>NC_072380.2:51337500-61337500 GCF_028885625.2 Pongo pygmaeus
TAATTATTTAAAAATAAATATGTACTTAACAATGGCTTCTAATAGTCACAGATTTCCTAAGCACACTGGCTAGCATACTGCATTCTATCAATAGGTAGACCATAAGTCGACGAATCTCTTTTTCCACCTCAGTGCAACACAGGAATAATGGTAATGGATCTGTACTATATAACTTAAAAAGTTAACATTTAGAAAATATTAGTATATATTATAAGAATATAATAAAATTAAAATGTCATATTTACTTATAAAACTTAACTGTCTAAAAACAAAGTGAATGATCTTCAGACTGAAATAATTTACACATACATATTCCAAAGCTATATGTATATGCATAACTTATTTAAAAGGATACCTATTATTAATGGAACCGTCCATCACATTTTTGATGCTTTGCTGTAGCCACAACTTCTGCTGATCAAGTTCTCTTTCCTTCATTTCTAGATCTTCAATTTCAGCTTTAAGAAATCTTAATCTATCTATGACTTCTTTAGTATTACAGCCAGCACCTACACCTCTTAAAAACATATGAGAATTAATATCCTCAGTATCAGATCTAGGTTAATATCACTTAATTTTTACTGTAATAAAACTGACTTATTTAGTAATATATTCAAGGCAGAAGTCTTTACACTCTTAAAATCAAGCACTAAAATCCTTAAAAATTTTAAACACCATACCTCTTGCTTAGAAAATTTATTGGCAAGAACAACCAAATTACAAAAATTCTCAATCTTCCCTACAGTGTTTTTTTGTCATCTGGAAGGCCAGACTGGTTGGTGACTAGGTACCAAAAGAGTGTGCTCATCAGTCACACCTAGCAGTCTCAGGATGTGACTGAGTTGCTGGTAAAATAAATTACAATTTTTTAATGTTTTGGTGGAATTTTGGCTAAAACAAAACAAGACAAAAACTGTGGTCAAAGGGGACACATTAGAAGAACAGAAGTTGTTACATTCAAACATAAAACCAGGCCACAATTAATGACAACATGCATTTCAATCAATTACTATTTACAAAGTACAAATTCCTATGAAAGTAGTTCTTGCTCTCAAGGACGGGTAAAGAGTTAGGAAGAGATTAACACAAGACAGTATGCAATGTGTGCCAAATGAGTAATAGCTTGAGGGAGAAAGTAAGATTTGAACTTTAAGAGTGAAAACCCAACATCCAAGAGAGCAAGGGAACACCCCACACAGGAGTGACAAAGAGGCCCAGAGAGGTGTGTTCAGGGAAAGCTGAGGGGCCTGACTGAAATAGAGGATTTGGGAGAGAGAAACACCAGGAAGTTCAAATTTTACAGAGCATTGAGAAGAAAAATAAAGGTTTGAGAAGAGGGTGCTGGTTTGTAACTTACTTCCACTGGATACTGTTTTTTGACTTTTTTTCAATCAAGTCAATTCCCTCTAAGACATTGGTGATATCATAAATTCTCCTTTTTTGCCTCACAGGCAAAGTGTCAGCAGCCTGTTTAGGAAAGACAATGAGAACAGTGAAATAAAGGGCAAGTCATATTTTAAAGCCAAAAAGGGTTGATTATTAAGTCCACAGCAAGTCCAATCTCAAATTTGACCCAGTCAGTTGTTTGCGGACAATAGCTGAGCATGTTCAAAGCATCTCCCAAACACTGCAAATACCAAAGAAATTATTCCATTTAAAAGCTAGCAGATGTTGGAACAGAAAAAGAAATTAAGGTCATGACACAAAGCCTGAAAAAATAAAAGAACACAATAAGAATACTTTGTGTCACTTTATGGAGTAATCCTGAGGAGGAGCTACTAATTGCCTATCCATGTCACCTCCTATCTTATTTCTCTGTTCATGAACAGTCTCATCTAAAGACGTGTTACTTATTTTTTAAAATCTTAAAGAATTACATCTCAGTAGTTTATTTTGGTAGTTAAGACACTTGGAAATTCTGAACTATATGCACATTTATAATACCTTGAAATAAATATCTACATTTTTAGATTCATAACGAAAATAGAGGAATGAATCATGCCATCCTAACACAAAGCATAAAATCAGCAAGAAATCAGAATCAATAGCTCAAGATTGCACTAGCAACTATTATACAAAAACTTGATAGTTGCATTCACATTAGATAAGATCAACAAAACAATATATGCTATCATGTTATGAATTCAACAAACAATTCCTCTGATTAGTTCCAATTCACGTTTTTGATGTTTGTTCCCAAAAGAACAAAGAGAACCTCAAAGAAGTTTTCAGAGTGGATTAGACAATAGCATATTTTGAATGTGGAGCCACATTTTAAGATTCATGGTAGTTACAAATATTTGTGTCTCTACTGGCAATTTTCAGCACATTATCTAAAATATCTAAATGAACAGGTTTTAGCTTCGCATAATTGCTAACAGCTCTCCCAGCTTCGCATAATTGCTAACAGCTCTCCCAGAGAGCATTACTACTTTCTTGATTCTGTAAAAACCTAGCTCAGCACAGTGCTTGCAATCTGGAGCTACCTTCCCCCTGGAGAAGGTACCACTGACAACTATACTGACTGTACAGGCATTTGAGATCTTAAGAGAAATGTCAGTTCTCTCAGACACATTTTTTTGTATGTGCCACCAAAACCCCCAGGTTACTACTGTCCCATCATTCAGGTCTTCCTCAGGAAGGGGATTCATGCCTCAGTGGACCAGGAGAATAAGCAGGATGTGGCAGAAGAAGGAAAAGAAGGAGAGTGGGGCTCTTTGTTCCCCAACTCTAACTTGGCACTGTCCCTTCTAGAGAACCAGAAAATTAACAGCAGGACTAGCCATGGTTTGTTTCATTGATATCTTCTTCCCTTGTACTTAGCAATTCCCTTCTTTTTTTATCTACCTTCATAGAATTTTCACTCTTGACTTCGAAGCTGTTTTTATGAAGAGCAATACATGACTGCAAAGTTAACGGTACAAATCTGAAGCTGTTTCATTTCTCACTTTCCTCTCTCTAGAGAAGTAACTCAGAGAACTCCAAGCCATGGCTCTGTGTTATTGGTATCTTTGTACTCACACACAAAAGCATTCACAGCCATAGCAACAGCACACTGGTTTTGGTATCAGAACATGTTTGTATGAACCAGACCACAAGATCTAGCTTAGGTCATTAGGCAAAGTGCCATGAGATTTGAATTTTAGCTCAAAGTTTTAAAAAGGTGTCTTATCATTTATATTTATTACTGCTTACCAATCACAACATTTAACTCCTAGTTTCTAAAACTAAACATTATTTCTCAAATACTTTACTATTTAAGTATGTAAACATATAAATGACCAACATGTACAGATCATATGTAAAAGAATCTCCAGGAGGCTTTTATTTTAGAAAGTCCCATCATTCTTTTTTTTTTTCTCAGACAGAGTCTCCCTGTCTTGCCCAAGCTGGAGTGCAGTAGTGTGATCCTGGCTCACTGCAACCTCCACCACCTTGGTTCAAGTGATTCTCCTGCCTCAGCCTCCCAAGTAGCTGGGACTACAGGTGTGTACCACCACGCCTGGCTAATTTTTGCATTTTTAGTAGAGACGGGTTTTCACCATGTTGGCCAGGCTGGTCTCGAGCTCGTGACCTCAGATGATCCACCAACCTCGACCTCCCAAAGTGCTGAGATTACAGGCGTGAGCCATGGCACCCAGCCAGTCCCATCATTCTTAAGAAGTTCTGAAGCTAAACACACTGAGATCCAATCCCAGGGCTGCCACTTCCTATCTTCAGCTGGCCTCATTGTAAGCTCACTAAGCCTCATTTCCTTTTTCATAAAATGGTATAACATATACTGAAAGGAGTATTGTGGGAATTAAACTGGATGATCTTACCACAATGTCTACTGCATAGTGATTACTTGAATGTTGGCTAGTCAGCCTCATCATCAAATACAGGTTGAAATGGATCATGAGTAAGACTGTGTTTAAGATTGGTTAAAGTTTGTGTGTATACAGACTTACCTTGTTTTATATAGTGTTTGAAAAAGTTGTGTGTGAATTCTTTAAAAACTAATTTGAGGCTTCAATACCTAGCAGAATAATACCATGAATCTCCACCACCACCACCACCACTATCACCACTACCTTCCTCCATTCATTTAACACCAAAATGTTCCAGGCTTGGTTCTGGGTCTTAAAGATATAAATGTGACAGAACAAAGTCCCTGCCCTCAAAGAAGAGAGGGAAGTTAATAATATACATATAATTATGTTTGGAGAGAATGCAGGCAAGAGGAAGGTGCTATATCAAACAGGATTTTCAGGGAAAGAGCTCTCTGACAAGGTGACATTTGAACATTTGAATGGAGTAGGAGACCCCTGTGAATGTTTGGTGGTAGAGCATTCTGGGCAGAGGAAGCAGCAAGCATGAAGGCTCTGAAGTGTGAAGGATGCTTAGCTTCTTCAAGGAGAGGCAGGCAGGCCAGTGTGGCAGAATAATGAGAGGGAAAATGGAAAAAGGAGATAAAGACAGGAAAGGAGACCAACAAGAAGGTGATGACAATAATCCATGCCGGAGATGGTAGTGGCTTGGATGGAGGGGTAGCTATGAAGATGGTGAAAAATGGTAAGATTCTGGATATATTTTGAAGGTATGGCAAGCAGCAGGTCCCTAGAGAGGAATCAGAAATGACTTCAGTTTTTGATAAGAGCAATTACAGATAAGGTATACTACAGAAGGAACCAGTTTGGGGCAATGGAAATAAAGAAACTGGCCTTGGACCTTCTGACATCCACAAGGAGAAATCAAGACCACTGGGCACGAGAGTGTGTGGCTTAAGGGAGAGATCTAAGCTAGAGATATAAATTCAGTAGTCTTCAGCAAATAGACATTTTATACCACAAGATGGAATCCACTAGTTTGACATAGGAGGTGAGCATATAAGGGAAGGTTAAGAACCAACTCTGGGGAAGCTTAAGGTCCAGGAAATGAGGGAACAACCTGACACTGAAGTCAGAAGAAAATCAGAAAGTGTGGGGTCTTGGAATCCAAGGGAAGAGAGTGTAAGAAAGTGTGACCATATCAAGTACTGCTGTCAGAGCAAGTTAGTGAGAACTGATCAGTGATTTGCCTTTGGAAAGATCATGGGTGACTTTGATCAGAGCTGTTTTGGCAGAGAGGTGGGGCTGAAAGTCTTAATGGAGAAATTTCAAGAAAGAATGGAAAGAAAGCTAGAGCAGACAACTCTTGAAGAGTTCTGCTGCAAAGAGGTAAGGAGAAATGGGACAATATTTTTAGGGAACTGTGGGGTCTCCAGGAAGTTTTTTTTCCTTTTAAAGATGGGAGCTATTTCAAAATGTGAGTGTGCTGATAGGAATAATCTGGTAAAGAACGAAGAGGAATCATTAACAATGCAGAAGAGAGAAGGGATGACTGCTAGAGATGGCCATAAGTAGGCAAGGCAGGATGTGAATTCAATAAGTGAGGATTGTCCTTAGATAATAACAGGGCATATTAATAACTGAAGTCCAGCAGAGTACCTGGGTACAGGCATAGGTACATTAGTAGACCAGGTAGGGAGAAAGATTAGACATTTCCTTCTGGTAGATTTTTATTCTCTCATCAGCATTGGGATGGGGGAGAAAGGAAAGGAGCTATTAATGGTTGAGAGGAGAGAAGAAAGTGCAAAATACTTATGTACAAAAGCAAGACAATAGGTAGCATGGAAGGAATGCTGGACAGCACTACTGGCCCCTTTGTAGTTGGTGATCATGAATATAAAGTGAGACCTATCAGCATTATTTTGCATTTTCCTCCAGCCCTGGACAGCTGCCTGGGTACAGACAAGGGGTAGGTGGAGAGCAAAGCAAGTCACCATTCCCAACCCATGCTTGCCACTGTAACTGTTGAATAAGTAGATGCATTTCTTAATCACATTTACTTTAAAAGGCTACATTTACTCTCATAGGATTTTACCTATACAGCCATAAAGGAAGCATCTAACTGTATCACATTAACTGAATTTACAGAAAAAAACAAACAAAAATATTCCTCTGAAAGAATTAGATCTCCCCTCCAAATGTTAAATCCTGTTCTAAAAATATGATAACCAAAGGTGAACAAAGCAATGTCTATAGGTGGAACAAAATTAAAGTTTGCAATGCTGCTAAGAGGTGCTCAAGACTAATGAACCAGGAAAGCTGAGATAGGTAGTCCATAAGTGCTAAAAACAGCTTTAATAATCATGAGGCCACATCTCTTCATTTGAACAAACGAGTCCACTAAGACCCGGTGTTAACTGTGGAAAGGGAGAGACATTATGTGGTAGCTTTATTTGAGTTAGGATTAGCTGAGGCTCATTGGCTCAGGGTTGTTCTTCTGATGGACCCTGATGTTGTATTAAAAAGGCTAATATCAAAGCAATAATAGGAAACATCCTGTCTTTCAGGTTCTTCACCTGCAAAGCAGGTACTTTATTTGCTGTTTTTCAAAATCACAGAAGTCAATACATGTGCACTCAATAGTTTAGCTACTGTGATTCAGAAACGAACACTACGATGAAGCAGGCCAGAATCCCAAAATAAAAAATGTACAACAGAAGTACTATATAAAACCAATCAGTTCCACTTGAAAATAAGATGGGAAGGACCCCAACTGATGCTCCAAAATTGCCTATAGAGTATTTTAATGAGAATTAAAATAAAAACTGAAAGAACTTGCTTTCAACTGAGCCACATGGTACTTTATGTTGATCTATTTCATGATGAGGTTTAGACTAAATATTATCTAATTTTAAACACTGTTAAAGATAATTTATATCTTTAGTTGTTAATGCAGAATGTTTTATTTCAATCCACAATTAAGAGGAACCTTTTATAAGCCAGTAACAGGATAATTGTGTAATAGAATCTTACAGAGACATTATCTAATTTAATGCTCATGGCAGCTTTAGTGTTCTCCCTGTTATATTGGAAAGAGATTCACAAAGCTAATGAATGATCAAGGTGGAATTTAGCATTAACTGCATATTCATAAATACATTTGTGGTAAAACACTTTCAAATGGACTTATATAATTTCAAACAACTTTAAATAAATTTGGTGCACAGCCAAAAGTTTCCAAGTTATATAACTGCATTGAAGAAGCAATTCAAATAACAATGGTCTACAGGAAGTTTCATATAAAGTGTATAAAATGGCCTGAAAAAACAGAAAGATCTTAATTTCCATTTATTATTGAAAAATAATAAAGAGTAACAAAAAATTGCATACATGTCTAAAGCTCTGGGATTGTGACCAACACTTTATAGAATGAGGTTTAAAAAATGAAACAGTACCTAAAATAGACAAAATATTATAAGAGATAGAAAAATGAGAGATTACTTAAGGTGGGAGCAAACAGGAAATAGTTCCTGGAAGAGGCCACTATGTGTTTTCATGGGCCTGTAGGGGCTACCAAATCAATAAGGAAATTAAATATAGAATAATAAATAACTTACTTTAAAGACACAAAGTGCTCCCTCCAGAAGCCACATGTTTCAATTCCCAGTCACTACTCTACCACAAGGAAATCTCACCTTAAAAAATCTTCAGGGGTCATCTTGTCACTCCAAACTAACTGCTACTGTATTTGATATTTTTGAAATGCATAAGCTTTAAATTTTTTAAAAAAATTTTAATAAACTTTGTATAAACTTTTAAAAAAGGAAATTCATTTCTATTGTCATTTACCAATAGAAATCATCAAAGATGACTCAAATGAAAAAAAGATATTTGATAAAGTGCCTATTTAACTAGGACAACAATGCTGAACCTCAGAAACCTATAAATTATTAAGATCTAGAGACTGCTTGCCTACATTTTCAATTGCATACTTTGAAAATTTTCTTGGCTGATGCAGTGGCTCATGCCTGTAATCCTAGCACTTTGAGAGGCTGAGGTGTGAGGATTGCTTGAGTCCAGTAGTTTGAGACCAGTCTGGATAAAAGAGAGAGCTCCCCATCTCTACAAAAAAAAATTTGAAAAATTAGCCAGACAAGTTGGTACGTGCCTGCAGTCCCAGCTATTTGGGAGGCTAAAGTCGAAGAATCACTGGAACCCAGGAGGTTGAGGATGCAGTGGGCCATGACTGCCCCACTGCACTCTAGCCTGGGTGACAGAGAGAGACCCCGTCTCAAAAAGGAAAAAAAAGAAAAAATAAATAATAATTCTTTTAAGTATTAACTTCCTAAAACAGGAGAAAGATTAAGTGTGAATCTGCTATTCTACTACTGAGATTTGCACCTACTTTTTTTTTGTTTTTTGAGACAGAGTCTTGCTCTGTTGTTCAAGCTGGAGTGCAGTGGCATAATCTTGGCTCACTGCAACCTCTGCCTCCTGGGTGCAAGCAATTCTCCTGCCTCAGCCTCCTGAGTAGCTGGGACTACAGGCGCATGCCACCACACCTGGCTAATTTTTGTATTTTTAGTAGAGAGTGGGTTTCACTATGTTGGCCAAGCTGGTCTCGAAATGCTGACCTCATGATCCACCCTCCTCGGCCTCCCAAATTGCTGGGATTACAGACATAAGCCACAGTGTCCGGCCTCCATATTTTAACCTCACCCTGTCAGCAACCCAGCATAAAGCTTAGGAACATGGGCTCTGAGGGAGACCCCACTTATAAGCTGTGTGGCCTTGGGCAAGCTACTTAGCCTCAAATTCCTCATCTGTAAGATAACTATGAAGATATTGTTGCTGTGAGGATTAAATGAGTATAATATTTGAAATAGAAGAGTGTCTGGCATAGCCGGGCGTGGTATTAAATTCTACAAAAATTTTAAAAATTAAAAAGATAATAATAATAATAAATAACAGGGCCAGGCACGGTGGCTCATGCCTGTAATCCCAGCACTTTGGGAGGCCGAGGAGGGTGGATCATGAGGTCAGGAGTTGAAGACCAGCCTGGCCAAGATGGTGAAACCCTGTCTCTACTAAAACTACAAAAATTAGCCATGCGTGGTGGCAGGCACTTGTAATCCCAGCTACTCAGGAGGCTGAGGCAGGAGAATCACTTGAGCCTGGGTGGCAGAGGTTGCAGTGAGCCAAGATCACACCACTGCACTCCAGCCTGTGTGACAGCGTGAGATTCTGTCTCAAGGAAAAAAAAAAAAGAAAAGAAAAACAAACAAAAAAGCAACAAAGAGATAAACCTAAGCTAATCAGAAAACTAAGTTATACACAAGATTTCATTGCCTAAAGGATAACAAATGGTGTCAGGAACCTAGATTTATCATATTCAAGAAAAATTTACTAGACAGAATCTACTAGAATGTACATGGGTTTTAAAATAATCTAAAAAATCCTGAATTATAGTGAATATGAACTATGACTTGAGTTTACCCCAACTTTCATGTTAGCTGTCTTTGTAACTGCCCAATAGCCCATTCTCAAAACTGATTAAAACTCCCAAAATTACTGAGCACACACACACACAAACATACATGCATATACAGCAAAATGTCAAAAATTTCCTTCATGGGAACTTATAAATGTTACACATATGGAAGAAATAAAAATGATTTGACTATCTCAATAATTAAAACATATAAAAGAAAACATAAAACCACAAAATAAAAGACGGACAAAAGATACAACTCATAAAACCCAAAAAAGTTAACATTCTTGAAAAAGTTTTCAAACTTTTAATGAGTTAATAAAGGAATAACAAATGAATACACATTAAAACGATAAAAATGTGTCTATATGAAGGCTTATACATGAATTCGCAGCAGTATTCATAACAACCAAAACTATACATTTAGTAGAGTAAATGTATTCATAAGCAAAGTGTGGTACATCCATAAAACAAAATACCACTCGGGGAGTGGAAGGAATGAACCATTGGTACATGCAACAATATGAATGAATCTCAAAAACATGCCAAGTGAAAGAAGCTAAGCACAGAGTACAACTTCACTGACATGAAACTCTAGAAAAGAGTATTCTAATTCACAGGAAAGAAAGCAGAGCAATGGTTGCTTGGGATTGAGGATGAAGTTGAGGGCTGACTGGGAGGAGGCAAAAGGGAACTGTTTGGGGTGATGGGAATGTTCCACAACTGGTTGAGGTGATGATCATTCAGGTACAAGTATTTATCAAAACTAATTTAACTGTTTGCTTAAAATAGGAGCATTTTATTGATTGATTGATTGATTGATTGATTGAGATGGAGTATCTCTCTGTCACCCAGGCTGGAGTGCAGTGGCGTGATCTCCACTCACTGCAACCTTCACCTCCTGGGTCCAAGCAATTCTCCTGCCTAAGCCTCCCGAGTAGCTGGATTACAGGCACCCACCACCAGGAACAGCTAATTTTTTTATTTTTAGTAGAGATGAGGTTTCACCATGTTGGCCAGGCTGGTCTCGAACTCCTGACCTCAAGTGATCTGCCCGCTTGGCCTTCCAAAGTGCTGGGAGTACAGGCATGAGCCACTGCACCTGGCCAGGAACATTTTAATGTATGTCAAGTATATATATAAAGTTGACTGAAAAAAAATACTATTCATTACTTTTCAAATTTGCAAAATACAAAAAAAATTAGAATACCCAACATTTATTTTATGTATGTATGTATGTATACAAGTATGTATCCATCTCTCTATGTATCTGTCAGTTATCCAACAAACACTTCAATGTAGCATTTACTATGTGCCAGATGCTGTTTAAGTGCTTTAAAAGTAAAAACTCATTTTGATAACTTCTTTAAACATTACCATCTGAGGTAGGTAATATTATTGTCCCATTTTTGCAAAAGAGGAAACCAAGGCTGAGTAACTTGCCCAAGGGCACTAAATATTATAAAGTCAGGACGTAAACTCAGAGATGCCATGCTACTTCTGATGCTGTGAGATGGTTGGTCACAATCATATGCTGCTATTGGACTGAAAACTAATTTCATCTTTTTGTAATTTGACAACATTAAGTAAAGGACTTAAAAACGATTATTATACTCTGCTCCAGTAATTCTTTAGTATAAACTGTCTAAAAGCCCAAAATGTTTTCTGGAACATTAATTACCTCTGTTACTAAAACCAGTGGACACTATTAAGTCCTGTTGCATCCTCTGTAGCACTGGACACTGGTTGGCTACTCCCTCTTCCCTTAAACATCATTCTCTAGTCTTGGTGTTACCATACCCTCAGGCTTTTCTCTTGTCTTATTTTCCCTTTCTTCTGCCGTCTGCTACTGAACTACTAGTGTTTCAGAGTTCCATTCTTGTTCCTCTTTCTGCTAAAAACCATTTTCCTTACATAAACTTCATAAATCAACCATATCCAAGTCAAACAGGAAGCCCTCAACTTTATCTTGGGTTCCAAACTTATAATTCTGACAGGCTGCCAGAGACCTACCCTAGGATGTCCCACAGGCATCTTATTCATGTCCAGAATTGAATTTACCATTCATCTCAATTCTTTCTCCCTTTTGATAACTTCTAAGTGAAAATCACCACTATCTACTCCATTTACCAAGCCAGCAATATGGCAGTCATTGCTAATTTTTCCTATTCCCATAGACTCAGCACCAGGTTCTGTCACTTCCACAATGTGAAGTCACCAGAATCTCTCCATTTCTTATTGTCCCTGCCTCTAACCTAGTTTAGGCCTGTAAATCTGCTTGCAATCCAATATTCTGTTCATACAACAGTCATCTGATTTATAGCCTCTCAAATGTACCCACATGTTTCTCTGCCTCTTGGCTCTGACATACACTGTCTTGCTGACTAGGAATGTCCTCTCACTTAACTCAAAACTAATAGCTATTTGTTGAAAGCTTATAATGGACTGGCTGGGTCAGCACTGGTAACACAGAAGACAGTCCCTGGCCTAGAGTGAAACATGGGCAAACAAAGGAACAAATAATTCCATATTGTGATAAAGGATAGTAAGGCAAAAACCCAGGTTGCTGAGAAGCACAATAAGCAGGAACCTACTTCAGTCACTTTAGATTAAGGAAAGAGTCAGGACAAGCATCTGTATGCACTGAATTCCCTTAGTTTCCGTTGCTAACTGTCGCAAATGACCAGAAATGTAGTTGCTTAAGACAAATCAAATTTTTTAAATAAAATTGGTAATTAAAAATTTTATATATTTATTGTTTACAAAATGTTGTTTTGAAATATGTATACATTGTGGAATAGCTAAATCAAGCCAGTTAACATGCATTATCTCACATACTGGTCATTTTTTTTTTGTGATGAGAACACTCAAATTCTGTTTTCTTAGCAATTTTCAAGAAGGCAAATACGTTGTTATTAACTATAGTCACCACGATGCATATTAGATCTCTCAAATTTATTCTTGTCTAACTGAAATTTTGTATCCTTTGACCAACATCTCCCCAAGCTCCTGGTAACCACCATCCCACTCTTAGATTCTATGAATTTGACTATTTTAGATTCTATGTATGAGATCATGTGTCTTTCTGTGCCTGGCTTATTTGCTTAGCAAAATATCTTCCAGGTTCATCTATGGTGTCAAAAACTGACAGGATTTCCTTTTTTTTATGATTGAATAGTAGCACAAATTTATTATCTCATAGTTCTATAGATCAGAAGTCCAAAATGGATCTCACTGAGCTAAAATCAAAATATTGATAAGGCTGTGCTCCTTCTAGATGCTCCAAGGAAGAATCAATTTCTTTGCAGTTCCAGGTTCCAGAGGCTATCACACTTCTTGGCTCATGACCCCTTCTTCCAACAGCAGAAAGGTCATTTTCAAGCTTTCACCTCCTTGGTTCTCACTCTCTTCTTCCTTCTTCCACTTTGAAGAACTTTTTGATTACAACAGGCACAGCAAGATATTCCAGGAAAAATCTCCACATCTTGGCTGGGCATGGTGGCTCATGCCTGTAATCCCAGCATTTTAGGAGGCCGAGGTGGGCAGATCACTTGAGATCAGGAGTTTGAGACCAGCCCGACCAATACGGTGAAACCTTGTCTCTACTAAAAATACAAAAATTACCTGGGCATGGTGGTGGGCACCTTTAGTCCCAGCTACTAGGGAGGCTGAAACAGGAGAATTGCTTGAACCCAGGAGGCGGAGGTTGCAGTGAGCCAAGATCATACCACTGCACTTCAACCTGGGTGACAGAGAGAGATGCCGTCTCAAAAAAAAAAAAAAAAAAAAAAGAGAAAAATCTCCCCATCTTAAAATCAGCAGATTAGCAACTTTGACCTTAGTTCCCCTTTCCTATGTAACTGAACATATTCACAGGTCCTAGGAATCAGGACATGAACATCTTTGAGGGACCACTGTTCTGCCTACAAAAACATCTAAAAGAAGGAAAAAAAAACTGAGACCAGTCGGTTTGGAGAAGTGGCCAGTTGTGTGTTTGTGTATGCGTGGTGCAGTGGTGGTGGTGGTGTGTGTGCGTGTGTGTTCACACACGTGCAGAAGTCCATTTCAGGCAGCAGGAAACGCCTGTTCAGCAGCCCTGAGGTGGGAGGAGAGGTCATGTGAGAGTGCTGAAGGAGAGTCAGTGAGACTGGAGTCATCTAAGAGGGAGTGTGTAGACGAGGTGGCAGAGGAAGGAGGGCCAGACTAGGCAGGGTCTTGTGGGTGTCCGAACGTTGTTCTAAGTAGAGGTGTAATATAACCATAAATTCTTAAATTTTATATATATTGATGACATCTGACTTTTGAGTCCCGGAGTTCCTAGGTCAGCTCCCAGCTACTCCCTGAAGCCTTTTATGGCTTTTGTATCACCAATCCTCAAAGCTCAGGTAGGTGCTCCCAAACACTCCTCACAGTGTTAAAAGTGTGGAAGTGCCCATTTCTCTGACTTTTTCTGATAACTATAATCTGGAAGCTACTAAAATAAAGAACAATGGGGCACACATTTGTGAACAAATTATTTGTTGTGTGAAATAGGAAAAAAACATAAAAACTTATATACCTACTAATAAGAATGGTTAATTCTGGGTAATATGATAGATCAAAATTATGAAGACATTATAAATCATGTTTACAATTTGGAAAAATAGGTTGGGTGCAGTGGCTAACGCCTATAATCACAGCAATTTCAGAGCCTGAGGTGGGCGGATCACTTGGGGCCATGACTTCAAAACCAGCCTGGCCAACACGACGAAACCCCATCTCTACCAAAATACAAAAATTACCCAGGCGTGGTAGTTCATGCCTATAATTCCAGCTACTTGGGTGGCTGAGGCAGGAGACTCGATTGAGCCTGGGTGGTGGAGGTTGCAGTAAGCCAAGATCTCACCACTGCATTCCAGCCTGGGTGACAGAGACTCTGCCTCAATAATAATAATAATATTAATAAGTAGGAATAATAAGCATTTGATCTCAGCTATAAAAAGTTGCAAGAAATGGGAAATACTAAAAATTGTTGACAGTGGTTCTCTGTGAGTGGTTGCATACTGGGCAAGTTTTACTCTAGACTATGTTAACCTTTTCCCCAATCTTTCTACTATTTGTATGTTACTTCAGTAATTGTATTTTAGGTTGGAAAAGGAACATCAGAAAGTATATCCTCACTTTCACAAAAATATTAAGATGTAAGAGGAAACTTATGGACTCATAATTGAGGACAGTCAGTCTTTACTGGTGAAATTAAAACAATGATTTATTTAGGAGGTGATGGAGCAAGATGGCAGAGTAGGACTCTTCAGCAATTTTCCTCAGCAGAAACGTCAATTTGAACAAGTATCCATACTATAACGTACCTTAACAAGAGCTAAATAAGCCATATGAGAGATCACACTGTCTGGTTGCAGCACAATAATAAGAAAAGTCACATCGAAGAGGGTAAGAAGGGCAGTTTTATATTACTCCATCATCCCTCCCTCAACCCTAGGAAGCACAGCAAGGAGAGACACACCATCCCTTTAGCTCCAATGCTAGGATTGCCAAAGTAAAACCCAACACTGGTGAGACCGCCACAACCCCATGTTCCAGGCTAGTACCCATGGGCTGAAGCTCTAGATCCAGCCTGGTGCCAAGCAGGACAACATAACCCCAGGCTTCAGGCTTTCAAGGCAAACTCAATCTCTGGGCTGCACCAATGCCAGGCTGATGTCAGCAGTTCAGGGCTCTGGACAACTCAGAACACCAGGGATATCTCAGTGAGCTTTTGCTTCAGAATGCACCACTCTTGTGCTGGCCACATCTGCCCCAAGCTTCTGGCCTGCCTCAGTACTCAAAGTGCTGAAAGAAACCCTGCCAGCCAAGAATACCAAACCCCACAAAGCTGTCCTTCAGAAATGAAGAAGAGATAAAGCCTGTTCCAGAAAAACAGAAGATGAGGGAGTTCATGACTACCAGAACTGTTTTACAAGAAATGGTAAAGGGAAGCCTTCAAGCTCAAAACAAACAAACAAACAAAAAAGGATGCTAAGGAAAAACACAAAACAATCTGAAAGTCTAAAACTTGCTTAAAAGTAAGTACACTGACTAAAGATATAAGCAATTCATGCGGCATCATCACAGAATTAAAGTATTCTGGATTTCTTGTAAAAGTTAAAAGACAAAACTATTAAAAATCATAATAGCTGCAATAATTTTAAGCAATAGACGACATAAAAAGATAAAATTTGTGACATCAAATATTCAAAATGTGAGGAGGGGACTGGAATAAAAGCGTAGAGGCTTTTTTGTTGTTAGGTTTCTGTTTGTTTGTTTGTTTTTGGATCAAAGTTGTTATCAGCTTAAAATACCGCACTGTAAGATTTTTTTTGTAAGCCTCATGGTAACAACAAAGCAAAAACCTATAGCAGATACATAAAAAGGCAAGGAATCAAAACATACCACTAGACAACATAATTTAGCAACAAAAGAAGATAGAAAGGAAGAAAGGAAGAAAATATCTCCAAACAACTAGAAAACAAAAAAATGACAGTATTAACTACCTTTCCTGGAGAACCTGCCGCAGCCCCTGGCGCCTGTGCAATCCCTCTGCCCCTCCCAGACCTCTGTCCTTCCACCACTAGCCTCCCACAGGCCAGGAGGACTTCCCTGGCCTCTGACAACAAGGCAAGCCCCCAGTCCCACCAGCCTCCTGATAGTCTTCGTTCCTGGGCCTATTCCCTTCTGAGGGTTTTCTGAACCTCCCCTCCCCCACCCGATTTTTCCCCGCCCCCCGGGAAGGCGCAGAATAAATGTTTGCATGAATTTAAAAATTAAAAATAAAAAAAAGTTAAAAGCAACTGAAAGGCCTTTACTTCTGAATATGTGCTTACCTGGCTTTCTCTAGAGGTACCACAGTGAGACGGGTGAAGCTCTTAGGCTCTGGAGTTAGACATCTGGGCACAAATTCAAATTCCACCACTTACTAGCTTTGTCATATTGGACGCATAAGTTTTTTGCGCTTCTACTTCTTGATGTTTAAAGTGTCATCAAAAGACAATTAGACTCCCACACAAAAATAATGGGAGATTTTAACACCCCACCGTCAACATGAAACAGATCAACGAGACAGAAAGTAGAAAAGGATATCCAGGAACTGAACTTAGCTCTGCACCAAGCAGACCGAATAGACATCTACATTAACTCTCCACCCCAAATCAACAGAATATACATTCTTCTCAGCACCACATCACACTTATTCCAAAATTGACCACATACTTGGAAGCAAAGCATTCCTCAGCAAATGCAAAAGAACAGAAATTACAACAAACGGTCTCTCAGACCACAGTGCAGTCAAACTGGACCTCAGGATGAAGAAACTCACTCAAAACCGCTCAACTACACGGAAACGGAGCAATCTGCTCCTGAATGACTACTGGGTACATAGCGAAATGAAGACAGAATAAAGATGTTCTTTGAAACCAATGAGAACAAAGACACAACATACCAGAATCTCTGGGATACATTGAAAGCAGTGTGTAGAGGGAAACATAGCATTAAATGCCCACAAGAGAAAGCAGGAAAGATCTAAAATGGACACCCTAACGTCACAATTAAAAGAACCAAGGATGCAAGAGCAAACACAATGTCTGAATCAGTCAGTCAACTTCCAACAGGGCTCCAAGAGAGAATGAACCACCATGCCTCTCTAAATTCACCTTTCTATTTGGAATCGTCAATGAGAGATGAGACACTAAGCAGCTAGTTTTGGTGGAATGGCTGATTTTGTAAATGTTTTCGGTGTGTGAGTGTGTTTGTGCATGTGTATATAACTAAATTAAACTGATAATTTGGATGCTTACATTTCCATTCATTTAATTTGTGTATGTGGGCCCACGCACACGTATATACACACACACTAACACTTCCAGAACACTGACTTAGTGAAGAACTGGATTTTCACTGTGTCAGACAAATTTCAGAAAGCGCTGAAGTAGGGCATTTCTGATTGAATTTACCATTCCTGGAATTTTATTTTCCTTTATAACTTAGAGTCCTTTACTGGAGATTTAATAAGTAAAAGTCTTTTTTAGTGTATGTTATTTCATTTTATTTTTATAATTTATTTAAATTTTCATTTTAAATTGACAAATAAAAATGATATATATTTATGGTGTACAACATGAAGTTCCATATATGTATACATTGTGGAATGACAAAAAATCAAGCTAAATAACAAACCCTTTTCCTCACATTCTGATTTTATGGTGATGAGAATTTGTTTAAAATCTACACTTATAGCACTTTTCAAGTATACAATACATAGTAATTCACTGTAGTTGCCATGCTGTTCAAGAGATCTCTGAAATTTTGTATCATTAGACTAACATCTCCCAATCCGTCCCCGGCCCCTGCCTCGGGTAACCAGCGTTCTGCTCTCTAAGACTCTGTGTTCCTCTTTTTTAGATTGCACATAGAAGTGAGATCGTACAGTATTTGTCTTTCTCTGGTTGCTTTTTAAAACTTTATGATGTATTTATTTATTTTTGGGGACAGGGTCTGAGTCTGTCACCCACGCTGGAGCCCAGTGACACAAACAAAACTCACCACGGCCTCCACCTCTCGGGGTCAAGAGATCCTCCAACTTCAGCCTCCTGAGTAGCTAGGACTACAGGCATCCAACACCACACCTGGATAATTTTTGTATTTTTTGTAGAGATGGTTGATCTCCAGCTCCTGCGTTCAACTCTTCCACCTGCCTTGACCTCCCAAAGCCCTGAGATTACAGGCCTGAGCCACTGTGTCTGGCCTTTGCTTTATTGCACACAGTATAACATCCTCTAGGCTCATTCATGTTGCAAATGTTAAGATTTCTTTCTGTTTGAAGGCTGAATAGGATTCTATTGGATATATGTACATATATATATATATATATATATATATATATAATTTTTTTTTTTTTTTTTGAGCCAGCGTTTCGCTCGTGTCACCCAGGCTGGAGTGCACGGGCATGATTTCAGTTCACTACAACCTCTGCCTCCCTGGCTGAAGTGATTCTCCTGCCTCAGCTGAGATTAAAGGCATGGACCACCATGTCAGGCTAATTTTGTGTTTCTAGTAGAGATGGGGTTTCACCATGTTGGCCAGGCTGGTCTTGAACTCCAACAATTGTACTTCAGCTATTTATTTTATACATACATTTATGTGTGAGAAACAGTATTTTCAAGAGTGAAAGATTTAAATACTACTTAATTGTACATCAGCAAGAGGCTGGCTAACTAAATCAGAGTACGTTCATCCTTACAGAAGAATACTATGCAGCTAAAACAAAACCAAATGGAGGAAACTCTTCAAAATCTTAACTTTGAATGATGTTCAAAACTTATTGTAAAATAAGTTTATAGTAAGGTGTAAGGAACCTTATGGCAAAATTCTATCAGAAATTTACGTGTGGATTTAAAGTCATCCCAGTCCTAGAGTATTGTGCTCTTTAGAGATGCCGTACCTGTTTTTCCCTTTGTAATATCAAAGCAGTAATATCTTCTCTGGAGTCTTGTTGGGTGAATTTAATGGAAGAAAGTTAAGTAGGAACCAGAACCATTGCTGATTTCCCTCCATAGCCCTGCCACCCACTAAAGAAAGTTTGATGAGATTACTTAATGTTTTCCCATTAAGTTGTATTTCCAAATATCATTATTTCCATTTGAAAGTAATTGGTATGGAGCTTCGTGAGTGTGTGCTTCGTTTATTATGCATGACGTTCAGCTCCTTGTTATTTGCCCCCTAGTTATCATAGTAAAACTCTACTCCTCTACTCCGAGGAGGCCTTACCATCCATAACGTCACTTTCCAGCCCAGCGCTCTTCATGCTCGTTCATTTAAAGCATTTAACATTGTGTAAATGAATCTTGGAAGGCAAAAGCTACTGAATTTAGCGAGTTTGTGGAGGCGTTCCCACAAGTCAGCCAGGTGGAATTTCACAAAACCGATGACTGCACAACTCCTATAAGGCAGCAATATGCTGCAAACACAGAAGGCCACTCTTCTCACCCCTGGTCCCTTTGCTGTTCTGGATAATGAGGTCAATAGTCATCTAGGCAACTGCAAAACTAACTGAAATGGAGAAAGGCCTTCCGGCTGGTGACTAGCCGAGGTCCACCTGGCCCCCAAAAGCTGCTGAACAAGAAGGGCTGCCAGAAATTTCCCACTAGGGAATTTGGTGGAGATGAAGACCTGCTAACTGGACAACGGTTCCTCCCAGGATACCCCCAAGCTGAAGAAGCGGGCTCTGAGCCACCCCCTTTCACCCTCCTTTTCCCCACCCTGGCCTGGTGAAGGTGCGCGTCAGGATGTGAACTACTGAGCCTTAAAGAAATAAGTCCTTCCACTTTGACCCCACGGAGGATTGCCTGTGAGGATCTTCAACGAGTCTACCAGTGTCTAGACACGGGAGAAGGTCTGTCTGGCACAGCAGCTCCCTCAAGGAAGACAAGAGTGAGGAGAAAGGAAACTCAAGTCTGACCATTCCGTCCTGGGAGAGAAGAGCAGGATCTCATCTCTCATCTTTCCAAGCAAGGCAAGGAGACTTTCTCTCATCTTTCCAAGCAACGCAAGAAGACTTTTATAATTAGGAAACAAAAAGAAGTTGGAATGAACGAAAGCAGCCGTAAGATGAATTCCTAAGGACTGCCCATTGAAACTGTCAAAATGGTCCTTGTTTGCTGAGAGGAATGAGCAGAGCATTGATGGTGTCAAAAGGGACTCGAGTGAGACTTTCCCAGCAAGTTTCTACCAAAGCTCTGTCTAACTTTCTCAAACCACTCTCCTAATAAGCAGATGTTTGGCTCTACAGAAAGTAAACAAGCAAAGTGCCTTGAGCGTCCCAAAACACTGATGCCATGATGTTGCCTTTAAACTGGCCTCCTTTTCTTTGGCTGGACCATGGCCACCTCTTGGTAGAAATCGCTTTGATGACGCTTTGTCTTCAGGATCCTATTGACAAAGCCATGTTCCAACTTCCGGTTACAATTTGTCAAAGAGACGCCTCAAGTTCGTGATCCCTCCTGTTGAAAATTTCAAATGATTGCTCTGATCGTAACTGCAGCTGATCTGGGCACAATGGTTTTCACAGCCACTGCAGGATTCATCTTCCACATCTTCTCAACTCTCCTTGAAACAAGCTATACATTCGTAAAGAGTTGATTTCTTTGGGCTAGTGTCCTTATGAGCTTTACTTAAAACATCAATGATTTCTTCATTCGTACACCGAAGCTTCACCGTAAATTGGATGTTTACGCTTGCTGCAATTTTAGCAGAATACCTGTTGCTCTGACAGGAGGCCTTTTCAGTGGATGTCTCATCCTTCTTAACGCCTCCAGCTAGATCCAGTTCAGAAAGGTTGTAAGAAGTTAGTACAAGTTTATTTTAGTGAAAACAAATTGAAATCCATGCATAGGTTTCTCAACATGTACATTTTCTACGAACTTTTGGAAGACCCCCTGTACTGAACATTGCCCAAATACTGGGAGAGAAGCGGATGCTGTCCACTTCCTATCCTCAGTTTGCCCACAGTGGAGGAGTGCACAGAGCAGGGAAAGGCAACCCCAGAGAGAGGCATGCCCTCCAGCGTGCAGGAGACTGCTTGCCCAGTCCTGGCTCCATGGGTTGCTGCGTGGCCCCAGCAAGTTGACCAACTTCCTTGAACCTTAAGTTAATCCTAGGTAGAAAAATTAAAGTCACCATCATAGGATTGCTGTGCAGGGACAGTCAATTAACTTAAGAAAAAGAACCTAGCTCCAAGGTTGGCAACCGGGAACTCCAGTTGATTCCATTGGCGGACCCCCTGAGGAATTCCCAAGCTGAAGTCTCGTGGAAGATGAGGTTCAGTGTGACTAGACTGAAGCACCAGTGCAATGAAGGGGAAGTCCCACCCACTCTGCCCTGTGCCTATATAAAGGTGACGCGTGGCGGCGGCGCCACTCATTGAAGCCGCCAGTTGGGAGAGGAGCAGAGCCAGGACGGTGATCCCGAAGGCAGCAAGATGTTGCGAGCCACAGCTCCCTGCTGGTTCCCACCTGCATACCCAGAAGCCAAGAAGGTGGCCGAGGAGGCGGCCCTCGAGGCTCCAGAATTCTCACTGCCCTCTCATCAGCCTGCCCAGAGCTTCGGGCTCTGCGTGCCCCAGATGCACAACCAGGCCTCAGCACTCGTGGACATCCGGGCGGAGCCCCAGAATAGGGGTCCGGCGGTGCCCCCAGCGTGGCCCAAGATGGTGACGGAGGCGTGGTACTTCCCCGCGCAGAGGGGATCGGCCTGCTGCTTGCCAGCCGCCCCAAGGCTGACAGAGAGGCCCTCTGGAGTCCGCATCTCAGCCCACAGGGAGAGGAAGAGGATCGCCCACTTTCCCAGCCCCTGCTTGGTCGCAGGTCGCACCGATGCCAAGAGAACCCGGGTGGCCGGCAGCAGCCAACGCTCCAATGGCTCCAGGGTCGGCACACAGCCACGGAAGACTGGTCGCAACAGGTCGGGGAGGGCATGCAAGACCTCCACCACACTCAGCTCTAAGCGAATCGTCCGTCGTCCATCCTTACCGAATTGGAAGAAACCCATTATCGTCCGAAGGCCTCGCTGCCACGTCCCCACCGTCATCCGCCGAGGCTATCTCCAACTGTTCACCAAAGAGTGTCTCAAGTTCTGCGCCTCCCAGCAGGAGGCCGAGGAGAAGGCGCTGAACGAGGAGAAGGTGGCCTACGACTGCAGCCCCAACAAGAACATGTACCTGAATGTGGTCCTGAACACCCTCAAGAGACTGAAGGGCCTGACCCCCAGCTCCATGCCGGGCCTCAGCAGGGCCGCCCTGTACAGCCGCCTCCAGGAGTTCCTGCTCACCCAGGACCAGCTCAAGGAGAACGGCTACCCCTTCCCGCACCCCGAGCGGCCCGGAGGCGCCGTCCTCTTCACTGGCCAGGGGAAGGGGCCCGGCGACTCCTCCTGCAGGGTCTGCTGCCGTTGTGGCACCGACTACCTGGTGTCCTCCTCGGGCCGCTGTCTACGCGACCAGTTGTGTTATTATCACTGGGGGCGGGTCCGCTCCAGCCAAGTGGCTGGAGGCCGGGTTAGCCAGTACACCTGCTGTGCAGCTGCTCCTGGCTCAGTGGGCTGCCAGGTGGCAAAGCAGCACGTGCGGGACGGCCGCAAGGAGAGCCTCCATGGCTTCGTGAAGACCTTCAAGAAAGAGTTTTCCACAGACGCTTATCCAGGAATCTACGCCTTGGACTGTGAGATGTGCTACACCACGCATGGCCTGGAGCTGACCCGCGTCACCGTGGTGGACGCCGACATGCAAGTGGTGTACGACACCTTCGTCAAGCCCGACAACGAGATCGTGGACTACAACACCAGGTTTTCCGGAGTGACCGAGGCCGATGTCGCCAAGACGAGCGTCACGTTGCCCGAAGTCCAAGCCATCCTGCTGAGCTTTTTCAGCGCCCAAACCATCCTCATCGGGCACAGCCTGGAGAGCGATCTGCTGGCCCTCAAGCTGATCCACAGCACCGTGGTGGACACGGCCGTGCTCTTCCCGCACTACCTGGGTTTCCCCTACAAGCGTTCCCTCAGGAATCTCGCGGACGACTACCTTGGACAGATCATCCAGGACAGCCAGAACGGCCACAACTCCAGCGAGGACGCAAACGCCTGCCTGCAGCTGGCGATGTGGAAGGTTCGACAGCGCGCCCAGATCCAGCCACGCCACCGATCCGCCTCTCCTGCCACCCTGGCCTGTCCTGAGCCCCAGGCCTCTTCCCAAACTGACATCGATCCCGAGAGCTAGCCCTGTCCACCTCGCCGCAAAGCGAAAGAAACTGGAGCAGCCGGCGGCAGGAGAGGGCAAAAAGCCAAGACTAACCCCGACCCCGGACTCCCAGTCCCCCGGAGTCCCTGCCGCGGGCCGTCGTCCCTGTCCCCATCCCTCTGCCCCTCCCAGACCTCTGTCCTACCACCAATGGGCTCCCCGAGCCCACAGCCGCCACTCCCAGTCCCCGAAGACCCTGCCGCCGCCCCTGGCGCCTGTGCCCATCCCTCTGCCCCTCCCAGACCTCTGGCCTTCCACCACTAGCCTCCCCCAGCCCACCTGGACTTCCCCGGCCTCTGACAACAAGGCCAGCCCCCAGGCCCACCAGCCTCCTGATCGTCTTCGTTCTTGGTCCTCTTCCCCTTCTGTGGGGCTGTCTGAACCTCCCTTCTGCCACCCGATCTTTCCCCCGCCCCCGGGGCAGGCGCAGAATAAACGTCTGTATGAATTTAAAAATTAAAAATAAAAAAAAAGTTAAAAACAACTGAAAGTCCTTTGCTTCTGAATGTGCGCTTACCTGGTTTTCTCTAGAGACACCACTGTGAGGTGGCTCAAGCGCTTAGGCTCTGGAGTTAGATATCTGGGTTCCCATTCAAATTCCACCACTTACTAGCTTTGTCATATTGGACGCATAACTTTTTTGCGCTTCTACTTCTTGATCTTTCAAGTGTCATCAGAAGATAATTAGACACCCACACAATAGCAATGGGAGATTTTAACACCCCACCGTCAACATGAAACAGATCAACGAGACAGAAAGTTGAAAAGGATATCCAGGAACTGAACTTAGCTCTGCACCCAGCAGACCGAATAGACATCTACATTAACTCTCCACCCCAAATCAACAGAATATACATTCTTCTCAGCACCACATCACACTTATTCCAAAACTGACCACACAGTTGGAAGAAAAGCACTCCTCCGCAAATGCAAAAGAACAGAAATTACAACCAACTGTCTCTCAGACCACAGGGCAGTCAAACGGGACCTCAGGATGAAGAAACTCACTCAAAACCGCTCAACTACACGGAAACGTAGCAATGTGCTCCTGAATGACTAGTGGGTACATAGCAAAATGAAGACAGAATAAAGATGTTCTCTGAAACCAGTGAGAACAAAGACACAACATACCAGAATCTCTGGGATACATTGAAAGCAGTGTGTAGAGGGAAACATAGCATTAAATGCCCACAAGAGAAAGCAGGAAAGATCTAAAATGGACACCCTCACGTCCCAATTCAAAGAACCAGGGAAGCAAGAGCAAACACAATGTCTGAATCAGTCAGTCAACTTCCAACAGGGCTCCAAGAGAGAATGAACCACCATGCCTCTTTAAATCCACGTTTCTATTTGGAATCTTCAATGAGAGACGAGACACTAAGCAGCTAGATTTGGTGGAATGGCTGATTTTGTAAATGTTTTCGGTGTGTGAGTGTGTGTGTGTGTGTATGTATAGATAAATAAATTAAACTGATCATTTGGATGCTTACATTTCCATTCATTTAATTTGTGTATGTGAGCCCACGCACATGTATATACACACACACTAAGACTTCCAGAACACTGACTTAGTGAAGAACTGGATTTCCAGTGTGTCTGACAAATTTCAGAAAGCGCTGAAGAAGGGCATTTCTGATTGATTTCACCGTTCCTGGAATTTTATTTTCCTTTATAACTTAGAGTTCTCCTCTGGAGATTTCATAGATAAATGTCTTTTGCAGTGTACGTTATTTCATTTGATTTTTAGAATTTATTTAAATTGTCATTTTAAATTGACAAATAAAAATGATATAGATTTATGGTGTACAACATGATGTTTCATATATGTATACATTGTGGAATGACACAAAAATCAAGCTAATTAACACTTTCGTTTCCTCACATACTGATTTTATGGTGATGAGACCATGTTTCCAATCTACTCTTATAGCACATTTCAAGTATACAGTACATAGTTACCCACTGTAGTTGCCGTGCTGTTCAACATATCTCTAGGACTATTCGTATCTGAAATTTTGTATCATTAGACTCACATGTCCCAATCCCTCCCAGGCCCCTGCCTCGGGTAAGCAGCGTTCTGCTCTCTACGACTCTGAGTTCCTCTTTTTTACATTGCACATAGAAGTGAGATCGTGCAGTATTTGTATTTCTGTGTTTGCTTTTTAAAACTTTATGATGTATTGATGTATTTTTTCAGACAGTGTCGGAGTCTGTCACCAAGGCTGGAGTACAGTGACACAAACACGGCTCACCACGGCCTCCACCTCCCGGGGTCAAGAGATCCTCCCACTTCAGCCTCCTGAGTAGCTAGGACTACAGGCGTCCAACACCACACCTGGCTAATTTTTGTATTTTTTGTAGAGATGGTTGATCTCCAACTCCTGGGCTCAACTCTTCCTCCTCCCTTCTCCTCCCAAAGTCCTGGGATTAAAGGCCTGAGCTACTGTGTCTGGCCTTTGCTTTATTTCACTCAGTAGAACATCCTCTAGGCTCATTCACGTTGCAAATGATAAGATTTCTTTCTTTTTGAATGGTGAATAGGATTCTATTGGATATACGTACCTATATATATATAGATATAGATATATTTATTATTATTTTTTTGGGGGGGATATCGTTTCGCTCGTGTTGCCCAGGCTGGAGTGCAGTGGCATGATTTCAGCTCACTACAACCTCTGCCTCCCAGGCTGAAGTGATTCTCCTGCCTCAGCTGAGATTAAAGGCATGTCCCATCATGTGCGGCCAATTTTGTGTTTCTAGGAGAGATGGGTTTTCACCATGTTGGCCAGGCTGGTCTCGAACTCCAACAATTCTACTTCAACTATTTATTGGATACAAATATTTATGTGTGAGAAACAAGATTTTCAAGAGTGAAAGATTTAAAAACGACTTAATTGTACATCAGTAAGAGGCTGGCTAACTAAATCAGAGTACGTTCATCCTTACAGAAGAATACTATGCAGCTAGAACAAAACCAAATGGAGGAAACTCTTCCAAATGGTAACTTGGAATGATGTTCAAGACTTATTGTAAAATAAGTTTACAGTAAGGTGTAAGGTACCTTATGGCAAAATTCTCTCAGAAATGTGTGTGTGTGGATTTCAAGTCATCCCAGTCCTAGAACATTGTGCTCTTTAGAGATGCCATACCTGTCTTTCCCTTTGTAATATCAAAGCAGTAATATCTTCTCTGGAGGCTTGTTGGGTGAATTTAATGGAAGAAAGTTAAGGAGGTACCAGAACCATTGCTGTTTCCCCTCCGTAGCCCTGCCACCCACTAAAGAAAGTTGGATGAGATTACTTAATGATTTCCCATTAAGTTGTATTTCCAAATATCATGATTACCATTTGAATGTAGTTGGTATGGAGCTTCGTGAGTGTGTGCTTCGTTTATTATGCATCACGTTCAGCTCCTTGTTATTTGCCTCCTAGTTATCATAGTAAAACTCTACTCCTCTACTCCGAGGAGCCCCTACCATCCGTATCGTCCCTTTCCGGCCCAGCACTCTTCATGCTCGTTCGTTTAAAGCATTCTACATTGTGTAAATGAATCTTGGAAGGCAAAAGCTACTGAATTTAGCGAGTTTGTGGAGGCGTTCCCACCGGTCAGCCAGGTGGAGTTCCACACACCCGATGACTGCACAACTCCTATAAGGCAGCAATATGCTGCAAACCCAGACGGCCACTCTTCTCACCCCTCGTCCCTTTGCTGTTCTGGATAATGAGGTCAATAGTCACCTAGGCAACAGCAAAACAAACTGAAATGGAGAAAGGCCTTCCGGCTGGTGACTAGCCGAGGTCCACCTGGCCCCAATAAGCTGCTGAACAAGAAGGTCTGCCAGAAATTTCCCCCTAGGGAATTTGGTGGAGACGAAGACCTGCTCACTGGACAACGGTTCCTCCCAGGATACCCCCAAGGTGAAGAAGCGGGCTCTGAGCCACCCCCTTTCACCCTCCTTTTCCCCACCCTGGCCTGGTGAAGGTGCGTGTCAGGATGTGGACTACTGAGCCCTAAAGAAATAAGTCCTTCCACTTTGACCCAACGGAGGATTGCCTGTGCGGATCTTCAATGAGTCTACCAGTGTCTAGACACGGGAGCAGTTCTGTCTGGCACAGCAGCTCCCTCAAGGAAGACAAGAGTGAGGAGAAAGGAAACTCAAGTCTGACCATTCTGTCCTGGGAGACAAGAGGAGGATCTCATCTCTCATCTTTCCAAGCAAGGCAACGAGACTTTCTCTCATCTTTCCAAGCAAGGCAAGGAGACTTTTTCTCATGAGGAAACAAAAAGAAGTTGGAAGGAACGAAACCAGCCTGGAAGGTGAATTCCTAAGGATTGCCCATTGAAACTGACAAAATGGCCCTTGTTTGACGAGAGGAATGAGCAGAGCATTGATGTGGTCAAAAAGGACTCGAGTGAGACTTTCCCAGCATGTTTCTACCAAAGCTTTGTCTAAGTTTCGCAAAACACTCTCCTAATAAGCAGATGTTTGGCTCTTCAGAAAGTCAACATGCAAAATGCCTTGAGCGTCCCATAACACTGATGCCATGATGTTGCCTTTGGTCTGCCCTCCTTTTCCTTTGACTGGACCACTGCCATCTCTTGGTAGCCATCGCTTTGATGACGCTTTGTCTTCAGGATCATATTGGCAAAGCCATGTTCCAAATTCCGGTTACAATTTGTCAAAGAGGTGCCCCAGGATCGTGATCCCTCCTGTTGAAAATTTCCACTGATAGCTCTCGTCGTCACTGCAGCTGATCTGGGCACAATGGTTTTCACAGCCACTGCAGGATTCATCTTCCACATCTTCTCATCTCTTCTTGAAACAAGCCATACCTCCGTAAAGAGTTGATTTCTTTGGGCTAGTGTCCTTAGAAGCTTTTCTTCAAACATCAATGATTTCTTCATTCTTCCACCCAAGCTTCACCGTCAGTTGGATGTTTCCTCTTGCTGCAATTTTAGCGGAATTCAAGTTGCACTGATAGGAGGCCTTTTCAGTGGATGTCTCATCCTTCTTAGTGCCTCCAATGAGATCCAGTTCAGAAAGGTTGTAAGAAGTTAGTACATGTTTATTTTAGTGAAAACGAATTGAAATCCATGCATAGATTTCTCA
The DNA here is from genome assembly GCF_028885625.2 of Pongo pygmaeus. Classification (NCBI taxonomy): domain Eukaryota; kingdom Metazoa; phylum Chordata; class Mammalia; order Primates; family Hominidae; genus Pongo; species Pongo pygmaeus. Next base: position 51,365,730 of record NC_072380.2, read on the forward strand.
CCATGTACATTTTCTATGAACTTTCGGAAGACCCCCTGTACTGAATATTGCCCAAATCCTGGGAGAGAAGTGGATGCGGTCCACTTCCTGTCTTCAGTTTGCCCACAGTGGAGGAGTGCACAGAGCAGGGAAAGGCAGCCCCAGAGAGAGGCATGCCCTCCAGCATGCGGCAGACTGCTGGCCCAGTCCTGGCTCCATGGGTTGCTGTGTGGGCCCAGCAAGCTGACCAACCTCCCTGAACCTTAATTTAATCCTAGGTAGCCCAATTCCACTCGCTATTATAGGACTGCTGTGCAGGGACAGTCAATTAACTTAAGAAAAGGAACCTAGCTCCAAGGTTGGCAACCGGGAATTCCAGTTGATTCCATGGGCGGACCCCCTGAGGAATTCCCAAGCTGAAGTCTCGTGGAAGATGAGGTTCAGTGTGACTAGACTGAAGCACCAATCCAATGAAGGGGAAGTCCCACCCACTCTGCCCTGTGCCTGTATAAAGGTGAGGCGGGGCGGCCGCGCCACTCATTGAAGCCGCCAGTTGGGAGAGGAGCAGAGCCAGGCCGGTGCTCCCGAAGGCAGCAAGATGTTGCGAGCCACAGCTCCCTGCTGGTTCCCACCTGCATACCCAGAAGCTAAGAAGGTGGCCGAGGAGGCGGCCCACGAGGCAAGCCGCCATTTGGGAGAGGAGCAGAGCCAGGTCGGTGTTCCCGAAGGCAGCAAGATGTTGCGAGCCACAGCTCCCTGCTGGTTCCCACCTGCATGCCCAGAAGCCAAGAAGGTGGCCGAGGAGGCGGCCCTCGAGGCAAGCCGCCAGTTGGGAGAGGAGCAGAGCCAGGCCGGTGCTCCCGAAGGCAGCAAGATGTTGCGAGCCACAGCTCCCTGCTGGTTCCCACCTGCATACCCAGAAGCTAAGAAGGTGGCCGAGGAGGCGCCCCACGAGGCAAGCCGCCATTTGGGAGTGGAGCAGAGCCAGGTCGGTGTTCCCGAAGGCAGCAAGATGTTGCGAGCCACAGCTCCCTGCTGGTTCCCTCCTGCATACCCAGAAGCCAAGAAGGTGGCCGAGGAGGCGGCCCTCGAGGCTCCAGAATTCCCACTGCCCTCTCATCAGCCTGCCCAGAGCTTCGGGCTCTGCGTGCCCCAGATGCACAACCAGGCCTCAGCACTCGTGGACATCCGGGCGGAGCCCCAGAATAGGGGTCCGGCGGTGCCCCCAGCGTGGCCCAAGATGGCGACGGAGGCGTGGTACTTCCCCGCGCAGAGGGGGTCGGCCTGCTGCTTGCCAGCCGCCCCAAGGCTGACAGAGAGGCCCTGTGGAGTCCGCATCTCAGCCCCCAGGGAGAGGAAGAGGATCGCCCACTTTCCCAGCCCCTGCTTGGTCGCAGGTCGCACCGATGCCAAGAGAACCCGGGTGGCCGGCAGCAGCCAACGCTCCAATGGCTCCAGGGTCGGCACACAGCCACGGAAGACTGGTCGCAACAGACGGGGGAGGGCATGCAAGACCTCCACCACACTCAGCTCTAAGCGAATCGTCCGTCGTCCATCCTTACCGACTTGGAAGAAACCCATTATCCTCCGAAGGTCTCGCTGCCAAGTCCCCACCGTCATCCGCCGAGGCTATCTCCAACTGTTCACCAAAGAGTGTCTCAAGTTCTGCGCCTCCCAGCAGGAGGCCGAGGAGAAGGCGCTGAACGAGGAGAAGGTGGCCTACGACTGCAGCCCCAACAAGAACATGTACCTGAATGTGGTCCTGAACACCCTCAAGAGACTGAAGGGCCTGACCCCCAGCTCCATGCCGGGCCTCAGCAGGGCCGCCCTGTACAGCCGCCTCCAGGAGTTCCTGCTCACCCAGGACCAGCTCAAGGAGAACGGCTACCCCTTCCCGCACCCCGAGCGGCCCGGAGGCGCCGTCCTCTTCACTGGCCAGGGGAAGGGGCCCGGCGACTCCTCCTGCAGGGTCTGCTGCCGTTGTGGCACCGACTACCTGGTGTCCTCCTCGGGCCGCTGTCTACGCGACCAGTTGTGTTATTATCACTGGGGGCGGGTCCGCTCCAGCCAAGTGGCTGGAGGCCGGGTTAGCCAGTACACCTGCTGTGCAGCTGCTCCTGGCTCAGTGGGCTGCCAGGTGGTGAAGCAGCACGTGCGGGACGGCCGCAAGGAGAGCCTCCATGGCTTCGTGAAGACCTTCAAGAAAGAGTTTTCCACAGACGCTTATCCAGGAATCTACGCCATGGACTGTGAGATGTGCTACACCACGCATGGCCTGGAGTTGACCCGCGTCACCGTGGTGGACGCCGACATGCAAGTGGTGTACGACACCTTCGTCAAGCCCGACAACGAGATCGTGGACTACAACACCAGGTTTTCCGGAGTGACCGAGGCCGACGTCGCCAAGACGAGCGTCACGTTGCCCGAAGTCCAAGCCATCCTGCTGAGCTTTTTCAGCGCCCAAACCATCCTCATCGGGCACAGCCTGGAGAGCGATCTGCTGGCCCTCAAGCTGATCCACAGCACCGTGGTGGACACGGCCGTGCTCTTCCCGCACTACCTGGGTTTCCCCTACAAGCGTTCCCTCAGGAATCTCGCGGCCGACTACCTGGGACAGATCATCCAGGACAGCCAGGACGGCCACAACTCCAGCGAGGACGCAAACGCCTGCCTGCAGCTGGCGATGTGGAAGGTTCGACAGCGCGCCCAGATCCAGCCACGCCACCGGTCCGCCTCTCCCGCCGCCCTGGCCTGTCCTGAGCCCCAGGCCTCTTCCCAAACTGCCATCGATCCCGAGAGCTAGCCCTGTCCACCTCGCCGCAAAGCGAAAGAAACTGGAGCAGCCGGCGGCAGGAGAGGGCCAAAAGCCAAGACTAACCCCGACCCCGGACTCCCAGTCCCCCGGAGTCCCTGCCGCGGGCCGTCGTCCCTGTCCCCATCCCTCTGCCCCTCCCAGACCTCTGTCCTTCCACCAATGGGCTCCCCGAGGCCCCAGCCGCCACTCCCAGTCCCCGGAGACCCTGCCGCCGCCCCTGGCGCCTGTGCCCATCCCTCTGCCCCTCCCAGACCTCTGGCCTTCCACCACTAGCCTCCCCCAGCCCACCTGGACTTCCCCGGCCTCTGACAACAAGGCCAGCCCCCAGGCCCACCAGCCTCCTGATCGTCTTCGTTCTTGGGCCTCTTCCCCTTCTGTGGGGCTGTCTGAACCTCCCCTCCCCCACCCGATTTTTCCCCCGCCCCCGGGGCAGGCGCAGAATTAATGTCTGTATGAAGTTAAAAATTAAAAATAAAAAAAACCTAAAAACAACTGAAAGTCCTTTGCTTTTGAATGTGCGCTTACCTGGTTTTCTCTAGAGGCACCACTGTGAGGTGGCTCAAGCGCTTAGGCTCTGGAGTTAGACATCTGGGTTCCCATTCCAATTCCACCACTGACTAGCTTTGTCATATTGGACGCATAACTTTTTTGCGCTTCTACTTCTTGATCTTTCAAGTGTCATCAGAAGATAATTAGACACCCACACAATAGCAATGGGAGATTTTAACACCCCACCGTCAACATGAAACAGATCAACGAGACAGAAAGTTGAAAAGGATATCCAGGAACTGAACTTAGCTCTGCACCAAGCAGACCGAATAGACATCTACATTAACTCTCCACCCCAAATCAACAGAATATACATTCTTCTCAGCACCACATCACACTTATTCCAAAACTGACCACATAGTTGGAAGGAAAGCACTCCTCCGCAAATGCAAAAGAACAGAAATTACAACCAACTGTCTCTCAGACCCCAGGGCAGTCAAACTGGACCTCAGGATGAAGAAACTCACTCAAAACCGCTCAACTACACGGAAACGGAGCAATCTGCTCCTGAGTGACTACTGGGTACATAGCGAAATGAAGACAGAATAAAGATGTTCTTTGAAACCAATGAGAACAAAGACACAACATACCAGAATCTCTGGGATACATTGAAAGCAGTGTGTAGAGGGAAACGTAGCATTAAATGCCCACAAGAGAAAGCAGGAAAGATCTAAAATGGACACCCTCACGTCCCAATTCAAAGAACCAGGGAAGCAAGAGCAAACACAATGCCTGAATCAGTCAGTCAACTTCCAACAGGGCTCCAAGAGAGAATGAACCACCATGCCTCTTTAAATCCACGTTTCTATTTGGAATCTTCAATGAGAGATGAGACACTAAGCAGCTAGTTTTGGTGGAATGGCTGATTTTGTCAATGTTTTCGGTGTGTGAGTGTGTGTGTGTGTGTATGTATAGATAACTAAATTAAACTGATAATCTGGATGCTTACATTTCCATTCATTTAATTTGTGTATGTGAGCCCACGCACACGTATATACACACACACTAACACTTCCAGAACACTGACTTAGTGAAGAACTGGATTTCCAGTGTGTCAGACAAATTTCAGAAAGCGCTGAAGAAGGGCATTTCTGATGGATTTCACCGTTCCTGGAATTTTATTTTCCTTTATAACTTAGAGTTCTTCTCTGGAGATTTAATAGATAAAAGTCTTTTGCAGTGTACGTTATTTCATTTTATTTTTATAATTTATTTAAATTGTCATTTTAAATTGACAAATAAAAATGATATATATTTATGGTGTACAACATGATGTTTCATATATGTATACATTGTGGAATGACACAAAAATCAAGCTAATTAACACATTCGTTTCCTCACATACTGATTTTATGGTGATGAGAACATGTTTCAAATCTACTCTGATAGCACATTTCAAGTATACAGTACATAGTTACCCACTGTAGTTGCCGTGCTGTTCAACATATCTCTAGAACTATTCGTATCTGAAATTTTGTATCATTAGACTAACATCTCCCAATCCCTCCCCGGCCCCTGCCTCGGGTAAGCAGCGTTCTGCTCTCTACGACTCTGAGTTCCACTTTTTTACATTGCACATAGAAGTGAGATCGTGCAGTATTTGTATTTCTGTGTTTGCTTTTTAAAACTTTATGATGTATTGATGTATTTTTTCAGACAGTGTCGGAGTCTGTCACCAAGGCTGGAGTACAGTGACACAAACACGGCTCACCACGGCCTCCACCTCCCGGGGTCAAGAGATCCTCCCACTTCAGCCTCCTGAGTAGCTAGGACTACAGGCGTCCAACACCACACCTGGCTAATTTTTGTATTTTTTGTAGAGATGGTTGATCTCCAACTCCTGGGCTCAACTCTTCCTCCTCCCTTCTCCTCCCAAAGTCCTGGGATTACAGGCCTGAGCCACTGTGTCTGGCCTTTGCTTTATTTCACACAGTAGAACATCCTCTAGGCTCATTCATGTTGCTAATGATAAGATTTCTTTCTTTTTCAAGGCTGAATAGGATTCTATTGGATATATGTACCTATATAGATAGAGAGATAGATAGATATACATTTATTATTATTGTTTTGGGGGGGATATGGTTTCGCTCGTGTTCCCCAGGCTGGAGTGCAGTGGCATGATTTCGGCTCACTACAACCTCTGCCTCCCAGGCTGAAGTGATTCTCCTGCCTCAGCTGAGATTAAAGGCATGTCCCATCATGTGCGGCCAATTTTGTGTTTCTAGGAGAGATGGGTTTTCACCATGTTGGCCAGGCTGGTCTCGAACTCCAACAATTCTACTTCAACTATTGATTGGATACAAATATTTATGTGTGAGGAACAAGATTTTCAAGAGTGAAAGATTTAAAAACGACTTAATTGTACATCAGTAAGAGGCTGGCTAACTAAATCAGAGTACGTTCATCCTTACAGAAGAATACTATGCAGCTAGAACAAAACCAAATGGAGGAAACTCTTCCAAATGGTAACTTGGAATGATGTTCAAGACTTATTGTAAAATAAGTTTACAGTAAGGTGTAAGGTACCTTATGGCAAAATTCTCTCAGAAATGTGTGTGTGTGGATTTCAAGTCATCCCAGTCCTAGAACATTGTGCTCTTTAGAGATGCCATACCTGTCTTTCCCTTTGTAATATCAAAGCAGTAATATCTTCTCTGGAGGCTTGTTGGGTGAATTTAATGGAAGAAAGTTAAGGAGGTACCAGAACCATTGCTGTTTCCCCTCCGTAGCCCTGCCACCCACTAAAGAAAGTTGGATGAGATTACTTAATGATTTCCCATTAAGTTGTATTTCCAAATATCATGATTACCATTTGAATGTAGTTGGTATGGAGCTTCGTGAGTGTGTGCTTCGTTTATTATGCATCACGTTCAGCTCCTTGTTATTTGCCTCCTAGTTATCATAGTAAAACTCTACTCCTCTACTCCGAGGAGCCCCTACCATCCGTATCGTCACTTTCCGGCCCAGCACTCTTCATGCTCGTTCGTTTAAAGCATTCTACATTGGGCAAATGAATCTTGGAAGGCAAAAGCTACTGAATTTAGCGAGTTTGTGGAGGCGTTCCCACCGATCAGCCAGGTGGAGTTCCACACACCCGATGACTGCACAACTCCTATAAGGCAGCAATATGCTGCAAACCCAGACGGCCACTCTTCTCACCCCTCGTCCCTTTGCTGTTCTGGATAATGAGGTCAATAGTCACCTAGGCAACTTGCAAAACTAACTGAAATGGAGAAAGGCCTTCCGGCTGGTGACTAGCCGAGGTCCACCTGGCCCCAATAAGCTGCTGAACAAGAAGGGCTGCCAGAAATTTCCCCCTAGGGAATTTGGTGGAGACGAAGACCTGCTCACTGGACAACGGTTCCTCCCAGGATACCCCCAAGCTGAAGAAGCGGGCTCTGAGCCACCCCCTTTCACCCTCCTTTTCCCCACCCTGGCCTGCTGAAGGTGCGCGTCAGGATGCGGACTACTGAGCCCTAAAGAAATAAGTCCTTCCACTTTGACCCCACGGAGGATTGCCTGTGCGGATCTTCAACGAGTCTACCAGTGTCTAGACACGGGAGCAGTTCTGTCTGGCACAGCAGCTCCCTCAAGGAAGACAAGAGTGAGGAGAAAGGAAACTCAAGTCTGACCATTCTGTCCTGGGAGACAAGAGGAGGATCTCATCTCTCATCTTTCCAAGCAAGGCAACGAGACTTTCTCTCATCTTTCCAAGCAAGGCAAGGAGACTTTTTCTCATGAGGAAACAAAAAAAGTTGGAAGGAACGAAACCAGCCTGGAAGGTGAATTCCTAAGGATTGCCCATTGAAACTGACAAAATGGCCCTTGTTTGACGAGAGGAATGAGCAGAGCATTGATGTGGTCAAAAAGGACTCGAGTGAGACTTTCCCAGCATGTTTCTACCAAAGCTTTGTCTAAGTTTCGCAAAACACTCTCCTAATAAGCAGATGTTTGGCTCTTCAGAAAGTCAACATGCAAAATGCCTTGAGCGTCCCATAACACTGATGCCATGATGTTGCCTTTGGTCTGCCCTCCTTTTCCTTTGACTGGACCACTGCCATCTCTTGGTAGCCATCGCTTTGATGACGCTTTGTCTTCAGGATCATATTGGCAAAGCCATGTTCCAAATTCCGGTTACAATTTGTCAAAGAGGTGCCCCAGGATCGTGATCCCTCCTGTTGAAAATTTCCACTGATAGCTCTCGTCGTCACTGCAGCTGATCTGGGCACAATGGTTTTCACAGCCACTGCAGGATTCATCTTCCACATCTTCTCATCTCTTCTTGAAACAAGCCATACCTCCGTAAAGAGTTGATTTCTTTGGGCTAGTGTCCTTAGAAGCTTTTCTTCAAACATCAATGATTTCTTCATTCTTCCACCCAAGCTTCACCGTCAATTGGATGTTTGCTCTTGCTGCAATTTTAGCGGAATTCAAGTTGCACTGATAGGAGGCCTTTTCAGTGGATGCCTCATCCTTCTTAGTGCCTCCAATGAGATCCAGTTCAGAAAGGTTGTAAGAAGTTAGTACATGTTTATTTTAGTGAAAACGAATTGAAATCCATGCATAGATTTCTCACCATGTACATTTTCTATGAACTTTCGGAAGACCCCCTGTACTGAATATTGCCCAAATCCTGGGAGAGAAGTCGATGCGGTCCACTTCCTGTCTTCAGTTTGCCCACAGTGGAGGAGTGCACAGAGCAGGGAAAGGCAGCCCCAGAGAGAGGCATGCCCTCCAGCATGCAGCAGACTTTTGGCCCAGTCCTGGCTCCATGCGTTGCTGTGTGGGCCCAGCAAGCTGACCAACCTCCCTGAACCTTAATTTAATCCTAGGTAGCCCAATTCCACTCGCTATTATAGGACTGCTGTGCAGGGACAGTCAATTAACTTAAGAAAAGGAACCTGGCTCCAAGGTTGGCAACCGGGAATTCCAGTTGATTCCATGGGCGGACCCCCTGAGGAATTCCCAAGCTGAAGTCTCGTGGAAGATGAGGTTCAGTGTGACTAGACTGAAGCACCAATCCAATGAAGGGGAAGTCCCACCCACTCTGCCCTGTGCCTGTATAAAGGTGAGGCGGGGCGGCCGCGCCACTCATTGAAGCCGCCAGTTGGGAGAGGAGCAGAGCCAGGCCGGTGCTCCCGAAGGCAGCAAGATGTTGCGAGCCACAGCTCCCTGCTGGTTCCCACCTGCATACCCAGAAGCTAAGAAGGTGGCCGAGGAGGCGGCCCACGAGGCAAGCCGCCATTTCGGAGAGGAGCAGAGCCTGGTCGGTGTTCCCGAAGGCAGCAAGATGTTGCGAGCCACAGCTCCCTGCTGGTTCCCACCTGCATACCCAGAAGCTAAGAAGGTGGCCGAGGAGGCGCCCCACGAGGCAAGCTGCCATTTGGGAGTGGAGCAGAGCCAGGTCGGTGTTCCCGAAGGCAGCAAGATGTTGCGAGCCACAGATCCCTGCTGGTTCCCTCCTGCATACCCAGAAGCCAAGAAGGTGGCCGAGGAGGCGGCCCTCGAGGCTCCAGAATTCCCACTGCCCTCTCATCAGCCTGCCTAGAGCTTCGGGCTCTGCGTGCCCCAGATGCACAACCAGGCCTCAGCACTCGTGGACATCCGGGCGGAGCCCCAGAATAGGGGTCCGGCGGTGCCCCCAGCGTGGCCCAAGATGGCGACGGAGGCGTGGTACTTCCCCGCGCAGAGGGGGTCGGCCTGCTGCTTGCCAGCCGCCCCAAGGCTGACAGAGAGGCCCTGTGGAGTCCGCATCTCAGCCCCCAGGGAGAGGAAGAGGATCGCCCACTTTCCCAGCCCCTGCTTGGTCGCAGGTCGCACCGATGCCAAGAGAACCCGGGTGGCCGGCAGCAGCCAACGCTCCAATGGCTCCAGGGTCGGCACACAGCCACGGAAGACTGGTCGCAACAGACGGGGGAGGGCATGCAAGACCTCCACCACACTCAGCTCTAAGCGAATCGTCCGTCGTCCATCCTTACCGACTTGGAAGAAACCCATTATCCTCCGAAGGTCTCGCTGCCAACTCCCCACCGTCATCCGCCGAGGCTATCTCCAACTGTTCACCAAAGAGTGTCTCAAGTTCTGCGCCTCCAAGCAGGAGGCCGAGGAGAAGGCGCTGAACGAGGAGAAGGTGGCCTACGACTGCAGCCCCAACAAGAACATGTACCTGAATGTGGTCCTGAACACCCTCAAGAGACTGAAGGGCCTGACCCCCAGCTCCATGCCGGGCCTCAGCAGGGCCGCCCTGTACAGCCGCCTCCAGGAGTTCCTGCTCACCCAGGACCAGCTCAAGGAGAACGGCTACCCCTTCCCGCACCCCGAGCGGCCCGGGGGCGCCGTCCTCTTCACTGGCCAGGGGAAGGGGCCCGGCGACTCCTCCTGCAGGGTCTGCTGCCGTTGTGGCACCGACTACCTGGTGTCCTCCTCGGGCCGCTGTCTAGGCGACCAGTTGTGTTATTATCACTGGGGGCGGGTCCGCTCCAGCCAAGTGGCTGGAGGCCGGGTTAGCCAGTACACCTGCTGTGCAGCTGCTCCTGGCTCAGTGGGCTGCCAGGTGGCAAAGCAGCACGTGCGGGACGGCCGCAAGGAGAGCCTCCATGGCTTCGTGAAGACCTTCAAGAAAGAGTTTTCCACAGACGCTTATCCAGGAATCTACGCCTTGGACTGTGAGATGTGCTACACCACGCATGGCCTGGAGCTGACCCGCGTCACCGTGGTGGACGCCGACATGCAAGTGGTGTACGACACCTTCGTCAAGCCCGACAACGAGATCGTGGACTACAACACCAGGTTTTCCGGAGTGACCGAGGCCGACGTCGCCAAGACGAGCGTCACGTTGCCCGAAGTCCAAGCCATCCTGCTGAGCTTTTTCAGCGCCCAAACCATCCTCATCGGGCACAGCCTGGAGAGCGATCTGCTGGCCCTCAAGCTGATCCACAGCACCGTGGTGGACACGGCCGTGCTCTTCCCGCACTACCTGGGTTTCCCCTACAAGCGTTCCCTCAGGAATCTCGCGGCCGACTACCTGGGACAGATCATCCAGGACAGCCAGGACGGCCACAACTCCAGTGAGGACGCAAACGCCTGCCTGCAGCTGGCGATGTGGAAGGTTCGACAGCGCGCCCAGATTCAGCCACGCCACCGGTCCGCCTCTCCCGCCGCCCTGGCCTGTCCTGAGCCCCAGGCCTCTTCCCAAACTGCCATCGATCCCGAGAGCTAGCCCTGTCCACCTCGCCGCAAAGCGAAAGAAACTGGAGCAGCCGGCGGCAGGAGAGGGCCAAAAGCCAAGACTAACCCCGACCCCGGACTCCCAGTCCCCCGGAGTCCCTGCCGCGGGCCGTCGTCCCTGTCCCCATCCCTCTGCCCCTCCCAGACCTCTGTCCTTCCACCAATGGGCTCCCCGAGGCCCCAGCCGCCACTCCCAGTCCCCGGAGACCCTGCCGCCGCCCCTGGCGCCTGTGCCCATCCCTCTGCCCCTCCCAGACCTCTGGCCTTCCACCACTAGCCTCCCCCAGCCCACCTGGACTACCGCGGCCTCTGACAACAAGGCCAGCCCCCAGGCCCACCAGCCTCCTGATCGTCTTCGTTCTTGGGCCTCTTCCCCTTCTGTGGGGCTGTCTGAACCTCCCCTCCCCCACCCGATTTTTCCCCCGCCCCCGGGGCAGGCGCAGAATAAATGTCTGTATGAAGTTAAAAATTAAAAATAAAAAAAAAGCTAAAAACAACTCAAAGTCCTTTGCTTTTGAATGTGCGCTTACCTGGTTTTCTCTAGAGGCACCACTGTGAGGTGGCTCAAGCGCTTAGGCTCTGGAGTTAGACATCTGGGTTCCCATTCCAATTCCACCACTGACTAGCTTTGTCATATTGGACGCATAACTTTTTTGCGCTTCTACTTCTTGATCTTTCAAGTGTCATCAGAAGATAATTAGACACCCACACAATAGCAATGGGAGATTTTAACACCCCACCGTCAACATGAAACAGATCAACGAGACAGAAAGTTGAAAAGGATATCCAGGAACTGAACTTAGCTCTGCACCAAGCAGACCGAATAGACATCTACATTAACTCTCCACCCCAAATCAACAGAATATACATTCTTCTCAGCACCACATCACACTTATTCCAAAACTGACCACATAGTTGGAAGGAAAGCACTCCTCCGCAAATGCAAAAGAACAGAAATTACAACCAACTGTCTCTCAGACCACAGGGCAGTCAAACTGGACCTCAGGATGAAGAAACTCACTCAAAACCGCTCAACTACACGGAAACGGAGCAATCTGCTCCTGAGTGACTACTGGGTACATAGCGAAATGAAGACAGAATAAAGATGTTCTTTGAAACCAATGAGAACAAAGACACAACATACCAGAATCTCTGGGATACATTGAAAGCAGTGTGTAGAGGGAAACGTAGCATTAAATGCCCACAAGAGAAAGCAGGAAAGATCTAAAATGGACACCCTCACGTCCCAATTCAAAGAATCAGGGAAGCAAGAGCAAACACCATGCCTGAATCAGTCAGTCAACTTCCAACAGGGCTCCAAGAGAGAATGAACCACCATGCCTCTTTAAATCCACGTTTCTATTTGGAATCTTCAATGAGAGATGAGACACTAAGCAGCTAGTTTTGGTGGAATGGCTGATTTTGTCAATGTTTTCGGTGTGTGAGTGTGTGTGTGTGTGTATGTATAGATAACTAAATTAAACTGATAATCTGGATGCTTACATTTCCATTCATTTAATTTGTGTATGTGAGCCCACGCACACGTATATACACACACACTAACACTTCCAGAACACTGACTTAGTGAAGAACTGGATTTCCAGTGTGTCAGACAAATTTCAGAAAGCGCTGAAGAAGGGCATTTCTGATGGATTTCACCGTTCCTGGAATTTTACTTTCCTTTATAACTTAGAGTTCTTCTCTGGAGATTTAATAGATAAAAGTCTTTTGCAGTGTACGTTATTTCATTTTATTTTTATAATTTATTTAAATTGTCATTTTAAATTGACAAATAAAAATGATATATATTTATGGTGTACAACATGATGTTTCATATATGTATACATTGTGGAATGACACAAAAATCAAGCTAATTAACACATTCGTTTCCTCACATACTGATTTTATGGTGATGAGAACATGTTTCAAATCTACTCTGATAGCACATTTCAAGTATACAGTACATAGTTACCCACTGTCGTTGCCGTGCTGTTCAACATATCTCTAGAACTATTCGTATCTGAAATTTTGTATCATTAGACTAACATCTCCCAATCCCTCCCCGGCCCCTGCCTCGGGTAAGCAGCGTTCTGCTCTCTACGACTCTGAGTTCCACTTTTTTACATTGCACATAGAAGTGAGATCGTGCAGTATTTGTATTTCTGTGTTTGCTTTTTAAAACTTTATGATGTATTGATGTATTTTTTCAGACAGTGTCGGAGTCTGTCACCAAGGCTGGAGTACAGTGACACAAACACGGCTCACCACGGCCTCCACCTCCCGGGGTCAAGAGATCCTCCCACTTCAGCCTCCTGAGTAGCTAGGACTACAGGCGTCCAACACCACACCTGGCTAATTTTTGTATTTTTTGTAGAGATGGTTGATCTCCAACTCCTGGGCTCAACTCTTCCTCCTCCCTTCTCCTCCCAAAGTCCTGGGATTACAGGCCTGAGCCACTGTGTCTGGCCTTTGCTTTATTTCACACAGTAGAACATCCTCTAGGCTCATTCATGTTGCTAATGATAAGATTTCTTTCTTTTTCAAGGCTGAATAGGATTCTATTGCATATATGTACCTATATAGATAGATAGATAGATAGATATACATTTATTATTATTGTTTTGGGGGGGATATGGTTTCGCTCGTGTTCCCCAGGCTGGAGTGCAGTGGCATGATTTCGGCTCACTACAACCTCTGCCTCCCAGGCTGAAGTGATTCTCCTGCCTCAGCTGAGATTAAAGGCATGTCCCATCATGTGCGGCCAATTTTGTGTTTCTAGGAGAGATGGGTTTTCACCATGTTGGCCAGGCTGGTCTCGAACTCCAACAATTCTACTTCAACTATTTATTGGATACAAATATTTATGTGTGAGAAACAAGATTTTCAAGAGTGAAAGATTTAAAAACGACTTAATTGTACATCAGTAAGAGGCTGGCTAACTAAATCAGAGTACATTCATCCTTACAGAAGAATACTATGCAGCTAGAACAAAACCAAATGGAGGAAACTCTTCCAAATGGTAACTTGGAATGATGTTCAAGACTTATTGTAAAATAAGTTTACAGTAAGGTGTAAGGTACCTTATGGCAAAATTCTCTCAGAAATGTGTGTGTGTGGATTTCAAGTCATCCCAGTCCTAGAACATTGTGCTCTTTAGAGATGCCATACCTGTCTTTCCCTTTGTAATATCAAAGCAGTAATATCTTCTCTGGAGGCTTGTTGGGTGAATTTAATGGAAGAAAGTTAAGGAGGTAGCAGAACCATTGCTGTTTCCCCTCCGTAGCCCTGCCACCCACTAAAGAAAGTTGGATGAGATTACTTAATGATTTCCCATTAAGTTGTATTTCCAAATATCATGATTACCATTTGAATGTAGTTGGTATGGAGCTTCGTGAGTGTGTGCTTCGTTTATTATGCATCACGTTCAGCTCCTTGTTATTTGCCTCCTAGTTATCATAGTAAAACTCTACTCCTCTACTCCGAGGAGCCCCTACCATCCGTATCGTCACTTTCCGGCCCAGCACTCTTCATGCTCGTTCGTTTAAAGTATTCTACATTGGGCAAATGAATCTTGGAAGGCAAAAGCTACTGAATTTAGCGAGTTTGTGGAGGCGTTCCCACCGATCAGCCAGGTGGAGTTCCACACACCCGATGACTGCACAACTCCTATAAGGCAGCAATATGCTGCAAACCCAGACGGCCACTCTTCTCACCCCTCGTCCCTTTGCTGTTCTGGATAATGAGGTCAATAGTCACCTAGGCAACTTGCAAAACTAACTGAAATGGAGAAAGGCCTTCCGGCTGGTGACTAGCCGAGGTCCACCTGGCCCCAATAAGCTGCTGAACAAGAAGGGCTGCCAGAAATTTCCCCCTAGGGAATTTGGTGGAGACGAAGACCTGCTCACTGGACAACGGTTCCTCCCAGGATACCCCCAAGCTGAAGAAGCGGGCTCTGAGCCACCCCCTTTCACCCTCCTTTTCCCCACCCTGGCCTGCTGAAGGTGCGCGTCAGGATGCGGACTACTGAGCCCTAAAGAAATAAGTCCTTCCACTTTGACCCCACGGAGGATTGCCTGTGCGGATCTTCAACGAGTCTACCAGTGTCTAGACACGGGAGCAGTTCTGTCTGGCACAGCAGCTCCCTCAAGGAAGACAAGAGTGAGGAGAAAGGAAACTCAAGTCTGACCATTCTGTCCTGGGAGACAAGAGGAGGATCTCATCTCTCATCTTTCCAAGCAAGGCAACGAGACTTTCTCTCATCTTTCCAAGCAAGGCAAGGAGACCTTTTCTCATGAGGAAACAAAAAGAAGTTGGAAGGAACGAAACCAGCCTGGAAGGTGAATTCCTAAGGATTGCCCATTGAAACTGACAAAATGGCCCTTGTTTGACGAGAGGAATGAGCAGAGCATTGATGTGGTCAAAAAGGACTCGAGTGAGACTTTCCCAGCATGTTTCTACCAAAGCTTTGTCTAAGTTTCGCAAAACACTCTCCTAATAAGCAGATGTTTGGCTCTTCAGAAAGTCAACATGCAAAATGCCTTCAGCGTCCCATAACACTGATGCCATGATGTTGCCTTTGGTCTGCCCTCCTTTTCCTTTGACTGGACCACTGCCATCTCTTGGTAGCCATCGCTTTGATGACGCTTTGTCTTCAGGATCATATTGGCAAAGCCATGTTCCAAATTCCGGTTACAATTTGTCAAACAGGTGCCCCAGGATCGTGATCCCTCCTGTTGAAAATTTCCACTGATAGCTCTCGTCGTCACTGCAGCTGATCTGGGCACAATGGTTTTCACAGCCACTGCAGGATTCATCTTCCACATCTTCTCATCTCTTCTTGAAACAAGCCATACCTCCGTAAAGAGTTGATTTCTTTGGGCTAGTGTCCTTAGAAGCTTTTCTTCAAACATCAATGATTTCTTCATTCTTCCACCCAAGCTTCACCGTCAATTGGATGTTTGCTCTTGCTGCAATTTTAGCGGAATTCAAGTTGCACTGATAGGAGGCCTTTTCAGTGGATGTCTCATCCTTCTTAGTGCCTCCAATGAGATCCAGTTCAGAAAGGTTGTAAGAAGTTAGTACATGTTTATTTTAGTGAAAACGAATTGAAATCCATGCATAGATTTCTCACCATGTACATTTTCTATGAACTTTCGGAAGATCCCCTGTACTGAATATTGCCCAAATCCTGGGAGAGAAGTGGATGCGGTCCACTTCCTGTCTTCAGTTTGCCCACAGTGGAGGAGTGCACAGAGCAGGGAAAGGCAGCCCCAGAGAGAGGCATGCCCTCCAGCATGCAGCAGACTGCTGGCCCAGTCCTGGCTCCATGGGTTGCTGTGTGGGCCCAGCAAGCTGACCAACCTCCCTGAACCTTAATTTAATCCTAGGTAGCCCAATTCCACTCGCTATTATAGGACTGCTGTGCAGGGACAGTCAATTAACTTAAGAAAAGGAACCTGGCTCCAAGGTTGGCAACCGGGAATTCCAGTTGATTCCATGGGCGGACCACCTGAGGAATTCCCAAGCTGAAGTCTCGTGGAAGATGAGGTTCAGTGTGACTAGACTGAAGCACCAATCCAATGAAGGGGAAGTCCCACCCACTCTGCCCTGTGCCTGTATAAAGGTGAGGCGGGGCGGCCGCGCCACTCATTGAAGCCGCCAGTTGGGAGAGGAGCAGAGCCAGGCCGGTGCTCCCGAAGGCAGCAAGATGTTGCGAGCCACAACTCCCTGCTGGTTCCCACCTGCATACCCAGAAGCTAAGAAGGTGGCCGAGGAGGCGGCCCACGAGGCAACCCGCCATTTGGGAGAGGAGCAGAGCCAGGTCGGTGTTCCCGAAGGCAGCAAGATGTTGCGAGCCACAGCTCCCTGCTGGTTCCCACCTGCATGCCCAGAAGCCAAGAAGGTGGCCGAGGAGGCGGCCCTCGAGGCAAGCCGCCAGTTGGGAGAGGAGCAGAGCCAGGCCGGTGCTCCCGAAGGCAGCAAGATGTTGCGAGCCACAGCTCCCTGCTGGTTCCCACCTGCATACCCAGAAGCTAAGAAGGTGGCCGAGGAGGCGCCCCACGAGGCAAGCCGCCATTTGGGGGTGGAGCAGAGCCAGGTCGGTGTTCCCGAAGGCAGCAAGATGCTGCGAGCCACAGCTCCCTGCTGGTTCCCTCCTGCATACCCAGAAGCCAAGAAGGTGGCCGAGGAGGCGGCCCTCGAGGCTCCAGAATTCCCACTGCCCTCTCATCAGCCTGCCCAGAGCTTCGGGCTCTGCGTGCCCCAGATGCACAACCAGGCCTCAGCACTCGTGGACATCCGGGCGGAGCCCCAGAATAGGGGTCCGGCGGTGCCCCCAGCGTGGCCCAAGATGGCGACGGAGGCGTGGTACTTCCCCGCGCAGAGGGGGTCGGCCTGCTGCTTGCCAGCCGCCCCAAGGCTGACAGAGAGGCCCTGTGGAGTCCGCATCTCAGCCCCCAGGGAGAGGAAGAGGATCGCCCACTTTCCCAGCCCCTGCTTGGTCGCAGGTCGCACCGATGCCAAGAGAACCCGGGTGGCCGGCAGCAGCCAACGCTCCAATGGCTCCAGGGTCGGCACACAGCCACGGAAGACTGGTCGCAACAGACGGGGGAGGGCATGCAAGACCTCCACCACACTCAGCTCTAAGCGAATCGTCCGTCGTCCATCCTTACCGACTTGGAAGAAACCCATTATCCTCCGAAGGTCTCGCTGCCAAGTCCCCACCGTCATCCGCCGAGGCTATCTCCAACTGTTCACCAAAGAGTGTCTCAAGTTCTGCGCCTCCCAGCAGGAGGCCGAGGAGAAGGCGCTGAACGAGGAGAAGGTGGCCTACGACTGCAGCCCCAACAAGAACATGTACCTGAATGTGGTCCTGAACACCCTCAAGAGACTGAAGGGCCTGACCCCCAGCTCCATGCCGGGCCTCAGCAGGGCCGCCCTGTACAGCCGCCTCCAGGAGTTCCTGCTCACCCAGGACCAGCTCAAGGAGAACGGCTACCCCTTCCCGCACCCCGAGCGGCCCGGAGGCGCCGTCCTCTTCACTGGCCAGGGGAAGGGGCCCGGCGACTCCTCCTGCAGGGTCTGCTGCCGTTGTGGCACCGACTACCTGGTGTCCTCCTCGGGCCGCTGTCTAGGCGACCAGTTGTGTTATTATCACTGGGGGCGGGTCCGCTCCAGCCAAGTGGCTGGAGGCCGGGTTAGCCAGTACACCTGCTGTGCAGCTGCTCCTGGCTCAGTGGGCTGCCAGGTGGCGAAGGAGCACGTGCGGGACGGCCGCAAGGAGAGCCTCCATGGCTTCGTGAAGACCTTCAAGAAAGAGTTTTCCACAGACGCTTATCCAGGAATCTACGCCTTGGACTGTGAGATGTGCTACACCACGCATGGCCTGGAGCTGACCCGCGTCACCGTGGTGGACGCCGACATGCAAGTGGTGTACGACACCTTCGTCAAGCCCGACAACGAGATCGTGGACTACAACACCAGGTTTTCCGGAGTGACCGAGGCCGACGTCGCCAAGACGAGCGTCACGTTGCCCGAAGTCCAAGCCATCCTGCTGAGCTTTTTCAGCGCCCAAACCATCCTCATCGGGCACAGCCTGGAGAGCGATCTGCTGGCCCTCAAGCTGATCCACAGCACCGTGGTGGACACGGCCGTGCTCTTCCCGCACTACCTGGGTTTCCCCTACAAGCGTTCCCTCAGGAATCTCGCGGCCGACTACCTGGGACAGATCATCCAGGACAGCCAGGACGGCCACAACTCCAGTGAGGACGCAAACGCCTGCCTGCAGCTGGCGATGTGGAAGGTTCGACAGCGCGCCCAGATTCAGCCACGCCACCGGTCCGCCTCTCCCGCCGCCCTGGCCTGTCCTGAGCCCCAGGCCTCTTCCCAAACTGCCATCGATCCCGAGAGCTAGCCCTGTCCACCTCGCCGCAAAGCGAAAGAAACTGGAGCAGCCGGCGGCAGGAGAGGGCCAAAAGCCAAGACTAACCCCGACCCCGGACTCCCAGTCCCCCGGAGTCCCTGCCGCGGGCCGTCGTCCCTGTCCCCATCCCTCTGCCCCTCCCAGACCTCTGTCCTTCCACCAATGGGCTCCCCGAGGCCCCAGCCGCCACTCCCAGTCCCCGGAGACCCTGCCGCCGCCCCTGGCGCCTGTGCCCATCCCTCTGCCCCTCCCAGACCTCTGGCCTTCCACCACTAGCCTCCCCCAGCCCACCTGGACTTCCCCGGCCTCTGACAACAAGGCCAGCCCCCAGGCCCACCAGCCTCCTGATCGTCTTCGTTCTTGGGCCTCTTCCCCTTCTGTGGGGCTGTCTGAACCTCCCCTCCCCCACCCGATTTTTCCCCCGCCCCCGGGGCAGGCGCAGAATAAATGTCTGTATGAAGTTAAAAATTAAAAATAAAAAAAAAGCTAAAAACAACTGAAAGTCCTTTGCTTTTGAATGTGCGCTTACCTGGTTTTCTCTAGAGGCACCACTGTGAGGTGGCTCAAGCCCTTAGGCTCTGGAGTTAGACATCTGGGTTCCCATTCCAATTCCACCACTGACTAGCTTTGTCATATTGGACGCATAACTTTTTTGCGCTTCTACTTCTTGATCTTTCAAGTGTCATCAGAAGATAATTAGACACCCACACAATAGCAATGGGAGATTTTAACACCCCACCGTCAACATGAAACAGATCAACGAGACAGAAAGTTGAAAAGGATATCCAGGAACTGAACTTAGCTCTGCACCAAGCAGACCGAATAGACATCTACATTAACTCTCCACCCCAAATCAACAGAATATACATTCTTCTCAGCACCACATCACACTTATTCCAAAACTGACCACATAGTTGGAAGGAAAGCACTCCTCCGCAAATGCAAAAGAACAGAAATTACAACCAACTGTCTCTCAGACCCCAGGGCAGTCAAACTGGACCTCAGGATGAAGAAACTCACTCAAAACCGCTCAACTACACGGAAACGGAGCAATCTGCTCCTGAGTGACTACTGGGTACATAGCGAAATGAAGACAGAATAAAGATGTTCTTTGAAACCAATGAGAACAAAGACACAACATACCAGAATCTCTGGGATACATTGAAAGCAGTGTGTAGAGGGAAACGTAGCATTAAATGCCCACAAGAGAAAGCAGGAAAGATCTAAAATGGACACCCTCACGTCCCAATTCAAAGAACCAGGGAAGCAAGAGCAAACACAATGCCTGAATCAGTCAGTCAACTTCCAACAGGGCTCCAAGAGAGAATGAACCACCATGCCTCTTCAAATCCACGTTTCTATTTGGAATCTTCAATGAGAGATGAGACACTAAGCAGCTAGTTTTGGTGGAATGGCTGATTTTGTCAATGTTTTCGGTGTGTGAGTGTGTGTGTGTGTGTATGTATAGATAACTAAATTAAACTGGTAATCTGGATGCTTACATTTCCATTCATTTAATTTGTGTATGTGAGCCCACGCACACGTATATACACACACACTAACACTTCCAGAACACTGACTTAGTGAAGAACTGGATTTCCAGTGTGTCAGACAAATTTCAGAAAGCGCTGAAGAAGGGCATTTCTGATGGATTTCACCGTTCCTGGAATTTTATTTTCCTTTATAACTTAGAGTTCTTCTCTGGAGATTTAATAGATAAAAGTCTTTTGCAGTGTACGTTATTTCATTTTATTTTTATAATTTATTTAAATTGTCATTTTAAATTGACAGATAAATATGATATATATTTATGGTGTACAACATGATGTTTCATATATGTATACATTGTGGAATGACACAAAAATCAAGCTAATTAACACATTCGTTCCCTCACATACTGATTTTATGGTGATGAGAACATGTTTCAAATCTACTCTGATAGCACATTTCAAGTATACAGTACATAGTTACCCACTGTGGTTGCCGTGCTGTTCAACATATCTCTAGAACTATTCGTATCTGAAATTTTGTATCATTAGACTAACATCTCCCAATCCCTCCCTGGCCCCTGCCTCGGGTAAGCAGCGTTCTGCTCTCTACGACTCTGAGTTCCACTTTTTTACATTGCACATAGAAGTGAGATCGTGCAGTATTTGTATTTCTCTGTTTGCTTTTTAAAACTTTATGATGTATTGATGTATTTTTTCAGACAGTGTCGGAGTCTGTCACCAAGGCTGGAGTACAGTGACACAAACACGGCTCACCACGGCCTCCACCTCCCGGGGTCAAGAGGTCCTCCCACTTCAGCCTCCTGAGTAGCTAGGACTACAGGCGTCCAACACCACACCTGGCTAATTTTTGTATTTTTTGTAGAGATGATTGATCTCCAACTCCTGGGCTCAACTCTTCCTCCTCCCTTCTCCTCCCAAAGTCCTGGGATTACAGGCCTGAGCCACTGTGTCTGGCCTTTGCTTTATTTCACACAGTAGAACATCCTCTAGGCTCATTCATGTTGCTAATGATAAGATTTCTTTCTTTTTCAAGGCTGAATAGGATTCTATTGCATATATGTACCTATATAGATAGATAGATAGATAGATATACATTTATTATTATTGTTTTGGGGGGGATATGGTTTCGCTCGTGTTCCCCAGGCTGGAGTGCAGTGGCATGATTTCGGCTCACTACAACCTCTGCCTCCCAGGCTGAAGTGATTCTCCTGCCTCAGCTGAGATTAAAGGCATGTCCCATCATGTGCGGCCAATTTTGTGTTTCTAGGAGAGATGGGTTTTCACCATGTTGGCCAGGCTGGTCTCGAACTCCAACAATTCTACTTCAACTATTTATTGGATACAAATATTTATGTGTGAGAAACAAGATTTTCAAGAGTGAAAGATTTAAAAACGACTTAATTGTACATCAGTAAGAGGCTGGCTAACTAAATCAGAGTACGTTCATCCTTACAGAAGAATACTATGCAGCTAGAACAAAACCAAATGGAGGAAACTCTTCCAAATGGTATCTTGGAATGATGTTCAAGACTTATTGTAAAATAAGTTTACAGTAAGGTGTAAGGTACCTTATGGCAAAATTCTCTCAGAAATGTGTGTGTGTGGATTTCAAGTCATCCCAGTCCTAGAACATTGTGCTCTTTAGAGATGCCATACCTGTCTTTCCCTTTGTAATATCAAAGCAGTAATATCTTCTCTGGAGGCTTGTTGGGTGAATTTAATGGAAGAAAGTTAAGGAGGTACCAGAACCATTGCTGTTTCCCCTCCGTAGCCCTGCCACCCACTAAAGAAAGTTGGATGAGATTACTTAATAATTTCCCATTAAGTTGTATTTCCAAATATCATGATTACCATTTGAATGTAGTTGGTATGGAGCTTCGTGAGTGTGTGCTTCGTTTATTATGCATCACGTTCAGCTCCTTGTTATTTGCCTCCTAGTTATCATAGTAAAACTCTACTCCTCTACTCCGAGGAGCCCCTACCATCCGTATCGTCACTTTCCGGCCCAGCACTCTTCATGCTCGTTCGTTTAAAGCATTCTACAGTGGGCAAATGAATCTTGGAAGGCAAAAGCTACTGAATTTAGCGAGTTTGTGGAGGCGTTCCCACCGATCAGCCAGGTGGAGTTCCACACACCCGATGACTGCACAACTCCTATAAGGCAGCAATATGCTGCAAACCCAGACGGCCACTCTTCTCACCCCTCGTCCCTTTGCTGTTCTGGATAATGAGGTCAATAGTCACCTAGGCAACTTGCAAAACTAACTGAAATGGAGAAAGGCCTTCCGGCTGGTGACTAGCCGAGGTCCACCTGGCCCCAATAAGCTGCTGAACAAGAAGGGCTGCCAGAAATTTCCCCCTAGGGAATTTGGTGGAGACGAAGACCTGCTCACTGGACAACGGTTCCTCCCAGGATAGCCCCAAGCTGAAGAAGCGGGCTCTGAGCCACCCCCTTTCACCCTCCTTTTCCCCACCCTGGCCTGCTGAAGGTGCGCGTCAGGATGCGGACTACTGAGCCCTAAAGAAATAAGTCCTTCCACTTTGACCCCACGGAGGATTGCCTGTGCGGATCTTCAACGAGTCTACCAGTGTCTAGACACGGGAGCAGTTCTGTCTGGCACAGCAGCTCCCTCAAGGAAGACAAGAGTGAGGAGAAAGGAAACTCAAGTCTGACCATTCTGTCCTGGGAGACAAGAGGAGGATCTCATCTCTCATCTTTCCAAGCAAGGCAACGAGACTTTCTCTCATCTTTCCAAGCAAGGCAAGGAGACTTTTTCTCATGAGGAAACAAAAAGAAGTTGGAAGGAACGAAACCAGCCTGGAAGGTGAATTCCTAAGGATTGCCCATTGAAACTGACAAAATGGCCCTTGTTTGACGAGAGGAATGAGCAGAGCATTGATGTGGTCAAAAAGGACTCGAGTGAGACTTTCCCAGCATGTTTCTACCAAAGCTTTGTCTAAGTTTCGCAAAACACTCTCCTAATAAGCAGATGTTTGGCTCTTCAGAAAGTCAACATGCAAAATGCCTTGAGCGTCCCATAACACTGATGCCATGATGTTGCCTTTGGTCTGCCCTCCTTTTCCTTTGACTGGACCACTGCCATCTCTTGGTAGCCATCGCTTTGATGACGCTTTGTCTTCAGGATCATATTGGCAAAGCCATGTTCCAAATTCCGGTTACAATTTGTCAAACAGGTGCCCCAGGATCGTGATCCCTCCTGTTGAAAATTTCCACTGATAGCTCTCGTCGTCACTGCAGCTGATCTGGGCACAATGGTTTTCACAGCCACTGCAGGATTCATCTTCCACATCTTCTCATCTCTTCTTGAAACAAGCCATACCTCCGTAAAGAGTTGATTTCTTTGGGCTAGTGTCCTTAGAAGCTTTTCTTCAAACATCAATGATTTCTTCATTCTTCCACCCAAGCTTCACCGTCAATTGGATGTTTGCTCTTGCTGCAATTTTAGCGGAATTCAAGTTGCACTGATAGGAGGCCTTTTCAGTGGATGTCTCATCCTTCTTAGTGCCTCCAATGAGATCCAGTTCAGAAAGGTTGTAAGAAGTTAGTACATGTTTATTTTAGTGAAAACGAATTGAAATCCATGCATAGATTTCTCACCATGTACATTTTCTATGAACTTTCGGAAGATCCCCTGTACTGAATATTGCCCAAATCCTGGGAGAGAAGTGGATGCGGTCCACTTCCTGTCTTCAGTTTGCCCACAGTGGAGGAGTGCACAGAGCAGGGAAAGGCAGCCCCAGAGAGAGGCATGCCCTCCAGCATGCAGCAGACTGCTGGCCCAGTCCTGGCTCCATGGGTTGCTGTGTGGGCCCAGCAAGCTGACCAACCTCCCTGAACCTTAATTTAATCCTAGGTAGCCCAATTCCACTCGCTATTATAGGACTGCTGTGCAGGGACAGTCAATTAACTTAAGAAAAGGAACCTGGCTCCAAGGTTGGCAACCGGGAATTCCAGTTGATTCCATGGGCGGACCACCTGAGGAATTCCCAAGCTGAAGTCTCGTGGAAGATGAGGTTCAGTGTGACTAGACTGAAGCACCAATCCAATGAAGGGGAAGTCCCACCCACTCTGCCCTGTGCCTGTATAAAGGTGAGGCGGGGCGGCCGCGCCACTCATTGAAGCCGCCAGTTGGGAGAGGAGCAGAGCCAGGCCGGTGCTCCCGAAGGCAGCAAGATGTTGCGAGCCACAACTCCCTGCTGGTTCCCACCTGCATACCCAGAAGCTAAGAAGGTGGCCGAGGAGGCGGCCCACGAGGCAACCCGCCATTTGGGAGAGGAGCAGAGCCAGGTCGGTGTTCCCGAAGGCAGCAAGATGTTGCGAGCCACAGCTCCCTGCTGGTTCCCACCTGCATGCCCAGAAGCCAAGAAGGTGGCCGAGGAGGCGGCCCTCGAGGCAAGCCGCCAGTTGGGAGAGGAGCAGAGCCAGGCCGGTGCTCCCGAAGGCAGCAAGATGTTGCGAGCCACAGCTCCCTGCTGGTTCCCACCTGCATACCCAGAAGCTAAGAAGGTGGCCGAGGAGGCGCCCCACGAGGCAAGCCGCCATTTGGGGGTGGAGCAGAGCCAGGTCGGTGTTCCCGAAGGCAGCAAGATGCTGCGAGCCACAGCTCCCTGCTGGTTCCCTCCTGCATACCCAGAAGCCAAGAAGGTGGCCGAGGAGGCGGCCCTCGAGGCTCCAGAATTCCCACTGCCCTCTCATCAGCCTGCCCAGAGCTTCGGGCTCTGCGTGCCCCAGATGCACAACCAGGCCTCAGCACTCGTGGACATCCGGGCGGAGCCCCAGAATAGGGGTCCGGCGGTGCCCCCAGCGTGGCCCAAGATGGCGACGGAGGCGTGGTACTTCCCCGCGCAGAGGGGGTCGGCCTGCTGCTTGCCAGCCGCCCCAAGGCTGACAGAGAGGCCCTGTGGAGTCCGCATCTCAGCCCCCAGGGAGAGGAAGAGGATCGCCCACTTTCCCAGCCCCTGCTTGGTCGCAGGTCGCACCGATGCCAAGAGAACCCGGGTGGCCGGCAGCAGCCAACGCTCCAATGGCTCCAGGGTCGGCACACAGCCACGGAAGACTGGTCGCAACAGACGGGGGAGGGCATGCAAGACCTCCACCACACTCAGCTCTAAGCGAATCGTCCGTCGTCCATCCTTACCGACTTGGAAGAAACCCATTATCCTCCGAAGGTCTCGCTGCCAAGTCCCCACCGTCATCCGCCGAGGCTATCTCCAACTGTTCACCAAAGAGTGTCTCAAGTTCTGCGCCTCCCAGCAGGAGGCCGAGGAGAAGGCGCTGAACGAGGAGAAGGTGGCCTACGACTGCAGCCCCAACAAGAACATGTACCTGAATGTGGTCCTGAACACCCTCAAGAGACTGAAGGGCCTGACCCCCAGCTCCATGCCGGGCCTCAGCAGGGCCGCCCTGTACAGCCGCCTCCAGGAGTTCCTGCTCACCCAGGACCAGCTCAAGGAGAACGGCTACCCCTTCCCGCACCCCGAGCGGCCCGGAGGCGCCGTCCTCTTCACTGGCCAGGGGAAGGGGCCCGGCGACTCCTCCTGCAGGGTCTGCTGCCGTTGTGGCACCGACTACCTGGTGTCCTCCTCGGGCCGCTGTCTAGGCGACCAGTTGTGTTATTATCACTGGGGGCGGGTCCGCTCCAGCCAAGTGGCTGGAGGCCGGGTTAGCCAGTACACCTGCTGTGCAGCTGCTCCTGGCTCAGTGGGCTGCCAGGTGGCGAAGGAGCACGTGCGGGACGGCCGCAAGGAGAGCCTCCATGGCTTCGTGAAGACCTTCAAGAAAGAGTTTTCCACAGACGCTTATCCAGGAATCTACGCCTTGGACTGTGAGATGTGCTACACCACGCATGGCCTGGAGCTGACCCGCGTCACCGTGGTGGACGCCGACATGCAAGTGGTGTACGACACCTTCGTCAAGCCCGACAACGAGATCGTGGACTACAACACCAGGTTTTCCGGAGTGACCGAGGCCGACGTCGCCAAGACGAGCGTCACGTTGCCCGAAGTCCAAGCCATCCTGCTGAGCTTTTTCAGCGCCCAAACCATCCTCATCGGGCACAGCCTGGAGAGCGATCTGCTGGCCCTCAAGCTGATCCACAGCACCGTGGTGGACACGGCCGTGCTCTTCCCGCACTACCTGGGTTTCCCCTACAAGCGTTCCCTCAGGAATCTCGCGGCCGACTACCTGGGACAGATCATCCAGGACAGCCAGGACGGCCACAACTCCAGTGAGGACGCAAACGCCTGCCTGCAGCTGGCGATGTGGAAGGTTCGACAGCGCGCCCAGATTCAGCCACGCCACCGGTCCGCCTCTCCCGCCGCCCTGGCCTGTCCTGAGCCCCAGGCCTCTTCCCAAACTGCCATCGATCCCGAGAGCTAGCCCTGTCCACCTCGCCGCAAAGCGAAAGAAACTGGAGCAGCCGGCGGCAGGAGAGGGCCAAAAGCCAAGACTAACCCCGACCCCGGACTCCCAGTCCCCCGGAGTCCCTGCCGCGGGCCGTCGTCCCTGTCCCCATCCCTCTGCCCCTCCCAGACCTCTGTCCTTCCACCAATGGGCTCCCCGAGGCCCCAGCCGCCACTCCCAGTCCCCGGAGACCCTGCCGCCGCCCCTGGCGCCTGTGCCCATCCCTCTGCCCCTCCCAGACCTCTGGCCTTCCACCACTAGCCTCCCCCAGCCCACCTGGACTTCCCCGGCCTCTGACAACAAGGCCAGCCCCCAGGCCCACCAGCCTCCTGATCGTCTTCGTTCTTGGGCCTCTTCCCCTTCTGTGGGGCTGTCTGAACCTCCCCTCCCCCACCCGATTTTTCCCCCGCCCCCGGGGCAGGCGCAGAATAAATGTCTGTATGAAGTTAAAAATTAAAAATAAAAAAAAAGCTAAAAACAACTGAAAGTCCTTTGCTTTTGAATGTGCGCTTACCTGGTTTTCTCTAGAGGCACCACTGTGAGGTGGCTCAAGCCCTTAGGCTCTGGAGTTAGACATCTGGGTTCCCATTCCAATTCCACCACTGACTAGCTTTGTCATATTGGACGCATAACTTTTTTGCGCTTCTACTTCTTGATCTTTCAAGTGTCATCAGAAGATAATTAGACACCCACACAATAGCAATGGGAGATTTTAACACCCCACCGTCAACATGAAACAGATCAACGAGACAGAAAGTTGAAAAGGATATCCAGGAACTGAACTTAGCTCTGCACCAAGCAGACCGAATAGACATCTACATTAACTCTCCACCCCAAATCAACAGAATATACATTCTTCTCAGCACCACATCACACTTATTCCAAAACTGACCACATAGTTGGAAGGAAAGCACTCCTCCGCAAATGCAAAAGAACAGAAATTACAACCAACTGTCTCTCAGACCCCAGGGCAGTCAAACTGGACCTCAGGATGAAGAAACTCACTCAAAACCGCTCAACTACACGGAAACGGAGCAATCTGCTCCTGAGTGACTACTGGGTACATAGCGAAATGAAGACAGAATAAAGATGTTCTTTGAAACCAATGAGAACAAAGACACAACATACCAGAATCTCTGGGATACATTGAAAGCAGTGTGTAGAGGGAAACGTAGCATTAAATGCCCACAAGAGAAAGCAGGAAAGATCTAAAATGGACACCCTCACGTCCCAATTCAAAGAACCAGGGAAGCAAGAGCAAACACAATGCCTGAATCAGTCAGTCAACTTCCAACAGGGCTCCAAGAGAGAATGAACCACCATGCCTCTTCAAATCCACGTTTCTATTTGGAATCTTCAATGAGAGATGAGACACTAAGCAGCTAGTTTTGGTGGAATGGCTGATTTTGTCAATGTTTTCGGTGTGTGAGTGTGTGTGTGTGTGTATGTATAGATAACTAAATTAAACTGGTAATCTGGATGCTTACATTTCCATTCATTTAATTTGTGTATGTGAGCCCACGCACACGTATATACACACACACTAACACTTCCAGAACACTGACTTAGTGAAGAACTGGATTTCCAGTGTGTCAGACAAATTTCAGAAAGCGCTGAAGAAGGGCATTTCTGATGGATTTCACCGTTCCTGGAATTTTATTTTCCTTTATAACTTAGAGTTCTTCTCTGGAGATTTAATAGATAAAAGTCTTTTGCAGTGTACGTTATTTCATTTTATTTTTATAATTTATTTAAATTGTCATTTTAAATTGACAGATAAATATGATATATATTTATGGTGTACAACATGATGTTTCATATATGTATACATTGTGGAATGACACAAAAATCAAGCTAATTAACACATTCGTTCCCTCACATACTGATTTTATGGTGATGAGAACATGTTTCAAATCTACTCTGATAGCACATTTCAAGTATACAGTACATAGTTACCCACTGTGGTTGCCGTGCTGTTCAACATATCTCTAGAACTATTCGTATCTGAAATTTTGTATCATTAGACTAACATCTCCCAATCCCTCCCTGGCCCCTGCCTCGGGTAAGCAGCGTTCTGCTCTCTACGACTCTGAGTTCCACTTTTTTACATTGCACATAGAAGTGAGATCGTGCAGTATTTGTATTTCTCTGTTTGCTTTTTAAAACTTTATGATGTATTGATGTATTTTTTCAGACAGTGTCGGAGTCTGTCACCAAGGCTGGAGTACAGTGACACAAACACGGCTCACCACGGCCTCCACCTCCCGGGGTCAAGAGGTCCTCCCACTTCAGCCTCCTGAGTAGCTAGGACTACAGGCGTCCAACACCACACCTGGCTAATTTTTGTATTTTTTGTAGAGATGATTGATCTCCAACTCCTGGGCTCAACTCTTCCTCCTCCCTTCTCCTCCCAAAGTCCTGGGATTACAGGCCTGAGCCACTGTGTCTGGCCTTTGCTTTATTTCACACAGTAGAACATCCTCTAGGCTCATTCATGTTGCTAATGATAAGATTTCTTTCTTTTTCAAGGCTGAATAGGATTCTATTGCATATATGTACCTATATAGATAGATAGATAGATAGATATACATTTATTATTATTGTTTTGGGGGGGATATGGTTTCGCTCGTGTTCCCCAGGCTGGAGTGCAGTGGCATGATTTCGGCTCACTACAACCTCTGCCTCCCAGGCTGAAGTGATTCTCCTGCCTCAGCTGAGATTAAAGGCATGTCCCATCATGTGCGGCCAATTTTGTGTTTCTAGGAGAGATGGGTTTTCACCATGTTGGCCAGGCTGGTCTCGAACTCCAACAATTCTACTTCAACTATTTATTGGATACAAATATTTATGTGTGAGAAACAAGATTTTCAAGAGTGAAAGATTTAAAAACGACTTAATTGTACATCAGTAAGAGGCTGGCTAACTAAATCAGAGTACGTTCATCCTTACAGAAGAATACTATGCAGCTAGAACAAAACCAAATGGAGGAAACTCTTCCAAATGGTATCTTGGAATGATGTTCAAGACTTATTGTAAAATAAGTTTACAGTAAGGTGTAAGGTACCTTATGGCAAAATTCTCTCAGAAATGTGTGTGTGTGGATTTCAAGTCATCCCAGTCCTAGAACATTGTGCTCTTTAGAGATGCCATACCTGTCTTTCCCTTTGTAATATCAAAGCAGTAATATCTTCTCTGGAGGCTTGTTGGGTGAATTTAATGGAAGAAAGTTAAGGAGGTACCAGAACCATTGCTGTTTCCCCTCCGTAGCCCTGCCACCCACTAAAGAAAGTTGGATGAGATTACTTAATAATTTCCCATTAAGTTGTATTTCCAAATATCATGATTACCATTTGAATGTAGTTGGTATGGAGCTTCGTGAGTGTGTGCTTCGTTTATTATGCATCACGTTCAGCTCCTTGTTATTTGCCTCCTAGTTATCATAGTAAAACTCTACTCCTCTACTCCGAGGAGCCCCTACCATCCGTATCGTCACTTTCCGGCCCAGCACTCTTCATGCTCGTTCGTTTAAAGCATTCTACAGTGGGCAAATGAATCTTGGAAGGCAAAAGCTACTGAATTTAGCGAGTTTGTGGAGGCGTTCCCACCGATCAGCCAGGTGGAGTTCCACACACCCGATGACTGCACAACTCCTATAAGGCAGCAATATGCTGCAAACCCAGACGGCCACTCTTCTCACCCCTCGTCCCTTTGCTGTTCTGGATAATGAGGTCAATAGTCACCTAGGCAACTTGCAAAACTAACTGAAATGGAGAAAGGCCTTCCGGCTGGTGACTAGCCGAGGTCCACCTGGCCCCAATAAGCTGCTGAACAAGAAGGGCTGCCAGAAATTTCCCCCTAGGGAATTTGGTGGAGACGAAGACCTGCTCACTGGACAACGGTTCCTCCCAGGATAGCCCCAAGCTGAAGAAGCGGGCTCTGAGCCACCCCCTTTCACCCTCCTTTTCCCCACCCTGGCCTGCTGAAGGTGCGCGTCAGGATGCGGACTACTGAGCCCTAAAGAAATAAGTCCTTCCACTTTGACCCCACGGAGGATTGCCTGTGCGGATCTTCAACGAGTCTACCAGTGTCTAGACACGGGAGCAGTTCTGTCTGGCACAGCAGCTCCCTCAAGGAAGACAAGAGTGAGGAGAAAGGAAACTCAAGTCTGACCATTCTGTCCTGGGAGACAAGAGGAGGATCTCATCTCTCATCTTTCCAAGCAAGGCAACGAGACTTTCTCTCATCTTTCCAAGCAAGGCAAGGAGACTTTTTCTCATGAGGAAACAAAAAGAAGTTGGAAGGAACGAAACCAGCCTGGAAGGTGAATTCCTAAGGATTGCCCATTGAAACTGACAAAATGGCCCTTGTTTGACGAGAGGAATGAGCAGAGCATTGATGTGGTCAAAAAGGACTCGAGTGAGACTTTCCCAGCATGTTTCTACCAAAGCTTTGTCTAAGTTTCGCAAAACACTCTCCTAATAAGCAGATGTTTGGCTCTTCAGAAAGTCAACATGCAAAATGCCTTGAGCGTCCCATAACACTGATGCCATGATGTTGCCTTTGGTCTGCCCTCCTTTTCCTTTGACTGGACCACTGCCATCTCTTGGTAGCCATCGCTTTGATGACGCTTTGTCTTCAGGATCATATTGGCAAAGCCATGTTCCAAATTCCGGTTACAATTTGTCAAACAGGTGCCCCAGGATCGTGATCCCTCCTGTTGAAAATTTCCACTGATAGCTCTCGTCGTCACTGCAGCTGATCTGGGCACAATGGTTTTCACAGCCACTGCAGGATTCATCTTCCACATCTTCTCATCTCTTCTTGAAACAAGCCATACCTCCGTAAAGAGTTGATTTCTTTGGGCTAGTGTCCTTAGAAGCTTTTCTTCAAACATCAATGATTTCTTCATTCTTCCACCCAAGCTTCACCGTCAATTGGATGTTTGCTCTTGCTGCAATTTTAGCGGAATTCAAGTTGCACTGATAGGAGGCCTTTTCAGTGGATGTCTCATCCTTCTTAGTGCCTCCAATGAGATCCAGTTCAGAAAGGTTGTAAGAAGTTAGTACATGTTTATTTTAGTGAAAACGAATTGAAATCCATGCATAGATTTCTCACCATGTACATTTTCTATGAACTTTCGGAAGACCCCCTGTACTGAATATTGCCCAAATCCTGGGAGAGAAGTGGATGCGGTCCACTTCCTGTCTTCAGTTTGCCCACAGTGGAGGAGTGCACAGAGCAGGGAAAGGCAGCCCCAGAGAGAGGCATGCCCTCCAGCATGCAGCAGACTGCTGGCCCAGTCCTGGCTCCATGGGTTGCTGTGTGGGCCCAGCAAGCTGACCAACCTCCCTGAACCTTAATTTAATCCTAGGTAGCCCAATTCCACTCGCTATTATAGGACTGCTGAGCAGGGACAGTCAATTAACTTAAGAAAAGGAACCTGGCTCCAAGGTTGGCAACCGGGAATTCCAGTTGATTCCATGGGCGGACCCCCTGAGGAATTCCCAAGCTGAAGTCTCGTGGAAGATGAGGTTCAGTGTGACTAGACTGAAGCACCAATCCAATGAAGGGGAAGTCCCACCCACTCTGCCCTGTGCCTGTATAAAGGTGAGGCGGGGCGGCCGCGCCACTCATTGAAGCCGCCAGTTGGGAGAGGAGCAGAGCCAGGCCGGTGCTCCCGAAGGCAGCAAGATGTTGCGAACCACAGCTCCCTGCTGGTTCCCACCTGCATACCCAGAAGCTAAGAAGGTGGCCGAGGAGGCGGCCCACGAGGCAAGCCGCCATTTGGGAGAGGAGCAGAGCCAGGTCGGTGTTCCCGAAGGCAGCAAGATGTTGCGAGCCACAGCTCCCTGCTGGTTCCCACATGCATGCCCAGAAGCCAAGAAGGTGGCCGAGGAGGCGGCCCTCGAGGCAAGCCGCCAGTTGGGAGAGGAGCAGAGCCAGGCCGGTGCTCCCGAAGGCAGCAAGATGTTGCGAGCCACAGCTCCCTGCTGGTTCCCACCTGCATACCCAGAAGCTAAGAAGGTGGCCGAGGAGGCGCCCCACGAGGCAAGCCGCCATTTGGGAGTGGAGCAGAGCCAGGTCGGTGTTCCCGAAGGCAGCAAGATGTTGCGAGCCACAGCTCCCTGCTGGTTCCCTCCTGCATACCCAGAAGCCAAGAAGGTGGCCGAGGAGGCGGCCCTCGAGGCTCCAGAATTCCCACTGCCCTCTCATCAGCCTGCCCAGAGCTTCGGGCTCTGCGTGCCCCAGATGCACAACCAGGCCTCAGCACTCGTGGACATCCGGGCGGAGCCCCAGAATAGGGGTCCGGCGGTGCCCCCAGCGTGGCCCAAGATGGCGACGGAGGCGTGGTACTTCCCCGCGCAGAGGGGGACGGCCTGCTGCTTGCCAGCCGCCCCAAGGCTGACAGAGAGGCCCTGTGGAGTCCGCATCTCAGCCCCCAGGGAGAGGAAGAGGATCGCCCACTTTCCCAGCCCCTGCTTGGTCGCAGGTCGCACCGATGCCAAGAGAACCCGGGTGGCCGGCAGCAGCCAACGCTCCAATGGCTCCAGGGTCGGCACACAGCCACGGAAGACTGGTCGCAACAGACGGGGGAGGGCATGCAAGACCTCCACCACACTCAGCTCTAAGCGAATCGTCCGTCGTCCATCCTTACCGACTTGGAAGAAACCCATTATCCTCCGAAGGTCTCGCTGCCAAGTCCCCACCGTCATCCGCCGAGGCTATCTCCAACTGTTCACCAAAGAGTGTCTCAAGTTCTGCGCCTCCCAGCAGGAGGCCGAGGAGAAGGCGCTGAACGAGGAGAAGGTGGCCTACGACTGCAGCCCCAACAAGAACATGTACCTGAATGTGGTCCTGAACACCCTCAAGAGACTGAAGGGCCTGACCCCCAGCTCCATGCCGGGCCTCAGCAGGGCCGCCCTGTACAGCCGCCTCCAGGAGTTCCTGCTCACCCAGGACCAGCTCAAGGAGAACGGCTACCCCTTCCCGCACCCCGAGCGGCCCGGAGGCGCCGTCCTCTTCACTGGCCAGGGGAAGGGGCCCGGCGACTCCTCCTGCAGGGTCTGCTGCCGTTGTGGCACCGACTACCTGGTGTCCTCCTAGGGCCGCTGTCTACGCGACCAGTTGTGTTATTATCACTGGGGGCGGGTCCGCTCCAGCCAAGTGGCTGGAGGCCGGGTTAGCCAGTACACCTGCTGTGCAGCTGCTCCTGGCTCAGTGGGCTGCCAGGTGGCGAAGCAGCACGTGCGGGACGGCCGCAAGGAGAGCCTCCATGGCTTCGTGAAGACCTTCAAGAAAGAGTTTTCCACAGACGCTTATCCAGGAATCTACGCCTTGGACTGTGAGATGTGCTACACCACGCATGGCCTGGAGCTGACCCGCGTCACCGTGGTGGACGCCGACATGCAAGTGGTGTAGGACACCTTCGTCAAGCCCGACAACGAGATCGTGGACTACAACACCAGGTTTTCCGGAGTGACCGAGGCCGACGTCGCCAAGACGAGCGTCACGTTGCCCGAAGTCCAAGCCATCCTGCTGAGCTTTTTCAGCGCCCAAACCATCCTCATCGGGCACAGCCTGGAGAGCGATCTGCTGGCCCTCAAGCTGATCCACAGCACCGTGGTGGACACGGCCGTGCTCTTCCCGCACTACCTGGGTTTCCCCTACAAGCGTTCCCTCAGGAATCTCGCGGCCGACTACCTGGGACAGATCATCCAGGACAGCCAGGACGGCCACAACTCCAGCGAGGACGCAAACGCCTGCCTGCAGCTGGCGATGTGGAAGGTTCGACAGCGCGCCCAGATCCAGCCACGCCACCGGTCCGCCTCTCCCGCCGCCCTGGCCTGTCCTGAGCCCCAGGCCTCTTCCCAAACTGCCATCGATCCCGAGAGCTAGCCCTGTCCACCTCGCCGCAAAGCGAAAGAAACTGGAGCAGCCGGCGGCAGGAGAGGGCCAAAAGCCAAGACTAACCCCGACCCCGGACTCCCAGTCCCCCGGAGTCCCTGCCGCGGGCCGTCGTCCCTGTCCCCATCCCTCTGCCCCTCCCAGACCTCTGTCCTTCCACCAATGGGCTCCCCGAGGCCCCAGCCGCCACTCCCAGTCCCCGGAGACCCTGCCGCCGCCCCTGGCGCCTGTGCCCATCCCTCTGCCCCTCCCAGACCTCTGGCCTTCCACCACTAGCCTCCCCCAGCCCACCTGGACTTCCCCGGCCTCTGACAACAAGGCCAGCCCCCAGGCCCACCAGCCTCCTGATCGTCTTCGTTCTTGGGCCTCTTCCCCTTCTGTGGGGCTGTCTGAACCTCCCCTCCCCCACCCGATTTTTCCCCCGCCCCCGGGGCAGGCGCAGAATAAATGTCTGTATGAAGTTAAAAATTAAAAATAAAAAAAAAGCTAAAAACAACTGAAAGTCCTTTGCTTTTGAATGTGCGCTTACCTGGTTTTCTCTAGAGGCACCACTGTGAGGTGGCTCAAGCCCTTAGGCTCTGGAGTTAGACATCTGGGTTCCCATTCCAATTCCACCACTGACTAGCTTTGTCATATTGGACGCATAACTTTTTTGCGCTTCTACTTCTTGATCTTTCAAGTGTCATCAGAAGATAATTAGACACCCACACAATAGCAATGGGAGATTTTAACACCCCACCGTCAACATGAAACAGATCAACGAGACAGAAACTTGAAAAGGATATCCAGGAACTGAACTTAGCTCTGCACCAAGCAGACCGAATAGACATCTACATTAACTCTCCACCCCAAGTCAACAGAATATACATTCTTCTCAGCACCACATCACACTTATTCCAAAACTGACCACATAGTTGGAAGGAAAGCACTCCTCCGCAAATGCAAAAGAACAGAAATTACAACCAACTGTCTCTCAGACCCCAGGGCAGTCAAACTGGACCTCAGGATGAAGAAACTCACTCAAAACCGCTCAACTACACGGAAACGGAGCAATCTGCTCCTGAGTGACTACTGGGTACATAGCGAAATGAAGACAGAATAAAGATGTTCTTTGAAACCAATGAGAACAAAGACACAACATACCAGAATCTCTGGGATACATTGAAAGCAGTGTGTAGAGGGAAACGTAGCATTAAATGCCCACAAGAGAAAGCAGGAAAGATCTAAAATGGACACCCTCACGTCCCAATTCAAAGAACCAGGGAAGCAAGAGCAAACACAATGCCTGAATCAGTCAGTCAACTTCCAACAGGGCTCCAAGAGAGAATGAACCACCATGCCTCTTCAAATCCACGTTTCTATTTGGAATCTTCAATGAGAGATGAGACACTAAGCAGCTAGTTTTGGTGGAATGGCTGATTTTGTCAATGTTTTCGGTGTGTGAGTGTGTGTGTGTGTGTATGTATAGATAACTAAATTAAACTGGTAATCTGGATGCTTACATTTCCATTCATTTAATTTGTGTATGTGAGCCCACGCACACGTATATACACACACACTAACACTTCCAGAACACTGACTTAGTGAAGAACTGGATTTCCAGTGTGTCAGACAAATTTCAGAAAGCGCTGAAGAAGGGCATTTCTGATGGATTTCACCGTTCCTGGAATTTTATTTTCCTTTATAACTTAGAGTTCTTCTCTGGAGATTTAATAGATAAAAGTCTTTTGCAGTGTACGTTATTTCATTTTATTTTTATAATTTATTTAAATTGTCATTTTAAATTGACAAATAAAAATGATATATATTTATGGTGTACAACATGATGTTTCATATATGTATACATTGTGGAATGACACAAAAATCAAGCTAATTAACACATTCGTTTCCTCACATACTGATTTTATGGTGATGAGAACATGTTTCAAATCTACTCTGATAGCACATTTCAAGTATACAGTACATAGTTACCCACTGTCGTTGCCGTGCTGTTCAACATATCTCTAGAACTATTCGTATCTGAAATTTTGTATCATTAGACTAACATCTCCCAATCCCTCCCCGGCCCCTGCCTCGGGTAAGCAGCGTTCTGCTCTCTACGACTCTGAGTTCCACTTTTTTACATTGCACATAGAAGTGAGATCGTGCAGTATTTGTATTTCTGTGTTTGCTTTTTAAAACTTTATGATGTATTGATGTATTTTTTCAGACAGTGTCGGAGTCTGTCACCAAGGCTGGAGTACAGTGACACAAACACGGCTCACCACGGCCTCCACCTCCCGGGGTCAAGAGATCCTCCCACTTCAGCCTCCTGAGTAGCTAGGACTACAGGCGTCCAACACCACACCTGGCTAATTTTTGTATTTTTTGTAGAGATGGTTGATCTCCAACTCCTGGGCTCAACTCTTCCTCCTCCCTTCTCCTCCCAAAGTCCTGGGATTACAGGCCTGAGCCACTGTGTCTGGCCTTTGCTTTATTTCACACAGTAGAACATCCTCTAGGCTCATTCATGTTGCTAATGATAAGATTTCTTTCTTTTTCAAGGCTGAATAGGATTCTATTGGATATATGTACCTATATAGATAGATAGATAGATAGATATACATTTATTATTATTGTTTTGGGGGGGATATGGTTTCGCTCGTGTTCCCCAGGCTGGAGTACAGTGGCATGATTTCGGCTCACTACAACCTCTGCCTCCCAGGCTGAAGTGATTCTCCTGCCTCAGCTGAGATTAAAGGCCTGTCCCATCATGTGCGGCCAATTTTGTGTTTCTAGGAGAGATGGGTTTTCACCATGTTGGCCAGGCTGGTCTCGAACTCCAACAATTCTACTTCAACTATTTATTGGATACAAATATTTATGTGTGAGAAACAAGATTTTCAAGAGTGAATGATTTAAAAACGACTTAATTGTACATCAGTAAGAGGCTGGCTAACTAAATCAGAGTACGTTCATCCTTACAGAAGAATACTATGCAGCTAGAACAAAACCAAATGGAGGAAACTCTTCCAAATGGTAACTTGGAATGATGTTCAAGACTTATTGTAAAATAAGTTTACAGTAAGGTGTAAGGTACCTTATGGCAAAATTCTCTCAGAAATGTGTGTGTGTGGATTTCAAGTCATCCCAGTCCTAGAACATTGTGCTCTTTAGAGATGCCATACCTGTCTTTCCCTTTGTAATATCAAAGCAGTAATATCTTCTCTGGAGGCTTGTTGGGTGAATTTAATGGAAGAAAGTTAAGGAGGTAGCAGAACCATTGCTGTTTCCCCTCCATAGCCCTGCCACCCACTAAAGAAAGTTGGATGAGATTACTTAATGATTTCCCATTAAGTTGTATTTCCAAATATCATGATTACCATTTGAATGTAGTTGGTATGGAGCTTCGTGAGTGTGTGCTTCGTTTATTATGCATCACGTTCAGCTCCTTGTTATTTGCCTCCTAGTTATCATAGTAAAACTCTACTCCTCTACTCCGAGGAGCCCCTACCATCCGTATCGTCACTTTCCGGCCCAGCACTCTTCATGCTCGTTCGTTTAAAGTATTCTACATTGGGCAAATGAATCTTGGAAGGCAAAAGCTACTGAATTTAGCGAGTTTGTGGAGGCGTTCCCACCGATCAGCAAGGTGGAGTTCCACACACCCGATGACTGCACAACTCCTATAAGGCAGCAATATGCTGCAAACCCAGACGGCCACTCTTCTCACCCCTCGTCCCTTTGCTGTTCTGGATAATGAGGTCAATAGTCACCTAGGCAACTTGCAAAACTAACTGAAATGGAGAAAGGCCTTCTGGCTGGTGACTAGCCGAGGTCCACCTGGCCCCAATAAGCTGCTGAACAAGAAGGGCTGCCAGAAATTTCCCCCTAGGGAATTTGGTGGAGACGAAGACCTGCTCACTGGACAACGGTTCCTCCCAGGATACCCCCAAGCTGAAGAAGCGGGCTCTGAGCCACCCCCTTTCACCCTCCTTTTCCCCACCCTGGCCTGGTGAAGGTGCGCGTCAGGATGTGGACTACTGAGCCCTAAAGAAACAAGTCCTTCCACTTTGACCCCACGGAGGATTGCCTGTGCGGATCTTCAACGAGTCTACCAGTGTCTAGACACGGGAGCAGTTCTGTCTGGCACAGCAGCTCCCTCAAGGAAGACAAGAGTGAGGAGAAAGGAAACTCAAGTCTGACCATTCTGTCCTGGGAGACAAGAGGAGGATCTCATCTCTCATCTTTCCAAGCAAGGCAACGAGACTTTCTCTCATCTTTCCAAGCAAGGCAAGGAGACCTTTTCTCATGAGGAAACAAAAAGAAGTTGGAAGGAACGAAACCAGCCTGGAAGGTGAATTCCTAAGGATTGCCCATTGAAACTGACAAAATGGCCCTTGTTTGACGAGAGGAATGAGCAGAGCATTGATGTGGTCAAAAAGGACTCGAGTGAGACTTTCCCAGCATGTTTCTACCAAAGCTTTGTCTAAGTTTCGCAAAACACTCTCCTAATAAGCAGATGTTTGGCTCTTCAGAAAGTCAACATGCAAAATGCCTTGAGCGTCCCATAACACTGATGCCATGATGTTGCCTTTGGTCTGCCCTCCTTTTCCTTTGACTGGACCACTGCCATCTCTTGGTAGCCATTGCTTTGATGACGCTTTGTCTTCAGGATCATATTGGCAAAGCCATGTTCCAAATTCCGGTTACAATTTGTCAAACAGGTGCCCCAGGATCGTGATCCCTCCTGTTGAAAATTTCCACTGATAGCTCTCGTCGTCACTGCAGCTGATCTGGGCACAATGGTTTTCACAGCCACTGCAGGATTCATCTTCCACATCTTCTCATCTCTTCTTGAAACAAGCCATACCTCCGTAAAGAGTTGATTTCTTTGGGCTAGTGTCCTTAGAAGCTTTTCTTCAAACATCAATGATTTCTTCATTCTTCCACCCAAGCTTCACCGTCAATTGGATGTTTGCTCTTGCTGCAATTTTAGCGGAATTCAAGTTGCACTGATAGGAGGCCTTTTCAGTGGATGTCTCATCCTTCTTAGTGCCTCCAATGAGATCCAGTTCAGAAAGGTTGTAAGAAGTTAGTACATGTTTATTTTAGTGAAAACGAATTGAAATCCATGCATAGATTTCTCACCATGTACATTTTCTATGAACTTTCGGAAGACCCCCTGTACTGAATATTGCCCAAATCCTGGGAGAGAAGTGGATGCGGTCCACTTCCTGTCTTCAGTTTGCCCACAGTGGAGGAGTGCACAGAGCAGGGAAAGGCAGCCCCAGAGAGAGGCATGCCCTCCAGCATGCAGCAGACTTCTGGCCCTGTCCTGTCTCCATGGGTTGCTGTGTGGGCCCAGCAAGCTGACCAACCTCCCTGAACCTTAATTTAATCCTAGGTAGCCCAATTCCACTCGCTATTATAGGACTGCTGTGCAGGGACAGTCAATTAACTTAAGAAAAGGAACCTAGCTCCAAGGTTGGCAACCGGGAATTCCAGTTGATTCCATGGGCGGACCCCCTGAGGAATTCCCAAGCTGAAGTCTCGTGGAAGATGAGGTTCAGTGTGACTAGACTGAAGCACCAATCCAATGAAGGGGAAGTCCCACCCACTCTGCCCTGTGCCTGTATAAAGGTGAGGCGGGGCGGCCGCGCCACTCATTGAAGCCGCCAGTTGGGAGAGGAGCAGAGCCAGGCCGGTGCTCCCGAAGGCAGCAAGATGTTGCGAGCCACAGCTCCCTGCTGGTTCCCACCTGCATACCCAGAAGCTAAGAAGGTGGCCGAGGAGGCGGCCCACGAGGCAAGCCGCCATTTGGGAGAGGAGCAGAGCCAGGTCGGTGTTCCCGAAGGCAGCAAGATGTTGCGAGCCACAGCTCCCTGCTGGTTCCCACCTGCATGCCCAGAAGCCAAGAAGGTGGCCGAGGAGGCGGCCCTCGAGGCAAGCCGCCAGTTGGGAGAGGAGCAGAGCCAGGCCGGTGCTCCCGAAGGCAGCAAGATGTTGCGAGCCACAGCTCCCTGCTGGTTCCCACCTGCATACCCAGAAGCTAAGAAGGTGGCCGAGGAGGCGGCCCACGAGGCAAGCCGCCATTTGGGGGTGGAGCAGAGCCAGGTCGGTGTTCCCGAAGGCAGCAAGATGCTGCGAGCCACAGCTCCCTGCTGGTTCCCTCCTGCATACCCAGAAGCCAAGAAGGTGGCCGAGGAGGCGGCCCTCGAGGCTCCAGAATTCCCACTGCCCTCTCATCAGCCTGCCCAGAGCTTCGGGCTCTGCGTGCCCCAGATGCACAACCAGGCGTCAGCACTCGTGGACATCCGGGCGGAGCCCCAGAATAGGGGTCCGGCGGTGCCCCCAGCGTGGCCCAAGATGGCGACGGAGGCGTGGTACTTCCCCGCGCAGAGGGGGACGGCCTGCTGCTTGCCAGCCGCCCCAAGGCTGACAGAGAGGCCCTGTGGAGTCCGCATCTCAGCCCCCAGGGAGAGGAAGAGGATCGCCCACTTTCCCAGCCCCTGCTTGGTCGCAGGTCGCACCGATGCCAAGAGAACCCGGGTGGCCGGCAGCAGCCAACGCTCCAATGGCTCCAGGGTCGGCACACAGCCACGGAAGACTGGTCGCAACAGACGGGGGAGGACATGCAAGACCTCCACCACACTCAGCTCTAAGCGAATCGTCCGTCGTCCATCCTTACCGACTTGGAAGAAACCCATTATCCTCCGAAGGTCTCGCTGCCAACTCCCCACCGTCATCCGCCGAGGCTATCTCCAACTGTTCACCAAAGAGTGTCTCAAGTTCTGCGCCTCCAAGCAGGAGGCCGAGGAGAAGGCGCTGAACGAGGAGAAGGTGGCCTACGACTGCAGCCCCAACAAGAACATGTACCTGAATGTGGTCCTGAACACCCTCAAGAGACTGAAGGGCCTGACCCCCAGCTCCATGCCGGGCCTCAGCAGGGCCGCCCTGTACAGCCGCCTCCAGGAGTTCCTGCTCACCCAGGACCAGCTCAAGGAGAACGGCTACCCCTTCCCGCACCCCGAGCGGCCCGGGGGCGCCGTCCTCTTCACTGGCCAGGGGAAGGGGCCCGGCGACTCCTCCTGCAGGATCTGCTGCCGTTGTGGCACCGACTACCTGGTGTCCTCCTCGGGCCGCTGTCTACGCGACCAGTTGTGTTATTATCACTGGGGGCGGGTCCGCTCCAGCCAAGTGGCTGGAGGCCGGGTTAGCCAGTACACCTGCTGTGCAGCTGCTCCTGGCTCAGTGGGCTGCCAGGTGGCAAAGCAGCACGTGCGGGACGGCCGCAAGGAGAGCCTCCATGGCTTCGTGAAGACCTTCAAGAAAGAGTTTTCCACAGACGCTTATCCAGGAATCTACGCCTTGGACTGTGAGATGTGCTACACCACGCATGGCCTGGAGCTGACCCGCGTCACCGTGGTGAACGCCGACATGCAAGTGGTGTACGACACCTTCGTCAAGCCCGACAACGAGATCGTGGACTACAACACCAGGTTTTCCGGAGTGACCGAGGCCGACGTCGCCAAGACGAGCGTCACGTTGCCCGAAGTCCAAGCCATCCTGCTGAGCTTTTTCAGCGCCCAAACCATCCTCATCGGGCACAGCCTGGAGAGCGATCTGCTGGCCCTCAAGCTGATCCACAGCACCGTGGTGGACACGGCCGTGCTCTTCCCGCACTACCTGGGTTTCCCCTACAAGCGTTCCCTCAGGAATCTCGCGGCCGACTACCTGGGACAGATCATCCAGGACAGCCAGGACGGCCACAACTCCAGTGAGGACGCAAACGCCTG
Source organism: Pongo pygmaeus (assembly GCF_028885625.2). Lineage (NCBI taxonomy): Eukaryota > Metazoa > Chordata > Mammalia > Primates > Hominidae > Pongo > Pongo pygmaeus. Next base: position 51,407,839 of record NC_072380.2, read on the forward strand.
CCTGCAGCTGGCGATGTGGAAGGTTCGACAGCGCGCCCAGATCCAGCCACGCCACCGGTCCGCCTCTCCCGCCGCCCTGGCCTGTCCTGAGCCCCAGGCCTCTTCCCAAACTGCCATCGATCCCGAGAGCTAGCCCTGTCCACCTCGCCGCAAAGCGAAAGAAACTGGAGCAGCCGGCGGCAGGAGAGGGCCAAAAGCCAAGACTAACCCCGACCCCGGACTCCCAGTCCCCCGGAGTCCCTGCCGCGGGCCGTCGTCCCTGTCCCCATCCCTCTGCCCCTCCCAGACCTCTGTCCTTCCACCAATGGGCTCCCCGAGGCCCCAGCCGCCACTCCCAGTCCCCGGAGACCCTGCCGCCGCCCCTGGCGCCTGTGCCCATCCCTCTGCCCCTCCCAGACCTCTGGCCTTCCACCACTAGCCTCCCCCAGCCCACCTGGACTACCGCGGCCTCTGACAACAAGGCCAGCCCCCAGGCCCACCAGCCTCCTGATCGTCTTCGTTCTTGGGCCTCTTCCCCTTCTGTGGGGCTGTCTGAACCTCCCCTCCCCCACCCGATTTTTCCCCCGCCCCCGGGGCAGGCGCAGAATAAATGTCTGTATGAAGTTAAAAATTAAAAATAAAAAAAAAGCTAAAAACAACTGAAAGTCCTTTGCTTTTGAATGTGCGCTTACCTGGTTTTCTCTAGAGGCACCACTGTGAGGTGGCTCAAGCCCTTAGGCTCTGGAGTTAGACATCTGGGTTCCCATTCCAATTCCACCACTGACTAGCTTTGTCATATTGGACGCATAACTTTTTTGCGCTTCTACTTCTTGATCTTTCAAGTGTCATCAGAAGATAATTAGACACCCACACAATAGCAATGGGAGATTTTAACACCCCACCGTCAACATGAAACAGATCAACGAGACAGAAACTTGAAAAGGATATCCAGGAACTGAACTTAGCTCTGCACCAAGCAGACCGAATAGACATCTACATTAACTCTCCACCCCAAATCAACAGAATATACATTCTTCTCAGCACCACATCACACTTATTCCAAAACTGACCACATAGTTGGAAGGAAAGCACTCCTCCGCAAATGCAAAAGAACAGAAATTACAACCAACTGTCTCTCAGACCCCAGGGCAGTCAAACTGGACCTCAGGATGAAGAAACTCACTCAAAACCGCTCAACTACACGGAAACGGAGCAATCTGCTCCTGAGTGACTACTGGGTACATAGCGAAATGAAGACAGAATAAAGATGTTCTTTGAAACCAATGAGAACAAAGACACAACATACCAGAATCTCTGGGATACATTGAAAGCAGTGTGTAGAGGGAAACGTAGCATTAAATGCCCACAAGAGAAAGCAGGAAAGATCTAAAATGGACACCCTCACGTCCCAATTCAAAGAATCAGGGAAGCAAGAGCAAACACCATGCCTGAATCAGTCAGTCAACTTCCAACAGGGCTCCAAGAGAGAATGAACCACCATGCCTCTTTAAATCCACGTTTCTATTTGGAATCTTCAATGAGAGATGAGACACTAAGCAGCTAGTTTTGGTGGAATGGCTGATTTTGTCAATGTTTTCGGTGTGTGAGTGTGTGTGTGTGTGTATGTATAGATAACTAAATTAAACTGATAATCTGGATGCTTACATTTCCATTCATTTAATTTGTGTATGTGAGCCCACGCACACGTATATACACACACACTAACACTTCCAGAACACTGACTTAGTGAAGAACTGGATTTCCAGTGTGTCAGACAAATTTCAGAAAGCGCTGAAGAAGGGCATTTCTGATGGATTTCACCGTTCCTGGAATTTTACTTTCCTTTATAACTTAGAGTTCTTCTCTGGAGATTTAATAGATAAAAGTCTTTTGCAGTGTACGTTATTTCATTTTATTTTTATAATTTATTTAAATTGTCATTTTAAATTGACAAATAAAAATGATATATATTTATGGTGTACAACATGATGTTTCATATATGTATACATTGTGGAATGACACAAAAATCAAGCTAATTAACACATTCGTTTCCTCACATACTGATTTTATGGTGATGAGAACATGTTTCAAATCTACTCTGATAGCACATTTCAAGTATACAGTACATAGTTACCCACTGTCGTTGCCGTGCTGTTCAACATATCTCTAGAACTATTCGTATCTGAAATTTTGTATCATTAGACTAACATCTCCCAATCCCTCCCCGGCCCCTGCCTCGGGTAAGCAGCGTTCTGCTCTCTACGACTCTGAGTTCCACTTTTTTACATTGCACATAGAAGTGAGATCGTGCAGTATTTGTATTTCTGTGTTTGCTTTTTAAAACTTTATGATGTATTGATGTATTTTTTCAGACAGTGTCGGAGTCTGTCACCAAGGCTGGAGTACAGTGACACAAACACGGCTCACCACGGCCTCCACCTCCCGGGGTCAAGAGATCCTCCCACTTCAGCCTCCTGAGTAGCTAGGACTACAGGCGTCCAACACCACACCTGGCTAATTTTTGTATTTTTTGTAGAGATGGTTGATCTCCAACTCCTGGGCTCAACTCTTCCTCCTCCCTTCTCCTCCCAAAGTCCTGGGATTACAGGCCTGAGCCACTGTGTCTGGCCTTTGCTTTATTTCACACAGTAGAACATCCTCTAGGCTCATTCATGTTGCTAATGATAAGATTTCTTTCTTTTTCAAGGCTGAATAGGATTCTATTGGATATATGTACCTATATAGATAGATAGATAGATAGATAGATATACATTTATTATTATTGTTTTGGGGGGGATATGGTTTCGCTCGTGTTCCCCAGGCTGGAGTGCAGTGGCATGATTTCGGCTCACTACAACCTCTGCCTCCCAGGCTGAAGTGATTCTCCTGCCTCAGCTGAGATTAAAGGCATGTCCCATCATGTGCGGCCAATTTTGTGTTTCTAGGAGAGATGGGTTTTCACCATGTTGGCCAGGCTGGTCTCGAACTCCAACAATTCTACTTCAACTATTTATTGGATACAAATATTTATGTGTGAGAAACAAGATTTTCAAGAGTGAAAGATTTAAAAACGACTTAATTGTACATCAGTAAGAGGCTGGCTAACTAAATCAGAGTACGTTCATCCTTACAGAAGAATACTATGCAGCTAGAACAAAACCAAATGGAGGAAACTCTTCCAAATGGTAACTTGGAATGATGTTCAAGACTTATTGTAAAATAAGTTTACAGTAAGGTGTAAGGTACCTTATGGCAAAATTCTCTCAGAAATGTGTGTGTGTGGATTTCAAGTCATCCCAGTCCTAGAACATTGTGCTCTTTAGAGATGCCATACCTGTCTTTCCCTTTGTAATATCAAAGCAGTAATATCTTCTCTGGAGGCTTGTTGGGTGAATTTAATGGAAGAAAGTTAAGGAGGTACCAGAACCATTGCTGTTTCCCCTCCGTAGCCCTGCCACCCACTAAAGAAAGTTGGATGAGATTACTTAATGATTTCCCATTAAGTTGTATTTCCAAATATCATGATTATCATTTGAATGTAGTTGGTATGGAGCTTCGTGAGTGTGTGCTTCGTTTATTATGCATCACGTTCAGCTCCTTGTTATTTGCCTCCTAGTTATCATAGTAAAACTCTACTCCTCTACTCCGAGGAGCCCCTACCATCCGTATCGTCACTTTCCGGCCCAGCACTCTTCATACTCGTTCGTTTAAAGCATTCTACATTGGGCAAATGAATCTTGGAAGGCAAAAGCTACTGAATTTAGCGAGTTTGTGGAGGCGTTCCCACCGATCAGCCAGGTGGAGTTCCACACACCCGATGACTGCACAACTCCTATAAGGCAGCAATATGCTGCAAACCCAGACGGCCACTCTTCTCACCCCTCGTCCCTTTGCTGTTCTGGATAATGAGGTCAATAGTCACCTAGGCAACTTGCAAAACTAACTGAAATGGAGAAAGGCCTTCTGGCTGGTGACTAGCCGAGGTCCACCTGGCCCCAATAAGCTGCTGAACAAGAAGGGCTGCCAGAAATTTCCCCCTAGGGAATTTGGTGGAGACGAAGACCTGCTCACTGGACAACGGTTCCTCCCAGGATACCTCCAAGCTGAAGAAGCGGGCTCTGAGCCACCCCCTTTCACCCTCCTTTTCCCCACCCTGGCCTGGTGAAGGTGCGCGTCAGGATGTGGACTACTGAGCCCTAAAGAAACAAGTCCTTCCACTTTGACCCCACGGAGGATTGCCTGTGCGGATCTTCAACGAGTCTACCAGTGTCTAGACATGGGAGCAGTTCTGTCTGGCACAGCAGCTCCCTCAAGGAAGACAAGAGTGAGGAGAAAGGAAACTCAAGTCTGACCATTCTGTCCTGGGAGACAAGAGGAGGATCTCATCTCTCATCTTTCCAAGCAAGGCAACGAGACTTTCTCTCATCTTTCCAAGCAAGGCAAGGAGACCTTTTCTCATGAGGAAACAAAAAGAAGTTGGAAGGAACGAAACCAGCCTGGAAGGTGAATTCCTAAGGATTGCCCATTGAAACTGACAAAATGGCCCTTGTTTGACGAGAGGAATGAGCAGAGCATTGATGTGGTCAAAAAGGACTCGAGTGAGACTTTCCCAGCATGTTTCTACCAAAGCTTTGTCTAAGTTTCGCAAAACACTCTCCTAATAAGCAGATGTTTGGCTCTTCAGAAAGTCAACATGCAAAATGCCTTGAGCGTCCCATAACACTGATGCCATGATGTTGCCTTTGGTCTGCCCTCCTTTTCCTTTGACTGGACCACTGCCATCTCTTGGTAGCCATCGCTTTGATGACGCTTTGTCTTCAGGATCATATTGGCAAAGCCATGTTCCAAATTCCGGTTACAATTTGTCAAACAGGTGCCCCAGGATCGTGATCCCTCCTGTTGAAAATTTCCACTGATAGCTCTCGTCGTCACTGCAGCTGATCTGGGCACAATGGTTTTCACAGCCACTGCAGGATTCATCTTCCACATCTTCTCATCTCTTCTTGAAACAAGCCATACCTCCGTAAAGAGTTGATTTCTTTGGGCTAGTGTCCTTAGAAGCTTTTCTTCAAACATCAATGATTTCTTCATTCTTCCACCCAAGCTTCACCGTCAATTGGATGTTTGCTCTTGCTGCAATTTTAGCGGAATTCAAGTTGCACTGATAGGAGGCCTTTTCAGTGGATGTCTCATCCTTCTTAGTGCCTCCAATGAGATCCAGTTCAGAAAGGTTGTAAGAAGTTAGTACATGTTTATTTTAGTGAAAACGAATTGAAATCCATGCATAGATTTCTCACCATGTACATTTTCTATGAACTTTCGGAAGACCCCCTGTACTGAATATTGCCCAAATCCTGGGAGAGAAGTGGATGCGGTCCACTTCCTGTCTTCAGTTTGCCCACAGTGGAGGAGTGCACAGAGCAGGGAAAGGCAGCCCCAGAGAGAGGCATGCCCTCCAGCATGCAGCAGACTGCTGGCCCAGTCCTGGCTCCATGGGTTGCTGTGTGGGCCCAGCAAGCTGACCAACCTCCCTGAACCTTAATTTAATCCTAGGTAGCCCAATTCCACTCGCTATTATAGGACTGCTGTGCAGGGACAGTCAATTAACTTAAGAAAAGGAACCTAGCTCCAAGGTTGGCAACCGGGAATTCCAGTTGATTCCATGGGCGGACCCCCTGAGGAATTCCCAAGCTGAAGTCTCGTGGAAGATGAGGTTCAGTGTGACTAGACTGAAGCACCAATCCAATGAAGGGGAAGTCCCACCCACTCTGCCCTGTGCCTGTATAAAGGTGAGGCGGGGCGGCCGCGCCACTCATTGAAGCCGCCAGTTGGGAGAGGAGCAGAGCCAGGCCGGTGCTCCCGAAGGCAGCAAGATGTTGCGAGCCACAACTCCCTGCTGGTTCCCACCTGCATACCCAGAAGCTAAGAAGGTGGCCGAGGAGGCGGCCCACGAGGCAACCCGCCATTTGGGAGAGGAGCAGAGCCAGGTCGGTGTTCCCGAAGGCAGCAAGATGTTGCGAGCCACAGCTCCCTGCTGGTTCCCACCTGCATGCCCAGAAGCCAAGAAGGTGGCCGAGGAGGCGGCCCTCGAGGCAAGCCGCCAGTTGGGAGAGGAGCAGAGCCAGGCCGGTGCTCCCGAAGGCAGCAAGATGTTGCGAGCCACAGCTCCCTGCTGGTTCCCACCTGCATACCCAGAAGCTAAGAAGGTGGCCGAGGAGGCGCCCCACGAGGCAAGCCGCCATTTGGGGGTGGAGCAGAGCCAGGTCGGTGTTCCCGAAGGCAGCAAGATGCTGCGAGCCACAGCTCCCTGCTGGTTCCCTCCTGCATACCCAGAAGCCAAGAAGGTGGCCGAGGAGGCGGCCCTCGAGGCTCCAGAATTCCCACTGCCCTCTCATCAGCCTGCCCAGAGCTTCGGGCTCTGCGTGCCCCAGATGCACAACCAGGCCTCAGCACTCGTGGACATCCGGGCGGAGCCCCAGAATAGGGGTCCGGCGGTGCCCCCAGCGTGGCCCAAGATGGCGACGGAGGCGTGGTACTTCCCCGCGCAGAGGGGGTCGGCCTGCTGCTTGCCAGCCGCCCCAAGGCTGACAGAGAGGCCCTGTGGAGTCCGCATCTCAGCCCCCAGGGAGAGGAAGAGGATCGCCCACTTTCCCAGCCCCTGCTTGGTCGCAGGTCGCACCGATGCCAAGAGAACCCGGGTGGCCGGCAGCAGCCAACGCTCCAATGGCTCCAGGGTCGGCACACAGCCACGGAAGACTGGTCGCAACAGACGGGGGAGGGCATGCAAGACCTCCACCACACTCAGCTCTAAGCGAATCGTCCGTCGTCCATCCTTACCGACTTGGAAGAAACCCATTATCCTCCGAAGGTCTCGCTGCCAACTCCCCACCGTCATCCGCCCAGGCTATCTCCAACTGTTCACCAAAGAGTGTCTCAAGTTCTGCGCCTCCAAGCAGGAGGCCGAGGAGAAGGCGCTGAACGAGGAGAAGGTGGCCTACGACTGCAGCCCCAAGAACATGTACCTGAATGTGGTCCTGAACACCCTCAAGAGACTGAAGGGCCTGACCCCCAGCTCCATGCCGGGCCTCAGCAGGGCCGCCCTGTACAGCCGCCTCCAGGAGTTCCTGCTCACCCAGGACCAGCTCAAGGAGAACGGCTACCCCTTCCCGCACCCCGAGCGGCCCGGGGGCGCCGTCCTCTTCACTGGCCAGGGGAAGGGGCCCGGCGACTCCTCCTGCAGGGTCTGCTGCCGTTGTGGCACCGACTACCTGGTGTCCTCCTCGGGCCGCTGTCTAGGCGACCAGTTGTGTTATTATCACTGGGGGCGGGTCCGCTCCAGCCAAGTGGCTGGAGGCCGGGTTAGCCAGTACACCTGCTGTGCAGCTGCTCCTGGCTCAGTGGGCTGCCAGGTGGCAAAGCAGCACGTGCGGGACGGCCGCAAGGAGAGCCTCCATGGCTTCGTGAAGACCTTCAAGAAAGAGTTTTCCACAGACGCTTATCCAGGAATCTACGCCTTGGACTGTGAGATGTGCTACACCACGCATGGCCTGGAGCTGACCCGCGTCACCGTGGTGGACGCCGACATGCAAGTGGTGTACGACACCTTCGTCAAGCCCGACAACGAGATCGTGGACTACAACACCAGGTTTTCCGGAGTGACCGAGGCCGACGTCGCCAAGACGAGCGTCACGTTGCCCGAAGTCCAAGCCATCCTGCTGAGCTTTTTCAGCGCCCAAACCATCCTCATCGGGCACAGCCTGGAGAGCGATCTGCTGGCCCTCAAGCTGATCCACAGCACCGTGGTGGACACGGCCGTGCTCTTCCCGCACTACCTGGGTTTCCCCTACAAGCGTTCCCTCAGGAATCTCGCGGCCGACTACCTGGGACAGATCATCCAGGACAGCCAGGACGGCCACAACTCCAGTGAGGACGCAAACGCCTGCCTGCAGCTGGCGATGTGGAAGGTTCGACAGCGCGCCCAGATTCAGCCACGCCACCGGTCCGCCTCTCCCGCCGCCCTGGCCTGTCCTGAGCCCCAGGCCTCTTCCCAAACTGCCATCGATCCCGAGAGCTAGCCCTGTCCACCTCGCCGCAAAGCGAAAGAAACTGGAGCAGCCGGCGGCAGGAGAGGGCCAAAAGCCAAGACTAACCCCGACCCCGGACTCCCAGTCCCCCGGAGTCCCTGCCGCGGGCCGTCGTCCCTGTCCCCATCCCTCTGCCCCTCCCAGACCTCTGTCCTTCCACCAATGGGCTCCCCGAGGCCCCAGCCGCCACTCCCAGTCCCCGGAGACCCTGCCGCCGCCCCTGGCGCCTGTGCCCATCCCTCTGCCCCTCCCAGACCTCTGGCCTTCCACCACTAGCCTCCCCCAGCCCACCTGGACTACCGCGGCCTCTGACAACAAGGCCAGCCCCCAGGCCCACCAGCCTCCTGATCGTCTTCGTTCTTGGGCCTCTTCCCCTTCTGTGGGGCTGTCTGAACCTCCCCTCCCCCACCCGATTTTTCCCCCGCCCCCGGGGCAGGCGCAGAATAAATGTCTGTATGAAGTTAAAAATTAAAAATAAAAAAAAAGCTAAAAACAACTCAAAGTCCTTTGCTTTTGAATGTGCGCTTACCTGGTTTTCTCTAGAGGCACCACTGTGAGGTGGCTCAAGCGCTTAGGCTCTGGAGTTAGACATCTGGGTTCCCATTCCAATTCCACCACTGACTAGCTTTGTCATATTGGACGCATAACTTTTTTGCGCTTCTACTTCTTGATCTTTCAAGTGTCATCAGAAGATAATTAGACACCCACACAATAGCAATGGGAGATTTTAACACCCCACCGTCAACATGAAACAGATCAACGAGACAGAAAGTTGAAAAGGATATCCAGGAACTGAACTTAGCTCTGCACCAAGCAGACCGAATAGACATCTACATTAACTCTCCACCCCAAATCAACAGAATATACATTCTTCTCAGCACCACATCACACTTATTCCAAAACTGACCACATAGTTGGAAGGAAAGCACTCCTCCGCAAATGCAAAAGAACAGAAATTACAACCAACTGTCTCTCAGACCACAGGGCAGTCAAACTGGACCTCAGGATGAAGAAACTCACTCAAAACCGCTCAACTACACGGAAACGGAGCAATCTGCTCCTGAGTGACTACTGGGTACATAGCGAAATGAAGACAGAATAAAGATGTTCTTTGAAACCAATGAGAACAAAGACACAACATACCAGAATCTCTGGGATACATTGAAAGCAGTGTGTAGAGGGAAACGTAGCATTAAATGCCCACAAGAGAAAGCAGGAAAGATCTAAAATGGACACCCTCACGTCCCAATTCAAAGAATCAGGGAAGCAAGAGCAAACACCATGCCTGAATCAGTCAGTCAACTTCCAACAGGGCTCCAAGAGAGAATGAACCACCATGCCTCTTTAAATCCACGTTTCTATTTGGAATCTTCAATGAGAGATGAGACACTAAGCAGCTAGTTTTGGTGGAATGGCTGATTTTGTCAATGTTTTCGGTGTGTGAGTGTGTGTGTGTGTGTATGTATAGATAACTAAATTAAACTGATAATCTGGATGCTTACATTTCCATTCATTTAATTTGTGTATGTGAGCCCACGCACACGTATATACACACACACTAACACTTCCAGAACACTGACTTAGTGAAGAACTGGATTTCCAGTGTGTCAGACAAATTTCAGAAAGCGCTGAAGAAGGGCATTTCTGATGGATTTCACCGTTCCTGGAATTTTACTTTCCTTTATAACTTAGAGTTCTTCTCTGGAGATTTAATAGATAAAAGTCTTTTGCAGTGTACGTTATTTCATTTTATTTTTATAATTTATTTAAATTGTCATTTTAAATTGACAAATAAAAATGATATATATTTATGGTGTACAACATGATGTTTCATATATGTATACATTGTGGAATGACACAAAAATCAAGCTAATTAACACATTCGTTTCCTCACATACTGATTTTATGGTGATGAGAACATGTTTCAAATCTACTCTGATAGCACATTTCAAGTATACAGTACATAGTTACCCACTGTCGTTGCCGTGCTGTTCAACATATCTCTAGAACTATTCGTATCTGAAATTTTGTATCATTAGACTAACATCTCCCAATCCCTCCCCGGCCCCTGCCTCGGGTAAGCAGCGTTCTGCTCTCTACGACTCTGAGTTCCACTTTTTTACATTGCACATAGAAGTGAGATCGTGCAGTATTTGTATTTCTGTGTTTGCTTTTTAAAACTTTATGATGTATTGATGTATTTTTTCAGACAGTGTCGGAGTCTGTCACCAAGGCTGGAGTACAGTGACACAAACACGGCTCACCACGGCCTCCACCTCCCGGGGTCAAGAGATCCTCCCACTTCAGCCTCCTGAGTAGCTAGGACTACAGGCGTCCAACACCACACCTGGCTAATTTTTGTATTTTTTGTAGAGATGGTTGATCTCCAACTCCTGGGCTCAACTCTTCCTCCTCCCTTCTCCTCCCAAAGTCCTGGGATTACAGGCCTGAGCCACTGTGTCTGGCCTTTGCTTTATTTCACACAGTAGAACATCCTCTAAGCTCATTCATGTTGCTAATGATAAGATTTCTTTCTTTTTCAAGGCTGAATAGGATTCTATTGGATATATGTACCTATATAGATAGATAGATAGATAGATATACATTTATTATTATTGTTTTGGGGGGGATATGGTTTCGCTCGTGTTCCCCAGGCTGGAGTACAGTGGCATGATTTCGGCTCACTACAACCTCTGCCTCCCAGGCTGAAGTGATTCTCCTGCCTCAGCTGAGATTAAAGGCATGTCCCATCATGTGCGGCCAATTTTGTGTTTCTAGGAGAGATGGGTTTTCACCATGTTGGCCAGGCTGGTCTCGAACTCCAACAATTCTACTTCAACTATTTATTGGATACAAATATTTATGTGTGAGAAACAAGATTTTCAAGAGTGAAAGATTTAAAAACGACTTAATTGTACATCAGTAAGAGGCTGGCTAACTAAATCAGAGTACGTTCATCCTTACAGAAGAATACTATGCAGCTAGAACAAAACCAAATGGAGGAAACTCTTCCAAATGGTAACTTGGAATGATGTTCAAGACTTATTGTAAAATAAGTTTACAGTAAGGTGTAAGGTACCTTATGGCAAAATTCTCTCAGAAATGTGTGTGTGTGGATTTCAAGTCATCCCAGTCCTAGAACATTGTGCTCTTTAGAGATGCCATACCTGTCTTTCCCTTTGTAATATCAAAGCAGTAATATCTTCTCTGGAGGCTTGTTGGGTGAATTTAATGGAAGAAAGTTAAGGAGGTACCAGAACCATTGCTGTTTCCCCTCCATAGCCCTGCCACCCACTAAAGAAAGTTGGATGAGATTACTTAATGATTTCCCATTAAGTTGTATTTCCAAATATCATGATTACCATTTGAATGTAGTTGGTATGGAGCTTCGTGAGTGTGTGCTTCGTTTATTATGCATCACGTTCAGCTCCTTGTTATTTGCCTCCTAGTTATCATAGTAAAACTCTACTCCTCTACTCCGAGGAGCCCCTACCATCCGTATCGTCACTTTCCGGCCCAGCACTCTTCATGCTCGTTCGTTTAAAGTATTCTACATTGGGCAAATGAATCTTGGAAGGCAAAAGCTACTGAATTTAGCGAGTTTGTGGAGGCGTTCCCACCGATCAGCAAGGTGGAGTTCCACACACCCGATGACTGCACAACTCCTATAAGGCAGCAATATGCTGCAAACCCAGACGGCCACTCTTCTCACCCCTCGTCCCTTTGCTGTTCTGGATAATGAGGTCAATAGTCACCTAGGCAACTTGCAAAACTAACTGAAATGGAGAAAGGCCTTCTGGCTGGTGACTAGCCGAGGTCCACCTGGCCCCAATAAGCTGCTGAACAAGAAGGGCTGCCAGAAATTTCCCCCTAGGGAATTTGGTGGAGACGAAGACCTGCTCACTGGACAACGGTTCCTCCCAGGATACCTCCAAGCTGAAGAAGCGGGCTCTGAGCCACCCCCTTTCACCCTCCTTTTCCCCACCCTGGCCTGGTGAAGGTGCGCGTCAGGATGTGGACTACTGAGCCCTAACGAAACAAGTCCTTCCACTTTGACCCCACGGAGGATTGCCTGTGCGGATCTTCAACGAGTCTACCAGTGTCTAGACACGGGAGCAGTTCTGTCTGGCACAGCAGCTCCCTCAAGGAAGACAAGAGTGAGGAGAAAGGAAACTCAAGTCTGACCATTCTGTCCTGGGAGACAAGAGGAGGATCTCATCTCTCATCTTTCCAAGCAAGGCAACGAGACTTTCTCTCATCTTTCCAAGCAAGGCAAGGAGACCTTTTCTCATGAGGAAACAAAAAGAAGTTGGAAGGAACGAAACCAGCCTGGAAGGTGAATTCCTAAGGATTGCCCATTGAAACTGACAAAATGGCCCTTGTTTGACGAGAGGAATGAGCAGAGCATTGATGTGGTCAAAAAGGACTCGAGTGAGACTTTCCCAGCATGTTTCTACCAAAGCTTTGTCTAAGTTTCGCAAAACACTCTCCTAATAAGCAGATGTTTGGCTCTTCAGAAAGTCAACATGCAAAATGCCTTCAGCGTCCCATAACACTGATGCCATGATGTTGCCTTTGGTCTGCCCTCCTTTTCCTTTGACTGGACCACTGCCATCTCTTGGTAGCCATCGCTTTGATGACGCTTTGTCTTCAGGATCATATTGGCAAAGCCATGTTCCAAATTCCGGTTACAATTTGTCAAACAGGTGCCCCAGGATCGTGATCCCTCCTGTTGAAAATTTCCACTGATAGCTCTCGTCGTCACTGCAGCTGATCTGGGCACAATGGTTTTCACAGCCACTGCAGGATTCATCTTCCACATCTTCTCATCTCTTCTTGAAACAAGCCATACCTCCGTAAAGAGTTGATTTCTTTGGGCTAGTGTCCTTAGAAGCTTTTCTTCAAACATCAATGATTTCTTCATTCTTCCACCCAAGCTTCACCGTCAATTGGATGTTTGCTCTTGCTGCAATTTTAGCGGAATTCAAGTTGCACTGATAGGAGGCCTTTTCAGTGGATGTCTCATCCTTCTTAGTGCCTCCAATGAGATCCAGTTCAGAAAGGTTGTAAGAAGTTAGTACATGTTTATTTTAGTGAAAACGAATTGAAATCCATGCATAGATTTCTCACCATGTACATTTTCTATGAACTTTCGGAAGACCCCCTGTACTGAATATTGCCCAAATCCTGGGAGAGAAGTGGATGCGGTCCACTTCCTGTCTTCAGTTTGCCCACAGTGGAGGAGTGCACAGAGCAGGGAAAGGCAGCCCCAGAGAGAGGCATGCCCTCCAGCATGCAGCAGACTGCTGGCCCAGTCCTGGCTCCATGGGTTGCTGTGTGGGCCCAGCAAGCTGACCAACCTCCCTGAACCTTAATTTAATCCTAGGTAGCCCAATTCCACTCGCTATTATAGGACTGCTGTGCAGGGACAGTCAATTAACTTAAGAAAAGGAACCTAGCTCCAAGGTTGGCAACCGGGAATTCCAGTTGATTCCATGGGCGGACCCCCTGAGGAATTCCCAAGCTGAAGTCTCGTGGAAGATGAGGTTCAGTGTGACTAGACTGAAGCACCAATCCAATGAAGGGGAAGTCCCACCCACTCTGCCCTGTGCCTGTATAAAGGTGAGGCGGGGCGGCCGCGCCACTCATTGAAGCCGCCAGTTGGGAGAGGAGCAGAGCCAGGCCGGTGCTCCCGAAGGCAGCAAGATGTTGCGAGCCACAACTCCCTGCTGGTTCCCACCTGCATACCCAGAATCTAAGAAGGTGGCCGAGGAGGCGGCCCACGAGGCAACCCGCCATTTGGGAGAGGAGCAGAGCCAGGTCGGTGTTCCCGAAGGCAGCAAGATGTTGCGAGCCACAGCTCCCTGCTGGTTCCCACCTGCATGCCCAGAAGCCAAGAAGGTGGCCGAGGAGGCGGCCCTCGAGGCAAGCCGCCAGTTGGGAGAGGAGCAGAGCCAGGCCGGTGCTCCCGAAGGCAGCAAGATGTTGCGAGCCACAGCTCCCTGCTGGTTCCCACCTGCATACCCAGAAGCTAAGAAGGTGGCCGAGGAGGCGCCCCACGAGGCAAGCCGCCATTTGGGGGTGGAGCAGAGCCAGGTCGGTGTTCCCGAAGGCAGCAAGATGCTGCGAGCCACAGCTCCCTGCTGGTTCCCTCCTGCATACCCAGAAGCCAAGAAGGTGGCCGAGGAGGCGGCCCTCGAGGCTCCAGAATTCCCACTGCCCTCTCATCAGCCTGCCCAGAGCTTCGGGCTCTGCGTGCCCCAGATGCACAACCAGGCGTCAGCACTCGTGGACATCCGGGCGGAGCCCCAGAATAGGGGTCCGGCGGTGCCCCCAGCGTGGCCCAAGATGGCGACGGAGGCGTGGTACTTCCCCGCGCAGAGGGGGTCGGCCTGCTGCTTGCCAGCCGCCCCAAGGCTGACAGAGAGGCCCTGTGGAGTCCGCATCTCAGCCCCCAGGGAGAGGAAGAGGATCGCCCACTTTCCCAGCCCCTGCTTGGTCGCAGGTCGCACCGATGCCAAGAGAACCCGGGTTGCCGGCAGCAGCCAACGCTCCAATGCCTCCAGGGTCGGCACACAGCCACGGAAGACTGGTCGCAACAGACGGGGGAGGGCATGCAAGACCTCCACCACACTCAGCTCTAAGCGAATCGTCCGTCGTCCATCCTTACCGACTTGGAAGAAACCCATTATCCTCCGAAGGTCTCGCTGCCAAGTCCCCACCGTCATCCGCCGAGGCTATCTCCAACTGTTCACCAAAGAGTGTCTCAAGTTCTGCGCCTCCAAGCAGGAGGCCGAGGAGAAGGCGCTGAACGAGGAGAAGGTGGCCTACGACTGCAGCCCCAACAAGAACATGTACCTGAATGTGGTCCTGAACACCCTCAAGAGACTGAAGGGCCTGACCCCCAGCTCCATGCCGGGCCTCAGCAGGGCCGCCCTGTACAGCCGCCTCCAGGAGTTCCTGCTCACCCAGGACCAGCTCAAGGAGAACGGCTACCCCTTCCCGCACCCCGAGCGGCCCGGGGGCGCCGTCCTCTTCACTGGCCAGGGGAAGGGGCCCGGCGACTCCTCCTGCAGGGTCTGCTGCCGTTGTGGCACCGACTACCTGGTGTCCTCCTCGGGCCGCTGTCTAGGCGACCAGTTGTGTTATTATCACTGGGGGCGGGTCCGCTCCAGCCAAGTGGCTGGAGGCCGGGTTAGCCAGTACACCTGCTGTGCAGCTGCTCCTGGCTCAGTGGGCTGCCAGGTGGCAAAGCAGCACGTGCGGGACGGCCGCAAGGAGAGCCTCCATGGCTTCGTGAAGACCTTCAAGAAAGAGTTTTCCACAGACGCTTATCCAGGAATCTACGCCTTGGACTGTGAGATGTGCTACACCACGCATGGCCTGGAGCTGACCCGCGTCACCGTGGTGGACGCCGACATGCAAGTGGTGTACGACACCTTCGTCAAGCCCGACAACGAGATCGTGGACTACAACACCAGGTTTTCCGGAGTGACCGAGGCCGACGTCGCCAAGACGAGCGTCACGTTGCCCGAAGTCCAAGCCATCCTGCTGAGCTTTTTCAGCGCCCAAACCATCCTCATCGGGCACAGCCTGGAGAGCGATCTGCTGGCCCTCAAGCTGATCCACAGCACCGTGGTGGACACGGCCGTGCTCTTCCCGCACTACCTGGGTTTCCCCTACAAGCGTTCCCTCAGGAATCTCGCGGCCGACTACCTGGGACAGATCATCCAGGACAGCCAGGACGGCCACAACTCCAGTGAGGACGCAAACGCCTGCCTGCAGCTGGCGATGTGGAAGGTTCGACAGCGCGCCCAGATTCAGCCACGCCACCGGTCCGCCTCTCCCGCCGCCCTGGCCTGTCCTGAGCCCCAGGCCTCTTCCCAAACTGCCATCGATCCCGAGAGCTAGCCCTGTCCACCTCGCCGCAAAGCGAAAGAAACTGGAGCAGCCGGCGGCAGGAGAGGGCCAAAAGCCAAGACTAACCCCGACCCCGGACTCCCAGTCCCCCGGAGTCCCTGCCGCGGGCCGTCGTCCCTGTCCCCATCCCTCTGCCCCTCCCAGACCTCTGTCCTTCCACCAATGGGCTCCCCGAGGCCCCAGCCGCCACTCCCAGTCCCCGGAGACCCTGCCGCCGCCCCTGGCGCCTGTGCCCATCCCTCTGCCCCTCCCAGACCTCTGGCCTTCCACCACTAGCCTCCCCCAGCCCACCTGGACTACCGCGGCCTCTGACAACAAGGCCAGCCCCCAGGCCCACCAGCCTCCTGATCGTCTTCGTTCTTGGGCCTCTTCCCCTTCTGTGGGGCTGTCTGAACCTCCCCTCCCCCACCCGATTTTTCCCCCGCCCCCGGGGCAGGCGCAGAATAAATGTCTGTATGAAGTTAAAAATTAAAAATAAAAAAAAAGCTAAAAACAACTGAAAGTCCTTTGCTTTTGAATGTGCGCTTACCTGGTTTTCTCTAGAGGCACCACTGTGAGGTGGCTCAAGCGCTTAGGCTCTGGAGTTAGACATCTGGGTTCCCATTCCAATTCCACCACTGACTAGCTTTGTCATATTGGACGCATAACTTTTTTGCGCTTCTACTTCTTGATCTTTCAAGTGTCATCAGAAGATAATTAGACACCCACACAATAGCAATGGGAGATTTTAACACCCCACCGTCAACATGAAACAGATCAACGAGACAGAAAGTTGAAAAGGATATCCAGGAACTGAACTTAGCTCTGCACCAAGCAGACCGAATAGACATCTACATTAACTCTCCACCCCAAATCAACAGAATATACATTCTTCTCAGCACCACATCACACTTATTCCAAAACTGACCACATAGTTGGAAGGAAAGCACTCCTCCGCAAATGCAAAAGAACAGAAATTACAACCAACTGTCTCTCAGACCCCAGGGCAGTCAAACTGGACCTCAGGATGAAGAAACTCACTCAAAACCGCTCAACTACACGGAAACGGAGCAATCTGCTCCTGAGTGACTACTGGGTACATAGCGAAATGAAGACAGAATAAAGATGTTCTTTGAAACCAATGAGAACAAAGACACAACATACCAGAATCTCTGGGATACATTGAAAGCAGTGTGTAGAGGGAAACGTAGCATTAAATGCCCACAAGAGAAAGCAGGAAAGATCTAAAATGGACACCCTCACGTCCCAATTCAAAGAATCAGGGAAGCAAGAGCAAACACCATGCCTGAATCAGTCAGTCAACTTCCAACAGGGCTCCAAGAGAGAATGAACCACCATGCCTCTTTAAATCCACGTTTCTATTTGGAATCTTCAATGAGAGATGAGACACTAAGCAGCTAGTTTTGGTGGAATGGCTGATTTTGTCAATGTTTTCGGTGTGTGAGTGTGTGTGTGTGTGTATGTATAGATAACTAAATTAAACTGATAATCTGGATGCTTACATTTCCATTCATTTAATTTGTGTATGTGAGCCCACGCACACGTATATACACACACACTAACACTTCCAGAACACTGACTTAGTGAAGAACTGGATTTCCAGTGTGTCAGACAAATTTCAGAAAGCGCTGAAGAAGGGCATTTCTGATGGATTTCACCGTTCCTGGAATTTTACTTTCCTTTATAACTTAGAGTTCTTCTCTGGAGATTTAATAGATAAAAGTCTTTTGCAGTGTACGTTATTTCATTTTATTTTTATAATTTATTTAAATTGTCATTTTAAATTGACAAATAAAAATGATATATATTTATGGTGTACAACATGATGTTTCATATATGTATACATTGTGGAATGACACAAAAATCAAGCTAATTAACACATTCGTTTCCTCACATACTGATTTTATGGTGATGAGAACATGTTTCAAATCTACTCTGATAGCACATTTCAAGTATACAGTACATAGTTACCCACTGTCGTTGCCGTGCTGTTCAACATATCTCTAGAACTATTCGTATCTGAAATTTTGTATCATTAGACTAACATCTCCCAATCCCTCCCCGGCCCCTGCCTCGGGTAAGCAGCGTTCTGCTCTCTACGACTCTGAGTTCCACTTTTTTACATTGCACATAGAAGTGAGATCGTGCAGTATTTGTATTTCTGTGTTTGCTTTTTAAAACTTTATGATGTATTGATGTATTTTTTCAGACAGTGTCGGAGTCTGTCACCAAGGCTGGAGTACAGTGACACAAACACGGCTCACCACGGCCTCCACCTCCCGGGGTCAAGAGATCCTCCCACTTCAGCCTCCTGAGTAGCTAGGACTACAGGCGTCCAACACCACACCTGGCTAATTTTTGTATTTTTTGTAGAGATGGTTGATCTCCAACTCCTGGGCTCAACTCTTCCTCCTCCCTTCTCCTCCCAAAGTCCTGGGATTACAGGCCTGAGCCACTGTGTCTGGCCTTTGCTTTATTTCACACAGTAGAACATCCTCTAAGCTCATTCATGTTGCTAATGATAAGATTTCTTTCTTTTTCAAGGCTGAATAGGATTCTATTGGATATATGTACCTATATAGATAGATAGATAGATAGATATACATTTATTATTATTGTTTTGGGGGGGATATGGTTTCGCTCGTGTTCCCCAGGCTGGAGTGTAGTGGCATGATTTCGGCTCACTACAACCTCTGCCTCCCAGGCTGAAGTGATTCTCCTGCCTCAGCTGAGATTAAAGGCATGTCCCATCATGTGCGGCCAATTTTGTGTTTCTAGGAGAGATGGGTTTTCACCATGTTGGCCAGGCTGGTCTCGAACTCCAACAATTCTACTTCAACTATTTATTGGATACAAATATTTATGTGTGAGAAACAAGATTTTCAAGAGTGAAAGATTTAAAAACGACTTAATTGTACATCAGTAAGAGGCTGGCTAACTAAATCAGAGTACGTTCATCCTTACAGAAGAATACTATGCAGCTAGAACAAAACCAAATGGAGGAAACTCTTCCAAATGGTAACTTGGAATGATGTTCAAGACTTATTGTAAAATAAGTTTACAGTAAGGTGTAAGGTACCTTATGGCAAAATTCTCTCAGAAATGTGTGTGTGTGGATTTCAAGTCATCCCAGTCCTAGAACATTGTGCTCTTTAGAGATGCCATACCTGTCTTTCCCTTTGTAATATCAAAGCAGTAATATCTTCTCTGGAGGCTTGTTGGGTGAATTTAATGGAAGAAAGTTAAGGAGGTACCAGAACCATTGCTGTTTCCCCTCCATAGCCCTGCCACCCACTAAAGAAAGTTGGATGAGATTACTTAATGATTTCCCATTAAGTTGTATTTCCAAATATCATGATTACCATTTGAATGTAGTTGGTATGGAGCTTCGTGAGTGTGTGCTTCGTTTATTATGCATCACGTTCAGCTCCTTGTTATTTGCCTCCTAGTTATCATAGTAAAACTCTACTCCTCTACTCCGAGGAGCCCCTACCATCCGTATCGTCACTTTCCGGCCCAGCACTCTTCATGCTCGTTCGTTTAAAGTATTCTACATTGGGCAAATGAATCTTGGAAGGCAAAAGCTACTGAATTTAGCGAGTTTGTGGAGGCGTTCCCACCGATCAGCAAGGTGGAGTTCCACACACCCGATGACTGCACAACTCCTCTAAGGCAGCAATATGCTGCAAACCCAGACGGCCACTCTTCTCACCCCTCGTCCCTTTGCTGTTCTGGATAATGAGGTCAATAGTCACCTAGGCAACTTGCAAAACTAACTGAAATGGAGAAAGGCCTTCTGGCTGGTGACTAGCCGAGGTCCACCTGGACCCAATAAGCTGCTGAACAAGAAGGGCTGCCAGAAATTTCCCCCTAGGGAATTTGGTGGAGACGAAGACCTGCTCACTGGACAACGGTTCCTCCCAGGATACCTCCAAGCTGAAGAAGCGGGCTCTGAGCCACCCCCTTTCACCCTCCTTTTCCCCACCCTGGCCTGGTGAAGGTGCGCGTCAGGATGTGGACTACTGAGCCCTAAAGAAACAAGTCCTTCCACTTTGACCCCACGGAGGATTGCCTGTGCGGATCTTCAACGAGTCTACCAGTGTCTAGACACGGGAGCAGTTCTGTCTGGCACAGCAGCTCCCTCAAGGAAGACAAGAGTGAGGAGAAAGGAAACTCAAGTCTGACCATTCTGTCCTGGGAGACAAGAGGAGGATCTCATCTCTCATCTTTCCAAGCAAGGCAACGAGACTTTCTCTCATCTTTCCAAGCAAGGCAAGGAGACCTTTTCTCATGAGGAAACAAAAAGAAGTTGGAAGGAACGAAACCAGCCTGGAAGGTGAATTCCTAAGGATTGCCCATTGAAACTGACAAAATGGCCCTTGTTTGACGAGAGGAATGAGCAGAGCATTGATGTGGTCAAAAAGGACTCGAGTGAGACTTTCCCAGCATGTTTCTACCAAAGCTTTGTCTAAGTTTCGCAAAACACTCTCCTAATAAGCAGATGTTTGGCTCTTCAGAAAGTCAACATGCAAAATGCCTTCAGCGTCCCATAACACTGATGCCATGATGTTGCCTTTGGTCTGCCCTCCTTTTCCTTTGACTGGACCACTGCCATCTCTTGGTAGCCATCGCTTTGATGACGCTTTGTCTTCAGGATCATATTGGCAAAGCCATGTTCCAAATTCCGGTTACAATTTGTCAAACAGGTGCCCCAGGATCGTGATCCCTCCTGTTGAAAATTTCCACTGATAGCTCTCGTCGTCACTGCAGCTGATCTGGGCACAATGGTTTTCACAGCCACTGCAGGATTCATCTTCCACATCTTCTCATCTCTTCTTGAAACAAGCCATACCTCCGTAAAGAGTTGATTTCTTTGGGCTAGTGTCCTTAGAAGCTTTTCTTCAAACATCAATGATTTCTTCATTCTTCCACCCAAGCTTCACCGTCAATTGGATGTTTGCTCTTGCTGCAATTTTAGCGGAATTCAAGTTGCACTGATAGGAGGCCTTTTCAGTGGATGTCTCATCCTTCTTAGTGCCTCCAATGAGATCCAGTTCAGAAAGGTTGTAAGAAGTTAGTACATGTTTATTTTAGTGAAAACGAATTGAAATCCATGCATAGATTTCTCACCATGTACATTTTCTATGAACTTTCGGAAGACCCCCTGTACTGAATATTGCCCAAATCCTGGGAGAGAAGTGGATGCGGTCCACTTCCTGTCTTCAGTTTGCCCACAGTGGAGGAGTGCACAGAGCAGGGAAAGGCAGCCCCAGAGAGAGGCATGCCCTCCAGCATGCAGCAGACTGCTGGCCCAGTCCTGGCTCCATGGGTTGCTGTGTGGGCCCAGCAAGCTGACCAACCTCCCTGAACCTTAATTTAATCCTAGGTAGCCCAATTCCACTCGCTATTATAGGACTGCTGTGCAGGGACAGTCAATTAACTTAAGAAAAGGAACCTAGCTCCAAGGTTGGCAACCGGGAATTCCAGTTGATTCCATGGGCGGACCCCCTGAGGAATTCCCAAGCTGAAGTCTCGTGGAAGATGAGGTTCAGTGTGACTAGACTGAAGCACCAATCCAATGAAGGGGAAGTCCCACCCACTCTGCCCTGTGCCTGTATAAAGGTGAGGCGGGGCGGCCGCGCCACTCATTGAAGCCGCCAGTTGGGAGAGGAGCAGAGCCAGGCCGGTGCTCCCGAAGGCAGCAAGATGTTGCGAGCCACAACTCCCTGCTGGTTCCCACCTGCATACCCAGAATCTAAGAAGGTGGCCGAGGAGGCGGCCCACGAGGCAACCCGCCATTTGGGAGAGGAGCAGAGCCAGGTCGGTGTTCCCGAAGGCAGCAAGATGTTGCGAGCCACAGCTCCCTGCTGGTTCCCACCTGCATGCCCAGAAGCCAAGAAGGTGGCCGAGGAGGCGGCCCTCGAGGCAAGCCGCCAGTTGGGAGAGGAGCAGAGCCAGGCCGGTGCTCCCGAAGGCAGCAAGATGTTGCGAGCCACAGCTCCCTGCTGGTTCCCACCTGCATACCCAGAAGCTAAGAAGGTGGCCGAGGAGGCGCCCCACGAGGCAAGCCGCCATTTGGGGGTGGAGCAGAGCCAGGTCGGTGTTCCCGAAGGCAGCAAGATGCTGCGAGCCACAGCTCCCTGCTGGTTCCCTCCTGCATACCCAGAAGCCAAGAAGGTGGCCGAGGAGGCGGCCCTCGAGGCTCCAGAATTCCCACTGCCCTCTCATCAGCCTGCCCAGAGCTTCGGGCTCTGCGTGCCCCAGATGCACAACCAGGCCTCAGCACTCGTGGACATCCGGGCGGAGCCCCAGAATAGGGGTCCGGCGGTGCCCCCAGCGTGGCCCAAGATGGCGACGGAGGCGTGGTACTTCCCCGCGCAGAGGGGGTCGGCCTGCTGCTTGCCAGCCGCCCCAAGGCTGACAGAGAGGCCCTGTGGAGTCCGCATCTCAGCCCCCAGGGAGAGGAAGAGGATCGCCCACTTTCCCAGCCCCTGCTTGGTCGCAGGTCGCACCGATGCCAAGAGAACCCGGGTGGCCGGCAGCAGCCAACGCTCCAATGGCTCCAGGGTCGGCACACAGCCACGGAAGACTGGTCGCAACAGACGGGGGAGGGCATGCAAGACCTCCACCACACTCAGCTCTAAGCGAATCGTCCGTCGTCCATCCTTACCGACTTGGAAGAAACCCATTATCCTCCGAAGGTCTCGCTGCCAACTCCCCACCGTCATCCGCCCAGGCTATCTCCAACTGTTCACCAAAGAGTGTCTCAAGTTCTGCGCCTCCAAGCAGGAGGCCGAGGAGAAGGCGCTGAACGAGGAGAAGGTGGCCTACGACTGCAGCCCCAACAAGAACATGTACCTGAATGTGGTCCTGAACACCCTCAAGAGACTGAAGGGCCTGACCCCCAGCTCCATGCCGGGCCTCAGCAGGGCCGCCCTGTACAGCCGCCTCCAGGAGTTCCTGCTCACCCAGGACCAGCTCAAGGAGAACGGCTACCCCTTCCCGCACCCCGAGCGGCCCGGAGGCGCCGTCCTCTTCACTGGCCAGGGGAAGGGGCCCGGCGACTCCTCCTGCAGGGTCTGCTGCCGTTGTGGCACCGACTACCTGGTGTCCTCCTCGGGCCGCTGTCTACGCGACCAGTTGTGTTATTATCACTGGGGGCGGGTCCGCTCCAGCCAAGTGGCTGGAGGCCGGGTTAGCCAGTACACCTGCTGTGCAGCTGCTCCTGGCTCAGTGGGCTGCCAGGTGGCGAAGCAGCACGTGCGGGACGGCCGCAAGGAGAGCCTCCATGGCTTCGTGAAGACCTTCAAGAAAGAGTTTTCCACAGACGCTTATCCAGGAATCTACGCCTTGGACTGTGAGATGTGCTACACCACGCATGGCCTGGAGCTGACCCGCGTCACCGTGGTGGACGCCGACATGCAAGTGGTGTAGGACACCTTCGTCAAGCCCGACAACGAGATCGTGGACTACAACACCAGGTTTTCCGGAGTGACCGAGGCCGACGTCGCCAAGACGAGCGTCACGTTGCCCGAAGTCCAAGCCATCCTGCTGAGCTTTTTCAGCGCCCAAACCATCCTCATCGGGCACAGCCTGGAGAGCGATCTGCTGGCCCTCAAGCTGATCCACAGCACCGTGGTGGACACGGCCGTGCTCTTCCCGCACTACCTGGGTTTCCCCTACAAGCGTTCCCTCAGGAATCTCGCGGCCGACTACCTGGGACAGATCATCCAGGACAGCCAGGACGGCCACAACTCCAGCGAGGACGCAAACGCCTGCCTGCAGCTGGCGATGTGGAAGGTTCGACAGCGCGCCCAGATTCAGCCACGCCACCGGTCCGCCTCTCCCGCCGCCCTGGCCTGTCCTGAGCCCCAGGCCTCTTCCCAAACTGCCATCGATCCCGAGAGCTAGCCCTGTCCACCTCGCCGCAAAGCGAAAGAAACTGGAGCAGCCGGCGGCAGGAGAGGGCCAAAAGCCAAGACTAACCCCGACCCCGGACTCCCAGTCCCCCGGAGTCCCTGCCGCGGGCCGTCGTCCCTGTCCCCATCCCTCTGCCCCTCCCAGACCTCTGTCCTTCCACCAATGGGCTCCCCGAGGCCCCAGCCGCCACTCCCAGTCCCCGGAGACCCTGCCGCCGCCCCTGGCGCCTGTGCCCATCCCTCTGCCCCTCCCAGACCTCTGGCCTTCCACCACTAGCCTCCCCCAGCCCACCTGGACTTCCCCGGCCTCTGACAACAAGGCCAGCCCCCAGGCCCACCAGCCTCCTGATCGTCTTCGTTCTTGGGCCTCTTCCCCTTCTGTGGGGCTGTCTGAACCTCCCCTCCCCCACCCGATTTTTCCCCCGCCCCCGGGGCAGGCGCAGAATAAATGTCTGTATGAAGTTAAAAATTAAAAATAAAAAAAAAGCTAAAAACAACTCAAAGTCCTTTGCTTTTGAATGTGCGCTTACCTGGTTTTCTCTAGAGGCACCACTGTGAGGTGGCTCAAGCCCTTAGGCTCTGGAGTTAGACATCTGGGTTCCCATTCCAATTCCACCACTGACTAGCTTTGTCATATTGGACGCATAACTTTTTTGCGCTTCTACTTCTTGATCTTTCAAGTGTCATCAGAAGATAATTAGACACCCACACAATAGCAATGGGAGATTTTAACACCCCACCGTCAACATGAAACAGATCAACGAGACAGAAACTTGAAAAGGATATCCAGGAACTGAACTTAGCTCTGCACCAAGCAGACCGAATAGACATCTACATTAACTCTCCACCCCAAGTCAACAGAATATACATTCTTCTCAGCACCACATCACACTTATTCCAAAACTGACCACATAGTTGGAAGGAAAGCACTCCTCCGCAAATGCAAAAGAACAGAAATTACAACCAACTGTCTCTCAGACCCCAGGGCAGTCAAACTGGACCTCAGGATGAAGAAACTCACTCAAAACCGCTCAACTACACGGAAACGGAGCAATCTGCTCCTGAGTGACTACTGGGTACATAGCGAAATGAAGACAGAATAAAGATGTTCTTTGAAACCAATGAGAACAAAGACACAACATACCAGAATCTCTGGGATACATTGAAAGCAGTGTGTAGAGGGAAACGTAGCATTAAATGCCCACAAGAGAAAGC
Organism: Pongo pygmaeus; assembly: GCF_028885625.2. NCBI lineage: Eukaryota > Metazoa > Chordata > Mammalia > Primates > Hominidae > Pongo > Pongo pygmaeus. The sequence continues at coordinate 51,432,956 of NC_072380.2, forward strand.
AGGAAAGATCTAAAATGGACACCCTCACGTCCCAATTCAAAGAACCAGGGAAGCAAGAGCAAACACAATGCCTGAATCAGTCAGTCAACTTCCAACAGGGCTCCAAGAGAGAATGAACCACCATGCCTCTTCAAATCCACGTTTCTATTTGGAATCTTCAATGAGAGATGAGACACTAAGCAGCTAGTTTTGGTGGAATGGCTGATTTTGTCAATGTTTTCGGTGTGTGAGTGTGTGTGTGTGTGTATGTATAGATAACTAAATTAAACTGGTAATCTGGATGCTTACATTTCCATTCATTTAATTTGTGTATGTGAGCCCACGCACACGTATATACACACACACTAACACTTCCAGAACACTGACTTAGTGAAGAACTGGATTTCCAGTGTGTCAGACAAATTTCAGAAAGCGCTGAAGAAGGGCATTTCTGATGGATTTCACCGTTCCTGGAATTTTATTTTCCTTTATAACTTAGAGTTCTTCTCTGGAGATTTAATAGATAAAAGTCTTTTGCAGTGTACGTTATTTCATTTTATTTTTATAATTTATTTAAATTGTCATTTTAAATTGACAAATAAAAGTGATATATATTTATGGTGTACAACATGATGTTTCATATATGTATACATTGTGGAATGACACAAAAATCAAGCTAATTAACACATTCGTTTCCTCACATACTGATTTTATGGTGATGAGAACATGTTTCAAATCTACTCTGATAGCACATTTCAAGTATACAGTACATAGTTACCCACTGTCGTTGCCGTGCTGTTCAACATATCTCTAGAACTATTCGTATCTGAAATTTTGTATCATTAGACTAACATCTCCCAATCCCTCCCCGGCCCCTGCCTCGGGTAAGCAGCGTTCTGCTCTCTACGACTCTGAGTTCCACTTTTTTACATTGCACATAGAAGTGAGATCGTGCAGTATTTGTATTTCTGTGTTTGCTTTTTAAAACTTTATGATGTATTGATGTATTTTTTCAGACAGTGTCGGAGTCTGTCACCAAGGCTGGAGTACAGTGACACAAACACGGCTCACCACGGCCTCCACCTCCCGGGGTCAAGAGATCCTCCCACTTCAGCCTCCTGAGTAGCTAGGACTACAGGCGTCCAACACCACACCTGGCTAATTTTTGTATTTTTTGTAGAGATGGTTGATCTCCAACTCCTGGGCTCAACTCTTCCTCCTCCCTTCTCCTCCCAAAGTCCTGGGATTACAGGCCTGAGCCACTGTGTCTGGCCTTTGCTTTATTTCACACAGTAGAACATCCTCTAAGCTCATTCATGTTGCTAATGATAAGATTTCTTTCTTTTTCAAGGCTGAATAGGATTCTATTGGATATATGTACCTATATAGATAGATAGATAGATAGATATACATTTATTATTATTGTTTTGGGGGGGATATGGTTTCGCTCGTGTTCCCCAGGCTGGAGTACAGTGGCATGATTTCGGCTCACTACAACCTCTGCCTCCCAGGCTGAAGTGATTCTCCTGCCTCAGCTGAGATTAAAGGCCTGTCCCATCATGTGCGGCCAATTTTGTGTTTCTAGGAGAGATGGGTTTTCACCATGTTGGCCAGGCTGGTCTCGAACTCCAACAATTCTACTTCAACTATTTATTGGATACAAATATTTATGTGTGAGAAACAAGATTTTCAAGAGTGAATGATTTAAAAACGACTTAATTGTACATCAGTAAGAGGCTGGCTAACTAAATCAGAGTACGTTCATCCTTACAGAAGAATACTATGCAGCTAGAACAAAACCAAATGGAGGAAACTCTTCCAAATGGTAACTTGGAATGATGTTCAAGACTTATTGTAAAATAAGTTTACAGTAAGGTGTAAGGTACCTTATGGCAAAATTCTCTCAGAAATGTGTGTGTGTGGATTTCAAGTCATCCCAGTCCTAGAACATTGTGCTCTTTAGAGATGCCATACCTGTCTTTCCCTTTGTAATATCAAAGCAGTAATATCTTCTCTGGAGGCTTGTTGGGTGAATTTAATGGAAGAAAGTTAAGGAGGTACCAGAACCATTGCTGTTTCCCCTCCATAGCCCTGGCACCCACTAAAGAAAGTTGGATGAGATTACTTAATGATTTCCCATTAAGTTGTATTTCCAAATATCATGATTACCATTTGAATGTAGTTGGTATGGAGCTTCGTGAGTGTGTGCTTCGTTTATTATGCATCACGTTCAGCTCCTTGTTATTTGCCTCCTAGTTATCATAGTAAAACTCTACTCCTCTACTCCGAGGAGCCCCTACCATCCGTATCGTCACTTTCCGGCCCAGCACTCTTCATGCTCGTTCGTTTAAAGTATTCTACATTGGGCAAATGAATCTTGGAAGGCAAAAGCTACTGAATTTAGCGAGTTTGTGGAGGCGTTCCCACCGATCAGCAAGGTGGAGTTCCACACACCCGATGACTGCACAACTCCTCTAAGGCAGCAATATGCTGCAAACCCAGACGGCCACTCTTCTCACCCCTCGTCCCTTTGCTGTTCTGGATAATGAGGTCAATAGTCACCTAGGCAACTTGCAAAACTAACTGAAATGGAGAAAGGCCTTCTGGCTGGTGACTAGCCGAGGTCCACCTGGCCCCAATAAGCTGCTGAACAAGAAGGGCTGCCAGAAATTTCCCCCTAGGGAATTTGGTGGAGACGAAGACCTGCTCACTGGACAACGGTTCCTCCCAGGATACCCCCAAGCTGAAGAAGCGGGCTCTGAGCCACCCCCTTTCACCCTCCTTTTCCCCACCCTGGCCTGGTGAAGGTGCGCGTCAGGATGTGGACTACTGAGCCCTAAAGAAACAAGTCCTTCCACTTTGACCCCACGGAGGATTGCCTGTGCGGATCTTCAACGAGTCTACCAGTGTCTAGACACGGGAGCAGTTCTGTCTGGCACAGCAGCTCCCTCAAGGAAGACAAGAGTGAGGAGAAAGGAAACTCAAGTCTGACCATTCTGTCCTGGGAGACAAGAGGAGGATCTCATCTCTCATCTTTCCAAGCAAGGCAACGAGACTTTCTCTCATCTTTCCAAGCAAGGCAAGGAGACCTTTTCTCATGAGGAAACAAAAAGAAGTTGGAAGGAACGAAACCAGCCTGGAAGGTGAATTCCTAAGGATTGCCCATTGAAACTGACAAAATGGCCCTTGTTTGACGAGAGGAATGAGCAGAGCATTGATGTGGTCAAAAAGGACTCGAGTGAGACTTTCCCAGCATGTTTCTACCAAAGCTTTGTCTAAGTTTCGCAAAACACTCTCCTAATAAGCAGATGTTTGGCTCTTCAGAAAGTCAACATGCAAAATGCCTTGAGCGTCCCATAACACTGATGCCATGATGTTGCCTTTGGTCTGCCCTCCTTTTCCTTTGACTGGACCACTGCCATCTCTTGGTAGCCATCGCTTTGATGACGCTTTGTCTTCAGGATCATATTGGCAAAGCCATGTTCCAAATTCCGGTTACAATTTGTCAAACAGGTGCCCCAGGATCGTGATCCCTCCTGTTGAAAATTTCCACTGATAGCTCTCGTCGTCACTGCAGCTGATCTGGGCACAATGGTTTTCACAGCCACTGCAGGATTCATCTTCCACATCTTCTCATCTCTTCTTGAAACAAGCCATACCTCCGTAAAGAGTTGATTTCTTTGGGCTAGTGTCCTTAGAAGCTTTTCTTCAAACATCAATGATTTCTTCATTCTTCCACCCAAGCTTCACCGTCAATTGGATGTTTGCTCTTGCTGCAATTTTAGCGGAATTCAAGTTGCACTGATAGGAGGCCTTTTCAGTGGATGTCTCATCCTTCTTAGTGCCTCCAATGAGATCCAGTTCAGAAAGGTTGTAAGAAGTTAGTACATGTTTATTTTAGTGAAAACGAATTGAAATCCATGCATAGATTTCTCACCATGTACATTTTCTATGAACTTTCGGAAGACCCCCTGTACTGAATATTGCCCAAATCCTGGGAGAGAAGTGGATGCGGTCCACTTCCTGTCTTCAGTTTGCCCACAGTGGAGGAGTGCACAGAGCAGGGAAAGGCAGCCCCAGAGAGAGGCATGCCCTCCAGCATGCAGCAGACTTCTGGCCCTGTCCTGTCTCCATGGGTTGCTGTGTGGGCCCAGCAAGCTGACCAACCTCCCTGAACCTTAATTTAATCCTAGGTAGCCCAATTCCACTCGCTATTATAGGACTGCTGTGCAGGGACAGTCAATTAACTTAAGAAAAGGAACCTAGCTCCAAGGTTGGCAACCGGGAATTCCAGTTGATTCCATGGGCGGACCCCCTGAGGAATTCCCAAGCTGAAGTCTCGTGGAAGATGAGGTTCAGTGTGACTAGACTGAAGCACCAATCCAATGAAGGGGAAGTCCCACCCACTCTGCCCTGTGCCTGTATAAAGGTGAGGCGGGGCGGCCGCGCCACTCATTGAAGCCGCCAGTTGGGAGAGGAGCAGAGCCAGGCCGGTGCTCCCGAAGGCAGCAAGATGTTGCGAGCCACAGCTCCCTGCTGGTTCCCACCTGCATACCCAGAAGCTAAGAAGGTGGCCGAGGAGGCGGCCCACGAGGCAAGCCGCCATTTGGGAGAGGAGCAGAGCCAGGTCGGTGTTCCCGAAGGCAGCAAGATGTTGCGAGCCACAGCTCCCTGCTGGTTCCCACCTGCATGCCCAGAAGCCAAGAAGGTGGCCGAGGAGGCGGCCCTCGAGGCAAGCCGCCAGTTGGGAGAGGAGCAGAGCCAGGCCGGTGCTCCCGAAGGCAGCAAGATGTTGCGAGCCACAGCTCCCTGCTGGTTCCCACCTGCATACCCAGAAGCTAAGAAGGTGGCCGAGGAGGCGCCCCACGAGGCAAGCCGCCATTTGGGAGTGGAGCAGAGCCAGGTCGGTGTTCCCGAAGGCAGCAAGATGTTGCGAGCCACAGCTCCCTGCTGGTTCCCTCCTGCATACCCAGAAGCCAAGAAGGTGGCCGAGGAGGCGGCCCTCGAGGCTCCAGAATTCCCACTGCCCTCTCATCAGCCTGCCCAGAGCTTCGGGCTCTGCGTGCCCCAGATGCACAACCAGGCCTCAGCACTCGTGGACATCCGGGCGGAGCCCCAGAATAGGGGTCCGGCGGTGCCCCCAGCGTGGCCCAAGATGGCGACGGAGGCGTGGTACTTCCCCGCGCAGAGGGGGTCGGCCTGCTGCTTGCCAGCCGCCCCAAGGCTGACAGAGAGGCCCTGTGGAGTCCGCATCTCAGCCCCCAGGGAGAGGAAGAGGATCGCCCACTTTCCCAGCCCCTGCTTGGTCGCAGGTCGCACCGATGCCAAGAGAACCCGGGTGGCCGGCAGCAGCCAACGCTCCAATGGCTCCAGGGTCGGCACACAGCCACGGAAGACTGGTCGCAACAGACGGGGGAGGGCATGCAAGACCTCCACCACACTCAGCTCTAAGCGAATCGTCCGTCGTCCATCCTTACCGACTTGGAAGAAACCCATTATCTTCCGAAGGTCTCGCTGCCAAGTCCCCAACGTCATCCGCCGAGGCTATCTCCAACTGTTCACCAAAGAGTGTCTCAAGTTCTGCGCCTCCCAGCAGGAGGCCGAGGAGAAGGCGCTGAACGAGGAGAAGGTGGCCTACGACTGCAGCCCCAACAAGAACATGTACCTGAATGTGGTCCTGAACACCCTCAAGAGACTGAAGGGCCTGACCCCCAGCTCCATGCCGGGCCTCAGCAGGGCCGCCCTGTACAGCCGCCTCCAGGAGTTCCTGCTCACCCAGGACCAGCTCAAGGAGAACGGCTACCCCTTCCCGCACCCCGAGCGGCCCGGAGGCGCCGTCCTCTTCACTGGCCAGGGGAAGGGGCCCGGCGACTCCTCCTGCAGGGTCTGCTGCCGTTGTGGCACCGACTACCTGGTGTCCTCCTCGGGCCGCTGTCTACGCGACCAGTTGTGTTATTATCACTGGGGGCGGGTCCGCTCCAGCCAAGTGGCTGGAGGCCGGGTTAGCCAGTACACCTGCTGTGCAGCTGCTCCTGGCTCAGTGGGCTGCCAGGTGGCGAAGCAGCACGTGCGGGACGGCCGCAAGGAGAGCCTCCATGGCTTCGTGAAGACCTTCAAGAAAGAGTTTTCCACAGACGCTTATCCAGGAATCTACGCCTTGGACTGTGAGATGTGCTACACCACGCATGGCCTGGAGCTGACCCGCGTCACCGTGGTGGACGCCGACATGCAAGTGGTGTAGGACACCTTCGTCAAGCCCGACAACGAGATCGTGGACTACAACACCAGGTTTTCCGGAGTGACCGAGGCCGACGTCGCCAAGACGAGCGTCACGTTGCCCGAAGTCCAAGCCATCCTGCTGAGCTTTTTCAGCGCCCAAACCATCCTCATCGGGCACAGCCTGGAGAGCGATCTGCTGGCCCTCAAGCTGATCCACAGCACCGTGGTGGACACGGCCGTGCTCTTCCCGCACTACCTGGGTTTCCCCTACAAGCGTTCCCTCAGGAATCTCGCGGCCGACTACCTGGGACAGATCATCCAGGACAGCCAGGACGGCCACAACTCCAGCGAGGACGCAAACGCCTGCCTGCAGCTGGCGATGTGGAAGGTTCGACAGCGCGCCCAGATTCAGCCACGCCACCGGTCCGCCTCTCCCGCCGCCCTGGCCTGTCCTGAGCCCCAGGCCTCTTCCCAAACTGCCATCGATCCCGAGAGCTAGCCCTGTCCACCTCGCCGCAAAGCGAAAGAAACTGGAGCAGCCGGCGGCAGGAGAGGGCCAAAAGCCAAGACTAACCCCGACCCCGGACTCCCAGTCCCCCGGAGTCCCTGCCGCGGGCCGTCGTCCCTGTCCCCATCCCTCTGCCCCTCCCAGACCTCTGTCCTTCCACCAATGGGCTCCCCGAGGCCCCAGCCGCCACTCCCAGTCCCCGGAGACCCTGCCGCCGCCCCTGGCGCCTGTGCCCATCCCTCTGCCCCTCCCAGACCTCTGGCCTTCCACCACTAGCCTCCCCCAGCCCACCTGGACTTCCCCGGCCTCTGACAACAAGGCCAGCCCCCAGGCCCACCAGCCTCCTGATCGTCTTCGTTCTTGGGCCTCTTCCCCTTCTGTGGGGCTGTCTGAACCTCCCCTCCCCCACCCGATTTTTCCCCCGCCCCCGGGGCAGGCGCAGAATAAATGTCTGTATGAAGTTAAAAATTAAAAATAAAAAAAAAGCTAAAAACAACTCAAAGTCCTTTGCTTTTGAATGTGCGCTTACCTGGTTTTCTCTAGAGGCACCACTGTGAGGTGGCTCAAGCCCTTAGGCTCTGGAGTTAGACATCTGGGTTCCCATTCCAATTCCACCACTGACTAGCTTTGTCATATTGGACGCATAACTTTTTTGCGCTTCTACTTCTTGATCTTTCAAGTGTCATCAGAAGATAATTAGACACCCACACAATAGCAATGGGAGATTTTAACACCCCACCGTCAACATGAAACAGATCAACGAGACAGAAACTTGAAAAGGATATCCAGGAACTGAACTTAGCTCTGCACCAAGCAGACCGAATAGACATCTACATTAACTCTCCACCCCAAGTCAACAGAATATACATTCTTCTCAGCACCACATCACACTTATTCCAAAACTGACCACATAGTTGGAAGGAAAGCACTCCTCCGCAAATGCAAAAGAACAGAAATTACAACCAACTGTCTCTCAGACCCCAGGGCAGTCAAACTGGACCTCAGGATGAAGAAACTCACTCAAAACCGCTCAACTACACGGAAACGGAGCAATCTGCTCCTGAGTGACTACTGGGTACATAGCGAAATGAAGACAGAATAAAGATGTTCTTTGAAACCAATGAGAACAAAGACACAACATACCAGAATCTCTGGGATACATTGAAAGCAGTGTGTAGAGGGAAACGTAGCATTAAATGCCCACAAGAGAAAGCAGGAAAGATCTAAAATGGACACCCTCACGTCCCAATTCAAAGAACCAGGGAAGCAAGAGCAAACACAATGCCTGAATCAGTCAGTCAACTTCCAACAGGGCTCCAAGAGAGAATGAACCACCATGCCTCTTCAAATCCACGTTTCTATTTGGAATCTTCAATGAGAGATGAGACACTAAGCAGCTAGTTTTGGTGGAATGGCTGATTTTGTCAATGTTTTCGGTGTGTGAGTGTGTGTGTGTGTGTATGTATAGATAACTAAATTAAACTGGTAATCTGGATGCTTACATTTCCATTCATTTAATTTGTGTATGTGAGCCCACGCACACGTATATACACACACACTAACACTTCCAGAACACTGACTTAGTGAAGAACTGGATTTCCAGTGTGTCAGACAAATTTCAGAAAGCGCTGAAGAAGGGCATTTCTGATGGATTTCACCGTTCCTGGAATTTTATTTTCCTTTATAACTTAGAGTTCTTCTCTGGAGATTTAATAGATAAAAGTCTTTTGCAGTGTACGTTATTTCATTTTATTTTTATAATTTATTTAAATTGTCATTTTAAATTGACAAATAAAAGTGATATATATTTATGGTGTACAACATGATGTTTCATATATGTATACATTGTGGAATGACACAAAAATCAAGCTAATTAACACATTCGTTTCCTCACATACTGATTTTATGGTGATGAGAACATGTTTCAAATCTACTCTGATAGCACATTTCAAGTATACAGTACATAGTTACCCACTGTCGTTGCCGTGCTGTTCAACATATCTCTAGAACTATTCGTATCTGAAATTTTGTATCATTAGACTAACATCTCCCAATCCCTCCCCGGCCCCTGCCTCGGGTAAGCAGCGTTCTGCTCTCTACGACTCTGAGTTCCACTTTTTTACATTGCACATAGAAGTGAGATCGTGCAGTATTTGTATTTCTGTGTTTGCTTTTTAAAACTTTATGATGTATTGATGTATTTTTTCAGACAGTGTCGGAGTCTGTCACCAAGGCTGGAGTACAGTGACACAAACACGGCTCACCACGGCCTCCACCTCCCGGGGTCAAGAGATCCTCCCACTTCAGCCTCCTGAGTAGCTAGGACTACAGGCGTCCAACACCACACCTGGCTAATTTTTGTATTTTTTGTAGAGATGGTTGATCTCCAACTCCTGGGCTCAACTCTTCCTCCTCCCTTCTCCTCCCAAAGTCCTGGGATTACAGGCCTGAGCCACTGTGTCTGGCCTTTGCTTTATTTCACACAGTAGAACATCCTCTAAGCTCATTCATGTTGCTAATGATAAGATTTCTTTCTTTTTCAAGGCTGAATAGGATTCTATTGGATATATGTACCTATATAGATAGATAGATAGATAGATATACATTTATTATTATTGTTTTGGGGGGGATATGGTTTCGCTCGTGTTCCCCAGGCTGGAGTACAGTGGCATGATTTCGGCTCACTACAACCTCTGCCTCCCAGGCTGAAGTGATTCTCCTGCCTCAGCTGAGATTAAAGGCCTGTCCCATCATGTGCGGCCAATTTTGTGTTTCTAGGAGAGATGGGTTTTCACCATGTTGGCCAGGCTGGTCTCGAACTCCAACAATTCTACTTCAACTATTTATTGGATACAAATATTTATGTGTGAGAAACAAGATTTTCAAGAGTGAATGATTTAAAAACGACTTAATTGTACATCAGTAAGAGGCTGGCTAACTAAATCAGAGTACGTTCATCCTTACAGAAGAATACTATGCAGCTAGAACAAAACCAAATGGAGGAAACTCTTCCAAATGGTAACTTGGAATGATGTTCAAGACTTATTGTAAAATAAGTTTACAGTAAGGTGTAAGGTACCTTATGGCAAAATTCTCTCAGAAATGTGTGTGTGTGGATTTCAAGTCATCCCAGTCCTAGAACATTGTGCTCTTTAGAGATGCCATACCTGTCTTTCCCTTTGTAATATCAAAGCAGTAATATCTTCTCTGGAGGCTTGTTGGGTGAATTTAATGGAAGAAAGTTAAGGAGGTAGCAGAACCATTGCTGTTTCCCCTCCATAGCCCTGCCACCCACTAAAGAAAGTTGGATGAGATTACTTAATGATTTCCCATTAAGTTGTATTTCCAAATATCATGATTACCATTTGAATGTAGTTGGTATGGAGCTTCGTGAGTGTGTGCTTCGTTTATTATGCATCACGTTCAGCTCCTTGTTATTTGCCTCCTAGTTATCATAGTAAAACTCTACTCCTCTACTCCGAGGAGCCCCTACCATCCGTATCGTCACTTTCCGGCCCAGCACTCTTCATGCTCGTTCGTTTAAAGTATTCTACATTGGGCAAATGAATCTTGGAAGGCAAAAGCTACTGAATTTAGCGAGTTTGTGGAGGCGTTCCCACCGATCAGCAAGGTGGAGTTCCACACACCCGATGACTGCACAACTCCTATAAGGCAGCAATATGCTGCAAACCCAGACGGCCACTCTTCTCACCCCTCGTCCCTTTGCTGTTCTGGATAATGAGGTCAATAGTCACCTAGGCAACTTGCAAAACTAACTGAAATGGAGAAAGGCCTTCTGGCTGGTGACTAGCCGAGGTCCACCTGGCCCCAATAAGCTGCTGAACAAGAAGGGCTGCCAGAAATTTCCCCCTAGGGAATTTGGTGGAGACGAAGACCTGCTCACTGGACAACGGTTCCTCCCAGGATACCCCCAAGCTGAAGAAGCGGGCTCTGAGCCACCCCCTTTCACCCTCCTTTTCCCCACCCTGGCCTGGTGAAGGTGCGCGTCAGGATGTGGACTACTGAGCCCTAAAGAAACAAGTCCTTCCACTTTGACCCCACGGAGGATTGCCTGTGCGGATCTTCAACGAGTCTACCAGTGTCTAGACACGGGAGCAGTTCTGTCTGGCACAGCAGCTCCCTCAAGGAAGACAAGAGTGAGGAGAAAGGAAACTCAAGTCTGACCATTCTGTCCTGGGAGACAAGAGGAGGATCTCATCTCTCATCTTTCCAAGCAAGGCAACGAGACTTTCTCTCATCTTTCCAAGCAAGGCAAGGAGACCTTTTCTCATGAGGAAACAAAAAGAAGTTGGAAGGAACGAAACCAGCCTGGAAGGTGAATTCCTAAGGATTGCCCATTGAAACTGACAAAATGGCCCTTGTTTGACGAGAGGAATGAGCAGAGCATTGATGTGGTCAAAAAGGACTCGAGTGAGACTTTCCCAGCATGTTTCTACCAAAGCTTTGTCTAAGTTTCGCAAAACACTCTCCTAATAAGCAGATGTTTGGCTCTTCAGAAAGTCAACATGCAAAATGCCTTGAGCGTCCCATAACACTGATGCCATGATGTTGCCTTTGGTCTGCCCTCCTTTTCCTTTGACTGGACCACTGCCATCTCTTGGTAGCCATCGCTTTGATGACGCTTTGTCTTCAGGATCATATTGGCAAAGCCATGTTCCAAATTCCGGTTACAATTTGTCAAACAGGTGCCCCAGGATCGTGATCCCTCCTGTTGAAAATTTCCACTGATAGCTCTCGTCGTCACTGCAGCTGATCTGGGCACAATGGTTTTCACAGCCACTGCAGGATTCATCTTCCACATCTTCTCATCTCTTCTTGAAACAAGCCATACCTCCGTAAAGAGTTGATTTCTTTGGGCTAGTGTCCTTAGAAGCTTTTCTTCAAACATCAATGATTTCTTCATTCTTCCACCCAAGCTTCACCGTCAATTGGATGTTTGCTCTTGCTGCAATTTTAGCGGAATTCAAGTTGCACTGATAGGAGGCCTTTTCAGTGGATGTCTCATCCTTCTTAGTGCCTCCAATGAGATCCAGTTCAGAAAGGTTGTAAGAAGTTAGTACATGTTTATTTTAGTGAAAACGAATTGAAATCCATGCATAGATTTCTCACCATGTACATTTTCTATGAACTTTCGGAAGACCCCCTGTACTGAATATTGCCCAAATCCTGGGAGAGAAGTGGATGCGGTCCACTTCCTGTCTTCAGTTTGCCCACAGTGGAGGAGTGCACAGAGCAGGGAAAGGCAGCCCCAGAGAGAGGCATGCCCTCCAGCATGCAGCAGACTTCTGGCCCTGTCCTGTCTCCATGGGTTGCTGTGTGGGCCCAGCAAGCTGACCAACCTCCCTGAACCTTAATTTAATCCTAGGTAGCCCAATTCCACTCGCTATTATAGGACTGCTGTGCAGGGACAGTCAATTAACTTAAGAAAAGGAACCTAGCTCCAAGGTTGGCAACCGGGAATTCCAGTTGATTCCATGGGCGGACCCCCTGAGGAATTCCCAAGCTGAAGTCTCGTGGAAGATGAGGTTCAGTGTGACTAGACTGAAGCACCAATCCAATGAAGGGGAAGTCCCACCCACTCTGCCCTGTGCCTGTATAAAGGTGAGGCGGGGCGGCCGCGCCACTCATTGAAGCCGCCAGTTGGGAGAGGAGCAGAGCCAGGCCGGTGCTCCCGAAGGCAGCAAGATGTTGCGAGCCACAGCTCCCTGCTGGTTCCCACCTGCATACCCAGAAGCTAAGAAGGTGGCCGAGGAGGCGGCCCACGAGGCAAGCCGCCATTTGGGAGAGGAGCAGAGCCAGGTCGGTGTTCCCGAAGGCAGCAAGATGTTGCGAGCCACAGCTCCCTGCTGGTTCCCACCTGCATGCCCAGAAGCCAAGAAGGTGGCCGAGGAGGCGGCCCTCGAGGCAAGCCGCCAGTTGGGAGAGGAGCAGAGCCAGGCCGGTGCTCCCGAAGGCAGCAAGATGTTGCGAGCCACAGCTCCCTGCTGGTTCCCACCTGCATACCCAGAAGCTAAGAAGGTGGCCGAGGAGGCGGCCCACGAGGCAAGCCGCCATTTGGGGGTGGAGCAGAGCCAGGTCGGTGTTCCCGAAGGCAGCAAGATGCTGCGAGCCACAGCTCCCTGCTGGTTCCCTCCTGCATACCCAGAAGCCAAGAAGGTGGCCGAGGAGGCGGCCCTCGAGGCTCCAGAATTCCCACTGCCCTCTCATCAGCCTGCCCAGAGCTTCGGGCTCTGCGTGCCCCAGATGCACAACCAGGCGTCAGCACTCGTGGACATCCGGGCGGAGCCCCAGAATAGGGGTCCGGCGGTGCCCCCAGCGTGGCCCAAGATGGCGACGGAGGCGTGGTACTTCCCCGCGCAGAGGGGGTCGGCCTGCTGCTTGCCAGCCGCCCCAAGGCTGACAGAGAGGCCCTGTGGAGTCCGCATCTCAGCCCCCAGGGAGAGGAAGAGGATCGCCCACTTTCCCAGCCCCTGCTTGGTCGCAGGTCGCACCGATGCCAAGAGAACCCGGGTGGCCGGCAGCAGCCAACGCTCCAATGGCTCCAGGGTCGGCACACAGCCACGGAAGACTGGTCGCAACAGACGGGGGAGGACATGCAAGACCTCCACCACACTCAGCTCTAAGCGAATCGTCCGTCGTCCATCCTTACCGACTTGGAAGAAACCCATTATCCTCCGAAGGTCTCGCTGCCAACTCCCCACCGTCATCCGCCGAGGCTATCTCCAACTGTTCACCAAAGAGTGTCTCAAGTTCTGCGCCTCCAAGCAGGAGGCCGAGGAGAAGGCGCTGAACGAGGAGAAGGTGGCCTACGACTGCAGCCCCAACAAGAACATGTACCTGAATGTGGTCCTGAACACCCTCAAGAGACTGAAGGGCCTGACCCCCAGCTCCATGCCGGGCCTCAGCAGGGCCGCCCTGTACAGCCGCCTCCAGGAGTTCCTGCTCACCCAGGACCAGCTCAAGGAGAACGGCTACCCCTTCCCGCACCCCGAGCGGCCCGGGGGCGCCGTCCTCTTCACTGGCCAGGGGAAGGGGCCCGGCGACTCCTCCTGCAGGATCTGCTGCCGTTGTGGCACCGACTACCTGGTGTCCTCCTCGGGCCGCTGTCTACGCGACCAGTTGTGTTATTATCACTGGGGGCGGGTCCGCTCCAGCCAAGTGGCTGGAGGCCGGGTTAGCCAGTACACCTGCTGTGCAGCTGCTCCTGGCTCAGTGGGCTGCCAGGTGGCAAAGCAGCACGTGCGCGACGGCCGCAAGGAGAGCCTCCATGGCTTCGTGAAGACCTTCAAGAAAGAGTTTTCCACAGACGCTTATCCAGGAATCTACGCCTTGGACTGTGAGATGTGCTACACCACGCATGGCCTGGAGCTGACCCGCGTCACCGTGGTGGACGCCGACATGCAAGTGGTGTAGGACACCTTCGTCAAGCCCGACAACGAGATCGTGGACTACAACACCAGGTTTTCCGGAGTGACCGAGGCCGACGTCGCCAACACGAGCGTCACGTTGCCCGAAGTCCAAGCCATCCTGCTGAGCTTTTTCAGCGCCCAAACCATCCTCATCGGGCACAGCCTGGAGAGCGATCTGCTGGCCCTCAAGCTGATCCACAGCACCGTGGTGGACACGGCCGTGCTCTTCCCGCACTACCTGGGTTTCCCCTACAAGCGTTCCCTCAGGAATCTCGCGGCCGACTACCTGGGACAGATCATCCAGGACAGCCAGGACGGCCACAACTCCAGTGAGGACGCAAACGCCTGCCTGCAGCTGGCGATGTGGAAGGTTCGACAGCGCGCCCAGATCCAGCCACGCCACCGGTCCGCCTCTCCCGCCGCCCTGGCCTGTCCTGAGCCCCAGGCCTCTTCCCAAACTGCCATCGATCCCGAGAGCTAGCCCTGTCCACCTCGCCGCAAAGCGAAAGAAACTGGAGCAGCCGGCGGCAGGAGAGGGCCAAAAGCCAAGACTAACCCCGACCCCGGACTCCCAGTCCCCCGGAGTCCCTGCCGCGGGCCGTCGTCCCTGTCCCCATCCCTCTGCCCCTCCCAGACCTCTGTCCTTCCACCAATGGGCTCCCCGAGGCCCCAGCCGCCACTCCCAGTCCCCGGAGACCCTGCCGCCGCCCCTGGCGCCTGTGCCCATCCCTCTGCCCCTCCCAGACCTCTGGCCTTCCACCACTAGCCTCCCCCAGCCCACCTGGACTACCGCGGCCTCTGACAACAAGGCCAGCCCCCAGGCCCACCAGCCTCCTGATCGTCTTCGTTCTTGGGCCTCTTCCCCTTCTGTGGGGCTGTCTGAACCTCCCCTCCCCCACCCGATTTTTCCCCCGCCCCCGGGGCAGGCGCAGAATAAATGTCTGTATGAAGTTAAAAATTAAAAATAAAAAAAAAGCTAAAAACAACTGAAAGTCCTTTGCTTTTGAATGTGCGCTTACCTGGTTTTCTCTAGAGGCACCACTGTGAGGTGGCTCAAGCGCTTAGGCTCTGGAGTTAGACATCTGGGTTCCCATTCCAATTCCACCACTGACTAGCTTTGTCATATTGGACGCATAACTTTTTTGCGCTTCTACTTCTTGATCTTTCAAGTGTCATCAGAAGATAATTAGACACCCACACAATAGCAATGGGAGATTTTAACACCCCACCGTCAACATGAAACAGATCAACGAGACAGAAAGTTGAAAAGGATATCCAGGAACTGAACTTAGCTCTGCACCAAGCAGACCGAATAGACATCTACATTAACTCTCCACCCCAAATCAACAGAATATACATTCTTCTCAGCACCACATCACACTTATTCCAAAACTGACCACATAGTTGGAAGGAAAGCACTCCTCCGCAAATGCAAAAGAACAGAAATTACAACCAACTGTCTCTCAGACCCCAGGGCAGTCAAACTGGACCTCAGGATGAAGAAACTCACTCAAAACCGCTCAACTACACGGAAACGGAGCAATCTGCTCCTGAGTGACTACTGGGTACATAGCGAAATGAAGACAGAATAAAGATGTTCTTTGAAACCAATGAGAACAAAGACACAACATACCAGAATCTCTGGGATACATTGAAAGCAGTGTGTAGAGGGAAACGTAGCATTAAATGCCCACAAGAGAAAGCAGGAAAGATCTAAAATGGACACCCTCACATCCCAATTCAAAGAATCAGGGAAGCAAGAGCAAACACCATGCCTGAATCAGTCAGTCAACTTCCAACAGGGCTCCAAGAGAGAATGAACCACCATGCCTCTTTAAATCCACGTTTCTATTTGGAATCTTCAATGAGAGATGAGACACTAAGCAGCTAGTTTTGGTGGAATGGCTGATTTTGTCAATGTTTTCGGTGTGTGAGTGTGTGTGTGTGTGTATGTATAGATAACTAAATTAAACTGATAATCTGGATGCTTACATTTCCATTCATTTAATTTGTGTATGTGAGCCCACGCACACGTATATACACACACACTAACACTTCCAGAACACTGACTTAGTGAAGAACTGGATTTCCAGTGTGTCAGACAAATTTCAGAAAGCGCTGAAGAAGGGCATTTCTGATGGATTTCACCGTTCCTGGAATTTTACTTTCCTTTATAACTTAGAGTTCTTCTCTGGAGATTTAATAGATAAAAGTCTTTTGCAGTGTACGTTATTTCATTTTATTTTTATAATTTATTTAAATTGTCATTTTAAATTGACAAATAAAAATGATATATATTTATGGTGTACAACATGATGTTTCATATATGTATACATTGTGGAATGACACAAAAATCAAGCTAATTAACACATTCGTTTCCTCACATACTGATTTTATGGTGATGAGAACATGTTTCAAATCTACTCTGATAGCACATTTCAAGTATACAGTACATAGTTACCCACTGTCGTTGCCGTGCTGTTCAACATATCTCTAGAACTATTCGTATCTGAAATTTTGTATCATTAGACTAACATCTCCCAATCCCTCCCCGGCCCCTGCCTCGGGTAAGCAGCGTTCTGCTCTCTACGACTCTGAGTTCCACTTTTTTACATTGCACATAGAAGTGAGATCGTGCAGTATTTGTATTTCTGTGTTTGCTTTTTAAAACTTTATGATGTATTGATGTATTTTTTCAGACAGTGTCGGAGTCTGTCACCAAGGCTGGAGTACAGTGACACAAACACGGCTCACCACGGCCTCCACCTCCCGGGGTCAAGAGATCCTCCCACTTCAGCCTCCTGAGTAGCTAGGACTACAGGCGTCCAACACCACACCTGGCTAATTTTTGTATTTTTTGTAGAGATGGTTGATCTCCAACTCCTGGGCTCAACTCTTCCTCCTCCCTTCTCCTCCCAAAGTCCTGGGATTACAGGCCTGAGCCACTGTGTCTGGCCTTTGCTTTATTTCACACAGTAGAACATCCTCTAGGCTCATTCATGTTGCTAATGATAAGATTTCTTTCTTTTTCAAGGCTGAATAGGATTCTATTGGATATATGTACCTATATAGATAGATAGATAGATAGATAGATATACATTTATTATTATTGTTTTGGGGGGGATATGGTTTCGCTCGTGTTCCCCAGGCTGGAGTGCAGTGACATGATTTCGGCTCACTACAACCTCTGCCTCCCAGGCTGAAGTGATTCTCCTGCCTCAGCTGAGATTAAAGGCATGTCCCATCATGTGCGGCCAATTTTGTGTTTCTAGGAGAGATGGGTTTTCACCATGTTGGCCAGGCTGGTCTCGAACTCCAACAATTCTACTTCAACTATTTATTGGATACAAATATTTATGTGTGAGAAACAAGATTTTCAAGAGTGAAAGATTTAAAAACGACTTAATTGTACATCAGTAAGAGGCTGGCTAACTAAATCAGAGTACGTTCATCCTTACAGAAGAATACTATGCAGCTAGAACAAAACCAAATGGAGGAAACTCTTCCAAATGGTAACTTGGAATGATGTTCAAGACTTATTGTAAAATAAGTTTACAGTAAGGTGTAAGGTACCTTATGGCAAAATTCTCTCAGAAATGTGTGTGTGTGGATTTCAAGTCATCCCAGTCCTAGAACATTGTGCTCTTTAGAGATGCCATACCTGTCTTTCCCTTTGTAATATCAAAGCAGTAATATCTTCTCTGGAGGCTTGTTGGGTGAATTTAATGGAAGAAAGTTAAGGAGGTACCAGAACCATTGCTGTTTCCCCTCCGTAGCCCTGCCACCCACTAAAGAAAGTTGGATGAGATTACTTAATGATTTCCCATTAAGTTGTATTTCCAAATATCATGATTATCATTTGAATGTAGTTGGTATGGAGCTTCGTGAGTGTGTGCTTCGTTTATTATGCATCACGTTCAGCTCCTTGTTATTTGCCTCCTAGTTATCATAGTAAAACTCTACTCCTCTACTCCGAGGAGCCCCTACCATCCGTATCGTCACTTTCCGGCCCAGCACTCTTCATACTCGTTCGTTTAAAGCATTCTACATTGGGCAAATGAATCTTGGAAGGCAAAAGCTACTGAATTTAGCGAGTTTGTGGAGGCGTTCCCACCGATCAGCCAGGTGGAGTTCCACACACCCGATGACTGCACAACTCCTATAAGGCAGCAATATGCTGCAAACCCAGACGGCCACTCTTCTCACCCCTCGTCCCTTTGCTGTTCTGGATAATGAGGTCAATAGTCACCTAGGCAACTTGCAAAACTAACTGAAATGGAGAAAGGCCTTCTGGCTGGTGACTAGCCGAGGTCCACCTGGCCCCAATAAGCTGCTGAACAAGAAGGGCTGCCAGAAATTTCCCCCTAGGGAATTTGGTGGAGACGAAGACCTGCTCACTGGACAACGGTTCCTCCCAGGATACCTGCAAGCTGAAGAAGCGGGCTCTGAGCCACCCCCTTTCACCCTCCTTTTCCCCACCCTGGCCTGGTGAAGGTGCGCGTCAGGATGTGGACTACTGAGCCCTAAAGAAACAAGTCCTTCCACTTTGACCCCACGGAGGATTGCCTGTGCGGATCTTCAACGAGTCTACCAGTGTCTAGACACGGGAGCAGTTCTGTCTGGCACAGCAGCTCCCTCAAGGAAGACAAGAGTGAGGAGAAAGGAAACTCAAGTCTGACCATTCTGTCCTGGGAGACAAGAGGAGGATCTCATCTCTCATCTTTCCAAGCAAGGCAACGAGACTTTCTCTCATCTTTCCAAGCAAGGCAAGGAGACCTTTTCTCATGAGGAAACAAAAAGAAGTTGGAAGGAACGAAACCAGCCTGGAAGGTGAATTCCTAAGGATTGCCCATTGAAACTGACAAAATGGCCCTTGTTTGACGAGAGGAATGAGCAGAGCATTGATGTGGTCAAAAAGGACTCGAGTGAGACTTTCCCAGCATGTTTCTACCAAAGCTTTGTCTAAGTTTCGCAAAACACTCTCCTAATAAGCAGATGTTTGGCTCTTCAGAAAGTCAACATGCAAAATGCCTTGAGCGTCCCATAACACTGATGCCATGATGTTGCCTTTGGTCTGCCCTCCTTTTCCTTTGACTGGACCACTGCCATCTCTTGGTAGCCATCGCTTTGATGACGCTTTGTCTTCAGGATCATATTGGCAAAGCCATGTTCCAAATTCCGGTTACAATTTGTCAAACAGGTGCCCCAGGATCGTGATCCCTCCTGTTGAAAATTTCCACTGATAGCTCTCGTCGTCACTGCAGCTGATCTGGGCACAATGGTTTTCACAGCCACTGCAGGATTCATCTTCCACATCTTCTCATCTCTTCTTGAAACAAGCCATACCTCCGTAAAGAGTTGATTTCTTTGGGCTAGTGTCCTTAGAAGCTTTTCTTCAAACATCAATGATTTCTTCATTCTTCCACCCAAGCTTCACCGTCAATTGGATGTTTGCTCTTGCTGCAATTTTAGCGGAATTCAAGTTGCACTGATAGGAGGCCTTTTCAGTGGATGTCTCATCCTTCTTAGTGCCTCCAATGAGATCCAGTTCAGAAAGGTTGTAAGAAGTTAGTACATGTTTATTTTAGTGAAAACGAATTGAAATCCATGCATAGATTTCTCACCATGTACATTTTCTATGAACTTTCGGAAGACCCCCTGTACTGAATATTGCCCAAATCCTGGGAGAGAAGTGGATGCGGTCCACTTCCTGTCTTCAGTTTGCCCACAGTGGAGGAGTGCACAGAGCAGGGAAAGGCAGCCCCAGAGAGAGGCATGCCCTCCAGCATGCAGCAGACTGCTGGCCCAGTCCTGGCTCCATGGGTTGCTGTGTGGGCCCAGCAAGCTGACCAACCTCCCTGAACCTTAATTTAATCCTAGGTAGCCCAATTCCACTCGCTATTATAGGACTGCTGTGCAGGGACAGTCAATTAACTTAAGAAAAGGAACCTAGCTCCAAGGTTGGCAACCGGGAATTCCAGTTGATTCCATGGGCGGACCCCCTGAGGAATTCCCAAGCTGAAGTCTCGTGGAAGATGAGGTTCAGTGTGACTAGACTGAAGCACCAATCCAATGAAGGGGAAGTCCCACCCACTCTGCCCTGTGCCTGTATAAAGGTGAGGCGGGGCGGCCGCGCCACTCATTGAAGCCGCCAGTTGGGAGAGGAGCAGAGCCAGGCCGGTGCTCCCGAAGGCAGCAAGATGTTGCGAGCCACAACTCCCTGCTGGTTCCCACCTGCATACCCAGAAGCTAAGAAGGTGGCCGAGGAGGCGGCCCACGAGGCAACCCGCCATTTGGGAGAGGAGCAGAGCCAGGTCGGTGTTCCCGAAGGCAGCAAGATGTTGCGAGCCACAGCTCCCTGCTGGTTCCCACCTGCATGCCCAGAAGCCAAGAAGGTGGCCGAGGAGGCGGCCCTCGAGGCAAGCCGCCAGTTGGGAGAGGAGCAGAGCCAGGCCGGTGCTCCCGAAGGCAGCAAGATGTTGCGAGCCACAGCTCCCTGCTGGTTCCCACCTGCATACCCAGAAGCTAAGAAGGTGGCCGAGGAGGCGCCCCACGAGGCAAGCCGCCATTTGGGGGTGGAGCAGAGCCAGGTCGGTGTTCCCGAAGGCAGCAAGATGCTGCGAGCCACAGCTCCCTGCTGGTTCCCTCCTGCATACCCAGAAGCCAAGAAGGTGGCCGAGGAGGCGGCCCTCGAGGCTCCAGAATTCCCACTGCCCTCTCATCAGCCTGCCCAGAGCTTCGGGCTCTGCGTGCCCCAGATGCACAACCAGGCCTCAGCACTCGTGGACATCCGGGCGGAGCCCCAGAATAGGGGTCCGGCGGTGCCCCCAGCGTGGCCCAAGATGGCGACGGAGGCGTGGTACTTCCCCGCGCAGAGGGGGTCGGCCTGCTGCTTGCCAGCCGCCCCAAGGCTGACAGAGAGGCCCTGTGGAGTCCGCATCTCAGCCCCCAGGGAGAGGAAGAGGATCGCCCACTTTCCCAGCCCCTGCTTGGTCGCAGGTCGCACCGATGCCAAGAGAACCCGGGTGGCCGGCAGCAGCCAACGCTCCAATGGCTCCAGGGTCGGCACACAGCCACGGAAGACTGGTCGCAACAGACGGGGGAGGACATGCAAGACCTCCACCACACTCAGCTCTAAGCGAATCGTCCGTCGTCCATCCTTACCGACTTGGAAGAAACCCATTATCCTCCGAAGGTCTCGCTGCCAACTCCCCACCGTCATCCGCCGAGGCTATCTCCAACTGTTCACCAAAGAGTGTCTCAAGTTCTGCGCCTCCAAGCAGGAGGCCGAGGAGAAGGCGCTGAACGAGGAGAAGGTGGCCTACGACTGCAGCCCCAACAAGAACATGTACCTGAATGTGGTCCTGAACACCCTCAAGAGACTGAAGGGCCTGACCCCCAGCTCCATGCCGGGCCTCAGCAGGGCCGCCCTGTACAGCCGCCTCCAGGAGTTCCTGCTCACCCAGGACCAGCTCAAGGAGAACGGCTACCCCTTCCCGCACCCCGAGCGGCCCGGGGGCGCCGTCCTCTTCACTGGCCAGGGGAAGGGGCCCGGCGACTCCTCCTGCAGGATCTGCTGCCGTTGTGGCACCGACTACCTGGTGTCCTCCTCGGGCCGCTGTCTACGCGACCAGTTGTGTTATTATCACTGGGGGCGGGTCCGCTCCAGCCAAGTGGCTGGAGGCCGGGTTAGCCAGTACACCTGCTGTGCAGCTGCTCCTGGCTCAGTGGGCTGCCAGGTGGCAAAGCAGCACGTGCGCGACGGCCGCAAGGAGAGCCTCCATGGCTTCGTGAAGACCTTCAAGAAAGAGTTTTCCACAGACGCTTATCCAGGAATCTACGCCTTGGACTGTGAGATGTGCTACACCACGCATGGCCTGGAGCTGACCCGCGTCACCGTGGTGGACGCCGACATGCAAGTGGTGTAGGACACCTTCGTCAAGCCCGACAACGAGATCGTGGACTACAACACCAGGTTTTCCGGAGTGACCGAGGCCGACGTCGCCAAGACGAGCGTCACGTTGCCCGAAGTCCAAGCCATCCTGCTGAGCTTTTTCAGCGCCCAAACCATCCTCATCGGGCACAGCCTGGAGAGCGATCTGCTGGCCCTCAAGCTGATCCACAGCACCGTGGTGGACACGGCCGTGCTCTTCCCGCACTACCTGGGTTTCCCCTACAAGCGTTCCCTCAGGAATCTCGCGGCCGACTACCTGGGACAGATCATCCAGGACAGCCAGGACGGCCACAACTCCAGTGAGGACGCAAACGCCTGCCTGCAGCTGGCGATGTGGAAGGTTCGACAGCGCGCCCAGATCCAGCCACGCCACCGGTCCGCCTCTCCCGCCGCCCTGGCCTGTCCTGAGCCCCAGGCCTCTTCCCAAACTGCCATCGATCCCGAGAGCTAGCCCTGTCCACCTCGCCGCAAAGCGAAAGAAACTGGAGCAGCCGGCGGCAGGAGAGGGCCAAAAGCCAAGACTAACCCCGACCCCGGACTCCCAGTCCCCCGGAGTCCCTGCCGCGGGCCGTCGTCCCTGTCCCCATCCCTCTGCCCCTCCCAGACCTCTGTCCTTCCACCAATGGGCTCCCCGAGGCCCCAGCCGCCACTCCCAGTCCCCGGAGACCCTGCCGCCGCCCCTGGCGCCTGTGCCCATCCCTCTGCCCCTCCCAGACCTCTGGCCTTCCACCACTAGCCTCCCCCAGCCCACCTGGACTTCCCCGGCCTCTGACAACAAGGCCAGCCCCCAGGCCCACCAGCCTCCTGATCGTCTTCGTTCTTGGGCCTCTTCCCCTTCTGTGGGGCTGTCTGAACCTCCCCTCCCCCACCCGATTTTTCCCCCGCCCCCGGGGCAGGCGCAGAATAAATGTCTGTATGAAGTTAAAAATTAAAAATAAAAAAAAAGCTAAAAACAACTGAAAGTCCTTTGCTTTTGAATGTGCGCTTACCTGGTTTTCTCTAGAGGCACCACTGTGAGGTGGCTCAAGCGCTTAGGCTCTGGAGTTAGACATCTGGGTTCCCATTCCAATTCCACCACTGACTAGCTTTGTCATATTGGACACATAACTTTTTTGCGCTTCTACTTCTTGATCTTTCAAGTGTCATCAGAAGATAATTAGACACCCACACAATAGCAATGGGAGATTTTAACACCCCACCGTCAACATGAAACAGATCAACGAGACAGAAAGTTGAAAAGGATATCCAGGAACTGAACTTAGCTCTGCACCAAGCAGACCGAATAGACATCTACATTAACTCTCCACCCCAAATCAACAGAATATACATTCTTCTCAGCACCACATCACACTTATTCCAAAACTGACCACATAGTTGGAAGGAAAGCACTCCTCCGCAAATGCAAAAGAACAGAAATTACAACCAACTGTCTCTCAGACCCCAGGGCAGTCAAACTGGACCTCAGGATGAAGAAACTCACTCAAAACCGCTCAACTACACGGAAACGGAGCAATCTGCTCCTGAGTGACTACTGGGTACATAGCGAAATGAAGACAGAATAAAGATGTTCTTTGAAACCAATGAGAACAAAGACACAACATACCAGAATCTCTGGGATACATTGAAAGCAGTGTGTAGAGGGAAACGTAGCATTAAATGCCCACAAGAGAAAGCAGGAAAGATCTAAAATGGACACCCTCACATCCCAATTCAAAGAATCAGGGAAGCAAGAGCAAACACCATGCCTGAATCAGTCAGTCAACTTCCAACAGGGCTCCAAGAGAGAATGAACCACCATGCCTCTTTAAATCCACGTTTCTATTTGGAATCTTCAATGAGAGATGAGACACTAAGCAGCTAGTTTTGGTGGAATGGCTGATTTTGTCAATGTTTTCGGTGTGTGAGTGTGTGTGTGTGTGTATGTATAGATAACTAAATTAAACTGATAATCTGGATGCTTACATTTCCATTCATTTAATTTGTGTATGTGAGCCCACGCACACGTATATACACACACACTAACACTTCCAGAACACTGACTTAGTGAAGAACTGGATTTCCAGTGTGTCAGACAAATTTCAGAAAGCGCTGAAGAAGGGCATTTCTGATGGATTTCACCGTTCCTGGAATTTTACTTTCCTTTATAACTTAGAGTTCTTCTCTGGAGATTTAATAGATAAAAGTCTTTTGCAGTGTACGTTATTTCATTTTATTTTTATAATTTATTTAAATTGTCATTTTAAATTGACAAATAAAAATGATATATATTTATGGTGTACAACATGATGTTTCATATATGTATACATTGTGGAATGACACAAAAATCAAGCTAATTAACACATTCGTTTCCTCACATACTGATTTTATGGTGATGAGAACATGTTTCAAATCTACTCTGATAGCACATTTCAAGTATACAGTACATAGTTACCCACTGTCGTTGCCGTGCTGTTCAACATATCTCTAGAACTATTCGTATCTGAAATTTTGTATCATTAGACTAACATCTCCCAATCCCTCCCCGGCCCCTGCCTCGGGTAAGCAGCGTTCTGCTCTCTACGACTCTGAGTTCCACTTTTTTACATTGCACATAGAAGTGAGATCGTGCAGTATTTGTATTTCTGTGTTTGCTTTTTAAAACTTTATGATGTATTGATGTATTTTTTCAGACAGTGTCGGAGTCTGTCACCAAGGCTGGAGTACAGTGACACAAACACGGCTCACCACGGCCTCCACCTCCCGGGGTCAAGAGATCCTCCCACTTCAGCCTCCTGAGTAGCTAGGACTACAGGCGTCCAACACCACACCTGGCTAATTTTTGTATTTTTTGTAGAGATGGTTGATCTCCAACTCCTGGGCTCAACTCTTCCTCCTCCCTTCTCCTCCCAAAGTCCTGGGATTACAGGCCTGAGCCACTGTGTCTGGCCTTTGCTTTATTTCACACAGTAGAACATCCTCTAGGCTCATTCATGTTGCTAATGATAAGATTTCTTTCTTTTTCAAGGCTGAATAGGATTCTATTGGATATATGTACCTATATAGATAGATAGATAGATAGATAGATAGATATACATTTATTATTATTGTTTTGGGGGGGATATGGTTTCGCTCGTGTTCCCCAGGCTGGAGTGCAGTGACATGATTTCGGCTCACTACAACCTCTGCCTCCCAGGCTGAAGTGATTCTCCTGCCTCAGCTGAGATTAAAGGCATGTCCCATCATGTGCGGCCAATTTTGTGTTTCTAGGAGAGATGGGTTTTCACCATGTTGGCCAGGCTGGTCTCGAACTCCAACAATTCTACTTCAACTATTTATTGGATACAAATATTTATGTGTGAGAAACAAGATTTTCAAGAGTGAAAGATTTAAAAACGACTTAATTGTACATCAGTAAGAGGCTGGCTAACTAAATCAGAGTACGTTCATCCTTACAGAAGAATACTATGCAGCTAGAACAAAACCAAATGGAGGAAACTCTTCCAAATGGTAACTTGGAATGATGTTCAAGACTTATTGTAAAATAAGTTTACAGTAAGGTGTAAGGTACCTTATGGCAAAATTCTCTCAGAAATGTGTGTGTGTGGATTTCAAGTCATCCCGGTCCTAGAACATTGTGCTCTTTAGAGATGCCATACCTGTCTTTCCCTTTGTAATATCAAAGCAGTAATATCTTCTCTGGAGGCTTGTTGGGTGAATTGAATGGAAGAAAGTTAAGGAGGTACCAGAACCATTGCTGTTTCCCCTCCGTAGCCCTGCCACCCACTAAAGAAAGTTGGATGAGATTACTTAATGATTTCCCATTAAGTTGTATTTCCAAATATCATGATTATCATTTGAATGTAGTTGGTATGGAGCTTCGTGAGTGTGTGCTTCGTTTATTATGCATCACGTTCAGCTCCTTGTTATTTGCCTCCTAGTTATCATAGTAAAACTCTACTCCTCTACTCCGAGGAGCCCCTACCATCCGTATCGTCACTTTCCGGCCCAGCACTCTTCATACTCGTTCGTTTAAAGCATTCTACATTGGGCAAATGAATCTTGGAAGGCAAAAGCTACTGAATTTAGCGAGTTTGTGGAGGCGTTCCCACCGATCAGCCAGGTGGAGTTCCACACACCCGATGACTGCACAACTCCTATAAGGCAGCAATATGCTGCAAACCCAGACGGCCACTCTTCTCACCCCTCGTCCCTTTGCTGTTCTGGATAATGAGGTCAATAGTCACCTAGGCAACTTGCAAAACTAACTGAAATGGAGAAAGGCCTTCTGGCTGGTGACTAGCCGAGGTCCACCTGGCCCCAATAAGCTGCTGAACAAGAAGGGCTGCCAGAAATTTCCCCCTAGGGAATTTGGTGGAGACGAAGACCTGCTCACTGGACAACGGTTCCTCCCAGGATACCTGCAAGCTGAAGAAGCGGGCTCTGAGCCACCCCCTTTCACCCTCCTTTTCCCCACCCTGGCCTGGTGAAGGTGCGCGTCAGGATGTGGACTACTGAGCCCTAAAGAAACAAGTCCTTCCACTTTGACCCCACGGAGGATTGCCTGTGCGGATCTTCAACGAGTCTACCAGTGTCTAGACACGGGAGCAGTTCTGTCTGGCACAGCAGCTCCCTCAAGGAAGACAAGAGTGAGGAGAAAGGAAACTCAAGTCTGACCATTCTGTCCTGGGAGACAAGAGGAGGATCTCATCTCTCATCTTTCCAAGCAAGGCAACGAGACTTTCTCTCATCTTTCCAAGCAAGGCAAGGAGACCTTTTCTCATGAGGAAACAAAAAGAAGTTGGAAGGAACGAAACCAGCCTGGAAGGTGAATTCCTAAGGATTGCCCATTGAAACTGACAAAATGGCCCTTGTTTGACGAGAGGAATGAGCAGAGCATTGATGTGGTCAAAAAGGACTCGAGTGAGACTTTCCCAGCATGTTTCTACCAAAGCTTTGTCTAAGTTTCGCAAAACACTCTCCTAATAAGCAGATGTTTGGCTCTTCAGAAAGTCAACATGCAAAATGCCTTGAGCGTCCCATAACACTGATGCCATGATGTTGCCTTTGGTCTGCCCTCCTTTTCCTTTGACTGGACCACTGCCATCTCTTGGTAGCCATCGCTTTGATGACGCTTTGTCTTCAGGATCATATTGGCAAAGCCATGTTCCAAATTCCGGTTACAATTTGTCAAACAGGTGCCCCAGGATCGTGATCCCTCCTGTTGAAAATTTCCACTGATAGCTCTCGTCGTCACTGCAGCTGATCTGGGCACAATGGTTTTCACAGCCACTGCAGGATTCATCTTCCACATCTTCTCATCTCTTCTTGAAACAAGCCATACCTCCGTAAAGAGTTGATTTCTTTGGGCTAGTGTCCTTAGAAGCTTTTCTTCAAACATCAATGATTTCTTCATTCTTCCACCCAAGCTTCACCGTCAATTGGATGTTTGCTCTTGCTGCAATTTTAGCGGAATTCAAGTTGCACTGATAGGAGGCCTTTTCAGTGGATGTCTCATCCTTCTTAGTGCCTCCAATGAGATCCAGTTCAGAAAGGTTGTAAGAAGTTAGTACATGTTTATTTTAGTGAAAACGAATTGAAATCCATGCATAGATTTCTCACCATGTACATTTTCTATGAACTTTCGGAAGACCCCCTGTACTGAATATTGCCCAAATCCTGGGAGAGAAGTGGATGCGGTCCACTTCCTGTCTTCAGTTTGCCCACAGTGGAGGAGTGCACAGAGCAGGGAAAGGCAGCCCCAGAGAGAGGCATGCCCTCCAGCATGCAGCAGACTTCTGGCCCTGTCCTGTCTCCATGGGTTGCTGTGTGGGCCCAGCAAGCTGACCAACCTCCCTGAACCTTAATTTAATCCTAGGTAGCCCAATTCCACTCGCTATTATAGGACTGCTGTGCAGGGACAGTCAATTAACTTAAGAAAAGGAACCTAGCTCCAAGGTTGGCAACCGGGAATTCCAGTTGATTCCATGGGCGGACCCCCTGAGGAATTCCCAAGCTGAAGTCTCGTGGAAGATGAGGTTCAGTGTGACTAGACTGAAGCACCAATCCAATGAAGGGGAAGTCCCACCCACTCTGCCCTGTGCCTGTATAAAGGTGAGGCGGGGCGGCCGCGCCACACATTGAAGCCGCCAGTTGGGAGAGGAGCAGAGCCAGGCCGGTGCTCCCGAAGGCAGCAAGATGTTGCGAGCCACAGCTCCCTGCTGGTTCCCACCTGCATACCCAGAAGCTAAGAAGGTGGCCGAGGAGGCGGCCCACGAGGCAAGCCGCCATTTGGGAGAGGAGCAGAGCCAGGTCGGTGTTCCCGAAGGCAGCAAGATGTTGCGAGCCACAGCTCCCTGCTGGTTCCCACCTGCATGCCCAGAAGCCAAGAAGGTGGCCGAGGAGGCGGCCCTCGAGGCAAGCCGCCAGTTGGGAGAGGAGCAGAGCCAGGCCGGTGCTCCCGAAGGCAGCAAGATGTTGCGAGCCACAGCTCCCTGCTGGTTCCCACCTGCATACCCAGAAGCTAAGAAGGTGGCCGAGGAGGCGGCCCACGAGGCAAGCCGCCATTTGGGGGTGGAGCAGAGCCAGGTCGGTGTTCCCGAAGGCAGCAAGATGCTGCGAGCCACAGCTCCCTGCTGGTTCCCTCCTGCATACCCAGAAGCCAAGAAGGTGGCCGAGGAGGCGGCCCTCGAGGCTCCAGAATTCCCACTGCCCTCTCATCAGCCTGCCCAGAGCTTCGGGCTCTGCGTGCCCCAGATGCACAACCAGGCGTCAGCACTCGTGGACATCCGGGCGGAGCCCCAGAATAGGGGTCCGGCGGTGCCCCCAGCGTGGCCCAAGATGGCGACGGAGGCGTGGTACTTCCCCGCGCAGAGGGGGTCGGCCTGCTGCTTGCCAGCCGCCCCAAGGCTGACAGAGAGGCCCTGTGGAGTCCGCATCTCAGCCCCCAGGGAGAGGAAGAGGATCGCCCACTTTCCCAGCCCCTGCTTGGTCGCAGGTCGCACCGATGCCAAGAGAACCCGGGTGGCCGGCAGCAGCCAACGCTCCAATGGCTCCAGGGTCGGCACACAGCCACGGAAGACTGGTCGCAACAGACGGGGGAGGACATGCAAGACCTCCACCACACTCAGCTCTAAGCGAATCGTCCGTCGTCCATCCTTACCGACTTGGAAGAAACCCATTATCCTCCGAAGGTCTCGCTGCCAACTCCCCACCGTCATCCGCCGAGGCTATCTCCAACTGTTCACCAAAGAGTGTCTCAAGTTCTGCGCCTCCAAGCAGGAGGCCGAGGAGAAGGCGCTGAACGAGGAGAAGGTGGCCTACGACTGCAGCCCCAACAAGAACATGTACCTGAATGTGGTCCTGAACACCCTCAAGAGACTGAAGGGCCTGACCCCCAGCTCCATGCCGGGCCTCAGCAGGGCCGCCCTGTACAGCCGCCTCCAGGAGTTCCTGCTCACCCAGGACCAGCTCAAGGAGAACGGCTACCCCTTCCCGCACCCCGAGCGGCCCGGGGGCGCCGTCCTCTTCACTGGCCAGGGGAAGGGGCCCGGCGACTCCTCCTGCAGGATCTGCTGCCGTTGTGGCACCGACTACCTGGTGTCCTCCTCGGGCCGCTGTCTACGCGACCAGTTGTGTTATTATCACTGGGGGCGGGTCCGCTCCAGCCAAGTGGCTGGAGGCCGGGTTAGCCAGTACACCTGCTGTGCAGCTGCTCCTGGCTCAGTGGGCTGCCAGGTGGCAAAGCAGCACGTGCGCGACGGCCGCAAGGAGAGCCTCCATGGCTTCGTGAAGACCTTCAAGAAAGAGTTTTCCACAGACGCTTATCCAGGAATCTACGCCTTGGACTGTGAGATGTGCTACACCACGCATGGCCTGGAGCTGACCCGCGTCACCGTGGTGGACGCCGACATGCAAGTGGTGTAGGACACCTTCGTCAAGCCCGACAACGAGATCGTGGACTACAACACCAGGTTTTCCGGAGTGACCGAGGCCGACGTCGCCAAGACGAGCGTCACGTTGCCCGAAGTCCAAGCCATCCTGCTGAGCTTTTTCAGCGCCCAAACCATCCTCATCGGGCACAGCCTGGAGAGCGATCTGCTGGCCCTCAAGCTGATCCACAGCACCGTGGTGGACACGGCCGTGCTCTTCCCGCACTACCTGGGTTTCCCCTACAAGCGTTCCCTCAGGAATCTCGCGGCCGACTACCTGGGACAGATCATCCAGGACAGCCAGGACGGCCACAACTCCAGTGAGGACGCAAACGCCTGCCTGCAGCTGGCGATGTGGAAGGTTCGACAGCGCGCCCAGATCCAGCCACGCCACCGGTCCGCCTCTCCCGCCGCCCTGGCCTGTCCTGAGCCCCAGGCCTCTTCCCAAACTGCCATCGATCCCGAGAGCTAGCCCTGTCCACCTCGCCGCAAAGCGAAAGAAACTGGAGCAGCCGGCGGCAGGAGAGGGCCAAAAGCCAAGACTAACCCCGACCCCGGACTCCCAGTCCCCCGGAGTCCCTGCCGCGGGCCGTCGTCCCTGTCCCCATCCCTCTGCCCCTCCCAGACCTCTGTCCTTCCACCAATGGGCTCCCCGAGGCCCCAGCCGCCACTCCCAGTCCCCGGAGACCCTGCCGCCGCCCCTGGCGCCTGTGCCCATCCCTCTGCCCCTCCCAGACCTCTGGCCTTCCACCACTAGCCTCCCCCAGCCCACCTGGACTTCCCCGGCCTCTGACAACAAGGCCAGCCCCCAGGCCCACCAGCCTCCTGATCGTCTTCGTTCTT
Source organism: Pongo pygmaeus (assembly GCF_028885625.2). Taxonomy (NCBI): domain Eukaryota; kingdom Metazoa; phylum Chordata; class Mammalia; order Primates; family Hominidae; genus Pongo; species Pongo pygmaeus. Next base: position 51,463,796 of record NC_072380.2, read on the forward strand.
GGGCCTCTTCCCCTTCTGTGGGGCTGTCTGAACCTCCCCTCCCCCACCCGATTTTTCCCCCGCCCCCGGGGCAGGCGCAGAATAAATGTCTGTATGAAGTTAAAAATTAAAAATAAAAAAAAAGCTAAAAACAACTGAAAGTCCTTTGCTTTTGAATGTGCGCTTACCTGGTTTTCTCTAGAGGCACCACTGTGAGGTGGCTCAAGCGCTTAGGCTCTGGAGTTAGACATCTGGGTTCCCATTCCAATTCCACCACTGACTAGCTTTGTCATATTGGACACATAACTTTTTTGCGCTTCTACTTCTTGATCTTTCAAGTGTCATCAGAAGATAATTAGACACCCACACAATAGCAATGGGAGATTTTAACACCCCACCGTCAACATGAAACAGATCAACGAGACAGAAAGTTGAAAAGGATATCCAGGAACTGAACTTAGCTCTGCACCAAGCAGACCGAATAGACATCTACATTAACTCTCCACCCCAAATCAACAGAATATACATTCTTCTCAGCACCACATCACACTTATTCCAAAACTGACCACATAGTTGGAAGGAAAGCACTCCTCCGCAAATGCAAAAGAACAGAAATTACAACCAACTGTCTCTCAGACCCCAGGGCAGTCAAACTGGACCTCAGGATGAAGAAACTCACTCAAAACCGCTCAACTACACGGAAACGGAGCAATCTGCTCCTGAGTGACTACTGGGTACATAGCGAAATGAAGACAGAATAAAGATGTTCTTTGAAACCAATGAGAACAAAGACACAACATACCAGAATCTCTGGGATACATTGAAAGCAGTGTGTAGAGGGAAACGTAGCATTAAATGCCCACAAGAGAAAGCAGGAAAGATCTAAAATGGACACCCTCACATCCCAATTCAAAGAATCAGGGAAGCAAGAGCAAACACCATGCCTGAATCAGTCAGTCAACTTCCAACAGGGCTCCAAGAGAGAATGAACCACCATGCCTCTTTAAATCCACGTTTCTATTTGGAATCTTCAATGAGAGATGAGACACTAAGCAGCTAGTTTTGGTGGAATGGCTGATTTTGTCAATGTTTTCGGTGTGTGAGTGTGTGTGTGTGTGTATGTATAGATAACTAAATTAAACTGATAATCTGGATGCTTACATTTCCATTCATTTAATTTGTGTATGTGAGCCCACGCACACGTATATACACACACACTAACACTTCCAGAACACTGACTTAGTGAAGAACTGGATTTCCAGTGTGTCAGACAAATTTCAGAAAGCGCTGAAGAAGGGCATTTCTGATGGATTTCACCGTTCCTGGAATTTTACTTTCCTTTATAACTTAGAGTTCTTCTCTGGAGATTTAATAGATAAAAGTCTTTTGCAGTGTACGTTATTTCATTTTATTTTTATAATTTATTTAAATTGTCATTTTAAATTGACAAATAAAAATGATATATATTTATGGTGTACAACATGATGTTTCATATATGTATACATTGTGGAATGACACAAAAATCAAGCTAATTAACACATTCGTTTCCTCACATACTGATTTTATGGTGATGAGAACATGTTTCAAATCTACTCTGATAGCACATTTCAAGTATACAGTACATAGTTACCCACTGTCGTTGCCGTGCTGTTCAACATATCTCTAGAACTATTCGTATCTGAAATTTTGTATCATTAGACTAACATCTCCCAATCCCTCCCCGGCCCCTGCCTCGGGTAAGCAGCGTTCTGCTCTCTACGACTCTGAGTTCCACTTTTTTACATTGCACATAGAAGTGAGATCGTGCAGTATTTGTATTTCTGTGTTTGCTTTTTAAAACTTTATGATGTATTGATGTATTTTTTCAGACAGTGTCGGAGTCTGTCACCAAGGCTGGAGTACAGTGACACAAACACGGCTCACCACGGCCTCCACCTCCCGGGGTCAAGAGATCCTCCCACTTCAGCCTCCTGAGTAGCTAGGACTACAGGCGTCCAACACCACACCTGGCTAATTTTTGTATTTTTTGTAGAGATGGTTGATCTCCAACTCCTGGGCTCAACTCTTCCTCCTCCCTTCTCCTCCCAAAGTCCTGGGATTACAGGCCTGAGCCACTGTGTCTGGCCTTTGCTTTATTTCACACAGTAGAACATCCTCTAGGCTCATTCATGTTGCTAATGATAAGATTTCTTTCTTTTTCAAGGCTGAATAGGATTCTATTGGATATATGTACCTATATAGATAGATAGATAGATAGATAGATATACATTTATTATTATTGTTTTGGGGGGGATATGGTTTCGCTCGTGTTCCCCAGGCTGGAGTGCAGTGACATGATTTCGGCTCACTACAACCTCTGCCTCCCAGGCTGAAGTGATTCTCCTGCCTCAGCTGAGATTAAAGGCATGTCCCATCATGTGCGGCCAATTTTGTGTTTCTAGGAGAGATGGGTTTTCACCATGTTGGCCAGGCTGGTCTCGAACTCCAACAATTCTACTTCAACTATTTATTGGATACAAATATTTATGTGTGAGAAACAAGATTTTCAAGAGTGAAAGATTTAAAAACGACTTAATTGTACATCAGTAAGAGGCTGGCTAACTAAATCAGAGTACGTTCATCCTTACAGAAGAATACTATGCAGCTAGAACAAAACCAAATGGAGGAAACTCTTCCAAATGGTAACTTGGAATGATGTTCAAGACTTATTGTAAAATAAGTTTACAGTAAGGTGTAAGGTACCTTATGGCAAAATTCTCTCAGAAATGTGTGTGTGTGGATTTCAAGTCATCCCGGTCCTAGAACATTGTGCTCTTTAGAGATGCCATACCTGTCTTTCCCTTTGTAATATCAAAGCAGTAATATCTTCTCTGGAGGCTTGTTGGGTGAATTGAATGGAAGAAAGTTAAGGAGGTACCAGAACCATTGCTGTTTCCCCTCCGTAGCCCTGCCACCCACTAAAGAAAGTTGGATGAGATTACTTAATGATTTCCCATTAAGTTGTATTTCCAAATATCATGATTATCATTTGAATGTAGTTGGTATGGAGCTTCGTGAGTGTGTGCTTCGTTTATTATGCATCACGTTCAGCTCCTTGTTATTTGCCTCCTAGTTATCATAGTAAAACTCTACTCCTCTACTCCGAGGAGCCCCTACCATCCGTATCGTCACTTTCCGGCCCAGCACTCTTCATACTCGTTCGTTTAAAGCATTCTACATTGGGCAAATGAATCTTGGAAGGCAAAAGCTACTGAATTTAGCGAGTTTGTGGAGGCGTTCCCACCGATCAGCCAGGTGGAGTTCCACACACCCGATGACTGCACAACTCCTATAAGGCAGCAATATGCTGCAAACCCAGACGGCCACTCTTCTCACCCCTCGTCCCTTTGCTGTTCTGGATAATGAGGTCAATAGTCACCTAGGCAACTTGCAAAACTAACTGAAATGGAGAAAGGCCTTCTGGCTGGTGACTAGCCGAGGTCCACCTGGCCCCAATAAGCTGCTGAACAAGAAGGGCTGCCAGAAATTTCCCCCTAGGGAATTTGGTGGAGACGAAGACCTGCTCACTGGACAACGGTTCCTCCCAGGATACCTGCAAGCTGAAGAAGCGGGCTCTGAGCCACCCCCTTTCACCCTCCTTTTCCCCACCCTGGCCTGGTGAAGGTGCGCGTCAGGATGTGGACTACTGAGCCCTAAAGAAACAAGTCCTTCCACTTTGACCCCACGGAGGATTGCCTGTGCGGATCTTCAACGAGTCTACCAGTGTCTAGACACGGGAGCAGTTCTGTCTGGCACAGCAGCTCCCTCAAGGAAGACAAGAGTGAGGAGAAAGGAAACTCAAGTCTGACCATTCTGTCCTGGGAGACAAGAGGAGGATCTCATCTCTCATCTTTCCAAGCAAGGCAACGAGACTTTCTCTCATCTTTCCAAGCAAGGCAAGGAGACCTTTTCTCATGAGGAAACAAAAAGAAGTTGGAAGGAACGAAACCAGCCTGGAAGGTGAATTCCTAAGGATTGCCCATTGAAACTGACAAAATGGCCCTTGTTTGACGAGAGGAATGAGCAGAGCATTGATGTGGTCAAAAAGGACTCGAGTGAGACTTTCCCAGCATGTTTCTACCAAAGCTTTGTCTAAGTTTCGCAAAACACTCTCCTAATAAGCAGATGTTTGGCTCTTCAGAAAGTCAACATGCAAAATGCCTTGAGCGTCCCATAACACTGATGCCATGATGTTGCCTTTGGTCTGCCCTCCTTTTCCTTTGACTGGACCACTGCCATCTCTTGGTAGCCATCGCTTTGATGACGCTTTGTCTTCAGGATCATATTGGCAAAGCCATGTTCCAAATTCCGGTTACAATTTGTCAAACAGGTGCCCCAGGATCGTGATCCCTCCTGTTGAAAATTTCCACTGATAGCTCTCGTCGTCACTGCAGCTGATCTGGGCACAATGGTTTTCACAGCCACTGCAGGATTCATCTTCCACATCTTCTCATCTCTTCTTGAAACAAGCCATACCTCCGTAAAGAGTTGATTTCTTTGGGCTAGTGTCCTTAGAAGCTTTTCTTCAAACATCAATGATTTCTTCATTCTTCCACCCAAGCTTCACCGTCAATTGGATGTTTGCTCTTGCTGCAATTTTAGCGGAATTCAAGTTGCACTGATAGGAGGCCTTTTCAGTGGATGTCTCATCCTTCTTAGTGCCTCCAATGAGATCCAGTTCAGAAAGGTTGTAAGAAGTTAGTACATGTTTATTTTAGTGAAAACGAATTGAAATCCATGCATAGATTTCTCACCATGTACATTTTCTATGAACTTTCGGAAGACCCCCTGTACTGAATATTGCCCAAATCCTGGGAGAGAAGTGGATGCGGTCCACTTCCTGTCTTCAGTTTGCCCACAGTGGAGGAGTGCACAGAGCAGGGAAAGGCAGCCCCAGAGAGAGGCATGCCCTCCAGCATGCAGCAGACTGCTGGCCCAGTCCTGGCTCCATGGGTTGCTGTGTGGGCCCAGCAAGCTGACCAACCTCCCTGAACCTTAATTTAATCCTAGGTAGCCCAATTCCACTCGCTATTATAGGACTGCTGTGCAGGGACAGTCAATTAACTTAAGAAAAGGAACCTAGCTCCAAGGTTGGCAACCGGGAATTCCAGTTGATTCCATGGGCGGACCCCCTGAGGAATTCCCAAGCTGAAGTCTCGTGGAAGATGAGGTTCAGTGTGACTAGACTGAAGCACCAATCCAATGAAGGGGAAGTCCCACCCACTCTGCCCTGTGCCTGTATAAAGGTGAGGCGGGGCGGCCGCGCCACTCATTGAAGCCGCCAGTTGGGAGAGGAGCAGAGCCAGGCCGGTGCTCCCGAAGGCAGCAAGATGTTGCGAGCCACAACTCCCTGCTGGTTCCCACCTGCATACCCAGAAGCTAAGAAGGTGGCCGAGGAGGCGGCCCACGAGGCAACCCGCCATTTGGGAGAGGAGCAGAGCCAGGTCGGTGTTCCCGAAGGCAGCAAGATGTTGCGAGCCACAGCTCCCTGCTGGTTCCCACCTGCATGCCCAGAAGCCAAGAAGGTGGCCGAGGAGGCGGCCCTCGAGGCAAGCCGCCAGTTGGGAGAGGAGCAGAGCCAGGCCGGTGCTCCCGAAGGCAGCAAGATGTTGCGAGCCACAGCTCCCTGCTGGTTCCCACCTGCATACCCAGAAGCTAAGAAGGTGGCCGAGGAGGCGCCCCACGAGGCAAGCCGCCATTTGGGGGTGGAGCAGAGCCAGGTCGGTGTTCCCGAAGGCAGCAAGATGCTGCGAGCCACAGCTCCCTGCTGGTTCCCTCCTGCATACCCAGAAGCCAAGAAGGTGGCCGAGGAGGCGGCCCTCGAGGCTCCAGAATTCCCACTGCCCTCTCATCAGCCTGCCCAGAGCTTCGGGCTCTGCGTGCCCCAGATGCACAACCAGGCCTCAGCACTCGTGGACATCCGGGCGGAGCCCCAGAATAGGGGTCCGGCGGTGCCCCCAGCGTGGCCCAAGATGGCGACGGAGGCGTGGTACTTCCCCGCGCAGAGGGGGTCGGCCTGCTGCTTGCCAGCCGCCCCAAGGCTGACAGAGAGGCCCTGTGGAGTCCGCATCTCAGCCCCCAGGGAGAGGAAGAGGATCGCCCACTTTCCCAGCCCCTGCTTGGTCGCAGGTCGCACCGATGCCAAGAGAACCCGGGTGGCCGGCAGCAGCCAACGCTCCAATGGCTCCAGGGTCGGCACACAGCCACGGAAGACTGGTCGCAACAGACGGGGGAGGGCATGCAAGACCTCCACCACACTCAGCTCTAAGCGAATCGTCCGTCGTCCATCCTTACCGACTTGGAAGAAACCCATTATCCTCCGAAGGTCTCGCTGCCAAGTCCCCACCGTCATCCGCCGAGGCTATCTCCAACTGTTCACCAAAGAGTGTCTCAAGTTCTGCGCCTCCCAGCAGGAGGCCGAGGAGAAGGCGCTGAACGAGGAGAAGGTGGCCTACGACTGCAGCCCCAACAAGAACATGTACCTGAATGTGGTCCTGAACACCCTCAAGAGACTGAAGGGCCTGACCCCCAGCTCCATGCCGGGCCTCAGCAGGGCCGCCCTGTACAGCCGCCTCCAGGAGTTCCTGCTCACCCAGGACCAGCTCAAGGAGAACGGCTACCCCTTCCCGCACCCCGAGCGGCCCGGGGGCGCCGTCCTCTTCACTGGCCAGGGGAAGGGGCCCGGCGACTCCTCCTGCAGGGTCTGCTGCCGTTGTGGCACCGACTACCTGGTGTCCTCCTCGGGCCGCTGTCTAGGCGACCAGTTGTGTTATTATCACTGGGGGCGGGTCCGCTCCAGCCAAGTGGCTGGAGGCCGGGTTAGCCAGTACACCTGCTGTGCAGCTGCTCCTGGCTCAGTGGGCTGCCAGGTGGCAAAGCAGCACGTGCGGGACGGCCGCAAGGAGAGCCTCCATGGCTTCGTGAAGACCTTCAAGAAAGAGTTTTCCACAGACGCTTATCCAGGAATCTACGCCTTGGACTGTGAGATGTGCTACACCACGCATGGCCTGGAGCTGACCCGCGTCACCGTGGTGGACGCCGACATGCAAGTGGTGTACGACACCTTCGTCAAGCCCGACAACGAGATCGTGGACTACAACACCAGGTTTTCCGGAGTGACCGAGGCCGACGTCGCCAAGACGAGCGTCACGTTGCCCGAAGTCCAAGCCATCCTGCTGAGCTTTTTCAGCGCCCAAACCATCCTCATCGGGCACAGCCTGGAGAGCGATCTGCTGGCCCTCAAGCTGATCCACAGCACCGTGGTGGACACGGCCGTGCTCTTCCCGCACTACCTGGGTTTCCCCTACAAGCGTTCCCTCAGGAATCTCGCGGCCGACTACCTGGGACAGATCATCCAGGACAGCCAGGACGGCCACAACTCCAGTGAGGACGCAAACGCCTGCCTGCAGCTGGCGATGTGGAAGGTTCGACAGCGCGCCCAGATTCAGCCACGCCACCGGTCCGCCTCTCCCGCCGCCCTGGCCTGTCCTGAGCCCCAGGCCTCTTCCCAAACTGCCATCGATCCCGAGAGCTAGCCCTGTCCACCTCGCCGCAAAGCGAAAGAAACTGGAGCAGCCGGCGGCAGGAGAGGGCCAAAAGCCAAGACTAACCCCGACCCCGGACTCCCAGTCCCCCGGAGTCCCTGCCGCGGGCCGTCGTCCCTGTCCCCATCCCTCTGCCCCTCCCAGACCTCTGTCCTTCCACCAATGGGCTCCCCGAGGCCCCAGCCGCCACTCCCAGTCCCCGGAGACCCTGCCGCCGCCCCTGGCGCCTGTGCCCATCCCTCTGCCCCTCCCAGACCTCTGGCCTTCCACCACTAGCCTCCCCCAGCCCACCTGGACTACCGCGGCCTCTGACAACAAGGCCAGCCCCCAGGCCCACCAGCCTCCTGATCGTCTTCGTTCTTGGGCCTCTTCCCCTTCTGTGGGGCTGTCTGAACCTCCCCTCCCCCACCCGATTTTTCCCCCGCCCCCGGGGCAGGCGCAGAATAAATGTCTGTATGAAGTTAAAAATTAAAAATAAAAAAAAAGCTAAAAACAACTGAAAGTCCTTTGCTTTTGAATGTGCGCTTACCTGGTTTTCTCTAGAGGCACCACTGTGAGGTGGCTCAAGCGCTTAGGCTCTGGAGTTAGACATCTGGGTTCCCATTCCAATTCCACCACTGACTAGCTTTGTCATATTGGACGCATAACTTTTTTGCGCTTCTACTTCTTGATCTTTCAAGTGTCATCAGAAGATAATTAGACACCCACACAATAGCAATGGGAGATTTTAACACCCCACCGTCAACATGAAACAGATCAACGAGACAGAAAGTTGAAAAGGATATCCAGGAACTGAACTTAGCTCTGCACCAAGCAGACCGAATAGACATCTACATTAACTCTCCACCCCAAATCAACAGAATATACATTCTTCTCAGCACCACATCACACTTATTCCAAAACTGACCACATAGTTGGAAGGAAAGCACTCCTCCGCAAATGCAAAAGAACAGAAATTACAACCAACTGTCTCTCAGACCACAGGGCAGTCAAACTGGACCTCAGGATGAAGAAACTCACTCAAAACCGCTCAACTACACGGAAACGGAGCAATCTGCTCCTGAGTGACTACTGGGTACATAGCGAAATGAAGACAGAATAAAGATGTTCTTTGAAACCAATGAGAACAAAGACACAACATACCAGAATCTCTGGGATACATTGAAAGCAGTGTGTAGAGGGAAACGTAGCATTAAATGCCCACAAGAGAAAGCAGGAAAGATCTAAAATGGACACCCTCACGTCCCAATTCAAAGAATCAGGGAAGCAAGAGCAAACACCATGCCTGAATCAGTCAGTCAACTTCCAACAGGGCTCCAAGAGAGAATGAACCACCATGCCTCTTTAAATCCACGTTTCTATTTGGAATCTTCAATGAGAGATGAGACACTAAGCAGCTAGTTTTGGTGGAATGGCTGATTTTGTCAATGTTTTCGGTGTGTGAGTGTGTGTGTGTGTGTATGTATAGATAACTAAATTAAACTGATAATCTGGATGCTTACATTTCCATTCATTTAATTTGTGTATGTGAGCCCACGCACACGTATATACACACACACTAACACTTCCAGAACACTGACTTAGTGAAGAACTGGATTTCCAGTGTGTCAGACAAATTTCAGAAAGCGCTGAAGAAGGGCATTTCTGATGGATTTCACCGTTCCTGGAATTTTACTTTCCTTTATAACTTAGAGTTCTTCTCTGGAGATTTAATAGATAAAAGTCTTTTGCAGTGTACGTTATTTCATTTTATTTTTATAATTTATTTAAATTGTCATTTTAAATTGACAAATAAAAATGATATATATTTATGGTGTACAACATGATGTTTCATATATGTATACATTGTGGAATGACACAAAAATCAAGCTAATTAACACATTCGTTTCCTCACATACTGATTTTATGGTGATGAGAACATGTTTCAAATCTACTCTGATAGCACATTTCAAGTATACAGTACATAGTTACCCACTGTCGTTGCCGTGCTGTTCAACATATCTCTAGAACTATTCGTATCTGAAATTTTGTATCATTAGACTAACATCTCCCAATCCCTCCCCGGCCCCTGCCTCGGGTAAGCAGCGTTCTGCTCTCTACGACTCTGAGTTCCACTTTTTTACATTGCACATAGAAGTGAGATCGTGCAGTATTTGTATTTCTGTGTTTGCTTTTTAAAACTTTATGATGTATTGATGTATTTTTTCAGACAGTGTCGGAGTCTGTCACCAAGGCTGGAGTACAGTGACACAAACACGGCTCACCACGGCCTCCACCTCCCGGGGTCAAGAGATCCTCCCACTTCAGCCTCCTGAGTAGCTAGGACTACAGGCGTCCAACACCACACCTGGCTAATTTTTGTATTTTTTGTAGAGATGGTTGATCTCCAACTCCTGGGCTCAACTCTTCCTCCTCCCTTCTCCTCCCAAAGTCCTGGGATTACAGGCCTGAGCCACTGTGTCTGGCCTTTGCTTTATTTCACACAGTAGAACATCCTCTAAGCTCATTCATGTTGCTAATGATAAGATTTCTTTCTTTTTCAAGGCTGAATAGGATTCTATTGGATATATGTACCTATATAGATAGATAGATAGATAGATATACATTTATTATTATTGTTTTGGGGGGGATATGGTTTCGCTCGTGTTCCCCAGGCTGGAGTACAGTGGCATGATTTCGGCTCACTACAACCTCTGCCTCCCAGGCTGAAGTGATTCTCCTGCCTCAGCTGAGATTAAAGGCATGTCCCATCATGTGCGGCCAATTTTGTGTTTCTAGGAGAGATGGGTTTTCACCATGTTGGCCAGGCTGGTCTCGAACTCCAACAATTCTACTTCAACTATTTATTGGATACAAATATTTATGTGTGAGAAACAAGATTTTCAAGAGTGAAAGATTTAAAAACGACTTAATTGTACATCAGTAAGAGGCTGGCTAACTAAATCAGAGTACGTTCATCCTTACAGAAGAATACTATGCAGCTAGAACAAAACCAAATGGAGGAAACTCTTCCAAATGGTAACTTGGAATGATGTTCAAGACTTATTGTAAAATAAGTTTACAGTAAGGTGTAAGGTACCTTATGGCAAAATTCTCTCAGAAATGTGTGTGTGTGGATTTCAAGTCATCCCAGTCCTAGAACATTGTGCTCTTTAGAGATGCCATACCTGTCTTTCCCTTTGTAATATCAAAGCAGTAATATCTTCTCTGGAGGCTTGTTGGGTGAATTTAATGGAAGAAAGTTAAGGAGGTACCAGAACCATTGCTGTTTCCCCTCCATAGCCCTGCCACCCACTAAAGAAAGTTGGATGAGATTACTTAATGATTTCCCATTAAGTTGTATTTCCAAATATCATGATTACCATTTGAATGTAGTTGGTATGGAGCTTCGTGAGTGTGTGCTTCGTTTATTATGCATCACGTTCAGCTCCTTGTTATTTGCCTCCTAGTTATCATAGTAAAACTCTACTCCTCTACTCCGAGGAGCCCCTACCATCCGTATCGTCACTTTCCGGCCCAGCACTCTTCATGCTCGTTCGTTTAAAGTATTCTACATTGGGCAAATGAATCTTGGAAGGCAAAAGCTACTGAATTTAGCGAGTTTGTGGAGGCGTTCCCACCGATCAGCAAGGTGGAGTTCCACACACCCGATGACTGCACAACTCCTATAAGGCAGCAATATGCTGCAAACCCAGACGGCCACTCTTCTCACCCCTCGTCCCTTTGCTGTTCTGGATAATGAGGTCAATAGTCACCTAGGCAACTTGCAAAACTAACTGAAATGGAGAAAGGCCTTCTGGCTGGTGACTAGCCGAGGTCCACCTGGCCCCAATAAGCTGCTGAACAAGAAGGGCTGCCAGAAATTTCCCCCTAGGGAATTTGGTGGAGACGAAGACCTGCTCACTGGACAACGGTTCCTCCCAGGATACCTCCAAGCTGAAGAAGCGGGCTCTGAGCCACCCCCTTTCACCCTCCTTTTCCCCACCCTGGCCTGGTGAAGGTGCGCGTCAGGATGTGGACTACTGAGCCCTAACGAAACAAGTCCTTCCACTTTGACCCCACGGAGGATTGCCTGTGCGGATCTTCAACGAGTCTACCAGTGTCTAGACACGGGAGCAGTTCTGTCTGGCACAGCAGCTCCCTCAAGGAAGACAAGAGTGAGGAGAAAGGAAACTCAAGTCTGACCATTCTGTCCTGGGAGACAAGAGGAGGATCTCATCTCTCATCTTTCCAAGCAAGGCAACGAGACTTTCTCTCATCTTTCCAAGCAAGGCAAGGAGACCTTTTCTCATGAGGAAACAAAAAGAAGTTGGAAGGAACGAAACCAGCCTGGAAGGTGAATTCCTAAGGATTGCCCATTGAAACTGACAAAATGGCCCTTGTTTGACGAGAGGAATGAGCAGAGCATTGATGTGGTCAAAAAGGACTCGAGTGAGACTTTCCCAGCATGTTTCTACCAAAGCTTTGTCTAAGTTTCGCAAAACACTCTCCTAATAAGCAGATGTTTGGCTCTTCAGAAAGTCAACATGCAAAATGCCTTCAGCGTCCCATAACACTGATGCCATGATGTTGCCTTTGGTCTGCCCTCCTTTTCCTTTGACTGGACCACTGCCATCTCTTGGTAGCCATCGCTTTGATGACGCTTTGTCTTCAGGATCATATTGGCAAAGCCATGTTCCAAATTCCGGTTACAATTTGTCAAACAGGTGCCCCAGGATCGTGATCCCTCCTGTTGAAAATTTCCACTGATAGCTCTCGTCGTCACTGCAGCTGATCTGGGCACAATGGTTTTCACAGCCACTGCAGGATTCATCTTCCACATCTTCTCATCTCTTCTTGAAACAAGCCATACCTCCGTAAAGAGTTGATTTCTTTGGGCTAGTGTCCTTAGAAGCTTTTCTTCAAACATCAATGATTTCTTCATTCTTCCACCCAAGCTTCACCGTCAATTGGATGTTTGCTCTTGCTGCAATTTTAGCGGAATTCAAGTTGCACTGATAGGAGGCCTTTTCAGTGGATGTCTCATCCTTCTTAGTGCCTCCAATGAGATCCAGTTCAGAAAGGTTGTAAGAAGTTAGTACATGTTTATTTTAGTGAAAACGAATTGAAATCCATGCATAGATTTCTCACCATGTACATTTTCTATGAACTTTCGGAAGACCCCCTGTACTGAATATTGCCCAAATCCTGGGAGAGAAGTGGATGCGGTCCACTTCCTGTCTTCAGTTTGCCCACAGTGGAGGAGTGCACAGAGCAGGGAAAGGCAGCCCCAGAGAGAGGCATGCCCTCCAGCATGCAGCAGACTGCTGGCCCAGTCCTGGCTCCATGGGTTGCTGTGTGGGCCCAGCAAGCTGACCAACCTCCCTGAACCTTAATTTAATCCTAGGTAGCCCAATTCCACTCGCTATTATAGGACTGCTGTGCAGGGACAGTCAATTAACTTAAGAAAAGGAACCTAGCTCCAAGGTTGGCAACCGGGAATTCCAGTTGATTCCATGGGCGGACCCCCTGAGGAATTCCCAAGCTGAAGTCTCGTGGAAGATGAGGTTCAGTGTGACTAGACTGAAGCACCAATCCAATGAAGGGGAAGTCCCACCCACTCTGCCCTGTGCCTGTATAAAGGTGAGGCGGGGCGGCCGCGCCACTCATTGAAGCCGCCAGTTGGGAGAGGAGCAGAGCCAGGCCGGTGCTCCCGAAGGCAGCAAGATGTTGCGAGCCACAACTCCCTGCTGGTTCCCACCTGCATACCCAGAATCTAAGAAGGTGGCCGAGGAGGCGGCCCACGAGGCAACCCGCCATTTGGGAGAGGAGCAGAGCCAGGTCGGTGTTCCCGAAGGCAGCAAGATGTTGCGAGCCACAGCTCCCTGCTGGTTCCCACCTGCATGCCCAGAAGCCAAGAAGGTGGCCGAGGAGGCGGCCCTCGAGGCAAGCCGCCAGTTGGGAGAGGAGCAGAGCCAGGCCGGTGCTCCCGAAGGCAGCAAGATGTTGCGAGCCACAGCTCCCTGCTGGTTCCCACCTGCATACCCAGAAGCTAAGAAGGTGGCCGAGGAGGCGCCCCACGAGGCAAGCCGCCATTTGGGGGTGGAGCAGAGCCAGGTCGGTGTTCCCGAAGGCAGCAAGATGCTGCGAGCCACAGCTCCCTGCTGGTTCCCTCCTGCATACCCAGAAGCCAAGAAGGTGGCCGAGGAGGCGGCCCTCGAGGCTCCAGAATTCCCACTGCCCTCTCATCAGCCTGCCCAGAGCTTCGGGCTCTGCGTGCCCCAGATGCACAACCAGGCCTCAGCACTCGTGGACATCCGGGCGGAGCCCCAGAATAGGGGTCCGGCGGTGCCCCCAGCGTGGCCCAAGATGGCGACGGAGGCGTGGTACTTCCCCGCGCAGAGGGGGTCGGCCTGCTGCTTGCCAGCCGCCCCAAGGCTGACAGAGAGGCCCTGTGGAGTCCGCATCTCAGCCCCCAGGGAGAGGAAGAGGATCGCCCACTTTCCCAGCCCCTGCTTGGTCGCAGGTCGCACCGATGCCAAGAGAACCCGGGTGGCCGGCAGCAGCCAACGCTCCAATGGCTCCAGGGTCGGCACACAGCCACGGAAGACTGGTCGCAACAGACGGGGGAGGGCATGCAAGACCTCCACCACACTCAGCTCTAAGCGAATCGTCCGTCGTCCATCCTTACCGACTTGGAAGAAACCCATTATCCTCCGAAGGTCTCGCTGCCAAGTCCCCACCGTCATCCGCCGAGGCTATCTCCAACTGTTCACCAAAGAGTGTCTCAAGTTCTGCGCCTCCAAGCAGGAGGCCGAGGAGAAGGCGCTGAACGAGGAGAAGGTGGCCTACGACTGCAGCCCCAACAAGAACATGTACCTGAATGTGGTCCTGAACACCCTCAAGAGACTGAAGGGCCTGACCCCCAGCTCCATGCCGGGCCTCAGCAGGGCCGCCCTGTACAGCCGCCTCCAGGAGTTCCTGCTCACCCAGGACCAGCTCAAGGAGAACGGCTACCCCTTCCCGCACCCCGAGCGGCCCGGGGGCGCCGTCCTCTTCACTGGCCAGGGGAAGGGGCCCGGCGACTCCTCCTGCAGGGTCTGCTGCCGTTGTGGCACCGACTACCTGGTGTCCTCCTCGGGCCGCTGTCTAGGCGACCAGTTGTGTTATTATCACTGGGGGCGGGTCCGCTCCAGCCAAGTGGCTGGAGGCCGGGTTAGCCAGTACACCTGCTGTGCAGCTGCTCCTGGCTCAGTGGGCTGCCAGGTGGCAAAGCAGCACGTGCGGGACGGCCGCAAGGAGAGCCTCCATGGCTTCGTGAAGACCTTCAAGAAAGAGTTTTCCACAGACGCTTATCCAGGAATCTACGCCTTGGACTGTGAGATGTGCTACACCACGCATGGCCTGGAGCTGACCCGCGTCACCGTGGTGGACGCCGACATGCAAGTGGTGTACGACACCTTCGTCAAGCCCGACAAGGAGATCGTGGACTACAACACCAGGTTTTCCGGAGTGACCGAGGCCGACGTCGCCAAGACGAGCGTCACGTTGCCCGAAGTCCAAGCCATCCTGCTGAGCTTTTTCAGCGCCCAAACCATCCTCATCGGGCACAGCCTGGAGAGCGATCTGCTGGCCCTGAAGCTGATCCACAGCACCGTGGTGGACACGGCCGTGCTCTTCCCGCACTACCTGGGTTTCCCCTACAAGCGTTCCCTCAGGAATCTCGCGGCCGACTACCTGGGACAGATCATCCAGGACAGCCAGGACGGCCACAACTCCAGTGAGGACGCAAACGCCTGCCTGCAGCTGGCGATGTGGAAGGTTCGACAGCGCGCCCAGATTCAGCCACGCCACCGGTCCGCCTCTCCCGCCGCCCTGGCCTGTCCTGAGCCCCAGGCCTCTTCCCAAACTGCCATCGATCCCGAGAGCTAGCCCTGTCCACCTCGCCGCAAAGCGAAAGAAACTGGAGCAGCCGGCGGCAGGAGAGGGCCAAAAGCCAAGACTAACCCCGACCCCGGACTCCCAGTCCCCCGGAGTCCCTGCCGCGGGCCGTCGTCCCTGTCCCCATCCCTCTGCCCCTCCCAGACCTCTGTCCTTCCACCAATGGGCTCCCCGAGGCCCCAGCCGCCACTCCCAGTCCCCGGAGACCCTGCCGCCGCCCCTGGCGCCTGTGCCCATCCCTCTGCCCCTCCCAGACCTCTGGCCTTCCACCACTAGCCTCCCCCAGCCCACCTGGACTACCGCGGCCTCTGACAACAAGGCCAGCCCCCAGGCCCACCAGCCTCCTGATCGTCTTCGTTCTTGGGCCTCTTCCCCTTCTGTGGGGCTGTCTGAACCTCCCCTCCCCCACCCGATTTTTCCCCCGCCCCCGGGGCAGGCGCAGAATAAATGTCTGTATGAAGTTAAAAATTAAAAATAAAAAAAAAGCTAAAAACAACTGAAAGTCCTTTGCTTTTGAATGTGCGCTTACCTGGTTTTCTCTAGAGGCACCACTGTGAGGTGGCTCAAGCGCTTAGGCTCTGGAGTTAGACATCTGGGTTCCCATTCCAATTCCACCACTGACTAGCTTTGTCATATTGGACGCATAACTTTTTTGCGCTTCTACTTCTTGATCTTTCAAGTGTCATCAGAAGATAATTAGACACCCACACAATAGCAATGGGAGATTTTAACACCCCACCGTCAACATGAAACAGATCAACGAGACAGAAAGTTGAAAAGGATATCCAGGAACTGAACTTAGCTCTGCACCAAGCAGACCGAATAGACATCTACATTAACTCTCCACCCCAAATCAACAGAATATACATTCTTCTCAGCACCACATCACACTTATTCCAAAACTGACCACATAGTTGGAAGGAAAGCACTCCTCCGCAAATGCAAAAGAACAGAAATTACAACCAACTGTCTCTCAGACCCCAGGGCAGTCAAACTGGACCTCAGGATGAAGAAACTCACTCAAAACCGCTCAACTACACGGAAACGGAGCAATCTGCTCCTGAGTGACTACTGGGTACATAGCGAAATGAAGACAGAATAAAGATGTTCTTTGAAACCAATGAGAACAAAGACACAACATACCAGAATCTCTGGGATACATTGAAAGCAGTGTGTAGAGGGAAACGTAGCATTAAATGCCCACAAGAGAAAGCAGGAAAGATCTAAAATGGACACCCTCACGTCCCAATTCAAAGAATCAGGGAAGCAAGAGCAAACACCATGCCTGAATCAGTCAGTCAACTTCCAACAGGGCTCCAAGAGAGAATGAACCACCATGCCTCTTTAAATCCACGTTTCTATTTGGAATCTTCAATGAGAGATGAGACACTAAGCAGCTAGTTTTGGTGGAATGGCTGATTTTGTCAATGTTTTCGGTGTGTGAGTGTGTGTGTGTGTGTATGTATAGATAACTAAATTAAACTGATAATCTGGATGCTTACATTTCCATTCATTTAATTTGTGTATGTGAGCCCACGCACACGTATATACACACACACTAACACTTCCAGAACACTGACTTAGTGAAGAACTGGATTTCCAGTGTGTCAGACAAATTTCAGAAAGCGCTGAAGAAGGGCATTTCTGATGGATTTCACCGTTCCTGGAATTTTACTTTCCTTTATAACTTAGAGTTCTTCTCTGGAGATTTAATAGATAAAAGTCTTTTGCAGTGTACGTTATTTCATTTTATTTTTATAATTTATTTAAATTGTCATTTTAAATTGACTAATAAAAATGATATATATTTATGGTGTACAACATGATGTTTCATATATGTATACATTGTGGAATGACACAAAAATCAAGCTAATTAACACATTCGTTTCCTCACATACTGATTTTATGGTGATGAGAACATGTTTCAAATCTACTCTGATAGCACATTTCAAGTATACAGTACATAGTTACCCACTGTCGTTGCCGTGCTGTTCAACATATCTCTAGAACTATTCGTATCTGAAATTTTGTATCATTAGACTAACATCTCCCAATCCCTCCCCGGCCCCTGCCTCGGGTAAGCAGCGTTCTGCTCTCTACGACTCTGAGTTCCACTTTTTTACATTGCACATAGAAGTGAGATCGTGCAGTATTTGTATTTCTGTGTTTGCTTTTTAAAACTTTATGATGTATTGATGTATTTTTTCAGACAGTGTCGGAGTCTGTCACCAAGGCTGGAGTACAGTGACACAAACACGGCTCACCACGGCCTCCACCTCCCGGGGTCAAGAGATCCTCCCACTTCAGCCTCCTGAGTAGCTAGGACTACAGGCGTCCAACACCACACCTGGCTAATTTTTGTATTTTTTGTAGAGATGGTTGATCTCCAACTCCTGGGCTCAACTCTTCCTCCTCCCTTCTCCTCCCAAAGTCCTGGGATTACAGGCCTGAGCCACTGTGTCTGGCCTTTGCTTTATTTCACACAGTAGAACATCCTCTAAGCTCATTCATGTTGCTAATGATAAGATTTCTTTCTTTTTCAAGGCTGAATAGGATTCTATTGGATATATGTACCTATATAGATAGATAGATAGATAGATATACATTTATTATTATTGTTTTGGGGGGGATATGGTTTCGCTCGTGTTCCCCAGGCTGGAGTACAGTGGCATGATTTCGGCTCACTACAACCTCTGCCTCCCAGGCTGAAGTGATTCTCCTGCCTCAGCTGAGATTAAAGGCATGTCCCATCATGTGCGGCCAATTTTGTGTTTCTAGGAGAGATGGGTTTTCACCATGTTGGCCAGGCTGGTCTCGAACTCCAACAATTCTACTTCAACTATTTATTGGATACAAATATTTATGTGTGAGAAACAAGATTTTCAAGAGTGAAAGATTTAAAAACGACTTAATTGTACATCAGTAAGAGGCTGGCTAACTAAATCAGAGTACGTTCATCCTTACAGAAGAATACTATGCAGCTAGAACAAAACCAAATGGAGGAAACTCTTCCAAATGGTAACTTGGAATGATGTTCAAGACTTATTGTAAAATAAGTTTACAGTAAGGTGTAAGGTACCTTATGGCAAAATTCTCTCAGAAATGTGTGTGTGTGGATTTCAAGTCATCCCAGTCCTAGAACATTGTGCTCTTTAGAGATGCCATACCTGTCTTTCCCTTTGTAATATCAAAGCAGTAATATCTTCTCTGGAGGCTTGTTGGGTGAATTTAATGGAAGAAAGTTAAGGAGGTACCAGAACCATTGCTGTTTCCCCTCCATAGCCCTGCCACCCACTAAAGAAAGTTGGATGAGATTACTTAATGATTTCCCATTAAGTTGTATTTCCAAATATCATGATTACCATTTGAATGTAGTTGGTATGGAGCTTCGTGAGTGTGTGCTTCGTTTATTATGCATCACGTTCAGCTCCTTGTTATTTGCCTCCTAGTTATCATAGTAAAACTCTACTCCTCTACTCCGAGGAGCCCCTACCATCCGTATCGTCACTTTCCGGCCCAGCACTCTTCATGCTCGTTCGTTTAAAGTATTCTACATTGGGCAAATGAATCTTGGAAGGCAAAAGCTACTGAATTTAGCGAGTTTGTGGAGGCGTTCCCACCGATCAGCAAGGTGGAGTTCCACACACCCGATGACTGCACAACTCCTCTAAGGCAGCAATATGCTGCAAACCCAGACGGCCACTCTTCTCACCCCTCGTCCCTTTGCTGTTCTGGATAATGAGGTCAATAGTCACCTAGGCAACTTGCAAAACTAACTGAAATGGAGAAAGGCCTTCTGGCTGGTGACTAGCCGAGGTCCACCTGGACCCAATAAGCTGCTGAACAAGAAGGGCTGCCAGAAATTTCCCCCTAGGGAATTTGGTGGAGACGAAGACCTGCTCACTGGACAACGGTTCCTCCCAGGATACCTCCAAGCTGAAGAAGCGGGCTCTGAGCCACCCCCTTTCACCCTCCTTTTCCCCACCCTGGCCTGGTGAAGGTGCGCGTCAGGATGTGGACTACTGAGCCCTAAAGAAACAAGTCCTTCCACTTTGACCCCACGGAGGATTGCCTGTGCGGATCTTCAACGAGTCTACCAGTGTCTAGACACGGGAGCAGTTCTGTCTGGCACAGCAGCTCCCTCAAGGAAGACAAGAGTGAGGAGAAAGGAAACTCAAGTCTGACCATTCTGTCCTGGGAGACAAGAGGAGGATCTCATCTCTCATCTTTCCAAGCAAGGCAACGAGACTTTCTCTCATCTTTCCAAGCAAGGCAAGGAGACCTTTTCTCATGAGGAAACAAAAAGAAGTTGGAAGGAACGAAACCAGCCTGGAAGGTGAATTCCTAAGGATTGCCCATTGAAACTGACAAAATGGCCCTTGTTTGACGAGAGGAATGAGCAGAGCATTGATGTGGTCAAAAAGGACTCGAGTGAGACTTTCCCAGCATGTTTCTACCAAAGCTTTGTCTAAGTTTCGCAAAACACTCTCCTAATAAGCAGATGTTTGGCTCTTCAGAAAGTCAACATGCAAAATGCCTTCAGCGTCCCATAACACTGATGCCATGATGTTGCCTTTGGTCTGCCCTCCTTTTCCTTTGACTGGACCACTGCCATCTCTTGGTAGCCATCGCTTTGATGACGCTTTGTCTTCAGGATCATATTGGCAAAGCCATGTTCCAAATTCCGGTTACAATTTGTCAAACAGGTGCCCCAGGATCGTGATCCCTCCTGTTGAAAATTTCCACTGATAGCTCTCGTCGTCACTGCAGCTGATCTGGGCACAATGGTTTTCACAGCCACTGCAGGATTCATCTTCCACATCTTCTCATCTCTTCTTGAAACAAGCCATACCTCCGTAAAGAGTTGATTTCTTTGGGCTAGTGTCCTTAGAAGCTTTTCTTCAAACATCAATGATTTCTTCATTCTTCCACCCAAGCTTCACCGTCAATTGGATGTTTGCTCTTGCTGCAATTTTAGCGGAATTCAAGTTGCACTGATAGGAGGCCTTTTCAGTGGATGTCTCATCCTTCTTAGTGCCTCCAATGAGATCCAGTTCAGAAAGGTTGTAAGAAGTTAGTACATGTTTATTTTAGTGAAAACGAATTGAAATCCATGCATAGATTTCTCACCATGTACATTTTCTATGAACTTTCGGAAGACCCCCTGTACTGAATATTGCCCAAATCCTGGGAGAGAAGTGGATGCGGTCCACTTCCTGTCTTCAGTTTGCCCACAGTGGAGGAGTGCACAGAGCAGGGAAAGGCAGCCCCAGAGAGAGGCATGCCCTCCAGCATGCAGCAGACTGCTGGCCCAGTCCTGGCTCCATGGGTTGCTGTGTGGGCCCAGCAAGCTGACCAACCTCCCTGAACCTTAATTTAATCCTAGGTAGCCCAATTCCACTCGCTATTATAGGACTGCTGTGCAGGGACAGTCAATTAACTTAAGAAAAGGAACCTAGCTCCAAGGTTGGCAACCGGGAATTCCAGTTGATTCCATGGGCGGACCCCCTGAGGAATTCCCAAGCTGAAGTCTCGTGGAAGATGAGGTTCAGTGTGACTAGACTGAAGCACCAATCCAATGAAGGGGAAGTCCCACCCACTCTGCCCTGTGCCTGTATAAAGGTGAGGCGGGGCGGCCGCGCCACTCATTGAAGCCGCCAGTTGGGAGAGGAGCAGAGCCAGGCCGGTGCTCCCGAAGGCAGCAAGATGTTGCGAGCCACAACTCCCTGCTGGTTCCCACCTGCATACCCAGAATCTAAGAAGGTGGCCGAGGAGGCGGCCCACGAGGCAACCCGCCATTTGGGAGAGGAGCAGAGCCAGGTCGGTGTTCCCGAAGGCAGCAAGATGTTGCGAGCCACAGCTCCCTGCTGGTTCCCACCTGCATGCCCAGAAGCCAAGAAGGTGGCCGAGGAGGCGGCCCTCGAGGCAAGCCGCCAGTTGGGAGAGGAGCAGAGCCAGGCCGGTGCTCCCGAAGGCAGCAAGATGTTGCGAGCCACAGCTCCCTGCTGGTTCCCACCTGCATACCCAGAAGCTAAGAAGGTGGCCGAGGAGGCGCCCCACGAGGCAAGCCGCCATTTGGGGGTGGAGCAGAGCCAGGTCGGTGTTCCCGAAGGCAGCAAGATGCTGCGAGCCACAGCTCCCTGCTGGTTCCCTCCTGCATACCCAGAAGCCAAGAAGGTGGCCGAGGAGGCGGCCCTCGAGGCTCCAGAATTCCCACTGCCCTCTCATCAGCCTGCCCAGAGCTTCGGGCTCTGCGTGCCCCAGATGCACAACCAGGCCTCAGCACTCGTGGACATCCGGGCGGAGCCCCAGAATAGGGGTCCGGCGGTGCCCCCAGCGTGGCCCAAGATGGCGACGGAGGCGTGGTACTTCCCCGCGCAGAGGGGGTCGGCCTGCTGCTTGCCAGCCGCCCCAAGGCTGACAGAGAGGCCCTGTGGAGTCCGCATCTCAGCCCCCAGGGAGAGGAAGAGGATCGCCCACTTTCCCAGCCCCTGCTTGGTCGCAGGTCGCACCGATGCCAAGAGAACCCGGGTGGCCGGCAGCAGCCAACGCTCCAATGGCTCCAGGGTCGGCACACAGCCACGGAAGACTGGTCGCAACAGACGGGGGAGGGCATGCAAGACCTCCACCACACTCAGCTCTAAGCGAATCGTCCGTCGTCCATCCTTACCGACTTGGAAGAAACCCATTATCCTCCGAAGGTCTCGCTGCCAACTCCCCACCGTCATCCGCCCAGGCTATCTCCAACTGTTCACCAAAGAGTGTCTCAAGTTCTGCGCCTCCAAGCAGGAGGCCGAGGAGAAGGCGCTGAACGAGGAGAACGTGGCCTACGACTGCAGCCCCAAGAACATGTACCTGAATGTGGTCCTGAACACCCTCAAGAGACTGAAGGGCCTGACCCCCAGCTCCATGCCGGGCCTCAGCAGGGCCGCCCTGTACAGCCGCCTCCAGGAGTTCCTGCTCACCCAGGACCAGCTCAAGGAGAACGGCTACCCCTTCCCGCACCCCGAGCGGCCCGGGGGCGCCGTCCTCTTCACTGGCCAGGGGAAGGGGCCCGGCGACTCCTCCTGCAGGGTCTGCTGCCGTTGTGGCACCGACTACCTGGTGTCCTCCTCGGGCCGCTGTCTAGGCGACCAGTTGTGTTATTATCACTGGGGGCGGGTCCGCTCCAGCCAAGTGGCTGGAGGCCGGGTTAGCCAGTACACCTGCTGTGCAGCTGCTCCTGGCTCAGTGGGCTGCCAGGTGGCAAAGCAGCACGTGCGGGACGGCCGCAAGGAGAGCCTCCATGGCTTCGTGAAGACCTTCAAGAAAGAGTTTTCCACAGACGCTTATCCAGGAATCTACGCCTTGGACTGTGAGATGTGCTACACCACGCATGGCCTGGAGCTGACCCGCGTCACCGTGGTGGACGCCGACATGCAAGTGGTGTACGACACCTTCGTCAAGCCCGACAACGAGATCGTGGACTACAACACCAGGTTTTCCGGAGTGACCGAGGCCGACGTCGCCAAGACGAGCGTCACGTTGCCCGAAGTCCAAGCCATCCTGCTGAGCTTTTTCAGCGCCCAAACCATCCTCATCGGGCACAGCCTGGAGAGCGATCTGCTGGCCCTCAAGCTGATCCACAGCACCGTGGTGGACACGGCCGTGCTCTTCCCGCACTACCTGGGTTTCCCCTACAAGCGTTCCCTCAGGAATCTCGCGGCCGACTACCTGGGACAGATCATCCAGGACAGCCAGGACGGCCACAACTCCAGTGAGGACGCAAACGCCTGCCTGCAGCTGGCGATGTGGAAGGTTCGACAGCGCGCCCAGATTCAGCCACGCCACCGGTCCGCCTCTCCCGCCGCCCTGGCCTGTCCTGAGCCCCAGGCCTCTTCCCAAACTGCCATCGATCCCGAGAGCTAGCCCTGTCCACCTCGCCGCAAAGCGAAAGAAACTGGAGCAGCCGGCGGCAGGAGAGGGCCAAAAGCCAAGACTAACCCCGACCCCGGACTCCCAGTCCCCCGGAGTCCCTGCCGCGGGCCGTCGTCCCTGTCCCCATCCCTCTGCCCCTCCCAGACCTCTGTCCTTCCACCAATGGGCTCCCCGAGGCCCCAGCCGCCACTCCCAGTCCCCGGAGACCCTGCCGCCGCCCCTGGCGCCTGTGCCCATCCCTCTGCCCCTCCCAGACTTCTGGCCTTCCACCACTAGCCTCCCCCAGCCCACCTGGACTACCGCGGCCTCTGACAACAAGGCCAGCCCCCAGGCCCACCAGCCTCCTGATCGTCTTCGTTCTTGGGCCTCTTCCCCTTCTGTGGGGCTGTCTGAACCTCCCCTCCCCCACCCGATTTTTCCCCCGCCCCCGGGGCAGGCGCAGAATAAATGTCTGTATGAAGTTAAAAATTAAAAATAAAAAAAAAGCTAAAAACAACTGAAAGTCCTTTGCTTTTGAATGTGCGCTTACCTGGTTTTCTCTAGAGGCACCACTGTGAGGTGGCTCAAGCGCTTAGGCTCTGGAGTTAGACATCTGGGTTCCCATTCCAATTCCACCACTGACTAGCTTTGTCATATTGGACGCATAACTTTTTTGCGCTTCTACTTCTTGATCTTTCAAGTGTCATCAGAAGATAATTAGACACCCACACAATAGCAATGGGAGATTTTAACACCCCACCGTCAACATGAAACAGATCAACGAGACAGAAAGTTGAAAAGGATATCCAGGAACTGAACTTAGCTCTGCACCAAGCAGACCGAATAGACATCTACATTAACTCTCCACCCCAAATCAACAGAATATACATTCTTCTCAGCACCACATCACACTTATTCCAAAACTGACCACATAGTTGGAAGGAAAGCACTCCTCCGCAAATGCAAAAGAACAGAAATTACAACCAACTGTCTCTCAGACCCCAGGGCAGTCAAACTGGACCTCAGGATGAAGAAACTCACTCAAAACCGCTCAACTACACGGAAACGGAGCAATCTGCTCCTGAGTGACTACTGGGTACATAGCGAAATGAAGACAGAATAAAGATGTTCTTTGAAACCAATGAGAACAAAGACACAACATACCAGAATCTCTGGGATACATTGAAAGCAGTGTGTAGAGGGAAACGTAGCATTAAATGCCCACAAGAGAAAGCAGGAAAGATCTAAAATGGACACCCTCACGTCCCAATTCAAAGAATCAGGGAAGCAAGAGCAAACACCATGCCTGAATCAGTCAGTCAACTTCCAACAGGGCTCCAAGAGAGAATGAACCACCATGCCTCTTTAAATCCACGTTTCTATTTGGAATCTTCAATGAGAGATGAGACACTAAGCAGCTAGTTTTGGTGGAATGGCTGATTTTGTCAATGTTTTCGGTGTGTGAGTGTGTGTGTGTGTGTATGTATAGATAACTAAATTAAACTGATAATCTGGATGCTTACATTTCCATTCATTTAATTTGTGTATGTGAGCCCACGCACACGTATATACACACACACTAACACTTCCAGAACACTGACTTAGTGAAGAACTGGATTTCCAGTGTGTCAGACAAATTTCAGAAAGCGCTGAAGAAGGGCATTTCTGATGGATTTCACCGTTCCTGGAATTTTACTTTCCTTTATAACTTAGAGTTCTTCTCTGGAGATTTAATAGATAAAAGTCTTTTGCAGTGTACGTTATTTCATTTTATTTTTATAATTTATTTAAATTGTCATTTTAAATTGACAAATAAAAATGATATATATTTATGGTGTACAACATGATGTTTCATATATGTATACATTGTGGAATGACACAAAAATCAAGCTAATTAACACATTCGTTTCCTCACATACTGATTTTATGGTGATGAGAACATGTTTCAAATCTACTCTGATAGCACATTTCAAGTATACAGTACATAGTTACCCACTGTCGTTGCCGTGCTGTTCAACATATCTCTAGAACTATTCGTATCTGAAATTTTGTATCATTAGACTAACATCTCCCAATCCCTCCCCGGCCCCTGCCTCGGGTAAGCAGCGTTCTGCTCTCTACGACTCTGAGTTCCACTTTTTTACATTGCACATAGAAGTGAGATCGTGCAGTATTTGTATTTCTGTGTTTGCTTTTTAAAACTTTATGATGTATTGATGTATTTTTTCAGACAGTGTCGGAGTCTGTCACCAAGGCTGGAGTACAGTGACACAAACACGGCTCACCACGGCCTCCACCTCCCGGGGTCAAGAGATCCTCCCACTTCAGCCTCCTGAGTAGCTAGGACTACAGGCGTCCAACACCACACCTGGCTAATTTTTGTATTTTTTGTAGAGATGGTTGATCTCCAACTCCTGGGCTCAACTCTTCCTCCTCCCTTCTCCTCCCAAAGTCCTGGGATTACAGGCCTGAGCCACTGTGTCTGGCCTTTGCTTTATTTCACACAGTAGAACATCCTCTAAGCTCATTCATGTTGCTAATGATAAGATTTCTTTCTTTTTCAAGGCTGAATAGGATTCTATTGGATATATGTACCTATATAGATAGATAGATAGATAGATATACATTTATTATTATTGTTTTGGGGGGGATATGGTTTCGCTCGTGTTCCCCAGGCTGGAGTGTAGTGGCATGATTTCGGCTCACTACAACCTCTGCCTCCCAGGCTGAAGTGATTCTCCTGCCTCAGCTGAGATTAAAGGCATGTCCCATCATGTGCGGCCAATTTTGTGTTTCTAGGAGAGATGGGTTTTCACCATGTTGGCCAGGCTGGTCTCGAACTCCAACAATTCTACTTCAACTATTTATTGGATACAAATATTTATGTGTGAGAAACAAGATTTTCAAGAGTGAAAGATTTAAAAACGACTTAATTGTACATCAGTAAGAGGCTGGCTAACTAAATCAGAGTACGTTCATCCTTACAGGAGAATACTATGCAGCTAGAACAAAACCAAATGGAGGAAACTCTTCCAAATGGTAACTTGGAATGATGTTCAAGACTTATTGTAAAATAAGTTTACAGTAAGGTGTAAGGTACCTTATGGCAAAATTCTCTCAGAAATGTGTGTGTGGATTTCAAGTCATCCCAGTCCTAGAACATTGTGCTCTTTAGAGATGCCATACCTGTCTTTCCCTTTGTAATATCAAAGCAGTAATATCTTCTCTGTAGGCTTGTTGGGTGAATTTAATGGAAGAAAGTTAAGGAGGTAGCAGAACCATTGCTGTTTCCCCTCCATAGCCCTGCCACCCACTAAAGAAAGTTGGATGAGATTACTTAATGATTTCCCATTAAGTTGTATTTCCAAATATCATGATTACCATTTGAATGTAGTTGGTATGGAGCTTCGTGAGTGTGTGCTTCGTTTATTATGCATCACGTTCAGCTCCTTGTTATTTGCCTCCTAGTTATCATAGTAAAACTCTACTCCTCTACTCCGAGGAGCCCCTACCATCCGTATCGTCACTTTCCGGCCCAGCACTCTTCATGCTCGTTCGTTTAAAGTATTCTACATTGGGCAAATGAATCTTGGAAGGCAAAAGCTACTGAATTTAGCGAGTTTGTGGAGGCGTTCCCACCGATCAGCAAGGTGGAGTTCCACACACCCGATGACTGCACAACTCCTCTAAGGCAGCAATATGCTGCAAACCCAGACGGCCACTCTTCTCACCCCTCGTCCCTTTGCTGTTCTGGATAATGAGGTCAATAGTCACCTAGGCAACTTGCAAAACTAACTGAAATGGAGAAAGGCCTTCTGGCTGGTGACTAGCCGAGGTCCACCTGGCCCCAATAAGCTGCTGAACAAGAAGGGCTGCCAGAAATTTCCCCCTAGGGAATTTGGTGGAGACGAAGACCTGCTCACTGGACAACGGTTCCTCCCAGGATACCCCCAAGCTGAAGAAGCGGGCTCTGAGCCACCCCCTTTCACCCTCCTTTTCCCCACCCTGGCCTGCTGAAGGTGCGCGTCAGGATGCGGACTACTGAGCCCTAAAGAAACAAGTCCTTCCACTTTGACCCCACGGAGGATTGCCTGTGCGGATCTTCAACGAGTCTACCAGTGTCTAGACACGGGAGCAGTTCTGTCTGGCACAGCAGCTCCCTCAAGGAAGACAAGAGTGAGGAGAAAGGAAACTCAAGTCTGACCATTCTGTCCTGGGAGACAAGAGGAGGATCTCATCTCTCATCTTTCCAAGCAAGGCAACGAGACTTTCTCTCATCTTTCCAAGCAAGGCAAGGAGACTTTTTCTCATGAGGAAACAAAAAGAAGTTGGAAGGAACGAAACCAGCCTTGAAGGTGAATTCCTAAGGATTGCCCATTGAAACTGACAAAATGGCCCTTGTTTGACGAGAGGAATGAGCAGAGCATTGATGTGGTCAAAAAGGACTCGAGTGAGACTTTCCCAGCATGTTTCTACCAAAGCTTTGTCTAAGTTTCGCAAAACACTCTCCTAATAAGCAGATGTTTGGCTCTTCAGAAAGTCAACATGCAAAATGCCTTGAGCGTCCCATAACACTGATGCCATGATGTTGCCTTTGGTCTGCCCTCCTTTTCCTTTGACTGGACCACTGCCATCTCTTGGTAGCCATCGCTTTGATGACGCTTTGTCT
Organism: Pongo pygmaeus; assembly: GCF_028885625.2. Classification (NCBI taxonomy): domain Eukaryota; kingdom Metazoa; phylum Chordata; class Mammalia; order Primates; family Hominidae; genus Pongo; species Pongo pygmaeus. The sequence goes on from NC_072380.2 coordinate 51,491,843, forward strand.
TCAGGATCATATTGGCAAAGCCATGTTCCAAATTCCGGTTACAATTTGTCAAAGAGGTGCCCCAGGATCGTGATCCCTCCTGTTGAAAATTTCCACTGATAGCTCTCGTCGTCACTGCAGCTGATCTGGGCACAATGGTTTTCACAGCCACTGCAGGATTCATCTTCCACATCTTCTCATCTCTTCTTGAAACAAGCCATACCTCCGTAAAGAGTTGATTTCTTTGGGCTAGTGTCCTTAGAAGCTTTTCTTCAAACATCAATGATTTCTTCATTCTTCCACCCAAGCTTCACCGTCAATTGGATGTTTGCTCTTGCTGCAATTTTAGCGGAATTCAAGTTGCACTGATAGGAGGCCTTTTCAGTGGATGTCTCATCCTTCTTAGTGCCTCCAATGAGATCCAGTTCAGAAAGGTTGTAAGAAGTTAGTACATGTTTATTTTAGTGAAAACGAATTGAAATCCATGCATAGATTTCTCACCATGTACATTTTCTATGAACTTTCGGAAGACCCCCTGTACTGAATATTGCCCAAATCCTGGGAGAGAAGTGGATGCGGTCCACTTCCTGTCTTCAGTTTGCCCACAGTGGAGGAGTGCACAGAGCAGGGAAAGGCAGCCCCAGAGAGAGGCATGCCCTCCAGCATGCAGCAGACTTCTGGCCCTGTCCTGTCTCCATGGGTTGCTGTGTGGGCCCAGCAAGCTGACCAACCTCCCTGAACCTTAATTTAATCCTAGGTAGCCCAATTCCACTCGCTATTATAGGACTGCTGTGCAGGGACAGTCAATTAACTTAAGAAAAGGAACCTAGCTCCAAGGTTGGCAACCGGGAATTCCAGTTGATTCCATGGGCGGACCCCCTGAGGAATTCCCAAGCTGAAGTCTCGTGGAAGATGAGGTTCAGTGTGACTAGACTGAAGCACCAATCCAATGAAGGGGAAGTCCCACCCACTCTGCCCTGTGCCTGTATAAAGGTGAGGCGGGGCGGCCGCGCCACTCATTGAAGCCGCCAGTTGGGAGAGGAGCAGAGCCAGGCCGGTGCTCCCGAAGGCAGCAAGATGTTGCGAGCCACAGCTCCCTGCTGGTTCCCACCTGCATACCCAGAAGCTAAGAAGGTGGCCGAGGAGGCGGCCCACGAGGCAAGCCGCCATTTGGGAGAGGAGCAGAGCCAGGTCGGTGTTCCCGAAGGCAGCAAGATGTTGCGAGCCACAGCTCCCTGCTGGTTCCCACCTGCATGCCCAGAAGCCAAGAAGGTGGCCGAGGAGGCGGCCCTCGAGGCAAGCCGCCAGTTGGGAGAGGAGCAGAGCCAGGCCGGTGCTCCCGAAGGCAGCAAGATGTTGCGAGCCACAGCTCCCTGCTGGTTCCCACCTGCATACCCAGAAGCTAAGAAGGTGGCCGAGGAGGCGCCCCACGAGGCAAGCCGCCATTTGGGAGTGGAGCAGAGCCAGGTCGGTGTTCCCGAAGGCAGCAAGATGTTGCGAGCCACAGCTCCCTGCTGGTTCCCTCCTGCATACCCAGAAGCCAAGAAGGTGGCCGAGGAGGCGGCCCTCGAGGCTCCAGAATTCCCACTGCCCTCTCATCAGCCTGCCCAGAGCTTCGGGCTCTGCGTGCCCCAGATGCACAACCAGGCCTCAGCACTCGTGGACATCCGGGCGGAGCCCCAGAATAGGGGTCCGGCGGTGCCCCCAGCGTGGCCCAAGATGGCGACGGAGGCGTGGTACTTCCCCGCGCAGAGGGGGTCGGCCTGCTGCTTGCCAGCCGCCCCAAGGCTGACAGAGAGGCCCTGTGGAGTCCGCATCTCAGCCCCCAGGGAGAGGAAGAGGATCGCCCACTTTCCCAGCCCCTGCTTGGTCGCAGGTCGCACCGATGCCAAGAGAACCCGGGTGGCCGGCAGCAGCCAACGCTCCAATGGCTCCAGGGTCGGCACACAGCCACGGAAGACTGGTCGCAACAGACGGGGGAGGGCATGCAAGACCTCCACCACACTCAGCTCTAAGCGAATCGTCCGTCGTCCATCCTTACCGACTTGGAAGAAACCCATTATCTTCCGAAGGTCTCGCTGCCAAGTCCCCAACGTCATCCGCCGAGGCTATCTCCAACTGTTCACCAAAGAGTGTCTCAAGTTCTGCGCCTCCCAGCAGGAGGCCGAGGAGAAGGCGCTGAACGAGGAGAAGGTGGCCTACGACTGCAGCCCCAACAAGAACATGTACCTGAATGTGGTCCTGAACACCCTCAAGAGACTGAAGGGCCTGACCCCCAGCTCCATGCCGGGCCTCAGCAGGGCCGCCCTGTACAGCCGCCTCCAGGAGTTCCTGCTCACCCAGGACCAGCTCAAGGAGAACGGCTACCCCTTCCCGCACCCCGAGCGGCCCGGAGGCGCCGTCCTCTTCACTGGCCAGGGGAAGGGGCCCGGCGACTCCTCCTGCAGGGTCTGCTGCCGTTGTGGCACCGACTACCTGGTGTCCTCCTCGGGCCGCTGTCTACGCGACCAGTTGTGTTATTATCACTGGGGGCGGGTCCGCTCCAGCCAAGTGGCTGGAGGCCGGGTTAGCCAGTACACCTGCTGTGCAGCTGCTCCTGGCTCAGTGGGCTGCCAGGTGGCGAAGCAGCACGTGCGGGACGGCCGCAAGGAGAGCCTCCATGGCTTCGTGAAGACCTTCAAGAAAGAGTTTTCCACAGACGCTTATCCAGGAATCTACGCCTTGGACTGTGAGATGTGCTACACCACGCATGGCCTGGAGCTGACCCGCGTCACCGTGGTGGACGCCGACATGCAAGTGGTGTAGGACACCTTCGTCAAGCCCGACAACGAGATCGTGGACTACAACACCAGGTTTTCCGGAGTGACCGAGGCCGACGTCGCCAAGACGAGCGTCACGTTGCCCGAAGTCCAAGCCATCCTGCTGAGCTTTTTCAGCGCCCAAACCATCCTCATCGGGCACAGCCTGGAGAGCGATCTGCTGGCCCTCAAGCTGATCCACAGCACCGTGGTGGACACGGCCGTGCTCTTCCCGCACTACCTGGGTTTCCCCTACAAGCGTTCCCTCAGGAATCTCGCGGCCGACTACCTGGGACAGATCATCCAGGACAGCCAGGACGGCCACAACTCCAGCGAGGACGCAAACGCCTGCCTGCAGCTGGCGATGTGGAAGGTTCGACAGCGCGCCCAGATTCAGCCACGCCACCGGTCCGCCTCTCCCGCCGCCCTGGCCTGTCCTGAGCCCCAGGCCTCTTCCCAAACTGCCATCGATCCCGAGAGCTAGCCCTGTCCACCTCGCCGCAAAGCGAAAGAAACTGGAGCAGCCGGCGGCAGGAGAGGGCCAAAAGCCAAGACTAACCCCGACCCCGGACTCCCAGTCCCCCGGAGTCCCTGCCGCGGGCCGTCGTCCCTGTCCCCATCCCTCTGCCCCTCCCAGACCTCTGTCCTTCCACCAATGGGCTCCCCGAGGCCCCAGCCGCCACTCCCAGTCCCCGGAGACCCTGCCGCCGCCCCTGGCGCCTGTGCCCATCCCTCTGCCCCTCCCAGACCTCTGGCCTTCCACCACTAGCCTCCCCCAGCCCACCTGGACTTCCCCGGCCTCTGACAACAAGGCCAGCCCCCAGGCCCACCAGCCTCCTGATCGTCTTCGTTCTTGGGCCTCTTCCCCTTCTGTGGGGCTGTCTGAACCTCCCCTCCCCCACCCGATTTTTCCCCCGCCCCCGGGGCAGGCGCAGAATAAATGTCTGTATGAAGTTAAAAATTAAAAATAAAAAAAAAGCTAAAAACAACTCAAAGTCCTTTGCTTTTGAATGTGCGCTTACCTGGTTTTCTCTAGAGGCACCACTGTGAGGTGGCTCAAGCCCTTAGGCTCTGGAGTTAGACATCTGGGTTCCCATTCCAATTCCACCACTGACTAGCTTTGTCATATTGGACGCATAACTTTTTTGCGCTTCTACTTCTTGATCTTTCAAGTGTCATCAGAAGATAATTAGACACCCACACAATAGCAATGGGAGATTTTAACACCCCACCGTCAACATGAAACAGATCAACGAGACAGAAACTTGAAAAGGATATCCAGGAACTGAACTTAGCTCTGCACCAAGCAGACCGAATAGACATCTACATTAACTCTCCACCCCAAGTCAACAGAATATACATTCTTCTCAGCACCACATCACACTTATTCCAAAACTGACCACATAGTTGGAAGGAAAGCACTCCTCCGCAAATGCAAAAGAACAGAAATTACAACCAACTGTCTCTCAGACCCCAGGGCAGTCAAACTGGACCTCAGGATGAAGAAACTCACTCAAAACCGCTCAACTACACGGAAACGGAGCAATCTGCTCCTGAGTGACTACTGGGTACATAGCGAAATGAAGACAGAATAAAGATGTTCTTTGAAACCAATGAGAACAAAGACACAACATACCAGAATCTCTGGGATACATTGAAAGCAGTGTGTAGAGGGAAACGTAGCATTAAATGCCCACAAGAGAAAGCAGGAAAGATCTAAAATGGACACCCTCACGTCCCAATTCAAAGAACCAGGGAAGCAAGAGCAAACACAATGCCTGAATCAGTCAGTCAACTTCCAACAGGGCTCCAAGAGAGAATGAACCACCATGCCTCTTCAAATCCACGTTTCTATTTGGAATCTTCAATGAGAGATGAGACACTAAGCAGCTAGTTTTGGTGGAATGGCTGATTTTGTCAATGTTTTCGGTGTGTGAGTGTGTGTGTGTGTGTATGTATAGATAACTAAATTAAACTGGTAATCTGGATGCTTACATTTCCATTCATTTAATTTGTGTATGTGAGCCCACGCACACGTATATACACACACACTAACACTTCCAGAACACTGACTTAGTGAAGAACTGGATTTCCAGTGTGTCAGACAAATTTCAGAAAGCGCTGAAGAAGGGCATTTCTGATGGATTTCACCGTTCCTGGAATTTTATTTTCCTTTATAACTTAGAGTTCTTCTCTGGAGATTTAATAGATAAAAGTCTTTTGCAGTGTACGTTATTTCATTTTATTTTTATAATTTATTTAAATTGTCATTTTAAATTGACAAATAAAAGTGATATATATTTATGGTGTACAACATGATGTTTCATATATGTATACATTGTGGAATGACACAAAAATCAAGCTAATTAACACATTCGTTTCCTCACATACTGATTTTATGGTGATGAGAACATGTTTCAAATCTACTCTGATAGCACATTTCAAGTATACAGTACATAGTTACCCACTGTCGTTGCCGTGCTGTTCAACATATCTCTAGAACTATTCGTATCTGAAATTTTGTATCATTAGACTAACATCTCCCAATCCCTCCCCGGCCCCTGCCTCGGGTAAGCAGCGTTCTGCTCTCTACGACTCTGAGTTCCACTTTTTTACATTGCACATAGAAGTGAGATCGTGCAGTATTTGTATTTCTGTGTTTGCTTTTTAAAACTTTATGATGTATTGATGTATTTTTTCAGACAGTGTCGGAGTCTGTCACCAAGGCTGGAGTACAGTGACACAAACACGGCTCACCACGGCCTCCACCTCCCGGGGTCAAGAGATCCTCCCACTTCAGCCTCCTGAGTAGCTAGGACTACAGGCGTCCAACACCACACCTGGCTAATTTTTGTATTTTTTGTAGAGATGGTTGATCTCCAACTCCTGGGCTCAACTCTTCCTCCTCCCTTCTCCTCCCAAAGTCCTGGGATTACAGGCCTGAGCCACTGTGTCTGGCCTTTGCTTTATTTCACACAGTAGAACATCCTCTAAGCTCATTCATGTTGCTAATGATAAGATTTCTTTCTTTTTCAAGGCTGAATAGGATTCTATTGGATATATGTACCTATATAGATAGATAGATAGATAGATATACATTTATTATTATTGTTTTGGGGGGGATATGGTTTCGCTCGTGTTCCCCAGGCTGGAGTACAGTGGCATGATTTCGGCTCACTACAACCTCTGCCTCCCAGGCTGAAGTGATTCTCCTGCCTCAGCTGAGATTAAAGGCCTGTCCCATCATGTGCGGCCAATTTTGTGTTTCTAGGAGAGATGGGTTTTCACCATGTTGGCCAGGCTGGTCTCGAACTCCAACAATTCTACTTCAACTATTTATTGGATACAAATATTTATGTGTGAGAAACAAGATTTTCAAGAGTGAATGATTTAAAAACGACTTAATTGTACATCAGTAAGAGGCTGGCTAACTAAATCAGAGTACGTTCATCCTTACAGAAGAATACTATGCAGCTAGAACAAAACCAAATGGAGGAAACTCTTCCAAATGGTAACTTGGAATGATGTTCAAGACTTATTGTAAAATAAGTTTACAGTAAGGTGTAAGGTACCTTATGGCAAAATTCTCTCAGAAATGTGTGTGTGTGGATTTCAAGTCATCCCAGTCCTAGAACATTGTGCTCTTTAGAGATGCCATACCTGTCTTTCCCTTTGTAATATCAAAGCAGTAATATCTTCTCTGGAGGCTTGTTGGGTGAATTTAATGGAAGAAAGTTAAGGAGGTAGCAGAACCATTGCTGTTTCCCCTCCATAGCCCTGCCACCCACTAAAGAAAGTTGGATGAGATTACTTAATGATTTCCCATTAAGTTGTATTTCCAAATATCATGATTACCATTTGAATGTAGTTGGTATGGAGCTTCGTGAGTGTGTGCTTCGTTTATTATGCATCACGTTCAGCTCCTTGTTATTTGCCTCCTAGTTATCATAGTAAAACTCTACTCCTCTACTCCGAGGAGCCCCTACCATCCGTATCGTCACTTTCCGGCCCAGCACTCTTCATGCTCGTTCGTTTAAAGTATTCTACATTGGGCAAATGAATCTTGGAAGGCAAAAGCTACTGAATTTAGCGAGTTTGTGGAGGCGTTCCCACCGATCAGCAAGGTGGAGTTCCACACACCCGATGACTGCACAACTCCTCTAAGGCAGCAATATGCTGCAAACACAGACGGCCACTCTTCTCACCCCTCGTCCCTTTGCTGTTCTGGATAATGAGGTCAATAGTCACCTAGGCAACTTGCAAAACTAACTGAAATGGAGAAAGGCCTTCTGGCTGGTGACTAGCCGAGGTCCACCTGGCCCCAATAAGCTGCTGAACAAGAAGGGCTGCCAGAAATTTCCCCCTAGGGAATTTGGTGGAGACGAAGACCTGCTCACTGGACAACGGTTCCTCCCAGGATACCCCCAAGCTGAAGAAGCGGGCTCTGAGCCACCCCCTTTCACCCTCCTTTTCCCCACCCTGGCCTGGTGAAGGTGCGCGTCAGGATGTGGACTACTGAGCCCTAAAGAAACAAGTCCTTCCACTTTGACCCCACGGAGGATTGCCTGTGCGGATCTTCAACGAGTCTACCAGTGTCTAGACACGGGAGCAGTTCTGTCTGGCACAGCAGCTCCCTCAAGGAAGACAAGAGTGAGGAGAAAGGAAACTCAAGTCTGACCATTCTGTCCTGGGAGACAAGAGGAGGATCTCATCTCTCATCTTTCCAAGCAAGGCAACGAGACTTTCTCTCATCTTTCCAAGCAAGGCAAGGAGACCTTTTCTCATGAGGAAACAAAAAGAAGTTGGAAGGAACGAAACCAGCCTGGAAGGTGAATTCCTAAGGATTGCCCATTGAAACTGACAAAATGGCCCTTGTTTGACGAGAGGAATGAGCAGAGCATTGATGTGGTCAAAAAGGACTCGAGTGAGACTTTCCCAGCATGTTTCTACCAAAGCTTTGTCTAAGTTTCGCAAAACACTCTCCTAATAAGCAGATGTTTGGCTCTTCAGAAAGTCAACATGCAAAATGCCTTGAGCGTCCCATAACACTGATGCCATGATGTTGCCTTTGGTCTGCCCTCCTTTTCCTTTGACTGGACCACTGCCATCTCTTGGTAGCCATCGCTTTGATGACGCTTTGTCTTCAGGATCATATTGGCAAAGCCATGTTCCAAATTCTGGTTACAATTTGTCAAACAGGTGCCCCAGGATCGTGATCCCTCCTGTTGAAAATTTCCACTGATAGCTCTCGTCGTCACTGCAGCTGATCTGGGCACAATGGTTTTCACAGCCACTGCAGGATTCATCTTCCACATCTTCTCATCTCTTCTTGAAACAAGCCATACCTCCGTAAAGAGTTGATTTCTTTGGGCTAGTGTCCTTAGAAGCTTTTCTTCAAACATCAATGATTTCTTCATTCTTCCACCCAAGCTTCACCGTCAATTGGATGTTTGCTCTTGCTGCAATTTTAGCGGAATTCAAGTTGCACTGATAGGAGGCCTTTTCAGTGGATGTCTCATCCTTCTTAGTGCCTCCAATGAGATCCAGTTCAGAAAGGTTGTAAGAAGTTAGTACATGTTTATTTTAGTGAAAACGAATTGAAATCCATGCATAGATTTCTCACCATGTACATTTTCTATGAACTTTCGGAAGACCCCCTGTACTGAATATTGCCCAAATCCTGGGAGAGAAGTGGATGCGGTCCACTTCCTGTCTTCAGTTTGCCCACAGTGGAGGAGTGCACAGAGCAGGGAAAGGCAGCCCCAGAGAGAGGCATGCCCTCCAGCATGCAGCAGACTTCTGGCCCTGTCCTGTCTCCATGGGTTGCTGTGTGGGCCCAGCAAGCTGACCAACCTCCCTGAACCTTAATTTAATCCTAGGTAGCCCAATTCCACTCGCTATTATAGGACTGCTGTGCAGGGACAGTCAATTAACTTAAGAAAAGGAACCTAGCTCCAAGGTTGGCAACCGGGAATTCCAGTTGATTCCATGGGCGGACCCCCTGAGGAATTCCCAAGCTGAAGTCTCGTGGAAGATGAGGTTCAGTGTGACTAGACTGAAGCACCAATCCAATGAAGGGGAAGTCCCACCCACTCTGCCCTGTGCCTGTATAAAGGTGAGGCGGGGCGGCCGCGCCACTCATTGAAGCCGCCAGTTGGGAGAGGAGCAGAGCCAGGCCGGTGCTCCCGAAGGCAGCAAGATGTTGCGAGCCACAGCTCCCTGCTGGTTCCCACCTGCATACCCAGAAGCTAAGAAGGTGGCCGAGGAGGCGGCCCACGAGGCAAGCCGCCATTTGGGAGAGGAGCAGAGCCAGGTCGGTGTTCCCGAAGGCAGCAAGATGTTGCGAGCCACAGCTCCCTGCTGGTTCCCACCTGCATGCCCAGAAGCCAAGAAGGTGGCCGAGGAGGCGGCCCTCGAGGCAAGCCGCCAGTTGGGAGAGGAGCAGAGCCAGGCCGGTGCTCCCGAAGGCAGCAAGATGTTGCGAGCCACAGCTCCCTGCTGGTTCCCACCTGCATACCCAGAAGCTAAGAAGGTGGCCGAGGAGGCGCCCCACGAGGCAAGCCGCCATTTGGGGGTGGAGCAGAGCCAGGTCGGTGTTCCCGAAGGCAGCAAGATGCTGCGAGCCACAGCTCCCTGCTGGTTCCCTCCTGCATACCCAGAAGCCAAGAAGGTGGCCGAGGAGGCGGCCCTCGAGGCTCCAGAATTCCCACTGCCCTCTCATCAGCCTGCCCAGAGCTTCGGGCTCTGCGTGCCCCAGATGCACAACCAGGCCTCAGCACTCGTGGACATCCGGGCGGAGCCCCAGAATAGGGGTCCGGCGGTGCCCCCAGCGTGGCCCAAGATGGCGACGGAGGCGTGGTACTTCCCCGCGCAGAGGGGGTCGGCCTGCTGCTTGCCAGCCGCCCCAAGGCTGACAGAGAGGCCCTGTGGAGTCCGCATCTCAGCCCCCAGGGAGAGGAAGAGGATCGCCCACTTTCCCAGCCCCTGCTTGGTCGCAGGTCGCACCGATGCCAAGAGAACCCGGGTGGCCGGCAGCAGCCAACGCTCCAATGGCTCCAGGGTCGGCACACAGCCACGGAAGACTGGTCGCAACAGACGGGGGAGGACATGCAAGACCTCCACCACACTCAGCTCTAAGCGAATCGTCCGTCGTCCATCCTTACCGACTTGGAAGAAACCCATTATCCTCCGAAGGTCTCGCTGCCAACTCCCCACCGTCATCCGCCGAGGCTATCTCCAACTGTTCACCAAAGAGTGTCTCAAGTTCTGCGCCTCCAAGCAGGAGGCCGAGGAGAAGGCGCTGAACGAGGAGAAGGTGGCCTACGACTGCAGCCCCAACAAGAACATGTACCTGAATGTGGTCCTGAACACCCTCAAGAGACTGAAGGGCCTGACCCCCAGCTCCATGCCGGGCCTCAGCAGGGCCGCCCTGTACAGCCGCCTCCAGGAGTTCCTGCTCACCCAGGACCAGCTCAAGGAGAACGGCTACCCCTTCCCGCACCCCGAGCGGCCCGGGGGCGCCGTCCTCTTCACTGGCCAGGGGAAGGGGCCCGGCGACTCCTCCTGCAGGATCTGCTGCCGTTGTGGCACCGACTACCTGGTGTCCTCCTCGGGCCGCTGTCTACGCGACCAGTTGTGTTATTATCACTGGGGGCGGGTCCGCTCCAGCCAAGTGGCTGGAGGCCGGGTTAGCCAGTACACCTGCTGTGCAGCTGCTCCTGGCTCAGTGGGCTGCCAGGTGGCGAAGCAGCACGTGCGGGACGGCCGCAAGGAGAGCCTCCATGGCTTCGTGAAGACCTTCAAGAAAGAGTTTTCCACAGACGCTTATCCAGGAATCTACGCCTTGGACTGTGAGATGTGCTACACCACGCATGGCCTGGAGCTGACCCGCGTCACCGTGGTGGACGCCGACATGCAAGTGGTGTAGGACACCTTCGTCAAGCCCGACAACGAGATCGTGGACTACAACACCAGGTTTTCCGGAGTGACCGAGGCCGACGTCGCCAAGACGAGCGTCACGTTGCCCGAAGTCCAAGCCATCCTGCTGAGCTTTTTCAGCGCCCAAACCATCCTCATCGGGCACAGCCTGGAGAGCGATCTGCTGGCCCTCAAGCTGATCCACAGCACCGTGGTGGACACGGCCGTGCTCTTCCCGCACTACCTGGGTTTCCCCTACAAGCGTTCCCTCAGGAATCTCGCGGCCGACTACCTGGGACAGATCATCCAGGACAGCCAGGACGGCCACAACTCCAGTGAGGACGCAAACGCCTGCCTGCAGCTGGCGATGTGGAAGGTTCGACAGCGCGCCCAGATCCAGCCACGCCACCGGTCCGCCTCTCCCGCCGCCCTGGCCTGTCCTGAGCCCCAGGCCTCTTCCCAAACTGCCATCGATCCCGAGAGCTAGCCCTGTCCACCTCGCCGCAAAGCGAAAGAAACTGGAGCAGCCGGCGGCAGGAGAGGGCCAAAAGCCAAGACTAACCCCGACCCCGGACTCCCAGTCCCCCGGAGTCCCTGCCGCGGGCCGTCGTCCCTGTCCCCATCCCTCTGCCCCTCCCAGACCTCTGTCCTTCCACCAATGGGCTCCCCGAGGCCCCAGCCGCCACTCCCAGTCCCCGGAGACCCTGCCGCCGCCCCTGGCGCCTGTGCCCATCCCTCTGCCCCTCCCAGACCTCTGGCCTTCCACCACTAGCCTCCCCCAGCCCACCTGGAATACCGCGGCCTCTGACAACAAGGCCAGCCCCCAGGCCCACCAGCCTCCTGATCGTCTTCGTTCTTGGGCCTCTTCCCCTTCTGTGGGGCTGTCTGAACCTCCCCTCCCCCACCCGATTTTTCCCCCGCCCCCGGGGCAGGCGCAGAATAAATGTCTGTATGAAGTTAAAAATTAAAAATAAAAAAAAAGCTAAAAACAACTGAAAGTCCTTTGCTTTTGAATGTGCGCTTACCTGGTTTTCTCTAGAGGCACCACTGTGAGGTGGCTCAAGCGCTTAGGCTCTGGAGTTAGACATCTGGGTTCCCATTCCAATTCCACCACTGACTAGCTTTGTCATATTGGACGCATAACTTTTTTGCGCTTCTACTTCTTGATCTTTCAAGTGTCATCAGAAGATAATTAGACACCCACACAATAGCAATGGGAGATTTTAACACCCCACCGTCAACATGAAACAGATCAACGAGACAGAAACTTGAAAAGGATATCCAGGAACTGAACTTAGCTCTGCACCAAGCAGACCGAATAGACATCTACATTAACTCTCCACCCCAAATCAACAGAATATACATTCTTCTCAGCACCACATCACACTTATTCCAAAACTGACCACATAGTTGGAAGGAAAGCACTCCTCCGCAAATGCAAAAGAACAGAAATTACAACCAACTGTCTCTCAGACCCCAGGGCAGTCAAACTGGACCTCAGGATGAAGAAACTCACTCAAAACCGCTCAACTACACGGAAACGGAGCAATCTGCTCCTGAGTGACTACTGGGTACATAGCGAAATGAAGACAGAATAAAGATGTTCTTTGAAACCAATGAGAACAAAGACACAACATACCAGAATCTCTGGGATACATTGAAAGCAGTGTGTAGAGGGAAACGTAGCATTAAATGCCCACAAGAGAAAGCAGGAAAGATCTAAAATGGACACCCTCACGTCCCAATTCAAAGAATCAGGGAAGCAAGAGCAAACACCATGCCTGAATCAGTCAGTCAACTTCCAACAGGGCTCCAAGAGAGAATGAACCACCATGCCTCTTTAAATCCACGTTTCTATTTGGAATCTTCAATGAGAGATGAGACACTAAGCAGCTAGTTTTGGTGGAATGGCTGATTTTGTCAATGTTTTCGGTGTGTGAGTGTGTGTGTGTGTGTATGTATAGATAACTAAATTAAACTGATAATCTGGATGCTTACATTTCCATTCATTTAATTTGTGTATGTGAGCCCACGCACACGTATATACACACACACTAACACTTCCAGAACACTGACTTAGTGAAGAACTGGATTTCCAGTGTGTCAGACAAATTTCAGAAAGCGCTGAAGAAGGGCATTTCTGATGGATTTCACCGTTCCTGGAATTTTACTTTCCTTTATAACTTAGAGTTCTTCTCTGGAGATTTAATAGATAAAAGTCTTTTGCAGTGTACGTTATTTCATTTTATTTTTATAATTTATTTAAATTGTCATTTTAAATTGACAAATAAAAATGATATATATTTATGGTGTACAACATGATGTTTCATATATGTATACATTGTGGAATGACACAAAAATCAAGCTAATTAACACATTCGTTTCCTCACATACTGATTTTATGGTGATGAGAACATGTTTCAAATCTACTCTGATAGCACATTTCAAGTATAAAGTACATAGTTACCCACTGTCGTTGCCGTGCTGTTCAACATATCTCTAGAACTATTCGTATCTGAAATTTTGTATCATTAGACTAACATCTCCCAATCCCTCCCCGGCCCCTGCCTCGGGTAAGCAGCGTTCTGCTCTCTACGACTCTGAGTTCCACTTTTTTACATTGCACATAGAAGTGAGATCGTGCAGTATTTGTATTTCTGTGTTTGCTTTTTAAAACTTTATGATGTATTGATGTATTTTTTCAGACAGTGTCGGAGTCTGTCACCAAGGCTGGAGTACAGTGACACAAACACGGCTCACCACGGCCTCCACCTCCCGGGGTCAAGAGATCCTCCCACTTCAGCCTCCTGAGTAGCTAGGACTACAGGCGTCCAACACCACACCTGGCTAATTTTTGTATTTTTTGTAGAGATGGTTGATCTCCAACTCCTGGGCTCAACTCTTCCTCCTCCCTTCTCCTCCCAAAGTCCTGGGATTACAGGCCTGAGCCACTGTGTCTGGCCTTTGCTTTATTTCACACAGTAGAACATCCTCTAGGCTCATTCATGTTGCTAATGATAAGATTTCTTTCTTTTTCAAGGCTGAATAGGATTCTATTGGATATATGTACCTATATAGATAGATAGATAGATAGATAGATATACATTTATTATTATTGTTTTGGGGGGGATATGGTTTCGCTCGTGTTCCCCAGGCTGGAGTGCAGTGACATGATTTCGGCTCACTACAACCTCTGCCTCCCAGGCTGAAGTGATTCTCCTGCCTCAGCTGAGATTAAAGGCATGTCCCATCATGTGCGGCCAATTTTGTGTTTCTAGGAGAGATGGGTTTTCACCATGTTGGCCAGGCTGGTCTCGAACTCCAACAATTCTACTTCAACTATTTATTGGATACAAATATTTATGTGTGAGAAACAAGATTTTCAAGAGTGAAAGATTTAAAAACGACTTAATTGTACATCAGTAAGAGGCTGGCTAACTAAATCAGAGTACGTTCATCCTTACAGAAGAATACTATGCAGCTAGAACAAAACCAAATGGAGGAAACTCTTCCAAATGGTAACTTGGAATGATGTTCAAGACTTATTGTAAAATAAGTTTACAGTAAGGTGTAAGGTACCTTATGGCAAAATTCTCTCAGAAATGTGTGTGTGTGGATTTCAAGTCATCCCAGTCCTAGAACATTGTGCTCTTTAGAGATGCCATACCTGTCTTTCCCTTTGTAATATCAAAGCAGTAATATCTTCTCTGGAGGCTTGTTGGGTGAATTTAATGGAAGAAAGTTAAGGAGGTACCAGAACCATTGCTGTTTCCCCTCCGTAGCCCTGCCACCCACTAAAGAAAGTTGGATGAGATTACTTAATGATTTCCCATTAAGTTGTATTTCCAAATATCATGATTATCATTTGAATGTAGTTGGTATGGAGCTTCGTGAGTGTGTGCTTCGTTTATTATGCATCACGTTCAGCTCCTTGTTATTTGCCTCCTAGTTATCATAGTAAAACTCTACTCCTCTACTCCGAGGAGCCCCTACCATCCGTATCGTCACTTTCCGGCCCAGCACTCTTCATACTCGTTCGTTTAAAGCATTCTACATTGGGCAAATGAATCTTGGAAGGCAAAAGCTACTGAATTTAGCGAGTTTGTGGAGGCGTTCCCACCGATCAGCCAGGTGGAGTTCCACACACCCGATGACTGCACAACTCCTATAAGGCAGCAATATGCTGCAAACCCAGACGGCCACTCTTCTCACCCCTCGTCCCTTTGCTGTTCTGGATAATGAGGTCAATAGTCACCTAGGCAACTTGCAAAACTAACTGAAATGGAGAAAGGCCTTCTGGCTGGTGACTAGCCGAGGTCCACCTGGCCCCAATAAGCTGCTGAACAAGAAGGGCTGCCAGAAATTTCCCCCTAGGGAATTTGGTGGAGACGAAGACCTGCTCACTGGACAACGGTTCCTCCCAGGATACCTGCAAGCTGAAGAAGCGGGCTCTGAGCCACCCCCTTTCACCCTCCTTTTCCCCACCCTGGCCTGGTGAAGGTGCGCGTCAGGATGTGGACTACTGAGCCCTAAAGAAACAAGTCCTTCCACTTTGACCCCACGGAGGATTGCCTGTGCGGATCTTCAACGAGTCTACCAGTGTCTAGACACGGGAGCAGTTCTGTCTGGCACAGCAGCTCCCTCAAGGAAGACAAGAGTGAGGAGAAAGGAAACTCAAGTCTGACCATTCTGTCCTGGGAGACAAGAGGAGGATCTCATCTCTCATCTTTCCAAGCAAGGCAACGAGACTTTCTCTCATCTTTCCAAGCAAGGCAAGGAGACCTTTTCTCATGAGGAAACAAAAAGAAGTTGGAAGGAACGAAACCAGCCTGGAAGGTGAATTCCTAAGGATTGCCCATTGAAACTGACAAAATGGCCCTTGTTTGACGAGAGGAATGAGCAGAGCATTGATGTGGTCAAAAAGGACTCGAGTGAGACTTTCCCAGCATGTTTCTACCAAAGCTTTGTCTAAGTTTCGCAAAACACTCTCCTAATAAGCAGATGTTTGGCTCTTCAGAAAGTCAACATGCAAAATGCCTTGAGCGTCCCATAACACTGATGCCATGATGTTGCCTTTGGTCTGCCCTCCTTTTCCTTTGACTGGACCACTGCCATCTCTTGGTAGCCATCGCTTTGATGACGCTTTGTCTTCAGGATCATATTGGCAAAGCCATGTTCCAAATTCCGGTTACAATTTGTCAAACAGGTGCCCCAGGATCGTGATCCCTCCTGTTGAAAATTTCCACTGATAGCTCTCGTCGTCACTGCAGCTGATCTGGGCACAATGGTTTTCACAGCCACTGCAGGATTCATCTTCCACATCTTCTCATCTCTTCTTGAAACAAGCCATACCTCCGTAAAGAGTTGATTTCTTTGGGCTAGTGTCCTTAGAAGCTTTTCTTCAAACATCAATGATTTCTTCATTCTTCCACCCAAGCTTCACCGTCAATTGGATGTTTGCTCTTGCTGCAATTTTAGCGGAATTCAAGTTGCACTGATAGGAGGCCTTTTCAGTGGATGTCTCATCCTTCTTAGTGCCTCCAATGAGATCCAGTTCAGAAAGGTTGTAAGAAGTTAGTACATGTTTATTTTAGTGAAAACGAATTGAAATCCATGCATAGATTTCTCACCATGTATATTTTCTATGAACTTTCGGAAGACCCCCTGTACTGAATATTGCCCAAATCCTGGGAGAGAAGTGGATGCGGTCCACTTCCTGTCTTCAGTTTGCCCACAGTGGAGGAGTGCACAGAGCAGGGAAAGGCAGCCCCAGAGAGAGGCATGCCCTCCAGCATGCAGCAGACTGCTGGCCCAGTCCTGGCTCCATGGGTTGCTGTGTGGGCCCAGCAAGCTGACCAACCTCCCTGAACCTTAATTTAATCCTAGGTAGCCCAATTCCACTCGCTATTATAGGACTGCTGTGCAGGGACAGTCAATTAACTTAAGAAAAGGAACCTAGCTCCAAGGTTGGCAACCGGGAATTCCAGTTGATTCCATGGGCGGACCCCCTGAGGAATTCCCAAGCTGAAGTCTCGTGGAAGATGAGGTTCAGTGTGACTAGACTGAAGCACCAATCCAATGAAGGGGAAGTCCCACCCACTCTGCCCTGTGCCTGTATAAAGGTGAGGCGGGGCGGCCGCGCCACTCATTGAAGCCGCCAGTTGGGAGAGGAGCAGAGCCAGGCCGGTGCTCCCGAAGGCAGCAAGATGTTGCGAGCCACAACTCCCTGCTGGTTCCCACCTGCATACCCAGAAGCTAAGAAGGTGGCCGAGGAGGCGGCCCACGAGGCAACCCGCCATTTGGGAGAGGAGCAGAGCCAGGTCGGTGTTCCCGAAGGCAGCAAGATGTTGCGAGCCACAGCTCCCTGCTGGTTCCCACCTGCATGCCCAGAAGCCAAGAAGGTGGCCGAGGAGGCGGCCCTCGAGGCAAGCCGCCAGTTGGGAGAGGAGCAGAGCCAGGCCGGTGCTCCCGAAGGCAGCAAGATGTTGCGAGCCACAGCTCCCTGCTGGTTCCCACCTGCATACCCAGAAGCTAAGAAGGTGGCCGAGGAGGCGCCCCACGAGGCAAGCCGCCATTTGGGGGTGGAGCAGAGCCAGGTCGGTGTTCCCGAAGGCAGCAAGATGCTGCGAGCCACAGCTCCCTGCTGGTTCCCTCCTGCATACCCAGAAGCCAAGAAGGTGGCCGAGGAGGCGGCCCTCGAGGCTCCAGAATTCCCACTGCCCTCTCATCAGCCTGCCCAGAGCTTCGGGCTCTGCGTGCCCCAGATGCACAACCAGGCCTCAGCACTCGTGGACATCCGGGCGGAGCCCCAGAATAGGGGTCCGGCGGTGCCCCCAGCGTGGCCCAAGATGGCGACGGAGGCGTGGTACTTCCCCGCGCAGAGGGGGTCGGCCTGCTGCTTGCCAGCCGCCCCAAGGCTGACAGAGAGGCCCTGTGGAGTCCGCATCTCAGCCCCCAGGGAGAGGAAGAGGATCGCCCACTTTCCCAGCCCCTGCTTGGTCGCAGGTCGCACCGATGCCAAGAGAACCCGGGTGGCCGGCAGCAGCCAACGCTCCAATGGCTCCAGGGTCGGCACACAGCCACGGAAGACTGGTCGCAACAGACGGGGGAGGGCATGCAAGACCTCCACCACACTCAGCTCTAAGCGAATCGTCCGTCGTCCATCCTTACCGACTTGGAAGAAACCCATTATCCTCCGAAGGTCTCGCTGCCAAGTCCCCACCGTCATCCGCCGAGGCTATCTCCAACTGTTCACCAAAGAGTGTCTCAAGTTCTGCGCCTCCAAGCAGGAGGCCGAGGAGAAGGCGCTGAACGAGGAGAAGGTGGCCTACGACTGCAGCCCCAACAAGAACATGTACCTGAATGTGGTCCTGAACACCCTCAAGAGACTGAAGGGCCTGACCCCCAGCTCCATGCCGGGCCTCAGCAGGGCCGCCCTGTACAGCCGCCTCCAGGAGTTCCTGCTCACCCAGGACCAGCTCAAGGAGAACGGCTACCCCTTCCCGCACCCCGAGCGGCCCGGGGGCGCCGTCCTCTTCACTGGCCAGGGGAAGGGGCCCGGCGACTCCTCCTGCAGGGTCTGCTGCCGTTGTGGCACCGACTACCTGGTGTCCTCCTCGGGCCGCTGTCTACGCGACCAGTTGTGTTATTATCACTGGGGGCGGGTCCGCTCCAGCCAAGTGGCTGGAGGCCGGGTTAGCCAGTACACCTGCTGTGCAGCTGCTCCTGGCTCAGTGGGCTGCCAGGTGGCAAAGCAGCACGTGCGGGACGGCCGCAAGGAGAGCCTCCATGGCTTCGTGAAGACCTTCAAGAAAGAGTTTTCCACAGACGCTTATCCAGGAATCTACGCCTTGGACTGTGAGATGTGCTACACCACGCATGGCCTGGAGCTGACCCGCGTCACCGTGGTGGACGCCGACATGCAAGTGGTGTACGACACCTTCGTCAAGCCCGACAACGAGATCGTGGACTACAACACCAGGTTTTCCGGAGTGACCGAGGCCGACGTCGCCAAGACGAGCGTCACGTTGCCCGAAGTCCAAGCCATCCTGCTGAGCTTTTTCAGCGCCCAAACCATCCTCATCGGGCACAGCCTGGAGAGCGATCTGCTGGCCCTCAAGCTGATCCACAGCACCGTGGTGGACACGGCCGTGCTCTTCCCGCACTACCTGGGTTTCCCCTACAAGCGTTCCCTCAGGAATCTCGCGGCCGACTACCTGGGACAGATCATCCAGGACAGCCAGGACGGCCACAACTCCAGCGAGGACGCAAACGCCTGCCTGCAGCTGGCGATGTGGAAGGTTCGACAGCGCGCCCAGATTCAGCCACGCCACCGGTCCGCCTCTCCCGCCGCCCTGGCCTGTCCTGAGCCCCAGGCCTCTTCCCAAACTGCCATCGATCCCGAGAGCTAGCCCTGTCCACCTCGCCGCAAAGCGAAAGAAACTGGAGCAGCCGGCGGCAGGAGAGGGCCAAAAGCCAAGACTAACCCCGACCCCGGACTCCCAGTCCCCCGGAGTCCCTGCCGCGGGCCGTCGTCCCTGTCCCCATCCCTCTGCCCCTCCCAGACCTCTGTCCTTCCACCAATGGGCTCCCCGAGGCCCCAGCCGCCACTCCCAGTCCCCGGAGACCCTGCCGCCGCCCCTGGCGCCTGTGCCCATCCCTCTGCCCCTCCCAGACCTCTGGCCTTCCACCACTAGCCTCCCCCAGCCCACCTGGACTTCCCCGGCCTCTGACAACAAGGCCAGCCCCCAGGCCCACCAGCCTCCTGATCGTCTTCGTTCTTGGGCCTCTTCCCCTTCTGTGGGGCTGTCTGAACCTCCCCTCCCCCACCCGATTTTTCCCCCGCCCCCGGGGCAGGCGCAGAATAAATGTCTGTATGAAGTTAAAAATTAAAAATAAAAAAAAAGCTAAAAACAACTCAAAGTCCTTTGCTTTTGAATGTGCGCTTACCTGGTTTTCTCTAGAGGCACCACTGTGAGGTGGCTCAAGCCCTTAGGCTCTGGAGTTAGACATCTGGGTTCCCATTCCAATTCCACCACTGACTAGCTTTGTCATATTGGACGCATAACTTTTTTGCGCTTCTACTTCTTGATCTTTCAAGTGTCATCAGAAGATAATTAGACACCCACACAATAGCAATGGGAGATTTTAACACCCCACCGTCAACATGAAACAGATCAACGAGACAGAAACTTGAAAAGGATATCCAGGAACTGAACTTAGCTCTGCACCAAGCAGACCGAATAGACATCTACATTAACTCTCCACCCCAAGTCAACAGAATATACATTCTTCTCAGCACCACATCACACTTATTCCAAAACTGACCACATAGTTGGAAGGAAAGCACTCCTCCGCAAATGCAAAAGAACAGAAATTACAACCAACTGTCTCTCAGACCCCAGGGCAGTCAAACTGGACCTCAGGATGAAGAAACTCACTCAAAACCGCTCAACTACACGGAAACGGAGCAATCTGCTCCTGAGTGACTACTGGGTACATAGCGAAATGAAGACAGAATAAAGATGTTCTTTGAAACCAATGAGAACAAAGACACAACATACCAGAATCTCTGGGATACATTGAAAGCAGTGTGTAGAGGGAAACGTAGCATTAAATGCCCACAAGAGAAAGCAGGAAAGATCTAAAATGGACACCCTCACGTCCCAATTCAAAGAACCAGGGAAGCAAGAGCAAACACAATGCCTGAATCAGTCAGTCAACTTCCAACAGGGCTCCAAGAGAGAATGAACCACCATGCCTCTTCAAATCCACGTTTCTATTTGGAATCTTCAATGAGAGATGAGACACTAAGCAGCTAGTTTTGGTGGAATGGCTGATTTTGTCAATGTTTTCGGTGTGTGAGTGTGTGTGTGTGTGTATGTATAGATAACTAAATTAAACTGGTAATCTGGATGCTTACATTTCCATTCATTTAATTTGTGTATGTGAGCCCACGCACACGTATATACACACACACTAACACTTCCAGAACACTGACTTAGTGAAGAACTGGATTTCCAGTGTGTCAGACAAATTTCAGAAAGCGCTGAAGAAGGGCATTTCTGATGGATTTCACCGTTCCTGGAATTTTATTTTCCTTTATAACTTAGAGTTCTTCTCTGGAGATTTAATAGATAAAAGTCTTTTGCAGTGTACGTTATTTCATTTTATTTTTATAATTTATTTAAATTGTCATTTTAAATTGACAAATAAAAGTGATATATATTTATGGTGTACAACATGATGTTTCATATATGTATACATTGTGGAATGACACAAAAATCAAGCTAATTAACACATTCGTTTCCTCACATACTGATTTTATGGTGATGAGAACATGTTTCAAATCTACTCTGATAGCACATTTCAAGTATACAGTACATAGTTACCCACTGTCGTTGCCGTGCTGTTCAACATATCTCTAGAACTATTCGTATCTGAAATTTTGTATCATTAGACTAACATCTCCCAATCCCTCCCCGGCCCCTGCCTCGGGTAAGCAGCGTTCTGCTCTCTACGACTCTGAGTTCCACTTTTTTACATTGCACATAGAAGTGAGATCGTGCAGTATTTGTATTTCTGTGTTTGCTTTTTAAAACTTTATGATGTATTGATGTATTTTTTCAGACAGTGTCGGAGTCTGTCACCAAGGCTGGAGTACAGTGACACAAACACGGCTCACCACGGCCTCCACCTCCCGGGGTCAAGAGATCCTCCCACTTCAGCCTCCTGAGTAGCTAGGACTACAGGCGTCCAACACCACACCTGGCTAATTTTTGTATTTTTTGTAGAGATGGTTGATCTCCAACTCCTGGGCTCAACTCTTCCTCCTCCCTTCTCCTCCCAAAGTCCTGGGATTACAGGCCTGAGCCACTGTGTCTGGCCTTTGCTTTATTTCACACAGTAGAACATCCTCTAAGCTCATTCATGTTGCTAATGATAAGATTTCTTTCTTTTTCAAGGCTGAATAGGATTCTATTGGATATATGTACCTATATAGATAGATAGATAGATAGATATACATTTATTATTATTGTTTTGGGGGGGATATGGTTTCGCTCGTGTTCCCCAGGCTGGAGTACAGTGGCATGATTTCGGCTCACTACAACCTCTGCCTCCCAGGCTGAAGTGATTCTCCTGCCTCAGCTGAGATTAAAGGCCTGTCCCATCATGTGCGGCCAATTTTGTGTTTCTAGGAGAGATGGGTTTTCACCATGTTGGCCAGGCTGGTCTCGAACTCCAACAATTCTACTTCAACTATTTATTGGATACAAATATTTATGTGTGAGAAACAAGATTTTCAAGAGTGAATGATTTAAAAACGACTTAATTGTACATCAGTAAGAGGCTGGCTAACTAAATCAGAGTACGTTCATCCTTACAGAAGAATACTATGCAGCTAGAACAAAACCAAATGGAGGAAACTCTTCCAAATGGTAACTTGGAATGATGTTCAAGACTTATTGTAAAATAAGTTTACAGTAAGGTGTAAGGTACCTTATGGCAAAATTCTCTCAGAAATGTGTGTGTGTGGATTTCAAGTCATCCCAGTCCTAGAACATTGTGCTCTTTAGAGATGCCATACCTGTCTTTCCCTTTGTAATATCAAAGCAGTAATATCTTCTCTGGAGGCTTGTTGGGTGAATTTAATGGAAGAAAGTTAAGGAGGTACCAGAACCATTGCTGTTTCCCCTCCATAGCCCTGGCACCCACTAAAGAAAGTTGGATGAGATTACTTAATGATTTCCCATTAAGTTGTATTTCCAAATATCATGATTACCATTTGAATGTAGTTGGTATGGAGCTTCGTGAGTGTGTGCTTCGTTTATTATGCATCACGTTCAGCTCCTTGTTATTTGCCTCCTAGTTATCATAGTAAAACTCTACTCCTCTACTCCGAGGAGCCCCTACCATCCGTATCGTCACTTTCCGGCCCAGCACTCTTCATGCTCGTTCGTTTAAAGTATTCTACATTGGGCAAATGAATCTTGGAAGGCAAAAGCTACTGAATTTAGCGAGTTTGTGGAGGCGTTCCCACCGATCAGCAAGGTGGAGTTCCACACACCCGATGACTGCACAACTCCTCTAAGGCAGCAATATGCTGCAAACCCAGACGGCCACTCTTCTCACCCCTCGTCCCTTTGCTGTTCTGGATAATGAGGTCAATAGTCACCTAGGCAACTTGCAAAACTAACTGAAATGGAGAAAGGCCTTCTGGCTGGTGACTAGCCGAGGTCCACCTGGCCCCAATAAGCTGCTGAACAAGAAGGGCTGCCAGAAATTTCCCCCTAGGGAATTTGGTGGAGACGAAGACCTGCTCACTGGACAACGGTTCCTCCCAGGATACCCCCAAGCTGAAGAAGCGGGCTCTGAGCCACCCCCTTTCACCCTCCTTTTCCCCACCCTGGCCTGGTGAAGGTGCGCGTCAGGATGTGGACTACTGAGCCCTAAAGAAACAAGTCCTTCCACTTTGACCCCACGGAGGATTGCCTGTGCGGATCTTCAACGAGTCTACCAGTGTCTAGACACGGGAGCAGTTCTGTCTGGCACAGCAGCTCCCTCAAGGAAGACAAGAGTGAGGAGAAAGGAAACTCAAGTCTGACCATTCTGTCCTGGGAGACAAGAGGAGGATCTCATCTCTCATCTTTCCAAGCAAGGCAACGAGACTTTCTCTCATCTTTCCAAGCAAGGCAAGGAGACCTTTTCTCATGAGGAAACAAAAAGAAGTTGGAAGGAACGAAACCAGCCTGGAAGGTGAATTCCTAAGGATTGCCCATTGAAACTGACAAAATGGCCCTTGTTTGACGAGAGGAATGAGCAGAGCATTGATGTGGTCAAAAAGGACTCGAGTGAGACTTTCCCAGCATGTTTCTACCAAAGCTTTGTCTAAGTTTCGCAAAACACTCTCCTAATAAGCAGATGTTTGGCTCTTCAGAAAGTCAACATGCAAAATGCCTTGAGCGTCCCATAACACTGATGCCATGATGTTGCCTTTGGTCTGCCCTCCTTTTCCTTTGACTGGACCACTGCCATCTCTTGGTAGCCATCGCTTTGATGACGCTTTGTCTTCAGGATCATATTGGCAAAGCCATGTTCCAAATTCCGGTTACAATTTGTCAAACAGGTGCCCCAGGATCGTGATCCCTCCTGTTGAAAATTTCCACTGATAGCTCTCGTCGTCACTGCAGCTGATCTGGGCACAATGGTTTTCACAGCCACTGCAGGATTCATCTTCCACATCTTCTCATCTCTTCTTGAAACAAGCCATACCTCCGTAAAGAGTTGATTTCTTTGGGCTAGTGTCCTTAGAAGCTTTTCTTCAAACATCAATGATTTCTTCATTCTTCCACCCAAGCTTCACCGTCAATTGGATGTTTGCTCTTGCTGCAATTTTAGCGGAATTCAAGTTGCACTGATAGGAGGCCTTTTCAGTGGATGTCTCATCCTTCTTAGTGCCTCCAATGAGATCCAGTTCAGAAAGGTTGTAAGAAGTTAGTACATGTTTATTTTAGTGAAAACGAATTGAAATCCATGCATAGATTTCTCACCATGTACATTTTCTATGAACTTTCGGAAGACCCCCTGTACTGAATATTGCCCAAATCCTGGGAGAGAAGTGGATGCGGTCCACTTCCTGTCTTCAGTTTGCCCACAGTGGAGGAGTGCACAGAGCAGGGAAAGGCAGCCCCAGAGAGAGGCATGCCCTCCAGCATGCAGCAGACTTCTGGCCCTGTCCTGTCTCCATGGGTTGCTGTGTGGGCCCAGCAAGCTGACCAACCTCCCTGAACCTTAATTTAATCCTAGGTAGCCCAATTCCACTCGCTATTATAGGACTGCTGTGCAGGGACAGTCAATTAACTTAAGAAAAGGAACCTAGCTCCAAGGTTGGCAACCGGGAATTCCAGTTGATTCCATGGGCGGACCCCCTGAGGAATTCCCAAGCTGAAGTCTCGTGGAAGATGAGGTTCAGTGTGACTAGACTGAAGCACCAATCCAATGAAGGGGAAGTCCCACCCACTCTGCCCTGTGCCTGTATAAAGGTGAGGCGGGGCGGCCGCGCCACTCATTGAAGCCGCCAGTTGGGAGAGGAGCAGAGCCAGGCCGGTGCTCCCGAAGGCAGCAAGATGTTGCGAGCCACAGCTCCCTGCTGGTTCCCACCTGCATACCCAGAAGCTAAGAAGGTGGCCGAGGAGGCGGCCCACGAGGCAAGCCGCCATTTGGGAGAGGAGCAGAGCCAGGTCGGTGTTCCCGAAGGCAGCAAGATGTTGCGAGCCACAGCTCCCTGCTGGTTCCCACCTGCATGCCCAGAAGCCAAGAAGGTGGCCGAGGAGGCGGCCCTCGAGGCAAGCCGCCAGTTGGGAGAGGAGCAGAGCCAGGCCGGTGCTCCCGAAGGCAGCAAGATGTTGCGAGCCACAGCTCCCTGCTGGTTCCCTCCTGCATACCCAGAAGCCAAGAAGGTGGCCGAGGAGGCGGCCCTCGAGGCTCCAGAATTCCCACTGCCCTCTCATCAGCCTGCCCAGAGCTTCGGGCTCTGCGTGCCCCAGATGCACAACCAGGCGTCAGCACTCGTGGACATCCGGGCGGAGCCCCAGAATAGGGGTCCGGCGGTGCCCCCAGCGTGGCCCAAGATGGCGACGGAGGCGTGGTACTTCCCCGCGCAGAGGGGGTCGGCCTGCTGCTTGCCAGCCGCCCCAAGGCTGACAGAGAGGCCCTGTGGAGTCCGCATCTCAGCCCCCAGGGAGAGGAAGAGGATCGCCCACTTTCCCAGCCCCTGCTTGGTCGCAGGTCGCACCGATGCCAAGAGAACCCGGGTGGCCGGCAGCAGCCAACGCTCCAATGGCTCCAGGGTCGGCACACAGCCACGGAAGACTGGTCGCAACAGACGGGGGAGGACATGCAAGACCTCCACCACACTCAGCTCTAAGCGAATCGTCCGTCGTCCATCCTTACCGACTTGGAAGAAACCCATTATCCTCCGAAGGTCTCGCTGCCAAGTCCCCACCGTCATCCGCCGAGGCTATCTCCAACTGTTCACCAAAGAGTGTCTCAAGTTCTGCGCCTCCAAGCAGGAGGCCGAGGAGAAGGCGCTGAACGAGGAGAAGGTGGCCTACGACTGCAGCCCCAACAAGAACATGTACCTGAATGTGGTCCTGAACACCCTCAAGAGACTGAAGGGCCTGACCCCCAGCTCCATGCCGGGCCTCAGCAGGGCCGCCCTGTACAGCCGCCTCCAGGAGTTCCTGCTCACCCAGGACCAGCTCAAGGAGAACGGCTACCCCTTCCCGCACCCCGAGCGGCCCGGGGGCGCCGTCCTCTTCACTGGCCAGGGGAAGGGGCCCGGCGACTCCTCCTGCAGGATCTGCTGCCGTTGTGGCACCGACTACCTGGTGTCCTCCTCGGGCCGCTGTCTACGCGACCAGTTGTGTTATTATCACTGGGGGCGGGTCCGCTCCAGCCAAGTGGCTGGAGGCCGGGTTAGCCAGTACACCTGCTGTGCAGCTGCTCCTGGCTCAGTGGGCTGCCAGGTGGCAAAGCAGCACGTGCGGGACGGCCGCAAGGAGAGCCTCCATGGCTTCGTGAAGACCTTCAAGAAAGAGTTTTCCACAGACGCTTATCCAGGAATCTACGCCTTGGACTGTGAGATGTGCTACACCACGCATGGCCTGGAGCTGACCCGCGTCACCGTGGTGGACGCCGACATGCAAGTGGTGTAGGACACCTTCGTCAAGCCCGACAACGAGATCGTGGACTACAACACCAGGTTTTCCGGAGTGACCGAGGCCGACGTCGCCAAGACGAGCGTCACGTTGCCCGAAGTCCAAGCCATCCTGCTGAGCTTTTTCAGCGCCCAAACCATCCTCATCGGGCACAGCCTGGAGAGCGATCTGCTGGCCCTCAAGCTGATCCACAGCACCGTGGTGGACACGGCCGTGCTCTTCCCGCACTACCTGGGTTTCCCCTACAAGCGTTCCCTCAGGAATCTCGCGGCCGACTACCTGGGACAGATCATCCAGGACAGCCAGGACGGCCACAACTCCAGTGAGGACGCAAACGCCTGCCTGCAGCTGGCGATGTGGAAGGTTCGACAGCGCGCCCAGATCCAGCCACGCCACCGGTCCGCCTCTCCCGCCGCCCTGGCCTGTCCTGAGCCCCAGGCCTCTTCCCAAACTGCCATCGATCCCGAGAGCTAGCCCTGTCCACCTCGCCGCAAAGCGAAAGAAACTGGAGCAGCCGGCGGCAGGAGAGGGCCAAAAGCCAAGACTAACCCCGACCCCGGACTCCCAGTCCCCCGGAGTCCCTGCCGCGGGCCGTCGTCCCTGTCCCCATCCCTCTGCCCCTCCCAGACCTCTGTCCTTCCACCAATGGGCTCCCCGAGGCCCCAGCCGCCACTCCCAGTCCCCGGAGACCCTGCCGCCGCCCCTGGCGCCTGTGCCCATCCCTCTGCCCCTCCCAGACCTCTGGCCTTCCACCACTAGCCTCCCCCAGCCCACCTGGACTACCGCGGCCTCTGACAACAAGGCCAGCCCCCAGGCCCACCAGCCTCCTGATCGTCTTCGTTCTTGGGCCTCTTCCCCTTCTGTGGGGCTGTCTGAACCTCCCCTCCCCCACCCGATTTTTCCCCCGCCCCCGGGGCAGGCGCAGAATAAATGTCTGTATGAAGTTAAAAATTAAAAATAAAAAAAAAGCTAAAAACAACTGAAAGTCCTTTGCTTTTGAATGTGCGCTTACCTGGTTTTCTCTAGAGGCACCACTGTGAGGTGGCTCAAGCGCTTAGGCTCTGGAGTTAGACATCTGGGTTCCCATTCCAATTCCACCACTGACTAGCTTTGTCATATTGGACGCATAACTTTTTTGCGCTTCTACTTCTTGATCTTTCAAGTGTCATCAGAAGATAATTAGACACCCACACAATAGCAATGGGAGATTTTAACACCCCACCGTCAACATGAAACAGATCAACGAGACAGAAAGTTGAAAAGGATATCCAGGAACTGAACTTAGCTCTGCACCAAGCAGACCGAATAGACATCTACATTAACTCTCCACCCCAAATCAACAGAATATACATTCTTCTCAGCACCACATCACACTTATTCCAAAACTGACCACATAGTTGGAAGGAAAGCACTCCTCCGCAAATGCAAAAGAACAGAAATTACAACCAACTGTCTCTCAGACCCCAGGGCAGTCAAACTGGACCTCAGGATGAAGAAACTCACTCAAAACCGCTCAACTACACGGAAACGGAGCAATCTGCTCCTGAGTGACTACTGGGTACATAGCGAAATGAAGACAGAATAAAGATGTTCTTTGAAACCAATGAGAACAAAGACACAACATACCAGAATCTCTGGGATACATTGAAAGCAGTGTGTAGAGGGAAACGTAGCATTAAATGCCCACAAGAGAAAGCAGGAAAGATCTAAAATGGACACCCTCACATCCCAATTCAAAGAATCAGGGAAGCAAGAGCAAACACCATGCCTGAATCAGTCAGTCAACTTCCAACAGGGCTCCAAGAGAGAATGAACCACCATGCCTCTTTAAATCCACGTTTCTATTTGGAATCTTCAATGAGAGATGAGACACTAAGCAGCTAGTTTTGGTGGAATGGCTGATTTTGTCAATGTTTTCGGTGTGTGAGTGTGTGTGTGTGTGTATGTATAGATAACTAAATTAAACTGATAATCTGGATGCTTACATTTCCATTCATTTAATTTGTGTATGTGAGCCCACGCACACGTATATACACACACACTAACACTTCCAGAACACTGACTTAGTGAAGAACTGGATTTCCAGTGTGTCAGACAAATTTCAGAAAGCGCTGAAGAAGGGCATTTCTGATGGATTTCACCGTTCCTGGAATTTTACTTTCCTTTATAACTTAGAGTTCTTCTCTGGAGATTTAATAGATAAAAGTCTTTTGCAGTGTACGTTATTTCATTTTATTTTTATAATTTATTTAAATTGTCATTTTAAATTGACAAATAAAAATGATATATATTTATGGTGTACAACATGATGTTTCATATATGTATACATTGTGGAATGACACAAAAATCAAGCTAATTAACACATTCGTTTCCTCACATACTGATTTTATGGTGATGAGAACATGTTTCAAATCTACTCTGATAGCACATTTCAAGTATACAGTACATAGTTACCCACTGTCGTTGCCGTGCTGTTCAACATATCTCTAGAACTATTCGTATCTGAAATTTTGTATCATTAGACTAACATCTCCCAATCCCTCCCCGGCCCCTGCCTCGGGTAAGCAGCGTTCTGCTCTCTACGACTCTGAGTTCCACTTTTTTACATTGCACATAGAAGTGAGATCGTGCAGTATTTGTATTTCTGTGTTTGCTTTTTAAAACTTTATGATGTATTGATGTATTTTTTCAGACAGTGTCGGAGTCTGTCACCAAGGCTGGAGTACAGTGACACAAACACGGCTCACCACGGCCTCCACCTCCCGGGGTCAAGAGATCCTCCCACTTCAGCCTCCTGAGTAGCTAGGACTACAGGCGTCCAACACCACACCTGGCTAATTTTTGTATTTTTTGTAGAGATGGTTGATCTCCAACTCCTGGGCTCAACTCTTCCTCCTCCCTTCTCCTCCCAAAGTCCTGGGATTACAGGCCTGAGCCACTGTGTCTGGCCTTTGCTTTATTTCACACAGTAGAACATCCTCTAGGCTCATTCATGTTGCTAATGATAAGATTTCTTTCTTTTTCAAGGCTGAATAGGATTCTATTGGATATATGTACCTATATAGATAGATAGATAGATAGATAGATATACATTTATTATTATTGTTTTGGGGGGGATATGGTTTCGCTCGTGTTCCCCAGGCTGGAGTGCAGTGACATGATTTCGGCTCACTACAACCTCTGCCTCCCAGGCTGAAGTGATTCTCCTGCCTCAGCTGAGATTAAAGGCATGTCCCATCATGTGCGGCCAATTTTGTGTTTCTAGGAGAGATGGGTTTTCACCATGTTGGCCAGGCTGGTCTCGAACTCCAACAATTCTACTTCAACTATTTATTGGATACAAATATTTATGTGTGAGAAACAAGATTTTCAAGAGTGAAAGATTTAAAAACGACTTAATTGTACATCAGTAAGAGGCTGGCTAACTAAATCAGAGTACGTTCATCCTTACAGAAGAATACTATGCAGCTAGAACAAAACCAAATGGAGGAAACTCTTCCAAATGGTAACTTGGAATGATGTTCAAGACTTATTGTAAAATAAGTTTACAGTAAGGTGTAAGGTACCTTATGGCAAAATTCTCTCAGAAATGTGTGTGTGTGGATTTCAAGTCATCCCAGTCCTAGAACATTGTGCTCTTTAGAGATGCCATACCTGTCTTTCCCTTTGTAATATCAAAGCAGTAATATCTTCTCTGGAGGCTTGTTGGGTGAATTGAATGGAAGAAAGTTAAGGAGGTACCAGAACCATTGCTGTTTCCCCTCCGTAGCCCTGCCACCCACTAAAGAAAGTTGGATGAGATTACTTAATGATTTCCCATTAAGTTGTATTTCCAAATATCATGATTATCATTTGAATGTAGTTGGTATGGAGCTTCGTGAGTGTGTGCTTCGTTTATTATGCATCACGTTCAGCTCCTTGTTATTTGCCTCCTAGTTATCATAGTAAAACTCTACTCCTCTACTCCGAGGAGCCCCTACCATCCGTATCGTCACTTTCCGGCCCAGCACTCTTCATACTCGTTCGTTTAAAGCATTCTACATTGGGCAAATGAATCTTGGAAGGCAAAAGCTACTGAATTTAGCGAGTTTGTGGAGGCGTTCCCACCGATCAGCCAGGTGGAGTTCCACACACCCGATGACTGCACAACTCCTATAAGGCAGCAATATGCTGCAAACCCAGACGGCCACTCTTCTCACCCCTCGTCCCTTTGCTGTTCTGGATAATGAGGTCAATAGTCACCTAGGCAACTTGCAAAACTAACTGAAATGGAGAAAGGCCTTCTGGCTGGTGACTAGCCGAGGTCCACCTGGCCCCAATAAGCTGCTGAACAAGAAGGGCTGCCAGAAATTTCCCCCTAGGGAATTTGGTGGAGACGAAGACCTGCTCACTGGACAACGGTTCCTCCCAGGATACCTGCAAGCTGAAGAAGCGGGCTCTGAGCCACCCCCTTTCACCCTCCTTTTCCCCACCCTGGCCTGGTGAAGGTGCGCGTCAGGATGTGGACTACTGAGCCCTAAAGAAACAAGTCCTTCCACTTTGACCCCACGGAGGATTGCCTGTGCGGATCTTCAACGAGTCTACCAGTGTCTAGACACGGGAGCAGTTCTGTCTGGCACAGCAGCTCCCTCAAGGAAGACAAGAGTGAGGAGAAAGGAAACTCAAGTCTGACCATTCTGTCCTGGGAGACAAGAGGAGGATCTCATCTCTCATCTTTCCAAGCAAGGCAACGAGACTTTCTCTCATCTTTCCAAGCAAGGCAAGGAGACCTTTTCTCATGAGGAAACAAAAAGAAGTTGGAAGGAACGAAACCAGCCTGGAAGGTGAATTCCTAAGGATTGCCCATTGAAACTGACAAAATGGCCCTTGTTTGACGAGAGGAATGAGCAGAGCATTGATGTGGTCAAAAAGGACTCGAGTGAGACTTTCCCAGCATGTTTCTACCAAAGCTTTGTCTAAGTTTCGCAAAACACTCTCCTAATAAGCAGATGTTTGGCTCTTCAGAAAGTCAACATGCAAAATGCCTTGAGCGTCCCATAACACTGATGCCATGATGTTGCCTTTGGTCTGCCCTCCTTTTCCTTTGACTGGACCACTGCCATCTCTTGGTAGCCATCGCTTTGATGACGCTTTGTCTTCAGGATCATATTGGCAAAGCCATGTTCCAAATTCCGGTTACAATTTGTCAAACAGGTGCCCCAGGATCGTGATCCCTCCTGTTGAAAATTTCCACTGATAGCTCTCGTCGTCACTGCAGCTGATCTGGGCACAATGGTTTTCACAGCCACTGCAGGATTCATCTTCCACATCTTCTCATCTCTTCTTGAAACAAGCCATACCTCCGTAAAGAGTTGATTTCTTTGGGCTAGTGTCCTTAGAAGCTTTTCTTCAAACATCAATGATTTCTTCATTCTTCCACCCAAGCTTCACCGTCAATTGGATGTTTGCTCTTGCTGCAATTTTAGCGGAATTCAAGTTGCACTGATAGGAGGCCTTTTCAGTGGATGTCTCATCCTTCTTAGTGCCTCCAATGAGATCCAGTTCAGAAAGGTTGTAAGAAGTTAGTACATGTTTATTTTAGTGAAAACGAATTGAAATCCATGCATAGATTTCTCACCATGTACATTTTCTATGAACTTTCGGAAGACCCCCTGTACTGAATATTGCCCAAATCCTGGGAGAGAAGTGGATGCGGTCCACTTCCTGTCTTCAGTTTGCCCACAGTGGAGGAGTGCACAGAGCAGGGAAAGGCAGCCCCAGAGAGAGGCATGCCCTCCAGCATGCAGCAGACTGCTGGCCCAGTCCTGGCTCCATGGGTTGCTGTGTGGGCCCAGCAAGCTGACCAACCTCCCTGAACCTTAATTTAATCCTAGGTAGCCCAATTCCACTCGCTATTATAGGACTGCTGTGCAGGGACAGTCAATTAACTTAAGAAAAGGAACCTAGCTCCAAGGTTGGCAACCGGGAATTCCAGTTGATTCCATGGGCGGACCCCCTGAGGAATTCCCAAGCTGAAGTCTCGTGGAAGATGAGGTTCAGTGTGACTAGACTGAAGCACCAATCCAATGAAGGGGAAGTCCCACCCACTCTGCCCTGTGCCTGTATAAAGGTGAGGCGGGGCGGCCGCGCCACTCATTGAAGCCGCCAGTTGGGAGAGGAGCAGAGCCAGGCCGGTGCTCCCGAAGGCAGCAAGATGTTGCGAGCCACAACTCCCTGCTGGTTCCCACCTGCATACCCAGAAGCTAAGAAGGTGGCCGAGGAGGCGGCCCACGAGGCAACCCGCCATTTGGGAGAGGAGCAGAGCCAGGTCGGTGTTCCCGAAGGCAGCAAGATGTTGCGAGCCACAGCTCCCTGCTGGTTCCCACCTGCATGCCCAGAAGCCAAGAAGGTGGCCGAGGAGGCGGCCCTCGAGGCAAGCCGCCAGTTGGGAGAGGAGCAGAGCCAGGCCGGTGCTCCCGAAGGCAGCAAGATGTTGCGAGCCACAGCTCCCTGCTGGTTCCCACCTGCATACCCAGAAGCTAAGAAGGTGGCCGAGGAGGCGCCCCACGAGGCAAGCCGCCATTTGGGGGTGGAGCAGAGCCAGGTCGGTGTTCCCGAAGGCAGCAAGATGCTGCGAGCCACAGCTCCCTGCTGGTTCCCTCCTGCATACCCAGAAGCCAAGAAGGTGGCCGAGGAGGCGGCCCTCGAGGCTCCAGAATTCCCACTGCCCTCTCATCAGCCTGCCCAGAGCTTCGGGCTCTGCGTGCCCCAGATGCACAACCAGGCCTCAGCACTCGTGGACATCCGGGCGGAGCCCCAGAATAGGGGTCCGGCGGTGCCCCCAGCGTGGCCCAAGATGGCGACGGAGGCGTGGTACTTCCCCGCGCAGAGGGGGTCGGCCTGCTGCTTGCCAGCCGCCCCAAGGCTGACAGAGAGGCCCTGTGGAGTCCGCATCTCAGCCCCCAGGGAGAGGAAGAGGATCGCCCACTTTCCCAGCCCCTGCTTGGTCGCAGGTCGCACCGATGCCAAGAGAACCCGGGTGGCCGGCAGCAGCCAACGCTCCAATGGCTCCAGGGTCGGCACACAGCCACGGAAGACTGGTCGCAACAGACGGGGGAGGGCATGCAAGACCTCCACCACACTCAGCTCTAAGCGAATCGTCCGTCGTCCATCCTTACCGACTTGGAAGAAACCCATTATCCTCCGAAGGTCTCGCTGCCAAGTCCCCACCGTCATCCGCCGAGGCTATCTCCAACTGTTCACCAAAGAGTGTCTCAAGTTCTGCGCCTCCAAGCAGGAGGCCGAGGAGAAGGCGCTGAACGAGGAGAAGGTGGCCTACGACTGCAGCCCCAACAAGAACATGTACCTGAATGTGGTCCTGAACACCCTCAAGAGACTGAAGGGCCTGACCCCCAGCTCCATGCCGGGCCTCAGCAGGGCCGCCCTGTACAGCCGCCTCCAGGAGTTCCTGCTCACCCAGGACCAGCTCAAGGAGAACGGCTACCCCTTCCCGCACCCCGAGCGGCCCGGGGGCGCCGTCCTCTTCACTGGCCAGGGGAAGGGGCCCGGCGACTCCTCCTGCAGGGTCTGCTGCCGTTGTGGCACCGACTACCTGGTGTCCTCCTCGGGCCGCTGTCTAGGCGACCAGTTGTGTTATTATCACTGGGGGCGGGTCCGCTCCAGCCAAGTGGCTGGAGGCCGGGTTAGCCAGTACACCTGCTGTGCAGCTGCTCCTGGCTCAGTGGGCTGCCAGGTGGCAAAGCAGCACGTGCGGGACGGCCGCAAGGAGAGCCTCCATGGCTTCGTGAAGACCTTCAAGAAAGAGTTTTCCACAGACGCTTATCCAGGAATCTACGCCTTGGACTGTGAGATGTGCTACACCACGCATGGCCTGGAGCTGACCCGCGTCACCGTGGTGGACGCCGACATGCAAGTGGTGTACGACACCTTCGTCAAGCCCGACAACGAGATCGTGGACTACAACACCAGGTTTTCCGGAGTGACCGAGGCCGACGTCGCCAAGACGAGCGTCACGTTGCCCGAAGTCCAAGCCATCCTGCTGAGCTTTTTCAGCGCCCAAACCATCCTCATCGGGCACAGCCTGGAGAGCGATCTGCTGGCCCTCAAGCTGATCCACAGCACCGTGGTGGACACGGCCGTGCTCTTCCCGCACTACCTGGGTTTCCCCTACAAGCGTTCCCTCAGGAATCTCGCGGCCGACTACCTGGGACAGATCATCCAGGACAGCCAGGACGGCCACAACTCCAGCGAGGACGCAAACGCCTGCCTGCAGCTGGCGATGTGGAAGGTTCGACAGCGCGCCCAGATTCAGCCACGCCACCGGTCCGCCTCTCCCGCCGCCCTGGCCTGTCCTGAGCCCCAGGCCTCTTCCCAAACTGCCATCGATCCCGAGAGCTAGCCCTGTCCACCTCGCCGCAAAGCGAAAGAAACTGGAGCAGCCGGCGGCAGGAGAGGGCCAAAAGCCAAGACTAACCCCGACCCCGGACTCCCAGTCCCCCGGAGTCCCTGCCGCGGGCCGTCGTCCCTGTCCCCATCCCTCTGCCCCTCCCAGACCTCTGTCCTTCCACCAATGGGCTCCCCGAGGCCCCAGCCGCCACTCCCAGTCCCCGGAGACCCTGCCGCCGCCCCTGGCGCCTGTGCCCATCCCTCTGCCCCTCCCAGACCTCTGGCCTTCCACCACTAGCCTCCCCCAG
Source organism: Pongo pygmaeus (assembly GCF_028885625.2). Classification (NCBI taxonomy): domain Eukaryota; kingdom Metazoa; phylum Chordata; class Mammalia; order Primates; family Hominidae; genus Pongo; species Pongo pygmaeus. Next base: position 51,526,949 of record NC_072380.2, read on the forward strand.
CCCACCTGGACTTCCCCGGCCTCTGACAACAAGGCCAGCCCCCAGGCCCACCAGCCTCCTGATCGTCTTCGTTCTTGGGCCTCTTCCCCTTCTGTGGGGCTGTCTGAACCTCCCCTCCCCCACCCGATTTTTCCCCCGCCCCCGGGGCAGGCGCAGAATAAATGTCTGTATGAAGTTAAAAATTAAAAATAAAAAAAAAGCTAAAAACAACTCAAAGTCCTTTGCTTTTGAATGTGCGCTTACCTGGTTTTCTCTAGAGGCACCACTGTGAGGTGGCTCAAGCCCTTAGGCTCTGGAGTTAGACATCTGGGTTCCCATTCCAATTCCACCACTGACTAGCTTTGTCATATTGGACGCATAACTTTTTTGCGCTTCTACTTCTTGATCTTTCAAGTGTCATCAGAAGATAATTAGACACCCACACAATAGCAATGGGAGATTTTAACACCCCACCGTCAACATGAAACAGATCAACGAGACAGAAACTTGAAAAGGATATCCAGGAACTGAACTTAGCTCTGCACCAAGCAGACCGAATAGACATCTACATTAACTCTCCACCCCAAGTCAACAGAATATACATTCTTCTCAGCACCACATCACACTTATTCCAAAACTGACCACATAGTTGGAAGGAAAGCACTCCTCCGCAAATGCAAAAGAACAGAAATTACAACCAACTGTCTCTCAGACCCCAGGGCAGTCAAACTGGACCTCAGGATGAAGAAACTCACTCAAAACCGCTCAACTACACGGAAACGGAGCAATCTGCTCCTGAGTGACTACTGGGTACATAGCGAAATGAAGACAGAATAAAGATGTTCTTTGAAACCAATGAGAACAAAGACACAACATACCAGAATCTCTGGGATACATTGAAAGCAGTGTGTAGAGGGAAACGTAGCATTAAATGCCCACAAGAGAAAGCAGGAAAGATCTAAAATGGACACCCTCACGTCCCAATTCAAAGAACCAGGGAAGCAAGAGCAAACACAATGCCTGAATCAGTCAGTCAACTTCCAACAGGGCTCCAAGAGAGAATGAACCACCATGCCTCTTCAAATCCACGTTTCTATTTGGAATCTTCAATGAGAGATGAGACACTAAGCAGCTAGTTTTGGTGGAATGGCTGATTTTGTCAATGTTTTCGGTGTGTGAGTGTGTGTGTGTGTGTATGTATAGATAACTAAATTAAACTGGTAATCTGGATGCTTACATTTCCATTCATTTAATTTGTGTATGTGAGCCCACGCACACGTATATACACACACACTAACACTTCCAGAACACTGACTTAGTGAAGAACTGGATTTCCAGTGTGTCAGACAAATTTCAGAAAGCGCTGAAGAAGGGCATTTCTGATGGATTTCACCGTTCCTGGAATTTTATTTTCCTTTATAACTTAGAGTTCTTCTCTGGAGATTTAATAGATAAAAGTCTTTTGCAGTGTACGTTATTTCATTTTATTTTTATAATTTATTTAAATTGTCATTTTAAATTGACAAATAAAAGTGATATATATTTATGGTGTACAACATGATGTTTCATATATGTATACATTGTGGAATGACACAAAAATCAAGCTAATTAACACATTCGTTTCCTCACATACTGATTTTATGGTGATGAGAACATGTTTCAAATCTACTCTGATAGCACATTTCAAGTATACAGTACATAGTTACCCACTGTCGTTGCCGTGCTGTTCAACATATCTCTAGAACTATTCGTATCTGAAATTTTGTATCATTAGACTAACATCTCCCAATCCCTCCCCGGCCCCTGCCTCGGGTAAGCAGCGTTCTGCTCTCTACGACTCTGAGTTCCACTTTTTTACATTGCACATAGAAGTGAGATCGTGCAGTATTTGTATTTCTGTGTTTGCTTTTTAAAACTTTATGATGTATTGATGTATTTTTTCAGACAGTGTCGGAGTCTGTCACCAAGGCTGGAGTACAGTGACACAAACACGGCTCACCACGGCCTCCACCTCCCGGGGTCAAGAGATCCTCCCACTTCAGCCTCCTGAGTAGCTAGGACTACAGGCGTCCAACACCACACCTGGCTAATTTTTGTATTTTTTGTAGAGATGGTTGATCTCCAACTCCTGGGCTCAACTCTTCCTCCTCCCTTCTCCTCCCAAAGTCCTGGGATTACAGGCCTGAGCCACTGTGTCTGGCCTTTGCTTTATTTCACACAGTAGAACATCCTCTAAGCTCATTCATGTTGCTAATGATAAGATTTCTTTCTTTTTCAAGGCTGAATAGGATTCTATTGGATATATGTACCTATATAGATAGATAGATAGATAGATATACATTTATTATTATTGTTTTGGGGGGGATATGGTTTCGCTCGTGTTCCCCAGGCTGGAGTACAGTGGCATGATTTCGGCTCACTACAACCTCTGCCTCCCAGGCTGAAGTGATTCTCCTGCCTCAGCTGAGATTAAAGGCCTGTCCCATCATGTGCGGCCAATTTTGTGTTTCTAGGAGAGATGGGTTTTCACCATGTTGGCCAGGCTGGTCTCGAACTCCAACAATTCTACTTCAACTATTTATTGGATACAAATATTTATGTGTGAGAAACAAGATTTTCAAGAGTGAATGATTTAAAAACGACTTAATTGTACATCAGTAAGAGGCTGGCTAACTAAATCAGAGTACGTTCATCCTTACAGAAGAATACTATGCAGCTAGAACAAAACCAAATGGAGGAAACTCTTCCAAATGGTAACTTGGAATGATGTTCAAGACTTATTGTAAAATAAGTTTACAGTAAGGTGTAAGGTACCTTATGGCAAAATTCTCTCAGAAATGTGTGTGTGTGGATTTCAAGTCATCCCAGTCCTAGAACATTGTGCTCTTTAGAGATGCCATACCTGTCTTTCCCTTTGTAATATCAAAGCAGTAATATCTTCTCTGGAGGCTTGTTGGGTGAATTTAATGGAAGAAAGTTAAGGAGGTAGCAGAACCATTGCTGTTTCCCCTCCATAGCCCTGCCACCCACTAAAGAAAGTTGGATGAGATTACTTAATGATTTCCCATTAAGTTGTATTTCCAAATATCATGATTACCATTTGAATGTAGTTGGTATGGAGCTTCGTGAGTGTGTGCTTCGTTTATTATGCATCACGTTCAGCTCCTTGTTATTTGCCTCCTAGTTATCATAGTAAAACTCTACTCCTCTACTCCGAGGAGCCCCTACCATCCGTATCGTCACTTTCCGGCCCAGCACTCTTCATGCTCGTTCGTTTAAAGTATTCTACATTGGGCAAATGAATCTTGGAAGGCAAAAGCTACTGAATTTAGCGAGTTTGTGGAGGCGTTCCCACCGATCAGCAAGGTGGAGTTCCACACACCCGATGACTGCACAACTCCTATAAGGCAGCAATATGCTGCAAAACCAGACGGCCACTCTTCTCACCCCTCGTCCCTTTGCTGTTCTGGATAATGAGGTCAATAGTCACCTAGGCAACTTGCAAAACTAACTGAAATGGAGAAAGGCCTTCTGGCTGGTGACTAGCCGAGGTCCACCTGGCCCCAATAAGCTGCTGAACAAGAAGGGCTGCCAGAAATTTCCCCCTAGGGAATTTGGTGGAGACGAAGACCTGCTCACTGGACAACGGTTCCTCCCAGGATACCCCCAAGCTGAAGAAGCGGGCTCTGAGCCACCCCCTTTCACCCTCCTTTTCCCCACCCTGGCCTGGTGAAGGTGCGCGTCAGGATGTGGACTACTGAGCCCTAAAGAAACAAGTCCTTCCACTTTGACCCCACGGAGGATTGCCTGTGCGGATCTTCAACGAGTCTACCAGTGTCTAGACACGGGAGCAGTTCTGTCTGGCACAGCAGCTCCCTCAAGGAAGACAAGAGTGAGGAGAAAGGAAACTCAAGTCTGACCATTCTGTCCTGGGAGACAAGAGGAGGATCTCATCTCTCATCTTTCCAAGCAAGGCAACGAGACTTTCTCTCATCTTTCCAAGCAAGGCAAGGAGACCTTTTCTCATGAGGAAACAAAAAGAAGTTGGAAGGAACGAAACCAGCCTGGAAGGTGAATTCCTAAGGATTGCCCATTGAAACTGACAAAATGGCCCTTGTTTGACGAGAGGAATGAGCAGAGCATTGATGTGGTCAAAAAGGACTCGAGTGAGACTTTCCCAGCATGTTTCTACCAAAGCTTTGTCTAAGTTTCGCAAAACACTCTCCTAATAAGCAGATGTTTGGCTCTTCAGAAAGTCAACATGCAAAATGCCTTGAGCGTCCCATAACACTGATGCCATGATGTTGCCTTTGGTCTGCCCTCCTTTTCCTTTGACTGGACCACTGCCATCTCTTGGTAGCCATCGCTTTGATGACGCTTTGTCTTCAGGATCATATTGGCAAAGCCATGTTCCAAATTCCGGTTACAATTTGTCAAACAGGTGCCCCAGGATCGTGATCCCTCCTGTTGAAAATTTCCACTGATAGCTCTCGTCGTCACTGCAGCTGATCTGGGCACAATGGTTTTCACAGCCACTGCAGGATTCATCTTCCACATCTTCTCATCTCTTCTTGAAACAAGCCATACCTCCGTAAAGAGTTGATTTCTTTGGGCTAGTGTCCTTAGAAGCTTTTCTTCAAACATCAATGATTTCTTCATTCTTCCACCCAAGCTTCACCGTCAATTGGATGTTTGCTCTTGCTGCAATTTTAGCGGAATTCAAGTTGCACTGATAGGAGGCCTTTTCAGTGGATGTCTCATCCTTCTTAGTGCCTCCAATGAGATCCAGTTCAGAAAGGTTGTAAGAAGTTAGTACATGTTTATTTTAGTGAAAACGAATTGAAATCCATGCATAGATTTCTCACCATGTACATTTTCTATGAACTTTCGGAAGACCCCCTGTACTGAATATTGCCCAAATCCTGGGAGAGAAGTGGATGCGGTCCACTTCCTGTCTTCAGTTTGCCCACAGTGGAGGAGTGCACAGAGCAGGGAAAGGCAGCCCCAGAGAGAGGCATGCCCTCCAGCATGCAGCAGACTTCTGGCCCTGTCCTGTCTCCATGGGTTGCTGTGTGGGCCCAGCAAGCTGACCAACCTCCCTGAACCTTAATTTAATCCTAGGTAGCCCAATTCCACTCGCTATTATAGGACTGCTGTGCAGGGACAGTCAATTAACTTAAGAAAAGGAACCTAGCTCCAAGGTTGGCAACCGGGAATTCCAGTTGATTCCATGGGCGGACCCCCTGAGGAATTCCCAAGCTGAAGTCTCGTGGAAGATGAGGTTCAGTGTGACTAGACTGAAGCACCAATCCAATGAAGGGGAAGTCCCACCCACTCTGCCCTGTGCCTGTATAAAGGTGAGGCGGGGCGGCCGCGCCACTCATTGAAGCCGCCAGTTGGGAGAGGAGCAGAGCCAGGCCGGTGCTCCCGAAGGCAGCAAGATGTTGCGAGCCACAGCTCCCTGCTGGTTCCCACCTGCATACCCAGAAGCTAAGAAGGTGGCCGAGGAGGCGGCCCACGAGGCAAGCCGCCATTTGGGAGAGGAGCAGAGCCAGGTCGGTGTTCCCGAAGGCAGCAAGATGTTGCGAGCCACAGCTCCCTGCTGGTTCCCACCTGCATGCCCAGAAGCCAAGAAGGTGGCCGAGGAGGCGGCCCTCGAGGCAAGCCGCCAGTTGGGAGAGGAGCAGAGCCAGGCCGGTGCTCCCGAAGGCAGCAAGATGTTGCGAGCCACAGCTCCCTGCTGGTTCCCACCTGCATACCCAGAAGCTAAGAAGGTGGCCGAGGAGGCGGCCCACGAGGCAAGCCGCCATTTGGGGGTGGAGCAGAGCCAGGTCGGTGTTCCCGAAGGCAGCAAGATGCTGCGAGCCACAGCTCCCTGCTGGTTCCCTCCTGCATACCCAGAAGCCAAGAAGGTGGCCGAGGAGGCGGCCCTCGAGGCTCCAGAATTCCCACTGCCCTCTCATCAGCCTGCCCAGAGCTTCGGGCTCTGCGTGCCCCAGATGCACAACCAGGCGTCAGCACTCGTGGACATCCGGGCGGAGCCCCAGAATAGGGGTCCGGCGGTGCCCCCAGCGTGGCCCAAGATGGCGACGGAGGCGTGGTACTTCCCCGCGCAGAGGGGGTCGGCCTGCTGCTTGCCAGCCGCCCCAAGGCTGACAGAGAGGCCCTGTGGAGTCCGCATCTCAGCCCCCAGGGAGAGGAAGAGGATCGCCCACTTTCCCAGCCCCTGCTTGGTCGCAGGTCGCACCGATGCCAAGAGAACCCGGGTGGCCGGCAGCAGCCAACGCTCCAATGGCTCCAGGGTCGGCACACAGCCACGGAAGACTGGTCGCAACAGACGGGGGAGGACATGCAAGACCTCCACCACACTCAGCTCTAAGCGAATCGTCCGTCGTCCATCCTTACCGACTTGGAAGAAACCCATTATCCTCCGAAGGTCTCGCTGCCAACTCCCCACCGTCATCCGCCGAGGCTATCTCCAACTGTTCACCAAAGAGTGTCTCAAGTTCTGCGCCTCCAAGCAGGAGGCCGAGGAGAAGGCGCTGAACGAGGAGAAGGTGGCCTACGACTGCAGCCCCAACAAGAACATGTACCTGAATGTGGTCCTGAACACCCTCAAGAGACTGAAGGGCCTGACCCCCAGCTCCATGCCGGGCCTCAGCAGGGCCGCCCTGTACAGCCGCCTCCAGGAGTTCCTGCTCACCCAGGACCAGCTCAAGGAGAACGGCTACCCCTTCCCGCACCCCGAGCGGCCCGGGGGCGCCGTCCTCTTCACTGGCCAGGGGAAGGGGCCCGGCGACTCCTCCTGCAGGATCTGCTGCCGTTGTGGCACCGACTACCTGGTGTCCTCCTCGGGCCGCTGTCTACGCGACCAGTTGTGTTATTATCACTGGGGGCGGGTCCGCTCCAGCCAAGTGGCTGGAGGCCGGGTTAGCCAGTACACCTGCTGTGCAGCTGCTCCTGGCTCAGTGGGCTGCCAGGTGGCAAAGCAGCACGTGCGGGACGGCCGCAAGGAGAGCCTCCATGGCTTCGTGAAGACCTTCAAGAAAGAGTTTTCCACAGACGCTTATCCAGGAATCTACGCCTTGGACTGTGAGATGTGCTACACCACGCATGGCCTGGAGCTGACCCGCGTCACCGTGGTGGACGCCGACATGCAAGTGGTGTAGGACACCTTCGTCAAGCCCGACAACGAGATCGTGGACTACAACACCAGGTTTTCCGGAGTGACCGAGGCCGACGTCGCCAAGACGAGCGTCACGTTGCCCGAAGTCCAAGCCATCCTGCTGAGCTTTTTCAGCGCCCAAACCATCCTCATCGGGCACAGCCTGGAGAGCGATCTGCTGGCCCTCAAGCTGATCCACAGCACCGTGGTGGACACGGCCGTGCTCTTCCCGCACTACCTGGGTTTCCCCTACAAGCGTTCCCTCAGGAATCTCGCGGCCGACTACCTGGGACAGATCATCCAGGACAGCCAGGACGGCCACAACTCCAGTGAGGACGCAAACGCCTGCCTGCAGCTGGCGATGTGGAAGGTTCGACAGCGCGCCCAGATCCAGCCACGCCACCGGTCCGCCTCTCCCGCCGCCCTGGCCTGTCCTGAGCCCCAGGCCTCTTCCCAAACTGCCATCGATCCCGAGAGCTAGCCCTGTCCACCTCGCCCCAAAGCGAAAGAAACTGGAGCAGCCGGCGGCAGGAGAGGGCCAAAAGCCAAGACTAACCCCGACCCCGGACTCCCAGTCCCCCGGAGTCCCTGCCGCGGGCCGTCGTCCCTGTCCCCATCCCTCTGCCCCTCCCAGACCTCTGTCCTTCCACCAATGGGCTCCCCGAGGCCCCAGCCGCCACTCCCAGTCCCCGGAGACCCTGCCGCCGCCCCTGGCGCCTGTGCCCATCCCTCTGCCCCTCCCAGACCTCTGGCCTTCCACCACTAGCCTCCCCCAGCCCACCTGGACTACCGCGGCCTCTGACAACAAGGCCAGCCCCCAGGCCCACCAGCCTCCTGATCGTCTTCGTTCTTGGGCCTCTTCCCCTTCTGTGGGGCTGTCTGAACCTCCCCTCCCCCACCCGATTTTTCCCCCGCCCCCGGGGCAGGCGCAGAATAAATGTCTGTATGAAGTTAAAAATTAAAAATAAAAAAAAAGCTAAAAACAACTGAAAGTCCTTTGCTTTTGAATGTGCGCTTACCTGGTTTTCTCTAGAGGCACCACTGTGAGGTGGCTCAAGCGCTTAGGCTCTGGAGTTAGACATCTGGGTTCCCATTCCAATTCCACCACTGACTAGCTTTGTCATATTGGACGCATAACTTTTTTGCGCTTCTACTTCTTGATCTTTCAAGTGTCATCAGAAGATAATTAGACACCCACACAATAGCAATGGGAGATTTTAACACCCCACCGTCAACATGAAACAGATCAACGAGACAGAAAGTTGAAAAGGATATCCAGGAACTGAACTTAGCTCTGCACCAAGCAGACCGAATAGACATCTACATTAACTCTCCACCCCAAATCAACAGAATATACATTCTTCTCAGCACCACATCACACTTATTCCAAAACTGACCACATAGTTGGAAGGAAAGCACTCCTCCGCAAATGCAAAAGAACAGAAATTACAACCAACTGTCTCTCAGACCCCAGGGCAGTCAAACTGGACCTCAGGATGAAGAAACTCACTCAAAACCGCTCAACTACACGGAAACGGAGCAATCTGCTCCTGAGTGACTACTGGGTACATAGCGAAATGAAGACAGAATAAAGATGTTCTTTGAAACCAATGAGAACAAAGACACAACATACCAGAATCTCTGGGATACATTGAAAGCAGTGTGTAGAGGGAAACGTAGCATTAAATGCCCACAAGAGAAAGCAGGAAAGATCTAAAATGGACACCCTCACGTCCCAATTCAAAGAATCAGGGAAGCAAGAGCAAACACCATGCCTGAATCAGTCAGTCAACTTCCAACAGGGCTCCAAGAGAGAATGAACCACCATGCCTCTTTAAATCCACGTTTCTATTTGGAATCTTCAATGAGAGATGAGACACTAAGCAGCTAGTTTTGGTGGAATGGCTGATTTTGTCAATGTTTTCGGTGTGTGAGTGTGTGTGTGTGTGTATGTATAGATAACTAAATTAAACTGATAATCTGGATGCTTACATTTCCATTCATTTAATTTGTGTATGTGAGCCCACGCACACGTATATACACACACACTAACACTTCCAGAACACTGACTTAGTGAAGAACTGGATTTCCAGTGTGTCAGACAAATTTCAGAAAGCGCTGAAGAAGGGCATTTCTGATGGATTTCACCGTTCCTGGAATTTTACTTTCCTTTATAACTTAGAGTTCTTCTCTGGAGATTTAATAGATAAAAGTCTTTTGCAGTGTACGTTATTTCATTTTATTTTTATAATTTATTTCAATTGTCATTTTAAATTGACAAATAAAAATGATATATATTTATGGTGTACAACATGATGTTTCATATATGTATACATTGTGGAATGACACAAAAATCAAGCTAATTAACACATTCGTTTCCTCACATACTGATTTTATGGTGATGAGAACATGTTTCAAATCTACTCTGATAGCACATTTCAAGTATACAGTACATAGTTACCCACTGTCGTTGCCGTGCTGTTCAACATATCTCTAGAACTATTCGTATCTGAAATTTTGTATCATTAGACTAACATCTCCCAATCCCTCCCCGGCCCCTGCCTCGGGTAAGCAGCGTTCTGCTCTCTACGACTCTGAGTTCCACTTTTTTACATTGCACATAGAAGTGAGATCGTGCAGTATTTGTATTTCTGTGTTTGCTTTTTAAAACTTTATGATGTATTGATGTATTTTTTCAGACAGTGTCGGAGTCTGTCACCAAGGCTGGAGTACAGTGACACAAACACGGCTCACCACGGCCTCCACCTCCCGGGGTCAAGAGATCCTCCCACTTCAGCCTCCTGAGTAGCTAGGACTACAGGCGTCCAACACCACACCTGGCTAATTTTTGTATTTTTTGTAGAGATGGTTGATCTCCAACTCCTGGGCTCAACTCTTCCTCCTCCCTTCTCCTCCCAAAGTCCTGGGATTACAGGCCTGAGCCACTGTGTCTGGCCTTTGCTTTATTTCACACAGTAGAACATCCTCTAGGCTCATTCATGTTGCTAATGATAAGATTTCTTTCTTTTTCAAGGCTGAATAGGATTCTATTGGATATATGTACCTATATAGATAGATAGATAGATAGATAGATATACATTTATTATTATTGTTTTGGGGGGGATATGGTTTCACTCGTGTTCCCCAGGCTGGAGTGCAGTGACATGATTTCGGCTCACTACAACCTCTGCCTCCCAGGCTGAAGTGATTCTCCTGCCTCAGCTGAGATTAAAGGCATGTCCCATCATGTGCGGCCAATTTTGTGTTTCTAGGAGAGATGGGTTTTCACCATGTTGGCCAGGCTGGTCTCGAACTCCAACAATTCTACTTCAACTATTTATTGGATACAAATATTTATGTGTGAGAAACAAGATTTTCAAGAGTGAAAGATTTAAAAACGACTTAATTGTACATCAGTAAGAGGCTGGCTAACTAAATCAGAGTACGTTCATCCTTACAGAAGAATACTATGCAGCTAGAACAAAACCAAATGGAGGAAACTCTTCCAAATGGTAACTTGGAATGATGTTCAAGACTTATTGTAAAATAAGTTTACAGTAAGGTGTAAGGTACCTTATGGCAAAATTCTCTCAGAAATGTGTGTGTGTGGATTTCAAGTCATCCCAGTCCTAGAACATTGTGCTCTTTAGAGATGCCATACCTGTCTTTCCCTTTGTAATATCAAAGCAGTAATATCTTCTCTGGAGGCTTGTTGGGTGAATTGAATGGAAGAAAGTTAAGGAGGTACCAGAACCATTGCTGTTTCCCCTCCGTAGCCCTGCCACCCACTAAAGAAAGTTGGATGAGATTACTTAATGATTTCCCATTAAGTTGTATTTCCAAATATCATGATTATCATTTGAATGTAGTTGGTATGGAGCTTCGTGAGTGTGTGCTTCGTTTATTATGCATCACGTTCAGCTCCTTGTTATTTGCCTCCTAGTTATCATAGTAAAACTCTACTCCTCTACTCCGAGGAGCCCCTACCATCCGTATCGTCACTTTCCGGCCCAGCACTCTTCATACTCGTTCGTTTAAAGCATTCTACATTGGGCAAATGAATCTTGGAAGGCAAAAGCTACTGAATTTAGCGAGTTTGTGGAGGCGTTCCCACCGATCAGCCAGGTGGAGTTCCACACACCCGATGACTGCACAACTCCTATAAGGCAGCAATATGCTGCAAACCCAGACGGCCACTCTTCTCACCCCTCGTCCCTTTGCTGTTCTGGATAATGAGGTCAATAGTCACCTAGGCAACTTGCAAAACTAACTGAAATGGAGAAAGGCCTTCTGGCTGGTGACTAGCCGAGGTCCACCTGGCCCCAATAAGCTGCTGAACAAGAAGGGCTGCCAGAAATTTCCCCCTAGGGAATTTGGTGGAGACGAAGACCTGCTCACTGGACAACGGTTCCTCCCAGGATACCTGCAAGCTGAAGAAGCGGGCTCTGAGCCACCCCCTTTCACCCTCCTTTTCCCCACCCTGGCCTGGTGAAGGTGCGCGTCAGGATGTGGACTACTGAGCCCTAAAGAAACAAGTCCTTCCACTTTGACCCCACGGAGGATTGCCTGTGCGGATCTTCAACGAGTCTACCAGTGTCTAGACACGGGAGCAGTTCTGTCTGGCACAGCAGCTCCCTCAAGGAAGACAAGAGTGAGGAGAAAGGAAACTCAAGTCTGACCATTCTGTCCTGGGAGACAAGAGGAGGATCTCATCTCTCATCTTTCCAAGCAAGGCAACGAGACTTTCTCTCATCTTTCCAAGCAAGGCAAGGAGACCTTTTCTCATGAGGAAACAAAAAGAAGTTGGAAGGAACGAAACCAGCCTGGAAGGTGAATTCCTAAGGATTGCCCATTGAAACTGACAAAATGGCCCTTGTTTGACGAGAGGAATGAGCAGAGCATTGATGTGGTCAAAAAGGACTCGAGTGAGACTTTCCCAGCATGTTTCTACCAAAGCTTTGTCTAAGTTTCGCAAAACACTCTCCTAATAAGCAGATGTTTGGCTCTTCAGAAAGTCAACATGCAAAATGCCTTGAGCGTCCCATAACACTGATGCCATGATGTTGCCTTTGGTCTGCCCTCCTTTTCCTTTGACTGGACCACTGCCATCTCTTGGTAGCCATCGCTTTGATGACGCTTTGTCTTCAGGATCATATTGGCAAAGCCATGTTCCAAATTCCGGTTACAATTTGTCAAACAGGTGCCCCAGGATCGTGATCCCTCCTGTTGAAAATTTCCACTGATAGCTCTCGTCGTCACTGCAGCTGATCTGGGCACAATGGTTTTCACAGCCACTGCAGGATTCATCTTCCACATCTTCTCATCTCTTCTTGAAACAAGCCATACCTCCGTAAAGAGTTGATTTCTTTGGGCTAGTGTCCTTAGAAGCTTTTCTTCAAACATCAATGATTTCTTCATTCTTCCACCCAAGCTTCACCGTCAATTGGATGTTTGCTCTTGCTGCAATTTTAGCGGAATTCAAGTTGCACTGATAGGAGGCCTTTTCAGTGGATGTCTCATCCTTCTTAGTGCCTCCAATGAGATCCAGTTCAGAAAGGTTGTAAGAAGTTAGTACATGTTTATTTTAGTGAAAACGAATTGAAATCCATGCATAGATTTCTCACCATGTACATTTTCTATGAACTTTCGGAAGACCCCCTGTACTGAATATTGCCCAAATCCTGGGAGAGAAGTGGATGCGGTCCACTTCCTGTCTTCAGTTTGCCCACAGTGGAGGAGTGCACAGAGCAGGGAAAGGCAGCCCCAGAGAGAGGCATGCCCTCCAGCATGCAGCAGACTGCTGGCCCAGTCCTGGCTCCATGGGTTGCTGTGTGGGCCCAGCAAGCTGACCAACCTCCCTGAACCTTAATTTAATCCTAGGTAGCCCAATTCCACTCGCTATTATAGGACTGCTGTGCAGGGACAGTCAATTAACTTAAGAAAAGGAACCTAGCTCCAAGGTTGGCAACCGGGAATTCCAGTTGATTCCATGGGCGGACCCCCTGAGGAATTCCCAAGCTGAAGTCTCGTGGAAGATGAGGTTCAGTGTGACTAGACTGAAGCACCAATCCAATGAAGGGGAAGTCCCACCCACTCTGCCCTGTGCCTGTATAAAGGTGAGGCGGGGCGGCCGCGCCACTCATTGAAGCCGCCAGTTGGGAGAGGAGCAGAGCCAGGCCGGTGCTCCCGAAGGCAGCAAGATGTTGCGAGCCACAACTCCCTGCTGGTTCCCACCTGCATACCCAGAAGCTAAGAAGGTGGCCGAGGAGGCGGCCCACGAGGCAACCCGCCATTTGGGAGAGGAGCAGAGCCAGGTCGGTGTTCCCGAAGGCAGCAAGATGTTGCGAGCCACAGCTCCCTGCTGGTTCCCACCTGCATGCCCAGAAGCCAAGAAGGTGGCCGAGGAGGCGGCCCTCGAGGCAAGCCGCCAGTTGGGAGAGGAGCAGAGCCAGGCCGGTGCTCCCGAAGGCAGCAAGATGTTGCGAGCCACAGCTCCCTGCTGGTTCCCACCTGCATACCCAGAAGCTAAGAAGGTGGCCGAGGAGGCGCCCCACGAGGCAAGCCGCCATTTGGGGGTGGAGCAGAGCCAGGTCGGTGTTCCCGAAGGCAGCAAGATGCTGCGAGCCACAGCTCCCTGCTGGTTCCCTCCTGCATACCCAGAAGCCAAGAAGGTGGCCGAGGAGGCGGCCCTCGAGGCTCCAGAATTCCCACTGCCCTCTCATCAGCCTGCCCAGAGCTTCGGGCTCTGCGTGCCCCAGATGCACAACCAGGCCTCAGCACTCGTGGACATCCGGGCGGAGCCCCAGAATAGGGGTCCGGCGGTGCCCCCAGCGTGGCCCAAGATGGCGACGGAGGCGTGGTACTTCCCCGCGCAGAGGGGGTCGGCCTGCTGCTTGCCAGCCGCCCCAAGGCTGACAGAGAGGCCCTGTGGAGTCCGCATCTCAGCCCCCAGGGAGAGGAAGAGGATCGCCCACTTTCCCAGCCCCTGCTTGGTCGCAGGTCGCACCGATGCCAAGAGAACCCGGGTGGCCGGCAGCAGCCAACGCTCCAATGGCTCCAGGGTCGGCACACAGCCACGGAAGACTGGTCGCAACAGACGGGGGAGGGCATGCAAGACCTCCACCACACTCAGCTCTAAGCGAATCGTCCGTCGTCCATCCTTACCGACTTGGAAGAAACCCATTATCCTCCGAAGGTCTCGCTGCCAAGTCCCCACCGTCATCCGCCGAGGCTATCTCCAACTGTTCACCAAAGAGTGTCTCAAGTTCTGCGCCTCCAAGCAGGAGGCCGAGGAGAAGGCGCTGAACGAGGAGAAGGTGGCCTACGACTGCAGCCCCAACAAGAACATGTACCTGAATGTGGTCCTGAACACCCTCAAGAGACTGAAGGGCCTGACCCCCAGCTCCATGCCGGGCCTCAGCAGGGCCGCCCTGTACAGCCGCCTCCAGGAGTTCCTGCTCACCCAGGACCAGCTCAAGGAGAACGGCTACCCCTTCCCGCACCCCGAGCGGCCCGGGGGCGCCGTCCTCTTCACTGGCCAGGGGAAGGGGCCCGGCGACTCCTCCTGCAGGGTCTGCTGCCGTTGTGGCACCGACTACCTGGTGTCCTCCTCGGGCCGCTGTCTAGGCGACCAGTTGTGTTATTATCACTGGGGGCGGGTCCGCTCCAGCCAAGTGGCTGGAGGCCGGGTTAGCCAGTACACCTGCTGTGCAGCTGCTCCTGGCTCAGTGGGCTGCCAGGTGGCAAAGCAGCACGTGCGGGACGGCCGCAAGGAGAGCCTCCATGGCTTCGTGAAGACCTTCAAGAAAGAGTTTTCCACAGACGCTTATCCAGGAATCTACGCCTTGGACTGTGAGATGTGCTACACCACGCATGGCCTGGAGCTGACCCGCGTCACCGTGGTGGACGCCGACATGCAAGTGGTGTACGACACCTTCGTCAAGCCCGACAACGAGATCGTGGACTACAACACCAGGTTTTCCGGAGTGACCGAGGCCGACGTCGCCAAGACGAGCGTCACGTTGCCCGAAGTCCAAGCCATCCTGCTGAGCTTTTTCAGCGCCCAAACCATCCTCATCGGGCACAGCCTGGAGAGCGATCTGCTGGCCCTCAAGCTGATCCACAGCACCGTGGTGGACACGGCCGTGCTCTTCCCGCACTACCTGGGTTTCCCCTACAAGCGTTCCCTCAGGAATCTCGCGGCCGACTACCTGGGACAGATCATCCAGGACAGCCAGGACGGCCACAACTCCAGTGAGGACGCAAACGCCTGCCTGCAGCTGGCGATGTGGAAGGTTCGACAGCGCGCCCAGATTCAGCCACGCCACCGGTCCGCCTCTCCCGCCGCCCTGGCCTGTCCTGAGCCCCAGGCCTCTTCCCAAACTGCCATCGATCCCGAGAGCTAGCCCTGTCCACCTCGCCGCAAAGCGAAAGAAACTGGAGCAGCCGGCGGCAGGAGAGGGCCAAAAGCCAAGATTAACCCCGACCCCGGACTCCCAGTCCCCCGGAGTCCCTGCCGCGGGCCGTCGTCCCTGTCCCCATCCCTCTGCCCCTCCCAGACCTCTGTCCTTCCACCAATGGGCTCCCCGAGGCCCCAGCCGCCACTCCCAGTCCCCGGAGACCCTGCCGCCGCCCCTGGCGCCTGTGCCCATCCCTCTGCCCCTCCCAGACCTCTGGCCTTCCACCACTAGCCTCCCCCAGCCCACCTGGACTACCGCGGCCTCTGACAACAAGGCCAGCCCCCAGGCCCACCAGCCTCCTGATCGTCTTCGTTCTTGGGCCTCTTCCCCTTCTGTGGGGCTGTCTGAACCTCCCCTCCCCCACCCGATTTTTCCCCCGCCCCCGGGGCAGGCGCAGAATAAATGTCTGTATGAAGTTAAAAATTAAAAATAAAAAAAAAGCTAAAAACAACTGAAAGTCCTTTGCTTTTGAATGTGCGCTTACCTGGTTTTCTCTAGAGGCACCACTGTGAGGTGGCTCAAGCGCTTAGGCTCTGGAGTTAGACATCTGGGTTCCCATTCCAATTCCACCACTGACTAGCTTTGTCATATTGGACGCATAACTTTTTTGCGCTTCTACTTCTTGATCTTTCAAGTGTCATCAGAAGATAATTAGACACCCACACAATAGCAATGGGAGATTTTAACACCCCACCGTCAACATGAAACAGATCAACGAGACAGAAAGTTGAAAAGGATATCCAGGAACTGAACTTAGCTCTGCACCAAGCAGACCGAATAGACATCTACATTAACTCTCCACCCCAAATCAACAGAATATACATTCTTCTCAGCACCACATCACACTTATTCCAAAACTGACCACATAGTTGGAAGGAAAGCACTCCTCCGCAAATGCAAAAGAACAGAAATTACAACCAACTGTCTCTCAGACCACAGGGCAGTCAAACTGGACCTCAGGATGAAGAAACTCACTCAAAACCGCTCAACTACACGGAAACGGAGCAATCTGCTCCTGAGTGACTACTGGGTACATAGCGAAATGAAGACAGAATAAAGATGTTCTTTGAAACCAATGAGAACAAAGACACAACATACCAGAATCTCTGGGATACATTGAAAGCAGTGTGTAGAGGGAAACGTAGCATTAAATGCCCACAAGAGAAAGCAGGAAAGATCTAAAATGGACACCCTCACGTCCCAATTCAAAGAATCAGGGAAGCAAGAGCAAACACCATGCCTGAATCAGTCAGTCAACTTCCAACAGGGCTCCAAGAGAGAATGAACCACCATGCCTCTTTAAATCCACGTTTCTATTTGGAATCTTCAATGAGAGATGAGACACTAAGCAGCTAGTTTTGGTGGAATGGCTGATTTTGTCAATGTTTTCGGTGTGTGAGTGTGTGTGTGTGTGTATGTATAGATAACTAAATTAAACTGATAATCTGGATGCTTACATTTCCATTCATTTAATTTGTGTATGTGAGCCCACGCACACGTATATACACACACACTAACACTTCCAGAACACTGACTTAGTGAAGAACTGGATTTCCAGTGTGTCAGACAAATTTCAGAAAGCGCTGAAGAAGGGCATTTCTGATGGATTTCACCGTTCCTGGAATTTTACTTTCCTTTATAACTTAGAGTTCTTCTCTGGAGATTTAATAGATAAAAGTCTTTTGCAGTGTACGTTATTTCATTTTATTTTTATAATTTATTTAAATTGTCATTTTAAATTGACAAATAAAAATGATATATATTTATGGTGTACAACATGATGTTTCATATATGTATACATTGTGGAATGACACAAAAATCAAGCTAATTAACACATTCGTTTCCTCACATACTGATTTTATGGTGATGAGAACATGTTTCAAATCTACTCTGATAGCACATTTCAAGTATACAGTACATAGTTACCCACTGTCGTTGCCGTGCTGTTCAACATATCTCTAGAACTATTCGTATCTGAAATTTTGTATCATTAGACTAACATCTCCCAATCCCTCCCCGGCCCCTGCCTCGGGTAAGCAGCGTTCTGCTCTCTACGACTCTGAGTTCCACTTTTTTACATTGCACATAGAAGTGAGATCGTGCAGTATTTGTATTTCTGTGTTTGCTTTTTAAAACTTTATGATGTATTGATGTATTTTTTCAGACAGTGTCGGAGTCTGTCACCAAGGCTGGAGTACAGTGACACAAACACGGCTCACCACGGCCTCCACCTCCCGGGGTCAAGAGATCCTCCCACTTCAGCCTCCTGAGTAGCTAGGACTACAGGCGTCCAACACCACACCTGGCTAATTTTTGTATTTTTTGTAGAGATGGTTGATCTCCAACTCCTGGGCTCAACTCTTCCTCCTCCCTTCTCCTCCCAAAGTCCTGGGATTACAGGCCTGAGCCACTGTGTCTGGCCTTTGCTTTATTTCACACAGTAGAACATCCTCTAGGCTCATTCATGTTGCTAATGATAAGATTTCTTTCTTTTTCAAGGCTGAATAGGATTCTATTGGATATATGTACCTATATAGATAGATAGATAGATAGATATACATTTATTATTATTGTTTTGGGGGGGATATGGTTTCGCTCGTGTTCCCCAGGCTGGAGTACAGTGGCATGATTTCGGCTCACTACAACCTCTGCCTCCCAGGCTGAAGTGATTCTCCTGCCTCAGCTGAGATTAAAGGCATGTCCCATCATGTGCGGCCAATTTTGTGTTTCTAGGAGAGATGGGTTTTCACCATGTTGGCCAGGCTGGTCTCGAACTCCAACAATTCTACTTCAACTATTTATTGGATACAAATATTTATGTGTGAGAAACAAGATTTTCAAGAGTGAAAGATTTAAAAACGACTTAATTGTACATCAGTAAGAGGCTGGCTAACTAAATCAGAGTACGTTCATCCTTACAGAAGAATACTATGCAGCTAGAACAAAACCAAATGGAGGAAACTCTTCCAAATGGTAACTTGGAATGATGTTCAAGACTTATTGTAAAATAAGTTTACAGTAAGGTGTAAGGTACCTTATGGCAAAATTCTCTCAGAAATGTGTGTGTGTGGATTTCAAGTCATCCCAGTCCTAGAACATTGTGCTCTTTAGAGATGCCATACCTGTCTTTCCCTTTGTAATATCAAAGCAGTAATATCTTCTCTGGAGGCTTGTTGGGTGAATTTAATGGAAGAAAGTTAAGGAGGTACCAGAACCATTGCTGTTTCCCCTCCATAGCCCTGCCACCCACTAAAGAAAGTTGGATGAGATTACTTAATGATTTCCCATTAAGTTGTATTTCCAAATATCATGATTACCATTTGAATGTAGTTGGTATGGAGCTTCGTGAGTGTGTGCTTCGTTTATTATGCATCACGTTCAGCTCCTTGTTATTTGCCTCCTAGTTATCATAGTAAAACTCTACTCCTCTACTCCGAGGAGCCCCTACCATCCGTATCGTCACTTTCCGGCCCAGCACTCTTCATGCTCGTTCGTTTAAAGTATTCTACATTGGGCAAATGAATCTTGGAAGGCAAAAGCTACTGAATTTAGCGAGTTTGTGGAGGCGTTCCCACCGATCAGCAAGGTGGAGTTCCACACACCCGATGACTGCACAACTCCTATAAGGCAGCAATATGCTGCAAACCCAGACGGCCACTCTTCTCACCCCTCGTCCCTTTGCTGTTCTGGATAATGAGGTCAATAGTC
The DNA here is from genome assembly GCF_028885625.2 of Pongo pygmaeus. Lineage (NCBI taxonomy): Eukaryota > Metazoa > Chordata > Mammalia > Primates > Hominidae > Pongo > Pongo pygmaeus. The sequence goes on from NC_072380.2 coordinate 51,546,260, forward strand.
ACCTAGGCAACTTGCAAAACTAACTGAAATGGAGAAAGGCCTTCTGGCTGGTGACTAGCCGAGGTCCACCTGGCCCCAATAAGCTGCTGAACAAGAAGGGCTGCCAGAAATTTCCCCCTAGGGAATTTGGTGGAGACGAAGACCTGCTCACTGGACAACGGTTCCTCCCAGGATACCTCCAAGCTGAAGAAGCGGGCTCTGAGCCACCCCCTTTCACCCTCCTTTTCCCCACCCTGGCCTGGTGAAGGTGCGCGTCAGGATGTGGACTACTGAGCCCTAAAGAAACAAGTCCTTCCACTTTGACCCCACGGAGGATTGCCTGTGCGGATCTTCAACGAGTCTACCAGTGTCTAGACACGGGAGCAGTTCTGTCTGGCACAGCAGCTCCCTCAAGGAAGACAAGAGTGAGGAGAAAGGAAACTCAAGTCTGACCATTCTGTCCTGGGAGACAAGAGGAGGATCTCATCTCTCATCTTTCCAAGCAAGGCAACGAGACTTTCTCTCATCTTTCCAAGCAAGGCAAGGAGACCTTTTCTCATGAGGAAACAAAAAGAAGTTGGAAGGAACGAAACCAGCCTGGAAGGTGAATTCCTAAGGATTGCCCATTGAAACTGACAAAATGGCCCTTGTTTGACGAGAGGAATGAGCAGAGCATTGATGTGGTCAAAAAGGACTCGAGTGAGACTTTCCCAGCATGTTTCTACCAAAGCTTTGTCTAAGTTTCGCAAAACACTCTCCTAATAAGCAGATGTTTGGCTCTTCAGAAAGTCAACATGCAAAATGCCTTCAGCGTTCCATAACACTGATGCCATGATGTTGCCTTTGGTCTGCCCTCCTTTTCCTTTGACTGGACCACTGCCATCTCTTGGTAGCCATCGCTTTGATGACGCTTTGTCTTCAGGATCATATTGGCAAAGCCATGTTCCAAATTCCGGTTACAATTTGTCAAACAGGTGCCCCAGGATCGTGATCCCTCCTGTTGAAAATTTCCACTGATAGCTCTCGTCGTCACTGCAGCTGATCTGGGCACAATGGTTTTCACAGCCACTGCAGGATTCATCTTCCACATCTTCTCATCTCTTCTTGAAACAAGCCATACCTCCGTAAAGAGTTGATTTCTTTGGGCTAGTGTCCTTAGAAGCTTTTCTTCAAACATCAATGATTTCTTCATTCTTCCACCCAAGCTTCACCGTCAATTGGATGTTTGCTCTTGCTGCAATTTTAGCGGAATTCAAGTTGCACTGATAGGAGGCCTTTTCAGTGGATGTCTCATCCTTCTTAGTGCCTCCAATGAGATCCAGTTCAGAAAGGTTGTAAGAAGTTAGTACATGTTTATTTTAGTGAAAACGAATTGAAATCCATGCATAGATTTCTCACCATGTACATTTTCTATGAACTTTCGGAAGACCCCCTGTACTGAATATTGCCCAAATCCTGGGAGAGAAGTGGATGCGGTCCACTTCCTGTCTTCAGTTTGCCCACAGTGGAGGAGTGCACAGAGCAGGGAAAGGCAGCCCCAGAGAGAGGCATGCCCTCCAGCATGCAGCAGACTTCTGGCCCAGTCCTGGCTCCATGGGTTGCTGTGTGGGCCCAGCAAGCTGACCAACCTCCCTGAACCTTAATTTAATCCTAGGTAGCCCAATTCCACTCGCTATTATAGGACTGCTGTGCAGGGACAGTCAATTAACTTAAGAAAAGGAACCTAGCTCCAAGGTTGGCAACCGGGAATTCCAGTTGATTCCATGGGCGGACCACCTGAGGAATTCCCAAGCTGAAGTCTCGTGGAAGATGAGGTTCAGTGTGACTAGACTGAAGCACCAATCCAATGAAGGGGAAGTCCCACCCACTCTGCCCTGTGCCTGTATAAAGGTGAGGCGGGGCGGCCGCGCCACTCATTGAAGCCGCCAGTTGGGAGAGGAGCAGAGCCAGGCCGGTGCTCCCGAAGGCAGCAAGATGTTGCGAGCCACAACTCCCTGCTGGTTCCCACCTGCATACCCAGAATCTAAGAAGGTGGCCGAGGAGGCGGCCCACGAGGCAACCCGCCATTTGGGAGAGGAGCAGAGCCAGGTCGGTGTTCCCGAAGGCAGCAAGATGTTGCGAGCCACAGCTCCCTGCTGGTTCCCACCTGCATGCCCAGAAGCCAAGAAGGTGGCCGAGGAGGCGGCCCTCGAGGCAAGCCGCCAGTTGGGAGAGGAGCAGAGCCAGGCCGGTGCTCCCGAAGGCAGCAAGATGTTGCGAGCCACAGCTCCCTGCTGGTTCCCACCTGCATACCCAGAAGCTAAGAAGGTGGCCGAGGAGGCGCCCCACGAGGCAAGCCGCCATTTGGGGGTGGAGCAGAGCCAGGTCGGTGTTCCCGAAGGCAGCAAGATGCTGCGAGCCACAGCTCCCTGCTGGTTCCCTCCTGCATACCCAGAAGCCAAGAAGGTGGCCGAGGAGGCGGCCCTCGAGGCTCCAGAATTCCCACTGCCCTCTCATCAGCCTGCCCAGAGCTTCGGGCTCTGCGTGCCCCAGATGCACAACCAGGCCTCAGCACTCGTGGACATCCGGGCGGAGCCCCAGAATAGGGGTCCGGCGGTGCCCCCAGCGTGGCCCAAGATGGCGACGGAGGCGTGGTACTTCCCCGCGCAGAGGGGGTCGGCCTGCTGCTTGCCAGCCGCCCCAAGGCTGACAGAGAGGCCCTGTGGAGTCCGCATCTCAGCCCCCAGGGAGAGGAAGAGGATCGCCCACTTTCCCAGCCCCTGCTTGGTCGCAGGTCGCACCGATGCCAAGAGAACCCGGGTGGCCGGCAGCAGCCAACGCTCCAATGGCTCCAGGGTCGGCACACAGCCACGGAAGACTGGTCGCAACAGACGGGGGAGGGCATGCAAGACCTCCACCACACTCAGCTCTAAGCGAATCGTCCGTCGTCCATCCTTACCGACTTGGAAGAAACCCATTATCCTCCGAAGGTCTCGCTGCCAAGTCCCCACCGTCATCCGCCGAGGCTATCTCCAACTGTTCACCAAAGAGTGTCTCAAGTTCTGCGCCTCCAAGCAGGAGGCCGAGGAGAAGGCGCTGAACGAGGAGAAGGTGGCCTACGACTGCAGCCCCAAGAACATGTACCTGAATGTGGTCCTGAACACCCTCAAGAGACTGAAGGGCCTGACCCCCAGCTCCATGCCGGGCCTCAGCAGGGCCGCCCTGTACAGCCGCCTCCAGGAGTTCCTGCTCACCCAGGACCAGCTCAAGGAGAACGGCTACCCCTTCCCGCACCCCGAGCGGCCCGGGGGCGCCGTCCTCTTCACTGGCCAGGGGAAGGGGCCCGGCGACTCCTCCTGCAGGGTCTGCTGCCGTTGTGGCACCGACTACCTGGTGTCCTCCTCGGGCCGCTGTCTAGGCGACCAGTTGTGTTATTATCACTGGGGGCGGGTCCGCTCCAGCCAAGTGGCTGGAGGCCGGGTTAGCCAGTACACCTGCTGTGCAGCTGCTCCTGGCTCAGTGGGCTGCCAGGTGGCAAAGCAGCACGTGCGGGACGGCCGCAAGGAGAGCCTCCATGGCTTCGTGAAGACCTTCAAGAAAGAGTTTTCCACAGACGCTTATCCAGGAATCTACGCCTTGGACTGTGAGATGTGCTACACCACGCATGGCCTGGAGCTGACCCGCGTCACCGTGGTGGACGCCGACATGCAAGTGGTGTACGACACCTTCGTCAAGCCCGACAACGAGATCGTGGACTACAACACCAGGTTTTCCGGAGTGACCGAGGCCGACGTCGCCAAGACGAGCGTCACGTTGCCCGAAGTCCAAGCCATCCTGCTGAGCTTTTTCAGCGCCCAAACCATCCTCATCGGGCACAGCCTGGAGAGCGATCTGCTGGCCCTCAAGCTGATCCACAGCACCGTGGTGGACACGGCCGTGCTCTTCCCGCACTACCTGGGTTTCCCCTACAAGCGTTCCCTCAGGAATCTCGCGGCCGACTACCTGGGACAGATCATCCAGGACAGCCAGGACGGCCACAACTCCAGTGAGGACGCAAACGCCTGCCTGCAGCTGGCGATGTGGAAGGTTCGACAGCGCGCCCAGATTCAGCCACGCCACCGGTCCGCCTCTCCCGCCGCCCTGGCCTGTCCTGAGCCCCAGGCCTCTTCCCAAACTGCCATCGATCCCGAGAGCTAGCCCTGTCCACCTCGCCGCAAAGCGAAAGAAACTGGAGCAGCCGGCGGCAGGAGAGGGCCAAAAGCCAAGACTAACCCCGACCCCGGACTCCCAGTCCCCCGGAGTCCCTGCCGCGGGCCGTCGTCCCTGTCCCCATCCCTCTGCCCCTCCCAGACCTCTGTCCTTCCACCAATGGGCTCCCCGAGGCCCCAGCCGCCACTCCCAGTCCCCGGAGACCCTGCCGCCGCCCCTGGCGCCTGTGCCCATCCCTCTGCCCCTCCCAGACCTCTGGCCTTCCACCACTAGCCTCCCCCAGCCCACCTGGACTACCGCGGCCTCTGACAACAAGGCCAGCCCCCAGGCCCACCAGCCTCCTGATCGTCTTCGTTCTTGGGCCTCTTCCCCTTCTGTGGGGCTGTCTGAACCTCCCCTCCCCCACCCGATTTTTCCCCCGCCCCCGGGGCAGGCGCAGAATAAATGTCTGTATGAAGTTAAAAATTAAAAATAAAAAAAAAGCTAAAAACAACTGAAAGTCCTTTGCTTTTGAATGTGCGCTTACCTGGTTTTCTCTAGAGGCACCACTGTGAGGTGGCTCAAGCGCTTAGGCTCTGGAGTTAGACATCTGGGTTCCCATTCCAATTCCACCACTGACTAGCTTTGTCATATTGGACGCATAACTTTTTTGCGCTTCTACTTCTTGATCTTTCAAGTGTCATCAGAAGATAATTAGACACCCACACAATAGCAATGGGAGATTTTAACACCCCACCGTCAACATGAAACAGATCAACGAGACAGAAAGTTGAAAAGGATATCCAGGAACTGAACTTAGCTCTGCACCAAGCAGACCGAATAGACATCTACATTAACTCTCCACCCCAAATCAACAGAATATACATTCTTCTCAGCACCACATCACACTTATTCCAAAACTGACCACATAGTTGGAAGGAAAGCACTCCTCCGCAAATGCAAAAGAACAGAAATTACAACCAACTGTCTCTCAGACCACAGGGCAGTCAAACTGGACCTCAGGATGAAGAAACTCACTCAAAACCGCTCAACTACACGGAAACGGAGCAATCTGCTCCTGAGTGACTACTGGGTACATAGCGAAATGAAGACAGAATAAAGATGTTCTTTGAAACCAATGAGAACAAAGACACAACATACCAGAATCTCTGGGATACATTGAAAGCAGTGTGTAGAGGGAAACGTAGCATTAAATGCCCACAAGAGAAAGCAGGAAAGATCTAAAATGGACACCCTCACGTCCCAATTCAAAGAATCAGGGAAGCAAGAGCAAACACCATGCCTGAATCAGTCAGTCAACTTCCAACAGGGCTCCAAGAGAGAATGAACCACCATGCCTCTTTAAATCCACGTTTCTATTTGGAATCTTCAATGAGAGATGAGACACTAAGCAGCTAGTTTTGGTGGAATGGCTGATTTTGTCAATGTTTTCGGTGTGTGAGTGTGTGTGTGTGTGTATGTATAGATAACTAAATTAAACTGATAATCTGGATGCTTACATTTCCATTCATTTAATTTGTGTATGTGAGCCCACGCACACGTATATACACACACACTAACACTTCCAGAACACTGACTTAGTGAAGAACTGGATTTCCAGTGTGTCAGACAAATTTCAGAAAGCGCTGAAGAAGGGCATTTCTGATGGATTTCACCGTTCCTGGAATTTTACTTTCCTTTATAACTTAGAGTTCTTCTCTGGAGATTTAATAGATAAAAGTCTTTTGCAGTGTACGTTATTTCATTTTATTTTTATAATTTATTTAAATTGTCATTTTAAATTGACAAATAAAAATGATATATATTTATGGTGTACAACATGATGTTTCATATATGTATACATTGTGGAATGACACAAAAATCAAGCTAATTAACACATTCGTTTCCTCACATACTGATTTTATGGTAATGAGAACATGTTTCAAATCTACTCTGATAGCACATTTCAAGTATACAGTACATAGTTACCCACTGTCGTTGCCGTGCTGTTCAACATATCTCTAGAACTATTCGTATCTGAAATTTTGTATCATTAGACTAACATCTCCCAATCCCTCCCTGGCCCCTGCCTCGGGTAAGCAGCGTTCTGCTCTCTACGACTCTGAGTTCCACTTTTTTACATTGCACATAGAAGTGAGATCGTGCAGTATTTGTATTTCTGTGTTTGCTTTTTAAAACTTTATGATGTATTGATGTATTTTTTCAGACAGTGTCGGAGTCTGTCACCAAGGCTGGAGTACAGTGACACAAACACGGCTCACCACGGCCTCCACCTCCCGGGGTCAAGAGATCCTCCCACTTCAGCCTCCTGAGTAGCTAGGACTACAGGCGTCCAACACCACACCTGGCTAATTTTTGTATTTTTTGTAGAGATGGTTGATCTCCAACTCCTGGGCTCAACTCTTCCTCCTCCCTTCTCCTCCCAAAGTCCTGGGATTACAGGCCTGAGCCACTGTGTCTGGCCTTTGCTTTATTTCACACAGTAGAACAGCCTCTAAGCTCATTCATGTTGCTAATGATAAGATTTCTTTCTTTTTCAAGGCTGAATAGGATTCTATTGGATATATGTACCTATATAGATAGATAGATAGATAGATATACATTTATTATTATTGTTTTGGGGGGGATATGGTTTCGCTCGTGTTCCCCAGGCTGGAGTGCAGTGGCATGATTTCGGCTCACTACAACCTCTGCCTCCCAGGCTGAAGTGATTCTCCTGCCTCAGCTGAGATTAAAGGCATGTCCCATCATGTGCGGCCAATTTTGTGTTTCTAGGAGAGATGGGTTTTCACCATGTTGGCCAGGCTGGTCTCGAACTCCAACAATTCTACTTCAACTATTTATTGGATACAAATATTTATGTGTGAGAAACAAGATTTTCAAGAGTGAAAGATTTAAAAACGACTTAATTGTACATCAGTAAGAGGCTGGCTAACTAAATCAGAGTACGTTCATCCTTACAGAAGAATACTATGCAGCTAGAACAAAACCAAATGGAGGAAACTCTTCCAAATGGTAACTTGGAATGATGTTCAAGACTTATTGTAAAATAAGTTTACAGTAAGGTGTAAGGTACCTTATGGCAAAATTCTCTCAGAAATGTGTGTGTGGATTTCAAGTCATCCCAGTCCTAGAACATTGTGCTCTTTAGAGATGCCATACCTGTCTTTCCCTTTGTAATATCAAAGCAGTAATATCTTCTCTGGAGGCTTGTTGGGTGAATTGAATGGAAGAAAGTTAAGGAGGTAGCAGAACCATTGCTGTTTCCCCTCCATAGCCCTGCCACCCACTAAAGAAAGTTGGATGAGATTACTTAATGATTTCCCATTAAGTTGTATTTCCAAATATCATGATTACCATTTGAATGTAGTTGGTATGGAGCTTCGTGAGTGTGTGCTTCGTTTATTATGCATCACGTTCAGCTCCTTGTTATTTGCCTCCTAGTTATCATAGTAAAACTCTACTCCTCTACTCCGAGGAGCCCCTACCATCCGTATCGTCACTTTCCGGCCCAGCACTCTTCATGCTCGTTCGTTTAAAGTATTCTACATTGGGCAAATGAATCTTGGAAGGCAAAAGCTACTGAATTTAGCGAGTTTGTGGAGGCGTTCCCACCGATCAGCAAGGTGGAGTTCCACACACCCGATGACTGCACAACTCCTATAAGGCAGCAATATGCTGCAAACCCAGACGGCCACTCTTCTCACCCCTCGTCCCTTTGCTGTTCTGGATAATGAGGTCAATAGTCACCTAGGCAACTTGCAAAACTAACTGAAATGGAGAAAGGCCTTCTGGCTGGTGACTAGCCGAGGTCCACCTGGCCCCAATAAGCTGCTGAACAAGAAGGGCTGCCAGAAATTTCCCCCTAGGGAATTTGGTGGAGACGAAGACCTGCTCACTGGACAACGGTTCCTCCCAGGATACCCCCAAGCTGAAGAAGCGGGCTCTGAGCCACCCCCTTTCACCCTCCTTTTCCCCACCCTGGCCTGGTGAAGGTGCGCGTCAGGATGTGGACTACTGAGCCCTAAAGAAACAAGTCCTTCCACTTTGACCCCACGGAGGATTGCCTGTGCGGATCTTCAACGAGTCTACCAGTGTCTAGACACGGGAGCAGTTCTGTCTGGCACAGCAGCTCCCTCAAGGAAGACAAGAGTGAGGAGAAAGGAAACTCAAGTCTGACCATTCTGTCCTGGGAGACAAGAGGAGGATCTCATCTCTCATCTTTCCAAGCAAGGCAACGAGACTTTCTCTCATCTTTCCAAGCAAGGCAAGGAGACCTTTTCTCATGAGGAAACAAAAAGAAGTTGGAAGGAACGAAACCAGCCTGGAAGGTGAATTCCTAAGGATTGCCCATTGAAACTGACAAAATGGCCCTTGTTTGACGAGAGGAATGAGCAGAGCATTGATGTGGTCAAAAAGGACTCGAGTGAGACTTTCCCAGCATGTTTCTACCAAAGCTTTGTCTAAGTTTCGCAAAACACTCTCCTAATAAGCAGATGTTTGGCTCTTCAGAAAGTCAACATGCAAAATGCCTTCAGCGTTCCATAACACTGATGCCATGATGTTGCCTTTGGTCTGCCCTCCTTTTCCTTTGACTGGACCACTGCCATCTCTTGGTAGCCATCGCTTTGATGACGCTTTGTCTTCAGGATCATATTGGCAAAGCCATGTTCCAAATTCCGGTTACAATTTGTCAAACAGGTGCCCCAGGATCGTGATCCCTCCTGTTGAAAATTTCCACTGATAGCTCTCGTCGTCACTGCAGCTGATCTGGGCACAATGGTTTTCACAGCCACTGCAGGATTCATCTTCCACATCTTCTCATCTCTTCTTGAAACAAGCCATACCTCCGTAAAGAGTTGATTTCTTTGGGCTAGTGTCCTTAGAAGCTTTTCTTCAAACATCAATGATTTCTTCATTCTTCCACCCAAGCTTCACCGTCAATTGGATGTTTGCTCTTGCTGCAATTTTAGCGGAATTCAAGTTGCACTGATAGGAGGCCTTTTCAGTGGATGTCTCATCCTTCTTAGTGCCTCCAATGAGATCCAGTTCAGAAAGGTTGTAAGAAGTTAGTACATGTTTATTTTAGTGAAAACGAATTGAAATCCATGCATAGATTTCTCACCATGTACATTTTCTATGAACTTTCGGAAGACCCCCTGTACTGAATATTGCCCAAATCCTGGGAGAGAAGTGGATGCGGTCCACTTCCTGTCTTCAGTTTGCCCACAGTGGAGGAGTGCACAGAGCAGGGAAAGGCAGCCCCAGAGAGAGGCATGCCCTCCAGCATGCAGCAGACTGCTGGCCCAGTCCTGGCTCCATGGGTTGCTGTGTGGGCCCAGCAAGCTGACCAACCTCCCTGAACCTTAATTTAATCCTAGGTAGCCCAATTCCACTCGCTATTATAGGACTGCTGTGCAGGGACAGTCAATTAACTTAAGAAAAGGAACCTAGCTCCAAGGTTGGCAACCGGGAATTCCAGTTGATTCCATGGGCGGACCACCTGAGGAATTCCCAAGCTGAAGTCTCGTGGAAGATGAGGTTCAGTGTGACTAGACTGAAGCACCAATCCAATGAAGGGGAAGTCCCACCCACTCTGCCCTGTGCCTGTATAAAGGTGAGGCGGGGCGGCCGCGCCACTCATTGAAGCCGCCAGTTGGGAGAGGAGCAGAGCCAGGCCGGTGCTCCCGAAGGCAGCAAGATGTTGCGAGCCACAACTCCCTGCTGGTTCCCACCTGCATACCCAGAATCTAAGAAGGTGGCCGAGGAGGCGGCCCACGAGGCAACCCGCCATTTGGGAGAGGAGCAGAGCCAGGTCGGTGTTCCCGAAGGCAGCAAGATGTTGCGAGCCACAGCTCCCTGCTGGTTCCCACCTGCATGCCCAGAAGCCAAGAAGGTGGCCGAGGAGGCGGCCCTCGAGGCAAGCCGCCAGTTGGGAGAGGAGCAGAGCCAGGCCGGTGCTCCCGAAGGCAGCAAGATGTTGCGAGCCACAGCTCCCTGCTGGTTCCCACCTGCATACCCAGAAGCTAAGAAGGTGGCCGAGGAGGCGCCCCACGAGGCAAGCCGCCATTTGGGGGTGGAGCAGAGCCAGGTCGGTGTTCCCGAAGGCAGCAAGATGCTGCGAGCCACAGCTCCCTGCTGGTTCCCTCCTGCATACCCAGAAGCCAAGAAGGTGGCCGAGGAGGCGGCCCTCGAGGCTCCAGAATTCCCACTGCCCTCTCATCAGCCTGCCCAGAGCTTCGGGCTCTGCGTGCCCCAGATGCACAACCAGGCCTCAGCACTCGTGGACATCCGGGCGGAGCCCCAGAATAGGGGTCCGGCGGTGCCCCCAGCGTGGCCCAAGATGGCGACGGAGGCGTGGTACTTCCCCGCGCAGAGGGGGTCGGCCTGCTGCTTGCCAGCCGCCCCAAGGCTGACAGAGAGGCCCTGTGGAGTCCGCATCTCAGCCCCCAGGGAGAGGAAGAGGATCGCCCACTTTCCCAGCCCCTGCTTGGTCGCAGGTCGCACCGATGCCAAGAGAACCCGGGTGGCCGGCAGCAGCCAACGCTCCAATGGCTCCAGGGTCGGCACACAGCCACGGAAGACTGGTCGCAACAGACGGGGGAGGGCATGCAAGACCTCCACCACACTCAGCTCTAAGCGAATCGTCCGTCGTCCATCCTTACCGACTTGGAAGAAACCCATTATCCTCCGAAGGTCTCGCTGCCAACTCCCCACCGTCATCCGCCGAGGCTATCTCCAACTGTTCACCAAAGAGTGTCTCAAGTTCTGCGCCTCCAAGCAGGAGGCCGAGGAGAAGGCGCTGAACGAGGAGAAGGTGGCCTACGACTGCAGCCCCAAGAACATGTACCTGAATGTGGTCCTGAACACCCTCAAGAGACTGAAGGGCCTGACCCCCAGCTCCATGCCGGGCCTCAGCAGGGCCGCCCTGTACAGCCGCCTCCAGGAGTTCCTGCTCACCCAGGACCAGCTCAAGGAGAACGGCTACCCCTTCCCGCACCCCGAGCGGCCCGGGGGCGCCGTCCTCTTCACTGGCCAGGGGAAGGGGCCCGGCGACTCCTCCTGCAGGGTCTGCTGCCGTTGTGGCACCGACTACCTGGTGTCCTCCTCGGGCCGCTGTCTAGGCGACCAGTTGTGTTATTATCACTGGGGGCGGGTCCGCTCCAGCCAAGTGGCTGGAGGCCGGGTTAGCCAGTACACCTGCTGTGCAGCTGCTCCTGGCTCAGTGGGCTGCCAGGTGGCAAAGCAGCACGTGCGGGACGGCCGCAAGGAGAGCCTCCATGGCTTCGTGAAGACCTTCAAGAAAGAGTTTTCCACAGACGCTTATCCAGGAATCTACGCCTTGGACTGTGAGATGTGCTACACCACGCATGGCCTGGAGCTGACCCGCGTCACCGTGGTGGACGCCGACATGCAAGTGGTGTACGACACCTTCGTCAAGCCCGACAACGAGATCGTGGACTACAACACCAGGTTTTCCGGAGTGACCGAGGCCGACGTCGCCAAGACGAGCGTCACGTTGCCCGAAGTCCAAGCCATCCTGCTGAGCTTTTTCAGCGCCCAAACCATCCTCATCGGGCACAGCCTGGAGAGCGATCTGCTGGCCCTCAAGCTGATCCACAGCACCGTGGTGGACACGGCCGTGCTCTTCCCGCACTACCTGGGTTTCCCCTACAAGCGTTCCCTCAGGAATCTCGCGGCCGACTACCTGGGACAGATCATCCAGGACAGCCAGGACGGCCACAACTCCAGTGAGGACGCAAACGCCTGCCTGCAGCTGGCGATGTGGAAGGTTCGACAGCGCGCCCAGATTCAGCCACGCCACCGGTCCGCCTCTCCCGCCGCCCTGGCCTGTCCTGAGCCCCAGGCCTCTTCCCAAACTGCCATCGATCCCGAGAGCTAGCCCTGTCCACCTCGCCGCAAAGCGAAAGAAACTGGAGCAGCCGGCGGCAGGAGAGGGCCAAAAGCCAAGACTAACCCCGACCCCGGACTCCCAGTCCCCCGGAGTCCCTGCCGCGGGCCGTCGTCCCTGTCCCCATCCCTCTGCCCCTCCCAGACCTCTGTCCTTCCACCAATGGGCTCCCCGAGGCCCCAGCCGCCACTCCCAGTCCCCGGAGACCCTGCCGCCGCCCCTGGCGCCTGTGCCCATCCCTCTGCCCCTCCCAGACCTCTGGCCTTCCACCACTAGCCTCCCCCAGCCCACCTGGACTACCGCGGCCTCTGACAACAAGGCCAGCCCCCAGGCCCACCAGCCTCCTGATCGTCTTCGTTCTTGGGCCTCTTCCCCTTCTGTGGGGCTGTCTGAACCTCCCCTCCCCCACCCGATTTTTCCCCCGCCCCCGGGGCAGGCGCAGAATAAATGTCTGTATGAAGTTAAAAATTAAAAATAAAAAAAAAGCTAAAAACAACTGAAAGTCCTTTGCTTTTGAATGTGCGCTTACCTGGTTTTCTCTAGAGGCACCACTGTGAGGTGGCTCAAGCGCTTAGGCTCTGGAGTTAGACATCTGGGTTCCCATTCCAATTCCACCACTGACTAGCTTTGTCATATTGGACGCATAACTTTTTTGCGCTTCTACTTCTTGATCTTTCAAGTGTCATCAGAAGATAATTAGACACCCACACAATAGCAATGGGAGATTTTAACACCCCACCGTCAACATGAAACAGATCAACGAGACAGAAAGTTGAAAAGGATATCCAGGAACTGAACTTAGCTCTGCACCAAGCAGACCGAATAGACATCTACATTAACTCTCCACCCCAAATCAACAGAATATACATTCTTCTCAGCACCACATCACACTTATTCCAAAACTGACCACATAGTTGGAAGGAAAGCACTCCTCCGCAAATGCAAAAGAACAGAAATTACAACCAACTGTCTCTCAGACCACAGGGCAGTCAAACTGGACCTCAGGATGAAGAAACTCACTCAAAACCGCTCAACTACACGGAAACGGAGCAATCTGCTCCTGAGTGACTACTGGGTACATAGCGAAATGAAGACAGAATAAAGATGTTCTTTGAAACCAATGAGAACAAAGACACAACATACCAGAATCTCTGGGATACATTGAAAGCAGTGTGTAGAGGGAAACGTAGCATTAAATGCCCACAAGAGAAAGCAGGAAAGATCTAAAATGGACACCCTCACGTCCCAATTCAAAGAATCAGGGAAGCAAGAGCAAACACCATGCCTGAATCAGTCAGTCAACTTCCAACAGGGCTCCAAGAGAGAATGAACCACCATGCCTCTTTAAATCCACGTTTCTATTTGGAATCTTCAATGAGAGATGAGACACTAAGCAGCTAGTTTTGGTGGAATGGCTGATTTTGTCAATGTTTTCGGTGTGTGAGTGTGTGTGTGTGTGTATGTATAGATAACTAAATTAAACTGATAATCTGGATGCTTACATTTCCATTCATTTAATTTGTGTATGTGAGCCCACGCACACGTATATACACACACACTAACACTTCCAGAACACTGACTTAGTGAAGAACTGGATTTCCAGTGTGTCAGACAAATTTCAGAAAGCGCTGAAGAAGGGCATTTCTGATGGATTTCACCGTTCCTGGAATTTTACTTTCCTTTATAACTTAGAGTTCTTCTCTGGAGATTTAATAGATAAAAGTCTTTTGCAGTGTACGTTATTTCATTTTATTTTTATAATTTATTTAAATTGTCATTTTAAATTGACAAATAAAAATGATATATATTTATGGTGTACAACATGATGTTTCATATATGTATACATTGTGGAATGACACAAAAATCAAGCTAATTAACACATTCGTTTCCTCACATACTGATTTTATGGTAATGAGAACATGTTTCAAATCTACTCTGATAGCACATTTCAAGTATACAGTACATAGTTACCCACTGTCGTTGCCGTGCTGTTCAACATATCTCTAGAACTATTCGTATCTGAAATTTTGTATCATTAGACTAACATCTCCCAATCCCTCCCCGGCCCCTGCCTCGGGTAAGCAGCGTTCTGCTCTCTACGACTCTGAGTTCCACTTTTTTACATTGCACATAGAAGTGAGATCGTGCAGTATTTGTATTTCTGTGTTTGCTTTTTAAAACTTTATGATGTATTGATGTATTTTTTCAGACAGTGTCGGAGTCTGTCACCAAGGCTGGAGTACAGTGACACAAACACGGCTCACCACGGCCTCCACCTCCCGGGGTCAAGAGATCCTCCCACTTCAGCCTCCTGAGTAGCTAGGACTACAGGCGTCCAACACCACACCTGGCTAATTTTTGTATTTTTTGTAGAGATGGTTGATCTCCAACTCCTGGGCTCAACTCTTCCTCCTCCCTTCTCCTCCCAAAGTCCTGGGATTACAGGCCTGAGCCACTGTGTCTGGCCTTTGCTTTATTTCACACAGTAGAACAGCCTCTAAGCTCATTCATGTTGCTAATGATAAGATTTCTTTCTTTTTCAAGGCTGAATAGGATTCTATTGGATATATGTACCTATATAGATAGATAGATAGATAGATATACATTTATTATTATTGTTTTGGGGGGGATATGGTTTCGCTCGTGTTCCCCAGGCTGGAGTGCAGTGGCATGATTTCGGCTCACTACAACCTCTGCCTCCCAGGCTGAAGTGATTCTCCTGCCTCAGCTGAGATTAAAGGCATGTCCCATCATGTGCGGCCAATTTTGTGTTTCTAGGAGAGATGGGTTTTCACCATGTTGGCCAGGCTGGTCTCGAACTCCAACAATTCTACTTCAACTATTTATTGGATACAAATATTTATGTGTGAGAAACAAGATTTTCAAGAGTGAAAGATTTAAAAACGACTTAATTGTACATCAGTAAGAGGCTGGCTAACTAAATCAGAGTACGTTCATCCTTACAGAAGAATACTATGCAGCTAGAACAAAACCAAATGGAGGAAACTCTTCCAAATGGTAACTTGGAATGATGTTCAAGACTTATTGTAAAATAAGTTTACAGTAAGGTGTAAGGTACCTTATGGCAAAATTCTCTCAGAAATGTGTGTGTGGATTTCAAGTCATCCCAGTCCTAGAACATTGTGCTCTTTAGAGATGCCATACCTGTCTTTCCCTTTGTAATATCAAAGCAGTAATATCTTCTCTGGAGGCTTGTTGGGTGAATTGAATGGAAGAAAGTTAAGGAGGTAGCAGAACCATTGCTGTTTCCCCTCCATAGCCCTGCCACCCACTAAAGAAAGTTGGATGAGATTACTTAATGATTTCCCATTAAGTTGTATTTCCAAATATCATGATTACCATTTGAATGTAGTTGGTATGGAGCTTCGTGAGTGTGTGCTTCGTTTATTATGCATCACGTTCAGCTCCTTGTTATTTGCCTCCTAGTTATCATAGTAAAACTCTACTCCTCTACTCCGAGGAGCCCCTACCATCCGTATCGTCACTTTCCGGCCCAGCACTCTTCATGCTCGTTCGTTTAAAGTATTCTACATTGGGCAAATGAATCTTGGAAGGCAAAAGCTACTGAATTTAGCGAGTTTGTGGAGGCGTTCCCACCGATCAGCAAGGTGGAGTTCCACACACCCGATGACTGCACAACTCCTATAAGGCAGCAATATGCTGCAAACCCAGACGGCCACTCTTCTCACCCCTCGTCCCTTTGCTGTTCTGGATAATGAGGTCAATAGTCACCTAGGCAACTTGCAAAACTAACTGAAATGGAGAAAGGCCTTCTGGCTGGTGACTAGCCGAGGTCCACCTGGCCCCAATAAGCTGCTGAACAAGAAGGGCTGCCAGAAATTTCCCCCTAGGGAATTTGGTGGAGACGAAGACCTGCTCACTGGACAACGGTTCCTCCCAGGATACCCCCAAGCTGAAGAAGCGGGCTCTGAGCCACCCCCTTTCACCCTCCTTTTCCCCACCCTGGCCTGGTGAAGGTGCGCGTCAGGATGTGGACTACTGAGCCCTAAAGAAACAAGTCCTTCCACTTTGACCCCACGGAGGATTGCCTGTGCGGATCTTCAACGAGTCTACCAGTGTCTAGACACGGGAGCAGTTCTGTCTGG
Organism: Pongo pygmaeus; assembly: GCF_028885625.2. Taxonomy (NCBI): domain Eukaryota; kingdom Metazoa; phylum Chordata; class Mammalia; order Primates; family Hominidae; genus Pongo; species Pongo pygmaeus. The sequence goes on from NC_072380.2 coordinate 51,562,466, forward strand.
CACAGCAGCTCCCTCAAGGAAGACAAGAGTGAGGAGAAAGGAAACTCAAGTCTGACCATTCTGTCCTGGGAGACAAGAGGAGGATCTCATCTCTCATCTTTCCAAGCAAGGCAACGAGACTTTCTCTCATCTTTCCAAGCAAGGCAAGGAGACCTTTTCTCATGAGGAAACAAAAAGAAGTTGGAAGGAACGAAACCAGCCTGGAAGGTGAATTCCTAAGGATTGCCCATTGAAACTGACAAAATGGCCCTTGTTTGACGAGAGGAATGAGCAGAGCATTGATGTGGTCAAAAAGGACTCGAGTGAGACTTTCCCAGCATGTTTCTACCAAAGCTTTGTCTAAGTTTCGCAAAACACTCTCCTAATAAGCAGATGTTTGGCTCTTCAGAAAGTCAACATGCAAAATGCCTTCAGCGTTCCATAACACTGATGCCATGATGTTGCCTTTGGTCTGCCCTCCTTTTCCTTTGACTGGACCACTGCCATCTCTTGGTAGCCATCGCTTTGATGACGCTTTGTCTTCAGGATCATATTGGCAAAGCCATGTTCCAAATTCCGGTTACAATTTGTCAAAGAGGTGCCCCAGGATCGTGATCCCTCCTGTTGAAAATTTCCACTGATAGCTCTCGTCGTCACTGCAGCTGATCTGGGCACAATGGTTTTCACAGCCACTGCAGGATTCATCTTCCACATCTTCTCATCTCTTCTTGAAACAAGCCATACCTCCGTAAAGAGTTGATTTCTTTGGGCTAGTGTCCTTAGAAGCTTTTCTTCAAACATCAATGATTTCTTCATTCTTCCACCCAAGCTTCACCATCAATTGGATGTTTGCTCTTGCTGCAATTTTAGCGGAATTCAAGTTGCACTGATAGGAGGCCTTTTCAGTGGATGTCTCATCCTTCTTAGTGCCTCCAATGAGATCCAGTTCAGAAAGGTTGTAAGAAGTTAGTACATGTTTATTTTAGTGAAAACGAATTGAAATCCATGCATAGATTTCTCACCATGTACATTTTCTATGAACTTTCAGAAGACCCCCTGTACTGAATATTGCCCAAATCCTGGGAGAGAAGTGGATGCGGTCCACTTCCTGTCTTCAGTTTGCCCACAGTGGAGGAGTGCACAGAGCAGGGAAAGGCAGCCCCAGAGAGAGGCATGCCCTCCAGCATGCAGCAGACTGCTGGCCCAGTCCTGGCTCCATGGGTTGCTGTGTGGGCCCAGCAAGCTGACCAACCTCCCTGAACCTTAATTTAATCCTAGGTAGCCCAATTCCACTCGCTATTATAGGACTGCTGTGCAGGGACAGTCAATTAACTTAAGAAAAGGAACCTAGCTCCAAGGTTGGCAACCGGGAATTCCAGTTGATTCCATGGGCGGACCCCCTGAGGAATTCCCAAGCTGAAGTCTCGTGGAAGATGAGGTTCAGTGTGACTAGACTGAAGCACCAATCCAATGAAGGGGAAGTCCCACCCACTCTGCCCTGTGCCTGTATAAAGGTGAGGCGGGGCGGCCGCGCCACTCATTGAAGCCGCCAGTTGGGAGAGGAGCAGAGCCAGGCCGGTGCTCCCGAAGGCAGCAAGATGTTGCGAGCCACAGCTCCCTGCTGGTTCCCACCTGCATACCCAGAATCTAAGAAGGTGGCCGAGGAGGCGGCCCACGAGGCAACCCGCCATTTGGGAGAGGAGCAGAGCCAGGTCGGTGTTCCCGAAGGCAGCAAGATGTTGCGAGCCACAGCTCCCTGCTGGTTCCCACCTGCATGCCCAGAAGCCAAGAAGGTGGCCGAGGAGGCGGCCCTCGAGGCAAGCCGCCAGTTGGGAGAGGAGCAGAGCCAGGCCGGTGCTCCCGAAGGCAGCAAGATGTTGCGAGCCACAGCTCCCTGCTGGTTCCCACCTGCATACCCAGAAGCTAAGAAGGTGGCCGAGGAGGCGCCCCACGAGGCAAGCCGCCATTTGGGGGTGGAGCAGAGCCAGGTCGGTGTTCCCGAAGGCAGCAAGATGCTGCGAGCCACAGCTCCCTGCTGGTTCCCTCCTGCATACCCAGAAGCCAAGAAGGTGGCCGAGGAGGCGGCCCTCGAGGCTCCAGAATTCCCACTGCCCTCTCATCAGCCTGCCCAGAGCTTCGGGCTCTGCGTGCCCCAGATGCACAACCAGGCCTCAGCACTCGTGGACATCCGGGCGGAGCCCCAGAATAGGGGTCCGGCGGTGCCCCCAGCGTGGCCCAAGATGGCGACGGAGGCGTGGTACTTCCCCGCGCAGAGGGGGTCGGCCTGCTGCTTGCCAGCCGCCCCAAGGCTGACAGAGAGGCCCTGTGGAGTCCGCATCTCAGCCCCCAGGGAGAGGAAGAGGATCGCCCACTTTCCCAGCCCCTGCTTGGTCGCAGGTCGCACCGATGCCAAGAGAACCCGGGTGGCCGGCAGCAGCCAACGCTCCAATGGCTCCAGGGTCGGCACACAGCCACGGAAGACTGGTCGCAACAGACGGGGGAGGGCATGCAAGACCTCCACCACACTCAGCTCTAAGCGAATCGTCCGTCGTCCATCCTTACCGACTTGGAAGAAACCCATTATCCTCCGAAGGTCTCGCTGCCAACTCCCCACCGTCATCCGCCGAGGCTATCTCCAACTGTTCACCAAAGAGTGTCTCAAGTTCTGCGCCTCCAAGCAGGAGGCCGAGGAGAAGGCGCTGAACGAGGAGAAGGTGGCCTACGACTGCAGCCCCAAGAACATGTACCTGAATGTGGTCCTGAACACCCTCAAGAGACTGAAGGGCCTGACCCCCAGCTCCATGCCGGGCCTCAGCAGGGCCGCCCTGTACAGCCGCCTCCAGGAGTTCCTGCTCACCCAGGACCAGCTCAAGGAGAACGGCTACCCCTTCCCGCACCCCGAGCGGCCCGGGGGCGCCGTCCTCTTCACTGGCCAGGGGAAGGGGCCCGGCGACTCCTCCTGCAGGGTCTGCTGCCGTTGTGGCACCGACTACCTGGTGTCCTCCTCGGGCCGCTGTCTAGGCGACCAGTTGTGTTATTATCACTGGGGGCGGGTCCGCTCCAGCCAAGTGGCTGGAGGCCGGGTTAGCCAGTACACCTGCTGTGCAGCTGCTCCTGGCTCAGTGGGCTGCCAGGTGGCAAAGCAGCACGTGCGGGACGGCCGCAAGGAGAGCCTCCATGGCTTCGTGAAGACCTTCAAGAAAGAGTTTTCCACAGACGCTTATCCAGGAATCTACGCCTTGGACTGTGAGATGTGCTACACCACGCATGGCCTGGAGCTGACCCGCGTCACCGTGGTGGACGCCGACATGCAAGTGGTGTACGACACCTTCGTCAAGCCCGACAACGAGATCGTGGACTACAACACCAGGTTTTCCGGAGTGACCGAGGCCGACGTCGCCAAGACGAGCGTCACGTTGCCCGAAGTCCAAGCCATCCTGCTGAGCTTTTTCAGCGCCCAAACCATCCTCATCGGGCACAGCCTGGAGAGCGATCTGCTGGCCCTCAAGCTGATCCACAGCACCGTGGTGGACACGGCCGTGCTCTTCCCGCACTACCTGGGTTTCCCCTACAAGCGTTCCCTCAGGAATCTCGCGGCCGACTACCTGGGACAGATCATCCAGGACAGCCAGGACGGCCACAACTCCAGCGAGGACGCAAACGCCTGCCTGCAGCTGGCGATGTGGAAGGTTCGACAGCGCGCCCAGATCCAGCCACGCCACCGGTCCGCCTCTCCCGCCGCCCTGGCCTGTCCTGAGCCCCAGGCCTCTTCCCAAACTGCCATCGATCCCGAGAGCTAGCCCTGTCCACCTCGCCGCAAAGCGAAAGAAACTGGAGCAGCCGGCGGCAGGAGAGGGCCAAAAGCCAAGACTAACCCCGACCCCGGACTCCCAGTCCCCCGGAGTCCCTGCCGCGGGCCGTCGTCCCTGTCCCCATCCCTCTGCCCCTCCCAGACCTCTGTCCTTCCACCAATGGGCTCCCCGAGGCCCCAGCCGCCACTCCCAGTCCCCGGAGACCCTGCCGCCGCCCCTGGCGCCTGTGCCCATCCCTCTGCCCCTCCCAGACCTCTGGCCTTCCACCACTAGCCTCCCCCAGCCCACCTGGACTACCGCGGCCTCTGACAACAAGGCCAGCCCCCAGGCCCACCAGCCTCCTGATCGTCTTCGTTCTTGGGCCTCTTCCCCTTCTGTGGGGCTGTCTGAACCTCCCCTCCCCCACCCGATTTTTCCCCCGCCCCCGGGGCAGGCGCAGAATAAATGTCTGTATGAAGTTAAAAATTAAAAATAAAAAAAAAGCTAAAAACAACTGAAAGTCCTTTGCTTTTGAATGTGCGCTTACCTGGTTTTCTCTAGAGGCACCACTGTGAGGTGGCTCAAGCGCTTAGGCTCTGGAGTTAGACATCTGGGTTCCCATTCCAATTCCACCACTGACTAGCTTTGTCATATTGGACGCATAACTTTTTTGCGCTTCTACTTCTTGATCTTTCAAGTGTCATCAGAAGATAATTAGACACCCACACAATAGCAATGGGAGATTTTAACACCCCACCGTCAACATGAAACAGATCAACGAGACAGAAAGTTGAAAAGGATATCCAGGAACTGAACTTAGCTCTGCACCAAGCAGACCGAATAGACATCTACATTAACTCTCCACCCCAAATCAACAGAATATACATTCTTCTCAGCACCACATCACACTTATTCCAAAACTGACCACATAGTTGGAAGGAAAGCACTCCTCCGCAAATGCAAAAGAACAGAAATTACAACCAACTGTCTCTCAGACCACAGGGCAGTCAAACTGGACCTCAGGATGAAGAAACTCACTCAAAACCGCTCAACTACACGGAAACGGAGCAATCTGCTCCTGAGTGACTACTGGGTACATAGCGAAATGAAGACAGAATAAAGATGTTCTTTGAAACCAATGAGAACAAAGACACAACATACCAGAATCTCTGGGATACATTGAAAGCAGTGTGTAGAGGGAAACGTAGCATTAAATGCCCACAAGAGAAAGCAGGAAAGATCTAAAATGGACACCCTCACGTCCCAATTCAAAGAATCAGGGAAGCAAGAGCAAACACCACGCCTGAATCAGTCAGTCAACTTCCAACAGGGCTCCAAGAGAGAATGAACCACCATGCCTCTTTAAATCCACGTTTCTATTTGGAATCTTCAATGAGAGATGAGACACTAAGCAGCTAGTTTTGGTGGAATGGCTGATTTTGTCAATGTTTTCGGTGTGTGAGTGTGTGTGTGTGTGTATGTATAGATAACTAAATTAAACTGATAATCTGGATGCTTACATTTCCATTCATTTAATTTGTGTATGTGAGCCCACGCACACGTATATACACACACACTAACACTTCCAGAACACTGACTTAGTGAAGAACTGGATTTCCAGTGTGTCAGACAAATTTCAGAAAGCGCTGAAGAAGGGCATTTCTGATGGATTTCACCGTTCCTGGAATTTTACTTTCCTTTATAACTTAGAGTTCTTCTCTGGAGATTTAATAGATAAAAGTCTTTTGCAGTGTACGTTATTTCATTTTATTTTTATAATTTATTTCAATTGTCATTTTAAATTGACAAATAAAAATGATATATATTTATGGTGTACAACATGATGTTTCATATATGTATACATTGTGGAATGACACAAAAATCAAGCTAATTAACACATTCGTTTCCTCACATACTGATTTTATGGTGATGAGAACATGTTTCAAATCTACTCTGATAGCACATTTCAAGTATACAGTACATAGTTACCCACTGTCGTTGCCGTGCTGTTCAACATATCTCTAGAACTATTCGTATCTGAAATTTTGTATCATTAGACTAACATCTCCCAATCCCTCCCCGGCCCCTGCCTCGGGTAAGCAGCGTTCTGCTCTCTACGACTCTGAGTTCCACTTTATTACATTGCACATAGAAGTGAGATCGTGCAGTATTTGTATTTCTGTGTTTGCTTTTTAAAACTTTATGATGTATTGATGTATTTTTTCAGACAGTGTCGGAGTCTGTCACCAAGGCTGGAGTACAGTGACACAAACACGGCTCACCACGGCCTCCACCTCCCGGGGTCAAGAGATCCTCCCACTTCAGCCTCCTGAGTAGCTAGGACTACAGGCGTCCAACACCACACCTGGCTAATTTTTGTATTTTTTGTAGAGATGGTTGATCTCCAACTCCGGGGCTCAACTCTTCCTCCTCCCTTCTCCTCCCAAAGTCCTGGGATTACAGGCCTGAGCCACTGTGTCTGGCCTTTGCTTTATTTCACACAGTAGAACAGCCTCTAAGCTCATTCATGTTGCTAATGATAAGATTTCTTTCTTTTTCAAGGCTGAATAGGATTCTATTGGATATATGTACCTATATAGATAGATAGATAGATAGATATACATTTATTATTATTGTTTTGGGGGGGATATGGTTTCGCTCGTGTTCCCCAGGCTGGAGTGCAGTGGCATGATTTCGGCTCACTACAACCTCTGCCTCCCAGGCTGAAGTGATTCTCCTGCCTCAGCTGAGATTAAAGGCATGTCCCATCATGTGCGGCCAATTTTGTGTTTCTAGGAGAGATGGGTTTTCACCATGTTGGCCAGGCTGGTCTCGAACTCCAACAATTCTACTTCAACTATTTATTGGATACAAATATTTATGTGTGAGAAACAAGATTTTCAAGAGTGAAAGATTTAAAAACGACTTAATTGTACATCAGTAAGAGGCTGGCTAACTAAATCAGAGTACGTTCATCCTTACAGGAGAATACTATGCAGCTAGAACAAAACCAAATGGAGGAAACTCTTCCAAATGGTAACTTGGAATGATGTTCAAGACTTATTGTAAAATAAGTTTACAGTAAGGTGTAAGGTACCTTATGGCAAAATTCTCTCAGAAATGTGTGTGTGGATTTCAAGTCATCCCAGTCCTAGAACATTGTGCTCTTTAGAGATGCCATACCTGTCTTTCCCTTTGTAATATCAAAGCAGTAATATCTTCTCTGGAGGCTTGTTGGGTGAATTGAATGGAAGAAAGTTAAGGAGGTAGCAGAACCATTGCTGTTTCCCCTCCATAGCCCTGCCACCCACTAAAGAAAGTTGGATGAGATTACTTAATGATTTCCCATTAAGTTGTATTTCCAAATATCATGATTACCATTTGAATGTAGTTGGTATGGAGCTTCGTGAGTGTGTGCTTCGTTTATTATGCATCACGTTCAGCTCCTTGTTATTTGCCTCCTAGTTATCATAGTAAAACTCTACTCCTCTACTCCGAGGAGCCCCTACCATCTGTATCGTCACTTTCCGGCCCAGCACTCTTCATGCTCGTTCGTTTAAAGTATTCTACATTGGGCAAATGAATCTTGGAAGGCAAAAGCTACTGAATTTAGCGAGTTTGTGGAGGCGTTCCCACCGATCAGCAAGGTGGAGTTCCACACACCCGATGACTGCACAACTCCTATAAGGCAGCAATATGCTGCAAACCCAGACGGCCACTCTTCTCACCCCTCGTCCCTTTGCTGTTCTGGATAATGAGGTCAATAGTCACCTAGGCAACTTGCAAAACTAACTGAAATGGAGAAAGGCCTTCCGGCTGGTGACTAGCCGAGGTCCACCTGGCCCCAATAAGCTGCTGAACAAGAAGGGCTGCCAGAAATTTCCCCCTAGGGAATTTGGTGGAGACGAAGACCTGCTCACTGGACAACGGTTCCTCCCAGGATACCCCCAAGCTGAAGAAGCGGGCTCTGAGCCACCCCCTTTCACCCTCCTTTTCCCCACCCTGGCCTGCTGAAGGTGCGCGTCAGGATGTGGACTACTGAGCCCTAAAGAAACAAGTCCTTCCACTTTGACCCCACGGAGGATTGCCTGTGCGGATCTTCAACGAGTCTACCAGTGTCTAGACACGGGAGCAGTTCTGTCTGGCACAGCAGCTCCCTCAAGGAAGACAAGAGTGAGGAGAAAGGAAACTCAAGTCTGACCATTCTGTCCTGGGAGACAAGAGGAGGATCTCATCTCTCATCTTTCCAAGCAAGGCAACGAGACTTTCTCTCATCTTTCCAAGCAAGGCAAGGAGACTTTTTCTCATGAGGAAACAAAAAGAAGTTGGAAGGAACGAAACCAGCCTGGAAGGTGAACTCCTAAGGATTGCCCATTGAAACTGACAAAATGGCCCTTGTTTGACGAGAGGAATGAGCAGAGCATTGATGTGGTCAAAAAGGACTCGAGTGAGACTTTCCCAGCATGTTTCTACCAAAGCTTTGTCTAAGTTTCGCAAAACACTCTCCTAATAAGCAGATGTTTGGCTCTTCAGAAAGTCAACATGCAAAATGCCTTGAGCGTCCCATAACACTGATGCCATGATGTTGCCTTTGGTCTGCCCTCCTTTTCCTTTGACTGGACCACTGCCATCTCTTGGTAGCCATCGCTTTGATGACGCTTTGTCTTCAGGATCATATTGGCAAAGCCATGTTCCAAATTCCGGTTACAATTTGTCAAAGAGGTGCCCCAGGATCGTGATCCCTCCTGTTGAAAATTTCCACTGATAGCTCTCGTCGTCACTGCAGCTGATCTGGGCACAATGGTTTTCACAGCCACTGCAGGATTCATCTTCCACATCTTCTCATCTCTTCTTGAAACAAGCCATACCTCCGTAAAGAGTTGATTTCTTTGGGCTAGTGTCCTTAGAAGCTTTTCTTCAAACATCAATGATTTCTTCATTCTTCCACCCAAGCTTCACCGTCAGTTGGATGTTTCCTCTTGCTGCAATTTTAGCGGAATTCAAGTTGCACTGATAGGAGGCCTTTTCAGTGGATGTCTCATCCTTCTTAGTGCCTCCAATGAGATCCAGTTCAGAAAGGTTGTAAGAAGTTAGTACATGTTTATTTTAGTGAAAACGAATTGAAATCCATGCATAGATTTCTCACCATGTACATTTTCTATGAACTTTCGGAAGACCCCCTGTACTGAATATTGCCCAAATCCTGGGAGAGAAGTGGATGCGGTCCACTTCCTGTCTTCAGTTTGCCCACAGTGGAGGAGTGCACAGAGCAGGGAAAGGCAGCCCCAGAGAGAGGCATGCCCTCCAGCATGCAGCAGACTGCTGGCCCAGTCCTGGCTCCATGGGTTGCTGTGTGGGCCCAGCAAGCTGACCAACCTCCCTGAACCTTAATTTAATCCTAGGTAGCCCAATTCCACTCGCTATTATAGGACTGCTGTGCAGGGACAGTCAATTAACTTAAGAAAAGGAACCTAGCTCCAAGGTTGGCAACCGGGAATTCCAGTTGATTCCATGGGCGGACCCCCTGAGGAATTCCCAAGCTGAAGTCTCGTGGAAGATGAGGTTCAGTGTGACTAGACTGAAGCACCAATCCAATGAAGGGGAAGTCCCACCCACTCTGCCCTGTGCCTGTATAAAGGTGAGGCGGGGCGGCCGCGCCACTCATTGAAGCCGCCAGTTGGGAGAGGAGCAGAGCCAGGCCGGTGCTCCCGAAGGCAGCAAGATGTTGCGAGCCACAGCTCCCTGCTGGTTCCCACCTGCATACCCAGAAGCTAAGAAGGTGGCCGAGGAGGCGGCCCACGAGGCAAGCCGCCATTTGGGAGAGGAGCAGAGCCAGGTCGGTGTTCCCGAAGGCAGCAAGATGTTGCGAGCCACAGCTCCCTGCTGGTTCCCACCTGCATGCCCAGAAGCCAAGAAGGTGGCCGAGGAGGCGGCCCTCGAGGCAAGCCGCCAGTTGGGAGAGGAGCAGAGCCAGGCCGGTGCTCCCGAAGGCAGCAAGATGTTGCGAGCCACAGCTCCCTGCTGGTTCCCACCTGCATACCCATAAGCTAAGAAGGTGGCCGAGGAGGCGCCCCACGAGGCAAGCCGCCATTTGGGAGTGGAGCAGAGCCAGGTCGGTGTTCCCGAAGGCAGCAAGATGTTGCGAGCCACAGCTCCCTGCTGGTTCCCTCCTGCATACCCAGAAGCCAAGAAGGTGGCCGAGGAGGCGGCCCTCGAGGCTCCAGAATTCCCACTGCCCTCTCATCAGCCTGCCCAGAGCTTCGGGCTCTGCGTGCCCCAGATGCACAACCAGGCCTCAGCACTCGTGGACATCCGGGCGGAGCCCCAGAATAGGGGTCCGGCGGTGCCCCCAGCGTGGCCCAAGATGGCGACGGAGGCGTGGTACTTCCCCGCGCAGAGGGGGTCGGCCTGCTGCTTGCCAGCTGCCCCAAGGCTGACAGAGAGGCCCTGTGGAGTCCGCATCTCAGCCCCCAGGGAGAGGAAGAGGATCGCCCACTTTCCCAGCCCCTGCTTGGTCGCAGGTCGCACCGATGCCAAGAGAACCCGGGTGGCCGGCAGCAGCCAACGCTCCAATGGCTCCAGGGTCGGCACACAGCCACGGAAGACTGGTCGCAACAGACGGGGGAGGGCATGCAAGACCTCCACCACACTCAGCTCTAAGCGAATCGTCCGTCGTCCATCCTTACCGACTTGGAAGAAACCCATTATCCTCCGAAGGTCTCGCTGCCAAGTCCCCACCGTCATCCGCCGAGGCTATCTCCAACTCTTCACCAAAGAGTGTCTCAAGTTCTGCGCCTCCAAGCAGGAGGCCGGGGAGAAGGCGCTGAACGAGGAGAAGGTGGCCTACGACTGCAGCCCCAACAAGAACATGTACCTGAATGTGGTACTGAACACCCTCAAGAGACTGAAGGGCCTGACCCCCAGCTCCATGCCGGGCCTCAGCAGGGCCGCCCTGTACAGCCGCCTCCAGGAGTTCCTGCTCACCCAGGACCAGCTCAAGGAGAACGGCTACCCCTTCCCGCACCCCGAGCGGCCCGGAGGCGCCGTCCTCTTCACTGGCCAGGGGAAGGGGCCCGGCGACTCCTCCTGCAGGGTCTGCTGCCGTTGTGGCACCGACTACCTGGTGTCCTCCTCGGGCCGCTGTCTAGGCGACCAGTTGTGTTATTATCACTGGGGGCGGGTCCGCTCCAGCCAAGTGGCTGGAGGCCGGGTTAGCCAGTACACCTGCTGTGCAGCTGCTCCTGGCTCAGTGGGCTGCCAGGTGGCAAAGCAGCACGTGCGGGACGGCCGCAAGGAGAGCCTCCATGGCTTCGTGAAGACCTTCAAGAAAGAGTTTTCCACAGACGCTTATCCAGGAATCTACGCCTTGGACTGTGAGATGTGCTACACCACGCATGGCCTGGAGCTGACCCGCGTCACCGTGGTGGACGCCGACATGCAAGTGGTGTACGACACCTTCGTCAAGCCCGACAACGAGATCGTGGACTACAACACCAGGTTTTCCGGAGTGACCGAGGCCGACGTCGCCAAGACGAGCGTCACGTTGCCCGAAGTCCAAGCCATCCTGCTGAGCTTTTTCAGCGCCCAAACCATCCTCATCGGGCACAGCCTGGAGAGCGATCTGCTGGCCCTCAAGCTGATCCACAGCACCGTGGTGGACACGGCCGTGCTCTTCCCGCACTACCTGGGTTTCCCCTACAAGCGTTCCCTCAGGAATCTCGCGGCCGACTACCTGGGACAGATCATCCAGGACAGCCAGGACGGCCACAACTCCAGCGAGGACGCAAACGCCTGCCTGCAGCTGGCGATGTGGAAGGTTCGACAGCGCGCCCAGATCCAGCCACGCCACCGGTCCGCCTCTCCCGCCGCCCTGGCCTGTCCTGAGCCCCAGGCCTCTTCCCAAACTGCCATCGATCCCGAGAGCTAGCCCTGTCCACCTCGCCGCAAAGCGAAAGAAACTGGAGCAGCCGGCGGCAGGAGAGGGCCAAAAGCCAAGACTAACCCCGACCCCGGACTCCCAGTCCCCCGGAGTCCCTGCCGCGGGCCGTCGTCCCTGTCCCCATCCCTCTGCCCCTCCCAGACCTCTGTCCTTCCACCAATGGGCTCCCCGAGGCCCCAGCCGCCACTCCCAGTCCCCGGAGACCCTGCCGCCGCCCCTGGCGCCTGTGCCCATCCCTCTGCCCCTCCCAGACCTCTGGCCTTCCACCACTAGCCTCCCCCAGCCCACCTGGACTACCGCGGCCTCTGACAACAAGGCCAGCCCCCAGGCCCACCAGCCTCCTGATCGTCTTCGTTCTTGGGCCTCTTCCCCTTCTGTGGGGCTGTCTGAACCTCCCCTCCCCCACCCGATTTTTCCCCCGCCCCCGGGGCAGGCGCAGAATAAATGTCTGTATGAAGTTAAAAATTAAAAATAAAAAAAAAGCTAAAAACAACTGAAAGTCCTTTGCTTTTGAATGTGCGCTTACCTGGTTTTCTCTAGAGGCACCACTGTGAGGTGGCTCAAGCGCTTAGGCTCTGGAGTTAGACATCTGGGTTCCCATTCCAATTCCACCACTGACTAGCTTTGTCATATTGGACGCATAACTTTTTTGCGCTTCTACTTCTTGATCTTTCAAGTGTCATCAGAAGATAATTAGACACCCACACAATAGCAATGGGAGATTTTAACACCCCACCGTCAACATGAAACAGATCAACGAGACAGAAAGTTGAAAAGGATATCCAGGAACTGAACTTAGCTCTGCACCAAGCAGACCGAATAGACATCTACATTAACTCTCCACCCCAAATCAACAGAATATACATTCTTCTCAGCACCACATCACACTTATTCCAAAACTGACCACATAGTTGGAAGGAAAGCACTCCTCCGCAAATGCAAAAGAACAGAAATTACAACCAACTGTCTCTCAGACCCCAGGGCAGTCAAACTGGACCTCAGGATGAAGAAACTCACTCAAAACCGCTCAACTACACGGAAACGGAGCAATCTGCTCCTGAGTGACTACTGGGTACATAGCGAAATGAAGACAGAATAAAGATGTTCTTTGAAACCAATGAGAACAAAGACACAACATACCAGAATCTCTGGGATACATTGAAAGCAGTGTGTAGAGGGAAACGTAGCATTAAATGCCCACAAGAGAAAGCAGGAAAGATCTAAAATGGACACCCTCACGTCCCAATTCAAAGAATCAGGGAAGCAAGAGCAAACACCATGCCTGAATCAGTCAGTCAACTTCCAACAGGGCTCCAAGAGAGAATGAACCACCATGCCTCTTTAAATCCACGTTTCTATTTGGAATCTTCAATGAGAGATGAGACACTAAGCAGCTAGTTTTGGTGGAATGGCTGATTTTGTCAATGTTTTCGGTGTGTGAGTGTGTGTGTGTGTGTATGTATAGATAACTAAATTAAACTGATAATCTGGATGCTTACATTTCCATTCATTTAATTTGTGTATGTGAGCCCACGCACACGTATATACACACACACTAACACTTCCAGAACACTGACTTAGTGAAGAACTGGATTTCCAGTGTGTCAGACAAATTTCAGAAAGCGCTGAAGAAGGGCATTTCTGATGGATTTCACCGTTCCTGGAATTTTACTTTCCTTTATAACTTAGAGTTCTTCTCTGGAGATTTAATAGATAAAAGTCTTTTGCAGTGTACGTTATTTCATTTTATTTTTATAATTTATTTCAATTGTCATTTTAAATTGACAAATAAAAATGATATATATTTATGGTGTACAACATGATGTTTCATATATGTATACATTGTGGAATGACACAAAAATCAAGCTAATTAACACATTCGTTTCCTCACATACTGATTTTATGGTGATGAGAACATGTTTCAAATCTACTCTGATAGCACATTTCAAGTATACAGTACATAGTTACCCACTGTCGTTGCCGTGCTGTTCAACATATCTCTAGAACTATTCGTATCTGAAATTTTGTATCATTAGACTAACATCTCCCAATCCCTCCCCGGCCCCTGCCTCGGGTAAGCAGCGTTCTGCTCTCTACGACTCTGAGTTCCACTTTTTTACATTGCACATAGAAGTGAGATCGTGCAGTATTTGTATTTCTGTGTTTGCTTTTTAAAACTTTATGATGTATTGATGTATTTTTTCAGACAGTGTCGGAGTCTGTCACCAAGGCTGGAGTACAGTGACACAAACACGGCTCACCACGGCCTCCACCTCCCGGGGTCAAGAGATCCTCCCACTTCAGCCTCCTGAGTAGCTAGGACTACAGGCGTCCAACACCACACCTGGCTAATTTTTGTATTTTTTGTAGAGATGGTTGATCTCCAACTCCGGGGCTCAACTCTTCCTCCTCCCTTCTCCTCCCAAAGTCCTGGGATTACAGGCCTGAGCCACTGTGTCTGGCCTTTGCTTTATTTCACACAGTAGAACAGCCTCTAAGCTCATTCATGTTGCTAATGATAAGATTTCTTTCTTTTTCAAGGCTGAATAGGATTCTATTGGATATATGTACCTATATAGATAGATAGATAGATAGATATACATTTATTATTATTGTTTTGGGGGGGATATGGTTTCGCTCGTGTTCCCCAGGCTGGAGTGCAGTGGCATGATTTCGGCTCACTACAACCTCTGCCTCCCAGGCTGAAGTGATTCTCCTGCCTCAGCTGAGATTAAAGGCATGTCCCATCATGTGCGGCCAATTTTGTGTTTCTAGGAGAGATGGGTTTTCACCATGTTGGCCAGGCTGGTCTCGAACTCCAACAATTCTACTTCAACTATTTATTGGATACAAATATTTATGTGTGAGAAACAAGATTTTCAAGAGTGAAAGATTTAAAAACGACTTAATTGTACATCAGTAAGAGGCTGGCTAACTAAATCAGAGTACGTTCATCCTTACAGGAGAATACTATGCAGCTAGAACAAAACCAAATGGAGGAAACTCTTCCAAATGGTAACTTGGAATGATGTTCAAGACTTATTGTAAAATAAGTTTACAGTAAGGTGTAAGGTACCTTATGGCAAAATTCTCTCAGAAATGTGTGTGTGGATTTCAAGTCATCCCAGTCCTAGAACATTGTGCTCTTTAGAGATGCCATACCTGTCTTTCCCTTTGTAATATCAAAGCAGTAATATCTTCTCTGGAGGCTTGTTGGGTGAATTGAATGGAAGAAAGTTAAGGAGGTAGCAGAACCATTGCTGTTTCCCCTCCATAGCCCTGCCACCCACTAAAGAAAGTTGGATGAGATTACTTAATGATTTCCCATTAAGTTGTATTTCCAAATATCATGATTACCATTTGAATGTAGTTGGTATGGAGCTTCGTGAGTGTGTGCTTCGTTTATTATGCATCACGTTCAGCTCCTTGTTATTTGCCTCCTAGTTATCATAGTAAAACTCTACTCCTCTACTCCGAGGAGCCCCTACCATCCGTATCGTCACTTTCCGGCCCAGCACTCTTCATGCTCGTTCGTTTAAAGTATTCTACATTGGGCAAATGAATCTTGGAAGGCAAAAGCTACTGAATTTAGCGAGTTTGTGGAGGCGTTCCCACCGATCAGCAAGGTGGAGTTCCACACACCCGATGACTGCACAACTCCTATAAGGCAGCAATATGCTGCAAACCCAGACGGCCACTCTTCTCACCCCTCGTCCCTTTGCTGTTCTGGATAATGAGGTCAATAGTCACCTAGGCAACTTGCAAAACTAACTGAAATGGAGAAAGGCCTTCCGGCTGGTGACTAGCCGAGGTCCACCTGGCCCCAATAAGCTGCTGAACAAGAAGGGCTGCCAGAAATTTCCCCCTAGGGAATTTGGTGGAGACGAAGACCTGCTCACTGGACAACGGTTCCTCCCAGGATACCCCCAAGCTGAAGAAGCGGGCTCTGAGCCACCCCCTTTCACCCTCCTTTTCCCCACCCTGGCCTGCTGAAGGTGCGCGTCAGGATGTGGACTACTGAGCCCTAAAGAAACAAGTCCTTCCACTTTGACCCCACGGAGGATTGCCTGTGCGGATCTTCAACGAGTCTACCAGTGTCTAGACACGGGAGCAGTTCTGTCTGGCACAGCAGCTCCCTCAAGGAAGACAAGAGTGAGGAGAAAGGAAACTCAAGTCTGACCATTCTGTCCTGGGAGACAAGAGGAGGATCTCATCTCTCATCTTTCCAAGCAAGGCAACGAGACTTTCTCTCATCTTTCCAAGCAAGGCAAGGAGACTTTTTCTCATGAGGAAACAAAAAGAAGTTGGAAGGAACGAAACCAGCCTGGAAGGTGAACTCCTAAGGATTGCCCATTGAAACTGACAAAATGGCCCTTGTTTGACGAGAGGAATGAGCAGAGCATTGATGTGGTCAAAAAGGACTCGAGTGAGACTTTCCCAGCATGTTTCTACCAAAGCTTTGTCTAAGTTTCGCAAAACACTCTCCTAATAAGCAGATGTTTGGCTCTTCAGAAAGTCAACATGCAAAATGCCTTGAGCGTCCCATAACACTGATGCCATGATGTTGCCTTTGGTCTGCCCTCCTTTTCCTTTGACTGGACCACTGCCATCTCTTGGTAGCCATCGCTTTGATGACGCTTTGTCTTCAGGATCATATTGGCAAAGCCATGTTCCAAATTCCGGTTACAATTTGTCAAAGAGGTGCCCCAGGATCGTGATCCCTCCTGTTGAAAATTTCCACTGATAGCTCTCGTCGTCACTGCAGCTGATCTGGGCACAATGGTTTTCACAGCCACTGCAGGATTCATCTTCCACATCTTCTCATCTCTTCTTGAAACAAGCCATACCTCCGTAAAGAGTTGATTTCTTTGGGCTAGTGTCCTTAGAAGCTTTTCTTCAAACATCAATGATTTCTTCATTCTTCCACCCAAGCTTCACCGTCAGTTGGATGTTTCCTCTTGCTGCAATTTTAGCGGAATTCAAGTTGCACTGATAGGAGGCCTTTTCAGTGGATGTCTCATCCTTCTTAGTGCCTCCAATGAGATCCAGTTCAGAAAGGTTGTAAGAAGTTAGTACATGTTTATTTTAGTGAAAACGAATTGAAATCCATGCATAGATTTCTCACCATGTACATTTTCTATGAACTTTCGGAAGACCCCCTGTACTGAATATTGCCCAAATCCTGGGAGAGAAGTGGATGCGGTCCACTTCCTGTCTTCAGTTTGCCCACAGTGGAGGAGTGCACAGAGCAGGGAAAGGCAGCCCCAGAGAGAGGCATGCCCTCCAGCATGCAGCAGATTGCTGGCCCAGTCCTGGCTCCATGGGTTGCTGTGTGGGCCCAGCAAGCTGACCAACCTCCCTGAACCTT
The DNA here is from genome assembly GCF_028885625.2 of Pongo pygmaeus. Taxonomy (NCBI): domain Eukaryota; kingdom Metazoa; phylum Chordata; class Mammalia; order Primates; family Hominidae; genus Pongo; species Pongo pygmaeus. The sequence goes on from NC_072380.2 coordinate 51,579,543, forward strand.
AATTTAATCCTAGGTAGCCCAATTCCACTCGCTATTATAGGACTGCTGTGCAGGGACAGTCAATTAACTTAAGAAAAGGAACCTAGCTCCAAGGTTGGCAACCGGGAATTCCAGTTGATTCCATGGGCGGACCCCCTGAGGAATTCCCAAGCTGAAGTCTCGTGGAAGATGAGGTTCAGTGTGACTAGACTGAAGCACCAATCCAATGAAGGGGAAGTCCCACCCACTCTGCCCTGTGCCTGTATAAAGGTGAGGCGGGGCGGCCGCGCCACTCATTGAAGCCGCCAGTTGGGAGAGGAGCAGAGCCAGGCCGGTGCTCCCGAAGGCAGCAAGATGTTGCGAGCCACAGCTCCCTGCTGGTTCCCACCTGCATACCCAGAAGCTAAGAAGGTGGCCGAGGAGGCGGCCCACGAGGCAAGCCGCCATTTGGGAGAGGAGCAGAGCCAGGTCGGTGTTCCCGAAGGCAGCAAGATGTTGCGAGCCACAGCTCCCTGCTGGTTCCCACCTGCATGCCCAGAAGCCAAGAAGGTGGCCGAGGAGGCGGCCCTCGAGGCAAGCCGCCAGTTGGGAGAGGAGCAGAGCCAGGCCGGTGCTCCCGAAGGCAGCAAGATGTTGCGAGCCACAGCTCCCTGCTGGTTCCCACCTGCATACCCATAAGCTAAGAAGGTGGCCGAGGAGGCGCCCCACGAGGCAAGCCGCCATTTGGGAGTGGAGCAGAGCCAGGTCGGTGTTCCCGAAGGCAGCAAGATGTTGCGAGCCACAGCTCCCTGCTGGTTCCCTCCTGCATACCCAGAAGCCAAGAAGGTGGCCGAGGAGGCGGCCCTCGAGGCTCCAGAATTCCCACTGCCCTCTCATCAGCCTGCCCAGAGCTTCGGGCTCTGCGTGCCCCAGATGCACAACCAGGCCTCAGCACTCGTGGACATCCGGGCGGAGCCCCAGAATAGGGGTCCGGCGGTGCCCCCAGCGTGGCCCAAGATGGCGACGGAGGCGTGGTACTTCCCCGCGCAGAGGGGGTCGGCCTGCTGCTTGCCAGCTGCCCCAAGGCTGACAGAGAGGCCCTGTGGAGTCCGCATCTCAGCCCCCAGGGAGAGGAAGAGGATCGCCCACTTTCCCAGCCCCTGCTTGGTCGCAGGTCGCACCGATGCCAAGAGAACCCGGGTGGCCGGCAGCAGCCAACGCTCCAATGGCTCCAGGGTCGGCACACAGCCACGGAAGACTGGTCGCAACAGACGGGGGAGGGCATGCAAGACCTCCACCACACTCAGCTCTAAGCGAATCGTCCGTCGTCCATCCTTACCGACTTGGAAGAAACCCATTATCCTCCGAAGGTCTCGCTGCCAAGTCCCCACCGTCATCCGCCGAGGCTATCTCCAACTCTTCACCAAAGAGTGTCTCAAGTTCTGCGCCTCCAAGCAGGAGGCCGGGGAGAAGGCGCTGAACGAGGAGAAGGTGGCCTACGACTGCAGCCCCAACAAGAACATGTACCTGAATGTGGTACTGAACACCCTCAAGAGACTGAAGGGCCTGACCCCCAGCTCCATGCCGGGCCTCAGCAGGGCCGCCCTGTACAGCCGCCTCCAGGAGTTCCTGCTCACCCAGGACCAGCTCAAGGAGAACGGCTACCCCTTCCCGCACCCCGAGCGGCCCGGAGGCGCCGTCCTCTTCACTGGCCAGGGGAAGGGGCCCGGCGACTCCTCCTGCAGGGTCTGCTGCCGTTGTGGCACCGACTACCTGGTGTCCTCCTCGGGCCGCTGTCTAGGCGACCAGTTGTGTTATTATCACTGGGGGCGGGTCCGCTCCAGCCAAGTGGCTGGAGGCCGGGTTAGCCAGTACACCTGCTGTGCAGCTGCTCCTGGCTCAGTGGGCTGCCAGGTGGCAAAGCAGCACGTGCGGGACGGCCGCAAGGAGAGCCTCCATGGCTTCGTGAAGACCTTCAAGAAAGAGTTTTCCACAGACGCTTATCCAGGAATCTACGCCTTGGACTGTGAGATGTGCTACACCACGCATGGCCTGGAGCTGACCCGCGTCACCGTGGTGGACGCCGACATGCAAGTGGTGTACGACACCTTCGTCAAGCCCGACAACGAGATCGTGGACTACAACACCAGGTTTTCCGGAGTGACCGAGGCCGACGTCGCCAAGACGAGCGTCACGTTGCCCGAAGTCCAAGCCATCCTGCTGAGCTTTTTCAGCGCCCAAACCATCCTCATCGGGCACAGCCTGGAGAGCGATCTGCTGGCCCTCAAGCTGATCCACAGCACCGTGGTGGACACGGCCGTGCTCTTCCCGCACTACCTGGGTTTCCCCTACAAGCGTTCCCTCAGGAATCTCGCGGCCGACTACCTGGGACAGATCATCCAGGACAGCCAGGACGGCCACAACTCCAGCGAGGACGCAAACGCCTGCCTGCAGCTGGCGATGTGGAAGGTTCGACAGCGCGCCCAGATCCAGCCACGCCACCGGTCCGCCTCTCCCGCCGCCCTGGCCTGTCCTGAGCCCCAGGCCTCTTCCCAAACTGCCATCGATCCCGAGAGCTAGCCCTGTCCACCTCGCCGCAAAGCGAAAGAAACTGGAGCAGCCGGCGGCAGGAGAGGGCCAAAAGCCAAGACTAACCCCGACCCCGGACTCCCAGTCCCCCGGAGTCCCTGCCGCGGGCCGTCGTCCCTGTCCCCATCCCTCTGCCCCTCCCAGACCTCTGTCCTTCCACCAATGGGCTCCCCGAGGCCCCAGCCGCCACTCCCAGTCCCCGGAGACCCTGCCGCCGCCCCTGGCGCCTGTGCCCATCCCTCTGCCCCTCCCAGACCTCTGGCCTTCCACCACTAGCCTCCCCCAGCCCACCTGGACTACCGCGGCCTCTGACAACAAGGCCAGCCCCCAGGCCCACCAGCCTCCTGATCGTCTTCGTTCTTGGGCCTCTTCCCCTTCTGTGGGGCTGTCTGAACCTCCCCTCCCCCACCCGATTTTTCCCCCGCCCCCGGGGCAGGCGCAGAATAAATGTCTGTATGAAGTTAAAAATTAAAAATAAAAAAAAAGCTAAAAACAACTGAAAGTCCTTTGCTTTTGAATGTGCGCTTACCTGGTTTTCTCTAGAGGCACCACTGTGAGGTGGCTCAAGCGCTTAGGCTCTGGAGTTAGACATCTGGGTTCCCATTCCAATTCCACCACTGACTAGCTTTGTCATATTGGACGCATAACTTTTTTGCGCTTCTACTTCTTGATCTTTCAAGTGTCATCAGAAGATAATTAGACACCCACACAATAGCAATGGGAGATTTTAACACCCCACCGTCAACATGAAACAGATCAACGAGACAGAAAGTTGAAAAGGATATCCAGGAACTGAACTTAGCTCTGCACCAAGCAGACCGAATAGACATCTACATTAACTCTCCACCCCAAATCAACAGAATATACATTCTTCTCAGCACCACATCACACTTATTCCAAAACTGACCACATAGTTGGAAGGAAAGCACTCCTCCGCAAATGCAAAAGAACAGAAATTACAACCAACTGTCTCTCAGACCACAGGGCAGTCAAACTGGACCTCAGGATGAAGAAACTCACTCAAAACCGCTCAACTACACGGAAACGGAGCAATCTGCTCCTGAGTGACTACTGGGTACATAGCGAAATGAAGACAGAATAAAGATGTTCTTTGAAACCAATGAGAACAAAGACACAACATACCAGAATCTCTGGGATACATTGAAAGCAGTGTGTAGAGGGAAACGTAGCATTAAATGCCCACAAGAGAAAGCAGGAAAGATCTAAAATGGACACCCTCACGTCCCAATTCAAAGAATCAGGGAAGCAAGAGCAAACACCATGCCTGAATCAGTCAGTCAACTTCCAACAGGGCTCCAAGAGAGAATGAACCACCATGCCTCTTTAAATCCACGTTTCTATTTGGAATCTTCAATGAGAGATGAGACACTAAGCAGCTAGTTTTGGTGGAATGGCTGATTTTGTCAATGTTTTCGGTGTGTGAGTGTGTGTGTGTGTGTATGTATAGATAACTAAATTAAACTGATAATCTGGATGCTTACATTTCCATTCATTTAATTTGTGTATGTGAGCCCACGCACACGTATATACACACACACTAACACTTCCAGAACACTGACTTAGTGAAGAACTGGATTTCCAGTGTGTCAGACAAATTTCAGAAAGCGCTGAAGAAGGGCATTTCTGATGGATTTCACCGTTCCTGGAATTTTACTTTCCTTTATAACTTAGAGTTCTTCTCTGGAGATTTAATAGATAAAAGTCTTTTGCAGTGTACGTTATTTCATTTTATTTTTATAATTTATTTCAATTGTCATTTTAAATTGACAAATAAAAATGATATATATTTATGGTGTACAACATGATGTTTCATATATGTATACATTGTGGAATGACACAAAAATCAAGCTAATTAACACATTCGTTTCCTCACATACTGATTTTATGGTGATGAGAACATGTTTCAAATCTACTCTGATAGCACATTTCAAGTATACAGTACATAGTTACCCACTGTCGTTGCCGTGCTGTTCAACATATCTCTAGAACTATTCGTATCTGAAATTTTGTATCATTAGACTAACATCTCCCAATCCCTCCCCGGCCCCTGCCTCGGGTAAGCAGCGTTCTGCTCTCTACGACTCTGAGTTCCACTTTTTTACATTGCACATAGAAGTGAGATCGTGCAGTATTTGTATTTCTGTGTTTGCTTTTTAAAACTTTATGATGTATTGATGTATTTTTTCAGACAGTGTCGGAGTCTGTCACCAAGGCTGGAGTACAGTGACACAAACACGGCTCACCACGGCCTCCACCTCCCGGGGTCAAGAGATCCTCCCACTTCAGCCTCCTGAGTAGCTAGGACTACAGGCGTCCAACACCACACCTGGCTAATTTTTGTATTTTTTGTAGAGATGGTTGATCTCCAACTCCGGGGCTCAACTCTTCCTCCTCCCTTCTCCTCCCAAAGTCCTGGGATTACAGGCCTGAGCCACTGTGTCTGGCCTTTGCTTTATTTCACACAGTAGAACAGCCTCTAAGCTCATTCATGTTGCTAATGATAAGATTTCTTTCTTTTTCAAGGCTGAATAGGATTCTATTGGATATATGTACCTATATAGATAGATAGATAGATAGATATACATTTATTATTATTGTTTTGGGGGGGATATGGTTTCGCTCGTGTTCCCCAGGCTGGAGTGCAGTGGCATGATTTCGGCTCACTACAACCTCTGCCTCCCAGGCTGAAGTGATTCTCCTGCCTCAGCTGAGATTAAAGGCATGTCCCATCATGTGCGGCCAATTTTGTGTTTCTAGGAGAGATGGGTTTTCACCATGTTGGCCAGGCTGGTCTCGAACTCCAACAATTCTACTTCAACTATTTATTGGATACAAATATTTATGTGTGAGAAACAAGATTTTCAAGAGTGAAAGATTTAAAAACGACTTAATTGTACATCAGTAAGAGGCTGGCTAACTAAATCAGAGTACGTTCATCCTTACAGGAGAATACTATGCAGCTAGAACAAAACCAAATGGAGGAAACTCTTCCAAATGGTAACTTGGAATGATGTTCAAGACTTATTGTAAAATAAGTTTACAGTAAGGTGTAAGGTACCTTATGGCAAAATTCTCTCAGAAATGTGTGTGTGGATTTCAAGTCATCCCAGTCCTAGAACATTGTGCTCTTTAGAGATGCCATACCTGTCTTTCCCTTTGTAATATCAAAGCAGTAATATCTTCTCTGGAGGCTTGTTGGGTGAATTTAATGGAAGAAAGTTAAGGAGGTAGCAGAACCATTGCTGTTTCCCCTCCATAGCCCTGCCACCCACTAAAGAAAGTTGGATGAGATTACTTAATGATTTCCCATTAAGTTGTATTTCCAAATATCATGATTACCATTTGAATGTAGTTGGTATGGAGCTTCGTGAGTGTGTGCTTCGTTTATTATGCATCACGTTCAGCTCCTTGTTATTTGCCTCCTAGTTATCATAGTAAAACTCTACTCCTCTACTCCGAGGAGCCCCTACCATCCGTATCGTCACTTTCCGGCCCAGCACTCTTCATGCTCGTTCGTTTAAAGTATTCTACATTGGGCAAATGAATCTTGGAAGGCAAAAGCTACTGAATTTAGCGAGTTTGTGGAGGCGTTCCCACCGATCAGCAAGGTGGAGTTCCACACACCCGATGACTGCACAACTCCTATAAGGCAGCAATATGCTGCAAACCCAGACGGCCACTCTTCTCACCCCTCGTCCCTTTGCTGTTCTGGATAATGAGGTCAATAGTCACCTAGGCAACTTGCAAAACTAACTGAAATGGAGAAAGGCCTTCCGGCTGGTGACTAGCCGAGGTCCACCTGGCCCCAATAAGCTGCTGAACAAGAAGGGCTGCCAGAAATTTCCCCCTAGGGAATTTGGTGGAGACGAAGACCTGCTCACTGGACAACGGTTCCTCCCAGGATACCCCCAAGCTGAAGAAGCGGGCTCTGAGCCACCCCCTTTCACCCTCCTTTTCCCCACCCTGGCCTGCTGAAGGTGCGCGTCAGGATGTGGACTACTGAGCCCTAAAGAAACAAGTCCTTCCACTTTGACCCCACGGAGGATTGCCTGTGCGGATCTTCAACGAGTCTACCAGTGTCTAGACACGGGAGCAGTTCTGTCTGGCACAGCAGCTCCCTCAAGGAAGACAAGAGTGAGGAGAAAGGAAACTCAAGTCTGACCATTCTGTCCTGGGAGACAAGAGGAGGATCTCATCTCTCATCTTTCCAAGCAAGGCAACGAGACTTTCTCTCATCTTTCCAAGCAAGGCAAGGAGACTTTTTCTCATGAGGAAACAAAAAGAAGTTGGAAGGAACGAAACCAGCCTGGAAGGTGAACTCCTAAGGATTGCCCATTGAAACTGACAAAATGGCCCTTGTTTGACGAGAGGAATGAGCAGAGCATTGATGTGGTCAAAAAGGACTCGAGTGAGACTTTCCCAGCATGTTTCTACCAAAGCTTTGTCTAAGTTTCGCAAAACACTCTCCTAATAAGCAGATGTTTGGCTCTTCAGAAAGTCAACATGCAAAATGCCTTGAGCGTCCCATAACACTGATGCCATGATGTTGCCTTTGGTCTGCCCTCCTTTTCCTTTGACTGGACCACTGCCATCTCTTGGTAGCCATCGCTTTGATGACGCTTTGTCTTCAGGATCATATTGGCAAAGCCATGTTCCAAATTCCGGTTACAATTTGTCAAAGAGGTGCCCCAGGATCGTGATCCCTCCTGTTGAAAATTTCCACTGATAGCTCTCGTCGTCACTGCAGCTGATCTGGGCACAATGGTTTTCACAGCCACTGCAGGATTCATCTTCCACATCTTCTCATCTCTTCTTGAAACAAGCCATACCTCCGTAAAGAGTTGATTTCTTTGGGCTAGTGTCCTTAGAAGCTTTTCTTCAAACATCAATGATTTCTTCATTCTTCCACCCAAGCTTCACCGTCAGTTGGATGTTTCCTCTTGCTGCAATTTTAGCGGAATTCAAGTTGCACTGATAGGAGGCCTTTTCAGTGGATGTCTCATCCTTCTTAGTGCCTCCAATGAGATCCAGTTCAGAAAGGTTGTAAGAAGTTAGTACATGTTTATTTTAGTGAAAACGAATTGAAATCCATGCATAGATTTCTCACCATGTACATTTTCTATGAACTTTCGGAAGACCCCCTGTACTGAATATTGCCCAAATCCTGGGAGAGAAGTGGATGCGGTCCACTTCCTGTCTTCAGTTTGCCCACAGTGGAGGAGTGCACAGAGCAGGGAAAGGCAGCCCCAGAGAGAGGCATGCCCTCCAGCATGCAGCAGACTGCTGGCCCAGTCCTGGCTCCATGGGTTGCTGTGTGGGCCCAGCAAGCTGACCAACCTCCCTGAACCTTAATTTAATCCTAGGTAGCCCAAATCCACTCGCTATTATAGGACTGCTGTGCAGGGACAGTCAATTAACTTAAGAAAAGGAACCTAGCTCCAAGGTTGGCAACCGGGAATTCCAGTTGATTCCATGGGCGGACCCCCTGAGGAATTCCCAAGCTGAAGTCTCGTGGAAGATGAGGTTCAGTGTGACTAGACTGAAGCACCAATCCAATGAAGGGGAAGTCCCACCCACTCTGCCCTGTGCCTGTATAAAGGTGAGGCGGGGCGGCCGCGCCACTCATTGAAGCCGCCAGTTGGGAGAGGAGCAGAGCCAGGCCGGTGCTCCCGAAGGCAGCAAGATGTTGCGAGCCACAGCTCCCTGCTGGTTCCCACCTGCATACCCAGAAGCTAAGAAGGTGGCCGAGGAGGCGGCCCACGAGGCAAGCCGCCATTTGGGAGTGGAGCAGAGCCAGGTCGGTGTTCCCGAAGGCAGCAAGATGTTGCGAGCCACAGCTCCCTGCTGGTTCCCACCTGCATGCCCAGAAGCCAAGAAGGTGGCCGAGGAGGCGGCCCTCGAGGCAAGCCGCCAGTTGGGAGAGGAGCAGAGCCAGGCCGGTGCTCCCGAAGGCAGCAAGATGTTGCGAGCCACAGCTCCCTGCTGGTTCCCACCTGCATACCCAGAAGCTAAGAAGGTGGCCGAGGAGGCGGCCCACGAGGCAAGCCGCCATTTGGGGGTGGAGCAGAGCCAGGTCGGTGTTCCCGAAGGCAGCAAGATGCTGCGAGCCACAGCTCCCTGCTGGTTCCCTCCTGCATACCCAGAAGCCAAGAAGGTGGCCGAGGAGGCGGCCCTCGAGGCTCCAGAATTCCCACTGCCCTCTCATCAGCCTGCCCAGAGCTTCGGGCTCTGCGTGCCCCAGATGCACAACCAGGCGTCAGCACTCGTGGACATCCGGGCGGAGCCCCAGAATAGGGGTCCGGCGGTGCCCCCAGCGTGGCCCAAGATGGCGACGGAGGCGTGGTACTTCCCCGCGCAGAGGGGGTCGGCCTGCTGCTTGCCAGCCGCCCCAAGGCTGACAGAGAGGCCCTGTGGAGTCCGCATCTCAGCCCCCAGGGAGAGGAAGAGGATCGCCCACTTTCCCAGCCCCTGCTTGGTCGCAGGTCGCACCGATGCCAAGAGAACCCGGGTGGCCGGCAGCAGCCAACGCTCCAATGGCTCCAGGGTCGGCACACAGCCACGGAAGACTGGTCGCAACAGACGGGGGAGGACATGCAAGACCTCCACCACACTCAGCTCTAAGCGAATCGTCCGTCGTCCATCCTTACCGACTTGGAAGAAACCCATTATCCTCCGAAGGTCTCGCTGCCAACTCCCCACCGTCATCCGCCGAGGCTATCTCCAACTGTTCACCAAAGAGTGTCTCAAGTTCTGCGCCTCCAAGCAGGAGGCCGAGGAGAAGGCGCTGAACGAGGAGAAGGTGGCCTACGACTGCAGCCCCAACAAGAACATGTACCTGAATGTGGTCCTGAACACCCTCAAGAGACTGAAGGGCCTGACCCCCAGCTCCATGCCGGGCCTCAGCAGGGCCGCCCTGTACAGCCGCCTCCAGGAGTTCCTGCTCACCCAGGACCAGCTCAAGGAGAACGGCTACCCCTTCCCGCACCCCGAGCGGCCCGGGGGCGCCGTCCTCTTCACTGGCCAGGGGAAGGGGCCCGGCGACTCCTCCTGCAGGATCTGCTGCCGTTGTGGCACCGACTACCTGGTGTCCTCCTCGGGCCGCTGTCTACGCGACCAGTTGTGTTATTATCACTGGGGGCGGGTCCGCTCCAGCCAAGTGGCTGGAGGCCGGGTTAGCCAGTACACCTGCTGTGCAGCTGCTCCTGGCTCAGTGGGCTGCCAGGTGGCAAAGCAGCACGTGCGGGACGGCCGCAAGGAGAGCCTCCATGGCTTCGTGAAGACCTTCAAGAAAGAGTTTTCCACAGACGCTTATCCAGGAATCTACGCCTTGGACTGTGAGATGTGCTACACCACGCATGGCCTGGAGCTGACCCGCGTCACCGTGGTGGACGCCGACATGCAAGTGGTGTAGGACACCTTCGTCAAGCCCGACAACGAGATCGTGGACTACAACACCAGGTTTTCCGGAGTGACCGAGGCCGACGTCGCCAAGACGAGCGTCACGTTGCCCGAAGTCCAAGCCATCCTGCTGAGCTTTTTCAGCGCCCAAACCATCCTCATCGGGCACAGCCTGGAGAGCGATCTGCTGGCCCTCAAGCTGATCCACAGCACCGTGGTGGACACGGCCGTGCTCTTCCCGCACTACCTGGGTTTCCCCTACAAGCGTTCCCTCAGGAATCTCGCGGCCGACTACCTGGGACAGATCATCCAGGACAGCCAGGACGGCCACAACTCCAGTGAGGACGCAAACGCCTGCCTGCAGCTGGCGATGTGGAAGGTTCGACAGCGCGCCCAGATCCAGCCACGCCACCGGTCCGCCTCTCCCGCCGCCCTGGCCTGTCCTGAGCCCCAGGCCTCTTCCCAAACTGCCATCGATCCCGAGAGCTAGCCCTGTCCACCTCGCCCCAAAGCGAAAGAAACTGGAGCAGCCGGCGGCAGGAGAGGGCCAAAAGCCAAGACTAACCCCGACCCCGGACTCCCAGTCCCCCGGAGTCCCTGCCGCGGGCCGTCGTCCCTGTCCCCATCCCTCTGCCCCTCCCAGACCTCTGTCCTTCCACCAATGGGCTCCCCGAGGCCCCAGCCGCCACTCCCAGTCCCCGGAGACCCTGCCGCCGCCCCTGGCGCCTGTGCCCATCCCTCTGCCCCTCCCAGACCTCTGGCCTTCCACCACTAGCCTCCCCCAGCCCACCTGGACTACCGCGGCCTCTGACAACAAGGCCAGCCCCCAGGCCCACCAGCCTCCTGATCGTCTTCGTTCTTGGGCCTCTTCCCCTTCTGTGGGGCTGTCTGAACCTCCCCTCCCCCACCCGATTTTTCCCCCGCCCCCGGGGCAGGCGCAGAATAAATGTCTGTATGAAGTTAAAAATTAAAAATAAAAAAAAAGCTAAAAACAACTGAAAGTCCTTTGCTTTTGAATGTGCGCTTACCTGGTTTTCTCTAGAGGCACCACTGTGAGGTGGCTCAAGCGCTTAGGCTCTGGAGTTAGACATCTGGGTTCCCATTCCAATTCCACCACTGACTAGCTTTGTCATATTGGACGCATAACTTTTTTGCGCTTCTACTTCTTGATCTTTCAAGTGTCATCAGAAGATAATTAGACACCCACACAATAGCAATGGGAGATTTTAACACCCCACCGTCAACATGAAACAGATCAACGAGACAGAAAGTTGAAAAGGATATCCAGGAACTGAACTTAGCTCTGCACCAAGCAGACCGAATAGACATCTACATTAACTCTCCACCCCAAATCAACAGAATATACATTCTTCTCAGCACCACATCACACTTATTCCAAAACTGACCACATAGTTGGAAGGAAAGCACTCCTCCGCAAATGCAAAAGAACAGAAATTACAACCAACTGTCTCTCAGACCACAGGGCAGTCAAACTGGACCTCAGGATGAAGAAACTCACTCAAAACCGCTCAACTACACGGAAACGGAGCAATCTGCTCCTGAGTGACTACTGGGTACATAGCGAAATGAAGACAGAATAAAGATGTTCTTTGAAACCAATGAGAACAAAGACACAACATACCAGAATCTCTGGGATACATTGAAAGCAGTGTGTAGAGGGAAACGTAGCATTAAATGCCCACAAGAGAAAGCAGGAAAGATCTAAAATGGACACCCTCACATCCCAATTCAAAGAATCAGGGAAGCAAGAGCAAACACCATGCCTGAATCAGTCAGTCAACTTCCAACAGGGCTCCAAGAGAGAATGAACCACCATGCCTCTTTAAATCCACGTTTCTATTTGGAATCTTCAATGAGAGATGAGACACTAAGCAGCTAGTTTTGGTGGAATGGCTGATTTTGTCAATGTTTTCGGTGTGTGAGTGTGTGTGTGTGTGTATGTATAGATAACTAAATTAAACTGATAATCTGGATGCTTACATTTCCATTCATTTAATTTGTGTATGTGAGCCCACGCACACGTATATACACACACACTAACACTTCCAGAACACTGACTTAGTGAAGAACTGGATTTCCAGTGTGTCAGACAAATTTCAGAAAGCGCTGAAGAAGGGCATTTCTGATGGATTTCACCGTTCCTGGAATTTTACTTTCCTTTATAACTTAGAGTTCTTCTCTGGAGATTTAATAGATAAAAGTCTTTTGCAGTGTACGTTATTTCATTTTATTTTTATAATTTATTTCAATTGTCATTTTAAATTGACAAATAAAAATGATATATATTTATGGTGTACAACATGATGTTTCATATATGTATACATTGTGGAATGACACAAAAATCAAGCTAATTAACACATTCGTTTCCTCACATACTGATTTTATGGTGATGAGAACATGTTTCAAATCTACTCTGATAGCACATTTCAAGTATACAGTACATAGTTACCCACTGTCGTTGCCGTGCTGTTCAACATATCTCTAGAACTATTCGTATCTGAAATTTTGTATCATTAGACTAACATCTCCCAATCCCTCCCCGGCCCCTGCCTCGGGTAAGCAGCGTTCTGCTCTCTACGACTCTGAGTTCCACTTTTTTACATTGCACATAGAAGTGAGATCGTGCAGTATTTGTATTTCTGTGTTTGCTTTTTAAAACTTTATGATGTATTGATGTATTTTTTCAGACAGTGTCGGAGTCTGTCACCAAGGCTGGAGTACAGTGACACAAACACGGCTCACCACGGCCTCCACCTCCCGGGGTCAAGAGATCCTCCCACTTCAGCCTCCTGAGTAGCTAGGACTACAGGCGTCCAACACCACACCTGGCTAATTTTTGTATTTTTTGTAGAGATGGTTGATCTCCAACTCCTGGGCTCAACTCTTCCTCCTCCCTTCTCCTCCCAAAGTCCTGGGATTACAGGCCTGAGCCACTGTGTCTGGCCTTTGCTTTATTTCACACAGTAGAACATCCTCTAGGCTCATTCATGTTGCTAATGATAAGATTTCTTTCTTTTTCAAGGCTGAATAGGATTCTATTGGATATATGTACCTATATAGATAGATAGATAGATAGATAGATATACATTTATTATTATTGTTTTGGGGGGGATATGGTTTCGCTCGTGTTCCCCAGGCTGGAGTGCAGTGACATGATTTCGGCTCACTACAACCTCTGCCTCCCAGGCTGAAGTGATTCTCCTGCCTCAGCTGAGATTAAAGGCATGTCCCATCATGTGCGGCCAATTTTGTGTTTCTAGGAGAGATGGGTTTTCACCATGTTGGCCAGGCTGGTCTCGAACTCCAACAATTCTACTTCAACTATTTATTGGATACAAATATTTATGTGTGAGAAACAAGATTTTCAAGAGTGAAAGATTTAAAAACGACTTAATTGTACATCAGTAAGAGGCTGGCTAACTAAATCAGAGTACGTTCATCCTTACAGAAGAATACTATGCAGCTAGAACAAAACCAAATGGAGGAAACTCTTCCAAATGGTAACTTGGAATGATGTTCAAGACTTATTGTAAAATAAGTTTACAGTAAGGTGTAAGGTACCTTATGGCAAAATTCTCTCAGAAATGTGTGTGTGTGGATTTCAAGTCATCCCAGTCCTAGAACATTGTGCTCTTTAGAGATGCCATACCTGTCTTTCCCTTTGTAATATCAAAGCAGTAATATCTTCTCTGGAGGCTTGTTGGGTGAATTGAATGGAAGAAAGTTAAGGAGGTACCAGAACCATTGCTGTTTCCCCTCCGTAGCCCTGCCACCCACTAAAGAAAGTTGGATGAGATTACTTAATGATTTCCCATTAAGTTGTATTTCCAAATATCATGATTATCATTTGAATGTAGTTGGTATGGAGCTTCGTGAGTGTGTGCTTCGTTTATTATGCATCACGTTCAGCTCCTTGTTATTTGCCTCCTAGTTATCATAGTAAAACTCTACTCCTCTACTCCGAGGAGCCCCTACCATCCGTATCGTCACTTTCCGGCCCAGCACTCTTCATACTCGTTCGTTTAAAGCATTCTACATTGGGCAAATGAATCTTGGAAGGCAAAAGCTACTGAATTTAGCGAGTTTGTGGAGGCGTTCCCACCGATCAGCCAGGTGGAGTTCCACACACCCGATGACTGCACAACTCCTATAAGGCAGCAATATGCTGCAAACCCAGACGGCCACTCTTCTCACCCCTCGTCCCTTTGCTGTTCTGGATAATGAGGTCAATAGTCACCTAGGCAACTTGCAAAACTAACTGAAATGGAGAAAGGCCTTCTGGCTGGTGACTAGCCGAGGTCCACCTGGCCCCAATAAGCTGCTGAACAAGAAGGGCTGCCAGAAATTTCCCCCTAGGGAATTTGGTGGAGACGAAGACCTGCTCACTGGACAACGGTTCCTCCCAGGATACCTGCAAGCTGAAGAAGCGGGCTCTGAGCCACCCCCTTTCACCCTCCTTTTCCCCACCCTGGCCTGGTGAAGGTGCGCGTCAGGATGTGGACTACTGAGCCCTAAAGAAACAAGTCCTTCCACTTTGACCCCACGGAGGATTGCCTGTGCGGATCTTCAACGAGTCTACCAGTGTCTAGACACGGGAGCAGTTCTGTCTGGCACAGCAGCTCCCTCAAGGAAGACAAGAGTGAGGAGAAAGGAAACTCAAGTCTGACCATTCTGTCCTGGGAGACAAGAGGAGGATCTCATCTCTCATCTTTCCAAGCAAGGCAACGAGACTTTCTCTCATCTTTCCAAGCAAGGCAAGGAGACCTTTTCTCATGAGGAAACAAAAAGAAGTTGGAAGGAACGAAACCAGCCTGGAAGGTGAATTCCTAAGGATTGCCCATTGAAACTGACAAAATGGCCCTTGTTTGACGAGAGGAATGAGCAGAGCATTGATGTGGTCAAAAAGGACTCGAGTGAGACTTTCCCAGCATGTTTCTACCAAAGCTTTGTCTAAGTTTCGCAAAACACTCTCCTAATAAGCAGATGTTTGGCTCTTCAGAAAGTCAACATGCAAAATGCCTTGAGCGTCCCATAACACTGATGCCATGATGTTGCCTTTGGTCTGCCCTCCTTTTCCTTTGACTGGACCACTGCCATCTCTTGGTAGCCATCGCTTTGATGACGCTTTGTCTTCAGGATCATATTGGCAAAGCCATGTTCCAAATTCCGGTTACAATTTGTCAAACAGGTGCCCCAGGATCGTGATCCCTCCTGTTGAAAATTTCCACTGATAGCTCTCGTCGTCACTGCAGCTGATCTGGGCACAATGGTTTTCACAGCCACTGCAGGATTCATCTTCCACATCTTCTCATCTCTTCTTGAAACAAGCCATACCTCCGTAAAGAGTTGATTTCTTTGGGCTAGTGTCCTTAGAAGCTTTTCTTCAAACATCAATGATTTCTTCATTCTTCCACCCAAGCTTCACCGTCAATTGGATGTTTGCTCTTGCTGCAATTTTAGCGGAATTCAAGTTGCACTGATAGGAGGCCTTTTCAGTGGATGTCTCATCCTTCTTAGTGCCTCCAATGAGATCCAGTTCAGAAAGGTTGTAAGAAGTTAGTACATGTTTATTTTAGTGAAAACGAATTGAAATCCATGCATAGATTTCTCACCATGTACATTTTCTATGAACTTTCGGAAGACCCCCTGTACTGAATATTGCCCAAATCCTGGGAGAGAAGTGGATGCGGTCCACTTCCTGTCTTCAGTTTGCCCACAGTGGAGGAGTGCACAGAGCAGGGAAAGGCAGCCCCAGAGAGAGGCATGCCCTCCAGCATGCAGCAGACTGCTGGCCCAGTCCTGGCTCCATGGGTTGCTGTGTGGGCCCAGCAAGCTGACCAACCTCCCTGAACCTTAATTTAATCCTAGGTAGCCCAATTCCACTCGCTATTATAGGACTGCTGTGCAGGGACAGTCAATTAACTTAAGAAAAGGAACCTAGCTCCAAGGTTGGCAACCGGGAATTCCAGTTGATTCCATGGGCGGACCCCCTGAGGAATTCCCAAGCTGAAGTCTCGTGGAAGATGAGGTTCAGTGTGACTAGACTGAAGCACCAATCCAATGAAGGGGAAGTCCCACCCACTCTGCCCTGTGCCTGTATAAAGGTGAGGCGGGGCGGCCGCGCCACTCATTGAAGCCGCCAGTTGGGAGAGGAGCAGAGCCAGGCCGGTGCTCCCGAAGGCAGCAAGATGTTGCGAGCCACAACTCCCTGCTGGTTCCCACCTGCATACCCAGAAGCTAAGAAGGTGGCCGAGGAGGCGGCCCACGAGGCAACCCGCCATTTGGGAGAGGAGCAGAGCCAGGTCGGTGTTCCCGAAGGCAGCAAGATGTTGCGAGCCACAGCTCCCTGCTGGTTCCCACCTGCATGCCCAGAAGCCAAGAAGGTGGCCGAGGAGGCGGCCCTCGAGGCAAGCCGCCAGTTGGGAGAGGAGCAGAGCCAGGCCGGTGCTCCCGAAGGCAGCAAGATGTTGCGAGCCACAGCTCCCTGCTGGTTCCCACCTGCATACCCAGAAGCTAAGAAGGTGGCCGAGGAGGCGCCCCACGAGGCAAGCCGCCATTTGGGGGTGGAGCAGAGCCAGGTCGGTGTTCCCGAAGGCAGCAAGATGCTGCGAGCCACAGCTCCCTGCTGGTTCCCTCCTGCATACCCAGAAGCCAAGAAGGTGGCCGAGGAGGCGGCCCTCGAGGCTCCAGAATTCCCACTGCCCTCTCATCAGCCTGCCCAGAGCTTCGGGCTCTGCGTGCCCCAGATGCACAACCAGGCCTCAGCACTCGTGGACATCCGGGCGGAGCCCCAGAATAGGGGTCCGGCGGTGCCCCCAGCGTGGCCCAAGATGGCGACGGAGGCGTGGTACTTCCCCGCGCAGAGGGGGTCGGCCTGCTGCTTGCCAGCCGCCCCAAGGCTGACAGAGAGGCCCTGTGGAGTCCGCATCTCAGCCCCCAGGGAGAGGAAGAGGATCGCCCACTTTCCCAGCCCCTGCTTGGTCGCAGGTCGCACCGATGCCAAGAGAACCCGGGTGGCCGGCAGCAGCCAACGCTCCAATGGCTCCAGGGTCGGCACACAGCCACGGAAGACTGGTCGCAACAGACGGGGGAGGGCATGCAAGACCTCCACCACACTCAGCTCTAAGCGAATCGTCCGTCGTCCATCCTTACCGACTTGGAAGAAACCCATTATCCTCCGAAGGTCTCGCTGCCAAGTCCCCACCGTCATCCGCCGAGGCTATCTCCAACTGTTCACCAAAGAGTGTCTCAAGTTCTGCGCCTCCAAGCAGGAGGCCGAGGAGAAGGCGCTGAACGAGGAGAAGGTGGCCTACGACTGCAGCCCCAACAAGAACATGTACCTGAATGTGGTCCTGAACACCCTCAAGAGACTGAAGGGCCTGACCCCCAGCTCCATGCCGGGCCTCAGCAGGGCCGCCCTGTACAGCCGCCTCCAGGAGTTCCTGCTCACCCAGGACCAGCTCAAGGAGAACGGCTACCCCTTCCCGCACCCCGAGCGGCCCGGGGGCGCCGTCCTCTTCACTGGCCAGGGGAAGGGGCCCGGCGACTCCTCCTGCAGGGTCTGCTGCCGTTGTGGCACCGACTACCTGGTGTCCTCCTCGGGCCGCTGTCTAGGCGACCAGTTGTGTTATTATCACTGGGGGCGGGTCCGCTCCAGCCAAGTGGCTGGAGGCCGGGTTAGCCAGTACACCTGCTGTGCAGCTGCTCCTGGCTCAGTGGGCTGCCAGGTGGCAAAGCAGCACGTGCGGGACGGCCGCAAGGAGAGCCTCCATGGCTTCGTGAAGACCTTCAAGAAAGAGTTTTCCACAGACGCTTATCCAGGAATCTACGCCTTGGACTGTGAGATGTGCTACACCACGCATGGCCTGGAGCTGACCCGCGTCACCGTGGTGGACGCCGACATGCAAGTGGTGTACGACACCTTCGTCAAGCCCGACAACGAGATCGTGGACTACAACACCAGGTTTTCCGGAGTGACCGAGGCCGACGTCGCCAAGACGAGCGTCACGTTGCCCGAAGTCCAAGCCATCCTGCTGAGCTTTTTCAGCGCCCAAACCATCCTCATCGGGCACAGCCTGGAGAGCGATCTGCTGGCCCTCAAGCTGATCCACAGCACCGTGGTGGACACGGCCGTGCTCTTCCCGCACTACCTGGGTTTCCCCTACAAGCGTTCCCTCAGGAATCTCGCGGCCGACTACCTGGGACAGATCATCCAGGACAGCCAGGACGGCCACAACTCCAGTGAGGACGCAAACGCCTGCCTGCAGCTGGCGATGTGGAAGGTTCGACAGCGCGCCCAGATTCAGCCACGCCACCGGTCCGCCTCTCCCGCCGCCCTGGCCTGTCCTGAGCCCCAGGCCTCTTCCCAAACTGCCATCGATCCCGAGAGCTAGCCCTGTCCACCTCGCCGCAAAGCGAAAGAAACTGGAGCAGCCGGCGGCAGGAGAGGGCCAAAAGCCAAGATTAACCCCGACCCCGGACTCCCAGTCCCCCGGAGTCCCTGCCGCGGGCCGTCGTCCCTGTCCCCATCCCTCTGCCCCTCCCAGACCTCTGTCCTTCCACCAATGGGCTCCCCGAGGCCCCAGCCGCCACTCCCAGTCCCCGGAGACCCTGCCGCCGCCCCTGGCGCCTGTGCCCATCCCTCTGCCCCTCCCAGACCTCTGGCCTTCCACCACTAGCCTCCCCCAGCCCACCTGGACTACCGCGGCCTCTGACAACAAGGCCAGCCCCCAGGCCCACCAGCCTCCTGATCGTCTTCGTTCTTGGGCCTCTTCCCCTTCTGTGGGGCTGTCTGAACCTCCCCTCCCCCACCCGATTTTTCCCCCGCCCCCGGGGCAGGCGCAGAATAAATGTCTGTATGAAGTTAAAAATTAAAAATAAAAAAAAAGCTAAAAACAACTGAAAGTCCTTTGCTTTTGAATGTGCGCTTACCTGGTTTTCTCTAGAGGCACCACTGTGAGGTGGCTCAAGCGCTTAGGCTCTGGAGTTAGACATCTGGGTTCCCATTCCAATTCCACCACTGACTAGCTTTGTCATATTGGACGCATAACTTTTTTGCGCTTCTACTTCTTGATCTTTCAAGTGTCATCAGAAGATAATTAGACACCCACACAATAGCAATGGGAGATTTTAACACCCCACCGTCAACATGAAACAGATCAACGAGACAGAAAGTTGAAAAGGATATCCAGGAACTGAACTTAGCTCTGCACCAAGCAGACCGAATAGACATCTACATTAACTCTCCACCCCAAATCAACAGAATATACATTCTTCTCAGCACCACATCACACTTATTCCAAAACTGACCACATAGTTGGAAGGAAAGCACTCCTCCGCAAATGCAAAAGAACAGAAATTACAACCAACTGTCTCTCAGACCACAGGGCAGTCAAACTGGACCTCAGGATGAAGAAACTCACTCAAAACCGCTCAACTACACGGAAACGGAGCAATCTGCTCCTGAGTGACTACTGGGTACATAGCGAAATGAAGACAGAATAAAGATGTTCTTTGAAACCAATGAGAACAAAGACACAACATACCAGAATCTCTGGGATACATTGAAAGCAGTGTGTAGAGGGAAACGTAGCATTAAATGCCCACAAGAGAAAGCAGGAAAGATCTAAAATGGACACCCTCACGTCCCAATTCAAAGAATCAGGGAAGCAAGAGCAAACACCATGCCTGAATCAGTCAGTCAACTTCCAACAGGGCTCCAAGAGAGAATGAACCACCATGCCTCTTTAAATCCACGTTTCTATTTGGAATCTTCAATGAGAGATGAGACACTAAGCAGCTAGTTTTGGTGGAATGGCTGATTTTGTCAATGTTTTCGGTGTGTGAGTGTGTGTGTGTGTGTATGTATAGATAACTAAATTAAACTGATAATCTGGATGCTTACATTTCCATTCATTTAATTTGTGTATGTGAGCCCACGCACACGTATATACACACACACTAACACTTCCAGAACACTGACTTAGTGAAGAACTGGATTTCCAGTGTGTCAGACAAATTTCAGAAAGCGCTGAAGAAGGGCATTTCTGATGGATTTCACCGTTCCTGGAATTTTACTTTCCTTTATAACTTAGAGTTCTTCTCTGGAGATTTAATAGATAAAAGTCTTTTGCAGTGTACGTTATTTCATTTTATTTTTATGATTTATTTAAATTGTCATTTTAAATTGACAAATAAAAATGATATATATTTATGGTGTACAACATGATGTTTCATATATGTATACATTGTGGAATGACACAAAAATCAAGCTAATTAACACATTCGTTTCCTCACATACTGATTTTATGGTGATGAGAACATGTTTCAAATCTACTCTGATAGCACATTTCAAGTATACAGTACATAGTTACCCACTGTCGTTGCCGTGCTGTTCAACATATCTCTAGAACTATTCGTATCTGAAATTTTGTATCATTAGACTAACATCTCCCAATCCCTCCCCGGCCCCTGCCTCGGGTAAGCAGCGTTCTGCTCTCTACGACTCTGAGTTCCACTTTTTTACATTGCACATAGAAGTGAGATCGTGCAGTATTTGTATTTCTGTGTTTGCTTTTTAAAACTTTATGATGTATTGATGTATTTTTTCAGACAGTGTCGGAGTCTGTCACCAAGGCTGGAGTACAGTGACACAAACACGGCTCACCACGGCCTCCACCTCCCGGGGTCAAGAGATCCTCCCACTTCAGCCTCCTGAGTAGCTAGGACTACAGGCGTCCAACACCACACCTGGCTAATTTTTGTATTTTTTGTAGAGATGGTTGATCTCCAACTCCTGGGCTCAACTCTTCCTCCTCCCTTCTCCTCCCAAAGTCCTGGGATTACAGGCCTGAGCCACTGTGTCTGGCCTTTGCTTTATTTCACACAGTAGAACATCCTCTAGGCTCATTCATGTTGCTAATGATAAGATTTCTTTCTTTTTCAAGGCTGAATAGGATTCTATTGGATATATGTACCTATATAGATAGATAGATAGATAGATATACATTTATTATTATTGTTTTGGGGGGGATATGGTTTCGCTCGTGTTCCCCAGGCTGGAGTACAGTGGCATGATTTCGGCTCACTACAACCTCTGCCTCCCAGGCTGAAGTGATTCTCCTGCCTCAGCTGAGATTAAAGGCATGTCCCATCATGTGCGGCCAATTTTGTGTTTCTAGGAGAGATGGGTTTTCACCATGTTGGCCAGGCTGGTCTCGAACTCCAACAATTCTACTTCAACTATTTATTGGATACAAATATTTATGTGTGAGAAACAAGATTTTCAAGAGTGAAAGATTTAAAAACGACTTAATTGTACATCAGTAAGAGGCTGGCTAACTAAATCAGAGTACGTTCATCCTTACAGAAGAATACTATGCAGCTAGAACAAAACCAAATGGAGGAAACTCTTCCAAATGGTAACTTGGAATGATGTTCAAGACTTATTGTAAAATAAGTTTACAGTAAGGTGTAAGGTACCTTATGGCAAAATTCTCTCAGAAATGTGTGTGTGTGGATTTCAAGTCATCCCAGTCCTAGAACATTGTGCTCTTTAGAGATGCCATACCTGTCTTTCCCTTTGTAATATCAAAGCAGTAATATCTTCTCTGGAGGCTTGTTGGGTGAATTTAATGGAAGAAAGTTAAGGAGGTACCAGAACCATTGCTGTTTCCCCTCCATAGCCCTGCCACCCACTAAAGAAAGTTGGATGAGATTACTTAATGATTTCCCATTAAGTTGTATTTCCAAATATCATGATTACCATTTGAATGTAGTTGGTATGGAGCTTCGTGAGTGTGTGCTTCGTTTATTATGCATCACGTTCAGCTCCTTGTTATTTGCCTCCTAGTTATCATAGTAAAACTCTACTCCTCTACTCCGAGGAGCCCCTACCATCCGTATCGTCACTTTCCGGCCCAGCACTCTTCATGCTCGTTCGTTTAAAGTATTCTACATTGGGCAAATGAATCTTGGAAGGCAAAAGCTACTGAATTTAGCGAGTTTGTGGAGGCGTTCCCACCGATCAGCAAGGTGGAGTTCCACACACCCGATGACTGCACAACTCCTATAAGGCAGCAATATGCTGCAAACCCAGACGGCCACTCTTCTCACCCCTCGTCCCTTTGCTGTTCTGGATAATGAGGTCAATAGTCACCTAGGCAACTTGCAAAACTAACTGAAATGGAGAAAGGCCTTCTGGCTGGTGACTAGCCGAGGTCCACCTGGCCCCAATAAGCTGCTGAACAAGAAGGGCTGCCAGAAATTTCCCCCTAGGGAATTTGGTGGAGACGAAGACCTGCTCACTGGACAACGGTTCCTCCCAGGATACCTCCAAGCTGAAGAAGCGGGCTCTGAGCCACCCCCTTTCACCCTCCTTTTCCCCACCCTGGCCTGGTGAAGGTGCGCGTCAGGATGTGGACTACTGAGCCCTAAAGAAACAAGTCCTTCCACTTTGACCCCACGGAGGATTGCCTGTGCGGATCTTCAACGAGTCTACCAGTGTCTAGACACGGGAGCAGTTCTGTCTGGCACAGCAGCTCCCTCAAGGAAGACAAGAGTGAGGAGAAAGGAAACTCAAGTCTGACCATTCTGTCCTGGGAGACAAGAGGAGGATCTCATCTCTCATCTTTCCAAGCAAGGCAACGAGACTTTCTCTCATCTTTCCAAGCAAGGCAAGGAGACCTTTTCTCATGAGGAAACAAAAAGAAGTTGGAAGGAACGAAACCAGCCTGGAAGGTGAATTCCTAAGGATTGCCCATTGAAACTGACAAAATGGCCCTTGTTTGACGAGAGGAATGAGCAGAGCATTGATGTGGTCAAAAAGGACTCGAGTGAGACTTTCCCAGCATGTTTCTACCAAAGCTTTGTCTAAGTTTCGCAAAACACTCTCCTAATAAGCAGATGTTTGGCTCTTCAGAAAGTCAACATGCAAAATGCCTTCAGCGTTCCATAACACTGATGCCATGATGTTGCCTTTGGTCTGCCCTCCTTTTCCTTTGACTGGACCACTGCCATCTCTTGGTAGCCATCGCTTTGATGACGCTTTGTCTTCAGGATCATATTGGCAAAGCCATGTTCCAAATTCCGGTTACAATTTGTCAAACAGGTGCCCCAGGATCGTGATCCCTCCTGTTGAAAATTTCCACTGATAGCTCTCGTCGTCACTGCAGCTGATCTGGGCACAATGGTTTTCACAGCCACTGCAGGATTCATCTTCCACATCTTCTCATCTCTTCTTGAAACAAGCCATACCTCCGTAAAGAGTTGATTTCTTTGGGCTAGTGTCCTTAGAAGCTTTTCTTCAAACATCAATGATTTCTTCATTCTTCCACCCAAGCTTCACCGTCAATTGGATGTTTGCTCTTGCTGCAATTTTAGCGGAATTCAAGTTGCACTGATAGGAGGCCTTTTCAGTGGATGTCTCATCCTTCTTAGTGCCTCCAATGAGATCCAGTTCAGAAAGGTTGTAAGAAGTTAGTACATGTTTATTTTAGTGAAAACGAATTGAAATCCATGCATAGATTTCTCACCATGTACATTTTCTATGAACTTTCGGAAGACCCCCTGTACTGAATATTGCCCAAATCCTGGGAGAGAAGTGGATGCGGTCCACTTCCTGTCTTCAGTTTGCCCACAGTGGAGGAGTGCACAGAGCAGGGAAAGGCAGCCCCAGAGAGAGGCATGCCCTCCAGCATGCAGCAGACTGCTGGCCCAGTCCTGGCTCCATGGGTTGCTGTGTGGGCCCAGCAAGCTGACCAACCTCCCTGAACCTTAATTTAATCCTAGGTAGCCCAATTCCACTCGCTATTATAGGACTGCTGTGCAGGGACAGTCAATTAACTTAAGAAAAGGAACCTAGCTCCAAGGTTGGCAACCGGGAATTCCAGTTGATTCCATGGGCGGACCACCTGAGGAATTCCCAAGCTGAAGTCTCGTGGAAGATGAGGTTCAGTGTGACTAGACTGAAGCACCAATCCAATGAAGGGGAAGTCCCACCCACTCTGCCCTGTGCCTGTATAAAGGTGAGGCGGGGCGGCCGCGCCACTCATTGAAGCCGCCAGTTGGGAGAGGAGCAGAGCCAGGCCGGTGCTCCCGAAGGCAGCAAGATGTTGCGAGCCACAACTCCCTGCTGGTTCCCACCTGCATACCCAGAATCTAAGAAGGTGGCCGAGGAGGCGGCCCACGAGGCAACCCGCCATTTGGGAGAGGAGCAGAGCCAGGTCGGTGTTCCCGAAGGCAGCAAGATGTTGCGAGCCACAGCTCCCTGCTGGTTCCCACCTGCATGCCCAGAAGCCAAGAAGGTGGCCGAGGAGGCGGCCCTCGAGGCAAGCCGCCAGTTGGGAGAGGAGCAGAGCCAGGCCGGTGCTCCCGAAGGCAGCAAGATGTTGCGAGCCACAGCTCCCTGCTGGTTCCCACCTGCATACCCAGAAGCTAAGAAGGTGGCCGAGGAGGCGCCCCACGAGGCAAGCCGCCATTTGGGGGTGGAGCAGAGCCAGGTCGGTGTTCCCGAAGGCAGCAAGATGCTGCGAGCCACAGCTCCCTGCTGGTTCCCTCCTGCATACCCAGAAGCCAAGAAGGTGGCCGAGGAGGCGGCCCTCGAGGCTCCAGAATTCCCACTGCCCTCTCATCAGCCTGCCCAGAGCTTCGGGCTCTGCGTGCCCCAGATGCACAACCAGGCCTCAGCACTCGTGGACATCCGGGCGGAGCCCCAGAATAGGGGTCCGGCGGTGCCCCCAGCGTGGCCCAAGATGGCGACGGAGGCGTGGTACTTCCCCGCGCAGAGGGGGTCGGCCTGCTGCTTGCCAGCCGCCCCAAGGCTGACAGAGAGGCCCTGTGGAGTCCGCATCTCAGCCCCCAGGGAGAGGAAGAGGATCGCCCACTTTCCCAGCCCCTGCTTGGTCGCAGGTCGCACCGATGCCAAGAGAACCCGGGTGGCCGGCAGCAGCCAACGCTCCAATGGCTCCAGGGTCGGCACACAGCCACGGAAGACTGGTCGCAACAGACGGGGGAGGGCATGCAAGACCTCCACCACACTCAGCTCTAAGCGAATCGTCCGTCGTCCATCCTTACCGACTTGGAAGAAACCCATTATCCTCCGAAGGTCTCGCTGCCAACTCCCCACCGTCATCCGCCGAGGCTATCTCCAACTGTTCACCAAAGAGTGTCTCAAGTTCTGCGCCTCCAAGCAGGAGGCCGAGGAGAAGGCGCTGAACGAGGAGAAGGTGGCCTACGACTGCAGCCCCAAGAACATGTACCTGAATGTGGTCCTGAACACCCTCAAGAGACTGAAGGGCCTGACCCCCAGCTCCATGCCGGGCCTCAGCAGGGCCGCCCTGTACAGCCGCCTCCAGGAGTTCCTGCTCACCCAGGACCAGCTCAAGGAGAACGGCTACCCCTTCCCGCACCCCGAGCGGCCCGGGGGCGCCGTCCTCTTCACTGGCCAGGGGAAGGGGCCCGGCGACTCCTCCTGCAGGGTCTGCTGCCGTTGTGGCACCGACTACCTGGTGTCCTCCTCGGGCCGCTGTCTAGGCGACCAGTTGTGTTATTATCACTGGGGGCGGGTCCGCTCCAGCCAAGTGGCTGGAGGCCGGGTTAGCCAGTACACCTGCTGTGCAGCTGCTCCTGGCTCAGTGGGCTGCCAGGTGGCAAAGCAGCACGTGCGGGACGGCCGCAAGGAGAGCCTCCATGGCTTCGTGAAGACCTTCAAGAAAGAGTTTTCCACAGACGCTTATCCAGGAATCTACGCCTTGGACTGTGAGATGTGCTACACCACGCATGGCCTGGAGCTGACCCGCGTCACCGTGGTGGACGCCGACATGCAAGTGGTGTACGACACCTTCGTCAAGCCCGACAACGAGATCGTGGACTACAACACCAGGTTTTCCGGAGTGACCGAGGCCGACGTCGCCAAGACGAGCGTCACGTTGCCCGAAGTCCAAGCCATCCTGCTGAGCTTTTTCAGCGCCCAAACCATCCTCATCGGGCACAGCCTGGAGAGCGATCTGCTGGCCCTCAAGCTGATCCACAGCACCGTGGTGGACACGGCCGTGCTCTTCCCGCACTACCTGGGTTTCCCCTACAAGCGTTCCCTCAGGAATCTCGCGGCCGACTACCTGGGACAGATCATCCAGGACAGCCAGGACGGCCACAACTCCAGTGAGGACGCAAACGCCTGCCTGCAGCTGGCGATGTGGAAGGTTCGACAGCGCGCCCAGATTCAGCCACGCCACCGGTCCGCCTCTCCCGCCGCCCTGGCCTGTCCTGAGCCCCAGGCCTCTTCCCAAACTGCCATCGATCCCGAGAGCTAGCCCTGTCCACCTCGCCGCAAAGCGAAAGAAACTGGAGCAGCCGGCGGCAGGAGAGGGCCAAAAGCCAAGACTAACCCCGACCCCGGACTCCCAGTCCCCCGGAGTCCCTGCCGCGGGCCGTCGTCCCTGTCCCCATCCCTCTGCCCCTCCCAGACCTCTGTCCTTCCACCAATGGGCTCCCCGAGGCCCCAGCCGCCACTCCCAGTCCCCGGAGACCCTGCCGCCGCCCCTGGCGCCTGTGCCCATCCCTCTGCCCCTCCCAGACCTCTGGCCTTCCACCACTAGCCTCCCCCAGCCCACCTGGACTACCGCGGCCTCTGACAACAAGGCCAGCCCCCAGGCCCACCAGCCTCCTGATCGTCTTCGTTCTTGGGCCTCTTCCCCTTCTGTGGGGCTGTCTGAACCTCCCCTCCCCCACCCGATTTTTCCCCCGCCCCCGGGGCAGGCGCAGAATAAATGTCTGTATGAAGTTAAAAATTAAAAATAAAAAAAAAGCTAAAAACAACTGAAAGTCCTTTGCTTTTGAATGTGCGCTTACCTGGTTTTCTCTAGAGGCACCACTGTGAGGTGGCTCAAGCGCTTAGGCTCTGGAGTTAGACATCTGGGTTCCCATTCCAATTCCACCACTGACTAGCTTTGTCATATTGGACGCATAACTTTTTTGCGCTTCTACTTCTTGATCTTTCAAGTGTCATCAGAAGATAATTAGACACCCACACAATAGCAATGGGAGATTTTAACACCCCACCGTCAACATGAAACAGATCAACGAGACAGAAAGTTGAAAAGGATATCCAGGAACTGAACTTAGCTCTGCACCAAGCAGACCGAATAGACATCTACATTAACTCTCCACCCCAAATCAACAGAATATACATTCTTCTCAGCACCACATCACACTTATTCCAAAACTGACCACATAGTTGGAAGGAAAGCACTCCTCCGCAAATGCAAAAGAACAGAAATTACAACCAACTGTCTCTCAGACCACAGGGCAGTCAAACTGGACCTCAGGATGAAGAAACTCACTCAAAACCGCTCAACTACACGGAAACGGAGCAATCTGCTCCTGAGTGACTACTGGGTACATAGCGAAATGAAGACAGAATAAAGATGTTCTTTGAAACCAATGAGAACAAAGACACAACATACCAGAATCTCTGGGATACATTGAAAGCAGTGTGTAGAGGGAAACGTAGCATTAAATGCCCACAAGAGAAAGCAGGAAAGATCTAAAATGGACACCCTCACGTCCCAATTCAAAGAATCAGGGAAGCAAGAGCAAACACCATGCCTGAATCAGTCAGTCAACTTCCAACAGGGCTCCAAGAGAGAATGAACCACCATGCCTCTTTAAATCCACGTTTCTATTTGGAATCTTCAATGAGAGATGAGACACTAAGCAGCTAGTTTTGGTGGAATGGCTGATTTTGTCAATGTTTTCGGTGTGTGAGTGTGTGTGTGTGTGTATGTATAGATAACTAAATTAAACTGATAATCTGGATGCTTACATTTCCATTCATTTAATTTGTGTATGTGAGCCCACGCACACGTATATACACACACACTAACACTTCCAGAACACTGACTTAGTGAAGAACTGGATTTCCAGTGTGTCAGACAAATTTCAGAAAGCGCTGAAGAAGGGCATTTCTGATGGATTTCACCGTTCCTGGAATTTTACTTTCCTTTATAACTTAGAGTTCTTCTCTGGAGATTTAATAGATAAAAGTCTTTTGCAGTGTACGTTATTTCATTTTATTTTTATAATTTATTTAAATTGTCATTTTAAATTGACAAATAAAAATGATATATATTTATGGTGTACAACATGATGTTTCATATATGTATACATTGTGGAATGACACAAAAATCAAGCTAATTAACACATTCGTTTCCTCACATACTGATTTTATGGTAATGAGAACATGTTTCAAATCTACTCTGATAGCACATTTCAAGTATACAGTACATAGTTACCCACTGTCGTTGCCGTGCTGTTCAACATATCTCTAGAACTATTCGTATCTGAAATTTTGTATCATTAGACTAACATCTCCCAATCCCTCCCCGGCCCCTGCCTCGGGTAAGCAGCGTTCTGCTCTCTACGACTCTGAGTTCCACTTTTTTACATTGCACATAGAAGTGAGATCGTGCAGTATTTGTATTTCTGTGTTTGCTTTTTAAAACTTTATGATGTATTGATGTATTTTTTCAGACAGTGTCGGAGTCTGTCACCAAGGCTGGAGTACAGTGACACAAACACGGCTCACCACGGCCTCCACCTCCCGGGGTCAAGAGATCCTCCCACTTCAGCCTCCTGAGTAGCTAGGACTACAGGCGTCCAACACCACACCTGGCTAATTTTTGTATTTTTTGTAGAGATGGTTGATCTCCAACTCCTGGGCTCAACTCTTCCTCCTCCCTTCTCCTCCCAAAGTCCTGGGATTACAGGCCTGAGCCACTGTGTCTGGCCTTTGCTTTATTTCACACAGTAGAACAGCCTCTAAGCTCATTCATGTTGCTAATGATAAGATTTCTTTCTTTTTCAAGGCTGAATAGGATTCTATTGGATATATGTACCTATATAGATAGATAGATAGATAGATATACATTTATTATTATTGTTTTGGGGGGGATATGGTTTCGCTCGTGTTCCCCAGGCTGGAGTGCAGTGGCATGATTTCGGCTCACTACAACCTCTGCCTCCCAGGCTGAAGTGATTCTCCTGCCTCAGCTGAGATTAAAGGCATGTCCCATCATGTGCGGCCAATTTTGTGTTTCTAGGAGAGATGGGTTTTCACCATGTTGGCCAGGCTGGTCTCGAACTCCAACAATTCTACTTCAACTATTTATTGGATACAAATATTTATGTGTGAGAAACAAGATTTTCAAGAGTGAAAGATTTAAAAACGACTTAATTGTACATCAGTAAGAGGCTGGCTAACTAAATCAGAGTACGTTCATCCTTACAGAA
Organism: Pongo pygmaeus; assembly: GCF_028885625.2. NCBI lineage: Eukaryota > Metazoa > Chordata > Mammalia > Primates > Hominidae > Pongo > Pongo pygmaeus. Next base: position 51,608,817 of record NC_072380.2, read on the forward strand.
GAATACTATGCAGCTAGAACAAAACCAAATGGAGGAAACTCTTCCAAATGGTAACTTGGAATGATGTTCAAGACTTATTGTAAAATAAGTTTACAGTAAGGTGTAAGGTACCTTATGGCAAAATTCTCTCAGAAATGTGTGTGTGGATTTCAAGTCATCCCAGTCCTAGAACATTGTGCTCTTTAGAGATGCCATACCTGTCTTTCCCTTTGTAATATCAAAGCAGTAATATCTTCTCTGGAGGCTTGTTGGGTGAATTGAATGGAAGAAAGTTAAGGAGGTAGCAGAACCATTGCTGTTTCCCCTCCATAGCCCTGCCACCCACTAAAGAAAGTTGGATGAGATTACTTAATGATTTCCCATTAAGTTGTATTTCCAAATATCATGATTACCATTTGAATGTAGTTGGTATGGAGCTTCGTGAGTGTGTGCTTCGTTTATTATGCATCACGTTCAGCTCCTTGTTATTTGCCTCCTAGTTATCATAGTAAAACTCTACTCCTCTACTCCGAGGAGCCCCTACCATCCGTATCGTCACTTTCCGGCCCAGCACTCTTCATGCTCGTTCGTTTAAAGTATTCTACATTGGGCAAATGAATCTTGGAAGGCAAAAGCTACTGAATTTAGCGAGTTTGTGGAGGCGTTCCCACCGATCAGCAAGGTGGAGTTCCACACACCCGATGACTGCACAACTCCTATAAGGCAGCAATATGCTGCAAACCCAGACGGCCACTCTTCTCACCCCTCGTCCCTTTGCTGTTCTGGATAATGAGGTCAATAGTCACCTAGGCAACTTGCAAAACTAACTGAAATGGAGAAAGGCCTTCTGGCTGGTGACTAGCCGAGGTCCACCTGGCCCCAATAAGCTGCTGAACAAGAAGGGCTGCCAGAAATTTCCCCCTAGGGAATTTGGTGGAGACGAAGACCTGCTCACTGGACAACGGTTCCTCCCAGGATACCCCCAAGCTGAAGAAGCGGGCTCTGAGCCACCCCCTTTCACCCTCCTTTTCCCCACCCTGGCCTGGTGAAGGTGCGCGTCAGGATGTGGACTACTGAGCCCTAAAGAAACAAGTCCTTCCACTTTGACCCCACGGAGGATTGCCTGTGCGGATCTTCAACGAGTCTACCAGTGTCTAGACACGGGAGCAGTTCTGTCTGGCACAGCAGCTCCCTCAAGGAAGACAAGAGTGAGGAGAAAGGAAACTCAAGTCTGACCATTCTGTCCTGGGAGACAAGAGGAGGATCTCATCTCTCATCTTTCCAAGCAAGGCAACGAGACTTTCTCTCATCTTTCCAAGCAAGGCAAGGAGACCTTTTCTCATGAGGAAACAAAAAGAAGTTGGAAGGAACGAAACCAGCCTGGAAGGTGAATTCCTAAGGATTGCCCATTGAAACTGACAAAATGGCCCTTGTTTGACGAGAGGAATGAGCAGAGCATTGATGTGGTCAAAAAGGACTCGAGTGAGACTTTCCCAGCATGTTTCTACCAAAGCTTTGTCTAAGTTTCGCAAAACACTCTCCTAATAAGCAGATGTTTGGCTCTTCAGAAAGTCAACATGCAAAATGCCTTCAGCGTTCCATAACACTGATGCCATGATGTTGCCTTTGGTCTGCCCTCCTTTTCCTTTGACTGGACCACTGCCATCTCTTGGTAGCCATCGCTTTGATGACGCTTTGTCTTCAGGATCATATTGGCAAAGCCATGTTCCAAATTCCGGTTACAATTTGTCAAACAGGTGCCCCAGGATCGTGATCCCTCCTGTTGAAAATTTCCACTGATAGCTCTCGTCGTCACTGCAGCTGATCTGGGCACAATGGTTTTCACAGCCACTGCAGGATTCATCTTCCACATCTTCTCATCTCTTCTTGAAACAAGCCATACCTCCGTAAAGAGTTGATTTCTTTGGGCTAGTGTCCTTAGAAGCTTTTCTTCAAACATCAATGATTTCTTCATTCTTCCACCCAAGCTTCACCGTCAATTGGATGTTTGCTCTTGCTGCAATTTTAGCGGAATTCAAGTTGCACTGATAGGAGGCCTTTTCAGTGGATGTCTCATCCTTCTTAGTGCCTCCAATGAGATCCAGTTCAGAAAGGTTGTAAGAAGTTAGTACATGTTTATTTTAGTGAAAACGAATTGAAATCCATGCATAGATTTCTCACCATGTACATTTTCTATGAACTTTCGGAAGACCCCCTGTACTGAATATTGCCCAAATCCTGGGAGAGAAGTGGATGCGGTCCACTTCCTGTCTTCAGTTTGCCCACAGTGGAGGAGTGCACAGAGCAGGGAAAGGCAGCCCCAGAGAGAGGCATGCCCTCCAGCATGCAGCAGACTGCTGGCCCAGTCCTGGCTCCATGGGTTGCTGTGTGGGCCCAGCAAGCTGACCAACCTCCCTGAACCTTAATTTAATCCTAGGTAGCCCAATTCCACTCGCTATTATAGGACTGCTGTGCAGGGACAGTCAATTAACTTAAGAAAAGGAACCTAGCTCCAAGGTTGGCAACCGGGAATTCCAGTTGATTCCATGGGCGGACCACCTGAGGAATTCCCAAGCTGAAGTCTCGTGGAAGATGAGGTTCAGTGTGACTAGACTGAAGCACCAATCCAATGAAGGGGAAGTCCCACCCACTCTGCCCTGTGCCTGTATAAAGGTGAGGCGGGGCGGCCGCGCCACTCATTGAAGCCGCCAGTTGGGAGAGGAGCAGAGCCAGGCCGGTGCTCCCGAAGGCAGCAAGATGTTGCGAGCCACAACTCCCTGCTGGTTCCCACCTGCATACCCAGAATCTAAGAAGGTGGCCGAGGAGGCGGCCCACGAGGTAACCCGCCATTTGGGAGAGGAGCAGAGCCAGGTCGGTGTTCCCGAAGGCAGCAAGATGTTGCGAGCCACAGCTCCCTGCTGGTTCCCACCTGCATGCCCAGAAGCCAAGAAGGTGGCCGAGGAGGCGGCCCTCGAGGCAAGCCGCCAGTTGGGAGAGGAGCAGAGCCAGGCCGGTGCTCCCGAAGGCAGCAAGATGTTGCGAGCCACAGCTCCCTGCTGGTTCCCACCTGCATACCCAGAAGCTAAGAAGGTGGCCGAGGAGGCGCCCCACGAGGCAAGCCGCCATTTGGGGGTGGAGCAGAGCCAGGTCGGTGTTCCCGAAGGCAGCAAGATGCTGCGAGCCACAGCTCCCTGCTGGTTCCCTCCTGCATACCCAGAAGCCAAGAAGGTGGCCGAGGAGGCGGCCCTCGAGGCTCCAGAATTCCCACTGCCCTCTCATCAGCCTGCCCAGAGCTTCGGGCTCTGCGTGCCCCAGATGCACAACCAGGCCTCAGCACTCGTGGACATCCGGGCGGAGCCCCAGAATAGGGGTCCGGCGGTGCCCCCAGCGTGGCCCAAGATGGCGACGGAGGCGTGGTACTTCCCCGCGCAGAGGGGGTCGGCCTGCTGCTTGCCAGCCGCCCCAAGGCTGACAGAGAGGCCCTGTGGAGTCCGCATCTCAGCCCCCAGGGAGAGGAAGAGGATCGCCCACTTTCCCAGCCCCTGCTTGGTCGCAGGTCGCACCGATGCCAAGAGAACCCGGGTGGCCGGCAGCAGCCAACGCTCCAATGGCTCCAGGGTCGGCACACAGCCACGGAAGACTGGTCGCAACAGACGGGGGAGGGCATGCAAGACCTCCACCACACTCAGCTCTAAGCGAATCGTCCGTCGTCCATCCTTACCGACTTGGAAGAAACCCATTATCCTCCGAAGGTCTCGCTGCCAACTCCCCACCGTCATCCGCCGAGGCTATCTCCAACTGTTCACCAAAGAGTGTCTCAAGTTCTGCGCCTCCAAGCAGGAGGCCGAGGAGAAGGCGCTGAACGAGGAGAAGGTGGCCTACGACTGCAGCCCCAAGAACATGTACCTGAATGTGGTCCTGAACACCCTCAAGAGACTGAAGGGCCTGACCCCCAGCTCCATGCCGGGCCTCAGCAGGGCCGCCCTGTACAGCCGCCTCCAGGAGTTCCTGCTCACCCAGGACCAGCTCAAGGAGAACGGCTACCCCTTCCCGCACCCCGAGCGGCCCGGGGGCGCCGTCCTCTTCACTGGCCAGGGGAAGGGGCCCGGCGACTCCTCCTGCAGGGTCTGCTGCCGTTGTGGCACCGACTACCTGGTGTCCTCCTCGGGCCGCTGTCTAGGCGACCAGTTGTGTTATTATCACTGGGGGCGGGTCCGCTCCAGCCAAGTGGCTGGAGGCCGGGTTAGCCAGTACACCTGCTGTGCAGCTGCTCCTGGCTCAGTGGGCTGCCAGGTGGCAAAGCAGCACGTGCGGGACGGCCGCAAGGAGAGCCTCCATGGCTTCGTGAAGACCTTCAAGAAAGAGTTTTCCACAGACGCTTATCCAGGAATCTACGCCTTGGACTGTGAGATGTGCTACACCACGCATGGCCTGGAGCTGACCCGCGTCACCGTGGTGGACGCCGACATGCAAGTGGTGTACGACACCTTCGTCAAGCCCGACAACGAGATCGTGGACTACAACACCAGGTTTTCCGGAGTGACCGAGGCCGACGTCGCCAAGACGAGCGTCACGTTGCCCGAAGTCCAAGCCATCCTGCTGAGCTTTTTCAGCGCCCAAACCATCCTCATCGGGCACAGCCTGGAGAGCGATCTGCTGGCCCTCAAGCTGATCCACAGCACCGTGGTGGACACGGCCGTGCTCTTCCCGCACTACCTGGGTTTCCCCTACAAGCGTTCCCTCAGGAATCTCGCGGCCGACTACCTGGGACAGATCATCCAGGACAGCCAGGACGGCCACAACTCCAGTGAGGACGCAAACGCCTGCCTGCAGCTGGCGATGTGGAAGGTTCGACAGCGCGCCCAGATTCAGCCACGCCACCGGTCCGCCTCTCCCGCCGCCCTGGCCTGTCCTGAGCCCCAGGCCTCTTCCCAAACTGCCATCGATCCCGAGAGCTAGCCCTGTCCACCTCGCCGCAAAGCGAAAGAAACTGGAGCAGCCGGCGGCAGGAGAGGGCCAAAAGCCAAGACTAACCCCGACCCCGGACTCCCAGTCCCCCGGAGTCCCTGCCGCGGGCCGTCGTCCCTGTCCCCATCCCTCTGCCCCTCCCAGACCTCTGTCCTTCCACCAATGGGCTCCCCGAGGCCCCAGCCGCCACTCCCAGTCCCCGGAGACCCTGCCGCCGCCCCTGGCGCCTGTGCCCATCCCTCTGCCCCTCCCAGACCTCTGGCCTTCCACCACTAGCCTCCCCCAGCCCACCTGGACTACCGCGGCCTCTGACAACAAGGCCAGCCCCCAGGCCCACCAGCCTCCTGATCGTCTTCGTTCTTGGGCCTCTTCCCCTTCTGTGGGGCTGTCTGAACCTCCCCTCCCCCACCCGATTTTTCCCCCGCCCCCGGGGCAGGCGCAGAATAAATGTCTGTATGAAGTTAAAAATTAAAAATAAAAAAAAAGCTAAAAACAACTGAAAGTCCTTTGCTTTTGAATGTGCGCTTACCTGGTTTTCTCTAGAGGCACCACTGTGAGGTGGCTCAAGCGCTTAGGCTCTGGAGTTAGACATCTGGGTTCCCATTCCAATTCCACCACTGACTAGCTTTGTCATATTGGACGCATAACTTTTTTGCGCTTCTACTTCTTGATCTTTCAAGTGTCATCAGAAGATAATTAGACACCCACACAATAGCAATGGGAGATTTTAACACCCCACCGTCAACATGAAACAGATCAACGAGACAGAAAGTTGAAAAGGATATCCAGGAACTGAACTTAGCTCTGCACCAAGCAGACCGAATAGACATCTACATTAACTCTCCACCCCAAATCAACAGAATATACATTCTTCTCAGCACCACATCACACTTATTCCAAAACTGACCACATAGTTGGAAGGAAAGCACTCCTCCGCAAATGCAAAAGAACAGAAATTACAACCAACTGTCTCTCAGACCACAGGGCAGTCAAACTGGACCTCAGGATGAAGAAACTCACTCAAAACCGCTCAACTACACGGAAACGGAGCAATCTGCTCCTGAGTGACTACTGGGTACATAGCGAAATGAAGACAGAATAAAGATGTTCTTTGAAACCAATGAGAACAAAGACACAACATACCAGAATCTCTGGGATACATTGAAAGCAGTGTGTAGAGGGAAACGTAGCATTAAATGCCCACAAGAGAAAGCAGGAAAGATCTAAAATGGACACCCTCACGTCCCAATTCAAAGAATCAGGGAAGCAAGAGCAAACACCATGCCTGAATCAGTCAGTCAACTTCCAACAGGGCTCCAAGAGAGAATGAACCACCATGCCTCTTTAAATCCACGTTTCTATTTGGAATCTTCAATGAGAGATGAGACACTAAGCAGCTAGTTTTGGTGGAATGGCTGATTTTGTCAATGTTTTCGGTGTGTGAGTGTGTGTGTGTGTGTATGTATAGATAACTAAATTAAACTGATAATCTGGATGCTTACATTTCCATTCATTTAATTTGTGTATGTGAGCCCACGCACACGTATATACACACACACTAACACTTCCAGAACACTGACTTAGTGAAGAACTGGATTTCCAGTGTGTCAGACAAATTTCAGAAAGCGCTGAAGAAGGGCATTTCTGATGGATTTCACCGTTCCTGGAATTTTACTTTCCTTTATAACTTAGAGTTCTTCTCTGGAGATTTAATAGATAAAAGTCTTTTGCAGTGTACGTTATTTCATTTTATTTTTATAATTTATTTAAATTGTCATTTTAAATTGACAAATAAAAATGATATATATTTATGGTGTACAACATGATGTTTCATATATGTATACATTGTGGAATGACACAAAAATCAAGCTAATTAACACATTCGTTTCCTCACATACTGATTTTATGGTGATGAGAACATGTTTCAAATCTACTCTGATAGCACATTTCAAGTATACAGTACATAGTTACCCACTGTCGTTGCCGTGCTGTTCAACATATCTCTAGAACTATTCGTATCTGAAATTTTGTATCATTAGACTAACATCTCCCAATCCCTCCCCGGCCCCTGCCTCGGGTAAGCAGCGTTCTGCTCTCTACGACTCTGAGTTCCACTTTTTTACATTGCACATAGAAGTGAGATCGTGCAGTATTTGTATTTCTGTGTTTGCTTTTTAAAACTTTATGATGTATTGATGTATTTTTTCAGACAGTGTCGGAGTCTGTCACCAAGGCTGGAGTACAGTGACACAAACACGGCTCACCACGGCCTCCACCTCCCGGGGTCAAGAGATCCTCCCACTTCAGCCTCCTGAGTAGCTAGGACTACAGGCGTCCAACACCACACCTGGCTAATTTTTGTATTTTTTGTAGAGATGGTTGATCTCCAACTCCTGGGCTCAACTCTTCCTCCTCCCTTCTCCTCCCAAAGTCCTGGGATTACAGGCCTGAGCCACTGTGTCTGGCCTTTGCTTTATTTCACACAGTAGAACAGCCTCTAAGCTCATTCATGTTGCTAATGATAAGATTTCTTTCTTTTTCAAGGCTGAATAGGATTCTATTGGATATATGTACCTATATAGATAGATAGATAGATAGATATACATTTATTATTATTGTTTTGGGGGGGATATGGTTTCGCTCGTGTTCCCCAGGCTGGAGTGCAGTGGCATGATTTCGGCTCACTACAACCTCTGCCTCCCAGGCTGAAGTGATTCTCCTGCCTCAGCTGAGATTAAAGGCATGTCCCATCATGTGCGGCCAATTTTGTGTTTCTAGGAGAGATGGGTTTTCACCATGTTGGCCAGGCTGGTCTCGAACTCCAACAATTCTACTTCAACTATTTATTGGATACAAATATTTATGTGTGAGAAACAAGATTTTCAAGAGTGAAAGATTTAAAAACGACTTAATTGTACATCAGTAAGAGGCTGGCTAACTAAATCAGAGTACGTTCATCCTTACAGAAGAATACTATGCAGCTAGAACAAAACCAAATGGAGGAAACTCTTCCAAATGGTAACTTGGAATGATGTTCAAGACTTATTGTAAAATAAGTTTACAGTAAGGTGTAAGGTACCTTATGGCAAAATTCTCTCAGAAATGTGTGTGTGGATTTCAAGTCATCCCAGTCCTAGAACATTGTGCTCTTTAGAGATGCCATACCTGTCTTTCCCTTTGTAATATCAAAGCAGTAATATCTTCTCTGGAGGCTTGTTGGGTGAATTGAATGGAAGAAAGTTAAGGAGGTAGCAGAACCATTGCTGTTTCCCCTCCATAGCCCTGCCACCCACTAAAGAAAGTTGGATGAGATTACTTAATGATTTCCCATTAAGTTGTATTTCCAAATATCATGATTACCATTTGAATGTAGTTGGTATGGAGCTTCGTGAGTGTGTGCTTCGTTTATTATGCATCACGTTCAGCTCCTTGTTATTTGCCTCCTAGTTATCATAGTAAAACTCTACTCCTCTACTCCGAGGAGCCCCTACCATCCGTATCGTCACTTTCCGGCCCAGCACTCTTCATGCTCGTTCGTTTAAAGTATTCTACATTGGGCAAATGAATCTTGGAAGGCAAAAGCTACTGAATTTAGCGAGTTTGTGGAGGCGTTCCCACCGATCAGCAAGGTGGAGTTCCACACACCCGATGACTGCACAACTCCTATAAGGCAGCAATATGCTGCAAACCCAGACGGCCACTCTTCTCACCCCTCGTCCCTTTGCTGTTCTGGATAATGAGGTCAATAGTCACCTAGGCAACTTGCAAAACTAACTGAAATGGAGAAAGGCCTTCTGGCTGGTGACTAGCCGAGGTCCACCTGGCCCCAATAAGCTGCTGAACAAGAAGGGCTGCCAGAAATTTCCCCCTAGGGAATTTGGTGGAGACGAAGACCTGCTCACTGGACAACGGTTCCTCCCAGGATACCCCCAAGCTGAAGAAGCGGGCTCTGAGCCACCCCCTTTCACCCTCCTTTTCCCCACCCTGGCCTGGTGAAGGTGCGCGTCAGGATGTGGACTACTGAGCCCTAAAGAAACAAGTCCTTCCACTTTGACCCCACGGAGGATTGCCTGTGCGGATCTTCAACGAGTCTACCAGTGTCTAGACACGGGAGCAGTTCTGTCTGGCACAGCAGCTCCCTCAAGGAAGACAAGAGTGAGGAGAAAGGAAACTCAAGTCTGACCATTCTGTCCTGGGAGACAAGAGGAGGATCTCATCTCTCATCTTTCCAAGCAAGGCAACGAGACTTTCTCTCATCTTTCCAAGCAAGGCAAGGAGACCTTTTCTCATGAGGAAACAAAAAGAAGTTGGAAGGAACGAAACCAGCCTGGAAGGTGAATTCCTAAGGATTGCCCATTGAAACTGACAAAATGGCCCTTGTTTGACGAGAGGAATGAGCAGAGCATTGATGTGGTCAAAAAGGACTCGAGTGAGACTTTCCCAGCATGTTTCTACCAAAGCTTTGTCTAAGTTTCGCAAAACACTCTCCTAATAAGCAGATGTTTGGCTCTTCAGAAAGTCAACATGCAAAATGCCTTCAGCGTTCCATAACACTGATGCCATGATGTTGCCTTTGGTCTGCCCTCCTTTTCCTTTGACTGGACCACTGCCATCTCTTGGTAGCCATCGCTTTGATGACGCTTTGTCTTCAGGATCATATTGGCAAAGCCATGTTCCAAATTCCGGTTACAATTTGTCAAAGAGGTGCCCCAGGATCGTGATCCCTCCTGTTGAAAATTTCCACTGATAGCTCTCGTCGTCACTGCAGCTGATCTGGGCACAATGGTTTTCACAGCCACTGCAGGATTCATCTTCCACATCTTCTCATCTCTTCTTGAAACAAGCCATACCTCCGTAAAGAGTTGATTTCTTTGGGCTAGTGTCCTTAGAAGCTTTTCTTCAAACATCAATGATTTCTTCATTCTTCCACCCAAGCTTCACCGTCAATTGGATGTTTGCTCTTGCTGCAATTTTAGCGGAATTCAAGTTGCACTGATAGGAGGCCTTTTCAGTGGATGTCTCATCCTTCTTAGTGCCTCCAATGAGATCCAGTTCAGAAAGGTTGTAAGAAGTTAGTACATGTTTATTTTAGTGAAAACGAATTGAAATCCATGCATAGATTTCTCACCATGTACATTTTCTATGAACTTTCAGAAGACCCCCTGTACTGAATATTGCCCAAATCCTGGGAGAGAAGTGGATGCGGTCCACTTCCTGTCTTCAGTTTGCCCACAGTGGAGGAGTGCACAGAGCAGGGAAAGGCAGCCCCAGAGAGAGGCATGCCCTCCAGCATGCAGCAGACTGCTGGCCCAGTCCTGGCTCCATGGGTTGCTGTGTGGGCCCAGCAAGCTGACCAACCTCCCTGAACCTTAATTTAATCCTAGGTAGCCCAATTCCACTCGCTATTATAGGACTGCTGTGCAGGGACAGTCAATTAACTTAAGAAAAGGAACCTAGCTCCAAGGTTGGCAACCGGGAATTCCAGTTGATTCCATGGGCGGACCCCCTGAGGAATTCCCAAGCTGAAGTCTCGTGGAAGATGAGGTTCAGTGTGACTAGACTGAAGCACCAATCCAATGAAGGGGAAGTCCCACCCACTCTGCCCTGTGCCTGTATAAAGGTGAGGCGGGGCGGCCGCGCCACTCATTGAAGCCGCCAGTTGGGAGAGGAGCAGAGCCAGGCCGGTGCTCCCGAAGGCAGCAAGATGTTGCGAGCCACAGCTCCCTGCTGGTTCCCACCTGCATACCCAGAATCTAAGAAGGTGGCCGAGGAGGCGGCCCACGAGGCAACCCGCCATTTGGGAGAGGAGCAGAGCCAGGTCGGTGTTCCCGAAGGCAGCAAGATGTTGCGAGCCACAGCTCCCTGCTGGTTCCCACCTGCATGCCCAGAAGCCAAGAAGGTGGCCGAGGAGGCGGCCCTCGAGGCAAGCCGCCAGTTGGGAGAGGAGCAGAGCCAGGCCGGTGCTCCCGAAGGCAGCAAGATGTTGCGAGCCACAGCTCCCTGCTGGTTCCCACCTGCATACCCAGAAGCTAAGAAGGTGGCCGAGGAGGCGCCCCACGAGGCAAGCCGCCATTTGGGGGTGGAGCAGAGCCAGGTCGGTGTTCCCGAAGGCAGCAAGATGCTGCGAGCCACAGCTCCCTGCTGGTTCCCTCCTGCATACCCAGAAGCCAAGAAGGTGGCCGAGGAGGCGGCCCTCGAGGCTCCAGAATTCCCACTGCCCTCTCATCAGCCTGCCCAGAGCTTCGGGCTCTGCGTGCCCCAGATGCACAACCAGGCCTCAGCACTCGTGGACATCCGGGCGGAGCCCCAGAATAGGGGTCCGGCGGTGCCCCCAGCGTGGCCCAAGATGGCGACGGAGGCGTGGTACTTCCCCGCGCAGAGGGGGTCGGCCTGCTGCTTGCCAGCCGCCCCAAGGCTGACAGAGAGGCCCTGTGGAGTCCGCATCTCAGCCCCCAGGGAGAGGAAGAGGATCGCCCACTTTCCCAGCCCCTGCTTGGTCGCAGGTCGCACCGATGCCAAGAGAACCCGGGTGGCCGGCAGCAGCCAACGCTCCAATGGCTCCAGGGTCGGCACACAGCCACGGAAGACTGGTCGCAACAGACGGGGGAGGGCATGCAAGACCTCCACCACACTCAGCTCTAAGCGAATCGTCCGTCGTCCATCCTTACCGACTTGGAAGAAACCCATTATCCTCCGAAGGTCTCGCTGCCAACTCCCCACCGTCATCCGCCGAGGCTATCTCCAACTGTTCACCAAAGAGTGTCTCAAGTTCTGCGCCTCCAAGCAGGAGGCCGAGGAGAAGGCGCTGAACGAGGAGAAGGTGGCCTACGACTGCAGCCCCAAGAACATGTACCTGAATGTGGTCCTGAACACCCTCAAGAGACTGAAGGGCCTGACCCCCAGCTCCATGCCGGGCCTCAGCAGGGCCGCCCTGTACAGCCGCCTCCAGGAGTTCCTGCTCACCCAGGACCAGCTCAAGGAGAACGGCTACCCCTTCCCGCACCCCGAGCGGCCCGGGGGCGCCGTCCTCTTCACTGGCCAGGGGAAGGGGCCCGGCGACTCCTCCTGCAGGGTCTGCTGCCGTTGTGGCACCGACTACCTGGTGTCCTCCTCGGGCCGCTGTCTAGGCGACCAGTTGTGTTATTATCACTGGGGGCGGGTCCGCTCCAGCCAAGTGGCTGGAGGCCGGGTTAGCCAGTACACCTGCTGTGCAGCTGCTCCTGGCTCAGTGGGCTGCCAGGTGGCAAAGCAGCACGTGCGGGACGGCCGCAAGGAGAGCCTCCATGGCTTCGTGAAGACCTTCAAGAAAGAGTTTTCCACAGACGCTTATCCAGGAATCTACGCCTTGGACTGTGAGATGTGCTACACCACGCATGGCCTGGAGCTGACCCGCGTCACCGTGGTGGACGCCGACATGCAAGTGGTGTACGACACCTTCGTCAAGCCCGACAACGAGATCGTGGACTACAACACCAGGTTTTCCGGAGTGACCGAGGCCGACGTCGCCAAGACGAGCGTCACGTTGCCCGAAGTCCAAGCCATCCTGCTGAGCTTTTTCAGCGCCCAAACCATCCTCATCGGGCACAGCCTGGAGAGCGATCTGCTGGCCCTCAAGCTGATCCACAGCACCGTGGTGGACACGGCCATGCTCTTCCCGCACTACCTGGGTTTCCCCTACAAGCGTTCCCTCAGGAATCTCGCGGCCGACTACCTGGGACAGATCATCCAGGACAGCCAGGACGGCCACAACTCCAGCGAGGACGCAAACGCCTGCCTGCAGCTGGCGATGTGGAAGGTTCGACAGCGCGCCCAGATCCAGCCACGCCACCGGTCCGCCTCTCCCGCCGCCCTGGCCTGTCCTGAGCCCCAGGCCTCTTCCCAAACTGCCATCGATCCCGAGAGCTAGCCCTGTCCACCTCGCCGCAAAGCGAAAGAAACTGGAGCAGCCGGCGGCAGGAGAGGGCCAAAAGCCAAGACTAACCCCGACCCCGGACTCCCAGTCCCCCGGAGTCCCTGCCGCGGGCCGTCGTCCCTGTCCCCATCCCTCTGCCCCTCCCAGACCTCTGTCCTTCCACCAATGGGCTCCCCGAGGCCCCAGCCGCCACTCCCAGTCCCCGGAGACCCTGCCGCCGCCCCTGGCGCCTGTGCCCATCCCTCTGCCCCTCCCAGACCTCTGGCCTTCCACCACTAGCCTCCCCCAGCCCACCTGGACTACCGCGGCCTCTGACAACAAGGCCAGCCCCCAGGCCCACCAGCCTCCTGATCGTCTTCGTTCTTGGGCCTCTTCCCCTTCTGTGGGGCTGTCTGAACCTCCCCTCCCCCACCCGATTTTTCCCCCGCCCCCGGGGCAGGCGCAGAATAAATGTCTGTATGAAGTTAAAAATTAAAAATAAAAAAAAAGCTAAAAACAACTGAAAGTCCTTTGCTTTTGAATGTGCGCTTACCTGGTTTTCTCTAGAGGCACCACTGTGAGGTGGCTCAAGCGCTTAGGCTCTGGAGTTAGACATCTGGGTTCCCATTCCAATTCCACCACTGACTAGCTTTGTCATATTGGACGCATAACTTTTTTGCGCTTCTACTTCTTGATCTTTCAAGTGTCATCAGAAGATAATTAGACACCCACACAATAGCAATGGGAGATTTTAACACCCCACCGTCAACATGAAACAGATCAACGAGACAGAAAGTTGAAAAGGATATCCAGGAACTGAACTTAGCTCTGCACCAAGCAGACCGAATAGACATCTACATTAACTCTCCACCCCAAATCAACAGAATATACATTCTTCTCAGCACCACATCACACTTATTCCAAAACTGACCACATAGTTGGAAGGAAAGCACTCCTCCGCAAATGCAAAAGAACAGAAATTACAACCAACTGTCTCTCAGACCACAGGGCAGTCAAACTGGACCTCAGGATGAAGAAACTCACTCAAAACCGCTCAACTACACGGAAACGGAGCAATCTGCTCCTGAGTGACTACTGGGTACATAGCGAAATGAAGACAGAATAAAGATGTTCTTTGAAACCAATGAGAACAAAGACACAACATACCAGAATCTCTGGGATACATTGAAAGCAGTGTGTAGAGGGAAACGTAGCATTAAATGCCCACAAGAGAAAGCAGGAAAGATCTAAAATGGACACCCTCACGTCCCAATTCAAAGAATCAGGGAAGCAAGAGCAAACACCACGCCTGAATCAGTCAGTCAACTTCCAACAGGGCTCCAAGAGAGAATGAACCACCATGCCTCTTTAAATCCACGTTTCTATTTGGAATCTTCAATGAGAGATGAGACACTAAGCAGCTAGTTTTGGTGGAATGGCTGATTTTGTCAATGTTTTCGGTGTGTGAGTGTGTGTGTGTGTGTATGTATAGATAACTAAATTAAACTGATAATCTGGATGCTTACATTTCCATTCATTTAATTTGTGTATGTGAGCCCACGCACACGTATATACACACACACTAACACTTCCAGAACACTGACTTAGTGAAGAACTGGATTTCCAGTGTGTCAGACAAATTTCAGAAAGCGCTGAAGAAGGGCATTTCTGATGGATTTCACCGTTCCTGGAATTTTACTTTCCTTTATAACTTAGAGTTCTTCTCTGGAGATTTAATAGATAAAAGTCTTTTGCAGTGTACGTTATTTCATTTTATTTTTATAATTTATTTCAATTGTCATTTTAAATTGACAAATAAAAATGATATATATTTATGGTGTACAACATGATGTTTCATATATGTATACATTGTGGAATGACACAAAAATCAAGCTAATTAACACATTCGTTTCCTCACATACTGATTTTATGGTGATGAGAACATGTTTCAAATCTACTCTGATAGCACATTTCAAGTATACAGTACATAGTTACCCACTGTCGTTGCCGTGCTGTTCAACATATCTCTAGAACTATTCGTATCTGAAATTTTGTATCATTAGACTAACATCTCCCAATCCCTCCCCGGCCCCTGCCTCGGGTAAGCAGCGTTCTGCTCTCTACGACTCTGAGTTCCACTTTATTACATTGCACATAGAAGTGAGATCGTGCAGTATTTGTATTTCTGTGTTTGCTTTTTAAAACTTTATGATGTATTGATGTATTTTTTCAGACAGTGTCGGAGTCTGTCACCAAGGCTGGAGTACAGTGACACAAACACGGCTCACCACGGCCTCCACCTCCCGGGGTCAAGAGATCCTCCCACTTCAGCCTCCTGAGTAGCTAGGACTACAGGCGTCCAACACCACACCTGGCTAATTTTTGTATTTTTTGTAGAGATGGTTGATCTCCAACTCCGGGGCTCAACTCTTCCTCCTCCCTTCTCCTCCCAAAGTCCTGGGATTACAGGCCTGAGCCACTGTGTCTGGCCTTTGCTTTATTTCACACAGTAGAACAGCCTCTAAGCTCATTCATGTTGCTAATGATAAGATTTCTTTCTTTTTCAAGGCTGAATAGGATTCTATTGGATATATGTACCTATATAGATAGATAGATAGATAGATATACATTTATTATTATTGTTTTGGGGGGGATATGGTTTCGCTCGTGTTCCCCAGGCTGGAGTGCAGTGGCATGATTTCGGCTCACTACAACCTCTGCCTCCCAGGCTGAAGTGATTCTCCTGCCTCAGCTGAGATTAAAGGCATGTCCCATCATGTGCGGCCAATTTTGTGTTTCTAGGAGAGATGGGTTTTCACCATGTTGGCCAGGCTGGTCTCGAACTCCAACAATTCTACTTCAACTATTTATTGGATACAAATATTTATGTGTGAGAAACAAGATTTTCAAGAGTGAAAGATTTAAAAACGACTTAATTGTACATCAGTAAGAGGCTGGCTAACTAAATCAGAGTACGTTCATCCTTACAGGAGAATACTATGCAGCTAGAACAAAACCAAATGGAGGAAACTCTTCCAAATGGTAACTTGGAATGATGTTCAAGACTTATTGTAAAATAAGTTTACAGTAAGGTGTAAGGTACCTTATGGCAAAATTCTCTCAGAAATGTGTGTGTGGATTTCAAGTCATCCCAGTCCTAGAACATTGTGCTCTTTAGAGATGCCATACCTGTCTTTCCCTTTGTAATATCAAAGCAGTAATATCTTCTCTGGAGGCTTGTTGGGTGAATTGAATGGAAGAAAGTTAAGGAGGTAGCAGAACCATTGCTGTTTCCCCTCCATAGCCCTGCCACCCACTAAAGAAAGTTGGATGAGATTACTTAATGATTTCCCATTAAGTTGTATTTCCAAATATCATGATTACCATTTGAATGTAGTTGGTATGGAGCTTCGTGAGTGTGTGCTTCGTTTATTATGCATCACGTTCAGCTCCTTGTTATTTGCCTCCTAGTTATCATAGTAAAACTCTACTCCTCTACTCCGAGGAGCCCCTACCATCCGTATCGTCACTTTCCGGCCCAGCACTCTTCATGCTCGTTCGTTTAAAGTATTCTACATTGGGCAAATGAATCTTGGAAGGCAAAAGCTACTGAATTTAGCGAGTTTGTGGAGGCGTTCCCACCGATCAGCAAGGTGGAGTTCCACACACCCGATGACTGCACAACTCCTATAAGGCAGCAATATGCTGCAAACCCAGACGGCCACTCTTCTCACCCCTCGTCCCTTTGCTGTTCTGGATAATGAGGTCAATAGTCACCTAGGCAACTTGCAAAACTAACTGAAATGGAGAAAGGCCTTCCGGCTGGTGACTAGCCGAGGTCCACCTGGCCCCAATAAGCTGCTGAACAAGAAGGGCTGCCAGAAATTTCCCCCTAGGGAATTTGGTGGAGACGAAGACCTGCTCACTGGACAACGGTTCCTCCCAGGATACCCCCAAGCTGAAGAAGCGGGCTCTGAGCCACCCCCTTTCACCCTCCTTTTCCCCACCCTGGCCTGCTGAAGGTGCGCGTCAGGATGTGGACTACTGAGCCCTAAAGAAACAAGTCCTTCCACTTTGACCCCACGGAGGATTGCCTGTGCGGATCTTCAACGAGTCTACCAGTGTCTAGACACGGGAGCAGTTCTGTCTGGCACAGCAGCTCCCTCAAGGAAGACAAGAGTGAGGAGAAAGGAAACTCAAGTCTGACCATTCTGTCCTGGGAGACAAGAGGAGGATCTCATCTCTCATCTTTCCAAGCAAGGCAACGAGACTTTCTCTCATCTTTCCAAGCAAGGCAAGGAGACTTTTTCTCATGAGGAAACAAAAAGAAGTTGGAAGGAACGAAACCAGCCTGGAAGGTGAACTCCTAAGGATTGCCCATTGAAACTGACAAAATGGCCCTTGTTTGACGAGAGGAATGAGCAGAGCATTGATGTGGTCAAAAAGGACTCGAGTGAGACTTTCCCAGCATGTTTCTACCAAAGCTTTGTCTAAGTTTCGCAAAACACTCTCCTAATAAGCAGATGTTTGGCTCTTCAGAAAGTCAACATGCAAAATGCCTTGAGCGTCCCATAACACTGATGCCATGATGTTGCCTTTGGTCTGCCCTCCTTTTCCTTTGACTGGACCACTGCCATCTCTTGGTAGCCATCGCTTTGATGACGCTTTGTCTTCAGGATCATATTGGCAAAGCCATGTTCCAAATTCCGGTTACAATTTGTCAAAGAGGTGCCCCAGGATCGTGATCCCTCCTGTTGAAAATTTCCACTGATAGCTCTCGTCGTCACTGCAGCTGATCTGGGCACAATGGTTTTCACAGCCACTGCAGGATTCATCTTCCACATCTTCTCATCTCTTCTTGAAACAAGCCATACCTCCGTAAAGAGTTGATTTCTTTGGGCTAGTGTCCTTAGAAGCTTTTCTTCAAACATCAATGATTTCTTCATTCTTCCACCCAAGCTTCACCGTCAGTTGGATGTTTCCTCTTGCTGCAATTTTAGCGGAATTCAAGTTGCACTGATAGGAGGCCTTTTCAGTGGATGTCTCATCCTTCTTAGTGCCTCCAATGAGATCCAGTTCAGAAAGGTTGTAAGAAGTTAGTACATGTTTATTTTAGTGAAAACGAATTGAAATCCATGCATAGATTTCTCACCATGTACATTTTCTATGAACTTTCGGAAGACCCCCTGTACTGAATATTGCCCAAATCCTGGGAGAGAAGTGGATGCGGTCCACTTCCTGTCTTCAGTTTGCCCACAGTGGAGGAGTGCACAGAGCAGGGAAAGGCAGCCCCAGAGAGAGGCATGCCCTCCAGCATGCAGCAGACTGCTGGCCCAGTCCTGGCTCCATGGGTTGCTGTGTGGGCCCAGCAAGCTGACCAACCTCCCTGAACCTTAATTTAATCCTAGGTAGCCCAATTCCACTCGCTATTATAGGACTGCTGTGCAGGGACAGTCAATTAACTTAAGAAAAGGAACCTAGCTCCAAGGTTGGCAACCGGGAATTCCAGTTGATTCCATGGGCGGACCCCCTGAGGAATTCCCAAGCTGAAGTCTCGTGGAAGATGAGGTTCAGTGTGACTAGACTGAAGCACCAATCCAATGAAGGGGAAGTCCCACCCACTCTGCCCTGTGCCTGTATAAAGGTGAGGCGGGGCGGCCGCGCCACTCATTGAAGCCGCCAGTTGGGAGAGGAGCAGAGCCAGGCCGGTGCTCCCGAAGGCAGCAAGATGTTGCGAGCCACAGCTCCCTGCTGGTTCCCACCTGCATACCCAGAAGCTAAGAAGGTGGCCGAGGAGGCGGCCCACGAGGCAAGCCGCCATTTGGGAGAGGAGCAGAGCCAGGTCGGTGTTCCCGAAGGCAGCAAGATGTTGCGAGCCACAGCTCCCTGCTGGTTCCCACCTGCATGCCCAGAAGCCAAGAAGGTGGCCGAGGAGGCGGCCCTCGAGGCAAGCCGCCAGTTGGGAGAGGAGCAGAGCCAGGCCGGTGCTCCCGAAGGCAGCAAGATGTTGCGAGCCACAGCTCCCTGCTGGTTCCCACCTGCATACCCATAAGCTAAGAAGGTGGCCGAGGAGGCGCCCCACGAGGCAAGCCGCCATTTGGGAGTGGAGCAGAGCCAGGTCGGTGTTCCCGAAGGCAGCAAGATGTTGCGAGCCACAGCTCCCTGCTGGTTCCCTCCTGCATACCCAGAAGCCAAGAAGGTGGCCGAGGAGGCGGCCCTCGAGGCTCCAGAATTCCCACTGCCCTCTCATCAGCCTGCCCAGAGCTTCGGGCTCTGCGTGCCCCAGATGCACAACCAGGCCTCAGCACTCGTGGACATCCGGGCGGAGCCCCAGAATAGGGGTCCGGCGGTGCCCCCAGCGTGGCCCAAGATGGCGACGGAGGCGTGGTACTTCCCCGCGCAGAGGGGGTCGGCCTGCTGCTTGCCAGCTGCCCCAAGGCTGACAGAGAGGCCCTGTGGAGTCCGCATCTCAGCCCCCAGGGAGAGGAAGAGGATCGCCCACTTTCCCAGCCCCTGCTTGGTCGCAGGTCGCACCGATGCCAAGAGAACCCGGGTGGCCGGCAGCAGCCAACGCTCCAATGGCTCCAGGGTCGGCACACAGCCACGGAAGACTGGTCGCAACAGACGGGGGAGGGCATGCAAGACCTCCACCACACTCAGCTCTAAGCGAATCGTCCGTCGTCCATCCTTACCGACTTGGAAGAAACCCATTATCCTCCGAAGGTCTCGCTGCCAAGTCCCCACCGTCATCCGCCGAGGCTATCTCCAACTCTTCACCAAAGAGTGTCTCAAGTTCTGCGCCTCCAAGCAGGAGGCCGGGGAGAAGGCGCTGAACGAGGAGAAGGTGGCCTACGACTGCAGCCCCAACAAGAACATGTACCTGAATGTGGTACTGAACACCCTCAAGAGACTGAAGGGCCTGACCCCCAGCTCCATGCCGGGCCTCAGCAGGGCCGCCCTGTACAGCCGCCTCCAGGAGTTCCTGCTCACCCAGGACCAGCTCAAGGAGAACGGCTACCCCTTCCCGCACCCCGAGCGGCCCGGAGGCGCCGTCCTCTTCACTGGCCAGGGGAAGGGGCCCGGCGACTCCTCCTGCAGGGTCTGCTGCCGTTGTGGCACCGACTACCTGGTGTCCTCCTCGGGCCGCTGTCTAGGCGACCAGTTGTGTTATTATCACTGGGGGCGGGTCCGCTCCAGCCAAGTGGCTGGAGGCCGGGTTAGCCAGTACACCTGCTGTGCAGCTGCTCCTGGCTCAGTGGGCTGCCAGGTGGCAAAGCAGCACGTGCGGGACGGCCGCAAGGAGAGCCTCCATGGCTTCGTGAAGACCTTCAAGAAAGAGTTTTCCACAGACGCTTATCCAGGAATCTACGCCTTGGACTGTGAGATGTGCTACACCACGCATGGCCTGGAGCTGACCCGCGTCACCGTGGTGGACGCCGACATGCAAGTGGTGTACGACACCTTCGTCAAGCCCGACAACGAGATCGTGGACTACAACACCAGGTTTTCCGGAGTGACCGAGGCCGACGTCGCCAAGACGAGCGTCACGTTGCCCGAAGTCCAAGCCATCCTGCTGAGCTTTTTCAGCGCCCAAACCATCCTCATCGGGCACAGCCTGGAGAGCGATCTGCTGGCCCTCAAGCTGATCCACAGCACCGTGGTGGACACGGCCGTGCTCTTCCCGCACTACCTGGGTTTCCCCTACAAGCGTTCCCTCAGGAATCTCGCGGCCGACTACCTGGGACAGATCATCCAGGACAGCCAGGACGGCCACAACTCCAGCGAGGACGCAAACGCCTGCCTGCAGCTGGCGATGTGGAAGGTTCGACAGCGCGCCCAGATCCAGCCACGCCACCGGTCCGCCTCTCCCGCCGCCCTGGCCTGTCCTGAGCCCCAGGCCTCTTCCCAAACTGCCATCGATCCCGAGAGCTAGCCCTGTCCACCTCGCCGCAAAGCGAAAGAAACTGGAGCAGCCGGCGGCAGGAGAGGGCCAAAAGCCAAGACTAACCCCGACCCCGGACTCCCAGTCCCCCGGAGTCCCTGCCGCGGGCCGTCGTCCCTGTCCCCATCCCTCTGCCCCTCCCAGACCTCTGTCCTTCCACCAATGGGCTCCCCGAGGCCCCAGCCGCCACTCCCAGTCCCCGGAGACCCTGCCGCCGCCCCTGGCGCCTGTGCCCATCCCTCTGCCCCTCCCAGACCTCTGGCCTTCCACCACTAGCCTCCCCCAGCCCACCTGGACTACCGCGGCCTCTGACAACAAGGCCAGCCCCCAGGCCCACCAGCCTCCTGATCGTCTTCGTTCTTGGGCCTCTTCCCCTTCTGTGGGGCTGTCTGAACCTCCCCTCCCCCACCCGATTTTTCCCCCGCCCCCGGGGCAGGCGCAGAATAAATGTCTGTATGAAGTTAAAAATTAAAAATAAAAAAAAAGCTAAAAACAACTGAAAGTCCTTTGCTTTTGAATGTGCGCTTACCTGGTTTTCTCTAGAGGCACCACTGTGAGGTGGCTCAAGCGCTTAGGCTCTGGAGTTAGACATCTGGGTTCCCATTCCAATTCCACCACTGACTAGCTTTGTCATATTGGACGCATAACTTTTTTGCGCTTCTACTTCTTGATCTTTCAAGTGTCATCAGAAGATAATTAGACACCCACACAATAGCAATGGGAGATTTTAACACCCCACCGTCAACATGAAACAGATCAACGAGACAGAAAGTTGAAAAGGATATCCAGGAACTGAACTTAGCTCTGCACCAAGCAGACCGAATAGACATCTACATTAACTCTCCACCCCAAATCAACAGAATATACATTCTTCTCAGCACCACATCACACTTATTCCAAAACTGACCACATAGTTGGAAGGAAAGCACTCCTCCGCAAATGCAAAAGAACAGAAATTACAACCAACTGTCTCTCAGACCACAGGGCAGTCAAACTGGACCTCAGGATGAAGAAACTCACTCAAAACCGCTCAACTACACGGAAACGGAGCAATCTGCTCCTGAGTGACTACTGGGTACATAGCGAAATGAAGACAGAATAAAGATGTTCTTTGAAACCAATGAGAACAAAGACACAACATACCAGAATCTCTGGGATACATTGAAAGCAGTGTGTAGAGGGAAACGTAGCATTAAATGCCCACAAGAGAAAGCAGGAAAGATCTAAAATGGACACCCTCACGTCCCAATTCAAAGAATCAGGGAAGCAAGAGCAAACACCATGCCTGAATCAGTCAGTCAACTTCCAACAGGGCTCCAAGAGAGAATGAACCACCATGCCTCTTTAAATCCACGTTTCTATTTGGAATCTTCAATGAGAGATGAGACACTAAGCAGCTAGTTTTGGTGGAATGGCTGATTTTGTCAATGTTTTCGGTGTGTGAGTGTGTGTGTGTGTGTATGTATAGATAACTAAATTAAACTGATAATCTGGATGCTTACATTTCCATTCATTTAATTTGTGTATGTGAGCCCACGCACACGTATATACACACACACTAACACTTCCAGAACACTGACTTAGTGAAGAACTGGATTTCCAGTGTGTCAGACAAATTTCAGAAAGCGCTGAAGAAGGGCATTTCTGATGGATTTCACCGTTCCTGGAATTTTACTTTCCTTTATAACTTAGAGTTCTTCTCTGGAGATTTAATAGATAAAAGTCTTTTGCAGTGTACGTTATTTCATTTTATTTTTATAATTTATTTCAATTGTCATTTTAAATTGACAAATAAAAATGATATATATTTATGGTGTACAACATGATGTTTCATATATGTATACATTGTGGAATGACACAAAAATCAAGCTAATTAACACATTCGTTTCCTCACATACTGATTTTATGGTGATGAGAACATGTTTCAAATCTACTCTGATAGCACATTTCAAGTATACAGTACATAGTTACCCACTGTCGTTGCCGTGCTGTTCAACATATCTCTAGAACTATTCGTATCTGAAATTTTGTATCATTAGACTAACATCTCCCAATCCCTCCCCGGCCCCTGCCTCGGGTAAGCAGCGTTCTGCTCTCTACGACTCTGAGTTCCACTTTTTTACATTGCACATAGAAGTGAGATCGTGCAGTATTTGTATTTCTGTGTTTGCTTTTTAAAACTTTATGATGTATTGATGTATTTTTTCAGACAGTGTCGGAGTCTGTCACCAAGGCTGGAGTACAGTGACACAAACACGGCTCACCACGGCCTCCACCTCCCGGGGTCAAGAGATCCTCCCACTTCAGCCTCCTGAGTAGCTAGGACTACAGGCGTCCAACACCACACCTGGCTAATTTTTGTATTTTTTGTAGAGATGGTTGATCTCCAACTCCGGGGCTCAACTCTTCCTCCTCCCTTCTCCTCCCAAAGTCCTGGGATTACAGGCCTGAGCCACTGTGTCTGGCCTTTGCTTTATTTCACACAGTAGAACAGCCTCTAAGCTCATTCATGTTGCTAATGATAAGATTTCTTTCTTTTTCAAGGCTGAATAGGATTCTATTGGATATATGTACCTATATAGATAGATAGATAGATAGATATACATTTATTATTATTGTTTTGGGGGGGATATGGTTTCGCTCGTGTTCCCCAGGCTGGAGTGCAGTGGCATGATTTCGGCTCACTACAACCTCTGCCTCCCAGGCTGAAGTGATTCTCCTGCCTCAGCTGAGATTAAAGGCATGTCCCATCATGTGCGGCCAATTTTGTGTTTCTAGGAGAGATGGGTTTTCACCATGTTGGCCAGGCTGGTCTCGAACTCCAACAATTCTACTTCAACTATTTATTGGATACAAATATTTATGTGTGAGAAACAAGATTTTCAAGAGTGAAAGATTTAAAAACGACTTAATTGTACATCAGTAAGAGGCTGGCTAACTAAATCAGAGTACGTTCATCCTTACAGGAGAATACTATGCAGCTAGAACAAAACCAAATGGAGGAAACTCTTCCAAATGGTAACTTGGAATGATGTTCAAGACTTATTGTAAAATAAGTTTACAGTAAGGTGTAAGGTACCTTATGGCAAAATTCTCTCAGAAATGTGTGTGTGGATTTCAAGTCATCCCAGTCCTAGAACATTGTGCTCTTTAGAGATGCCATACCTGTCTTTCCCTTTGTAATATCAAAGCAGTAATATCTTCTCTGGAGGCTTGTTGGGTGAATTGAATGGAAGAAAGTTAAGGAGGTAGCAGAACCATTGCTGTTTCCCCTCCATAGCCCTGCCACCCACTAAAGAAAGTTGGATGAGATTACTTAATGATTTCCCATTAAGTTGTATTTCCAAATATCATGATTACCATTTGAATGTAGTTGGTATGGAGCTTCGTGAGTGTGTGCTTCGTTTATTATGCATCACGTTCAGCTCCTTGTTATTTGCCTCCTAGTTATCATAGTAAAACTCTACTCCTCTACTCCGAGGAGCCCCTACCATCCGTATCGTCACTTTCCGGCCCAGCACTCTTCATGCTCGTTCGTTTAAAGTATTCTACATTGGGCAAATGAATCTTGGAAGGCAAAAGCTACTGAATTTAGCGAGTTTGTGGAGGCGTTCCCACCGATCAGCAAGGTGGAGTTCCACACACCCGATGACTGCACAACTCCTATAAGGCAGCAATATGCTGCAAACCCAGACGGCCACTCTTCTCACCCCTCGTCCCTTTGCTGTTCTGGATAATGAGGTCAATAGTCACCTAGGCAACTTGCAAAACTAACTGAAATGGAGAAAGGCCTTCCGGCTGGTGACTAGCCGAGGTCCACCTGGCCCCAATAAGCTGCTGAACAAGAAGGGCTGCCAGAAATTTCCCCCTAGGGAATTTGGTGGAGACGAAGACCTGCTCACTGGACAACGGTTCCTCCCAGGATACCCCCAAGCTGAAGAAGCGGGCTCTGAGCCACCCCCTTTCACCCTCCTTTTCCCCACCCTGGCCTGCTGAAGGTGCGCGTCAGGATGTGGACTACTGAGCCCTAAAGAAACAAGTCCTTCCACTTTGACCCCACGGAGGATTGCCTGTGCGGATCTTCAACGAGTCTACCAGTGTCTAGACACGGGAGCAGTTCTGTCTGGCACAGCAGCTCCCTCAAGGAAGACAAGAGTGAGGAGAAAGGAAACTCAAGTCTGACCATTCTGTCCTGGGAGACAAGAGGAGGATCTCATCTCTCATCTTTCCAAGCAAGGCAACGAGACTTTCTCTCATCTTTCCAAGCAAGGCAAGGAGACTTTTTCTCATGAGGAAACAAAAAGAAGTTGGAAGGAACGAAACCAGCCTGGAAGGTGAACTCCTAAGGATTGCCCATTGAAACTGACAAAATGGCCCTTGTTTGACGAGAGGAATGAGCAGAGCATTGATGTGGTCAAAAAGGACTCGAGTGAGACTTTCCCAGCATGTTTCTACCAAAGCTTTGTCTAAGTTTCGCAAAACACTCTCCTAATAAGCAGATGTTTGGCTCTTCAGAAAGTCAACATGCAAAATGCCTTGAGCGTCCCATAACACTGATGCCATGATGTTGCCTTTGGTCTGCCCTCCTTTTCCTTTGACTGGACCACTGCCATCTCTTGGTAGCCATCGCTTTGATGACGCTTTGTCTTCAGGATCATATTGGCAAAGCCATGTTCCAAATTCCGGTTACAATTTGTCAAAGAGGTGCCCCAGGATCGTGATCCCTCCTGTTGAAAATTTCCACTGATAGCTCTCGTCGTCACTGCAGCTGATCTGGGCACAATGGTTTTCACAGCCACTGCAGGATTCATCTTCCACATCTTCTCATCTCTTCTTGAAACAAGCCATACCTCCGTAAAGAGTTGATTTCTTTGGGCTAGTGTCCTTAGAAGCTTTTCTTCAAACATCAATGATTTCTTCATTCTTCCACCCAAGCTTCACCGTCAGTTGGATGTTTCCTCTTGCTGCAATTTTAGCGGAATTCAAGTTGCACTGATAGGAGGCCTTTTCAGTGGATGTCTCATCCTTCTTAGTGCCTCCAATGAGATCCAGTTCAGAAAGGTTGTAAGAAGTTAGTACATGTTTATTTTAGTGAAAACGAATTGAAATCCATGCATAGATTTCTCACCATGTACATTTTCTATGAACTTTCGGAAGACCCCCTGTACTGAATATTGCCCAAATCCTGGGAGAGAAGTGGATGCGGTCCACTTCCTGTCTTCAGTTTGCCCACAGTGGAGGAGTGCACAGAGCAGGGAAAGGCAGCCCCAGAGAGAGGCATGCCCTCCAGCATGCAGCAGACTGCTGGCCCAGTCCTGGCTCCATGGGTTGCTGTGTGGGCCCAGCAAGCTGACCAACCTCCCTGAACCTTAATTTAATCCTAGGTAGCCCAATTCCACTCGCTATTATAGGACTGCTGTGCAGGGACAGTCAATTAACTTAAGAAAAGGAACCTAGCTCCAAGGTTGGCAACCGGGAATTCCAGTTGATTCCATGGGCGGACCCCCTGAGGAATTCCCAAGCTGAAGTCTCGTGGAAGATGAGGTTCAGTGTGACTAGACTGAAGCACCAATCCAATGAAGGGGAAGTCCCACCCACTCTGCCCTGTGCCTGTATAAAGGTGAGGCGGGGCGGCCGCGCCACTCATTGAAGCCGCCAGTTGGGAGAGGAGCAGAGCCAGGCCGGTGCTCCCGAAGGCAGCAAGATGTTGCGAGCCACAGCTCCCTGCTGGTTCCCACCTGCATACCCAGAAGCTAAGAAGGTGGCCGAGGAGGCGGCCCACGAGGCAAGCCGCCATTTGGGAGAGGAGCAGAGCCAGGTCGGTGTTCCCGAAGGCAGCAAGATGTTGCGAGCCACAGCTCCCTGCTGGTTCCCACCTGCATGCCCAGAAGCCAAGAAGGTGGCCGAGGAGGCGGCCCTCGAGGCAAGCCGCCAGTTGGGAGAGGAGCAGAGCCAGGCCGGTGCTCCCGAAGGCAGCAAGATGTTGCGAGCCACAGCTCCCTGCTGGTTCCCACCTGCATACCCATAAGCTAAGAAGGTGGCCGAGGAGGCGCCCCACGAGGCAAGCCGCCATTTGGGAGTGGAGCAGAGCCAGGTCGGTGTTCCCGAAGGCAGCAAGATGTTGCGAGCCACAGCTCCCTGCTGGTTCCCTCCTGCATACCCAGAAGCCAAGAAGGTGGCCGAGGAGGCGGCCCTCGAGGCTCCAGAATTCCCACTGCCCTCTCATCAGCCTGCCCAGAGCTTCGGGCTCTGCGTGCCCCAGATGCACAACCAGGCCTCAGCACTCGTGGACATCCGGGCGGAGCCCCAGAATAGGGGTCCGGCGGTGCCCCCAGCGTGGCCCAAGATGGCGACGGAGGCGTGGTACTTCCCCGCGCAGAGGGGGTCGGCCTGCTGCTTGCCAGCTGCCCCAAGGCTGACAGAGAGGCCCTGTGGAGTCCGCATCTCAGCCCCCAGGGAGAGGAAGAGGATCGCCCACTTTCCCAGCCCCTGCTTGGTCGCAGGTCGCACCGATGCCAAGAGAACCCGGGTGGCCGGCAGCAGCCAACGCTCCAATGGCTCCAGGGTCGGCACACAGCCACGGAAGACTGGTCGCAACAGACGGGGGAGGGCATGCAAGACCTCCACCACACTCAGCTCTAAGCGAATCGTCCGTCGTCCATCCTTACCGACTTGGAAGAAACCCATTATCCTCCGAAGGTCTCGCTGCCAAGTCCCCACCGTCATCCGCCGAGGCTATCTCCAACTCTTCACCAAAGAGTGTCTCAAGTTCTGCGCCTCCAAGCAGGAGGCCGGGGAGAAGGCGCTGAACGAGGAGAAGGTGGCCTACGACTGCAGCCCCAACAAGAACATGTACCTGAATGTGGTACTGAACACCCTCAAGAGACTGAAGGGCCTGACCCCCAGCTCCATGCCGGGCCTCAGCAGGGCCGCCCTGTACAGCCGCCTCCAGGAGTTCCTGCTCACCCAGGACCAGCTCAAGGAGAACGGCTACCCCTTCCCGCACCCCGAGCGGCCCGGAGGCGCCGTCCTCTTCACTGGCCAGGGGAAGGGGCCCGGCGACTCCTCCTGCAGGGTCTGCTGCCGTTGTGGCACCGACTACCTGGTGTCCTCCTCGGGCCGCTGTCTACGCGACCAGTTGTGTTATTATCACTGGGGGCGGGTCCGCTCCAGCCAAGTGGCTGGAGGCCGGGTTAGCCAGTACACCTGCTGTGCAGCTGCTCCTGGCTCAGTG
This sequence comes from Pongo pygmaeus, assembly GCF_028885625.2. NCBI lineage: Eukaryota > Metazoa > Chordata > Mammalia > Primates > Hominidae > Pongo > Pongo pygmaeus. Next base: position 51,636,831 of record NC_072380.2, read on the forward strand.
GGCTGCCAGGTGGCAAAGCAGCACGTGCGGGACGGCCGCAAGGAGAGCCTCCATGGCTTCGTGAAGACCTTCAAGAAAGAGTTTTCCACAGACGCTTATCCAGGAATCTACGCCTTGGACTGTGAGATGTGCTACACCACGCATGGCCTGGAGCTGACCCGCGTCACCGTGGTGGACGCCGACATGCAAGTGGTGTACGACACCTTCGTCAAGCCCGACAACGAGATCGTGGACTACAACACCAGGTTTTCCGGAGTGACCGAGGCCGACGTCGCCAAGACGAGCGTCACGTTGCCCGAAGTCCAAGCCATCCTGCTGAGCTTTTTCAGCGCCCAAACCATCCTCATCGGGCACAGCCTGGAGAGCGATCTGCTGGCCCTCAAGCTGATCCACAGCACCGTGGTGGACACGGCCGTGCTCTTCCCGCACTACCTGGGTTTCCCCTACAAGCGTTCCCTCAGGAATCTCGCGGCCGACTACCTGGGACAGATCATCCAGGACAGCCAGGACGGCCACAACTCCAGCGAGGACGCAAACGCCTGCCTGCAGCTGGCGATGTGGAAGGTTCGACAGCGCGCCCAGATCCAGCCACGCCACCGGTCCGCCTCTCCCGCCGCCCTGGCCTGTCCTGAGCCCCAGGCCTCTTCCCAAACTGCCATCGATCCCGAGAGCTAGCCCTGTCCACCTCGCCGCAAAGCGAAAGAAACTGGAGCAGCCGGCGGCAGGAGAGGGCCAAAAGCCAAGACTAACCCCGACCCCGGACTCCCAGTCCCCCGGAGTCCCTGCCGCGGGCCGTCGTCCCTGTCCCCATCCCTCTGCCCCTCCCAGACCTCTGTCCTTCCACCAATGGGCTCCCCGAGGCCCCAGCCGCCACTCCCAGTCCCCGGAGACCCTGCCGCCGCCCCTGGCGCCTGTGCCCATCCCTCTGCCCCTCCCAGACCTCTGGCCTTCCACCACTAGCCTCCCCCAGCCCACCTGGACTACCGCGGCCTCTGACAACAAGGCCAGCCCCCAGGCCCACCAGCCTCCTGATCGTCTTCGTTCTTGGGCCTCTTCCCCTTCTGTGGGGCTGTCTGAACCTCCCCTCCCCCACCCGATTTTTCCCCCGCCCCCGGGGCAGGCGCAGAATAAATGTCTGTATGAAGTTAAAAATTAAAAATAAAAAAAAAGCTAAAAACAACTGAAAGTCCTTTGCTTTTGAATGTGCGCTTACCTGGTTTTCTCTAGAGGCACCACTGTGAGGTGGCTCAAGCGCTTAGGCTCTGGAGTTAGACATCTGGGTTCCCATTCCAATTCCACCACTGACTAGCTTTGTCATATTGGACGCATAACTTTTTTGCGCTTCTACTTCTTGATCTTTCAAGTGTCATCAGAAGATAATTAGACACCCACACAATAGCAATGGGAGATTTTAACACCCCACCGTCAACATGAAACAGATCAACGAGACAGAAAGTTGAAAAGGATATCCAGGAACTGAACTTAGCTCTGCACCAAGCAGACCGAATAGACATCTACATTAACTCTCCACCCCAAATCAACAGAATATACATTCTTCTCAGCACCACATCACACTTATTCCAAAACTGACCACATAGTTGGAAGGAAAGCACTCCTCCGCAAATGCAAAAGAACAGAAATTACAACCAACTGTCTCTCAGACCACAGGGCAGTCAAACTGGACCTCAGGATGAAGAAACTCACTCAAAACCGCTCAACTACACGGAAACGGAGCAATCTGCTCCTGAGTGACTACTGGGTACATAGCGAAATGAAGACAGAATAAAGATGTTCTTTGAAACCAATGAGAACAAAGACACAACATACCAGAATCTCTGGGATACATTGAAAGCAGTGTGTAGAGGGAAACGTAGCATTAAATGCCCACAAGAGAAAGCAGGAAAGATCTAAAATGGACACCCTCACGTCCCAATTCAAAGAATCAGGGAAGCAAGAGCAAACACCATGCCTGAATCAGTCAGTCAACTTCCAACAGGGCTCCAAGAGAGAATGAACCACCATGCCTCTTTAAATCCACGTTTCTATTTGGAATCTTCAATGAGAGATGAGACACTAAGCAGCTAGTTTTGGTGGAATGGCTGATTTTGTCAATGTTTTCGGTGTGTGAGTGTGTGTGTGTGTGTATGTATAGATAACTAAATTAAACTGATAATCTGGATGCTTACATTTCCATTCATTTAATTTGTGTATGTGAGCCCACGCACACGTATATACACACACACTAACACTTCCAGAACACTGACTTAGTGAAGAACTGGATTTCCAGTGTGTCAGACAAATTTCAGAAAGCGCTGAAGAAGGGCATTTCTGATGGATTTCACCGTTCCTGGAATTTTACTTTCCTTTATAACTTAGAGTTCTTCTCTGGAGATTTAATAGATAAAAGTCTTTTGCAGTGTACGTTATTTCATTTTATTTTTATAATTTATTTCAATTGTCATTTTAAATTGACAAATAAAAATGATATATATTTATGGTGTACAACATGATGTTTCATATATGTATACATTGTGGAATGACACAAAAATCAAGCTAATTAACACATTCGTTTCCTCACATACTGATTTTATGGTGATGAGAACATGTTTCAAATCTACTCTGATAGCACATTTCAAGTATACAGTACATAGTTACCCACTGTCGTTGCCGTGCTGTTCAACATATCTCTAGAACTATTCGTATCTGAAATTTTGTATCATTAGACTAACATCTCCCAATCCCTCCCCGGCCCCTGCCTCGGGTAAGCAGCGTTCTGCTCTCTACGACTCTGAGTTCCACTTTTTTACATTGCACATAGAAGTGAGATCGTGCAGTATTTGTATTTCTGTGTTTGCTTTTTAAAACTTTATGATGTATTGATGTATTTTTTCAGACAGTGTCGGAGTCTGTCACCAAGGCTGGAGTACAGTGACACAAACACGGCTCACCACGGCCTCCACCTCCCGGGGTCAAGAGATCCTCCCACTTCAGCCTCCTGAGTAGCTAGGACTACAGGCGTCCAACACCACACCTGGCTAATTTTTGTATTTTTTGTAGAGATGGTTGATCTCCAACTCCGGGGCTCAACTCTTCCTCCTCCCTTCTCCTCCCAAAGTCCTGGGATTACAGGCCTGAGCCACTGTGTCTGGCCTTTGCTTTATTTCACACAGTAGAACAGCCTCTAAGCTCATTCATGTTGCTAATGATAAGATTTCTTTCTTTTTCAAGGCTGAATAGGATTCTATTGGATATATGTACCTATATAGATAGATAGATAGATAGATATACATTTATTATTATTGTTTTGGGGGGGATATGGTTTCGCTCGTGTTCCCCAGGCTGGAGTGCAGTGGCATGATTTCGGCTCACTACAACCTCTGCCTCCCAGGCTGAAGTGATTCTCCTGCCTCAGCTGAGATTAAAGGCATGTCCCATCATGTGCGGCCAATTTTGTGTTTCTAGGAGAGATGGGTTTTCACCATGTTGGCCAGGCTGGTCTCGAACTCCAACAATTCTACTTCAACTATTTATTGGATACAAATATTTATGTGTGAGAAACAAGATTTTCAAGAGTGAAAGATTTAAAAACGACTTAATTGTACATCAGTAAGAGGCTGGCTAACTAAATCAGAGTACGTTCATCCTTACAGGAGAATACTATGCAGCTAGAACAAAACCAAATGGAGGAAACTCTTCCAAATGGTAACTTGGAATGATGTTCAAGACTTATTGTAAAATAAGTTTACAGTAAGGTGTAAGGTACCTTATGGCAAAATTCTCTCAGAAATGTGTGTGTGGATTTCAAGTCATCCCAGTCCTAGAACATTGTGCTCTTTAGAGATGCCATACCTGTCTTTCCCTTTGTAATATCAAAGCAGTAATATCTTCTCTGGAGGCTTGTTGGGTGAATTGAATGGAAGAAAGTTAAGGAGGTAGCAGAACCATTGCTGTTTCCCCTCCATAGCCCTGCCACCCACTAAAGAAAGTTGGATGAGATTACTTAATGATTTCCCATTAAGTTGTATTTCCAAATATCATGATTACCATTTGAATGTAGTTGGTATGGAGCTTCGTGAGTGTGTGCTTCGTTTATTATGCATCACGTTCAGCTCCTTGTTATTTGCCTCCTAGTTATCATAGTAAAACTCTACTCCTCTACTCCGAGGAGCCCCTACCATCCGTATCGTCACTTTCCGGCCCAGCACTCTTCATGCTCGTTCGTTTAAAGTATTCTACATTGGGCAAATGAATCTTGGAAGGCAAAAGCTACTGAATTTAGCGAGTTTGTGGAGGCGTTCCCACCGATCAGCAAGGTGGAGTTCCACACACCCGATGACTGCACAACTCCTATAAGGCAGCAATATGCTGCAAACCCAGACGGCCACTCTTCTCACCCCTCGTCCCTTTGCTGTTCTGGATAATGAGGTCAATAGTCACCTAGGCAACTTGCAAAACTAACTGAAATGGAGAAAGGCCTTCCGGCTGGTGACTAGCCGAGGTCCACCTGGCCCCAATAAGCTGCTGAACAAGAAGGGCTGCCAGAAATTTCCCCCTAGGGAATTTGGTGGAGACGAAGACCTGCTCACTGGACAACGGTTCCTCCCAGGATACCCCCAAGCTGAAGAAGCGGGCTCTGAGCCACCCCCTTTCACCCTCCTTTTCCCCACCCTGGCCTGCTGAAGGTGCGCGTCAGGATGTGGACTACTGAGCCCTAAAGAAACAAGTCCTTCCACTTTGACCCCACGGAGGATTGCCTGTGCGGATCTTCAACGAGTCTACCAGTGTCTAGACACGGGAGCAGTTCTGTCTGGCACAGCAGCTCCCTCAAGGAAGACAAGAGTGAGGAGAAAGGAAACTCAAGTCTGACCATTCTGTCCTGGGAGACAAGAGGAGGATCTCATCTCTCATCTTTCCAAGCAAGGCAACGAGACTTTCTCTCATCTTTCCAAGCAAGGCAAGGAGACTTTTTCTCATGAGGAAACAAAAAGAAGTTGGAAGGAACGAAACCAGCCTGGAAGGTGAACTCCTAAGGATTGCCCATTGAAACTGACAAAATGGCCCTTGTTTGACGAGAGGAATGAGCAGAGCATTGATGTGGTCAAAAAGGACTCGAGTGAGACTTTCCCAGCATGTTTCTACCAAAGCTTTGTCTAAGTTTCGCAAAACACTCTCCTAATAAGCAGATGTTTGGCTCTTCAGAAAGTCAACATGCAAAATGCCTTGAGCGTCCCATAACACTGATGCCATGATGTTGCCTTTGGTCTGCCCTCCTTTTCCTTTGACTGGACCACTGCCATCTCTTGGTAGCCATCGCTTTGATGACGCTTTGTCTTCAGGATCATATTGGCAAAGCCATGTTCCAAATTCCGGTTACAATTTGTCAAAGAGGTGCCCCAGGATCGTGATCCCTCCTGTTGAAAATTTCCACTGATAGCTCTCGTCGTCACTGCAGCTGATCTGGGCACAATGGTTTTCACAGCCACTGCAGGATTCATCTTCCACATCTTCTCATCTCTTCTTGAAACAAGCCATACCTCCGTAAAGAGTTGATTTCTTTGGGCTAGTGTCCTTAGAAGCTTTTCTTCAAACATCAATGATTTCTTCATTCTTCCACCCAAGCTTCACCGTCAGTTGGATGTTTCCTCTTGCTGCAATTTTAGCGGAATTCAAGTTGCACTGATAGGAGGCCTTTTCAGTGGATGTCTCATCCTTCTTAGTGCCTCCAATGAGATCCAGTTCAGAAAGGTTGTAAGAAGTTAGTACATGTTTATTTTAGTGAAAACGAATTGAAATCCATGCATAGATTTCTCACCATGTACATTTTCTATGAACTTTCGGAAGACCCCCTGTACTGAATATTGCCCAAATCCTGGGAGAGAAGTGGATGCGGTCCACTTCCTGTCTTCAGTTTGCCCACAGTGGAGGAGTGCACAGAGCAGGGAAAGGCAGCCCCAGAGAGAGGCATGCCCTCCAGCATGCAGCAGACTGCTGGCCCAGTCCTGGCTCCATGGGTTGCTGTGTGGGCCCAGCAAGCTGACCAACCTCCCTGAACCTTAATTTAATCCTAGGTAGCCCAATTCCACTCGCTATTATAGGACTGCTGTGCAGGGACAGTCAATTAACTTAAGAAAAGGAACCTAGCTCCAAGGTTGGCAACCGGGAATTCCAGTTGATTCCATGGGCGGACCCCCTGAGGAATTCCCAAGCTGAAGTCTCGTGGAAGATGAGGTTCAGTGTGACTAGACTGAAGCACCAATCCAATGAAGGGGAAGTCCCACCCACTCTGCCCTGTGCCTGTATAAAGGTGAGGCGGGGCGGCCGCGCCACTCATTGAAGCCGCCAGTTGGGAGAGGAGCAGAGCCAGGCCGGTGCTCCCGAAGGCAGCAAGATGTTGCGAGCCACAGCTCCCTGCTGGTTCCCACCTGCATACCCAGAAGCTAAGAAGGTGGCCGAGGAGGCGGCCCACGAGGCAAGCCGCCATTTGGGAGAGGAGCAGAGCCAGGTCGGTGTTCCCGAAGGCAGCAAGATGTTGCGAGCCACAGCTCCCTGCTGGTTCCCACCTGCATGCCCAGAAGCCAAGAAGGTGGCCGAGGAGGCGGCCCTCGAGGCAAGCCGCCAGTTGGGAGAGGAGCAGAGCCAGGCCGGTGCTCCCGAAGGCAGCAAGATGTTGCGAGCCACAGCTCCCTGCTGGTTCCCACCTGCATACCCATAAGCTAAGAAGGTGGCCGAGGAGGCGCCCCACGAGGCAAGCCGCCATTTGGGAGTGGAGCAGAGCCAGGTCGGTGTTCCCGAAGGCAGCAAGATGTTGCGAGCCACAGCTCCCTGCTGGTTCCCTCCTGCATACCCAGAAGCCAAGAAGGTGGCCGAGGAGGCGGCCCTCGAGGCTCCAGAATTCCCACTGCCCTCTCATCAGCCTGCCCAGAGCTTCGGGCTCTGCGTGCCCCAGATGCACAACCAGGCCTCAGCACTCGTGGACATCCGGGCGGAGCCCCAGAATAGGGGTCCGGCGGTGCCCCCAGCGTGGCCCAAGATGGCGACGGAGGCGTGGTACTTCCCCGCGCAGAGGGGGTCGGCCTGCTGCTTGCCAGCTGCCCCAAGGCTGACAGAGAGGCCCTGTGGAGTCCGCATCTCAGCCCCCAGGGAGAGGAAGAGGATCGCCCACTTTCCCAGCCCCTGCTTGGTCGCAGGTCGCACCGATGCCAAGAGAACCCGGGTGGCCGGCAGCAGCCAACGCTCCAATGGCTCCAGGGTCGGCACACAGCCACGGAAGACTGGTCGCAACAGACGGGGGAGGGCATGCAAGACCTCCACCACACTCAGCTCTAAGCGAATCGTCCGTCGTCCATCCTTACCGACTTGGAAGAAACCCATTATCCTCCGAAGGTCTCGCTGCCAAGTCCCCACCGTCATCCGCCGAGGCTATCTCCAACTCTTCACCAAAGAGTGTCTCAAGTTCTGCGCCTCCAAGCAGGAGGCCGGGGAGAAGGCGCTGAACGAGGAGAAGGTGGCCTACGACTGCAGCCCCAACAAGAACATGTACCTGAATGTGGTACTGAACACCCTCAAGAGACTGAAGGGCCTGACCCCCAGCTCCATGCCGGGCCTCAGCAGGGCCGCCCTGTACAGCCGCCTCCAGGAGTTCCTGCTCACCCAGGACCAGCTCAAGGAGAACGGCTACCCCTTCCCGCACCCCGAGCGGCCCGGAGGCGCCGTCCTCTTCACTGGCCAGGGGAAGGGGCCCGGCGACTCCTCCTGCAGGGTCTGCTGCCGTTGTGGCACCGACTACCTGGTGTCCTCCTCGGGCCGCTGTCTACGCGACCAGTTGTGTTATTATCACTGGGGGCGGGTCCGCTCCAGCCAAGTGGCTGGAGGCCGGGTTAGCCAGTACACCTGCTGTGCAGCTGCTCCTGGCTCAGTGGGCTGCCAGGTGGCAAAGCAGCACGTGCGGGACGGCCGCAAGGAGAGCCTCCATGGCTTCGTGAAGACCTTCAAGAAAGAGTTTTCCACAGACGCTTATCCAGGAATCTACGCCTTGGACTGTGAGATGTGCTACACCACGCATGGCCTGGAGCTGACCCGCGTCACCGTGGTGGACGCCGACATGCAAGTGGTGTACGACACCTTCGTCAAGCCCGACAACGAGATCGTGGACTACAACACCAGGTTTTCCGGAGTGACCGAGGCCGACGTCGCCAAGACGAGCGTCACGTTGCCCGAAGTCCAAGCCATCCTGCTGAGCTTTTTCAGCGCCCAAACCATCCTCATCGGGCACAGCCTGGAGAGCGATCTGCTGGCCCTCAAGCTGATCCACAGCACCGTGGTGGACACGGCCGTGCTCTTCCCGCACTACCTGGGTTTCCCCTACAAGCGTTCCCTCAGGAATCTCGCGGCCGACTACCTGGGACAGATCATCCAGGACAGCCAGGACGGCCACAACTCCAGCGAGGACGCAAACGCCTGCCTGCAGCTGGCGATGTGGAAGGTTCGACAGCGCGCCCAGATCCAGCCACGCCACCGGTCCGCCTCTCCCGCCGCCCTGGCCTGTCCTGAGCCCCAGGCCTCTTCCCAAACTGCCATCGATCCCGAGAGCTAGCCCTGTCCACCTCGCCGCAAAGCGAAAGAAACTGGAGCAGCCGGCGGCAGGAGAGGGCCAAAAGCCAAGACTAACCCCGACCCCGGACTCCCAGTCCCCCGGAGTCCCTGCCGCGGGCCGTCGTCCCTGTCCCCATCCCTCTGCCCCTCCCAGACCTCTGTCCTTCCACCAATGGGCTCCCCGAGGCCCCAGCCGCCACTCCCAGTCCCCGGAGACCCTGCCGCCGCCTCTGGCGCCTGTGCCCATCCCTCTGCCCCTCCCAGACTTCTGGCCTTCCACCACTAGCCTCCCCCAGCCCACCTGGACTTCCCCGGCCTCTGACAACAAGGCCAGCCCCCAGGCCCACCAGCCTCCTGATCGTCTTCGTTCTTGGGCCTCTTCCCCTTCTGTGGGGCTGTCTGAACCTCCCCTACCCCACCCGATTTTTCCCCCGCCCCCGGGGCAGGCGCAGAATAAATGTCTGTATGAAGTTAAAAATTAAAAATAAAAAAAAAGCTAAAAACAACTGAAAGTCCTTTGCTTTTGAATGTGCGCTTACCTGGTTTTCTCTAGAGGCACCACTGTGAGGTGGCTCAAGCCCTTAGGCTCTGGAGTTAGACATCTGGGTTCCCATTCCAATTCCACCACTGACTAGCTTTGTCATATTGGACGCATAACTTTTTTGCGCTTCTACTTCTTGATCTTTCAAGTGTCATCAGAAGATAATTAGACACCCACACAATAGCAATGGGAGATTTTAACACCCCACCGTCAACATGAAACAGATCAACGAGACAGAAAGTTGAAAAGGATATCCAGGAACTGAACTTAGCTCTGCACCAAGCAGACCGAATAGACATCTACATTAACTCTCCACCCCAAATCAACAGAATATACATTCTTCTCAGCACCACATCACACTTATTCCAAAACTGACCACATAGTTGGAAGGAAAGCACTCCTCCGCAAATGCAAAAGAACAGAAATTACAACCAACTGTCTCTCAGACCACAGGGCAGTCAAACTGGACCTCAGGATGAAGAAACTCACTCAAAACCGCTCAACTACACGGAAACGGAGCAATCTGCTCCTGAGTGACTACTGGGTACATAGCGAAATGAAGACAGAATAAAGATGTTCTTTGAAACCAATGAGAACAAAGACACAACATACCAGAATCTCTGGGATACATTGAAAGCAGTGTGTAGAGGGAAACGTAGCATTAAATGCCCACAAGAGAAAGCAGGAAAGATCTAAAATGGACACCCTCACGTCCCAATTCAAAGAATCAGGGAAGCAAGAGCAAACACCATGCCTGAATCAGTCAGTCAACTTCCAACAGGGCTCCAAGAGAGAATGAACCACCATGCCTCTTTAAATCCACGTTTCTATTTGGAATCTTCAATGAGAGATGAGACACTAAGCAGCTAGTTTTGGTGGAATGGCTGATTTTGTCAATGTTTTCGGTGTGTGAGTGTGTGTGTGTGTGTATGTATAGATAACTAAATTAAACTGATAATCTGGATGCTTACATTTCCATTCATTTAATTTGTGTATGTGAGCCCACGCACACGTATATACACACACACTAACACTTCCAGAACACTGACTTAGTGAAGAACTGGATTTCCAGTGTGTCAGACAAATTTCAGAAAGCGCTGAAGAAGGGCATTTCTGATGGATTTCACCGTTCCTGGAATTTTACTTTCCTTTATAACTTAGAGTTCTTCTCTGGAGATTTAATAGATAAAAGTCTTTTGCAGTGTACGTTATTTCATTTTATTTTTATAATTTATTTCAATTGTCATTTTAAATTGACAAATAAAAATGATATATATTTATGGTGTACAACATGATGTTTCATATATGTATACATTGTGGAATGACACAAAAATCAAGCTAATTAACACATTCGTTTCCTCACATACTGATTTTATGGTGATGAGAACATGTTTCAAATCTACTCTGATAGCACATTTCAAGTATACAGTACATAGTTACCCACTGTCGTTGCCGTGCTGTTCAACATATCTCTAGAACTATTCGTATCTGAAATTTTGTATCATTAGACTAACATCTCCCAATCCCTCCCCGGCCCCTGCCTCGGGTAAGCAGCGTTCTGCTCTCTACGACTCTGAGTTCCACTTTTTTACATTGCACATAGAAGTGAGATCGTGCAGTATTTGTATTTCTGTGTTTGCTTTTTAAAACTTTATGATGTATTGATGTATTTTTTCAGACAGTGTCGGAGTCTGTCACCAAGGCTGGAGTACAGTGACACAAACACGGCTCACCACGGCCTCCACCTCCCGGGGTCAAGAGATCCTCCCACTTCAGCCTCCTGAGTAGCTAGGACTACAGGCGTCCAACACCACACCTGGCTAATTTTTGTATTTTTTGTAGAGATGGTTGATCTCCAACTCCGGGGCTCAACTCTTCCTCCTCCCTTCTCCTCCCAAAGTCCTGGGATTACAGGCCTGAGCCACTGTGTCTGGCCTTTGCTTTATTTCACACAGTAGAACATCCTCTAAGCTCATTCATGTTGCTAATGATAAGATTTCTTTCTTTTTCAAGGCTGAATAGGATTCTATTGGATATATGTACCTATATAGATAGATAGATAGATAGATATACATTTATTATTATTGTTTTGGGGGGGATATGGTTTCGCTCGTGTTCCCCAGGCTGGAGTGCAGTGGCATGATTTCGGCTCACTACAACCTCTGCCTCCCAGGCTGAAGTGATTCTCCTGCCTCAGCTGAGATTAAAGGCATGTCCCATCATGTGCGGCCAATTTTGTGTTTCTAGGAGAGATGGGTTTTCACCATGTTGGCCAGGCTGGTCTCGAACTCCAACAATTCTACTTCAACTATTTATTGGATACAAATATTTATGTGTGAGAAACAAGATTTTCAAGAGTGAAAGATTTAAAAACGACTTAATTGTACATCAGTAAGAGGCTGGCTAACTAAATCAGAGTACGTTCATCCTTACAGAAGAATACTATGCAGCTAGAACAAAACCAAATGGAGGAAACTCTTCCAAATGGTAACTTGGAATGATGTTCAAGACTTATTGTAAAATAAGTTTACAGTAAGGTGTAAGGTACCTTATGGCAAAATTCTCTCAGAAATGTGTGTGTGGATTTCAAGTCATCCCAGTCCTAGAACATTGTGCTCTTTAGAGATGCCATACCTGTCTTTCCCTTTGTAATATCAAAGCAGTAATATCTTCTCTGGAGGCTTGTTGGGTGAATTGAATGGAAGAAAGTTAAGGAGGTAGCAGAACCATTGCTGTTTCCCCTCCATAGCCCTGCCACCCACTAAAGAAAGTTGGATGAGATTACTTAATGATTTCCCATTAAGTTGTATTTCCAAATATCATGATTACCATTTGAATGTAGTTGGTATGGAGCTTCGTGAGTGTGTGCTTCGTTTATTATGCATCACGTTCAGCTCCTTGTTATTTGCCTCCTAGTTATCATAGTAAAACTCTACTCCTCTACTCCGAGGAGCCCCTACCATCCGTATCGTCACTTTCCGGCCCAGCACTCTTCATGCTCGTTCGTTTAAAGTATTCTACATTGGGCAAATGAATCTTGGAAGGCAAAAGCTACTGAATTTAGCGAGTTTGTGGAGGCGTTCCCACCGATCAGCAAGGTGGAGTTCCACACACCCGATGACTGCACAACTCCTATAAGGCAGCAATATGCTGCAAACCCAGACGGCCACTCTTCTCACCCCTCGTCCCTTTGCTGTTCTGGATAATGAGGTCAATAGTCACCTAGGCAACTTGCAAAACTAACTGAAATGGAGAAAGGCCTTCCGGCTGGTGACTAGCCGAGGTCCACCTGGCCCCAATAAGCTGCTGAACAAGAAGGGCTGCCAGAAATTTCCCCCTAGGGAATTTGGTGGAGACGAAGACCTGCTCACTGGACAACGGTTCCTCCCAGGATACCCCCAAGCTGAAGAAGCGGGCTCTGAGCCACCCCCTTTCACCCTCCTTTTCCCCACCCTGGCCTGCTGAAGGTGCGCGTCAGGATGTGGACTACTGAGCCCTAAAGAAACAAGTCCTTCCACTTTGACCCCACGGAGGATTGCCTGTGCGGATCTTCAACGAGTCTACCAGTGTCTAGACACGGGAGCAGTTCTGTCTGGCACAGCAGCTCCCTCAAGGAAGACAAGAGTGAGGAGAAAGGAAACTCAAGTCTGACCATTCTGTCCTGGGAGACAAGAGGAGGATCTCATCTCTCATCTTTCCAAGCAAGGCAACGAGACTTTCTCTCATCTTTCCAAGCAAGGCAAGGAGACTTTTTCTCATGAGGAAACAAAAAGAAGTTGGAAGGAACGAAACCAGCCTGGAAGGTGAATTCCTAAGGATTGCCCATTGAAACTGACAAAATGGCCCTTGTTTGACGAGAGGAATGAGCAGAGCATTGATGTGGTCAAAAAGGACTCGAGTGAGACTTTCCCAGCACGTTTCTACCAAAGCTTTGTCTAAGTTTCGCAAAACACTCTCCTAATAAGCAGATGTTTGGCTCTTCAGAAAGTCAACATGCAAAATGCCTTGAGCGTCCCATAACACTGATGCCATGATGTTGCCTTTGGTCTGCCCTCCTTTTCCTTTGACTGGACCACTGCCATCTCTTGGTAGCCATCGCTTTGATGACGCTTTGTCTTCAGGATCATATTGGCAAAGCCATGTTCCAAATTCCGGTTACAATTTGTCAAACAGGTGCCCCAGGATCGTGATCCCTCCTGTTGAAAATTTCCACTGATAGCTCTCGTCGTCACTGCAGCTGATCTGGGCACAATGGTTTTCACAGCCACTGCAGGATTCATCTTCCACATCTTCTCATCTCTTCTTGAAACAAGCCATACCTCCGTAAAGAGTTGATTTCTTTGGGCTAGTGTCCTTAGAAGCTTTTCTTCAAACATCAATGATTTCTTCATTCTTCCACCCAAGCTTCACTGTCAATTGGATGTTTGCTCTTGCTGCAATTTTAGCGGAATTCAAGTTGCACTGATAGGAGGCCTTTTCAGTGGATGTCTCATCCTTCTTAGTGCCTCCAATGAGATCCAGTTCAGAAAGGTTGTAAGAAGTTAGTACATGTTTATTTTAGTGAAAACGAATTGAAATCCATGCATAGATTTCTCACCATGTACATTTTCTATGAACTTTCGGAAGACCCCCTGTACTGAATATTGCCCAAATCCTGGGAGAGAAGTGGATGCGGTCCACTTCCTGTCTTCAGTTTGCCCACAGTGGAGGAGTGCACAGAGCAGGGAAAGGCAGCCCCAGAGAGAGGCATGCCCTCCAGCATGCAGCAGACTGCTGGCCCAGTCCTGGCTCCATGGGTTGCTGTGTGGGCCCAGCAAGCTGACCAACCTCCCTGAACCTTAATTTAATCCTAGGTAGCCCAATTCCACTCGCTATTATAGGACTGCTGTGCAGGGACAGTCAATTAACTTAAGAAAAGGAACCTAGCTCCAAGGTTGGCAACCGGGAATTCCAGTTGATTCCATGGGCGGACCCCCTGAGGAATTCCCAAGCTGAAGTCTCGTGGAAGATGAGGTTCAGTGTGACTAGACTGAAGCACCAATCCAATGAAGGGGAAGTCCCACCCACTCTGCCCTGTGCCTGTATAAAGGTGAGGCGGGGCGGCCGCGCCACTCATTGAAGCCGCCAGTTGGGAGAGGAGCAGAGCCAGGCCGGTGCTCCCGAAGGCAGCAAGATGTTGCGAGCCACAGCTCCCTGCTGGTTCCCACCTGCATACCCAGAAGCTAAGAAGGTGGCCGAGGAGGCGCCCCACGAGGCAAGCCGCCATTTGGGAGTGGAGCAGAGCCAGGTCGGTGTTCCCGAAGGCAGCAATATGCTGCGAGCCACAGCTCCCTGCTGGTTCCCTCCTGCATACCCAGAAGCCAAGAAGGTTGCCGAGGAGGCGGCCCTCGAGGCTCCAGAATTCCCACTGCCCTCTCATCTGCCTGCCCAGAGCTTCGGGCTCTGCGTGCCCCAGATGCACAACCAGGCCTCAGCACTCGTGGACATCCGGGCGGAGCCCCAGAATAGGGGTCCGGCGGTGCCCCCAGCGTGGCCCAAGATGGCGACGGAGGCGTGGTACTTCCCCGCGCAGAGGGGGTCGGCCTGCTGCTTGCCAGCCGCCCCAAGGCTGACAGAGAGGCCCTGTGGAGTCCGCATCTCAGCTCCCAGGGAGAGGAAGAGGATCGCCCACTTTCCCAGCCCCTGCTTGGTCGCAGGTCGCACCGATTGCAAGAGAACCCGGGTGGCCGGCAGCAGCCAACGCTCCAATGGCTCCAGGGTCGGCACACAGCCACGAAGACTGGTCGCAACAGACGGGGGAGGGCATGCAAGACCTCCACTACACTCAGCTCTAAGCGAATCGTCCGTGGTCCATCCTTACCGACTTGGAAGAAACCCATTATCCTCCGAAGGTCTCGCTGCCAAGTCCCCACCGTCATCCGCCAAGGCTATCTCCAACTGTTCACCAAAGAGTGTCTCAAGTTCTGCGCCTCCAAGCAGGAGGCCGGGGAGAAGGCGCTGAACGAGGAGAAGGTGGCCTACGACTGCAGCCCCAACAAGAACATGTACCTGAATGTGGTCCTGAACACCCTCAAGAGACTGAAGGGCCTGACCCCCAGCTCCATGCCGGGCCTCAGCAGGGCCGCCCTGTACAGCCGCCTCCAGGAGTTCCTGCTCACCCAGGACCAGCTCAAGGAGAACGGCTACACCTTCCCGCACCCCGAGCGGCCCGGAGGCGCCGTCCTCTTCACTGGCCAGGGGAAGGGGCCCGGCGACTCCTCCTGCAGGGTCTGCTGCCGTTGTGGCACCGACTACCTGGTGTCCTCCTCGGGCCGCTGTCTACGCGACCAGTTGTGTTATTATCACTGGGGGCGGGTCCGCTCCAGCCAAGTGGCTGGAGGCCGGGTTAGCCAGTACACCTGCTGTGCAGCTGCTCCTGGCTCGGTGGGCTGCCAGGTGGCAAAGCAGCACGTGCGGGACGGCCGCAAGGAGAGCCTCCATGGCTTCGTGAAGACCTTCAAGAAAGAGTTTTCCACAGACGCTTATCCAGGAATCTACGCCTTGGACTGTGAGATGTGCTACACCACGCATGGCCTGGAGCTGACCCGCGTCACCGTGGTGGACGCCGACATGCAAGTGGTGTACGACACCTTCGTCAAGCCCGACAACGAGATCGTGGACTACAACACCAGGTTTTCCGTAGTGACCGAGGCCGACGTCGCCAAGACGAGCGTCACGTTGCCCGAAGTCCAAGCCATCCTGCTGAGCTTTTTCAGCGCCCAAACCATCCTCATCGGGCACAGCCTGGAGAGCGATCTGCTGGCCCTCAAGCTGATCCACAGCACCGTGGTGGACACGGCCGTGCTCTTCCCGCACTACCTGGGTTTCCCCTACAAGCGTTCCCTCAGGAATCTCGCGGCCGACTACCTGGGACAGATCATCCAGGACAGCCAGGACGGCCACAACTCCAGCGAGGACGCAAACGCCTGCTTGCAGCTGGCGATGTGGAAGGTTCGACAGCGCGCCCAGATCCAGCCACGCCACCGGTCCGCCTCTCCCGCCGCCCTGGCCTGTCCTGAGCCCCAGGCCTCTTCCCAAACTGCCATCGATCCCGAGAGCTAGCCCTGTCCAGCTCGCCGCAAAGCGAAAGAAACTGGAGCAGCCGGCGGCAGGAGAGGGCCAAAAGCCAAGACTAACCCCGACCCCGGACTCCCAGTCCCCCGGAGTCCCTGCCGCGGGCCGTCGTCCCTGTCCCCATCCCTCTGCCCCTCCCAGACCTCTGTCCTTCCACCAATGGGCTCCCCGAGGCCCCAGCCGCCACTCCCAGTCCCCGGAGACCCTGCCGCCGCCCCTGGCGCCTGTGCCCATCCCTCTGCCCCTCCCAGACCTCTGGCCTTCCACCACTAGCCTCCCCCAGCCCACCTGAACTTCCCCGGCCTCTGACAACAAGGCCAGCCCCCAGGCCCACCAGCCTCCTGATCGTCTTCGTTCTTGGGCCTCTTCCCCTTCTGTGGGGCTGTCTGTACCTCCCTTCCCCCACCCGATTTTTCCCCTGCCCCCGGGGCAGGCGCAGAATAAATGTCTGTATGAAGTTAAAAATTAAAAATAAAAAAAAAGCTAAAAACAACTGAAAGTCCTTTGCTTTTGAATGTGCGCTTACCTGGTTTTCTCTAGAGGCACCACTGTGAGGTGGCTCAAGCGCTTAGGCTCTGGAGTTAGACATCTGGGTTCCCATTCCAATTCCACCACTTACTAGCTTTGTCATATTGGACGCATAACTTTTTTGCGCTTCTACTTCTTGATCTTTCAAGTGTCATCAGAAGATAATTAGACACCCACACAATAGCAATGGGAGATTTTAACACCCCACCGTCAACATGAAACAGATCAACGAGACAGAAAGTTGAAAAGGATATCCAGGAACTGAACTTAGCTCTGCACCAAGCAGACCGAATAGACATCTACATTAACTCTCCACCCCAAATCAACAGAATATACATTCTTCTCAGCACCACATCACACTTATTCCAAAACTGACCACATAGTTGGAAGGAAAGCACTCCTCCGCAAATGCAAAAGAACAGAAATTACAACCAACTGTCTCTCAGACCACAGGGCAGTCAAACTGGACCTCAGGATGAAGAAACTCACTCAAAACCGCTCAACTACACGGAAACGGAGCAATCTGCTCCTGAGTGACTACTGGGTACATAGCGAAATGAAGACAGAATAAAGATGTTCTTTGAAACCAATGAGAACAAAGACACAACATACCAGAATCTCTGGGATACATTGAAAGCAGTGTGTAGAGGGAAACGTAGCATTAAATGCCCACAAGAGAAAGCAGGAAAGATCTAAAATGGACACCCTCACGTCCCAATTCAAAGAATCAGGGAAGCAAGAGCAAACACCATGCCTGAATCAGTCAGTCAACTTCCAACAGGGCTCCAAGAGAGAATGAACCACCATGCCTCTTTAAATCCACGTTTCTATTTGGAATCTTCAATGAGAGATGAGACACTAAGCAGCTAGTTTTGGTGGAATGGCTGATTTTGTCAATGTTTTCGGTGTGTGAGTGTGTGTGTGTGTGTATGTATAGATAACTAAATTAAACTGATAATCTGGATGCTTACATTTCCATTCATTTAATTTGTGTATGTGAGCCCACGCACATGTATATACACACACACTAACACTTCCAGAACACTGACTTAGTGAAGAACTGGATTTCCAGTGTGTCAGACAAATTTCAGAAAGCGCTGAAGAAGGGCATTTCTGATGGATTTCACCGTTCCTGGAATTTTACTTTCCTTTATAACTTAGAGTTCTTCTCTGGAGATTTAATAGATAAAAGTCTTTTGCAGTGTACGTTATTTCATTTTATTTTTATAATTTATTTAAATTGTCATTTTAAATTGACAAATAAAAATGATATATATTTATGGTGTACAACATGATGTTTCATATATGTATACATTGTGGAATGACACAAAAATCAAGCTAATTAACACATTCGTTTCCTCACATACTGATTTTATGGTGATGAGAACATGTTTCAAATCTACTCTGATAGCACATTTCAAGTATACAGTACATAGTTACCCACTGTCGTTGCCGTGCTGTTCAACATATCTCTAGAACTATTCGTATCTGAAATTTTGTATCATTAGACTAACATCTCCCAATCCCTCCCCGGCCCCTGCCTCGGGTAAGCAGCGTTCTGCTCTCTACGACTCTGAGTTCCACTTTTTTACATTGCACATAGAAGTGAGATCGTGCAGTATTTGTATTTCTGTGTTTGCTTTTTAAAACTTTATGATGTATTGATGTATTTTTTCAGACAGTGTCGGAGTCTGTCACCAAGGCTGGAGTACAGTGACACAAACACGGCTCACCACGGCCTCCACCTCCCGGGGTCAAGAGATCCCCCCACTTCAGCCTCCTGAGTAGCTAGGACTACAGGCGTCCAACACCACACCTGGCTAATTTTTGTATTTTTTGTAGAGATGGTTGATCTCCAACTCCTGGGCTCAACTCTTCCTCCTCCCTTCTCCTCCCAAAGTCCTGGGATTACAGGCCTGAGCCACTGTGTCTGGCCTTTGCTTTATTTCACACAGTAGAACATCCTCTAAGCTCATTCATGTTGCTAATGATAAGATTTCTTTCTTTTTCAAGGCTGAATAGGATTCTATTGGATATATGTACCTATATAGATAGATAGATAGATAGATATACATTTATTATTATTGTTTTGGGGGGGATATGGTTTCGCTCGTGTTCCCCAGGCTGGAGTGCAGTGGCATGATTTCGGCTCACTACAACCTCTGCCTCCCAGGCTGAAGTGATTCTCCTGCCTCAGCTGAGATTAAAGGCATGTCCCATCATGTGCGGCCAATTTTGTGTTTCTAGGAGAGATGGGTTTTCACCATGTTGGCCAGGCTGGTCTCGAACTCCAACAATTCTACTTCAACTATTTATTGGATACAAATATTTATGTGTGAGAAACAAGATTTTCAAGAGTGAAAGATTTAAAAACGACTTAATTGTACATCAGTAAGAGGCTGGCTAACTAAATCAGAGTACGTTCATCCTTACAGAAGAATACTATGCAGCTAGAACAAAACCAAATGGAGGAAACTCTTCCAAATGGTAACTTGGAATGATGTTCAAGACTTATTGTAAAATAAGTTTACAGTAAGGTGTAAGGTACCTTATGGCAAAATTCTCTCAGAAATGTGTGTGTGGATTTCAAGTCATCCCAGTCCTAGAACATTGTGCTCTTTAGAGATGCCATACCTGTCTTTCCCTTTGTAATATCAAAGCAGTAATATCTTCTCTGGAGGCTTGTTGGGTGAATTGAATGGAAGAAAGTTAAGGAGGTAGCAGAACCATTGCTGTTTCCCCTCCATAGCCCTGCCACCCACTAAAGAAAGTTGGATGAGATTACTTAATGATTTCCCATTAAGTTGTATTTCCAAATATCATGATTACCATTTGAATGTAGTTGGTATGGAGCTTCGTGAGTGTGTGCTTCGTTTATTATGCATCACGTTCAGCTCCTTGTTATTTGCCTCCTAGTTATCATAGTAAAACTCTACTCCTCTACTCCGAGGAGCCCCTACCATCCGTATCGTCACTTTCCGGCCCAGCACTCTTCATGCTCGTTCGTTTAAAGTATTCTACATTGGGGAAATGAATCTTGGAAGGCAAAAGCTACTGAATTTAGCGAGTTTGTGGAGGCGTTCCCACCGATCAGCAAGGTGGAGTTCCACACACCCGATGACTGCACAACTCCTCTAAGGCAGCAATATGCTGCAAACCCAGACGGCCACTCTTCTCACCCCTCGTCCCTTTGCTGTTCTGGATAATGAGGTCAATAGTCACCTAGGCAACTTGCAAAACTAACTGAAATGGAGAAAGGCCTTCCGGCTGGTGACTAGCCGAGGTCCACCTGGCCCCAATAAGCTGCTGAACAAGAAGGGCTGCCAGAAATTTCCCCCTAGGGAATTTGGTGGAGACGAAGACCTGCTCACTGGACAACGGTTCCTCCCAGGATACCCCCAAGCTGAAGAAGCGGGCTCTGAGCCACCCCCTTTCACTCTCCTTTTCCCCACCCTGGCCTGCTGAAGGTGCGCGTCAGGATGTGGACTACTGAGCCCTAAAGAAACAAGTCCTTCCACTTTGACCCCACGGAGGATTGCCTGTGTGGATCTTCAACGAGTCTACCAGTGTCTAGACACGGGAGCAGTTCTGTCTGGCACAGCAGCTCCCTCAAGGAAGACAAGAGTGAGGAGAAAGGAAACTCAAGTCTGACCATTCTGTCCTGGGAGACAAGAGGAGGATCTCATCTCTCATCTTTCCAAGCAAGGCAACGAGACTTTCTCTCATCTTTCCAAGCAAGGCAAGGAGACTTTTTCTCATGAGGAAACAAAAAGAAGTTGGAAGGAACGAAACCAGCCTGGAAGGTGAACTCCTAAGGATTGCCCATTGAAACTGACAAAATGGCCCTTGTTTGACAAGAGGAATGAGCAGAGCATTGATGTGGTCAAAAAGGACTCGAGTGAGACTTTCCCAGCATGTTTCTACCAAAGCTTTGTCTAAGTTTCGCAAAACACTCTCCTAATAAGCAGATGTTTGGCTCTTCAGAAAGTCAACATGCAAAATGCCTTGAGCGTCCCATAACACTGATGCCATGATGTTGCCTTTGGTCTGCCCTCCTTTTCCTTTGACTGGACCACTGCCATCTCTTGGTAGCCATCGCTTTGATGACGCTTTGTCTTCAGGATCATATTGGCAAAGCCATGTTCCAAATTCCGGTTACAATTTGTCAAACAGGTGCCCCAGGATCGTGATCCCTCCTGTTGAAAATTTCCACTGATAGCTCTCGTCGTCACTGCAGCTGATCTGGGCACAATGGTTTTCACAGCCACTGCAGGATTCATCTTCCACATCTTCTCATCTCTTCTTGAAACAAGCCATACCTCCGTAAAGAGTTGATTTCTTTGGGCTAGTGTCCTTAGAAGCTTTTCTTCAAACATCAATGATTTCTTCATTCTTCCACCCAAGCTTCACCGTCAGTTGGATGTTTCCTCTTGCTGCAATTTTAGCGGAATTCAAGTTGCACTGATAGGAGGCCTTTTCAGTGGATGTCTCATCCTTCTTAGTGCCTCCAATGAGATCCAGTTCAGAAAGGTTGTAAGAAGTTAGTACATGTTTATTTTAGTGAAAACGAATTGAAATCCATGCATAGATTTCTCACCATGTACATTTTCTATGAACTTTCGGAAGACCCCCTGTACTGAATATTGCCCAAATCCTGGGAGAGAAGTGGATGCGGTCCACTTCCTGTCTTCAGTTTGCCCACAGTGGAGGAGTGCACAGAGCAGGGAAAGGCAGCCCCAGAGAGAGGCATGCCCTCCAGCATGCAGCAGACTGCTGGCCCAGTCCTGGCTCCATGGGTTGCTGTGTGGGCCCAGCAAGCTGACCAACCTCCCTGAACCTTAATTTAATTCTAGGTAGCCCAATTCCACTCGCTATTATAGGACTGCTGTGCAGGGACAGTCAATTAACTTAAGAAAAGGAACCTAGCTCCAAGGTTGGCAACCGGGAATTCCAGTTGATTCCATGGGCGGACCCCCTGAGGAATTCCCAAGCTGAAGTCTCGTGGAAGATGAGGTTCAGTGTGACTAGACTGAAGCACCAATCCAATGAAGGGGAAGTCCCACCCACTCTGCCCTGTGCCTGTATAAAGGTGAGGCGGGGCGGCCGCGCCACTCATTGAAGCCGCCAGTTGGGAGAGGAGCAGAGCCAGGCCGGTGCCCCCGAAGGCAGCAAGATGTTGCGAGCCACAGCTCCCTGCTGGTTCCCACCTGCATACCCAGAAGCTAAGAAGGTGGCCGAGGAGGCGGCCCACGAGGCAAGCCACCATTTGGGAGAGGAGCAGAGCCAGGTCGGTGTTCCCGAAGGCAGCAAGATGTTGCGAGCCACAGCTCCCTGCTGGTTCCCACCTGCATGCCCAGAAGCCAAGAAGGTGGCCGAGGAGGCGGCCCTCGAGGCAAGCCGCCAGTTGGGAGAGGAGCAGAGCCAGGCCGGTGCTCCCGAAGGCAGCAAGATGTTGCGAGCCACAGCTCCCTGCTGGTTCCCACCTGCATACCCAGAAGCTAAGAAGGTGGCCGAGGAGGCGCCCCACGAGGCAAGCCGCCATTTGGGGGTGGAGCAGAGCCAGGTCGGTGTTCCCGAAGGCAGCAAGATGTTGCGAGCCACAGCTCCCTGCTGGTTCCCTCCTGCATACCCAGAAGCCAAGAAGGTGGCCGAGGAGGCGGCCCTCGAGGCTCCAGAATTCCCACTGCCCTCTCATCAGCCTGCCCAGAGCTTCGGGCTCTGCGTGCCCCAGATGCACAACCAGGCCTCAGCACTCGTGGACATCCGGGCGGAGCCCCAGAATAGGGGTCCGGCGGTGCCCCCAGCGTGGCCCAAGATGGCGACGGAGGCGTGGTACTTCCCCGCGCAGAGGGGGTCGGCCTGCTGCTTGCCAGCCGCCCCAAGGCTGACAGAGAGGCCCTGTGGAGTCCGCATCTCAGCCCCCAGGGAGAGGAAGAGGATCGCCCACTTTCCCAGCCCCTGCTTGGTCGCAGGTCGCACCGATGCCAAGAGAACCCGGGTGGCCGGCAGCAGCCAACGCTCCAATGGCTCCAGGGTCGGCACACAGCCACGGAAGACTGGTCGCAACAGACGGGGGAGGGCATGCAAGACCTCCACCACACTCAGCTCTAAGCGAATCGTCCGTGGTCCATCCTTACCGACTTGGAAGAAACCCATTATCCTCCGAAGGTCTCGCTGCCAAGTCCCCACCGTCATCCGCCGAGGCTATCTCCAACTGTTCACCAAAGAGTGTCTCAAGTTCTGCGCCTCCAAGCAGGAGGCCGAGGAGAAGGCGCTGAACGAGGAGAAGGTGGCCTACGACTGCAGCCCCAACAAGAACATGTACCTGAATGTGGTCCTGAACACCCTCAAGAGACTGAAGGGCCTGACCCCCAGCTCCATGCCGGGCCTCAGCAGGGCCGCCCTGTACAGCCGCCTCCAGGAGTTCCTGCTCACCCAGGACCAGCTCAAGGAGAACGGCTACCCCTTCCCGCACCCCGAGCGGCCCGGGGGCGCCGTCCTCTTCACTGGCCAGGGGAAGGGGCCCGGCGACTCCTCCTGCAGGGTCTGCTGCCGTTGTGGCACCGACTACCTGGTGTCCTCCTCGGGCCGCTGTCTACGCGACCAGTTGTGTTATTATCACTGGGGGCGGGTCCGCTCCAGCCAAGTGGCTGCAGGCCGGGTTAGCCAGTACACCTGCTGTGCAGCTGCTCCTGGCTCAGTGGGCTGCCAGGTGGCAAAGCAGCACGTGCGGGACGGCCGCAAGGAGAGCCTCCATGGCTTCGTGAAGACCTTCAAGAAAGAGTTTTCCACAGATGCTTATCCAGGAATCTACACCTTGGACTGTGAGATGTGCTACACCACGCATGGCCTGGAGCTGACCCGCGTCACCGTGGTGGACGCCGACATGCAAGTGGTGTACGACACCTTCGTCAAGCCCGACAACGAGATCGTGGACTACAACACCAGGTTTTCCGGAGTGACCGAGGCCGACGTCGCCAAGACGAGCGTCACGTTGCCCGAAGTCCAAGCCATCCTGCTGAGCTTTTTCAGCGCCCAAACCATCCTCATCGGGCACAGCCTGGAGAGCGATCTGCTGGCCCTCAAGCTGATCCACAGCACCGTGGTGGACACGGCCGTGCTCTTCCCGCACTACCTGGGTTTCCCCTACAAGCGTTCCCTCAGGAATCTCGCGGCCGACTACCTGGGACAGATCATCCAGGACAGCCAGGACGGCCACAACTCCAGCGAGGACGCAAACGCCTGCCTGCAGCTGGCGATGTGGAAGGTTCGACAGCGCGCCCAGATCCAGCCACGCCACCGGTCCGCCTCTCCCGCCGCCCTGGCCTGTCCTGAGCCCCAGGCCTCTTCCCAAACTGCCATCGATCCCGAGAGCTAGCCCTGTCCAGCTCGCCGCAAAGCGAAAGAAACTGGAGCAGCCGGCGGCAGGAGAGGGCCAAAAGCCAAGACTAACCCCGACCCCGGACTCCCAGTCCCCCGGAGTCCCTGCCGCGGGCCGTCGTCCCTGTCCCCATCCCTCTGCCCCTCCCAGACCTCTGTCCTTCCACCAATGGGCTCCCCGAGGCCCCAGCCGCCACTCCCAGTCCCCGGAGACCCTGCCGCCGCCCCTGGCGCCTGTGCCCATCCCTCTGCCCCTCCCAGACCTCTGGCCTTCCACCACTAGCCTCCCCCAGCCCACCTGGACTTCCCCGGCCTCTGACAACAAGGCCAGCCCCCAGGCCCACCAGCCTCCTGATCGTCTTCGTTCTTGGGCCTCTTCCCCTTCTGTGGGGCTGTCTGAATCTCCCCTACCCCACCCGATTTTTCCCCCGCCCCCGGAGCAGGCGCAGAATAAATGTCTGTATGAAGTTAAAAATTAAAAATAAAAAAAAAGCTAAAAACAACTGAAAGTCCTTTGCTTTTGAATGTGCGATTACCTGGTTTTCTCTAGAGGCACCACTGTGAGGTGGCTCAAGCCCTTAGGCTCTGGAGTTAGACATCTGGGTTCCCATTCCAATTCCACCACTTACTAGCTTTGTCATATTGGACGCATAACTTTTTTGCGCTTCTACTTCTTGATCTTTCAAGTGTCATCAGAAGATAATTAGACACCCACACAATAGCAATGGGAGATTTTAACACCCCACCGTCAACATGAAACAGATCAACGAGACAGAAAGTTGAAAAGGATATCCAGGAACTGAACTTAGCTCTGCACCAAGCAGACCGAATAGACATCTACATTAACTCTCCACCCCAAATCAACAGAATATACATTCTTCTCAGCACCACATCACACTTATTCCAAAACTGACCACATAGTTGGAAGGAAAGCACTCCTCCGCAAATGCAAAAGAACAGAAATTACAACCAACTGTCTCTCAGACCACAGGGCAGTCAAACTGGACCTCAGGATGAAGAAACTCACTCAAAACCGCTCAACTACACGGAAACGGAGCAATCTGCTCCTGAGTGACTACTGGGTACATAGCGAAATGAAGACAGAATAAAGATGTTCTTTGAAACCAATGAGAACAAAGACACAACATACCAGAATCTCTGGGATACATTGAAAGCAGTGTGTAGAGGGAAACGTAGCATTAAATGCCCACAAGAGAAAGCAGGAAAGATCTAAAATGGACACCCTCACGTCCCAATTCAAAGAATCAGGGAAGCAAGAGCAAACACCATGCCTGAATCAGTCAGTCAACTTCCAACAGGGCTCCAAGAGAGAATGAACCACCATGCCTCTTTAAATCCACGTTTCTATTTGGAATCTTCAATGAGAGATGAGACACTAAGCAGCTAGTTTTGGTGGAATGGCTGATTTTGTCAATGTTTTCGGTGTGTGAGTGTGTGTGTGTGTGTATGTATAGATAACTAAATTAAACTGATAATCTGGATGCTTACATTTCCATTCATTTAATTTGTGTATGTGAGCCCACGCACACGTATATACACACACACTAACACTTCCAGAACACTGACTTAGTGAAGAACTGGATTTCCAGTGTGTCAGAAAAATTTCAGAAAGCGCTGAAGAAGGGCATTTCTGATGGATTTCACCGTTCCTGGAATTTTACTTTCCTTTATAACTTAGAGTTCTTCTCTGGAGATTTAATAGATAAAAGTCTTTTGCAGTGTACGTTATTTCATTTTATTTTTATAATTTATTTAAATTGTCATTTTAAATTGACAAATAAAAATGATATATATTTATGGTGTACAACATGATGTTTCATATATGTATACATTGTGGAATGACACAAAAATCAAGCTAATTAACACATTCGTTTCCTCACATACTGATTTTATGGTGATGAGAACATGTTTCAAATCTACTCTGATAGCACATTTCAAGTATACAGTACATAGTTACCCACTGTCGTTGCCGTGCTGTTCAACATATCTCTAGAACTATTCGTATCTGAAATTTTGTATCATTAGACTAACATCTCCCAATCCCTCCCCGGCCCCTGCCTCGGGTAAGCAGCGTTCTGCTCTCTACGACTCTGGGTTCCACTTTTTTACATTGCACATAGAAGTGAGATCGTGCAGTATTTGTATTTCTGTGTTTGCTTTTTAAAACTTTATGATGTATTGATGTATTTTTTCAGACAGTGTCGGAGTCTGTCACCAAGGCTGGAGTACAGTGACACAAACACGGCTCACCACGGCCTCCACCTCCCGGGGTCAAGAGATCCTCCCACTTCAGCCTCCTGAGTAGCTAGGACTACAGGCGTCCAACACCACACCTGGCTAATTTTTGTATTTTTTGTAGAGATGGTTGATCTCCAACTCCGGGGCTCAACTCTTCCTCCTCCCTTCTCCTCCCAAAGTCCTGGGATTACAGGCCTGAGCCACTGTGTCTGGCCTTTGCTTTATTTCACACAGTAGAACATCCTCTAAGCTCATTCATGTTGCTAATGATAAGATTTCTTTCTTTTTCAAGGCTGAATAGGATTCTATTGGATATATGTACCTATATAGATAGATAGATAGATAGATATACATTTATTATTATTGTTTTGGGGGGGATATGGTTTCGCTCGTGTTCCCCAGGCTGGAGTGCAGTGGCATGATTTCGGCTCACTACAACCTCTGCCTCCCAGGCTGAAGTGATTCTCCTGCCTCAGCTGAGATTAAAGGCATGTCCCATCATGTGCGGCCAATTTTGTGTTTCTAGGAGAGATGGGTTTTCACCATG
This sequence comes from Pongo pygmaeus, assembly GCF_028885625.2. Classification (NCBI taxonomy): domain Eukaryota; kingdom Metazoa; phylum Chordata; class Mammalia; order Primates; family Hominidae; genus Pongo; species Pongo pygmaeus. Next base: position 51,663,791 of record NC_072380.2, read on the forward strand.
TTGGCCAGGCTGGTCTCGAACTCCAACAATTCTACTTCAACTATTTATTGGATACAAATATTTATGTGTGAGAAACAAGATTTTCAAGAGTGAAAGATTTAAAAACGACTTAATTGTACATCAGTAAGAGGCTGGCTAACTAAATCAGAGTACGTTCATCCTTACAGAAGAATACTATGCAGCTAGAACAAAACCAAATGGAGGAAACTCTTCCAAATGGTAACTTGGAATGATGTTCAAGACTTATTGTAAAATAAGTTTACAGTAAGGTGTAAGGTACCTTATGGCAAAATTCTCTCAGAAATGTGTGTGTGGATTTCAAGTCATCCCAGTCCTAGAACATTGTGCTCTTTAGAGATGCCATACCTGTCTTTCCCTTTGTAATATCAAAGCAGTAATATCTTCTCTGGAGGCTTGTTGGGTGAATTGAATGGAAGAAAGTTAAGGAGGTAGCAGAACCATTGCTGTTTCCCCTCCATAGCCCTGCCACCCACTAAAGAAAGTTGGATGAGATTACTTAATGATTTCCCATTAAGTTGTATTTCCAAATATCATGATTACCATTTAAATGTAGTTGGTATGGAGCTTCGTGAGTGTGTGCTTCGTTTATTATGCATCACGTTCAGCTCCTTGTTATTTGCCTCCTAGTTATCATAGTAAAACTCTACTCCTCTACTCCGAGGAGCCCCTACCATCCGTATCGTCACTTTCCGGCCCAGCACTCTTCATGCTCGTTCGTTTAAAGTATTCTACATTGGGCAAATGAATCTTGGAAGGCAAAAGCTACTGAATTTAGCGAGTTTGTGGAGGCGTTCCCACCGATCAGCAAGGTGGAGTTCCACACACCCGATGACTGCACAACTCCTATAAGGCAGCAATATGCTGCAAACCCAGACGGCCACTCTTCTCACCCCTCGTCCCTTTGCTGTTCTGGATAATGAGGTCAATAGTCACCTAGGCAACTTGCAAAACTAACTGAAATGGAGAAAGGCCTTCCGGCTGGTGACTAGCCGAGGTCCACCTGGCCCCAATAAGCTGCTGAACAAGAAGGGCTGCCAGAAATTTCCCCCTAGGGAATTTGGTGGAGACGAAGACCTGCTCACTGGACAACGGTTCCTCCCAGGATACCCCCAAGCTGAAGAAGCGGGCTCTGAGCCACCCCCTTTCACCCTCCTTTTCCCCACCCTGGCCTGCTGAAGGTGCGCGTCAGGATGTGGACTACTGAGCCCTAAAGAAACAAGTCCTTCCACTTTGACCCCACGGAGGATTGCCTGTGCGGATCTTCAACGAGTCTACCAGTGTCTAGACACGGGAGCAGTTTTGTCTGGCACAGCAGCTCCCTCAAGGAAGACAAGAGTGAGGAGACAAGAGGAGGATCTCATCTCTCATCTTTCCAAGCAAGGCAACGAGACTTTCTCTCATCTTTCCAAGCAAGGCAAGGAGACTTTTTCTCATGAGGAAACAAAAAGAAGTTGGAAGGAACGAAACCAGCCTGGAAGGTGAATTCCTAAGGATTGCCCATTGAAACTGACAAAATGGCCCTTGTTTGACGAGAGGAATGAGCAGAGCATTGATGTGGTCAAAAAGGACTCGAGTGAGACTTTCCCAGCACGTTTCTACCAAAGCTTTGTCTAAGTTTCGCAAAACACTCTCCTAATAAGCAGATGTTTGGCTCTTCAGAAAGTCAACATGCAAAATGCCTTGAGCGTCCCATAACACTGATGCCATGATGTTGCCTTTGGTCTGCCCTCCTTTTCCTTTGACTGGACCACTGCCATCTCTTGGTAGCCATCGCTTTGATGACGCTTTGTCTTCAGGATCATATTGGCAAAGCCATGTTCCAAATTCCGGTTACAATTTGTCAAACAGGTGCCCCAGGATCGTGATCCCTCCTGTTGAAAATTTCCACTGATAGCTCTCGTCGTCACTGCAGCTGATCTGGGCACAATGGTTTTCACAGCCACTGCAGGATTCATCTTCCACATCTTCTCATCTCTTCTTGAAACAAGCCATACCTCCGTAAAGAGTTGATTTCTTTGGGCTAGTGTCCTTAGAAGCTTTTCTTCAAACATCAATGATTTCTTCATTCTTCCACCCAAGCTTCACCGTCAATTGGATGTTTGCTCTTGCTGCAATTTTAGCGGAATTCAAGTTGCACTGATAGGAGGCCTTTTCAGTGGATGTCTCATCCTTCTTAGTGCCTCCAATGAGATCCAGTTCAGAAAGGTTGTAAGAAGTTAGTACATGTTTATTTTAGTGAAAACGAATTGAAATCCATGCATAGATTTCTCACCATGTACATTTTCTATGAACTTTCGGAAGACCCCCTGTACTGAATATTGCCCAAATCCTGGGAGAGAAGTGGATGCGGTCCACTTCCTGTCTTCAGTTTGCCCACAGTGGAGGAGTGCACAGAGCAGGGAAAGGCAGCCCCAGAGAGAGGCATGCCCTCCAGCATGCAGCAGACTGCTGGCCCAGTCCTGGCTCCATGGGTTGCTGTGTGGGCCCAGCAAGCTGACCAACCTCCCTGAACCTTAATTTAATCCTAGGTAGCCCAATTCCACTCGCTATTATAGGACTGCTGTGCAGGGACAGTCAATTAACTTAAGAAAAGGAACCTAGCTCCAAGTTTGGCAACCGGGAATTCCAGTTGATTCCATGGGCGGACCCCCTGAGGAATTCCCAAGCTGAAGTCTCGTGGAAGATGAGGTTCAGTGTGACTAGACTGAAGCACCAATCCAATAAAGGGGAAGTCCCACCCACTCTGCCCTGTGCCTGTATAAAGGTGAGGCGGGGCGGCCGCGCCACTCATTGAAGCCGCCAGTTGGGAGAGGAGCAGAGCCAGGCCGGTGCTCCCGAAGGCAGCAAGATGTTGCGAGCCACAGCTCCCTGCTGGTTCCCACCTGCATACCCAGAAGCTAAGAAGGTGGCCGAGGAGGCGCCCCACGAGGCAAGCCGCCATTTGGGAGTGGAGCAGAGCCAGGTCGGTGTTCCCGAAGGCAGCAATATGCTGCGAGCCACAGCTCCCTGCTGGTTCCCTCCTGCATACCCAGAAGCCAAGAAGGTGGCCGAGGAGGCGGCCCTCGAGGCTCCAGAATTCCCACTGCCCTCTCATCAGCCTGCCCAGAGCTTCGGGCTCTGCGTGCCCCAGATGCACAACCAGGCCTCAGCACTCGTGGACATCCGGGCGGAGCCCCAGAATAGGGGTCCGGCGGTGCCCCCAGCGTGGCCCAAGATGGCGACGGAGGCGTGGTACTTCCCCGCGCAGAGGGGGTCGGCCTGCTGCTTGCCAGCCGCCCCAAGGCTGACAGAGAGGCCCTGTGGAGTCCGCATCTCAGCTCCCAGGGAGAGGAAGAGGATCGCCCACTTTCCCAGCCCCTGCTTGGTCGCAGGTCGCACCGATGCCAAGAGAACCCGGGTGGCCGGCAGCAGCCAACGCTCCAATGGCTCCAGGGTCGGCACACAGCCACGGAAGACTGGTCGCAACAGACGGGGGAGGGCATGCAAGACCTCCACTACACTCAGCTCTAAGCGAATCGTCCGTGGTCCATCCTTACCGACTTGGAAGAAACCCATTATCCTCCGAAGGTCTCGCTGCCAAGTCCCCACCGTCATCCGCCGAGGCTATCTCCAACTGTTCACCAAAGAGTGTCTCAAGTTCTGCGCCTCCAAGCAGGAGGCCGGGGAGAAGGCGCTGAACGAGGAGAAGGTGGCCTACGACTGCAGCCCCAACAAGAACATGTACCTGAATGTGGTCCTGAACACCCTCAAGAGACTGAAGGGCCTGACCCCCAGCTCCATGCCGGGCCTCAGCAGGGCCGCCCTGTACAGCCGCCTCCAGGAGTTCCTGCTCACCCAGGACCAGCTCAAGGAGAACGGCTACCCCTTCCCGCACCCCGAGCGGCCCGGAGGCGCCGTCCTCTTCACTGGCCAGGGGAAGGGGCCCGGCGACTCCTCCTGCAGGGTCTGCTGCCGTTGTGGCACCGACTACCTGGTGTCCTCCTCGGGCCGCTGTCTACGCGACCAGTTGTGTTATTATCACTGGGGGCGGGTCCGCTCCAGCCAAGTGGCTGCAGGCCGGGTTAGCCAGTACACCTGCTGTGCAGCTGCTCCTGGCTCAGTGGGCTGCCAGGTGGCAAAGCAGCACGTGCGGGACGGCCGCAAGGAGAGCCTCCATGGCTTCGTGAAGACCTTCAAGAAAGAGTTTTCCACAGACGCTTATCCAGGAATCTACGCCTTGGACTGTGAGATGTGCTACACCACGCATGGCCTGGAGCTGACCCGCGTCACCGTGGTGGACGCCGACATGCAAGTGGTGTACGACACCTTCGTCAAGCCCGACAACGAGATCGTGGACTACAACACCAGGTTTTCCGGAGTGACCGAGGCCGACGTCGCCAAGACGAGCGTCACGTTGCCCGAAGTCCAAGCCATCCTGCTGAGCTTTTTCAGCGCCCAAACCATCCTCATCGGGCACAGCCTGGAGAGCGATCTGCTGGCCCTCAAGCTGATCCACAGCACCGTGGTGGACACGGCCGTGCTCTTCCCGCACTACCTGGGTTTCCCCTACAAGCGTTCCCTCAGGAATCTCGCGGCCGACTACCTGGGACAGATCATCCAGGACAGCCAGGACGGCCACAACTCCAGCGAGGACGCAAACGCCTGCCTGCAGCTGGCGATGTGGAAGGTTCGACAGCGCGCCCAGATCCAGCCACGCCACCGGTCCGCCTCTCCCGCCGCCCTGGCCTGTCCTGAGCCCCAGGCCTCTTCCCAAACTGCCATCGATCCCGAGAGCTAGCCCTGTCCACCTCGCCGCAAAGCGAAAGAAACTGGAGCAGCCGGCGGCAGGAGAGGGCCAAAAGCCAAGACTAACCCCGACCCCGGACTCCCAGTCCCCCGGAGTCCCTGCCGCGGGCCGTCGTCCCTGTCCCCATCCCTCTGCCCCTCCCAGACCTCTGTCCTTCCACCAATGGGCTCCCCGAGGCCCCAGCCGCCACTCCCAGTCCCCGGAGACCCTGCCGCCGCCCCTGGCGCCTGTGCCCATCCCTCTGCCCCTCCCAGACCTCTGGCCTTCCACCACTAGCCTCCCCCAGCCCACCTGAACTTCCCCGGCCTCTGACAACAAGGCCAGCCCCCAGGCCCACCAGCCTCCTGATCGTCTTCGTTCTTGGGCCTCTTCCCCTTCTGTGGGGCTGTCTGAACCTCCCTTCCCCCACCCGATTTTTCCCCTGCCCCCGGGGCAGGCGCAGAATAAATGTCTGTATGAAGTTAAAAATTAAAAATAAAAAAAAAGCTAAAAACAACTGAAAGTCCTTTGCTTTTGAATGTGCGCTTACCTGGTTTTCTCTAGAGGCACCACTGTGAGGTGGCTCAAGCGCTTAGGCTCTGGAGTTAGACATCTGGGTTCCCATTCCAATTCCACCACTTACTAGCTTTGTCATATTGGACGCATAACTTTTTTGCGCTTCTACTTCTTGATCTTTCAAGTGTCATCAGAAGATAATTAGACACCCACACAATAGCAATGGGAGATTTTAACACCCCACCGTCAACATGAAACAGATCAACGAGACAGAAAGTTGAAAAGGATATCCAGGAACTGAACTTAGCTCTGCACCAAGCAGACCGAATAGACATCTACATTAACTCTCCACCCCAAATCAACAGAATATACATTCTTCTCAGCACCACATCACACTTATTCCAAAACTGACCACATAGTTGGAAGGAAAGCACTCCTCCGCAAATGCAAAAGAACAGAAATTACAACCAACTGTCTCTCAGACCACAGGGCAGTCAAACTGGACCTCAGGATGAAGAAACTCACTCAAAACCGCTCAACTACACGGAAACGGAGCAATCTGCTCCTGAGTGACTACTGGGTACATAGCGAAATGAAGACAGAATAAAGATGTTCTTTGAAACCAATGAGAACAAAGACACAACATACCAGAATCTCTGGGATACATTGAAAGCAGTGTGTAGAGGGAAACGTAGCATTAAATGCCCACAAGAGAAAGCAGGAAAGATCTAAAATGGACACCCTCACGTCCCAATTCAAAGAATCAGGGAAGCAAGAGCAAACACCATGCCTGAATCAGTCAGTCAACTTCCAACAGGGCTCCAAGAGAGAATGAACCACCATGCCTCTTTAAATCCACGTTTCTATTTGGAATCTTCAATGAGAGATGAGACACTAAGCAGCTAGTTTTGGTGGAATGGCTGATTTTGTCAATGTTTTCGGTGTGTGAGTGTGTGTGTGTGTGTATGTATAGATAACTAAATTAAACTGATAATCTGGATGCTTACATTTCCATTCATTTAATTTGTGTATGTGAGCCCACGCACACGTATATACACACACACTAACACTTCCAGAACACTGACTTAGTGAAGAACTGGATTTCCAGTGTGTCAGACAAATTTCAGAAAGCGCTGAAGAAGGGCATTTCTGATGGATTTCACCGTTCCTGGAATTTTACTTTCCTTTATAACTTAGAGTTCTTCTCTGGAGATTTAATAGATAAAAGTCTTTTGCAGTGTACGTTATTTCATTGTATTTTTATAATTTATTTCAATTGTCATTTTAAATTGACAAATAAAAATGATATATATTTATGGTGTACAACATGATGTTTCATATATGTATACATTGTGGAATGACACAAAAATCAAGCTAATTAACACATTCGTTTCCTCACATACTGATTTTATGGTGATGAGAACATGTTTCAAATCTACTCTGATAGCACATTTCAAGTATACAGTACATAGTTACCCACTGTCGTTGCCGTGCTGTTCAACATATCTCTAGAACTATTCGTATCTGAAATTTTGTATCATTAGACTAACATCTCCCAATCCCTCCCCGGCCCCTGCCTCGGGTAAGCAGCGTTCTGCTCTCTACGACTCTGAGTTCCACTTTTTTACATTGCACATAGAAGTGAGATCGTGCAGTATTTGTATTTCTGTGTTTGCTTTTTAAAACTTTATGATGTATTGATGTATTTTTTCAGACAGTGTCGGAGTCTGTCACCAAGGCTGGAGTACAGTGACACAAACACGGCTCACCACGGCCTCCACCTCCCGGGGTCAAGAGATCCTCCCACTTCAGCCTCCTGAGTAGCTAGGACTACAGGCGTCCAACACCACACCTGGCTAATTTTTGTATTTTTTGTAGAGATGGTTGATCTCCAACTCCTGGGCTCAACTCTTCCTCCTCCCTTCTCCTCCCAAAGTCCTGGGATTACAGGCCTGAGCCACTGTGTCTGGCCTTTGCTTTATTTCACACAGTAGAACATCCTCTAAGCTCATTCATGTTGCTAATGATAAGATTTCTTTCTTTTTCAAGGCTGAATAGGATTCTATTGGATATATGTACCTATATAGATAGATAGATAGATAGATATACATTTATTATTATTGTTTTGGGGGGGATATGGTTTCGCTCGTGTTCCCCAGGCTGGAGTACAGTGGCATGATTTCGGCTCACTACAACCTCTGCCTCCCAGGCTGAAGTGATTCTCCTGCCTCAGCTGAGATTAAAGGCATGTCCCATCATGTGCGGCCAATTTTGTGTTTCTAGGAGAGATGGGTTTTCACCATGTTGGCCAGGCTGGTCTCGAACTCCAACAATTCTACTTCAACTATTTATTGGATACAAATATTTATGTGTGAGAAACAAGATTTTCAAGAGTGAAAGATTTAAAAACGACTTAATTGTACATCAGTAAGAGGCTGGCTAACTAAATCAGAGTACGTTCATCCTTACAGAAGAATACTATGCAGCTAGAACAAAACCAAATGGAGGAAACTCTTCCAAATGGTAACTTGGAATGATGTTCAAGACTTATTGTAAAATAAGTTTACAGTAAGGTGTAAGGTCCCTTATGGCAAAATTCTCTCAGAAATGTGTGTGTGGATTTCAAGTCATCCCAGTCCTAGAACATTGTGCTCTTTAGAGATGCCATACCTGTCTTTCCCTTTGTAATATCAAAGCAGTAATATCTTCTCTGGAGGCTTGTTGGGTGAATTGAATGGAAGAAAGTTAAGGAGGTAGCAGAACCATTGCTGTTTCCCCTCCATAGCCCTGCCACCCACTAAAGAAAGTTGGATGAGATTACTTAATGATTTCCCATTAAGTTGTATTTCCAAATATCATGATTACCATTTGAATGTAGTTGGTATGGAGCTTCGTGAGTGTGTGCTTCGTTTATTATGCATCACGTTCAGCTCCTTGTTATTTGCCTCCTAGTTATCATAGTAAAACTCTACTCCTCTACTCCGAGGAGCCCCTACCATCCGTATCGTCACTTTCCGGCCCAGCACTCTTCATGCTCGTTCGTTTAAAGTATTCTACATTGGGCAAATGAATCTTGGAAGGCAAAAGCTACTGAATTTAGCGAGTTTGTGGAGGCGTTCCCACCGATCAGCAAGGTGGAGTTCCACACACCCGATGACTGCACAACTCCTATAAGGCAGCAATATGCTGCAAACCCAGACGGCCACTCTTCTCACCCCTCGTCCCTTTGCTGTTCTGGATAATGAGGTCAATAGTCACCTAGGCAACTTGCAAAACTAACTGAAATGGAGAAAGGCCTTCCGGCTGGTGACTAGCCGAGGTCCACCTGGCCCCAATAAGCTGCTGAACAAGAAGGGCTGCCAGAAATTTCCCCCTAGGGAATTTGGTGGAGACGAAGACCTGCTCACTGGACAACGGTTCCTCCCAGGATACCCCCAAGCTGAAGAAGCGGGCTCTGAGCCACCCCCTTTCACCCTCCTTTTCCCCACCCTGGCCTGGTGAAGGTGCGCGTCAGGATGTGGACTACTGAGCCCTAAAGAAACAAGTCCTTCCACTTTGACCCCACGGAGGATTGCCTGTGCGGATCTTCAACGAGTCTACCAGTGTCTGGACACGGGAGCAGTTCTGTCTGGCACAGCAGCTCCCTCAAGGAAGACAAGAGTGAGGAGAAAGGAAACTCAAGTCTGACCATTCTGTCCTGGGAGACAAGAGGAGGATCTCATCTCTCATCTTTCCAAGCAAGGCAACGAGACTTTCTCTCATCTTTCCAAGCAAGGCAAGGAGACTTTTTCTCATGAGGAAACAAAAAGAAGTTGGAAGGAACGAAACCAGCCTGGAAGGTGAATTCCTAAGGATTGCCCATTGAAACTGACAAAATGGCCCTTGTTTGACGAGAGGAATGAGCAGAGTATTGATGTGGTCAAAAAGGACTCGAGTGAGACTTTCCCAGCACGTTTCTACCAAAGCTTTGTCTAAGTTTCGCAAAACACTCTCCTAATAAGCAGATGTTTGGCTCTTCAGAAAGTCAACATGCAAAATGCCTTGAGCGTCCCATAACACTGATGCCATGATGTTGCCTTTGGTCTGCCCTCCTTTTCCTTTGACTGGACCACTGCCATCTCTTGGTAGCCATCGCTTTGATGACGCTTTGTCTTCAGGATCATATTGGCAAAGCCATGTTCCAAATTCCGGTTACAATTTGTCAAAGAGGTGCCCCAGGATCGTGATCCCTCCTGTTGAAAATTTCCACTGATAGCTCTCGTCGTCACTGCAGCTGATCTGGGCACAATGGTTTTCACAGCCACTGCAGGATTCATCTTCCACATCTTCTCATCTCTTCTTGAAACAAGCCATACCTCCGTAAAGAGTTGATTTCTTTGGGCTAGTGTCCTTAGAAGCTTTTCTTCAAACATCAATGATTTCTTCATTCTTCCACCCAAGCTTCACCGTCAATTGGATGTTTGCTCTTGCTGCAATTTTAGCGGAATTCAAGTTGCACTGATAGGAGGCCTTTTCAGTGGATGTCTCATCCTTCTTAGTGCCTCCAATGAGATCCAGTTCAGAAAGGTTGTAAGAAGTTAGTACATGTTTATTTTAGTGAAAACGAATTGAAATCCATGCATAGATTTCTCACCATGTACATTTTCTATGAACTTTCGGAAGACCCCCTGTACTGAATATTGCCCAAATCCTGGGAGAGAAGTGGATGCGGTCCACTTCCTGTCTTCAGTTTGCCCACAGTGGAGGAGTGCACAGAGCAGGGAAAGGCAGCCCCAGAGAGAGGCATGCCCTCCAGCATGCAGCAGACTGCTGGCCCAGTCCTGGCTCCATGGGTTGCTGTGTGGGCCCAGCAAGCTGACCAACCTCCCTGAACCTTAATTTAATCCTAGGTAGCCCAATTCCACTCGCTATTATAGGACTGCTGTGCAGGGACAGTCAATTAACTTAAGAAAAGGAACCTAGCTCCAAGGTTGGCAACCGGGAATTCCAGTTGATTCCATGGGCGGACCCCCTGAGGAATTCCCAAGCTGAAGTCTCGTGGAAGATGAGGTTCAGTGTGACTAGACTGAAGCACCAATCCAATGAAGGGGAAGTCCCACCCAATCTGCCCTGTGCCTGTATAAAGGTGAGGCGGGGCGGCCGCGCCACGAATTGAAGCCGCCAGTTGGGAGAGGAGCAGAGCCAGGTCGGTGCTCCCGAAGGCAGCAAGATGTTGCGAGCCACAGCTCCCTGCTGGTTCCCACCTGCATACCCAGAAGCTAAGAAGGTGGCCGAGGAGGCGCCCCACGAGGCAAGCCGCCATTTGGGGGTGAAGCAGAGCCAGGTCGGTGTTCCCGAAGGCAGCAAGATGCTGCGAGCCACAGCTCCCTGCTGGTTCCCTCCTGCATACCCAGAAGCCAAGAAGGTGGCCGAGGAGGCGGCCCTCGAGGCTCCAGAATTCCCACTGCCCTCTCATCAGCCTGCCCAGAGCTTCGGGCTCTGCGTGCCCCAGATGCACAACCAGGCCTCAGCACTCGTGGACATCCGGGCGGAGCCCCAGAATAGGGGTCCGGCGGTGCCCCCAGCGTGGCCCAAGATGGCGACGGGGGCGTGGTACTTCCCCGCGCAGAGGGGGTCGGCCTGCTGCTTGCCAGCCGCCCCAAGGCTGACAGAGAGGCCCTGTGGAGTCCGCATCTCAGCCCCCAGGGAGAGGAAGAGGATCGCCCACTTTCCCAGCCCCTGCTTGGTCGCAGGTCGCACCGATGCCAAGAGAACCCGGGTGGCCGGCAGCAGCCAACGCTCCAATGGCTCCAGGGTCGGCACACAGCCACGGAAGACTGGTCGCAACAGACGGGGGAGGGCATGCAAGACCTCCACCACACTCAGCTCTAAGCGAATCGTCCGTCGTCCATCCTTACCGACTTGGAAGAAACCCATTATCCTCCGAAGGTCTCGCTGCCAAGTCCCCACCGTCATCCGCCGAGGCTATCTCCAACTGTTCACCAAAGAGTGTCTCAAGTTCTGCGCCTCCAAGCAGGAGGCCGAGGAGAAGGCGCTGAACGAGGAGAAGGTGGCCTACGACTGCAGCCCCAACAAGAACATGTACCTGAATGTGGTCCTGAACACCCTCAAGAGACTGAAGGGCCTGACCCCCAGCTCCATGCCGGGCCTCAGCAGGGCCGCCCTGTACAGCCGCCTCCAGGAGTTCCTGCTCACCCAGGACCAGCTCAAGGAGAACGGCTACCCCTTCCCGCACCCCGAGCGGCCCGGAGGCGCCGTCCTCTTCACTGGCCAGGGGAAGGGGCCCGGCGACTCCTCCTGCAGGGTCTGCTGCCGTTGTGGCACCGACTACCTGGTGTCCTCCTCGGGCCGCTGTCTACGCGACCAGTTGTGTTATTATCACTGGGGGCGGGTCCGCTCCAGCCAAGTGGCTGCAGGCCGGGTTAGCCAGTACACCTGCTGTGCAGCTGCTCCTGGCTCAGTGGGCTGCCAGGTGGCAAAGCAGCACGTGCGGGACGGCCGCAAGGAGAGCCTCCATGGCTTCGTGAAGACCTTCAAGAAAGAGTTTTCCACAGACGCTTATCCAGGAATCTACGCCTTGGACTGTGAGATGTGCTACACCACGCATGGCCTGGAGCTGACCCGCGTCACCGTGGTGGACGCCGACATGCAAGTGGTGTACGACACCTTCGTCAAGCCCGACAACGAGATCGTGGACTACAACACCAGGTTTTCCGGAGTGACCGAGGCCGACGTCGCCAAGACGAGCGTCACGTTGCCCGAAGTCCAAGCCATCCTGCTGAGCTTTTTCAGCGCCCAAACCATCCTCATCGGGCACAGCCTGGAGAGCGATCTGCTGGCCCTCAAGCTGATCCACAGCACCGTGGTGGACACGGCCGTGCTCTTCCCGCACTACCTGGGTTTCCCCTACAAGCGTTCCCTCAGGAATCTCGCGGCCGACTACCTGGGACAGATCATCCAGGACAGCCAGGACGGCCACAACTCCAGCGAGGACGCAAACGCCTGCCTGCAGCTGGCGATGTGGAAGGTTCGACAGCGCACCCAGATCCAGCCAAGCCACCGGTCCGCCTCTCCCGCCGCCCTGGCCTGTCCTGAGCCCCAGGCCTCTTCCCAAACTGCCATCGATCCCGAGAGCTAGCCCTGTCCACCTCGCCGCAAAGCGAAAGAAACTGGAGCAGCCGGCGGCAGGAGAGGGCCAAAAGCCAAGACTAACCCCGACCCCGGACTCCCAGTCCCCCGGAGTCCCTGCCGCGGGCCGTCGTCCCTGTCCCCATCCCTCTGCCCCTCCCAGACCTCTGTCCTTCCACCAATGGGCTCCCCGAGGCCCCAGCCGCCACTCCCAGTCCCCGGGGACCCTGCCGCCGCCCCTGGCGCCTGTGCCCAACCCTCTGCCCCTCCCAGACCTCTGGCCTTCCACCACTAGCCTCCCCCAGCCCACCTGGACTACCGCGGCCTCTGACAACAAGGCCAGCCCCCAGGCCCACCAGCCTCCTGATCGTCTTCGTTCTTGGGCCTCTTCCCCTTCTGTGGGGCTGTCTGAACCTCCCCTCCCCCACCCGATTTTTCCCCCGCCCCCGGGTCAGGCGCAGAATAAATGTCTCTATGAAGTTAAAAATTAAAAATAAAAAAAAAGCTAAAAACAACTGAAAGTCCTTTGCTTTTGAATGTGCGCTTACCTGGTTTTCTCTAGAGGCACCACTGTGAGGTGGCTCAAGCCCTTAGGCTCTGGAGTTAGACATCTGGGTTCCCATTCCAATTCCACCACTTACTAGCTTTGTCATATTGGACGCATAACTTTTTTGCGCTTCTACTTCTTGATCTTTCAAGTGTCATCAGAAGATAATTAGACACCCACACAATAGCAATGGGAGATTTTAACACCCCACCGTCAACATGAAACAGATCAACGAGACAGAAAGTTGAAAAGGATATCCAGGAACTGAACTTAGCTCTGCACCAAGCAGACCGAATAGACATCTACATTAACTCTCCACCCCAAATCAACAGAATATACATTCTTCTCAGCACCACATCACACTTATTCCAAAACTGACCACATAGTTGGAAGGAAAGCACTCCTCCGCAAATGCAAAAGAACAGAAATTACAACCAACTGTCTCTCAGACCACAGGGCAGTCAAACTGGACCTCAGGATGAAGAAACTCACTCAAAACCGCTCAACTACACGGAAACGGAGCAATCTGCTCCTGAGTGACTACTGGGTACATAGCGAAATGAAGACAGAATAAAGATGTTCTTTGAAACCAATGAGAACAAAGACACAACATACCAGAATCTCTGGGATACATTGAAAGCAGTGTGTAGAGGGAAACGTAGCATTAAATGCCCACAAGAGAAAGCAGGAAAGATCTAAAATGGACACCCTCACGTCCCAATTCAAAGAACCAGGGAAGCAAGAGCAAACACAATGTCTGAATCAGTCAGTCAACTTCCAACAGGGCTCCAAGAGAGAATGAACCACCATGCCTCTTTAAATCCACGTTTCTATTTGGAATCTTCAATGAGAGATGAGACACTAAGCAGCTAGTTTTGGTGGAATGGCTGATTTTGTCAATGTTTTCGGTGTGTGAGTGTGTGTGTGTGTGTATGTATAGATAACTAAATTAAACTGATAATCTGGATGCTTACATTTCCATTCATTTAATTTGTGTATGTGAGCCCACGCACACGTATATACACACACACTAACACTTCCAGAACACTGACTTAGTGAAGAACTGGATTTCCAGTGTGTCAGACAAATTTCAGAAAGCGCTGAAGAAGGGCATTTCTGATGGATTTCACCGTTCTTGGAATTTTACTTTCCTTTATAACTTAGAGTTCTTCTCTGGAGATTTAATAGATAAAAGTCTTTTGCAGTGTACGTTATTTCATTGTATTTTTATAATTTATTTCAATTGTCATTTTAAATTGACAAATAAAAATGATATATATTTATGGTGTACAACATGATGTTTCATATATGTATACATTGTGGAATGACACAAAAATCAAGCTAATTAACACATTCGTTTCCTCACATACTGATTTTATGGTGATGAGAACATGTTTCAAATCTACTCTGATAGCACATTTCAAGTATACAGTACATAGTTACCCACTGTCGTTGCCGTGCTGTTCAACATATCTCTAGAACTATTCGTATCTGAAATTTTGTATCATTAGACTAACATCTCCCAATCCCTCCCCGGCCCCTGCCTCGGGTAAGCAGCGTTCTGCTCTCTACGACTCTGAGTTCCACTTTTTTACATTGCACATAGAAGTGAGATCGTGCAGTATTTGTATTTCTGTGTTTGCTTTTTAAAACTTTATGATGTATTGATGTATTTTTTCAGACAGTGTCGGAGTCTGTCACCAAGGCTGGAGTACAGTGACACAAACACGGCTCACGATGGCCTCCACCTACCGGGGTCAAGAGATCCTCCCACTTCAGCCTCCTGAGTAGCTAGGACTACAGGCGTCCAACACCACACCTGGCTAATTTTTGTATTTTTTGTAGAGATGGTTGATCTCCAACTCCTGGGCTCAACTCTTCCTCCTCCCTTCTCCTCCCAAAGTCCTGGGATTACAGGCCTGAGCCACTGTGTCTGGCCTTTGCTTTATTTCACACACTAGAACATCCTCTAAGCTCATTCATGTTGCTAATGATAAGATTTCTTTCTTTTTCAAGGCTGAATAGGATTCTATTGGATATATGTACCTATATAGATAGATAGATAGATAGATATACATTTATTATTATTGTTTTGGGGGGGATATGGTTTCGCTCGTGTTCCCCAGGCTGGAGTGCAGTGGCATGATTTCGGCTCACTACAACCTCTGCCTCCCAGGCTGAAGTGATTCTCCTGCCTCAGCTGAGATTAAAGGCATGTCCCATCATGTGCGGCCAATTTTGTGTTTCTAGGAGAGATGGGTTTTCACCATGTTGGCCAGGCTGGTCTCGAACTCCAACAATTCTACTTCAACTATTTATTGGATACAAATATTTATGTGTGAGAAACAAGATTTTCAAGAGTGAAAGATTTAAAAACGACTTAATTGTACATCAGTAAGAGGCTGGCTAACTAAATCAGAGTACGTTCATCCTTACAGAAGAATACTATGCAGCTAGAACAAAACCAAATGGAGGAAACTCTTCCAAATGGTAACTTGGAATGATGTTCAAGACTTATTGTAAAATAAGTTTACAGTAAGGTGTAAGGTACCTTATGGCAAAATTCTCTCAGAAATGTGTGTGTGGATTTCAAGTCATCCCAGTCCTAGAACATTGTGCTCTTTAGAGATGCCATACCTGTCTTTCCCTTTGTAATATCAAAGCAGTAATATCTTCTCTGGAGGCTTGTTGGGTGAATTGAATGGAAGAAAGTTAAGGAGGTAGCAGAACCATTGCTGTTTCCCCTCCATAGCCCTGCCACCCACTAAAGAAAGTTGGATGAGATTACTTAATGATTTCCCATTAAGTTGTATTTCCAAATATCATGATTACCATTTGAATGTAGTTGGTATGGAGCTTCGTGAGTGTGTGCTTCGTTTATTATGCATCACGTTCAGCTCCTTGTTATTTGCCTCCTAGTTATCATAGTAAAACTCTACTCCTCTACTCCGAGGAGCCCCTACCATCCGTATCGTCACTTTCCGGCCCAGCACTCTTCATGCTCGTTCGTTTAAAGTATTCTACATTGGGCAAATGAATCTTGGAAGGCAAAAGCTACTGAATTTAGCGAGTTTGTGGAGGCGTTCCCACCGATCAGCAAGGTGGAGTTCCACACACCCGATGACTGCACAACTCCTATAAGGCAGCAATATGCTGCAAACCCAGACGGCCACTCTTCTCACCCCTCGTCCCTTTGCTGTTCTGGATAATGAGGTCAATAGTCACCTAGGCAACTTGCAAAACTAACTGAAATGGAGAAAGGCCTTCCGGCTGGTGACTAGCCGAGGTCCACCTGGCCCCAATAAGCTGCTGAACAAGAAGGGCTGCCAGAAATTTCCCCCTAGGGAATTTGGTGGAGACGAAGACCTGCTCACTGGACAACGGTTCCTCCCAGGATACCCCCAAGCTGAAGAAGCGGGCTCTGAGCCACCCCCTTTCACCCTCCTTTTCCCCACCCTGGCCTGGTGAAGGTGCGCGTCAGGATGTGGACTACTGAGCCCTAAAGAAACAAGTCCTTCCACTTTGACCCCACGGAGGATTGCCTGTGCGGATCTTCAACGAGTCTACCAGTGTCTAGACACGGGAGCAGTTCTGTCTGGCACAGCAGCTCCCTCAAGGAAGACAAGAGTGAGGAGAAAGGAAACTCAAGTCTGACCATTCTGTCCTGGGAGACAAGAGGAGGATCTCATCTCTCATCTTTCCAAGCAAGGCAACGGGACTTTCTCTCATCTTTCCAAGCAAGGCAAGGAGACTTTTTCTCATGAGGAAACAAAAAGAAGTTGGAAGGAACGAAACCAGCCTGGAAGGTGAATTCCTAAGGATTGCCCATTGAAACTGACAAAATGGCCCTTGTTTGACGAGAGGAATGAGCAGAGCATTGATGTGGTCAAAAAGGACTCGAGTGAGACTTTCCCAGCACGTTTCTACCAAAGCTTTGTCTAAGTTTCGCAAAACACTCTCCTAATAAGCAGATGTTTGGCTCTTCAGAAAGTCAACATGCAAAATGCCTTGAGCGTCCCATAACACTGATGCCATGATGTTGCCTTTGGTCTGCCCTCCTTTTCCTTTGACTGGACCACTGCCATCTCTTGGTAGCCATCGCTTTGATGACGCTTTGTCTTCAGGATCATATTGGCAAAGCCATGTTCCAAATTCCGGTTACAATTTGTCAAACAGGTGCCCCAGGATCGTGATCCCTCCTGTTGAAAATTTCCACTGATAGCTCTCGTCGTCACTGCAGCTGATCTGGGCACAATGGTTTTCACAGCCACTGCAGGATTCATCTTCCACATCTTCTCATCTCTTCTTGAAACAAGCCATACCTCCGTAAAGAGTTGATTTCTTTGGGCTAGTGTCCTTAGAAGCTTTTCTTCAAACATCAATGATTTCTTCATTCTTCCACCCAAGCTTCACCGTCAATTGAATGTTTGCTCTTGCTGCAATTTTAGCGGAATTCAAGTTGCACTGATAGGAGGCCTTTTCAGTGGATGTCTCATCCTTCTTAGTGCCTCCAATGAGATCCAGTTCAGAAAGGTTGTAAGAAGTTAGTACATGTTTATTTTAGTGAAAACGAATTGAAATCCATGCATAGATTTCTCACCATGTACATTTTCTATGAACTTTCGGAAGACCCCCTGTACTGAATATTGCCCAAATCCTGGGAGAGAAGTGGATGCGGTCCACTTCCTGTCTTCAGTTTGCCCACAGTGGAGGAGTGCACAGAGCAGGGAAAGGCAGCCCCAGAGAGAGGCATGCCCTCCAGCATGCGGCAGACTGCTGGCCAAGTCCTGGCTCCATGGGTTGCTGTGTGGGCCCAGCAAGCTGACCAACCTCCCTGAACCTTAATTTAATCCTAGGTAGCCCAATTCCACTCGCTATTATAGGACTGCTGTGCAGGGACAGTCAATTAACTTAAGAAAAGGAACCTAGCTCCAAGGTTGGCAACCGGGAATTCCAGTTGATTCCATGGGCGGACCCCCTGAGGAATTCCCAAGCTGAAGTCTCATGGAAGATGAGGTTCAGTGTGACTAGACTGAAGCACCAATCCAATGAAGGGGAAGTCCCACCCACTCTGCCCTGTGCCTGTATAAAGGTGAGGCGGGGCGGCCGCGCCACTCATTGAAGCCGCCAGTTGGGAGAGGAGCAGAGCCAGGCCGGTGCTCCCGAAGGCAGCAAGATGTTGCGAGCCACAGCTCCCTGCTGGTTCCCACCTGCATACCCAGAAGCTAAGAAGGTGGCCGAGGAGGCGGCCCACGAGGCAAGCCGCCATTTGGGAGAGGAGCAGAGCCAGGTCGGTGTTCCCGAAGGCAGCAAGATGTTGCGAGCCACAGCTCCCTGCTGGTTCCCACCTGCATGCCCAGAAGCCAAGAAGGTGGCCGAGGAGGCGGCCCTCGAGGCAAGCCGCCAGTTGGGAGAGGAGCAGAGCCAGGCCGGTGCTCCCGAAGGCAGCAAGATGTTGCGAGCCACAGCTCCCTGCTGGTTCCCACCTGCATACCCAGAAGCTAAGAAGGTGGCCGAGGAGGCGCCCCACGAGGCAAGCCGCCATTTGGGGGTGGAGCAGAGCCAGGTCGGTGTTCCCGAAGGCAGCAAGATGCTGCGAGCCACAGCTCCCTGCTGGTTCCCTCCTGCATACCCAGAAGCCAAGAAGGTGGCCGAGGAGGCGGCCCTCGAGGCTCCAGAATTCCCACTGCCCTCTCATCAGCCTGCCCAGAGCTTCGGGCTCTGCGTGCCCCAGATGCATAACCAGGCCTCAGCACTCGTGGACATCCGGGCGGAGCCCCAGAATAGGGGTCCGGCGGTGCCCCCAGCGTGGCCCAAGATGGCGACGGAGGCGTGGTACTTCCCCGCGCAGAGGGGGTCGGCCTGCTGCTTGCCAGCCGCCCCAAGGCTGACAGAGAGGCCCTGTGGAGTCCGCATCTCAGCCCCCAGGGAGAGGAAGAGGATCGCCCACTTTCCCAGCCCCTGCTTGGTCGCAGGTCGCACCGATGCCAAGAGAACCCGGGTGGCCGGCAGCAGCCAACGCTCCAATGGCTCCAGGGTCGGCACACAGCCACGGAAGACTGGTCGCAACAGACGGGGGAGGGCATGCAAGACCTCCACCACACTCAGCTCTAAGCGAATCGTCCGTCGTCCATCCTTACCGACTTGGAAGAAACCCATTATCCTCCGAAGGTCTCGCTGCCAAGTCCCCACCGTCATCCGCCGAGGCTATCTCCAACTGTTCACCAAAGAGTGTCTCAAGTTCTGCGCCTCCAAGCAGGAGGCCGAGGAGAAGGCGCTGAACGAGGAGAAGGTGGCCTACGACTGCAGCCCCAACAAGAACATGTACCTGAATGTGGTCCTGAACACCCTCAAGAGACTGAAGGGCCTGACCCCCAGCTCCATGCCGGGCCTCAGCAGGGCCGCCCTGTACAGCCGCCTCCAGGAATTCCTGCTCACCCAGGACCAGCTCAAGGAGAACGGCTACCCCTTCCCGCACCCCGAGCGGCCCGGGGGCGCCGTCCTCTTCACTGGCCAGGGGAAGGGGCCCGGCGACTCCTCCTGCAGGGTCTGCTGCCGTTGTGGCACCGACTACCTGGTGTCCTCCTCGGGCCGCTGTCTACGCGACCAGTTGTGTTATTATCACTGGGGGCGGGTCCGCTCCAGCCAAGTGGCTGGAGGCCGGGTTAGCCAGTACACCTGCTGTGCAGCTGCTCCTGGCTCAGTGGGCTGCCAGGTGGCAAAGCAGCACGTGCGGGACGGCCGCAAGGAGAGCCTCCATGGCTTCGTGAAGACCTTCAAGAAAGAGTTTTCCACAGACGCTTATCCAGGAATCTACGCCTTGGACTGTGAGATGTGCTACACCACGCATGGCCTGGAGCTGACCCGCGTCACCGTGGTGGACGCCGACATGCAAGTGGTGTACGACACCTTCGTCAAGCCCGACAACGAGATCGTGGACTACAACACCAGGTTTTCCGGAGTGACCGAGGCCGACGTCGCCAAGACGAGCGTCACGTTGCCCGAAGTCCAAGCCATCCTGCTGAGCTTTTTCAGTGCCCAAACCATGCTCATCGGGCACAGCCTGGAGAGCGATCTGCTGGCCCTCAAGCTGATCCACAGCACCGTGGTGGACACGGCCGTGCTCTTCCCGCACTACCTGGGTTTCCCCTACAAGCGTTCCCTCAGGAATCTCGCGGCCGACTACCTGGGACAGATCATCCAGGACAGCCAGGACGGCCACAACTCCAGCGAGGACGCAAACGCCTGCCTGCAGCTGGCGATGTGGAAGGTTCGACAGCGCGCCCAGATCCAGCCACGCCACCGGTCCGCCTCTCCCGCCGCCCTGGCCTGTCCTGAGCCCCAGGCCTCTTCCCAAACTGCCATCGATCCCGAGAGCTAGCCCTGTCCACCTCGCCGCAAAGCGAAAGAAACTGGAGCAGCCGGCGGCAGGAGAGGGCCAAAAGCCAAGACTAACCCCGACCCCGGATTCCCAGTCCCCCGGAGTCCCTGCCGCGGGCCGTCGTCCCTGTCCCCATCCCTCTGCCCCTCCCAGACCTCTGTCCTTCCACCAATGGGCTCCCCGAGGCCCCAGCCGCCACTCCCAGTCCCCGGAGACCCTGCCGCCGCCCCTGGCGCCTGTGCCCATCCCTCTGCCCCTCCCAGACCTCTGGCCTTCCACCACTAGCCTCCCCCAGCCCACCTGGACTTCCCCGGCCTCTGACAACAAGGCCAGCCCCCAGGCCCACCAGCCTCCTGATCGTCTTCGTTCTTGGGCCTCTTCCCCTTCTGTGGGGCTGTCTGAACCTCCCCTACCACACCGGATTTTTCCCCCGCCCCCGGGGCAGGCGCAGAATAAATGTCTGTATGAAGTTAAAAATTAAAAATAAAAAAAAAGCTAAAAACAACTGAAAGTCCTTTGCTTTTGAATGTGCGCTTACCTGGTTTTCTCTAGAGGCACCACTGTGAGGTGGCTCAATCGCTTAGGCTCTGGAGTTAGACATCTGGGTTCCCATTCCAATTCCACCACTTACTAGCTTTGTCATATTGGACGCATAACTTTTTTGCGCTTCTACTTCTTGATCTTTCAAGTGTCATCAGAAGATAATTAGACACCCACACAATAGCAATGGGAGATTTTAACACCCCACCGTCAACATGAAACAGATCAACGAGACAGAAAGTTGAAAAGGATATCCAGGAACTGAACTTAGCTCTGCACCAAGCAGACCGAATAGACATCTACATTAACTCTCCACCCCAAATCAACAGAATATACATTCTTCTCAGCACCACATCACACTTATTCCAAAACTGACCACATAGTTGGAAGGAAAGCACTCCTCCGCAAATGCAAAAGAACAGAAATTACAACCAACTGTCTCTCAGACCACAGGGCAGCCAAACTGGACCTCAGGATGAAGAAACTCACTCAAAACCGCTCAACTACACGGAAACGGAGCAATCTGCTCCTGAGTGACTACTGGGTACAAAGCGAAATGAAGACAGAATAAAGATGTTCTTTGAAACCAATGAGAACAAAGACACAACATACCAGAATCTCTGGGATACATTGAAAGCAGTGTGTAGAGGGAAACGTAGCATTAAATGCCCACAAGAGAAAGCAGGAAAGATCTAAAATGGACACCCTCACGTCCCAATTCAAAGAACCAGGGAAGCAAGAGCAAACACCATGCCTGAATCAGTCAGTCAACTTCCAACAGGGCTCCAAGAGAGAATGAACCACCATGCCTCTTTAAATCCACGTTTCTATTTGGAATCTTCAATGAGAGATGAGACACTAAGCAGCTAGTTTTGGTGGAATGGCTGATTTTGTCAATGTTTTCGGTGTGTGAGTGTGTGTGTGTGTGTATGTATAGATAACTAAATTAAACTGATAATCTGGATGCTTACATTTCCATTCATTTAATTTGTGTATGTGAGCCCACGCACACGTATATACACACACACTAACACTTCCAGAACACTGACTTAGTGAAGAACTGGATTTCCAGTGTGTCAGACAAATTTCAGAAAGCGCTGAAGAAGGGCATTTCTGATGGATTTCACCGTTCCTGGAATTTTACTTTCCTTTATAACTTAGAGTTCTTCTCTGGAGATTTAATAGATAAAAGTCTTTTGCAGTGTACGTTATTTCATTTTATTTTTATAATTTATTTCAATTGTCATTTTAAATTGACAAATAAAAATGATATATATTTATGGTGTACAACATGATGTTTCATATATGTATACATTGTGGAATGACACAAAAATCAAGCTAATTAACACATTCGTTTCCTCACATACTGATTTTATGGTGATGAGAACATGTTTCAAATCTACTCTGATAGCACATTTCAAGTATACAGTACATAGTTACCCACTGTCGTTGCCGTGCTGTTCAACATATCTCTAGAACTATTCGTATCTGAAATTTTGTATCATTAGACTAACATCTCCCAATCCCTCCCTGGCCCCTGCCTCGGGTAAGCAGCGTTCTGCTCTCTACGACTCTGAGTTCCACTTTTTTACATTGCACATAGAAGTGAGATCGTGCAGTATTTGTATTTCTGTGTTTGCTTTTTAAAACTTTATGATGTATTGATGTATTTTTTCAGACAGTGTCGGAGTCTGTCACCAAGGCTGGAGTACAGTGACACAAACACGGCTCACGATGGCCTCCACCTACCGGGGTCAAGAGATCCTCCCACTTCAGCCTCCTGAGTAGCTAGGACTACAGGCGTCCAACACCACACCTGGCTAATTTTTGTATTTTTTGTAGAGATGGTTGATCTCCAACTCCTGGGCTCAACTCTTCCTCCTCCCTTCTCCTCCCAAAGTCCTGGGATTACAGGCCTGAGCCACTGTGTCTGGCCTTTGCTTTATTTCACACAGTAGAACATCCTCTAGGCTCATTCATGTTGCTAATGATAAGATTTCTTTCTTTTTCAAGGCTGAATAGGATTCTATTGGATATATGTACCTATATAGATAGATAGATGGATAGATATACTTTTATTATTATTGTTTTGGGGGGGATATGGTTTCGCTCGTGTTCCCCAGGCTGGAGTGCAGTGGCATGATTTCTGCTCACTACAACCTCTGCCTCCCAGGCTGAAGTGATTCTCCTGCCTCAGCTGAGATTAAAGGCATGTCCCATCATGTGCGGCCAATTTTGTGTTTCTAGGAGAGATGGGTTTTCACCATGTTGGCCAGGCTGGTCTCGAACTCCAACAATTCTACTTCAACTATTTATTGGATACAAATATTTATGTGTGAGAAACAAGATTTTCAAGAGTGAAAGATTTAAAAACGACTTAATTGTACATCAGTAAGAGGCTGGCTAACTAAATCAGAGTACGTTCATCCTTACAGAAGAATACTATGCAGCTAGAACAAAACCAAATGGAGGAAACTCTTCCAAATGGTAACTTGGAATGATGTTCAAGACTTATTGTAAAATAAGTTTACAGTAAGGTGTAAGGTACCTTATGGCAAAATTCTCTCAGAAATGTGTGTGTGGATTTCAAGTCATCCCAGTCCTAGAACATTGTGCTCTTTAGAGATGCCATACCTGTCTTTCCCTTTGTAATATCAAAGCAGTAATATCTTCTCTGGAGGCTTGTTGGGTGAATTTAATGGAAGAAAGTTAAGGAGGTAGCAGAACCATTGCTGTTTCCCCTCCATAGCCCTGCCACCCACTAAAGAAAGTTGGATGAGATTACTTAATGATTTCCCATTAAGTTGTATTTCCAAATATCATGATTACCATTTGAACGTAGTTGGTATGGAGCTTCGTGAGTGTGTGCTTCGTTTATTATGCATCACGTTCAGCTCCTTGTTATTTGCCTCCTAGTTATCATAGTAAAACTCTACTCCTCTACTCCGAGGAGCCCCTACCATCCGTATCGTCACTTTCCGGCCCAGCACTCTTCATGCTCGTTCGTTTAAAGTATTCTACATTGGGCAAATGAATCTTGGAAGGCAAAAGCTACTGAATTTAGCGAGTTTGTGGAGGCGTTCCCACCGATCAGCAAGGTGGAGTTCCACACACCCGATGACTGCACAACTCCTATAAGGCACCAATATGCTGCAAACCCAGACGGCCACTCTTCTCACCCCTCGTCCCTTTGCTGTTCTGGATAATGAGGTCAATAGTCACCAAGGCAACTTGCAAAACTAACTGAAATGGAGAAAGGCCTTCCGGCTGGTGACTAGCCGAGGTCCACCTGGCCCCAATAAGCTGCTGAACAAGAAGGGCTGCCAGAAATTTCCCCCTAGGGAATTTGGTGGAGACGAAGACCTGCTCACTGGACAACGGTTCCTCCCAGGATACCGCCAAGCTGAAGAAGCGGGCTCTGAGCCACCCCCTTTCACCCTCCTTTTCCCCACCCTGGCCTGGTGAAGGTGCGCGTCAGGATGTGGACTACTGAGCCCTAAAGAAACAAGTCCTTCCACTTTGACCCCACGGAGGATTGCCTGTGCGGATCTTCAACGAGTCTACCAGTGTCTAGACACGGGAGCAGTTCTGTCTGGCACAGCAGCTCCCTCAAGGAAGACAAGAGTGAGGAGAAAGGAAACTCAAGTCTGACCATTCTGCCCTGGGAGACAAGAGGAGGATCTCATCTCTCATCTTTCCAAGCAAGGCAACGAGACTTTCTCTCATCTTTCCAAGCAAGGCAAGGAGACTTTTTCTCATGAGGAAACAAAAAGAAGTTGGAAGGAACGAAAGCAGCCTGGAAGGTGAATTCCTAAGGATTGCCCATTGAAACTGACAAAATGGCCCTTGTTTGACGAGAGGAATGAGCAGAGCATTGATGTGGTCAAAAAGGACTCGAGTGAGACTTTCCCAGCATGTTTCTACCAAAGCTTTGTCTAAGTTTCGCAAAACACTCTCCTAATAAGCAGATGTTTGGCTCTTCAGAAAGTCAACATGCAAAATGCCTTGAGCGTCCCATAACACTGATGCCATGATGTTGCCTTTGGTCTGCCCTCCTTTTCCTTTGACTGGACCACTGCCATCTCTTGGTAGCCATCGCTTTGATGACGCTTTGTCTTCAGGATCATATTGGCAAAGCCATGTTCCAAATTCCGGTTACAATTTGTCAAACAGGTGCCCCAGGATCGTGATCCCTCCTGTTGAAAATTTCCACTGATAGCTCTCGTCGTCACTGCAGCTGATCTGGGCACAATGGTTTTCACAGCCACTGCAGGATTCATCTTCCACATCTTCTCATCTCTTCTTGAAACAAGCCATACCTCCGTAAAGAGTTGATTTCTTTGGGCTAGTGTCCTTAGAAGCTTTTCTTCAAACATCAATGATTTCTTCATTCTTCCACCCAAGCTTCACCGTCAATTGGATGTTTGCTCTTGCTGCAATTTTAGCGGAATTCAAGTTGCACTGATAGGAGGCCTTTTCAGTGGATGTCTCATCCTTCTTAGTGCCTCCAATGAGATCCAGTTCAGAAAGGTTGTAAGAAGTTAGTACATGTTTATTTTAGTGAAAACGAATTGAAATCCATGCATAGATTTCTCACCATGTACATTTTCTATGAACTTTCGGAAGACCCCCTGTACTGAATATTGCCCAAATCCTGGGAGAGAAGTGGATGCGGTCCACTTCCTGTCTTCAGTTTGCCCACAGTGGAGGAGTGCACAGAGCAGGGAAAGGCAGCCCCAGAGAGAGGCATGCCCTCCAGCATGCAGCAGACTGCTGGCCCAGTCCTGGCTCCATGGGTTGCTGTGTGGGCCCAGCAAGCTGACCAACTTCCCTGAACCTTAATTTAATCCTAGGTAGCCCAATTCCACTCGCTATTATAGGACTGCTGTGCAGGGACAGTCAATTAACTTGAGAAAAGGAACCTAGCTCCAAGGTTGGCAACCGGGAATCCCAGTTGATTCCATGGGCGGACCCCCTGAGGAATTCCCAAGCTGAAGTCTCGTGGAAGATGAGGTTCAGTGTGACTAGACTGAAGCACCAATCCAATGAAGGGGAAGTCCCACCCACTCTGCCCTGTGCCTGTATAAAGGTGAGGCGGGGCGGCCGCGCCACTCATTGAAGCCGCCAGTTGGGAGAGGAGCAGAGCCAGGCCGGTGCTCCCGAAGGCAGCAAGATGTTGCGAGCCACAGCTCCCTGCTGGTTCCCACCTGCATACCCAGAAGCTAAGAAGGTGGCCGAGGAGGCGGCCCACGAGGCAAGCCGCCATTTGGGAGAGGAGCAGAGCCAGGTCGGTGTTCCCGAAGGCAGCAAGATGTTGCGAGCCACAGCTCCCTGCTGGTTCCCACCTGCATGCCCAGAAGCCAAGAAGGTGGCCGAGGAGGCGGCCCTCGAGGTAAGCCGCCAGTTGGGAGAGGAGCAGAGCCAGGCCGGTGCTCCCGAAGGCAGCAAGATGTTGCGAGCCACAGCTCCCTGCTGGTTCCCACCTGCATACCCAGAAGCTAAGAAGGTGGCCGAGGAGGCGCCCCACGAGGCAAGCCGCCATTTGGGGGTGGAGCAGAGCCAGGTCGGTGTTCCCGAAGGCAGCAAGATGCTGCGAGCCACAGCTCCCTGCTGGTTCCCTCCTGCATACCCAGAAGCCAAGAAGGTGGCCGAGGAGGCGGCCCTCGAGGCTCCAGAATTCCCACTGCCCTCTCATCAGCCTGCCCAGAGCTTCGGGCTCTGCGTGCCCCAGATGCACAACCAGGCCTCAGCACTCGTGGACATCCGGGCGGAGCCCCAGAATAGGGGTCCGGCGGTGCCCCCAGCGTGGCCCAAGATGGCGACGGAGGCGTGGTACTTCCCCGCGCAGAGGGGGTCGGCCTGCTGCTTGCCAGCCGCCCCAAGGCTGACAGAGAGGCCCTGTGGAGTCCGCATCTCAGCCCCCAGGGAGAGGAAGAGGATCGCCCACTTTCCCAGCCCCTGCTTGGTCGCAGGTCGCACCGATGCCAAGAGAACCCGGGTGGCCGGCAGCAGCCAACGCTCCAATGGCTCCAGGGTCGGCACACAGCCACGGAAGACTGGTCGCAACAGACGGGGGAGGGCATGCAAGACCTCCACCACACTCAGCTCTAAGCGAATCGTCCGTGGTCCATCCTTACCGACTTGGAAGAAACCCATTATCCTCCGAAGGTCTCGCTGCCAAGTCCCCACCGTCATCCGCCGAGGCTATCTCCAACTGTTCACCAAAGAGTGTCTCAAGTTCTGCGCCTCCAAGCAGGAGGCCGAGGAGAAGGCGCTGAACGAGGAGAAGGTGGCCTACGACTGCAGCCCCAACAAGAACATGTACCTGAATGTGGTCCTGAACACCCTCAAGAGACTGAAGGGCCTGACCCCCAGCTCCATGCCGGGCCTCAGCAGGGCCGCCCTGTACAGCCGCCTCCAGGAGTTCCTGCTCACCCAGGACCAGCTCAAGGAGAACGGCTACCCCTTCCCGCACCCCGAGCGGCCCGGAGGCACCGTCCTCTTCACTGGCCAGGGGAAGGGGCCCGGCGACTCCTCCTGCAGGGTCTGCTGCCGTTGTGGCACCGACTACCTGGTGTCCTCCTCGGGCCGCTGTCTACGCGACCAGTTGTGTTATTATCACTGGGGGCGGGTCCGCTCCAGCCAAGTGGCTGGAGGCCGGGTTAGCCAGTACACCTGCTGTGCAGCTGCTCCTGGCTCAGTGGGCTGCCAGGTGGCAAAGCAGCACGTGCGGGACGGCCGCAAGGAGAGCCTCCATGGCTTCGTGAAGACCTTCAAGAAAGAGTTTTCCACAGACGCTTATCCAGGAATCTACGCCTTGGACTGTGAGATGTGCTACACCACGCATGGCCTGGAGCTGACCCGCGTCACCGTGGTGGACGCCGACATGCAAGTGGTGTACGACACCTTCGTCAAGCCCGACAACGAGATCGTGGACTACAACACCAGGTTTTCCGGAGTGACCGAGGCCGACGTCGCCAAGACGAGCGTCACGTTGCCCGAAGTCCAAGCCATCCTGCTGAGCTTTTTCAGCGCCCAAACCATCCTCATCGGGCACAGCCTGGAGAGCGATCTGCTGGCCCTCAAGCTGATCCACAGCACCGTGGTGGACACGGCCGTACTCTTCCCGCACTACCTGGGTTTCCCCTACAAGCGTTCCCTCAGGAATCTCGCGGCCGACTACCTGGGACAGATCATCCAGGACAGCCAGGACGGCCACAACTCCAGCGAGGACGCAAACGCCTGCCTGCAGCTGGCGATGTGGAAGGTTCGACAGCGCGCCCAGATCCAGCCACGCCACCGGTCCGCCTCTCCCGCCGCCCTGGCCTGTCCTGAGCCCCAGGCCTCTTCCCAAACTGCCATCGATCCCGAGAGCTAGCCCTGTCCACCTCGCCGCAAAGCGAAAGAAACTGGAGCAGCCGGCGGCAGGAGAGGGCCAAAAGCCAAGACTAACCCCGACCCCGGACTCCCAGTCCCCCGGAGTCCCTGCCGCGGGCCGTCGTCCCTGTCCCCATCCCTCTGCCCCTCCCAGACCTCTGTCCTTCCACCAATGGGCTCCCCGAGGCCCCAGCCGCCACTCCCAGTCCCCGGAGACCCTGCCGCCGCCCCTGGCGCCTGTGCCCATCCCTCTGCCCCTCCCAGACCTCTGGCCTTCCACCACTAGCCTCCCCCAGCCCACCTGGACTTCCCCGGCCTCTGACAACAAGGCCAGCCCCCAGGCCCACCAGCCTCCTGATCGTCTTCGTTCTTGGGCCTCTTCCCCTTCTGTGGGGCTGCCTGAACCTCCCCTACCACACCGGATTTTTCCCCCGCCCCCGGGGCAGGCGCAGAATAAATGTCTGTATGAAGTTAAAAATTAAAAATAAAAAAAAAGCTAAAAACAACTGAAAGTCCTTTGCTTTTGAATGTGCGCTTACCTGGTTTTCTCTAGAGGCACCACTGTGAGGTGGCTCAAGCGCTTAGGCTCTGGAGTTAGACATCTGGGTTCCCATTCCAATTCCACCACTTACTAGCTTTGTCATATTGGACGCATAACTTTTTTGCGCTTCTACTTCTTGATCTTTCAAGTGTCATCAGAAGATAATTAGACACCCACACAATAGCAATGGGAGATTTTAACACCCCACCGTCAACATGAAACAGATCAATGAGACAGAAAGTTGAAAAGGATATCCAGGAACTGAACTTAGCTCTGCACCAAGCAGACCGAATAGACATCTACATTAACTCTCCACCCCAAATCAACAGAATATACATTCTTCTCAGCACCACATCACACTTATTCCAAAACTGACCACATAGTTGGAAGGAAAGCACTCCTCCGCAAATGCAAAAGAACAGAAATTACAACCAACTGTCTCTCAGACCACAGGGCAGTCAAACTGGACCTCAGGATGAAGAAACTCACTCAAAACCGCTCAACTACACGGAAACGGAGCAATCTGCTCCTGAGTGACTACTGGGTACATAGCGAAATGAAGACAGAATAAAGATGTTCTTTGAAACCAATGAGAACAAAGACACAACATACCAGAATCTCTGGGATACATTGAAAGCAGTGTGTAGAGGGAAACGTAGCATTAAATGCCCACAAGAGAAAGCAGGAAAGATCTAAAATGGACACCCTCACGTCCCAATTCAAAGAACCAGGGAAGCAAGAGCAAACACCATGCCTGAATCAGTCAGTCAACTTCCAACAGGGCTCCAAGAGAGAATGAACCACCATGCCTCTTTAAATCCACGTTTCTATTTGGAATCTTCAATGAGAGATGAGACACTAAGCAGCTAGTTTTGGTGGAATGGCTGATTTTGTCAATGTTTTCGGTGTGTGAGTGTGTGTGTGTGTGTATGTATAGATAACTAAATTAAACTGATAATCTGGATGCTTACATTTCCATTTATTTAATTTGTGTATGTGAGCCCACGCATACGTATATACACACACACTAACACTTCCAGAACACTCACTTAGTGAAGAACTGGATTTCCAGTGTGTCAGACAAATTTCAGAAAGCGCTGAAGAAGGGCATTTCTGATGGATTTCACCGTTCCTGGAATTTTACTTTCCTTTATAACTTACAGTTCTTCTCTGGAGATTTAATAGATAAAAGTCTTTTGCAGTGTACGTTATTTCATTGTATTTTTATAATTTATTTCAATTGTCATTTTAAATTGACAAATAAAAATGATATATATTTATGGTGTACAACATGATGTTTCATATATGTATACATTGTGGAATGACACAAAAATCAAGCTAATTAACACATTCGTTTCCTCACATACTGATTTTATGGTGATGAGAACATGTTTCAAATCTACTCTGATAGCACATTTCAAGTATACAGTACATAGTTACCCACTGTCGTTGCCGTGCTGTTCAACATATCTCTAGAACTATTCGTATCTGAAATTTTGTATCATTAGACTAACATCTCCCAATCCCTCCCCGGCCCCTGCCTCGGGTAAGCAGCGTTCTGCTCTCTACGACTCTGAGTTCCACTTTTTTACATTGCACATAGAAGTGAGATCGTGCAGTATTTGTATTTCTGTGTTTGCTTTTTAAAACTTTATGATGTATTGATGTATTTTTTCAGACAGTGTCGGAGTCTGTCACCAAGGCTGGAGTACAGTGACACAAACACGGCTCACGATGGCCTCCACCTACCGGGGTCAAGAGATCCTCCCACTTCAGCCTCCTGAGTAGCTAGGACTACAGGCGTCCAACACCACACCTGGCTAATTTTTGTATTTTTTGTAGAGATGGTTGATCTCCAACTCCTGGGCTCAACTCTTCCTCCTCCCTTCTCCTCCCAAAGTCCTGGGATTACAGGCCTGAGCCACTGTGTCTGGCCTTTGCTTTATTTCACACAGTAGAACATCCTCTAGGCTCATTCATGTTGCTAATGATAAGATTTCTTACTTTTTCAAGGCTGAATAGGATTCTATTGGATATATGTACCTATATAGATAGATAGATGGATAGATATACTTTTATTATTATTGTTTTGGGGGGGATATGGTTTCGCTCGTGTTCCCCAGGCTGGAGTGCAGTGGCATGATTTCGGCTCACTACAACCTCTGCCTCCCAGGCTGAAGTGATTCTCCTGCCTCAGCTGAGATTAAAGGCATGTCCCATCATGTGCGGCCAATTTTGTGTTTCTAGGAGAGATGGGTTTTCACCATGTTGGCCAGGCTGGTCTCGAACTCCAACAATTCTACTTCAACTATTTATTGGATACAAATATTTATGTGTGAGAAACAAGATTTTCAAGAGTGAAAGATTTAAAAACGACTTAATTGTACATCAGTAAGAGGCTGGCTAACTAAATCAGAGTACGTTCATCCTTACAGAAGAATACTATGCAGCTAGAACAAAACCAAATGGAGGAAACTCTTCCAAATGGTAACTTGGAATGATGTTCAAGACTTATTGTAAAATAAGTTTACAGTAAGGTGTAAGGTACCTTATGGCAAAATTCTCTCAGAAATGTGTGTGTGGATTTCAAGTCATCCCAGTCCTAGAACATTGTGCTCTTTAGAGATGCCATACCTGTCTTTCCCTTTGTAATATCAAAGCAGTAATATCTTCTCTGGAGGCTTGTTGGGTGAATTTAATGGAAGAAAGTTAAGGAGGTAGCAGAACCATTGCTGTTTCCCCTCCATAGCCCTGCCACCCACTAAAGAAAGTTGGATGAGATTACTTAATGATTTCCCATTAAGTTGTATTTCCAAATATCATGATTACCATTTGAATGTAGTTGGTATGGAGCTTCGTGAGTGTGTGCTTCGTTTATTATGCATCACGTTCAGCTCCTTGTTATTTGCCTCCTAGTTATCATAGTAAAACTCTACTCCTCTACTCCGAGGAGCCCCTACCATCCATATCGTCACTTTCCGGCCCAGCACTCTTCATGCTCCTTCGTTTAAAGTATTCTACATTGGGCAAATGAATCTTGGAAGGCAAAAGCTACTGAATTTAGCGAGTTTGTGGAGGCGTTCCCACCGATCAGCAAGGTGGAGTTCCACACACCCGATGACTGCACAACTCCTATAAGGCAGCAATATGCTGCAAACCCAGACGGCCACTCTTCTCACCCCTCGTCCCTTTGCTGTTCTGGATAATGAGGTCAATAGTCACCTAGGCAACTTGCAAAACTAACTGAAATGGAGAAAGGCCTTCCGGCTGGTGACTAGCCGAGGTCCACCTGGCCCCAATAAGCTGCTGAACAAGAAGGGCTGCCAGAAATTTCCCCCTAGGGAATTTGGTGGAGACGAAGACCTGCTCACTGGACAACGGTTCCTCCCAGGATACCCCCAAGCTGAAGAAGCGGGCTCTGAGCCACCCCCTTTCACCCTCCTTTTCCCCACCCTGGCCTGGTGAAGGTGCGCGTCAGGATGTGGACTACTGAGCCCTAAAGAAACAAGTCCTTCCACTTTGACCCCACGGAGGATTGCCTGTGCGGATCTTCAACGAGTCTACCAGTGTCTAGACACGGGAGCAGTTCTGTCTGGCACAGCAGCTCCCTCAAGGAAGACAAGAGTGAGGAGAAAGGAAACTCAAGTCTGACCATTCTGTCCTGGGAGACAAGAGGAGGATCTCATCTCTCATCTTTCCAAGCAAGGCAACGAGACTTTCTCTCATCTTTCCAAGCAAGGCAAGGAGACTTTTTCTCATGAGGAAACAAAAAGAAGTTGGAAGGAACGAAACCAGCCTGGAAGGTGAATTCCTAAGGATTGCCCATTGAAACTGACAAAATGGCCCTTGTTTGACGAGAGGAATGAGCAGAGCATTGATGTGGTCAAAAAGGACTCGAGTGAGACTTTCCCAGCATGTTTCTACCAAAGCTTTGTCTAAGTTTCGCAAAACACTCTCCTAATAAGCAGATGTTTGGCTCTTCAGAAAGTCAACATGCAAAATGCCTTGAGCGTCCCATAACACTGATGCCATGATGTTGCCTTTGGTCTGCCCTCCTTTTCCTTTGACTGGACCACTGCCATCTCTTGGTAGCCATCGCTTTGATGACGCTTTGTCTTCAGGATCATATTGGCAAAGCCATGTTCCAAATTCCGGTTACAATTTGTCAAACAGGTGCCCCAGGATCGTGATCCCTCCTGTTGAAAATTTCCACTGATAGCTCTCGTCGTCACTGCAGCTGATCTGGGCACAATGGTTTTCACAGCCACTGCAGGATTCATCTTCCACATCTTCTCATCTCTTCTTGAAACAAGCCATACCTCCGTAAAGAGTTGATTTCTTTGGGCTAGTGTCCTTAGAAGCTTTTCTTCAAACATCAATGATTTCTTCATTCTTCCACCCAAGCTTCACCGTCAATTGGATGTTTGCTCTTGCTGCAATTTTAGCGGAATTCAAGTTGCACTGATAGGAGGCCTTTTCAGTGGATGTCTCATCCTTCTTAGTGCCTCCAATGAGATCCAGTTCAGAAAGGTTGTAAGAAGTTAGTACATGTTTATTTTAGTGAAAACGAATTGAAATCCATGCATAGATTTCTCACCATGTACATTTTCTATGAACTTTCGGAAGACCCCCTGTACTGAATATTGCCCAAATCCTGGGAGAGAAGTGGATGCGGTCCACTTCCTGTCTTCAGTTTGCCCACAGTGGAGGAGTGCACAGAGCAGGGAAAGGCAGCCCCAGAGAGAGGCATGCCCTCCAGCATGCAGCAGACTGCTGGCCCAGTCCTGGCTCCATGGGTTGCTGTGTGGGCCCAGCAAGCTGACCAACCTCCCTGAACCTTAATTTAATCCTAGGTAGCCCAATTCCACTCGCTATTATAGGACTGCTGTGCAGGGACAGTCAATTAACTTAAGAAAAGGAACCTAGCTCCAAGGTTGGCAACCGGGAATTCCAGTTGATTCCATGGGCGGACCCCCTGAGGAATTCCCAAGCTGAAGTCTCGTGGAAGATGAGGTTCAGTGTGACTAGACTGAAGCACCAATCCAATGAAGGGGAAGTCCCACCCACTCTGCCCTGTGCCTGTATAAAGGTGAGGCGGGGCGGCCGCGCCACTCATTGAAGCCGCCAGTTGGGAGAAGAGCAGAGCCAGGCCGGTGCTCCCGAAGGCAGCAAGATGTTGCGAGCCACAGCTCCCTGCTGGTTCCCACCTGCATACCCAGAAGCTAAGAAGGTGGCCGAGGAGGCGGCCCACGAGGCAAGCCGCCATTTGGGAGAGGAGCAGAGCCAGGTCGGTGTTCCCGAAGGCAGCAAGATGTTGCGAGCCACAGCTCCCTGCTGGTTCCCACCTGCTTGCCCAGAAGCCAAGAAGGTGGCCGAGGAGGCGGCCCTCGAGGCAAGCCGCCAGTTGGGAGAGGAGCAGAGCCAGGCCGGTGCTCCCGAAGGCAGCAAGATGTTGCGAGCCACAGCTCCCTGCTGGTTCCCACCTGCATACCCAGAAGCTAAGAAGGTGGCCGAGGAGGCGCCCCACGAGGCAAGCCGCCATTTGGGAGTGGAGCAGAGCCAGGTCGGTGTTCCCGAAGGCAGCAAGATGCTGCGAGCCACAGCTCCCTGCTGGTTCCCTCCTGCATACCCTGAAGCCAAGAAGGCGGCCGAGGAGGCGGCCCTCGAGGCTCCAGAATTCCCACTGCCCTCTCATCAGCCTGCCCAGAGCTTCGGGCTCTGCGTGCCCCAGATGCACAACCAGGCCTCAGCACTCGTGGACATCCGGGCGGAGCCCCAGAATAGGGGTCCGGCGGTGCCCCCAGCGTGGCCCAAGATGGCGACGGAGTCGTGGTACTTCCCCGCGCAGAGGGGGTCGGCCTGCTGCTTGCCAGCCGCCCCATGGCTGACAGAGAGGCCCTGTGGAGTCCGCATCTCAGCCCCCAGGGAGAGGAAGAGGATCGCCCACTTTCCCAGCCCCTGCTTGGTCGCAGGTCGCACCGATGCCAAGAGAACCCGGGTGGCCGGCA
The DNA here is from genome assembly GCF_028885625.2 of Pongo pygmaeus. Taxonomy (NCBI): domain Eukaryota; kingdom Metazoa; phylum Chordata; class Mammalia; order Primates; family Hominidae; genus Pongo; species Pongo pygmaeus. The sequence continues at coordinate 51,698,615 of NC_072380.2, forward strand.
GCAGCCAACGCTCCAATGGCTCCAGGGTCGGCACACAGCCACGGAAGACTGGTCGCAACAGACGGGGGAGGGCATGCAAGACCTCCACCACACTCAGCTCTAAGCGAATCGTCCGTCGTCCATCCTTACCGACTTGGAAGAAACCCATTATCCTCCGAAGGTCTCGCTGCCAAGTCCCCACCGTCATCCGCCGAGGCTATCTCCAACTGTTCACCAAAGAGTGTCTCAAGTTCTGCGCCTCCCAGCAGGAGGCCGGGGAGAAGGCGCTGAACGAGGAGAAGGTGGCCTACGACTGCAGCCCCAACAAGAACATGTACCTGCATGTGGTCCTGAACACCCTCAAGAGACTGAAGGGCCTGACCCCCAGCTCCATGCCGGGCCTCAGCAGGGCCGCCCTGTACAGCCGCCTCCAGGAGTTCCTGCTCACCCAGGACCAGCTCAAGGAGAACGGCTACCCCTTCCCGCACCCCGAGCGGCCCGGAGGCGCCGTCCTCTTCACTGGCCAGGGGAAGGGGCCCGGCGACTCCTCCTGCAGGGTCTGCTGCCGTTGTGGCACCGACTACCTGGTGTCCTCCTCGGGCCGCTGTCTACGCGACCAGTTGTGTTATTATCACTGGGGGCGGGTCCGCTCCAGCCAAGTGGCTGGAGGCCGGGTTAGCCAGTACACCTGCTGTGCAGCTGCTCCTGGCTCAGTGGGCTGCCAGGTGGCAAAGCAGCACGTGCGGGACGGCCGCAAGGAGAGCCTCCATGGCTTCGTGAAGACCTTCAAGAAAGAGTTTTCCACAGACGCTTATCCAGGAATCTACGCCTTGGACTGTGAGATGTGCTACACAACGCATGGCCTGGAGCTGACCCGCGTCACCGTGGTGGACGCCGACATGCAAGTGGTGTACGACACCTTCGTCAAGCCCGACAACGAGATCGTGGACTACAACACCAGGTTTTCCGGAGTGACCGAGGCCGACGTCGCCAAGACGAGCGTCACGTTGCCCGAAGTCCAAGCCATCCTGCTGAGCTTTTTCAGCGCCCAAACCATCCTCATCGGGCACAGCCTGGAGAGCGATCTGCTGGCCCTCAAGCTGATCCACAGCACCGTGGTGGACACGGCCGTGCTCTTCCCGCACTACCTGGGTTTCCCTACAAGCGTTCCCTCAGGAATCTCGCGGCCGACTACCTGGGACAGATCATCCAGGACAGCCAGGACGGCCACAACTCCAGCGAGGACGCAAACGCCTGCCTGCAGCTGGCGATGTGGAAGGTTCGACAGCGCGCCCAGATCCAGCCACGCCACCGGTCCGCCTCTCCCGCCGCCCTGGCCTGTCCTGAGCCCCAGGCCTCTTCCCAAACTGCCATCGATCCCGAGAGCTAGCCCTGTCCACCTCGCCACAAAGCGAAAGAAACTGGAGCAGCCGGCGGCAGGAGAGGGCCAAAAGCCAAGACTAACCCCGACCCCGGACTCCCAGTCCCCCGGAGTCCCTGCCGCGGGCCGTCGTCCCTGTCCCCATCCCTCTGCCCCTCCCAGACCTCTGTCCTTCCACCAATGGGCTCCCCGAGGCCCCAGCCGCCACTCCCAGTCCCCGGAGACCCTGCCGCCGCCCCTGGCGCCTGTGCCCATCCCACTGCCCCTCCCAGACCTCTGGCCTTCCACCACTAGCCTCCCCCAGCCCACCTGGACTTCCCCGGCCTCTGACAACAAGGCCAGCCCCCAGGCCCACCAGCCTCCTGATCGTCTTCGTTCTTGGGCCTCTTCCCCTTCTGTGGGGCTGTCTGAACCTCCCCTCCCCCACCCGATTTTTCCCCCGCCCCCGGGGCAGGCGCAGAATAAATGTCTGTATGAAGTTAAAAATTAAAAATAAAAAAAAAGCTAAAAACATCTCAAAGTCCTTTGCTTTTGAATGTGCGCTTACCTGGTTTTCTCTAGAGGCACCACTGTGAGGTGGCTCAAGCCCTTAGGCTCTGGAGTTAGACATCTGGGTTCCCATTCCAATTCCACCACTTACTAGCTTTGTCATATTGGACGCATAACTTTTTTGCGCTTCTACTTCTTGATCTTTCAAGTGTCATCAGAAGATAATTAGACACCCACACAATAGCAATGGGAGATTTTAACACCCCACCGTCAACATGAAACAGATCAACGAGACAGAAAGTTGAAAAGGATATCCAGGAACTGAACTTAGCTCTGCACCAAGCAGACCGAATAGACATCTACATTAACTCTCCACCCCAAATCAACAGAATATACATTCTTCTCAGCACCACATCACACTTATTCCAAAACTGACCACATAGTTGGAAGGAAAGCACTCCTCCGCAAATGCAAAAGAACAGAAATTACAACCAACTGTCTCTCAGACCACAGGGCAGTCAAACTGGACCTCAGGATGAAGAAACTCACTCAAAACCGCTCAACTACACGGAAACGGAGCAATCTGCTCCTGAGTGACTACTGGGTACATAGCGAAATGAAGACAGAATAAAGATGTTCTTTGAAACCAATGAGAACAAAGACACAACATACCAGAATCTCTGGGATACATTGAAAGCAGTGTGTAGAGGGAAACGTAGCATTAAATGCCCACAAGAGAAAGCAGGAAAGATCTAAAATGGACACCCTCACGTCCCAATTCAAAGAATCAGGGAAGCAAGAGCAAACACCATGCCTGAATCAGTCAGTCAACTTCCAACAGGGCTCCAAGAGAGAATGAACCACCATGCCTCTTTAAATCCACGTTACTATTTGGAATCTTCAATGAGAGATGAGACACTAAGCAGCTAGTTTTGGTGGAATGGCTGATTTTGTCAATGTTTTCGGTGTGTGAGTGTGTGTGTGTGTGTATGTATAGATAACTAAATTAAACTGATAATCTGGATGCTTACATTTCCATTCATTTAATTTGTGTATGTGAGCCCATGCACACGTATATACACACACACTAACACTTCCAGAACACTGACTTAGTGAAGAACTGGATTTCCAGTGTGTCAGACAAATTTCAGAAAGCGCTGAAGAAGGGCATTTCTGATGGATTTCACCGTTCCTGGAATTTTACTTTCCTTTATAACTTACAGTTCTTCTCTGGAGATTTAATAGATAAAAGTCTTTTGCAGTGTACGTTATTTCATTTTATTTTTATAATTTATTTCAATTGTCATTTTAAATTGACAAATAAAAATGATATATATTTATGGTGTACAACATGATGTTTCATATATGTATACATTGTGGAATGACACAAAAATCAAGCTAATTAACACATTCGTTTCCTCACATACTGATTTTATGGTGATGAGAACATGTTTCAAATCTACTCTGATAGCACATTTCAAGTATACAGTACATAGTTACCCACTGTCGTTGCCGTGCTGTTCAACATATCTCTAGAACTATTCGTATCTGAAATTTTGTATCATTAGACTAACATCTCCCAATCCCTCCCCGGCCCCTGCCTCGGGTAAGCAGCGTTCTGCTCTCTACGACTCTGAGTTCCACTTTTTTACATTGCACATAGAAGTGAGATCGTGCAGTATTTGTATTTCTGTGTTTGCTTTTTAAAACTTTATGATGTATTGATGTATTTTTTCAGACAGTGTCGGAGTCTGTCACCAAGGCTGGAGTACAGTGACACAAACACGGCTCACGATGGCCTCCACCTACCGGGGTCAAGAGATCCTCCCACTTCAGCCTCCTGAGTAGCTAGGACTACAGGCGTCCAACACCACACCTGGCTAATTTTTGTATTTTTTGTAGAGATGGTTGATCTCCAACTCCTGGGCTCAACTCTTCCTCCTCCCTTCTCCTCCCAAAGTCCTGGGATTACAGGCCTGAGCCACTGTGTCTGGCCTTTGCTTTATTTCACACAGTAGAACATCCTCTAGGCTCATTCATGTTGCTAATGATAAGATTTCTTACTTTTTCAAGGCTGAATAGGATTCTATTGGATATATGTACCTATATAGATAGATAGATGGATAGATATACTTTTATTATTATTGTTTTGGGGGGGATATGGTTTCGCTCGTGTTCCCCAGGCTGGAGTGCAGTGGCATGATTTCGGCTCACTACAACCTCTGCCTCCCAGGCTGAAGTGATTCTCCTGCCTCAGCTGAGATTAAAGGCATGTCCCATCATGTGCGGCCAATTTTGTGTTTCTAGGAGAGATGGGTTTTCACCATGTTGGCCAGGCTGGTCTCGAACTCCAACAATTCTACTTCAACTATTTATTGGATACAAATATTTATGTGTGAGAAACAAGATTTTCAAGAGTGAAAGATTTAAAAACGACTTAATTGTACATCAGTAAGAGGCTGGCTAACTAAATCAGAGTACGTTCATCCTTACAGAAGAATACTATGCAGCTAGAACAAAACCAAATGGAGGAAACTCTTCCAAATGGTAACTTGGAATGATGTTCAAGACTTATTGTAAAATAAGTTTACAGTAAGGTGTAAGGTACCTTATGGCAAAATTCTCTCAGAAATGTGTGTGTGGATTTCAAGTCATCCCAGTCCTAGAACATTGTGCTCTTTAGAGATGCCATACCTGTCTTTCCCTTTGTAATATCAAAGCAGTAATATCTTCTCTGGAGGCTTGTTGGGTGAATTTAATGGAAGAAAGTTAAGGAGGTAGCAGAACCATTGCTGTTTCCCCTCCATAGCCCTGCCACCCACTAAAGAAAGTTGGATGAGATTACTTAATGATTTCCCATTAAGTTGTATTTCCAAATATCATGATTACCATTTGAACGTAGTTGGTATGGAGCTTCGTGAGTGTGTGCTTCGTTTATTATGCATCACGTTCAGCTCCTTGTTATTTGCCTCCTAGTTATCATAGTAAAACTCTACTCCTCTACTCCGAGGAGCCCCTACCATCCGTATCGTCACTTTCCGGCCCAGCACTCTTCATGCTCGTTCGTTTAAAGTATTCTACATTGGGCAAATGAATCTTGGAAGGCAAAAGCTACTGAATTTAGCGAGTTTGTGGAGGCGTTCCCACCGATCAGCAAGGTGGAGTTCCACACACCCGATGACTGCACAACTCCTATAAGGCACCAATATGCTGCAAACCCAGACGGCCACTCTTCTCACCCCTCGTCCCTTTGCTGTTCTGGATAATGAGGTCAATAGTCACCAAGGCAACTTGCAAAACTAACTGAAATGGAGAAAGGCCTTCCGGCTGGTGACTAGCCGAGGTCCACCTGGCCCCAATAAGCTGCTGAACAAGAAGGGCTGCCAGAAATTTCCCCCTAGGGAATTTGGTGGAGACGAAGACCTGCTCACTGGACAACGGTTCCTCCCAGGATACCGCCAAGCTGAAGAAGCGGGCTCTGAGCCACCCCCTTTCACCCTCCTTTTCCCCACCCTGGCCTGGTGAAGGTGCGCGTCAGGATGTGGACTACTGAGCCCTAAAGAAACAAGTCCTTCCACTTTGACCCCACGGAGGATTGCCTGTGCGGATCTTCAACGAGTCTACCAGTGTCTAGACACGGGAGCAGTTCTGTCTGGCACAGCAGCTCCCTCAAGGAAGACAAGAGTGAGGAGAAAGGAAACTCAAGTCTGACCATTCTGTCCTGGGAGACAAGAGGAGGATCTCATCTCTCATCTTTCCAAGCAAGGCAACGAGACTTTCTCTCATCTTTCCAAGCAAGGCAAGGAGACTTTTTCTCATGAGGAAACAAAAAGAAGTTGGAAGGAACGAAACCAGCCTGGAAGGTGAATTCCTAAGGATTGCCCATTGAAACTGACAAAATGGCCCTTGTTTGACGAGAGGAATGAGCAGAGCATTGATGTGGTCAAAAAGGACTCGAGTGAGACTTTCCCAGCACGTTTCTACCAAAGCTTTGTCTAAGTTTCGCAAAACACTCTCCTAATAAGCAGATGTTTGGCTCTTCAGAAAGTCAACATGCAAAATGCCTTGAGCGTCCCATAACACTGATGCCATGATGTTGCCTTTGGTCTGCCCTCCTTTTCCTTTGACTGGACCACTGCCATCTCTTGGTAGCCATCGCTTTGATGACGCTTTGTCTTCAGGATCATATTGGCAAAGCCATGTTCCAAATTCCGGTTACAATTTGTCAAAGAGGTGCCCCAGGATCGTGATCCCTCCTGTTGAAAATTTCCACTGATAGCTCTCGTCGTCACTGCAGCTGATCTGGGCACAATGGTTTTCACAGCCACTGCAGGATTCATCTTCCACATCTTCTCATCTCTTCTTGAAACAAGCCATACCTCCGTAAAGAGTTGATTTCTTTGGGCTAGTGTCCTTAGAAGCTTTTCTTCAAACATCAATGATTTCTTCATTCTTCCACCCAAGCTTCACCGTCAATTGGATGTTTGCTCTTGCTGCAATTTTAGCGGAATTCAAGTTGCACTGATAGGAGGCCTTTTCAGTGGATGTCTCATCCTTCTTAGTGCCTCCAATGAGATCCAGTTCAGAAAGGTTGTAAGAAGTTAGTACATGTTTATTTTAGTGAAAACGAATTGAAATCCATGCATAGATTTCTCACCATGTACATTTTCTATGAACTTTCGGAAGACCCCCTGTACTGAATATTGCCCAAATCCTGGGAGAGAAGTGGATGCGGTCCACTTCCTGTCTTCAGTTTGCCCACAGTGGAGGAGTGCACAGAGCAGGGAAAGGCAGCCCCAGAGAGAGGCATGCCCTCCAGCATGCAGCAGACTGCTGGCCCAGTCCTGGCTCCATGGGTTGCTGTGTGGGCCCAGCAAGCTGACCAACTTCCCTGAACCTTAATTTAATCCTAGGTAGCCCAATTCCACTCGCTATTATAGGACTGCTGTGCAGGGACAGTCAATTAACTTGAGAAAAGGAACCTAGCTCCAAGGTTGGCAACCGGGAATCCCAGTTGATTCCATGGGCGGACCCCCTGAGGAATTCCCAAGCTGAAGTCTCGTGGAAGATGAGGTTCAGTGTGACTAGACTGAAGCACCAATCCAATGAAGGGGAAGTCCCACCCACTCTGCCCTGTGCCTGTATAAAGGTGAGGCGGGGCGGCCGCGCCACTCATTGAAGCCGCCAGTTGGGAGAGGAGCAGAGCCAGGCCGGTGCTCCCGAAGGCAGCAAGATGTTGCGAGCCACAGCTCCCTGCTGGTTCCCACCTGCATACCCAGAAGCTAAGAAGGTGGCCGAGGAGGCGGCCCACGAGGCAAGCCGCCATTTGGGAGAGGAGCAGAGCCAGGTCGGTGTTCCCGAAGGCAGCAAGATGTTGCGAGCCACAGCTCCCTGCTGGTTCCCACCTGCATGCCCAGAAGCCAAGAAGGTGGCCGAGGAGGCGGCCCTCGAGGCAAGCCGCCAGTTGGGAGAGGAGCAGAGCCAGGCCGGTGCTCCCGAAGGCAGCAAGATGTTGCGAGCCACAGCTCCCTGCTGGTTCCCACCTGCATACCCAGAAGCTAAGAAGGTGGCCGAGGAGGCGCCCCACGAGGCAAGCCGCCATTTGGGGGTGGAGCAGAGCCAGGTCGGTGTTCCCGAAGGCAGCAAGATGCTGCGAGCCACAGCTCCCTGCTGGTTCCCTCCTGCATACCCAGAAGCCAAGAAGGTGGCCGAGGAGGCGGCCCTCGAGGCTCCAGAATTCCCACTGCCCTCTCATCAGCCTGCCCAGAGCTTCGGGCTCTGCGTGCCCCAGATGCACAACCAGCCCTCAGCACTCGTGGACATCCGGGCGGAGCCCCAGAATAGGGGTCCGGCGGTGCCCCCAGCGTGGCCCAAGATGGCGACGGAGGCGTGGTACTTCCCCGCGCAGAGGGGGTCGGCCTGCTGCTTGCCAGCCGCCCCAAGGCTGACAGAGAGGCCCTGTGGAGTCCGCATCTCAGCCCCCAGGGAGAGGAAGAGGATCGCCCACTTTCCCAGCCCCTGCTTGGTCGCAGGTCGCACCGATGCCAAGAGAACCCGGGTGGCCGGCAGCAGCCAACGCTCCAATGGCTCCAGGGTCGGCACACAGCCACGGAAGACTGGTCGCAACAGACGGGGGAGGGCATGCAAGACCTCCACCACACTCAGCTCTAAGCGAATCGTCCGTCGTCCATCCTTACCGACTTGGAAGAAACCCATTATCCTCCGAAGGTCTCGCTGCCAAGTCCCCACCGTCATCCGCCGAGGCTATCTCCAACTGTTCACCAAAGAGTGTCTCAAGTTCTGCGCCTCCAAGCAGGAGGCCGAGGAGAAGGCGCTGAACGAGGAGAAGGTGGCCTACGACTGCAGCCCCAACAAGAACATGTACCTGAATGTGGTCCTGAACACCCTCAAGAGACTGAAGGGCCTGACCCCCAGCTCCATGCCGGGCCTCAGCAGGGCCGCCCTGTACAGCCGCCTCCAGGAGTTCCTGCTCACCCAGGACCAGCTCAAGGAGAACGGCTACCCCTTCCCGCACCCCGAGCGGCCCGGAGGCGCCGTCCTCTTCACTGGCCAGGGGAAGGGGCCCGGCGACTCCTCCTGCAGGGTCTGCTGCCGTTGTGGCACCGACTACCTGGTGTCCTCCTCGGGCCGCTGTCTACGCGACCAGTTGTGTTATTATCACTGGGGGCGGGTCCGCTCCAGCCAAGTGGCTGGAGGCCGGGTTAGCCAGTACACCTGCTGTGCAGCTGCTCCTGGCTCAGTGGGCTGCCAGGTGGCAAAGCAGCACGTGCGGGACGGCCGCAAGGAGAGCCTCCATGGCTTCGTGAAGACCTTCAAGAAAGAGTTTTCCACAGACGCTTATCCAGGAATCTACGCCTTGGACTGTGAGATGTGCTACACCACGCATGGCCTGGAGCTGACCCGCGTCACCGTGGTGGACGCCGACATGCAAGTGGTGTACGACACCTTCGTCAAGCCCGACAACGAGATCGTGGACTACAACACCAGGTTTTCCGGAGTGACCGAGGCCGACGTCGCCAAGACGAGCGTCACGTTGCCCGAAGTCCAAGCCATCCTGCTGAGCTTTTTCAGCGCCCAAACCATCCTCATCGGGCACAGCCTGGAGAGCGATCTGCTGGCCCTCAAGCTGATCCACAGCACCGTGGTGGACACGGCCGTACTCTTCCCGCACTACCTGGGTTTCCCCTACAAGCGTTCCCTCAGGAATCTCGCGGCCGACTACCTGGGACAGATCATCCAGGACAGCCAGGACGGCCACAACTCCAGCGAGGACGCAAACGCCTGCCTGCAGCTGGCGATGTGGAAGGTTCGACAGCGCGCCCAGATCCAGCCACGCCACCGGTCCGCCTCTCCCGCCGCCCTGGCCTGTCCTGAGCCCCAGGCCTCTTCCCAAACTGCCATCGATCCCGAGAGCTAGCCCTGTCCACCTCGCCGCAAAGCGAAAGAAACTGGAGCAGCCGGCGGCAGGAGAGGGCCAAAAGCCAAGACTAACCCCGACCCCGGACTCCCAGTCCCCCGGAGTCCCTGCCGCGGGCCGTCGTCCCTGTCCCCATCCCTCTGCCCCTCCCAGACCTCTGTCCTTCCACCAATGGGCTCCCCGAGGCCCCAGCCGCCACTCCCAGTCCCCGGAGACCCTGCCGCCGCCCCTGGCGCCTGTGCCCATCCCTCTGCCCCTCCCAGACCTCTGGCCTTCCACCACTAGCCTCCCCCAGCCCACCTGGACTTCCCCGGCCTCTGACAACAAGGCCAGCCCCCAGGCCCACCAGCCTCCTGATCGTCTTCGTTCTTGGGCCTCTTCCCCTTCTGTGGGGCTGTCTGAACCTCCCCTACCACACCGGATTTTTCCCCCGCCCCCGGGGCAGGCGCAGAATAAATGTCTGTATGAAGTTAAAAATTAAAAATAAAAAAAAAGCTAAAAACAACTGAAAGTCCTTTGCTTTTGAATGTGCGCTTACCTGGTTTTCTCTAGAGGCACCACTGTGAGGTGGCTCAAGCGCTTAGGCTCTGGAGTTAGACATCTGGGTTCCCATTCCAATTCCACCACTTACTAGCTTTGTCATATTGGACGCATAACTTTTTTGCGCTTCTACTTCTTGATCTTTCAAGTGTCATCAGAAGATAATTAGACACCCACACAATAGCAATGGGAGATTTTAACACCCCACCGTCAACATGAAACAGATCAATGAGACAGAAAGTTGAAAAGGATATCCAGGAACTGAACTTAGCTCTGCACCAAGCAGACCGAATAGACATCTACATTAACTCTCCACCCCAAATCAACAGAATATACATTCTTCTCAGCACCACATCACACTTATTCCAAAACTGACCACATAGTTGGAAGGAAAGCACTCCTCCGCAAATGCAAAAGAACAGAAATTACAACCAACTGTCTCTCAGACCACAGGGCAGTCAAACTGGACCTCAGGATGAAGAAACTCACTCAAAACCGCTCAACTACACGGAAACGGAGCAATCTGCTCCTGAGTGACTACTGGGTACATAGCGAAATGAAGACAGAATAAAGATGTTCTTTGAAACCAATGAGAACAAAGACACAACATACCAGAATCTCTGGGATACATTGAAAGCAGTGTGTAGAGGGAAACGTAGCATTAAATGCCCACAAGAGAAAGCAGGAAAGATCTAAAATGGACACCCTCACGTCCCAATTCAAAGAACCAGGGAAGCAAGAGCAAACACCATGCCTGAATCAGTCAGTCAACTTCCAACAGGGCTCCAAGAGAGAATGAACCACCATGCCTCTTTAAATCCACGTTTCTATTTGGAATCTTCAATGAGAGATGAGACACTAAGCAGCTAGTTTTGGTGGAATGGCTGATTTTGTCAATGTTTTCGGTGTGTGAGTGTGTGTGTGTGTGTATGTATAGATAACTAAATTAAACTGATAATCTGGATGCTTACATTTCCATTTATTTAATTTGTGTATGTGAGCCCACGCATACGTATATACACACACACTAACACTTCCAGAACACTCACTTAGTGAAGAACTGGATTTCCAGTGTGTCAGACAAATTTCAGAAAGCGCTGAAGAAGGGCATTTCTGATGGATTTCACCGTTCCTGGAATTTTACTTTCCTTTATAACTTACAGTTCTTCTCTGGAGATTTAATAGATAAAAGTCTTTTGCAGTGTACGTTATTTCATTGTATTTTTATAATTTATTTCAATTGTCATTTTAAATTGACAAATAAAAATGATATATATTTATGGTGTACAACATGATGTTTCATATATGTATACATTGTGGAATGACACAAAAATCAAGCTAATTAACACATTCGTTTCCTCACATACTGATTTTATGGTGATGAGAACATGTTTCAAATCTACTCTGATAGCACATTTCAAGTATACAGTACATAGTTACCCACTGTCGTTGCCGTGCTGTTCAACATATCTCTAGAACTATTCGTATCTGAAATTTTGTATCATTAGACTAACATCTCCCAATCCCTCCCCGGCCCCTGCCTCGGGTAAGCAGCGTTCTGCTCTCTACGACTCTGAGTTCCACTTTTTTACATTGCACATAGAAGTGAGATCGTGCAGTATTTGTATTTCTGTGTTTGCTTTTTAAAACTTTATGATGTATTGATGTATTTTTTCAGACAGTGTCGGAGTCTGTCACCAAGGCTGGAGTACAGTGACACAAACACGGCTCACGATGGCCTCCACCTACCGGGGTCAAGAGATCCTCCCACTTCAGCCTCCTGAGTAGCTAGGACTACAGGCGTCCAACACCACACCTGGCTAATTTTTGTATTTTTTGTAGAGATGGTTGATCTCCAACTCCTGGGCTCAACTCTTCCTCCTCCCTTCTCCTCCCAAAGTCCTGGGATTACAGGCCTGAGCCACTGTGTCTGGCCTTTGCTTTATTTCACACAGTAGAACATCCTCTAGGCTCATTCATGTTGCTAATGATAAGATTTCTTACTTTTTCAAGGCTGAATAGGATTCTATTGGATATATGTACCTATATAGATAGATAGATGGATAGATATACTTTTATTATTATTGTTTTGGGGGGGATATGGTTTCGCTCGTGTTCCCCAGGCTGGAGTGCAGTGGCATGATTTCGGCTCACTACAACCTCTGCCTCCCAGGCTGAAGTGATTCTCCTGCCTCAGCTGAGATTAAAGGCATGTCCCATCATGTGCGGCCAATTTTGTGTTTCTAGGAGAGATGGGTTTTCACCATGTTGGCCAGGCTGGTCTCGAACTCCAACAATTCTACTTCAACTATTTATTGGATACAAATATTTATGTGTGAGAAACAAGATTTTCAAGAGTGAAAGATTTAAAAACGACTTAATTGTACATCAGTAAGAGGCTGGCTAACTAAATCAGAGTACGTTCATCCTTACAGAAGAATACTATGCAGCTAGAACAAAACCAAATGGAGGAAACTCTTCCAAATGGTAACTTGGAATGATGTTCAAGACTTATTGTAAAATAAGTTTACAGTAAGGTGTAAGGTACCTTATGGCAAAATTCTCTCAGAAATGTGTGTGTGGATTTCAAGTCATCCCAGTCCTAGAACATTGTGCTCTTTAGAGATGCCATACCTGTCTTTCCCTTTGTAATATCAAAGCAGTAATATCTTCTCTGGAGGCTTGTTGGGTGAATTTAATGGAAGAAAGTTAAGGAGGTAGCAGAACCATTGCTGTTTCCCCTCCATAGCCCTGCCACCCACTAAAGAAAGTTGGATGAGATTACTTAATGATTTCCCATTAAGTTGTATTTCCAAATATCATGATTACCATTTGAATGTAGTTGGTATGGAGCTTCGTGAGTGTGTGCTTCGTTTATTATGCATCACGTTCAGCTCCTTGTTATTTGCCTCCTAGTTATCATAGTAAAACTCTACTCCTCTACTCCGAGGAGCCCCTACCATCCATATCGTCACTTTCCGGCCCAGCACTCTTCATGCTCCTTCGTTTAAAGTATTCTACATTGGGCAAATGAATCTTGGAAGGCAAAAGCTACTGAATTTAGCGAGTTTGTGGAGGCGTTCCCACCGATCAGCAAGGTGGAGTTCCACACACCCGATGACTGCACAACTCCTATAAGGCAGCAATATGCTGCAAACCCAGACGGCCACTCTTCTCACCCCTCGTCCCTTTGCTGTTCTGGATAATGAGGTCAATAGTCACCTAGGCAACTTGCAAAACTAACTGAAATGGAGAAAGGCCTTCCGGCTGGTGACTAGCCGAGGTCCACCTGGCCCCAATAAGCTGCTGAACAAGAAGGGCTGCCAGAAATTTCCCCCTAGGGAATTTGGTGGAGACGAAGACCTGCTCACTGGACAACGGTTCCTCCCAGGATACCCCCAAGCTGAAGAAGCGGGCTCTGAGCCACCCCCTTTCACCCTCCTTTTCCCCACCCTGGCCTGGTGAAGGTGCGCGTCAGGATGTGGACTACTGAGCCCTAAAGAAACAAGTCCTTCCACTTTGACCCCACGGAGGATTGCCTGTGCGGATCTTCAACGAGTCTACCAGTGTCTAGACACGGGAGCAGTTCTGTCTGGCACAGCAGCTCCCTCAAGGAAGACAAGAGTGAGGAGAAAGGAAACTCAAGTCTGACCATTCTGTCCTGGGAGACAAGAGGAGGATCTCATCTCTCATCTTTCCAAGCAAGGCAACGAGACTTTCTCTCATCTTTCCAAGCAAGGCAAGGAGACTTTTTCTCATGAGGAAACAAAAAGAAGTTGGAAGGAACGAAACCAGCCTGGAAGGTGAATTCCTAAGGATTGCCCATTGAAACTGACAAAATGGCCCTTGTTTGACGAGAGGAATGAGCAGAGCATTGATGTGGTCAAAAAGGACTCGAGTGAGACTTTCCCAGCATGTTTCTACCAAAGCTTTGTCTAAGTTTCGCAAAACACTCTCCTAATAAGCAGATGTTTGGCTCTTCAGAAAGTCAACATGCAAAATGCCTTGAGCGTCCCATAACACTGATGCCATGATGTTGCCTTTGGTCTGCCCTCCTTTTCCTTTGACTGGACCACTGCCATCTCTTGGTAGCCATCGCTTTGATGACGCTTTGTCTTCAGGATCATATTGGCAAAGCCATGTTCCAAATTCCGGTTACAATTTGTCAAACAGGTGCCCCAGGATCGTGATCCCTCCTGTTGAAAATTTCCACTGATAGCTCTCGTCGTCACTGCAGCTGATCTGGGCACAATGGTTTTCACAGCCACTGCAGGATTCATCTTCCACATCTTCTCATCTCTTCTTGAAACAAGCCATACCTCCGTAAAGAGTTGATTTCTTTGGGCTAGTGTCCTTAGAAGCTTTTCTTCAAACATCAATGATTTCTTCATTCTTCCACCCAAGCTTCACCGTCAATTGGATGTTTGCTCTTGCTGCAATTTTAGCGGAATTCAAGTTGCACTGATAGGAGGCCTTTTCAGTGGATGTCTCATCCTTCTTAGTGCCTCCAATGAGATCCAGTTCAGAAAGGTTGTAAGAAGTTAGTACATGTTTATTTTAGTGAAAACGAATTGAAATCCATGCATAGATTTCTCACCATGTACATTTTCTATGAACTTTCGGAAGACCCCCTGTACTGAATATATTGCCCAAATCCTGGGAGAGAAGTGGATGCGGTCCACTTCCTGTCTTCAGTTTGCCCACAGTGGAGGAGTGCACAGAGCAGGGAAAGGCAGCCCCAGAGAGAGGCATGCCCTCCAGCATGCAGCAGACTGCTGGCCCAGTCCTGGCTCCATGGGTTGCTGTGTGGGCCCAGCAAGCTGACCAACCTCCCTGAACCTTAATTTAATCCTAGGTAGCCCAATTCCACTCGCTATTATAGGACTGCTGTGCAGGGACAGTCAATTAACTTAAGAAAAGGAACCTAGCTCCAAGGTTGGCAACCGGGAATTCCAGTTGATTCCATGGGCGGACCCCCTGAGGAATTCCCAAGCTGAAGTCTCGTGGAAGATGAGGTTCAGTGTGACTAGACTGAAGCACCAATCCAATGAAGGGGAAGTCCCACCCACTCTGCCCTGTGCCTGTATAAAGGTGAGGCGGGGCGGCCGCGCCACTCATTGAAGCCGCCAGTTGGGAGAAGAGCAGAGCCAGGCCGGTGCTCCCGAAGGCAGCAAGATGTTGCGAGCCACAGCTCCCTGCTGGTTCCCACCTGCATACCCAGAAGCTAAGAAGGTGGCCGAGGAGGCGGCCCACGAGGCAAGCCGCCATTTGGGAGAGGAGCAGAGCCAGGTCGGTGTTCCCGAAGGCAGCAAGATGTTGCGAGCCACAGCTCCCTGCTGGTTCCCACCTGCTTGCCCAGAAGCCAAGAAGGTGGCCGAGGAGGCGGCCCTCGAGGCAAGCCGCCAGTTGGGAGAGGAGCAGAGCCAGGCCGGTGCTCCCGAAGGCAGCAAGATGTTGCGAGCCACAGCTCCCTGCTGGTTCCCACCTGCATACCCAGAAGCTAAGAAGGTGGCCGAGGAGGCGCCCCACGAGGCAAGCCGCCATTTGGGAGTGGAGCAGAGCCAGGTCGGTGTTCCCGAAGGCAGCAAGATGCTGCGAGCCACAGCTCCCTGCTGGTTCCCTCCTGCATACCCTGAAGCCAAGAAGGCGGCCGAGGAGGCGGCCCTCGAGGCTCCAGAATTCCCACTGCCCTCTCATCAGCCTGCCCAGAGCTTCGGGCTCTGCGTGCCCCAGATGCACAACCAGGCCTCAGCACTCGTGGACATCCGGGCGGAGCCCCAGAATAGGGGTCCGGCGGTGCCCCCAGCGTGGCCCAAGATGGCGACGGAGTCGTGGTACTTCCCCGCGCAGAGGGGGTCGGCCTGCTGCTTGCCAGCCGCCCCATGGCTGACAGAGAGGCCCTGTGGAGTCCGCATCTCAGCCCCCAGGGAGAGGAAGAGGATCGCCCACTTTCCCAGCCCCTGCTTGGTCGCAGGTCGCACCGATGCCAAGAGAACCCGGGTGGCCGGCAGCAGCCAACGCTCCAATGGCTCCAGGGTCGGCACACAGCCACGGAAGACTGGTCGCAACAGACGGGGGAGGGCATGCAAGACCTCCACCACACTCAGCTCTAAGCGAATCGTCCGTCGTCCATCCTTACCGACTTGGAAGAAACCCATTATCCTCCGAAGGTCTCGCTGCCAAGTCCCCACCGTCATCCGCCGAGGCTATCTCCAACTGTTCACCAAAGAGTGTCTCAAGTTCTGCGCCTCCCAGCAGGAGGCCGGGGAGAAGGCGCTGAACGAGGAGAAGGTGGCCTACGACTGCAGCCCCAACAAGAACATGTACCTGCATGTGGTCCTGAACACCCTCAAGAGACTGAAGGGCCTGACCCCCAGCTCCATGCCGGGCCTCAGCAGGGCCGCCCTGTACAGCCGCCTCCAGGAGTTCCTGCTCACCCAGGACCAGCTCAAGGAGAACGGCTACCCCTTCCCGCACCCCGAGCGGCCCGGAGGCGCCGTCCTCTTCACTGGCCAGGGGAAGGGGCCCGGCGACTCCTCCTGCAGGGTCTGCTGCCGTTGTGGCACCGACTACCTGGTGTCCTCCTCGGGCCGCTGTCTACGCGACCAGTTGTGTTATTATCACTGGGGGCGGGTCCGCTCCAGCCAAGTGGCTGGAGGCCGGGTTAGCCAGTACACCTGCTGTGCAGCTGCTCCTGGCTCAGTGGGCTGCCAGGTGGCAAAGCAGCACGTGCGGGACGGCCGCAAGGAGAGCCTCCATGGCTTCGTGAAGACCTTCAAGAAAGAGTTTTCCACAGACGCTTATCCAGGAATCTACGCCTTGGACTGTGAGATGTGCTACACAACGCATGGCCTGGAGCTGACCCGCGTCACCGTGGTGGACGCCGACATGCAAGTGGTGTACGACACCTTCGTCAAGCCCGACAACGAGATCGTGGACTACAACACCAGGTTTTCCGGAGTGACCGAGGCCGACGTCGCCAAGACGAGCGTCACGTTGCCCGAAGTCCAAGCCATCCTGCTGAGCTTTTTCAGCGCCCAAACCATCCTCATCGGGCACAGCCTGGAGAGCGATCTGCTGGCCCTCAAGCTGATCCACAGCACCGTGGTGGACACGGCCGTGCTCTTCCCGCACTACCTGGGTTTCCCCTACAAGCGTTCCCTCAGGAATCTCGCGGCCGACTACCTGGGACAGATCATCCAGGACAGCCAGGACGGCCACAACTCCAGCGAGGACGCAAACGCCTGCCTGCAGCTGGCGATGTGGAAGGTTCGACAGCGCGCCCAGATCCAGCCACGCCACCGGTCCGCCTCTCCCGCCGCCCTGGCCTGTCCTGAGCCCCAGGCCTCTTCCCAAACTGCCATCGATCCCGAGAGCTAGCCCTGTCCACCTCGCCACAAAGCGAAAGAAACTGGAGCAGCCGGCGGCAGGAGAGGGCCAAAAGCCAAGACTAACCCCGACCCCGGACTCCCAGTCCCCCGGAGTCCCTGCCGCGGGCCGTCGTCCCTGTCCCCATCCCTCTGCCCCTCCCAGACCTCTGTCCTTCCACCAATGGGCTCCCCGAGGCCCCAGCCGCCACTCCCAGTCCCCGGAGACCCTGCCGCCGCCCCTGGCGCCTGTGCCCATCCCTCTGCCCCTCCCAGACCTCTGGCCTTCCACCACTAGCCTCCCCCAGCCCACCTGGACTTCCCCGGCCTCTGACAACAAGGCCAGCCCCCAGGCCCACCAGCCTCCTGATCGTCTTCGTTCTTGGGCCTCTTCCCCTTCTGTGGGGCTGTCTGAACCTCCCCTCCCCCACCCGATTTTTCCCCCGCCCCCGGGGCAGGCGCAGAATAAATGTCTGTATGAAGTTAAAAATTAAAAATAAAAAAAAAGCTAAAAACAACTCAAAGTCCTTTGCTTTTGAATGTGCGCTTACCTGGTTTTCTCTAGAGGCACCACTGTGAGGTGGCTCAAGCCCTTAGGCTCTGGAGTTAGACATCTGGGTTCCCATTCCAATTCCACCACTTACTAGCTTTGTCATATTGGACGCATAACTTTTTTGCGCTTCTACTTCTTGATCTTTCAAGTGTCATCAGAAGATAATTAGACACCCACACAATAGCAATGGGAGATTTTAACACCCCACCGTCAACATGAAACAGATCAACGAGACAGAAAGTTGAAAAGGATATCCAGGAACTGAACTTAGCTCTGCACCAAGCAGACCGAATAGACATCTACATTAACTCTCCACCCCAAATCAACAGAATATACATTCTTCTCAGCACCACATCACACTTATTCCAAAACTGACCACATAGTTGGAAGGAAAGCACTCCTCCGCAAATGCAAAAGAACAGAAATTACAACCAACTGTCTCTCAGACCACAGGGCAGTCAAACTGGACCTCAGGATGAAGAAACTCACTCAAAACCGCTCAACTACACGGAAACGGAGCAATCTGCTCCTGAGTGACTACTGGGTACATAGCGAAATGAAGACAGAATAAAGATGTTCTTTGAAACCAATGAGAACAAAGACACAACATACCAGAATCTCTGGGATACATTGAAAGCAGTGTGTAGAGGGAAACGTAGCATTAAATGCCCACAAGAGAAAGCAGGAAAGATCTAAAATGGACACCCTCACGTCCCAATTCAAAGAATCAGGGAAGCAAGAGCAAACACCATGCCTGAATCAGTCAGTCAACTTCCAACAGGGCTCCAAGAGAGAATGAACCACCATGCCTCTTTAAATCCACGTTACTATTTGGAATCTTCAATGAGAGATGAGACACTAAGCAGCTAGTTTTGGTGGAATGGCTGATTTTGTCAATGTTTTCGGTGTGTGAGTGTGTGTGTGTGTGTGTATGTATAGATAACTAAATTAAACTGATAATCTGGATGCTTACATTTCCATTCATTTAATTTGTGTATGTGAGCCCATGCACACGTATATACACACACACTAACACTTCCAGAACACTGACTTAGTGAAGAACTGGATTTCCAGTGTGTCAGACAAATTTCAGAAAGCGCTGAAGAAGGGCATTTCTGATGGATTTCACCGTTCCTGGAATTTTACTTTCCTTTATAACTTACAGTTCTTCTCTGGAGATTTAATAGATAAAAGTCTTTTGCAGTGTACGTTATTTCATTTTATTTTTATAATTTATTTCAATTGTCATTTTAAATTGACAAATAAAAATGATATATATTTATGGTGTACAACATGATGTTTCATATATGTATACATTGTGGAATGACACAAAAATCAAGCTAATTAACACATTCGTTTCCTCACATACTGATTTTATGGTGATGAGAACATGTTTCAAATCTACTCTGATAGCACATTTCAAGTATACAGTACATAGTTACCCACTGTCGTTGCCGTGCTGTTCAACATATCTCTAGAACTATTCGTATCTGAAATTTTGTATCATTAGACTAACATCTCCCAATCCCTCCCCGGCCCCTGCCTCGGGTAAGCAGCGTTCTGCTCTCTACGACTCTGAGTTCCACTTTTTTACATTGCACATAGAAGTGAGATCGTGCAGTATTTGTATTTCTGTGTTTGCTTTTTAAAACTTTATGATGTATTGATGTATTTTTTCAGACAGTGTCGGAGTCTGTCACCAAGGCTGGAGTACAGTGACACAAACACGGCTCACGATGGCCTCCACCTACCGGGGTCAAGAGATCCTCCCACTTCAGCCTCCTGAGTAGCTAGGACTACAGGCGTCCAACACCACACCTGGCTAATTTTTGTATTTTTTGTAGAGATGGTTGATCTCCAACTCCTGGGCTCAACTCTTCCTCCTCCCTTCTCCTCCCAAAGTCCTGGGATTACAGGCCTGAGCCACTGTGTCTGGCCTTTGCTTTATTTCACACAGTAGAACATCCTCTAGGCTCATTCATGTTGCTAATGATAAGATTTCTTACTTTTTCAAGGCTGAATAGGATTCTATTGGATATATGTACCTATATAGATAGATAGATGGATAGATATACTTTTATTATTATTGTTTTGGGGGGGATATGGTTTCGCTCGTGTTCCCCAGGCTGGAGTGCAGTGGCATGATTTCGGCTCACTACAACCTCTGCCTCCCAGGCTGAAGTGATTCTCCTGCCTCAGCTGAGATTAAAGGCATGTCCCATCATGTGCGGCCAATTTTGTGTTTCTAGGAGAGATGGGTTTTCACCATGTTGGCCAGGCTGGTCTCGAACTCCAACAATTCTACTTCAACTATTTATTGGATACAAATATTTATGTGTGAGAAACAAGATTTTCAAGAGTGAAAGATTTAAAAACGACTTAATTGTACATCAGTAAGAGGCTGGCTAACTAAATCAGAGTACGTTCATCCTTACAGAAGAATACTATGCAGCTAGAACAAAACCAAATGGAGGAAACTCTTCCAAATGGTAACTTGGAATGATGTTCAAGACTTATTGTAAAATAAGTTTACAGTAAGGTGTAAGGTACCTTATGGCAAAATTCTCTCAGAAATGTGTGTGTGGATTTCAAGTCATCCCAGTCCTAGAACATTGTGCTCTTTAGAGATGCCATACCTGTCTTTCCCTTTGTAATATCAAAGCAGTAATATCTTCTCTGGAGGCTTGTTGGGTGAATTTAATGGAAGAAAGTTAAGGAGGTAGCAGAACCATTGCTGTTTCCCCTCCATAGCCCTGCCACCCACTAAAGAAAGTTGGATGAGATTACTTAATGATTTCCCATTAAGTTGTATTTCCAAATATCATGATTACCATTTGAATGTAGTTGGTATGGAGCTTCGTGAGTGTGTGCTTCGTTTATTATGCATCACGTTCAGCTCCTTGTTATTTGCCTCCTAGTTATCATAGTAAAACTCTACTCCTCTACTCCGAGGAGCCCCTACCATCCATATCGTCACTTTCCGGCACAGCACTCTTCATGCTCCTTCGTTTAAAGTATTCTACATTGGGCAAATGAATCTTGGAAGGCAAAAGCTACTGAATTTAGCGAGTTTGTGGAGGCGTTCCCACCGATCAGCAAGGTGGAGTTCCACACACCCGATGACTGCACAACTCCTATAAGGCAGCAATATGCTGCAAACCCAGACGGCCACTCTTCTCACCCCTCGTCCCTTTGCTGTTCTGGATAATGAGGTCAATAGTCACCTAGGCAACTTGCAAAACTAACTGAAATGGAGAAAGGCCTTCCGGCTGGTGACTAGCCGAGGTCCACCTGGCCCCAATAAGCTGCTGAACAAGAAGGGCTGCCAGAAATTTCCCCCTAGGGAATTTGGTGGAGACGAAGACCTGCTCACTGGACAACGGTTCCTCCCAGGATACCCCCAAGCTGAAGAAGCGGGCTCTGAGCCACCCCCTTTCACCCTCCTTTTCCCCACCCTGGCCTGGTGAAGGTGCGCGTCAGGATGTGGACTACTGAGCCCTAAAGAAACAAGTCCTTCCACTTTGACCCCACGGAGGATTGCCTGTGCGGATCTTCAACGAGTCTACCAGTGTCTAGACACGGGAGCAGTTCTGTCTGGCACAGCAGCTCCCTCAAGGAAGACAAGAGTGAGGAGAAAGGAAACTCAAGTCTGACCATTCTGTCCTGGGAGACAAGAGGAGGATCTCATCTCTCATCTTTCCAAGCAAGGCAACGAGACTTTCTCTCATCTTTCCAAGCAAGGCAAGGAGACTTTTTCTCATGAGGAAACAAAAAGAAGTTGGAAGGAACGAAACCAGCCTGGAAGGTGAATTCCTAAGGATTGCCCATTGAAACTGACAAAATGGCCCTTGTTTGACGAGAGGAATGAGCAGAGCATTGATGTGGTCAAAAAGGACTCGAGTGAGACTTTCCCAGCATGTTTCTACCAAAGCTTTGTCTAAGTTTCGCAAAACACTCTCCTAATAAGCAGATGTTTGGCTCTTCAGAAAGTCAACATGCAAAATGCCTTGAGCGTCCCATAACACTGATGCCATGATGTTGCCTTTGGTCTGCCCTCCTTTTCCTTTGACTGGACCACTGCCATCTCTTGGTAGCCATCGCTTTGATGACGCTTTGTCTTCAGGATCATATTGGCAAAGCCATGTTCCAAATTCCGGTTACAATTTGTCAAACAGGTGCCCCAGGATCGTGATCCCTCCTGTTGAAAATTTCCACTGATAGCTCTCGTCGTCACTGCAGCTGATCTGGGCACAATGGTTTTCACAGCCACTGCAGGATTCATCTTCCACATCTTCTCATCTCTTCTTGAAACAAGCCATACCTCCGTAAAGAGTTGATTTCTTTGGGCTAGTGTCCTTAGAAGCTTTTCTTCAAACATCAATGATTTCTTCATTCTTCCACCCAAGCTTCACCGTCAATTGGATGTTTGCTCTTGCTGCAATTTTAGCGGAATTCAAGTTGCACTGATAGGAGGCCTTTTCAGTGGATGTCTCATCCTTCTTAGTGCCTCCAATGAGATCCAGTTCAGAAAGGTTGTAAGAAGTTAGTACATGTTTATTTTAGTGAAAACGAATTGAAATCCATGCATAGATTTCTCACCATGTACATTTTCTATGAACTTTCGGAAGACCCCCTGTACTGAATATTGCCCAAATCCTGGGAGAGAAGTGGATGCGGTCCACTTCCTGTCTTCAGTTTGCCCACAGTGGAGGAGTGCACAGAGCAGGGAAAGGCAGCCCCAGAGAGAGGCATGCCCTCCAGCATGCAGCAGACTGCTGGCCCAGTCCTGGCTCCATGGGTTGCTGTGTGGGCCCAGCAAGCTGACCAACCTCCCTGAACCTTAATTTAATCCTAGGTAGCCCAATTCCACTCGCTATTATAGGACTGCTGTGCAGGGACAGTCAATTAACTTAAGAAAAGGAACCTAGCTCCAAGGTTGGCAACCGGGAATTCCAGTTGATTCCATGGGCGGACCCCCTGAGGAATTCCCAAGCTGAAGTCTCGTGGAAGATGAGGTTCAGTGTGACTAGACTGAAGCACCAATCCAATGAAGGGGAAGTCCCACCCACTCTGCCCTGTGCCTGTATAAAGGTGAGGCGGGGCGGCCGCGCCACTCATTGAAGCCGCCAGTTGGGAGAAGAGCAGAGCCAGGCCGGTGCTCCCGAAGGCAGCAAGATGTTGCGAGCCACAGCTCCCTGCTGGTTCCCACCTGCATACCCAGAAGCTAAGAAGGTGGCCGAGGAGGCGGCCCACGAGGCAAGCCGCCATTTGGGAGAGGAGCAGAGCCAGGTCGGTGTTCCCGAAGGCAGCAAGATGTTGCGAGCCACAGCTCCCTGCTGGTTCCCACCTGCTTGCCCAGAAGCCAAGAAGGTGGCCGAGGAGGCGGCCCTCGAGGCAAGCCGCCAGTTGGGAGAGGAGCAGAGCCAGGCCGGTGCTCCCGAAGGCAGCAAGATGTTGCGAGCCACAGCTCCCTGCTGGTTCCCACCTGCATACCCAGAAGCTAAGAAGGTGGCCGAGGAGGCGCCCCACGAGGCAAGCCGCCATTTGGGAGTGGAGCAGAGCCAGGTCGGTGTTCCCGAAGGCAGCAAGATGCTGCGAGCCACAGCTCCCTGCTGGTTCCCTCCTGCATACCCTGAAGCCAAGAAGGCGGCCGAGGAGGCGGCCCTCGAGGCTCCAGAATTCCCACTGCCCTCTCATCAGCCTGCCCAGAGCTTCGGGCTCTGCGTGCCCCAGATGCACAACCAGGCCTCAGCACTCGTGGACATCCGGGCGGAGCCCCAGAATAGGGGTCCGGCGGTGCCCCCAGCGTGGCCCAAGATGGCGACGGAGTCGTGGTACTTCCCCGCGCAGAGGGGGTCGGCCTGCTGCTTGCCAGCCGCCCCATGGCTGACAGAGAGGCCCTGTGGAGTCCGCATCTCAGCCCCCAGGGAGAGGAAGAGGATCGCCCACTTTCCCAGCCCCTGCTTGGTCGCAGGTCGCACCGATGCCAAGAGAACCCGGGTGGCCGGCAGCAGCCAACGCTCCAATGGCTCCAGGGTCGGCACACAGCCACGGAAGACTGGTCGCAACAGACGGGGGAGGGCATGCAAGACCTCCACCACACTCAGCTCTAAGCGAATCGTCCGTCGTCCATCCTTACCGACTTGGAAGAAACCCATTATCCTCCGAAGGTCTCGCTGCCAAGTCCCCACCGTCATCCGCCGAGGCTATCTCCAACTGTTCACCAAAGAGTGTCTCAAGTTCTGCGCCTCCCAGCAGGAGGCCGGGGAGAAGGCGCTGAACGAGGAGAAGGTGGCCTACGACTGCAGCCCCAACAAGAACATGTACCTGCATGTGGTCCTGAACACCCTCAAGAGACTGAAGGGCCTGACCCCCAGCTCCATGCCGGGCCTCAGCAGGGCCGCCCTGTACAGCCGCCTCCAGGAGTTCCTGCTCACCCAGGACCAGCTCAAGGAGAACGGCTACCCCTTCCCGCACCCCGAGCGGCCCGGAGGCGCCGTCCTCTTCACTGGCCAGGGGAAGGGGCCCGGCGACTCCTCCTGCAGGGTCTGCTGCCGTTGTGGCACCGACTACCTGGTGTCCTCCTCGGGCCGCTGTCTACGCGACCAGTTGTGTTATTATCACTGGGGGCGGGTCCGCTCCAGCCAAGTGGCTGGAGGCCGGGTTAGCCAGTACACCTGCTGTGCAGCTGCTCCTGGCTCAGTGGGCTGCCAGGTGGCAAAGCAGCACGTGCGGGACGGCCGCAAGGAGAGCCTCCATGGCTTCGTGAAGACCTTCAAGAAAGAGTTTTCCACAGACGCTTATCCAGGAATCTACGCCTTGGACTGTGAGATGTGCTACACAACGCATGGCCTGGAGCTGACCCGCGTCACCGTGGTGGACGCCGACATGCAAGTGGTGTACGACACCTTCGTCAAGCCCGACAACGAGATCGTGGACTACAACACCAGGTTTTCCGGAGTGACCGAGGCCGACGTCGCCAAGACGAGCGTCACGTTGCCCGAAGTCCAAGCCATCCTGCTGAGCTTTTTCAGCGCCCAAACCATCCTCATCGGGCACAGCCTGGAGAGCGATCTGCTGGCCCTCAAGCTGATCCACAGCACCGTGGTGGACACGGCCGTGCTCTTCCCGCACTACCTGGGTTTCCCCTACAAGCGTTCCCTCAGGAATCTCGCGGCCGACTACCTGGGACAGATCATCCAGGACAGCCAGGACGGCCACAACTCCAGCGAGGACGCAAACGCCTGCCTGCAGCTGGCGATGTGGAAGGTTCGACAGCGCGCCCAGATCCAGCCACGCCACCGGTCCGCCTCTCCCGCCGCCCTGGCCTGTCCTGAGCCCCAGGCCTCTTCCCAAACTGCCATCGATCCCGAGAGCTAGCCCTGTCCACCTCGCCACAAAGCGAAAGAAACTGGAGCAGCCGGCGGCAGGAGAGGGCCAAAAGCCAAGACTAACCCCGACCCCGGACTCCCAGTCCCCCGGAGTCCCTGCCGCGGGCCGTCGTCCCTGTCCCCATCCCTCTGCCCCTCCCAGACCTCTGTCCTTCCACCAATGGGCTCCCCGAGGCCCCAGCCGCCACTCCCAGTCCCCGGAGACCCTGCCGCCGCCCCTGGCGCCTGTGCCCATCCCTCTGCCCCTCCCAGACCTCTGGCCTTCCACCACTAGCCTCCCCCAGCCCACCTGGACTTCCCCGGCCTCTGACAACAAGGCCAGCCCCCAGGCCCACCAGCCTCCTGATCGTCTTCGTTCTTGGGCCTCTTCCCCTTCTGTGGGGCTGTCTGAACCTCCCCTCCCCCACCCGATTTTTCCCCCGCCCCCGGGGCAGGCGCAGAATAAATGTCTGTATGAAGTTAAAAATTAAAAATAAAAAAAAGCTAAAAACAACTCAAAGTCCTTTGCTTTTGAATGTGCGCTTACCTGGTTTTCTCTAGAGGCACCACTGTGAGGTGGCTCAAGCCCTTAGGCTCTGGAGTTAGACATCTGGGTTCCCATTCCAATTCCACCACTTACTAGCTTTGTCATATTGGACGCATAACTTTTTTGCGCTTCTACTTCTTGATCTTTCAAGTGTCATCAGAAGATAATTAGACACCCACACAATAGCAATGGGAGATTTTAACACCCCACCGTCAACATGAAACAGATCAACGAGACAGAAAGTTGAAAAGGATATCCAGGAACTGAACTTAGCTCTGCACCAAGCAGACCGAATAGACATCTACATTAACTCTCCACCCCAAATCAACAGAATATACATTCTTCTCAGCACCACATCACACTTATTCCAAAACTGACCACATAGTTGGAAGGAAAGCACTCCTCCGCAAATGCAAAAGAACAGAAATTACAACCAACTGTCTCTCAGACCACAGGGCAGTCAAACTGGACCTCAGGATGAAGAAACTCACTCAAAACCGCTCAACTACACGGAAACGGAGCAATCTGCTCCTGAGTGACTACTGGGTACATAGCGAAATGAAGACAGAATAAAGATGTTCTTTGAAACCAATGAGAACAAAGACACAACATACCAGAATCTCTGGGATACATTGAAAGCAGTGTGTAGAGGGAAACGTAGCATTAAATGCCCACAAGAGAAAGCAGGAAAGATCTAAAATGGACACCCTCACGTCCCAATTCAAAGAATCAGGGAAGCAAGAGCAAACACCATGCCTGAATCAGTCAGTCAACTTCCAACAGGGCTCCAAGAGAGAATGAACCACCATGCCTCTTTAAATCCACGTTACTATTTGGAATCTTCAATGAGAGATGAGACACTAAGCAGCTAGTTTTGGTGGAATGGCTGATTTTGTCAATGTTTTCGGTGTGTGAGTGTGTGTGTGTGTGTGTATGTATGGATAACTAAATTAAACTGATAATCTGGATGCTTACATTTCCATTCATTTAATTTGTGTATGTGAGCCCACGCACACGTATATACACACACACTAACACTTCCAGAACACTGACTTAGTGAAGAACTGGATTTCCAGTGTGTCAGACAAATTTCAGAAAGCGCTGAAGAAGGGCATTTCTGATGGATTTCACCGTTCCTGGAATTTTATTTTCCTTTATAACTTAGAGTTCTTCTCTGGAGATTTAATAGATAAAAGTCTTTTGCAGTGTACGTTATTTCATTCTATTTTTATAATTTATTTGAATTGTCATTTTAAATTGACAAATAAAAATGATATATATTTATGGTGTACAACATGATGTTTCATATATGTATACATTGTGGAATGACACAAAAATCAAGCTAATTAACACATTCGTTTCCTCACATACTGATTTTATGGTGATGAGAACATGTTTCAAATCTACTCTGATAGCACATTTCAAGTATACAGTACATAGTTACCCACTGTAGTTGCCGTGCTGTTCAACATATCTCTAGAACTATTCGTATCTGAAATTTTGTATCATTAGACTAACATCTCCCAATCCCTCCCCGGCCCCTGCCTCGGGTAAGCAGCGTTCTGCTCTCTACGACTCTGAGTTCCACTTTTTTACATTGCACATAGAAGTGAGATCGTGCAGTATTTGTATTTCTGTGTTTGCTTTTTAAAACTTTATGATGTATTGATGTATTTTTTCAGACAGTGTCGGAGTCTGTCACCAAGGCTGGAGTACAGTGACACAAACACGGCTCACCACGGCCTCCACCTCCCGGGGTCAAGAGATCCTCCCACTTCAGCCTCCTGAGTAGCTAGGACTACAGGCGTCCAACACCACACCTGGCTAATTTTTGTATTTTTTGTAGAGATGGTTGATCTCCAACTCCTGGGCTCAACTCTTCCTCCTCCCTTCTCCTCCCAAAGTCCTGGGATTACAGGCCTGAGCCACTGTGTCTGGCCTTTGCTTTATTTCACATAGTAGAACATCCTCTAAGCTCATTCATGTTGCTAATGATAAGATTTCTTTCTTTTTCAAGGCTGAATAGGATTCTATTGGATATATGTACCTATATAGATAGATAGATAGATAGATATACATTTATTATTATTGTTTTGGGGGGGATATGGTTTCGCTCGTGTTCCCCAGGCTGGAGTACAGTGGCATGATTTCGGCTCACTACAACCTCTGCCTCCCAGGCTGAAGTGATTCTCCTGCCTCAGCTGAGATTAAAGGCATGTCCCATCATGTGCGGCCAATTTTGTGTTTCTAGGAGAGATGGGTTTTCACCATGTTGGCCAGGCTGGTCTCGAACTCCAACAATTCTACTTCAACTATTTATTGGATACAAATATTTATGTGTGAGAAACAAGATTTTCAAGAGTGAAAGATTTAAAAACGACTTAATTGTACATCAGTAAGAGGCTGGCTAACTAAATCAGAGTACGTTCATCCTTACAGAAGAATACTATGCAGCTAGAACAAAACCAAATGGAGGAAACTCTTCCAAATGGTAACTTGGAATGATGTTCAAGACTTATTGTAAAATAAGTTTACAGTAAGGTGTAAGGTACCTTATGGCAAAATTCTCTCAGAAATGTGTGTGTGGATTTCAAGTCATCCCAGTCCTAGAACATTGTGCTCTTTAGAGATGCCATACCTGTCTTTCCCTTTGTAATATCAAAGCAGTAATATCTTCTCTGGAGGCTTGTTGGGTGAATTGAATGGAAGAAAGTTAAGGAGGTAGCAGAACCATTGCTGTTTCCCCTCCATAGCCCTGCCACCCACTAAAGAAAGTTGGATGAGATTACTTAATGATTTCCCATTAAGTTGTATTTCCAAATATCATGATTAAAATTTGAATGTAGTTGGTATGGAGCTTCGTGAGTGTGTGCTTCGTTTATTATGCATCACGTTCAGCTCCTTGTTATTTGCCTCCTAGTTATCATAGTAAAACTCTACTCCTCTACTCCGAGGAGCCCCTACCATCCGTATCGTCACTTTCCGGCCCAGCACTCTTCATGCTCGTTCTTTTAAAGTATTCTACATTGGGCAAATGAATCTTGGAAGGCAAAAGCTACTGCATTTAGCGAGTTTGTGGAGGCGTTCCCACCGATCAGCAAGGTGGAGTTCCACACACCCGATGACTGCACAACTCCTATAAGGCAGCAATATGCTGCAAACCCAGACGGCCACTCTTCTCACCCCTCGTCCCTTTGCTGTTCCGGATAATGAGGTCAATAGTCACCTAGGCAACTTGCAAAACTAACTGAAATGGAGAAAGGCCTTCCGGCTGGTGACTAGCCGAGGTCCACCTGGCCCCAATAAGCTGCTGAACAAGAAGGGCTGCCAGAAATTTCCCCCTAGGGAATTTGGTGGAGACGAAGACCTGCTCACTGGACAACGGTTCCTCCCAGGATACCCCCAAGCTGAAGAAGCGGGCTCTGAGCCATCCCCTTTCACCCTCCTTTTCCCCACCCTGGCCTGGTGAAGGTGCGCGTCAGGATGTGGACTACTGAGCCCTAAAGAAACAAGTCCTTCCACTTTGACCCCACGGAGGATTGCCTGTGCGGATCTTCAACGAGTCTACCAGTGTCTAGACACGGGAGCAGTTCTGTCTGGCACAGCAGCTCCCTCAAGGAAGACAAGAGTGAGGAGAAAGGAAACTCAAGTCTGACCATTCTGTCCTGGGAGACAAGAGGAGGATCTCATCTCTCATCTTTCCAAGCAAGGCAACGAGACTTTCTCTCATCTTTCCAAGGAAGGCAAGGAGACTTTTTCTCATGAGGAAACAAAAAGAAGTTGGAAGGAACGAAACCAGCCTGGAAGGTGAATTCCTAAGGATTGCCCATTGAAACTGACAAAATGGCCCTTGTTTGACGAGAGGAAGGAGCAGAGCATTGATGTGGTCAAAAAGGACTCGAGTGAGACTTTCCCAGCACGTTTCTACCAAAGCTTTGTCTAAGTTTCGCAAAACACTCTCCTAATAAGCAGATGTTTGGCTCTTCAGAAAGTCAACATGCAAAATGCCTTCAGCGTCCCATAACACTGATGCCATGATGTTGCCTTTGGTCTGCCCTCCTTTTCCTTTGACTGGACCACTGCCATCTCTTGGTAGCCATCGCTTTGATGACGCTTTGTCTTCAGGATCATATTGGCAATGGCATGTTCCAAATTCCGGTTACAATTTGTCAAACAGGTGCCCCAGGATCGTGATCCCTCCTGTTGAAAATTTCCACTGATAGCTCTCGTCGTCACTGCAGCTGATCTGGGCACAATGGTTTTCACAGCCACTGCAGGATTCATCTTCCACATCTTCTCATCTCTTCTTGAAACAAGCCATACCTCCGTAAAGAGTTGATTTCTTTGGGCTAGTGTCCTTAGAAGCTTTTCTTCAAACATCAATGATTTCTTCATTCTTCCACCCAAGCTTCACCGTCAATTGGATGTTTGCTCTTGCTGCAATTTTAGCGGAATTCAAGTTGCACTGATAGGAGGCCTTTTCAGTGGATGTCTCATCCTTCTTAGTGCCTCCAATGAGATCCAGTTCAGAAAGGTTGTAAGAAGTTAGTACATGTTTATTTTAGTGAAAACGAATTGAAATCCATGCATAGATTTCTCACCATGTACATTTTCTATGAACTTTCGGAAGACCCCCTGTACTGAATATTGCCCAAATCCTGGGAGAGAAGTGGATGCGGTCCACTTCCTGTCTTCAGTTTGCCCACAGTGGAGGAGTGCACAGAGCAGGGAAAGGCAGCCCCAGAGAGAGGCATGCCCTCCAGCATGCAGCAGACTGCTGGCCCAGTCCTGGCTCCATGGGCTGCTGTGTGGGCCCAGCAAGCTGACCAACCTCCCTGAACCTTAATTTAATCCTAGGTAGCCCAATTCCACTCGCTATTATAGGACTGCTGTGCAGGGACAGTCAATTAACTTAAGAAAAGGAACCTAGCTCCAAGGTTGGCAACCGGGAATTCCAGTTGATTCCATGGGCGGACCCCCTGAGGAATTCCCAAGCTGAAGTCTCGTGGAAGATGAGGTTCAGTGTGACTAGACTGAAGCACCAATCCAATGAAGGGGAAGTCCCACCCACTCTGCCCTGTGCCTGTATAAAGGTGAGGCGGGGCGGCCGCGCCACTCATTGAAGCCGCCAGTTGGGAGAGGAGCAGAGCCAGGCCGGTGCTCCCGAAGGCAGCAAGATGTTGCGAGCCACAGCTCCCTGCTGGTTCCCACCTGCATAACCAGAAGCTAAGAAGGTGGCCGAGGAGGCGGCCCACGAGGCAAGCCGCCATTTGGGAGAGGAGCAGAGCCAGGTCGGTGTTCCCGAAGGCAGCAAGATGTTGCGAGCCACAGCTCCCTGCTGGTTCCCACTTGCATGCCCAGAAGCCAAGAAGGTGGCCGAGGAGGCGGCCCACGAGGCAAGCCGCCATTTGGGAGAGGAGCAGAGCCAGGTCGGTGTTCCCGAACGCAGCAAGATGTTGCGAGCCACAGCTCCCTGCTGGTTCCCACCTGCATGCCCAGAAGCCAAGAAGGTGGCCGAGGAGGCGGCCCTCGAGGCAAGCCGCCAGTTGGGAGAGGAGCAGAGCCAGGCCGGTGCTCCCGAAGGCAGCAAGATGTTGCGAGCCACAGCTCCCTGCTGGTTCCCACCTGCATACCCAGAAGCTAAGAAGGTGGCCGAGGAGGCGCCCCACGAGGCAAGCCGCCATTTGGGGGTGGAGCAGAGCCAGGTCGGTGTTCCCGAAGGCAGCAAGATGCTGCGAGCCACAGCTCCCTGCTGGTTCCCTCCTGCATACCCAGAAGCCAAGAAGGTGGCCGAGGAGGCGGCCCTTGAGGCTCCAGAATTCCCACTGCCCTCTCATCAGCCTGCCCAGAGCTTCGGGCTCTGCGTGCCCCAGATGCACAACCAGGCCTCAGCACTCGTGGACATCCGGGCGGAGCCCCAGAATAGGGGTCCGGCGGTGCCCCCAGCGTGGCCCAAGATGGCGACGGAGGCGTGGTACTTCCCCGCGCAGAGGGGGTCGGCCTGCTGCTTGCCAGCCGCCCCAAGGCTGACAGAGAGGCCCTGTGGAGTCCGCATCTCAGCCCCCAGGGAGAGGAAGAGGATCGCCCACTTTCCCAGCCCCTGCTTGGTCGCAGGTCGCACCGATGCCAAGAGAACCCGGGTGGCCGGCAGCAGCCAACGCTCCAATGGCTCCAGGGTCGGCACACAGCCACGGAAGACTGGTCGCAACAGACGGGGGAGGGCATGCAAGACCTCCACCACACTCAGCTCTAAGCGAATCGTCCGTCGTCCATCCTTACCGACTTGGAAGAAACCCATTATCCTCCGAAGGTCTCGCTGCCAAGTCCCCACCGTCATCCGCCGAGGCTATCTCCAACTGTTCACCAAAGAGTGTCTCAAGTTCTGCGCCTCCCAGCAGGAGGCCGAGGAGAAGGCGCTGAACGAGGAGAAGGTGGCCTACGACTGCAGCCCCAACAAGAACATGTACCTGAATGTGGTCCTGAACACCCTCAAGAGACTGAAGGGCCTGACCCCCAGCTCCATGCCGGGCCTCAGCAGGGCCGCCCTGTACAGCCGCCTCCAGGACTTCCTGCTCACCCAGGACCAGCTCAAGGAGAACGGCTACCCCTTCCCGCACCCCGAGCGGCCCGGAGGCGCCGTCCTCTTCACTGGCCAGGGGAAGGGGCCCGGCGACTCCTCCTGCAGGGTCTGCTGCCGTTGTGGCACCGACTACCTGGTGTCCTCCTCGGGCCGCTGTCTACGCGACCAGTTGTGTTATTATCACTGGGGGCGGGTCCGCTCCAGCCAAGTGGCTGGAGGCCGGGTTAGCCAGTACACCTGCTGTGCAGCTGCTCCTGGCTCAGTGGGCTGCCAGGTGGCAAAGCAGCACGTGCGGGACGGCCGCAAGGAGAGCCTCCATGGCTTCGTGAAGACCTTCAAGAAAGAGTTTTCCACAGACGCTTATCCAGGAATCTACGCCTTGGACTGTGAGATGTGCTACACCACGCATGGCCTGGAGCTGACCCGCGTCACCGTGGTGGACGCCGACATGCAAGTGGTGTACGACACCTTCGTCAAGCCCGACAACGAGATCGTGGACTACAACACCAGGTTTTCCGGAGTGACCGAGGCCGACGTCGCCAAGACGAGCGTCACGTTGCCCGAAGTCCAAGCCATCCTGCTGAGCTTTTTCAGCGCCCAAACCATCCTCATCGGGCACAGCCTGGAGAGCGATCTGCTGGCCCTCAAGCTGATCCACAGCACCGTGGTGGACACGGCCGTGCTCTTCCCGCACTACCTGGGTTTCCCCTACAAGCGTTCCCTCAGGAATCTCGCGGCCGACTACCTGGGACAGATCATCCAGGACAGCCAGGACGGCCACAACTCCAGCGAGGACGCAAACGCCTGCCTGCAGCTGGCGATGTGGAAGGTTCGACAGCGCGCCCAGATCCAGCCACGCCACCGGTCCGCCTCTCCCGCCGCCCTGGCCTGTCCTGAGCCCCAGGCCTCTTCCCAAACTGCCATCGATCCCGAGAGCTAGCCCTGTCCACCTCGCCACAAAGCGAAAGAAACTGGAGCAGCCGGCGGCAGGAGAGGGCCAAAAGCCAAGACTAACCCCGACCCCGGACTCCCAGTCCCCCGGAGTCCCTGCCGCGGGCCGTCGTCCCTGTCCCCATCCCTCTGCCCCTCCCAGACCTCTGTCCTTCCACCAATGGGCTCCCCGAGGCCCCAGCCGCCACTCCCAGTCCCCGGAGACCCTGCTGCCGCCCCTGGCGCCTGTGCCCATCCCTCTGCCCCTCCCAGACCTCTGGCCTTCCACCACTAGCCTCCCCCAGCCCACCTGGACTTCCCCGGCCTCTGACAACAAGGCCAGCCCCCAGGCCCACCAGCCTCCTGATCGTCTTCGTTCTTGGGCCTCTTCCCCTTCTGTGGGGCTGTCTGAACCTCCCTTCCCCCACCCGATTTTTCCCCCGCCCCCGGGGCAGGCGCAGAATAAATGTCTGTATGAAGTTAAAAATTAAAAATAAAAAAAAAGCTAAAAACAACTGAAAGTCCTTTGCTTTTGAATGTGCGCTTACCTGGTTTTCTCTAGAGGCACCACTGTGAGGTGGCTCAAGCGCTTAGGCTCTGGAGTTAGACATCTGGGTTCCCATTCCAATTCCACCACTTACTAGCTTTGTCATATTGGACGCATAACTTTTTTGCGCTTCTACTTCTTGATCTTTCAAGTGTCATCAGAAGATAATTAGACACCCACACAATAGCAATGGGAGATTTTAACACCCCACCGTCAACATGAAACAGATCAACGAGACAGAAAGTTGAAAAGGATATCCAGGAACTGAACTTAGCTCTGCACCAAGCAGACCGAATAGACATCTACATTAACTCTCCACCCCAAATCAACAGAATATACATTCTTCTCAGCACCACATCACACTTATTCCAAAACTGACCACATAGTTGGAAGGAAAGCACTCCTCCGCAAATGCAAAAGAACAGAAATTACAACCAACTGTCTCTCAGACCACAGGGCAGTCAAACTGGACCTCAGGATGAAGAAACTCACTCAAAACCGCTCAACTACACGGAAACGGAGCAATCTGCTCCTGAGTGACTACTGGGTACATAGCGAAATGAAGACAGAATAAAGATGTTCTTTGAAACCAATGAGAACAAAGACACAACATACCAGAATCTCTGGGATACATTGAAAGCAGTGTGTAGAGGGAAACGTAGCATTAAATGCCCACAAGAGAAAGCAGGAAAGATCTAAAATGGACACCCTCACGTCCCAATTCAAAGAATCAGGGAAGCAAGAGCAAACACCATGCCTGAATCAGTCAGTCAACTTCCAACAGGGCTCCAAGAGAGAATGAACCACCATGCCTCTTTAAATCCACGTTTCTATTTGGAATCTTCAATGAGAGATGAGACACTAAGCAGCTAGTTTTGGTGGAATGGCTGATTTTGTCAATGTTTTCGGTGTGTGAGTGTGTGTGTGTGTGTATGTATAGATAACTAAATTAAACTGATAATCTGGATGCTTACATTTCCATTCATTTAATTTGTGTATGTGAGCCCATGCACACGTATATACACACACACTAACACTTCCAGAACACTGACTTAGTGAAGAACTGGATTTCCAGTGTGTCAGACAAATTTCAGAAAGCGCTGAAGAAGGGCATTTCTGATGGATTTCACCGTTCCTGGAATTTTACTTTCCTTTATAACTTAGAGTTCTTCTCTGGAGATTTAATAGATAAAAGTCTTTTGCAGTGTACGTTATTTCATTTTATTTTTATAATTTATTTAAATTGTCATTTTAAATTGACAAATAAAAATGATATATATTTATGGTGTACAACATGATGTTTCATATATGTATACATTGTGGAATGACACAAAAATCAAGCTAATTAACACATTCGTTTCCTCACATACTGATTTTATGGTGATGAGAACATGTTTCAAATCTACTCTGATAACACATTTCAAGTATACAGTACATAGTTACCCACTGTCGTTGCCGTGCTGTTCAACATATCTCTAGAACTATTCGTATCTGAAATTTTGTATCATTAGACTAACATCTCCCAATCCCTCCCCGGCCCCTGCCTCGGGTAAGCAGCGTTCTGCTCTCTACGACTCTGAGTTCCACTTTTTTACATTGCACATAGAAGTGAGATCGTGCAGTATTTGTATTTCTGTGTTTGCTTTTTAAAACTTTATGATGTATTGATGTATTTTTTCAGACAGTGTCGGAGTCTGTCACCAAGGCTGGAGTACAGTGACACAAACACGGCTCACCACGGCCTCCACCTCCCGGGGTCAAGAGATCCTCCCACTTCAGCCTCCTGAGTAGCTAGGACTACAGGCGTCCAACACCACACCTGGCTAATTTTTGTATTTTTGGTAGAGATGTTTGATCTCCAACTCCTGGGCTCAACTCTTCCTCCTCCCTTCTCCTCCCAAAGTCCTGGGATTACAGGCCTGAGCCACTGTGTCTGGCCTTTGCTTTATTTCACACAGTAGAACATCCTCTAGGCTCATTCATGTTGCTAATGATAAGATTTCTTTCTTTTTCAAGGCTGAATAGGATTCTATTGGATATATGTACCTATATAGATAGATAGATAGATAGATATACATTTATTATTATTGTTTTGGGGGGGATATGGTTTCGCTCGTGTTCCCCAGGCTGGAGTGCAGTGGCATGATTTCTGCTCACTACAACCTCTGCCTCCCAGGCTGAAGTGATTCTCCTGCCTCAGCTGAGATTAAAGGCATGTCCCATCATGTGCGGCCAATTTTGTGTTTCTAGGAGAGATGGGTTTTCACCATGTTGGCCAGGCTGGTCTCGAACTCCAACAATTCTACTTCAACTATTTATTGGATACAAATATTTATGTGTGAGAAACAAGATTTTCAAGAGTGAAAGATTTAAAAACGACTTAATTGTACATCAGTAAGAGGCTGGCTAACTAAATCAGAGTACGTTCATCCTTACAGAAGAATACTATGCAGCTAGAACAAAACCAAATGGAGGAAACTCTTCCAAATGGTAACTTGGAATGATGTTCAAGACTTATTGTAAAATAAGTTTACAGTAAGGTGTAAGGTACCTTATGGCAAAATTCTCTCAGAAATGTGTGTGTGGATTTCAAGTCATCCCAGTCCTAGAACATTGTGCTCTTTAGAGATGCCATACCTGTCTTTCCCTTTGTAATATCAAAGCAGTAATATCTTCTCTGGAGGCTTGTTGGGTGAATTGAATGGAAGAAAGTTAAGGAGGTAGCAGAACCATTGCTGTTTCCCCTCCATAGCCCTGCCACCCACTAAAGAAAGTTGGATGAGATTACTTAATGATTTCCCATTAAGTTGTATTTCCAAATATCATGATTAAAATTTGAATGTAGTTGGTATGGAGCTTCGTGAGTGTGTGCTTCGTTTATTATGCATCACGTTCAGCTCCTTGTTATTTGCCTCCTAGTTATCATAGTAAAACTCTACTCCTCTACTCCGAGGAGCCCCTACCATCCGTATCGTCACTTTCCGGCCCAGCACTCTTCATGCTCGTTCGTTTAAAGTATTCTACATTGGGCAAATGAATCTTGGAAGGCAAAAGCTACTGCATTTAGCGAGTTTGTGGAGGCGTTCCCACCGATCAGCAAGGTGGAGTTCCACACACCCGATGACTGCACAACTCCTATAAGGCAGCAATATGCTGCAAACCCAGACGGCCACTCTTCTCACCCCTCGTCCCTTTGCTGTTCTGGATAATGAGGTCAATAGTCACCTAGGCAACTTGCAAAACTAACTGAAATGGAGAAAGGCCTTCCGGCTGGTGACTAGCCGAGGTCCACCTGGCCCCAATAAGCTGCTGAACAAGAAGGGCTGCCAGAAATTTCCCCCTAGGGAATTTGGTGGAGACGAAGACCTGCTCACTGGACAACGGTTCCTCCCAGGATACCGCCAAGCTGAAGAAGCGGGCTCTGAGCCACCCCCTTTCACCCTCCTTTTCCCCACCCTGGCCTGGTGAAGGTGCGCGTCAGGATGTGGACTACTGAGCCCTAAAGAAACAAGTCCTTCCACTTTGACCCCACGGAGGATTGCCTGTGCGGATCTTCAACGAGTCTACCAGTGTCTAGACACGGGAGCAGTTCTGTCTGGCACAGCAGCTCCCTCAAGGAAGACAAGAGTGAGGAGAAAGGAAACTCAAGTCTGACCATTCTGTCCTGGGAGACAAGAGGAGGATCTCATCTCTCATCTTTCCAAGCAAGGCAACGAGACTTTCTCTCATCTTTCCAAGCAAGGCAAGGAGACCTTTTCTCATGAGGAAACAAAAAGAAGTTGGAAGGAACGAAACCAGCCTGGAAGGTGAATTCCTAAGGATTGCCCATTGAAACTGACAAAATGGCCCTTGTTTGACGAGAGGAATGAGCAGAGCATTGATGTGGTCAAAAAGGACTCGAGTGAGACTTTCCCAGCATGTTTCTACCAAAGCTTTGTCTAAGTTTCGCAAAACACTCTCCTAATAAGCAGATGTTTGGCTCTTCAGAAAGTCAACATGCAAAATGCCTTCAGCGTCCCATAACACTGATGCCATGATGTTGCCTTTGGTCTGCCCTCCTTTTCCTTTGACTGGACCACTGCCATCTCTTGGTAGCCATCGCTTTGATGACGCTTTGTCTTCAGGATCATATTGGCAAAGCCATGTTCCAAATTCCGGTTACAATTTGTCAAACAGGTGCCCCAGGATCGTGATCCCTCCTGTTGAAAATTTCCACTGATAGCTCTCGTCGTCACTGCAGCTGATCTGGGCACAATGGTTTTCACAGCCACTGCAGGATTCATCTTCCACATCTTCTCATCTCTTCTTGAAACAAGCCATACCTCCGTAAAGAGTTGATTTCTTTGGGCTAGTGTCCTTAGAAGCTTTTCTTCAAACATCAATGATTTCTTCATTCTTCCACCCAAGCTTCACCGTCAGTTGGATGTTTCCTCTTGCTGCAATTTTAGCGGAATTCAAGTTGCACTGATAGGAGGCCTTTTCAGTGGATGTCTCATCCTTCTTAGTGCCTCCAATGAGATCCAGTTCAGAAAGGTTGTAAGAAGTTAGTACATGTTTATTTTAGTGAAAACGAATTGAAATCCATGCATAGATTTCTCACCATGTACATTTTCTATGAACTTTCGGAAGACCCCCTGTACTGAATATTGCCCAAATCCTGGGAGAGAAGTGGATGCGGTCCACTTCCTGTCTTCAGTTTGCCCACAGTGGAGGAGTGCACAGAGCAGGGAAAGGCAGCCCCAGAGAGAGGCATGCCTTCCAGCATGCAGCAGTCTGCTGGCCCAGTCCTGGCTCCATGGGTTGCTGTGTGGGCCCAGCAAGCTGACAAACCTCCCTGAACCTTAATTTAATCCTAGGTAGCCCAATTCCACTCGCTATTATAGGACTGCTGTGCAGGGACAGTCAATTAACTTAAGAAAAGGAACCTAGCTCCAAGGTTGGCAACCGGGAATTCCAGTTGATTCCATGGGCGGACCCCCTGAGGAATTCCCAAGCTGAAGTCTCGTGAAAGATGAGGTTCAGTGTGACTAGACTGAAGCACCAATCCAATGAAGGGGAAGTCCCACCCACTCTGCCCTGTGCCTGTATAAAGGTGAGGCAGGGCGGCCGCGCCACTCATTGAAGCCGCCAGTTGGGAGAGGAGCAGAGCCAGGCCGGTGCTCCCGAAGGCAGCAAGATGTTGCGAGCCACAGCTCCCTGCTGGTTCCCACCTGCATACCCAGAAGCTAAGAAGGTGGCCGAGGAGGCGGCCCACGAGGCAAGCCGCCATTTGGGAGAGGAGCAGAGCCAGGTCGGTGTTCCCGAAGGCAGCAAGATGTTGCGAGCCACAGCTCCCTGCTGGTTCCCACCTGCATGCCCAGAAGCTAAGAAGGTGGCCGAGGAGGCGGCCCTCGAGGCAAGCCGCCAGTTGGGAGAGGAGCAGAGCCAGGCCGGTGCTCCCGAAGGCAGCAAGTTGCTGCGAGCCACAGCTCCCTGCTGGTTCCCTCCTGCATACCCAGAAGCCAAGAAGGTGGCCGAGGAGGCGGCCCTCGAGGCTCCAGAATTCCCACTGCCCTCTCATCAGCCTGCCCAGAGCTTCGGGCTCTGCGTGCCCCAGATGCACAACCAGGCCTCAGCACTCGTGGACATCCGGGCGGAGCCCCAGAATAGGGGTCCGGCGGTGCCCCCAGCGTGGCCCAAGATGGCGACGGAGGCGTGGTACTTCCCCGCGCAGAGGGGGTCGGCCTGCTGCTTGCCAGCCGCCCCAAGGCTGACAGAGAGGCCCTGTGGAGTCCGCATCTCAGCCCCCAGGGAGAGGAAGAGGATCGCCCACTTTCCCAGCCCCTGCTTGGTCTCAGGTCGCACCGATGCCAAGAGAACCCGGGTGGCCGGCAGCAGCCAACGCTCCAATGGCTCCAGGGTCGGCACACAGCCACGGAAGACTGGTCGCAACAGACGGGGGAGGGCATGCAAGACCTCCACCACACTCAGCTCTAAGCGAATCGTCCGTCGTCCATCCTTACCGACTTGGAAGAAACCCATTATCCTCCGAAGGTCTCGCTGCCAAGTCCCCACCGTCATCCGCCGAGGCTATCTCCAACTGTTCACCAAAGAGTGTCTCAAGTTCTGCGCCTCCCAGCAGGAGGCCGAGGAGAAGGCGCTGAACGAGGAGAAGGTGGCCTACGACTGCAGCCCCAACAAGAACATGTACCTGAATGTGGTCCTGAACACCCTCAAGAGACTGAAGGGCCTGACCCCCAGCTCCATGCCGGGCCTCAGCAGGGCCGCCCTGTACAGCCGCCTCCAGGAGTTCCTGCTCACCCAGGACCAGCTCAAGGAGAACGGCTACCCCTTCCCGCACCCCGAGCGGCCCGGAGGCGCCGTCCTCTTCACTGGCCAGGGGAAGGGGCCCGGCGAC
The DNA here is from genome assembly GCF_028885625.2 of Pongo pygmaeus. Taxonomy (NCBI): domain Eukaryota; kingdom Metazoa; phylum Chordata; class Mammalia; order Primates; family Hominidae; genus Pongo; species Pongo pygmaeus. The sequence continues at coordinate 51,738,733 of NC_072380.2, forward strand.
TCCTCCTGCAGGGTCTGCTGCCGTTGTGGCACCGACTACCTGGTGTCCTCCTCGGGCCGCTGTCTACGCGACCAGTTGTGTTATTATCACTGGGGGCGGGTCCGCTCCAGCCAAGTGGCTGGAGGCCGGGTTAGCCAGTACACCTGCTGTGCAGCTGCTCCTGGCTCAGTGGGCTGCCAGGTGGCGAAGCAGCACGTGCGGGACGGCCGCAAGGAGAGCCTCCATGGCTTCGTGAAGACCTTCAAGAAAGAGTTTTCCACAGACGCTTATCCAGGAATCTACGCCTTGGACTGTGAGATGTGCTACACCACGCATGGCCTGGAGCTGACCCGCGTCACCGTGGTGGACGCCGACATGCAAGTGGTGTACGACACCTTCGTCAAGCCCGACAACGAGATCGTGGACTACAACACCAGGTTTTCCGGAGTGACCGAGGCCGACGTCGCCAAGACGAGCGTCACGTTGCCCGAAGTCCAAGCCATCCTGCTGAGCTTTTTCAGCGCCCAAACCATCCTCATCGGGCACAGCCTGGAGAGCGATCTGCTGGCCCTCAAGCTGATCCACAGCACCGTGGTGGACACGGCCGTGCTCTTCCCGCACTACCTGGGTTTCCCCTACAAGCGTTCCCTCAGGAATCTCGCGGCCGACTACCTGGGACAGATCATCCAGGACAGCCAGGACGGCCACAACTCCAGCGAGGACGCAAACGCCTGCCTGCAGCTGGCGATGTGGAAGGTTCGACAGCGCGCCCAGATCCAGCCACGCCACCGGTCCGCCTCTCCCGCCGCCCTGGCCTGTCCTGAGCCCCAGGCCTCTTCCCAAACTGCCATCGATCCCGAGAGCTAGCCCTGTCCACCTCGCCACAAAGCGAAAGAAACTGGAGCAGCCGGCGGCAGGAGAGGGCCAAAAGCCAAGACTAACCCCGACCCCGGACTCCCAGTCCCCCGGAGTCCCTGCCGCGGGCCGTCGTCCCTGTCCCCATCCCTCTGCCCCTCCCAGACCTCTGTCCTTCCACCAATGGGCTCCCCGAGGCCCCAGCCGCCACTCCCAGTCCCCGGAGACCCTGCCGCCGCCCCTGGCGCCTGTGCCCATCCCTCTGCCCCTCCCAGACCTCTGGCCTTCCACCACTAGCCTCCCCCAGCCCACCTGGACTTCCCCGGCCTCTGACAACAAGGCCAGCCCCCAGGCCCACCAGCCTCCTGATCGTCTTCGTTCTTGGGCCTCTTCCCCTTCTGTGGGGCTGTCTGAACCTCCCCTCCCCCACCCGATTTTTCCCCCGCCCCCGGGGCAGGCGCAGAATAAATGTCTGTATGAAGTTAAAAATTAAAAATAAAAAAAAAGCTAAAAACAACTGAAAGTCCTTTGCTTTTGAATGTGCGCTTACCTGGTTTTCTCTAGAGGCACCACTGTGAGGTGGCTCAAGCGCTTAGGCTCTGGAGTTAGACATCTGGGTTCCCATTCCAATTCCACCACTGACTAGCTTTGTCATATTGGACGCATAACTTTTTTGCGCTTCTACTTCTTGATCTTTCAAGTGTCATCAGAAGATAATTAGACACCCACACAATAGCAATGGGAGATTTTAACACCCCACCGTCAACATGAAACAGATCAACGAGACAGAAAGTTGAAAAGGATATCCAGGAACTGAACTTAGCTCTGCACCAAGCAGACCGAATAGACATCTACATTAACTCTCCACCCCAAATCAACAGAATATACATTCTTCTCAGCACCACATCACACTTATTCCAAAACTGACCACATAGTTGGAAGGAAAGCACTCCTCCGCAAATGCAAAAGAACAGAAATTACAACCAACTGTCTCTCAGACCACAGGGCAGTCAAACTGGACCTCAGGATGAAGAAACTCACTCAAAACCGCTCAACTACACGGAAACGGAGCAATCTGCTCCTGAGTGACTACTGGGTACATAGCGAAATGAAGACAGAATAAAGATGTTCTTTGAAACCAATGAGAACAAAGACACAACATACCAGAATCTCTGGGATACATTGAAAGCAGTGTGTAGAGGGAAACGTAGCATTAAATGCCCACAAGAGAAAGCAGGAAAGATCTAAAATGGACACCCTCACGTCCCAATTCAAAGAATCAGGGAAGCAAGAGCAAACACCATGCCTGAATCAGTCAGTCAACTTCCAACAGGGCTCCAAGAGAGAATGAACCACCATGCCTCTTTAAATCCACGTTTCTATTTGGAATCTTCAATGAGAGATGAGACACTAAGCAGCTAGTTTTGGTGGAATGGCTGATTTTGTCAATGTTTTCGGTGTGTGAGTGTGTGTGTGTGTGTATGTATAGATAACTAAATTAAACTGATAATCTGGATGCTTACATTTCCATTCATTTAATTTGTGTATGTGAGCCCACGCACACGTATATACACACACACTAACACTTCCAGAACACTGACTTAGTGAAGAACTGGATTTCCAGTGTGTCAGACAAATTTCAGAAAGCACTGAAGAAGGGCATTTCTGATGGATTTCACCGTTCCTGGAATTTTACTTTCCTTTATAACTTACAGTTCTTCTCTGGAGATTTAATAGATAAAAGTCTTTTGCAGTGTACGTTATTTCATTGTATTTTTATAATTTATTTCAATTGTCATTTTAAATTGACAAATAAAAATGATATATATTTATGGTGTACAACATGATGTTTCATATATGTATACATTGTGGAATGACACAAAAATCAAGCTAATTAACACATTCGTTTCCTCACATACTGATTTTATGGTGATGAGAACATGTTTCAAATCTACTCTGTTAGCACATTTCAAGTATACAGTACATAGTTACCCACTGTAGTTGCCGTGCTGTTCAACATATCTCTAGAACTATTCGTATCTGAAATTTTGTATCATTAGACTAACATCTCCCAATCCCTCCCCGGCCCCTGCCTCGGGTAAGCAGCGTTCTGCTCTCTACGACTCTGAGTTCCACTTTTTTACATTGCACATAGAAGTGAGATCGTGCAGTATTTGTATTTCTGTGTTTGCTTTTTAAAACTTTATGATGTATTGATGTATTTTTTCAGACAGTGTCGGAGTCTGTCACCAAGGCTGGAGTACAGTGACACAAACACGGCTCACCACGGCCTCCACCTCCCGGGGTCAAGAGATCCTCCCACTTCAGCCTCCTGAGTAGCTAGGACTACAGGCGTCCAACACCACACCTGGCTAATTTTTGTATTTTTTGTAGAGATGGTTGATCTCCAACTCCTGGGCTCAACTCTTCCTCCTCCCTTCTCCTCCCAAAGTCCTGGGATTACAGGCCTGAGCCACTGTGTCTGGCCTTTGCTTTATTTCACACAGTAGAACATCCTCTAAGCTCATTCATGTTGCTAATGATAAGATTTCTTTCTTTTTCAAGGCTGAATAGGATTCTATTGGATATATGTACCTATATAGATAGATAGATAGATAGATATACATTTATTATTATTGTTTTGGGGGGGATATGGTTTCGCTCGTGTTCCCCAGGCTGGAGTACAGTGGCATGATTTCGGCTCACTACAACCTCTGCCTCCCAGGCTGAAGTGATTCTCCTGCCTCAGCTGAGATTAAAGGCATGTCCCATCATGTGCGGCCAATTTTGTGTTTCTAGGAGAGATGGGTTTTCACCATGTTGGCCAGGCTGGTCTCGAACTCCAACAATTCTACTTCAACTATTTATTGGATACAAATATTTATGTGTGAGAAACAAGATTTTCAAGAGTGAAAGATTTAAGAACGACTTAATTGTACATCAGTAAGAGGCTGGCTAACTAAATCAGAGTACGTTCATCCTTACAGAAGAATACTATGCAGCTAGAACAAAACCAAATGGAGGAAACTCTTCCAAATGGTAACTTGGAATGATGTTCAAGACTTATTGTAAAATAAGTTTACAGTAAGGTGTAAGGTACCTTATGGCAAAATTCTCTCAGAAATGTGTGTGTGGATTTCAAGTCATCCCAGTCCTAGAACATTGTGCTCTTTAGAGATGCCATACCTGTCTTTCCCTTTGTAATATCAAAGCAGTAATATCTTCTCTGGAGGCTTGTTGGGTGAATTGAATGGAAGAAAGTTAAGGAGGTAGCAGAACCATTGCTGTTTCCCCTCCATAGCCCTGCCACCCACTAAAGAAAGTTGGATGAGATTACTTAATGATTTCCCATTAAGTTGTATTTCCAAATATCATGATTACCATTTGAATGTAGTTGGTATGGAGCTTCGTGAGTGTGTGCTTCGTTTATTATGCATCACGTTCAGCTCCTTGTTATTTGCCTCCTAGTTATCATAGTAAAACTCTACTCCTCTACTCCGAGGAGCCCCTACCATCCGTATCGTCACTTTCCGGCCCAGCACTCTTCATGCTCGTTCGTTTAAAGTATTCTACATTGGGCAAATGAATCTTGGAAGGCAAAAGCTACTGAATTTAGCGAGTTTGTGGAGGCGTTCCCACCGATCAGCAAGGTGGAGTTCCACACACCCGATGACTGCACAACTCCTATAAGGCAGCAATATGCTGCAAACCCAGACGGCCACTCTTCTCACCCCTCGTCCCTTTGCTGTTCTGGATAATGAGGTCAATAGTCACCTAGGCAACTTGCAAAACTAACTGAAATGGAGAAAGGCCTTCCGGCTGGTGACTAGCCGAGGTCCACCTGGCCCCAATAAGCTGCTGAACAAGAAGGGCTGCCAGAAATTTCCCCCTAGGGAATTTGGTGGAGACGAAGACCTGCTCACTGGACAACGGTTCCTCCCAGGATACCCCCAAGCTGAAGAAGCGGGCTCTGAGCCACCCCCTTTCACCCTCCTTTTCCCCACCCTGGCCTGCTGAAGGTGCGCGTCACGATGCGGACTACTGAGCCCTAAAGAAATAAGTCCTTCCACTTTGACCCCACGGAGGATTGCCTGTGCGGATCTTCAACGAGTCTACCAGTGTCTAGACACGGGAGCAGTTCTGTCTGGCACAGCAGCTCCCTCAAGGAAGACAAGAGTGAGGAGAAAGGAAACTCAAGTCTGACCATTCTGTCCTGGGAGACAAGAGGAGGATCTCATCTCTCATCTTTCCAAGCAAGGCAACGAGACTTTCTCTCATCTTTCCAAGCAAGGCAAGGAGACTTTTTCTCATGAGGAAACAAAAAGAAGTTGGAAGGAACGAAACCAGCCTGGAAGGTGAATTCCTAAGGATTGCCCATTGAAACTGACAAAATGGCCCTTGTTTGACGAGAGGAAGGAGCAGAGCATTGATGTGGCCAAAAAGGACTCGAGTGAGACTTTCCCAGCACGTTTCTACCAAAGCTTTGTCTAAGTTTCGCAAAACACTCTCCTAATAAGCAGATGTTTGGCTCTTCAGAAAGTCAACATGCAAAATGCCTTCAGCGTCCCATAACACTGATGCCATGATGTTGCCTTTGGTCTGCCCTCCTTTTCCTTTGACTGGACCACTGCCATCTCTTGGTAGCCATCGCTTTGATGACGCTTTGTCTTCAGGATCATATTGGCAATGGCATGTTCCAAATTCCGGTTACAATTTGTCAAACAGGTGCCCCAGGATCGTGATCCCTCCTGTTGAAAATTTCCACTGATAGCTCTCGTCGTCACTGCAGCTGATCTGGGCACAATGGTTTTCACAGCCACTGCAGGATTCATCTTCCACATCTTCTCATCTCTTCTTGAAACAAGCCATACCTCCGTAAAGAGTTGATTTCTTTGGGCTAGTGTCCTTAGAAGCTTTTCTTCAAACATCAATGATTTCTTCATTCTTCCACCCAAGCTTCACCGTCAATTGGATGTTTGCTCTTGCTGCAATTTTAGCGGAATTCAAGTTGCACTGATAGGAGGCCTTTTCAGTGGATGTCTCATCCTTCTTAGTGCCTCCAATGAGATCCAGTTCAGAAAGGTTGTAAGAAGTTAGTACATGTTTATTTTAGTGAAAACGAATTGAAATCCATGCATAGATTTCTCACCATGTACATTTTCTATGAACTTTCGGAAGACCCCCTGTACTGAATATTGCCCAAATCCTGGGAGAGAAGTGGATGCGGTCCACTTCCTGTCTTCAGTTTGCCCACAGTGGAGGAGTGCACAGAGCAGGGAAAGGCAGCCCCAGAGAGAGGCATGCCCTCCAGCATGCAGCAGACTGCTGGCCCAGTCCTGGCTCCATGGGCTGCTGTGTGGGCCCAGCAAGCTGACCAACCTCCCTGAACCTTAATTTAATCCTAGGTAGCCCAATTCCACTCGCTATTATAGGACTGCTGTGCAGGGACAGTCAATTAACTTAAGAAAAGGAACCTAGCTCCAAGGTTGGCAACCGGGAATTCCAGTTGATTCCATGGGCGGACCCCCTGAGGAATTCCCAAGCTGAAGTCTCGTGGAAGATGAGGTTCAGTGTGACTAGACTGAAGCACCAATCCAATGAAGGGGAAGTCCCACCCACTCTGCCCTGTGCCTGTATAAAGGTGAGGCGGGGCGGCCGCGCCACTCATTGAAGCCGCCAGTTGGGAGAGGAGCAGAGCCAGGCCGGTGCTCCCGAAGGCAGCAAGATGTTGCGAGCCACAGCTCCCTGCTGGTTCCAACCTGCATACCCAGAAGCTAAGAAGGTGGCCGAGGAGGCGGCCCACGAGGCAAGCCGCCATTTGGGAGAGGAGCAGAGCCAGGTCGGTGTTCCCGAAGGCAGCAAGATGTTGCGAGCCACAGCTCCCTGCTGGTTCCCACCTGCATGCCCAGAAGCCAAGAAGGTGGCCGAGGAGGCGGCCCACGAGGCAAGCCGCCATTTGGGAGAGGAGCAGAGCCAGGTCGGTGTTCCCGAAGGCAGCAAGATGTTGCGAGCCACAGCTCCCTGCTGGTTCCCACCTGCATGCCCAGAAGCCAAGAAGGTGGCCGAGGAGGCGGCCCTCGAGGCAAGCCGCCAGTTGGGAGAGGAGCAGAGCCAGGCCGGTGCTCCCGAAGGCAGCAAGATGTTGCGAGCCACAGCTCCCTGCTGGTTCCCACCTGCATACCCAGAAGCTAAGAAGGTGGCCGAGGAGGCGCCCCACGAGGCAAGCCGCCATTTGGGGGTGGAGCAGAGCCAGGTCGGTGTTCCCGAAGGCAGCAAGATGCTGCGAGCCACAGCTCCCTGCTGGTTCCCTCCTGCATACCCAGAAGCCAAGAAGGTGGCCGAGGAGGCGGCCCTCGAGGCTCCAGAATTCCCACTGCCCTCTCATCAGCCTGCCCAGAGCTTCGGGCTCTGCGTGCCCCAGATGCACAACCAGGCCTCAGCACTCGTGGACATCCGGGCGGAGCCCCAGAATAGGGGTCCGGCGGTGCCCCCAGCGTGGCCCAAGATGGCGACGGAGGCGTGGTACTTCCCCGCGCAGAGGGGGTCGGCCTGCTGCTTGCCAGCCGCCCCAAGGCTGACAGAGAGGCCCTGTGGAGTCCGCATCTCAGCCCCCAGGGAGAGGAAGAGGATCGCCCACTTTCCCAGCCCCTGCTTGGTCGCAGGTCGCACCGATGCCAAGAGAACCCGGGTGGCCGGCAGCAGCCAACGCTCCAATGGCTCCAGGGTCGGCACACAGCCACGGAAGACTGGTCGCAACAGACGGGGGAGGGCATGCAAGACCTCCACCACACTCAGCTCTAAGCGAATCGTCCGTCGTCCATCCTTACCGACTTGGAAGAAACCCATTATCCTCCGAAGGTCTCGCTGCCAAGTCCCCACCGTCATCCGCCGAGGCTATCTCCAACTGTTCACCAAAGTGTCTCAAGTTCTGCGCCTCCAAGCAGGAGGCCGAGGAGAAGGCGCTGAACGAGGAGAAGGTGGCCTACGACTGCAGCCCCAACAAGAACATGTACCTGAATGTGGTCCTGAACACCCTCAAGAGACTGAAGGGCCTGACCCCCAGCTCCATGCCGGGCCTCAGCAGGGCCGCCCTGTACAGCCGCCTCCAGGACTTCCTGCTCACCCAGGACCAGCTCAAGGAGAACGGCTACCCCTTCCCGCACCCCGAGCGGCCCGGAGGCGCCGTCCTCTTCACTGGCCAGGGGAAGGGGCCCGGCGACTCCTCCTGCAGGGTCTGCTGCCTTTGTGGCACCGACTACCTGGTGTCCTCCTCGGGCCGCTGTCTACGCGACCAGTTGTGTTATTATCACTGGGGGCGGGTCCGCTCCAGCCAAGTGGCTGCAGGCCGGGTTAGCCAGTACACCTGCTGTGCAGCTGCTCCTGGCTCAGTGGGCTGCCAGGTGGCAAAGCAGCACGTGCGGGACGGCCGCAAGGAGAGCCTCCATGGCTTCGTGAAGACCTTCAAGAAAGAGTTTTCCACAGACGCTTATCCAGGAATCTACGCCTTGGACTGTGAGATGTGCTACACCACGCATGGCCTGGAGCTGACCCGCGTCACCGTGGTGGACGCCGACATGCAAGTGGTGTACGACACCTTCGTCAAGCCCGACAACGAGATCGTGGACTACAACACCAGGTTTTCCGGAGTGACCGAGGCCGACGTCGCCAAGACGAGCGTCACGTTGCCCGAAGTCCAAGCCATCCTGCTGAGCTTTTTCAGCGCCCAAACCATCCTCATCGGGCACAGCCTGGAGAGCGATCTGCTGGCCCTCAAGCTGATCCACAGCACCGTGGTGGACACGGCCGTGCTCTTCCCGCACTACCTGGGTTTCCCCTACAAGCGTTCCCTCAGGAATCTCGCGGCCGACTACCTGGGACAGATCATCCAGGACAGCCAGGACGGCCACAACTCCAGCGAGGACGCAAACGCCTGCCTGCAGCTGGCGATGTGGAAGGTTCGACAGCGCGCCCAGATCCAGCCACGCCACCGGTCCGCCTCTCCCGCCGCCCTGGCCTGTCCTGAGCCCCAGGCCTCTTCCCAAACTGCCATCGATCCCGAGAGCTAGCCCTGTCCACCTCGCCGCAAAGCGAAAGAAACTGGAGCAGCCGGCGGCAGGAGAGGGCCAAAAGCCAAGACTAACCCCGACCCCGGACTCCCAGTCCCCCGGAGTCCCTGCCGCGGGCCGTGGTCCCTGTCCCCATCCCTCTGCCCCTCCCAGACCTCTGTCCTTCCACCAATGGGCTCCCCGAGGCCCCAGCCGCCACTCCCAGTCCCCGGAGACCCTGCCGCCGCCCCTGGCGCCTGTGCCCATCCCTCTGCCCCTCCCAGACCTCTGGCCTTCCACCACTAGCCTCCCCCAGCCCACCTGGACTTCCCCGGCCTCTGACAACAAGGCCAGCCCCCAGGCCCACCAGCCTCCTGATCGTCTTCGTTCTTGGGCCTCTTCCCCTTCTGTGGGGCTGTCTGAACCTCCCCTCCCCCACCCGATTTTTCCCCCGCCCCCGGGGCAGGCGCAGAATAAATGTCTGTATGAAGTTAAAAATTAAAAATAAAAAAAAAGCTAAAAACAACTCAAAGTCCTTTGCTTTTGAATGTGCGCTTACCTGGTTTTCTCTAGAGGCACCACTGTGAGGTGGCTCAAGCCCTTAGGCTCTGGAGTTAGACATCTGGGTTCCCATTCCAATTCCACCACTTACTAGCTTTGTCATATTGGACGCATAACTTTTTTGCGCTTCTACTTCTTGATCTTTCAAGTGTCATCAGAAGATAATTAGACACCCACACAATAGCAATGGGAGATTTTAACACCCCACCGTCAACATGAAACAGATCAACGAGACAGAAAGTTGAAAAGGATATCCAGGAACTGAACTTAGCTCTGCACCAAGCAGACCGAATAGACATCTACATTAACTCTCCACCCCAAATCAACAGAATATACATTCTTCTCAGCACCACATCACACTTATTCCAAAACTGACCACATAGTTGGAAGGAAAGCACTCCTCCGCAAATGCAAAAGAACAGAAATTACAACCAACTGTCTCTCAGACCACAGGGCAGTCAAACTGGACCTCAGGATGAAGAAACTCACTCAAAACCGCTCAACTACACGGAAACGGAGCAATCTGCTCCTGAGTGACTCCTGGGTACATAGCGAAATGAAGACAGAATAAAGATGTTCTTTGAAACCAATGAGAACAAAGACACAACATACCAGAATCTCTGGGATACATTGAAAGCAGTGTGTAGAGGGAAACGTAGCATTAAATGCCCACAAGAGAAAGCAGGAAAGATCTAAAATGGACACCCTCACGTCCCAATTCAAAGAATCAGGGAAGCAAGAGCAAACACCATGCCTGAATCAGTCAGTCAACTTCCAACAGGGCTCCAAGAGAGAATGAACCACCATGCCTCTTTAAATCCACGTTTCTATTTGGAATCTTCAATGAGAGATGAGACACTAAGCAGCTAGTTTTGGTGGAATGGCTGATTTTGTCAATGTTTTCGGTGTGTGAGTGTGTGTGTGTGTGTATGTATAGATAACTAAATTAAACTGATAATCTGGATGCTTACATTTCCATTCATTTAATTTGTGTATGTGAGCCCACGCACACGTATATACACACACACTAACACTTCCAGAACACTGACTTAGTGAAGAACTGGATTTCCAGTGTGTCAGACAAATTTCAGAAAGCGCTGAAGAAGGGCATTTCTGATGGATTTCACCGTTCCTGGAATTTTACTTTCCTTTATAACTTAGAGTTCTTCTCTGGAGATTTAATAGATAAAAGTCTTTTGCAGTGTACGTTATTTCATTTTATTTTTATAATTTATTTCAATTGTCATTTTAAATTGACAAATAAAAATGATATATATTTATGGTGTACAACATGATGTTTCATATATGTATACATTGTGGAATGACACAAAAATCAAGCTAATTAACACATTCGTTTCCTCACATACTGATTTTATGGTGATGAGAACATGTTTCAAATCTACTCTGATAGCACATTTCAAGTATACAGTACATAGTTACCCACTGTCGTTGCCGTGCTGTTCAACATATCTCTAGAACTATTCGTATCTGAAATTTTGTATCATTAGACTAACATCTCCCAATCCCTCCCCGGCCCCTGCCTCGGGTAAGCAGCGTTCTGCTCTCTACGACTCTGAGTTCCACTTTTTTACATTGCACATAGAAGTGAGATCGTGCAGTATTTGTATTTCTGTGTTTGCTTTTTAAAACTTTATGATGTATTGATGTATTTTTTCAGACAGTGTCGGAGTCTGTCACCAAGGCTGGAGTACAGTGACACAAACACGGCTCACCACGGCCTCCACCTCCCGGGGTCAAGAGATCCTCCCACTTCAGCCTCCTGAGTAGCTAGGACTACAGGCGTCCAACACCACACCTGGCTAATTTTTGTATTTTTTGTAGAGATGGTTGATCTCCAACTCCTGGGCTCAACTCTTCCTCCTCCCTTCTCCTCCCAAAGTCCTGGGATTACAGGCCTGAGCCACTGTGTCTGGCCTTTGCTTTATTTCACACACTAGAACATCCTCTAAGCTCATTCATGTTGCTAATGATAAGATTTCTTTCTTTTTCAAGGCTGAATAGGATTCTATTGGATATATGTACCTATATAGATAGATAGATAGATAGATATACATTTATTATTATTGTTTTGGGGGGGATATGGTTTCGCTCGTGTTCCCCAGGCTGGAGTGCAGTGGCATGATTTCGGCTCACTACAACCTCTGCCTCCCAGGCTGAAGTGATTCTCCTGCCTCAGCTGAGATTAAAGGCATGTCCCATCATGTGCGGCCAATTTTGTGTTTCTAGGAGAGATGGGTTTTCACCATGTTGGCCAGGCTGGTCTCGAACTCCAACAATTCTACTTCAACTATTTATTGGATACAAATATTTATGTGTGAGAAACAAGATTTTCAAGAGTGAAAGATTTAAAAACGACTTAATTGTACATCAGTAAGAGGCTGGCTAACTAAATCAGAGTACGTTCATCCTTACAGAAGAATACTATGCAGCTAGAACAAAACCAAATGGAGGAAACTCTTCCAAATGGTAACTTGGAATGATGTTCAAGACTTATTGTAAAATAAGTTTACAGTAAGGTGTAAGGTACCTTATGGCAAAATTCTCTCAGAAATGTGTGTGTGGATTTCAAGTCATCCCAGTCCTAGAACATTGTGCTCTTTAGAGATGCCATACCTGTCTTTCCCTTTGTAATATCAAAGCAGTAATATCTTCTCTGGAGGCTTGTTGGGTGAATTGAATGGAAGAAAGTTAAGGAGGTAGCAGAACCATTGCTGTTTCCCCTCCATAGCCCTGCCACCCACTAAAGAAAGTTGGATGAGATTACTTAATGATTTCCCATTAAGTTGTATTTCCAAATATCATGATTACCATTTGAATGTAGTTGGTATGGAGCTTCGTGAGTGTGTGCTTCGTTTATTATGCATCACGTTCAGCTCCTTGTTATTTGCCTCCTAGTTATCATAGTAAAACTCTACTCCTCTACTCCGAGGAGCCCCTACCATCCGTATCGTCACTTTCCGGCCCAGCACTCTTCATGCTCGTTCGTTTAAAGTATTCTACATTGGGCAAATGAATCTTGGAAGGCAAAAGCTACTGAATTTAGCGAGTTTGTGGAGGCGTTCCCACCGATCAGCAAGGTGGAGTTCCACACACCCGATGACTGCACAACTCCTATAAGGCAGCAATATGCTGCAAACCCAGACGGCCACTCTTCTCACCCCTCGTCCCTTTGCTGTTCTGGATAATGAGGTCAATAGTCACCTAGGCAACTTGCAAAACTAACTGAAATGGAGAAAGGCCTTCCGGCTGGTGACTAGCCGAGGTCCACCTGGCCCCAATAAGCTGCTGAACAAGAAGGGCTGCCAGAAATTTCCCCCTAGGGAATTTGGTGGAGACGAAGACCTGCTCACTGGACAACGGTTCCTCCCAGGATACCCCCAAGCTGAAGAAGCGGGCTCTGAGCCACCCCCTTTCACCCTCCTTTTCCCCACCCTGGCCTGGTGAAGGTGCGCGTCAGGATGTGGACTACTGAGCCCTAAAGAAACAAGTCCTTCCACTTTGACCCCACGGAGGATTGCCTGTGCGGATCTTCAACGAGTCTACCAGTGTCTAGACACGGGAGCAGTTCTGTCTGGCACAGCAGCTCCCTCAAGGAAGACAAGAGTGAGGAGAAAGGAAACTCAAGTCTGACCATTCTGTCCTGGGAGACAAGAGGAGGATCTCATCTCTCATCTTTCCAAGCAAGGCAACGAGACTTTCTCTCATCTTTCCAAGCAAGGCAAGGAGACTTTTTCTCATGAGGAAACAAAAAGAAGTTGGAAGGAACGAAACCAGCCTGGAAGGTGAATTCCTAAGGATTGCCCATTGAAACTGACAAAATGGCCCTTGTTTGACGAGAGGAATGAGCAGAGCATTGATGTGGTCAAAAAGGACTCGAGTGAGACTTTCCCAGCATGTTTCTACCAAAGCTTTGTCTAAGTTTCGCAAAACACTCTCCTAATAAGCAGATGTTTGGCTCTTCAGAAAGTCAACATGCAAAATGCCTTGAGCGTCCCATAACACTGATGCCATGATGTTGCCTTTGGTCTGCCCTCCTTTTCCTTTGACTGGACCACTGCCATCTCTTGGTAGCCATCGCTTTGATGACGCTTTGTCTTCAGGATCATATTGGCAAAGCCATGTTCCAAATTCCGGTTACAATTTGTCAAATAGGTGCCCCAGGATCGTGATCCCTCCTGTTGAAAATTTCCACTGATAGCTCTCGTCGTCACTGCAGCTGATCTGGGCACAATGGTTTTCACAGCCACTGCAGGATTCATCTTCCACATCTTCTCATCTCTTCTTGAAACAAGCCATACCTCCGTAAAGAGTTGATTTCTTTGGGCTAGTGTCCTTAGAAGCTTTTCTTCAAACATCAATGATTTCTTCATTCTTCCACCCAAGCTTCACCGTCAGTTGGATGTTTCCTCTTGCTGCAATTTTAGCGGAATTCAAGTTGCACTGATAGGAGGCCTTTTCAGTGGATGTCTCATCCTTCTTAGTGCCTCCAATGAGATCCAGTTCAGAAAGGTTGTAAGAAGTTAGTACATGTTTATTTTAGTGAAAACGAATTGAAATCCATGCATAGATTTCTCACCATGTACATTTTCTATGAACTTTCGGAAGACCCCCTGTACTGAATATTGCCCAAATCCTGGGAGAGAAGTGGATGCGGTCCACTTCCTGTCTTCAGTTTGCCCACAGTGGAGGAGTGCACAGAGCAGGGAAAGGCAGCCCCAGAGAGAGGCATGCCCTCCAGCATGCGGCAGACTGCTGGCCCAGTCCTGGCTCCATGGGTTGCTGTGTGGGCCCAGCAAGCTGACCAACCTCCCTGAACCTTAATTTAATCCTAGGTAGCCCAATTCCACTCGCTATTATAGGACTGCTGTGCAGGGACAGTCAATTAACTTAAGAAAAGGAACCTAGCTCCAAGGTTGGCAACCGGGAATTCCAGTTGATTCCATGGGCGGACCCCCTGAGGAATTCCCAAGCTGAAGTCTCGTGGAAGATGAGGTTCAGTGTGACTAGACTGAAGCACCAATCCAATGAAGGGGAAGTCCCACCCACTCTGCCCTGTGCCTGTATAAAGGTGAGGCGGGGCGGCCGCGCCACTCATTGAAGCCGCCAGTTGGGAGAGGAGCAGAGCCAGGCCGGTGCTCCCGAAGGCAGCAAGATGTTGCGAGCCACAGCTCCCTGCTGGTTCCCACCTGCATACCCAGAAGCTAAGAAGGTGGCCGAGGAGGCGGCCCACGAGGCAAGCCGCCATTTGGGAGAGGAGCAGAGCCAGGTCGGTGTTCCCGAAGGCAGCAAGATGTTGCGAGCCACAGCTCCCTGCTGGTTCCCACCTGCATGCCCAGAAGCCAAGAAGGTGGCCGAGGAGGCGGCCCTCGAGGCAAGCCGCCAGTTGGGAGAGGAGCAGAGCCAGGCCGGTGCTCCCGAAGGCAGCAAGATGTTGCGAGCCACAGCTCCCTGCTGGTTCCCACCTGCATACCCAGAAGCTAAGAAGGTGGCCGAGGAGGCGCCCCACGAGGCAAGCCGCCATTTGGGGGTGGAGCAGAGCCAGGTCGGTGTTCCCGAAGGCAGCAAGATGCTGCGAGCCACAGCTCCCTGCTGGTTCCCTCCTGCATACCCAGAAGCCAAGAAGGTGGCCGAGGAGGCGGCCCTCGAGGCTCCAGAATTCCCACTGCCCTCTCATCAGCCTGCCCAGAGCTTCGAGCTCTGCGTGCCCCAGATGCACAACCAGGCCTCAGCACTCGTGGACATCCGGGCAGAGCCCCAGAATAGGGGTCCGGCGGTGCCCCCAGCGTGGCCCAAGATGGCGACGGAGGCGTGGTACTTCTCCGCGCAGAGGGGGTCGGCCTGCTGCTTGCCAGCCGCCCCAAGGCTGACAGAGAGGCCCTGTGGAGTCCGCATCTCAGCCCCCAGGGAGAGGAAGAGGATCGCCCACTTTCCCAGCCCCTGCTTGGTCGCAGGTCGCACCGATGCCAAGAGAACCCGGGTGGCCGGCAGCAGCCAACGCTCCAATGGCTCCAGGGTCGGCACACAGCCACGGAAGACTGGTCGCAACAGACGGGGGAGGGCATGCAAGACCTCCACCACACTCAGCTCTAAGCGAATCGTCCGTCGTCCATCCTTACCGACTTGGAAGAAACCCATTATCCTCCGAAGGTCTCGCTGCCAAGTCCCCACCGTCATCCGCCGAGGCTATCTCCAACTGTTCACCAACGAGTGTCTCAAGTTCTGCGCCTCCAAGCAGGAGGCCGAGGAGAAGGAGCTGAACGAGGAGAAGGTGGCCTACGACTGCAGCCCCAACAAGAACATGTACCTGAATGTGGTCCTGAACACCCTCAAGAGACTGAAGGGCCTGACCCCCAGCTCCATGCCGGGCCTCAGCAGGGCCGCCCTGTACAGCCGCCTCCAGGAGTTCCTGCTCACCCAGGACCAGCTCAAGGAGAACGGCTACCCCTTCCCGCACCCCGAGCGGCCCGGAGGCGCCGTCCTCTTCACTGGCCAGGGGAAGGGGCCCGGCGACTCCTCCTGCAGGGTCTGCTGCCGTTGTGGCACCGACTACCTGGTGTCCTCCTCGGGCCGCTGTCTACGCGACCAGTTGTGTTATTATCACTGGGGGCGGGTCCGCTCCAGCCAAGTGGCTGGAGGCCGGGTTAGCCAGAACACCTGCTGTGCAGCTGCTCCTGGCTCAGTGGGCTGCCAGGTGGCAAAGCAGCACGTGCGGGACGGCCGCAAGGAGAGCCTCCATGGCTTCGTGAAGACCTTCAAGAAAGAGTTTTCCACAGACGCTTATCCAGGAATCTACGCCTTGGACTGTGAGATGTGCTACACCACGCATGGCCTGGAGCTGACCCGCGTCACCGTGGTGGACGCCGACATGCAAGTGGTGTACGGCACCTTCGTCAAGCCCGACAACGAGATCGTGGACTACAACACCAGGTTTTCCGGAGTGACCGAGGCCGACGTCGCCAAGACGAGCGTCACGTTGCCCGAAGTCCAAGCCATCCTGCTGAGCTTTTTCAGCGCCCAAACCATCCTCATCGGGCACAGCCTGGAGAGCGATCTGCTGGCCCTCAAGCTGATCCACAGCACCGTGGTGGACACGGCCGTGCTCTTCCCGCACTACCTGGGTTTCCCCTACAAGCGTTCCCTCAGGAATCTCGCGGCCGACTACCTGGGACAGATCATCCAGGACAGCCAGGACGGCCACAACTCCAGCGAGGACACAAACGCCTGCCTGCAGCTGGCGATGTGGAAGGTTCGACAGCGCGCCCAGATCCAGCCACGCCACCGGTCCGCCTCTCCCGCCGCCCTGGCCTGTCCTGAGCCCCAGGCCTCTTCCCAAACTGCCATCGATCCCGAGAGCTAGCCCTGTCCACCTCGCCGCAAAGCGAAAGAAACTGGAGCAGCCGGCGGCAGGAGAGGGCCAAAAGCCAAGACTAACCCCGACCCCGGACTCCCAGTCCCCCGGAGTCCCTGCCGCGGGCCGTCGTCCCTGTCCCCATCCCTCTGCCCCTCCCAGACCTCTCTCCTTCCACCAATGGGCTCCCCGAGGCCCCAGCCGCCACTCCCAGTCCCCGGAGACCCTGCCGCCGCCCCTGGCGCCTGTGCCCATCCCTCTGCCCCTCCCAAACCTCTGGCCTTCCACCACTAGCCTCCCCCAGCCCACCTGGACTTCCCCGGCCTCTGACAACAAGGCCAGCCCCCAGGCCCACCAGCCTCCTGATCGTCTTCGTTCTTGGGCCTCTTCCCCTTCTGTGGGGCTGTCTGAACCTCCCCTCCCCCACCCGATTTTTCCCCCGCCCCCGGGGCAGGCGCAGAATAAATGTCTGTATGAAGTTAAAAATTAAAAATAAAAAAAAAGCTAAAAACAACTGAAAGTCCTTTGCTTTTGAATGTGCGCTTACCTGGTTTTCTCTAGAGGCACCACTGTGAGGTGGCTCAAGCCCTTAGGCTCTGGAGTTAGACATCTGGGTTCCCATTCCAATTCCACCACTTACTAGCTTTGTCATATTGGACGCATAACTTTTTTGCGCTTCTACTTCTTGATCTTTCAAGTGTCATCAGAAGATAATTAGACACCCACACAATAGCAATGGGAGATTTTAACACCCCACCGTCAACATGAAACAGATCAACGAGACAGAAAGTTGAAAAGGATATCCAGGAACTGAACTTAGCTCTGCACCAAGCAGACCGAATAGACATCTACATTAACTCTCCACCCCAAATCAACAGAATATACATTCTTCTCAGCACCACATCACACTTATTCCAAAACTGACCACATAGTTGGAAGGAAAGCACTCCTCCGCAAATGCAAAAGAACAGAAATTACAACCAACTGTCTCTCAGACCACAGGGCGGTCAAACTGGACCTCAGGATGAAGAAACTCACTCAAAACCGCTCAACTACACGGAAACGGAGCAATCTGCTCCTGAGTGACTCCTGGGTACATAGCGAAATGAAGACAGAATAAAGATGTTCTTTGAAACCAATGAGAACAAAGACACAACATACCAGAATCTCTGGGATACATTGAAAGCCGTGTGTAGAGGGAAACATAGCATTAAATGCCCACAAGAGAAAGCAGGAAAGATCTAAAATGGACACCCTCACGTCCCAATTGAAAGAACCAGGGAAGCAAGAGCAAACACAATGTCTGAATCAGTCAGTCAACTTCCAACAGGGCTCCAAGAGAGAATGAACCACCATGCCTCTTTAAATCCACGTTTCTATTTGGAATCTTCAATGAAAGATGAGACACTAAGCAGCTAGTTTTGGTGGAATGGCTGATTTTGTCAATGTTTTCGGTGTGTGAGTGTGTGTGTGTGTGTGTATGTATAGATAACTACATTAAACTGATAATCTCGATGCTTACATTTCCATTCATTTAATTTGTGTATGTGAGCCCACGCACACGTATATACACACACACTAACACTTCCAGAACACTGACTTAGTGAAGAACTGGATTTCCAGTGTGTCAGACAAATTTCAGAAAGCGCTGAAGAAGGGCATTTCTGATGGATTTCACCGTTCCTGGAATTTAACTTTCCTTTATAACTTCGAGTTCTTCTCTGGAGATTTAATAGATAAAAGTCTTTTGCAGTGTACGTTATTTCATTGTATTTTTATAATTTATTTCAATTGTCATTTTAAATTGACAAATAAAAATGATATATATTTATGGTGTACAACATGATGTTTCATATATGTATACATTGTGGAATGACACAAAATCAAGCTAATTAACACATTCGTTTCCTCACATACTGATTTTATGGTGATGAGAACATGTTTCAAATCTACTCTGATAACACATTTCAAGTATACAGTACATAGTTACCCACTGTGGTTGCCGTGCTGTTCAACATATCTCTAGAACTATTCGTATCTGAAATTTTGTATCATTAGACTAACATCTCCCAATCCCTCCCCGGCCCCTGCCTCGGGTAAGCAGCGTTCTGCTCTCTACGACTCTGAGTTCCACTTTTTTACATTGCACATAGAAGTGAGATCGTGCAGTATTTGTATTTCTGTGTTTGCTTTTTAAAACTTTATGATGTATTGATGTATTTTTTCAGACAGTGTCGGAGTCTGTCACCAAGGCTGGAGTACAGTGACACAAACACGGCTCACCACGGCCTCCACCTCCCGGGGTCAAGAGATCCTCCCACTTCAGCCTCCTGAGTAGCTAGGACTACAGGCGTCCAACACCACACCTGGCTAATTTTTGTATTTTTTGTAGAGATGGTTGATCTCCAACTCCTGGGCTCAACTCTTCCTCCTCCCTTCTCCTCCCAAAGTCCTGGGATTACAGGCCTGAGCCACTGTGTCTGGCCTTTGCTTTATTTCACACAGTAGAACATCCTCTAAGCTCATTCATGTTGCTAATGATAAGATTTCTTTCTTTTTCAAGGCTGAATAGGATTCTATTGGATATATGTACCTATATAGATAGATAGATAGATAGATATACATTTATTATTATTGTTTTGGGGGGGATATGGTTTCGCTCGTGTTCCCCAGGCTGGAGTGCAGTGGCATGATTTCGGCTCACTACAACCTCTGCCTCCCAGGCTGAAGTGATTCTCCTGCCTCAGCTGAGATTAAAGGCATGTCCCATCATGTGCGGCCAATTTTGTGTTTCTAGGAGAGATGGGTTTTCACCATGTTGGCCAGGCTGGTCTCGAACTCCAACAATTCTACTTCAACTATTTATTGGATACAAATATTTATGTGTGAGAAACAAGATTTTCAAGAGTGAAAGATTTAAAAACGACTTAATTGTACATCAGTAAGAGGCTGGCTAACTAAATCAGAGTACGTTCATCCTTACAGAAGAATACTATGCAGCTAGAACAAAACCAAATAGAGGAAACTCTTCCAAATGGTAACTTGGAATGATGTTCAAGACTTATTGTAAAATAAGTTTACAGTAAGGTGTAAGGTACCTTATGGCAAAATTCTCTCAGAAATGTGTGTGTGGATTTCAAGTCATCCCAGTCCTAGAACATTGTGCTCTTTAGAGATGCCATACCTGTCTTTCCCTTTGTAATATCAAAGCAGTAATATCTTCTCTGGAGGCTTGTTGGGTGAATTGAATGGAAGAAAGTTAAGGAGGTAGCAGAACCATTGCTGTTTCCCCTCCATAGCCCTGCCACCCACTAAAGAAAGTTGGATGAGATTACTTAATGATTTCCCATTAAGTTGTATTTCCAAATATCATGATTACCATTTGAATGTAGTTGGTATGGAGCTTCGTGAGTGTGTGCTTCGTTTACTATGCATCACGTTCAGCTCCTTGTTATTTGCCTCCTAGTTATCATAGTAAAACTCTACTCCTCTACTCCGAGGAGCCCCTACCATCCGTATCGTCACTTTCCGGCCCAGCACTCTTCATGCTCGTTCGTTTAATGTATTCTACATTGGGCAAATGAATCTTGGAAGGCAAAAGCTACTGAATTTAGCGAGTTTGTGGAGGCGTTCCCACCGATCAGCAAGGTGGAGTTCCACACACCCGATGACTGCACAACTCCTATAAGGCAGCAATATGCTGCAAACCCAGACGGCCACTCTTCTCACCCCTCGTCCCTTTGCTGTTCTGGATAATGAGGTCAATAGTCACCTAGGCAACTTGCAAAACTAACTGAAATGGAGAAAGGCCTTCCGGCTGGTGACTAGCCGAGGTCCACCTGGCCCCAATAAGCTGCTGAACAAGAAGGGCTGCCAGAAATTTCCCCCTAGGGAATTTGGTGGAGACGAAGACCTGCTCACTGGACAACGGTTCCTCCCAGGATACCCCCAAGCTGAAGAAGCGGGCTCTGAGCCATCCCCTTTCACCCTCCTTTTCCCCACCCTGGCCTGGTGAAGGTGCGCGTCAGGATGTGGACTACTGAGCCCTAAAGAAACAAGTCCTTCCACTTTGACCCCACGGAGGATTGCCTGTGCGGATCTTCAACGAGTCTACCAGTGTCTAGACACGGGAGCAGTTCTGTCTGGCACAGCAGCTCCCTCAAGGAAGACAAGAGTGAGGAGAAAGGAAACTCAAGTCTGACCATTCTGTCCTGGGAGACAAGAGGAGGATCTCATCTCTCATCTTTCCAAGCAAGGCAACGAGACTTTC
This sequence comes from Pongo pygmaeus, assembly GCF_028885625.2. Taxonomy (NCBI): domain Eukaryota; kingdom Metazoa; phylum Chordata; class Mammalia; order Primates; family Hominidae; genus Pongo; species Pongo pygmaeus. The sequence continues at coordinate 51,759,812 of NC_072380.2, forward strand.
TCTCATCTTTCCAAGCAAGGCAAGGAGACTTTTTCTCATGAGGAAACAAAAAGAAGTTGGAAGGAACGAAACCAGCCTGGAAGGTGAATTCCTAAGGATTGCCCATTGAAACTGACAAAATGGCCCTTGTTTGACGAGAGGAATGAGCACAGCATTGATGTGGTCAAAAAGGACTCGAGTGAGACTTTCCCAGCACGTTTCTACCAAAGCTTTGTCTAAGTTTCGCAAAACACTCTCCTAATAAGCAGATGTTTGGCTCTTCAGAAAGTCAACATGCAAAATGCCTTGAGCGTCCCATAACACTGATGCCATGATGTTGCCTTTGGTCTGCCCTCCTTTTCCTTTGACTGGACCACTGCCATCTCTTGGTAGCCATCGCTTTGATGACGCTTTGTCTTCAGGATCATATTGGCAAAGCCATGTTCCAAATTCCGGTTACAATTTGTCAAACAGGTGCCCCAGGATCGTGATCCCTCCTGTTGAAAATTTCCACTGATAGCTCTCGTCGTCACTGCAGCTGATCTGGGCACAATGGTTTTCACAGCCACTGCAGGATTCATCTTCCACATCTTCTCATCTCTTCTTGAAACAAGCCATACCTCCGTAAAGAGTTGATTTCTTTGGGCTAGTGTCCTTAGAAGCTTTTCTTCAAACATCAATGATTTCTTCATTCTTCCACCCAAGCTTCACCGTCAATTGGATGTTTGCTCTTGCTGCAATTTTAGCGGAATTCAAGCTGCACTGATAGGAGGCCTTTTCAGTGGATGTCTCATCCTTCTTAGTGCCTCCAATGAGATCCAGTTCAGAAAGGTTGTAAGAAGTTAGTACATGTTAATTTTAGTGAAAACGAATTGAAATCCATGCATAGATTTCTCACCATGTACATTTTCTATGAACTTTCGGAAGACCCCCAGTACTGAATATTGCCCAAATCCTGGGAGAGAAGTGGATGCGGTCCACTTCCTGTCTTCAGTTTGCCCACAGTGGAGGAGTGCACAGAGCAGGGAAAGGCAGCCCCAGAGAGAGGCATGCCCTCCAGCATGCAGCAGACTGCTGGCCCAGTCCTGGCTCCATGGGTTGCTGTGTGGGCCCAGCAAGCTGACCAACCTCTCTGAACCTTAATTTAATCCTAGGTAGCCCAATTCCACTCGCTATTATAGGACGGCTGTGCAGGGACAGTCAATTAACTTAAGAAAAGGAACCTAGCTCCAAGGTTGGCAACCGGGAATTCCAGTTGATTCCATGGGCGGACCCCCTGAGGAATTCCCAAGCTGAAGTCTCGTGGAAGATGAGGTTCAGTGTGACTAGACTGAAGCACCAATCCAATGAAGGGGAAGTCCCACCCACTCTGCCCTGTGCCTGTATAAAGGTGAGGCGGGGCGGCCGCGCCACTCATTGAAGCCGCCAGTTGGGAGAGGAGCAGAGCCAGGCCGGTGCTCCCGAAGGCAGCAAGATGTTGCGAGCCACAGCTCCCTGCTGGTTCCCACCTGCATACCCAGAAGCTAAGAAGGTGGCCGAGGAGGCGGCCCACGAGGCAAGCCTCCATTTGGGAGAGGAGCAGAGCCAGGTCGGTGTTCCCGAAGGCAGCAAGATGTTGCGAGCCACAGCTCCCTGCTGGTTCCCACCTGTATGACCAGAAGCCAAGAAGGTGGCCGAGGAGGCGGCCCTCGAGGCAAGCCGCCAGTTGGGAGAGGAGCAGAGCCAGGCCGGTGTTCCCGAAGGCAGCAAGATGTTGCGAGCCACAGCTCCCTGCTGGTTCCCACCTGCATACCCAGAAGCTAAGAAGGTGGCCGAGGAGGCGCCCCACGAGGCAAGCCGCCATTTGGGAGTGGAGCAGAGCCAGGTCAGTGTTCCCGAAGGCAGCAAGATGTTGCGAGCCACAGCTCCCTGCTGGTTCCCTCCTGCATACCCAGAAGCCAAGAAGGTGGCCGAGGAGGCGGCCCTCGAGGCTCCAGAATTCCCACTGCCCTCTCATCAGCCTGCCCAGAGCTTCGGGCTCTGCGTGCCCCAGATGCACAACCAGGCCTCAGCACTCGTGGACATCCGGGCGGAGCCCCAGAATAGGGGTCCGGCGGTGCCCCCAGCGTGGCCCAAGATGGCGACGGAGGCGTGGTACTTCCCCGCGCAGAGGGGGTCGGCCTGCTGCTTGCCAGCCACCCCAAGGCTGACAGAGAGGCCCTGTGGAGTCCGCATCTCAGCCCCCAGGGAGAGGAAGAGGATCGCCCACTTTCCCAGCCCCTGCTTGGTCGCAGGTCGCACCGATGCCAAGAGAACCCGGGTGGCCGGCAGCAGCCAACGCTCCAATGGCTCCAGGGTCGGCACACAGCCACGGAAGACTGGTCGCAACAGACGGGGGAGGGCATGCAAGACCTCCACCACACTCAGCTCTAAGCGAATCGTCCGTCGTCCATCCTTACCGACTTGGAAGAAACCCATTATCCTCCGAAGGTCTCGCTGCCAAGTCCCCACCGTCATCCGCCGAGGCTATCTCCAACTGTTCACCAAAGAGTGTCTCAAGTTCTGCGCCTCCCAGCAGGAGGCCGAGGAGAAGGCGCTGAACGAGGAGAAGGTGGCCTACGACTGCAGCCCCAACAAGAACATGTAAATGAATGTGGTCCTGAACACCCTCAAGAGACTGAAGGGCCTGACCCCCAGCTCCATGCCGGGCCTCAGCAGGGCCGCCCCGTACAGCCGCCTCCAGGAGTTCCTGCTCACCCAGGACCAGCTCAAGGAGAACGGCTACCCTTCCCGCACCCCGAGCGGCCCGGAGGCGCCGTCCTCTTCACTGGCCAGGGGAAGGGGCCCGGCGACTCCTCCTGCAGGGTCTGCTGCCGTTGTGGCACCGACTACCTGGTGTCCTCCTCGGGCCGCTGTCTACGCGACCAGTTGTGTTATTATCACTGGGGGCGGGTCCGCTCCAGCCAAGTGGCTGGAGGCCGGGTTAGCCAGTACACCTGCTGTGCAGCTGCTCCTGGCTCAGTGGGCTGCCAGGTGGCAAAGCAGCACGTGCGGGACGGCCGCAAGGAGAGCCTCCATGGCTTCGTGAAGACCTTCAAGAAAGAGTTTTCCACAGACGCTTATCCAGGAATCTACGCCTTGGACTGTGAGATGTGCTACACCACGCATGGCCTGGAGCTGACCCGCGTCACCGTGGTGGACGCCGACATGCAAGTGGTGTACGACACCTTCGTCAAGCCCGACAACGAGATCGTGGACTACAACACCAGGTTTTCCGGAGTGACCGAGGCCGACGTCGCCAAGACGAGCGTCACGTTGCCCGAAGTCCAAGCCATCCTGCTGAGCTTTTTCAGCGCCCAAACCATCCTCATCGGGCACAGCCTGGAGAGCGATCTGCTGGCCCTCAAGCTGATCCACAGCACCGTGGTGGACACGGCCGTGCTCTTCCCGCACTACCTGGGTTTCCCCTACAAGCGTTCCCTCAGGAATCTCGCGGCCGACTACCTGGGACAGATCATCCAGGACAGCCAGGACGGCCACAACTCCAGCGAGGATGCAAACGCCTGCCTGCAGCTGGCGATGTGGAAGGTTCGACAGCGCGCCCAGATCCAGCCACGCCACCGGTCCGCCTCTCCCGCCGCCCTGGCCTGTCCTGAGCCCCAGGCCTCTTCCCAAACTGCCATCGATCCCGAGAGCTAGCCCTGTCCACCTCGCCGCAAAGCGAAAGAAACTGGAGCAGCCGGCGGCAGGAGAGGGCCAAAAGCCAAGACTAACCCCGACCCCGGACTCCCAGTCCCCCGGAGTCCCTGCCGCGGGCCGTCGTCCCTGTCCCCATCCCTCTGCCCCTCCCAGACCTCTGTCCTTCCACCAATGGGCTCCCCGAGGCCCCAGCCGCCACTCCCAGTCCCCGGAGACCCTGCCGCCGCCCCTGGCGCCTGTGCCCATCCCTCTGCCCCTCCCAGACCTCTGGCCTTCCACCACTAGCCTCCCCCAGCCCACCTGGACTTCCCCGGCCTCTGACAACAAGGCCAGCCCCCAGGCCCACCAGCCTCCTGATCGTCTTCGTTCTTGGGCCTCTTCCCCTTCTGTGGGGCTGTCTGAACCTCCCCTCCCCCACCCGATTTTTCCCCCGCCCCCGGGGCAGGCGCAGAATAAATGTCTGTATGAAGTTAAAAATTAAAAATAAAAAAAAAGCTAAAAACAACTGAAAGTCCTTTGCTTTTGAATGTGCGCTTACCTGGTTTTCTCTAGAGGCACCACTGTGAGGTGGCTCAAGCGCTTAGGCTCTGGAGTTAGACATCTGGGTTCCCATTCCAATTCCACCACTTACTAGCTTTGTCATATTGGACGCAGAACTTTTTTGCGCTTCTACTTCTTGATCTTTCAAGTGTCATCAGAAGATAATTAGACACCCACGCAATAGCAATGGGAGATTTTAACACCCCACCGTCAACATGAAACAGATCAACGAGACAGAAAGTTGAAAAGGATATCCAGGAACTGAACTTAGCTCTGCACCAAGCAGACCGAATAGACATCTACATTAACTCTCCACCCCAAATCAACAGAATATACATTCTTCTCAGCACCACATCACACTTATTCCAAAACTGACCACATAGTTGGAAGGAAAGCACTCCTCCGCAAATGCAAAAGAACAGAAATTACAACCAACTGTCTCTCAGACCACAGGGCAGTCAAACTGGACCTCAGGATGAAGAAACTCACTCAAAACCGCTCAACTACACGGAGACGGAGCAATCTGCTCCTGAGTGACTACTGGGTACATAGCGAAATGAAGACAGAATAAAGATGTTCTTTGAAACCAATGAGAACAAAGACACAACATACCAGAATCTCTGGGATACATTGAAAGCAGTGTGTAGAGGGAAACGTAGCATTAAATGCCCACAAGAGAAAGCAGGAAAGATCTAAAATGGACACCCTCACGTCCCAATTCAAAGAACCAGGGAAGCAAGAGCAAACACAATGTCTGAATCAGTCAGTCAACTTCCAACAGGGCTCCAAGAGAGAATGAACCACCATGCCTCTTTAAATCCACGTTTCTATTTGGAATCTTCAATGAGAGATGAGACACTAAGCAGCTAGTTTTGGTGGAATGGCTGATTTTGTCAATGTTTTCGGTGTGTGAGTGTGTGTGTGTGTGTGTATGTATAGATAACTACATTAAACTGATAATCTCGATGCTTACATTTCCATTCATTTAATTTGTGTATGTGAGCCCACGCACACGTATATACACACACACTAACACTTCCAGAACACTGACTTAGTGAAGAACTGGATTTCCAGTGTGTCAGACAAATTTCAGAAAGCGCTGAAGAAGGGCATTTCTGATGGATTTCACCGTTCCTGGAATTTAACTTTCCTTTATAACTTCGAGTTCTTCTCTGGAGATTTAATAGATAAAAGTCTTTTGCAGTGTACGTTATTTCATTGTATTTTTATAATTTATTTCAATTGTCATTTTAAATTGACAAATAAAAATGATATATATTTATGGTGTACAACATGATGTTTCATATATGTATACATTGTGGAATGACACAAAATCAAGCTAATTAACACATTCGTTTCCTCACATACTGATTTTATGGTGATGAGAACATGTTTCAAATCTACTCTGATAACACATTTCAAGTATACAGTACATAGTTACCCACTGTCGTTGCCGTGCTGTTCAACATATCTCTAGAACTATTCGTATCTGAAATTTTGTATCATTAGACTAACATCTCCCAATCCCTCCCCGGCCCCTGCCTCGGGTAAGCAGCGTTCTGCTCTCTACGACTCTGAGTTCCACTTTTTTACATTGCACATAGAAGTGAGATCGTGCAGTATTTGTATTTCTGTGTTTGCTTTTTAAAACTTTATGATGTATTGATGTATTTTTTCAGACAGTGTCGGAGTCTGTCACCAAGGCTGGAGTACAGTGACACAAACACGGCTCACCACGGCCTCCACCTCCCGGGGTCAAGAGATCCTCCCACTTCAGCCTCCTGAGTAGCTAGGACTACAGGCGTCCAACACCACACCTGGCTAATTTTTGTATTTTTTGTAGAGATGGTTGATCTCCAACTCCTGGGCTCAACTCTTCCTCCTCCCTTCTCCTCCCAAAGTCCTGGGATTACAGGCCTGAGCCACTGTGTCTGGCCTTTGCTTTATTTCACACAGTAGAACATCCTCTAAGCTCATTCATGTTGCTAATGATAAGATTTCTTTCTTTTTCAAGGCTGAATAGGATTCTATTGGATATATGTACCTATATAGATAGATAGATAGATAGATATACATTTATTATTATTGTTTTGGGGGGGATATGGTTTCGCTCGTGTTCCCCAGGCTGGAGTGCAGTGGCATGATTTCGGCTCACTACAACCTCTGCCTCCCAGGCTGAAGTGATTCTCCTGCCTCAGCTGAGATTAAAGGCATGTCCCATCATGTGCGGCCAATTTTGTGTTTCTAGGAGAGATGGGTTTTCACCATGTTGGCCAGGCTGGTCTCGAACTCCAACAATTCTACTTCAACTATTTATTGGATACAAATATTTATGTGTGAGAAACAAGATTTTCAAGAGTGAAAGATTTAAAAACGACTTAATTGTACATCAGTAAGAGGCTGGCTAACTAAATCAGAGTACGTTCATCCTTACAGAAGAATACTATGCAGCTAGAACAAAACCAAATAGAGGAAACTCTTCCAAATGGTAACTTGGAATGATGTTCAAGACTTATTGTAAAATAAGTTTACAGTAAGGTGTAAGGTACCTTATGGCAAAATTCTCTCAGAAATGTGTGTGTGGATTTCAAGTCATCCCAGTCCTAGAACATTGTGCTCTTTAGAGATGCCATACCTGTCTTTCCCTTTGTAATATCAAAGCAGTAATATCTTCTCTGGAGGCTTGTTGGGTGAATTGAATGGAAGAAAGTTAAGGAGGTAGCAGAACCATTGCTGTTTCCCCTCCATAGCCCTGCCACCCACTAAAGAAAGTTGGATGAGATTACTTAATGATTTCCCATTAAGTTGTATTTCCAAATATCATGATTACCATTTGAATGTAGTTGGTATGGAGCTTCGTGAGTGTGTGCTTCGTTTACTATGCATCACGTTCAGCTCCTTGTTATTTGCCTCCTAGTTATCATAGTAAAACTCTACTCCTCTACTCCGAGGAGCCCCTACCATCCGTATCGTCACTTTCCGGCCCAGCACTCTTCATGCTCGTTCGTTTAAAGTATTCTACATTGGGCAAATGAATCTTGGAAGGCAAAAGCTACTGAATTTAGCGAGTTTGTGGAGGCGTTCCCACCGATCAGCAAGGTGGAGTTCCACACACCCGATGACTGCACAACTCCTATAAGGCAGCAATATGCTGCAAACCCAGACGGCCACTCTTCTCACCCCTCGTCCCTTTGCTGTTCTGGATAATGAGGTCAATAGTCACCTAGGCAACTTGCAAAACTAACTGAAATGGAGAAAGGCCTTCCGGCTGGTGACTAGCCGAGGTCCACCTGGCCCCAATAAGCTGCTGAACAAGAAGGGCTGCCAGAAATTTCCCCCTAGGGAATTTGGTGGAGACGAAGACCTGCTCACTGGACAACGGTTCCTCCCAGGATACCCCCAAGCTGAAGAAGCGGGCTCTGAGCCATCCCCTTTCACCCTCCTTTTCCCCACCCTGGCCTGGTGAAGGTGCGCGTCAGGATGTGGACTACTGAGCCCTAAAGAAACAAGTCCTTCCACTTTGACCCCACGGAGGATTGCCTGTGCGGATCTTCAACGAGTCTACCAGTGTCTAGACACGGGAGCAGTTCTGTCTGGCACAGCAGCTCCCTCAAGGAAGACAAGAGTGAGGACAAAGGAAACTCAAGTCTGACCATTCTGTCCTGGGAGACAAGAGGAGGATCTCATCTCTCATCTTTCCAAGCAAGGCAACGAGACTTTCTCTCATCTTTCCAAGCAAGGCAAGGAGACTTTTTCTCATGAGGAAACAAAAAGAAGTTGGAAGGAACGAAACCAGCCTGGAAGGTGAATTCCTAAGGATTGCCCATTGAAACTGACAAAATGGCCCTTGTTTGACGAGAGGAATGAGCACAGCATTGATGTGGTCAAAAAGGACTCGAGTGAGACTTTCCCAGCACGTTTCTACCAAAGCTTTGTCTAAGTTTCGCAAAACACTCTCCTAATAAGCAGATGTTTGGCTCTTCAGAAAGTCAACATGCAAAATGCCTTGAGCGTCCCATAACACTGATGCCATGATGTTGCCTTTGGTCTGCCCTCCTTTTCCTTTGACTGGACCACTGCCATCTCTTGGTAGCCATCGCTTTGATGACGCTTTGTCTTCAGGATCATATTGGCAAAGCCATGTTCCAAATTCCGGTTACAATTTGTCAAACAGGTGCCCCAGGATCGTGATCCCTCCTGTTGAAAATTTCCACTGATAGCTCTCGTCGTCACTGCAGCTGATCTGGGCACAATGGTTTTCACAGCCACTGCAGGATTCATCTTCCACATCTTCTCATCTCTTCTTGAAACAAGCCATACCTCCGTAAAGAGTTGATTTCTTTGGGCTAGTGTCCTTAGAAGCTTTTCTTCAAACATCAATGATTTCTTCATTCTTCCACCCAAGCTTCACCGTCAATTGGATGTTTGCTCTTGCTGCAATTTTAGCGGAATTCAAGTTGCACTGATAGGAGGCCTTTTCAGTGGATGTCTCATCCTTCTTAGTGCCTCCAATGAGATCCAGTTCAGAAAGGTTGTAAGAAGTTAGTACATGTTAATTTTAGTGAAAACGAATTGAAATCCATGCATAGATTTCTCACCATGTACATTTTCTATGAACTTTCGGAAGACCCCCTGTACTGAATATTGCCCAAATCCTGGGAGAGAAGTGGATGCGGTCCACTTCCTGTCTTCAGTTTGCCCACAGTGGAGGAGTGCACAGAGCAGGGAAAGGCAGCCCCAGAGAGAGGCATGCCCTCCAGCATGCAGCAGACTGCTGGCCCAGTCCTGGCTCCATGGGTTGCTGTGTGGGCCCAGCAAGCTGACCAACCTCCCTGAACCTTAATTTAATCCTAGGTAGCCCAATTCCACTCGCTATTATAGGACGGCTGTGCAGGGACAGTCAATTAACTTAAGAAAAGGAACCTAGCTCCAAGGTTGGCAACCGGGAATTCCAGTTGATTCCATGGGCGGACCCCCTGAGGAATTCCCAAGCTGAAGTCTCGTGGAAGATGAGGTTCAGTGTGACTAGACTGAAGCACCAATCCAATGAAGGGGAAGTCCCACCCACTCTGCCCTGTGCCTGTATAAAGGTGAGGCGGGGCGGCCGCGCCACTCATTGAAGCCGCCAGTTGGGAGAGGAGCAGAGCCAGGCCGGTGCTCCCGAAGGCAGCAAGATGTTGCGAGCCACAGCTCCCTGCTGGTTCCCACCTGCATACCCAGAAGCTAAGAAGGTGGCCGAGGAGGCGGCCCACGAGGCAAGCCTCCATTTGGGAGAGGAGCAGAGCCAGGTCGGTGTTCCCGAAGGCAGCAAGATGTTGCGAGCCACAGCTCCCTGCTGGTTCCCACCTGTATGACCAGAAGCCAAGAAGGTGGCCGAGGAGGCGGCCCTCGAGGCAAGCCGCCAGTTGGGAGAGGAGCAGAGCCAGGCCGGTGTTCCCGAAGGCAGCAAGATGTTGCGAGCCACAGCTCCCTGCTGGTTCCCACCTGCATACCCAGAAGCTAAGAAGGTGGCCGAGGAGGCGCCCCACGAGGCAAGCCGCCATTTGGGAGTGGAGCAGAGCCAGGTCAGTGTTCCCGAAGGCAGCAAGATGTTGCGAGCCACAGCTCCCTGCTGGTTCCCTCCTGCATACCCAGAAGCCAAGAAGGTGGCCGAGGAGGCGGCCCTCGAGGCTCCAGAATTCCCACTGCCCTCTCATCAGCCTGCCCAGAGCTTCGGGCTCTGCGTGCCCCAGATGCACAACCAGGCCTCAGCACTCGTGGACATCCGGGCGGAGCCCCAGAATAGGGGTCCGGCGGTGCCCCCAGCGTGGCCCAAGATGGCGACGGAGGCGTGGTACTTCCCCGCGCAGAGGGGGTCGGCCTGCTGCTTGCCAGCCACCCCAAGGCTGACAGAGAGGCCCTGTGGAGTCCGCATCTCAGCCCCCAGGGAGAGGAAGAGGATCGCCCACTTTCCCAGCCCCTGCTTGGTCGCAGGTCGCACCGATGCCAAGAGAACCCGGGTGGCCGGCAGCAGCCAACGCTCCAATGGCTCCAGGGTCGGCACACAGCCACGGAAGACTGGTCGCAACAGACGGGGGAGGGCATGCAAGACCTCCACCACACTCAGCTCTAAGCGAATCGTCCGTCGTCCATCCTTACCGACTTGGAAGAAACCCATTATCCTCCGAAGGTCTCGCTGCCAAGTCCCCACCGTCATCCGCCGAGGCTATCTCCAACTGTTCACCAAAGAGTGTCTCAAGTTCTGCGCCTCCCAGCAGGAGGCCGAGGAGAAGGCGCTGAACGAGGAGAAGGTGGCCTACGACTGCAGCCCCAACAAGAACATGTAAATGAATGTGGTCCTGAACACCCTCAAGAGACTGAAGGGCCTGACCCCCAGCTCCATGCCGGGCCTCAGCAGGGCCGCCCCGTACAGCCGCCTCCAGGAGTTCCTGCTCACCCAGGACCAGCTCAAGGAGAACGGCTACCCCTTCCCGCACCCCGAGCGGCCCGGAGGCGCCGTCCTCTTCACTGGCCAGGGGAAGGGGCCCGGCGACTCCTCCTGCAGGGTCTGCTGCCGTTGTGGCACCGACTACCTGGTGTCCTCCTCGGGCCGCTGTCTACGCGACCAGTTGTGTTATTATCACTGGGGGCGGGTCCGCTCCAGCCAAGTGGCTGGAGGCCGGGTTAGCCAGTACACCTGCTGTGCAGCTGCTCCTGGCTCAGTGGGCTGCCAGGTGGCAAAGCAGCACGTGCGGGACGGCCGCAAGGAGAGCCTCCATGGCTTCGTGAAGACCTTCAAGAAAGAGTTTTCCACAGACGCTTATCCAGGAATCTACGCCTTGGACTGTGAGATGTGCTACACCACGCATGGCCTGGAGCTGACCCGCGTCACCGTGGTGGACGCCGACATGCAAGTGGTGTACGACACCTTCGTCAAGCCCGACAACGAGATCGTGGACTACAACACCAGGTTTTCCGGAGTGACCGAGGCCGACGTCGCCAAGACGAGCGTCACGTTGCCCGAAGTCCAAGCCATCCTGCTGAGCTTTTTCAGCGCCCAAACCATCCTCATCGGGCACAGCCTGGAGAGCGATCTGCTGGCCCTCAAGCTGATCCACAGCACCGTGGTGGACACGGCCGTGCTCTTCCCGCACTACCTGGGTTTCCCCTACAAGCGTTCCCTCAGGAATCTCGCGGCCGACTACCTGGGACAGATCATCCAGGACAGCCAGGACGGCCACAACTCCAGTGAGGACGCAAACGCCTGCCTGCAGCTGGCGATGTGGAAGGTTCGACAGCGCGCCCAGATTCAGCCACGCCACCGGTCCGCCTCTCCCGCCGCCCTGGCCTGTCCTGAGCCCCAGGCCTCTTCCCAAACTGCCATCGATCCCGAGAGCTAGCCCTGTCCACCTCGCCGCAAAGCGAAAGAAACTGGAGCAGCCGGCGGCAGGAGAGGGCCAAAAGCCAAGACTAACCCCGACCCCGGACTCCCAGTCCCCCGGAGTCCCTGCCGCGGGCCGTCGTCCCTGTCCCCATCCCTCTGCCCCTCCCAGACCTCTGTCCTTCCACCAATGGGCTCCCCGAGGCCCCAGCCGCCACTCCCAGTCCCCGGAGACCCTGCCGCCGCCCCTGGCGCCTGTGCCCATCCCTCTGCCCCTCCCAGACCTCTGGCCTTCCACCACTAGCCTCCCCCAGCCCACCTGGACTTCCCCGGCCTCTGACAACAAGGCCAGCCCCCAGGCCCACCAGCCTCCTGATCGTCTTCGTTCTTGGGCCTCTTCCCCTTCTGTGGGGCTGTCTGAACCTCCCCTCCCCCACCCGATTTTTCCCCCGCCCCCGGGGCAGGCGCAGAATAAATGTCTGTATGAAGTTAAAAATTAAAAATAAAAAAAAAGCTAAAAACAACGGAAAGTCCTTTGCTTTTGAATGTGCGCTTACCTGGTTTTCTCTAGAGGCACCACTGTGAGGTGGCTCAAGCGCTTAGGCTCTGGAGTTAGACATCTGGGTTCCCATTCCAATTCCACCACTTACTAGCTTTGTCATATTGGACGCAGAACTTTTTTGCGCTTCTACTTCTTGATCTTTCAAGTGTCATCAGAAGATAATTAGACACCCACGCAATAGCAATGGGAGATTTTAACACCCCACCGTCAACATGAAACAGATCAACGAGACAGAAAGTTGAAAAGGATATCCAGGAACTGAACTTAGCTCTGCACCAAGCAGACCGAATAGACATCTACATTAACTCTCCACCCCAAATCAACAGAATATACATTCTTCTCAGCACCACATCACACTTATTCCAAAACTGACCACATAGTTGGAAGGAAAGCACTCCTCCGCAAATGCAAAAGAACAGAAATTACAACCAACTGTCTCTCAGACCACAGGGCAGTCAAACTGGACCTCAGGATGAAGAAACTCACTCAAAACCGCTCAACTACACGGAGACGGAGCAATCTGCTCCTGAGTGACTACTGGGTACATAGCGAAATGAAGACAGAATAAAGATGTTCTTTGAAACCAATGAGAACAAAGACACAACATACCAGAATCTCTGGGATACATTGAAAGCAGTGTGTAGAGGGAAACGTAGCATTAAATGCCCACAAGAGAAAGCAGGAAAGATCTAAAATGGACACCCTCACGTCCCAATTCAAAGAACCAGGGAAGCAAGAGCAAACACAATGTCTGAATCAGTCAGTCAACTTCCAACAGGGCTCCAAGAGAGAATGAACCACCATGCCTCTTTAAATCCACGTTTCTATTTGGAATCTTCAATGAGAGATGAGACACTAAGCAGCTAGTTTTGGTGGAATGGCTGATTTTGTCAATGTTTTCGGTGTGTGAGTGTGTGTGTGTGTGTATGTATAGATAACTAAATTAAACTGATAATCTGGATGCTTACATTTCCATTCATTTAATTTGTGTATGTGAGCCCACGCACACGTATATACACACACACTAACACTTCCAGAACACTGACTTAGTGAAGAACTGGATTTCCAGTGTGTCAGACAAATTTCAGAAAGCGCTGAAGAAGGGCATTTCTGATGGATTTCACCGTTCCTGGAATTTTATTTTCCTTTATAACTTAGAGTTCTTCTCTGGAGATTTAATAGATAAAAGTCTTTTGCAGTGTACGTTATTTCATTTTATTTTTATAATTTATTTAAATTGTCATTTTAAATTGACAAATAAAAATGATATATATTTATGGTGTACAACATGATGTTTCATATATGTATACATTGTGGAATGACACAAAAATCAAGCTAATTAACACATTCGTTTCCTCACATACTGATTTTATGGTGATGAGAACATGTTTCAAATCTACTCTGATAGCACATTTCAAGTATACAGTACATAGTTACCCACTGTGGTTGCCGTGCTGTTCAACATATCTCTAGAACTATTCGTATCTGAAATTTTGTATCATTAGACTAACATCTCCCAATCCCTCCCCGGCCCCTGCCTCGGGTAAGCAGCGTTCTGCTCTCTACGACTCTGAGTTCCACTTTTTTACATTGCACATAGAAGTGAGATCGTGCAGTATTTGTATTTCTGTGTTTGCTTTTTAAAACTTTATGATGTATTGATGTATTTTTTCAGACAGTGTCGGAGTCTGTCACCAAGGCTGGAGTACAGTGACACAAACACGGCTCACCACGGCCTCCACCTCCCGGGGTCAAGAGATCCTCCCACTTCAGCCTCCTGAGTAGCTAGGACTACAGGCGTCCAACACCACACCTGGCTAATTTTTGTATTTTTGGTAGAGATGGTTGATCTCCAACTCCTGGGCTCAACTCTTCCTCCTCCCTTCTCCTCCCAAAGTCCTGGGATTACAGGCCTGAGCCACTGTGTCTGGCCTTTGCTTTATTTCACACAGTAGAACATCCTCTAGGCTCATTCATGTTGCTAATGATAAGATTTCTTTCTTTTTCAAGGCTGAATAGGATTCTATTGGATATATGTACCTATATAGATAGAGAGATAGATAGATATACATTTATTATTATTGTTTTGGGGGGGATATGGTTTCGCTCGTGTTCCCCAGGCTGGAGTGCAGTGGCATGATTTCGGCTCACTACAACCTCTGCCTCCCAGGCTGAAGTGATTCTCCTGCCTCAGCTGAGATTAAAGGCATGTCCCATCATGGGCGGCCAATTTTGTGTTTCTAGGAGAGATGGGTTTTCACCATGTTGGCCAGGCTGGTCTCGAACTCCAACAATTCTACTTCAACTATTTATTGGATACAAATATTTATGTGTGAGAAACAAGATTTTCAAGAGTGAAAGATTTAAAAACGACTTAATTGTACATCAGTAAGAGGCTGGCTAACTAAATCAGAGTACGTTCATCCTTACAGAAGAATACTATGCAGCTAGAACAAAAGCAAATGGAGGAAACTCTTCCAAATGGTAACTTGGAATGATGTTCAAGACTTATTGTAAAATAAGTTTACAGTAAGGTGTAAGGTACCTTATGGCAAAATTCTCTCAGAAATGTGTGTGTGTGGATTTCAAGTCATCCCAGTCCTAGAACATTGTGCTCTTTAGAGATGCCATACCTGTCTTTCCCTTTGTAATATCAAAGCAGTAATATCTTCTCTGGAGGCTTGTTGGGTGAATTTAATGGAAGAAAGTTAAGGAGGTACCAGAACCATTGCTGTTTCCCCTCCATAGCCCTGCCACCCACTAAAGAAAGTTGGATGAGATTACTTAATGATTTCCCATTAAGATGTATTTCCAAATATCATGATTACCATTTGAATGTAGTTGGTATGGAGCTTCGTGAGTGTGTGCTTCGTTTATTATGCATCACGTTCAGCTCCTTGTTATTTGCCTCCTAGTTATCATAGTAAAACTCTACTCCTCTACTCCGAGGAGCCCCTACCATCCGTATCGTCACTTTCCGGCCCAGCACTCTTCATGCTCGTTCGTTTAAAGCATTCTACATTGTGTAAATGAATCTCGGAAGGCAAAAGCTACTGAATTTAGCGAGTTTGTGGAGGCGTTCCCACCGGTCAGCCAGGTGGAGTTCCACACACCCGATGACTGCACAACTCCTATAAGGCAGCAATATGCTGCAAACCCAGACGGCCACTCTTCTCACCCCTCGTCCCTTTGCTGTTCTGGATAATGAGGTCAATAGTCACCTAGGCAACTGCAAAACAAACTGAAATGGAGAAAGGCCTTCCGGCTGGTGACTAGCCGAGGTCCACCTGGCCCCAATAAGCTGCTGAACAAGAAGGGCTGCCAGAAATTTCCCCCTAGGGAATTTGGTGGAGACGAAGACCTGCTCACTGGACAACGGTTCCTCCCAGGATACCCCCAAGCTGAAGAAGCGGGCTCTGAGCCACCCCCTTTCACCCTCCTTTTCCCCACCCTGGCCTGGTGAAGGTGCGCGTCAGGATGTGGACTACTGAGCCCTAAAGAAACAAGTCCTTCCACTTTGACCCCACGGAGGATTGCCTGTGCGGATCTTCAACGAGTCTACCAGTGTCTAGACACGGGAGCAGTTCTGTCTGGCACAGCAGCTCCCTCAAGGAAGACAAGAGTGAGGAGAAAGGAAACTCAAGTCTGACCATTCTGTCCTGGGAGACAAGTGGAGGATCTCATCTCTCATCTTTCCAAGCAAGGCAACGAGACTTTCTCTCATCTTTCCAAGCAAGGCAAGGAGACTTTTTTTCATGAGGAAACAAAAAGAAGTTGGAAGGAACGAAACCAGCCTGGAAGGTGAATTCCTAAGGATTGCCCATTGAAACTGACAAAATGGCCCTTGTTTGACGAGAGGAATGAGCAGAGCATTGATGTGGTCAAAAAGGACTCGAGTGAGACTTTCCCAGCATGTTTCTACCAAAGCTTTGTCTAAGTTTCGCAAAACACTCTCCTAATAAGCAGATGTTTGGCTCTTCAGAAAGTCAACATGCAAAATGCCTTGAGCGTCCCATAACACTGATGCCATGATGTTGCCTTTGGTCTGCCCTCCTTTTCCTTTGACTGGCCCACTGCCATCTCTTGGTAGCCATCGCTTTGATGACGCTTTGTCTTCAGGATCATATTGGCAAAGCCATGTTCCAAATTCCGGTTACAATTTGTCAAACAGGTGCCCCAGGATCGTGATCCCTCCTGTTGAAAATTTCCACTGATAGCTCTCGTGGTCATTGCAGCTGATCTGGGCACAATGGTTTTCACAGCCACTGCAGGATTCTTCTTCCACATCTTCTCATCTCTTCTTGAAACAAGCCATACCTCCGTAAAGAGTTGATTTCTTTGGGCTAGTGTCCTTAGAAGCTTTTCTTCAAACATCAATGATTTCTTCATTCTTCCACCCAAGCTTCACCGTCAATTGGATGTTTGCTCTTGCTGCAATTTTAGCGGAATTCAAGTTGCACTGATAGGAGGCCTTTTCAGTGGATGTCTCATCTTTCTTAGTGCCTCCAATGAGATCCAGTTCAGAAAGGTTGTAAGAAGTTAGTACATGTTTATTTTAGTGAAAACGAATTGAAATCCATGCATAGATTTCTCACCATGTACATTTTCTATGAACTTTCGGAAGACCCCCTGTACTGAATATTGCCCAAATCCTGGGAGAGATGTGGATGGGGTCCACTTCCTGTCTTCAGTTTGCCCACAGTGGAGGAGTGCACAGAGCAGGGAAAGGCAGCCCCAGAGAGAGGCATGCCCTCCAGCATGCAGCAGACTGCTGGCCCAGTCCTGGCTCCATGGGTTGCTGTGTGGGCCCAGGAAGCTGACCAACCTCCCTGAACCTTAATTTAATCCTAGGTAGCCCAATTCCACTCGCTATTATAGGACTGCTGTGCAGGGACAGTCAATTAACTTAAGAAAAGGAACCTAGCTCCAAGGTTGGCAACCGGGAATTCCAGTTGATTCCATGGGCGGACCCCCTGAGGAATTCCCAAGCTGAAGTCTCGTGGAAGATGAGGTTCAGTGTGACTAGACTGAAGCACCAATCCAATGAAGGGGAAGTCCCACCCACTCTGCCCTGTGCCTGTATAAAGGTGAGGCGGGGCGGCCGCGCCACTCATTGAAGCCGCCAGTTGGGAGAGGAGCAGAGCCAGGCCGGTGCTTCCGAAGGCAGCAAGATGTTGCGAGCCACAGCTCCCTGCTGGTTCCCACCTGCATACCCAGAAGCTAAGAAGGTGGCCGAGGAGGCGGCCCACGAGGCAAGCCGCCATTTGGGAGAGGAGCAGAGCCAGGTCGGTGTTCCCGAAGGCAGCAAGATGTTGCGAGCCACAGCTCCCTGCTGGTTCCCACCTGTATGACCAGAAGCCAAGAAGGTGGCCGAGGAGGCGGCCCTCGAGGCAAGCCGCCAGTTGGGAGAGGAGCAGAGCCAGGCCGGTGTTCCCGAAGGCAGCAAGATGTTGCGAGCCACAGCTCCCTGCTGGTTCCCACCTGCATACCCAGAAGCTAAGAAGGTGGCCGAGGAGGCGCCCCACGAGGCAAGCCGCCATTTGGGAGTGGAGCAGAGCCAGGTCAGTGTTCCCGAAGGCAGCAAGATGTTGCGAGCCACAGCTCCCTGCTGGTTCCCTCCTGCATACCCAGAAGCCAAGAAGGTGGCCGAGGAGGCGGCCCTCGAGGCTCCAGAATTCCCACTGCCCTCTCATCAGCCTGCCCAGAGCTTCGGGCTCTGCGTGCCCCAGATGCACAACCAGGCCTCAGCACTCGTGGACATCCGGGCGGAGCCCCAGAATAGGGGTCCGGCGGTGCCCCCAGCATGGCCCAAGATGGCGACGGAGGCGTGGTACTTCCCCGCGCAGAGGGGGTCGGCCTGCTGCTTGCCAGCCACCCCAAGGCTGACAGAGAGGCCCTGTGGAGTCCGCATCTCAGCCCCCAGGGAGAGGAAGAGGATCGCCCACTTTCCCAGCCCCTGCTTGGTCGCAGGTCGCACCGATGCCAAGAGAACCCGGGTGGCCGGCAGCAGCCAACGCTCCAATGGCTCCAGGGTCGGCACACAGCCACGGAAGACTGGTCGCAACAGACGGGGGAGGGCATGCAAGACCTCCACCACACTCAGCTCTAAGCGAATCGTCCGTTGTCCATCCTTACCGACTTGGAAGAAACCCATTATCCTCCGAAGGTCTCGCTGCCAAGTCCCCACCGTCATCCGCCGAGGCTATCTCCAACTGTTCACCAAAGAGTGTCTCAAGTTCTGCGCCTCCCAGCAGGAGGCCGAGGAGAAGGCGCTGAACGAGGAGAAGGTGGCCTACGACTGCAGCCCCAACAAGAACATGTAAATGAATGTGGTCCTGAACACACTCAAGAGACTGAAGGGCCTGACCCCCAGCTCCATGCCGGGCCTCAGCAGGGCCGCCCCGTACAGCCACCTCCAGGAGTTCCTGCTCACCCAGGACCAGCTCAAGGAGAACGGCTACCCCTTCCCGCACCCCGAGCGGCCCGGAGGCGCCGTCCTCTTCACTGGCCAGGGGAAGGGGCCCGGCGATTCCTCCTGCAGGGTCTGCTGCCGTTGTGGCACCGACTACCTGGTGTCCTCCTCGGGCCGCTGTCTACGCGACCAGTTGTGTTATTATCACTGGGGGCGGGTCCGCTCCAGCCAAGTGGCTGGAGGCCGGGTTAGCCAGTACACCTGCTGTGCAGCTGCTCCTGGCTCAGTGGGCTGCCAGGTGGCAAAGCAGCACGTGCGGGACGGCCGCAAGGAGAGCCTCCATGGCTTCGTGAAGACCTTCAAGAAAGAGTTTTCCACAGACGCTTATCCAGGAATCTACGCCTTGGACTGTGAGATGCGCTACACCACGCATGGCCTGGAGCTGACCCGCGTCACCGTGGTGGACGCCGACATGCAAGTGGTGTACGACACCTTCGTCAAGCCCGACAACGAGATCGTGGACTACAACACCAGGTTTTCCGGAGTGACCGAGGCCGACGTCGCCAAGACGAGCGTCACGTTGCCCGAAGTCCAAGCCATCCTGCTGAGCTTTTTCAGCGCCCAAACCATCCTCATCGGGCACAGCCTGGAGAGCGATCTGCTGGCCCTCAAGCTGATCCACAGCACCGTGGTGGACACGGCCGTGCTCTTCCCGCACTACCTGGGTTTCCCCTACAAGCGTTCCCTCAGGAATCTCGCGGCCGACTACCTGGGACAGATCATCCAGGACAGCCAGGACGGCCACAACTCCAGCGAGGATGCAAACGCCTGCCTGCAGCTGGCGATGTGGAAGGTTCGACAGCGCGCCCAGATCCAGCCACGCCACCGGTCCGCCTCTCCCGCCGCCCTGGCCTGTCCTGAGCCCCAGGCCTCTTCCCAAACTGCCATCGATCCCGAGAGCTAGCCCTGTCCACCTCGCCGCAAAGCGAAAGAAACTGGAGCAGCCGGTGGCAGGAGAGGGCCAAAAGCCAAGACTAACCCCGACCCCGGACTCCCAGTCCCCCGGAGTCCCTGCCGCGGGCCGTCGTCCCTGTCCCCATCCCTCTGCCCCTCCCAGACCTCTGTCCTTCCACCAATGGGCTCCCCGAGGCCCCAGCCGCCACTCCCAGTCCCCGGAGACCCTGCCGCCGCCCCTGGCGCCTGTGCCCATCCCTCTGCCCCTCCCAGACCTCTGGCCTTCCACCACTAGCCTCCCCCAGCCCACCTGGACTTCCCCGGCCTCTGACAACAAGGCCAGCCCCCAGGCCCACCAGCCTCCTGATCGTCTTCGTTCTTGGGCCTCTTCCCCTTCTGTGGGGCTGTCTGAACCTCCCTTCCCCCACCCGATTTTTCCCCCGCCCCCGGGGCAGGCGCAGAATAAATGTCTGTATGAAGTTAAAAATTAAAAATAAAAAAAAAGCTAAAAACAACTGAAAGTCCTTTGCTTTTGAATGTGCGCTTACCTGGTTTTCTCTAGAGGCACCACTGTGAGGTGGCTCAAGCGCTTAGGCTCTGGAGTTAGACATCTGGGTTCCCATTCCAATTCCACCACTTACTAGCTTTGTCATATTGGACGCATAACTTTTTTGCGCTTCTACTTCTTGATCTTTCAAGTGTCATCAGAAGATAATTAGACACCCACGCAATAGCAATGGGAGATTTTAACACCCCACCGTCAACATGAAACAGATCAACGAGACAGAAAGTTGAAAAGGATATCCAGGAACTGAACTTAGCTCTGCACCAAGCAGACCGAATAGACATCTACATTAACTCTCCACCCCAAATCAACAGAATATACATTCTTCTCAGCACCACATCACACTTATTCCAAAACTGACCACATAGTTGGAAGGAAAGCACTCCTCCGCAAATGCAAAAGAACAGAAATTACAACCAACTGTCTCTCAGACCACAGGGCAGTCAAACTGGACCTCAGGATGAAGAAACTCACTCAAAACCGCTCAACTACACGGAGACGGAGCAATCTGCTCCTGAGTGACTACTGGGTACATAGCGAAATGAAGACAGAATAAAGATGTTCTTTGAAACCAATGAGAACAAAGACACAACATACCAGAATCTCTGGGATACATTGAAAGCAGTGTGTAGAGGGAAACGTAGCATTAAATGCCCACAAGAGAAAGCAGGAAAGATCTAAAATGGACACCCTCACGTCCCAATTCAAAGAACCAGGGAAGCAAGAGCAAACACAATGTCTGAATCAGTCAGTCAACTTCCAACAGGGCTCCAAGAGAGAATGAACCACCATGCCTCTTTAAATCCACGTTTCTATTTGGAATCTTCAATGAGAGATGAGACACTAAGCAGCTAGTTTTGGTGGAATGGCTGATTTTGTCAATGTTTTCGGTGTGTGAGTGTGTGTGTGTGTGTATGTATAGATAACTAAATTAAACTGATAATCTGGATGCTTACATTTCCATTCATTTAATTTGTGTATGTGAGCCCACGCACACGTATATACACACACACTAACACTTCCAGAACACTGACTTAGTGAAGAACTGGATTTCCAGTGTGTCAGACAAATTTCAGAAAGCGCTGAAGAAGGGCATTTCTGATGGATTTCACCGTTCCTGGAATTTTATTTTCCTTTATAACTTAGAGTTCTTCTCTGGAGATTTAATAGATAAAAGTCTTTTGCAGTGTACGTTATTTCATTTTATTTTTATAATTTATTTAAATTGTCATTTTAAATTGACAAATAAAAATGATATATATTTATGGTGTACAACATGATGTTTCATATATGTGTACATTGTGGAATGACACAAAAATCAAGCTAATTAACACATTCGTTTCCTCACATACTGATTTTATGGTGATGAGAACATGTTTCAAATCTACTCTGATAGCACATTTCAAGTATACAGTACATAGTTACCCACTGTAGTTGCCGTGCTGTTCAACATATCTCTAGAACTATTCGTATCTGAAATTTTGTATCATTAGACTAACATCTCCCAATCCCTCCCCGGCCCCTGCCTCGGGTAAGCAGCGTTCTGCTCTCTACGACTCTGAGTTCCACTTTTTTACATTGCACATAGAAGTGAGATCGTGCAGTATTTGTATTTCTGTGTTTGCTTTTTAAAACTTTATGATGTATTGATGTATTTTTTCAGACAGTGTCGGAGTCTGTCACCAAGGCTGGAGTACAGTGACACAAACACGGCTCACCACGGCCTCCACCTCCCGGGGTCAAGAGATCCTCCCACTTCAGCCTCCTGAGTAGCTAGGACTACAGGCGTCCAACACCACACCTGGCTAATTTTTGTATTTTTTGTAGAGATGGTTGATCTCCAACTCCTGGGCTCAACTCTTCCTCCTCCCTTCTCCTCCCAAAGTCCTGGGATTACAGGCCTGAGCCACTGTGTCTGGCCTTTGCTTTATTTCACACAGTAGAACATCCTCTAGGCTCATTCATGTTGCTAATGATAAGATTTCTTTCTTTTTCAAGGCTGAATAGGATTCTATTGGATATATGTACCTATATAGATAGAGAGATAGATAGATATACATTTATTATTATTGTTTTGGGGGGGATATGGTTTCGCTCGTGTTCCCCAGGCTGGAGTGCAGTGGCATGATTTCGGCTCACTACAACCTCTGCCTCCCAGGCTGAAGTGATTCTCCTGCCTCAGCTGAGATTAAAGGCATGTCCCATCATGGGCGGCCAATTTTGTGTTTCTAGGAGAGATGGGTTTTCACCATGTTGGCCAGGCTGGTCTCGAACTCCAACAATTCTACTTCAACTATTTATTGGATACAAATATTTATGTGTGAGAAACAAGATTTTCAAGAGTGAAAGATTTAAAAACGACTTAATTGTACATCAGTAAGAGGCTGGCTAACTAAATCAGAGTACGTTCATCCTTACAGAAGAATACTATGCAGCTAGAACAAAACCAAATGGAGGAAACTCTTCCAAATGGTAACTTGGAATGATGTTCAAGACTTATTGTAAAATAAGTTTACAGTAAGGTGTAAGGTACCTTATGGCAAAATTCTCTCAGAAATGTGTGTGTGTGGATTTCAAGTCATCCCAGTCCTAGAACATTGTGCTCTTTAGAGATGTCATACCTGTCTTTCCCTTTGTAATATCAAAGCAGTAATATCTTCTCTGGAGGCTTGTTGGGTGAATTTAATGGAAGAAAGTAAAGGAGGTACCAGAACCATTGCTGTTTCCCCTCCATAGCCCTGCCACCCACTAAAGAAAGTTGGATGAGATTACTTAATGATTTCCCATTAAGATGTATTTCCAAATATCATGATTAGCATTTGAATGTAGTTGGTATGGAGCTTCGTGAGTGTGTGCTTCGTTTATTATGCATCACGTTCAGCTCCTTGTTATTTGCCTCCTAGTTATCATAGTAAAACTCTACTCCTCTACTCCGAGGAGCCCCTACCATCCGTATCGTCACTTTCCAGCCCAGCACTCTTCATGCTCGTTCGTTTAAAGCATTCTACATTGTGTAAATGAATCTTGGAAGGCAAAAGCTACTGAATTTAGCGAGTTTGTGGAGGCGTTCCCACCGGTCAGCCAGGTGGAGTTCCACACACCCGATGACTGCACAACTCCTATAAGGCAGCAATATGCTGCAAACCCAGACGGCCACTCTTCTCACCCCTCGTCCCTTTGCTGTTCTGGATAATGAGGTCAATAGTCACATAGGCAACTGCAAAACAAACTGAAATGGAGAAAGGCCTTCCGGCTGGTGACTAGCCGAGGTCCACCTGGCCCCAATAAGCTGCTGAACAAGAAGGGCTGCCAGAAATTTCCCCCTAGGGAATTTGGTGGAGACGAAGACCTGCTCACTGGACAACGGTTCCTCCCAGGATACCCCCAAGCTGAAGAAGCGGGCTCTGAGCCACCCCCTTTCACCCTCCTTTTCCCCACCCTGGCCTGGTGAAGGTGCGCGTCAGGATGTGGACTACTGAGCCCTAAAGAAATAAGTCCTTCCACTTTGACCCCACGGAGGATTGCCTGTGCGGATCTTCAACGAGTCTACCAGTGTCTAGACACGGGAGCAGTTCTGTCTGGCACAGCAGCTCCCTCAAGGAAGACAAGAGTGAGGAGAAAGGAAACTCAAGTCTGACCATTCTGTCCTGGGAGACAAGTGGAGGATCTCATCTCTCATCTTTCCAAGCAAGGCAACGAGACTTTCTCTCATCTTTCCAAGCAAGGCAAGGAGACTTTTTTTCATGAGGAAACAAAAAGAAGTTGGAAGGAACGAAACCAGCCTGGAAGGTGAATTCCTAAGGATTGCCCATTGAAACTGACAAAATGGCCCTTGTTTGACGAGAGGAATGAGCAGAGCATTGATGTGGTCAAAAAGGACTCGAGTGAGACTTTCCCAGCATGTTTCTACCAAAGCTTTGTCTAAGTTTCGCAAAACACTCTCCTAATAAGCAGATGTTTGGCTCTTCAGAAAGTCAACATGCAAAATGCCTTGAGCGTCCCATAACACTGATGCCATGATGTTGCCTTTGGTCTGCCCTCCTTTTCCTTTGACTGGACCACTGCCATCTCTTGGTAGCCATCGCTTTGATGACGCTTTGTCTTCAGGATCATATTGGCAAAGCCATGTTCCAAATTCCGGTTACAATTTGTCAAACAGGTGCCCCAGGATCGTGATCCCTCCTGTTGAAAATTTCCACTGATAGCTCTCGTGGTCATTGCAGCTGATCTGGGCACAATGGTTTTCACAGCCACTGCAGGATTCTTCTTCCACATCTTCTCATCTCTTCTTGAAACAAGCCATACCTCCGTAAAGAGTTGATTTCTTTGGGCTAGTGTCCTTAGAAGCTTTTCTTCAAACATCAATGATTTCTTCATTCTTCCACCCAAGCTTCACCGTCAATTGGATGTTTGCTCTTGCTGCAATTTTAGCGGAATTCAAGTTGCACTGATAGGAGGCCTTTTCAGTGGATGTCTCATCTTTCTTAGTGCCTCCAATGAGATCCAGTTCAGAAAGGTTGTAAGAAGTTAGTACATGTTTATTTTAGTGAAAACGAATTGAAATCCATGCATAGATTTCTCACCATGTACATTTTCTATGAACTTTCGGAAGACCCCCTGTACTGAATATTGCCCAAATCCTGGGAGAGATGTGGATGCGGTCCACTTCCTGTCTTCAGTTTGCCCACAGTGGAGGAGTGCACAGAGCAGGGAAAGGCAGCCCCAGAGAGAGGCATGCCCTCCAGCATGCAGCAGACTGCTGGCCCAGTCCTGGCTCCATGGGTTGCTGTGTGGGCCCAGCAAGCTGACCAACCTCCCTGAACCTTAATTTAATCCTAGGTAGCCCAATTCCACTCGCTATTATAGGACTGCTGTGCAGGGACAGTCAATTAACTTAAGAAAAGGAACCTAGCTCCAAGGTTGGCAACCGGGAATTCCAGTTGATTCCATGGGCGGACCCCCTGAGGAATTCCCAAGCTGAAGTCTCGTGGAAGATGAGGTTCAGTGTGACTAGACTGAAGCACCAATCCAATGAAGGGGAAGTCCCACCCACTCTTCCCTGTGCCTGTATAAAGGTGAGGCGGGGCGGCCGCGCCACTCATTGAAGCCGCCAGTTGGGAGAGGAGCAGAGCCAGGCCGGTGCTCCCGAAGGCAGCAAGATGTTGCGAGCCACAGCTCCCTGCTGGTTCCCACCTGCATACCCAGAAGCTAAGAAGGTGGCCGAGGAGGCGGCCCACGAGGCAAGCCGCCATTTGGGAGAGGAGCAGAGCCAGGTCGGTGTTCCCGAAGGCAGCAAGATGTTGCGAGCCACAGCTCCCTGCTGGTTCCCACCTGTATGACCAGAAGCCAAGAAGGTGGCCGAGGAGGCGGCCCTCGAGGCAAGCCGCCAGTTGGGAGAGGAGCAGAGCCAGGCCGGTGTTCCCGAAGGCAGCAAGATGTTGCGAGCCACAGCTCCCTGCTGGTTCCCACCTGCATACCCAGAAGCTAAGAAGGTGGCCGAGGAGGCGCCCCACGAGGCAAGCCGCCATTTGGGAGTGGAGCAGAGCCAGGTCAGTGTTCCCGAAGGCAGCAAGATGTTGCGAGCCACAGCTCCCTGCTGGTTCCCTCCTGCATACCCAGAAGCCAAGAAGGTGGCCGAGGAGGCGGCCCTCGAGGCTCCAGAATTCCCACTGCCCTCTCATCAGCCTGCCCAGAGCTTCGGGCTCTGCGTGCCCCAGATGCACAACCAGGCCTCAGCACTCGTGGACATCCGGGCGGAGCCCCAGAATAGGGGTCCGGCGGTGCCCCCAGCGTGGCCCAAGATGGCGACGGAGGCGTGGTACTTCCCCGCGCAGAGGGGGTCGGCCTGCTGCTTGCCAGCCACCCCAAGGCTGACAGAGAGGCCCTGTGGAGTCCGCATCTCAGCCCCCAGGGAGAGGAAGAGGATCGCCCACTTTCCCAGCCCCTGCTTGGTCGCAGGTCGCACCGATGCCAAGAGAACCCGGGTGGCCGGCAGCAGCCAACGCTCCAATGGCTCCAGGGTCGGCACACAGCCACGGAAGACTGGTCGCAACAGACGGGGGAGGGCATGCAAGACCTCCACCACACTCAGCTCTAAGCGAATCGTCCGTTGTCCATCCTTACCGACTTGGAAGAAACCCATTATCCTCCGAAGGTCTCGCTGCCAAGTCCCCACCGTCATCCGCCGAGGCTATCTCCAACTGTTCACCAAAGAGTGTCTCAAGTTCTGCGCCTCCCAGCAGGAGGCCGAGGAGAAGGCGCTGAACGAGGAGAAGGTGGCCTACGACTGCAGCCCCAACAAGAACATGTAAATGAATGTGGTCCTGAACACCCTCAAGAGACTGAAGGGCCTGACCCCCAGCTCCATGCCGGGCCTCAGCAGGGCCGCCCCGTACAGCCGCCTCCAGGAGTTCCTGCTCACCCAGGACCAGCTCAAGGAGAACGGCTACCCCTTCCCGCACCCCGAGCGGCCCGGAGGCGCCGTCCTCTTCACTGGCCAGGGGAAGGGGCCCGGCAACTCCTCCTGCAGGGTCTGCTGCCGTTGTGGCACCGACTACCTGGTGTCCTCCTCGGGCCGCTGTCTACGCGACCAGTTGTGTTATTATCACTGGGGGCGGGTCCGCTCCAGCCAAGTGGCTGCAGGCCGGGTTAGCCAGTACACCTGCTGTGCAGCTGCTCCTGGCTCAGTGGGCTGCCAGGTGGCAAAGCAGCACGTGCGGGACGGCCGCAAGGAGAGCCTCCATGGCTTCGTGAAGACCTTCAAGAAAGAGTTTTCCACAGACGCTTATCCAGGAATCTACGCCTTGGACTGTGAGATGTGCTACACCACGCATGGCCTGGAGCTGACCCGCGTCACCGTGGTGGACGCCGACATGCAAGTGGTGTACGACACCTTCGTCAAGCCCGACAACGAGATCGTGGACTACAACACCAGGTTTTCCGGAGTGACCGAGGCCGACGTCGCCAAGACGAGCGTCACGTTGCCCGAAGTCCAAGCCATCCTGCTGAGCTTTTTCAGCGCCCAAACCATCCTCATCGGGCACAGCCTGGAGAGCGATCTGCTGGCCCTCAAGCTGATCCACAGCACCGTGGTGGACACGGCCGTGCTCTTCCCGCACTACCTGGGTTTCCCCTACAAGCGTTCCCTCAGGAATCTCGCGGCCGACTACCTGGGACAGATCTTCCAGGACAGCCAGGACGGCCACAACTCCAGCGAGGATGCAAACGCCTGCCTGCAGCTGGCGATGTGGAAGGTTCGACAGCGTGCCCAGATCCAGCCACGCCACCGGTCCGCCTCTCCCGCCGCCCTGGCCTGTCCTGAGCCCCAGGCCTCTTCCCAAACTGCCATCGATCCCGAGAGCTAGCCCTGTCCACCTCGCCTCAAAGCGAAAGAAACTGGAGCAGCCGGCGGCAGGAGAGGGCCAAAAGCCAAGACTAACCCCGACCCCGGACTCCCAGTCCCCCGGAGTCCCTGCCGCGGGCCGTCGTCCCTGTCCCCATCCCTCTGCCCCTCCCAGACCTCTGTCCTTCCACCAATGGGCTCCCCGAGGCCCCAGCCGCCACTCCCAGTCCCCGGAGACCCTGCCGCCGCCCCTGGCGCCTGTGCCCATCCCTCTGCCCCTCCCAGACCTCTGGCCTTCCACCACTAGCCTCCCCCAGCCCACCTGGACTTCCCCGGCCTCTGACAACAAGGCCAGCCCCCAGGCCCACCAGCCTCCTGATCGTCTTCGTTCTTGGGCCTCTTCCCCTTCTGTGGGGCTGTCTGAACCTCCCCTCCCCCACCCGATTTTTCCCCCGCCCCCGGGGCAGGCGCAGAATAAATGTCTGTATGAAGTTAAAAATTAAAAATAAAAAAAAAGCTAAAAACAACTGAAAGTCCTTTGCTTTTGAATGTGCGCTTACCTGGTTTTCTCTAGAGGCACCACTGTGAGGTGGCTCAAGCCCTTAGGCTCTGGAGTTAGACATCTGGGTTCCCATTCCAATTCCACCACTTACTAGCTTTGTCATATTGGACGCATAACTTTTTTGCGCTTCTACTTCTTGATCTTTCAAGTGTCATCAGAAGATAATTAGACACCCACGCAATAGCAATGGGAGATTTTAACACCCCACCGTCAACATGAAACAGATCAACGAGACAGAAAGTTGAAAAGGATATCCAGGAACTGAACTTAGCTCTGCACCAAGCAGACCGAATAGACATCTACATTAACTCTCCACCCCAAATCAACAGAATATACATTCTTCTCAGCACCACATCACACTTATTCCAAAACTGACCACATAGTTGGAAGGAAAGCACTCCTCCGCAAATGCAAAAGAACAGAAATTACAACCAACTGTCTCTCAGACCACAGGGCAGTCAAACTGGACCTCAGGATGAAGAAACTCACTCAAAACCGCTCAACTACACGGAGACGGAGCAATCTGCTCCTGAGTGACTACTGGGTACATAGCGAAATGAAGACAGAATAAAGATGTTCTTTGAAACCAATGAGAACAAAGACACAACATACCAGAATCTCTGGGATACATTGAAAGCAGTGTGTAGAGGGAAACGTAGCATTAAATGCCCACAAGAGAAAGCAGGAAAGATCTAAAATGGACACCCTCACGTCCCAATTCAAAGAACCAGGGAAGCAAGAGCAAACACAATGTCTGAATCAGTCAGTCAACTTCCAACAGGGCTCCAAGAGAGAATGAACCACCATGCCTCTTTAAATCCACGTTTCTATTTGGAATCTTCAATGAGAGATGAGACACTAAGCAGCTAGTTTTGGTGGAATGGCTGATTTTGTCAATGTTTTCGGTGTGTGAGTGTGTGTGTGCGTGTATGTATAGATAACTAAATTAAACTGATAATCTGGATGCTTACATTTCCATTCATTTAATTTGTGTATGTGAGCCCACGCACACGTATATACACACACACTAACACTTCCAGAACACTGACTTAGTCAAGAACTGGATTTCCAGTGTGTCAGACAAATTTCAGAAAGCGCTGAAGAAGGGCATTTCTGATGGATTTCACCGTTCCTGGAATTTTATTTTCCTTTATAACTTAGAGTTCTTCTCTGGAGATTTAATAGATAAAAGTCTTTTGCAGTGTACGTTATTTCATTTTATTTTTATAATTTATTTAAATTGTCATTTTAAATTGACAAATAAAAATGATATATATTTATGGTGTACAACATGATGTTTCATATATGTATACATTGTGGAATGACACAAAAATCAAGCTAATTAACACATTCGTTTCCTCACATACTGATTTTATGGTGATGAGAACATGTTTCAAATCTACTCTGATAGCACATTTCAAGTATACAGTACATAGTTACCCACTGTGGTTGCCGTGCTGTTCAACATATCTCTAGAACTATTCGTATCTGAAATTTTGTATCATTAGACTAACATCTCCCAATCCCTCCCCGGCCCCTGCCTCGGGTAAGCAGCGTTCTGCTCTCTACGACTCTGAGTTCCACTTTTTTACATTGCACATAGAAGTGAGATCGTGCAGTATTTGTATTTCTGTGTTTGCTTTTTAAAACTTTATGATGTATTGATGTATTTTTTCAGACAGTGTCGGAGTCTGTCACCAAGGCTGGAGTACAGTGACACAAACACGGCTCACCACGGCCTCCACCTCCCGGGGTCAAGAGATCCTCCCACTTCAGCCTCCTGAGTAGCTAGGACTACAGGCGTCCAACACCACACCTGGCTAATTTTTGTATTTTTGGTAGAGATGGTTGATCTCCAACTCCTGGGCTCAACTCTTCCTCCTCCCTTCTCCTCCCAAAGTCCTGGGATTACAGGCCTGAGCCACTGTGTCTGGCCTTTGCTTTATTTCACACAGTAGAACATCCTCTAGGCTCATTCATGTTGCTAATGATAAGATTTCTTTCTTTTTCAAGGCTGAATAGGATTCTATTGGATATATGTACCTATATAGATAGAGAGATAGATAGATATACATTTATTATTATTGTTTTGGGGGGGATATGGTTTCGCTCGTGTTCCCCAGGCTGGAGTGCAGTGGCATGATTTCGGCTCACTACAACCTCTGCCTCCCAGGCTGAAGTGATTCTCCTGCCTCAGCTGAGATTAAAGGCATGTCCCATCATGGGCGGCCAATTTTGTGTTTCTAGGAGAGATGGGTTTTCACCATGTTGGCCAGGCTGGTCTCGAACTCCAACAATTCTACTTCAACTATTTATTGGATACAAATATTTATGTGTGAGAAACAAGATTTTCAAGAGTGAAAGATTTAAAAACGACTTAATTGTACATCAGTAAGAGGCTGGCTAACTAAATCAGAGTACGTTCATCCTTACAGAAGAATACTATGCAGCTAGAACAAAACCAAATGGAGGAAACTCTTCCAAATGGTAACTTGGAATGATGTTCAAGACTTATTGTAAAATAAGTTTACAGTAAGGTGTAAGGTACCTTATGGCAAAATTCTCTCAGAAATGTGTGTGTGTGGATTTCAAGTCATCCCAGTCCTAGAACATTGTGCTCTTTAGAGATGCCATACTTGTCTTTCCCTTTGTAATATCAAAGCAGTAATATCTTCTCTGGAGGCTTGTTGGGTGAATTTAATGGAAGAAAGTTAAGGAGGTACCAGAACCATTGCTGTTTCCCCTCCATAGCCCTGCCACCCACTAAAGAAAGTTGGATGAGATTACTTAATGATTTCCCATTAAGATGTATTTCCAAATATCATGATTACCATTTGAATGTAGTTGGTATGGAGCTTCGTGAGTGTGTGCTTCGTTTATTATGCATCACGTTCAGCTCCTTGTTATTTGCCTCCTAGTTATCATAGTAAAACTCTACTCCTCTACTCCGAGGAGCCCCTACCATCCGTATCGTCACTTTCCGGCCCAGCACTCTTCATGCTCGTTCGTTTAAAGCATTCTACATTGTGTAAATGAATCTTGGAAGGCAAAAGCTACTGAATTTAGCGAGTTTGTGGAGGCGTTCCCACCGGTCAGCCAGGTGGAGTTCCACACACCCGATGACTGCACAACTCCTATAAGGCAGCAATATGCTGCAAACCCAGACGGCCACTCTTCTCACCCCTCGTCCCTTTGCTGTTCTGGATAATGAGGTCAATAGTCACCTAGGCAACTGCAAAACAAACTGAAATGGAGAAAGGCCTTCCGGCTGGTGACTAGCCGAGGTCCACCTGGCCCCAATAAGCTGCTGAACAAGAAGGGCTGCCAGAAATTTCCCCCTAGGGAATTTGGTGGAGACGAAGACCTGCTCACTGGACAACGGTTCCTCCCAGGATACCCCCAAGCTGAAGAAGCGGGCTCTGAGCCACCCCCTTTCACCCTCCTTTTCCCCACCCTGGCCTGGTGAAGGTGCGCGTCAGGATGTGGACTACTGAGCCCTAAAGAAATAAGTCCTTCCACTTTGACCCCACGGAGGATTGCCTGTGCGGATCTTCAACGAGTCTGCCAGTGTCTAGACACGGGAGCAGTTCTGTCTGGCACAGCAGCTCCCTCAAGGAAGACAAGAGTGAGGAGAAAGGAAACTCAAGTCTGACCATTCTGTCCTGGGAGACAAGTGGAGGATCTCATCTCTCATCTTTCCAAGCAAGGCAACGAGACTTTCTCTCATCTTTCCAAGCAAGGCAAGGAGACTTTTTTTCATGAGGAAACAAAAAGAAGTTGGAAGGAACGAAACCAGCCTGGAAGGTGAATTCCTAAGGATTGCCCATTGAAACTGACAAAATGGCCCTTGTTTGACGAGAGGAATGAGCAGAGCATTGATGTGGTCAAAAAGGACTCGAGTGAGACTTTCCCAGCATGTTTCTACCAAAGCTTTGTCTAAGTTTCGCAAAACACTCTCCTAATAAGCAGATGTTTGGCTCTTCAGAAAGTCAACATGCAAAATGCCTTGAGCGTCCCATAACACTGATGCCATGATGTTGCCTTTGGTCTGCCCTCCTTTTCCTTTGACTGGACCACTGCCATCTCTTGGTAGCCATCGCTTTGATGACGCTTTGTCTTCAGGATCATATTGGCAAAGCCATGTTCCAAATTCCGGTTACAATTTGTCAAACAGGTGCCCCAGGATCGTGATCCCTCCTGTTGAAAATTTCCACTGATAGCTCTCGTGGTCATTGCAGCTGATCTGGGCACAATGGTTTTCACAGCCACTGCAGGATTCTTCTTCCACATCTTCTCATCTCTTCTTGAAACAAGCCATACCTCCGTAAAGAGTTGATTTCTTTGGGCTAGTGTCCTTAGAAGCTTTTCTTCAAACATCAATGATTTCTTCATTCTTCCACCCAAGCTTCACCGTCAATTGGATGTTTGCTCTTGCTGCAATTTTAGCGGAATTCAAGTTGCACTGATAGGAGGCCTTTTCAGTGGATGTCTCATCTTTCTTAGTGCCTCCAATGAGATCCAGTTCAGAAAGGTTGTAAGAAGTTAGTACATGTTTATTTTAGTGAAAACGAATTGAAATCCATGCATAGATTTCTCACCATGTACATTTTCTATGAACTTTCGGAAGACCCCCTGTACTGAATATTGCCCAAATCCTGGGAGAGATGTGGATGCGGTCCACTTCCTGTCTTCAGTTTGCCCACAGTGGAGGAGTGCACAGAGCAGGGAAAGGCAGCCCCAGAGAGAGGCATGCCCTCCAGCATGCAGCAGACTGCTGGCCCAGTCCTGGCTCCATGGGTTGCTGTGTGGGCCCAGCAAGCTGACCAACCTCCCTGAACCTTAATTTAATCCTAGGTAGCCCAATTCCACTCGCTATTATAGGACTGCTGTGCAGGGACAGTCAATTAACTTAAGAAAAGGAACCTAGCTCCAAGGTTGGCAACCGGGAATTCCAGTTGATTCCATGGGCGGACCCCCTGAGGAATTCCCAAGCTGAAGTCTCGTGGAAGATGAGGTTCAGTGTGACTAGACTGAAGCACCAATCCAATGAAGGGGAAGTCCCACCCACTCTTCCCTGTGCCTGTATAAAGGTGAGGCGGGGCGGCCGCGCCACTCATTGAAGCCGCCAGTTGGGAGAGGAGCAGAGCCAGGCCGGTGCTCCCGAAGGCAGCAAGATGTTGCGAGCCACAGCTCCCTGCTGGTTCCCACCTGCATACCCAGAAGCTAAGAAGGTGGCCGAGGAGGCGGCCCACGAGGCAAGCCGCCATTTGGGAGAGGAGCAGAGCCAGGTCGGTGTTCCCGAAGGCAGCAAGATGTTGCGAGCCACAGCTCCCTGCTGGTTCCCACCTGCATGCCCAGAAGCCAAGAAGGTGGCCGAGGAGGCGGCCCTCGAGGGAAGCCGCCAGTTGGGAGAGGAGCAGAGCCTGGCCGGTGTTCCCGAAGGCAGCAAGATGTTGCGAGCCACAGCTCCCTGCTGGTTCCCACCTGCATACCCAGAAGCTAAGAAGGTGGCCGAGGAGGCGCCCCACGAGGCAAGCCGCCATTTGGGAGTGGAGCAGAGCCAGGTCAGTGTTCCCGAAGGCAGCAAGATGTTGCGAGCCACAGCTCCCTGCTGGTTCCCACCTTCATTCCCAGAAGCCAAGAAGGTGGCCAAGGAGGCGGCCCTCGAGGCAAGCCGCCAGTTGGGAGAGGAGCAGAGCCAGGCCGGTGCTCCCGAAGGCAGCAAGATGTTGCGAGCCACAGCTCCCTGCTGGTTCCCACCTGCATACCCAGAAGCTAAGAAGGTGGCCGAGGAGGCGCCCCACGAGGCAAGCTGCCATTTGGGAGTGGAGCAGAGCCAGGTCGGTGTTCCCGAAGGCAGCAAGATGTTGCGAGCCACAGCTCCCTGCTGGTTCCCTCCTGCATACCCAGAAGCCAAGAAGGTGGCCGAGGAGGCGGCCCTCGAGGCTCCAGAATTCCCACTGCCCTCTCATCAGTCTGCCCAGAGCTTCGGGCTCTGCGTGCCCCAGATGCACAACCAGGCCTCAGCACTCGTGCACATCCGGGCGGAGCCCCAGAATAGGGGTCCGGCGGTGCCCCCAGCGTGTCCCAAGATGGCGACGGAGGCCTGGTACCTCCCCGCGCAGAGGGGGTCGGCCTGCTGCTTGCCAGCCGCCCCAAGGCTGACAGAGAGGCCCTGTGGAGTCCGCATATCAGCCCCCAGGGAGAGGAAGAGGATCGCCCACTTTCCCAGCACCTGCTTGGTCGCAGGTCGCACCGATGCCAAGAGAACCCGGGTGGCCGGCAGCAGCCAACGCTCCAATGGCTCCAGGGTCGGCACACAGCCACGGAAGACTGGTCGCAACAGACGGGGGAGGGCATGCAAGACCTCCACCACACTCAGCTCTAAGCGAATCGTCCGTCGTCCATCCTTACCGACTTGGAGGAAACCCATTATCCTCCGAAGGTCTCGCTGCCAAGTCCCCACCGTCATCTGCCGAGGCTATCTCCAACTGTTCACCAAAGAGTGTCTCAAGTTCTGCGCCTCCCAGCAGGAGGCCGAGGAGAAGGCGCTGAACGAGGAGAAGGTGGCCTACGACTGCAGCCCAAACAAGAACATGTACCTGAATGTGGTCCTGAACACCCTCAAGAGACTGAAGGGCCTGACCCCCAGCTCCATGCCGGGCCTCAGCAGGGCCGCCCTGTACAGCCGCCTCCAGGAGTTCCTGCTCACCCAGGACCAGCTCAAGGAGAACGGCTACCCCTTCCCGCACCCCGAGCGGCCCGGAGGCGCCGTCCTCTTCACTGGCCAGGGGAAGGGGCCCGGCGACTCCTCCTGCAGGGTCTGCTGCCGTTGTGGCACCGACTACCTGGTGTCCTCCTCGGGCCGCTGTCTACGCGACCAGTTGTGTTATTATCACTGGGGGCGGGTCCGCTCCAGCCAAGTGGCTGGAGGCCGGGTTAGCCAGTACACCTGCTGTGCAGCTGCTCCTGGCTCAGTGGGCTGCCAGGTGGCAAAGCAGCACGTGCGGGACGGCCGCAAGGAGAGCCTCCATGGCTTCGTGAAGACCTTCAAGAAAGAGTTTTCCACAGACGCTTATCCAGGAATCTACGCCTTGGACTGTGAGATGTGCTACACCACGCATGGCCTGGAGCTGACCCGCGTCACCGTGGTGGACGCCGACATGCAAGTGGTGTACGACACCTTCGTCAAGCCCGACAACGAGATCGTGGACTACAACACCAGGTTTTCCGGAGTGACCGAGGCCGACGTCGCCAAGACGAGCGTCACGTTGCCCGAAGTCCAAGCCATCCTGCTGAGCTTTTTCAGCGCCCAAACCATCCTCATCGGGCACAGCCTGGAGAGCGATCTGCTGGCCCTCAAGCTGATCCACAGCACCGTGGTGGACACGGCCGTACTCTTCCCGCACTACCTGGGTTTCCCCTACAAGCGTTCCCTCAGGAATCTCGCGGCCGACTACCTGGGACAGATCATCCAGGACAGCCAGGACGGCCACAACTCCAGCGAGGACGCAAACGCCTGCCTGCAGCTGGCGATGTGGAAGGTTCGACAGCGCGCCCAGATCCAGCCACGCCACCGGTCCGCCTCTCCCGCCGCCCTGGCCTGTCCTGAGCCCCAGGCCTCTTCCCAAACTGCCATCGATCCCGAGAGCTAGCCCTGTCCACCTCGCCGCAAAGCGAAAGAAACTGGAGCAGCCGGCGGCAGGAGAGGGCCAAAAGCCAAGACTAACCCCGACCCCGGACTCCCAGTCCCCCGGAGTCCCTGCCGCGGGCCGTCGTCCCTGTCCCCATCCCTCTGCCCCTCCCAGACCTCTGTCCTTCCACCAATGGGCTCCCCGAGGCCCCAGCCGCCACTCCCAGTCCCCGGAGACCCTGCCGCCGCCCCTGGCGCCTGTGCCCATCCCTCTGCCCCTCCCAGACCTCTGGCCTTCCACCACTAGCCTCCCCCAGCCCACCTGGACTTCCCCGGCCTCTGACAACAAGGCCAGCCCCCAGGCCCACCAGCCTCCTGATCGTCTTCGTTCTTGGGCCTCTTCCCCTTCTGTGGGGCTGTCTGAACCTCCCCTACCACACCGGATTTTTCCCCCGCCCCCGGGGCAGGCGCAGAATAAATGTCTGTATGAAGTTAAAAATTAAAAATAAAAAAAAAGCTAAAAACAACTGAAAGTCCTTTGCTTTTGAATGTGCGCTTACCTGGTTTTCTCTAGAGGCACCACTGTGAGGTGGCTCAAGCGCTTAGGCTCTGGAGTTAGACATCTGGGTTCCCATTCCAATTCCACCACTTACTAGCTTTGTCATATTGGACGCATAACTTTTTTGCGCTTCTACTTCTTGATCTTTCAAGTGTCATCAGAAGATAATTAGACACCCACGCAATAGCAATGGGAGATTTTAACACCCCACCGTCAACATGAAACAGATCAATGAGACAGAAAGTTGAAAAGGATATCCAGGAACTGAACTTAGCTCTGCACCAAGCAGACCGAATAGACATCTACATTAACTCTCCACCCCAAATCAACAGAATATACATTCTTCTCAGCACCACATCACACTTATTCCAAAACTGACCACATAGTTGGAAGGAAAGCACTCCTCCGCAAATGCAAAAGAACAGAAATTACAACCAACTGTCTCTCAGACCACAGGGCAGTCAAACTGGACCTCAGGATGAAGAAACTCACTCAAAACCGCTCAACTACACGGAAACGGAGCAATCTGCTCCTGAGTGACTACTGGGTACATAGCGAAATGAAGACAGAATAAAGATGTTCTTTGAAACCAATGAGAACAAAGACACAACATACCAGAATCTCTGGGATACATTGAAAGCAGTGTGTAGAGGGAAACGTAGCATTAAATGCCCACAAGAGAAAGCAGGAAAGATCTAAAATGGACACCCTCACGTCCCAATTCAAAGAACCAGGGAAGCAAGAGCAAACACCATGCCTGAATCAGTCAGTCAACTTCCAACAGGGCTCCAAGAGAGAATGAACCACCATGCCTCTTTAAATCCACGTTTCTATTTGGAATCTTCAATGAGAGATGAGACACTAAGCAGCTAGTTTTGGTGGAATGGCTGATTTTGTCAATGTTTTCGGTGTGTGAGTGTGTGTGTGTGTGTATGTATAGATAACTAAATTAAACTGATAATCTGGATGCTTACATTTCCATTCATTTAATTTGTGTATGTGAGCCCACGCACACGTATATACACACACACTAACACTTCCAGAACACTCACTTAGTGAAGAACTGGATTTCCAGTGTGTCAGACAAATTTCAGAAAGCGCTGAAGAAGGGCATTTCTGATGGATTTCACCGTTCCTGGAATTTTACTTTCCTTTATAACTTACAGTTCTTCTCTGGAGATTTAATAGATAAAAGTCTTTTGCAGTGTACGTTATTTCATTGTATTTTTATAATTTATTTCAATTGTCATTTTAAATTGACAAATAAAAATGATATATATTTATGGTGTACAACATGATGTTTCATATATGTATACATTGTGGAATGACACAAAAATCAAGCTAATTAACACATTCGTTTCCTCACATACTGATTTTATGGTGATGAGAACATGTTTCAAATCTACTCTGATAGCACATTTCAAGTATACAGTACATAGTTACCCACTGTCGTTGCCGTGCTGTTCAACATATCTCTAGAACTATTCGTATCTGAAATTTTGTATCATTAGACTAACATCTCCCAATCCCTCCCCGGCCCCTGCCTCGGGTAAGCAGCGTTCTGCTCTCTACGACTCTGAGTTCCACTTTTTTACATTGCACATAGAAGTGAGATCGTGCAGTATTTGTATTTCTGTGTTTGCTTTTTAAAACTTTATGATGTATTGATGTATTTTTTCAGACAGTGTCGGAGTCTGTCACCAAGGCTGGAGTACAGTGACACAAACACGGCTCACGATGGCCTCCACCTACCGGGGTCAAGAGATCCTCCCACTTCAGCCTCCTGAGTAGCTAGGACTACAGGCGTCCAACACCACACCTGGCTAATTTTTGTATTTTTTGTAGAGATGGTTGATCTCCAACTCCTGGGCTCAACTCTTCCTCCTCCCTTCTCCTCCCAAAGTCCTGGGATTACAGGCCTGAGCCACTGTGTCTGGCCTTTGCTTTATTTCACACAGTAGAACATCCTCTAGGCTCATTCATGTTGCTAATGATAAGATTTCTTACTTTTTCAAGGCTGAATAGGATTCTATTGGATATATGTACCTATATAGATAGATAGATGGATAGATATACTTTTATTATTATTGTTTTGGGGGGGATATGGTTTCGCTCGTGTTCCCCAGGCTGGAGTGCAGTGGCATGATTTCGGCTCACTACAACCTCTGCCTCCCAGGCTGAAGTGATTCTCCTGCCTCAGCTGAGATTAAAGGCATGTCCCATCATGTGCGGCCAATTTTGTGTTTCTAGGAGAGATGGGTTTTCACCATGTTGGCCAGGCTGGTCTCGAACTCCAACAATTCTACTTCAACTATTTATTGGATACAAATATTTATGTGTGAGAAACAAGATTTTCAAGAGTGAAAGATTTAAAAACGACTTAATTGTACATCAGTAAGAGGCTGGCTAACTAAATCAGAGTACGTTCATCCTTACAGAAGAATACTATGCAGCTAGAACAAAACCAAATGGAGGAAACTCTTCCAAATGGTAACTTGGAATGATGTTCAAGACTTATTGTAAAATAAGTTTACAGTAAGGTGTAAGGTACCTTATGGCAAAATTCTCTCAGAAATGTGTGTGTGGATTTCAAGTCATCCCAGTCCTAGAACATTGTGCTCTTTAGAGATGCCATACCTGTCTTTCCCTTTGTAATATCAAAGCAGTAATATCTTCTCTGGAGGCTTGTTGGGTGAATTTAATGGAAGAAAGTTAAGGAGGTAGCAGAACCATTGCTGTTTCCCCTCCATAGCCCTGCCACCCACTAAAGAAAGTTGGATGAGATTACTTAATGATTTCCCATTAAGTTGTATTTCCAAATATCATGATTACCATTTGAATGTAGTTGGTATGGAGCTTCGTGAGTGTGTGCTTCGTTTATTATGCATCACGTTCAGCTCCTTGTTATTTGCCTCCTAGTTATCATAGTAAAACTCTACTCCTCTACTCCGAGGAGCCCCTACCATCCATATCGTCACTTTCCGGCCCAGCACTCTTCATGCTCCTTCGTTTAAAGTATTCTACATTGGGCAAATGAATCTTGGAAGGCAAAAGCTACTGAATTTAGCGAGTTTGTGGAGGCGTTCCCACCGATCAGCAAGGTGGAGTTCCACACACCCGATGACTGCACAACTCCTATAAGGCAGCAATATGCTGCAAACCCAGACGGCCACTCTTCTCACCCCTCGTCCCTTTGCTGTTCTGGATAATGAGGTCAATAGTCACCTAGGCAACTTGCAAAACTAACTGAAATGGAGAAAGGCCTTCCGGCTGGTGACTAGCCGAGGTCCACCTGGCCCCAATAAGCTGCTGAACAAGAAGGGCTGCCAGAAATTTCCCCCTAGGGAATTTGGTGGAGACGAAGACCTGCTCACTGGACAACGGTTCCTCCCAGGATACCCCCAAGCTGAAGAAGCGGGCTCTGAGCCACCCCCTTTCACCCTCCTTTTCCCCACCCTGGCCTGGTGAAGGTGCGCGTCAGGATGTGGACTACTGAGCCCTAAAGAAACAAGTCCTTCCACTTTGACCCCACGGAGGATTGCCTGTGCGGATCTTCAACGAGTCTACCAGTGTCTAGACACGGGAGCAGTTCTGTCTGGCACAGCAGCTCCCTCAAGGAAGACAAGAGTGAGGAGAAAGGAAACTCAAGTCTGACCATTCTGTCCTGGGAGACAAGAGGAGGATCTCATCTCTCATCTTTCCAAGCAAGGCAACGAGACTTTCTCTCATCTTTCCAAGCAAGGCAAGGAGACTTTTTCTCATGAGGAAACAAAAAGAAGTTGGAAGGAACGAAACCAGCCTGGAAGGTGAATTCCTAAGGATTGCCCATTGAAACTGACAAAATGGCCCTTGTTTGACGAGAGGAATGAGCAGAGCATTGATGTGGTCAAAAAGGACTCGAGTGAGACTTTCCCAGCATGTTTCTACCAAAGCTTTGTCTAAGTTTCGCAAAACACTCTCCTAATAAGCAGATGTTTGGCTCTTCAGAAAGTCAACATGCAAAATGCCTTGAGCGTCCCATAACACTGATGCCATGATGTTGCCTTTGGTCTGCCCTCCTTTTCCTTTGACTGGACCACTGCCATCTCTTGGTAGCCATCGCTTTGATGACGCTTTGTCTTCAGGATCATATTGGCAAAGCCATGTTCCAAATTCCGGTTACAATTTGTCAAACAGGTGCCCCAGGATCGTGATCCCTCCTGTTGAAAATTTCCACTGATAGCTCTCGTCGTCACTGCAGCTGATCTGGGCACAATGGTTTTCACAGCCACTGCAGGATTCATCTTCCACATCTTCTCATCTCTTCTTGAAACAAGCCATACCTCCGTAAAGAGTTGATTTCTTTGGGCTAGTGTCCTTAGAAGCTTTTCTTCAAACATCAATGATTTCTTCATTCTTCCACCCAAGCTTCACCGTCAATTGGATGTTTGCTCTTGCTGCAATTTTAGCGGAATTCAAGTTGCACTGATAGGAGGCCTTTTCAGTGGATGTCTCATCCTTCTTAGTGCCTCCAATGAGATCCAGTTCAGAAAGGTTGTAAGAAGTTAGTACATGTTTATTTTAGTGAAAACGAATTGAAATCCATGCATAGATTTCTCACCATGTACATTTTCTATGAACTTTCGGAAGACCCCCTGTACTGAATATTGCCCAAATCCTGGGAGAGAAGTGGATGCGGTCCACTTCCTGTCTTCAGTTTGCCCACAGTGGAGGAGTGCACAGAGCAGGGAAAGGCAGCCCCAGAGAGAGGCATGCCCTCCAGCATGCAGCAGACTGCTGGCCCAGTCCTGGCTCCATGGGTTGCTGTGTGGGCCCAGCAAGCTGACCAACCTCCCTGAACCTTAATTTAATCCTAGGTAGCCCAATTCCACTCGCTATTATAGGACTGCTGTGCAGGGACAGTCAATTAACTTAAGAAAAGGAACCTAGCTCCAAGGTTGGCAACCGGGAATTCCAGTTGATTCCATGGGCGGACCCCCTGAGGAATTCCCAAGCTGAAGTCTCGTGGAAGATGAGGTTCAGTGTGACTAGACTGAAGCACCAATCCAATGAAGGGGAAGTCCCACCCACTCTGCCCTGTGCCTGTATAAAGGTGAGGCGGGGCGGCCGCGCCACTCATTGAAGCCGCCAGTTGGGAGAAGAGCAGAGCCAGGCCGGTGCTCCCGAAGGCAGCAAGATGTTGCGAGCCACAGCTCCCTGCTGGTTCCCACCTGCATACCCAGAAGCTAAGAAGGTGGCCGAGGAGGCGGCCCACGAGGCAAGCCGCCATTTGGGAGAGGAGCAGAGCCAGGTCGGTGTTCCCGAAGGCAGCAAGATGTTGCGAGCCACAGCTCCCTGCTGGTTCCCACCTGCTTGCCCAGAAGCCAAGAAGGTGGCCGAGGAGGCGGCCCTCGAGGCAAGCCGCCAGTTGGGAGAGGAGCAGAGCCAGGCCGGTGCTCCCGAAGGCAGCAAGATGTTGCGAGCCACAGCTCCCTGCTGGTTCCCACCTGCATACCCAGAAGCTAAGAAGGTGGCCGAGGAGGCGCCCCACGAGGCAAGCCGCCATTTGGGAGTGGAGCAGAGCCAGGTCGGTGTTCCCGAAGGCAGCAAGATGCTGCGAGCCACAGCTCCCTGCTGGTTCCCTCCTGCATACCCTGAAGCCAAGAAGGCGGCCGAGGAGGCGGCCCTCGAGGCTCCAGAATTCCCACTGCCCTCTCATCAGCCTGCCCAGAGCTTCGGGCTCTGCGTGCCCCAGATGCACAACCAGGCCTCAGCACTCGTGGACATCCGGGCGGAGCCCCAGAATAGGGGTCCGGCGGTGCCCCCAGCGTGGCCCAAGATGGCGACGGAGTCGTGGTACTTCCCCGCGCAGAGGGGGTCGGCCTGCTGCTTGCCAGCCGCCCCATGGCTGACAGAGAGGCCCTGTGGAGTCCGCATCTCAGCCCCCAGGGAGAGGAAGAGGATCGCCCACTTTCCCAGCCCCTGCTTGGTCGCAGGTCGCACCGATGCCAAGAGAACCCGGGTGGCCGGCAGCAGCCAACGCTCCAATGGCTCCAGGGTCGGCACACAGCCACGGAAGACTGGTCGCAACAGACGGGGGAGGGCATGCAAGACCTCCACCACACTCAGCTCTAAGCGAATCGTCCGTCGTCCATCCTTACCGACTTGGAAGAAACCCATTATCCTCCGAAGGTCTCGCTGCCAAGTCCCCACCGTCATCCGCCGAGGCTATCTCCAACTGTTCACCAAAGAGTGTCTCAAGTTCTGCGCCTCCCAGCAGGAGGCCGGGGAGAAGGCGCTGAACGAGGAGAAGGTGGCCTACGACTGCAGCCCCAACAAGAACATGTACCTGCATGTGGTCCTGAACACCCTCAAGAGACTGAAGGGCCTGACCCCCAGCTCCATGCCGGGCCTCAGCAGGGCCGCCCTGTACAGCCGCCTCCAGGAGTTCCTGCTCACCCAGGACCAGCTCAAGGAGAACGGCTACCCCTTCCCGCACCCCGAGCGGCCCGGAGGCGCCGTCCTCTTCACTGGCCAGGGGAAGGGGCCCGGCGACTCCTCCTGCAGGGTCTGCTGCCGTTGTGGCACCGACTACCTGGTGTCCTCCTCGGGCCGCTGTCTACGCGACCAGTTGTGTTATTATCACTGGGGGCGGGTCCGCTCCAGCCAAGTGGCTGGAGGCCGGGTTAGCCAGTACACCTGCTGTGCAGCTGCTCCTGGCTCAGTGGGCTGCCAGGTGGCAAAGCAGCACGTGCGGGACGGCCGCAAGGAGAGCCTCCATGGCTTCGTGAAGACCTTCAAGAAAGAGTTTTCCACAGACGCTTATCCAG
Source organism: Pongo pygmaeus (assembly GCF_028885625.2). NCBI lineage: Eukaryota > Metazoa > Chordata > Mammalia > Primates > Hominidae > Pongo > Pongo pygmaeus. The sequence continues at coordinate 51,802,767 of NC_072380.2, forward strand.
GAATCTACGCCTTGGACTGTGAGATGTGCTACACCACGCATGGCCTGGAGCTGACCCGCGTCACCGTGGTGGACGCCGACATGCAAGTGGTGTACGACACCTTCGTCAAGCCCGACAACGAGATCGTGGACTACAACACCAGGTTTTCCGGAGTGACCGAGGCCGACGTCGCCAAGACGAGCGTCACGTTGCCCGAAGTCCAAGCCATCCTGCTGAGCTTTTTCAGCGCCCAAACCATCCTCATCGGGCACAGCCTGGAGAGCGATCTGCTGGCCCTCAAGCTGATCCACAGCACCGTGGTGGACACGGCCGTGCTCTTCCCGCACTACCTGGGTTTCCCCTACAAGCGTTCCCTCAGGAATCTCGCGGCCGACTACCTGGGACAGATCATCCAGGACAGCCAGGACGGCCACAACTCCAGCGAGGACGCAAACGCCTGCCTGCAGCTGGCGATGTGGAAGGTTCGACAGCGCGCCCAGATCCAGCCACGCCACCGGTCCGCCTCTCCCGCCGCCCTGGCCTGTCCTGAGCCCCAGGCCTCTTCCCAAACTGCCATCGATCCCGAGAGCTAGCCCTGTCCACCTCGCCGCAAAGCGAAAGAAACTGGAGCAGCCGGCGGCAGGAGAGGGCCAAAAGCCAAGACTAACCCCGACCCCGGACTCCCAGTCCCCCGGAGTCCCTGCCGCGGGCCGTCGTCCCTGTCCCCATCCCTCTGCCCCTCCCAGACCTCTGTCCTTCCACCAATGGGCTCCCCGAGGCCCCAGCCGCCACTCCCAGTCCCCGGAGACCCTGCCGCCGCCCCTGGCGCCTGTGCCCATCCCTCTGCCCCTCCCAGACCTCTGGCCTTCCACCACTAGCCTCCCCCAGCCCACCTGGACTTCCCCGGCCTCTGACAACAAGGCCAGCCCCCAGGCCCACCAGCCTCCTGATCGTCTTCGTTCTTGGGCCTCTTCCCCTTCTGTGGGGCTGTCTGAACCTCCCCTCCCCCACCCGATTTTTCCCCCGCCCCCGGGGCAGGCGCAGAATAAATGTCTGTATGAAGTTAAAAATTAAAAATAAAAAAAAAGCTAAAAACAACTCAAAGTCCTTTGCTTTTGAATGTGCGCTTACCTGGTTTTCTCTAGAGGCACCACTGTGAGGTGGCTCAAGCCCTTAGGCTCTGGAGTTAGACATCTGGGTTCCCATTCCAATTCCACCACTGACTAGCTTTGTCATATTGGACGCATAACTTTTTTGCGCTTCTACTTCTTGATCTTTCAAGTGTCATCAGAAGATAATTAGACACCCACACAATAGCAATGGGAGATTTTAACACCCCACCGTCAACATGAAACAGATCAACGAGACAGAAAGTTGAAAAGGATATCCAGGAACTGAACTTAGCTCTGCACCAAGCAGACCGAATAGACATCTACATTAACTCTCCACCCCAAATCAACAGAATATACATTCTTCTCAGCACCACATCACACTTATTCCAAAACTGACCACATAGTTGGAAGGAAAGCACTCCTCCGCAAATGCAAAAGAACAGAAATTACAACCAACTGTCTCTCAGACCCCAGGGCAGTCAAACTGGACCTCAGGATGAAGAAACTCACTCAAAACCGCTCAACTACACGGAAACGGAGCAATCTGCTCCTGAGTGACTACTGGGTACATAGCGAAATGAAGACAGAATAAAGATGTTCTTTGAAACCAATGAGAACCAAGACACAACATACCAGAATCTCTGGGATACATTGAAAGCAGTGTGTAGAGGGAAACGTAGCATTAAATGCCCACAAGAGAAAGCAGGAAAGATCTAAAATGGACACCCTCACGTCCCAATTCAAAGAACCAGGGAAGCAAGAGCAAACACAATGCCTGAATCAGTCAGTCAACTTCCAACAGGGCTCCAAGAGAGAATGAACCACCATGCCTCTTTAAATCCACGTTTCTATTTGGAATCTTCAATGAGAGATGAGACACTAAGCAGCTAGTTTTGGTGGAATGGCTGATTTTGTCAATGTTTTCGGTGTGTGAGTGTGTGTGTGTGTGTGTACGTATGGATAACTAAATTAAACTGATAATCTGGATGCTTACATTTCCATTCATTTAATTTGTGTATGTGAGCCCACGCACACGTATATACACACACACTAACACTTCCAGAACACTGACTTAGTGAAGAACTGGATTTCCAGTGTGTCAGACAAATTTCAGAAAGCGCTGAAGAAGGGCATTTCTGATGGATTTCACCGTTCCTGGAATTTTATTTTCCTTTATAACTTAGAGTTCTTCTCTGGAGATTTAATAGATAAAAGTCTTTTGCAGTGTACGTTATTTCATTCTATTTTTATAATTTATTTGAATTGTCATTTTAAATTGACAAATAAAAATGATATATATTTATGGTGTACAACATGATGTTTCATATATGTATACATTGTGGAATGACACAAAAATCAAGCTAATTAACACATTCGTTTCCTCACATACTGATTTTATGGTGATGAGAACATGTTTCAAATCTACTCTGATAGCACATTTCAAGTATACAGTACATAGTTACCCACTGTGGTTGCCGTGCTGTTCAACATATCTCTAGAACTATTCGTATCTGAAATTTTGTATCATTAGACTAACATCTCCCAATCCCTCCCCGGCCCCTGCCTCGGGTAAGCAGCGTTCTGCTCTCTACGACTCTGAGTTCCACTTTTTTACATTGCACATAGAAGTGAGATCGTGCAGTATTTGTATTTCTGTGTTTGCTTTTTAAAACTTTATGATGTATTGATGTATTTTTTCAGACAGTGTCGGAGTCTGTCACCAAGGCTGGAGTACAGTGACACAAACACGGCTCACCACGGCCTCCACCTCCCGGGGTCAAGAGATCCTCCCACTTCAGCCTCCTGAGTAGCTAGGACTACAGGCGTCCAACACCACACCTGGCTAATTTTTGTATTTTTGGTAGAGATGGTTGATCTCCAACTCCTGGGCTCAACTCTTCCTCCTCCCTTCTCCTCCCAAAGTCCTGGGATTACAGGCCTGAGCCACTGTGTCTGGCCTTTGCTTTATTTCACACAGTAGAACATCCTCTAGGCTCATTCATGTTGCTAATGATAAGATTTCTTTCTTTTTCAAGGCTGAATAGGATTCTATTGGATATATGTACCTATATAGATAGAGAGATAGATAGATAGACATTTATTATTATTGTTTTGGGGGGGATATGGTTTCGCTCGTGTTCCCCAGGCTGGAGTGCAGTGGCATGATTTCGGCTCACTACAACCTCTGCCTCCCAGGCTGAAGTGATTCTCCTGCCTCAGCTGAGATTAAAGGCATGTCCCATCATGTGCGGCCAATTTTGTGTTTCTAGGAGAGATGGGTTTTCACCATGTTGGCCAGGCTGGTCTCGAACTCCAACAATTCTACTTCAACTATTTATTGGATACAAATATTTATGTGTGAGAAACAAGATTTTCAAGAGTGAAAGATTTAAAAACGACTTAATTGTACATCAGTAAGAGGCTGGCTAACTAAATCAGAGTACGTTCATCCTTACAGAAGAATACTATACAGCTAGAACAAAACCAAATGGAGGAAACTCTTCCAAATGGTAACTTGGAATGATGTTCAAGACTTATTGTAAAATAAGTTTACAGTAAGGTGTAAGGTACCTTATGGCAAAATTCTCTCAGAAATGTGTGTGTGTGGATTTCAAGTCATCCCAGTCCTAGAACATTGTGCTCTTTAGAGATGCCATACCTGTCTTTCCCTTTGTAATATCAAAGCAATAATATCTTCTCTGGAGGCTTGTTGGGTGAATTGAATGGAAGAAAGTTAAGGAGGTACCAGAACCATTGCTGTTTCCCCTCCGTAGCCCTGCCACCCACTAAAGAAAGTTGGATGAGATTACTTAATGATTTCCCATTAAGTTGTATTTCCAAATATCATGATTACCATTTGAATGTAGTTGGTATGGAGCTTCGTGAGTGTGTGCTTCGTTTATTATGCATCACGTTCAGCTCCTTGTTATTTGCCTCCTAGTTATCATAGTAAAACTCTACTCCTCTACTCCGAGGAGCCCCTACCATCCGTATCGTCACTTTCCGGCCCAGCACTCTTCATGCTCGTTCGTTTAAAGCATTCTACATTGGGCAAATGAATCTTGGAAGGCAAAAGCTACTGAATTTAGCGAGTTTGTGGAGGCGTTCCCACCGATCAGCCAGGTGGAGTTCCACACACCCGATGACTGCACAGCTCCTATAAGGCAGCAATATGCTGCAAACCCAGACGGCCACTCTTCTCACCCCTCGTCCCTTTGCTGTTCTGGATAATGAGGTCAATAGTCACCTAGGCAACTTGCAAAACTAACTGAAATGGAGAAAGGCCTTCCGGCTGGTGACTAGCCGAGGTCCACCTGGCCCCAATAAGCTGCTGAACAAGAAGGGCTGCCAGAAATTTCCCCCTAGGGAATTTGGTGGAGACGAAGACCTGCTCACTGGACAACGGTTCCTCCCAGGATACCCCCAAGCTGAAGAAGCGGGCTCTGAGCCACCCCCTTTCACCCTCCTTTTCCCCACCCTGGCCTGCTGAAGGTGCGCGTCAGGATGCGGACTACTGAGCCCTAAAGAAATAAGTCCTTCCACTTTGACCCCACAGAGGATTGCCTGTGCGGATCTTCAACGAGTCTACCAGTGTCTAGACACGGGAGCAGTTCTGTCTGGCACAGCAGCTCCCTCAAGGAAGACAAGAGTGAGGAGAAAGGAAACTCAAGTCTGACCATTCTGTCCTGGGAGACAAGAGGAGGATCTCATCTCTCATCTTTCCAAGCAAGGCAACGAGACTTTCTCTCATCTTTCCAAGCAAGGCAAGGAGACTTTTTCTCATGAGGAAACAAAAAGAAGTTGGAAGGAACGAAACCAGCCTGGAAGGTGAATTCCTAAGGATTGCCCATTGAAACTGACAAAATGGCCCTTGTTTGACGAGAGGAATGAGCAGAGCATTGATGTGGTCAAAAAGGACTCGAGTGAGACTTTCCCAGCATGTTTCTACCAAAGCTTTGTCTAAGTTTCGCAAAACACTCTCCTAATAAGCAGATGTTTGGCTCTTCAGAAAGTCAACATGCAAAATGCCTTGAGCGTCCCATAACACTGATGCCATGATGTTGCCTTTGGTCTGCCCTCCTTTTCCTTTGACTGGACCACTGCCATCTCTTGGTAGCCATCGCTTTGATGACGCTTTGTCTTCAGGATCATATTGGCAAAGCCATGTTCCAAATTCCGGTTACAATTTGTCAAACAGGTGCCCCAGGATCGTGATCCCTCCTGTTGAAAATTTCCACTGATAGCTCTCGTCGTCACTGCAGCTGATCTGGGCACAATGGTTTTCACAGCCACTGCAGGATTCATCTTCCACATCTTCTCATCTCTTCTTGAAACAAGCCATACCTCCGTAAAGAGTTGATTTCTTTGGGCTAGTGTCCTTAGAAGCTTTTCTTCAAACATCAATGATTTCTTCATTCTTCCACCCAAGCTTCACCGTCAATTGGATGTTTGCTCTTGCTGCAATTTTAGCGGAATTCAAGTTGCACTGATAGGAGGCCTTTTCAGTGGATGTCTCATCCTTCTTAGTGCCTCCAATGAGATCCAGTTCAGAAAGGTTGTAAGAAGTTAGTACATGTTTATTTTAGTGAAAACGAATTGAAATCCATGCATAGATTTCTCACCATGTACATTTTCTATGAACTTTCGGAAGACCCCCTGTACTGAATATTGCCCAAATCCTGGGAGAGAAGTGGATGCGGTCCACTTCCTGTCTTCAGTTTGCCCACAGTGGAGGAGTGCACAGAGCAGGGAAAGGCAGCCCCAGAGAGAGGCATGCCCTCCAGCATGCGGCAGACTGCTGGCCCAGTCCTGGCTCCATGGGTTGCTGTGTGGGCCCAGCAAGCTGACCAACCTCCCTGAACCTTAATTTAATCCTAGGTAGCCCAATTCCACTCGCTATTATAGGACTGCTGTGCAGGGACAGTCAATTAACTTAAGAAAAGGAACCTAGCTCCAAGGTTGGCAACTGGGAATTCCAGTTGATTCCATGGGCGGACCCCCTGAGGAATTCCCAAGCTGAAGTCTCGTGGAAGATGAGGTTCAGTGTGACTAGACTGAAGCACCAATCCAATGAAGGGGAAGTCCCACCCACTCTGCCCTGTGCCTGTATAAAGGTGAGGCGGGGCGGCCGCGCCACTCATTGAAGCCGCCAGTTGGGAGAGGAGCAGAGCCAGGCCGGTGCTCCCGAAGGCAGCAAGATGTTGCGAGCCACAGCTCCCTGCTGGTTCCCACCTGCATACCCAGAAGCTAAGAAGGTGGCCGAGGAGGCGGCCCACGAGGCAAGCCGCCATTTGGGAGAGGAGCAGAGCCAGGTCGGTGTTCCCGAAGGCAGCAAGATGTTGCGAGCCACAGCTCCCTGCTGGTTCCCACCTGCATGCCCAGAAGCCAAGAAGGTGGCCGAGGAGGCGGCCCTCGAGGCAAGCCGCCAGTTGGGAGAGGAGCAGAGCCAGGCCGGTGCTCCCGAAGGCAGCAAGATGTTGCGAGCCACAGCTCCCTGCTGGTTCCCACCTGCATACCCAGAAGCTAAGAAGGTGGCCGAGGAGGCGCCCCACGAGGCAAGCCGCCATTTGGGAGTGGAGCAGAGCCAGGTCGGTGTTCCCGAAGGCAGCAAGATGTTGCGAGCCACAGCTCCCTGCTGGTTCCCTCCTGCATACCCAGAAGCCAAGAAGGTGGCCGAGGAGGCGGCCCTCGAGGCTCCAGAATTCCCACTGCCCTCTCATCAGCCTGCCCAGAGCTTCGGGCTCTGCGTGCCCCAGATGCACAACCAGGCCTCAGCACTCGTGGACATCCGGGCGGAGCCCCAGAATAGGGGTCCGGCGGTGCCCCCAGCGTGGCCCAAGATGGCGACGGAGGCGTGGTACTTCCCCGCGCAGAGGGGGTCGGCCTGCTGCTTGCCAGCCGCCCCAAGGCTGACAGAGAGGCCCTGTGGAGTCCGCATCTCAGCCCCCAGGGAGAGGAAGAGGATCGCCCACTTTCCCAGCCCCTGCTTGGTCGCAGGTCGCACCGATGCCAAGAGAACCCGGGTGGCCGGCAGCAGCCAACGCTCCAATGGCTCCAGGGTCGGCACACAGCCACGGAAGACTGGTCGCAACAGACGGGGGAGGGCATGCAAGACCTCCACCACACTCAGCTCTAAGCGAATCGTCCGTCGTCCATCCTTACCGACTTGGAAGAAACCCATTATCCTCCGAAGGTCTCGCTGCCAAGTCCCCACCGTCATCCGCCGAGGCTATCTCCAACTGTTCACCAAAGAGTGTCTCAAGTTCTGCGCCTCCCAGCAGGAGGCCGAGGAGAAGGCGCTGAACGAGGAGAAGGTGGCCTACGACTGCAGCCCCAACAAGAACATGTACCTGAATGTGGTCCTGAACACCCTCAAGAGACTGAAGGGCCTGACCCCCAGCTCCATGCCGGGCCTCAGCAGGGCCGCCCTGTACAGCCGCCTCCAGGAGTTCCTGCTCACCCAGGACCAGCTCAAGGAGAACGGCTACCCCTTCCCGCACCCCGAGCGGCCCGGAGGCGCCGTCCTCTTCACTGGCCAGGGGAAGGGGCCCGGCGACTCCTCCTGCAGGGTCTGCTGCCGTTGTGGCACCGACTACCTGGTGTCCTCCTCGGGCCGCTGTCTACGCGACCAGTTGTGTTATTATCACTGGGGGCGGGTCCGCTCCAGCCAAGTGGCTGGAGGCCGGGTTAGCCAGTACACCTGCTGTGCAGCTGCTCCTGGCTCAGTGGGCTGCCAGGTGGCGAAGCAGCACGTGCGGGACGGCCGCAAGGAGAGCCTCCATGGCTTCGTGAAGACCTTCAAGAAAGAGTTTTCCACAGACGCTTATCCAGGAATCTACGCCATGGACTGTGAGATGTGCTACACCACGCATGGCCTGGAGCTGACCCGCGTCACCGTGGTGGACGCCGACATGCAAGTGGTGTACGACACCTTCGTCAAGCCCGACAACGAGATCGTGGACTACAACACCAGGTTTTCCGGAGTGACCGAGGCCGACGTCGCCAAGACGAGCGTCACGTTGCCCGAAGTCCAAGCCATCCTGCTGAGCTTTTTCAGCGCCCAAACCATCCTCATCGGGCACAGCCTGGAGAGCGATCTGCTGGCCCTCAAGCTGATCCACAGCACCGTGGTGGACACGGCCGTGCTCTTCCCGCACTACCTGGGTTTCCCCTACAAGCGTTCCCTCAGGAATCTCGCGGCCGACTACCTGGGACAGATCATCCAGGACAGCCAGGACGGCCACAACTCCAGCGAGGACGCAAACGCCTGCCTGCAGCTGGCGATGTGGAAGGTTCGACAGCGCGCCCAGATCCAGCCACGCCACCGGTCCGCCTCTCCCGCCGCCCTGGCCTGTCCTGAGCCCCAGGCCTCTTCCCAAACTGACATCGATCCCGAGAGCTAGCCCTGTCCACCTCGCCGCAAAGCGAAAGAAACTGGAGCAGCCGGCGGCAGGAGAGGGCCAAAAGCCAAGACTAACCCCGACCCCGGACTCCCAGTCCCCCGGAGTCCCTGCCGCGGGCCGTCATCCCTGTCCCCATCCCTCTGCCCCTCCCAGACCTCTGTCCTTCCACCAATGGGCTCCCCGAGGCCCCAGCCGCCACTCCCAGTCCCCGGAGACCCTGCCGCCGCCCCTGGCGCCTATGCCCATCCCTCTGCCCCTCCCAGACCTCTGGCCTTCCACCACTAGCCTCCCCCAGCCCACCTGGACTTCCCAGGCCTCTGACAACAAGGCCAGCCCCCAGGCCCACCAGCCTCCTGATCGTCTTCGTTCTTGGGCCTCTTCCCCTTCTGTGGGGCTGTCTGAACCTCCCCTCCCCCACCCGATTTTTCCCCCGCCCCCGGGGCAGGCGCAGAATAAATGTCTGTATGAAGTTAAAAATTAAAAATAAAAAAAAAGCTAAAAACCACTGAAAGTCCTTTGCTTTTGAATGTGCGCTTACCTGGTTTTCTCTAGAGGCACCACTGTGAGGTGGCTCAAGCCCTTAGGCTCTGGAGTTAGACATCTGGGTTCCCATTCCAATTCCACCACTTACTAGCTTTGTCATATTGGACGCATAACTTTTTTGCGCTTCTACTTCTTGATCTTTCAAGTGTCATCAGAAGATAATTAGACACCCACACAATAGCAATGGGAGATTTTAACACCCCACCGTCAACATGAAACAGATCAACGAGACAGAAAGTTGAAAAGGATATCCAGGAACTGAACTTAGCTCTGCACCAAGCAGACCGAATAGACATCTACATTAACTCTCCACCCCAAATCAACAGAATATACATTCTTCTCAGCACCACATCACACTTATTCCAAAACTGACCACATAGTTGGAAGGAAAGCACTCCTCCGCAAATGCAAAAGAACAGAAATTACAACCAACTGTCTCTCAGACCACAGGGCAGTCAAACTGGACCTCAGGATGAAGAAACTCACTCAAAACCGCTCAACTACACGGAAACGGAGCAATCTGCTCCTGAGTGACTACTGGGTACATAGCGAAATGAAGACAGAATAAAGATGTTCTTTGAAACCAATGAGAACAAAGACACAACATACCAGAATCTCTGGGATACATTGAAAGCAGTGTGTAGAGGGAAACGTAGCATTAAATGCCCACAAGAGAAAGCAGGAAAGATCTAAAATGGACACCCTCACGTCCCAATTCAAAGAACCAGGGAAGCAAGAGCAAACACAATGCCTGAATCAGTCAGTCAACTTCCAACAGGGCTCCAAGAGAGATTGAACCACCATGCCTCTTTAAATCCACGTTTCTATTTGGAATCTTCAATGAGAGATGAGACACTAAGCAGCTAGTTTTGGTGGAATGGCTGATTTTGTCAATGTTTTCGGTGTGTGAGTGTGTGTGTGTGTGTGTATGTATGGATAACTAAATTAAACTGATAATCTGGATGCTTACATTTCCATTCATTTAATTTGTGTATGTGAGCCCACGCACACGTATATACACACACACTAACACTTCCAGAACACTGACTTAGTGAAGAACTGGATTTCCAGTGTGTCAGACAAATTTCAGAAAGCGCTGAAGAAGGGCATTTCTGATGGATTTCACCGTTCCTGGAATTTTATTTTCCTTTATAACTTAGAGTTCTTCTCTGGAGATTTAATAGATAAAAGTCTTTTGCAGTGTACGTTATTTCATTGTATTTTTATAATTTATTTAAATTGTCATTTTAAATTGACAAATAAAAATGATAGATATTTATGGTGTACAACATGATGTTTCATATATGTATACATTGTGGAATGACACAAAAATCAAGCTAATTAACACATTCGTTTCCTCACATACTGATTTTATGGTGATGAGAACATGTTTCAAATCTACTCTGATAGCACATTTCAAGTATACAGTACATAGTTACCCACTGTGGTTGCCGTGCTGTTCAACATATCTCTAGAACTATTCGTATCTGAAATTTTGTATCATTAGACTAACATCTCCCAATCCCTCCCCGGCCCCTGCCTCGGGTAAGCAGCGTTCTGCTCTCTACGACTCTGAGTTCCACTTTTTTACATTGCACATAGAAGTGAGATCGTGCAGTATTTGTATTTCTGTGTTTGCTTTTTAAAACTTTATGATGTATTGATGTATTTTTTCAGACAGTGTCGGAGTCTGTCACCAAGGCTGGAGTACAGTGACACAAACACGGCTCACCACGGCCTCCACCTCCCGGGGTCAAGAGATCCTCCCACTTCAGCCTCCTGAGTAGCTAGGACTACAGGCGTCCAACACCACACCTGGCTAATTTTTGTATTTTTTGTAGAGATGGTTGATCTCCAACTCCTGGGCTCAACTCTTCCTCCTCCCTTCTCCTCCCAAAGTCCTGGGATTACAGGCCTGAGCCACTGTGTCTGGCCTTTGCTTTATTTCACACAGTAGAACATCCTCTAGGCTCATTCATGTTGCTAATGATAAGATTTCTTTCTTTTTCAAGGCTGAATAGGATTCTATTGGATATATGTACCTATATAGATAGATAGATAGATAGATAGATAGACATTTATTATTATTGTTTTGGGGGGGATATGGTTTCGCTCGTGTTCCCCAGGCTGGAGTGCAGTGGCATGATTTCGGCTCACTACAACCTCTGCCTCCCAGGCTGAAGTGATTCTCCTGCCTCAGCTGAGATTAAAGGCATGTCCCATCATGTGCGGCCAATTTTGTGTTTCTAGGAGAGATGGGTTTTCACCATGTTGGCCAGGCTGGTCTCGAACTCCAACAATTCTACTTCAACTATTTATTGGATACAAATATTTATGTGTGAGAAACAAGATTTTCAAGAGTGAAAGATTTAAAAACGACTTAATTGTACATCAGTAAGAGGCTGGCTAACTAAATCAGAGTACGTTCATCCTTACAGAAGAATACTATGCAGCTAGAACAAAACCAAATGGAGGAAACTCTTCCAAATGGTAACTTGGAATGATGTTCAAGACTTATTGTAAAATAAGTTTACAGTAAGGTGTAAGGTACCTTATGGCAAAATTCTCTCAGAAATGTGTGTGTGTGGATTTCAAGTCATCCCAGTCCTAGAACATTGTGCTCTTTAGAGATGCCATACCTGTCTTTCCCTTTGTAATATCAAAGCAGTAATATCTTCTCTGGAGGCTTGTTGGGTGAATTGAATGGAAGAAAGTTAAGGAGGTACCAGAACCATTGCTGTTTCCCCTCCGTAGCCCTGCCACCCACTAAAGAAAGTTGGATGAGATTACTTAATGATTTCCCATTAAGTTGTATTTCCAAATATCATGATTACCATTTGAATGTAGTTGGTATGGAGCTTCGTGAGTGTGTGCTTCGTTTATTATGCATCACGTTCAGCTCCTTGTTATTTGCCTCCTAGTTATCATAGTAAAACTCTACTCCTCTACTCCGAGGAGCCCCTACCATCCGTATCGTCACTTTCCGGCCCAGCACTCTTCATGCTCGTTCGTTTAAAGCATTCTACATTGGACAAATGAATCTTGGAAGGCAAAAGCTACTGAATTTAGCGAGTTTGTGGAGGCGTTCCCACCGATCAGCCAGGTGGAGTTCCACACACCCGATGACTGCACAGCTCCTATAAGGCAGCAATATGCTGCAAACCCAGACGGCCACTCTTCTCACCCCTCGTCCCTTTGCTGTTCTGGATAATGAGGTCAATAGTCACCTAGGCAACTTGCAAAACTAACTGAAATGGAGAAAGGCCTTCCGGCTGGTGACTAGCCGAGGTCCACCTGGCCCCAATAAGCTGCTGAACAAGAAGGGCTGCCAGAAATTTCCCCCTAGGGAATTTGGTGGAGACGAAGACCTGCTCACTGGACAACGGTTCCTCCCAGGATACCCCCAAGCTGAAGAAGCGGGCTCTGAGCCACCCCCTTTCACCCTCCTTTTCCCCACCCTGGCCTGCTGAAGGTGCGCGTCAGGATGCGGACTACTGAGCCCTAAAGAAATAAGTCCTTCCACTTTGACCCCACGGAGGATTGCCTGTGCGGATCTTCAACGAGTCTACCAGTGTCTAGACACGGGAGCAGTTCTGTCTGGCACAGCAGCTCCCTCAAGGAAGACAAGAGTGAGGAGAAAGGAAACTCAAGTCTGACCATTCTGTCCTGGGAGACAAGAGGAGGATCTCATCTCTCATCTTTCCAAGCAAGGCAACGAGACTTTCTCTCATCTTTCCAAGCAAGGCAAGGAGACTTTTTCTCATGAGGAAACAAAAAGAAGTTGGAAGGAACGAAACCAGCCTGGAAGGTGAATTCCTAAGGATTGCCCATTGAAACTGACAAAATGGCCCTTGTTTGACGAGAGGAATGAGCAGAGCATTGATGTGGTCAAAAAGGACTCGAGTGAGACTTTCCCAGCATGTTTCTACCAAAGCTTTGTCTAAGTTTCGCAAAACACTCTCCTAATAAGCAGATGTTTGGCTCTTCAGAAAGTCAACATGCAAAATGCCTTGAGCGTCCCATAACACTGATGCCATGATGTTGCCTTTGGTCTGCCCTCCTTTTCCTTTGACTGGACCACTGCCATCTCTTGGTAGCCATCGCTTTGATGACGCTTTGTCTTCAGGATCATATTGGCAAAGCCATGTTCCAAATTCCGGTTACAATTTGTCAAACAGGTGCCCCAGGATCGTGATCCCTCCTGTTGAAAATTTCCACTGATAGCTCTCGTCGTCACTGCAGCTGATCTGGGCACAATGGTTTTCACAGCCACTGCAGGATTCATCTTCCACATCTTCTCATCTCTTCTTGAAACAAGCCATACCTCCGTAAAGAGTTGATTTCTTTGGGCTAGTGTCCTTAGAAGCTTTTCTTCAAACATCAATGATTTCTTCATTCTTCCACCCAAGCTTCACCGTCAATTGGATGTTTGCTCTTGCTGCAATTTTAGCGGAATTCAAGTTGCACTGATAGGAGGCCTTTTCAGTGGATGTCTCATCCTTCTTAGTGCCTCCAATGAGATCCAGTTCAGAAAGGTTGTAAGAAGTTAGTACATGTTTATTTTAGTGAAAACGAATTGAAATCCATGCATAGATTTCTCACCATGTACATTTTCTATGAACTTTCGGAAGACCCCCTGTACTGAATATTGCCCAAATCCTGGGAGAGAAGTGGATGCGGTCCACTTCCTGTCTTCAGTTTGCCCACAGTGGAGGAGTGCACAGAGCAGGGAAAGGCAGCCCCAGAGAGAGGCATGCCCTCCAGCATGCGGCAGACTGCTGGCCCAGTCCTGGCTCCATGGGTTGCTGTGTGGGCCCAGCAAGCTGACCAACCTCCCTGAACCTTAATTTAATCCTAGGTAGCCCAATTCCACTCGCTATTATAGGACTGCTGTGCAGGGACAGTCAATTAACTTAAGAAAAGGAACCTAGCTCCAAGGTTGGCAACCGGGAATTCCAGTTGATTCCATGGGCGGACCCCCTGAGGAATTCCCAAGCTGAAGTCTCGTGGAAGATGAGGTTCAGTGTGACTAGACTGAAGCACCAATCCAATGAAGGGGAAGTCCCACCCACTCTGCCCTGTGCCTGTATAAAGGTGAGGCGGGGCGGCCGCGCCACTCATTGAAGCCGCCAGTTGGGAGAGGAGCAGAGCCAGGCCGGTGCTCCCGAAGGCAGCAAGATGTTGCGAGCCACAGCTCCCTGCTGGTTCCCACCTGCATACCCAGAAGCTAAGAAGGTGGCCGAGGAGGCGGCCCACGAGGCAAGCCGCCATTTGGGAGAGGAGCAGAGCCAGGTCGGTGTTCCCGAAGGCAGCAAGATGTTGCGAGCCACAGCTCCCTGCTGGTTCCCACCTGCATGCCCAGAAGCCAAGAAGGTGGCCGAGGAGGCGGCCCTCGAGGCAAGCCGCCAGTTGGGAGAGGAGCAGAGCCAGGCCGGTGCTCCCGAAGGCAGCAAGATGTTGCGAGCCACAGCTCCCTGCTGGTTCCCACCTGCATACCCAGAAGCTAAGAAGGTGGCCGAGGAGGCGCCCCACGAGGCAAGCCGCCATTTGGGAGTGGAGCAGAGCCAGGTCGGTGTTCCCGAAGGCAGCAAGATGTTGCGAGCCACAGCTCCCTGCTGGTTCCCTCCTGCATACCCAGAAGCCAAGAAGGTGGCCGAGGAGGCGGCCCTCGAGGCTCCAGAATTCCCACTGCCCTCTCATCAGCCTGCCCAGAGCTTCGGGCTCTGCGTGCCCCAGATGCACAACCAGGCCTCAGCACTCGTGGACATCCGGGCGGAGCCCCAGAATAGGGGTCCGGCGGTGCCCCCAGCGTGGCCCAAGATGGCGACGGAGGCGTGGTACTTCCCCGCGCAGAGGGGGTCGGCCTGCTGCTTGCCAGCCGCCCCAAGGCTGACAGAGAGGCCCTGTGGAGTCCGCATCTCAGCCCCCAGGGAGAGGAAGAGGATCGCCCACTTTCCCAGCCCCTGCTTGGTCGCAGGTCGCACCGATGCCAAGAGAACCCGGGTGGCCGGCAGCAGCCAACGCTCCAATGGCTCCAGGGTCGGCACACAGCCACGGAAGACTGGTCGCAACAGACGGGGGAGGGCATGCAAGACCTCCACCACACTCAGCTCTAAGCGAATCGTCCGTCGTCCATCCTTACCGACTTGGAAGAAACCCATTATCCTCCGAAGGTCTCGCTGCCAAGTCCCCACCGTCATCCGCCGAGGCTATCTCCAACTGTTCACCAAAGAGTGTCTCAAGTTCTGCGCCTCCCAGCAGGAGGCCGAGGAGAAGGCGCTGAACGAGGAGAAGGTGGCCTACGACTGCAGCCCCAACAAGAACATGTACCTGAATGTGGTCCTGAACACCCTCAAGAGACTGAAGGGCCTGACCCCCAGCTCCATGCCGGGCCTCAGCAGGGCCGCCCTGTACAGCCGCCTCCAGGAGTTCCTGCTCACACAGGACCAGCTCAAGGAGAACGGCTACCCCTTCCCGCTCCCCGAGCGGCCCGGAGGCGCCGTCCTCTTCACTGGCCAGGGGAAGGGGCCCGGCGACTCCTCCTGCAGGGTCTGCTGCCGTTGTGGCACCGACTACCTGGTGTCCTCCTCGGGCCGCTGTCTACGCGACCAGTTGTGTTATTATCACTGGGGGCGGGTCCGCTCCAGCCAAGTGGCTGGAGGCCGGGTTAGCCAGTACACCTGCTGTGCAGCTGCTCCTGGCTCAGTGGGCTGCCAGGTGGCGAAGCAGCACGTGCGGGACGGCCGCAAGGAGAGCCTCCATGGCTTCGTGAAGACCTTCAAGAAAGAGTTTTCCACAGACGCTTATCCAGGAATCTACGCCATGGACTGTGAGATGTGCTACACCACGCATGGCCTGGAGCTGACCCGCGTCACCGTGGTGGACGCCGACATGCAAGTGGTGTACGACACCTTCGTCAAGCCCGACAACGAGATCGTGGACTACAACACCAGGTTTTCCGGAGTGACCGAGGCCGACGTCGCCAAGACGAGCGTCACGTTGCCCGAAGTCCAAGCCATCCTGCTGAGCTTTTTCAGCGCCCAAACCATCCTCATCGGGCACAGCCTGGAGAGCGATCTGCTGGCCCTCAAGCTGATCCACAGCACCGTGGTGGACACGGCCGTGCTCTTCCCGCACTACCTGGGTTTCCCCTACAAGCGTTCCCTCAGGAATCTCGCGGCCGACTACCTGGGACAGATCATCCAGGACAGCCAGGACGGCCACAACTCCAGCGAGGACGCAAACGCCTGCCTGCAGCTGGCGATGTGGAAGGTTCGACAGCGCGCCCAGATCCAGCCACGCCACCGGTCCGCCTCTCCCGCCGCCCTGGCCTGTCCTGAGCCCCAGGCCTCTTCCCAAACTGACATCGATCCCGAGAGCTAGCCCTGTCCACCTCGCCGCAAAGCGAAAGAAACTGGAGCAGCCGGCGGCAGGAGAGGGCCAAAAGCCAAGACTAACCCCGACCCCGGACTCCCAGTCCCCCGGAGTCCCTGCCGCGGGCCGTCATCCCTGTCCCCATCCCTCTGCCCCTCCCAGACCTCTGTCCTTCCACCAATGGGCTCCCCGAGGCCCCAGCCGCCACTCCCAGTCCCCGGAGACCCTGCCGCCGCCCCTGGCGCCTATGCCCATCCCTCTGCCCCTCCCAGACCTCTGGCCTTCCACCACTAGCCTCCCCCAGCCCACCTGGACTTCCCCGGCCTCTGACAACAAGGCCAGCCCCCAGGCCCACCAGCCTCCTGATCGTCTTCGTTCTTGGGCCTCTTCCCCTTCTGTGGGGCTGTCTGAACCTCCCCTCCCCCACCCGATTTTTCCCCCGCCCCCGGGGCAGGCGCAGAATAAATGTCTGTATGAAGTTAAAAATTAAAAATAAAAAAAAAGCTAAAAACCACTGAAAGTCCTTTGCTTTTGAATGTGCGCTTACCTGGTTTTCTCTAGAGGCACCACTGTGAGGTGGCTCAAGCCCTTAGGCTCTGGAGTTAGACATCTGGGTTCCCATTCCAATTCCACCACTTACTAGCTTTGTCATATTGGACGCATAACTTTTTTGCGCTTCTACTTCTTGATCTTTCAAGTGTCATCAGAAGATAATTAGACACCCACACAATAGCAATGGGAGATTTTAACACCCCACCGTCAACATGAAACAGATCAACGAGACAGAAAGTTGAAAAGGATATCCAGGAACTGAACTTAGCTCTGCACCAAGCAGACCGAATAGACATCTACATTAACTCTCCACCCCAAATCAACAGAATATACATTCTTCTCAGCACCACATCACACTTATTCCAAAACTGACCACATAGTTGGAAGGAAAGCACTCCTCCGCAAATGCAAAAGAACAGAAATTACAACCAACTGTCTCTCAGACCACAGGGCAGTCAAACTGGACCTCAGGATGAAGAAACTCACTCAAAACCGCTCAACTACACGGAAACGGAGCAATCTGCTCCTGAGTGACTACTGGGTACATAGCGAAATGAAGACAGAATAAAGATGTTCTTTGAAACCAATGAGAACAAAGACACAACATACCAGAATCTCTGGGATACATTGAAAGCAGTGTGTAGAGGGAAACGTAGCATTAAATGCCCACAAGAGAAAGCAGGAAAGATCTAAAATGGACACCCTCACGTCCCAATTCAAAGAACCAGGGAAGCAAGAGCAAACACAATGCCTGAATCAGTCAGTCAACTTCCAACAGGGCTCCAAGAGAGATTGAACCACCATGCCTCTTTAAATCCACGTTTCTATTTGGAATCTTCAATGAGAGATGAGACACTAAGCAGCTAGTTTTGGTGGAATGGCTGATTTTGTCAATGTTTTCGGTGTGTGAGTGTGTGTGTGTGTGTGTACGTATGGATAACTAAATTAAACTGATAATCTGGATGCTTACATTTCCATTCATTTAATTTGTGTATGTGAGCCCACGCACACGTATATACACACACACTAACACTTCCAGAACACTGACTTAGTGAAGAACTGGATTTCCAGTGTGTCAGACAAATTTCAGAAAGCGCTGAAGAAGGGCATTTCTGATGGATTTCACCGTTCCTGGAATTTTATTTTCCTTTATAACTTAGAGTTCTTCTCTGGAGATTTAATAGATAAAAGTCTTTTGCAGTGTACGTTATTTCATTCTATTTTTATAATTTATTTGAATTGTCATTTTAAATTGACAAATAAAAATGATATATATTTATGGTGTACAACATGATGTTTCATATATGTATACATTGTGGAATGACACAAAAATCAAGCTAATTAACACATTCGTTTCCTCACATACTGATTTTATGGTGATGAGAACATGTTTCAAATCTACTCTGATAGCACATTTCAAGTATACAGTACATAGTTACCCACTGTGGTTGCCGTGCTGTTCAACATATCTCTAGAACTATTCGTATCTGAAATTTTGTATCATTAGACTAACATCTCCCAATCCCTCCCCGGCTCCTGCCTCGGGTAAGCAGCGTTCTGCTCTCTACGACTCTGAGTTCCACTTTTTTACATTGCACATAGAAGTGAGATCGTGCAGTATTTGTATTTCTGTGTTTGCTTTTTAAAACTTTATGATGTATTGATGTATTTTTTCAGACAGTGTCGGAGTCTGTCACCAAGGCTGGAGTACAGTGACACAAACACGGCTCACCACGGCCTCCACCTCCCGGGGTCAAGAGATCCTCCCACTTCAGCCTCCTGAGTAGCTAGGACTACAGGCGTCCAACACCACACCTGGCTAATTTTTGTATTTTTTGTAGAGATGGTTGATCTCCAACTCCTGGGCTCAACTCTTCCTCCTCCCTTCTCCTCCCAAAGTCCTGGGATTACAGGCCTGAGCCACTGTGTCTGGCCTTTGCTTTATTTCACACCGTAGAACATCCTCTAGGCTCATTCATGTTGCTAATGATAAGATTTCTTTCTTTTTCAAGGCTGAATAGGATTCTATTGGATATATGTACCTATATAGATAGAGAGATAGATAGATAGACATTTATTATTATTGTTTTGGGGGGGATATGGTTTCGCTCGTGTTCCCCAGGCTGGAGTGCAGTGGCATGATTTCGGCTCACTACAACCTCTGCCTCCCAGGCTGAAGTGATTCTCCTGCCTCAGCTGAGATTAAAGGCATGTCCCATCATGTGCGGCCAATTTTGTGTTTCTAGGAGAGATGGGTTTTCACCATGTTGGCCAGGCTGGTCTCGAACTCCAACAATTCTACTTCAACTATTTATTGGATACAAATATTTATGTGTGAGAAACAAGATTTTCAAGAGTGAAAGATTTAAAAACGACTTAATTGTACATCAGTAAGAGGCTGGCTAACTAAATCAGAGTACGTTCATCCTTACAGAAGAATACTATGCAGCTAGAACAAAACCAAATGGAGGAAACTCTTCCAAATGGTAACTTGGAATGATGTTCAAGACTTATTGTAAAATAAGTTTACAGTAAGGTGTAAGGTACCTTATGGCAAAATTCTCTCAGAAATGTGTGTGTGTGGATTTCAAGTCATCCCAGTCCTAGAACATTGTGCTCTTTAGAGATGCCATACCTGTCTTTCCCTTTGTAATATCAAAGCAGTAATATCTTCTCTGGAGGCTTGTTGGGTGAATTGAATGGAAGAAAGTTAAGGAGGTACCAGAACCATTGCTGTTTCCCCTCCGTAGCCCTGCCACCCACTAAAGAAAGTTGGATGAGATTACTTAATGATTTCCCATTAAGTTGTATTTCCAAATATCATGATTACCATTTGAATGTAGTTGGTATGGAGCTTCGTGAGTGTGTGCTTCGTTTATTATGCATCACGTTCAGCTCCTTGTTATTTGCCTCCTAGTTATCATAGTAAAACTCTACTCCTCTACTCCGAGGAGCCCCTACCATCCGTATCGTCACTTTCCGGCCCAGCACTCTTCATGCTCGTTCGTTTAAAGCATTCTACATTGGACAAATGAATCTTGGAAGGCAAAAGCTACTGAATTTAGCGAGTTTGTGGAGGCGTTCCCACCGATCAGCCAGGTGGAGTTCCACACACCCGATGACTGCACAGCTCCTATAAGGCAGCAATATGCTGCAAACCCAGACGGCCACTCTTCTCACCCCTCGTCCCTTTGCTGTTCTGGATAATGAGGTCAATAGTCACCTAGGCAACTTGCAAAACTAACTGAAATGGAGAAAGGCCTTCCGGCTGGTGACTAGCCGAGGTCCACCTGGCCCCAATAAGCTGCTGAACAAGAAGGGCTGCCAGAAATTTCCCCCTAGGGAATTTGGTGGAGACGAAGACCTGCTCACTGGACAACGGTTCCTCCCAGGATACCCCCAAGCTGAAGAAGCGGGCTCTGAGCCACCCCCTTTCACCCTCCTTTTCCCCACCCTGGCCTGCTGAAGTTGCGCGTCAGGATGCGGACTACTGAGCCCTAAAGAAATAAGTCCTTCCACTTTGACCCCACGGAGGATTGCCTGTGCGGATCTTCAACGAGTCTACCAGTGTCTAGACACGGGAGCAGTTCTGTCTGGCACAGCAGCTCCCTCAAGGAAGACAAGAGTGAGGAGAAAGGAAACTCAAGTCTGACCATTCTGTCCTGGGAGACAAGAGGAGGATCTCATCTCTCATCTTTCCAAGCAAGGCAACGAGACTTTCTCTCATCTTTCCAAGCAAGGCAAGGAGACTTTTTCTCATGAGGAAACAAAAAGAAGTTGGAAGGAACGAAACCAGCCTGGAAGGTGAATTCCTAAGGATTGCCCATTGAAACTGACAAAATGGCCCTTGTTTGACGAGAGGAATGAGCAGAGCATTGATGTGGTCAAAAAGGACTCGAGTGAGACTTTCCCAGCATGTTTCTACCAAAGCTTTGTCTAAGTTTCGCAAAACACTCTCCTAATAAGCAGATGTTTGGCTCTTCAGAAAGTCAACATGCAAAATGCCTTGAGCGTCCCATAACACTGATGCCATGATGTTGCCTTTGGTCTGCCCTCCTTTTCCTTTGACTGGACCACTGCCATCTCTTGGTAGCCATCGCTTTGATGACGCTTTGTCTTCAGGATCATACTGGCAAAGCCATGTTCCAAATTCCGGTTACAATTTGTCAAACAGGTGCCCCAGGATCGTGATCCCTCCTGTTGAAAATTTCCACTGATAGCTCTCGTCGTCACTGCAGCTGATCTGGGCACAATGGTTTTCACAGCCACTGCAGGATTCATCTTCCACATCTTCTCATCTCTTCTTGAAACAAGCCATACCTCCGTAAAGAGTTGATTTCTTTGGGCTAGTGTCCTTAGAAGCTTTTCTTCAAACATCAATGATTTCTTCATTCTTCCACCCAAGCTTCACCGTCAATTGGATGTTTGCTCTTGCTGCAATTTTAGCGGAATTCAAGTTGCACTGATAGGAGGCCTTTTCAGTGGATGTCTCATCCTTCTTAGTGCCTCCAATGAGATCCAGTTCAGAAAGGTTGTAAGAAGTTAGTACATGTTTATTTTAGTGAAAACGAATTGAAATCCATGCATAGATTTCTCACCATGTACATTTTCTATGAACTTTCGGAAGACCCCCTGTACTGAATATTGCCCAAATCCTGGGAGAGAAGTGGATGCGGTCCACTTCCTGTCTTCAGTTTGCCCACAGTGGAGGAGTGCACAGAGCAGGGAAAGGCAGCCCCAGAGAGAGGCATGCCCTCCAGCATGCGGCAGACTGCTGGCCCAGTCCTGGCTCCATGGGTTGCTGTGTGGGCCCAGCAAGCTGACCAACCTCCCTGAACCTTAATTTAATCCTAGGTAGCCCAATTCCACTCGCTATTATAGGACTGCTGTGCAGGGACAGTCAATTAACTTAAGAAAAGGAACCTAGCTCCAAGGTTGGCAACCGGGAATTCCAGTTGATTCCATGGGCGGACCCCCTGAGGAATTCCCAAGCTGAAGTCTCGTGGAAGATGAGGTTCAGTGTGACTAGACTGAAGCACCAATCCAATGAAGGGGAAGTCCCACCCACTCTGCCCTGTGCCTGTATAAAGGTGAGGCGGGGCGGCCGCGCCACTCATTGAAGCCGCCAGTTGGGAGAGGAGCAGAGCCAGGCCGGTGCTCCCGAAGGCAGCAAGATGTTGCGAGCCACAGCTCCCTGCTGGTTCCCACCTGCATACCCAGAAGCTAAGAAGGTGGCCGAGGAGGCGGCCCACGAGGCAAGCCGCCATTTGGGAGAGGAGCAGAGCCAGGTCGGTGTTCCCGAAGGCAGCAAGATGTTGCGAGCCACAGCTCCCTGCTGGTTCCCACCTGCATGCCCAGAAGCCAAGAAGGTGGCCGAGGAGGCGGCCCTCGAGGCAAGCCGCCAGTTGGGAGAGGAGCAGAGCCAGGCCGGTGCTCCCGAAGGCAGCAAGATGTTGCGAGCCACAGCTCCCTGCTGGTTCCCACCTGCATACCCAGAAGCTAAGAAGGTGGCCGAGGAGGCGCCCCACGAGGCAAGCCGCCATTTGGGAGTGGAGCAGAGCCAGGTCGGTGTTCCCGAAGGCAGCAAGATGTTGCGAGCCACAGCTCCCTGCTGGTTCCCTCCTGCATACCCAGAAGCCAAGAAGGTGGCCGAGGAGGCGGCCCTCGAGGCTCCAGAATTCCCACTGCCCTCTCATCAGCCTGCCCAGAGCTTCGGGCTCTGCGTGCCCCAGATGCACAACCAGGCCTCAGCACTCGTGGACATCCGGGCGGAGCCCCAGAATAGGGGTCCGGCGGTGCCCCCAGCGTGGCCCAAGATGGCGACGGAGGCGTGGTACTTCCCCGCGCAGAGGGGGTCGGCCTGCTGCTTGCCAGCCGCCCCAAGGCTGACAGAGAGGCCCTGTGGAGTCCGCATCTCAGCCCCCAGGGAGAGGAAGAGGATCGCCCACTTTCCCAGCCCCTGCTTGGTCGCAGGTCGCACCGATGCCAAGAGAACCCGGGTGGCCGGCAGCAGCCAACGCTCCAATGGCTCCAGGGTCGGCACACAGCCACGGAAGACTGGTCGCAACAGACGGGGGAGGGCATGCAAGACCTCCACCACACTCAGCTCTAAGCGAATCGTCCGTCGTCCATCCTTACCGACTTGGAAGAAACCCATTATCCTCCGAAGGTCTCGCTGCCAAGTCCCCACCGTCATCCGCCGAGGCTATCTCCAACTGTTCACCAAAGAGTGTCTCAAGTTCTGCGCCTCCCAGCAGGAGGCCGAGGAGAAGGCGCTGAACGAGGAGAAGGTGGCCTACGACTGCAGCCCCAACAAGAACATGTACCTGAATGTGGTCCTGAACACCCTCAAGAGACTGAAGGGCCTGACCCCCAGCTCCATGCCGGGCCTCAGCAGGGCCGCCCTGTACAGCCGCCTCCAGGAGTTCCTGCTCACCCAGGACCAGCTCAAGGAGAACGGCTACCCCTTCCCGCACCCCGAGCGGCCCGGAGGCGCCGTCCTCTTCACTGGCCAGGGGAAGGGGCCCGGCGACTCCTCCTGCAGGGTCTGCTGCCGTTGTGGCACCGACTACCTGGTGTCCTCCTCGGGCCGCTGTCTACGCGACCAGTTGTGTTATTATCACTGGGGGCGGGTCCGCTCCAGCCAAGTGGCTGGAGGCCGGGTTAGCCAGTACACCTGCTGTGCAGCTGCTCCTGGCTCAGTGGGCTGCCAGGTGGCGAAGCAGCACGTGCGGGACGGCCGCAAGGAGAGCCTCCATGGCTTCGTGAAGACCTTCAAGAAAGAGTTTTCCACAGACGCTTATCCAGGAATCTACGCCATGGACTGTGAGATGTGCTACACCACGCATGGCCTGGAGCTGACCCGCGTCACCGTGGTGGACGCCGACATGCAAGTGGTGTACGACACCTTCGTCAAGCCCGACAACGAGATCGTGGACTACAACACCAGGTTTTCCGGAGTGACCGAGGCCGACGTCGCCAAGACGAGCGTCACGTTGCCCGAAGTCCAAGCCATCCTGCTGAGCTTTTTCAGCGCCCAAACCATCCTCATCGGGCACAGCCTGGAGAGCGATCTGCTGGCCCTCAAGCTGATCCACAGCACCGTGGTGGACACGGCCGTGCTCTTCCCGCACTACCTGGGTTTCCCCTACAAGCGTTCCCTCAGGAATCTCGCGGCCGACTACCTGGGACAGATCATCCAGGACAGCCAGGACGGCCACAACTCCAGCGAGGACGCAAACGCCTGCCTGCAGCTGGCGATGTGGAAGGTTCGACAGCGCGCCCAGATCCAGCCACGCCACCGGTCCGCCTCTCCCGCCGCCCTGGCCTGTCCTGAGCCCCAGGCCTCTTCCCAAACTGACATCGATCCCGAGAGCTAGCCCTGTCCACCTCGCCGCAAAGCGAAAGAAACTGGAGCAGCCGGCGGCAGGAGAGGGCCAAAAGCCAAGACTAACCCCGACCCCGGACTCCCAGTCCCCCGGAGTCCCTGCCGCGGGCCGTCATCCCTGTCCCCATCCCTCTGCCCCTCCCAGACCTCTGTCCTTCCACCAATGGGCTCCCCGAGGCCCCAGCCGCCACTCCCAGTCCCCGGAGACCCTGCCGCCGCCCCTGGCGCCTATGCCCATCCCTCTGCCCCTCCCAGACCTCTGGCCTTCCACCACTAGCCTCCCCCAGCCCACCTGGACTTCCCCGGCCTCTGACAACAAGGCCAGCCCCCAGGCCCACCAGCCTTCTGATCGTCTTCGTTCTTGGGCCTCTTCCCCTTCTGTGGGGCTGTCTGAACCTCCCCTCCCCCACCCGATTTTTCCCCCGCCCCCGGGGCAGGCGCAGAATAAATGTCTGTATGAAGTTAAAAATTAAAAATAAAAAAAAAGCTAAAAACCACTGAAAGTCCTTTGCTTTTGAATGTGCGCTTACCTGGTTTTCTCTAGAGGCACCACTGTGAGGTGGCTCAAGCCCTTAGGCTCTGGAGTTAGACATCTGGGTTCCCATTCCAATTCCACCACTTACTAGCTTTGTCATATTGGACGCATAACTTTTTTGCGCTTCTACTTCTTGATCTTTCAAGTGTCATCAGAAGATAATTAGACACCCACACAATAGCAATGGGAGATTTTAACACCCCACCGTCAACATGAAACAGATCAACGAGACAGAAAGTTGAAAAGGATATCCAGGAACTGAACTTAGCTCTGCACCAAGCAGACCGAATAGACATCTACATTAACTCTCCACCCCAAATCAACAGAATATACATTCTTCTCAGCACCACATCACACTTATTCCAAAACTGACCACATAGTTGGAAGGAAAGCACTCCTCCGCAAATGCAAAAGAACAGAAATTACAACCAACTGTCTCTCAGACCACAGGGCAGTCAAACTGGACCTCAGGATGAAGAAACTCACTCAAAACCGCTCAACTACACGGAAACGGAGCAATCTGCTCCTGAGTGACTACTGGGTACATAGCGAAATGAAGACAGAATAAAGATGTTCTTTGAAACCAATGAGAACAAAGACACAACATACCAGAATCTCTGGGATACATTGAAAGCAGTGTGTAGAGGGAAACGTAGCATTAAATGCCCACAAGAGAAAGCAGGAAAGATCTAAAATGGACACCCTCACGTCCCAATTCAAAGAACCAGGGAAGCAAGAGCAAACACAATGCCTGAATCAGTCAGTCAACTTCCAACAGGGCTCCAAGAGAGATTGAACCACCATGCCTCTTTAAATCCACGTTTCTATTTGGAATCTTCAATGAGAGATGAGACACTAAGCAGCTAGTTTTGGTGGAATGGCTGATTTTGTCAATGTTTTCGGTGTGTGAGTGTGTGTGTGTGTGTGTACGTATGGATAACTAAATTAAACTGATAATCTGGATGCTTACATTTCCATTCATTTAATTTGTGTATGTGAGCCCACGCACACGTATATACACACACACTAACACTTCCAGAACACTGACTTAGTGAAGAACTGGATTTCCAGTGTGTCAGACAAATTTCAGAAAGCGCTGAAGAAGGGCATTTCTGATGGATTTCACCGTTCCTGGAATTTTATTTTCCTTTATAACTTAGAGTTCTTCTCTGGAGATTTAATAGATAAAAGTCTTTTGCAGTGTACGTTATTTCATTCTATTTTTATAATTTATTTGAATTGTCATTTTAAATTGACAAATAAAAATGATATATATTTATGGTGTACAACATGATGTTTCATATATGTATACATTGTGGAATGACACAAAAATCAAGCTAATTAACACATTCGTTTCCTCACATACTGATTTTATGGTGATGAGAACATGTTTCAAATCTACTCTGATAGCACATTTCAAGTATACAGTACATAGTTACCCACTGTGGTTGCCGTGCTGTTCAACATATCTCTAGAACTATTCGTATCTGAAATTTTGTATCATTAGACTAACATCTCCCAATCCCTCCCCGGCTCCTGCCTCGGGTAAGCAGCGTTCTGCTCTCTACGACTCTGAGTTCCACTTTTTTACATTGCACATAGAAGTGAGATCGTGCAGTATTTGTATTTCTGTGTTTGCTTTTTAAAACTTTATGATGTATTGATGTATTTTTTCAGACAGTGTCGGAGTCTGTCACCAAGGCTGGAGTACAGTGACACAAACACGGCTCACCACGGCCTCCACCTCCCGGGGTCAAGAGATCCTCCCACTTCAGCCTCCTGAGTAGCTAGGACTACAGGCGTCCAACACCACACCTGGCTAATTTTTGTATTTTTTGTAGAGATGGTTGATCTCCAACTCCTGGGCTCAACTCTTCCTCCTCCCTTCTCCTCCCAAAGTCCTGGGATTACAGGCCTGAGCCACTGTGTCTGGCCTTTGCTTTATTTCACACCGTAGAACATCCTCTAGGCTCATTCATGTTGCTAATGATAAGATTTCTTTCTTTTTCAAGGCTGAATAGGATTCTATTGGATATATGTACCTATATAGATAGAGAGATAGATAGATAGACATTTATTATTATTGTTTTGGGGGGGATATGGTTTCGCTCGTGTTCCCCAGGCTGGAGTGCAGTGGCATGATTTCGGCTCACTACAACCTCTGCCTCCCAGGCTGAAGTGATTCTCCTGCCTCAGCTGAGATTAAAGGCATGTCCCATCATGTGCGGCCAATTTTGTGTTTCTAGGAGAGATGGGTTTTCACCATGTTGGCCAGGCTGGTCTCGAACTCCAACAATTCTACTTCAACTATTTATTGGATACAAATATTTATGTGTGAGAAACAAGATTTTCAAGAGTGAAAGATTTAAAAACGACTTAATTGTACATCAGTAAGAGGCTGGCTAACTAAATCAGAGTAC
The DNA here is from genome assembly GCF_028885625.2 of Pongo pygmaeus. Taxonomy (NCBI): domain Eukaryota; kingdom Metazoa; phylum Chordata; class Mammalia; order Primates; family Hominidae; genus Pongo; species Pongo pygmaeus. The sequence continues at coordinate 51,830,072 of NC_072380.2, forward strand.
GTTCATCCTTACAGAAGAATACTATGCAGCTAGAACAAAACCAAATGGAGGAAACTCTTCCAAATGGTAACTTGGAATGATGTTCAAGACTTATTGTAAAATAAGTTTACAGTAAGGTGTAAGGTACCTTATGGCAAAATTCTCTCAGAAATGTGTGTGTGTGGATTTCAAGTCATCCCAGTCCTAGAACATTGTGCTCTTTAGAGATGCCATACCTGTCTTTCCCTTTGTAATATCAAAGCAGTAATATCTTCTCTGGAGGCTTGTTGGGTGAATTGAATGGAAGAAAGTTAAGGAGGTACCAGAACCATTGCTGTTTCCCCTCCGTAGCCCTGCCACCCACTAAAGAAAGTTGGATGAGATTACTTAATGATTTCCCATTAAGTTGTATTTCCAAATATCATGATTACCATTTGAATGTAGTTGGTATGGAGCTTCGTGAGTGTGTGCTTCGTTTATTATGCATCACGTTCAGCTCCTTGTTATTTGCCTCCTAGTTATCATAGTAAAACTCTACTCCTCTACTCCGAGGAGCCCCTACCATCCGTATCGTCACTTTCCGGCCCAGCACTCTTCATGCTCGTTCGTTTAAAGCATTCTACATTGGACAAATGAATCTTGGAAGGCAAAAGCTACTGAATTTAGCGAGTTTGTGGAGGCGTTCCCACCGATCAGCCAGGTGGAGTTCCACACACCCGATGACTGCACAGCTCCTATAAGGCAGCAATATGCTGCAAACCCAGACGGCCACTCTTCTCACCCCTCGTCCCTTTGCTGTTCTGGATAATGAGGTCAATAGTCACCTAGGCAACTTGCAAAACTAACTGAAATGGAGAAAGGCCTTCCGGCTGGTGACTAGCCGAGGTCCACCTGGCCCCAATAAGCTGCTGAACAAGAAGGGCTGCCAGAAATTTCCCCCTAGGGAATTTGGTGGAGACGAAGACCTGCTCACTGGACAACGGTTCCTCCCAGGATACCCCCAAGCTGAAGAAGCGGGCTCTGAGCCACCCCCTTTCACCCTCCTTTTCCCCACCCTGGCCTGCTGAAGGTGCGCGTCAGGATGCGGACTACTGAGCCCTAAAGAAATAAGTCCTTCCACTTTGACCCCACGGAGGATTGCCTGTGCGGATCTTCAACGAGTCTACCAGTGTCTAGACACGGGAGCAGTTCTGTCTGGCACAGCAGCTCCCTCAAGGAAGACAAGAGTGAGGAGAAAGGAAACTCAAGTCTGACCATTCTGTCCTGGGAGACAAGAGGAGGATCTCATCTCTCATCTTTCCAAGCAAGGCAACGAGACTTTCTCTCATCTTTCCAAGCAAGGCAAGGAGACTTTTTCTCATGAGGAAACAAAAAGAAGTTGGAAGGAACGAAACCAGCCTGGAAGGTGAATTCCTAAGGATTGCCCATTGAAACTGACAAAATGGCCCTTGTTTGACGAGAGGAATGAGCAGAGCATTGATGTGGTCAAAAAGGACTCGAGTGAGACTTTCCCAGCATGTTTCTACCAAAGCTTTGTCTAAGTTTCGCAAAACACTCTCCTAATAAGCAGATGTTTGGCTCTTCAGAAAGTCAACATGCAAAATGCCTTGAGCGTCCCATAACACTGATGCCATGATGTTGCCTTTGGTCTGCCCTCCTTTTCCTTTGACTGGACCACTGCCATCTCTTGGTAGCCATCGCTTTGATGACGCTTTGTCTTCAGGATCATATTGGCAAAGCCATGTTCCAAATTCCGGTTACAATTTGTCAAACAGGTGCCCCAGGATCGTGATCCCTCCTGTTGAAAATTTCCACTGATAGCTCTCGTCGTCACTGCAGCTGATCTGGGCACAATGGTTTTCACAGCCACTGCAGGATTCATCTTCCACATCTTCTCATCTCTTCTTGAAACAAGCCATACCTCCGTAAAGAGTTGATTTCTTTGGGCTAGTGTCCTTAGAAGCTTTTCTTCAAACATCAATGATTTCTTCATTCTTCCACCCTAGCTTCACCGTCAATTGGATGTTTGCTCTTGCTGCAATTTTAGCGGAATTCAAGTTGCACTGATAGGAGGCCTTTTCAGTGGATGTCTCATCCTTCTTAGTGCCTCCAATGAGATCCAGTTCAGAAAGGTTGTAAGAAGTTAGTACATGTTTATTTTAGTGAAAACGAATTGAAATCCATGCATAGATTTCTCACCATGTACATTTTCTATGAACTTTCGGAAGACCCCCTGTACTGAATATTGCCCAAATCCTGGGAGAGAAGTGGATGCGGTCCACTTCCTGTCTTCAGTTTGCCCACAGTGGAGGAGTGCACAGAGCAGGGAAAGGCAGCCCCAGAGAGAGGCATGCCCTCCAGCATGCGGCAGACTGCTGGCCCAGTCCTGGCTCCATGGGTTGCTGTGTGGGCCCAGCAAGCTGACCAACCTCCCTGAACCTTAATTTAATCCTAGGTAGCCCAATTCCACTCGCTATTATAGGACTGCTGTGCAGGGACAGTCAATTAACTTAAGAAAAGGAACCTAGCTCCAAGGTTGGCAACCGGGAATTCCAGTTGATTCCATGGGCGGACCCCCTGAGGAATTCCCAAGCTGAAGTCTCGTGGAAGATGAGGTTCAGTGTGACTAGACTGAAGCACCAATCCAATGAAGGGGAAGTCCCACCCACTCTGCCCTGTGCCTGTATAAAGGTGAGGCGGGGCGGCCGCGCCACTCATTGAAGCCGCCAGTTGGGAGAGGAGCAGAGCCAGGCCGGTGCTCCCGAAGGCAGCAAGATGTTGCGAGCCACAGCTCCCTGCTGGTTCCCACCTGCATACCCAGAAGCTAAGAAGGTGGCCGAGGAGGCGGCCCACGAGGCAAGCCGCCATTTGGGAGAGGAGCAGAGCCAGGTCGGTGTTCCCGAAGGCAGCAAGATGTTGCGAGCCACAGCTCCCTGCTGGTTCCCACCTGCATGCCCAGAAGCCAAGAAGGTGGCCGAGGAGGCGGCCCTCGAGGCAAGCCGCCAGTTGGGAGAGGAGCAGAGCCAGGCCGGTGCTCCCGAAGGCAGCAAGATGTTGCGAGCCACAGCTCCCTGCTGGTTCCCACCTGCATACCCAGAAGCTAAGAAGGTGGCCGAGGAGGCGCCCCACGAGGCAAGCCGCCATTTGGGAGTGGAGCAGAGCCAGGTCGGTGTTCCCGAAGGCAGCAAGATGTTGCGAGCCACAGCTCCCTGCTGGTTCCCTCCTGCATACCCAGAAGCCAAGAAGGTGGCCGAGGAGGCGGCCCTCGAGGCTCCAGAATTCCCACTGCCCTCTCATCAGCCTGCCCAGAGCTTCGGGCTCTGCATGCCCCAGATGCACAACCAGGCCTCAGCACTCGTGGACATCCGGGCGGAGCCCCAGAATAGGGGTCCGGCGGTGCCCCCAGCGTGGCCCAAGATGGCGACGGAGGCGTGGTACTTCCCCGCGCAGAGGGGGTCGGCCTGCTGCTTGCCAGCCGCCCCAAGGCTGACAGAGAGGCCCTGTGGAGTCCGCATCTCAGCCCCCAGGGAGAGGAAGAGGATCGCCCACTTTCCCAGCCCCTGCTTGGTCGCAGGTCGCACCGATGCCAAGAGAACCCGGGTGGCCGGCAGCAGCCAACGCTCCAATGGCTCCAGGGTCGGCACACAGCCACGGAAGACTGGTCGCAACAGACGGGGGAGGGCATGCAAGACCTCCACCACACTCAGCTCTAAGCGAATCGTCCGTCGTCCATCCTTACCGACTTGGAAGAAACCCATTATCCTCCGAAGGTCTCGCTGCCAAGTCCCCACCGTCATCCGCCGAGGCTATCTCCAACTGTTCACCAAAGAGTGTCTCAAGTTCTGCGCCTCCCAGCAGGAGGCCGAGGAGAAGGCGCTGAACGAGGAGAAGGTGGCCTACGACTGCAGCCCCAACAAGAACATGTACCTGAATGTGGTCCTGAACACCCTCAAGAGACTGAAGGGCCTGACCCCCAGCTCCATGCCGGGCCTCAGCAGGGCCGCCCTGTACAGCCGCCTCCAGGAGTTCCTGCTCACCCAGGACCAGCTCAAGGAGAACGGCTACCCCTTCCCGCACCCCGAGCGGCCCGGAGGCGCCGTCCTCTTCACTGGCCAGGGGAAGGGGCCCGGCGACTCCTCCTGCAGGGTCTGCTGCCGTTGTGGCACCGACTACCTGGTGTCCTCCTCGGGCCGCTGTCTACGCGACCAGTTGTGTTATTATCACTGGGGGCGGGTCCGCTCCAGCCAAGTGGCTGGAGGCCGGGTTAGCCAGTACACCTGCTGTGCAGCTGCTCCTGGCTCAGTGGGCTGCCAGGTGGCGAAGCAGCACGTGCGGGACGGCCGCAAGGAGAGCCTCCATGGCTTCGTGAAGACCTTCAAGAAAGAGTTTTCCACAGACGCTTATCCAGGAATCTACGCCATGGACTGTGAGATGTGCTACACCACGCATGGCCTGGAGCTGACCCGCGTCACCGTGGTGGACGCCGACATGCAAGTGGTGTACGACACCTTCGTCAAGCCCGACAACGAGATCGTGGACTACAACACCAGGTTTTCCGGAGTGACCGAGGCCGACGTCGCCAAGACGAGCGTCACGTTGCCCGAAGTCCAAGCCATCCTGCTGAGCTTTTTCAGCGCCCAAACCATCCTCATCGGGCACAGCCTGGAGAGCGATCTGCTGGCCCTCAAGCTGATCCACAGCACCGTGGTGGACACGGCCGTGCTCTTCCCGCACTACCTGGGTTTCCCCTACAAGCGTTCCCTCAGGAATCTCGCGGCCGACTACCTGGGACAGATCATCCAGGACAGCCAGGACGGCCACAACTCCAGCGAGGACGCAAACGCCTGCCTGCAGCTGGCGATGTGGAAGGTTCGACAGCGCGCCCAGATCCAGCCACGCCACCGGTCCGCCTCTCCCGCCGCCCTGGCCTGTCCTGAGCCCCAGGCCTCTTCCCAAACTGACATCGATCCCGAGAGCTAGCCCTGTCCACCTCGCCGCAAAGCGAAAGAAACTGGAGCAGCCGGCGGCAGGAGAGGGCCAAAAGCCAAGACTAACCCCGACCCCGGACTCCCAGTCCCCCGGAGTCCCTGCCGCGGGCCGTCGTCCCTGTCCCCATCCCTCTGCCCCTCCCAGACCTCTGTCCTTCCACCAATGGGCTCCCCGAGGCCCCAGCCGCCACTCCCAGTCCCCGGAGACCCTGCCGCCGCCCCTGGCGCCTGTGCCCATCCCTCTGCCCCTCCCAGACCTCTGGCCTTCCACCACTAGCCTCCCCCAGCCCACCTGGACTTCCCCGGCCTCTGACAACAAGGCCAGCCCCCAGGCCCACCAGCCTCCTGATCGTCTTCGTTCTTGGGCCTCTTCCCCTTCTGTGGGGCTGTCTGAACCTCCCCTCCCCCACCCGATTTTTCCCCCGCCCCCGGGGCAGGCGCAGAATAAATGTCTGTATGAAGTTAAAAATTAAAAATAAAAAAAAAGCTAAAAACCACTCAAAGTCCTTTGCTTTTGAATGTGCGCTTACCTGGTTTTCTCTAGAGGCACCACTGTGAGGTGGCTCAAGCCCTTAGGCTCTGGAGTTAGACATCTGGGTTCCCATTCCAATTCCACCACTGACTAGCTTTGTCATATTGGACGCATAACTTTTTTGCGCTTCTACTTCTTGATCTTTCAAGTGTCATCAGAAGATAATTAGACACCCACACAATAGCAATGGGAGATTTTAACACCCCACCGTCAACATGAAACAGATCAACGAGACAGAAAGTTGAAAAGGATATCCAGGAACTGAACTTAGCTCTGCACCAAGCAGACCGAATAGACATCTACATTAACTCTCCACCCCAAATCAACAGAATATACATTCTTCTCAGCACCACATCACACTTATTCCAAAACTGACCACATAGTTGGAAGGAAAGCACTCCTCCGCAAATGCAAAAGAACAGAAATTACAACCAACTGTCTCTCAGACCCCAGGGCAGTCAAACTGAACCTCAGGATGAAGAAACTCACTCAAAACCGCTCAACTACACGGAAACGGAGCAATCTGCTCCTGAGTGACTACTGGGTACATAGCGAAATGAAGACAGAATAAAGATGTTCTTTGAAACCAATGAGAACCAAGACACAACATACCAGAATCTCTGGGATACATTGAAAGCAGTGTGTAGAGGGAAACGTAGCATTAAATGCCCACAAGAGAAAGCAGGAAAGATCTAAAATGGACACCCTCACGTCCCAATTCAAAGAACCAGGGAAGCAAGAGCAAACACAATGCCTGAATCAGTCAGTCAACTTCCAACAGGGCTCCAAGAGAGATTGAACCACCATGCCTCTTTAAATCCACGTTTCTATTTGGAATCTTCAATGAGAGATGAGACACTAAGCAGCTAGTTTTGGTGGAATGGCTGATTTTGTCAATGTTTTCGGTGTGTGAGTGTGTGTGTGTGTGTATGTATAGATAACTAAATTAAACTGATAATCTGGATGCTTACATTTCCATTCATTTAATTTGTGTATGTGAGCCCACGCACACGTATATACACACACACTAACACTTCCAGAACACTGACTTAGTGAAGAACTGGATTTCCAGTGTGTCAGACAAATTTCAGAAAGCGCTGAAGAAGGGCATTTCTGATGGATTTCACCGTTCCTGGAATTTTATTTTCCTTTATAACTTAGAGTTCTTCTCTGGAGATTTAATAGATAAAAGTCTTTTGCAGTGTACGTTATTTCATTGTATTTTTATAATTTATTTAAATTGTCATTTTAAATTGACAAATAAAAATGATAGATATTTATGGTGTACAACATGATGTTTCATATATGTATACATTGTGGAATGACACAAAAATCAAGCTAATTAACACATTCGTTTCCTCACATACTGATTTTATGGTGATGAGAACATGTTTCAAATCTACTCTGATAGCACATTTCAAGTATACAGTACATAGTTACCCACTGTGGTTGCCGTGCTGTTCAACATATCTCTAGAACTATTCGTATCTGAAATTTTGTATCATTAGACTAACATCTCCCAATCCCTCCCCGGCCCCTGCCTCGGGTAAGCAGCGTTCTGCTCTCTACGACTCTGAGTTCCACTTTTTTACATTGCACATAGAAGTGAGATCGTGCAGTATTTGTATTTCTGTGTTTGCTTTTTAAAACTTTATGATGTATTGATGTATTTTTTCAGACAGTGTCGGAGTCTGTCACCAAGGCTGGAGTACAGTGACACAAACACGGCTCACCACGGCCTCCACCTCCCGGGGTCAAGAGATCCTCCCACTTCAGCCTCCTGAGTAGCTAGGACTACAGGCGTCCAACACCACACCTGGCTAATTTTTGTATTTTTTGTAGAGATGGTTGATCTCCAACTCCTGGGCTCAACTCTTCCTCCTCCCTTCTCCTCCCAAAGTCCTGGGATTACAGGCCTGAGCCACTGTGTCTGGCCTTTGCTTTATTTCACACAGTAGAACATCCTCTAGGCTCATTCATGTTGCTAATGATAAGATTTCTTTCTTTTTCAAGGCTGAATAGGATTCTATTGGATATATGTACCTATATAGATAGATAGATAGATAGATAGACATTTATTATTATTGTTTTGGGGGGGATATGGTTTCGCTCGTGTTCCCCAGGCTGGAGTGCAGTGGCATGATTTCGGCTCACTACAACCTCTGCCTCCCAGGCTGAAGTGATTCTCCTGCCTCAGCTGAGATTAAAGGCATGTCCCATCATATGCGGCCAATTTTGTGTTTCTAGGAGAGATGGGTTTTCACCATGTTGGCCAGGCTGGTCTCGAACTCCAACAATTCTACTTCAACTATTTATTGGATACAAATATTTATGTGTGAGAAACAAGATTTTCAAGAGTGAAAGATTTAAAAACGACTTAATTGTACATCAGTAAGAGGCTGGCTAACTAAATCAGAGTACGTTCATCCTTACAGAAGAATACTATACAGCTAGAACAAAACCAAATGGAGGAAACTCTTCCAAATGGTAACTTGGAATGATGTTCAAGACTTATTGTAAAATAAGTTTACAGTAAGGTGTAAGGTACCTTATGGCAAAATTCTCTCAGAAATGTGTGTGTGTGGATTTCAAGTCATCCCAGTCCTAGAACATTGTGCTCTTTAGAGATGCCATACCTGTCTTTCCCTTTGTAATATCAAAGCAATAATATCTTCTCTGGAGGCTTGTTGGGTGAATTGAATGGAAGAAAGTTAAGGAGGTACCAGAACCATTGCTGTTTCCCCTCCGTAGCCCTGCCACCCACTAAAGAAAGTTGGATGAGATTACTTAATGATTTCCCATTAAGTTGTATTTCCAAATATCATGATTACCATTTCAATGTAGTTGGTATGGAGCTTCGTGAGTGTGTGCTTCGTTTATTATGCATCACGTTCAGCTCCTTGTTATTTGCCTCCTAGTTATCATAGTAAAACTCTACTCCTCTACTCCGAGGAGCCCCTACCATCCGTATCGTCACTTTCCGGCCCAGCACTCTTCATGCTCGTTCGTTTAAAGCATTCTACATTGGACAAATGAATCTTGGAAGGCAAAAGCTACTGAATTTAGCGAGTTTGTGGAGGCGTTCCCACCGATCAGCCAGGTGGAGTTCCACACACCCGATGACTGCACAGCTCCTATAAGGCAGCAATATGCTGCAAACCCAGACGGCCACTCTTCTCACCCCTCGTCCCTTTGCTGTTCTGGATAATGAGGTCAATAGTCACCTAGGCAACTTGCAAAACTAACTGAAATGGAGAAAGGCCTTCCGGCTGGTGACTAGCCGAGGTCCACCTGGCCCCAATAAGCTGCTGAACAAGAAGGGCTGCCAGAAATTTCCCCCTAGGGAATTTGGTGGAGACGAAGACCTGCTCACTGGACAACGGTTCCTCCCAGGATACCCCCAAGCTGAAGAAGCGGGCTCTGAGCCACCCCCTTTCACCCTCCTTTTCCCCACCCTGGCCTGCTGAAGGTGCGCGTCAGGATGCGGACTACTGAGCCCTAAAGAAATAAGTCCTTCCACTTTGACCCCACGGAGGATTGCCTGTGCGGATCTTCAACGAGTCTACCAGTGTCTAGACACGGGAGCAGTTCTGTCTGGCACAGCAGCTCCCTCAAGGAAGACAAGAGTGAGGAGAAAGGAAACTCAAGTCTGACCATTCTGTCCTGGGAGACAAGAGGAGGATCTCATCTCTCATCTTTCCAAGCAAGGCAACGAGACTTTCTCTCATCTTTCCAAGCAAGGCAAGGAGACTTTTTCTCATGAGGAAACAAAAAGAAGTTGGAAGGAACGAAACCAGCCTGGAAGGTGAATTCCTAAGGATTGCCCATTGAAACTGACAAAATGGCCCTTGTTTGACGAGAGGAATGAGCAGAGCATTGATGTGGTCAAAAAGGACTCGAGTGAGACTTTCCCAGCATGTTTCTACCAAAGCTTTGTCTAAGTTTCGCAAAACACTCTCCTAATAAGCAGATGTTTGGCTCTTCAGAAAGTCAACATGCAAAATGCCTTGAGCGTCCCATAACACTGATGCCATGATGTTGCCTTTGGTCTGCCCTCCTTTTCCTTTGACTGGACCACTGCCATCTCTTGGTAGCCATCGCTTTGATGACGCTTTGTCTTCAGGATCATACTGGCAAAGCCATGTTCCAAATTCCGGTTACAATTTGTCAAACAGGTGCCCCAGGATCGTGATCCCTCCTGTTGAAAATTTCCACTGATAGCTCTCGTCGTCACTGCAGCTGATCTGGGCACAATGGTTTTCACAGCCACTGCAGGATTCATCTTCCACATCTTCTCATCTCTTCTTGAAACAAGCCATACCTCCGTAAAGAGTTGATTTCTTTGGGCTAGTGTCCTTAGAAGCTTTTCTTCAAACATCAATGATTTCTTCATTCTTCCACCCAAGCTTCACCGTCAATTGGATGTTTGCTCTTGCTGCAATTTTAGCGGAATTCAAGTTGCACTGATAGGAGGCCTTTTCAGTGGATGTCCCATCCTTCTTAGTGCCTCCAATGAGATCCAGTTCAGAAAGGTTGTAAGAAGTTAGTACATGTTTATTTTAGTGAAAACGAATTGAAATCCATGCATAGATTTCTCACCATGTACATTTTCTATGAACTTTCGGAAGACCCCCTGTACTGAATATTGCCCAAATCCTGGGAGAGAAGTGGATGCGGTCCACTTCCTGTCTTCAGTTTGCCCACAGTGGAGGAGTGCACAGAGCAGGGAAAGGCAGCCCCAGAGAGAGGCATGCCCTCCAGCATGTAGCAGACTGCTGGCCCAGTCCTGGCTCCATGGGTTGCTGTGTGGGCCCAGCAAGCTGACCAACCTCCCTGAACCTTAATTTAATCCTAGGTAGCCCAATTCCACTCGCTATTATAGGACTGCTGTGCAGGGACAGTCAATTAACTTAAGAAAAGGAACCTAGCTCCAAGTTTGGCAACCGGGAATTCCAGTTGATTCCATGGGCGGACCCCCTGAGGAATTCCCAAGCTGAAGTCTCGTGGAAGATGAGGTTCAGTGTGACTAGACTGAAGCACCAATCCAATGAAGGGGAAGTCCCACCCACTCTGCCCTGTGCCTGTATAAAGGTGAGGCGGGGCGGCCGCGCCACTCATTGAAGCCGCCAGTTGGGAGAGGAGCAGAGCCAGGCCGGTGCTCCCGAAGGCAGCAAGATGTTGCGAGCCACAGCTCCCTGCTGGTTCCCACCTGCATACCCAGAAGCTAAGAAGGTGGCCGAGGAGGCGGCCCACGAGGCAAGCCGCCATTTGGGAGAGGAGCAGAGCCAGGTCGGTGTTCCCGAAGGCAGCAAGATGTTGCGAGCCACAGCTCCCTGCTGGTTCCCACCTGCATGCCCAGAAGCCAAGAAGGTGGCCGAGGAGGCGGCCCTCGAGGCAAGCCGCCAGTTGGGAGAGGAGCAGAGCCAGGCCGGTGCTCCCGAAGGCAGCAAGATGTTGCGAGCCACAGCTCCCTGCTGGTTCCCACCTGCATACCCAGAAGCTAAGAAGGTGGCCGAGGAGGCGCCCCACGAGGCAAGCCGCCATTTGGGAGTGGAGCAGAGCCAGGTCGGTGTTCCCGAAGGCAGCAAGATGTTGCGAGCCACAGCTCCCTGCTGGTTCCCTCCTGCATACCCAGAAGCCAAGAAGGTGGCCGAGGAGGCGGCCCTCGAGGCTCCAGAATTCCCACTGCCCTCTCATCAGCCTGCCCAGAGCTTCGGGCTCTGCGTGCCCCAGATGCACAACCAGGCCTCAGCACTCGTGGACATCCGGGCGGAGCCCCAGAATAGGGGTCCGGCGGTGCCCCCAGCGTGGCCCAAGATGGCGACGGAGGCGTGGTACTTCCCCGCGCAGAGGGGGTCGGCCTGCTGCTTGCCAGCCGCCCCAAGGCTGACAGAGAGGCCCTGTGGAGTCCGCATCTCAGCCCCCAGGGAGAGGAAGAGGATCGCCCACTTTCCCAGCCCCTGCTTGGTCGCAGGTCGCACCGATGCCAAGAGAACCCGGGTGGCCGGCAGCAGCCAACGCTCCAATGGCTCCAGGGTCGGCACACAGCCACGGAAGACTGGTCGCAACAGACGGGGGAGGGCATGCAAGACCTCCACCACACTCAGCTCTAAGCGAATCGTCCGTCGTCCATCCTTACCGACTTGGAAGAAACCCATTATCCTCCGAAGGTCTCGCTGCCAAGTCCCCACCGTCATCCGCCGAGGCTATCTCCAACTGTTCACCAAAGAGTGTCTCAAGTTCTGCGCCTCCCAGCAGGAGGCCGAGGAGAAGGCGCTGAACGAGGAGAAGGTGGCCTACGACTGCAGCCCCAACAAGAACATGTACCTGAATGTGGTCCTGAACACCCTCAAGAGACTGAAGGGCCTGACCCCCAGCTCCATGCCGGGCCTCAGCAGGGCCGCCCTGTACAGCCGCCTCCAGGAGTTCCTGCTCACCCAGGACCAGCTCAAGGAGAACGGCTACCCCTTCCCGCACCCCGAGCGGCCCGGAGGCGCCGTCCTCTTCACTGGCCAGGGGAAGGGGCCCGGCGACTCCTCCTGCAGGGTCTGCTGCCGTTGTGGCACCGACTACCTGGTGTCCTCCTCGGGCCGCTGTCTACGCGACCAGTTGTGTTATTATCACTGGGGGCGGGTCCGCTCCAGCCAAGTGGCTGGAGGCCGGGTTAGCCAGTACACCTGCTGTGCAGCTGCTCCTGGCTCAGTGGGCTGCCAGGTGGCGAAGCAGCACGTGCGGGACGGCCGCAAGGAGAGCCTCCATGGCTTCGTGAAGACCTTCAAGAAAGAGTTTTCCACAGACGCTTATCCAGGAATCTACGCCTTGGACTGTGAGATGTGCTACACCACGCATGGCCTGGAGCTGACCCGCGTCACCGTGGTGGACGCCGACATGCAAGTGGTGTACGACACCTTCGTCAAGCCCGACAACGAGATCGTGGACTACAACACCAGGTTTTCCGGAGTGACCGAGGCCGACGTCGCCAAGACGAGCGTCACGTTGCCCGAAGTCCAAGCCATCCTGCTGAGCTTTTTCAGCGCCCAAACCATCCTCATCGGGCACAGCCTGGAGAGCGATCTGCTGGCCCTCAAGCTGATCCACAGCACCGTGGTGGACACGGCCGTGCTCTTCCCGCACTACCTGGGTTTCCCCTACAAGCGTTCCCTCAGGAATCTCGCGGCCGACTACCTGGGACAGATCATCCAGGACAGCCAGGACGGCCACAACTCCAGCGAGGACGCAAACGCCTGCCTGCAGCTGGCGATGTGGAAGGTTCGACAGCGCGCCCAGATCCAGCCACGCCACCGGTCCGCCTCTCCCGCCGCCCTGGCCTGTCCTGAGCCCCAGGCCTCTTCCCAAACTGCCATCGATCCCGAGAGCTAGCCCTGTCCACCTCGCCGCAAAGCGAAAGAAACTGGAGCAGCCGGCGGCAGGAGAGGGCCAAAAGCCAAGACTAACCCCGACCCCGGACTCCCAGTCCCCCGGAGTCCCTGCCGCGGGCCGTCGTCCCTGTCCCCATCCCTCTGCCCCTCCCAGACCTCTGTCCTTCCACCAATGGGCTCCCCGAGGCCCCAGCCGCCACTCCCAGTCCCCGGAGACCCTGCCGCCGCCCCTGGCGCCTGTGCCCATCCCTCTGCCCCTCCCAGACCTCTGGCCTTCCACCACTAGCCTCCCCCAGCCCACCTGGACTTCCCCGGCCTCTGACAACAAGGCCAGCCCCCAGGCCCACCAGCCTCCTGATCGTCTTCGTTCTTGGGCCTCTTCCCCTTCTGTGGGGCTGTCTGAACCTCCCCTCCCCCACCCGATTTTTCCCCCGCCCCCGGGGCAGGCGCAGAATAAATGTCTGTATGAAGTTAAAAATTAAAAATAAAAAAAAGCTAAAAACCACTCAAAGTCCTTTGCTTTTGAATGTGCGCTTACCTGGTTTTCTCTAGAGGCACCACTGTGAGGTGGCTCAAGCCCTTAGGCTCTGGAGTTAGACATCTGGGTTCCCATTCCAATTCCACCACTGACTAGCTTTGTCATATTGGACGCATAACTTTTTTGCGCTTCTACTTCTTGATCTTTCAAGTGTCATCAGAAGATAATTAGACACCCACACAATAGCAATGGGAGATTTTAACACCCCACCGTCAACATGAAACAGATCAACGAGACAGAAAGTTGAAAAGGATATCCAGGAACTGAACTTAGCTCTGCACCAAGCAGACCGAATAGACATCTACATTAACTCTCCACCCCAAATCAACAGAATATACATTCTTCTCAGCACCACATCACACTTATTCCAAAACTGACCACATAGTTGGAAGGAAAGCACTCCTCCGCAAATGCAAAAGAACAGAAATTACAACCAACTGTCTCTCAGACCCCAGGGCAGTCAAACTGGACCTCAGGATGAAGAAACTCACTCAAAACCGCTCAACTACACGGAAACGGAGCAATCTGCTCCTGAGTGACTACTGGGTACATAGCGAAATGAAGACAGAATAAAGATGTTCTTTGAAACCAATGAGAACCAAGACACAACATACCAGAATCTCTGGGATACATTGAAAGCAGTGTGTAGAGGGAAACGTAGCATTAAATGCCCACAAGAGAAAGCAGGAAAGATCTAAAATGGACACCCTCACGTCCCAATTCAAAGAACCAGGGAAGCAAGAGCAAACACAATGCCTGAATCAGTCAGTCAACTTCCAACAGGGCTCCAAGAGAGAATGAACCACCATGCCTCTTTAAATCCACGTTTCTATTTGGAATCTTCAATGAGAGATGAGACACTAAGCAGCTAGTTTTGGTGGAATGGCTGATTTTGTCAATGTTTTCGGTGTGTGAGTGTGTGTGTGTGTGTGTACGTATGGATAACTAAATTAAACTGATAATCTGGATGCTTACATTTCCATTCATTTAATTTGTGTATGTGAGCCCACGCACACGTATATACACACACACTAACACTTCCAGAACACTGACTTAGTGAAGAACTGGATTTCCAGTGTGTCAGACAAATTTCAGAAAGCGCTGAAGAAGGGCATTTCTGATGGATTTCACCGTTCCTGGAATTTTATTTTCCTTTATAACTTAGAGTTCTTCTCTGGAGATTTAATAGATAAAAGTCTTTTGCAGTGTACGTTATTTCATTGTATTTTTATAATTTATTTGAATTGTCATTTTAAATTGACAAATAAAAATGATAGATATTTATGGTGTACAACATGATGTTTCATATATGTATACATTGTGGAATGACACAAAAATCAAGCTAATTAACACATTCGTTTCCTCACATACTGATTTTATGGTGATGAGAACATGTTTCAAATCTACTCTGATAGCACATTTCAAGTATACAGTACATAGTTACCCACTGTGGTTGCCGTGCTGTTCAACATATCTCTAGAACTATTCGTATCTGAAATTTTGTATCATTAGACTAACATCTCCCAATCCCTCCCCGGCCCCTGCCTCGGGTAAGCAGCGTTCTGCTCTCTACGACTCTGAGTTCCACTTTTTTACATTGCACATAGAAGTGAGATCGTGCAGTATTTGTATTTCTGTGTTTGCTTTTTAAAACTTTATGATGTATTGATGTATTTTTTCAGACAGTGTCGGAGTCTGTCACCAAGGCTGGAGTACAGTGACACAAACACGGCTCACCACGGCCTCCACCTCCCGGGGTCAAGAGATCCTCCCACTTCAGCCTCCTGAGTAGCTAGGACTACAGGCGTCCAACACCACACCTGGCTAATTTTTGTATTTTTTGTAGAGATGGTTGATCTCCAACTCCTGGGCTCAACTCTTCCTCCTCCCTTCTCCTCCCAAAGTCCTGGGATTACAGGCCTGAGCCACTGTGTCTGGCCTTTGCTTTATTTCACACAGTAGAACATCCTCTAGGCTCATTCATGTTGCTAATGATAAGATTTCTTTCTTTTTCAAGGCTGAATAGGATTCTATTGGATATATGTACCTATATAGATAGATAGATAGATAGATAGATATACATTTATTATTATTGTTTTGGGGGGGATATGGTTTCGCTCGTGTTCCCCAGGTTGGAGTGCAGTGGCATGATTTCGGCTCACTACAACCTCTGCCTCCCAGGCTGAAGTGATTCTCCTGCCTCAGCTGAGATTAAAGGCATGTCCCATCATGTGCGGCCAATTTTGTGTTTCTAGGAGAGATGGGTTTTCACCATGTTGGCCAGGCTGGTCTCGAACTCCAACAATTCTACTTCAACTATTTATTGGAAACAAATACTTATGTGTGAGAAACAAGATTTTCAAGAGTGAAAGATTTAAAAACGACTTAATTGTACATCAGTAAGAGGCTGGCTAACTAAATCAGAGTACGTTCATCCTTACAGAAGAATACTATGCAGCTAGAACAAAACCAAATGGAGGAAACTCTTCCAAATGGTAACTTGGAATGATGTTCAAGACTTATTGTAAAATAAGTTTACAGTAAGGTGTAAGGTACCTTATGGCAAAATTCTCTCAGAAATGTGTGTGTGTGGATTTCAAGTCATCCCAGTCCTAGAACATTGTGCTCTTTAGAGATGCCATACCTGTCTTTCCCTTTGTAATATCAAAGCAGTAATATCTTCTCTGGAGGCTTGTTGGGTGAATTTAATGGAAGAAAGTTAAGGAGGTACCAGAACCATTGCTGTTTCCCCTCCGTAGCCCTGCCACCCACTAAAGAAAGTTGGATGAGATTACTTAATGATTTCCCATTAAGTTGTATTTCCAAATATCATGATTACCATTTGAATGTAGTTGGTATGGAGCTTCGTGAGTGTGTGCTTCGTTTATTATGCATCACGTTCAGCTCCTTGTTATTTGCCTCCTAGTTATCATAGTAAAACTCTACTCCTCTACTCCGAGGAGCCCCTACCATCCGTATCGTCACTTTCCGGCCCAGCACTCTTCATGCTCGTTCGTTTAAAGCATTCTACATTGGGCAAATGAATCTTGGAAGGCAAAAGCTACTGAATTTAGCGAGTTTGTGGAGGCGTTCCCACCGATCAGCCAGGTGGAGTTCCACACACCCGATGACTGCACAACTCCTATAAGGCAGCAATATGCTGCAAACCCAGACGGCCACTCTTCTCACCCCTCGTCCCTTTGCTGTTCTGGATAATGAGGTCAATAGTCACCTAGGCAACTTGCAAAACTAACTGAAATGGAGAAAGGCCTTCCGGCTGGTGACTAGCCGAGGTCCACCTGGCCCCAATAAGCTGCTGAACAAGAAGGGCTGCCAGAAATTTCCCCCTAGGGAATTTGGTGGAGACGAAGACCTGCTCACTGGACAACGGTTCTTCCCAGGATACCCCCAAGCTGAAGAAGCGGGCTCTGAGCCACCCCCTTTCACCCTCCTTTTCCCCACCCTGGCCTGCTGAAGGTGCGCGTCAGGATGCGGACTACTGAGCCCTAAAGAAATAAGTCCTTCCACTTTGACCCCACGGAGGATTGCCTGTGCGGATCTTCAACGAGTCTACCAGTGTCTAGACACGGGAGCAGTTCTGTCTGGCACAGCAGCTCCCTCAAGGAAGACAAGAGTGAGGAGAAAGGAAACTCAAGTCTGACCATTCTGCCCTGGGAGACAAGAGGAGGATCTCATCTCTCATCTTTCCAAGCAAGGCAACGAGACTTTCTCTCATCTTTCCAAGCAAGGCAAGGAGACTTTTTCTCATGAGGAAACAAAAAGAAGTTGGAAGGAACGAAACCAGCCTGGAAGGTGAATTCCTAAGGATTGCCCATTGAAACTGACAAAATGGCCCTTGTTTGACGAGAGGAATGAGCAGAGCATTGATGTGGTCAAAAAGGACTCGAGTGAGACTTTCCCAGCATGTTTCTACCAAAGCTTTGTCTAAGTTTCGCAAAACACTCTCCTAATAAGCAGATGTTTGGCTCTTCAGAAAGTCAACATGCAAAATGCCTTGAGCGTCCCATAACACTGATGCCATGATGTTGCCTTTGGTCTGCCCTCCTTTTCCTTTGACTGGACCACTGTCATCTCTTGGTAGCCATCGCTTTGATGACGCTTTGTCTTCAGGATCATATTGGCAAAGCCATGTTCCAAATTCCGGTTACAATTTGTCAAACAGGTGCCCCAGGATCGTGATCCCTCCTGTTGAAAATTTCCACTGATAGCTCTCGTCGTCACTGCAGCTGATCTGGGCACAATGGTTTTCACAGCCACTGCAGGATTCATCTTCCACATCTTCTCATCTCTTCTTGAAACAAGCCATACCTCCGTAAAGAGTTGATTTCTTTGGGCTAGTGTCCTTAGAAGCTTTTCTTCAAACATCAATGATTTCTTCATTCTTCCACCCAAGCTTCACCGTCAATTGGATGTTTGCTCTTGCTGCAATTTTAGCGGAATTCAAGTTGCACTGATAGGAGGCCTTTTCAGTGGATGTCTCATCCTTCTTAGTGCCTCCAATGAGATCCAGTTCAGAAAGGTTGTAAGAAGTTAGTACATGTTTATTTTAGTGAAAACGAATTGAAATCCATGCATAGATTTCTCACCATGTACATTTTCTATGAACTTTCGGAAGACCCCCTGTACTGAATATTGCCCAAATCCTGGGAGAGAAGTGGATGCGGTCCACTTCCTGTCTTCAGTTTGCCCACAGTGGAGGAGTGCACAGAGCAGGGAAAGGCAGCCCCAGAGAGAGGCATGCCCTCCAGCATGCGGCAGACTGCTGGCCCAGTCCTGGCTCCATGGGTTGCTGTGTGGGCCCAGCAAGCTGACCAACCTCCCTGAACCTTAACTTAATCCTAGGTAGCCCAATTCCACTCGCTATTATAGGACTGCTGTGCAGGGACAGTCAATTAACTTAAGAAAAGGAACCTAGCTCCAAGGTTGGCAACCGGGAATTCCAGTTGATTCCATGGGCGGACCCCCTGAGGAATCCCCAAGCTGAAGTCTCGTGGAAGATGAGGTTCAGTGTGACTAGACTGAAGCACCAATCCAATGAAGGGGAAGTCCCACCCACTCTGCCCTGTGCCTGTATAAAGGTGAGGCGGGGCGGCCGCGCCACTCATTGAAGCCGCCAGTTGGGAGAGGAGCAGAGCCAGGCCGGTGCTCCCGAAGGCAGCAAGATGTTGCGAGCCACAGCTCCCTGCTGGTTCCCACCTGCATACCCAGAAGCTAAGAAGGTGGCCGAGGAGGCGGCCCACGAGGCAAGCCGCCATTTGGGAGAGGAGCAGAGCCAGGTCGGTGTTCCCAAAGGCAGCAAGATGTTGCGAGCCACAGCTCCCTGCTGGTTCCCACCTGCATGCCCAGAAGCCAAGAAGGTGGCCGAGGAGGCGGCCCTCGAGGCAAGCCGCCAGTTGGGAGAGGAGCAGAGCCAGGCCGGTGCTCCCGAAGGCGGCAAGATGTTGCGAGCCACAGCTCCCTGCTGGTTCCCACCTGCATACCCAGAAGCTAAGAAGGTGGCCGAGGAGGCGCCCCACGAGGCAAGCCGCCATTTGGGAGTGGAGCAGAGCCAGGTCGGTGTTCCCGAAGGCAGCAAGATGTTGCGAGCCACAGCTCCCTGCTGGTTCCCTCCTGCATACCCAGAAGCCAAGAAGGTGGCCGAGGAGGCGGCCCTCGAGGCTCCAGAATTCCCACTGCCATCTCATCAGCCTGCCCAGAGCTTCGGGCTCTGCGTGCCCCAGATGCACAACCAGGCCTCAGCACTCGTGGACATCCGGGCGGAGCCCCAGAATAGGGGTCCGGCGGTGCCCCCAGCGTGGCCCAAGATGGCGACGGAGGCGTGGTACTTCCCCGCGCAGAGGGGGTCGGCCTGCTGCTTGCCAGCCGCCCCAAGGCTGACAGAGAGGCCCTGTGGAGTCCGCATCTCAGCCCCCAGGGAGAGGAAGAGGATCGCCCACTTTCCCAGCCCCTGCTTGGTCGCAGGTCGCACCGATGCCAAGAGAACCCGGGTGGCCGGCAGCAGCCAACGCTCCAATGGCTCCAGGGTCGGCACACAGCCACGGAAGACTGGTCGCAACAGACGGGGGAGGGCATGCAAGACCTCCACCACACTCAGCTCTAAGCGAATCGTCCGTGGTCCATCCTTACCGACTTGGAAGAAACCCATTATCCTCCGAAGGTCTCGCTGCCAAGTCCCCACCGTCATCCGCCGAGGCTATCTCCAACTGTTCACCAAAGAGTGTCTCAAGTTCTGCGCCTCCCAGCAGGAGGCCGAGGAGAAGGCGCTGAACGAGGAGAAGGTGGCCTACGACTGCAGCCCCAACAAGAACATGTACCTGAATGTGGTCCTGAACACCCTCAAGAGACTGAAGGGCCTGACCCCCAGCTCCATGCCGGGCCTCAGCAGGGCCGCCCTGTACAGCCGCCTCCAGGAGTTCCTGCTCACCCAGGACCAGCTCAAGGGGAACGGCTACCCCTTCCCGCACCCCGAGCGGCCCGGAGGCGCCGTCCTCTTCACTGGCCAGGGGAAGGGGCCCGGCGACTCCTCCTGCAGGGTCTGCTGCCGTTGTGGCACCGACTACCTGGTGTCCTCCTCGGGCCGCTGTCTACGCGACCAGTTGTGTTATTATCACTGGGGGCGGGTCCGCTCCAGCCAAGTGGCTGGAGGCCGGGTTAGCCAGTACACCTGCTGTGCAGCTGCTCCTGGCTCAGTGGGCTGCCAGGTGGCGAAGCAGCACGTGCGGGACGGCCGCAAGGAGAGCCTCCATGGCTTCGTGAAGACCTTCAAGAAAGAGTTTTCCACAGACGCTTATCCAGGAATCTACGCCATGGACTGTGAGATGTGCTACACCACGCATGGCCTGGAGCTGACCCGCGTCACCGTGGTGGACGCCGACATGCAAGTGGTGTACGACACCTTCGTCAAGCCCGACAACGAGATCGTGGACTACAACACCAGGTTTTCCGGAGTGACCGAGGCCGACGTCGCCAAGACGAGCGTCACGTTGCCCGAAGTCCAAGCCATCCTGCTGAGCTTTTTCAGCGCCCAAACCATCCTCATCGGGCACAGCCTGGAGAGCGATCTGCTGGCCCTCAAGCTGATCCACAGCACCGTGGTGGACACGGCCGTGCTCTTCCCGCACTACCTGGGTTTCCCCTACAAGCGTTCCCTCAGGAATCTCGCGGCCGACTACCTGGGACAGATCATCCAGGACAGCCAGGACGGCCACAACTCCAGCGAGGACGCAAACGCCTGCCTGCAGCTGGCGATGTGGAAGGTTCGACAGCGCGCCCAGATCCAGCCACGCCACCGGTCCGCCTCTCCCGCCGCCCTGGCCTGTCCTGAGCCCCAGGCCTCTTCCCAAACTGCCATCGATCCCGAGAGCTAGCCCTGTCCACCTCGCCGCAAAGCGAAAGAAACTGGAGCAGCCGGCGGCAGGAGAGGGCCAAAAGCCAAGACTAACCCCGACCCCGGACTCCCAGTCCCCCGGAGTCCCTGCCGCGGGCCGTCGTCCCTGTCCCCATCCCTCTGCCCCTCCCAGACCTCTGTCCTTCCACCAATGGGCTCCCCGAGGCCCCAGCCGCCACTCCCAGTCCCCGGAGACCCTGCCGCCGCCCCTGGCGCCTGTGCCCATCCCTCTGCCCCTCCCAGACCTCTGGCCTTCCACCACTAGCCTCCCCCAGCCCACCTGGACTTCCCCGGCCTCTGACAACAAGGCCAGCCCCCAGGCCCACCAGCCTCCTGATCGTCTTCTTTCTTGGGCCTCTTCCCCTTCTGTGGGGCTGTCTGAACCTCCCCTCCCCCACCCGATTTTTCCCCCGCCCCCGGGGCAGGCGCAGAATAAATGTCTGTATGAAGTTAAAAATTAAAAATAAAAAAAAAGCTAAAAACAACTCAAAGTCCTTTGCTTTTGAATGTGCGCTTACCTGGTTTTCTCTAGAGGCACCACTGTGAGGTGGCTCAAGCCCTTAGGCTCTGGAGTTAGACATCTGGGTTCCCATTCCAATTCCACCACTGACTAGCTTTGTCATATTGGACGCATAACTTTTTTGCGCTTCTACTTCTTGATCTTTCAAGTGTCATCAGAAGATAATTAGACACCCACACAATAGCAATGGGAGATTTTAACACCCCACCGTCAACATGAAACAGATCAACGAGACAGAAAGTTGAAAAGGATATCCAGGAACTGAACTTAGCTCTGCA
Organism: Pongo pygmaeus; assembly: GCF_028885625.2. NCBI lineage: Eukaryota > Metazoa > Chordata > Mammalia > Primates > Hominidae > Pongo > Pongo pygmaeus. Next base: position 51,851,694 of record NC_072380.2, read on the forward strand.
CCAAGCAGACCGAATAGACATCTACATTAACTCTCCACCCCAAATCAACAGAATATACATTCTTCTCAGCACCACATCACACTTATTCCAAAACTGACCACATAGTTGGAAGGAAAGCACTCCTCCGCAAATGCAAAAGAACAGAAATTACAACCAACTGTCTCTCAGACCCCAGGGCAGTCAAACTGGACCTCAGGATGAAGAAACTCACTCAAAACCGCTCAACTACACGGAAACGGAGCAATCTGCTCCTGAGTGACTACTGGGTACATAGCGAAATGAAGACAGAATAAAGATGTTCTTTGAAACCAATGAGAACAAAGACACAACATACCAGAATCTCTGGGATACATTGAAAGCAGTGTGTAGAGGGAAACGTAGCATTAAATGCCCACAAGAGAAAGCAGGAAAGATCTAAAATGGACACCCTCACGTCCCAATTCAAAGAACCAGGGAAGCAAGAGCAAACACAATGCCTGAATCAGTCAGTCAACTTCCAACAGGGCTCCAAGAGAGAATGAACCACCATGCCTCTTTAAATCCACGTTTCTATTTGGAATCTTCAATGAGAGATGAGACACTAAGCAGCTAGTTTTGGTGGAATGGCTGATTTTGTCAATGTTTTCGGTGTGTGAGTGTGTGTGTGTGTGTGTATGTATGGATAACTAAATTAAACTGATAATCTGGATGCTTACATTTCCATTCATTTAATTTGTGTATGTGAGCCCACGCACACGTATATACACACACACTAACACTTCCAGAACACTGACTTAGTGAAGAACTGGATTTCCAGTGTGTCAGACAAATTTCAGAAAGCGCTGAAGAAGGGCATTTCTGATGGATTTCACCGTTCCTGGAATTTTATTTTCCTTTATAACTTAGAGTTCTTCTCTGGAGATTTAATAGATAAAAGTCTTTTGCAGTGTACGTTATTTCATTTTATTTTTATAATTTATTTGAATTGTCATTTTAAATTGACAAATAAAAATGATATATATTTATGGTGTACAACATGATGTTTCATATATGTATACATTGTGGAATGACACAAAAATCAAGCTAATTAACACATTCGTTTCCTCACATACTGATTTTATGGTGATGAGAACATGTTTCAAATCTACTCTGATAGCACATTTCAAGTATACAGTACATAGTTACCCACTGTGGTTGCCGTGCTGTTCAACATATCTCTAGAACTATTCGTATCTGGAATTTTGTATCATTAGACTAACATCTCCCAATCCCTCCCCGGCCCCTGCCTCGGGTAAGCAGCGTTCTGCTCTCTACGACTCTGAGTTCCACTTTTTTACATTGCACATAGAAGTGAGATCGTGCAGTATTTGTATTTCTGTGTTTGCTTTTTAAAACTTTATGATGTATTGATGTATTTTTTCAGACAGTGTCGGAGTCTGTCACCAAGGCTGGAGTACAGTGACACAAACACGGCTCACCACGGCCTCCACCTCCCGGGGTCAAGAGATCCTCCCACTTCAGCCTCCTGAGTAGCTAGGACTACAGGCGTCCAACACCACACCTGGCTAATTTTTGTATTTTTTGTAGAGATGGTTGATCTCCAACTCCTGGGCTCAACTCTTCCTCCTCCCTTCTCCTCCCAAAGTCCTGGGATTACAGGCCTGAGCCACTGTGTCTGGCCTTTGCTTTATTTCACACAGTAGAACATCCTCTAGGCTCATTCATGTTGCTAATGATAAGATTTCTTTCTTTTTCAAGGCTGAATAGGATTCTATTGGATATATGTACCTATATAGATAGATAGATAGATAGATATACATTTATTATTATTGTTTTGGGGGGGATATGGTTTCGCTCGTGTTCCCCAGGCTGGAGTGCAGTGGCATGATTTCGGCTCACTACAACCTCTGCCTCCCAGGCTGAAGTGATTCTCCTGCCTCAGCTGAGATTAAAGGCATGTCCCATCATGTGCGGCCAATTTTGTGTTTCTAGGAGAGATGGGTTTTCACCATGTTGGCCAGGCTGGTCTCGAACTCCAACAATTCTACTTCAACTATTTATTGGAAACAAATACTTATGTGTGAGAAACAAGATTTTCAAGAGTGAAAGATTTAAAAACGACTTAATTGTACATCAGTAAGAGGCTGGCTAACTAAATCAGAGTACGTTCATCCTTACAGAAGAATACTATGCAGCTAGAACAAAACCAAATGGAGGAAACTCTTCCAAATGGTAACTTGGAATGATGTTCAAGACTTATTGTAAAATAAGTTTACAGTAAGGTGTAAGGTACCTTATGGCAAAATTCTCTCAGAAATGTGTGTGTGTGGATTTCAAGTCATCCCAGTCCTAGAACATTGTGCTCTTTAGAGATGCCATACCTGTCTTTCCCTTTGTAATATCAAAGCAGTAATATCTTCTCTGGAGGCTTGTTGGGTGAATTTAATGGAAGAAAGTTAAGGAGGTACCAGAACCATTGCTGTTTCCCCTCCGTAGCCCTGCGACCCACTAAAGAAAGTTGGATGAGATTACTTAATGATTTCCCATTAAGTTGTATTTCCAAATATCATGATTACCATTTGAATGTAGTTGGTATGGAGCTTCGTGAGTGTGTGCTTCGTTTATTATGCATCACGTTCAGCTCCTTGTTATTTGCCTCCTAGTTATCATAGTAAAACTCTACTCCTCTACTCCGAGGAGCCCCTACCATCCGTATCGTCACTTTCCGGCCCAGCACTCTTCATGCTCGTTCGTTTAAAGCATTCTACATTGGGCAAATGAATCTTGGAAGGCAAAAGCTACTGAATTTAGCGAGTTTGTGGAGGCGTTCCCACCGATCAGCCAGGTGGAGTTCCACACACCCGATGACTGCACAACTCCTATAAGGCAGCAATATGCTGCAAACCCAGACGGCCACTCTTCTCACCCCTCGTCCCTTTGCTGTTCTGGATAATGAGGTCAATAGTCACCTAGGCAACTTGCAAAACTAACTGAAATGGAGAAAGGCCTTCCGGCTGGTGACTAGCCGAGGTCCACCTGGCCCCAATAAGCTGCTGAACAAGAAGGGCTGCCAGAAATTTCCCCCTAGGGAATTTGGTGGAGACGAAGACCTGCTCACTGGACAACGGTTCCTCCCAGGATACCCCCAAGCTGAAGAAGCGGGCTCTGAGCCACCCCCTTTCACCCTCCTTTTCCCCACCCTGGCCTGCTGAAGGTGCGCGTCAGGATGCGGACTACTGAGCCCTAAAGAAATAAGTCCTTCCACTTTGACCCCACGGAGGATTGCCTGTGCGGATCTTCAACGAGTCTACCAGTGTCTAGACACGGGAGCAGTTCTGTCTGGCACAGCAGCTCCCTCAAGGAAGACAAGAGTGAGGAGAAAGGAAACTCAAGTCTGACCATTCTGCCCTGGGAGACAAGAGGAGGATCTCATCTCTCATCTTTCCAAGCAAGGCAACGAGACTTTCTCTCATCTTTCCAAGCAAGGCAAGGAGACTTTTTCTCATGAGGAAACAAAAAGAAGTTGGAAGGAACGAAAGCAGCCTGGAAGGTGAATTCCTAAGGATTGCCCATTGAAACTGACAAAATGGCCCTTGTTTGACGAGAGGAATGAGCAGAGCATTGATGTGGTCAAAAAGGACTCGAGTGAGACTTTCCCAGCATGTTTCTACCAAAGCTTTGTCTAAGTTTCGCAAAACACTCTCCTAATAAGCAGATGTTTGGCTCTTCAGAAAGTCAACATGCAAAATGCCTTGAGCGTCCCATAACACTGATGCCATGATGTTGCCTTTGGTCTGCCCTCCTTTTCCTTTGACTGGACCACTGCCATCTCTTGGTAGCCATCGCTTTGATGACGCTTTGTCTTCAGGATCATATTGGCAAAGCCATGTTCCAAATTCCGGTTACAATTTGTCAAACAGGTGCCCCAGGATCGTGATCCCTCCTGTTGAAAATTTCCACTGATAGCTCTCGTCGTCACTGCAGCTGATCTGGGCACAATGGTTTTCACAGCCACTGCAGGATTCATCTTCCACATCTTCTCATCTCTTCTTGAAACAAGCCATACCTCCGTAAAGAGTTGATTTCTTTGGGCTAGTGTCCTTAGAAGCTTTTCTTCAAACATCAATGATTTCTTCATTCTTCCACCCAAGCTTCACCGTCAATTGGATGTTTGCTCTTGCTGCAATTTTAGCGGAATTCAAGTTGCACTGATAGGAGGCCTTTTCAGTGGATGTCCCATCCTTCTTAGTGCCTCCAATGAGATCCAGTTCAGAAAGGTTGTAAGAAGTTAGTACATGTTTATTTTAGTGAAAACGAATTGAAATCCATGCATAGATTTCTCACCATGTACATTTTCTATGAACTTTCGGAAGACCCCCTGTACTGAATATTGCCCAAATCCTGGGAGAGAAGTGGATGCGGTCCACTTCCTGTCTTCAGTTTGCCCACAGTGGAGGAGTGCACAGAGCAGGGAAAGGCAGCCCCAGAGAGAGGCATGCCCTCCAGCATGTAGCAGACTGCTGGCCCAGTCCTGGCTCCATGGGTTGCTGTGTGGGCCCAGCAAGCTGACCAACCTCCCTGAACCTTAATTTAATCCTAGGTAGCCCAATTCCACTCGCTATTATAGGACTGCTGTGCAGGGACAGTCAATTAACTTAAGAAAAGGAACCTAGCTCCAAGGTTGGCAACCGGGAATTCCAGTTGATTCCATGGGCGGACCCCCTGAGGAATCCCCAAGCTGAAGTCTCGTGGAAGATGAGGTTCAGTGTGACTAGACTGAAGCACCAATCCAATGAAGGGGAAGTCCCACCCACTCTGCCCTGTGCCTGTATAAAGGTGAGGCGGGGCGGCCGCGCCACTCATTGAAGCCGCCAGTTGGGAGAGGAGCAGAGCCAGGCCGGTGCTCCCGAAGGCAGCAAGATGTTGCGAGCCACAGCTCCCTGCTGGTTCCCACCTGCATACCCAGAAGCTAAGAAGGTGGCCGAGGAGGCGGCCCACGAGGCAAGCCGCCATTTGGGAGAGGAGCAGAGCCAGGTCGGTGTTCCCGAAGGCAGCAAGATGTTGCGAGCCACAGCTCCCTGCTGGTTCCCACCTGCATGCCCAGAAGCCAAGAAGGTGGCCGAGGAGGCGGCCCTCGAGGCAAGCCGCCAGTTGGGAGAGGAGCAGAGCCAGGCCGGTGCTCCCGAAGGCAGCAAGATGTTGCGAGCCACAGCTCCCTGCTGGTTCCCACCTGCATACCCAGAAGCTAAGAAGGTGGCCGAGGAGGCGCCCCACGAGGCAAGCCGCCATTTGGGAGTGGAGCAGAGCCAGGTCGGTGTTCCCGAAGGCAGCAAGATGTTGCGAGCCACAGCTCCCTGCTGGTTCCCTCCTGCATACCCAGAAGCCAAGAAGGTGGCCGAGGAGGCGGCCCTCGAGGCTCCAGAATTCCCACTGCCCTCTCATCAGCCTGCCCAGAGCTTCGGGCTCTGCGTGCCCCAGATGCACAACCAGGCCTCAGCACTCGTGGACATCCGGGCGGAGCCCCAGAATAGGGGTCCGGCGGTGCCGCCAGCGTGGCCCAAGATGGCGACGGAGGCGTGGTACTTCCCCGCGCAGAGGGGGTCGGCCTGCTGCTTGCCAGCCGCCCCAAGGCTGACAGAGAGGCCCTGTGGAGTCCGCATCTCAGCCCCCAGGGAGAGGAAGAGGATCGCCCACTTTCCCAGCCCCTGCTTGGTCGCAGGTCGCACCGATGCCAAGAGAACCCGGGTGGCCGGCAGCAGCCAACGCTCCAATGGCTCCAGGGTCGGCACACAGCCACGGAAGACTGGTCGCAACAGACGGGGGAGGGCATGCAAGACCTCCACCACACTCAGCTCTAAGCGAATCGTCCGTCGTCCATCCTTACCGACTTGGAAGAAACCCATTATCCTCCGAAGGTCTCGCTGCCAAGTCCCCACCGTCATCCGCCGAGGCTATCTCCAACTGTTCACCAAAGAGTGTCTCAAGTTCTGCGCCTCCCAGCAGGAGGCCGAGGAGAAGGCGCTGAACGAGGAGAAGGTGGCCTACGACTGCAGCCCCAACAAGAACATGTACCTGAATGTGGTCCTGAACACCCTCAAGAGACTGAAGGGCCTGACCCCCAGCTCCATGCCGGGCCTCAGCAGGGCCGCCCTGTACAGCCGCCTCCAGGAGTTCCTGCTCACCCAGGACCAGCTCAAGGAGAACGGCTACCCCTTCCCGCACCCCGAGCGGCCCGGAGGCGCCGTCCTCTTCACTGGCCAGGGGAAGGGGCCCGGCGACTCCTCCTGCAGGGTCTGCTGCCGTTGTGGCACCGACTACCTGGTGTCCTCCTCGGGCCGCTGTCTACGCGACCAGTTGTGTTATTATCACTGGGGGCGGGTCCGCTCCAGCCAAGTGGCTGGAGGCCGGGTTAGCCAGTACACCTGCTGTGCAGCTGCTCCTGGCTCAGTGGGCTGCCAGGTGGCGAAGCAGCACGTGCGGGACGGCCGCAAGGAGAGCCTCCATGGCTTCGTGAAGACCTTCAAGAAAGAGTTTTCCACAGACGCTTATCCAGGAATCTACGCCTTGGACTGTGAGATGTGCTACACCACGCATGGCCTGGAGCTGACCCGCGTCACCGTGGTGGACGCCGACATGCAAGTGGTGTACGACACCTTCGTCAAGCCCGACAACGAGATCGTGGACTACAACACCAGGTTTTCCGGAGTGACCGAGGCCGACGTCGCCAAGACGAGCGTCACGTTGCCCGAAGTCCAAGCCATCCTGCTGAGCTTTTTCAGCGCCCAAACCATCCTCATCGGGCACAGCCTGGAGAGCGATCTGCTGGCCCTCAAGCTGATCCACAGCACCGTGGTGGACACGGCCGTGCTCTTCCCGCACTACCTGGGTTTCCCCTACAAGCGTTCCCTCAGGAATCTCGCGGCCGACTACCTGGGACAGATCATCCAGGACAGCCAGGACGGCCACAACTCCAGCGAGGACGCAAACGCCTGCCTGCAGCTGGCGATGTGGAAGGTTCGACAGCGCGCCCAGATCCAGCCACGCCACCGGTCCGCCTCTCCCGCCGCCCTGGCCTGTCCTGAGCCCCAGGCCTCTTCCCAAACTGCCATCGATCCCGAGAGCTAGCCCTGTCCACCTCGCCGCAAAGCGAAAGAAACTGGAGCAGCCGGCGGCAGGAGAGGGCCAAAAGCCAAGACTAACCCCGACCCCGGACTCCCAGTCCCCCGGAGTCCCTGCCGCGGGCCGTCGTCCCTGTCCCCATCCCTCTGCCCCTCCCAGACCTCTGTCCTTCCACCAATGGGCTCCCCGAGGCCCCAGCCGCCACTCCCAGTCCCCGGAGACCCTGCCGCCGCCCCTGGCGCCTGTGCCCATCCCTCTGCCCCTCCCAGACCTCTGGCCTTCCACCACTAGCCTCCCCCAGCCCACCTGGACTTCCCCGGCCTCTGACAACAAGGCCAGCCCCCAGGCCCACCAGCCTCCTGATCGTCTTCGTTCTTGGGCCTCTTCCCCTTCTGTGGGGCTGTCTGAACCTCCCCTCCCCCACCCGATTTTTCCCCCGCCCCCGGGGCAGGCGCAGAATAAATGTCTGTATGAAGTTAAAAATTAAAAATAAAAAAAAAGCTAAAAACAACTCAAAGTCCTTTGCTTTTGAATGTGCGCTTACCTGGTTTTCTCTAGAGGCACCACTGTGAGGTGGCTCAAGCCCTTAGGCTCTGGAGTTAGACATCTGGGTTCCCATTCCAATTCCACCACTGACTAGCTTTGTCATATTGGACGCATAACTTTTTTGCGCTTCTACTTCTTGATCTTTCAAGTGTCATCAGAAGATAATTAGACACCCACACAATAGCAATGGGAGATTTTAACACCCCACCGTCAACATGAAACAGATCAACGAGACAGAAAGTTGAAAAGGATATCCAGGAACTGAACTTAGCTCTGCACCAAGCAGACCGAATAGACATCTACATTAACTCTCCACCCCAAATCAACAGAATATACATTCTTCTCAGCACCACATCACACTTATTCCAAAACTGACCACATAGTTGGAAGGAAAGCACTCCTCCGCAAATGCAAAAGAACAGAAATTACAACCAACTGTCTCTCAGACCCCAGGGCAGTCAAACTGGACCTCAGGATGAAGAAACTCACTCAAAACCGCTCAACTACACGGAAACGGAGCAATCTGCTCCTGAGTGACTACTGGGTACATAGCGAAATGAAGACAGAATAAAGATGTTCTTTGAAACCAATGAGAACAAAGACACAACATACCAGAATCTCTGGGATACATTGAAAGCAGTGTGTAGAGGGAAACGTAGCATTAAATGCCCACAAGAGAAAGCAGGAAAGATCTAAAATGGACACCCTCACGTCCCAATTCAAAGAACCAGGGAAGCAAGAGCAAACACAATGCCTGAATCAGTCAGTCAACTTCCAACAGGGCTCCAAGAGAGAATGAACCACCATGCCTCTTTAAATCCACGTTTCTATTTGGAATCTTCAATGAGAGATGAGACACTAAGCAGCTAGTTTTGGTGGAATGGCTGATTTTGTCAATGTTTTCGGTGTGTGAGTGTGTGTGTGTTTGTGTATGTATGGATAACTAAATTAAACTGATAATCTGGATGCTTACATTTCCATTCATTTAATTTGTGTATGTGAGCCCACGCACACGTATATACACACACACTAACACTTCCAGAACACTGACTTAGTGAAGAACTGGATTTCCAGTGTGTCAGACAAATTTCAGAAAGCGCTGAAGAAGGGCATTTCTGATGGATTTCACCGTTCCTGGAATTTTATTTTCCTTTATAACTTAGAGTTCTTCTCTGGAGATTTAATAGATAAAAGTCTTTTGCAGTGTACGTTATTTCATTTTATTTTTATAATTTATTTATATTGTCATTTTAAATTGACAAATAAAAATGATATATATTTATGGTGTACAACATGATGTTTCATATATGTATACATTGTGGAATGACACAAAAATCAAGCTAATTAACACATTCGTTTCCTCACATACTGATTTTATGGTGATGAGAACATGTTTCAAATCTACTCTGATAGCACATTTCAAGTATACAGTACATAGTTACCCACTGTGGTTGCCGTGCTGTTCAACATATCTCTAGAACTATTCGTATCTGAAATTTTGTATCATTAGACTAACATCTCCCAATCCCTCCCCGGCCCCTGCCTCGGGTAAGCAGCGTTCTGCTCTCTACGACTCTGAGTTCCACTTTTTTACATTGCACATAGAAGTGAGATCGTGCAGTATTTGTATTTCTGTGTTTGCTTTTTAAAACTTTATGATGTATTGATGTATTTTTTCAGACAGTGTCGGAGTCTGTCACCAAGGCTGGAGTACAGTGACACAAACACGGCTCACCACGGCCTCCACCTCCCGGGGTCAAGAGATCCTCCCACTTCAGCCTCCTGAGTAGCTAGGACTACAGGCGTCCAACACCACACCTGGCTAATTTTTGTATTTTTTGTAGAGATGGTTGATCTCCAACTCCTGGGCTCAACTCTTCCTCCTCCCTTCTCCTCCCAAAGTCCTGGGATTACAGGCCTGAGCCACTGTGTCTGGCCTTTGCTTTATTTCACACAGTAGAACATCCTCTAGGCTCATTCATGTTGCTAATGATAAGATTTCTTTCTTTTTCAAGGCTGAATAGGATTCTATTGGATATATGTACTTATATAGATAGATAGATAGATAGATAGATAGACATTTATTATTATTGTTTTGGGGGGGATATGGTTTCGCTCGTGTTCCCCAGGCTGGAGTGCAGTGGCATGATTTCGGCTCACTACAACCTCTGCCTCCCAGGCTGAAGTGATTCTCCTGCCTCAGCTGAGATTAAAGGCATGTCCCATCATGTGCGGCCAATTTTGTGTTTCTAGGAGAGATGGGTTTTCACCATGTTGGCCAGGCTGGTCTCGAACTCCAACAATTCTACTTCAACTATTTATTGGAAACAAATACTTATGTGTGAGAAACAAGATTTTCAAGAGTGAAAGATTTAAAAACGACTTAATTGTACATCAGTAAGAGGCTGGCTAACTAAATCAGAGTACGTTCATCCTTACAGAAGAATACTATGCAGCTAGAACAAAACCAAATGGAGGAAACTCTTCCAAATGGTAACTTGGAATGATGTTCAAGACTTATTGTAAAATAAGTTTACAGTAAGGTGTAAGGTACCTTATGGCAAAATTCTCTCAGAAATGTGTGTGTGTGGATTTCAAGTCATCCCAGTCCTAGAACATTGTGCTCTTTAGAGATGCCATACCTGTCTTTCCCTTTGTAATATCAAAGCAGTAATATCTTCTCTGGAGGCTTGTTGGGTGAATTTAATGGAAGAAAGTTAAGGAGGTACCAGAACCATTGCTGTTTCCCCTCCGTAGCCCTGCGACCCACTAAAGAAAGTTGGATGAGATTACTTAATGATTTCCCATTAAGTTGTATTTCCAAATATCATGATTACCATTTGAATGTAGTTGGTATGGAGCTTCGTGAGTGTGTGCTTCGTTTATTATGCATCACGTTCAGCTCCTTGTTATTTGCCTCCTAGTTATCATAGTAAAACTCTACTCCTCTACTCCGAGGAGCCCCTACCATCCGTATCGTCACTTTCCGGCCCAGCACTCTTCATGCTCGTTCGTTTAAAGTATTCTACATTGGGCAAATGAATCTTGGAAGGCAAAAGCTACTGAATTTAGCGAGTTTGTGGAGGCGTTCCCACCGATCAGCCAGGTGGAGTTCCACACACCCGATGACTGCACAACTCCTATAAGGCAGCAATATGCTGCAAACCCAGACGGCCACTCTTCTCACCCCTTGTCCCTTTGCTGTTCTGGATAATGAGGTCAATAGTCACCTAGGCAACTTGCAAAACTAACTGAAATGGAGAAAGGCCTTCCGGCTGGTGACTAGCCGAGGTCCACCTGGCCCCAATAAGCTGCTGAACAAGAAGGGCTGCCAGAAATTTCCCCCTAGGGAATTTGGTGGAGACGAAGACCTGCTCACTGGACAACGGTTCCTCCCAGGATACCCCCAAGCTGAAGAAGCGGGCTCTGAGCCACCCCCTTTCACCCTCCTTTTCCCCACCCTGGCCTGCTGAAGGTGCGCGTCAGGATGCGGACTACTGAGCCCTAAAGAAATAAGTCCTTCCACTTTGACCCCACGGAGGATTGCCTGTGCGGATCTTCAACGAGTCTACCAGTGTCTAGACACGGGAGCAGTTCTGTCTGGCACAGCAGCTCCCTCAAGGAAGACAAGAGTGAGGAGAAAGGAAACTCAAGTCTGACCATTCTGCCCTGGGAGACAAGAGGAGGATCTCATCTCTCATCTTTCCAAGCAAGGCAACGAGACTTTCTCTCATCTTTCCAAGCAAGGCAAGGAGACTTTTTCTCATGAGGAAACAAAAAGAAGTTGGAAGGAACGAAAGCAGCCTGGAAGGTGAATTCCTAAGGATTGCCCATTGAAACTGACAAAATGGCCCTTGTTTGACGAGAGGAATGAGCAGAGCATTGATGTGGTCAAAAAGGACTCGAGTGAGACTTTCCCAGCATGTTTCTACCAAAGCTTTGTCTAAGTTTCGCAAAACACTCTCCTAATAAGCAGATGTTTGGCTCTTCAGAAAGTCAACATGCAAAATGCCTTGAGCGTCCCATAACACTGATGCCATGATGTTGCCTTTGGTCTGCCCTCCTTTTCCTTTGACTGGACCACTGCCATCTCTTGGTAGCCATCGCTTTGATGACGCTTTGTCTTCAGGATCATATTGGCAAAGCCATGTTCCAAATTCCGGTTACAATTTGTCAAACAGGTGCCCCAGGATCGTGATCCCTCCTGTTGAAAATTTCCACTGATAGCTCTCGTCGTCACTGCAGCTGATCTGGGCACAATGGTTTTCACAGCCACTGCAGGATTCATCTTCCACATCTTCTCATCTCTTCTTGAAACAAGCCATACCTCCGTAAAGAGTTGATTTCTTTGGGCTAGTGTCCTTAGAAGCTTTTCTTCAAACATCAATGATTTCTTCATTCTTCCACCCAAGCTTCACCGTCAATTGGATGTTTGCTCTTGCTGCAATTTTAGCGGAATTCAAGTTGCACTGATAGGAGGCCTTTTCAGTGGATGTCTCATCCTTCTTAGTGCCTCCAATGAGATCCAGTTCAGAAAGGTTGTAAGAAGTTAGTACATGTTTATTTTAGTGAAAACGAATTGAAATCCATGCATAGATTTCTCACCATGTACATTTTCTATGAACTTTCGGAAGACCCCCTGTACTGAATATTGCCCAAATCCTGGGAGAGAAGTGGATGCGGTCCACTTCCTGTCTTCAGTTTGCCCACAGTGGAGGAGTGCACAGAGCAGGGAAAGGCAGCCCCAGAGAGAGGCATGCCCTCCAGCATGCGGCAGACTGCTGGCCCAGTCCTGGCTCCATGGGTTGCTGTGTGGGCCCAGCAAGCTGACCAACCTCCCTGAACCTTAATTTAATCCTAGGTAGCCCAATTCCACTCGCTATTATAGGACTGCTGTGCAGGGACAGTCAATTAACTTAAGAAAAGGAACCTAGCTCCAAGGTTGGCAACCGGGAATTCCAGTTGATTCCATGGGCGGACCCCCTGAGGAATCCCCAAGCTGAAGTCTCGTGGAAGATGAGGTTCAGTGTGACTAGACTGAAGCACCAATCCAATGAAGGGGAAGTCCCACCCACTCTGCCCTGTGCCTGTATAAAGGTGAGGCGGGGCGGCCGCGCCACTCATTGAAGCCGCCAGTTGGGAGAGGAGCAGAGCCAGGCCGGTGCTCCCGAAGGCAGCAAGATGTTGCGAGCCACAGCTCCCTGCTGGTTCCCACCTGCATACCCAGAAGCTAAGAAGGTGGCCGAGGAGGCGGCCCACGAGGCAAGCCGCCATTTGGGAGAGGAGCAGAGCCAGGTCGGTGTTCCCGAAGGCAGCAAGATGTTGCGAGCCACAGCTCCCTGCTGGTTCCCACCTGCATGCCCAGAAGCCAAGAAGGTGGCCGAGGAGGCGGCCCTCGAGGCAAGCCGCCAGTTGGGAGAGGAGCAGAGCCAGGCCGGTGCTCCCGAAGGCAGCAAGATGTTGCGAGCCACAGCTCCCTGCTGGTTCCCACCTGCATACCCAGAAGCTAAGAAGGTGGCCGAGGAGGCGCCCCACGAGGCAAGCCGCCATTTGGGAGTGGAGCAGAGCCAGGTCGGTGTTCCCGAAGGCAGCAAGATGTTGCGAGCCACAGCTCCCTGCTGGTTCCCTCCTGCATACCCAGAAGCCAAGAAGGTGGCCGAGGAGGCGGCCCTCGAGGCTCCAGAATTCCCACTGCCCTCTCATCAGCCTGCCCAGAGCTTCGGGCTCTGCGTGCCCCAGATGCACAACCAGGCCTCAGCACTCGTGGACATCCGGGCGGAGCCCCAGAATAGGGGTCCGGCGGTGCCCCCAGCGTGGCCCAAGATGGCGACGGAGGCGTGGTACTTCCCCGCGCAGAGGGGGTCGGCCTGCTGCTTGCCAGCCGCCCCAAGGCTGACAGAGAGGCCCTGTGGAGTCCGCATCTCAGCCCCCAGGGAGAGGAAGAGGATCGCCCACTTTCCCAGCCCCTGCTTGGTCGCAGGTCGCACCGATGCCAAGAGAACCCGGGTGGCCGGCAGCAGCCAACGCTCCAATGGCTCCAGGGTCGGCACACAGCCACGGAAGACTGGTCGCAACAGACGGGGGAGGGCATGCAAGACCTCCACCACACTCAGCTCTAAGCGAATCGTCCGTCGTCCATCCTTACCGACTTGGAAGAAACCCATTATCCTCCGAAGGTCTCGCTGCCAAGTCCCCACCGTCATCCGCCGAGGCTATCTCCAACTGTTCACCAAAGAGTGTCTCAAGTTCTGCGCCTCCCAGCAGGAGGCCGAGGAGAAGGCGCTGAACGAGGAGAAGGTGGCCTACGACTGCAGCCCCAACAAGAACATGTACCTGAATGTGGTCCTGAACACCCTCAAGAGACTGAAGGGCCTGACCCCCAGCTCCATGCCGGGCCTCAGCAGGGCCGCCCTGTACAGCCGCCTCCAGGAGTTCCTGCTCACCCAGGACCAGCTCAAGGAGAACGGCTACCCCTTCCCGCACCCCGAGCGGCCCGGAGGCGCCGTCCTCTTCACTGGCCAGGGGAAGGGGCCCGGCGACTCCTCCTGCAGGGTCTGCTGCCGTTGTGGCACCGACTACCTGGTGTCCTCCTCGGGCCGCTGTCTACGCGACCAGTTGTGTTATTATCACTGGGGGCGGGTCCGCTCCAGCCAAGTGGCTGGAGGCCGGGTTAGCCAGTACACCTGCTGTGCAGCTGCTCCTGGCTCAGTGGGCTGCCAGGTGGCGAAGCAGCACGTGCGGGACGGCCGCAAGGAGAGCCTCCATGGCTTCGTGAAGACCTTCAAGAAAGAGTTTTCCACAGACGCTTATCCAGGAATCTACGCCTTGGACTGTGAGATGTGCTACACCACGCATGGCCTGGAGCTGACCCGCGTCACCGTGGTGGACGCCGACATGCAAGTGGTGTACGACACCTTCGTCAAGCCCGACAACGAGATCGTGGACTACAACACCAGGTTTTCCGGAGTGACCGAGGCCGACGTCGCCAAGACGAGCGTCACGTTGCCCGAAGTCCAAGCCATCCTGCTGAGCTTTTTCAGCGCCCAAACCATCCTCATCGGGCACAGCCTGGAGAGCGATCTGCTGGCCCTCAAGCTGATCCACAGCACCGTGGTGGACACGGCCGTGCTCTTCCCGCACTACCTGGGTTTCCCCTACAAGCGTTCCCTCAGGAATCTCGCGGCCGACTACCTGGGACAGATCATCCAGGACAGCCAGGACGGCCACAACTCCAGCGAGGACGCAAACGCCTGCCTGCAGCTGGCGATGTGGAAGGTTCGACAGCGCGCCCAGATCCAGCCACGCCACCGGTCCGCCTCTCCCGCCGCCCTGGCCTGTCCTGAGCCCCAGGCCTCTTCCCAAACTGCCATCGATCCCGAGAGCTAGCCCTGTCCACCTCGCCGCAAAGCGAAAGAAACTGGAGCAGCCGGCGGCAGGAGAGGGCCAAAAGCCAAGACTAACCCCGACCCCGGACTCCCAGTCCCCCGGAGTCCCTGCCGCGGGCCGTCGTCCCTGTCCCCATCCCTCTGCCCCTCCCAGACCTCTGTCCTTCCACCAATGGGCTCCCCGAGGCCCCAGCCGCCACTCCCAGTCCCCGGAGACCCTGCCGCCGCCCCTGGCGCCTGTGCCCATCCCTCTGCCCCTCCCAGACCTCTGGCCTTCCACCACTAGCCTCCCCCAGCCCACCTGGACTTCCCCGGCCTCTGACAACAAGGCCAGCCCCCAGGCCCACCAGCCTCCTGATCGTCTTCGTTCTTGGGCCTCTTCCCCTTCTGTGGGGCTGTCTGAACCTCCCCTCCCCCACCCGATTTTTCCCCCGCCCCCGGGGCAGGCGCAGAATAAATGTCTGTATGAAGTTAAAAATTAAAAATAAAAAAAAAGCTAAAAACAACTCAAAGTCCTTTGCTTTTGAATGTGCGCTTACCTGGTTTTCTCTAGAGGCACCACTGTGAGGTGGCTCAAGCCCTTAGGCTCTGGAGTTAGACATCTGGGTTCCCATTCCAATTCCACCACTGACTAGCTTTGTCATATTGGACGCATAACTTTTTTGCGCTTCTACTTCTTGATCTTTCAAGTGTCATCAGAAGATAATTAGACACCCACACAATAGCAATGGGAGATTTTAACACCCCACCGTCAACATGAAACAGATCAACGAGACAGAAAGTTGAAAAGGATATCCAGGAACTGAACTTAGCTCTGCACCAAGCAGACCGAATAGACATCTACATTAACTCTCCACCCCAAATCAACAGAATATACATTCTTCTCAGCACCACATCACACTTATTCCAAAACTGACCACATAGTTGGAAGGAAAGCACTCCTCCGCAAATGCAAAAGAACAGAAATTACAACCAACTGTCTCTCAGACCCCAGGGCAGTCAAACTGGACCTCAGGATGAAGAAACTCACTCAAAACCGCTCAACTACACGGAAACGGAGCAATCTGCTCCTGAGTGACTACTGGGTACATAGCGAAATGAAGACAGAATAAAGATGTTCTTTGAAACCAATGAGAACAAAGACACAACATACCAGAATCTCTGGGATACATTGAAAGCAGTGTGTAGAGGGAAACGTAGCATTAAATGCCCACAAGAGAAAGCAGGAAAGATCTAAAATGGACACCCTCACGTCCCAATTCAAAGAACCAGGGAAGCAAGAGCAAACACAATGCCTGAATCAGTCAGTCAACTTCCAACAGGGCTCCAAGAGAGAATGAACCACCATGCCTCTTTAAATCCACGTTTCTATTTGGAATCTTCAATGAGAGATGAGACACTAAGCAGCTAGTTTTGGTGGAATGGCTGATTTTGTCAATGTTTTCGGTGTGTGAGTGTGTGTGTGTGTGTGTATGTATGGATAACTAAATTAAACTGATAATCTGGATGCTTACATTTCCATTCATTTAATTTGTGTATGTGAGCCCACGCACACGTATATACACACACACTAACACTTCCAGAACACTGACTTAGTGAAGAACTGGATTTCCAGTGTGTCAGACAAATTTCAGAAAGCGCTGAAGAAGGGCATTTCTGATGGATTTCACCGTTCCTGGAATTTTATTTTCCTTTATAACTTAGAGTTCTTCTCTGGAGATTTAATAGATAAAAGTCTTTTGCAGTGTACGTTATTTCATTTTATTTTTATAATTTATTTGAATTGTCATTTTAAATTGACAAATAAAAATGATATATATTTATGGTGTACAACATGATGTTTCATATATGTATACATTGTGGAATGACACAAAAATCAAGCTAATTAACACATTCGTTTCCTCACATACTGATTTTATGGTGATGAGAACATGTTTCAAATCTACTCTGATAGCACATTTCAAGTATACAGTACATAGTTACCCACTGTGGTTGCCGTGCTGTTCAACATATCTCTAGAACTATTCGTATCTGGAATTTTGTATCATTAGACTAACATCTCCCAATCCCTCCCCGGCCCCTGCCTCGGGTAAGCAGCGTTCTGCTCTCTACGACTCTGAGTTCCACTTTTTTACATTGCACATAGAAGTGAGATCGTGCAGTATTTGTATTTCTGTGTTTGCTTTTTAAAACTTTATGATGTATTGATGTATTTTTTCAGACAGTGTCGGAGTCTGTCACCAAGGCTGGAGTACAGTGACACAAACACGGCTCACCACGGCCTCCACCTCCCGGGGTCAAGAGATCCTCCCACTTCAGCCTCCTGAGTAGCTAGGACTACAGGCGTCCAACACCACACCTGGCTAATTTTTGTATTTTTTGTAGAGATGGTTGATCTCCAACTCCTGGGCTCAACTCTTCCTCCTCCCTTCTCCTCCCAAAGTCCTGGGATTACAGGCCTGAGCCACTGTGTCTGGCCTTTGCTTTATTTCACACAGTAGAACATCCTCTAGGCTCATTCATGTTGCTAATGATAAGATTTCTTTCTTTTTCAAGGCTGAATAGGATTCTATTGGATATATGTACCTATATAGATAGATAGATAGATAGATAGATATACATTTATTATTATTGTTTTGGGGGGGATATGGTTTCGCTCGTGTTCCCCAGGCTGGAGTGCAGTGGCATGATTTCGGCTCACTACAACCTCTGCCTCCCAGGCTGAAGTGATTCTCCTGCCTCAGCTGAGATTAAAGGCATGTCCCATCATGTGCGGCCAATTTTGTGTTTCTAGGAGAGATGGGTTTTCACCATGTTGGCCAGGCTGGTCTCGAACTCCAACAATTCTACTTCAACTATTTATTGGAAACAAATACTTATGTGTGAGAAACAAGATTTTCAAGAGTGAAAGATTTAAAAACGACTTAATTGTACATCAGTAAGAGGCTGGCTAACTAAATCAGAGTACGTTCATCCTTACAGAAGAATACTATGCAGCTAGAACAAAACCAAATGGAGGAAACTCTTCCAAATGGTAACTTGGAATGATGTTCAAGACTTATTGTAAAATAAGTTTACAGTAAGGTGTAAGGTACCTTATGGCAAAATTCTCTCAGAAATGTGTGTGTGTGGATTTCAAGTCATCCCAGTCCTAGAACATTGTGCTCTTTAGAGATGCCATACCTGTCTTTCCCTTTGTAATATCAAAGCAGTAATATCTTCTCTGGAGGCTTGTTGGGTGAATTTAATGGAAGAAAGTTAAGGAGGTACCAGAACCATTGCTGTTTCCCCTCCGTAGCCCTGCCACCCACTAAAGAAAGTTGGATGAGATTACTTAATGATTTCCCATTAAGTTGTATTTCCAAATATCATGATTACCATTTGAATGTAGTTGGTATGGAGCTTCGTGAGTGTGTGCTTCGTTTATTATGCATCACGTTCAGCTCCTTGTTATTTGCCTCCTAGTTATCATAGTAAAACTCTACTCCTCTACTCCGAGGAGCCCCTACCATCCGTATCGTCACTTTCCGGCCCAGCACTCTTCATGCTCGTTCGTTTAAAGCATTCTACATTGGGCAAATGAATCTTGGAAGGCAAAAGCTACTGAATTTAGCGAGTTTGTGGAGGCGTTCCCACCGATCAGCCAGGTGGAGTTCCACACACCCGATGACTGCACAACTCCTATAAGGCAGCAATATGCTGCAAACCCAGACGGCCACTCTTCTCACCCCTCGTCCCTTTGCTGTTCTGGATAATGAGGTCAATAGTCACCTAGGCAACTTGCAAAACTAACTGAAATGGAGAAAGGCCTTCCGGCTGGTGACTAGCCGAGGTCCACCTGGCCCCAATAAGCTGCTGAACAAGAAGGGCTGCCAGAAATTTCCCCCTAGGGAATTTGGTGGAGACGAAGACCTGCTCACTGGACAACGGTTCCTCCCAGGATACCCCCAAGCTGAAGAAGCGGGCTCTGAGCCACCCCCTTTCACCCTCCTTTTCCCCACCCTGGCCTGCTGAAGGTGCGCGTCAGGATGCGGACTACTGAGCCCTAAAGAAATAAGTCCTTCCACTTTGACCCCACGGAGGATTGCCTGTGCGGATCTTCAACGAGTCTACCAGTGTCTAGACACGGGAGCAGTTCTGTCTGGCACAGCAGCTCCCTCAAGGAAGACAAGAGTGAGGAGAAAGGAAACTCAAGTCTGACCATTCTGCCCTGGGAGACAAGAGGAGGATCTCATCTCTCATCTTTCCAAGCAAGGCAACGAGACTTTCTCTCATCTTTCCAAGCAAGGCAAGGAGACTTTTTCTCATGAGGAAACAAAAAGAAGTTGGAAGGAACGAAACCAGCCTGGAAGGTGAATTCCTAAGGATTGCCCATTGAAACTGACAAAATGGCCCTTGTTTGACGAGAGGAATGAGCAGAGCATTGATGTGGTCAAAAAGGACTCGAGTGAGACTTTCCCAGCATGTTTCTACCAAAGCTTTGTCTAAGTTTCGCAAAACACTCTCCTAATAAGCAGATGTTTGGCTCTTCAGAAAGTCAACATGCAAAATGCCTTGAGCGTCCCATAACACTGATGCCATGATGTTGCCTTTGGTCTGCCCTCCTTTTCCTTTGACTGGACCACTGTCATCTCTTGGTAGCCATCGCTTTGATGACGCTTTGTCTTCAGGATCATATTGGCAAAGCCATGTTCCAAATTCCGGTTACAATTTGTCAAACAGGTGCCCCAGGATCGTGATCCCTCCTGTTGAAAATTTCCACTGATAGCTCTCGTCGTCACTGCAGCTGATCTGGGCACAATGGTTTTCACAGCCACTGCAGGATTCATCTTCCACATCTTCTCATCTCTTCTTGAAACAAGCCATACCTCCGTAAAGAGTTGATTTCTTTGGGCTAGTGTCCTTAGAAGCTTTTCTTCAAACATCAATGATTTCTTCATTCTTCCACCCAAGCTTCACCGTCAATTGGATGTTTGCTCTTGCTGCAATTTTAGCGGAATTCAAGTTGCACTGATAGGAGGCCTTTTCAGTGGATGTCTCATCCTTCTTAGTGCCTCCAATGAGATCCAGTTCAGAAAGGTTGTAAGAAGTTAGTACATGTTTATTTTAGTGAAAACGAATTGAAATCCATGCATAGATTTCTCACCATGTACATTTTCTATGAACTTTCGGAAGACCCCCTGTACTGAATATTGCCCAAATCCTGGGAGAGAAGTGGATGCGGTCCACTTCCTGTCTTCAGTTTGCCCACAGTGGAGGAGTGCACAGAGCAGGGAAAGGCAGCCCCAGAGAGAGGCATGCCCTCCAGCATGCGGCAGACTGCTGGCCCAGTCCTGGCTCCATGGGTTGCTGTGTGGGCCCAGCAAGCTGACCAACCTCCCTGAACCTTAATTTAATCCTAGGTAGCCCAATTCCACTCGCTATTATAGGACTGCTGTGCAGGGACAGTCAATTAACTTAAGAAAAGGAACCTAGCTCCAAGGTTGGCAACCGGGAATTCCAGTTGATTCCATGGGCGGACCCCCTGAGGAATCCCCAAGCTGAAGTCTCGTGGAGGATGAGGTTCAGTGTGACTAGACTGAAGCACCAATCCAATGAAGGGGAAGTCCCACCCACTCTGCCCTGTGCCTGTATAAAGGTGAGGCGGGGCGGCCGCGCCACTCATTGAAGCCGCCAGTTGGGAGAGGAGCAGAGCCAGGCCGGTGCTCCCGAAGGCAGCAAGATGTTGCGAGCCACAGCTCCCTGCTGGTTCCCACCTGCATACCCAGAAGCTAAGAAGGTGGCCGAGGAGGCGGCCCACGAGGCAAGCCGCCATTTGGGAGAGGAGCAGAGCCAGGTCGGTGTTCCCGAAGGCAGCAAGATGTTGCGAGCCACAGCTCCCTGCTGGTTCCCACCTGCATGCCCAGAAGCCAAGAAGGTGGCCGAGGAGGCGGCCCTCGAGGCAAGCCGCCAGTTGGGAGAGGAGCAGAGCCAGGCCGGTGCTCCCGAAGGCAGCAAGATGTTGCGAGCCACAGCTCCCTGCTGGTTCCCACCTGCATACCCAGAAGCTAAGAAGGTGGCCGAGGAGGCGCCCCACGAGGCAAGCCGCCATTTGGGAGTGGAGCAGAGCCAGGTCGGTGTTCCCGAAGGCAGCAAGATGTTGCGAGCCACAGCTCCCTGCTGGTTCCCTCCTGCATACCCAGAAGCCAAGAAGGTGGCCGAGGAGGCGGCCCTCGAGGCTCCAGAATTCCCACTGCCCTCTCATCAGCCTGCCCAGAGCTTCGGGCTCTGCGTGCCCCAGATGCACAACCAGGCCTCAGCACTCGTGGACATCCGGGCGGAGCCCCAGAATAGGGGTCCGGCGGTGCCCCCAGCGTGGCCCAAGATGGCGACGGAGGCGTGGTACTTCCCCGCGCAGAGGGGGTCGGCCTGCTGCTTGCCAGCCGCCCCAAGGCTGACAGAGAGGCCCTGTGGAGTCCGCATCTCAGCCCCCAGGGAGAGGAAGAGGATCGCCCACTTTCCCAGCCCCTGCTTGGTCGCAGGTCGCACCGATGCCAAGAGAACCCGGGTGGCCGGCAGCAGCCAACGCTCCAATGGCTCCAGGGTCGGCACACAGCCACGGAAGACTGGTCGCAACAGACGGGGGAGGGCATGCAAGACCTCCACCACACTCAGCTCTAAGCGAATCGTCCGTCGTCCATCCTTACCGACTTGGAAGAAACCCATTATCCTCCGAAGGTCTCGCTGCCAAGTCCCCACCGTCATCCGCCGAGGCTATCTCCAACTGTTCACCAAAGAGTGTCTCAAGTTCTGCGCCTCCCAGCAGGAGGCCGAGGAGAAGGCGCTGAACGAGGAGAAGGTGGCCTACGACTGCAGCCCCAACAAGAACATGTACCTGAATGTGGTCCTGAACACCCTCAAGAGACTGAAGGGCCTGACCCCCAGCTCCATGCCGGGCCTCAGCAGGGCCGCCCTGTACAGCCGCCTCCAGGAGTTCCTGCTCACCCAGGACCAGCTCAAGGAGAACGGCTACCCCTTCCCGCACCCCGAGCGGCCCGGAGGCGCCGTCCTCTTCACTGGCCAGGGGAAGGGGCCCGGCGACTCCTCCTGCAGGGTCTGCTGCCGTTGTGGCACCGACTACCTGGTGTCCTCCTCGGGCCGCTGTCTACGCGACCAGTTGTGTTATTATCACTGGGGGCGGGTCCGCTCCAGCCAAGTGGCTGGAGGCCGGGTTAGCCAGTACACCTGCTGTGCAGCTGCTCCTGGCTCAGTGGGCTGACAGGTGGCGAAGCAGCACGTGCGGGACGGCCGCAAGGAGAGCCTCCATGGCTTCGTGAAGACCTTCAAGAAAGAGTTTTCCACAGACGCTTATCCAGGAATCTACGCCTTGGACTGTGAGATGTGCTACACCACGCATGGCCTGGAGCTGACCCGCGTCACCGTGGTGGACGCCGACATGCAAGTGGTGTACGACACCTTCGTCAAGCCCGACAACGAGATCGTGGACTACAACACCAGGTTTTCCGGAGTGACCGAGGCCGACGTCGCCAAGACGAGCGTCACGTTGCCCGAAGTCCAAGCCATCCTGCTGAGCTTTTTCAGCGCCCAAACCATCCTCATCGGGCACAGCCTGGAGAGCGATCTGCTGGCCCTCAAGCTGATCCACAGCACCGTGGTGGACACGGCCGTGCTCTTCCCGCACTACCTGGGTTTCCCCTACAAGCGTTCCCTCAGGAATCTCGCGGCCGACTACCTGGGACAGATCATCCAGGACAGCCAGGACGGCCACAACTCCAGCGAGGACGCAAACGCCTGCCTGCAGCTGGCGATGTGGAAGGTTCGACAGCGCGCCCAGATCCAGCCACGCCACCGGTCCGCCTCTCCCGCCGCCCTGGCCTGTCCTGAGCCCCAGGCCTCTTCCCAAACTGCCATCGATCCCGAGAGCTAGCCCTGTCCACCTCGCCGCAAAGCGAAAGAAACTGGAGCAGCCGGCGGCAGGAGAGGGCCAAAAGCCAAGACTAACCCCGACCCCGGACTCCCAGTCCCCCGGAGTCCCTGCCGCGGGCCGTCGTCCCTGTCCCCATCCCTCTGCCCCTCCCAGACCTCTGTCCTTCCAGCAATGGGCTCCCCGAGGCCCCAGCCGCCACTCCCAGTCCCCGGAGACCCTGCCGCCGCCCCTGGCGCCTGTGCCCATCCCTCTGCCCCTCCCAGACCTCTGGCCTTCCACCACTAGCCTCCCCCAGCCCACCTGGACTTCCCCGGCCTCTGACAACAAGGCCAGCCCCCAGGCCCACCAGCCTCCTGATCGTCTTCGTTCTTGGGCCTCTTCCCCTTCTGTGGGGCTGTCTGAACCTCCCCTCCCCCACCCGATTTTTCCCCCGCCCCCGGGGCAGGCGCAGAATAAATGTCTGTATGAAGTTAAAAATTAAAAATAAAAAAAAGCTAAAAACAACTCAAAGTCCTTTGCTTTTGAATGTGCGCTTACCTGGTTTTCTCTAGAGGCACCACTGTGAGGTGGCTCAAGCCCTTAGGCTCTGGAGTTAGACATCTGGGTTCCCATTCCAATTCCACCACTGACTAGCTTTGTCATATTGGACGCATAACTTTTTTGCGCTTCTACTTCTTGATCTTTCAAGTGTCATCAGAAGATAATTAGACACCCACACAATAGCAATGGGAGATTTTAACACCCCACCGTCAACATGAAACAGATCAACGAGACAGAAAGTTGAAAAGGATATCCAGGAACTGAACTTAGCTCTGCACCAAGCAGACCGAATAGACATCTACATTAACTCTCCACCCCAAATCAACAGAATATACATTCTTCTCAGCACCACATCACACTTATTCCAAAACTGACCACATAGTTGGAAGGAAAGCACTCCTCCGCAAATGCAAAAGAACAGAAATTACAACCAACTGTCTCTCAGACCCCAGGGCAGTCAAACTGGACCTCAGGATGAAGAAACTCACTCAAAACCGCTCAACTACACGGAAACGGAGCAATCTGCTCCTGAGTGACTACTGGGTACATAGCGAAATGAAGACAGAATAAAGATGTTCTTTGAAACCAATGAGAACAAAGACACAACATACCAGAATCTCTGGGATACATTGAAAGCAGTGTGTAGAGGGAAACGTAGCATTAAATGCCCACAAGAGAAAGCAGGAAAGATCTAAAATGGACACCCTCACGTCCCAATTCAAAGAACCAGGGAAGCAAGAGCAAACACAATGCCTGAATCAGTCAGTCAACTTCCAACAGGGCTCCAAGAGAGAATGAACCACCATGCCTCTTTAAATCCACGTTTCTATTTGGAATCTTCAATGAGAGATGAGACACTAAGCAGCTAGTTTTGGTGGAATGGCTGATTTTGTCAATGTTTTCGGTGTGTGAGTGTGTGTGTGTGTGTGTATGTATGGATAACTAAATTAAACTGATAATCTGGATGCTTACATTTCCATTCATTTAATTTGTGTATGTGAGCCCACGCACACGTATATACACACACACTAACACTTCCAGAACACTGACTTAGTGAAGAACTGGATTTCCAGTGTGTCAGACAAATTTCAGAAAGCGCTGAAGAAGGGCATTTCTGATGGATTTCACCGTTCCTGGAATTTTATTTTCCTTTATACCTTAGAGTTCTTCTCTGGAGATTTAATAGATAAAAGTCTTTTGCAGTGTACGTTATTTCATTGTATTTTTATAATTTATTTGAATTGTCATTTTAAATTGACAAATAAAAATGATATATATTTATGGTGTACAACATGATGTTTCATGTATGTATACATTGTGGAATGACACAAAAATCAAGCTAATTAACACATTCGTTTCCTCACATACTGATTTTATGGTGATGAGAACATGTTTCAAATCTACTCTGATAGCACATTTCAAGTATACAGTACATAGTTACCCACTGTGGTTGCCGTGCTGTTCAACATATCTCTAGAACTATTCGTATCTGGAATTTTGTATCATTAGACTAACATCTCCCAATCCCTCCCCGGCCCCTGCCTCGGGTAAGCAGCGTTCTGCTCTCTACGACTCTGAGTTCCACTTTTTTACATTGCACATAGAAGTGAGATCGTGCAGTATTTGTATTTCTGTGTTTGCTTTTTAAAACTTTATGATGTATTGATGTATTTTTTCAGACAGTGTCGGAGTCTGTCACCAAGGCTGGAGTACAGTGACACAAACACGGCTCACCACGGCCTCCACCTCCCGGGGTCAAGAGATCCTCCCACTTCAGCCTCCTGAGTAGCTAGGACTACAGGCGTCCAACACCACACCTGGCTAATTTTTGTATTTTTTGTAGAGATGGTTGATCTCCAACTCCTGGGCTCAACTCTTCCTCCTCCCTTCTCCTCCCAAAGTCCTGGGATTACAGGCCTGAGCCACTGTGTCTGGCCTTTGCTTTATTTCACACAGTAGAACATCCTCTAGGCTCATTCATGTTGCTAATGATAAGATTTCTTTCTTTTTCAAGGCTGAATAGGATTCTATTGGATATATGTACTTATATAGATAGATAGATAGATAGATAGATATACATTTATTATTATTGTTTTGGGGGGGATATGGTTTCGCTCGTGTTCCCCAGGCTGGAGTGCAGTGGCATGATTTCGGCTCACTACAACCTCTGCCTCCCAGGCTGAAGTGATTCTCCTGCCTCAGCTGAGATTAAAGGCATGTCCCATCATGTGCGGCCAATTTTGTGTTTCTAGGAGAGATGGGTTTTCACCATGTTGGCCAGGCTGGTCTCGAACTCCAACAATTCTACTTCAACTATTTATTGGAAACAAATACTTATGTGTGAGAAACAAGATTTTCAAGAGTGAAAGATTTAAAAACGACTTAATTGTACATCAGTAAGAGGCTGGCTAACTAAATCAGAGTACGTTCATCCTTACAGAAGAATACTATGCAGCTAGAACAAAACCAAATGGAGGAAACTCTTCCAAATGGTAACTTGGAATGATGTTCAAGACTTATTGTAAAATAAGTTTACAGTAAGGTGTAAGGTACCTTATGGCAAAATTCTCTCAGAAATGTGTGTGTGTGGATTTCAAGTCATCCCAGTCCTAGAACATTGTGCTCTTTAGAGATGCCATACCTGTCTTTCCCTTTGTAATATCAAAGCAGTAATATCTTCTCTGGAGGCTTGTTGGGTGAATTTAATGGAAGAAAGTTAAGGAGGTACCAGAACCATTGCTGTTTCCCCTCCGTAGCCCTGCGACCCACTAAAGAAAGTTGGATGAGATTACTTAATGATTTCCCATTAAGTTGTATTTCCAAATATCATGATTACCATTTGAATGTAGTTGGTATGGAGCTTCGTGAGTGTGTGCTTCGTTTATTATGCATCACGTTCAGCTCCTTGTTATTTGCCTCCTAGTTATCATAGTAAAACTCTACTCCTCTACTCCGAGGAGCCCCTACCATCCGTATCGTCACTTTCCGGCCCAGCACTCTTCATGCTCGTTCGTTTAAAGCATTCTACATTGGGCAAATGAATCTTGGAAGGCAAAAGCTACTGAATTTAGCGAGTTTGTGGAGGCGTTCCCACCGATCAGCCAGGTGGAGTTCCACACACCCGATGACTGCACAACTCCTATAAGGCAGCAATATGCTGCAAACCCAGACGGCCACTCTTCTCACCCCTCGTCCCTTTGCTGTTCTGGATAATGAGGTCAATAGTCACCTAGGCAACTTGCAAAACTAACTGAAATGGAGAAAGGCCTTCCGGCTGGTGACTAGCCGAGGTCCACCTGGCCCCAATAAGCTGCTGAACAAGAAGGGCTGCCAGAAATTTCCCCCTAGGGAATTTGGTGGAGACGAAGACCTGCTCACTGGACAACGGTTCTTCCCAGGATACCCCCAAGCTGAAGAAGCGGGCTCTGAGCCACCCCCTTTCACCCTCCTTTTCCCCACCCTGGCCTGCTGAAGGTGCGCGTCAGGATGCGGACTACTGAGCCCTAAAGAAATAAGTCCTTCCACTTTGACCCCACGGAGGATTGCCTGTGCGGATCTTCAACGAGTCTACCAGTGTCTAGACACGGGAGCAGTTCTGTCTGGCACAGCAGCTCCCTCAAGGAAGACAAGAGTGAGGAGAAAGGAAACTCAAGTCTGACCATTCTGCCCTGGGAGACAAGAGGAGGATCTCATCTCTCATCTTTCCAAGCAAGGCAACGAGACTTTCTCTCATCTTTCCAAGCAAGGCAAGGAGACTTTTTCTCATGAGGAAACAAAAAGAAGTTGGAAGGAACGAAACCAGCCTGGAAGGTGAATTCCTAAGGATTGCCCATTGAAACTGACAAAATGGCCCTTGTTTGACGAGAGGAATGAGCAGAGCATTGATGTGGTCAAAAAGGACTCGAGTGAGACTTTCCCAGCATGTTTCTACCAAAGCTTTGTCTAAGTTTCGCAAAACACTCTCCTAATAAGCAGATGTTTGGCTCTTCAGAAAGTCAACATGCAAAATGCCTTGAGCGTCCCATAACACTGATGCCATGATGTTGCCTTTGGTCTGCCCTCCTTTTCCTTTGACTGGACCACTGTCATCTCTTGGTAGCCATCGCTTTGATGACGCTTTGTCTTCAGGATCATATTGGCAAAGCCATGTTCCAAATTCCGGTTACAATTTGTCAAACAGGTGCCCCAGGATCGTGATCCCTCCTGTTGAAAATTTCCACTGATAGCTCTCGTCGTCACTGCAGCTGATCTGGGCACAATGGTTTTCACAGCCACTGCAGGATTCATCTTCCACATCTTCTCATCTCTTCTTGAAACAAGCCATACCTCCGTAAAGAGTTGATTTCTTTGGGCTAGTGTCCTTAGAAGCTTTTCTTCAAACATCAATGATTTCTTCATTCTTCCACCCAAGCTTCACCGTCAATTGGATGTTTGCTCTTGCTGCAATTTTAGCGGAATTCAAGTTGCACTGATAGGAGGCCTTTTCAGTGGATGTCTCATCCTTCTTAGTGCCTCCAATGAGATCCAGTTCAGAAAGGTTGTAAGAAGTTAGTACATGTTTATTTTAGTGAAAACGAATTGAAATCCATGCATAGATTTCTCACCATGTACATTTTCTATGAACTTTCGGAAGACCCCCTGTACTGAATATTGCCCAAATCCTGGGAGAGAAGTGGATGCGGTCCACTTCCTGTCTTCAGTTTGCCCACAGTGGAGGAGTGCACAGAGCAGGGAAAGGCAGCCCCAGAGAGAGGCATGCCCTCCAGCATGCGGCAGACTGCTGGCCCAGTCCTGGCTCCATGGGTTGCTGTGTGGGCCCAGCAAGCTGACCAACCTCCCTGAACCTTAATTTAATCCTAGGTAGCCCAATTCCACTCGCTATTATAGGACTGCTGTGCAGGGACAGTCAATTAACTTAAGAAAAGGAACCTAGCTCCAAGGTTGGCAACCGGGAATTCCAGTTGATTCCATGGGCGGACCCCCTGAGGAATCCCCAAGCTGAAGTCTCGTGGAAGATGAGGTTCAGTGTGACTAGACTGAAGCACCAATCCAATGAAGGGGAAGTCCCACCCACTCTGCCCTGTGCCTGTATAAAGGTGAGGCGGGGCGGCCGCGCCACTCATTGAAGCCGCCAGTTGGGAGAGGAGCAGAGCCAGGCCGGTGCTCCCGAAGGCAGCAAGATGTTGCGAGCCACAGCTCCCTGCTGGTTCTCACCTGCATACCCAGAAGCTAAGAAGGTGGCCGAGGAGGCGGCCCACGAGGCAAGCCGCCATTTGGGAGAGGAGCAGAGCCAGGTCGGTGTTCCCGAAGGCAGCAAGATGTTGCGAGCCACAGCTCCCTGCTGGTTCCCACCTGCATGCCCAGAAGCCAAGAAGGTGGCCGAGGAGGCGGCCCTCGAGGCAAGCCGCCAGTTGGGAGAGGAGCAGAGCCAGGCCGGTGCTCCCGAAGGCAGCAAGATGTTGCGAGCCACAGCTCCCTGCTGGTTCCCACCTGCATACCCAGAAGCCAAGAAGGTGGCCGAGGAGGCGCCCCACGAGGCAAGCCGCCATTTGGGAGTGGAGCAGAGCCAGGTCGGTGTTCCCGAAGGCAGCAAGATGTTGCGAGCCACAGCTCCCTGCTGGTTCCCTCCTGCATACCCAGAAGCCAAGAAGGTGGCCGAGGAGGCGGCCCTCGAGGCTCCAGAATTCCCACTGCCCTCTCATCTGCCTGCCCAGAGCTTCGGGCTCTGCGTGCCCCAGATGCACAACCAGGCCTCAGCACTCGTGGACATCCGGGCGGAGCCCCAGAATAGGGGTCCGGCGGTGCCCCCAGCGTGGCCCAAGATGGCGACGGAGGCGTGGTACTTCCCCGCGCAGAGGGGGTCGGCCTGCTGCTTGCCAGCCGCCCCAAGGCTGACAGAGAGGCCCTGTGGAGTCCGCATCTCAGCCCCCAGGGAGAGGAAGAGGATCGCCCACTTTCCCAGCCCCTGCTTGGTCGCAGGTCGCACCGATGCCAAGAGAACCCGGGTGGCCGGCAGCAGCCAACGCTCCAATGGCTCCAGGGTCGGCACACAGCCACGGAAGACTGGTCGCAACAGACGGGGGAGGGCATGCAAGACCTCCACCACACTCAGCTCTAAGCGAATCGTCCGTCGTCCATCCTTACCGACTTGGAAGAAACCCATTATCCTCCGAAGGTCTCGCTGCCAAGTCCCCACCGTCATCCGCCGAGGCTATCTCCAACTGTTCACCAAAGAGTGTCTCAAGTTCTGCGCCTCCCAGCAGGAGGCCGAGGAGAAGGCGCTGAACGAGGAGAAGGTGGCCTACGACTGCAGCCCCAACAAGAACATGTACCTGAATGTGGTCCTGAACACCCTCAAGAGACTGAAGGGCCTGACCCCCAGCTCCATGCCGGGCCTCAGCAGGGCCGCCCTGTACAGCCGCCTCCAGGAGTTCCTGCTCACCCAGGACCAGCTCAAGGAGAACGGCTACCCCTTCCCGCACCCCGAGCGGCCCGGAGGCGCCGTCCTCTTCACTGGCCAGGGGAAGGGGCCCGGCGACTCCTCCTGCAGGGTCTGCTGCCGTTGTGGCACCGACTACCTGGTGTCCTCCTCGGGCCGCTGTCTACGCGACCAGTTGTGTTATTATCACTGGGGGCGGGTCCGCTCCAGCCAAGTGGCTGGAGGCCGGGTTAGCCAGTACACCTGCTGTGCAGCTGCTCCTGGCTCAGTGGGCTGCCAGGTGGCGAAGCAGCACGTGCGGGACGGCCGCAAGGAGAGCCTCCATGGCTTCGTGAAGACCTTCAAGAAAGAGTTTTCCACAGACGCTTATCCAGGAATCTACGCCTTGGACTGTGAGATGTGCTACACCACGCATGGCCTGGAGCTGACCCGCGTCACCGTGGTGGACGCCGACATGCAAGTGGTGTACGACACCTTCGTCAAGCCCGACAACGAGATCGTGGACTACAACACCAGGTTTTCCGGAGTGACCGAGGCCGACGTCGCCAAGACGAGCGTCACGTTGCCCGAAGTCCAAGCCATCCTGCTGAGCTTTTTCAGCGCCCAAACCATCCTCATCGGGCACAGCCTGGAGAGCGATCTGCTGGCCCTCAAGCTGATCCACAGCACCGTGGTGGACACGGCCGTGCTCTTCCCGCACTACCTGGGTTTCCCCTACAAGCGTTCCCTCAGGAATCTCGCGGCCGACTACCTGGGACAGATCATCCAGGACAGCCAGGACGGCCACAACTCCAGCGAGGACGCAAACGCCTGCCTGCAGCTGGCGATGTGGAAGGTTCGACAGCGCGCCCAGATCCAGCCACGCCACCGGTCCGCCTCTCCCGCCGCCCTGGCCTGTCCTGAGCCCCAGGCCTCTTCCCAAACTGCCATCGATCCCGAGAGCTAGCCCTGTCCACCTCGCCGCAAAGCGAAAGAAACTGGAGCAGCCGGCGGCAGGAGAGGGCCAAAAGCCAAGACTAACCCCGACCCCGGACTCCCAGTCCCCCGGAGTCCCTGCCGCGGGCCGTCGTCCCTGTCCCCATCCCTCTGCCCCTCCCAGACCTCTGTCCTTCCACCAATGGGCTCCCCGAGGCCCCAGCCGCCACTCCCAGTCCCCGGAGACCCTGCCGCCGCCCCTGGCGCCTGTGCCCATCCCTCTGCCCCTCCCAGACCTCTGGCCTTCCACCACTAGCCTCCCCCAGCCCACCTGGACTTCCCCGGCCTCTGACAACAAGGCCAGCCCCCAGGCCCACCAGCCTCCTGATCGTCTTCGTTCTTGGGCCTCTTCCCCTTCTGTGGGGCTGTCTGAACCTCCCCTCCCCCACCCGATTTTTCCCCCGCCCCCGGGGCAGGCGCAGAATAAATGTCTGTATGAAGTTAAAAATTAAAAATAAAAAAAAAGCTAAAAACAACTCAAAGTCCTTTGCTTTTGAATGTGCGCTTACCTGGTTTTCTCTAGAGGCACCACTGTGAGGTGGCTCAAGCCCTTAGGCTCTGGAGTTAGACATCTGGGTTCCCATTCCAATTCCACCACTGACTAGCTTTGTCATATTGGACGCATAACTTTTTTGCGCTTCTACTTCTTGATCTTTCAAGTGTCATCAGAAGATAATTAGACACCCACACAATAGCAATGGGAGATTTTAACACCCCACCGTCAACATGAAACAGATCAACGAGACAGAAAGTTGAAAAGGATATCCAGGAACTGAACTTAGCTCTGCACCAAGCAGACCGAATAGACATCTACATTAACTCTCCACCCCAAATCAACAGAATATACATTCTTCTCAGCACCACATCACACTTATTCCAAAACTGACCACATAGTTGGAAGGAAAGCACTCCTCCGCAAATGCAAAAGAACAGAAATTACAACCAACTGTCTCTCAGACCCCAGGGCAGTCAAACTGGACCTCAGGATGAAGAAACTCACTCAAAACCGCTCAACTACACGGAAACGGAGCAATCTGCTCCTGAGTGACTACTGGGTACATAGCGAAATGAAGACAGAATAAAGATGTTCTTTGAAACCAATGAGAACAAAGACACAACATACCAGAATCTCTGGGATACATTGAAAGCAGTGTGTAGAGGGAAACGTAGCATTAAATGCCCACAAGAGAAAGCAGGAAAGATCTAAAATGGACACCCTCACGTCCCAATTCAAAGAACCAGGGAAGCAAGAGCAAACACAATGCCTGAATCAGTCAGTCAACTTCCAACAGGGCTCCAAGAGAGAATGAACCACCATGCCTCTTTAAATCCACGTTTCTATTTGGAATCTTCAATGAGAGATGAGACACTAAGCAGCTAGTTTTGGTGGAATGGCTGATTTTGTCAATGTTTTCGGTGTGTGAGTGTGTGTGTGTGTGTGTATGTATGGATAACTAAATTAAACTGATAATCTGGATGCTTACATTTCCATTCATTTAATTTGTGTATGTGAGCCCACGCACACGTATATACACACACACTAACACTTCCAGAACACTGACTTAGTGAAGAACTGGATTTCCAGTGTGTCAGACAAATTTCAGAAAGCGCTGAAGAAGGGCATTTCTGATGGATTTCACCGTTCCTGGAATTTTATTTTCCTTTATAACTTAGAGTTCTTCTCTGGAGATTTAATAGATAAAAGTCTTTTGCAGTGTACGTTATTTCATTTTATTTTTATAATTTATTTGAATTGTCATTTTAAATTGACAAATAAAAATGATATATATTTATGGTGTACAACATGATGTTTCATATATGTATACATTGTGGAATGACACAAAAATCAAGCTAATTAACACATTCGTTTCCTCACATACTGATTTTATGGTGATGAGAACATGTTTCAAATCTACTCTGATAGCACATTTCAAGTATACAGTACATAGTTACCCACTGTGGTTGCCGTGCTGTTCAACATATCTCTAGAACTATTCGTATCTGGAATTTTGTATCATTAGACTAACATCTCCCAATCCCTCCCCGGCCCCTGCCTCGGGTAAGCAGCGTTCTGCTCTCTACGACTCTGAGTTCCACTTTTTTACATTGCACATAGAAGTGAGATCGTGCAGTATTTGTATTTCTGTGTTTGCTTTTTAAAACTTTATGATGTATTGATGTATTTTTTCAGACAGTGTCGGAGTCTGTCACCAAGGCTGGAGTACAGTGACACAAACACGGCTCACCACGGCCTCCACCTCCCGGGGTCAAGAGATCCTCCCACTTCAGCCTCCTGAGTAGCTAGGACTACAGGCGTCCAACACCACACCTGGCTAATTTTTGTATTTTTTGTAGAGATGGTTGATCTCCAACTCCTGGGCTCAACTCTTCCTCCTCCCTTCTCCTCCCAAAGTCCTGGGATTACAGGCCTGAGCCACTGTGTCTGGCCTTTGCTTTATTTCACACAGTAGAACATCCTCTAGGCTCATTCATGTTGCTAATGATAAGATTTCTTTCTTTTTCAAGGCTGAATAGGATTCTATTGGATATATGTACCTATATAGATAGATAGATAGATAGATAGATATACATTTATTATTATTGTTTTGGGGGGGATATGGTTTCGCTCGTGTTCCCCAGGCTGGAGTGCAGTGGCATGATTTCGGCTCACTACAACCTCTGCCTCCCAGGCTGAAGTGATTCTCCTGCCTCAGCTGAGATTAAAGGCATGTCCCATCATGTGCGGCCAATTTTGTGTTTCTAGGAGAGATGGGTTTTCACCATGTTGGCCAGGCTGGTCTCGAACTCCAACAATTCTACTTCAACTATTTATTGGAAACAAATACTTATGTGTGAGAAACAAGATTTTCAAGAGTGAAAGATTTAAAAACGACTTAATTGTACATCAGTAAGAGGCTGGCTAACTAAATCAGAGTACGTTCATCCTTACAGAAGAATACTATGCAGCTAGAACAAAACCAAATGGAGGAAACTCTTCCAAATGGTAACTTGGAATGATGTTCAAGACTTATTGTAAAATAAGTTTACAGTAAGGTGTAAGGTACCTTATGGCAAAATTCTCTCAGAAATGTGTGTGTGTGGATTTCAAGTCATCCCAGTCCTAGAACATTGTGCTCTTTAGAGATGCCATACCTGTCTTTCCCTTTGTAATATCAAAGCAGTAATATCTTCTCTGGAGGCTTGTTGGGTGAATTTAATGGAAGAAAGTTAAGGAGGTACCAGAACCATTGCTGTTTCCCCTCCGTAGCCCTGCCACCCACTAAAGAAAGTTGGATGAGATTACTTAATGATTTCCCATTAAGTTGTATTTCCAAATATCATGATTACCATTTGAATGTAGTTGGTATGGAGCTTCGTGAGTGTGTGCTTCGTTTATTATGCATCACGTTCAGCTCCTTGTTATTTGCCTCCTAGTTATCATAGTAAAACTCTACTCCTCTACTCCGAGGAGCCCCTACCATCCGTATCGTCACTTTCCGGCCCAGCACTCTTCATGCTCGTTCGTTTAAAGCATTCTACATTGGGCAAATGAATCTTGGAAGGCAAAAGCTACTGAATTTAGCGAGTTTGTGGAGGCGTTCCCACCGATCAGCCAGGTGGAGTTCCACACACCCGATGACTGCACAACTCCTATAAGGCAGCAATATGCTGCAAACCCAGACGGCCACTCTTCTCACCCCTCGTCCCTTTGCTGTTCTGGATAATGAGGTCAATAGTCACCTAGGCAACTTGCAAAACTAACTGAAATGGAGAAAGGCCTTCCGGCTGGTGACTAGCCGAGGTCCACCTGGCCCCAATAAGCTGCTGAACAAGAAGGGCTGCCAGAAATTTCCCCCTAGGGAATTTGGTGGAGACGAAGACCTGCTCACTGGACAACGGTTCCTCCCAGGATACCCCCAAGCTGAAGAAGCGGGCTCTGAGCCACCCCCTTTCACCCTCCTTTTCCCCACCCTGGCCTGCTGAAGGTGCGCGTCAGGATGCGGACTACTGAGCCCTAAAGAAATAAGTCCTTCCACTTTGACCCCACGGAGGATTGCCTGTGCGGATCTTCAACGAGTCTACCAGTGTCTAGACACGGGAGCAGTTCTGTCTGGCACAGCAGCTCCCTCAAGGAAGACAAGAGTGAGGAGAAAGGAAACTCAAGTCTGACCATTCTGCCCTGGGAGACAAGAGGAGGATCTCATCTCTCATCTTTCCAAGCAAGGCAACGAGACTTTCTCTCATCTTTCCAAGCAAGGCAAGGAGACTTTTTCTCATGAGGAAACAAAAAGAAGTTGGAAGGAACGAAACCAGCCTGGAAGGTGAATTCCTAAGGATTGCCCATTGAAACTGACAAAATGGCCCTTGTTTGACGAGAGGAATGAGCAGAGCATTGATGTGGTCAAAAAGGACTCGAGTGAGACTTTCCCAGCATGTTTCTACCAAAGCTTTGTCTAAGTTTCGCAAAACACTCTCCTAATAAGCAGATGTTTGGCTCTTCAGAAAGTCAACATGCAAAATGCCTTGAGCGTCCCATAACACTGATGCCATGATGTTGCCTTTGGTCTGCCCTCCTTTTCCTTTGACTGGACCACTGTCATCTCTTGGTAGCCATCGCTTTGATGACGCTTTGTCTTCAGGATCATATTGGCAAAGCCATGTTCCAAATTCCGGTTACAATTTGTCAAACAGGTGCCCCAGGATCGTGATCCCTCCTGTTGAAAATTTCCACTGATAGCTCTCGTCGTCACTGCAGCTGATCTGGGCACAATGGTTTTCACAGCCACTGCAGGATTCATCTTCCACATCTTCTCATCTCTTCTTGAAACAAGCCATACCTCCGTAAAGAGTTGATTTCTTTGGGCTAGTGTCCTTAGAAGCTTTTCTTCAAACATCAATGATTTCTTCATTCTTCCACCCAAGCTTCACCGTCAATTGGATGTTTGCTCTTGCTGCAATTTTAGCGGAATTCAAGTTGCACTGATAGGAGGCCTTTTCAGTGGATGTCTCATCCTTCTTAGTGCCTCCAATGAGATCCAGTTCAGAAAGGTTGTAAGAAGTTAGTACATGTTTATTTTAGTGAAAACGAATTGAAATCCATGCATAGATTTCTCACCATGTACATTTTCTATGAACTTTCGGAAGACCCCCTGTACTGAATATTGCCCAAATCCTGGGAGAGAAGTGGATGCGGTCCACTTCCTGTCTTCAGTTTGCCCACAGTGGAGGAGTGCACAGAGCAGGGAAAGGCAGCCCCAGAGAGAGGCATGCCCTCCAGCATGCGGCAGACTGCTGGCCCAGTCCTGGCTCCATGGGTTGCTGTGTGGGCCCAGCAAGCTGACCAACCTCCCTGAACCTTAATTTAATCCTAGGTAGCCCAATTCCACTCGCTATTATAGGACTGCTGTGCAGGGACAGTCAATTAACTTAAGAAAAGGAACCTAGCTCCAAGGTTGGCAACCGGGAATTCCAGTTGATTCCATGGGCGGACCCCCTGAGGAATCCCCAAGCTGAAGTCTCGTGGAGGATGAGGTTCAGTGTGACTAGACTGAAGCACCAATCCAATGAAGGGGAAGTCCCACCCACTCTGCCCTGTGCCTGTATAAAGGTGAGGCGGGGCGGCCGCGCCACTCATTGAAGCCGCCAGTTGGGAGAGGAGCAGAGCCAGGCCGGTGCTCCCGAAGGCAGCAAGATGTTGCGAGCCACAGCTCCCTGCTGGTTCCCACCTGCATACCCAGAAGCTAAGAAGGTGGCCGAGGAGGCGGCCCACGAGGCAAGCCGCCATTTGGGAGAGGAGCAGAGCCAGGTCGGTGTTCCCGAAGGCAGCAAGATGTTGCGAGCCACAGCTCCCTGCTGGTTCCCACCTGCATGCCCAGAAGCCAAGAAGGTGGCCGAGGAGGCGGCCCTCGAGGCAAGCCGCCAGTTGGGAGAGGAGCAGAGCCAGGCCGGTGCTCCCGAAGGCAGCAAGATGTTGCGAGCCACAGCTCCCTGCTGGTTCCCACCTGCATACCCAGAAGCTAAGAAGGTGGCCGAGGAGGCGCCCCACGAGGCAAGCCGCCATTTGGGAGTGGAGCAGAGCCAGGTCGGTGTTCCCGAAGGCAGCAAGATGTTGCGAGCCACAGCTCCCTGCTGGTTCCCTCCTGCATACCCAGAAGCCAAGAAGGTGGCCGAGGAGGCGGCCCTCGAGGCTCCAGAATTCCCACTGCCCTCTCATCAGCCTGCCCAGAGCTTCGGGCTCTGCGTGCCCCAGATGCACAACCAGGCCTCAGCACTCGTGGACATCCGGGCGGAGCCCCAGAATAGGGGTCCGGCGGTGCCCCCAGCGTGGCCCAAGATGGCGACGGAGGCGTGGTACTTCCCCGCGCAGAGGGGGTCGGCCTGCTGCTTGCCAGCCGCCCCAAGGCTGACAGAGAGGCCCTGTGGAGTCCGCATCTCAGCCCCCAGGGAGAGGAAGAGGATCGCCCACTTTCCCAGCCCCTGCTTGGTCGCAGGTCGCACCGATGCCAAGAGAACCCGGGTGGCCGGCAGCAGCCAACGCTCCAATGGCTCCAGGGTCGGCACACAGCCACGGAAGACTGGTCGCAACAGACGGGGGAGGGCATGCAAGACCTCCACCACACTCAGCTCTAAGCGAATCGTCCGTCGTCTATCCTTACCGACTTGGAAGAAACCCATTATCCTCCGAAGGTCTGGCTGCCAAGTCCCCACCGTCATCCGCCGAGGCTATCTCCAACTGTTCACCAAAGAGTGTCTCAAGTTCTGCGCCTCCCAGCAGGAGGCCGAGGAGAAGGCGCTGAACGAGGAGAAGGTGGCCTACGACTGCAGCCCCAACAAGAACATGTACCTGAATGTGGTCCTGAACACCCTCAAGAGACTGAAGGGCCTGACCCCCAGCTCCATGCCGGGCCTCAGCAGGGCCGCCCTGTACAGCCGCCTCCAGGAGTTCCTGCTCACCCAGGACCAGCTCAAGGAGAACGGCTACCCCTTCCCGCACCCCGAGCGGCCCGGAGGCGCCGTCCTCTTCACTGGCCAGGGGAAGGGGCCCGGCGACTCCTCCTGCAGGGTCTGCTGCCGTTGTGGCACCGACTACCTGGTGTCCTCCTCGGGCCGCTGTCTACGCGACCAGTTGTGTTATTATCACTGGGGGCGGGTCCGCTCCAGCCAAGTGGCTGGAGGCCGGGTTAGCCAGTACACCTGCTGTGCAGCTGCTCCTGGCTCAGTGGGCTGACAGGTGGCGAAGCAGCACGTGCGGGACGGCCGCAAGGAGAGCCTCCATGGCTTCGTGAAGACCTTCAAGAAAGAGTTTTCCACAGACGCTTATCCAGGAATCTACGCCTTGGACTGTGAGATGTGCTACACCACGCATGGCCTGGAGCTGACCCGCGTCACCGTGGTGGACGCCGACATGCAAGTGGTGTACGACACCTTCGTCAAGCCCGACAACGAGATCGTGGACTACAACACCAGGTTTTCCGGAGTGACCGAGGCCGACGTCGCCAAGACGAGCGTCACGTTGCCCGAAGTCCAAGCCATCCTGCTGAGCTTTTTCAGCGCCCAAACCATCCTCATCGGGCACAGCCTGGAGAGCGATCTGCTGGCCCTCAAGCTGATCCACAGCACCGTGGTGGACACGGCCGTGCTCTTCCCGCACTACCTGGGTTTCCCCTACAAGCGTTCCCTCAGGAATCTCGCGGCCGACTACCTGGGACAGATCATCCAGGACAGCCAGGACGGCCACAACTCCAGCGAGGACGCAAACGCCTGCCTGCAGCTGGCGATGTGGAAGGTTCGACAGCGCGCCCAGATCCAGCCACGCCACCGGTCCGCCTCTCCCGCCGCCCTGGCCTGTCCTGAGCCCCAGGCCTCTTCCCAAACTGCCATCGATCCCGAGAGCTAGCCCTGTCCACCTCGCCGCAAAGCGAAAGAAACTGGAGCAGCCGGCGGCAGGAGAGGGCCAAAAGCCAAGACTAACCCCGACCCCGGACTCCCAGTCCCCCGGAGTCCCTGCCGCGGGCCGTCGTCCCTGTCCCCATCCCTCTGCCCCTCCCAGACCTCTGTCCTTCCAGCAATGGGCTCCCCGAGGCCCCAGCCGCCACTCCCAGTCCCCGGAGACCCTGCCGCCGCCCCTGGCGCCTGTGCCCATCCCTCTGCCCCTCCCAGACTTCTGGCCTTCCACCACTAGCCTCCCCCAGCCCACCTGGACTTCCCCGGCCTCTGACAACAAGGCCAGCCCCCAGGCCCACCAGCCTCCTGATCGTCTTCGTTCTTGGGCCTCTTCCCCTTCTGTGGGGCTGTCTGAACCTCCCCTCCCCCACCCGATTTTTCCCCCGCCCCCGGGGCAGGCGCAGAATAAATGTCTGTATGAAGTTAAAAATTAAAAATAAAAAAAAGCTAAAAACAACTCAAAGTCCTTTGCTTTTGAATGTGCGCTTACCTGGTTTTCTCTAGAGGCACCACTGTGAGGTGGCTCAAGCCCTTAGGCTCTGGAGTTAGACATCTGGGTTCCCATTCCAATTCCACCACTGACTAGCTTTGTCATATTGGACGCATAACTTTTTTGCGCTTCTACTTCTTGATCTTTCAAGTGTCATCAGAAGATAATTAGACACCCACACAATAGCAATGGGAGATTTTAACACCCCACCGTCAACATGAAACAGATCAACGAGACAGAAAGTTGAAAAGGATATCCAGGAACTGAACTTAGCTCTGCACCAAGCAGACCGAATAGACATCTACATTAACTCTCCACCCCAAATCAACAGAATATACATTCTTCTCAGCACCACATCACACTTATTCCAAAACTGACCACATAGTTGGAAGGAAAGCACTCCTCCGCAAATGCAAAAGAACAGAAATTACAACCAACTGTCTCTCAGACCCCAGGGCAGTCAAACTGGACCTCAGGATGAAGAAACTCACTCAAAACCGCTCAACTACACGGAAACGGAGCAATCTGCTCCTGAGTGACTACTGGGTACATAGCGAAATGAAGACAGAATAAAGATGTTCTTTGAAACCAATGAGAACAAAGACACAACATACCAGAATCTCTGGGATACATTGAAAGCAGTGTGTAGAGGGAAACGTAGCATTAAATGCCCACAAGAGAAAGCAGGAAAGATCTAAAATGGACACCCTCACGTCCCAATTCAAAGAACCAGGGAAGCAAGAGCAAACACAATGCCTGAATCAGTCAGTCAACTTCCAACAGGGCTCCAAGAGAGAATGAACCACCATGCCTCTTTAAATCCACGTTTCTATTTGGAATCTTCAATGAGAGATGAGACACTAAGCAGCTAGTTTTGGTGGAATGGCTGATTTTGTCAATGTTTTCGGTGTGTGAGTGTGTGTGTGTGTGTGTATGTATGGATAACTAAATTAAACTGATAATCTGGATGCTTACATTTCCATTCATTTAATTTGTGTATGTGAGCCCACGCACACGTATATACACACACACTAACACTTCCAGAACACTGACTTAGTGAAGAACTGGATTTCCAGTGTGTCAGACAAATTTCAGAAAGCGCTGAAGAAGGGCATTTCTGATGGATTTCACCGTTCCTGGAATTTTATTTTCCTTTATAACTTAGAGTTCTTCTCTGGAGATTTAATAGATAAAAGTCTTTTGCAGTGTACGTTATTTCATTGTATTTTTATAATTTATTTGAATTGTCATTTTAAATTGACAAATAAAAATGATATATATTTATGGTGTACAACATGATGTTTCATGTATGTATACATTGTGGAATGACACAAAAATCAAGCTAATTAACACATTCGTTTCCTCACATACTGATTTTATGGTGATGAGAACATGTTTCAAATCTACTCTGATAGCACATTTCAAGTATACAGTACATAGTTACCCACTGTGGTTGCCGTGCTGTTCAACATATCTCTAGAACTATTCGTATCTGGAATTTTGTATCATTAGACTAACATCTCCCAATCCCTCCCCGGCCCCTGCCTCGGGTAAGCAGCGTTCTGCTCTCTACGACTCTGAGTTCCACTTTTTTACATTGCACATAGAAGTGAGATCGTGCAGTATTTGTATTTCTGTGTTTGCTTTTTAAAACTTTATGATGTATTGATGTATTTTTTCAGACAGTGTCGGAGTCTGTCACCAAGGCTGGAGTACAGTGACACAAACACGGCTCACCACGGCCTCCACCTCCCGGGGTCAAGAGATCCTCCCACTTCAGCCTCCTGAGTAGCTAGGACTACAGGCGTCCAACACCACACCTGGCTAATTTTTGTATTTTTTGTAGAGATGGTTGATCTCCAACTCCTGGGCTCAACTCTTCCTCCTCCCTTCTCCTCCCAAAGTCCTGGGATTACAGGCCTGAGCCACTGTGTCTGGCCTTTGCTTTATTTCACACAGTAGAACATCCTCTAGGCTCATTCATGTTGCTAATGATAAGATTTCTTTCTTTTTCAAGGCTGAATAGGATTCTATTGGATATATGTACTTATATAGATAGATAGATAGATAGATAGATATACATTTATTATTATTGTTTTGGGGGGGATATGGTTTCGCTCGTGTTCCCCAGGCTGGAGTGCAGTGGCATGATTTCGGCTCACTACAACCTCTGCCTCCCAGGCTGAAGTGATTCTCCTGCCTCAGCTGAGATTAAAGGCATGTCCCATCATGTGCGGCCAATTTTGTGTTTCTAGGAGAGATGGGTTTTCACCATGTTGGCCAGGCTGGTCTCGAACTCCAACAATTCTACTTCAACTATTTATTGGAAACAAATACTTATGTGTGAGAAACAAGATTTTCAAGAGTGAAAGATTTAAAAACGACTTAATTGTACATCAGTAAGAGGCTGGCTAACTAAATCAGAGTACGTTCATCCTTACAGAAGAATACTATGCAGCTAGAACAAAACCAAATGGAGGAAACTCTTCCAAATGGTAACTTGGAATGATGTTCAAGACTTATTGTAAAATAAGTTTACAGTAAGGTGTAAGGTACCTTATGGCAAAATTCTCTCAGAAATGTGTGTGTGTGGATTTCAAGTCATCCCAGTCCTAGAACATTGTGCTCTTTAGAGATGCCATACCTGTCTTTCCCTTTGTAATATCAAAGCAGTAATATCTTCTCTGGAGGCTTGTTGGGTGAATTGAATGGAAGAAAGTTAAGGAGGTACCAGAACCATTGCTGTTTCCCCTCCGTAGCCCTGCGACCCACTAAAGAAAGTTGGATGAGATTACTTAATGATTTCCCATTAAGTTGTATTTCCAAATATCATGATTACCATTTGAATGTAGTTGGTATGGAGCTTCGTGAGTGTGTGCTTCGTTTATTATGCATCACGTTCAGCTCCTTGTTATTTGCCTCCTAGTTATCATAGTAAAACTCTACTCCTCTACTCCGAGGAGCCCCTACCATCCGTATCGTCACTTTCCGGCCCAGCACTCTTCATGCTCGTTCGTTTAAAGCATTCTACATTGGGCAAATGAATCTTGGAAGGCAAAAGCTACTGAATTTAGCGAGTTTGTGGAGGCGTTCCCACCGATCAGCCAGGTGGAGTTCCACACACCCGATGACTGCACAACTCCTATAAGGCAGCAATATGCTGCAAACCCAGACGGCCACTCTTCTCACCCCTCGTCCCTTTGCTGTTCTGGATAATGAGGTCAATAGTCACCTAGGCAACTTGCAAAACTAACTGAAATGGAGAAAGGCCTTCCGGCTGGTGACTAGCCGAGGTCCACCTGGCCCCAATAAGCTGCTGAACAAGAAGGGCTGCCAGAAATTTCCCCCTAGGGAATTTGGTGGAGACGAAGACCTGCTCACTGGACAACGGTTCTTCCCAGGATACCCCCAAGCTGAAGAAGCGGGCTCTGAGCCACCCCCTTTCACCCTCCTTTTCCCCACCCTGGCCTGCTGAAGGTGCGCGTCAGGATGCGGACTACTGAGCCCTAAAGAAATAAGTCCTTCCACTTTGACCCCACGGAGGATTGCCTGTGCGGATCTTCAACGAGTCTACCAGTGTCTAGACACGGGAGCAGTTCTGTCTGGCACAGCAGCTCCCTCAAGGAAGACAAGAGTGAGGAGAAAGGAAACTCAAGTCTGACCATTCTGCCCTGGGAGACAAGAGGAGGATCTCATCTCTCATCTTTCCAAGCAAGGCAACGAGACTTTCTCTCATCTTTCCAAGCAAGGCAAGGAGACTTTTTCTCATGAGGAAACAAAAAGAAGTTGGAAGGAACGAAACCAGCCTGGAAGGTGAATTCCTAAGGATTGCCCATTGAAACTGACAAAATGGCCCTTGTTTGACGAGAGGAATGAGCAGAGCATTGATGTGGTCAAAAAGGACTCGAGTGAGACTTTCCCAGCATGTTTCTACCAAAGCTTTGTCTAAGTTTCGCAAAACACTCTCCTAATAAGCAGATGTTTGGCTCTTCAGAAAGTCAACATGCAAAATGCCTTGAGCGTCCCATAACACTGATGCCATGATGTTGCCTTTGGTCTGCCCTCCTTTTCCTTTGACTGGACCACTGTCATCTCTTGGTAGCCATCGCTTTGATGACGCTTTGTCTTCAGGATCATATTGGCAAAGCCATGTTCCAAATTCCGGTTACAATTTGTCAAACAGGTGCCCCAGGATCGTGATCCCTCCTGTTGAAAATTTCCACTGATAGCTCTCGTCGTCACTGCAGCTGATCTGGGCACAATGGTTTTCACAGCCACTGCAGGATTCATCTTCCACATCTTCTCATCTCTTCTTGAAACAAGCCATACCTCCGTAAAGAGTTGATTTCTTTGGGCTAGTGTCCTTAGAAGCTTTTCTTCAAACATCAATGATTTCTTCATTCTTCCACCCA
Organism: Pongo pygmaeus; assembly: GCF_028885625.2. NCBI lineage: Eukaryota > Metazoa > Chordata > Mammalia > Primates > Hominidae > Pongo > Pongo pygmaeus. Next base: position 51,895,450 of record NC_072380.2, read on the forward strand.
AGCTTCACCGTCAATTGGATGTTTGCTCTTGCTGCAATTTTAGCGGAATTCAAGTTGCACTGATAGGAGGCCTTTTCAGTGGATGTCTCATCCTTCTTAGTGCCTCCAATGAGATCCAGTTCAGAAAGGTTGTAAGAAGTTAGTACATGTTTATTTTAGTGAAAACGAATTGAAATCCATGCATAGATTTCTCACCATGTACATTTTCTATGAACTTTCGGAAGACCCCCTGTACTGAATATTGCCCAAATCCTGGGAGAGAAGTGGATGCGGTCCACTTCCTGTCTTCAGTTTGCCCACAGTGGAGGAGTGCACAGAGCAGGGAAAGGCAGCCCCAGAGAGAGGCATGCCCTCCAGCATGCGGCAGACTGCTGGCCCAGTCCTGGCTCCATGGGTTGCTGTGTGAGCCCAGCAAGCTGACCAACCTCCCTGAACCTTAATTTAATCCTAGGTAGCCCAATTCCACTCGCTATTATAGGACTGCTGTGCAGGGACAGTCAATTAACTTAAGAAAAGGAACCTAGCTCCAAGGTTGGCAACCGGGAATTCCAGTTGATTCCATGGGCGGACCCCCTGAGGAATCCCCAAGCTGAAGTCTCGTGGAAGATGAGGTTCAGTGTGACTAGACTGAAGCACCAATCCAATGAAGGGGAAGTCCCACCCACTCTGCCCTGTGCCTGTATAAAGGTGAGGCGGGGCGGCCGCGCCACTCATTGAAGCCGCCAGTTGGGAGAGGAGCAGAGCCAGGCCGGTGCTCCCGAAGGCAGCAAGATGTTGCGAGCCACAGCTCCCTGCTGGTTCTCACCTGCATACCCAGAAGCTAAGAAGGTGGCCGAGGAGGCGGCCCACGAGGCAAGCCGCCATTTGGGAGAGGAGCAGAGCCAGGTCGGTGTTCCCGAAGGCAGCAAGATGTTGCGAGCCACAGCTCCCTGCTGGTTCCCACCTGCATGCCCAGAAGCCAAGAAGGTGGCCGAGGAGGCGGCCCTCGAGGCAAGCCGCCAGTTGGGAGAGGAGCAGAGCCAGGCCGGTGCTCCCGAAGGCAGCAAGATGTTGCGAGCCACAGCTCCCTGCTGGTTCCCACCTGCATACCCAGAAGCCAAGAAGGTGGCCGAGGAGGCGCCCCACGAGGCAAGCCGCCATTTGGGAGTGGAGCAGAGCCAGGTCGGTGTTCCCGAAGGCAGCAAGATGTTGCGAGCCACAGCTCCCTGCTGGTTCCCTCCTGCATACCCAGAAGCCAAGAAGGTGGCCGAGGAGGCGGCCCTCGAGGCTCCAGAATTCCCACTGCCCTCTCATCTGCCTGCCCAGAGCTTCGGGCTCTGCGTGCCCCAGATGCACAACCAGGCCTCAGCACTCGTGGACATCCGGGCGGAGCCCCAGAATAGGGGTCCGGCGGTGCCCCCAGCGTGGCCCAAGATGGCGACGGAGGCGTGGTACTTCCCCGCGCAGAGGGGGTCGGCCTGCTGCTTGCCAGCCGCCCCAAGGCTGACAGAGAGGCCCTGTGGAGTCCGCATCTCAGCCCCCAGGGAGAGGAAGAGGATCGCCCACTTTCCCAGCCCCTGCTTGGTCGCAGGTCGCACCGATGCCAAGAGAACCCGGGTGGCCGGCAGCAGCCAACGCTCCAATGGCTCCAGGGTCGGCACACAGCCACGGAAGACTGGTCGCAACAGACGGGGGAGGGCATGCAAGACCTCCACCACACTCAGCTCTAAGCGAATCGTCCGTCGTCCATCCTTACCGACTTGGAAGAAACCCATTATCCTCCGAAGGTCTCGCTGCCAAGTCCCCACCGTCATCCGCCGAGGCTATCTCCAACTGTTCACCAAAGAGTGTCTCAAGTTCTGCGCCTCCCAGCAGGAGGCCGAGGAGAAGGCGCTGAACGAGGAGAAGGTGGCCTACGACTGCAGCCCCAACAAGAACATGTACCTGAATGTGGTCCTGAACACCCTCAAGAGACTGAAGGGCCTGACCCCCAGCTCCATGCCGGGCCTCAGCAGGGCCGCCCTGTACAGCCGCCTCCAGGAGTTCCTGCTCACCCAGGACCAGCTCAAGGAGAACGGCTACCCCTTCCCGCACCCCGAGCGGCCCGGAGGCGCCGTCCTCTTCACTGGCCAGGGGAAGGGGCCCGGCGACTCCTCCTGCAGGGTCTGCTGCCGTTGTGGCACCGACTACCTGGTGTCCTCCTCGGGCCGCTGTCTACGCGACCAGTTGTGTTATTATCACTGGGGGCGGGTCCGCTCCAGCCAAGTGGCTGGAGGCCGGGTTAGCCAGTACACCTGCTGTGCAGCTGCTCCTGGCTCAGTGGGCTGCCAGGTGGCGAAGCAGCACGTGCGGGACGGCCGCAAGGAGAGCCTCCATGGCTTCGTGAAGACCTTCAAGAAAGAGTTTTCCACAGACGCTTATCCAGGAATCTACGCCTTGGACTGTGAGATGTGCTACACCACGCATGGCCTGGAGCTGACCCGCGTCACCGTGGTGGACGCCGACATGCAAGTGGTGTACGACACCTTCGTCAAGCCCGACAACGAGATCGTGGACTACAACACCAGGTTTTCCGGAGTGACCGAGGCCGACGTCGCCAAGACGAGCGTCACGTTGCCCGAAGTCCAAGCCATCCTGCTGAGCTTTTTCAGCGCCCAAACCATCCTCATCGGGCACAGCCTGGAGAGCGATCTGCTGGCCCTCAAGCTGATCCACAGCACCGTGGTGGACACGGCCGTGCTCTTCCCGCACTACCTGGGTTTCCCCTACAAGCGTTCCCTCAGGAATCTCGCGGCCGACTACCTGGGACAGATCATCCAGGACAGCCAGGACGGCCACAACTCCAGCGAGGACGCAAACGCCTGCCTGCAGCTGGCGATGTGGAAGGTTCGACAGCGCGCCCAGATCCAGCCACGCCACCGGTCCGCCTCTCCCGCCGCCCTGGCCTGTCCTGAGCCCCAGGCCTCTTCCCAAACTGCCATCGATCCCGAGAGCTAGCCCTGTCCACCTCGCCGCAAAGCGAAAGAAACTGGAGCAGCCGGCGGCAGGAGAGGGCCAAAAGCCAAGACTAACCCCGACCCCGGACTCCCAGTCCCCCGGAGTCCCTGCCGCGGGCCGTCGTCCCTGTCCCCATCCCTCTGCCCCTCCCAGACCTCTGTCCTTCCACCAATGGGCTCCCCGAGGCCCCAGCCGCCACTCCCAGTCCCCGGAGACCCTGCCGCCGCCCCTGGCGCCTGTGCCCATCCCTCTGCCCCTCCCAGACCTCTGGCCTTCCACCACTAGCCTCCCCCAGCCCACCTGGACTTCCCCGGCCTCTGACAACAAGGCCAGCCCCCAGGCCCACCAGCCTCCTGATCGTCTTCGTTCTTGGGCCTCTTCCCCTTCTGTGGGGCTGTCTGAACCTCCCCTCCCCCACCCGATTTTTCCCCCGCCCCCGGGGCAGGCGCAGAATAAATGTCTGTATGAAGTTAAAAATTAAAAATAAAAAAAAAGCTAAAAACAACTCAAAGTCCTTTGCTTTTGAATGTGCGCTTACCTGGTTTTCTCTAGAGGCACCACTGTGAGGTGGCTCAAGCCCTTAGGCTCTGGAGTTAGACATCTGGGTTCCCATTCCAATTCCACCACTGACTAGCTTTGTCATATTGGACGCATAACTTTTTTGCGCTTCTACTTCTTGATCTTTCAAGTGTCATCAGAAGATAATTAGACACCCACACAATAGCAATGGGAGATTTTAACACCCCACCGTCAACATGAAACAGATCAACGAGACAGAAAGTTGAAAAGGATATCCAGGAACTGAACTTAGCTCTGCACCAAGCAGACCGAATAGACATCTACATTAACTCTCCACCCCAAATCAACAGAATATACATTCTTCTCAGCACCACATCACACTTATTCCAAAACTGACCACATAGTTGGAAGGAAAGCACTCCTCCGCAAATGCAAAAGAACAGAAATTACAACCAACTGTCTCTCAGACCCCAGGGCAGTCAAACTGGACCTCAGGATGAAGAAACTCACTCAAAACCGCTCAACTACACGGAAACGGAGCAATCTGCTCCTGAGTGACTACTGGGTACATAGCGAAATGAAGACAGAATAAAGATGTTCTTTGAAACCAATGAGAACAAAGACACAACATACCAGAATCTCTGGGATACATTGAAAGCAGTGTGTAGAGGGAAACGTAGCATTAAATGCCCACAAGAGAAAGCAGGAAAGATCTAAAATGGACACCCTCACGTCCCAATTCAAAGAACCAGGGAAGCAAGAGCAAACACAATGCCTGAATCAGTCAGTCAACTTCCAACAGGGCTCCAAGAGAGAATGAACCACCATGCCTCTTTAAATCCACGTTTCTATTTGGAATCTTCAATGAGAGATGAGACACTAAGCAGCTAGTTTTGGTGGAATGGCTGATTTTGTCAATGTTTTCGGTGTGTGAGTGTGTGTGTGTGTGTGTGTACGTATGGATAACTAAATTGAACTGATAATCTGGATGCTTACATTTCCATTCATTTAATTTGTGTATGTGAGCCCACGCACACGTATATACACACACACTAACACTTCCAGAACACTGACTTAGTGAAGAACTGGATTTCCAGTGTGTCAGACAAATTTCAGAAAGCGCTGAAGAAGGGCATTTCTGATGGATTTCACCGTTCCTGGAATTTTATTTTCCTTTATAACTTAGAGTTCTTCTCTGGAGATTTAATAGATAAAAGTCTTTTGCAGTGTACGTTATTTCATTGTATTTTTATAATTTATTTAAATTGTCATTTTAAATTGACAAATAAAAATGATATATATTTATGGTGTACAACATGATGTTTCATATATGTATACATTGTGGAATGACACAAAAATCAAGCTAATTAACACATTCGTTTCCTCACATACTGATTTTATGGTGATGAGAACATGTTTCAAATCTACTCTGATAGCACATTTCAAGTATACAGTACATAGTTACCCACTGTGGTTGCCGTGCTGTTCAACATATCTCTAGAACTATTCGTATCTGAAATTTTGTATCATTAGACTAACATCTCCCAATCCCTCCCCGGCCCCTGCCTCGGGTAAGCAGCGTTCTGCTCTCTACGACTCTGAGTTCCACTTTTTTACATTGCACATAGAAGTGAGATCGTGCAGTATTTGTATTTCTGTGTTTGCTTTTTAAAACTTTATGATGTATTGATGTATTTTTTCAGACAGTGTCGGAGTCTGTCACCAAGGCTGGAGTACAGTGACACAAACACGGCTCACCACGGCCTCCACCTCCCGGGGTCAAGAGATCCTCCCACTTCAGCCTCCTGAGTAGCTAGGACTACAGGCGTCCAACACCACACCTGGCTAATTTTTGTATTTTTTGTAGAGATGGTTGATCTCCAACTCCTGGGCTCAACTCTTCCTCCTCCCTTCTCCTCCCAAAGTCCTGGGATTACAGGCCTGAGCCACTGTGTCTGGCCTTTGCTTTATTTCACACAGTAGAACATCCTCTAGGCTCATTCATGTTGCTAATGATAAGATTTCTTTCTTTTTCAAGGCTGAATAGGATTCTATTGGATATATGTACCTATATAGATAGAGAGATAGATAGATATACATTTATTATTATTGTTTTGGGGGGGATATGGTTTCGCTCGTGTTCCCCAGGCTGGAGTGCAGTGGCATGATTTCGGCTCACTACAACCTCTGCCTCCCAGGCTGAAGTGATTCTCCTGCCTCAGCTGAGATTAAAGGCATGTCCCATCATGTGCGGCCAATTTTGTGTTTCTAGGAGAGATGGGTTTTCACCATGTTGGCCAGGCTGGTCTCGAACTCCAACAATTCTACTTCAACTATTTATTGGATACAAATATTTATGTGTGAGAAACAAGATTTTCAAGAGTGAAAGATTTAAAAACGACTTAATTGTACATCAGTAAGAGGCTGGCTAACTAAATCAGAGTACGTTCATCCTTACAGAAGAATACTATGCAGCTAGAACAAAACCAAATGGAGGAAACTCTTCCAAATGGTAACTTGGAATGATGTTCAAGACTTATTGTAAAATAAGTTTACAGTAAGGTGTAAGGTACCTTATGGCAAAATTCTCTCAGAAATGTGTGTGTGTGGATTTCAAGTCATCCCAGTCCTAGAACATTGTGCTCTTTAGAGATGCCATACCTGTCTTTCCCTTTGTAATATCAAAGCAGTAATATCTTCTCTGGAGGCTTGTTGGGTGAATTGAATGGAAGAAAGTTAAGGAGGTACCAGAACCATTGCTGTTTCCCCTCCGTAGCCCTGCCACCCACTAAAGAAAATTGGATGAGATTACTTAATGATTTCCCATTAAGTTGTATTTCCAAATATCATGATTACCATTTGAATGTAGTTGGTATGGAGCTTCGTGAGTGTGTGCTTCGTTTATTATGCATCACGTTCAGCTCCTTGTTATTTGCCTCCTAGTTATCATAGTAAAACTCTACTCCTCTACTCCGAGGAGCCCCTACCATCCGTATCGTCACTTTCCGGCCCAGCACTCTTCATGCTCATTCGTTTAAAGCATTCTACATTGGGCAAATGAATCTTGGAAGGCAAAAGCTACTGAATTTAGCGAGTTTGTGGAGGCGTTCCCACCGATCAGCCAGGTGGAGTTCCACACACCCGATGACTGCACAACTCCTATAAGGCAGCAATATGCTGCAAACCCAGACGGCCACTCTTCTCACCCCTCGTCCCTTTGCTGTTCTGGATAATGAGGTCAATAGTCACCTAGGCAACTTGCAAAACTAACTGAAATGGAGAAAGGCCTTCCGGCTGGTGACTAGCCGAGGTCCACCTGGCCCCAATAAGCTGCTGAACAAGAAGGGCTGCCAGAAATTTCCCCCTAGGGAATTTGGTGGAGACGAAGACCTGCTCACTGGACAACGGTTCCTCCCAGGATACCCCCAAGCTGAAGAAGCGGGCTCTGAGCCACCCCCTTTCACCCTCCTTTTCCCCACCCTGGCCTGCTGAAGGTGCGCGTCAGGATGCGGACTACTGAGCCCTAAAGAAATAAGTCCTTCCACTTTGACCCCACGGAGGATTGCCTGCGCGGATCTTCAACGAGTCTACCAGTGTCTAGACACGGGAGCAGTTCTGTCTGGCACAGCAGCTCCCTCAAGGAAGACAAGAGTGAGGAGAAAGGAAACTCAAGTCTGACCATTCTGCCCTGGGAGACAAGAGGAGGATCTCATCTCTCATCTTTCCAAGCAAGGCAACGAGACTTTCTCTCATCTTTCCAAGCAAGGCAAGGAGACTTTTTCTCATGAGGAAACAAAAAGAAGTTGGAAGGAACGAAACCAGCCTGGAAGGTGAATTCCTAAGGATTGCCCATTGAAACTGACAAAATGGCCCTTGTTTGACGAGAGGAATGAGCAGAGCATTGATGTGGTCAAAAAGGACTCGAGTGAGACTTTCCCAGCATGTTTCTACCAAAGCTTTGTCTAAGTTTCGCAAAACACTCTCCTAATAAGCAGATGTTTGGCTCTTCAGAAAGTCAACATGCAAAATGCCTTGAGCGTCCCATAACACTGATGCCATGATGTTGCCTTTGGTCTGCCCTCCTTTTCCTTTGACTGGACCACTGCCATCTCTTGGTAGCCATCGCTTTGATGACGCTTTGTCTTCAGGATCATATTGGCAAAGCCATGTTCCAAATTCCGGTTACAATTTGTCAAACAGGTGCCCCAGGATCGTGATCCCTCCTGTTGAAAATTTCCACTGATAGCTCTCGTCCTCACTGCAGCTGATCTGGGCACAATGGTTTTCACAGCCACTGCAGGATTCATCTTCCACATCTTCTCATCTCTTCTTGAAACAAGCCATACCTCCGTAAAGAGTTGATTTCTTTGGGCTAGTGTCCTTAGAAGCTTTTCTTCAAACATCAATGATTTCTTCATTCTTCCACCCAAGCTTCACCGTCAATTGGATGTTTGCTCTTGCTGCAATTTTAGCGGAATTCAAGTTGCACTGATAGGAGGCCTTTTCAGTGGATGTCTCATCCTTCTTAGTGCCTCCAATGAGATCCAGTTCAGAAAGGTTGTAAGAAGTTAGTACATGTTTATTTTAGTGAAAACGAATTGAAATCCATGCATAGATTTCTCACCATGTACATTTTCTATGAACTTTCGGAAGACCCCCTGTACTGAATATTGCCCAAATCCTGGGAGAGAAGTGGATGCGGTCCACTTCCTGTCTTCAGTTTGCCCACAGTGGAGGAGTGCACAGAGCAGGGAAAGGCAGCCCCAGAGAGAGGCATGCCCTCCAGCATGCGGCAGACTGCTGGCCCAGTCCTGGCTCCATGGGTTGCTGTGTGGGCCCAGCAAGCTGACCAACCTCCCTGAACCTTAATTTAATCCTAGGTAGCCCAATTCCACTCGCTATTATAGGACTGCTGTGCAGGGACAGTCAATTAACTTAAGAAAAGGAACCTAGCTCCAAGGTTGGCAACCGGGAATTCCAGTTGATTCCATGGGCGGACCCCCTGAGGAATCCCCAAGCTGAAGTCTCGTGGAAGATGAGGTTCAGTGTGACTAGACTGAAGCACCAATCCAATGAAGGGGAAGTCCCACCCACTCTGCCCTGTGCCTGTATAAAGGTGAGGCGGGGCGGCCGCGCCACTCATTGAAGCCGCCAGTTGGGAGAGGAGCAGAGCCAGGCCGGTGCTCCCGAAGGCAGCAAGATGTTGCGAGCCACAACTCCCTGCTGGTTCTCACCTGCATACCCAGAAGCTAAGAAGGTGGCCGAGGAGGCGGCCCACGAGGCAAGCCGCCATTTGGGAGAGGAGCAGAGCCAGGTCGGTGTTCCCGAAGGCAGCAAGATGTTGCGAGCCACAGCTCCCTGCTGGTTCCCACCTGCATGCCCAGAAGCCAAGAAGGTGGCCGAGGAGGCGGCCCTCGAGGCAAGCCGCCAGTTGGGAGAGGAGCAGAGCCAGGCCGGTGCTCCCGAAGGCAGCAAGATGTTGCGAGCCACAGCTCCCTGCTGGTTCCCACCTGCATACCCAGAAGCCAAGAAGGTGGCCGAGGAGGCGCCCCACGAGGCAAGCCGCCATTTGGGAGTGGAGCAGAGCCAGGTCGGTGTTCCCGAAGGCAGCAAGATGTTGCGAGCCACAGCTCCCTGCTGGTTCCCTCCTGCATACCCAGAAGCCAAGAAGGTGGCCGAGTAGGCGGCCCTCGAGGCTCCAGAATTCCCACTGCCCTCTCATCAGCCTGCCCAGAGCTTCGGGCTCTGCGTGCCCCAGATGCACAACCAGGCCTCAGCACTCGTGGACATCCGGGCGGAGCCCCAGAATAGGGGTCCGGCGGTGCCCCCAGCGTGGCCCAAGATGGCGACGGAGGCGTGGTACTTCCCCGCGCAGAGGGGGTCGGCCTGCTGCTTGCCAGCCGCCCCAAGGCTGACAGAGAGGCCCTGTGGAGTCCGCATCTCAGCCCCCAGGGAGAGGAAGAGGATCGCCCACTTTCCCAGCCCCTGCTTGGTCGCAGGTCGCACCGATGCCAAGAGAACCCGGGTGGCCGGCAGCAGCCAACGCTCCAATGGCTCCAGGGTCGGCACACAGCCACGGAAGACTGGTCGCAACAGACGGGGGAGGGCATGCAAGACCTCCACCACACTCAGCTCTAAGCGAATCGTCCGTCGTCCATCCTTACCGACTTGGAAGAAACCCATTATCCTCCGAAGGTCTCGCTGCCAAGTCCCCACCGTCATCCGCCGAGGCTATCTCCAACTGTTCACCAAAGAGTGTCTCAAGTTCTGCGCCTCCCAGCAGGAGGCCGAGGAGAAGGCGCTGAACGAGGAGAAGGTGGCCTACGACTGCAGCCCCAACAAGAACATGTACCTGAATGTGGTCCTGAACACCCTCAAGAGACTGAAGGGCCTGACCCCCAGCTCCATGCCGGGCCTCAGCAGGGCCGCCCTGTACAGCCGCCTCCAGGAGTTCCTGCTCACCCAGGACCAGCTCAAGGAGAACGGCTACCCCTTCCCGCACCCCGAGCGGCCCGGAGGCGCCGTCCTCTTCACTGGCCAGGGGAAGGGGCCCGGCGACTCCTCCTGCAGGGTCTGCTGCCGTTGTGGCACCGACTACCTGGTGTCCTCCTCGGGCCGCTGTCTACGCGACCAGTTGTGTTATTATCACTGGGGGCGGGTCCGCTCCAGCCAAGTGGCTGGAGGCCGGGTTAGCCAGTACACCTGCTGTGCAGCTGCTCCTGGCTCAGTGGGCTGCCAGGTGGCGAAGCAGCACGTGCGGGACGGCCGCAAGGAGAGCCTCCATGGCTTCGTGAAGACCTTCAAGAAAGAGTTTTCCACAGACGCTTATCCAGGAATCTACGCCTTGGACTGTGAGATGTGCTACACCACGCATGGCCTGGAGCTGACCCGCGTCACCGTGGTGGACGCCGACATGCAAGTGGTGTACGACACCTTCGTCAAGCCCGACAACGAGATCGTGGACTACAACACCAGGTTTTCCGGAGTGACCGAGGCCGACGTCGCCAAGACGAGCGTCACGTTGCCGGAAGTCCAAGCCATCCTGCTGAGCTTTTTCAGCGCCCAAACCATCCTCATCGGGCACAGCCTGGAGAGCGATCTGCTGGCCCTCAAGCTGATCCACAGCACCGTGGTGGACACGGCCGTGCTCTTCCCGCACTACCTGGGTTTCCCCTACAAGCGTTCCCTCAGGAATCTCGCGGCCGACTACCTGGGACAGATCATCCAGGACAGCCAGGACGGCCACAACTCCAGCGAGGACGCAAACGCCTGCCTGCAGCTGGCGATGTGGAAGGTTCGACAGCGCGCCCAGATCCAGCCACGCCACCGGTCCGCCTCTCCCGCCGCCCTGGCCTGTCCTGAGCCCCAGGCCTCTTCCCAAACTGCCATCGATCCCGAGAGCTAGCCCTGTCCACCTCGCCGCAAAGCGAAAGAAACTGGAGCAGCCGGCGGCAGGAGAGGGCCAAAAGCCAAGACTAACCCCGACCCCGGACTCCCAGTCCCCCGGAGTCCCTGCCGCGGGCCGTCGTCCCTGTCCCCATCCCTCTGCCCCTCCCAGACCTCTGTCCTTCCAGCAATGGGCTCCCCGAGGCCCCAGCCGCCACTCCCAGTCCCCGGAGACCCTGCCGCCGCCCCTGGCGCCTGTGCCCATCCCTCTGCCCCTCCCAGACCTCTGGCCTTCCACCACTAGCCTCCCCCAGCCCACCTGGACTTCCCCGGCCTCTGACAACAAGGCCAGCCCCCAGGCCCACCAGCCTCCTGATCGTCTTCGTTCTTGGGCCTCTTCCCCTTCTGTGGGGCTGTCTGAACCTCCCCTCCCCCACCCGATTTTTCCCCCGCCCCCGGGGCAGGCGCAGAATAAATGTCTGTATGAAGTTAAAAATTAAAAATAAAAAAAAAGCTAAAAACAACTCAAAGTCCTTTGCTTTTGAATGTGCGCTTACCTGGTTTTCTCTAGAGGCACCACTGTGAGGTGGCTCAAGCCCTTAGGCTCTGGAGTTAGACATCTGGGTTCCCATTCCAATTCCACCACTGACTAGCTTTGTCATATTGGACGCATAACTTTTTTGCGCTTCTACTTCTTGATCTTTCAAGTGTCATCAGAAGATAATTAGACACCCACACAATAGCAATGGGAGATTTTAACACCCCACCGTCAACATGAAACAGATCAACGAGACAGAAAGTTGAAAAGGATATCCAGGAACTGAACTTAGCTCTGCACCAAGCAGACCGAATAGACATCTACATTAACTCTCCACCCCAAATCAACAGAATATACATTCTTCTCAGCACCACATCACACTTATTCCAAAACTGACCACATAGTTGGAAGGAAAGCACTCCTCCGCAAATGCAAAAGAACAGAAATTACAACCAACTGTCTCTCAGACCCCAGGGCAGTCAAACTGGACCTCAGGATGAAGAAACTCACTCAAAACCGCTCAACTACATGGAAACGGAGCAATCTGCTCCTGAGTGACTACTGGGTACATAGCGAAATGAAGACAGAATAAAGATGTTCTTTGAAACCAATGAGAACAAAGACACAACATACCAGAATCTCTGGGATACATTGAAAGCAGTGTGTAGAGGGAAACGTAGCATTAAATGCCCACAAGAGAAAGCAGGAAAGATCTAAAATGGACACCCTCACGTCCCAATTCAAAGAACCAGGGAAGCAAGAGCAAACACAATGCCTGAATCAGTCAGTCAACTTCCAACAGGGCTCCAAGAGAGAATGAACCACCATGCCTCTTTAAATCCACGTTTCTATTTGGAATCTTCAATGAGAGATGAGACACTAAGCAGCTAGTTTTGGTGGAATGGCTGATTTTGTCAATGTTTTCGGTGTGTGAGTGTGTGTGTGTGTGTGTACGTATGGATAACTAAATTGAACTGATAATCTGGATGCTTACATTTCCATTCATTTAATTTGTGTATGTGAGCCCACGCACACGTATATACACACACACTAACACTTCCAGAACACTGACTTAGTGAAGAACTGGATTTCCAGTGTGTCAGACAAATTTCAGAAAGCGCTGAAGAAGGGCATTTCTGATGGATTTCACCGTTCCTGGAATTTTATTTTCCTTTATAACTTAGAGTTCTTCTCTGGAGATTTAATAGATAAAAGTCTTTTGCAGTGTACGTTATTTCATTTTATTTTTATAATTTATTTGAATTGTCATTTTAAATTGACAAATAAAAATGATATATATTTATGGTGTACAACATGATGTTTCATGTATGTATACATTGTGGAATGACACAAAAATCAAGCTAATTAACACATTCGTTTCCTCACATACTGATTTTATGGTGATGAGAACATGTTTCAAATCTACTCTGATAGCACATTTCAAGTATACAGTACATAGTTACCCACTGTGGTTGCCGTGCTGTTCAACATATCTCTAGAACTATTCGTATCTGGAATTTTGTATCATTAGACTAACATCTCCCAATCCCTCCCCGGCCCCTGCCTCGGGTAAGCAGCGTTCTGCTCTCTACGACTCTGAGTTCCACTTTTTTACATTGCACATAGAAGTGAGATCGTGCAGTATTTGTATTTCTGTGTTTGCTTTTTAAAACTTTATGATGTATTGATGTATTTTTTCAGACAGTGTCGGAGTCTGTCACCAAGGCTGGAGTACAGTGACACAAACACGGCTCACCACGGCCTCCACCTCCCGGGGTCAAGAGATCCTCCCACTTCAGCCTCCTGAGTAGCTAGGACTACAGGCGTCCAACACCACACCTGGCTAATTTTTGTATTTTTTGTAGAGATGGTTGATCTCCAACTCCTGGGCTCAACTCTTCCTCCTCCCTTCTCCTCCCAAAGTCCTGGGATTACAGGCCTGAGCCACTGTGTCTGGCCTTTGCTTTATTTCACACAGTAGAACATCCTCTAGGCTCATTCATGTTGCTAATGATAAGATTTCTTTCTTTTTCAAGGCTGAATAGGATTCTATTGGATATATGTACTTATATAGATAGATAGATAGATAGATAGATATACATTTATTATTATTGTTTTGGGGGGGATATGGTTTCGCTCGTGTTCCCCAGGCTGGAGTGCAGTGGCATGATTTCGGCTCACTACAACCTCTGCCTCCCAGGCTGAAGTGATTCTCCTGCCTCAGCTGAGATTAAAGGCATGTCCCATCATGTGCGGCCAATTTTGTGTTTCTAGGAGAGATGGGTTTTCACCATGTTGGCCAGGCTGGTCTCGAACTCCAACAATTCTACTTCAACTATTTATTGGAAACAAATACTTATGTGTGAGAAACAAGATTTTCAAGAGTGAAAGATTTAAAAACGACTTAATTGTACATCAGTAAGAGGCTGGCTAACTAAATCAGAGTACGTTCATCCTTACAGAAGAATACTATGCAGCTAGAACAAAACCAAATGGAGGAAACTCTTCCAAATGGTAACTTGGAATGATGTTCAAGACTTATTGTAAAATAAGTTTACAGTAAGGTGTAAGGTACCTTATGGCAAAATTCTCTCAGAAATGTGTGTGTGTGGATTTCAAGTCATCCCAGTCCTAGAACATTGTGCTCTTTAGAGATGCCATACCTGTCTTTCCCTTTGTAATATCAAAGCAGTAATATCTTCTCTGGAGGCTTGTTGGGTGAATTTAATGGAAGAAAGTTAAGGAGGTACCAGAACCATTGCTGTTTCCCCTCCGTAGCCCTGCGACCCACTAAAGAAAGTTGGATGAGATTACTTAATGATTTCCCATTAAGTTGTATTTCCAAATATCATGATTACCATTTGAATGTAGTTGGTATGGAGCTTCGTGAGTGTGTGCTTCGTTTATTATGCATCACGTTCAGCTCCTTGTTATTTGCCTCCTAGTTATCATAGTAAAACTCTACTCCTCTACTCCGAGGAGCCCCTACCATCCGTATCGTCACTTTCCGGCCCAGCACTCTTCATGCTCGTTCGTTTAAAGCATTCTACATTGGGCAAATGAATCTTGGAAGGCAAAAGCTACTGAATTTAGCGAGTTTGTGGAGGCGTTCCCACCGATCAGCCAGGTGGAGTTCCACACACCCGATGACTGCACAACTCCTATAAGGCAGCAATATGCTGCAAACCCAGACGGCCACTCTTCTCACCCCTCGTCCCTTTGCTGTTCTGGATAATGAGGTCAATAGTCACCTAGGCAACTTGCAAAACTAACTGAAATGGAGAAAGGCCTTCCGGCTGGTGACTAGCCGAGGTCCACCTGGCCCCAATAAGCTGCTGAACAAGAAGGGCTGCCAGAAATTTCCCCCTAGGGAATTTGGTGGAGACGAAGACCTGCTCACTGGACAACGGTTCTTCCCAGGATACCCCCAAGCTGAAGAAGCGGGCTCTGAGCCACCCCCTTTCACCCTCCTTTTCCCCACCCTGGCCTGCTGAAGGTGCGCGTCAGGATGCGGACTACTGAGCCCTAAAGAAATAAGTCCTTCCACTTTGACCCCACGGAGGATTGCCTGTGCGGATCTTCAACGAGTCTACCAGTGTCTAGACACGGGAGCAGTTCTGTCTGGCACAGCAGCTCCCTCAAGGAAGACAAGAGTGAGGAGAAAGGAAACTCAAGTCTGACCATTCTGCCCTGGGAGACAAGAGGAGGATCTCATCTCTCATCTTTCCAAGCAAGGCAACGAGACTTTCTCTCATCTTTCCAAGCAAGGCAAGGAGACTTTTTCTCATGAGGAAACAAAAAGAAGTTGGAAGGAACGAAACCAGCCTGGAAGGTGAATTCCTAAGGATTGCCCATTGAAACTGACAAAATGGCCCTTGTTTGACGAGAGGAATGAGCAGAGCATTGATGTGGTCAAAAAGGACTCGAGTGAGACTTTCCCAGCATGTTTCTACCAAAGCTTTGTCTAAGTTTCGCAAAACACTCTCCTAATAAGCAGATGTTTGGCTCTTCAGAAAGTCAACATGCAAAATGCCTTGAGCGTCCCATAACACTGATGCCATGATGTTGCCTTTGGTCTGCCCTCCTTTTCCTTTGACTGGACCACTGTCATCTCTTGGTAGCCATCGCTTTGATGACGCTTTGTCTTCAGGATCATATTGGCAAAGCCATGTTCTAAATTCCGGTTACAATTTGTCAAACAGGTGCCCCAGGATCGTGATCCCTCCTGTTGAAAATTTCCACTGATAGCTCTCGTCGTCACTGCAGCTGATCTGGGCACAATGGTTTTCACAGCCACTGCAGGATTCATCTTCCACATCTTCTCATCTCTTCTTGAAACAAGCCATACCTCCGTAAAGAGTTGATTTCTTTGGGCTAGTGTCCTTAGAAGCTTTTCTTCAAACATCAATGATTTCTTCATTCTTCCACCCAAGCTTCACCGTCAATTGGATGTTTGCTCTTGCTGCAATTTTAGCGGAATTCAAGTTGCACTGATAGGAGGCCTTTTCAGTGGATGTCTCATCCTTCTTAGTGCCTCCAATGAGATCCAGTTCAGAAAGGTTGTAAGAAGTTAGTACATGTTTATTTTAGTGAAAACGAATTGAAATCCATGCATAGATTTCTCACCATGTACATTTTCTATGAACTTTCGGAAGACCCCCTGTACTGAATATTGCCCAAATCCTGGGAGAGAAGTGGATGCGGTCCACTTCCGGTCTTCAGTTTGCCCACAGTGGAGGAGTGCACAGAGCAGGGAAAGGCAGCCCCAGAGAGAGGCATGCCCTCCAGCATGCGGCAGACTGCTGGCCCAGTCCTGGCTCCATGGGTTGCTGTGTGAGCCCAGCAAGCTGACCAACCTCCCTGAACCTTAATTTAATCCTAGGTAGCCCAATTCCACTCGCTATTATAGGACTGCTGTGCAGGGACAGTCAATTAACTTAAGAAAAGGAACCTAGCTCCAAGGTTGGCAACCGGGAATTCCAGTTGATTCCATGGGCGGACCCCCTGAGGAATCCCCAAGCTGAAGTCTCGTGGAAGATGAGGTTCAGTGTGACTAGACTGAAGCACCAATCCAATGAAGGGGAAGTCCCACCCACTCTGCCCTGTGCCTGTATAAAGGTGAGGCGGGGCGGCCGCGCCACTCATTGAAGCCGCCAGTTGGGAGAGGAGCAGAGCCAGGCCGGTGCTCCCGAAGGCAGCAAGATGTTGCGAGCCACAGCTCCCTGCTGGTTCTCACCTGCATACCCAGAAGCTAAGAAGGTGGCCGAGGAGGCGGCCCACGAGGCAAGCCGCCATTTGGGAGAGGAGCAGAGCCAGGTCGGTGTTCCCGAAGGCAGCAAGATGTTGCGAGCCACAGCTCCCTGCTGGTTCCCACCTGCATGCCCAGAAGCCAAGAAGGTGGCCGAGGAGGCGGCCCTCGAGGCAAGCCGCCAGTTGGGAGAGGAGCAGAGCCAGGCCGGTGCTCCCGAAGGCAGCAAGATGTTGCGAGCCACAGCTCCCTGCTGGTTCCCACCTGCATACCCAGAAGCCAAGAAGGTGGCCGAGGAGGCGCCCCACGAGGCAAGCCGCCATTTGGGAGTGGAGCAGAGCCAGGTCGGTGTTCCCGAAGGCAGCAAGATGTTGCGAGCCACAGCTCCCTGCTGGTTCCCTCCTGCATACCCAGAAGCCAAGAAGGTGGCCGAGGAGGCGGCCCTCGAGGCTCCAGAATTCCCACTGCCCTCTCATCTGCCTGCCCAGAGCTTCGGGCTCTGCGTGCCCCAGATGCACAACCAGGCCTCAGCACTCGTGGACATCCGGGCGGAGCCCCAGAATAGGGGTCCGGCGGTGCCCCCAGCGTGGCCCAAGATGGCGACGGAGGCGTGGTACTTCCCCGCGCAGAGGGGGTCGGCCTGCTGCTTGCCAGCCGCCCCAAGGCTGACAGAGAGGCCCTGTGGAGTCCGCATCTCAGCCCCCAGGGAGAGGAAGAGGATCGCCCACTTTCCCAGCCCCTGCTTGGTCGCAGGTCGCACCGATGCCAAGAGAACCCGGGTGGCCGGCAGCAGCCAACGCTCCAATGGCTCCAGGGTCGGCACACAGCCACGGAAGACTGGTCGCAACAGACGGGGGAGGGCATGCAAGACCTCCACCACACTCAGCTCTAAGCGAATCGTCCGTCGTCCATCCTTACCGACTTGGAAGAAACCCATTATCCTCCGAAGGTCTCGCTGCCAAGTCCCCACCGTCATCCGCCGAGGCTATCTCCAACTGTTCACCAAAGAGTGTCTCAAGTTCTGCGCCTCCCAGCAGGAGGCCGAGGAGAAGGCGCTGAACGAGGAGAAGGTGGCCTACGACTGCAGCCCCAACAAGAACATGTACCTGAATGTGGTCCTGAACACCCTCAAGAGACTGAAGGGCCTGACCCCCAGCTCCATGCCGGGCCTCAGCAGGGCCGCCCTGTACAGCCGCCTCCAGGAGTTCCTGCTCACCCAGGACCAGCTCAAGGAGAACGGCTACCCCTTCCCGCACCCCGAGCGGCCCGGAGGCGCCGTCCTCTTCACTGGCCAGGGGAAGGGGCCCGGCGACTCCTCCTGCAGGGTCTGCTGCCGTTGTGGCACCGACTACCTGGTGTCCTCCTCGGGCCGCTGTCTACGCGACCAGTTGTGTTATTATCACTGGGGGCGGGTCCGCTCCAGCCAAGTGGCTGGAGGCCGGGTTAGCCAGTACACCTGCTGTGCAGCTGCTCCTGGCTCAGTGGGCTGCCAGGTGGCGAAGCAGCACGTGCGGGACGGCCGCAAGGAGAGCCTCCATGGCTTCGTGAAGACCTTCAAGAAAGAGTTTTCCACAGACGCTTATCCAGGAATCTACGCCTTGGACTGTGAGATGTGCTACACCACGCATGGCCTGGAGCTGACCCGCGTCACCGTGGTGGACGCCGACATGCAAGTGGTGTACGACACCTTCGTCAAGCCCGACAACGAGATCGTGGACTACAACACCAGGTTTTCCGGAGTGACCGAGGCCGACGTCGCCAAGACGAGCGTCACGTTGCCCGAAGTCCAAGCCATCCTGCTGAGCTTTTTCAGCGCCCAAACCATCCTCATCGGGCACAGCCTGGAGAGCGATCTGCTGGCCCTCAAGCTGATCCACAGCACCGTGGTGGACACGGCCGTGCTCTTCCCGCACTACCTGGGTTTCCCCTACAAGCGTTCCCTCAGGAATCTCGCGGCCGACTACCTGGGACAGATCATCCAGGACAGCCAGGACGGCCACAACTCCAGCGAGGACGCAAACGCCTGCCTGCAGCTGGCGATGTGGAAGGTTCGACAGCGCGCCCAGATCCAGCCACGCCACCGGTCCGCCTCTCCCGCCGCCCTGGCCTGTCCTGAGCCCCAGGCCTCTTCCCAAACTGCCATCGATCCCGAGAGCTAGCCCTGTCCACCTCGCCGCAAAGCGAAAGAAACTGGAGCAGCCGGCGGCAGGAGAGGGCCAAAAGCCAAGACTAACCCCGACCCCGGACTCCCAGTCCCCCGGAGTCCCTGCCGCGGGCCGTCGTCCCTGTCCCCATCCCTCTGCCCCTCCCAGACCTCTGTCCTTCCAGCAATGGGCTCCCCGAGGCCCCAGCCGCCACTCCCAGTCCCCGGAGACCCTGCCGCCGCCCCTGGCGCCTGTGCCCATCCCTCTGCCCCTCCCAGACCTCTGGCCTTCCACCACTAGCCTCCCCCAGCCCACCTGGACTTCCCCGGCCTCTGACAACAAGGCCAGCCCCCAGGCCCACCAGCCTCCTGATCGTCTTCGTTCTTGGGCCTCTTCCCCTTCTGTGGGGCTGTCTGAACCTCCCCTCCCCCACCCGATTTTTCCCCCGCCCCCGGGGCAGGCGCAGAATAAATGTCTGTATGAAGTTAAAAATTAAAAATAAAAAAAAAGCTAAAAACAACTCAAAGTCCTTTGCTTTTGAATGTGCGCTTACCTGGTTTTCTCTAGAGGCACCACTGTGAGGTGGCTCAAGCCCTTAGGCTCTGGAGTTAGACATCTGGGTTCCCATTCCAATTCCACCACTGACTAGCTTTGTCATATTGGACGCATAACTTTTTTGCGCTTCTACTTCTTGATCTTTCAAGTGTCATCAGAAGATAATTAGACACCCACACAATAGCAATGGGAGATTTTAACACCCCACCGTCAACATGAAACAGATCAACGAGACAGAAAGTTGAAAAGGATATCCAGGAACTGAACTTAGCTCTGCACCAAGCAGACCGAATAGACATCTACATTAACTCTCCACCCCAAATCAACAGAATATACATTCTTCTCAGCACCACATCACACTTATTCCAAAACTGACCACATAGTTGGAAGGAAAGCACTCCTCCGCAAATGCAAAAGAACAGAAATTACAACCAACTGTCTCTCAGACCCCAGGGCAGTCAAACTGGACCTCAGGATGAAGAAACTCACTCAAAACCGCTCAACTACACGGAAACGGAGCAATCTGCTCCTGAGTGACTACTGGGTACATAGCGAAATGAAGACAGAATAAAGATGTTCTTTGAAACCAATGAGAACAAAGACACAACATACCAGAATCTCTGGGATACATTGAAAGCAGTGTGTAGAGGGAAACGTAGCATTAAATGCCCACAAGAGAAAGCAGGAAAGATCTAAAATGGACACCCTCACGTCCCAATTCAAAGAACCAGGGAAGCAAGAGCAAACACAATGCCTGAATCAGTCAGTCAACTTCCAACAGGGCTCCAAGAGAGAATGAACCACCATGCCTCTTTAAATCCACGTTTCTATTTGGAATCTTCAATGAGAGATGAGACACTAAGCAGCTAGTTTTGGTGGAATGGCTGATTTTGTCAATGTTTTCGGTGTGTGAGTGTGTGTGTGTGTGTGTACGTATGGATAACTAAATTGAACTGATAATCTGGATGCTTACATTTCCATTCATTTAATTTGTGTATGTGAGCCCACGCACACGTATATACACACACACTAACACTTCCAGAACACTGACTTAGTGAAGAACTGGATTTCCAGTGTGTCAGACAAATTTCAGAAAGCGCTGAAGAAGGGCATTTCTGATGGATTTCACCGTTCCTGGAATTTTATTTTCCTTTATAACTTAGAGTTCTTCTCTGGAGATTTAATAGATAAAAGTCTTTTGCAGTGTACGTTATTTCATTTTATTTTTATAATTTATTTAAATTGTCATTTTAAATTGACAAATAAAAATGATATATATTTATGGTGTACAACATGATGTTTCATATATGTATACATTGTGGAATGACACAAAAATCAAGCTAATTAACACATTCGTTTCCTCACATACTGATTTTATGGTGATGAGAACATGTTTCAAATCTACTCTGATAGCACATTTCAAGTATACAGTACATAGTTACCCACTGTGGTTGCCGTGCTGTTCAACATATCTCTAGAACTATTCGTATCTGAAATTTTGTATCATTAGACTAACATCTCCCAATCCCTCCCCGGCCCCTGCCTCGGGTAAGCAGCGTTCTGCTCTCTACGACTCTGAGTTCCACTTTTTTACATTGCACATAGAAGTGAGATCGTGCAGTATTTGTATTTCTGTGTTTGCTTTTTAAAACTTTATGATGTATTGATGTATTTTTTCAGACAGTGTCGGAGTCTGTCACCAAGGCTGGAGTACAGTGACACAAACACGGCTCACCACGGCCTCCACCTCCCGGGGTCAAGAGATCCTCCCACTTCAGCCTCCTGAGTAGCTAGGACTACAGGCGTCCAACACCACACCTGGCTAATTTTTGTATTTTTTGTAGAGATGGTTGATCTCCAACTCCTGGGCTCAACTCTTCCTCCTCCCTTCTCCTCCCAAAGTCCTGGGATTACAGGCCTGAGCCACTGTGTCTGGCCTTTGCTTTATTTCACACAGTAGAACATCCTCTAGGCTCATTCATGTTGCTAATGATAAGATTTCTTTCTTTTTCAAGGCTGAATAGGATTCTATTGGATATATGTACCTATATAGATAGAGAGATAGATAGATATACATTTATTATTATTGTTTTGGGGGGGATATGGTTTCGCTCGTGTTCCCCAGGCTGGAGTGCAGTGGCATGATTTCGGCTCACTACAACCTCTGCCTCCCAGGCTGAAGTGATTCTCCTGCCTCAGCTGAGATTAAAGGCATGTCCCATCATGTGCGGCCAATTTTGTGTTTCTAGGAGAGATGGGTTTTCACCATGTTGGCCAGGCTGGTCTCGAACTCCAACAATTCTACTTCAACTATTTATTGGATACAAATATTTATGTGTGAGAAACAAGATTTTCAAGAGTGAAAGATTTAAAAACGACTTAATTGTACATCAGTAAGAGGCTGGCTAACTAAATCAGAGTACGTTCATCCTTACAGAAGAATACTATGCAGCTAGAACAAAACCAAATGGAGGAAACTCTTCCAAATGGTAACTTGGAATGATGTTCAAGACTTATTGTAAAATAAGTTTACAGTAAGGTGTAAGGTACCTTATGGCAAAATTCTCTCAGAAATGTGTGTGTGTGGATTTCAAGTCATCCCAGTCCTAGAACATTGTGCTCTTTAGAGATGCCATACCTGTCTTTCCCTTTGTAATATCAAAGCAGTAATATCTTCTCTGGAGGCTTGTTGGGTGAATTGAATGGAAGAAAGTTAAGGAGGTACCAGAACCATTGCTGTTTCCCCTCCGTAGCCCTGCCACCCACTAAAGAAAATTGGATGAGATTACTTAATGATTTCCCATTAAGTTGTATTTCCAAATATCATGATTACCATTTGAATGTAGTTGGTATGGAGCTTCGTGAGTGTGTGCTTCGTTTATTATGCATCACGTTCAGCTCCTTGTTATTTGCCTCCTAGTTATCATAGTAAAACTCTACTCCTCTACTCCGAGGAGCCCCTACCATCCGTATCGTCACTTTCCGGCCCAGCACTCTTCATGCTCATTCGTTTAAAGCATTCTACATTGGGCAAATGAATCTTGGAAGGCAAAAGCTACTGAATTTAGCGAGTTTGTGGAGGCGTTCCCACCGATCAGCCAGGTGGAGTTCCACACACCCGATGACTGCACAACTCCTATAAGGCAGCAATATGCTGCAAACCCAGACGGCCACTCTTCTCACCCCTCGTCCCTTTGCTGTTCTGGATAATGAGGTCAATAGTCACCTAGGCAACTTGCAAAACTAACTGAAATGGAGAAAGGCCTTCCGGCTGGTGACTAGCCGAGGTCCACCTGGCCCCAATAAGCTGCTGAACAAGAAGGGCTGCCAGAAATTTCCCCCTAGGGAATTTGGTGGAGACGAAGACCTGCTCACTGGACAACGGTTCCTCCCAGGATACCCCCAAGCTGAAGAAGCGGGCTCTGAGCCACCCCCTTTCACCCTCCTTTTCCCCACCCTGGCCTGCTGAAGGTGCGCGTCAGGATGCGGACTACTGAGCCCTAAAGAAATAAGTCCTTCCACTTTGACCCCACGGAGGATTGCCTGCGCGGATCTTCAACGAGTCTACCAGTGTCTAGACACGGGAGCAGTTCTGTCTGGCACAGCAGCTCCCTCAAGGAAGACAAGAGTGAGGAGAAAGGAAACTCAAGTCTGACCATTCTGCCCTGGGAGACAAGAGGAGGATCTCATCTCTCATCTTTCCAAGCAAGGCAACGAGACTTTCTCTCATCTTTCCAAGCAAGGCAAGGAGACTTTTTCTCATGAGGAAACAAAAAGAAGTTGGAAGGAACGAAACCAGCCTGGAAGGTGAATTCCTAAGGATTGCCCATTGAAACTGACAAAATGGCCCTTGTTTGACGAGAGGAATGAGCAGAGCATTGATGTGGTCAAAAAGGACTCGAGTGAGACTTTCCCAGCATGTTTCTACCAAAGCTTTGTCTAAGTTTCGCAAAACACTCTCCTAATAAGCAGATGTTTGGCTCTTCAGAAAGTCAACATGCAAAATGCCTTGAGCGTCCCATAACACTGATGCCATGATGTTGCCTTTGGTCTGCCCTCCTTTTCCTTTGACTGGACCACTGCCATCTCTTGGTAGCCATCGCTTTGATGACGCTTTGTCTTCAGGATCATATTGGCAAAGCCATGTTCCAAATTCCGGTTACAATTTGTCAAACAGGTGCCCCAGGATCGTGATCCCTCCTGTTGAAAATTTCCACTGATAGCTCTCGTCCTCACTGCAGCTGATCTGGGCACAATGGTTTTCACAGCCACTGCAGGATTCATCTTCCACATCTTCTCATCTCTTCTTGAAACAAGCCATACCTCCGTAAAGAGTTGATTTCTTTGGGCTAGTGTCCTTAGAAGCTTTTCTTCAAACATCAATGATTTCTTCATTCTTCCACCCAAGCTTCACCGTCAATTGGATGTTTGCTCTTGCTGCAATTTTAGCGGAATTCAAGTTGCACTGATAGGAGGCCTTTTCAGTGGATGTCTCATCCTTCTTAGTGCCTCCAATGAGATCCAGTTCAGAAAGGTTGTAAGAAGTTAGTACATGTTTATTTTAGTGAAAACGAATTGAAATCCATGCATAGATTTCTCACCATGTACATTTTCTATGAACTTTCGGAAGACCCCCTGTACTGAATATTGCCCAAATCCTGGGAGAGAAGTGGATGCGGTCCACTTCCTGTCTTCAGTTTGCCCACAGTGGAGGAGTGCACAGAGCAGGGAAAGGCAGCCCCAGAGAGAGGCATGCCCTCCAGCATGCGGCAGACTGCTGGCCCAGTCCTGGCTCCATGGGTTGCTGTGTGGGCCCAGCAAGCTGACCAACCTCCCTGAACCTTAATTTAATCCTAGGTAGCCCAATTCCACTCGCTATTATAGGACTGCTGTGCAGGGACAGTCAATTAACTTAAGAAAAGGAACCTAGCTCCAAGGTTGGCAACCGGGAATTCCAGTTGATTCCATGGGCGGACCCCCTGAGGAATCCCCAAGCTGAAGTCTCGTGGAAGATGAGGTTCAGTGTGACTAGACTGAAGCACCAATCCAATGAAGGGGAAGTCCCACCCACTCTGCCCTGTGCCTGTATAAAGGTGAGGCGGGGCGGCCGCGCCACTCATTGAAGCCGCCAGTTGGGAGAGGAGCAGAGCCAGGCCGGTGCTCCCGAAGGCAGCAAGATGTTGCGAGCCACAGCTCCCTGCTGGTTCTCACCTGCATACCCAGAAGCTAAGAAGGTGGCCGAGGAGGCGGCCCACGAGGCAAGCCGCCATTTGGGAGAGGAGCAGAGCCAGGTCGGTGTTCCCGAAGGCAGCAAGATGTTGCGAGCCACAGCTCCCTGCTGGTTCCCACCTGCATGCCCAGAAGCCAAGAAGGTGGCCGAGGAGGCGGCCCTCGAGGCAAGCCGCCAGTTGGGAGAGGAGCAGAGCCAGGCCGGTGCTCCCGAAGGCAGCAAGATGTTGCGAGCCACAGCTCCCTGCTGGTTCCCACCTGCATACCCAGAAGCCAAGAAGGTGGCCGAGGAGGCGCCCCACGAGGCAAGCCGCCATTTGGGAGTGGAGCAGAGCCAGGTCGGTGTTCCCGAAGGCAGCAAGATGTTGCGAGCCACAGCTCCCTGCTGGTTCCCTCCTGCATACCCAGAAGCCAAGAAGGTGGCCGAGGAGGCGGCCCTCGAGGCTCCAGAATTCCCACTGCCCTCTCATCAGCCTGCCCAGAGCTTCGGGCTCTGCGTGCCCCAGATGCACAACCAGGCCTCAGCACTCGTGGACATCCGGGCGGAGCCCCAGAATAGGGGTCCGGCGGTGCCCCCAGCGTGGCCCAAGATGGCGACGGAGGCGTGGTACTTCCCCGCGCAGAGGGGGTCGGCCTGCTGCTTGCCAGCCGCCCCAAGGCTGACAGAGAGGCCCTGTGGAGTCCGCATCTCAGCCCCCAGGGAGAGGAAGAGGATCGCCCACTTTCCCAGCCCCTGCTTGGTCGCAGGTCGCACCGATGCCAAGAGAACCCGGGTGGCCGGCAGCAGCCAACGCTCCAATGGCTCCAGGGTCGGCACACAGCCACGGAAGACTGGTCGCAACAGACGGGGGAGGGCATGCAAGACCTCCACCACACTCAGCTCTAAGCGAATCGTCCGTCGTCCATCCTTACCGACTTGGAAGAAACCCATTATCCTCCGAAGGTCTCGCTGCCAAGTCCCCACCGTCATCCGCCGAGGCTATCTCCAACTGTTCACCAAAGAGTGTCTCAAGTTCTGCGCCTCCCAGCAGGAGGCCGAGGAGAAGGCGCTGAACGAGGAGAAGGTGGCCTACGACTGCAGCCCCAACAAGAACATGTACCTGAATGTGGTCCTGAACACCCTCAAGAGACTGAAGGGCCTGACCCCCAGCTCCATGCCGGGCCTCAGCAGGGCCGCCCTGTACAGCCGCCTCCAGGAGTTCCTGCTCACCCAGGACCAGCTCAAGGAGAACGGCTACCCCTTCCCGCACCCCGAGCGGCCCGGAGGCGCCGTCCTCTTCACTGGCCAGGGGAAGGGGCCCGGCGACTCCTCCTGCAGGGTCTGCTGCCGTTGTGGCACCGACTACCTGGTGTCCTCCTCGGGCCGCTGTCTACGCGACCAGTTGTGTTATTATCACTGGGGGCGGGTCCGCTCCAGCCAAGTGGCTGGAGGCCGGGTTAGCCAGTACACCTGCTGTGCAGCTGCTCCTGGCTCAGTGGGCTGCCAGGTGGCGAAGCAGCACGTGCGGGACGGCCGCAAGGAGAGCCTCCATGGCTTCGTGAAGACCTTCAAGAAAGAGTTTTCCACAGACGCTTATCCAGGAATCTACGCCTTGGACTGTGAGATGTGCTACACCACGCATGGCCTGGAGCTGACCCGCGTCACCGTGGTGGACGCCGACATGCAAGTGGTGTACGACACCTTCGTCAAGCCCGACAACGAGATCGTGGACTACAACACCAGGTTTTCCGGAGTGACCGAGGCCGACGTCGCCAAGACGAGCGTCACGTTGCCGGAAGTCCAAGCCATCCTGCTGAGCTTTTTCAGCGCCCAAACCATCCTCATCGGGCACAGCCTGGAGAGCGATCTGCTGGCCCTCAAGCTGATCCACAGCACCGTGGTGGACACGGCCGTGCTCTTCCCGCACTACCTGGGTTTCCCCTACAAGCGTTCCCTCAGGAATCTCGCGGCCGACTACCTGGGACAGATCATCCAGGACAGCCAGGACGGCCACAACTCCAGCGAGGACGCAAACGCCTGCCTGCAGCTGGCGATGTGGAAGGTTCGACAGCGCGCCCAGATCCAGCCACGCCACCGGTCCGCCTCTCCCGCCGCCCTGGCCTGTCCTGAGCCCCAGGCCTCTTCCCAAACTGCCATCGATCCCGAGAGCTAGCCCTGTCCACCTCGCCGCAAAGCGAAAGAAACTGGAGCAGCCGGCGGCAGGAGAGGGCCAAAAGCCAAGACTAACCCCGACCCCGGACTCCCAGTCCCCCGGAGTCCCTGCCGCGGGCCGTCGTCCCTGTCCCCATCCCTCTGCCCCTCCCAGACCTCTGTCCTTCCAGCAATGGGCTCCCCGAGGCCCCAGCCGCCACTCCCAGTCCCCGGAGACCCTGCCGCCGCCCCTGGCGCCTGTGCCCATCCCTCTGCCCCTCCCAGACCTCTGGCCTTCCACCACTAGCCTCCCCCAGCCCACCTGGACTTCCCCGGCCTCTGACAACAAGGCCAGCCCCCAGGCCCACCAGCCTCCTGATCGTCTTCGTTCTTGGGCCTCTTCCCCTTCTGTGGGGCTGTCTGAACCTCCCCTCCCCCACCCGATTTTTCCCCCGCCCCCGGGGCAGGCGCAGAATAAATGTCTGTATGAAGTTAAAAATTAAAAATAAAAAAAAAGCTAAAAACAACTCAAAGTCCTTTGCTTTTGAATGTGCGCTTACCTGGTTTTCTCTAGAGGCACCACTGTGAGGTGGCTCAAGCCCTTAGGCTCTGGAGTTAGACATCTGGGTTCCCATTCCAATTCCACCACTGACTAGCTTTGTCATATTGGACGCATAACTTTTTTGCGCTTCTACTTCTTGATCTTTCAAGTGTCATCAGAAGATAATTAGACACCCACACAATAGCAATGGGAGATTTTAACACCCCACCGTCAACATGAAACAGATCAACGAGACAGAAAGTTGAAAAGGATATCCAGGAACTGAACTTAGCTCTGCACCAAGCAGACCGAATAGACATCTACATTAACTCTCCACCCCAAATCAACAGAATATACATTCTTCTCAGCACCACATCACACTTATTCCAAAACTGACCACATAGTTGGAAGGAAAGCACTCCTCCGCAAATGCAAAAGAACAGAAATTACAACCAACTGTCTCTCAGACCCCAGGGCAGTCAAACTGGACCTCAGGATGAAGAAACTCACTCAAAACCGCTCAACTACACGGAAACGGAGCAATCTGCTCCTGAGTGACTACTGGGTACATAGCGAAATGAAGACAGAATAAAGATGTTCTTTGAAACCAATGAGAACAAAGACACAACATACCAGAATCTCTGGGATACATTGAAAGCAGTGTGTAGAGGGAAACGTAGCATTAAATGCCCACAAGAGAAAGCAGGAAAGATCTAAAATGGACACCCTCACGTCCCAATTCAAAGAACCAGGGAAGCAAGAGCAAACACAATGCCTGAATCAGTCAGTCAACTTCCAACAGGGCTCCAAGAGAGAATGAACCACCATGCCTCTTTAAATCCACGTTTCTATTTGGAATCTTCAATGAGAGATGAGACACTAAGCAGCTAGTTTTGGTGGAATGGCTGATTTTGTCAATGTTTTCGGTGTGTGAGTGTGTGTGTGTGTGTGTACGTATGGATAACTAAATTGAACTGATAATCTGGATGCTTACATTTCCATTCATTTAATTTGTGTATGTGAGCCCACGCACACGTATATACACACACACTAACACTTCCAGAACACTGACTTAGTGAAGAACTGGATTTCCAGTGTGTCAGACAAATTTCAGAAAGCGCTGAAGAAGGGCATTTCTGATGGATTTCACCGTTCCTGGAATTTTATTTTCCTTTATAACTTAGAGTTCTTCTCTGGAGATTTAATAGATAAAAGTCTTTTGCAGTGTACGTTATTTCATTTTATTTTTATAATTTATTTAAATTGTCATTTTAAATTGACAAATAAAAATGATATATATTTATGGTGTACAACATGATGTTTCATATATGTATACATTGTGGAATGACACAAAAATCAAGCTAATTAACACATTCGTTTCCTCACATACTGATTTTATGGTGATGAGAACATGTTTCAAATCTACTCTGATAGCACATTTCAAGTATACAGTACATAGTTACCCACTGTGGTTGCCGTGCTGTTCAACATATCTCTAGAACTATTCGTATCTGAAATTTTGTATCATTAGACTAACATCTCCCAATCCCTCCCCGGCCCCTGCCTCGGGTAAGCAGCGTTCTGCTCTCTACGACTCTGAGTTCCACTTTTTTACATTGCACATAGAAGTGAGATCGTGCAGTATTTGTATTTCTGTGTTTGCTTTTTAAAACTTTATGATGTATTGATGTATTTTTTCAGACAGTGTCGGAGTCTGTCACCAAGGCTGGAGTACAGTGACACAAACACGGCTCACCACGGCCTCCACCTCCCGGGGTCAAGAGATCCTCCCACTTCAGCCTCCTGAGTAGCTAGGACTACAGGCGTCCAACACCACACCTGGCTAATTTTTGTATTTTTTGTAGAGATGGTTGATCTCCAACTCCTGGGCTCAACTCTTCCTCCTCCCTTCTCCTCCCAAAGTCCTGGGATTACAGGCCTGAGCCACTGTGTCTGGCCTTTGCTTTATTTCACACAGTAGAACATCCTCTAGGCTCATTCATGTTGCTAATGATAAGATTTCTTTCTTTTTCAAGGCTGAATAGGATTCTATTGGATATATGTACCTATATAGATAGAGAGATAGATAGATATACATTTATTATTATTGTTTTGGGGGGGATATGGTTTCGCTCGTGTTCCCCAGGCTGGAGTGCAGTGGCATGATTTCGGCTCACTACAACCTCTGCCTCCCAGGCTGAAGTGATTCTCCTGCCTCAGCTGAGATTAAAGGCATGTCCCATCATGTGCGGCCAATTTTGTGTTTCTAGGAGAGATGGGTTTTCACCATGTTGGCCAGGCTGGTCTCGAACTCCAACAATTCTACTTCAACTATTTATTGGATACAAATATTTATGTGTGAGAAACAAGATTTTCAAGAGTGAAAGATTTAAAAACGACTTAATTGTACATCAGTAAGAGGCTGGCTAACTAAATCAGAGTACGTTCATCCTTACAGAAGAATACTATGCAGCTAGAACAAAACCAAATGGAGGAAACTCTTCCAAATGGTAACTTGGAATGATGTTCAAGACTTATTGTAAAATAAGTTTACAGTAAGGTGTAAGGTACCTTATGGCAAAATTCTCTCAGAAATGTGTGTGTGTGGATTTCAAGTCATCCCAGTCCTAGAACATTGTGCTCTTTAGAGATGCCATACCTGTCTTTCCCTTTGTAATATCAAAGCAGTAATATCTTCTCTGGAGGCTTGTTGGGTGAATTGAATGGAAGAAAGTTAAGGAGGTACCAGAACCATTGCTGTTTCCCCTCCGTAGCCCTGCCACCCACTAAAGAAAATTGGATGAGATTACTTAATGATTTCCCATTAAATTGTATTTCCAAATATCATGATTACCATTTGAATGTAGTTGGTATGGAGCTTCGTGAGTGTGTGCTTCGTTTATTATGCATCACGTTCAGCTCCTTGTTATTTGCCTCCTAGTTATCATAGTAAAACTCTACTCCTCTACTCCGAGGAGCCCCTACCATCCGTATCGTCACTTTCCGGCCCAGCACTCTTCATGCTCATTCGTTTAAAGCATTCTACATTGGGCAAATGAATCTTGGAAGGCAAAAGCTACTGAATTTAGCGAGTTTGTGGAGGCGTTCCCACCGATCAGCCAGGTGGAGTTCCACACACCCGATGACTGCACAACTCCTATAAGGCAGCAATATGCTGCAAACCCAGACGGCCACTCTTCTCACCCCTCGTCCCTTTGCTGTTCTGGATAATGAGGTCAATAGTCACCTAGGCAACTTGCAAAACTAACTGAAATGGAGAAAGGCCTTCCGGCTGGTGACTAGCCGAGGTCCACCTGGCCCCAATAAGCTGCTGAACAAGAAGGGCTGCCAGAAATTTCCCCCTAGGGAATTTGGTGGAGACGAAGACCTGCTCACTGGACAACGGTTCCTCCCAGGATACCCCCAAGCTGAAGAAGCGGGCTCTGAGCCACCCCCTTTCACCCTCCTTTTCCCCACCCTGGCCTGCTGAAGGTGCGCGTCAGGATGCGGACTACTGAGCCCTAAAGAAATAAGTCCTTCCACTTTGACCCCACGGAGGATTGCCTGCGCGGATCTTCAACGAGTCTACCAGTGTCTAGACACGGGAGCAGTTCTGTCTGGCACAGCAGCTCCCTCAAGGAAGACAAGAGTGAGGAGAAAGGAAA
Organism: Pongo pygmaeus; assembly: GCF_028885625.2. Lineage (NCBI taxonomy): Eukaryota > Metazoa > Chordata > Mammalia > Primates > Hominidae > Pongo > Pongo pygmaeus. Next base: position 51,926,382 of record NC_072380.2, read on the forward strand.
CTCAAGTCTGACCATTCTGCCCTGGGAGACAAGAGGAGGATCTCATCTCTCATCTTTCCAAGCAAGGCAACGAGACTTTCTCTCATCTTTCCAAGCAAGGCAAGGAGACTTTTTCTCATGAGGAAACAAAAAGAAGTTGGAAGGAACGAAACCAGCCTGGAAGGTGAATTCCTAAGGATTGCCCATTGAAACTGACAAAATGGCCCTTGTTTGACGAGAGGAATGAGCAGAGCATTGATGTGGTCAAAAAGGACTCGAGTGAGACTTTCCCAGCATGTTTCTACCAAAGCTTTGTCTAAGTTTCGCAAAACACTCTCCTAATAAGCAGATGTTTGGCTCTTCAGAAAGTCAACATGCAAAATGCCTTGAGCGTCCCATAACACTGATGCCATGATGTTGCCTTTGGTCTGCCCTCCTTTTCCTTTGACTGGACCACTGCCATCTCTTGGTAGCCATCGCTTTGATGACGCTTTGTCTTCAGGATCATATTGGCAAAGCCATGTTCCAAATTCCGGTTACAATTTGTCAAACAGGTGCCCCAGGATCGTGATCCCTCCTGTTGAAAATTTCCACTGATAGCTCTCGTCCTCACTGCAGCTGATCTGGGCACAATGGTTTTCACAGCCACTGCAGGATTCATCTTCCACATCTTCTCATCTCTTCTTGAAACAAGCCATACCTCCGTAAAGAGTTGATTTCTTTGGGCTAGTGTCCTTAGAAGCTTTTCTTCAAACATCAATGATTTCTTCATTCTTCCACCCAAGCTTCACCGTCAATTGGATGTTTGCTCTTGCTGCAATTTTAGCGGAATTCAAGTTGCACTGATAGGAGGCCTTTTCAGTGGATGTCTCATCCTTCTTAGTGCCTCCAATGAGATCCAGTTCAGAAAGGTTGTAAGAAGTTAGTACATGTTTATTTTAGTGAAAACGAATTGAAATCCATGCATAGATTTCTCACCATGTACATTTTCTATGAACTTTCGGAAGACCCCCTGTACTGAATATTGCCCAAATCCTGGGAGAGAAGTGGATGCGGTCCACTTCCTGTCTTCAGTTTGCCCACAGTGGAGGAGTGCACAGAGCAGGGAAAGGCAGCCCCAGAGAGAGGCATGCCCTCCAGCATGCGGCAGACTGCTGGCCCAGTCCTGGCTCCATGGGTTGCTGTGTGGGCCCAGCAAGCTGACCAACCTCCCTGAACCTTAATTTAATCCTAGGTAGCCCAATTCCACTCGCTATTATAGGACTGCTGTGCAGGGACAGTCAATTAACTTAAGAAAAGGAACCTAGCTCCAAGGTTGGCAACCGGGAATTCCAGTTGATTCCATGGGCGGACCCCCTGAGGAATCCCCAAGCTGAAGTCTCGTGGAAGATGAGGTTCAGTGTGACTAGACTGAAGCACCAATCCAATGAAGGGGAAGTCCCACCCACTCTGCCCTGTGCCTGTATAAAGGTGAGGCGGGGCGGCCGCGCCACTCATTGAAGCCGCCAGTTGGGAGAGGAGCAGAGCCAGGCCGGTGCTCCCGAAGGCAGCAAGATGTTGCGAGCCACAGCTCCCTGCTGGTTCTCACCTGCATACCCAGAAGCTAAGAAGGTGGCCGAGGAGGCGGCCCACGAGGCAAGCCGCCATTTGGGAGAGGAGCAGAGCCAGGTCGGTGTTCCCGAAGGCAGCAAGATGTTGCGAGCCACAGCTCCCTGCTGGTTCCCACCTGCATGCCCAGAAGCCAAGAAGGTGGCCGAGGAGGCGGCCCTTGAGGCAAGCCGCCAGTTGGGAGAGGAGCAGAGCCAGGCCGGTGCTCCCGAAGGCAGCAAGATGTTGCGAGCCACAGCTCCCTGCTGGTTCCCACCTGCATACCCAGAAGCCAAGAAGGTGGCCGAGGAGGCGCCCCACGAGGCAAGCCGCCATTTGGGAGTGGAGCAGAGCCAGGTCGGTGTTCCCGAAGGCAGCAAGATGTTGCGAGCCACAGCTCCCTGCTGGTTCCCTCCTGCATACCCAGAAGCCAAGAAGGTGGCCGAGGAGGCGGCCCTCGAGGCTCCAGAATTCCCACTGCCCTCTCATCAGCCTGCCCAGAGCTTCGGGCTCTGCGTGCCCCAGATGCACAACCAGGCCTCAGCACTCGTGGACATCCGGGCGGAGCCCCAGAATAGGGGTCCGGCGGTGCCCCCAGCGTGGCCCAAGATGGCGACGGAGGCGTGGTACTTCCCCGCGCAGAGGGGGTCGGCCTGCTGCTTGCCAGCCGCCCCAAGGCTGACAGAGAGGCCCTGTGGAGTCCGCATCTCAGCCCCCAGGGAGAGGAAGAGGATCGCCCACTTTCCCAGCCCCTGCTTGGTCGCAGGTCGCACCGATGCCAAGAGAACCCGGGTGGCCGGCAGCAGCCAACGCTCCAATGGCTCCAGGGTCGGCACACAGCCACGGAAGACTGGTCGCAACAGACGGGGGAGGGCATGCAAGACCTCCACCACACTCAGCTCTAAGCGAATCGTCCGTCGTCCATCCTTACCGACTTGGAAGAAACCCATTATCCTCCGAAGGTCTCGCTGCCAAGTCCCCACCGTCATCCGCCGAGGCTATCTCCAACTGTTCACCAAAGAGTGTCTCAAGTTCTGCGCCTCCCAGCAGGAGGCCGAGGAGAAGGCGCTGAACGAGGAGAAGGTGGCCTACGACTGCAGCCCCAACAAGAACATGTACCTGAATGTGGTCCTGAACACCCTCAAGAGACTGAAGGGCCTGACCCCCAGCTCCATGCCGGGCCTCAGCAGGGCCGCCCTGTACAGCCGCCTCCAGGAGTTCCTGCTCACCCAGGACCAGCTCAAGGAGAACGGCTACCCCTTCCCGCACCCCGAGCGGCCCGGAGGCGCCGTCCTCTTCACTGGCCAGGGGAAGGGGCCCGGCGACTCCTCCTGCAGGGTCTGCTGCCGTTGTGGCACCGACTACCTGGTGTCCTCCTCGGGCCGCTGTCTACGCGACCAGTTGTGTTATTATCACTGGGGGCGGGTCCGCTCCAGCCAAGTGGCTGGAGGCCGGGTTAGCCAGTACACCTGCTGTGCAGCTGCTCCTGGCTCAGTGGGCTGCCAGGTGGCGAAGCAGCACGTGCGGGACGGCCGCAAGGAGAGCCTCCATGGCTTCGTGAAGACCTTCAAGAAAGAGTTTTCCACAGACGCTTATCCAGGAATCTACGCCTTGGACTGTGAGATGTGCTACACCACGCATGGCCTGGAGCTGACCCGCGTCACCGTGGTGGACGCCGACATGCAAGTGGTGTACGACACCTTCGTCAAGCCCGACAACGAGATCGTGGACTACAACACCAGGTTTTCCGGAGTGACCGAGGCCGACGTCGCCAAGACGAGCGTCACGTTGCCGGAAGTCCAAGCCATCCTGCTGAGCTTTTTCAGCGCCCAAACCATCCTCATCGGGCACAGCCTGGAGAGCGATCTGCTGGCCCTCAAGCTGATCCACAGCACCGTGGTGGACACGGCCGTGCTCTTCCCGCACTACCTGGGTTTCCCCTACAAGCGTTCCCTCAGGAATCTCGCGGCCGACTACCTGGGACAGATCATCCAGGACAGCCAGGACGGCCACAACTCCAGCGAGGACGCAAACGCCTGCCTGCAGCTGGCGATGTGGAAGGTTCGACAGCGCGCCCAGATCCAGCCACGCCACCGGTCCGCCTCTCCCGCCGCCCTGGCCTGTCCTGAGCCCCAGGCCTCTTCCCAAACTGCCATCGATCCCGAGAGCTAGCCCTGTCCACCTCGCCGCAAAGCGAAAGAAACTGGAGCAGCCGGCGGCAGGAGAGGGCCAAAAGCCAAGACTAACCCCGACCCCGGACTCCCAGTCCCCCGGAGTCCCTGCCGCGGGCCGTCGTCCCTGTCCCCATCCCTCTGCCCCTCCCAGACCTCTGTCCTTCCAGCAATGGGCTCCCCGAGGCCCCAGCCGCCACTCCCAGTCCCCGGAGACCCTGCCGCCGCCCCTGGCGCCTGTGCCCATCCCTCTGCCCCTCCCAGACCTCTGGCCTTCCACCACTAGCCTCCCCCAGCCCACCTGGACTTCCCCGGCCTCTGACAACAAGGCCAGCCCCCAGGCCCACCAGCCTCCTGATCGTCTTCGTTCTTGGGCCTCTTCCCCTTCTGTGGGGCTGTCTGAACCTCCCCTCCCCCACCCGATTTTTCCCCCGCCCCCGGGGCAGGCGCAGAATAAATGTCTGTATGAAGTTAAAAATTAAAAATAAAAAAAAAGCTAAAAACAACTCAAAGTCCTTTGCTTTTGAATGTGCGCTTACCTGGTTTTCTCTAGAGGCACCACTGTGAGGTGGCTCAAGCCCTTAGGCTCTGGAGTTAGACATCTGGGTTCCCATTCCAATTCCACCACTGACTAGCTTTGTCATATTGGACGCATAACTTTTTTGCGCTTCTACTTCTTGATCTTTCAAGTGTCATCAGAAGATAATTAGACACCCACACAATAGCAATGGGAGATTTTAACACCCCACCGTCAACATGAAACAGATCAACGAGACAGAAAGTTGAAAAGGATATCCAGGAACTGAACTTAGCTCTGCACCAAGCAGACCGAATAGACATCTACATTAACTCTCCACCCCAAATCAACAGAATATACATTCTTCTCAGCACCACATCACACTTATTCCAAAACTGACCACATAGTTGGAAGGAAAGCACTCCTCCGCAAATGCAAAAGAACAGAAATTACAACCAACTGTCTCTCAGACCCCAGGGCAGTCAAACTGGACCTCAGGATGAAGAAACTCACTCAAAACCGCTCAACTACACGGAAACGGAGCAATCTGCTCCTGAGTGACTACTGGGTACATAGCGAAATGAAGACAGAATAAAGATGTTCTTTGAAACCAATGAGAACAAAGACACAACATACCAGAATCTCTGGGATACATTGAAAGCAGTGTGTAGAGGGAAACGTAGCATTAAATGCCCACAAGAGAAAGCAGGAAAGATCTAAAATGGACACCCTCACGTCCCAATTCAAAGAACCAGGGAAGCAAGAGCAAACACAATGCCTGAATCAGTCAGTCAACTTCCAACAGGGCTCCAAGAGAGAATGAACCACCATGCCTCTTTAAATCCACGTTTCTATTTGGAATCTTCAATGAGAGATGAGACACTAAGCAGCTAGTTTTGGTGGAATGGCTGATTTTGTCAATGTTTTCGGTGTGTGAGTGTGTGTGTGTGTGTGTACGTATGGATAACTAAATTGAACTGATAATCTGGATGCTTACATTTCCATTCATTTAATTTGTGTATGTGAGCCCACGCACACGTATATACACACACACTAACACTTCCAGAACACTGACTTAGTGAAGAACTGGATTTCCAGTGTGTCAGACAAATTTCAGAAAGCGCTGAAGAAGGGCATTTCTGATGGATTTCACCGTTCCTGGAATTTTATTTTCCTTTATAACTTAGAGTTCTTCTCTGGAGATTTAATAGATAAAAGTCTTTTGCAGTGTACGTTATTTCATTTTATTTTTATAATTTATTTAAATTGTCATTTTAAATTGACAAATAAAAATGATATATATTTATGGTGTACAACATGATGTTTCATATATGTATACATTGTGGAATGACACAAAAATCAAGCTAATTAACACATTCGTTTCCTCACATACTGATTTTATGGTGATGAGAACATGTTTCAAATCTACTCTGATAGCACATTTCAAGTATACAGTACATAGTTACCCACTGTGGTTGCCGTGCTGTTCAACATATCTCTAGAACTATTCGTATCTGAAATTTTGTATCATTAGACTAACATCTCCCAATCCCTCCCCGGCCCCTGCCTCGGGTAAGCAGCGTTCTGCTCTCTACGACTCTGAGTTCCACTTTTTTACATTGCACATAGAAGTGAGATCGTGCAGTATTTGTATTTCTGTGTTTGCTTTTTAAAACTTTATGATGTATTGATGTATTTTTTCAGACAGTGTCGGAGTCTGTCACCAAGGCTGGAGTACAGTGACACAAACACGGCTCACCACGGCCTCCACCTCCCGGGGTCAAGAGATCCTCCCACTTCAGCCTCCTGAGTAGCTAGGACTACAGGCGTCCAACACCACACCTGGCTAATTTTTGTATTTTTTGTAGAGATGGTTGATCTCCAACTCCTGGGCTCAACTCTTCCTCCTCCCTTCTCCTCCCAAAGTCCTGGGATTACAGGCCTGAGCCACTGTGTCTGGCCTTTGCTTTATTTCACACAGTAGAACATCCTCTAGGCTCATTCATGTTGCTAATGATAAGATTTCTTTCTTTTTCAAGGCTGAATAGGATTCTATTGGATATATGTACCTATATAGATAGAGAGATAGATAGATATACATTTATTATTATTGTTTTGGGGGGGATATGGTTTCGCTCGTGTTCCCCAGGCTGGAGTGCAGTGGCATGATTTCGGCTCACTACAACCTCTGCCTCCCAGGCTGAAGTGATTCTCCTGCCTCAGCTGAGATTAAAGGCATGTCCCATCATGTGCGGCCAATTTTGTGTTTCTAGGAGAGATGGGTTTTCACCATGTTGGCCAGGCTGGTCTCGAACTCCAACAATTCTACTTCAACTATTTATTGGATACAAATATTTATGTGTGAGAAACAAGATTTTCAAGAGTGAAAGATTTAAAAACGACTTAATTGTACATCAGTAAGAGGCTGGCTAACTAAATCAGAGTACGTTCATCCTTACAGAAGAATACTATGCAGCTAGAACAAAACCAAATGGAGGAAACTCTTCCAAATGGTAACTTGGAATGATGTTCAAGACTTATTGTAAAATAAGTTTACAGTAAGGTGTAAGGTACCTTATGGCAAAATTCTCTCAGAAATGTGTGTGTGTGGATTTCAAGTCATCCCAGTCCTAGAACATTGTGCTCTTTAGAGATGCCATACCTGTCTTTCCCTTTGTAATATCAAAGCAGTAATATCTTCTCTGGAGGCTTGTTGGGTGAATTGAATGGAAGAAAGTTAAGGAGGTACCAGAACCATTGCTGTTTCCCCTCCGTAGCCCTGCCACCCACTAAAGAAAATTGGATGAGATTACTTAATGATTTCCCATTAAGTTGTATTTCCAAATATCATGATTACCATTTGAATGTAGTTGGTATGGAGCTTCGTGAGTGTGTGCTTCGTTTATTATGCATCACGTTCAGCTCCTTGTTATTTGCCTCCTAGTTATCATAGTAAAACTCTACTCCTCTACTCCGAGGAGCCCCTACCATCCGTATCGTCACTTTCCGGCCCAGCACTCTTCATGCTCATTCGTTTAAAGCATTCTACATTGGGCAAATGAATCTTGGAAGGCAAAAGCTACTGAATTTAGCGAGTTTGTGGAGGCGTTCCCACCGATCAGCCAGGTGGAGTTCCACACACCCGATGACTGCACAACTCCTATAAGGCAGCAATATGCTGCAAACCCAGACGGCCACTCTTCTCACCCCTCGTCCCTTTGCTGTTCTGGATAATGAGGTCAATAGTCACCTAGGCAACTTGCAAAACTAACTGAAATGGAGAAAGGCCTTCCGGCTGGTGACTAGCCGAGGTCCACCTGGCCCCAATAAGCTGCTGAACAAGAAGGGCTGCCAGAAATTTCCCCCTAGGGAATTTGGTGGAGACGAAGACCTGCTCACTGGACAACGGTTCCTCCCAGGATACCCCCAAGCTGAAGAAGCGGGCTCTGAGCCACCCCCTTTCACCCTCCTTTTCCCCACCCTGGCCTGCTGAAGGTGCGCGTCAGGATGCGGACTACTGAGCCCTAAAGAAATAAGTCCTTCCACTTTGACCCCACAGAGGATTGCCTGCGCGGATCTTCAACGAGTCTACCAGTGTCTAGACACGGGAGCAGTTCTGTCTGGCACAGCAGCTCCCTCAAGGAAGACAAGAGTGAGGAGAAAGGAAACTCAAGTCTGACCATTCTGTCCTGGGAGACAAGAGGAGGATCTCATCTCTCATCTTTCCAAGCAAGGCAACGAGACTTTCTCTCATCTTTCCAAGCAAGGCAAGGAGACTTTTTCTCATGAGGAAACAAAAAGAAGTTGGAAGGAACGAAACCAGCCTGGAAGGTGAATTCCTAAGGATTGCCCATTGAAACTGACAAAATGGCCCTTGTTTGACGAGAGGAATGAGCAGAGCATTGATGTGGTCAAAAAGGACTCGAGTGAGACTTTCCCAGCATGTTTCTACCAAAGCTTTGTCTAAGTTTCGCAAAACACTCTCCTAATAAGCAGATGTTTGGCTCTTCAGAAAGTCAACATGCAAAATGCCTTGAGCGTCCCATAACACTGATGCCATGATGTTGCCTTTGGTCTGCCCTCCTTTTCCTTTGACTGGACCACTGCCATCTCTTGGTAGCCATCGCTTTGATGACGCTTTGTCTTCAGGATCATATTGGCAAAGCCATGTTCCAAATTCCGGTTACAATTTGTCAAACAGGTGCCCCAGGATCGTGATCCCTCCTGTTGAAAATTTCCACTGATAGCTCTCGTCCTCACTGCAGCTGATCTGGGCACAATGGTTTTCACAGCCACTGCAGGATTCATCTTCCACATCTTCTCATCTCTTCTTGAAACAAGCCATACCTCCGTAAAGAGTTGATTTCTTTGGGCTAGTGTCCTTAGAAGCTTTTCTTCAAACATCAATGATTTCTTCATTCTTCCACCCAAGCTTCACCGTCAATTGGATGTTTGCTCTTGCTGCAATTTTAGCGGAATTCAAGTTGCACTGATAGGAGGCCTTTTCAGTGGATGTCTCATCCTTCTTAGTGCCTCCAATGAGATCCAGTTCAGAAAGGTTGTAAGAAGTTAGTACATGTTTATTTTAGTGAAAACGAATTGAAATCCATGCATAGATTTCTCACCATGTACATTTTCTATGAACTTTCGGAAGACCCCCTGTACTGAATATTGCCCAAATCCTGGGAGAGAAGTGGATGCGGTCCACTTCCTGTCTTCAGTTTGCCCACAGTGGAGGAGTGCACAGAGCAGGGAAAGGCAGCCCCAGAGAGAGGCATGCCCTCCAGCATGCGGCAGACTGCTGGCCCAGTCCTGGCTCCATGGGTTGCTGTGTGGGCCCAGCAAGCTGACCAACCTCCCTGAACCTTAATTTAATCCTAGGTAGCCCAATTCCACTCGCTATTATAGGACTGCTGTGCAGGGACAGTCAATTAACTTAAGAAAAGGAACCTAGCTCCAAGGTTGGCAACCGGGAATTCCAGTTGATTCCATGGGCGGACCCCCTGAGGAATCCCCAAGCTGAAGTCTCGTGGAAGATGAGGTTCAGTGTGACTAGACTGAAGCACCAATCCAATGACGGGGAAGTCCCACCCACTCTGCCCTGTGCCTGTATAAAGGTGAGGCGGGGCGGCCGCGCCACTCATTGAAGCCGCCAGTTGGGAGAGGAGCAGAGCCAGGCCGGTGCTCCCGAAGGCAGCAAGATGTTGCGAGCCACAGCTCCCTGCTGGTTCTCACCTGCATACCCAGAAGCTAAGAAGGTGGCCGAGGAGGCGGCCCACGAGGCAAGCCACCATTTGGGAGAGGAGCAGAGCCAGGTCGGTGTTCCCGAAGGCAGCAAGATGTTGCGAGCCACAGCTCCCTGCTGGTTCCCACCTGCATGCCCAGAAGCCAAGAAGGTGGCCGAGGAGGCGGCCCTCGAGGCAAGCCGCCAGTTGGGAGAGGAGCAGAGCCAGGCCGGTGCTCCCGAAGGCAGCAAGATGTTGCGAGCCACAGCTCCCTGCTGGTTCCCACCTGCATACCCAGAAGCTAAGAAGGTGGCCGAGGAGGCGCCCCACGAGGCAAGCCGCCATTTGGGAGTGGAGCAGAGCCAGGTCGGTGTTCCCGAAGGCAGCAAGATGTTGCGAGCCACAGCTCCCTGCTGGTTCCCTCCTGCATACCCAGAAGCCAAGAAGGTGGCCGAGGAGGCGGCCCTCGAGGCTCCAGAATTCCCACTGCCCTCTCATCAGCCTGCCCAGAGCTTCGGGCTCTGCGTGCCCCAGATGCACAACCAGGCCTCAGCACTCGTGGACATCCGGGCGGAGCCCCAGAATAGGGGTCCGGCGGTGCCCCCAGCGTGGCCCAAGATGGCGACGGAGGCGTGGTACTTCCCCGCGCAGAGGGGGTCGGCCTGCTGCTTGCCAGCCGCCCCAAGGCTGACAGAGAGGCCCTGTGGAGTCCGCATCTCAGCCCCCAGGGAGAGGAAGAGGATTGCCCACTTTCCCAGCCCCTGCTTGGTCGCAGGTCGCACCGATGCCAAGAGAACCCGGGTGGCCGGCAGCAGCCAACGCTCCAATGGCTCCAGGGTCGGCACACAGCCACGGAAGACTGGTCGCAACAGACGGGGGAGGGCATGCAAGACCTCCACCACACTCAGCTCTAAGCGAATCGTCCGTCGTCCATCCTTACCGACTTGGAAGAAACCCATTATCCTCCGAAGGTCTCGCTGCCAAGTCCCCACCGTCATCCGCCGAGGCTATCTCCAACTGTTCACCAAAGAGTGTCTCAAGTTCTGCGCCTCCCAGCAGGAGGCCGAGGAGAAGGCACTGAACGAGGAGAAGGTGGCCTACGACTGCAGCCCCAACAAGAACATGTACCTGAATGTGGTCCTGAACACCCTCAAGAGACTGAAGGGCCTGACCCCCAGCTCCATGCCGGGCCTCAGCAGGGCCGCCCTGTACAGCCGCCTCCAGGAGTTCCTGCTCACCCAGGACCAGCTCAAGGAGAACGGCTACCCCTTCCCGCACCCCGAGCGGCCCGGAGGCGCCGTCCTCTTCACTGGCCAGGGGAAGGGGCCCGGCGACTCCTCCTGCAGGGTCTGCTGCCGTTGTGGCACCGACTACCTGGTGTCCTCCTCGGGCCGCTGTCTACGCGACCAGTTGTGTTATTATCACTGGGGGCGGGTCCGCTCCAGCCAAGTGGCTGGAGGCCGGGTTAGCCAGTACACCTGCTGTGCAGCTGCTCCTGGCTCAGTGGGCTGCCAGGTGGCGAAGCAGCACGTGCGGGACGGCCGCAAGGAGAGCCTCCATGGCTTCGTGAAGACCTTCAAGAAAGAGTTTTCCACAGACGCTTATCCAGGAATCTACGCCTTGGACTGTGAGATGTGCTACACCACGCATGGCCTGGAGCTGACCCGCGTCACCGTGGTGGACGCCGACATGCAAGTGGTGTACGACACCTTCGTCAAGCCCGACAACGAGATCGTGGACTACAACACCAGGTTTTCCGGAGTGACCGAGGCCGACGTCGCCAAGACGAGCGTCACGTTGCCCGAAGTCCAAGCCATCCTGCTGAGCTTTTTCAGCGCCCAAACCATCCTCATCGGGCACAGCCTGGAGAGCGATCTGCTGGCCCTCAAGCTGATCCACAGCACCGTGGTGGACACGGCCGTGCTCTTCCCGCACTACCTGGGTTTCCCCTACAAGCGTTCCCTCAGGAATCTCGCGGCCGACTACCTGGGACAGATCATCCAGGACAGCCAGGACGGCCACAACTCCAGCGAGGACGCAAACGCCTGCCTGCAGCTGGCGATGTGGAAGGTTCGACAGCGCGCCCAGATCCAGCCACGCCACCGGTCCGCCTCTCCCGCCGCCCTGGCCTGTCCTGAGCCCCAGGCCTCTTCCCAAACTGCCATCGATCCCGAGAGCTAGCCCTGTCCACCTCGCCGCAAAGCGAAAGAAACTGGAGCAGCCGGCGGCAGGAGAGGGCCAAAAGCCAAGACTAACCCCGACCCCGGACTCCCAGTCCCCCGGAGTCCCTGCCGCGGGCCGTCGTCCCTGTCCCCATCCCTCTGCCCCTCCCAGACCTCTGTCCTTCCACCAATGGGCTCCCCGAGGCCCCAGCCGCCACTCCCAGTCCCCGGAGACCCTGCCGCCGCCCCTGGCGCCTGTGCCCATCCCTCTGCCCCTCCCAGACCTCTGGCCTTCCACCACTAGCCTCCCCCAGCCCACCTGGACTTCCCTGGCCTCTGACAACAAGGCCAGCCCCCAGGCCCACCAGCCTCCTGATCGTCTTCGTTCTTGGGCCTCTTCCCCTTCTGTGGGGCTGTCTGAACCTCCCCTCCCCCACCCGATTTTTCCCCCGCCCCCGGGGCAGGCGCAGAATAAATGTCTGTATGAAGTTAAAAATTAAAAATAAAAAAAAGCTAAAAACAACTCAAAGTCCTTTGCTTTTGAATGTGCGCTTACCTGGTTTTCTCTAGAGGCACCACTGTGAGGTGGCTCAAGCCCTTAGGCTCTGGAGTTAGACATCTGGGTTCCCATTCCAATTCCACCACTGACTAGCTTTGTCATATTGGACGCATAACTTTTTTGCGCTTCTACTTCTTGATCTTTCAAGTGTCATCAGAAGATAATTAGACACCCACACAATAGCAATGGGAGATTTTAACACCCCACCGTCAACATGAAACAGATCAACGAGACAGAAAGTTGAAAAGGATATCCAGGAACTGAACTTAGCTCTGCACCAAGCAGACCGAATAGACATCTACATTAACTCTCCACCCCAAATCAACAGAATATACATTCTTCTCAGCACCACATCACACTTATTCCAAAACTGACCACATAGTTGGAAGGAAAGCACTCCTCCGCAAATGCAAAAGAACAGAAATTACAACCAACTGTCTCTCAGACCCCAGGGCAGTCAAACTGGACCTCAGGATGAAGAAACTCACTCAAAACCGCTCAACTACACGGAAACGGAGCAATCTGCTCCTGAGTGACTACTGGGTACATAGCGAAATGAAGACAGAATAAAGATGTTCTTTGAAACCAATGAGAACAAAGACACAACATACCAGAATCTCTGGGATACATTGAAAGCAGTGTGTAGAGGGAAACGTAGCATTAAATGCCCACAAGAGAAAGCAGGAAAGATCTAAAATGGACACCCTCACGTCCCAATTCAAAGAACCAGGGAAGCAAGAGCAAACACAATGCCTGAATCAGTCAGTCAACTTCCAACAGGGCTCCAAGAGAGAATGAACCACCATGCCTCTTTAAATCCACGTTTCTATTTGGAATCTTCAATGAGAGATGAGACACTAAGCAGCTAGTTTTGGTGGAATGGCTGATTTTGTCAATGTTTTCGGTGTGTGAGTGTGTGTGTGTGTGTGTACGTATGGATAACTAAATTAAACTGATAATCTGGATGCTTACATTTCCATTCATTTAATTTGTGTATGTGAGCCCACGCACACGTATATACACACACACTAACACTTCCAGAACACTGACTTAGTGAAGAACTGGATTTCCAGTGTGTCAGACAAATTTCAGAAAGCGCTGAAGAAGGGCATTTCTGATGGATTTCACCGTTCCTGGAATTTTATTTTCCTTTATAACTTAGAGTTCTTCTCTGGAGATTTAATAGATAAAAGTCTTTTGCAGTGTACGTTATTTCATTTTATTTTTATAATTTATTTAAATTGTCATTTGAAATTGACAAATAAAAATGATATATATTTATGGTGTACAACATGATGTTTCATATATGTATACATTGTGGAATGACACAAAAATCAAGCTAATTAACACATTCGTTTCCTCACATACTGATTTTATGGTGATGAGAACATGTTTCAAATCTACTCTGATAGCACATTTCAAGTATACAGTACATAGTTACCCACTGTGGTTGCCGTGCTGTTCAACATATCTCTAGAACTATTCGTATCTGAAATTTTGTATCATTAGACTAACATCTCCCAATCCCTCCCCGGCCCCTGCCTCGGGTAAGCAGCGTTCTGCTCTCTACGACTCTGAGTTCCACTTTTTTACATTGCACATAGAAGTGAGATCGTGCAGTATTTGTATTTCTGTGTTTGCTTTTTAAAACTTTATGATGTATTGATGTATTTTTTCAGACAGTGTCGGAGTCTGTCACCAAGGCTGGAGTACAGTGACACAAACACGGCTCACCACGGCCTCCACCTCCCGGGGTCAAGAGATCCTCCCACTTCAGCCTCCTGAGTAGCTAGGACTACAGGCGTCCAACACCACACCTGGCTAATTTTTGTATTTTTTGTAGAGATGGTTGATCTCCAACTCCTGGGCTCAACTCTTCCTCCTCCCTTCTCCTCCCAAAGTCCTGGGATTACAGGCCTGAGCCACTGTGTCTGGCCTTTGCTTTATTTCACACAGTAGAACATCCTCTAGGCTCATTCATGTTGCTAATGATAAGATTTCTTTCTTTTTCAAGGCTGAATAGGATTCTATTGGATATATGTACCTATATAGATAGATAGATAGATAGATAGATATACATTTATTATTATTGTTTTGGGGGGGATATGGTTTCGCTCGTGTTCCCCAGGCTGGAGTGCAGTGGCATGATTTCGGCTCACTACAACCTCTGCCTCCCAGGCTGAAGTGATTCTCCTGCCTCAGCTGAGATTAAAGGCATGTCCCATCATGTGCGGCCAATTTTGTGTTTCTAGGAGAGATGGGTTTTCACCATGTTGGCCAGGCTGGTCTCGAACTCCAACAATTCTACTTCAACTATTTATTGGAAACAAATACTTATGTGTGAGAAACAAGATTTTCAAGAGTGAAAGATTTAAAAACGACTTAATTGTACATCAGTAAGAGGCTGGCTAACTAAATCAGAGTACGTTCATCCTTACAGAAGAATACTATGCAGCTAGAACAAAACCAAATGGAGGAAACTCTTCCAAATGGTAACTTGGAATGATGTTCAAGACTTATTGTAAAATAAGTTTACAGTAAGGTGTAAGGTACCTTATGGCAAAATTCTCTCAGAAATGTGTGTGTGTGGATTTCAAGTCATCCCAGTCCTAGAACATTGTGCTCTTTAGAGATGCCATACCTGTCTTTCCCTTTGTAATATCAAAGCAGTAATATCTTCTCTGGAGGCTTGTTGGGTGAATTTAATGGAAGAAAGTTAAGGAGGTACCAGAACCATTGCTGTTTCCCCTCCGTAGCCCTGCCACCCACTAAAGAAAGTTGGATGAGATTACTTAATGATTTCCCATTAAGTTGTATTTCCAAATATCATGATTACCATTTGAATGTAGTTGGTATGGAGCTTCGTGAGTGTGTGCTTCGTTTATTATGCATCACGTTCAGCTCCTTGTTATTTGCCTCCTAGTTATCATAGTAAAACTCTACTCCTCTACTCCGAGGAGCCCCTACCATCCGTATCGTCACTTTCCGGCCCAGCACTCTTCATGCTCATTCGTTTAAAGCATTCTACATTGGGCAAATGAATCTTGGAAGGCAAAAGCTACTGAATTTAGCGAGTTTGTGGAGGCGTTCCCACCGATCAGCCAGGTGGAGTTCCACACACCCGATGACTGCACAACTCCTATAAGGCAGCAATATGCTGCAAACCCAGACGGCCACTCTTCTCACCCCTCGTCCCTTTGCTGTTCTGGATAATGAGGTCAATAGTCACCTAGGCAACTTGCAAAACTAACTGAAATGGAGAAAGGCCTTCCGGCTGGTGACTAGCCGAGGTCCACCTGGCCCCAATAAGCTGCTGAACAAGAAGGGCTGCCAGAAATTTCCCCCTAGGGAATTTGGTGGAGACGAAGACCTGCTCACTGGACAACGGTTCCTCCCAGGATAAACCCAAGCTGAAGAAGCGGGCTCTGAGCCACCCCCTTTCACCCTCCTTTTCCCCACCCTGGCCTGCTGAAGGTGCGCGTCAGGATGCGGACTACTGAGCCCTAAAGAAATAAGTCCTTCCACTTTGACCCCACGGAGGATTGCCTGCGCGGATCTTCAACGAGTCTACCAGTGTCTAGACACGGGAGCAGTTCTGTCTGGCACAGCAGCTCCCTCAAGGAAGACAAGAGTGAGGAGAAAGGAAACTCAAGTCTGACCATTCTGCCCTGGGAGACAAGAGGAGGATCTCATCTCTCATCTTTCCAAGCAAGGCAACGAGACTTTCTCTCATCTTTCCAAGCAAGGCAAGGAGACTTTTTCTCATGAGGAAACAAAAAGAAGTTGGAAGGAACGAAACCAGCCTGGAAGGTGAATTCCTAAGGATTGCCCATTGAAACTGACAAAATGGCCCTTGTTTGACGAGAGGAATGAGCAGAGCATTGATGTGGTCAAAAAGGACTCGAGTGAGACTTTCCCAGCATGTTTCTACCAAAGCTTTGTCTAAGTTTCGCAAAACACTCTCCTAATAAGCAGATGTTTGGCTCTTCAGAAAGTCAACATGCAAAATGCCTTGAGCGTCCCATAACACTGATGCCATGATGTTGCCTTTGGTCTGCCCTCCTTTTCCTTTGACTGGACCACTGCCATCTCTTGGTAGCCATCGCTTTGATGACGCTTTGTCTTCAGGATCATATTGGCAAAGCCATGTTCCAAATTCCGGTTACAATTTGTCAAACAGGTGCCCCAGGATCGTGATCCCTCCTGTTGAAAATTTCCACTGATAGCTCTCGTCCTCACTGCAGCTGATCTGGGCACAATGGTTTTCACAGCCACTGCAGGATTCATCTTCCACATCTTCTCATCTCTTCTTGAAACAAGCCATACCTCCGTAAAGAGTTGATTTCTTTGGGCTAGTGTCCTTAGAAGCTTTTCTTCAAACATCAATGATTTCTTCATTCTTCCACCCAAGCTTCACCGTCAATTGGATGTTTGCTCTTGCTGCAATTTTAGCGGAATTCAAGTTGCACTGATAGGAGGCCTTTTCAGTGGATGTCCCATCCTTCTTAGTGCCTCCAATGAGATCCAGTTCAGAAAGGTTGTAAGAAGTTAGTACATGTTTATTTTAGTGAAAACGAATTGAAATCCATGCATAGATTTCTCACCATGTACATTTTCTATGAACTTTCGGAAGACCCCCTGTACTGAATATTGCCCAAATCCTGGGAGAGAAGTGGATGCGGTCCACTTCCTGTCTTCAGTTTGCCCACAGTGGAGGAGTGCACAGAGCAGGGAAAGGCAGCCCCAGAGAGAGGCATGCCCTCCAGCATGTAGCAGACTGCTGGCCCAGTCCTGGCTCCATGGGTTGCTGTGTGGGCCCAGCAAGCTGACCAACCTCCCTGAACCTTAATTTAATCCTAGGTAGCCCAATTCCACTCGCTATTATAGGACTGCTGTGCAGGGACAGTCAATTAACTTAAGAAAAGGAACCTAGCTCCAAGTTTGGCAACCGGGAATTCCAGTTGATTCCATGGGCGGACCCCCTGAGGAATTCCCAAGCTGAAGTCTCGTGGAAGATGAGGTTCAGTGTGACTAGACTGAAGCACCAATCCAATGAAGGGGAAGTCCCACCCACTCTGCCCTGTGCCTGTATAAAGGTGAGGCGGGGCGGCCGCGCCACTCATTGAAGCCGCCAGTTGGGAGAGGAGCAGAGCCAGGCCGGTGCTCCCGAAGGCAGCAAGATGTTGCGAGCCACAGCTCCCTGCTGGTTCCCACCTGCATACCCAGAAGCTAAGAAGGTGGCCGAGGAGGCGGCCCACGAGGCAAGCCGCCATTTGGGAGAGGAGCAGAGCCAGGTCGGTGTTCCCGAAGGCAGCAAGATGTTGCGAGCCACAGCTCCCTGCTGGTTCCCACCTGCATGCCCAGAAGCCAAGAAGGTGGCCGAGGAGGCGGCCCTCGAGGCAAGCCGCCAGTTGGGAGAGGAGCAGAGCCAGGCCGGTGCTCCCGAAGGCAGCAAGATGTTGCGAGCCACAGCTCCCTGCTGGTTCCCACCTGCATACCCAGAAGCTAAGAAGGTGGCCGAGGAGGCGCCCCACGAGGCAAGCCGCCATTTGGGAGTGGAGCAGAGCCAGGTCGGTGTTCCCGAAGGCAGCAAGATGTTGCGAGCCACAGCTCCCTGCTGGTTCCCTCCTGCATACCCAGAAGCCAAGAAGGTGGCCGAGGAGGCGGCCCTCGAGGCTCCAGAATTCCCACTGCCCTCTCATCAGCCTGCCCAGAGCTTCGGGCTCTGCGTGCCCCAGATGCACAACCAGGCCTCAGCACTCGTGGACATCCGGGCGGAGCCCCAGAATAGGGGTCCGGCGGTGCCCCCAGCGTGGCCCAAGATGGCGACGGAGGCGTGGTACTTCCCCGCGCAGAGGGGGTCGGCCTGCTGCTTGCCAGCCGCCCCAAGGCTGACAGAGAGGCCCTGTGGAGTCCGCATCTCAGCCCCCAGGGAGAGGAAGAGGATCGCCCACTTTCCCAGCCCCTGCTTGGTCGCAGGTCGCACCGATGCCAAGAGAACCCGGGTGGCCGGCAGCAGCCAACGCTCCAATGGCTCCAGGGTCGGCACACAGCCACGGAAGACTGGTCGCAACAGACGGGGGAGGGCATGCAAGACCTCCACCACACTCAGCTCTAAGCGAATCGTCCGTCGTCCATCCTTACCGACTTGGAAGAAACCCATTATCCTCCGAAGGTCTCGCTGCCAAGTCCCCACCGTCATCCGCCGAGGCTATCTCCAACTGTTCACCAAAGAGTGTCTCAAGTTCTGCGCCTCCCAGCAGGAGGCCGAGGAGAAGGCGCTGAACGAGGAGAAGGTGGCTTACGACTGCAGCCCCAACAAGAACATGTACCTGAATCTGGTCCTGAACACCCTCAAGAGACTGAAGGGCCTGACCCCCAGCTCCATGCCGGGCCTCAGCAGGGCCGCCCTGTACAGCCGCCTCCAGGAGTTCCTGCTCACCCAGGACCAGCTCAAGGAGAACGGCTACCCCTTCCCGCACCCCGAGCGGCCCGGAGGCGCCGTCCTCTTCACTGGCCAGGGGAAGGGGCCCGGCGACTCCTCCTGCAGGGTCTGCTGCCGTTGTGGCACCGACTACCTGGTGTCCTCCTCGGGCCGCTGTCTACGCGACCAGTTGTGTTATTATCACTGGGGGCGGGTCGGCTCCAGCCAAGTGGCTGCAGGCCGGATTAGCCAGTACACCTGCTGTGCAGCTGCTCCTGGCTCAGTGGGCTGCCAGGTGGCGAAGCAGCACGTGCGGGACGGCCGCAAGGAGAGCCTCCATGGCTTCGTGAAGACCTTCAAGAAAGAGTTTTCCACAGACGCTTATCCAGGAATCTACGCCTTGGACTGTGAGATGTGCTACACCACGCATGGCCTGGAGCTGACCCGCGTCACCGTGGTGGACGCCGACATGCAAGTGGTGTACGACACCTTCGTCAAGCCCGACAACGAGATCGTGGACTACAACACCAGGTTTTCCGGAGTGACCGAGGCCGACGTCGCCAAGACGAGCGTCACGTTGCCGGAAATCCAAGCCATCCTGCTGAGCTTTTTCAGCGCCCAAACCATCCTCATCGGGCACAGCCTGGAGAGCGATCTGCTGGCCCTCAAGCTGATCCACAGCACCGTGGTGGACACGGCCGTGCTCTTCCCGCACTACCTGGGTTTCCCCTACAAGCGTTCCCTCAGGAATCTCGCGGCCGACTACCTGGGACAGATCATCCAGGACAGCCAGGACGGCCACAACTCCAGCGAGGACGCAAACGCCTGCCTGCAGCTGGCGATGTGGAAGGTTCGACAGCGCGCCCAGATCCAGCCACGCCACCGGTCCGCCTCTCCCGCCGCCCTGGCCTGTCCTGAGCCCCAGGCCTCTTCCCAAACTGCCATCGATCCCGAGAGCTAGCCCTGTCCACCTCGCCGCAAAGCGAAAGAAACTGGAGCAGCCGGCGGCAGGAGAGGGCCAAAAGCCAAGACTAACCCCGACCCCGGACTCCCAGTCCCCCGGAGTCCCTGCCGCGGGCCGTCGTCCCTGTCCCCATCCCTCTGCCCCTCCCAGACCTCTGTCCTTCCACCAATGGGCTCCCCGAGGCCCCAGCCGCCACTCCCAGTCCCCGGAGACCCTGCCGCCGCCCCTGGCGCCTGTGCCCATCCCTCTGCCCCTCCCAGACCTCTGGCCTTCCACCACTAGCCTCCCCCAGCCCACCTGGACTTCCCCGGCCTCTGACAACAAGGCCAGCCCCCAGGCCCACCAGCCTCCTGATCGTCTTCGTTCTTGGGCCTCTTCCCCTTCTGTGGGGCTGTCTGAACCTCCCCTCCCCCACCCGATTTTTCCCCCGCCCCCGGGGCAGGCGCAGAATAAATGTCTGTATGAAGTTAAAAATTAAAAATAAAAAAAAAGCTAAAAACAACTCAAAGTCCTTTGCTTTTGAATGTGCGCTTACCTGGTTTTCTCTAGAGGCACCACTGTGAGGTGGCTCAAGCCCTTAGGCTCTGGAGTTAGACATCTGGGTTCCCATTCCAATTCCACCACTGACTAGCTTTGTCATATTGGACGCATAACTTTTTTGCGCTTCTACTTCTTGATCTTTCAAGTGTCATCAGAAGATAATTAGACACCCACACAATAGCAATGGGAGATTTTAACACCCCACCGTCAACATGAAACAGATCAACGAGACAGAAAGTTGAAAAGGATATCCAGGAACTGAACTTAGCTCTGCACCAAGCAGACCGAATAGACATCTACATTAACTCTCCACCCCAAATCAACAGAATATACATTCTTCTCAGCACCACATCACACTTATTCCAAAACTGACCACATAGTTGGAAGGAAAGCACTCCTCCGCAAATGCAAAAGAACAGAAATTACAACCAACTGTCTCTCAGACCCCAGGGCAGTCAAACTGGACCTCAGGATGAAGAAACTCACTCAAAACCGCTCAACTACACGGAAACGGAGCAATCTGCTCCTGAGTGACTACTGGGTACATAGCGAAATGAAGACAGAATAAAGATGTTCTTTGAAACCAATGAGAACAAAGACACAACATACCAGAATCTCTGGGATACATTGAAAGCAGTGTGTAGAGGGAAACGTAGCATTAAATGCCCACAAGAGAAAGCAGGAAAGATCTAAAATGGACACCCTCACGTCCCAATTCAAAGAACCAGGGAAGCAAGAGCAAACACAATGCCTGAATCAGTCAGTCAACTTCCAACAGGGCTCCAAGAGAGAATGAACCACCATGCCTCTTTAAATCCACGTTTCTATTTGGAATCTTCAATGAGAGATGAGACACTAAGCAGCTAGTTTTGGTGGAATGGCTGATTTTGTCAATGTTTTCGGTGTGTGAGTGTGTGTGTGTGTGTGTATGTATGGATAACTAAATTAAACTGATAATCTGGATGCTTACATTTCCATTCATTTAATTTGTGTATGTGAGCCCACGCACACGTATATACACACACACTAACACTTCCAGAACACTGACTTAGTGAAGAACTGGATTTCCAGTGTGTCAGACAAATTTCAGAAAGCGCTGAAGAAGGGCATTTCTGATGGATTTCACCGTTCCTGGAATTTTATTTTCCTTTATAACTTAGAGTTCTTCTCTGGAGATTTAATAGATAAAAGTCTTTTGCAGTGTACGTTATTTCATTTTATTTTTATAATTTATTTAAATTGTCATTTTAAATTGACAAATAAAAATGATATATATTTATGGTGTACAACATGATGTTTCATATATGTATACATTGTGGAATGACACAAAAATCAAGCTAATTAACACATTCGTTTCCTCACATACTGATTTTATGGTGATGAGAACATGTTTCAAATCTACTCTGATAGCACATTTCAAGTATACAGTACATAGTTACCCACTGTGGTTGCCGTGCTGTTCAACATATCTCTAGAACTATTCGTATCTGAAATTTTGTATCATTAGACTAACATCTCCCAATCCCTCCCCGGCCCCTGCCTCGGGTAAGCAGCGTTCTGCTCTCTACGACTCTGAGTTCCACTTTTTTACATTGCACATAGAAGTGAGATCGTGCAGTATTTGTATTTCTGTGTTTGCTTTTTAAAACTTTATGATGTATTGATGTATTTTTTCAGACAGTGTCGGAGTCTGTCACCAAGGCTGGAGTACAGTGACACAAACACGGCTCACCACGGCCTCCACCTCCCGGGGTCAAGAGATCCTCCCACTTCAGCCTCCTGAGTAGCTAGGACTACAGGCGTCCAACACCACACCTGGCTAATTTTTGTATTTTTTGTAGAGATGGTTGATCTCCAACTCCTGGGCTCAACTCTTCCTCCTCCCTTCTCCTCCCAAAGTCCTGGGATTACAGGCCTGAGCCACTGTGTCTGGCCTTTGCTTTATTTCACACAGTAGAACATCCTCTAGGCTCATTCATGTTGCTAATGATAAGATTTCTTTCTTTTTCAAGGCTGAATAGGATTCTATTGGATATATGTACCTATATAGATAGATAGATAGATAGATAGATATACATTTATTATTATTGTTTTGGGGGGGATATGGTTTCGCTCGTGTTCCCCAGGCTGGAGTGCAGTGGCATGATTTCGGCTCACTACAACCTCTGCCTCCCAGGCTGAAGTGATTCTCCTGCCTCAGCTGAGATTAAAGGCATGTCCCATCATGTGCGGCCAATTTTGTGTTTCTAGGAGAGATGGGTTTTCACCATGTTGGCCAGGCTGGTCTCGAACTCCAACAATTCTACTTCAACTATTTATTGGATACAAATATTTATGTGTGAGAAACAAGATTTTCAAGAGTGAAAGATTTAAAAACGACTTAATTGTACATCAGTAAGAGGCTGGCTAACTAAATCAGAGTACGTTCATCCTTACAGAAGAATACTATGCAGCTAGAACAAAACCAAATGGAGGAAACTCTTCCAAATGGTAACTTGGAATGATGTTCAAGACTTATTGTAAAATAAGTTTACAGTAAGGTGTAAGGTACCTTATGGCAAAATTCTCTCAGAAATGTGTGTGTGTGGATTTCAAGTCATCCCAGTCCTAGAACATTGTGCTCTTTAGAGATGCCATACCTGTCTTTCCCTTTGTAATATCAAAGCAGTAATATCTTCTCTGGAGGCTTGTTGGGTGAATTGAATGGAAGAAAGTTAAGGAGGTACCAGAACCATTGCTGTTTCCCCTCCGTAGCCCTGCCACCCACTAAAGAAAGTTGGATGAGATTACTTAATGATTTCCCATTAAGTTGTATTTCCAAATATCATGATTACCATTTGAATGTAGTTGGTATGGAGCTTCGTGAGTGTGTGCTTCGTTTATTATGCATCACGTTCAGCTCCTTGTTATTTGCCTCCTAGTTATCATAGTAAAACTCTACTCCTCTACTCCGAGGAGCCCCTACCATCCGTATCGTCACTTTCCGGCCCAGCACTCTTCATGCTCATTCGTTTAAAGCATTCTACATTGGGCAAATGAATCTTGGAAGGCAAAAGCTACTGAATTTAGCGAGTTTGTGGAGGCGTTCCCACCGATCAGCCAGGTGGAGTTCCACACACCCGATGACTGCACAACTCCTATAAGGCAGCAATATGCTGCAAACCCAGACGGCCACTCTTCTCACCCCTCGTCCCTTTGCTGTTCTGGATAATGAGGTCAATAGTCACCTAGGCAACTTGCAAAACTAACTGAAATGGAGAAAGGCCTTCCGGCTGGTGACTAGCCGAGGTCCACCTGGCCCCAATAAGCTGCTGAACAAGAAGGGCTGCCAGAAATTTCCCCCTAGGGAATTTGGTGGAGACGAAGACCTGCTCACTGGACAACGGTTCCTCCCAGGATAAACCCAAGCTGAAGAAGCGGGCTCTGAGCCACCCCCTTTCACCCTCCTTTTCCCCACCCTGGCCTGCTGAAGGTGCGCGTCAGGATGCGGACTACTGAGCCCTAAAGAAATAAGTCCTTCCACTTTGACCCCACGGAGGATTGCCTGCGCGGATCTTCAACGAGTCTACAAGTGTCTAGACACGGGAGCAGTTCTGTCTGGCACAGCAGCTCCCTCAAGGAAGACAAGAGTGAGGAGAAAGGAAACTCAAGTCTGACCATTCTGCCCTGGGAGACAAGAGGAGGATCTCATCTCTCATCTTTCCAAGCAAGGCAACGAGACTTTCTCTCATCTTTCCAAGCAAGGCAAGGAGACTTTTTCTCATGAGGAAACAAAAAGAAGTTGGAAGGAACGAAACCAGCCTGGAAGGTGAATTCCTAAGGATTGCCCATTGAAACTGACAAAATGGCCCTTGTTTGACGAGAGGAATGAGCAGAGCATTGATGTGGTCAAAAAGGACTCGAGTGAGACTTTCCCAGCATGTTTCTACCAAAGCTTTGTCTAAGTTTCGCAAAACACTCTCCTAATAAGCAGATGTTTGGCTCTTCAGAAAGTCAACATGCAAAATGCCTTGAGCGTCCCATAACACTGATGCCATGATGTTGCCTTTGGTCTGCCCTCCTTTTCCTTTGACTGGACCACTGCCATCTCTTGGTAGCCATCGCTTTGATGACGCTTTGTCTTCAGGATCATATTGGCAAAGCCATGTTCCAAATTCCGGTTACAATTTGTCAAACAGGTGCCCCAGGATCGTGATCCCTCCTGTTGAAAATTTCCACTGATAGCTCTCGTCCTCACTGCAGCTGATCTGGGCACAATGGTTTTCACAGCCACTGCAGGATTCATCTTCCACATCTTCTCATCTCTTCTTGAAACAAGCCATACCTCCGTAAAGAGTTGATTTCTTTGGGCTAGTGTCCTTAGAAGCTTTTCTTCAAACATCAATGATTTCTTCATTCTTCCACCCAAGCTTCACCGTCAATTGGATGTTTGCTCTTGCTGCAATTTTAGCGGAATTCAAGTTGCACTGATAGGAGGCCTTTTCAGTGGATGTCCCATCCTTCTTAGTGCCTCCAATGAGATCCAGTTCAGAAAGGTTGTAAGAAGTTAGTACATGTTTATTTTAGTGAAAACGAATTGAAATCCATGCATAGATTTCTCACCATGTACATTTTCTATGAACTTTCGGAAGACCCCCTGTACTGAATATTGCCCAAATCCTGGGAGAGAAGTGGATGCGGTCCACTTCCTGTCTTCAGTTTGCCCACAGTGGAGGAGTGCACAGAGCAGGGAAAGGCAGCCCCAGAGAGAGGCATGCCCTCCAGCATGTAGCAGACTGCTGGCCCAGTCCTGGCTCCATGGGTTGCTGTGTGGGCCCAGCAAGCTGACCAACCTCCCTGAACCTTAATTTAATCCTAGGTAGCCCAATTCCACTCGCTATTATAGGACTGCTGTGCAGGGACAGTCAATTAACTTAAGAAAAGGAACCTAGCTC
This sequence comes from Pongo pygmaeus, assembly GCF_028885625.2. NCBI lineage: Eukaryota > Metazoa > Chordata > Mammalia > Primates > Hominidae > Pongo > Pongo pygmaeus. The sequence goes on from NC_072380.2 coordinate 51,951,444, forward strand.
CAAGTTTGGCAACCGGGAATTCCAGTTGATTCCATGGGCGGACCCCCTGAGGAATTCCCAAGCTGAAGTCTCGTGGAAGATGAGGTTCAGTGTGACTAGACTGAAGCACCAATCCAATGAAGGGGAAGTCCCACCCACTCTGCCCTGTGCCTGTATAAAGGTGAGGCGGGGCGGCCGCGCCACTCATTGAAGCCGCCAGTTGGGAGAGGAGCAGAGCCAGGCCGGTGCTCCCGAAGGCAGCAAGATGTTGCGAGCCACAGCTCCCTGCTGGTTCCCACCTGCATACCCAGAAGCTAAGAAGGTGGCCGAGGAGGCGGCCCACGAGGCAAGCCGCCATTTGGGAGAGGAGCAGAGCCAGGTCGGTGTTCCCGAAGGCAGCAAGATGTTGCGAGCCACAGCTCCCTGCTGGTTCCCACCTGCATGCCCAGAAGCCAAGAAGGTGGCCGAGGAGGCGGCCCTCGAGGCAAGCCGCCAGTTGGGAGAGGAGCAGAGCCAGGCCGGTGCTCCCGAAGGCAGCAAGATGTTGCGAGCCACAGCTCCCTGCTGGTTCCCACCTGCATACCCAGAAGCTAAGAAGGTGGCCGAGGAGGCGCCCCACGAGGCAAGCCGCCATTTGGGAGTGGAGCAGAGCCAGGTCGGTGTTCCCGAAGGCAGCAAGATGTTGCGAGCCACAGCTCCCTGCTGGTTCCCTCCTGCATACCCAGAAGCCAAGAAGGTGGCCGAGGAGGCGGCCCTCGAGGCTCCAGAATTCCCACTGCCCTCTCATCAGCCTGCCCAGAGCTTCGGGCTCTGCGTGCCCCAGATGCACAACCAGGCCTCAGCACTCGTGGACATCCGGGCGGAGCCCCAGAATAGGGGTCCGGCGGTGCCCCCAGCGTGGCCCAAGATGGCGACGGAGGCGTGGTACTTCCCCGCGCAGAGGGGGTCGGCCTGCTGCTTGCCAGCCGCCCCAAGGCTGACAGAGAGGCCCTGTGGAGTCCGCATCTCAGCCCCCAGGGAGAGGAAGAGGATCGCCCACTTTCCCAGCCCCTGCTTGGTCGCAGGTCGCACCGATGCCAAGAGAACCCGGGTGGCCGGCAGCAGCCAACGCTCCAATGGCTCCAGGGTCGGCACACAGCCACGGAAGACTGGTCGCAACAGACGGGGGAGGGCATGCAAGACCTCCACCACACTCAGCTCTAAGCGAATCGTCCGTCGTCCATCCTTACCGACTTGGAAGAAACCCATTATCCTCCGAAGGTCTCGCTGCCAAGTCCCCACCGTCATCCGCCGAGGCTATCTCCAACTGTTCACCAAAGAGTGTCTCAAGTTCTGCGCCTCCCAGCAGGAGGCCGAGGAGAAGGCGCTGAACGAGGAGAAGGTGGCTTACGACTGCAGCCCCAACAAGAACATGTACCTGAATCTGGTCCTGAACACCCTCAAGAGACTGAAGGGCCTGACCCCCAGCTCCATGCCGGGCCTCAGCAGGGCCGCCCTGTACAGCCGCCTCCAGGAGTTCCTGCTCACCCAGGACCAGCTCAAGGAGAACGGCTACCCCTTCCCGCACCCCGAGCGGCCCGGAGGCGCCGTCCTCTTCACTGGCCAGGGGAAGGGGCCCGGCGACTCCTCCTGCAGGGTCTGCTGCCGTTGTGGCACCGACTACCTGGTGTCCTCCTCGGGCCGCTGTCTACGCGACCAGTTGTGTTATTATCACTGGGGGCGGGTCCGCTCCAGCCAAGTGGCTGGAGGCCGGGTTAGCCAGTACACCTGCTGTGCAGCTGCTCCTGGCTCAGTGGGCTGCCAGGTGGCGAAGCAGCACGTGCGGGACGGCCGCAAGGAGAGCCTCCATGGCTTCGTGAAGACCTTCAAGAAAGAGTTTTCCACAGACGCTTATCCAGGAATCTACGCCTTGGACTGTGAGATGTGCTACACCACGCATGGCCTGGAGCTGACCCGCGTCACCGTGGTGGACGCCGACATGCAAGTGGTGTACGACACCTTCGTCAAGCCCGACAACGAGATCGTGGACTACAACACCAGGTTTTCCGGAGTGACCGAGGCCGACGTCGCCAAGACGAGCGTCACGTTGCCCGAAGTCCAAGCCATCCTGCTGAGCTTTTTCAGCGCCCAAACCATCCTCATCGGGCACAGCCTGGAGAGCGATCTGCTGGCCCTCAAGCTGATCCACAGCACCGTGGTGGACACGGCCGTGCTCTTCCCGCACTACCTGGGTTTCCCCTACAAGCGTTCCCTCAGGAATCTCGCGGCCGACTACCTGGGACAGATCATCCAGGACAGCCAGGACGGCCACAACTCCAGCGAGGACGCAAACGCCTGCCTGCAGCTGGCGATGTGGAAGGTTCGACAGCGCGCCCAGATCCAGCCACGCCACCGGTCCGCCTCTCCCGCCGCCCTGGCCTGTCCTGAGCCCCAGGCCTCTTCCCAAACTGCCATCGATCCCGAGAGCTAGCCCTGTCCACCTCGCCGCAAAGCGAAAGAAACTGGAGCAGCCGGCGGCAGGAGAGGGCCAAAAGCCAAGACTAACCCCGACCCCGGACTCCCAGTCCCCCGGAGTCCCTGCCGCGGGCCGTCGTCCCTGTCCCCATCCCTCTGCCCCTCCCAGACCTCTGTCCTTCCACCAATGGGCTCCCCGAGGCCCCAGCCGCCACTCCCAGTCCCCGGAGACCCTGCCGCCGCCCCTGGCGCCTGTGCCCATCCCTCTGCCCCTCCCAGACCTCTGGCCTTCCACCACTAGCCTCCCCCAGCCCACCTGGACTTCCCCGGCCTCTGACAACAAGGCCAGCCCCCAGGCCCACCAGCCTCCTGATCGTCTTCGTTCTTGGGCCTCTTCCCCTTCTGTGGGGCTGTCTGAACCTCCCCTCCCCCACCCGATTTTTCCCCCGCCCCCGGGGCAGGCGCAGAATAAATGTCTGTATGAAGTTAAAAATTAAAAATAAAAAAAAAGCTAAAAACAACTCAAAGTCCTTTGCTTTTGAATGTGCGCTTACCTGGTTTTCTCTAGAGGCACCACTGTGAGGTGGCTCAAGCCCTTAGGCTCTGGAGTTAGACATCTGGGTTCCCATTCCAATTCCACCACTGACTAGCTTTGTCATATTGGACGCATAACTTTTTTGCGCTTCTACTTCTTGATCTTTCAAGTGTCATCAGAAGATAATTAGACACCCACACAATAGCAATGGGAGATTTTAACACCCCACCGTCAACATGAAACAGATCAACGAGACAGAAAGTTGAAAAGGATATCCAGGAACTGAACTTAGCTCTGCACCAAGCAGACCGAATAGACATCTACATTAACTCTCCACCCCAAATCAACAGAATATACATTCTTCTCAGCACCACATCACACTTATTCCAAAACTGACCACATAGTTGGAAGGAAAGCACTCCTCCGCAAATGCAAAAGAACAGAAATTACAACCAACTGTCTCTCAGACCCCAGGGCAGTCAAACTGGACCTCAGGATGAAGAAACTCACTCAAAACCGCTCAACTACACGGAAACGGAGCAATCTGCTCCTGAGTGACTACTGGGTACATAGCGAAATGAAGACAGAATAAAGATGTTCTTTGAAACCAATGAGAACAAAGACACAACATACCAGAATCTCTGGGATACATTGAAAGCAGTGTGTAGAGGGAAACGTAGCATTAAATGCCCACAAGAGAAAGCAGGAAAGATCTAAAATGGACACCCTCACGTCCCAATTCAAAGAACCAGGGAAGCAAGAGCAAACACAATGCCTGAATCAGTCAGTCAACTTCCAACAGGGCTCCAAGAGAGAATGAACCACCATGCCTCTTTAAATCCACGTTTCTATTTGGAATCTTCAATGAGAGATGAGACACTAAGCAGCTAGTTTTGGTGGAATGGCTGATTTTGTCAATGTTTTCGGTGTGTGAGTGTGTGTGTGTGTGTGTATGTATGGATAACTAAATTAAACTGATAATCTGGATGCTTACATTTCCATTCATTTAATTTGTGTATGTGAGCCCACGCACACGTATATACACACACACTAACACTTCCAGAACACTGACTTAGTGAAGAACTGGATTTCCAGTGTGTCAGACAAATTTCAGAAAGCGCTGAAGAAGGGCATTTCTGATGGATTTCACCGTTCCTGGAATTTTATTTTCCTTTATAACTTAGAGTTCTTCTCTGGAGATTTAATAGATAAAAGTCTTTTGCAGTGTACGTTATTTCATTTTATTTTTATAATTTATTTAAATTGTCATTTGAAATTGACAAATAAAAATGATATATATTTATGGTGTACAACATGATGTTTCATATATGTATACATTGTGGAATGACACAAAAATCAAGCTAATTAACACATTCGTTTCCTCACATACTGATTTTATGGTGATGAGAACATGTTTCAAATCTACTCTGATAGCACATTTCAAGTATACAGTACATAGTTACCCACTGTGGTTGCCGTGCTGTTCAACATATCTCTAGAACTATTCGTATCTGAAATTTTGTATCATTAGACTAACATCTCCCAATCCCTCCCCGGCCCCTGCCTCGGGTAAGCAGCGTTCTGCTCTCTACGACTCTGAGTTCCACTTTTTTACATTGCACATAGAAGTGAGATCGTGCAGTATTTGTATTTCTGTGTTTGCTTTTTAAAACTTTATGATGTATTGATGTATTTTTTCAGACAGTGTCGGAGTCTGTCACCAAGGCTGGAGTACAGTGACACAAACACGGCTCACCACGGCCTCCACCTCCCGGGGTCAAGAGATCCTCCCACTTCAGCCTCCTGAGTAGCTAGGACTACAGGCGTCCAACACCACACCTGGCTAATTTTTGTATTTTTTGTAGAGATGGTTGATCTCCAACTCCTGGGCTCAACTCTTCCTCCTCCCTTCTCCTCCCAAAGTCCTGGGATTACAGGCCTGAGCCACTGTGTCTGGCCTTTGCTTTATTTCACACAGTAGAACATCCTCTAGGCTCATTCATGTTGCTAATGATAAGATTTCTTTCTTTTTCAAGGCTGAATAGGATTCTATTGGATATATGTACCTATATAGATAGATAGATAGATAGATAGATATACATTTATTATTATTGTTTTGGGGGGGATATGGTTTCGCTCGTGTTCCCCAGGCTGGAGTGCAGTGGCATGATTTCGGCTCACTACAACCTCTGCCTCCCAGGCTGAAGTGATTCTCCTGCCTCAGCTGAGATTAAAGGCATGTCCCATCATGTGCGGCCAATTTTGTGTTTCTAGGAGAGATGGGTTTTCACCATGTTGGCCAGGCTGGTCTCGAACTCCAACAATTCTACTTCAACTATTTATTGGATACAAATATTTATGTGTGAGAAACAAGATTTTCAAGAGTGAAAGATTTAAAAACGACTTAATTGTACATCAGTAAGAGGCTGGCTAACTAAATCAGAGTACGTTCATCCTTACAGAAGAATACTATGCAGCTAGAACAAAACCAAATGGAGGAAACTCTTCCAAATGGTAACTTGGAATGATGTTCAAGACTTATTGTAAAATAAGTTTACAGTAAGGTGTAAGGTACCTTATGGCAAAATTCTCTCAGAAATGTGTGTGTGTGGATTTCAAGTCATCCCAGTCCTAGAACATTGTGCTCTTTAGAGATGCCATACCTGTCTTTCCCTTTGTAATATCAAAGCAGTAATATCTTCTCTGGAGGCTTGTTGGGTGAATTGAATGGCAGAAAGTTAAGGAGGTACCAGAACCATTGCTGTTTCCCCTCCGTAGCCCTGCCACCCACTAAAGAAAGTTGGATGAGATTACTTAATGATTTCCCATTAAGTTGTATTTCCAAATATCATGATTACCATTTGAATGTAGTTGGTATGGAGCTTCGTGAGTGTGTGCTTCGTTTATTATGCATCACGTTCAGCTCCCTGTTATTTGCCTCCTAGTTATCATAGTAAAACTCTACTCCTCTACTCCGAGGAGCCCCTACCATCCGTATCGTCACTTTCCGGCCCAGCACTCTTCATGCTCATTCGTTTAAAGCATTCTACATTGGGCAAATGAATCTTGGAAGGCAAAAGCTACTGAATTTAGCGAGTTTGTGGAGGCGTTCCCACCGATCAGCCAGGTGGAGTTCCACACACCCGATGACTGCACAACTCCTATAAGGCAGCAATATGCTGCAAACCCAGACGGCCACTCTTCTCACCCCTCGTCCCTTTGCTGTTCTGGATAATGAGGTCAATAGTCACCTAGGCAACTTGCAAAACTAACTGAAATGGAGAAAGGCCTTCCGGCTGGTGACTAGCCGAGGTCCACCTGGCCCCAATAAGCTGCTGAACAAGAAGGGCTGCCAGAAATTTCCCCCTAGGGAATTTGGTGGAGACGAAGACCTGCTCACTGGACAACGGTTCCTCCCAGGATAAACCCAAGCTGAAGAAGCGGGCTCTGAGCCACCCCCTTTCACCCTCCTTTTCCCCACCCTGGCCTGCTGAAGGTGCGCGTCAGGATGCGGACTACTGAGCCCTAAAGAAATAAGTCCTTCCACTTTGACCCAACGGAGGATTGCCTGCGCGGATCTTCAACGAGTCTACCAGTGTCTAGACACGGGAGCAGTTCTGTCTGGCACAGCAGCTCCCTCAAGGAAGACAAGAGTGAGGAGAAAGGAAACTCAAGTCTGACCATTCTGCCCTGGGAGACAAGAGGAGGATCTCATCTCTCATCTTTCCAAGCAAGGCAACGAGACTTTCTCTCATCTTTCCAAGCAAGGCAAGGAGACTTTTTCTCATGAGGAAACAAAAAGAAGTTGGAAGGAACGAAACCAGCCTGGAAGGTGAATTCCTAAGGATTGCCCATTGAAACTGACAAAATGGCCCTTGTTTGACGAGAGGAATGAGCAGAGGATTGATGTGGTCAAAAAGGACTCGAGTGAGACTTTCCCAGCATGTTTCTACCAAAGCTTTGTCTAAGTTTCGCAAAACACTCTCCTAATAAGCAGATGTTTGGCTCTTCAGAAAGTCAACATGCAAAATGCCTTGAGCGTCCCATAACACTGATGCCATGATGTTGCCTTTGGTCTGCCCTCCTTTTCCTTTGACTGGACCACTGCCATCTCTTGGTAGCCATCGCTTTGATGACGCTTTGTCTTCAGGATCATATTGGCAAAGCCATGTTCCAAATTCCGGTTACAATTTGTCAAACAGGTGCCCCAGGATCGTGATCCCTCCTGTTGAAAATTTCCACTGATAGCTCTCGTCCTCACTGCAGCTGATCTGGGCACAATGGTTTTCACAGCCACTGCAGGATTCATCTTCCACATCTTCTCATCTCTTCTTGAAACAAGCCATACCTCCGTAAAGAGTTGATTTCTTTGGGCTAGTGTCCTTAGAAGCTTTTCTTCAAACATCAATGATTTCTTCATTCTTCCACCCAAGCTTCACCGTCAATTGGATGTTTGCTCTTGCTGCAATTTTAGCGGAATTCAAGTTGCACTGATAGGAGGCCTTTTCAGTGGATGTCCCATTCTTCTTAGTGCCTCCAATGAGATCCAGTTCAGAAAGGTTGTAAGAAGTTAGTACATGTTTATTTTAGTGAAAACGAATTGAAATCCATGCATAGATTTCTCACCATGTACATTTTCTATGAACTTTCGGAAGACCCCCTGTACTGAATATTGCCCAAATCCTGGGAGAGAAGTGGATGCGGTCCACTTCCTGTCTTCAGTTTGCCCACAGTGGAGGAGTGCACAGAGCAGGGAAAGGCAGCCCCAGAGAGAGGCATGCCCTCCAGCATGTAGCAGACTGCTGGCCCAGTCCTGGCTCCATGGGTTGCTGTGTGGGCCCAGCAAGCTGACCAACCTCCCTGAACCTTAATTTAATCCTAGGTAGCCCAATTCCACTCGCTATTATAGGACTGCTGTGCAGGGACAGTCAATTAACTTAAGAAAAGGAACCTAGCTCCAAGTTTGGCAACCGGGAATTCCAGTTGATTCCATGGGCGGACCCCCTGAGGAATTCCCAAGCTGAAGTCTCGTGGAAGATGAGGTTCAGTGTGACTAGACTGAAGCACCAATCCAATGAAGGGGAAGTCCCACCCACTCTGCCCTGTGCCTGTATAAAGGTGAGGCGGGGCGGCCGCGCCACTCATTGAAGCCGCCAGTTGGGAGAGGAGCAGAGCCAGGCCGGTGCTCCCGAAGGCAGCAAGATGTTGCGAGCCACAGCTCCCTGCTGGTTCCCACCTGCATACCCAGAAGCTAAGAAGGTGGCCGAGGAGGCGGCCCACGAGGCAAGCCGCCATTTGGGAGAGGAGCAGAGCCAGGTCGGTGTTCCCGAAGGCAGCAAGATGTTGCGAGCCACAGCTCCCTGCTGGTTCCCACCTGCATGCCCAGAAGCCAAGAAGGTGGCCGAGGAGGCGGCCCTCGAGGCAAGCCGCCAGTTGGGAGAGGAGCAGAGCCAGGCCGGTGCTCCCGAAGGCAGCAAGATGTTGCGAGCCACAGCTCCCTGCTGGTTCCCACCTGCATACCCAGAAGCTAAGAAGGTGGCCGAGGAGGCGCCCCACGAGGCAAGCCGCCATTTGGGAGTGGAGCAGAGCCAGGTCGGTGTTCCCGAAGGCAGCAAGATGTTGCGAGCCACAGCTCCCTGCTGGTTCCCTCCTGCATACCCAGAAGCCAAGAAGGTGGCCGAGGAGGCGGCCCTCGAGGCTCCAGAATTCCCACTGCCCTCTCATCAGCCTGCCCAGAGCTTCGGGCTCTGCGTGCCCCAGATGCACAACCAGGCCTCAGCACTCGTGGACATCCGGGCGGAGCCCCAGAATAGGGGTCCGGCGGTGCCCCCAGCGTGGCCCAAGATGGCGACGGAGGCGTGGTACTTCCCCGCGCAGAGGGGGTCGGCCTGCTGCTTGCCAGCCGCCCCAAGGCTGACAGAGAGGCCCTGTGGAGTCCGCATCTCAGCCCCCAGGGAGAGGAAGAGGATCGCCCACTTTCCCAGCCCCTGCTTGGTCGCAGGTCGCACCGATGCCAAGAGAACCCGGGTGGCCGGCAGCAGCCAACGCTCCAATGGCTCCAGGGTCGGCACACAGCCACGGAAGACTGGTCGCAACAGACGGGGGAGGGCATGCAAGACCTCCACCACACTCAGCTCTAAGCGAATCGTCCGTCGTCCATCCTTACCGACTTGGAAGAAACCCATTATCCTCCGAAGGTCTCGCTGCCAAGTCCCCACCGTCATCCGCCGAGGCTATCTCCAACTGTTCACCAAAGAGTGTCTCAAGTTCTGCGCCTCCCAGCAGGAGGCCGAGGAGAAGGCGCTGAACGAGGAGAAGGTGGCTTACGACTGCAGCCCCAACAAGAACATGTACCTGAATCTGGTCCTGAACACCCTCAAGAGACTGAAGGGCCTGACCCCCAGCTCCATGCCGGGCCTCAGCAGGGCCGCCCTGTACAGCCGCCTCCAGGAGTTCCTGCTCACCCAGGACCAGCTCAAGGAGAACGGCTACCCCTTCCCGCACCCCGAGCGGCCCGGAGGCGCCGTCCTCTTCACTGGCCAGGGGAAGGGGCCCGGCGACTCCTCCTGCAGGGTCTGCTGCCGTTGTGGCACCGACTACCTGGTGTCCTCCTCGGGCCGCTGTCTACGCGACCAGTTGTGTTATTATCACTGGGGGCGGGTCCGCTCCAGCCAAGTGGCTGGAGGCCGGGTTAGCCAGTACACCTGCTGTGCAGCTGCTCCTGGCTCAGTGGGCTGCCAGGTGGCGAAGCAGCACGTGCGGGACGGCCGCAAGGAGAGCCTCCATGGCTTCGTGAAGACCTTCAAGAAAGAGTTTTCCACAGACGCTTATCCAGGAATCTACGCCTTGGACTGTGAGATGTGCTACACCACGCATGGCCTGGAGCTGACCCGCGTCACCGTGGTGGACGCCGACATGCAAGTGGTGTACGACACCTTCGTCAAGCCCGACAACGAGATCGTGGACTACAACACCAGGTTTTCCGGAGTGACCGAGGCCGACGTCGCCAAGACGAGCGTCACGTTGCCCGAAGTCCAAGCCATCCTGCTGAGCTTTTTCAGCGCCCAAACCATCCTCATCGGGCACAGCCTGGAGAGCGATCTGCTGGCCCTCAAGCTGATCCACAGCACCGTGGTGGACACGGCCGTGCTCTTCCCGCACTACCTGGGTTTCCCCTACAAGCGTTCCCTCAGGAATCTCGCGGCCGACTACCTGGGACAGATCATCCAGGACAGCCAGGACGGCCACAACTCCAGCGAGGACGCAAACGCCTGCCTGCAGCTGGCGATGTGGAAGGTTCGACAGCGCGCCCAGATCCAGCCACGCCACCGGTCCGCCTCTCCCGCCGCCCTGGCCTGTCCTGAGCCCCAGGCCTCTTCCCAAACTGCCATCGATCCCGAGAGCTAGCCCTGTCCACCTCGCCGCAAAGCGAAAGAAACTGGAGCAGCCGGCGGCAGGAGAGGGCCAAAAGCCAAGACTAACCCCGACCCCGGACTCCCAGTCCCCCGGAGTCCCTGCCGCGGGCCGTCGTCCCTGTCCCCATCCCTCTGCCCCTCCCAGACCTCTGTCCTTCCACCAATGGGCTCCCCGAGGCCCCAGCCGCCACTCCCAGTCCCCGGAGACCCTGCCGCCGCCCCTGGCGCCTGTGCCCATCCCTCTGCCCCTCCCAGACCTCTGGCCTTCCACCACTAGCCTCCCCCAGCCCACCTGGACTTCCCCGGCCTCTGACAACAAGGCCAGCCCCCAGGCCCACCAGCCTCCTGATCGTCTTCGTTCTTGGGCCTCTTCCCCTTCTGTGGGGCTGTCTGAACCTCCCCTCCCCCACCCGATTTTTCCCCCGCCCCCGGGGCAGGCGCAGAATAAATGTCTGTATGAAGTTAAAAATTAAAAATAAAAAAAAAGCTAAAAACAACTCAAAGTCCTTTGCTTTTGAATGTGCGCTTACCTGGTTTTCTCTAGAGGCACCACTGTGAGGTGGCTCAAGCCCTTAGGCTCTGGAGTTAGACATCTGGGTTCCCATTCCAATTCCACCACTGACTAGCTTTGTCATATTGGACGCATAACTTTTTTGCGCTTCTACTTCTTGATCTTTCAAGTGTCATCAGAAGATAATTAGACACCCACACAATAGCAATGGGAGATTTTAACACCCCACCGTCAACATGAAACAGATCAACGAGACAGAAAGTTGAAAAGGATATCCAGGAACTGAACTTAGCTCTGCACCAAGCAGACCGAATAGACATCTACATTAACTCTCCACCCCAAATCAACAGAATATACATTCTTCTCAGCACCACATCACACTTATTCCAAAACTGACCACATAGTTGGAAGGAAAGCACTCCTCCGCAAATGCAAAAGAACAGAAATTACAACCAACTGTCTCTCAGACCCCAGGGCAGTCAAACTGGACCTCAGGATGAAGAAACTCACTCAAAACCGCTCAACTACACGGAAACGGAGCAATCTGCTCCTGAGTGACTACTGGGTACATAGCGAAATGAAGACAGAATAAAGATGTTCTTTGAAACCAATGAGAACAAAGACACAACATACCAGAATCTCTGGGATACATTGAAAGCAGTGTGTAGAGGGAAACGTAGCATTAAATGCCCACAAGAGAAAGCAGGAAAGATCTAAAATGGACACCCTCACGTCCCAATTCAAAGAACCAGGGAAGCAAGAGCAAACACAATGCCTGAATCAGTCAGTCAACTTCCAACAGGGCTCCAAGAGAGAATGAACCACCATGCCTCTTTAAATCCACGTTTCTATTTGGAATCTTCAATGAGAGATGAGACACTAAGCAGCTAGTTTTGGTGGAATGGCTGATTTTGTCAATGTTTTCGGTGTGTGAGTGTGTGTGTGTGTGTGTATGTATGGATAACTAAATTAAACTGATAATCTGGATGCTTACATTTCCATTCATTTAATTTGTGTATGTGAGCCCACGCACACGTATATACACACACACTAACACTTCCAGAACACTGACTTAGTGAAGAACTGGATTTCCAGTGTGTCAGACAAATTTCAGAAAGCGCTGAAGAAGGGCATTTCTGATGGATTTCACCGTTCCTGGAATTTTATTTTCCTTTATAACTTAGAGTTCTTCTCTGGAGATTTAATAGATAAAAGTCTTTTGCAGTGTACGTTATTTCATTTTATTTTTATAATTTATTTAAATTGTCATTTGAAATTGACAAATAAAAATGATATATATTTATGGTGTACAACATGATGTTTCATATATGTATACATTGTGGAATGACACAAAAATCAAGCTAATTAACACATTCGTTTCCTCACATACTGATTTTATGGTGATGAGAACATGTTTCAAATCTACTCTGATAGCACATTTCAAGTATACAGTACATAGTTACCCACTGTGGTTGCCGTGCTGTTCAACATATCTCTAGAACTATTCGTATCTGAAATTTTGTATCATTAGACTAACATCTCCCAATCCCTCCCCGGCCCCTGCCTCGGGTAAGCAGCGTTCTGCTCTCTACGACTCTGAGTTCCACTTTTTTACATTGCACATAGAAGTGAGATCGTGCAGTATTTGTATTTCTGTGTTTGCTTTTTAAAACTTTATGATGTATTGATGTATTTTTTCAGACAGTGTCGGAGTCTGTCACCAAGGCTGGAGTACAGTGACACAAACACGGCTCACCACGGCCTCCACCTCCCGGGGTCAAGAGATCCTCCCACTTCAGCCTCCTGAGTAGCTAGGACTACAGGCGTCCAACACCACACCTGGCTAATTTTTGTATTTTTTGTAGAGATGGTTGATCTCCAACTCCTGGGCTCAACTCTTCCTCCTCCCTTCTCCTCCCAAAGTCCTGGGATTACAGGCCTGAGCCACTGTGTCTGGCCTTTGCTTTATTTCACACAGTAGAACATCCTCTAGGCTCATTCATGTTGCTAATGATAAGATTTCTTTCTTTTTCAAGGCTGAATAGGATTCTATTGGATATATGTACCTATATAGATAGAGAGATAGATAGATATACATTTATTATTATTGTTTTGGGGGGGATATGGTTTCGCTCGTGTTCCCCAGGCTGGAGTGCAGTGGCATGATTTCGGCTCACTACAACCTCTGCCTCCCAGGCTGAAGTGATTCTCCTGCCTCAGCTGAGATTAAAGGCATGTCCCATCATGTGCGGCCAATTTTGTGTTTCTAGGAGAGATGGGTTTTCACCATGTTGGCCAGGCTGGTCTCGAACTCCAACAATTCTACTTCAACTATTTATTGGATACAAATATTTATGTGTGAGAAACAAGATTTTCAAGAGTGAAAGATTTAAAAACGACTTAATTGTACATCAGTAAGAGGCTGGCTAACTAAATCAGAGTACGTTCATCCTTACAGAAGAATACTATGCAGCTAGAACAAAACCAAATGGAGGAAACTCTTCCAAATGGTAACTTGGAATGATGTTCAAGACTTATTGTAAAATAAGTTTACAGTAAGGTGTAAGGTACCTTATGGCAAAATTCTCTCAGAAATGTGTGTGTGTGGATTTCAAGTCATCCCAGTCCTAGAACATTGTGCTCTTTAGAGATGCCATACCTGTCTTTCCCTTTGTAATATCAAAGCAGTAATATCTTCTCTGGAGGCTTGTTGGGTGAATTGAATGGCAGAAAGTTAAGGAGGTACCAGAACCATTGCTGTTTCCCCTCCGTAGCCCTGCCACCCACTAAAGAAAGTTGGATGAGATTACTTAATGATTTCCCATTAAGTTGTATTTCCAAATATCATGATTACCATTTGAATGTAGTTGGTATGGAGCTTCGTGAGTGTGTGCTTCGTTTATTATGCATCACGTTCAGCTCCCTGTTATTTGCCTCCTAGTTATCATAGTAAAACTCTACTCCTCTACTCCGAGGAGCCCCTACCATCCGTATCGTCACTTTCCGGCCCAGCACTCTTCATGCTCATTCGTTTAAAGCATTCTACATTGGGCAAATGAATCTTGGAAGGCAAAAGCTACTGAATTTAGCGAGTTTGTGGAGGCGTTCCCACCGATCAGCCAGGTGGAGTTCCACACACCCGATGACTGCACAACTCCTATAAGGCAGCAATATGCTGCAAACCCAGACGGCCACTCTTCTCACCCCTCGTCCCTTTGCTGTTCTGGATAATGAGGTCAATAGTCACCTAGGCAACTTGCAAAACTAACTGAAATGGAGAAAGGCCTTCCGGCTGGTGACTAGCCGAGGTCCACCTGGCCCCAATAAGCTGCTGAACAAGAAGGGCTGCCAGAAATTTCCCCCTAGGGAATTTGGTGGAGACGAAGACCTGCTCACTGGACAACGGTTCCTCCCAGGATAAACCCAAGCTGAAGAAGCGGGCTCTGAGCCACCCCCTTTCACCCTCCTTTTCCCCACCCTGGCCTGCTGAAGGTGCGCGTCAGGATGCGGACTACTGAGCCCTAAAGAAATAAGTCCTTCCACTTTGACCCAACGGAGGATTGCCTGCGCGGATCTTCAACGAGTCTACCAGTGTCTAGACACGGGAGCAGTTCTGTCTGGCACAGCAGCTCCCTCAAGGAAGACAAGAGTGAGGAGAAAGGAAACTCAAGTCTGACCATTCTGCCCTGGGAGACAAGAGGAGGATCTCATCTCTCATCTTTCCAAGCAAGGCAACGAGACTTTCTCTCATCTTTCCAAGCAAGGCAAGGAGACTTTTTCTCATGAGGAAACAAAAAGAAGTTGGAAGGAACGAAACCAGCCTGGAAGGTGAATTCCTAAGGATTGCCCATTGAAACTGACAAAATGGCCCTTGTTTGACGAGAGGAATGAGCAGAGGATTGATGTGGTCAAAAAGGACTCGAGTGAGACTTTCCCAGCATGTTTCTACCAAAGCTTTGTCTAAGTTTCGCAAAACACTCTCCTAATAAGCAGATGTTTGGCTCTTCAGAAAGTCAACATGCAAAATGCCTTGAGCGTCCCATAACACTGATGCCATGATGTTGCCTTTGGTCTGCCCTCCTTTTCCTTTGACTGGACCACTGCCATCTCTTGGTAGCCATCGCTTTGATGACGCTTTGTCTTCAGGATCATATTGGCAAAGCCATGTTCCAAATTCCGGTTACAATTTGTCAAACAGGTGCCCCAGGATCGTGATCCCTCCTGTTGAAAATTTCCACTGATAGCTCTCGTCCTCACTGCAGCTGATCTGGGCACAATGGTTTTCACAGCCACTGCAGGATTCATCTTCCACATCTTCTCATCTCTTCTTGAAACAAGCCATACCTCCGTAAAGAGTTGATTTCTTTGGGCTAGTGTCCTTAGAAGCTTTTCTTCAAACATCAATGATTTCTTCATTCTTCCACCCAAGCTTCACCGTCAATTGGATGTTTGCTCTTGCTGCAATTTTAGCGGAATTCAAGTTGCACTGATAGGAGGCCTTTTCAGTGGATGTCCCATTCTTCTTAGTGCCTCCAATGAGATCCAGTTCAGAAAGGTTGTAAGAAGTTAGTACATGTTTATTTTAGTGAAAACGAATTGAAATCCATGCATAGATTTCTCACCATGTACATTTTCTATGAACTTTCGGAAGACCCCCTGTACTGAATATTGCCCAAATCCTGGGAGAGAAGTGGATGCGGTCCACTTCCTGTCTTCAGTTTGCCCACAGTGGAGGAGTGCACAGAGCAGGGAAAGGCAGCCCCAGAGAGAGGCATGCCCTCCAGCATGTAGCAGACTGCTGGCCCAGTCCTGGCTCCATGGGTTGCTGTGTGGGCCCAGCAAGCTGACCAACCTCCCTGAACCTTAATTTAATCCTAGGTAGCCCAATTCCACTCGCTATTATAGGACTGCTGTGCAGGGACAGTCAATTAACTTAAGAAAAGGAACCTAGCTCCAAGTTTGGCAACCGGGAATTCCAGTTGATTCCATGGGCGGACCCCCTGAGGAATTCCCAAGCTGAAGTCTCGTGGAAGATGAGGTTCAGTGTGACTAGACTGAAGCACCAATCCAATGAAGGGGAAGTCCCACCCACTCTGCCCTGTGCCTGTATAAAGGTGAGGCGGGGCGGCCGCGCCACTCATTGAAGCCGCCAGTTGGGAGAGGAGCAGAGCCAGGCCGGTGCTCCCGAAGGCAGCAAGATGTTGCGAGCCACAGCTCCCTGCTGGTTCCCACCTGCATACCCAGAAGCTAAGAAGGTGGCCGAGGAGGCGGCCCACGAGGCAAGCCGCCATTTGGGAGAGGAGCAGAGCCAGGTCGGTGTTCCCGAAGGCAGCAAGATGTTGCGAGCCACAGCTCCCTGCTGGTTCCCACCTGCATGCCCAGAAGCCAAGAAGGTGGCCGAGGAGGCGGCCCTCGAGGCAAGCCGCCAGTTGGGAGAGGAGCAGAGCCAGGCCGGTGCTCCCGAAGGCAGCAAGATGTTGCGAGCCACAGCTCCCTGCTGGTTCCCACCTGCATACCCAGAAGCTAAGAAGGTGGCCGAGGAGGCGCCCCACGAGGCAAGCCGCCATTTGGGAGTGGAGCAGAGCCAGGTCGGTGTTCCCGAAGGCAGCAAGATGTTGCGAGCCACAGCTCCCTGCTGGTTCCCTCCTGCATACCCAGAAGCCAAGAAGGTGGCCGAGGAGGCGGCCCTCGAGGCTCCAGAATTCCCACTGCCCTCTCATCAGCCTGCCCAGAGCTTCGGGCTCTGCGTGCCCCAGATGCACAACCAGGCCTCAGCACTCGTGGACATCCGGGCGGAGCCCCAGAATAGGGGTCCGGCGGTGCCCCCAGCGTGGCCCAAGATGGCGACGGAGGCGTGGTACTTCCCCGCGCAGAGGGGGTCGGCCTGCTGCTTGCCAGCCGCCCCAAGGCTGACAGAGAGGCCCTGTGGAGTCCGCATCTCAGCCCCCAGGGAGAGGAAGAGGATCGCCCACTTTCCCAGCCCCTGCTTGGTCGCAGGTCGCACCGATGCCAAGAGAACCCGGGTGGCCGGCAGCAGCCAACGCTCCAATGGCTCCAGGGTCGGCACACAGCCACGGAAGACTGGTCGCAACAGACGGGGGAGGGCATGCAAGACCTCCACCACACTCAGCTCTAAGCGAATCGTCCGTCGTCCATCCTTACCGACTTGGAAGAAACCCATTATCCTCCGAAGGTCTCGCTGCCAAGTCCCCACCGTCATCCGCCAAGGCTATCTCCAACTGTTCACCAAAGAGTGTCTCAAGTTCTGCGCCTCCCAGCAGGAGGCCGAGGAGAAGGCGCTGAACGAGGAGAAGGTGGCTTACGACTGCAGCCCCAACAAGAACATGTACCTGAATCTGGTCCTGAACACCCTCAAGAGACTGAAGGGCCTGACCCCCAGCTCCATGCCGGGCCTCAGCAGGGCCGCCCTGTACAGCCGCCTCCAGGAGTTCCTGCTCACCCAGGACCAGCTCAAGGAGAACGGCTACCCCTTCCCGCACCCCGAGCGGCCCGGAGGCGCCGTCCTCTTCACTGGCCAGGGGAAGGGGCCCGGCGACTCCTCCTGCAGGGTCTGCTGCCGTTGTGGCACCGACTACCTGGTGTCCTCCTCGGGCCGCTGTCTACGCGACCAGTTGTGTTATTATCACTGGGGGCGGGTCCGCTCCAGCCAAGTGGCTGGAGGCCGGGTTAGCCAGTACACCTGCTGTGCAGCTGCTCCTGGCTCAGTGGGCTGCCAGGTGGCGAAGCAGCACGTGCGGGACGGCCGCAAGGAGAGCCTCCATGGCTTCGTGAAGACCTTCAAGAAAGAGTTTTCCACAGACGCTTATCCAGGAATCTACGCCTTGGACTGTGAGATGTGCTACACCACGCATGGCCTGGAGCTGACCCGCGTCACCGTGGTGGACGCCGACATGCAAGTGGTGTACGACACCTTCGTCAAGCCCGACAACGAGATCGTGGACTACAACACCAGGTTTTCCGGAGTGACCGAGGCCGACGTCGCCAAGACGAGCGTCACGTTGCCGGAAATCCAAGCCATCCTGCTGAGCTTTTTCAGCGCCCAAACCATCCTCATCGGGCACAGCCTGGAGAGCGATCTGCTGGCCCTCAAGCTGATCCACAGCACCGTGGTGGACACGGCCGTGCTCTTCCCGCACTACCTGGGTTTCCCCTACAAGCGTTCCCTCAGGAATCTCGCGGCCGACTACCTGGGACAGATCATCCAGGACAGCCAGGACGGCCACAACTCCAGCGAGGACGCAAACGCCTGCCTGCAGCTGGCGATGTGGAAGGTTCGACAGCGCGCCCAGATCCAGCCACGCCACCGGTCCGCCTCTCCCGCCGCCCTGGCCTGTCCTGAGCCCCAGGCCTCTTCCCAAACTGCCATCGATCCCGAGAGCTAGCCCTGTCCACCTCGCCGCAAAGCGAAAGAAACTGGAGCAGCCGGCGGCAGGAGAGGGCCAAAAGCCAAGACTAACCCCGACCCCGGACTCCCAGTCCCCCGGAGTCCCTGCCGCGGGCCGTCGTCCCTGTCCCCATCCCTCTGCCCCTCCCAGACCTCTGTCCTTCCACCAATGGGCTCCCCGAGGCCCCAGCCGCCACTCCCAGTCCCCGGAGACCCTGCCGCCGCCCCTGGCGCCTGTGCCCATCCCTCTGCCCCTCCCAGACCTCTGGCCTTCCACCACTAGCCTCCCCCAGCCCACCTGGACTTCCCCGGCCTCTGACAACAAGGCCAGCCCCCAGGCCCACCAGCCTCCTGATCGTCTTCGTTCTTGGGCCTCTTCCCCTTCTGTGGGGCTGTCTGAACCTCCCCTCCCCCACCCGATTTTTCCCCCGCCCCCGGGGCAGGCGCAGAATAAATGTCTGTATGAAGTTAAAAATTAAAAATAAAAAAAAAGCTAAAAACAACTCAAAGTCCTTTGCTTTTGAATGTGCGCTTACCTGGTTTTCTCTAGAGGCACCACTGTGAGGTGGCTCAAGCCCTTAGGCTCTGGAGTTAGACATCTGGGTTCCCATTCCAATTCCACCACTGACTAGCTTTGTCATATTGGACGCATAACTTTTTTGCGCTTCTACTTCTTGATCTTTCAAGTGTCATCAGAAGATAATTAGACACCCACACAATAGCAATGGGAGATTTTAACACCCCACCGTCAACATGAAACAGATCAACGAGACAGAAAGTTGAAAAGGATATCCAGGAACTGAACTTAGCTCTGCACCAAGCAGACCGAATAGACATCTACATTAACTCTCCACCCCAAATCAACAGAATATACATTCTTCTCAGCACCACATCACACTTATTCCAAAACTGACCACATAGTTGGAAGGAAAGCACTCCTCCGCAAATGCAAAAGAACAGAAATTACAACCAACTGTCTCTCAGACCCCAGGGCAGTCAAACTGGACCTCAGGATGAAGAAACTCACTCAAAACCGCTCAACTACACGGAAACGGAGCAATCTGCTCCTGAGTGACTACTGGGTACATAGCGAAATGAAGACAGAATAAAGATGTTCTTTGAAACCAATGAGAACAAAGACACAACATACCAGAATCTCTGGGATACATTGAAAGCAGTGTGTAGAGGGAAACGTAGCATTAAATGCCCACAAGAGAAAGCAGGAAAGATCTAAAATGGACACCCTCACGTCCCAATTCAAAGAACCAGGGAAGCAAGAGCAAACACAATGCCTGAATCAGTCAGTCAACTTCCAACAGGGCTCCAAGAGAGAATGAACCACCATGCCTCTTTAAATCCACGTTTCTATTTGGAATCTTCAATGAGAGATGAGACACTAAGCAGCTAGTTTTGGTGGAATGGCTGATTTTGTCAATGTTTTCGGTGTGTGAGTGTGTGTGTGTGTGTGTATGTATGGATAACTAAATTAAACTGATAATCTGGATGCTTACATTTCCATTCATTTAATTTGTGTATGTGAGCCCACGCACACGTATATACACACACACTAACACTTCCAGAACACTGACTTAGTGAAGAACTGGATTTCCAGTGTGTCAGACAAATTTCAGAAAGCGCTGAAGAAGGGCATTTCTGATGGATTTCACCGTTCCTGGAATTTTATTTTCCTTTATAACTTAGAGTTCTTCTCTGGAGATTTAATAGATAAAAGTCTTTTGCAGTGTACGTTATTTCATTTTATTTTTATAATTTATTTAAATTGTCATTTGAAATTGACAAATAAAAATGATATATATTTATGGTGTACAACATGATGTTTCATATATGTATACATTGTGGAATGACACAAAAATCAAGCTAATTAACACATTCGTTTCCTCACATACTGATTTTATGGTGATGAGAACATGTTTCAAATCTACTCTGATAGCACATTTCAAGTATACAGTACATAGTTACCCACTGTGGTTGCCGTGCTGTTCAACATATCTCTAGAACTATTCGTATCTGAAATTTTGTATCATTAGACTAACATCTCCCAATCCCTCCCCGGCCCCTGCCTCGGGTAAGCAGCGTTCTGCTCTCTACGACTCTGAGTTCCACTTTTTTACATTGCACATAGAAGTGAGATCGTGCAGTATTTGTATTTCTGTGTTTGCTTTTTAAAACTTTATGATGTATTGATGTATTTTTTCAGACAGTGTCGGAGTCTGTCACCAAGGCTGGAGTACAGTGACACAAACACGGCTCACCACGGCCTCCACCTCCCGGGGTCAAGAGATCCTCCCACTTCAGCCTCCTGAGTAGCTAGGACTACAGGCGTCCAACACCACACCTGGCTAATTTTTGTATTTTTTGTAGAGATGGTTGATCTCCAACTCCTGGGCTCAACTCTTCCTCCTCCCTTCTCCTCCCAAAGTCCTGGGATTACAGGCCTGAGCCACTGTGTCTGGCCTTTGCTTTATTTCACACAGTAGAACATCCTCTAGGCTCATTCATGTTGCTAATGATAAGATTTCTTTCTTTTTCAAGGCTGAATAGGATTCTATTGGATATATGTACCTATATAGATAGATAGATAGATAGATATACATTTATTATTATTGTTTTGGGGGGGATATGGTTTCGCTCGTGTTCCCCAGGCTGGAGTGCAGTGGCATGATTTCGGCTCACTACAACCTCTGCCTCCCAGGCTGAAGTGATTCTCCTGCCTCAGCTGAGATTAAAGGCATGTCCCATCATGTGCGGCCAATTTTGTGTTTCTAGGAGAGATGGGTTTTCACCATGTTGGCCAGGCTGGTCTCGAACTCCAACAATTCTACTTCAACTATTTATTGGATACAAATATTTATGTGTGAGAAACAAGATTTTCAAGAGTGAAAGATTTAAAAACGACTTAATTGTACATCAGTAAGAGGCTGGCTAACTAAATCAGAGTACGTTCATCCTTACAGAAGAATACTATGCAGCTAGAACAAAACCAAATGGAGGAAACTCTTCCAAATGGTAACTTGGAATGATGTTCAAGACTTATTGTAAAATAAGTTTACAGTAAGGTGTAAGGTACCTTATGGCAAAATTCTCTCAGAAATGTGTGTGTGTGGATTTCAAGTCATCCCAGTCCTAGAACATTGTGCTCTTTAGAGATGCCATACCTGTCTTTCCCTTTGTAATATCAAAGCAGTAATATCTTCTCTGGAGGCTTGTTGGGTGAATTGAATGGCAGAAAGTTAAGGAGGTACCAGAACCATTGCTGTTTCCCCTCCGTAGCCCTGCCACCCACTAAAGAAAGTTGGATGAGATTACTTAATGATTTCCCATTAAGTTGTATTTCCAAATATCATGATTACCATTTGAATGTAGTTGGTATGGAGCTTCGTGAGTGTGTGCTTCGTTTATTATGCATCACGTTCAGCTCCTTGTTATTTGCCTCCTAGTTATCATAGTAAAACTCTACTCCTCTACTCCGAGGAGCCCCTACCATCCGTATCGTCACTTTCCGGCCCAGCACTCTTCATGCTCATTCGTTTAAAGCATTCTACATTGGGCAAATGAATCTTGGAAGGCAAAAGCTACTGAATTTAGCGAGTTTGTGGAGGCGTTCCCACCGATCAGCCAGGTGGAGTTCCACACACCCGATGACTGCACAACTCCTATAAGGCAGCAATATGCTGCAAACCCAGACGGCCACTCTTCTCACCCCTCGTCCCTTTGCTGTTCTGGATAATGAGGTCAATAGTCACCTAGGCAACTTGCAAAACTAACTGAAATGGAGAAAGGCCTTCCGGCTGGTGACTAGCCGAGGTCCACCTGGCCCCAATAAGCTGCTGAACAAGAAGGGCTGCCAGAAATTTCCCCCTAGGGAATTTGGTGGAGACGAAGACCTGCTCACTGGACAACGGTTCCTCCCAGGATAAACCCAAGCTGAAGAAGCGGGCTCTGAGCCACCCCCTTTCACCCTCCTTTTCCCCACCCTGGCCTGCTGAAGGTGCGCGTCAGGATGCGGACTACTGAGCCCTAAAGAAATAAGTCCTTCCACTTTGACCCAACGGAGGATTGCCTGCGCGGATCTTCAACGAGTCTACCAGTGTCTAGACACGGGAGCAGTTCTGTCTGGCACAGCAGCTCCCTCAAGGAAGACAAGAGTGAGGAGAAAGGAAACTCAAGTCTGACCATTCTGCCCTGGGAGACAAGAGGAGGATCTCATCTCTCATCTTTCCAAGCAAGGCAACGAGACTTTCTCTCATCTTTCCAAGCAAGGCAAGGAGACTTTTTCTCATGAGGAAACAAAAAGAAGTTGGAAGGAACGAAACCAGCCTGGAAGGTGAATTCCTAAGGATTGCCCATTGAAACTGACAAAATGGCCCTTGTTTGACGAGAGGAATGAGCAGAGGATTGATGTGGTCAAAAAGGACTCGAGTGAGACTTTCCCAGCATGTTTCTACCAAAGCTTTGTCTAAGTTTCGCAAAACACTCTCCTAATAAGCAGATGTTTGGCTCTTCAGAAAGTCAACATGCAAAATGCCTTGAGCGTCCCATAACACTGATGCCATGATGTTGCCTTTGGTCTGCCCTCCTTTTCCTTTGACTGGACCACTGCCATCTCTTGGTAGCCATCGCTTTGATGACGCTTTGTCTTCAGGATCATATTGGCAAAGCCATGTTCCAAATTCCGGTTACAATTTGTCAAACAGGTGCCCCAGGATCGTGATCCCTCCTGTTGAAAATTTCCACTGATAGCTCTCGTCCTCACTGCAGCTGATCTGGGCACAATGGTTTTCACAGCCACTGCAGGATTCATCTTCCACATCTTCTCATCTCTTCTTGAAACAAGCCATACCTCCGTAAAGAGTTGATTTCTTTGGGCTAGTGTCCTTAGAAGCTTTTCTTCAAACATCAATGATTTCTTCATTCTTCCACCCAAGCTTCACCGTCAATTGGATGTTTGCTCTTGCTGCAATTTTAGCGGAATTCAAGTTGCACTGATAGGAGGCCTTTTCAGTGGATGTCCCATTCTTCTTAGTGCCTCCAATGAGATCCAGTTCAGAAAGGTTGTAAGAAGTTAGTACATGTTTATTTTAGTGAAAACGAATTGAAATCCATGCATAGATTTCTCACCATGTACATTTTCTATGAACTTTCGGAAGACCCCCTGTACTGAATATTGCCCAAATCCTGGGAGAGAAGTGGATGCGGTCCACTTCCTGTCTTCAGTTTGCCCACAGTGGAGGAGTGCACAGAGCAGGGAAAGGCAGCCCCAGAGAGAGGCATGCCCTCCAGCATGTAGCAGACTGCTGGCCCAGTCCTGGCTCCATGGGTTGCTGTGTGGGCCCAGCAAGCTGACCAACCTCCCTGAACCTTAATTTAATCCTAGGTAGCCCAATTCCACTCGCTATTATAGGACTGCTGTGCAGGGACAGTCAATTAACTTAAGAAAAGGAACGTAGCTCCAAGGTTGGCAACCGGGAATTCCAGTTGATTCCATGGGCGGACCCCCTGAGGAATTCCCAAGCTGAAGTCTCGTGGAAGATGAGGTTCAGTGTGACTAGACTGAAGCACCAATCCAATGAAGGGGAAGTCCCACCCACTCTGCCCTGTGCCTGTATAAAGGTGAGGCGGGGCGGCCGCGCCACTCATTGAAGCCGCCAGTTGGGAGAGGAGCAGAGCCAGGCCGGTGCTCCCGAAGGCAGCAAGATGTTGCGAGCCACAGCTCCCTGCTGGTTCCCACCTGCATACCCAGAAGCTAAGAAGGTGGCCGAGGAGGCGGCCCACGAGGCAAGCCGCCATTTGGGAGAGGAGCAGAGCCAGGTCGGTGTTCCCGAAGGCAGCAAGATGTTGCGAGCCACAGCTCCCTGCTGGTTCCCACCTGCATGCCCAGAAGCCAAGAAGGTGGCCGAGGAGGCGGCCCTCGAGGCAAGCCGCCAGTTGGGAGAGGAGCAGAGCCAGGCCGGTGCTCCCGAAGGCAGCAAGATGTTGCGAGCCACAGCTCCCTGCTGGTTCCCACCTGCATACCCAGAAGCTAAGAAGGTGGCCGAGGAGGCGCCCCACGAGGCAAGCCGCCATTTGGGAGTGGAGCAGAGCCAGGTCGGTGTTCCCGAAGGCAGCAAGATGTTGCGAGCCACAGCTCCCTGCTGGTTCCCTCCTGCATACCCAGAAGCCAAGAAGGTGGCCGAGGAGGCGGCCCTCGAGGCTCCAGAATTCCCACTGCCCTCTCATCAGCCTGCCCAGAGCTTCGGGCTCTGCGTGCCCCAGATGCACAACCAGGCCTCAGCACTCGTGGACATCCGGGCGGAGCCCCAGAATAGGGGTCCGGCGGTGCCCCCAGCGTGGCCCAAGATGGCGACGGAGGCGTGGTACTTCCCCGCGCAGAGGGGGTCGGCCTGCTGCTTGCCAGCCGCCCCAAGGCTGACAGAGAGGCCCTGTGGAGTCCGCATCTCAGCCCCCAGGGAGAGGAAGAGGATCGCCCACTTTCCCAGCCCCTGCTTGGTCGCAGGTCGCACCGATGCCAAGAGAACCCGGGTGGCCGGCAGCAGCCAACGCTCCAATGGCTCCAGGGTCGGCACACAGCCACGGAAGACTGGTCGCAACAGACGGGGGAGGGCATGCAAGACCTCCACCACACTCAGCTCTAAGCGAATCGTCCGTCGTCCATCCTTACCGACTTGGAAGAAACCCATTATCCTCCGAAGGTCTCGCTGCCAAGTCCCCACCGTCATCCGCCGAGGCTATCTCCAACTGTTCACCAAAGAGTGTCTCAAGTTCTGCGCCTCCCAGCAGGAGGCCGAGGAGAAGGCGCTGAACGAGGAGAAGGTGGCTTACGACTGCAGCCCCAACAAGAACATGTACCTGAATCTGGTCCTGAACACCCTCAAGAGACTGAAGGGCCTGACCCCCAGCTCCATGCCGGGCCTCAGCAGGGCCGCCCTGTACAGCCGCCTCCAGGAGTTCCTGCTCACCCAGGACCAGCTCAAGGAGAACGGCTACCCCTTCCCGCACCCCGAGCGGCCCGGAGGCGCCGTCCTCTTCACTGGCCAGGGGAAGGGGCCCGGCGACTCCTCCTGCAGGGTCTGCTGCCGTTGTGGCACCGACTACCTGGTGTCCTCCTCGGGCCGCTGTCTACGCGACCAGTTGTGTTATTATCACTGGGGGCGGGTCCGCTCCAGCCAAGTGGCTGGAGGCCGGGTTAGCCAGTACACCTGCTGTGCAGCTGCTCCTGGCTCAGTGGGCTGCCAGGTGGCGAAGCAGCACGTGCGGGACGGCCGCAAGGAGAGCCTCCATGGCTTCGTGAAGACCTTCAAGAAAGAGTTTTCCACAGACGCTTATCCAGGAATCTACGCCTTGGACTGTGAGATGTGCTACACCACGCATGGCCTGGAGCTGACCCGCGTCACCGTGGTGGACGCCGACATGCAAGTGGTGTACGACACCTTCGTCAAGCCCGACAACGAGATCGTGGACTACAACACCAGGTTTTCCGGAGTGACCGAGGCCGACGTCGCCAAGACGAGCGTCACGTTGCCGGAAATCCAAGCCATCCTGCTGAGCTTTTTCAGCGCCCAAACCATCCTCATCGGGCACAGCCTGGAGAGCGATCTGCTGGCCCTCAAGCTGATCCACAGCACCGTGGTGGACACGGCCGTGCTCTTCCCGCACTACATGGGTTTCCCCTACAAGCGTTCCCTCAGGAATCTCGCGGCCGACTACCTGGGACAGATCATCCAGGACAGCCAGGACGGCCACAACTCCAGCGAGGACGCAAACGCCTGCCTGCAGCTGGCGATGTGGAAGGTTCGACAGCGCGCCCAGATCCAGCCACGCCACCGGTCCGCCTCTCCCGCCGCCCTGGCCTGTCCTGAGCCCCAGGCCTCTTCCCAAACTGCCATCGATCCCGAGAGCTAGCCCTGTCCACCTCGCCGCAAAGCGAAAGAAGCTGGAGCAGCCGGCGGCAGGAGAGGGCCAAAAGCCAAGACTAACCCCGACCCCGGACTCCCAGTCCCCCGGAGTCCCTGCCGCGGGCCGTCGTCCCTGTCCCCATCCCTCTGCCCCTCCCAGACCTCTGTCCTTCCACCAGTGGGCTCCCCGAGGCCCCAGCCGCCACTCCCAGTCCCCGGAGACCCTGCCGCCGCCCCTGGCGCCTGTGCCCATCCCTCTGCCCCTCCCAGACCTCTGGCCTTCCACCACTAGCCTCCCCCAGCCCACCTGGACTTCCCCGGCCTCTGACAACAAGGCCAGCCCCCAGGCCCACCAGCCTCCTGATCGTCTTCGTTCTTGGGCCTCTTCCCCTTCTGTGGGGCTGTCTGAACCTCCCCTCCCCCACCCGATTTTTCCCCCGCCCCCGGGGCAGGCGCAGAATAAATGTCTGTATGAAGTTAAAAATTAAAAATAAAAAAAAAGCTAAAAACAACTCAAAGTCCTTTGCTTTTGAATGTGCGCTTACCTGGTTTTCTCTAGAGGCACCACTGTGAGGTGGCTCAAGCCCTTAGGCTCTGGAGTTAGACATCTGGGTTCCCATTCCAATTCCACCACTGACTAGCTTTGTCATATTGGACGCATAACTTTTTTGCGCTTCTACTTCTTGATCTTTCAAGTGTCATCAGAAGATAATTAGACACCCACACAATAGCAATGGGAGATTTTAACACCCCACCGTCAACATGAAACAGATCAACGAGACAGAAAGTTGAAAAGGATATCCAGGAACTGAACTTAGCTCTGCACCAAGCAGACCGAATAGACATCTACATTAACTCTCCACCCCAAATCAACAGAATATACATTCTTCTCAGCACCACATCACACTTATTCCAAAACTGACCACATAGTTGGAAGGAAAGCACTCCTCCGCAAATGCAAAAGAACAGAAATTACAACCAACTGTCTCTCAGACCCCAGGGCAGTCAAACTGGACCTCAGGATGAAGAAACTCACTCAAAACCGCTCAACTACACGGAAACGGAGCAATCTGCTCCTGAGTGACTACTGGGTACATAGCGAAATGAAGACAGAATAAAGATGTTCTTTGAAACCAATGAGAACAAAGACACAACATACCAGAATCTCTGGGATACATTGAAAGCAGTGTGTAGAGGGAAACGTAGCATTAAATGCCCACAAGAGAAAGCAGGAAAGATCTAAAATGGACACCCTCACGTCCCAATTCAAAGAACCAGGGAAGCAAGAGCAAACACAATGCCTGAATCAGTCAGTCAACTTCCAACAGGGCTCCAAGAGAGAATGAACCACCATGCCTCTTTAAATCCACGTTTCTATTTGGAATCTTCAATGAGAGATGAGACACTAAGCAGCTAGTTTTGGTGGAATGGCTGATTTTGTCAATGTTTTCGGTGTGTGAGTGTGTGTGTGTGTGTGTATGTATGGATAACTAAATTAAACTGATAATCTGGATGCTTACATTTCCATTCATTTAATTTGTGTATGTGAGCCCACGCACACGTATATACACACACACTAACACTTCCAGAACACTGACTTAGTGAAGAACTGGATTTCCAGTGTGTCAGACAAATTTCAGAAAGCGCTGAAGAAGGGCATTTCTGATGGATTTCACCGTTCCTGGAATTTTATTTTCCTTTATAACTTAGAGTTCTTCTCTGGAGATTTAATAGATAAAAGTCTTTTGCAGTGTACGTTATTTCATTTTATTTTTATAATTTATTTAAATTGTCATTTTAAATTGACAAATAAAAATGATATATATTTATGGTGTACAACATGATGTTTCATATATGTATACATTGTGGAATGACACAAAAATCAAGCTAATTAACACATTCGTTTCCTCACATACTGATTTTATGGTGATGAGAACATGTTTCAAATCTACTCTGATAGCACATTTCAAGTATACAGTACATAGTTACCCACTGTGGTTGCCGTGCTGTTCAACATATCTCTAGAACTATTCGTATCTGAAATTTTGTATCATTAGACTAACATCTCCCAATCCCTCCCCGGCCCCTGCCTCGGGTAAGCAGCGTTCTGCTCTCTACGACTCTGAGTTCCACTTTTTTACATTGCACATAGAAGTGAGATCGTGCAGTATTTGTATTTCTGTGTTTGCTTTTTAAAACTTTATGATGTATTGATGTATTTTTTCAGACAGTGTCGGAGTCTGTCACCAAGGCTGGAGTACAGTGACACAAACACGGCTCACCACGGCCTCCACCTCCCGGGGTCAAGAGATCCTCCCACTTCAGCCTCCTGAGTAGCTAGGACTACAGGCGTCCAACACCACACCTGGCTAATTTTTGTATTTTTTGTAGAGATGGTTGATCTCCAACTCCTGGGCTCAACTCTTCCTCCTCCCTTCTCCTCCCAAAGTCCTGGGATTACAGGCCTGAGCCACTGTGTCTGGCCTTTGCTTTATTTCACACAGTAGAACATCCTCTAGGCTCATTCATGTTGCTAATGATAAGATTTCTTTCTTTTTCAAGGCTGAATAGGATTCTATTGGATATATGTACCTATATAGATAGATAGATAGATAGATAGATATACATTTATTATTATTGTTTTGGGGGGGATATGGTTTCGCTCGTGTTCCCCAGGCTGGAGTGCAGTGGCATGATTTCGGCTCACTACAACCTCTGCCTCCCAGGCTGAAGTGATTCTCCTGCCTCAGCTGAGATTAAAGGCATGTCCCATCATGTGCGGCCAATTTTGTGTTTCTAGGAGAGATGGGTTTTCACCATGTTGGCCAGGCTGGTCTCGAACTCCAACAATTCTACTTCAACTATTTATTGGATACAAATATTTATGTGTGAGAAACAAGATTTTCAAGAGTGAAAGATTTAAAAACGACTTAATTGTACATCAGTAAGAGGCTGGCTAACTAAATCAGAGTACGTTCATCCTTACAGAAGAATACTATGCAGCTAGAACAAAACCAAATGGAGGAAACTCTTCCAAATGGTAACTTGGAATGATGTTCAAGACTTATTGTAAAATAAGTTTACAGTAAGGTGTAAGGTACCTTATGGCAAAATTCTCTCAGAAATGTGTGTGTGTGGATTTCAAGTCATCCCAGTCCTAGAACATTGTGCTCTTTAGAGATGCCATACCTGTCTTTCCCTTTGTAATATCAAAGCAGTAATATATTCTCTGGAGGCTTGTTGGGTGAATTTAATGGAAGAAAGTTAAGGAGGTACCAGAACCATTGCTGTTTCCCCTCCGTAGCCCTGCCACCCACTAAAGAAAGTTGGATGAGATTACTTAATGATTTCCCATTAAGTTGTATTTCCAAATATCATGATTACCATTTGAATGTAGTTGGTATGGAGCTTCGTGAGTGTGTGCTTCGTTTATTATGCATCACGTTCAGCTCCTTGTTATTTGCCTCCTAGTTATCATAGTAAAACTCTACTCCTCTACTCCGAGGAGCCCCTACCATCCGTATCGTCACTTTCCGGCCCAGCACTCTTCATGCTCGTTCGTTTAAAGCATTCTACATTGGGCAAATGAATCTTGGAAGGCAAAAGCTACTGAATTTAGCGAGTTTGTGGAGGAGTTCCCACCGATCAGCCAGGTGGAGTTCCACACACCCGATGACTGCACAACTCCTATAAGGCAGCAATATGCTGCAAACCCAGACGGCCACTCTTCTCACCCCTCGTCCCTTTGCTGTTCTGGATAATGAGGTCAATAGTCACCTAGGCAACTTGCAAAACTAACTGAAATGGAGAAAGGCCTTCCGGCTGGTGACTAGCCGAGGTCCACCTGGCCCCAATAAGCTGCTGAACAAGAAGGGCTGCCAGAAATTTCCCCCTAGGGAATTTGGTGGAGACGAAGACCTGCTCACTGGACAACGGTTCCTCCCAGGATACCCCCAAGCTGAAGAAGCGGGCTCTGAGCCACCCCCTTTCACCCTCCTTTTCCCCACCCTGGCCTGCTGAAGGTGCGCGTCAGGATGCGGACTACTGAGCCCTAAAGAAATAAGTCCTTCCACTTTGACCCCACGGAGGATTGCCTGCGCGGATCTTCAACGAGTCTACCAGTGTCTAGACACGGGAGCAGTTCTGTCTGGCACAGCAGCTCCCTCAAGGAAGACAAGAGTGAGGAGAAAGGAAACTCAAGTCTGACCATTCTGTCCTGGGTGACAAGAGGAGGATCTCATCTCTCATCTTTCCAAGCAAGGCAACGAGACTTTCTCTCATCTTTCCAAGCAAGGCAAGGAGACTTTTTCTCATGAGGAAACAAAAAGAAGTTGGAAGGAACGAAACCAGCCTGGAAGGTGAATTCCTAAGGATTGCCCATTGAAACTGACAAAATGGCCCTTGTTTGACGAGAGGAATGAGCAGAGCATTGATGTGGTCAAAAAGGACTCGAGTGAGACTTTCCCAGCATGTTTCTACCAAAGCTTTGTCTAAGTTTCGCAAAACACTCTCCTAATAAGCAGATGTTTGGCTCTTCAGAAAGTCAACATGCAAAATGCCTTGAGCGTCCCATAACACTGATGCCATGATGTTGCCTTTGGTCTGCCCTCCTTTTCCTTTGACTGGACCACTGCCATCTCTTGGTAGCCATCGCTTTGATGACGCTTTGTCTTCAGGATCATATTGGCAAAGCCATGTTCCAAATTCCGGTTACAATTTGTCAAACAGGTGCCCCAGGATCGTGATCCCTCCTGTTGAAAATTTCCACTGATAGCTCTCGTCCTCACTGCAGCTGATCTGGGCACAATGGTTTTCACAGCCACTGCAGGATTCATCTTCCACATCTTCTCATCTCTTCTTGAAACAAGCCATACCTCCGTAAAGAGTTGATTTCTTTGGGCTAGTGTCCTTAGAAGCTTTTCTTCAAACATCAATGATTTCTTCATTCTTCCACCCAAGCTTCACCGTCAATTGGATGTTTGCTCTTGCTGCAATTTTAGCGGAATTCAAGTTGCACTGATAGGAGGCCTTTTCAGTGGATGTCTCATCCTTCTTAGTGCCTCCAATGAGATCCAGTTCAGAAAGGTTGTAAGAAGTTAGTACATGTTTATTTTAGTGAAAACGAATTGAAATCCATGCATAGATTTCTCACCATGTACATTTTCTATGAACTTTCGGAAGACCCCCTGTACTGAATATTGCCCAAATCCTGGGAGCGAAGTGGATGCGGTCCACTTCCTGTCTTCAGTTTGCCCACAGTGGAGGAGTGCACAGAGCAGGGAAAGGCAACCCCAGAGAGAGGCATGCCCTCCAGCATGCAGCAGACTGCTGGCCCAGTCCTGGCTCCATGGGTTGCTGTGTGGGCCCAGCAAGCTGACCAACCTCCCTGAACCTTAATTTAATCCTAGGTAGCCCAATTCCACTCGCTATTATAGGACTGCTGTGCAGGGACAGTCAATTAACTTAAGAAAAGGAAACTGGCTCCAAGGTTGGCAACCGGGAATTCCAGTTGATTCCATGGGCGGACCCCCTGAGGAATTCCCAAGCTGAAGTCTCGTGGAAGATGAGGTTCAGTGTGACTAGACTGAAGCACCAATCCAATGAAGGGGAAGTCCCACCCACTCTGCCCTGTGCCTGTATAAAGGTGAGGCGGGGCGGCCGCGCCACTCATTGAAGCCGCCAGTTGGGAGAGGAGCAGAGCCAGGCCGGTGCTCCCGAAGGCAGCAAGATGTTGCGAGCCACAGCTCCCTGCTGGTTCCCACCTGCATACCCAGAAGCTAAGAAGGTGGCCGAGGAGGCGGCCCACGAGGCAAGCCGCCATTTGGGAGAGGAGCAGAGCCAGGTCGGTGTTCCCGAAGGCAGCAAGATGTTGCGAGCCACAGCTCCCTGCTGGTTCCCACCTGCATGCCCAGAAGCCAAGAAGGTGGCCGAGGAGGCGGCCCTCGAGGCAAGCCGCCAGTTGGGAGAGGAGCAGAGCCAGGCCGGTGCTCCCGAAGGCAGCAAGATGTTGCGAGCCACAGCTCCCTGCTGGTTCCCACCTGCATACCCAGAAGCTAAGAAGGTGGCCGAGGAGGCGCCCCACGAGGCAAGCCGCCATTTGGGAGTGGAGCAGAGCCAGGTCGGTGTTCCCGAAGGCAGCAAGATGTTGCGAGCCACAGCTCCCTGCTGGTTCCCTCCTGCATACCCAGAAGCCAAGAAGGTGGCCGAGGAGGCGGCCCTCGAGGCTCCAGAATTCCCACTGCCCTCTCATCAGCCTGCCCAGAGCTTCGGGCTCTGCGTGCCCCAGATGCACAACCAGGCCTCAGCACTCGTGGACATCCGGGCGGAGCCCCAGAATAGGGGTCCGGCGGTGCCCCCAGCGTGGCCCAAGATGGCGACGGAGGCGTGGTACTTCCCCGCGCAGAGGGGGTCGGCCTGCTGCTTGCCAGCCGCCCCAAGGCTGACAGAGAGGCCCTGTGGAGTCCGCATCTCAGCCCCCAGGGAGAGGAAGAGGATCGCCCACTTTCCCAGCCCCTGCTTGGTCGCAGGTCGCACCGATGCCAAGAGAACCCGGGTGGCCGGCAGCAGCCAACGCTCCAATGGCTCCAGGGTCGGCACACAGCCACGGAAGACTGGTCGCAACAGACGGGGGAGGGCATGCAAGACCTCCACCACACTCAGCTCTAAGCGAATCGTCCGTCGTCCATCCTTACCGACTTGGAAGAAACCCATTATCCTCCGAAGGTCTCGCTGCCAAGTCCCCACCGTCATCCGCCGAGGCTATCTCCAACTGTTCACCAAAGAGTGTCTCAAGTTCTGCGCCTCCCAGCAGGAGGCCGAGGAGAAGGCGCTGAACGAGGAGAAGGTGGCCTACGACTGCAGCCCCAACAAGAACATGTACCTGAATGTGGTCCTGAACACCCTCAAGAGACTGAAGGGCCTGACCCCCAGCTCCATGCCCGGCCTCAGCAGGGCCGCCCTGTACAGCCGCCTCCAGGAGTTCCTGCTCACCCAGGACCAGCTCAAGGAGAACGGCTACCCCTTCCCGCACCCCGAGCGGCCCGGAGGCGCCGTCCTCTTCACTGGCCAGGGGAAGGGGCCCGGCGACTCCTCCTGCAGGGTCTGCTGCCGTTGTGGCACCGACTACCTGGTGTCCTCCTCGGGCCGCTGTCTACGCGACCAGTTGTGTTATTATCACTGGGGGCGGGTCCGCTCCAGCCAAGTGGCTGGAGGCCGGGTTAGCCAGTACACCTGCTGTGCAGCGGCTCCTGGCTCAGTGGGCTGCCAGGTGGCGAAGCAGCACGTGCGGGACGGCCGCAAGGAGAGCCTCCATGGCTTCGTGAAGACCTTCAAGAAAGAGTTTTCCACAGACGCTTATCCAGGAATCTACGCCTTGGACTGTGAGATGTGCTACACCACGCATGGCCTGGAGCTGACCCGCGTCACCGTGGTGGACGCCGACATGCAAGTGGTGTACGACACCTTCGTCAAGCCCGACAACGAGATCGTGGACTACAACACCAGGTTTTCCGGAGTGACCGAGGCCGACGTCGCCAAGACGAGCGTCACGTTGCCCGAAGTCCAAGCCATCCTGCTGAGCTTTTTCAGCGCCCAAACCATCCTCATCGGGCACAGCCTGGAGAGCGATCTGCTGGCCCTCAAGCTGATCCACAGCACCGTGGTGGACACGGCCGTGCTCTTCCCGCACTACCTGGGTTTCCCCTACAAGCGTTCCCTCAGGAATCTCGCGGCCGACTACCTGGGACAGATCATCCAGGACAGCCAGGACGGCCACAACTCCAGCGAGGACGCAAACGCCTGCCTGCAGCTGGCGATGTGGAAGGTTCGACAGCGCGCCCAGATCCAGCCACGCCACCGGTCCGCCTCTCCCGCCGCCCTGGCCTGTCCTGAGCCCCAGGCCTCTTCCCAAACTGCCATCGATCCCGAGAGCTAGCCCTGTCCACCTCGCCGCAAAGCGAAAGAAACTGGAGCAGCCGGCGGCAGGAGAGGGCCAAAAGCCAAGACTAACCCCGACCCCGGACTCCCAGTCCCCCGGAGTCCCTGCCGCGGGCCGTCGTCCCTGTCCCCATCCCTCTGCCCCTCCCAGACCTCTGTCCTTCCACCAATGGGCTCCCCGAGGCCCCAGCCGCCACTCCCAGTCCCCGGAGACCCTGCCGCCGCCCCTGGCGCCTGTGCCCATCCCTCTGCCCCTCCCAGACCTCTGGCCTTCCACCACTAGCCTCCCCCAGCCCACCTGGACTTCCCCGGCCTCTGACAACAAGGCCAGCCCCCAGGCCCACCAGCCTCCTGATCGTCTTCGTTCTTGGGCCTCTTCCCCTTCTGTGGGGCTGTCTGAACCTCCCCTCCCCCACCCGATTTTTCCCCCGCCCCCGGGGCAGGCGCAGAATAAATGTCTGTATGAAGTTAAAAATTAAAAATAAAAAAAAAGCTAAAAACAACTCAAAGTCCTTTGCTTTTGAATGTGCGCTTACCTGGTTTTCTCTAGAGGCACCACTGTGAGGTGGCTCAAGCCCTTAGGCTCTGGAGTTAGACATCTGGGTTCCCATTCCAATTCCACCACTGACTAGCTTTGTCATATTGGACGCATAACTTTTTTGCGCTTCTACTTCTTGATCTTTCAAGTGTCATCAGAAGATAATTAGACACCCACACAATAGCAATGGGAGATTTTAACACCCCACCGTCAACATGAAACAGATCAACGAGACAGAAAGTTGAAAAGGATATCCAGGAACTGAACTTAGCTCTGCACCAAGCAGACCGAATAGACATCTACATTAACTCTCCACCCCAAATCAACAGAATATACATTCTTCTCAGCACCACATCACACTTATTCCAAAACTGACCACATAGTTGGAAGGAAAGCACTCCTCCGCAAATGCAAAAGAACAGAAATTACAACCAACTGTCTCTCAGACCCCAGGGCAGTCAAACTGGACCTCAGGATGAAGAAACTCACTCAAAACCGCTCAACTACACGGAAACGGAGCAATCTGCTCCTGAGTGACTACTGGGTACATAGCGAAATGAAGACAGAATAAAGATGTTCTTTGAAACCAATGAGAACAAAGACACAACATACCAGAATCTCTGGGATACATTGAAAGCAGTGTGTAGAGGGAAACGTAGCATTAAATGCCCACAAGAGAAAGCAGGAAAGATCTAAAATGGACACCCTCACGTCCCAATTCAAAGAACCAGGGAAGCAAGAGCAAACACAATGCCTGAATCAGTCAGTCAACTTCCAACAGGGCTCCAAGAGAGAATGAACCACCATGCCTCTTTAAATCCACGTTTCTATTTGGAATCTTCAATGAGAGATGAGACACTAAGCAGCTAGTTTTGGTGGAATGGCTGATTTTGTCAATGTTTTCGGTGTGTGAGTGTGTGTGTGTGTGTGTATGTATGGATAACTAAATTAAACTGATAATCTGGATGCTTACATTTCCATTCATTTAATTTGTGTATGTGAGCCCACGCACACGTATATACACACACACTAACACTTCCAGAACACTGACTTAGTGAAGAACTGGATTTCCAGTGTGTCAGACAAATTTCAGAAAGCGCTGAAGAAGGGCATTTCTGATGGATTTCACCGTTCCTGGAATTTTATTTTCCTTTATAACTTAGAGTTCTTCTCTGGAGATTTAATAGATAAAAGTCTTTTGCAGTGTACGTTATTTCATTGTATTTTTATAATTTATTTAAATTGTCATTTTAAATTGACAAATAAAAATGATAGATATTTATGGTGTACAACATGATGTTTCATATATGTATACATTGTGGAATGACACAAAAATCAAGCTAATTAACACATTCGTTTCCTCACATACTGATTTTATGGTGATGAGAACATGTTTCAAATCTACTCTGATAGCACATTTCAAGTATACAGTACATAGTTACCCACTGTGGTTGCCGTGCTGTTCAACATATCTCTAGAACTATTCGTATCTGAAATTTTGTATCATTAGACTAACATCTCCCAATCCCTCCCCGGCCCCTGCCTCGGGTAAGCAGCGTTCTGCTCTCTACGACTCTGAGTTCCACTTTTTTACATTGCACATAGAAGTGAGATCGTGCAGTATTTGTATTTCTGTGTTTGCTTTTTAAAACTTTATGATGTATTGATGTATTTTTTCAGACAGTGTCGGAGTCTGTCACCAAGGCTGGAGTACAGTGACACAAACACGGCTCACCACGGCCTCCACCTCCCGGGGTCAAGAGATCCTCCCACTTCAGCCTCCTGAGTAGCTAGGACTACAGGCGTCCAACACCACACCTGGCTAATTTTTGTATTTTTTGTAGAGATGGTTGATCTCCAACTCCTGGGCTCAACTCTTCCTCCTCCCTTCTCCTCCCAAAGTCCTGGGATTACAGGCCTGAGCCACTGTGTCTGGCCTTTGCTTTATTTCACACAGTAGAACATCCTCTAGGCTCATTCATGTTGCTAATGATAAGATTTCTTTCTTTTTCAAGGCTGAATAGGATTCTATTGGATATATGTACCTATATAGATAGATAGATAGATAGATATACATTTATTATTATTGTTTTGGGGGGGATATGGTTTCGCTCGTGTTCCCCAGGCTGGAGTGCAGTGGCATGATTTCGGCTCACTACAACCTCTGCCTCCCAGGCTGAAGTGATTCTCCTGCCTCAGCTGAGATTAAAGGCATGTCCCATCATGTGCGGCCAATTTTGTGTTTCTAGGAGAGATGGGTTTTCACCATGTTGGCCAGGCTGGTCTCGAACTCCAACAATTCTACTTCAACTATTTCTTGGATACAAATATTTATGTGTGAGAAACAAGATTTTCAAGAGTGAAAGATTTAAAAACGACTTAATTGTACATCAGTAAGAGGCTGGCTAACTAAATCAGAGTACGTTCATCCTTACAGAAGAATACTATGCAGCTAGAACAAAACCAAATGGAGGAAACTCTTCCAAATGGTAACTTGGAATGATGTTCAAGACTTATTGTAAAATAAGTTTACAGTAAGGTGTAAGGTACCTTATGGCAAAATTCTCTCAGAAATGTGTGTGTGTGGATTTCAAGTCATCCCAGTCCTAGAACATTGTGCTCTTTAGAGATGCCATACCTGTCTTTCCCTTTGTAATATCAAAGCAGTAATATCTTCTCTGGAGGCTTGTTGGGTGAATTGAATGGCAGAAAGTTAAGGAGGTACCAGAACCATTGCTGTTTCCCCTCCGTAGCCCTGCCACCCACTAAAGAAAGTTGGATGAGATTACTTAATGATTTCCCATTAAGTTGTATTTCCAAATATCATGATTACCATTTGAATGTAGTTGGTATGGAGCTTCGTGAGTGTGTGCTTCGTTTATTATGCATCACGTTCAGCTCCTTGTTATTTGCCTCCTAGTTATCATAGTAAAACTCTACTCCTCTACTCCGAGGAGCCCCTACCATCCGTATCGTCACTTTCCGGCCCAGCACTCTTCATGCTCGTTCGTTTAAAGCATTCTACATTGGGCAAATGAATCTTGGAAGGCAAAAGCTACTGAATTTAGCGAGTTTGTGGAGGAGTTCCCACCGATCAGCCAGGTGGAGTTCCACACACCCGATGACTGCACAACTCCTATAAGGCAGCAATATGCTGCAAACCCAGACGGCCACTCTTCTCACCCCTCGTCCCTTTGCTGTTCTGGATAATGAGGTCAATAGTCACCTAGGCAACTTGCAAAACTAACTGAAATGGAGAGAGGCCTTCCGGCTGGTGACTAGCCGAGGTCCACCTGGCCCCAATAAGCTGCTGAACAAGAAGGGCTGCCAGAAATTTCCCCCTAGGGAATTTGGTGGAGACGAAGACCTGCTCACTGGACAACGGTTCCTCCCAGGATACCCCCAAGCTGAAGAAGCGGGCTCTGAGCCACCCCCTTTCACCCTCCTTTTCCCCACCCTGGCCTGCTGAAGGTGCGCGTCAGGATGCGGACTACTGAGCCCTAAAGAAATAAGTCCTTCCACTTTGACCCCACGGAGGATTGCCTGCGCGGATCTTCAACGAGTCTACCAGTGTCTAGACACGGGAGCAGTTCTGTCTGGCACAGCAGCTCCCTCAAGGAAGACAAGAGTGAGGAGAAAGGAAACTCAAGTCTGACCATTCTGTCCTGGGTGACAAGAGGAGGATCTCATCTCTCATCTTTCCAAGCAAGGCAACGAGACTTTCTCTCATCTTTCCAAGCAAGGCAAGGAGACTTTTTCTCATGAGGAAACAAAAAGAAGTTGGAAGGAACGAAACCAGCCTGGAAGGTGAATTCCTAAGGATTGCCCATTGAAACTGACAAAATGGCCCTTGTTTGACGAGAGGAATGAGCAGAGCATTGATGTGGTCAAAAAGGACTCGAGTGAGACTTTCCCAGCATGTTTCTACCAAAGCTTTGTCTAAGTTTCGCAAAACACTCTCCTAATAAGCAGATGTTTGGCTCTTCAGAAAGTCAACATGCAAAATGCCTTGAGCGTCCCATAACACTGATGCCATGATGTTGCCTTTGGTCTGCCCTCCTTTTCCTTTGACTGGACCACTGCCATCTCTTGGTAGCCATCGCTTTGATGACGCTTTGTCTTCAGGATCATATTGGCAAAGCCATGTTCCAAATTCCGGTTACAATTTGTCAAACAGGTGCCCCAGGATCGTGATCCCTCCTGTTGAAAATTTCCACTGATAGCTCTCGTCCTCACTGCAGCTGATCTGGGCACAATGGTTTTCACAGCCACTGCAGGATTCATCTTCCACATCTTCTCATCTCTTCTTGAAACAAGCCATACCTCCGTAAAGAGTTGATTTCTTTGGGCTAGTGTCCTTAGAAGCTTTTCTTCAAACATCAATGATTTCTTCATTCTTCCACCCAAGCTTCACCGTCAATTGGATGTTTGCTCTTGCTGCAATTTTAGCGGAATTCAAGTTGCACTGATAGGAGGCCTTTTCAGTGGATGTCTCATCCTTCTTAGTGCCTCCAATGAGATCCAGTTCAGAAAGGTTGTAAGAAGTTAGTACATGTTTATTTTAGTGAAAACGAATTGAAATCCATGCATAGATTTCTCACCATGTACATTTTCTATGAACTTTCGGAAGACCCCCTGTACTGAATATTGCCCAAATCCTGGGAGAGAAGTGGATGCGGTCCACTTCCTGTCTTCAGTTTGCCCACAGTGGAGGAGTGCACAGAGCAGGGAAAGGCAACCCCAGAGAGAGGCATGCCCTCCAGCATGCAGCAGACTGCTGGCCCAGTCCTGGCTCCATGGGTTGCTGTGTGGGCCCAGCAAGCTGACCAACCTCCCTGAACCTTAATTTAATCCTAGGTAGCCCAATTCCACTCGCTATTATAGGACTGCTGTGCAGGGACAGTCAATTAACTTAAGAAAAGGAAACTGGCTCCAAGGTTGGCAACCGGGAATTCCAGTTGATTCCATGGGCGGACCCCCTGAGGAATTCCCAAGCTGAAGTCTCGTGGAAGATGAGGTTCAGTGTGACTAGACTGAAGCACCAATCCAATGAAGGGGAAGTCCCACCCACTCTGCCCTGTGCCTGTATAAAGGTGAGGCGGGGCGGCCGCGCCACTCATTGAAGCCGCCAGTTGGGAGAGGAGCAGAGCCAGGCCGGTGCTCCCGAAGGCAGCAAGATGTTGCGAGCCACAGCTCCCTGCTGGTTCCCACCTGCATACCCAGAAGCTAAGAAGGTGGCCGAGGAGGCGGCCCACGAGGCAAGCCGCCATTTGGGAGAGGAGCAGAGCCAGGTCGGTGTTCCCGAAGGCAGCAAGATGTTGCGAGCCACAGCTCCCTGCTGGTTCCCACCTGCATGCCCAGAAGCCAAGAAGGTGGCCGAGGAGGCGGCCCTCGAGGCAAGCCGCCAGTTGGGAGAGGAGCAGAGCCAGGCCGGTGCTCCCGAAGGCAGCAAGATGTTGCGAGCCACAGCTCCCTGCTGGTTCCCACCTGCATACCCAGAAGCTAAGAAGGTGGCCGAGGAGGCGCCCCACGAGGCAAGCTGCCATTTGGGAGTGGAGCAGAGCCAGGTCGGTGTTCCCGAAGGCAGCAAGATGTTGCGAGCCACAGCTCCCTGCTGGTTCCCTCCTGCATACCCAGAAGCCAAGAAGGTGGCCGAGGAGGCGGCCCTCGAGGCTCCAGAATTCCCACTGCCCTCTCATCAGCCTGCCCAGAGCTTCGGGCTCTGCGTGCCCCAGATGCACAACCAGGCCTCAGCACTCGTGGACATCCGGGCGGAGCCCCAGAATAGGGGTCCGGCGGTGCCCCCAGCGTGGCCCAAGATGGCGACGGAGGCGTGGTACTTCCCCGCGCAGAGGGGGTCGGCCTGCTGCTTGCCAGCCGCCCCAAGGCTGACAGAGAGGCCCTGTGGAGTCCGCATCTCAGCCCCCAGGGAGAGGAAGAGGATCGCCCACTTTCCCAGCCCCTGCTTGGTCGCAGGTCGCACCGATGCCAAGAGAACCCGGGTGGCCGGCAGCAGCCAACGCTCCAATGGCTCCAGGGTCGGCACACAGCCACGGAAGACTGGTCGCAACAGACGGGGGAGGGCATGCAAGACCTCCACCACACTCAGCTCTAAGCGAATCGTCCGTCGTCCATCCTTACCGACTTGGAAGAAACCCATTATCCTCCGAAGGTCTCGCTGCCAAGTCCCCACCGTCATCCGCCGAGGCTATCTCCAACTGTTCACCAAAGAGTGTCTCAAGTTCTGCGCCTCCCAGCAGGAGGCCGAGGAGAAGGCGCTGAACGAGGAGAAGGTGGCCTACGACTGCAGCCCCAACAAGAACATGTACCTGAATGTGGTCCTGAACACCCTCAAGAGACTGAAGGGCCTGACCCCCAGCTCCATGCCGGGCCTCAGCAGGGCCGCCCTGTACAGCCGCCTCCAGGAGTTCCTGCTCACCCAGGACCAGCTCAAGGAGAACGGCTACCCCTTCCCGCACCCCGAGCGGCCCGGAGGCGCCGTCCTCTTCACTGGCCAGGGGAAGGGGCCCGGCGACTCCTCCTGCAGGGTCTGCTGCCGTTGTGGCACCGACTACCTGGTGTCCTCCTCGGGCCGCTGTCTACGCGACCAGTTGTGTTATTATCACTGGGGGCGGGTCCGCTCCAGCCAAGTGGCTGGAGGCCGGGTTAGCCAGTACACCTGCTGTGCAGCGGCTCCTGGCTCAGTGGGCTGCCAGGTGGCGAAGCAGCACGTGCGGGACGGCCGCAAGGAGAGCCTCCATGGCTTCGTGAAGACCTTCAAGAAAGAGTTTTCCACAGACGCTTATCCAGGAATCTACGCCTTGGACTGTGAGATGTGCTACACCACGCATGGCCTGGAGCTGACCCGCGTCACCGTGGTGGACGCCGACATGCAAGTGGTGTACGACACCTTCGTCAAGCCCGACAACGAGATCGTGGACTACAACACCAGGTTTTCCGGAGTGACCGAGGCCGACGTCGCCAAGACGAGCGTCACGTTGCCCGAAGTCCAAGCCATCCTGCTGAGCTTTTTCAGCGCCCAAACCATCCTCATCGGGCACAGCCTGGAGAGCGATCTGCTGGCCCTCAAGCTGATCCACAGCACCGTGGTGGACACGGCCGTGCTCTTCCCGCACTACCTGGGTTTCCCCTACAAGCGTTCCCTCAGGAATCTCGCGGCCGACTACCTGGGACAGATCATCCAGGACAGCCAGGACGGCCACAACTCCAGCGAGGACGCAAACGCCTGCCTGCAGCTGGCGATGTGGAAGGTTCGACAGCGCGCCCAGATCCAGCCACGCCACCGGTCCGCCTCTCCCGCCGCCCTGGCCTGTCCTGAGCCCCAGGCCTCTTCCCAAACTGCCATCGATCCCGAGAGCTAGCCCTGTCCACCTCGCCGCAAAGCGAAAGAAACTGGAGCAGCCGGCGGCAGGAGAGGGCCAAAAGCCAAGACTAACCCCGACCCCGGACTCCCAGTCCCCCGGAGTCCCTGCCGCGGGCCGTCGTCCCTGTCCCCATCCCTCTGCCCCTCCCAGACCTCTGTCCTTCCACCAATGGGCTCCCCGAGGCCCCAGCCGCCACTCCCAGTCCCCGGAGACCCTGCCGCCGCCCCTGGCGCCTGTGCCCATCCCTCTGCCCCTCCCAGACTTCTGGCCTTCCACCACTAGCCTCCCCCAGCCCACCTGGACTTCCCCGGCCTCTGACAACAAGGCCAGCCCCCAGGCCCACCAGCCTCCTGATCGTCTTCGTTCTTGGGCCTCTTCCCCTTCTGTGGGGCTGTCTGAACCTCCCCTCCCCCACCCGATTTTTCCCCCGCCCCCGGGGCAGGCGCAGAATAAA
This sequence comes from Pongo pygmaeus, assembly GCF_028885625.2. Classification (NCBI taxonomy): domain Eukaryota; kingdom Metazoa; phylum Chordata; class Mammalia; order Primates; family Hominidae; genus Pongo; species Pongo pygmaeus. The sequence goes on from NC_072380.2 coordinate 51,993,968, forward strand.
TGTCTGTATGAAGTTAAAAATTAAAAATAAAAAAAAAGCTAAAAACAACTCAAAGTCCTTTGCTTTTGAATGTGCGCTTACCTGGTTTTCTCTAGAGGCACCACTGTGAGGTGGCTCAAGCCCTTAGGCTCTGGAGTTAGACATCTGGGTTCCCATTCCAATTCCACCACTGACTAGCTTTGTCATATTGGACGCATAACCTTTTTGCGCTTCTACTTCTTGATCTTTCAAGTGTCATCAGAAGATAATTAGACACCCACACAATAGCAATGGGAGATTTTAACACCCCACCGTCAACATGAAACAGATCAACGAGACAGAAAGTTGAAAAGGATATCCAGGAACTGAACTTAGCTCTGCACCAAGCAGACCGAATAGACATCTACATTAACTCTCCACCCCAAATCAACAGAATATACATTCTTCTCAGCACCACATCACACTTATTCCAAAACTGACCACATAGTTGGAAGGAAAGCACTCCTCCGCAAATGCAAAAGAACAGAAATTACAACCAACTGTCTCTCAGACCCCAGGGCAGTCAAACTGGACCTCAGGATGAAGAAACTCACTCAAAACCGCTCAACTACACGGAAACGGAGCAATCTGCTCCTGAGTGACTACTGGGTACATAGCGAAATGAAGACAGAATAAAGATGTTCTTTGAAACCAATGAGAACAAAGACACAACATACCAGAATCTCTGGGATACATTGAAAGCAGTGTGTAGAGGGAAACGTAGCATTAAATGCCCACAAGAGAAAGCAGGAAAGATCTAAAATGGACACCCTCACGTCCCAATTCAAAGAACCAGGGAAGCAAGAGCAAACACAATGCCTGAATCAGTCAGTCAACTTCCAACAGGGCTCCAAGAGAGAATGAACCACCATGCCTCTTTAAATCCACGTTTCTATTTGGAATCTTCAATGAGAGATGAGACACTAAGCACCTAGTTTTGGTGGAATGGCTGATTTTGTCAATGTTTTCGGTGTGTGAGTGTGTGTGTGTGTGTGTATGTATGGATAACTAAATTAAACTGATAATCTGGATGCTTACATTTCCATTCATTTAATTTGTGTATGTGAGCCCACGCACACGTATATACACACACACTAACACTTCCAGAACACTGACTTAGTGAAGAACTGGATTTCCAGTGTGTCAGACAAATTTCAGAAAGCGCTGAAGAAGGGCATTTCTGATGGATTTCACCGTTCCTGGAATTTTATTTTCCTTTATAACTTAGAGTTCTTCTCTGGAGATTTAATAGATAAAAGTCTTTTGCAGTGTACGTTATTTCATTTTATTTTTATAATTTATTTAAATTGTCATTTTAAATTGACAAATAAAAATGATAGATATTTATGGTGTACAACATGATGTTTCATATATGTATACATTGTGGAATGACACAAAAATCAAGCTAATTAACACATTCGTTTCCTCACATACTGATTTTATGGTGATGAGAACATGTTTCAAATCTACTCTGATAGCACATTTCAAGTATACAGTACATAGTTACCCACTGTGGTTGCCGTGCTGTTCAACATATCTCTAGAACTATTCGTATCTGAAATTTTGTATCATTAGACTAACATCTCCCAATCCCTCCCCGGCCCCTGCCTCGGGTAAGCAGCGTTCTGCTCTCTACGACTCTGAGTTCCACTTTTTTACATTGCACATAGAAGTGAGATCGTGCAGTATTTGTATTTCTGTGTTTGCTTTTTAAAACTTTATGATGTATTGATGTATTTTTTCAGACAGTGTCGGAGTCTGTCACCAAGGCTGGAGTACAGTGACACAAACACGGCTCACCACGGCCTCCACCTCCCGGGGTCAAGAGATCCTCCCACTTCAGCCTCCTGAGTAGCTAGGACTACAGGCGTCCAACACCACACCTGGCTAATTTTTGTATTTTTTGTAGAGATGGTTGATCTCCAACTCCAGGACTCAACTCTTCCTCCTCCCTTCTCCTCCCAAAGTCCTGGGATTACAGGCCTGAGCCACTGTGTCTGGCCTTTGCTTTATTTCACACAGTAGAACATCCTCTAGGCTCATTCATGTTGCTAATGATAAGATTTCTTTCTTTTTCAAGGCTGAATAGGATTCTATTGGATATATGTACCTATATAGATAGAGAGATAGATAGATATACATTTATTATTATTGTTTTGGGGGGGATATGGTTTCGCTCGTGTTCCCCAGGCTGGAGTGCAGTGGCATGATTTCGGCTCACTACAACCTCTGCCTCCCAGGCTGAAGTGATTCTCCTGCCTCAGCTGAGATTAAAGGCATGTCCCATCATGTGCGGCCAATTTTGTGTTTCTAGGAGAGATGGGTTTTCACCATGTTGGCCAGGCTGGTCTCGAACTCCAACAATTCTACTTCAACTATTTATTGGATACAAATATTTATGTGTGAGAAACAAGATTTTCAAGAGTGAAAGATTTAAAAACGACTTAATTGTACATCAGTAAGAGGCTGGCTAACTAAATCAGAGTACGTTCATCCTTACAGAAGAATACTATGCAGCTAGAACAAAACCAAATGGAGGAAACTCTTCCAAATGGTAACTTGGAATGATGTTCAAGACTTATTGTAAAATAAGTTTACAGTAAGGTGTAAGGTACCTTATGGCAAAATTCTCTCAGAAATGTGTGTGTGTGGATTTCAAGTCATCCCAGTCCTAGAACATTGTGCTCTTTAGAGATGCCATACCTGTCTTTCCCTTTGTAATATCAAAGCAGTAATATCTTCTCTGGAGGCTTGTTGGGTGAATTGAATGGCAGAAAGTTAAGGAGGTACCAGAACCATTGCTGTTTCCCCTCCGTAGCCCTGCCACCCACTAAAGAAAGTTGGATGAGATTACTTAATGATTTCCCATTAAGTTGTATTTCCAAATATCATGATTACCATTTGAATGTAGTTGGTATGGAGCTTCGTGAGTGTGTGCTTCGTTTATTATGCATCACGTTCAGCTCCTTGTTATTTGCCTCCTAGTTATCATAGTAAAACTCTACTCCTCTACTCCGAGGAGCCCCTACCATCCGTATCGTCACTTTCCGGCCCAGCACTCTTCATGCTCGTTCGTTTAAAGCATTCTACATTGGGCAAATGAATCTTGGAAGGCAAAAGCTACTGAATTTAGCGAGTTTGTGGAGGCGTTCCCACCGATCAGCCAGGTGGAGTTCCACACACCCGATGACTGCACAACTCCTATAAGGCAGCAATATGCTGCAAACCCAGACGGCCACTCTTCTCACCCCTCGTCCCTTTGCTGTTCTGGATAATGAGGTCAATAGTCACCTAGGCAACTTGCAAAACTAACTGAAATGGAGAAAGGCCTTCCGGCTGGTGACTAGCCGAGGTCCACCTGGCCCCAATAAGCTGCTGAACAAGAAGGGCTGCCAGAAATTTCCCCCTAGGGAATTTGGTGGAGACGAAGACCTGCTCACTGGACAACGGTTCCTCCCAGGATACCCCCAAGCTGAAGAAGCGGGCTCTGAGCCACCCCCTTTCACCCTCCTTTTCCCCACCCTGGCCTGCTGAAGGTGCGCGTCAGGATGCGGACTACTGAGCCCTAAAGAAATAAGTCCTTCCACTTTGACCCCACGGAGGATTGCCTGTGCGGATCTTCAACGAGTCTACCAGTGTCTAGACACGGGAGCAGTTCTGTCTGGCACAGCAGCTCCCTCAAGGAAGACAAGAGTGAGGAGAAAGGAAACTCAAGTCTGACCATTCTGTCCTGGGAGACAAGAGGAGGATCTCATCTCTCATCTTTCCAAGCAAGGCAACGAGACTTTCTCTCATCTTTCCAAGCAAGGCAAGGAGACTTTTTCTCATGAGGAAACAAAAAGAAGTTGGAAGGAACGAAACCAGCCTGGAAGGTGAATTCCTAAGGATTGCCCATTGAAACTGACAAAATGGCCCTTGTTTGACGAGAGGAATGAGCAGAGCATTGATGTGGTCAAAAAGGACTCGAGTGAGACTTTCCCAGCATGTTTCTACCAAAGCTTTGTCTAAGTTTCGCAAAACACTCTCCTAATAAGCAGATGTTTGGCTCTTCAGAAAGTCAACATGCAAAATGCCTTGAGCGTCCCATAACACTGATGCCATGATGTTGCCTTTGGTCTGCCCTCCTTTTCCTTTGACTGGACCACTGCCATCTCTTGGTAGCCATCGCTTTGATGACGCTTTGTCTTCAGGATCATATTGGCAAAGCCATGTTCCAAATTCCGGTTACAATTTGTCAAACAGGTGCCCCAGGATCGTGATCCCTCCTGTTGAAAATTTCCACTGATAGCTCTCGTCCTCACTGCAGCTGATCTGGGCACAATGGTTTTCACAGCCACTGCAGGATTCATCTACCACATCTTCTCATCTCTTCTTGAAACAAGCCATACCTCCGTAAAGAGTTGATTTCTTTGGGCTAGTGTCCTTAGAAGCTTTTCTTCAAACATCAATGATTTCTTCATTCTTCCACCCAAGCTTCACCGTCAATTGGATGTTTGCTCTTGCTGCAATTTTAGCGGAATTCAAGTTGCACTGATAGGAGGCCTTTTCAGTGGATGTCCCATCCTTCTTAGTGCCTCCAATGAGATCCAGTTCAGAAAGGTTGTAAGAAGTTAGTACATGTTTATTTTAGTGAAAACGAATTGAAATCCATGCATAGATTTCTCACCATGTACATTTTCTATGAACTTTCGGAAGACCCCCTGTACTGAATATTGCCCAAATCCTGGGAGAGAAGTGGATGCGGTCCACTTCCTGTCTTCAGTTTGCCCACAGTGGAGGAGTGCACAGAGCAGGGAAAGGCAGCCCCAGAGAGAGGCATGCCCTCCAGCATGTAGCAGACTGCTGGCCCAGTCCTGGCTCCATGGGTTGCTGTGTGGGCCCAGCAAGCTGACCAACCTCCCTGAACCTTAATTTAATCCTAGGTAGCCCAATTCCACTCGCTATTATAGGACTGCTGTGCAGGGACAGTCAATTAACTTAAGAAAAGGAACCTAGCTCCAAGTTTGGCAACCGGGAATTCCAGTTGATTCCATGGGCGGACCCCCTGAGGAATTCCCAAGCTGAAGTCTCGTGGAAGATGAGGTTCAGTGTGACTAGACTGAAGCACCAATCCAATGAAGGGGAAGTCCCACCCACTCTGCCCTGTGCCTGTATAAAGGTGAGGCGGGGCGGCCGCGCCACTCATTGAAGCCGCCAGTTGGGAGAGGAGCAGAGCCAGGCCGGTGCTCCCGAAGGCAGCAAGATGTTGCGAGCCACAGCTCCCTGCTGGTTCCCACCTGCATACCCAGAAGCTAAGAAGGTGGCCGAGGAGGCGGCCCACGAGGCAAGCCGCCATTTGGGAGAGGAGCAGAGCCAGGTCGGTGTTCCCGAAGGCAGCAAGATGTTGCGAGCCACAGCTCCCTGCTGGTTCCCACCTGCATGCCCAGAAGCCAAGAAGGTGGCCGAGGAGGCGGCCCTCGAGGCAAGCCGCCAGTTGGGAGAGGAGCAGAGCCAGGCCGGTGCTCCCGAAGGCAGCAAGATGTTGCGAGCCACAGCTCCCTGCTGGTTCCCACCTGCATACCCAGAAGCTAAGAAGGTGGCCGAGGAGGCGCCCCACGAGGCAAGCCGCCATTTGGGAGTGGAGCAGAGCCAGGTCGGTGTTCCCGAAGGCAGCAAGATGTTGCGAGCCACAGCTCCCTGCTGGTTCCCTCCTGCATACCCAGAAGCCAAGAAGGTGGCCGAGGAGGCGGCCCTCGAGGCTCCAGAATTCCCACTGCCCTCTCATCAGCCTGCCCAGAGCTTCGGGCTCTGCGTGCCCCAGATGCACAACCAGGCCTCAGCACTCGTGGACATCCGGGCGGAGCCCCAGAATAGGGGTCCGGCGGTGCCCCCAGCGTGGCCCAAGATGGCGACGGAGGCGTGGTACTTCCCCGCGCAGAGGGGGTCGGCCTGCTGCTTGCCAGCCGCCCCAAGGCTGACAGAGAGGCCCTGTGGAGTCCGCATCTCAGCCCCCAGGGAGAGGAAGAGGATCGCCCACTTTCCCAGCCCCTGCTTGGTCGCAGGTCGCACCGATGCCAAGAGAACCCGGGTGGCCGGCAGCAGCCAACGCTCCAATGGCTCCAGGGTCGGCACACAGCCACGGAAGACTGGTCGCAACAGACGGGGGAGGGCATGCAAGACCTCCACCACACTCAGCTCTAAGCGAATCGTCCGTCGTCCATCCTTACCGACTTGGAAGAAACCCATTATCCTCCGAAGGTCTCGCTGCCAAGTCCCCACCGTCATCCGCCGAGGCTATCTCCAACTGTTCACCAAAGAGTGTCTCAAGTTCTGCGCCTCCCAGCAGGAGGCCGAGGAGAAGGCGCTGAACGAGGAGAAGGTGGCCTACGACTGCAGCCCCAACAAGAACATGTACCTGAATGTGGTCCTGAACACCCTCAAGAGACTGAAGGGCCTGACCCCCAGCCCCATGCCGGGCCTCAGCAGGGCCGCCCTGTACAGCCGCCTCCAGGAGTTCCTGCTCACCCAGGACCAGCTCAAGGAGAACGGCTACCCCTTCCCGCACCCCGAGCGGCCCGGAGGCGCCGTCCTCTTCACTGGCCAGGGGAAGGGGCCCGGCGACTCCTCCTGCAGGGTCTGCTGCCGTTGTGGCACCGACTACCTGGTGTCCTCCTCGGGCCGCTGTCTACGCGACCAGTTGTGTTATTATCACTGGGGGCGGGTCCGCTCCAGCCAAGTGGCTGGAGGCCGGGTTAGCCAGTACACCTGCTGTGCAGCTGCTCCTGGCTCAGTGGGCTGCCAGGTGGCGAAGCAGCACGTGCGGGACGGCCGCAAGGAGAGCCTCCATGGCTTCGTGAAGACCTTCAAGAAAGAGTTTTCCACAGACGCTTATCCAGGAATCTACGCCTTGGACTGTGAGATGTGCTACACCACGCATGGCCTGGAGCTGACCCGCGTCACCGTGGTGGACGCCGACATGCAAGTGGTGTACGACACCTTCGTCAAGCCCGACAACGAGATCGTGGACTACAACACCAGGTTTTCCGGAGTGACCGAGGCCGACGTCGCCAAGACGAGCGTCACGTTGCCCGAAGTCCAAGCCATCCTGCTGAGCTTTTTCAGCGCCCAAACCATCCTCATCGGGCACAGCCTGGAGAGCGATCTGCTGGCCCTCAAGCTGATCCACAGCACCGTGGTGGACACGGCCGTGCTCTTCCCGCACTACCTGGGTTTCCCCTACAAGCGTTCCCTCAGGAATCTCGCGGCCGACTACCTGGGACAGATCATCCAGGACAGCCAGGACGGCCACAACTCCAGCGAGGACGCAAACGCCTGCCTGCAGCTGGCGATGTGGAAGGTTCGACAGCGCGCCCAGATCCAGCCACGCCACCGGTCCGCCTCTCCCGCCGCCCTGGCCTGTCCTGAGCCCCAGGCCTCTTCCCAAACTGCCATCGATCCCGAGAGCTAGCCCTGTCCACCTCGCCGCAAAGCGAAAGAAGCTGGAGCAGCCGGCGGCAGGAGAGGGCCAAAAGCCAAGACTAACCCCGACCCCGGACTCCCAGTCCCCCGGAGTCCCTGCCGCGGGCCGTCGTCCCTGTCCCCATCCCTCTGCCCCTCCCAGACCTCTGTCCTTCCACCAGTGGGCTCCCCGAGGCCCCAGCCGCCACTCCCAGTCCCCGGAGACCCTGCCGCCGCCCCTGGCGCCTGTGCCCATCCCTCTGCCCCTCCCAGACCTCTGGCCTTCCACCACTAGCCTCCCCCAGCCCACCTGGACTTCCCCGGCCTCTGACAACAAGGCCAGCCCCCAGGCCCACCAGCCTCCTGATCGTCTTCGTTCTTGGGCCTCTTCCCCTTCTGTGGGGCTGTCTGAACCTCCCCTCCCCCACCCGATTTTTCCCCCGCCCCCGGGGCAGGCGCAGAATAAATGTCTGTATGAAGTTAAAAATTAAAAATAAAAAAAAAGCTAAAAACAACTCAAAGTCCTTTGCTTTTGAATGTGCGCTTACCTGGTTTTCTCTAGAGGCACCACTGTGAGGTGGCTCAAGCCCTTAGGCTCTGGAGTTAGACATCTGGGTTCCCATTCCAATTCCACCACTGACTAGCTTTGTCATATTGGACGCATAACTTTTTTGCGCTTCTACTTCTTCATCTTTCAAGTGTCATCAGAAGATAATTAGACACCCACACAATAGCAATGGGAGATTTTAACACCCCACCGTCAACATGAAACAGATCAACGAGACAGAAAGTTGAAAAGGATATCCAGGAACTGAACTTAGCTCTGCACCAAGCAGACCGAATAGACATCTACATTAACTCTCCACCCCAAATCAACAGAATATACATTCTTCTCAGCACCACATCACACTTATTCCAAAACTGACCACATAGTTGGAAGGAAAGCACTCCTCCGCAAATGCAAAAGAACAGAAATTACAACCAACTGTCTCTCAGACCCCAGGGCAGTCAAACTGGACCTCAGGATGAAGAAACTCACTCAAAACCGCTCAACTACACGGAAACGGAGCAATCTGCTCCTGAGTGACTACTGGGTACATAGCGAAATGAAGACAGAATAAAGATGTTCTTTGAAACCAATGAGAACAAAGACACAACATACCAGAATCTCTGGGATACATTGAAAGCAGTGTGTAGAGGGAAACGTAGCATTAAATGCCCACAAGAGAAAGCAGGAAAGATCTAAAATGGACACCCTCACGTCCCAATTCAAAGAACCAGGGAAGCAAGAGCAAACACAATGCCTGAATCAGTCAGTCAACTTCCAACAGGGCTCCAAGAGAGAATGAACCACCATGCCTCTTTAAATCCACGTTTCTATTTGGAATCTTCAATGAGAGATGAGACAGTAAGCAGCTAGTTTTGGTGGAATGGCTGATTTTGTCAATGTTTTCGGTGTGTGAGTGTGTGTGTGTGTGTGTATGTATAGATAACTAAATTAAACTGATAATCTGGATGCTTACATTTCCATTCATTTAATTTGTGTATGTGAGCCCACGCACACGTATATACACACACACTAACACTTCCAGAACACTGACTTAGTGAAGAACTGGATTTCCAGTGTGTCAGACAAATTTCAGAAAGCGCTGAAGAAGGGCATTTCTGATGGATTTCACCGTTCCTGGAATTTTATTTTCCTTTATAACTTAGAGTTCTTCTCTGGAGATTTAATAGATAAAAGTCTTTTGCAGTGTACGTTATTTCATTTTATTTTTATAATTTATTTAAATTGTCATTTTAAATTGACAAATAAAAATGATATATATTTATGGTGTACAACATGATGTTTCATATATGTATACATTGTGGAATGACACAAAAATCAAGCTAATTAACACATTCGTTTCCTCACATACTGATTTTATGGTGATGAGAACATGTTTCAAATCTACTCTGATAGCACATTTCAAGTATACAGTACATAGTTACCCACTGTGGTTGCCGTGCTGTTCAACATATCTCTAGAACTATTCGTATCTGAAATTTTGTATCATTAGACTAACATCTCCCAATCCCTCCCCGGCCCCTGCCTCGGGTAAGCAGCGTTCTGCTCTCTACGACTCTGAGTTCCACTTTTTTACATTGCACATAGAAGTGAGATCGTGCAGTATTTGTATTTCTGTGTTTGCTTTTTAAAACTTTATGATGTATTGATGTATTTTTTCAGACAGTGTCGGAGTCTGTCACCAAGGCTGGAGTACAGTGACACAAACACGGCTCACCACGGCCTCCACCTCCCGGGGTCAAGAGATCCTCCCACTTCAGCCTCCTGAGTAGCTAGGACTACAGGCGTCCAACACCACACCTGGCTAATTTTTGTATTTTTTGTAGAGATGGTTGATCTCCAACTCCAGGACTCAACTCTTCCTCCTCCCTTCTCCTCCCAAAGTCCTGGGATTACAGGCCTGAGCCACTGTGTCTGGCCTTTGCTTTATTTCACACAGTAGAACATCCTCTAGGCTCATTCATGTTGCTAATGATAAGATTTCTTTCTTTTTCAAGGCTGAATAGGATTCTATTGGATATATGTACCTATATAGATAGAGAGATAGATAGATATACATTTATTATTATTGTTTTGGGGGGGATATGGTTTCGCTCGTGTTCCCCAGGCTGGAGTGCAGTGGCATGATTTCGGCTCACTACAACCTCTGCCTCCCAGGCTGAAGTGATTCTCCTGCCTCAGCTGAGATTAAAGGCATGTCCCATCATGTGCGGCCAATTTTGTGTTTCTAGGAGAGATGGGTTTTCACCATGTTGGCCAGGCTGGTCTCGAACTCCAACAATTCTACTTCAACTATTTATTGGATACAAATATTTATGTGTGAGAAACAAGATTTTCAAGAGTGAAAGATTTAAAAACGACTTAATTGTACATCAGTAAGAGGCTGGCTAACTAAATCAGAGTACGTTCATCCTTACAGAAGAATACTATGCAGCTAGAACAAAACCAAATGGAGGAAACTCTTCCAAATGGTAACTTGGAATGATGTTCAAGACTTATTGTAAAATAAGTTTACAGTAAGGTGTAAGGTACCTTATGGCAAAATTCTCTCAGAAATGTGTGTGTGTGGATTTCAAGTCATCCCAGTCCTAGAACATTGTGCTCTTTAGAGATGCCATACCTGTCTTTCCCTTTGTAATATCAAAGCAGTAATATCTTCTCTGGAGGCTTGTTGGGTGAATTGAATGGCAGAAAGTTAAGGAGGTACCAGAACCATTGCTGTTTCCCCTCCGTAGCCCTGCCACCCACTAAAGAAAGTTGGATGAGATTACTTAATGATTTCCCATTAAGTTGTATTTCCAAATATCATGATTACCATTTGAATGTAGTTGGTATGGAGCTTCGTGAGTGTGTGCTTCGTTTATTATGCATCACGTTCAGCTCCTTGTTATTTGCCTCCTAGTTATCATAGTAAAACTCTACTCCTCTACTCCGAGGAGCCCCTACCATCCGTATCGTCACTTTCCGGCCCAGCACTCTTCATGCTCGTTCGTTTAAAGCATTCTACATTGGGCAAATGAATCTTGGAAGGCAAAAGCTACTGAATTTAGCGAGTTTGTGGAGGCGTTCCCACCGATCAGCAAGGTGGAGTTCCACACACCCGATGACTGCACAACTCCTATAAGGCAGCAATATGCTGCAAACCCAGACGGCCACTCTTCTCACCCCTCGTCCCTTTGCTGTTCTGGATAATGAGGTCAATAGTCACCTAGGCAACTTGCAAAACTAACTGAAATGGAGAAAGGCCTTCCGGCTGGTGACTAGCCGAGGTCCACCTGGCCCCAATAAGCTGCTGAACAAGAAGGGCTGCCAGAAATTTCCCCCTAGGGAATTTGGTGGAGACGAAGACCTGCTCACTGGACAACGGTTCCTCCCAGGATACCCCCAAGCTGAAGAAGCGGGCTCTGAGCCACCCCCTTTCACCCTCCTTTTCCCCACCCTGGCCTGCTGAAGGTGCGCGTCAGGATGCGGACTACTGAGCCCTAAAGAAATAAGTCCTTCCACTTTGACCCCACGGAGGATTGCCTGTGCGGATCTTCAACGAGTCTACCAGTGTCTAGACACGGGAGCAGTTCTGTCTGGCACAGCAGCTCCCTCAAGGAAGACAAGAGTGAGGAGAAAGGAAACTCAAGTCTGACCATTCTGTCCTGGGAGACAAGAGGAGGATCTCATCTCTCATCTTTCCAAGCAAGGCAACGAGACTTTCTCTCATCTTTCCAAGCAAGGCAAGGAGACTTTTTCTCATGAGGAAACAAAAAGAAGTTGGAAGGAACGAAACCAGCCTGGAAGGTGAATTCCTAAGGATTGCCCATTGAAACTGACAAAATGGCCCTTGTTTGACGAGAGGAATGAGCAGAGGATTGATGTGGTCAAAAAGGACTCGAGTGAGACTTTCCCAGCATGTTTCTACCAAAGCTTTGTCTAAGTTTCGCAAAACACTCTCCTAATAAGCAGATGTTTGGCTCTTCAGAAAGTCAACATGCAAAATGCCTTGAGCGTCCCATAACACTGATGCCATGATGTTGCCTTTGGTCTGCCCTCCTTTTCCTTTGACTGGACCACTGCCATCTCTTGGTAGCCATCGCTTTGATGACGCTTTGTCTTCAGGATCATATTGGCAAAGCCATGTTCCAAATTCCGGTTACAATTTGTCAAACAGGTGCCCCAGGATCGTGATCCCTCCTGTTGAAAATTTCCACTGATAGCTCTCGTCCTCACTGCAGCTGATCTGGGCACAATGGTTTTCACAGCCACTGCAGGATTCATCTACCACATCTTCTCATCTCTTCTTGAAACAAGCCATACCTCCGTAAAGAGTTGATTTCTTTGGGCTAGTGTCCTTAGAAGCTTTTCTTCAAACATCAATGATTTCTTCATTCTTCCACCCAAGCTTCACCGTCAATTGGATGTTTGCTCTTGCTGCAATTTTAGCGGAATTCAAGTTGCACTGATAGGAGGCCTTTTCAGTGGATGTCCCATCCTTCTTAGTGCCTCCAATGAGATCCAGTTCAGAAAGGTTGTAAGAAGTTAGTACATGTTTATTTTAGTGAAAACGAATTGAAATCCATGCATAGATTTCTCACCATGTACATTTTCTATGAACTTTCGGAAGACCCCCTGTACTGAATATTGCCCAAATCCTGGGAGAGAAGTGGATGCGGTCCACTTCCTGTCTTCAGTTTGCCCACAGTGGAGGAGTGCACAGAGCAGGGAAAGGCAGCCCCAGAGAGAGGCATGCCCTCCAGCATGTAGCAGACTGCTGGCCCAGTCCTGGCTCCATGGGTTGCTGTGTGGGCCCAGCAAGCTGACCAACCTCCCTGAACCTTAATTTAATCCTAGGTAGCCCAATTCCACTCGCTATTATAGGACTGCTGTGCAGGGACAGTCAATTAACTTAAGAAAAGGAACCTAGCTCCAAGTTTGGCAACCGGGAATTCCAGTTGATTCCATGGGCGGACCCCCTGAGGAATTCCCAAGCTGAAGTCTCGTGGAAGATGAGGTTCAGTGTGACTAGACTGAAGCACCAATCCAATGAAGGGGAAGTCCCACCCACTCTGCCCTGTGCCTGTATAAAGGTGAGGCGGGGCGGCCGCGCCACTCATTGAAGCCGCCAGTTGGGAGAGGAGCAGAGCCAGGCCGGTGCTCCCGAAGGCAGCAAGATGTTGCGAGCCACAGCTCCCTGCTGGTTCCCACCTGCATACCCAGAAGCTAAGAAGGTGGCCGAGGAGGCGGCCCACGAGGCAAGCCGCCATTTGGGAGAGGAGCAGAGCCAGGTCGGTGTTCCCGAAGGCAGCAAGATGTTGCGAGCCACAGCTCCCTGCTGGTTCCCACCTGCATGCCCAGAAGCCAAGAAGGTGGCCGAGGAGGCGGCCCTCGAGGCAAGCCGCCAGTTGGGAGAGGAGCAGAGCCAGGCCGGTGCTCCCGAAGGCAGCAAGATGTTGCGAGCCACAGCTCCCTGCTGGTTCCCACCTGCATACCCAGAAGCTAAGAAGGTGGCCGAGGAGGCGCCCCACGAGGCAAGCCGCCATTTGGGAGTGGAGCAGAGCCAGGTCGGTGTTCCCGAAGGCAGCAAGATGTTGCGAGCCACAGCTCCCTGCTGGTTCCCTCCTGCATACCCAGAAGCCAAGAAGGTGGCCGAGGAGGCGGCCCTCGAGGCTCCAGAATTCCCACTGCCCTCTCATCAGCCTGCCCAGAGCTTCGGGCTCTGCGTGCCCCAGATGCACAACCAGGCCTCAGCACTCGTGGACATCCGGGCGGAGCCCCAGAATAGGGGTCCGGCGGTGCCCCCAGCGTGGCCCAAGATGGCGACGGAGGCGTGGTACTTCCCCGCGCAGAGGGGGTCGGCCTGCTGCTTGCCAGCCGCCCCAAGGCTGACAGAGAGGCCCTGTGGAGTCCGCATCTCAGCCCCCAGGGAGAGGAAGAGGATCGCCCACTTTCCCAGCCCCTGCTTGGTCGCAGGTCGCACCGATGCCAAGAGAACCCGGGTGGCCGGCAGCAGCCAACGCTCCAATGGCTCCAGGGTCGGCACACAGCCACGGAAGACTGGTCGCAACAGACGGGGGAGGGCATGCAAGACCTCCACCACACTCAGCTCTAAGCGAATCGTCCGTCGTCCATCCTTACCGACTTGGAAGAAACCCATTATCCTCCGAAGGTCTCGCTGCCAAGTCCCCACCGTCATCCGCCGAGGCTATCTCCAACTGTTCACCAAAGAGTGTCTCAAGTTCTGCGCCTCCCAGCAGGAGGCCGAGGAGAAGGCGCTGAACGAGGAGAAGGTGGCCTACGACTGCAGCCCCAACAAGAACATGTACCTGAATGTGGTCCTGAACACCCTCAAGAGACTGAAGGGCCTGACCCCCAGCCCCATGCCGGGCCTCAGCAGGGCCGCCCTGTACAGCCGCCTCCAGGAGTTCCTGCTCACCCAGGACCAGCTCAAGGAGAACGGCTACCCCTTCCCGCACCCCGAGCGGCCCGGAGGCGCCGTCCTCTTCACTGGCCAGGGGAAGGGGCCCGGCGACTCCTCCTGCAGGGTCTGCTGCCGTTGTGGCACCGACTACCTGGTGTCCTCCTCGGGCCGCTGTCTACGCGACCAGTTGTGTTATTATCACTGGGGGCGGGTCCGCTCCAGCCAAGTGGCTGGAGGCCGGGTTAGCCAGTACACCTGCTGTGCAGCTGCTCCTGGCTCAGTGGGCTGCCAGGTGGCGAAGCAGCACGTGCGGGACGGCCGCAAGGAGAGCCTCCATGGCTTCGTGAAGACCTTCAAGAAAGAGTTTTCCACAGACGCTTATCCAGGAATCTACGCCTTGGACTGTGAGATGTGCTACACCACGCATGGCCTGGAGCTGACCCGCGTCACCGTGGTGGACGCCGACATGCAAGTGGTGTACGACACCTTCGTCAAGCCCGACAACGAGATCGTGGACTACAACACCAGGTTTTCCGGAGTGACCGAGGCCGACGTCGCCAAGACGAGCGTCACGTTGCCCGAAGTCCAAGCCATCCTGCTGAGCTTTTTCAGCGCCCAAACCATCCTCATCGGGCACAGCCTGGAGAGCGATCTGCTGGCCCTCAAGCTGATCCACAGCACCGTGGTGGACACGGCCGTGCTCTTCCCGCACTACCTGGGTTTCCCCTACAAGCGTTCCCTCAGGAATCTCGCGGCCGACTACCTGGGACAGATCATCCAGGACAGCCAGGACGGCCACAACTCCAGCGAGGACGCAAACGCCTGCCTGCAGCTGGCGATGTGGAAGGTTCGACAGCGCGCCCAGATCCAGCCACGCCACCGGTCCGCCTCTCCCGCCGCCCTGGCCTGTCCTGAGCCCCAGGCCTCTTCCCAAACTGCCATCGATCCCGAGAGCTAGCCCTGTCCACCTCGCCGCAAAGCGAAAGAAACTGGAGCAGCCGGCGGCAGGAGAGGGCCAAAAGCCAAGACTAACCCCGACCCCGGACTCCCAGTCCCCCGGAGTCCCTGCCGCGGGCCGTCGTCCCTGTCCCCATCCCTCTGCCCCTCCCAGACCTCTGTCCTTCCACCAATGGGCTCCCCGAGGCCCCAGCCGCCACTCCCAGTCCCCGGAGACCCTGCCGCCGCCCCTGGCGCCTGTGCCCATCCCTCTGCCCCTCCCAGACCTCTGGCCTTCCACCACTAGCCTCCCCCAGCCCACCTGGACTTCCCCGGCCTCTGACAACAAGGCCAGCCCCCAGGCCCACCAGCCTCCTGATCGTCTTCGTTCTTGGGCCTCTTCCCCTTCTGTGGGGCTGTCTGAACCTCCCCTCCCCCACCCGATTTTTCCCCCGCCCCCGGGGCAGGCGCAGAATAAATGTCTGTATGAAATTAAAAATTAAAAATAAAAAAAAAAGCTAAAAACAACTCAAAGTCCTTTGCTTTTGAATGTGCGCTTACCTGGTTTTCTCTAGAGGCACCACTGTGAGGTGGCTCAAGCCCTTAGGCTCTGGAGTTAGACATCTGGGTTCCCATTCCAATTCCACCACTGACTAGCTTTGTCATATTGGACGCATAACTTTTTTGCGCTTCTACTTCTTCATCTTTCAAGTGTCATCAGAAGATAATTAGACACCCACACAATAGCAATGGGAGATTTTAACACCCCACCGTCAACATGAAACAGATCAACGAGACAGAAAGTTGAAAAGGATATCCAGGAACTGAACTTAGCTCTGCACCAAGCAGACCGAATAGACATCTACATTAACTCTCCACCCCAAATCAACAGAATATACATTCTTCTCAGCACCACATCACACTTATTCCAAAACCGACCACATAGTTGGAAGGAAAGCACTCCTCCGCAAATGCAAAAGAACAGAAATTACAACCAACTGTCTCTCAGACCCCAGGGCAGTCAAACTGGACCTCAGGATGAAGAAACTCACTCAAAACCGCTCAACTACACGGAAACGGAGCAATCTGCTCCTGAGTGACTACTGGGTACATAGCGAAATGAAGACAGAATAAAGATGTTCTTTGAAACCAATGAGAACAAAGACACAACATACCAGAATCTCTGGGATACATTGAAAGCAGTGTGTAGAGGGAAACGTAGCATTAAATGCCCACAAGAGAAAGCAGGAAAGATCTAAAATGGACACCCTCACGTCCCAATTCAAAGAACCAGGGAAGCAAGAGCAAACACAATGCCTGAATCAGTCAGTCAACTTCCAACAGGGCTCCAAGAGAGAATGAACCACCATGCCTCTTTAAATCCACGTTTCTATTTGGAATCTTCAATGAGAGATGAGACACTAAGCACCTAGTTTTGGTGGAATGGCTGATTTTGTCAATGTTTTCGGTGTGTGAGTGTGTGTGTGTGTGTGTATGTATGGATAACTAAATTAAACTGATAATCTGGATGCTTACATTTCCATTCATTTAATTTGTGTATGTGAGCCCACGCACACGTATATACACACACACTAACACTTCCAGAACACTGACTTAGTGAAGAACTGGATTTCCAGTGTGTCAGACAAATTTCAGAAAGCGCTGAAGAAGGGCATTTCTGATGGATTTCACCGTTCCTGGAATTTTACTTTCCTTTATAACTTAGAGTTCTTCTCTGGAGATTTAATAGATAAAAGTCTTTTGCAGTGTACGTTATTTCATTTTATTTTTATAATTTATTTAAATTGTCATTTTAAATTGACAAATAAAAATGATATATATTTATGGTGTACAACATGATGTTTCATATATGTATACATTGTGGAATGACACAAAAATCAAGCTAATTAACACATTCGTTTCCTCACATACTGATTTTATGGTGATGAGAACATGTTTCAAATCTACTCTGATAGCACATTTCAAGTATACAGTACATAGTTACCCACTGTGGTTGCCATGCTGTTCAACATATCTCTAGAACTATTCGTATCTGAAATTTTGTATCATTAGACTAACATCTCCCAATCCCTCCCCGGCCCCTGCCTCGGGTAAGCAGCGTTCTGCTCTCTACGACTCTGAGTTCCACTTTTTTACATTGCACATAGAAGTGAGATCGTGCAGTATTTGTATTTCTGTGTTTGCTTTTTAAAACTTTATGATGTATTGATGTATTTTTTCAGACAGTGTCGGAGTCTGTCACCAAGGCTGGAGTACAGTGACACAAACACGGCTCACCACGGCCTCCACCTCCCGGGGTCAAGAGATCCTCCCACTTCAGCCTCCTGAGTAGCTAGGACTACAGGCGTCCAACACCACACCTGGCTAATTTTTGTATATTTTGTAGAGATGGTTGATCTCCAACTCCAGGACTCAACTCTTCCTCCTCCCTTCTCCTCCCAAAGTCCTGGGATTACAGGCCTGAGCCACTGTGTCTGGCCTTTGCTTTATTTCACACAGTAGAACATCCTCTAGGCTCATTCATGTTGCTAATGATAAGATTTCTTTCTTTTTCAAGGCTGAATAGGATTCTATTGGATATATGTACCTATATAGATAGAGAGATAGATAGATATACATTTATTATTATTGTTTTGGGGGGGATATGGTTTCGCTCGTGTTCCCCAGGCTGGAGTGCAGTGGCATGATTTCGGCTCACTACAACCTCTGCCTCCCAGGCTGAAGTGATTCTCCTGCCTCAGCTGAGATTAAAGGCATGTCCCATCATGTGCGGCCAATTTTGTGTTTCTAGGAGAGATGGGTTTTCACCATGTTGGCCAGGCTGGTCTCGAACTCCAACAATTCTACTTCAACTATTGATTGGATACAAATATTTATGTGTGAGAAACAAGATTTTCAAGAGTGAAAGATTTAAAAACGACTTAATTGTACATCAGTAAGAGGCTGGCTAACTAAATCAGAGTACGTTCATCCTTACAGAAGAATACTATGCAGCTAGAACAAAACCAAATGGAGGAAACTCTTCCAAATGGTAACTTGGAATGATGTTCAAGACTTATTGTAAAATAAGTTTACAGTAAGGTGTAAGGTACCTTATGGCACAATTCTCTCAGAAATGTGTGTGTGGATTTCAAGTCATCCCAGTCCTAGAACATTGTGCTCTTTAGAGATGCCATACCTGTCTTTCCCTTTGTAATATCAAAGCAGTAATATCTTCTCTGGAGGCTTGTTGGGTGAATTGAATGGAAGAAAGTGAAGGAGGTACCAGAACCATTGCTGTTTCCCCTCCATAGCCCTGCCACCCACTAAAGAAAGTTGGATGAGATTACTTAATGATTTCCCATTAAGTTGTATTTCCAAATATCATGATTACCATTTCAATGTAGTTGGTATGGAGCTTCGTGAGTGTGTGCTTCGTTTATTGTGCATCACGTTCAGCTCCTTGTTATTTGCCTCCTAGTTATCATAGTAAAACTCTACTCCTCTACTCCGAGGAGCCCCTACCATCCGTATCGTCACTTTCCGGCCCAGCACTCTTCATGCTCGTTCGTTTAAAGCATTCTACATTGTGTAAATGAATCTTGGAAGGCAAAAGCTACTGAATTTAGCGAATTTGTGGAGGCGTTCCCACCGATCAGCCAGGTGGAGTTCCACACACCCGATGACTGCACAACTCCTCTAAGGCAGCAATATGCTGCAAACCCAGACGGCCACTCCTCTCACCCCTCGTCCCTTTGCTGTTCTGGATAATGAGGTCAATAGTCACCTAGGCAACTGCAAAACTAACTGAAATGGAGAAAGGCCTTCCGGCTGGTGACTAGCCGAGGTCCACCTGGCCCCAATAAGCTGCTGAACAAGAAGGGCTGCCAGAAATTTCCCCCTAGGGAATTTGGTGGAGACGAAGACCTGCTCACTGGACAACGGTTCCTCCCAGGATACCCCCAAGCTGAAGAAGCGGGCTCTGAGCCACCCCCTTTCACCCTCCTTTTCCCCACCCTGGCCTGGTGAAGGTGCGCATCAGGATGTGGACTACTGAGCCCTAAAGAAATAAGTCCTTCCACTTTGACCCCACGGAGGATTGCCTGTGCGGATCTTCAACGAGTCTACCAGTGTCTAGACACGGGAGAAGTTCTGTCTGGCACAGCAGCTCCCTCAAGGAAGACAAGAGTGAGGAGAAAGGAAACTCAAGTCTGACCATTCTGTCCTGGGAGACAAGAGGAGGATCTCATCTCTCATCTTTCCAAGCAAGGCAACGAGACTTTCTCTCATCTTTCCAAGCAAGGCAAGGAGACTTTTTCTCATGAGGAAACAAAAAGAAGTTGGAAGGAACGAAACCAGCCTGGAAGGTGAATTCCTAAGGATTGCCCATTGAAACTGACAAAATGGCCCTTGTTTGATGAGAGGAATGAGCAGAGCATTGATGTGGTCAAAAAGGACTCGAGTGAGACTTTCCCAGCATGTTTCTACCAAAGCTTTGTCTAAGTTTCGCCAAACACTCTCCTAATAAGCAGATGTTTGGCTCTTCAGAAAGTCAACAAGCAAAATGCCTTGAGCGTCCCATAACACTGATGCCATGAGGTTGCCTTTGGACTGCCCTCCTTTTCCTTTGACTGGACCACTGCCGTCTCTTGGTAGCCATCGCTTTGATGATGCTTTGTCTTCAGGATCATATTGGCAAAGCCATGTTCCAAATTCCGGTTACAATTTGTCAAAGAGGTGCCTCAGGATCGTGATCCCTCCTGTTGAAAATTTCCACTGATAGCTCTCGTCGTCACTGCAGCTGATCTGGGCACAATGCTTTTCACAGCCACTGCAGGATTCATCTTCCACATCTTCTCATCTCTTCTTGAAACAAGCCATACATCCGTAAAGAGTTGATTTCTTTGGGCTAGTGTCCTTAGAAGCTTTTCTTCAAACATCAATGATTTCTTCATTCTTCCACCCAAGCTTCACCGTCAATTGGATGTTTGCTCTTGCTGCAATTTTAGCGGAATTCAAGTTGCACTGATAGGAGGCCTTTTCAGTGGATGTCTCATCCTTCTTAGTGCCTCCAATGAGATCCAGTTCAGAAAGGTTGTAAGAAGTTAGTACATGTTTATTTTAGTGAAAACGAATTGAAATCCATGCATAGGTTTCTCACCATGTACATTTTCTATGAACTTTCGGAAGACCCCCTGTACTGAATATTGCCCAAATCCTGGGAGAGAAGTGGATGCGGTCCACTTCCTATCTTCAGTTTGCCCACAGTGGAGGAGTGCACAGAGCAGGGAAAGGCAACCCCAGAGAGAGGCATGCCCTCCAGCATGCAGCAGACTGCTGGCCCAGTCCTGGCTCCATGGGTTGCTGTGTGGGCCCAGCAAGCTGACCAACCTCCCTGAACCTTAATTTAATCCTAGGTAGCCCAATTCCAGTCGCTATCATAGGACTGCTGTGCAGGGACAGTCAATTAACTTAAGAAAAGGAACCTAGCTCCAAGGTTGGCAACCGGGAATTCCAGTTGATTCCATGGGCGGACCCCCTGAGGAATTCCCAAGCTGAAGTCTCGTGGAAGATGAGGTTCAGTGTGACTAGACTGAAGCACCAATCCAATGAAGGGGAAGTCCCACCCACTCTGCCCTGTGCCTGTATAAAGGTGAGGCGGGGCGGCCGCGCCACTCATTGAAGACGCCAGTTGGGAGAGGAGCAGAGCCAGGCCGGTGCTCCCGAAGGCAGCAAGATGTTGCGAGCCACAGCTCCCTGCTGGTTCCCACCTGCATACCCAGAAGCTAAGAAGGTGGCCGAGGAGGCGGCCCACGAGGCAAGCCGCCATTTGGGAGAGGAGCAGAGCCAGGTCAGTGTTCCCGAAGGCAGCAAGATGTTGCGAGCCACAGCTCCCTGCTGGTTCCCACCTGCATACCCAGAAGCCAAGAAGGTGGCCGAGGAGGCGGCCCTCGTGGCCAGCCGATAGTTGGGAGAGGAGCAGAGCCAGGCCGGTGCTCCCGAAGGCAGCAAGATGTTGCGAGCCACAGCTCCCTGCTGGTTCCCACCTGCATACCCAGAAGCTAAAAAGGTGGCCGAGGAGGCGCCCCACGAGGCAAGCCGCCATTTGGGAGAGGAGCAGAGCCAGGTCGGTGTTCCCGAAGGCAGCAAGATGTTGCGAGCCACAGCTCCCTGCTGGTTCCCTCCTGCATACCCACAAGCCAAGAAGGTGGCCGAGGAGGCGGCCCTCGAGGCTCCAGAATTCCCACTGCCCTCTCATCAGCCTGCCCAGAGCTTCGGGCTCTGCGTGCCCCAGATGCACAACCAGGCCTCAGCACTCGTGGACATCCGGGCGGAGCCCCAGAATAGGGGTCCGGCGGTGCCCCCAGCGTGGCCCAAGCTGGTGACGGAGGCGTGGTACTTCCCCGCGCAGAGGGGGTCGGCCTGCTGCTTGCCAGCCGCCCCAAGGCTGACAGAGAGGCCCTGTGGAGTCCGCATCTCAGCCCCCAGGGAGAGGAAGAGGATCGCCCACTTTCCCAGCCCCTGCTTGGTCGCAGGTCGCACCGATGCCAAGAGAACCCGGGTGGCCGGCAGCAGCCAACGCTCCAATGGCTCCAGGGTCGGCACACAGCCACGGAAGACTGGTCGCAACAGACGGGGGAGGGCATGCAAGACCTCCACCACACTCAGCTCTAACCGAATCGTCCGTCGTCCATCCTTACCGACTTGGAAGAAACCCATTATCCTCCGAAGGTCTCGCTGCCAAGTCCCCACCGTCATCCGCCGAGGCTATCTCCAACTGTTCACCGAAGAGTGTCTCAAGTTCTGCGCCTCCAAGCAGGAGGCCGAGGAGAAGGCGCTGAACGAGGAGAAGGTGGCCTACGACTGCAGCCCCAACAAGAACATGTACCTGAATGTGGTCCTGAACACCCTCAAGAGACTGAAGGGCCTGACGCCCAGCTCCATGCCGGGCCTCAGCAGGGCCGCCCTGTACAGCCGCCTCCAGGAGTTCCTGCTCACCCAGGACCAGCTCAAGGAGAACGGCTACCCCTTCCCGCACCCCGAGCGGCCCGGAGGCGCCGTCCTCTTCACTGGCCAGGGGAAGGGGCCCGGCGACTCCTCCTGCAGGGTCTGCTGCCGTTGTGGCACCGACTACCTGGTGTCCTCCTCGGGCCGCTGTCTACGCGACCAGTTGTGTTATTATCACTGGGGGCGGGTCCGCTCCAGCCAAGTGGCTGCAGGCCGGGTTAGCCAGTACACCTGCTGTGCAGCTGCTCCTGGCTCAGTGGGCTGCCAGGTGGCAAAGCAGCACGTGCGGGATGGCCGCAAGGAGAGCCTCCATGGCTTCATGAAGACCTTCAAGAAAGAGTTTTCCACAGACGCTTATCCAGGAATCTACGCCTTGGACTGTGAGATGTGCTACACCACGCATGGCCTGGAGCTGACCCGCGTCACCGTGGTGGACGCCGACATGCAAGTGGTGTACGACACCTTCGTCAAGCCCGACAACGAGATCGTGGACTACAACACCAGGTTTTCCGGAGTGACCGAGGCCGACGTCGCCAAGACGAGCGTCACGTTGCCCGAAGTCCAAGCCATCCTGCTGAGCTTTTTCAGCGCCCAAACCATCCTCATCGGGCACAGCCTGGAGAGCGATCTGCTGGCCCTCAAGCTGATCCACAGCACCGTGGTGGACACGGCCGTGCTCTTCCCGCACTACCTGGGTTTCCCCTACAAGCGCTCCCTCAGGAATCTCGCGGCCGACTACCTGGGACAGATCATCCAGGACAGCCAGGACGGCCACAACTCCAGCGAGGACGCAAACGCCTGCCTGCAGCTGGCGATGTGGAAGGTTCGACAGCGCGCCCAGATCCAGCCACGCCACCGGTCCGCCTCTCCCGCCGCCCTGGCCTGTCCTGAGCCCCAGGCTTCTTCCCAAACTGCCATCGATCCCGAGAGCTAGCCCTGTCCACCTCGCCGCAAAGTGAAAGAAACTGGAGCAGCCGGCGGCAGGAGAGGGCCAAAAGCCAAGACTAACCCCGACCCCGGACTCCCAGTCCCCCGGAGTCCCTGCCGCGGGCCGTCGTCCCTGTCCCCATCCCTCTGCCCCTCCCAGACCTCTGTCCTTCCACCAATGGGCTCCCCGAGGCCCCAGCCGCCACTCCCAGTCCCCGGAGACCCTGCCGCCGCCCCTGGCGCCTGTGCCCATCCTTCTGCCTCTCCCAGACCTCTGGCCTTCCACCACTAGCCTCCCCCAGCCCACCTGGACTTCCCCGGCCTCTGACAACAAGGCCAGCCCCCAGGCCCACCAGCCTCCTGATCGTCTTCGTTCTTGGGCCTCTTCCCCTTCTGTGGGGATGTCTGAACCTCCCCTCCCCCACCCGATTTTTCCCCCGCCCCCGGGGCGGGCGCAGAATAAATGTCTGTATGATGTTAAAAATTAAAAATAAAAAAAAAGCTAAAAACAACTGAAAGTCCTTTGCTTTTGAATGTGCGCTTACCTGGTTTTCTCTAGAGGCACCACTGTGAGGTGGCTCAAGCGCTTAGGCTCTGGAGTTAGACATCTGGGTTCCCATTCCAATTCCACCACTTACTAGCTTTGTCATATTGGACGCATAACTTTTTTGCGCTTCTACTTCTTCATCTTTCAAGTGTCATCAGAAGATAATTAGACACCCACACAATAGCAATGGGAGATTTTAACACCCCACCGTCAACATGAAACAGATCAACGAGACAGAAAGTTGAAAAGGATATCCAGGAACTGAACTTAGCTCTGCACCAAGCAGAACGAATGGACATCTACATTAACTCTCCACCCCAAATCAACAGAATATACATTCTTCTCAGCACCACATCACACTTATTCCAAAACTGACCACATAGTTGGAAGGAAAGCACTCCTCCGCAAATGCAAAAGAACAGAAATTACAACCAACTGTCTCTCAGACCACAGGGCAGTCAAACTGGACCTCAGGATGAAGAAACTCACTCAAAACCGCTCAACTACACGGAAACGGAGCAATCTGCTCCTGAGTGACTACTGGGTACATAGCGAAATGAAGACAGAATAAAGATGTTCTTTGAAACCAATGAGAACAAAGACACAACATACCAGAATCTCTGGGATACATTGAAAGCAGTGTGTAGAGGGAAACATAGCATTAAATGCCCACAAGAGAAAGCAGGAAAGATCTAAAATGGACACCCTCACGTCCCAATTGAAAGAACCAGGGAAGCAAGAGCAAACACAATGTCTGAATCAGTCAACTTCCAACAGGGCTCCAAGAGAGAATGAACCACCATGCCTCTTTAAATCCACGTTTCTATTTGGAATCTTCAATGAGAGATGAGACACTAAGCAGCTAGTTTTGGTGGAATGGCTGATTTTGTCAATGTTTTCGGTGTGTGAGTGTGTGTGTGTGTGTATGTATAGATAACTAAATTAAACTGATAATTTGGATGCTTACATTTCCATTCATTTAATTTGTGTATGTGAGCCCACGCACACGTATATACACACACACTAACACTTCCAGAACACTGACTTAGTGAAGAACTGGATTTCCAGTGTGTCAGACAAATTTCAGAAAGCGCTGAAGAAGGGCATTTCTGATGGATTTCACCGTTCCTGGAATTTTACTTTCCTTTATAACTTAGAGTTCTTCTCTGGAGATTTAATAGATAAAAGTCTTTTGCAGTGTACGTTATTTCATTGTATTTTTATAATTTATTTAAATTGTCATTTTAAATTGACAAATAAAAATAATATATATTTATGGTGTACAATATGATGTTTCATATATGTATACATTGTGGAATGACACAAAAATCAAGCTAATTAACACATTCGTTTCCTCACATACTGATTTTATGGTGATGAGAACATGTTTCAAATCTACTCTGATAGCACATTTCAAGTATACAGTACATAGTTACCCACTGTCGTTGCCGTGCTGTTCAACATGTCTCTAGAACTATTCGTATCTGAAATTTTGTATCATTAGACTAACATCTCCCAATCCCTCCCCGGCCCCTGCCTCGGGTAAGCAGCGTTCTGCTCTCTACGACTCTGAGTTCCACTTTTTTACATTGCACATAGAATTGAGATCGTGCAGCATTTGTATTTCTGTGTTTGCTTTTTAAAACTTTATGATGTATTGATGTATTTTTTCAGACAGTGTCGGAGTCTGTCACCAAGGCTGGAGTACAGTGACACAAACACGGCTCACCACGGCCTCCACCTCCCGGGGTCAAGAGATCCTCCCACTTCAGCCTCCTGAGTAGCTAGGACTACAGGCGTCCAACACCACACCTGGCTAATTTTTGTATTTTTGGTAGAGATGGTTGATCTCCAACTCCTGGGCTCAACTCTTCCTCCTCCCTTCTCCTCCCAAAGTCCTGGGATTACAGGCCTGAGCCACTGTGTCTGGCCTTTGCTTTATTTCACACAGTAGAACATCCTCTAGGCTCATTCATGTTGCTAATGATAAGATTTCTTTCTTTTTCAAGGCTGAATAGGATTCTATTGGATATATGTACCGATATCTATATAGATAGATATATATACATTTATTATTATTTTTTGGGGGGGGATATGGTTTCGCTCGTGTTCCCCAGGCTGGAGTGCAGTGGCATGATTTCGGCTCACTACAACCTCTGCCTCCCAGGCTGAAGTGATTCTCCTGCCTCAGCTGAGATTAAAGGCATGTCCCATCATGTGCGGCCAATTTTGTGTTTCTAGGAGAGATGGGTTTTCACCATGTTGGCCAGGCTGGTCTCGAACTCCAACAATTCTACTTCAACTATTGATTGGATACAAATATTTATGTGTGAGAAACAAGATTTTCAAGAGTGAAAGATTTAAAAACGACTTAATTGTACATCAGTAAGAGGCTGGCTAACTAAATCAGAGTACGTTCATCCTTACAGAAGAATACTATGCAGCTAGAACAAAACCAAATGGAGGAAACTCTTCCAAATGGTAACTTGGAATGATGTTCAAGACTTATTGTAAAATAAGTTTACAGTAAGGTGTAAGGTACCTTATGGCACAATTCTCTCAGAAATGTGTGTGTGGATTTCAAGTCATCCCAGTCCTAGAACATTGTGCTCTTTAGAGATGCCATACCTGTCTTTCCCTTTGTAATATCAAAGCAGTAATATCTTCTCTGGAGGCTTGTTGGGTGAATTGAATGGAAGAAAGTGAAGGAGGTACCAGAACCATTGCTGTTTCCCCTCCATAGCCCTGCCACCCACTAAAGAAAGTTGGATGAGATTACTTAATGATTTCCCATTAAGTTGTATTTCCAAATATCATGATTACCATTTCAATGTAGTTGGTATGGAGCTTCGTGAGTGTGTGCTTCGTTTATTGTGCATCACGTTCAGCTCCTTGTTATTTGCCTCCTAGTTATCATAGTAAAACTCTACTCCTCTACTCCGAGGAGCCCCTACCATCCGTATCGTCACTTTCCGGCCCAGCACTCTTCATGCTCGTTCGTTTAAAGCATTCTACATTGTGTAAATGAATCTTGGAAGGCAAAAGCTACTGAATTTAGCGAATTTGTGGAGGCGTTCCCACCGATCAGCCAGGTGGAGTTCCACACACCCGATGTCTGCACAACTCCTCTAAGGCAGCAATACGCTGCAAACCCAGACGGCCACTCCTCTCACCCCTCGTCCCTTTGCTGTTCTGGATAATGAGGTCAATAGTCACCTAGGCAACTGCAAAACTAACTGAAATGGAGAAAGGCCTTCCGGCTGGTGACTAGCCGAGGTCCACCTGGCCCCAATAAGCTGCTGAACAAGAAGGGCTGCCAGAAATTTCCCCCTAGGGAATTTGGTGGAGACGAAGACCTGCTCACTGGACAACGGTTCCTCCCAGGATACCCCCAAGCTGAAGAAGCGGGCTCTGAGCCACCCCCTTTCACCCTCCTTTTCCCCACCCTGGCCTGGTGAAGGTGCGCATCAGGATGTGGACTACTGAGCCCTAAAGAAATAAGTCCTTCCACTTTGACCGCACGGAGGATTGCCTGTGCGGATCTTCAACGAGTCTACCAGTGTCTAGACACGGGAGAAGTTCTGTCTGGCACAGCAGCTCCCTCAAGGAAGACAAGAGTGAGGAGAAAGGAAACTCAAGTCTGACCATTCTGTCCTGGGAGACAAGAGGAGGATCTCATCTCTCATCTTTCCAAGCAAGGCAACGAGACTTTCTCTCATCTTTCCAAGCAAGGCAAGGAGACTTTTTCTCATGAGGAAACAAAAAGAAGTTGGAAGGAACGAAACCAGCCTGGAAGGTGAATTCCTAAGGATTGCCCATTGAAACTGACAAAATGGCCCTTGTTTGATGAGAGGAATGAGCAGAGCATTGATGTGGTCAAAAAGGACTCGAGTGAGACTTTCCCAGCATGTTTCTACCAAAGCTTTGTCTAAGTTTCGCCAAACACTCTCCTAATAAGCAGATGTTTGGCTCTTCAGAAAGTCAACAAGCAAAATGCCTTGAGCGTCCCATAACACTGATGCCATGATGTTGCCTTTGGACTGCCCTCCTTTTCCTTTGACTGGACCACTGCCGTCTCTTGGTAGCCATCGCTTTGATGACGCTTTGTCTTCAGGATCATATTGGCAAAGCCATGTTCCAAATTCCGGTTACAATTTGTCAAAGAGGTGCCTCAGGATCGTGATCCCTCCTGTTGAAAATTTCCACTGATAGCTCTCGTCGTCACTGCAGCTGATCTGGGCACAATGCTTTTCACAGCCACTGCAGGATTCATCTTCCACATCTTCTCATCTCTTCTTGAAACAAGCCATACCTCCGTAAAGAGTTGATTTCTTTGGGCTAGTGTCCTTAGAAGCTTTTCTTCAAACATCAATGATTTCTTCATTCTTCCACCCAAGCTTCACCGTCAATTGGATGTTTGCTCTTGCTGCAATTTTAGCGGAATTCAAGTTGCACTGATAGGAGGCCTTTTCAGTGGATGTCTCATCCTTCTTAGTGCCTCCAATGAGATCCAGTTCAGAAAGGTTGTAAGAAGTTAGTACATGTTTATTTTAGTGAAAACGAATTGAAATCCATGCATAGGTTTCTCACCATGTACATTTTCTATGAACTTTCGGAAGACCCCCTGTACTGAATATTGCCCAAATCCTGGGAGAGAAGTGGATGCGGTCCACTTCCTATCTTCAGTTTGCCCACAGTGGAGGAGTGCACAGAGCAGGGAAAGGCAACCCCAGAGAGAGGCATGCCCTCCAGCATGCAGCAGACTGCTGGCCCAGTCCTGGCTCCATGGGTTGCTGTGTGGGCCCAGCAAGCTGACCAACCTCCCTGAACCTTAATTTAATCCTAGGTAGCCCAATTCCAGTCGCTATCATAGGACTGCTGTGCAGGGACAGTCAATTAACTTAAGAAAAGGAACCTAGCTCCAAGGTTGGCAACCGGGAATTCCAGTTGATTCCATGGGCGGACCCCCTGAGGAATTCCCAAGCTGAAGTCTCGTGGAAGATGAGGTTCAGTGTGACTAGACTGAAGCACCAATCCAATGAAGGGGAAGTCCCACCCACTCTGCCCTGTGCCTGTATAAAGGTGAGGCGGGGCGGCCGCGCCACTCATTGAAGACGCCAGTTGGGAGAGGAGCAGAGCCAGGCCGGTGCTCCCGAAGGCAGCAAGATGTTGCGAGCCACAGCTCCCTGCTGGTTCCCACCTGCATACCCAGAAGCTAAGAAGGTGGCCGAGGAGGCGGCCCACGAGGCAAGCCGCCATTTGGGAGAGGAGCAGAGCCAGGTCAGTGTTCCCGAAGGCAGCAAGATGTTGCGAGCCACAGCTCCCTGCTGGTTCCCACCTGCATACCCAGAAGCCAAGAAGGTGGCCGAGGAGGCGGCCCTCGAGGCTCCAGAATTCCCACTGCCCTCTCATCAGCCTGCCCAGAGCTTCGGGCTCTGCGTGCCCCAGATGCACAACCAGGCCTCAGCACTCGTGGACATCCGGGCGGAGCCCCAGAATAGGGGTCCGGCGGTGCCCCCAGCGTGGCCCAAGCTGGTGACGGAGGCGTGGTACTTCCCCGCGCAGAGGGGGTCGGCCTGCTGCTTGCCAGCCGCCCCAAGGCTGACAGAGAGGCCCTGTGGAGTCCGCATCTCAGCCCCCAGGGAGAGGAAGAGGATCGCCCACTTTCCCAGCCCCTGCTTGGTCGCAGGTCGCACCGATGCCAAGAGAACCCGGGTGGCCGGCAGCAGCCAACGCTCCAATGGCTCCAGGGTCGGCACACAGCCACGAAGACTGGTCGCAACAGACGGGGGAGGGCATGCAAGACCTCCACCACACTCAGCTCTAAGCGAATCGTCCGTCGTCCATCCTTACCGACTTGGAAGAAACCCATTATCCTCCGAAGGTCTCGCTGCCAAGTCCCCACCGTCATCCGCCGAGGCTATCTCCAACTGTTCATCGAAGAGTGTCTCAAGTTCTGCGCCTCCCAGCAGGAGGCCGAGGAGAAGGCGCTGAACGAGGAGAAGGTGGCCTACGACTGCAGCCCCAACAAGAACATGTACCTGAATGTGGTCCTGAACACCCTCAAGAGACTGAAGGGCCTGACGCCCAGCTCCATGCCGGGCCTCAGCTGGGCCGCCCTGTACAGCCGCCTCCAGGAGTTCCTGCTCACCCAGGACCAGCTCAAGGAGAACGGCTACCCCTTCCCGCACCCCGAGCGGCCCGGAGGCGCCGTCCTCTTCACTGGCCAGGGGAAGGGGCCCGGCGACCCCTCCTGCAGGGTCTGCTGCCGTTGTGGCACCGACTACCTGGTGTCCTCCTCGGGCCGCTGTCTACGCGACCAGTTGTGTTATTATCACTGGGGGCGGGTCCGCTCCAGCCAAGTGGCTGCAGGCCGGGTTAGCCAGTACACCTGCTGTGCAGCTGCTCCTGGCTCAGTGGGCTGCCAGGTGGCAAAGCAGCACGTGCGGGACGGCCGCAAGGAGAGCCTCCATGGCTTCGTGAAGACCTTCAAGAAAGAGTTTTCCACAGACGCTTATCCAGGAATCTACGCCTTGGACTGTGAGATGTGCTACACCACGCATGGCCTGGAGCTGACCCGCGTCACCGTGGTGGACGCCGACATGCAAGTGGTGTACGACACCTTCGTCAAGCCCGACAACGAGATCGTGGACTACAACACCAGGTTTTCCGGAGTGACCGAGGCCGACGTCGCCAAGACGAGCGTCACGTTGCCCGAAGTCCAAGCCATCCTTCTGAGCTTTTTCAGCGCCCAAACCATCCTCATCGGGCACAGCCTGGAGAGCGATCTGCTGGCCCTCAAGCTGATCCACAGCACCGTGGTGGACACGGCCGTGCTCTTCCCGCACTACCTGGGTTTCCCCTACAAGCGTTCCCTCAGGAATCTCGCGGCCGACTACCTGGGACAGATCATCCAGGACAGCCAGGACGGCCACAACTCCAGCGAGGACGCAAACGCCTGCCTGCAGCTGGCGATGTGGAAGGTTCGACAGCGCGCCCAGATCCAGCCACGCCACCGGTCCGCCTCTCCCGCCGCCCTGGCCTGTCCTGAGCCCCAGGCTTCTTCCCAAACTGCCATCGATCCCGAGAGCTAGCCCTGTCCACCTCGCCGCAAAGTGAAAGAAACTGGAGCAGCCGGCGGCAGGAGAGGGCAAAAAGCCAAGACTAACCCCGACCCCGGACTCCCAGTCCCCCGGAGTCCCTGCCGCGGGCCGTCGTCCCTGTCCCCATCCCTCTGCCCCTCCCAGACCTCTGTCCTTCCACCAATGGGCTCCCCGAGGCCCCAGCCGCCACTCCCAGTCCCCGGAGACCCTGCCGCCGCCCCTGGCGCCTGTGCCCATCCCTCTGCCCCTCCCAGACCTCTGGCCTTCCACCACTAGCCTCCCCCAGCCCACCTGGACTTCCCCGGCCTCTGACAACAAGGCCAGCCCCCAGGCCCACCAGCCTCCTGATCGTCTTCGTTCTTGGGCCTCTTCCCCTTCTGTGGGGATGTCTGAACCTCCCCTCCCCCACCCGATTTTTCCCCCGCCCCCGGGGCAGGCGCAGAATAAATGTTTGTATGAATTTAAAATTTAAAAATAAGAAAGAGGTAAAAACAACTGAAAGGCCTTTGCTTCTGAATGTGTGCTTACGTGGTTTTCGCTAGAGGCACCACAGTGAGGTGGGTCAACCACTTAGGCTCTGGAGTTAGACATCTGTGTTCAAATTCAAATTCCACCACTTACTAGCTTTGTCATATTGGACGCATAACTCTTTTGCGCTTCTACTTCTTGATCTTTCAAGTGTCATCAAAAGATAATTAGACTCCCACACAATAGTAATGGGAGATTTTAACACCCCACCGTCAACATGAAACAGATCAACGAGACAGAAAGTTGAAAAGGATATCCAGGAGCTGAACTTAGTTCTGCACCAAGCAGACCGAATAGACATCTACATTAACTCTCCACCCCAAATCAACAGAATATACATTCTTCTCAGCACCACATCACACTTATTCCAAAACTGACCACATACTTGGAAGGAAAGCACTCCTCCGCAAATGCAAAAGAACAGAAATTGCAACAAACGGTCTCTCAGACCTCAGTGCAAACAAACTGGACCTCAGAATGAAAAAACTCACTCAAAACCACTCAGCTACACGGAAACGGAGCAATCTGCTCCTGAATGACTACTGGGTATACAACGAAATGAAGGCAGAGTAAAGATGTTCTTTGAAACCAATGAGAACAAAGACACAACATACCAGAATCTCTGGGACACATTGAAAGCAGTGTGTAGAGGGAAAATTATAGCATTAAATGCCCACAAGAGAAAGCATGAAAGATCTGAAATGGACACCCTAATGTCACAATTAAAAGAACCATGGAAGCAAGAGCAAACACATTCAAAAGCTAGCAGAAGGCAGGAAATAACTGAGATCAGAGCAGAACTGAAGGAGATAGAGACACCAAAAGCCCTTCAAAAATCAATGAATCCAGGAGCTGGTTTTTTGAAAATATCAATGCAGTTGATAGACTGCTAGCAAGACCAATAAAGAAGAAAAGACAGAAGAATCAAATTCATGAAATAAAAAATGATAAATGCGATATCACCACCGATCCCACGTAAATACAAACTACCATCAGACAATACTATAAACACCTCTACGCAGATAAAGTAGAAAATCTAGGAGAAATGGATAAATTCCTAGACACATACACCCTCCCCAGACTAAACCTGGAAGGGTTTGAATCCTTGAATAGACCAACAACAGGCTATGTAATTGAGGCAATAATTAATAGCCTACCAACCGAAAAAAGTCCAGGACCAGGAGGATTCACAGCCGAATTCTAACAGAGGTACAAGGAGAAGCTGGTACCATTCCTTCTGATACTGATCCAATCAATAGAGAAAGAGGGAATTCTCCCTTATTCGTTTTATGAGGCCAGCATTATCCTGACAGCAAAGCTTGACAGAGACACAACAAAAAGAGAATTTTAGACCAATATCCTTGATGAACACTGATGCAAAATCCTCAATAAAATACTGGCAATCCTAATCCAGCAGCATATCAAAAAGCTTATCCAACTTGATCAAGTGGGCTTCATCCCTCAGATGCAAGGCTGGTTCAACATATGCAAATCAATAAATGTAATTCAGCATATAAACAGAACCAAAGACAAAAACCACATGATTATCTCAATAGATGTAGAAAAGGCCTTTGACAAAATTCAACAACCCTTCATTCTAAAAACCTTCAATAAATTAAATATTGATAGGACGCATCTCAAAATAATAAGAGCTATTTATGATAAACCCACAGCCAATCTCATACTGAATGGGCAAAATCTGGAAGCATTCCCTTTGCAAATTGGCACAAGACAGGTATGCCCTCTATCACCACTTCTATTCAACATATTGTTGGAAGTTCTGGCCAGGGCAATTGGGCGGGAGAAAGAAATAAAGGGTATTCAATTAGGGAAAGAGGAAGTCAAATTGTCCCTTTTCACAGATGACGTGATTGAATATTTAGAAAACCCCGTCGTCTCAGCCCAAAATCTCCTTAAGCTGATAAGCAACTTCAGCAAATTGTCAGGATCCAAAATCAATGTGCAAAAATCACAAGCATCCTTATACTCCACTAACAGACAAACAGAGAGCCAAATCGTGAGTGAACCCCCATTCATAATTGCTTCAAATAGAATAAAATACCTAGGAATCCAACTTACAAGTGATGTGAAGGACCTCTTCAAGGAGGACTACAAACCACTGCTCCACGAAATAAAAGAGGACACAAACAAATGGAAGAACGTTCTATGCTGACGGATAGGAAAAATCAATGTCGTAAAAATGGCCATACTGCCCAAGATGATTTATAGATTCAATGCCATCCCCATCAAGCTACCAATGATTTTCTTCACAGAATTGTAAAAATGTACTTTAAAGTTCATATGGAACCAAAAAAGAGCCCGCATTGCCATGACAATCCTAAGCCAAAAGAACAAAGCTGGAGGCATCAAGCTCCCTGACTTCAGACTATGGTACAATGCTACAGTAACCATAACAGCATGCTATTGGTTGCTGTTTTGGTTACTGTAGGCCAATGGAACAGAACAGAGACCTCAGAAATAATACCACATATCTACAACCATCTGATCTTTGACAAACCTGACAAAAACAAGAAATGGGGAAAGGATTCCCTGTTTAATAAACGGTGCTGGGAAAACAGGCTAGACATATGTCGAAAGCTGAAACTGGATCTCTTCCTTACACCTTATACATAAATTAATTCAAGATGGGTGAAAGACTTAAATGTTAGATCTTAAACCATACAAACCCTAGAAGAAAACCTAGGCAATACCATTCAGGACATAGGCATGGGCAAGGACTTTATGTCTAAAACACCAAAAGCAATGGCAACAAATGCCAAAATTGACAAATGGCATCTAATTAAACTAAAGAGTTTCTGCACAGCTAAATAAACTACGATCAGAATGAACAGGCAACCTACAGAACGGGAGAAAATTTTGGCAATCTACTCATCTGACAAAGGGCTAATATCCGGAATCTACTAAGAACACAAACAAATTTACAAGAAAAAAACAAACAACCCCATCAACAAGTGGGAGAAGTATATGAAGAGACACTTCTCAAAAGAAGATATTTATCCAGCCAGGAGACACATGAAAAAACACTCATCATCACTGACCATCATAGAAATGCAAATCGAAACCACAATGAGATACCATCTCACACCAGTTAGAATGGCGATCATTAAAAAATCAGGAAACAACAGTTGCTGGAGAGGATGTGGAGAAATAGGAACACTTTTACACTGTTGGTGGGACTGTAAACTAGTTCAACCATTGTGGAAGAGTGTGGTGAATCCTCAAGGATCTAGAACTAGAAATACCATTTGACCCAGCCATCCCATTACTGGGTACATACCCAAAGCATTATAAATCATGCTACTAGAAGGACACATGCACACGTATGTTTATTGAGGCACTACTCACAATATCAAAGACTCGGAACCAACCCAAATGTCCAACAAGGATAGACTGGATTAAGAAAATGTGGCACATATACACCATGGAATACTTGGCAGCTATAAAAAAGGATGCGTTCATGTCCTTTGTAGGGGCACGGATGAAACTGGAAACCATCATTCTCAGCAAAGTATCACAAGGACAAAAAAACCAATCACCACATGTTCTCACTCATAGGTGGGAATTGAACAATGATAACACATGGACACAGAAAGGGGAACATCACACACCGGGGCCTGTCGTGGGTGGGGGGACAGGGCCGGATAGCATTAGCAGATATACCTAATGCTAAATGATGAGTTAATGGTTACAGCACACCAACATGGCACATGTGTACATATGTAAGAACCCTGCACGTTGTGCACATGTACCCTAAAACTTAAAGTTTAATAATAATAAAATTTTTTAAAAAATCCTAAACTAGACTAAGAAAAAAAAAAAGACTCAAATAAATGAAATTGGAAATGAAAAAGGAGACATTACAATGGATATCACAGAAATTAAAAAACATCATAAGGGACTATTGTGAACAATTACTTGCCAACCAAGGAGTTACATAACTGAGAAGAAATGGATAAATTCCTAGAAACATACAACCCACTGCAAATGCATCAAAAGGAAATAGGCTAAACAGACCAATAACAAGTAAGGAGATTGAATTAATAATCAAAAACCTTCCAACAGGCTGGTGCGGTGACTCACACCTGCAATCTCAGCACTTCGGGAGGCCAGGCTGGAGAGTAGCTTAAGCCCAGGAGTTTGAGACCTGCCAGGGCAACATAATAAGACCCCTATGTCTTCAAAAACATTAAAAATTAGCTGGGTGTGGTGGTGCATGACTGTAGTCCCAGCAACTCAGGAAGCTGAGGTAGGAGGATTTGAGCCCAGGAGGTCCAGGCTACAATGAGCTGTGATTCTGCCACTGCACTCTAGCCTGGGTGACAGAGAGAGTCTCAGGCTTAAAACAAAAACGAAAACAAAAATCCTTCCAACAAAAGCCTCAAACTAAATGGCTTCATAGGTGAACTCTGCCATATATTTAAAGAAGAGCTGATACCAATCCTTAAACTTCCATGAAGTGGAAGAAGGAACAATCCCAAACTCATTTAAAAAACCGGCATCACTCTGATTCTAAAGCCAGACAAAAACAACACAAGACTGTACTAGCAAACCAAATTAAATAGCATATTAAAAAGGTCATGCAGCAGGATCAAGTGGAGTTTATCCCTGGGATGCAATGGTGGTTCAATTTATGAGAATCAACCAATGTAATACACCACAGTAGTAGAATGAAAGACAAAGGCAATGTGATCATCTCAATGGATGCAGAAAAAGCATTTGACAAAATGCATTATTTTTTCACGATAAAAAGTTTTAACAAAATAGGTATGGAGGAAGCTGACCTCAACACAATAAAGGCCATAGATGAAAAACCCACAGCTAGCGTCATAATCATTAGGGAAATAAAGTCCATATATGAAAAACCCACGTAATCATCAACAGAGAAATAATACAAAAATTTTCTTGTAAAATCTGGAACAAGGCATGGATGCCCACTCTTACCACTGCTATGCAACATATTACTGGAAGTCAAGAGCAATCCGGCAAGAAAAAAAAAGAAAAGGCATCCAAATCTAAAGGGAAGAGGTAAAACTATCTGTTTTCAAATGACATTATCTTTTATGTAGAAAACCTTAAAGATTTCACAAAAAAGCTATTCAAACAAATAAATGAACTCAGTAAAGTTGTAGGATACAAAATAAACATACAAAATTCAATGGGATTTCTATGCACCAACAACAAACTATCCAAAAAGGAAATTAAGAAAACAAGATCATTTACATTAGCAACAACCAAAAAATAAAATACTTCGGAATTAACTTAAGCAAAGAGGTGAGAGACCTGAACACTGAAAATTATAAAACATTAATGAAGAAAATTTAAAATGACATGAATAAATAAAAAACACCTCATGTTCATGGATTGGGAGAACTAATATTGTCAAAATGTTCATATTACCTAAGGTGACCTACAGATTCAATATAATCGCTATCAAAATTCTGATGATGTTTTCAGAAACAGGAAACAAAAATTCTAAAGTTCATATGGAACCACAAAAAGTCTTACATTTATCTAAACATAATTTTTTAATTTTAATAGCTTTAGGGGTAGGAGTGGGTTTTGTTTACATGGACAAATTGTGCACTAAAATCCCGCTTCACCCAAATCATGTACATTGTACCTAAAAGGTAGTTTTTCATCCCTCACCGCCTTCCCCACTTCCCCGCTCCTGGGTTTCCAATGTCCATTATACCACCCTATATGCCTTTGTGTACCCATACCTTAGCCCCCACTCATAAATGGGAACATGTGGTATTTGGTTTTCAATTCCTGAGTTACTTCACTTAGAATAATGGTCTCCATCTAATTCCATGTAAGTTGCTGCAAAAGACATTATTCTGTTCTTTTTTATGGTTGAGTAGCATTCCATGATGTAGAGATATATATTATGCATATATATATAATTGATATAATGACATCTTTTCATTTGGGTAAGTACCCAGTAGTGGGATTGCTGGATCAAATGGAAGATTTACTTTTAGTTCTTTAAGAAATCTCCATATTATTTTCCATAGAGATTTTACTCATTTACATTCCCACCAACACTGTATGAGTGTTCCCTTTTCACCACATTTGTGCTAACATCTATTGCTCTTTAACTTTTTAATAATGGCT
This sequence comes from Pongo pygmaeus, assembly GCF_028885625.2. Lineage (NCBI taxonomy): Eukaryota > Metazoa > Chordata > Mammalia > Primates > Hominidae > Pongo > Pongo pygmaeus. Next base: position 52,031,581 of record NC_072380.2, read on the forward strand.
ATCCTGGCTAGGGTGGTGGTATCTCATTGTGGTTTTAATTTGTATTTCCCTGATGATTAGTGATGTTGAGCACTTTTTCATCTGTTTCTTAGCCATTTGCATATCTTCTTTTGAGAAATGTCCATTCATGTCATCTGCCCACTTTTTAATGGGATTATTGTTTTTTTCTTGGTGATTTAAGTTCCTTGTAGATTCTGGATATTAGTCCTTTGTTGAATGCATAAGTTGCAAATATTTTCTCCCATTCTCTAGGTTGTCTATTTACTCTGATAATTATTGCTTTTGCTGTGCAGAAGCTTTTTAGTTTAATTTGGTCCCATTTATTAGTATTTATTTATTTATTTATTTATTTTTGAGACGGAGTCTCACTCTGTCGCCAGGCTGGAGTGCAATGGTGTGATCTCGGCTCACTGCAACCTCCGACTCCCTGGTTCAAGCACTTCTACCTCAGCCTCTGGAGTAGCTGGAATTACAGGCAAAAACCACCATGCCCATCTAATTTTTGTATTTTTAATAGAGATGGGGTTTCACTGTGTTGGCCAGAATGTTCTCAAAGTCCTGACCTCATGATCCGCCCATCTCAGCCTCCCAAAGTTCTGGGATTACAGGCATGAGCCACTGAGCCCAGCCTAGTATTTATTTTTGTTTCTGTTGCATTTGCTTTTGGGGGCCTTAGTAGATTCTTTGCCTAGGCCAATGTCCAGAACAGATTTTTTTAGGTTTTCTTCTAGAATTTTTATGGTTTCAGATCTTAGATGTAAGTCTTTAATTCATCTTGAGTTAATTATTGTATATTATGAGAGACAGGAATAGTAGGGTGTCATTTTCCCAATTTATGTTTTTGTATGCTTTGTCAAATATCAGTTGGTTTTCAGTATTTTGCTTCATTTCTGAGTTCTCTATTATGTTCTATTGGACTATGTATCTACTTTTATACCAGTCCTATGCTGCTTTGGTTACTATAACCTTGTAGTATAATTTGAAGTCAGGTAATGTGATGGCTCCAGACTTCTCCTTTTTGCTTAGGACTGCTTGGGCTACTCAGGCTCTTTTTTGATTCCGTATGAATTTTAGGTTTTTTTTTCTAATTGTGTGAAAAATGATATTGGTATTTTTATAGAAATTACACTGACTCTTTAGATTGCTTTGAGTACTATGGTCATTTTCATGATATTGATTCTTCCAATCCATGAGTATGGGAAGTGTTTCCATTTGTTTGTGTCATATATGATTTCCCTCAGCAGTGTTTTATAGTCCTCCTTGTAGAGCTCTTTCACCTTATTGGTTAAGTATATTCCTAGGGGTTTTTTTGTTTTTTGTTTTTTGTTTTTCTTTTTTGTTTTTTTGTTTGTTTGTTTTGGTAGTTAGTGTAAAAGGGGTTAGTTTTTTATTTGATTCTCAGCTTAGTTTTTGTTTGTGTACAGCAGTGCTGCTGATACACGTACATTGATTTTGTAACCTAAGACTTTACTGAATTCATGTATCAGATCTTGGAGTCTTTCGAAGGAATCATTAGTGTTTTCTAGGTATAAGATCATATCATCAGCAAACAGAGATAGTTTCACTACCTCTTTTCCAACTTGGAGGTATTTTTTCCTCTTGCCCGATTGCTCTGACTAGGACTTCCTTAAACATAAAATTTGGAACTGTAAAATTCCTTGAAGAAAACATAGGGAAAATCCTTCTTGACACTTGTCTTGGCAATAATTTTCTGAGTATGAAAAGCATAGGTAACAAAATTAAAAACAGACAAGTGGAATTGCATCAAACTAAAAAACTTCTGCACAGTAAAGAAAATAACAGCAACCTATAGAATTAGGAAAATATTTGCAAATAATATGTGGAAAATGTATTATTATCCAAAACATATAAGCATCTCATTTAGCTCAATACCCCAAACACAAATATCCTGACTAAAAAATGAACAAAGAACCTAAATAGACACTTTTCAAAAGAAGAAATTCAAGTGACCAACAGGCATATGAAGATGTTCTCAACATCATTAATTATTAGGAAATGAAAAATCAAAATCACAATGAGATATTTACCTCACACCTGCTAGTATGACTATTATAAAAAAGACTAAAGATTACAAGTGTAGGCAAGGATGTGGAGAAAAGAGAACCCGTTACACTGTTGGTGGGAATATAAACTAGTGCAGCCACTATGGAAAACAGTATAAAGCTTCCTCAAACATTCAAAATAGAAATACTGTATGATCCAGCAATCCCACTTCTGGGTATATATCCAATGAAATTGAAAACAGGATCATGGAGGGATGCCTGAATTCCCATGTTTATTCCAGCATTATTCACAATAACTAAGTTATGGAAAAAACTAAAATGTCCTTCAATGGATGAATAGATAAGAAAATGTGATACACTCACACAAACAATGGAATATTATTCAGCCTTTAAAAAAAAAAAAAAGAAAGTCCTGCTATTTGCGACAACACGAATGAAGCTAGAGGACATTATGCCAAGCGAAATAAACATGACACAGAAAGAGAAATACTGCATGGTTCTCACTTATACGTGGAATTTTAAATAGTCAAACGTGGATGCAGAGAGAGGCCAAGGGAAGAAAGAAATGGGGTGATGTTGGTCAAAGGGCACAAAACGGGTACCTATATAAAGGTGACATCTTAATTGGCTGGGAAGAGATGATCATTTCACAATGTATATGTATATCAAAATGTCAAGTTGTGCACCTTAAATATATACAATTTTGTGTCAATAAAATTAGATCATCACTAAGTAGAGAATTTAAAAGACAAAAAACTCTTTAAATACAAAAGTTTTTTTTATTTTAAAGATATTATTATACTTCATCTCCTAAAAATGGATAAGTCAGATAGAGCTATGATTCAAGTCTAAAGGCAACATTTGCCTTTTGAATTCTGGGCAGTGTGTGTTCCTTTTGTTCTCAGGATGTATTTGAACCCTAAGGCTTTTTCTGTACATGTCCACTAAATTGGCCAGTCTTTATAAATGATTGTGAATCATCTCAAGGTTCAACAGGTGGGAATGGTTAAGAATAGTATAGATTCAAGGAATGAACAATTCATTAAACACAATCCTTATGATAAAATTTATTTAGTAAAATGAAAATTGCTTACAAAAAATAAAAGTAACATGCTCAACATGCTACCTAGAATTTAGTAAGCATTCAGTAATTATTAACTTACAAAATAGAAATGTAAAGTAGATAAAATTCTGTTTAGGTTAATCAACACCTAATTAAATGAAAATTTCATGAAAGCAGTAACCAGGACTGTTTTGTTCATAACTATGTATTCAATACCTAGCCCAGTGCTTGACAGCAAGTAGGCATATATTAAATATTGTTGGAGGAAGGCAGGCAGGTAAGAAGAAGGAATGCAGGAAGAAAGGGAAGAAGGGAGAAAGGGAATTTCTAACAAACAGAAAGTGAATTGTCTGAAGAAATATCCTCTCTCACACCAAGGAAAAGGAATGGCTTCTGTTTAAGACTGTCTGATAAAAGATGGAAATGTATTGAAGACTTTTGAGATTATACAGAACTGAATAGGGATTGGAGAATGATTTGTATGTATGTATGATGTACCTAAAATATGACATATACGTATAGAGTCTATTCCAGTGTGTGAGTACCTCCAAAATATGCCTCCACCACTAGCATCCTAGTCCAAGCTGTAGACATCCCTCATCTGGACCACTGCCATCTGTTCTGCGTGTAACTAGAATGTGCTAAACTCCTCCCAGCCTCAGGGCCTTTCAGCTTGCTGCATTCTCTATCTAGACTGATCCTGCCCTAAGCTCTGCACCTGCAGGTTCTTTCCCAACATTAAGTCTTCAGCTTAAAAGTCACTAGCACAGATTGGCTTTTTCTTACTATCCTATCTAAATACATTCCCCCTCTTAATTTTTGAGAGTTGGTATTTATGTTCTTCCTTCCACTTATCAAAATCTATACTTTTTCCTTTGTCTGTTTCCTTGAATGAATTAATCAATTTGTTTCTGGTCTGCCTGTCCAAAAGTTATTCTGAACAAGGAAATAATTTATTGAGGAAAAATGCTATACTGCTCTTTTCTTCATTCAAAAACTTAAACTTTGTAGCAGGGCCTTCGAATTGAAATCAACCAGATATTTTCAAAACAGCATACCATAGAGCACCTGTTGGGCACTCATTCACTATTTACAGAAAAATAAAATCACCATGAAAGTTGCAGAGAAGTCCTTTGCCTAACATGAGTAAATACGGTAATTTCCATCCCTTACTCCTTCCATTCTTTGGTAGGCATCTCCTAGCATGGCATGCATACTGAAATCTCAATTCAGGAATGAAAATCTGAAACCAAGCTATCTACTTATGTGTACTCTGGCGTTGTCTCATTTAAAATAATCCAAGAATGAAAATATGAGCTAAGATGTGTGCTTTTTTAAACACTGAATGTGTCGATCCTGAGATTCCATTAGACAGGCATTTACTCTCCATGAAGATAAGAGTCCCTGTTGACCTTGAGTTACTCAAATGTCTTAACAATACAACACCCCTCCCCATATATGTATGCGCTCTAAGCAGGTAGAATTCTAGCCAGATTATCTAACGGCAATCAACCTATTATAACACATTAAATAACATAGAGACCAAAAGAGTTTTAGGAAAGCAGTTAAGAGCTGAAGTTCTGAATTAGAGTGACCTGAGTTGGAAGTCTAGCTTTAACATTTACAACTCATGTATCCTTAAGAAAGTTACTCGGCCTGTCTAAGGCCTCAATTTCTGCATCTATAAAATGGGAGTAATAAAATATTAAGTTTTTGTCAGACTAAATATGATCATGCATGTAGAATATTTTTATAATAGTTTTCTCAATTTATATTAGCTGATACTATAACAATAATGTTATAATTATTATTGGCTCTTTGAGCTCAAATGGATCTTGTAAGACATTGAGGCAATCTTCAATGAAGTTTCAGTAATATCTCTCAATTATTTAATAGTGTTCATATAGATTATTCTTGCATATTTCCCATGAAAAACTGCTCACTAAATTACAAAGTAGATTATTCCATTTTCTACAACTCCCAATTATCTGAAAATAATTCGTGAGCAGAAATTTGTCTCCCTGTCTTGTTTGAGTTTGAATTCTACTAAAGTAAATAGAATTGAATTAAACCATCAGCCCCAAGACATCCCCTTAAATCTTTGAAAATAGCTATTTTACTTCCCTTCTCCCCACTCCCACTGCACCATCCAGATCTTCCTATTCCAAGCTAAACACCCCCAGTCTTCACATGACACAGTTTCACTCTTCTGGTCTCTCTCTGAAAATGCTCCGGTTTGTCAATATCCTTCCTAACAATAGCCACCCCAAACTGAAAAAGATTCTTCACAATTTGTCAGACAATAGCAGTGACCAGAGTGCAATTACATTCCTTTTCCTGGACACTATATTTTAATGCAGGATAAGAATGTCTTAGCTTTTTTGGCTAACACCTTTGAATCATATTGAGCTTGCTGTCAATTAAAATATCCAAGTCTTTTTCATGTGAATTCCTGTTAATCCAGCTCTCCCTCAATCCCGTATTAATTTCAGCCCATGGTTCCAGTCTGATGATATCTTTTCAAATCCTGATTCTTTCTTTGAGCATACCAACTATCACTTCCAGCTTTGTGTCAACAACAAATGTGGTCATCTTATCCTCTGTCTTCATTTATGTTGTTGATAAGATTATCAAATGGGATCCAGCCATTCTCAGAGCCCTGTGACAACTCTGGGGATGTCCCTCAAGATTGAGATCAGTCCATGAGTTAACATTCCCTGCATTCAGTTATTCAACTCTTTGTGAATATCCGGAATTACATCATCACTCAGTTCCTATTCTTACCCACAAACACACTGCTGTTGGAAGCATGCCATAATGGAACATCGTGGACTTTTCAGCCCTATATAACTTAGTTCAAATTCTTACTTTGTTACTTTTTAGCTGTGTGACATCAGGACAGTTATTTAACCTCTCTGAGCTTCTTTTTCCATATTTAAAGCATAATTTTTAATTAGTAGGCTAGTTCTGTAAAGAACTGTCATATTGATCTCTGAATCTCCAATAGCCAGCACAATTCACGTACATTCTTAGTAAATTTCCAACAGATAATGAATTACTAAACAAGCAAACAATCAATGACTGGATCCAAATTACTTACTTAAATCATGATACATTGTCTGTAGGTTGTTTCTCTAATCTGCTTGTCTAGTTTGCTTATGAAAAAATGTTAATAAATTATGTTAGTCAAGTTATTATTGAGTGATTCATTGCTGGTTCCTAATAATCATCATATCTCTTCATTTTTTATTGGTACATAATTCACATATTATAAAGCATATTCTTTTAAGCTGTACAATTTACTGACTTTTATTCACAGAGTTGTGCAAACATCGCCAGAATCTAATTTCAGAACATGTCATCAGTATGAAAAGAAATTCTATACCCATTATCAGTCACTTTCCATTTCCTTTCTAAACTGTGAGCCTAGACAACCACTAATCTACTTTTTGCTTCTACAGATTTGCCTATTCTGGATATTTTATATAGATGAAATCAGTTACTAGGTGGTCTTCTGCAACTATATTCTCTCACTTAGCATAATCTTTTCAAGGTTCATCAAGGACTTAGAATGTATCAGTACTTCATTCCTTTTTATGGCCAAATAATATTCCACTATATGGATGTACCATGTTTTATTTAACCATTCATCAGTTGATAGACTTTCGAGTTATTTCCACTTTTTGGTTATTATGAATAAAGGTGCTATAATGTTTGCATACAAGCTTTTGTGTGAACATATTTTTCATTTTTCTTGGTTGCATACCTAGTAGTAGAATTGGTGAGTCATATGGTAACTCTATACTGAACCTTTTGAGGAAAGGTTTTTCAAAAGCAGCTGCACCATTTTAAGTCTTATCAGCAATATAAAAGGGTTCAAATTTCCCTACATCCTAGCTACCACTTTTTATTTTTTGATATTTTTATTATAACCATCTTAGTGAATGTGTAATGGTATCTCGTTGTGGTTTTTATGTGCATTTCCCTAATGACTAATGCTGCTGAACATTTTTCATGTGCTTATTGGCCATTTGTATATCTTCTTTTAAAAATGTCTATTAAAAGTAGTTGCCAATTTTTCTGTTGCACTGTCTTTTTTATCGTGAAGTTGCAAAAGGTCTTTTATATTCTGGATAGATTAGTCCCTTATTAAATATATGATTTGCAAATATTTTCTCTCATTCCATGAGTTGTCTTTTAACTTTCTTAATAGTGTCTTTTGAAGTACAAAAGTTTTCAGTTTTATGAAGTCTAATTTATTTATTTATTTTGTTGCTGCTTATGATTTGGTGTCATGTCTAAGAAACCATTGCCTTATTCAAGAAAGGTTTATGTTTTCTTATAAGAGTTTAATAGTTCTCATTATTAAATTTAGGTCTTTGATCTGTTTGGAGTTAATTTTTGTATGTGGTGTGAGTGGTACAGTTTTATTCTTTTGCATGTGGACAACTAGTTGTTCCAGCACCAATTTTTTGACACAACTATTTTTTTCTCCATTGAATATCCTTGGAACCCTTCCCACAAATCAATTGACCATAAACTTGAGATTTATTTCTAGACTTTCAATTGTTTTCTAATGCTCTATATATCTGTTTTTATGCCAGTACCACATAGTTTTGAATACTGTAGCTTCACAGGAAGTTTGAAATTGGTAGTATGAGTCCATCTTTGTTGTTTTTCAAGATTATTTAAGCTATCTAGGTTTCCTGCACTTTCATATGCATTTTAAATTAAGCTTGTCTATTTCTGAAGAAAAGACAGCAAACAGCTGCAATTTTTATAGGAATTGCATTGATTATGTAGATCAATTATCATCTTAATATTAAAACTTACGATCCATAAACATGGGATGTCTTTCCATTTATTTAGATCTTCTTTAATCTCTTTCAGCAATGTTTTAGTTTTCAACACACAAGTCTTAAACTCCTTTTGTTGATTTTGTTTGTAAATATTTTATTCTTTTTTACACTACTATAAATTGACTTTTAAAAATTTTCCTTTCAGGTTATTCATTGCTACTACATAGAAATAGAATTAAATTTTGCATAGTTATTTTGTATTTTTCAACTTTGTTAAGCTTGTTTATTATCACTAGTAGCTGTTGTTTTGTATCTTCCCTAGAATTTTCTACTGATAAGATCATGTCACCTGCAAATAGAAATAGTTTTACTCTTTCCTCTCTGATTTGGATGCCTTTTATTTCCTTTTCTTGCCAAATTACATGGAAAAATCTCCAGTACAATGTTGAAAAGAGTGGTGACAGTGAACATCCTTGCCCTGTTCCTGATTCTGGTGGGAAAGCTTTCAGGCTTCTACCATTAAGTATAATGTTAGTTGTGGGTTTTCTGTAGATGCTATCAGGTGGGGAAATTTTTTTTTCTGTTCCTGGTTTGTTGAATGTTTCTATCATGGAAGGTTGTTGAATTTCACCAAATACTTTTCCACATCCACTGAGATGATCATATGAGTTTTGTCCTTTATTTTATTAATATGGTGTATTATGTTGATTCATTTTCACACGATGTAACAACCTCATATTCTAGGATAGATCCTACTTAGTTAAGTATGTAATCTTTTTTTCTGTCTTTGGATTCAGCTGACTGGTAATTCAGTGAACCAATATTTTCCAAATGAACAAAGAATGATACTATAAAATCATGCATGGGTAAACAACCTATTTAAAGTACAAGATAAAATCCAAAGCCATGGATTTTAATGGAACAGAGTGTGGATAGTTTATTAATATGGTTTTAGATTCTACACTGGATCTAATATTTAGGAACCTACAACTTGTTGAGTATTAGGGTAATATCAAAAATAGCCACAATTACATGGAAAAGCTAAAAGCTAATTCAGTCAGTTCTGCTTTCACACAGAAAAATCTGAATTTGTGCAAGCCAGAAAACAAATCTGTTTTGTTTTGAAGGCCTGAATATTTTCCAAAGAGAACCATTAGGTGAATGCAGAACCCAAAAACTCCAGACACATACCTCATGAGGACATTGAGCCACATCATCTGCATTCAATGTCACAATTGTTCCATGTGATTTCAGATCACCTCTTGCCACCCCTTTACAAAAACTTTCTAGCTACAAGCTTGAGTTTTAGGATAATATAGCCACAATTATACGGAAAAGCCCCTGCCCTAAAGACTCTTTCATTTTCCCATTTCCTCTCGGCTTATTATACATTTCTTCTCTCTGCTCTCATCTCTCTTCCTCTCTCCTTACCCTTGCTGGCTTGTTCTTTTATTCTTGCATGCATGATGGTGGGTAAGGAAGCCAGTCAGGCAAGCCTGGTGGGAGTGGGAGTTCAGGCACCCACTTCCACAAGGAAATTTTAGATATTTTTCAAGGTAAAATACCATAACTATTATAGTAGCCATTTATTTCTTAACCATTTAGAATGTGTAAACTGTGTTCCCATTTTATTAGATTCCATTCTGTTTAATTAAATTCCTACCTGCTTCTTATGTGTCACTGATAAGTTTTTGAGTATTATCTCTTAAATCCTATTTTCTCATAAACCTTGTGATCTATTGTATTGGGATAATGTGACTAACATTAAATTCACCATTTAAGCAATTTTAAAACATACAATCCAGTGTCTTTTAGTATATTCACAATATATGGAACTATCACCACTAATTCCAGAAAATTCTCATTACCCCAAAAAGAAACTTCATACCTATTAAATAGTAACTTCCAATTTCCCCTCCACTATCCCCTTGCGCTGGCAACTATTAATCTACTTTCTATGAATTTCTTATTCTGTACTTTTTAGATAAATGAAATCATACAATACATGGATTTTTGTCTGGCTTCTTCCACTTAGCATAAAGTTTTCAGGTTCATCCATGTTATTATTTATTGGTACTTCACTCCCTTTATGGCAGAATAATATTTCATTGTATGAATATATGACATTGTGCTTATTCACTCATCAGTTCATGAACATTTGGCTTGTTTACATTTTTGGCTATGATGAATAATGCTTCAGTAAACACTAGTATATAAGTATCTGTTTTGAGTCTCTCTTTTCAATTCTGTTGGGTATATAACTAGAAGTAGGATTGATTAATCAGGTAGTAATGCTATGCTTAACTTTTTGAGGAGCAGCCAGACTGTTTTCCTTTCTTTTTTAAAAAAATTATAGCCATCTTAGTGGGTATAAACTTGTATTTCATTGTAGTTATTATTTACATCCACATTCACAAGGGATTTTTATCTGAAGGTATTTTTTTGTTGTGATCTATCTTTCTAAGTTTGGTATAATGATATTATTGGCCTTATGGAATGCATTTAGAAGTGTTGTCTCCTGTTCCACTTTTTGGAAGATTTTGAAAAGATTGGTGCTAATTATTCTTTAAATGTTTGGTACAATTCACCAGGGAAGCCATCTGGTTCTGGGCTTTTCTTTGTAGAAAGTTTACAAATTACAGATTCATTCTCTTTACTTGTTATAGGTCTATTCACATTTTCTGTTTCCTTTGGTGTTACCTTTGGTAATTTGTGTCCTTCTAGGAGTTTGTCTGTTTCATTCAGGTTATTTAATTTGTTGGCACACAGTTGCTCATTGTATTATTTTATAATCCTTTTCTTTGTTCTATCCTTTACAATTTAAAGATCATTCTCCTTGTTAGAAAAGAATAGCTGATTGTTTTTAATTTATTCCCTTAAAATTTCATCAAACAAAATTTGTTAAACTGGACTACAGTTACTAATATTTATTGAATGATAAAATTTATGAATTTTTTACTAATGTCTATAAGCAGGTCCTTTTTACAGTTCTGTCTTTTTGCAGCAGGCAGAAGGTGGAGATGGAAGTGGAAATTGCCTTTTTACAATATATGGCGCATTGAAATCTGTTTGTGTGTCTCTCCTTCTCCTTTTGAGAAATACTGATTCCCAGTATTTGTGTGCTCCTCCAGGATTTTCTGCTTTGGTCTTTTTATATCTGGGACATGCTTGCTGCCATTTTTGTATGTATCAAATGGAGACAGATGTGCCATGTCAGTAACATTTACACTGGGAAATAAGAACAAACAACAAAATGTTCCAAAAGCAACCTGACAAATAATTCCCTCTTACTTTTTCTGGGTATCTTAAAATGAGAGTTTCATTTTTGGGAGAGCTCCACTTCACATTCTGCCAATGTTTATGCACATGAATGTATAACTCAATAAATGTGTTGAATAGACTTCACATGTATAATTCCCTCCTCCTAGAAGATACCACCTCTTCTACCCACAACAGTTTATTCATGTGGGCATTCATTTATTGACTGATGCAAGAAATTTGTGTTGCCATATGCCAGGAATACAAAGGTGCACAATAGAATAAATGGACAGATACACCTGTCCTCATGGAGCTTACGTTCTACTGAGGGGAGACAGACAATAAACAAAACTGATAGAGAAATTTGATAGCATATCAAAATGCAACTAGTGGTTTGGAGAAAAAAGGAAAAGAAATCAGAAGTGTCAGAATAATTTCACAAAGCGTGTTCATTTGCTTCCCTGAAAAAGTGGTATTTGCACAAATAACTGGAAGATCTTTTGATGATATGATTCCCCTGTTGAAATTGGTATCATGATAGGTTTCCTCCTTCAAAGTCTCCCTTTGACATGCAGCATCTGCTTTCCTGCCCCCGTCATGCACCCCACTGTTTCTTATGTGCCGCTCTTCCACCTCCCACACTTCCATGCATACTTGTCCCTTTTCCAGTCCTCATCAAATATCTTTCCACTGTGCTTACTATGGAGGATGTGTCCTCCCAGCAGGAGAGACATTTGTTCCTCTATGTGACATTTTAAAAAAGTATTTGACTTATATTGTGAGCCTCTTGTAATAGATATATGTCCTCTGAAGAATTTTCCCTTTGGGATGTGCTCTCCAAGTTCACCCTTCTACATCTTCTTCACATGCTGCCATATATTAAAAAACAAGGTTGCCAATTTCTATTATTTTCATGTGGGCCATGATTCTCTACAGCTAGAGCAACCTGTCTTTTCACATGGCAAATAATAATAATAATTAAATTATTTTTAATTACTTAAAATGTTTTCAATTCCAGCTAATTTTGAAAAGCTATTTAATTAACAAGTGTTAAATTCAATATTTTATATGTACAAATAGAAAGCAGCCTACCAGTTTTTGTTTTTAATTTCCTTAAGACAGACACCTCCTATTGAATTACCAAAAAAGTCCCTAAAATCAGAAACCTGGAGAAACCTGGTGTTCCTCCAGGGATATTTATAGTATCTAAAGATATTTGTATTCAAGAATTTTTTTGTTGTTGTTAATGAGAAGTTTTATGGGGGTAAGATAAATTTTTAAAATTGTAGAGTAGGGCCAGGTGCGATGGCTCATGCCTGAAATCCCAGCATTTTGGGAGGTTAAGGCAGGTGGATTGCTTGAGCTCAGGAGTTCAAGACAGCCTAGACAACACGGTGAAACTCTATCTCTGATAAAAATACAAAAATTAGCCAGGTGTGGTGGTGCGCACCTGCAATCCCATCTACTCAGGAGACTTGAACCTGAGAAGCGGAGGTTGCAGTGAGCCAAGATCATGCCACTACACTACAGCCTGGACAACAGAGCTAGACTCTGTCTCAAACAAAAGAAAACAAAATAAAACAAACAAACAAAAACAAATAAAATTGTAAAATAGGAGCATTCCAGAGATTGAGTTATATTTTCTTTAGTGGGATGCAAAGGAAAAGAAAATTATTTGTTGAGCAACTTGCTAGATATAAAGCCTTGTAATGAGTCTTACAATGACATAAAGAGTTGAACTTTAATGTCTCCATTTGACAATCGATATGACTGAGGCCTGAAAAGGTAAGTAACTCGCTCCAGGTCACAAAGCTATAGACCAGCAAAGCTGGTACTTAAATCTGGCCTGTTTGGCTCTAAAGACCATAGTCTATTTTTCTAGTAGTTGGTGTCATAATAGAACTCAAACTGGGCTCATCCCAAAGAGTAGTTGTTATAGAAATCCAAATTATAAAAGCTTACTAACCAAACAGAGAGTGACTGAGTTAAGTGCAATTTGTAAAGTACACAAGGATAGTTAATTGAAGAACCATTAATACACATGAGAAAAATAAACGCATGATTAGTGACAGGAAAAGAGCCAAAACCCAGCCCCGCCCCTGACCCACAAAAGCACAAAATGTTTTGCCTTATTACCTTATAAAATTATCTTTAAAACCTTTATTTTCACTATATTTTAGGAAGCACGACAAGTATTGCCAGTATATTTTAGGAAGCAAGACAACTACCCAAGTATTGAAATTGACATGGTGGTGAGAATTCAAAGCTGGTATGTTAATTAGAATTCTAGTGCAAAGTGTACTGAGGGGAGTGTCTCTCCTTCCCTTTGCCAAAGTTGCAATTTTCAAGCTGTAAACAGAGCCAGCTTCCCTCTTGTCTCATGCAGAGCACTGATGGGTTCCCATGGTCATGATCTCTACACAGAGTAGTTAGCTCTACTCTGAGAAAACGGGTTGCACAACCACAAACAGCACTTTCAGTCTAGGCCAGACATCATAAAAGTTCACATCGCTGATGAAAAAGGAGAAGGGATTGTGCAAGACAGCATGGATAATTTGGCATCCACAAATAAAGAATCACTGCTGGGAAACCAGCTCAGTTGCTCATTTTGCTGAAAATGTGTTGTTAGTACAGTGGCCATGTAATTTATTATCCAAACCATAACTCTTTTGAGGGGGGTGTTATTAACAAATCCTCTAGGCCAGGCACGGTGGGTCACACCTGTAATCCCAGCACTTTGGGAGGCCGAGGTGGGTGGATCACCTGAGGTCAGGAGTTCAAGACCAGCTTGGCCAACATGGTAAAACCCCATCTTGACTAAAAATACAAAACAAAAAAAAAATAGCCAGGCGTGGTGGCAGGCACCTGTAATCCCAGCTCCTCAGGAGGCTGAAGCAAGAGAATCACTTGAATCCAGGAGGCAGAGGTTGCAGTGAGCCGAGATCATGCCATTGCACTCCATCCCAAAAAAAAAAAAAAAAAAAAGTCTGGATAATAGGCCTAAACTGGAGTTGCACAAATGAGTGAAGGACTTATATTACACCAGCTATTAGTATCATCTTTGCAAATGAGAAGACAAACATCTAAAGGATAAATATGCACTATGTAGTGCTACAATCTCCCTGGAATTGTTTCCTTTAAAAGAAGTCTCTGTGTTGGTATTAGCTAGAATCAGAGCCTATTCTGGAGGTAACAGAAGTCTATGATTAAATGATCCTCAGAAAATGTTAGTGTGCTGCAAGCAAGAACACTTTTCCTCTTTTGCCTTTTGTCTTGAGAATATGAACTCCAAGACAAAGGGACTAATATAGAGAAACTAAGGCTTTCACTCTCTCACCTATGGTTTCACAGCATTTTGTTCACAATTGGGAACTAGAGCTTAGCAAGATCTGTTGCCATTTACCTTATTCTGTCTCTATCGATGCACAACTTAAGAAGAAAGATCACATGTTACTCATCTCTGCAGCCCCGGTATTTAACACAGACCTACACAATGCATTTCTTTAAATGTACATAGAGCAAGTGAAAATGGTAGGATCAATTTTCTTAATCCTGAAACTATGGATTTTACTACATTTACTTACATTGAACTTGAAATAAATTTCCCAGCCAGGCACGGTGGCTTTGTATTTTTGTAAAAATACAAAAAAATTAGATGGGCATGGTGGTGTGTCCCTGTAGTCCCAGCTACTCAGGAGGCTGAGGCAAGAGAATCACTTGAACCTGGGAGGTGGAGGTTGCAGTGAGCCAAGACTGCCCCACTACACTCCAGCCTGGGCCACAGAGTGGGACCCCATCTCCACAAAAAAAAAAAAAAAGAAAAAGCAACAAAAGAAATAAATTTGTCTCTTGGTTTAAAAAATATACATTGAGTTTCAGGAAGACTCTTCTATGAAAATCTAAGAAAATCACTTATACTTTCTTTCTTATGCAGATGTGAGAGTGAAAGCAAAGCATAGCTTTTCAAATTTGTTCCAATATGAGCAACTAGCTAAAAAGCAAACTAAACTTTGCCGGTTAGTTGTTCAGTCTGTGCAGGGCCTTTTTGTTATCTCAGCTTTGTTGTACAGGCAAGCTATGACTTTTACCAGCTTATTTTTTTGTCTGCTAAGCAGAAATTATTGCAGCATTTCCTAAGATGCCTGGAATGGTAAATATTCTTTTTGAACTCATGCTGCCAGCCATAACTTTCTTTCTCTTCAGCTACCATGGAATCAGAGCTCTAAATAAAGAGCTTACATGTGTTTTCAAACAGCCAAATTCACCTCTGTTTATTTTGCCTCCAGGAATATTCTTTGGCTAGAAGCTCTGGGAGTTTCATTTACTGGTTGCTCAGTTAAGTCAGACAACGACATACTTCCAAGGTGGCCTTTGGGAAGAATTCAAATTGAGCAGCTTCAAATTCTTTTTAGAAGTAGACAGGGCATAAATACATATATTTTTGATAGCAACTGTGGAAGAGTTGTGGTATTATATCATTTTTGGAATGAAGTGGGATATAAATAAACAGATAGCTATGCAGAGTTCTATCCCAGATATTCGTTTACAAGGAAAAGGTTGGATCCCTCCTATTCAACCTCTTTAGTGCAGCCAGTGTTACTTTCCTAAAGTGAGAAACTGACCCTGTCTCTGCTCTGCCTCCCATTCTTCCAAGCCTCTCTTCCTCTACCGGTCCACATTTCTTACCTCCATTTACAAAGCCTGGGGTCCTCTATAACTTCCCAGACTCTCCTCTCACCAGTCACATGTACCTTCTATTCCTACATAGTGACATGGATTGATAGTGCAAATGACCTCAGTTCCCCACCCCTCCACATCCTTTGCAATGTGACTGTGCAGCAGTGACTTATTTTCCCCCTCTGTGAATCTCCACTGGCTTACTGACTTGCTTTGCCTTATGGAAGGTGATGGTGTGCTGTTTCTTAATCAAGTCCTCAAGGGGCCTTTTGCTGTCTCTTAGAACCCTGCCTCCACCATGAAAACAAGTCCAGTCCAACTTGGTGGAGGAGGAGAGTTCACACAGAGCAGTGACAAGTCATCCTGACTGAGGCCATCTTAAACCCGCCAGCTCCCAGCTTCAGGCCAGTTGATCACAGATTCAGGAGAGAATTCAGCTTAGATCAGCAGACTACAACCAGATCAGCAGAAGCATCCAGCCTATTCACAGATACATGAGAAAGAATGAATGATTGTTGTTCAGCAGCCGGATTTGAGATGGTTTTTTACACAGCTTTTTGTGGCAAAAAGACAACTGATACATACACCAAACTACCTATAGTTCCTGAACAAAAATATTCTTTCACCCTATCACTCCTTTTAAAGATGCTATTATCTCTACATGGAATAAGTCTCAATTCAGTCCATAGTCATTAATATGTCACCCATATTCTCCAGTGTTTTTCTCCCGGGGAATTTATCTGCCAGGGTTGACCCTACTTGGATATCAAGATCTTGCAGCTTGGAATCCCCCTTCAAACCAGCAATAGTGTGGAGAACTGAAATCGGCCTTATTCCTCCTCCTCCTCTCTCTCACCTCACAGCTACTCACTTTCTCCTCTATGCTGCTTAGTACTTTGCACCTATATGCATTCTGGCAGTTGTCACATTATTTTGCATTTATTTTACATCTTTGTCTCTTCCACTGGACAGTAAGCTCTTTGAGAGGAGAGACCATACCATTTATTTTGGAGTAGCCAGGGCCTGAGACAGGCACTGCTCACATTTGCATGGCTGCATTAATTTTCTACTCACTGTGAGTTTGTTTCTTATCAATGAATCTCTGTACTCATAAATAAATGGAATATAACTCTACATAAGTGAAGACAATATTTAAGTTTATTTTCAATCAGATGCCAGGTACTATGGTAGCATGAAGGAAATAAAATATAAATAATAATTAAGTCCTTTATTAAAAGGATGGGTTAAGGTCATCATAAAGATCTGAGGGTTTGGGCCAGGTACAGTGACTCATACCTGTAATCCCAGCACTTTGGGAGACCAACGAAGGAGGATTGTTTGAGCCCAGGGGTTCGAGCCCACGCTCTCTCTACAAAAAAAAATTTAAAAATTTATCCAGGTAGGGCGTGGTGATGTGCTCCTGTATTCCCAGCTACTTGGGAGGGTGAGATGGGAGGATCGCTTGAGCTCAGAAGGTTGAGGCTGCAGTGAACCATGATCATGTCACTGCACTCAGCCTGGGTGTCAGACAGAGACCCTGTTTCAAAAATGAAAAGGAAGATTTGTGGGTTAGGTAACCCCCCACATGATTTGGTTTATCCAATTCTTACTTCATTCAGAAACCAAAAGGTATATTCTATTTGGAACTCATACATTTAAGAAGGAGGATATGAGGCAGAAAGGTTCAGGCAATTCTGTCTTGGCAAAAATGTTTGATTCCTATATAGAATTCCTCTCAAAGAACAGATCTCATGACCAGGAGAGATGACTTGCTAAATTCATAAAGTAGATTAAATTTGTTTAATATTACAATGTACTCTCTTCTTTTTTATGATAACCATGCTAGGCAGGTTATTTTGGATGTGTGGAATAAAGACTCTATCAAGATAGCTGAAGTGACAGAGGAATTATCAGAATTCTCAGTCTAAGGCTGACAGGACCTTATTTGAATAAATCTGAGGAAAGGAACCATAGGACAGATGTATCACAGGGAAGGGAACTAGAAAAGTGACAACTTATATGATTTGTCATCAGCAACAGGAATTCAGATGCCATTAACTCAGCTCCGGTCCACCCTCCTCGTTCCACCCACCATTACTTCCTCTCTTCCTCCCTGCCTCAAGGTCTCTGCTTACACCTAAATTAGAAGTCTCATGACTTTGGCCCAGCCTGCCTCATGGCCTCTCTCACTATGGCTGATCAGCTTCTGCTCTTGTGTTAGAGTACTGATTCCTTGCATGGTTCTAAATTCTAATTGCTAAGAGAAATAACATGACGGCATAACTATTTCACATTTGGCTAAGGCTTCCCACATCAGGTATCCTAACAAGCTATGGGCCAGCCATGATATTGGCTACCTTCCTCCTCTGGAAGGGAACACTGTGTCAGCACAAGACTGAAGAGTGAAATTCACACTTTCTCTGGGGCCTTTAATACACACCATTAGCTTAGCCTTTGTTTCAAAGACAAGAACTGTAACAAAAATTTTTAAGATCCTGATTGGTTGGCTTTTTCTGAAGTAGACTCTTTATACCAGCAGTTTTAGTTCACAGTGAAATTGAGCAGTAAGTATTATAAAAAGTCCTTGTATGCCCTCTGCCCCTACACATGCACAGGTCCCCAACTGTCAGCCTCCTTCACCAGAGTGATTCATCTGTTAAAATCAATGAATGCACATTGACACACTATTATCATCCAAAATCCATAGTTTACATTAGGGTTCACTCCTGAAATTGCACGTTCTATGGGTTTTGACAAATGTGTGACATGTATCTACCATTATAGTACCTTACAGAGTAGTTTTACTGCCCTAAAAATCCCCTGAGCTCTGCCAATTCACCCTTCTCCTCTGCCAACCCCTGGCAACCATTGATCTTTTTACCATTTCAATAGTTTTGCCTTTTCCAGAGTGTTGTATGGTTGATAGTTGGATCATACAGTATGTAGCCCTTTATATTGGTTTCTTTCACTTAGAAATAAGAATTTAAATTTCCTCTGTGTCTTTTTATGCTTTCATAGCTCATTTCTTTTTAGTGCTAAATAGTAGACCCTTGTCAGGATGTTCCACAATTTATGCATCCACCTGCTAAAGGCACATCTTGGTTGCTTCCAAGTTTGGGCAATTATGACAAAACTGCTATAAATGTTCATGTACAGATTTTTGTGTAGACATAAGTTTTCAACTAATTTGGGTAAATACCAAGGAGCACAACTGTCAGGTCATATAGTAAAAGTACATTTAATTTTGTAAGAAACTGCCAAACTGTCTTCCAATTTGTTGACTTCAAAACGTTCTGCTCTCAAACACTAATACTTTCTTCTCTGAGGATTAGAATTGGCAATCACATAAAATAATTTGACTATGTTCTAATCAGACACAAAAATTCTCTTCTATTGCCTTTCTTACCTCTTCTTGTTCTTCACCACAATCTTCCCAATCTCCATGCCTTACCTACCACTCATTTACCATCCAAGACTGGGATTGTAGAGAAAATGGGGCTACAGACTTGAGACTCTTCAACTGCTTAACATCTCCTAGATGCAAAATTACTTGTCTCTTTGCCTCTTTGTATTATCTCCTTTCACTTTGTCACACACACACACACACACACACACACACACTCCATAGCTCTTCTCCAACCAAACATAATCCATCCATCTGAGCTCTGAACCTCAATCTTACACACATACTTTTCTACAGTTTACTTTTTATGTCTTAACAATTTCCTTTTCATCTATTTCCTCTCAGCATGTAAACAAGCTTACTTCACTTACATCTGAAAACAAGAAGCCAAACAAAGGCCTCCTATCATCCTGCCATAACTCTCTCTTCCCTTCTCTCTTCTTTCCTGTATAGCAGCAGTGGGTCTATCCTGTTAACTCAACTTTCTCCCTTACCATCCAGTTTTCTGCACCCGTTTTTGACTTTTTTAAACTTTTGCACCCCTATTCCTCTGAATTTGTGTTCTGTAAGGTCAGCAGTTATCTACTAAAAGCATAACCTAATGAATACTTTTCAGCTTTGCTCTGGCTCTCTTCCCATTATTTCGAGTGCTTATTTTGACTTATTTCCCAATTTTTACCCACTCCTACCCTTTGATCTCATCTATTGATTTGGCTCTCCTGGCTCTCCTGGTTCCTATATATTTATGTTACAGACTCTTCTCCTCTTGCTCTTTCTTCTCCTCGAGGTTTCAAGACAGCTGCTTAGACCTAGCTATGATCCTATAGGATTGACCCGCATTGCTGACACTCCAGCCTAGCACACCCAAGCCCCACAGATGGGTGGTAGGACACCTCATCTCTCTATTATCTCATCAGATTACTTCAACTCCCACTTACATACTGAAGAATCACAAATTTATGTCTCTAGATGTCTCTTAGAAACATCCACCAGTATGTCTCACAAGAACTTCAAATTTCACATGTCCCAAACTGATCACCTCATCTTAATTCCATATGTGTGTGCCTCCTCCAATATTCTCTTTCTTTATAAATGGATTTCTTGTCATTCAAACCAGTTATGTTTTTGCTTCAGTAATGCTATAGTCTGAATGTATCCACTCAAAATTCCTATGCTGCAATTTAATTGCCAATGTGATAGTATTAAGAGGTGGGGCCTTCAGGAGGTGATTAAGGTATGAAGGTAGATCCTTCATGAATGGGATTAATGACCTTATAAAAGAGGTACAAAGAAACTGTTAGCCTTTTCAGTCATGAGAGGACACAGAAAAAGCACTCTCTGTGAGGAACAGGCCCTCACGAGACATTAAATCTGCTGGTACCTTGATCTTGGACTTTCTAGCCTCTGGAACTATAAGAAAATACACTTCTATTATTTTTATTACCTGGTCTAAGATATCTTGTTATAGTAGCAGGAACAGCCTAAGGCAAATAGTGTTAGTGCTATTACAATTGTCTCCTATGATTTTCTCTAAACTTAACCCTCCCCAATTCATCCCCTAATGCACTGCCAGTTGTACACTAACAAACAAACCTGACTGACACTTTCTTATTCAGAAATCTTTGCCAGCCCTCTGCTACCCAAGGAATAAAGCATACACTGCTTGAAGGAAAGTGAGTCCTCCATTATCTGGCCCTTCTCTGCCTCTCCAGCTTCATCACTTGCCAAGGTCACTTTCACACTTTATGCTCCAGAAATATTAAATTATTTATAAATACGTGCTGTGGAGGACATTTGTCATTTTGGAAGCTATATTATTCAAGCTCTAATATTTTGAAAGCTTACTAATTTTTTTAACAGGAAGAATGTAACATAAGAATTAGTTAAATGGGTGTTGGGGTCTAAAGAAGAAAAAGGTGACAACTGAAGTGACACAGAGATAATAACTGTGGGAGCATTTGCCACCTCTGTGCTTGGAGCAGCAAATGGAAGAGGTTGGCCTTATGAGAACCTGAAAACTTAGGGAGAAGGCCCTGTAGAGTTGGAACCCAAACATCTTAGGAGAAAGGACAGCCTCCCTGGTGTGTTAGTAGCTCAGAAGGGGGTCACCACTGAGCTAAGGCCCAGGTCACTGAAGATGGAGCACGGGCTGATTGGAGTTGGCCTCTCAAGGTAGGATGTGGGGAATTATGAGGTTGGTTCTTGGAATATGGGAAGAAGCTCCAGACTGGAATCGACTGCCCCAGACAGGGTGAATAGTCATTCCTGGGGAGATCCTGACAGGCACATGGAGCAAATGAAGAAGGAACAAGTTTCTCCCCTCTCCCCTAGCCTTTTCATCTCCTTCTAGTGGCCCCCTATTGGCAGAATCTGACAGGGGGCCAATTGGCAATGGAGGAATGTGGTTCCCACAGTCCCAGCCCCAGTGCCACTAAGCAGAGAGCAAAGAGACAATTGCTTAATAACCAGCATCCAGACAACTTTTGTATGTGAAGAAACATCAAGACTAGTAGAAAGTGGAGCCCTGCATCTCATCCTGAAAGACGAAGGAGGTGGGAAGCTGCTACTCCCTTTCTGAGCTCCCTGTAGCTAGAGGACCTATGTTCAGTCAGAGAAAGGTTCTCATCTGAGACATTATTCCTAGAGTGAATGATGCAATCAAGAGGGGACAGTGCAGAATTCATTTCAGTTGTGACTCTGGCAGCAGAA
Source organism: Pongo pygmaeus (assembly GCF_028885625.2). Lineage (NCBI taxonomy): Eukaryota > Metazoa > Chordata > Mammalia > Primates > Hominidae > Pongo > Pongo pygmaeus. Next base: position 52,053,514 of record NC_072380.2, read on the forward strand.
GAGTCTAATATTAAGGGGGAGTGGTCTCAGAACAGGCAGTAATGGTGACCAGCAACAGAGGGCCACTCATGGCAGGATTGCCAGTGGCGGCAGCCAGGGTCCATCTCTACCAGCTCTGGCCATCCAGTCTGTCCTGGTTCTTCCTTTATTATGAGTTTGATTCTTTAGACTTCCAGAGGGTTTGGGAGCTACACAATATTCCTTCAGTATATCACCTTTCTGCTTAACTAGCATCATTTTCTAGTGCTTGAATATACATAGATATAAGTAATAATAGAGGGATCTGAAATGACTTTTTCCTTTTTCATGAGCCTCTATAATCCCAGGGTAGAGAAAAGAGTCTGTTCGCAGGCCATTTATGGACACTCTTCTGTGTAATAGGCTGATCTCTCTCTTCCCCTCCTAATCCTCATAGTGCTATTATTGAATGCCCAATACAGGCTTTGGCAGCCAACTGTGGGTGGCTCTGGAACCTGTCCAGGGCTGGCAGCTTCCTTCTCTTTTTTACAAATCTGATTTCTCGAATCTCTATGACACCCCATGTGGGAGGCTTCCTACAGTACAAAGCTGGTCTCTGTGCCAGAACATGCGAGCATGCTCTGCAGGCTACTTCAGAACAGATTAAACCTCTGCGCATTGACACCCCTAAGCCAGTGGGTTAAGAAGACTGATAGCCTTTTAAAAAGTCGTAACTCAGGAGAGAGTTCTAAGAGGCAAATTCCATAAAGTCATTCACTGACCAAGCACTTATTAAACATTTACTATGGGCCCAGAACTCTGTCCCCCGCTCCCTATTTGACTTTGAATATGCCTAATGGATTCACCACCCTCTTCTTACTATGCTAGTGCTCTCTGCTTCTGGTTTCTCTAGGAAGACCAGAGCCATCTATAAAGACTGGTCAGAAGTGAGTTAGAGTTCATTTTTGCCCCTTCCAATTATGGAATCTATATCTAAGCTTACCGACCTTTGAGATTTGTTGAGAGTTTACCAGTCACAAAGAGACTCCAGAGGACTGAAACTAGAGAAATAAAGAAATTGTACAGCTTTTGGCAGGTCTTCTAGTACAAATTTTGTGAACAATAGTCAAAATCCTTCCAATATTATACTTTGGTGAATTTACATGGGATCCCATATAAATAGATGGTTATAGTCACTTTATAAGTCATTCGCATCAAAAATATTTCTTGTGTCCCAACCTAAAATGAAGCATAGAGTTACAGGAAAAGTAGAGTTGACAACTTCTTTATTTGTTCCCTTTGCTGTCTCTAGAGCAGAGCTCCACAATAAATTTTTCCATAGCTGAATTATAATAATGTATTTGCATTCTTGTCCCTTCCACTTCTCTGCACCTCACTGAGGACCAACTCAGGGTCTGATTCACCTTCATGTATCGAGCACTTGGACCGGTGCTTGAGACAATAAATGGTTTGTGAACACATAAATAAAAACATCTTGAGAAACAAAAGAGGTAAAGAGAGAACTACAGAAAGCTCACACATGGTGCAATGGGGGAACTACTGTAAGGTGAGTAGTAACGTATGTGATGATAGTCTGCATTTTTGAGCATGAGGGTTGGGAGAATTTCAGGTAAGAAAAAAAAACGTTTAGGGTTAAAATGGTCTATGCAGGGTTTCATGGAAGAAAGCATTGAGGTGGACCTTAAGGGATAGGATTTGAAATGACAGAATAAAAGCATTTTTAGTAGAAAGGCAAATAAGACTATAGAATGGAAATTTATAGAAGATATCAATGATTGTATCATAAGTTTGCTGAGTAGAGTAATGAATGAAAGGGGCTTTCTCTTGCTTGAAATCTCCCTCCACATTTTCTTTTGTAAATAGTCCACCTGTTCTTCAAAGTAATGTGCGTAACTCACTCTCCTTCCTCAGCTGACCCAGACTGACTCTTGTTACCTCCCATAAAATTATTCCTGCACATTATTTTCTTGTCCCATTTGATACTTAAAGTATACTACAGTGAAATGGTGAAAAGAAAGTCCCCAAAATTGACATTTCAATATTAGCTCTTCAACTGACTGGTTTGGTGACTTTGACTAATCGTTAAGCCTCCCGGGGACTCTCTGTCTCCTAGACAATTTCTAAGATCCTTTGCAAAATAAGAGCCTAAAATTTGTCTTTTTGGCCCTTTGGCATCAAAAGGAGAAAATATCAGACAGAGCCTTCAGTCTGACCAGTTTCAGAAACTCATATGCATTTTCTAACCCAACCCATGTCTTGTCCTGGTGGGGGAGGTCTTCTGTGGCCTTCTCTAGCTACACAAAGTATTCATATAGAAATTGACTCTCAAGTCAGACTGCCTTGCTTTGAATTCAATGCTATTACTTTCTAAGTGTTTAAATTGATCAAACTGCTTAACCTTACTATGCACAAAATAGGGCTATCAGAGTACCTACTCCGTAAGTTTGTTGCAAAGATTAAAAGAGATAATCCATAAAGAATTTAGCACAAATATTCTCAAAGGACAAACAGAATGAAGTTATTTTCTTCCTCTCTTCCAGTCTGCTGAAACACTGCTGCAAGAATCATGACTGCCCTTAGCAGCCATTTGAGCCATTAACATTGCTGTACCTGGCGTAGTATAAGCTGATCGTGTCCACATTCTCGGTCCTTCAACTTCCAAGCTAATTTCTAGGTGTCATTCAATAAGAAATGTTTAGCTTTCTCCACAGGTAGTGATGGTCAGAAGAAATAAGATTAACATATATATATTCAACCCTAGGTTCGAATTCTCCCATCACTAAATGTAGGAGTGTTCCTGACATGTTCTAACGTTGTATTGCTCTATCTCTAAAGATCTTTGAGTTAATCAGTTTCTAATCAACGAGGCTGAGGAGTGGACGACTTAATTTTGTAGGCAAAGAAAAAAACTATACATTTCTTCAGAGACTAATGAACAAGGAAGTGATAATTCAGGACAAGTGAACAGGCATTGTGGTACAAGAGGTACTGAATCTGGGGAAAGAAGAGATTTTTGTTCCCAAATGTGTGTGTTCCTTATGGAATTAAGATGTACTATATTTAGAAACACTTTGGAAAATAAGATCTCATCCAGGTGTCAAAATCTAATTAATAGAGTTCTGCTCTCAGAAGCAATTTGAAAGGAAGGGAGGAATATATTGAAGGAAGGAGTTTCAGAGGGAGGGAAAGACCCAAGAGATGCTTGGTTTGTTTTTTTAACTTTTTAATAATTGCCAGAATAGAAGTTATAAACAGAAATGCTAGTTTCTGACCTAAACATATTTTAAATAATAAGATTTTCATGTATGCCTAGGTTCTAGAATCCACAATAGTATTTTAAAATCTGTACAGTGAGTTTTCAAATGACTGTTTTAATGGCACCTCACTAAAAGAGGAGCAAACAGACTGAAATTTTGAACTAGTATGTTTCATCTTCAGTAACTTGTCAAGGAGGCACCCCGTAGGTAATGTGCATTCTGGAAACTAAAGCCAAAACTGAGTTGAATTTGGTAAGGAAAAATGTTCTTAGCAACTATCCAAAATGAGCAAAGCAAAGTTTCATTTTCCTCAACCAATAATGGGAAAATGAATAAAAATAAACTATTATGCAAAAAAGTTCTGGAAAATAATAAAGTCATTTTTCCCAAATATAGCACATTTTTAAAAAATTGAATTCACCCTTTGAAAAAACACACAGGCTGAATGCAGTGGCTCACACCTGTAAGACCAGCAGTATGAGGGGCCGGGGTGGGTGGATCACTTGAGCCCAAGAGTTTGAGACAAGTCTGGGCAACATGGTGAAACCCCATCTCTATGAAAAATGCAAAAAATTGGCCAGGCATGGTGACGTGCACCTGTGGTCCCAGCTACTCGGGAGGATGAGGCAGGAGGATCACCTGAGCCCTGGAGACTGAGGTTGCAGTGAGCCAAGATCACATCACTGCCCTTGAGCCAGAGCAACAGAAAGAGACTCTATCTCAAAAAAATAAAAAATAAAGAAAACACACAACTCTAATTCCTGAAACTTCCCTAATTGCCCTTCAATTCAATTGCTATTCAACTGATCAAAGAATACAAGTTTTATTATTCATAAATTCAAGAATATATGTTGCTTTATTGTGGTTGTTTTTTCATAATTATAGTGAATTAAATGAGGAAATATAGCTCTGGTGTTAAATATAAAATATTATTTTCATATTATATAGCAAACATAAACTTAATTCAATTCAGAATGAAGTACACACTTAAATATGTATGATTTCACATATGATCATTTTATTTTTAATAAGAATTTATATTCATATTTTACTTTTTTATATCTAAAAGTAATAAGAAGCTGTTTATATCATCTCATAACTCAATATATGCATATTTATCTTATAAATTATATTCCTTATTCCCGCTCATCTTTTCTTCTTCCCCCTGAGGAGAGAGTGTATTAGAAGAAAGCATTCGAAAGAGAGAAGGAACAATGGCTTTTCAGGAAGAAGAGAAAGAAACCTGATTGGTAAGAAAAAAGCCCAGGTTGGGCTGGTGCTCTCAGCTTCCTATTGGAGAGGCACAGCACTGATTTCTAAGAAGACTTTGAGAGAGGGCAATTGTCAGACAGAAATTCCTATAGACCTATAAAATAACCTGACATACAAATGCTGCAAGCATGTGTCAGAGTAATTATGTTGAGGTGAGCCAAACTTAAGGCAAAAGATTCTGAAGAGGTGGTAGGTACACTAAATAAAATAAGAATTTGCTTCCATAATTTCCCACTCAAGTTGCTTTATTTTTATTGACATCCATATTTCTCGCAATTTGCTATTTGGTTTTTGTACAATTAACTTAAGGTGTTTTTGCCTTGACAGAATTTTTATGCTTTCGAATTCATCAATCTTTTCTTTTGAATATGGATTCTTAATCATAGTTTAAAAGTGTTTTCCTATACCTAGATTATAGAAGAATTCATCCATCCTTTAGTACTTTCATGGATTCTTTCTTTTTTTCTCTTGTTCATGTGTGAGAGGTGAGAAAATGGTCTGACTGTATCTTTTGTCAAATGACTTAACTCTTTTTTTAAATTTATTTTATTTATTTTATTTTATTTTATTTTTTTTTTTGAGACAAGGTCTCACTCTGTAGCCCAGGCTGGAGTTCAGTGGCATGATCTTGGTTCAGTGCAACCTCAACCTTTTGGCTCTAGTGATTCTCCCACCCTTGCCTCCAGAGTAGATGCGACTACAGGCGCATGCCACCACACCGAGCTAACTCTTTGTATTTTTTGTAAAGACAGGGCTTCGCCATGTTGCCCAAACTTGCTGGTCTCAAACTTCCGGGCTCAGGTGATCTGCCTGCCTTGCCTCTCAAAGTGCTGGGATTACAGGCATGAGCCACTGCACCTAGCCAACTTTCTTCTTTTCCCAGCAATTTATTTAAAAGTCTATCTTTAGTCTAGTAATTTGAGACATTACTTTCATTAATATTAAATTTCCATATTTACTTTGATCTATTTCTAGACTTTTTATTCTATTTCACTAGTCTGTCTGCCTACTCATGTGACAGTACCACAGGTGCTAATTACAGAGGCTTTCTAGCACATTTTAATAGATGGTAAAGAAAGTCTCCTCATAGCTTTTTTTTTTTTCCAGTATTTTACTGGCTATTCTGGTTTTAAGATTGCGTTAAAGTTATAAACTAACGTAGAGAGAAATGACATCTTTATGATTGAGTCATCTTACCCAAAATTAATGGATATCTCTTCTTTTTTTTAATTTTTTGAGACGGAGTCTCACTTTGTTGCCCAGGCTGGAGTGCCGTGGCGTGATCTTGGCTCACTGCAAGCTCCGCCTCCCGGGTTCACGCCATTCTCCTGCCTCAGCCTCCCGAGTAGCTGGGACTACAGGCAGGCACCCGCCACCATGCCCAGCTAATTTCTTTTTGTATTTTTAATAGAGACGGGGTTTCATCGTGTTAGCCAAGATGACTACGATCTCCTGACCTCGTGATCCGCCCGCCTCGGCCTCCCAAAGTGCTGGAATTACGGGCGTGAGCCACCGCACCCGGCCTCTGTTCAGTTTTAAGTATTTATCTTCTTTTGCTATGTAAATGAAGTTTTCTGTATCATTGTATCTTTTAGCTTGCTATTTTTATTTTGTGTATAAATGCTATTTCTATATATTAATTTTATAACCTGCTACATTACTGAATTGTTTTGTTATCTGAGTCCATGGACATTCATTTGAAAGCTACATACTACAGACATTGTGACAGATGACATTGCTTAATTGAGGATGCTGTACTTTGGTCAAGGGTATGTGATGTTATTTAGAGTTGAAGGAAAATAATCTACAACTATGTTGAGCCTTAAAAATCTGTTTGTTTCAAGAAGAAATCAGCATACTTCCTGATTTTAAAACGGTCTATGAAGAAATGGTAATGAAACCAGTGTGATACTGCTACAAGAATAGACATCTATACCAAATAAATAGAATTGAGAGTCTAGGTATAAAACCATACATTTACAGAATGGACAAATGGAAGCCAGGGCCAGAAAGGAAATTATGATCTGCTGCATAGTTCTGACTTTCAGAAAGGGGTGAGCAAGTTGGCCGGGTGCGGTGGCCCACGCCTGTAATCTCAACACTCTGGGAGGCCGACGGGGGTGGTGGATTACCTCAAGTCAGGAGTTCAAGACCAGCGTGGCCAACAGGGCAAAACCCCATCTGTACTAAAAAATACAAATAATTAGCCAGGTGTGGTGGCCAGCGCTTGTAATCCCAGCTACTGGGGAGGCTGAGGCAGGAGAATCACTTGAACACGGGAGGCAGGCTGCAGTGAGCCAAGATGGTGCCACTGCACTCCAGCTAGGCAACAGGGCAAGACTCCATCTCAAAAATAAAAATAAAAAAGGAAAGAGCGAGTTGATCAGTTCCCAACTACTTAATCTTTTTATCTGCCACTAAACTCTTGAAAGTCTAAAAGAAATTTTATAAAAAGAGCTATTGAAGAATTTAGCATGAATATTCCATAATATGCATATTTATGGTAATAGTTACAATTATAATTCTTCCAAATTACTTAAACTAGAAATATACAGTGTCTTATTAAATTGTATTATATCAGATTTCAGGAGATTGTTGAAGGTAAGGAAAGAATTATGTGAGAATCACTAAATTTACGAACAAAATGAAAATTTGTAGGAGTTCTTTAATCTTTAAATGGACTCTGGCCTCAAAATTGTGATTGTGAAAAACTGCCATTCTTCATCAAATATTTGAGACAGAAAAACTAGTGAAGCACAAAAGTCATGCATGCAAACGTACAGTCTTTATATTTTAAAAAAAATAGTAGCCACAGTTTAATGAGAACTTGCTAGGTTCTAAGTGTTGTGTTAGTACTTTAAAACGTTATATTACTGAAGCCTCACAAGCACCTAATGCAGTTGCTGTTTATAGTCACTACTTTACAGATAAGGAAACTAAATGTGAGAAGCAGTGGGAGTTTTGTCAATGGTCCACAAACACAGCTAGTCCATGGTTGAGCTTGTTACTTTAGCAGATGACTTGCTTTCACATAGCAGGGCTCCCAATAATTAATATTTCTCGACATGTTACCAATGAATAAAATAACTAAAAATGTAAAATTGTGTATATAAAAGAGGAACATTTTCACCATATTGTTTATCTTAGATTGCTTTAATTTATTATTTATCTTCTTAAAGATTTGGCTGATCCTTTTTCACCTGTCTCTCTTTTGTCAGAAGCAAACTCAGTGTTATATAAAAATATGATCACATTTCCCAAAAGGCAAGGTAGTCAGAAAAAGCCAGTGATGATGATATGATACTGGACATTAACTATAGCCTTAAGCCAGACTTAAATTTCAGGTGGAGTCACTTGTCTGCTGAGAGAAATGCCATCATTGCTGATAAAGATTTTTAGACCCTAGCTTCAGAGTCCTGAGTTCTGAGTGATAGTTCCAAATGGGCAGTTAAAATCTGAGGTCAGAGCCTAGTGTGAATTCTATCAAGTCATGGCACTGAGTCCAAGAGCAAGATTGATTGTACATTTGCAGACTTGGCAGCTTTTGAGATGACGATTTAGGGTAATCAACTTTCACCTCTTCCTTTCCTCTGAGATTTATGGAGAACATATTTAGTCTTGGAGGTATTTTTGTTTTGTTTTGTTTTGTTTTTGTTTTCTTACAGAAGAGGGATGCTTAGTTTTAATGACACTCTAACTTCAGAACTAATTCAGAAAATCACACTAAAGTCTTTAATATGTTTGCATAATAACACATATTTAAAGCATTATAATTACAATAAAAGTAGGATAAATCACCTTCTGGGTATTTATAACCAACTTTAGGCTAAAGTAAAAGCTCAACATACAGTGTGCAAATTATTTAGATTCTCTGTTTCTTCTCCTGTGGTTTCTACCTGGCTTTTGGCTTGTTGTTAAAAGCTGCATAGAGTAGAAGAAAATAGCTTTGCAGGTATTATTTTTAAAAAGAAGAGAACTTGAAGTTAACTTGATTGCATTCTAATTATTTATGGATTAAATTTTCTATGTGCTGGTTGCCTATTCCTGTTAACCTCTAAAGAAGTTTAGAGAGACTTCATTGAGCATACATCTAAACTTGTGTCCTAAAATATAAATAAATTTATATAAAGATGCATTTTAGTGAGCACACACATTCCCTTTAAGAAATCAACAGGGAAATCACTAAAATATATGGAAAAAAATCATTGGATTGAGTCAGAGTCCTTTTTTATTTTTGGTGACAAATGGATCAGTAATCTCCAACATCAAGACTCCTACTGTCTTGATGTTGAACCTTTTCCTGTCCTTTGAATGTCTGCCTCAGTCTTAGACCAATGCATTGTCATTACCCCTAACAAGTGCAGTTGTCTATGGCTCTCAAATATTGCCCAGGTCAAAATCTCTCAGCCTAGCTTGTGTCCTCTCTCGTGACCTTCAGCCAGCCTGGTCCTGGCATATACATAAGAACAGGATATTAAAACATTCCCTGTGTGTGTTTGAAGTTGATACTCACTGCACAATTATTTCAGAAACTTTTTAGAACAACTGCTCTATCTTTAAAGTGTCTGCAGACAGGTGTCATAAATGGGCCATCCACGAATGTCAGAAACCATCAAAGCATTATTTGCAAAGTCAAAGCACTCTAGTGATGTTATTCATTGAACACAGTCTCAAAGTTTGCAGGTCATCTAGTCCAACTCTCTATCTAATTTAATAAATTCTTTCTCCAGCATTCGTGGAAGGGGGCCTGAGGGGAAAGAGCACACAATATTTGTGAAGTCAGAAGGCCTGGGCCTGAGTCCAACTCCAGTTCATTCTACCTCTGTGTAAGCAAAATACAAACCCTCTGAACCTCAATTGAACATGTTAAGTACTTGGGTACATAGTAAGTGCTTAATACATAATTTTGAATGAATAAATATGACAACAACATCAGTCTCTCAAAGTTGTACTTGTAATTTTCCAAATCATTCTCTTCCTCTCAACTGTGCATTTGCATATCCTATATTCTGCCTGGGATTGCCTTTGCACCATTTCACCTGGTTAACTAGTACCTGTCCAGAGAAATCTCTCCTGACAAGAGCCTCCTACCCCAGGCACCTGAAGCCTGTCTAAGGTACCCTCTTTAAACATTCTGTGCTTATCGAATTAATCATGTGTTACAATCACTTGTCTCTACCTATGTCTGCCTACCAAGCTGTGAGTTTCTTGAGGACAGGGACTATGTTTTATTCCTTTATTTATGTACTTTCTGCAGGTGCAGAAGGTCAAGTTAATCACATCTCAGTTCAGGGGAAATTGCCATTATTCCTGGGAAAGTCCCTTTCTTCTTTTCCCCCTTTGTTATATTACTTTTTAACTTATTCTTTTTTGTATCCCCATAACCATCTCCCATTTTTCTCCCCTGCACAAGCATTCATTATAATGCAACTATATGTATCTTTTTGTTTGCATGTATTTTCTAAATGAGCTATGTTGTTCTATATAGCTATGTCTTGCTTGATTTTAATGAATTGACATATTTTTGTACCAACACTTGTTTCCTGACTGGCACATCTTTAATTTTCAATAAATGTCTGTGGAATTACAAAGGAATAAGTTTAAAATGTGGTCAGTGAATTTACTGTGAATCTGGCTTAGAAAGAAAATTGTGAAATAAAGTATGTGAAATTGATGTACAAATAGTATATTACATTACAAGAGTTACTAGTAACTAGTAATCTTTTAGCTTTTTCTAATGTAATTTGAATGGCAGGAAACTCACTAGTTCACAAGAGAGTACATGGTAATCTAAAACAGGGATCCTCAACCTTTTTGACACCAGGGACCAGTTTCATGGAAGATAATTTTTCCGCAGACCGATGTGGGGGCGGGAATAATTTTGGGATGATTCAAGCAGATTACATGTATTTTGCACTTTATTTCTATTGTTATTACATTGTAATATATAATGAAATAATTGTACAACCCACTGTAATGTAGAATCAGTAGGAGCCCTGAGCTTGATTTCCTGCAACTAGAAGTTTCCATCTGGTGGTGCGGAGAGACACTGACAGATCATCAGGCATTAGATTCTCATAAGGAGCACACAAACTAGATCTCTTGCTTGCACAGTTCTCAATAGGGTTCATACTCCTATGAGAACCTAATGCCACTGCTGATCTGACATGAAGTAGAGCTCAGGCATTAATGTGAGTGATGGGGAGCAGCTGTAAATACAGATGAAGCTTCCCTCGCTGGCCTGCCACTCACCCCCTGCTGTACAGCCCTGTTCCTAACAGGCTAGAGACCTGTACTGTGACCTGTTAGATCAGGGGACTCCTGATCTAAAACACAAAATTTGTATCATTCATTCTTAGTGAACCAATGCTGGCTCTTGGTGATTACCTCCATCTTTTGGTTTGTAATGTTTATGAGGGTATTTATGCACAGAAATAGTCTCTTAGTCTACAATATAGGGTTTTCTTTTCTTTCTTACTCTGTTTTTCTTTTTTTTTCTTTTTTTTTTTTTCTGTAATTGTGCTGTCTTGACCCAGTTTGAAGCCCTGGCTAAAGGCTGATAAATTCCTTTTCTCCAGCAGCTGAGTAATTCCACACCTTGAAGACTTTCCTTATCATGCTCTCACACTCACATCTGCCCTAATCTGCCCTGGGACCTAGCACCAAACAACTAGGGACAGTCCCTAAACCCCAGGGCCCACCAAAATTATTTAAATCATCCGATCCACAGACAGCCTATGAAACCAAGCTAGCCCCACCCTGTGTGCCATACGTAAGCTGCCTCCTGTAGCTTACAGTTACTCAGTTACTCGGTCCCCGACACAACTCCTGTAAGTGTCCACCATCAAAAGTCTTCAAATCTTATAAACAATGGTACTGTGAGCAGGAAGGTGTGGCAGTGATTGTGGACTCTTGGGTAGCTCCTTGCGGGGGCAGGGTGCAGGGTGTGAGGGTCTGCTCTTGGCTTACTCATTGGCTCCAGACCCGCACCAGCACAACTAGGGATGCAACTGCTGCCTGTTGGTGAGCTGCACTTTAGCTGGTGCTGCTGTGCCTGCCGGTGGTTTCCAAGTCTCTCCTTATCCACATTCCTGTGTTGGAACATTAAAAATGATCAGTGCTGAGTGGCTAAACTCCAAGGCTATACACTAGTACAGCTGGGGCCCACCTTAGACCATTAGGAGTGATGAGCCACTTGAGCTGCCCTTTGCAGGGTCTGCATTCCCCATGCTTCTGCTCATAGCCTGTGTTTGAGAGAAGCCTATTCCAGGAGTCTGTAACTTCTTTGGAAGCAGTGTTTCTTTATTATTATGTAGGGCAGAATCCTGTTTGTCTGAGTGTTTCAGGTAAACTTTTGTGGAGGAAAGTGTTGGTTGGGCTCTCCTACAACACAGAAATGGCACCCCGGTCTCATTGTCAACTGGACCAATTTAACCAATTACTATAAAGGAACTATAAAGGAACATAGAAATTGGTTAAATTGGAGGGCTTCCTACAGACTAATACTGGAGTTACAGCCTCAGCCGTAGATATATTAATTGGCAAACAACCTGACACCCTATTAACCATATGCACTCAAATCAGGCCATATGATTTAAAACCTGTGTACAGCAGAACCCCTCTCATCACACGTCTAGAAAAACCAGGGACTGTTGAGAGCTTTTATATTCAGCTTCCTTTATTTTTATCAATTTCATTTTATTTTAAGTTCTGGGACACAGGTGCAGGATATGCAGGTTTGTTACATAGGTAAACCTGTGCCAAGGTGGTTTGCTGCACCTATCAACACATCACCTAGGTATTTAGCCCCACGTTCATTAGCTATTTATCCTTATGCTCTCCCTCCCCCTGCCATCACTCCTGAGAAAGGCCCCAGTGTGTGCTGTTCCCCTCCCTGTGTCCACGTGTTCTCATTGTTCAGCTCCCACTTATAAGTGAGAACATGAGGTGTTTGGTTTTCTGTTCCTGTATTAGTTTGCTGAGGATAATGGCTTTGAGCTCCAGGATGCAAAATCAATGTACAAAAATCACAAGCATTCCTATACACCAACAGTAGACAAGCAGAGAGTCAAATCATGAATGAACTCTCATTCACAATTGCTGCAAAGAGAATAAAGTACCTAGGAATACAGCTAACAAGGAAAGTGAAGGACCTCTTCAAAGAGAACTAAAAACCACTGCTCAATGAAATCTGAGAGGACACAAACAAATGGGAAAACATTCCATGCTCATGGATAGGAAGAATCAATATCATGAAAATGGCCAAAATGCCCAAAGTGATTTACAGATTTAATGCTATTCCCATCAAGCTACCATTGACTTTCTTCACAAAACTAGAAAAAAACTACTTTAAAAGTAATGTGGAACCAAAAAAGAGCCCATATAGCCAAGACAATCCTAAGCAAAAAGAACAAAGATGGAGGCATTACATTACCCTACTTCAAACTATACTACAAGTTTACAGTAACCAAAGCAGCATGGTACTGGTACAAAAACAGATACATAGACCAATGGAATAGAATAGCAATCTCAGAAATAAGACTGCACATCTACAACCATCTGATCTTTGACAAACCTGACAAAAACAAGTAACGGGGAAAAGATTCCTTATTTAGTAAGTGGTGCCGGGAGAACTGGCTAGCCATATGCAGAAAATTGAAACTGAACCCCTTCCTCACATCTTACACAAAAATTAACTCAAGATGAATTAAAGACTTCGATGTAAAACGCAAAAGTAAAAAAAAAAAAAAACCCAGAAGAAAATCCAGGCAATACCATTCATAACATAGGCATAGGCAAAGATTTCATGACAAAAATGTCAAAAGCAATTGCAACAAAAGCAAAAATTGACAAATGGGATCTAATTAAACTAAAGAGCTTCTGCACAGCAAAAGGAGCTATCATTAGAGCAAACAGGCAACCTACAGAGTGGGAGACAATTTTTGCAATCTATCTATCTGACAAAGGTCTAATATCCAGAGTCTTCAAGGAACTTAAACAAATTTATAAGAAAAAAAAGAACAGCCCCATTAAAAAGTGGGCAAAGCCCATTAACAAACACTTCTCAAAAGAAGACATATATGTGGTCAAGAAACATAAAAAAAGCTCAACATCACTGATCATTACAGGAATGCACATCAAAACCACAATGAGATATGATCTCACACCTGTCAGAATGGTGATTATTAAAAAGTCAAGAAACAACAGATGCTGGCGAGGCTATGGAGAAATAGGAGTGCTTTTCCACTGTTGGTGAGAATGTAAATTAGTTCCCCCATTGTGGAAGACATTGTAGCAATTCCTTAAAGACCTAGAACCAGAAATAGCATTTGACACAGCAATCTCATTACTGGGTATATACACCCAAAAGAATATAAATTATTCTATTATAAAGATACATGCTTATGTATGTTCATTGCAGCACTATTCACAATAACAAAGATGTGGAATCAACCCAAATGCCCATCAATGATAGACTATAAAGAAAATGTGGTACATACACACCATGGAATACTATGCCGCCATAAAAAGGAACAAGATCCTGTCCTTTGTAGGGACACTTAGCTGCCTTTAATTGAGACTTTGATTGTACCATTCAGATTGTGGCATTTTGGTCCAATTATAGCAGTATTCTGGACGTCAGCATCTTTGCTAGCTGTGCACCCACAAAGCCTTTGACTTAAAAGACATTTGCGAATCAAGCTCCCAGGACCCAACATTGTATTCAAATTCTACAAATGACTCAGCCTCATTATAACACAACAGAGCCACAAAAATACGGCCCACATCAACCCTAGTGGGTATCAATTTGGGAAGGATACCCTAGTCCGACACTGCCCTAGCTCAAGACCACGCCATTAAAGATGACATGCCCCCTGCCTCCCAACCAACTACGAGCAGTGCCAACTACACCAGCACATGGAATGTCTTGCCATTCACAGGAGACCAGAGGCTCTTGGTTTTCCAGTAGCTGTTTACACTGCTGACTTCTGTTTTAAAAAAGCAAGACCCACAAAACTGGAGTAACTTTCCAGACTTTACAGACACCTATAAAACTCTAAGTTCTGCTCCCTGTGATTGTAATTCCACTCTTTACCAGGTTAAGCCCTTATGAGACCAAGTCCAATGCCTCCTTAATGCTTCTAAGATTCGGGTTCCTGCTAATCCCACCCACTTCTCCTGACTAAAGGGTAACCTAACTGAAGTATCTACTCTGTGTGCTCTCCTAGGAGTAAAAGGAGCATCTGCTGGTCTCCCACTGTCAAACCATTTATTCCCTTCCATCCTCTTCCCCTTCACTTTCTCATTGTCAGTATCCCTACTCCCACCCCCATCTCTTCCATCCTAACAGCATCTTCTCCTCTTGCTCTCTAAAAGACTACATAAGTAAAATTCAAACCCACTGTCCCAGCTTCTCTGATATTTATATGGACATCCAAAATACAAACACATTTGACTGAAGTAGACTCTTCTGCACTGACTATCCATAACTCATCACCCTGCCTCCACATATCCCACACCACACATTTACCCAACTGATAATTTCCCCAGAGATGAAAAATACTGAGAAATGAAAACCACTTCCAAACGGCCTTTTCTCCTGTATTGTGGTGCCCCCTCATGGCAAGTGGCAACTGCACTCATATTTCCTCAATACATACCACAGATGGGCTACCCAATGAACAACTGCATATTCTCACCTTGTGCCCAACAAAAGCCACTGTCTTCCTCCAGTCCTATTCTTTAGTAATTTCCCTTTACCTAAATCAAGGTACAATTTTCCAATCTAAAGGTAATGCCACAAAACAATATTGTGCCCCAACCAACAAGGGTGTTTATCCCCTCTCCTTTGCCCTTCCATTACTCTGAAACTGGAAGCCACGAGATGCATTCTGGCCTCTCTTGGCATTCCTATTTATATAAATGTTAATTATTCTTTCCCCACCCAGCCAAATGTCATTGATGTGCCACGTTCGTACCTATAATACTGGGACTCACCACTGCTCTGGGACTTGCTGCAATGGCCACAAGGACCGTTGCTTTAGCCCAACAGTCAAAAATAATTGATGCTACCCTACAAATGTCCAAAATTCTAGTATATCATATTTCTAAATTACAACAAATATTAGTTCTGCTAGACCAGGGAGCTTTGGCAAAAATGTTTTTTGACAGTAAATTTGTCCTTGATTATATGTTAACTAGTCAAAGAGGTGTTCGTAACATTATTAGAGCTTCTGGTTGTAGGTGGGTTAACACCACCAGTCAAGAGGTCATTCTAACAGAAAGCCTAGATCACAAAACCATCACCCTAAAAAAACATGCCTTACATATTTAACACACTCTGAAATCCAGTCAAAATATGACTAAAGGCCCTTGCCATGACTGATGTATTCTCCCGGCCAACACCAAACAAATGGGAGCCTGGTTACAAGTCAGCCTTCAGGGACTTGTCACATTTCTACTTGGTTTCTTCCTTGTTATTGTCATAATAAAATGTTTTCTATGCTGTTTGGTGCAACTTAGGCCTTATTCTGTAGAAGTCTCCTCTACTATTCAGGCCACTCAAATACCCCAAATAATTGAGTTCAAAATCGACATCAAGATATAAAGGAGTCAGTGACTAAATATATTTTATATATGGTATTTTTATTGATTATTGTGCTGTCTTGACCTAGTATGGAGGCCTCTGCTAGAGGCTGGTCAGTTTCCTCTCTTGAGCAGCTGATTAAATCCACACCCCAACCACTTCCCTTATCAGGTTCTCACACTCCGGGGCCACTATGTACCCACTCTAATCACCACAGGGCCAGATATCAGACAATTAAGGACAGCGCCCATGCCCCAAAGCCTGCCAAAATTATGCAAATTATTCAACCTAGCTAACCCCACCCTTTTTGCTCTACATAAGCTGCCCTTTCCCCCTCCAGCTTGTGGTACCCGGTCCTCAGGTGCAACCCCTTGCGTGGTCCTCTGTGGCAGCCTTCTCTCATTTGGAGCTGTAAGTAACAAAGACTTCTGCCTTTCATCTAGCTGAGCATTGAAGTGTTTTGTCCGACAGCCAAAAGAATCTTTAAATCTTATAAAATACAGTCGTACCTACATCTTAATTACTATTCAATGAATGAAAGCTGTAAAGTTTAAAAAGCCTTTATAGTTTTTCTAAACCTTTTATATTTATCAAGCAGATATCTGTAAATCTGAAAAGGATAATATAAATTACCTTTTTTTTTTTTGAGACAGAGTCTTACTTGGCAGCCTAGGCTGGAGCACGGTGGCACCATCTCTGCTAACTGTAACCTCTGCCTCCCAGGTTCAAGTGATTCTCCTGCCTCAGCCTCCCGAGTAGCTGGGATTACAGGCACATGCCACCACACCTGGCTAATTATTGTATTTTTAGTAGAGGGGATTTCACCATGTTTGCAAGGCTTGTCTCGAACTACTGACCTCAGGTGATCTGCCCTCCTCAGCCTCCCAAAGTGCTGGGACTACTGCAGGCATGAGCCACCGCAACCGGCCAATATAAATTACCATTTAAACTTATTCCATGACTAATGTTCAATTTGACGTTAATTCCCCTAAACAATTAATGCAACTGATAGACTTGGTTAATTAAGTTCCTTTAAATATTATATATTATATCAATTACAAATTTATTCTACCTGAATCTCTCAAACATTTCAAATGCCTGACACATTAGTATCTTTTATACATCTTGCAAGTTTACAAAAGGAGGGAGGGGGTTCTAATAATTAAAGCAATTCCAGTAAAAGTAATAAACCAAATGTATGCAGTAGTAAGTTATGTTCTCTTGAACATTCAAACACTGTGTATAGACTGAAGAAAATGCTCTTGTACTTTAAAATTGAAATTATATGGTTCATATATCTGATTTTCTAATATATCAGGTTATATTAAATGCTTCAAGTAACTTAACAAACAATCTTTCATAGGTTATCTCAAGGATTAAATAATTAAATTTCTAAAGTTAATACAAATGTGTTAATACTGTGGATTTGACTAACTTCAACATTCTTATAGTTATTTCTCTCTTCTCCCAGTATTGTAAAGCCACTTATGCAAATAAAGAGAATAGAAAGATGTATGATCTGATTGGGCTGAGGATACTGTATCAGAGAATCAAGGCCAGGGTTGAAGTGTCAGTTAAAGAATTTGAGAGAGGGTCAGGGACATAATTAGGTACCACACATGGCCAGGGTGCCTCTACACAACCCAAAAGTCAATCTGCTGGGCATCTCCTTGAGGTAACAGAGCTTTCCAAACTCACAATGTTTCATGCAGTCTAGTATATCATGTGTACCCTTACCTAGTTTTATTTTATTTATTTATTTATTTATTTATTTATTTATTTATTTATTTATTTTTGAGACAGTGTCTCTGTCGCCAGGCTGGAGTGCAGTGGTGGAATCTCGGCTCACTGTAACCTCTGCCTCCTGGGTTCAAGCGATTCTCTTGCCTCAGTCTCCCGAGTAGCTGGGACTACAGGCATGTGACACCACGCCTGTCTAATTTTTGTATTTTTAGTAGAGACAGGGTTTCACCATGTTGGCCAGGATTGTCTCAATCTCTTGACCTCTGATGATCCGCCTGCCTCGGCCTCCCAAAGTGCTAGGATTATAGGTGTGAGGCACCGTGCCCGGCCCCCTTACCCAATTTTTAAAGTTACCTCTTTCATAACTTTTTTGTTTTTTTGAGACAGAATCTCACTCTGTCAACCAGGTTGGAGTGTAGTGTCACAATCTCTGCTCACTGCAACCTCTGCCTCCCGGTTCAAGCAATTCTCATGTCTCAGCCTCCCAAGTAGCTGGGATTACAAGTATGCGCCACCACGCCCAGCCAATTTTTGTATTTTTAGTAGAGATGGGGTTTCACCATGTTGGCCAGGCTGGTCCCAAACTCCTGACCTCAAGCAATCAACCAGCCTGGACCTCCCAAAGTACTGGGATTAAAGGCGTGAGCCACCATGCCCAGCTTCTTTTATAACTTATAACTGTGTAATTTGATAGTTGAAATTCCCTCTGTAGGATATTATTCAGTACTGGACTGAATTTAATCTCTTTATTGCCTGATTGGGGTCAACTTGCGTTTTACGTGTTTTATATCCAGTTCAATATCAAGAATCCTTTTGTCATTTTATTGGCCATTCCCTACGTGATTAACACTATCTACTGAATACTGTATCTTAGAATATTACCCACATTTGCATCAAGCTCATGATCTATAGCTCACCTACATCCACCATTCTATTTTTGAAATTTGGGATAGCAATTGCCAGGATACAGTTGTTCTGCCTGAGTCTTCACTGCACCTCAAGTTATTTTGAGGTTCATCCATCTTATCTGAACTTTCTCTGTGCTCTGGATTTTATTTCTCTCCAAGAGACACAAACTCATTTAGAGCATGTAGATCTTCCCTTGGGATGTTTCTGCCTATTTTATTCCTTGTTTCTATCATGCCAACATTTGTTCTAATCTTTCTATTTGTTCTAATTTTTTTTTTTCAAAAGAAAAGGAAAAAAACAGGTATTTTAGGCACCACTGGTCAGTGTAGGGCCGGTGGGTGGGACATGGCATTAGATGTGCTAGTTGAGCAGAGCTGTGCTGTTAATTTTCTGAAAGTGGTAACAAAATACATAAAATAAAACAGTGCAATGCCAGGACAGGCCAGCATGAGATAGGTGAGTTCTTCCCTCCGAAGCCTTCCTTCCAGGCTGTTTTATGTGCCTTTCCTTAGTGTGTCCTTCCTGTCTAATTAGGTTTCTCTCATTGCCCTTGTCCTAATGTTTTACAGTTATCTAAGGTGGAATAGCACAGTGGAGAGAAGCAAAAATATTGGAGTGAGACAGACTTAGGCAGAGGTGGCAATATTGTAAAAATAATGATGCTTAAGATGTAAGACTATTCATTGCTTGATTTACTTCCAAGATCCCAGAAGGGCACAAGAAATGTGTTCACACAATCATATGTTTTAAATAAAATTTGCAAAAGATATTTAACCACAATCAGTCAACCCCATTATCATTTTACTCTGACTGTCCGGCATCATATTTCCTGTATCAGGTGGTATTGGAGGGTCTGTGGGCATTTTTGAGACCCAAATGGGGGAAGTTGAGTTGAGAATAATTTCAGTTTGGCTTTAGTGGGACATATTTATGTGGGTGTCAGTCATATCTGTATATTGATAATTTATTGCTAGCCATTCAGGGTAGCATCCACTATGCCAAAACAAATATGCAGGGCCAGAAGTCATATCAAAAAGTGAAAGTGTGCTTCCCAATGGCTCCCAGGTTCAGAAATTTGTAGGTTATTGAAGAGAAGCAGATGGTGAAATGCACAGAGACAAAGCTAATCCAGGGAAAATAATTTCAATCATCCAGTGTGTAAAGCTGCAGACAGAGAATTTGGTTTTAGAATTTGACCAGAAAACCTAGTTAAGACAGGTTCTGTCAGGAATGTATCTGATAATGTCTTATGTACAATTAAAACCACATCATACGTTACAAAATTTTTTTGATGAAAATAGTACAAAATTAAAGAATCCTGTGTATTAAGACGCAAACCTATAGCAGTACTTCAAATGTGTGTGAAATTTTATGAATCCCAGTATTAATAAGAACAAACATAAATTTTAATCAACTGTGCTTGAAATAAGACTGAAATATCTTTCTATTCTCTCTACAGAAAATAATATAAAATTTTTGTTATATGAAGAGATAATCCAGAATTATGAAATTAAAATATAGATAAAAGCTATTAGAGAATTCTGTCTGGCATTGGCTGAATATAAAATATTGTTTTTTTGATTATGTGATATTTTTGATATTTAACTTTATAAAATATTTGATTTATTATAAATCATTTTCTTGTTCTAAATAGATATTCACTTTTGTCACTAATTTTATTATTAATTTTGTATTCTTTTTGTGGTAAAATTAAATTTACTACTTTAAACATTTTAAGGTATACAGGTCTGTGGCATTAAGTACATTGACGTTGCTGTGCAACCCCCATCGCGCATCATCTCCATAACTTTTTCATCTTTCCAAATGGAAACTCCATATTCATTAAACAATAACCCCCCACTCCTTCCTTCCCCGAGCTCTGGCAGCAATTATTCTATTTTCTAGCTCGATAAATTTGACTATTCTAGTTATCCCATATAAGTGGAATCACACAGTATTTGTCCTTTTGTATATGGCTTATTTCACTTAGCACAGTGTCTTCAATCTTCATCCATATTGCAGCATGTATCATTTCTTTTTAAGGCTGAATAATATTCCCTTGTATATACAGTAGTCCCCCTTATCTGTGAGGATACGTTACAAGACAATACATGAAACCATGGCTAGTACCGAACCCTATAAACACTATGTTTTTTTTCCTTATACAAACACACCTATGATAAAGTTTAAATTATAAATTCGGAATAGGAAGAGATTAACAACAATAACTAATAATAAAATAGAACAACTATAACAATATATCATAATAAAAGTTATGTGAATGTAGTCTCTCTCTCTCAAAATATTGCATTGTACCGTACTCACCTTTCTTGTGATGGGAGATGCTGTGATGTCTCTGTGATGAGATGACAGGAGGTGAATGATGTAAGCATTGTGATGTAGCCATAGGCTACTACTGATCTTCCTTATTTCTGAATCTGTGTATCCAGCCCTTTGCGGTGTGGTGTCACTCATTTCTTGCTTGCTGAAGTCTTCGTAGATGCTCAGTGCTTTCTGGTGCAACAGGTTGTTATCAAAACATGTTTTCTATTCATGTCTTCCACCCACCCATTTAAAGTCTTTTCCGTCTTAACAAAACACCCATCTTCCACTGTAGCTGTAACTTTTACAGTTTGAGTTGCAACAGCAACACTAGCATGAATTTCTTTTTCCTCCTTCACAATTGCCTGGATAGAAGATTTGTTCTTACCATAGATCTTAGCAACCTCAGTATATGACTTTTTTCCTTTCCTTATTAAGCCAAAAGCTTTCAAATTTTCACTTAAAGGAAGGACTGATGGCTTCTCTTTGGCATATCCAAATTACCAGCATCACAAGTCTTGGGCTTTGGGACCATTATGAAGTAAAATAAAGGTTACTTGAACACAAGCACTGCAACATGGCAACAGCAAATCTGATAACTGAGAAGGCTACTAAGTGACTAAGGGGAGGGCAGTGTGTACAGAGGCGATACGATGGACAAAGGGAAGATTCACGGCCCCATCAGGATGGAGTGGGATGCTGTGAGATGTCATCACACTACTCAGAATGGCATACAATTGAAAACGTATTAATTATTTCTGGAGGTTTCCATTTAATAATTTTGGACTGTGGTGGATCATACATAACTGAAACAGAGGAAAGCAAAGCTTTGGTTAAGGGGGAAACTACTGTATATATAGTACCACATTTTGTTTATTCATTCATCTGACGATAAACACTGGGTTTGTTTCCACCTTTGGACTATTGTGAATAACGCTGCTATGAATACAGGTGTACAAATATCTGTAGAAGCCCCTGTTCTCAGTTCTTTCAGATATATACTCAGAAGTGGAATGCTGGACCATAAGGTAGTTCTGTGTTTAATTCTTTGAGGAATCACTATACTGCTTTCCACAATGGCAACAGCTCTTTACATTCCCACCAGAAATGCACAAGGGTTCTCATTTCTCCACATCATCACCAACACTAGTTTTCTGCTGTATTTTTGTCTGGTTGGTTTTCTTTTTGTTTTGTAGTAGCCATCTGATGAGTACAAAGTGCATAATTTTTTAAAGACGGCCTCCCAAAAACCTGGGTCTTCTCTGTGCTCGCGTCTGAATTTTAGTTCTACCATGGCATATGGTCCATCGTCCATGATTTTGTTTCCTCGCTTGTAAAATGAGGATAAAAATAAACATGACTCTAGGATTGTTTTAAAGATTTGGTGAAATAATATATGTGAAACCATTAGCACGTAGTCTACACTTAAAAAGTAGCAATCCCTTTCATTATTATTTACTTACTTGTCTTTCTCCTGTACAACATTATGAGCTCCTCACTCATTTTCTGTCCTCAACACCCAGCATAGGACCTGACATATACTTGGTGTTTAATGGAGGTTTGATGGTTGAGCTTAAAATCATCCATAGAAGACAGGCCACAATTCTTTTAGTCACAATGCATATAGAAGTCAAAACTTCCTCAGTGAAGAGGAACTGAAAGTAAATATCAGAACCTTGCTGCTCTGTAATTCACTGAGTGCCATCAAGTCTTTATCAACACAGTAAAACCTTTACTGTTCTCATTCTCTAAAGTAGCTTCACTCACGCTCAGCAAATGATTTTATTTTTCTCATTAAGTTGTAAATCATATTACCTCTCTGGGTATTGCTTTAGACAAATATTTGTATTGGGTGGACCCTACCTGACTACTGCTGACAAGATTCTGGTGCACCAAAGGGCAAGAAAGTTTCAATGGCATGTGATTTAGGATGCTGCCCCAGCTGGGCTGATTTCTGCTTAGGTGTACTACACATGGCATTAAAGCCTGCAATATTCAGAGACCCCATTCTTTGGGGGTTGCCTTAGGATTCATGAAAGCCCAGAAACTGTATTCAAAATTGTGAGCATGTGTGTATACGCACACACATCTGAGAATATGTGCACTTTCAAAGGAAACAAACCTAACTTTTGTCATAATTTCAAAGGAATGCATGACCAAAAGAATTAAGACTAACAGACCTAGAAAGCCTAGGGTGGCAGAATCATTATCAAGCCAGAGGCTTACCTTTAGGAAAAGAAACAGGTCTTGAAACAATTTGTGGCATGAGTTCAGATCTTTAGGGGAGCTAGAACCCCCAATTACTAGGACCAAGGCACAGAATCAGCTAACCAAACTCCAAGGATGAAGAGTCATTGGAGTTGGCAGGGCAATTTAAATCTCCTTTAAACTCCCTCTAACTGCACATAAGTTAGATCCAGAATCTGTGGATCCATCCTAAAGATGGCAGTAGTCATTATAGCTGGGAGCTATTCAGAGAGGCATTCAAATATCACAGTGTGTCATATGTTAAATGCAGACAACCAAAGGTGATAGAATTATGACATCAAATTTAAAATTCTTAGAAGTATCCAGAATAGTATGAAAATGTAAATTTAGCACTTCTAAGATCCATTTAAACACAATGGCAAATTATATTTTAACCTATTTTGTGTCTTAATCTGATAAGAAGAAATTTGAAATTGTGCATCTTTTAATACAGGACTGAATGAAATAATTTCTGAGAAAAGTCAATAAAAATAAATATTAGCTGAGAAAAGAAAATCTAAGACATAAATTTAAAATAGTGTATCCGTACATACTTATACTACAGGTTGTCATACATTTTGACAGTACTTGTAATTTTTAGAAAATTGAAATTACTTTCTATTTACTCTCTGTAAATATAAAGCATCTCTACTGAGACATGGTTACTGAGTTCCATATTTACAGAAATGAGCTAGAATGTTTTACTCTCTAACTACAATAAAATCACCCAAGGTGATCATAAAGTTCCCATATCTCTTTCTAAAAAATAAAAATAAAATAGAACAAAGCTAAAAGATTTTAAAACTTAAAAAAAAAACTCCAAGGTCTTAGTACTATTAAAAAATGCCTAAGTTTAGAGAGTTTTGATTCAATTTCCTCTTAATTTCACTCTTCCCATGATAACCAGTCACTACCATTTGTATCCCCAGAGGTTTGAATGAAGTCTGACAAAAGTTTACTTCAATTGATTTCCTGCCATTCTGAGATAGGCTGAGACTGTCAAAGTGAAGGAAAAACAGTACAAATAAACATATAAAATACAAGAAGCATAAATCTTTATGGGCTTATAAATTACAGGTATTAATATACAACAATCACTAGTTCTCTAGAACAGTCCTAACCTATTCTATGGCTGTGCCATCTAGCCCTTAATGACAGGGTTCAGCTTCAAAGAGAGCTGGTTCAACATCTCCCCATTTCAGTTCCTGGCCTGATTCCGAAAGGTTTGGTGTCATGTTATTTCTCACTACTGAGGAAAAAGTTTGCTGGACACATTAAACCCTACGTAGCCAAATTCCAGTGATCTTATTTGGTCATATATTACTTGGCTACTTGTTGAACTGTAATCCTATCCTCTACATACAAGTCCAGGACTATAACAGTTTCTTAATCATAAGTAAAAGTAATTTCCAATTAATAAGAAACAGACTAACATGGGTAACAGGCATAAGGGATGAATGAAAAACATCAAGATTAACCCACCATAGTGCCAGGGTTCCCATTCATTTCCCCTTCAGGTAGCCATTTGGAGTATACTTTTAAAAGAGAACCCTGTTCACATGCTTTCTCTTAAGTACAACTTTTGCATCAACCAAACGTGGACTAGCTATTATGATGCAAAGGACCACGGGAAGCTGCTCTGGCTAAACATCTCCTTCTTGCTGGTCCTACCAGTCCACCGCATTTCATTGTTCAAAATGCATTTCTTTACTTAAGATCGTTGGAGTTGAAAATCACTATGTAAAGCAAAGATGTGACTGGAAGTTACCACATTAAGCTCTTTTCTGTCATTAATGCATTGATATGAATTTGTGTCAAGATTGTTAACTAGCCAAGGTTAGGCATTGAAAGTTGGACAGATGCATCCTAGGCAAGCCGGGGTGATCTCCAAAGTGGGGTAACCAAGAGCATTAGGAAACTGAAGTTGGAAAAGAGAGGGTAGCATGAAAGATGAAATCTGATATAAATAAGGGGGTAGCAGGGCAAAGCCATTTCACAGATCTGTAAACAAACTGCAATGCTGACCTCTGGTTTCCCTAACATAAGAGCTTTCACAAAGTAAACATGTTATTTAAAAATAATATCTCAAATAGCCATGCAGTTATGATGCACAGTTTAACTGAGGCAGGGGAGATTCTCAGAGGGAAGAACCCAGAGATCAGGGTTCAAGGCTGGGAGAGAAGTGGCTACTTCCTTGGAAATGTTCCTAGGTGTCCTGATCTGCCACTGAGCTACAGCCTTCAAACTCAAACTGCAAGGGAAGCTTTTTTCGAGCCTCCCTGGAAAAAACCCATGACCCCAAAATCCTTCCCTCGAAACTCTGTCCAGAGGCTTGGTACTGCTTCAAGTAGAAAATCTGATTTGGTTTCTGGGAAGGAGGACCTGTTGGAAAGTTACAAGATTGACATGACAGTGACAAGTCTGGAACCTCCTGGCTCTGATGCACAGTGCTTGAACTCCCTTAGAAATGAAGCATTGCCCCCAAGATAGTATAAAGTTACAATTATCTAAAGTTTTCTCTCTTTTTTTTTTTACCTGTTTCTCTTTCTCCAAAAAAAAGTTTAATTTTAAGAACAATGAAAAATCAATCTTAAACAATTATAGGGAAACCCAAAAGAGCACACTGTGCATTTCAGCTACTTCAGTCACAATGAAACAATCATTAAAAAGATATTATGTTTCACACAAAGAAAATGTGAAAAAAAAAACCCTCCATACTGTTAAAGCAATCATGTACCACAACTAAAGACAGGTAGAGTTTTTAAATTTTAAATTTGGCCGGGTGCGGTGGCTCACACCTGTAATCTCAGCACTTTGGGAGGCAGAGAAGGGCAGATCACGAGGTCAGGAGTTCAAGACCAGCCTAGCCAACATGGTGAAACCTCATCTCTACTAAAAATACAAAAAAATTACCGGGGCATGGTGGCACACTCGTCTAGTCCCAGCTACTCAGGAGACTGAGGCATGAGAATTGCTTGAACCTGGGAGGCAGAGTTTGTGGTGAGCCGAGATTGCGCCACTGCACGCCAGCCTGACAACAGAGTGAGATTCTGCCTCAAAATAATAATTATTATTATTTTATTTAATTTTTTAATTTTAAAATTACAAATGATTCGTAAACATTCTGTCCTCTCTTCTTTCAATATTTTATTTATTTTCTAATATGTATAACTAGCTGGAAAATTGTACAGTTCATATTCTTTTATAAGTAATGAAAAGAAAATAAGTGAGATTTAATATATATAAATAATTTTCTATTATTCTTTAATGCTTTTTATTTATTTAGTGCTTTTGTTTTATACAACATACAAAATACTACCGCAGCACATGTAGTGTAATAGACAGCTTAGTCGTAATCTTACTTTTCAAAAAATTGTATATAATACATAATCTCAACCCCAGTATCAGATATCACTTGTGTACATCTTGCCTTTATTCCTATTCTTGCTTCTGGAAATCTTAGCCATTTCTGGCAAAGGGTATACAAGGAATAGTTCTAAAGCAGTGGCTCTCTAAGTGTGTTCCTCAGAGCAGCAGTATCAGCATCACCTGGGACTTGCTAGAAATGCAGATTCTCAGCTTCCATCCCAGACCTACTGAATCAGAAACTCTGAAGGTGAGGCTGGGCAATCTGTGTTTTAACAAAGCCCTCTGATGCACAGAAATGTTTGAGAACCACTCAATTAAAGGAACCACAAGGCAAATATTTTTTACATGCTTCAGAACTTATCCCTAGCTTTGTTTTTCTCTTTTCAATCATTTAATTTAGATGTTTTCTCTTATGCCACAGAGTTGAGTGAGATTTCCCTGACTCCCTTGGTTTTTTTCAAACAAGTACATTTCTTTTCCTCTTAGGAGTATAATTATCATGTAGATCGTACAAAATAAAATAACTTCTCCATGTGTTCATCTGCTTAGGAGATTTCCAATTTTATAAGGCAATAAAATAGTATTCAAAAGGGGGCACAATAGCTATATTGACATGTCAGTAGACATGTAGAAACTATAGAAATGGTTCTTTTCCTCTTATAAACTTTTTTTATTGGTTAAAACAAGATTTTATTAAAATATTGGCTTATTTTTAGGCAAGAAATTTTTAATTTTTAAATTCTATAATCTGTCTCTTGGAAATTCTTCAGATTAATATCTCAAAATCTTATAAACTTTTAAATATGAGGTTAAGAAAAAATTTAAATAATTTTATTACAAAAATGATATATGTTCTTTGCAACTATCAAACAATACAGATGTAAATCAAGTAACAATTAACAATCTGTCATCTTTTAAAATCATAGTCTCTTCAAGGCAACAAATGTTACCAGATTGGTGTTTCTTTCTAATCTCTCTTCACTGAATGCATAAGTGTGTAGATGCAAAACAATTTTATATGCAAAATCAGGATCATATTATGCCATTGCTCTTCAATTCACTTTTTACACTTAAAGTATCACAAATGCACTTGTCTAGTATCACTATTTAATTCCATTCCCCTTTAGGTTATTTTGAAATGCCTGCTCTTATAAACATTGATTCAGTTAGCATCCTTGCACATTTATTTCCAATTACTCTTGTTAATTTTTCAATTACACAGACTCCTAAATGGGGAATATTTGAATCTAACTCTATGTCCATTTATAATTTAATTAAATGCTGCAAATGAATTATTGGAGTACTTCGTGTTTCCACAGGAATATTATCAGTCTTTTGAATTTTGCCTCCCATTCCCATGGTCTCTCATTGTTTTGATCTACGTTTCTCTAAACAGTGGTCACATAGATGATCTTTTCTCACACTGTTGGCCATTGGCTATTTTGTGAGCAAAAGGTCAAAAGTCTTCCTTGGAGGCTAAGGGGGAAAAGTGACCTTTTGAAGCTCAGGGTGAGAAACAGCATGATGGGTAGCACACAGTAACTCACACCTGTAATCCTAACACTTTGGGAGGCTGAAGTGGGAGGATCACTTGAGCTCAGGAGCTCGAAACCAGCCTGGGCAACATAGTGGGACCTCATCTCTACAAGGAATCTTAAAAAAAAAAAAAAAGAAGAAAGAGCATGGTGGGGCTTCTTCCCTCCTTAACTGTGTGGATTAACAATAGTTCTGCTCAAAGTTGCAGTTCCTCTCCAGGGCTGCTAAAGTTGGCCTGCAGAAGCAAGCTGTACATAGGACATTGGCAAAGGCAATTTTTCTCCAAAGACCAAGAGACATCTACTGGGTTTCACTGACTGCACTCACTCAGGGAGCCAAGGGTTCTGAGTTCCTTATCCCAGGGCAAAACATCAACCCTGTACCTAGAGGAGACACTGCCCTCTGCCTGGGTCTATAAAAGCCTTCATTATTTTGGAGGTCCCTAGGCCTTGCTTATTCTACTGATTGACTCTCACCTGCAGGGCACTAGCAAGAAGAGGGAGGTCATGGATATGCAAGGAAATTGTCATCTGTCCCAATATTTTGTATTTTCTTCATGTGTATGGCCACAGTTGTTCTCCCTGAACTTAAAAATAAATTAACAAGCACAGGCTATACTGAAGGTGAAGAGGAGATGGTTTTAAAATAAGTTTTAAAGGGAATCAACAATTTATAAATTTATTTAGAATATAACACAAGCAAAGTGCATAAAATGATTTACCAGTTCTTCCAAATGCTCATTTTAAAGCAAAAGCCCTGTGTACGAATGAGTGCAGAACACTGTGGCACAAAGTCCATCTTTGGCTTCCCCAGCCTGCAATGTGAGAGATTCCTTTTACCATAATAATATTAGGGAGGCTCTGTCTAGCCAAGCAGTGCTCACTTTCTTAAGTCATAGAGGTTTATCATGTCAGGCAAAGTTCAGAATCATTTAATCTCACCTTTCATCATCCATGTTGGTAGAGACAGAGCTACCTACTTCTAGATTTATGTGCCTGTAATTTTTTCATGTTGTTCTGAAATGAAGTGCCTGTTAAGTTTACTCCCCAGATAATCCTTTGTTTCTGGAAGTTCATGGAAGTCACCCTTTGTCATCATTAATGTAATATTGTCTCACAAGCAGGTATTATAACTCAATTCTGAGATTCCCTCACCCTTTTATATACCGATGATGCCATAACTAATTACTCTGCTTCATATAGCTCAGCTGTATCTCCAACCAGGGCCTGAGGCCTCCTCTTAAGCCCCTACCCCATCTGACCACCCACCTCCCCATCTCATCCTGGACCTCTTGCCCACAGAGGGAGAGCAGAGGGCTGCCTCCAGAGCCAAGAGACAGCTGCTGCTGCCAGTACCGTCTAGAAGCTGAACACCTACACCCACCCTCAGCAACTTTCTCTCCACATGCCCCTCGGCTGGCACTGCAGGGTGGATAATGCTCAAGTTAATTTGATACTCCCAGCCCTGTCAGAGTTATAAGCTATTAAAAATTGAAACTTATTTATTCTCCAGGTAGGTTTCACATTTCTGGTACTAAGACGAGGTCATGTCTTAGGGAAAGAAATGGTATCTCTTTCCTGAAAATAGTGTACTAAGATTCTGGCACCTTTTCCAGCATGAGATTTTTCATAGCTCAGTGGGTATTACAGCAGTGTAGCTTGATTAAAAATTCTGTTACTCTAGTTCCAGATGGTTTTTATTTTGGATGTGCTCAAAGTGTTTGTTCACCACATCACTAATGTTCCATAGAAATAAATTAACAAAATCAATTCACTTGCTTATTCATTCCAATATTTAACAAAAGTTTTTGATTATCTACTGAAGAGAATGGAAGATTCCTAGGATTGATAAAATTCAGACTCTGATTTTAAGAGTCTTACTACCCATCTGGTGGAGAGACAAGTATACACATAAATACAACCACGGTTTCAACGTGTGAGTGCTGTCATAAGAAAGATGTAAAACAAACTCTATGGCAATGCAAAGATGAAAGACTTTATTCAAGAAACACCTATCATCTGAGATGTATTTTTGATGATAGGTTAGATTTTCACAAGTGGATATGTGTGTTTGGGACAAGAGTTGGGCATTTCATATTAAAGAGCAGCACATCGCAAAGTCTGAAGGTAAAGAGAGAAAGACACAGAATAAATTTGGGGTTAATAGCCAGGTGCAGTGGCTCACGCCTGTAACTCCAGCATTTTGGGAGGCCAAGGTGGGCAGATCGCTTGAGCCCAGGAGCTCAAGACCAGCCTGGGCAACATGGTGAGACCCTGTATCTATTGAAAAAAAAAAAAAAGAAAAAAGAAAAGAAGGGAAAGGAAAGAAAAGGAATTTGGGGACAACATATAGTCCTGCTTTACTGAAAAATAAACAGTATAAAGGAAACTATTGAAATAAAAATCTGGAAAAGTAGATCTGAGGCCCTTGCCTGCTAGGTTGTGGTGTCTGCCTATTATGCAAAGCACTGGGAAGCTGTCGAAAATTCCCTGACAATGAATGAGGTGACTGGAACAGGGCTTCAGGGCTATCATTCTTGCAGTAGGTCTTTAGCTGTATATGAGGGAGCAAAGGCTTAGACAATGAGATCAGTTAGGATGTGATTTGATGTCAGCAGGTAAGAGGCAATGGTGATGAAAGGAGAAGGAAGGAAAGAACACCAGAGGGGTTGTGAAGATAGAATTGGCAGCATTTACCACGAGAGCCTAAGGAAAGGGAAGGAGACACAGATAACTCCAAACCAGTGGGCCTAGACCCTTACCATTGATAAGGATGGCAACAGTAACCAACACACTGGAGGCAGGAAGGGAACAATCACCAATTCATTTGGAGGCAGGAAGAGCTCAGAGTGTGAGCAAGTCACTCAGGTGGTGCTCCCTTCAGCAGAAAGGCTGTGTAGATGAGTGTTTAGTTAAAGAACTGACATTTTCACAGATATGCCTTGAAAATATGTAAATCTGTATTTCTTAAATGGTTAGCAAGCGGAGCCCTCAACAGCATTTATCACCTGCATGAACAGAATTATTTATTGTGCTGTGCTCCTGTGAATGGTATTCCAGGAATTGGAAAGATGTGGACAAAGTTTTGTTTTAAAATTAACTCTTAAAGAACAGGAATTTCTCTCATTAGTAGTAAAAGCAACAAGAGGTTGCCAAAAGCAAAAGTGTTGAGAAAGAAACATGTTCCCTTTACTTTTTCTTTAAATTCTAAGTGAATGGACATGACACAAAACAGCAACCATGATGACTGAGCAAACCTATGTAGACTTAACAGCCCTTATAAAACTCACATCACCCTGACTTGCTTTCGTGCTATTGTGCCAAAAGGGAATTGCAGGCAAACAGTTCACATAGATGACTATATTGATAATCATTCTGCCAAACTACACATCTTTAGTTCTTTCTAATTGCTTCTTCTCATGTATCTATTGCTAATATCAGCACTGATATTTTCATCAAAATAATATATGATAAGTTATCTGCCTAAAAATTTCAATAGAATCAATAGAATCGATGGATGACTCTTTTCTGCTACATCAACTACAGCCAATTGAATGATATCCATCAATATCCAGAGAATGATAAGCTTTAGTAATGAAACTATTTGTACATTTTATTATTTCAACCATCACTAACTCCCCTTGCTCTCCCCCTACACACCACAATTATACTCCCAATTTTGCTTTTTAGAAAGCAAAATCCCTGAATCTTTTTCAGCTCTCAGTGAAGCTAATTTCCTTGAATCCCACCCCCTCAAAATATGCCAATTCAATTACACCCAGGGCCAAAAATCATCTTTTATTTCCTGTTTGGCCTGTTTCCTCCTCAATACCCCAACCACCACAACCTTCAAACGCCACCATCACTAAACGAGTCCTTGAGAAGTTTCCCCTTGCTTCCTACCTGTAGTAGGCTAAATAACTGGCCCCAGTGATGTCCACATCTTAATCCCCAGAATCTTTGAAAATGTCTTACACAACACAAGGGACTTCACTGACGTGATTAAATGAAGGATCTGGAGATGGGAGATTATTCTGATTCATCCAGATGGGCCTGATATAATCACAAAGATTCTTATAAGAAGGAGGAAGAAAAGACGAGGGAGAGAAGATTTTATACTGCTTGCTTTGAGGATGGAGAAGGGATCATAAGCCAAGGACTGTAGGAGGCATATAGAAACTGGAAAAGACAACAAAACAAATTCTCCCCTAGAGACTGCAGAAGGAATGCAACCCTGCCAACCCCTTGATTTTAGCCCCAAAAACATATTTTGGATTTGTGACTGCCAGAAGTGTCAGGAGAATAAATTTGTATTGTAAGAGGCTAAACTTTTGGTGATTTGTTTCAGCAGCAGTAGAAAACTACTATATTACCTCTCTGTATGGTCTGCCATAAACTCAATACCATAAAGATGTGGATTGCCTGCCCAGAGAAGGTAACTTGCATGATCGATGTGTACCTTCAGATGATAGTAGCTGGTGAATTGGTGCTAATAGCGCTGGTCCAGTGAAGAAAGGATGAGGTGCAATCCACATGGAGTTTCCACATAGTAAGCCCCACTGATTGTTAGACATCAAGCTCAATACTTCACGTCTGTTATTTTATTTTATTTTAGTTTATTTTTTGACAGAGTCTTGCTCTGAGTCTTGCTCTGTCACCTAGAGGGCATCTCACATTGCACCCAGGGAATGCAGTGGTGTGATGGCTCACTGCAACCTCTGCCTCCTGGGTTCAAGTGATTCTCATGTCTCGGCCTCCCATGTAGGTGGGATTACAGGTGCCTGCCACCATGCCCAGCTAACTTGTGTATTTTTAGTAGAGAGAGGGTTTCGTCGTGTTGGCCAGGCTGGTCTCAATCTCCTGGCATCAAGCAATCATTCCGCTTCAGCTTCCCAAAGTGCTGAGATTACAGGTGTGAGCCATGGTGCCTGGCCACATCTGATATCTCTTTAACATTTTCTTCTTTATTATCTTTTCAAATGTATTTGACACATACAGTGCTTATCTTCTTGGGTATCTGGTGGTCTTCATAAACTCATTATTTGATGATTTGGGGGAGTCCTAAATTCCTAAACTGGACAATCTTTCCTTAAAGAGATCAGTAGCCAGTGGTCATCAGCAACCATGAACCAGTTCAGCTCCCTTGAGAGTGTCTGAGCAG
Source organism: Pongo pygmaeus (assembly GCF_028885625.2). Lineage (NCBI taxonomy): Eukaryota > Metazoa > Chordata > Mammalia > Primates > Hominidae > Pongo > Pongo pygmaeus. Next base: position 52,086,895 of record NC_072380.2, read on the forward strand.
AAGAGTCACAGACTCAGATTTCCCCTCCCACTGGCCTGAGCCTCAGATTTATTATTGGCATCCACTCTCAGGATGGGACACCATGTGTCTCTAAGGTCCAGTTCTCAGTTTTGGGGGGGTTTGCTTTGTGTTTAGAGGGAAAAGGTGCATTTCCTGAAAGGATCAATTACTTCTTGCAGAACCCACATTCTCTCCAGGAGTGTGGTCTCCCCAGGGCCTGGTGGTTCTGCAAGAGAGAAATGGTCGATGGCAGATGGTGGTGCAAAAGTAGATGATTTAAATTACGTTTAGGAGGAAGAAGCTATTAAACTTGCTGCTGATTTGATAAATAGATTTTGTGAAAGGAAATATTCAAAGAGGACTCCTAGGTTTCTTCCTTAAGAAATAGGAATGGTATAATGCCATTTACAGTTACCGGAGATGAGAAACAAGAGTTATGCTTGTATCATTTTTAACTGTTTATTCATATATTTATTTATTTATTTAGAGACAGGGGGTGTCGCCCAGGCTGGAGTGCAGTGCTGCAAACACAGCTTACTGCAGCTTTGACCTCCCAGGCTCAAGCAATCCTTCGGCCTCAGTCCACCAAGTAGCTGGGACTACAGGCACATGCCACCACGCTTGGCTAATTTTTGCATTTTTTAGTAGAGATGGGGTTTTGCCATGTTGCCCAGGCTGGTCTGGAATTCCTGAGCTCAAGTGATACTCCTGCCTTGACCTCCCAAAGTGCTAGGATTATGGGCCTGAGCCACTACACCCAGCCAACGCTTGTGTTGTTTTCTAAAAAGGCTTTACTGTTGAGTGCCCAGGCCATTTTAAAAACTTTTTATCTTTTAGATTGACAAGGAAAGGTCAGCAGTGTCTTTAGTTTCACATTTAGGCCTACTTTCAGGGAAAACTGGTATTTCATCTTCTTATAAATAAAATCTGGCTGGCTTGATTTTTCTATTTAAGATATGAAAAATTACTAGATATTTCAAGCAAGTTAGGGTTAGAGGAGGTAAAAGACTACAAAATCTCATATTTTATCTTTCTAGAAGGATTTATGGAAGAAGGGCTATGGAATTTGTTCCCAAAGACTGGCTAACAAAGATTCAATGGGACTTGAACCGTTCTTTCTATATGTTCATAGCTTGCTTTTTCAGTGTCTTCTTTTTAACCAAATGCTACAACCAGAAAACATAATTTGTCTGGAACATCAGCACATGTTTTCCATGGTCTTCCAGGGAATTTAATCTCCTTATTGGTAAATCATACACAATACCAATAAGTGGGTTTTAAGCTCCGGGACTCAGGTTTCAGGGTATCTGGATGTCCCAGAGTATATCAAAGAGGCCAGTGCACAGAGATAAGATACATGCCTACATTTTTAGGCACATTAGTGGAATAAGCCTTTGTTATAGCACCTACCAAGTTATCAACAATATGTGAAAGACTGTTGCAAGCAGCTTCTTCTGTGCTCTTGCACAAACAAAGATAAACAGAAAATAACTGTTGATGAAATTAGTCTTTTGTTTCTCCAGCTGCCCTGTCCTGTCTCATGTCATTTCCATGCAGGGCTTCCTTTTTATTCGAGGTTCAGTGTCTCTTCTTCCAAACCCTCTCCACCAATTAACACAAGAAGAGTCCTGATATCATCATTTACAAGTGGTTGAATCTTATTTTTCATTCGTTAGCAGTTCCAGGTCTTTCTATTTTTAAGAGTTACTTGAATTTCCCTAGGACTCATCCACCGAACGAAGTCACTGACTCATAGATCTGGCCTGCAGGAATAGATTCTCCCCATACTCCACTCCAGTCAAAACCCACCATGTTAATTCTTGGATGTTTCATGTGCTCAGAAACAAGTCTGCTCATGTTCTTCCATCTGGCCTTCCAGTTATGGCCTTTCTTGCCTCAAAAGCTATTTTTAAAAGGCACTTCCTCTCTACCTTGGCTTCTGAAAACCATTAAGAGAATATGGCTTTGCTGAGTAGGGTACAGTGTGTGGGTGCCTTCCCAACTGCACAGCATCAAGGTACAAAGTGACACTTCATTTCTTTCAGTTCTCACTGTGTTCAAGGTCCTATGTTGTACTTGGTGAACTAATGGGCTAAAGATTTTGCAAATTACCACCTAAGCCTTCACACAACTTTGCTTTGGCCTTTGATCTCACCAAAATCACCTTGAAAAGAGTTCCTTTTGTTTCTACCTGCCACATTTGCTTCATTTAAAAATAATAATAATAAATTATTGATACCATTAAAGCTTTAATCTAGATTTCCCATTTTCTTGCTTTATCTTTTCCTTCCTGGAGGCAACTGTGATCACCTGAACAGGTAGTTATTTTTCTCGAGTGTATTGTTCATGTGATTGCTACCTAGTCTGAATTTGTAAGTTACATGTTGCATTGCTATGCATATTTTTAAACATTATAAAATTGGTATTATGCTATATACATTGTTCTCCAATTTAACTTTTCTTGATTAATTATGTTTTTGAGAATTATGTATGTTGAGCATATAGTTCTGTTTATACTCTACTGTATAACAATGCCACAGTGTACTTGTCTATTCTCCTGTTGCTGATATGTAAGTGGTTTCTAGTTTTTAGCTACTAATGACTATGCTTCAATAAGTATTTTTCCTTTTAAATGGATTTGAAGCAATAGTAAGTGTGGAAAACTTATTAGGTTGGTGCAAAAGGGTAATTATGGTTTCTGCCATTATGTTCAATGGCAATTACCCTTGTACACCAACCAGATAGAATAAGGATGTGTTGTTCTTCAGAGCTCATACTTAGTTATGGTTGTCACAGAGGGTCATCTACAATTTGGCAGAAGAGTAGTAAGAAGAAAAAGTTGCTTTCCTGGAATATCGCTTTCTTTCCTTTTATCTTCTCCCTAACTCTAACACAACTTTTCACCTCCTCTCTTTCTGCCACCAAAACTCTCATATATTGCCAACCCAGAGCCCATCCAGATCTTATATTGACAATAGCTTGCTTTTGGAATTAGGAAGACCTAAGTTAAAATGCCGCCTCCACTTCTGTGAAAGTTTGGACAAAGCTATATAGATCATTTAAACTTCATTTTTCTCATCTGTAAAAATTGGAGTGATATTAATTACATGATACTGGTATTGTGAGGATTAAGAGACAATATCCGGGAACTTATGGTGGACTGCACTCTTCCCATAGAAAGATAAGGTATATCTCCTCCTCTTGAATTTCGGGGCAGAGCCGGGTAAATGGGCCTCTCCATGTAATTGCTCCAGCAGAATAATTAGCTTTCTAAACAGATGCTCAGGCCTCCCAGAGAGTGTTCCTAAAGAAGGGAAGTAGAGGCTACCAGTCTGATAAGGCCTAAGCCTGGGAACTGGTGCCGGGTCTCTTCCACCATATCCCATTACTCAAAGCAGCAAAAGATATCTGGAATAGCCTCCTAACTGATCTTTTCAGTAATAAGTCTTCCCTTCCTTCAAACCTGTTAATTTCCATTGTGTTTAACATACAGTAACTTGACGTGTGTAAGGTTCTGAACGATTGTTTTGCTTTCTAAACCATCGAATACTACCTTCGCCTGCTCGCTATGCCTCGGCTCTGTTTCAGGTTTTTTGCACATAGCAGACCACCCAAAAACTCAGTGGCTTAGAGTGACAACTTTTGTTTTCTTCTCACTGTTACGGGGTTGATGGGTGGATATTTCTATTGGTTTTACCTGGACTTACTCACTGAGCGCATTTCAGCTGGGTGGCTGAATTTCAGCTGGGACAGCTGGAATGCCAGCACCTTGCTCTCCAAGTGGTATTTCCTCTTGAAGGAGACCAGACCAAGCAGGACTTTCTCACATGGCTCATCTGTGTTCTGAACAAGCACTTATCAAGCCTTCGCTTGTGCTGTTCGCTGATGTCCCATTGGCCAAATAAGTCATGTGGCCGTGCCCTGAGTCAGTAAGGGAGGAGACTACATAAGGGCATGGATAAGAGAAGGCAGGATTCATTGGAGGCCATTAGCATCAACAAGACCCAAATGCCTCATTTTATTTCCTAGAATGCACCGGGCTCTTTTTTGCTTTAAGGTCTTTTCATAGTCTTCCTTTTAATCATTCAACAAATATTTAGGCACCCTCAGACACTGGACAAAATGCTCAGAGCTCTCAAGAGTCTTTCCTTCTAAAGAGGGAAAGCATATAATAAATATATGCAAAACTAGAAAAGATAATTTCAGAAGGTTATAAAACCTCCGAAAAAATAAACTCGGCTAATGGGTAGAAAGTGATTGGCAAAAGTGCAGAGTGAAATGAAGTTCAGCCAGGTCAAGAAGGCCTTCTGAGGGGATGGCACTCCATCTGAAAGCTGGTGATAAGAAAGCACAGCAGTGAGGTGTCACAGAGGAGGAGTGTTCTGGCCATACCTCAACCTTGGTCATGGCTGTCCTGTCTCCTCTTGCCTTCCTCCTTGTAAGTAGCCCATTCCTGCCCTTACCACTGCCCACCTAGTTTATCCCTTTAGAAAATTCACCACAATTTTGGGTGATTTGCTGTTGCTCCTTGTTTAAGTCCCTCATAAACTATAATGCTAATGAAGATAGAGTTGTTTCTGTATGTTTCTTGGATATTTTCATAGATCTATGCTTAGTTGACATTCAAAAACAATTGCTAAATGAATAAATGAATGAATTCACATAGTCACTCATGCAGGTTGAACACATGACCACAGATGCTCAGGGTGAGACAGGTTCCTATGTCCAGTTCCTCATGGGCCCAGACTACATTTTCCTGTCTCTCAGTTGGGACCAACCCACTGTGCAAGTTCTTTCTACCCTCCTGGGTGTTTCATTTCAGGGGTTCTTTGGACTCTTTGGAACTTCCCTGACTCTGAGCTGAGAACAGTTGCTATTCTGTCCAGCCTAATAGGTTTCAATAAATGTTAAGTCCCAGAGACAAAGCTTTGGGGCCTTGCCCCTTTTCCCTTTAGGAAGTCTGCTAGAATTCATATACAAAATTTCTACCCCTTTTCCCTGCTACTTTCAAATTTGAAATAATAAAAAAAGAGATTTTATTCTATTTCATTAGATACCACCTCTCATGAACAATGATAGCAGCTATCAATCATACTGTAAGTACCAGGTAACTAGACACCTGGCCTATATTATCATTAACCCTCACCACAATCCTGCAAGATAGGATTCTTTTCCCCATTTTCAGATAAGGAAACAGAGGCTTATAGAGGTGAAATAATTTCCACAATAAATCCGAGGATTAAAATGTAGATCAGGTGTTCAGGCCTACTTGAGTCCAGATCTGATGATCTTCCTACCAGACACGTTACCTTTGTGTTGACCCGCTCCACAGTGGGGATAAAAATACAGCTCCTTGTGGTTTTGATTTGCATTTCTCTGATGGCCAGTGATGGTGAGCATTTTTTCATGTGTTTTTTGGCTGCATAAATGTCTTCTTTTGAGAAGAGTCTGTTCATGTCCTTCGCCCACTTTTTGATGGGGTTGTTTGTTTTTTTCTTGCAAATTTGTTGGGGTTCATTGTAGATTCTGGATATTAGCCCTTTGTCAGATGAGTAGGTTGCGAAAATTTTCTCCCATTTTGTAGGTTGCCTGTTCACTCTGATGGTAGTTTCTTTTGCTGTGCAGAAGCTCTTGAGTTTAATTAGATCCCATTTGTCAATTTTGGCTTTTGTTGCCATTGCTTTTGGTGTTTTAGACATGAAGTCCTTGCCCATGCCTATGTCCTGAATGGTAATGCCTAGGTTTTCTTCTAGGGTTTTTATGGTTTTAGGTCTGACATTTAAGTCTTTAATCCATCTTGAATTGATTTTTGTATACGGTGTAAGGAAGGGATCCTGTTTCGGCTTTCTACATATGGCTAGCCAGTTTTCCCAGCACCATTTATTAAATAGGGAATCCTTTCACCATTTCTTGTTTTTGTCAGGTTTGTCAAAGATCAGATACTTGTAGATATGTGGCATTATTTCTGACGGCTCTGTTCTGTTCCTTTGATCTATATCTCTGTTTTGGTACCAGTACCATGCTGTTTTGGTTACTGTAGCCTTGTAGTATAGTTTGAAGTCAGGTAGTGTGATGCCTCCACCTTTGTTCTTTTGGCTTAGAATGAGATACCATCTCACACCAGTTAGAATGGCAATCATTAAAAAGTCAGGAAACAACAGGTGCTGGAGAGGATGTGGAGAAATAGGAACACTTTTACACTGTTGGTGGGACTGTAAACTAGTTCAACCCTTGTGGAAGTCAGTGTGGCAATTCCTCAGGGATCTAGAGCTAGAAATTCCATTCGACCCAGCCATCCCATTACTGGGTATATACCCAAAGGACTATAAATCATGCTGCTATAAAGACACATGCACACGTATGTTTATTGCGGCATTATTCACAATAGCAAAGACTTCATGTCTAAAACACCAAAAGCAATGGCAACAAAAGCCAAAATTGACAAATGGGATCTAATTAAACTAAAGAGCTTCTGCACAGCAAAGGAAACTACCATCAGAGTGAACAGGCAACCTACAAAATGGGAGAAAATTTTTGCAACCTACTCATCTGACAAAGGGCTAATATCCAGAATCTACAATGAACTCCAACAAATTTACAAGAAAAAAACAAACAACCCCATCAAAAAGTGGGCGAAGGGCATGAACAGACACTTCTCAAAAGAAGACATTTATGCAGCCAAAAGACACATGAAAAAATGCTCACCATCACTGGCCATCAGAGAAATGCAAATCAAAACCACAATGAGATACCATCTCACACCAGTTAGAATGGCGATCATTAAAAAGTCAGGAAACAACAGGTGCTGGAGAGGATGTGGAGAAATAGGAACACTTTTACACTGTTGGTGGGACTGTAAACTAGTTCAACCCTTGTGGAAGTCAGTGTGGCGATTCCTCAGGGATCTAGAACTAGAAATTCCATTCGACCCAGCCATCCCATTACTGGGTATATACCCAAAGGACTATAAATCATGCTGCTATAAAGACACATGCACGTGTATGTTTATTGCCGCATTATTCACAATAGCAAAGACTTGGAACCAACCCAAATGTCCAACAATGATAGACTGGATTAAGAAAATGTGGCACATCTACACCATGGAATACTATGCAGCCATAAGAAATGATGAGTTCATGTCCTTTGTAGGGACATGGATGAAATTGGAAATCATCATTCTCAGTAAACTATCGCAAGAACAAAAAACCAAACACCGCATATTCTCACTCATAGGTGGGAATTGAACAATGAGAACACATGGACACAGGAAGGGGAACATCACACTTCAGGGACTGTTGTGGGTTGGGGGGAGGGGGGAGGGATAACATTGAGAGATATACCTAATGCTAGATGACGAGTTGGTGGGTGCAGTGCACCAGCATGGCACACGTATACATATGTAACTTACCTGCACATTGGGCACATGTACCATAAAACCTAAAGTATAATAATAATAATAATAATAATAATAATTACAATAAAAGAAAAAAAAAAGAAAAAAAAAAGAAAAATGCCTTGAATTTTTTAGATTAAATATTCTGATAGGCAAAATGTACCCCAAAGATATCCTTGCCCTAATTGCTGGAACTTATGAAGAAATTACATGGCAAAGGAACTTTGCAGATGTGATGAACATTTGGGAATTGAACAATGAGAACACATGGACACAGGAAGGGGAACATCACACTTCGGGGACTGTTGTGGGGTGGGGGGAAGGGGGAGGGATAGCACTGAGAGATATACCTAATGCTAGATGACGAGTTGGTGGGTGCAGCGCACTAGCATGGCACATGTATACATATGTAACTTACCTGCACATTGCGCACATGTACCATAAAACCTAAAGTATAATAATAATAATAATAATAATAATAATAATAATAAAAAAGATTATGCTGGAAAAAAAAAAAAAAAAAAAAAAAAAAAAAGACTTGGAACCAACCCAAATGTCCAACAATGATAGACTGGATTAAGAAAATGTGGCACATATACACCATGGAATACTATGCAGCCATAAAAAATGATGAGTTCATGTCCTTTGTAGGGACATGGATGAAATTGGAAATCATCATTCTCAGTAAACTATCGCAAGAACAAAAAACCAAACACTGCATATTCTCACTCATAGGTGGGAATTGAACAATGAGAACACATGGACACAGGAAGGGGAACATCACACTTCGGGGACTGTTGTGGGGTGGGGGGAGGGGGGAGGGATAGCATTGGGAGATATACCTAATGCTAGATGATGAGTTAATGGGTGCAGCACACCAGCATGGCACATGTATACATATGTAACTTACCTGCACATTGCGCACATGTACCATAAAACCTAAAGTATAATAATAATAATAATAAAAGAAAAAAAAAATACAGCTCCACTGTCTCTTATCTCCAGCTCTGAAATCCAAAAATTTCTGAAAACCAAAACTGTTCCTGAAAACACATGACCTGATGTGACCTGAACTCATCTGTGGGCCTAACCTGACCTGACACGAAGCTATTTATAGTCTTTATTTATTCCCTGTACTATGACTATTCATACTTTTGCTCCAAAAATAGTAACATGTTCAATTACAGGGTACTCCCCCAGACCCTGATAAGGGAATTCATATATAGTGTTTGCATTGTATTGCTTTCCAAAAATCTGAGAAATTCTGAATTCTGAAACACATGTGGCCCCAGGGTTTTCAGGTGTGCAACTGGGATTCTGTAATAATAAATTATGTTTGTGAATGGTTTTAGAGCTCACAAAGTTTTTAAGGGTTGAGGAAATTTTATTTTGTTTTCCTCTAGTACACAAAGAGTAATTTAGGAGATTTATCTGCACCTTATTTTCTTACTCTTCCATAAAGCAGCTTTATTCCTGATTTCAGGCTATTAATCATACTTGATCCCAACAGAAGTCTCAAGTTATTTCTTCTTGCAGAAAGACATTTAGTTTTAAGATTAAGAGAAATGAAAAAAAAGGAAAACACTTTTCAGAAGCACTCGTATTCACTTCACTTAAACTAACTCTAAATTTTTAATTTCCTAAAATAATGGCTTAGAATAGCACTAAAGTGAATACACTAAATGGATCCAACCATTAAAACGTATTCTAAAAATAGTGAATAAATATTTTTAAATGTAAGAAAACAATTATAATAAGAGTACCTTGCATTTATTAATTTGCAATTTATAAAACATTTTCACCTACCTGATCTCCTATACAATAATAATTATTATTATCATTATAGGAAAGTTGCCATTCACTGAGTGCTATCTTTTCATGAGACACTTTATATATACTATTTACTTATCCTCACAACTGTTTAAGGTTGTTATTATTATTTCTACCTCACAAACAAGAAAATTGAAGCTCAATGAGGCTGATATATTTGCTTCCAATTGCACAAATAGAAGGTTAGAGTGAGTACCTGAGAAAAACTGTGTGTAGAAGGCATTTACTATTTGGTATTTTATTCTTACCAACATATGACAACATTCAATGTGTTTTTAATTTCAAGGTTCCTGATTGTCATGGAAAAAACTCTTGGGCTGGAGGCACAAAAAGTAGGATCAAATATCAACACTGCCACCCTGACTTCTGGCAAGTGACAAAATATTTCAACTTAAATCTACTCATTTGTGAAATGAAGGACATTATATTCAGTCCGCACGTTTTCATGGGAATTATGTCAAATACTAGAAGGATTAAATGCTAGTAAAGGAAGCCAAGAAAGTCATGGCAGGCTGAGGTTCTTGATCTTTCAATAAGAAGAAGAAAAAAAAACTAGACCTGCCATTTATCACTGATCAAAATGGCTTGGTTCACACAGTAAGTTTAGCTTCAAGTTACATTAAAACAAAATAAATAAAATACACTTAATCACTTTTTTAAAATAAAAAATATATACTTTTTAAAGTAAAAATTTAAATCTGGGCCAAGCACAGTGGCTCATGCCTATAATGCCCCTACTTTGAGAGGCCAAGACAAGAGGATTCCTGGAGCCCACGAGTTCAAGACCAGCCTGAGCAACATAGCAAGACTCTGTCTCTACTGAAAGTAAAAAAAAAAAAAAAAGGAACTAGACATAGTGGCATGCACCTGTAGTCCCAGCTGCTTGGGAGGCTGAGGCGGGAGGATCGCTAGAGCCCAGGACCTGGATGCTGCAGTGATCTGCACCCAGCCTGGGTGACAGAGCAAGACCCTGTCTTTTAAAAATTTGTTTTTAATTTTTAAATGAAAAAATAAGTGCACAGGTACATTTAGTTGCTTTCTCACTGAGCTTTAAAGTTTCTTTCTTTGTATATTCACCTTCATACCTCAGTTAGAGAAAAACAATTTTGGGGTGATGTTTCTCAGTGTTCATGTGTACCATTTCTTCCTTTGCAGCTACAGTTTTTCTCGCACAGCAGTCAGTGATCTCAGTGCTCTGATTGGCTGCGTTTCTCTCAACCTCTGGTTCAAGCAGTCACTTGACCCTGCACTCAACTAGTGGTCAGTATCAGGCCATGAAAAAGGGTGAGATAAGAGGGTCCTGGAGTAGAAGCTGGGTTGAGCTGGCAGGAAGGGGGTGGGCAGAGCAGGGACATGCATCCTGACACAGGCAGCAGTCAGTGGCTGTGAAATAAGACCAACCACAGGTCAAAGGCAAGGTCACAGTCTAGATTGGAAAACTGGGGCTAAGGTCCAGAGAGCTGAGTTGCTCCAGATGGCACAGGACAGAATGGAAAGCAGGCATACAGGTACAGGTTGGACATTCAAGCTAACCTAAATCTAGCTTCCAGAAAAGACAGGTCCATACATATCTATTCCAGGATGTAACTAAGGTATGCTCCCTTGGTTTTAAGACTGTGCTCACAAACTTGTTTTCTCTCTTTATATCAAACACAAAAGTTGTCCTGGAGAGCTATTTATAAGGACAATGAGACTGCTCCTGCCTCCCCACCACCACACACACCTTTCAATCAGAAGCTGGTTCGCCACCATGAAAGATCTCTCTTCTCTGTTGTCTCAGTGACTTCCACTGGTGACTCCATCTTGAATCTGCTATCAATCATGTAAAAGTCATCCTTGTTCTATGAGCTATTTGTTTTCCTTTACTTTGTATATGTATGAGGAATCAGATATTTTTTAAAGCACTCTAAAAACAGATCATCCCAACAAGATTTTGTCTTAGCACTTTTTCTGGAAGGAAGAATGGACTTCTCTGTTAAAAAGTGGTACTCTGGGGTGTATCTAAGAGATGAATTTCCTTCCATTCAACTTTCCCTTTAAAGAAAGCTGTTACTTTGTCTCTCTCTAGATATGTTTTTCCTTATGTTAAAAAAAAAAAAAGAAAAAAAGAAAGAAAAATGGGCCAGGCACAGTAGCTCGCACCTATAATCCCAGCACTTTGGGAGGCCAAGGTGGGCGGATCACTTGAGGTCAGGAGTTTGAGACCAGCCTGGTCAACATGGTGAAACCCCATCCCTACTAAAAATACAAAAAAAAAAAAAAAAAAATTAGCTGGATGTGGTGGCACGGGCCTGTAATCCCAGCTACTTGGGAGGCTGAGCTGGGAAGATCTCTTGAACCCAGGAGGCAGAGGTTGCAGTGAGCCGAGATCCAAGTCACTGCACTCCAGCCTGGTTGACAGAGTAAGACTCTGTCTCAAAAAAAGAAAAGAAAAAAAAAGTATGTATTACCTTTCCCTCCCTGTCAGGATAGTTATTAGAATCTAAGCAGTGAGAAGTCATTGAGAAGAACAAAAATCTGTGTATTTATTTATAAGGTATTCATATTACTAGGCCCCTTTTCCTGTATCCAGGGCAAGTCCTCTCCATATACAAGGAAATGTACCATTCATTTCAACTTTGTTTATAACAATGAGAAATAACCTAAATGCCCGTTGATTGAGGAATGGCTAAATAAACAACGGCAATCCATAAAAAGAACATTGCAAAGCCAAATAAAAAAATACTCTTTGCATAATGGCCAAATTCCAAGATAATGAGTTAAGGAAAAAAAGTAAAACAAAACATGTAAAACAAAAAGAAATAAAATTACTCTTTGTGTAGTAATAGGGCCAAATTCTAATGTATTAAGGGGAAAAAGTAAGGGACAAAACAAGCATATACAGTATGTATTATTTGTATTTTTTTCAAAAGAGCAAAATAATACATGCAGTTATACCCGTGTATATGCATCAAATATCTCTTTAAATGTATGAAATAAATTGATAACTTTAGTTTTCACTGGGACAGAAAATGGGAGAAGATTGTTTTTTACTTTGTACCCTTTTATACCTTTGAATTTGAAACCACATGAACACAGTACCCGTCCAACAAAATTAAATTAAGATCATAAATAAAAATATCCCTGAGTGATTTTTCACAATGTGTGAGAAACTCAAGATGCAAATGCTGCCCAAGTGAGCTGAGTTGCAAGTTTATAGCCTCATGTTAGTTATTAGTGTAGCACAAGATTACTGGCTCATGTTCTTCTTGCTTTCACTTTTCTCCCACTTAAGCCAGATATTTCTCCTCAAATTTTTGACCACTGGAGAGCACACAGTGCCCTTTGTTTCTGGCTCAAAGCCGCCTGTACTCTCCCCTCTGGGACGTGGGTCCTTCAGCAGTATTCTTCTCAGGCCTAAACTCTCAGCCTCTGGTCTGAGCAGTCACTTGAGCCTGAACTCAACAAGCGGTCAGCATTAGATCATGGAATAGGATGGTGTAAGAGGTCCTGGATTAGAAGCTAGGCTGAGTTTGTGACCAGTCTGTCTAACTTGGCAAAACCCCGTCTCTATTAAAAATACAAAAATTAGCCAAGCATGGTGGCACATGCCTGTAGTCCCAGCTACCTGCAGGCTGAGGCACAAGAATCGCTTGAATCTGGGAGGCAGAGGTTGCAGTGAGCTGAGATCACACCACTGCACTCCAGCCTGGGCAACAGAGTGAGATTATGTCTCAAAAAAAAAAAAATGGAGCTGGGGGCTGAGCTGGCAGGAAGGGGATGGGCAGAGCAGGGGCATGCATCCTGACACAGGCAGCAGTCAGTGGCTGTGAAATAAGACCAACCACAGGTCACAGGCAAGGTCACAGTCTAGATTGGAAAACTGGGGCTAAGGTCCAGAGAGCTGAGTTGCTCCAGATGGCACAGGACAGAATGGAAAGCAGGCATACGGGTGTTGGTTGGACATTCAAGCTAACCTAAATCTAGCTTCCAGAAAAGACAGGCTCACACATATCTATTCAGGATGTTACTAAGGTATGCCCCCTCAAATGGTTTTAGCACTTTTCCTGCTGAGGATGTAGAGAGAGGGAGCCAGGATTCTGCAAGTGCCACTTTTAACATGTAGCGGGGCCAAATGTGATTCTCTCCCCTCCCACACTCAGTGCTGTCTAGCCCAAATTTTACACCCTAAGAAGCCATGGATCATTGAGTTCAAAACACACTGTCTCCATCCACCCCTTGAGGTTAGGTTGAATGATTTGGGTGCAGACCTGGTGTTTAAGGAGACAGATTGGTGACATTAATGGTAATATGCAACTATGAGTTACAAAGTAAACCCATAGCTAATTTCAACGACCAGAAGTTGTGGTGCCTGAGACAGTGCCCAACTGCCATGGTACCATTTGTTTTTTTCCTTGTTCATATTATGATGAGGGGATTAAGTTGTGCTCGAATCAGCTTCATCTAGACACTGCAGTTCAAGTCTTTCGTCAGTAGCTGCATTTTAATTCTACTGGGTTTAATAACAATACTAAAAATCTTTATGGTATGTCATTTAATCATCGACCTTTGCATTACTTCAACAGCAGCCTTACAAGTAACAAAGAATCAATCCTGTGCTTGCCTCTAGGTTTTCCACAGAGGTAGTGAAAAGAACTGGATTTTCAAGTTCACTTTGCAAGAGGCAAGTAGGAAGGAGACTGAAAGCTGCTCGTAAATCAGTAAATCAGTTGCTTTAGGCAGGACACCTGCCCTGTCAGTCTCAGCTACATCCAAATGGAAAAATGGGTGATCTAGGATTACCCTCAGGTGATGCCAATGGCCAAGGCACTAAAAGGTCACATCTATTATTGCTGGCATTTCTCTCCCCACTGGGCTGTTTTTTGAGTGGATGTCATACTCATCTCATACAGAAGGCATGTCCATCATGCTAGAGCAGTGCTGTCAATGTTGGATCTAATAAAATACACTCTATTTTTCTTTTCTGCAAACTTCATTATACCTAGCTGCTGCTAAAAGATGATTCCTTTTTTCCTTGCCACTCCAACATTACACTTTAGGGACATGAATCCTTAAGCAAAGTTTCATTTGCCACCTCTGATTTTAAAGTTAAAATGAGCCTTTTAAAAACATTAACCAAAATAAATGGCACAGTGAGTGCCATACCCAGAAGTGGCTACATAAAACCACTACATAAACAGTCAATGCTCCCTTGGAAGAAGTCACTGGCCTTTACTAATAATATCATGTTCACCAGCAAACAATTTGTCAAGTGTGTATTATCAGAAGTTGGGGGAGGACTAGAAACACAATCTTAACACACAAAAATAAATGTGGATAAAAAAGTGTAGTAACAGCTGTTGCCAGCTGCAAGCAACCACGCAGTAAAATGCTGTCCAACTCTGCAGGGGACTGTATGAGGACTCTTGGAGCCTGAGATAGGAGTGACAAAAGATCGCATTGTAAGAACATCAAACGTGAACCCTGGCTAGCAAGCTAGGAATTACCAATAGGAGGAATTGAGAACATTGCCAAGAATTCTTCTTCCCCAGATCGAATCACTGCATGAAATCAGCCCTATTTGTTCTAAGAAGTCCACATTCATAAGCTTCATTTTAACTGAGCTTGGTTCTTAGCCTATAAGGCCCATAAGAACTCCTCTGGAATCTGCGGATCTCCATTTTAAAAGCATTATTGACATGAACCTGGGGAGGTGTTTTTCCTGGAGTTCTTTCTCACCAGACTGGTTCTGGCTGCCTCCTGGGTGATGACGGAAAACTGAGGCACTTGCCAACATGTCATCCCCTCATTTTGCAACCCTCAGGCAGTTGCACAAAGGCTATGTGGAACTTTACCAACTAGTTAAAGGCAGAGTCTGGGACAGTCTTAAAGGAATTAGGACTACTGCAATGTCCAAGTGTTGCATATTAAGGAACTCCATCACAGGGACAGTTAAACTAGGTGCAAGGTGATGCAATTAAGAGCCTTTCATTCAACACCTCTTCACTCATAACCCTGGGGTTTTGAAATGCAGAGCCTTTCAAGTCACACTTGAAAACTGTTGCCTAAGCAGCCTCTCCAGAGTTTTCTGATTCCAGAAGCTAAAAGAGCCCTAAGAAACCACAGGAGAAGCTGCCCTGCACTCCTTCTGTGGGAGTCACTGAGGACAGAAGAGTTACTCGATATCAAAGATCTTTAAGAGGCCTGAAAATTCTTCACTTACTTAGAGCTAAACCCATCTTAGAAATCTGCTTATTGTATATGTTTAGGTAACCCTCATTTGCCTGGAGCAACTTGAAAAAAAATTTTTTAGAAAGTAAAACAGGAAATTCAGAATAAGACATGGCCTTGACCAGCTAAATTAATTGCCCAAGTAACCTTTTGCATAAAGGAAACAGGATCAGGAAGGACTTTCATTCAAACCTTGCTATTTTGCCTTTAGCTAAGAGGACAGGATTCTTTTCTGAAATTTTTCTGTGAAGACCCTAATAAATAATTTTGCCTTTTTCTCCTTCCTATTCTAGAAATAGAAGGGAGGAGGACCTATTTTGTTCCATCCTGTAGGCTGATCCTTTACACTTAGGACTGGAAGAAATAAAGTAGATTTTTGTGGAAATATAGAATATGCATTCACCAGCTACATTGGAATCAGGAAGCATAAATCACAAGTAGCTTGGTCTCTCCACAGAAATGTGGAAATGGTAGGCCCTGAAAGAGCCTCAGTAGGGATGCATGTGATAGCTTCGTGGGCTGGGCAGACTAGCTGTGGAGATGCAAAAACCACAGCATGCAGCATGCATTCTCTCCAAAGATGGTCCATACCCCATCACCAGCACCCATGGACAAAATCAAGCCAAAGTTATGGGGTCTGTTTTAGGGAAACTACAACGACTGTTTTGAGGTAATAGCTTCCCATGTGACTAAACCCTTTTGTGATAATAAAGTAAAAAGTAATGAAAAAAAGTTATTGTTAGTTTGATTTTATAATTTATCATAGTGGGAAGAATTCTTGACCCAGAGTTTAAAGACTTGACATTCTACTTTTAACAGTTTCATCTGACTTTGGACAAGTGGCTTAATTTTCTCATCTGTGAAAGCCTCTTTCTTCCTTTTGAAATGGAAATACTGATATTTGTTTTTCTCAGCCTCTGAATTTCTTAAAATTATAAATTAAGATCATGTGATTAAAAAAAGTACTGGAGTAAAATGGTCTCATTCTATTGGGCTATTCTAAAAGAAACTATTTATATTTCTTTCTTTAAAAGCACCTGTTGTGTCCTTAGTGTAGAAGCTAAAAATAAAAAGATTTTTTAAAAATCAGAAAGCACTTGTAATCATTCCGTTTATTCCTTCCCCACTTATTAGAAAAACTCCAGGGTGAGGGGGTCAGATTATGTCCCTTGATTTCAAGGCTGAGCAGCTAATGTACATCATGAAATCCTTGGAAGCTCAGACATAGCCATGTGTCCTCCTTAACACCTGGCTGCATTTAAGTTTCAACCATAGCCCACACAGTTTTCTATTAGTAGTAGCACACTCAGTAAAAAATAAAAGCCATCTTTTACTGTGCATCTGCTATGTGCAATTAATCATTAATCCTCATTTAGAAAATATTTTTAGGTATTTTATACTTATTAACCCAGGTTTATCACAAAGAAACAGCATTACTCAAAGAAATTGGGTTAGACAGATTTTAAAAATTTTACCGTTAATGCTAATTCTTAAAAATAACTCTGAAGCAAAAGACAGTCTAGAGACTAAAGGAACATTGTAGATACTACTTCATCCTCATTCTATGTCTTTGTTTGCTCTTTTAAGATCAGTAAAGAGGACCTCTGTAATGTACTTTTTCTGTGAACCCTGCCCTTGAGTAATGAGTCATTCTGAAAATCATTAGTTCAAATAGTGCACTTGCCACTTTTCTTTGGTAGATCTACTAAGACAAAGATCAGATAAGAGTAAATTAAAATGACAATCTCCTGCAGGCAACAATTGGTATTTCCATTACTAGAAGGCATTTAGTTATTGTATCTGTCTTTACTTAATCATGGCTCTGACTTGAGCATTTGATTTAAAAACTACTGCAGAGCAAGTCACCACCCTGTATTTAGCATACTGACTTAATAGTTAAAAGGGTATCACAAAAAATGAATGAAAAAAAATTTATTCACTGGGGTTAGGTACTAGTAAAAGCATTAAAAATTCAAGAAATCTTATGGGGGAAATCTAATTTAGAAAAACAGTGAGTAGTTTTTGAAGTGGCTGTTGAAGTGAATATTAATTCAGTATTCTTCCTAAAGGAGAAAGCATGTCAAGAAAACAGCATTTAGGATTTTTAAAAATGTTTGTGAAAGTCGACAAATATGTTTTTAATATATTACCTGGAAATGTTTGTTAAAAACATAGATTCCCAGGTCTTGCATGCAGAGATTTTGATTCAGTAGTGTTATAATCATACATCACTTCAGTATAAATAACTTGTGTTCATATAATCTAATGCCTAATAGGAATGCTTGATAGTGTCCTAATCAGGACCTGCCCTCTTCAGAGGTGGCTACTTAGCTATTTGTAGTGAAATCAACACCTAAAGTTTTGTTATTTACTATAAAAGGTGTTAGAAAGAATTTTGTACAATTAGAGGTATCAAGAGTAGTAACTGCGAAGGAAAAATTTTCTGGACCCAGAAAATGTCTTGTATGAACAAGACATAGGAGTGGAGAAGCCCAGCACTAAAATGTCATTGATGGACTATGTGAGGTCTAAGCCCCACTGAACTCAGCTGCCTGACCCAAAAGAGGTCTTGATGTCATTGACGTCTGTTTGGAGTGAGCTTTTCATGCAAGGTGCTGGTTGGTGATCCTCACTTGCAGCCAGCCCGCCTGAAATTACAGGCAAGACATATGACTATTTTCTGGCTGTTTGCTTATAACACATGTACACTTGGGAAATTCGATTGTTGAAGACATGCTTTCACTGAAATACACCTCTTGGTAATTAGATTGTGAGGATGGAGCCATCTAACTCCCAGATACCTCTAACAAAGCTACCAATACTTACTAAAAGAGCTTATTTGTTGATCATCTAAACTGGCCAAGGCCATTCACAAAAATAAAGGATTGGTTGAGACACACACATTGTGTTTTAATATCACTTCAGGTGACTCTGAAGCAGGTGATTTACAAACCGTACACTGGGAACCACTGGATTAAGAAAAGACATGTCATTACAAATGTATTTTAGAAATCTAGTCTTTGATAAAAGGATTTAAGAGCTGATTTCAGGAGTAATAAGACATTTTTTTAATCTTAAAATGATTTTAGGTAGCTAGAACCCCCAAACAGATGCATGAAGAATGTTACTACAAGGTAACTAATAGAACTGACTTTCACCTCCCTTAATATTTACACTTGAGAACTTATCTCTTTTCATATTTACATATAAGATTTAGTTTAATCTACAGCAAACATGTATCTATGTAGCAAGTGTTTGAATTTCAGGCCACATGCAATATTTGAACTATTTTGTTTTATATCATCATCTATTTGCCTGAGAGTTAAAATCAAACTCTTTTTTTTTTTTTGAGGCTTATGTCGATCATTTATATTTGTGCAGAATTTTATTATTTATTTATTTATTTATTTATTTTGAGACGGAGTTTCACTCTTGTTGCCCAGGCTGGAGTGCAGCGGTGCAGTCTCGGCTCACTGCAACCTCTGGCTCCCGGGTTCAAGCGATTCTCCTGCCTCAGCCTCCTGAGTAGCTGGGATTACAGGTGCCTGCCACCATACCTGGCTAATTTTTTGTATTTTAGTAGAGATGGGATTTCATGATGTTGGCCAGGCTGGTCTCAAACTCCTGACCTCAGGTGATCCACCTGTCTCAGTTTCCCAAGGTGCTGGGATTACAGGCATGAGCCACCATGCCTGGCAGAATTTTATGCTTTATAAATCATTAATGAATGTTATTTTCTTTTTAGGTGAAAAATGTTACTTAATAGTGTCATCATCTGTTCTACAAGACTCATTAATTTCCCAAATAGTTATAGAAGATAAGATACAAATAGTATATTCTCAATTTTAAAAATAAATACAGGGATAGTACTATTAACCTGCCCAAGTTATCCATTCATGCAGTAGAAGAGATTCCTAATTATTAACATAAAAGTTCACTAGACATTCTCTGAATATACAGTGTGTCTTTCTAGCTGGTAATTTCAATAAGCATGACAGTCAATGAGATATACTTAAAATTTAATATTTTCAAAAGCATGAAATTGTAGGACATTGTGAATGCCTCTATGCTGTGTATTAAAATGATTACATATAAAGAGTTGACTTGGTTGTTAATAAAAAACACCTATTAGCAGATTTAACAACTGTGTTAAAAATAAAATATTCCAAGACAGGAAATAAAAGGTTGAAACTTTTCTTTAGTTACAGCAATAAAAGCCATAAAAGTGATGGATTTTTGAAATTTATATGTCAAATTTCAAACTATATTTGAAGAGTTAGATTTTGACACTTACAAAGTGTCATAAACTTGACACTTACAAAGATCAGTGTTCTCATTCTCCCAGTAATGACTGACAGACACAGACGGGTCACTTCATTCCTCCCATTAATAGAACTGAGAGGGGAAAGGCTTTTTCCTTAATCCAAAAACAAACATGAGTATAGCAAATCTCATTCACATGCCCAAATATCAATGTACCACACAACCTGAGTTCAGACCAGTGCACTTGGGTAAGCATAGTCCCTGATAACATTCTGTTCTTCTACATCTTTAAAAATATACAATAGTTTAAATTAAAAATGACCATTTAATTATTCTCTCTATAAGTGTCTATTGAGCGCCACTGTTTTCCAGGCATATTATAGGTGAAGAGAACATGGTGGTGAAGAAAATGATCAAGGCTTTATCATATCATAGAGACGCCATTTTAGAGATCGTTATAGACATTAAGCAAGTAAATTAATTTCACAATACAAACAAGATGTGACAAATGCTATGAAAGAAATAAGACAGAATGCTATCATGGAGTGACTGGGAAAAGGAGGACATGTGAATTTGGAGTTCAGGAAAGTCATTTCTAAGCAGGAGATATTTGAGGCTATACAAAGGTCTGGGTACAGAGCAATCTGGACAGCAGCACAGCAAGCACAAAGGTCCTAAAATGGGAACAAGCTCGGTATGGATGGAGACAAATACAAACCCTGGAAGGAATAAAGCTACCAACACAGCTTTGTTACAGGTGATGAGAAAGCCCAACTGAGAGAAAACGATAGCTGTGAAATCCAGATAACCCATCCTGACACTTCAGTTGATTAATCAGAATTTCTAGTTGTCTCAATGCAGAAATGTCTAGGCTAACATCACCATTTTCCGTGACCCACTTCTCCACTGGAAATAAGATTTATCTTGCCACCCCAAATGATACCATTTCTGGAGGGGCAGGGAATTTAGGAGGCAATGTGAGAGTCAGGCCAAATTTAATAGTCAACAATGACACTTATTTTCACAATATATAATTCCTCATTTTAGGGAAAATATGAATCCCAGGAAAGCCACTTATTGTTGTGGAACTCTAAGCATTGTAGAGCAGCTATGGCTTTTTGGAATTTGGTCCTGCCAAGGTGTGGATTTTTCCTTTCAGTGGCATTTAGCAGATCTCCTCCGTAACTAGGCACGGATGGCACTCTTTTTCACTTTTTGTTCCTTTTATACCAGAGTTATTTTCTAAGTACAAATTTAAATTTGAAACTCAACATAATTTATTTGCTTCCAGAAGAGTTCATGTTTTTAATTTTTAAATATTAAAATAAAAATTAGATGAAAAGTATCAAAGGAACTAGAAGAACAAAAGCTAAAATAAGAAATACTAAGGCTCTCAAATACAATTTAAAACTGACTTAAATATATACTTAAAAACACTGAAGAAATGCTTTTTTGAAAAACATTTTAGGTTACTAAAAAATCTTTAGGTGAAATTAATTGGTGTTAATAAATAAATGTAATAATCTAATATATATATTATATATGTATAAATTCAAATTATATTATCTACTATATATAATATATAATTATCTACTATATATAATATATAATTATCTACTATATATAATATATAATTATCTACTATATAATATATAATTATATACTATATATAATATATAATTATATACTATATATAATATATAATTATATACTATATATAATATATAATTATATACTATATATAATATATAATTATATACTATATATAATATATAATTATATACTATATATAATATATAATTATATTATATATCTAAATTTAAGAGTTATATATAAAATTTAAAAGTATATATATATATATATACACTTTTAGTTTAGAAGAGCAGAGTCTGTGTAGATTAAACTCCTTCTTGGTAGGCAAAAGTAACCCAAAGATCATTCTGGAAAAGTATACTGGGAGGAGGCTGTTGGTGAAAGTGAAGTGAATACAAAACTAAACATCTTGAATTTGGCATAGATTCAGCTGAGAGAAGCAAAATTTGTAAGCAGAAAAAGAAGGATAAAGGTAAATGGGAAGGGTGTTTGGACTTATAAAGGCTCATTAAACTTTATATCCTTTCTCTAAATAATTTTCTGCCAGTACAATAACACACCCTGGGTACACAATAAAATAAAAGGTGATAATAGTGAGGGTCCAGTGTCATTCTGCACCTAAAACTTTAAATAAATTCCCATTCCATATGGATGTTAAAGCATTTATGTGATGAATCATCGCATAATTGTGTAATGAAAGGGGGTTGCTGTTTTTCAAATCTGTTGATTAATAGAGTAGTTCAAGCTAAAGTTACTTTTTACAAAGTATACAATATTAGGAGGTAAATTACCTGGCAGGGGGTAGCCTGCTCCTGTCATTCCATGAGCTTCTGGAGTGAAGAAAGCCCAAGGATGAAGCTGACTCTTGGTCATCTTGAGCCAAACCAAGCTACATCACCTAATCCAATCCTCCAGAAAATAGAATCAACTGGAGGTCAGTGGACAATTGTTGACAGTGGAAGGCTAAGCAAATGTATTAGCTTTGGAATTACACAGATCTAGGTTTAAACCCTAGGCTTATGGGATATAAGCAGCCACTCGCAAGTTTTGTAACCCTGAGGTGTCTTCACCTCTCTAAGCCTCAATTTTTTTTTAATGTAAAACTCAATTTTTTTTCTTTTTTCAGAAACAGAGTGTCACTATGTTGCCCAAGCTGGTCTGGACCTCCTAGGCTCAAGAGATCCTCCCACCTCAGCCTAAAACACAGATTTTAATGCCCAATTTTGGTACAATAAGAATTAAATAAATTAATGCACGTAAAGTTTTTAGCACAGCAGTTGATCCCTATTGGGCCTTCAATAAACAGTACTTTGAAAAAAAAAGGAATTCCCTTTTAAACAATACCTTCTTATGCTTACTAAAGCCATAGAATGGGAGCTTGAGCCTCTTCCCACTCTGTGGATGTTCATGACCACAGCCCACTCTGCATATGAGATAATGAACCATCACTAACTGCAAAGGAGCAAACAACATGTCTCCAGTCAGCCTTGGTGAAAATTGCTCATGATCCCTCTCTTCTTTCAGGGGTTGCAGCAGCTCAGACAATCCTTACCGTGTGAAAGGAGGAATACTGTCATGGCATGAAAAAAGCATCACTATGGAAGCTTATTTTTCTGGTTTTCTTTTCTTTGAGCATGTTTAGAGCTTTGAACATGTAGAACTGGCCAGAGTCTGGCACATCCTAATCAGTTTTCTTTGCCTTCCTGAAAAGTCCTGTGTACCTTCTCATCATTCAGTTGGCATCAGTTCTCATCTTGGTCCAGGCTTAACGTGGACTTAAGAGTATTGTGAGCATAGGAGGGGAATTAGTGTGGCATTTGGTGGAGGTATAGTGAAGAAGGGAACTGGATTAGGAGGCTGAAGTCTTGGCTTCTTGGCTTGTTGCCAGTTGTGGCAAAGTACCTCAACATTTCTCAATTACAAATGCTAATTCTTACTATATAGCATTTGTATGTACGTGTGATGTGAAATAAAATAATAAGAAAGGGGTTTATAAATTATATAGAGCTATTTAAAAATAAGACTTTTATTCTAGTAGACCTATTTGATTTATAAAATAAATATTGTGTTATATTTAACTTTAATATTAATAAAATCTTCTCCATTTATGAATTCCAATATTACTCCAAAATGGACTTTATTCTTACCCTGCATATCTATAAAATGTGCCATTATAAATAACATATATTACAAATGATTAGTAATTTAATTATCTGATTTTAAATTAACATTAAGATACTAGTTCAGATCAGCCTGTAAACACACAAATTATTCTCCTGATAAATTACTTTTGCTTATACTGCTTAAGTAACTAACAAAGGTAGAGTTGGAAATCTTGAGTGTACAAAATATTTTTCGTTTAGAAAATCTAAAGAATTACATATTATAATATTAAGCCATATCTTCTGCTAACATGAGTGAAACAGGACTTGGCTTTATAAAATCTAGGATTTGATAATTCTCTTTTACAATATAAGAAAATTAAGCAATTGAAACTAACATAGCCCTTGTAGAATTTTTTACAACACCTTTTTTTAGATATGTGTACTTCCTGATAAGCAGAGATGATGAAATAATGGCCTATTAAAAGCAAATAAGTTTCTATAAAAATGCCCAAGCATGGATTTAAGGCATCTCCTGCATGCACAGTTCCAGTTAATTATTCCAGGTATTATTTTTGTTTTCAGGAAAAGAAAACTCAGTAGAAGATAATGGCAAGTCCAGACTGGGGATATGATGACAAAAATGGTAAGAGTTCTCCTGTTTATATAGGTCAAAATGATAGCTTGTTCCCATTTCCAACAGAAGAGATATTAAGCATTTAAAGTAATTGTACAGCCATAGGTTAATTGTTGAACTGTCTGCCTTAAATAATTATACTATCTTTGCACGTATTCTTAGCATTGTCTTTTGGGGCACGGCTGACTACAAAACATGTTTGATATGTATATACAGGCATACCTCAGAGATACTGAAGTTGCAATTGCAGACCTCTATCATTAAGCAAATATCACAAGAAAGCAAGTCACATAAAATTTGGAGTTTCCCAGGGCATTTACAAGTTATGTTTACACTATGCTGTTGTCTATTAAGTGTGCAATAGCATGTTTAAAAAATCTACATACTCTAATTAAAAATACTTTATTGCTGAAGTATGCTAGTGATCATCTCAGCCTTCAGAAGTATTAATTTTTTTTCTTTGACACAGAGTCTTGCTCTGTCGCCCAGGCTAGAGTGCAATGGCATGATCTAGGCTCACTGCAACCTCTGCCTCCCAGGTTCAAGTGATTCTCCTGCCTCAGCCTCCAGAGTAGCTGGGACTACAGGTGCCCACCACCACGCCTAGCTAATTTTTTTGTATTTTTAGTAGAGATGGGGTTCCACCATGTTAGCCAGGATGCTCTCAATCTCCTGACTTCATGATCTGCCCTCCTTGGCCTCCCAATGTGCTGGGATTACAGGCATGAGCCACTGCACTCAGCCAAGTATTAATCTTTTTGATGGTGGAGGGTCTTGCCTCAATGTGGATGACTGCTGACTGATCAGGATAGTGGTTGCTGAAGGTTGGGAAGGCTCAAAGTTATCCATGTCTTTGGAATCAACTTCTTCCAAACTCCTGTTAGTGTTGATAACTTGACCTTCTCCCATGAATTACAAATGTTCATGCAGAATGGTGAATCCTTTCCAGACAACTTCCATTTCCTTTACTCAGATCCATCATAAAAAAAATTATTATCTATGGGAACTACAGCCTTACAAAGTATATTCTTAAATAAGATTTGAAAGTTGAAATTACTCCTTGATCCATAGACTGCAGAATAGATGTTGTGTTAGCAGGCATGCACATAACATCAATCTCCTTGTACATCTCCATCAGAGCTCCTGGGTGACCACGTGCTTTGTCAATGAGCAGTGATATTTTGAAAGGAATCTTCTTTTACTGAGGAGTAGAGCTCAACAGTGGACTTGAAAATAGTCAGTAAGCCAGGCTGTAAACAGATGTGCTGTCATTCAGGCTTTGTTGTTCCTTTTATAGAGCACAGGCAGAGTAGATTGAGCATAATTCTTAAGGGTCCTAGGATTTTCAGAATGTTAAATGAGTGTTGGCTTCAACTTAAAGTCAACAGCTGCATTTGACCCTAACAAAAGAGTCAGGCTGTTTTTAAAAATTTTGAAACCATGCGTTGACTTCTCCTCTCTAGCTATGAAAGTCCTAGATGCTATCTTTTTCCAAAAGAAGGCTGTTTTTTCTACTCTGAAAACCTGTTGTTTAGTGTAGTCACCTTCATTGGTTATCTTAGCTAGATCTTCTGTATAACTGTCTGTGGCTTCTGTATCAGCACTTGCCACATCACCTCACACTTTCATGTTATGGAGATGGCATTTTTCTTTAAATCTCATGAACAAACCTCCACTAGCTTCTAACTTTTCTTCTGCAGCTTCTTTGCCTTTCTCAGCCTTCACAGAATTAAAGAGAGCTATAGCCTTGCTCTGATTAGGATTTGGCTTAAGGGAATGTGGTTGTTGGTTTGATCTTCTATCCAAACTACTCAAACTTTCTCTATATCAGCAATAATGCTGCTTTGCTTTCTTATCATTTGTGTGTGCACTGGTGTAGCACCTTTAATTTTCTCCAAGAACTTTTCTTTTGCATTCATGACTTGGCTAACTGGCACAAGAGGTCTAGTTTTTGGCCTGTCTCAACTCTTGACATGCCTTCCTCACTGAGCTTAATCATTTCTAGCTTTTGATTTAAAGTGAGAAACATGTGACTCTTCCTCTCACTGGAGTACTTACTTACAGGTCTTTGTAGGGTTATTAAACAGATTAATTTCCATATTCTTGTCTCAGGGAATAGGGAGACTTATAGAGAGGGAGATAGATGGGGAATAGCCAGTCAGTAAAGTAGTTAAAACACACGCAACATTTACAGATTAAGTTCATCATCTTACTTGGACATGGTTTATGGTGCCACAACACTATTATAATAGTAACATCAAAGATCTCCATGATAGATATATGAACAATTAAAAAGTTTAAAATATTGTGAGAATTACAAAATGTGACACAGAGACATGAAATAAACACATGCTGTTGAAAATATGCCCCTAATAAGCTTGCTTGACGCAAGGTTGCTACAAATCTTCAGTTTGTAAAAAATGCAATATCTGCAAAGCACAATAAAGTGAAGTGCAACAAAATGAGGTAAGCTTGTATTAGAAATCTATTGCTAATAATAAAATATGTATGGTCTGATTCTATAGACTATAAGTATACATCTATATTAGTAGTATTGACAAATACACTATTTTATAGTACAACATAGAAAAGGGGCCTGGTGCAGTGGCTCATGCTTGTAATCCCAGCACTTTGGGAGACCGAGGCAGGTGGATCACTTGAAGTCAGGAATTCAAGACAAGCCTGGAAAACTTAATGAAATCCCATTTCTACTAAAAATACAAAAAAAAATGGCCAGGCATGGTGGCATGTGCCTGTAATCCCAGCTACTTGGAAAACTGAGGCATGAGAATCGCTTGAGCTTGGGAGGCGGAGGTTGCAGTGAGCCGAGAGCGCATCACTGCACTCCAGCCTGGGTGACAGAGCAAGGCTCTGTCAAAAAAAAAAAAAGAAAGAGAGAGAGAGAAAGAAAGAAAGAAAGAATGAAAGAAAGAGAGAGAGAGAAAGAAAGAAAGAAAAGAAAGAAAGAAAGAAAGAAAGCAAAAGAAAGAAAGAGAAAAAGAGAGAGAGTAAGAAAGAAAGAAAAGGGACATTTTCAAACACAGAATTTCTATTAATCTTAAGAGAATATCATTTAATACACTTAAATAAACCCTAATCTAATAAGGAAACAGGTAACTATACTCCTAAAACTTGGAATCAAGCATTTGATAAAGCATTGATTTTACACGTGTTTGTCCTGGTAGGTCCTGAACAATGGAGCAAGCTGTACCCCATTGCCAATGGAAATAACCAGTCCCCTGTTGACATTAAAACCAGTGAAGCCAAACATGACACCTCTCTGAAACCTATTAGTGTCTCCTACAACCCAGCCACAGCCAAAGAAATTATCAATGTGGGACATTCCTTCCATGTAAATTTTGAGGACAACGATAACCGATCAGGTGAGCTGAAGGACCCTTCTGATATTTTTTTTCTTACAGTCTACTGGGGAAATTTAAAAAACAGTACTCGAAAAATATGACACCCATTCTAAGTCTTTTGTGCTTGTGTGCAGCATTCTGTAATCTACTGAGGCATCTTGGACTTCTGGAAAACTCCCAGGTGGTAAAGAAAATTTTTGGAACTCCCAGCTCTCTATTTTCAGTCTTTCTTTTCAAAGTCACCATCACATCTCTTCTCGTCATTCCAGTATCTGTATGCTCACTTCACTGTCTCTGAATAAACAGCATTTATCCAGAAAGGTCTTGTGAACCAGTCATTACAAATAGAACAACTAAAAAGAAAAATATTTTCTAATTGGGATGAGTATGAATGAGCACAGTAGAAAAGAAAAACAAAGCAGTAACTGAATTATCCTTATACTCCAGAATCTGGAACAAATTTTGCTACAGAGTTAGCTTTTCATGAAGTTTTATTGAATATTTTATTAAATGACAATTCCATAAAAGAGTTCTACAGATTTAAAATGCTAAATTTGTTTACTAGTTTCTGAGGCCTATATTTTAGGCACCTTGGGGCTATGTCCATTATTAATATTAGATTAGGTCTGGTATTATGTGCATTTAACTAATATTATCATTGGATAGTCTCTCCAAACAAAGTTTTATAAGTGCCCCACTGCCCCACTGGTACTCTCTCTTGGTCCCTGGGCAGGGATTCTCAACAAAGCTGTCAAGATATACTGTTGTGTCTTCATCAGTTACATAGTAGGTGATGAATGGTTCATTACTCAAAATAAACTACTAAAGATTTTTGATGCATACTGTCTTTGTTGAAAGAATGAAGGAATAAACTTGCAAATTAAAGGAGATTCAAGGACAGCCCTGTAATGATGTAATTCACTCACATGGCAATATGCTTTCTAGGAGTTAGAAACAGGTAAAATTGTAGCTCGTGTGCTGGGAAATGTGTATAATTCATGGAATATCTCATCAATGCCACAGTCAAGGGTGCACCATACATATGACTGTCATCCTCATGGATGTGGGGGAAAACAAGATGAAAGTCTAGGCACTAATGTTTGTTTTCACTTCTACTCAACACAATTTAGTGTTAGTTTATATTAAATGCAAAGATAAGCTAGAGTTTGTGGAGCATCAGGCTAACAATCGGTTCCCTTTACTTCCAGTGCTGAAAGGTGGATCTCTCTCCGACAGCTATAGGCTTTTTCAGTTCCATTTTCACTGGGGCAGTACAAATGAGCATGGTTCAGAACATACAGTGGATGGAGTCAAATATTCTGCCGAGGTAATGTAATTTAGTAAGTGAGAGATAATTACCCTGAGAGTACTCCCAGAAGCAGCTTCTCCCTTCTCTTCTAAGACAACATCATAATGACTCCAAAGGAATGGGTATTCCAGTAAGGAACTCCCAGGTTCCATTAAAATCAAGCACAGACACATAATGTTTGGCAAGAGAGGGAAAATTTTCATGTGGAAAGAGGCAGCTAAACTACTGAGCCCAAGATTCACCTTTCCCTGAGAATGCCTCAAAAACTGTTACCTTGATATCAAAGCTAGCTTCAAAGGGTGGCACTGCTCTCCTTTAAAGCTGTAACCCCAAATGGAACACACCACCATTTCCTCTTTATTTAAATGTTCAAGTTTGGATACACCAGCAGTATCGTTGTGGTCAAGCCAGGACAATTCAATGAGACTCTACTAAGAGCAATGGTCATAGCAATGGTCACCGAACAGCATACACCTAGATGAGGGTCTGAGCTTCCCTGGCTCTTAACTTGCTCTCACATGGAAGCTTGTGATTTATTTCAGGACATTATTATCAGTATATCCAAAGAAAAATGGAGACATGTACACCAAACTGTCAACAGAGGGTCTGGGAGATTAAAATGGGAGAAATTTTGCTCTTTACTTTAGATGTATGAATTATATAATACATGTGTACCCATATATGCAGGTTGACTTTTTAGTTTTATTTTCATCAGATGAATTCTATAATATATATAATTTTGCAATCTGCTTTTTTTCTATTTACTCAATTATCATGACAATTTTTAAAAATCAGAAGATTGAATTCCACCTTTTTTACTGTCACCATAGTATTTCATTTGGGTGAATGCATCAGAATTTATTTAACTGCCTTCTATTGATGAACAATCACAACATATGATTTTTGTTATATTGGTTTCTTTTGCTTTTATTTAAAAATGCTTCAGTGAATATATCAGTACATATATCTTGTGCACTAGTGAAAGTAATTATGTAGGATAGATTTTTACAGGGAAGACTGCTACGTTACAAAGTATGTGTATCTTTTATTATGATAGAATATCAGCAGATTGTATACAAATAAAACTTGCTTTACCTTGTGTTGTAAAGCATGACTAACACCTTTCAATGCACAGAAATCTGTTAATTGGGTTTTCCCCTCCATAAAATTGAATGCAGATTAAAATGAAATGGACTAAGAGCCTAAATTAGAATTATCTTTTTGGAAGGATTGTTGGTAGTATCCAAGAAAATTAAATTAGTGACTCTCTCATCTAAATTGAGAAAAATCAATATAATCCATGCTAGATATGAGAGACAGCCACAAAGTTTAGCATATGATTAAATTCAGTTCAATAAACCCTCTTGGGATACCTATAAGACAATAGGTTTGAGTGGCAGTGCAGCCTGTTGCTTAAGAATGCAAGTACCCAGCTGACTGCCAGGGTTTGAATCAAAGCTCGACCACTTACTAGCTGTACAACTTCGAACAAATCACTCTACACTCCAATATTCCTATATAGAGAATCTAGATAATATAGCATTAGTATCTATCTTAATAATTGTTGACAGCATGAAAAGAGTCAACCCATACAGAGCACACTTAGACCAGCACCTTTCATGTTGCATGTGCTGAATAATGTTACTTAACATTTCCATAGAGACACAAGCAAACGCTTTTCAAGCAGGGAAGTATAGGCATAAATTATTGTGATTAAATATAGCAGTAAATGGCAGTATGACTATTCACAAAGAAGCATGGGAATACAGATGTAAGAATAATTAATTACAAGAAGGGACAGAATCTACACTGGCATGGTCAGAGGAAATTGCAATAAGTGATCCCTCTTAATATACTGTCTTAATCATTCTTTTTTCATTCATCAGATATTCATTGAACACCTGCAATATGCCAGATACCGTCTTTATTTATTTTTTGTTGTTATTTATTTATTTATTTTTGAGAAAGAATCTTGCTCTCTTGCCCAGGCTGGAGTCCAGAGGCACGATCTCGGCTCACTGCAACCTCCTCTTCTCAGGTTCAAGTGATTCTCCTACCTCGGCCTCCTGAGTAGCTGAGATTACAGGCATGTGCCACCACACCCGGCTAATTTTGTATTTTTAGTAGAGATGGAGTTTCACCAGGTTGGTCAGGCTGATCTCAAACTCCTGACCTCATAATCTGCCCGCCTCGGCCTCCCACAGTGCTGGAATTACAGGCGGGAGATACTGTTTTTAAAAAGTACTTGCTATCAGTACTTGCATTTGATAGGGAAAATAAAAATTTCAGAGGCAGGAAGGCAGGAAAGAAGGGAGGGAGGGAGGAAGGAAGTGAGGGAGGAAGAAAGGGAAGGAGGGAGGAAGGAAGGGAGGGAGGGAGGAAGGGAGGAAGGAGAACAGGAAGGAGAGAGATTAAATAAGTGATATGGATAGAACTGTTTTTATTTGTGGTGGTTACTTTATATTGGATGATCAGAAAAGAATTAAGGAGTGGCATTTGAGTTCAACCCTAATTCAAGACAAAAGTCTGCCATTTGAAGATCATGGGGAAGGAAATTCCAGAGAAAGTTAGAAGCTAATGCAAAGGCTCAAAGTTGTGAACATGTGACGAAGTATAATCTGTAAGATGTGAATGTTAATAGGTGGGGAAAGTAAGAAATGAATGATAATTGTTGTACTTATTGATTGAGCAATTTAAAAACCTTATCCTAAGAAGGTAAAATTAAGCAGGTATGGCAAGAAGAAAATCTAGAGTTCTATTTTGGCCAGATTAAGTCTGAAATATCTATTAGACATCCATGTAGATATATCAAGAATAAATCAAGAATACGTATATACATACTTGGATGTACAAATCTAGAGTTTGCAGAGACATTAAGCTGGAGATATTTATTTGAGAGGTGTTTGGAAAGGGCACTAATGTGCCCGAAAGAATCTGTTCTTGGCCAAGACTCCCAGGTACTCCAGGAACCCTTTCTCATAAATTTACTATAAAGTACCTCATGTGAGAGAAAATTACTTCAATTATTTTCTCAAAAACTAGTTAGTCATATTTCCTGATCTTTTCATAACAAAGAGAGATACATTTAAAGGCGTAATATCCAATAACAGTATCATAGGAAAGGACATTTTGCTTACTGCTTCCAGGTTTTGTAATCTCTACTTGGCACACAGATAACCCTTCCTACGAGTGAGAACATAACTCTTCTAATCCAGTGGATAAAGGTTCACATAAGTTTTATGTGTCTAAGCCAAGATACATCATCATATGGTAACAAGTTAACTTATAACTTACCTTTTTTCATCACACTGGTATAAATAATTAATTAACCATAGTATCATTTTTAGCTTCACGTAGCTCACTGGAATTCTGCAAAGTACTCCAGCCTTGCTGAAGCTGTCTCAAAGGCTGATGGTTTGGCAGTTATTGGTGTTTTGATGAAGGTGAGTTACAGATAATTACACAGCTCTGCTTCCACTGTCTTACCAATTAGACCTCAAAATAGAAGGATATAAGGTAACATATATTTTAGAATTTCTTATTTTAAAGTTTCCATTTAACTGATGACTACAGGTGAACAAATAGTTCCCTAGTATTTTATTGCTTGGTTTTATCTCTGCCCTCTTAAAGAGAGAAATGAGTTTCAGGTGGAGGTGAGATAGAACGGTGTTCATAGGGAAAAAGGAATTTCTATTTTCCATCTCTTCCAAATTCCTCTTCCTCTAAACTTCCTACATCATATATTCTGAAATTTATTAATTTAATATCTCATCAGGAAAGAAATATTATTAAATATTAATAACGAAACCTGAAATCATAGATTCAGAAATTTAACAATTTAATATCTCATTAGGAAAGAAATAGTAAGAGAATTTTTTCTTGCAAAGAACATTCAATTGATTTTTTAAATGGCAGATGTTGTTCAAATCCTCTATAGAAGAATCCCTGAAAAGTTCCACGAAAAAGTTATTATTAAATTGGGTATGCCTGGGTAACCAAGTAACTCTTGAAATTATAGCACCTCTACTTAACCTTTACTGAGCACTTACAATATGCCAAATACTGTAGTAATGAAAACTAATATAACAGACCAAAATAAGAGATTTGTTTTTGTGTCAGTTTTGATAAATTACTAGATTTTGCCCTGTATAACTTTGAACATATTGCCAATAATTAAGTTTAAATCAAGCTTTTAGTTTGCTACTTTATCTGTAGGTACATATTATAAACAATTTATAGAGTACAAAGGCCCTCAAAGACATACAGCTTGAAAAATTTCCCCTTCTAAAGCAGAGAGAAAATACCTTACCTCTTGTCAGTTGTTAATTGAAAAAAAATTCAAAACTTAGTTAAGCAGTGTTCGATTGATAATAATCTTTATCGCATACTTTATTTTCTTAAATCTCCAGGTTGGTGAGGCCAACCCAAAGCTGCAGAAAGTACTTGATGCCCTCCAAGCAATTAAAACCAAGGTAAACACACTAAGTAGTTTAAATCAGAGATCAAGAATTTACAGATCTATGGAAATCATTTAATGAAGTATTAAAACTGGGGAGTAGGAAGGCCATAGCAAAAGCTACCAGCTGAAAATCAAGGTGCTACTTCAATACTGCCTACCTCTGAGAAAGTCTCTAATGCAGGGAATTGTTTTGGTTTTTTGTTTTTCATAGTTATGGTTTCTTTATTTCAGCAGAATATGGCCTGTAGAAAACCAGATTACACAGCCATTTAAATTTGCTTGAAAAACTATATCTAACAAAATTGTAATTTTCCATTTCATAAATAAAGATATCTCTAGTTTTTTAGCAGTACAAAAATTCAGAAGTAAAGGGCATTCTTCTGAGATATGATTGATATACAATCTTTGATAACCGTAAGTCTTGTCAACTCAAAAAAATATGGATTTTGTGATATACACAAACAGCTTTATTGTTTTAATGGTAAGCAGTTAAACCATAAATCAGAGATTTGTCATGTTTTGCAGCATGGAGAACTGTCATATATTTGTGTAAAATAAATCTGATTTATGCTGATTCTAGAAAAGATTAAACTTAAATGAGTGTCTTATAAAGTATAAATGACAGAAGATAAAAAATAAGCCCTCAACTCAAGAGTTATCAAAAAAAAATGAAAAGAAAATATAAGGAAATAATTAGTGAAGATAAAAGCAGAAAAGAATAAAATAAGAAAGAAAAATGATGGCTGGGTGTGGTGGCTCATGCCTGTAATCCCTGCACTTTGGGAGGCCGAGGCGGGTAGATTGCTTGAGGTCAGGAGCTCAAGACCAGCCTGGCCAACATAGTGAAATCCTGTCTCTACTAAAAATACAAAAAATTCGCTGGGCGTGGTGGTGCACACATGTAGTCCTAGCTACTCAGGAGATTGAGGCAGGAGAATCGCTTGAACCCAGGAGGTGGAGGTTGCAGTGGGCCAAGATTGTGCCACTGCACTCCAGCCTGGGTAACAGAGTAAGACTTCATCTTAAATAAATAAATAAATAAATTTTAAAAAGAAAAATGATGACTAAGTAAGGGGTAAAATTTTATCAATAAATTGAAAAGTTGATTCTTTGGAAGAACAACAAAAAAGTCAGACTTTGGGGAAGCTGGATAAAGAGAAAAAAAGCAGTACATATGAAACATTATTAGAAATAAATAGGTTGTGACTAAAGATATAGAAGAGAATTTTAAGAGACAAAATTTTTTATAACATTATGGCAGTAAATTTTAAAATTTAGATAAAATGGATAATTTTCCAAGAAAATGTGAAGTAAAGGCATTGACTCAAAAGGAGTTAGAATACCTAAATAGACTGAGAACCTAAAAGTAAATTTAAACAGTAGTCAAAATGTATCTATTAAACAAAAAGACTAGGCCCAGACCACTTCATGGAAAAGGGTTACTCAACTTTTAAGAAACAATCATGCCAGTGTTAACTAAACTGCCCAGATGAAGGAACAGACAGAAAACTTCCCATCAATTTAATGGAATCTGATACCAAAACCGGGTATGAAAACTACAAAACAGACAAAACAAAAAACATAGGATAAACTTTCTTAGGAATGTAGCTAAAGGAAATCCTAAAATTTATTATAACAAATCAAATTCAACAGTGTATTAAAAGAGTAGTTTCTGAACTCGTAGAGTTTCTGAACTAGTATTTTTGGGAAAATACAAGAATGACTCAATATTAGAAAATCTTAAATTAATTCATTATATTAACTAGTTAAAGATGAAGAAAACCTCATGATCAACTTGTTAAATGCTTAAAATCATTTGATAAATGTTAATGCCCTTTCTTTAGGATGAAACAAAATGAAAGAAAACTGTCTGAAAACTTATTGAATTTGATAAAGAATTTACCTAGAAACTTGTATCAACATTTAACTTCATAGTGAAACACTTAAGCATTTTCATTTCAATCAGGGACAAGACCAAGGTGCCACTGTGACCATCACAATTGAAAATTATAATAAGGGTCCTAGTCAGTGCAACAAAATAATGAAAGAGTACATATTATGATAGATATTGAAATAGCAAAAAAAAACTATCATTGTGTGCAGTTGATATCATCACTAACATCCACCTGAAAACTCCAGAAGAATCATCTAAAATACAGAATGCATAAAAGATTAGCATACAAATATCAGTATATTTCCTATACACCAGTAATAATCAGAAAAGATGATAGGAATAAATAGAATAAAACTAAAACAACCAATATGCATGTCAATAAAGATTTTTGCCATTGAAATAGAATCTGGCATCATTCCTAGAGAAAAAACAAAAGCTTTATACTAGAAATTAAATATGTTTTAAAGATATAGATTGTAAAAAAGGTTTTTGAATCTTTGCTTATCTGCAACCAAATGAAGAAGGAAACGTCTTGGTCAAAAACTTACATATAACACATTTTTCATCTTTTTTTCTTCTGTTGATATTGTTGTTTATATCCACAAACACACCAGTCATTAAATACTAAATAGTAGAAAAATCAATGACTCTTAGCTAAAATCTCTAAATAATGTATAACAAGATAATATAGCATATATATGTCACATATATTCATATTAAGTATTTTATATCATGCTGTAATGATGTATTCTTTTCTTCCAGGGCAAACGAGCCCCATTCACAAATTTTGACCCCTCTACTCTCCTTCCTTCATCCCTGGATTTCTGGACCTACCCTGGCTCTCTGACTCATCCTCCTCTTTATGAGAGTGTAACTTGGATCATCTTTAAGGAGAGCATCAGTGTCAGCTCAGAGCAGGTAGAGCTATGAATGAATGGGAACTGGGAATGCGTAGCAGGAATATTACTTTAATTGATAGTATCAGTGAGAGAGATTATTATTTCAGTCAGCTTTGTGAGAAGTTCATTTTTCCTCCCAACTTAAAAATATTAATTTGGGGACATAGGTTTATTAAACTATCCAAAAATGCATTATAATACTTTTTTTTGCCTTTGGCAGAAAAAAAAAAATGACTCCCACCACTCTTTCCTCCTTAATAAGGAAAAGTCCAACCTTGTTAAATATCTTCTTAAGCATTTCAGAAATAAAGGAAAAACTGTGACTGGACATTTCAATAAGACTTTGGGGAATTGTGGCTCCCAGCTGGCATACCTTGATAGTTGGCAAAATATTTTTATTCCTTTTGTGGAGTTTAAACTTTTAAATATTCAACAAAATATCTCATTAACTGTTGTTTATAATGGTGATTATAGTATCATTCATTGCTCAACCACGTTTATTAGGTGCCTTACATATATTTTATTAGCCGATTCTCATAACAAACCTACAGGACAAGCATTGCAGCCTGTTGCTAACTGACATTTAATGAGCACATGCTATATGTCAAGCAACATTCTAAGGGCTTTGCGTGTATTAACCCATTTAATCTTCACAACAACACAGTGAAGTAAGTACTATATGGAAACTAAGGTACCAAGCTAATAAGTCACTCACCCAATGTACCCCCAGCTGAAATTGAAAAGTTGATACTTTAACCCAGTTATCAATAATTAAAGCAAAATGCCTGGTTCAAAGGAATGAATATAAAGGATTTGGGGCTTACTCTCTTCCTATTAGTGATATTACTGCAATTTCTAACTCAGTTTTCTAAATATCAGTGGTTGGTAATCCTGTAAATAAAATGCTTTATGTAACTTTAAAAACTTTGTATTTTAAAAATATTTTATCCTTCCAGCTGGCACAATTCCGCAGTCTTCTATCAAATGTTGAAGGTGATAATGCTGTCCCCATTCAGCACAACAACCGCCCAACCCAACCTCTGAAGGGCAGAACAGTGAGAGCTTCATTCTGATGAGTCTGAGAAGAAGCTTGTCCTTCCTCAAGAACACAGCCCTGCTTCTGACATAATCCAGTAAAATAATAATTTTTAAGAAATAAATTTATTTCAATATTAGCAAGACAGCATGCCTTCAAATCAATCTGTAAAACTAAGAAACTTAAATTTTAGTTCTTACTGCTTAATTCAAATAATAATTAGTAAGCTAGCAAATAGTAATCTGTAAGCATAAGCTTATGCTTAAATTCAAGTTTAGTTTGAGGAATTCTTTAAAATTACAACTAAGTGATTTGTATGTCTATTTTTTCCAGTTTATTTGAACCAATAAAATAATTTTATCTCTTTCTTTCTATTGTGCAGTTTCTAAAACCATTAAGTTTCTACTCCATTTACATTCAAAAATCTTAAATACTTTACTTGCAAGAGTATTTTGCCTCAAATATAACAACCTAGGAGCAGCTGGAGATGAAATATTGAGAAATTAGTTTGCTTACTCCTGAAGACAAAAATACAGCTGAGATGACAACTGGATTTAATATCGTTATGCTGGCCCAACATTGCCACCATTTGTGTTGTCTGTGATCAAAATGATTATCTTTTATATAGGAAGATGATGCTTCTAGATATTGCTTTCACTTCTTCTCCCCACGTTAGCAAGGACAATGCTTCTCTGCCATTATTACAACTAGTTAGATTGCATGGAGAATCCTTACTTTAAAATTGGAAGAAAAGTCACAAGTGAATGGTTTATAAAAATGCTAAAGAAGTCATTTGTGCTTAGAATCCTATAGAAACATCATGCAATCTTTTAGTCAGATGTGCACTTCACCTTATGCTATTTTTATCTTTAATTGACACACAATAATTGTACATGTTTATGGAGTACAGTGTGGTGTTTTTTGTTTGTTTGTTTTTTGAGACAAGGTCTCACTCTGCCAGTCAGGGGGAATGCGATGGTGGGATCATAGCTCACTGCAGCCTCAAACCCCTGGGCTCAAGGGATCCTCTCACCTCAGCCTCTTGAGTAGCTGGGACTAGAGATGCATGTCACCATGCCAGCCTAATTTTTAAATTTTTTTTGTAGAGACATGGTCTCTCTATGTTGCCCAGGCTAGAAGTGTGATATTTTGATTCATGTATACAATGTGTAATGATCAAATCAGGGTAATTAGCATATCCATCACCTTAAACATTTATCATTTCTTTGTGTTGAGAATATTCAAAATCCTTTCCTCCAGCTATTTTAAAATATACAATAAAGTATTGTTTATTATAGTCACCCTATTATGCTGTAAAACACTAGAACTTATTCCTCCTATTTTGCCGAAGCCATATCTACATCCAGAATTCTACAAATCCTGTGTCCGGTGTTTAATCTTGTGATTTACTTTAGTTATCTCATTTGAACTAGTAGAGACCAAGCCCAGTTGTTCATTTCTGTACGTTTTAGTAAAATTACTTTAAAAACATTAAGCAGATTCTTCACTGCCCTAATAAGCCTTTCTGCAAAGGCTGTGTTTGTTTTACACCTAAAAACCATACTAAGAGACTTCTTTTGAAATATTTGACTTGGGGCCTAGAATTTAGGTGAATCCTCTTTATTAAAATGTAATTTGTTTTTATTTTATTTTTAATCAAAATTGATTTGTTTTTCTACACAAAGATGGGAAATTTAGAATTTATTAATTGAAAAAAATAAATACAAATATAATGGAGTCAACTAACACATTAGCTCTGCCCCCAAATGCAATCTCTAAATATAAAATACTTTATTTGCAAAGGAATCCAACTGTGTATGATACTCTGTAATTGTCAAATACTGAGAAAGCCTGCAACACTTATACCTGGCCTAGGATCCTATTACTTCACATGAGTTGTATTGATAGGATTTTAATTACAAAGTTATAAAAGTCTCTCAAAAGGTGAGACCCAAAGAAAGAGAGATATGAGCTGAAGTTGAGAAACACATTTGCAAAAGATGTTCATTTGAAAACATTTTCTGAAAAGAAATTAAACAATTTAGAAATAAGTTTCACAGGAAGGATCTGAAAAACAATTGACCTGATGGTCCATATATTTTTTAAGAAGGTTAAAATGGATTCCAGCATTTAGATATAAGTCTGTAAGTCTTATTATGGACAGGGCAAAGATGTGACAAAAAATACATGATGACCATCAAACATTATCCCTAACGCAAATGCCAAATGGGGAGCATGTTTCTCCTTACTGCCTCTGCCAGAATTTCATATATTTGGCAGAACTCATGAGATGCATTATTAATTTCTCTGAAGTAGCTGATAAAAACAGCTCTTGAGAGAAGGTATGAAAACTAGGCACTGGATCATCTGAGAGTGTAACTCATATGTGTCACTGACTCACCCTCCTCTTGTATGTCCTCATCCTTTGTCAACTTACGTAAAGAATTTAAACATCCTGCAAGGATTCTCTGGTTTTTCCATGATGTTTGGCAGCTGACCTTCTTTATACCACATCTATTGGCATCTAGAATGATAAGCCAGCTGGTGAGGCCCAGCGTGGGCTCAAGGATAAAGAGTGCTCCTACTCCATGCTGTTTTCTGTCTTTTCACTTGCCCTTCAGAAACACCCTGATGTACCCTTATCACTATGGCACCCTTCTGCTGAATTGTGAGTCCAAGTAGACCAAAATATTTTCTACTTTGTTCATTTAAGTAAAGTTTAGCAAAATGACTCAAAATACATTAAATTCATCATAATAGGAATTAGGGCAAAGGAAAGAAAGAAAAAGAAATATTTTCATTAAATTTAATTTCCTTACATGACTCAAAAGAGCAGATATCTATTTATTATAACTCTAGGAACTCCCTATCCTTGGTCCTTCTCTGTTTTGTGGTGGCAGATTCCTACCAATATGTGATTAAAGCTATGAAACTTCTCTCCCTTACCAAAAATGTTACATAATCAAATATAGCCAAAATTTTGCACTGAGTCTTAGAATGTTTAGAAACTCAGCCTTTTGCTTCCTTCCCCATCACAAAGTCATTCCTGGACCTCAGGAAAAGACACCTGCTCTAAACTATTTAAAAAGTTAAAAATGGACTCCAAGTCTCTCTTGATCTTGCATCCTAGTGTAATATTTATTTTTGCTTTTCTGTGTCATCCTTCATAACACATACCTACAAATGGAGTGACAGTATATTTCTGATATCATTCATGAATTATCTTTTTTTTTCTTTTTCCTCTAAAAATATTACTTTGGGTTAATATAAGGTTTCATTGTAGAAGAGATATAAAAAGATTTTTTTCAGAAAGAGAACCCAAACCTTAGTGAATTGTTTATTAGTAGGTAATAAAAGATTACAAATGAGAATAAAAGGGCATAGAAGAGAAAGTTTGATTGAGGAAGATATCATTGGATAAATAAAGGGCCAAAATCATTTTAAAAGCCATCAATATTCTCTGCATCCAAGACCATGAAAGCATAAGGAAATACTTATTTTATAAGCATTATCTTCTTGATTATCTGTAAACCCCAAATGTTTATTTACCCACTCATCTTCATGAGACACTGCACAGATTTTCTTATTACTCTTAATAGATTTACCAATTCTTAATCTCAGTAGATACACAAAGAGATAGGCAGACAGACAGACATAGCTACTGTATACATGAGTATATCTACTTCAGCAAAATGGAACTATGGATGTGGGTATTTAACCAATTAACAAAAGGTAGCTGATTTTGTGTTCCTAGACTTAAAGCTAAGGAAAAAAATAAACAGAATAAAAAATATTTTAATAGAAATATAACATGCTTGAAAGAAATGTGGAGAAGTAGCCATAGGATTCTTGTACAAAATCTTGCTTTCAATAAAGAAGTAAGTTATAAGGAGTAACCTTAGAGTCTTAAAAATATGTGCACACTATCACCATGTACCAAAACAGTGAACTGGTGAACAAAGGGATTGTGTTTGAAGACTTTAGAATGCTCAGATCACAGGTGCACTTCCTAGATGTTGTGGGAAGTCAGGGACCCCGAACGGAGGGACCAGCTGGAGCCATGACAGAGGAACATAAATTGTGAAGATTTCATTTTAATACAGACATTTATCAGTTCCCAAATAATACTTTTATAATTTCTTACGCTTGTTTTACTTTAATCTCTTAATCCTGTTATCTTCATAAACTGAGGATGTACATCACCTCATGACCACTGTGATAATTGTGTTAACTGTACAAACTGATTGTAAAACATGTGTGTTTGAACAATATGAAATCCGTGCACCTTGAAAAAGAACAGAATAACAGCGATTTTTAGGGAACAAGGGAAGACAACCATAAGGTCTGACTGCCTGCAGGATCGGGCAAAAAGAGCCATATTTTTCTTCTTGCAGACAGCCTATAAACGGACGTGCAAGTAGGGAAGGTATCGTAAAACTATTTTCCTAGCAAAGAATATTAATATTAATACCCTGGGAAAGGAATGCATTCCTGGGGGGAGGTCTATAAATGACCACTCTGGGAATGTCTGTCTTGTGCAGTTGAGATAAGGACTGAGATACTGCAGTACCCTCAGGCTTACTAGGGTGGGGAAAATCTCCACCCTGGTAAATTTGTGGTCAGACCGGTTCTCTTCTCTCAAACCCTATTTTCTGTTGTTTAAGATGTTTATCAAGACAATATGTGCACCGCTGAACATAGACCCTTAACAGTAGTTCTGCTTTTGCCCTTTGCCTTGTGATCTTTGTTGGACCCTTATCAGTGCTTTTGCCCTTTGTCCCGTTCCCTCAGAAGCCTGTGATCTTTGTTAGACCTTTATTAGTAGTTCTGCTTTTTGCCCTTTGAAGCATGTGATCTTTGTACCTACTACCTGTTCTTACATCCCCTCCCCTTTTGAAACCCTTAATAAAAAAACTTGCTGGTTTGAGGCTCAGGTGGGCATTGCAGTCCTACCAATATGTGATGTCACCTCCAGCAGCCCAGCCCTAAAATTCCTCTCTTTGTACTCTTTCTCTTTGTTTCTCAGCCAGCTGACACTTATGGAAAATAGAAAGAACCTACGTTGAAATATTGGGGGCAGGTTCCCCCAATAACTAGAGTTTTCTCACAATGGCATCTTGTATGCTAATCCCCTAACTATGAGAAGACAGAAATAGCAGTTATGTTACAGAGGAACAAACTTTAAATGGCTTTATTTTTTTCTCTCAAAAACTAGAGTATATCTATCCCAAGTCATTAATAAATATTTTAATACCCCTTACAGGTAGAAGCATGTTATGCTATTTGGGTATGTTACCTTCTACTATGTTATTAGATTATCTAAATCACCAGCAGAAGCAAACATGCATAACAGAATCATACTCTGCTAGAATAACATTTATCTACTTAAAAAAAATAGTTAGAACCTGATCTCATATATCAAAATATGTCCAAGACGGGTTAAATTTTTCAAGGAAATCATTAATATGCTAGAAAATACATAAATATTTAAATAATATCTGGTAGGAGAATTTTATTCAAAAACACCAAAGGCAAACCCAGGAAATGGCAGAATAATTGATTGAACTGTGAAAAATTAAATATGTTGGTAAAAGCAGCAACAATAAAAAAATTCAATAAAAAGGAAAATGACAACTGGGAATAATGTTTCAATATAAATGGCATCTAC
Organism: Pongo pygmaeus; assembly: GCF_028885625.2. NCBI lineage: Eukaryota > Metazoa > Chordata > Mammalia > Primates > Hominidae > Pongo > Pongo pygmaeus. The sequence goes on from NC_072380.2 coordinate 52,129,550, forward strand.
AGGAACAATGTCCTCACTATGTAAAAAGCTTTCACAAGTTTTAACATAAAAATTGAATTTCCAAGAGAAAATGTCAAGAAGACATAAAGAGGCAATTTAGTAAAGAAGAAATACAAATAATAAATAAATACATTTTTAAATGACCCAACTTAAAGAAGTACAGATTAAAATAATGCTCTATCAATCTTTACATTCTTTAAATCACTAAAGATTTTTAAATAATACACAGTGCTGTCAATGATGCAAAGAAATAAGAACTGTCATAAGTTGCTGAGAAGAGCATAAATTGGTACCATCTGTTCACTATTAATACAAAGGGTGTGTTCCAGAAGAAGTCTTATTATAAAAAATCATGTAACAAAAAACCATAGGTTCAATGTAAAAAAAAAAAGAGTTAAGTGGCAAAATTTTAAACTTGCTATAATAAGGTTTGCTTATCCATAACTTTGGCTTCAAAGGCTATGTAACCTTTTATCAGGTTTATGATCTTAAATTTACATTTTTATGCAAGACTGTTTCAAATGCCCACGTCCAATGCCTATTTGATATTTCCATTTAGATGGCACAAGAACATCTCAAACTATTCAAAACACGGGTCATGATGCTCTCTCAAAGCTGGTTCCCACCAGCCCCACTGTGCACAGAAATGATGAGGCAGGAGGAGCTTCCTGTAGCTCAGGGACTGCTTGTCATGGTGGAAATCCATAAACCATGGCCCTAATCAATGTCACCACTGAGACTGATGTGACCCCTTCCTTCTAATTTTTCAAACATAATATTTTTCTTATCATTATCCTCCTCATTTTTTGTATTATCAAGAGCAGTGTTCTTGGACTAAACTTCCTATGTCACAAGCTACCTCCTACATTTTTCTTTTACAGCAATGATGATACCTACCACATGAAGAAACAGATGTATTTCTAGTCCCAGTTCCATATTCCCAGGAAAAGGACCCCAGCTGGCTTGGATGGGACCCAGCTATGGTCCTATCAACTGTGGTTGGAAATGGGGTGGAGATCCCACTGAATTCACTGACATTTAGGAAGATAGGTTGCAGGAGCAGATGCAGCTTACAGGCCATTGTGAACCAGGTGGAAACTTTAAAATGTGTTACCACTTCTTTAAAGATGAGAGAGGAAAAAGATTGGGCTAGGAGTAAAGTTAGGTGAATCTAGATAAAGTTTAGAACTGGGCTCATTTGAGAAACACACTTCCAATTCTGAAATCTGAATTTTCCCTGAAATTTCTAATGGTAGAACCCTAGTATGTCAATTGAATATCAAAAACAGCATTTTCCTTCCACCCACCATATGAACTGAATAGCAGGTCAGGAAGTTATTTTTATTTTGTAAATACTAGAGCTAATCATTAAGCCATTTCCAGGAAAATAAATCCCTATACTAATCAGAAAATTAACTGTGTTAGTCAGAAAATCAACTCAAAAAGAAATCTAAGCTTTCAGGTGGAACATGGATTAAACAGCAGCATTTGTTACTTCTGCAGAAACGAAGAGTCTCAGAAAGCTCTGCAGCTTAAATAACATGTAAAAGAATATAAATGGAAGTTCCTGGAAACATTTATTGCTTCCTTAGATAGCTAAGATTCAACAAGAGATAAAGAAGTTGTACCTAGAGAAATATTTTAGAGTTGAGAGATCTCTCAGGTATTTATTTTCTTTCTAAAATTGAGAAAAGATTTTTTTTTTTTGTATTTTTGTACATTGGCAATGTTCAAGAAGAGTATATAAACTTTAAATTCCTTATTTCAGCAGAAATATAATTTTCTGTTGCACTGAAGGAGAAGTTAACAAAGACTCAATTCCAGAGACCACCCACAAGCCAAGCATTAAGTGCTTGGGAAATGGCACCAATTTTATTAAAAACTTGGGAAATCCATAGTTCTGCCAAAAGGATAGCTCACGTTTTGCTTTACTTTCTGATGATTTTCTTTGGCATATTTTTCCCCTTGATTTTACTGGACAAAGCAAACAGAAACGGAAGCTCATCCATCTCCCCATTCACTCTCATCCCTATTTCAAGTCATTATTTCACTCTGAATTACTTACAGTGACTCTGAAACCTTTCACCTAACTGAGCCCCTGAGCTTTTGATTAAAATTTTACCTCCTCAGGGTCATCTCCCCTAACCAGAGTTGTCAGGCCCATCATTATGTTTTCTCACAGTACCCTGTGCTTCTCCTCAATGGTACTTAGTACAGTTATAATTTGTGTAATTACTCATTTAGTGTTGGTTAATCCTGCTAGGCTGTAAATTCTATGAGATCAGTGATGGTGCCTGTTGTCTTCCTTTCTATATTTCCAGTAATTACACAATGTCTGATACACAGTAGGTGTTCAACAGACTTTTTTTAATTTTAATTTTAATTTTTTGAGACAAAGTCTCACCCTGTCGCTAGGCTGGAGTGTAGTGGTGCAATCTCAGCTCAGGACAACCTCCGCCTCTCGGGTTCAAGCAATTCTCCTGCCTCAGCCTCTGGAGTAGCTGAGACTACAGGTGCTCACCACCATGCCAAGCTAATTTTTGTATATTTAGTAGAAACAGGGTTTCTCCATATTGGCCAGGCTGGTCTCGAACTCCTGACCTCAGGTGATCCACTTGCCTCGGCCTCCCAAATTGCTGGGATTACAGGCATGAGCCACTGCAAGCCTGGCCTCAATAGACTTTTGACAAATGAGTGAACAGAATCTCCTGGCCAGTAATCTATAATCCACAATTGACTCCCAAACCTGGGAAATAAAAATTACCTGAGGAATTTTGGGGGTTTTGTTAAGTACAGTTTCCGAAGTCACCTTAATATTCTCACTCTAGAGATCTGGGCTGATTCGGTATCTTTCTCCAAGATACTCAAGTGGTTTTAATAACCTGCTATGGTTTGGAGCCCTCCCCTCACCCCCATCTTTCTCTTTCTCTCCTTACTCACACACATACACACACACATACACATACTCTCATGCATGCACGCACACATGGTTATGGCTCTCCACTGTCTTCCCAAGTTAAGTACAGGTTCCCTAAATTTCATAATATGTATTCCATCTACCTTGACCTTGTAAGACTAATCTCCCACTTATTTGCTATTTGTACATTAAGCCTGACAAACCCATTTGACATTCTCTAGACATATTTTGCTTCTCTGTCTCTACTCATGTTCTTCTCTTCTCCAATGGTCTCTTACTTCTTCAGTCAAAATCCTGGCCATACTTTCATGTTGATTTCAAATGCCACTCCTCTAGAAAGTTCCCACAGCTGGATAAAAGCCTTTCCCAGCATAGCACTCCCCCCAGGACATCAGATGAGCATCTACCTAAGCTTTTTCCCTTTCTCATGTTTCATAATTTTGATGCACTTGATTTCTCTCTTCTTTTTTTCTTGTTTTGGAGACCAGCAGGATTGAATTTGCATCAAGCAGTGTAGTTGATCTAGCTATAATAAGGCATATGATAAACATATAAAAAGACCCTATCTTCTTTTAGAGATAGGGTCTCACTCTGTCACCCAGGCTGGAATGCAGTGGTGCGATCGTAGCTCACTGCAGCATCAAACCTGGGTTCAAGAGATCCTCCTGCCACTACTTCCCAAATAGCTATATCTCTTCTTTTAGATAATAGAATGCAAAAAGAGCAGATGAGAGGAAAAAATTAAGGAAGGCAGTGATTCATCTTATCATTCATGTTTGTATCTCTTGAAGAACTTGAGAAGTTAAAGCATACAGTGGGCACTCAATGTATTTGACTTGAACAGAGATGTAGCTGTTCTCACCATAAAAAAAGAATAATACGGGCTGGGCACGGTGGCTCATGACTGTAATCTCAACACTTTGGGAGGCCAAGGCAGGCGGATCACGAGGTCAGGAGTTCAAGACCAGCCTGGCCAACATGGTGAAACCCTGTCTCTACTAAAAAATACAAAAAAAAAAGCTGGGTGTGATGGTGGTTGCCTGTTATCCCAGTTACTCAGGAGGCTGAGGCAGGAGAATCACTTGAATCCAGGAGGCAGAGGTTGCAGTGAGCGGAGATCGTGCCACTGCACTCCAGCCCGGGTGACGGAGTGACACTCCGTTTCAAGAAAAAAAACAGAATAATACATTGTGTGAAGAAACAAGCACAGAAAGCCAATATGACAGCTGATTTCTATGCAGGAAAAAAATTTAAGAGTAAATATGCATTAGAAAAGTGATACTCTAATTCTGTCTTTACTATTCAAACATTTACTAGGTATTTCACCATGTGGAAAACATTACATTAATATATAGCAGGTAAATGAATAAGACCCTGATCCTACTAATGAGAATCTTACACATTCTAATTTTATTCTATGTCTTTATTTTTTCAACCATTTACTATGCATTTACCACCTAGAAAGCACTACCCTCATGCTGCAGGGCATACAGCAACAAATAAGAATAGACCCTGTCATAAAGGACCTTACAATCCTATTGGGGGAGACTTAAATAACTGTAAGTCAAATTGGAATTAAATGCATACTATAATATGTACACAACCAAATGCTAGGAAGGCAGAGGAATAATTATTTAACTTCGACTTCCTGTTGCTATTTATCCAGCAAGGTTTTTCTACTGGTGTATGAGCTACAAATTTGCCTCTCTTCCAGGATACAATCAATCTGCTCAACAAATTGGAATGCTATAGAAGGGTTTGAAAGCTGTTGTCAGCCGTTTCTCCTGGGATGAGGAATACACAAGAAGAATAGGCCTAACTTAAGAAGATTAGATACCATTGAAGAAAAACCATCTTGTCATACAAACTAAAATATGTAAAAGATAATGCAACAGACAAAAAGTGGTAAGTCCATGTTAAAAATTCAGACACAAGATAATGGTGTGCCCTGGAAAAAAAGCCAAGACCAGCTGGATAATACAGAATGTAGACACAAAATCGAGTCCCAGTCCCAAAGTTGGGATTGAGGAACCAGACTTCAATTGCTGTATTTAAAAAAAAATAGATAAAAGTGTGTTATTGTCCATATTTTAGACAACCTTGGTTAACAATTCCTGGACTCAGATACACAGAATTGGACAGAAGCAGTTATTAGAACCAGATCACATGGTCAATAGCAGTAGGAGGGTTGGCTAGGTGTGGAGTTCCTAGTTGTTAGGGTAGGCTTCTCAAATCCCTTTGTTTAAGCTCAGGTTATATTTTGGATTGAGTTTGCATCAAGTAGTGTAGTCGACCCAGCTATGAAAAGGCGTAAATAAGGAGGGCTTTTAAAAAGAGATATAAGAACCACATAGTCCCTTTTCCTTCCATTATCAGATTTCCAAGCCAAGTTCAAGCTACATTTATTATAAATCTGCCCCCAACCTGTTTTGAAAGGTTATTTGAAATCAAATAGAGCAAACCAAATCTAAAGTTGTGTTAGGTTAAACCTGATTTTAAAATAAATGATTCAGCACTTTAAAGAACAAAGGAAACATTCTGTGAAGTTACAGTCTATTTGGAAAATTTTAAAAGGATTCCAAATGTTCCCCACTGGGCAATGTGGACAAAGAATCTTATGAAAGGTAACTGAACGGCAGGTTTTTTTCTGTGTACAGAAAACTTGTTGATGAGCATTGTACATTATATCACAGTTATCTATGACCTGACGGACCCGTGAGATGAACTTGGACCCGAGGAGCTCATAATGGGAATGAACACAGCTGTGTAACAGTAACAGACCAGCTTCACTGAGAACTTTGTGGCACCACTCTGTTGGAATGAATCTTTTCTTAGTGGTAAGAATGTACCCACTTTGCAATTCAAAGTATTGAAACAATGTATGCAAATCAACCACAGTTAACAAGGGTATGTGATAGTGTAGTTAAAATGCTGGAGGCACTGGAAACGAGCAAACTTCACCCAAACAACATTTATTAAACAACTAAAATGTGCCACCCTCATGCAGACACCCAGCCTCTCAACTTATCCCGGATCCCTCTTAACTTCCCTCATCATTTCCAAGTCCACTAACACATCATTATTAAAGTCATCCTTGCTTCTTGCAGGGATAATCACCACCCTAATTGGTGCCTCTGCCTCTATGGTTGCCCTTCTCTTAATTATACTCCCCCATCCAGGGTTCAATATAATCAACTATTTCCCTGTATAAAACCCTTTATGTTCCTCTTTGATTTAGGACAAACTCCGAGTTCCTTAAAATGGCTCTTGAGACCTCTGGGATGTGTCCTAACTTATCTCTCCTGCTTCACCTCGCAGTACTTCCCTCAAGCAACCTGTGCTCCAGCCACACAGATATGTCTGCAGTTCCTTTAACAGATTACATCACTACATACCTCAGTGCCTTTGCACAGTCAGTAACATGTCTCACGGTGCTATATCTTCTTCAAGACGCAACTAAATATCTGTCTCATTCTAAAAAATTCCTTGGTCCCATAAGAAATAGTTACACAGACCCTTAGACCTAACCCTGCACTTCAGAGGACCTCACACATCATAAACAAACAAAAATAAATTTCTTGAGGAACATATAAACATAACTGTCTTTTTGGATCTGATGCTCAGACTGGCACAGCAGAACTCATAACCCTAAATATCTGTTGTCATGACTAAAATGATTCAGTCCCAAGGAAATACCTCTCTCCAAGTCTTTAGTCCTATGTCCTTGAAACAAAAGGCCACTGTGTCTGAACAAGGCAAGGTTTTGTGGGTTCTGCCACTGCCAATACTGGAGATGGAGACTGCTGCAGGGTATGGGGAGGATTTAAGCAGTAATAGCACTTAGGCAAGAGAGAGGACACAGTAATCATTTTCCTCAAACAGCATATGTGCAATAGATTCTTACAAAATAAACTGTTATTCCCAGTTCTCAGAAGAGAGAGCCAAGTACACATTTTCTTGTCTATGTGCTCAAATTTATGGTTCCAGAGATACTCAAAAATGAATGAGTATTCATAGCAGTTGCATATGGCAGCTGAGGAATATTTTGAAATTTTAAGCAATTCGTATTACTCTTAAATGTGCATGTAAGTTGGTCTAGATGTAACATGTGTGACACATCAATCCAATTGGCAACTAGATGGACATTGATTGCTAGAATTAGGAATTGTTTTATTTTTATAAAAATACTAAGGAATTAAATTTTCAAAAAATTGAATTATAAATTTCAGGTTTAACTAATTTTTCTAAATTTCTTATTTAATACTTTTATATCATACATTTTATTTTTAATAGATGATATAAAAATAAATTTTTTAAAAAATATGAAAATGACAAATTTTTAATTTTGTGTATTGTTTTATTTTACTTTATATATTTATTGAGACAAAGTCTCTGTTGCCCAGGCTGGGTTCCACTGGCATGATCTTGGCTCACTGCAACCTCTGTCTCCCATGTTCAAGCAAGTCTCGTGCCTCAGCCTCCTGAGTAGCTGGGATAACAGGTATGCAACCACCACGCCCAGCTAATTTTTGTATTTTTAGTTGAAACAGGGTTTCACCATGTTGGCCAGGCTGGCCTCGAACTCCTGTCCTCAAGTGATCTGCCCTCCTCAGCCTTCCAAAGTGCTGTGATTATAGGCGTGAGCCACCACATCTGGCAAAATTTGATTTTAAAATGTTAAAATTATATGCATTGTGAACACAAGTATATTTTAGGTATTTACATTATTACTGTCAACAGTACACAAATTATGTAAAAATCTCGATTATAAATTATAATTCACTATTTTGCTAAAATTAAGGCCAGAAAAATATATTTGTGAAATAAATAAAATTTATTTATGAATTATTTTATTACTCACCTAAACATTACCAAATATTCAATTGAATACACAGATTTATCCACGAATATTTAAATCAGTTGTATTTGACACTGTACTGACTTTTGGTCACAAAAAAACATAACTTTACATGTACTTTTAATTTTGTCATTATAAGAGTAGCTGTGTAAAAGTTGATTTATAATGTTTAAGTTATTGGGCATATGTAATGCGTGTGTCCATGTGTACCTCTCCCACAGTCCCTCAAATGTGGAGGTTAGAACTTCCAATAAACTTTCTCTCCACTGTGCTTACATAGCCCACTGCACATTTCTTCTACATTGTATTATAGTTATTTGTTCACAAGTTTTTTTTTACCACTAAACTATGATCTTGTCAAGGGTGGAGACATCTTTATCTTTATAATACAAGTGCCTAGGACATTTTCTGACACATGGTAGGAGTTAAATACATTGGTTGAATTAATATATAAATAAAACAAGGAGCATTGTTTAAGAATATGAATTATTGGCTGGGCACGGTGGCTCATGCCTGTAATCTCAGCACTTTGGTAGGCTGAGACAGGCAGATTACCTGAGGTCAGGAGTTCAAGACCAGCCTGACCAAAATGGAGAAACCCCATCTCTACCAAAAATACAAAATTAGCCAGGCTTGGTGACGCCTGCTTGTAATCCTAGCTACTCGGGAGGCTGAGGCAGGATAATCACTTGAACCCAGGAGGCGGAGGTTCCAGTGAGCTGAGATTATGCCATTACACTCCAGCCTGAGAAACAAGAGCAAAACTCCGTCTCAAAAAATTAAAAATGAGTTATTGAGCCTAATGGCTCAGGTTGCTAGCCTGGCTCTGGTATTGTCTTTTAACCTCGAATAGTTATCTTAAACTCTCAGCCCCTTGGTTTCCTCATCTATAAAAGAGATGTAATAAAATTGCCTACCTTACAAGGTTATGAAGATTGAAGTATTAAATGAAAAAATTAGTTAATTAATATTTACAAAGACTTAGAACTGTGACTGCACATTGGGTAGTATTTTCTAAATAAATACCTAAATGAAATCAAGCAATATTTGTTTAGGCTTAACTAGAAATCATATCTTATTTCATCATCACACCAACCCTGTGAATTATGTACAATTCTTATCCTTATTTTACAGATGAGAAAATTGAGGTTCAGAGAGCTCTAGCTGCTTCTGTAGAAGGCCACATAGCTGGAGAGTAGCAAAGCCAGAATGAGAATTCCAATATTTGTGGAGGTGGTGTTTGAACCCTTAACTGCCAAAAAAACTTTCTTTCAAGATACACTTTAAAGATATATATGTATCTATAAATTATTAAAACAGGCACAGTGGCTCATGCCTGTAATCCCAACACTTTGGGAGGCTGAGGTGCGTGGATCACTTGAGGTCAGGAGTTCGAGATTAGCCTGGCCAACATGGTGAAACCCCGTCTCCACTAAAATGACAAAAATTAGCTGGATGTGGTGGTATGTGCCTGTAATTCCAGCTACTCAGGAGGCTGAGGCAGGAGAATAGCTTGAACCTGGGAGGCAGAGGTTGCAATGCACAAAGATTGGGTGACTGCACTCCAGCTTGAGCAAAACAGCAAGACTCAGTCTCAAAAATAAATAAATTATTAAAACATAGTACTCTTTCCTAGAGCCAAATTATGTTTAATTTTTCCGAAGTTGTCATAATGTTCTAAAATTTTGAAGAAAAATGTGTTTTGCATCTAAACAGCAAAACTGTAGATGAGCAATAAGTCAATAAAGAGTATATATTTGATTGCTTAATATGTCTAAAAGCAATGAGCATAAATATGTATGTCACTAGCTGTTAGAAATACAATATGCTCCTCAGATATTGCAGCATTTTATAAGCACTCATATTTATTCTATGGTACAGAAAGTACATGAGAATTATAGATACCTGCCTGATTTTAAATATTGAAATTAAATCACTTATCTCTGGTCATTTTTGGAGCAGAAACAATAATACTTCTTTCTTCCTGGAATAAAATATTACTAAATGACTTCACAGGACTTGAGGGTATTTCCACTGTATTTTATGTTATCAAGTTTATCAATGTTTCATGAGATGATCTCTACCTTCAAGAACTGTGTAATCTAATAAAATAAAATTAACAAGCACAGTTTCATAAGCCACACTGTTAACAAGGCCAGAAATGACAGAGATTTAAGTTTACAAACCTCGGGATGTTGTGTAATTCTGTGTTTACCTAGGCAGCTTAAACTCGACAGTATAGTCAGAAAAACATACTAAGAAATAGATTAAATGGTAATGGAGGAATCAGCATGTAAAGAAAGATGGTAAATCTCTTGCTCTGCTGAAGCAAGAACAGTACTTATAAGTAAATTTGATCAAGACGGCAATGTCATACTAGAAATGTCATAGATCTCTACTAAATCCATACAGAGATAATTAACCAACAGGAAAAAATGAAACAAGGCCAGGTGTGGTGGCTCATGCCTGTAATCCCAGCACTTTGGAAGGCCAAGGCGAGCAGATCACCTGAGGTCAGGAGTTCGAGACCAGCCTGGCCAACATGGTAAAACCCCGTCTCTACTAAAAATACAAAAATCAGCTGGGCATGCTGGTGGGCGCCAGTAATTCCAGCTACTCAGGAGGCTGAGGCAGCAGAATCGCTTGAACTCAGGAGGCAGACGTTGCAGTGAGCCAAGATCAGGCCATTACACTCTAGCCTAGGCAACAAGAGCCAAACTCTGTTCCAAAAAAAAAAAAAGAAAGAAAAAGAAAAGAAAAGAAAAAAATTAAACAGGCAACGGGCTGCTAGCATTCAAAGAATAGATAACATGGACAGAGAGATTCCAAGATCACAGTTCCTGAAATGTAATATATTCTTCCTGCCTCAAGCTGTTGCCTTTGTATTCTCTGCACATACTTTGTACTCTTTATATAAATGCATTATATAGTTCTTAATAATTCATTTGATGCACATAAGCACAAATAGAAACATTAACTTTTAGGGTGAGCTATTAAAAAGAAAAAGAAAAAAAGAAAGCAATAGATGTTCCTATGTTACTCTGCTTCCCAGCATGTATAACACTAATAATTACTAATTGATGTTTGAGATTCCCATGAGGTCAGGGACTTCATCATTTTATTATCATATTCTAACTGCTTTACATATAGTAGCTACTCAATAAACATTTGTTCACTGATACAGACAATTCATTTGTCAATAAGACAAGCTTGTTTTGTTTTTGTTCTGAGTGAAATTTTGTTGTTCTTAGAGGAAGGAAAAAGAAGCAGACTTATGAGAATAATATAAACAATGTCAACCAGAATTATAAAATCAGAATGCAAGGCTTACATAGACAATGCACTGGATTTTTTATTATTATTAACTTATAAAATCTTCCACTTCCTAACCTGTATTTGTGGAACAAGTCCACTTAAAGTAACATGACCAGCAAAGAAAAGGATAGATAAGAGTTGGACAAGATGGGAGGAGGAAAAACTGGTTAGTGCAAAGGCTGACCAGTTTTAAAGGTTAGTGCGTTCTGAACATCATTTTCCTATGTGCAAATTGGTGATACTTTTTGAAGTATTCTGGAGCAACATTGTTTTTTACAGAATATTTTGAGGGACCACATATAAAAGACCAGATGCAGAGTTTATATCCAACAAATGTTTGTTGAATCTATTAAATAGAAATATTGTCTGGCCAGGCACAGTGACTCATGACTGTAATCCCAGCATTTTAGAAGGCCGAGACAGGTGGATCACTTGAGGTCAGGAGTTTGAGACCAGCCTGGCCAACATGGTGAAACCTTGTCTCTACGAAAAATACAAAAATCAGCCAGGTAGTGGTGGTGCACACCTGTAGTAACAGCTACTCGGGAGGCTGAGGCAAGAGAATCACTTGAACCCAGAATGCAGAGGTTGCAGTGAGCCAAGACCATGCCACTGTACTTCAGCATGGGCAACAGAACGAGACTCCATCAAAAAAAAAAAAAAAAAAGAAAGAAAGAGAGAAAGAAAGAAAAAGAAAGAAAGAAGGAAAGAAAAGAAAAAAATATTGTCTTTTAGAAGAGGTACTTTTAAGAGAAAACGAGAAAGTTGTTTCAGGTTTAGATGAGAACTAGGGTATAGGAAACTTCAAGAACCCACTTAAAAGATATTGCTAAGGGATTTCCCAAATCCCTCTACCTGAAAAAAGTAGTTCAATTGATTTTCTATTTACTGGGTTGAAGATATTCTTGCATACTCTTAACCTGACTGAGTAAACAACCCAATTCTTTGTGCATGGTTTCAATTTTTCACTTGTATTTATTTATTTTGAGACAGAGTTTCACACTTGTTGCCCAGGCTGGAGTGCAATGGCGCCGTCTTGGCTCACTGCAACGTCTGCCTCCTGGGTTCAAGTGATTCTCCTGCCTCAGCCTCCCAAGTTTGGGATTACAGGTGCCCACCACCATGCCCAGCAAATTTTTTGTATTTTTAGTAGAGATGGGGTTTCACCATGTTTGTCAGGCTGGTCTGAAACTCCTGACCTCAGGTAATCTGCCTGCCTCGGCCTCCCAAAGTGCTGAGATTACAGATGTGAGCCATCTGGCCTGGCCTGTGGTTTCAATTTTTAAACATATTTCTCAATCTGTGACCCAATGCTTTTTAGATCTGTTCTAATTTCTTTCAGGATCTTGTTAGTGGGAGTCTCCAGAGAAACAGACTTAGGGGTGGAACAACTGCTCAGCCTTGCCTGTCATGGGATGATGTTTCAGAAGTAACTTCAAAAATTAACTTTTGATCCAGGCATGGTGGTGTGCGGCTGTAGTCCCAGCTACTCAGGAGGCTAAGGCAGGAGGATCACTTGGTCCCAGGAGTTTGAGGCTGTACTGAGGCATGAACATGCCTGTGAATAGCTACTGCACTCCACCATGGGTGCCATAGCAAGATTCCATCTCTAAAAGAAATTCGTTGATTTTTAAAAATCTGTATTTCACTCTGTAGTATAACAATTTGAAAATACAGTATTATTATTTTATTTATATCTTAAAAATGAATGTATAGATGAACTAAGGAATATTGAGTTCCATCCTTACCACAGAGCATTATTGACGGCATAATTGGTGTTAGTCATCTGCTCCTGTGAGTCCCCATGATGCCTATAGACTATGGGAGCCAAGTATGTAAAGTGTCAGTGTGGAAAATAAAATTTGGATGTTTTATTGACAAAGCAACTGAAAGATTATACCCTACTCAAATTAACACCGAGCAAATGCTTTTGTAGTGCATTAAAGTCACCGTAGCATTATTTGCTTACTTCCTGAATGAATAAGTCATCCATAAGAACAAATTCTGTTGGCAAGAGATAAATTCTTATCTAGCAAAGTTGTTAAAAGCTGGTAGTAATCACACTGAGCTCTGAATTTAGGTGGTCATTGTTGCATTGAATGCTCTGGCATGGAAACACTGCCCTGATAATCCCCGAGCTAAAAAAAAGACCCAGAACACAAAAGGCATCCCGACGGCAGGAACTGCCAACATGATCCTCTCTGTGACCAAACCAGTAAGATGTGTCATTGCTGAACCATCTTCATCTCTAGTCTCACATCAGCATTTGCTGCCTCATAGAATTGTATCTTGCTGGTCTTCTCTAAGGAGAATTTAGAATACTTTTTTTTAAAGGACTCCCAGAATGTCATGTTACTGTTCTGAAAATGTGAAGATAGGGGGTATGATTCTGCATTTGTACAGGGGAAGGAGCCCTCTTTATTACCAGAATTGTGAAGTTGCCACCATCTGATATTTTCCAGGAAGTGTGGGTGAAGAATGTGAGTTTATTGTATGAAAATTAGAAAATACAAATAATGCTTAAGAATGAATAAAGATCTCCCTCAATCCTTCTGTCCAAAGACCACTACTGAGATATTGATATATAATCTTCCAGACATATATGTATGGATGTATAGATAGAGATAGAGAGACAGTTGAAGATACAGAGGTAGATATATAGATACAGATAGATATATAGAGAGATATACAGATTGATAAAAATATATAGATAGATAATTACAAATTGAGACCTTATTCTTCTGTAATTCACTTCTTTTGTCAATAATTTGTGAATATTCTTTCATGTGAATTAATAATTTCTACAATGTAATGAAAATTTTTACTTACATTAAATTTACAATTTAATGAGAAAATAGTATTCTAGTAAATGGGTAAGCCATAATTTATTTAACAAATCTCTTTCTGTTGGACATTTAGATGGTTGTCAATTTTTTTGATAGACAACTTCATAGTAATCATCTTGCATAATATGCACATAAATATTGGCACATTGCTTTGATTTTTTCTCTTGACATAAATTACAGAAGGTGAAATGGCATGCATATTGTCAAGCTACTGGTGCATAATTTCTTTTGAAAGTTAAATCTGGTGTCACAGAGACAGTGAAGTATGCTCTCCCATCATGGGGTCACTTTTGCTGTTGCTCAGGGATAACCAATCAAATATAGGATCTAAGATTTTAATAAAGAGCATCTCCTTGGGAAAAAAAACACGATTTTTTTTTCTTTTTGAGTGGAACTTCAGGTTTCCTAAATCTCACAGGCTAGTTTTACCAGATCCACTGGGCCAATGTACTGTGTAATTATGTCTGATCTACTGTGGCAGTTCAAGGCGGGCTGGGGAAGTGGATTTCCCATCCTTATCAGGGTTGCAGGAGCTACCTCTCTGCCCTAGAGAAAAAAAGAGGGGGCATGATCACCCTACCTCAAATGGGGTTTAGGGAATCCAAATCTATTTTCTCTCGATAATGAGGCCACAAGACAGAGATATGATGACTTTGAAGCATGGCTCCTCCAGTCTTGGCTGATATTCAGAGTGTACCTGCTTTGCTGTTATCATTTCCTCCATTACTTTTCCATCCATACGCCCATGTTTTCTTTCCCTTACATAATTTTTACATTCCTTTATAGCCATATAACTCCTTATGTACACTGCTATCTTGCCTTCTTTTATATACCACATGCATTTCCCTATTGCACAAAATTTCTCCATCTATAGTTTCTTCCCTGTTCCTGAGTCTCTTCCTAGATGACCTGGTTATCTAAACTAGGACAAGAGCTAGAACACTAGTGATTGGGGAGTGGTAGTAAACATCCAAAAGTGATTTTACATGCACAAAACTAGGGAAAATTAAAAGATAGAAAGGGTCCAACTTCAATGTTATAGAAAGATGATGTGAATGGTTTTTATTCATTGTAACCGAAATTCTCAGCAACTGCTATAAATGTGTAAGTTCATTTACACAAAACCACAATAAGATACCATTAGATATTAACAACTAGTATGATGGTGTTGGGAAGGATGTGGAGAAAGTGGAACCCTCATACGTTGCTGGTGGGAATTAAAAATAATGCAGCCATAGGAAAATGGTTTGGTAGTCCCTCAAAAAGTAAACACTACCATATGACTCGGCAATTCCACTCCTAGCTAGCCAAAGAATTGAAAGCAGCATTATTCACAATAGCCAAAACGGGGAAAAAACCCTACGGGTCCATTAACAGATGAATGGATAAACAAAATACGCTATGTGCATACAAAGGAATATCATAATACAGCCATAAAAAGGAAGGAAGTTCTGGCACATGCTAGCTACAACGTGGATGGACCTTGAAAACGAACCAAATAAACAAGCCAAACACAAAAGGACAAATATTGTATGACTCCACTTATATGAAATATCTAAAATAGAGAAATTCATAAAGGCAAAAAGTAGATTAGAGGTTACCATGGGCTGAAGGAAGGGTGGAATGGGGAATAACTGCTAAATGATTACGGAGTTTCTGTTTGGAGTTGTAAAAATGTTTCTTAACTTCTTACCTGTAGTTGCCTTAACTTCTTACCTGCAGTTTTTCTTATGTAAAATGAGAGAATACAAATCAGGATTGGTGTGAAGATTAACTGAAATATTTCATAAAGTGATCAGTAAATGTTAATTCTAAGCAATTAACTGAAACAGTGCGAATCAACTTCCACCATGAGAATTTGTGTGATCTTTTCAAGATTTTCCAGGGAGAGGCTGAAGATTTTATTTTCTCCTTATTCCAGAAGAACTATTAATTCCCTTCTATTAAGGCCCACTACTGAATGGGAGTTGCCTACAAATAGATCATTCCCATGAAGAGCCACAACCAGCTGTTCATTGCATCCTTGTTCTATAAGTTAGACTCAAGATGTCTGGTCAGGGCTTTTTAATTATTATCACAATGCATTGTTGTATGTTTTCTATTGCTTCCATAACAGTTTACTACAAACTTAGTGGCTTAAAACAACACAACTTTATTATCTTATAGTTCCCTAGGTGAGAAGTTCTACATGGCTTGGCTCTTACTGCATGAAAAGCAACTGTCAGCAGGGCTCAGGTCCTGCCACCAAAAAGGTGGCTCTGAGATCAAATCTGTTTCTCTGACTTTTTCAGCTTTAGAAAGGCCACTCACATTCTTTGGGTCATGGCCCACTTCTTCCATCTTCAAAGTGCACACTCTCTGTGACCTCACTTGTGTTATCACCATTCCTTTCTCCAATCCCAGCCAGGAAAGATTCTCTGCATTTAAAGATGTATGTGATTACATTGAGTCTGCCTGGATGATCCAGGATAATCTCCCATCTCTAAGTCTATACCTTTATTCACATCTCTGAAGTTCCTGTTGCCATGTTAGGTAATATAGTCACAGGTTCTGGGGATTCGAATGTCAGCATCTTTCAGGGCCATTATTCTGTCCCCCACAATTTCAAACAGTTCAAAGATCTTTTATAAAAGGGAGGATATCCACCTTTGTGCAATGCCCATTCTGAGCGTGTTTCTTGGGGCCTTTGTCCTATATCCATTCCAAAAAGCTCTCTCATCTCAGACATAACACCTAGTTTATATAACTCTTAGTGTAAGTCACAGTCTTTAATTATCAAGCCAAAACTTATCTTTATTGTCATTACTCAGGTCAACTTCTATAGACATGTACATCATAGATGAACAGACTAATTTTTCAATGTGCCTATTACTCTTCTGTGCTAAATGATAGCAAAAGGCATCAGATTTTTTTCCAGAAGTTGTACTGAACTTCTGGAAAGCTGAGAGGAAAGAGAAGAGAGATAATACATTAATTTAAATGGTTCAAATTAATATCATAGGAGGACTGATATATTGATAAATACTATTTTTATGCTTTGAATAGCTCATCATTGCTTTGCTAAAAATATTCATAAGAAACTCCTCTGATTCTCCACTACATCATGTATCTAGTAGTTTTGCATTTCTATAACTGGAGTCAATACTCACTCTCATATCCCAAAAGAGACAAATAGCACACCTTCTCCTATCATAGGGCTGACATTTGTTTCCATGATATCTTGAAGGCCACCCATCTTACAGGATACATCATTATTCATTAAATTCAATGCTGTATTATCTTCATAATCTTAAAAATAACTCACTCTCAAGAAATGAGTAAAGAAAACTAATAATACAGATTTTAAAAATTCTAAAATGTCTCCAGGGTTCCATGCTATTTTAGAGCATCAGCTCTACAGAATGCAGGTGTTAACTGATGCCATTTGTGAGAAAAACATTTGATTTCCAAAATAGGATCCAGTGTTTTGAGTTGAATTCATTTTATTTCCTCTCGGCTTTTTTCTTTTCTTTTTTTTTTTTTTTTTTTCCGGATGGTTGAATGTCTTCCTGCCTGGAGGCAAGGGCTGAACTACCTGACCTCTTGATGTCTCCTCTAGTCTTACCATTCTTTGCATCTGCATTTTCCTCCTTGTATAATAGAAGAATGATTGTTGTCTCTGCACACATTCTTTTACAGTAACCTCTGACCTTTATAAAATCTCAGTTGACTACCTCAGGTTTTCTCTTTACATGTCATGGTTCATTAATAACTGGGACTCCTTGTCTCACTTGGCCAGACTAGAGGAAGGCTGTAGCAAGCACTCACTCCAAGCCTGAAATCAAAGATTGATACAAAACTCTTTCTTGGTTATCTTGCCAAACTCTTCTTTATCTTCTCACTTTATCAGAAGGCCAAGGATGTTTATGGAGATACCATTGCTTTGCTGCTAGTACTGTGGATTCCTGGAATAGCAGAGAATCTCAGCCGAGTTCTGGCAGGAAAGGGAGCAGCTTCTCTGCATTTATGTGTATTCCTAGCCCACTGTTCTTTTCCCTGGCAGTGCAGTCTACTGTGGGAGTGGCTGTCTCTGGTAGAAAAAAAAAGTCTAAATTCCAACACATCTATCAGAAACACCCAGGATTTATACCCTTGCAGTAGAGGAAAGATGACTTATTCTTAAACCTATTTTTTCTGAATAGTACAAACCAGAAATTAGATATACTTTATATGTTTTTCTACTTTTGCTTTTAAAATACCACTCTCCACCTTAATTTCATGCAGAAAGAAATCCAAATGTAAGCATAGTTTTCTATTTTATAAAATAAATTGATGAATATTTCCATACTATATATCTATCTCCCTCACGAGACTGTGGGCCGCTTCAAGTCAAGGACAATGTCTTATTCATCTTCGATACCAGTGCCCATAACAGTGTCTTGTGTGTAGTAGGAACTCAGTAAAGGGTGGTCGAATAAATAAATAACAAATATGGTGAAGCAACTATTATTTACTTTTTTTATTAATTTAACAGTGACCATATCCATTTATAAATGAATGAGTTTATTCCAAAGTATTAAACAAGCATCTCTTATGTGTCTGGCACTGCTATTTCTGGGGATACAAACATGTAATAGACACCCCCTTGTTCTAAGGAACCCCGGTCTACCAGCAATGGGGGACGCAAATACAAAGAACTGCATAACAAGGTGGGCAGTGCTATGAACAAAACACAACAGAGCAGAGTTGAAAAAGCTCTTCATTCTGCTCAATGGAGAGATGGCCAAAGAAGATTCAGATGCTATCTTTATGCTGGTCCTTAAAGGAGAGAGCAATCTGCTTTCTTTCAGGAAAGGGAATTTCATAGAAGGGAAGAAAGCACGCACAAGAGCAAAGGAAGAGAAAAACAGAGCTGGCTTAGAGAATGGCAAGGTTGTCTGGAGAGATCAGAGCAAAGGGGGCTGGCCAGGGAATGGGAAGAAATGAGGTGGAAAATGGGGTTGGAGCTAGAGAGTGAAAGAAAGCTCTTGAAGGCAGGAGTAAAGGGTTTGGACTCTGCTCTGTTGTCAATGTAACCCTCATCAAAGGAATGTGGCCAGGGAAAAATACCACCAGCTCTGCGTTCTAGCAATGATGAGTATAGTGATGAGGGAGTCAGACTGAATGAAGCAAGAGAGTGGGAAGGTTATGACAATAAAGGCCTGAACTAGGGTGATGGGTGTGAAGAAGAGTTTCTTCTTCCAAAGAGACCCTCATATCGCATAGACAATTTCCAGGTTCCTTCATAGGACCTGAGTGTGAATGTGTGAATTCAGGGTATCCTATGGCCTCATTAATCCAATCCCTACTGACTATAGAGCCAGGCCTAAAAGCCAACTTTTCTGTGCTAAAAGGTAAACTATGACTTTTAACAGTTAAAATCCTAGTGTCTTCTTGAACCCATATTTAATAAAGACAGACGTATTCTGACCTTGTTTGCTCCAACCTTAATGTTGGCATCCATGTGACACCATAGACTGAATGTCTCTGCTTCATGAGAAGAGAGATTAGCACTAGCAGGGCAGTGTGTGACATCCTTCAACCATTCGCCACCACCCTGCCATGGGTGATGTCATGTGGAGGTGAGAAATTTGTACAATTGCTCCTTGTCCTCTCTGCTGAGCTTGCAGGCGGGTTTATATGTTTGACTAAGCAAACTAGCACTTTTGGATAGAAAGTAGCCTTAGCCTTCATAATATAAAGGACATTATAAATTACTCAAATCTGGCCAGGCGCAGTGGCTCACGCCTGTAATCCCATCACTTTGGGAGGCCAAGGCAGGTGGATCACGAGGTTAGGAGTTCAAGACCAGTCTCGCCAAGGTGGTGAACCCTATCTCTACTAAAACTGTAAAAATTAGCCAGGCGTGGTGGCAGGCGCCTGTAATCCCAGCTACTTGGGAGGCCGAGGCAGGAGAATCGCTTGAACCTGGGCAGCAGAGGTTGCAGTGAGCCAAGATTCCGCCACTGCACTCCAGCCTGGGTGACAGAGCAAGACCCCGTCACCAAAAAAAAAAAAAAAAAAAAAAAAAAATACACATATCTGAGATTTACAAGCACAATTTACTAATGCATTATCCAACTTATAAAAAGTGATACTAATTACCAAAATTGTATTAGAGCAACATACATTAGAGACTAATTTCTTTATTTTCCAAAAAGCAAAATAGTAAGAGTTATTGCTGGTAAAGGGTGAAAATATGAGTGAGTTTTTTTCTCTTTCGTTTTTTCTTTGTCCTTGGTAATGTGATATTTTAAAACCATTACCTGCAGAAAATAAATACATTACCATTTCCTCCAACACAGCCTTGTGAATAAGCAGCACTAATTAAATTCTGCCCTATTTAAATTTCAGAGTGAAGAAATCCTCTGAAAAAGTCTAGTTCCCCAAATTGCAGCCCCTCAAGGATGGCTCTCAAGATTCCAAGAGGACCAGTGTCTCTTCCCTTTTCTGTGATCCCTGAATAGCTTTTTAAATTGGCTCTTGAAGTTTTTTGTTTTTGTTTGTTTGTTTGTTTGTTTTTATCTTGACAGGCTTCTCATTCACAACTAACCTTTTTTTCTCACTAATTTTCCAGCCACCTACTATAGCACATTCTGTGAGCTAAAATTTGGTGCCAACAATTGGGCTTGGCCAGTCAGCCTCACCTGGAACACGGTAGACAAGCTACCTTTAAATTAGGATGATCCAAATACACTAATTTACACTGCTAGGTTTTATATTGTTTTATTTTTTGTCTTTTATTTGTGTAGGGTTTTTTGGTTTGTTTTTTCAAAGCCATCACTGTTGGGTTGCGATAAACAGCAAATACACGTGCATTGCAATTGTAAATTGACTTAGCCAGGGCGATTTGTCAATGCTGCTTAACATGCTTATAAATGTTCATACTCTCTGGGCCTAAATCAGTGCCCGGAAATTTAAAGTAAGGAAACAATTGAAAGGAGAAACAAAAATAGTGTGTGTACGAAGCTGCCCATAGAGATATTTTCCATAACAATAAAAAATGGAACTAACCTAGTGGTTCATTAAAATAATTCTAAATTACAGTCTAACTCATGATATTTAAACTATTTTGATGATGGGATCCTTTCTTTAATGAATAGTATGCATACACTAAATATGCAAATTGATTTTAACTGCTTTATTGTTTAAAGAGCAATTGCTCTAGACAAAGCAAGAGGGTAGGGTTAAGAACCAAGACTGGCCTGTTTGTGCTCTTGACCTGTATCCCTCCTGGCTCCAAACCAGCTCTGAGAATTCTGAGGGCACTGTGGAGCACAACATAATTCCTGTTGTCACTAAAAATAAGTGTTCAGTCACATTAAAAAAGTATTTACAAGACAACATTCATAAAGTTATGCTAAATGAGAAGAGTGGAACATGTGTACTATACATACATAAAACTATATAAAATATGCATAATTAAGAAGATCAGAAAGACATTGGCTAGATGAACATAATTAGCCTTATCTTACTATGTTGTTTTAGAAACATATCACTCTACTTAATGAAAACTAGTTTTATCAAACCCATTAACTAGCCCAAATGCTTTAGGTAATTAACCTGGCCTTTGTCAGCATTCTCATCTGTAAAATGGGAATAACTGTAGTACCTGTATCATGGGGTTATAGTGAGCCTCAAATGAATTGATTTGTGAACAGTGCTTAAAAGAGTGCCTCCACAAATTTTAGCTGTCATTAGTAACATGATCATTGTCTTACACTCACTTGCAAATGTTTGAAGTAAAGTGGGGAAACAAGAGAAAAATTTAGATTTATTTAGCTGCCCATCTCTTTACTCTTTTTGCTCAGCAAAGTAAATGCCTGCCCTGCTCCTGGGCTAAGACTCTCTGCAGCAGTCAGTCAACTACGGTGAACGGCGAGTATGTGTGCTTCTAAATCCCCACCATCACCTCTCTTTTCAATACTTGATAAAAAGTAGTATTTCTCGTCTCAAACTTCTAATGCAATTAAATAAATCAGTAAAATTTGAAATTGCATTTCTCCTGCATATATCCTGAATATGGGAATTTTGACTTTTAGCTATATATTTTTATTAATCTGATGTTCTATACACATAGAGACTGGGGGAAATATTTCAAAGAAGGCTTCAACATTTGAATAAACTGACTAAATATTTCATGGGAGGAAAAAGATCCATATTTACCTAATGTTATCCGTCATGTGAACACAAGATCTGTAGGCTGTTTTGTCTCTTACTGTTTTTCTTCCTCCTGTTATTTAGCTGTTGGTTAACAACCCTTTTCCATCTCCTCCTCCATACTCTAATTTCTGGGCTGACTCCATTGTTTCAGCCTTACAGCAGAAGCAGAATCTTTTTAAATATAGTATCACTACTTATTTTTGTATCAACTTTAATTGGTTAAATCAGCAGATCATACTGGCTTAATTGATGTCTAAGTACATTGATTTAAGCCTTACAATTTCTCTAAGGTTAACTCACTTTTAATATAACATTTAAAGAAATGCATCAAGGCTTGTGTTCTTAAGAAGGTAATCTCTACTTTCCCTTTTTCTCCCACCCCCACCACCTTGTTTTTATTAGAACTTTTTTTAAAATTTAATTTTAAGTTCCAGGGTATATGTGCAGGATGTGCAGGTTTGTTACATAGGTAAATGTGTGCCATGGTGGTTTGCTGCAACTGTCAACCCATCACCTAGGTATTAAGCCCAGCTTGCATTAGCTATTTTTCCTAATGCTCTCCCTCCCCCTACCCCATCCCCCACTGACAGGCCCCAATGTGTGTTGTTCCCTTCCCTGTGTCCATGTGTTCTCATCATTCAGCTCCCACTTATAAGTGAGAACATGCAGTGTTTGGTTTTCTGTTCCTGTATTAGTTTGCTGAGGATGATGGCTTCCAGCTCCATCCACGTCCCTCCAAAGGACAGGATCTCGTTCCTTTTTATGGCTGCGTAGTATTCCATGATGTATATGTACCATATATTTTCTTTATCCAGTCTATCACTGATGGGCATTTGGGTTGATTCCATGTCTTTGCTATTGTGAATAGTGCTGCAATGAACATATGTGTGCATGTATCTTTGTAACAGAATGATTTCTATTCCTTTGGCTATATACCCAAATGGGTATATAATGGGATTGCTGGGCCAAATGATATTTCTGGTTCTAGGTCTTTGAGGAATTACCACACCTTCTTCCGCAATGGTTGAACTAATTTACATTCCCACCAACAGTGTAAAAGCGTTCCTATTTCTCTGCAACCTCACCAGCATCTGTTGTTTCTTGGCTTTTTAATAATTGCCATTCTGACTGGCGTGAGATGGTATCTCATTGTAGTTTTGATTTGCATTTACCTAATGATCAGTGATGTTGAGCTTTTCCTCATATGTTTGCTGGCTGCATAAATGTCTTCTTTAGAGAAGTATCTGTTCATGTTCTTTGTCCACTTTTTAATGGGGTTGTTTTTTCCTTGCAAATTTGTTTAAGTTCCTTGTAGATTCTGGATATTCGACCTTTGTAAGACGGATAGATTGCAAAAATTTTCTCCCATTCTGTAGGTTGTCTGTTCGCTCTGATGATAGTTTCTTTTGCTGTGCAGAAGCTCTTTAGTTCAGTTAGATCCCAGTTGTCAATTTTTGCTTTTGTTGCAACTGCTAGAACTTTTTCTACCCTCTGTTTGAAAAGTACTAAACATCAGCAGTGACACCTAGTGTCTGGACCGAGAAAAGGAATCTGGAACTACTAGATTGTTCTTACTTATATCTCCCCTGTTGATAGATTATGCACATTCAAACAATAGCAGCTAACACTTATTGAGTGTGCCAGGCACTACGATAATTCCTTTAGGTGTCTCATCCTGTATAAGATGCACAACAAATTTATTATATGGATACTATTATTATTCTCGTTTTTATGAGTTAGATAAGCAAGACCTCAAGATGTTAAGAAACTTGCCCTCCAGCCTGGGCAACATGGCAAAACCCTGTCACTTCAAAAAACAATTAGTCTAGTGTAGCAGTGGGCAGCTGTGGTCCCAGCTGCTCGGGAGACTGATGTGGGAGGATCACTTGAGCCTAGCAGGTCGAGGCTGCAATGAGCCAAGGTTGTGCCACTGCACTCCTGCCTGGGTGACAGAGCAAGACCTTATAAAAAAAAAAAAAAAAAAAGGAAAGGAAAAGAAGAAACTTTTCCATTCTAACAAGCCATCGCACTTTATCCTCTGTCATTCAGGTGAGAATTAGTACTTCCCTCATGGCCACTGTCCTTAATCTAAATCTAAAAATATGTGGAAAGTCATGCTCATATTGGGCCTTAGGTGATTCAGTTGTGGGTGGGTAGGGCCAGCAATCCCAAAGGTGTATCCAAATTTTTTCTTATATGAAAAAGCAATAACCTGAGTTCTCTAGAAACTCAAGGCTAGAAAATTCTAATCACATTCCCATAACTTTTCATGAACAAAATAAGTGTTTTACTTTCTCTAATGCTAGGAATATTCTCTGAAGAATGGAGTCTTGTGTGGATGACTGGGTAGATAAGGTACCACAGGGGAAAAAGCTAGACTGGGCAAGGTTGTAGATTGCTTTTAATGAAATCTTTGAGGCTTCAAGGCAGGGATGTGGTCTTGACCCAGCAGAAAACCTGGAGTTGAATAAGGAATGAAGAAAGAACACGAGCTAAACTTCAAAGAATCCCAACTTCACTGGGAATCTCGACAAGAATGGAGCATGCCAAAGAGAAAGTCAGGGAGGAAAGATTAACACAGGGGCCCTTTGTAAGAAAGCTTTTGATTAAAAAGCTTTTAATTAATGGGTCTTTGAAATCCACTGGCTGATCAAAACTGCTGAAGACCCTTGATCTAGTCCATCCCACCTGCACAGAAGAACAGTGTTCACAGAAGAGACTCTATGCCACTTGTGGAAAACTTAGAACAAGATTACACATTTATAGAAGTATAGGTGAAGAGTAATCCAATGTTCAAGCAGCCTTGGCATTAGGAAATTTTAATCCAAACCTGCTTTCACCCGAGGCCACTTCTTATTTTATGCCTAGCAGAGGTAGACTGCAAAGGGCTGAGCACATCAAATGTTTACTGCTAATGAATACTTCTCTGCCTTCTCTTCCCTAGCAGCAGCAAAAGCAAGGCCCAGTGGATTCAGTTTGGGACCCAGAGGATTAACAGTGCCCAGAGCAGGTGTTAGAGTTGCTCCCACAGGGAATGGTGGCCAAGTGATGCACCTGGAAGGTAGGAGGAGGAGAGAGGGAGGTGAGGACAAAAGAGAAGAAATTATGAGACACCAACTGCAAACTGACTTGACTCACTCATCACCACAAATGAGACACTCTTTGGGAATATTTAGAAATAATTAGGAGAAGGAGACTTCGGAAGAGGCTGAAATCTTGCACTAGCAGGTGGGAGTAAAGTAATGGTCATGGTGCCCCATTGCCTCATCCACTACCAGGTAGTGCAAATCAGCCTTTCTGATGCGACACCACCACCTGGTGGTTAAGATGAGGTACAAGTCACTGCTGTCTCTGCACCTTCCTTTTTCCTTTTTAGAGAGATTAATGCTCACATAATTGTTTCCTCTTAAGTCTTCTTTAATTCCTGTTAAATACTCCTTCTCCTTTACTGCATATTCTCCCTTTCAAGTACTGACTAGTTACTGCAAGAACATTTTATTTTATTCTCTCCATCCTCTCCCTCACTCCCTTTCTCTGTTTCTCAACCTAGCATGTTGTTCTGGAAGATAAGATGCCCATAATGAAGAGACTACCTGAGTATTGGGAAATATGGCATCTATCATATTGTGAGTAAGGATCTTCACTATGAATCAGTTACTTGAAAGTAAGATTTATATTGTTGAACATTGCATGAAAACTTTTAGGAAGATTTCAAAGTACTACTGAAAACAGTTTGTGAATATATGCATGTGCATAGGTGCATTAACGTCTTAAAAACTGCAATATCTTTTAAGCGTTTTTTTAAGGAACACCCATGAACTCAATATAACATGAAAGCTGACATATAATTATAGATTTACACCCAATCTTCTATAGATGCACACAACTTATCCGGAAAATTAAGGATTATATTGTCAATGTATATGTTAGTTCAAATGTGCATGAAAAAATATTTATTGGTTAATTAAATAAACACCTATTGATGTCTATCATGAATCAAACATGGTTTAGTTGCTAGAAACTCTGATTAAGAAAATGAATACCACAACCTTAAGGAGTTTACATTCTTCTAAGAGAGACTGATGTTTAAAAATAAATAATATTATGTTAATGATGTTGTAAATGCCATGAAAAATAATAAATCAGAGTAAGGGGAAAGAAAGTAACAGGGCTGCTACTTAGAAAGTATGGTCAGGGAAGGGCTCTTTGAAGAGGTGACATTTGAATGAATGAGCAAGTGATTCACGTGAGTATCTGAGGAAGATCATTGCAGGCAAAGAGAATATCCACTGTAAAGACTTGAACAGGCCTGGCAGAGGAAGAACAAGGAGGGTGTCAAGACTGAAGAGTGGTGGGTGGGACAGCGGGAGAGAATGGGGGCAGGAGCCACAAGAGCACAGATCACAGAGTACTCTATATGCCATCATAGGCACAGCAGATTTTGTTCTGAGTCATGGGAAGTCACTGCAGTGTGGAGCTCAATGGACTGAAGCACTCTGACCTGCTTTTTCAAAGAATCACCCTGGCTGCTGTGTGAACAATGTAGGGGGTAAAGAGTGGAGCAGAGAGACCAGTTGAGAGCCATATTTTAAGAGTAGCATCCACAGGACTTGCTAGCAGATTCAATCTGGGTGTGAGCGAAAGAGAGTATGGAGATGACTGTGAGTTTTGTGTAGCTAGTGGTGCCATTTACTGAGATGGAGCATCCTTGGGAAGGGAAGTTTGCAGACACAACAAGGGGATGGGAAGCAGAAATGGGGGATCTGGACATGCTAATGTTGACGTGTCTGTCAGACATTCCATGGAGCAGTCTTATAGGCAGTTGGGTATATGAGTTCCAAGTTCAGGGGAAAGATTGGGAATGGATATATATATCTGACATACGCTGATACGCACACACACACACATATATATAGTATATATATTTGAATATATACATGTATATGAATACATACACATATATGATATATAGTATATATATCTGAATATATATATACATATATATGATATACATATACACACACACACACACACATATATATATCAACCATGTTTTTAAATGTCATTTAAAGTCATGGGGCTAGAAAAAAATATTACCCAGGAAGTGAGTGAAGTAGAGAGAGAACAGACCGGAAAGGAACAGCTGGTGAGGAGGGAGGAAACCAGGACATTCATCTCAGAAGGCAAGTGAAGAGATAGAAACATGACATACATCCATGTCTAGTAAATAATTAAATTCATGATTAGGCATTCACTATTTCTCTGATTCTGTGTCAAGCACTGAAGAGGAATGGAAATGGGCAAGGGTGAAAAAGCATAGATAAATTTTTGTTTTGATTTATAACTTAGTTACAAAGTATTTCATATGTAAGCTTACCTACATGAAATTACTACAGAACAAGAGTATGTAATTAAGTTTCACCCTTTGAAAGATGCTACCTGACCTAATGATAAGCTGACACATTCACAAGAAATATGAACCGTCTATAGACTCATTCAAGCATACTGAAATAGATATAGCTGAGATCTTTATCTTAAAAAAAGGTTAAAATGAAATATGTCCTCCTAGCCTTTTCAATCTTACTGATTTTTAACAAGCATACACTTTCATTACATATGACAAAAAGTCTTTGCTTGAATACAAATGAAGCATGTTCTCATAACAAATAAAACAAACAGAGCTCTCTTCTTCTCTTCCTTAATGTTGGTTGAGAAGCCAGATTTGGATTTGCTTTTTCTTAATAAACTCATTTACATAAAAGAATATTTGGAGCTCAAATTTCGAATTCTTGTGATGAGTGAGCAAGCTCAGCTGATCATTGGATGATCAGCTTCTCGATGCTTCTGGATGGCTGCAAAGCACAACAGAACCTTTCATTATCTGGGGAAGGAGCATTTCAAGCTTGTGTTTATCCAGGCTCCAATCTCTAAGAGGAAAAACACAGAAAGTATATCCACTATACATTAAATAAGAGAAGGAAATAGATGAGGGTGTAGGAATTGTTGTTTTACTTGATCTCAGGATGTCTGAGTGACAGA
This sequence comes from Pongo pygmaeus, assembly GCF_028885625.2. Lineage (NCBI taxonomy): Eukaryota > Metazoa > Chordata > Mammalia > Primates > Hominidae > Pongo > Pongo pygmaeus. Next base: position 52,157,706 of record NC_072380.2, read on the forward strand.
TGGAATAACCCAGCATAGCATAGTCTTTATGCCAAGAGAAAGAGGCACTGCTAGACACACAGTATTTGGGTGGCCCCTTGGGACCAGGGCTGCCGGAGTTTCATGGATCCCAAAGATTTTTGTTATACAATAACCCTGAAAATTGTCTTTAAAAGTCATTATACCTGTAAAACTTCTACTTAGTGACAAAACTATGATTAGTCTTACTTATATTTATCTCAGTCAGTGCCTTCTGTCTGCATCGCTGTATTTCTCTTCTTGCTTTTCATCCTAGCTGGCTGAGAAAACATTGCATCTACCTGTGTCAAATGCTAACACAGGTTTCCTAGAAGAAAATTCCTATAAAAATAAAACCAGATAAAATAAACAGATTATATTGAGTTTTGGGGGCTATGCTGTCTCATCGTCTTTAATTACAACACTTTGTTTTCTTTTTATATATTCAATAAGTAGTTTTAAACAACATCATTGTGGCTGGGCGCGGTGGCTCATGCCTGTAATCCCAGCACTTTGGGAGGCTGAGGTGGGCAGATCACGAGATCAGGAGATCGAGACCTTCCTGGCTAACATGTTGAAACCCTGTCTCTACTAAAAATACAAAAAAATTAGCCGGGCGTGGTGGTGGGCACCTGTAGTCCCAGCTACTCAGGAGGCTGAGGCAGGAGAATGGCATGAACCTGGGAGGCAGAGCTTGCAGTGAGCCGAGATCCCGTCCCTGCACTCCAGCCTGGGTGACAGAACGAGACTCCATCACACACACACACACACAAAAACAAATATCATTATGTAGTCCTTGGGGGCTATACCGAGACTTTCCCACAAGAACTTAAGAATAAGTAAAATGAGCTTAAAATTTTATATTACATTTTTGCTCTCTCAGAGTTGGACTTTGCAATATATACCTTATGAATAAGAACCAAAATATAAACACACTCCTCAAAGGTCAGAGTGGCTTCAGATTTGAAAATCTTACTTGAGTGCATGTGTTAATATGTCCAATATAAGGATGTGCCAACTAGGGAAATGGTGGATTTATCACACAATAGAAAACTGAAAACCACAGAAGCACATATTGCTAGTTTATCCAAATATATTCCAGTGTTTAAGAAAACATTAGTCAACAGGCCAAGTATTTTAGTCCTTTCAGCAAAACTATGCATATTTTGGAGAAAATGCTGGGAAGTACAGCCAACAAAATTCTATTATTATGTCCCACTTTGAAAATCATTCTTTAGACAGGTTGGATGTTTCAGACAATTTCTTTCTCCTATTTGTCTTATTTTTTCTGAGATCCATACTCACCAAGTAAACGTCTTATATAATTTGGTTTCCTGTGTATGGTGGACTTCCTAGTGGTGCTCAAGAAATATTCTTTGAATGAATGTTCATGTCTGATTAGTGTTCCAGCTAATGTAAGACTCATATCACTCATTATAAATTAATAACTTGACTTTTTATCTTATATTTCAGACTTGTGAACTCACTTATGGTATGTCTGCCCATGAGAAAGGGACATCGTGCTGACAAATTAGGTTTCTGATTTTGCAGAGCTGAGGGCTTGACTCTATACCTAGAGGACTTCATCAAACTCCTGAGACTCCCTAGGGAAATAGCCATCTGGTCTACTCCTGGCCACATATGCCTATTGCAGTGCTATAATCCAGCAAAAAAAAAAAAAAAAAAAAAAAAAAAAACCTAAAGTGTAACAAATCTGTCAAGATAGATTCCTGCTCTTTTCCAAGAGAAGAGGAAAGAACTGCAAGGTAGGGCCTTGGAGATGTAAATGCCTACAGGTAGAAGAGAAGGCATGAGAAGAAGTGGGAGGCCAATACGTGTAAAAGTTGAGACTGGGAAAGAGCGTGGCAAAGAAACTTGAAGTTCGTGGTCAGAATCATTTAGAAATACGCAAGAAAATAGAAGGCACTAGGGACAGGTTTTCAAAACCAAATGCTTAGAATGGGAGGGGTGGCAGTTTGTTAGGAAGAAAACCAGATAGGGAATTTTTGTGGATAGAACCCAGGGAACTGCTTGGCCAGGGCCTTAAGAGACTATACAATAAGTTGTTGAGACTTGAATTCAAGGAATTAACTCAAACACAATGAAAATTATATTGTCCCTTCAGCATCTAAACAGGAATTAACATAGATCCCTTGGCTTTAGACTTGATGGGAGGAAGTAAAGGGGCAAGGAAGGGATAACAGTAAAAGTGAGGAAGGGCCATAAAGGAAGAGGGAACCTAGGAGTGCCTGGAATAGGGTGACGAGTGCTGTGTCTAATAGTGTGAGACAGTGTGAATATTATTACCTTTTGGTATCTGGGTAATATATTTGTGTATGTGTACATGGTGTTATTACAGCATATGCCACTCTGCTCAGTAGAATTGATCACTACTTTAGAGGAAAGGAGTGCTGGGAAGAACAAGTGGTAGGACACTGAATCATGGGGCTTGCTTTACAGGAGTGCTGCTTTTTTTTTTTTTTGACATGGAGTCTTGCTCTGTCGTCCAGGCTGGAGTGCAGTGGCACAATCTTGGCTCACTGCAACCTCTGCCTCCCAGGTTCAAGCGATTATCCTGTCTCAGCCTCAAAAGTAGCTGGGATTACAGGCGCATACCACCACACCCAGCTAATTTTTGTTGTTGTTGTATTTTTAGTAGAGATGGGGTCTCACCATGTTAGCCAGACTGGTCTCGAACTCTTGACCTCAAGTGATCCACCCGCCTTGGCCTCTCAAAGTGCTGGGATTACAGATGTGAGCCACGGTGACTGGCCATGGGAGTAGTTCTTAATCCTTCTGGTCTCAGGACCCTTTTCACTCTTAAGAGTTACTGAAGATCCCAAAGAGCTTTTGTTTATGTGGATTATATCTGTTGATATTTACTGAATTGGAAATTTAAACAGAAGATTTAAAGTATTTCTTTATTAATTCATTTAAAGGTAATAAATTCATATAATGAATAATAAATTAGCATAAACAACAAATTTTGTGTAAATAATATTTTACCAGAAAAGGTATTATAAAAAGAGATATTTACATTTTTTATAAATCCCTTAATGTCTGGCTAGATAGAAGACAGCTGGATTTTTATAGCTGTTTCTGCATTCAATCTGCTGTGATAGGCTCTTTTGTTTCACTGCATGAAGGAAATCCAGACTCACACAGATATGTAGCTTGAAAAATGGAGGAGGAAGTTAGTAGCTTTTTCAGATAATTGTGTATATTTGTCTTCAGTACTACACCAAAACCTAACAAGTAGCGGTTTATTTTTTTTTGAGAAGGAGTCTCAGCTCTTGTCACCCAGGCTGGAGTGCAATGACGCGATCACGGCTCACTACAACTTCCGCCGCCCGGGTTCAAGCGATTCTCCTGCCTCAGCCTCCCAAGTAGCTGGGATTACAGCTGTCCGCCACTATACCCAGCTAATTTTTGGAATTTTAGTAGAGACAGGGTTTCACCATGTTGGCCAGGCTGGTCTCAAACTCTTGACCTCAGGTGATCCATCTGCCTCAGCCTCCCAAAGCGCTGGGATTACAGGCGTGAGCCACAGTGCCCGGCCACAAGTGATGGTTTCTTAAAACCATATGAATAAACTTTATGAATAAACCACAGGAATAAAGTTTTCATACTTGTTCCAGTAAAATCTGTTGTTCTATATTGAATTTTGGATAGATAGATTTTTCTGTGCATGCCTGTGTAACATCATGCACTGGTCATTTAGAAAATATCAGTCCACCCAGTTGGCCATATCTTCAAAATACTAACACAATACATTATAAAATATCTCCCAGAGATCACATTTATTCAAATAACCAGTGGTCTAATTAGAAATGTCTCTATTCCTTGAAAAGCAGGCAAACTGACAGAGGCAGATACAAAGTTTCCAAAATCCAAATTTTATCTTGAAAAATCTTATTTTACTACTGCCCACAAATACTTTAGCTTGTTTTTCTTGAAGTGACAACCTCACTTTGTTCATTTCCAAGAAAATATTTACCAGTTACCCAAGTCTGAATATCCATAGTTTGTCAGTTTTTCTGTCAAATAAAAAGGGTGCTCTCCAAAAAAAAAAAAATGGCTAATTCAGTTTGCTATTCAGACAATCACAGAAGTGCTTCCCTAAAGGTAATCGTTATACTTCAATATGCAGCAGAAGTTCTTCATATGGGTTTTCCATTTCTTGACACCAAATATTAAAAGAATGTAGACTCAGGGTTGGGATTTAATGAAATTAGTAATTTTTACTTAGGAACAAGAACATTCTTGAAAGAAACTAACATTTTAAAACTGCGATTGGACAGTGGTGAAGACAATAATGACTACTAGTATTGTTTACTGCCACAGCCTTGATTTATGTAAGAAACCATCAACCCTTTTGTACCAGCAGTGCAAATGCCAAAACAGTTATTAAAAAATGCAAATAACACTTGGTACTATTATAAAATAGTGTTGACCTCACTGACTCCGTGAAAGTGTCTTAAGGACCCCTAGGAATTTGCCAATCCTACTTTGAGAACTGCTGGTCTACTGCACTGGCTGTGAAAAAAATTGTCCTAGTTGTCCAGATGATGGCAGCAGAAGATTTTACTCAGAGGAGAGATGCGATAACCTTAGCCAGAACAAAAAAGGGCAACACTTGGTTAGAAATCCTGGGGAGGATGGGTGCCATGCCTCACTTCTGTAATCCCAACAGGAGGCTGAGGCAGGTGGATCACCTGAGGTCAGGAGTTCAAGACCAGCCTTGCCAACATGGTGAAACCCCATCTCTACTAAAAATACAAAAATTAGCTGGGTGTGGTGATGCATGCCTGTAGTTCCAGTTAATTGAACCTGGGGTGCAGAGGTTGCTGTAAGCTGAATTGTGGCATTGCACTCCAGCCTGGGTGACAGAGTGAGAACCTTTCTCAAAAAAAAAAACCAAAAAAAACCGAGATCATCCTGGGGAGAGAGGTTACCTATTTAGTCACAATGCAATCTACCCTGCCACATCTTGGAGTAATTTCACAATTGATAAACTGGCACGTCCTGAGGGAATGAATTGCTTGAGTTTTTAGATGAATAATCTATGGACACTTGCTATTTATTGAGGCAGATAGGTTGCAGAATATGCTCATTTTACATGTGATCAGAGTGCTTATCCATGTGTTCATTCATCAGGGTTTTCAACAAATACTTCCTGAACCACCTGCAAGTACAAGGTACTGTGAATAGCAAGCATGATCATTCTGTGCTGGTTGCTAGACAAGTTCAAAGAAGGCTAAGAGAGATGAGGATGAAATCTAACAGATGTGTCTCTGCCATCTTGGAACTTGAGAGAGGCCAGCAGGAGACAGGCCACAATGCTCAGAACCCAGTGTCCACATGTGAGTCCCACATGGGACACCAACAGGATTGGGTCATCCAGTAGCTCTGTCCTGCTGAAATGCCAAGTTTGCAATTCCAGGTTTAGCTCCTAGGTCTGACAATCCCTATTCTCCCTCATGCCAGTTAATCACTTTATCAAAGCATTAGCAGGAAAAAAACATTAAATCTTGTGCCTTATTGAAATGCTGACTCTACTTTTGGCTTGAGAAACATCCCTTAATCGAATGACAGTTATTTCCTGGAAACTCTGAATTATCTTATGAATTTTATTCTTTTCTGGCCTATTTCAAGCCACTTTTTCAGGCCTAAATAGATATTTGTTGCTTTTGCCGTGCAGAATATTTTCCCAATCTTTGGGTCCTGGCCCCCATTTTCTTCCACTGCAGTGTCTCTCTCAACCCCACCACTCTTAGTCTGCTCAGTGTTTAAAGAAGCTGACTCCTCCTGCTGCCCTGAGCCAATGTTCTCTCCATTGACCACGAGGACTTGATGGAGGATGGGCATGTGACTCCATCCCGGCCAGTGAGAATTCAAGCCAGACATTTTTTGAAGTTTTCAGACATAAAAGCCCTCCTTTACCTTCTATAAGGTGTCTTATAGAAGGTGGTATATGTACAGAGGTAGAGGCATCCATCTAACAACATGAGGGGGAAGTCTCACTGCTAATGGAGCCCACAGAAGTTGGGGGTCAGCCAAGGAGTAGAGAGACTGAGACCTGATTGTAGGCCCTGGCTTTGCCATGATGAACGCCAGCTTTACCTCTGGACTTTTCAGTTGTGTGAATCAATAAATTGAGGCGGGAGCCTCCTGCTCTTGCTAATCTCTTGGTTGCCTCAATGTCCTCTGTTTGGTTTCTCAGCATCTTTCATCACTTGTATAATTAATTGGTTGGGCATGGTGGCTCACACCTGTAATCCCAGCATTTTGGGAGGCCAATTCAGGAAGACTGCTTGAGGCCAGGAGTTCAAGACCAGTCTAGATAACATAGCAAGACCCCACCTCTATCAGAAAAAAAATTAGCCAGACATGGTGGTATACATCTATAGTCCCAGCTACTTGGGAGGCTGAGTGGGAGGATCACCTGAGCCCAGGAATCTGAGGCTGCAGGGAGCCATGTTTGAGTCACTGCAATCCAGCTTGGGTGACAGAGCAAGACCTTTCTCTAAATGAATAAATAAATAAATTATATTATTTGTTTTAGCTATTTTGAGCTGAGTTCCTATTATGCTCAAACAAAAGAGTCCTCACTGATACATGTCCCTGTCCCCAGACACTAGGTACAAAACCATACAGGGAACCAAAGAACTCAATTTCTAAATATAGCACACTTGGAAATCTTCATGCCTTTGTTATTTTTTCCAGAACTAATAATTTCTTCACTTTCTTCATGTTCCCACAGCACTCTATAGATGCTTAAAATTAAGAAAACTAATATTTTGTATTGAGGCATTTTGTTTTTATACTTGCCTTGGACGTTTTCAGCTGTTTAAGAGCAGGAATAACATCTTAATCATCTTTATATATCTAACCCCTAGCATTATATTTAGCATCTAACATGTCCAATTAATGGTGGTCAAATAAAATTTACAGAGTGGGAGAGAAGTATAACATTGATTTTCTCTCTCTGGAGACTTCCACCCCAGCATCACAGTCTTTTGTTTGACCTAATAATGGAGGTTCCCAGCACTGGTGTCTTGTCTGGTTTTAAGCCCATATGTTCTCAGATTCAATCCTAGACTTTTCCACTCATCTGTTCTGTATCACAAAGGGGATGGCCTTTCATGTATCTGGCTTCTGGCAAGGTTCCATCCATAGGTACTAATGGAAATTTAGTGGATACAACAAAGGGAGAATCCAGAGTATTTCTCCCCTCCTTTCTGCCTCAAGTAAGATCTTGGATAATAACTGTGTCTTTAAAAAAAAACCAGATCCTACTACTCAGGCATACTTTCATTTCATATTAGCTGTTCCACAGCTCCTAGGCTCTAGGAACACTACCTCCTCCTATGGAAGGCAGGAGCCTACTGCTCTTGCTAATCTCTTGGTTGCCTCACTGTCCTCTGTTTGGTTTCTCAGCATCTTTCATCACTTGTATAATTAATCCGAAGTATTTACACCCTCTGTTTGGAATACTGAGTGGTTTCTGTCTTCTTTTTGGAAGCTGACTGATACTATGTCATCTATTTTTTTTTAATGCCAGTATCATTTCATTATGTGTTTGTGTCTGGAGCCTTTAGACACATAATACAGTTATGTGTCTCCTTCATAACACAGTTATTTCCAGGAGTCCTTGTTAAAATACAAAATCTTTGTGTAACATATTTTTCCTAAGTCATGCCTTCCATAAATAACTTACGGCTGAGTTATGGTTCATCAAACCCACACAGTTTCTGCAACTCTCACTCTTTGAGCACAGCTAAGATAAACTGACCATTCTCTTCACCTAGAAGAGCTATATTGGAAGCAAATTCACTTGAAACAAGGAAGTTTAATGTACCCACTTTCTTCTGCTGGGTAACTTATTCTGGCAGAAGTGGTGAAGCAAGAAAATGTTGAAGATCTTCAGGCAGGAAGACTGCTCTCAGCCCACGACAGAGATGGGGGTACTTGGTTGGTATAATTTCTCTTTAGGAAGGAAAAGGCAGGTTTCTAGCCACACCAGAGAAATCGCCAATTAATTTGACTCAAAAAAGAATGATTTCTATTCACCAAAATTGAGTATTTACTATACATCAGTCATGGTGTAAGGTATTACAGTACAGTAAGCACATAGGCAAAACTTTGAAGTGGTTCAAGTTCACCTTGATTATCCAAACACTCAGATCATTCACTCTTGTATCAAGCTAACTTTCCTTCTGTCAGAGTCTTCGGTCCTACCAAAACTTGACATATGAAGATCAGTTACACTCAAGTGCAAATCACTGCTGGTAACCTGGAAAATTATCCTGAGTGGAGTTTGCATTTCAATGGGTATTGAAAGCTTAACATACAGGATTTAGTCTTCTTCAGTAAAATGTGAAAGTGCTTGGTGAGGTAGTTATCTGAGGGCCAGGATGCCTTCCCATCCTCTCAAATAAGACCACTATTTCTTGACCTATATTTTCTGTAGCCCCACTCACAAGGTACTGAAACCCTTTCACAAAATATCTCATTGCAATACCATTTTTGATAGAATGTGTATAAGTAAAGCTAGATTCTCAGAAACCTTGTTAGAAAAACAAAAAAGGAAATATTTCAAAGCATAATCTTACTCTTACCCCAACCTCCCCTTCCCTCCCCTACCCCTCCCCTCCCCTCTTCCCCCCTCTTCTCCTCCCCTCCCCTCCCCTCCCCTACCCTTCCCGAAAATTTAGTCTGATATCTATAAGATAGAGCCAAGCAAGGTGGACACTGCAGGATGACAGGAAGGACAAGGCAGCCTAGCCCAGGACACCAGAACCCAAGCTGAGTGAGACAGGCATATGTGCAGTGTGAGGGTAAGAGGTGAAGTAGTAATGAGGTATTTGCTACACACAGAAGAATGAGCCAAATCAGAAACTATGTTGGGGATAATGGAAGCCAAGTTTCTCACTGTTGGAGAAGGAAATTACAAATATAGAAATGGAGAAAACTAGAATGAACACTGCAGTCTTGGATTAGAATTAGAGATATGAGTGTGAAATCATGTTTTAATATAGATAAGTATAGACATGTAGATGTTTACTTGTGCGTATACATTCTCAACCACTGTTTATCAAGAGGGCCTCAGAGTAGCAATGTTCCAATAGCAATGAGCTCGCCCAAATCTTGGTTTCCTCAATACTATTTTCTACTAAAAAAACCAGGGCTCCTTGGTTCTAGGGCTGGGGAAAGAAAGGCATAGAATGAGCCAGGAACATAGGATATCTGCCAGAAAGTAAGGACATAGGGACACGACAAAAGGACACACAAGTCAGCTTGAAGGTGCTCCTGCTTGGCAAATCAACAAAAAATTTGAGTATCAGAATAAATAATGATAATAACAGATTACAGCCTGTTAAATAAAACAGGTATCTCTAAATCTATGCTGGAAATAAATGAATAAATTACAGGTATAATGAGGAACAGAATATTTACATGCTCTGAAAAGAATCCCTTCCCAACAAACATTTACAAAGGACAAAATAACTTTACAACAGAGACATCTAGCAGACATCATCTGATATAGTTTGGCTATGTCCCCACCCAAACCTCATCTTGAATTGTAGCTCCCATGATTCCCACGTGTTATGGGAGAGACCCAGTGGGAGGTAATTGAATCATGAGGGCGGTTTCCCCCATAGTGTTCTCACGGTAGTGAATAAGTCTTAGGAGATCTCATGGTTTCATAAGGGGAAACCGCTTTTGCTTGATTTTCATTCTCTCTCTTGCCTGCCACCAGGTAAGATGTGCCTTTTGCCTTCTGCCATGATTGTGAGGCCTCTCCAGTTACGTGGAACTGTGAGTCCATTAAACCTTTTTTTCTTTAGAAATTACTCAGTCTCAAGTATGTCTTTATCAGCAGTGGGAAAATAGACTAATGCACCATCTTAATCAAATGGCAAAATGAACATACTCCATAAGAGCCAGATCAAAGTTGGGTGCCTGATTGGATGGATGCAAGGAGAAGTGCACAGCACCACTTTTGTGATATTCCTGCCAGCAACACTAAATCTGAGTCTAATCACAAAACACTGAACAAACTCAAAATGGAAACATTCTATAAAATAGCTGACCTATAATCTTCAAAAGTGTCAAGCTCACAAAAACCAAGGAAAGACTGGGAAACAGGTCCTAACTGAAGGAAACATGCAAACTAAATGGACGAGTTATTCTTGAATGGATTGGGTGGTTAATAATAAAGCCATGCTAATCTCATGGTTGTTTCAGCTGTATTATGATTATGTAGGACAATGCCCTAGCTTGTAGGAAATACACACTAAAGTTTGTGAAATGACGAGGAATCAGACTGGCAAATTACTTTCAAACAATTCAATGGGAAAAACAGTTTTTTTGCGCTGTGTATTTTTTCTGTGAGTTTGAAATTATTTTCTAAATTAAAAGTGTAAAATGTGGCCGGGTGTAGTGGCTTACACTGTCCTCCCAGCACTTTGGGAGGCTGCGGCAAGAGAATCAATTGAGCCAGAAGTTCAAGGCCAGCCTGAGCAACATAGTGAGAGCCTTTGTCTCTACAAAAAATACAAAAATTAGCCGGGAGTAGTGGCTCACACCTGTAGTCCCAGCAACTAGGGAGGCTCAGTTGGGAGGACTGTTTGAGCCCAGAAGATCAAGGCTGCAGTGAGCAGCCTGTCACCACTGCATTCCAGCCTGGGTGACAGAGGGAGACCCTGTCTCAAAAGAAAAGTAAAAAAGAAGTGTAAAATGCAATCTCATTGTACGTAATGCGCATACACGGCCCTGATACAGTTGAAAGCTTGTCTCATTTTCTTTATTGTGGTTTAATCCAATTTAAATTAAAATATGAAATGCTTAACAATCATAAAATCAATATATGCTGTGGTAAACAAAAGAGATCTATACTAGTATTTACAACTCTTTAATTTGTTTAAAAAGGAGGTAATATAACCTTTTTAACACACATTTAAACCTTTTGCCTCTAGGAGATATATCAATTAACACACAATATTCAAGGAAATCAGTGCTGTATAGATATTTTTGGTCTATTAAGGTGCAATTTATAATACAGAACTGACAAAATACTGAAGCAGAAACCATAAGTTACAAAGTAGTAACTCTCACAGACAGTAATTAGAACCCCTGTCCTACATGCCTCTCCAGATATAGCAACTTACATTCTTCCAGAAAACAGGTTCTTTCCCTGACTAGGAAATTCACAGGTCTTTCCAAACTAAACAAACACTTTTCCACTCAACCCTGGTTTTTAAAAACCATTAGAACTTTTGGGTTTACAAGTTACAACTAATTAGCATTCCTTTAAAAAGAAACTATTTTCAAAAGATAATGTATTTTACATGTTATATTAACTTAAAGTGCATTTGATTTCAAGCAGAGAGATAATTACTAAAGACATCAAATAAAAATTTTTTAAATATTTAATTCATTAAATAATTGCTACAGATCAATCTTCTAAAAGCCTTAAACTACACACTGAGGGGAAAAGAACATTGACCAAAGTATTAGCTTCACTCTTCAGGAGCTCACCTTATGCAACAGTGTCCATCACTGTTACACAATTTGCTGATACTCAGTTATTCTATCAACATTACAGAATAAGTTCAATTATTAAAATCTACATTCAAGCCAGGCGTGGTGGCTCACGCCTGCAATTCCAGCAATTTGAGAGGCTGAGGCAGGCAGATCACTTGAGGTCAGGAGTTTGAGACCAGCCTGGCCAACATTGCAAAATCCCATCTCTACTAAAAATACAAAAATTAGCCAAGTATGGTGGCATGTGCCTGTAATCCCAACCACTCAAGAGGCTGAGGCAGGAGAATCCTTTGAACCCGGGAGGTGGAGGTTGCAGTGAGCCACGACCATGCCACTGTACTCCAGCCTTGGTGACAGTGTAAGACTCCATCCAAAAAAAAAAAACTACATCCAGAGGAAGAGAGATGTAAGAAACAAATCATCAAAATCAAGGAAACTCAGGTAAAGTTATGTCAGGAGATGACAAAAGTGTAGCATGTGTTCAAGTCTTAAATGTGGTTATTAAGTTAATGCTTAGTGTCCCTCCGATTGTAACAGAAAGGGCAAAAGAAACACCACTCTTATCCCCCACCAAAAACAAACAAAAATAAAAGATAATAGGTTAAAATTAAGATCAAGCTCCACCTGATAAAATTAAGAGACTGAGGGACATGTATAAAAAGAAAAGTGAGTTTTGCCATGGAAATGGGTTGAAGGGTTTACGGACCCATTATATACTTATATGAGACTGAAGTAATTTTTTCCACAAATTGACAGAACAATGACCCACACAAAATTGCTTCCTGCTTTGCTGCCAAAACACCAGGCAAAAATGGGCAACATGTTCTTCATGTCTGAGGGCAGCACTGACTGCACTGGTACTATGTCATATGTTAGTTTCAAACCATGTTAATGTCATAAACTGGCAGGCATTGCATCTTGTCAATTATTAGCCAGTTCATTATTAACATTACTGAGTGAATATTATATATGGTATAATTCATTACAGTGTAAATAGCCATTTATATCCTGGGAAATTCCTCACCAAGACTATATGGAATATTGTTGATCAGTGGAGGAGACCCATTAAGTAGTTTTATCCCATTGCCCTTAACTCTTATATTGTTCATTTTATTAAAGGTATCATGCAATGAGAGTTAGCAATATAATCACTGCAAAAATTATCCTTATAGGAAAACATAACCTACTTTTTATGAATTGGAATAACAAAATATTAAGCAGAATCACTTGTTACAAAAAAAGCATCACAATCCTATCATTTGAGATATAAGTTTCCACCTAACATCATTGAGAGCTGTGACTAATTCAGTCTCTATGGCAAGGTAAAATTTTTAATACGTTCTAAAGTTTGCAATGTTAACTATATTTTCACACAGGTTGAAGTTGGCATATTTCATGGGTTTTAATATATGTCAAACAATGCTTACTGTGAATATCCATGAGTGCAAATAAGAGACAGATAAGTTAGCAAAGAGATCTGGGTCAGCTGGGCTTGATGGCCCATGCCTGAAATCCCAGCACTTTGAGAGGCCAAGGCAGGAGGCCTAGTTTAGGGCAGGAGCTTGAGACCAGCCTGGGCAACATAGCAAGACTGCATTTCTTAAAAAAAATAAATTAATTAAAATTAGCCAGGCATGCTGGTGCATGCCTGTGGTCCTATGTACTCTGGAGGCTGAGGTGGGAGGATCACTTGAGTCCAGGAGATGGAGGCTGCAATTAGCCAAGATTGTACCACTGCAATCCAGCCTAGGTGACAGAGTGAGACTCTATCACTAAAAAAAAAAAAAAAATTAAAGAGAGAGAGAGACAGATCTGGTTTTCTTTGTGACACTGAGGCTCATAGTAAAATGTTTCCTATAAATTAGAATTCCACAAAGGAGATGTTGGCAGATACTTTTGTGCTTTGATTTGTTTCATTGTCTCTCCACAGCCATGTTTGGGGGAGTTCACTGGTGACAATTTTTAATGGAAAGAGGCTCTCACTTTGCGGCCCTTCAGAGGCTGTGGTGGGCGGTGATTGCTCACTAGAAAAGCTGCTGCTTCACCCTCTGCTGTGCACAGGAGACTGCGAAATTTGGCCAGCTGTAGAAGAAGAAAAGAGTTAGCTTCAGCATAGAAATTCCCACCAATATTAACGAATTACTCTGCATAAAGAATTAAGATATATCTATAACCAGGAACAAAAAATACTGCAATGAAAATTTTCTGTTACATGTCATATATAATAAAACAACTCTTTTGCTAAATTCTCATCACTGTACAAATACCTACGGGTTCCAAAATTAAATGTATAAGCATTTTTAATTTAAGACCAGCCTGGCCAACAAGAGGAAACATCTAGAGTGTGGTTTATTTCTTATTTTCTTATTTTCTTATTCCTAAAGAGGAAATATTTAGAAATCAGAGAAAGTTTTTCAATGTTTTTCAATCTATAAACACACACACATACATACATTTTATGACAAAAATGAACTCAACTATATATGCTGTTTTGAAACCTAATTTTTTCACTTAGTATATATCCTAGCCATCTTTGCATGCCAATACATATCAACCTACATCACTATTTTTTGTTGCTGAAAACTTTTCTATTATAAATATGTTTTATAAATTTTTAACAATCCCTTGGTGGCTTAATATTATTTATTAAGATTTAGTACAGGTCTAAAGTGAAGTTGGAAAAATTAAAACTAATTTTATCTTCTCAAAAATATGCACCAAAATTATACTGTCAATTAATAAAATAAAATCTTTGGTGTTTGTTTTATTTTGATGAAGACAAATTATTAGGAATGAGAACCTACATTCTCTAAATTTTGTTAACCATCTAATCTCAGAGTCAAGCAAATTCACATCCTTTAGGTTTTCATCAAATACCTGATGCCTAAAATGTTTCTTGTACAGTACTAACCAGGACAGGGGCAGAGGAGAGAGAGGTCCTTTATAAGAAATAGGCAACAGTTTATAACCATGCTCTATGGCAATAGGATCAACCATCATATATACAAGCAACCATGTTTTCCACATGTGGTATTTTGAGGGTTTTGTTTGTTTGTTTGTTTTTTGAGACAGAGTCTCGCTGTGTCACCAGGCTGGAGTGCAATGGCAGGATCTCAGCTCACTGCAACCTCCACCTCCCAGGTTCAAGCAATTCTCCTGCCTCAGCCTCCCAAGTAGCTGGGACTGACTACAGGCACGTGCCACCATGCCCAGCTAATTTTTGTATTTTTAGTAGAGATGGGGTTTCACCATGTTGGCCAGGATGCTCTCGATCTCTTGACCTCATGATCCGCCCTCCTCAGCCTCCCAAAGTGCTGGGATTACAGGCGGGAGCCACCGCACCCGGCCATTTTGAGGTTTTTTTTTTTAAGTACAGATATGGGAAGGAGACAAGTGTTTACAACGTACTATTACTCATGTTTCATTAGACCAGATCATCATAGCTAAAACCACATGAGGCTGAAGAGAATCTCTGGTCAAGTCAAATAGCAGAGGCTAATAAAATCTAACCTCTGAGACCATAGGAAAGATACCTAGCCTTCTGCAGATCATAACAATCCAGGTCTGTCTGGAGTGGTCATTCCAGGTGGCTGCGCAGGAATTCTGAGTCCTGAATTAAAGCATGAGTCCACAGGCCTCATCAAGCAACCTGCCTCCACAGTGATACCGCTGAGTCTTCTGAAGATGTTGGCTTTATTTTTCTCCCACAACCCTAGCTCCTGCCCCTCTGGGAGTTCAACCCCTCTGAAAGTTGATCATGGCTCCCTGTCCCAGTAGCACTTTCAGCTCACCAGTCTAGAATTGGATCTGTCTTCAGCTCCTTCTCTGACCAGCCTGTGTATTTTGGTAAGAGTCCCTAGACCTGTCCTGATATCTCGCCAAACCCCTTCCCCTTATAACTGGGTCTCACAATCATTTAGCCCAGTTAGGTCGACCCTGTATTTGCCAGTCCCCATTCAGATTTGCTTCTGTTGGCTCTGGGTGTCCTCCAATACTGCCCTGGCCTTAAAATGCACATCTCTGGCTGGTTCCCACCAGTCTTGTCCCCTTATGTGGTTCCAGGCCTTATTCAGGCAGCAAAGCTGCACCTCTGTCACTAAAGCTGACTGAGTACCTACAGGTTCCCAGTAGAAATGTTCCCAGTTCAGCCTTGAGGCTGAAGCAGGTATGACCTGTTTTGCTGGTTTCCTTGACTCTAATGCTGAAATTGTAATTTCATTGTGTAGCAACTCCAATAAGCTAAAATACTCTTCTATGGTTCTGTAAATAGCTTTATGCCACTCTCATGCTCAAACCTCTTTGATAGCACTCCACTGCCTGCCAAAATTGAGTAATAATAAAAATAAGTGCTGTTATGGAACATAATGGACTGGGCACTGTGTTAAGTGCTTTACATTACCTCAGTCAAAATACCCCTGTCAATAATATATAATTATCCCCTTTTACAGATGAGAAACTTGAGAGGTAGCTGAGAAGTTTCAATAAATAAGCCATCTTGACAAGCCATGCACTAACCACAGAAAAACTTGTTTTCTGTTTCCTTATTTTCCCCTATCCTTTTAATTTACTTTTTATTATGTAAATGTTCAAAAGTACACAAAGGTAGAAAAAGCAACATCATAAATCACCAGGAATCCACGACCTAGCTTCAACACACAGCCAATTTTTCCATCCGTTCTCCCACCAAAGCTCTTTTTCCATTTGCCATCCTACCCAAACTAGGCTATTTTTAAGCAAATTCCAAACATCGTCTCATTTTAGTGTAAACATTTCCAAATACATCCCTATAATACATCACAGTTCTAACATTTTTGTAGGCACCCAAAACAAATGTGTCAGCATGGCTTCCAAGCCCCTTGCCCACGCAGTTCTAACTAACCTTCCTAGATGGATCTATTACGTGCACACGCATGTCTCACTCTAAGCCAGTTTTGGGAGGGGTGGTCCCAAAGCATCTGAATGAAAATACTTTTGAGTTCATTCTTAAAAATTCAGATCCCTGGACCCTACCCCAAACTTGTGAACTGGAATTTCTAATAAGGCCCAAGGAATCACTTTTTTTTTTTTTTTGAGATAGAGTCTCGCTCTGTCACCCAGGCTGGATTGCAGTGGCATAATCTCGACTCACTGCAACCTCCGCCTCCTGGGTTCAAGTGATTCTCATGCCTCAGCGTCTGGAGTAGCTGAGGTTACAGGCAGGCGACACCACGCCCAGCTAATTTTTTTTTTTTTAAGTGGAGACAGGGTTGCGCTATGTTGGCCAGACTGGTCTTGAACTCCTGGCCTCAAGTGATCCTCCCGCCTCAGCCTTTCAAACTGCTGGGTGAAAGATTCTCCCCAGTGCCTGAAAGTTTAAGGGAATGAATAACTTCTCCCTCCTCAGGCCCAGTCCCAAGGTGCAAGGCCACTTGCTCCAGCAGTGTGCATCACCAAGATAGCAGAAGCAGGAAGAGAGCTGGCTGGGAGACACATACCCTCTGAAGACTGAGAGGGAGGCTGTCCGTGTACTATGCAGCAGTCACGTCAGACTGGGACACTTCTGTTTACAGAGGACTATAAAACCTCTGCCCCATCCTCACTTGGGGCTGATGCCATTTTAGGCCTCAGCCCGTCTGCACCACGGCGCTCAATAAAACCTCGTGTTGCTCCACACCACCTCGTGTTCTGTTGGCGTGCTCTTGGGGTTCGAAGTGATACAAGAGCCTTGCATCTGGTATCAGTACCCGCCCTACTGTCCACAGCAGCCCCTCTGAGCTGCTGTGAGTGTTACTGTGTCTGGAATTGGCGGGTTCTTGGTCTCACTGACTTCAAGAATGAAGCTGCGGACCCTCACCCTGAGTGTTACAGTTCCTAAACGCAGCGTGTGATGTTTGGATGTGCTCGGAGTTTCTTCCTTCTGGTGGGTTTGTGGTCTCGCTGGCTTCAGGAGTGAAGCTACAGACCTTTGCGGTGAGTGTTACAGCTCATAAAGGCAGTGTGGACCCAAAGAGTGAGCAGCAGCAAGATTTATTGCAAAGAGCAAAAGAACAAAGCTTTCACAGTGTGGAAGGGGACCCCAGCGGGGTTGCCATTGTGGGCTCCAGCAGCCTGCTTTTATTCTCTTATCTGGCCCCACCCACATCCTGCTGATTGGTCCATTTTACAGAGAGCCGAGTGGTCTATTTTGACAGGGCACTGATTGGTGCCTTTACAATCCCTGAGCTAGACACAAAGGTTCTCCAAGTCCCCACCAGAGTAGCTAGATACAGAGTGCTGATTTGTGCATTCACAAACCGTGAGCTAGACACAGGGTGCTCATTGGTGTGTTTACAAACCTTGAGCTAGATACAGAGTGCCAATTGGTGTATTTACAATCCCTTAGCTAGACATAAATGCTCTCCAAGTCCCCACCAGACTCAGGAGCCCAGCTGGCTTCACCCAGTGGATGCTGCACCAGGGCCGCAGGTGGAGCTCCCTGCCAGTCCCAGAGCCATGAGCCAGCACTCCTCAGCCCCTGGGTGGTCGATGGGACCGGGCACCGTGGAGCAGGGGGCGGTGCTTCTTGGGGAGGCTTGGCCGCACAGGAGCCCACGGAGGTTGGGGGGAGGCTCAGGCATGGCAGGCTGCAGGTCCCGAGCCCTGCCCCGCGGGAAGGCAGCTAAGGCTCGGTGAAAAATTGAGCACAGCAGCTGCTGGCCCAGGTGCTAAGCCCCTCACTGCCCGGGGTAGGCGGACCTGCCCACCGCTGCGGGGCCCAACGAGTCCACGCCCACCCGCAACTGGCGCTGGAACACAAGCACCGCCGGCAGCCCCAGTTGCCGCCCACGCCTCTCACTCCACACCTCCCAGCAAGCTGAGGGAGCCAGCTCCGGCCTTGGCCAGCCCAGAAAGGGGCCCCCACAGTGCAGCCACATGCTGAAGGGCTCCTCAAGTGCCGCCAAAGTGGGAGCCCAGGCAGAGGAGGCGCGTAGAGCGAGCAGGGGCTGCGAGGACTGCCAGCACACTGTCACCTCTCATTATCAGTCTTTCCACTATGGAGGAAAAATACGACAATCCTTTACTTACTATACTTATATAGAAAAATCCTGTTATGGAATCTTAATCAAGGAATGTGTTGAATCAGGGAAAAGTTAATATAAAGTAAAAAATCTAGGAGTATCTGGCAGTCGTAATGGGACTATTTGTCCAAAAGGTAAGCAGTGGCTTTGCTTCACCACAAATGGACAATGGGGAGTAAAAACTCAAGTGCTAGAGGATACAAGGAGAGAACAGATTATAGCCAAAACAAAAGCCAACAACTCCTCTCCAAAATCACCCGTGGCATTTCCATCCCTTTATACAAAACTACAAGCAGACGTATCACTTCCCAAGGCAGGAAAAAACTTGTTTGTAGATCTAGGGGAACGCACCGTCCTTACCATGAATGTGTCCAATTGCTAGGTATGCAGGGAAGCCCGTATGAGTCAACAGTGGCCATTTTATGGGATAGACAATCCCCCTTACTTACTAGCATCCCAAAACTCCAGCCTCACTTTCACTCCTCAGGAATGCGCACAGTCCTGGACACTTCCAGTAACAGGGACGGTGTGCATATCCCGCAAGTGGAATGATAAAACTCATCATGCCATAGGTGAAAGCCCCTGTCACCAAACCCTAACAGTCAACGCCTCCACAGCAGAGGGGTGGCCAAAATTACCCCACGGAGCTTGGTCTCCTTCTAACTTAAGCTACCTCAATTATGTCTTGTCAAAAAAGGCCTGATACTGTACAAACACCACAACCCTTATGAGGCATACCCCAGCCTAAGTGCACTGTGGGACAATCCTATGAACACCAGCCTCCAATGGATTGCCTCTGACGGATTCCTTTGGATATGTGGAACCCAGGCATACTCATGGCTACCTTATCCCTAGCAAGGTACTTTCTTCCTAGGCACAATTAAACCTGGATTCTTTTTACTTTCAAAGCAGGCGGGCAACATCCTCGGAGTCCCTGTGTATAACCTAGCCAGAGAAAAACAATCCTTGGAGGTAGAAGGGAGCCAAAGATGGCAAGAGGACGAGTGGCCTCCGCAACGGATCATGGAATATTACGGTCCTGCCACTTGGGCTGAGGATGGTTCATGGGGGTTATTGCACTTCCATATATATGCTAAATAGAACAATTAGACTACCAGCTGTTCTAAAGATAATCACTAACCAAACCACCTCAGCCCTAGAAATGCTCTCGTAACAAAACAGGCTACCACTAGACTACTTACTAGCAGAAGAAGGTGGGGTCTATGGTAAGTTTAATATCTCTAATTGCTGTCTTAACATAGATGATAACGGAAAAGCGGTTCTAGAAATCGCTTCAAACATCAGAAAAGTAGCCCATGTATCAGTCCAAACCTGGAAGGGTTGGGACCCAACAAACCTTCTAGGAGGGTGGTTCTCTAATTTAGGAGGATTTAAAATACTGGTAGGGACAGTAATCTTCATCACTGGGTTCCTCTTGTTTCTCCCCTGTGTTATCCCACTAGCCACCAAACAATCCAGATGATGCTCCTGCTACAGCGACATGATGGATACGAACCCTTCTCTCAAGAATACCCCCAAAATTAAGTTTTTCTTTTTCCAAGGTGCTCACGCCACCCCTATGTCATGCCTGAAGTAGTTATTGAGAAAGTCATCGCTTTTCCTTTTTTCTATAACCAAATAGACAGGAATGAAAGATTCTCCCTGGGTCCTGAAAGCTGGGCAGGGGGTGAATAACTCCTCCCTCCTTTGGCTCAGTCCCAAGGCACAAGGCCACTGGTGCCAGCAGTGTGCATCAGCAAGATAGCAGAAGCAGGAAGAGAGCTGGCCGGAAGACACATACCCTCTGAAGACCGAGACGGAGGCCGTCCAGGTACTACGCAGCAGTTACATCAGACTGAGACACTTCTTGTTTACAGGAGACTATAAAACCCCTGCCTGCCCTGTCCTTACTTGGGGCTGATGCCATTTTAGACCTCAGCCCGTCTGCACCCAGGCATTCATTAAAACAGCCGGTTGCTCCACACCACCTCGTGTTGTCTGTTGGCACGCTCTTGGGGTTTGAAACAATACAAGAGCCTTGCATCCCTGGGTGCAGATGGGCTGAGGCCTATGGCGTCAGTCCCAAGTGAGGACGGGGCAGGAGTTTTACAGTTCTCTGTAAACAGGAAGTGTCCCAGTCTGATCTGACTGCTACATAGTACCCAGACTGCCTCCCTGTAGATCTTCAGGGGGTATGTGTCTTCCCGCCAGCTCTCTTCCTGCTTCTGCTATCTTGCTGACGCACGCTGCTGGAGCAAGTGGCCTTGGGCCTTGGGACTGGGCCTGAGGAGGGAAAAGTTATTCATTCCCTTAAGCTTTCAGGCCCCGGGGAGATTCTTTCAGTGGGATTACAGGAGTGAGCCACTGCGCCCAGCCTGAGAAAGAGCTGTTATCCAGACTATATAAAGAACTCTTGCACACAACCCAATGTAAAAATGGACAGATAATCTGAACAGATACTTAACAAAAGGAGATACATACATAGCCAATAAGCATATAAAAAATGTTCAAAATCATTGGTCACTAGATAAATGCAAATTAAAATCACACACATACCCACTAGAATACCTAAAGTTAGAAAAACTGACAATGCCAAATGCTTGCAGGGGTATGAAGCAACTAGAAATCTCATATGTTGTTGGTGGGAATTTAATATGACACAGCCACTTTAGAAAACAATATAGTAGTAATTTACTCAGCTGGGCACAGTGGCTCATGCCTGTAATTCCAGCATTTTGGGGGGCCAAGGTGGGCAAATCACTTGAAGTCGGGAGTTTGAGACCAGCATGGCTAACATGATGAAATCCTGTCTCTACTAAAAATACAAAAATTAGCTGGGTGTGGTGGCGAGTGCCTGTAATCCCAGCTACTCAGGAGCCTGAGGTAGGACAATCTCTTAAACCCGGGAGGTGGTGGTTACAGTGAACCAAGATCACACCACTGCACTCCAGCCTGGGCAACAAAGCGAGACTCCTTCAGAAAAAAAAAGGAAAAGAAAACAATATAATAGTACTTTACAAAATTAAACAAACATGACCTAGTAATTCCAGTCCTAGGTATTGACACAAGACATATACAAATGTGTCCACACAAAAGTGAGCAAATTACTCCTAATATGCATATATGGATTGCTATTATTCATAATGGCCAAAAATTGAAAGCAAGCCAAGTGTCCATCAACTGTGAAATATATTTTTTAAAAATATAATATATCCATACCATGGAATATTACACAGTAATAAAAATTAATGAAATGGGTCAGGTACCATGGGTCACACCTGTAATCCCAGCACTTTGGGAGGCCGAGATGGGTAGATCACTTGAGGCCAGGAGTCCAAGAGCAGCCCAGCCAACATGGTGAAACCCCATCTCTACTAAAAATACAAAAATTGGCCGGGCGTGGTGATGCATGCCTGCAGTTCCAGCTACTCAGGAGGCTGAGGCAGCAGAATCACTTGAACATGGGAGGCAGAGGTTGCAGTGAGCCAAGATCTCGCCACTCCACTCCAGCCTGGGCAACAGAGCCAGACTCTGTCTCAGGAAAAAAATAAAATAAAATGGGTGAATCTTAAAAAGATTATACCAGTAAAAGAACTCAAACACAAAAATCTACTGTATGACTCATTTAAATTCTAGTGACAGCACATCAGTAGTTGCCTAGGACTATGGTGAAGAAGGTAAAGGACTGCAAAAGAGCACCAGAAAATTTTTGGCTGAGATCTCTATCTTTTATTTATTTATTTTGAGATATAGTCTTGCTCTGTTACCCAGGCTGGAGTACAGCGGCACAATCTGGGCTCACTTCAACCTTGCCTCCCAGGTTCAAGCGATTCTCCTGCCTCGGCCTCCTGAGTAGCTGGGATTACAGGCACGCACCACCATGCATGGCTAATTTTTGTATTTTTAGTAGAGATGGGGTTTTACCATGTTCACCAGGCTGGTCTCGAACTCCAGACCTTAGGTGATCCACCCGCCTTGGCCTCCCAAAATGCTAGGATTAGAGCTGTGAGCCACCGCGGTGGTTGAGAACTGTATCTTGATTGTAGTAGTTGTAGCATGTCTATATACAGTTACCAAAATCAGCAACCACACACTTAAAATTCATGAGTTTCACTGCATGCAAATAATATCATAATAAACAAAAGAGGGTTGTTTTTCTTTAAAAGGAGAGTAGAAACAAAGCCAAGTATTTTGCACATTGAATTTCAGCTAAGTAACCCAATTTTGATGATTTAGGATAACCCAAAGAGACTTGGCAAGAGAAGCTGTCCCTCCAGAGAAAATGACAGACTTGTCTTCAAAAGGATCAGAAAATAGTACATTTATCACTCACTGGCATGGCAGTTAAGAATTTAGTCCTCAACGAGTGACTCGGAGAGAGAAAAATGGACTTAAATCAAGAAAAAGAAAATGAAAAACATCTGATTTGCCCCTTAGGTCAAACTGTGACTTGGCAAGAAATTGTGGAGAAAACCCTAGGAAAAAATCCGGAAAACACTACACTTAGTATTCATATCTCCTTAGGCATTTCTTGATTGTGACAGTATCTCAGACTTACCTTGTTTTTGATGACCTTGGCAGTTTTAACGACCTTGAGAATACTGACTATTTTATAGAATGTCCCCTGACTGGGTGTTGCCTGGTATTTTTTCATGGTTAGACTGGGACTGAATTTTTTTTCTTTTGCTTTATTCTTTAACTTTTAAAACTACCACAATATCAGATTTTAATAAATTGAATTGTTACTCAAATAACTTTCTCAATTTGGTTAAAAACTAAAATACGTGAAAGTGTTCCTACTATAGGAGATTTAAGTCAATGCTCCAAAGTGAATTAACAATCACTTCAGAGCTCTAAAACAGAGCTATTATTTTATATACTGCTCTGCATAAAAGCCACATTGATAATAGTAATCCACTGAGCCTCAGATAAGACAAAGTAGTGAATCCTCAGCTAGGCACTCACAATTCCTAAACTTGCAGGTAGATATTTTTAATAAGGTTAACTTTATTATTTTTAAGGAACTAAACTATATATTTTGATATATTCTCTTCCAAATCACTGGTGGATTGAAAACAAAAAACAAAACTAAACAAAAAGTTATTTTCCAAGTGGCTTTAAGAAATAACAGCATCCTTGAGATAGAGGGAAAACATGATTCCCTTATTAACTACCTTGATGCTATAGTTTATTCATTCTTAATATTATTCAGTTCAAATTTAATAAAGAAATATAAAAGTAAACCATTTAGCATGTGACAGGGAGAAAAATGAATTTCCTTATTAAGGACTCTGAATCAGTAACAGGTCATTTTTCTCATGATACAATGATAGAAAAAATTCACAGGAGTTTTCATGTCAGTCAAGCTCTGGATTTCTATACAGACCTTTGTAAAATGTTTTAAAAATGTATGCACTAGGTTATTATTTGCCTTTAATCCTAGAGACAAGGTCAACAAGGAGAAACACCCAACAAAAGGAAGGATGTGTTCAGTGTCCCAAGGGGAAATGCTGCCTGAAATGATCTCGGTAAAGGTGGGCCAGCTCTGGTATCATTAGGAGGAAAAATAAACAGGTAGGCAGGTGGGCAAGCCCAGTACATGTGTACTTTATTAGCTGCAAAAATTACTAGACTATGTTCATGCTAAGATACTGCACCTAATTCAAAAAGAACAACAAAAACAAAACCAGTGAAGAAGCACAGCATCCAAGAACACACAGCATCCACCCATCAGATTGGCCAGCCTCATGGTTCAGCACTCCAAGCACAGTTTCTGAACATTAAAGACTGGATATCCTGGCTAGGTGCAGTGGCTCATGCCTGTAGTCCTAGCACTTTGGGAGGCCGAAGCAGAAGGATCATTTGAGGCCAGAAGTGGATCACTTCAAGACCAATCAGAGCAATAATGCAAGACCCTGTCTACACAAAATTTATCAAAAAAAATAAGCCAGGCATGGTGGCATGCACCTGTAGTTCAAGCTACGTGGGAGGCTGAGGCAGGAAGACGAATGGCTTGAGCCCAGGAGTTCAAGGTTGGGGTGAGGTATGGTTGCACCGACTCCACACCAGCATGGCTGACAAACTGGGTATCCTGAGTCTAGCAGACTCTTGGCCTACAGGGGAAGCTCCATAAGTTTTTAACAGAAGAATGAGTGAGTAGATGTCTACATAGAAAGAGCCTCCCCACAGCCTCTCTGCAAACGCTTAAGCATTAAGCCCCTCAGACAACCCAACAAAAGTTTTTGTCAACAAATGCCAAAAGATCAACAATTCCTTCTCTCCCTCTCATTCCCCTCCCCTTTCTCTCTCTTTCCTCTTCTTATAATTATAGTAAGAACACTTAAATGCGATCCACCCTCTTAACAAAAAAAAATTTTTTGAGACAAAGTCTTGCTCTGGAATGCAGCAGCGTGATCCTGACTCACTGCAGCATCCACCTCTTGGGTTCGAGCAATCCTCTCACCTCAACCCCTTGAGTAGCTGGGACTATAGGCACGCATCACCACACCTGGCTACTTTTTGTATTTTTCGTAGAGACAGGGTTTTACCCAGGCTGGTCTCGAACTCCAGGACTCAAGCGATCCACCCACCTCAGCCTCCCAAAGTGCTGAGATTACAGGCAGGATCCACTGTGCCCAGCCTACCCACTTATCTAGCTTTTAAGCGTACAAAACAACAACTTCTTACACTTAGCAGGCACACATTTCTTAGGGCACTGCACCAATCACTGTCCTCAAGTTTCACTTGGAAATTTGTAGAAGCAGGTGTGGGGACTAAGGTCAGAAAGAAAAATGTCACCTTCTATAAGTAGCCTCTCTCTGATTTTTTTGTTTCTATCTCAGCCTGTTTATATCCCCATTTTTTGTTTGTTATCTCAGCCTGTTTATATCCCCATATCAAACAAACAGCAACAAAACAAAAGCAAATGATTATAGTGCTCAAAATGATGCTTCACTTTCATCAGTGTTGCTATGTACATTTCTAAGAAGTGGCAAATAAATCATCTAATCACAGGTCAAATATGAAAGGGACATAGATCTCATCTAGCCCAACCACCCATCTGATGAATAAAGGGAAAACACAGACTTCAAAACACAGCAGAAATTAAGGGCAGGGTTGAAAAAAAAAAAAAAAAAGCCCAGTTTCCTCTGAGGGAATCAGTATCAACCTGGAAGAGATGATGTACCTGTTGAGAGCTGATGTTTATAGGTTGCTTTAAAACAATCCATGTGACACTCTCAAGAAGAGGTGGAACTGTGAGAGAACCAGGATATGTCCAGTAGTCCCAGGATGGTGGAAGCAGAGATAATGGGTCAAAATTTGTGAATCGAGTTTGTTTACCCTGGGGGAACATACAGAATTCCCACAAATTACAATGGGATAGCTTTACATAGACTTCAAAAAACATACATCCATGCACATCCATTATAATTCCATCAACAATATAGAATATCTGCATCTAGAATTATCTAATATCTTCCTTTAGTATCTTTAAAAAAGCATCTATCCTCATCTTAAAAATTTTAGATAAAGTAACATATAGATTTATTTAAGAAGCATAAGGTTTGTTTTAATATAAGTGGTCCCTTAAATGTGTTACAATTAAAGTCTTACTCTAATATAATACCAGAGACTAATTGTGCATAAGTATATTTATTCATGTTTATTTTAGGTAATTTAAGACCTTTACATTCAAAAGATAAATGGTAATAGGTTACTTCTGCTTTTTTTCATCAAGTATGTTGCAAACGTCAAAGCAGGCAGCGTATGTCTAAGTCTTTCAAGGGAGCTAAGAGACTGTGGAAGAGAAAAGAAATATGTTAATTATTAACAAATAGTAATTCATTTTACCTTTTCTTTAATGGAATCCAAAATGTCAGTAATCTTTTGCAGTCGGGAATTAGGTTCACCAATCTAAAAACATGAAATTTCAAAGGAAATGGTTACTGTAGCAGATCAAGTCTGAATCACTCAATTTCAGCCACTATTTTAAAATTATTTTTTTAAAAAAAACCTTAGCCAGCACAGAACATACAGTGATTGTTCTATAACAAAGCTTCTCTTTTACCTGCAGGCCGTATCATGCCAGAAGGATCTGAACAACAAGATAATATTACAGGGTTCCTGTACTGAACTTTCAGCTTAGTCCCAAAACTAATAGTAACAGCTTAATATTTGTTAAGTTTTATCAGTGTTTAAGATGTAGGTTAACTTGAGAGAAACTTTGTATAAGACAGTCTAACAAATAACCTGTACTACTAAGCTAGATGTAACAGTCAGCCCCTCAATTCAAATGGACAATGGTGGCATCAAAATACTAGATGCAAACATGTCACACTTGCAGCCTAAAATGATTTGAGGTCCCAAATCAAGGGAATATATCATCATAAGCAAACTCATCATAAATTATAGATACACAAATGACCCTCTTTTCATTATTACAGATATTCTGAATCTACCTGAAGGTTTTAAAGCACGCGGATCCTGCCGCAACCACCCCTACTTGGTGTCCAAAGGCAAGGAATTGTTGCCATCCATGAAGCATTCTCTGTTCATGAGTTACAACACATGGAGAGTATGGGGTGTGACAAAGGGGCACGCCTACAAGAATGTGGAGGCAGAGGGAGGTGAGAAGCCCAACCTGTTCCCAGGTATGATGACAATAATTGTCTAACCACACGTGAATATTAGATTAAAGGAAATACAATAAAATTTTTTTAAAAACCAGTGAGCACATTGGGACAATATGTCATTGTGGTGAGATGAGTGTTTCAAGAATCAGGAGCTTGAACTTTATTCTGTCCTCAATAGTATACAATTAGGAAGAGCCCAGAATAAATGTTTTCTTCCAGTATCTCAGTTGTTATTTCTGCTGCTATTCTTGATGTTGATGCTGGTATTGTTATTCACATAAAAATGATCAATGGACAATAAGAAGACTTATAAGACAATGCTCCTAAATGAATATATAATTTTTAAATATTCATTTCAAAAGGAAAATGCTACACCTAAAATGAATTTACTATTAAACAAGATGGTTGAATGTCTACATCGTGACTGAAGCTCTTTCTTCAACAAGGCTGATCATTTAAAATGAAAACAGTAGATTCTTACCTGTAAAAACACTCCCAAGACAGCCAGTCCATCTGGTTCATGAGCTGCCTCAACAAAGCTGGGGTATTTGTCTGAATTCCAATGAACAACATGGAGCTGAAAGGGAGATATACAACATAGTAGGAATGTTTTGTTAGACATCCTGAAAAACATAAATGCAAATAAAACATTTACAAATTTTCTGGTGCTGTACACTTATGTATAATGTATTTATCACAAGAATCTTGGACAGAATCCTCTTATTTATTTTTGTCCAAAAGTGAAAGTTCATGCAGTGAAGGATCACAGTCACTTAACTAGCCTGTGGTGCACTATATTAAAGACTCTATAGAATGCCTTGAGCATCCTAGCCGGAAATGGTAGTACATGACTGTAGTCCCAGCTACTTAGGAGGCTGAGGCAGGAGAATCACTTGAACCCAGGAGGTGGAGGTTGCAGTGAGCTGAGATTGTGCCACTGCACTCCAGCCTGAGTGACAGAGCGAGACTTCGTCTCAGAAAATAAATAAATTTTTTAAAAAGCCTTGAACATCCTTCACAGCCCCTCCAGCCCTAACAAACTCCAGCCATTGCTCCCAAGTAACTGGAGACTCCTCCATGTTTTCCACAGATGAGACTGCAATGGAAGAGCCTCAGATCAGATCCCAGCTGGCAGTAAAGTCCATGGAAGAGGCCTGAGCTCACAGGTGGGTGCAGAAGTCAACCTCCTACACGGTAGGTTTTCCAGGACAATCCCGCTACCAAGGACAGTGAGGCTGTTTCTAAAACTGCCCAGTTAAATGTTTACTACCTGTCATTTTAAGACTATTTATGGCTTGAAAACACAAAGTCTCCTTTTCTTCTTAAGTAGCATTCAAACTTTTTTATTAAGAGCATTTTAAATTGGCAAATCATAACTGTATACATTTATGGGGCACAATGTAATGTTTTAATATATGTGTAAATGTGGAATGATTAAATCAAACTAATTAACATATTTGTCATCTCACACATAAAAATTCTTATCATTTTGCTACATTTACCACATTCTATGAATATGTTTAGATACTTTGCTGAGAGCAAGTTTCAATGGGGGAAAAAGAGGTAGAAAACGGGAGGGTAGCTGGTGCTACTAAGGAGGGGGATAAAACAAGGGGGAAGGGAAAGAGGTGGGGGGCCTGGAACTCTGGAAAACAGACTTCACCCACCCCTTACAACTCTACTCATATGCAAGTGGCCTTATGCAACACCAAAAGGTATCCTAAATGTTTTACCATTGCAAGCAATACAGTATCTCGAACACACCCACAAGGGTGAAAGATTTCAGAATAATGATAAAGGAGAAAACACTTTTGGGGAGTCTTCCCCAAAAGGACAAACTGAGATAGAAGCCAAAGGGCAATGCGACATGCCCAAAAGATTTAGCTACGATCATAAATGGTGATCAAGCCATGGTGTCCAAGGACCTGATATGAGGGAATGCTTCAGACAAGATCTCCTTCTAATGAATCCCTTTTGTTTATCAGGGAGGAAATTCTTATGTGAGCCTTCATGCCCAAATCATCTTTCTAGCTGACTGTTACAGAGAGGATTTAGCATATTCAAATACATGTTTATCCCATCCTTTAAATATAACTCTATGTCTTACAGGCAATTTATAGGAGATAATTTCTGGATAGATAACAATTATCATAAACAGTCAACTATAAAACAGTGCACCATCCACAAACGATCAAGGAAGACTGTGCAATATCAGGCTAGTAATATAAAAGTGGATTCCTGTAGTGCCATGTTCCAAGTTGGTGTGAGATAGTTGGGGGAGGAAAGAAACCTGAAAACACCAAGTGATGAAACAGAATTCATTTGGCTCACATGAGACAGATGACATTCACTGTCAGGGAAGGGCTGATAAGGATGTTAAAATTGTTTTAAGTGGCTCCGTGCCAATGCACCAGTTCTCTCAGTAAGAGATGAGACCAAAGAGAGAAAGATATAGAATGACTTCGTTAGGATCGCAACCAGAACTGATCAAAAAATGAATGTGTAACTAAAGAGAGATGAATGGATATATATATATATATATCCATTCTGCTAGATAAAAGTACAACTATTTAAACTATGATGGGAAACTAGGCCAAGAAAATATTTTTCTTTCTCTCCTACACACCTTAACTGGCAACAATACCTTCACAGAGGAACTGATACCACTTCTATTAGCATTTATATTGTAATTAAAACATTAAAAAAATAGCAAACTCACATTTCCTGACTAACAATAACTACAGCAGTGATTTGAGCTGAATGACAAGAAATTGTAACCACTACAAAAATGAAAATTAGATTCTTCCCTACTGGCAACTAATTTCTAAATAATAATATTAAAATTTAGCAGCTTCAAATTGCATATTAGTGGTATGCAGAATATACTGCCAAATACTATGTCAAAAATCCATGATGAATGTTGAAATCAGTTTCATTATTAGCTGCATATTTAAAATGCTTGCTATATAGTCTGCCTAAACTTTCATTAGATAAAGTTCCAAACACAGAATGGACGATTAGCCTAGTTTTGTAGATGCCTAACGTTTGGGATTAAACTTTTCTTGATTTAGATCACTTTAATCTCTCTGTAATATTATAAACCATCATATTAGGCCTAAAATTAAAGTTGTATATGTTGCAACTTTAAATGTCTTTTTTCTTTCTTTCACTTCTTCTTTTTACTCACAAGGGAACATAACTTGATGATGATCATGAACTTCGTACAAAAGTGGCTGGAAAAACTAATCAACTCTTTGGAATCACGGAGCCGAGCACAAAGGGGTTCTTTTGAATGTGAAACCAAATGCAAGGACTCCCAAATGCCCCCATCTCCAGCCTTGACCTTTTCTTAAACTGGAAGTTTTTATCCAATAGCCTACTTGAACATGAGCCTAGAATGCCTAACAGACATCTCAAACTTAACCTGTCTAAAACAGAGAGTGAATTCCTCTCTGCAACCTTCTCCTTCCCAGACTTGCACATTTCAGTAAATGGCACCACCAGCCTCTGATATGCTTACACCGAAACCTTAAGAGTGTTTCTAAACTCCTCTTTTTCCTTTCTTCAATCATGACATCCTTTTCATCAGCAAACCCTATTGACTTTATCTCCCAAACATCATAGATTTGTCCAGCTCTCTTCGTCTCCACCACCCCCAGAGTCCAAATTACTGTCACTGCTCACTTGAATGACTTCCATAACCTTCTAGTTTTTCTCCCTACATCAACATTTGCCTGACAACAGCCTCCTCTCCACCCAGCAGCTAGTTATATTTTGTAAAATATAAAGCAGAACATGTCATTCCCCGATCAAAACCTTCCATTGTCTTCCCCCCACTGCGTTACAGATAAACTTCAGACTGCTTACAATCCCCAACAGCACCCGATGTGGCATGGTCCCTGCCTGCCTCTCTGGGACAGAGCACATAACTTTTCCTTTCTCATTAACTCCAATCCTAATAGGCCAATGACTTTCTCCTCTTGAACATGCCAGCCTCACTCCCTGCCTTAGAGCACTTGTGCTTGCTGCTCCACTTCCTGGAATGCTCTCTCTAGATTTTTGTCATAGTGCTTTCTTCTTATCCCTCAGTCTCAATTCATGTATCACCTCAAAGAAGCTTTTCCTAAGCCCTCAGCCCCTCTACCAAATCACATGGTATTGTTCCCATCAAAGAACTTACCATGCACCATTTATTTATTTGTTTATTGTCTACCTCTCCCACCCCACCAACCCTGAGGTTTGACCCAGACTTTCTCTATCTGCATTTCCTATCTCAACCCAGAAACATGGATCCTGCCCTCCCTCACTCTCAAACCCACCAAATGACAAATGCCACTAAAGCTGCCACTGCCAGCCAGCCAGCCTCCACCTGCACTCTCATTTATTGCCTGGAACTTTCCCCAAAAGTTTCCTCCAAAGCTCCCCTTAGCCACTCCTGCTTCCATCCAATCTATTCTCAAACACTAGTTGAATTATTTTTGAAATGCAAATATCACCACTTTCCAATGCAAAGCCTTTCAGTGGCTTCCCATTGCACTTAGAATCACCTTCATAAATCTTACCAGGACTTACCTCAGTAAGTTCAGGCCCTTCCCAGCCTCTCCAACTTTGCCTCTGACAACTCTCCCCTTCATTCTCCATGCTCTAACTACACTGTTAAAGGCCATACTGTTTTTCAAATGTGTGATCCTCCTTCCCAACCCACGTCCTCACACATGATTTTATGCAAAACCACTGCTGTCTCCCCACTTGACCTGGTTCCCTCCCCTTCATCCAAACCAGGTTTTAAGTTAAACCAGGTTTAACTTAAAACGGATGCCTATCCCACAGGACAGCATTTTCTGACCTCAAATATGTGTGAGGCTGCACTCCTTTCAGGGTAAGCATCAGTAAGCTGTGTAAAGATTAGGAGCATGGTTGATTCTCAATGAATTCTTACTGAGTGAAAGAATGAATGAATATATAAGCCAATGAAATAAGAAGCAATCATCCCTCCTTGGCCTCCTGAAGTGCTGTGATTACAGGCACGAGTCACTGCACCCAACCTTGGAATTGTACACTGTTCCTTAACATGCATTCAAGGCTATTTCTTATTTCATTGACAGAGTCTGGCCATCTTGCCTAGGCTGGTCTGAAACTCCTGGGCTGGGATTACAGGCATGAGCCACTGCACCCACCCTTGGAATTGTATACTGTTCTTTAATATGCATTCAAGGAGTTTCAGACCAGCCTAGGCAAGATGGCCAGACTCTGTCTCTACAAAAAATAAAAAATAATTACCCAGATGTGGTGGTGCCCACCTGTGGTCCCAGTTGCTCTGGAGGCTAAGGTGGGAGGATCCCTTGAACCCAGGAGGTCAAAGCTACAGTGAGCCATGTTTGTACTGTGGCACTCTAGCCTGGGCAACAGATCGACAGCCTATCTCAAAGAAAAAGAAAGAGAAAAGAAAATCTATTCCAAGCTTTATCCACAAAGCTTTATCTTTCAAAGCTGGCGCTGGTCATAGTTTCTTTGTTAGATTCTCTCATATAAAAAAAAAAAATATATATATATATATATTATATATATATATATATATATACTGTCCGGGCACGGTGGCTCATGCCTGTAATCTGAGCACTTTGGGAGTCCGAGGCAGACAGATCACCTGAGGTTGGGAGTTCAAGACCAGCCTGACCAACATGGAGAAACCCTGTCTCTACTAAAAATACAAAATTAGCCAGGCATGGTGGCGCATGCCTGTAATCCCTGCTACTCGGGAGGCTGAGGCAGGAGAAGCACTTGAACCAAGGAGGCGGAGGTTGCAGTGAGCTGAGATCACACCATCGCACTGTAGCCTGTGCAACAAGAGCAAAACTCGTGTCTCAAAAAAAAAAAAAAAATACTGTTTGTTTAAAGCATGTATAAAAATATATGTCTTGAAATATACTTAAAAATTCCAAGGTACTTCCGATTTGTGTAATATTTACCTGGAGGACTCATACTTAGGTGTCTTAACATGAATTGAGTCTCCAAGGTCTCCATGTGAAACAAAAGAAGGGAAAATAATTATCTGGAATGTTGTAAGTTGTACCTAAGTTTTTTAATAAGTGAAATTTGCATTACAAATTTTTTCCATTCATAAATACATAAGTGAGCCAAAGGTTTTGGTCCTTTCCTTCACTGGTTTGCTTTAAAATAAATAAAAAAAAAAAGATAATGATTTATTGCATAACAACAACAACAAAAAGTCTTTATCTACAAAAATGGCCCTTGATCTACAGGTAAGGATTCTGAGCCTCTGATATATGTCAGGAGGACCCTTTTCAGGAAACTACTTGCCAGCTGGCAGAAAACCTAAGCCTCTCTGAGGATGTAGTACTTTCAAGTTTATTAAAGTACAAGGTGTAACCACACACAGCATTTTGACCAATTTTCCTGAGTTGCTAAGGAAAATGAGAGACCAGTGATCCAAAGCAACCAGTAATTAGTCCCGAGGGCACTTTTGACATTTAGAACATGTTATATTCAAAACATAAAACTTTATACAAATTCAGCAGTCCCACTTTCAACCTTCTTGACATAGTTTGTCCACCATCATAAAAAACTTTGTCACATAATTGTACATATAATTAACAGTTTTATTATCTTGACTCATTTCAAAAGAGTATGGGACTGTAGTATTAGAGTGGGTGTGGGGGAGTGGGCGCTGGATTTGCAGATCATTTGGTAATGTCCTCATTATTTGGATGAAGAAACTGAAGTCAAGACAATTAAAGTGATTGTCCTAAACTCAAAAAATGGCTCTTACAACTAGAACTCCTACTTTTTTCTAGGATAAATTTGTTAACTAATTAAAAATAATATATATTCAAAAAAAAAAAACTTTGTATGTACATTTTATTTCTCTACCCTGAGGACAGAGAAGGTTCCATACCCTAAAGCTACTTGGCTTCAAACACAAGTGATTTAGTGGCAAAGCAAATGTTTTGGATGATAACCTTAAAGGGCAGAGGTACATGTCAATGGAAGAGTGAAACTGGAAAAAAGTTCTGATTGTCGGATTTCTCTGAACAGCAGGGCTTTACGGGGCATCTAAACTCTACAGCTCAGTAACCATGAGAACATGAAGAAAAATTGCACTTGCCTGATAACTTAGCTCTGTCTTGCCTAGGCAACTCAGAAACCAAATTATTTTCACGTGAATAGTATTGATTGAGTCATATAATTCACTTTCATCTCATGGTAAATTAGGTGTTAGTAATATTTAATCATATTAAACTTGAAGCTTATTATGCTTTGTTCTTTAACCAGAGGATTAAAAGAAGTAGAGCATTGTTTTAATCCAGATCCTCCACAGAGTATTATTAGTGAATACAATTATAAGGAAAAAGGAGTAGAAACAACTCAATGAATGCTTTGTTGTGTTATGATTTACCAATAAGCTGAATAACAGAGATTTTTATTTTATACCTGTAAATATAGAGTTTAGAAGAGTTTGTCTTTTTTTTTTTCCTCAGTGAAACTTTGCCATTTACCTATTTAAATATTACCTATTTAATGTGGTCTTTACATATTAGTGGATATTTGTATCTGGATGAAATATGACCACATTTGGACATAAGACAAATGTTTCTTTCTCTCTCTTCTCACTGGCCTTTCAGTAGATAGAAGCAATTTGTAATTTGCTATCAGACAGATCTAGATTTAAACCTGTCTCAATGCTTCCTAGCTGGATAAATTACTTAATCTCTCCAGCAACCAGTTTACTCATTTCTAAAATGGGAACATATAACCCTAAGCTCTCAGGGTTGGTTTAAGGCTTAGGAGGGCAACATTTGAAACTCTCATATTCATAAACTCTCATATTGAATGATTAAAGCAATTTCAGACACTAAGATACCTAATTGGCTCAGGATCTATTTGGAATCAGTAAAGTTGTCTCTGTACCCCTTAAATCCCACCATGTAGGAAAACTGTGAATCACAGATATGTCTGATGGCTTACCTCTGCAGCATAGCTCACTCCATCTACTATGTGCTCGGAGCCATGATCATCAGCAGACCCCCAGTGAAGGTGAAACTGCCGTAACCTGTAGCTTCCAGTGAGAGGAACACCACGCAGAACTAAACAACAACATGTTTTACATTGTTAGCAAGAAAAAAATATTTAAATAAGCTGCTCAAACCACAACATCTCCCTGAATTACTCCATACATTCATGTCCTCCAAGGAATTTTTTACAAATGTGTCATTTGCTTTGCTGACAAGAATACCACTTTTAAATATGTGTAGATTGAAAATAGAACATTTTTAAAAGCTTAAAGCATCCACAATACAGATTTTTATGGAACACCTGGGAAATCATAACAGACATGCTGGTTAGAAAGGCATAGAAATTAGGACTTCTGAAAGGTAAAGAATGCTTGTGTTTACCTGAGGATACGTCAGCCTGTCTGAATAAGGATGTGACATGCAGAGCGGTCCAGTTTGAGCTTGGTAGAGCAGTGCAGCATTGTGGTTAGGGCACAGCCTTCAGCAATTAGAAGGCCTACACTCATGCTGCCTTTTCCTAATTATGTGATCTTGAACAAACTCTAACTTCTTTTTTTTTTTCTTGAGACAAGGTCTCGCCCTGTTGCCCAAGCTGATGCAATCACGGCTCATTGCAACCTCTAACTTCTGGGCTCAATTCGTCCTCCCACTTTAGCCTCCCGAGTAGCTAGAACTACAGGTGTGCACCACTACACCCAGCTAATTTTTTTTTTTGTTTTTGTTTTCTGTTTTTTTTGTAGAGACAGGGTCTCACTATGTTATCCAGGCTGGTCTCAAACTCCTGGCCTCAAGCGATCCTCCCAAAGTGCTATGATTACAGGCATGAGCTACCACACCTGGCCACAAACCCTAACTTCTAAGCTTTATCTTCCAAGTGTAACAACAAGATAGTAATAGGATCTCCTCCTAATGCTGTCATTAAAACAGAAGAAAAATTGAACACAAAGCACTTATTACTACCAGACACACAGTCAACACAATCAACACAGTTTTTTTTACTGTAAAAACAGGCAAAGCAAGCATACCTTTTGTCCTTAAATTCTATATTCTTGGGGAAATGTGAAATATAGGACAAAAATAATTTTTCAAAAATCTGTCATATCTTTGTCACTTTGACAAAGTACATTTGAGTAATTTCCTCAGTAAATATGATCTCTAAAACTATGACAATAAATCATATCTTAAGTATACAGAAAAGCTTCTTAATAGAAAACATAGTCCTAAATTGTCTCATCCTAATTAATCTTTATTGGGCATGTTTAAAGCATATGGGAGAATCAGGAAGCACTGGAAGCTAAATATACCGTAAGCATTATTAAATTTCCATGAACAGTCTTGGCATGGTGGCTCACACCTGTAATCCCAGTAATTTGGGAAGCCAAGGAGGGAGGATCGCTTGAGCCCAGGAGTTCAAGACCAGCCTGGGCAACATAGCAAGACCCCATCTTATTATTTAAATATATATTTATATTTATATACATTTAATATGTATATATTTAATATAAATATATATCTTTGATATTTAATATCTGTATATAGAAATATTATATATATTTTTTTTAGCTGGGTGTGGTGGTTCACACCTGTAATCCCAGCACTTTGGGAGGCTGAGGCAGGTGGATCACTTGAGGTCAGGGGTCTGAGACCAGCCTGGCCAACACGGTGAAACCCTGTCTCTACAAAAAGAAAAAAAAAATACAAAAATTAACCAAAAGTGCTCACTTGAACCCAGAAAGCAGAGGTTGCAGTATTTTGGGGTTTGGTATTTTTTTTTTTTTTTGAGACAAGGTCTCTCTCTGTTGCCCAGGCTGGAGTACAGTGGGGCTCAAACTCGCAGCCTCAATTAATCCTCCCACATCAGCCTCCCTAGCGGCTGGGACTACAGGCGCACACAGCTACGTCCAGCTAGTTGTATTTTTTTTTTTTGCAGTGATGGGGTTTCATCATATTGCCCAGGCTGGTCTCAAACTCCTGGTCTCAAGTGATCCTCCTGCCTCAGCCTCGCAAATTGCTGGGATTACAGGTGTGAGCCACCATACCAGCCTTAAATTTGACTGTTTAAAAAATTTGGTAATTTGCTAACCCTAGCCATTTTCCTAAACTACACTGTAGTCAGCTGTCTTGAATGACAAGCAAGCTGGCAACAGGATCTGTTTGCTCACGCATTTACTCTCTGCCAATTAGGATACAAATTCCTTTAAGGCAGAAACTGTTTTGGTCCCCTGTATCTCCAGTGCCCAGAGAGTACTTGAATCAATTAATATTACCACGATAAAATAAGAGACGTCACCTGTTAAAGCACTCTTCCACAAACTTTAGTTTGTAGGGATGCTACTGAAGTTACCTGGGAATCACTAAAAACTAAGTTCTTAGGACTAGTGAACCTGAGAATAATCACTTTACGGTAAACTTGTTCTCTGAAGTAAAGATACATGAACAGCACATCTGCAATTTGCTTGGAATCTAGAGAAACAAGAGCCAAGAGCACAAATCTGCCAGGATTACACCGAGAGAAAGACAGAGAGGGAGAGAGAGAGAGAGAAACCAAAGGACATAGATGTTCCCACTCAGTACGACCTTGTATTATTTAGGGAGTCAGAAGAACCTTCATTAAATCTGGCTTATTTTACTCAGAGCATATACACACCAAGCTAGTCTCTCATTCAACAATTATTAAGAGCTTACGATGGGCTAGCAATTATTCAATACTAAATATTCAATGATAAACAAGTTTCTCCTTATCCTTAAGAAACTTAGTCTAGTGAAGGAAACAAATAATCATAATAGAGCTTTATATAATTGTCACATTGTCATAGGTTACCAATTCATTTCCTAGCTATCTTGGCTCCTGGGGGGATTATACACCTATGGTATGTCCACCTACTAAATCTTTTTCTGTTTGTTGTTTGTTTTTGTTTTTGTTTTTGTTTTAAGAATATATAGCGTAAGATCTTGGGAATAATTTGTTTGACTTCAGGCAGTTACCTAGAACTAGATAATGGAAGCATGACTGAGAAATTGGCATTTTCTAGAGATAAAAATTAAAGAACAATCACTGAATTCATCAAGTTACTGCTCTTCCTAGCAGGACTTTCTTAATCAGAATACAACTTTCTTTTTGATATCTTTTTAAAATTTCAGCACACGTGTTTTATCCACAAAAAGAACACACACCATTATTGTTAGTAGTAGTAGTTACTCATTGTTATTGAGCGCCTACTATAATCCAAGAACTATTTCATTTATAAAATACAAAAATTAGTACCACATATTTTTTAAAAATAAAGGTTCCAACAATGAATAATGCTTAACTATTTAAGTGGTAAATGGTAAATATTAATTGATTTCTGGTGGTTTGTAACTTTATTGAGAGTTAATCTATGTATGCTAAGGTACCCTAATGTTATGTCATGGTATTTTCCATGTCTTTCCATCATACAAGTGTTGTTTTTTTTTTTTTTTTTTTTTTTTTTTGTAACTTAAACACACATGTATTGAGCACCTACCATGTGCCAGGCACCATGCTAGGTAGGTAAGTAAGACATAGTTGTTGCTCATAGAGAGCTTTAGCTAAATGGAAAGACAGAGAAGCCAACTAGCAGTTACAACATAATGTGGAGAGTTCTGTGTTAGGAAAACTCCAGGATGCCCTGGGAGCCATAGCAAGGGTGGTAGGGCATCAGGTGAGGTTCCCAAAGCAGCGAGATACTGTTTGAGTCCAGGAAGACCAGGAGCTCAGGTGAGAACAGCCTTGTCTTTCTTCTTCAAACTACTATTTCCCCTGTATATTACAGCCAACTGGAAGTCTTCCTGAAGAATTTCATGAGCCAGGCATGGCACAGTGACTCATGCCTATAATCCCAGCACTTTGGAAAGCCAAGGCAGGTGGATTACTTGAGGCCAGGAGTTTCAGACCAACTTGACCAACATGGCGAAACCCTGTCTCTACGAAAAATGCCAGGAGTTCGAGACCAGCTTGACCAACATGGTGAAACCCTGTCTCTACTAAAAATACAAAAAATTAGTTGGGCATGGTGACATGCGCCTGTAATCCCAGCTACTCAGGAGGCTGAGGTGGGAGAATCACTTGAACCCAGGATGCAGAGGTTGTAGTGAGCTGAGATTGCACCACTGCACTCTAGCCTGGGTGACAGAGTGAGACCTTGTCTTAAAAAAAAAAAAAAAAAAAAATTCATGAGCTAGGCATGGTAGTGTGCGACCGAGTGGGGAGAAGCAGTGGAGCCCAGGAGTTCTGGGCTTCAGTGAGTTATGGCTGGGCAGCTGCATTCCAGCCTGGGAACAAAGCAAGTGAAGAAAAGAAAGAGAGAGAGAGAGAAGCAGAAGGAGGAGGAAGGAGGGAAGGAGGAAGGAAGGGAAAAATTTCACATCCACCTCCTCCCTTTTGCTCCCTTTTGAAAGGATTTTTGGGTAGTACTCTAAAGGTTTAACTACGGAGCATGGATGTGTCCAGCCAAACACGCCCTCCAAGGACTATGAGGAAGATTTCATGCCTGTGGTTTATTGACATGCCTGAGGTGGGATTCAGGGTTAATCCTGGTCAAAAATGGCTTCTTTACAAAATGGAAACTGTTTTATTCAAATTAATGTGGTTTGCTACAGAAAGTATCTTTGTGTTTTTTATAGTTTACCAAAAATCAAAAAAAAAAAAAAAAACCAGCAAAAACTTGTTTAACTATGGTGATTTCTTCTTTTTAATTGATTTAATCTCCCAAGTCACCATGAAACAATCTCTTTTGGTTTATCTTGAGAAAAGAAGAATAAGAATCATGACCCATATTTACATAGCTACTGTCTCAGAGGACTACAAAGTACTTTATGGATATTTTCAATTAATCCTGGTAATTTTATTGTGAACTAGATAGGAAAAGGATCTTCATTTAAAAGAAAGAGCACACACTACTGATGACTAAGTGTCAAATCTGGAAACATAAATTGATTTCACTGATTAACCCGAAGTAGAAGGAAAATGACAGGAAGAGAAAAACAGAAGAGAGAGAGAGAAACCTGGGTTCTCACAGAGCAAAGTAGAGTAGAAAATTTTTACACTATGAATGTCTGCATTTATAAAAAATATACTTAAAGTTTTAGATGAAGTAAAATGTCATCATTTCTTATTCTAAAATGAGGAATGAGTAGCTTTACATTTTTTTTTTTTGAGATGGAATCTTGCTCTGTTGCCCAGGCTGGAGTGCAGTGGCATGATCTTGGCTCACTGCAATCTGCACCTCCTGGGTTCCAGCCATTCTCCTACCTCAGCCTCCTGAGTATCTGGGATTACAGGTGTGTGTCACCACTCCTGGCTAATTTTTGTATTTTAGTAGAGACAGGGTTTCACCATGTTGGCCAGGCTGGTCTCGAACTCTTGACCTCAGGTGATCTGCCCACCTCGGCCTCCGAAAGTGCTGGGATTACAGATGTGAGCCACCACACGAGGCCTTATTTTTTAATTTATTTATCTTTTTATTTTCTGAGACAGCTTCACTTTTTAAATGTTTGACATATTGTAAACAGTAACAAACTACACTTATGGGTGGTATAAACTTTGTATTTAGAAGACTTGGACACCTTTACAATATATCTATTACATTAACCACAAGAGATGGGGTCTCCCTATGTTGCCCAGCTGCCCTCAAACTCCTGGGCCTAACTAATCATCCTCCTTCCTCAGTAGTGGGGTCTACCAGTGTGTGTCAGCATGCCTGACTTAACCACTTTTATTAACATAGATTCACAAAACCGAGGGGTTGAAAGAAATATAGTTGAACATGTATATAAAAGGCCAGGTCCCTCCTTACTTGGCATTTCCTCCAAAAAGTTGAAAATACCATCTATTTATTTGTCTTTATGCATTTTTTACAATGCTTTGATGAAAATGTACTACTTAGGCCAGTGTAGTGGCTCCCAGCACTTTGGGAGACTGAGGCAGGCGGATCCGTTGAGCCCCTGAGTTCAAGATCAGCCTGGGCAATATGGCAAAACCTTTTCTCTATGAAAAATACAAAAATTAGCTGGGCACGGGAGCACTTGCCTGTGGTCCCAGCTACTCAGGAGGCTGAGGCAGGAGGATTGCTTGAGCCCAGGAGGTCAAGGCTGCAGTGAGCCATGATTGCACCACTGCACTCCAGCCTAGGCAGCAGAGTGAGACGTTGTCCCAAAAAAAAATTAATAAATAAATAAGAAAAAAAAGGCCGGGCGCAGTGGCTCACACCTGTAATCCCAGCACTTTGGGAGGCCGAGGCGTGCGAATCACCTGAGGTCAGGAGTTCGAGACCAGCCTGATTAACATGGAGAAACCACGTCTCTACTAAAAACACAAAATTGGCTGGGCATGGTGGCACATGCCCATAATCCCAGCTACTTGGGGGGCGGAGGCAGGAGAATTGCTTGAACCCGGAAGGCACAGGTTGCGATGAGCCAAGATTGTGCCATTGCACTCCAGCCTGGGCAACAAGAGTGAAACTCCATCTCAAAAAAAAAGAAAAAAATCTTACCACTTTTATGAATTTGACAAATATGAAGAAGAAATGTGGTTGGGCTTATAATTTTTACTAACAATAAGGCTTTACATAAATACAAGATATTACTACTAATCTAAATCTAGGCTCAATTAATAAGTAAAAACTTTCTTTCAATTAAGGATTTTTAAAAATTAACTATATTTTTTCATTAATATAGCAAATACAGCATCATCCTGATCTTAGATTAAAAATAAAAACAATCTGTCAGAGGCCCTAAAAAGTGTTTCCAAATATGATTCTCTCTAATACTTTATCTCATCTTACATTTAAACTTGATACCTTGGGCAGAATCTCTGCTTGGGCAGTAGATAGTCTGAAGAAGGATTAAACATTCATATCAAGGAAATGTTTTTTCATCACTTACTTAATAAATTAACAAATAATCTATGAGTCCATTATTTATTCATGGTGTGAAAGACACTATCCCAAGAACTAATCATTAAACGAAATGATTACATGTTCTAGAAAAAAGTACTAATAGGGAATATACAGTAAAAAAGTTTCATGCATTTATTTTTTTAAAAAATTAAGCTTCTACTTTCCCTCCCTTCAATGTCCATTGTTAGCAGAATGGTACATAAATTATGATACAAGCATAGCTAATACAATTCAACTTTTAAAATTATTTTATTTTTATTTTTATCTTTGGAGACAGGATCTTGCTCTGTCACCCAGGCTGAGTCCAGTGGTGCTATCATGGCTCATTGCAGGCTTGACCTTCTGAAGTCAAGCAATCCTCCTGCCTCAGCCTCCAGAGTAGCTGGGACTACAGGCACACCCCACCATGCCTGATTAATGTTTTATTTTTTGTAGAGATAAGTTCTCACTATGTTGCCCAAGCTGGTCTTGAACTCCTGGACATAAGCAATCCTCCCACCTCAGCCCCTCAAAGTGCTGGGATTATACATGTGAGCCACCACACCCGGCTGCAGTTTAGCTTTTTAAACAAGATATATTTTAATCTGGAAAGATGTCTATAAAATATTTTTAAACGGGAAAAAATTTCAGAGTTATATAGCATTATTCCAAATGTATTTTTAATAAGAAAATGCAAAACAAGGATGATACACATGTATGTATACATAACTAAGCACCGAAATATTATGGAAGAAATAACATTAGTTACTTCAGGAGAGATTGTGGGAAGAAAGAGACATTAATATTTGTCATATGTTCCCATATTGTTTTATTTACTATGAGTGGATATTACTTTGGCAATTAAAGTAACAGAATAAGATTTTTTTTAAACTAACCTTTTTCTATTAAAGCATGTACTAAATGGCATTATAGGTTTGCAAATAATGCTAAAATAATTATGGCTAAAACTTTGCAGAAACAAATCATGAAATATCTATAAAAACTATTAAACTTCAATATTTTTATAATGGTAAATGCTAAGTGAAGTTATCATAACAAGCTAAGGTCAATTTTAAATTATCATGCAACATATCCTTTTCCAAATACTCTTTATTATTTTAAGGTAAGATTATCTGAAGGTTCAAATATATAACAAGATATCTTAATTCACACGAAGAAAAAATATGCTTCAATTTGACAAATTCCAGGTCTAGCAAAAACAAAACATGAAAGATTAGAGAGTGTATTCTGGGCGCGGTGGCTCACGCCTGTAATCCCAGCACTTTGGGAGGCCGAGGCAGGCAGATCACGAAGTCAGGAGATCAAGACCATCC
The DNA here is from genome assembly GCF_028885625.2 of Pongo pygmaeus. Lineage (NCBI taxonomy): Eukaryota > Metazoa > Chordata > Mammalia > Primates > Hominidae > Pongo > Pongo pygmaeus. The sequence goes on from NC_072380.2 coordinate 52,201,186, forward strand.
TGGCCAACATGGTGAAACCCTGTCTCTACTAAAAATACAAAAAAAGTAGCTGGGTATAGTGGCGTGCGCCTGTAATCCCAGTTACTCGGGAGGCTGAGGCAGGAGAATCGCTTGAACTTAGGAGGCGGAGGTTGCAATAAGCCGAGATCGCGCCACTACACTTCAGCCTGGCGACAGAGCGAGCCTCCGTCTCAAAAAAAGAAAAAAAAAAAACGGTGTAGTCTAATCATTCAAACCCTTCACCCACCACCACACACACACAAAAAAGAAAAGCCATCCTGATTTGTTCTCTGTGTCATCAAAGTCAATATTGAAGGAATGGCCGCTGTTGCTGATGATTTTAGCTGACCTTGGGTCATACTTGATACTAAGTGGTCGGAGGGAAGAGTCATATTTCACTTCTTTGGTTTTAGTCTCAATCGGAGATTGCTGATCACCATCAGCAATAGGGAAAAATTCCTTCCAGTGAATACGACCTTAAATACATAGGACCAAAAGAAAAGGATTAAATTAGTTATTTCTTCAACAAACATACATTGAGTATAACACACTGTGCTTGAAATTGAAGAAAACACAAAGATTAATAAAATGAGATTCTTGTCTTCAGGACCTTGGCATCTAATTGTTTTTTTTACAAGATTAGTTGTTTTTATTATAGATGTGGGAAACTCTTGGTGTGCCTTAAGTCATGTTCAGAATTAAAGTAACGCTTGTAGACAAAAGAGTCTGTAAATTTTATAAAGTACTCTCCAAAGGTAACCTTCTACCAAACTAAAAACAATAATACAATTCATCATTGAAAACAATGACATTCAGTCTCAGCTCCAAGAATGAGCTGTTGCTCCAGAGTTCAAGTTTGCAGACTGGAAGAGTCAAAAAAAGCTGGGAAAGCCATAAAGCAAAGAAAGGTTGTCATTCTTAAAGATGCTGTGCTTACTTCTTTATTCTTCCTTCTATCACTCAGTGCTATCTTCTAGTGTCACTCAGGCCTCCACTCAATTACTTGTGATGTGCAACAGGCATACCAAGGAAACATACAAATTTTTCACCTAGGATAATCCAAATAAAATGGCTGCACCGTGTCAGGAAATGTAATATTGTTGATTATCTGCAGTGGAGTCAGATTGTAATTTATTTCTCTGTTTCTTCATTTCAGAAGGTTCTTCTATGGTTATTTTGCCAATGTTACATTTGAATTTCAACACAAGAGAAAGGTGTCATCCTGGTCCTCTATTCAAAACGTCAAAATCGTATCAATTTCACAAATCAGACATGTTAGGGAAATTGAAATGAGCCAATCAGCTGACAGTTCCCTTTTCAATCCTCTTCACTTCTTTGGAAGACTCTATAAAGTCTTGCCTCTCAAAATCAGCAGCAAAACTGTAGTTTCATGTAAGTTCCACGTCATTCTACAGATGTGAGTCACTTTATAGGTTATAGGTTCTTATTCTCTCTACTATTCCTGAAATTTATACAGCTATCACCACCTACACTGGGCTACTGACTAAGGTTTACCCACCTACTTTGCTAACCAATCTTTCACTAAAAATTAAGTACTAATTAAAACATCATAGCATGACAATTAATTAAACATGTTACTAATGCAACCAAAAACATTTTAAAATGATAAAATTTAGAGTGATATTTAAAGAAATGCAATATATCACAATCATCAACAAACTTTAAAGCATAAAATTATAAATGTTTTTTATTTTTTTTTGAGACAGGTTCTTGCTCTGTTGCCCAGGCTGGAATGCAGAGGTGTGATCTCAGCTCACTGCAGCCTCAACTTCCCAGACTCAAACAATCCTTCCACCTCAGCCTCCCAAGTAGCTAAGACTACAGGTGTGCACCACCACACCCAGCTACTTTTATAAAAAACTTTTTTTGTTGAAAGTCTCACTATAGGCTGCTCTCAAACTCATGGGCTCAAGTGACCTGCATGTCTCAGCTTCCTGAATTGTTGGGATTACAGGCATGAGCCACCACGCCTGGCCCAAACTCTAAATCTAATACTGCTTACTATGCCTCATTTTTGCAAAAGAGAACTCACACATACATACATTCTTTCATATATCCTTCAGGCACAAAAAGTCATAGCATAAATATATAACTACACACTCAGCTTAAAAGATGTCATCTGACAAACTGGACTTCAAAGCCACTTGAGCATCAAAAGTCCTTGCTTAGAATGTATTACAGAAAAAGCCTTGTTTATTCAATACTTTTACCATCTTTCTGAGTACTTTTTCTATATATAACCTAGATCTTTTTTCCCCCTTAATTCAGAAAAAGCCTTCTATTTCACTGCCACAAAGTAAGAGTTAACCTAACAAAAATTCAATTTCAAATACGCAATGCATGTGTCACAACATGCAGGTGACATTCTTCCAATCAATAGAGTTGCTTTCTTCTCCTAATTGCTTTGCTCTCCTATTTCCAGTCATTTATAAACAGAACTATTTTTAAAAGAAGTCAAAGCAAAATAAAATAAAAGTAATAATACTTTGTATCACATTCCCAATATTATCTACTAACTACCATAGTCAGTTCAGTACCCTGCCTCTTAAAGAGGTCCCCTTTTTCAATCTTTCCAAAAAAAATTTCCTCCTCCTCCTCCTCCTCCTTGTCCCCCCCATGACCCTGCAGGCTAGTCTGGAACTCCTGGCCTCAGGCAATCCTCCCATCTCAGTCTTTTGAGTAGCTGGGATTACAGGTGGAAGCCACCAGAATTCTTTTATTTATTTATTTATTTTTTGAGATGGAGTTTCGCTCTTGTTGCCCAGGCTGGAGCGCAATGGCGTGATCTCGGCTCACTGCAACCTCTGCCTCCCAGGTTCAAGCAATTCTCCTGCCTCAGCCCCCCAAGTAGCTGGGATTACAGGCATGCGCCACCACGCCCAGCTAATTTTGTATTTTTAGTAGAAACGAGATTTCTCCATGTTGGTCAGGCTGGCCTTGAACTTCCAATCTCAGGTGATCCACCCACCTTGGCCTCCCAAATTGCTGGGATTACAGGTATGAGCCACCGCACCCGGCCAGCATAATTCTTAATTAGAGATATGTGGTGGTTGCTCAACTGATTTAGGAACTTTTAAATACCTACAGTGATATACACTTTTCAGTGATGTCACATTCCCTAAACTAAACATAATAAAGTAGTCAAAGGTTAGGGAAAGAATCCTAAGTTATTTGTGAAGGCAGTACCCTTTCAGGGCTTCAAGTCTTGATGTTTCATTTTATCAGTGTTGCTATTCCCAGCTTAAGTTTCCTTTTATCTGCTCAGTCACCGGTTTTACCAATGTTTGTGGCTCATGCCTGTAATTCCAGTACTTTGGGAGGCCAAGGCAGGTGGATCACTTGATGTCTGGAGTTCTAGACCAGCCAGGCCAACATGACGAAACCTTGTCTCTACTAAAAAGTCAAAAATTAGCCAGGCATGGTGGCTCGTGCCTATAATCCCAGCTACTTGGTGGGGCTGAGGCTGGAGAATTGCTTGAACCCAGGAGATGGAGATGGCAGTGAGCCAAGATAGTGCCACTGCACTCCAGCCTGGGCAACAGGGCAAGACTCGTCTCAAAAACAATAAACAAACAAACAAAAAACTTGCCTAGTTAGTAGATAATACATTTCCAATAGGATTTTCCCAATCTTTCTCTGAAGACCACACCTTTTAGTAAGGATGTTGTATTCAGAGAGAGATTGCATCTAAAAGAAGGGAATGGCTAATTCCTAACAGAACAATTCCTAACAGAAATACAAAATCACTCCTTATTAATGGCTTTGCTAAGATGAATTTTTAAAATTCCTGAAATAAGCTTCATTCAGGTGAATAATTTCTAACCTACTAAAGAGTAATCAATATCCATTGATTGAAATACCCTTCTTCTTCCTAACTACCATAAAGGCGCAGTTGGGACTCAATGACTATTAAATAACTCTAATAAAAACGACTTCAGCAGAGAGGGAAGTGAAAAAAGATTTGTCATATTTTCCCCCTAAACATTCACTGGAAATTAGCAAAATGTAAGATTATAATTATGGCCTTAATCAAGAAGAAATCTGACTATATACCTTTTATTATTAAAGTTATAAATGTCACCTGCTGCCATTTTTAAACTAGCATGTTTAAAAACAGTCTACAATTAGAAATTAAACAGGCTACAATTAGAAATGGAATTTTTCTGTTAGTTTGTGAAATTAAACTTTCTATAAAATTTGACCATTCTATACTGTTTAATCATGTACATGCTAATAGAAGGAAAGTATTATTGTCACTGCGATTATTTCAAATAATGATTATTTAAACAATCAGTTCAGTTTAACGTAGGAACAAGAAAAAATGTTTTACTTTTGATAATGTGTGATATACAAGAAGAAAAGTGTATGTCATTATTATTTATCCTATTAATACATTTCTATCAATGAATTATAATTTCAGTAATCCTTTGCTCACCCTGCAAGGATGAGCGTGGAAAGAGAGGAAGAGTGGAGAAGTAGCCCACAATGTAACTTCATTTCCCAGCGAGAACCTGAACCCTTACTAAAGTCCCCAGTAGTAGTCAGCCAACTGCAAATTGCTGTGGGAATATTTACAGTAACAGCTATTAGGAAACATGCAGTATTTTGTTTGCCACGAAGCCAACTTAATCTTCAGTGTCACAATGCAAGCTAAGATTTCCTAAATATATTTTCAAAGATTTTCTATGATTTGTTTCTCCTAAGTGAATAGTGAGCTTAAAAGACTGAAAGCGAACTTGTCCTTATTTCATTAAAGTGTGTCATCAGACTTCTAATCTCCAAGCCTGTAATTGATAAGTGGCTGTTACTAGGCAAAGTCCTTGGCTTTTCAGATGAAGGTGAACGCACACGTATGAACACTTGGGAGTTTGGGGAATCCTGATAGAGATAACACACACCATCGCTCACATCCACTACCAACAACCCGTCTACCCTGACAAGACTGCTCTCCGCTGCCTGCACTGGGCTCCGAGTTGTGCTGCTTAGTTTAAAGAGGAACCGAAAAGTTTCTCAATGTGCGAGCCCAGTGTGTGGTCGGCGAGCGCAGGGGCGTCGCGCTAGTCCTCTCGCCCCCCGCACAAAGCCCGCCTTGGATCAGGAAAAGGCTCTCACCGTTGTGCTCGCGGTATCCCCAGCTGAGCCTCAACATCGTCCCTCGGGGTGGAAGGCAGGGGAAGATGTGACTGAGCAGCGAGAGAGCGGAGGGAGCGGGGAGGGGCCCGGGAGGGAGCCTGCTGGGGCGGGACCGCGGGGCGCCGGCGGCCGGAGTGCGAGACCGTGAACCTGGCCCGGGGCGCTCCCGCCTGCGTCCTCCAGGAGGCAGAGGGGTGCGGGGAAGGCGCCCGCGCCGCTGGCTGAGTTCTGGGCGCGAGTTGTTCATAGTTTGGACTCGGTAATGAGATATTTGAGTTAGAGAGAGAGACGGAGAGAGAAAGGTTTCCGGGGGGAATCTCCTGCCTTCTGAGAAGGAGTCACTCGGGAGAGGAAAGTGTCGCCTAGAGGGCTTCCAGGAAGTAAATGAGTCACCAGATCCTGGAACTGCCAGGCTGGGAGGTGGGGATCCCGGTGGAGGCGCAGAAGAGGTCGGTGATGGTCGTGGCAGTGGTGATTACAAATACAAAACAATAATGACGATGGTAATCACCACCATTGAAAAATAACTACTTATTAAGGGCTTATCGTGGGCGAGGGTCTTAGCTAAGACTTTTACCCACGTCTTCCCATTAGATCCTCTCAGCATTTCCTCGAGAAACACGTGGCTTAAGAGACACTAGGTAACCTGCCCCAGGTCGCACAGCTAAAGCGGGCGGGGTCGCTGTTAGAGAGGACCGGCTCCCCGTCCTGGGCTGCCTCCATTACCCATTCATCCTTTCCTTGCCTCTTCCTCTCACTCTGCAGGCTTGTGGCTTGGTGAGTGAGGAAACCAAAACCAGCTGTTGAGATTTGGTCCCAAAATTGTGCTGCCTTCCTGACCCCGCAAGAAAGGTTTTCAGGACATCTTTCCTGGATGCTTGGTGGGCTTGTTACCCAAGGACTGGAGTCAGAACTAGCCGCAGAGCCTTGAATTTCTGGCCTGGAGTAGTGAGTGTTCTGGGTTCAAAGTGAAAAATAAAAATCAGGTACATGAACCACTTTCTACCTCCTTGTCTCGGGTCAACTACCTCATATTTTATAAATCCAAGCAACCTCTTTGTAAGGAACCTAGTAAACCCATTTTCAGTAACTTGGATGATTTGGTATGTCAAGATGAATAATGTTCTTAACGTTCTAAGTAAATATTAGTTCTCGATACCCAATAATAGTGGTTACATGAATGGATGAATGACTGAATAGATCAAAATTGTTAAAGAAATTTTGGTCGGTGGTTTTCAAATACTTCCCAAATTGTTACTTTTATTGCTTGGGTACACAGTTTGTAACCACCCAATGGGTTTACCTTGCCTGCTGTCAAGACACAGCTGATTTATCAAGACAGGGGAATTGCAATAAATAAAGGGTAATTCATGTAGAGCCGGCTGTGCAGAAGACTGGAGTTTTATTATTACACAAATCAGTCTCTGCAAGCATTGGGGATCAAAGTTTTTAAGGACAATTTGGTGGGTGGGGGAGAGCTAGCAAGTCAGGAGACCTGATTGTTTGGGTCAGAGGTGAAATCACAGGGAGTCAAAGCTGTCTTGCACTAAGTCAGTTCCTGGGTGGGGGCCATGGGATCAGATGAGCCAGTTTATCGAGCTGGGTGGTGCCTGCTGATCCATCAAGTGCAGGGTCTGCAACATATCTCAAGCACTGGTCTTAGGCTTTACAATAGTGATGTTATTCCCAGGAGCAATTTGGGGAGGGTCAGAATCATACAGCCTTCAGCTGTGTAAATCCTAAACCATAATTTCTAATCTTTTGACTAAATTTTTAGTCCTACAAAGGCGGTCTAGTCCCCTGGCAAGAAGGTTTGTTTTGGGAAAGGGCTGTTATTGTCTTTGTTCTAAACTATAAACTGTGTTCCTCCTCAAAGTTAGTTCAGCCTATGCCTAGGAATGAATAAGGACAGCTTGGAAGTTAGAAATAAGATGGAATTGGTTAGGTCTGATCTCTTTCACTGTCTCAATTATAATTTTGCAGTAGTGGTTTCAAGTTCCTTCTTGTTTAAATTCATAGCGCAGTCTATATAATTTTCTAAAACAGCAACCTAAGTATTGGCACAATCAAATTACCTTTCATAGGAAACTAGTTAGATCATCTGTAGAGCATCCATCATTCAATGGACTTCTTTTTTTTTTTTTGAGATGGAATTTCACTCTTGTTGCCCAGGCTGGAGTGCAATGGTGCGATCTCGGCTTACTGCAACCTCCACATCCTGGGTTCAAGGGATTCTCCTGCCTCAGCCTCCAGAGAAGCTGGGATTACAAGCATGCATTACTACTCCTGGCTAATTTTTGTATTTTTAGTAGAGATGGGGTTTCACCATGTTGGTCAGGCTGGTCTCCAACTCCTGACCTGAGGTGATCCACCGGCCTCGACCTCCCAAAGTGCTGGGATTAGAGATGTGAGCCACCGCACACAGCGGTGCGCACTATTGTCCATTTATAAAAAGAATGAAGATCTCCATGAGCAGAGCAGATGTAAAGTGAGTCCTGGGATGTATTGAGGTTGTGGGGGTGGGGGAAGCAAAAGAACAAAAGAATGTATATAATAGACTGCATGTTTAAGAAAAAAATAGAAATAAGAACCTGCACACATATTTTCAGATTTTTACCAAAAAAGTAGAGAATAAGCCATAAATTAATAAAAATAGTTCCTTGTAGAGGATGAGTGTGAATGGACTGGAAGTGTCAGAGGCAATGGAACCACAGCAACTCCATTCAAACCTTATTATATGCTAATTATAATGCATTCACATGCTAAAAGACACTCCCACCAGCCCTATGACAGTTTACAAATACCATGACAACATTTGGAAATTACCCTATATGATCTAAAAGTGGGAGGAGCCCTCAGTTCTAGGAAATCCCCACCCATTTCCCAGAAAACTCATGTGTAATCCACCCCTTGTTTAGCATGTAATCAAGAAATAACCATAAAAGTAGACAACCAGTTGCCCTTAGGGCCACTCTGTCGATGGAATAGCCATTCTTTTGTTTCTTTTTTTTTTTTTTTTTGAGATGGAGTCTCTGGAGAGGAGTGGCATGATCTCAGCTCACTGCAACCTCCGCCTCCTAGGTTCAAGCGATTTTTCTGCCTCAGCCTCCTGAGTAGCTGGGACTATAGGTGCACACCACCACGCCCGGCTAATTTTTGTATTTTTAGTAGAGATGGGGTTTCACCATGTTGGCCAGGCTGGTCTCGAACTCTTGACCTTGTGATCTGCCCACCTCGGCCTCCCAAAATGCTGGGATTACAGGTGTGAGCCACCGGCCCCTTTTGTTTCTTTACTTCTCTAATAAACCTGCCTTTACTTTATTCTTTGGAATCGACCCAAATTCTTTCTTGCATGAGATCCAAGAACCCTCTCTTGGGGTCTGGATTGGGACCTCTTTCCAATAACAGAGGGATAGGGATGAGTGAAACTTCTCAGTGTATCTTTTTGACTTTTAATCATAAATGCTGTTAAATTAACTTTAGCCTAAAGCTGCCTCCTTACATATTTTAGTTCAGCTTAAAGTTTTCTCTGTATATAGTGAACTCTAACCTAACTAGATGTGTAAATAGACTGCAGCCCACTCTTGTGCCAATCACTGAGTGTTGGCCAATCAAAGGCAGCCAACTGTTCAAACCCTGTTCAACTGAGGTAAACTTTAAGCTGTAACCAAACCAGCTGTCTGTACCTGACTTCCATTTTCTGTCCATCACTTTCCTTTCTCTGTCCATCAATCTAACCACACAGAAGGGCAGGAGTCTCTCTGAACCTATTCTGATTGGAGATGCTGCCCAATTTGCAAATTGTTCTTTGCACAATTAAACTCTTTTCAATTTAATTTGGCTAAGATTTTTCTTTTAACATTGTTCTGCATTTTAAAAAAATAAAATTAAATCAAAGAGAATAAAAAATCAAACCCTGAAATTGAATTCAAACAGAAACAATTAAAATCAATTGTATATTGAATTGATAATGTAACCATAAAGAAAAAGTTAAATAGCATTCGAAGATAGTACTTTTGCTGTATATCCTTACTAGGACATATAACATATTAAGAAGAAATGCAAGAAAATCTTGAACATTACTAGTAGGTTTATTTTTGGTAGGATATTGGTGTTATGCTTCTGAAACCATTTTTTATTGGTTTGTTTGTTTGTTTGTTGAGATGTTGTTTCGCTCTGCCACCCAGGCTGGTGTGCAATGGTGTGACCTTGGCTCACTGCAAACTCCACCTCCCAGTTCAAGCGATTCTCCTGCCTCAGCCTCCCAAATAGCTGGGATTACAGGCGCCCGCCCTCCTGCCCTGGTAATTTTGTGTTTTTAGTGGAGATGGGGCTTAACCATGTTGGCCAGGCTGGTCTGGAACTCCTGACAAGTGATCCACCAACTTCAGCCTCCCAAAGTGCTGGGATTACAGGCATGAGCCATTGTGCCTGGCTGGAAACCACTTGTGTGAAAATCGTAAGATAGAGCAAATGAACAAATATATTGATAATCTCTGGAAGCATGATTTTCATTCTGGTTTATACAAAAATAGGAAATGACAGAAGCTAAGTAATAAACCTGTGGTGTTGCATTTGAACACTCTCTTCACTGAAAGATCCCCAAAACAATAATATCCCAATAATAATGAAGCTAATAAACCTTAAAATCTATTGCCCTTCACTGAGGAACCACTTCTAAAGCCATATACTAATTTTATATTTGTAACTTTACGTTCCTTTTCTTTAAGAAAAAAAAAGTCCCAAAATTATAGTAGCTTCAGGCTCTACAAATCTGAATCTACCCCTTGCTATGAGACACTGAAACTGCCCAATGGGTTCATCTTGCCCATTGCCTAGGCAGAACTAATTATCGATCAAGACAGGGGAATTGCAACAGAGCCAGCTAAATGAGTGACTGGAGATTTTTTGTTTGGTTGGTTTTTTGAGACAGGGTCTTATTCTGTCACCTAGGCTGGAGTGGAGTGGTGCAATCATGGCTCACTGCAGCCTCCACCTCTCAGGCTCAAGCATCCTCCTGCCTCAGCCTCCCACATAGCTGGGATTGCAGGCATGTGCCACCATGTCTGGCTAACTTTTTTTTTTGTAGCAGGGAGAGACAGGGTCTCACTGTGTTGCCCAGGCTGGTGTCAAACTCCTGGGCTCAAGCAATCCTCCTTCCTTAGCCTCCTCCCAAAGTGCTGAAATTATAGGTGTGAGCCACCATGCCCTACTCAAAGTTTTATTATTACACAAATCAGCCTCCCACCAAATTCCAAGCTTAGGGTTTTTCAAGAATAGTTTGGCAGGCAGGGGGCTAGGGAATTGGTGATGCTGATTGGTTGGAAATGCAATTATAGGGGTGTAGAAAATGGTCCTCATGAGCTAAGTCCACTTTGGGTGGGGGCCACAGAGGAGTTGCTGGTCTGGGTGGGGCCATCTGGTCATCCTAAATGCAAATGCCTGAAAAAACATCTCAAAAGGTCAATCTTAGGTTCTACAATAGTGATGTTATTTATGGGAGTAATTGGGGAAGTTGCAAATGTTGTGAGCTCCAGAGCAAATAGCTTTGGGAAGGGTTATTACCATTGAAATTATAAACTAAATTTCTCCCAAAGTTAGCTTGGTTCACACACAGAAATGATCAAGGACAGTTTGGAGATGAAAGGCAAGATGAAGTTGGTTAGGTCAGACCTCTTTCACTGTTATAATTTTCTCACTATTATGATTTTTGCAAAGGTAATTTAAACACTAGCACTCAGATCTTGTTTCCTAAACACCATTCCCCATTCGAAGGAACCAGAGCTACTTGGAGAAGTGACTAGTTTTGTTAGCAGCTGCAAACCTGTACAGGTCTACAGCAACCTCAATTCTTGCCTCCTCAGAAGAAAGAATTTGACCAAGGGGCATAGGGCAGAATGAAACACCAAGGCAAGTTTTAGAGCAGGAATGAAAGTTCACTAACAAGTTTAGAGGGAAAAAAGGAAGTAAAGTACACCTGGAAGATGGCCAAGCCAGCAACTTGAGAGATTGAAGTGCACTGTTTGACCTTTGACTTGGGGTCTTATACGTTGGCATGCTTCTGGGGTCTTGCAATCCTTCTTCCCTGATTCTTCTTTGAGGTGGCTGTCCATAGGCATAGTGGACTGCCAGCACTTGAAAGGGGCTGTATGCCCAGTGTGTTTACCAAAATTGTGCACATGCTCACTTGAGGGGTTTTTCCCTTACCAGTTGAGTGTTCCTAGAGGAAGGTCATATACCAGTTAAACTGTGCCATTTGCCTCTTAGTGTGCATGCTTGAGACCACTCAACCAACTCCTGAGATCCTATTGCGAAGCTGCTGATCACCAACTTTAAGTGTTTCTATCTATTGGGAGACTGCCTTTTCCTGATGCCAGCTGCAACCAATTATTATTTTAGAGAAGCAGGTTAATAACCACCTGACCATCACCTGATGGTTGTCTGACATTCTTGGTTGGGGGGCAGTAGGGGCTCTCCTGCCCTGCTTATGTGTTCCTGACTACCTACATAACAGTTTTAAGTCTAGAGCAGAGAAAGACTAAGATGAGCCTGGAACATATTTCTTATGCCAGAAAGCTAGAAAGCATTCAAACACACACACACACAGACATATTCACACACACACACATACACAGATATGCACCAATAAGGTAGCTTGAAGGAGGAACTGCTGACAAATTTGGGATAATTTGACCCTCAAAAGAAATAATGATAGTAATAGATTATAACTCCCTACCCACCAAATATCCATCAGTGCATAGTGATGCTGAGAGAGAATGAGAGATCTTCTTTATGTCCACTAATAAATACAGATGAAATGATAAAATTTGAAAACCACCATTTTTGCAAGGCCCATATAATCTCTGTATAATATCTGATTCAGGCAAGGATCAGTAATGGGTACTAAAACTTCTGGATGAAAGGTTTTTGGGGAATAGGATATTCACACAGTCTAGGATTAAAAGAGACAAAAGATATGTAGCAACCAAATGCAATGTATGACACTTAGTTAGATTCTAGGTTACATAAAAGCTGTAATAAATGTTTGGGGGACATTTGGAGAAATTTAAATATGGACAGCATCTATGTGATATTATTAATTGATACTAATTCTCTCAGGTGTGATAATGGTACTGAGAATGATTTAAGAGTTCAACACTAAAGCTACAGGGCTGAAATACTTTTTTTTTTTTTTTTTGAGACTGAGTCTTGCTCTGTTGCCCAGGCTGGAATGCAGTGGCACAATCTCGGCTCACTGCAACCTCCGCCTTCCTGGTTCAAGCAATTCTCCTGTCTCAGCCCCCTGAGTAGCCAGGACTACCGGCACACACCACCACACCCCGCTAATTTTTCTATGTTTAGTAGAGACGGGTTTCACCATATTGGTCAGGATGGTCTTGAACACCTGACCTTAGGTGATCCACCTGCTTCGGCCTCCTAAACTGCTGGGGCTGAATATCTTGATGTCTGAAACTGACTTCCAAATGTCTCAGTAAATAATTGATTAATCTAGCTGAAGGATCTTTGGGAACTCATGATAATATTCTTACTTTTTTTCCGTAGGTTTGAATTTTTTTCAAAAAAAAACAGGAAACAAAAATCTTTTACTTCTTCAAATCAATGAATCCATTAACTTACTAAATAATCTTTCATAACTATTTGTGTGGTTTCTCCTTAACAAGGAGTCTCTGTCTCCAGGCTCACAACGATTAAGTGTAACCAAGTAAAAGAAGACTAACACTGGTTGGGCACAACCTGTAATCCCAGCACTTTGAGAGGCTAAGGCAGGAGGATTGCTTGAACCCAGGAGTCCAAGATCAGACTGGGCAACACAGTGAGACCCTGTCTCTGCCAAAAAAAAAAAAAAAAAATTAGCCAAGTATGGTGGCACCCACCTGTGGTCCCAGCTACTTGGGAGGCTGAGATAGAAGAATCACTTGAGTCTGGGAGGTGGAGGTTGCAGTGAATTCTTGAGCCCAGGAGACGGAGGTTGCAGTGAGCTGTTATCATGCCACTGCACTTCAGCCTGGGTGAGATAGTGAGACCCTGTCTCAAACAGAAAACAAAAACAAAAAGACTAACACTAACCAAATAACCCAGAAATGTGGACCCACGATATGGTCATCATCTCCACCTCATTCTTTTTTTGGTTGGTGGAGATGTGTGTTTTTTTTTCACTTCACTTTTGAACTGTTTAGATCCAATTTAAGCACCCTTAAGGAACAAAATGTGCTGAAGTCCACTCTCCTCTTCAGTGACACTGTGTGTCATAATAAAGCAACACTTGTAAATTACAAATCTAGCCATGAAAATATTTAATTAACACAGTAACATATTAAGGAAATATCAGAGTATAAGTTCATATTGTTTTATTATGGCATGTATACAGACTGTCCCTGAGATGCACATTTTTCCAGGTATTCTTTTTATTTATTTATTTATTTATTTATTTATTTATTTATTTATTTATTTTTTGAGACAGAGTCTTGCTCTGTTGGCCAGGCTGAAGTGCTGGAGTGCACCCTCTTGGCTCACTGCAACCTCCGTCTCCTGGGCTCAAGCAATTTTCCTGCCTCAGCCTCCCGAATAGCTGGAATTACAGGCATGTGCCACCACGCCCTGCTAATTTTTGTATTTTTAGCAGAGATGGGGTTTCTCTATGTTGGCCAGGCTGGTCTGAAACTCCTGACCTCAGGCAATCTGCCTGCATCAGCCTCCCAAAGTGCTGGATTACAGGCGTGAGCCACCGCACCCAGCCCCCAGGTATTATTTTGAAAAACTCTAAATGTGAGCCAAAGTAGCTATTATCATCTGATTTTTACCAAGCACGAAGCTTAGATGAGCAAGGTTCCCCAATCCCCTAGAGAGGCAAGCCAGATGGTCAGGGACGTAGCACCAGTCTGCAGAGTCCCAAGTCCAAGGTGCTCTCCAATTTCTGCCCAGCTTCCTTTATTCATTGAGTCCTGTGATTTGTACAACCAGGAAGTATTACCCACAAGAACGTCTTATCACTTGATATCTTGTGGAGATTGTTGACTTTATGGAGTTGATACTATATGGGGTTTCGATTTCTTTATTTTCTTATTCCTAAGGTTATCCTATGGTTAGGCTTGCATAATGCAATCTCCCAAAGAGGAATTTGAGACTCAAAAGGGTTAAAGGACTTTCTCAGGTGACCAAGTTTTCATGCCAAGATGAGGATTCTCAGACCAAAATTGAAAGGATAACTTCAATAAATCTCTTCTCCAGTCACCTCTCCAATGATAGCTTTCAGAAACTAGAGCCAAACATTCTTTGTCGTCTATTCTCAGAAAAGAACATATTGCTAAAACTCAATTTCTACATTTTTGTTTTGTTTAATTTTATACAGTTTTCTAATCGAAATTTATCTACACCCTATTTTGTAGTGTTTCACATCTTATTTGTGCATATTACAAAAGTAGGTAAAGTGTGAAAGAGAAAAAGGAAGCATCAAGACTATTTGAAAGGAAATACGCTTGTATAAACATCAGATCAGTGTTGAAAAGTCCAGATAATACATGCTAAAGTAATTCAGCTGTTAAAGAATTTCGTAGTTCCTTGGCCTAGAATGAATAAGTCAATGTCATTCTATTGCTGTCAGCTCTTTGAAATGTAACCACAGAGTGATATTAGGGGTGTGACGGCATTCTGTCATCAGCTCTTGTAAGGTTTGTCTATTCCTTTCTGTCCTCTAGAACAGGAAGGTTTGTTCCTCTTTTTTTTTTTTTTTTTTTTTTTGAGACAGAGTTTCACTCTGTTGCCCAGGCTGGAGTATAGTGACACAATCTCAGCTCACCACAACCCCTGCCTCCTGGGTTCAAGCAATTCTCCTGCTTCAGCCTCCTGAGTAGCTGGGACTAAAGGCATGGACCACCACACCTAGCTAATTTTTGTATTTTTAGTAGAGACGGGGTTTCACCACATTGGCTTTGAACTCCTGACCTCAGGTGATCCGCCTGCCTTGGCCTCTAAAAGTGCTGTGGTTAAAGGTGTGAGCCACCGTGCCCCTGGCCGAACAGTTTGCTCTATGAAAAGCAGTACCCATATGCCCGTCTCACCACCTAGGAAGGTGTGATTTACCCTCATTCCAAGAAGTTCTGACCTGGATGCCACCATTTCATTACTGAAAGCTTGCTGCACTAGCCCTATGTGCCTAGCAAAACCTTGCACTCTTGCCGAACATATACTATTTTATCCCTTATAGCCTCCATTGCCACCTCCATTCACTCTTCTCCATTATTGCCAACAGCATACTAACATGTTCTGGAATTTCTTCTCATTAGAAGGAAACTTTCTTCCTGAATTTACATTTTCCATTTGCTACCCACCTATGCTCTCTGGAATTCCTTTGGTCCTTCTTTCTATACTCAACTGTATTATGTGTTAGTTAGGGGTCTCCAAAACCATGTATATTTACTGAGGGAGAAAATGAGATTTATTATTAAAAATGGCTCACTTCATTATGAAGCCTGACAAGACCCAAGATCTTCAGAGTGAGTAGGCGAGCTGGAGGCTAGAGACCCAGGAGAGCTGATGGTGTAGTTTCAGTCCAGAGCCCAGCAGGCTCAAGACCCCAGGTAAAGCCATTGTTTCAGTTTGAATCCTAGAGTAGGATAAAGCCAATGCCCTATCCCAAAGACAATCAGGCAGAAGGAAGTTTCCCTTACTTGGAAGAGGGTCAGCTTTTTTTTTCTATTCAGGCTTTCACTGATTACATGAGGCCCAGCTCCTTAGGGAGACAGTCTGCCTTAGTCCATCTGCTGGTTGAAATGTTAATGTCCTCCAAAAACACCCTCATGTAAACATCCAGAATACTGTTCTACCAAATATCCAAGCACCTCATGGTCCAAATTGACACATACAATTAATCATCACACCAACCTTTAAATTTGGGGGTTTGGGGCTTTCTACTATAATCTCTCCTCTCTCTACACTCTCCTCCTAGGCCCTTCCATCAGTTCTTATGGAAGTAATCTACCTAGCTTAGACATCTACTCCAGAACTGTCTAAGTGCTAAGCATATATGTTACTTAAATTTTTGACTAGGTACACTTTAAAAACTAAAAAGGAAAGTGAAATTATACTTAATTATATATATTATTTAACATAATACATCAAAAATATCATTTCAACATTAGTCAATAAAAAAAATTAATGAACTCATGCTTGTAATCCCAGCATTTTGGGAGGCCAAGGCTGGTGGATTGCCTGAGCTCAGGAGTTCGAAACCAGCCTGGGCAACATGGTGAAACCCCGTCTCTATTAAAAATACAAAAAATTAGCTGGCCATGGTGGTGGGTGCCTGTAATCCCAGCAACTCAGGAGGCTGAGGCAGGAGAATCACTTGAACCCAGGAAATGAAGGTTGCAGTGAGCTGAGATCACGCCACTGCACTCCAGCCTGGGTGACAGAGTGAGACTCTGTCTCAAAAAAAAAAATAAAAATTAATGAGTGTTTCAGTTATCAATTTATTGTCTTTCACGTCTAATTTTACCCTGCATTACCAGCTCTGTGATAATGAAGCTTTAAGCATTTCTTTTTTGCAGCAAGCATAATGTTAAGCTTTCTTCAGTGGAAGGTCATTGCCGGAGAAAGGAACTTCTCTTCCTGGTTCCTGAATGCTGTGTTTTTGTTTTATTCTTGTTCCTGCTGGGCTGCTCTCAGTAGCCACATGTGGCCATGTATGGAGACATCCAGGCACTCCGGCCTAGCAGCACACTCAAAGTATGCAGTCTCTCAGCAAGCTGACAATCCTAGTCCCAACCCAGTGACCACCTCACTGCCCCTCCCAAAACAAACCCCACATAATCCAGGCCTCATGCCACCCTATTGGCAAGCAGATGCCCCAACTCCCTCTGCATACCTGCCCACCAGCCTTAGTCTGCCTGCACCCCAAAGAGTGTTTCCCATGGCCTCCTGACATGGACACTGTCCACTCTGGGCTATGCATCTGTCAGCCAGAGTTGTTCCCAATGCTTTGAGTCCCTCTGCACACCTGTAGTCTTGCACACCAGTCTTAGCCCACCTTTACCCTGTTTCTTGCTTGTCTAGTAACTGTGGACCAGCTCAGACCTGGACAACCCAGCAAACTTCTCTGTCATCCACTGGGTTGCAACCGTATCTTCTCCAGTGACCTGAATCCCTTTGGAACGGAGGCTGACATCCAAGTTTGTCCCTCATTAGAAACTTCCTTAGCCTTGGGATATTGTTTAGAGTTATCTTTTACATCTTTATAGTTGCCCCATTATACTTAATAATTCTTTACAGTAAACTTTCCCTGTTCAAATTACTGTGTGATTTGTCTCCTGGTTGGCTCTTAACTGATACTATCATATGTCTTTTATCTTCTTTGTTCTTACAAAGGTTCCAAATCTGTGTATATTTTATTCTGACAGCACATCTCAATTTAGGGTAGCCACATTGCAAGAGCTCAAAAGCCACATGAGGCTAGTGGCTACTATGCTGGCGGCACAGCTCTAGATCTACTGAATTAGATCCAATGACTTCAACTTAAATTGTTCACATGGAATTATGTAGTATTTCCCTGTCCCAACTTCCCTGTCACATTTCTATCTCATCCAATGGTACCACCATCCACCAGATGCACAAACCAGAAACTTCATAGTCACATTAATTTCTGATTTTCTCTTTTTCTCTTCACCTCTAAGTTTTGTCAGTTTTAACTCCTAAGCAATCTTCACACCACAAAAAAACACTCCACTATACTATAAGCCTAAAACAAAATTCAAAATATGTATAATTTTAAAACAATCTGTATGCCCTTTCTTCCTAATCAAATTTTTTCTGCTTCTAAAAATGTATCAGGGTGGGCACGGTGGCTCATGCCTGTAATCCCAGCACTTTGGGAGGCCGAGGTTGGTGGATCACTTGAGCCTGGGCATTTGTGAACAGCCTGGGCAACATGGTGAAACCCTGTCTGTAAAAAAAAAAAAGAAACAAAAATTAGTTGGGTGTGATGGCACAATCCTGTGGCCCCAGCTACTCACTGAGGCGTGAGGATTGTTTGAGCCCAGGAGATGGAGGCTTCAGTAAGCAGTGATCTCACCAGTGCACTCCAGCGTGGGCAACAAAGCGAGCAAGATCCTGTCTCAAAAAAGAAAAAAAAAAAGAGTGGCCAGGCGCGGTGGCTCACATCTGTAATCTCAGCACTTTGGGAGGCCCAGGCAAGTGGATTACCTGAGGTCAGGCATTCGAAACCAGCCTGGCCAACAAGGTGAAACCCCATCTCTATTAAAAATACAAAAATTAGCCTGGCGTGCTGGTACATGCCTGTAGTCCCAGTTACTCGGGAGGCTGAGGCAGGAGAATAGTTTGAACCCGGGAGGCGGAGGTTGCAGTAAGCTGAGATTGCACCACTGCACTCCAGACTGGGTGACAGAGCAAGACTCCGTCTCAAAAAAAAAAAAAAAAAAAAAAAAAAACAAGAAAACCCACCAAAAATGTATAAACAATTTGTGTTAATAAGAATATGGCAAAACAGGCATGTTCATACACTATTGGTAGAAATGTAGAGTATATGATCTTTTGGAAAAAAATTGGTAATTTAAATCAAGAATTTTTAGTGTATTCATAACTTTATATCTTATTGATAGACACGCTGCCTGAGAAAATATTAAGAGATTCTGTCAAAGATTATTCAAAAGGATGTTAATTACAGTGTATTTATAACAGAAAAAAGCTCTAGAAACAACAAAAGTGATAATGACAAGAAAAGGGTTGAAACAACTTATGTATATCAAAATGATATAATTTTTGAAAGACATTAAATGCCATATTTCCAAACTACTTATTAAACTGTATATATATAGATATATAGATTATTAAATTGTATCTACACAGAAATTTTAATAAGCAATATAGTATATATGCCTAGAAAAAAAAGATTGTAAAGAAATATATCAAAAAAGCTGGGTGCAGTGGCTCACACCTGTAATCTCAGCACTTTGGGAGGCCAAGGCAGGTGGATCACCCGAGGTCTGGAGTTCGAGACCAACCTGGCCAACATGAAGGAATTCCATCTCTACTAAAAATACAAAGTTAGTAGACATGGTGGTGCATGCCTGTAGTCCCAGCTACACAGGAGGCTGAGGCAGGAGAATCACTTGAACCTGGGAGGTGGAGGTTGCAGTGGGTCAAGATCGCACCACTGCACTCCAGCCTGGGCTACAGAGTGAGACTCTGTCTCAAAAATTAATAATAATAATAATAATTAAAGAAAGAAATAATGGGCCTGGTGCAGTGGCTCATGCCTGTAATCTCAGCACTTTGGGAGGCCAAGGCGTGGGGATCATGAGGTCAGGAGATCGAGACCTTCCTGGCTAACATGGTGAAACCTGTCTCTACTAAAATACAAAAAAATTAGCCGGGTGTGGTGGCAGTCGCCTGTAGTCCCAGCTACTCTGGAGGCTGAGGCAGAGGAATGGCATGAACCCAGGAGGCGGAGCTTGCAGTGAGCCTAGATTGCACCACTGCACTCCAACCTGGGCGACAGAGCAACACTCCATCTCAAAAACAAAAACAAAAAGAAAATAAAAGAAAAGAAATAATGAATTAATGAAAGCAAAGTACTTGCAATGACCTGCAGAACCCTATGTGACCCCCTTCAGCCATGTGCTCTCTGTTCATTAATCATGCATGCTCTCTCCTGCTCTTGGCCTTTCTGCCTGGAGCATCCTCCCCCTAAATATCTGCAAGACACTCTCCTTCACCTCTTTCAAGCATTCTCTCAGTTTTTGACTGTCTGCTTTGGTCTGCGGAAACTCTGAAAATAACACTTTAAACTGAAACACAAAATCATAGTTGAGACTTAGATAGCTGAGAGTTTACATTATCAATTAAACTTGATAATTACAAAGCACTGCATCCTTTCATTTTTTTAAATTTAATAGCACACTGCCTTCTTTGCCTTTGCCAACTTTCTGCGTTTTAAATATGCACCTGCTAAATATTTCACAGTTCCTCTAATTTTTAACCATTACTTGCATTTTAACCAAGTATCATAATGCGTGAAAAAGTACGACGCAAGCCCTTGGAATATTTTTATTGTGTTTGTGACATGTATTTGACCATTCTTAACCCTCGAGTATTTCAACTGCAAGCCCTTCTTTGTGACTATAATTAGTTCAGGTTCAAGATCCCTAGGCATTTGGCCAGGAGATTATTCTAAATCAAATTTGCTTAATTAAATTAATAGTATACTTGTGGAGCACCTATCACATCCAAGAAGCAGTGCTACAGGAAGACAAAAAGTGTTCTAAGTATATCTTGGCCGTGCTAACAGTGATAGTGCTTTACAATAATTTTTAGTGTAGGGCTACAAACCCTTGCCTATTTTTACATTTCAGGAAGTTTTATTTCATTCGGCAAATGCTTCTTTCACTCCTATGTCACAGAAGTATGTATTCATGAATGGAAATCCAAGGTGACTTTTTTTTCTGGGCCCTGAAAAGAGCATGAGAGAAAAGCGTGCATAAAAGTAACATGGTATTTGAATACAGAAACCATACCATGAAAAGCTAAACCCTGTGACTCACCTCTTGCAGCTTCAAAGTAATCTACTGATGCGAGTCACTTTTCCTTCACCGCAAAGCATTAACCATCTCTTTTCATTAACTGGTTCTTACCATCCAGATATTTCCAGGAATATGACCTAGACAGATCATATCTAGGATCCTGTTTATTCTGATGCATTTTCTTATATAGGCTGTGTCACAAATTTTCATTTATAGTCTAGAAATAAATGCTCCTGTCAATAGGGGGTTAAAAAAAAAGATTCTCTATTTCCACAGTCAATCATGAAAATGTTCATCGGATTGGTTCCTCATAAGAAATGTAGACTTCTTTTCCTTCTCTCCTTCCTTCCTTCTCTCCTTCCTTCCTTCCTTCCTTCCTTCCTTCCTTCCTTCCTTCCCTCCCTCCCTTCCTTCCTTTTTTTCCTTTCATTATTTTGAGGCAGGGTCTTGCTCTGTCACCCACATTGGAGTGCAGTGACACAATCATGGCTTGCTGCTGCCTTGACCTCCCAAGCTCAGCTTCCTCCCACCTCAGCTTCCTGAGGAGCTGAGACTACAGGTGCACACTACCGTGTCCAACTAATTTTGTATTTTTGGTAGAAACAAGGTGTTGATATGTTGCCCAGGCTGGTCTCAAACTCCTGGGCTCAAGTGATCCTCCTGCCTTGGCCTCCAAAATTGCTGGGAATACAGGCATGAGCCACTCTTCCTGGCCAAGAAATAAAAATTTCATTGGAAAGTAGCTCTAATATTTATTTGACCCATGAAGAAACTACACAGAAATGCAGACTGTATATAATTTTTATTGACTGTTTTTCATGCATTGGCTGCTCAGAGGAGCCATAGTGGCTGCACAGTCATCTAAGGATCTCTATCTGCTCGTTAGGCTTCATCACTTATTTCCTGAACCACTGCTCCCCTGCCTGCAACCATTCCTTCTTCTAAGCTACTTTCATGCAGCTAACAAAATTATTCCCTATAATAAGCAATCTCCTGTGTGTTTTGGGGGTGGTGGGGTGTGGAGAGGCGAACAAGTCCTTCATTGCCTATAGAATAAAATTTCAAACTCTGCTATCTGCTTGTCTGCCTCCCTCCCTCTCTCTATTCCTTTTTCCTTCCTTCCTTCTTCAGTCTAAAAGACATTAGGTCTTATAAGGAGGAGAGAGTAGTGCTGTGATCACTTTCTCCCCATCACCCAAAATAGTGTATACTAAATCTAATCATGAGGAAACAATAGAAAGAGAAACATTCTAAAACATTTCAAAAAATGATTGAACAGTTATTTTCAAAAGCATCAAGCCAGGAAAGCCAAGGAAAGATTGAGGTTCTATTCAGGTAAGAGGTACCTAAAGAGACATGACAACCTGATGCAACACTTTATCCTGAATAGGATTCTTTTGTTATAAAAGATGTTATTGGGATAACTGATGGAATCCGAATGACAATTATGGATTAGATAGCAGTAATGTGTCAGTATCCATTTTTTTGAGTTTTGATGGCTGCATTGTGTTTATGAGGGAGAATATCCTTATTTTTTGGAAATACTAAAGTATTTTAAAATACTAAAGTGAAATGAACCCTTCCTGGTTAAGGCCCTTCATTAGTTTATCTTACAGTCTCATCTTCAATAGCATCTCCACAACCCCATCCTCCACCCATATTAGACCTTTCCCACAATCATAGCATGTCCATCTCTGGGTCTAGGGCTTGCTTATGTTATGCTGTATGTATATGTGTATGTACACAGATATATGTATATATCATTTTATTTTTATTTATTTATTGAGATAGAGTTTTGCTCTTGTTGCCCAGGTTGGAGTGCAATGGCATGATCTCAGCTCACTGCAGCCTCTGTCTCCCGGATTCAAGTAATTCTCCTGCCTCAGCCTCCTGAGTAGCTGGGATTACAGTCATGCGCCACCAAGCCTGGCTAATTTTGTATTTTTAGTAGAGATGGAGTTTCTCCATGTTGGTCAGGCTGGTCTTGAACTCCTGACCTCAGGTGATCCGACCGCCTCGGCCTCGGCCTCCCAAGATACTGGGATTACAGGTGTGAGCCACCATGCCCGGCCATATGTATGTATATATACAAAGCCTTACAGCTCCATTTTTGCCAGTTAAAATGCTTGAGTTTAAGAAACATCATTGTGGGGCATGATGTCATGTAATCTCAGCACTTTGGGAGATCAAGGCAGGAGGATTGCTTGAGCCCAGAAGTTCCAGGCCAGCCTGGGCAACATAGTGAGACCTCATCTCTCAAAAAATAAAATTAGCTGGGCATGGTGGCATGCGCCTATAATCTGAGCTACTCAGGAGGAGGGGTGGGAGGATCGCCTGAGCCCAGGAGGCGGAGGTTGCAGTAAGCCTTTGTGTCTCCAAAAAGAGGATCACCATAACACTTCAATACTTGAGTATAAGTATGCTAGAAACATCATAAAACTTAAAATTTTACATAAAATTAAATCTGACTTCGACTCTCCCTTCTTAATTTGGCATAAAAATGTGATCTCAGTCTCAAGTATATGGAAGTGGGTGGCTTACCCATTCCCCAGAAAATAGGAAACTTTCTCTCATCTTCAATTCATCACAGTGGCTGCTGAGATGCTCAATGCCAAAGTCCAGATTACATTTAAAGGCAGAAAGCTCCATCCCTTCTGTGACATTTATTGGTACAAGGATCTTATGCTATTGTTCCTAGGGCTGTGGTAGGGGGTGCCACAGGGATAGTCGCAAGCACTTGCAGAAAGCCCTTAACTGCCCTTTCCCCGATAATTTCTCCAGTCTTATCATCTCCTCTAGGATTAAGCCATTTCCTCTTTCCACTTTCTAAGATGGATCCAGGTGGAAATATCTTCTACATAACTGGGAGCTTCCATTTTTAGCCCGGAAGAATGAAAATTATTGATAACCATCAGATGAAAGGGAACCCAAAGTCGTGACATTAAGATTTTTCTACCTTCTTGAAATGCCGGGAGGAAATATTCATTTAAGCTGCCTGTGTATTTGAGTATAAAACAGCAATATTCTGAATAACACCACCATGCTGCTCAACTCTAATATAGGGATTGGCAATGTTTTAAAATTTTAAATTGGTGGCTGGGTGCAGTGGCTTACACCTGTAACCCCAGAATCTGGGATGCGAAGGAGGGTGGATCACATGATCTCAGGAATGCAAGGCCAGCCTGGGCAACATGGTGAAACCATGTCTCTGCAAAAAATACAAAAATTAGCCAAGCATGGTGGTGTGCACCTGTAGTCCCAGCTACTTGGGGGGTTGAGGTGGGAGGATCGCTTGAGTCCGGGAGGTGGAGGCTGCAGTGAGAAGTGTTCGCACCATTGCACTCCAGCATAGGCAACAGAATGAGACCCTGTTTAAAAAAAAAAAAAAATTAGGGCTGGGCGCGGTGGCTCACTCCTGTAATCCCAGCACTTTGGGAGGCTGAGGCGGGTGGATCACATGGGATCGGGAGTTCGAGACCAGCCTGACCAACATGGAGAAACCCCATCTCTACTAAAAATACAAAATTAGCTGGGCATGGTGGCGCATGCCTGTAATCCCAGCTACTCAGGAGGCTGAGGCAGGAGAATCGCTTGATCCAGGGAGGCACAGGTTGTGGTGAGCCAAGATTGAGCCACTGCACTCCAGCCTGGGCAACAAGAGCAAAATTCCGTCTCAAAAAAAAAAAAAAATTAAATTGGTCAAGGCCTAGGTAATAAATGTTTTAGGCTTTCCAGGCTATGCGGTTTCTGTCGCAAGTACTCAGCATTATCGTTACAACATGACAGCAGACAGACAAGATGTAAACAAATGAGCATGGCTGTGCTGCAGTGACACTTTGTGGATATAGAAACATGAATTTAATAGAATATGCATGTGTTGCTATGTATCATTCTTATGTTGAGTTTCTCCCCATCTTAAGATGTAACTTCATTCTTAGCTCGTGGGCTATACAAAAATAAGTCATGGGCTGGATCTGGCCTTTGGACTGAAGTCTGCTGATTTCTGCTCTGAGACAATCAAATAAGAGCTTTAACATGAATGTTTCCGGAATTCGGAATTATCTCCACCCATAAATAGCATATTTTGTGCATTTATCATAGTTCTTACCACTTTCTGTCAAGAATCATTGTTCCCTGTGCATTTACAATCCAGACGATTGTGCCCTGAGAGATAGAAATGTGGTATGTGTTTCCTTTGAGCACCTACAGAGCCTAGGTGTCCAAACTATTTTGACTTAATGAAACTGTGTGGTGGAGAGAAGAGACGGAGGTTGACTAAGTAAGAGAAATTATGGAGTATCATCTATACAAGGCTGGCTGTGTTCCCTTAGAGGACTATGAGTTTTGTTATAGATGGCTTGTAATTTATGTGGTGTTCTCATTTTCTTCTTCTCCTTAATTATCTTTGTTTACTTGTTGAATTGCCTCCAAGACAATTATTTGAGGTCCAGGTCTGTATAAATAACTCTGCATTGCTGAGTCTATCACAGGAAAACCAAGGTTTCTGAAAGATTAGTTTTCTATTTATGATTTTATTCATCTTTAAGATGGTTAGAAAAACTGGAAATTTAATTTTTGCATGTATTTTTAAAGATGAAAAATCTTTAAGCTATTTTCTTTATGTATGATTCATTTGGAACATGTGTAAATATGGCTCTTAGAAAATTAACATAATCCTTTATTTTGTTTTAGTTATACTTTATGCTTTCATGTTTTATATTTCACTAACTCTGCACAATAATCCTGTGAAGTAGGTAGGACAGGAGTGGAGTCAAGACTCTTTCAGGTAAAAGTGACTAAAAAATAAAATAAAAACAACCCAAAGTAGTTTAAGCTCAAAGAAGGTAATATTTTAGCTCAGGTACTTGAAAAATGAAGGGATGGATCTTTCTCCCATCTATGGCTGAATCCAAGGACTCAAATGATCGCATCAGCGTCCTCTGGTCTGTTCAATTCTGTCTTCTTGTGTGTGTTGCTCTCATTGTAGGAAGACTTCTTCCAAGTTGCTGGGGAGATGGCCACTAGTAGCTTTGATTGTATATCATCCCAGCACAAAGACACCAAATGCAAGAGACAGCATTTTCCACCAGCTCTAGCTGGAAAATTCTTAGAGGAGGACTGTAGTTATCAGCCCAACCAGGACCACTTGATGGGAGAAGAGTGGTTATCCAGAAAGGGATGCGGAGCAGATAATCAATGTTCTCTGAAGAGGTTATAATGACCATCTACATGCATATGGGAAAGGGAGGCAGAGAAATGAAGTAATTTTTCCAAGGTCAAACTGTTTGTTGGTGGCAGAGGTAAACCAAAAACCGAGGCCTCCTCACTCAGACCTCTGCTCTTGCCTGAATAACCATGTTATTTCGCCACTTCAAAATAAAAGTGAGACCTACCAGTTTTCATAAACACTGTAATGTCATTCTGTTACATCTATTTCTTTGCCTTCTGTATATACATCAATAGCCTCACATTCAAAGAACCAAATAATTATACCCAACTTATTCACCTCAGTATTTGTGAATAACTCTGGCCTATAAAAAAGTCTAACGGTTTTCTGTTTTTGTTTTGCTCTTACACTTTATGGGCATTTTATACCAGCATTTTTAGGTGTTTTTAACAGGTGGATCTTCAGAAAGAATGTAAAAGTTTGAATAAACATACATTGGCAAGCAATTATTCCTCTTCCCTTAGTATATTCTACTCCTTAATTTTTTGTGTGTGATGGGCATAAACATAATTAAGTGATTTATTGCAAAAATTGCTAATCTTTCTGTAAGCAGGCAAGAGCCTGGTTTGTTGGAAAGAGGACTTGACCAAGTGCTAACCAATGTGGATTTGCGAATTATTAAGTTTACAAAAACTTTTTAAAAACTGTTTTAAAAAAATGCTTAGTTTTACAAAACTGTCTGGCTTTGTCAATTTCTAGTTAGTTGTGTGGCTGCCAGCAAATGGCTTAAACTTTGAACCTTAGTAGTATCATCACTTGCAAAAGAGGAGTGGTTTTATCACCCTATTTTGAGCATAGTATAGGCTGAAATCTTTTGTAAGCTACAAAATGGCATATAAATGACAGTTTTACTGACAGAGCAGGAGCACCGTCATCTCGGACAAACACTGCCACTTTTAATTTCCAGCTCCCTTTCTAGCCTCATGAATCTCAAGGAAATCACTTCTCTTCTAATTACAAGCAGATAGAAAGAGCAGTCAGTAAAACACAGATAAGACAGCTCAGGCACAGTGTGAAGTAGGGGGAAAGTCTCTTGGGTAACTACCAAACCTCACCCTCATACAATGGGCCCCAGTGAAACAGTGGGCCTTAATAAGCACATTCCTTTCCCTTCAGGTGTACTAAGATAGGGAAGCTAAAAGCAGACTTTTAGCTGCTGGTATGCCTGCAGCTGCAGAAAGATGTATGGCAATAGACACACAACTCTCCCTCCCAGATAAGCACAGCAAAGAGACACAGAAGCAGTCCAAGCCTCTGTTAAACTCTCCCACCCTGAATCCTTAAAAACTCTTAGTCTGTAAGAGAGTGTGGCTCTGACCTAACTTGGCCAGCCACCAGTCTCAGCTTTATTTAAAATAAACCTGTCCCTGTTGACTATAAAACCACCCTTCGCGCTTCTCTCCTCTATTTAATTCTTACATCTACGTTTGTTTGAAATCCAGTTTTTCCTATGACCTCAACAAAATAAATAGAGGTGAAGGGGTGGGTCGCCCCTCCACACCTGTGGGTGTTTCTCGTTAGGTGGAACGAGAGACTTGGAAAAGAAAAAGACACAGAGACAAAGTATAGAGAAAGAAATAAGGGGACCCAGGGGACCAGCATTCAGCATATGGAGGATCCCTCTGGCTTCTGAGTTCCCTTAGTATTTATTGATTATTTGTCGCTGTTTCTCAGAGAGGGGGATGTGTCATGGTCAAAAGACAATAGTGGGGAGAGGGTCAGCAGACAAACACATGAACAAAGGTCTTTGCATCATAGACAAGGTAAAGAATCAAGTGCTGTGCTTTAGATATGCATACACATAAACATCTCAATGCTTTGCTAAGCAGTATTGCTGCCCGCATGTCTCACCTCTAGCCCTAAGGCGGTTTTTCCCTATCTCAGTAGATGGAACGTACAATCGGGTTTTATACCAAGACATTCCATTGTCCAGGGACAGGCAGGAGACAGATGCCTTCCTCTTGTCTCAACTGCAAGAGGCATGCCTTCCTCTTATACTAATCCTCCTCAGCACAGACCCTTTACGGGTGTCGGGCTGGGGGACGGTCAGGTCTTTCCCTTCCCACGAGGCCATATTTCAGACTATCACATGGGGAGAAACCTTGGACAATACCTGGCTTTCCTAGGCAGAGATCCCTGTGGCCTTCGCAGTTTTTGTGTCCCTGGGTACTTGAGATTAGAGAGTGGTGATGACTCTTAAGGAGCATGCTGCCTTCAAGCATTTGTTTAACAAAGCACATCTTGCACAATCCTTAATCCATTTAACCCTGAGTATGACACAGCACATGTTTCAGAGAGCATGGGTTTGGGGGTAAGGTCACAGATTAACAGCATCTCGAGGCAGAAGAATTTTTCTTAGTACAGAACAAAATGGAGTCTCTTATGTCCACTTCTTTCTACACAGACATATTAACAACCTGATCTCTCTTGCTTTTCCCCACATTTCCCCCTTCATCTGGTGCCCAACGTGGAGGCTTTTCTCTAGGGTGAAGGTACGCTCGAGCGTGGTCATTGAGGACAAGTCGACGAGAGATCCCGAGTATGTCTACAGTCAGCCTTACATCTCTCATTCCACATAACGAGAAACACCCACAGGTGTGGAGGGGCGACCCACCGCTTCACAGAGGCACATGTGAAAATTTAGCTTTAATAGGGTTTTTCTCTTGGAAGAATTGAGTCAATTTTCTTAAAGCAGAAAAACCTAGATGATGTTATGGGTTGAATGTTTTAAGTTCCTGGTACCTGTTTTATTTGTATGTTTTATACTGTGCCTGGTTTCTTGTGCCTTTGCAGTGCTGTCAAAAATTCTCTTTTTGAAACGTGGAGGCTGCAATGAGAAAAGCATTTCTAACTCGCAGTGCATTACAAATCTTCCTTTCGGAGATTATAGCTCTAGATCTTTTCCAACCTCAAGGTTCCCTCTACCACCAGCCGAACCCAGGAAACCACCCAGAGGTGCACAGCGCCTCCTCCTGGGAGAGTAGCAGAGTTAACCGGGAGTCCGCCGCGGAGCGCTGACCTCCAGTGCCGCGGTCTTCACTGTGCAGTCTCAGAAGCACCTCGGGCAGTTTCTGCACAAGTACCCACGCCAGGAAGTAGAGACTTGGCTGGCTCTATAGCCCCAAACTCGCTTGAGCTGAGGATAAGTCTGCAACACCGCGGAAGACAAGGGATGCTAATGAGACTGAACTTCCGAACCTCGCTCTATGGGTTGGGCTTCGCTTTCTCACTGCACCTTGCTCCTTAGAGTTGGCTCTATGGGCGGGACAATGCCAGGTGGGTGGGAACTCGCCCTATGGGCGGGACTTCCGCCTGTGGACGGGGCTCCATTCAGTGGGTGGAGCTACGGCTCCTGAGCGGAATCCTGACTGGTTCATTCTCCCCGGAACTTCCTAGACGGCGTACGTGCCAGATGGTGTCACCTGGAGCTTAAAAAGCTACACGCAAGTATTAAATTGCTGGTGAGAGTTTAATAAATTAAGTTTTCTGGAGGGCTGGCGTGAAGTTTGCAGGGGTCGGGGTTGGATTGGGCTGGTCTCATACCGCTGTGGCCTGTAGGCACGGTTCCATCGCGCTCTACCTCGGGCAGCCCTACTGGGTAGCAGGCCGGAAACCCCCGTGCTTGTTGGCCTTTCATCTCCTGACGCGGTCCCAGTTTCGGACTGTGTCTTTCATGATCAGTTTCTACGTGGTTTTCAGAGAATTTCCTTCCACTCGCACACCGCCACTGGTGTATTACTTTCTCCAGGAACCTTGCTCAGGTCTACAGCCCTAGTAAACCTCTCCTCCACTTGTAGACTGTCTGTTCCTGGTCCTTGTGTATATATTATAGGTAGTGTCATGTACAATATACCTATCAAGTCTGTGTATGTTTCGTATATATACTGTCATTATTTATGTTCCATATATATTTTTTGTGTATACCAGGTTTGTGACTACCACACCTGGCATATAGCAATTGATTAATATATACTAGATGAATGATTGGATTTTGGTTACTATTGTAATAATTTTATTTTAATTTTTATTTTTATTGAGACTGAGTCTCAGTCTGTCGCCCAGGCTGGTGTGCAGTGGCGCGGTCTCGGCTCACTGAAACCTCCGCCTCCTCGTGTCTCAGCCTCCCGAGTAGCTGGGATTACAGGCGCGCGTCACCACGCCCGGGTAATTTTTATTTTTTTCGTGGAAACGGGGTTTCATCATGTTGGCCAGGGTGGTCTCGAACTCCTGACCTCAAGTGATCCGTCCGCCTCGGCCTCCGAAAGTGCTGGGATTACAGGTATCAGCCACCGCTCCCGGCCTGGAATGATTTTAGATTACTTCATTTGAGGGGTTTTATTATGCATATTTTATTTCTTGCATCTTCTGTAATAACCATGTATTTTCTACTGCATTCTTTTTTAAGTAGGAGGAATACTGTTGGGGTTCAAAAGCATTGCTGTTTCGGTTAAGTAGTTCCTTAATTACTTAAAATGTAGTAAGGCTACATTGAAGGAAGATATAAATTTCAGTCAAGGCTACGACTGAGCAAAGGAAAAAAAGGAAGAATGTTCAAGGTGTCTGTGCAGGAGAACAGTTAGACCAGGCTGGCTAGAGCAGAGTTTATAGAGACGTAACAGGAGATATATGTGGCAGATTTAGGGTACATTCAGCGTGCCAGTAATATGCCAAGCCAAGGCACGTTGCCCCTTATACATTGGGAAAACTGTTGGTTTTTAACAATGGGAAGGTCGATCGCATAGCTTGGTGCCAGATAGCCACTGTGCAGATGGCTTAAGCCAGGGGTTGGCAGACTTTCTGTTAAAGGTCGGACACTAAATATTTCGGACTTTGTGGGTCATAGTTATAGCAGGAAAGCAGCCATATCAGCACATGATTGAATGGACATAACTGTATTCCAATTAAACTTTATTTTTTAATTAATTAATTTTTTTGAGACAGAGTCTTGCTCTGTCATTCAGGCTGGAGTGCACTGGTGCAGTCTTGGCTCACTGCAACCTCCGCCTTCTGGATTCAAGTGATTCTCCTTCCTCAGTCTCCCGAGTAGCTGGGATCACAGGCATGTGCCGCTACGCCCAGCTAATTTTTGTATTTGTAGTAGAAACAGGGTTTCACCATGGTGAGGCTGGTCTCTGCCTTCACCTCCCAAAGTGCTAGGATTATAGGTGTGAGCCACCGCGCCTGCACTTGGCTTCCAATTAAACTTTACTTACAAGGAGAGGTGCTTGGCCTGATTTGCTCCATGGGCATAGTTTGACAAACAGTGGTTTGAACAAATGGACCTAGGGACTTCAACAGGAACCCAGTCCTGAACTAAGCAATATTACACCATGTTTTTGTATAGCTTTTATATTTATACATGAAGTGCAATACAACATAACGTTAGCTCTGATCTAGTCTGCCTGGCTGTAAGTCCTGGCATCTCCTGGTTAATGACAGTGTGACATTGGGCAAATTAACTTCTCTTTGTGTCAGTTTTTTAATTTTAATCTTTAAAATGGGGATAATAGTACTTATTACAAAGGGTTGTTGTAAGGAGTAAATGAGTTAAAGCACATTAGTGTAGTGCTTGTACATACAATAAAAGCTCAATACATGTTAACTTAATATTTTAAAAATTATTCCTCATATACATTATTAAAGACAGATCTGAGAGATGTTTTAAGGTAGAATTTACTGGCCTAATTCATCTCTAGCTACGGAGGAAAGACAATATCCAACATTTCAAGGCAAGGGCCATTGACGTAGAGGTAATATGGAAGTCATAAAAGTAAATTAAGGGAGAGAGGGAGGTAGGAAATGGAGGATTAAGGACTGATTTGGATGGGATGCACAGGAGAGAAAGTGGGGAGAGTAAAAAGGAATAAAAAAGAAGTCAAGAAGGAGGCAGAATCAGTCTCTAAAGTATGATAGGAACCAGAATAGCATAGTAGTATATAGACTAACAGAAGGATGGGTGGTGAGGTACTGCTGAGAATAACAGTTATTGTGTTGATGATATTAGTGAATTCAACCAGCAGATATTAATTGGATGCCTCCTATGGGCCCATTACTGGGGATACAGGGAAGAATTAGCTACTCTGTACTCAAAGAGCAGAAAATCTACTAGGAGTGAAAGACATGGAAATAATATATGCACCAACTTTAAAAATAATCAAGAGTAAGATGGAATTTTTTAGATTTAATTGGTACCTTTAAAAAGTTAAAATTTACTTACGGTTCATAAATGTGGGCAATTTAATTGAATTTATTTTCTTTTCTAGACAATGGCCAAGAACAAATTAAGAGGGCCGAAGTCCAGGAATGTATTTCACATAGCCAGCCAAAAAAACTTTAAGGCTAAAAACAAAGCAAAACCAGTTACCACTAATCTTAAGAAGGTGAGTATTAATTAAGTACTCTGACTTTATTGTTTACAAGCAAAGTGTCATTTTAAGCTACTGAACAACTGTGGGCTCTGACTTTTTAAAAAGGTTCTTCATTTTTCCTAGAAAGGTAAGGATGGTTTCAAGCATTTGTCTAAAAAAATATAAAAAAAAGGAAGAAAAACAACCTCCCTTTCTTGAAAACAAATGTTGAAAAGAAATAAACATTTTAACTACAAATGTGTGAAGCTTCAATTTAATAATTTACTGAAGCATAGAACTCATTTAAAAACCATAGTATGGGAAACAGTTCTTATCTCTAAACTCAAATACAAGAATGTATTAATAGAGGCAAGACATGGGATGTCAGTGAGCACCCATTCTTTTTCTCCTCAGTAATTCTTGTCTCTTTGAAGACATCTGCAATTCAAACAAAAACTTGTAAAATGAAGATAAAAAATATTTATTGAAATGCACAATTTGAAAGGGGTTTCTTTCTTTTCTTTGTCTATATTTCAAAATACCTGAGAAATTTCTTCAAGATTAACTAGATTCTTTTAAGAAAAATTTTTAAGAAAATGTTTTCAAGTTTCAGTAGTAGATGGAGTCAGCTCTCCAGGACTCAGTTTAATTATAATAATCCTTAGAATTCTAACATTTCATCTTTCAACTTTCATGAGCTAGCTGAGTTAAGCTTTTTGGTTGAATAGTTTTATGATTTTATAAATGCTAGGAATGAAATTAAGCAGATGGTGGGGGTTTTGGGGATGACAGTTTATATAGGACAGTCTTCATAGTTGAAACATTGAAACCAAGACTAGAATGATAAAGAGCTAGCAATGCAAAGAGCCAGGAAGTGTTGGGAGTGGTGGGTTCGAGGCAAAGAAAAATAGCCAGTGCAGAGGCCCTGAGCTAGGGAAAAGCTAGGTGTATTTGAGGAAGATTATTTTATTTGGACAGGAGGTACTAGAACTTTTATATATGCCACCAGGTAGAATCTAAGAGAGAGATCTATGGGTAGGCAGCATAAAGTGCAAAGGAGGTAAGGGTTTTGAAGGAGAAATTGTTTGGCGGCAGCAGCAGTGAAGAACAAGAGCACCACCCCTACCTCTGTTACACTCAAAAGAGGAGGACTGCAAGGGAAGCTGTCATCAGGGGTCTTCCATTAAGACAAGAAGGTCCAGGAAGGATTCAGAGATGTACTGTTATGTTAGAAGGGACTAAAAGTATTTGATCCAGGTTTCTTGTATAGATGCGGGATGACAGCACTGTAGCCTAGAAAGATTTTGGTCACTATATGGATACAGGAAAAAAGCAACTCAGTTTCTCTTATTGTCACTCTCATATGGTCACTCAACACTTCTAATACTAGATTTGTGGGGTGGTTTCCCCCACACCTAACAATTCAGCAGATGAATCTTCAGCAGGCAGCAGCTGGGTGTCCTTTAATTGAAATCTGACACTGCTGACCTGGAGATAGCGTCAGATTCCTTGAGTCCTAAGCCTCTCCCCAACTTCCAGTGACAATCACAAGTCCCAGATGTTTTACCTGTGCTTCTCACCAACCAGCTATAAATAAAGGGTCCCATGACCCCCTCCTTGGGTTTGATTAATTTTCTAGAGCAGCTTGCAGAACCCAGGAAAATACTTTTACCAGTTTATTATAAAGGATATTACAAAGGAGACAGATGCGTAGCCAGATGGAAGAGGTGCAGAGAGCAAGGTACATGGGAAGGGGCATGGAGCTTCCCTGCTATCTCTGGGCATGCCACTTTCTAGGAGCCCTCATGTGTTCAGCTATCCAGAAGCTCTTTGAACCCAGTTCTTCTGTAGATTTATGGAGGCTTCATTATGTAGGCATAATTCATTAAATCATTGGCCATTAGTGATGGGCTTAACCTTTTTCCCGACTCCTCTCTCTGGAGCAGAAAGTCCTAATCCTCCAACCCTGGTTTTTATCTGACTAGCCCTCCTCCTGAGGCTATCTAGAGACTCCCAGCTGCCAGCCATCTCATTAGCATTAAAAAGACACTGTTATGCCTCTTAATACAGTGATTTAAAAAGCTGTATGACGGGAAATGAGGACAAAGACCAAATATATGTATATATCTTATTATGAATCACAGTATCACAGTCACATATCTTGGCCTTCTGTAACATAAGTGTGAGGCATATCCACATAAATCCCATTTTTTAAAAATCAAAACTTTTTGTCTGTAATTTCCCAATAAGACTATAAGAATTTTTGAGTGAATTATTCCTAATTTGTTGGTAAGAGTTTTTAGATTTTAGATTTAATGGGTTAAGGTTGAATATATCTTATCTTTAATGGTTATGAGATCATAGATTAATGCTTTTTTTTCTTTTTTAAAAGATAAACATTATGAATGAGGAAAAAGTTAACAGAGTAAATAAAGCTTTTGTAAATGTACAAAAGGAACTTGCACATTTCTCAAAAAGCACTTCACTTGAACCTCTGCAGAAAGAACTGGTAAGCAGAAATCATTTGCTTTTTTTTATGGCTAACAAATTGAGGCTAGTAAATTAAACTCCAAGTTTTCAAAGCCTGTAAGTTGAGTGTCTTTCTTGGTACTGGCTCTCTAGTACTAGGCTCTATAGTATAAATAGCATATTCAGACTCTAAAACATTGTCTGAATATACAGATTTATTGTTCTACTTCCAAAGATATGACTAGAAAAATTAAATTGAATAACAGCTTATATAAGTCATTTGTCTGCTATTGTTGTCTACGTTTTTAAATACAATACTTTCTCCTTTCAGATTCCTCAGCAGCGTCATGAAAGCAAACCTGTTAATGTTGACGAAGCTACAAGATTAATGGCTCTGTTGTAATATAGTGGTGATGCATCTAATTCTTCACAAAGACCAATAAATTAAATGTTTTATACAATTTTATTTTTAAAAATCTTGTTAATGTACAGGCATTGGCACATTTTGAAAACAAACTACATAAACATGTCTTTCCTATAACCTAGGAAAGTGGAATGTCAGAAGTCAACAAAATGTGATAAAGTGCTAAAACAGAAGGCACTTCACAAAATCTGTTCACTGAAACAGTTATATATCCTCGTTTACATCCTTCACTTTACAAGTGGCAGTGAATGTCTGTTTGGATAGAAGGACATACAGAAATACAGGCAGTTTAGTGGCAGTAAAAATATAAGACAAACAAGTAATGAGTCCTTGGCCAACTTGTTTTTGATGACTTGTAGTGTCCTTTAACTTTCCTCTTGTAAGAAGAAAAAACAGAAGGATTCACAATTAGAAGTTGAAATCCAGAATCTAGTTACTTTTGGGAGTGGGGAGGTTTGTGGATATTAAATCATTTATCCCCTAAAGCAATCAGAGCCCTTTGTTTTTATGGTTGAAGTTTTGTGAAGTAAAGAAAGTATTAAGGAAGAACACTTCAGAATCAGTGAACTAAAAGAGGTGTTACATTCATTATTTTAAATACTTAGGTTATTAAGAAGTCTAAAATGTTACACAGTTAGAGGTAGATAACAGTCCCAAGTTTCCATTGAATCTAATAATTTAGTATCTGGACAACAAACAGATCACAAACTCCTTCATTATCATCTAAATTAAAGTTGTAGTCATCTGCCGGGGTAGGAGAAAGCCTTAAGAGAGGAAACACTGCAAACAAAAAACAAATTCAGTGTTAAAGATGGTTTCTACATACAGTAAATGATCTTTAACAAAATACTCTCAAATACATCATTCCAAATTAAAGACTTGTGTAATGTGTATTTTGAAAGATTCTCATTTAGTAACAATTTATACATTGATTATTGATACTAGATTGAGAAATAGAAGTTAAATTTTTCTTTTTTTCTTTTTTTTTTTTTTTTAACATGGAGTCTCCCTGTGTCATCCAGGCTGGAGTGCAGTGGCTTGATCTCGGCTCACTGCAAGCTCCACCTCCCGGGTTCACGCCATTCTCCTGCCTCAGCCTCCCGAGTAGCTGGGACTACAGGCGCCCACCACCATGCCTGGCTCATTTTTTGTATTTTTTAATAGAGATGGGGTTTCACCATGTTAGCCAGGATGGTCTCTATCTCCTGACCTCGTGATGTGCCCACCTTGGCCTCCCAAAATGCTGGGATTACAGGCGTGAGCCACCGCGCCCGGCCTAGAAGTTAAATTGTTTATTGGTTGAACTTATCACTAAGGTAATATAACTAAAAGGCTCTAATGAGGCCAGGTGCAGTGGCTCATGCCTGTAATCCCAACACTTTGGGAGGCAGAGGCAGGTGGATCACCTGAGGCCAGGAGTTTGAGACCAGCCTGGCCAACATGGTGAAACCCCGTCTCTACTAAAAATACAAAAAGTAGCCATGTGTGCTGGCAGGCGCCTGTCATACCAGCTACTCAGGAGACTGAGCCAGGAGAATCACTTGAACCTGGGAGGTGGAGGTTTCAGTGAGCTGAGATCGTGCCACTGCACTCAGCCTAGATGACACTCCAGCCTGGATGACAGAGGGAGACTCTGCCTAAAAAAAAAACAAACACACAACAGAACACTAATGAAAGTGTTCTGTTTGCCACTTTGCAAACAGAAGAATGAATTGGACTTACAAAGTTTGCTGATGTTCTCTGCTTCTACATATATGTTTAGTACATCTCTAGTTACTATAACATTGCTAACTTAATTGCTACCACTTCGTAGGTTTCTACTATATTTGTTAGGAACTAGGACTCTGATCCAAGAACTTACAGAAGGAGAGAAATTATTAAAGTAATTAGCATATTGTAGCTAACTGATATTTAATAATTTTTCAGGTTAGATGACAACGTGGTTAATATTAATACTAATTCAGTGACTTCACATTGGCAGCTTGAAATTGGCCCGGGTAGGGGTATTTACAAAAGCAGGTGTTCAGATCACTTGCTGATTTAGACAAGTTATTTTACTCTTCTTGGACCAGATCCTTCAGGAGTGGAAAGGGCTAACAGTTTATTTTCAATGAAGGTGAGAAGTATCCCCATATGGATTCCTTTCCCTCAAAATGCAAGCAAAGAGAAATAAATTCTGAAGGATGCCTATTACTTACTGTAAGTGTTAAGGGAGAATTTTCATGAATCTTCATAGTAAAGCAGGTGGCAAATATATGTTCATTTCTTTTAAATTATGTTTCACTTATAAATTCCACAAAAGCATTACTGATATATGAGTTAGTAAAATTTTAACCTACTTACCATCAGAAGACATTAACTCATCAATGATATCTCCACTAATAGATCCTGCTGGAAACAGTAATAAAGTTTTGTTACATTTCTGTTAACAGTAAAAGATACTTATATTTAAACACAAGTAGTCACAGCAGCAGCTTGACTGATGTGCACATTTATATAAAGTACTAGTACTTTGTGGACAGGTTGTTTTCATGAGCACCTACTCTATGCCTGGCATTACTTTTAAACTTCCAAACTCAAGAGGAAGACCAAAAGGCTCATTATCTGCCAGGCATGGTGGCTCATGCTTATAATTCTAGCACTTTGGGAGGCTGAGTGAGGCGGACGGATTGCTTGAGCTCAGGAGTTCAGACCAGCCTGGGCAACATAGTGAAATCCATCTTTACAAAAAATACAAAAAAAATTAGCCAGACATTGGTGGCACGTACCTATGGTCCCAACTACTTGGGAGACTGAGGTGGGAAGGATCACTTGAGCCCAGGAGGTTGAGGCTGCACTGAGCTGAGATCACGCCACTGCATTCCAGCCTGGCTGACAAAGTGAGACCCTGTCAAAAAAAAAACAAAAAACAACAACAACAAAAAATCACCTCAGCATCATTCTACCAAAACTGACTCAGTTTTGGTCAGTAGTTTCATAATTCTCCCAGTTATTGAACCTTAAAACTTCAACATCACTTTCCATTCCTCCTGTTAACTTTATCTCCAGATCTCACACATCAAATGTTATTTTGCCTACAGTGTTTCTCAGATCTGTTCATTATTTCTCTTCCCGATCTCACTGTAATCACTGTTTTAGCCTTTTTATTTATTTATTTATTTTGAGACAGGATCTCTGTCTGTCACTCAGGCTGGTGTACATTACATGCTGTCATGGCTCACTGTGGCCTTGACCTCCCAGGCTTGCAATCCTCCCACTTTGGCCTCCCTCCCCAGTAGCTGGGACCACAGGCACACATCACAATGCCTAGCTAATTTTTAATTTTTTTTTTTTTAGAGATAGGGTCTCACTGTATTGCCCAGGTTGGTCTCAAATTCCTGGGCTCAAGCAGTGTACCTGCCTCGGCCTCCCAAAGTGTTGGGATTACAGGCATGAGCCCCACCACTCTTGGCCCTTGTTTTAGCCCTAATGTTCTCTCAATTGCATAACTGCAAACGTTTAGTTTCCATTGCCTCTGAATTCTGCTTCCCAGGGCCAAAACCATCTTTCCTAATCATATTACTCCTGTGTGCACCATTATAGCTAATTATGCTATTTTCTTGGTCACAGATCTTCACTGGTTTATTGGATAAACATCCTAACTACTCTGAAATTCAAGGCCCGCTCTAATGTGGCCCAAAATTACTTTCCTTAGTTAGGATTTCCAAATATGAAACCATAAAAACAGAATACTCACTTTTTAAAAACACTTTGTTGAAGCCAATGTGTTAATTGTGTCTAAGCTTACCCATGTAAAACCCACGTAAAGCTTGCCTGCTTTATATTCTAATTAGATTGTAAGCTTTTTAAGGACTACATTTTCTTTCTTTCTTTTTTTTTTTCTAAGACGTAGTCTTACTCTGTCGCCCAGACTGGAGTACAGTGGCGCGATCTCGGCTTACTGCAACCTCCAACTCCTGGGTTCAAGCAATTCTCCTGCCTCAGCTTTCCAAGTAGCTGGGACTACAGGTGTGTGCCACCACGCCCAGCTAATTTTTGTATTTTTTAGTAGAGACAGGGCTTCACTATAGGTTGGCCAGGCTGTTCTTGAACCCCTGACCTCAGGTAATCTGCCTGTGTTGGCTTCCCTAATTGCTGGGATTACAGGTGTGAGCCACTGCGCCCAGCCAGGACTACATTTTCTATTGTGCACCCTAATGGCCTATAGTATAGACATATTTATAGGGGAAGGAAAAGAATAGATGTGGGCAAAAAGAAGCTAAAAAACATTCCATGTCCAGTTAGATCTTGTTAGCATCACTTTTAACCTGTGAACTCCCATTTTAGCAATGAGACACATCGTAGAGGTAAAATAAACAATTTGGATTATATACAATATAGTTTTAAATTATCTGCAATATGATATCTATATTGGCACCATTCATTCATTCTGTAGTCAGTGAGAGATTGCCTACCATGGTCCCTTTATTTGGAATCAGTAAGATACTGCCAAATTAAGAGTTGTGCTCTCTACTCCTGATACCCAGTGTGAAATGTTTTAGCTTTTTAAAATTTCATAAATGAAACAACTGAGGAAAGTAAGATTTCCTACATAATTGGAGTTGAGACCATTTATCACTTCTGTAAAACTAAGCTTCCCAAATAAAAAGTATAACAAAGAATATGGAGAAACAAGAGGCGTAAGTCACTATGGTCTATACTTAAAGATAGTTGGAACATATTTCACTAATTTATCCTAGACTTACTAAGAGAGATAAAATAACCTTACCAAGTAAACTCCAGGTAAAAGCTGACATCTATATATGCCACAAATGGAAAATTCCACACCTGACCTTGTGATAGGTTGCAGTCAAGCCACAGTCAATACTTTGTTTCATGCAAAAATTAAAACTATGGTATAAAATTATCTTCAGGCTATTTGAATAAGCTGTGTATGAAACAAATGAATATTGTGTTTAGACTTGGGTCCTATCCCCAAGATATTATGTATATGCAAATA
Source organism: Pongo pygmaeus (assembly GCF_028885625.2). Lineage (NCBI taxonomy): Eukaryota > Metazoa > Chordata > Mammalia > Primates > Hominidae > Pongo > Pongo pygmaeus. The sequence continues at coordinate 52,241,360 of NC_072380.2, forward strand.
TTCCAAAAATTTGAAAGTGCTTGGGACATTTCTGGTCATAATCACTTTGGATAAGAGATAGCCAACCTGTTTTTATGTTTCTCCCTCTCTAATTTACAAAAGAAAGGCTCTGAACCCACCTGAAGATATATCTGTAGCTGATGTCTGCTGCAGAGCCTGGCTTCTTTCAGAGACATGTTGCTCAGGCAGATTTTGAGCTGCCATGCTGGATTTTTGTGGAGTCACTGGAGTCAAGGACTGGGAGAAAGGCTGTGTGAGGTCATCAGGTGGGGGAACAGGAAAAACCACGGGCTTAGGTGAACTCGACTCTTTATTTATAAGCAGCACATGGATAGGTCCTGAATGAATCTTTAGATTGATCTGGTATTTCTTTTGTCCATTCTGACCCTTTGAAGTTATTGGGTATAAACAAATATACAATTATTAATATTTCTAGCTAACTTAAGACAGTAAAATAAGACAGGCAAAGCTACTAGGGACTTACTAAATTCACATAACACAATAAAGTCATTAAGTCAAAACACAAAAGTAGAGACATAGAGTAGAATGTAATTTTGAGGGCTCTGAACCACTAGTCATCAAAAACTCTCTGGTGTAGATTCTGGCAACTGTCCGATATTACCATGTGTGACTATATAATAGGTCAGGGCAAAGCAATGCTCCTGGTATTCCCCATATACAGGAGCTTTATCCCCTGGGGTTGGCCACCACAGATCTGGTCAGTTCAACATGCTTCACAAATCAAATTCTTTTTTTTCCCATCTGCAAGCACAAAGACAACTAATTTCTCCTACTGAGAAATAAATATAACATTCTTCCAGCTGAAAAAAGTAATCTGTATCCTGAGGCTTCAGACTCCAGTAATACAAATGCCTAAATTTAAACTTTTAGAATAAGGGGGTGGGGGAAGGAGGTAGATAATATAGTAATCTTTTTCTACTCCCGTTTTTGGTTATTGCTTTCAAATTAGTTTGTTTTTAAAAATCTGAATCTGAAAATGAAAATCATGGAACTCATTTATAGTCAATAAATGTCTTTGATTTAATAAGCCGGACAATGTTTTGTAAAAGACCTAATTTAAAGGAATTGATTGTTGATATGTACATTGAACTTTTTCCTCAGTGGCAATTTTTATATCAATTGTAGATGTGTTGTTGTTGTTGTTGTTTTGAGACAGAGGTTCACTCTTGTTGCCCAGGCTGGAGTGCAATGGCGCGATTTTGGCTCACTGCAAACACTGCCTCCCAGCTTGAAACAATTCTCCTGCCTCAGCCTCCCAAGTAGCTGGGTTTACAGGTGTGCACCACCATGCTCGGCTAATTTTGTATTTTTAGTAGAGATGGGGTTTCACCATGTTGGTCAGTCTGGTCTTAAACTCCTGACCTCAAGTGATCCACCTGCCTTGGCCTCCCAAAGTGCTGAGATTACAGGCGTGAGCCACTGCACCCGGCCCAATGTGGTCATTTTAACTGATTTTTATAGATTATTGGCCATATCATTAGTCATTTCTTGACATCTTCTATCTTAAAAAATTCAAATTTAAAATAATTTAATCAAAATGTTAAATCATTTTAAATCATTTGGTTACTTGGGGATAGATATTTTAGGGACAGGACCCAAGTCTAAACACAATATTCATTTGTTTCATACACACCTTATTCACATAGCCTGAAGATAATTTTATACAATAGTTTTAATTTTTGTGTGAAACAAAAATCACTTGATAAAACATTCTGATTACTTTTTAAAAATTGACTTTATTTGAGCTAAATGATATCAATAAATGACTAAGGATATCGCCAATAATCTTTAAAATCATTTATGATTCATTTAGTTCTATAATTTTACCAAGGAATTAAAGACATACAAATTCAGCTATCAACACTTTTAGATAAAAACTTGACTAACTCACAGTGTTTACACAATTAGCTCACATTCAGCTAAAGAAAATATCCTTCTTGAGACAGTAGATTCATTTTTCCCACTTATGTAAATATAAGTTATCCTACATACCATTTCTGGAATGGGTACCTCCAGTTGTGTACCAGAAGGTGCCTGAATGGCCAAAAGTGTATCACCTGGTCAAAAATAAATATAAAGTTACATAAAATACTGTAGATCATGGAATATAGTGGCAAGAATGTGGGCTCTGGAATCAGAATGTTTGGTTCAGTCCCAAACTAGGTGACCTTGAGCTTTGGTTTTCAATTCTATAAAATGGGGGACACACAACCTACTGCATAGATTTATTTTGAGGATTAAATAAGGTAATACATATATCAGTATTATACATGGGTTAGTTGTATGATTCTCATTAACAAATTCAGCTCAAGTTGATTTTGCTTTCACTAAGACTCCTGTAAAGTCTGAGATTCTTAAAACCATTTAGCCTCAAATAACACTGTTCATTGGACTAAGGATAGTGGAGATTAGGTATGAGACAGTGAAATGTTGAGCTTAAATGATTTTATTATTTTTGAAGCCAAATTCTACAACAAATCTCTGTTGAGTTGCAGATTAACAGAAGTCTCAGCAAACTTCCTTAAAAAACTCAGTAAATACAGTGGTAAAATAGAACAATAGGTCCATACGTATTTCCAACATAGTCTTACATAGAAAGTCAGATTCCACTTGATGAGGTACTTGGCAGAATCTTTTTAAATGAGTGGATAATACACATAAATTTAAATATGCACAATTTCATTTTACTTGGGTTGTAATTTTGGGAACACACGTCCCCCCATTTTAGTTATATTAATAACTATAATTATTAACATGATATTGTTATCTTAAGGAGAAAACACAGGGGCAGCAAATTGCATAGGAATAGGTTTCCTGGTTGTAAGATGGATTCACCTAATTCTTTCCTCATGGTTTCTTTGAGTTTCATTTGAGACCAGCATATACTTGCTGCATATAGTTTCATAAACAGTGCTGATGAGAACCATGTTCTAGTTCAAGTTTGGTCACTAACTCTGTGACTGTGTGACAATGAAAGTTGCTTAATCCCGCCCTGATTTAGCTTGCCCTCTGTCCCTGTCCCCTTCCCCTTCCACACACAGTTGATGCCTACCAGTGGAGCTAATGAACTGAATGCTGTGAAAAGCAGCTATTCTCATGAAAACAGAAACAAAAGCAGTCTATGAATACATGGCATGGTGGAGTGAGACACTGTGTCCACAACTTCTGAAAATGACAGGATAAGGGCACAGGGAATTCTAAATCACTCTCCACTGAATCGGTTGATGAGAGGAAGAATGCAAGGAAAAGTCTAATGGTACTTACCATTAAAGAAATTACAGATGTCTTCATGAGTTACATAGGAAAATGTACTGTCATAGGAGTTAAGGAAAAACATTTATATCAAGCCGTAGGCATTTAAATTAAGGTAATACATCTGAAGGTCAAAATAACTAAATGACCATATGCACAGAGGGACTGCCACCCATGGACAGATAAAAAAAGAAATCTACTCTAGAAAGGTAAAGACAATTAAAGGAGTTCCCATCCTTTGCTCTTAGAAGAAGCCATTCTGATTTTTGTGACATTTGAGGACCCTTAGGAGAGAGATGGAAAGCAGTGCACATTCTTCATGGAGGCAAAGGTTTCTGGGGGAAGGGAATGGATGGGGAAAAGGAGGCCAACAGCAACCATATCAGCTTCCACATCAGGAATTTTCTGTGATTGTTGTTTTTTGTTCTTATATTAAATGGTCAGGTATGGCCACAAGAGGACACAGAGGAAAAGAAAGACTCAGAAAAACAAAGTATTATACTCTTAGGTCCTAGTGACGGGAGGCAGGGCAGGCTACTCAGGGCCACATGGTTAAGACAACAAGGTGGTCAGGAGGCAGAAGACAGGAGCAAGGGGAAAGCATTAGCCTAGAGCTTTTACTGGGGTTTCCTTGGGAAAAGAAATGCAGGGTGGCCGGGCATGGTGGCTCAAGCCACCCAGCACTTTGGGAGGCTGAGGCAGGTGGATCACTTGAGGTCAGGAGTTCAAGACCAGCCTGACCATATGCACAGACGGGCTGCCACACATGGACAGATAAAAAAAGAAGTCTAGTCTAGAAATGGTGAAACCCGTCTCTACTAAAATACAAAACTTAGAAGGGCATGGTGGTGAGCTCCTGTAATCACAGCTACTCTGGAGGCTGAGGCAGAAGAATTGCTTAAACCTGGGAGTAAAGGTTGCAGTGAGCCAAGATTGTGCCACTGCACTCCAGCCTGGGCAACAGAGTGACTCCATCTGAGGAAAAAAAAAAAAAATGCAGGGTAGGGAGAACACTATGATTAGCTAGTTTGGATAATTTTGTTTGGTTTTGTTTTGAGACGGAGTTTGCTCTGTCGCCCAAGCTGAAGTGCAGTAGTGTGATCTTGGCTCACTGCAGCTTCTGCCTCCTGGGTTCAAGCAATTCTCCTATGCTCCCTGGTAGCTGGGATTACAGATGCACGTTGCCATGCCCAGCTAGTTTTTGTACTTTTAGTAGGGACAGGGTTTCACCCTGTTAGCCAGGCTGGTCTCAAACTCCTGATCTCAGGTGATCCGCCAAACTTGGCTTCCAAAAGTGCTGGGATTACAGGTGTGAGCCACTGCATTTTGCCTAGTTTGGATAATTTTGGTGGGCTCTAAGCTATGCAAGTAGTCCCCTAGTTGTCTGGTACCTGGACCTGGGATGATTAAGGCAGAGGAATATTGCCACCTGGGGTGTATGGACTGGAGAGAGGAGGTCTGGACCTGGACTGATTAGTTTATATATCAAAGGGATTCTCCTAGCTGAGCCCATGCTGTTTCTTTCTTTTTTTTTTTAATTTTATTATTATTATACTTTAAGTTTTAGGGTACACGTGCACAATGTGCAGGTTTGTTACATATGTATACATGTGCCATGTTGGTGTGCTGCACCCATTAACTCATCATTTAGCATTAGGTATATCTCCTAATGCTATCCCTCTTCCCTCGCCCCACCCCACAACAGTGCCCAGTGTGTGATGTTCCCCTTCCTGTGTCCATGTGTTCTCATTGTTCAATTCCCACCTATGAGTGAGAAAATGTGGTGTTTGGTTTTTTGTCCTTGTGATACTTTGCTGAGAATGATGGTTTGCAGCTTCATCCATGTCCCTACAAAGGACATGAGCCCATGCTGTTTCTAAGAAATGACTAGTCCCAGGATGGGCAGTCTCTCCTCAGCCAGAAAGGTTTGTGGAGATGTCAAAATACCATAAGATACAGAAAACTTTATATATATCACACATAACCATGGTTGGGGCAATGGGAATGGCCAGCATCTTGTAAAGCAGGGCAGCGAAGTCCAAGATAAAATAGATAAATGGCTTTTGAATTTCAGAGCTCCACAGAACACAGCTTGAAAACTCCCATTGTTCTCCAACTGTTAAGGGGCTCTGATCCATTGAAAGGAAATAACAAATGAGATAATGGACTTGTTCACCAAATACAGGAAAACGTGAAAAGTAAATTATATTGTATACATTAGTCAAAATTTCATGAGGTACTACAAGGTAAAATGTGGTTAGTTTTTTTGAGAGTACAGGTAAGTTCCTAAACTAAGAGAATCACAGATATCTAAGAGAAGACAGTGGTAAGAAACACATGGATATGTGTTTTTATATATATATAAAATAATGTTTTTATATATTATATATAAATATATATATTTTGTATATTATATATGATATTATATGTATTATATATAATAACTTTTTGCCCCAATATATATTGGTGATAGGCACACCTGACTTATACCCCTGTTCTCCAGTAGGAACTATTTTGGGGTTCATATTAGGCAGAAAGTATCAAGGATTGATTGTGGACACATGATATCCCATCTTTAAATGAAAAATTTTCAAAACTTTGAGAGCTGCTGAATTTTATACTTCAGAACACTGAACATAATTATTTAAAAATAAATATGTACTTAACAATGGCTTCTAATAGTCACAGATTTCCTAAGCACACTGGCTAGCATACTGCATTCTATCAATAGGTAGACCATAAGTCGACGAATCTCTTTTTCCACCTCAGTGCAACACAGGAATAATGGTAATGGATCTGTACTATATAACTTAAAAAGTTAACATTTAGAAAATATTAGTATATATTATAAGAATATAATAAAATTAAAATGTCATATTTACTTATAAAACTTAACTGTCTAAAAACAAAGTGAATGATCTTCAGACTGAAATAATTTACACATACATATTCCAAAGCTATATGTATATGCATAACTTATTTAAAAGGATACCTATTATTAATGGAACCGTCCATCACATTTTTGATGCTTTGCTGTAGCCACAACTTCTGCTGATCAAGTTCTCTTTCCTTCATTTCTAGATCTTCAATTTCAGCTTTAAGAAATCTTAATCTATCTATGACTTCTTTAGTATTACAGCCAGCACCTACACCTCTTAAAAACATATGAGAATTAATATCCTCAGTATCAGATCTAGGTTAATATCACTTAATTTTTACTGTAATAAAACTGACTTATTTAGTAATATATTCAAGGCAGAAGTCTTTACACTCTTAAAATCAAGCACTAAAATCCTTAAAAATTTTAAACACCATACCTCTTGCTTAGAAAATTTATTGGCAAGAACAACCAAATTACAAAAATTCTCAATCTTCCCTACAGTGTTTTTTTGTCATCTGGAAGGCCAGACTGGTTGGTGACTAGGTACCAAAAGAGTGTGCTCATCAGTCACACCTAGCAGTCTCAGGATGTGACTGAGTTGCTGGTAAAATAAATTACAATTTTTTAATGTTTTGGTGGAATTTTGGCTAAAACAAAACAAGACAAAAACTGTGGTCAAAGGGGACACATTAGAAGAACAGAAGTTGTTACATTCAAACATAAAACCAGGCCACAATTAATGACAACATGCATTTCAATCAATTACTATTTACAAAGTACAAATTCCTATGAAAGTAGTTCTTGCTCTCAAGGACGGGTAAAGAGTTAGGAAGAGATTAACACAAGACAGTATGCAATGTGTGCCAAATGAGTAATAGCTTGAGGGAGAAAGTAAGATTTGAACTTTAAGAGTGAAAACCCAACATCCAAGAGAGCAAGGGAACACCCCACACAGGAGTGACAAAGAGGCCCAGAGAGGTGTGTTCAGGGAAAGCTGAGGGGCCTGACTGAAATAGAGGATTTGGGAGAGAGAAACACCAGGAAGTTCAAATTTTACAGAGCATTGAGAAGAAAAATAAAGGTTTGAGAAGAGGGTGCTGGTTTGTAACTTACTTCCACTGGATACTGTTTTTTGACTTTTTTTCAATCAAGTCAATTCCCTCTAAGACATTGGTGATATCATAAATTCTCCTTTTTTGCCTCACAGGCAAAGTGTCAGCAGCCTGTTTAGGAAAGACAATGAGAACAGTGAAATAAAGGGCAAGTCATATTTTAAAGCCAAAAAGGGTTGATTATTAAGTCCACAGCAAGTCCAATCTCAAATTTGACCCAGTCAGTTGTTTGCGGACAATAGCTGAGCATGTTCAAAGCATCTCCCAAACACTGCAAATACCAAAGAAATTATTCCATTTAAAAGCTAGCAGATGTTGGAACAGAAAAAGAAATTAAGGTCATGACACAAAGCCTGCAAAAATAAAAGAACACAATAAGAATACTTTGTGTCACTTTATGGAGTAATCCTGAGGAGGAGCTACTAATTGCCTATCCATGTCACCTCCTATCTTATTTCTCTGTTCATGAACAGTCTCATCTAAAGACGTGTTACTTATTTTTTAAAATCTTAAAGAATTACATCTCAGCAGTTTATTTTGGTAGTTAAGACACTTGGAAATTCTGAACTATATGCACATTTATAATACCTTGAAATAAATATCTACATTTTTAGATTCATAACGAAAATAGAGGAATGAATCATGCCATCCTAACACAAAGCATAAAATCAGCAAGAAATCAGAATCAATAGCTCAAGATTGCACTAGCAACTATTATACAAAAACTTGATAGTTGCATTCACATTAGATAAGATCAACAAAACAATATATGCTATCATGTTATGAATTCAACAAACAATTCCTCTGATTAGTTCCAATTCACGTTTTTGATGTTTGTTCCCAAAAGAACAAAGAGAACCTCAAAGAAGTTTTCAGAGTGGATTAGACAATAGCATATTTTGAATGTGGAGCCACATTTTAAGATTCATGGTAGTTACAAATATTTGTGTCTCTACTGGCAATTTTCAGCACATTATCTAAAATATCTAAATGAACAGGTTTTAGCTTCGCATAATTGCTAACAGCTCTCCCAGCTTCGCATAATTGCTAACAGCTCTCCCAGAGAGCATTACTACTTTCTTGATTCTGTAAAAACCTAGCTCAGCACAGTGCTTGCAATCTGGAGCTACCTTCCCCCTGGAGAAGGTACCACTGACAACTATACTGACTGTACAGGCATTTGAGATCTTAAGAGAAATGTCAGTTCTCTCAGACACATTTTTTTGTATGTGCCACCAAAACCCCCAGGTTACTACTGTCCCATCATTCAGGTCTTCCTCAGGAAGGGGATTCATGCCTCAGTGGACCAAGAGAATAAGCAGGATGTGGCAGAAGAAGGAAAAGAAGGAGAGTGGGGCTCTTTGTTCCCCAACTCTAACTTGGCACTGTCCCTTCTAGAGAACCAGAAAATTAACAGCAGGACTAGCCATGGTTTGTTTCATTGATATCTTCTTCCCTTGTACTTAGCAATTCCCTTCTTTTTTTATCTACCTTCATAGAATTTTCACTCTTGACTTCGAAGCTGTTTTTATGAAGAGCAATACATGACTGCAAAGTTAACGGTACAAATCTGAAGCTGTTTCATTTCTCACTTTCCTCTCTCTAGAGAAGTAACTCAGAGAACTCCAAGCCATGGCTCTGTGTTATTGGTATCTTTGTACTCACACACAAAAGCATTCACAGCCATAGCAACAGCACACTGGTTTTGGTATCAGAACATGTTTGTATGAACCAGACCACAAGATCTAGCTTAGGTCATTAGGCAAAGTGCCATGAGATTTGAATTTTAGCTCAAAGTTTTAAAAAGGTGTCTTATCATTTATATTTATTACTGCTTACCAATCACAACATTTAACTCCTAGTTTCTAAAACTAAACATTATTTCTCAAATACTTTACTATTTAAGTATGTAAACATATAAATGACCAACATGTACAGATCATATGTAAAAGAATCTCCAGGAGGCTTTTATTTTAGAAAGTCCCATCATTCTTTTTTTTTTTCTCAGACAGAGTCTCCCTGTCTTGCCCAAGCTGGAGTGCAGTAGTGTGATCCTGGCTCACTGCAACCTCCACCACCTTGGTTCAAGTGATTCTCCTGCCTCAGCCTCCCAAGTAGCTGGGACTACAGGTGTGTACCACCACGCCTGGCTAATTTTTGCATTTTTAGTAGAGACGGGTTTTCACCATGTTGGCCAGGCTGGTCTCGAGCTCGTGACCTCAGATGATCCACCAACCTCGACCTCCCAAAGTGCTGAGATTACAGGCGTGAGCCATGGCACCCAGCCAGTCCCATCATTCTTAAGAAGTTCTGAAGCTAAACACACTGAGATCCAATCCCAGGGCTGCCACTTCCTATCTTCAGCTGGCCTCATTGTAAGCTCACTAAGCCTCATTTCCTTTTTCATAAAATGGTATAACATATACTGAAAGGAGTATTGTGGGAATTAAACTGGATGATCTTACCACAATGTCTACTGCATAGTGATTACTTGAATGTTGGCTAGTCAGCCTCATCATCAAATACAGGTTGAAATGGATCATGAGTAAGACTGTGTTTAAGATTGGTTAAAGTTTGTGTGTATACAGACTTACCTTGTTTTATATAGTGTTTGAAAAAGTTGTGTGTGAATTCTTTAAAAACTAATTTGAGGCTTCAATACCTAGCAGAATAATACCATGAATCTCCACCACCACCACCACCACTATCACCACTACCTTCCTCCATTCATTTAACACCAAAATGTTCCAGGCTTGGTTCTGGGTCTTAAAGATATAAATGTGACAGAACAAAGTCCCTGCCCTCAAAGAAGAGAGGGAAGTTAATAATATACATATAATTATGTTTGGAGAGAATGCAGGCAAGAGGAAGGTGCTATATCAAACAGGATTTTCAGGGAAAGAGCTCTCTGACAAGGTGACATTTGAACATTTGAATGGAGTAGGAGACCCCTGTGAATGTTTGGTGGTAGAGCATTCTGGGCAGAGGAAGCAGCAAGCATGAAGGCTCTGAAGTGTGAAGGATGCTTAGCTTCTTCAAGGAGAGGCAGGCAGGCCAGTGCGGCAGAATAATGAGAGGGAAAATGGAAAAAGGAGATAAAGACAGGAAAGGAGACCAACAAGAAGGTGATGGCAATAATCCATGCCGGAGATGGTAGTGGCTTGGATGGAGGGGTAGCTATGAAGATGGTGAAAAATGGTAAGATTCTGGATATATTTTGAAGGTATGGCAAGCAGCAGGTCCCTAGAGAGGAATCAGAAATGACTTCAGTTTTTGATAAGAGCAATTACAGATAAGGTATACTACAGAAGGAACCAGTTTGGGGCAATGGAAATAAAGAAACTGGCCTTGGACCTTCTGACATCCACAAGGAGAAATCAAGACCACTGGGCACGAGAGTGTGTGGCTTAAGGGAGAGATCTAAGCTAGAGATATAAATTCAGTAGTCTTCAGCAAATAGACATTTTATACCACAAGATGGAATCCACTAGTTTGACATAGGAGGTGAGCATATAAGGGAAGGTTAAGAACCAACTCTGGGGAAGCTTAAGGTCCAGGAAATGAGGGAACAACCTGACACTGAAGTCAGAAGAAAATCAGAAAGTGTGGGGTCTTGGAATCCAAGGGAAGAGAGTGTAAGAAAGTGTGACCATATCAAGTACTGCTGTCAGAGCAAGTTAGTGAGAACTGATCAGTGATTTGCCTTTGGAAAGATCATGGGTGACTTTGATCAGAGCTGTTTTGGCAGAGAGGTGGGGCTGAAAGTCTTAATGGAGAAATTTCAAGAAAGAATGGAAAGAAAGCTAGAGCAGACAACTCTTGAAGAGTTCTGCTGCAAAGAGGTAAGGAGAAATGGGGCAATATTTTTAGGGAACTGTGGGGTCTCCAGGAAGTTTTTTTTCCTTTTAAAGATGGGAGCTATTTCAAAATGTGAGTATGCTGATAGGAATAATCTGGTAAAGAACGAAGAGGAATCATTAACAATGCAGAAGAGAGAAGGGATGACTGCTAGAGATGGCCATAAGTAGGCAAGGCAGGATGTGAATTCAATAAGTGAGGATTGTCCTTAGATAATAACAGGGCATATTAATAACTGAAGTCCAGCAGAGTACCTGGGTACAGGCATAGGTACATTAGTAGACCAGGTAGGGAGAAAGATTAGACATTTCCTTCTGGTTGATTTTTATTCTCTCATCAGCATTGGGATGGGGGAGAAAGGAAAGGAGCTATTAATGATTGAGAGGAGAGAAGAAAGTGCAAAATACTTATGTACAAAAGCAAGACAATAGGTAGCATGGAAGGAATGCTGGACAGCACTACTGGCCCCTTTGTAGTTGGTGATCATGAATATAAAGTGAGACCTATCAGCATTATTTTGCATTTTCCTCCAGCCCTGGACAGCTGCCTGGGTACAGACAAGGGGTAGGTGGAGAGCAAAGCAAGTCACCATTCCCAACCCATGCTTGCCACTGTAACTGTTGAATAAGTAGATGCATTTCTTAATCACATTTACTTTAAAAGGCTACATTTACTCTCATAGGATTTTACCTATACAGCCATAAAGGAAGCATCTAACTGTATCACATTAACTGAATTTACAGAAAAAACAAACAAAAATATTCCTCTGAAAGAATTAGATCTCCCCTCCAAATGTTAAATCCTGTTCTAAAAATATGATAACCAAAGGTGAACAAAGCAATGTCTATAGGTGGAACAAAATTAAAGTTTGCAATGCTGCTAAGAGGTGCTCAAGACTAATGAACCAGGAAAGCTGAGATAGGTAGTCCATAAGTGCTAAAAACAGCTTTAATAATCATGAGGCCACATCTCTTCATTTGAACAAACGAGTCCACTAAGACCCGGTGTTAACTGTGGAAAGGGAGAGACATTATGTGGTAGCTTTATTTGAGTTAGGATTAGCTGAGGCTCATTGGCTCAGGGTTGTTCTTCTGATGGACCCTGATGTTGTATTAAAAAGGCTAATATCAAAGCAATAATAGGAAACATCCTGTCTTTCAGGTTCTTCACCTGCAAAGCAGGTACTTTATTTGCTGTCTTTCAAAATCACAGAAGTCAATACATGTGCACTCAATAGTTTAGCTACTGTGATTCAGAAACGAACACTACGATGAAGCAGGCCAGAATCCCAAAATAAAAAATGTACAACAGAAGTACTATATAAAACCAATCAGTTCCACTTGAAAATAAGATGGGAAGGACCCCAACTGATGCTCCAAAATTGCCTATAGAGTATTTTAATGAGAATTAAAATAAAAACTGAAAGAACTTGCTTTCAACTGAGCCACATGGTACTTTATGTTGATCTATTTCATGATGAGGTTTAGACTAAATATTATCTAATTTTAAACACTGTTAAAGATAATTTATATCTTTAGTTGTTAATGCAGAATGTTTTATTTCAATCCACAATTAAGAGGAACCTTTTATAAGCCAGTAACAGGATAATTGTGTAATAGAATCTTACAGAGACATTATCTAATTTAATGCTCATGGCAGCTTTAGTGTTCTCCCTGTTATATTGGAAAGAGATTCACAAAGCTAATGAATGATCAAGGTGGAATTTAGCATTAACTGCATATTCATAAATACATTTGTGGTAAAACACTTTCAAATGGACTTATATAATTTCAAACAACTTTAAATAAATTTGGTGCACAGCCAAAAGTTTCCAAGTTATATAACTGCATTGAAGAAGCAATTCAAATAACAATGGTCTACAGGAAGTTTCATATAAAGTGTATAAAATGGCCTGAAAAAACAGAAAGATCTTAATTTCCATTTATTATTGAAAAATAATAAACAGTAACAAAAAATTGCATACATGTCTAAAGCTCTGGGATTGTGACCAACACTTTATAGAATGAGGTTTAAAAAATGAAACAGTACCTAAAATAGACAAAATATTATAAGAGATAGAAAAATGAGAGATTACTTAAGGTGGGAGCAAACAGGAAATAGTTCCTGGAAGAGGCCACTATGTGTTTTCATGGGCCTGTAGGGGCTACCAAATCAATAAGGAAATTAAATATAGAATAATAAATAACTTACTTTAAAGACACAAAGTGCTCCCTCCAGAAGCCGCATGTTTCAATTCCCAGTCACTACTCTACCACAAGGAAATCTCACCTTAAAAAATCTTCAGGGGTCATCTTGTCACTCCAAACTAACTGCTACTGTATTTGATATTTTTGAAATGCATAAGCTTTAAATTTTTTAAAAAAATTTTAATAAACTTTGTATAAACTTTTAAAAAAGGAAATTCATTTCTATTGTCATTTACCAATAGAAATCATCAAAGATGACTCAAATGAAAAAAAGATATTTGATAAAGTGCCTATTTAACTAGGACAACAATGCTGAACCTCAGAAACCTATAAATTATTAAGATCTAGAGACTGCTTGCCTACATTTTCAATTGCATACTTTGAAAATTTTCTTGGCTGATGCAGTGGCTCATGCCTGTAATCCTAGCACTTTGAGAGGCTGAGGTGTGAGGATTGCTTGAGTCCAGTAGTTTGAGACCAGTCTGGATAAAAGAGAGAGCTCCCCATCTCTACAAAAAAAAAATTTGAAAAATTAGCCAGACAAGTTGGTACGTGCCTGCAGTCCCAGCTATTTGGGAGGCTAAAGTCGAAGAATCACTGGAACCCAGGAGGTTGAGGATGCAGTGGGCCATGACTGCCCCACTGCACTCTAGCCTGGGTGACAGAGAGAGACCCCGTCTCAAAAAGGAAAAAAAAGAAAAAATAAATAATAATTCTTTTAAGTATTAACTTCCTAAAACAGGAGAAAGATTAAGTGTGAATCTGCTATTCTACTACTGAGATTTGCACCTACTTTTTTTTTGTTTTTTGAGACAGAGTCTTGCTCTGTTGTTCAAGCTGGAGTGCAGTGGCATAATCTTGGCTCACTGCAACCTCTGCCTCCTGGGTGCAAGCAATTCTCCTGCCTCAGCCTCCTGAGTAGCTGGGACTACAGGCGCATGCCACCACACCTGGCTAATTTTTGTATTTTTAGTAGAGAGTGGGTTTCACTATGTTGGCCAAGCTGGTCTCGAAATGCTGACCTCATGATCCACCCTCCTCGGCCTCCCAAATTGCTGGGATTACAGACATAAGCCACAGTGTCCGGCCTCCATATTTTAACCTCACCCTGTCAGCAACCCAGCATAAAGCTTAGGAACATGGGCTCTGAGGGAGACCCCACTTATAAGCTGTGTGGCCTTGGGCAAGCTACTTAGCCTCAAATTCCTCATCTGTAAGATAACTATGAAGATATTGTTGCTGTGAGGATTAAATGAGTATAATATTTGAAATAGAAGAGTGTCTGGCATAGCCGGGCGTGGTATTAAATTCTACAAAAATTTTAAAAATTAAAAAGATAATAATAATAATAAATAACAGGGCCAGGCACGGTGGCTCATGCCTGTAATCCCAGCACTTTGGGAGGCCGAGGAGGGTGGATCATGAGGTCAGGAGTTGAAGACCAACCTGGCCAAGATGGTGAAACCCTGTCTCTACTAAAACTACAAAAATTAGCCATGCGTGGTGGCAGGCACTTGTAATCCCAGCTACTCAGGAGGCTGAGGCAGGAGAATCACTTGAGCCTGGGTGGCAGAGGTTGCAGTGAGCCAAGATCACACCACTGCACTCCAGCCTGTGTGACAGCGTGAGATTCTGTCTCAAGGAAAAAAAAAAAAGAAAAGAAAAACAAACAAAAAAGCAACAAAGAGATAAACCTAAGCTAATCAGAAAACTAAGTTATACACAAGATTTCATTGCCTAAAGGATAACAAATGGTGTCAGGAACCTAGATTTATCATATTCAAGAAAAATTTACTAGACAGAATCTACTAGAATGTACATGGGTTTTAAAATAATCTAAAAAATCCTGAATTATAGTGAATATGAACTATGACTTGAGTTTACCCCAACTTTCATGTTAGCTGTCTTTGTAACTGCCCAATAGCCCATTCTCAAAACTGATTAAAACTCCCAAAATTACTGAGCACACACACACACAAACATACATGCATATACAGCAAAATGTCAAAAATTTCCTTCATGGGAACTTATAAATGTTACACATATGGAAGAAATAAAAATGATTTGACTATCTCAATAATTAAAACATATAAAAGAAAACATAAAACCACAAAATAAAAGACGGACAAAAGATACAACTCATAAAACCCAAAAAAGTTAACATTCTTGAAAAAGTTTTCAAACTTTTAATGAGTTAATAAAGGAATAACAAATGAATACACATTAAAACGATAAAAATGTGTCTATATGAAGGCTTATACATGAATTCGCAGCAGTATTCATAACAACCAAAACTATACATTTAGTAGAGTAAATGTATTCATAAGCAAAGTGTGGTACATCCATAAAACAAAATACCACTCGGGGAGTGGAAGGAATGAACCATTGGTACATGCAACAATATGAATGAATCTCAAAAACATGCCAAGTGAAAGAAGCTAAGCACAGAGTACAACTTCACTGACATGAAACTCTAGAAAAGAGTATTCTAATTCACAGGAAAGAAAGCAGAGCAATGGTTGCTTGGGATTGAGGATGACGTTGAGGGCTGACTGGGAGGAGGCAAAAGGGAACTGTTTGGGGTGATGGGAATGTTCCACAACTGGTTGAGGTGATGATCATTCAGGTACAAGTATTTATCAAAACTAATTTAACTGTTTGCTTAAAATAGGAGCATTTTATTGATTGATTGATTGATTGATTGATTGAGATGGAGTATCTCTCTGTCACCCAGGCTGGAGTGCAGTGGCGTGATCTCCACTCACTGCAACCTTCACCTCCTGGGTCCAAGCAATTCTCCTGCCTAAGCCTCCCGAGTAGCTGGATTACAGGCACCCACCACCAGGAACAGCTAATTTTTTTATTTTTAGTAGAGATGAGGTTTCACCATGTTGGCCAGGCTGGTCTCGAACTCCTGACCTCAAGTGATCTGCCCGCTTGGCCTCCCAAAGTGCTGGGAGTACAGGCATGAGCCACTGCACCTGGCCAGGAACATTTTAATGTATGTCAAGTATATATATAAAGTTGACTGAAAAAAAATACTATTCATTACTTTTCAAATTTGCAAAATACAAAAAAAATTAGAATACCCAACATTTATTTTATGTATGTATGTATGTATACAAGTATGTATCCATCTCTCTATGTATCTGTCAGTTATCCAACAAACACTTCAATGTAGCATTTACTATGTGCCAGATGCTGTTTAAGTGCTTTAAAAGTAAAAACTCATTTTGATAACTTCTTTAAACATAACCATCTGAGGTAGGTAATATTATTGTCCCATTTTTGCAAAAGAGGAAACCAAGGCTGAGTAACTTGCCCAAGGGCACTAAATATTATAAAGTCAGGACGTAAACTCAGAGATGCCATGCTACTTCTGATGCTGTGAGATGGTTGGTCACAATCATATGCTGCTATTGGACTGAAAACTAATTTCATCTTTTTGTAATTTGACAACATTAAGTAAAGGACTTAAAAACGATTATTATACTCTGCTCCAGTAATTCTTTAGTATAAACTGTCTAAAAGCCCAAAATGTTTTCTGGAACATTAATTACCTCTGTTACTAAAACCAGTGGACACTATTAAGTCCTGTTGCATCCTCTGTAGCACTGGACACTGGTTGGCTACTCCCTCTTCCCTTAAACATCATTCTCTAGTCTTGGTGTTACCATACCCTCAGGCTTTTCTCTTGTCTTATTTTCCCTTTCTTCTGCCGTCTGCTACTGAACTACTAGTGTTTCAGAGTTCCATTCTTGTTCCTCTTTCTGCTAAAAACCATTTTCCTTACATAAACTTCATAAATCAACCATATCCAAGTCAAACAGGAAGCCCTCAACTTTATCTTGGGTTCCAAACTTATAATTCTGACAGGCTGCCAGAGACCTACCCTAGGATGTCCCACAGGCATCTTATTCATGTCCAGAATTGAATTTACCATTCATCTCAATTCTTTCTCCCTTTTGATAACTTCTAAGTGAAAATCACCACTATCTACTCCATTTACCAAGCCAGCAATATGGCAGTCATTGCTAATTTTTCCTATTCCCATAGACTCAGCACCAGGTTCTGTCACTTCCACAATGTGAAGTCACCAGAATCTCTCCATTTCTTATTGTCCCTGCCTCTAACCTAGTTTAGGCCTGTAAATCTGCTTGCAATCCAATATTCTGTTCATACAACAGTCATCTGATTTATAGCCTCTCAAATGTACCCACATGTTTCTCTGCCTCTTGGCTCTGACATACACTGTCTTGCTGACTAGGAATGTCCTCTCACTTAACTCAAAACTAATAGCTATTTGTTGAAAGCTTATAATGGACTGGCTGGGTCAGCACTGGTAACACAGAAGACAGTCCCTGGCCTAGAGTGAAACATGGGCAAACAAAGGAACAAATAATTCCATATTGTGATAAAGGATAGTAAGGCAAAAACCCAGGTTGCTGAGAAGCACAATAAGCAGGAACCTACTTCAGTCACTTTAGATTAAGGAAAGAGTCAGGACAAGCATCTGTATGCACTGCATTCCCTTAGTTTCCGTTGCTAACTGTCGCAAATGACCAGAAATGTAGTTGCTTAAGACAAATCAAATTTTTTAAATAAAATTGGTAATTAAAAATTTTATATATTTATTGTTTACAAAATGTTGTTTTGAAATATGTATACATTGTGGAATAGCTAAATCAAGCCAGTTAACATGCATTATCTCACATACTGGTCATTTTTTTTTTGTGATGAGAACACTCAAATTCTGTTTTCTTAGCAATTTTCAAGAAGGCAAATACGTTGTTATTAACTATAGTCACCACGATGCATATTAGATCTCTCAAATTTATTCTTGTCTAACTGAAATTTTGTATCCTTTGACCAACATCTCCCCAAGCTCCTGGTAACCACCATCCCACTCTTAGATTCTATGAATTTGACTATTTTAGATTCTATGTATGAGATCATGTGTCTTTCTGTGCCTGGCTTATTTGCTTAGCAAAATATCTTCCAGGTTCATCTATGGTGTCAAAAACTGACAGGATTTCCTTTTTTTTATGATTGAATAGTAGCACAAATTTATTATCTCATAGTTCTATAGATCAGAAGTCCAAAATGGATCTCACTGAGCTAAAATCAAAATATTGATAAGGCTGTGCTCCTTCTAGATGCTCCAAGGAAGAATCAATTTCTTTGCAGTTCCAGGTTCCAGAGGCTATCACACTTCTTGGCTCATGACCCCTTCTTCCAACAGCAGAAAGGTCATTTTCAAGCTTTCACCTCCTTGGTTCTCACTCTCTTCTTCCTTCTTCCACTTTGAAGAACTTTTTGATTACAACAGGCACAGCAAGATATTCCAGGAAAAATCTCCACATCTTGGCTGGGCATGGTGGCTCATGCCTGTAATCCCAGCATTTAAGGAGGCCGAGGTGGGCAGATCACTTGAGATCAGGAGTTTGAGACCAGCCCGACCAATACGGTGAAACCTTGTCTCTACTAAAAATACAAAAATTACCTGGGCATGGTGGTGGGCACCTTTAGTCCCAGCTACTAGGGAGGCTGAAACAGGAGAATTGCTTGAACCCAGGAGGCAGAGGTTGCAGTGAGCCAAGATCATACCACTGCACTTCAACCTGGGTGACAGAGAGAGATGCCGTCTCAAAAAAAAAAAAAAAAAAAAAAAGAGAAAAATCTCCCCATCTTAAAATCAGCAGATTAGCAACTTTGACCTTAGTTCCCCTTTCCTATGTAACTGAACATATTCACAGGTCCTAGGAATCAGGACATGAACATCTTTGAGGGACCACTGTTCTGCCTACAAAAACATCTAAAAGAAGGAAAAAAAAACTGAGACCAGTCGGTTTGGAGAAGTGGCCAGTTGTGTGTTTGTGTATGCGTGGTGCAGTGGTGGTGGTGGTGTGTGTGCGTGTGTGTTCACACACGTGCAGAAGTCCATTTCAGCCAGCAGGAAACGCCTGTTCAGCAGCCCTGAGGTGGGAGGAGAGGTCATGTGAGAGTGCTGAAGGAGAGTCAGTGAGACTGGAGTCATCTAAGAGGGAGTGTGTAGACGAGGTGGCAGAGGAAGGAGGGCCAGACTAGGCAGGGTCTTGTGGGTGTCCGAACGTTGTTCTAAGTAGAGGTGTAATATAACCATAAATTCTTAAATTTTATATATATTGATGACATCTGACTTTTGAGTCCCGGAGTTCCTAGGTCAGCTCCCAGCTACTCCCTGAAGCCTTTTATGGCTTTTGTATCACCAATCCTCAAAGCTCAGGTAGGTGCTCCCAAACACTCCTCACAGTGTTAAAAGTGTGGAAGTGCCCATTTCTCTGACTTTTTCTGATAACTATAATCTGGAAGCTACTAAAATAAAGAACAATGGGGCACACATTTGTGAACAAATTATTTGTTGTGTGAAATAGGAAAAAAACATAAAAACTTATATACCTACTAATAAGAATGGTTAATTCTGGGTAATATGATAGATCAAAATTATGAAGACATTATAAATCATGTTTACAATTTGGAAAAATAGGTTGGGTGCAGTGGCTAACGCCTATAATCACAGCAATTTCAGAGCCTGAGGTGGGCGGATCACTTGGGGCCATGACTTCAAAACCAGCCTGGCCAACACGACGAAACCCCATCTCTACCAAAATACAAAAATTACCCAGGCGTGGTAGTTCATGCCTATAATTCCAGCTACTTGGGTGGCTGAGGCAGGAGACTCGATTGAGCCTGGGTGGTGGAGGTTGCAGTAAGCCAAGATCTCACCACTGCATTCCAGCCTGGGTGACAGAGACTCTGCCTCAATAATAATAATAATATTAATAAGTAGGAATAATAAGCATTTGATCTCAGCTATAAAAAGTTGCAAGAAATGGGAAATACTAAAAATTGTTGACAGTGGTTCTCTGTGAGTGGTTGCATACTGGGCAAGTTTTACTCTAGACTATGTTAACCTTTTCCCCTAATCTTTCTACTATTTGTATGTTACTTCAGTAATTGTATTTTAGGTTGGAAAAGGAACATCAGAAAGTATATCCTCACTTTCACAAAAATATTAAGATGTAAGAGGAAACTTATGGACTCATAATTGAGGACAGTCAGTCTTTACTGGTGAAATTAAAACAATGATTTATTTAGGAGGTGATGGAGCAAGATGGCAGAGTAGGACCCTTCAGCAATTTTCCTCAGCAGAAACGTCAATTTGAACAAGTATCCATACTATAACGTACCTTAACAAGAGCTAAATAAGCCATATGAGAGATCACACTGTCTGGTTGCAGCACAATAATAAGAAAAGTCACATCGAAGAGGGTAAGAAGGGCAGTTTTATATTACTCCATCATCCCTCCCTCAACCCTAGGAAGCACAGCAAGGAGAGACACACCATTCCTTTAGCTCCAATGCTAGGATTGCCAAAGTAAAACCCAACACTGGTGAGACCACCACAACCCCATGTTCCAGGCTAGTACCCATGGGCTGAAGCTCTAGATCCAGCCTGGTGCCAAGCAGGACAACATAACCCCAGGCTTCAGGCTTTCAAGGCAAACTCAATCTCTGGGCTGCACCAATGCCAGGCTGATGTCAGCAGTTCAGGGCTCTGGACAACTCAGAACACCAGGGATATCTCAGTGAGCTTTTGCTTCAGAATGCACCACTCTTGTGCTGGCCACATCTGCCCCAAGCTTCTGGCCTGCCTCAGTACTCAAAGTGCTGAAAGAAACCCTGCCAGCCAAGAATACCAAACCCCACAAAGCTGTCCTTCAGAAATGAAGAAGAGATAAAGCCTGTTCCAGAAAAACAGAAGATGAGGGAGTTCATGACTACCAGAACTGTTTTACAAGAAATGGTAAAGGGAAGCCTTCAAGCTCAAAACAAACAAACAAACAAAAAAGGATGCTAAGGAAAAACACAAAACAATCTGAAAGTCTAAAACTTGCTTAAAAGTAAGTACACTGACTAAAGATATAAGCAATTCATGCGGCATCATCACAGAATTAAAGTATTCTGGATTTCTTGTAAAAGTTAAAAGACAAAACTATTAAAAATCATAATAGCTGCAATAATTTTAAGCAATAGACGACATAAAAAGATAAAATTTGTGACATCAAATATTCAAAATGTGAGGAGGGGACTGGAATAAAAGCGTAGAGGCTTTTTTGTTGTTAGGTTTCTGTTTGTTTGTTTGTTTTTGGATCAAAGTTGTTATCAGCTTAAAATACCGCACTGTAAGATTTTTTTTGTAAGCCTCATGGTAACAACAAAGCAAAAACCTATAGCAGATACATAAAAAGGCAAGGAATCAAAACATACCACTAGACAACATAATTTAGCAACAAAAGAAGATAGAAAGGAAGAAAGGAAGAAAATATCTCCAAACAACTAGAAAACAAAAAAATGACAGTATTAACTACCTTTCCTGGAGAACCTGCCGCAGCCCCTGGTGCCTGTGCAATCCCTCTGCCCCTCCCAGACCTCTGTCCTTCCACCACTAGCCTCCCACAGGCCAGGAGGACTTCCCTGGCCTCTGACAACAAGGCAAGCCCCCAGTCCCACCAGCCTCCTGATAGTCTTCGTTCCTGGGCCTATTCCCTTCTGAGGGTTTTCTGAACCTCCCCTCCCCCACCCGATTTTTCCCCGCCCCCCGGGAAGGCGCAGAATAAATGTTTGCATGAATTTAAAAATTAAAAATAAAAAAAAGTTAAAAGCAACTGAAAGGCCTTTACTTCTGAATATGTGCTTACCTGGCTTTCTCTAGAGGTACCACAGTGAGACGGGTGAAGCTCTTAGGCTCTGGAGTTAGACATCTGGGCACAAATTCAAATTCCACCACTTACTAGCTTTGTCATATTGGACGCATAAGTTTTTTGCGCTTCTACTTCTTGATGTTTAAAGTGTCATCAAAAGACAATTAGACTCCCACACAAAAATAATGGGAGATTTTAACACCCCACCGTCAACATGAAACAGATCAACGAGACAGAAAGTAGAAAAGGATATCCAGGAACTGAACTTAGCTCTGCACCAAGCAGACCGAATAGACATCTACATTAACTCTCCACCCCAAATCAACAGAATATACATTCTTCTCAGCACCACATCACACTTATTCCAAAATTGACCACATACTTGGAAGCAAAGCATTCCTCAGCAAATGCAAAAGAACAGAAATTACAACAAACGGTCTCTCAGACCACAGTGCAGTCAAACTGGACCTCAGGATGAAGAAACTCACTCAAAACCGCTCAACTACACGGAAACGGAGCAATCTGCTCCTGAATGACTACTGGGTACATAGCGAAATGAAGACAGAATAAAGATGTTCTTTGAAACCAATGAGAACAAAGACACAACATACCAGAATCTCTGGGATACATTGAAAGCAGTGTGTAGAGGGAAACATAGCATTAAATGCCCACAAGAGAAAGCAGGAAAGATCTAAAATGGACACCCTAACGTCACAATTAAAAGAACCAAGGATGCAAGAGCAAACACAATGTCTGAATCAGTCAGTCAACTTCCAACAGGGCTCCAAGAGAGAATGAACCACCATGCCTCTCTAAATTCACCTTTCTATTTGGAATCGTCAATGAGAGATGAGACACTAAGCAGCTAGTTTTGGTGGAATGGCTGATTTTGTAAATGTTTTCGGTGTGTGAGTGTGTTTGTGCATGTGTATATAACTAAATTAAACTGATAATTTGGATGCTTACATTTCCATTCATTTAATTTGTGTATGTGGGCCCACGCACACGTATATACACACACACTAACACTTCCAGAACACTGACTTAGTGAAGAACTGGATTTTCACTGTGTCAGACAAATTTCAGAAAGCGCTGAAGTAGGGCATTTCTGATTGATTTTACCATTCCTGGAATTTTATTTTCCTTTATAACTTAGAGTCCTTTACTGGAGATTTAATAAGTAAAAGTCTTTTTTAGTGTATGTTATTTCATTTTATTTTTATAATTTATTTAAATTTTCATTTTAAATTGACAAATAAAAATGATATATATTTATGGTGTACAACATGAAGTTCCATATATGTATACATTGTGGAATGACAAAAAATCAAGCTAAATAACAAACCCTTTTCCTCACATTCTGATTTTATGGTGATGAGAATTTGTTTAAAATCTACACTTATAGCACTTTTCAAGTATACAATACATAGTAATTCACTGTAGTTGCCATGCTGTTCAAGAGATCTCTGAAATTTTGTATCATTAGACTAACATCTCCCAATCCGTCCCCGGCCCCTGCCTCGGGTAACCAGCGTTCTGCTCTCTAAGACTCTGTGTTCCTCTTTTTTAGATTGCACATAGAAGTGAGATCGTACAGTATTTGTCTTTCTCTGGTTGCTTTTTAAAACTTTATGATGGATTTATTTATTTTTTGGGACAGGGTCTGAGTCTGTCACCCATGCTGGAGCCCAGTGACACAAACAAAACTCACCACGGCCTCCACCTCTCGGGGTCAAGAGATCCTCCAACTTCAGCCTCCTGAGTAGCTAGGACTACAGGCATCCAACACCACACCTGGATAATTTTTGTATTTTTTGTAGAGATGGTTGATCTCCAGCTCCTGCGTTCAACTCTTCCACCTGCCTTGACCTCCCAAAGCCCTGAGATTACAGGCCTGAGCCACTGTGTCTGGCCTTTGCTTTATTGCACACAGTATAACATCCTCTAGGCTCATTCATGTTGCAAATGTTAAGATTTCTTTCTGTTTGAAGGCTGAATAGGATTCTATTGGATATATGTACATATATATATATATATATATATATATATATATATAATTTTTTTTTTTTTTTTTTGAGCCAGCGTTTCGCTCGTGTCACCCAGGCTGGAGTGCACGGGCATGATTTCAGTTCACTACAACCTCTGCCTCCCTGGCTGAAGTGATTCTCCTGCCTCAGCTGAGATTAAAGGCATGGACCACCATGTCAGGCTAATTTTGTGTTTCTAGTAGAGATGGGGTTTCACCATGTTGGCCAGGCTGGTCTTGAACTCCAACAATTGTACTTCAGCTATTTATTTTATACATACATTTATGTGTGAGAAACAGTATTTTCAAGAGTGAAAGATTTAAATACTACTTAATTGTACATCAGCAAGAGGCTGGCTAACTAAATCAGAGTACGTTCATCCTTACAGAAGAATACTATGCAGCTAAAACAAAACCAAATGGAGGAAACTCTTCAAAATCTTAACTTTGAATGATGTTCAAGACTTATTGTAAAATAAGTTTATAGTAAGGTGTAAGGTACCTTATGGCAAAATTCTATCAGAAATTTACGTGTGGATTTAAAGTCATCCCAGTCCTAGAGTATTGTGCTCTTTAGAGATGCCGTACCTGTTTTTCCCTTTGTAATATCAAAGCAGTAATATCTTCTCTGGAGTCTTGTTGGGTGAATTTAATGGAAGAAAGTTAAGTAGGAACCAGAACCATTGCTGATTTCCCTCCATAGCCCTGCCACCCACTAAAGAAAGTTTGATGAGATTACTTAATGTTTTCCCATTAAGTTGTATTTCCAAATATCATTATTTCCATTTGAAAGTAATTGGTATGGAGCTTCGTGAGTGTGTGCTTCGTTTATTATGCATGACGTTCAGCTCCTTGTTATTTGCCCCCTAGTTATCATAGTAAAACTCTACTCCTCTACTCCGAGGAGGCCTTACCATCCATAACGTCACTTTCCAGCCCAGCGCTCTTCATGCTCGTTCATTTAAAGCATTTAACATTGTGTAAATGAATCTTGGAAGGCAAAAGCTACTGAATTTAGCGAGTTTGTGGAGGCGTTCCCACAAGTCAGCCAGGTGGAATTTCACAAAACCGATGACTGCACAACTCCTATAAGGCAGCAATATGCTGCAAACACAGAAGGCCACTCTTCTCACCCCTGGTCCCTTTGCTGTTCTGGATAATGAGGTCAATAGTCACCTAGGCAACTGCAAAACTAACTGAAACGGAGAAAGGCCTTCCGGCTGGTGACTAGCCGAGGTCCACCTGGCCCCCATAAGCTGCTGAACAAGAAGGGCTGCCAGAAATTTCCCACTAGGGAATTTGGTGGAGATGAAGACCTGCTAACTGGACAACGGTTCCTCCCAGGATAACCCCAAGCTGAAGAAGCGGGCTCTGAGCCACCCCCTTTCACCCTCCTTTTCCCCACCCTGGCCTGGTGAAGGTGCGCGTCAGGATGTGAACTACTGAGTCCTAAAGAAATAAGTCCTTCCACTTTGACCCCACGGAGGATTGCCTGTGAGGATCTTCAACGAGTCTACCAGTGTCTAGACACGGGAGAAGGTCTGTCTGGCACAGCAGCTCCCTCAAGGAAGACAAGAGTGAGGAGAAAGGAAACTCAAGTCTGACCATTCCGTCCTGGGAGAGAAGAGCAGGATCTCATCTCTCATCTTTCCAAGCAAGGCAAGGAGACTTTCTCTCATCTTTCCAAGCAACGCAAGAAGACTTTTATAATTAGGAAACAAAAAGAAGTTGGAATGAACGAAAGCAGCCGTAAGATGAATTCCTAAGGACTGCCCATTGAAACTGTCAAAATGGTCCTTGTTTGCTGAGAGGAATGAGCAGAGCATTGATGGTGTCAAAAGGGACTCGAGTGAGACTTTCCCAGCAAGTTTCTACCAAAGCTTTGTCTAACTTTCTCAAACCACTCTCCTAATAAGCAGATGTTTGGCTCTACAGAAAGTAAACAAGCAAAGTGCCTTGAGCGTCCCAAAACACTGATGCCATGATGTTGCCTTTTAACTGGCCTCCTTTTCTTTGGCTGGACCATGGCCACCTCTTGGTAGAAATCGCTTTGATGACGCTTTGTCTTCAGGATCCTATTGACAAAGCCATGTTCCAACTTCCGGTTACAATTTGTCAAAGAGACGCCTCAAGTTCGTGATCCCTCCTGTTGAAAATTTCAAATGATTGCTCTGATCGTAACTGCAGCTGATCTGGGCACAATGGTTTTCACAGCCACTGCAGGATTCATCTTCCACATCTTCTCAACTCTCCTTGAAACAAGCTATACATTCGTAAAGAGTTGATTTCTTTGGGCTAGTGTCCTTATGAGCTTTACTTAAAACATCAATGATTTCTTCATTCGTACACCGAAGCTTCACCGTAAATTGGATGTTTACGCTTGCTGCAATTTTAGCAGAATACCTGTTGCTCTGACAGGAGGCCTTTTCAGTGGATGTCTCATCCTTCTTAACGCCTCCAGCTAGATCCAGTTCAGAAAGGTTGTAAGAAGTTAGTACAAGTTTATTTTAGTGAAAACAAATGGAAATCCATGCATAGGTTTCTCAACATGTACATTTTCTACGAACTTTTGGAAGACCCCCTGTACTGAACATTGCCCAAATACTGGGAGAGAAGCGGATGCTGTCCACTTCCTATCCTCAGTTTGCCCACAGTGGAGGAGTGCACAGAGCAGGGAAAGGCAACCCCAGAGAGAGGCATGCCCTCCAGCGTGCAGGAGACAGCTTGCCCAGTCCTGGCTCCATGGGTTGCTGCGTGGCCCCAGCAAGTTGACCAACTTCCTTGAACCTTAAGTTAATCCTAGGTAGAAAAATTAAAGTCACCATCATAGGATTGCTGTGCAGGGACAGTCAATTAACTTAAGAAAAAGAACCTAGCTCCAAGGTTGGCAACCGGGAACTCCAGTTGATTCCATTGGCGGACCCCCTGAGGAATTCCCAAGCTGAAGTCTCGTGGAAGATGAGGTTCAGTGTGACTAGACTGAAGCACCAGTGCAATGAAGGGGAAGTCCCACCCACTCTGCCCTGTGCCTATATAAAGGTGACGCGTGGCGGCGGCGCCACTCATTGAAACCGCCAGTTGGGAGAGGAGCAGAGCCAGGACGGTGCTCCCGAAGGCAGCAAGATGTTGCGAGCCACAGCTCCCTGCTGGTTCCCACCTGCATACCCAGAAGCCAAGAAGGTGGCCGAGGAGGCGGCCCTCGAGGCTCCAGAATTCTCACTGCCCTCTCATCAGCCTGCCCAGAGCTTCGGGCTCTGCGTGCCCCAGATGCACAACCAGGCCTCAGCACTCGTGGACATCCGGGCGGAGCCCCAGAATAGGGGTCCGGCGGTGCCCCCAGCGTGGCCCAAGATGGTGACGGAGGCGTGGTACTTCCCCGCGCAGAGGGGATCGGCCTGCTGCTTGCCAGCCGCCCCAAGGCTGACAGAGAGGCCCTGTGGAGTCCGCATCTCAGCCCCCAGGGAGAGGAAGAGGATCGCCCACTTTCCCAGCCCCTGCTTGGTCGCAGGTCGCACCGATGCCAAGAGAACCCGGGTGGCCGGCAGCAGCCAACGCTCCAATGGCTCCAGGGTCGGCACACAGCCACGGAAGACTGGTCGCAACAGGTCGGGGAGGGCATGCAAGACCTCCACCACACTCAGCTCTAAGCGAATCGTCCGTCGTCCATCCTTACCGAATTGGAAGAAACCCATTATCGTCCGAAGGCCTCGCTGCCACGTCCCCACCGTCATCCGCCGAGGCTATCTCCAACTGTTCACCAAAGAGTGTCTCAAGTTCTGCGCCTCCCAGCAGGAGGCCGAGGAGAAGGCGCTGAACGAGGAGAAGGTGGCCTACGACTGCAGCCCCAACAAGAACATGTACCTGAATGTGGTCCTGAACACCCTCAAGAGACTGAAGGGCCTGACCCCCAGCTCCATGCCGGGCCTCAGCAGGGCCGCCCTGTACAGCCGCCTCCAGGAGTTCCTGCTCACCCAGGACCAGCTCAAGGAGAACGGCTACCCCTTCCCGCACCCCGAGCGGCCCGGAGGCGCCGTCCTCTTCACTGGCCAGGGGAAGGGGCCCGGCGACTCCTCCTGCAGGGTCTGCTGCCGTTGTGGCACCGACTACCTGGTGTCCTCCTCGGGCCGCTGTCTACGCGACCAGTTGTGTTATTATCACTGGGGGCGGGTCCGCTCCAGCCAAGTGGCTGCAGGCCGGGTTAGCCAGTACACCTGCTGTGCAGCTGCTCCTGGCTCAGTGGGCTGCCAGGTGGCAAAGCAGCAGGTGCGGGACGGCCGCAAGGAGAGCCTCCATGGCTTCGTGAAGACCTTCAAGAAAGAGTTTTCCACAGACGCTTATCCAGGAATCTACGCCTTGGACTGTGAGATGTGCTACACCACGCATGGCCTGGAGCTGACCCGCGTCACCGTGGTGGACGCCGACATGCAAGTGGTGTACGACACCTTCGTCAAGCCCGACAACGAGATCGTGGACTACAACACCAGGTTTTCCGGAGTGACCGAGGCCGACGTCGCCAAGACGAGCGTCACGTTGCCGGAAGTCCAAGCCATCCTGCTGAGCTTTTTCAGCGCCCAAACCATCCTCATCGGGCACAGCCTGGAGAGCGATCTGCTGGCCCTCAAGCTGATCCACAGCACCGTGGTGGACACGGCCGCGCTCTTCCCGCACTACCTGGGTTTCCCCTACAAGCGCTCCCTCAGGAATCTCGCGGACGACTACCTTGGACAGATCATCCAGGACAGCCAGAACGGCCACAACTCCAGCGAGGACGCAAACGCCTGCCTGCAGCTGGCGATGTGGAAGGTTCGACAGCGCGCCCAGATCCAGCCACGCCACCGATCCGCCTCTCCTGCCACCCTGGCCTGTCCTGAGCCCCAGGCCTCTTCCCAAACTGCCATCGATCCCGAGAGCTAGCCCTGTCCACCTCGCCGCAAAGCGAAAGAAACTGGAGCAGCCGGCGGCAGGAGAGGGCAAAAAGCCAAGACTAACCCCGACCCCGGACTCCCAGTCCCCCGGAGTCCCTGCCGCGGGCCGTCGTCCCTGTCCCCATCCCTCTGCCCCTCCCAGACCTCTGTCCTACCACCAATGGGCTCCCCGAGCCCACAGCCGCCACTCCCAGTCCCCGAAGACCCTGCCGCCGCCGCTGGCGCCTGTGCCCATCCCTCTGCCCCTCCCAGACCTCTGGCCTTCCACCACTAGCCTCCCCCAGCCCACCTGGACTTCCCCGGCCTCTGACAACAAGGCCAGCCCCCAGGCCCACCAGCCTCCTGATCGTCTTCGTTCTTGGTCCTCTTCCCCTTCTGTGGGGCTGTCTGAACCTCCCTTCTGCCACCCGATCTTTCCCCCGCCCCCGGGGCAGGCGCAGAATAAACGTCTGTATGAATTTAAAAATTAAAAATAAAAAAAAAGTTAAAAACAACTGAAAGTCCTTTGCTTCTGAATGTGCGCTTACCTGGTTTTCTCTAGAGACACCACTGTGAGGTGGCTCAAGCGCTTAGGCTCTGGAGTTAGATATCTGGGTTCCCATTCAAATTCCACCACTTACTAGCTTTGTCATATTGGACGCATAACTTTTTTGCACTTCTACTTCTTCATCTTTCAAGTGTCATCAGAAGATAATTAGACACCCACACAATAGCAATGGGAGATTTTAACACCCCACCGTCAACATGAAACAGATCAACGAGACAGAAAGTTGAAAAGGATATCCAGGAACTGAACTTAGCTCTGCACCCAGCAGACCGAATAGACATCTACATTAACTCTCCACCCCAAATCAACAGAATATACATTCTTCTCAGCACCACATCACACTTATTCCAAAACTGACCACACAGTTGGAAGAAAAGCACTCCTCTGCAAATGCAAAAGAACAGAAATTACAACCAACTGTCTCTCAGACCACAGGGCAGTCAAACGGGACCTCAGGATGAAGAAACTCACTCAAAACCGCTCAACTACACGGAAACGTAGCAATGTGCTCCTGAATGACTAGTGGGTACATAGCAAAATGAAGACAGAATAAAGATGTTCTCTGAAACCAGTGAGAACAAAGACACAACATACCAGAATCTCTGGGATACATTGAAAGCAGTGTGTAGAGGGAAACATAGCATTAAATGCCCACAAGAGAAAGCAGGAAAGATCTAAAATGGACACCCTCACGTCCCAATTCAAAGAACCAGGGAAGCAAGAGCAAACACAATGTCTGAATCAGTCAGTCAACTTCCAACAGGGCTCCAAGAGAGAATGAACCACCATGCCTCTTTAAATCCACGTTTCTATTTGGAATCTTCAATGAGAGACGAGACACTAAGCAGCTAGATTTGGTGGAATGGCTGATTTTGTAAATGTTTTCGGTGTGTGAGTGTGTGTGTGTGTGTGTGTATAGATAAATAAATTAAACTGATCATTTGGATGCTTACATTTCCATTCATTTAATTTGTGTATGTGAGCCCACGCACATGTATATACACACACACTAAGACTTCCAGAACACTGACTTAGTGAAGAACTGGATTTCCAGTGTGTCTGACAAATTTCAGAAAGCGCTGAAGAAGGGCATTTCTGATTGATTTCACCGTTCCTGGAATTTTATTTTCCTTTATAACTTAGAGTTCTCCTCTGGAGATTTCATAGATAAATGTCTTTTGCAGTGTACGTTATTTCATTTGATTTTTAGAATTTATTTAAATTGTCATTTTAAATTGACAAATAAAAATGATATATATTTATGGTGTACAACATGATGTTTCATATATGTATACATTGTGGAATGACACAAAAATCAAGCTAATTAACACTTTCGTTTCCTCACATACTGATTTTATGGTGATGAGAACATGTTTCCAATCTACTCTTATAGCACATTTCAAGTATACAGTACATAGTTACCCACTGTAGTTGCCGTGCTGTTCAACATATCTCTAGGAATATTCGTATCTGAAATTTTGTATCATTAGACTCACATGTCCCAATCCCTCCCCGGCCCATGCCTCGGGTAAGCAGCGTTCTGCTCTCTACGACTCTGAGTTCCTCTTTTTTACATTGCACATAGAAGTGAGATCGTGCAGTATTTGTATTTCTGTGTTTGCTTTTTAAAACTTTATGATGTATTGATGTATTTTTTCAGACAGTGTCGGAGTCTGTCACCAAGGCTGGAGTACAGTGACACAAACACGGCTCACCACGGCCTCCACCTCCCGGGGTCAAGAGATCCTCCCACTTCAGCCTCCTGAGTAGCTAGGACTACAGGCGTCCAACACCACACCTGGCTAATTTTTGTATTTTTTGTAGAGATGGTTGATCTCCAACTCCTGGGCTCAACTCTTCCTCCTCCCTTCTCCTCCCAAAGTCCTGGGATTAAAGGCCTGAGCCACTGTGTCTGGCCTTTGCTTTATTTCACTCAGTAGAACATCCTCTAGGCTCATTCACGTTGCAAATAAGATTTCTTTCTTTTTGAATGGTGAATAGGATTCTATTGGACATACGTACCTATATATATATAGATATAGATATATTTATTATTATTTTTTTGGGGGGGATATCGTTTCACTCGTGTTGCCCAGGCTGGAGTGCAGTGGCATGATTTCAGCTCACTACAACCTCTGCCTCCCAGGCTGAAGTGATTCTCCTGCCTCAGCTGAGATTAAAGGCATGTCCCATCATGTGCGGCCAATTTTGTGTTTCTAGGAGAGATGGGTTTTCACCATGTTGGCCAGGCTGGTCTCGAACTCCAACAATTCTACTTCAACTATTTATTGGATACAAATATTTATGTGTGAGAAACAAGATTTTCAAGAGTGAAAGATTTAAAAACGACTTAATTGTACATCAGTAAGAGGCTGGCTAACTAAATCAGAGTACGTTCATCCTTACAGAAGAATACTATGCAGCTAGAACAAAACCAAATGGAGGAAACTCTTCCAAATGGTAACTTGGAATGATGTTCAAGACTTATTGTAAAATAAGTTTACAGTAAGGTGTAAGGTACCTTATGGCAAAATTCTCTCAGAAATGTGTGTGTGTGGATTTCAAGTCATCCCAGTCCTAGAACATTGTGCTCTTTAGAGATGCCATACCTGTCTTTCCCTTTGTAATATCAAAGCAGTAATATCTTCTCTGGAGGCTTGTTGGGTGAATTGAATGGAAGAAAGTTAAGGAGGTACCAGAACCATTGCTGTTTCCCCTCCGTAGCCCTGCCACCCACTAAAGAAAGTTGGATGAGATTACTTAATGATTTCCCATTAAGTTGTATTTCCAAATATCATGATTACCATTTGAATGTAGTTGGTATGGAGCTTCGTGAGTGTGTGCTTCGTTTATTATGCATCACGTTCAGCTCCTTGTTATTTGCCTCCTAGTTATCATAGTAAAACTCTACTCCTCTACTCCGAGGAGCCCCTACCATCCGTATCGTCACTTTCCGGCCCAGCACTCTTCATGCTCGTTCGTTTAAAGCATTCTACATTGGACAAATGAATCTTGGAAGGCAAAAGCTACTGAATTTAGCGAGTTTGTGGAGGCGTTCCCACCGGTCAGCCAGGTGGAGTTCCACACACCCGATGACTGCACAACTCCTATAAGGCAGCAATATGCTGCAAACCCAGACGGCCACTCTTCTCACCCCTCGTCCCTTTGCTGTTCTGGATAATGAGGTCAATAGTCACCTAGGCAACAGCAAAACAAACTGAAATGGAGAAAGGCCTTCCGGCTGGTGACTAGCCGAGGTCCACCTGGCCCCAATAAGCTGCTGAACAAGAAGGGCTGCCAGAAATTTCCCCCTAGGGAATTTGGTGGAGACGAAGACCTGCTCACTGGACAACGGTTCCTCCCAGGATACCCCCAAGCTGAAGAAGCGGGCTCTGAGCCACCCCCTTTCACCCTCCTTTTCCCCACCCTGGCCTGCTGAAGGTGCGCGTCAGGATGTGGACTACTGAGCCCTAAAGAAATAAGTCCTTCCACTTTGACCCCACGGAGGATTGCCTGTGCGGATCTTCAATGAGTCTACCAGTGTCTAGACACGGGAGCAGTTCTGTCTGGCACAGCAGCTCCCTCAAGGAAGACAAGAGTGAGGAGAAAGGAAACTCAAGTCTGACCATTCTGTCCTGGGAGACAAGAGGAAGATCTCATCTCTCATCTTTCCAAGCAAGGCAACGAGACTTTCTCTCATCTTTCCAAGCAAGGCAAGGAGACTTTTTCTCATGAGGAAACAAAAAGAAGTTGGAAGGAACGAAACCAGCCTGGAAGGTGAATTCCTAAGGATTGCCCATTGAAACTGACAAAATGGCCCTTGTTTGACGAGAGGAATGAGCAGAGCATTGATGTGGTCAAAAAGGACTCGAGTGAGACTTTCCCAGCATGTTTCTACCAAAGCTTTGTCTAAGTTTCGCAAAACACTCTCCTAATAAGCAGATGTTTGGCTCTTCAGAAAGTCAACATGCAAAATGCCTTGAGCGTCCCATAACACTGATGCCATGATGTTGCCTTTGGTCTGCCCTCCTTTTCCTTTGACTGGACCACTGCCATCTCTTGGTAGCCATCGCTTTGATGACGCTTTGTCTTCAGGATCATATTGGCAAAGCCATGTTCCAAATTCCGGTTACAATTTGTCAAACAGGTGCCCCAGGATCGTGATCCCTCCTGTTGAAAATTTCCACTGATAGCTCTCGTCGTCACTGCAGCTGATCTGGGCACAATGGTTTTCACAGCCACTGCAGGATTCATCTTCCACATCTTCTCATCTCTTCTTGAAACAAGCCATACCTCCGTAAAGAGTTGATTTCTTTGGGCTAGTGTCCTTAGAAGCTTTTCTTCAAACATCAATGATTTCTTCATTCTTCCACCCAAGCTTCACCGTCAATTGGATGTTTGCTCTTGCTGCAATTTTAGCGGAATTCAAGTTGCACTGATAGGAGGCCTTTTCAGTGGATGTCTCATCCTTCTTAGTGCCTCCAATGAGATCCAGTTCAGAAAGGTTGTAAGAAGTTAGTACATGTTTATTTTAGTGAAAACGAATTGAAATCCATGCATAGATTTCTCACCATGTACATTTTCTATGAACTTTCGGAAGACCCCCTGTACTGAATATTGCCCAAATCCTGGGAGAGAAGTGGATGCGGTCCACTTCCTGTCTTCAGTTTGCCCACAGTGGAGGAGTGCACAGAGCAGGGAAAGGCAGCCCCAGAGAGAGGCATGCCCTCCAGCATGCGGCAGACTGCTGGCCCAGTCCTGGCTCCATGGGTTGCTGTGTGGGCCCAGCAAGCTGACCAACCTCCCTGAACCTTAATTTAATCCTAGGTAGCCCAATTCCACTCGCTATTATAGGACTGCTGTGCAGGGACAGTCAATTAACTTAAGAAAAGGAACCTAGCTCCAAGGTTGGCAACCGGGAATTCCAGTTGATTCCATGGGCGGACCCCCTGAGGAATTCCCAAGCTGAAGTCTCGTGGAAGATGAGGTTCAGTGTGACTAGACTGAAGCACCAATCCAATGAAGGGGAAGTCCCACCCACTCTGCCCTGTGCCTGTATAAAGGTGAGGCGGGGCGGCCGCGCCACTCATTGAAGCCGCCAGTTGGGAGAGGAGCAGAGCCAGGCCGGTGCTCCCGAAGGCAGCAAGATGTTGCGAGCCACAGCTCCCTGCTGGTTCCCACCTGCATACCCAGAAGCTAAGAAGGTGGCCGAGGAGGCGGCCCACGAGGCAAGCCGCCATTTGGGAGAGGAGCAGAGCCAGGTCGGTGTTCCCGAAGGCAGCAAGATGTTGCGAGCCACAGCTCCCTGCTGGTTCCCACCTGCATGCCCAGAAGCCAAGAAGGTGGCCGAGGAGGCGGCCCTCGAGGCAAGCCGCCAGTTGGGAGAGGAGCAGAGCCAGGCCGGTGCTCCCGAAGGCAGCAAGATGTTGCGAGCCACAGCTCCCTGCTGGTTCCCACCTGCATACCCAGAAGCTAAGAAGGTGGCCGAGGAGGCGCCCCACGAGGCAAGCCGCCATTTGGGAGTGGAGCAGAGCCAGGTCGGTGTTCCCGAAGGCAGCAAGATGTTGCGAGCCACAGCTCCCTGCTGGTTCCCTCCTGCATACCCAGAAGCCAAGAAGGTGGCCGAGGAGGCGGCCCTCGAGGCTCCAGAATTCCCACTGCCCTCTCATGAGCCTGCTCAGAGCTTCGGGCTCTGCGTGCCCCAGATGCACAACCAGGCCTCAGCACTCGTGGACATCCGGGCGGAGCCCCAGAATAGGGGTCCGGCGGTGCCCCCAGCGTGGCCCAAGATGGCGACGGAGGCGTGGTACTTCCCCGCGCAGAGGGGGTCGGCCTGCTGCTTGCCAGCCGCCCCAAGGCTGACAGAGAGGCCCTGTGGAGTCCGCATCTCAGCCCCCAGGGAGAGGAAGAGGATCGCCCACTTTCCCAGCCCCTGCTTGGTCGCAGGTCGCACCGATGCCAAGAGAACCCGGGTGGCCGGCAGCAGCCAACGCTCCAATGGCTCCAGGGTCGGCACACAGCCACGGAAGACTGGTCGCAACAGACGGGGGAGGGCATGCAAGACCTCCACCACACTCAGCTCTAAGCGAATCGTCCGTCGTCCATCCTTACCGACTTGGAAGAAACCCATTATCCTCCGAAGGTCTCGCTGCCAAGTCCCCACCGTCATCCGCCGAGGCTATCTCCAACTGTTCACCAAAGAGTGTCTCAAGTTCTGCGCCTCCCAGCAGGAGGCCGAGGAGAAGGCGCTGAACGAGGAGAAGGTGGCCTACGACTGCAGCCCCAACAAGAACATGTACCTGAATGTGGTCCTGAACACCCTCAAGAGACTGAAGGGCCTGACCCCCAGCTCCATGCCGGGCCTCAGCAGGGCCGCCCTGTACAGCCGCCTCCAGGAGTTCCTGCTCACCCAGGACCAGCTCAAGGAGAACGGCTATCCCTTCCCGCACCCCGAGCGGCCCGGAGGCGCCGTCCTCTTCACTGGCCAGGGGAAGGGGCCCGGCGACTCCTCCTGCAGGGTCTGCTGCCGTTGTGGCACCGACTACCTGGTGTCCTCCTCGGGCCGCTGTCTACGCGACCAGTTGTGTTATTATCACTGGGGGCGGGTCCGCTCCAGCCAAGTGGCTGGAGGCCGGGTTAGCCAGTACACCTGCTGTGCAGCTGCTCCTGGCTCAGTGGGCTGCCAGGTGGCAAAGCAGCACGTGCGGGACGGCCGCAAGTAGAGCCTCCATGGCTTCGTGAAGACCTTCAAGAAAGAGTTTTCCACAGACGCTTATCCAGGAATCTACGCCATGGACTGTGAGATGTGCTACACCACGCATGGCCTGGAGCTGACCCGCGTCACCGTGGTGGACGCCGACATGCAAGTGGTGTACGACACCTTCGTCAAGCCCGACAACGAGATCGTGGACTACAACACCAGGTTTTCCGGAGTGACCGAGGCCGACGTCGCCAAGACGAGCGTCACGTTGCCCGAAGTCCAAGCCATCCTGCTGAGCTTTTTCAGCGCCCAAACCATCCTCATCGGGCACAGCCTGGAGAGCGATCTGCTGGCCCTCAAGCTGATCCACAGCACCGTGGTGGACACGGCCGTGCTCTTCCCGCACTACCTGGGTTTCCCCTACAAGCGTTCCCTCAGGAATCTCGCGGCCGACTACCTGGGACAGATCATCCAGGACAGCCAGGACGGCCACAACTCCAGCGAGGACGCAAACGCCTGCCTGCAGCTGGCGATGTGGAAGGTTCGACAGCGCGCCCAGATCCAGCCACGCCACCGGTCCGCCTCTCCCGCCGCCCTGGCCTGTCCTGAGCCCCAGGCCTCTTCCCAAACTGACATCGATCCCGAGAGCTAGCCCTGTCCACCTCGCCGCAAAGCGAAAGAAACTGGAGCAGCCGGCGGCAGGAGAGGGCCAAAAGCCAAGACTAACCCCGACCCCGGACTCCCAGTCCCCCGGAGTCCCTGCCGCGGGCCGTCATCCCTGTCCCCATCCCTCTGCCCCTCCCAGACCTCTGTCCTTCCACCAATGGGCTCCCCGAGGCCCCAGCCGCCACTCCCAGTCCCCGGAGACCCTGCCGCCGCCCCTGGCGCCTATGCCCATCCCTCTGCCCCTCCCAGACCTCTGGCCTTCCACCACTAGCCTCCCCCAGCCCACCTGGACTTCCCCGGCCTCTGACAACAAGGCCAGCCCCCAGGCCCACCAGCCTCCTGATCGTCTTCGTTCTTGGGCCTCTTCCCCTTCTGTGGGGCTGTCTGAACCTCCCCTCCCCCACCCGATTTTTCCCCCGCCCCCGGGGCAGGCGCAGAATAAATGTCTGTATGAAGTTAAAAATTAAAAATAAAAAAAAAGCTAAAAACCACTGAAAGTCCTTTGCTTTTGAATGTGCGCTTACCTGGTTTTCTCTAGAGGCACCACTGTGAGGTGGCTCAAGCGCTTAGGCTCTGGAGTTAGACATCTGGGTTCCCATTCCAATTCCACCACTTACTAGCTTTGTCATATTGGACGCATAACTTTTTTGCGCTTCTACTTCTTGATCTTTCAAGTGTCATCAGAAGATAATTAGACACCCACACAATAGCAATGGGAGATTTTAACACCCCACCGTCAACATGAAACAGATCAACGAGACAGAAAGTTGAAAAGGATATCCAGGAACTGAACTTAGCTCTGCACCAAGCAGACCGAATAGACATCTACATTAACTCTCCACCCCAAATCAACAGAATATACATTCTTCTCAGCACCACATCACACTTATTCCAAAACTGACCACATAGTTGGAAGGAAAGCACTCCTCCGCAAATGCAAAAGAACAGAAATTACAACCAACTGTCTCTCAGACCACAGGGCAGTCAAACTGGACCTCAGGATGAAGAAACTCACTCAAAACCGCTCAACTACACGGAAACGGAGCAATCTGCTCCTGAGTGACTACTGGGTACATAGCGAAATGAAGACAGAATAAAGATGTTCTTTGAAACCAATGAGAACAAAGACACAACATACCAGAATCTCTGGGATACATTGAAAGCAGTGTGTAGAGGGAAACGTAGCATTAAATGCCCACAAGAGAAAGCAGGAAAGATCTAAAATGGACACCCTCACGTCCCAATTCAAAGAACCAGGGAAGCAAGAGCAAACACAATGCCTGAATCAGTCAGTCAACTTCCAACAGGGCTCCAAGAGAGATTGAACCACCATGCCTCTTTAAATCCACGTTTCTATTTGGAATCTTCAATGAGAGATGAGACACTAAGCAGCTAGTTTTGGTGGAATGGCTGATTTTGTCAATGTTTTCGGTGTGTGAGTGTGTGTGTGTGTGTATGTATAGATAACTAAATTAAACTGATAATCTGGATGCTTACATTTCCATTCATTTAATTTGTGTATGTGAGCCCACGCACACGTATATACACACACACTAACACTTCCAGAACACTGACTTAGTGAAGAACTGGATTTCCAGTGTGTCAGACAAATTTCAGAAAGCGCTGAAGAAGGGCATTTCTGATGGATTTCACCGTTCCTGGAATTTTATTTTCCTTTATAACTTAGAGTTCTTCTCTGGAGATTTAATAGATAAAAGTCTTTTGCAGTGTACGTTATTTCATTGTATTTTTATAATTTATTTAAATTGTCATTTTAAATTGACAAATAAAAATGATAGATATTTATGGTGTACAACATGATGTTTCATATATGTATACATTGTGGAATGACACGAAAATCAAGCTAATTAACACATTCGTTTCCTCACATACTGATTTTATGGTGATGAGAACATGTTTCAAATCTACTCTGATAGCACATTTCAAGTATACAGTACATAGTTACCCACTGTGGTTGCCGTGCTGTTCAACATATCTCTAGAACTATTCGTATCTGAAATTTTGTATCATTAGACTAACATCTCCCAATCCCTCCCCGGCCCCTGCCTCGGGTAAGCAGCGTTCTGCTCTCTACGACTCTGAGTTCCACTTTTTTACATTGCACATAGAAGTGAGATCGTGCAGTATTTGTATTTCTGTGTTTGCTTTTTAAAACTTTATGATGTATTGATGTATTTTTTCAGACAGTGTCGGAGTCTGTCACCAAGGCTGGAGTACAGTGACACAAACACGGCTCACCACGGCCTCCACCTCCCGGGGTCAAGAGATCCTCCCACTTCAGCCTCCTGAGTAGCTAGGACTACAGGCGTCCAACACCACACCTGGCTAATTTTTGTATTTTTTGTAGAGATGGTTGATCTCCAACTCCTGGGCTCAACTCTTCCTCCTCCCTTCTCCTCCCAAAGTCCTGGGATTACAGGCCTGAGCCACTGTGTCTGGCCTTTGCTTTATTTCACACAGTAGAACATCCTCTAGGCTCATTCATGTTGCTAATGATAAGATTTCTTTCTTTTTCAAGGCTGAATAGGATTCTATTGGATATATGTACCTATATAGATAGATAGATAGATAGACATTTATTATTATTGTTTTGGGGGGGATATGGTTTCGCTCGTGTTCCCCAGGCTGGAGTGCAGTGGCATGATTTCGGCTCACTACAACCTCTGCCTCCCAGGCTGAAGTGATTCTCCTGCCTCAGCTGAGATTAAAGGCATGTCCCATCATGTGCGGCCAATTTTGTGTTTCTAGGAGAGATGGGTTTTCACCATGTTGGCCAGGCTGGTCTCGAACTCCAACAATTCTACTTCAACTATTTATTGGATACAAATATTTATGTGTGAGAAACAAGATTTTCAAGAGTGAAAGATTTAAAAACGACTTAATTGTACATCAGTAAGAGGCTGGCTAACTAAATCAGAGTACGTTCATCCTTACAGAAGAATACTATGCAGCTAGAACAAAACCAAATGGAGGAAACTCTTCCAAATGGTAACTTGGAATGATGTTCAAGACTTATTGTAAAATAAGTTTACAGTAAGGTGTAAGGTACCTTATGGCAAAATTCTCTCAGAAATGTGTGTGTGTGGATTTCAAGTCATCCCAGTCCTAGAACATTGTGCTCTTTAGAGATGCCATACCTGTCTTTCCCTTTGTAATATCAAAGCAGTAATATCTTCTCTGGAGGCTTGTTGGGTGAATTGAATGGAAGAAAGTTAAGGAGGTACCAGAACCATTGCTGTTTCCCCTCCGTAGCCCTGCCACCCACTAAAGAAAGTTGGATGAGATTACTTAATGATTTCCCATTAAGTTGTATTTCCAAATATCATGATTACCATTTGAATGTAGTTGGTATGGAGCTTCGTGAGTGTGTGCTTCGTTTATTATGCATCACGTTCAGCTCCTTGTTATTTGCCTCCTAGTTATCATAGTAAAACTCTACTCCTCTACTCCGAGGAGCCCCTACCATCCGTATCGTCACTTTCCGGCCCAGCACTCTTCATGCTCGTTCGTTTAAAGCATTCTACATTGGACAAATGAATCTTGGAAGGCAAAAGCTACTGAATTTAGCGAGTTTGTGGAGGCGTTCCCACCGATCAGCCAGGTGGAGTTCCACACACCCGATGACTGCACAGCTCCTATAAGGCAGCAATATGCTGCAAACCCAGACGGCCACTCTTCTCACCCCTCGTCCCTTTGCTGTTCTGGATAATGAGGTCAATAGTCACCTAGGCAACTTGCAAAACTAACTGAAATGGAGAAAGGCCTTCCGGCTGGTGACTAGCCGAGGTCCACCTGGCCCCAATAAGCTGCTGAACAAGAAGGGCTGCCAGAAATTTCCCCCTAGGGAATTTGGTGGAGACGAAGACCTGCTCACTGGACAACGGTTCCTCCCAGGATACCCCCAAGCTGAAGAAGCGGGCTCTGAGCCACCCCCTTTCACCCTCCTTTTCCCCACCCTGGCCTGCTGAAGGTGCGCGTCAGGATGCGGACTACTGAGCCCTAAAGAAATAAGTCCTTCCACTTTGACCCCACGGAGGATTGCCTGTGCGGATCTTCAACGAGTCTACCAGTGTCTAGACACGGGAGCAGTTCTGTCTGGCACAGCAGCTCCCTCAAGGAAGACAAGAGTGAGGAGAAAGGAAACTCAAGTCTGACCATTCTGTCCTGGGAGACAAGAGGAGGATCTCATCTCTCATCTTTCCAAGCAAGGCAACGAGACTTTCTCTCATCTTTCCAAGCAAGGCAAGGAGACTTTTTCTCATGAGGAAACAAAAAGAAGTTGGAAGGAACGAAACCAGCCTGGAAGGTGAATTCCTAAGGATTGCCCATTGAAACTGACAAAATGGCCCTTGTTTGACGAGAGGAATGAGCAGAGCATTGATGTGGTCAAAAAGGACTCGAGTGAGACTTTCCCAGCATGTTTCTACCAAAGCTTTGTCTAAGTTTCGCAAAACACTCTCCTAATAAGCAGATGTTTGGCTCTTCAGAAAGTCAACATGCAAAATGCCTTGAGCGTCCCATAACACTGATGCCATGATGTTGCCTTTGGTCTGCCCTCCTTTTCCTTTGACTGGACCACTGCCATCTCTTGGTAGCCATCGCTTTGATGACGCTTTGTCTTCAGGATCATATTGGCAAAGCCATGTTCCAAATTCCGGTTACAATTTGTCAAACAGGTGCCCCAGGATCGTGATCCCTCCTGTTGAAAATTTCCACTGATAGCTCTCGTCGTCACTGCAGCTGATCTGGGCACAATGGTTTTCACAGCCACTGCAGGATTCATCTTCCACATCTTCTCATCTCTTCTTGAAACAAGCCATACCTCCGTAAAGAGTTGATTTCTTTGGGCTAGTGTCCTTAGAAGCTTTTCTTCAAACATCAATGATTTCTTCATTCTTCCACCCAAGCTTCACCGTCAATTGGATGTTTGCTCTTGCTGCAATTTTAGCGGAATTCAAGTTGCACTGATAGGAGGCCTTTTCAGTGGATGTCTCATCCTTCTTAGTGCCTCCAATGAGATCCAGTTCAGAAAGGTTGTAAGAAGTTAGTACATGTTTATTTTAGTGAAAACGAATTGAAATCCATGCATAGATTTCTCACCATGTACATTTTCTATGAACTTTTGGAAGACCCCCTGTACTGAATATTGCCCAAATCCTGGGAGAGAAGTGGATGCGGTCCACTTCCTGTCTTCAGTTTGCCCACAGTGGAGGAGTGCACAGAGCAGGGAAAGGCAGCCCCAGAGAGAGGCATGCCCTCCAGCATGCGGCAGACTGCTGGCCCAGTCCTGGCTCCATGGGTTGCTGTGTGGGCCCAGCAAGCTGACCAACCTCCCTGAACCTTAATTTAATCCTAGGTAGCCCAATTCCACTCGCTATTATAGGACTGCTGTGCAGGGACAGTCAATTAACTTAAGAAAAGGAACCTAGCTCCAAGGTTGGCAACCGGGAATTCCAGTTGATTCCATGGGCGGACCCCCTGAGGAATTCCCAAGCTGAAGTCTCGTGGAAGATGAGGTTCAGTGTGACTAGACTGAAGCACCAATCCAATGAAGGGGAAGTCCCACCCACTCTGCCCTGTGCCTGTATAAAGGTGAGGCGGGGCGGCCGCGCCACTCATTGAAGCCGCCAGTTGGGAGAGGAGCAGAGCCAGGCCGGTGCTCCCGAAGGCAGCAAGATGTTGCGAGCCACAGCTCCCTGCTGGTTCCCACCTGCATACCCAGAAGCTAAGAAGGTGGCCGAGGAGGCGGCCCACGAGGCAAGCCGCCATTTGGGAGAGGAGCAGAGCCAGGTCGGTGTTCCCGAAGGCAGCAAGATGTTGCGAGCCACAGCTCCCTGCTGGTTCCCACCTGCATGCCCAGAAGCCAAGAAGGTGGCCGAGGAGGCGGCCCTCGAGGCAAGCCGCCAGTTGGGAGAGGAGCAGAGCCAGGCCGGTGCTCCCGAAGGCAGCAAGATGTTGCGAGCCACAGCTCCCTGCTGGTTCCCACCTGCATACCCAGAAGCTAAGAAGGTGGCCGAGGAGGCGCCCCACGAGGCAAGCCGCCATTTGGGAGTGGAGCAGAGCCAGGTCGGTGTTCCCGAAGGCAGCAAGATGTTGCGAGCCACAGCTCCCTGCTGGTTCCCTCCTGCATACCCAGAAGCCAAGAAGGTGGCCGAGGAGGCGGCCCTCGAGGCTCCAGAATTCCCACTGCCCTCTCATCAGCCTGCCCAGAGCTTCGGGCTCTGCGTGCCCCAGATGCACAACCAGGCCTCAGCACTCGTGGACATCCGGGCGGAGCCCCAGAATAGGGGTCCGGCGGTGCCCCCAGCGTGGCCCAAGATGGCGACGGAGGCGTGGTACTTCCCCGCGCAGAGGGGGTCGGCCTGCTGCTTGCCAGCCGCCCCAAGGCTGACAGAGAGGCCCTGTGGAGTCCGCATCTCAGCCCCCAGGGAGAGGAAGAGGATCGCCCACTTTCCCAGCCCCTGCTTGGTCGCAGGTCGCACCGATGCCAAGAGAACCCGGGTGGCCGGCAGCAGCCAACGCTCCAATGGCTCCAGGGTCGGCACACAGCCACGGAAGACTGGTCGCAACAGACGGGGGAGGGCATGCAAGACCTCCACCACACTCAGCTCTAAGCGAATCGTCCGTCGTCCATCCTTACCGACTTGGAAGAAACCCATTATCCTCCGAAGGTCTCGCTGCCAAGTCCCCACCGTCATCCGCCGAGGCTATCTCCAACTGTTCACCAAAGAGTGTCTCAAGTTCTGCGCCTCCCAGCAGGAGGCCGAGGAGAAGGCGCTGAACGAGGAGAAGGTGGCCTACGACTGCAGCCCCAACAAGAACATGTACCTGAATGTGGTCCTGAACACCCTCAAGAGACTGAAGGGCCTGACCCCCAGCTCCATGCCGGGCCTCAGCAGGGCCGCCCTGTACAGCCGCCTCCAGGAGTTCCTGCTCACCCAGGACCAGCTCAAGGAGAACGGCTACCCCTTCCCGCACCCCGAGCGGCCCGGAGGCGCCGTCCTCTTCACTGGCCAGGGGAAGGGGCCCGGCGACTCCTCCTGCAGGGTCTGCTGCCGTTGTGGCACCGACTACCTGGTGTCCTCCTCGGGCCGCTGTCTACGCGACCAGTTGTGTTATTATCACTGGGGGCGGGTCCGCTCCAGCCAAGTGGCTGGAGGCCGGGTTAGCCAGTACACCTGCTGTGCAGCTGCTCCTGGCTCAGTGGGCTGCCAGGTGGCGAAGCAGCACGTGCGGGACGGCCGCAAGGAGAGCCTCCATGGCTTCGTGAAGACCTTCAAGAAAGAGTTTTCCACAGACGCTTATCCAGGAATCTACGCCATGGACTGTGAGATGTGCTACACCACGCATGGCCTGGAGCTGACCCGCGTCACCGTGGTGGACGCCGACATGCAAGTGGTGTACGACACCTTCGTCAAGCCCGACAACGAGATCGTGGACTACAACACCAGGTTTTCCGGAGTGACCGAGGCCGACGTCGCCAAGACGAGCGTCACGTTGCCCGAAGTCCAAGCCATCCTGCTGAGCTTTTTCAGCGCCCAAACCATCCTCATCGGGCACAGCCTGGAGAGCGATCTGCTGGCCCTCAAGCTGATCCACAGCACCGTGGTGGACACGGCCGTGCTCTTC
The DNA here is from genome assembly GCF_028885625.2 of Pongo pygmaeus. Classification (NCBI taxonomy): domain Eukaryota; kingdom Metazoa; phylum Chordata; class Mammalia; order Primates; family Hominidae; genus Pongo; species Pongo pygmaeus. The sequence continues at coordinate 52,285,949 of NC_072380.2, forward strand.
CCGCACTACCTGGGTTTCCCCTACAAGCGTTCCCTCAGGAATCTCGCGGCCGACTACCTGGGACAGATCATCCAGGACAGCCAGGACGGCCACAACTCCAGCGAGGACGCAAACGCCTGCCTGCAGCTGGCGATGTGGAAGGTTCGACAGCGCGCCCAGATCCAGCCACGCCACCGGTCCGCCTCTCCCGCCGCCCTGGCCTGTCCTGAGCCCCAGGCCTCTTCCCAAACTGACATCGATCCCGAGAGCTAGCCCTGTCCACCTCGCCGCAAAGCGAAAGAAACTGGAGCAGCCGGCGGCAGGAGAGGGCCAAAAGCCAAGACTAACCCCGACCCCGGACTCCCAGTCCCCCGGAGTCCCTGCCGCGGGCCGTCATCCCTGTCCCCATCCCTCTGCCCCTCCCAGACCTCTGTCCTTCCACCAATGGGCTCCCCGAGGCCCCAGCCGCCACTCCCAGTCCCCGGAGACCCTGCCGCCGCCCCTGGCGCCTATGCCCATCCCTCTGCCCCTCCCAGACCTCTGGCCTTCCACCACTAGCCTCCCCCAGCCCACCTGGACTTCCCCGGCCTCTGACAACAAGGCCAGCCCCCAGGCCCACCAGCCTCCTGATCGTCTTCGTTCTTGGGCCTCTTCCCCTTCTGTGGGGCTGTCTGAACCTCCCCTCCCCCACCCGATTTTTCCCCCGCCCCCGGGGCAGGCGCAGAATAAATGTCTGTATGAAGTTAAAAATTAAAAATAAAAAAAAAGCTAAAAACCACTGAAAGTCCTTTGCTTTTGAATGTGCGCTTACCTGGTTTTCTCTAGAGGCACCACTGTGAGGTGGCTCAAGCCCTTAGGCTCTGGAGTTAGACATCTGGGTTCCCATTCCAATTCCACCACTTACTAGCTTTGTCATATTGGACGCATAACTTTTTTGCGCTTCTACTTCTTGATCTTTCAAGTGTCATCAGAAGATAATTAGACACCCACACAATAGCAATGGGAGATTTTAACACCCCACCGTCAACATGAAACAGATCAACGAGACAGAAAGTTGAAAAGGATATCCAGGAACTGAACTTAGCTCTGCACCAAGCAGACCGAATAGACATCTACATTAACTCTCCACCCCAAATCAACAGAATATACATTCTTCTCAGCACCACATCACACTTATTCCAAAACTGACCACATAGTTGGAAGGAAAGCACTCCTCCGCAAATGCAAAAGAACAGAAATTACAACCAACTGTCTCTCAGACCACAGGGCAGTCAAACTGGACCTCAGGATGAAGAAACTCACTCAAAACCGCTCAACTACACGGAAACGGAGCAATCTGCTCCTGAGTGACTACTGGGTACATAGCGAAATGAAGACAGAATAAAGATGTTCTTTGAAACCAATGAGAACAAAGACACAACATACCAGAATCTCTGGGATACATTGAAAGCAGTGTGTAGAGGGAAACGTAGCATTAAATGCCCACAAGAGAAAGCAGGAAAGATCTAAAATGGACACCCTCACGTCCCAATTCAAAGAACCAGGGAAGCAAGAGCAAACACAATGCCTGAATCAGTCAGTCAACTTCCAACAGGGCTCCAAGAGAGATTGAACCACCATGCCTCTTTAAATCCACGTTTCTATTTGGAATCTTCAATGAGAGATGAGACACTAAGCAGCTAGTTTTGGTGGAATGGCTGATTTTGTCAATGTTTTCGGTGTGTGAGTGTGTGTGTGTGTGTATGTATAGATAACTAAATTAAACTGATAATCTGGATGCTTACATTTCCATTCATTTAATTTGTGTATGTGAGCCCACGCACACGTATATACACACACACTAACACTTCCAGAACACTGACTTAGTGAAGAACTGGATTTCCAGTGTGTCAGACAAATTTCAGAAAGCGCTGAAGAAGGGCATTTCTGATGGATTTCACCGTTCCTGGAATTTTATTTTCCTTTATAACTTAGAGTTCTTCTCTGGAGATTTAATAGATAAAAGTCTTTTGCAGTGTACGTTATTTCATTGTATTTTTATAATTTATTTAAATTGTCATTTTAAATTGACAAATAAGAATGATAGATATTTATGGTGTACAACATGATGTTTCATATATGTATACATTGTGGAATGACACAAAAATCAAGCTAATTAACACATTCGTTTCCTCACATACTGATTTTATGGTGATGAGAACATGTTTCAAATCTACTCTGATAGCACATTTCAAGTATACAGTACATAGTTACCCACTGTGGTTGCCGTGCTGTTCAACATATCTCTAGAACTATTCGTATCTGAAATTTTGTATCATTAGACTAACATCTCCCAATCCCTCCCCGGCCCCTGCCTCGGGTAAGCAGCGTTCTGCTCTCTACGACTCTGAGTTCCACTTTTTTACATTGCACATAGAAGTGAGATCGTGCAGTATTTGTATTTCTGTGTTTGCTTTTTAAAACTTTATGATGTATTGATGTATTTTTTCAGACAGTGTCGGAGTCTGTCACCAAGGCTGGAGTACAGTGACACAAACACGGCTCACCACGGCCTCCACCTCCCGGGGTCAAGAGATCCTCCCACTTCAGCCTCCTGAGTAGCTAGGACTACAGGCGTCCAACACCACACCTGGCTAATTTTTGTATTTTTTGTAGAGATGGTTGATCTCCAACTCCTGGGCTCAACTCTTCCTCCTCCCTTCTCCTCCCAAAGTCCTGGGATTACAGGCCTGAGCCACTGTGTCTGGCCTTTGCTTTATTTCACACAGTAGAACATCCTCTAGGCTCATTCATGTTGCTAATGATAAGATTTCTTTCTTTTTCAAGGCTGAATAGGATTCTATTGGATATATGTACCTATATAGATAGATAGATAGATAGACATTTATTATTATTGTTTTGGGGGGGATATGGTTTCGCTCGTGTTCCCCAGGCTGGAGTGCAGTGGCATGATTTCGGCTCACTACAACCTCTGCCTCCCAGGCTGAAGTGATTCTCCTGCCTCAGCTGAGATTAAAGGCATGTCCCATCATGTGCGGCCAATTTTGTGTTTCTAGGAGAGATGGGTTTTCACCATGTTGGCCAGGCTGGTCTCGAACTCCAACAATTCTACTTCAACTATTTATTGGATACAAATATTTATGTGTGAGAAACAAGATTTTCAAGAGTGAAAGATTTAAAAACGACTTAATTGTACATCAGTAAGAGGCTGGCTAACTAAATCAGAGTACGTTCATCCTTACAGAAGAATACTATGCAGCTAGAACAAAACCAAATGGAGGAAACTCTTCCAAATGGTAACTTGGAATGATGTTCAAGACTTATTGTAAAATAAGTTTACAGTAAGGTGTAAGGTACCTTATGGCAAAATTCTCTCAGAAATGTGTGTGTGTGGATTTCAAGTCATCCCAGTCCTAGAACATTGTGCTCTTTAGAGATGCCATACCTGTCTTTCCCTTTGTAATATCAAAGCAGTAATATCTTCTCTGGAGGCTTGTTGGGTGAATTGAATGGAAGAAAGTTAAGGAGGTACCAGAACCATTGCTGTTTCCCCTCCGTAGCCCTGCCACCCACTAAAGAAAGTTGGATGAGATTACTTAATGATTTCCCATTAAGTTGTATTTCCAAATATCATGATTACCATTTGAATGTAGTTGGTATGGAGCTTCGTGAGTGTGTGCTTCGTTTATTATGCATCACGTTCAGCTCCTTGTTATTTGCCTCCTAGTTATCATAGTAAAACTCTACTCCTCTACTCCGAGGAGCCCCTACCATCCGTATCGTCACTTTCCGGCCCAGCACTCTTCATGCTCGTTCGTTTAAAGCATTCTACATTGGACAAATGAATCTTGGAAGGCAAAAGCTACTGAATTTAGCGAGTTTGTGGAGGCGTTCCCACCGATCAGCCAGGTGGAGTTCCACACACCCGATGACTGCACAGCTCCTATAAGGCAGCAATATGCTGCAAACCCAGACGGCCACTCTTCTCACCCCTCGTCCCTTTGCTGTTCTGGATAATGAGGTCAATAGTCACCTAGGCAACTTGCAAAACTAACTGAAATGGAGAAAGGCCTTCCGGCTGGTGACTAGCCGAGGTCCACCTGGCCCCAATAAGCTGCTGAACAAGAAGGGCTGCCAGAAATTTCCCCCTAGGGAATTTGGTGGAGACGAAGACCTGCTCACTGGACAACGGTTCCTCCCAGGATACCCCCAAGCTGAAGAAGCGGGCTCTGAGCCACCCCCTTTCACCCTCCTTTTCCCCACCCTGGCCTGCTGAAGGTGCGCGTCAGGATGCGGACTACTGAGCCCTAAAGAAATAAGTCCTTCCACTTTGACCCCACGGAGGATTGCCTGTGCGGATCTTCAACGAGTCTACCAGTGTCTAGACACGGGAGCAGTTCTGTCTGGCACAGCAGCTCCCTCAAGGAAGACAAGAGTGAGGAGAAAGGAAACTCAAGTCTGACCATTCTGTCCTGGGAGACAAGAGGAGGATCTCATCTCTCATCTTTCCAAGCAAGGCAACGAGACTTTCTCTCATCTTTCCAAGCAAGGCAAGGAGACTTTTTCTCATGAGGAAACAAAAAGAAGTTGGAAGGAACGAAACCAGCCTGGAAGGTGAATTCCTAAGGATTGCCCATTGAAACTGACAAAATGGCCCTTGTTTGACGAGAGGAATGAGCAGAGCATTGATGTGGTCAAAAAGGACTCGAGTGAGACTTTCCCAGCATGTTTCTACCAAAGCTTTGTCTAAGTTTCGCAAAACACTCTCCTAATAAGCAGATGTTTGGCTCTTCAGAAAGTCAACATGCAAAATGCCTTGAGCGTCCCATAACACTGATGCCATGATGTTGCCTTTGGTCTGCCCTCCTTTTCCTTTGACTGGACCACTGCCATCTCTTGGTAGCCATCGCTTTGATGACGCTTTGTCTTCAGGATCATATTGGCAAAGCCATGTTCCAAATTCCGGTTACAATTTGTCAAACAGGTGCCCCAGGATCGTGATCCCTCCTGTTGAAAATTTCCACTGATAGCTCTCGTCGTCACTGCAGCTGATCTGGGCACAATGGTTTTCACAGCCACTGCAGGATTCATCTTCCACATCTTCTCATCTCTTCTTGAAACAAGCCATACCTCCGTAAAGAGTTGATTTCTTTGGGCTAGTGTCCTTAGAAGCTTTTCTTCAAACATCAATGATTTCTTCATTCTTCCACCCAAGCTTCACCGTCAATTGGATGTTTGCTCTTGCTGCAATTTTAGCGGAATTCAAGTTGCACTGATAGGAGGCCTTTTCAGTGGATGTCTCATCCTTCTTAGTGCCTCCAATGAGATCCAGTTCAGAAAGGTTGTAAGAAGTTAGTACATGTTTATTTTAGTGAAAACGAATTGAAATCCATGCATAGATTTCTCACCATGTACATTTTCTATGAACTTTCGGAAGACCCCCTGTACTGAATATTGCCCAAATCCTGGGAGAGAAGTGGATGCGGTCCACTTCCTGTCTTCAGTTTGCCCACAGTGGAGGAGTGCACAGAGCAGGGAAAGGCAGCCCCAGAGAGAGGCATGCCCTCCAGCATGCGGCAGACTGCTGGCCCAGTCCTGGCTCCATGGGTTGCTGTGTGGGCCCAGCAAGCTGACCAACCTCCCTGAACCTTAATTTAATCCTAGGTAGCCCAATTCCACTCGCTATTATAGGACTGCTGTGCAGGGACAGTCAATTAACTTAAGAAAAGGAACCTAGCTCCAAGGTTGGCAACCGGGAATTCCAGTTGATTCCATGGGCGGACCCCCTGAGGAATTCCCAAGCTGAAGTCTCGTGGAAGATGAGGTTCAGTGTGACTAGACTGAAGCACCAATCCAATGAAGGGGAAGTCCCACCCACTCTGCCCTGTGCCTGTATAAAGGTGAGGCGGGGCGGCCGCGCCACTCATTGAAGCCGCCAGTTGGGAGAGGAGCAGAGCCAGGCCGGTGCTCCCGAAGGCAGCAAGATGTTGCGAGCCACAGCTCCCTGCTGGTTCCCACCTGCATACCCAGAAGCTAAGAAGGTGGCCGAGGAGGCGGCCCACGAGGCAAGCCGCCATTTGGGAGAGGAGCAGAGCCAGGTCGGTGTTCCCGAAGGCAGCAAGATGTTGCGAGCCACAGCTCCCTGCTGGTTCCCACCTGCATGCCCAGAAGCCAAGAAGGTGGCCGAGGAGGCGGCCCTCGAGGCAAGCCGCCAGTTGGGAGAGGAGCAGAGCCAGGCCGGTGCTCCCGAAGGCAGCAAGATGTTGCGAGCCACAGCTCCCTGCTGGTTCCCACCTGCATACCCAGAAGCTAAGAAGGTGGCCGAGGAGGCGCCCCACGAGGCAAGCCGCCATTTGGGAGTGGAGCAGAGCCAGGTCGGTGTTCCCGAAGGCAGCAAGATGTTGCGAGCCACAGCTCCCTGCTGGTTCCCTCCTGCATACCCAGAAGCCAAGAAGGTGGCCGAGGAGGCGGCCCTCGAGGCTCCAGAATTCCCACTGCCCTCTCATCAGCCTGCCCAGAGCTTCGGGCTCTGCGTGCCCCAGATGCACAACCAGGCCTCAGCACTCGTGGACATCCGGGCGGAGCCCCAGAATAGGGGTCCGGCGGTGCCCCCAGCGTGGCCCAAGATGGCGACGGAGGCGTGGTACTTCCCCGCGCAGAGGGGGTCGGCCTGCTGCTTGCCAGCCGCCCCAAGGCTGACAGAGAGGCCCTGTGGAGTCCGCATCTCAGCCCCCAGGGAGAGGAAGAGGATCGCCCACTTTCCCAGCCCCTGCTTGGTCGCAGGTCGCACCGATGCCAAGAGAACCCGGGTGGCCGGCAGCAGCCAATGCTCCAATGGCTCCAGGGTCGGCACACAGCCACGGAAGACTGGTCGCAACAGACGGGGGAGGGCATGCAAGACCTCCACCACACTCAGCTCTAAGCGAATCGTCCGTCGTCCATCCTTACCGACTTGGAAGAAACCCATTATCCTCCGAAGGTCTCGCTGCCAAGTCCCCACCGTCATCCGCCGAGGCTATCTCCAACTGTTCACCAAAGAGTGTCTCAAGTTCTGCGCCTCCCAGCAGGAGGCCGAGGAGAAGGCGCTGAACGAGGAGAAGGTGGCCTACGACTGCAGCCCCAACAAGAACATGTACCTGAATGTGGTCCTGAACACCCTCAAGAGACTGAAGGGCCTGACCCCCAGCTCCATGCCGGGCCTCAGCAGGGCCGCCCTGTACAGCCGCCTCCAGGAGTTCCTGCTCACCCAGGACCAGCTCAAGGAGAACGGCTACCCCTTCCCGCACCCCGAGCGGCCCGGAGGCGCCGTCCTCTTCACTGGCCAGGGGAAGGGGCCCGGCGACTCCTCCTGCAGGGTCTGCTGCCGTTGTGGCACCGACTACCTGGTGTCCTCCTCGGGCCGCTGTCTACGCGACCAGTTGTGTTATTATCACTGGGGGCGGGTCCGCTCCAGCCAAGTGGCTGGAGGCCGGGTTAGCCAGTACACCTGCTGTGCAGCTGCTCCTGGCTCAGTGGGCTGCCAGGTGGCGAAGCAGCACGTGCGGGACGGCCGCAAGGAGAGCCTCCATGGCTTCGTGAAGACCTTCAAGAAAGAGTTTTCCACAGACGCTTATCCAGGAATCTACGCCATGGACTGTGAGATGTGCTACACCACGCATGGCCTGGAGCTGACCCGCGTCACCGTGGTGGACGCCGACATGCAAGTGGTGTACGACACCTTCGTCAAGCCCGACAACGAGATCGTGGACTACAACACCAGGTTTTCCGGAGTGACCGAGGCCGACGTCGCCAAGACGAGCGTCACGTTGCCCGAAGTCCAAGCCATCCTGCTGAGCTTTTTCAGCGCCCAAACCATCCTCATCGGGCACAGCCTGGAGAGCGATCTGCTGGCCCTCAAGCTGATCCACAGCACCGTGGTGGACACGGCCGTGCTCTTCCCGCACTACCTGGGTTTCCCCTACAAGCGTTCCCTCAGGAATCTCGCGGCCGACTACCTGGGACAGATCATCCAGGACAGCCAGGACGGCCACAACTCCAGCGAGGACGCAAACGCCTGCCTGCAGCTGGCGATGTGGAAGGTTCGACAGCGCGCCCAGATCCAGCCACGCCACCGGTCCGCCTCTCCCGCCGCCCTGGCCTGTCCTGAGCCCCAGGCCTCTTCCCAAACTGACATCGATCCCGAGAGCTAGCCCTGTCCACCTCGCCGCAAAGCGAAAGAAACTGGAGCAGCCGGCGGCAGGAGAGGGCCAAAAGCCAAGACTAACCCCGACCCCGGACTCCCAGTCCCCCGGAGTCCCTGCCGCGGGCCGTCATCCCTGTCCCCATCCCTCTGCCCCTCCCAGACCTCTGTCCTTCCACCAATGGGCTCCCCGAGGCCCCAGCCGCCACTCCCAGTCCCCGGAGACCCTGCCGCCGCCCCTGGCGCCTATGCCCATCCCTCTGCCCCTCCCAGACCTCTGGCCTTCCACCACTAGCCTCCCCCAGCCCACCTGGACTTCCCCGGCCTCTGACAACAAGGCCAGCCCCCAGGCCCACCAGCCTCCTGATCGTCTTCGTTCTTGGGCCTCTTCCCCTTCTGTGGGGCTGTCTGAACCTCCCCTCCCCCACCCGATTTTTCCCCCGCCCCCGGGGCAGGCGCAGAATAAATGTCTGTATGAAGTTAAAAATTAAAAATAAAAAAAAAGCTAAAAACCACTGAAAGTCCTTTGCTTTTGAATGTGCGCTTACCTGGTTTTCTCTAGAGGCACCACTGTGAGGTGGCTCAAGCCCTTAGGCTCTGGAGTTAGACATCTGGGTTCCCATTCCAATTCCACCACTTACTAGCTTTGTCATATTGGACGCATAACTTTTTTGCGCTTCTACTTCTTGATCTTTCAAGTGTCATCAGAAGATAATTAGACACCCACACAATAGCAATGGGAGATTTTAACACCCCACCGTCAACATGAAACAGATCAACGAGACAGAAAGTTGAAAAGGATATCCAGGAACTGAACTTAGCTCTGCACCAAGCAGACCGAATAGACATCTACATTAACTCTCCACCCCAAATCAACAGAATATACATTCTTCTCAGCACCACATCACACTTATTCCAAAACTGACCACATAGTTGGAAGGAAAGCACTCCTCCGCAAATGCAAAAGAACAGAAATTACAACCAACTGTCTCTCAGACCACAGGGCAGTCAAACTGGACCTCAGAATGAAGAAACTCACTCAAAACCGCTCAACTACACGGAAACGGAGCAATCTGCTCCTGAGTGACTACTGGGTACATAGCGAAATGAAGACAGAATAAAGATGTTCTTTGAAACCAATGAGAACAAAGACACAACATACCAGAATCTCTGGGATACATTGAAAGCAGTGTGTAGAGGGAAACGTAGCATTAAATGCCCACAAGAGAAAGCAGGAAAGATCTAAAATGGACACCCTCACGTCCCAATTCAAAGAACCAGGGAAGCAAGAGCAAACACAATGCCTGAATCAGTCAGTCAACTTCCAACAGGGCTCCAAGAGAGATTGAACCACCATGCCTCTTTAAATCCACGTTTCTATTTGGAATCTTCAATGAGAGATGAGACACTAAGCAGCTAGTTTTGGTGGAATGGCTGATTTTGTCAATGTTTTCGGTGTGTGAGTGTGTGTGTGTGTGTATGTATAGATAACTAAATTAAACTGATAATCTGGATGCTTACATTTCCATTCATTTAATTTGTGTATGTGAGCCCACGCACACGCATATACACACACACTAACACTTCCAGAACACTGACTTAGTGAAGAACTGGATTTCCAGTGTGTCAGACAAATTTCAGAAAGCGCTGAAGAAGGGCATTTCTGATGGATTTCACCGTTCCTGGAATTTTATTTTCCTTTATAACTTAGAGTTCTTCTCTGGAGATTTAATAGATAAAAGTCTTTTGCAGTGTACGTTATTTCATTGTATTTTTATAATTTATTTAAATTGTCATTTTAAATTGACAAATAAAAATGATAGATATTTATGGTGTACAACATGATGTTTCATATATGTATACATTGTGGAATGACACAAAAATCAAGCTAATTAACACATTCGTTTCCTCACATACTGATTTTATGGTGATGAGAACATGTTTCAAATCTACTCTGATAGCACATTTCAAGTATACAGTACATAGTTACCCACTGTGGTTGCCGTGCTGTTCAACATATCTCTAGAACTATTCGTATCTGAAATTTTGTATCATTAGACTAACATCTCCCAATCCCTCCCCGGCCCCTGCCTCGGGTAAGCAGCGTTCTGCTCTCTACGACTCTGAGTTCCACTTTTTTACATTGCACATAGAAGTGAGATCGTGCAGTATTTGTATTTCTGTGTTTGCTTTTTAAAACTTTATGATGTATTGATGTATTTTTTCAGACAGTGTCGGAGTCTGTCACCAAGGCTGGAGTACAGTGACACAAACACGGCTCACCACGGCCTCCACCTCCCGGGGTCAAGAGATCCTCCCACTTCAGCCTCCTGAGTAGCTAGGACTACAGGCGTCCAACACCACACCTGGCTAATTTTTGTATTTTTTGTAGAGATGGTTGATCTCCAACTCCTGGGCTCAACTCTTCCTCCTCCCTTCTCCTCCCAAAGTCCTGGGATTACAGGCCTGAGCCACTGTGTCTGGCCTTTGCTTTATTTCACACAGTAGAACATCCTCTAGGCTCATTCATGTTGCTAATGATAAGATTTCTTTCTTTTTCAAGGCTGAATAGGATTCTATTGGATATATGTACCTATATAGATAGATAGATAGATAGATAGACATTTATTATTATTGTTTTGGGGGGGATATGGTTTCGCTCGTGTTCCCCAGGCTGGAGTGCAGTGGCATGATTTCGGCTCACTACAACCTCTGCCTCCCAGGCTGAAGTGATTCTCCTGCCTCAGCTGAGATTAAAGGCATGTCCCATCATGTGCGGCCAATTTTGTGTTTCTAGGAGAGATGGGTTTTCACCATGTTGGCCAGGCTGGTCTCGAACTCCAACAATTCTACTTCAACTATTTATTGGATACAAATATTTATGTGTGAGAAACAAGATTTTCAAGAGTGAAAGATTTAAAAACGACTTAATTGTACATCAGTAAGAGGCTGGCTAACTAAATCAGAGTACGTTCATCCTTACAGAAGAATACTATGCAGCTAGAACAAAACCAAATGGAGGAAACTCTTCCAAATGGTAACTTGGAATGATGTTCAAGACTTATTGTAAAATAAGTTTACAGTAAGGTGTAAGGTACCTTATGGCAAAATTCTCTCAGAAATGTGTGTGTGTGGATTTCAAGTCATCCCAGTCCTAGAACATTGTGCTCTTTAGAGATGCCATACCTGTCTTTCCCTTTGTAATATCAAAGCAGTAATATCTTCTCTGGAGGCTTGTTGGGTGAATTGAATGGAAGAAAGTTAAGGAGGTACCAGAACCATTGCTGTTTCCCCTCCGTAGCCCTGCCACCCACTAAAGAAAGTTGGATGAGATTACTTAATGATTTCCCATTAAGTTGTATTTCCAAATATCATGATTACCATTTGAATGTAGTTGGTATGGAGCTTCGTGAGTGTGTGCTTCGTTTATTATGCATCACGTTCAGCTCCTTGTTATTTGCCTCCTAGTTATCATAGTAAAACTCTACTCCTCTACTCTGAGGAGCCCCTACCATCCGTATCGTCACTTTCCGGCCCAGCACTCTTCATGCTCGTTCGTTTAAAGCATTCTACATTGGACAAATGAATCTTGGAAGGCAAAAGCTACTGAATTTAGCGAGTTTGTGGAGGCGTTCCCACCGATCAGCCAGGTGGAGTTCCACACACCCGATGACTGCACAGCTCCTATAAGGCAGCAATATGCTGCAAACCCCGCCGGCCACTCTTCTCACCCCTCGTCCCTTTGCTGTTCTGGATAATGAGGTCAATAGTCACCTAGGCAACAGCAAAACAAACTGAAATGGAGAAAGGCCTTCCGGCTGGTGACTAGCCGAGGTCCACCTGGCCCCAATAAGCTGCTGAACAAGAAGGGCTGCCAGAAATTTCCCCCTAGGGAATTTGGTGGAGACGAAGACCTGCTCACTGGACAACGGTTCCTCCCAGGATACCCCCAAGCTGAAGAAGCGGGCTCTGAGCCACCCCCTTTCACCCTCCTTTTCCCCACCCTGGCCTGGTGAAGGTGCGCGTCAGGATGTGGACTACTGAGCCCTAAAGAAATAAGTCCTTCCACTTTGACCCCACGGAGGATTGCCTGTGCGGATCTTCAATGAGTCTACCAGTGTCTAGACACGGGAGCAGTTCTGTCTGGCACAGCAGCTCCCTCAAGGAAGACAAGAGTGAGGAGAAAGGAAACTCAAGTCTGACCATTCTGTCCTGGGAGACAAGAGGAGGATCTCATCTCTCATCTTTCCAAGCAAGGCAACGAGACTTTCTCTCATCTTTCCAAGCAAGGCAAGGAGACTTTTTCTCATGAGGAAACAAAAAGAAGTTGGAAGGAACGAAACCAGCCTGGAAGGTGAATTCCTAAGGATTGCCCATTGAAACTGACAAAATGGCCCTTGTTTGACGAGAGGAATGAGCAGAGCATTGATGTGGTCAAAAAGGACTCGAGTGAGACTTTCCCAGCATGTTTCTACCAAAGCTTTGTCTAAGTTTCGCAAAACACTCTCCTAATAAGCAGATGTTTGGCTCTTCAGAAAGTCAACATGCAAAATGCCTTGAGCGTCCCATAACACTGATGCCATGATGTTGCCTTTGGTCTGCCCTCCTTTTCCTTTGACTGGACCACTGCCATCTCTTGGTAGCCATCGCTTTGATGACGCTTTGTCTTCAGGATCATATTGGCAAAGCCATGTTCCAAATTCCGGTTACAATTTGTCAAACAGGTGCCCCAGGATCGTGATCCCTCCTGTTGAAAATTTCCACTGATAGCTCTCGTCGTCACTGCAGCTGATCTGGGCACAATGGTTTTCACAGCCACTGCAGGATTCATCTTCCACATCTTCTCATCTCTTCTTGAAACAAGCCATACCTCCGTAAAGAGTTGATTTCTTTGGGCTAGTGTCCTTAGAAGCTTTTCTTCAAACATCAATGATTTCTTCATTCTTCCACCCAAGCTTCACCGTCAATTGGATGTTTGCTCTTGCTGCAATTTTAGCGGAATTCAAGTTGCACTGATAGGAGGCCTTTTCAGTGGATGTCTCATCCTTCTTAGTGCCTCCAATGAGATCCAGTTCAGAAAGGTTGTAAGAAGTTAGTACATGTTTATTTTAGTGAAAACGAATTGAAATCCATGCATAGATTTCTCACCATGTACATTTTCTATGAACTTTCGGAAGACCCCCTGTACTGAATATTGCCCAAATCCTGGGAGAGAAGTGGATGCGGTCCACTTCCTGTCTTCAGTTTGCCCACAGTGGAGGAGTGCACAGAGCAGGGAAAGGCAGCCCCAGAGAGAGGCATGCCCTCCAGCATGCGGCAGACTGCTGGCCCAGTCCTGGCTCCATGGGTTGCTGTGTGGGCCCAGCAAGCTGACCAACCTCCCTGAACCTTAATTTAATCCTAGGTAGCCCAATTCCACTCGCTATTATAGGACTGCTGTGCAGGGACAGTCAATTAACTTAAGAAAAGGAACCTAGCTCCAAGGTTGGCAACCGGGAATTCCAGTTGATTCCATGGGCGGACCCCCTGAGGAATCCCCAAGCTGAAGTCTCGTGGAAGATGAGGTTCAGTGTGACTAGACTGAAGCACCAATCCAATGAAGGGGAAGTCCCACCCACTCTGCCCTGTGCCTGTATAAAGGTGAGGCGGGGCGGCCGCGCCACTCATTGAAGCCGCCAGTTGGGAGAGGAGCAGAGCCAGGCCGGTGCTCCCGAAGGCAGCAAGATGTTGCGAGCCACAGCTCCCTGCTGGTTCCCACCTGCATACCCAGAAGCTAAGAAGGTGGCCGAGGAGGCGGCCCACGAGGCAAGCCGCCATTTGGGAGAGGAGCAGAGCCAGGTCGGTGTTCCCGAAGGCAGCAAGATGTTGCGAGCCACAGCTCCCTGCTGGTTCCCACCTGCATGCCCAGAAGCCAAGAAGGTGGCCGAGGAGGCGGCCCTCGAGGCAAGCCGCCAGTTGGGAGAGGAGCAGAGCCAGGCCGGTGCTCCCGAAGGCAGCAAGATGTTGCGAGCCACAGCTCCCTGCTGGTTCCCACCTGCATACCCAGAAGCTAAGAAGGTGGCCGAGGAGGCGCCCCACGAGGCAAGCCGCCATTTGGGAGTGGAGCAGAGCCAGGTCGGTGTTCCCGAAGGCAGCAAGATGTTGCGAGCCACAGCTCCCTGCTGGTTCCCTCCTGCATACCCAGAAGCCAAGAAGGTGGCCGAGGAGGCGGCCCTCGAGGCTCCAGAATTCCCACTGCCCTCTCATCAGCCTGCCCAGAGCTTCGGGCTCTGCGTGCCCCAGATGCACAACCAGGCCTCAGCACTCGTGGACATCCGGGCGGAGCCCCAGAATAGGGGTCCGGCGGTGCCCCCAGCGTGGCCCAAGATGGCGACGGAGGCGTGGTACTTCCCCGCGCAGAGGGGGTCGGCCTGCTGCTTGCCAGCCGCCCCAAGGCTGACAGAGAGGCCCTGTGGAGTCCGCATCTCAGCCCCCAGGGAGAGGAAGAGGATCGCCCACTTTCCCAGCCCCTGCTTGGTCGCAGGTCGCACCGATGCCAAGAGAACCCGGGTGGCCGGCAGCAGCCAACGCTCCAATGGCTCCAGGGTCGGCACACAGCCACGGAAGACTGGTCGCAACAGACGGGGGAGGGCATGCAAGACCTCCACCACACTCAGCTCTAAGCGAATCGTCCGTCGTCCATCCTTACCGACTTGGAAGAAACCCATTATCCTCCGAAGGTCTCGCTGCCAAGTCCCCACCGTCATCCGCCGAGGCTATCTCCAACTGTTCACCAAAGAGTGTCTCAAGTTCTGCGCCTCCCAGCAGGAGGCCGAGGAGAAGGCGCTGAACGAGGAGAAGGTGGCCTACGACTGCAGCCCCAACAAGAACATGTACCTGAATGTGGTCCTGAACACCCTCAAGAGACTGAAGGGCCTGACCCCCAGCTCCATGCCGGGCCTCAGCAGGGCCGCCCTGTACAGCCGCCTCCAGGAGTTCCTGCTCACCCAGGA
The DNA here is from genome assembly GCF_028885625.2 of Pongo pygmaeus. Taxonomy (NCBI): domain Eukaryota; kingdom Metazoa; phylum Chordata; class Mammalia; order Primates; family Hominidae; genus Pongo; species Pongo pygmaeus. Next base: position 52,301,099 of record NC_072380.2, read on the forward strand.
CCAGCTCAAGGAGAACGGCTACCCCTTCCCGCACCCCGAGCGGCCCGGAGGCGCCGTCCTCTTCACTGGCCAGGGGAAGGGGCCCGGCGACTCCTCCTGCAGGGTCTGCTGCCGTTGTGGCACCGACTACCTGGTGTCCTCCTCGGGCCGCTGTCTACGCGACCAGTTGTGTTATTATCACTGGGGGCGGGTCCGCTCCAGCCAAGTGGCTGGAGGCCGGGTTAGCCAGTACACCTGCTGTGCAGCTGCTCCTGGCTCAGTGGGCTGCCAGGTGGCGAAGCAGCACGTGCGGGACGGCCGCAAGGAGAGCCTCCATGGCTTCGTGAAGACCTTCAAGAAAGAGTTTTCCACAGACGCTTATCCAGGAATCTACGCCTTGGACTGTGAGATGTGCTACACCACGCATGGCCTGGAGCTGACCCGCGTCACCGTGGTGGACGCCGACATGCAAGTGGTGTACGACACCTTCGTCAAGCCCGACAACGAGATCGTGGACTACAACACCAGGTTTTCCGGAGTGACCGAGGCCGACGTCGCCAAGACGAGCGTCACGTTGCCCGAAGTCCAAGCCATCCTGCTGAGCTTTTTCAGCGCCCAAACCATCCTCATCGGGCACAGCCTGGAGAGCGATCTGCTGGCCCTCAAGCTGATCCACAGCACCGTGGTGGACACGGCCGTGCTCTTCCCGCACTACCTGGGTTTCCCCTACAAGCGTTCCCTCAGGAATCTCGCGGCCGACTACCTGGGACAGATCATCCAGGACAGCCAGGACGGCCACAACTCCAGCGAGGACGCAAACGCCTGCCTGCAGCTGGCGATGTGGAAGGTTCGACAGCGCGCCCAGATCCAGCCACGCCACCGGTCCGCCTCTCCCGCCGCCCTGGCCTGTCCTGAGCCCCAGGCCTCTTCCCAAACTGACATCGATCCCGAGAGCTAGCCCTGTCCACCTCGCCGCAAAGCGAAAGAAACTGGAGCAGCCGGCGGCAGGAGAGGGCCAAAAGCCAAGACTAACCCCGACCCCGGACTCCCAGTCCCCCGGAGTCCCTGCCGCGGGCCGTCATCCCTGTCCCCATCCCTCTGCCCCTCCCAGACCTCTGTCCTTCCACCAATGGGCTCCCCGAGGCCCCAGCCGCCACTCCCAGTCCCCGGAGACCCTGCCGCCGCCCCTGGCGCCTATGCCCATCCCTCTGCCCCTCCCAGACCTCTGGCCTTCCACCACTAGCCTCCCCCAGCCCACCTGGACTTCCCCGGCCTCTGACAACAAGGCCAGCCCCCAGGCCCACCAGCCTCCTGATCGTCTTCGTTCTTGGGCCTCTTCCCCTTCTGTGGGGCTGTCTGAACCTCCCCTCCCCCACCCGATTTTTCCCCCGCCCCCGGGGCAGGCGCAGAATAAATGTCTGTATGAAGTTAAAAATTAAAAATAAAAAAAAAGCTAAAAACCACTGAAAGTCCTTTGCTTTTGAATGTGCGCTTACCTGGTTTTCTCTAGAGGCACCACTGTGAGGTGGCTCAAGCCCTTAGGCTCTGGAGTTAGACATCTGGGTTCCCATTCCAATTCCACCACTGACTAGCTTTGTCATATTGGACGCATAACTTTTTTGCGCTTCTACTTCTTGATCTTTCAAGTGTCATCAGAAGATAATTAGACACCCACACAATAGCAATGGGAGATTTTAACACCCCACCGTCAACATGAAACAGATCAACGAGACAGAAAGTTGAAAAGGATATCCAGGAACTGAACTTAGCTCTGCACCAAGCAGACCGAATAGACATCTACATTAACTCTCCACCCCAAATCAACAGAATATACATTCTTCTCAGCACCACATCACACTTATTCCAAAACTGACCACATAGTTGGAAGGAAAGCACTCCTCCGCAAATGCAAAAGAACAGAAATTACAACCAACTGTCTCTCAGACCACAGGGCAGTCAAACTGGACCTCAGGATGAAGAAACTCACTCAAAACCGCTCAACTACACGGAAACGGTGCAATCTGCTCCTGAGTGACTACTGGGTACATAGCGAAATGAAGACAGAATAAAGATGTTCTTTGAAACCAATGAGAACAAAGACACAACATACCAGAATCTCTGGGATACATTGAAAGCAGTGTGTAGAGGGAAACGTAGCATTAAATGCCCACAAGAGAAAGCAGGAAAGATCTAAAATGGACACCCTCACGTCCCAATTCAAAGAACCAGGGAAGCAAGAGCAAACACAATGCCTGAATCAGTCAGTCAACTTCCAACAGGGCTCCAAGAGAGATTGAACCACCATGCCTCTTTAAATCCACGTTTCTATTTGGAATCTTCAATGAGAGATGAGACACTAAGCAGCTAGTTTTGGTGGAATGGCTGATTTTGTCAATGTTTTCGGTGTGTGAGTGTGTGTGTGTGTGTATGTATAGATAACTAAATTAAACTGATAATCTGGATGCTTACATTTCCATTCATTTAATTTGTGTATGTGAGCCCACGCACACGTATATACACACACACTAACACTTCCAGAACACTGACTTAGTGAAGAACTGGATTTCCAGTGTGTCAGACAAATTTCAGAAAGCGCTGAAGAAGGGCATTTCTGATGGATTTCACCGTTCCTGGAATTTTATTTTCCTTTATAACTTAGAGTTCTTCTCTGGAGATTTAATAGATAAAAGTCTTTTGCAGTGTACGTTATTTCATTGTATTTTTATAATTTATTTAAATTTTCATTTTAAATTGACAAATAAAAATGATAGATATTTATGGTGTACAACATGATGTTTCATATATGTATACATTGTGGAATGACACAAAAATCAAGCTAATTAACACATTCGTTTCCTCACATACTGATTTTATGGTGATGAGAACATGTTTCAAATCTACTCTGATAGCACATTTCAAGTATACAGTACATAGTTACCCACTGTGGTTGCCGTGCTGTTCAACATATCTCTAGAACTATTCGTATCTGAAATTTTGTATCATTAGACTAACATCTCCCAATCCCTCCCCGGCCCCTGCCTCGGGTAAGCAGCGTTCTGCTCTCTACGACTCTGAGTTCCACTTTTTTACATTGCACATAGAAGTGAGATCGTGCAGTATTTGTATTTCTGTGTTTGCTTTTTAAAACTTTATGATGTATTGATGTATTTTTTCAGACAGTGTCGGAGTCTGTCACCAAGGCTGGAGTACAGTGACACAAACACGGCTCACCACGGCCTCCACCTCCCGGGGTCAAGAGATCCTCCCACTTCAGCCTCCTGAGTAGCTAGGACTACAGGCGTCCAACACCACACCTGGCTAATTTTTGTATTTTTTGTAGAGATGGTTGATCTCCAACTCCTGGGCTCAACTCTTCCTCCTCCCTTCTCCTCCCAAAGTCCTGGGATTACAGGCCTGAGCCACTGTGTCTGGCCTTTGCTTTATTTCACACAGTAGAACATCCTCTAGGCTCATTCATGTTGCTAATGATAAGATTTCTTTCTTTTTCAAGGCTGAATAGGATTCTATTGGATATATGTACCTATATAGATAGATAGATAGATAGATAGATAGACATTTATTATTATTGTTTTGGGGGGGATATGGTTTCGCTCGTGTTCCCCAGGCTGGAGTGCAGTGGCATGATTTCGGCTCACTACAACCTCTGCCTCCCAGGCTGAAGTGATTCTCCTGCCTCAGCTGAGATTAAAGGCATGTCCCATCATGTGCGGCCAATTTTGTGTTTCTAGGAGAGATGGGTTTTCACCATGTTGGCCAGGCTGGTCTCGAACTCCAACAATTCTACTTCAACTATTTATTGGATACAAATATTTATGTGTGAGAAACAAGATTTTCAAGAGTGAAAGATTTAAAAACGACTTAATTGTACATCAGTAAGAGGCTGGCTAACTAAATCAGAGTACGTTCATCCTTACAGAAGAATACTATGCAGCTAGAACAAAACCAAATGGAGGAAACTCTTCCAAATGGTAACTTGGAATGATGTTCAAGACTTATTGTAAAATAAGTTTACAGTAAGGTGTAAGGTACCTTATGGCAAAATTCTCTCAGAAATGTGTGTGTGTGGATTTCAAGTCATCCCAGTCCTAGAACATTGTGCTCTTTAGAGATGCCATACCTGTCTTTCCCTTTGTAATATCAAAGCAGTAATATCTTCTCTGGAGGCTTGTTGGGTGAATTGAATGGAAGAAAGTTAAGGAGGTACCAGAACCATTGCTGTTTCCCCTCCGTAGCCCTGCCACCCACTAAAGAAAGTTGGATGAGATTACTTAATGATTTCCCATTAAGTTGTATTTCCAAATATCATGATTACCATTTGAATGTAGTTGGTATGGAGCTTCGTGAGTGTGTGCTTCGTTTATTATGCATCACGTTCAGCTCCTTGTTATTTGCCTCCTAGTTATCATAGTAAAACTCTACTCCTCTACTCCGAGGAGCCCCTACCATCCGTATCGTCACTTTCCGGCCCAGCACTCTTCATGCTCGTTCGTTTAAAGCATTCTACATTGGGCAAATGAATCTTGGAAGGCAAAAGCTACTGAATTTAGCGAGTTTGTGGAGGCGTTCCCACCGATCAGCCAGGTGGAGTTCCACACACCCGATGACTGCACAGCTCCTATAAGGCAGCAATATGCTGCAAACCCAGACGGCCACTCTTCTCACCCCTCGTCCCTTTGCTGTTCTGGATAATGAGGTCAATAGTCACCTAGGCAACTTGCAAAACTAACTGAAATGGAGAAAGGCCTTCCGGCTGGTGACTAGCCGAGGTCCACCTGGCCCCAATAAGCTGCTGAACAAGAAGGGCTGCCAGAAATTTCCCCCTAGGGAATTTGGTGGAGACGAAGACCTGCTCACTGGACAACGGTTCCTCCCAGGATACCCCCAAGCTGAAGAAGCGGGCTCTGAGCCACCCCCTTTCACCCTCCTTTTCCCCACCCTGGCCTGCTGAAGGTGCGCGTCAGGATGCGGACTACTGAGCCCTAAAGAAATAAGTCCTTCCACTTTGACCCCACGGAGGATTGCCTGTGCGGATCTTCAACGAGTCTACCAGTGTCTAGACACGGGAGCAGTTCTGTCTGGCACAGCAGCTCCCTCAAGGAAGACAAGAGTGAGGAGAAAGGAAACTCAAGTCTGACCATTCTGTCCTGGGAGACAAGAGGAGGATCTCATCTCTCATCTTTCCAAGCAAGGCAACGAGACTTTCTCTCATCTTTCCAAGCAAGGCAAGGAGACTTTTTCTCATGAGGAAACAAAAAGAAGTTGGAAGGAACGAAACCAGCCTGGAAGGTGAATTCCTAAGGATTGCCCATTGAAACTGACAAAATGGCCCTTGTTTGACGAGAGGAATGAGCAGAGCATTGATGTGGTCAAAAAGGACTCGAGTGAGACTTTCCCAGCATGTTTCTACCAAAGCTTTGTCTAAGTTTCGCAAAACACTCTCCTAATAAGCAGATGTTTGGCTCTTCAGAAAGTCAACATGCAAAATGCCTTGAGCGTCCCATAACACTGATGCCATGATGTTGCCTTTGGTCTGCCCTCCTTTTCCTTTGACTGGACCACTGCCATCTCTTGGTAGCCATCGCTTTGATGACGCTTTGTCTTCAGGATCATATTGGCAAAGCCATGTTCCAAATTCCGGTTACAATTTGTCAAACAGGTGCCCCAGGATCGTGATCCCTCCTGTTGAAAATTTCCACTGATAGCTCTCGTGGTCACTGCAGCTGATCTGGGCACAATGGTTTTCACAGCCACTGCAGGATTCATCTTCCACATCTTCTCATCTCTTCTTGAAACAAGCCATACCTCCGTAAAGAGTTGATTTCTTTGGGCTAGTGTCCTTAGAAGCTTTTCTTCAAACATCAATGATTTCTTCATTCTTCCACCCAAGCTTCACCGTCAATTGGATGTTTGCTCTTGCTGCAATTTTAGCGGAATTCAAGTTGCACTGATAGGAGGCCTTTTCAGTGGATGTCTCATCCTTCTTAGTGCCTCCAATGAGATCCAGTTCAGAAAGGTTGTAAGAAGTTAGTACATGTTTATTTTAGTGAAAACGAATTGAAATCCATGCATAGATTTCTCACCATGTACATTTTCTATGAACTTTCGGAAGACCCCCTGTACTGAATATTGCCCAAATCCTGGGAGAGAAGTGGATGCGGTCCACTTCCTGTCTTCAGTTTGCCCACAGTGGAGGAGTGCACAGAGCAGGGAAAGGCAGCCCCAGAGAGAGGCATGCCCTCCAGCATGCGGCAGACTGCTGGCCCAGTCCTGGCTCCATGGGTTGCTGTGTGGGCCCAGCAAGCTGACCAACCTCCCTGAACCTTAATTTAATCCTAGGTAGCCCAATTCCACTCGCTATTATAGGACTGCTGTGCAGGGACAGTCAATTAACTTAAGAAAAGGAACCTAGCTCCAAGGTTGGCAACCGGGAATTCCAGTTGATTCCATGGGCGGACCCCCTGAGGAATTCCCAAGCTGAAGTCTCGTGGAAGATGAGGTTCAGTGTGACTAGACTGAAGCACCAATCCAATGAAGGGGAAGTCCCACCCACTCTGCCCTGTGCCTGTATAAAGGTGAGGCGGGGCGGCCGCGCCACTCATTGAAGCCGCCAGTTGGGAGAGGAGCAGAGCCAGGCCGGTGCTCCCGAAGGCAGCAAGATGTTGCGAGCCACAGCTCCCTGCTGGTTCCCACCTGCATACCCAGAAGCTAAGAAGGTGGCCGAGGAGGCGGCCCACGAGGCAAGCCGCCATTTGGGAGAGGAGCAGAGCCAGGTCGGTGTTCCCGAAGGCAGCAAGATGTTGCGAGCCACAGCTCCCTGCTGGTTCCCACCTGCATGCCCAGAAGCCAAGAAGGTGGCCGAGGAGGCGGCCCTCGAGGCAAGCCGCCAGTTGGGAGAGGAGCAGAGCCAGGCCGGTGCTCCCGAAGGCAGCAAGATGTTGCGAGCCACAGCTCCCTGCTGGTTCCCACCTGCATACCCAGAAGCTAAGAAGGTGGCCGAGGAGGCGCCCCACGAGGCAAGCCGCCATTTGGGAGTGGAGCAGAGCCAGGTCGGTGTTCCCGAAGGCAGCAAGATGTTGCGAGCCACAGCTCCCTGCTGGTTCCCTCCTGCATACCCAGAAGCCAAGAAGGTGGCCGAGGAGGCGGCCCTCGAGGCTCCAGAATTCCCACTGCCCTCTCATCAGCCTGCCCAGAGCTTCGGGCTCTGCGTGCCCCAGATGCACAACCAGGCCTCAGCACTCGTGGACATCCGGGCGGAGCCCCAGAATAGGGGTCCGGCGGTGCCCCCAGCGTGGCCCAAGATGGCGACGGAGGCGTGGTACTTCCCCGCGCAGAGGGGGTCGGCCTGCTGCTTGCCAGCCGCCCCAAGGCTGACAGAGAGGCCCTGTGGAGTCCGCATCTCAGCCCCCAGGGAGAGGAAGAGGATCGCCCACTTTCCCAGCCCCTGCTTGGTCGCAGGTCGCACGGATGCCAAGAGAACCCGGGTGGCCGGCAGCAGCCAACGCTCCAATGGCTCCAGGGTCGGCACACAGCCACGGAAGACTGGTCGCAACAGACGGGGGAGGGCATGCAAGACCTCCACCACACTCAGCTCTAAGCGAATCGTCCGTCGTCCATCCTTACCGACTTGGAAGAAACCCATTATCCTCCGAAGGTCTCGCTGCCAAGTCCCCACCGTCATCCGCCGAGGCTATCTCCAACTGTTCACCAAAGAGTGTCTCAAGTTCTGCGCCTCCCAGCAGGAGGCCGAGGAGAAGGCGCTGAACGAGGAGAAGGTGGCCTACGACTGCAGCCCCAACAAGAACATGTACCTGAATGTGGTCCTGAACACCCTCAAGAGACTGAAGGGCCTGACCCCCAGCTCCATGCCGGGCCTCAGCAGGGCCGCCCTGTACAGCCGCCTCCAGGAGTTCCTGCTCACCCAGGACCAGCTCAAGGAGAACGGCTACCCCTTCCCGCACCCCGAGCGGCCCGGAGGCGCCGTCCTCTTCACTGGCCAGGGGAAGGGGCCCGGCGACTCCTCCTGCAGGGTCTGCTGCCGTTGTGGCACCGACTACCTGGTGTCCTCCTCGGGCCGCTGTCTACGCGACCAGTTGTGTTATTATCACTGGGGGCGGGTCCGCTCCAGCCAAGTGGCTGGAGGCCGGGTTAGCCAGTACACCTGCTGTGCAGCTGCTCCTGGCTCAGTGGGCTGCCAGGTGGCGAAGCAGCACGTGCGGGACGGCCGCAAGGAGAGCCTCCATGGCTTCGTGAAGACCTTCAAGAAAGAGTTTTCCACAGACGCTTATCCAGGAATCTACGCCTTGGACTGTGAGATGTGCTACACCACGCATGGCCTGGAGCTGACCCGCGTCACCGTGGTGGACGCCGACATGCAAGTGGTGTACGACACCTTCGTCAAGCCCGACAACGAGATCGTGGACTACAACACCAGGTTTTCCGGAGTGACCGAGGCCGACGTCGCCAAGACGAGCGTCACGTTGCCCGAAGTCCAAGCCATCCTGCTGAGCTTTTTCAGCGCCCAAACCATCCTCATCGGGCACAGCCTGGAGAGCGATCTGCTGGCCCTCAAGCTGATCCACAGCACCGTGGTGGACACGGCCGTGCTCTTCCCGCACTACCTGGGTTTCCCCTACAAGCGTTCCCTCAGGAATCTCGCGGCCGACTACCTGGGACAGATCATCCAGGACAGCCAGGACGGCCACAACTCCAGCGAGGACGCAAACGCCTGCCTGCAGCTGGCGATGTGGAAGGTTCGACAGCGCGCCCAGATCCAGCCACGCCACCGGTCCGCCTCTCCCGCCGCCCTGGCCTGTCCTGAGCCCCAGGCCTCTTCCCAAACTGACATCGATCCCGAGAGCTAGCCCTGTCCACCTCGCCGCAAAGCGAAAGAAACTGGAGCAGCCGGCGGCAGGAGAGGGCCAAAAGCCAAGACTAACCCCGACCCCGGACTCCCAGTCCCCCGGAGTCCCTGCCGCGGGCCGTCATCCCTGTCCCCATCCCTCTGCCCCTCCCAGACCTCTGTCCTTCCACCAATGGGCTCCCCGAGGCCCCAGCCGCCACTCCCAGTCCCCGGAGACCCTGCCGCCGCCCCTGGCGCCTATGCCCATCCCTCTGCCCCTCCCAGACCTCTGGCCTTCCACCACTAGCCTCCCCCAGCCCACCTGGACTTCCCCGGCCTCTGACAACAAGGCCAGCCCCCAGGCCCACCAGCCTCCTGATCGTCTTCGTTCTTGGGCCTCTTCCCCTTCTGTGGGGCTGTCTGAACCTCCCCTCCCCCACCCGATTTTTCCCCCGCCCCCGGGGCAGGCGCAGAATAAATGTCTGTATGAAGTTAAAAATTAAAAATAAAAAAAAAGCTAAAAACCACTGAAAGTCCTTTGCTTTTGAATGTGCGCTTACCTGGTTTTCTCTAGAGGCACCACTGTGAGGTGGCTCAAGCCCTTAGGCTCTGGAGTTAGACATCTGGGTTCCCATTCCAATTCCACCACTGACTAGCTTTGTCATATTGGACGCATAACTTTTTTGCGCTTCTACTTCTTGATCTTTCAAGTGTCATCAGAAGATAATTAGACACCCACACAATAGCAATGGGAGATTTTAACACCCCACCGTCAACATGAAACAGATCAACGAGACAGAAAGTTGAAAAGGATATCCAGGAACTGAACTTAGCTCTGCACCAAGCAGACCGAATAGACATCTACATTAACTCTCCACCCCAAATCAACAGAATATACATTCTTCTCAGCACCACATCACACTTATTCCAAAACTGACCACATAGTTGGAAGGAAAGCACTCCTCCGCAAATGCAAAAGAACAGAAATTACAACCAACTGTCTCTCAGACCACAGGGCAGTCAAACTGGACCTCAGGATGAAGAAACTCACTCAAAACCGCTCAACTACACGGAAACGGAGCAATCTGCTCCTGAGTGACTACTGGGTACATAGCGAAATGAAGACAGAATAAAGATGTTCTTTGAAACCAATGAGAACAAAGACACAACATACCAGAATCTCTGGGATACATTGAAAGCAGTGTGTAGAGGGAAACGTAGCATTAAATGCCCACAAGAGAAAGCAGGAAAGATCTAAAATGGACACCCTCACGTCCCAATTCAAAGAACCAGGGAAGCAAGAGCAAACACAATGCCTGAATCAGTCAGTCAACTTCCAACAGGGCTCCAAGAGAGATTGAACCACCATGCCTCTTTAAATCCACGTTTCTATTTGGAATCTTCAATGAGAGATGAGACACTAAGCAGCTAGTTTTGGTGGAATGGCTGATTTTGTCAATGTTTTCGGTGTGTGAGTGTGTGTGTGTGTGTATGTATAGATAACTAAATTAAACTGATAATCTGGATGCTTACATTTCCATTCATTTAATTTGTGTATGTGAGCCCACGCACACGTATATACACACACACTAACACTTCCAGAACACTGACTTAGTGAAGAACTGGATTTCCAGTGTGTCAGACAAATTTCAGAAAGCGCTGAAGAAGGGCATTTCTGATGGATTTCACCGTTCCTGGAATTTTATTTTCCTTTATAACTTAGAGTTCTTCTCTGGAGATTTAATAGATAAAAGTCTTTTGCAGTGTACGTTATTTCATTGTATTTTTATAATTTATTTAAATTGTCATTTTAAATTGACAAATAAAAATGATAGATATTTATGGTGTACAACATGATGTTTCATATATGTATACATTGTGGAATGACACAAAAATCAAGCTAATTAACACATTCGTTTCCTCACATACTGATTTTATGGTGATGAGAACATGTTTCAAATCTACTCTGATAGCACATTTCAAGTATACAGTACATAGTTACCCACTGTGGTTGCCGTGCTGTTCAACATATCTCTAGAACTATTCGTATCTGAAATTTTGTATCATTAGACTAACATCTCCCAATCCCTCCCCGGCCCCTGCCTCGGGTAAGCAGCGTTCTGCTCTCTACGACTCTGAGTTCCACTTTTTTACATTGCACATAGAAGTGAGATCGTGCAGTATTTGTATTTCTGTGTTTGCTTTTTAAAACTTTATGATGTATTGATGTATTTTTTCAGACAGTGTCGGAGTCTGTCACCAAGGCTGGAGTACAGTGACACAAACACGGCTCACCACGGCCTCCACCTCCCGGGGTCAAGAGATCCTCCCACTTCAGCCTCCTGAGTAGCTAGGACTACAGGCGTCCAACACCACACCTGGCTAATTTTTGTATTTTTTGTAGAGATGGTTGATCTCCAACTCCTGGGCTCAACTCTTCCTCCTCCCTTCTCCTCCCAAAGTCCTGGGATTACAGGCCTGAGCCACTGTGTCTGGCCTTTGCTTTATTTCACACAGTAGAACATCCTCTAGGCTCATTCATGTTGCTAATGATAAGATTTCTTTCTTTTTCAAGGCTGAATAGGATTCTATTGGATATATGTACCTATATAGATAGATAGATAGATAGATAGACATTTATTATTATTGTTTTGGGGGGGATATGGTTTCGCTCGTGTTCCCCAGGCTGGAGTGCAGTGGCATGATTTCGGCTCACTACAACCTCTGCCTCCCAGGCTGAAGTGATTCTCCTGCCTCAGCTGAGATTAAAGGCATGTCCCATCATGTGCGGCCAATTTTGTGTTTCTAGGAGAGATGGGTTTTCACCATGTTGGCCAGGCTGGTCTCGAACTCCAACAATTCTACTTCAACTATTTATTGGATACAAATATTTATGTGTGAGAAACAAGATTTTCAAGAGTGAAAGATTTAAAAACGACTTAATTGTACATCAGTAAGAGGCTGGCTAACTAAATCAGAGTACGTTCATCCTTACAGAAGAATACTATGCAGCTAGAACAAAACCAAATGGAGGAAACTCTTCCAAATGGTAACTTGGAATGATGTTCAAGACTTATTGTAAAATAAGTTTACAGTAAGGTGTAAGGTACCTTATGGCAAAATTCTCTCAGAAATGTGTGTGTGTGGATTTCAAGTCATCCCAGTCCTAGAACATTGTGCTCTTTAGAGATGCCATACCTGTCTTTCCCTTTGTAATATCAAAGCAGTAATATCTTCTCTGGAGGCTTGTTGGGTGAATTGAATGGAAGAAAGTTAAGGAGGTACCAGAACCATTGCTGTTTCCCCTCCGTAGCCCTGCCACCCACTAAAGAAAGTTGGATGAGATTACTTAATGATTTCCCATTAAGTTGTATTTCCAAATATCATGATTACCATTTGAATGTAGTTGGTATGGAGCTTCGTGAGTGTGTGCTTCGTTTATTATGCATCACGTTCAGCTCCTTGTTATTTGCCTCCTAGTTATCATAGTAAAACTCTACTCCTCTACTCCGAGGAGCCCCTACCATCCGTATCGTCACTTTCCGGCCCAGCACTCTTCATGCTCGTTCGTTTAAAGCATTCTACATTGGACAAATGAATCTTGGAAGGCAAAAGCTACTGAATTTAGCGAGTTTGTGGAGGCGTTCCCACCGATCAGCCAGGTGGAGTTCCACACACCCGATGACTGCACAGCTCCTATAAGGCAGCAATATGCTGCAAACCCAGACGGCCACTCTTCTCACCCCTCGTCCCTTTGCTGTTCTGGATAATGAGGTCAATAGTCACCTAGGCAACTTGCAAAACTAACTGAAATGGAGAAAGGCCTTCCGGCTGGTGACTAGCCGAGGTCCACCTGGCCCCAATAAGCTGCTGAACAAGAAGGGCTGCCAGAAATTTCCCCCTAGGGAATTTGGTGGAGACGAAGACCTGCTCACTGGACAACGGTTCCTCCCAGGATACCCCCAAGCTGAAGAAGCGGGCTCTGAGCCACCCCCTTTCACCCTCCTTTTCCCCACCCTGGCCTGCTGAAGGTGCGCGTCAGGATGCGGACTACTGAGCCCTAAAGAAATAAGTCCTTCCACTTTGACCCCACGGAGGATTGCCTGTGCGGATCTTCAACGAGTCTACCAGTGTCTAGACACGGGAGCAGTTCTGTCTGGCACAGCAGCTCCCTCAAGGAAGACAAGAGTGAGGAGAAAGGAAACTCAAGTCTGACCATTCTGTCCTGGGACAAGAGGAGGATCTCATCTCTCATCTTTCCAAGCAAGGCAACGAGACTTTCTCTCATCTTTCCAAGCAAGGCAAGGAGACTTTTTCTCATGAGGAAACAAAAAGAAGTTGGAAGGAACGAAACCAGCCTGGAAGGTGAATTCCTAAGGATTGCCCATTGAAACTGACAAAATGGCCCTTGTTTGACGAGAGGAATGAGCAGAGCATTGATGTGGTCAAAAAGGACTCGAGTGAGACTTTCCCAGCATGTTTCTACCAAAGCTTTGTCTAAGTTTCGCAAAACACTCTCCTAATAAGCAGATGTTTGGCTCTTCAGAAAGTCAACATGCAAAATGCCTTGAGCGTCCCATAACACTGATGCCATGATGTTGCCTTTGGTCTGCCCTCCTTTTCCTTTGACTGGACCACTGCCATCTCTTGGTAGCCATCGCTTTGATGACGCTTTGTCTTCAGGATCATATTGGCAAAGCCATGTTCCAAATTCCGGTTACAATTTGTCAAACAGGTGCCCCAGGATCGTGATCCCTCCTGTTGAAAATTTCCACTGATAGCTCTCGTCGTCACTGCAGCTGATCTGGGCACAATGGTTTTCACAGCCACTGCAGGATTCATCTTCCACATCTTCTCATCTCTTCTTGAAACAAGCCATACCTCCGTAAAGAGTTGATTTCTTTGGGCTAGTGTCCTTAGAAGCTTTTCTTCAAACATCAATGATTTCTTCATTCTTCCACCCAAGCTTCACCGTCAATTGGATGTTTGCTCTTGCTGCAATTTTAGCGGAATTCAAGTTGCACTGATAGGAGGCCTTTTCAGTGGATGTCTCATCCTTCTTAGTGCCTCCAATGAGATCCAGTTCAGAAAGGTTGTAAGAAGTTAGTACATGTTTATTTTAGTGAAAACGAATTGAAATCCATGCATAGATTTCTCACCATGTACATTTTCTATGAACTTTCGGAAGACCCCCTGTACTGAATATTGCCCAAATCCTGGGAGAGAAGTGGATGCGGTCCACTTCCTGTCTTCAGTTTGCCCACAGTGGAGGAGTGCACAGAGCAGGGAAAGGCAGCCCCAGAGAGAGGCATGCCCTCCAGCATGCGGCAGACTGCTGGCCCAGTCCTGGCTCCATGGGTTGCTGTGTGGGCCCAGCAAGCTGACCAACCTCCCTGAACCTTAATTTAATCCTAGGTAGCCCAATTCCACTCGCTATTATAGGACTGCTGTGCAGGGACAGTCAATTAACTTAAGAAAAGGAACCTAGCTCCAAGGTTGGCAACCGGGAATTCCAGTTGATTCCATGGGCGGACCCCCTGAGGAATTCCCAAGCTGAAGTCTCGTGGAAGATGAGGTTCAGTGTGACTAGACTGAAGCACCAATCCAATGAAGGGGAAGTCCCACCCACTCTGCCCTGTGCCTGTATAAAGGTGAGGCGGGGCGGCCGCGCCACTCATTGAAGCCGCCAGTTGGGAGAGGAGCAGAGCCAGGCCGGTGCTCCCGAAGGCAGCAAGATGTTGCGAGCCACAGCTCCCTGCTGGTTCCCACCTGCATACCCAGAAGCTAAGAAGGTGGCCGAGGAGGCGGCCCACGAGGCAAGCCGCCATTTGGGAGAGGAGCAGAGCCAGGTCGGTGTTCCCGAAGGCAGCAAGATGTTGCGAGCCACAGCTCCCTGCTGGTTCCCACCTGCATGCCCAGAAGCCAAGAAGGTGGCCGAGGAGGCGGCCCTCGAGGCAAGCCGCCAGTTGGGAGAGGAGCAGAGCCAGGCCGGTGCTCCCGAAGGCAGCAAGATGTTGCGAGCCACAGCTCCCTGCTGGTTCCCACCTGCATACCCAGAAGCTAAGAAGGTGGCCGAGGAGGCGCCCCACGAGGCAAGCCGCCATTTGGGAGTGGAGCAGAGCCAGGTCGGTGTTCCCGAAGGCAGCAAGATGTTGCGAGCCACAGCTCCCTGCTGGTTCCCTCCTGCATACCCAGAAGCCAAGAAGGTGGCCGAGGAGGCGGCCCTCGAGGCTCCAGAATTCCCACTGCCCTCTCATCAGCCTGCCCAGAGCTTCGGGCTCTGCGTGCCCCAGATGCACAACCAGGCCTCAGCACTCGTGGACATCCGGGCGGAGCCCCAGAATAGGGGTCCGGCGGTGCCCCCAGCGTGGCCCAAGATGGCGACGGAGGCGTGGTACTTCCCCGCGCAGAGGGGGTCGGCCTGCTGCTTGCCAGCCGCCCCAAGGCTGACAGAGAGGCCCTGTGGAGTCCGCATCTCAGCCCCCAGGGAGAGGAAGAGGATCGCCCACTTTCCCAGCCCCTGCTTGGTCGCAGGTCGCACCGATGCCAAGAGAACCCGGGTGGCCGGCAGCAGCCAACGCTCCAATGGCTCCAGGGTCGGCACACAGCCACGGAAGACTGGTCGCAACAGACGGGGGAGGGCATGCAAGACCTCCACCACACTCAGCTCTAAGCGAATCGTCCGTCGTCCATCCTTACCGACTTGGAAGAAACCCATTATCCTCCGAAGGTCTCGCTGCCAAGTCCCCACCGTCATCCGCCGAGGCTATCTCCAACTGTTCACCAAAGAGTGTCTCAAGTTCTGCGCCTCCCAGCAGGAGGCCGAGGAGAAGGCGCTGAACGAGGAGAAGGTGGCCTACGACTGCAGCCCCAACAAGAACATGTACCTGAATGTGGTCCTGAACACCCTCAAGAGACTGAAGGGCCTGACCCCCAGCTCCATGCCGGGCCTCAGCAGGGCCGCCCTGTACAGCCGCCTCCAGGAGTTCCTGCTCACCCAGGACCAGCTCAAGGAGAACGGCTACCCCTTCCCGCACCCCGAGCGGCCCGGAGGCGCCGTCCTCTTCACTGGCCAGGGGAAGGGGCCCGGCGACTCCTCCTGCAGGGTCTGCTGCCGTTGTGGCACCGACTACCTGGTGTCCTCCTCGGGCCGCTGTCTACGCGACCAGTTGTGTTATTATCACTGGGGGCGGGTCCGCTCCAGCCAAGTGGCTGGAGGCCGGGTTAGCCAGTACACCTGCTGTGCAGCTGCTCCTGGCTCAGTGGGCTGCCAGGTGGCGAAGCAGCACGTGCGGGACGGCCGCAAGGAGAGCCTCCATGGCTTCGTGAAGACCTTCAAGAAAGAGTTTTCCACAGACGCTTATCCAGGAATCTACGCCATGGACTGTGAGATGTGCTACACCACGCATGGCCTGGAGCTGACCCGCGTCACCGTGGTGGACGCCGACATGCAAGTGGTGTACGACACCTTCGTCAAGCCCGACAACGAGATCGTGGACTACAACACCAGGTTTTCCGGAGTGACCGAGGCCGACGTCGCCAAGACGAGCGTCACGTTGCCCGAAGTCCAAGCCATCCTGCTGAGCTTTTTCAGCGCCCAAACCATCCTCATCGGGCACAGCCTGGAGAGCGATCTGCTGGCCCTCAAGCTGATCCACAGCACCGTGGTGGACACGGCCGTGCTCTTCCCGCACTACCTGGGTTTCCCCTACAAGCGTTCCCTCAGGAATCTCGCGGCCGACTACCTGGGACAGATCATCCAGGACAGCCAGGACGGCCACAACTCCAGCGAGGACGCAAACGCCTGCCTGCAGCTGGCGATGTGGAAGGTTCGACAGCGCGCCCAGATCCAGCCACGCCACCGGTCCGCCTCTCCCGCCGCCCTGGCCTGTCCTGAGCCCCAGGCCTCTTCCCAAACTGACATCGATCCCGAGAGCTAGCCCTGTCCACCTCGCCGCAAAGCGAAAGAAACTGGAGCAGCCGGCGGCAGGAGAGGGCCAAAAGCCAAGACTAACCCCGACCCCGGACTCCCAGTCCCCCGGAGTCCCTGCCGCGGGCCGTCATCCCTGTCCCCATCCCTCTGCCCCTCCCAGACCTCTGTCCTTCCACCAATGGGCTCCCCGAGGCCCCAGCCGCCACTCCCAGTCCCCGGAGACCCTGCCGCCGCCCCTGGCGCCTATGCCCATCCCTCTGCCCCTCCCAGACCTCTGGCCTTCCACCACTAGCCTCCCCCAGCCCACCTGGACTTCCCCGGCCTCTGACAACAAGGCCAGCCCCCAGGCCCACCAGCCTCCTGATCGTCTTCGTTCTTGGGCCTCTTCCCCTTCTGTGGGGCTGTCTGAACCTCCCCTCCCCCACCCGATTTTTCCCCCGCCCCCGGGGCAGGCGCAGAATAAATGTCTGTATGAAGTTAAAAATTAAAAATAAAAAAAAAGCTAAAAACCACTGAAAGTCCTTTGCTTTTGAATGTGCGCTTACCTGGTTTTCTCTAGAGGCACCACTGTGAGGTGGCTCAAGCCCTTAGGCTCTGGAGTTAGACATCTGGGTTCCCATTCCAATTCCACCACTGACTAGCTTTGTCATATTGGACGCATAACTTTTTTGCGCTTCTACTTCTTGATCTTTCAAGTGTCATCAGAAGATAATTAGACACCCACACAATAGCAATGGGAGATTTTAACACCCCACCGTCAACATGAAACAGATCAACGAGACAGAAAGTTGAAAAGGATATCCAGGAACTGAACTTAGCTCTGCACCAAGCAGACCGAATAGACATCTACATTAACTCTCCACCCCAAATCAACAGAATATACATTCTTCTCAGCACCACATCACACTTATTCCAAAACTGACCACATAGTTGGAAGGAAAGCACTCCTCCGCAAATGCAAAAGAACAGAAATTACAACCAACTGTCTCTCAGACCACAGGGCAGTCAAACTGGACCTCAGGATGAAGAAACTCACTCAAAACCGCTCAACTACACGGAAACGGAGCAATCTGCTCCTGAGTGACTACTGGGTACATAGCGAAATGAAGACAGAATAAAGATGTTCTTTGAAACCAATGAGAACAAAGACACAACATACCAGAATCTCTGGGATACATTGAAAGCAGTGTGTAGAGGGAAACGTAGCATTAAATGCCCACAAGAGAAAGCAGGAAAGATCTAAAATGGACACCCTCACGTCCCAATTCAAAGAACCAGGGAAGCAAGAGCAAACACAATGCCTGAATCAGTCAGTCAACTTCCAACAGGGCTCCAAGAGAGATTGAACCACCATGCCTCTTTAAATCCACGTTTCTATTTGGAATCTTCAATGAGAGATGAGACACTAAGCAGCTAGTTTTGGTGGAATGGCTGATTTTGTCAATGTTTTCGGTGTGTGAGTGTGTGTGTGTGTGTATGTATAGATAACCAAATTAAACTGATAATCTGGATGCTTACATTTCCATTCATTTAATTTGTGTATGTGAGCCCACGCACACGTATATACACACACACTAACACTTCCAGAACACTGACTTAGTGAAGAACTGGATTTCCAGTGTGTCAGACAAATTTCAGAAAGCGCTGAAGAAGGGCATTTCTGATGGATTTCACCGTTCCTGGAATTTTATTTTCCTTTATAACTTAGAGTTCTTCTCTGGAGATTTAATAGATAAAAGTCTTTTGCAGTGTACGTTATTTCATTGTATTTTTATAATTTATTTAAATTGTCATTTTAAATTGACAAATAAAAATGATAGATATTTATGGTGTACAACATGATGTTTCATATATGTATACATTGTGGAATGACACAAAAATCAAGCTAATTAACACATTCGTTTCCTCACATACTGATTTTATGGTGATGAGAACATGTTTCAAATCTACTCTGATAGCACATTTCAAGTATACAGTACATAGTTACCCACTGTGGTTGCCGTGCTGTTCAACATATCTCTAGAACTATTCGTATCTGAAATTTTGTATCATTAGACTAACATCTCCCAATCCCTCCCCGGCCCCTGCCTCGGGTAAGCAGCGTTCTGCTCTCTACGACTCTGAGTTCCACTTTTTTACATTGCACATAGAAGTGAGATCGTGCAGTATTTGTATTTCTGTGTTTGCTTTTTAAAACTTTATGATGTATTGATGTATTTTTTCAGACAGTGTCGGAGTCTGTCACCAAGGCTGGAGTACAGTGACACAAACACGGCTCACCACGGCCTCCACCTCCCGGGGTCAAGAGATCCTCCCACTTCAGCCTCCTGAGTAGCTAGGACTACAGGCGTCCAACACCACACCTGGCTAATTTTTGTATTTTTTGTAGAGATGGTTGATCTCCAACTCCTGGGCTCAACTCTTCCTCCTCCCTTCTCCTCCCAAAGTCCTGGGATTACAGGCCTGAGCCACTGTGTCTGGCCTTTGCTTTATTTCACACAGTAGAACATCCTCTAGGCTCATTCATGTTGCTAATGATAAGATTTCTTTCTTTTTCAAGGCTGAATAGGATTCTATTGGATATATGTACCTATATAGATAGATAGATAGATAGATAGACATTTATTATTATTGTTTTGGGGGGGATATGGTTTCGCTCGTGTTCCCCAGGCTGGAGTGCAGTGGCATGATTTCGGCTCACTACAACCTCTGCCTCCCAGGCTGAAGTGATTCTCCTGCCTCAGCTGAGATTAAAGGCATGTCCCATCATGTGCGGCCAATTTTGTGTTTCTAGGAGAGATGGGTTTTCACCATGTTGGCCAGGCTGGTCTCGAACTCCAACAATTCTACTTCAACTATTTATTGGATACAAATATTTATGTGTGAGAAACAAGATTTTCAAGAGTGAAAGATTTAAAAACGACTTAATTGTACATCAGTAAGAGGCTGGCTAACTAAATCAGAGTACGTTCATCCTTACAGAAGAATACTATGCAGCTAGAACAAAACCAAATGGAGGAAACTCTTCCAAATGGTAACTTGGAATGATGTTCAAGACTTATTGTAAAATAAGTTTACAGTAAGGTGTAAGGTACCTTATGGCAAAATTCTCTCAGAAATGTGTGTGTGTGGATTTCAAGTCATCCCAGTCCTAGAACATTGTGCTCTTTAGAGATGCCATACCTGTCTTTCCCTTTGTAATATCAAAGCAGTAATATCTTCTCTGGAGGCTTGTTGGGTGAATTGAATGGAAGAAAGTTAAGGAGGTACCAGAACCATTGCTGTTTCCCCTCCGTAGCCCTGCCACCCACTAAAGAAAGTTGGATGAGATTACTTAATGATTTCCCATTAAGTTGTATTTCCAAATATCATGATTACCATTTGAATGTAGTTGGTATGGAGCTTCGTGAGTGTGTGCTTCGTTTATTATGCATCACGTTCAGCTCCTTGTTATTTGCCTCCTAGTTATCATAGTAAAACTCTACTCCTCTACTCCGAGGAGCCCCTACCATCCGTATCGTCACTTTCCGGCCCAGCACTCTTCATGCTCGTTCGTTTAAAGCATTCTACATTGGACAAATGAATCTTGGAAGGCAAAAGCTACTGAATTTAGCGAGTTTGTGGAGGCGTTCCCACCGATCAGCCAGGTGGAGTTCCACACACCCGATGACTGCACAGCTCCTATAAGGCAGCAATATGCTGCAAACCCAGACGGCCACTCTTCTCACCCCTCGTCCCTTTGCTGTTCTGGATAATGAGGTCAATAGTCACCTAGGCAACTTGCAAAACTAACTGAAATGGAGAAAGGCCTTCCGGCTGGTGACTAGCCGAGGTCCACCTGGCCCCAATAAGCTGCTGAACAAGAAGGGCTGCCAGAAATTTCCCCCTAGGGAATTTGGTGGAGACGAAGACCTGCTCACTGGACAACGGTTCCTCCCAGGATACCCCCAAGCTGAAGAAGCGGGCTCTGAGCCACCCCCTTTCACCCTCCTTTTCCCCACCCTGGCCTGCTGAAGGTGCGCGTCAGGATGCGGACTACTGAGCCCTAAAGAAATAAGTCCTTCCACTTTGACCCCACGGAGGATTGCCTGTGCGGATCTTCAACGAGTCTACCAGTGTCTAGACACGGGAGCAGTTCTGTCTGGCACAGCAGCTCCCTCAAGGAAGACAAGAGTGAGGAGAAAGGAAACTCAAGTCTGACCATTCTGTCCTGGGAGACAAGAGGAGGATCTCATCTCTCATCTTTCCAAGCAAGGCAACGAGACTTTCTCTCATCTTTCCAAGCAAGGCAAGGAGACTTTTTCTCATGAGGAAACAAAAAGAAGTTGGAAGGAACGAAACCAGCCTGGAAGGTGAATTCCTAAGGATTGCCCATTGAAACTGACAAAATGGCCCTTGTTTGACGAGAGGAATGAGCAGAGCATTGATGTGGTCAAAAAGGACTCGAGTGAGACTTTCCCAGCATGTTTCTACCAAAGCTTTGTCTAAGTTTCGCAAAACACTCTCCTAATAAGCAGATGTTTGGCTCTTCAGAAAGTCAACATGCAAAATGCCTTGAGCGTCCCATAACACTGATGCCATGATGTTGCCTTTGGTCTGCCCTCCTTTTCCTTTGACTGGACCACTGCCATCTCTTGGTAGCCATCGCTTTGATGACGCTTTGTCTTCAGGATCATATTGGCAAAGCCATGTTCCAAATTCCGGTTACAATTTGTCAAACAGGTGCCCCAGGATCGTGATCCCTCCTGTTGAAAATTTCCACTGATAGCTCTCGTCGTCACTGCAGCTGATCTGGGCACAATGGTTTTCACAGCCACTGCAGGATTCATCTTCCACATCTTCTCATCTCTTCTTGAAACAAGCCATACCTCCGTAAAGAGTTGATTTCTTTGGGCTAGTGTCCTTAGAAGCTTTTCTTCAAACATCAATGATTTCTTCATTCTTCCACCCAAGCTTCACCGTCAATTGGATGTTTGCTCTTGCTGCAATTTTAGCGGAATTCAAGTTGCACTGATAGGAGGCCTTTTCAGTGGATGTCACATCCTTCTTAGTGCCTCCAATGAGATCCAGTTCAGAAAGGTTGTAAGAAGTTAGTACATGTTTATTTTAGTGAAAACGAATTGAAATCCATGCATAGATTTCTCACCATGTACATTTTCTATGAACTTTCGGAAGACCCCCTGTACTGAATATTGCCCAAATCCTGGGAGAGAAGTGGATGCGGTCCACTTCCTGTCTTCAGTTTGCCCACAGTGGAGGAGTGCACAGAGCAGGGAAAGGCAGCCCCAGAGAGAGGCATGCCCTCCAGCATGCGGCAGACTGCTGGCCCAGTCCTGGCTCCATGGGTTGCTGTGTGGGCCCAGCAAGCTGACCAACCTCCCTGAACCTTAATTTAATCCTAGGTAGCCCAATTCCACTCGCTATTATAGGACTGCTGTGCAGGGACAGTCAATTAACTTAAGAAAAGGAACCTAGCTCCAAGGTTGGCAACCGGGAATTCCAGTTGATTCCATGGGCGGACCCCCTGAGGAATTCCCAAGCTGAAGTCTCGTGGAAGATGAGGTTCAGTGTGACTAGACTGAAGCACCAATCCAATGAAGGGGAAGTCCCACCCACTCTGCCCTGTGCCTGTATAAAGGTGAGGCGGGGCGGCCGCGCCACTCATTGAAGCCGCCAGTTGGGAGAGGAGCAGAGCCAGGCCGGTGCTCCCGAAGGCAGCAAGATGTTGCGAGCCACAGCTCCCTGCTGGTTCCCACCTGCATACCCAGAAGCTAAGAAGGTGGCCGAGGAGGCGGCCCACGAGGCAAGCCGCCATTTGGGAGAGGAGCAGAGCCAGGTCGGTGTTCCCGAAGGCAGCAAGATGTTGCGAGCCACAGCTCCCTGCTGGTTCCCACCTGCATGCCCAGAAGCCAAGAAGGTGGCCGAGGAGGCGGCCCTCGAGGCAAGCCGCCAGTTGGGAGAGGAGCAGAGCCAGGCCGGTGCTCCCGAAGGCAGCAAGATGTTGCGAGCCACAGCTCCCTGCTGGTTCCCACCTGCATACCCAGAAGCTAAGAAGGTGGCCGAGGAGGCGCCCCACGAGGCAAGCCGCCATTTGGGAGTGGAGCAGAGCCAGGTCGGTGTTCCCGAAGGCAGCAAGATGTTGCGAGCCACAGCTCCCTGCTGGTTCCCTCCTGCATACCCAGAAGCCAAGAAGGTGGCCGAGGAGGCGGCCCTCGAGGCTCCAGAATTCCCACTGCCCTCTCATCAGCCTGCCCAGAGCTTCGGGCTCTGCGTGCCCCAGATGCACAACCAGGCCTCAGCACTCGTGGACATCCGGGCGGAGCCCCAGAATAGGGGTCCGGCGGTGCCCCCAGCGTGGCCCAAGATGGCAACGGAGGCGTGGTACTTCCCCGCGCAGAGGGGGTCGGCCTGCTGCTTGCCAGCCGCCCCAAGGCTGACAGAGAGGCCCTGTGGAGTCCGCATCTCAGCCCCCAGGGAGAGGAAGAGGATCGCCCACTTTCCCAGCCCCTGCTTGGTCGCAGGTCGCACCGATGCCAAGAGAACCCGGGTGGCCGGCAGCAGCCAACGCTCCAATGGCTCCAGGGTCGGCACACAGCCACGGAAGACTGGTCGCAACAGACGGGGGAGGGCATGCAAGACCTCCACCACACTCAGCTCTAAGCGAATCGTCCGTCGTCCATCCTTACCGACTTGGAAGAAACCCATTATCCTCCGAAGGTCTCGCTGCCAAGTCCCCACCGTCATCCGCCGAGGCTATCTCCAACTGTTCACCAAAGAGTGTCTCAAGTTCTGCGCCTCCCAGCAGGAGGCCGAGGAGAAGGCGCTGAACGAGGAGAAGGTGGCCTACGACTGCAGCCCCAACAAGAACATGTACCTGAATGTGGTCCTGAACACCCTCAAGAGACTGAAGGGCCTGACCCCCAGCTCCATGCCGGGCCTCAGCAGGGCCGCCCTGTACAGCCGCCTCCAGGAGTTCCTGCTCACCCAGGACCAGCTCAAGGAGAACGGCTACCCCTTCCCGCACCCCGAGCGGCCCGGAGGCGCCGTCCTCTTCACTGGCCAGGGGAAGGGGCCCGGCGACTCCTCCTGCAGGGTCTGCTGCCGTTGTGGCACCGACTACCTGGTGTCCTCCTCGGGCCGCTGTCTACGCGACCAGTTGTGTTATTATCACTGGGGGCGGGTCCGCTCCAGCCAAGTGGCTGGAGGCCGGGTTAGCCAGTACACCTGCTGTGCAGCTGCTCCTGGCTCAGTGGGCTGCCAGGTGGCGAAGCAGCACGTGCGGGACGGCCGCAAGGAGAGCCTCCATGGCTTCGTGAAGACCTTCAAGAAAGAGTTTTCCACAGACGCTTATCCAGGAATCTACGCCATGGACTGTGAGATGTGCTACACCACGCATGGCCTGGAGCTGACCCGCGTCACCGTGGTGGACGCCGACATGCAAGTGGTGTACGACACCTTCGTCAAGCCCGACAACGAGATCGTGGACTACAACACCAGGTTTTCCGGAGTGACCGAGGCCGACGTCGCCAAGACGAGCGTCACGTTGCCCGAAGTCCAAGCCATCCTGCTGAGCTTTTTCAGCGCCCAAACCATCCTCATCGGGCACAGCCTGGAGAGCGATCTGCTGGCCCTCAAGCTGATCCACAGCACCGTGGTGGACACGGCCGTGCTCTTCCCGCACTACCTGGGTTTCCCCTACAAGCGTTCCCTCAGGAATCTCGCGGCCGACTACCTGGGACAGATCATCCAGGACAGCCAGGACGGCCACAACTCCAGCGAGGACGCAAACGCCTGCCTGCAGCTGGCGATGTGGAAGGTTCGACAGCGCGCCCAGATCCAGCCACGCCACCGGTCCGCCTCTCCCGCCGCCCTGGCCTGTCCTGAGCCCCAGGCCTCTTCCCAAACTGACATCGATCCCGAGAGCTAGCCCTGTCCACCTCGCCGCAAAGCGAAAGAAACTGGAGCAGCCGGCGGCAGGAGAGGGCCAAAAGCCAAGACTAACCCCGACCCCGGACTCCCAGTCCCCCGGAGTCCCTGCCGCGGGCCGTCATCCCTGTCCCCATCCCTCTGCCCCTCCCAGACCTCTGTCCTTCCACCAATGGGCTCCCCGAGGCCCCAGCCGCCACTCCCAGTCCCCGGAGACCCTGCCGCCGCCCCTGGCGCCTATGCCCATCCCTCTGCCCCTCCCAGACCTCTGGCCTTCCACCACTAGCCTCCCCCAGCCCACCTGGACTTCCCCGGCCTCTGACAACAAGGCCAGCCCCCAGGCCCACCAGCCTCCTGATCGTCTTCGTTCTTGGGCCTCTTCCCCTTCTGTGGGGCTGTCTGAACCTCCCCTCCCCCACCCGATTTTTCCCCCGCCCCCGGGGCAGGCGCAGAATAAATGTCTGTATGAAGTTAAAAATTAAAAATAAAAAAAAAGCTAAAAACCACTGAAAGTCCTTTGCTTTTGAATGTGCGCTTACCTGGTTTTCTCTAGAGGCACCACTGTGAGGTGGCTCAAGCCCTTAGGCTCTGGAGTTAGACATCTGGGTTCCCATTCCAATTCCACCACTGACTAGCTTTGTCATATTGGACGCATAACTTTTTTGCGCTTCTACTTCTTGATCTTTCAAGTGTCATCAGAAGATAATTAGACACCCACACAATAGCAATGGGAGATTTTAACACCCCACCGTCAACATGAAACAGATCAACGAGACAGAAAGTTGAAAAGGATATCCAGGAACTGAACTTAGCTCTGCACCAAGCAGACCGAATAGACATCTACATTAACTCTCCACCCCAAATCAACAGAATATACATTCTTCTCAGCACCACATCACACTTATTCCAAAACTGACCACATAGTTGGAAGGAAAGCACTCCTCCGCAAATGCAAAAGAACAGAAATTACAACCAACTGTCTCTCAGACCCCAGGGCTGTCAAACTGAACCTCAGGATGAAGAAACTCACTCAAAACCGCTCAACTACACGGAAACGGAGCAATCTGCTCCTGAGTGACTACTGGGTACATAGCGAAATGAAGACAGAATAAAGATGTTCTTTGAAACCAATGAGAACCAAGACACAACATACCAGAATCTCTGGGATACATTGAAAGCAGTGTGTAGAGGGAAACGTAGCATTAAATGCCCACAAGAGAAAGCAGGAAAGATCTAAAATGGACACCCTCACGTCCCAATTCAAAGAACCAGGGAAGCAAGAGCAAACACAATGCCTGAATCAGTCAGTCAACTTCCAACAGGGCTCCAAGAGAGATTGAACCACCATGCCTCTTTAAATCCACGTTTCTATTTGGAGTCTTCAATGAGAGATGAGACACTAAGCAGCTAGTTTTGGTGGAATGGCTGATTTTGTCAATGTTTTCGGTGTGTGAGTGTGTGTGTGTGTGTGTGTATGTATAGATAACTAAATTAAACTGATAATCTGGATGCTTACATTTCCATTCATTTAATTTGTGTATGTGAGCCCACGCACACGTATATACACACACACTAACACTTCCAGAACACTGACTTAGTGAAGAACTGGATTTCCAGTGTGTCAGACAAATTTCAGAAAGCGCTGAAGAAGGGCATTTCTGATGGATTTCACCGTTGCTGGAATTTTATTTTCCTTTATAACTTAGAGTTCTTCTCTGGAGATTTAATAGATAAAAGTCTTTTGCAGTGTACGTTATTTCATTGTATTTTTATAATTTATTTGAATTGTCATTTTAAATTGACAAATAAAATGATAGATATTTATGGTGTACAACATGATGTTCCATATATGTATACATTGTGGAATGACACAAAAATCAAGCTAATTAACACATTCGTTTCCTCACATACTGATTTTATGGTGATGAGAACATGTTTCAAATCTACTCTGATAGCACATTTCAAGTATACAGTACATAGTTACCCACTGTGGTTGCCGTGCTGTTCAACATATCTCTAGAACTATTCGTATCTGAAATTTTGTATCATTAGACTAACATCTCCCAATCCCTCCCAGGCCCCTGCCTCGGGTAAGCAGCGTTCTGCTCTCTACGACTCTGAGTTCCACTTTTTTACATTGCACATAGAAGTGAGATCGTGCAGTATTTGTATTTCTGTGTTTGCTTTTTAAAACTTTATGATGTATTGATGTATTTTTTCAGACAGTGTCGGAGTCTGTCACCAAGGCTGGAGTACAGTGACACAAACACGGCTCACCACGGCCTCCACCTCCCGGGGTCAAGAGATCCTCCCACTTCAGCCTCCTGAGTAGCTAGGACTACAGGCGTCCAACACCACACCTGGCTAATTTTTGTATTTTTTGTAGAGATGGTTGATCTCCAACTCCTGGGCTCAACTCTTCCTCCTCCCTTCTCCTCCCAAAGTCCTGGGATTACAGGCCTGAGCCACTGTGTCTGGCCTTTGCTTTATTTCACACAGTAGAACATCCTCTAGGCTCATTCATGTTGCTAATGATAAGATTTCTTTCTTTTTCAAGGCTGAATAGGATTCTATTGGATATATGTACCTATATAGATAGATAGATAGATAGATAGACATTTATTATTATTGTTTTGGGGGGGATATGGTTTCGCTCGTGTTCCCCAGGCTGGAGTGCAGTGGCATGATTTCGGCTCACTACAACCTCTGCCTCCCAGGCTGAAGTGATTCTCCTGCCTCAGCTGAGATTAAAGGCATGTCCCATCATATGCGGCCAATTTTGTGTTTCTAGGAGAGATGGGTTTTCACCATGTTGGCCAGGCTGGTCTCGAACTCCAACAATTCTACTTCAACTATTTATTGGATACAAATATTTATGTGTGAGAAACAAGATTTTCAAGAGTGAAAGATTTAAAAACGACTTAATTGTACATCAGTAAGAGGCTGGCTAACTAAATCAGAGTACGTTCATCCTTACAGAAGAATACTATACAGCTAGAACAAAACCAAATGGAGGAAACTCTTCCAAATGGTAACTTGGAATGATGTTCAAGACTTATTGTAAAATAAGTTTACAGTAAGGTGTAAGGTACCTTATGGCAAAATTCTCTCAGAAATGTGTGTGTGTGGATTTCAAGTCATCCCAGTCCTAGAACATTGTGCTCTTTAGAGATGCCATACCTGTCTTTCCCTTTGTAATATCAAAGCAATAATATCTTCTCTGGAGGCTTGTTGGGTGAATTGAATGGAAGAAAGTTAAGGAGGTACCAGAACCATTGCTGTTTCCCCTCCGTAGCCCTGCCACCCACTAAAGAAAGTTGGATGAGATTACTTAATGATTTCCCATTAAGTTGTATTTCCAAATATCATGATTACCATTTCAATGTAGTTGGTATGGAGCTTCGTGAGTGTGTGCTTCGTTTATTATGCATCACGTTCAGCTCCTTGTTATTTGCCTCCTAGTTATCATAGTAAAACTCTACTCCTCTACTCCGAGGAGCCCCTACCATCCGTATCGTCACTTTCCGGCCCAGCACTCTTCATGCTCGTTCGTTTAAAGCATTCTACATTGGACAAATGAATCTTGGAAGGCAAAAGCTACTGAATTTAGCGAGTTTGTGGAGGCGTTCCCACCGATCAGCCAGGTGGAGTTCCACACACCCGATGACTGCACAGCTCCTATAAGGCAGCAATATGCTGCAAACCCAGACGGCCACTCTTCTCACCCCTCGTCCCTTTGCTGTTCTGGATAATGAGGTCAATAGTCACCTAGGCAACTTGCAAAACTAACTGAAATGGAGAAAGGCCTTCCGGCTGGTGACTAGCCGAGGTCCACCTGGCCCCAATAAGCTGCTGAACAAGAAGGGCTGCCAGAAATTTCCCCCTAGGGAATTTGGTGGAGACGAAGACCTGCTCACTGGACAACGGTTCCTCCCAGGATACCCCCAAGCTGAAGAAGCGGGCTCTGAGCCACCCCCTTTCACCCTCCTTTTCCCCACCCTGGCCTGCTGAAGGTGCGCGTCAGGATGCGGACTACTGAGCCCTAAAGAAATAAGTCCTTCCACTTTGACCCCACGGAGGATTGCCTGTGCGGATCTTCAACGAGTCTACCAGTGTCTAGACACGGGAGCAGTTCTGTCTGGCACAGCAGCTCCCTCAAGGAAGACAAGAGTGAGGAGAAAGGAAACTCAAGTCTGACCATTCTGTCCTGGGAGACAAGAGGAGGATCTCATCTCTCATCTTTCCAAGCAAGGCAACGAGACTTTCTCTCATCTTTCCAAGCAAGGCAAGGAGACTTTTTCTCATGAGGAAACAAAAAGAAGTTGGAAGGAACGAAACCAGCCTGGAAGGTGAATTCCTAAGGATTGCCCATTGAAACTGACAAAATGGCCCTTGTTTGACGAGAGGAATGAGCAGAGCATTGATGTGGTCAAAAAGGACTCGAGTGAGACTTTCCCAGCATGTTTCTACCAAAGCTTTGTCTAAGTTTCGCAAAACACTCTCCTAATAAGCAGATGTTTGGCTCTTCAGAAAGTCAACATGCAAAATGCCTTGAGCGTCCCATAACACTGATGCCATGATGTTGCCTTTGGTCTGCCCTCCTTTTCCTTTGACTGGACCACTGCCATCTCTTGGTAGCCATCGCTTTGATGACGCTTTGTCTTCAGGATCATATTGGCAAAGCCATGTTCCAAATTCCGGTTACAATTTGTCAAACAGGTGCCCCAGGATCGTGATCCCTCCTGTTGAAAATTTTCACTGATAGCTCTCGTGGTCACTGCAGCTGATCTGGGCACAATGGTTTTCACAGCCACTGCAGGATTCATCTTCCACATCTTCTCATCTCTTCTTGAAACAAGCCATACCTCCGTAAAGAGTTGATTTCTTTGGGCTAGTGTCCTTAGAAGCTTTTCTTCAAACATCAATGATTTCTTCATTCTTCCACCCAAGCTTCACCGTCAATTGGATGTTTGCTCTTGCTGCAATTTTAGCGGAATTCAAGTTGCACTGATAGGAGGCCTTTTCAGTGGATGTCCCATCCTTCTTAGTGCCTCCAATGAGATCCAGTTCAGAAAGGTTGTAAGAAGTTAGTACATGTTTATTTTAGTGAAAACGAATTGAAATCCATGCATAGATTTCTCACCATGTACATTTTCTATGAACTTTCGGAAGACCCCCTGTACTGAATATTGCCCAAATCCTGGGAGAGAAGGGGATGCGGTCCACTTCCTGTCTTCAGTTTGCCCACAGTGGAGGAGTGCACAGAGCAGGGAAAGGCAGCCCCAGAGAGAGGCATGCCCTCCAGCATGTAGCAGACTGCTGGCCCAGTCCTGGCTCCATGGGTTGCTATGTGGGCCCAGCAAGCTGACCAACCTCCCT
Organism: Pongo pygmaeus; assembly: GCF_028885625.2. Taxonomy (NCBI): domain Eukaryota; kingdom Metazoa; phylum Chordata; class Mammalia; order Primates; family Hominidae; genus Pongo; species Pongo pygmaeus. The sequence goes on from NC_072380.2 coordinate 52,331,176, forward strand.
GAACCTTAATTTAATCCTAGGTAGCCCAATTCCACTCGCTATTATAGGACTGCTGTGCAGGGACAGTCAATTAACTTAAGAAAAGGAACCTAGCTCCAAGTTTGGCAACCGGGAATTCCAGTTGATTCCATGGGCGGACCCCCTGAGGAATTCCCAAGCTGAAGTCTCGTGGAAGATGAGGTTCAGTGTGACTAGACTGAAGCACCAATCCAATGAAGGGGAAGTCCCACCCACTCTGCCCTGTGCCTGTATAAAGGTGAGGCGGGGCGGCCGCGCCACTCATTGAAGCCGCCAGTTGGGAGAGGAGCAGAGCCAGGCCGGTGCTCCCGAAGGCAGCAAGATGTTGCGAGCCACAGCTCCCTGCTGGTTCCCACCTGCATACCCAGAAGCTAAGAAGGTGGCCGAGGAGGCGGCCCACGAGGCAAGCCGCCATTTGGGAGAGGAGCAGAGCCAGGTCGGTGTTCCCGAAGGCAGCAAGATGTTGCGAGCCACAGCTCCCTGCTGGTTCCCACCTGCATGCCCAGAAGCCAAGAAGGTGGCCGAGGAGGCGGCCCTCGAGGCAAGCCGCCAGTTGGGAGAGGAGCAGAGCCAGGCCGGTGCTCCCGAAGGCAGCAAGATGTTGCGAGCCACAGCTCCCTGCTGGTTCCCACCTGCATACCCAGAAGCTAAGAAGGTGGCCGAGGAGGCGCCCCACGAGGCAAGCCGCCATTTGGGAGTGGAGCAGAGCCAGGTCGGTGTTCCCGAAGGCAGCAAGATGTTGCGAGCCACAGCTCCCTGCTGGTTCCCTCCTGCATACCCAGAAGCCAAGAAGGTGGCCGAGGAGGCGGCCCTCGAGGCTCCAGAATTCCCACTGCCCTCTCATCAGCCTGCCCAGAGCTTCGGGCTCTGCGTGCCCCAGATGCACAACCAGGCCTCAGCACTCGTGGACATCCGGGCGGAGCCCCAGAATAGGGGTCCGGCGGTGCCCCCAGCGTGGCCCAAGTTGGCGACGGAGGCGTGGTACTTCCCCGCGCAGAGGGAGTCGGCCTGCTGCTTGCCAGCCGCCCCAAGGCTGACAGAGAGGCCCTGTGGAGTCCGCATCTCAGCCCCCAGGGAGAGGAAGAGGATCGCCCACTTTCCCAGCCCCTGCTTGGTCGCAGGTCGCACCGATGCCAAGAGAACCCGGGTGGCCGGCAGCAGCCAACGCTCCAATGGCTCCAGGGTCGGCACACAGCCACGGAAGACTGGTCGCAACAGACGGGGGAGGGCATGCAAGACCTCCACCACACTCAGCTCTAAGCGAATCGTCCGTCGTCCATCCTTACCGACTTGGAAGAAACCCATTATCCTCCGAAGGTCTCGCTGCCAAGTCCCCACCGTCATCCGCCGAGGCTATCTCCAACTGTTCACCAAAGAGTGTCTCAAGTTCTGCGCCTCCCAGCAGGAGGCCGAGGAGAAGGCGCTGAACGAGGAGAAGGTGGCCTACGACTGCAGCCCCAACAAGAACATGTACCTGAATGTGGTCCTGAACACCCTCAAGAGACTGAAGGGCCTGACCCCCAGCTCCATGCCGGGCCTCAGCAGGGCCGCCCTGTACAGCCGCCTCCAGGAGTTCCTGCTCACCCAGGACCAGCTCAAGGAGAACGGCTACCCCTTCCCGCACCCCGAGCGGCCCGGAGGCGCCGTCCTCTTCACTGGCCAGGGGAAGGGGCCCGGCGACTCCTCCTGCAGGGTCTGCTGCCGTTGTGGCACCGACTACCTGGTGTCCTCCTCGGGCCGCTGTCTACGCGACCAGTTGTGTTATTATCACTGGGGGCGGGTCCGCTCCAGCCAAGTGGCTGGAGGCCGGGTTAGCCAGTACACCTGCTGTGCAGCTGCTCCTGGCTCAGTGGGCTGCCAGGTGGCGAAGCAGCACGTGCGGGACGGCCGCAAGGAGAGCCTCCATGGCTTCGTGAAGACCTTCAAGAAAGAGTTTTCCACAGACGCTTATCCAGGAATCTACGCCATGGACTGTGAGATGTGCTACACCACGCATGGCCTGGAGCTGACCCGCGTCACCGTGGTGGACGCCGACATGCAAGTGGTGTACGACACCTTCGTCAAGCCCGACAACGAGATCGTGGACTACAACACCAGGTTTTCCGGAGTGACCGAGGCCGACGTCGCCAAGACGAGCGTCACGTTGCCCGAAGTCCAAGCCATCCTGCTGAGCTTTTTCAGCGCCCAAACCATCCTCATCGGGCACAGCCTGGAGAGCGATCTGCTGGCCCTCAAGCTGATCCACAGCACCGTGGTGGACACGGCCGTGCTCTTCCCGCACTACCTGGGTTTCCCCTACAAGCGTTCCCTCAGGAATCTCGCGGCCGACTACCTGGGACAGATCATCCAGGACAGCCAGGACGGCCACAACTCCAGCGAGGACGCAAACGCCTGCCTGCAGCTGGCGATGTGGAAGGTTCGACAGCGCGCCCAGATCCAGCCACGCCACCGGTCCGCCTCTCCCGCCGCCCTGGCCTGTCCTGAGCCCCAGGCCTCTTCCCAAACTGCCATCGATCCCGAGAGCTAGCCCTGTCCACCTCGCCGCAAAGCGAAAGAAACTGGAGCAGCCGGCGGCAGGAGAGGGCCAAAAGCCAAGACTAACCCCGACCCCGGACTCCCAGTCCCCCGGAGTCCCTGCCGCGGGCCGTCGTCCCTGTCCCCATCCCTCTGCCCCTCCCAGACCTCTGTCCTTCCAGCAATGGGCTCCCCGAGGCCCCAGCCGCCACTCCCAGTCCCCGGAGACCCTGCCGCCGCCCCTGGCGCCTGTGCCCATCCCTCTGCCCCTCCCAGACCTCTGGCCTTCCACCACTAGCCTCCCCCAGCCCACCTGGACTTCCCCGGCCTCTGACAACAAGGCCAGCCCCCAGGCCCACCAGCCTCCTGATCGTCTTCGTTCTTGGGCCTCTTCCCCTTCTGTGGGGCTGTCTGAACCTCCCCTCCCCCACCCGATTTTTCCCCCGCCCCCGGGGCAGGCGCAGAATAAATGTCTGTATGAAGTTAAAAATTAAAAATAAAAAAAAAGCTAAAAACCACTGAAAGTCCTTTGCTTTTGAATGTGCGCTTACCTGGTTTTCTCTAGAGGCACCACTGTGAGGTGGCTCAAGCCCTTAGGCTCTGGAGTTAGACATCTGGGTTCCCATTCCAATTCCACCACTGACTAGCTTTGTCATATTGGACGCATAACTTTTTTGCGCTTCTACTTCTTGATCTTTCAAGTGTCATCAGAAGATAATTAGACACCCACACAATAGCAATGGGAGATTTTAACACCCCACCGTCAACATGAAACAGATCAACGAGACAGAAAGTTGAAAAGGATATCCAGGAACTGAACTTAGCTCTGCACCAAGCAGACCGAATAGACATCTACATTAACTCTCCACCCCAAATCAACAGAATATACATTCTTCTCAGCACCACATCACACTTATTCCAAAACTGACCACATAGTTGGAAGGAAAGCACTCCTCCGCAAATGCAAAAGAACAGAAATTACAACCAACTGTCTCTCAGACCCCAGGGCAGTCAAACTGGACCTCAGGATGAAGAAACTCACTCAAAACCGCTCAACTACACGGAAACGGAGCAATCTGCTCCTGAGTGACTACTGGGTACATAGCGAAATGAAGACAGAATAAAGATGTTCTTTGAAACCAATGAGAACAAAGACACAACATACCAGAATCTCTGGGATACATTGAAAGCAGTGTGTAGAGGGAAACGTAGCATTAAATGCCCACAAGAGAAAGCAGGAAAGATCTAAAATGGACACCCTCACGTCCCAATTCAAAGAACCAGGGAAGCAAGAGCAAACACAATGCCTGAATCAGTCAGTCAACTTCCAACAGGGCTCCAAGAGAGAATGAACCACCATGCCTCTTTAAATCCACGTTTCTATTTGGAATCTTCAATGAGAGATGAGACACTAAGCAGCTAGTTTTGGAGGAATGGCTGATTTTGTCAATGTTTTCGGTGTGTGAGTGTGTGTGTGTGTGTGTACGTATGGATAACTAAATTAAACTGATAATCTGGATGCTTACATTTCCATTCATTTAATTTGTGTATGTGAGCCCACGCACACGTATATACACACACACTAACACTTCCAGAACACTGACTTAGTGAAGAACTGGATTTCCAGTGTGTCAGACAAATTTCAGAAAGCGCTGAAGAAGGGCATTTCTGATGGATTTCACCGTTCCTGGAATTTTATTTTCCTTTATAACTTAGAGTTCTTCTCTGGAGATTTAATAGATAAAAGTCTTTTGCAGTGTACGTTATTTCATTTTATTTTTATAATTTATTTAAATTGTCATTTTAAATTGACAAATAAAAATGATAGATATTTATGGTGTACAACATGATGTTTCATATATGTATACATTGTGGAATGACACAAAAATCAAGCTAATTAACACATTCGTTTCCTCACATACTGATTTTATGGTGATGAGAACATGTTTCAAATCTACTCTGATAGCACATTTCAAGTATACAGTACATAGTTACCCACTGTGGTTGCCGTGCTGTTCAACATATCTCTAGAACTATTCGTATCTGAAATTTTGTATCATTAGACTAACATCTCCCAATCCCTCCCCGGCCCCTGCCTCGGGTAAGCAGCGTTCTGCTCTCTACGACTCTGAGTTCCACTTTTTTACATTGCACATAGAAGTGAGATCGTGCAGTATTTGTATTTCTGTGTTTGCTTTTTAAAACTTTATGATGTATTGATGTATTTTTTCAGACAGTGTCGGAGTCTGTCACCAAGGCTGGAGTACAGTGACACAAACACGGCTCACCACGGCCTCCACCTCCCTTGGTCAAGAGATCCTCCCACTTCAGCCTCCTGAGTAGCTAGGACTACAGGCGTCCAACACCACACCTGGCTAATTTTTGTATTTTTTGTAGAGATGGTTGATCTCCAACTCCTGGGCTCAACTCTTCCTCCTCCCTTCTCCTCCCAAAGTCCTGGGATTACAGGCCTGAGCCACTGTGTCTGGCCTTTGCTTTATTTCACACAGTAGAACATCCTCTAGGCTCATTCATGTTGCTAATGATAAGATTTCTTTCTTTTTCAAGGCTGAATAGGATTCTATTGGATATATGTACCTATATAGATAGAGAGATAGATAGATATACATTTATTATTATTGTTTTGGGGGGGATATGGTTTCGCTCGTGTTCCCCAGGCTGGAGTGCAGTGGCATGATTTCGGCTCACTACAACCTCTGCCTCCCAGGCTGAAGTGATTCTCCTGCCTCAGCTGAGATTAAAGGCATGTCCCATCATGTGCGGCCAATTTTGTGTTTCTAGGAGAGATGGGTTTTCACCATGTTGGCCAGGCTGGTCTCGAACTCCAACAATTCTACTTCAACTATTTATTGGATACAAATATTTATGTGTGAGAAACAAGATTTTCAAGAGTGAAAGATTTAAAAACGACTTAATTGTACATCAGTAAGAGGCTGGCTAACTAAATCAGAGTACGTTCATCCTTACAGAAGAATACTATGCAGCTAGAACAAAACCAAATGGAGGAAACTCTTCCAAATGGTAACTTGGAATGATGTTCAAGACTTATTGTAAAATAAGTTTACAGTAAGGTGTAAGGTACCTTATGGCAAAATTCTCTCAGAAATGTGTGTGTGTGGATTTCAAGTCATCCCAGTCCTAGAACATTGTGCTCTTTAGAGATGCCATACCTGTCCTTCCCTTTGTAATATCAAAGCAGTAATATCTTCTCTGGAGGCTTGTTGGGTGAATTTAATGGAAGAAAGTTAAGGAGGTACCAGAACCATTGCTGTTTCCCCTCCGTAGCCCTGCGACCCACTAAAGAAAGTTGGATGAGATTACTTAATGATTTCCCATTAAGTTGTATTTCCAAATATCATGATTACCATTTGAATGTAGTTGGTATGGAGCTTCGTGAGTGTGTGCTTCGTTTATTATGCATCACGTTCAGCTCCTTGTTATTTGCCTCCTAGTTATCATAGTAAAACTCTACTCCTCTACTCCGAGGAGCCCCTACCATCCGTATCGTCACTTTCCGGCCCAGCACTCTTCATGCTCGTTCGTTTAAAGCATTCTACATTGGACAAATGAATCTTGGAAGGCAAAAGCTACTGAATTTAGCGAGTTTGTGGAGGCGTTCCCACCGATCAGCCAGGTGGAGTTCCACACACCCGATGACTGCACAACTCCTATAAGGCAGCAATATGCTGCAAACCCAGACGGCCACTCTTCTCACCCCTCGTCCCTTTGCTGTTCTGGATAATGAGGTCAATAGTCACCTAGGCAACTTGCAAAACTAACTGAAATGGAGAAAGGCCTTCCGGCTGGTGACTAGCCGAGGTCCACCTGGCCCCAATAAGCTGCTGAACAAGAAGGGCTGCCAGAAATTTCCCCCTAGGGAATTTGGTGGAGACGAAGACCTGCTCACTGGACAACGGTTCCTCCCAGGATACCCCCAAGCTGAAGAAGCGGGCTCTGAGCCACCCCCTTTCACCCTCCTTTTCCCCACCCTGGCCTGCTGAAGGTGCGCGTCAGGATGCGGACTACTGAGCCCTAAAGAAATAAGTCCTTCCACTTTGACCCCACGGAGGATTGCCTGTGCGGATCTTCAACGAGTCTACCAGTGTCTAGACACGGGAGCAGTTCTGTCTGGCACAGCAGCTCCCTCAAGGAAGACAAGAGTGAGGAGAAAGGAAACTCAAGTCTGACCATTCTGTCCTGGGAGACAAGAGGAGGATCTCATCTCTCATCTTTCCAAGCAAGGCAACGAGACTTTCTCTCATCTTTCCAAGCAAGGCAAGGAGACTTTTTCTCATGAGGAAACAAAAAGAAGTTGGAAGGAACGAAACCAGCCTGGAAGGTGAATTCCTAAGGATTGCCCATTGAAACTGACAAAATGGCCCTTGTTTGACGAGAGGAATGAGCAGAGCATTGATGTGGTCAAAAAGGACTCGAGTGAGACTTTCCCAGCATGTTTCTACCAAAGCTTTGTCTAAGTTTCGCAAAACACTCTCCTAATAAGCAGATGTTTGGCTCTTCAGAAAGTCAACATGCAAAATGCCTTGAGCGTCCCATAACACTGATGCCATGATGTTGCCTTTGGTCTGCCCTCCTTTTCCTTTGACTGGACCACTGCCATCTCTTGGTAGCCATCGCTTTGATGACGCTTTGTCTTCAGGATCATATTGGCAAAGCCATGTTCCAAATTCCGGTTACAATTTGTCAAACAGGTGCCCCAGGATCGTGATCCCTCCTGTTGAAAATTTCCACTGATAGCTCTCGTCGTCACTGCAGCTGATCTGGGCACAATGGTTTTCACAGCCACTGCAGGATTCATCTTCCACATCTTCTCATCTCTTCTTGAAACAAGCCATACCTCCGTAAAGAGTTGATTTCTTTGGGCTAGTGTCCTTAGAAGCTTTTCTTCAAACATCAATGATTTCTTCATTCTTCCACCCTAGCTTCACCGTCAATTGGATGTTTGCTCTTGCTGCAATTTTAGCGGAATTCAAGTTGCACTGATAGGAGGCCTTTTCAGTGGATGTCTCATCCTTCTTAGTGCCTCCAATGAGATCCAGTTCAGAAAGGTTGTAAGAAGTTAGTACATGTTTATTTTAGTGAAAACGAATTGAAATCCATGCATAGATTTCTCACCATGTACATTTTCTATGAACTTTCGGAAGACCCCCTGTACTGAATATTGCCCAAATCCTGGGAGAGAAGTGGATGCGGTCCACTTCCTGTCTTCAGTTTGCCCACAGTGGAGGAGTGCACAGAGCAGGGAAAGGCAGCCCCAGAGAGAGGCATGCCCTCCAGCATGCGGCAGACTGCTGGCCCAGTCCTGGCTCCATGGGTTGCTGTGTGGGCCCAGCAAGCTGACCAACCTCCCTGAACCTTAATTTAATCCTAGGTAGCCCAATTCCACTCGCTATTATAGGACTGCTGTGCAGGGACAGTCAATTAACTTAAGAAAAGGAACCTAGCTCCAAGTTTGGCAACCGGGAATTCCAGTTGATTCCATGGGCGGACCCCCTGAGGAATTCCCAAGCTGAAGTCTCGTGGAAGATGAGGTTCAGTGTGACTAGACTGAAGCACCAATCCAATGAAGGGGAAGTCCCACCCACTCTGCCCTGTGCCTGTATAAAGGTGAGGCGGGGCGGCCGCGCCACTCATTGAAGCCGCCAGTTGGGAGAGGAGCAGAGCCAGGCCGGTGCTCCCGAAGGCAGCAAGATGTTGCGAGCCACAGCTCCCTGCTGGTTCCCACCTGCATACCCAGAAGCTAAGAAGGTGGCCGAGGAGGCGGCCCACGAGGCAAGCCGCCATTTGGGAGAGGAGCAGAGCCAGGTCGGTGTTCCCGAAGGCAGCAAGATGTTGCGAGCCACAGCTCCCTGCTGGTTCCCACCTGCATGCCCAGAAGCCAAGAAGGTGGCCGAGGAGGCGGCCCTCGAGGCAAGCCGCCAGTTGGGAGAGGAGCAGAGCCAGGCCGGTGCTCCCGAAGGCAGCAAGATGTTGCGAGCCACAGCTCCCTGCTGGTTCCCACCTGCATACCCAGAAGCTAAGAAGGTGGCCGAGGAGGCGCCCCACGAGGCAAGCCGCCATTTGGGAGTGGAGCAGAGCCAGGTCGGTGTTCCCGAAGGCAGCAAGATGTTGCGAGCCACAGCTCCCTGCTGGTTCCCTCCTGCATACCCAGAAGCCAAGAAGGTGGCCGAGGAGGCGGCCCTCGAGGCTCCAGAATTCCCACTGCCCTCTCATCAGCCTGCCCAGAGCTTCGGGCTCTGCGTGCCCCAGATGCACAACCAGGCCTCAGCACTCGTGGACATCCGGGCGGAGCCCCAGAATAGGGGTCCGGCGGTGCCCCCAGCGTGGCCCAAGATGGCGACGGAGGCGTGGTACTTCCCCGCGCAGAGGGGGTCGGCCTGCTGCTTGCCAGCCGCCCCAAGGCTGACAGAGAGGCCCTGTGGAGTCCGCATCTCAGCCCCCAGGGAGAGGAAGAGGATCGCCCACTTTCCCAGCCCCTGCTTGGTCGCAGGTCGCACCGATGCCAAGAGAACCCGGGTGGCCGGCAGCAGCCAACGCTCCAATGGCTCCAGGGTCGGCACACAGCCACGGAAGACTGGTCGCAACAGACGGGGGAGGGCATGCAAGACCTCCACCACACTCAGCTCTAAGCGAATCGTCCGTCGTCCATCCTTACCGACTTGGAAGAAACCCATTATCCTCCGAAGGTCTCGCTGCCAAGTCCCCACCGTCATCCGCCGAGGCTATCTCCAACTGTTCACCAAAGAGTGTCTCAAGTTCTGCGCCTCCCAGCAGGAGGCCGAGGAGAAGGCGCTGAACGAGGAGAAGGTGGCCTACGACTGCAGCCCCAACAAGAACATGTACCTGAATGTGGTCCTGAACACCCTCAAGAGACTGAAGGGCCTGACCCCCAGCTCCATGCCGGGCCTCAGCAGGGCCGCCCTGTACAGCCGCCTCCAGGAGTTCCTGCTCACCCAGGACCAGCTCAAGGAGAACGGCTACCCCTTCCCGCACCCCGAGCGGCCCGGAGGCGCCGTCCTCTTCACTGGCCAGGGGAAGGGGCCCGGCGACTCCTCCTGCAGGGTCTGCTGCCGTTGTGGCACCGACTACCTGGTGTCCTCCTCGGGCCGCTGTCTACGCGACCAGTTGTGTTATTATCACTGGGGGCGGGTCCGCTCCAGCCAAGTGGCTGGAGGCCGGGTTAGCCAGTACACCTGCTGTGCAGCTGCTCCTGGCTCAGTGGGCTGCCAGGTGGCGAAGCAGCACGTGCGGGACGGCCGCAAGGAGAGCCTCCATGGCTTCGTGAAGACCTTCAAGAAAGAGTTTTCCACAGACGCTTATCCAGGAATCTACGCCATGGACTGTGAGATGTGCTACACCACGCATGGCCTGGAGCTGACCCGCGTCACCGTGGTGGACGCCGACATGCAAGTGGTGTACGACACCTTCGTCAAGCCCGACAACGAGATCGTGGACTACAACACCAGGTTTTCCGGAGTGACCGAGGCCGACGTCGCCAAGACGAGCGTCACGTTGCCCGAAGTCCAAGCCATCCTGCTGAGCTTTTTCAGCGCCCAAACCATCCTCATCGGGCACAGCCTGGAGAGCGATCTGCTGGCCCTCAAGCTGATCCACAGCACCGTGGTGGACACGGCCGTGCTCTTCCCGCACTACCTGGGTTTCCCCTACAAGCGTTCCCTCAGGAATCTCGCGGCCGACTACCTGGGACAGATCATCCAGGACAGCCAGGACGGCCACAACTCCAGCGAGGACGCAAACGCCTGCCTGCAGCTGGCGATGTGGAAGGTTCGACAGCGCGCCCAGATCCAGCCACGCCACCGGTCCGCCTCTCCCGCCGCCCTGGCCTGTCCTGAGCCCCAGGCCTCTTCCCAAACTGCCATCGATCCCGAGAGCTAGCCCTGTCCACCTCGCCGCAAAGCGAAAGAAACTGGAGCAGCCGGCGGCAGGAGAGGGCCAAAAGCCAAGACTAACCCCGACCCCGGACTCCCAGTCCCCCGGAGTCCCTGCCGCGGGCCGTCGTCCCTGTCCCCATACCTCTGCCCCTCCCAGACCTCTGTCCTTCCACCAATGGGCTCCCCGAGGCCCCAGCCGCCACTCCCAGTCCCCGGAGACCCTGCCGCCGCCCCTGGCGCCTGTGCCCATCCCTCTGCCCCTCCCAGACCTCTGGCCTTCCACCACTAGCCTCCCCCAGCCCACCTGGACTTCCCCGGCCTCTGACAACAAGGCCAGCCCCCAGGCCCACCAGCCTCCTGATCGTCTTCGTTCTTGGGCCTCTTCCCCTTCTGTGGGGCTGTCTGAACCTCCCCTCCCCCACCCGATTTTTCCCCCGCCCCCGGGGCAGGCGCAGAATAAATGTCTGTATGAAGTTAAAAATTAAAAATAAAAAAAAAGCTAAAAACAACTCAAAGTCCTTTGCTTTTGAATGTGCGCTTACCTGGTTTTCTCTAGAGGCACCACTGTGAGGTGGCTCAAGCCCTTAGGCTCTGGAGTTAGACATCTGGGTTCCCATTCCAATTCCACCACTGACTAGCTTTGTCATATTGGACGCATAACTTTTTTGCGCTTCTACTTCTTGATCTTTCAAGTGTCATCAGAAGATAATTAGACACCCACACAATAGCAATGGGAGATTTTAACACCCCACCGTCAACATGAAACAGATCAACGAGACAGAAAGTTGAAAAGGATATCCAGGAACTGAACTTAGCTCTGCCCCAAGCAGACCGAATAGACATCTACATTAACTCTCCACCCCAAATCAACAGAATATACATTCTTCTCAGCACCACGTCACACTTATTCCAAAACTGACCACATAGTTGGAAGGAAAGCACTCCTCCGCAAATGCAAAAGAACAGAAATTACAACCAACTGTCTCTCAGACCCCAGGGCAGTCAAACTGGACCTCAGGATGAAGAAACTCACTCAAAACCGCTCAACTACACGGAAACGGAGCAATCTGCTCCTGAGTGACTACTGGGTACATAGCGAAATGAAGACAGAATAAAGATGTTCTTTGAAACCAATGAGAACCAAGACACAACATACCAGAATCTCTGGGATACATTGAAAGCAGTGTGTAGAGGGAAACGTAGCATTAAATGCCCACAAGAGAAAGCAGGAAAGATCTAAAATGGACACCCTCACGTCCCAATTCAAAGAACCAGGGAAGCAAGAGCAAACACAATGCCTGAATCAGTCAGTCAACTTCCAACAGGGCTCCAAGAGAGAATGAACCACCATGCCTCTTTAAATCCACGTTTCTATTTGGAATCTTCAATGAGAGATGAGACACTAAGCAGCTAGTTTTGGTGGAATGGCTGATTTTGTCAATGTTTTCGGTGTGTGAGTGTGTGTGTGTGTGTGTATGTATGGATAACTAAATTAAACTGATAATCTGGATGCTTACATTTCCATTCATTTAATTTGTGTATGTGAGCCCACGCACACGTATATACACACACACTAACACTTCCAGAACACTGACTTAGTGAAGAACTGGATTTCCAGTGTGTCAGACAAATTTCAGAAAGCGCTGAAGAAGGGCATTTCTGATGGATTTCACCGTTCCTGGAATTTTATTTTCCTTTATAACTTAGAGTTCTTCTCTGGAGATTTAATAGATAAAAGTCTTTTGCAGTGTACGTTATTTCATTGTATTTTTATAATTTATTTGAATTGTCATTTGAAATTGACAAATAAAAATGATAGATATTTATGGTGTACAACATGATGTTTCATATATGTATACATTGTGGAATGACACAAAAATCAAGCTAATGAACACATTCGTTTCCTCACATACTGATTTTATGGTGATGAGAACATGTTTCAAATCTACTCTGATAGCACATTTCAAGTATACAGTACATAGTTACCCACTGTGGTTGCCGTGCTGTTCAACATATCTCTAGAACTATTCGTATCTGGAATTTTGTATCATTAGACTAACATCTCCCAATCCCTCCCCGGCCCCTGCCTCGGGTAAGCAGCGTTCTGCTCTCTACGACTCTGAGTTCCACTTTTTTACATTGCACATAGAAGTGAGATCGTGCAGTATTTGTATTTCTGTGTTTGCTTTTTAAAACTTTATGATGTATTGATGTATTTTTTCAGACAGTGTCGGAGTCTGTCACCAAGGCTGGAGTACAGTGACACAAACACGGCTCACCACGGCCTCCACCTCCCGGGGTCAAGAGATCCTCCCACTTCAGCCTCCTGAGTAGCTAGGACTACAGGCGTCCAACACCACACCTGGCTAATTTTTGTATTTTTTGTAGAGATGGTTGATCTCCAACTCCTGGGCTCAACTCTTCCTCCTCCCTTCTCCTCCCAAAGTCCTGGGATTACAGGCCTGAGCCACTGTGTCTGGCCTTTGCTTTATTTCACACAGTAGAACATCCTCTAGGCTCATTCATGTTGCTAATGATAAGATTTCTTTCTTTTTCAAGGCTGAATAGGATTCTATTGGATATATGTACCTATATAGATAGAGAGATAGATAGATATACATTTATTATTATTGTTTTGGGGGGGATATGGTTTCGCTCGTGTTCCCCAGGCTGGAGTGCAGTGGCATGATTTCGGCTCACTACAACCTCTGCCTCCCAGGCTGAAGTGATTCTCCTGCCTCAGCTGAGATTAAAGGCATGTCCCATCATGTGCGGCCAATTTTGTGTTTCTAGGAGAGATGGGTTTTCACCATGTTGGCCAGGCTGGTCTCGAACTCCAACAATTCTACTTCAACTATTTATTGGATACAAATATTTATGTGTGAGAAACAAGATTTTCAAGAGTGAAAGATTTAAAAACGACTTAATTGTACATCAGTAAGAGGCTGGCTAACTAAATCAGAGTACGTTCATCCTTACAGAAGAATACTATGCAGCTAGAACAAAACCAAATGGAGGAAACTCTTCCAAATGGTAACTTGGAATGATGTTCAAGACTTATTGTAAAATAAGTTTACAGTAAGGTGTAAGGTACCTTATGGCAAAATTCTCTCAGAAATGTGTGTGTGTGGATTTCAAGTCATCCCAGTCCTAGAACATTGTGCTCTTTAGAGATGCCATACCTGTCCTTCCCTTTGTAATATCAAAGCAGTAATATCTTCTCTGGAGGCTTGTTGGGTGAATTTAATGGAAGAAAGTTAAGGAGGTACCAGAACCATTGCTGTTTCCCCTCCGTAGCCCTGCGACCCACTAAAGAAAGTTGGATGAGATTACTTAATGATTTCCCATTAAGTTGTATTTCCAAATATCATGATTACCATTTGAATGTAGTTGGTATGGAGCTTCGTGAGTGTGTGCTTCGTTTATTATGCATCACGTTCAGCTCCTTGTTATTTGCCTCCTAGTTATCATAGTAAAACTCTACTCCTCTACTCCGAGGAGCCCCTACCATCCGTATCGTCACTTTCCGGCCCAGCACTCTTCATGCTCGTTCGTTTAAAGCATTCTACATTGGACAAATGAATCTTGGAAGGCAAAAGCTACTGAATTTAGCGAGTTTGTGGAGGCGTTCCCACCGATCAGCCAGGTGGAGTTCCACACACCCGATGACTGCACAACTCCTATAAGGCAGCAATATGCTGCAAACCCAGACGGCCACTCTTCTCACCCCTCGTCCCTTTGCTGTTCTGGATAATGAGGTCAATAGTCACCTAGGCAACTTGCAAAACTAACTGAAATGGAGAAAGGCCTTCCGGCTGGTGACTAGCCGAGGTCCACCTGGCCCCAATAAGCTGCTGAACAAGAAGGGCTGCCAGAAATTTCCCCCTAGGGAATTTGGTGGAGACGAAGACCTGCTCACTGGACAACGGTTCCTCCCAGGATACCCCCAAGCTGAAGAAGCGGGCTCTGAGCCACCCCCTTTCACCCTCCTTTTCCCCACCCTGGCCTGCTGAAGGTGCGCGTCAGGATGCGGACTACTGAGCCCTAAAGAAATAAGTCCTTCCACTTTGACCCCACGGAGGATTGCCTGTGCGGATCTTCAACGAGTCTACCAGTGTCTAGACACGGGAGCAGTTCTGTCTGGCACAGCAGCTCCCTCAAGGAAGACAAGAGTGAGGAGAAAGGAAACTCAAGTCTGACCATTCTGTCCTGGGAGACAAGAGGAGGATCTCATCTCTCATCTTTCCAAGCAAGGCAACGAGACTTTCTCTCATCTTTCCAAGCAAGGCAAGGAGACTTTTTCTCATGAGGAAACAAAAAGAAGTTGGAAGGAACGAAACCAGCCTGGAAGGTGAATTCCTAAGGATTGCCCATTGAAACTGACAAAATGGCCCTTGTTTGACGAGAGGAATGAGCAGAGCATTGATGTGGTCAAAAAGGACTCGAGTGAGACTTTCCCAGCATGTTTCTACCAAAGCTTTGTCTAAGTTTCGCAAAACACTCTCCTAATAAGCAGATGTTTGGCTCTTCAGAAAGTCAACATGCAAAATGCCTTGAGCGTCCCATAACACTGATGCCATGATGTTGCCTTTGGTCTGCCCTCCTTTTCCTTTGACTGGACCACTGCCATCTCTTGGTAGCCATCGCTTTGATGACGCTTTGTCTTCAGGATCATATTGGCAAAGCCATGTTCCAAATTCCGGTTACAATTTGTCAAACAGGTGCCCCAGGATCGTGATCCCTCCTGTTGAAAATTTCCACTGATAGCTCTCGTCCTCACTGCAGCTGATCTGGGCACAATGGTTTTCACAGCCACTGCAGGATTCATCTTCCACATCTTCTCATCTCTTCTTGAAACAAGCCATACCTCCGTAAAGAGTTGATTTCTTTGGGCTAGTGTCCTTAGAAGCTTTTCTTCAAACATCAATGATTTCTTCATTCTTCCACCCAAGCTTCACCGTCAATTGGATGTTTGCTCTTGCTGCAATTTTAGCGGAATTCAAGTTGCACTGATAGGAGGCCTTTTCAGTGGATGTCTCATCCTTCTTAGTGCCTCCAATGAGATCCAGTTCAGAAAGGTTGTAAGAAGTTAGTACATGTTTATTTTAGTGAAAACGAATTGAAATCCATGCATAGATTTCTCACCATGTACATTTTCTATGAACTTTCGGAAGACCCCCTGTACTGAATATTGCCCAAATCCTGGGAGAGAAGTGGATGCGGTCCACTTCCTGTCTTCAGTTTGCCCACAGTGGAGGAGTGCACAGAGCAGGGAAAGGCAGCCCCAGAGAGAGGCATGCCCTCCAGCATGCGGCAGACTGCTGGCCCAGTCCTGGCTCCATGGGTTGCTGTGTGGGCCCAGCAAGCTGACCAACCTCCCTGAACCTTAATTTAATCCTAGGTAGCCCAATTCCACTCGCTATTATAGGACTGCTGTGCAGGGACAGTCAATTAACTTAAGAAAAGGAACCTAGC
This sequence comes from Pongo pygmaeus, assembly GCF_028885625.2. Lineage (NCBI taxonomy): Eukaryota > Metazoa > Chordata > Mammalia > Primates > Hominidae > Pongo > Pongo pygmaeus. The sequence continues at coordinate 52,347,114 of NC_072380.2, forward strand.
TCCAAGTTTGGCAACCGGGAATTCCAGTTGATTCCATGGGCGGACCCCCTGAGGAATTCCCAAGCTGAAGTCTCGTGGAAGATGAGGTTCAGTGTGACTAGACTGAAGCACCAATCCAATGAAGGGGAAGTCCCACCCACTCTGCCCTGTGCCTGTATAAAGGTGAGGCGGGGCGGCCGCGCCACTCATTGAAGCCGCCAGTTGGGAGAGGAGCAGAGCCAGGCCGGTGCTCCCGAAGGCAGCAAGATGTTGCGAGCCACAGCTCCCTGCTGGTTCCCACCTGCATACCCAGAAGCTAAGAAGGTGGCCGAGGAGGCGGCCCACGAGGCAAGCCGCCATTTGGGAGAGGAGCAGAGCCAGGTCGGTGTTCCCGAAGGCAGCAAGATGTTGCGAGCCACAGCTCCCTGCTGGTTCCCACCTGCATGCCCAGAAGCCAAGAAGGTGGCCGAGGAGGCGGCCCTCGAGGCAAGCCGCCAGTTGGGAGAGGAGCAGAGCCAGGCCGGTGCTCCCGAAGGCAGCAAGATGTTGCGAGCCACAGCTCCCTGCTGGTTCCCACCTGCATACCCAGAAGCTAAGAAGGTGGCCGAGGAGGCGCCCCACGAGGCAAGCCGCCATTTGGGAGTGGAGCAGAGCCAGGTCGGTGTTCCCGAAGGCAGCAAGATGTTGCGAGCCACAGCTCCCTGCTGGTTCCCTCCTGCATACCCAGAAGCCAAGAAGGTGGCCGAGGAGGCGGCCCTCGAGGCTCCAGAATTCCCACTGCCCTCTCATCAGCCTGCCCAGAGCTTCAGGCTCTGCGTGCCCCAGATGCACAACCAGGCCTCAGCACTCGTGGACATCCGGGCGGAGCCCCAGAATAGGGGTCCGGCGGTGCCCCCAGCGTGGCCCAAGATGGCGACGGAGGCGTGGTACTTCCCCGCGCAGAGGGGGTCGGCCTGCTGCTTGCCAGCCGCCCCAAGGCTGACAGAGAGGCCCTGTGGAGTCCGCATCTCAGCCCCCAGGGAGAGGAAGAGGATCGCCCACTTTCCCAGCCCCTGCTTGGTCGCAGGTCGCACCGATGCCAAGAGAACCCGGGTGGCCGGCAGCAGCCAACGCTCCAATGGCTCCAGGGTCGGCACACAGCCACGGAAGACTGGTCGCAACAGACGGGGGAGGGCATGCAAGACCTCCACCACACTCAGCTCTAAGCGAATCGTCCGTCGTCCATCCTTACCGACTTGGAAGAAACCCATTATCCTCCGAAGGTCTCGCTGCCAAGTCCCCACCGTCATCCGCCGAGGCTATCTCCAACTGTTCACCAAAGAGTGTCTCAAGTTCTGCGCCTCCCAGCAGGAGGCCGAGGAGAAGGCGCTGAACGAGGAGAAGGTGGCCTACGACTGCAGCCCCAACAAGAACATGTACCTGAATGTGGTCCTGAACACCCTCAAGAGACTGAAGGGCCTGACCCCCAGCTCCATGCCGGGCCTCAGCAGGGCCGCCCTGTACAGCCGCCTCCAGGAGTTCCTGCTCACCCAGGACCAGCTCAAGGAGAACGGCTACCCCTTCCCGCACCCCGAGCGGCCCGGAGGCGCCGTCCTCTTCACTGGCCAGGGGAAGGGGCCCGGCGACTCCTCCTGCAGGGTCTGCTGCCGTTGTGGCACCGACTACCTGGTGTCCTCCTCGGGCCGCTGTCTACGCGACCAGTTGTGTTATTATCACTGGGGGCGGGTCCGCTCCAGCCAAGTGGCTGGAGGCCGGGTTAGCCAGTACACCTGCTGTGCAGCTGCTCCTGGCTCAGTGGGCTGCCAGGTGGCAAAGCAGCACGTGCGGGACGGCCGCAAGGAGAGCCTCCATGGCTTCGTGAAGACCTTCAAGAAAGAGTTTTCCACAGACGCTTATCCAGGAATCTACGCCCTGGACTGTGAGATGTGCTACACCACGCATGGCCTGGAGCTGACCCGCGTCACCGTGGTGGACGCCGACATGCAAGTGGTGTACGACACCTTCGTCAAGCCCGACAACGAGATCGTGGACTACAACACCAGGTTTTCCGGAGTGACCGAGGCCGACGTCGCCAAGAGGAGCGTCACGTTGCCCGAAGTCCAAGCCATCCTGCTGAGCTTTTTCAGCGCCCAAACCATCCTCATCGGGCACAGCCTGGAGAGCGATCTGCTGGCCCTCAAGCTGATCCACAGCACCGTGGTGGACACGGCCGTGCTCTTCCCGCACTACCTGGGTTTCCCCTACAAGCGTTCCCTCAGGAATCTCGCGGCCGACTACCTGGGACAGATCATCCAGGACAGCCAGGACGGCCACAACTCCAGCGAGGACGCAAACGCCTGCCTGCAGCTGGCGATGTGGAAGGTTCGACAGCGCGCCCAGATCCAGCCACGCCACCGGTCCGCCTCTCCCGCCGCCCTGGCCTGTCCTGAGCCCCAGGCCTCTTCCCAAACTGCCATCGATCCCGAGAGCTAGCCCTGTCCACCTCGCCGCAAAGCGAAAGAAACTGGAGCAGCCGGCGGCAGGAGAGGGCCAAAAGCCAAGACTAACCCCGACCCCGGACTCCCAGTCCCCCGGAGTCCCTGCCGCGGGCCGTCGTCCCTGTCCCCATCCCTCTGCCCCTCCCAGACCTCTGTCCTTCCAGCAATGGGCTCCCCGAGGCCCCAGCCGCCACTCCCAGTCCCCGGAGACCCTGCCGCCGCCCCTGGCGCCTGTGCCCATCCCTCTGCCCCTCCCAGACCTCTGGCCTTCCACCACTAGCCTCCCCCAGCCCACCTGGACTTCCCCGGCCTCTGACAACAAGGCCAGCCCCCAGGCCCACCAGCCTCCTGATCGTCTTCGTTCTTGGGCCTCTTCCCCTTCTGTGGGGCTGTCTGAACCTCCCCTCCCCCACCCGATTTTTCCCCCGCCCCCGGGGCAGGCGCAGAATAAATGTCTGTATGAAGTTAAAAATTAAAAATAAAAAAAAAGCTAAAAACCACTGAAAGTCCTTTGCTTTTGAATGTGCGCTTACCTGGTTTTCTCTAGAGGCACCACTGTGAGGTGGCTCAAGCCCTTAGGCTCTGGAGTTAGACATCTGGGTTCCCATTCCAATTCCACCACTGACTAGCTTTGTCATATTGGACGCATAACTTTTTTGCGCTTCTACTTCTTGATCTTTCAAGTGTCATCAGAAGATAATTAGACACCCACACAATAGCAATGGGAGATTTTAACACCCCACCGTCAACATGAAACAGATCAACGAGACAGAAAGTTGAAAAGGATATCCAGGAACTGAACTTAGCTCTGCACCAAGCAGACCGAATAGACATCTACATTAACTCTCCACCCCAAATCAACAGAATATACATTCTTCTCAGCACCACGTCACACTTATTCCAAAACTGACCACATAGTTGGAAGGAAAGCACTCCTCCGCAAATGCAAAAGAACAGAAATTACAACCAACTGTCTCTCAGACCCCAGGGCAGTCAAACTGGACCTCAGGATGAAGAAACTCACTCAAAACCGCTCAACTACACGGAAACGGAGCAATCTGCTCCTGAGTGACTACTGGGTACATAGCGAAATGAAGACAGAATAAAGATGTTCTTTGAAACCAATGAGAACAAAGACACAACATACCAGAATCTCTGGGATACATTGAAAGCAGTGTGTAGAGGGAAACGTAGCATTAAATGCCCACAAGAGAAAGCAGGAAAGATCTAAAATGGACACCCTCACGTCCCAATTCAAAGAACCAGGGAAGCAAGAGCAAACACAATGCCTGAATCAGTCAGTCAACTTCCAACAGGGCTCCAAGAGAGAATGAACCACCATGCCTCTTTAAATCCACGTTTCTATTTGGAATCTTCAATGAGAGATGAGACACTAAGCAGCTAGTTTTGGAGGAATGGCTGATTTTGTCAATGTTTTCGGTGTGTGAGTGTGTGTGTGTGTGTGTACGTATGGATAACTAAATTAAACTGATAATCTGGATGCTTACATTTCCATTCATTTAATTTGTGTATGTGAGCCCACGCACACGTATATACACACACACTAACACTTCCAGAACACTGACTTAGTGAAGAACTGGATTTCCAGTGTGTCAGACAAATTTCAGAAAGCGCTGAAGAAGGGCATTTCTGATGGATTTCACCGTTCCTGGAATTTTATTTTCCTTTATAACTTAGAGTTCTTCTCTGGAGATTTAATAGATAAAAGTCTTTTGCAGTGTACGTTATTTCATTTTATTTTTATAATTTATTTAAATTGTCATTTTAAATTGACAAATAAAAATGATAGATATTTATGGTGTACAACATGATGTTTCATATATGTATACATTGTGGAATGACACAAAAATCAAGCTAATTAACACATTCGTTTCCTCACATACTGATTTTATGGTGATGAGAACATGTTTCAAATCTACTCTGATAGCACATTTCAAGTATACAGTACATAGTTACCCACTGTGGTTGCCGTGCTGTTCAACATATCTCTAGAACTATTCGTATCTGAAATTTTGTATCATTAGACTAACATCTCCCAATCCCTCCCCGGCCCCTGCCTCGGGTAAGCAGCGTTCTGCTCTCTACGACTCTGAGTTCCACTTTTTTACATTGCACATAGAAGTGAGATCGTGCAGTATTTGTATTTCTGTGTTTGCTTTTTAAAACTTTATGATGTATTGATGTATTTTTTCAGACAGTGTCGGAGTCTGTCACCAAGGCTGGAGTACAGTGACACAAACACGGCTCACCACGGCCTCCACCTCCCTTGGTCAAGAGATCCTCCCACTTCAGCCTCCTGAGTAGCTAGGACTACAGGCGTCCAACACCACACCTGGCTAATTTTTGTATTTTTTGTAGAGATGGTTGATCTCCAACTCCTGGGCTCAACTCTTCCTCCTCCCTTCTCCTCCCAAAGTCCTGGGATTACAGGCCTGAGCCACTGTGTCTGGCCTTTGCTTTATTTCACACAGTAGAACATCCTCTAGGCTCATTCATGTTGCTAATGATAAGATTTCTTTCTTTTTCAAGGCTGAATAGGATTCTATTGGATATATGTACCTATATAGATAGAGAGATAGATAGATATACATTTATTATTATTGTTTTGGGGGGGATATGGTTTCGCTCGTGTTCCCCAGGCTGGAGTGCAGTGGCATGATTTCGGCTCACTACAACCTCTGCCTCCCAGGCTGAAGTGATTCTCCTGCCTCAGCTGAGATTAAAGGCATGTCCCATCATGTGCGGCCAATTTTGTGTTTCTAGGAGAGATGGGTTTTCACCATGTTGGCCAGGCTGGTCTCGAACTCCAACAATTCTACTTCAACTATTTATTGGATACAAATATTTATGTGTGAGAAACAAGATTTTCAAGAGTGAAAGATTTAAAAACGACTTAATTGTACATCAGTAAGAGGCTGGCTAACTAAATCAGAGTACGTTCATCCTTACAGAAGAATACTATGCAGCTAGAACAAAACCAAATGGAGGAAACTCTTCCAAATGGTAACTTGGAATGATGTTCAAGACTTATTGTAAAATAAGTTTACAGTAAGGTGTAAGGTACCTTATGGCAAAATTCTCTCAGAAATGTGTGTGTGTGGATTTCAAGTCATCCCAGTCCTAGAACATTGTGCTCTTTAGAGATGCCATACCTGTCCTTCCCTTTGTAATATCAAAGCAGTAATATCTTCTCTGGAGGCTTGTTGGGTGAATTTAATGGAAGAAAGTTAAGGAGGTACCAGAACCATTGCTGTTTCCCCTCCGTAGCCCTGCGACCCACTAAAGAAAGTTGGATGAGATTACTTAATGATTTCCCATTAAGTTGTATTTCCAAATATCATGATTACCATTTGAATGTAGTTGGTATGGAGCTTCGTGAGTGTGTGCTTCGTTTATTATGCATCACGTTCAGCTCCTTGTTATTTGCCTCCTAGTTATCATAGTAAAACTCTACTCCTCTACTCCGAGGAGCCCCTACCATCCGTATCGTCACTTTCCGGCCCAGCACTCTTCATGCTCGTTCGTTTAAAGCATTCTACATTGGACAAATGAATCTTGGAAGGCAAAAGCTACTGAATTTAGCGAGTTTGTGGAGGCGTTCCCACCGATCAGCCAGGTGGAGTTCCACACACCCGATGACTGCACAACTCCTATAAGGCAGCAATATGCTGCAAACCCAGACGGCCACTCTTCTCACCCCTCGTCCCTTTGCTGTTCTGGATAATGAGGTCAATAGTCACCTAGGCAACTTGCAAAACTAACTGAAATGGAGAAAGGCCTTCCGGCTGGTGACTAGCCGAGGTCCACCTGGCCCCAATAAGCTGCTGAACAAGAAGGGCTGCCAGAAATTTCCCCCTAGGGAATTTGGTGGAGACGAAGACCTGCTCACTGGACAACGGTTCCTCCCAGGATACCCCCAAGCTGAAGAAGCGGGCTCTGAGCCACCCCCTTTCACCCTCCTTTTCCCCACCCTGGCCTGCTGAAGGTGCGCGTCAGGATGCGGACTACTGAGCCCTAAAGAAATAAGTCCTTCCACTTTGACCCCACGGAGGATTGCCTGTGCGGATCTTCAACGAGTCTACCAGTGTCTAGACACGGGAGCAGTTCTGTCTGGCACAGCAGCTCCCTCAAGGAAGACAAGAGTGAGGAGAAAGGAAACTCAAGTCTGACCATTCTGTCCTGGGAGACAAGAGGAGGATCTCATCTCTCATCTTTCCAAGCAAGGCAACGAGACTTTCTCTCATCTTTCCAAGCAAGGCAAGGAGACTTTTTCTCATGAGGAAACAAAAAGAAGTTGGAAGGAACGAAACCAGCCTGGAAGGTGAATTCCTAAGGATTGCCCATTGAAACTGACAAAATGGCCCTTGTTTGACGAGAGGAATGAGCAGAGCATTGATGTGGTCAAAAAGGACTCGAGTGAGACTTTCCCAGCATGTTTCTACCAAAGCTTTGTCTAAGTTTCGCAAAACACTCTCCTAATAAGCAGATGTTTGGCTCTTCAGAAAGTCAACATGCAAAATGCCTTGAGCGTCCCATAACACTGATGCCATGATGTTGCCTTTGGTCTGCCCTCCTTTTCCTTTGACTGGACCACTGCCATCTCTTGGTAGCCATCGCTTTGATGACGCTTTGTCTTCAGGATCATATTGGCAAAGCCATGTTCCAAATTCCGGTTACAATTTGTCAAACAGGTGCCCCAGGATCGTGATCCCTCCTGTTGAAAATTTCCACTGATAGCTCTCGTCGTCACTGCAGCTGATCTGGGCACAATGGTTTTCACAGCCACTGCAGGATTCATCTTCCACATCTTCTCATCTCTTCTTGAAACAAGCCATACCTCCGTAAAGAGTTGATTTCTTTGGGCTAGTGTCCTTAGAAGCTTTTCTTCAAACATCAATGATTTCTTCATTCTTCCACCCTAGCTTCACCGTCAATTGGATGTTTGCTCTTGCTGCAATTTTAGCGGAATTCAAGTTGCACTGATAGGAGGCCTTTTCAGTGGATGTCTCATCCTTCTTAGTGCCTCCAATGAGATCCAGTTCAGAAAGGTTGTAAGAAGTTAGTACATGTTTATTTTAGTGAAAACGAATTGAAATCCATGCATAGATTTCTCACCATGTACATTTTCTATGAACTTTCGGAAGACCCCCTGTACTGAATATTGCCCAAATCCTGGGAGAGAAGTGGATGCGGTCCACTTCCTGTCTTCAGTTTGCCCACAGTGGAGGAGTGCACAGAGCAGGGAAAGGCAGCCCCAGAGAGAGGCATGCCCTCCAGCATGCGGCAGACTGCTGGCCCAGTCCTGGCTCCATGGGTTGCTGTGTGGGCCCAGCAAGCTGACCAACCTCCCTGAACCTTAATTTAATCCTAGGTAGCCCAATTCCACTCGCTATTATAGGACTGCTGTGCAGGGACAGTCAATTAACTTAAGAAAAGGAACCTAGCTCCAAGTTTGGCAACCGGGAATTCCAGTTGATTCCATGGGCGGACCCCCTGAGGAATTCCCAAGCTGAAGTCTCGTGGAAGATGAGGTTCAGTGTGACTAGACTGAAGCACCAATCCAATGAAGGGGAAGTCCCACCCACTCTGCCCTGTGCCTGTATAAAGGTGAGGCGGGGCGGCCGCGCCACTCATTGAAGCCGCCAGTTGGGAGAGGAGCAGAGCCAGGCCGGTGCTCCCGAAGGCAGCAAGATGTTGCGAGCCACAGCTCCCTGCTGGTTCCCACCTGCATACCCAGAAGCTAAGAAGGTGGCCGAGGAGGCGGCCCACGAGGCAAGCCGCCATTTGGGAGAGGAGCAGAGCCAGGTCGGTGTTCCCGAAGGCAGCAAGATGTTGCGAGCCACAGCTCCCTGCTGGTTCCCACCTGCATGCCCAGAAGCCAAGAAGGTGGCCGAGGAGGCGGCCCTCGAGGCAAGCCGCCAGTTGGGAGAGGAGCAGAGCCAGGCCGGTGCTCCCGAAGGCAGCAAGATGTTGCGAGCCACAGCTCCCTGCTGGTTCCCACCTGCATACCCAGAAGCTAAGAAGGTGGCCGAGGAGGCGCCCCACGAGGCAAGCCGCCATTTGGGAGTGGAGCAGAGCCAGGTCGGTGTTCCCGAAGGCAGCAAGATGTTGCGAGCCACAGCTCCCTGCTGGTTCCCTCCTGCATACCCAGAAGCCAAGAAGGTGGCCGAGGAGGCGGCCCTCGAGGCTCCAGAATTCCCACTGCCCTCTCATCAGCCTGCCCAGAGCTTCGGGCTCTGCGTGCCCCAGATGCACAACCAGGCCTCAGCACTCGTGGACATCCGGGCGGAGCCCCAGAATAGGGGTCCGGCGGTGCCCCCAGCGTGGCCCAAGATGGCGACGGAGGCGTGGTACTTCCCCGCGCAGAGGGGGTCGGCCTGCTGCTTGCCAGCCGCCCCAAGGCTGACAGAGAGGCCCTGTGGAGTCCGCATCTCAGCCCCCAGGGAGAGGAAGAGGATCGCCCACTTTCCCAGCCCCTGCTTGGTCGCAGGTCGCACCGATGCCAAGAGAACCCGGGTGGCCGGCAGCAGCCAACGCTCCAATGGCTCCAGGGTCGGCACACAGCCACGGAAGACTGGTCGCAACAGACGGGGGAGGGCATGCAAGACCTCCACCACACTCAGCTCTAAGCGAATCGTCCGTCGTCCATCCTTACCGACTTGGAAGAAACCCATTATCCTCCGAAGGTCTCGCTGCCAAGTCCCCACCGTCATCCGCCGAGGCTATCTCCAACTGTTCACCAAAGAGTGTCTCAAGTTCTGCGCCTCCCAGCAGGAGGCCGAGGAGAAGGCGCTGAACGAGGAGAAGGTGGCCTACGACTGCAGCCCCAACAAGAACATGTACCTGAATGTGGTCCTGAACACCCTCAAGAGACTGAAGGGCCTGACCCCCAGCTCCATGCCGGGCCTCAGCAGGGCCGCCCTGTACAGCCGCCTCCAGGAGTTCCTGCTCACCCAGGACCAGCTCAAGGAGAACGGCTACCCCTTCCCGCACCCCGAGCGGCCCGGAGGCGCCGTCCTCTTCACTGGCCAGGGGAAGGGGCCCGGCGACTCCTCCTGCAGGGTCTGCTGCCGTTGTGGCACCGACTACCTGGTGTCCTCCTCGGGCCGCTGTCTACGCGACCAGTTGTGTTATTATCACTGGGGGCGGGTCCGCTCCAGCCAAGTGGCTGGAGGCCGGGTTAGCCAGTACACCTGCTGTGCAGCTGCTCCTGGCTCAGTGGGCTGCCAGGTGGCGAAGCAGCACGTGCGGGACGGCCGCAAGGAGAGCCTCCATGGCTTCGTGAAGACCTTCAAGAAAGAGTTTTCCACAGACGCTTATCCAGGAATCTACGCCATGGACTGTGAGATGTGCTACACCACGCATGGCCTGGAGCTGACCCGCGTCACCGTGGTGGACGCCGACATGCAAGTGGTGTACGACACCTTCGTCAAGCCCGACAACGAGATCGTGGACTACAACACCAGGTTTTCCGGAGTGACCGAGGCCGACGTCGCCAAGACGAGCGTCACGTTGCCCGAAGTCCAAGCCATCCTGCTGAGCTTTTTCAGCGCCCAAACCATCCTCATCGGGCACAGCCTGGAGAGCGATCTGCTGGCCCTCAAGCTGATCCACAGCACCGTGGTGGACACGGCCGTGCTCTTCCCGCACTACCTGGGTTTCCCCTACAAGCGTTCCCTCAGGAATCTCGCGGCCGACTACCTGGGACAGATCATCCAGGACAGCCAGGACGGCCACAACTCCAGCGAGGACGCAAACGCCTGCCTGCAGCTGGCGATGTGGAAGGTTCGACAGCGCGCCCAGATCCAGCCACGCCACCGGTCCGCCTCTCCCGCCGCCCTGGCCTGTCCTGAGCCCCAGGCCTCTTCCCAAACTGCCATCGATCCCGAGAGCTAGCCCTGTCCACCTCGCCGCAAAGCGAAAGAAACTGGAGCAGCCGGCGGCAGGAGAGGGCCAAAAGCCAAGACTAACCCCGACCCCGGACTCCCAGTCCCCCGGAGTCCCTGCCGCGGGCCGTCGTCCCTGTCCCCATACCTCTGCCCCTCCCAGACCTCTGTCCTTCCACCAATGGGCTCCCCGAGGCCCCAGCCGCCACTCCCAGTCCCCGGAGACCCTGCCGCCGCCCCTGGCGCCTGTGCCCATCCCTCTGCCCCTCCCAGACCTCTGGCCTTCCACCACTAGCCTCCCCCAGCCCACCTGGACTTCCCCGGCCTCTGACAACAAGGCCAGCCCCCAGGCCCACCAGCCTCCTGATCGTCTTCGTTCTTGGGCCTCTTCCCCTTCTGTGGGGCTGTCTGAACCTCCCCTCCCCCACCCGATTTTTCCCCCGCCCCCGGGGCAGGCGCAGAATAAATGTCTGTATGAAGTTAAAAATTAAAAATAAAAAAAAAGCTAAAAACAACTCAAAGTCCTTTGCTTTTGAATGTGCGCTTACCTGGTTTTCTCTAGAGGCACCACTGTGAGGTGGCTCAAGCCCTTAGGCTCTGGAGTTAGACATCTGGGTTCCCATTCCAATTCCACCACTGACTAGCTTTGTCATATTGGACGCATAACTTTTTTGCGCTTCTACTTCTTGATCTTTCAAGTGTCATCAGAAGATAATTAGACACCCACACAATAGCAATGGGAGATTTTAACACCCCACCGTCAACATGAAACAGATCAACGAGACAGAAAGTTGAAAAGGATATCCAGGAACTGAACTTAGCTCTGCCCCAAGCAGACCGAATAGACATCTACATTAACTCTCCACCCCAAATCAACAGAATATACATTCTTCTCAGCACCACGTCACACTTATTCCAAAACTGACCACATAGTTGGAAGGAAAGCACTCCTCCGCAAATGCAAAAGAACAGAAATTACAACCAACTGTCTCTCAGACCCCAGGGCAGTCAAACTGGACCTCAGGATGAAGAAACTCACTCAAAACCGCTCAACTACACGGAAACGGAGCAATCTGCTCCTGAGTGACTACTGGGTACATAGCGAAATGAAGACAGAATAAAGATGTTCTTTGAAACCAATGAGAACCAAGACACAACATACCAGAATCTCTGGGATACATTGAAAGCAGTGTGTAGAGGGAAACGTAGCATTAAATGCCCACAAGAGAAAGCAGGAAAGATCTAAAATGGACACCCTCACGTCCCAATTCAAAGAACCAGGGAAGCAAGAGCAAACACAATGCCTGAATCAGTCAGTCAACTTCCAACAGGGCTCCAAGAGAGAATGAACCACCATGCCTCTTTAAATCCACGTTTCTATTTGGAATCTTCAATGAGAGATGAGACACTAAGCAGCTAGTTTTGGTGGAATGGCTGATTTTGTCAATGTTTTCGGTGTGTGAGTGTGTGTGTGTGTGTGTATGTATGGATAACTAAATTAAACTGATAATCTGGATGCTTACATTTCCATTCATTTAATTTGTGTATGTGAGCCCACGCACACGTATATACACACACACTAACACTTCCAGAACACTGACTTAGTGAAGAACTGGATTTCCAGTGTGTCAGACAAATTTCAGAAAGCGCTGAAGAAGGGCATTTCTGATGGATTTCACCGTTCCTGGAATTTTATTTTCCTTTATAACTTAGAGTTCTTCTCTGGAGATTTAATAGATAAAAGTCTTTTGCAGTGTACGTTATTTCATTGTATTTTTATAATTTATTTGAATTGTCATTTGAAATTGACAAATAAAAATGATAGATATTTATGGTGTACAACATGATGTTTCATATATGTATACATTGTGGAATGACACAAAAATCAAGCTAATGAACACATTCGTTTCCTCACATACTGATTTTATGGTGATGAGAACATGTTTCAAATCTACTCTGATAGCACATTTCAAGTATACAGTACATAGTTACCCACTGTGGTTGCCGTGCTGTTCAACATATCTCTAGAACTATTCGTATCTGGAATTTTGTATCATTAGACTAACATCTCCCAATCCCTCCCCGGCCCCTGCCTCGGGTAAGCAGCGTTCTGCTCTCTACGACTCTGAGTTCCACTTTTTTACATTGCACATAGAAGTGAGATCGTGCAGTATTTGTATTTCTGTGTTTGCTTTTTAAAACTTTATGATGTATTGATGTATTTTTTCAGACAGTGTCGGAGTCTGTCACCAAGGCTGGAGTACAGTGACACAAACACGGCTCACCACGGCCTCCACCTCCCGGGGTCAAGAGATCCTCCCACTTCAGCCTCCTGAGTAGCTAGGACTACAGGCGTCCAACACCACACCTGGCTAATTTTTGTATTTTTTGTAGAGATGGTTGATCTCCAACTCCTGGGCTCAACTCTTCCTCCTCCCTTCTCCTCCCAAAGTCCTGGGATTACAGGCCTGAGCCACTGTGTCTGGCCTTTGCTTTATTTCACACAGTAGAACATCCTCTAGGCTCATTCATGTTGCTAATGATAAGATTTCTTTCTTTTTCAAGGCTGAATAGGATTCTATTGGATATATGTACCTATATAGATAGAGAGATAGATAGATATACATTTATTATTATTGTTTTGGGGGGGATATGGTTTCGCTCGTGTTCCCCAGGCTGGAGTGCAGTGGCATGATTTCGGCTCACTACAACCTCTGCCTCCCAGGCTGAAGTGATTCTCCTGCCTCAGCTGAGATTAAAGGCATGTCCCATCATGTGCGGCCAATTTTGTGTTTCTAGGAGAGATGGGTTTTCACCATGTTGGCCAGGCTGGTCTCGAACTCCAACAATTCTACTTCAACTATTTATTGGATACAAATATTTATGTGTGAGAAACAAGATTTTCAAGAGTGAAAGATTTAAAAACGACTTAATTGTACATCAGTAAGAGGCTGGCTAACTAAATCAGAGTACGTTCATCCTTACAGAAGAATACTATGCAGCTAGAACAAAACCAAATGGAGGAAACTCTTCCAAATGGTAACTTGGAATGATGTTCAAGACTTATTGTAAAATAAGTTTACAGTAAGGTGTAAGGTACCTTATGGCAAAATTCTCTCAGAAATGTGTGTGTGTGGATTTCAAGTCATCCCAGTCCTAGAACATTGTGCTCTTTAGAGATGCCATACCTGTCCTTCCCTTTGTAATATCAAAGCAGTAATATCTTCTCTGGAGGCTTGTTGGGTGAATTTAATGGAAGAAAGTTAAGGAGGTACCAGAACCATTGCTGTTTCCCCTCCGTAGCCCTGCGACCCACTAAAGAAAGTTGGATGAGATTACTTAATGATTTCCCATTAAGTTGTATTTCCAAATATCATGATTACCATTTGAATGTAGTTGGTATGGAGCTTCGTGAGTGTGTGCTTCGTTTATTATGCATCACGTTCAGCTCCTTGTTATTTGCCTCCTAGTTATCATAGTAAAACTCTACTCCTCTACTCCGAGGAGCCCCTACCATCCGTATCGTCACTTTCCGGCCCAGCACTCTTCATGCTCGTTCGTTTAAAGCATTCTACATTGGACAAATGAATCTTGGAAGGCAAAAGCTACTGAATTTAGCGAGTTTGTGGAGGCGTTCCCACCGATCAGCCAGGTGGAGTTCCACACACCCGATGACTGCACAACTCCTATAAGGCAGCAATATGCTGCAAACCCAGACGGCCACTCTTCTCACCCCTCGTCCCTTTGCTGTTCTGGATAATGAGGTCAATAGTCACCTAGGCAACTTGCAAAACTAACTGAAATGGAGAAAGGCCTTCCGGCTGGTGACTAGCCGAGGTCCACCTGGCCCCAATAAGCTGCTGAACAAGAAGGGCTGCCAGAAATTTCCCCCTAGGGAATTTGGTGGAGACGAAGACCTGCTCACTGGACAACGGTTCCTCCCAGGATACCCCCAAGCTGAAGAAGCGGGCTCTGAGCCACCCCCTTTCACCCTCCTTTTCCCCACCCTGGCCTGCTGAAGGTGCGCGTCAGGATGCGGACTACTGAGCCCTAAAGAAATAAGTCCTTCCACTTTGACCCCACGGAGGATTGCCTGTGCGGATCTTCAACGAGTCTACCAGTGTCTAGACACGGGAGCAGTTCTGTCTGGCACAGCAGCTCCCTCAAGGAAGACAAGAGTGAGGAGAAAGGAAACTCAAGTCTGACCATTCTGTCCTGGGAGACAAGAGGAGGATCTCATCTCTCATCTTTCCAAGCAAGGCAACGAGACTTTCTCTCATCTTTCCAAGCAAGGCAAGGAGACTTTTTCTCATGAGGAAACAAAAAGAAGTTGGAAGGAACGAAACCAGCCTGGAAGGTGAATTCCTAAGGATTGCCCATTGAAACTGACAAAATGGCCCTTGTTTGACGAGAGGAATGAGCAGAGCATTGATGTGGTCAAAAAGGACTCGAGTGAGACTTTCCCAGCATGTTTCTACCAAAGCTTTGTCTAAGTTTCGCAAAACACTCTCCTAATAAGCAGATGTTTGGCTCTTCAGAAAGTCAACATGCAAAATGCCTTGAGCGTCCCATAACACTGATGCCATGATGTTGCCTTTGGTCTGCCCTCCTTTTCCTTTGACTGGACCACTGCCATCTCTTGGTAGCCATCGCTTTGATGACGCTTTGTCTTCAGGATCATATTGGCAAAGCCATGTTCCAAATTCCGGTTACAATTTGTCAAACAGGTGCCCCAGGATCGTGATCCCTCCTGTTGAAAATTTCCACTGATAGCTCTCGTCCTCACTGCAGCTGATCTGGGCACAATGGTTTTCACAGCCACTGCAGGATTCATCTTCCACATCTTCTCATCTCTTCTTGAAACAAGCCATACCTCCGTAAAGAGTTGATTTCTTTGGGCTAGTGTCCTTAGAAGCTTTTCTTCAAACATCAATGATTTCTTCATTCTTCCACCCAAGCTTCACCGTCAATTGGATGTTTGCTCTTGCTGCAATTTTAGCGGAATTCAAGTTGCACTGATAGGAGGCCTTTTCAGTGGATGTCTCATCCTTCTTAGTGCCTCCAATGAGATCCAGTTCAGAAAGGTTGTAAGAAGTTAGTACATGTTTATTTTAGTGAAAACGAATTGAAATCCATGCATAGATTTCTCACCATGTACATTTTCTATGAACTTTCGGAAGACCCCCTGTACTGAATATTGCCCAAATCCTGGGAGAGAAGTGGATGCGGTCCACTTCCTGTCTTCAGTTTGCCCACAGTGGAGGAGTGCACAGAGCAGGGAAAGGCAGCCCCAGAGAGAGGCATGCCCTCCAGCATGCGGCAGACTGCTGGCCCAGTCCTGGCTCCATGGGTTGCTGTGTGGGCCCAGCAAGCTGACCAACCTCCCTGAACCTTAATTTAATCCTAGGTAGCCCAATTCCACTCGCTATTATAGGACTGCTGTGCAGGGACAGTCAATTAACTTAAGAAAAGGAACCTAGCTCCAAGTTTGGCAACCGGGAATTCCAGTTGATTCCATGGGCGGACCCCCTGAGGAATTCCCAAGCTGAAGTCTCGTGGAAGATGAGGTTCAGTGTGACTAGACTGAAGCACCAATCCAATGAAGGGGAAGTCCCACCCACTCTGCCCTGTGCCTGTATAAAGGTGAGGCGGGGCGGCCGCGCCACTCATTGAAGCCGCCAGTTGGGAGAGGAGCAGAGCCAGGCCGGTGCTCCCGAAGGCAGCAAGATGTTGCGAGCCACAGCTCCCTGCTGGTTCCCACCTGCATACCCAGAAGCTAAGAAGGTGGCCGAGGAGGCGGCCCACGAGGCAAGCCGCCATTTGGGAGAGGAGCAGAGCCAGGTCGGTGTTCCCGAAGGCAGCAAGATGTTGCGAGCCACAGCTCCCTGCTGGTTCCCACCTGCATGCCCAGAAGCCAAGAAGGTGGCCGAGGAGGCGGCCCTCGAGGCAAGCCGCCAGTTGGGAGAGGAGCAGAGCCAGGCCGGTGCTCCCGAAGGCAGCAAGATGTTGCGAGCCACAGCTCCCTGCTGGTTCCCACCTGCATACCCAGAAGCTAAGAAGGTGGCCGAGGAGGCGCCCCACGAGGCAAGCCGCCATTTGGGAGTGGAGCAGAGCCAGGTCGGTGTTCCCGAAGGCAGCAAGATGTTGCGAGCCACAGCTCCCTGCTGGTTCCCTCCTGCATACCCAGAAGCCAAGAAGGTGGCCGAGGAGGCGGCCCTCGAGGCTCCAGAATTCCCACTGCCCTCTCATCAGCCTGCCCAGAGCTTCAGGCTCTGCGTGCCCCAGATGCACAACCAGGCCTCAGCACTCGTGGACATCCGGGCGGAGCCCCAGAATAGGGGTCCGGCGGTGCCCCCAGCGTGGCCCAAGATGGCGACGGAGGCGTGGTACTTCCCCGCGCAGAGGGGGTCGGCCTGCTGCTTGCCAGCCGCCCCAAGGCTGACAGAGAGGCCCTGTGGAGTCCGCATCTCAGCCCCCAGGGAGAGGAAGAGGATCGCCCACTTTCCCAGCCCCTGCTTGGTCGCAGGTCGCACCGATGCCAAGAGAACCCGGGTGGCCGGCAGCAGCCAACGCTCCAATGGCTCCAGGGTCGGCACACAGCCACGGAAGACTGGTCGCAACAGACGGGGGAGGGCATGCAAGACCTCCACCACACTCAGCTCTAAGCGAATCGTCCGTCGTCCATCCTTACCGACTTGGAAGAAACCCATTATCCTCCGAAGGTCTCGCTGCCAAGTCCCCACCGTCATCCGCCGAGGCTATCTCCAACTGTTCACCAAAGAGTGTCTCAAGTTCTGCGCCTCCCAGCAGGAGGCCGAGGAGAAGGCGCTGAACGAGGAGAAGGTGGCCTACGACTGCAGCCCCAACAAGAACATGTACCTGAATGTGGTCCTGAACACCCTCAAGAGACTGAAGGGCCTGACCCCCAGCTCCATGCCGGGCCTCAGCAGGGCCGCCCTGTACAGCCGCCTCCAGGAGTTCCTGCTCACCCAGGACCAGCTCAAGGAGAACGGCTACCCCTTCCCGCACCCCGAGCGGCCCGGAGGCGCCGTCCTCTTCACTGGCCAGGGGAAGGGGCCCGGCGACTCCTCCTGCAGGGTCTGCTGCCGTTGTGGCACCGACTACCTGGTGTCCTCCTCGGGCCGCTGTCTACGCGACCAGTTGTGTTATTATCACTGGGGGCGGGTCCGCTCCAGCCAAGTGGCTGGAGGCCGGGTTAGCCAGTACACCTGCTGTGCAGCTGCTCCTGGCTCAGTGGGCTGCCAGGTGGCAAAGCAGCACGTGCGGGACGGCCGCAAGGAGAGCCTCCATGGCTTCGTGAAGACCTTCAAGAAAGAGTTTTCCACAGACGCTTATCCAGGAATCTACGCCCTGGACTGTGAGATGTGCTACACCACGCATGGCCTGGAGCTGACCCGCGTCACCGTGGTGGACGCCGACATGCAAGTGGTGTACGACACCTTCGTCAAGCCCGACAACGAGATCGTGGACTACAACACCAGGTTTTCCGGAGTGACCGAGGCCGACGTCGCCAAGAGGAGCGTCACGTTGCCCGAAGTCCAAGCCATCCTGCTGAGCTTTTTCAGCGCCCAAACCATCCTCATCGGGCACAGCCTGGAGAGCGATCTGCTGGCCCTCAAGCTGATCCACAGCACCGTGGTGGACACGGCCGTGCTCTTCCCGCACTACCTGGGTTTCCCCTACAAGCGTTCCCTCAGGAATCTCGCGGCCGACTACCTGGGACAGATCATCCAGGACAGCCAGGACGGCCACAACTCCAGCGAGGACGCAAACGCCTGCCTGCAGCTGGCGATGTGGAAGGTTCGACAGCGCGCCCAGATCCAGCCACGCCACCGGTCCGCCTCTCCCGCCGCCCTGGCCTGTCCTGAGCCCCAGGCCTCTTCCCAAACTGCCATCGATCCCGAGAGCTAGCCCTGTCCACCTCGCCGCAAAGCGAAAGAAACTGGAGCAGCCGGCGGCAGGAGAGGGCCAAAAGCCAAGACTAACCCCGACCCCGGACTCCCAGTCCCCCGGAGTCCCTGCCGCGGGCCGTCGTCCCTGTCCCCATACCTCTGCCCCTCCCAGACCTCTGTCCTTCCACCAATGGGCTCCCCGAGGCCCCAGCCGCCACTCCCAGTCCCCGGAGACCCTGCCGCCGCCCCTGGCGCCTGTGCCCATCCCTCTGCCCCTCCCAGACCTCTGGCCTTCCACCACTAGCCTCCCCCAGCCCACCTGGACTTCCCCGGCCTCTGACATCAAGGCCAGCCCCCAGGCCCACCAGCCTCCTGATCGTCTTCGTTCTTGGGCCTCTTCCCCTTCTGTGGGGCTGTCTGAACCTCCCCTCCCCCACCCGATTTTTCCCCCGCCCCCGGGGCAGGCGCAGAATAAATGTCTGTATGAAGTTAAAAATTAAAAATAAAAAAAAAGCTAAAAACCACTGAAAGTCCTTTGCTTTTGAATGTGCGCTTACCTGGTTTTCTCTAGAGGCACCACTGTGAGGTGGCTCAAGCCCTTAGGCTCTGGAGTTAGACATCTGGGTTCCCATTCCAATTCCACCACTGACTAGCTTTGTCATATTGGACGCATAACTTTTTTGCGCTTCTACTTCTTGATCTTTCAAGTGTCATCAGAAGATAATTAGACACCCACACAATAGCAATGGGAGATTTTAACACCCCACCGTCAACATGAAACAGATCAACGAGACAGAAAGTTGAAAAGGATATCCAGGAACTGAACTTAGCTCTGCCCCAAGCAGACCGAATAGACATCTACATTAACTCTCCACCCCAAATCAACAGAATATACATTCTTCTCAGCACCACGTCACACTTATTCCAAAACTGACCACATAGTTGGAAGGAAAGCACTCCTCCGCAAATGCAAAAGAACAGAAATTACAACCAACTGTCTCTCAGACCCCAGGGCAGTCAAACTGGACCTCAGGATGAAGAAACTCACTCAAAACCGCTCAACTACACGGAAACGGAGCAATCTGCTCCTGAGTGACTACTGGGTACATAGCGAAATGAAGACAGAATAAAGATGTTCTTTGAAACCAATGAGAACCAAGACACAACATACCAGAATCTCTGGGATACATTGAAAGCAGTGTGTAGAGGGAAACGTAGCATTAAATGCCCACAAGAGAAAGCAGGAAAGATCTAAAATGGACACCCTCACGTCCCAATTCAAAGAACCAGGGAAGCAAGAGCAAACACAATGCCTGAATCAGTCAGTCAACTTCCAACAGGGCTCCAAGAGAGAATGAACCACCATGCCTCTTTAAATCCACGTTTCTATTTGGAATCTTCAATGAGAGATGAGACACTAAGCAGCTAGTTTTGGTGGAATGGCTGATTTTGTCAATGTTTTCGGTGTGTGAGTGTGTGTGTGTGTGTGTATGTATGGATAACTAAATTAAACTGATAATCTGGATGCTTACATTTCCATTCATTTAATTTGTGTATGTGAGCCCACGCACACGTATATACACACACACTAACACTTCCAGAACACTGACTTAGTGAAGAACTGGATTTCCAGTGTGTCAGACAAATTTCAGAAAGCGCTGAAGAAGGGCATTTCTGATGGATTTCACCGTTCCTGGAATTTTATTTTCCTTTATAACTTAGAGTTCTTCTCTGGAGATTTAATAGATAAAAGTCTTTTGCAGTGTACGTTATTTCATTGTATTTTTATAATTTATTTGAATTGTCATTTGAAATTGACAAATAAAAATGATAGATATTTATGGTGTACAACATGATGTTTCATATATGTATACATTGTGGAATGACACAAAAATCAAGCTAATGAACACATTCGTTTCCTCACATACTGATTTTATGGTGATGAGAACATGTTTCAAATCTACTCTGATAGCACATTTCAAGTATACAGTACATAGTTACCCACTGTGGTTGCCGTGCTGTTCAACATATCTCTAGAACTATTCGTATCTGAAATTTTGTATCATTAGACTAACATCTCCCAATCCCTCCCCGGCCCCTGCCTCGGGTAAGCAGCGTTCTGCTCTCTACGACTCTGAGTTCCACTTTTTTACATTGCACATAGAAGTGAGATCGTGCAGTATTTGTATTTCTGTGTTTGCTTTTTAAAACTTTATGATGTATTGATGTATTTTTTCAGACAGTGTCGGAGTCTGTCACCAAGGCTGGAGTACAGTGACACAAACACGGCTCACCACGGCCTCCACCTCCCGGGGTCAAGAGATCCTCCCACTTCAGCCTCCTGAGTAGCTAGGACTACAGGCGTCCAACACCACACCTGGCTAATTTTTGTATTTTTTGTAGAGATGGTTGATCTCCAACTCCTGGGCTCAACTCTTCCTCCTCCCTTCTCCTCCCAAAGTCCTGGGATTACAGGCCTGAGCCACTGTGTCTGGCCTTTGCTTTATTTCACACAGTAGAACATCCTCTAGGCTCATTCATGTTGCTAATGATAAGATTTCTTTCTTTTTCAAGGCTGAATAGGATTCTATTGGATATATGTACCTATATAGATAGATAGATAGATAGATAGATATACATTTATTATTATTGTTTTGGGGGGGATATGGTTTCGCTCGTGTTCCCCAGGCTGGAGTGCAGTGGCATGATTTCGGCTCACTACAACCTCTGCCTCCCAGGCTGAAGTGATTCTCCTGCCTCAGCTGAGATTAAAGGCATGTCCCATCATGTGCGGCCAATTTTGTGTTTCTAGGAGAGATGGGTTTTCACCATGTTGGCCAGGCTGGTCTCGAACTCCAACAATTCTACTTCAACTATTTATTGGATACAAATATTTATGTGTGAGAAACAAGATTTTCAAGAGTGAAAGATTTAAAAACGACTTAATTGTACATCAGTAAGAGGCTGGCTAACTAAATCAGAGTACGTTCATCCTTACAGAAGAATACTATGCAGCTAGAACAAAACCAAATGGAGGAAACTCTTCCAAATGGTAACTTGGAATGATGTTCAAGACTTATTGTAAAATAAGTTTACAGTAAGGTGTAAGGTACCTTATGGCAAAATTCTCTCAGAAATGTGTGTGTGTGGATTTCAAGTCATCCCAGTCCTAGAACATTGTGCTCTTTAGAGATGCCATACCTGTCTTTCCCTTTGTAATATCAAAGCAGTAATATCTTCTCTGGAGGCTTGTTGGGTGAATTGAATGGAAGAAAGTTAAGGAGGTACCAGAACCATTGCTGTTTCCCCTCCGTAGCCCTGCCACCCACTAAAGAAAGTTGGATGAGATTACTTAATGATTTCCCATTAAGTTGTATTTCCAAATATCATGATTACCATTTGAATGTAGTTGGTATGGAGCTTCGTGAGTGTGTGCTTCGTTTATTATGCATCACGTTCAGCTCCTTGTTATTTGCCTCCTAGTTATCATAGTAAAACTCTACTCCTCTACTCCGAGGAGCCCCTACCATCCGTATCGTCACTTTCCGGCCCAGCACTCTTCATGCTCGTTCGTTTAAAGCATTCTACATTGGGCAAATGAATCTTGGAAGGCAAAAGCTACTGAATTTAGCGAGTTTGTGGAGGCGTTCCCACCGATCAGCCAGGTGGAGTTCCACACACCCGATGACTGCACAACTCCTATAAGGCAGCAATATGCTGCAAACCCAGACGGCCACTCTTCTCACCCCTCGTCCCTTTGCTGTTCTGGATAATGAGGTCAATAGTCACCTAGGCAACTTGCAAAACTAACTGAAATGGAGAAAGGCCTTCCGGCTGGTGACTAGCCGAGGTCCACCTGGCCCCAATAAGCTGCTGAACAAGAAGGGCTGCCAGAAATTTCCCCCTAGGGAATTTGGTGGAGACGAAGACCTGCTCACTGGACAACGGTTCCTCCCAGGATACCCCCAAGCTGAAGAAGCGGGCTCTGAGCCACCCTCTTTCACCCTCCTTTTCCCCACCCTGGCCTGCTGAAGGTGCGCGTCAGGATGCGGACTACTGAGCCCTAAAGAAATAAGTCCTTCCACTTTGACCCCACGGAGGATTGCCTGCGCGGATCTTCAACGAGTCTACCAGTGTCTAGACACGGGAGCAGTTCTGTCTGGCACAGCAGCTCCCTCAAGGAAGACAAGAGTGAGGAGAAAGGAAACTCAAGTCTGACCATTCTGTCCTGGGAGACAAGAGGAGGATCTCATCTCTCATCTTTCCAAGCAAGGCAACGAGACTTTCTCTCATCTTTCCAAGCAAGGCAAGGAGACTTTTTCTCATGAGGAAACAAAAAGAAGTTGGAAGGAACGAAACCAGCCTGGAAGGTGAATTCCTAAGGATTGCCCATTGAAACTGACAAAATGGCCCTTGTTTGACGAGAGGAATGAGCAGAGCATTGATGTGGTCAAAAAGGACTCGAGTGAGACTTTCCCAGCATGTTTCTACCAAAGCTTTGTCTAAGTTTCGCAAAACACTCTCCTAATAAGCAGATGTTTGGCTCTTCAGAAAGTCAACATGCAAAATGCCTTGAGCGTCCCATAACACTGATGCCATGATGTTGCCTTTGGTCTGCCCTCCTTTTCCTTTGACTGGACCACTGCCATCTCTTGGTAGCCATCGCTTTGATGACGCTTTGTCTTCAGGATCATATTGGCAAAGCCATGTTCCAAATTCCGGTTACAATTTGTCAAACAGGTGCCCCAGGATCGTGATCCCTCCTGTTGAAAATTTCCACTGATAGCTCTCGTCGTCACTGCAGCTGATCTGGGCACAATGGTTTTCACAGCCACTGCAGGATTCATCTTCCACATCTTCTCATCTCTTCTTGAAACAAGCCATACCTCCGTAAAGAGTTGATTTCTTTGGGCTAGTGTCCTTAGAAGCTTTTCTTCAAACATCAATGATTTCTTCATTCTTCCACCCAAGCTTCACCGTCAATTGGATGTTTGCTCTTGCTGCAATTTTAGCGGAATTCAAGTTGCACTGATAGGAGGCCTTTTCAGTGGATGTCTCATCCTTCTTAGTGCCTCCAATGAGATCCAGTTCAGAAAGGTTGTAAGAAGTTAGTACATGTTTATTTTAGTGAAAACGAATTGAAATCCATGCATAGATTTCTCACCATGTACATTTTCTATGAACTTTCGGAAGACCCCCTGTACTGAATATTGCCCAAATCCTGGGAGAGAAGTGGATGCGGTCCACTTCCTGTCTTCAGTTTGCCCACAGTGGAGGAGTGCACAGAGCAGGGAAAGGCAGCCCCAGAGAGAGGCATGCCCTCCAGCATGCGGCAGACTGCTGGCCCAGTCCTGGCTCCATGGGTTGCTGTGTGGGCCCAGCAAGCTGACCAACCTCCCTGAACCTTAATTTAATCCTAGGTAGCCCAATTCCACTCGCTATTATAGGACTGCTGTGCAGGGACAGTCAATTAACTTAAGAAAAGGAACCTAGCTCCAAGGTTGGCAACCGGGAATTCCAGTTGATTCCATGGGCGGACCCCCTGAGGAATCCCCAAGCTGAAGTCTCGTGGAAGATGAGGTTCAGTGTGACTAGACTGAAGCACCAATCCAATGAAGGGGAAGTCCCACCCACTCTGCCCTGTGCCTGTATAAAGGTGAGGCGGGGCGGCCGCGCCACTCATTGAAGCCGCCAGTTGGGAGAGGAGCAGAGCCAGGCCGGTGCTCCCGAAGGCAGCAAGATGTTGCGAGCCACAGCTCCCTGCTGGTTCCCACCTGCATACCCAGAAGCTAAGAAGGTGGCCGAGGAGGCGGCCCACGAGGCAAGCCGCCATTTGGGAGAGGAGCAGAGCCAGGTCGGTGTTCCCGAAGGCAGCAAGATGTTGCGAGCCACAGCTCCCTGCTGGTTCCCACCTGCATGCCCAGAAGCCAAGAAGGTGGCCGAGGAGGCGGCCCTCGAGGCAAGCCGCCAGTTGGGAGAGGAGCAGAGCCAGGCCGGTGCTCCCGAAGGCGGCAAGATGTTGCGAGCCACAGCTCCCTGCTGGTTCCCACCTGCATACCCAGAAGCTAAGAAGGTGGCCGAGGAGGCGCCCCACGAGGCAAGCCGCCATTTGGGAGTGGAGCAGAGCCAGGTCGGTGTTCCCGAAGGCAGCAAGATGTTGCGAGCCACAGCTCCCTGCTGGTTCCCTCCTGCATACCCAGAAGCCAAGAAGGTGGCCGAGGAGGCGGCCCTCGAGGCTCCAGAATTCCCACTGCCCTCTCATCAGCCTGCCCAGAGCTTCGGGCTCTGCGTGCCCCAGATGCACAACCAGGCCTCAGCACTCGTGGACATCCGGGCGGAGCCCCAGAATAGGGGTCCGGCGGTGCCCCCAGCGTGGCCCAAGTTGGCGACGGAGGCGTGGTACTTCCCCGCGCAGAGGGAGTCGGCCTGCTGCTTGCCAGCCGCCCCAAGGCTGACAGAGAGGCCCTGTGGAGTCCGCATCTCAGCCCCCAGGGAGAGGAAGAGGATCGCCCACTTTCCCAGCCCCTGCTTGGTCGCAGGTCGCACCGATGCCAAGAGAACCCGGGTGGCCGGCAGCAGCCAACGCTCCAATGGCTCCAGGGTCGGCACACAGCCACGGAAGACTGGTCGCAACAGACGGGGGAGGGCATGCAAGACCTCCACCACACTCAGCTCTAAGCGAATCGTCCGTCGTCCATCCTTACCGACTTGGAAGAAACCCATTATCCTCCGAAGGTCTCGCTGCCAAGTCCCCACCGTCATCCGCCGAGGCTATCTCCAACTGTTCACCAAAGAGTGTCTCAAGTTCTGCGCCTCCCAGCAGGAGGCCGAGGAGAAGGCGCTGAACGAGGAGAAGGTGGCCTACGACTGCAGCCCCAACAAGAACATGTACCTGAATGTGGTCCTGAACACCCTCAAGAGACTGAAGGGCCTGACCCCCAGCTCCATGCCGGGCCTCAGCAGGGCCGCCCTGTACAGCCGCCTCCAGGAGTTCCTGCTCACCCAGGACCAGCTCAAGGAGAACGGCTACCCCTTCCCGCACCCCGAGCGGCCCGGAGGCGCCGTCCTCTTCACTGGCCAGGGGAAGGGGCCCGGCGACTCCTCCTGCAGGGTCTGCTGCCGTTGTGGCACCGACTACCTGGTGTCCTCCTCGGGCCGCTGTCTACGCGACCAGTTGTGTTATTATCACTGGGGGCGGGTCCGCTCCAGCCAAGTGGCTGGAGGCCGGGTTAGCCAGTACACCTGCTGTGCAGCTGCTCCTGGCTCAGTGGGCTGCCAGGTGGCGAAGCAGCACGTGCGGGACGGCCGCAAGGAGAGCCTCCATGGCTTCGTGAAGACCTTCAAGAAAGAGTTTTCCACAGACGCTTATCCAGGAATCTACGCCTTGGACTGTGAGATGTGCTACACCACGCATGGCCTGGAGCTGACCCGCGTCACCGTGGTGGACGCCGACATGCAAGTGGTGTACGACACCTTCGTCAAGCCCGACAACGAGATCGTGGACTACAACACCAGGTTTTCCGGAGTGACCGAGGCCGACGTCGCCAAGACGAGCGTCACGTTGCCCGAAGTCCAAGCCATCCTGCTGAGCTTTTTCAGCGCCCAAACCATCCTCATCGGGCACAGCCTGGAGAGCGATCTGCTGGCCCTCAAGCTGATCCACAGCACCGTGGTGGACACGGCCGTGCTCTTCCCGCACTACCTGGGTTTCCCCTACAAGCGTTCCCTCAGGAATCTCGCGGCCGACTACCTGGGACAGATCATCCAGGACAGCCAGGACGGCCACAACTCCAGCGAGGACGCAAACGCCTGCCTGCAGCTGGCGATGTGGAAGGTTCGACAGCGCGCCCAGATCCAGCCACGCCACCGGTCCGCCTCTCCCGCCGCCCTGGCCTGTCCTGAGCCCCAGGCCTCTTCCCAAACTGCCATCGATCCCGAGAGCTAGCCCTGTCCACCTCGCCGCAAAGCGAAAGAAACTGGAGCAGCCGGCGGCAGGAGAGGGCCAAAAGCCAAGACTAACCCCGACCCCGGACTCCCAGTCCCCCGGAGTCCCTGCCGCGGGCCGTCGTCCCTGTCCCCATCCCTCTGCCCCTCCCAGACCTCTGTCCTTCCACCAATGGGCTCCCCGAGGCCCCAGCGGCCACTCCCAGTCCCCGGAGACCCTGCCGCCGCCCCTGGCGCCTGTGCCCATCCCTCTGCCCCTCCCAGACCTCTGGCCTTCCACCACTAGCCTCCCCCAGCCCACCTGGACTTCCCCGGCCTCTGACAACAAGGCCAGCCCCCAGGCCCACCAGCCTCCTGATCGTCTTCGTTCTTGGGCCTCTTCCCCTTCTGTGGGGCTGTCTGAACCTCCCCTCCCCCACCCGATTTTTCCCCCGCCCCCGGGGCAGGCGCAGAATAAATGTCTGTATGAAGTTAAAAATTAAAAATAAAAAAAAAGCTAAAAACAACACAAAGTCCTTTGCTTTTGAATGTGCGCTTACCTGGTTTTCTCTAGAGGCACCACTGTGAGGTGGCTCAAGCCCTTAGGCTCTGGAGTTAGACATCTGGGTTCCCATTCCAATTCCACCACTGACTAGCTTTGTCATATTGGACGCATAACTTTTTTGCGCTTCTACTTCTTGATCTTTCAAGTGTCATCAGAAGATAATTAGACACCCACACAATAGCAATGGGAGATTTTAACACCCCACCGTCAACATGAAACAGATCAACGAGACAGAAAGTTGAAAAGGATATCCAGGAACTGAACTTAGCTCTGCACCAAGCAGACCGAATAGACATCTACATTAACTCTCCACCCCAAATCAACAGAATATACATTCTTCTCAGCACCACATCACACTTATTCCAAAACTGACCACATAGTTGGAAGGAAAGCACTCCTCCGCAAATGCAAAAGAACAGAAATTACAACCAACTGTCTCTCAGACCCCAGGGCAGTCAAACTGGACCTCAGGATGAAGAAACTCACTCAAAACCGCTCAACTACACGGAAACGGAGCAATCTGCTCCTGAGTGACTACTGGGTACATAGCGAAATGAAGACAGAATAAAGATGTTCTTTGAAACCAATGAGAACCAAGACACAACATACCAGAATCTCTGGGATACATTGAAAGCAGTGTGTAGAGGGAAACGTAGCATTAAATGCCCACAAGAGAAAGCAGGAAAGATCTAAAATGGACACCCTCACGTCCCAATTCAAAGAACCAGGGAAGCAAGAGCAAACACAATGCCTGAATCAGTCAGTCAACTTCCAACAGGGCTCCAAGAGAGAATGAACCACCATGCCTCTTTAAATCCACGTTTCTATTTGGAATCTTCAATGAGAGATGAGACACTAAGCAGCTAGTTTTGGTGGAATGGCTGATTTTGTCAATGTTTTCGGTGTGTGAGTGTGTGTGTGTGTGTGTATGTATGGATAACTAAATTAAACTGATAATCTGGATGCTTACATTTCCATTCATTTAATTTGTGTATGTGAGCCCACGCACACGTATATACACACACACTAACACTTCCAGAACACTGACTTAGTGAAGAACTGGATTTCCAGTGTGTCAGACAAATTTCAGAAAGCGCTGAAGAAGGGCATTTCTGATGGATTTCACCGTTCCTGGAATTTTATTTTCCTTTATAACTTAGAGTTCTTCTCTGGAGATTTAATAGATAAAAGTCTTTTGCAGTGTACGTTATTTCATTGTATTTTTATAATTTATTTAAATTGTCATTTTAAATTGACAAATAAAAATGATAGATATTTATGGTGTACAACATGATGTTTCATATATGTATACATTGTGGAATGACACAAAAATCAAGCTAATTAACACATTCGTTTCCTCACATACTGATTTTATGGTGATGAGAACATGTTTCAAATCTACTCTGATAGCACATTTCAAGTATACAGTACATAGTTACCCACTGTGGTTGCCGTGCTGTTCAACATATCTCTAGAACTATTCGTATCTGAAATTTTGTATCATTAGACTAACATCTCCCAATCCCTCCCCGGCCCCTGCCTCGGGTAAGCAGCGTTCTGCTCTCTACGACTCTGAGTTCCACTTTTTTACATTGCACATAGAAGTGAGATCGTGCAGTATTTGTATTTCTGTGTTTGCTTTTTAAAACTTTATGATGTATTGATGTATTTTTTCAGACAGTGTCGGAGTCTGTCACCAAGGCTGGAGTACAGTGACACAAACACGGCTCACCACGGCCTCCACCTCCCGGGGTCAAGAGATCCTCCCACTTCAGCCTCCTGAGTAGCTAGGACTACAGGCGTCCAACACCACACCTGGCTAATTTTTGTATTTTTTGTAGAGATGGTTGATCTCCAACTCCTGGGCTCAACTCTTCCTCCTCCCTTCTCCTCCCAAAGTCCTGGGATTACAGGCCTGAGCCACTGTGTCTGGCCTTTGCTTTATTTCACACAGTAGAACATCCTCTAGGCTCATTCATGTTGCTAATGATAAGATTTCTTTCTTTTTCAAGGCTGAATAGGATTCTATTGGATATATGTACCTATATAGATAGATAGATAGATAGATAGATAGACATTTATTATTATTGTTTTGGGGGGGATATGGTTTCGCTCGTGTTCCCCAGGCTGGAGTGCAGTGGCATGATTTCGGCTCACTACAACCTCTGCCTCCCAGGCTGAAGTGATTCTCCTGCCTCAGCTGAGATTAAAGGCATGTCCCATCATGTGCGGCCAATTTTGTGTTTCTAGGAGAGATGGGTTTTCACCATGTTGGCCAGGCTGGTCTCGAACTCCAACAATTCTACTTCAACTATTTATTGGATACAAATATTTATGTGTGAGAAACAAGATTTTCAAGAGTGAAAGATTTAAAAACGACTTAATTGTACATCAGTAAGAGGCTGGCTAACTAAATCAGAGTACGTTCATCCTTACAGAAGAATACTATGCAGCTAGAACAAAACCAAATGGAGGAAACTCTTCCAAATGGTAACTTGGAATGATGTTCAAGACTTATTGTAAAATAAGTTTACAGTAAGGTGTAAGGTACCTTATGGCAAAATTCTCTCAGAAATGTGTGTGTGTGGATTTCAAGTCATCCCAGTCCTAGAACATTGTGCTCTTTAGAGATGCCATACCTGTCTTTCCCTTTGTAATATCAAAGCAGTAATATCTTCTCTGGAGGCTTGTTGGGTGAATTGAATGGAAGAAAGTTAAGGAGGTACCAGAACCATTGCTGTTTCCCCTCCGTAGCCCTGCCACCCACTAAAGAAAGTTGGATGAGATTACTTAATGATTTCCCATTAAGTTGTATTTCCAAATATCATGATTACCATTTGAATGTAGTTGGTATGGAGCTTCGTGAGTGTGTGCTTCGTTTATTATGCATCACGTTCAGCTCCTTGTTATTTGCCTCCTAGTTATCATAGTAAAACTCTACTCCTCTACTCCGAGGAGCCCCTACCACCCGTATCGTCACTTTCCGGCCCAGCACTCTTCATGCTCGTTCGTTTAAAGCATTCTACATTGGGCAAATGAATCTTGGAAGGCAAAAGCTACTGAATTTAGCGAGTTTGTGGAGGCGTTCCCACCGATCAGCCAGGTGGAGTTCCACACACCCGATGACTGCACAACTCCTATAAGGCAGCAATATGCTGCAAACCCAGACGGCCACTCTTCTCACCCCTCGTCCCTTTGCTGTTCTGGATAATGAGGTCAATAGTCACCTAGGCAACTTGCAAAACTAACTGAAATGGAGAAAGGCCTTCCGGCTGGTGACTAGCCGAGGTCCACCTGGCCCCAATAAGCTGCTGAACAAGAAGGGCTGCCAGAAATTTCCCCCTAGGGAATTTGGTGGAGACGAAGACCTGCTCACTGGACAACGGTTCCTCCCAGGATACCCCCAAGCTGAAGAAGCGGGCTCTGAGCCACCCCCTTTCACCCTCCTTTTCCCCACCCTGGCCTGCTGAAGGTGCGCGTCAGGATGCGGACTACTGAGCCCTAAAGAAATAAGTCCTTCCACTTTGACCCCACGGAGGATTGCCTGCGCGGATCTTCAACGAGTCTACCAGTGTCTAGACACGGGAGCAGTTCTGTCTGGCACAGCAGCTCCCTCAAGGAAGACAAGAGTGAGGAGAAAGGAAACTCAAGTCTGACCATTCTGTCCTGGGAGACAAGAGGAGGATCTCATCTCTCATCTTTCCAAGCAAGGCAACGAGACTTTCTCTCATCTTTCCAAGCAAGGCAAGGAGACTTTTTCTCATGAGGAAACAAAAAGAAGTTGGAAGGAACGAAACCAGCCTGGAAGGTGAATTCCTAAGGATTGCCCATTGAAACTGACAAAATGGCCCTTGTTTGACGAGAGGAATGAGCAGAGCATTGATGTGGTCAAAAAGGACTCGAGTGAGACTTTCCCAGCATGTTTCTACCAAAGCTTTGTCTAAGTTTCGCAAAACACTCTCCTAATAAGCAGATGTTTGGCTCTTCAGAAAGTCAACATGCAAAATGCCTTGAGCGTCCCATAACACTGATGCCATGATGTTGCCTTTGGTCTGCCCTCCTTTTCCTTTGACTGGACCACTGCCATCTCTTGGTAGCCATCGCTTTGATGACGCTTTGTCTTCAGGATCATATTGGCAAAGCCATGTTCCAAATTCCGGTTACAATTTGTCAAACAGGTGCCCCAGGATCGTGATCCCTCCTGTTGAAAATTTCCACTGATAGCTCTCGTCCTCACTGCAGCTGATCTGGGCACAATGGTTTTCACAGCCACTGCAGGATTCATCTTCCACATCTTCTCATCTCTTCTTGAAACAAGCCATACCTCCGTAAAGAGTTGATTTCTTTGGGCTAGTGTCCTTAGAAGCTTTTCTTCAAACATCAATGATTTCTTCATTCTTCCACCCAAGCTTCACCGTCAATTGGATGTTTGCTCTTGCTGCAATTTTAGCGGAATTCAAGTTGCACTGATAGGAGGCCTTTTCAGTGGATGTCTCATCCTTCTTAGTGCCTCCAATGAGATCCAGTTCAGAAAGGTTGTAAGAAGTTAGTACATGTTTATTTTAGTGAAAACGAATTGAAATCCATGCATAGATTTCTCACCATGTACATTTTCTATGAACTTTCGGAAGACCCCCTGTACTGAATATTGCCCAAATCCTGGGAGAGAAGTGGATGCGGTCCACTTCCTGTCTTCAGTTTGCCCACAGTGGAGGAGTGCACAGAGCAGGGAAAGGCAGCCCCAGAGAGAGGCATGCCCTCCAGCATGCGGCAGACTGCTGGCCCAGTCCTGGCTCCATGGGTTGCTGTGTGGGCCCAGCAAGCTGACCAACCTCCCTGAACCTTAATTTAATCCTAGGTAGCCCAATTCCACTCGCTATTATAGGACTGCTGTGCAGGGACAGTCAATTAACTTAAGAAAAGGAACCTAGCTCCAAGGTTGGCAACCGGGAATTCCAGTTGATTCCATGGGCGGACCCCCTGAGGAATCCCCAAGCTGAAGTCTCGTGGAAGATGAGGTTCAGTGTGACTAGACTGAAGCACCAATCCAATGAAGGGGAAGTCCCACCCACTCTGCCCTGTGCCTGTATAAAGGTGAGGCGGGGCGGCCGCACCACTCATTGAAGCCGCCAGTTGGGAGAGGAGCAGAGCCAGGCCGGTGCTCCCGAAGGCAGCAAGATGTTGCGAGCCACAGCTCCCTGCTGGTTCCCACCTGCATACCCAGAAGCTAAGAAGGTGGCCGAGGAGGCGGCCCACGAGGCAAGCCGCCATTTGGGAGAGGAGCAGAGCCAGGTCGGTGTTCCCGAAGGCAGCAAGATGTTGCGAGCCACAGCTCCCTGCTGGTTCCCACCTGCATGCCCAGAAGCCAAGAAGGTGGCCGAGGAGGCGGCCCTCGAGGCAAGCCGCCAGTTGGGAGAGGAGCAGAGCCAGGCCGGTGCTCCCGAAGGCAGCAAGATGTTGCGAGCCACAGCTCCCTGCTGGTTCCCACCTGCATACCCAGAAGCTAAGAAGGTGGCCGAGGAGGCGCCCCACGAGGCAAGCCGCCATTTGGGAGTGGAGCAGAGCCAGGTCGGTGTTCCCGAAGGCAGCAAGATGTTGCGAGCCACAGCTCCCTGCTGGTTCCCTCCTGCATACCCAGAAGCCAAGAAGGTGGCCGAGGAGGCGGCCCTCGAGGCTCCAGAATTCCCACTGCCCTCTCATCAGCCTGCCCAGAGCTTCGGGCTCTGCGTGCCCCAGATGCACAACCAGGCCTCAGCACTCGTGGACATCCGGGCGGAGCCCCAGAATAGGGGTCCGGCGGTGCCCCCAGCGTGGCCCAAGATGGCGACGGAGGCGTGGTACTTCCCCGCGCAGAGGGGGTCGGCCTGCTGCTTGCCAGCCGCCCCAAGGCTGACAGAGAGGCCCTGTGGAGTCCGCATCTCAGCCCCCAGGGAGAGGAAGAGGATCGCCCACTTTCCCAGCCCCTGCTTGGTCGCAGGTCGCACCGATGCCAAGAGAACCCGGGTGGCCGGCAGCAGCCAACGCTCCAATGGCTCCAGGGTCGGCACACAGCCACGGAAGACTGGTCGCAACAGACGGGGGAGGGCATGCAAGACCTCCACCACACTCAGCTCTAAGCGAATCGTCCGTCGTCCATCCTTACCGACTTGGAAGAAACCCATTATCCTCCGAAGGTCTCGCTGCCAAGTCCCCACCGTCATCCGCCGAGGCTATCTCCAACTGTTCACCAAAGAGTGTCTCAAGTTCTGCGCCTCCCAGCAGGAGGCCGAGGAGAAGGCGCTGAACGAGGAGAAGGTGGCCTACGACTGCAGCCCCAACAAGAACATGTACCTGAATGTGGTCCTGAACACCCTCAAGAGACTGAAGGGCCTGACCCCCAGCTCCATGCCGGGCCTCAGCAGGGCCGCCCTGTACAGCCGCCTCCAGGAGTTCCTGCTCACCCAGGACCAGCTCAAGGAGAACGGCTACCCCTTCCCGCACCCCGAGCGGCCCGGAGGCGCCGTCCTCTTCACTGGCCAGGGGAAGGGGCCCGGCGACTCCTCCTGCAGGGTCTGCTGCCGTTGTGGCACCGACTACCTGGTGTCCTCCTCGGGCCGCTGTCTACGCGACCAGTTGTGTTATTATCACTGGGGGCGGGTCCGCTCCAGCCAAGTGGCTGGAGGCCGGGTTAGCCAGTACACCTGCTGTGCAGCTGCTC
Organism: Pongo pygmaeus; assembly: GCF_028885625.2. Classification (NCBI taxonomy): domain Eukaryota; kingdom Metazoa; phylum Chordata; class Mammalia; order Primates; family Hominidae; genus Pongo; species Pongo pygmaeus. The sequence continues at coordinate 52,380,575 of NC_072380.2, forward strand.
CTGGCTCAGTGGGCTGCCAGGTGGCGAAGCAGCACGTGCGGGACGGCCGCAAGGAGAGCCTCCATGGCTTCGTGAAGACCTTCAAGAAAGAGTTTTCCACAGACGCTTATCCAGGAATCTACGCCTTGGACTGTGAGATGTGCTACACCACGCATGGCCTGGAGCTGACCCGCGTCACCGTGGTGGACGCCGACATGCAAGTGGTGTACGACACCTTCGTCAAGCCCGACAACGAGATCGTGGACTACAACACCAGGTTTTCCGGAGTGACCGAGGCCGACGTCGCCAAGACGAGCGTCACGTTGCCCGAAGTCCAAGCCATCCTGCTGAGCTTTTTCAGCGCCCAAACCATCCTCATCGGGCACAGCCTGGAGAGCGATCTGCTGGCCCTCAAGCTGATCCACAGCACCGTGGTGGACACGGCCGTGCTCTTCCCGCACTACCTGGGTTTCCCCTACAAGCGTTCCCTCAGGAATCTCGCGGCCGACTACCTGGGACAGATCATCCAGGACAGCCAGGACGGCCACAACTCCAGCGAGGACGCAAACGCCTGCCTGCAGCTGGCGATGTGGAAGGTTCGACAGCGCGCCCAGATCCAGCCACGCCACCGGTCCGCCTCTCCCGCCGCCCTGGCCTGTCCTGAGCCCCAGGCCTCTTCCCAAACTGACATCGATCCCGAGAGCTAGCCCTGTCCACCTCGCCGCAAAGCGAAAGAAACTGGAGCAGCCGGCGGCAGGAGAGGGCCAAAAGCCAAGACTAACCCCGACCCCGGACTCCCAGTCCCCCGGAGTCCCTGCCGCGGGCCGTCATCCCTGTCCCCATCCCTCTGCCCCTCCCAGACCTCTGTCCTTCCACCAATGGGCTCCCCGAGGCCCCAGCCGCCACTCCCAGTCCCCGGAGACCCTGCCGCCGCCCCTGGCGCCTGTGCCCATCCCTCTGCCCCTCCCAGACCTCTGGCCTTCCACCACTAGCCTCCCCCAGCCCACCTGGACTTCCCCGGCCTCTGACAACAAGGCCAGCCCCCAGGCCCACCAGCCTCCTGATCGTCTTCGTTCTTGGGCCTCTTCCCCTTCTGTGGGGCTGTCTGAACCTCCCCTCCCCCACCCGATTTTTCCCCCGCCCCCGGGGCAGGCGCAGAATAAATGTCTGTATGAAGTTAAAAATTAAAAATAAAAAAAAAGCTAAAAACCACTGAAAGTCCTTTGCTTTTGAATGTGCGCTTACCTGGTTTTCTCTAGAGGCACCACTGTGAGGTGGCTCAAGCCCTTAGGCTCTGGACTTAGACATCTGGGTTCCCATTCCAATTCCACCACTTACTAGCTTTGTCATATTGGACGCATAACTTTTTTGCGCTTCTACTTCTTGATCTTTCAAGTGTCATCAGAAGATAATTAGACACCCACACAATAGCAATGGGAGATTTTAACACCCCACCGTCAACATGAAACAGATCAACGAGACAGAAAGTTGAAAAGGATATCCAGGAACTGAACTTAGCTCTGCACCAAGCAGACCGAATAGACATCTACATTAACTCTCCACCCCAAATCAACAGAATATACATTCTTCTCAGCACCACATCACACTTATTCCAAAACTGACCACATAGTTGGAAGGAAAGCACTCCTCCGCAAATGCAAAAGAACAGAAATTACAACCAACTGTCTCTCAGACCACAGGGCAGTCAAACTGGACCTCAGGATGAAGAAACTCACTCAAAACCGCTCAACTACACGGAAACGGTGCAATCTGCTCCTGAGTGACTACTGGGTACATAGCGAAATGAAGACAGAATAAAGATGTTCTTTGAAACCAATGAGAACAAAGACACAACATACCAGAATCTCTGGGATACATTGAAAGCAGTGTGTAGAGGGAAACGTAGCATTAAATGCCCACAAGAGAAAGCAGGAAAGATCTAAAATGGACACCCTCACGTCCCAATTCAAAGAACCAGGGAAGCAAGAGCAAACACAATGCCTGAATCAGTCAGTCAACTTCCAACAGGGCTCCAAGAGAGATTGAACCACCATGCCTCTTTAAATCCACGTTTCTATTTGGAATCTTCAATGAGAGATGAGACACTAAGCAGCTAGTTTTGGTGGAATGGCTGATTTTGTCAATGTTTTCGGTGTGTGAGTGTGTGTGTGTGTGTATGTATAGATAACTAAATTAAACTGATAATCTGGATGCTTACATTTCCATTCATTTAATTTGTGTATGTGAGCCCACGCACACGTATATACACACACACTAACACTTCCAGAACACTGACTTAGTGAAGAACTGGATTTCCAGTGTGTCAGACAAATTTCAGAAAGCGCTGAAGAAGGGCATTTCTGATGGATTTCACCGTTCCTGGAATTTTATTTTCCTTTATAACTTAGAGTTCTTCTCTGGAGATTTAATAGATAAAAGTCTTTTGCAGTGTACGTTATTTCATTGTATTTTTATAATTTATTTAAATTGTCATTTTAAATTGACAAATAAAAATGATATATATTTATGGTGTACAACATGATGTTTCATATATGTATACATTGTGGAATGACACAAAAATCAAGCTAATTAACACATTCGTTTCCTCACATACTGATTTTATGGTGATGAGAACATGTTTCAAATCTACTCTGATAGCACATTTCAAGTATACAGTACATAGTTACCCACTGTGGTTGCCGTGCTGTTCAACATATCTCTAGAACTATTCGTATCTGAAATTTTGTATCATTAGACTAACATCTCCCAATCCCTCCCCGGCCCCTGCCTCGGGTAAGCAGCGTTCTGCTCTCTACGACTCTGAGTTCCACTTTTTTACATTGCACATAGAAGTGAGATCGTGCAGTATTTGTATTTCTGTGTTTGCTTTTTAAAACTTTATGATGTATTGATGTATTTTTTCAGACAGTGTCGGAGTCTGTCACCAAGGCTGGAGTACAGTGACACAAACACGGCTCACCACGGCCTCCACCTCCCGGGGTCAAGAGATCCTCCCACTTCAGCCTCCTGAGTAGCTAGGACTACAGGCGTCCAACACCACACCTGGCTAATTTTTGTATTTTTTGTAGAGATGGTTGATCTCCAACTCCTGGGCTCAACTCTTCCTCCTCCCTTCTCCTCCCAAAGTCCTGGGATTACAGGCCTGAGCCACTGTGTCTGGCCTTTGCTTTATTTCACACAGTAGAACATCCTCTAGGCTCATTCATGTTGCTAATGATAAGATTTCTTTCTTTTTCAAGGCTGAATAGGATTCTATTGGATATATGTACCTATATAGATAGATAGATAGATAGATAGACATTTATTATTATTGTTTTGGGGGGGATATGGTTTCGCTCGTGTTCCCCAGGCTGGAGTGCAGTGGCATGATTTCGGCTCACTACAACCTCTGCCTCCCAGGCTGAAGTGATTCTCCTGCCTCAGCTGAGATTAAAGGCATGTCCCATCATGTGCGGCCAATTTTGTGTTTCTAGGAGAGATGGGTTTTCACCATGTTGGCCAGGCTGGTCTCGAACTCCAACAATTCTACTTCAACTATTTATTGGATACAAATATTTATGTGTGAGAAACAAGATTTTCAAGAGTGAAAGATTTAAAAACGACTTAATTGTACATCAGTAAGAGGCTGGCTAACTAAATCAGAGTACGTTCATCCTTACAGAAGAATACTATGCAGCTAGAACAAAACCAAATGGAGGAAACTCTTCCAAATGGTAACTTGGAATGATGTTCAAGACTTATTGTAAAATAAGTTTACAGTAAGGTGTAAGGTACCTTATGGCAAAATTCTCTCAGAAATGTGTGTGTGTGGATTTCAAGTCATCCCAGTCCTAGAACATTGTGCTCTTTAGAGATGCCATACCTGTCTTTCCCTTTGTAATATCAAAGCAGTAATATCTTCTCTGGAGGCTTGTTGGGTGAATTGAATGGAAGAAAGTTAAGGAGGTACCAGAACCATTGCTGTTTCCCCTCCGTAGCCCTGCCACCCACTAAAGAAAGTTGGATGAGATTACTTAATGATTTCCCATTAAGTTGTATTTCCAAATATCATGATTACCATTTGAATGTAGTTGGTATGGAGCTTCGTGAGTGTGTGCTTCGTTTATTATGCATCACGTTCAGCTCCTTGTTATTTGCCTCCTAGTTATCATAGTAAAACTCTACTCCTCTACTCCGAGGAGCCCCTACCATCCGTATCGTCACTTTCCGGCCCAGCACTCTTCATGCTCGTTCGTTTAAAGCATTCTACATTGGGCAAATGAATCTTGGAAGGCAAAAGCTACTGAATTTAGCGAGTTTGTGGAGGCGTTCCCACCGATCAGCCAGGTGGAGTTCCACACACCCGATGACTGCACAGCTCCTATAAGGCAGCAATATGCTGCAAACCCAGACGGCCACTCTTCTCACCCCTCGTCCCTTTGCTGTTCTGGATAATGAGGTCAATAGTCACCTAGGCAACTTGCAAAACTAACTGAAATGGAGAAAGGCCTTCCGGCTGGTGACTAGCCGAGGTCCACCTGGCCCCAATAAGCTGCTGAACAAGAAGGGCTGCCAGAAATTTCCCCCTAGGGAATTTGGTGGAGACGAAGACCTGCTCACTGGACAACGGTTCCTCCCAGGATACCCCCAAGCTGAAGAAGCGGGCTCTGAGCCACCCCCTTTCACCCTCCTTTTCCCCACCCTGGCCTGCTGAAGGTGCGCGTCAGGATGCGGACTACTGAGCCCTAAAGAAATAAGTCCTTCCACTTTGACCCCACGGAGGATTGCCTGTGCGGATCTTCAACGAGTCTACCAGTGTCTAGACACGGGAGCAGTTCTGTCTGGCACAGCAGCTCCCTCAAGGAAGACAAGAGTGAGGAGAAAGGAAACTCAAGTCTGACCATTCTGTCCTGGGAGACAAGAGGAGGATCTCATCTCTCATCTTTCCAAGCAAGGCAACGAGACTTTCTCTCATCTTTCCAAGCAAGGCAAGGAGACTTTTTCTCATGAGGAAACAAAAAGAAGTTGGAAGGAACGAAACCAGCCTGGAAGGTGAATTCCTAAGGATTGCCCATTGAAACTGACAAAATGGCCCTTGTTTGACGAGAGGAATGAGCAGAGCATTGATGTGGTCAAAAAGGACTCGAGTGAGACTTTCCCAGCATGTTTCTACCAAAGCTTTGTCTAAGTTTCGCAAAACACTCTCCTAATAAGCAGATGTTTGGCTCTTCAGAAAGTCAACATGCAAAATGCCTTGAGCGTCCCATAACACTGATGCCATGATGTTGCCTTTGGTCTGCCCTCCTTTTCCTTTGACTGGACCACTGCCATCTCTTGGTAGCCATCGCTTTGATGACGCTTTGTCTTCAGGATCATATTGGCAAAGCCATGTTCCAAATTCCGGTTACAATTTGTCAAACAGGTGCCCCAGGATCGTGATCCCTCCTGTTGAAAATTTCCACTGATAGCTCTCGTCGTCACTGCAGCTGATCTGGGCACAATGGTTTTCACAGCCACTGCAGGATTCATCTTCCACATCTTCTCATCTCTTCTTGAAACAAGCCATACCTCCGTAAAGAGTTGATTTCTTTGGGCTAGTGTCCTTAGAAGCTTTTCTTCAAACATCAATGATTTCTTCATTCTTCCACCCAAGCTTCACCGTCAATTGGATGTTTGCTCTTGCTGCAATTTTAGCGGAATTCAAGTTGCACTGATAGGAGGCCTTTTCAGTGGATGTCTCATCCTTCTTAGTGCCTCCAATGAGATCCAGTTCAGAAAGGTTGTAAGAAGTTAGTACATGTTTATTTTAGTGAAAACGAATTGAAATCCATGCATAGATTTCTCACCATGTACATTTTCTATGAACTTTCGGAAGACCCCCTGTACTGAATATTGCCCAAATCCTGGGAGAGAAGTGGATGCGGTCCACTTCCTGTCTTCAGTTTGCCCACAGTGGAGGAGTGCACAGAGCAGGGAAAGGCAGCCCCAGAGAGAGGCATGCCCTCCAGCATGCGGCAGACTGCTGGCCCAGTCCTGGCTCCATGGGTTGCTGTGTGGGCCCAGCAAGCTGACCAACCTCCCTGAACCTTAATTTAATCCTAGGTAGCCCAATTCCACTCGCTATTATAGGACTGCTGTGCAGGGACAGTCAATTAACTTAAGAAAAGGAACCTAGCTCCAAGGTTGGCAACCGGGAATTCCAGTTGATTCCATGGGCGGACCCCCTGAGGAATTCCCAAGCTGAAGTCTCGTGGAAGATGAGGTTCAGTGTGACTAGACTGAAGCACCAATCCAATGAAGGGGAAGTCCCACCCACTCTGCCCTGTGCCTGTATAAAGGTGAGGCGGGGCGGCCGCGCCACTCATTGAAGCCGCCAGTTGGGAGAGGAGCAGAGCCAGGCCGGTGCTCCCGAAGGCAGCAAGATGTTGCGAGCCACAGCTCCCTGCTGGTTCCCACCTGCATACCCAGAAGCTAAGAAGGTGGCCGAGGAGGCGGCCCACGAGGCAAGCCGCCATTTGGGAGAGGAGCAGAGCCAGGTCGGTGTTCCCGAAGGCAGCAAGATGTTGCGAGCCACAGCTCCCTGCTGGTTCCCACCTGCATGCCCAGAAGCCAAGAAGGTGGCCGAGGAGGCGGCCCTCGAGGCAAGCCGCCAGTTGGGAGAGGAGCAGAGCCAGGCCGGTGCTCCCGAAGGCAGCAAGATGTTGCGAGCCACAGCTCCCTGCTGGTTCCCACCTGCATACCCAGAAGCTAAGAAGGTGGCCGAGGAGGCGCCCCACGAGGCAAGCCGCCATTTGGGAGTGGAGCAGAGCCAGGTCGGTGTTCCCGAAGGCAGCAAGATGTTGCGAGCCACAGCTCCCTGCTGGTTCCCTCCTGCATACCCAGAAGCCAAGAAGGTGGCCGAGGAGGCGGCCCTCGAGGCTCCAGAATTCCCACTGCCCTCTCATCAGCCTGCCCAGAGCTTCGGGCTCTGCGTGCCCCAGATGCACAACCAGGCCTCAGCACTCGTGGACATCCGGGCGGAGCCCCAGAATAGGGGTCCGGCGGTGCCCCCAGCGTGGCCCAAGATGGCGACGGAGGCGTGGTACTTCCCCGCGCAGAGGGGGTCGGCCTGCTGCTTGCCAGCCGCCCCAAGGCTGACAGAGAGGCCCTGTGGAGTCCGCATCTCAGCCCCCAGGGAGAGGAAGAGGATCGCCCACTTTCCCAGCCCCTGCTTGGTCGCAGGTCGCACCGATGCCAAGAGAACCCGGGTGGCCGGCAGCAGCCAACGCTCCAATGGCTCCAGGGTCGGCACACAGCCACGGAAGACTGGTCGCAACAGACGGGGGAGGGCATGCAAGACCTCCACCACACTCAGCTCTAAGCGAATCGTCCGTCGTCCATCCTTACCGACTTGGAAGAAACCCATTATCCTCCGAAGGTCTCGCTGCCAAGTCCCCACCGTCATCCGCCGAGGCTATCTCCAACTGTTCACCAAAGAGTGTCTCAAGTTCTGCGCCTCCCAGCAGGAGGCCGAGGAGAAGGCGCTGAACGAGGAGAAGGTGGCCTACGACTGCAGCCCCAACAAGAACATGTACCTGAATGTGGTCCTGAACACCCTCAAGAGACTGAAGGGCCTGACCCCCAGCTCCATGCCGGGCCTAAGCAGGGCCGCCCTGTACAGCCGCCTCCAGGAGTTCCTGCTCACCCAGGACCAGCTCAAGGAGAACGGCTACCCCTTCCCGCACCCCGAGCGGCCCGGAGGCGCCGTCCTCTTCACTGGCCAGGGGAAGGGGCCCGGCGACTCCTCCTGCAGGGTCTGCTGCCGTTGTGGCACCGACTACCTGGTGTCCTCCTCGGGCCGCTGTCTACGCGACCAGTTGTGTTATTATCACTGGGGGCGGGTCCGCTCCAGCCAAGTGGCTGGAGGCCGGGTTAGCCAGTACACCTGCTGTGCAGCTGCTCCTGGCTCAGTGGGCTGCCAGGTGGCGAAGCAGCACGTGCGGGACGGCCGCAAGGAGAGCCTCCATGGCTTCGTGAAGACCTTCAAGAAAGAGTTTTCCACAGACGCTTATCCAGGAATCTACGCCATGGACTGTGAGATGTGCTACACCACGCATGGCCTGGAGCTGACCCGCGTCACCGTGGTGGACGCCGACATGCAAGTGGTGTACGACACCTTCGTCAAGCCCGACAACGAGATCGTGGACTACAACACCAGGTTTTCCGGAGTGACCGAGGCCGACGTCGCCAAGACGAGCGTCACGTTGCCCGAAGTCCAAGCCATCCTGCTGAGCTTTTTCAGCGCCCAAACCATCCTCATCGGGCACAGCCTGGAGAGCGATCTGCTGGCCCTCAAGCTGATCCACAGCACCGTGGTGGACACGGCCGTGCTCTTCCCGCACTACCTGGGTTTCCCCTACAAGCGTTCCCTCAGGAATCTCGCGGCCGACTACCTGGGACAGATCATCCAGGACAGCCAGGACGGCCACAACTCCAGCGAGGACGCAAACGCCTGCCTGCAGCTGGCGATGTGGAAGGTTCGACAGCGCGCCCAGATCCAGCCACGCCACCGGTCCGCCTCTCCCGCCGCCCTGGCCTGTCCTGAGCCCCAGGCCTCTTCCCAAACTGACATCGATCCCGAGAGCTAGCCCTGTCCACCTCGCCGCAAAGCGAAAGAAACTGGAGCAGCCGGCGGCAGGAGAGGGCCAAAAGCCAAGACTAACCCCGACCCCGGACTCCCAGTCCCCCGGAGTCCCTGCCGCGGGCCGTCATCCCTGTCCCCATCCCTCTGCCCCTCCCAGACCTCTGTCCTTCCACCAATGGGCTCCCCGAGGCCCCAGCCGCCACTCCCAGTCCCCGGAGACCCTGCCGCCGCCCCTGGCGCCTATGCCCATCCCTCTGCCCCTCCCAGACCTCTGGCCTTCCACCACTAGCCTCCCCCAGCCCACCTGGACTTCCCCGGCCTCTGACAACAAGGCCAGCCCCCAGGCCCACCAGCCTCCTGATCGTCTTCGTTCTTGGGCCTCTTCCCCTTCTGTGGGGCTGTCTGAACCTCCCCTCCCCCACCCGATTTTTCCCCCGCCCCCGGGGCAGGCGCAGAATAAATGTCTGTATGAAGTTAAAAATTAAAAATAAAAAAAAAGCTAAAAACCACTGAAAGTCCTTTGCTTTTGAATGTGCGCTTACCTGGTTTTCTCTAGAGGCACCACTGTGAGGTGGCTCAAGCCCTTAGGCTCTGGAGTTAGACATCTGGGTTCCCATTCCAATTCCACCACTGACTAGCTTTGTCATATTGGACGCATAACTTTTTTGCGCTTCTACTTCTTGATCTTTCAAGTGTCATCAGAAGATAATTAGACACCCACACAATAGCAATGGGAGATTTTAACACCCCACCGTCAACATGAAACAGATCAACGAGACAGAAAGTTGAAAAGGATATCCAGGAACTGAACTTAGCTCTGCACCAAGCAGACCGAATAGACATCTACATTAACTCTCCACCCCAAATCAACAGAATATACATTCTTCTCAGCACCACATCACACTTATTCCAAAACTGACCACATAGTTGGAAGGAAAGCACTCCTCCGCAAATGCAAAAGAACAGAAATTACAACCAACTGTCTCTCAGACCACAGGGCAGTCAAACTGGACCTCAGGATGAAGAAACTCACTCAAAACCGCTCAACTACACGGAAACGGAGCAATCTGCTCCTGAGTGACTACTGGGTACATAGCGAAATGAAGACAGAATAAAGATGTTCTTTGAAACCAATGAGAACAAAGACACAACATACCAGAATCTCTGGGATACATTGAAAGCAGTGTGTAGAGGGAAACGTAGCATTAAATGCCCACAAGAGAAAGCAGGAAAGATCTAAAATGGACACCCTCACGTCCCAATTCAAAGAACCAGGGAAGCAAGAGCAAACACAATGCCTGAATCAGTCAGTCAACTTCCAACAGGGCTCCAAGAGAGATTGAACCACCATGCCTCTTTAAATCCACGTTTCTATTTGGAATCTTCAATGAGAGATGAGACACTAAGCAGCTAGTTTTGGTGGAATGGCTGATTTTGTCAATGTTTTCGGTGTGTGAGTGTGTGTGTGTGTGTATGTATAGATAACTAAATTAAACTGATAATCTGGATGCTTACATTTCCATTCATTTAATTTGTGTATGTGAGCCCACGCACACGTATATACACACACACTAACACTTCCAGAACACTGACTTAGTGAAGAACTGGATTTCCAGTGTGTCAGACAAATTTCAGAAAGCGCTGAAGAAGGGCATTTCTGATGGATTTCACCGTTCCTGGAATTTTATTTTCCTTTATAACTTAGAGTTCTTCTCTGGAGATTTAATAGATAAAAGTCTTTTGCAGTGTACGTTATTTCATTGTATTTTTATAATTTATTTAAATTGTCATTTTAAATTGACAAATAAAAATGATAGATATTTATGGTGTACAACATGATGTTTCATATATGTATACATTGTGGAATGACACAAAAATCAAGCTAATTAACACATTCGTTTCCTCACATACTGATTTTATGGTGATGAGAACATGTTTCAAATCTACTCTGATAGCACATTTCAAGTATACAGTACATAGTTACCCACTGTGGTTGCCGTGCTGTTCAACATATCTCTAGAACTATTCGTATCTGAAATTTTGTATCATTAGACTAACATCTCCCAATCCCTCCCCGGCCCCTGCCTCGGGTAAGCAGCGTTCTGCTCTCTACGACTCTGAGTTCCACTTTTTTACATTGCACATAGAAGTGAGATCGTGCAGTATTTGTATTTCTGTGTTTGCTTTTTAAAACTTTATGATGTATTGATGTATTTTTTCAGACAGTGTCGGAGTCTGTCACCAAGGCTGGAGTACAGTGACACAAACACGGCTCACCACGGCCTCCACCTCCCGGGGTCAAGAGATCCTCCCACTTCAGCCTCCTGAGTAGCTAGGACTACAGGCGTCCAACACCACACCTGGCTAATTTTTGTATTTTTTGTAGAGATGGTTGATCTCCAACTCCTGGGCTCAACTCTTCCTCCTCCCTTCTCCTCCCAAAGTCCTGGGATTACAGGCCTGAGCCACTGTGTCTGGCCTTTGCTTTATTTCACACAGTAGAACATCCTCTAGGCTCATTCATGTTGCTAATGATAAGATTTCTTTCTTTTTCAAGGCTGAATAGGATTCTATTGGATATATGTACCTATATAGATAGATAGATAGATAGATAGACATTTATTATTATTGTTTTGGGGGGGATATGGTTTCGCTCGTGTTCCCCAGGCTGGAGTGCAGTGGCATGATTTCGGCTCACTACAACCTCTGCCTCCCAGGCTGAAGTGATTCTCCTGCCTCAGCTGAGATTAAAGGCATGTCCCATCATGTGCGGCCAATTTTGTGTTTCTAGGAGAGATGGGTTTTCACCATGTTGGCCAGGCTGGTCTCGAACTCCAACAATTCTACTTCAACTATTTATTGGATACAAATATTTATGTGTGAGAAACAAGATTTTCAAGAGTGAAAGATTTAAAAACGACTTAATTGTACATCAGTAAGAGGCTGGCTAACTAAATCAGAGTACGTTCATCCTTACAGAAGAATACTATGCAGCTAGAACAAAACCAAATGGAGGAAACTCTTCCAAATGGTAACTTGGAATGATGTTCAAGACTTATTGTAAAATAAGTTTACAGTAAGGTGTAAGGTACCTTATGGCAAAATTCTCTCAGAAATGTGTGTGTGTGGATTTCAAGTCATCCCAGTCCTAGAACATTGTGCTCTTTAGAGATGCCATACCTGTCTTTCCCTTTGTAATATCAAAGCAGTAATATCTTCTCTGGAGGCTTGTTGGGTGAATTGAATGGAAGAAAGTTAAGGAGGTACCAGAACCATTGCTGTTTCCCCTCCGTAGCCCTGCCACCCACTAAAGAAAGTTGGATGAGATTACTTAATGATTTCCCATTAAGTTGTATTTCCAAATATCATGATTACCATTTGAATGTAGTTGGTATGGAGCTTCGTGAGTGTGTGCTTCGTTTATTATGCATCACGTTCAGCTCCTTGTTATTTGCCTCCTAGTTATCATAGTAAAACTCTACTCCTCTACTCCGAGGAGCCCCTACCATCCGTATCGTCACTTTCCGGCCCAGCACTCTTCATGCTCGTTCGTTTAAAGCATTCTACATTGGACAAATGAATCTTGGAAGGCAAAAGCTACTGAATTTAGCGAGTTTGTGGAGGCGTTCCCACCGATCAGCCAGGTGGAGTTCCACACACCCGATGACTGCACAGCTCCTATAAGGCAGCAATATGCTGCAAACCCAGACGGCCACTCTTCTCACCCCTCGTCCCTTTGCTGTTCTGGATAATGAGGTCAATAGTCACCTAGGCAACTTGCAAAACTAACTGAAATGGAGAAAGGCCTTCCGGCTGGTGACTAGCCGAGGTCCACCTGGCCCCAATAAGCTGCTGAACAAGAAGGGCTGCCAGAAATTTCCCCCTAGGGAATTTGGTGGAGACGAAGACCTGCTCACTGGACAACGGTTCCTCCCAGGATACCCCCAAGCTGAAGAAGCGGGCTCTGAGCCACCCCCTTTCACCCTCCTTTTCCCCACCCTGGCCTGCTGAAGGTGCGCGTCAGGATGCGGACTACTGAGCCCTAAAGAAATAAGTCCTTCCACTTTGACCCCACGGAGGATTGCCTGTGCGGATCTTCAACGAGTCTACCAGTGTCTAGACACGGGAGCAGTTCTGTCTGGCACAGCAGCTCCCTCAAGGAAGACAAGAGTGAGGAGAAAGGAAACTCAAGTCTGACCATTCTGTCCTGGGAGACAAGAGGAGGATCTCATCTCTCATCTTTCCAAGCAAGGCAACGAGACTTTCTCTCATCTTTCCAAGCAAGGCAAGGAGACTTTTTCTCATGAGGAAACAAAAAGAAGTTGGAAGGAACGAAACCAGCCTGGAAGGTGAATTCCTAAGGATTGCCCATTGAAACTGACAAAATGGCCCTTGTTTGACGAGAGGAATGAGCAGAGCATTGATGTGGTCAAAAAGGACTCGAGTGAGACTTTCCCAGCATGTTTCTACCAAAGCTTTGTCTAAGTTTCGCAAAACACTCTCCTAATAAGCAGATGTTTGGCTCTTCAGAAAGTCAACATGCAAAATGCCTTGAGCGTCCCATAACACTGATGCCATGATGTTGCCTTTGGTCTGCCCTCCTTTTCCTTTGACTGGACCACTGCCATCTCTTGGTAGCCATCGCTTTGATGACGCTTTGTCTTCAGGATCATATTGGCAAAGCCATGTTCCAAATTCCGGTTACAATTTGTCAAACAGGTGCCCCAGGATCGTGATCCCTCCTGTTGAAAATTTCCACTGATAGCTCTCGTCGTCACTGCAGCTGATCTGGGCACAATGGTTTTCACAGCCACTGCAGGATTCATCTTCCACATCTTCTCATGTCTTCTTGAAACAAGCCATACCTCCGTAAAGAGTTGATTTCTTTGGGCTAGTGTCCTTAGAAGCTTTTCTTCAAACATCAATGATTTCTTCATTCTTCCACCCAAGCTTCACCGTCAATTGGATGTTTGCTCTTGCTGCAATTTTAGCGGAATTCAAGTTGCACTGATAGGAGGCCTTTTCAGTGGATGTCTCATCCTTCTTAGTGCCTCCAATGAGATCCAGTTCAGAAAGGTTGTAAGAAGTTAGTACATGTTTATTTTAGTGAAAACGAATTGAAATCCATGCATAGATTTCTCACCATGTACATTTTCTATGAACTTTCGGAAGACCCCCTGTACTGAATATTGCCCAAATCCTGGGAGAGAAGTGGATGCGGTCCACTTCCTGTCTTCAGTTTGCCCACAGTGGAGGAGTGCACAGAGCAGGGAAAGGCAGCCCCAGAGAGAGGCATGCCCTCCAGCATGCGGCAGACTGCTGGCCCAGTCCTGGCTCCATGGGTTGCTGTGTGGGCCCAGCAAGCTGACCAACCTCCCTGAACCTTAATTTAATCCTAGGTAGCCCAATTCCACTCGCTATTATAGGACTGCTGTGCAGGGACAGTCAATTAACTTAAGAAAAGGAACCTAGCTCCAAGGTTGGCAACCGGGAATTCCAGTTGATTCCATGGGCGGACCCCCTGAGGAATTCCCAAGCTGAAGTCTCGTGGAAGATGAGGTTCAGTGTGACTAGACTGAAGCACCAATCCAATGAAGGGGAAGTCCCACCCACTCTGCCCTGTGCCTGTATAAAGGTGAGGCGGGGCGGCCGCGCCACTCATTGAAGCCGCCAGTTGGGAGAGGAGCAGAGCCAGGCCGGTGCTCCCGAAGGCAGCAAGATGTTGCGAGCCACAGCTCCCTGCTGGTTCCCACCTGCATACCCAGAAGCTAAGAAGGTGGCCGAGGAGGCGGCCCACGAGGCAAGCCGCCATTTGGGAGAGGAGCAGAGCCAGGTCGGTGTTCCCGAAGGCAGCAAGATGTTGCGAGCCACAGCTCCCTGCTGGTTCCCACCTGCATGCCCAGAAGCCAAGAAGGTGGCCGAGGAGGCGGCCCTCGAGGCAAGCCGCCAGTTGGGAGAGGAGCAGAGCCAGGCCGGTGCTCCCGAAGGCAGCAAGATGTTGCGAGCCACAGCTCCCTGCTGGTTCCCACCTGCATACCCAGAAGCTAAGAAGGTGGCCGAGGAGGCGCCCCACGAGGCAAGCCGCCATTTGGGAGTGGAGCAGAGCCAGGTCGGTGTTCCCGAAGGCAGCAAGATGTTGCGAGCCACAGCTCCCTGCTGGTTCCCTCCTGCATACCCAGAAGCCAAGAAGGTGGCCGAGGAGGCGGCCCTCGAGGCTCCAGAATTCCCACTGCCCTCTCATCAGCCTGCCCAGAGCTTCGGGCTCTGCGTGCCCCAGATGCACAACCAGGCCTCAGCACTCGTGGACATCCGGGCGGAGCCCCAGAATAGGGGTCCGGCGGTGCCCCCAGCGTGGCCCAAGATGGCGACGGAGGCGTGGTACTTCCCCGCGCAGAGGGGGTCGGCCTGCTGCTTGCCAGCCGCCCCAAGGCTGACAGAGAGGCCCTGTGGAGTCCGCATCTCAGCCCCCAGGGAGAGGAAGAGGATCGCCCACTTTCCCAGCCCCTGCTTGGTCGCAGGTCGCACCGATGCCAAGAGAACCCGGGTGGCCGGCAGCAGCCAACGCTCCAATGGCTCCAGGGTCGGCACACAGCCACGGAAGACTGGTCGCAACAGACGGGGGAGGGCATGCAAGACCTCCACCACACTCAGCTCTAAGCGAATCGTCCGTCGTCCATCCTTACCGACTTGGAAGAAACCCATTATCCTCCGAAGGTCTCGCTGCCAAGTCCCCACCGTCATCCGCCGAGGCTATCTCCAACTGTTCACCAAAGAGTGTCTCAAGTTCTGCGCCTCCCAGCAGGAGGCCGAGGAGAAGGCGCTGAACGAGGAGAAGGTGGCCTACGACTGCAGCCCCAACAAGAACATGTACCTGAATGTGGTCCTGAACACCCTCAAGAGACTGAAGGGCCTGACCCCCAGCTCCATGCCGGGCCTCAGCAGGGCCGCCCTGTACAGCCGCCTCCAGGAGTTCCTGCTCACCCAGGACCAGCTCAAGGAGAACGGCTACCCCTTCCCGCACCCCGAGCGGCCCGGAGGCGCCGTCCTCTTCACTGGCCAGGGGAAGGGGCCCGGCGACTCCTCCTGCAGGGTCTGCTGCCGTTGTGGCACCGACTACCTGGTGTCCTCCTCGGGCCGCTGTCTACGCGACCAGTTGTGTTATTATCACTGGGGGCGGGTCCGCTCCAGCCAAGTGGCTGGAGGCCGGGTTAGCCAGTACACCTGCTGTGCAGCTGCTCCTGGCTCAGTGGGCTGCCAGGTGGCGAAGCAGCACGTGCGGGACGGCCGCAAGGAGAGCCTCCATGGCTTCGTGAAGACCTTCAAGAAAGAGTTTTCCACAGACGCTTATCCAGGAATCTACGCCATGGACTGTGAGATGTGCTACACCACGCATGGCCTGGAGCTGACCCGCGTCACCGTGGTGGACGCCGACATGCAAGTGGTGTACGACACCTTCGTCAAGCCCGACAACGAGATCGTGGACTACAACACCAGGTTTTCCGGAGTGACCGAGGCCGACGTCGCCAAGACGAGCGTCACGTTGCCCGAAGTCCAAGCCATCCTGCTGAGCTTTTTCAGCGCCCAAACCATCCTCATCGGGCACAGCCTGGAGAGCGATCTGCTGGCCCTCAAGCTGATCCACAGCACCGTGGTGGACACGGCCGTGCTCTTCCCGCACTACCTGGGTTTCCCCTACAAGCGTTCCCTCAGGAATCTCGCGGCCGACTACCTGGGACAGATCATCCAGGACAGCCAGGACGGCCACAACTCCAGCGAGGACGCAAACGCCTGCCTGCAGCTGGCGATGTGGAAGGTTCGACAGCGCGCCCAGATCCAGCCACGCCACCGGTCCGCCTCTCCCGCCGCCCTGGCCTGTCCTGAGCCCCAGGCCTCTTCCCAAACTGACATCGATCCCGAGAGCTAGCCCTGTCCACCTCGCCGCAAAGCGAAAGAAACTGGAGCAGCCGGCGGCAGGAGAGGGCCAAAAGCCAAGACTAACCCCGACCCCGGACTCCCAGTCCCCCGGAGTCCCTGCCGCGGGCCGTCATCCCTGTCCCCATCCCTCTGCCCCTCCCAGACCTCTGTCCTTCCACCAATGGGCTCCCCGAGGCCCCAGCCGCCACTCCCAGTCCCCGGAGACCCTGCCGCCGCCCCTGGCGCCTATGCCCATCCCTCTGCCCCTCCCAGACCTCTGGCCTTCCACCACTAGCCTCCCCCAGCCCACCTGGACTTCCCCGGCCTCTGACAACAAGGCCAGCCCCCAGGCCCACCAGCCTCCTGATCGTCTTCGTTCTTGGGCCTCTTCCCCTTCTGTGGGGCTGTCTGAACCTCCCCTCCCCCACCCGATTTTTCCCCCGCCCCCGGGGCAGGCGCAGAATAAATGTCTGTATGAAGTTAAAAATTAAAAATAAAAAAAAAGCTAAAAACCACTGAAAGTCCTTTGCTTTTGAATGTGCGCTTACCTGGTTTTCTCTAGAGGCACCACTGTGAGGTGGCTCAAGCCCTTAGGCTCTGGAGTTAGACATCTGGGTTCCCATTCCAATTCCACCACTTACTAGCTTTGTCATATTGGACGCATAACTTTTTTGCGCTTCTACTTCTTGATCTTTCAAGTGTCATCA
Source organism: Pongo pygmaeus (assembly GCF_028885625.2). NCBI lineage: Eukaryota > Metazoa > Chordata > Mammalia > Primates > Hominidae > Pongo > Pongo pygmaeus. Next base: position 52,397,798 of record NC_072380.2, read on the forward strand.
GAAGATAATTAGACACCCACACAATAGCAATGGGAGATTTTAACACCCCACCGTCAACATGAAACAGATCAACGAGACAGAAAGTTGAAAAGGATATCCAGGAACTGAACTTAGCTCTGCACCAAGCAGACCGAATAGACATCTACATTAACTCTCCACCCCAAATCAACAGAATATACATTCTTCTCAGCACCACATCACACTTATTCCAAAACTGACCACATAGTTGGAAGGAAAGCACTCCTCCGCAAATGCAAAAGAACAGAAATTACAACCAACTGTCTCTCAGACCACAGGGCAGTCAAACTGGACCTCAGGATGAAGAAACTCACTCAAAACCGCTCAACTACACGGAAACGGAGCAATCTGCTCCTGAGTGACTACTGGGTACATAGCGAAATGAAGACAGAATAAAGATGTTCTTTGAAACCAATGAGAACAAAGACACAACATACCAGAATCTCTGGGATACATTGAAAGCAGTGTGTAGAGGGAAACGTAGCATTAAATGCCCACAAGAGAAAGCAGGAAAGATCTAAAATGGACACCCTCACGTCCCAATTCAAAGAACCAGGGAAGCAAGAGCAAACACAATGCCTGAATCAGTCAGTCAACTTCCAACAGGGCTCCAAGAGAGATTGAACCACCATGCCTCTTTAAATCCACGTTTCTATTTGGAATCTTCAATGAGAGATGAGACACTAAGCAGCTAGTTTTGGTGGAATGGCTGATTTTGTCAATGTTTTCGGTGTGTGAGTGTGTGTGTGTGTGTATGTATAGATAACTAAATTAAACTGATAATCTGGATGCTTACATTTCCATTCATTTAATTTGTGTATGTGAGCCCACGCACACGTATATACACACACACTAACACTTCCAGAACACTGACTTAGTGAAGAACTGGATTTCCAGTGTGTCAGACAAATTTCAGAAAGCGCTGAAGAAGGGCATTTCTGATGGATTTCACCGTTCCTGGAATTTTATTTTCCTTTATAACTTAGAGTTCTTCTCTGGAGATTTAATAGATAAAAGTCTTTTGCAGTGTACGTTATTTCATTGTATTTTTATAATTTATTTAAATTGTCATTTTAAATTGACAAATAAAAATGATAGATATTTATGGTGTACAACATGATGTTTCATATATGTATACATTGTGGAATGACACAAAAATCAAGCTAATTAACACATTCGTTTCCTCACATACTGATTTTATGGTGATGAGAACATGTTTCAAATCTACTCTGATAGCACATTTCAAGTATACAGTACATAGTTACCCACTGTGGTTGCCGTGCTGTTCAACATATCTCTAGAACTATTCGTATCTGAAATTTTGTATCATTAGACTAACATCTCCCAATCCCTCCCCGGCCCCTGCCTCGGGTAAGCAGCGTTCTGCTCTCTACGACTCTGAGTTCCACTTTTTTACATTGCACATAGAAGTGAGATCGTGCAGTATTTGTATTTCTGTGTTTGCTTTTTAAAACTTTATGATGTATTGATGTATTTTTTCAGACAGTGTCGGAGTCTGTCACCAAGGCTGGAGTACAGTGACACAAACACGGCTCACCACGGCCTCCACCTCCCGGGGTCAAGAGATCCTCCCACTTCAGCCTCCTGAGTAGCTAGGACTACAGGCGTCCAACACCACACCTGGCTAATTTTTGTATTTTTTGTAGAGATGGTTGATCTCCAACTCCTGGGCTCAACTCTTCCTCCTCCCTTCTCCTCCCAAAGTCCTGGGATTACAGGCCTGAGCCACTGTGTCTGGCCTTTGCTTTATTTCACACAGTAGAACATCCTCTAGGCTCATTCATGTTGCTAATGATAAGATTTCTTTCTTTTTCAAGGCTGAATAGGATTCTATTGGATATATGTACCTATATAGATAGATAGATAGATAGATAGACATTTATTATTATTGTTTTGGGGGGGATATGGTTTCGCTCGTGTTCCCCAGGCTGGAGTGCAGTGGCATGATTTCGGCTCACTACAACCTCTGCCTCCCAGGCTGAAGTGATTCTCCTGCCTCAGCTGAGATTAAAGGCATGTCCCATCATGTGCGGCCAATTTTGTGTTTCTAGGAGAGATGGGTTTTCACCATGTTGGCCAGGCTGGTCTCGAACTCCAACAATTCTACTTCAACTATTTATTGGATACAAATATTTATGTGTGAGAAACAAGATTTTCAAGAGTGAAAGATTTAAAAACGACTTAATTGTACATCAGTAAGAGGCTGGCTAACTAAATCAGAGTACGTTCATCCTTACAGAAGAATACTATGCAGCTAGAACAAAACCAAATGGAGGAAACTCTTCCAAATGGTAACTTGGAATGATGTTCAAGACTTATTGTAAAATAAGTTTACAGTAAGGTGTAAGGTACCTTATGGCAAAATTCTCTCAGAAATGTGTGTGTGTGGATTTCAAGTCATCCCAGTCCTAGAACATTGTGCTCTTTAGAGATGCCATACCTGTCTTTCCCTTTGTAATATCAAAGCAGTAATATCTTCTCTGGAGGCTTGTTGGGTGAATTGAATGGAAGAAAGTTAAGGAGGTACCAGAACCATTGCTGTTTCCCCTCCGTAGCCCTGCCACCCACTAAAGAAAGTTGGATGAGATTACTTAATGATTTCCCATTAAGTTGTATTTCCAAATATCATGATTACCATTTGAATGTAGTTGGTATGGAGCTTCGTGAGTGTGTGCTTCGTTTATTATGCATCACGTTCAGCTCCTTGTTATTTGCCTCCTAGTTATCATAGTAAAACTCTACTCCTCTACTCCGAGGAGCCCCTACCATCCGTATCGTCACTTTCCGGCCCAGCACTCTTCATGCTCGTTCGTTTAAAGCATTCTACATTGGACAAATGAATCTTGGAAGGCAAAAGCTACTGAATTTAGCGAGTTTGTGGAGGCGTTCCCACCGATCAGCCAGGTGGAGTTCCACACACCCGATGACTGCACAGCTCCTATAAGGCAGCAATATGCTGCAAACCCAGACGGCCACTCTTCTCACCCCTCGTCCCTTTGCTGTTCTGGATAATGAGGTCAATAGTCACCTAGGCAACTTGCAAAACTAACTGAAATGGAGAAAGGCCTTCCGGCTGGTGACTAGCCGAGGTCCACCTGGCCCCAATAAGCTGCTGAACAAGAAGGGCTGCCAGAAATTTCCCCCTAGGGAATTTGGTGGAGACGAAGACCTGCTCACTGGACAACGGTTCCTCCCAGGATACCCCCAAGCTGAAGAAGCGGGCTCTGAGCCACCCCCTTTCACCCTCCTTTTCCCCACCCTGGCCTGCTGAAGGTGCGCGTCAGGATGCGGACTACTGAGCCCTAAAGAAATAAGTCCTTCCACTTTGACCCCACGGAGGATTGCCTGTGCGGATCTTCAACGAGTCTACCAGTGTCTAGACACGGGAGCAGTTCTGTCTGGCACAGCAGCTCCCTCAAGGAAGACAAGAGTGAGGAGAAAGGAAACTCAAGTCTGACCATTCTGTCCTGGGAGACAAGAGGAGGATCTCATCTCTCATCTTTCCAAGCAAGGCAACGAGACTTTCTCTCATCTTTCCAAGCAAGGCAAGGAGACTTTTTCTCATGAGGAAACAAAAAGAAGTTGGAAGGAACGAAACCAGCCTGGAAGGTGAATTCCTAAGGATTGCCCATTGAAACTGACAAAATGGCCCTTGTTTGACGAGAGGAATGAGCAGAGCATTGATGTGGTCAAAAAGGACTCGAGTGAGACTTTCCCAGCATGTTTCTACCAAAGCTTTGTCTAAGTTTCGCAAAACACTCTCCTAATAAGCAGATGTTTGGCTCTTCAGAAAGTCAACATGCAAAATGCCTTGAGCGTCCCATAACACTGATGCCATGATGTTGCCTTTGGTCTGCCCTCCTTTTCCTTTGACTGGACCACTGCCATCTCTTGGTAGCCATCGCTTTGATGACGCTTTGTCTTCAGGATCATATTGGCAAAGCCATGTTCCAAATTCCGGTTACAATTTGTCAAACAGGTGCCCCAGGATCGTGATCCCTCCTGTTGAAAATTTCCACTGATAGCTCTCGTCGTCACTGCAGCTGATCTGGGCACAATGGTTTTCACAGCCACTGCAGGATTCATCTTCCACATCTTCTCATCTCTTCTTGAAACAAGCCATACCTCCGTAAAGAGTTGATTTCTTTGGGCTAGTGTCCTTAGAAGCTTTTCTTCAAACATCAATGATTTCTTCATTCTTCCACCCAAGCTTCACCGTCAATTGGATGTTTGCTCTTGCTGCAATTTTAGCGGAATTCAAGTTGCACTGATAGGAGGCCTTTTCAGTGGATGTCTCATCCTTCTTAGTGCCTCCAATGAGATCCAGTTCAGAAAGGTTGTAAGAAGTTAGTACATGTTTATTTTAGTGAAAACGAATTGAAATCCATGCATAGATTTCTCACCATGTACATTTTCTATGAACTTTCGGAAGACCCCCTGTACTGAATATTGCCCAAATCCTGGGAGAGAAGTGGATGCGGTCCACTTCCTGTCTTCAGTTTGCCCACAGTGGAGGAGTGCACAGAGCAGGGAAAGGCAGCCCCAGAGAGAGGCATGCCCTCCAGCATGCGGCAGACTGCTGGCCCAGTCCTGGCTCCATGGGTTGCTGTGTGGGCCCAGCAAGCTGACCAACCTCCCTGAACCTTAATTTAATCCTAGGTAGCCCAATTCCACTCGCTATTATAGGACTGCTGTGCAGGGACAGTCAATTAACTTAAGAAAAGGAACCTAGCTCCAAGGTTGGCAACCGGGAATTCCAGTTGATTCCATGGGCGGACCCCCTGAGGAATTCCCAAGCTGAAGTCTCGTGGAAGATGAGGTTCAGTGTGACTAGACTGAAGCACCAATCCAATGAAGGGGAAGTCCCACCCACTCTGCCCTGTGCCTGTATAAAGGTGAGGCGGGGCGGCCGCGCCACTCATTGAAGCCGCCAGTTGGGAGAGGAGCAGAGCCAGGCCGGTGCTCCCGAAGGCAGCAAGATGTTGCGAGCCACAGCTCCCTGCTGGTTCCCACCTGCATACCCAGAAGCTAAGAAGGTGGCCGAGGAGGCGGCCCACGAGGCAAGCCGCCATTTGGGAGAGGAGCAGAGCCAGGTCGGTGTTCCCGAAGGCAGCAAGATGTTGCGAGCCACAGCTCCCTGCTGGTTCCCACCTGCATGCCCAGAAGCCAAGAAGGTGGCCGAGGAGGCGGCCCTCGAGGCAAGCCGCCAGTTGGGAGAGGAGCAGAGCCAGGCCGGTGCTCCCGAAGGCAGCAAGATGTTGCGAGCCACAGCTCCCTGCTGGTTCCCACCTGCATACCCAGAAGCTAAGAAGGTGGCCGAGGAGGCGCCCCACGAGGCAAGCCGCCATTTGGGAGTGGAGCAGAGCCAGGTCGGTGTTCCCGAAGGCAGCAAGATGTTGCGAGCCACAGCTCCCTGCTGGTTCCCTCCTGCATACCCAGAAGCCAAGAAGGTGGCCGAGGAGGCGGCCCTCGAGGCTCCAGAATTCCCACTGCCCTCTCATCAGCCTGCCCAGAGCTTCGGGCTCTGCGTGCCCCAGATGCACAACCAGGCCTCAGCACTCGTGGACATCCGGGCGGAGCCCCAGAATAGGGGTCCGGCGGTGCCCCCAGCGTGGCCCAAGATGGCGACGGAGGCGTGGTACTTCCCCGCGCAGAGGGGGTCGGCCTGCTGCTTGCCAGCCGCCCCAAGGCTGACAGAGAGGCCCTGTGGAGTCCGCATCTCAGCCCCCAGGGAGAGGAAGAGGATCGCCCACTTTCCCAGCCCCTGCTTGGTCGCAGGTCGCACCGATGCCAAGAGAACCCGGGTGGCCGGCAGCAGCCAACGCTCCAATGGCTCCAGGGTCGGCACACAGCCACGGAAGACTGGTCGCAACAGACGGGGGAGGGCATGCAAGACCTCCACCACACTCAGCTCTAAGCGAATCGTCCGTCGTCCATCCTTACCGACTTGGAAGAAACCCATTATCCTCCGAAGGTCTCGCTGCCAAGTCCCCACCGTCATCCGCCGAGGCTATCTCCAACTGTTCACCAAAGAGTGTCTCAAGTTCTGCGCCTCCCAGCAGGAGGCCGAGGAGAAGGCGCTGAACGAGGAGAAGGTGGCCTACGACTGCAGCCCCAACAAGAACATGTACCTGAATGTGGTCCTGAACACCCTCAAGAGACTGAAGGGCCTGACCCCCAGCTCCATGCCGGGCCTCAGCAGGGCCGCCCTGTACAGCCGCCTCCAGGAGTTCCTGCTCACCCAGGACCAGCTCAAGGAGAACGGCTACCCCTTCCCGCACCCCGAGCGGCCCGGAGGCGCCGTCCTCTTCACTGGCCAGGGGAAGGGGCCCGGCGACTCCTCCTGCAGGGTCTGCTGCCGTTGTGGCACCGACTACCTGGTGTCCTCCTCGGGCCGCTGTCTACGCGACCAGTTGTGTTATTATCACTGGGGGCGGGTCCGCTCCAGCCAAGTGGCTGGAGGCCGGGTTAGCCAGTACACCTGCTGTGCAGCTGCTCCTGGCTCAGTGGGCTGCCAGGTGGCGAAGCAGCACGTGCGGGACGGCCGCAAGGAGAGCCTCCATGGCTTCGTGAAGACCTTCAAGAAAGAGTTTTCCACAGACGCTTATCCAGGAATCTACGCCATGGACTGTGAGATGTGCTACACCACGCATGGCCTGGAGCTGACCCGCGTCACCGTGGTGGACGCCGACATGCAAGTGGTGTACGACACCTTCGTCAAGCCCGACAACGAGATCGTGGACTACAACACCAGGTTTTCCGGAGTGACCGAGGCCGACGTCGCCAAGACGAGCGTCACGTTGCCCGAAGTCCAAGCCATCCTGCTGAGCTTTTTCAGCGCCCAAACCATCCTCATCGGGCACAGCCTGGAGAGCGATCTGCTGGCCCTCAAGCTGATCCACAGCACCGTGGTGGACACGGCCGTGCTCTTCCCGCACTACCTGGGTTTCCCCTACAAGCGTTCCCTAAGGAATCTCGCGGCCGACTACCTGGGACAGATCATCCAGGACAGCCAGGACGGCCACAACTCCAGCGAGGACGCAAACGCCTGCCTGCAGCTGGCGATGTGGAAGGTTCGACAGCGCGCCCAGATCCAGCCACGCCACCGGTCCGCCTCTCCCGCCGCCCTGGCCTGTCCTGAGCCCCAGGCCTCTTCCCAAACTGACATCGATCCCGAGAGCTAGCCCTGTCCACCTCGCCGCAAAGCGAAAGAAACTGGAGCAGCCGGCGGCAGGAGAGGGCCAAAAGCCAAGACTAACCCCGACCCCGGACTCCCAGTCCCCCGGAGTCCCTGCCGCGGGCCGTCATCCCTGTCCCCATCCCTCTGCCCCTCCCAGACCTCTGTCCTTCCACCAATGGGCTCCCCGAGGCCCCAGCCGCCACTCCCAGTCCCCGGAGACCCTGCCGCCGCCCCTGGCGCCTATGCCCATCCCTCTGCCCCTCCCAGACCTCTGGCCTTCCACCACTAGCCTCCCCCAGCCCACCTGGACTTCCCCGGCCTCTGACAACAAGGCCAGCCCCCAGGCCCACCAGCCTCCTGATCGTCTTCGTTCTTGGGCCTCTTCCCCTTCTGTGGGGCTGTCTGAACCTCCCCTCCCCCACCCGATTTTTCCCCCGCCCCCGGGGCAGGCGCAGAATAAATGTCTGTATGAAGTTAAAAATTAAAAATAAAAAAAAAGCTAAAAACAACTCAAAGTCCTTTGCTTTTGAATGTGCGCTTACCTGGTTTTCTCTAGAGGCACCACTGTGAGGTGGCTCAAGCCCTTAGGCTCTGGAGTTAGACATCTGGGTTCCCATTCCAATTCCACCACTGACTAGCTTTGTCATATTGGACGCATAACTTTTTTGCGCTTCTACTTCTTGATCTTTCAAGTGTCATCAGAAGATAATTAGACACCCACACAATAGCAATGGGAGATTTTAACACCCCACCGTCAACATGAAACAGATCAACGAGACAGAAAGTTGAAAAGGATATCCAGGAACTGAACTTAGCTCTGCACCAAGCAGACCGAATAGACATCTACATTAACTCTCCACCCCAAATCAACAGAATATACATTCTTCTCAGCACCACATCACACTTATTCCAAAACTGACCACATAGTTGGAAGGAAAGCACTCCTCCGCAAATGCAAAAGAACAGAAATTACAACCAACTGTCTCTCAGACCCCAGGGCTGTCAAACTGAACCTCAGGATGAAGAAACTCACTCAAAACCGCTCAACTACACGGAAACGGAGCAATCTGCTCCTGAGTGACTACTGGGTACATAGCGAAATGAAGACAGAATAAAGATGTTCTTTGAAACCAATGAGAACCAAGACACAACATACCAGAATCTCTGGGATACATTGAAAGCAGTGTGTAGAGGGAAACGTAGCATTAAATGCCCACAAGAGAAAGCAGGAAAGATCTAAAATGGACACCCTCACGTCCCAATTCAAAGAACCAGGGAAGCAAGAGCAAACACAATGCCTGAATCAGTCAGTCAACTTCCAACAGGGCTCCAAGAGAGATTGAACCACCATGCCTCTTTAAATCCACGTTTCTATTTGGAGTCTTCAATGAGAGATGAGACACTAAGCAGCTAGTTTTGGTGGAATGGCTGATTTTGTCAATGTTTTCGGTGTGTGAGTGTGTGTGTGTGTGTGTGTATGTATAGATAACTAAATTAAACTGATAATCTGGATGCTTACATTTCCATTCATTTAATTTGTGTATGTGAGCCCACGCACACGTATATACACACACACTAACACTTCCAGAACACTGACTTAGTGAAGAACTGGATTTCCAGTGTGTCAGACAAATTTCAGAAAGCGCTGAAGAAGGGCATTTCTGATGGATTTCACCGTTGCTGGAATTTTATTTTCCTTTATAACTTAGAGTTCTTCTCTGGAGATTTAATAGATAAAAGTCTTTTGCAGTGTACGTTATTTCATTGTATTTTTATAATTTATTTGAATTGTCATTTTAAATTGACAAATAAAATGATAGATATTTATGGTGTACAACATGATGTTCCATATATGTATACATTGTGGAATGACACAAAAATCAAGCTAATTAACACATTCGTTTCCTCACATACTGATTTTATGGTGATGAGAACATGTTTCAAATCTACTCTGATAGCACATTTCAAGTATACAGTACATAGTTACCCACTGTGGTTGCCGTGCTGTTCAACATATCTCTAGAACTATTCGTATCTGAAATTTTGTATCATTAGACTAACATCTCCCAATCCCTCCCAGGCCCCTGCCTCGGGTAAGCAGCGTTCTGCTCTCTACGACTCTGAGTTCCACTTTTTTACATTGCACATAGAAGTGAGATCGTGCAGTATTTGTATTTCTGTGTTTGCTTTTTAAAACTTTATGATGTATTGATGTATTTTTTCAGACAGTGTCGGAGTCTGTCACCAAGGCTGGAGTACAGTGACACAAACACGGCTCACCACGGCCTCCACCTCCCGGGGTCAAGAGATCCTCCCACTTCAGCCTCCTGAGTAGCTAGGACTACAGGCGTCCAACACCACACCTGGCTAATTTTTGTATTTTTTGTAGAGATGGTTGATCTCCAACTCCTGGGCTCAACTCTTCCTCCTCCCTTCTCCTCCCAAAGTCCTGGGATTACAGGCCTGAGCCACTGTGTCTGGCCTTTGCTTTATTTCACACAGTAGAACATCCTCTAGGCTCATTCATGTTGCTAATGATAAGATTTCTTTCTTTTTCAAGGCTGAATAGGATTCTATTGGATATATGTACCTATATAGATAGATAGATAGATAGATAGACATTTATTATTATTGTTTTGGGGGGGATATGGTTTCGCTCGTGTTCCCCAGGCTGGAGTGCAGTGGCATGATTTCGGCTCACTACAACCTCTGCCTCCCAGGCTGAAGTGATTCTCCTGCCTCAGCTGAGATTAAAGGCATGTCCCATCATATGCGGCCAATTTTGTGTTTCTAGGAGAGATGGGTTTTCACCATGTTGGCCAGGCTGGTCTCGAACTCCAACAATTCTACTTCAACTATTTATTGGATACAAATATTTATGTGTGAGAAACAAGATTTTCAAGAGTGAAAGATTTAAAAACGACTTAATTGTACATCAGTAAGAGGCTGGCTAACTAAATCAGAGTACGTTCATCCTTACAGAAGAATACTATACAGCTAGAACAAAACCAAATGGAGGAAACTCTTCCAAATGGTAACTTGGAATGATGTTCAAGACTTATTGTAAAATAAGTTTACAGTAAGGTGTAAGGTACCTTATGGCAAAATTCTCTCAGAAATGTGTGTGTGTGGATTTCAAGTCATCCCAGTCCTAGAACATTGTGCTCTTTAGAGATGCCATACCTGTCTTTCCCTTTGTAATATCAAAGCAGTAATATCTTCTCTGGAGGCTTGTTGGGTGAATTGAATGGAAGAAAGTTAAGGAGGTACCAGAACCATTGCTGTTTCCCCTCCGTAGCCCTGCCACCCACTAAAGAAAGTTGGATGAGATTACTTAATGATTTCCCATTAAGTTGTATTTCCAAATATCATGATTACCATTTCAATGTAGTTGGTATGGAGCTTCGTGAGTGTGTGCTTCGTTTATTATGCATCACGTTCAGCTCCTTGTTATTTGCCTCCTAGTTATCATAGTAAAACTCTACTCCTCTACTCCGAGGAGCCCCTACCATCCGTATCGTCACTTTCCGGCCCAGCACTCTTCATGCTCGTTCGTTTAAAGCATTCTACATTGGACAAATGAATCTTGGAAGGCAAAAGCTACTGAATTTAGCGAGTTTGTGGAGGCGTTCCCACCGATCAGCCAGGTGGAGTTCCACACACCCGATGACTGCACAGCTCCTATAAGGCAGCAATATGCTGCAAACCCAGACGGCCACTCTTCTCACCCCTCGTCCCTTTGCTGTTCTGGATAATGAGGTCAATAGTCACCTAGGCAACTTGCAAAACTAACTGAAATGGAGAAAGGCCTTCCGGCTGGTGACTAGCCGAGGTCCACCTGGCCCCAATAAGCTGCTGAACAAGAAGGGCTGCCAGAAATTTCCCCCTAGGGAATTTGGTGGAGACGAAGACCTGCTCACTGGACAACGGTTCCTCCCAGGATACCCCCAAGCTGAAGAAGCGGGCTCTGAGCCACCCCCTTTCACCCTCCTTTTCCCCACCCTGGCCTGCTGAAGGTGCGCGTCAGGATGCGGACTACTGAGCCCTAAAGAAATAAGTCCTTCCACTTTGACCCCACGGAGGATTGCCTGTGCGGATCTTCAACGAGTCTACCAGTGTCTAGACACGGGAGCAGTTCTGTCTGGCACAGCAGCTCCCTCAAGGAAGACAAGAGTGAGGAGAAAGGAAACTCAAGTCTGACCATTCTGTCCTGGGAGACAAGAGGAGGATCTCATCTCTCATCTTTCCAAGCAAGGCAACGAGACTTTCTCTCATCTTTCCAAGCAAGGCAAGGAGACTTTTTCTCATGAGGAAACAAAAAGAAGTTGGAAGGAACGAAACCAGCCTGGAAGGTGAATTCCTAAGGATTGCCCATTGAAACTGACAAAATGGCCCTTGTTTGACGAGAGGAATGAGCAGAGCATTGATGTGGTCAAAAAGGACTCGAGTGAGACTTTCCCAGCATGTTTCTACCAAAGCTTTGTCTAAGTTTCGCAAAACACTCTCCTAATAAGCAGATGTTTGGCTCTTCAGAAAGTCAACATGCAAAATGCCTTGAGCGTCCCATAACACTGATGCCATGATGTTGCCTTTGGTCTGCCCTCCTTTTCCTTTGACTGGACCACTGCCATCTCTTGGTAGCCATCGCTTTGATGACGCTTTGTCTTCAGGATCATACTGGCAAAGCCATGTTCCAAATTCCGGTTACAATTTGTCAAACAGGTGCCCCAGGATCGTGATCCCTCCTGTTGAAAATTTCCACTGATAGCTCTCGTCGTCACTGCAGCTGATCTGGGCACAATGGTTTTCACAGCCACTGCAGGATTCATCTTCCACATCTTCTCATCTCTTCTTGAAACAAGCCATACCTCCGTAAAGAGTTGATTTCTTTGGGCTAGTGTCCTTAGAAGCTTTTCTTCAAACATCAATGATTTCTTCATTCTTCCACCCAAGCTTCACCGTCAATTGGATGTTTGCTCTTGCTGCAATTTTAGCGGAATTCAAGTTGCACTGATAGGAGGCCTTTTCAGTGGATGTCCCATCCTTCTTAGTGCCTCCAATGAGATCCAGTTCAGAAAGGTTGTAAGAAGTTAGTACATGTTTATTTTAGTGAAAACGAATTGAAATCCATGCATAGATTTCTCACCATGTACATTTTCTATGAACTTTCGGAAGACCCCCTGTACTGAATATTGCCCAAATCCTGGGAGAGAAGTGGATGCGGTCCACTTCCTGTCTTCAGTTTGCCCACAGTGGAGGAGTGCACAGAGCAGGGAAAGGCAGCCCCAGAGAGAGGCATGCCCTCCAGCATGCGGCAGACTGCTGGCCCAGTCCTGGCTCCATGGGTTGCTGTGTGGGCCCAGCAAGCTGACCAACCTCCCTGAACCTTAATTTAATCCTAGGTAGCCCAATTCCACTCGCTATTATAGGACTGCTGTGCAGGGACAGTCAATTAACTTAAGAAAAGGAACCTAGCTCCAAGGTTGGCAACCGGGAATTCCAGTTGATTCCATGGGCGGACCCCCTGAGGAATTCCCAAGCTGAAGTCTCGTGGAAGATGAGGTTCAGTGTGACTAGACTGAAGCACCAATCCAATGAAGGGGAAGTCCCACCCACTCTGCCCTGTGCCTGTATAAAGGTGAGGCGGGGCGGCCGCGCCACTCATTGAAGCCGCCAGTTGGGAGAGGAGCAGAGCCAGGCCGGTGCTCCCGAAGGCAGCAAGATGTTGCGAGCCACAGCTCCCTGCTGGTTCCCACCTGCATACCCAGAAGCTAAGAAGGTGGCCGAGGAGGCGGCCCACGAGGCAAGCCGCCATTTGGGAGAGGAGCAGAGCCAGGTCGGTGTTCCCGAAGGCAGCAAGATGTTGCGAGCCACAGCTCCCTGCTGGTTCCCACCTGCATGCCCAGAAGCCAAGAAGGTGGCCGAGGAGGCGGCCCTCGAGGCAAGCCGCCAGTTGGGAGAGGAGCAGAGCCAGGCCGGTGCTCCCGAAGGCAGCAAGATGTTGCGAGCCACAGCTCCCTGCTGGTTCCCACCTGCATACCCAGAAGCTAAGAAGGTGGCCGAGGAGGCGCCCCACGAGGCAAGCCGCCATTTGGGAGTGGAGCAGAGCCAGGTCGGTGTTCCCGAAGGCAGCAAGATGTTGCGAGCCACAGCTCCCTGCTGGTTCCCTCCTGCATACCCAGAAGCCAAGAAGGTGGCCGAGGAGGCGGCCCTCGAGGCTCCAGAATTCCCACTGCCCTCTCATCAGCCTGCCCAGAGCTTCGGGCTCTGCGTGCCCCAGATGCACAACCAGGCCTCAGCACTCGTGGACATCCGGGCGGAGCCCCAGAATAGGGGTCCGGCGGTGCCCCCAGCGTGGCCCAAGATGGCGACGGAGGCGTGGTACTTCCCCGCGCAGAGGGGGTCGGCCTGCTGCTTGCCAGCCGCCCCAAGGCTGACAGAGAGGCCCTGTGGAGTCCGCATCTCAGCCCCCAGGGAGAGGAAGAGGATCGCCCACTTTCCCAGCCCCTGCTTGGTCGCAGGTCGCACCGATGCCAAGAGAACCCGGGTGGCCGGCAGCAGCCAACGCTCCAATGGCTCCAGGGTCGGCACACAGCCACGGAAGACTGGTCGCAACAGACGGGGGAGGGCATGCAAGACCTCCACCACACTCAGCTCTAAGCGAATCGTCCGTCGTCCATCCTTACCGACTTGGAAGAAACCCATTATCCTCCGAAGGTCTCGCTGCCAAGTCCCCACCGTCATCCGCCGAGGCTATCTCCAACTGTTCACCAAAGAGTGTCTCAAGTTCTGCGCCTCCCAGCAGGAGGCCGAGGAGAAGGCGCTGAACGAGGAGAAGGTGGCCTACGACTGCAGCCCCAACAAGAACATGTACCTGAATGTGGTCCTGAACACCCTCAAGAGACTGAAGGGCCTGACCCCCAGCTCCATGCCGGGCCTCAGCAGGGCCGCCCTGTACAGCCGCCTCCAGGAGTTCCTGCTCACCCAGGACCAGCTCAAGGAGAACGGCTACCCCTTCCCGCACCCCGAGCGGCCCGGAGGCGCCGTCCTCTTCACTGGCCAGGGGAAGGGGCCCGGCGACTCCTCCTGCAGGGTCTGCTGCCGTTGTGGCACCGACTACCTGGTGTCCTCCTCGGGCCGCTGTCTACGCGACCAGTTGTGTTATTATCACTGGGGGCGGGTCCGCTCCAGCCAAGTGGCTGGAGGCCGGGTTAGCCAGTACACCTGCTGTGCAGCTGCTCCTGGCTCAGTGGGCTGCCAGGTGGCAAAGCAGCACGTGCAGGACGGCCGCAAGGAGAGCCTCCATGGCTTCGTGAAGACCTTCAAGAAAGAGTTTTCCACAGACGCTTATCCAGGAATCTACGCCTTGGACTGTGAGATGTGCTACACCACGCATGGCCTGGAGCTGACCCGCGTCACCGTGGTGGACGCCGACATGCAAGTGGTGTACGACACCTTCGTCAAGCCCGACAACGAGATCGTGGACTACAACACCAGGTTTTCCGGAGTGACCGAGGCCGACGTCGCCAAGACGAGCGTCACGTTGCCCGAAGTCCAAGCCATCCTGCTGAGCTTTTTCAGCGCCCAAACCATCCTCATCGGGCACAGCCTGGAGAGCGATCTGCTGGCCCTCAAGCTGATCCACAGCACCGTGGTGGACACGGCCGTGCTCTTCCCGCACTACCTGGGTTTCCCCTACAAGCGTTCCCTCAGGAATCTCGCGGCCGACTACCTGGGACAGATCATCCAGGACAGCCAGGACGGCCACAACTCCAGCGAGGACGCAAACGCCTGCCTGCAGCTGGCGATGTGGAAGGTTCGACAGCGCGCCCAGATCCAGCCACGCCACCGGTCCGCCTCTCCCGCCGCCCTGGCCTGTCCTGAGCCCCAGGCCTCTTCCCAAACTGCCATCGATCCCGAGAGCTAGCCCTGTCCACCTCGCCGCAAAGCGAAAGAAACTGGAGCAGCCGGCGGCAGGAGAGGGCCAAAAGCCAAGACTAACCCCGACCCCGGACTCCCAGTCCCCCGGAGTCCCTGCCGCGGGCCGTCGTCCCTGTCCCCATCCCTCTGCCCCTCCCAGACCTCTGTCCTTCCAGCAATGGGCTCCCCGAGGCCCCAGCCGCCACTCCCAGTCCCCGGAGACCCTGCCGCCGCCCCTGGCGCCTGTGCCCATCCCTCTGCCCCTCCCAGACCTCTGGCCTTCCACCACTAGCCTCCCCCAGCCCACCTGGACTTCCCCGGCCTCTGACAACAAGGCCAGCCCCCAGGCCCACCAGCCTCCTGATCGTCTTCGTTCTTGGGCCTCTTCCCCTTCTGTGGGGCTGTCTGAACCTCCCCTCCCCCACCCGATTTTTCCCCCGCCCCCGGGGCAGGCGCAGAATAAATGTCTGTATGAAGTTAAAAATTAAAAATAAAAAAAAAGCTAAAAACCACTAAAAGTCCTTTGCTTTTGAATGTGCGCTTACCTGGTTTTCTCTAGAGGCACCACTGTGAGGTGGCTCAAGCCCTTAGGCTCTGGAGTTAGACATCTGGGTTCCCATTCCAATTCCACCACTGACTAGCTTTGTCATATTGGACGCATAACTTTTTTGCGCTTCTACTTCTTGATCTTTCAAGTGTCATCAGAAGATAATTAGACACCCACACAATAGCAATGGGAGATTTTAACACCCCACCGTCAACATGAAACAGATCAACGAGACAGAAAGTTGAAAAGGATATCCAGGAACTGAACTTAGCTCTGCACCAAGCAGACCGAATAGACATCTACATTAACTCTCCACCCCAAATCAACAGAATATACATTCTTCTCAGCACCACATCACACTTATTCCAAAACTGACCACATAGTTGGAAGGAAAGCACTCCTCCGCAAATGCAAAAGAACAGAAATTACAACCAACTGTCTCTCAGACCCCAGGGCAGTCAAACTGGACCTCAGGATGAAGAAACTCACTCAAAACCGCTCAACTACACGGAAACGGAGCAATCTGCTCCTGAGTGACTACTGGGTACATAGCGAAATGAAGACAGAATAAAGATGTTCTTTGAAACCAATGAGAACCAAGACACAACATACCAGAATCTCTGGGATACATTGAAAGCAGTGTGTAGAGGGAAACGTAGCATTAAATGCCCACAAGAGAAAGCAGGAAAGATCTAAAATGGACACCCTCACGTCCCAATTCAAAGAACCAGGGAAGCAAGAGCAAACACAATGCCTGAATCAGTCAGTCAACTTCCAACAGGGCTCCAAGAGAGAATGAACCACCATGCCTCTTTAAATCCACGTTTCTATTTGCAATCTTCAATGAGAGATGAGACACTAAGCAGCTAGTTTTGGTGGAATGGCTGATTTTGTCAATGTTTTCGGTGTGTGAGTGTGTGTGTGTGTGTGTACGTATGGATAACTAAATTAAACTGATAATCTGGATGCTTACATTTCCATTCATTTAATTTGTGTATGTGAGCCCACGCACACGTATATACACACACACTAACACTTCCAGAACACTGACTTAGTGAAGAACTGGATTTCCAGTGTGTCAGACAAATTTCAGAAAGCGCTGAAGAAGGGCATTTCTGATGGATTTCACCGTTCCTGGAATTTTATTTTCCTTTATAACTTAGAGTTCTTCTCTGGAGATTTAATAGATAAAAGTCTTTTGCAGTGTACGTTATTTCATTCTATTTTTATAATTTATTTGAATTGTCATTTTAAATTGACAAATAAAAATGATATATATTTATGGTGTACAACATGATGTTTCATATATGTATACATTGTGGAATGACACAAAAATCAAGCTAATTAACACATTCATTTCCTCACATACTGATTTTATGGTGATGAGAACATGTTTCAAATCTACTCTGATAGCACATTTCAAGTATACAGTACATAGTTACCCACTGTGGTTGCCGTGCTGTTCAACATATCTCTAGAACTATTCGTATCTGAAATTTTGTATCATTAGACTAACATCTCCCAATCCCTCCCCGGCCCCTGCCTCGGGTAAGCAGCGTTCTGCTCTCTACGACTCTGAGTTCCACTTTTTTACATTGCACATAGAAGTGAGATCGTGCAGTATTTGTATTTCTGTGTTTGCTTTTTAAAACTTTATGATGTATTGATGTATTTTTTCAGACAGTGTCGGAGTCTGTCACCAAGGCTGGAGTACAGTGACACAAACACGGCTCACCACGGCCTCCACCTCCCGGGGTCAAGAGATCCTCCCACTTCAGCCTCCTGAGTAGCTAGGACTACAGGCGTCCAACACCACACCTGGCTAATTTTTGTATTTTTTGTAGAGATGGTTGATCTCCAACTCCTGGGCTCAACTCTTCCTCCTCCCTTCTCCTCCCAAAGTCCTGGGATTACAGGCCTGAGCCACTGTGTCTGGCCTTTGCTTTATTTCACACAGTAGAACATCCTCTAGGCTCATTCATGTTGCTAATGATAAGATTTCTTTCTTTTTCAAGGCTGAATAGGATTCTATTGGATATATGTACCTATATAGATAGATAGATAGATAGATAGATATACATTTATTATTATTGTTTTGGGGGGGATATGGTTTCGCTCGTGTTCCCCAGGCTGGAGTGCAGTGGCATGATTTCGGCTCACTACAACCTCTGCCTCCCAGGCTGAAGTGATTCTCCTGCCTCAGCTGAGATTAAAGGCATGTCCCATCATGTGCGGCCAATTTTGTGTTTCTAGGAGAGATGGGTTTTCACCATGTTGGCCAGGCTGGTCTCGAACTCCAACAATTCTACTTCAACTATTTATTGGATACAAATATTTATGTGTGAGAAACAAGATTTTCAAGAGTGAAAGATTTAAAAACGACTTAATTGTACATCAGTAAGAGGCTGGCTAACTAAATCAGAGTACGTTCATCCTTACAGAAGAATACTATGCAGCTAGAACAAAACCAAATGGAGGAAACTCTTCCAAATGGTAACTTGGAATGATGTTCAAGACTTATTGTAAAATAAGTTTACAGTAAGGTGTAAGGTACCTTATGGCAAAATTCTCTCAGAAATGTGTGTGTGTGGATTTCAAGTCATCCCAGTCCTAGAACATTGTGCTCTTTAGAGATGCCATACCTGTCTTTCCCTTTGTAATATCAAAGCAGTAATATCTTCTCTGGAGGCTTGTTGGGTGAATTGAATGGAAGAAAGTTAAGGAGGTACCAGAACCATTGCTGTTTCCCCTCCGTAGCCCTGCCACCCACTAAAGAAAGTTGGATGAGATTACTTAATGATTTCCCATTAAGTTGTATTTCCAAATATCATGATTACCATTTGAATGTAGTTGGTATGGAGCTTCGTGAGTGTGTGCTTCGTTTATTATGCATCACGTTCAGCTCCTTGTTATTTGCCTCCTAGTTATCATAGTAAAACTCTACTCCTCTACTCCGAGGAGCCCCTACCATCCGTATCGTCACTTTCCGGCCCAGCACTCTTCATGCTCGTTCGTTTAAAGCATTCTACATTGGGCAAATGAATCTTGGAAGGCAAAAGCTACTGAATTTAGCGAGTTTGTGGAGGCGTTCCCACCGATCAGCCAGGTGGAGTTCCACACACCCGATGACTGCACAACTCCTATAAGGCAGCAATATGCTGCAAACCCAGACGGCCACTCTTCTCACCCCTCGTCCCTTTGCTGTTCTGGATAATGAGGTCAATAGTCACCTAGGCAACTTGCAAAACTAACTGAAATGGAGAAAGGCCTTCCGGCTGGTGACTAGCCGAGGTCCACCTGGCCCCAATAAGCTGCTGAACAAGAAGGGCTGCCAGAAATTTCCCCCTAGGGAATTTGGTGGAGACGAAGACCTGCTCACTGGACAACGGTTCCTCCCAGGATACCCCCAAGCTGAAGAAGCGGGCTCTGAGCCACCCCCTTTCACCCTCCTTTTCCCCACCCTGGCCTGCTGAAGGTGCGCGTCAGGATGCGGACTACTGAGCCCTAAAGAAATAAGTCCTTCCACTTTGACCCCACGGAGGATTGCCTGTGCGGATCTTCAACGAGTCTACCAGTGTCTAGACACGGGAGCAGTTCTGTCTGGCACAGCAGCTCCCTCAAGGAAGACAAGAGTGAGGAGAAAGGAAACTCAAGTCTGACCATTCTGTCCTGGGAGACAAGAGGAGGATCTCATCTCTCATCTTTCCAAGCAAGGCAACGAGACTTTCTCTCATCTTTCCAAGCAAGGCAAGGAGACTTTTTCTCATGAGGAAACAAAAAGAAGTTGGAAGGAACGAAACCAGCCTGGAAGGTGAATTCCTAAGGATTGCCCATTGAAACTGACAAAATGGCCCTTGTTTGACGAGAGGAATGAGCAGAGCATTGATGTGGTCAAAAAGGACTCGAGTGAGACTTTCCCAGCATGTTTCTACCAAAGCTTTGTCTAAGTTTCGCAAAACACTCTCCTAATAAGCAGATGTTTGGCTCTTCAGAAAGTCAACATGCAAAATGCCTTGAGCGTCCCATAACACTGATGCCATGATGTTGCCTTTGGTCTGCCCTCCTTTTCCTTTGACTGGACCACTGCCATCTCTTGGTAGCCATCGCTTTGATGACGCTTTGTCTTCAGGATCATATTGGCAAAGCCATGTTCCAAATTCCGGTTACAATTTGTCAAACAGGTGCCCCAGGATCGTGATCCCTCCTGTTGAAAATTTTCACTGATAGCTCTCGTGGTCACTGCAGCTGATCTGGGCACAATGGTTTTCACAGCCACTGCAGGATTCATCTTCCACATCTTCTCATCTCTTCTTGAAACAAGCCATACCTCCGTAAAGAGTTGATTTCTTTGGGCTAGTGTCCTTAGAAGCTTTTCTTCAAACATCAATGATTTCTTCATTCTTCCACCCAAGCTTCACCGTCAATTGGATGTTTGCTCTTGCTGCAATTTTAGCGGAATTCAAGTTGCACTGATAGGAGGCCTTTTCAGTGGATGTCCCATCCTTCTTAGTGCCTCCAATGAGATCCAGTTCAGAAAGGTTGTAAGAAGTTAGTACATGTTTATTTTAGTGAAAACGAATTGAAATCCATGCATAGATTTCTCACCATGTACATTTTCTATGAACTTTCGGAAGACCCCCTGTACTGAATATTGCCCAAATCCTGGGAGAGAAGTGGATGCGGTCCACTTCCTGTCTTCAGTTTGCCCACAGTGGAGGAGTGCACAGAGCAGGGAAAGGCAGCCCCAGAGAGAGGCATGCCCTCCAGCATGTAGCAGACTGCTGGCCCAGTCCTGGCTCCATGGGTTGCTGTGTGGGCCCAGCAAGCTGACCAACCTCCCTGAACCTTAATTTAATCCTAGGTAGCCCAATTCCACTCGCTATTATAGGACTGCTGTGCAGGGACAGTCAATTAACTTAAGAAAAGGAACCTAGCTCCAAGTTTGGCAACCGGGAATTCCAGTTGATTCCATGGGCGGACCCCCTGAGGAATTCCCAAGCTGAAGTCTCGTGGAAGATGAGGTTCAGTGTGACTAGACTGAAGCACCAATCCAATGAAGGGGAAGTCCCACCCACTCTGCCCTGTGCCTGTATAAAGGTGAGGCGGGGCGGCCGCGCCACTCATTGAAGCCGCCAGTTGGGAGAGGAGCAGAGCCAGGCCGGTGCTCCCGAAGGCAGCAAGATGTTGCGAGCCACAGCTCCCTGCTGGTTCCCACCTGCATACCCAGAAGCTAAGAAGGTGGCCGAGGAGGCGGCCCACGAGGCAAGCCGCCATTTGGGAGAGGAGCAGAGCCAGGTCGGTGTTCCCGAAGGCAGCAAGATGTTGCGAGCCACAGCTCCCTGCTGGTTCCCACCTGCATGCCCAGAAGCCAAGAAGGTGGCCGAGGAGGCGGCCCTCGAGGCAAGCCGCCAGTTGGGAGAGGAGCAGAGCCAGGCCGGTGCTCCCGAAGGCAGCAAGATGTTGCGAGCCACAGCTCCCTGCTGGTTCCCACCTGCATACCCAGAAGCTAAGAAGGTGGCCGAGGAGGCGCCCCACGAGGCAAGCCGCCATTTGGGAGTGGAGCAGAGCCAGGTCGGTGTTCCCGAAGGCAGCAAGATGTTGCGAGCCACAGCTCCCTGCTGGTTCCCTCCTGCATACCCAGAAGCCAAGAAGGTGGCCGAGGAGGCGGCCCACGAGGCTGCAGAATTCCCACTGCCCTCTCATCAGCCTGCCCAGAGCTTCGGGCTCTGCGTGCCCCAGATGCACAACCAGGCCTCAGCACTCGTGGACATCCGGGCGGAGCCCCAGAATAGGGGTCCGGCGGTGCCCCCAGCGTGGCCCAAGATGGCGACGGAGGCGTGGTACTTCCCCGCGCAGAGGGGGTCGGCCTGCTGCTTGCCAGCCGCCCCAAGGCTGACAGAGAGGCCCTGTGGAGTCCGCATCTCAGCCCCCAGGGAGAGGAAGAGGATCGCCCACTTTCCCAGCCCCTGCTTGGTCGCAGGTCGCACCGATGCCAAGAGAACCCGGGTGGCCGGCAGCAGCCAACGCTCCAATGGCTCCAGGGTCGGCACACAGCCACGGAAGACTGGTCGCAACAGACGGGGGAGGGCATGCAAGACCTCCACCACACTCAGCTCTAAGCGAATCGTCCGTCGTCCATCCTTACCGACTTGGAAGAAACCCATTATCCTCCGAAGGTCTCGCTGCCAAGTCCCCACCGTCATCCGCCGAGGCTATCTCCAACTGTTCACCAAAGAGTGTCTCAAGTTCTGCGCCTCCCAGCAGGAGGCCGAGGAGAAGGCGCTGAACGAGGAGAAGGTGGCCTACGACTGCAGCCCCAACAAGAACATGTACCTGAATGTGGTCCTGAACACCCTCAAGAGACTGAAGGGCCTGACCCCCAGCTCCATGCCGGGCCTCAGCAGGGCCGCCCTGTACAGCCGCCTCCAGGAGTTCCTGCTCACCCAGGACCAGCTCAAGGAGAACGGCTACCCCTTCCCGCACCCCGAGCGGCCCGGAGGCGCCGTCCTCTTCACTGGCCAGGGGAAGGGGCCCGGCGACTCCTCCTGCAGGGTCTGCTGCCGTTGTGGCACCGACTACCTGGTGTCCTCCTCGGGCCGCTGTCTACGCGACCAGTTGTGTTATTATCACTGGGGGCGGGTCCGCTCCAGCCAAGTGGCTGGAGGCCGGGTTAGCCAGTACACCTGCTGTGCAGCTGCTCCTGGCTCAGTGGGCTGCCAGGTGGCGAAGCAGCACGTGCGGGACGGCCGCAAGGAGAGCCTCCATGGCTTCGTGAAGACCTTCAAGAAAGAGTTTTCCACAGACGCTTATCCAGGAATCTACGCCTTGGACTGTGAGATGTGCTACACCACGCATGGCCTGGAGCTGACCCGCGTCACCGTGGTGGACGCCGACATGCAAGTGGTGTACGACACCTTCGTCAAGCCCGACAACGAGATCGTGGACTACAACACCAGGTTTTCCGGAGTGACCGAGGCCGACGTCGCCAAGACGAGCGTCACGTTGCCCGAAGTCCAAGCCATCCTGCTGAGCTTTTTCAGCGCCCAAACCATCCTCATCGGGCACAGCCTGGAGAGCGATCTGCTGGCCCTCAAGCTGATCCACAGCACCGTGGTGGACACGGCCGTGCTCTTCCCGCACTACCTGGGTTTCCCCTACAAGCGTTCCCTCAGGAATCTCGCGGCCGACTACCTGGGACAGATCATCCAGGACAGCCAGGACGGCCACAACTCCAGCGAGGACGCAAACGCCTGCCTGCAGCTGGCGATGTGGAAGGTTCGACAGCGCGCCCAGATCCAGCCACGCCACCGGTCCGCCTCTCCCGCCGCCCTGGCCTGTCCTGAGCCCCAGGCCTCTTCCCAAACTGCCATCGATCCCGAGAGCTAGCCCTGTCCACCTCGCCGCAAAGCGAAAGAAACTGGAGCAGCCGGCGGCAGGAGAGGGCCAAAAGCCAAGACTAACCCCGACCCCGGACTCCCAGTCCCCCGGAGTCCCTGCCGCGGGCCGTCGTCCCTGTCCCCATCCCTCTGCCCCTCCCAGACCTCTGTCCTTCCAGCAATGGGCTCCCCGAGGCCCCAGCCGCCACTCCCAGTCCCCGGAGACCCTGCCGCCGCCCCTGGCGCCTGTGCCCATCCCTCTGCCCCTCCCAGACCTCTGGCCTTCCACCACTAGCCTCCCCCAGCCCACCTGGACTTCCCCGGCCTCTGACAACAAGGCCAGCCCCCAGGCCCACCAGCCTCCTGATCGTCTTCGTTCTTGGGCCTCTTCCCCTTCTGTGGGGCTGTCTGAACCTCCCCTCCCCCACCCGATTTTTCCCCCGCCCCCGGGGCAGGCGCAGAATAAATGTCTGTATGAAGTTAAAAATTAAAAATAAAAAAAAAAGCTAAAAACCACTCAAAGTCCTTTGCTTTTGAATGTGCGCTTACCTGGTTTTCTCTAGAGGCACCACTGTGAGGTGGCTCAAGCCCTTAGGCTCTGGAGTTAGACATCTGGGTTCCCATTCCAATTCCACCACTGACTAGCTTTGTCATATTGGACGCATAACTTTTTTGCGCTTCTACTTCTTGATCTTTCAAGTGTCATCAGAAGATAATTAGACACCCACACAATAGCAATGGGAGATTTTAACACCCCACCGTCAACATGAAACAGATCAACGAGACAGAAAGTTGAAAAGGATATCCAGGAACTGAACTTAGCTCTGCACCAAGCAGACCGAATAGACATCTACATTAACTCTCCACCCCAAATCAACAGAATATACATTCTTCTCAGCACCACATCACACTTATTCCAAAACTGACCACATAGTTGGAAGGAAAGCACTCCTCCGCAAATGCAAAAGAACAGAAATTACAACCAACTGTCTCTCAGACCCCAGGGCAGTCAAACTGGACCTCAGGATGAAGAAACTCACTCAAAACCGCTCAACTACACGGAAACGGAGCAATCTGCTCCTGAGTGACTACTGGGTACATAGCGAAATGAAGACAGAATAAAGATGTTCTTTGAAACCAATGAGAACAAAGACACAACATACCAGAATCTCTGGGATACATTGAAAGCAGTGTGTAGAGGGAAACGTAGCATTAAATGCCCACAAGAGAAAGCAGGAAAGATCTAAAATGGACACCCTCACGTCCCAATTCAAAGAACCAGGGAAGCAAGAGCAAACACAATGCCTGAATCAGTCAGTCAACTTCCAACAGGGCTCCAAGAGAGAATGAACCACCATGCCTCTTTAAATCCACGTTTCTATTTGGAATCTTCAATGAGAGATGAGACACTAAGCAGCTAGTTTTGGAGGAATGGCTGATTTTGTCAATGTTTTCGGTGTGTGAGTGTGTGTGTGTGTGTGTACGTATGGATAACTAAATTAAACTGATAATCTGGATGCTTACATTTCCATTCATTTAATTTGTGTATGTGAGCCCACGCACACGTATATACACACACACTAACACTTCCAGAACACTGACTTAGTGAAGAACTGGATTTCCAGTGTGTCAGACAAATTTCAGAAAGCGCTGAAGAAGGGCATTTCTGATGGATTTCACCGTTCCTGGAATTTTATTTTCCTTTATAACTTAGAGTTCTTCTCTGGAGATTTAATAGATAAAAGTCTTTTGCAGTGTACGTTATTTCATTTTATTTTTATAATTTATTTAAATTGTCATTTTAAATTGACAAATAAAAATGATATATATTTATGGTGTACAACATGATGTTTCATATATGTATACATTGTGGAATGACACAAAAATCAAGCTAATTAACACATTCGTTTCCTCACATACTGATTTTATGGTGATGAGAACATGTTTCAAATCTACTCTGATAGCACATTTCAAGTATACAGTACATAGTTACCCACTGTGGTTGCCGTGCTGTTCAACATATCTCTAGAACTATTCGTATCTGAAATTTTGTATCATTAGACTAACATCTCCCAATCCCTCCCCGGCCCCTGCCTCGGGTAAGCAGCGTTCTGCTCTCTACGACTCTGAGTTCCACTTTTTTACATTGCACATAGAAGTGAGATCGTGCAGTATTTGTATTTCTGTGTTTGCTTTTTAAAACTTTATGATGTATTGATGTATTTTTTCAGACAGTGTCGGAGTCTGTCACCAAGGCTGGAGTACAGTGACACAAACACGGCTCACCACGGCCTCCACCTCCCTTGGTCAAGAGATCCTCCCACTTCAGCCTCCTGAGTAGCTAGGACTACAGGCGTCCAACACCACACCTGGCTAATTTTTGTATTTTTTGTAGAGATGGTTGATCTCCAACTCCTGGGCTCAACTCTTCCTCCTCCCTTCTCCTCCCAAAGTCCTGGGATTACAGGCCTGAGCCACTGTGTCTGGCCTTTGCTTTATTTCACACAGTAGAACATCCTCTAGGCTCATTCATGTTGCTAATGATAAGATTTCTTTCTTTTTCAAGGCTGAATAGGATTCTATTGGATATATGTACCTATATAGATAGAGAGATAGATAGATATACATTTATTATTATTGTTTTGGGGGGGATATGGTTTCGCTCGTGTTCCCCAGGCTGGAGTGCAGTGGCATGATTTCGGCTCACTACAACCTCTGCCTCCCAGGCTGAAGTGATTCTCCTGCCTCAGCTGAGATTAAAGGCATGTCCCATCATGTGCGGCCAATTTTGTGTTTCTAGGAGAGATGGGTTTTCACCATGTTGGCCAGGCTGGTCTCGAACTCCAACAATTCTACTTCAACTATTTATTGGATACAAATATTTATGTGTGAGAAACAAGATTTTCAAGAGTGAAAGATTTAAAAACGACTTAATTGTACATCAGTAAGAGGCTGGCTAACTAAATCAGAGTACGTTCATCCTTACAGAAGAATACTATGCAGCTAGAACAAAACCAAATGGAGGAAACTCTTCCAAATGGTAACTTGGAATGATGTTCAAGACTTATTGTAAAATAAGTTTACAGTAAGGTGTAAGGTACCTTATGGCAAAATTCTCTCAGAAATGTGTGTGTGTGGATTTCAAGTCATCCCAGTCCTAGAACATTGTGCTCTTTAGAGATGCCATACCTGTCCTTCCCTTTGTAATATCAAAGCAGTAATATCTTCTCTGGAGGCTTGTTGGGTGAATTTAATGGAAGAAAGTTAAGGAGGTACCAGAACCATTGCTGTTTCCCCTCCGTAGCCCTGCGACCCACTAAAGAAAGTTGGATGAGATTACTTAATGATTTCCCATTAAGTTGTATTTCCAAATATCATGATTACCATTTGAATGTAGTTGGTATGGAGCTTCGTGAGTGTGTGCTTCGTTTATTATGCATCACGTTCAGCTCCTTGTTATTTGCCTCCTAGTTATCATAGTAAAACTCTACTCCTCTACTCCGAGGAGCCCCTACCATCCGTATCGTCACTTTCCGGCCCAGCACTCTTCATGCTCGTTCGTTTAAAGCATTCTACATTGGACAAATGAATCTTGGAAGGCAAAAGCTACTGAATTTAGCGAGTTTGTGGAGGCGTTCCCACCGATCAGCCAGGTGGAGTTCCACACACCCGATGACTGCACAACTCCTATAAGGCAGCAATATGCTGCAAACCCAGACGGCCACTCTTCTCACCCCTCGTCCCTTTGCTGTTCTGGATAATGAGGTCAATAGTCACCTAGGCAACTTGCAAAACTAACTGAAATGGAGAAAGGCCTTCCGGCTGGTGACTAGCCGAGGTCCACCTGGCCCCAATAAGCTGCTGAACAAGAAGGGCTGCCAGAAATTTCCCCCTAGGGAATTTGGTGGAGACGAAGACCTGCTCACTGGACAACGGTTCCTCCCAGGATACCCCCAAGCTGAAGAAGCGGGCTCTGAGCCACCCCCTTTCACCCTCCTTTTCCCCACCCTGGCCTGCTGAAGGTGCGCGTCAGGATGCGGACTACTGAGCCCTAAAGAAATAAGTCCTTCCACTTTGACCCCACGGAGGATTGCCTGTGCGGATCTTCAACGAGTCTACCAGTGTCTAGACACGGGAGCAGTTCTGTCTGGCACAGCAGCTCCCTCAAGGAAGACAAGAGTGAGGAGAAAGGAAACTCAAGTCTGACCATTCTGTCCTGGGAGACAAGAGGAGGATCTCATCTCTCATCTTTCCAAGCAAGGCAACGAGACTTTCTCTCATCTTTCCAAGCAAGGCAAGGAGACTTTTTCTCATGAGGAAACAAAAAGAAGTTGGAAGGAACGAAACCAGCCTGGAAGGTGAATTCCTAAGGATTGCCCATTGAAACTGACAAAATGGCCCTTGTTTGACGAGAGGAATGAGCAGAGCATTGATGTGGTCAAAAAGGACTCGAGTGAGACTTTCCCAGCATGTTTCTACCAAAGCTTTGTCTAAGTTTCGCAAAACACTCTCCTAATAAGCAGATGTTTGGCTCTTCAGAAAGTCAACATGCAAAATGCCTTGAGCGTCCCATAACACTGATGCCATGATGTTGCCTTTGGTCTGCCCTCCTTTTCCTTTGACTGGACCACTGCCATCTCTTGGTAGCCATCGCTTTGATGACGCTTTGTCTTCAGGATCATATTGGCAAAGCCATGTTCCAAATTCCGGTTACAATTTGTCAAACAGGTGCCCCAGGATCGTGATCCCTCCTGTTGAAAATTTCCACTGATAGCTCTCGTCGTCACTGCAGCTGATCTGGGCACAATGGTTTTCACAGCCACTGCAGGATTCATCTTCCACATCTTCTCATCTCTTCTTGAAACAAGCCATACCTCCGTAAAGAGTTGATTTCTTTGGGCTAGTGTCCTTAGAAGCTTTTCTTCAAACATCAATGATTTCTTCATTCTTCCACCCTAGCTTCACCGTCAATTGGATGTTTGCTCTTGCTGCAATTTTAGCGGAATTCAAGTTGCACTGATAGGAGGCCTTTTCAGTGGATGTCTCATCCTTCTTAGTGCCTCCAATGAGATCCAGTTCAGAAAGGTTGTAAGAAGTTAGTACATGTTTATTTTAGTGAAAACGAATTGAAATCCATGCATAGATTTCTCACCATGTACATTTTCTATGAACTTTCGGAAGACCCCCTGTACTGAATATTGCCCAAATCCTGGGAGAGAAGTGGATGCGGTCCACTTCCTGTCTTCAGTTTGCCCACAGTGGAGGAGTGCACAGAGCAGGGAAAGGCAGCCCCAGAGAGAGGCATGCCCTCCAGCATGCGGCAGACTGCTGGCCCAGTCCTGGCTCCATGGGTTGCTGTGTGGGCCCAGCAAGCTGACCAACCTCCCTGAACCTTAATTTAATCCTAGGTAGCCCAATTCCACTCGCTATTATAGGACTGCTGTGCAGGGACAGTCAATTAACTTAAGAAAAGGAACCTAGCTCCAAGTTTGGCAACCGGGAATTCCAGTTGATTCCATGGGCGGACCCCCTGAGGAATTCCCAAGCTGAAGTCTCGTGGAAGATGAGGTTCAGTGTGACTAGACTGAAGCACCAATCCAATGAAGGGGAAGTCCCACCCACTCTGCCCTGTGCCTGTATAAAGGTGAGGCGGGGCGGCCGCGCCACTCATTGAAGCCGCCAGTTGGGAGAGGAGCAGAGCCAGGCCGGTGCTCCCGAAGGCAGCAAGATGTTGCGAGCCACAGCTCCCTGCTGGTTCCCACCTGCATACCCAGAAGCTAAGAAGGTGGCCGAGGAGGCGGCCCACGAGGCAAGCCGCCATTTGGGAGAGGAGCAGAGCCAGGTCGGTGTTCCCGAAGGCAGCAAGATGTTGCGAGCCACAGCTCCCTGCTGGTTCCCACCTGCATGCCCAGAAGCCAAGAAGGTGGCCGAGGAGGCGGCCCTCGAGGCAAGCCGCCAGTTGGGAGAGGAGCAGAGCCAGGCCGGTGCTCCCGAAGGCAGCAAGATGTTGCGAGCCACAGCTCCCTGCTGGTTCCCACCTGCATACCCAGAAGCTAAGAAGGTGGCCGAGGAGGCGCCCCACGAGGCAAGCCGCCATTTGGGAGTGGAGCAGAGCCAGGTCGGTGTTCCCGAAGGCAGCAAGATGTTGCGAGCCACAGCTCCCTGCTGGTTCCCTCCTGCATACCCAGAAGCCAAGAAGGTGGCCGAGGAGGCGGCCCTCGAGGCTCCAGAATTCCCACTGCCCTCTCATCAGCCTGCCCAGAGCTTCAGGCTCTGCGTGCCCCAGATGCACAACCAGGCCTCAGCACTCGTGGACATCCGGGCGGAGCCCCAGAATAGGGGTCCGGCGGTGCCCCCAGCGTGGCCCAAGATGGCGACGGAGGCGTGGTACTTCCCCGCGCAGAGGGGGTCGGCCTGCTGCTTGCCAGCCGCCCCAAGGCTGACAGAGAGGCCCTGTGGAGTCCGCATCTCAGCCCCCAGGGAGAGGAAGAGGATCGCCCACTTTCCCAGCCCCTGCTTGGTCGCAGGTCGCACCGATGCCAAGAGAACCCGGGTGGCCGGCAGCAGCCAACGCTCCAATGGCTCCAGGGTCGGCACACAGCCACGGAAGACTGGTCGCAACAGACGGGGGAGGGCATGCAAGACCTCCACCACACTCAGCTCTAAGCGAATCGTCCGTCGTCCATCCTTACCGACTTGGAAGAAACCCATTATCCTCCGAAGGTCTCGCTGCCAAGTCCCCACCGTCATCCGCCGAGGCTATCTCCAACTGTTCACCAAAGAGTGTCTCAAGTTCTGCGCCTCCCAGCAGGAGGCCGAGGAGAAGGCGCTGAACGAGGAGAAGGTGGCCTACGACTGCAGCCCCAACAAGAACATGTACCTGAATGTGGTCCTGAACACCCTCAAGAGACTGAAGGGCCTGACCCCCAGCTCCATGCCGGGCCTCAGCAGGGCCGCCCTGTACAGCCGCCTCCAGGAGTTCCTGCTCACCCAGGACCAGCTCAAGGAGAACGGCTACCCCTTCCCGCACCCCGAGCGGCCCGGAGGCGCCGTCCTCTTCACTGGCCAGGGGAAGGGGCCCGGCGACTCCTCCTGCAGGGTCTGCTGCCGTTGTGGCACCGACTACCTGGTGTCCTCCTCGGGCCGCTGTCTACGCGACCAGTTGTGTTATTATCACTGGGGGCGGGTCCGCTCCAGCCAAGTGGCTGGAGGCCGGGTTAGCCAGTACACCTGCTGTGCAGCTGCTCCTGGCTCAGTGGGCTGCCAGGTGGCAAAGCAGCACGTGCGGGACGGCCGCAAGGAGAGCCTCCATGGCTTCGTGAAGACCTTCAAGAAAGAGTTTTCCACAGACGCTTATCCAGGAATCTACGCCCTGGACTGTGAGATGTGCTACACCACGCATGGCCTGGAGCTGACCCGCGTCACCGTGGTGGACGCCGACATGCAAGTGGTGTACGACACCTTCGTCAAGCCCGACAACGAGATCGTGGACTACAACACCAGGTTTTCCGGAGTGACCGAGGCCGACGTCGCCAAGACGAGCGTCACGTTGCCCGAAGTCCAAGCCATCCTGCTGAGCTTTTTCAGCGCCCAAACCATCCTCATCGGGCACAGCCTGGAGAGCGATCTGCTGGCCCTCAAGCTGATCCACAGCACCGTGGTGGACACGGCCGTGCTCTTCCCGCACTACCTGGGTTTCCCCTACAAGCGTTCCCTCAGGAATCTCGCGGCCGACTACCTGGGACAGATCATCCAGGACAGCCAGGACGGCCACAACTCCAGCGAGGACGCAAACGCCTGCCTGCAGCTGGCGATGTGGAAGGTTCGACAGCGCGCCCAGATCCAGCCACGCCACCGGTCCGCCTCTCCCGCCGCCCTGGCCTGTCCTGAGCCCCAGGCCTCTTCCCAAACTGCCATCGATCCCGAGAGCTAGCCCTGTCCACCTCGCCGCAAAGCGAAAGAAACTGGAGCAGCCGGCGGCAGGAGAGGGCCAAAAGCCAAGACTAACCCCGACCCCGGACTCCCAGTCCCCCGGAGTCCCTGCCGCGGGCCGTCGTCCCTGTCCCCATCCCTCTGCCCCTCCCAGACCTCTGTCCTTCCACCAATGGGCTCCCCGAGGCCCCAGCCGCCACTCCCAGTCCCCGGAGACCCTGCCGCCGCCCCTGGCGCCTGTGCCCATCCCTCTGCCCCTCCCAGACTTCTGGCCTTCCACCACTAGCCTCCCCCAGCCCACCTGGACTTCCCCGGCCTCTGACAACAAGGCCAGCCCCCAGGCCCACCAGCCTCCTGATCGTCTTCGTTCTTGGGCCTCTTCCCCTTCTGTGGGGCTGTCTGAACCTCCCCTCCCCCACCCGATTTTTCCCCCGCCCCCGGGGCAGGCGCAGAATAAATGTCTGTATGAAGTTAAAAATTAAAAATAAAAAAAAAGCTAAAAACAACTCAAAGTCCTTTGCTTTTGAATGTGCGCTTACCTGGTTTTCTCTAGAGGCACCACTGTGAGGTGGCTCAAGCCCTTAGGCTCTGGAGTTAGACATCTGGGTTCCCATTCCAATTCCACCACTGACTAGCTTTGTCATATTGGACGCATAACTTTTTTGCGCTTCTACTTCTTGATCTTTCAAGTGTCATCAGAAGATAATTAGACACCCACACAATAGCAATGGGAGATTTTAACACCCCACCGTCAACATGAAACAGATCAACGAGACAGAAAGTTGAAAAGGATATCCAGGAACTGAACTTAGCTCTGCCCCAAGCAGACCGAATAGACATCTACATTAACTCTCCACCCCAAATCAACAGAATATACATTCTTCTCAGCACCACGTCACACTTATTCCAAAACTGACCACATAGTTGGAAGGAAAGCACTCCTCCGCAAATGCAAAAGAACAGAAATTACAACCAACTGTCTCTCAGACCCCAGGGCAGTCAAACTGGACCTCAGGATGAAGAAACTCACTCAAAACCGCTCAACTACACGGAAACGGAGCAATCTGCTCCTGAGTGACTACTGGGTACATAGCGAAATGAAGACAGAATAAAGATGTTCTTTGAAACCAATGAGAACCAAGACACAACATACCAGAATCTCTGGGATACATTGAAAGCAGTGTGTAGAGGGAAACGTAGCATTAAATGCCCACAAGAGAAAGCAGGAAAGATCTAAAATGGACACCCTCACGTCCCAATTCAAAGAACCAGGGAAGCAAGAGCAAACACAATGCCTGAATCAGTCAGTCAACTTCCAACAGGGCTCCAAGAGAGAATGAACCACCATGCCTCTTTAAATCCACGTTTCTATTTGGAATCTTCAATGAGAGATGAGACACTAAGCAGCTAGTTTTGGTGGAATGGCTGATTTTGTCAATGTTTTCGGTGTGTGAGTGTGTGTGTGTGTGTGTATGTATGGATAACTAAATTAAACTGATAATCTGGATGCTTACATTTCCATTCATTTAATTTGTGTATGTGAGCCCACGCACACGTATATACACACACACTAACACTTCCAGAACACTGACTTAGTGAAGAACTGGATTTCCAGTGTGTCAGACAAATTTCAGAAAGCGCTGAAGAAGGGCATTTCTGATGGATTTCACCGTTCCTGGAATTTTATTTTCCTTTATAACTTAGAGTTCTTCTCTGGAGATTTAATAGATAAAAGTCTTTTGCAGTGTACGTTATTTCATTGTATTTTTATAATTTATTTGAATTGTCATTTGAAATTGACAAATAAAAATGATAGATATTTATGGTGTACAACATGATGTTTCATATATGTATACATTGTGGAATGACACAAAAATCAAGCTAATGAACACATTCGTTTCCTCACATACTGATTTTATGGTGATGAGAACATGTTTCAAATCTACTCTGATAGCACATTTCAAGTATACAGTACATAGTTACCCACTGTGGTTGCCGTGCTGTTCAACATATCTCTAGAACTATTCGTATCTGAAATTTTGTATCATTAGACTAACATCTCCCAATCCCTCCCCGGCCCCTGCCTCGGGTAAGCAGCGTTCTGCTCTCTACGACTCTGAGTTCCACTTTTTTACATTGCACATAGAAGTGAGATCGTGCAGTATTTGTATTTCTGTGTTTGCTTTTTAAAACTTTATGATGTATTGATGTATTTTTTCAGACAGTGTCGGAGTCTGTCACCAAGGCTGGAGTACAGTGACACAAACACGGCTCACCACGGCCTCCACCTCCCGGGGTCAAGAGATCCTCCCACTTCAGCCTCCTGAGTAGCTAGGACTACAGGCGTCCAACACCACACCTGGCTAATTTTTGTATTTTTTGTAGAGATGGTTGATCTCCAACTCCTGGGCTCAACTCTTCCTCCTCCCTTCTCCTCCCAAAGTCCTGGGATTACAGGCCTGAGCCACTGTGTCTGGCCTTTGCTTTATTTCACACAGTAGAACATCCTCTAGGCTCATTCATGTTGCTAATGATAAGATTTCTTTCTTTTTCAAGGCTGAATAGGATTCTATTGGATATATGTACCTATATAGATAGATAGATAGATAGATAGATATACATTTATTATTATTGTTTTGGGGGGGATATGGTTTCGCTCGTGTTCCCCAGGCTGGAGTGCAGTGGCATGATTTCGGCTCACTACAACCTCTGCCTCCCAGGCTGAAGTGATTCTCCTGCCTCAGCTGAGATTAAAGGCATGTCCCATCATGTGCGGCCAATTTTGTGTTTCTAGGAGAGATGGGTTTTCACCATGTTGGCCAGGCTGGTCTCGAACTCCAACAATTCTACTTCAACTATTTATTGGATACAAATATTTATGTGTGAGAAACAAGATTTTCAAGAGTGAAAGATTTAAAAACGACTTAATTGTACATCAGTAAGAGGCTGGCTAACTAAATCAGAGTACGTTCATCCTTACAGAAGAATACTATGCAGCTAGAACAAAACCAAATGGAGGAAACTCTTC
The DNA here is from genome assembly GCF_028885625.2 of Pongo pygmaeus. Lineage (NCBI taxonomy): Eukaryota > Metazoa > Chordata > Mammalia > Primates > Hominidae > Pongo > Pongo pygmaeus. The sequence continues at coordinate 52,431,820 of NC_072380.2, forward strand.
CAAATGGTAACTTGGAATGATGTTCAAGACTTATTGTAAAATAAGTTTACAGTAAGGTGTAAGGTACCTTATGGCAAAATTCTCTCAGAAATGTGTGTGTGTGGATTTCAAGTCATCCCAGTCCTAGAACATTGTGCTCTTTAGAGATGCCATACCTGTCTTTCCCTTTGTAATATCAAAGCAGTAATATCTTCTCTGGAGGCTTGTTGGGTGAATTGAATGGAAGAAAGTTAAGGAGGTACCAGAACCATTGCTGTTTCCCCTCCGTAGCCCTGCCACCCACTAAAGAAAGTTGGATGAGATTACTTAATGATTTCCCATTAAGTTGTATTTCCAAATATCATGATTACCATTTGAATGTAGTTGGTATGGAGCTTCGTGAGTGTGTGCTTCGTTTATTATGCATCACGTTCAGCTCCTTGTTATTTGCCTCCTAGTTATCATAGTAAAACTCTACTCCTCTACTCCGAGGAGCCCCTACCATCCGTATCGTCACTTTCCGGCCCAGCACTCTTCATGCTCGTTCGTTTAAAGCATTCTACATTGGGCAAATGAATCTTGGAAGGCAAAAGCTACTGAATTTAGCGAGTTTGTGGAGGCGTTCCCACCGATCAGCCAGGTGGAGTTCCACACACCCGATGACTGCACAACTCCTATAAGGCAGCAATATGCTGCAAACCCAGACGGCCACTCTTCTCACCCCTCGTCCCTTTGCTGTTCTGGATAATGAGGTCAATAGTCACCTAGGCAACTTGCAAAACTAACTGAAATGGAGAAAGGCCTTCCGGCTGGTGACTAGCCGAGGTCCACCTGGCCCCAATAAGCTGCTGAACAAGAAGGGCTGCCAGAAATTTCCCCCTAGGGAATTTGGTGGAGACGAAGACCTGCTCACTGGACAACGGTTCCTCCCAGGATACCCCCAAGCTGAAGAAGCGGGCTCTGAGCCACCCCCTTTCACCCTCCTTTTCCCCACCCTGGCCTGCTGAAGGTGCGCGTCAGGATGCGGACTACTGAGCCCTAAAGAAATAAGTCCTTCCACTTTGACCCCACGGAGGATTGCCTGCGCGGATCTTCAACGAGTCTACCAGTGTCTAGACACGGGAGCAGTTCTGTCTGGCACAGCAGCTCCCTCAAGGAAGACAAGAGTGAGGAGAAAGGAAACTCAAGTCTGACCATTCTGTCCTGGGAGACAAGAGGAGGATCTCATCTCTCATCTTTCCAAGCAAGGCAACGAGACTTTCTCTCATCTTTCCAAGCAAGGCAAGGAGACTTTTTCTCATGAGGAAACAAAAAGAAGTTGGAAGGAACGAAACCAGCCTGGAAGGTGAATTCCTAAGGATTGCCCATTGAAACTGACAAAATGGCCCTTGTTTGACGAGAGGAATGAGCAGAGCATTGATGTGGTCAAAAAGGACTCGAGTGAGACTTTCCCAGCATGTTTCTACCAAAGCTTTGTCTAAGTTTCGCAAAACACTCTCCTAATAAGCAGATGTTTGGCTCTTCAGAAAGTCAACATGCAAAATGCCTTGAGCGTCCCATAACACTGATGCCATGATGTTGCCTTTGGTCTGCCCTCCTTTTCCTTTGACTGGACCACTGCCATCTCTTGGTAGCCATCGCTTTGATGACGCTTTGTCTTCAGGATCATATTGGCAAAGCCATGTTCCAAATTCCGGTTACAATTTGTCAAACAGGTGCCCCAGGATCGTGATCCCTCCTGTTGAAAATTTCCACTGATAGCTCTCGTCCTCACTGCAGCTGATCTGGGCACAATGGTTTTCACAGCCACTGCAGGATTCATCTTCCACATCTTCTCATCTCTTCTTGAAACAAGCCATACCTCCGTAAAGAGTTGATTTCTTTGGGCTAGTGTCCTTAGAAGCTTTTCTTCAAACATCAATGATTTCTTCATTCTTCCACCCAAGCTTCACCGTCAATTGGATGTTTGCTCTTGCTGCAATTTTAGCGGAATTCAAGTTGCACTGATAGGAGGCCTTTTCAGTGGATGTCTCATCCTTCTTAGTGCCTCCAATGAGATCCAGTTCAGAAAGGTTGTAAGAAGTTAGTACATGTTTATTTTAGTGAAAACGAATTGAAATCCATGCATAGATTTCTCACCATGTACATTTTCTATGAACTTTCGGAAGACCCCCTGTACTGAATATTGCCCAAATCCTGGGAGAGAAGTGGATGCGGTCCACTTCCTGTCTTCAGTTTGCCCACAGTGGAGGAGTGCACAGAGCAGGGAAAGGCAGCCCCAGAGAGAGGCATGCCCTCCAGCATGCGGCAGACTGCTGGCCCAGTCCTGGCTCCATGGGTTGCTGTGTGGGCCCAGCAAGCTGACCAACCTCCCTGAACCTTAATTTAATCCTAGGTAGCCCAATTCCACTCGCTATTATAGGACTGCTGTGCAGGGACAGTCAATTAACTTAAGAAAAGGAACCTAGCTCCAAGGTTGGCAACCGGGAATTCCAGTTGATTCCATGGGCGGACCCCCTGAGGAATCCCCAAGCTGAAGTCTCGTGGAAGATGAGGTTCAGTGTGACTAGACTGAAGCACCAATCCAATGAAGGGGAAGTCCCACCCACTCTGCCCTGTGCCTGTATAAAGGTGAGGCGGGGCGGCCGCGCCACTCATTGAAGCCGCCAGTTGGGAGAGGAGCAGAGCCAGGCCGGTGCTCCCGAAGGCAGCAAGATGTTGCGAGCCACAGCTCCCTGCTGGTTCCCACCTGCATACCCAGAAGCTAAGAAGGTGGCCGAGGAGGCGGCCCACGAGGCAAGCCGCCATTTGGGAGAGGAGCAGAGCCAGGTCGGTGTTCCCGAAGGCAGCAAGATGTTGCGAGCCACAGCTCCCTGCTGGTTCCCACCTGCATGCCCAGAAGCCAAGAAGGTGGCCGAGGAGGCGGCCCTCGAGGCAAGCCGCCAGTTGGGAGAGGAGCAGAGCCAGGCCGGTGCTCCCGAAGGCGGCAAGATGTTGCGAGCCACAGCTCCCTGCTGGTTCCCACCTGCATACCCAGAAGCTAAGAAGGTGGCCGAGGAGGCGCCCCACGAGGCAAGCCGCCATTTGGGAGTGGAGCAGAGCCAGGTCGGTGTTCCCGAAGGCAGCAAGATGTTGCGAGCCACAGCTCCCTGCTGGTTCCCTCCTGCATACCCAGAAGCCAAGAAGGTGGCCGAGGAGGCGGCCCTCGAGGCTCCAGAATTCCCACTGCCCTCTCATCAGCCTGCCCAGAGCTTCGGGCTCTGCGTGCCCCAGATGCACAACCAGGCCTCAGCACTCGTGGACATCCGGGCGGAGCCCCAGAATAGGGGTCCGGCGGTGCCCCCAGCGTGGCCCAAGATGGCGACGGAGGCGTGGTACTTCCCCGCGCAGAGGGGGTCGGCCTGCTGCTTGCCAGCCGCCCCAAGGCTGACAGAGAGGCCCTGTGGAGTCCGCATCTCAGCCCCCAGGGAGAGGAAGAGGATCGCCCACTTTCCCAGCCCCTGCTTGGTCGCAGGTCGCACCGATGCCAAGAGAACCCGGGTGGCCGGCAGCAGCCAACGCTCCAATGGCTCCAGGGTCGGCACACAGCCACGGAAGACTGGTCGCAACAGACGGGGGAGGGCATGCAAGACCTCCACCACACTCAGCTCTAAGCGAATCGTCCGTCGTCCATCCTTACCGACTTGGAAGAAACCCATTATCCTCCGAAGGTCTCGCTGCCAAGTCCCCACCGTCATCCGCCGAGGCTATCTCCAACTGTTCACCAAAGAGTGTCTCAAGTTCTGCGCCTCCCAGCAGGAGGCCGAGGAGAAGGCGCTGAACGAGGAGAAGGTGGCCTACGACTGCAGCCCCAACAAGAACATGTACCTGAATGTGGTCCTGAACACCCTCAAGAGACTGAAGGGCCTGACCCCCAGCTCCATGCCGGGCCTCAGCAGGGCCGCCCTGTACAGCCGCCTCCAGGAGTTCCTGCTCACCCAGGACCAGCTCAAGGAGAACGGCTACCCCTTCCCGCACCCCGAGCGGCCCGGAGGCGCCGTCCTCTTCACTGGCCAGGGGAAGGGGCCCGGCGACTCCTCCTGCAGGGTCTGCTGCCGTTGTGGCACCGACTACCTGGTGTCCTCCTCGGGCCGCTGTCTACGCGACCAGTTGTGTTATTATCACTGGGGGCGGGTCCGCTCCAGCCAAGTGGCTGGAGGCCGGGTTAGCCAGTACACCTGCTGTGCAGCTGCTCCTGGCTCAGTGGGCTGCCAGGTGGCGAAGCAGCACGTGCGGGACGGCCGCAAGGAGAGCCTCCATGGCTTCGTGAAGACCTTCAAGAAAGAGTTTTCCACAGACGCTTATCCAGGAATCTACGCCTTGGACTGTGAGATGTGCTACACCACGCATGGCCTGGAGCTGACCCGCGTCACCGTGGTGGACGCCGACATGCAAGTGGTGTACGACACCTTCGTCAAGCCCGACAACGAGATCGTGGACTACAACACCAGGTTTTCCGGAGTGACCGAGGCCGACGTCGCCAAGACGAGCGTCACGTTGCCCGAAGTCCAAGCCATCCTGCTGAGCTTTTTCAGCGCCCAAACCATCCTCATCGGGCACAGCCTGGAGAGCGATCTGCTGGCCCTCAAGCTGATCCACAGCACCGTGGTGGACACGGCCGTGCTCTTCCCGCACTACCTGGGTTTCCCCTACAAGCGTTCCCTCAGGAATCTCGCGGCCGACTACCTGGGACAGATCATCCAGGACAGCCAGGACGGCCACAACTCCAGCGAGGACGCAAACGCCTGCCTGCAGCTGGCGATGTGGAAGGTTCGACAGCGCGCCCAGATCCAGCCACGCCACCGGTCCGCCTCTCCCGCCGCCCTGGCCTGTCCTGAGCCCCAGGCCTCTTCCCAAACTGCCATCGATCCCGAGAGCTAGCCCTGTCCACCTCGCCGCAAAGCGAAAGAAACTGGAGCAGCCGGCGGCAGGAGAGGGCCAAAAGCCAAGACTAACCCCGACCCCGGACTCCCAGTCCCCCGGAGTCCCTGCCGCGGGCCGTCGTCCCTGTCCCCATCCCTCTGCCCCTCCCAGACCTCTGTCCTTCCAGCAATGGGCTCCCCGAGGCCCCAGCCGCCACTCCCAGTCCCCGGAGACCCTGCCGCCGCCCCTGGCGCCTGTGCCCATCCCTCTGCCCCTCCCAGACCTCTGGCCTTCCACCACTAGCCTCCCCCAGCCCACCTGGACTTCCCCGGCCTCTGACAACAAGGCCAGCCCCCAGGCCCACCAGCCTCCTGATCGTCTTCGTTCTTGGGCCTCTTCCCCTTCTGTGGGGCTGTCTGAACCTCCCCTCCCCCACCCGATTTTTCCCCCGCCCCCGGGGCAGGCGCAGAATAAATGTCTGTATGAAGTTAAAAATTAAAAATAAAAAAAAAGCTAAAAACAACTCAAAGTCCTTTGCTTTTGAATGTGCGCTTACCTGGTTTTCTCTAGAGGCACCACTGTGAGGTGGCTCAAGCCCTTAGGCTCTGGAGTTAGACATCTGGGTTCCCATTCCAATTCCACCACTGACTAGCTTTGTCATATTGGACGCATAACTTTTTTGCGCTTCTACTTCTTGATCTTTCAAGTGTCATCAGAAGATAATTAGACACCCACACAATAGCAATGGGAGATTTTAACACCCCACCGTCAACATGAAACAGATCAACGAGACAGAAAGTTGAAAAGGATATCCAGGAACTGAACTTAGCTCTGCACCAAGCAGACCGAATAGACATCTACATTAACTCTCCACCCCAAATCAACAGAATATACATTCTTCTCAGCACCACATCACACTTATTCCAAAACTGACCACATAGTTGGAAGGAAAGCACTCCTCCGCAAATGCAAAAGAACAGAAATTACAACCAACTGTCTCTCAGACCCCAGGGCAGTCAAACTGGACCTCAGGATGAAGAAACTCACTCAAAACCGCTCAACTACACGGAAACGGAGCAATCTGCTCCTGAGTGACTACTGGGTACATAGCGAAATGAAGACAGAATAAAGATGTTCTTTGAAACCAATGAGAACAAAGACACAACATACCAGAATCTCTGGGATACATTGAAAGCAGTGTGTAGAGGGAAACGTAGCATTAAATGCCCACAAGAGAAAGCAGGAAAGATCTAAAATGGACACCCTCACGTCCCAATTCAAAGAACCAGGGAAGCAAGAGCAAACACAATGCCTGAATCAGTCAGTCAACTTCCAACAGGGCTCCAAGAGAGAATGAACCACCATGCCTCTTTAAATCCACGTTTCTATTTGGAATCTTCAATGAGAGATGAGACACTAAGCAGCTAGTTTTGGTGGAATGGCTGATTTTGTCAATGTTTTCGGTGTGTGAGTGTGTGTGTGTGTGTGTATGTATGGATAACTAAATTAAACTGATAATCTGGATGCTTACATTTCCATTCATTTAATTTGTGTATGTGAGCCCACGCACACGTATATACACACACTAACACTTCCAGAACACTGACTTAGTGAAGAACTGGATTTCCAGTGTGTCAGACAAATTTCAGAAAGCGCTGAAGAAGGGCATTTCTGATGGATTTCACCGTTCCTGGAATTTTATTTTCCTTTATAACTTAGAGTTCTTCTCTGGAGATTTAATAGATAAAAGTCTTTTGCAGTGTACGTTATTTCATTTTATTTTTATAATTTATTTGAATTGTCATTTTAAATTGACAAATAAAAATGATATATATTTATGGTGTACAACATGATGTTTCATGTATGTATACATTGTGGAATGACACAAAAATCAAGCTAATTAACACATTCGTTTCCTCACATACTGATTTTATGGTGATGAGAACATGTTTCAAATCTACTCTGATAGCACATTTCAAGTATACAGTACATAGTTACCCACTGTGGTTGCCGTGCTGTTCAACATATCTCTAGAACTATTCGTATCTGGAATTTTGTATCATTAGACTAACATCTCCCAATCCCTCCCCGGCCCCTGCCTCGGGTAAGCAGCGTTCTGCTCTCTACGACTCTGAGTTCCACTTTTTTACATTGCACATAGAAGTGAGATCGTGCAGTATTTGTATTTCTGTGTTTGCTTTTTAAAACTTTATGATGTATTGATGTATTTTTTCAGACAGTGTCGGAGTCTGTCACCAAGGCTGGAGTACAGTGACACAAACACGGCTCACCACGGCCTCCACCTCCCGGGGTCAAGAGATCCTCCCACTTCAGCCTCCTGAGTAGCTAGGACTACAGGCGTCCAACACCACACCTGGCTAATTTTTGTATTTTTTGTAGAGATGGTTGATCTCCAACTCCTGGGCTCAACTCTTCCTCCTCCCTTCTCCTCCCAAAGTCCTGGGATTACAGGCCTGAGCCACTGTGTCTGGCCTTTGCTTTATTTCACACAGTAGAACATCCTCTAGGCTCATTCATGTTGCTAATGATAAGATTTCTTTCTTTTTCAAGGCTGAATAGGATTCTATTGGATATATGTACTTATATAGATAGATAGATAGATAGATAGATATACATTTATTATTATTGTTTTGGGGGGGATATGGTTTCGCTCGTGTTCCCCAGGCTGGAGTGCAGTGGCATGATTTCGGCTCACTACAACCTCTGCCTCCCAGGCTGAAGTGATTCTCCTGCCTCAGCTGAGATTAAAGGCATGTCCCATCATGTGCGGCCAATTTTGTGTTTCTAGGAGAGATGGGTTTTCACCATGTTGGCCAGGCTGGTCTCGAACTCCAACAATTCTACTTCAACTATTTATTGGAAACAAATACTTATGTGTGAGAAACAAGATTTTCAAGAGTGAAAGATTTAAAAACGACTTAATTGTACATCAGTAAGAGGCTGGCTAACTAAATCAGAGTACGTTCATCCTTACAGAAGAATACTATGCAGCTAGAACAAAACCAAATGGAGGAAACTCTTCCAAATGGTAACTTGGAATGATGTTCAAGACTTATTGTAAAATAAGTTTACAGTAAGGTGTAAGGTACCTTATGGCAAAATTCTCTCAGAAATGTGTGTGTGTGGATTTCAAGTCATCCCAGTCCTAGAACATTGTGCTCTTTAGAGATGCCATACCTGTCTTTCCCTTTGTAATATCAAAGCAGTAATATCTTCTCTGGAGGCTTGTTGGGTGAATTTAATGGAAGAAAGTTAAGGAGGTACCAGAACCATTGCTGTTTCCCCTCCGTAGCCCTGCGACCCACTAAAGAAAGTTGGATGAGATTACTTAATGATTTCCCATTAAGTTGTATTTCCAAATATCATGATTACCATTTGAATGTAGTTGGTATGGAGCTTCGTGAGTGTGTGCTTCGTTTATTATGCATCACGTTCAGCTCCTTGTTATTTGCCTCCTAGTTATCATAGTAAAACTCTACTCCTCTACTCCGAGGAGCCCCTACCATCCGTATCGTCACTTTCCGGCCCAGCACTCTTCATGCTCGTTCGTTTAAAGCATTCTACATTGGGCAAATGAATCTTGGAAGGCAAAAGCTACTGAATTTAGCGAGTTTGTGGAGGCGTTCCCACCGATCAGCCAGGTGGAGTTCCACACACCCGATGACTGCACAACTCCTATAAGGCAGCAATATGCTGCAAACCCAGACGGCCACTCTTCTCACCCCTCGTCCCTTTGCTGTTCTGGATAATGAGGTCAATAGTCACCTAGGCAACTTGCAAAACTAACTGAAATGGAGAAAGGCCTTCCGGCTGGTGACTAGCCGAGGTCCACCTGGCCCCAATAACCTGCTGAACAAGAAGGGCTGCCAGAAATTTCCCCCTAGGGAATTTGGTGGAGACGAAGACCTGCTCACTGGACAACGGTTCCTCCCAGGATACCCCCAAGCTGAAGAAGCGGGCTCTGAGCCACCCCCTTTCACCCTCCTTTTCCCCACCCTGGCCTGCTGAAGGTGCGCGTCAGGATGCGGACTACTGAGCCCTAAAGAAATAAGTCCTTCCACTTTGACCCCACGGAGGATTGCCTGTGCGGATCTTCAACGAGTCTACCAGTGTCTAGACACGGGAGCAGTTCTGTCTGGCACAGCAGCTCCCTCAAGGAAGACAAGAGTGAGGAGAAAGGAAACTCAAGTCTGACCATTCTGCCCTGGGAGACAAGAGGAGGATCTCATCTCTCATCTTTCCAAGCAAGGCAACGAGACTTTCTCTCATCTTTCCAAGCAAGGCAAGGAGACTTTTTCTCATGAGGAAACAAAAAGAAGTTGGAAGGAACGAAACCAGCCTGGAAGGTGAATTCCTAAGGATTGCCCATTGAAACTGACAAAATGGCCCTTGTTTGACGAGAGGAATGAGCAGAGCATTGATGTGGTCAAAAAGGACTCGAGTGAGACTTTCCCAGCATGTTTCTACCAAAGCTTTGTCTAAGTTTCGCAAAACACTCTCCTAATAAGCAGATGTTTGGCTCTTCAGAAAGTCAACATGCAAAATGCCTTGAGCGTCCCATAACACTGATGCCATGATGTTGCCTTTGGTCTGCCCTCCTTTTCCTTTGACTGGACCACTGTCATCTCTTGGTAGCCATCGCTTTGATGACGCTTTGTCTTCAGGATCATATTGGCAAAGCCATGTTCCAAATTCCGGTTACAATTTGTCAAACAGGTGCCCCAGGATCGTGATCCCTCCTGTTGAAAATTTCCACTGATAGCTCTCGTCGTCACTGCAGCTGATCTGGGCACAATGGTTTTCACAGCCACTGCAGGATTCATCTTCCACATCTTCTCATCTCTTCTTGAAACAAGCCATACCTCCGTAAAGAGTTGATTTCTTTGGGCTAGTGTCCTTAGAAGCTTTTCTTCAAACATCAATGATTTCTTCATTCTTCCACCCAAGCTTCACCGTCAATTGGATGTTTGCTCTTGCTGCAATTTTAGCGGAATTCAAGTTGCACTGATAGGAGGCCTTTTCAGTGGATGTCTCATCCTTCTTAGTGCCTCCAATGAGATCCAGTTCAGAAAGGTTGTAAGAAGTTAGTACATGTTTATTTTAGTGAAAACGAATTGAAATCCATGCATAGATTTCTCACCATGTACATTTTCTATGAACTTTCGGAAGACCCCCTGTACTGAATATTGCCCAAATCCTGGGAGAGAAGTGGATGCGGTCCACTTCCTGTCTTCAGTTTGCCCACAGTGGAGGAGTGCACAGAGCAGGGAAAGGCAGCCCCAGAGAGAGGCATGCCCTCCAGCATGCGGCAGACTGCTGGCCCAGTCCTGGCTCCATGGGTTGCTGTGTGGGCCCAGCAAGCTGACCAACCTCCCTGAACCTTAATTTAATCCTAGGTAGCCCAATTCCACTCGCTATTATAGGACTGCTGTGCAGGGACAGTCAATTAACTTAAGAAAAGGAACCTAGCTCCAAGGTTGGCAACCGGGAATTCCAGTTGATTCCATGGGCGGACCCCCTGAGGAATCCCCAAGCTGAAGTCTCGTGGAAGATGAGGTTCAGTGTGACTAGACTGAAGCACCAATCCAATGAAGGGGAAGTCCCACCCACTCTGCCCTGTGCCTGTATAAAGGTGAGGCGGGGCGGCCGCGCCACTCATTGAAGCCGCCAGTTGGGAGAGGAGCAGAGCCAGGCCGGTGCTCCCGAAGGCAGCAAGATGTTGCGAGCCACAGCTCCCTGCTGGTTCCCACCTGCATACCCAGAAGCTAAGAAGGTGGCCGAGGAGGCGGCCCACGAGGCAAGCCGCCATTTGGGAGAGGAGCAGAGCCAGGTCGGTGTTCCCGAAGGCAGCAAGATGTTGCGAGCCACAGCTCCCTGCTGGTTCCCACCTGCATGCCCAGAAGCCAAGAAGGTGGCCGAGGAGGCGGCCCTCGAGGCAAGCCGCCAGTTGGGAGAGGAGCAGAGCCAGGCCGGTGCTCCCGAAGGCAGCAAGATGTTGCGAGCCACAGCTCCCTGCTGGTTCCCACCTGCATACCCAGAAGCTAAGAAGGTGGCCGAGGAGGCGCCCCACGAGGCAAGCCGCCATTTGGGAGTGGAGCAGAGCCAGGTCGGTGTTCCCGAAGGCAGCAAGATGTTGCGAGCCACAGCTCCCTGCTGGTTCCCTCCTGCATACCCAGAAGCCAAGAAGGTGGCCGAGGAGGCGGCCCTCGAGGCTCCAGAATTCCCACTGCCCTCTCATCAGCCTGCCCAGAGCTTCGGGCTCTGCGTGCCCCAGATGCACAACCAGGCCTCAGCACTCGTGGACATCCGGGCGGAGCCCCAGAATAGGGGTCCGGCGGTGCCCCCAGCGTGGCCCAAGATGGCGACGGAGGCGTGGTACTTCCCCGCGCAGAGGGGGTCGGCCTGCTGCTTGCCAGCCGCCCCAAGGCTGACAGAGAGGCCCTGTGGAGTCCGCATCTCAGCCCCCAGGGAGAGGAAGAGGATCGCCCACTTTCCCAGCCCCTGCTTGGTCGCAGGTCGCACCGATGCCAAGAGAACCCGGGTGGCCGGCAGCAGCCAACGCTCCAATGGCTCCAGGGTCGGCACACAGCCACGGAAGACTGGTCGCAACAGACGGGGGAGGGCATGCAAGACCTCCACCACACTCAGCTCTAAGCGAATCGTCCGTCGTCCATCCTTACCGACTTGGAAGAAACCCATTATCCTCCGAAGGTCTCGCTGCCAAGTCCCCACCGTCATCCGCCGAGGCTATCTCCAACTGTTCACCAAAGAGTGTCTCAAGTTCTGCGCCTCCCAGCAGGAGGCCGAGGAGAAGGCGCTGAACGAGGAGAAGGTGGCCTACGACTGCAGCCCCAACAAGAACATGTACCTGAATGTGGTCCTGAACACCCTCAAGAGACTGAAGGGCCTGACCCCCAGCTCCATGCCGGGCCTCAGCAGGGCCGCCCTGTACAGCCGCCTCCAGGAGTTCCTGCTCACCCAGGACCAGCTCAAGGAGAACGGCTACCCCTTCCCGCACCCCGAGCGGCCCGGAGGCGCCGTCCTCTTCACTGGCCAGGGGAAGGGGCCCGGCGACTCCTCCTGCAGGGTCTGCTGCCGTTGTGGCACCGACTACCTGGTGTCCTCCTCGGGCCGCTGTCTACGCGACCAGTTGTGTTATTATCACTGGGGGCGGGTCCGCTCCAGCCAAGTGGCTGGAGGCCGGGTTAGCCAGTACACCTGCTGTGCAGCTGCTCCTGGCTCAGTGGGCTGCCAGGTGGCAAAGCAGCACGTGCGGGACGGCCGCAAGGAGAGCCTCCATGGCTTCGTGAAGACCTTCAAGAAAGAGTTTTCCACAGACGCTTATCCAGGAATCTACGCCCTGGACTGTGAGATGTGCTACACCACGCATGGCCTGGAGCTGACCCGCGTCACCGTGGTGGACGCCGACATGCAAGTGGTGTACGACACCTTCGTCAAGCCCGACAACGAGATCGTGGACTACAACACCAGGTTTTCCGGAGTGACCGAGGCCGACGTCGCCAAGACGAGCGTCACGTTGCCCGAAGTCCAAGCCATCCTGCTGAGCTTTTTCAGCGCCCAAACCATCCTCATCGGGCACAGCCTGGAGAGCGATCTGCTGGCCCTCAAGCTGATCCACAGCACCGTGGTGGACACGGCCGTGCTCTTCCCGCACTACCTGGGTTTCCCCTACAAGCGTTCCCTCAGGAATCTCGCGGCCGACTACCTGGGACAGATCATCCAGGACAGCCAGGACGGCCACAACTCCAGCGAGGACGCAAACGCCTGCCTGCAGCTGGCGATGTGGAAGGTTCGACAGCGCGCCCAGATCCAGCCACGCCACCGGTCCGCCTCTCCCGCCGCCCTGGCCTGTCCTGAGCCCCAGGCCTCTTCCCAAACTGCCATCGATCCCGAGAGCTAGCCCTGTCCACCTCGCCGCAAAGCGAAAGAAACTGGAGCAGCCGGCGGCAGGAGAGGGCCAAAAGCCAAGACTAACCCCGACCCCGGACTCCCAGTCCCCCGGAGTCCCTGCCGCGGGCCGTCGTCCCTGTCCCCATCCCTCTGCCCCTCCCAGACCTCTGTCCTTCCACCAATGGGCTCCCCGAGGCCCCAGCCGCCACTCCCAGTCCCCGGAGACCCTGCCGCCGCCCCTGGCGCCTGTGCCCATCCCTCTGCCCCTCCCAGACCTCTGGCCTTCCACCACTAGCCTCCCCCAGCCCACCTGGACTTCCCCGGCCTCTGACAACAAGGCCAGCCCCCAGGCCCACCAGCCTCCTGATCGTCTTCGTTCTTGGGCCTCTTCCCCTTCTGTGGGGCTGTCTGAACCTCCCCTCCCCCACCCGATTTTTCCCCCGCCCCCGGGGCAGGCGCAGAATAAATGTCTGTATGAAGTTAAAAATTAAAAATAAAAAAAAAGCTAAAAACAACTCAAAGTCCTTTGCTTTTGAATGTGCGCTTACCTGGTTTTCTCTAGAGGCACCACTGTGAGGTGGCTCAAGCCCTTAGGCTCTGGAGTTAGACATCTGGGTTCCCATTCCAATTCCACCACTGACTAGCTTTGTCATATTGGACGCATAACTTTTTTGCGCTTCTACTTCTTGATCTTTCAAGTGTCATCAGAAGATAATTAGACACCCACACAATAGCAATGGGAGATTTTAACACCCCACCGTCAACATGAAACAGATCAACGAGACAGAAAGTTGAAAAGGATATCCAGGAACTGAACTTAGCTCTGCACCAAGCAGACCGAATAGACATCTACATTAACTCTCCACCCCAAATCAACAGAATATACATTCTTCTCAGCACCACATCACACTTATTCCAAAACTGACCACATAGTTGGAAGGAAAGCACTCCTCCGCAAATGCAAAAGAACAGAAATTACAACCAACTGTCTCTCAGACCCCAGGGCAGTCAAACTGGACCTCAGGATGAAGAAACTCACTCAAAACCGCTCAACTACACGGAAACGGAGCAATCTGCTCCTGAGTGACTACTGGGTACATAGCGAAATGAAGACAGAATAAAGATGTTCTTTGAAACCAATGAGAACAAAGACACAACATACCAGAATCTCTGGGATACATTGAAAGCAGTGTGTAGAGGGAAACGTAGCATTAAATGCCCACAAGAGAAAGCAGGAAAGATCTAAAATGGACACCCTCACGTCCCAATTCAAAGAACCAGGGAAGCAAGAGCAAACACAATGCCTGAATCAGTCAGTCAACTTCCAACAGGGCTCCAAGAGAGAATGAACCACCATGCCTCTTTAAATCCACGTTTCTATTTGGAATCTTCAATGAGAGATGAGACACTAAGCAGCTAGTTTTGGTGGAATGGCTGATTTTGTCAATGTTTTCGGTGTGTGAGTGTGTGTGTGTGTGTGTATGTATGGATAACTAAATTAAACTGATAATCTGGATGCTTACATTTCCATTCATTTAATTTGTGTATGTGAGCCCACGCACACGTATATACACACACACTAACACTTCCAGAACACTGACTTAGTGAAGAACTGGATTTCCAGTGTGTCAGACAAATTTCAGAAAGCGCTGAAGAAGGGCATTTCTGATGGATTTCACCGTTCCTGGAATTTTATTTTCCTTTATAACTTAGAGTTCTTCTCTGGAGATTTAATAGATAAAAGTCTTTTGCAGTGTACGTTATTTCATTTTATTTTTATAATTTATTTGAATTGTCATTTTAAATTGACAAATAAAAATGATATATATTTATGGTGTACAACATGATGTTTCATGTATGTATACATTGTGGAATGACACAAAAATCAAGCTAATTAACACATTCGTTTCCTCACATACTGATTTTATGGTGATGAGAACATGTTTCAAATCTACTCTGATAGCACATTTCAAGTATACAGTACATAGTTACCCACTGTGGTTGCCGTGCTGTTCAACATATCTCTAGAACTATTCGTATCTGGAATTTTGTATCATTAGACTAACATCTCCCAATCCCTCCCCGGCCCCTGCCTCGGGTAAGCAGCGTTCTGCTCTCTACGACTCTGAGTTCCACTTTTTTACATTGCACATAGAAGTGAGATCGTGCAGTATTTGTATTTCTGTGTTTGCTTTTTAAAACTTTATGATGTATTGATGTATTTTTTCAGACAGTGTCGGAGTCTGTCACCAAGGCTGGAGTACAGTGACACAAACACGGCTCACCACGGCCTCCACCTCCCGGGGTCAAGAGATCCTCCCACTTCAGCCTCCTGAGTAGCTAGGACTACAGGCGTCCAACACCACACCTGGCTAATTTTTGTATTTTTTGTAGAGATGGTTGATCTCCAACTCCTGGGCTCAACTCTTCCTCCTCCCTTCTCCTCCCAAAGTCCTGGGATTACAGGCCTGAGCCACTGTGTCTGGCCTTTGCTTTATTTCACACAGTAGAACATCCTCTAGGCTCATTCATGTTGCTAATGATAAGATTTCTTTCTTTTTCAAGGCTGAATAGGATTCTATTGGATATATGTACTTATATAGATAGATAGATAGATAGATAGATATACATTTATTATTATTGTTTTGGGGGGGATATGGTTTCGCTCGTGTTCCCCAGGCTGGAGTGCAGTGGCATGATTTCGGCTCACTACAACCTCTGCCTCCCAGGCTGAAGTGATTCTCCTGCCTCAGCTGAGATTAAAGGCATGTCCCATCATGTGCGGCCAATTTTGTGTTTCTAGGAGAGATGGGTTTTCACCATGTTGGCCAGGCTGGTCTCGAACTCCAACAATTCTACTTCAACTATTTATTGGAAACAAATACTTATGTGTGAGAAACAAGATTTTCAAGAGTGAAAGATTTAAAAACGACTTAATTGTACATCAGTAAGAGGCTGGCTAACTAAATCAGAGTACGTTCATCCTTACAGAAGAATACTATGCAGCTAGAACAAAACCAAATGGAGGAAACTCTTCCAAATGGTAACTTGGAATGATGTTCAAGACTTATTGTAAAATAAGTTTACAGTAAGGTGTAAGGTACCTTATGGCAAAATTCTCTCAGAAATGTGTGTGTGTGGATTTCAAGTCATCCCAGTCCTAGAACATTGTGCTCTTTAGAGATGCCATACCTGTCTTTCCCTTTGTAATATCAAAGCAGTAATATCTTCTCTGGAGGCTTGTTGGGTGAATTTAATGGAAGAAAGTTAAGGAGGTACCAGAACCATTGCTGTTTCCCCTCCGTAGCCCTGCGACCCACTAAAGAAAGTTGGATGAGATTACTTAATGATTTCCCATTAAGTTGTATTTCCAAATATCATGATTACCATTTGAATGTAGTTGGTATGGAGCTTCGTGAGTGTGTGCTTCGTTTATTATGCATCACGTTCAGCTCCTTGTTATTTGCCTCCTAGTTATCATAGTAAAACTCTACTCCTCTACTCCGAGGAGCCCCTACCATCCGTATCGTCACTTTCCGGCCCAGCACTCTTCATGCTCATTCGTTTAAAGCATTCTACATTGGGCAAATGAATCTTGGAAGGCAAAAGCTACTGAATTTAGCGAGTTTGTGGAGGCGTTCCCACCGATCAGCCAGGTGGAGTTCCACACACCCGATGACTGCACAACTCCTATAAGGCAGCAATATGCTGCAAACCCAGACGGCCACTCTTCTCACCCCTCGTCCCTTTGCTGTTCTGGATAATGAGGTCAATAGTCACCTAGGCAACTTGCAAAACTAACTGAAATGGAGAAAGGCCTTCCGGCTGGTGACTAGCCGAGGTCCACCTGGCCCCAATAAGCTGCTGAACAAGAAGGGCTGCCAGAAATTTCCCCCTAGGGAATTTGGTGGAGACGAAGACCTGCTCACTGGACAACGGTTCCTCCCAGGATACCCCCAAGCTGAAGAAGCGGGCTCTGAGCCACCCCCTTTCACCCTCCTTTTCCCCACCCTGGCCTGCTGAAGGTGCGCGTCAGGATGCGGACTACTGAGCCCTAAAGAAATAAGTCCTTCCACTTTGACCCCACGGAGGATTGCCTGTGCGGATCTTCAACGAGTCTACCAGTGTCTAGACACGGGAGCAGTTCTGTCTGGCACAGCAGCTCCCTCAAGGAAGACAAGAGTGAGGAGAAAGGAAACTCAAGTCTGACCATTCTGCCCTGGGAGACAAGAGGAGGATCTCATCTCTCATCTTTCCAAGCAAGGCAACGAGACTTTCTCTCATCTTTCCAAGCAAGGCAAGGAGACTTTTTCTCATGAGGAAACAAAAAGAAGTTGGAAGGAACGAAACCAGCCTGGAAGGTGAATTCCTAAGGATTGCCCATTGAAACTGACAAAATGGCCCTTGTTTGACGAGAGGAATGAGCAGAGCATTGATGTGGTCAAAAAGGACTCGAGTGAGACTTTCCCAGCATGTTTCTACCAAAGCTTTGTCTAAGTTTCGCAAAACACTCTCCTAATAAGCAGATGTTTGGCTCTTCAGAAAGTCAACATGCAAAATGCCTTGAGCGTCCCATAACACTGATGCCATGATGTTGCCTTTGGTCTGCCCTCCTTTTCCTTTGACTGGACCACTGTCATCTCTTGGTAGCCATCGCTTTGATGACGCTTTGTCTTCAGGATCATATTGGCAAAGCCATGTTCCAAATTCCGGTTACAATTTGTCAAACAGGTGCCCCAGGATCGTGATCCCTCCTGTTGAAAATTTCCACTGATAGCTCTCGTCGTCACTGCAGCTGATCTGGGCACAATGGTTTTCACAGCCACTGCAGGATTCATCTTCCACATCTTCTCATCTCTTCTTGAAACAAGCCATACCTCCGTAAAGAGTTGATTTCTTTGGGCTAGTGTCCTTAGAAGCTTTTCTTCAAACATCAATGATTTCTTCATTCTTCCACCCAAGCTTCACCGTCAATTGGATGTTTGCTCTTGCTGCAATTTTAGCGGAATTCAAGTTGCACTGATAGGAGGCCTTTTCAGTGGATGTCCCATCCTTCTTAGTGCCTCCAATGAGATCCAGTTCAGAAAGGTTGTAAGAAGTTAGTACATGTTTATTTTAGTGAAAACGAATTGAAATCCATGCATAGATTTCTCACCATGTACATTTTCTATGAACTTTCGGAAGACCCCCTGTACTGAATATTGCCCAAATCCTGGGAGAGAAGTGGATGCGGTCCACTTCCTGTCTTCAGTTTGCCCACAGTGGAGGAGTGCACAGAGCAGGGAAAGGCAGCCCCAGAGAGAGGCATGCCCTCCAGCATGTAGCAGACTGCTGGCCCAGTCCTGGCTCCATGGGTTGCTGTGTGGGCCCAGCAAGCTGACCAACCTCCCTGAACCTTAATTTAATCCTAGGTAGCCCAATTCCACTCGCTATTATAGGACTGCTGTGCAGGGACAGTCAATTAACTTAAGAAAAGGAACCTAGCTCCAAGGTTGGCAACCGGGAATTCCAGTTGATTCCATGGGCGGACCCCCTGAGGAATCCCCAAGCTGAAGTCTCGTGGAAGATGAGGTTCAGTGTGACTAGACTGAAGCACCAATCCAATGAAGGGGAAGTCCCACCCACTCTGCCCTGTGCCTGTATAAAGGTGAGGCGGGGCGGCCGCGCCACTCATTGAAGCCGCCAGTTGGGAGAGGAGCAGAGCCAGGCCGGTGCTCCCGAAGGCAGCAAGATGTTGCGAGCCACAGCTCCCTGCTGGTTCCCACCTGCATACCCAGAAGCTAAGAAGGTGGCCGAGGAGGCGGCCCACGAGGCAAGCCGCCATTTGGGAGAGGAGCAGAGCCAGGTCGGTGTTCCCGAAGGCAGCAAGATGTTGCGAGCCACAGCTCCCTGCTGGTTCCCACCTGCATGCCCAGAAGCCAAGAAGGTGGCCGAGGAGGCGGCCCTCGAGGCAAGCCGCCAGTTGGGAGAGGAGCAGAGCCAGGCCGGTGCTCCCGAAGGCGGCAAGATGTTGCGAGCCACAGCTCCCTGCTGGTTCCCACCTGCATACCCAGAAGCTAAGAAGGTGGCCGAGGAGGCGCCCCACGAGGCAAGCCGCCATTTGGGAGTGGAGCAGAGCCAGGTCGGTGTTCCCGAAGGCAGCAAGATGTTGCGAGCCACAGCTCCCTGCTGGTTCCCTCCTGCATACCCAGAAGCCAAGAAGGTGGCCGAGGAGGCGGCCCTCGAGGCTCCAGAATTCCCACTGCCCTCTCATCAGCCTGCCCAGAGCTTCGGGCTCTGCGTGCCCCAGATGCACAACCAGGCCTCAGCACTCGTGGACATCCGGGCGGAGCCCCAGAATAGGGGTCCGGCGGTGCCCCCAGCGTGGCCCAAGATGGCGACGGAGGCGTGGTACTTCCCCGCGCAGAGGGGGTCGGCCTGCTGCTTGCCAGCCGCCCCAAGGCTGACAGAGAGGCCCTGTGGAGTCCGCATCTCAGCCCCCAGGGAGAGGAAGAGGATCGCCCACTTTCCCAGCCCCTGCTTGGTCGCAGGTCGCACCGATGCCAAGAGAACCCGGGTGGCCGGCAGCAGCCAACGCTCCAATGGCTCCAGGGTCGGCACACAGCCACGGAAGACTGGTCGCAACAGACGGGGGAGGGCATGCAAGACCTCCACCACACTCAGCTCTAAGCGAATCGTCCGTCGTCCATCCTTACCGACTTGGAAGAAACCCATTATCCTCCGAAGGTCTCGCTGCCAAGTCCCCACCGTCATCCGCCGAGGCTATCTCCAACTGTTCACCAAAGAGTGTCTCAAGTTCTGCGCCTCCCAGCAGGAGGCCGAGGAGAAGGCGCTGAACGAGGAGAAGGTGGCCTACGACTGCAGCCCCAACAAGAACATGTACCTGAATCTGGTCCTGAACACCCTCAAGAGACTGAAGGGCCTGACCCCCAGCTCCATGCCGGGCCTCAGCAGGGCCGCCCTGTACAGCCGCCTCCAGGAGTTCCTGCTCACCCAGGACCAGCTCAAGGAGAACGGCTACCCCTTCCCGCACCCCGAGCGGCCCGGAGGCGCCGTCCTCTTCACTGGCCAGGGGAAGGGGCCCGGCGACTCCTCCTGCAGGGTCTGCTGCCGTTGTGGCACCGACTACCTGGTGTCCTCCTCGGGCCGCTGTCTACGCGACCAGTTGTGTTATTATCACTGGGGGCGGGTCCGCTCCAGCCAAGTGGCTGGAGGCCGGGTTAGCCAGTACACCTGCTGTGCAGCTGCTCCTGGCTCAGTGGGCTGCCAGGTGGCGAAGCAGCACGTGCGGGACGGCCGCAAGGAGAGCCTCCATGGCTTCGTGAAGACCTTCAAGAAAGAGTTTTCCACAGACGCTTATCCAGGAATCTACGCCTTGGACTGTGAGATGTGCTACACCACGCATGGCCTGGAGCTGACCCGCGTCACCGTGGTGGACGCCGACATGCAAGTGGTGTACGACACCTTCGTCAAGCCCGACAACGAGATCGTGGACTACAACACCAGGTTTTCCGGAGTGACCGAGGCCGACGTCGCCAAGACGAGCGTCACGTTGCCCGAAGTCCAAGCCATCCTGCTGAGCTTTTTCAGCGCCCAAACCATCCTCATCGGGCACAGCCTGGAGAGCGATCTGCTGGCCCTCAAGCTGATCCACAGCACCGTGGTGGACACGGCCGTGCTCTTCCCGCACTACCTGGGTTTCCCCTACAAGCGTTCCCTCAGGAATCTCGCGGCCGACTACCTGGGACAGATCATCCAGGACAGCCAGGACGGCCACAACTCCAGCGAGGACGCAAACGCCTGCCTGCAGCTGGCGATGTGGAAGGTTCGACAGCGCGCCCAGATCCAGCCACGCCACCGGTCCGCCTCTCCCGCCGCCCTGGCCTGTCCTGAGCCCCAGGCCTCTTCCCAAACTGCCATCGATCCCGAGAGCTAGCCCTGTCCACCTCGCCGCAAAGCGAAAGAAACTGGAGCAGCCGGCGGCAGGAGAGGGCCAAAAGCCAAGACTAACCCCGACCCCGGACTCCCAGTCCCCCGGAGTCCCTGCCGCGGGCCGTCGTCCCTGTCCCCATCCCTCTGCCCCTCCCAGACCTCTGTCCTTCCACCAATGGGCTCCCCGAGGCCCCAGCCGCCACTCCCAGTCCCCGGAGACCCTGCCGCCGCCCCTGGCGCCTGTGCCCATCCCTCTGCCCCTCCCAGACCTCTGGCCTTCCACCACTAGCCTCCCCCAGCCCACCTGGACTTCCCCGGCCTCTGACAACAAGGCCAGCCCCCAGGCCCACCAGCCTCCTGATCGTCTTCGTTCTTGGGCCTCTTCCCCTTCTGTGGGGCTGTCTGAACCTCCCCTCCCCCACCCGATTTTTCCCCCGCCCCCGGGGCAGGCGCAGAATAAATGTCTGTATGAAGTTAAAAATTAAAAATAAAAAAAAAGCTAAAAACAACTCAAAGTCCTTTGCTTTTGAATGTGCGCTTACCTGGTTTTCTCTAGAGGCACCACTGTGAGGTGGCTCAAGCCCTTAGGCTCTGGAGTTAGACATCTGGGTTCCCATTCCAATTCCACCACTGACTAGCTTTGTCATATTGGACGCATAACTTTTTTGCGCTTCTACTTCTTGATCTTTCAAGTGTCATCAGAAGATAATTAGACACCCACACAATAGCAATGGGAGATTTTAACACCCCACCGTCAACATGAAACAGATCAACGAGACAGAAAGTTGAAAAGGATATCCAGGAACTGAACTTAGCTCTGCACCAAGCAGACCGAATAGACATCTACATTAACTCTCCACCCCAAATCAACAGAATATACATTCTTCTCAGCACCACATCACACTTATTCCAAAACTGACCACATAGTTGGAAGGAAAGCACTCCTCCGCAAATGCAAAAGAACAGAAATTACAACCAACTGTCTCTCAGACCCCAGGGCAGTCAAACTGGACCTCAGGATGAAGAAACTCACTCAAAACCGCTCAACTACACGGAAACGGAGCAATCTGCTCCTGAGTGACTACTGGGTACATAGCGAAATGAAGACAGAATAAAGATGTTCTTTGAAACCAATGAGAACAAAGACACAACATACCAGAATCTCTGGGATACATTGAAAGCAGTGTGTAGAGGGAAACGTAGCATTAAATGCCCACAAGAGAAAGCAGGAAAGATCTAAAATGGACACCCTCACGTCCCAATTCAAAGAACCAGGGAAGCAAGAGCAAACACAATGCCTGAATCAGTCAGTCAACTTCCAACAGGGCTCCAAGAGAGAATGAACCACCATGCCTCTTTAAATCCACGTTTCTATTTGGAATCTTCAATGAGAGATGAGACACTAAGCAGCTAGTTTTGGTGGAATGGCTGATTTTGTCAATGTTTTCGGTGTGTGAGTGTGTGTGTGTGTGTGTATGTATGGATAACTAAATTAAACTGATAATCTGGATGCTTACATTTCCATTCATTTAATTTGTGTATGTGAGCCCACGCACACGTATATACACACACACTAACACTTCCAGAACACTGACTTAGTGAAGAACTGGATTTCCAGTGTGTCAGACAAATTTCAGAAAGCGCTGAAGAAGGGCATTTCTGATGGATTTCACCGTTCCTGGAATTTTATTTTCCTTTATAACTTAGAGTTCTTCTCTGGAGATTTAATAGATAAAAGTCTTTTGCAGTGTACGTTATTTCATTTTATTTTTATAATTTATTTGAATTGTCATTTTAAATTGACAAATAAAAATGATATATATTTATGGTGTACAACATGATGTTTCATGTATGTATACATTGTGGAATGACACAAAAATCAAGCTAATTAACACATTCGTTTCCTCACATACTGATTTTATGGTGATGAGAACATGTTTCAAATCTACTCTGATAGCACATTTCAAGTATACAGTACATAGTTACCCACTGTGGTTGCCGTGCTGTTCAACATATCTCTAGAACTATTCGTATCTGGAATTTTGTATCATTAGACTAACATCTCCCAATCCCTCCCCGGCCCCTGCCTCGGGTAAGCAGCGTTCTGCTCTCTACGACTCTGAGTTCCACTTTTTTACATTGCACATAGAAGTGAGATCGTGCAGTATTTGTATTTCTGTGTTTGCTTTTTAAAACTTTATGATGTATTGATGTATTTTTTCAGACAGTGTCGGAGTCTGTCACCAAGGCTGGAGTACAGTGACACAAACACGGCTCACCACGGCCTCCACCTCCCGGGGTCAAGAGATCCTCCCACTTCAGCCTCCTGAGTAGCTAGGACTACAGGCGTCCAACACCACACCTGGCTAATTTTTGTATTTTTTGTAGAGATGGTTGATCTCCAACTCCTGGGCTCAACTCTTCCTCCTCCCTTCTCCTCCCAAAGTCCTGGGATTACAGGCCTGAGCCACTGTGTCTGGCCTTTGCTTTATTTCACACAGTAGAACATCCTCTAGGCTCATTCATGTTGCTAATGATAAGATTTCTTTCTTTTTCAAGGCTGAATAGGATTCTATTGGATATATGTACTTATATAGATAGATAGAGAGATAGATAGATATACATTTATTATTATTGTTTTGGGGGGGATATGGTTTCGCTCGTGTTCCCCAGGCTGGAGTGCAGTGGCATGATTTCGGCTCACTACAACCTCTGCCTCCCAGGCTGAAGTGATTCTCCTGCCTCAGCTGAGATTAAAGGCATGTCCCATCATGTGCGGCCAATTTTGTGTTTCTAGGAGAGATGGGTTTTCACCATGTTGGCCAGGCTGGTCTCGAACTCCAACAATTCTACTTCAACTATTTATTGGAAACAAATACTTATGTGTGAGAAACAAGATTTTCAAGAGTGAAAGATTTAAAAACGACTTAATTGTACATCAGTAAGAGGCTGGCTAACTAAATCAGAGTACGTTCATCCTTACAGAAGAATACTATGCAGCTAGAACAAAACCAAATGGAGGAAACTCTTCCAAATGGTAACTTGGAATGATGTTCAAGACTTATTGTAAAATAAGTTTACAGTAAGGTGTAAGGTACCTTATGGCAAAATTCTCTCAGAAATGTGTGTGTGTGGATTTCAAGTCATCCCAGTCCTAGAACATTGTGCTCTTTAGAGATGCCATACCTGTCTTTCCCTTTGTAATATCAAAGCAGTAATATCTTCTCTGGAGGCTTGTTGGGTGAATTTAATGGAAGAAAGTTAAGGAGGTACCAGAACCATTGCTGTTTCCCCTCCGTAGCCCTGCGACCCACTAAAGAAAGTTGGATGAGATTACTTAATGATTTCCCATTAAGTTGTATTTCCAAATATCATGATTACCATTTGAATGTAGTTGGTATGGAGCTTCGTGAGTGTGTGCTTCGTTTATTATGCATCACGTTCAGCTCCTTGTTATTTGCCTCCTAGTTATCATAGTAAAACTCTACTCCTCTACTCCGAGGAGCCCCTACCATCCGTATCGTCACTTTCCGGCCCAGCACTCTTCATGCTCGTTCGTTTAAAGCATTCTACATTGGGCAAATGAATCTTGGAAGGCAAAAGCTACTGAATTTAGCGAGTTTGTGGAGGCGTTCCCACCGATCAGCCAGGTGGAGTTCCACACACCCGATGACTGCACAACTCCTATAAGGCAGCAATATGCTGCAAACCCAGACGGCCACTCTTCTCACCCCTCGTCCCTTTGCTGTTCTGGATAATGAGGTCAATAGTCACCTAGGCAACTTGCAAAACTAACTGAAATGGAGAAAGGCCTTCCGGCTGGTGACTAGCCGAGGTCCACCTGGCCCCAATAAGCTGCTGAACAAGAAGGGCTGCCAGAAATTTCCCCCTAGGGAATTTGGTGGAGACGAAGACCTGCTCACTGGACAACGGTTCCTCCCAGGATACCCCCAAGCTGAAGAAGCGGGCTCTGAGCCACCCCCTTTCACCCTCCTTTTCCCCACCCTGGCCTGCTGAAGGTGCGCGTCAGGATGCGGACTACTGAGCCCTAAAGAAATAAGTCCTTCCACTTTGACCCCACGGAGGATTGCCTGTGCGGATCTTCAACGAGTCTACCAGTGTCTAGACACGGGAGCAGTTCTGTCTGGCACAGCAGCTCCCTCAAGGAAGACAAGAGTGAGGAGAAAGGAAACTCAAGTCTGACCATTCTGCCCTGGGAGACAAGAGGAGGATCTCATCTCTCATCTTTCCAAGCAAGGCAACGAGACTTTCTCTCATCTTTCCAAGCAAGGCAAGGAGACTTTTTCTCATGAGGAAACAAAAAGAAGTTGGAAGGAACGAAACCAGCCTGGAAGGTGAATTCCTAAGGATTGCCCATTGAAACTGACAAAATGGCCCTTGTTTGACGAGAGGAATGAGCAGAGCATTGATGTGGTCAAAAAGGACTCGAGTGAGACTTTCCCAGCATGTTTCTACCAAAGCTTTGTCTAAGTTTCGCAAAACACTCTCCTAATAAGCAGATGTTTGGCTCTTCAGAAAGTCAACATGCAAAATGCCTTGAGCGTCCCATAACACTGATGCCATGATGTTGCCTTTGGTCTGCCCTCCTTTTCCTTTGACTGGACCACTGTCATCTCTTGGTAGCCATCGCTTTGATGACGCTTTGTCTTCAGGATCATATTGGCAAAGCCATGTTCCAAATTCCGGTTACAATTTGTCAAACAGGTGCCCCAGGATCGTGATCCCTCCTGTTGAAAATTTCCACTGATAGCTCTCGTCGTCACTGCAGCTGATCTGGGCACAATGGTTTTCACAGCCACTGCAGGATTCATCTTCCACATCTTCTCATCTCTTCTTGAAACAAGCCATACCTCCGTAAAGAGTTGATTTCTTTGGGCTAGTGTCCTTAGAAGCTTTTCTTCAAACATCAATGATTTCTTCATTCTTCCACCCAAGCTTCACCGTCAATTGGATGTTTGCTCTTGCTGCAATTTTAGCGGAATTCAAGTTGCACTGATAGGAGGCCTTTTCAGTGGATGTCCCATCCTTCTTAGTGCCTCCAATGAGATCCAGTTCAGAAAGGTTGTAAGAAGTTAGTACATGTTTATTTTAGTGAAAACGAATTGAAATCCATGCATAGATTTCTCACCATGTACATTTTCTATGAACTTTCGGAAGACCCCCTGTACTGAATATTGCCCAAATCCTGGGAGAGAAGTGGATGCGGTCCACTTCCTGTCTTCAGTTTGCCCACAGTGGAGGAGTGCACAGAGCAGGGAAAGGCAGCCCCAGAGAGAGGCATGCCCTCCAGCATGTAGCAGACTGCTGGCCCAGTCCTGGCTCCATGGGTTGCTGTGTGGGCCCAGCAAGCTGACCAACCTCCCTGAACCTTAATTTAATCCTAGGTAGCCCAATTCCACTCGCTATTATAGGACTGCTGTGCAGGGACAGTCAATTAACTTAAGAAAAGGAACCTAGCTCCAAGGTTGGCAACCGGGAATTCCAGTTGATTCCATGGGCGGACCCCCTGAGGAATCCCCAAGCTGAAGTCTCGTGGAAGATGAGGTTCAGTGTGACTAGACTGAAGCACCAATCCAATGAAGGGGAAGTCCCACCCACTCTGCCCTGTGCCTGTATAAAGGTGAGGCGGGGCGGCCGCGCCACTCATTGAAGCCGCCAGTTGGGAGAGGAGCAGAGCCAGGCCGGTGCTCCCGAAGGCAGCAAGATGTTGCGAGCCACAGCTCCCTGCTGGTTCCCACCTGCATACCCAGAAGCTAAGAAGGTGGCCGAGGAGGCGGCCCACGAGGCAAGCCGCCATTTGGGAGAGGAGCAGAGCCAGGTCGGTGTTCCCGAAGGCAGCAAGATGTTGCGAGCCACAGCTCCCTGCTGGTTCCCACCTGCATGCCCAGAAGCCAAGAAGGTGGCCGAGGAGGCGGCCCTCGAGGCAAGCCGCCAGTTGGGAGAGGAGCAGAGCCAGGCCGGTGCTCCCGAAGGCGGCAAGATGTTGCGAGCCACAGCTCCCTGCTGGTTCCCACCTGCATACCCAGAAGCTAAGAAGGTGGCCGAGGAGGCGCCCCACGAGGCAAGCCGCCATTTGGGAGTGGAGCAGAGCCAGGTCGGTGTTCCCGAAGGCAGCAAGATGTTGCGAGCCACAGCTCCCTGCTGGTTCCCTCCTGCATACCCAGAAGCCAAGAAGGTGGCCGAGGAGGCGGCCCTCGAGGCTCCAGAATTCCCACTGCCCTCTCATCAGCCTGCCCAGAGCTTCGGGCTCTGCGTGCCCCAGATGCACAACCAGGCCTCAGCACTCGTGGACATCCGGGCGGAGCCCCAGAATAGGGGTCCGGCGGTGCCCCCAGCGTGGCCCAAGATGGCGACGGAGGCGTGGTACTTCCCCGCGCAGAGGGGGTCGGCCTGCTGCTTGCCAGCCGCCCCAAGGCTGACAGAGAGGCCCTGTGGAGTCCGCATCTCAGCCCCCAGGGAGAGGAAGAGGATCGCCCACTTTCCCAGCCCCTGCTTGGTCGCAGGTCGCACCGATGCCAAGAGAACCCGGGTGGCCGGCAGCAGCCAACGCTCCAATGGCTCCAGGGTCGGCACACAGCCACGGAAGACTGGTCGCAACAGACGGGGGAGGGCATGCAAGACCTCCACCACACTCAGCTCTAAGCGAATCGTCCGTCGTCCATCCTTACCGACTTGGAAGAAACCCATTATCCTCCGAAGGTCTCGCTGCCAAGTCCCCACCGTCATCCGCCGAGGCTATCTCCAACTGTTCACCAAAGAGTGTCTCAAGTTCTGCGCCTCCCAGCAGGAGGCCGAGGAGAAGGCGCTGAACGAGGAGAAGGTGGCCTACGACTGCAGCCCCAACAAGAACATGTACCTGAATGTGGTCCTGAACACCCTCAAGAGACTGAAGGGCCTGACCCCCAGCTCCATGCCGGGCCTCAGCAGGGCCGCCCTGTACAGCCGCCTCCAGGAGTTCCTGCTCACCCAGGACCAGCTCAAGGAGAACGGCTACCCCTTCCCGCACCCCGAGCGGCCCGGAGGCGCCGTCCTCTTCACTGGCCAGGGGAAGGGGCCCGGCGACTCCTCCTGCAGGGTCTGCTGCCGTTGTGGCACCGACTACCTGGTGTCCTCCTCGGGCCGCTGTCTACGCGACCAGTTGTGTTATTATCACTGGGGGCGGGTCCGCTCCAGCCAAGTGGCTGGAGGCCGGGTTAGCCAGTACACCTGCTGTGCAGCTGCTCCTGGCTCAGTGGGCTGCCAGGTGGCGAAGCAGCACGTGCGGGACGGCCGCAAGGAGAGCCTCCATGGCTTCGTGAAGACCTTCAAGAAAGAGTTTTCCACAGACGCTTATCCAGGAATCTACGCCTTGGACTGTGAGATGTGCTACACCACGCATGGCCTGGAGCTGACCCGCGTCACCGTGGTGGACGCCGACATGCAAGTGGTGTACGACACCTTCGTCAAGCCCGACAACGAGATCGTGGACTACAACACCAGGTTTTCCGGAGTGACCGAGGCCGACGTCGCCAAGACGAGCGTCACGTTGCCCGAAGTCCAAGCCATCCTGCTGAGCTTTTTCAGCGCCCAAACCATCCTCATCGGGCACAGCCTGGAGAGCGATCTGCTGGCCCTCAAGCTGATCCACAGCACCGTGGTGGACACGGCCGTGCTCTTCCCGCACTACCTGGGTTTCCCCTACAAGCGTTCCCTCAGGAATCT
This sequence comes from Pongo pygmaeus, assembly GCF_028885625.2. Taxonomy (NCBI): domain Eukaryota; kingdom Metazoa; phylum Chordata; class Mammalia; order Primates; family Hominidae; genus Pongo; species Pongo pygmaeus. Next base: position 52,460,287 of record NC_072380.2, read on the forward strand.
CGCGGCCGACTACCTGGGACAGATCATCCAGGACAGCCAGGACGGCCACAACTCCAGCGAGGACGCAAACGCCTGCCTGCAGCTGGCGATGTGGAAGGTTCGACAGCGCGCCCAGATCCAGCCACGCCACCGGTCCGCCTCTCCCGCCGCCCTGGCCTGTCCTGAGCCCCAGGCCTCTTCCCAAACTGCCATCGATCCCGAGAGCTAGCCCTGTCCACCTCGCCGCAAAGCGAAAGAAACTGGAGCAGCCGGCGGCAGGAGAGGGCCAAAAGCCAAGACTAACCCCGACCCCGGACTCCCAGTCCCCCGGAGTCCCTGCCGCGGGCCGTCGTCCCTGTCCCCATCCCTCTGCCCCTCCCAGACCTCTGTCCTTCCAGCAATGGGCTCCCCGAGGCCCCAGCCGCCACTCCCAGTCCCCGGAGACCCTGCCGCCGCCCCTGGCGCCTGTGCCCATCCCTCTGCCCCTCCCAGACCTCTGGCCTTCCACCACTAGCCTCCCCCAGCCCACCTGGACTTCCCCGGCCTCTGACAACAAGGCCAGCCCCCAGGCCCACCAGCCTCCTGATCGTCTTCGTTCTTGGGCCTCTTCCCCTTCTGTGGGGCTGTCTGAACCTCCCCTCCCCCACCCGATTTTTCCCCCGCCCCCGGGGCAGGCGCAGAATAAATGTCTGTATGAAGTTAAAAATTAAAAATAAAAAAAAAGCTAAAAACAACTCAAAGTCCTTTGCTTTTGAATGTGCGCTTACCTGGTTTTCTCTAGAGGCACCACTGTGAGGTGGCTCAAGCCCTTAGGCTCTGGAGTTAGACATCTGGGTTCCCATTCCAATTCCACCACTGACTAGCTTTGTCATATTGGACGCATAACTTTTTTGCGCTTCTACTTCTTGATCTTTCAAGTGTCATCAGAAGATAATTAGACACCCACACAATAGCAATGGGAGATTTTAACACCCCACCGTCAACATGAAACAGATCAACGAGACAGAAAGTTGAAAAGGATATCCAGGAACTGAACTTAGCTCTGCACCAAGCAGACCGAATAGACATCTACATTAACTCTCCACCCCAAATCAACAGAATATACATTCTTCTCAGCACCACATCACACTTATTCCAAAACTGACCACATAGTTGGAAGGAAAGCACTCCTCCGCAAATGCAAAAGAACAGAAATTACAACCAACTGTCTCTCAGACCCCAGGGCAGTCAAACTGGACCTCAGGATGAAGAAACTCACTCAAAACCGCTCAACTACACGGAAACGGAGCAATCTGCTCCTGAGTGACTACTGGGTACATAGCGAAATGAAGACAGAATAAAGATGTTCTTTGAAACCAATGAGAACAAAGACACAACATACCAGAATCTCTGGGATACATTGAAAGCAGTGTGTAGAGGGAAACGTAGCATTAAATGCCCACAAGAGAAAGCAGGAAAGATCTAAAATGGACACCCTCACGTCCCAATTCAAAGAACCAGGGAAGCAAGAGCAAACACAATGCCTGAATCAGTCAGTCAACTTCCAACAGGGCTCCAAGAGAGAATGAACCACCATGCCTCTTTAAATCCACGTTTCTATTTGGAATCTTCAATGAGAGATGAGACACTAAGCAGCTAGTTTTGGTGGAATGGCTGATTTTGTCAATGTTTTCGGTGTGTGAGTGTGTGTGTGTGTGTGTATGTATGGATAACTAAATTAAACTGATAATCTGGATGCTTACATTTCCATTCATTTAATTTGTGTATGTGAGCCCACGCACACGTATATACACACACACTAACACTTCCAGAACACTGACTTAGTGAAGAACTGGATTTCCAGTGTGTCAGACAAATTTCAGAAAGCGCTGAAGAAGGGCATTTCTGATGGATTTCACCGTTCCTGGAATTTTATTTTCCTTTATAACTTAGAGTTCTTCTCTGGAGATTTAATAGATAAAAGTCTTTTGCAGTGTACGTTATTTCATTTTATTTTTATAATTTATTTGAATTGTCATTTTAAATTGACAAATAAAAATGATATATATTTATGGTGTACAACATGATGTTTCATGTATGTATACATTGTGGAATGACACAAAAATCAAGCTAATTAACACATTCGTTTCCTCACATACTGATTTTATGGTGATGAGAACATGTTTCAAATCTACTCTGATAGCACATTTCAAGTATACAGTACATAGTTACCCACTGTGGTTGCCGTGCTGTTCAACATATCTCTAGAACTATTCGTATCTGGAATTTTGTATCATTAGACTAACATCTCCCAATCCCTCCCCGGCCCCTGCCTCGGGTAAGCAGCGTTCTGCTCTCTACGACTCTGAGTTCCACTTTTTTACATTGCACATAGAAGTGAGATCGTGCAGTATTTGTATTTCTGTGTTTGCTTTTTAAAACTTTATGATGTATTGATGTATTTTTTCAGACAGTGTCGGAGTCTGTCACCAAGGCTGGAGTACAGTGACACAAACACGGCTCACCACGGCCTCCACCTCCCGGGGTCAAGAGATCCTCCCACTTCAGCCTCCTGAGTAGCTAGGACTACAGGCGTCCAACACCACACCTGGCTAATTTTTGTATTTTTTGTAGAGATGGTTGATCTCCAACTCCTGGGCTCAACTCTTCCTCCTCCCTTCTCCTCCCAAAGTCCTGGGATTACAGGCCTGAGCCACTGTGTCTGGCCTTTGCTTTATTTCACACAGTAGAACATCCTCTAGGCTCATTCATGTTGCTAATGATAAGATTTCTTTCTTTTTCAAGGCTGAATAGGATTCTATTGGATATATGTACTTATATAGATAGATAGATAGATAGATAGATATACATTTATTATTATTGTTTTGGGGGGGATATGGTTTCGCTCGTGTTCCCCAGGCTGGAGTGCAGTGGCATGATTTCGGCTCACTACAACCTCTGCCTCCCAGGCTGAAGTGATTCTCCTGCCTCAGCTGAGATTAAAGGCATGTCCCATCATGTGCGGCCAATTTTGTGTTTCTAGGAGAGATGGGTTTTCACCATGTTGGCCAGGCTGGTCTCGAACTCCAACAATTCTACTTCAACTATTTATTGGAAACAAATACTTATGTGTGAGAAACAAGATTTTCAAGAGTGAAAGATTTAAAAACGACTTAATTGTACATCAGTAAGAGGCTGGCTAACTAAATCAGAGTACGTTCATCCTTACAGAAGAATACTATGCAGCTAGAACAAAACCAAATGGAGGAAACTCTTCCAAATGGTAACTTGGAATGATGTTCAAGACTTATTGTAAAATAAGTTTACAGTAAGGTGTAAGGTACCTTATGGCAAAATTCTCTCAGAAATGTGTGTGTGTGGATTTCAAGTCATCCCAGTCCTAGAACATTGTGCTCTTTAGAGATGCCATACCTGTCTTTCCCTTTGTAATATCAAAGCAGTAATATCTTCTCTGGAGGCTTGTTGGGTGAATTTAATGGAAGAAAGTTAAGGAGGTACCAGAACCATTGCTGTTTCCCCTCCGTAGCCCTGCGACCCACTAAAGAAAGTTGGATGAGATTACTTAATGATTTCCCATTAAGTTGTATTTCCAAATATCATGATTACCATTTGAATGTAGTTGGTATGGAGCTTCGTGAGTGTGTGCTTCGTTTATTATGCATCACGTTCAGCTCCTTGTTATTTGCCTCCTAGTTATCATAGTAAAACTCTACTCCTCTACTCCGAGGAGCCCCTACCATCCGTATCGTCACTTTCCGGCCCAGCACTCTTCATGCTCGTTCGTTTAAAGCATTCTACATTGGGCAAATGAATCTTGGAAGGCAAAAGCTACTGAATTTAGCGAGTTTGTGGAGGCGTTCCCACCGATCAGCCAGGTGGAGTTCCACACACCCGATGACTGCACAACTCCTATAAGGCAGCAATATGCTGCAAACCCAGACGGCCACTCTTCTCACCCCTCGTCCCTTTGCTGTTCTGGATAATGAGGTCAATAGTCACCTAGGCAACTTGCAAAACTAACTGAAATGGAGAAAGGCCTTCCGGCTGGTGACTAGCCGAGGTCCACCTGGCCCCAATAAGCTGCTGAACAAGAAGGGCTGCCAGAAATTTCCCCCTAGGGAATTTGGTGGAGACGAAGACCTGCTCACTGGACAACGGTTCCTCCCAGGATACCCCCAAGCTGAAGAAGCGGGCTCTGAGCCACCCCCTTTCACCCTCCTTTTCCCCACCCTGGCCTGCTGAAGGTGCGCGTCAGGATGCGGACTACTGAGCCCTAAAGAAATAAGTCCTTCCACTTTGACCCCACGGAGGATTGCCTGTGCGGATCTTCAACGAGTCTACCAGTGTCTAGACACGGGAGCAGTTCTGTCTGGCACAGCAGGTCCCTCAAGGAAGACAAGAGTGAGGAGAAAGGAAACTCAAGTCTGACCATTCTGCCCTGGGAGACAAGAGGAGGATCTCATCTCTCATCTTTCCAAGCAAGGCAACGAGACTTTCTCTCATCTTTCCAAGCAAGGCAAGGAGACTTTTTCTCATGAGGAAACAAAAAGAAGTTGGAAGGAACGAAACCAGCCTGGAAGGTGAATTCCTAAGGATTGCCCATTGAAACTGACAAAATGGCCCTTGTTTGACGAGAGGAATGAGCAGAGCATTGATGTGGTCAAAAAGGACTCGAGTGAGACTTTCCCAGCATGTTTCTACCAAAGCTTTGTCTAAGTTTCGCAAAACACTCTCCTAATAAGCAGATGTTTGGCTCTTCAGAAAGTCAACATGCAAAATGCCTTGAGCGTCCCATAACACTGATGCCATGATGTTGCCTTTGGTCTGCCCTCCTTTTCCTTTGACTGGACCACTGTCATCTCTTGGTAGCCATCGCTTTGATGACGCTTTGTCTTCAGGATCATATTGGCAAAGCCATGTTCCAAATTCCGGTTACAATTTGTCAAACAGGTGCCCCAGGATCGTGATCCCTCCTGTTGAAAATTTCCACTGATAGCTCTCGTCGTCACTGCAGCTGATCTGGGCACAATGGTTTTCACAGCCACTGCAGGATTCATCTTCCACATCTTCTCATCTCTTCTTGAAACAAGCCATACCTCCGTAAAGAGTTGATTTCTTTGGGCTAGTGTCCTTAGAAGCTTTTCTTCAAACATCAATGATTTCTTCATTCTTCCACCCAAGCTTCACCGTCAATTGGATGTTTGCTCTTGCTGCAATTTTAGCGGAATTCAAGTTGCACTGATAGGAGGCCTTTTCAGTGGATGTCTCATCCTTCTTAGTGCCTCCAATGAGATCCAGTTCAGAAAGGTTGTAAGAAGTTAGTACATGTTTATTTTAGTGAAAACGAATTGAAATCCATGCATAGATTTCTCACCATGTACATTTTCTATGAACTTTCGGAAGACCCCCTGTACTGAATATTGCCCAAATCCTGGGAGAGAAGTGGATGCGGTCCACTTCCTGTCTTCAGTTTGCCCACAGTGGAGGAGTGCACAGAGCAGGGAAAGGCAGCCCCAGAGAGAGGCATGCCCTCCAGCATGCGGCAGACTGCTGGCCCAGTCCTGGCTCCATGGGTTGCTGTGTGGGCCCAGCAAGCTGACCAACCTCCCTGAACCTTAACTTAATCCTAGGTAGCCCAATTCCACTCGCTATTATAGGACTGCTGTGCAGGGACAGTCAATTAACTTAAGAAAAGGAACCTAGCTCCAAGGTTGGCAACCGGGAATTCCAGTTGATTCCATGGGCGGACCCCCTGAGGAATCCCCAAGCTGAAGTCTCGTGGAAGATGAGGTTCAGTGTGACTAGACTGAAGCACCAATCCAATGAAGGGGAAGTCCCACCCACTCTGCCCTGTGCCTGTATAAAGGTGAGGCGGGGCGGCCGCGCCACTCATTGAAGCCGCCAGTTGGGAGAGGAGCAGAGCCAGGCCGGTGCTCCCGAAGGCAGCAAGATGTTGCGAGCCACAGCTCCCTGCTGGTTCCCACCTGCATACCCAGAAGCAAAGAAGGTGGCCGAGGAGGCGGCCCACGAGGCAAGCCGCCATTTGGGAGAGGAGCAGAGCCAGGTCGGTGTTCCCGAAGGCAGCAAGATGTTGCGAGCCACAGCTCCCTGCTGGTTCCCACCTGCATGCCCAGAAGCCAAGAAGGTGGCCGAGGAGGCGGCCCTCGAGGCAAGCCGCCAGTTGGGAGAGGAGCAGAGCCAGGCCGGTGCTCCCGAAGGCGGCAAGATGTTGCGAGCCACAGCTCCCTGCTGGTTCCCACCTGCATACCCAGAAGCTAAGAAGGTGGCCGAGGAGGCGCCCCACGAGGCAAGCCGCCATTTGGGAGTGGAGCAGAGCCAGGTCGGTGTTCCCGAAGGCAGCAAGATGTTGCGAGCCACAGCTCCCTGCTGGTTCCCTCCTGCATACCCAGAAGCCAAGAAGGTGGCCGAGGAGGCGGCCCTCGAGGCTCCAGAATTCCCACTGCCCTCTCATCAGCCTGCCCAGAGCTTCGGGCTCTGCGTGCCCCAGATGCACAACCAGGCCTCAGCACTCGTGGACATCCGGGCGGAGCCCCAGAATAGGGGTCCGGCGGTGCCCCCAGCGTGGCCCAAGATGGCGACGGAGGCGTGGTACTTCCCCGCGCAGAGGGGGTCGGCCTGCTGCTTGCCAGCCGCCCCAAGGCTGACAGAGAGGCCCTGTGGAGTCCGCATCTCAGCCCCCAGGGAGAGGAAGAGGATCGCCCACTTTCCCAGCCCCTGCTTGGTCGCAGGTCGCACCGATGCCAAGAGAACCCGGGTGGCCGGCAGCAGCCAACGCTCCAATGGCTCCAGGGTCGGCACACAGCCACGGAAGACTGGTCGCAACAGACGGGGGAGGGCATGCAAGACCTCCACCACACTCAGCTCTAAGCGAATCGTCCGTCGTCCATCCTTACCGACTTGGAAGAAACCCATTATCCTCCGAAGGTCTCGCTGCCAAGTCCCCACCGTCATCCGCCGAGGCTATCTCCAACTGTTCACCAAAGAGTGTCTCAAGTTCTGCGCCTCCCAGCAGGAGGCCGAGGAGAAGGCGCTGAACGAGGAGAAGGTGGCCTACGACTGCAGCCCCAACAAGAACATGTACCTGAATGTGGTCCTGAACACCCTCAAGAGACTGAAGGGCCTGACCCCCAGCTCCATGCCGGGCCTCAGCAGGGCCGCCCTGTACAGCCGCCTCCAGGAGTTCCTGCTCACCCAGGACCAGCTCAAGGAGAACGGCTACCCCTTCCCGCACCCCGAGCGGCCCGGAGGCGCCGTCCTCTTCACTGGCCAGGGGAAGGGGCCCGGCGACTCCTCCTGCAGGGTCTGCTGCCGTTGTGGCACCGACTACCTGGTGTCCTCCTCGGGCCGCTGTCTACGCGAACAGTTGTGTTATTATCACTGGGGGCGGGTCCGCTCCAGCCAAGTGGCTGGAGGCCGGGTTAGCCAGTGCACCTGCTGTGCAGCTGCTCCTGGCTCAGTGGGCTGCCAGGTGGCGAAGCAGCACGTGCGGGACGGCCGCAAGGAGAGCCTCCATGGCTTCGTGAAGACCTTCAAGAAAGAGTTTTCCACAGACGCTTATCCAGGAATCTACGCCTTGGACTGTGAGATGTGCTACACCACGCATGGCCTGGAGCTGACCCGCGTCACCGTGGTGGACGCCGACATGCAAGTGGTGTACGACACCTTCGTCAAGCCCGACAACGAGATCGTGGACTACAACACCAGGTTTTCCGGAGTGACCGAGGCCGACGTCGCCAAGACGAGCGTCACGTTGCCCGAAGTCCAAGCCATCCTGCTGAGCTTTTTCAGCGCCCAAACCATCCTCATCGGGCACAGCCTGGAGAGTGATCTGCTGGCCCTCAAGCTGATCCACAGCACCGTGGTGGACACGGCCGTGCTCTTCCCGCACTACCTGGGTTTCCCCTACAAGCGTTCCCTCAGGAATCTCGCGGCCGACTACCTGGGACAGATCATCCAGGACAGCCAGGACGGCCACAACTCCAGCGAGGACGCAAACGCCTGCCTGCAGCTGGCGATGTGGAAGGTTCGACAGCGCGCCCAGATCCAGCCACGCCACCGGTCCGCCTCTCCCGCCGCCCTGGCCTGTCCTGAGCCCCAGGCCTCTTCCCAAACTGCCATCGATCCCGAGAGCTAGCCCTGTCCACCTCGCCGCAAAGCGAAAGAAACTGGAGCAGCCGGCGGCAGGAGAGGGCCAAAAGCCAAGACTAACCCCGACCCCGGACTCCCAGTCCCCCGGAGTCCCTGCCGCGGGCCGTCGTCCCTGTCCCCATCCCTCTGCCCCTCCCAGACCTCTGTCCTTCCACCAATGGGCTCCCCGAGGCCCCAGCCGCCACTCCCAGTCCCCGGAGACCCTGCCGCCGCCCCTGGCGCCTGTGCCCATCCCTCTGCCCCTCCCAGACCTCTGGCCTTCCACCACTAGCCTCCCCCAGCCCACCTGGACTTCCCCGGCCTCTGACAACAAGGCCAGCCCCCAGGCCCACCAGCCTCCTGATCGTCTTCGTTCTTGGGCCTCTTCCCCTTCTGTGGGGCTGTCTGAACCTCCCCTCCCCCACCCGATTTTTCCCCCGCCCCCGGGGCAGGCGCAGAATAAATGTCTGTATGAAGTTAAAAATTAAAAATAAAAAAAAAGCTAAAAACAACTCAAAGTCCTTTGCTTTTGAATGTGCGCTTACCTGGTTTTCTCTAGAGGCACCACTGTGAGGTGGCTCAAGCCCTTAGGCTCTGGAGTTAGACATCTGGGTTCCCATTCCAATTCCACCACTGACTAGCTTTGTCATATTGGACGCATAACTTTTTTGCGCTTCTACTTCTTGATCTTTCAAGTGTCATCAGAAGATAATTAGACACCCACACAATAGCAATGGGAGATTTTAACACCCCACCGTCAACATGAAACAGATCAACGAGACAGAAAGTTGAAAAGGATATCCAGGAACTGAACTTAGCTCTGCACCAAGCAGACCGAATAGACATCTACATTAACTCTCCACCCCAAATCAACAGAATATACATTCTTCTCAGCACCACATCACACTTATTCCAAAACTGACCACATAGTTGGAAGGAAAGCACTCCTCCGCAAATGCAAAAGAACAGAAATTACAACCAACTGTCTCTCAGACCCCAGGGCAGTCAAACTGGACCTCAGGATGAAGAAACTCACTCAAAACCGCTCAACTACACGGAAACGGAGCAATCTGCTCCTGAGTGACTACTGGGTACATAGCGAAATGAAGACAGAATAAAGATGTTCTTTGAAACCAATGAGAACAAAGACACAACATACCAGAATCTCTGGGATACATTGAAAGCAGTGTGTAGAGGGAAACGTAGCATTAAATGCCCACAAGAGAAAGCAGGAAAGATCTAAAATGGACACCCTCACGTCCCAATTCAAAGAACCAGGGAAGCAAGAGCAAACACAATGCCTGAATCAGTCAGTCAACTTCCAACAGGGCTCCAAGAGAGAATGAACCACCATGCCTCTTTAAATCCACGTTTCTATTTGGAATCTTCAATGAGAGATGAGACACTAAGCAGCTAGTTTTGGTGGAATGGCTGATTTTGTCAATGTTTTCGGTGTGTGAGTGTGTGTGTGTGTGTGTATGTATGGATAACTAAATTAAACTGATAATCTGGATGCTTACATTTCCATTCATTTAATTTGTGTATGTGAGCCCACGCACACGTATATACACACACACTAACACTTCCAGAACACTGACTTAGTGAAGAACTGGATTTCCAGTGTGTCAGACAAATTTCAGAAAGCGCTGAAGAAGGGCATTTCTGATGGATTTCACCGTTCCTGGAATTTTATTTTCCTTTATAACTTAGAGTTCTTCTCTGGAGATTTAATAGATAAAAGTCTTTTGCAGTGTACGTTATTTCATTTTATTTTTATAATTTATTTGAATTGTCATTTTAAATTGACAAATAAAAATGATAGATATTTATGGTGTACAACATGATGTTTCATATATGTATACATTGTGGAATGACACAAAAATCAAGCTAATTAACACATTCGTTTCCTCACATACTGATTTTATGGTGATGAGAACATGTTTCAAATCTACTCTGATAGCACATTTCAAGTATACAGTACATAGTTACCCACTGTGGTTGCCGTGCTGTTCAACATATCTCTAGAACTATTCGTATCTGGAATTTTGTATCATTAGACTAACATCTCCCAATCCCTCCCCGGCCCCTGCCTCGGGTAAGCAGCGTTCTGCTCTCTACGACTCTGAGTTCCACTTTTTTACATTGCACATAGAAGTGAGATCGTGCAGTATTTGTATTTCTGTGTTTGCTTTTTAAAACTTTATGATGTATTGATGTATTTTTTCAGACAGTGTCGGAGTCTGTCACCAAGGCTGGAGTACAGTGACACAAACACGGCTCACCACGGCCTCCACCTCCCGGGGTCAAGAGATCCTCCCACTTCAGCCTCCTGAGTAGCTAGGACTACAGGCGTCCAACACCACACCTGGCTAATTTTTGTATTTTTTGTAGAGATGGTTGATCTCCAACTCCTGGGCTCAACTCTTCCTCCTCCCTTCTCCTCCCAAAGTCCTGGGATTACAGGCCTGAGCCACTGTGTCTGGCCTTTGCTTTATTTCACACAGTAGAACATCCTCTAGGCTCATTCATGTTGCTAATGATAAGATTTCTTTCTTTTTCAAGGCTGAATAGGATTCTATTGGATATATGTACCTATATAGATAGATAGATAGATAGATAGATATACATTTATTATTATTGTTTTGGGGGGGATATGGTTTCGCTCGTGTTCCCCAGGCTGGAGTGCAGTGGCATGATTTCGGCTCACTACAACCTCTGCCTCCCAGGCTGAAGTGATTCTCCTGCCTCAGCTGAGATTAAAGGCATGTCCCATCATGTGCGGCCAATTTTGTGTTTCTAGGAGAGATGGGTTTTCACCATGTTGGCCAGGCTGGTCTCGAACTCCAACAATTCTACTTCAACTATTTATTGGAAACAAATACTTATGTGTGAGAAACAAGATTTTCAAGAGTGAAAGATTTAAAAACGACTTAATTGTACATCAGTAAGAGGCTGGCTAACTAAATCAGAGTACGTTCATCCTTACAGAAGAATACTATGCAGCTAGAACAAAACCAAATGGAGGAAACTCTTCCAAATGGTAACTTGGAATGATGTTCAAGACTTATTGTAAAATAAGTTTACAGTAAGGTGTAAGGTACCTTATGGCAAAATTCTCTCAGAAATGTGTGTGTGTGGATTTCAAGTCATCCCAGTCCTAGAACATTGTGCTCTTTAGAGATGCCATACCTGTCTTTCCCTTTGTAATATCAAAGCAGTAATATCTTCTCTGGAGGCTTGTTGGGTGAATTTAATGGAAGAAAGTTAAGGAGGTACCAGAACCATTGCTGTTTCCCCTCCGTAGCCCTGCGACCCACTAAAGAAAGTTGGATGAGATTACTTAATGATTTCCCATTAAGTTGTATTTCCAAATATCATGATTACCATTTGAATGTAGTTGGTATGGAGCTTCGTGAGTGTGTGCTTCGTTTATTATGCATCACGTTCAGCTCCTTGTTATTTGCCTCCTAGTTATCATAGTAAAACTCTACTCCTCTACTCCGAGGAGCCCCTACCATCCGTATCGTCACTTTCCGGCCCAGCACTCTTCATGCTCGTTCGTTTAAAGCATTCTACATTGGGCAAATGAATCTTGGAAGGCAAAAGCTACTGAATTTAGCGAGTTTGTGGAGGCGTTCCCACCGATCAGCCAGGTGGAGTTCCACACACCCGATGACTGCACAACTCCTATAAGGCAGCAATATGCTGCAAACCCAGACGGCCACTCTTCTCACCCCTCGTCCCTTTGCTGTTCTGGATAATGAGGTCAATAGTCACCTAGGCAACTTGCAAAACTAACTGAAATGGAGAAAGGCCTTCCGGCTGGTGACTAGCCGAGGTCCACCTGGCCCCAATAAGCTGCTGAACAAGAAGGGCTGCCAGAAATTTCCCCCTAGGGAATTTGGTGGAGACGAAGACCTGCTCACTGGACAACGGTTCCTCCCAGGATACCCCCAAGCTGAAGAAGCGGGCTCTGAGCCACCCCCTTTCACCCTCCTTTTCCCCACCCTGGCCTGCTGAAGGTGCGCGTCAGGATGCGGACTACTGAGCCCTAAAGAAATAAGTCCTTCCACTTTGACCCCACGGAGGATTGCCTGTGCGGATCTTCAACGAGTCTACCAGTGTCTAGACACGGGAGCAGTTCTGTCTGGGACAGCAGGTCCCTCAAGGAAGACAAGAGTGAGGAGAAAGGAAACTCAAGTCTGACCATTCTGCCCTGGGAGACAAGAGGAGGATCTCATCTCTCATCTTTCCAAGCAAGGCAACGAGACTTTCTCTCATCTTTCCAAGCAAGGCAAGGAGACTTTTTCTCATGAGGAAACAAAAAGAAGTTGGAAGGAACGAAAGCAGCCTGGAAGGTGAATTCCTAAGGATTGCCCATTGAAACTGACAAAATGGCCCTTGTTTGACGAGAGGAATGAGCAGAGCATTGATGTGGTCAAAAAGGACTCGAGTGAGACTTTCCCAGCATGTTTCTACCAAAGCTTTGTCTAAGTTTCGCAAAACACTCTCCTAATAAGCAGATGTTTGGCTCTTCAGAAAGTCAACATGCAAAATGCCTTGAGCGTCCCATAACACTGATGCCATGATGTTGCCTTTGGTCTGCCCTCCTTTTCCTTTGACTGGACCACTGCCATCTCTTGGTAGCCATCGCTTTGATGACGCTTTGTCTTCAGGATCATATTGGCAAAGCCATGTTCCAAATTCCGGTTACAATTTGTCAAACAGGTGCCCCAGGATCGTGATCCCTCCTGTTGAAAATTTCCACTGATAGCTCTCGTCGTCACTGCAGCTGATCTGGGCACAATGGTTTTCACAGCCACTGCAGGATTCATCTTCCACATCTTCTCATCTCTTCTTGAAACAAGCCATACCTCCGTAAAGAGTTGATTTCTTTGGGCTAGTGTCCTTAGAAGCTTTTCTTCAAACATCAATGATTTCTTCATTCTTCCACCCAAGCTTCACCGTCAATTGGATGTTTGCTCTTGCTGCAATTTTAGCGGAATTCAAGTTGCACTGATAGGAGGCCTTTTCAGTGGATGTCCCATCCTTCTTAGTGCCTCCAATGAGATCCAGTTCAGAAAGGTTGTAAGAAGTTAGTACATGTTTATTTTAGTGAAAACGAATGGAAATCCATGCATAGATTTCTCACCATGTACATTTTCTATGAACTTTCGGAAGACCCCCTGTACTGAATATTGCCCAAATCCTGGGAGAGAAGTGGATGCGGTCCACTTCCTGTCTTCAGTTTGCCCACAGTGGAGGAGTGCACAGAGCAGGGAAAGGCAGCCCCAGAGAGAGGCATGCCCTCCAGCATGCGGCAGACTGCTGGCCCAGTCCTGGCTCCATGGGTTGCTGTGTGGGCCCAGCAAGCTGACCAACCTCCCTGAACCTTAATTTAATCCTAGGTAGCCCAATTCCACTCGCTATTATAGGACTGCTGTGCAGGGACAGTCAATTAACTTAAGAAAAGGAACCTAGCTCCAAGGTTGGCAACCGGGAATTCCAGTTGATTCCATGGGCGGACCCCCTGAGGAATCCCCAAGCTGAAGTCTCGTGGAGGATGAGGTTCAGTGTGACTAGACTGAAGCACCAATCCAATGAAGGGGAAGTCCCACCCACTCTGCCCTGTGCCTGTATAAAGGTGAGGCGGGGCGGCCGCGCCACTCATTGAAGCCGCCAGTTGGGAGAGGAGCAGAGCCAGGCCGGTGCTCCCGAAGGCAGCAAGATGTTGCGAGCCACAGCTCCCTGCTGGTTCCCACCTGCATACCCAGAAGCTAAGAAGGTGGCCGAGGAGGCGGCCCACGAGGCAAGCCGCCATTTGGGAGAGGAGCAGAGCCAGGTCGGTGTTCCCGAAGGCAGCAAGATGTTGCGAGCCACAGCTCCCTGCTGGTTCCCACCTGCATGCCCAGAAGCCAAGAAGGTGGCCGAGGAGGCGGCCCTCGAGGCAAGCCGCCAGTTGGGAGAGGAGCAGAGCCAGGCCGGTGCTCCCGAAGGCAGCAAGATGTTGCGAGCCACAGCTCCCTGCTGGTTCCCACCTGCATACCCAGAAGCTAAGAAGGTGGCCGAGGAGGCGCCCCACGAGGCAAGCCGCCATTTGGGAGTGGAGCAGAGCCAGGTCGGTGTTCCCGAAGGCAGCAAGATGTTGCGAGCCACAGCTCCCTGCTGGTTCCCTCCTGCATACCCAGAAGCCAAGAAGGTGGCCGAGGAGGCGGCCCTCGAGGCTCCAGAATTCCCACTGCCCTCTCATCAGCCTGCCCAGAGCTTCGGGCTCTGCGTGCCCCAGATGCACAACCAGGCCTCAGCACTCGTGGACATCCGGGCGGAGCCCCAGAATAGGGGTCCGGCGGTGCCCCCAGCGTGGCCCAAGATGGCGACGGAGGCGTGGTACTTCCCCGCGCAGAGGGGGTCGGCCTGCTGCTTGCCAGCCGCCCCAAGGCTGACAGAGAGGCCCTGTGGAGTCCGCATCTCAGCCCCCAGGGAGAGGAAGAGGATCGCCCACTTTCCCAGCCCCTGCTTGGTCGCAGGTCGCACCGATGCCAAGAGAACCCGGGTGGCCGGCAGCAGCCAACGCTCCAATGGCTCCAGGGTCGGCACACAGCCACGGAAGACTGGTCGCAACAGACGGGGGAGGGCATGCAAGACCTCCACCACACTCAGCTCTAAGCGAATCGTCCGTCGTCCATCCTTACCGACTTGGAAGAAACCCATTATCCTCCGAAGGTCTCGCTGCCAAGTCCCCACCGTCATCCGCCGAGGCTATCTCCAACTGTTCACCAAAGAGTGTCTCAAGTTCTGCGCCTCCCAGCAGGAGGCCGAGGAGAAGGCGCTGAACGAGGAGAAGGTGGCCTACGACTGCAGCCCCAACAAGAACATGTACCTGAATGTGGTCCTGAACACCCTCAAGAGACTGAAGGGCCTGACCCCCAGCTCCATGCCGGGCCTCAGCAGGGCCGCCCTGTACAGCCGCCTCCAGGAGTTCCTGCTCACCCAGGACCAGCTCAAGGAGAACGGCTACCCCTTCCCGCACCCCGAGCGGCCCGGAGGCGCCGTCCTCTTCACTGGCCAGGGGAAGGGGCCCGGCGACTCCTCCTGCAGGGTCTGCTGCCGTTGTGGCACCGACTACCTGGTGTCCTCCTCGGGCCGCTGTCTACGCGACCAGTTGTGTTATTATCACTGGGGGCGGGTCCGCTCCAGCCAAGTGGCTGGAGGCCGGGTTAGCCAGTACACCTGCTGTGCAGCTGCTCCTGGCTCAGTGGGCTGCCAGGTGGCGAAGCAGCACGTGCGGGACGGCCGCAAGGAGAGCCTCCATGGCTTCGTGAAGACCTTCAAGAAAGAGTTTTCCACAGACGCTTATCCAGGAATCTACGCCTTGGACTGTGAGATGTGCTACACCACGCATGGCCTGGAGCTGACCCGCGTCACCGTGGTGGACGCCGACATGCAAGTGGTGTACGACACCTTCGTCAAGCCCGACAACGAGATCGTGGACTACAACACCAGGTTTTCCGGAGTGACCGAGGCCGACGTCGCCAAGACGAGCGTCACGTTGCCCGAAGTCCAAGCCATCCTGCTGAGCTTTTTCAGCGCCCAAACCATCCTCATCGGGCACAGCCTGGAGAGCGATCTGCTGGCCCTCAAGCTGATCCACAGCACCGTGGTGGACACGGCCGTGCTCTTCCCGCACTACCTGGGTTTCCCCTACAAGCGTTCCCTCAGGAATCTCGCGGCCGACTACCTGGGACAGATCATCCAGGACAGCCAGGACGGCCACAACTCCAGCGAGGACGCAAACGCCTGCCTGCAGCTGGCGATGTGGAAGGTTCGACAGCGCGCCCAGATCCAGCCACGCCACCGGTCCGCCTCTCCCGCCGCCCTGGCCTGTCCTGAGCCCCAGGCCTCTTCCCAAACTGCCATCGATCCCGAGAGCTAGCCCTGTCCACCTCGCCGCAAAGCGAAAGAAACTGGAGCAGCCGGCGGCAGGAGAGGGCCAAAAGCCAAGACTAACCCCGACCCCGGACTCCCAGTCCCCCAGAGTCCCTGCCGCGGGCCGTCGTCCCTGTCCCCATCCCTCTTCCCCTCCCAGACCTCTGTCCTTCCACCAATGGGCTCCCCGAGGCCCCAGCCGCCACTCCCAGTCCCCGGAGACCCTGCCGCCGCCCCTGGCGCCTGTGCCCATCCCTCTGCCCCTCCCAGACCTCTGGCCTTCCACCACTAGCCTCCCCCAGCCCACCTGGACTTCCCCGGCCTCTGACAACAAGGCCAGCCCCCAGGCCCACCAGCCTCCTGATCGTCTTCGTTCTTGGGCCTCTTCCCCTTCTGTGGGGCTGTCTGAACCTCCCCTCCCCCACCCGATTTTTCCCCCGCCCCCGGGGCAGGCGCAGAATAAATGTCTGTATGAAGTTAAAAATTAAAAATAAAAAAAAAGCTAAAAACAACTCAAAGTCCTTTGCTTTTGAATGTGCGCTTACCTGGTTTTCTCTAGAGGCACCACTGTGAGGTGGCTCAAGCCCTTAGGCTCTGGAGTTAGACATCTGGGTTCCCATTCCAATTCCACCACTGACTAGCTTTGTCATATTGGACGCATAACTTTTTTGCGCTTCTACTTCTTGATCTTTCAAGTGTCATCAGAAGATAATTAGACACCCACACAATAGCAATGGGAGATTTTAACACCCCACCGTCAACATGAAACAGATCAACGAGACAGAAAGTTGAAAAGGATATCCAGGAACTGAACTTAGCTCTGCACCAAGCAGACCGAATAGACATCTACATTAACTCTCCACCCCAAATCAACAGAATATACATTCTTCTCAGCACCACATCACACTTATTCCAAAACTGACCACATAGTTGGAAGGAAAGCACTCCTCCGCAAATGCAAAAGAACAGAAATTACAACCAACTGTCTCTCAGACCCCAGGGCAGTCAAACTGGACCTCAGGATGAAGAAACTCACTCAAAACCGCTCAACTACACGGAAACGGAGCAATCTGCTCCTGAGTGACTACTGGGTACATAGCGAAATGAAGACAGAATAAAGATGTTCTTTGAAACCAATGAGAACAAAGACACAACATACCAGAATCTCTGGGATACATTGAAAGCAGTGTGTAGAGGGAAACGTAGCATTAAATGCCCACAAGAGAAAGCAGGAAAGATCTAAAATGGACACCCTCACGTCCCAATTCAAAGAACCAGGGAAGCAAGAGCAAACACAATGCCTGAATCAGTCAGTCAACTTCCAACAGGGCTCCAAGAGAGAATGAACCACCATGCCTCTTTAAATCCACGTTTCTATTTGGAATCTTCAATGAGAGATGAGACACTAAGCAGCTAGTTTTGGTGGAATGGCTGATTTTGTCAATGTTTTCGGTGTGTGAGTGTGTGTGTGTGTGTGTATGTATGGATAACTAAATTAAACTGATAATCTGGATGCTTACATTTCCATTCATTTAATTTGTGTATGTGAGCCCACGCACACGTATATACACACACACTAACACTTCCAGAACACTGACTTAGTGAAGAACTGGATTTCCAGTGTGTCAGACAAATTTCAGAAAGCGCTGAAGAAGGGCATTTCTGATGGATTTCACCGTTCCTGGAATTTTATTTTCCTTTATAACTTAGAGTTCTTCTCTGGAGATTTAATAGATAAAAGTCTTTTGCAGTGTACGTTATTTCATTTTATTTTTATAATTTATTTGAATTGTCATTTTAAATTGACAAATAAAAATGATAGATATTTATGGTGTACAACATGATGTTTCATATATGTATACATTGTGGAATGACACAAAAATCAAGCTAATTAACACATTCGTTTCCTCACACACTGATTTTATGGTGATGAGAACATGTTTCAAATCTACTCTGATAGCACATTTCAAGTATACAGTACATAGTTACCCACTGTGGTTGCCGTGCTGTTCAACATATCTCTAGAACTATTCGTATCTGGAATTTTGTATCATTAGACTAACATCTCCCAATCCCTCCCCGGCCCCTGCCTCGGGTAAGCAGCGTTCTGCTCTCTACGACTCTGAGTTCCACTTTTTTACATTGCACATAGAAGTGAGATCGTGCAGTATTTGTATTTCTGTGTTTGCTTTTTAAAACTTTATGATGTATTGATGTATTTTTTCAGACAGTGTCGGAGTCTGTCACCAAGGCTGGAGTACAGTGACACAAACACGGCTCACCACGGCCTCCACCTCCCGGGGTCAAGAGATCCTCCCACTTCAGCCTCCTGAGTAGCTAGGACTACAGGCGTCCAACACCACACCTGGCTAATTTTTGTATTTTTTGTAGAGATGGTTGATCTCCAACTCCTGGGCTCAACTCTTCCTCCTCCCTTCTCCTCCCAAAGTCCTGGGATTACAGGCCTGAGCCACTGTGTCTGGCCTTTGCTTTATTTCACACAGTAGAACATCCTCTAGGCTCATTCATGTTGCTAATGATAAGATTTCTTTCTTTTTCAAGGCTGAATAGGATTCTATTGGATATATGTACCTATATAGATAGATAGATAGATAGATAGATATACATTTATTATTATTGTTTTGGGGGGGATATGGTTTCGCTCGTGTTCCCCAGGCTGGAGTGCAGTGGCATGATTTCGGCTCACTACAACCTCTGCCTCCCAGGCTGAAGTGATTCTCCTGCCTCAGCTGAGATTAAAGGCATGTCCCATCATGTGCGGCCAATTTTGTGTTTCTAGGAGAGATGGGTTTTCACCATGTTGGCCAGGCTGGTCTCGAACTCCAACAATTCTACTTCAACTATTTATTGGAAACAAATACTTATGTGTGAGAAACAAGATTTTCAAGAGTGAAAGATTTAAAAACGACTTAATTGTACATCAGTAAGAGGCTGGCTAACTAAATCAGAGTACGTTCATCCTTACAGAAGAATACTATGCAGCTAGAACAAAACCAAATGGAGGAAACTCTTCCAAATGGTAACTTGGAATGATGTTCAAGACTTATTGTAAAATAAGTTTACAGTAAGGTGTAAGGTACCTTATGGCAAAATTCTCTCAGAAATGTGTGTGTGTGGATTTCAAGTCATCCCAGTCCTAGAACATTGTGCTCTTTAGAGATGCCATACCTGTCTTTCCCTTTGTAATATCAAAGCAGTAATATCTTCTCTGGAGGCTTGTTGGGTGAATTGAATGGAAGAAAGTTAAGGAGGTACCAGAACCATTGCTGTTTCCCCTCCGTAGCCCTGCCACCCACTAAAGAAAGTTGGATGAGATTACTTAATGATTTCCCATTAAGTTGTATTTCCAAATATCATGATTACCATTTGAATGTAGTTGGTATGGAGCTTCGTGAGTGTGTGCTTCGTTTATTATGCATCACGTTGAGCTCCTTGTTATTTGCCTCCTAGTTATCATAGTAAAACTCTACTCCTCTACTCCGAGGAGCCCCTACCATCCGTATCGTCACTTTCCGGCCCAGCACTCTTCATGCTCGTTCGTTTAAAGCATTCTACATTGGGCAAATGAATCTTGGAAGGCAAAAGCTACTGAATTTAGCGAGTTTGTGGAGGCGTTCCCACCGATCAGCCAGGTGGAGTTCCACACACCCGATGACTGCACAACTCCTATAAGGCAGCAATATGCTGCAAACCCAGACGGCCACTCTTCTCACACCTCGTCCCTTTGCTGTTCTGGATAATGAGGTCAATAGTCACCTAGGCAACTTGCAAAACTAACTGAAATGGAGAAAGGCCTTCCGGCTGGTGACTAGCCGAGGTCCACCTGGCCCCAATAAGCTGCTGAACAAGAAGGGCTGCCAGAAATTTCCCCCTAGGGAATTTGGTGGAGACGAAGACCTGCTCACTGGACAACGGTTCCTCCCAGGATACCCCCAAGCTGAAGAAGCGGGCTCTGAGCCACCCCCTTTCACCCTCCTTTTCCCCACCCTGGCCTGCTGAAGGTGCGCGTCAGGATGCGGACTACTGAGCCCTAAAGAAATAAGTCCTTCCACTTTGACCCCACGGAGGATTGCCTGTGCGGATCTTCAACGAGTCTACCAGTGTCTAGACACGGGAGCAGTTCTGTCTGGCACAGCAGCTCCCTCAAGGAAGACAAGAGTGAGGAGAAAGGAAACTCAAGTCTGACCATTCTGCCCTGGGAGACAAGAGGAGGATCTCATCTCTCATCTTTCCAAGCAAGGCAACGAGACTTTCTCTCATCTTTCCAAGCAAGGCAAGGAGACTTTTTCTCATGAGGAAACAAAAAGAAGTTGGAAGGAACGAAACCAGCCTGGAAGGTGAATTCCTAAGGATTGCCCATTGAAACTGACAAAATGGCCCTTGTTTGACGAGAGGAATGAGCAGAGCATTGATGTGGTCAAAAAGGACTCGAGTGAGACTTTCCCAGCATGTTTCTACCAAAGCTTTGTCTAAGTTTCGCAAAACACTCTCCTAATAAGCAGATGTTTGGCTCTTCAGAAAGTCAACATGCAAAATGCCTTGAGCGTCCCATAACACTGATGCCATGATGTTGCCTTTGGTCTGCCCTCCTTTTCCTTTGACTGGACCACTGTCATCTCTTGGTAGCCATCGCTTTGATGACGCTTTGTCTTCAGGATCATATTGGCAAAGCCATGTTCCAAATTCCGGTTACAATTTGTCAAACAGGTGCCCCAGGATCGTGATCCCTCCTGTTGAAAATTTCCACTGATAGCTCTCGTCGTCACTGCAGCTGATCTGGGCACAATGGTTTTCACAGCCACTGCAGGATTCATCTTCCACATCTTCTCATCTCTTCTTGAAACAAGCCATACCTCCGTAAAGAGTTGATTTCTTTGGGCTAGTGTCCTTAGAAGCTTTTCTTCAAACATCAATGATTTCTTCATTCTTCCACCCAAGCTTCACCGTCAATTGGATGTTTGCTCTTGCTGCAATTTTAGCGGAATTCAAGTTGCACTGATAGGAGGCCTTTTCAGTGGATGTCTCATCCTTCTTAGTGCCTCCAATGAGATCCAGTTCAGAAAGGTTGTAAGAAGTTAGTACATGTTTATTTTAGTGAAAACGAATTGAAATCCATGCATAGATTTCTCACCATGTACATTTTCTATGAACTTTCGGAAGACCCCCTGTACTGAATATTGCCCAAATCCTGGGAGAGAAGTGGATGCGGTCCACTTCCTGTCTTCAGTTTGCCCACAGTGGAGGAGTGCACAGAGCAGGGAAAGGCAGCCCCAGAGAGAGGCATGCCCTCCAGCATGCGGCAGACTGCTGGCCCAGTCCTGGCTCCATGGGTTGCTGTGTGGGCCCAGCAAGCTGACCAACCTCCCTGAACCTTAATTTAATCCTAGGTAGCCCAATTCCACTCGCTATTATAGGACTGCTGTGCAGGGACAGTCAATTAACTTAAGAAAAGGAACCTAGCTCCAAGGTTGGCAACCGGGAATTCCAGTTGATTCCATGGGCGGACCCCCTGAGGAATCCCCAAGCTGAAGTCTCGTGGAAGATGAGGTTCAGTGTGACTAGACTGAAGCACCAATCCAATGAAGGGGAAGTCCCACCCACTCTGCCCTGTGCCTGTATAAAGGTGAGGCGGGGCGGCCGCGCCACTCATTGAAGCCGCCAGTTGGGAGAGGAGCAGAGCCAGGCCGGTGCTCCCGAAGGCAGCAAGATGTTGCGAGCCACAGCTCCCTGCTGGTTCTCACGTGCATACCCAGAAGCTAAGAAGGTGGCCGAGGAGGCGGCCCACGAGGCAAGCCGCCATTTGGGAGAGGAGCAGAGCCAGGTCGGTGTTCCCGAAGGCAGCAAGATGTTGCGAGCCACAGCTCCCTGCTGGTTCCCACCTGCATGCCCAGAAGCCAAGAAGGTGGCCGAGGAGGCGGCCCTCGAGGCAAGCCGCCAGTTGGGAGAGGAGCAGAGCCAGGCCGGTGCTCCCGAAGGCAGCAAGATGTTGCGAGCCACAGCTCCCTGCTGGTTCCCACCTGCATACCCAGAAGCCAAGAAGGTGGCCGAGGAGGCGCCCCACGAGGCAAGCCGCCATTTGGGAGTGGAGCAGAGCCAGGTCGGTGTTCCCGAAGGCAGCAAGATGTTGCGAGCCACAGCTCCCTGCTGGTTCCCTCCTGCATACCCAGAAGCCAAGAAGGTGGCCGAGGAGGCGGCCCTCGAGGCTCCAGAATTCCCACTGCCCTCTCATCAGCCTGCCCAGAGCTTCGGGCTCTGCGTGCCCCAGATGCACAACCAGGCCTCAGCACTCGTGGACATCCGGGCGGAGCCCCAGAATAGGGGTCCGGCGGTGCCCCCAGCGTGGCCCAAGATGGCGACGGAGGCGTGGTACTTCCCCGCGCAGAGGGGGTCGGCCTGCTGCTTGCCAGCCGCCCCAAGGCTGACAGAGAGGCCCTGTGGAGTCCGCATCTCAGCCCCCAGGGAGAGGAAGAGGATCGCCCACTTTCCCAGCCCCTGCTTGGTCGCAGGTCGCACCGATGCCAAGAGAACCCGGGTGGCCGGCAGCAGCCAACGCTCCAATGGCTCCAGGGTCGGCACACAGCCACGGAAGACTGGTCGCAACAGACGGGGGAGGGCATGCAAGACCTCCACCACACTCAGCTCTAAGCGAATCGTCCGTCGTCCATCCTTACCGACTTGGAAGAAACCCATTATCCTCCGAAGGTCTCGCTGCCAAGTCCCCACCGTCATCCGCCGAGGCTATCTCCAACTGTTCACCAAAGAGTGTCTCAAGTTCTGCGCCTCCCAGCAGGAGGCCGAGGAGAAGGCGCTGAACGAGGAGAAGGTGGCCTACGACTGCAGCCCCAACAAGAACATGTACCTGAATGTGGTCCTGAACACCCTCAAGAGACTGAAGGGCCTGACCCCCAGCTCCATGCCGGGCCTCAGCAGGGCCGCCCTGTACAGCCGCCTCCAGGAGTTCCTGCTCACCCAGGACCAGCTCAAGGAGAACGGCTACCCCTTCCCGCACCCCGAGCGGCCCGGAGGCGCCGTCCTCTTCACTGGCCAGGGGAAGGGGCCCGGCGACTCCTCCTGCAGGGTCTGCTGCCGTTGTGGCACCGACTACCTGGTGTCCTCCTCGGGCCGCTGTCTACGCGACCAGTTGTGTTATTATCACTGGGGGCGGGTCCGCTCCAGCCAAGTGGCTGGAGGCCGGGTTAGCCAGTACACCTGCTGTGCAGCTGCTCCTGGCTCAGTGGGCTGCCAGGTGGCGAAGCAGCACGTGCGGGACGGCCGCAAGGAGAGCCTCCATGGCTTCGTGAAGACCTTCAAGAAAGAGTTTTCCACAGACGCTTATCCAGGAATCTACGCCTTGGACTGTGAGATGTGCTACACCACGCATGGCCTGGAGCTGACCCGCGTCACCGTGGTGGACGCCGACATGCAAGTGGTGTACGACACCTTCGTCAAGCCCGACAACGAGATCGTGGACTACAACACCAGGTTTTCCGGAGTGACCGAGGCCGACGTCGCCAAGACGAGCGTCACGTTGCCGGAAGTCCAAGCCATCCTGCTGAGCTTTTTCAGCGCCCAAACCATCCTCATCGGGCACAGCCTGGAGAGCGATCTGCTGGCCCTCAAGCTGATCCACAGCACCGTGGTGGACACGGCCGTGCTCTTCCCGCACTACCTGGGTTTCCCCTACAAGCGTTCCCTCAGGAATCTCGCGGCCGACTACCTGGGACAGATCATCCAGGACAGCCAGGACGGCCACAACTCCAGCGAGGACGCAAACGCCTGCCTGCAGCTGGCGATGTGGAAGGTTCGACAGCGCGCCCAGATCCAGCCACGCCACCGGTCCGCCTCTCCCGCCGCCCTGGCCTGTCCTGAGCCCCAGGCCTCTTCCCAAACTGCCATCGATCCCGAGAGCTAGCCCTGTCCACCTCGCCGCAAAGCGAAAGAAACTGGAGCAGCCGGCGGCAGGAGAGGGCCAAAAGCCAAGACTAACCCCGACCCCGGACTCCCAGTCCCCCGGAGTCCCTGCCGCGGGCCGTCGTCCCTGTCCCCATCCCTCTGCCCCTCCCAGACCTCTGTCCTTCCAGCAATGGGCTCCCCGAGGCCCCAGCCGCCACTCCCAGTCCCCGGAGACCCTGCCGCCGCCCCTGGCGCCTGTGCCCATCCCTCTGCCCCTCCCAGACCTCTGGCCTTCCACCACTAGCCTCCCCCAGCCCACCTGGACTTCCCCGGCCTCTGACAACAAGGCCAGCCCCCAGGCCCACCAGCCTCCTGATCGTCTTCGTTCTTGGGCCTCTTCCCCTTCTGTGGGGCTGTCTGAACCTCCCCTCCCCCACCCGATATTTCCCCCGCCCCCGGGGCAGGCGCAGAATAAATGTCTGTATGAAGTTAAAAATTAAAAATAAAAAAAAAGCTAAAAACAACTCAAAGTCCTTTGCTTTTGAATGTGCGCTTACCTGGTTTTCTCTAGAGGCACCACTGTGAGGTGGCTCAAGCCCTTAGGCTCTGGAGTTAGACATCTGGGTTCCCATTCCAATTCCACCACTGACTAGCTTTGTCATATTGGACGCATAACTTTTTTGCGCTTCTACTTCTTGATCTTTCAAGTGTCATCAGAAGATAATTAGACACCCACACAATAGCAATGGGAGATTTTAACACCCCACCGTCAACATGAAACAGATCAACGAGACAGAAAGTTGAAAAGGATATCCAGGAACTGAACTTAGCTCTGCACCAAGCAGACCGAATAGACATCTACATTAACTCTCCACCCCAAATCAACAGAATATACATTCTTCTCAGCACCACATCACACTTATTCCAAAACTGACCACATAGTTGGAAGGAAAGCACTCCTCCGCAAATGCAAAAGAACAGAAATTACAACCAACTGTCTCTCAGACCCCAGGGCAGTCAAACTGGACCTCAGGATGAAGAAACTCACTCAAAACCGCTCAACTACACGGAAACGGAGCAATCTGCTCCTGAGTGACTACTGGGTACATAGCGAAATGAAGACAGAATAAAGATGTTCTTTGAAACCAATGAGAACAAAGACACAACATACCAGAATCTCTGGGATACATTGAAAGCAGTGTGTAGAGGGAAACGTAGCATTAAATGCCCACAAGAGAAAGCAGGAAAGATCTAAAATGGACACCCTCACGTCCCAATTCAAAGAACCAGGGAAGCAAGAGCAAACACAATGCCTGAATCAGTCAGTCAACTTCCAACAGGGCTCCAAGAGAGAATGAACCACCATGCCTCTTTAAATCCACGTTTCTATTTGGAATCTTCAATGAGAGATGAGACACTAAGCAGCTAGTTTTGGTGGAATGGCTGATTTTGTCAATGTTTTCGGTGTGTGAGTGTGTGTGTGTGTGTGTACGTATGGATAACTAAATTGAACTGATAATCTGGATGCTTACATTTCCATTCATTTAATTTGTGTATGTGAGCCCACGCACACGTATATACACACACACTAACACTTCCAGAACACTGACTTAGTGAAGAACTGGATTTCCAGTGTGTCAGACAAATTTCAGAAAGCGCTGAAGAAGGGCATTTCTGATGGATTTCACCGTTCCTGGAATTTTATTTTCCTTTATAACTTAGAGTTCTTCTCTGGAGATTTAATAGATAAAAGTCTTTTGCAGTGTACGTTATTTCATTTTATTTTTATAATTTATTTAAATTGTCATTTGAAATTGACAAATAAAAATGATATATATTTATGGTGTACAACATGATGTTTCATATATGTATACATTGTGGAATGACACAAAAATCAAGCTAATTAACACATTCGTTTCCTCACATACTGATTTTATGGTGATGAGAACATGTTTCAAATCTACTCTGATAGCACATTTCAAGTATACAGTACATAGTTACCCACTGTGGTTGCCGTGCTGTTCAACATATCTCTAGAACTATTCGTATCTGAAATTTTGTATCATTAGACTAACATCTCCCAATCCCTCCCCGGCCCCTGCCTCGGGTAAGCAGCGTTCTGCTCTCTACGACTCTGAGTTCCACTTTTTTACATTGCACATAGAAGTGAGATCGTGCAGTATTTGTATTTCTGTGTTTGCTTTTTAAAACTTTATGATGTATTGATGTATTTTTTCAGACAGTGTCGGAGTCTGTCACCAAGGCTGGAGTACAGTGACACAAACACGGCTCACCACGGCCTCCACCTCCCGGGGTCAAGAGATCCTCCCACTTCAGCCTCCTGAGTAGCTAGGACTACAGGCGTCCAACACCACACCTGGCTAATTTTTGTATTTTTTGTAGAGATGGTTGATCTCCAACTCCTGGGCTCAACTCTTCCTCCTCCCTTCTCCTCCCAAAGTCCTGGGATTACAGGCCTGAGCCACTGTGTCTGGCCTTTGCTTTATTTCACACAGTAGAACATCCTCTAGGCTCATTCATGTTGCTAATGATAAGATTTCTTTCTTTTTCAAGGCTGAATAGGATTCTATTGGATATATGTACCTATATAGATAGAGAGATAGATAGATATACATTTATTATTATTGTTTTGGGGGGGATATGGTTTCGCTCGTGTTCCCCAGGCTGGAGTGCAGTGGCATGATTTCGGCTCACTACAACCTCTGCCTCCCAGGCTGAAGTGATTCTCCTGCCTCAGCTGAGATTAAAGGCATGTCCCATCATGTGCGGCCAATTTTGTGTTTCTAGGAGAGATGGGTTTTCACCATGTTGGCCAGGCTGGTCTCGAACTCCAACAATTCTACTTCAACTATTTATTGGATACAAATATTTATGTGTGAGAAACAAGATTTTCAAGAGTGAAAGATTTAAAAACGACTTAATTGTACATCAGTAAGAGGCTGGCTAACTAAATCAGAGTACGTTCATCCTTACAGAAGAATACTATGCAGCTAGAACAAAACCAAATGGAGGAAACTCTTCCAAATGGTAACTTGGAATGATGTTCAAGACTTATTGTAAAATAAGTTTACAGTAAGGTGTAAGGTACCTTATGGCAAAATTCTCTCAGAAATGTGTGTGTGTGGATTTCAAGTCATCCCAGTCCTAGAACATTGTGCTCTTTAGAGATGCCATACCTGTCTTTCCCTTTGTAATATCAAAGCAGTAATATCTTCTCTGGAGGCTTGTTGGGTGAATTGAATGGAAGAAAGTTAAGGAGGTACCAGAACCATTGCTGTTTCCCCTCCGTAGCCCTGCCACCCACTAAAGAAAATTGGATGAGATTACTTAATGATTTCCCATTAAGTTGTATTTCCAAATATCATGATTACCATTTGAATGTAGTTGGTATGGAGCTTCGTGAGTGTGTGCTTCGTTTATTATGCATCACGTTCAGCTCCTTGTTATTTGCCTCCTAGTTATCATAGTAAAACTCTACTCCTCTACTCCGAGGAGCCCCTACCATCCGTATCGTCACTTTCCGGCCCAGCACTCTTCATGCTCATTCGTTTAAAGCATTCTACATTGGGCAAATGAATCTTGGAAGGCAAAAGCTACTGAATTTAGCGAGTTTGTGGAGGCGTTCCCACCGATCAGCCAGGTGGAGTTCCACACACCCGATGACTGCACAACTCCTATAAGGCAGCAATATGCTGCAAACCCAGACGGCCACTCTTCTCACCCCTCGTCCCTTTGCTGTTCTGGATAATGAGGTCAATAGTCACCTAGGCAACTTGCAAAACTAACTGAAATGGAGAAAGGCCTTCCGGCTGGTGACTAGCCGAGGTCCACCTGGCCCCAATAAGCTGCTGAACAAGAAGGGCTGCCAGAAATTTCCCCCTAGGGAATTTGGTGGAGACGAAGACCTGCTCACTGGACAACGGTTCCTCCCAGGATACCCCCAAGCTGAAGAAGCGGGCTCTGAGCCACCCCCTTTCACCCTCCTTTTCCCCACCCTGGCCTGCTGAAGGTGCGCGTCAGGATGCGGACTACTGAGCCCTAAAGAAATAAGTCCTTCCACTTTGACCCCACGGAGGATTGCCTGCGCGGATCTTCAACGAGTCTACCAGTGTCTAGACACGGGAGCAGTTCTGTCTGGCACAGCAGCTCCCTCAAGGAAGACAAGAGTGAGGAGAAAGGAAACTCAAGTCTGACCATTCTGCCCTGGGAGACAAGAGGAGGATCTCATCTCTCATCTTTCCAAGCAAGGCAACGAGACTTTCTCTCATCTTTCCAAGCAAGGCAAGGAGACTTTTTCTCATGAGGAAACAAAAAGAAGTTGGAAGGAACGAAACCAGCCTGGAAGGTGAATTCCTAAGGATTGCCCATTGAAACTGACAAAATGGCCCTTGTTTGACGAGAGGAATGAGCAGAGCATTGATGTGGTCAAAAAGGACTCGAGTGAGACTTTCCCAGCATGTTTCTACCAAAGCTTTGTCTAAGTTTCGCAAAACACTCTCCTAATAAGCAGATGTTTGGCTCTTCAGAAAGTCAACATGCAAAATGCCTTGAGCGTCCCATAACACTGATGCCATGATGTTGCCTTTGGTCTGCCCTCCTTTTCCTTTGACTGGACCACTGCCATCTCTTGGTAGCCATCGCTTTGATGACGCTTTGTCTTCAGGATCATATTGGCAAAGCCATGTTCCAAATTCCGGTTACAATTTGTCAAACAGGTGCCCCAGGATCGTGATCCCTCCTGTTGAAAATTTCCACTGATAGCTCTCGTCGTCACTGCAGCTGATCTGGGCACAATGGTTTTCACAGCCACTGCAGGATTCATCTTCCACATCTTCTCATCTCTTCTTGAAACAAGCCATACCTCCGTAAAGAGTTGATTTCTTTGGGCTAGTGTCCTTAGAAGCTTTTCTTCAAACATCAATGATTTCTTCATTCTTCCACCCAAGCTTCACCGTCAATTGGATGTTTGCTCTTGCTGCAATTTTAGCGGAATTCAAGTTGCACTGATAGGAGGCCTTTTCAGTGGATGTCTCATCCTTCTTAGTGCCTCCAATGAGATCCAGTTCAGAAAGGTTGTAAGAAGTTAGTACATGTTTATTTTAGTGAAAACGAATTGAAATCCATGCATAGATTTCTCACCATGTACATTTTCTATGAACTTTCGGAAGACCCCCTGTACTGAATATTGCCCAAATCCTGGGAGAGAAGTGGATGCGGTCCACTTCCTGTCTTCAGTTTGCCCACAGTGGAGGAGTGCACAGAGCAGGGAAAGGCAGCCCCAGAGAGAGGCATGCCCTCCAGCATGCGGCAGACTGCTGGCCCAGTCCTGGCTCCATGGGTTGCTGTGTGGGCCCAGCAAGCTGACCAACCTCCCTGAACCTTAATTTAATCCTAGGTAGCCCAATTCCACTCGCTATTATAGGACTGCTGTGCAGGGACAGTCAATTAACTTAAGAAAAGGAACCTAGCTCCAAGGTTGGCAACCGGGAATTCCAGTTGATTCCATGGGCGGACCCCCTGAGGAATCCCCAAGCTGAAGTCTCGTGGAAGATGAGGTTCAGTGTGACTAGACTGAAGCACCAATCCAATGAAGGGGAAGTCCCACCCACTCTGCCCTGTGCCTGTATAAAGGTGAGGCGGGGCGGCCGCGCCACTCATTGAAGCCGCCAGTTGGGAGAGGAGCAGAGCCAGGCCGGTGCTCCCGAAGGCAGCAAGATGTTGCGAGCCACAGCTCCCTGCTGGTTCTCACCTGCATACCCAGAAGCTAAGAAGGTGGCCGAGGAGGCGGCCCACGAGGCAAGCCGCCATTTGGGAGAGGAGCAGAGCCAGGTCGGTGTTCCCGAAGGCAGCAAGATGTTGCGAGCCACAGCTCCCTGCTGGTTCCCACCTGCATGCCCAGAAGCCAAGAAGGTGGCCGAGGAGGCGGCCCTCGAGGCAAGCCGCCAGTTGGGAGAGGAGCAGAGCCAGGCCGGTGCTCCCGAAGGCAGCAAGATGTTGCGAGCCACAGCTCCCTGCTGGTTCCCACCTGCATACCCAGAAGCCAAGAAGGTGGCCGAGGAGGCGCCCCACGAGGCAAGCCGCCATTTGGGAGTGGAGCAGAGCCAGGTCGGTGTTCCCGAAGGCAGCAAGATGTTGCGAGCCACAGCTCCCTGCTGGTTCCCTCCTGCATACCCAGAAGCCAAGAAGGTGGCCGAGGAGGCGGCCCTCGAGGCTCCAGAATTCCCACTGCCCTCTCATCAGCCTGCCCAGAGCTTCGGGCTCTGCGTGCCCCAGATGCACAACCAGGCCTCAGCACTCGTGGACATCCGGGCGGAGCCCCAGAATAGGGGTCCGGCGGTGCCCCCAGCGTGGCCCAAGATGGCGACGGAGGCGTGGTACTTCCCCGCGCAGAGGGGGTCGGCCTGCTGCTTGCCAGCCGCCCCAAGGCTGACAGAGAGGCCCTGTGGAGTCCGCATCTCAGCCCCCAGGGAGAGGAAGAGGATCGCCCACTTTCCCAGCCCCTGCTTGGTCGCAGGTCGCACCGATGCCAAGAGAACCCGGGTGGCCGGCAGCAGCCAACGCTCCAATGGCTCCAGGGTCGGCACACAGCCACGGAAGACTGGTCGCAACAGACGGGGGAGGGCATGCAAGACCTCCACCACACTCAGCTCTAAGCGAATCGTCCGTCGTCCATCCTTACCGACTTGGAAGAAACCCATTATCCTCCGAAGGTCTCGCTGCCAAGTCCCCACCGTCATCCGCCGAGGCTATCTCCAACTGTTCACCAAAGAGTGTCTCAAGTTCTGCGCCTCCCAGCAGGAGGCCGAGGAGAAGGCGCTGAACGAGGAGAAGGTGGCCTACGACTGCAGCCCCAACAAGAACATGTACCTGAATGTGGTCCTGAACACCCTCAAGAGACTGAAGGGCCTGACCCCCAGCTCCATGCCGGGCCTCAGCAGGGCCGCCCTGTACAGCCGCCTCCAGGAGTTCCTGCTCACCCAGGACCAGCTCAAGGAGAACGGCTACCCCTTCCCGCACCCCGAGCGGCCCGGAGGCGCCGTCCTCTTCACTGGCCAGGGGAAGGGGCCCGGCGACTCCTCCTGCAGGGTCTGCTGCCGTTGTGGCACCGACTACCTGGTGTCCTCCTCGGGCCGCTGTCTACGCGACCAGTTGTGTTATTATCACTGGGGGCGGGTCCGCTCCAGCCAAGTGGCTGGAGGCCGGGTTAGCCAGTACACCTGCTGTGCAGCTGCTCCTGGCTCAGTGGGCTGCCAGGTGGCGAAGCAGCACGTGCGGGACGGCCGCAAGGAGAGCCTCCATGGCTTCGTGAAGACCTTCAAGAAAGAGTTTTCCACAGACGCTTATCCAGGAATCTACGCCTTGGACTGTGAGATGTGCTACACCACGCATGGCCTGGAGCTGACCCGCGTCACCGTGGTGGACGCCGACATGCAAGTGGTGTACGACACCTTCGTCAAGCCCGACAACGAGATCGTGGACTACAACACCAGGTTTTCCGGAGTGACCGAGGCCGACGTCGCCAAGACGAGCGTCACGTTGCCCGAAGTCCAAGCCATCCTGCTGAGCTTTTTCAGCGCCCAAACCATCCTCATCGGGCACAGCCTGGAGAGCGATCTGCTGGCCCTCAAGCTGATCCACAGCACCGTGGTGGACACGGCCGTGCTCTTCCCGCACTACCTGGGTTTCCCCTACAAGCGTTCCCTCAGGAATCTCGCGGCCGACTACCTGGGACAGATCATCCAGGACAGCCAGGACGGCCACAACTCCAGCGAGGACGCAAACGCCTGCCTGCAGCTGGCGATGTGGAAGGTTCGACAGCGCGCCCAGATCCAGCCACGCCACCGGTCCGCCTCTCCCGCCGCCCTGGCCTGTCCTGAGCCCCAGGCCTCTTCCCAAACTGCCATCGATCCCGAGAGCTAGCCCTGTCCACCTCGCCGCAAAGCGAAAGAAACTGGAGCAGCCGGCGGCAGGAGAGGGCCAAAAGCCAAGACTAACCCCGACCCCGGACTCCCAGTCCCCCGGAGTCCCTGCCGCGGGCCGTCGTCCCTGTCCCCATCCCTCTGCCCCTCCCAGACCTCTGTCCTTCCACCAATGGGCTCCCCGAGGCCCCAGCCGCCACTCCCAGTCCCCGGAGACCCTGCCGCCGCCCCTGGCGCCTGTGCCCATCCCTCTGCCCCTCCCAGACCTCTGGCCTTCCACCACTAGCCTCCCCCAGCCCACCTGGACTTCCCCGGCCTCTGACAACAAGGCCAGCCCCCAGGCCCACCAGCCTCCTGATCGTCTTCGTTCTTGGGCCTCTTCCCCTTCTGTGGGGCTGTCTGAACCTCCCCTCCCCCACCCGATTTTTCCCCCGCCCCCGGGGCAGGCGCAGAATAAATGTCTGTATGAAGTTAAAAATTAAAAATAAAAAAAAAGCTAAAAACAACTCAAAGTCCTTTGCTTTTGAATGTGCGCTTACCTGGTTTTCTCTAGAGGCACCACTGTGAGGTGGCTCAAGCCCTTAGGCTCTGGAGTTAGACATCTGGGTTCCCATTCCAATTCCACCACTGACTAGCTTTGTCATATTGGACGCATAACTTTTTTGCGCTTCTACTTCTTGATCTTTCAAGTGTCATCAGAAGATAATTAGACACCCACACAATAGCAATGGGAGATTTTAACACCCCACCGTCAACATGAAACAGATCAACGAGACAGAAAGTTGAAAAGGATATCCAGGAACTGAACTTAGCTCTGCACCAAGCAGACCGAATAGACATCTACATTAACTCTCCACCCCAAATCAACAGAATATACATTCTTCTCAGCACCACATCACACTTATTCCAAAACTGACCACATAGTTGGAAGGAAAGCACTCCTCCGCAAATGCAAAAGAACAGAAATTACAACCAACTGTCTCTCAGACCCCAGGGCAGTCAAACTGGACCTCAGGATGAAGAAACTCACTCAAAACCGCTCAACTACACGGAAACGGAGCAATCTGCTCCTGAGTGACTACTGGGTACATAGCGAAATGAAGACAGAATAAAGATGTTCTTTGAAACCAATGAGAACAAAGACACAACATACCAGAATCTCTGGGATACATTGAAAGCAGTGTGTAGAGGGAAACGTAGCATTAAATGCCCACAAGAGAAAGCAGGAAAGATCTAAAATGGACACCCTCACGTCCCAATTCAAAGAACCAGGGAAGCAAGAGCAAACACAATGCCTGAATCAGTCAGTCAACTTCCAACAGGGCTCCAAGAGAGAATGAACCACCATGCCTCTTTAAATCCACGTTTCTATTTGGAATCTTCAATGAGAGATGAGACACTAAGCAGCTAGTTTTGGTGGAATGGCTGATTTTGTCAATGTTTTCGGTGTGTGAGTGTGTGTGTGTGTGTGTACGTATGGATAACTAAATTGAACTGATAATCTGGATGCTTACATTTCCATTCATTTAATTTGTGTATGTGAGCCCACGCACACGTATATACACACACACTAACACTTCCAGAACACTGACTTAGTGAAGAACTGGATTTCCAGTGTGTCAGACAAATTTCAGAAAGCGCTGAAGAAGGGCATTTCTGATGGATTTCACCGTTCCTGGAATTTTATTTTCCTTTATAACTTAGAGTTCTTCTCTGGAGATTTAATAGATAAAAGTCTTTTGCAGTGTACGTTATTTCATTTTATTTTTATAATTTATTTAAATTGTCATTTGAAATTGACAAATAAAAATGATATATATTTATGGTGTACAACATGATGTTTCATATATGTATACATTGTGGAATGACACAAAAATCAAGCTAATTAACACATTCGTTTCCTCACATACTGATTTTATGGTGATGAGAACATGTTTCAAATCTACTCTGATAGCACATTTCAAGTATACAGTACATAGTTACCCACTGTGGTTGCCGTGCTGTTCAACATATCTCTAGAACTATTCGTATCTGAAATTTTGTATCATTAGACTAACATCTCCCAATCCCTCCCCGGCCCCTGCCTCGGGTAAGCAGCGTTCTGCTCTCTACGACTCTGAGTTCCACTTTTTTACATTGCACATAGAAGTGAGATCGTGCAGTATTTGTATTTCTGTGTTTGCTTTTTAAAACTTTATGATGTATTGATGTATTTTTTCAGACAGTGTCGGAGTCTGTCACCAAGGCTGGAGTACAGTGACACAAACACGGCTCACCACGGCCTCCACCTCCCGGGGTCAAGAGATCCTCCCACTTCAGCCTCCTGAGTAGCTAGGACTACAGGCGTCCAACACCACACCTGGCTAATTTTTGTATTTTTTGTAGAGATGGTTGATCTCCAACTCCTGGGCTCAACTCTTCCTCCTCCCTTCTCCTCCCAAAGTCCTGGGATTACAGGCCTGAGCCACTGTGTCTGGCCTTTGCTTTATTTCACACAGTAGAACATCCTCTAGGCTCATTCATGTTGCTAATGATAAGATTTCTTTCTTTTTCAAGGCTGAATAGGATTCTATTGGATATATGTACCTATATAGATAGAGAGATAGATAGATATACATTTATTATTATTGTTTTGGGGGGGATATGGTTTCGCTCGTGTTCCCCAGGCTGGAGTGCAGTGGCATGATTTCGGCTCACTACAACCTCTGCCTCCCAGGCTGAAGTGATTCTCCTGCCTCAGCTGAGATTAAAGGCATGTCCCATCATGTGCGGCCAATTTTGTGTTTCTAGGAGAGATGGGTTTTCACCATGTTGGCCAGGCTGGTCTCGAACTCCAACAATTCTACTTCAACTATTTATTGGATACAAATATTTATGTGTGAGAAACAAGATTTTCAAGAGTGAAAGATTTAAAAACGACTTAATTGTACATCAGTAAGAGGCTGGCTAACTAAATCAGAGTACGTTCATCCTTACAGAAGAATACTATGCAGCTAGAACAAAACCAAATGGAGGAAACTCTTCCAAATGGTAACTTGGAATGATGTTCAAGACTTATTGTAAAATAAGTTTACAGTAAGGTGTAAGGTACCTTATGGCAAAATTCTCTCAGAAATGTGTGTGTGTGGATTTCAAGTCATCCCAGTCCTAGAACATTGTGCTCTTTAGAGATGCCATACCTGTCTTTCCCTTTGTAATATCAAAGCAGTAATATCTTCTCTGGAGGCTTGTTGGGTGAATTGAATGGAAGAAAGTTAAGGAGGTACCAGAACCATTGCTGTTTCCCCTCCGTAGCCCTGCCACCCACTAAAGAAAATTGGATGAGATTACTTAATGATTTCCCATTAAGTTGTATTTCCAAATATCATGATTACCATTTGAATGTAGTTGGTATGGAGCTTCGTGAGTGTGTGCTTCGTTTATTATGCATCACGTTCAGCTCCTTGTTATTTGCCTCCTAGTTATCATAGTAAAACTCTACTCCTCTACTCCGAGGAGCCCCTACCATCCGTATCGTCACTTTCCGGCCCAGCACTCTTCATGCTCATTCGTTTAAAGCATTCTACATTGGGCAAATGAATCTTGGAAGGCAAAAGCTACTGAATTTAGCGAGTTTGTGGAGGCGTTCCCACCGATCAGCCAGGTGGAGTTCCACACACCCGATGACTGCACAACTCCTATAAGGCAGCAATATGCTGCAAACCCAGACGGCCACTCTTCTCACCCCTCGTCCCTTTGCTGTTCTGGATAATGAGGTCAATAGTCACCTAGGCAACTTGCAAAACTAACTGAAATGGAGAAAGGCCTTCCGGCTGGTGACTAGCCGAGGTCCACCTGGCCCCAATAAGCTGCTGAACAAGAAGGGCTGCCAGAAATTTCCCCCTAGGGAATTTGGTGGAGACGAAGACCTGCTCACTGGACAACGGTTCCTCCCAGGATAAACCCAAGCTGAAGAAGCGGGCTCTGAGCCACCCCCTTTCACCCTCCTTTTCCCCACCCTGGCCTGCTGAAGGTGCGCGTCAGGATGCGGACTACTGAGCCCTAAAGAAATAAGTCCTTCCACTTTGACCCCACGGAGGATTGCCTGCGCGGATCTTCAACGAGTCTACAAGTGTCTAGACACGGGAGCAGTTCTGTCTGGCACAGCAGCTCCCTCAATGAAGACAAGAGTGAGGAGAAAGGAAACTCAAGTCTGACCATTCTGCCCTGGGAGACAAGAGGAGGATCTCATCTCTCATCTTTCCAAGCAAGGCAACGAGACTTTCTCTCATCTTTCCAAGCAAGGCAAGGAGACTTTTTCTCATGAGGAAACAAAAAGAAGTTGGAAGGAACGAAACCAGCCTGGAAGGTGAATTCCTAAGGATTGCCCATTGAAACTGACAAAATGGCCCTTGTTTGACGAGAGGAATGAGCAGAGCATTGATGTGGTCAAAAAGGACTCGAGTGAGACTTTCCCAGCATGTTTCTACCAAAGCTTTGTCTAAGTTTCGCAAAACACTCTCCTAATAAGCAGATGTTTGGCTCTTCAGAAAGTCAACATGCAAAATGCCTTGAGCGTCCCATAACACTGATGCCATGATGTTGCCTTTGGTCTGCCCTCCTTTTCCTTTGACTGGACCACTGCCATCTCTTGGTAGCCATCGCTTTGATGACGCTTTGTCTTCAGGATCATATTGGCAAAGCCATGTTCCAAATTCCGGTTACAATTTGTCAAACAGGTGCCCCAGGATCGTGATCCCTCCTGTTGAAAATTTCCACTGATAGCTCTCGTCGTCACTGCAGCTGATCTGGGCACAATGGTTTTCACAGCCACTGCAGGATTCATCTTCCACATCTTCTCATCTCTTCTTGAAACAAGCCATACCTCCGTAAAGAGTTGATTTCTTTGGGCTAGTGTCCTTAGAAGCTTTTCTTCAAACATCAATGATTTCTTCATTCTTCCACCCAAGCTTCACCGTCAATTGGATGTTTGCTCTTGCTGCAATTTTAGCGGAATTCAAGTTGCACTGATAGGAGGCCTTTTCAGTGGATGTCTCATCCTTCTTAGTGCCTCCAATGAGATCCAGTTCAGAAAGGTTGTAAGAAGTTAGTACATGTTTATTTTAGTGAAAACGAATTGAAATCCATGCATAGATTTCTCACCATGTACATTTTCTATGAACTTTCGGAAGACCCCCTGTACTGAATATTGCCCAAATCCTGGGAGAGAAGTGGATGCGGTCCACTTCCTGTCTTCAGTTTGCCCACAGTGGAGGAGTGCACAGAGCAGGGAAAGGCAGCCCCAGAGAGAGGCATGCCCTCCAGCATGCGGCAGACTGCTGGCCCAGTCCTGGCTCCATGGGTTGCTGTGTGGGCCCAGCAAGCTGACCAACCTCCCTGAACCTTAATTTAATCCTAGGTAGCCCAATTCCACTCGCTATTATAGGACTGCTGTGCAGGGACAGTCAATTAACTTAAGAAAAGGAACCTAGCTCCAAGGTTGGCAACCGGGAATTCCAGTTGATTCCATGGGCGGACCCCCTGAGGAATTCCCAAGCTGAAGTCTCGTGGAAGATGAGGTTCAGTGTGACTAGACTGAAGCACCAATCCAATGAAGGGGAAGTCCCACCCACTCTGCCCTGTGCCTGTATAAAGGTGAGGCGGGGCGGCCGCGCCACTCATTGAAGCCGCCAGTTGGGAGAGGAGCAGAGCCAGGCCGGTGCTCCCGAAGGCAGCAAGATGTTGCGAGCCACAGCTCCCTGCTGGTTCCCACCTGCATACCCAGAAGCTAAGAAGGTGGCCGAGGAGGCGGCCCACGAGGCAAGCCGCCATTTGGGAGAGGAGCAGAGCCAGGTCGGTGTTCCCGAAGGCAGCAAGATGTTGCGAGCCACAGCTCCCTGCTGGTTCCCACCTGCATGCCCAGAAGCCAAGAAGGTGGCCGAGGAGGCGGCCCTCGAGGCAAGCCGCCAGTTGGGAGAGGAGCAGAGCCAGGCCGGTGCTCCCGAAGGCAGCAAGATGTTGCGAGCCACAGCTCCCTGCTGGTTCCCACCTGCATACCCAGAAGCTAAGAAGGTGGCCGAGGAGGCGCCCCACGAGGCAAGCTGCCATTTGGGAGTGGAGCAGAGCCAGGTCGGTGTTCCCGAAGGCAGCAAGATGTTGCGAGCCACAGCTCCCTGCTGGTTCCCTCCTGCATACCCAGAAGCCAAGAAGGTGGCCGAGGAGGCGGCCCTCGAGGCTCCAGAATTCCCACTGCCCTCTCATCAGCCTGCCCAGAGCTTCGGGCTCTGCATGCCCCAGATGCACAACCAGGCCTCAGCACTCGTGGACATCCGGGCGGAGCCCCAGAATAGGGGTCCGGCGGTGCCCCCAGCGTGGCCCAAGATGGCGACGGAGGCGTGGTACTTCCCCGCGCAGAGGGGGTCGGCCTGCTGCTTGCCAGCCGCCCCAAGGCTGACAGAGAGGCCCTGTGGAGTCCGCATCTCAGCCCCCAGGGAGAGGAAGAGGATCGCCCACTTTCCCAGCCCCTGCTTGGTCGCAGGTCGCACCGATGCCAAGAGAACCCGGGTGGCCGGCAGCAGCCAACGCTCCAATGGCTCCAGGGTCGGCACACAGCCACGGAAGACTGGTCGCAACAGACGGGGGAGGGCATGCAAGACCTCCACCACACTCAGCTCTAAGCGAATCGTCCGTCGTCCATCCTTACCGACTTGGAAGAAACCCATTATCCTCCGAAGGTCTCGCTGCCAAGTCCCCACCGTCATCCGCCGAGGCTATCTCCAACTGTTCACCAAAGAGTGTCTCAAGTTCTGCGCCTCCCAGCAGGAGGCCGAGGAGAAGGCGCTGAACGAGGAGAAGGTGGCCTACGACTGCAGCCCCAACAAGAACATGTACCTGAATGTGGTCCTGAACACCCTCAAGAGACTGAAGGTCCTGAGCCCCAGCTCCATGCCGGGCCTCAGCAGGGCCGCCCTGTACAGCCGCCTCCAGGAGTTCCTGCTCACCCAGGACCAGCTCAAGGAGAACGGCTACCCCTTCCCGCACCCCGAGCGGCCCGGAGGCGCCGTCCTCTTCACTGGCCAGGGGAAGGGGCCCGGCGACTCCTCCTGCAGGGTCTGCTGCCGTTGTGGCACCGACTACCTGGTGTCCTCCTCGGGCCGCTGTCTACGCGACCAGTTGTGTTATTATCACTGGGGGCGGGTCCGCTCCAGCCAAGTGGCTGGAGGCCGGGTTAGCCAGTACACCTGCTGTGCAGCTGCTCCTGGCTCAGTGGGCTGCCAGGTGGCAAAGCAGCACGTGCGGGACGGCCGCAAGGAGAGCCTCCATGGCTTCGTGAAGACCTTCAAGAAAGAGTTTTCCACAGACGCTTATCCAGGAATCTACGCCTTGGACTGTGAGATGTGCTACACCACGCATGGCCTGGAGCTGACCCGCGTCACCGTGGTGGACGCCGACATGCAAGTGGTGTACGACACCTTCGTCAAGCCCGACAACGAGATCGTGGACTACAACACCAGGTTTTCCGGAGTGACCGAGGCCGACGTCGCCAAGACGAGCGTCACGTTGCCCGAAGTCCAAGCCATCCTGCTGAGCTTTTTCAGCGCCCAAACCATCCTCATCGGGCACAGCCTGGAGAGCGATCTGCTGGCCCTCAAGCTGATCCACAGCACCGTGGTGGACACGGCCGTGCTCTTCCCGCACTACCTGGGTTTCCCCTACAAGCGTTCCCTCAGGAATCTCGCGGCCGACTACCTGGGACAGATCATCCAGGACAGCCAGGACGGCCACAACTCCAGCGAGGACGCAAACGCCTGCCTGCAGCTGGCGATGTGGAAGGTTCGACAGCGCGCCCAGATCCAGCCACGCCACCGGTCCGCCTCTCCCGCCGCCCTGGCCTGTCCTGAGCCCCAGGCCTCTTCCCAAACTGCCATCGATCCCGAGAGCTAGCCCTGTCCACCTCGCCGCAAAGCGAAAGAAACTGGAGCAGCCGGCGGCAGGAGAGGGCCAAAAGCCAAGACTAACCCCGACCCCGGACTCCCAGTCCCCCGGAGTCCCTGCCGCGGGCCGTCGTCCCTGTCCCCATCCCTCTGCCCCTCCCAGACCTCTGTCCTTCCACCAATGGGCTCCCCGAGGCCCCAGCCGCCACTCCCAGTCCCCGGAGACCCTGCCGCCGCCCCTGGCGCCTGTGCCCATCCCTCTGCCCCTCCCAGACCTCTGGCCTTCCACCACTAGCCTCCCCCAGCCCACCTGGACTTCCCCGGCCTCTGACAACAAGGCCAGCCCCCAGGCCCACCAGCCTCCTGATCGTCTTCGTTCTTGGGCCTCTTCCCCTTCTGTGGGGCTGTCTGAACCTCCCCTCCCCCACCCGATTTTTCCCCCGCCCCCGGGGCAGGCGCAGAATAAATGTCTGTATGAAGTTAAAAATTAAAAATAAAAAAAAAGCTAAAAACCACTGAAAGTCCTTTGCTTTTGAATGTGCGCTTACCTGGTTTTCTCTAGAGGCACCACTGTGAGGTGGCTCAAGCCCTTAGGCTCTGGAGTTAGACATCTGGGTTCCCATTCCAATTCCACCACTGACTAGCTTTGTCATATTGGACGCATAACTTTTTTGCGCTTCTACTTCTTGATCTTTCAAGTGTCATCAGAAGATAATTAGACACCCACACAATAGCAATGGGAGATTTTAACACCCCACCGTCAACATGAAACAGATCAACGAGACAGAAAGTTGAAAAGGATATCCAGGAACTGAACTTAGCTCTGCACCAAGCAGACCGAATAGACATCTACATTAACTCTCCACCCCAAATCAACAGAATATACATTCTTCTCAGCACCACATCACACTTATTCCAAAACTGACCACATAGTTGGAAGGAAAGCACTCCTCCGCAAATGCAAAAGAACAGAAATTACAACCAACTGTCTCTCAGACCCCAGGGCAGTCAAACTGGACCTCAGGATGAAGAAACTCACTCAAAACCGCTCAACTACACGGAAACGGAGCAATCTGCTCCTGAGTGACTACTGGGTACATAGCGAAATGAAGACAGAATAAAGATGTTCTTTGAAACCAATGAGAACCAAGACACAACATACCAGAATCTCTGGGATACATTGAAAGCAGTGTGTAGAGGGAAACGTAGCATTAAATGCCCACAAGAGAAAGCAGGAAAGATCTAAAATGGACACCCTCACGTCCCAATTCAAAGAACCAGGGAAGCAAGAGCAAACACAATGCCTGAATCAGTCAGTCAACTTCCAACAGGGCTCCAAGAGAGAATGAACCACCATGCCTCTTTAAATCCACGTTTCTATTTGGAATCTTCAATGAGAGATGAGACACTAAGCAGCTAGTTTTGGTGGAATGGCTGATTTTGTCAATGTTTTCGGTGTGTGAGTGTGTGTGTGTGTGTGTACGTATGGATAACTAAATTAAACTGATAATCTGGATGCTTACATTTCCATTCATTTAATTTGTGTATGTGAGCCCACGCACACGTATATACACACACACTAACACTTCCAGAACACTGACTTAGTGAAGAACTGGATTTCCAGTGTGTCAGACAAATTTCAGAAAGCGCTGAAGAAGGGCATTTCTGATGGATTTCACCGTTCCTGGAATTTTATTTTCCTTTATAACTTAGAGTTCTTCTCTGGAGATTTAATAGATAAAAGTCTTTTGCAGTGTACGTTATTTCATTCTATTTTTATAATTTATTTGAATTGTCATTTTAAATTGACAAATAAAAATGATATATATTTATGGTGTACAACATGATGTTTCATATATGTATACATTGTGGAATGACACAAAAATCAAGCTAATTAACACATTCGTTTCCTCACATACTGATTTTATGGTGATGAGAACATGTTTCAAATCTACTCTGATAGCACATTTCAAGTATACAGTACATAGTTACCCACTGTGGTTGCCGTGCTGTTCAACATATCTCTAGAACTATTCGTATCTGAAATTTTGTATCATTAGACTAACATCTCCCAATCCCTCCCCGGCCCCTGCCTCGGGTAAGCAGCGTTCTGCTCTCTACGACTCTGAGTTCCACTTTTTTACATTGCACATAGAAGTGAGATCGTGCAGTATTTGTATTTCTGTGTTTGCTTTTTAAAACTTTATGATGTATTGATGTATTTTTTCAGACAGTGTCGGAGTCTGTCACCAAGGCTGGAGTACAGTGACACAAACACGGCTCACCACGGCCTCCACCTCCCGGGGTCAAGAGATCCTCCCACTTCAGCCTCCTGAGTAGCTAGGACTACAGGCGTCCAACACCACACCTGGCTAATTTTTGTATTTTTTGTAGAGATGGTTGATCTCCAACTCCTGGGCTCAACTCTTCCTCCTCCCTTCTCCTCCCAAAGTCCTGGGATTACAGGCCTGAGCCACTGTGTCTGGCCTTTGCTTTATTTCACACAGTAGAACATCCTCTAGGCTCATTCATGTTGCTAATGATAAGATTTCTTTCTTTTTCAAGGCTGAATAGGATTCTATTGGATATATGTACCTATATAGATAGATAGATAGATAGATAGACATTTATTATTATTGTTTTTGGGGGGATATGGTTTCGCTCGTGTTCCCCAGGCTGGAGTGCAGTGGCATGATTTCGGCTCACTACAACCTCTGCCTCCCAGGCTGAAGTGATTCTCCTGCCTCAGCTGAGATTAAAGGCATGTCCCATCATGTGCGGCCAATTTTGTGTTTCTAGGAGAGATGGGTTTTCACCATGTTGGCCAGGCTGGTCTCGAACTCCAACAATTCTACTTCAACTATTTATTGGAAACAAATACTTATGTGTGAGAAACAAGATTTTCAAGAGTGAAAGATTTAAAAACGACTTAATTGTACATCAGTAAGAGGCTGGCTAACTAAATCAGAGTACGTTCATCCTTACAGAAGAATACTATGCAGCTAGAACAAAACCAAATGGAGGAAACTCTTCCAAATGGTAACTTGGAATGATGTTCAAGACTTATTGTAAAATAAGTTTACAGTAAGGTGTAAGGTACCTTATGGCAAAATTCTCTCAGAAATGTGTGTGTGTGGATTTCAAGTCATCCCAGTCCTAGAACATTGTGCTCTTTAGAGATGCCATACCTGTCTTTCCCTTTGTAATATCAAAGCAGTAATATCTTCTCTGGAGGCTTGTTGGGTGAATTTAATGGAAGAAAGTTAAGGAGGTACCAGAACCATTGCTGTTTCCCCTCCGTAGCCCTGCGACCCACTAAAGAAAGTTGGATGAGATTACTTAATGATTTCCCATTAAGTTGTATTTCCAAATATCATGATTACCATTTGAATGTAGTTGGTATGGAGCTTCGTGAGTGTGTGCTTCGTTTATTATGCATCACGTTCAGCTCCTTGTTATTTGCCTCCTAGTTATCATAGTAAAACTCTACTCCTCTACTCCGAGGAGCCCCTACCATCCGTATCGTCACTTTCCGGCCCAGCACTCTTCATGCTCGTTCGTTTAAAGCATTCTACATTGGGCAAATGAATCTTGGAAGGCAAAAGCTACTGAATTTAGCGAGTTTGTGGAGGCGTTCCCACCGATCAGCCAGGTGGAGTTCCACACACCCGATGACTGCACAACTCCTATAAGGCAGCAATATGCTGCAAACCCAGACGGCCACTCTTCTCACCACTCGTCCCTTTGCTGTTCTGGATAATGAGGTCAATAGTCACCTAGGCAACTTGCAAAACTAACTGAAATGGAGAAAGGCCTTCCGGCTGGTGACTAGCCGAGGTCCACCTGGCCCCAATAAGCTGCTGAACAAGAAGGGCTGCCAGAAATTTCCCCCTAGGGAATTTGGTGGAGACGAAGACCTGCTCACTGGACAACGGTTCTTCCCAGGATACCCCCAAGCTGAAGAAGCGGGCTCTGAGCCACCCCCTTTCACCCTCCTTTTCCCCACCCTGGCCTGCTGAAGGTGCGCGTCAGGATGCGGACTACTGAGCCCTAAAGAAATAAGTCCTTCCACTTTGACCCCACGGAGGATTGCCTGTGCGGATCTTCAACGAGTCTACCAGTGTCTAGACACGGGAGCAGTTCTGTCTGGCACAGCAGCTCCCTCAAGGAAGACAAGAGTGAGGAGAAAGGAAACTCAAGTCTGACCATTCTGCCCTGGGAGACAAGAGGAGGATCTCATCTCTCATCTTTCCAAGCAAGGCAACGAGACTTTCTCTCATCTTTCCAAGCAAGGCAAGGAGACTTTTTCTCATGAGGAAACAAAAAGAAGTTGGAAGGAACGAAACCAGCCTGGAAGGTGAATTCCTAAGGATTGCCCATTGAAACTGACAAAATGGCCCTTGTTTGACGAGAGGAATGAGCAGAGCATTGATGTGGTCAAAAAGGACTCGAGTGAGACTTTCCCAGCATGTTTCTACCAAAGCTTTGTCTAAGTTTCGCAAAACACTCTCCTAATAAGCAGATGTTTGGCTCTTCAGAAAGTCAACATGCAAAATGCCTTGAGCGTCCCATAACACTGATGCCATGATGTTGCCTTTGGTCTGCCCTCCTTTTCCTTTGACTGGACCACTGTCATCTCTTGGTAGCCATCGCTTTGATGACGCTTTGTCTTCAGGATCATATTGGCAAAGCCATGTTCCAAATTCCGGTTACAATTTGTCAAACAGGTGCCCCAGGATCGTGATCCCTCCTGTTGAAAATTTCCACTGATAGCTCTCGTCGTCACTGCAGCTGATCTGGGCACAATGGTTTTCACAGCCACTGCAGGATTCATCTTCCACATCTTCTCATCTCTTCTTGAAACAAGCCATACCTCCGTAAAGAGTTGATTTCTTTGGGCTAGTGTCCTTAGAAGCTTTTCTTCAAACATCAATGATTTCTTCATTCTTCCACCCAAGCTTCACCGTCAATTGGATGTTTGCTCTTGCTGCAATTTTAGCGGAATTCAAGTTGCACT
The DNA here is from genome assembly GCF_028885625.2 of Pongo pygmaeus. Classification (NCBI taxonomy): domain Eukaryota; kingdom Metazoa; phylum Chordata; class Mammalia; order Primates; family Hominidae; genus Pongo; species Pongo pygmaeus. The sequence continues at coordinate 52,505,124 of NC_072380.2, forward strand.
GATAGGAGGCCTTTTCAGTGGATGTCTCATCCTTCTTAGTGCCTCCAATGAGATCCAGTTCAGAAAGGTTGTAAGAAGTTAGTACATGTTTATTTTAGTGAAAACGAATTGAAATCCATGCATAGATTTCTCACCATGTACATTTTCTATGAACTTTCGGAAGACCCCCTGTACTGAATATTGCCCAAATCCTGGGAGAGAAGTGGATGCGGTCCACTTCCTGTCTTCAGTTTGCCCACAGTGGAGGAGTGCACAGAGCAGGGAAAGGCAGCCCCAGAGAGAGGCATGCCCTCCAGCATGCGGCAGACTGCTGGCCCAGTCCTGGCTCCATGGGTTGCTGTGTGGGCCCAGCAAGCTGACCAACCTCCCTGAACCTTAATTTAATCCTAGGTAGCCCAATTCCACTCGCTATTATAGGACTGCTGTGCAGGGACAGTCAATTAACTTAAGAAAAGGAACCTAGCTCCAAGGTTGGCAACCGGGAATTCCAGTTGATTCCATGGGCGGACCCCCTGAGGAATCCCCAAGCTGAAGTCTCGTGGAAGATGAGGTTCAGTGTGACTAGACTGAAGCACCAATCCAATGAAGGGGAAGTCCCACCCACTCTGCCCTGTGCCTGTATAAAGGTGAGGCGGGGCGGCCGCGCCACTCATTGAAGCCGCCAGTTGGGAGAGGAGCAGAGCCAGGCCGGTGCTCCCGAAGGCAGCAAGATGTTGCGAGCCACAGCTCCCTGCTGGTTCTCACGTGCATACCCAGAAGCTAAGAAGGTGGCCGAGGAGGCGGCCCACGAGGCAAGCCGCCATTTGGGAGAGGAGCAGAGCCAGGTCGGTGTTCCCGAAGGCAGCAAGATGTTGCGAGCCACAGCTCCCTGCTGGTTCCCACCTGCATGCCCAGAAGCCAAGAAGGTGGCCGAGGAGGCGGCCCTCGAGGCAAGCCGCCAGTTGGGAGAGGAGCAGAGCCAGGCCGGTGCTCCCGAAGGCAGCAAGATGTTGCGAGCCACAGCTCCCTGCTGGTTCCCACCTGCATACCCAGAAGCCAAGAAGGTGGCCGAGGAGGCGCCCCACGAGGCAAGCCGCCATTTGGGAGTGGAGCAGAGCCAGGTCGGTGTTCCCGAAGGCAGCAAGATGTTGCGAGCCACAGCTCCCTGCTGGTTCCCTCCTGCATACCCAGAAGCCAAGAAGGTGGCCGAGGAGGCGGCCCTCGAGGCTCCAGAATTCCCACTGCCCTCTCATCAGCCTGCCCAGAGCTTCGGGCTCTGCGTGCCCCAGATGCACAACCAGGCCTCAGCACTCGTGGACATCCGGGCGGAGCCCCAGAATAGGGGTCCGGCGGTGCCCCCAGCGTGGCCCAAGATGGCGACGGAGGCGTGGTACTTCCCCGCGCAGAGGGGGTCGGCCTGCTGCTTGCCAGCCGCCCCAAGGCTGACAGAGAGGCCCTGTGGAGTCCGCATCTCAGCCCCCAGGGAGAGGAAGAGGATCGCCCACTTTCCCAGCCCCTGCTTGGTCGCAGGTCGCACCGATGCCAAGAGAACCCGGGTGGCCGGCAGCAGCCAACGCTCCAATGGCTCCAGGGTCGGCACACAGCCACGGAAGACTGGTCGCAACAGACGGGGGAGGGCATGCAAGACCTCCACCACACTCAGCTCTAAGCGAATCGTCCGTCGTCCATCCTTACCGACTTGGAAGAAACCCATTATCCTCCGAAGGTCTCGCTGCCAAGTCCCCACCGTCATCCGCCGAGGCTATCTCCAACTGTTCACCAAAGAGTGTCTCAAGTTCTGCGCCTCCCAGCAGGAGGCCGAGGAGAAGGCGCTGAACGAGGAGAAGGTGGCCTACGACTGCAGCCCCAACAAGAACATGTACCTGAATGTGGTCCTGAACACCCTCAAGAGACTGAAGGGCCTGACCCCCAGCTCCATGCCGGGCCTCAGCAGGGCCGCCCTGTACAGCCGCCTCCAGGAGTTCCTGCTCACCCAGGACCAGCTCAAGGAGAACGGCTACCCCTTCCCGCACCCCGAGCGGCCCGGAGGCGCCGTCCTCTTCACTGGCCAGGGGAAGGGGCCCGGCGACTCCTCCTGCAGGGTCTGCTGCCGTTGTGGCACCGACTACCTGGTGTCCTCCTCGGGCCGCTGTCTACGCGACCAGTTGTGTTATTATCACTGGGGGCGGGTCCGCTCCAGCCAAGTGGCTGGAGGCCGGGTTAGCCAGTACACCTGCTGTGCAGCTGCTCCTGGCTCAGTGGGCTGCCAGGTGGCGAAGCAGCACGTGCGGGACGGCCGCAAGGAGAGCCTCCATGGCTTCGTGAAGACCTTCAAGAAAGAGTTTTCCACAGACGCTTATCCAGGAATCTACGCCTTGGACTGTGAGATGTGCTACACCACGCATGGCCTGGAGCTGACCCGCGTCACCGTGGTGGACGCCGACATGCAAGTGGTGTACGACACCTTCGTCAAGCCCGACAACGAGATCGTGGACTACAACACCAGGTTTTCCGGAGTGACCGAGGCCGACGTCGCCAAGACGAGCGTCACGTTGCCGGAAGTCCAAGCCATCCTGCTGAGCTTTTTCAGCGCCCAAACCATCCTCATCGGGCACAGCCTGGAGAGCGATCTGCTGGCCCTCAAGCTGATCCACAGCACCGTGGTGGACACGGCCGTGCTCTTCCCGCACTACCTGGGTTTCCCCTACAAGCGTTCCCTCAGGAATCTCGCGGCCGACTACCTGGGACAGATCATCCAGGACAGCCAGGACGGCCACAACTCCAGCGAGGACGCAAACGCCTGCCTGCAGCTGGCGATGTGGAAGGTTCGACAGCGCGCCCAGATCCAGCCACGCCACCGGTCCGCCTCTCCCGCCGCCCTGGCCTGTCCTGAGCCCCAGGCCTCTTCCCAAACTGCCATCGATCCCGAGAGCTAGCCCTGTCCACCTCGCCGCAAAGCGAAAGAAACTGGAGCAGCCGGCGGCAGGAGAGGGCCAAAAGCCAAGACTAACCCCGACCCCGGACTCCCAGTCCCCCGGAGTCCCTGCCGCGGGCCGTCGTCCCTGTCCCCATCCCTCTGCCCCTCCCAGACCTCTGTCCTTCCAGCAATGGGCTCCCCGAGGCCCCAGCCGCCACTCCCAGTCCCCGGAGACCCTGCCGCCGCCCCTGGCGCCTGTGCCCATCCCTCTGCCCCTCCCAGACCTCTGGCCTTCCACCACTAGCCTCCCCCAGCCCACCTGGACTTCCCCGGCCTCTGACAACAAGGCCAGCCCCCAGGCCCACCAGCCTCCTGATCGTCTTCGTTCTTGGGCCTCTTCCCCTTCTGTGGGGCTGTCTGAACCTCCCCTCCCCCACCCGATATTTCCCCCGCCCCCGGGGCAGGCGCAGAATAAATGTCTGTATGAAGTTAAAAATTAAAAATAAAAAAAAAGCTAAAAACAACTCAAAGTCCTTTGCTTTTGAATGTGCGCTTACCTGGTTTTCTCTAGAGGCACCACTGTGAGGTGGCTCAAGCCCTTAGGCTCTGGAGTTAGACATCTGGGTTCCCATTCCAATTCCACCACTGACTAGCTTTGTCATATTGGACGCATAACTTTTTTGCGCTTCTACTTCTTGATCTTTCAAGTGTCATCAGAAGATAATTAGACACCCACACAATAGCAATGGGAGATTTTAACACCCCACCGTCAACATGAAACAGATCAACGAGACAGAAAGTTGAAAAGGATATCCAGGAACTGAACTTAGCTCTGCACCAAGCAGACCGAATAGACATCTACATTAACTCTCCACCCCAAATCAACAGAATATACATTCTTCTCAGCACCACATCACACTTATTCCAAAACTGACCACATAGTTGGAAGGAAAGCACTCCTCCGCAAATGCAAAAGAACAGAAATTACAACCAACTGTCTCTCAGACCCCAGGGCAGTCAAACTGGACCTCAGGATGAAGAAACTCACTCAAAACCGCTCAACTACACGGAAACGGAGCAATCTGCTCCTGAGTGACTACTGGGTACATAGCGAAATGAAGACAGAATAAAGATGTTCTTTGAAACCAATGAGAACAAAGACACAACATACCAGAATCTCTGGGATACATTGAAAGCAGTGTGTAGAGGGAAACGTAGCATTAAATGCCCACAAGAGAAAGCAGGAAAGATCTAAAATGGACACCCTCACGTCCCAATTCAAAGAACCAGGGAAGCAAGAGCAAACACAATGCCTGAATCAGTCAGTCAACTTCCAACAGGGCTCCAAGAGAGAATGAACCACCATGCCTCTTTAAATCCACGTTTCTATTTGGAATCTTCAATGAGAGATGAGACACTAAGCAGCTAGTTTTGGTGGAATGGCTGATTTTGTCAATGTTTTCGGTGTGTGAGTGTGTGTGTGTGTGTGTACGTATGGATAACTAAATTGAACTGATAATCTGGATGCTTACATTTCCATTCATTTAATTTGTGTATGTGAGCCCACGCACACGTATATACACACACACTAACACTTCCAGAACACTGACTTAGTGAAGAACTGGATTTCCAGTGTGTCAGACAAATTTCAGAAAGCGCTGAAGAAGGGCATTTCTGATGGATTTCACCGTTCCTGGAATTTTATTTTCCTTTATAACTTAGAGTTCTTCTCTGGAGATTTAATAGATAAAAGTCTTTTGCAGTGTACGTTATTTCATTTTATTTTTATAATTTATTTAAATTGTCATTTGAAATTGACAAATAAAAATGATATATATTTATGGTGTACAACATGATGTTTCATATATGTATACATTGTGGAATGACACAAAAATCAAGCTAATTAACACATTCGTTTCCTCACATACTGATTTTATGGTGATGAGAACATGTTTCAAATCTACTCTGATAGCACATTTCAAGTATACAGTACATAGTTACCCACTGTGGTTGCCGTGCTGTTCAACATATCTCTAGAACTATTCGTATCTGAAATTTTGTATCATTAGACTAACATCTCCCAATCCCTCCCCGGCCCCTGCCTCGGGTAAGCAGCGTTCTGCTCTCTACGACTCTGAGTTCCACTTTTTTACATTGCACATAGAAGTGAGATCGTGCAGTATTTGTATTTCTGTGTTTGCTTTTTAAAACTTTATGATGTATTGATGTATTTTTTCAGACAGTGTCGGAGTCTGTCACCAAGGCTGGAGTACAGTGACACAAACACGGCTCACCACGGCCTCCACCTCCCGGGGTCAAGAGATCCTCCCACTTCAGCCTCCTGAGTAGCTAGGACTACAGGCGTCCAACACCACACCTGGCTAATTTTTGTATTTTTTGTAGAGATGGTTGATCTCCAACTCCTGGGCTCAACTCTTCCTCCTCCCTTCTCCTCCCAAAGTCCTGGGATTACAGGCCTGAGCCACTGTGTCTGGCCTTTGCTTTATTTCACACAGTAGAACATCCTCTAGGCTCATTCATGTTGCTAATGATAAGATTTCTTTCTTTTTCAAGGCTGAATAGGATTCTATTGGATATATGTACCTATATAGATAGAGAGATAGATAGATATACATTTATTATTATTGTTTTGGGGGGGATATGGTTTCGCTCGTGTTCCCCAGGCTGGAGTGCAGTGGCATGATTTCGGCTCACTACAACCTCTGCCTCCCAGGCTGAAGTGATTCTCCTGCCTCAGCTGAGATTAAAGGCATGTCCCATCATGTGCGGCCAATTTTGTGTTTCTAGGAGAGATGGGTTTTCACCATGTTGGCCAGGCTGGTCTCGAACTCCAACAATTCTACTTCAACTATTTATTGGATACAAATATTTATGTGTGAGAAACAAGATTTTCAAGAGTGAAAGATTTAAAAACGACTTAATTGTACATCAGTAAGAGGCTGGCTAACTAAATCAGAGTACGTTCATCCTTACAGAAGAATACTATGCAGCTAGAACAAAACCAAATGGAGGAAACTCTTCCAAATGGTAACTTGGAATGATGTTCAAGACTTATTGTAAAATAAGTTTACAGTAAGGTGTAAGGTACCTTATGGCAAAATTCTCTCAGAAATGTGTGTGTGTGGATTTCAAGTCATCCCAGTCCTAGAACATTGTGCTCTTTAGAGATGCCATACCTGTCTTTCCCTTTGTAATATCAAAGCAGTAATATCTTCTCTGGAGGCTTGTTGGGTGAATTGAATGGAAGAAAGTTAAGGAGGTACCAGAACCATTGCTGTTTCCCCTCCGTAGCCCTGCCACCCACTAAAGAAAATTGGATGAGATTACTTAATGATTTCCCATTAAGTTGTATTTCCAAATATCATGATTACCATTTGAATGTAGTTGGTATGGAGCTTCGTGAGTGTGTGCTTCGTTTATTATGCATCACGTTCAGCTCCTTGTTATTTGCCTCCTAGTTATCATAGTAAAACTCTACTCCTCTACTCCGAGGAGCCCCTACCATCCGTATCGTCACTTTCCGGCCCAGCACTCTTCATGCTCATTCGTTTAAAGCATTCTACATTGGGCAAATGAATCTTGGAAGGCAAAAGCTACTGAATTTAGCGAGTTTGTGGAGGCGTTCCCACCGATCAGCCAGGTGGAGTTCCACACACCCGATGACTGCACAACTCCTATAAGGCAGCAATATGCTGCAAACCCAGACGGCCACTCTTCTCACCCCTCGTCCCTTTGCTGTTCTGGATAATGAGGTCAATAGTCACCTAGGCAACTTGCAAAACTAACTGAAATGGAGAAAGGCCTTCCGGCTGGTGACTAGCCGAGGTCCACCTGGCCCCAATAAGCTGCTGAACAAGAAGGGCTGCCAGAAATTTCCCCCTAGGGAATTTGGTGGAGACGAAGACCTGCTCACTGGACAACGGTTCCTCCCAGGATACCCCCAAGCTGAAGAAGCGGGCTCTGAGCCACCCCCTTTCACCCTCCTTTTCCCCACCCTGGCCTGCTGAAGGTGCGCGTCAGGATGCGGACTACTGAGCCCTAAAGAAATAAGTCCTTCCACTTTGACCCCACGGAGGATTGCCTGCGCGGATCTTCAACGAGTCTACCAGTGTCTAGACACGGGAGCAGTTCTGTCTGGCACAGCAGCTCCCTCAAGGAAGACAAGAGTGAGGAGAAAGGAAACTCAAGTCTGACCATTCTGCCCTGGGAGACAAGAGGAGGATCTCATCTCTCATCTTTCCAAGCAAGGCAACGAGACTTTCTCTCATCTTTCCAAGCAAGGCAAGGAGACTTTTTCTCATGAGGAAACAAAAAGAAGTTGGAAGGAACGAAACCAGCCTGGAAGGTGAATTCCTAAGGATTGCCCATTGAAACTGACAAAATGGCCCTTGTTTGACGAGAGGAATGAGCAGAGCATTGATGTGGTCAAAAAGGACTCGAGTGAGACTTTCCCAGCATGTTTCTACCAAAGCTTTGTCTAAGTTTCGCAAAACACTCTCCTAATAAGCAGATGTTTGGCTCTTCAGAAAGTCAACATGCAAAATGCCTTGAGCGTCCCATAACACTGATGCCATGATGTTGCCTTTGGTCTGCCCTCCTTTTCCTTTGACTGGACCACTGCCATCTCTTGGTAGCCATCGCTTTGATGACGCTTTGTCTTCAGGATCATATTGGCAAAGCCATGTTCCAAATTCCGGTTACAATTTGTCAAACAGGTGCCCCAGGATCGTGATCCCTCCTGTTGAAAATTTCCACTGATAGCTCTCGTCGTCACTGCAGCTGATCTGGGCACAATGGTTTTCACAGCCACTGCAGGATTCATCTTCCACATCTTCTCATCTCTTCTTGAAACAAGCCATACCTCCGTAAAGAGTTGATTTCTTTGGGCTAGTGTCCTTAGAAGCTTTTCTTCAAACATCAATGATTTCTTCATTCTTCCACCCAAGCTTCACCGTCAATTGGATGTTTGCTCTTGCTGCAATTTTAGCGGAATTCAAGTTGCACTGATAGGAGGCCTTTTCAGTGGATGTCTCATCCTTCTTAGTGCCTCCAATGAGATCCAGTTCAGAAAGGTTGTAAGAAGTTAGTACATGTTTATTTTAGTGAAAACGAATTGAAATCCATGCATAGATTTCTCACCATGTACATTTTCTATGAACTTTCGGAAGACCCCCTGTACTGAATATTGCCCAAATCCTGGGAGAGAAGTGGATGCGGTCCACTTCCTGTCTTCAGTTTGCCCACAGTGGAGGAGTGCACAGAGCAGGGAAAGGCAGCCCCAGAGAGAGGCATGCCCTCCAGCATGCGGCAGACTGCTGGCCCAGTCCTGGCTCCATGGGTTGCTGTGTGGGCCCAGCAAGCTGACCAACCTCCCTGAACCTTAATTTAATCCTAGGTAGCCCAATTCCACTCGCTATTATAGGACTGCTGTGCAGGGACAGTCAATTAACTTAAGAAAAGGAACCTAGCTCCAAGGTTGGCAACCGGGAATTCCAGTTGATTCCATGGGCGGACCCCCTGAGGAATCCCCAAGCTGAAGTCTCGTGGAAGATGAGGTTCAGTGTGACTAGACTGAAGCACCAATCCAATGAAGGGGAAGTCCCACCCACTCTGCCCTGTGCCTGTATAAAGGTGAGGCGGGGCGGCCGCGCCACTCATTGAAGCCGCCAGTTGGGAGAGGAGCAGAGCCAGGCCGGTGCTCCCGAAGGCAGCAAGATGTTGCGAGCCACAGCTCCCTGCTGGTTCTCACCTGCATACCCAGAAGCTAAGAAGGTGGCCGAGGAGGCGGCCCACGAGGCAAGCCGCCATTTGGGAGAGGAGCAGAGCCAGGTCGGTGTTCCCGAAGGCAGCAAGATGTTGCGAGCCACAGCTCCCTGCTGGTTCCCACCTGCATGCCCAGAAGCCAAGAAGGTGGCCGAGGAGGCGGCCCTCGAGGCAAGCCGCCAGTTGGGAGAGGAGCAGAGCCAGGCCGGTGCTCCCGAAGGCAGCAAGATGTTGCGAGCCACAGCTCCCTGCTGGTTCCCACCTGCATACCCAGAAGCCAAGAAGGTGGCCGAGGAGGCGCCCCACGAGGCAAGCCGCCATTTGGGAGTGGAGCAGAGCCAGGTCGGTGTTCCCGAAGGCAGCAAGATGTTGCGAGCCACAGCTCCCTGCTGGTTCCCTCCTGCATACCCAGAAGCCAAGAAGGTGGCCGAGGAGGCGGCCCTCGAGGCTCCAGAATTCCCACTGCCCTCTCATCAGCCTGCCCAGAGCTTCGGGCTCTGCGTGCCCCAGATGCACAACCAGGCCTCAGCACTCGTGGACATCCGGGCGGAGCCCCAGAATAGGGGTCCGGCGGTGCCCCCAGCGTGGCCCAAGATGGCGACGGAGGCGTGGTACTTCCCCGCGCAGAGGGGGTCGGCCTGCTGCTTGCCAGCCGCCCCAAGGCTGACAGAGAGGCCCTGTGGAGTCCGCATCTCAGCCCCCAGGGAGAGGAAGAGGATCGCCCACTTTCCCAGCCCCTGCTTGGTCGCAGGTCGCACCGATGCCAAGAGAACCCGGGTGGCCGGCAGCAGCCAACGCTCCAATGGCTCCAGGGTCGGCACACAGCCACGGAAGACTGGTCGCAACAGACGGGGGAGGGCATGCAAGACCTCCACCACACTCAGCTCTAAGCGAATCGTCCGTCGTCCATCCTTACCGACTTGGAAGAAACCCATTATCCTCCGAAGGTCTCGCTGCCAAGTCCCCACCGTCATCCGCCGAGGCTATCTCCAACTGTTCACCAAAGAGTGTCTCAAGTTCTGCGCCTCCCAGCAGGAGGCCGAGGAGAAGGCGCTGAACGAGGAGAAGGTGGCCTACGACTGCAGCCCCAACAAGAACATGTACCTGAATGTGGTCCTGAACACCCTCAAGAGACTGAAGGGCCTGACCCCCAGCTCCATGCCGGGCCTCAGCAGGGCCGCCCTGTACAGCCGCCTCCAGGAGTTCCTGCTCACCCAGGACCAGCTCAAGGAGAACGGCTACCCCTTCCCGCACCCCGAGCGGCCCGGAGGCGCCGTCCTCTTCACTGGCCAGGGGAAGGGGCCCGGCGACTCCTCCTGCAGGGTCTGCTGCCGTTGTGGCACCGACTACCTGGTGTCCTCCTCGGGCCGCTGTCTACGCGACCAGTTGTGTTATTATCACTGGGGGCGGGTCCGCTCCAGCCAAGTGGCTGGAGGCCGGGTTAGCCAGTACACCTGCTGTGCAGCTGCTCCTGGCTCAGTGGGCTGCCAGGTGGCGAAGCAGCACGTGCGGGACGGCCGCAAGGAGAGCCTCCATGGCTTCGTGAAGACCTTCAAGAAAGAGTTTTCCACAGACGCTTATCCAGGAATCTACGCCTTGGACTGTGAGATGTGCTACACCACGCATGGCCTGGAGCTGACCCGCGTCACCGTGGTGGACGCCGACATGCAAGTGGTGTACGACACCTTCGTCAAGCCCGACAACGAGATCGTGGACTACAACACCAGGTTTTCCGGAGTGACCGAGGCCGACGTCGCCAAGACGAGCGTCACGTTGCCCGAAGTCCAAGCCATCCTGCTGAGCTTTTTCAGCGCCCAAACCATCCTCATCGGGCACAGCCTGGAGAGCGATCTGCTGGCCCTCAAGCTGATCCACAGCACCGTGGTGGACACGGCCGTGCTCTTCCCGCACTACCTGGGTTTCCCCTACAAGCGTTCCCTCAGGAATCTCGCGGCCGACTACCTGGGACAGATCATCCAGGACAGCCAGGACGGCCACAACTCCAGCGAGGACGCAAACGCCTGCCTGCAGCTGGCGATGTGGAAGGTTCGACAGCGCGCCCAGATCCAGCCACGCCACCGGTCCGCCTCTCCCGCCGCCCTGGCCTGTCCTGAGCCCCAGGCCTCTTCCCAAACTGCCATCGATCCCGAGAGCTAGCCCTGTCCACCTCGCCGCAAAGCGAAAGAAACTGGAGCAGCCGGCGGCAGGAGAGGGCCAAAAGCCAAGACTAACCCCGACCCCGGACTCCCAGTCCCCCGGAGTCCCTGCCGCGGGCCGTCGTCCCTGTCCCCATCCCTCTGCCCCTCCCAGACCTCTGTCCTTCCAGCAATGGGCTCCCCGAGGCCCCAGCCGCCACTCCCAGTCCCCGGAGACCCTGCCGCCGCCCCTGGCGCCTGTGCCCATCCCTCTGCCCCTCCCAGACCTCTGGCCTTCCACCACTAGCCTCCCCCAGCCCACCTGGACTTCCCCGGCCTCTGACAACAAGGCCAGCCCCCAGGCCCACCAGCCTCCTGATCGTCTTCGTTCTTGGGCCTCTTCCCCTTCTGTGGGGCTGTCTGAACCTCCCCTCCCCCACCCGATTTTTCCCCCGCCCCCGGGGCAGGCGCAGAATAAATGTCTGTATGAAGTTAAAAATTAAAAATAAAAAAAAAGCTAAAAACAACTCAAAGTCCTTTGCTTTTGAATGTGCGCTTACCTGGTTTTCTCTAGAGGCACCACTGTGAGGTGGCTCAAGCCCTTAGGCTCTGGAGTTAGACATCTGGGTTCCCATTCCAATTCCACCACTGACTAGCTTTGTCATATTGGACGCATAACTTTTTTGCGCTTCTACTTCTTGATCTTTCAAGTGTCATCAGAAGATAATTAGACACCCACACAATAGCAATGGGAGATTTTAACACCCCACCGTCAACATGAAACAGATCAACGAGACAGAAAGTTGAAAAGGATATCCAGGAACTGAACTTAGCTCTGCACCAAGCAGACCGAATAGACATCTACATTAACTCTCCACCCCAAATCAACAGAATATACATTCTTCTCAGCACCACATCACACTTATTCCAAAACTGACCACATAGTTGGAAGGAAAGCACTCCTCCGCAAATGCAAAAGAACAGAAATTACAACCAACTGTCTCTCAGACCCCAGGGCAGTCAAACTGGACCTCAGGATGAAGAAACTCACTCAAAACCGCTCAACTACACGGAAACGGAGCAATCTGCTCCTGAGTGACTACTGGGTACATAGCGAAATGAAGACAGAATAAAGATGTTCTTTGAAACCAATGAGAACAAAGACACAACATACCAGAATCTCTGGGATACATTGAAAGCAGTGTGTAGAGGGAAACGTAGCATTAAATGCCCACAAGAGAAAGCAGGAAAGATCTAAAATGGACACCCTCACGTCCCAATTCAAAGAACCAGGGAAGCAAGAGCAAACACAATGCCTGAATCAGTCAGTCAACTTCCAACAGGGCTCCAAGAGAGAATGAACCACCATGCCTCTTTAAATCCACGTTTCTATTTGGAATCTTCAATGAGAGATGAGACACTAAGCAGCTAGTTTTGGTGGAATGGCTGATTTTGTCAATGTTTTCGGTGTGTGAGTGTGTGTGTGTGTGTGTACGTATGGATAACTAAATTGAACTGATAATCTGGATGCTTACATTTCCATTCATTTAATTTGTGTATGTGAGCCCACGCACACGTATATACACACACACTAACACTTCCAGAACACTGACTTAGTGAAGAACTGGATTTCCAGTGTGTCAGACAAATTTCAGAAAGCGCTGAAGAAGGGCATTTCTGATGGATTTCACCGTTCCTGGAATTTTATTTTCCTTTATAACTTAGAGTTCTTCTCTGGAGATTTAATAGATAAAAGTCTTTTGCAGTGTACGTTATTTCATTTTATTTTTATAATTTATTTAAATTGTCATTTGAAATTGACAAATAAAAATGATATATATTTATGGTGTACAACATGATGTTTCATATATGTATACATTGTGGAATGACACAAAAATCAAGCTAATTAACACATTCGTTTCCTCACATACTGATTTTATGGTGATGAGAACATGTTTCAAATCTACTCTGATAGCACATTTCAAGTATACAGTACATAGTTACCCACTGTGGTTGCCGTGCTGTTCAACATATCTCTAGAACTATTCGTATCTGAAATTTTGTATCATTAGACTAACATCTCCCAATCCCTCCCCGGCCCCTGCCTCGGGTAAGCAGCGTTCTGCTCTCTACGACTCTGAGTTCCACTTTTTTACATTGCACATAGAAGTGAGATCGTGCAGTATTTGTATTTCTGTGTTTGCTTTTTAAAACTTTATGATGTATTGATGTATTTTTTCAGACAGTGTCGGAGTCTGTCACCAAGGCTGGAGTACAGTGACACAAACACGGCTCACCACGGCCTCCACCTCCCGGGGTCAAGAGATCCTCCCACTTCAGCCTCCTGAGTAGCTAGGACTACAGGCGTCCAACACCACACCTGGCTAATTTTTGTATTTTTTGTAGAGATGGTTGATCTCCAACTCCTGGGCTCAACTCTTCCTCCTCCCTTCTCCTCCCAAAGTCCTGGGATTACAGGCCTGAGCCACTGTGTCTGGCCTTTGCTTTATTTCACACAGTAGAACATCCTCTAGGCTCATTCATGTTGCTAATGATAAGATTTCTTTCTTTTTCAAGGCTGAATAGGATTCTATTGGATATATGTACCTATATAGATAGAGAGATAGATAGATATACATTTATTATTATTGTTTTGGGGGGGATATGGTTTCGCTCGTGTTCCCCAGGCTGGAGTGCAGTGGCATGATTTCGGCTCACTACAACCTCTGCCTCCCAGGCTGAAGTGATTCTCCTGCCTCAGCTGAGATTAAAGGCATGTCCCATCATGTGCGGCCAATTTTGTGTTTCTAGGAGAGATGGGTTTTCACCATGTTGGCCAGGCTGGTCTCGAACTCCAACAATTCTACTTCAACTATTTATTGGATACAAATATTTATGTGTGAGAAACAAGATTTTCAAGAGTGAAAGATTTAAAAACGACTTAATTGTACATCAGTAAGAGGCTGGCTAACTAAATCAGAGTACGTTCATCCTTACAGAAGAATACTATGCAGCTAGAACAAAACCAAATGGAGGAAACTCTTCCAAATGGTAACTTGGAATGATGTTCAAGACTTATTGTAAAATAAGTTTACAGTAAGGTGTAAGGTACCTTATGGCAAAATTCTCTCAGAAATGTGTGTGTGTGGATTTCAAGTCATCCCAGTCCTAGAACATTGTGCTCTTTAGAGATGCCATACCTGTCTTTCCCTTTGTAATATCAAAGCAGTAATATCTTCTCTGGAGGCTTGTTGGGTGAATTGAATGGAAGAAAGTTAAGGAGGTACCAGAACCATTGCTGTTTCCCCTCCGTAGCCCTGCCACCCACTAAAGAAAATTGGATGAGATTACTTAATGATTTCCCATTAAGTTGTATTTCCAAATATCATGATTACCATTTGAATGTAGTTGGTATGGAGCTTCGTGAGTGTGTGCTTCGTTTATTATGCATCACGTTCAGCTCCTTGTTATTTGCCTCCTAGTTATCATAGTAAAACTCTACTCCTCTACTCCGAGGAGCCCCTACCATCCGTATCGTCACTTTCCGGCCCAGCACTCTTCATGCTCATTCGTTTAAAGCATTCTACATTGGGCAAATGAATCTTGGAAGGCAAAAGCTACTGAATTTAGCGAGTTTGTGGAGGCGTTCCCACCGATCAGCCAGGTGGAGTTCCACACACCCGATGACTGCACAACTCCTATAAGGCAGCAATATGCTGCAAACCCAGACGGCCACTCTTCTCACCCCTCGTCCCTTTGCTGTTCTGGATAATGAGGTCAATAGTCACCTAGGCAACTTGCAAAACTAACTGAAATGGAGAAAGGCCTTCCGGCTGGTGACTAGCCGAGGTCCACCTGGCCCCAATAAGCTGCTGAACAAGAAGGGCTGCCAGAAATTTCCCCCTAGGGAATTTGGTGGAGACGAAGACCTGCTCACTGGACAACGGTTCCTCCCAGGATACCCCCAAGCTGAAGAAGCGGGCTCTGAGCCACCCCCTTTCACCCTCCTTTTCCCCACCCTGGCCTGCTGAAGGTGCGCGTCAGGATGCGGACTACTGAGCCCTAAAGAAATAAGTCCTTCCACTTTGACCCCACGGAGGATTGCCTGCGCGGATCTTCAACGAGTCTACCAGTGTCTAGACACGGGAGCAGTTCTGTCTGGCACAGCAGCTCCCTCAAGGAAGACAAGAGTGAGGAGAAAGGAAACTCAAGTCTGACCATTCTGCCCTGGGAGACAAGAGGAGGATCTCATCTCTCATCTTTCCAAGCAAGGCAACGAGACTTTCTCTCATCTTTCCAAGCAAGGCAAGGAGACTTTTTCTCATGAGGAAACAAAAAGAAGTTGGAAGGAACGAAACCAGCCTGGAAGGTGAATTCCTAAGGATTGCCCATTGAAACTGACAAAATGGCCCTTGTTTGACGAGAGGAATGAGCAGAGCATTGATGTGGTCAAAAAGGACTCGAGTGAGACTTTCCCAGCATGTTTCTACCAAAGCTTTGTCTAAGTTTCGCAAAACACTCTCCTAATAAGCAGATGTTTGGCTCTTCAGAAAGTCAACATGCAAAATGCCTTGAGCGTCCCATAACACTGATGCCATGATGTTGCCTTTGGTCTGCCCTCCTTTTCCTTTGACTGGACCACTGCCATCTCTTGGTAGCCATCGCTTTGATGACGCTTTGTCTTCAGGATCATATTGGCAAAGCCATGTTCCAAATTCCGGTTACAATTTGTCAAACAGGTGCCCCAGGATCGTGATCCCTCCTGTTGAAAATTTCCACTGATAGCTCTCGTCGTCACTGCAGCTGATCTGGGCACAATGGTTTTCACAGCCACTGCAGGATTCATCTTCCACATCTTCTCATCTCTTCTTGAAACAAGCCATACCTCCGTAAAGAGTTGATTTCTTTGGGCTAGTGTCCTTAGAAGCTTTTCTTCAAACATCAATGATTTCTTCATTCTTCCACCCAAGCTTCACCGTCAATTGGATGTTTGCTCTTGCTGCAATTTTAGCGGAATTCAAGTTGCACTGATAGGAGGCCTTTTCAGTGGATGTCTCATCCTTCTTAGTGCCTCCAATGAGATCCAGTTCAGAAAGGTTGTAAGAAGTTAGTACATGTTTATTTTAGTGAAAACGAATTGAAATCCATGCATAGATTTCTCACCATGTACATTTTCTATGAACTTTCGGAAGACCCCCTGTACTGAATATTGCCCAAATCCTGGGAGAGAAGTGGATGCGGTCCACTTCCTGTCTTCAGTTTGTCCACAGTGGAGGAGTGCACAGAGCAGGGAAAGGCAGCCCCAGAGAGAGGCATGCCCTCCAGCATGCGGCAGACTGCTGGCCCAGTCCTGGCTCCATGGGTTGCTGTGTGGGCCCAGCAAGCTGACCAACCTCCCTGAACCTTAATTTAATCCTAGGTAGCCCAATTCCACTCGCTATTATAGGACTGCTGTGCAGGGACAGTCAATTAACTTAAGAAAAGGAACCTAGCTCCAAGGTTGGCAACCGGGAATTCCAGTTGATTCCATGGGCGGACCCCCTGAGGAATCCCCAAGCTGAAGTCTCGTGGAAGATGAGGTTCAGTGTGACTAGACTGAAGCACCAATCCAATGAAGGGGAAGTCCCACCCACTCTGCCCTGTGCCTGTATAAAGGTGAGGCGGGGCGGCCGCGCCACTCATTGAAGCCGCCAGTTGGGAGAGGAGCAGAGCCAGGCCGGTGCTCCCGAAGGCAGCAAGATGTTGCGAGCCACAGCTCCCTGCTGGTTCTCACCTGCATACCCAGAAGCTAAGAAGGTGGCCGAGGAGGCGGCCCACGAGGCAAGCCGCCATTTGGGAGAGGAGCAGAGCCAGGTCGGTGTTCCCGAAGGCAGCAAGATGTTGCGAGCCACAGCTCCCTGCTGGTTCCCACCTGCATGCCCAGAAGCCAAGAAGGTGGCCGAGGAGGCGGCCCTCGAGGCAAGCCGCCAGTTGGGAGAGGAGCAGAGCCAGGCCGGTGCTCCCGAAGGCAGCAAGATGTTGCGAGCCACAGCTCCCTGCTGGTTCCCACCTGCATAACCAGAAGCCAAGAAGGTGGCCGAGGAGGCGCCCCACGAGGCAAGCCGCCATTTGGGAGTGGAGCAGAGCCAGGTCGGTGTTCCCGAAGGCAGCAAGATGTTGCGAGCCACAGCTCCCTGCTGGTTCCCTCCTGCATACCCAGAAGCCAAGAAGGTGGCCGAGGAGGCGGCCCTCGAGGCTCCAGAATTCCCACTGCCCTCTCATCAGCCTGCCCAGAGCTTCGGGCTCTGCGTGCCCCAGATGCACAACCAGGCCTCAGCACTCGTGGACATCCGGGCGGAGCCCCAGAATAGGGGTCCGGCGGTGCCCCCAGCGTGGCCCAAGATGGCGACGGAGGCGTGGTACTTCCCCGCGCAGAGGGGGTCGGCCTGCTGCTTGCCAGCCGCCCCAAGGCTGACAGAGAGGCCCTGTGGAGTCCGCATCTCAGCCCCCAGGGAGAGGAAGAGGATCGCCCACTTTCCCAGCCCCTGCTTGGTCGCAGGTCGCACCGATGCCAAGAGAACCCGGGTGGCCGGCAGCAGCCAACGCTCCAATGGCTCCAGGGTCGGCACACAGCCACGGAAGACTGGTCGCAACAGACGGGGGAGGGCATGCAAGACCTCCACCACACTCAGCTCTAAGCGAATCGTCCGTCGTCCATCCTTACCGACTTGGAAGAAACCCATTATCCTCCGAAGGTCTCGCTGCCAAGTCCCCACCGTCATCCGCCGAGGCTATCTCCAACTGTTCACCAAAGAGTGTCTCAAGTTCTGCGCCTCCCAGCAGGAGGCCGAGGAGAAGGCGCTGAACGAGGAGAAGGTGGCCTACGACTGCAGCCCCAACAAGAACATGTACCTGAATGTGGTCCTGAACACCCTCAAGAGACTGAAGGGCCTGACCCCCAGCTCCATGCCGGGCCTCAGCAGGGCCGCCCTGTACAGCCGCCTCCAGGAGTTCCTGCTCACCCAGGACCAGCTCAAGGAGAACGGCTACCCCTTCCCGCACCCCGAGCGGCCCGGAGGCGCCGTCCTCTTCACTGGCCAGGGGAAGGGGCCCGGCGACTCCTCCTGCAGGGTCTGCTGCCGTTGTGGCACCGACTACCTGGTGTCCTCCTCGGGCCGCTGTCTACGCGACCAGTTGTGTTATTATCACTGGGGGCGGGTCCGCTCCAGCCAAGTGGCTGGAGGCCGGGTTAGCCAGTACACCTGCTGTGCAGCTGCTCCTGGCTCAGTGGGCTGCCAGGTGGCGAAGCAGCACGTGCGGGACGGCCGCAAGGAGAGCCTCCATGGCTTCGTGAAGACCTTCAAGAAAGAGTTTTCCACAGACGCTTATCCAGGAATCTACGCCTTGGACTGTGAGATGTGCTACACCACGCATGGCCTGGAGCTGACCCGCGTCACCGTGGTGGACGCCGACATGCAAGTGGTGTACGACACCTTCGTCAAGCCCGACAACGAGATCGTGGACTACAACACCAGGTTTTCCGGAGTGACCGAGGCCGACGTCGCCAAGACGAGCGTCACGTTGCCCGAAGTCCAAGCCATCCTGCTGAGCTTTTTCAGCGCCCAAACCATCCTCATCGGGCACAGCCTGGAGAGCGATCTGCTGGCCCTCAAGCTGATCCACAGCACCGTGGTGGACACGGCCGTGCTCTTCCCGCACTACCTGGGTTTCCCCTACAAGCGTTCCCTCAGGAATCTCGCGGCCGACTACCTGGGACAGATCATCCAGGACAGCCAGGACGGCCACAACTCCAGCGAGGACGCAAACGCCTGCCTGCAGCTGGCGATGTGGAAGGTTCGACAGCGCGCCCAGATCCAGCCACGCCACCGGTCCGCCTCTCCCGCCGCCCTGGCCTGTCCTGAGCCCCAGGCCTCTTCCCAAACTGCCATCGATCCCGAGAGCTAGCCCTGTCCACCTCGCCGCAAAGCGAAAGAAACTGGAGCAGCCGGCGGCAGGAGAGGGCCAAAAGCCAAGACTAACCCCGACCCCGGACTCCCAGTCCCCCGGAGTCCCTGCCGCGGGCCGTCGTCCCTGTCCCCATCCCTCTGCCCCTCCCAGACCTCTGTCCTTCCAGCAATGGGCTCCCCGAGGCCCCAGCCGCCACTCCCAGTCCCCGGAGACCCTGCCGCCGCCCCTGGCGCCTGTGCCCATCCCTCTGCCCCTCCCAGACCTCTGGCCTTCCACCACTAGCCTCCCCCAGCCCACCTGGACTTCCCCGGCCTCTGACAACAAGGCCAGCCCCCAGGCCCACCAGCCTCCTGATCGTCTTCGTTCTTGGGCCTCTTCCCCTTCTGTGGGGCTGTCTGAACCTCCCCTCCCCCACCCGATTTTTCCCCCGCCCCCGGGGCAGGCGCAGAATAAATGTCTGTATGAAGTTAAAAATTAAAAATAAAAAAAAAGCTAAAAACAACTCAAAGTCCTTTGCTTTTGAATGTGCGCTTACCTGGTTTTCTCTAGAGGCACCACTGTGAGGTGGCTCAAGCCCTTAGGCTCTGGAGTTAGACATCTGGGTTCCCATTCCAATTCCACCACTGACTAGCTTTGTCATATTGGACGCATAACTTTTTTGCGCTTCTACTTCTTGATCTTTCAAGTGTCATCAGAAGATAATTAGACACCCACACAATAGCAATGGGAGATTTTAACACCCCACCGTCAACATGAAACAGATCAACGAGACAGAAAGTTGAAAAGGATATCCAGGAACTGAACTTAGCTCTGCACCAAGCAGACCGAATAGACATCTACATTAACTCTCCACCCCAAATCAACAGAATATACATTCTTCTCAGCACCACATCACACTTATTCCAAAACTGACCACATAGTTGGAAGGAAAGCACTCCTCCGCAAATGCAAAAGAACAGAAATTACAACCAACTGTCTCTCAGACCCCAGGGCAGTCAAACTGGACCTCAGGATGAAGAAACTCACTCAAAACCGCTCAACTACACGGAAACGGAGCAATCTGCTCCTGAGTGACTACTGGGTACATAGCGAAATGAAGACAGAATAAAGATGTTCTTTGAAACCAATGAGAACAAAGACACAACATACCAGAATCTCTGGGATACATTGAAAGCAGTGTGTAGAGGGAAACGTAGCATTAAATGCCCACAAGAGAAAGCAGGAAAGATCTAAAATGGACACCCTCACGTCCCAATTCAAAGAACCAGGGAAGCAAGAGCAAACACAATGCCTGAATCAGTCAGTCAACTTCCAACAGGGCTCCAAGAGAGAATGAACCACCATGCCTCTTTAAATCCACGTTTCTATTTGGAATCTTCAATGAGAGATGAGACACTAAGCAGCTAGTTTTGGTGGAATGGCTGATTTTGTCAATGTTTTCGGTGTGTGAGTGTGTGTGTGTGTGTGTACGTATGGATAACTAAATTGAACTGATAATCTGGATGCTTACATTTCCATTCATTTAATTTGTGTATGTGAGCCCACGCACACGTATATACACACACACTAACACTTCCAGAACACTGACTTAGTGAAGAACTGGATTTCCAGTGTGTCAGACAAATTTCAGAAAGTGCTGAAGAAGGGCATTTCTGATGGATTTCACCGTTCCTGGAATTTTATTTTCCTTTATAACTTAGAGTTCTTCTCTGGAGATTTAATAGATAAAAGTCTTTTGCAGTGTACGTTATTTCATTTTATTTTTATAATTTATTTAAATTGTCATTTGAAATTGACAAATAAAAATGATATATATTTATGGTGTACAACATGATGTTTCATATATGTATACATTGTGGAATGACACAAAAATCAAGCTAATTAACACATTCGTTTCCTCACATACTGATTTTATGGTGATGAGAACATGTTTCAAATCTACTCTGATAGCACATTTCAAGTATACAGTACATAGTTACCCACTGTGGTTGCCGTGCTGTTCAACATATCTCTAGAACTATTCGTATCTGAAATTTTGTATCATTAGACTAACATCTCCCAATCCCTCCCCGGCCCCTGCCTCGGGTAAGCAGCGTTCTGCTCTCTACGACTCTGAGTTCCACTTTTTTACATTGCACATAGAAGTGAGATCGTGCAGTATTTGTATTTCTGTGTTTGCTTTTTAAAACTTTATGATGTATTGATGTATTTTTTCAGACAGTGTCGGAGTCTGTCACCAAGGCTGGAGTACAGTGACACAAACACGGCTCACCACGGCCTCCACCTCCCGGGGTCAAGAGATCCTCCCACTTCAGCCTCCTGAGTAGCTAGGACTACAGGCGTCCAACACCACACCTGGCTAATTTTTGTATTTTTTGTAGAGATGGTTGATCTCCAACTCCTGGGCTCAACTCTTCCTCCTCCCTTCTCCTCCCAAAGTCCTGGGATTACAGGCCTGAGCCACTGTGTCTGGCCTTTGCTTTATTTCACACAGTAGAACATCCTCTAGGCTCATTCATGTTGCTAATGATAAGATTTCTTTCTTTTTCAAGGCTGAATAGGATTCTATTGGATATATGTACCTATATAGATAGAGAGATAGATAGATATACATTTATTATTATTGTTTTGGGGGGGATATGGTTTCGCTCGTGTTCCCCAGGCTGGAGTGCAGTGGCATGATTTCGGCTCACTACAACCTCTGCCTCCCAGGCTGAAGTGATTCTCCTGCCTCAGCTGAGATTAAAGGCATGTCCCATCATGTGCGGCCAATTTTGTGTTTCTAGGAGAGATGGGTTTTCACCATGTTGGCCAGGCTGGTCTCGAACTCCAACAATTCTACTTCAACTATTTATTGGATACAAATATTTATGTGTGAGAAACAAGATTTTCAAGAGTGAAAGATTTAAAAACGACTTAATTGTACATCAGTAAGAGGCTGGCTAACTAAATCAGAGTACGTTCATCCTTACAGAAGAATACTATGCAGCTAGAACAAAACCAAATGGAGGAAACTCTTCCAAATGGTAACTTGGAATGATGTTCAAGACTTATTGTAAAATAAGTTTACAGTAAGGTGTAAGGTACCTTATGGCAAAATTCTCTCAGAAATGTGTGTGTGTGGATTTCAAGTCATCCCAGTCCTAGAACATTGTGCTCTTTAGAGATGCCATACCTGTCTTTCCCTTTGTAATATCAAAGCAGTAATATCTTCTCTGGAGGCTTGTTGGGTGAATTGAATGGAAGAAAGTTAAGGAGGTACCAGAACCATTGCTGTTTCCCCTCCGTAGCCCTGCCACCCACTAAAGAAAATTGGATGAGATTACTTAATGATTTCCCATTAAGTTGTATTTCCAAATATCATGATTACCATTTGAATGTAGTTGGTATGGAGCTTCGTGAGTGTGTGCTTCGTTTATTATGCATCACGTTCAGCTCCTTGTTATTTGCCTCCTACTTATCATAGTAAAACTCTACTCCTCTACTCCGAGGAGCCCCTACCATCCGTATCGTCACTTTCCGGCCCAGCACTCTTCATGCTCATTCGTTTAAAGCATTCTACATTGGGCAAATGAATCTTGGAAGGCAAAAGCTACTGAATTTAGCGAGTTTGTGGAGGCGTTCCCACCGATCAGCCAGGTGGAGTTCCACACACCCGATGACTGCACAACTCCTATAAGGCAGCAATATGCTGCAAACCCAGACGGCCACTCTTCTCACCCCTCGTCCCTTTGCTGTTCTGGATAATGAGGTCAATAGTCACCTAGGCAACTTGCAAAACTAACTGAAATGGAGAAAGGCCTTCCGGCTGGTGACTAGCCGAGGTCCACCTGGCCCCAATAAGCTGCTGAACAAGAAGGGCTGCCAGAAATTTCCCCCTAGGGAATTTGGTGGAGACGAAGACCTGCTCACTGGACAACGGTTCCTCCCAGGATAAACCCAAGCTGAAGAAGCGGGCTCTGAGCCACCCCCTTTCACCCTCCTTTTCCCCACCCTGGCCTGCTGAAGGTGCGCGTCAGGATGCGGACTACTGAGCCCTAAAGAAATAAGTCCTTCCACTTTGACCCCACGGAGGATTGCCTGCGCGGATCTTCAACGAGTCTACAAGTGTCTAGACACGGGAGCAGTTCTGTCTGGCACAGCAGCTCCCTCAATGAAGACAAGAGTGAGGAGAAAGGAAACTCAAGTCTGACCATTCTGCCCTGGGAGACAAGAGGAGGATCTCATCTCTCATCTTTCCAAGCAAGGCAACGAGACTTTCTCTCATCTTTCCAAGCAAGGCAAGGAGACTTTTTCTCATGAGGAAACAAAAAGAAGTTGGAAGGAACGAAACCAGCCTGGAAGGTGAATTCCTAAGGATTGCCCATTGAAACTGACAAAATGGCCCTTGTTTGACGAGAGGAATGAGCAGAGCATTGATGTGGTCAAAAAGGACTCGAGTGAGACTTTCCCAGCATGTTTCTACCAAAGCTTTGTCTAAGTTTCGCAAAACACTCTCCTAATAAGCAGATGTTTGGCTCTTCAGAAAGTCAACATGCAAAATGCCTTGAGCGTCCCATAACACTGATGCCATGATGTTGCCTTTGGTCTGCCCTCCTTTTCCTTTGACTGGACCACTGCCATCTCTTGGTAGCCATCGCTTTGATGACGCTTTGTCTTCAGGATCATATTGGCAAAGCCATGTTCCAAATTCCGGTTACAATTTGTCAAACAGGTGCCCCAGGATCGTGATCCCTCCTGTTGAAAATTTCCACTGATAGCTCTCGTCGTCACTGCAGCTGATCTGGGCACAATGGTTTTCACAGCCACTGCAGGATTCATCTTCCACATCTTCTCATCTCTTCTTGAAACAAGCCATACCTCCGTAAAGAGTTGATTTCTTTGGGCTAGTGTCCTTAGAAGCTTTTCTTCAAACATCAATGATTTCTTCATTCTTCCACCCAAGCTTCACCGTCAATTGGATGTTTGCTCTTGCTGCAATTTTAGCGGAATTCAAGTTGCACTGATAGGAGGCCTTTTCAGTGGATGTCTCATCCTTCTTAGTGCCTCCAATGAGATCCAGTTCAGAAAGGTTGTAAGAAGTTAGTACATGTTTATTTTAGTGAAAACGAATTGAAATCCATGCATAGATTTCTCACCATGTACATTTTCTATGAACTTTCGGAAGACCCCCTGTACTGAATATTGCCCAAATCCTGGGAGAGAAGTGGATGCGGTCCACTTCCTGTCTTCAGTTTGCCCACAGTGGAGGAGTGCACAGAGCAGGGAAAGGCAGCCCCAGAGAGAGGCATGCCCTCCAGCATGCGGCAGACTGCTGGCCCAGTCCTGGCTCCATGGGTTGCTGTGTGGGCCCAGCAAGCTGACCAACCTCCCTGAACCTTAATTTAATCCTAGGTAGCCCAATTCCACTCGCTATTATAGGACTGCTGTGCAGGGACAGTCAATTAACTTAAGAAAAGGAACCTAGCTCCAAGGTTGGCAACCGGGAATTCCAGTTGATTCCATGGGCGGACCCCCTGAGGAATTCCCAAGCTGAAGTCTCGTGGAAGATGAGGTTCAGTGTGACTAGACTGAAGCACCAATCCAATGAAGGGGAAGTCCCACCCACTCTGCCCTGTGCCTGTATAAAGGTGAGGCGGGGCGGCCGCGCCACTCATTGAAGCCGCCAGTTGGGAGAGGAGCAGAGCCAGGCCGGTGCTCCCGAAGGCAGCAAGATGTTGCGAGCCACAGCTCCCTGCTGGTTCCCACCTGCATACCCAGAAGCTAAGAAGGTGGCCGAGGAGGCGGCCCACGAGGCAAGCCGCCATTTGGGAGAGGAGCAGAGCCAGGTCGGTGTTCCCGAAGGCAGCAAGATGTTGCGAGCCACAGCTCCCTGCTGGTTCCCACCTGCATGCCCAGAAGCCAAGAAGGTGGCCGAGGAGGCGGCCCTCGAGGCAAGCCGCCAGTTGGGAGAGGAGCAGAGCCAGGCCGGTGCTCCCGAAGGCAGCAAGATGTTGCGAGCCACAGCTCCCTGCTGGTTCCCACCTGCATACCCAGAAGCTAAGAAGGTGGCCGAGGAGGCGCCCCACGAGGCAAGCTGCCATTTGGGAGTGGAGCAGAGCCAGGTCGGTGTTCCCGAAGGCAGCAAGATGTTGCGAGCCACAGCTCCCTGCTGGTTCCCTCCTGCATACCCAGAAGCCAAGAAGGTGGCCGAGGAGGCGGCCCTCGAGGCTCCAGAATTCCCACTGCCCTCTCATCAGCCTGCCCAGAGCTTCGGGCTCTGCATGCCCCAGATGCACAACCAGGCCTCAGCACTCGTGGACATCCGGGCGGAGCCCCAGAATAGGGGTCCGGCGGTGCCCCCAGCGTGGCCCAAGATGGCGACGGAGGCGTGGTACTTCCCCGCGCAGAGGGGGTCGGCCTGCTGCTTGCCAGCCGCCCCAAGGCTGACAGAGAGGCCCTGTGGAGTCCGCATCTCAGCCCCCAGGGAGAGGAAGAGGATCGCCCACTTTCCCAGCCCCTGCTTGGTCGCAGGTCGCACCGATGCCAAGAGAACCCGGGTGGCCGGCAGCAGCCAACGCTCCAATGGCTCCAGGGTCGGCACACAGCCACGGAAGACTGGTCGCAACAGACGGGGGAGGGCATGCAAGACCTCCACCACACTCAGCTCTAAGCGAATCGTCCGTCGTCCATCCTTACCGACTTGGAAGAAACCCATTATCCTCCGAAGGTCTCGCTGCCAAGTCCCCACCGTCATCCGCCGAGGCTATCTCCAACTGTTCACCAAAGAGTGTCTCAAGTTCTGCGCCTCCCAGCAGGAGGCCGAGGAGAAGGCGCTGAACGAGGAGAAGGTGGCCTACGACTGCAGCCCCAACAAGAACATGTACCTGAATGTGGTCCTGAACACCCTCAAGAGACTGAAGGTCCTGAGCCCCAGCTCCATGCCGGGCCTCAGCAGGGCCGCCCTGTACAGCCGCCTCCAGGAGTTCCTGCTCACCCAGGACCAGCTCAAGGAGAACGGCTACCCCTTCCCGCACCCCGAGCGGCCCGGAGGCGCCGTCCTCTTCACTGGCCAGGGGAAGGGGCCCGGCGACTCCTCCTGCAGGGTCTGCTGCCGTTGTGGCACCGACTACCTGGTGTCCTCCTCGGGCCGCTGTCTACGCGACCAGTTGTGTTATTATCACTGGGGGCGGGTCCGCTCCAGCCAAGTGGCTGGAGGCCGGGTTAGCCAGTACACCTGCTGTGCAGCTGCTCCTGGCTCAGTGGGCTGCCAGGTGGCAAAGCAGCACGTGCGGGACGGCCGCAAGGAGAGCCTCCATGGCTTCGTGAAGACCTTCAAGAAAGAGTTTTCCACAGACGCTTATCCAGGAATCTACGCCTTGGACTGTGAGATGTGCTACACCACGCATGGCCTGGAGCTGACCCGCGTCACCGTGGTGGACGCCGACATGCAAGTGGTGTACGACACCTTCGTCAAGCCCGACAACGAGATCGTGGACTACAACACCAGGTTTTCCGGAGTGACCGAGGCCGACGTCGCCAAGACGAGCGTCACGTTGCCCGAAGTCCAAGCCATCCTGCTGAGCTTTTTCAGCGCCCAAACCATCCTCATCGGGCACAGCCTGGAGAGCGATCTGCTGGCCCTCAAGCTGATCCACAGCACCGTGGTGGACACGGCCGTGCTCTTCCCGCACTACCTGGGTTTCCCCTACAAGCGTTCCCTCAGGAATCTCGCGGCCGACTACCTGGGACAGATCATCCAGGACAGCCAGGACGGCCACAACTCCAGCGAGGACGCAAACGCCTGCCTGCAGCTGGCGATGTGGAAGGTTCGACAGCGCGCCCAGATCCAGCCACGCCACCGGTCCGCCTCTCCCGCCGCCCTGGCCTGTCCTGAGCCCCAGGCCTCTTCCCAAACTGCCATCGATCCCGAGAGCTAGCCCTGTCCACCTCGCCGCAAAGCGAAAGAAACTGGAGCAGCCGGCGGCAGGAGAGGGCCAAAAGCCAAGACTAACCCCGACCCCGGACTCCCAGTCCCCCGGAGTCCCTGCCGCGGGCCGTCGTCCCTGTCCCCATCCCTCTGCCCCTCCCAGACCTCTGTCCTTCCACCAATGGGCTCCCCGAGGCCCCAGCCGCCACTCCCAGTCCCCGGAGACCCTGCCGCCGCCCCTGGCGCCTGTGCCCATCCCTCTGCCCCTCCCAGACCTCTGGCCTTCCACCACTAGCCTCCCCCAGCCCACCTGGACTTCCCCGGCCTCTGACAACAAGGCCAGCCCCCAGGCCCACCAGCCTCCTGATCGTCTTCGTTCTTGGGCCTCTTCCCCTTCTGTGGGGCTGTCTGAACCTCCCCTCCCCCACCCGATTTTTCCCCCGCCCCCGGGGCAGGCGCAGAATAAATGTCTGTATGAAGTTAAAAATTAAAAATAAAAAAAAAGCTAAAAACCACTGAAAGTCCTTTGCTTTTGAATGTGCGCTTACCTGGTTTTCTCTAGAGGCACCACTGTGAGGTGGCTCAAGCCCTTAGGCTCTGGAGTTAGACATCTGGGTTCCCATTCCAATTCCACCACTGACTAGCTTTGTCATATTGGACGCATAACTTTTTTGCGCTTCTACTTCTTGATCTTTCAAGTGTCATCAGAAGATAATTAGACACCCACACAATAGCAATGGGAGATTTTAACACCCCACCGTCAACATGAAACAGATCAACGAGACAGAAAGTTGAAAAGGATATCCAGGAACTGAACTTAGCTCTGCACCAAGCAGACCGAATAGACATCTACATTAACTCTCCACCCCAAATCAACAGAATATACATTCTTCTCAGCACCACATCACACTTATTCCAAAACTGACCACATAGTTGGAAGGAAAGCACTCCTCCGCAAATGCAAAAGAACAGAAATTACAACCAACTGTCTCTCAGACCCCAGGGCAGTCAAACTGGACCTCAGGATGAAGAAACTCACTCAAAACCGCTCAACTACACGGAAACGGAGCAATCTGCTCCTGAGTGACTACTGGGTACATAGCGAAATGAAGACAGAATAAAGATGTTCTTTGAAACCAATGAGAACCAAGACACAACATACCAGAATCTCTGGGATACATTGAAAGCAGTGTGTAGAGGGAAACGTAGCATTAAATGCCCACAAGAGAAAGCAGGAAAGATCTAAAATGGACACCCTCACGTCCCAATTCAAAGAACCAGGGAAGCAAGAGCAAACACAATGCCTGAATCAGTCAGTCAACTTCCAACAGGGCTCCAAGAGAGAATGAACCACCATGCCTCTTTAAATCCACGTTTCTATTTGGAATCTTCAATGAGAGATGAGACACTAAGCAGCTAGTTTTGGTGGAATGGCTGATTTTGTCAATGTTTTCGGTGTGTGAGTGTGTGTGTGTGTGTGTACGTATGGATAACTAAATTAAACTGATAATCTGGATGCTTACATTTCCATTCATTTAATTTGTGTATGTGAGCCCACGCACACGTATATACACACACACTAACACTTCCAGAACACTGACTTAGTGAAGAACTGGATTTCCAGTGTGTCAGACAAATTTCAGAAAGCGCTGAAGAAGGGCATTTCTGATGGATTTCACCGTTCCTGGAATTTTATTTTCCTTTATAACTTAGAGTTCTTCTCTGGAGATTTAATAGATAAAAGTCTTTTGCAGTGTACGTTATTTCATTCTATTTTTATAATTTATTTGAATTGTCATTTTAAATTGACAAATAAAAATGATATATATTTATGGTGTACAACATGATGTTTCATATATGTATACATTGTGGAATGACACAAAAATCAAGCTAATTAACACATTCGTTTCCTCACATACTGATTTTATGGTGATGAGAACATGTTTCAAATCTACTCTGATAGCACATTTCAAGTATACAGTACATAGTTACCCACTGTGGTTGCCGTGCTGTTCAACATATCTCTAGAACTATTCGTATCTGAAATTTTGTATCATTAGACTAACATCTCCCAATCCCTCCCCGGCCCCTGCCTCGGGTAAGCAGCGTTCTGCTCTCTACGACTCTGAGTTCCACTTTTTTACATTGCACATAGAAGTGAGATCGTGCAGTATTTGTATTTCTGTGTTTGCTTTTTAAAACTTTATGATGTATTGATGTATTTTTTCAGACAGTGTCGGAGTCTGTCACCAAGGCTGGAGTACAGTGACACAAACACGGCTCACCACGGCCTCCACCTCCCGGGGTCAAGAGATCCTCCCACTTCAGCCTCCTGAGTAGCTAGGACTACAGGCGTCCAACACCACACCTGGCTAATTTTTGTATTTTTTGTAGAGATGGTTGATCTCCAACTCCTGGGCTCAACTCTTCCTCCTCCCTTCTCCTCCCAAAGTCCTGGGATTACAGGCCTGAGCCACTGTGTCTGGCCTTTGCTTTATTTCACACAGTAGAACATCCTCTAGGCTCATTCATGTTGCTAATGATAAGATTTCTTTCTTTTTCAAGGCTGAATAGGATTCTATTGGATATATGTACCTATATAGATAGATAGATAGATAGATAGACATTTATTATTATTGTTTTTGGGGGGATATGGTTTCGCTCGTGTTCCCCAGGCTGGAGTGCAGTGGCATGATTTCGGCTCACTACAACCTCTGCCTCCCAGGCTGAAGTGATTCTCCTGCCTCAGCTGAGATTAAAGGCATGTCCCATCATGTGCGGCCAATTTTGTGTTTCTAGGAGAGATGGGTTTTCACCATGTTGGCCAGGCTGGTCTCGAACTCCAACAATTCTACTTCAACTATTTATTGGATACAAATATTTATGTGTGAGAAACAAGATTTTCAAGAGTGAAAGATTTAAAAACGACTTAATTGTACATCAGTAAGAGGCTGGCTAACTAAATCAGAGTACGTTCATCCTTACAGAAGAATACTATACAGCTAGAACAAAACCAAATGGAGGAAACTCTTCCAAATGGTAACTTGGAATGATGTTCAAGACTTATTGTAAAATAAGTTTACAGTAAGGTGTAAGGTACCTTATGGCAAAATTCTCTCAGAAATGTGTGTGTGTGGATTTCAAGTCATCCCAGTCCTAGAACATTGTGCTCTTTAGAGATGCCATACCTGTCTTTCCCTTTGTAATATCAAAGCAATAATATCTTCTCTGGAGGCTTGTTGGGTGAATTGAATGGAAGAAAGTTAAGGAGGTACCAGAACCATTGCTGTTTCCCCTCCGTAGCCCTGCCACCCACTAAAGAAAGTTGGATGAGATTACTTAATGATTTCCCATTAAGTTGTATTTCCAAATATCATGATTACCATTTGAATGTAGTTGGTATGGAGCTTCGTGAGTGTGTGCTTCGTTTATTATGCATCACGTTCAGCT
Organism: Pongo pygmaeus; assembly: GCF_028885625.2. Classification (NCBI taxonomy): domain Eukaryota; kingdom Metazoa; phylum Chordata; class Mammalia; order Primates; family Hominidae; genus Pongo; species Pongo pygmaeus. The sequence continues at coordinate 52,535,245 of NC_072380.2, forward strand.
CCTTGTTATTTGCCTCCTAGTTATCATAGTAAAACTCTACTCCTCTACTCCGAGGAGCCCCTACCATCCGTATCGTCACTTTCCGGCCCAGCACTCTTCATGCTCGTTCGTTTAAAGCATTCTACATTGGGCAAATGAATCTTGGAAGGCAAAAGCTACTGAATTTAGCGAGTTTGTGGAGGCGTTCCCACCGATCAGCCAGGTGGAGTTCCACACACCCGATGACTGCACAGCTCCTATAAGGCAGCAATATGCTGCAAACCCAGACGGCCACTCTTCTCACCCCTCGTCCCTTTGCTGTTCTGGATAATGAGGTCAATAGTCACCTAGGCAACTTGCAAAACTAACTGAAATGGAGAAAGGCCTTCCGGCTGGTGACTAGCCGAGGTCCACCTGGCCCCAATAAGCTGCTGAACAAGAAGGGCTGCCAGAAATTTCCCCCTAGGGAATTTGGTGGAGACGAAGACCTGCTCACTGGACAACGGTTCCTCCCAGGATACCCCCAAGCTGAAGAAGCGGGCTCTGAGCCACCCCCTTTCACCCTCCTTTTCCCCACCCTGGCCTGCTGAAGGTGCGCGTCAGGATGCGGACTACTGAGCCCTAAAGAAATAAGTCCTTCCACTTTGACCCCACAGAGGATTGCCTGTGCGGATCTTCAACGAGTCTACCAGTGTCTAGACACGGGAGCAGTTCTGTCTGGCACAGCAGCTCCCTCAAGGAAGACAAGAGTGAGGAGAAAGGAAACTCAAGTCTGACCATTCTGTCCTGGGAGACAAGAGGAGGATCTCATCTCTCATCTTTCCAAGCAAGGCAACGAGACTTTCTCTCATCTTTCCAAGCAAGGCAAGGAGACTTTTTCTCATGAGGAAACAAAAAGAAGTTGGAAGGAACGAAACCAGCCTGGAAGGTGAATTCCTAAGGATTGCCCATTGAAACTGACAAAATGGCCCTTGTTTGACGAGAGGAATGAGCAGAGCATTGATGTGGTCAAAAAGGACTCGAGTGAGACTTTCCCAGCATGTTTCTACCAAAGCTTTGTCTAAGTTTCGCAAAACACTCTCCTAATAAGCAGATGTTTGGCTCTTCAGAAAGTCAACATGCAAAATGCCTTGAGCGTCCCATAACACTGATGCCATGATGTTGCCTTTGGTCTGCCCTCCTTTTCCTTTGACTGGACCACTGCCATCTCTTGGTAGCCATCGCTTTGATGACGCTTTGTCTTCAGGATCATATTGGCAAAGCCATGTTCCAAATTCCGGTTACAATTTGTCAAACAGGTGCCCCAGGATCGTGATCCCTCCTGTTGAAAATTTCCACTGATAGCTCTCGTCGTCACTGCAGCTGATCTGGGCACAATGGTTTTCACAGCCACTGCAGGATTCATCTTCCACATCTTCTCATCTCTTCTTGAAACAAGCCATACCTCCGTAAAGAGTTGATTTCTTTGGGCTAGTGTCCTTAGAAGCTTTTCTTCAAACATCAATGATTTCTTCATTCTTCCACCCAAGCTTCACCGTCAATTGGATGTTTGCTCTTGCTGCAATTTTAGCGGAATTCAAGTTGCACTGATAGGAGGCCTTTTCAGTGGATGTCTCATCCTTCTTAGTGCCTCCAATGAGATCCAGTTCAGAAAGGTTGTAAGAAGTTAGTACATGTTTATTTTAGTGAAAACGAATTGAAATCCATGCATAGATTTCTCACCATGTACATTTTCTATGAACTTTCGGAAGACCCCCTGTACTGAATATTGCCCAAATCCTGGGAGAGAAGTGGATGCGGTCCACTTCCTGTCTTCAGTTTGCCCACAGTGGAGGAGTGCACAGAGCAGGGAAAGGCAGCCCCAGAGAGAGGCATGCCCTCCAGCATGCGGCAGACTGCTGGCCCAGTCCTGGCTCCATGGGTTGCTGTGTGGGCCCAGCAAGCTGACCAACCTCCCTGAACCTTAATTTAATCCTAGGTAGCCCAATTCCACTCGCTATTATAGGACTGCTGTGCAGGGACAGTCAATTAACTTAAGAAAAGGAACCTAGCTCCAAGGTTGGCAACCGGGAATTCCAGTTGATTCCATGGGCGGACCCCCTGAGGAATTCCCAAGCTGAAGTCTCGTGGAAGATGAGGTTCAGTGTGACTAGACTGAAGCACCAATCCAATGAAGGGGAAGTCCCACCCACTCTGCCCTGTGCCTGTATAAAGGTGAGGCGGGGCGGCCGCGCCACTCATTGAAGCCGCCAGTTGGGAGAGGAGCAGAGCCAGGCCGGTGCTCCCGAAGGCAGCAAGATGTTGCGAGCCACAGCTCCCTGCTGGTTCCCACCTGCATACCCAGAAGCTAAGAAGGTGGCCGAGGAGGCGGCCCACGAGGCAAGCCGCCATTTGGGAGAGGAGCAGAGCCAGGTCGGTGTTCCCGAAGGCAGCAAGATGTTGCGAGCCACAGCTCCCTGCTGGTTCCCACCTGCATGCCCAGAAGCCAAGAAGGTGGCCGAGGAGGCGGCCCTCGAGGCAAGCCGCCAGTTGGGAGAGGAGCAGAGCCAGGCCGGTGCTCCCGAAGGCAGCAAGATGTTGCGAGCCACAGCTCCCTGCTGGTTCCCACCTGCATACCCAGAAGCTAAGAAGGTGGCCGAGGAGGCGCCCCACGAGGCAAGCTGCCATTTGGGAGTGGAGCAGAGCCAGGTCGGTGTTCCCGAAGGCAGCAAGATGTTGCGAGCCACAGCTCCCTGCTGGTTCCCTCCTGCATACCCAGAAGCCAAGAAGGTGGCCGAGGAGGCGGCCCTCGAGGCTCCAGAATTCCCACTGCCCTCTCATCAGCCTGCCCAGAGCTTCGGGCTCTGCATGCCCCAGATGCACAACCAGGCCTCAGCACTCGTGGACATCCGGGCGGAGCCCCAGAATAGGGGTCCGGCGGTGCCCCCAGCGTGGCCCAAGATGGCGACGGAGGCGTGGTACTTCCCCGCGCAGAGGGGGTCGGCCTGCTGCTTGCCAGCCGCCCCAAGGCTGACAGAGAGGCCCTGTGGAGTCCGCATCTCAGCCCCCAGGGAGAGGAAGAGGATCGCCCACTTTCCCAGCCCCTGCTTGGTCGCAGGTCGCACCGATGCCAAGAGAACCCGGGTGGCCGGCAGCAGCCAACGCTCCAATGGCTCCAGGGTCGGCACACAGCCACGGAAGACTGGTCGCAACAGACGGGGGAGGGCATGCAAGACCTCCACCACACTCAGCTCTAAGCGAATCGTCCGTCGTCCATCCTTACCGACTTGGAAGAAACCCATTATCCTCCGAAGGTCTCGCTGCCAAGTCCCCACCGTCATCCGCCGAGGCTATCTCCAACTGTTCACCAAAGAGTGTCTCAAGTTCTGCGCCTCCCAGCAGGAGGCCGAGGAGAAGGCGCTGAACGAGGAGAAGGTGGCCTACGACTGCAGCCCCAACAAGAACATGTACCTGAATGTGGTCCTGAACACCCTCAAGAGACTGAAGGGCCTGAGCCCCAGCTCCATGCCGGGCCTCAGCAGGGCCGCCCTGTACAGCCGCCTCCAGGAGTTCCTGCTCACCCAGGACCAGCTCAAGGAGAACGGCTACCCCTTCCCGCACCCCGAGCGGCCCGGAGGCGCCGTCCTCTTCACTGGCCAGGGGAAGGGGCCCGGCGACTCCTCCTGCAGGGTCTGCTGCCGTTGTGGCACCGACTACCTGGTGTCCTCCTCGGGCCGCTGTCTACGCGACCAGTTGTGTTATTATCACTGGGGGCGGGTCCGCTCCAGCCAAGTGGCTGGAGGCCGGGTTAGCCAGTACACCTGCTGTGCAGCTGCTCCTGGCTCAGTGGGCTGCCAGGTGGCAAAGCAGCACGTGCGGGACGGCCGCAAGGAGAGCCTCCATGGCTTCGTGAAGACCTTCAAGAAAGAGTTTTCCACAGACGCTTATCCAGGAATCTACGCCTTGGACTGTGAGATGTGCTACACCACGCATGGCCTGGAGCTGACCCGCGTCACCGTGGTGGACGCCGACATGCAAGTGGTGTACGACACCTTCGTCAAGCCCGACAACGAGATCGTGGACTACAACACCAGGTTTTCCGGAGTGACCGAGGCCGACGTCGCCAAGACGAGCGTCACGTTGCCCGAAGTCCAAGCCATCCTGCTGAGCTTTTTCAGCGCCCAAACCATCCTCATCGGGCACAGCCTGGAGAGCGATCTGCTGGCCCTCAAGCTGATCCACAGCACCGTGGTGGACACGGCCGTGCTCTTCCCGCACTACCTGGGTTTCCCCTACAAGCGTTCCCTCAGGAATCTCGCGGCCGACTACCTGGGACAGATCATCCAGGACAGCCAGGACGGCCACAACTCCAGCGAGGACGCAAACGCCTGCCTGCAGCTGGCGATGTGGAAGGTTCGACAGCGCGCCCAGATCCAGCCACGCCACCGGTCCGCCTCTCCCGCCGCCCTGGCCTGTCCTGAGCCCCAGGCCTCTTCCCAAACTGCCATCGATCCCGAGAGCTAGCCCTGTCCACCTCGCCGCAAAGCGAAAGAAACTGGAGCAGCCGGCGGCAGGAGAGGGCCAAAAGCCAAGACTAACCCCGACCCCGGACTCCCAGTCCCCCGGAGTCCCTGCCGCGGGCCGTCGTCCCTGTCCCCATCCCTCTGCCCCTCCCAGACCTCTGTCCTTCCACCAATGGGCTCCCCGAGGCCCCAGCCGCCACTCCCAGTCCCCGGAGACCCTGCCGCCGCCCCTGGCGCCTGTGCCCATCCCTCTGCCCCTCCCAGACCTCTGGCCTTCCACCACTAGCCTCCCCCAGCCCACCTGGACTTCCCCGGCCTCTGACAACAAGGCCAGCCCCCAGGCCCACCAGCCTCCTGATCGTCTTCGTTCTTGGGCCTCTTCCCCTTCTGTGGGGCTGTCTGAACCTCCCCTCCCCCACCCGATTTTTCCCCCGCCCCCGGGGCAGGCGCAGAATAAATGTCTGTATGAAGTTAAAAATTAAAAATAAAAAAAAAGCTAAAAACCACTGAAAGTCCTTTGCTTTTGAATGTGCGCTTACCTGGTTTTCTCTAGAGGCACCACTGTGAGGTGGCTCAAGCCCTTAGGCTCTGGAGTTAGACATCTGGGTTCCCATTCCAATTCCACCACTGACTAGCTTTGTCATATTGGACGCATAACTTTTTTGCGCTTCTACTTCTTGATCTTTCAAGTGTCATCAGAAGATAATTAGACACCCACACAATAGCAATGGGAGATTTTAACACCCCACCGTCAACATGAAACAGATCAACGAGACAGAAAGTTGAAAAGGATATCCAGGAACTGAACTTAGCTCTGCACCAAGCAGACCGAATAGACATCTACATTAACTCTCCACCCCAAATCAACAGAATATACATTCTTCTCAGCACCACATCACACTTATTCCAAAACTGACCACATAGTTGGAAGGAAAGCACTCCTCCGCAAATGCAAAAGAACAGAAATTACAACCAACTGTCTCTCAGACCCCAGGGCAGTCAAACTGGACCTCAGGATGAAGAAACTCACTCAAAACCGCTCAACTACACGGAAACGGAGCAATCTGCTCCTGAGTGACTACTGGGTACATAGCGAAATGAAGACAGAATAAAGATGTTCTTTGAAACCAATGAGAACAAAGACACAACATACCAGAATCTCTGGGATACATTGAAAGCAGTGTGTAGAGGGAAACGTAGCATTAAATGCCCACAAGAGAAAGCAGGAAAGATCTAAAATGGACACCCTCACGTCCCAATTCAAAGAACCAGGGAAGCAAGAGCAAACACAATGCCTGAATCAGTCAGTCAACTTCCAACAGGGCTCCAAGAGAGAATGAACCACCATGCCTCTTTAAATCCACGTTTCTATTTGGAATCTTCAATGAGAGATGAGACACTAAGCAGCTAGTTTTGGTGGAATGGCTGATTTTGTCAATGTTTTCGGTGTGTGAGTGTGTGTGTGTGTGTGTACGTATGGATAACTAAATTAAACTGATAATCTGGATGCTTACATTTCCATTCATTTAATTTGTGTATGTGAGCCCACGCACACGTATATACACACACACTAACACTTCCAGAACACTGACTTAGTGAAGAACTGGATTTCCAGTGTGTCAGACAAATTTCAGAAAGCGCTGAAGAAGGGCATTTCTGATGGATTTCACCGTACCTGGAATTTTATTTTCCTTTATAACTTAGAGTTCTTCTCTGGAGATTTAATAGATAAAAGTCTTTTGCAGTGTACGTTATTTCATTCTATTTTTATAATTTATTTGAATTGTCATTTTAAATTGACAAATAAAAATGATATATATTTATGGTGTACAACATGATGTTTCATATATGTATACATTGTGGAATGACACAAAAATCAAGCTAATTAACACATTCGTTTCCTCACATACTGATTTTATGGTGATGAGAACATGTTTCAAATCTACTCTGATAGCACATTTCAAGTATACAGTACATAGTTACCCACTGTGGTTGCCGTGCTGTTCAACATATCTCTAGAACTATTCGTATCTGAAATTTTGTATCATTAGACTAACATCTCCCAATCCCTCCCCGGCCCCTGCCTCGGGTAAGCAGCGTTCTGCTCTCTACGACTCTGAGTTCCACTTTTTTACATTGCACATAGAAGTGAGATCGTGCAGTATTTGTATTTCTGTGTTTGCTTTTTAAAACTTTATGATGTATTGATGTATTTTTTCAGACAGTGTCGGAGTCTGTCACCAAGGCTGGAGTACAGTGACACAAACACGGCTCACCACGGCCTCCACCTCCCGGGGTCAAGAGATCCTCCCACTTCAGCCTCCTGAGTAGCTAGGACTACAGGCGTCCAACACCACACCTGGCTAATTTTTGTATTTTTTGTAGAGATGGTTGATCTCCAACTCCTGGGCTCAACTCTTCCTCCTCCCTTCTCCTCCCAAAGTCCTGGGATTACAGGCCTGAGCCACTGTGTCTGGCCTTTGCTTTATTTCACACAGTAGAACATCCTCTAGGCTCATTCATGTTGCTAATGATAAGATTTCTTTCTTTTTCAAGGCTGAATAGGATTCTATTGGATATATGTACCTATATAGATAGATAGATAGATAGATAGATAGACATTTATTATTATTGTTTTGGGGGGGATATGGTTTCGCTCGTGTTCCCCAGGCTGGAGTGCAGTGGCATGATTTCGGCTCACTACAACCTCTGCCTCCCAGGCTGAAGTGATTCTCCTGCCTCAGCTGAGATTAAAGGCATGTCCCATCATGTGCGGCCAATTTTGTGTTTCTAGGAGAGATGGGTTTTCACCATGTTGGCCAGGCTGGTCTCGAACTCCAACAATTCTACTTCAACTATTTATTGGATACAAATATTTATGTGTGAGAAACAAGATTTTCAAGAGTGAAAGATTTAAAAACGACTTAATTGTACATCAGTAAGAGGCTGGCTAACTAAATCAGAGTACGTTCATCCTTACAGAAGAATACTATGCAGCTAGAACAAAACCAAATGGAGGAAACTCTTCCAAATGGTAACTTGGAATGATGTTCAAGACTTATTGTAAAATAAGTTTACAGTAAGGTGTAAGGTACCTTATGGCAAAATTCTCTCAGAAATGTGTGTGTGTGGATTTCAAGTCATCCCAGTCCTAGAACATTGTGCTCTTTAGAGATGCCATACCTGTCTTTCCCTTTGTAATATCAAAGCAGTAATATCTTCTCTGGAGGCTTGTTGGGTGAATTGAATGGAAGAAAGTTAAGGAGGTACCAGAACCATTGCTGTTTCCCCTCCGTAGCCCTGCCACCCACTAAAGAAAGTTGGATGAGATTACTTAATGATTTCCCATTAAGTTGTATTTCCAAATATCATGATTACCATTTGAATGTAGTTGGTATGGAGCTTCGTGAGTGTGTGCTTCGTTTATTATGCATCACGTTCAGCTCCTTGTTATTTGCCTCCTAGTTATCATAGTAAAACTCTACTCCTCTACTCCGAGGAGCCCCTACCATCCGTATCGTCACTTTCCGGCCCAGCACTCTTCATGCTCGTTCGTTTAAAGCATTCTACATTGGACAAATGAATCTTGGAAGGCAAAAGCTACTGAATTTAGCGAGTTTGTGGAGGCGTTCCCACCGATCAGCCAGGTGGAGTTCCACACACCCGATGACTGCACAGCTCCTATAAGGCAGCAATATGCTGCAAACCCAGACGGCCACTCTTCTCACCCCTCGTCCCTTTGCTGTTCTGGATAATGAGGTCAATAGTCACCTAGGCAACTTGCAAAACTAACTGAAATGGAGAAAGGCCTTCCGGCTGGTGACTAGCCGAGGTCCACCTGGCCCCAATAAGCTGCTGAACAAGAAGGGCTGCCAGAAATTTCCCCCTAGGGAATTTGGTGGAGACGAAGACCTGCTCACTGGACAACGGTTCCTCCCAGGATACCCCCAAGCTGAAGAAGCGGGCTCTGAGCCACCCCCTTTCACCCTCCTTTTCCCCACCCTGGCCTGCTGAAGGTGCGCGTCAGGATGCGGACTACTGAGCCCTAAAGAAATAAGTCCTTCCACTTTGACCCCACGGAGGATTGCCTGTGCGGATCTTCAACGAGTCTACCAGTGTCTAGACACGGGAGCAGTTCTGTCTGGCACAGCAGCTCCCTCAAGGAAGACAAGAGTGAGGAGAAAGGAAACTCAAGTCTGACCATTCTGTCCTGGGAGACAAGAGGAGGATCTCATCTCTCATCTTTCCAAGCAAGGCAACGAGACTTTCTCTCATCTTTCCAAGCAAGGCAAGGAGACTTTTTCTCATGAGGAAACAAAAAGAAGTTGGAAGGAACGAAACCAGCCTGGAAGGTGAATTCCTAAGGATTGCCCATTGAAACTGACAAAATGGCCCTTGTTTGACGAGAGGAATGAGCAGAGCATTGATGTGGTCAAAAAGGACTCGAGTGAGACTTTCCCAGCATGTTTCTACCAAAGCTTTGTCTAAGTTTCGCAAAACACTCTCCTAATAAGCAGATGTTTGGCTCTTCAGAAAGTCAACATGCAAAATGCCTTGAGCGTCCCATAACACTGATGCCATGATGTTGCCTTTGGTCTGCCCTCCTTTTCCTTTGACTGGACCACTGCCATCTCTTGGTAGCCATCGCTTTGATGACGCTTTGTCTTCAGGATCATATTGGCAAAGCCATGTTCCAAATTCCGGTTACAATTTGTCAAACAGGTGCCCCAGGATCGTGATCCCTCCTGTTGAAAATTTCCACTGATAGCTCTCGTCGTCACTGCAGCTGATCTGGGCACAATGGTTTTCACAGCCACTGCAGGATTCATCTTCCACATCTTCTCATCTCTTCTTGAAACAAGCCATACCTCCGTAAAGAGTTGATTTCTTTGGGCTAGTGTCCTTAGAAGCTTTTCTTCAAACATCAATGATTTCTTCATTCTTCCACCCAAGCTTCACCGTCAATTGGATGTTTGCTCTTGCTGCAATTTTAGCGGAATTCAAGTTGCACTGATAGGAGGCCTTTTCAGTGGATGTCTCATCCTTCTTAGTGCCTCCAATGAGATCCAGTTCAGAAAGGTTGTAAGAAGTTAGTACATGTTTATTTTAGTGAAAACGAATTGAAATCCATGCATAGATTTCTCACCATGTACATTTTCTATGAACTTTCGGAAGACCCCCTGTACTGAATATTGCCCAAATCCTGGGAGAGAAGTGGATGCGGTCCACTTCCTGTCTTCAGTTTGCCCACAGTGGAGGAGTGCACAGAGCAGGGAAAGGCAGCCCCAGAGAGAGGCATGCCCTCCAGCATGCGGCAGACTGCTGGCCCAGTCCTGGCTCCATGGGTTGCTGTGTGGGCCCAGCAAGCTGACCAACCTCCCTGAACCTTAATTTAATCCTAGGTAGCCCAATTCCACTCGCTATTATAGGACTGCTGTGCAGGGACAGTCAATTAACTTAAGAAAAGGAACCTAGCTCCAAGGTTGGCAACCGGGAATTCCAGTTGATTCCATGGGCGGACCCCCTGAGGAATTCCCAAGCTGAAGTCTCGTGGAAGATGAGGTTCAGTGTGACTAGACTGAAGCACCAATCCAATGAAGGGGAAGTCCCACCCACTCTGCCCTGTGCCTGTATAAAGGTGAGGCGGGGCGGCCGCGCCACTCATTGAAGCCGCCAGTTGGGAGAGGAGCAGAGCCAGGCCGGTGCTCCCGAAGGCAGCAAGATGTTGCGAGCCACAGCTCCCTGCTGGTTCCCACCTGCATACCCAGAAGCTAAGAAGGTGGCCGAGGAGGCGGCCCACGAGGCAAGCCGCCATTTGGGAGAGGAGCAGAGCCAGGTCGGTGTTCCCGAAGGCAGCAAGATGTTGCGAGCCACAGCTCCCTGCTGGTTCCCACCTGCATGCCCAGAAGCCAAGAAGGTGGCCGAGGAGGCGCCCCACGAGGCAAGCCGCCAGTTGGGAGAGGAGCAGAGCCAGGCCGGTGCTCCCGAAGGCAGCAAGATGTTGCGAGCCACAGCTCCCTGCTGGTTCCCTCCTGCATACCCAGCAGCCAAGAAGGTGGCCGAGGAGGCGGCCCTCGAGGCTCCAGAATTCCCACTGCCCTCTCATCAGCCTGCCCAGAGCTTCGGGCTCTGCGTGCCCCAGATGCACAACCAGGCCTCAGCACTCGTGGACATCCGGGCGGAGCCCCAGAATAGGGGTCCGGCGGTGCCCCCAGCGTGGCCCAAGATGGCGACGGAGGCGTGGTACTTCCCCGCGCAGAGGGGGTCGGCCTGCTGCTTGCCAGCCGCCCCAAGGCTGACAGAGAGGCCCTGTGGAGTCCGCATCTCAGCCCCCAGGGAGAGGAAGAGGATCGCCCACTTTCCCAGCCCCTGCTTGGTCGCAGGTCGCACCGATGCCAAGAGAACCCGGGTGGCCGGCAGCAGCCAACGCTCCAATGGCTCCAGGGTCGGCACACAGCCACGGAAGACTGGTCGCAACAGACGGGGGAGGGCATGCAAGACCTCCACCACACTCAGCTCTAAGCGAATCGTCCGTCGTCCATCCTTACCGACTTGGAAGAAACCCATTATCCTCCGAAGGTCTCGCTGCCAAGTCCCCACCGTCATCCGCCGAGGCTATCTCCAACTGTTCACCAAAGAGTGTCTCAAGTTCTGCGCCTCCCAGCAGGAGGCCGAGGAGAAGGCGCTGAACGAGGAGAAGGTGGCCTACGACTGCAGCCCCAACAAGAACATGTACCTGAATGTGGTCCTGAACACCCTCAAGAGACTGAAGGGCCTGACCCCCAGCTCCATGCCGGGCCTCAGCAGGGCCGCCCTGTACAGCCGCCTCCAGGAGTTCCTGCTCACCCAGGACCAGCTCAAGGAGAACGGCTACCCCTTCCCGCTCCCCGAGCGGCCCGGAGGCGCCGTCCTCTTCACTGGCCAGGGGAAGGGGCCCGGCGACTCCTCCTGCAGGGTCTGCTGCCGTTGTGGCACCGACTACCTGGTGTCCTCCTCGGGCCGCTGTCTACGCGACCAGTTGTGTTATTATCACTGGGGGCGGGTCCGCTCCAGCCAAGTGGCTGGAGGCCGGGTTAGCCAGTACACCTGCTGTGCAGCTGCTCCTGGCTCAGTGGGCTGCCAGGTGGCGAAGCAGCACGTGCGGGACGGCCGCAAGGAGAGCCTCCATGGCTTCGTGAAGACCTTCAAGAAAGAGTTTTCCACAGACGCTTATCCAGGAATCTACGCCATGGACTGTGAGATGTGCTACACCACGCATGGCCTGGAGCTGACCCGCGTCACCGTGGTGGACGCCGACATGCAAGTGGTGTACGACACCTTCGTCAAGCCCGACAACGAGATCGTGGACTACAACACCAGGTTTTCCGGAGTGACCGAGGCCGACGTCGCCAAGACGAGCGTCACGTTGCCCGAAGTCCAAGCCATCCTGCTGAGCTTTTTCAGCGCCCAAACCATCCTCATCGGGCACAGCCTGGAGAGCGATCTGCTGGCCCTCAAGCTGATCCACAGCACCGTGGTGGACACGGCCGTGCTCTTCCCGCACTACCTGGGTTTCCCCTACAAGCGTTCCCTCAGGAATCTCGCGGCCGACTACCTGGGACAGATCATCCAGGACAGCCAGGACGGCCACAACTCCAGCGAGGACGCAAACGCCTGCCTGCAGCTGGCGATGTGGAAGGTTCGACAGCGCGCCCAGATCCAGCCACGCCACCGGTCCGCCTCTCCCGCCGCCCTGGCCTGTCCTGAGCCCCAGGCCTCTTCCCAAACTGACATCGATCCCGAGAGCTAGCCCTGTCCACCTCGCCGCAAAGCGAAAGAAACTGGAGCAGCCGGCGGCAGGAGAGGGCCAAAAGCCAAGACTAACCCCGACCCCGGACTCCCAGTCCCCCGGAGTCCCTGCCGCGGGCCGTCGTCCCTGTCCCCATCCCTCTGCCCCTCCCAGACCTCTGTCCTTCCACCAATGGGCTCCCCGAGGCCCCAGCCGCCACTCCCAGTCCCCGGAGACCCTGCCGCCGCCCCTGGCGCCTATGCCCATCCCTCTGCCCCTCCCAGACCTCTGGCCTTCCACCACTAGCCTCCCCCAGCCCACCTGGACTTCCCCGGCCTCTGACATCAAGGCCAGCCCCCAGGCCCACCAGCCTCCTGATCGTCTTCGTTCTTGGGCCTCTTCCCCTTCTGTGGGGCTGTCTGAACCTCCCCTCCCCCACCCGATTTTTCCCCCGCCCCCGGGGCAGGCGCAGAATAAATGTCTCTATGAAGTTAAAAATTAAAAATAAAAAAAAAGCTAAAAACCACTGAAAGTCCTTTGCTTTTGAATGTGCGCTTACCTGGTTTTCTCTAGAGGCACCACTGTGAGGTGGCTCAAGCCCTTAGGCTCTGGAGTTAGACATCTGGGTTCCCATTCCAATTCCACCACTTACTAGCTTTGTCATATTGGACGCATAACTTTTTTGCGCTTCTACTTCTTGATCTTTCAAGTGTCATCAGAAGATAATTAGACACCCACACAATAGCAATGGGAGATTTTAACACCCCACCGTCAACATGAAACAGATCAACGAGACAGAAAGTTGAAAAGGATATCCAGGAACTGAACTTAGCTCTGCACCAAGCAGACCGAATAGACATCTACATTAACTCTCCACCCCAAATCAACAGAATATACATTCTTCTCAGCACCACATCACACTTATTCCAAAACTGACCACATAGTTGGAAGGAAAGCACTCCTCCGCAAATGCAAAAGAACAGAAATTACAACCAACTGTCTCTCAGACCACAGGGCAGTCAAACTGGACCTCAGGATGAAGAAACTCACTCAAAACCGCTCAACTACACGGAAACGGAGCAATCTGCTCCTGAGTGACTACTGGGTACATAGCGAAATGAAGACAGAATAAAGATGTTCTTTGAAACCAATGAGAACAAAGACACAACATACCAGAATCTCTGGGATACATTGAAAGCAGTGTGTAGAGGGAAACGTAGCATTAAATGCCCACAAGAGAAAGCAGGAAAGATCTAAAATGGACACCCTCACGTCCCAATTCAAAGAACCAGGGAAGCAAGAGCAAACACAATGCCTGAATCAGTCAGTCAACTTCCAACAGGGCTCCAAGAGAGATTGAACCACCATGCCTCTTTAAATCCACGTTTCTATTTGGAATCTTCAATGAGAGATGAGACACTAAGCAGCTAGTTTTGGTGGAATGGCTGATTTTGTCAATGTTTTCGGTGTGTGAGTGTGTGTGTGTGTGTATGTATAGATAACTAAATTAAACTGATAATCTGGATGCTTACATTTCCATTCATTTAATTTGTGTATGTGAGCCCACGCACACGTATATACACACACACTAACACTTCCAGAACACTGACTTAGTGAAGAACTGGATTTCCAGTGTGTCAGACAAATTTCAGAAAGCGCTGAAGAAGGGCATTTCTGATGGATTTCACCGTTCCTGGAATTTTATTTTCCTTTATAACTTAGAGTTCTTCTCTGGAGATTTAATAGATAAAAGTCTTTTGCAGTGTACGTTATTTCATTTTATTTTTATAATTTATTTAAATTGTCATTTTAAATTGACAAATAAAAATGATAGATATTTATGGTGTACAACATGATGTTTCATATATGTATACATTGTGGAATGACACAAAAATCAAGCTAATTAACACATTCGTTTCCTCACATACTGATTTTATGGTGATGAGAACATGTTTCAAATCTACTCTGATAGCACATTTCAAGTATACAGTACATAGTTACCCACTGTGGTTGCCGTGCTGTTCAACATATCTCTAGAACTATTCGTATCTGAAATTTTGTATCATTAGACTAACATCTCCCAATCCCTCCCCGGCCCCTGCCTCGGGTAAGCAGCGTTCTGCTCTCTACGACTCTGAGTTCCACTTTTTTACATTGCACATAGAAGTGAGATCGTGCAGTATTTGTATTTCTGTGTTTGCTTTTTAAAACTTTATGATGTATTGATGTATTTTTTCAGACAGTGTCGGAGTCTGTCACCAAGGCTGGAGTACAGTGACACAAACACGGCTCACCACGGCCTCCACCTCCCGGGGTCAAGAGATCCTCCCACTTCAGCCTCCTGAGTAGCTAGGACTACAGGCGTCCAACACCACACCTGGCTAATTTTTGTATTTTTTGTAGAGATGGTTGATCTCCAACTCCTGGGCTCAACTCTTCCTCCTCCCTTCTCCTCCCAAAGTCCTGGGATTACAGGCCTGAGCCACTGTGTCTGGCCTTTGCTTTATTTCACACAGTAGAACATCCTCTAGGCTCATTCATGTTGCTAATGATAAGATTTCTTTCTTTTTCAAGGCTGAATAGGATTCTATTGGATATATGTACCTATATAGATAGATAGATAGATAGATAGACATTTATTATTATTGTTTTGGGGGGGATATGGTTTCGCTCGTGTTCCCCAGGCTGGAGTGCAGTGGCATGATTTCGGCTCACTACAACCTCTGCCTCCCAGGCTGAAGTGATTCTCCTGCCTCAGCTGAGATTAAAGGCATGTCCCATCATGTGCGGCCAATTTTGTGTTTCTAGGAGAGATGGGTTTTCACCATGTTGGCCAGGCTGGTCTCGAACTCCAACAATTCTACTTCAACTATTTATTGGATACAAATATTTATGTGTGAGAAACAAGATTTTCAAGAGTGAAAGATTTAAAAACGACTTAATTGTACATCAGTAAGAGGCTGGCTAACTAAATCAGAGTACGTTCATCCTTACAGAAGAATACTATGCAGCTAGAACAAAACCAAATGGAGGAAACTCTTCCAAATGGTAACTTGGAATGATGTTCAAGACTTATTGTAAAATAAGTTTACAGTAAGGTGTAAGGTACCTTATGGCAAAATTCTCTCAGAAATGTGTGTGTGTGGATTTCAAGTCATCCCAGTCCTAGAACATTGTGCTCTTTAGAGATGCCATACCTGTCTTTCCCTTTGTAATATCAAAGCAGTAATATCTTCTCTGGAGGCTTGTTGGGTGAATTGAATGGAAGAAAGTTAAGGAGGTACCAGAACCATTGCTGTTTCCCCTCCGTAGCCCTGCCACCCACTAAAGAAAGTTGGATGAGATTACTTAATGATTTCCCATTAAGTTGTATTTCCAAATATCATGATTACCATTTGAATGTAGTTGGTATGGAGCTTCGTGAGTGTGTGCTTCGTTTATTATGCATCACGTTCAGCTCCTTGTTATTTGCCTCCTAGTTATCATAGTAAAACTCTACTCCTCTACTCCGAGGAGCCCCTACCATCCGTATCGTCACTTTCCGGCCCAGCACTCTTCATGCTCGTTCGTTTAAAGCATTCTACATTGGACAAATGAATCTTGGAAGGCAAAAGCTACTGAATTTAGCGAGTTTGTGGAGGCGTTCCCACCGATCAGCCAGGTGGAGTTCCACACACCCGATGACTGCACAGCTCCTATAAGGCAGCAATATGCTGCAAACCCAGACGGCCACTCTTCTCACCCCTCGTCCCTTTGCTGTTCTGGATAATGAGGTCAATAGTCACCTAGGCAACTTGCAAAACTAACTGAAATGGAGAAAGGCCTTCCGGCTGGTGACTAGCCGAGGTCCACCTGGCCCCAATAAGCTGCTGAACAAGAAGGGCTGCCAGAAATTTCCCCCTAGGGAATTTGGTGGAGACGAAGACCTGCTCACTGGACAACGGTTCCTCCCAGGATACCCCCAAGCTGAAGAAGCGGGCTCTGAGCCACCCCCTTTCACCCTCCTTTTCCCCACCCTGGCCTGCTGAAGGTGCGCGTCAGGATGCGGACTACTGAGCCCTAAAGAAATAAGTCCTTCCACTTTGACCCCACGGAGGATTGCCTGTGCGGATCTTCAACGAGTCTACCAGTGTCTAGACACGGGAGCAGTTCTGTCTGGCACAGCAGCTCCCTCAAGGAAGACAAGAGTGAGGAGAAAGGAAACTCAAGTCTGACCATTCTGTCCTGGGAGACAAGAGGAGGATCTCATCTCTCATCTTTCCAAGCAAGGCAACGAGACTTTCTCTCATCTTTCCAAGCAAGGCAAGGAGACTTTTTCTCATGAGGAAACAAAAAGAAGTTGGAAGGAACGAAACCAGCCTGGAAGGTGAATTCCTAAGGATTGCCCATTGAAACTGACAAAATGGCCCTTGTTTGACGAGAGGAATGAGCAGAGCATTGATGTGGTCAAAAAGGACTCGAGTGAGACTTTCCCAGCATGTTTCTACCAAAGCTTTGTCTAAGTTTCGCAAAACACTCTCCTAATAAGCAGATGTTTGGCTCTTCAGAAAGTCAACATGCAAAATGCCTTGAGCGTCCCATAACACTGATGCCATGATGTTGCCTTTGGTCTGCCCTCCTTTTCCTTTGACTGGACCACTGCCATCTCTTGGTAGCCATCGCTTTGATGACGCTTTGTCTTCAGGATCATATTGGCAAAGCCATGTTCCAAATTCCGGTTACAATTTGTCAAACAGGTGCCCCAGGATCGTGATCCCTCCTGTTGAAAATTTCCACTGATAGCTCTCGTCGTCACTGCAGCTGATCTGGGCACAATGGTTTTCACAGCCACTGCAGGATTCATCTTCCACATCTTCTCATCTCTTCTTGAAACAAGCCATACCTCCGTAAAGAGTTGATTTCTTTGGGCTAGTGTCCTTAGAAGCTTTTCTTCAAACATCAATGATTTCTTCATTCTTCCACCCAAGCTTCACCGTCAATTGGATGTTTGCTCTTGCTGCAATTTTAGCGGAATTCAAGTTGCACTGATAGGAGGCCTTTTCAGTGGATGTCTCATCCTTCTTAGTGCCTCCAATGAGATCCAGTTCAGAAAGGTTGTAAGAAGTTAGTACATGTTTATTTTAGTGAAAACGAATTGAAATCCATGCATAGATTTCTCACCATGTACATTTTCTATGAACTTTCGGAAGACCCCCTGTACTGAATATTGCCCAAATCCTGGGAGAGAAGTGGATGCGGTCCACTTCCTGTCTTCAGTTTGCCCACAGTGGAGGAGTGCACAGAGCAGGGAAAGGCAGCCCCAGAGAGAGGCATGCCCTCCAGCATGCGGCAGACTGCTGGCCCAGTCCTGGCTCCATGGGTTGCTGTGTGGGCCCAGCAAGCTGACCAACCTCCCTGAACCTTAATTTAATCCTAGGTAGCCCAATTCCACTCGCTATTATAGGACTGCTGTGCAGGGACAGTCAATTAACTTAAGAAAAGGAACCTAGCTCCAAGGTTGGCAACCGGGAATTCCAGTTGATTCCATGGGCGGACCCCCTGAGGAATTCCCAAGCTGAAGTCTCGTGGAAGATGAGGTTCAGTGTGACTAGACTGAAGCACCAATCCAATGAAGGGGAAGTCCCACCCACTCTGCCCTGTGCCTGTATAAAGGTGAGGCGGGGCGGCCGCGCCACTCATTGAAGCCGCCAGTTGGGAGAGGAGCAGAGCCAGGCCGGTGCTCCCGAAGGCAGCAAGATGTTGCGAGCCACAGCTCCCTGCTGGTTCCCACCTGCATACCCAGAAGCTAAGAAGGTGGCCGAGGAGGCGGCCCACGAGGCAAGCCGCCATTTGGGAGAGGAGCAGAGCCAGGTCGGTGTTCCCGAAGGCAGCAAGATGTTGCGAGCCACAGCTCCCTGCTGGTTCCCACCTGCATGCCCAGAAGCCAAGAAGGTGGCCGAGGAGGCGGCCCTCGAGGCAAGCCGCCAGTTGGGAGAGGAGCAGAGCCAGGCCGGTGCTCCCGAAGGCAGCAAGATGTTGCGAGCCACAGCTCCCTGCTGGTTCCCACCTGCATACCCAGAAGCTAAGAAGGTGGCCGAGGAGGCGCCCCACGAGGCAAGCCGCCATTTGGGAGTGGAGCAGAGCCAGGTCGGTGTTCCCGAAGGCAGCAAGATGTTGCGAGCCACAGCTCCCTGCTGGTTCCCTCCTGCATACCCAGAAGCCAAGAAGGTGGCCGAGGAGGCGGCCCTCGAGGCTCCAGAATTCCCACTGCCCTCTCATCAGCCTGCCCAGAGCTTCGGGCTCTGCGTGCCCCAGATGCACAACCAGGCCTCAGCACTCGTGGACATCCGGGCGGAGCCCCAGAATAGGGGTCCGGCGGTGCCCCCAGCGTGGCCCAAGATGGCGACGGAGGCGTGGTACTTCCCCGCGCAGAGGGGGTCGGCCTGCTGCTTGCCAGCCGCCCCAAGGCTGACAGAGAGGCCCTGTGGAGTCCGCATCTCAGCCCCCAGGGAGAGGAAGAGGATCGCCCACTTTCCCAGCCCCTGCTTGTTCGCAGGTCGCACCGATGCCAAGAGAACCCGGGTGGCCGGCAGCAGCCAACGCTCCAATGGCTCCAGGGTCGGCACACAGCCACGGAAGACTGGTCGCAACAGACGGGGGAGGGCATGCAAGACCTCCACCACACTCAGCTCTAAGCGAATCGTCCGTCGTCCATCCTTACCGACTTGGAAGAAACCCATTATCCTCCGAAGGTCTCGCTGCCAAGTCCCCACCGTCATCCGCCGAGGCTATCTCCAACTGTTCACCAAAGAGTGTCTCAAGTTCTGCGCCTCCCAGCAGGAGGCCGAGGAGAAGGCGCTGAACGAGGAGAAGGTGGCCTACGACTGCAGCCCCAACAAGAACATGTACCTGAATGTGGTCCTGAACACCCTCAAGAGACTGAAGGGCCTGACCCCCAGCTCCATGCCGGGCCTCAGCAGGGCCGCCCTGTACAGCCGCCTCCAGGAGTTCCTGCTCACCCAGGACCAGCTCAAGGAGAACGGCTACCCCTTCCCGCACCCCGAGCGGCCCGGAGGCGCCGTCCTCTTCACTGGCCAGGGGAAGGGGCCCGGCGACTCCTCCTGCAGGGTCTGCTGCCGTTGTGGCACCGACTACCTGGTGTCCTCCTCGGGCCGCTGTCTACGCGACCAGTTGTGTTATTATCACTGGGGGCGGGTCCGCTCCAGCCAAGTGGCTGGAGGCCGGGTTAGCCAGTACACCTGCTGTGCAGCTGCTCCTGGCTCAGTGGGCTGCCAGGTGGCGAAGCAGCACGTGCGGGACGGCCGCAAGGAGAGCCTCCATGGCTTCGTGAAGACCTTCAAGAAAGAGTTTTCCACAGACGCTTATCCAGGAATCTACGCCATGGACTGTGAGATGTGCTACACCACGCATGGCCTGGAGCTGACCCGCGTCACCGTGGTGGACGCCGACATGCAAGTGGTGTACGACACCTTCGTCAAGCCCGACAACGAGATCGTGGACTACAACACCAGGTTTTCCGGAGTGACCGAGGCCGACGTCGCCAAGACGAGCGTCACGTTGCCCGAAGTCCAAGCCATCCTGCTGAGCTTTTTCAGCGCCCAAACCATCCTCATCGGGCACAGCCTGGAGAGCGATCTGCTGGCCCTCAAGCTGATCCACAGCACCGTGGTGGACACGGCCGTGCTCTTCCCGCACTACCTGGGTTTCCCCTACAAGCGTTCCCTCAGGAATCTCGCGGCCGACTACCTGGGACAGATCATCCAGGACAGCCAGGACGGCCACAACTCCAGCGAGGACGCAAACGCCTGCCTGCAGCTGGCGATGTGGAAGGTTCGACAGCGCGCCCAGATCCAGCCACGCCACCGGTCCGCCTCTCCCGCCGCCCTGGCCTGTCCTGAGCCCCAGGCCTCTTCCCAAACTGCCATCGATCCCGAGAGCTAGCCCTGTCCACCTCGCCGCAAAGCGAAAGAAACTGGAGCAGCCGGCGGCAGGAGAGGGCCAAAAGCCAAGACTAACCCCGACCCCGGACTCCCAGTCCCCCGGAGTCCCTGCCGCGGGCCGTCATCCCTGTCCCCATCCCTCTGCCCCTCCCAGACCTCTGTCCTTCCACCAATGGGCTCCCCGAGGCCCCAGCCGCCACTCCCAGTCCCCGGAGACCCTGCCGCCGCCCCTGGCGCCTATGCCCATCCCTCTGCCCCTCCCAGACCTCTGGCCTTCCACCACTAGCCTCCCCCAGCCCACCTGGACTTCCCCGGCCTCTGACAACAAGGCCAGCCCCCAGGCCCACCAGCCTCCTGATCGTCTTCGTTCTTGGGCCTCTTCCCCTTCTGTGGGGCTGTCTGAACCTCCCCTCCCCCACCCGATTTTTCCCCCGCCCCCGGGGCAGGCGCAGAATAAATGTCTGTATGAAGTTAAAAATTAAAAATAAAAAAAAAGCTAAAAACCACTGAAAGTCCTTTGCTTTTGAATGTGCGCTTACCTGGTTTTCTCTAGAGGCACCACTGTGAGGTGGCTCAAGCCCTTAGGCTCTGGAGTTAGACATCTGGGTTCCCATTCCAATTCCACCACTTACTAGCTTTGTCATATTGGACGCATAACTTTTTTGCGCTTCTACTTCTTGATCTTTCAAGTGTCATCAGAAGATAATTAGACACCCACACAATAGCAATGGGAGATTTTAACACCCCACCGTCAACATGAAACAGATCAACGAGACAGAAAGTTGAAAAGGATATCCAGGAACTGAACTTAGCTCTGCACCAAGCAGACCGAATAGACATCTACATTAACTCTCCACCCCAAATCAACAGAATATACATTCTTCTCAGCACCACATCACACTTATTCCAAAACTGACCACATAGTTGGAAGGAAAGCACTCCTCCGCAAATGCAAAAGAACAGAAATTACAACCAACTGTCTCTCAGACCACAGGGCAGTCAAACTGGACCTCAGGATGAAGAAACTCACTCAAAACCGCTCAACTACACGGAAACGGAGCAATCTGCTCCTGAGTGACTACTGGGTACATAGCGAAATGAAGACAGAATAAAGATGTTCTTTGAAACCAATGAGAACAAAGACACAACATACCAGAATCTCTGGGATACATTGAAAGCAGTGTGTAGAGGGAAACGTAGCATTAAATGCCCACAAGAGAAAGCAGGAAAGATCTAAAATGGACACCCTCACGTCCCAATTCAAAGAACCAGGGAAGCAAGAGCAAACACAATGCCTGAATCAGTCAGTCAACTTCCAACAGGGCTCCAAGAGAGATTGAACCACCATGCCTCTTTAAATCCACGTTTCTATTTGGAATCTTCAATGAGAGATGAGACACTAAGCAGCTAGTTTTGGTGGAATGGCTGATTTTGTCAATGTTTTCGGTGTGTGAGTGTGTGTGTGTGTGTGTACGTATGGATAACTAAATTAAACTGATAATCTGGATGCTTACATTTCCATTCATTTAATTTGTGTATGTGAGCCCACGCACACGTATATACACACACACTAACACTTCCAGAACACTGACTTAGTGAAGAACTGGATTTCCAGTGTGTCAGACAAATTTCAGAAAGCGCTGAAGAAGGGCATTTCTGATGGATTTCACCGTTCCTGGAATTTTATTTTCCTTTATAACTTAGAGTTCTTCTCTGGAGATTTAATAGATAAAAGTCTTTTGCAGTGTACGTTATTTCATTCTATTTTTATAATTTATTTGAATTGTCATTTTAAATTGACAAATAAAAATGATATATATTTATGGTGTACAACATGATGTTTCATATATGTATACATTGTGGAATGACACAAAAATCAAGCTAATTAACACATTCGTTTCCTCACATACTGATTTTATGGTGATGAGAACATGTTTCAAATCTACTCTGATAGCACATTTCAAGTATACAGTACATAGTTACCCACTGTGGTTGCCGTGCTGTTCAACATATCTCTAGAACTATTCGTATCTGAAATTTTGTATCATTAGACTAACATCTCCCAATCCCTCCCCGGCTCCTGCCTCGGGTAAGCAGCGTTCTGCTCTCTACGACTCTGAGTTCCACTTTTTTACATTGCACATAGAAGTGAGATCGTGCAGTATTTGTATTTCTGTGTTTGCTTTTTAAAACTTTATGATGTATTGATGTATTTTTTCAGACAGTGTCGGAGTCTGTCACCAAGGCTGGAGTACAGTGACACAAACACGGCTCACCACGGCCTCCACCTCCCGGGGTCAAGAGATCCTCCCACTTCAGCCTCCTGAGTAGCTAGGACTACAGGCGTCCAACACCACACCTGGCTAATTTTTGTATTTTTTGTAGAGATGGTTGATCTCCAACTCCTGGGCTCAACTCTTCCTCCTCCCTTCTCCTCCCAAAGTCCTGGGATTACAGGCCTGAGCCACTGTGTCTGGCCTTTGCTTTATTTCACACCGTAGAACATCCTCTAGGCTCATTCATGTTGCTAATGATAAGATTTCTTTCTTTTTCAAGGCTGAATAGGATTCTATTGGATATATGTACCTATATAGATAGAGAGATAGATAGATAGACATTTATTATTATTGTTTTGGGGGGGATATGGTTTCGCTCGTGTTCCCCAGGCTGGAGTGCAGTGGCATGATTTCGGCTCACTACAACCTCTGCCTCCCAGGCTGAAGTGATTCTCCTGCCTCAGCTGAGATTAAAGGCATGTCCCATCATGTGCGGCCAATTTTGTGTTTCTAGGAGAGATGGGTTTTCACCATGTTGGCCAGGCTGGTCTCGAACTCCAACAATTCTACTTCAACTATTTATTGGATACAAATATTTATGTGTGAGAAACAAGATTTTCAAGAGTGAAAGATTTAAAAACGACTTAATTGTACATCAGTAAGAGGCTGGCTAACTAAATCAGAGTACGTTCATCCTTACAGAAGAATACTATGCAGCTAGAACAAAACCAAATGGAGGAAACTCTTCCAAATGGTAACTTGGAATGATGTTCAAGACTTATTGTAAAATAAGTTTACAGTAAGGTGTAAGGTACCTTATGGCAAAATTCTCTCAGAAATGTGTGTGTGTGGATTTCAAGTCATCCCAGTCCTAGAACATTGTGCTCTTTAGAGATGCCATACCTGTCTTTCCCTTTGTAATATCAAAGCAGTAATATCTTCTCTGGAGGCTTGTTGGGTGAATTGAATGGAAGAAAGTTAAGGAGGTACCAGAACCATTGCTGTTTCCCCTCCGTAGCCCTGCCACCCACTAAAGAAAGTTGGATGAGATTACTTAATGATTTCCCATTAAGTTGTATTTCCAAATATCATGATTACCATTTGAATGTAGTTGGTATGGAGCTTCGTGAGTGTGTGCTTCGTTTATTATGCATCACGTTCAGCTCCTTGTTATTTGCCTCCTAGTTATCATAGTAAAACTCTACTCCTCTACTCCGAGGAGCCCCTACCATCCGTATCGTCACTTTCCGGCCCAGCACTCTTCATGCTCGTTCGTTTAAAGCATTCTACATTGGACAAATGAATCTTGGAAGGCAAAAGCTACTGAATTTAGCGAGTTTGTGGAGGCGTTCCCACCGATCAGCCAGGTGGAGTTCCACACACCCGATGACTGCACAGCTCCTATAAGGCAGCAATATGCTGCAAACCCAGACGGCCACTCTTCTCACCCCTCGTCCCTTTGCTGTTCTGGATAATGAGGTCAATAGTCACCTAGGCAACTTGCAAAACTAACTGAAATGGAGAAAGGCCTTCCGGCTGGTGACTAGCCGAGGTCCACCTGGCCCCAATAAGCTGCTGAACAAGAAGGGCTGCCAGAAATTTCCCCCTAGGGAATTTGGTGGAGACGAAGACCTGCTCACTGGACAACGGTTCCTCCCAGGATACCCCCAAGCTGAAGAAGCGGGCTCTGAGCCACCCCCTTTCACCCTCCTTTTCCCCACCCTGGCCTGCTGAAGGTGCGCGTCAGGATGCGGACTACTGAGCCCTAAAGAAATAAGTCCTTCCACTTTGACCCCACGGAGGATTGCCTGTGCGGATCTTCAACGAGTCTACCAGTGTCTAGACACGGGAGCAGTTCTGTCTGGCACAGCAGCTCCCTCAAGGAAGACAAGAGTGAGGAGAAAGGAAACTCAAGTCTGACCATTCTGTCCTGGGAGACAAGAGGAGGATCTCATCTCTCATCTTTCCAAGCAAGGCAACGAGACTTTCTCTCATCTTTCCAAGCAAGGCAAGGAGACTTTTTCTCATGAGGAAACAAAAAGAAGTTGGAAGGAACGAAACCAGCCTGGAAGGTGAATTCCTAAGGATTGCCCATTGAAACTGACAAAATGGCCCTTGTTTGACGAGAGGAATGAGCAGAGCATTGATGTGGTCAAAAAGGACTCGAGTGAGACTTTCCCAGCATGTTTCTACCAAAGCTTTGTCTAAGTTTCGCAAAACACTCTCCTAATAAGCAGATGTTTGGCTCTTCAGAAAGTCAACATGCAAAATGCCTTGAGCGTCCCATAACACTGATGCCATGATGTTGCCTTTGGTCTGCCCTCCTTTTCCTTTGACTGGACCACTGCCATCTCTTGGTAGCCATCGCTTTGATGACGCTTTGTCTTCAGGATCATATTGGCAAAGCCATGTTCCAAATTCCGGTTACAATTTGTCAAACAGGTGCCCCAGGATCGTGATCCCTCCTGTTGAAAATTTCCACTGATAGCTCTCGTCGTCACTGCAGCTGATCTGGGCACAATGGTTTTCACAGCCACTGCAGGATTCATCTTCCACATCTTCTCATCTCTTCTTGAAACAAGCCATACCTCCGTAAAGAGTTGATTTCTTTGGGCTAGTGTCCTTAGAAGCTTTTCTTCAAACATCAATGATTTCTTCATTCTTCCACCCTAGCTTCACCGTCAATTGGATGTTTGCTCTTGCTGCAATTTTAGCGGAATTCAAGTTGCACTGATAGGAGGCCTTTTCAGTGGATGTCTCATCCTTCTTAGTGCCTCCAATGAGATCCAGTTCAGAAAGGTTGTAAGAAGTTAGTACATGTTTATTTTAGTGAAAACGAATTGAAATCCATGCATAGATTTCTCACCATGTACATTTTCTATGAACTTTCGGAAGACCCCCTGTACTGAATATTGCCCAAATCCTGGGAGAGAAGTGGATGCGGTCCACTTCCTGTCTTCAGTTTGCCCACAGTGGAGGAGTGCACAGAGCAGGGAAAGGCAGCCCCAGAGAGAGGCATGCCCTCCAGCATGCGGCAGACTGCTGGCCCAGTCCTGGCTCCATGGGTTGCTGTGTGGGCCCAGCAAGCTGACCAACCTCCCTGAACCTTAATTTAATCCTAGGTAGCCCAATTCCACTCGCTATTATAGGACTGCTGTGCAGGGACAGTCAATTAACTTAAGAAAAGGAACCTAGCTCCAAGGTTGGCAACCGGGAATTCCAGTTGATTCCATGGGCGGACCCCCTGAGGAATTCCCAAGCTGAAGTCTCGTGGAAGATGAGGTTCAGTGTGACTAGACTGAAGCACCAATCCAATGAAGGGGAAGTCCCACCCACTCTGCCCTGTGCCTGTATAAAGGTGAGGCGGGGCGGCCGCGCCACTCATTGAAGCCGCCAGTTGGGAGAGGAGCAGAGCCAGGCCGGTGCTCCCGAAGGCAGCAAGATGTTGCGAGCCACAGCTCCCTGCTGGTTCCCACCTGCATACCCAGAAGCTAAGAAGGTGGCCGAGGAGGCGGCCCACGAGGCAAGCCGCCATTTGGGAGAGGAGCAGAGCCAGGTCGGTGTTCCCGAAGGCAGCAAGATGTTGCGAGCCACAGCTCCCTGCTGGTTCCCACCTGCATGCCCAGAAGCCAAGAAGGTGGCCGAGGAGGCGGCCCTCGAGGCAAGCCGCCAGTTGGGAGAGGAGCAGAGCCAGGCCGGTGCTCCCGAAGGCAGCAAGATGTTGCGAGCCACAGCTCCCTGCTGGTTCCCACCTGCATACCCAGAAGCTAAGAAGGTGGCCGAGGAGGCGCCCCACGAGGCAAGCCGCCATTTGGGAGTGGAGCAGAGCCAGGTCGGTGTTCCCGAAGGCAGCAAGATGTTGCGAGCCACAGCTCCCTGCTGGTTCCCTCCTGCATACCCAGAAGCCAAGAAGGTGGCCGAGGAGGCGGCCCTCGAGGCTCCAGAATTCCCACTGCCCTCTCATCAGCCTGCCCAGAGCTTCGGGCTCTGCGTGCCCCAGATGCACAACCAGGCCTCAGCACTCGTGGACATCCGGGCGGAGCCCCAGAATAGGGGTCCGGCGGTGCCCCCAGCGTGGCCCAAGATGGCGACGGAGGCGTGGTACTTCCCCGCGCAGAGGGGGTCGGCCTGCTGCTTGCCAGCCGCCCCAAGGCTGACAGAGAGGCCCTGTGGAGTCCGCATCTCAGCCCCCAGGGAGAGGAAGAGGATCGCCCACTTTCCCAGCCCCTGCTTGGTCGCAGGTCGCACCGATGCCAAGAGAACCCGGGTGGCCGGCAGCAGCCAACGCTCCAATGGCTCCAGGGTCGGCACACAGCCACGGAAGACTGGTCGCAACAGACGGGGGAGGGCATGCAAGACCTCCACCACACTCAGCTCTAAGCGAATCGTCCGTCGTCCATCCTTACCGACTTGGAAGAAACCCATTATCCTCCGAAGGTCTCGCTGCCAAGTCCCCACCGTCATCCGCCGAGGCTATCTCCAACTGTTCACCAAAGAGTGTCTCAAGTTCTGCGCCTCCCAGCAGGAGGCCGAGGAGAAGGCGCTGAACGAGGAGAAGGTGGCCTACGACTGCAGCCCCAACAAGAACATGTACCTGAATGTGGTCCTGAACACCCTCAAGAGACTGAAGGGCCTGACCCCCAGCTCCATGCCGGGCCTCAGCAGGGCCGCCCTGTACAGCCGCCTCCAGGAGTTCCTGCTCACCCAGGACCAGCTCAAGGAGAACGGCTACCCCTTCCCGCACCCCGAGCGGCCCGGAGGCGCCGTCCTCTTCACTGGCCAGGGGAAGGGGCCCGGCGACTCCTCCTGCAGGGTCTGCTGCCGTTGTGGCACCGACTACCTGGTGTCCTCCTCGGGCCGCTGTCTACGCGACCAGTTGTGTTATTATCACTGGGGGCGGGTCCGCTCCAGCCAAGTGGCTGGAGGCCGGGTTAGCCAGTACACCTGCTGTGCAGCTGCTCCTGGCTCAGTGGGCTGCCAGGTGGCGAAGCAGCACGTGCGGGACGGCCGCAAGGAGAGCCTCCATGGCTTCGTGAAGACCTTCAAGAAAGAGTTTTCCACAGACGCTTATCCAGGAATCTACGCCATGGACTGTGAGATGTGCTACACCACGCATGGCCTGGAGCTGACCCGCGTCACCGTGGTGGACGCCGACATGCAAGTGGTGTACGACACCTTCGTCAAGCCCGACAACGAGATCGTGGACTACAACACCAGGTTTTCCGGAGTGACCGAGGCCGACGTCGCCAAGACGAGCGTCACGTTGCCCGAAGTCCAAGCCATCCTGCTGAGCTTTTTCAGCGCCCAAACCATCCTCATCGGGCACAGCCTGGAGAGCGATCTGCTGGCCCTCAAGCTGATCCACAGCACCGTGGTGGACACGGCCGTGCTCTTCCCGCACTACCTGGGTTTCCCCTACAAGCGTTCCCTCAGGAATCTCGCGGCCGACTACCTGGGACAGATCATCCAGGACAGCCAGGACGGCCACAACTCCAGCGAGGACGCAAACGCCTGCCTGCAGCTGGCGATGTGGAAGGTTCGACAGCGCGCCCAGATCCAGCCACGCCACCGGTCCGCCTCTCCCGCCGCCCTGGCCTGTCCTGAGCCCCAGGCCTCTTCCCAAACTGCCATCGATCCCGAGAGCTAGCCCTGTCCACCTCGCCGCAAAGCGAAAGAAACTGGAGCAGCCGGCGGCAGGAGAGGGCCAAAAGCCAAGACTAACCCCGACCCCGGACTCCCAGTCCCCCGGAGTCCCTGCCGCGGGCCGTCATCCCTGTCCCCATCCCTCTGCCCCTCCCAGACCTCTGTCCTTCCACCAATGGGCTCCCCGAGGCCCCAGCCGCCACTCCCAGTCCCCGGAGACCCTGCCGCCGCCCCTGGCGCCTATGCCCATCCCTCTGCCCCTCCCAGACCTCTGGCCTTCCACCACTAGCCTCCCCCAGCCCACCTGGACTTCCCCGGCCTCTGACAACAAGGCCAGCCCCCAGGCCCACCAGCCTCCTGATCGTCTTCGTTCTTGGGCCTCTTCCCCTTCTGTGGGGCTGTCTGAACCTCCCCTCCCCCACCCGATTTTTCCCCCGCCCCCGGGGCAGGCGCAGAATAAATGTCTGTATGAAGTTAAAAATTAAAAATAAAAAAAAAGCTAAAAACCACTGAAAGTCCTTTGCTTTTGAATGTGCGCTTACCTGGTTTTCTCTAGAGGCACCACTGTGAGGTGGCTCAAGCCCTTAGGCTCTGGAGTTAGACATCTGGGTTCCCATTCCAATTCCACCACTTACTAGCTTTGTCATATTGGACGCATAACTTTTTTGCGCTTCTACTTCTTGATCTTTCAAGTGTCATCAGAAGATAATTAGACACCCACACAATAGCAATGGGAGATTTTAACACCCCACCGTCAACATGAAACAGATCAACGAGACAGAAAGTTGAAAAGGATATCCAGGAACTGAACTTAGCTCTGCACCAAGCAGACCGAATAGACATCTACATTAACTCTCCACCCCAAATCAACAGAATATACATTCTTCTCAGCACCACATCACACTTATTCCAAAACTGACCACATAGTTGGAAGGAAAGCACTCCTCCGCAAATGCAAAAGAACAGAAATTACAACCAACTGTCTCTCAGACCACAGGGCAGTCAAACTGGACCTCAGGATGAAGAAACTCACTCAAAACCGCTCAACTACACGGAAACGGAGCAATCTGCTCCTGAGTGACTACTGGGTACATAGCGAAATGAAGACAGAATAAAGATGTTCTTTGAAACCAATGAGAACAAAGACACAACATACCAGAATCTCTGGGATACATTGAAAGCAGTGTGTAGAGGGAAACGTAGCATTAAATGCCCACAAGAGAAAGCAGGAAAGATCTAAAATGGACACCCTCACGTCCCAATTCAAAGAACCAGGGAAGCAAGAGCAAACACAATGCCTGAATCAGTCAGTCAACTTCCAACAGGGCTCCAAGAGAGATTGAACCACCATGCCTCTTTAAATCCACGTTTCTATTTGGAATCTTCAATGAGAGATGAGACACTAAGCAGCTAGTTTTGGTGGAATGGCTGATTTTGTCAATGTTTTCGGTGTGTGAGTGTGTGTGTGTGTGTATGTATAGATAACTAAATTAAACTGATAATCTGGATGCTTACATTTCCATTCATTTAATTTGTGTATGTGAGCCCACGCACACGTATATACACACACACTAACACTTCCAGAACACTGACTTAGTGAAGAACTGGATTTCCAGTGTGTCAGACAAATTTCAGAAAGCGCTGAAGAAGGGCATTTCTGATGGATTTCACCGTTCCTGGAATTTTATTTTCCTTTATAACTTAGAGTTCTTCTCTGGAGATTTAATAGATAAAAGTCTTTTGCAGTGTACGTTATTTCATTTTATTTTTATAATTTATTTAAATTGTCATTTTAAATTGACAAATAAAAATGATAGATATTTATGGTGTACAACATGATGTTTCATATATGTATACATTGTGGAATGACACAAAAATCAAGCTAATTAACACATTCGTTTCCTCACATACTGATTTTATGGTGATGAGAACATGTTTCAAATCTACTCTGATAGCACATTTCAAGTATACAGTACATAGTTACCCACTGTGGTTGCCGTGCTGTTCAACATATCTCTAGAACTATTCGTATCTGAAATTTTGTATCATTAGACTAACATCTCCCAATCCCTCCCCGGCCCCTGCCTCGGGTAAGCAGCGTTCTGCTCTCTACGACTCTGAGTTCCACTTTTTTACATTGCACATAGAAGTGAGATCGTGCAGTATTTGTATTTCTGTGTTTGCTTTTTAAAACTTTATGATGTATTGATGTATTTTTTCAGACAGTGTCGGAGTCTGTCACCAAGGCTGGAGTACAGTGACACAAACACGGCTCACCACGGCCTCCACCTCCCGGGGTCAAGAGATCCTCCCACTTCAGCCTCCTGAGTAGCTAGGACTACAGGCGTCCAACACCACACCTGGCTAATTTTTGTATTTTTTGTAGAGATGGTTGATCTCCAACTCCTGGGCTCAACTCTTCCTCCTCCCTTCTCCTCCCAAAGTCCTGGGATTACAGGCCTGAGCCACTGTGTCTGGCCTTTGCTTTATTTCACACCGTAGAACATCCTCTAGGCTCATTCATGTTGCTAATGATAAGATTTCTTTCTTTTTCAAGGCTGAATAGGATTCTATTGGATATATGTACCTATATAGATAGAGAGATAGATAGATAGACATTTATTATTATTGTTTTGGGGGGGATATGGTTTCGCTCGTGTTCCCCAGGCTGGAGTGCAGTGGCATGATTTCGGCTCACTACAACCTCTGCCTCCCAGGCTGAAGTGATTCTCCTGCCTCAGCTGAGATTAAAGGCATGTCCCATCATGTGCGGCCAATTTTGTGTTTCTAGGAGAGATGGGTTTTCACCATGTTGGCCAGGCTGGTCTCGAACTCCAACAATTCTACTTCAACTATTTATTGGATACAAATATTTATGTGTGAGAAACAAGATTTTCAAGAGTGAAAGATTTAAAAACGACTTAATTGTACATCAGTAAGAGGCTGGCTAACTAAATCAGAGTACGTTCATCCTTACAGAAGAATACTATGCAGCTAGAACAAAACCAAATGGAGGAAACTCTTCCAAATGGTAACTTGGAATGATGTTCAAGACTTATTGTAAAATAAGTTTACAGTAAGGTGTAAGGTACCTTATGGCAAAATTCTCTCAGAAATGTGTGTGTGTGGATTTCAAGTCATCCCAGTCCTAGAACATTGTGCTCTTTAGAGATGCCATACCTGTCTTTCCCTTTGTAATATCAAAGCAGTAATATCTTCTCTGGAGGCTTGTTGGGTGAATTGAATGGAAGAAAGTTAAGGAGGTACCAGAACCATTGCTGTTTCCCCTCCGTAGCCCTGCCACCCACTAAAGAAAGTTGGATGAGATTACTTAATGATTTCCCATTAAGTTGTATTTCCAAATATCATGATTACCATTTGAATGTAGTTGGTATGGAGCTTCGTGAGTGTGTGCTTCGTTTATTATGCATCACGTTCAGCTCCTTGTTATTTGCCTCCTAGTTATCATAGTAAAACTCTACTCCTCTACTCCGAGGAGCCCCTACCATCCGTATCGTCACTTTCCGGCCCAGCACTCTTCATGCTCGTTCGTTTAAAGCATTCTACATTGGACAAATGAATCTTGGAAGGCAAAAGCTACTGAATTTAGCGAGTTTGTGGAGGCGTTCCCACCGATCAGCCAGGTGGAGTTCCACACACCCGATGACTGCACAGCTCCTATAAGGCAGCAATATGCTGCAAACCCAGACGGCCACTCTTCTCACCCCTCGTCCCTTTGCTGTTCTGGATAATGAGGTCAATAGTCACCTAGGCAACTTGCAAAACTAACTGAAATGGAGAAAGGCCTTCCGGCTGGTGACTAGCCGAGGTCCACCTGGCCCCAATAAGCTGCTGAACAAGAAGGGCTGCCAGAAATTTCCCCCTAGGGAATTTGGTGGAGACGAAGACCTGCTCACTGGACAACGGTTCCTCCCAGGATACCCCCAAGCTGAAGAAGCGGGCTCTGAGCCACCCCCTTTCACCCTCCTTTTCCCCACCCTGGCCTGCTGAAGGTGCGCGTCAGGATGCGGACTACTGAGCCCTAAAGAAATAAGTCCTTCCACTTTGACCCCACGGAGGATTGCCTGTGCGGATCTTCAACGAGTCTACCAGTGTCTAGACACGGGAGCAGTTCTGTCTGGCACAGCAGCTCCCTCAAGGAAGACAAGAGTGAGGAGAAAGGAAACTCAAGTCTGACCATTCTGTCCTGGGAGACAAGAGGAGGATCTCATCTCTCATCTTTCCAAGCAAGGCAACGAGACTTTCTCTCATCTTTCCAAGCAAGGCAAGGAGACTTTTTCTCATGAGGAAACAAAAAGAAGTTGGAAGGAACGAAACCAGCCTGGAAGGTGAATTCCTAAGGATTGCCCATTGAAACTGACAAAATGGCCCTTGTTTGACGAGAGGAATGAGCAGAGCATTGATGTGGTCAAAAAGGACTCGAGTGAGACTTTCCCAGCATGTTTCTACCAA
This sequence comes from Pongo pygmaeus, assembly GCF_028885625.2. Lineage (NCBI taxonomy): Eukaryota > Metazoa > Chordata > Mammalia > Primates > Hominidae > Pongo > Pongo pygmaeus. Next base: position 52,567,826 of record NC_072380.2, read on the forward strand.
AGCTTTGTCTAAGTTTCGCAAAACACTCTCCTAATAAGCAGATGTTTGGCTCTTCAGAAAGTCAACATGCAAAATGCCTTGAGCGTCCCATAACACTGATGCCATGATGTTGCCTTTGGTCTGCCCTCCTTTTCCTTTGACTGGACCACTGCCATCTCTTGGTAGCCATCGCTTTGATGACGCTTTGTCTTCAGGATCATATTGGCAAAGCCATGTTCCAAATTCCGGTTACAATTTGTCAAACAGGTGCCCCAGGATCGTGATCCCTCCTGTTGAAAATTTCCACTGATAGCTCTCGTCGTCACTGCAGCTGATCTGGGCACAATGGTTTTCACAGCCACTGCAGGATTCATCTTCCACATCTTCTCATCTCTTCTTGAAACAAGCCATACCTCCGTAAAGAGTTGATTTCTTTGGGCTAGTGTCCTTAGAAGCTTTTCTTCAAACATCAATGATTTCTTCATTCTTCCACCCAAGCTTCACCGTCAATTGGATGTTTGCTCTTGCTGCAATTTTAGCGGAATTCAAGTTGCACTGATAGGAGGCCTTTTCAGTGGATGTCTCATCCTTCTTAGTGCCTCCAATGAGATCCAGTTCAGAAAGGTTGTAAGAAGTTAGTACATGTTTATTTTAGTGAAAACGAATTGAAATCCATGCATAGATTTCTCACCATGTACATTTTCTATGAACTTTCGGAAGACCCCCTGTACTGAATATTGCCCAAATCCTGGGAGAGAAGTGGATGCGGTCCACTTCCTGTCTTCAGTTTGCCCACAGTGGAGGAGTGCACAGAGCAGGGAAAGGCAGCCCCAGAGAGAGGCATGCCCTCCAGCATGCGGCAGACTGCTGGCCCAGTCCTGGCTCCATGGGTTGCTGTGTGGGCCCAGCAAGCTGACCAACCTCCCTGAACCTTAATTTAATCCTAGGTAGCCCAATTCCACTCGCTATTATAGGACTGCTGTGCAGGGACAGTCAATTAACTTAAGAAAAGGAACCTAGCTCCAAGGTTGGCAACCGGGAATTCCAGTTGATTCCATGGGCGGACCCCCTGAGGAATTCCCAAGCTGAAGTCTCGTGGAAGATGAGGTTCAGTGTGACTAGACTGAAGCACCAATCCAATGAAGGGGAAGTCCCACCCACTCTGCCCTGTGCCGGTATAAAGGTGAGGCGGGGCGGCCGCGCCACTCATTGAAGCCGCCAGTTGGGAGAGGAGCAGAGCCAGGCCGGTGCTCCCGAAGGCAGCAAGATGTTGCGAGCCACAGCTCCCTGCTGGTTCCCACCTGCATACCCAGAAGCTAAGAAGGTGGCCGAGGAGGCGGCCCACGAGGCAAGCCGCCATTTGGGAGAGGAGCAGAGCCAGGTCGGTGTTCCCGAAGGCAGCAAGATGTTGCGAGCCACAGCTCCCTGCTGGTTCCCACCTGCATGCCCAGAAGCCAAGAAGGTGGCCGAGGAGGCGGCCCTCGAGGCAAGCCGCCAGTTGGGAGAGGAGCAGAGCCAGGCCGGTGCTCCCGAAGGCAGCAAGATGTTGCGAGCCACAGCTCCCTGCTGGTTCCCACCTGCATACCCAGAAGCTAAGAAGGTGGCCGAGGAGGCGCCCCACGAGGCAAGCCGCCATTTGGGAGTGGAGCAGAGCCAGGTCGGTGTTCCCGAAGGCAGCAAGATGTTGCGAGCCACAGCTCCCTGCTGGTTCCCTCCTGCATACCCAGAAGCCAAGAAGGTGGCCGAGGAGGCGGCCCTCGAGGCTCCAGAATTCCCACTGCCCTCTCATCAGCCTGCCCAGAGCTTCGGGCTCTGCGTGCCCCAGATGCACAACCAGGCCTCAGCACTCGTGGACATCCGGGCGGAGCCCCAGAATAGGGGTCCGGCGGTGCCCCCAGCGTGGCCCAAGATGGCGACGGAGGCGTGGTACTTCCCCGCGCAGAGGGGGTCGGCCTGCTGCTTGCCAGCCGCCCCAAGGCTGACAGAGAGGCCCTGTGGAGTCCGCATCTCAGCCCCCAGGGAGAGGAAGAGGATCGCCCACTTTCCCAGCCCCTGCTTGGTCGCAGGTCGCACCGATGCCAAGAGAACCCGGGTGGCCGGCAGCAGCCAACGCTCCAATGGCTCCAGGGTCGGCACACAGCCACGGAAGACTGGTCGCAACAGACGGGGGAGGGCATGCAAGACCTCCACCACACTCAGCTCTAAGCGAATCGTCCGTCGTCCATCCTTACCGACTTGGAAGAAACCCATTATCCTCCGAAGGTCTCGCTGCCAAGTCCCCACCGTCATCCGCCGAGGCTATCTCCAACTGTTCACCAAAGAGTGTCTCAAGTTCTGCGCCTCCCAGCAGGTGGCCGAGGAGAAGGCGCTGAACGAGGAGAAGGTGGCCTACGACTGCAGCCCCAACAAGAACATGTACCTGAATGTGGTCCTGAACACCCTCAAGAGACTGAAGGGCCTGACCCCCAGCTCCATGCCGGGCCTCAGCAGGGCCGCCCTGTACAGCCGCCTCCAGGAGTTCCTGCTCACCCAGGACCAGCTCAAGGAGAACGGCTACCCCTTCCCGCACCCCGAGCGGCCCGGAGGCGCCGTCCTCTTCACTGGCCAGGGGAAGGGGCCCGGCGACTCCTCCTGCAGGGTCTGCTGCCGTTGTGGCACCGACTACCTGGTGTCCTCCTCGGGCCGCTGTCTACGCGACCAGTTGTGTTATTATCACTGGGGGCGGGTCCGCTCCAGCCAAGTGGCTGGAGGCCGGGTTAGCCAGTACACCTGCTGTGCAGCTGCTCCTGGCTCAGTGGGCTGCCAGGTGGCGAAGCAGCACGTGCGGGACGGCCGCAAGGAGAGCCTCCATGGCTTCGTGAAGACCTTCAAGAAAGAGTTTTCCACAGACGCTTATCCAGGAATCTACGCCTTGGACTGTGAGATGTGCTACACCACGCATGGCCTGGAGCTGACCCGCGTCACCGTGGTGGACGCCGACATGCAAGTGGTGTACGACACCTTCGTCAAGCCCGACAACGAGATCGTGGACTACAACACCAGGTTTTCCGGAGTGACCGAGGCCGACGTCGCCAAGACGAGCGTCACGTTGCCCGAAGTCCAAGCCATCCTGCTGAGCTTTTTCAGCGCCCAAACCATCCTCATCGGGCACAGCCTGGAGAGCGATCTGCTGGCCCTCAAGCTGATCCACAGCACCGTGGTGGACACGGCCGTGCTCTTCCCGCACTACCTGGGTTTCCCCTACAAGCGTTCCCTCAGGAATCTCGCGGCCGACTACCTGGGACAGATCATCCAGGACAGCCAGGACGGCCACAACTCCAGCGAGGACGCAAACGCCTGCCTGCAGCTGGCGATGTGGAAGGTTCGACAGCGCGCCCAGATCCAGCCACGCCACCGGTCCGCCTCTCCCGCCACCCTGGCCTGTCCTGAGCCCCAGGCCTCTTCCCAAACTGCCATCGATCCCGAGAGCTAGCCCTGTCCACCTCGCCGCAAAGCGAAAGAAACTGGAGCAGCCGGCGGCAGGAGAGGGCCAAAAGCCAAGACTAACCCCGACCCCGGACTCCCAGTCCCCCGGAGTCCCTGCCGCGGGCCGTCGTCCCTGTCCCCATCCCTCTGCCCCTCCCAGACCTCTGTCCTTCCACCAATGGGCTCCCCGAGGCCCCAGCCGCCACTCCCAGTCCCCGGAGACCCTGCCGCCGCCCCTGGCGCCTGTGCCCATCCCTCTGCCCCTCCCAGACCTCTGGCCTTCCACCACTAGCCTCCCCCAGCCCACCTGGACTTCCCCGGCCTCTGACAACAAGGCCAGCCCCCAGGCCCACCAGCCTCCTGATCGTCTTCGTTCTTGGGCCTCTTCCCCTTCTGTGGGGCTGTCTGAACCTCCCCTCCCCCACCCGATTTTTCCCCCGCCCCCGGGGCAGGCGCAGAATAAATGTCTGTATGAAGTTAAAAATTAAAAATAAAAAAAAAGCTAAAAACCACTCAAAGTCCTTTGCTTTTGAATGTGCGCTTACCTGGTTTTCTCTAGAGGCACCACTGTGAGGTGGCTCAAGCCCTTAGGCTCTGGAGTTAGACATCTGGGTTCCCATTCCAATTCCACCACTGACTAGCTTTGTCATATTGGACGCATAACTTTTTTGCGCTTCTACTTCTTGATCTTTCAAGTGTCATCAGAAGATAATTAGACACCCACACAATAGCAATGGGAGATTTTAACACCCCACCGTCAACATGAAACAGATCAACGAGACAGAAAGTTGAAAAGGATATCCAGGAACTGAACTTAGCTCTGCACCAAGCAGACCGAATAGACATCTACATTAACTCTCCACCCCAAATCAACAGAATATACATTCTTCTCAGCACCACATCACACTTATTCCAAAACTGACCACATAGTTGGAAGGAAAGCACTCCTCCGCAAATGCAAAAGAACAGAAATTACAACCAACTGTCTCTCAGACCCCAGGGCAGTCAAACTGGACCTCAGGATGAAGAAACTCACTCAAAACCGCTCAACTACACGGAAACGGAGCAATCTGCTCCTGAGTGACTACTGGGTACATAGCGAAATGAAGACAGAATAAAGATGTTCTTTGAAACCAATGAGAACCAAGACACAACATACCAGAATCTCTGGGATACATTGAAAGCAGTGTGTAGAGGGAAACGTAGCATTAAATGCCCACAAGAGAAAGCAGGAAAGATCTAAAATGGACACCCTCACGTCCCAATTCAAAGAACCAGGGAAGCAAGAGCAAACACAATGCCTGAATCAGTCAGTCAACTTCCAACAGGGCTCCAAGAGAGAATGAACCACCATGCCTCTTTAAATCCACGTTTCTATTTGGAATCTTCAATGAGAGATGAGACACTAAGCAGCTAGTTTTGGTGGAATGGCTGATTTTGTCAATGTTTTCGGTGTGTGAGTGTGTGTGTGTGTGTGTACGTATGGATAACTAAATTAAACTGATAATCTGGATGCTTACATTTCCATTCATTTAATTTGTGTATGTGAGCCCACGCACACGTATATACACACACACTAACACTTCCAGAACACTGACTTAGTGAAGAACTGGATTTCCAGTGTGTCAGACAAATTTCAGAAAGCGCTGAAGAAGGGCATTTCTGATGGATTTCACCGTTCCTGGAATTTTATTTTCCTTTATAACTTAGAGTTCTTCTCTGGAGATTTAATAGATAAAAGTCTTTTGCAGTGTACGTTATTTCATTGTATTTTTATAATTTATTTGAATTGTCATTTGAAATTGACAAATAAAAATGATATATATTTATGGTGTACAACATGATGTTTCATATATGTATACATTGTGGAATGACACAAAAATCAAGCTAATTAACACATTCGTTTCCTCACATACTGATTTTATGGTGATGAGAACATGTTTCAAATCTACTCTGATAGCACATTTCAAGTATACAGTACATAGTTACCCACTGTGGTTGCCGTGCTGTTCAACATATCTCTAGAACTATTCGTATCTGAAATTTTGTATCATTAGACTAACATCTCCCAATCCCTCCCCGGCCCCTGCCTCGGGTAAGCAGCGTTCTGCTCTCTACGACTCTGAGTTCCACTTTTTTACATTGCACATAGAAGTGAGATCGTGCAGTATTTGTATTTCTGTGTTTGCTTTTTAAAACTTTATGATGTATTGATGTATTTTTTCAGACAGTGTCGGAGTCTGTCACCAAGGCTGGAGTACAGTGACACAAACACGGCTCACCACGGCCTCCACCTCCCGGGGTCAAGAGATCCTCCCACTTCAGCCTCCTGAGTAGCTAGGACTACAGGCGTCCAACACCACACCTGGCTAATTTTTGTATTTTTTGTAGAGATGGTTGATCTCCAACTCCTGGGCTCAACTCTTCCTCCTCCCTTCTCCTCCCAAAGTCCTGGGATTACAGGCCTGAGCCACTGTGTCTGGCCTTTGCTTTATTTCACACAGTAGAACATCCTCTAGGCTCATTCATGTTGCTAATGATAAGATTTCTTTCTTTTTCAAGGCTGAATAGGATTCTATTGGATATATGTACCTATATAGATAGATAGATAGATAGATAGATATACATTTATTATTATTGTTTTGGGGGGGATATGGTTTCGCTCGTGTTCCCCAGGCTGGAGTGCAGTGGCATGATTTCGGCTCACTACAACCTCTGCCTCCCAGGCTGAAGTGATTCTCCTGCCTCAGCTGAGATTAAAGGCATGTCCCATCATGTGCGGCCAATTTTGTGTTTCTAGGAGAGATGGGTTTTCACCATGTTGGCCAGGCTGGTCTCGAACTCCAACAATTCTACTTCAACTATTTATTGGAAACAAATACTTATGTGTGAGAAACAAGATTTTCAAGAGTGAAAGATTTAAAAACGACTTAATTGTACATCAGTAAGAGGCTGGCTAACTAAATCAGAGTACGTTCATCCTTACAGAAGAATACTATGCAGCTAGAACAAAACCAAATGGAGGAAACTCTTCCAAATGGTAACTTGGAATGATGTTCAAGACTTATTGTAAAATAAGTTTACAGTAAGGTGTAAGGTACCTTATGGCAAAATTCTCTCAGAAATGTGTGTGTGTGGATTTCAAGTCATCCCAGTCCTAGAACATTGTGCTCTTTAGAGATGCCATACCTGTCTTTCCCTTTGTAATATCAAAGCAGTAATATCTTCTCTGGAGGCTTGTTGGGTGAATTGAATGGAAGAAAGTTAAGGAGGTACCAGAACCATTGCTGTTTCCCCTCCGTAGCCCTGCCACCCACTAAAGAAAGTTGGATGAGATTACTTAATGATTTCCCATTAAGTTGTATTTCCAAATATCATGATTACCATTTGAATGTAGTTGGTATGGAGCTTCGTGAGTGTGTGCTTCGTTTATTATGCATCACGTTCAGCTCCTTGTTATTTGCCTCCTAGTTATCATAGTAAAACTCTACTCCTCTACTCCGAGGAGCCCCTACCATCCGTATCGTCACTTTCCGGCCCAGCACTCTTCATGCTCGTTCGTTTAAAGCATTCTACATTGGGCAAATGAATCTTGGAAGGCAAAAGCTACTGAATTTAGCGAGTTTGTGGAGGCGTTCCCACCGATCAGCCAGGTGGAGTTCCACACACCCGATGACTGCACAACTCCTATAAGGCAGCAATATGCTGCAAACCCAGACGGCCACTCTTCTCACCCCTCGTCCCTTTGCTGTTCTGGATAATGAGGTCAATAGTCACCTAGGCAACTTGCAAAACTAACTGAAATGGAGAAAGGCCTTCCGGCTGGTGACTAGCCGAGGTCCACCTGGCCCCAATAAGCTGCTGAACAAGAAGGGCTGCCAGAAATTTCCCCCTAGGGAATTTGGTGGAGACGAAGACCTGCTCACTGGACAACGGTTCTTCCCAGGATACCCCCAAGCTGAAGAAGCGGGCTCTGAGCCACCCCCTTTCACCCTCCTTTTCCCCACCCTGGCCTGCTGAAGGTGCGCGTCAGGATGCGGACTACTGAGCCCTAAAGAAATAAGTCCTTCCACTTTGACCCCACGGAGGATTGCCTGTGCGGATCTTCAACGAGTCTACCAGTGTCTAGACACGGGAGCAGTTCTGTCTGGCACAGCAGCTCCCTCAAGGAAGACAAGAGTGAGGAGAAAGGAAACTCAAGTCTGACCATTCTGCCCTGGGAGACAAGAGGAGGATCTCATCTCTCATCTTTCCAAGCAAGGCAACGAGACTTTCTCTCATCTTTCCAAGCAAGGCAAGGAGACTTTTTCTCATGAGGAAACAAAAAGAAGTTGGAAGGAACGAAACCAGCCTGGAAGGTGAATTCCTAAGGATTGCCCATTGAAACTGACAAAATGGCCCTTGTTTGACGAGAGGAATGAGCAGAGCATTGATGTGGTCAAAAAGGACTCGAGTGAGACTTTCCCAGCATGTTTCTACCAAAGCTTTGTCTAAGTTTCGCAAAACACTCTCCTAATAAGCAGATGTTTGGCTCTTCAGAAAGTCAACATGCAAAATGCCTTGAGCGTCCCATAACACTGATGCCATGATGTTGCCTTTGGTCTGCCCTCCTTTTCCTTTGACTGGACCACTGTCATCTCTTGGTAGCCATCGCTTTGATGACGCTTTGTCTTCAGGATCATATTGGCAAAGCCATGTTCCAAATTCCGGTTACAATTTGTCAAACAGGTGCCCCAGGATCGTGATCCCTCCTGTTGAAAATTTCCACTGATAGCTCTCGTCGTCACTGCAGCTGATCTGGGCACAATGGTTTTCACAGCCACTGCAGGATTCATCTTCCACATCTTCTCATCTCTTCTTGAAACAAGCCATACCTCCGTAAAGAGTTGATTTCTTTGGGCTAGTGTCCTTAGAAGCTTTTCTTCAAACATCAATGATTTCTTCATTCTTCCACCCAAGCTTCACCGTCAATTGGATGTTTGCTCTTGCTGCAATTTTAGCGGAATTCAAGTTGCACTGATAGGAGGCCTTTTCAGTGGATGTCTCATCCTTCTTAGTGCCTCCAATGAGATCCAGTTCAGAAAGGTTGTAAGAAGTTAGTACATGTTTATTTTAGTGAAAACGAATTGAAATCCATGCATAGATTTCTCACCATGTACATTTTCTATGAACTTTCGGAAGACCCCCTGTACTGAATATTGCCCAAATCCTGGGAGAGAAGTGGATGCGGTCCACTTCCTGTCTTCAGTTTGCCCACAGTGGAGGAGTGCACAGAGCAGGGAAAGGCAGCCCCAGAGAGAGGCATGCCCTCCAGCATGCGGCAGACTGCTGGCCCAGTCCTGGCTCCATGGGTTGCTGTGCGGGCCCAGCAAGCTGACCAACCTCCCTGAACCTTAACTTAATCCTAGGTAGCCCAATTCCACTCGCTATTATAGGACTGCTGTGCAGGGACAGTCAATTAACTTAAGAAAAGGAACCTAGCTCCAAGGTTGGCAACCGGGAATTCCAGTTGATTCCATGGGCGGACCCCCTGAGGAATCCCCAAGCTGAAGTCTCGTGGAAGATGAGGTTCAGTGTGACTAGACTGAAGCACCAATCCAATGAAGGGGAAGTCCCACCCACTCTGCCCTGTGCCTGTATAAAGGTGAGGCGGGGCGGCCGCGCCACTCATTGAAGCCGCCAGTTGGGAGAGGAGCAGAGCCAGGCCGGTGCTCCCGAAGGCAGCAAGATGTTGCGAGCCACAGCTCCCTGCTGGTTCCCACCTGCATACCCAGAAGCTAAGAAGGTGGCCGAGGAGGCGGCCCACGAGGCAAGCCGCCATTTGGGAGAGGAGCAGAGCCAGGTCGGTGTTCCTGAAGGCAGCAAGATGTTGCGAGCCACAGCTCCCTGCTGGTTCCCACCTGCATGCCCAGAAGCCAAGAAGGTGGCCGAGGAGGCGGCCCTCGAGGCAAGCCGCCAGTTGGGAGAGGAGCAGAGCCAGGCCGGTGCTCCCGAAGGCGGCAAGATGTTGCGAGCCACAGCTCCCTGCTGGTTCCCACCTGCATACCCAGAAGCTAAGAAGGTGGCCGAGGAGGCGCCCCACGAGGCAAGCCGCCATTTGGGAGTGGAGCAGAGCCAGGTCGGTGTTCCCGAAGGCAGCAAGATGTTGCGAGCCACAGCTCCCTGCTGGTTCCCTCCTGCATACCCAGAAGCCAAGAAGGTGGCCGAGGAGGCGGCCCTCGAGGCTCCAGAATTCCCACTGCCCTCTCATCAGCCTGCCCAGAGCTTCGGGCTCTGCGTGCCCCAGATGCACAACCAGGCCTCAGCACTCGTGGACATCCGGGCGGAGCCCCAGAATAGGGGTCCGGCGGTGCCCCCAGCGTGGCCCAAGATGGCGACGGAGGCGTGGTACTTCCCCGCGCAGAGGGGGTCGGCCTGCTGCTTGCCAGCCGCCCCAAGGCTGACAGAGAGGCCCTGTGGAGTCCGCATCTCAGCCCCCAGGGAGAGGAAGAGGATCGCCCACTTTCCCAGCCCCTGCTTGGTCGCAGGTCGCACCGATGCCAAGAGAACCCGGGTGGCCGGCAGCAGCCAACGCTCCAATGGCTCCAGGGTCGGCACACAGCCACGGAAGACTGGTCGCAACAGACGGGGGAGGGCATGCAAGACCTCCACCACACTCAGCTCTAAGCGAATCGTCCGTCGTCCATCCTTACCGACTTGGAAGAAACCCATTATCCTCCGAAGGTCTCGCTGCCAAGTCCCCACCGTCATCCGCCGAGGCTATCTCCAACTGTTCACCAAAGAGTGTCTCAAGTTCTGCGCCTCCCAGCAGGAGGCCGAGGAGAAGGCGCTGAACGAGGAGAAGGTGGCCTACGACTGCAGCCCCAACAAGAACATGTACCTGAATGTGGTCCTGAACACCCTCAAGAGACTGAAGGGCCTGACCCCCAGCTCCATGCCGGGCCTCAGCAGGGCCGCCCTGTACAGCCGCCTCCAGGAGTTCCTGCTCACCCAGGACCAGCTCAAGGAGAACGGCTACCCCTTCCCGCACCCCGAGCGGCCCGGAGGCGCCGTCCTCTTCACTGGCCAGGGGAAGGGGCCCGGCGACTCCTCCTGCAGGGTCTGCTGCCGTTGTGGCACCGACTACCTGGTGTCCTCCTCGGGCCGCTGTCTACGCGACCAGTTGTGTTATTATCACTGGGGGCGGGTCCGCTCCAGCCAAGTGGCTGGAGGCCGGGTTAGCCAGTACACCTGCTGTGCAGCTGCTCCTGGCTCAGTGGGCTGCCAGGTGGCGAAGCAGCACGTGCGGGACGGCCGCAAGGAGAGCCTCCATGGCTTCGTGAAGACCTTCAAGAAAGAGTTTTCCACAGACGCTTATCCAGGAATCTACGCCATGGACTGTGAGATGTGCTACACCACGCATGGCCTGGAGCTGACCCGCGTCACCGTGGTGGACGCCGACATGCAAGTGGTGTACGACACCTTCGTCAAGCCCGACAACGAGATCGTGGACTACAACACCAGGTTTTCCGGAGTGACCGAGGCCGACGTCGCCAAGACGAGCGTCACGTTGCCCGAAGTCCAAGCCATCCTGCTGAGCTTTTTCAGCGCCCAAACCATCCTCATCGGGCACAGCCTGGAGAGCGATCTGCTGGCCCTCAAGCTGATCCACAGCACCGTGGTGGACACGGCCGTGCTCTTCCCGCACTACCTGGGTTTCCCCTACAAGCGTTCCCTCAGGAATCTCGCGGCCGACTACCTGGGACAGATCATCCAGGACAGCCAGGACGGCCACAACTCCAGCGAGGACGCAAACGCCTGCCTGCAGCTGGCGATGTGGAAGGTTCGACAGCGCGCCCAGATCCAGCCACGCCACCGGTCCGCCTCTCCCGCCGCCCTGGCCTGTCCTGAGCCCCAGGCCTCTTCCCAAACTGCCATCGATCCCGAGAGCTAGCCCTGTCCACCTCGCCGCAAAGCGAAAGAAACTGGAGCAGCCGGCGGCAGGAGAGGGCCAAAAGCCAAGACTAACCCCGACCCCGGACTCCCAGTCCCCCGGAGTCCCTGCCGCGGGCCGTCGTCCCTGTCCCCATCCCTCTGCCCCTCCCAGACCTCTGTCCTTCCACCAATGGGCTCCCCGAGGCCCCAGCCGCCACTCCCAGTCCCCGGAGACCCTGCCGCCGCCCCTGGCGCCTGTGCCCATCCCTCTGCCCCTCCCAGACCTCTGGCCTTCCACCACTAGCCTCCCCCAGCCCACCTGGACTTCCCCGGCCTCTGACAACAAGGCCAGCCCCCAGGCCCACCAGCCTCCTGATCGTCTTCGTTCTTGGGCCTCTTCCCCTTCTGTGGGGCTGTCTGAACCTCCCCTCCCCCACCCGATTTTTCCCCCGCCCCCGGGGCAGGCGCAGAATAAATGTCTGTATGAAGTTAAAAATTAAAAATAAAAAAAAAGCTAAAAACCACTGAAAGTCCTTTGCTTTTGAATGTGCGCTTACCTGGTTTTCTCTAGAGGCACCACTGTGAGGTGGCTCAAGCCCTTAGGCTCTGGAGTTAGACATCTGGGTTCCCATTCCAATTCCACCACTGACTAGCTTTGTCATATTGGACGCATAACTTTTTTGCGCTTCTACTTCTTGATCTTTCAAGTGTCATCAGAAGATAATTAGACACCCACACAATAGCAATGGGAGATTTTAACACCCCACCGTCAACATGAAACAGATCAACGAGACAGAAAGTTGAAAAGGATATCCAGGAACTGAACTTAGCTCTGCACCAAGCAGACCGAATAGACATCTACATTAACTCTCCACCCCAAATCAACAGAATATACATTCTTCTCAGCACCACATCACACTTATTCCAAAACTGACCACATAGTTGGAAGGAAAGCACTCCTCCGCAAATGCAAAAGAACAGAAATTACAACCAACTGTCTCTCAGACCCCAGGGCAGTCAAACTGGACCTCAGGATGAAGAAACTCACTCAAAACCGCTCAACTACACGGAAACGGAGCAATCTGCTCCTGAGTGACTACTGGGTACATAGCGAAATGAAGACAGAATAAAGATGTTCTTTGAAACCAATGAGAACCAAGACACAACATCCCAGAATCTCTGGGATACATTGAAAGCAGTGTGTAGAGGGAAACGTAGCATTAAATGCCCACAAGAGAAAGCAGGAAAGATCTAAAATGGACACCCTCACGTCCCAATTCAAAGAACCAGGGAAGCAAGAGCAAACACAATGCCTGAATCAGTCAGTCAACTTCCAACAGGGCTCCAAGAGAGAATGAACCACCATGCCTCTTTAAATCCACGTTTCTATTTGGAATCTTCAATGAGAGATGAGACACTAAGCAGCTAGTTTTGGTGGAATGGCTGATTTTGTCAATGTTTTCGGTGTGTGAGTGTGTGTGTGTGTGTGTATGTATGGATAACTAAATTAAACTGATAATCTGGATGCTTACATTTCCATTCATTTAATTTGTGTATGTGAGCCCACGCACACGTATATACACACACACTAACACTTCCAGAACACTGACTTAGTGAAGAACTGGATTTCCAGTGTGTCAGACAAATTTCAGAAAGCGCTGAAGAAGGGCATTTCTGATGGATTTCACCGTTCCTGGAATTTTATTTTCCTTTATAACTTAGAGTTCTTCTCTGGAGATTTAATAGATAAAAGTCTTTTGCAGTGTACGTTATTTCATTGTATTTTTATAATTTATTTGAATTGTCATTTGAAATTGACAAATAAAAATGATATATATTTATGGTGTACAACATGATGTTTCATATATGTATACATTGTGGAATGACACAAAAATCAAGCTAATTAACACATTCGTTTCCTCACATACTGATTTTATGGTGATGAGAACATGTTTCAAATCTACTCTGATAGCACATTTCAAGTATACAGTACATAGTTACCCACTGTGGTTGCCGTGCTGTTCAACATATCTCTAGAACTATTCGTATCTGAAATTTTGTATCATTAGACTAACATCTCCCAATCCCTCCCCGGCCCCTGCCTCGGGTAAGCAGCGTTCTGCTCTCTACGACTCTGAGTTCCACTTTTTTACATTGCACATAGAAGTGAGATCGTGCAGTATTTGTATTTCTGTGTTTGCTTTTTAAAACTTTATGATGTATTGATGTATTTTTTCAGACAGTGTCGGAGTCTGTCACCAAGGCTGGAGTACAGTGACACAAACACGGCTCACCACGGCCTCCACCTCCCGGGGTCAAGAGATCCTCCCACTTCAGCCTCCTGAGTAGCTAGGACTACAGGCGTCCAACACCACACCTGGCTAATTTTTGTATTTTTTGTAGAGATGGTTGATCTCCAACTCCTGGGCTCAACTCTTCCTCCTCCCTTCTCCTCCCAAAGTCCTGGGATTACAGGCCTGAGCCACTGTGTCTGGCCTTTGCTTTATTTCACACAGTAGAACATCCTCTAGGCTCATTCATGTTGCTAATGATAAGATTTCTTTCTTTTTCAAGGCTGAATAGGATTCTATTGGATATATGTACCTATATAGATAGATAGATAGATAGATAGATAGACATTTATTATTATTGTTTTGGGGGGGATATGGTTTCGCTCGTGTTCCCCAGGCTGGAGTGCAGTGGCATGATTTCGGCTCACTACAACCTCTGCCTCCCAGGCTGAAGTGATTCTCCTGCCTCAGCTGAGATTAAAGGCATGTCCCATCATGTGCGGCCAATTTTGTGTTTCTAGGAGAGATGGGTTTTCACCATGTTGGCCAGGCTGGTCTCGAACTCCAACAATTCTACTTCAACTATTTATTGGAAACAAATACTTATGTGTGAGAAACAAGATTTTCAAGAGTGAAAGATTTAAAAACGACTTAATTGTACATCAGTAAGAGGCTGGCTAACTAAATCAGAGTACGTTCATCCTTACAGAAGAATACTATGCAGCTAGAACAAAACCAAATGGAGGAAACTCTTCCAAATGGTAACTTGGAATGATGTTCAAGACTTATTGTAAAATAAGTTTACAGTAAGGTGTAAGGTACCTTATGGCAAAATTCTCTCAGAAATGTGTGTGTGTGGATTTCAAGTCATCCCAGTCCTAGAACATTGTGCTCTTTAGAGATGCCATACCTGTCTTTCCCTTTGTAATATCAAAGCAGTAATATCTTCTCTGGAGGCTTGTTGGGTGAATTGAATGGAAGAAAGTTAAGGAGGTACCAGAACCATTGCTGTTTCCCCTCCGTAGCCCTGCCACCCACTAAAGAAAGTTGGATGAGATTACTTAATGATTTCCCATTAAGTTGTATTTCCAAATATCATGATTACCATTTGAATGTAGTTGGTATGGAGCTTCGTGAGTGTGTGCTTCGTTTATTATGCATCACGTTCAGCTCCTTGTTATTTGCCTCCTAGTTATCATAGTAAAACTCTACTCCTCTACTCCGAGGAGCCCCTACCATCCGTATCGTCACTTTCCGGCCCAGCACTCTTCATGCTCGTTCGTTTAAAGCATTCTACATTGGGCAAATGAATCTTGGAAGGCAAAAGCTACTGAATTTAGCGAGTTTGTGGAGGCGTTCCCACCGATCAGCCAGGTGGAGTTCCACACACCCGATGACTGCACAACTCCTATAAGGCAGCAATATGCTGCAAACCCAGACGGCCACTCTTCTCACCCCTCGTCCCTTTGCTGTTCTGGATAATGAGGTCAATAGTCACCTAGGCAACTTGCAAAACTAACTGAAATGGAGAAAGGCCTTCCGGCTGGTGACTAGCCGAGGTCCACCTGGCCCCAATAAGCTGCTGAACAAGAAGGGCTGCCAGAAATTTCCCCCTAGGGAATTTGGTGGAGACGAAGACCTGCTCACTGGACAACGGTTCCTCCCAGGATACCCCCAAGCTGAAGAAGCGGGCTCTGAGCCACCCCCTTTCACCCTCCTTTTCCCCACCCTGGCCTGCTGAAGGTGCGCGTCAGGATGCGGACTACTGAGCCCTAAAGAAATAAGTCCTTCCACTTTGACCCCACGGAGGATTGCCTGTGCGGATCTTCAACGAGTCTACCAGTGTCTAGACACGGGAGCAGTTCTGTCTGGCACAGCAGGTCCCTCAAGGAAGACAAGAGTGAGGAGAAAGGAAACTCAAGTCTGACCATTCTGCCCTGGGAGACAAGAGGAGGATCTCATCTCTCATCTTTCCAAGCAAGGCAACGAGACTTTCTCTCATCTTTCCAAGCAAGGCAAGGAGACTTTTTCTCATGAGGAAACAAAAAGAAGTTGGAAGGAACGAAACCAGCCTGGAAGGTGAATTCCTAAGGATTGCCCATTGAAACTGACAAAATGGCCCTTGTTTGACGAGAGGAATGAGCAGAGCATTGATGTGGTCAAAAAGGACTCGAGTGAGACTTTCCCAGCATGTTTCTACCAAAGCTTTGTCTAAGTTTCGCAAAACACTCTCCTAATAAGCAGATGTTTGGCTCTTCAGAAAGTCAACATGCAAAATGCCTTGAGCGTCCCATAACACTGATGCCATGATGTTGCCTTTGGTCTGCCCTCCTTTTCCTTTGACTGGACCACTGTCATCTCTTGGTAGCCATCGCTTTGATGACGCTTTGTCTTCAGGATCATATTGGCAAAGCCATGTTCCAAATTCCGGTTACAATTTGTCAAACAGGTGCCCCAGGATCGTGATCCCTCCTGTTGAAAATTTCCACTGATAGCTCTCGTCGTCACTGCAGCTGATCTGGGCACAATGGTTTTCACAGCCACTGCAGGATTCATCTTCCACATCTTCTCATCTCTTCTTGAAACAAGCCATACCTCCGTAAAGAGTTGATTTCTTTGGGCTAGTGTCCTTAGAAGCTTTTCTTCAAACATCAATGATTTCTTCATTCTTCCACCCAAGCTTCACCGTCAATTGGATGTTTGCTCTTGCTGCAATTTTAGCGGAATTCAAGTTGCACTGATAGGAGGCCTTTTCAGTGGATGTCTCATCCTTCTTAGTGCCTCCAATGAGATCCAGTTCAGAAAGGTTGTAAGAAGTTAGTACATGTTTATTTTAGTGAAAACGAATTGAAATCCATGCATAGATTTCTCACCATGTACATTTTCTATGAACTTTCGGAAGACCCCCTGTACTGAATATTGCCCAAATCCTGGGAGAGAAGTGGATGCGGTCCACTTCCTGTCTTCAGTTTGCCCACAGTGGAGGAGTGCACAGAGCAGGGAAAGGCAGCCCCAGAGAGAGGCATGCCCTCCAGCATGCGGCAGACTGCTGGCCCAGTCCTGGCTCCATGGGTTGCTGTGTGGGCCCAGCAAGCTGACCAACCTCCCTGAACCTTAACTTAATCCTAGGTAGCCCAATTCCACTCGCTATTATAGGACTGCTGTGCAGGGACAGTCAATTAACTTAAGAAAAGGAACCTAGCTCCAAGGTTGGCAACCGGGAATTCCAGTTGATTCCATGGGCGGACCCCCTGAGGAATCCCCAAGCTGAAGTCTCGTGGAAGATGAGGTTCAGTGTGACTAGACTGAAGCACCAATCCAATGAAGGGGAAGTCCCACCCACTCTGCCCTGTGCCTGTATAAAGGTGAGGCGGGGCGGCCGCGCCACTCATTGAAGCCGCCAGTTGGGAGAGGAGCAGAGCCAGGCCGGTGCTCCCGAAGGCAGCAAGATGTTGCGAGCCACAGCTCCCTGCTGGTTCCCACCTGCATACCCAGAAGCAAAGAAGGTGGCCGAGGAGGCGGCCCACGAGGCAAGCCGCCATTTGGGAGAGGAGCAGAGCCAGGTCGGTGTTCCCGAAGGCAGCAAGATGTTGCGAGCCACAGCTCCCTGCTGGTTCCCACCTGCATGCCCAGAAGCCAAGAAGGTGGCCGAGGAGGCGGCCCTCGAGGCAAGCCGCCAGTTGGGAGAGGAGCAGAGCCAGGCCGGTGCTCCCGAGGGCGGCAAGATGTTGCGAGCCACAGCTCCCTGCTGGTTCCCACCTGCATACCCAGAAGCTAAGAAGGTGGCCGAGGAGGCGCCCCACGAGGCAAGCCGCCATTTGGGAGTGGAGCAGAGCCAGGTCGGTGTTCCCGAAGGCAGCAAGATGTTGCGAGCCACAGCTCCCTGCTGGTTCCCTCCTGCATACCCAGAAGCCAAGAAGGTGGCCGAGGAGGCGGCCCTCGAGGCTCCAGAATTCCCACTGCCCTCTCATCAGCCTGCCCAGAGCTTCGGGCTCTGCGTGCCCCAGATGCACAACCAGGCCTCAGCACTCGTGGACATCCGGGCGGAGCCCCAGAATAGGGGTCCGGCGGTGCCCCCAGCGTGGCCCAAGATGGCGACGGAGGCGTGGTACTTCCCCGCGCAGAGGGGGTCGGCCTGCTGCTTGCCAGCCGCCCCAAGGCTGACAGAGAGGCCCTGTGGAGTCCGCATCTCAGCCCCCAGGGAGAGGAAGAGGATCGCCCACTTTCCCAGCCCCTGCTTGGTCGCAGGTCGCACCGATGCCAAGAGAACCCGGGTGGCCGGCAGCAGCCAACGCTCCAATGGCTCCAGGGTCGGCACACAGCCACGGAAGACTGGTCGCAACAGACGGGGGAGGGCATGCAAGACCTCCACCACACTCAGCTCTAAGCGAATCGTCCGTCGTCCATCCTTACCGACTTGGAAGAAACCCATTATCCTCCGAAGGTCTCGCTGCCAAGTCCCCACCGTCATCCGCCGAGGCTATCTCCAACTGTTCACCAAAGAGTGTCTCAAGTTC
Source organism: Pongo pygmaeus (assembly GCF_028885625.2). Classification (NCBI taxonomy): domain Eukaryota; kingdom Metazoa; phylum Chordata; class Mammalia; order Primates; family Hominidae; genus Pongo; species Pongo pygmaeus. The sequence goes on from NC_072380.2 coordinate 52,585,992, forward strand.
TGCGCCTCCCAGCAGGAGGCCGAGGAGAAGGCGCTGAACGAGGAGAAGGTGGCCTACGACTGCAGCCCCAACAAGAACATGTACCTGAATGTGGTCCTGAACACCCTCAAGAGACTGAAGGGCCTGACCCCCAGCTCCATGCCGGGCCTCAGCAGGGCCGCCCTGTACAGCCGCCTCCAGGAGTTCCTGCTCACCCAGGACCAGCTCAAGGAGAACGGCTACCCCTTCCCGCACCCCGAGCGGCCCGGAGGCGCCGTCCTCTTCACTGGCCAGGGGAAGGGGCCCGGCGACTCCTCCTGCAGGGTCTGCTGCCGTTGTGGCACCGACTACCTGGTGTCCTCCTCGGGCCGCTGTCTACGCGACCAGTTGTGTTATTATCACTGGGGGCGGGTCCGCTCCAGCCAAGTGGCTGGAGGCCGGGTTAGCCAGTACACCTGCTGTGCAGCTGCTCCTGGCTCAGTGGGCTGCCAGGTGGCGAAGCAGCACGTGCGGGACGGCCGCAAGGAGAGCCTCCATGGCTTCGTGAAGACCTTCAAGAAAGAGTTTTCCACAGACGCTTATCCAGGAATCTACGCCTTGGACTGTGAGATGTGCTACACCACGCATGGCCTGGAGCTGACCCGCGTCACCGTGGTGGACGCCGACATGCAAGTGGTGTACGACACCTTCGTCAAGCCCGACAACGAGATCGTGGACTACAACACCAGGTTTTCCGGAGTGACCGAGGCCGACGTCGCCAAGACGAGCGTCACGTTGCCCGAAGTCCAAGCCATCCTGCTGAGCTTTTTCAGCGCCCAAACCATCCTCATCGGGCACAGCCTGGAGAGCGATCTGCTGGCCCTCAAGCTGATCCACAGCACCGTGGTGGACACGGCCGTGCTCTTCCCGCACTACCTGGGTTTCCCCTACAAGCGTTCCCTCAGGAATCTCGCGGCCGACTACCTGGGACAGATCATCCAGGACAGCCAGGACGGCCACAACTCCAGCGAGGACGCAAACGCCTGCCTGCAGCTGGCGATGTGGAAGGTTCGACAGCGCGCCCAGATCCAGCCACGCCACCGGTCCGCCTCTCCCGCCGCCCTGGCCTGTCCTGAGCCCCAGGCCTCTTCCCAAACTGCCATCGATCCCGAGAGCTAGCCCTGTCCACCTCGCCGCAAAGCGAAAGAAACTGGAGCAGCCGGCGGCAGGAGAGGGCCAAAAGCCAAGACTAACCCCGACCCCGGACTCCCAGTCCCCCGGAGTCCCTGCCGCGGGCCGTCGTCCCTGTCCCCATCCCTCTGCCCCTCCCAGACCTCTGTCCTTCCACCAATGGGCTCCCCGAGGCCCCAGCCGCCACTCCCAGTCCCCGGAGACCCTGCCGCCGCCCCTGGCGCCTGTGCCCATCCCTCTGCCCCTCCCAGACCTCTGGCCTTCCACCACTAGCCTCCCCCAGCCCACCTGGACTTCCCCGGCCTCTGACAACAAGGCCAGCCCCCAGGCCCACCAGCCTCCTGATCGTCTTCGTTCTTGGGCCTCTTCCCCTTCTGTGGGGCTGTCTGAACCTCCCCTCCCCCACCCGATTTTTCCCCCGCCCCCGGGGCAGGCGCAGAATAAATGTCTGTATGAAGTTAAAAATTAAAAATAAAAAAAAAGCTAAAAACAACTCAAAGTCCTTTGCTTTTGAATGTGCGCTTACCTGGTTTTCTCTAGAGGCACCACTGTGAGGTGGCTCAAGCCCTTAGGCTCTGGAGTTAGACATCTGGGTTCCCATTCCAATTCCACCACTGACTAGCTTTGTCATATTGGACGCATAACTTTTTTGCGCTTCTACTTCTTGATCTTTCAAGTGTCATCAGAAGATAATTAGACACCCACACAATAGCAATGGGAGATTTTAACACCCCACCGTCAACATGAAACAGATCAACGAGACAGAAAGTTGAAAAGGATATCCAGGAACTGAACTTAGCTCTGCACCAAGCAGACCGAATAGACATCTACATTAACTCTCCACCCCAAATCAACAGAATATACATTCTTCTCAGCACCACATCACACTTATTCCAAAACTGACCACATAGTTGGAAGGAAAGCACTCCTCCGCAAATGCAAAAGAACAGAAATTACAACCAACTGTCTCTCAGACCCCAGGGCAGTCAAACTGGACCTCAGGATGAAGAAACTCACTCAAAACCGCTCAACTACACGGAAACGGAGCAATCTGCTCCTGAGTGACTACTGGGTACATAGCGAAATGAAGACAGAATAAAGATGTTCTTTGAAACCAATGAGAACAAAGACACAACATACCAGAATCTCTGGGATACATTGAAAGCAGTGTGTAGAGGGAAACGTAGCATTAAATGCCCACAAGAGAAAGCAGGAAAGATCTAAAATGGACACCCTCACGTCCCAATTCAAAGAACCAGGGAAGCAAGAGCAAACACAATGCCTGAATCAGTCAGTCAACTTCCAACAGGGCTCCAAGAGAGAATGAACCACCATGCCTCTTTAAATCCACGTTTCTATTTGGAATCTTCAATGAGAGATGAGACACTAAGCAGCTAGTTTTGGTGGAATGGCTGATTTTGTCAATGTTTTCGGTGTGTGAGTGTGTGTGTGTGTGTGTATGTATGGATAACTAAATTAAACTGATAATCTGGATGCTTACATTTCCATTCATTTAATTTGTGTATGTGAGCCCACGCACACGTATATACACACACACTAACACTTCCAGAACACTGACTTAGTGAAGAACTGGATTTCCAGTGTGTCAGACAAATTTCAGAAAGCGCTGAAGAAGGGCATTTCTGATGGATTTCACCGTTCCTGGAATTTTATTTTCCTTTATAACTTAGAGTTCTTCTCTGGAGATTTAATAGATAAAAGTCTTTTGCAGTGTACGTTATTTCATTTTATTTTTATAATTTATTTGAATTGTCATTTTAAATTGACAAATAAAAATGATAGATATTTATGGTGTACAACATGATGTTTCATATATGTATACATTGTGGAATGACACAAAAATCAAGCTAATTAACACATTCGTTTCCTCACATACTGATTTTATGGTGATGAGAACATGTTTCAAATCTACTCTGATAGCACATTTCAAGTATACAGTACATAGTTACCCACTGTGGTTGCCGTGCTGTTCAACATATCTCTAGAACTATTCGTATCTGGAATTTTGTATCATTAGACTAACATCTCCCAATCCCTCCCCGGCCCCTGCCTCGGGTAAGCAGCGTTCTGCTCTCTACGACTCTGAGTTCCACTTTTTTACATTGCACATAGAAGTGAGATCGTGCAGTATTTGTATTTCTGTGTTTGCTTTTTAAAACTTTATGATGTATTGATGTATTTTTTCAGACAGTGTCGGAGTCTGTCACCAAGGCTGGAGTACAGTGACACAAACACGGCTCACCACGGCCTCCACCTCCCGGGGTCAAGAGATCCTCCCACTTCAGCCTCCTGAGTAGCTAGGACTACAGGCGTCCAACACCACACCTGGCTAATTTTTGTATTTTTTGTAGAGATGGTTGATCTCCAACTCCTGGGCTCAACTCTTCCTCCTCCCTTCTCCTCCCAAAGTCCTGGGATTACAGGCCTGAGCCACTGTGTCTGGCCTTTGCTTTATTTCACACAGTAGAACATCCTCTAGGCTCATTCATGTTGCTAATGATAAGATTTCTTTCTTTTTCAAGGCTGAATAGGATTCTATTGGATATATGTACCTATATAGATAGATAGATAGATAGATAGATATACATTTATTATTATTGTTTTGGGGGGGATATGGTTTCGCTCGTGTTCCCCAGGCTGGAGTGCAGTGGCATGATTTCGGCTCACTACAACCTCTGCCTCCCAGGCTGAAGTGATTCTCCTGCCTCAGCTGAGATTAAAGGCATGTCCCATCATGTGCGGCCAATTTTGTGTTTCTAGGAGAGATGGGTTTTCACCATGTTGGCCAGGCTGGTCTCGAACTCCAACAATTCTACTTCAACTATTTATTGGAAACAAATACTTATGTGTGAGAAACAAGATTTTCAAGAGTGAAAGATTTAAAAACGACTTAATTGTACATCAGTAAGAGGCTGGCTAACTAAATCAGAGTACGTTCATCCTTACAGAAGAATACTATGCAGCTAGAACAAAACCAAATGGAGGAAACTCTTCCAAATGGTAACTTGGAATGATGTTCAAGACTTATTGTAAAATAAGTTTACAGTAAGGTGTAAGGTACCTTATGGCAAAATTCTCTCAGAAATGTGTGTGTGTGGATTTCAAGTCATCCCAGTCCTAGAACATTGTGCTCTTTAGAGATGCCATACCTGTCTTTCCCTTTGTAATATCAAAGCAGTAATATCTTCTCTGGAGGCTTGTTGGGTGAATTTAATGGAAGAAAGTTAAGGAGGTACCAGAACCATTGCTGTTTCCCCTCCGTAGCCCTGCGACCCACTAAAGAAAGTTGGATGAGATTACTTAATGATTTCCCATTAAGTTGTATTTCCAAATATCATGATTACCATTTGAATGTAGTTGGTATGGAGCTTCGTGAGTGTGTGCTTCGTTTATTATGCATCACGTTCAGCTCCTTGTTATTTGCCTCCTAGTTATCATAGTAAAACTCTACTCCTCTACTCCGAGGAGCCCCTACCATCCGTATCGTCACTTTCCGGCCCAGCACTCTTCATGCTCGTTCGTTTAAAGCATTCTACATTGGGCAAATGAATCTTGGAAGGCAAAAGCTACTGAATTTAGCGAGTTTGTGGAGGCGTTCCCACCGATCAGCCAGGTGGAGTTCCACACACCCGATGACTGCACAACTCCTATAAGGCAGCAATATGCTGCAAACCCAGACGGCCACTCTTCTCACCCCTCGTCCCTTTGCTGTTCTGGATAATGAGGTCAATAGTCACCTAGGCAACTTGCAAAACTAACTGAAATGGAGAAAGGCCTTCCGGCTGGTGACTAGCCGAGGTCCACCTGGCCCCAATAAGCTGCTGAACAAGAAGGGCTGCCAGAAATTTCCCCCTAGGGAATTTGGTGGAGACGAAGACCTGCTCACTGGACAACGGTTCCTCCCAGGATACCCCCAAGCTGAAGAAGCGGGCTCTGAGCCACCCCCTTTCACCCTCCTTTTCCCCACCCTGGCCTGCTGAAGGTGCGCGTCAGGATGCGGACTACTGAGCCCTAAAGAAATAAGTCCTTCCACTTTGACCCCACGGAGGATTGCCTGTGCGGATCTTCAACGAGTCTACCAGTGTCTAGACACGGGAGCAGTTCTGTCTGGCACAGCAGGTCCCTCAAGGAAGACAAGAGTGAGGAGAAAGGAAACTCAAGTCTGACCATTCTGCCCTGGGAGACAAGAGGAGGATCTCATCTCTCATCTTTCCAAGCAAGGCAACGAGACTTTCTCTCATCTTTCCAAGCAAGGCAAGGAGACTTTTTCTCATGAGGAAACAAAAAGAAGTTGGAAGGAACGAAAGCAGCCTGGAAGGTGAATTCCTAAGGATTGCCCATTGAAACTGACAAAATGGCCCTTGTTTGACGAGAGGAATGAGCAGAGCATTGATGTGGTCAAAAAGGACTCGAGTGAGACTTTCCCAGCATGTTTCTACCAAAGCTTTGTCTAAGTTTCGCAAAACACTCTCCTAATAAGCAGATGTTTGGCTCTTCAGAAAGTCAACATGCAAAATGCCTTGAGCGTCCCATAACACTGATGCCATGATGTTGCCTTTGGTCTGCCCTCCTTTTCCTTTGACTGGACCACTGCCATCTCTTGGTAGCCATCGCTTTGATGACGCTTTGTCTTCAGGATCATATTGGCAAAGCCATGTTCCAAATTCCGGTTACAATTTGTCAAACAGGTGCCCCAGGATCGTGATCCCTCCTGTTGAAAATTTCCACTGATAGCTCTCGTCGTCACTGCAGCTGATCTGGGCACAATGGTTTTCACAGCCACTGCAGGATTCATCTTCCACATCTTCTCATCTCTTCTTGAAACAAGCCATACCTCCGTAAAGAGTTGATTTCTTTGGGCTAGTGTCCTTAGAAGCTTTTCTTCAAACATCAATGATTTCTTCATTCTTCCACCCAAGCTTCACCGTCAATTGGATGTTTGCTCTTGCTGCAATTTTAGCGGAATTCAAGTTGCACTGATAGGAGGCCTTTTCAGTGGATGTCCCATCCTTCTTAGTGCCTCCAATGAGATCCAGTTCAGAAAGGTTGTAAGAAGTTAGTACATGTTTATTTTAGTGAAAACGAATGGAAATCCATGCATAGATTTCTCACCATGTACATTTTCTATGAACTTTCGGAAGACCCCCTGTACTGAATATTGCCCAAATCCTGGGAGAGAAGTGGATGCGGTCCACTTCCTGTCTTCAGTTTGCCCACAGTGGAGGAGTGCACAGAGCAGGGAAAGGCAGCCCCAGAGAGAGGCATGCCCTCCAGCATGCGGCAGACTGCTGGCCCAGTCCTGGCTCCATGGGTTGCTGTGTGGGCCCAGCAAGCTGACCAACCTCCCTGAACCTTAATTTAATCCTAGGTAGCCCAATTCCACTCGCTATTATAGGACTGCTGTGCAGGGACAGTCAATTAACTTAAGAAAAGGAACCTAGCTCCAAGGTTGGCAACCGGGAATTCCAGTTGATTCCATGGGCGGACCCCCTGAGGAATCCCCAAGCTGAAGTCTCGTGGAGGATGAGGTTCAGTGTGACTAGACTGAAGCACCAATCCAATGAAGGGGAAGTCCCACCCACTCTGCCCTGTGCCTGTATAAAGGTGAGGCGGGGCGGCCGCGCCACTCATTGAAGCCGCCAGTTGGGAGAGGAGCAGAGCCAGGCCGGTGCTCCCGAAGGCAGCAAGATGTTGCGAGCCACAGCTCCCTGCTGGTTCCCACCTGCATACCCAGAAGCTAAGAAGGTGGCCGAGGAGGCGGCCCACGAGGCAAGCCGCCATTTGGGAGAGGAGCAGAGCCAGGTCGGTGTTCCCGAAGGCAGCAAGATGTTGCGAGCCACAGCTCCCTGCTGGTTCCCACCTGCATGCCCAGAAGCCAAGAAGGTGGCCGAGGAGGCGGCCCTCGAGGCAAGCCGCCAGTTGGGAGAGGAGCAGAGCCAGGCCGGTGCTCCCGAAGGCAGCAAGATGTTGCGAGCCACAGCTCCCTGCTGGTTCCCACCTGCATACCCAGAAGCTAAGAAGGTGGCCGAGGAGGCGCCCCACGAGGCAAGCCGCCATTTGGGAGTGGAGCAGAGCCAGGTCGGTGTTCCCGAAGGCAGCAAGATGTTGCGAGCCACAGCTCCCTGCTGGTTCCCTCCTGCATACCCAGAAGCCAAGAAGGTGGCCGAGGAGGCGGCCCTCGAGGCTCCAGAATTCCCACTGCCCTCTCATCAGCCTGCCCAGAGCTTCGGGCTCTGCGTGCCCCAGATGCACAACCAGGCCTCAGCACTCGTGGACATCCGGGCGGAGCCCCAGAATAGGGGTCCGGCGGTGCCCCCAGCGTGGCCCAAGATGGCGACGGAGGCGTGGTACTTCCCCGCGCAGAGGGGGTCGGCCTGCTGCTTGCCAGCCGCCCCAAGGCTGACAGAGAGGCCCTGTGGAGTCCGCATCTCAGCCCCCAGGGAGAGGAAGAGGATCGCCCACTTTCCCAGCCCCTGCTTGGTCGCAGGTCGCACCGATGCCAAGAGAACCCGGGTGGCCGGCAGCAGCCAACGCTCCAATGGCTCCAGGGTCGGCACACAGCCACGGAAGACTGGTCGCAACAGACGGGGGAGGGCATGCAAGACCTCCACCACACTCAGCTCTAAGCGAATCGTCCGTCGTCCATCCTTACCGACTTGGAAGAAACCCATTATCCTCCGAAGGTCTCGCTGCCAAGTCCCCACCGTCATCCGCCGAGGCTATCTCCAACTGTTCACCAAAGAGTGTCTCAAGTTCTGCGCCTCCCAGCAGGAGGCCGAGGAGAAGGCGCTGAACGAGGAGAAGGTGGCCTACGACTGCAGCCCCAACAAGAACATGTACCTGAATGTGGTCCTGAACACCCTCAAGAGACTGAAGGGCCTGACCCCCAGCTCCATGCCGGGCCTCAGCAGGGCCGCCCTGTACAGCCGCCTCCAGGAGTTCCTGCTCACCCAGGACCAGCTCAAGGAGAACGGCTACCCCTTCCCGCACCCCGAGCGGCCCGGAGGCGCCGTCCTCTTCACTGGCCAGGGGAAGGGGCCCGGCGACTCCTCCTGCAGGGTCTGCTGCCGTTGTGGCACCGACTACCTGGTGTCCTCCTCGGGCCGCTGTCTACGCGACCAGTTGTGTTATTATCACTGGGGGCGGGTCCGCTCCAGCCAAGTGGCTGGAGGCCGGGTTAGCCAGTACACCTGCTGTGCAGCTGCTCCTGGCTCAGTGGGCTGCCAGGTGGCGAAGCAGCACGTGCGGGACGGCCGCAAGGAGAGCCTCCATGGCTTCGTGAAGACCTTCAAGAAAGAGTTTTCCACAGACGCTTATCCAGGAATCTACGCCTTGGACTGTGAGATGTGCTACACCACGCATGGCCTGGAGCTGACCCGCGTCACCGTGGTGGACGCCGACATGCAAGTGGTGTACGACACCTTCGTCAAGCCCGACAACGAGATCGTGGACTACAACACCAGGTTTTCCGGAGTGACCGAGGCCGACGTCGCCAAGACGAGCGTCACGTTGCCCGAAGTCCAAGCCATCCTGCTGAGCTTTTTCAGCGCCCAAACCATCCTCATCGGGCACAGCCTGGAGAGCGATCTGCTGGCCCTCAAGCTGATCCACAGCACCGTGGTGGACACGGCCGTGCTCTTCCCGCACTACCTGGGTTTCCCCTACAAGCGTTCCCTCAGGAATCTCGCGGCCGACTACCTGGGACAGATCATCCAGGACAGCCAGGACGGCCACAACTCCAGCGAGGACGCAAACGCCTGCCTGCAGCTGGCGATGTGGAAGGTTCGACAGCGCGCCCAGATCCAGCCACGCCACCGGTCCGCCTCTCCCGCCGCCCTGGCCTGTCCTGAGCCCCAGGCCTCTTCCCAAACTGCCATCGATCCCGAGAGCTAGCCCTGTCCACCTCGCCGCAAAGCGAAAGAAACTGGAGCAGCCGGCGGCAGGAGAGGGCCAAAAGCCAAGACTAACCCCGACCCCGGACTCCCAGTCCCCCGGAGTCCCTGCCGCGGGCCGTCGTCCCTGTCCCCATCCCTCTGCCCCTCCCAGACCTCTGTCCTTCCACCAATGGGCTCCCCGAGGCCCCAGCCGCCACTCCCAGTCCCCGGAGACCCTGCCGCCGCCCCTGGCGCCTGTGCCCATCCCTCTGCCCCTCCCAGACCTCTGGCCTTCCACCACTAGCCTCCCCCAGCCCACCTGGACTTCCCCGGCCTCTGACAACAAGGCCAGCCCCCAGGCCCACCAGCCTCCTGATCGTCTTCGTTCTTGGGCCTCTTCCCCTTCTGTGGGGCTGTCTGAACCTCCCCTCCCCCACCCGATTTTTCCCCCGCCCCCGGGGCAGGCGCAGAATAAATGTCTGTATGAAGTTAAAAATTAAAAATAAAAAAAAAGCTAAAAACAACTCAAAGTCCTTTGCTTTTGAATGTGCGCTTACCTGGTTTTCTCTAGAGGCACCACTGTGAGGTGGCTCAAGCCCTTAGGCTCTGGAGTTAGACATCTGGGTTCCCATTCCAATTCCACCACTGACTAGCTTTGTCATATTGGACGCATAACTTTTTTGCGCTTCTACTTCTTGATCTTTCAAGTGTCATCAGAAGATAATTAGACACCCACACAATAGCAATGGGAGATTTTAACACCCCACCGTCAACATGAAACAGATCAACGAGACAGAAAGTTGAAAAGGATATCCAGGAACTGAACTTAGCTCTGCACCAAGCAGACCGAATAGACATCTACATTAACTCTCCACCCCAAATCAACAGAATATACATTCTTCTCAGCACCACATCACACTTATTCCAAAACTGACCACATAGTTGGAAGGAAAGCACTCCTCCGCAAATGCAAAAGAACAGAAATTACAACCAACTGTCTCTCAGACCCCAGGGCAGTCAAACTGGACCTCAGGATGAAGAAACTCACTCAAAACCGCTCAACTACACGGAAACGGAGCAATCTGCTCCTGAGTGACTACTGGGTACATAGCGAAATGAAGACAGAATAAAGATGTTCTTTGAAACCAATGAGAACAAAGACACAACATACCAGAATCTCTGGGATACATTGAAAGCAGTGTGTAGAGGGAAACGTAGCATTAAATGCCCACAAGAGAAAGCAGGAAAGATCTAAAATGGACACCCTCACGTCCCAATTCAAAGAACCAGGGAAGCAAGAGCAAACACAATGCCTGAATCAGTCAGTCAACTTCCAACAGGGCTCCAAGAGAGAATGAACCACCATGCCTCTTTAAATCCACGTTTCTATTTGGAATCTTCAATGAGAGATGAGACACTAAGCAGCTAGTTTTGGTGGAATGGCTGATTTTGTCAATGTTTTCGGTGTGTGAGTGTGTGTGTGTGTGTGTATGTATGGATAACTAAATTAAACTGATAATCTGGATGCTTACATTTCCATTCATTTAATTTGTGTATGTGAGCCCACGCACACGTATATACACACACACTAACACTTCCAGAACACTGACTTAGTGAAGAACTGGATTTCCAGTGTGTCAGACAAATTTCAGAAAGCGCTGAAGAAGGGCATTTCTGATGGATTTCACCGTTCCTGGAATTTTATTTTCCTTTATAACTTAGAGTTCTTCTCTGGAGATTTAATAGATAAAAGTCTTTTGCAGTGTACGTTATTTCATTTTATTTTTATAATTTATTTGAATTGTCATTTTAAATTGACAAATAAAAATGATATATATTTATGGTGTACAACATGATGTTTCATATATGTATACATTGTGGAATGACACAAAAATCAAGCTAATTAACACATTCGTTTCCTCACACACTGATTTTATGGTGATGAGAACATGTTTCAAATCTACTCTGATAGCACATTTCAAGTATACAGTACATAGTTACCCACTGTGGTTGCCGTGCTGTTCAACATATCTCTAGAACTATTCGTATCTGGAATTTTGTATCATTAGACTAACATCTCCCAATCCCTCCCCGGCCCCTGCCTCGGGTAAGCAGCGTTCTGCTCTCTACGACTCTGAGTTCCACTTTTTTACATTGCACATAGAAGTGAGATCGTGCAGTATTTGTATTTCTGTGTTTGCTTTTTAAAACTTTATGATGTATTGATGTATTTTTTCAGACAGTGTCGGAGTCTGTCACCAAGGCTGGAGTACAGTGACACAAACACGGCTCACCACGGCCTCCACCTCCCGGGGTCAAGAGATCCTCCCACTTCAGCCTCCTGAGTAGCTAGGACTACAGGCGTCCAACACCACACCTGGCTAATTTTTGTATTTTTTGTAGAGATGGTTGATCTCCAACTCCTGGGCTCAACTCTTCCTCCTCCCTTCTCCTCCCAAAGTCCTGGGATTACAGGCCTGAGCCACTGTGTCTGGCCTTTGCTTTATTTCACACAGTAGAACATCCTCTAGGCTCATTCATGTTGCTAATGATAAGATTTCTTTCTTTTTCAAGGCTGAATAGGATTCTATTGGATATATGTACCTATATAGATAGATAGATAGATAGATAGATATACATTTATTATTATTGTTTTGGGGGGGATATGGTTTCGCTCGTGTTCCCCAGGCTGGAGTGCAGTGGCATGATTTCGGCTCACTACAACCTCTGCCTCCCAGGCTGAAGTGATTCTCCTGCCTCAGCTGAGATTAAAGGCATGTCCCATCATGTGCGGCCAATTTTGTGTTTCTAGGAGAGATGGGTTTTCACCATGTTGGCCAGGCTGGTCTCGAACTCCAACAATTCTACTTCAACTATTTATTGGAAACAAATACTTATGTGTGAGAAACAAGATTTTCAAGAGTGAAAGATTTAAAAACGACTTAATTGTACATCAGTAAGAGGCTGGCTAACTAAATCAGAGTACGTTCATCCTTACAGAAGAATACTATGCAGCTAGAACAAAACCAAATGGAGGAAACTCTTCCAAATGGTAACTTGGAATGATGTTCAAGACTTATTGTAAAATAAGTTTACAGTAAGGTGTAAGGTACCTTATGGCAAAATTCTCTCAGAAATGTGTGTGTGTGGATTTCAAGTCATCCCAGTCCTAGAACATTGTGCTCTTTAGAGATGCCATACCTGTCTTTCCCTTTGTAATATCAAAGCAGTAATATCTTCTCTGGAGGCTTGTTGGGTGAATTGAATGGAAGAAAGTTAAGGAGGTACCAGAACCATTGCTGTTTCCCCTCCGTAGCCCTGCCACCCACTAAAGAAAGTTGGATGAGATTACTTAATGATTTCCCATTAAGTTGTATTTCCAAATATCATGATTACCATTTGAATGTAGTTGGTATGGAGCTTCGTGAGTGTGTGCTTCGTTTATTATGCATCACGTTGAGCTCCTTGTTATTTGCCTCCTAGTTATCATAGTAAAACTCTACTCCTCTACTCCGAGGAGCCCCTACCATCCGTATCGTCACTTTCCGGCCCAGCACTCTTCATGCTCGTTCGTTTAAAGCATTCTACATTGGGCAAATGAATCTTGGAAGGCAAAAGCTACTGAATTTAGCGAGTTTGTGGAGGCGTTCCCACCGATCAGCCAGGTGGAGTTCCACACACCCGATGACTGCACAACTCCTATAAGGCAGCAATATGCTGCAAACCCAGACGGCCACTCTTCTCACACCTCGTCCCTTTGCTGTTCTGGATAATGAGGTCAATAGTCACCTAGGCAACTTGCAAAACTAACTGAAATGGAGAAAGGCCTTCCGGCTGGTGACTAGCCGAGGTCCACCTGGCCCCAATAAGCTGCTGAACAAGAAGGGCTGCCAGAAATTTCCCCCTAGGGAATTTGGTGGAGACGAAGACCTGCTCACTGGACAACGGTTCCTCCCAGGATACCCCCAAGCTGAAGAAGCGGGCTCTGAGCCACCCCCTTTCACCCTCCTTTTCCCCACCCTGGCCTGCTGAAGGTGCGCGTCAGGATGCGGACTACTGAGCCCTAAAGAAATAAGTCCTTCCACTTTGACCCCACGGAGGATTGCCTGTGCGGATCTTCAACGAGTCTACCAGTGTCTAGACACGGGAGCAGTTCTGTCTGGCACAGCAGCTCCCTCAAGGAAGACAAGAGTGAGGAGAAAGGAAACTCAAGTCTGACCATTCTGCCCTGGGAGACAAGAGGAGGATCTCATCTCTCATCTTTCCAAGCAAGGCAACGAGACTTTCTCTCATCTTTCCAAGCAAGGCAAGGAGACTTTTTCTCATGAGGAAACAAAAAGAAGTTGGAAGGAACGAAACCAGCCTGGAAGGTGAATTCCTAAGGATTGCCCATTGAAACTGACAAAATGGCCCTTGTTTGACGAGAGGAATGAGCAGAGCATTGATGTGGTCAAAAAGGACTCGAGTGAGACTTTCCCAGCATGTTTCTACCAAAGCTTTGTCTAAGTTTCGCAAAACACTCTCCTAATAAGCAGATGTTTGGCTCTTCAGAAAGTCAACATGCAAAATGCCTTGAGCGTCCCATAACACTGATGCCATGATGTTGCCTTTGGTCTGCCCTCCTTTTCCTTTGACTGGACCACTGTCATCTCTTGGTAGCCATCGCTTTGATGACGCTTTGTCTTCAGGATCATATTGGCAAAGCCATGTTCCAAATTCCGGTTACAATTTGTCAAACAGGTGCCCCAGGATCGTGATCCCTCCTGTTGAAAATTTCCACTGATAGCTCTCGTCGTCACTGCAGCTGATCTGGGCACAATGGTTTTCACAGCCACTGCAGGATTCATCTTCCACATCTTCTCATCTCTTCTTGAAACAAGCCATACCTCCGTAAAGAGTTGATTTCTTTGGGCTAGTGTCCTTAGAAGCTTTTCTTCAAACATCAATGATTTCTTCATTCTTCCACCCAAGCTTCACCGTCAATTGGATGTTTGCTCTTGCTGCAATTTTAGCGGAATTCAAGTTGCACTGATAGGAGGCCTTTTCAGTGGATGTCTCATCCTTCTTAGTGCCTCCAATGAGATCCAGTTCAGAAAGGTTGTAAGAAGTTAGTACATGTTTATTTTAGTGAAAACGAATGGAAATCCATGCATAGATTTCTCACCATGTACATTTTCTATGAACTTTCGGAAGACCCCCTGTACTGAATATTGCCCAAATCCTGGGAGAGAAGTGGATGCGGTCCACTTCCTGTCTTCAGTTTGCCCACAGTGGAGGAGTGCACAGAGCAGGGAAAGGCAGCCCCAGAGAGAGGCATGCCCTCCAGCATGCGGCAGACTGCTGGCCCAGTCCTGGCTCCATGGGTTGCTGTGTGGGCCCAGCAAGCTGACCAACCTCCCTGAACCTTAATTTAATCCTAGGTAGCCCAATTCCACTCGCTATTATAGGACTGCTGTGCAGGGACAGTCAATTAACTTAAGAAAAGGAACCTAGCTCCAAGGTTGGCAACCGGGAATTCCAGTTGATTCCATGGGCGGACCCCCTGAGGAATCCCCAAGCTGAAGTCTCGTGGAGGATGAGGTTCAGTGTGACTAGACTGAAGCACCAATCCAATGAAGGGGAAGTCCCACCCACTCTGCCCTGTGCCTGTATAAAGGTGAGGCGGGGCGGCCGCGCCACTCATTGAAGCCGCCAGTTGGGAGAGGAGCAGAGCCAGGCCGGTGCTCCCGAAGGCAGCAAGATGTTGCGAGCCACAGCTCCCTGCTGGTTCCCACCTGCATACCCAGAAGCTAAGAAGGTGGCCGAGGAGGCGGCCCACGAGGCAAGCCGCCATTTGGGAGAGGAGCAGAGCCAGGTCGGTGTTCCCGAAGGCAGCAAGATGTTGCGAGCCACAGCTCCCTGCTGGTTCCCACCTGCATGCCCAGAAGCCAAGAAGGTGGCCGAGGAGGCGGCCCTCGAGGCAAGCCGCCAGTTGGGAGAGGAGCAGAGCCAGGCCGGTGCTCCCGAAGGCAGCAAGATGTTGCGAGCCACAGCTCCCTGCTGGTTCCCACCTGCATACCCAGAAGCTAAGAAGGTGGCCGAGGAGGCGCCCCACGAGGCAAGCCGCCATTTGGGAGTGGAGCAGAGCCAGGTCGGTGTTCCCGAAGGCAGCAAGATGTTGCGAGCCACAGCTCCCTGCTGGTTCCCTCCTGCATACCCAGAAGCCAAGAAGGTGGCCGAGGAGGCGGCCCTCGAGGCTCCAGAATTCCCACTGCCCTCTCATCAGCCTGCCCAGAGCTTCGGGCTCTGCGTGCCCCAGATGCACAACCAGGCCTCAGCACTCGTGGACATCCGGGCGGAGCCCCAGAATAGGGGTCCGGCGGTGCCCCCAGCGTGGCCCAAGATGGCGACGGAGGCGTGGTACTTCCCCGCGCAGAGGGGGTCGGCCTGCTGCTTGCCAGCCGCCCCAAGGCTGACAGAGAGGCCCTGTGGAGTCCGCATCTCAGCCCCCAGGGAGAGGAAGAGGATCGCCCACTTTCCCAGCCCCTGCTTGGTCGCAGGTCGCACCGATGCCAAGAGAACCCGGGTGGCCAGCAGCAGCCAACGCTCCAATGTCTCCAGGGTCGGCACACAGCCACGGAAGACTGGTCGCAACAGACGGGGGAGGGCATGCAAGACCTCCACCACACTCAGCTCTAAGCGAATCGTCCGTCGTCCATCCTTACCGACTTGGAAGAAACCCATTATCCTCCGAAGGTCTCGCTGCCAAGTCCCCACCGTCATCCGCCGAGGCTATCTCCAACTGTTCACCAAAGAGTGTCTCAAGTTCTGCGCCTCCCAGCAGGAGGCCGAGGAGAAGGCGCTGAACGAGGAGAAGGTGGCCTACGACTGCAGCCCCAACAAGAACATGTACCTGAATGTGGTCCTGAACACCCTCAAGAGACTGAAGGGCCTGACCCCCAGCTCCATGCCGGGCCTCAGCAGGGCCGCCCTGTACAGCCGCCTCCAGGAGTTCCTGCTCACCCAGGACCAGCTCAAGGAGAACGGCTACCCCTTCCCGCACCCCGAGCGGCCCGGAGGCGCCGTCCTCTTCACTGGCCAGGGGAAGGGGCCCGGCGACTCCTCCTGCAGGGTCTGCTGCCGTTGTGGCACCGACTACCTGGTGTCCTCCTCGGGCCGCTGTCTACGCGACCAGTTGTGTTATTATCACTGGGGGCGGGTCCGCTCCAGCCAAGTGGCTGGAGGCCGGGTTAGCCAGTACACCTGCTGTGCAGCTGCTCCTGGCTCAGTGGGCTGACAGGTGGCGAAGCAGCACGTGCGGGACGGCCGCAAGGAGAGCCTCCATGGCTTCGTGAAGACCTTCAAGAAAGAGTTTTCCACAGACGCTTATCCAGGAATCTACGCCTTGGACTGTGAGATGTGCTACACCACGCATGGCCTGGAGCTGACCCGCGTCACCGTGGTGGACGCCGACATGCAAGTGGTGTACGACACCTTCGTCAAGCCCGACAACGAGATCGTGGACTACAACACCAGGTTTTCCGGAGTGACCGAGGCCGACGTCGCCAAGACGAGCGTCACGTTGCCCGAAGTCCAAGCCATCCTGCTGAGCTTTTTCAGCGCCCAAACCATCCTCATCGGGCACAGCCTGGAGAGCGATCTGCTGGCCCTCAAGCTGATCCACAGCACCGTGGTGGACACGGCCGTGCTCTTCCCGCACTACCTGGGTTTCCCCTACAAGCGTTCCCTCAGGAATCTCGCGGCCGACTACCTGGGACAGATCATCCAGGACAGCCAGGACGGCCACAACTCCAGCGAGGACGCAAACGCCTGCCTGCAGCTGGCGATGTGGAAGGTTCGACAGCGCGCCCAGATCCAGCCACGCCACCGGTCCGCCTCTCCCGCCGCCCTGGCCTGTCCTGAGCCCCAGGCCTCTTCCCAAACTGCCATCGATCCCGAGAGCTAGCCCTGTCCACCTCGCCGCAAAGCAAAAGAAACTGGAGCAGCCGGCGGCAGGAGAGGGCCAAAAGCCAAGACTAACCCCGACCCCGGACTCCCAGTCCCCCGGAGTCCCTGCCGCGGGCCGTCGTCCCTGTCCCCATCCCTCTGCCCCTCCCAGACCTCTGTCCTTCCAGCAATGGGCTCCCCGAGGCCCCAGCCGCCACTCCCAGTCCCCGGAGACCCTGCCGCCGCCCCTGGCGCCTGTGCCCATCCCTCTGCCCCTCCCAGACCTCTGGCCTTCCACCACTAGCCTCCCCCAGCCCACCTGGACTTCCCCGGCCTCTGACAACAAGGCCAGCCCCCAGGCCCACCAGCCTCCTGATCGTCTTCGTTCTTGGGCCTCTTCCCCTTCTGTGGGGCTGTCTGAACCTCCCCTCCCCCACCCGATTTTTCCCCCGCCCCCGGGGCAGGCGCAGAATAAATGTCTGTATGAAGTTAAAAATTAAAAATAAAAAAAAGCTAAAAACAACTCAAAGTCCTTTGCTTTTGAATGTGCGCTTACCTGGTTTTCTCTAGAGGCACCACTGTGAGGTGGCTCAAGCCCTTAGGCTCTGGAGTTAGACATCTGGGTTCCCATTCCAATTCCACCACTGACTAGCTTTGTCATATTGGACGCATAACTTTTTTGCGCTTCTACTTCTTGATCTTTCAAGTGTCATCAGAAGATAATTAGACACCCACACAATAGCAATGGGAGATTTTAACACCCCACCGTCAACATGAAACAGATCAACGAGACAGAAAGTTGAAAAGGATATCCAGGAACTGAACTTAGCTCTGCACCAAGCAGACCGAATAGACATCTACATTAACTCTCCACCCCAAATCAACAGAATATACATTCTTCTCAGCACCACATCACACTTATTCCAAAACTGACCACATAGTTGGAAGGAAAGCACTCCTCCGCAAATGCAAAAGAACAGAAATTACAACCAACTGTCTCTCAGACCCCAGGGCAGTCAAACTGGACCTCAGGATGAAGAAACTCACTCAAAACCGCTCAACTACACGGAAACGGAGCAATCTGCTCCTGAGTGACTACTGGGTACATAGCGAAATGAAGACAGAATAAAGATGTTCTTTGAAACCAATGAGAACAAAGACACAACATACCAGAATCTCTGGGATACATTGAAAGCAGTGTGTAGAGGGAAACGTAGCATTAAATGCCCACAAGAGAAAGCAGGAAAGATCTAAAATGGACACCCTCACGTCCCAATTCAAAGAACCAGGGAAGCAAGAGCAAACACAATGCCTGAATCAGTCAGTCAACTTCCAACAGGGCTCCAAGAGAGAATGAACCACCATGCCTCTTTAAATCCACGTTTCTATTTGGAATCTTCAATGAGAGATGAGACACTAAGCAGCTAGTTTTGGTGGAATGGCTGATTTTGTCAATGTTTTCGGTGTGTGAGTGTGTGTGTGTGTGTGTATGTATGGATAACTAAATTAAACTGATAATCTGGATGCTTACATTTCCATTCATTTAATTTGTGTATGTGAGCCCACGCACACGTATATACACACACACTAACACTTCCAGAACACTGACTTAGTGAAGAACTGGATTTCCAGTGTGTCAGACAAATTTCAGAAAGCGCTGAAGAAGGGCATTTCTGATGGATTTCACCGTTCCTGGAATTTTATTTTCCTTTATAACTTAGAGTTCTTCTCTGGAGATTTAATAGATAAAAGTCTTTTGCAGTGTACGTTATTTCATTTTATTTTTATAATTTATTTGAATTGTCATTTTAAATTGACAAATAAAAATGATATATATTTATGGTGTACAACATGATGTTTCATATATGTATACATTGTGGAATGACACAAAAATCAAGCTAATTAACACATTCGTTTCCTCACATACTGATTTTATGGTGATGAGAACATGTTTCAAATCTACTCTGATAGCACATTTCAAGTATACAGTACATAGTTACCCACTGTGGTTGCCGTGCTGTTCAACATATCTCTAGAACTATTCGTATCTGGAATTTTGTATCATTAGACTAACATCTCCCAATCCCTCCCCGGCCCCTGCCTCGGGTAAGCAGCGTTCTGCTCTCTACGACTCTGAGTTCCACTTTTTTACATTGCACATAGAAGTGAGATCGTGCAGTATTTGTATTTCTGTGTTTGCTTTTTAAAACTTTATGATGTATTGATGTATTTTTTCAGACAGTGTCGGAGTCTGTCACCAAGGCTGGAGTACAGTGACACAAACACGGCTCACCACGGCCTCCACCTCCCGGGGTCAAGAGATCCTCCCACTTCAGCCTCCTGAGTAGCTAGGACTACAGGCGTCCAACACCACACCTGGCTAATTTTTGTATTTTTTGTAGAGATGGTTGATCTCCAACTCCTGGGCTCAACTCTTCCTCCTCCCTTCTCCTCCCAAAGTCCTGGGATTACAGGCCTGAGCCACTGTGTCTGGCCTTTGCTTTATTTCACACAGTAGAACATCCTCTAGGCTCATTCATGTTGCTAATGATAAGATTTCTTTCTTTTTCAAGGCTGAATAGGATTCTATTGGATATATGTACTTATATAGATAGATAGATAGATAGATAGATATACATTTATTATTATTGTTTTGGGGGGGATATGGTTTCGCTCGTGTTCCCCAGGCTGGAGTGCAGTGGCATGATTTCGGCTCACTACAACCTCTGCCTCCCAGGCTGAAGTGATTCTCCTGCCTCAGCTGAGATTAAAGGCATGTCCCATCATGTGCGGCCAATTTTGTGTTTCTAGGAGAGATGGGTTTTCACCATGTTGGCCAGGCTGGTCTCGAACTCCAACAATTCTACTTCAACTATTTATTGGAAACAAATACTTATGTGTGAGAAACAAGATTTTCAAGAGTGAAAGATTTAAAAACGACTTAATTGTACATCAGTAAGAGGCTGGCTAACTAAATCAGAGTACGTTCATCCTTACAGAAGAATACTATGCAGCTAGAACAAAACCAAATGGAGGAAACTCTTCCAAATGGTAACTTGGAATGATGTTCAAGACTTATTGTAAAATAAGTTTACAGTAAGGTGTAAGGTACCTTATGGCAAAATTCTCTCAGAAATGTGTGTGTGTGGATTTCAAGTCATCCCAGTCCTAGAACATTGTGCTCTTTAGAGATGCCATACCTGTCTTTCCCTTTGTAATATCAAAGCAGTAATATCTTCTCTGGAGGCTTGTTGGGTGAATTTAATGGAAGAAAGTTAAGGAGGTACCAGAACCATTGCTGTTTCCCCTCCGTAGCCCTGCGACCCACTAAAGAAAGTTGGATGAGATTACTTAATGATTTCCCATTAAGTTGTATTTCCAAATATCATGATTACCATTTGAATGTAGTTGGTATGGAGCTTCGTGAGTGTGTGCTTCGTTTATTATGCATCACGTTCAGCTCCTTGTTATTTGCCTCCTAGTTATCATAGTAAAACTCTACTCCTCTACTCCGAGGAGCCCCTACCATCCGTATCGTCACTTTCCGGCCCAGCACTCTTCATGCTCGTTCGTTTAAAGCATTCTACATTGGGCAAATGAATCTTGGAAGGCAAAAGCTACTGAATTTAGCGAGTTTGTGGAGGCGTTCCCACCGATCAGCCAGGTGGAGTTCCACACACCCGATGACTGCACAACTCCTATAAGGCAGCAATATGCTGCAAACCCAGACGGCCACTCTTCTCACCACTCGTCCCTTTGCTGTTCTGGATAATGAGGTCAATAGTCACCTAGGCAACTTGCAAAACTAACTGAAATGGAGAAAGGCCTTCCGGCTGGTGACTAGCCGAGGTCCACCTGGCCCCAATAAGCTGCTGAACAAGAAGGGCTGCCAGAAATTTCCCCCTAGGGAATTTGGTGGAGACGAAGACCTGCTCACTGGACAACGGTTCTTCCCAGGATACCCCCAAGCTGAAGAAGCGGGCTCTGAGCCACCCCCTTTCACCCTCCTTTTCCCCACCCTGGCCTGCTGAAGGTGCGCGTCAGGATGCGGACTACTGAGCCCTAAAGAAATAAGTCCTTCCACTTTGACCCCACGGAGGATTGCCTGTGCGGATCTTCAACGAGTCTACCAGTGTCTAGACACGGGAGCAGTTCTGTCTGGCACAGCAGCTCCCTCAAGGAAGACAAGAGTGAGGAGAAAGGAAACTCAAGTCTGACCATTCTGCCCTGGGAGACAAGAGGAGGATCTCATCTCTCATCTTTCCAAGCAAGGCAACGAGACTTTCTCTCATCTTTCCAAGCAAGGCAAGGAGACTTTTTCTCATGAGGAAACAAAAAGAAGTTGGAAGGAACGAAACCAGCCTGGAAGGTGAATTCCTAAGGATTGCCCATTGAAACTGACAAAATGGCCCTTGTTTGACGAGAGGAATGAGCAGAGCATTGATGTGGTCAAAAAGGACTCGAGTGAGACTTTCCCAGCATGTTTCTACCAAAGCTTTGTCTAAGTTTCGCAAAACACTCTCCTAATAAGCAGATGTTTGGCTCTTCAGAAAGTCAACATGCAAAATGCCTTGAGCGTCCCATAACACTGATGCCATGATGTTGCCTTTGGTCTGCCCTCCTTTTCCTTTGACTGGACCACTGTCATCTCTTGGTAGCCATCGCTTTGATGACGCTTTGTCTTCAGGATCATATTGGCAAAGCCATGTTCCAAATTCCGGTTACAATTTGTCAAACAGGTGCCCCAGGATCGTGATCCCTCCTGTTGAAAATTTCCACTGATAGCTCTCGTCGTCACTGCAGCTGATCTGGGCACAATGGTTTTCACAGCCACTGCAGGATTCATCTTCCACATCTTCTCATCTCTTCTTGAAACAAGCCATACCTCCGTAAAGAGTTGATTTCTTTGGGCTAGTGTCCTTAGAAGCTTTTCTTCAAACATCAATGATTTCTTCATTCTTCCACCCAAGCTTCACCGTCAATTGGATGTTTGCTCTTGCTGCAATTTTAGCGGAATTCAAGTTGCACTGATAGGAGGCCTTTTCAGTGGATGTCTCATCCTTCTTAGTGCCTCCAATGAGATCCAGTTCAGAAAGGTTGTAAGAAGTTAGTACATGTTTATTTTAGTGAAAACGAATTGAAATCCATGCATAGATTTCTCACCATGTACATTTTCTATGAACTTTCGGAAGACCCCCTGTACTGAATATTGCCCAAATCCTGGGAGAGAAGTGGATGCGGTCCACTTCCTGTCTTCAGTTTGCCCACAGTGGAGGAGTGCACAGAGCAGGGAAAGGCAGCCCCAGAGAGAGGCATGCCCTCCAGCATGCGGCAGACTGCTGGCCCAGTCCTGGCTCCATGGGTTGCTGTGTGGGCCCAGCAAGCTGACCAACCTCCCTGAACCTTAATTTAATCCTAGGTAGCCCAATTCCACTCGCTATTATAGGACTGCTGTGCAGGGACAGTCAATTAACTTAAGAAAAGGAACCTAGCTCCAAGGTTGGCAACCGGGAATTCCAGTTGATTCCATGGGCGGACCCCCTGAGGAATCCCCAAGCTGAAGTCTCGTGGAAGATGAGGTTCAGTGTGACTAGACTGAAGCACCAATCCAATGAAGGGGAAGTCCCACCCACTCTGCCCTGTGCCTGTATAAAGGTGAGGCGGGGCGGCCGCGCCACTCATTGAAGCCGCCAGTTGGGAGAGGAGCAGAGCCAGGCCGGTGCTCCCGAAGGCAGCAAGATGTTGCGAGCCACAGCTCCCTGCTGGTTCTCACCTGCATACCCAGAAGCTAAGAAGGTGGCCGAGGAGGCGGCCCACGAGGCAAGCCGCCATTTGGGAGAGGAGCAGAGCCAGGTCGGTGTTCCCGAAGGCAGCAAGATGTTGCGAGCCACAGCTCCCTGCTGGTTCCCACCTGCATGCCCAGAAGCCAAGAAGGTGGCCGAGGAGGCGGCCCTCGAGGCAAGCCGCCAGTTGGGAGAGGAGCAGAGCCAGGCCGGTGCTCCCGAAGGCAGCAAGATGTTGCGAGCCACAGCTCCCTGCTGGTTCCCACCTGCATACCCAGAAGCCAAGAAGGTGGCCGAGGAGGCGCCCCACGAGGCAAGCCGCCATTTGGGAGTGGAGCAGAGCCAGGTCGGTGTTCCCGAAGGCAGCAAGATGTTGCGAGCCACAGCTCCCTGCTGGTTCCCTCCTGCATACCCAGAAGCCAAGAAGGTGGCCGAGGAGGCGGCCCTCGAGGCTCCAGAATTCCCACTGCCCTCTCATCAGCCTGCCCAGAGCTTCGGGCTCTGCGTGCCCCAGATGCACAACCAGGCCTCAGCACTCGTGGACATCCGGGCGGAGCCCCAGAATAGGGGTCCGGCGGTGCCCCCAGCGTGGCCCAAGATGGCGACGGAGGCGTGGTACTTCCCCGCGCAGAGGGGGTCGGCCTGCTGCTTGCCAGCCGCCCCAAGGCTGACAGAGAGGCCCTGTGGAGTCCGCATCTCAGCCCCCAGGGAGAGGAAGAGGATCGCCCACTTTCCCAGCCCCTGCTTGGTCGCAGGTCGCACCGATGCCAAGAGAACCCGGGTGGCCGGCAGCAGCCAACGCTCCAATGGCTCCAGGGTCGGCACACAGCCACGGAAGACTGGTCGCAACAGACGGGGGAGGGCATGCAAGACCTCCACCACACTCAGCTCTAAGCGAATCGTCCGTCGTCCATCCTTACCGACTTGGAAGAAACCCATTATCCTCCGAAGGTCTCGCTGCCAAGTCCCCACCGTCATCCGCCGAGGCTATCTCCAACTGTTCACCAAAGAGTGTCTCAAGTTCTGCGCCTCCCAGCAGGAGGCCGAGGAGAAGGCGCTGAACGAGGAGAAGGTGGCCTACGACTGCAGCCCCAACAAGAACATGTACCTGAATGTGGTCCTGAACACCCTCAAGAGACTGAAGGGCCTGACCCCCAGCTCCATGCCGGGCCTCAGCAGGGCCGCCCTGTACAGCCGCCTCCAGGAGTTCCTGCTCACCCAGGACCAGCTCAAGGAGAACGGCTACCCCTTCCCGCACCCCGAGCGGCCCGGAGGCGCCGTCCTCTTCACTGGCCAGGGGAAGGGGCCCGGCGACTCCTCCTGCAGGGTCTGCTGCCGTTGTGGCACCGACTACCTGGTGTCCTCCTCGGGCCGCTGTCTACGCGACCAGTTGTGTTATTATCACTGGGGGCGGGTCCGCTCCAGCCAAGTGGCTGGAGGCCGGGTTAGCCAGTACACCTGCTGTGCAGCTGCTCCTGGCTCAGTGGGCTGCCAGGTGGCGAAGCAGCACGTGCGGGACGGCCGCAAGGAGAGCCTCCATGGCTTCGTGAAGACCTTCAAGAAAGAGTTTTCCACAGACGCTTATCCAGGAATCTACGCCTTGGACTGTGAGATGTGCTACACCACGCATGGCCTGGAGCTGACCCGCGTCACCGTGGTGGACGCCGACATGCAAGTGGTGTACGACACCTTCGTCAAGCCCGACAACGAGATCGTGGACTACAACACCAGGTTTTCCGGAGTGACCGAGGCCGACGTCGCCAAGACGAGCGTCACGTTGCCGGAAGTCCAAGCCATCCTGCTGAGCTTTTTCAGCGCCCAAACCATCCTCATCGGGCACAGCCTGGAGAGCGATCTGCTGGCCCTCAAGCTGATCCACAGCACCGTGGTGGACACGGCCGTGCTCTTCCCGCACTACCTGGGTTTCCCCTACAAGCGTTCCCTCAGGAATCTCGCGGCCGACTACCTGGGACAGATCATCCAGGACAGCCAGGACGGCCACAACTCCAGCGAGGACGCAAACGCCTGCCTGCAGCTGGCGATGTGGAAGGTTCGACAGCGCGCCCAGATCCAGCCACGCCACCGGTCCGCCTCTCCCGCCGCCCTGGCCTGTCCTGAGCCCCAGGCCTCTTCCCAAACTGCCATCGATCCCGAGAGCTAGCCCTGTCCACCTCGCCGCAAAGCGAAAGAAACTGGAGCAGCCGGCGGCAGGAGAGGGCCAAAAGCCAAGACTAACCCCGACCCCGGACTCCCAGTCCCCCGGAGTCCCTGCCGCGGGCCGTCGTCCCTGTCCCCATCCCTCTGCCCCTCCCAGACCTCTGTCCTTCCACCAATGGGCTCCCCGAGGCCCCAGCCGCCACTCCCAGTCCCCGGAGACCCTGCCGCCGCCCCTGGCGCCTGTGCCCATCCCTCTGCCCCTCCCAGACCTCTGGCCTTCCACCACTAGCCTCCCCCAGCCCACCTGGACTTCCCCGGCCTCTGACAACAAGGCCAGCCCCCAGGCCCACCAGCCTCCTGATCGTCTTCGTTCTTGGGCCTCTTCCCCTTCTGTGGGGCTGTCTGAACCTCCCCTCCCCCACCCGATTTTTCCCCCGCCCCCGGGGCAGGCGCAGAATAAATGTCTGTATGAAGTTAAAAATTAAAAATAAAAAAAAAGCTAAAAACAACTCAAAGTCCTTTGCTTTTGAATGTGCGCTTACCTGGTTTTCTCTAGAGGCACCACTGTGAGGTGGCTCAAGCCCTTAGGCTCTGGAGTTAGACATCTGGGTTCCCATTCCAATTCCACCACTGACTAGCTTTGTCATATTGGACGCATAACCTTTTTGCGCTTCTACTTCTTGATCTTTCAAGTGTCATCAGAAGATAATTAGACACCCACACAATAGCAATGGGAGATTTTAACACCCCACCGTCAACATGAAACAGATCAACGAGACAGAAAGTTGAAAAGGATATCCAGGAACTGAACTTAGCTCTGCACCAAGCAGACCGAATAGACATCTACATTAACTCTCCACCCCAAATCAACAGAATATACATTCTTCTCAGCACCACATCACACTTATTCCAAAACTGACCACATAGTTGGAAGGAAAGCACTCCTCCGCAAATGCAAAAGAACAGAAATTACAACCAACTGTCTCTCAGACCCCAGGGCAGTCAAACTGGACCTCAGGATGAAGAAACTCACTCAAAACCGCTCAACTACACGGAAACGGAGCAATCTGCTCCTGAGTGACTACTGGGTACATAGCGAAATGAAGACAGAATAAAGATGTTCTTTGAAACCAATGAGAACAAAGACACAACATACCAGAATCTCTGGGATACATTGAAAGCAGTGTGTAGAGGGAAACGTAGCATTAAATGCCCACAAGAGAAAGCAGGAAAGATCTAAAATGGACACCCTCACGTCCCAATTCAAAGAACCAGGGAAGCAAGAGCAAACACAATGCCTGAATCAGTCAGTCAACTTCCAACAGGGCTCCAAGAGAGAATGAACCACCATGCCTCTTTAAATCCACGTTTCTATTTGGAATCTTCAATGAGAGATGAGACACTAAGCAGCTAGTTTTGGTGGAATGGCTGATTTTGTCAATGTTTTCGGTGTGTGAGTGTGTGTGTGTGTGTGTACGTATGGATAACTAAATTGAACTGATAATCTGGATGCTTACATTTCCATTCATTTAATTTGTGTATGTGAGCCCACGCACACGTATATACACACACACTAACACTTCCAGAACACTGACTTAGTGAAGAACTGGATTTCCAGTGTGTCAGACAAATTTCAGAAAGCGCTGAAGAAGGGCATTTCTGATGGATTTCACCGTTCCTGGAATTTTATTTTCCTTTATAACTTAGAGTTCTTCTCTGGAGATTTAATAGATAAAAGTCTTTTGCAGTGTACGTTATTTCATTTTATTTTTATAATTTATTTAAATTGTCATTTGAAATTGACAAATAAAAATGATATATATTTATGGTGTACAACATGATGTTTCATATATGTATACATTGTGGAATGACACAAAAATCAAGCTAATTAACACATTCGTTTCCTCACATACTGATTTTATGGTGATGAGAACATGTTTCAAATCTACTCTGATAGCACATTTCAAGTATACAGTACATAGTTACCCACTGTGGTTGCCGTGCTGTTCAACATATCTCTAGAACTATTCGTATCTGAAATTTTGTATCATTAGACTAACATCTCCCAATCCCTCCCCGGCCCCTGCCTCGGGTAAGCAGCGTTCTGCTCTCTACGACTCTGAGTTCCACTTTTTTACATTGCACATAGAAGTGAGATCGTGCAGTATTTGTATTTCTGTGTTTGCTTTTTAAAACTTTATGATGTATTGATGTATTTTTTCAGACAGTGTCGGAGTCTGTCACCAAGGCTGGAGTACAGTGACACAAACACGGCTCACCACGGCCTCCACCTCCCGGGGTCAAGAGATCCTCCCACTTCAGCCTCCTGAGTAGCTAGGACTACAGGCGTCCAACACCACACCTGGCTAATTTTTGTATTTTTTGTAGAGATGGTTGATCTCCAACTCCTGGGCTCAACTCTTCCTCCTCCCTTCTCCTCCCAAAGTCCTGGGATTACAGGCCTGAGCCACTGTCTCTGGCCTTTGCTTTATTTCACACAGTAGAACATCCTCTAGGCTCATTCATGTTGCTAATGATAAGATTTCTTTCTTTTTCAAGGCTGAATAGGATTCTATTGGATATATGTACCTATATAGATAGAGAGATAGATAGATATACATTTATTATTATTGTTTTGGGGGGGATATGGTTTCGCTCGTGTTCCCCAGGCTGGAGTGCAGTGGCATGATTTCGGCTCACTACAACCTCTGCCTCCCAGGCTGAAGTGATTCTCCTGCCTCAGCTGAGATTAAAGGCATGTCCCATCATGTGCGGCCAATTTTGTGTTTCTAGGAGAGATGGGTTTTCACCATGTTGGCCAGGCTGGTCTCGAACTCCAACAATTCTACTTCAACTATTTATTGGATACAAATATTTATGTGTGAGAAACAAGATTTTCAAGAGTGAAAGATTTAAAAACGACTTAATTGTACATCAGTAAGAGGCTGGCTAACTAAATCAGAGTACGTTCATCCTTACAGAAGAATACTATGCAGCTAGAACAAAACCAAATGGAGGAAACTCTTCCAAATGGTAACTTGGAATGATGTTCAAGACTTATTGTAAAATAAGTTTACAGTAAGGTGTAAGGTACCTTATGGCAAAATTCTCTCAGAAATGTGTGTGTGTGGATTTCAAGTCATCCCAGTCCTAGAACATTGTGCTCTTTAGAGATGCCATACCTGTCTTTCCCTTTGTAATATCAAAGCAGTAATATCTTCTCTGGAGGCTTGTTGGGTGAATTGAATGGAAGAAAGTTAAGGAGGTACCAGAACCATTGCTGTTTCCCCTCCGTAGCCCTGCCACCCACTAAAGAAAATTGGATGAGATTACTTAATGATTTCCCATTAAGTTGTATTTCCAAATATCATGATTACCATTTGAATGTAGTTGGTATGGAGCTTCGTGAGTGTGTGCTTCGTTTATTATGCATCACGTTCAGCTCCTTGTTATTTGCCTCCTAGTTATCATAGTAAAACTCTACTCCTCTACTCCGAGGAGCCCCTACCATCCGTATCGTCACTTTCCGGCCCAGCACTCTTCATGCTCATTCGTTTAAAGCATTCTACATTGGGCAAATGAATCTTGGAAGGCAAAAGCTACTGAATTTAGCGAGTTTGTGGAGGCGTTCCCACCGATCAGCCAGGTGGAGTTCCACACACCCGATGACTGCACAACTCCTATAAGGCAGCAATATGCTGCAAACCCAGACGGCCACTCTTCTCACCCCTCGTCCCTTTGCTGTTCTGGATAATGAGGTCAATAGTCACCTAGGCAACTTGCAAAACTAACTGAAATGGAGAAAGGCCTTCCGGCTGGTGACTAGCCGAGGTCCACCTGGCCCCAATAAGCTGCTGAACAAGAAGGGCTGCCAGAAATTTCCCCCTAGGGAATTTGGTGGAGACGAAGACCTGCTCACTGGACAACGGTTCCTCCCAGGATACCCCCAAGCTGAAGAAGCGGGCTCTGAGCCACCCCCTTTCACCCTCCTTTTCCCCACCCTGGCCTGCTGAAGGTGCGCGTCAGGATGCGGACTACTGAGCCCTAAAGAAATAAGTCCTTCCACTTTGACCCCACGGAGGATTGCCTGCGCGGATCTTCAACGAGTCTACCAGTGTCTAGACACGGGAGCAGTTCTGTCTGGCACAGCAGCTCCCTCAAGGAAGACAAGAGTGAGGAGAAAGGAAACTCAAGTCTGACCATTCTGCCCTGGGAGACAAGAGGAGGATCTCATCTCTCATCTTTCCAAGCAAGGCAACGAGACTTTCTCTCATCTTTCCAAGCAAGGCAAGGAGACTTTTTCTCATGAGGAAACAAAAAGAAGTTGGAAGGAACGAAACCAGCCTGGAAGGTGAATTCCTAAGGATTGCCCATTGAAACTGACAAAATGGCCCTTGTTTGACGAGAGGAATGAGCAGAGCATTGATGTGGTCAAAAAGGACTCGAGTGAGACTTTCCCAGCATGTTTCTACCAAAGCTTTGTCTAAGTTTCGCAAAACACTCTCCTAATAAGCAGATGTTTGGCTCTTCAGAAAGTCAACATGCAAAATGCCTTGAGCGTCCCATAACACTGATGCCATGATGTTGCCTTTGGTCTGCCCTCCTTTTCCTTTGACTGGACCACTGCCATCTCTTGGTAGCCATCGCTTTGATGACGCTTTGTCTTCAGGATCATATTGGCAAAGCCATGTTCCAAATTCCGGTTACAATTTGTCAAACAGGTGCCCCAGGATCGTGATCCCTCCTGTTGAAAATTTCCACTGATAGCTCTCGTCGTCACTGCAGCTGATCTGGGCACAATGGTTTTCACAGCCACTGCAGGATTCATCTTCCACATCTTCTCATCTCTTCTTGAAACAAGCCATACCTCCGTAAAGAGTTGATTTCTTTGGGCTAGTGTCCTTAGAAGCTTTTCTTCAAACATCAATGATTTCTTCATTCTTCCACCCAAGCTTCACCGTCAATTGGATGTTTGCTCTTGCTGCAATTTTAGCGGAATTCAAGTTGCACTGATAGGAGGCCTTTTCAGTGGATGTCTCATCCTTCTTAGTGCCTCCAATGAGATCCAGTTCAGAAAGGTTGTAAGAAGTTAGTACATGTTTATTTTAGTGAAAACGAATTGAAATCCATGCATAGATTTCTCACCATGTACATTTTCTATGAACTTTCGGAAGACCCCCTGTACTGAATATTGCCCAAATCCTGGGAGAGAAGTGGATGCGGTCCACTTCCTGTCTTCAGTTTGCCCACAGTGGAGGAGTGCACAGAGCAGGGAAAGGCAGCCCCAGAGAGAGGCATGCCCTCCAGCATGCGGCAGACTGCTGGCCCAGTCCTGGCTCCATGGGTTGCTGTGTGGGCCCAGCAAGCTGACCAACCTCCCTGAACCTTAATTTAATCCTAGGTAGCCCAATTCCACTCGCTATTATAGGACTGCTGTGCAGGGACAGTCAATTAACTTAAGAAAAGGAACCTAGCTCCAAGGTTGGCAACCGGGAATTCCAGTTGATTCCATGGGCGGACCCCCTGAGGAATCCCCAAGCTGAAGTCTCGTGGAAGATGAGGTTCAGTGTGACTAGACTGAAGCACCAATCCAATGAAGGGGAAGTCCCACCCACTCTGCCCTGTGCCTGTATAAAGGTGAGGCGGGGCGGCCGCGCCACTCATTGAAGCCGCCAGTTGGGAGAGGAGCAGAGCCAGGCCGGTGCTCCCGAAGGCAGCAAGATGTTGCGAGCCACAGCTCCCTGCTGGTTCTCACCTGCATACCCAGAAGCTAAGAAGGTGGCCGAGGAGGCGGCCCACGAGGCAAGCCGCCATTTGGGAGAGGAGCAGAGCCAGGTCGGTGTTCCCGAAGGCAGCAAGATGTTGCGAGCCACAGCTCCCTGCTGGTTCCCACCTGCATGCCCAGAAGCCAAGAAGGTGGCCGAGGAGGCGGCCCTCGAGGCAAGCCGCCAGTTGGGAGAGGAGCAGAGCCAGGCCGGTGCTCCCGAAGGCAGCAAGATGTTGCGAGCCACAGCTCCCTGCTGGTTCCCACCTGCATACCCAGAAGCCAAGAAGGTGGCCGAGGAGGCGCCCCACGAGGCAAGCCGCCATTTGGGAGTGGAGCAGAGCCAGGTCGGTGTTCCCGAAGGCAGCAAGATGTTGCGAGCCACAGCTCCCTGCTGGTTCCCTCCTGCATACCCAGAAGCCAAGAAGGTGGCCGAGGAGGCGGCCCTCGAGGCTCCAGAATTCCCACTGCCCTCTCATCAGCCTGCCCAGAGCTTCGGGCTCTGCGTGCCCCAGATGCACAACCAGGCCTCAGCACTCGTGGACATCCGGGCGGAGCCCCAGAATAGGGGTCCGGCGGTGCCCCCAGCGTGGCCCAAGATGGCGACGGAGGCGTGGTACTTCCCCGCGCAGAGGGGGTCGGCCTGCTGCTTGCCAGCCGCCCCAAGGCTGACAGAGAGGCCCTGTGGAGTCCGCATCTCAGCCCCCAGGGAGAGGAAGAGGATCGCCCACTTTCCCAGCCCCTGCTTGGTCGCAGGTCGCACCGATGCCAAGAGAACCCGGGTGGCCGGCAGCAGCCAACGCTCCAATGGCTCCAGGGTCGGCACACAGCCACGGAAGACTGGTCGCAACAGACGGGGGAGGGCATGCAAGACCTCCACCACACTCAGCTCTAAGCGAATCGTCCGTCGTCCATCCTTACCGACTTGGAAGAAACCCATTATCCTCCGAAGGTCTCGCTGCCAAGTCCCCACCGTCATCCGCCGAGGCTATCTCCAACTGTTCACCAAAGAGTGTCTCAAGTTCTGCGCCTCCCAGCAGGAGGCCGAGGAGAAGGCGCTGAACGAGGAGAAGGTGGCCTACGACTGCAGCCCCAACAAGAACATGTACCTGAATGTGGTCCTGAACACCCTCAAGAGACTGAAGGGCCTGACCCCCAGCTCCATGCCGGGCCTCAGCAGGGCCGCCCTGTACAGCCGCCTCCAGGAGTTCCTGCTCACCCAGGACCAGCTCAAGGAGAACGGCTACCCCTTCCCGCACCCCGAGCGGCCCGGAGGCGCCGTCCTCTTCACTGGCCAGGGGAAGGGGCCCGGCGACTCCTCCTGCAGGGTCTGCTGCCGTTGTGGCACCGACTACCTGGTGTCCTCCTCGGGCCGCTGTCTACGCGACCAGTTGTGTTATTATCACTGGGGGCGGGTCCGCTCCAGCCAAGTGGCTGGAGGCCGGGTTAGCCAGTACACCTGCTGTGCAGCTGCTCCTGGCTCAGTGGGCTGCCAGGTGGCGAAGCAGCACGTGCGGGACGGCCGCAAGGAGAGCCTCCATGGCTTCGTGAAGACCTTCAAGAAAGAGTTTTCCACAGACGCTTATCCAGGAATCTACGCCTTGGACTGTGAGATGTGCTACACCACGCATGGCCTGGAGCTGACCCGCGTCACCGTGGTGGACGCCGACATGCAAGTGGTGTACGACACCTTCGTCAAGCCCGACAACGAGATCGTGGACTACAACACCAGGTTTTCCGGAGTGACCGAGGCCGACGTCGCCAAGACGAGCGTCACGTTGCCCGAAGTCCAAGCCATCCTGCTGAGCTTTTTCAGCGCCCAAACCATCCTCATCGGGCACAGCCTGGAGAGCGATCTGCTGGCCCTCAAGCTGATCCACAGCACCGTGGTGGACACGGCCGTGCTCTTCCCGCACTACCTGGGTTTCCCCTACAAGCGTTCCCTCAGGAATCTCGCGGCCGACTACCTGGGACAGATCATCCAGGACAGCCAGGACGGCCACAACTCCAGCGAGGACGCAAACGCCTGCCTGCAGCTGGCGATGTGGAAGGTTCGACAGCGCGCCCAGATCCAGCCACGCCACCGGTCCGCCTCTCCCGCCGCCCTGGCCTGTCCTGAGCCCCAGGCCTCTTCCCAAACTGCCATCGATCCCGAGAGCTAGCCCTGTCCACCTCGCCGCAAAGCGAAAGAAACTGGAGCAGCCGGCGGCAGGAGAGGGCCAAAAGCCAAGACTAACCCCGACCCCGGACTCCCAGTCCCCCGGAGTCCCTGCCGCGGGCCGTCGTCCCTGTCCCCATCCCTCTGCCCCTCCCAGACCTCTGTCCTTCCAGCAATGGGCTCCCCGAGGCCCCAGCCGCCACTCCCAGTCCCCGGAGACCCTGCCGCCGCCCCTGGCGCCTGTGCCCATCCCTCTGCCCCTCCCAGACCTCTGGCCTTCCACCACTAGCCTCCCCCAGCCCACCTGGACTTCCCCGGCCTCTGACAACAAGGCCAGCCCCCAGGCCCACCAGCCTCCTGATCGTCTTCGTTCTTGGGCCTCTTCCCCTTCTGTGGGGCTGTCTGAACCTCCCCTCCCCCACCCGATTTTTCCCCCGCCCCCGGGGCAGGCGCAGAATAAATGTCTGTATGAAGTTAAAAATTAAAAATAAAAAAAAAGCTAAAAACAACTCAAAGTCCTTTGCTTTTGAATGTGCGCTTACCTGGTTTTCTCTAGAGGCACCACTGTGAGGTGGCTCAAGCCCTTAGGCTCTGGAGTTAGACATCTGGGTTCCCATTCCAATTCCACCACTGACTAGCTTTGTCATATTGGACGCATAACTTTTTTGCGCTTCTACTTCTTGATCTTTCAAGTGTCATCAGAAGATAATTAGACACCCACACAATAGCAATGGGAGATTTTAACACCCCACCGTCAACATGAAACAGATCAACGAGACAGAAAGTTGAAAAGGATATCCAGGAACTGAACTTAGCTCTGCACCAAGCAGACCGAATAGACATCTACATTAACTCTCCACCCCAAATCAACAGAATATACATTCTTCTCAGCACCACATCACACTTATTCCAAAACTGACCACATAGTTGGAAGGAAAGCACTCCTCCGCAAATGCAAAAGAACAGAAATTACAACCAACTGTCTCTCAGACCCCAGGGCAGTCAAACTGGACCTCAGGATGAAGAAACTCACTCAAAACCGCTCAACTACACGGAAACGGAGCAATCTGCTCCTGAGTGACTACTGGGTACATAGCGAAATGAAGACAGAATAAAGATGTTCTTTGAAACCAATGAGAACAAAGACACAACATACCAGAATCTCTGGGATACATTGAAAGCAGTGTGTAGAGGGAAACGTAGCATTAAATGCCCACAAGAGAAAGCAGGAAAGATCTAAAATGGACACCCTCACGTCCCAATTCAAAGAACCAGGGAAGCAAGAGCAAACACAATGCCTGAATCAGTCAGTCAACTTCCAACAGGGCTCCAAGAGAGAATGAACCACCATGCCTCTTTAAATCCACGTTTCTATTTGGAATCTTCAATGAGAGATGAGACACTAAGCAGCTAGTTTTGGTGGAATGGCTGATTTTGTCAATGTTTTCGGTGTGTGAGTGTGTGTGTGTGTGTGTACGTATGGATAACTAAATTGAACTGATAATCTGGATGCTTACATTTCCATTCATTTAATTTGTGTATGTGAGCCCACGCACACGTATATACACACACACTAACACTTCCAGAACACTGACTTAGTGAAGAACTGGATTTCCAGTGTGTCAGACAAATTTCAGAAAGTGCTGAAGAAGGGCATTTCTGATGGATTTCACCGTTCCTGGAATTTTATTTTCCTTTATAACTTAGAGTTCTTCTCTGGAGATTTAATAGATAAAAGTCTTTTGCAGTGTACGTTATTTCATTTTATTTTTATAATTTATTTAAATTGTCATTTGAAATTGACAAATAAAAATGATATATATTTATGGTGTACAACATGATGTTTCATATATGTATACATTGTGGAATGACACAAAAATCAAGCTAATTAACACATTCGTTTCCTCACATACTGATTTTATGGTGATGAGAACATGTTTCAAATCTACTCTGATAGCACATTTCAAGTATACAGTACATAGTTACCCACTGTGGTTGCCGTGCTGTTCAACATATCTCTAGAACTATTCGTATCTGAAATTTTGTATCATTAGACTAACATCTCCCAATCCCTCCCCGGCCCCTGCCTCGGGTAAGCAGCGTTCTGCTCTCTACGACTCTGAGTTCCACTTTTTTACATTGCACATAGAAGTGAGATCGTGCAGTATTTGTATTTCTGTGTTTGCTTTTTAAAACTTTATGATGTATTGATGTATTTTTTCAGACAGTGTCGGAGTCTGTCACCAAGGCTGGAGTACAGTGACACAAACACGGCTCACCACGGCCTCCACCTCCCGGGGTCAAGAGATCCTCCCACTTCAGCCTCCTGAGTAGCTAGGACTACAGGCGTCCAACACCACACCTGGCTAATTTTTGTATTTTTTGTAGAGATGGTTGATCTCCAACTCCTGGGCTCAACTCTTCCTCCTCCCTTCTCCTCCCAAAGTCCTGGGATTACAGGCCTGAGCCACTGTCTCTGGCCTTTGCTTTATTTCACACAGTAGAACATCCTCTAGGCTCATTCATGTTGCTAATGATAAGATTTCTTTCTTTTTCAAGGCTGAATAGGATTCTATTGGATATATGTACCTATATAGATAGAGAGATAGATAGATATACATTTATTATTATTGTTTTGGGGGGGATATGGTTTCGCTCGTGTTCCCCAGGCTGGAGTGCAGTGGCATGATTTCGGCTCACTACAACCTCTGCCTCCCAGGCTGAAGTGATTCTCCTGCCTCAGCTGAGATTAAAGGCATGTCCCATCATGTGCGGCCAATTTTGTGTTTCTAGGAGAGATGGGTTTTCACCATGTTGGCCAGGCTGGTCTCGAACTCCAACAATTCTACTTCAACTATTTATTGGATACAAATATTTATGTGTGAGAAACAAGATTTTCAAGAGTGAAAGATTTAAAAACGACTTAATTGTACATCAGTAAGAGGCTGGCTAACTAAATCAGAGTACGTTCATCCTTACAGAAGAATACTATGCAGCTAGAACAAAACCAAATGGAGGAAACTCTTCCAAATGGTAACTTGGAATGATGTTCAAGACTTATTGTAAAATAAGTTTACAGTAAGGTGTAAGGTACCTTATGGCAAAATTCTCTCAGAAATGTGTGTGTGTGGATTTCAAGTCATCCCAGTCCTAGAACATTGTGCTCTTTAGAGATGCCATACCTGTCTTTCCCTTTGTAATATCAAAGCAGTAATATCTTCTCTGGAGGCTTGTTGGGTGAATTGAATGGAAGAAAGTTAAGGAGGTACCAGAACCATTGCTGTTTCCCCTCCGTAGCCCTGCCACCCACTAAAGAAAATTGGATGAGATTACTTAATGATTTCCCATTAAGTTGTATTTCCAAATATCATGATTACCATTTGAATGTAGTTGGTATGGAGCTTCGTGAGTGTGTGCTTCGTTTATTATGCATCACGTTCAGCTCCTTGTTATTTGCCTCCTACTTATCATAGTAAAACTCTACTCCTCTACTCCGAGGAGCCCCTACCATCCGTATCGTCACTTTCCGGCCCAGCACTCTTCATGCTCATTCGTTTAAAGCATTCTACATTGGGCAAATGAATCTTGGAAGGCAAAAGCTACTGAATTTAGCGAGTTTGTGGAGGCGTTCCCACCGATCAGCCAGGTGGAGTTCCACACACCCGATGACTGCACAACTCCTATAAGGCAGCAATATGCTGCAAACCCAGACGGCCACTCTTCTCACCCCTCGTCCCTTTGCTGTTCTGGATAATGAGGTCAATAGTCACCTAGGCAACTTGCAAAACTAACTGAAATGGAGAAAGGCCTTCCGGCTGGTGACTAGCCGAGGTCCACCTGGCCCCAATAAGCTGCTGAACAAGAAGGGCTGCCAGAAATTTCCCCCTAGGGAATTTGGTGGAGACGAAGACCTGCTCACTGGACAACGGTTCCTCCCAGGATACCCCCAAGCTGAAGAAGCGGGCTCTGAGCCACCCCCTTTCACCCTCCTTTTCCCCACCCTGGCCTGCTGAAGGTGCGCGTCAGGATGCGGACTACTGAGCCCTAAAGAAATAAGTCCTTCCACTTTGACCCCACGGAGGATTGCCTGCGCGGATCTTCAACGAGTCTACCAGTGTCTAGACACGGGAGCAGTTCTGTCTGGCACAGCAGCTCCCTCAAGGAAGACAAGAGTGAGGAGAAAGGAAACTCAAGTCTGACCATTCTGCCCTGGGAGACAAGAGGAGGATCTCATCTCTCATCTTTCCAAGCAAGGCAACGAGACTTTCTCTCATCTTTCCAAGCAAGGCAAGGAGACTTTTTCTCATGAGGAAACAAAAAGAAGTTGGAAGGAACGAAACCAGCCTGGAAGGTGAATTCCTAAGGATTGCCCATTGAAACTGACAAAATGGCCCTTGTTTGACGAGAGGAATGAGCAGAGCATTGATGTGGTCAAAAAGGACTCGAGTGAGACTTTCCCAGCATGTTTCTACCAAAGCTTTGTCTAAGTTTCGCAAAACACTCTCCTAATAAGCAGATGTTTGGCTCTTCAGAAAGTCAACATGCAAAATGCCTTGAGCGTCCCATAACACTGATGCCATGATGTTGCCTTTGGTCTGCCCTCCTTTTCCTTTGACTGGACCACTGCCATCTCTTGGTAGCCATCGCTTTGATGACGCTTTGTCTTCAGGATCATATTGGCAAAGCCATGTTCCAAATTCCGGTTACAATTTGTCAAACAGGTGCCCCAGGATCGTGATCCCTCCTGTTGAAAATTTCCACTGATAGCTCTCGTCCTCACTGCAGCTGATCTGGGCACAATGGTTTTCACAGCCACTGCAGGATTCATCTTCCACATCTTCTCATCTCTTCTTGAAACAAGCCATACCTCCGTAAAGAGTTGATTTCTTTGGGCTAGTGTCCTTAGAAGCTTTTCTTCAAACATCAATGATTTCTTCATTCTTCCACCCAAGCTTCACCGTCAATTGGATGTTTGCTCTTGCTGCAATTTTAGCGGAATTCAAGTTGCACTGATAGGAGGCCTTTTCAGTGGATGTCTCATCCTTCTTAGTGCCTCCAATGAGATCCAGTTCAGAAAGGTTGTAAGAAGTTAGTACATGTTTATTTTAGTGAAAACGAATTGAAATCCATGCATAGATTTCTCACCATGTACATTTTCTATGAACTTTCGGAAGACCCCCTGTACTGAATATTGCCCAAATCCTGGGAGAGAAGTGGATGCGGTCCACTTCCTGTCTTCAGTTTGCCCACAGTGGAGGAGTGCACAGAGCAGGGAAAGGCAGCCCCAGAGAGAGGCATGCCCTCCAGCATGCGGCAGACTGCTGGCCCAGTCCTGGCTCCATGGGTTGCTGTGTGGGCCCAGCAAGCTGACCAACCTCCCTGAACCTTAATTTAATCCTAGGTAGCCCAATTCCACTCGCTATTATAGGACTGCTGTGCAGGGACAGTCAATTAACTTAAGAAAAGGAACCTAGCTCCAAGGTTGGCAACCGGGAATTCCAGTTGATTCCATGGGCGGACCCCCTGAGGAATCCCCAAGCTGAAGTCTCGTGGAAGATGAGGTTCAGTGTGACTAGACTGAAGCACCAATCCAATGAAGGGGAAGTCCCACCCACTCTGCCCTGTGCCTGTATAAAGGTGAGGCGGGGCGGCCGCGCCACTCATTGAAGCCGCCAGTTGGGAGAGGAGCAGAGCCAGGCCGGTGCTCCCGAAGGCAGCAAGATGTTGTGAGCCACAGCTCCCTGCTGGTTCTCACCTGCATACCCAGAAGCTAAGAAGGTGGCCGAGGAGGCGGCCCACGAGGCAAGCCGCCATTTGGGAGAGGAGCAGAGCCAGGTCGGTGTTCCCGAAGGCAGCAAGATGTTGCGAGCCACAGCTCCCTGCTGGTTCCCACCTGCATGCCCAGAAGCCAAGAAGGTGGCCGAGGAGGCGGCCCTCGAGGCAAGCCGCCAGTTGGGAGAGGAGCAGAGCCAGGCCGGTGCTCCCGAAGGCAGCAAGATGTTGCGAGCCACAGCTCCCTGCTGGTTCCCACCTGCATACCCAGAAGCCAAGAAGGTGGCCGAGGAGGCGCCCCACGAGGCAAGCCGCCATTTGGGAGTGGAGCAGAGCCAGGTCGGTGTTCCCGAAGGCAGCAAGATGTTGCGAGCCACAGCTCCCTGCTGGTTCCCTCCTGCATACCCAGAAGCCAAGAAGGTGGCCGAGGAGGCGGCCCTCGAGGCTCCAGAATTCCCACTGCCCTCTCATCAGCCTGCCCAGAGCTTCGGGCTCTGCGTGCCCCAGATGCACAACCAGGCCTCAGCACTCGTGGACATCCGGGCGGAGCCCCAGAATAGGGGTCCGGCGGTGCCCCCAGCGTGGCCCAAGATGGCGACGGAGGCGTGGTACTTCCCCGCGCAGAGGGGGTCGGCCTGCTGCTTGCCAGCCGCCCCAAGGCTGACAGAGAGGCCCTGTGGAGTCCGCATCTCAGCCCCCAGGGAGAGGAAGAGGATCGCCCACTTTCCCAGCCCCTGCTTGGTCGCAGGTCGCACCGATGCCAAGAGAACCCGGGTGGCCGGCAGCAGCCAACGCTCCAATGGCTCCAGGGTCGGCACACAGCCACGGAAGACTGGTCGCAACAGACGGGGGAGGGCATGCAAGACCTCCACCACACTCAGCTCTAAGCGAATCGTCCGTCGTCCATCCTTACCGACTTGGAAGAAACCCATTATCCTCCGAAGGTCTCGCTGCCAAGTCCCCACCGTCATCCGCCGAGGCTATCTCCAACTGTTCACCAAAGAGTGTCTCAAGTTCTGCGCCTCCCAGCAGGAGGCCGAGGAGAAGGCGCTGAACGAGGAGAAGGTGGCCTACGACTGCAGCCCCAACAAGAACATGTACCTGAATGTGGTCCTGAACACCCTCAAGAGACTGAAGGGCCTGACCCCCAGCTCCATGCCGGGCCTCAGCAGGGCCGCCCTGTACAGCCGCCTCCAGGAGTTCCTGCTCACCCAGGACCAGCTCAAGGAGAACGGCTACCCCTTCCCGCACCCCGAGCGGCCCGGAGGCGCCGTCCTCTTCACTGGCCAGGGGAAGGGGCCCGGCGACTCCTCCTGCAGGGTCTGCTGCCGTTGTGGCACCGACTACCTGGTGTCCTCCTCGGGCCGCTGTCTACGCGACCAGTTGTGTTATTATCACTGGGGGCGGGTCCGCTCCAGCCAAGTGGCTGGAGGCCGGGTTAGCCAGTACACCTGCTGTGCAGCTGCTCCTGGCTCAGTGGGCTGCCAGGTGGCGAAGCAGCACGTGCGGGACGGCCGCAAGGAGAGCCTCCATGGCTTCGTGAAGACCTTCAAGAAAGAGTTTTCCACAGACGCTTATCCAGGAATCTACGCCTTGGACTGTGAGATGTGCTACACCACGCATGGCCTGGAGCTGACCCGCGTCACCGTGGTGGACGCCGACATGCAAGTGGTGTACGACACCTTCGTCAAGCCCGACAACGAGATCGTGGACTACAACACCAGGTTTTCCGGAGTGACCGAGGCCGACGTCGCCAAGACGAGCGTCACGTTGCCCGAAGTCCAAGCCATCCTGCTGAGCTTTTTCAGCGCCCAAACCATCCTCATCGGGCACAGCCTGGAGAGCGATCTGCTGGCCCTCAAGCTGATCCACAGCACCGTGGTGGACACGGCCGTGCTCTTCCCGCACTACCTGGGTTTCCCCTACAAGCGTTCCCTCAGGAATCTCGCGGCCGACTACCTGGGACAGATCATCCAGGACAGCCAGGACGGCCACAACTCCAGCGAGGACGCAAACGCCTGCCTGCAGCTGGCGATGTGGAAGGTTCGACAGCGCGCCCAGATCCAGCCACGCCACCGGTCCGCCTCTCCCGCCGCCCTGGCCTGTCCTGAGCCCCAGGCCTCTTCCCAAACTGCCATCGATCCCGAGAGCTAGCCCTGTCCACCTCGCTGCAAAGCGAAAGAAACTGGAGCAGCCGGCGGCAGGAGAGGGCCAAAAGCCAAGACTAACCCCGACCCCGGACTCCCAGTCCCCCGGAGTCCCTGCCGCGGGCCGTCGTCCCTGTCCCCATCCCTCTGCCCCTCCCAGACCTCTGTCCTTCCACCAATGGGCTCCCCGAGGCCCCAGCCGCCACTCCCAGTCCCCGGAGACCCTGCCGCCGCCCCTGGCGCCTGTGCCCATCCCTCTGCCCCTCCCAGACCTCTGGCCTTCCACCACTAGCCTCCCCCAGCCCACCTGGACTTCCCCGGCCTCTGACAACAAGGCCAGCCCCCAGGCCCACCAGCCTCCTGATCGTCTTCGTTCTTGGGCCTCTTCCCCTTCTGTGGGGCTGTCTGAACCTCCCCTCCCCCACCCGATTTTTCCCCCGCCCCCGGGGCAGGCGCAGAATAAATGTCTGTATGAAGTTAAAAATTAAAAATAAAAAAAAAGCTAAAAACAACTCAAAGTCCTTTGCTTTTGAATGTGCGCTTACCTGGTTTTCTCTAGAGGCACCACTGTGAGGTGGCTCAAGCCCTTAGGCTCTGGAGTTAGACATCTGGGTTCCCATTCCAATTCCACCACTGACTAGCTTTGTCATATTGGACGCATAACTTTTTTGCGCTTCTACTTCTTGATCTTTCAAGTGTCATCAGAAGATAATTAGACACCCACACAATAGCAATGGGAGATTTTAACACCCCACCGTCAACATGAAACAGATCAACGAGACAGAAAGTTGAAAAGGATATCCAGGAACTGAACTTAGCTCTGCACCAAGCAGACCGAATAGACATCTACATTAACTCTCCACCCCAAATCAACAGAATATACATTCTTCTCAGCACCACATCACACTTATTCCAAAACTGACCACATAGTTGGAAGGAAAGCACTCCTCCGCAAATGCAAAAGAACAGAAATTACAACCAACTGTCTCTCAGACCCCAGGGCAGTCAAACTGGACCTCAGGATGAAGAAACTCACTCAAAACCGCTCAACTACACGGAAACGGAGCAATCTGCTCCTGAGTGACTACTGGGTACATAGCGAAATGAAGACAGAATAAAGATGTTCTTTGAAACCAATGAGAACAAAGACACAACATACCAGAATCTCTGGGATACATTGAAAGCAGTGTGTAGAGGGAAACGTAGCATTAAATGCCCACAAGAGAAAGCAGGAAAGATCTAAAATGGACACCCTCACGTCCCAATTCAAAGAACCAGGGAAGCAAGAGCAAACACAATGCCTGAATCAGTCAGTCAACTTCCAACAGGGCTCCAAGAGAGAATGAACCACCATGCCTCTTTAAATCCACGTTTCTATTTGGAATCTTCAATGAGAGATGAGACACTAAGCAGCTAGTTTTGGTGGAATGGCTGATTTTGTCAATGTTTTCGGTGTGTGAGTGTGTGTGTGTGTGTGTACGTATGGATAACTAAATTGAACTGATAATCTGGATGCTTACATTTCCATTCATTTAATTTGTGTATGTGAGCCCACGCACACGTATATACACACACACTAACACTTCCAGAACACTGACTTAGTGAAGAACTGGATTTCCAGTGTGTCAGACAAATTTCAGAAAGCGCTGAAGAAGGGCATTTCTGATGGATTTCACCGTTCCTGGAATTTTATTTTCCTTTATAACTTAGAGTTCTTCTCTGGAGATTTAATAGATAAAAGTCTTTTGCAGTGTACGTTATTTCATTTTATTTTTATAATTTATTTAAATTGTCATTTGAAATTGACAAATAAAAATGATATATATTTATGGTGTACAACATGATGTTTCATATATGTATACATTGTGGAATGACACAAAAATCAAGCTAATTAACACATTCGTTTCCTCACATACTGATTTTATGGTGATGAGAACATGTTTCAAATCTACTCTGATAGCACATTTCAAGTATACAGTACATAGTTACCCACTGTGGTTGCCGTGCTGTTCAACATATCTCTAGAACTATTCGTATCTGAAATTTTGTATCATTAGACTAACATCTCCCAATCCCTCCCCGGCCCCTGCCTCGGGTAAGCAGCGTTCTGCTCTCTACGACTCTGAGTTCCACTTTTTTACATTGCACATAGAAGTGAGATCGTGCAGTATTTGTATTTCTGTGTTTGCTTTTTAAAACTTTATGATGTATTGATGTATTTTTTCAGACAGTGTCGGAGTCTGTCACCAAGGCTGGAGTACAGTGACACAAACACGGCTCACCACGGCCTCCACCTCCCGGGGTCAAGAGATCCTCCCACTTCAGCCTCCTGAGTAGCTAGGACTACAGGCGTCCAACACCACACCTGGCTAATTTTTGTATTTTTTGTAGAGATGGTTGATCTCCAACTCCTGGGCTCAACTCTTCCTCCTCCCTTCTCCTCCCAAAGTCCTGGGATTACAGGCCTGAGCCACTGTGTCTGGCCTTTGCTTTATTTCACACAGTAGAACATCCTCTAGGCTCATTCATGTTGCTAATGATAAGATTTCTTTCTTTTTCAAGGCTGAATAGGATTCTATTGGATATATGTACCTATATAGATAGATAGATAGATAGATAGATATACATTTATTATTATTGTTTTGGGGGGGATATGGTTTCGCTCGTGTTCCCCAGGCTGGAGTGCAGTGGCATGATTTCGGCTCACTACAACCTCTGCCTCCCAGGCTGAAGTGATTCTCCTGCCTCAGCTGAGATTAAAGGCATGTCCCATCATGTGCGGCCAATTTTGTGTTTCTAGGAGAGATGGGTTTTCACCATGTTGGCCAGGCTGGTCTCGAACTCCAACAATTCTACTTCAACTATTTATTGGATACAAATATTTATGTGTGAGAAACAAGATTTTCAAGAGTGAAAGATTTAAAAACGACTTAATTGTACATCAGTAAGAGGCTGGCTAACTAAATCAGAGTACGTTCATCCTTACAGAAGAATACTATGCAGCTAGAACAAAACCAAATGGAGGAAACTCTTCCAAATGGTAACTTGGAATGATGTTCAAGACTTATTGTAAAATAAGTTTACAGTAAGGTGTAAGGTACCTTATGGCAAAATTCTCTCAGAAATGTGTGTGTGTGGATTTCAAGTCATCCCAGTCCTAGAACATTGTGCTCTTTAGAGATGCCATACCTGTCTTTCCCTTTGTAATATCAAAGCAGTAATATCTTCTCTGGAGGCTTGTTGGGTGAATTGAATGGAAGAAAGTTAAGGAGGTACCAGAACCATTGCTGTTTCCCCTCCGTAGCCCTGCCACCCACTAAAGAAAGTTGGATGAGATTACTTAATGATTTCCCATTAAGTTGTATTTCCAAATATCATGATTACCATTTGAATGTAGTTGGTATGGAGCTTCGTGAGTGTGTGCTTCGTTTATTATGCATCACGTTCAGCTCCTTGTTATTTGCCTCCTAGTTATCATAGTAAAACTCTACTCCTCTACTCCGAGGAGCCCCTACCATCCGTATCGTCACTTTCCGGCCCAGCACTCTTCATGCTCGTTCGTTTAAAGCATTCTACATTGGGCAAATGAATCTTGGAAGGCAAAAGCTACTGAATTTAGCGAGTTTGTGGAGGCGTTCCCACCGATCAGCCAGGTGGAGTTCCACACACCCGATGACTGCACAACTCCTATAAGGCAGCAATATGCTGCAAACCCAGACGGCCACTCTTCTCACCCCTCGTCCCTTTGCTGTTCTGGATAATGAGGTCAATAGTCACCTAGGCAACTTGCAAAACTAACTGAAATGGAGAAAGGCCTTCCGGCTGGTGACTAGCCGAGGTCCACCTGGCCCCAATAAGCTGCTGAACAAGAAGGGCTGCCAGAAATTTCCCCCTAGGGAATTTGGTGGAGACGAAGACC
The DNA here is from genome assembly GCF_028885625.2 of Pongo pygmaeus. Taxonomy (NCBI): domain Eukaryota; kingdom Metazoa; phylum Chordata; class Mammalia; order Primates; family Hominidae; genus Pongo; species Pongo pygmaeus. The sequence continues at coordinate 52,630,662 of NC_072380.2, forward strand.
TGCTCACTGGACAACGGTTCCTCCCAGGATAAACCCAAGCTGAAGAAGCGGGCTCTGAGCCACCCCCTTTCACCCTCCTTTTCCCCACCCTGGCCTGCTGAAGGTGCGCGTCAGGATGCGGACTACTGAGCCCTAAAGAAATAAGTCCTTCCACTTTGACCCCACGGAGGATTGCCTGCGCGGATCTTCAACGAGTCTACCAGTGTCTAGACACGGGAGCAGTTCTGTCTGGCACAGCAGCTCCCTCAAGGAAGACAAGAGTGAGGAGAAAGGAAACTCAAGTCTGACCATTCTGCCCTGGGAGACAAGAGGAGGATCTCATCTCTCATCTTTCCAAGCAAGGCAACGAGACTTTCTCTCATCTTTCCAAGCAAGGCAAGGAGACTTTTTCTCATGAGGAAACAAAAAGAAGTTGGAAGGAACGAAACCAGCCTGGAAGGTGAATTCCTAAGGATTGCCCATTGAAACTGACAAAATGGCCCTTGTTTGACGAGAGGAATGAGCAGAGCATTGATGTGGTCAAAAAGGACTCGAGTGAGACTTTCCCAGCATGTTTCTACCAAAGCTTTGTCTAAGTTTCGCAAAACACTCTCCTAATAAGCAGATGTTTGGCTCTTCAGAAAGTCAACATGCAAAATGCCTTGAGCGTCCCATAACACTGATGCCATGATGTTGCCTTTGGTCTGCCCTCCTTTTCCTTTGACTGGACCACTGCCATCTCTTGGTAGCCATCGCTTTGATGACGCTTTGTCTTCAGGATCATATTGGCAAAGCCATGTTCCAAATTCCGGTTACAATTTGTCAAACAGGTGCCCCAGGATCGTGATCCCTCCTGTTGAAAATTTCCACTGATAGCTCTCGTCCTCACTGCAGCTGATCTGGGCACAATGGTTTTCACAGCCACTGCAGGATTCATCTTCCACATCTTCTCATCTCTTCTTGAAACAAGCCATACCTCCGTAAAGAGTTGATTTCTTTGGGCTAGTGTCCTTAGAAGCTTTTCTTCAAACATCAATGATTTCTTCATTCTTCCACCCAAGCTTCACCGTCAATTGGATGTTTGCTCTTGCTGCAATTTTAGCGGAATTCAAGTTGCACTGATAGGAGGCCTTTTCAGTGGATGTCTCATCCTTCTTAGTGCCTCCAATGAGATCCAGTTCAGAAAGGTTGTAAGAAGTTAGTACATGTTTATTTTAGTGAAAACGAATTGAAATCCATGCATAGATTTCTCACCATGTACATTTTCTATGAACTTTCGGAAGACCCCCTGTACTGAATATTGCCCAAATCCTGGGAGAGAAGTGGATGCGGTCCACTTCCTGTCTTCAGTTTGCCCACAGTGGAGGAGTGCACAGAGCAGGGAAAGGCAGCCCCAGAGAGAGGCATGCCCTCCAGCATGCGGCAGACTGCTGGCCCAGTCCTGGCTCCATGGGTTGCTGTGTGGGCCCAGCAAGCTGACCAACCTCCCTGAACCTTAATTTAATCCTAGGTAGCCCAATTCCACTCGCTATTATAGGACTGCTGTGCAGGGACAGTCAATTAACTTAAGAAAAGGAACGTAGCTCCAAGGTTGGCAACCGGGAATTCCAGTTGATTCCATGGGCGGACCCCCTGAGGAATTCCCAAGCTGAAGTCTCGTGGAAGATGAGGTTCAGTGTGACTAGACTGAAGCACCAATCCAATGAAGGGGAAGTCCCACCCACTCTGCCCTGTGCCTGTATAAAGGTGAGGCGGGGCGGCCGCGCCACTCATTGAAGCCGCCAGTTGGGAGAGGAGCAGAGCCAGGCCGGTGCTCCCGAAGGCAGCAAGATGTTGCGAGCCACAGCTCCCTGCTGGTTCCCACCTGCATACCCAGAAGCTAAGAAGGTGGCCGAGGAGGCGGCCCACGAGGCAAGCCGCCATTTGGGAGAGGAGCAGAGCCAGGTCGGTGTTCCCGAAGGCAGCAAGATGTTGCGAGCCACAGCTCCCTGCTGGTTCCCACCTGCATGCCCAGAAGCCAAGAAGGTGGCCGAGGAGGCGGCCCTCGAGGCAAGCCGCCAGTTGGGAGAGGAGCAGAGCCAGGCCGGTGCTCCCGAAGGCAGCAAGATGTTGCGAGCCACAGCTCCCTGCTGGTTCCCACCTGCATACCCAGAAGCTAAGAAGGTGGCCGAGGAGGCGCCCCACGAGGCAAGCCGCCATTTGGGAGTGGAGCAGAGCCAGGTCGGTGTTCCCGAAGGCAGCAAGATGTTGCGAGCCACAGCTCCCTGCTGGTTCCCTCCTGCATACCCAGAAGCCAAGAAGGTGGCCGAGGAGGCGGCCCTCGAGGCTCCAGAATTCCCACTGCCCTCTCATCAGCCTGCCCAGAGCTTCGGGCTCTGCGTGCCCCAGATGCACAACCAGGCCTCAGCACTCGTGGACATCCGGGCGGAGCCCCAGAATAGGGGTCCGGCGGTGCCCCCAGCGTGGCCCAAGATGGCGACGGAGGCGTGGTACTTCCCCGCGCAGAGGGGGTCGGCCTGCTGCTTGCCAGCCGCCCCAAGGCTGACAGAGAGGCCCTGTGGAGTCCGCATCTCAGCCCCCAGGGAGAGGAAGAGGATCGCCCACTTTCCCAGCCCCTGCTTGGTCGCAGGTCGCACCGATGCCAAGAGAACCCGGGTGGCCGGCAGCAGCCAACGCTCCAATGGCTCCAGGGTCGGCACACAGCCACGGAAGACTGGTCGCAACAGACGGGGGAGGGCATGCAAGACCTCCACCACACTCAGCTCTAAGCGAATCGTCCGTCGTCCATCCTTACCGACTTGGAAGAAACCCATTATCCTCCGAAGGTCTCGCTGCCAAGTCCCCACCGTCATCCGCCGAGGCTATCTCCAACTGTTCACCAAAGAGTGTCTCAAGTTCTGCGCCTCCCAGCAGGAGGCCGAGGAGAAGGCACTGAACGAGGAGAAGGTGGCCTACGACTGCAGCCCCAACAAGAACATGTACCTGAATGTGGTCCTGAACACCCTCAAGAGACTGAAGGGCCTGACCCCCAGCTCCATGCCGGGCCTCAGCAGGGCCGCCCTGTACAGCCGCCTCCAGGAGTTCCTGCTCACCCAGGACCAGCTCAAGGAGAACGGCTACCCCTTCCCGCACCCCGAGCGGCCCGGAGGCGCCGTCCTCTTCACTGGCCAGGGGAAGGGGCCCGGCGACTCCTCCTGCAGGGTCTGCTGCCGTTGTGGCACCGACTACCTGGTGTCCTCCTCGGGCCGCTGTCTACGCGACCAGTTGTGTTATTATCACTGGGGGCGGGTCCGCTCCAGCCAAGTGGCTGGAGGCCGGGTTAGCCAGTACACCTGCTGTGCAGCTGCTCCTGGCTCAGTGGGCTGCCAGGTGGCGAAGCAGCACGTGCGGGACGGCCGCAAGGAGAGCCTCCATGGCTTCGTGAAGACCTTCAAGAAAGAGTTTTCCACAGACGCTTATCCAGGAATCTACGCCTTGGACTGTGAGATGTGCTACACCACGCATGGCCTGGAGCTGACCCGCGTCACCGTGGTGGACGCCGACATGCAAGTGGTGTACGACACCTTCGTCAAGCCCGACAACGAGATCGTGGACTACAACACCAGGTTTTCCGGAGTGACCGAGGCCGACGTCGCCAAGACGAGCGTCACGTTGCCCGAAGTCCAAGCCATCCTGCTGAGCTTTTTCAGCGCCCAAACCATCCTCATCGGGCACAGCCTGGAGAGCGATCTGCTGGCCCTCAAGCTGATCCACAGCACCGTGGTGGACACGGCCGTGCTCTTCCCGCACTACCTGGGTTTCCCCTACAAGCGTTCCCTCAGGAATCTCGCGGCCGACTACCTGGGACAGATCATCCAGGACAGCCAGGACGGCCACAACTCCAGCGAGGACGCAAACGCCTGCCTGCAGCTGGCGATGTGGAAGGTTCGACAGCGCGCCCAGATCCAGCCACGCCACCGGTCCGCCTCTCCCGCCGCCCTGGCCTGTCCTGAGCCCCAGGCCTCTTCCCAAACTGCCATCGATCCCGAGAGCTAGCCCTGTCCACCTCGCCGCAAAGCGAAAGAAACTGGAGCAGCCGGCGGCAGGAGAGGGCCAAAAGCCAAGACTAACCCCGACCCCGGACTCCCAGTCCCCCGGAGTCCCTGCCGCGGGCCGTCGTCCCTGTCCCCATCCCTCTGCCCCTCCCAGACCTCTGTCCTTCCACCAATGGGCTCCCCGAGGCCCCAGCCGCCACTCCCAGTCCCCGGAGACCCTGCCGCCGCCCCTGGCGCCTGTGCCCATCCCTCTGCCCCTCCCAGACCTCTGGCCTTCCACCACTAGCCTCCCCCAGCCCACCTGGACTTCCCCGGCCTCTGACAACAAGGCCAGCCCCCAGGCCCACCAGCCTCCTGATCGTCTTCGTTCTTGGGCCTCTTCCCCTTCTGTGGGGCTGTCTGAACCTCCCCTCCCCCACCCGATTTTTCCCCCGCCCCCGGGGCAGGCGCAGAATAAATGTCTGTATGAAGTTAAAAATTAAAAATAAAAAAAAAGCTAAAAACAACTCAAAGTCCTTTGCTTTTGAATGTGCGCTTACCTGGTTTTCTCTAGAGGCACCACTGTGAGGTGGCTCAAGCCCTTAGGCTCTGGAGTTAGACATCTGGGTTCCCATTCCAATTCCACCACTGACTAGCTTTGTCATATTGGACGCATAACTTTTTTGCGCTTCTACTTCTTGATCTTTCAAGTGTCATCAGAAGATAATTAGACACCCACACAATAGCAATGGGAGATTTTAACACCCCACCGTCAACATGAAACAGATCAACGAGACAGAAAGTTGAAAAGGATATCCAGGAACTGAACTTAGCTCTGCACCAAGCAGACCGAATAGACATCTACATTAACTCTCCACCCCAAATCAACAGAATATACATTCTTCTCAGCACCACATCACACTTATTCCAAAACTGACCACATAGTTGGAAGGAAAGCACTCCTCCGCAAATGCAAAAGAACAGAAATTACAACCAACTGTCTCTCAGACCCCAGGGCAGTCAAACTGGACCTCAGGATGAAGAAACTCACTCAAAACCGCTCAACTACACGGAAACGGAGCAATCTGCTCCTGAGTGACTACTGGGTACATAGCGAAATGAAGACAGAATAAAGATGTTCTTTGAAACCAATGAGAACAAAGACACAACATACCAGAATCTCTGGGATACATTGAAAGCAGTGTGTAGAGGGAAACGTAGCATTAAATGCCCACAAGAGAAAGCAGGAAAGATCTAAAATGGACACCCTCACGTCCCAATTCAAAGAACCAGGGAAGCAAGAGCAAACACAATGCCTGAATCAGTCAGTCAACTTCCAACAGGGCTCCAAGAGAGAATGAACCACCATGCCTCTTTAAATCCACGTTTCTATTTGGAATCTTCAATGAGAGATGAGACACTAAGCAGCTAGTTTTGGTGGAATGGCTGATTTTGTCAATGTTTTCGGTGTGTGAGTGTGTGTGTGTGTGTGTACGTATGGATAACTAAATTGAACTGATAATCTGGATGCTTACATTTCCATTCATTTAATTTGTGTATGTGAGCCCACGCACACGTATATACACACACACTAACACTTCCAGAACACTGACTTAGTGAAGAACTGGATTTCCAGTGTGTCAGACAAATTTCAGAAAGCGCTGAAGAAGGGCATTTCTGATGGATTTCACCGTTCCTGGAATTTTATTTTCCTTTATAACTTAGAGTTCTTCTCTGGAGATTTAATAGATAAAAGTCTTTTGCAGTGTACGTTATTTCATTTTATTTTTATAATTTATTTAAATTGTCATTTGAAATTGACAAATAAAAATGATATATATTTATGGTGTACAACATGATGTTTCATATATGTATACATTGTGGAATGACACAAAAATCAAGCTAATTAACACATTCGTTTCCTCACATACTGATTTTATGGTGATGAGAACATGTTTCAAATCTACTCTGATAGCACATTTCAAGTATACAGTACATAGTTACCCACTGTGGTTGCCGTGCTGTTCAACATATCTCTAGAACTATTCGTATCTGAAATTTTGTATCATTAGACTAACATCTCCCAATCCCTCCCCGGCCCCTGCCTCGGGTAAGCAGCGTTCTGCTCTCTACGACTCTGAGTTCCACTTTTTTACATTGCACATAGAAGTGAGATCGTGCAGTATTTGTATTTCTGTGTTTGCTTTTTAAAACTTTATGATGTATTGATGTATTTTTTCAGACAGTGTCGGAGTCTGTCACCAAGGCTGGAGTACAGTGACACAAACACGGCTCACCACGGCCTCCACCTCCCGGGGTCAAGAGATCCTCCCACTTCAGCCTCCTGAGTAGCTAGGACTACAGGCGTCCAACACCACACCTGGCTAATTTTTGTATTTTTTGTAGAGATGGTTGATCTCCAACTCCTGGGCTCAACTCTTCCTCCTCCCTTCTCCTCCCAAAGTCCTGGGATTACAGGCCTGAGCCACTGTGTCTGGCCTTTGCTTTATTTCACACAGTAGAACATCCTCTAGGCTCATTCATGTTGCTAATGATAAGATTTCTTTCTTTTTCAAGGCTGAATAGGATTCTATTGGATATATGTACCTATATAGATAGATAGATAGATAGATAGATATACATTTATTATTATTGTTTTGGGGGGGATATGGTTTCGCTCGTGTTCCCCAGGCTGGAGTGCAGTGGCATGATTTCGGCTCACTACAACCTCTGCCTCCCAGGCTGAAGTGATTCTCCTGCCTCAGCTGAGATTAAAGGCATGTCCCATCATGTGCGGCCAATTTTGTGTTTCTAGGAGAGATGGGTTTTCACCATGTTGGCCAGGCTGGTCTCGAACTCCAACAATTCTACTTCAACTATTTATTGGATACAAATATTTATGTGTGAGAAACAAGATTTTCAAGAGTGAAAGATTTAAAAACGACTTAATTGTACATCAGTAAGAGGCTGGCTAACTAAATCAGAGTACGTTCATCCTTACAGAAGAATACTATGCAGCTAGAACAAAACCAAATGGAGGAAACTCTTCCAAATGGTAACTTGGAATGATGTTCAAGACTTATTGTAAAATAAGTTTACAGTAAGGTGTAAGGTACCTTATGGCAAAATTCTCTCAGAAATGTGTGTGTGTGGATTTCAAGTCATCCCAGTCCTAGAACATTGTGCTCTTTAGAGATGCCATACCTGTCTTTCCCTTTGTAATATCAAAGCAGTAATATCTTCTCTGGAGGCTTGTTGGGTGAATTGAATGGAAGAAAGTTAAGGAGGTACCAGAACCATTGCTGTTTCCCCTCCGTAGCCCTGCCACCCACTAAAGAAAGTTGGATGAGATTACTTAATGATTTCCCATTAAGTTGTATTTCCAAATATCATGATTACCATTTGAATGTAGTTGGTATGGAGCTTCGTGAGTGTGTGCTTCGTTTATTATGCATCACGTTCAGCTCCTTGTTATTTGCCTCCTAGTTATCATAGTAAAACTCTACTCCTCTACTCCGAGGAGCCCCTACCATCCGTATCGTCACTTTCCGGCCCAGCACTCTTCATGCTCGTTCGTTTAAAGCATTCTACATTGGGCAAATGAATCTTGGAAGGCAAAAGCTACTGAATTTAGCGAGTTTGTGGAGGCGTTCCCACCGATCAGCCAGGTGGAGTTCCACACACCCGATGACTGCACAACTCCTATAAGGCAGCAATATGCTGCAAACCCAGACGGCCACTCTTCTCACCCCTCGTCCCTTTGCTGTTCTGGATAATGAGGTCAATAGTCACCTAGGCAACTTGCAAAACTAACTGAAATGGAGAAAGGCCTTCCGGCTGGTGACTAGCCGAGGTCCACCTGGCCCCAATAAGCTGCTGAACAAGAAGGGCTGCCAGAAATTTCCCCCTAGGGAATTTGGTGGAGACGAAGACCTGCTCACTGGACAACGGTTCCTCCCAGGATAAACCCAAGCTGAAGAAGCGGGCTCTGAGCCACCCCCTTTCACCCTCCTTTTCCCCACCCTGGCCTGCTGAAGGTGCGCGTCAGGATGCGGACTACTGAGCCCTAAAGAAATAAGTCCTTCCACTTTGACCCCACGGAGGATTGCCTGCGCGGATCTTCAACGAGTCTACCAGTGTCTAGACACGGGAGCAGTTCTGTCTGGCACAGCAGCTCCCTCAAGGAAGACAAGAGTGAGGAGAAAGGAAACTCAAGTCTGACCATTCTGCCCTGGGAGACAAGAGGAGGATCTCATCTCTCATCTTTCCAAGCAAGGCAACGAGACTTTCTCTCATCTTTCCAAGCAAGGCAAGGAGACTTTTTCTCATGAGGAAACAAAAAGAAGTTGGAAGGAACGAAACCAGCCTGGAAGGTGAATTCCTAAGGATTGCCCATTGAAACTGACAAAATGGCCCTTGTTTGACGAGAGGAATGAGCAGAGCATTGATGTGGTCAAAAAGGACTCGAGTGAGACTTTCCCAGCATGTTTCTACCAAAGCTTTGTCTAAGTTTCGCAAAACACTCTCCTAATAAGCAGATGTTTGGCTCTTCAGAAAGTCAACATGCAAAATGCCTTGAGCGTCCCATAACACTGATGCCATGATGTTGCCTTTGGTCTGCCCTCCTTTTCCTTTGACTGGACCACTGCCATCTCTTGGTAGCCATCGCTTTGATGACGCTTTGTCTTCAGGATCATATTGGCAAAGCCATGTTCCAAATTCCGGTTACAATTTGTCAAACAGGTGCCCCAGGATCGTGATCCCTCCTGTTGAAAATTTCCACTGATAGCTCTCGTCCTCACTGCAGCTGATCTGGGCACAATGGTTTTCACAGCCACTGCAGGATTCATCTTCCACATCTTCTCATCTCTTCTTGAAACAAGCCATACCTCCGTAAAGAGTTGATTTCTTTGGGCTAGTGTCCTTAGAAGCTTTTCTTCAAACATCAATGATTTCTTCATTCTTCCACCCAAGCTTCACCGTCAATTGGATGTTTGCTCTTGCTGCAATTTTAGCGGAATTCAAGTTGCACTGATAGGAGGCCTTTTCAGTGGATGTCTCATCCTTCTTAGTGCCTCCAATGAGATCCAGTTCAGAAAGGTTGTAAGAAGTTAGTACATGTTTATTTTAGTGAAAACGAATTGAAATCCATGCATAGATTTCTCACCATGTACATTTTCTATGAACTTTCGGAAGACCCCCTGTACTGAATATTGCCCAAATCCTGGGAGAGAAGTGGATGCGGTCCACTTCCTGTCTTCAGTTTGCCCACAGTGGAGGAGTGCACAGAGCAGGGAAAGGCAGCCCCAGAGAGAGGCATGCCCTCCAGCATGCGGCAGACTGCTGGCCCAGTCCTGGCTCCATGGGTTGCTGTGTGGGCCCAGCAAGCTGACCAACCTCCCTGAACCTTAATTTAATCCTAGGTAGCCCAATTCCACTCGCTATTATAGGACTGCTGTGCAGGGACAGTCAATTAACTTAAGAAAAGGAACGTAGCTCCAAGGTTGGCAACCGGGAATTCCAGTTGATTCCATGGGCGGACCCAGTGAGGAATTCCCAAGCTGAAGTCTCGTGGAAGATGAGGTTCAGTGTGACTAGACTGAAGCACCAATCCAATGAAGGGGAAGTCCCACCCACTCTGCCCTGTGCCTGTATAAAGGTGAGGCGGGGCGGCCGCGCCACTCATTGAAGCCGCCAGTTGGGAGAGGAGCAGAGCCAGGCCGGTGCTCCCGAAGGCAGCAAGATGTTGCGAGCCACAGCTCCCTGCTGGTTCCCACCTGCATACCCAGAAGCTAAGAAGGTGGCCGAGGAGGCGGCCCACGAGGCAAGCCGCCATTTGGGAGAGGAGCAGAGCCAGGTCGGTGTTCCCGAAGGCAGCAAGATGTTGCGAGCCACAGCTCCCTGCTGGTTCCCACCTGCATGCCCAGAAGCCAAGAAGGTGGCCGAGGAGGCGGCCCTCGAGGCAAGCCGCCAGTTGGGAGAGGAGCAGAGCCAGGCCGGTGCTCCCGAAGGCAGCAAGATGTTGCGAGCCACAGCTCCCTGCTGGTTCCCACCTGCATACCCAGAAGCTAAGAAGGTGGCCGAGGAGGCGCCCCACGAGGCAAGCCGCCATTTGGGAGTGGAGCAGAGCCAGGTCGGTGTTCCCGAAGGCAGCAAGATGTTGCGAGCCACAGCTCCCTGCTGGTTCCCTCCTGCATACCCAGAAGCCAAGAAGGTGGCCGAGGAGGCGGCCCTCGAGGCTCCAGAATTCCCACTGCCCTCTCATCAGCCTGCCCAGAGCTTCGGGCTCTGCGTGCCCCAGATGCACAACCAGGCCTCAGCACTCGTGGACATCCGGGCGGAGCCCCAGAATAGGGGTCCGGCGGTGCCCCCAGCGTGGCCCAAGATGGCGACGGAGGCGTGGTACTTCCCCGCGCAGAGGGGGTCGGCCTGCTGCTTGCCAGCCGCCCCAAGGCTGACAGAGAGGCCCTGTGGAGTCCGCATCTCAGCCCCCAGGGAGAGGAAGAGGATCGCCCACTTTCCCAGCCCCTGCTTGGTCGCAGGTCGCACCGATGCCAAGAGAACCCGGGTGGCCGGCAGCAGCCAACGCTCCAATGGCTCCAGGGTCGGCACACAGCCACGGAAGACTGGTCGCAACAGACGGGGGAGGGCATGCAAGACCTCCACCACACTCAGCTCTAAGCGAATCGTCCGTCGTCCATCCTTACCGACTTGGAAGAAACCCATTATCCTCCGAAGGTCTCGCTGCCAAGTCCCCACCGTCATCCGCCGAGGCTATCTCCAACTGTTCACCAAAGAGTGTCTCAAGTTCTGCGCCTCCCAGCAGGAGGCCGAGGAGAAGGCACTGAACGAGGAGAAGGTGGCCTACGACTGCAGCCCCAACAAGAACATGTACCTGAATGTGGTCCTGAACACCCTCAAGAGACTGAAGGGCCTGACCCCCAGCTCCATGCCGGGCCTCAGCAGGGCCGCCCTGTACAGCCGCCTCCAGGAGTTCCTGCTCACCCAGGACCAGCTCAAGGAGAACGGCTACCCCTTCCCGCACCCCGAGCGGCCCGGAGGCGCCGTCCTCTTCACTGGCCAGGGGAAGGGGCCCGGCGACTCCTCCTGCAGGGTCTGCTGCCGTTGTGGCACCGACTACCTGGTGTCCTCCTCGGGCCGCTGTCTACGCGACCAGTTGTGTTATTATCACTGGGGGCGGGTCCGCTCCAGCCAAGTGGCTGGAGGCCGGGTTAGCCAGTACACCTGCTGTGCAGCTGCTCCTGGCTCAGTGGGCTGCCAGGTGGCGAAGCAGCACGTGCGGGACGGCCGCAAGGAGAGCCTCCATGGCTTCGTGAAGACCTTCAAGAAAGAGTTTTCCACAGACGCTTATCCAGGAATCTACGCCTTGGACTGTGAGATGTGCTACACCACGCATGGCCTGGAGCTGACCCGCGTCACCGTGGTGGACGCCGACATGCAAGTGGTGTACGACACCTTCGTCAAGCCCGACAACGAGATCGTGGACTACAACACCAGGTTTTCCGGAGTGACCGAGGCCGACGTCGCCAAGACGAGCGTCACGTTGCCCGAAGTCCAAGCCATCCTGCTGAGCTTTTTCAGCGCCCAAACCATCCTCATCGGGCACAGCCTGGAGAGCGATCTGCTGGCCCTCAAGCTGATCCACAGCACCGTGGTGGACACGGCCGTGCTCTTCCCGCACTACCTGGGTTTCCCCTACAAGCGTTCCCTCAGGAATCTCGCGGCCGACTACCTGGGACAGATCATCCAGGACAGCCAGGACGGCCACAACTCCAGCGAGGACGCAAACGCCTGCCTGCAGCTGGCGATGTGGAAGGTTCGACAGCGCGCCCAGATCCAGCCACGCCACCGGTCCGCCTCTCCCGCCGCCCTGGCCTGTCCTGAGCCCCAGGCCTCTTCCCAAACTGCCATCGATCCCGAGAGCTAGCCCTGTCCACCTCGCCGCAAAGCGAAAGAAACTGGAGCAGCCGGCGGCAGGAGAGGGCCAAAAGCCAAGACTAACCCCGACCCCGGACTCCCAGTCCCCCGGAGTCCCTGCCGCGGGCCGTCGTCCCTGTCCCCATCCCTCTGCCCCTCCCAGACCTCTGTCCTTCCACCAATGGGCTCCCCGAGGCCCCAGCCGCCACTCCCAGTCCCCGGAGACCCTGCCGCCGCCCCTGGCGCCTGTGCCCATCCCTCTGCCCCTCCCAGACCTCTGGCCTTCCACCACTAGCCTCCCCCAGCCCACCTGGACTTCCCCGGCCTCTGACAACAAGGCCAGCCCCCAGGCCCACCAGCCTCCTGATCGTCTTCGTTCTTGGGCCTCTTCCCCTTCTGTGGGGCTGTCTGAACCTCCCCTCCCCCACCCGATTTTTCCCCCGCCCCCGGGGCAGGCGCAGAATAAATGTCTGTATGAAGTTAAAAATTAAAAATAAAAAAAAAGCTAAAAACAACTCAAAGTCCTTTGCTTTTGAATGTGCGCTTACCTGGTTTTCTCTAGAGGCACCACTGTGAGGTGGCTCAAGCCCTTAGGCTCTGGAGTTAGACATCTGGGTTCCCATTCCAATTCCACCACTGACTAGCTTTGTCATATTGGACGCATAACTTTTTTGCGCTTCTACTTCTTGATCTTTCAAGTGTCATCAGAAGATAATTAGACACCCACACAATAGCAATGGGAGATTTTAACACCCCACCGTCAACATGAAACAGATCAACGAGACAGAAAGTTGAAAAGGATATCCAGGAACTGAACTTAGCTCTGCACCAAGCAGACCGAATAGACATCTACATTAACTCTCCACCCCAAATCAACAGAATATACATTCTTCTCAGCACCACATCACACTTATTCCAAAACTGACCACATAGTTGGAAGGAAAGCACTCCTCCGCAAATGCAAAAGAACAGAAATTACAACCAACTGTCTCTCAGACCCCAGGGCAGTCAAACTGGACCTCAGGATGAAGAAACTCACTCAAAACCGCTCAACTACACGGAAACGGAGCAATCTGCTCCTGAGTGACTACTGGGTACATAGCGAAATGAAGACAGAATAAAGATGTTCTTTGAAACCAATGAGAACAAAGACACAACATACCAGAATCTCTGGGATACATTGAAAGCAGTGTGTAGAGGGAAACGTAGCATTAAATGCCCACAAGAGAAAGCAGGAAAGATCTAAAATGGACACCCTCACGTCCCAATTCAAAGAACCAGGGAAGCAAGAGCAAACACAATGCCTGAATCAGTCAGTCAACTTCCAACAGGGCTCCAAGAGAGAATGAACCACCATGCCTCTTTAAATCCACGTTTCTATTTGGAATCTTCAATGAGAGATGAGACACTAAGCAGCTAGTTTTGGTGGAATGGCTGATTTTGTCAATGTTTTCGGTGTGTGAGTGTGTGTGTGTGTGTGTATGTATGGATAACTAAATTAAACTGATAATCTGGATGCTTACATTTCCATTCATTTAATTTGTGTATGTGAGCCCACGCACACGTATATACACACACACTAACACTTCCAGAACACTGACTTAGTGAAGAACTGGATTTCCAGTGTGTCAGACAAATTTCAGAAAGCGCTGAAGAAGGGCATTTCTGATGGATTTCACCGTTCCTGGAATTTTATTTTCCTTTATAACTTAGAGTTCTTCTCTGGAGATTTAATAGATAAAAGTCTTTTGCAGTGTACGTTATTTCATTTTATTTTTATAATTTATTTAAATTGTCATTTGAAATTGACAAATAAAAATGATATATATTTATGGTGTACAACATGATGTTTCATATATGTATACATTGTGGAATGACACAAAAATCAAGCTAATTAACACATTCGTTTCCTCACATACTGATTTTATGGTGATGAGAACATGTTTCAAATCTACTCTGATAGCACATTTCAAGTATACAGTACATAGTTACCCACTGTGGTTGCCGTGCTGTTCAACATATCTCTAGAACTATTCGTATCTGAAATTTTGTATCATTAGACTAACATCTCCCAATCCCTCCCCGGCCCCTGCCTCGGGTAAGCAGCGTTCTGCTCTCTACGACTCTGAGTTCCACTTTTTTACATTGCACATAGAAGTGAGATCGTGCAGTATTTGTATTTCTGTGTTTGCTTTTTAAAACTTTATGATGTATTGATGTATTTTTTCAGACAGTGTCGGAGTCTGTCACCAAGGCTGGAGTACAGTGACACAAACACGGCTCACCACGGCCTCCACCTCCCGGGGTCAAGAGATCCTCCCACTTCAGCCTCCTGAGTAGCTAGGACTACAGGCGTCCAACACCACACCTGGCTAATTTTTGTATTTTTTGTAGAGATGGTTGATCTCCAACTCCTGGGCTCAACTCTTCCTCCTCCCTTCTCCTCCCAAAGTCCTGGGATTACAGGCCTGAGCCACTGTGTCTGGCCTTTGCTTTATTTCACACAGTAGAACATCCTCTAGGCTCATTCATGTTGCTAATGATAAGATTTCTTTCTTTTTCAAGGCTGAATAGGATTCTATTGGATATATGTACCTATATAGATAGATAGATAGATAGATAGATATACATTTATTATTATTGTTTTGGGGGGGATATGGTTTCGCTCGTGTTCCCCAGGCTGGAGTGCAGTGGCATGATTTCGGCTCACTACAACCTCTGCCTCCCAGGCTGAAGTGATTCTCCTGCCTCAGCTGAGATTAAAGGCATGTCCCATCATGTGCGGCCAATTTTGTGTTTCTAGGAGAGATGGGTTTTCACCATGTTGGCCAGGCTGGTCTCGAACTCCAACAATTCTACTTCAACTATTTATTGGATACAAATATTTATGTGTGAGAAACAAGATTTTCAAGAGTGAAAGATTTAAAAACGACTTAATTGTACATCAGTAAGAGGCTGGCTAACTAAATCAGAGTACGTTCATCCTTACAGAAGAATACTATGCAGCTAGAACAAAACCAAATGGAGGAAACTCTTCCAAATGGTAACTTGGAATGATGTTCAAGACTTATTGTAAAATAAGTTTACAGTAAGGTGTAAGGTACCTTATGGCAAAATTCTCTCAGAAATGTGTGTGTGTGGATTTCAAGTCATCCCAGTCCTAGAACATTGTGCTCTTTAGAGATGCCATACCTGTCTTTCCCTTTGTAATATCAAAGCAGTAATATCTTCTCTGGAGGCTTGTTGGGTGAATTTAATGGAAGAAAGTTAAGGAGGTACCAGAACCATTGCTGTTTCCCCTCCGTAGCCCTGCCACCCACTAAAGAAAGTTGGATGAGATTACTTAATGATTTCCCATTAAGTTGTATTTCCAAATATCATGATTACCATTTGAATGTAGTTGGTATGGAGCTTCGTGAGTGTGTGCTTCGTTTATTATGCATCACGTTCAGCTCCTTGTTATTTGCCTCCTAGTTATCATAGTAAAACTCTACTCCTCTACTCCGAGGAGCCCCTACCATCCGTATCGTCACTTTCCGGCCCAGCACTCTTCATGCTCGTTCGTTTAAAGCATTCTACATTGGGCAAATGAATCTTGGAAGGCAAAAGCTACTGAATTTAGCGAGTTTGTGGAGGCGTTCCCACCGATCAGCCAGGTGGAGTTCCACACACCCGATGACTGCACAACTCCTATAAGGCAGCAATATGCTGCAAACCCAGACGGCCACTCTTCTCACCCCTCGTCCCTTTGCTGTTCTGGATAATGAGGTCAATAGTCACCTAGGCAACTTGCAAAACTAACTGAAATGGAGAAAGGCCTTCCGGCTGGTGACTAGCCGAGGTCCACCTGGCCCCAATAAGCTGCTGAACAAGAAGGGCTGCCAGAAATTTCCCCCTAGGGAATTTGGTGGAGACGAAGACCTGCTCACTGGACAACGGTTCCTCCCAGGATACCCCCAAGCTGAAGAAGCGGGCTCTGAGCCACCCCCTTTCACCCTCCTTTTCCCCACCCTGGCCTGCTGAAGGTGCGCGTCAGGATGCGGACTACTGAGCCCTAAAGAAATAAGTCCTTCCACTTTGACCCCACGGAGGATTGCCTGCGCGGATCTTCAACGAGTCTACCAGTGTCTAGACACGGGAGCAGTTCTGTCTGGCACAGCAGCTCCCTCAAGGAAGACAAGAGTGAGGAGAAAGGAAACTCAAGTCTGACCATTCTGCCCTGGGAGACAAGAGGAGGATCTCATCTCTCATCTTTCCAAGCAAGGCAACGAGACTTTCTCTCATCTTTCCAAGCAAGGCAAGGAGACTTTTTCTCATGAGGAAACAAAAAGAAGTTGGAAGGAACGAAACCAGCCTGGAAGGTGAATTCCTAAGGATTGCCCATTGAAACTGACAAAATGGCCCTTGTTTGACGAGAGGAATGAGCAGAGCATTGATGTGGTCAAAAAGGACTCGAGTGAGACTTTCCCAGCATGTTTCTACCAAAGCTTTGTCTAAGTTTCGCAAAACACTCTCCTAATAAGCAGATGTTTGGCTCTTCAGAAAGTCAACATGCAAAATGCCTTGAGCGTCCCATAACACTGATGCCATGATGTTGCCTTTGGTCTGCCCTCCTTTTCCTTTGACTGGACCACTGCCATCTCTTGGTAGCCATCGCTTTGATGACGCTTTGTCTTCAGGATCATATTGGCAAAGCCATGTTCCAAATTCCGGTTACAATTTGTCAAACAGGTGCCCCAGGATCGTGATCCCTCCTGTTGAAAATTTCCACTGATAGCTCTCGTCGTCACTGCAGCTGATCTGGGCACAATGGTTTTCACAGCCACTGCAGGATTCATCTTCCACATCTTCTCATCTCTTCTTGAAACAAGCCATACCTCCGTAAAGAGTTGATTTCTTTGGGCTAGTGTCCTTAGAAGCTTTTCTTCAAACATCAATGATTTCTTCATTCTTCCACCCAAGCTTCACCGTCAATTGGATGTTTGCTCTTGCTGCAATTTTAGCGGAATTCAAGTTGCACTGATAGGAGGCCTTTTCAGTGGATGTCCCATCCTTCTTAGTGCCTCCAATGAGATCCAGTTCAGAAAGGTTGTAAGAAGTTAGTACATGTTTATTTTAGTGAAAACGAATTGAAATCCATGCATAGATTTCTCACCATGTACATTTTCTATGAACTTTCGGAAGACCCCCTGTACTGAATATTGCCCAAATCCTGGGAGAGAAGTGGATGCGGTCCACTTCCTGTCTTCAGTTTGCCCACAGTGGAGGAGTGCACAGAGCAGGGAAAGGCAGCCCCAGAGAGAGGCATGCCCTCCAGCATGTAGCAGACTGCTGGCCCAGTCCTGGCTCCATGGGTTGCTGTGTGGGCCCAGCAAGCTGACCAACCTCCCTGAACCTTAATTTAATCCTAGGTAGCCCAATTCCACTCGCTATTATAGGACTGCTGTGCAGGGACAGTCAATTAACTTAAGAAAAGGAACCTAGCTCCAAGTTTGGCAACCGGGAATTCCAGTTGATTCCATGGGCGGACCCCCTGAGGAATTCCCAAGCTGAAGTCTCGTGGAAGATGAGGTTCAGTGTGACTAGACTGAAGCACCAATCCAATGAAGGGGAAGTCCCACCCACTCTGCCCTGTGCCTGTATAAAGGTGAGGCGGGGCGGCCGCGCCACTCATTGAAGCCGCCAGTTGGGAGAGGAGCAGAGCCAGGCCGGTGCTCCCGAAGGCAGCAAGATGTTGCGAGCCACAGCTCCCTGCTGGTTCCCACCTGCATACCCAGAAGCTAAGAAGGTGGCCGAGGAGGCGGCCCACGAGGCAAGCCGCCATTTGGGAGAGGAGCAGAGCCAGGTCGGTGTTCCCGAAGGCAGCAAGATGTTGCGAGCCACAGCTCCCTGCTGGTTCCCACCTGCATGCCCAGAAGCCAAGAAGGTGGCCGAGGAGGCGGCCCTCGAGGCAAGCCGCCAGTTGGGAGAGGAGCAGAGCCAGGCCGGTGCTCCCGAAGGCAGCAAGATGTTGCGAGCCACAGCTCCCTGCTGGTTCCCACCTGCATACCCAGAAGCTAAGAAGGTGGCCGAGGAGGCGCCCCACGAGGCAAGCCGCCATTTGGGAGTGGAGCAGAGCCAGGTCGGTGTTCCCGAAGGCAGCAAGATGTTGCGAGCCACAGCTCCCTGCTGGTTCCCTCCTGCATACCCAGAAGCCAAGAAGGTGGCCGAGGAGGCGGCCCTCGAGGCTCCAGAATTCCCACTGCCCTCTCATCAGCCTGCCCAGAGCTTCGGGCTCTGCGTGCCCCAGATGCACAACCAGGCCTCAGCACTCGTGGACATCCGGGCGGAGCCCCAGAATAGGGGTCCGGCGGTGCCCCCAGCGTGGCCCAAGATGGCGACGGAGGCGTGGTACTTCCCCGCGCAGAGGGGGTCGGCCTGCTGCTTGCCAGCCGCCCCAAGGCTGACAGAGAGGCCCTGTGGAGTCCGCATCTCAGCCCCCAGGGAGAGGAAGAGGATCGCCCACTTTCCCAGCCCCTGCTTGGTCGCAGGTCGCACCGATGCCAAGAGAACCCGGGTGGCCGGCAGCAGCCAACGCTCCAATGGCTCCAGGGTCGGCACACAGCCACGGAAGACTGGTCGCAACAGACGGGGGAGGGCATGCAAGACCTCCACCACACTCAGCTCTAAGCGAATCGTCCGTCGTCCATCCTTACCGACTTGGAAGAAACCCATTATCCTCCGAAGGTCTCGCTGCCAAGTCCCCACCGTCATCCGCCGAGGCTATCTCCAACTGTTCACCAAAGAGTGTCTCAAGTTCTGCGCCTCCCAGCAGGAGGCCGAGGAGAAGGCGCTGAACGAGGAGAAGGTGGCTTACGACTGCAGCCCCAACAAGAACATGTACCTGAATGTGGTCCTGAACACCCTCAAGAGACTGAAGGGCCTGACCCCCAGCTCCATGCCGGGCCTCAGCAGGGCCGCCCTGTACAGCCGCCTCCAGGAGTTCCTGCTCACCCAGGACCAGCTCAAGGAGAACGGCTACCCCTTCCCGCACCCCGAGCGGCCCGGAGGCGCCGTCCTCTTCACTGGCCAGGGGAAGGGGCCCGGCGACTCCTCCTGCAGGGTCTGCTGCCGTTGTGGCACCGACTACCTGGTGTCCTCCTCGGGCCGCTGTCTACGCGACCAGTTGTGTTATTATCACTGGGGGCGGGTCCGCTCCAGCCAAGTGGCTGGAGGCCGGGTTAGCCAGTACACCTGCTGTGCAGCTGCTCCTGGCTCAGTGGGCTGCCAGGTGGCGAAGCAGCACGTGCGGGACGGCCGCAAGGAGAGCCTCCATGGCTTCGTGAAGACCTTCAAGAAAGAGTTTTCCACAGACGCTTATCCAGGAATCTACGCCTTGGACTGTGAGATGTGCTACACCACGCATGGCCTGGAGCTGACCCGCGTCACCGTGGTGGACGCCGACATGCAAGTGGTGTACGACACCTTCGTCAAGCCCGACAACGAGATCGTGGACTACAACACCAGGTTTTCCGGAGTGACCGAGGCCGACGTCGCCAAGACGAGCGTCACGTTGCCCGAAGTCCAAGCCATCCTGCTGAGCTTTTTCAGCGCCCAAACCATCCTCATCGGGCACAGCCTGGAGAGCGATCTGCTGGCCCTCAAGCTGATCCACAGCACCGTGGTGGACACGGCCGTGCTCTTCCCGCACTACCTGGGTTTCCCCTACAAGCGTTCCCTCAGGAATCTCGCGGCCGACTACCTGGGACAGATCATCCAGGACAGCCAGGACGGCCACAACTCCAGCGAGGACGCAAACGCCTGCCTGCAGCTGGCGATGTGGAAGGTTCGACAGCGCGCCCAGATCCAGCCACGCCACCGGTCCGCCTCTCCCGCCGCCCTGGCCTGTCCTGAGCCCCAGGCCTCTTCCCAAACTGCCATCGATCCCGAGAGCTAGCCCTGTCCACCTCGCCGCAAAGCGAAAGAAACTGGAGCAGCCGGCGGCAGGAGAGGGCCAAAAGCCAAGACTAACCCCGACCCCGGACTCCCAGTCCCCCGGAGTCCCTGCCGCGGGCCGTCGTCCCTGTCCCCATCCCTCTGCCCCTCCCAGACCTCTGTCCTTCCACCAATGGGCTCCCCGAGGCCCCAGCCGCCACTCCCAGTCCCCGGAGACCCTGCCGCCGCCCCTGGCGCCTGTGCCCATCCCTCTGCCCCTCCCAGACCTCTGGCCTTCCACCACTAGCCTCCCCCAGCCCACCTGGACTTCCCCGGCCTCTGACAACAAGGCCAGCCCCCAGGCCCACCAGCCTCCTGATCGTCTTCGTTCTTGGGCCTCTTCCCCTTCTGTGGGGCTGTCTGAACCTCCCCTCCCCCACCCGATTTTTCCCCCGCCCCCGGGGCAGGCGCAGAATAAATGTCTGTATGAAGTTAAAAATTAAAAATAAAAAAAAAGCTAAAAACAACTCAAAGTCCTTTGCTTTTGAATGTGCGCTTACCTGGTTTTCTCTAGAGGCACCACTGTGAGGTGGCTCAAGCCCTTAGGCTCTGGAGTTAGACATCTGGGTTCCCATTCCAATTCCACCACTGACTAGCTTTGTCATATTGGACGCATAACTTTTTTGCGCTTCTACTTCTTGATCTTTCAAGTGTCATCAGAAGATAATTAGACACCCACACAATAGCAATGGGAGATTTTAACACCCCACCGTCAACATGAAACAGATCAACGAGACAGAAAGTTGAAAAGGATATCCAGGAACTGAACTTAGCTCTGCACCAAGCAGACCGAATAGACATCTACATTAACTCTCCACCCCAAATCAACAGAATATACATTCTTCTCAGCACCACATCACACTTATTCCAAAACTGACCACATAGTTGGAAGGAAAGCACTCCTCCGCAAATGCAAAAGAACAGAAATTACAACCAACTGTCTCTCAGACCCCAGGGCAGTCAAACTGGACCTCAGGATGAAGAAACTCACTCAAAACCGCTCAACTACACGGAAACGGAGCAATCTGCTCCTGAGTGACTACTGGGTACATAGCGAAATGAAGACAGAATAAAGATGTTCTTTGAAACCAATGAGAACAAAGACACAACATACCAGAATCTCTGGGATACATTGAAAGCAGTGTGTAGAGGGAAACGTAGCATTAAATGCCCACAAGAGAAAGCAGGAAAGATCTAAAATGGACACCCTCACGTCCCAATTCAAAGAACCAGGGAAGCAAGAGCAAACACAATGCCTGAATCAGTCAGTCAACTTCCAACAGGGCTCCAAGAGAGAATGAACCACCATGCCTCTTTAAATCCACGTTTCTATTTGGAATCTTCAATGAGAGATGAGACACTAAGCAGCTAGTTTTGGTGGAATGGCTGATTTTGTCAATGTTTTCGGTGTGTGAGTGTGTGTGTGTGTGTGTATGTATGGATAACTAAATTAAACTGATAATCTGGATGCTTACATTTCCATTCATTTAATTTGTGTATGTGAGCCCACGCACACGTATATACACACACACTAACACTTCCAGAACACTGACTTAGTGAAGAACTGGATTTCCAGTGTGTCAGACAAATTTCAGAAAGCGCTGAAGAAGGGCATTTCTGATGGATTTCACCGTTCCTGGAATTTTATTTTCCTTTATAACTTAGAGTTCTTCTCTGGAGATTTAATAGATAAAAGTCTTTTGCAGTGTACGTTATTTCATTTTATTTTTATAATTTATTTAAATTGTCATTTGAAATTGACAAATAAAAATGATATATATTTATGGTGTACAACATGATGTTTCATATATGTATGCATTGTGGAATGACACAAAAATCAAGCTAATTAACACATTCGTTTCCTCACATACTGATTTTATGGTGATGAGAACATGTTTCAAATCTACTCTGATAGCACATTTCAAGTATACAGTACATAGTTACCCACTGTGGTTGCCGTGCTGTTCAACATATCTCTAGAACTATTCGTATCTGAAATTTTGTATCATTAGACTAACATCTCCCAATCCCTCCCCGGCCCCTGCCTCGGGTAAGCAGCGTTCTGCTCTCTACGACTCTGAGTTCCACTTTTTTACATTGCACATAGAAGTGAGATCGTGCAGTATTTGTATTTCTGTGTTTGCTTTTTAAAACTTTATGATGTATTGATGTATTTTTTCAGACAGTGTCGGAGTCTGTCACCAAGGCTGGAGTACAGTGACACAAACACGGCTCACCACGGCCTCCACCTCCCGGGGTCAAGAGATCCTCCCACTTCAGCCTCCTGAGTAGCTAGGACTACAGGCGTCCAACACCACACCTGGCTAATTTTTGTATTTTTTGTAGAGATGGTTGATCTCCAACTCCTGGGCTCAACTCTTCCTCCTCCCTTCTCCTCCCAAAGTCCTGGGATTACAGGCCTGAGCCACTGTGTCTGGCCTTTGCTTTATTTCACACAGTAGAACATCCTCTAGGCTCATTCATGTTGCTAATGATAAGATTTCTTTCTTTTTCAAGGCTGAATAGGATTCTATTGGATATATGTACCTATATAGATAGATAGATAGATAGATAGATATACATTTATTATTATTGTTTTGGGGGGGATATGGTTTCGCTCGTGTTCCCCAGGCTGGAGTGCAGTGGCATGATTTCGGCTCACTACAACCTCTGCCTCCCAGGCTGAAGTGATTCTCCTGCCTCAGCTGAGATTAAAGGCATGTCCCATCATGTGCGGCCAATTTTGTGTTTCTAGGAGAGATGGGTTTTCACCATGTTGGCCAGGCTGGTCTCGAACTCCAACAATTCTACTTCAACTATTTATTGGATACAAATATTTATGTGTGAGAAACAAGATTTTCAAGAGTGAAAGATTTAAAAACGACTTAATTGTACATCAGTAAGAGGCTGGCTAACTAAATCAGAGTACGTTCATCCTTACAGAAGAATACTATGCAGCTAGAACAAAACCAAATGGAGGAAACTCTTCCAAATGGTAACTTGGAATGATGTTCAAGACTTATTGTAAAATAAGTTTACAGTAAGGTGTAAGGTACCTTATGGCAAAATTCTCTCAGAAATGTGTGTGTGTGGATTTCAAGTCATCCCAGTCCTAGAACATTGTGCTCTTTAGAGATGCCATACCTGTCTTTCCCTTTGTAATATCAAAGCAGTAATATCTTCTCTGGAGGCTTGTTGGGTGAATTGAATGGAAGAAAGTTAAGGAGGTACCAGAACCATTGCTGTTTCCCCTCCGTAGCCCTGCCACCCACTAAAGAAAGTTGGATGAGATTACTTAATGATTTCCCATTAAGTTGTATTTCCAAATATCATGATTACCATTTGAATGTAGTTGGTATGGAGCTTCGTGAGTGTGTGCTTCGTTTATTATGCATCACGTTCAGCTCCTTGTTATTTGCCTCCTAGTTATCATAGTAAAACTCTACTCCTCTACTCCGAGGAGCCCCTACCATCCGTATCGTCACTTTCCGGCCCAGCACTCTTCATGCTCATTCGTTTAAAGCATTCTACATTGGGCAAATGAATCTTGGAAGGCAAAAGCTACTGAATTTAGCGAGTTTGTGGAGGCGTTCCCACCGATCAGCCAGGTGGAGTTCCACACACCCGATGACTGCACAACTCCTATAAGGCAGCAATATGCTGCAAACCCAGACGGCCACTCTTCTCACCCCTCGTCCCTTTGCTGTTCTGGATAATGAGGTCAATAGTCACCTAGGCAACTTGCAAAACTAACTGAAATGGAGAAAGGCCTTCCGGCTGGTGACTAGCCGAGGTCCACCTGGCCCCAATAAGCTGCTGAACAAGAAGGGCTGCCAGAAATTTCCCCCTAGGGAATTTGGTGGAGACGAAGACCTGCTCACTGGACAACGGTTCCTCCCAGGATACCCCCAAGCTGAAGAAGCGGGCTCTGAGCCACCCCCTTTCACCCTCCTTTTCCCCACCCTGGCCTGCTGAAGGTGCGCGTCAGGATGCGGACTACTGAGCCCTAAAGAAATAAGTCCTTCCACTTTGACCCCACGGAGGATTGCCTGCGCGGATCTTCAACGAGTCTACAAGTGTCTAGACACGGGAGCAGTTCTGTCTGGCACAGCAGCTCCCTCAAGGAAGACAAGAGTGAGGAGAAAGGAAACTCAAGTCTGACCATTCTGCCCTGGGAGACAAGAGGAGGATCTCATCTCTCATCTTTCCAAGCAAGGCAACGAGACTTTCTCTCATCTTTCCAAGCAAGGCAAGGAGACTTTTTCTCATGAGGAAACAAAAAGAAGTTGGAAGGAACGAAACCAGCCTGGAAGGTGAATTCCTAAGGATTGCCCATTGAAACTGACAAAATGGCCCTTGTTTGACGAGAGGAATGAGCAGAGCATTGATGTGGTCAAAAAGGACTCGAGTGAGACTTTCCCAGCATGTTTCTACCAAAGCTTTGTCTAAGTTTCGCAAAACACTCTCCTAATAAGCAGATGTTTGGCTCTTCAGAAAGTCAACATGCAAAATGCCTTGAGCGTCCCATAACACTGATGCCATGATGTTGCCTTTGGTCTGCCCTCCTTTTCCTTTGACTGGACCACTGCCATCTCTTGGTAGCCATCGCTTTGATGACGCTTTGTCTTCAGGATCATATTGGCAAAGCCATGTTCCAAATTCCGGTTACAATTTGTCAAACAGGTGCCCCAGGATCGTGATCCCTCCTGTTGAAAATTTCCACTGATAGCTCTCGTCCTCACTGCAGCTGATCTGGGCACAATGGTTTTCACAGCCACTGCAGGATTCATCTTCCACATCTTCTCATCTCTTCTTGAAACAAGCCATACCTCCGTAAAGAGTTGATTTCTTTGGGCTAGTGTCCTTAGAAGCTTTTCTTCAAACATCAATGATTTCTTCATTCTTCCACCCAAGCTTCACCGTCAATTGGATGTTTGCTCTTGCTGCAATTTTAGCGGAATTCAAGTTGCACTGATAGGAGGCCTTTTCAGTGGATGTCCCATCCTTCTTAGTGCCTCCAATGAGATCCAGTTCAGAAAGGTTGTAAGAAGTTAGTACATGTTTATTTTAGTGAAAACGAATTGAAATCCATGCATAGATTTCTCACCATGTACATTTTCTATGAACTTTCGGAAGACCCCCTGTACTGAATATTGCCCAAATCCTGGGAGAGAAGTGGATGCGGTCCACTTCCTGTCTTCAGTTTGCCCACAGTGGAGGAGTGCACAGAGCAGGGAAAGGCAGCCCCAGAGAGAGGCATGCCCTCCAGCATGTAGCAGACTGCTGGCCCAGTCCTGGCTCCATGGGTTGCTGTGTGGGCCCAGCAAGCTGATCAACCTCCCTGAACCTTAATTTAATCCTAGGTAGCCCAATTCCACTCGCTATTATAGGACTGCTGTGCAGGGACAGTCAATTAACTTAAGAAAAGGAACCTAGCTCCAAGTTTGGCAACCGGGAATTCCAGTTGATTCCATGGGCGGACCCCCTGAGGAATTCCCAAGCTGAAGTCTCGTGGAAGATGAGGTTCAGTGTGACTAGACTGAAGCACCAATCCAATGAAGGGGAAGTCCCACCCACTCTGCCCTGTGCCTGTATAAAGGTGAGGCGGGGCGGCCGCGCCACTCATTGAAGCCGCCAGTTGGGAGAGGAGCAGAGCCAGGCCGGTGCTCCCGAAGGCAGCAAGATGTTGCGAGCCACAGCTCCCTGCTGGTTCCCACCTGCATACCCAGAAGCTAAGAAGGTGGCCGAGGAGGCGGCCCACGAGGCAAGCCGCCATTTGGGAGAGGAGCAGAGCCAGGTCGGTGTTCCCGAAGGCAGCAAGATGTTGCGAGCCACAGCTCCCTGCTGGTTCCCACCTGCATGCCCAGAAGCCAAGAAGGTGGCTGAGGAGGCGGCCCTCGAGGCAAGCCGCCAGTTGGGAGAGGAGCAGAGCCAGGCCGGTGCTCCCGAAGGCAGCAAGATGTTGCGAGCCACAGCTCCCTGCTGGTTCCCACCTGCATACCCAGAAGCTAAGAAGGTGGCCGAGGAGGCGCCCCACGAGGCAAGCCGCCATTTGGGAGTGGAGCAGAGCCAGGTCGGTGTTCCCGAAGGCAGCAAGATGTTGCGAGCCACAGCTCCCTGCTGGTTCCCTCCTGCATACCCAGAAGCCAAGAAGGTGGCCGAGGAGGCGGCCCTCGAGGCTCCAGAATTCCCACTGCCCTCTCATCAGCCTGCCCAGAGCTTCGGGCTCTGCGTGCCCCAGATGCACAACCAGGCCTCAGCACTCGTGGACATCCGGGCGGAGCCCCAGAATAGGGGTCCGGCGGTGCCCCCAGCGTGGCCCAAGATGGCGACGGAGGCGTGGTACTTCCCCGCGCAGAGGGGGTCGGCCTGCTGCTTGCCAGCCGCCCCAAGGCTGACAGAGAGGCCCTGTGGAGTCCGCATCTCAGCCCCCAGGGAGAGGAAGAGGATCGCCCACTTTCCCAGCCCCTGCTTGGTCGCAGGTCGCACCGATGCCAAGAGAACCCGGGTGGCCGGCAGCAGCCAACGCTCCAATGGCTCCAGGGTCGGCACACAGCCACGGAAGACTGGTCGCAACAGACGGGGGAGGGCATGCAAGACCTCCACCACACTCAGCTCTAAGCGAATCGTCCGTCGTCCATCCTTACCGACTTGGAAGAAACCCATTATCCTCCGAAGGTCTCGCTGCCAAGTCCCCACCGTCATCCGCCGAGGCTATCTCCAACTGTTCACCAAAGAGTGTCTCAAGTTCTGCGCCTCCCAGCAGGAGGCCGAGGAGAAGGCGCTGAACGAGGAGAAGGTGGCTTACGACTGCAGCCCCAACAAGAACATGTACCTGAATCTGGTCCTGAACACCCTCAAGAGACTGAAGGGCCTGACCCCCAGCTCCATGCCGGGCCTCAGCAGGGCCGCCCTGTACAGCCGCCTCCAGGAGTTCCTGCTCACCCAGGACCAGCTCAAGGAGAACGGCTACCCCTTCCCGCACCCCGAGCGGCCCGGAGGCGCCGTCCTCTTCACTGGCCAGGGGAAGGGGCCCGGCGACTCCTCCTGCAGGGTCTGCTGCCGTTGTGGCACCGACTACCTGGTGTCCTCCTCGGGCCGCTGTCTACGCGACCAGTTGTGTTATTATCACTGGGGGCGGGTCCGCTCCAGCCAAGTGGCTGGAGGCCGGGTTAGCCAGTACACCTGCTGTGCAGCTGCTCCTGGCTCAGTGGGCTGCCAGGTGGCGAAGCAGCACGTGCGGGACGGCCGCAAGGAGAGCCTCCATGGCTTCGTGAAGACCTTCAAGAAAGAGTTTTCCACAGACGCTTATCCAGGAATCTACGCCTTGGACTGTGAGATGTGCTACACCACGCATGGCCTGGAGCTGACCCGCGTCACCGTGGTGGACGCCGACATGCAAGTGGTGTACGACACCTTCGTCAAGCCCGACAACGAGATCGTGGACTACAACACCAGGTTTTCCGGAGTGACCGAGGCCGACGTCGCCAAGACGAGCGTCACGTTGCCCGAAGTCCAAGCCATCCTGCTGAGCTTTTTCAGCGCCCAAACCATCCTCATCGGGCACAGCCTGGAGAGCGATCTGCTGGCCCTCAAGCTGATCCACAGCACCGTGGTGGACACGGCCGTGCTCTTCCCGCACTACCTGGGTTTCCCCTACAAGCGTTCCCTCAGGAATCTCGCGGCCGACTACCTGGGACAGATCATCCAGGACAGCCAGGACGGCCACAACTCCAGCGAGGACGCAAACGCCTGCCTGCAGCTGGCGATGTGGAAGGTTCGACAGCGCGCCCAGATCCAGCCACGCCACCGGTCCGCCTCTCCCGCCGCCCTGGCCTGTCCTGAGCCCCAGGCCTCTTCCCAAACTGCCATCGATCCCGAGAGCTAGCCCTGTCCACCTCGCCGCAAAGCGAAAGAAACTGGAGCAGCCGGCGGCAGGAGAGGGCCAAAAGCCAAGACTAACCCCGACCCCGGACTCCCAGTCCCCCGGAGTCCCTGCCGCGGGCCGTCGTCCCTGTCCCCATCCCTCTGCCCCTCCCAGACCTCTGTCCTTCCACCAATGGGCTCCCCGAGGCCCCAGCCGCCACTCCCAGTCCCCGGAGACCCTGCCGCCGCCCCTGGCGCCTGTGCCCATCCCTCTGCCCCTCCCAGACCTCTGGCCTTCCACCACTAGCCTCCCCCAGCCCACCTGGACTTCCCCGGCCTCTGACAACAAGGCCAGCCCCCAGGCCCACCAGCCTCCTGATCGTCTTCGTTCTTGGGCCTCTTCCCCTTCTGTGGGGCTGTCTGAACCTCCCCTCCCCCACCCGATTTTTCCCCCGCCCCCGGGGCAGGCGCAGAATAAATGTCTGTATGAAGTTAAAAATTAAAAATAAAAAAAAAGCTAAAAACAACTCAAAGTCCTTTGCTTTTGAATGTGCGCTTACCTGGTTTTCTCTAGAGGCACCACTGTGAGGTGGCTCAAGCCCTTAGGCTCTGGAGTTAGACATCTGGGTTCCCATTCCAATTCCACCACTGACTAGCTTTGTCATATTGGACGCATAACTTTTTTGCGCTTCTACTTCTTGATCTTTCAAGTGTCATCAGAAGATAATTAGACACCCACACAATAGCAATGGGAGATTTTAACACCCCACCGTCAACATGAAACAGATCAACGAGACAGAAAGTTGAAAAGGATATCCAGGAACTGAACTTAGCTCTGCACCAAGCAGACCGAATAGACATCTACATTAACTCTCCACCCCAAATCAACAGAATATACATTCTTCTCAGCACCACATCACACTTATTCCAAAACTGACCACATAGTTGGAAGGAAAGCACTCCTCCGCAAATGCAAAAGAACAGAAATTACAACCAACTGTCTCTCAGACCCCAGGGCAGTCAAACTGGACCTCAGGATGAAGAAACTCACTCAAAACCGCTCAACTACACGGAAACGGAGCAATCTGCTCCTGAGTGACTACTGGGTACATAGCGAAATGAAGACAGAATAAAGATGTTCTTTGAAACCAATGAGAACAAAGACACAACATACCAGAATCTCTGGGATACATTGAAAGCAGTGTGTAGAGGGAAACGTAGCATTAAATGCCCACAAGAGAAAGCAGGAAAGATCTAAAATGGACACCCTCACGTCCCAATTCAAAGAACCAGGGAAGCAAGAGCAAACACAATGCCTGAATCAGTCAGTCAACTTCCAACAGGGCTCCAAGAGAGAATGAACCACCATGCCTCTTTAAATCCACGTTTCTATTTGGAATCTTCAATGAGAGATGAGACACTAAGCACCTAGTTTTGGTGGAATGGCTGATTTTGTCAATGTTTTCGGTGTGTGAGTGTGTGTGTGTGTGTGTATGTATGGATAACTAAATTAAACTGATAATCTGGATGCTTACATTTCCATTCATTTAATTTGTGTATGTGAGCCCACGCACACGTATATACACACACACTAACACTTCCAGAACACTGACTTAGTGAAGAACTGGATTTCCAGTGTGTCAGACAAATTTCAGAAAGCGCTGAAGAAGGGCATTTCTGATGGATTTCACCGTTCCTGGAATTTTATTTTCCTTTATAACTTAGAGTTCTTCTCTGGAGATTTAATAGATAAAAGTCTTTTGCAGTGTACGTTATTTCATTTTATTTTTATAATTTATTTAAATTGTCATTTTAAATTGACAAATAAAAATGATATATATTTATGGTGTACAACATGATGTTTCATATATGTATACATTGTGGAATGACACAAAAATCAAGCTAATTAACACATTCGTTTCCTCACATACTGATTTTATGGTGATGAGAACATGTTTCAAATCTACTCTGATAGCACATTTCAAGTATACAGTACATAGTTACCCACTGTGGTTGCCGTGCTGTTCAACATATCTCTAGAACTATTCGTATCTGAAATTTTGTATCATTAGACTAACATCTCCCAATCCCTCCCCGGCCCCTGCCTCGGGTAAGCAGCGTTCTGCTCTCTACGACTCTGAGTTCCACTTTTTTACATTGCACATAGAAGTGAGATCGTGCAGTATTTGTATTTCTGTGTTTGCTTTTTAAAACTTTATGATGTATTGATGTATTTTTTCAGACAGTGTCGGAGTCTGTCACCAAGGCTGGAGTACAGTGACACAAACACGGCTCACCACGGCCTCCACCTCCCGGGGTCAAGAGATCCTCCCACTTCAGCCTCCTGAGTAGCTAGGACTACAGGCGTCCAACACCACACCTGGCTAATTTTTGTATTTTTTGTAGAGATGGTTGATCTCCAACTCCTGGGCTCAACTCTTCCTCCTCCCTTCTCCTCCCAAAGTCCTGGGATTACAGGCCTGAGCCACTGTGTCTGGCCT
This sequence comes from Pongo pygmaeus, assembly GCF_028885625.2. Taxonomy (NCBI): domain Eukaryota; kingdom Metazoa; phylum Chordata; class Mammalia; order Primates; family Hominidae; genus Pongo; species Pongo pygmaeus. The sequence goes on from NC_072380.2 coordinate 52,660,933, forward strand.
TTGCTTTATTTCACACAGTAGAACATCCTCTAGGCTCATTCATGTTGCTAATGATAAGATTTCTTTCTTTTTCAAGGCTGAATAGGATTCTATTGGATATATGTACCTATATAGATAGATAGATAGATAGATAGATATACATTTATTATTATTGTTTTGGGGGGGATATGGTTTCGCTCGTGTTCCCCAGGCTGGAGTGCAGTGGCATGATTTCGGCTCACTACAACCTCTGCCTCCCAGGCTGAAGTGATTCTCCTGCCTCAGCTGAGATTAAAGGCATGTCCCATCATGTGCGGCCAATTTTGTGTTTCTAGGAGAGATGGGTTTTCACCATGTTGGCCAGGCTGGTCTCGAACTCCAACAATTCTACTTCAACTATTTATTGGATACAAATATTTATGTGTGAGAAACAAGATTTTCAAGAGTGAAAGATTTAAAAACGACTTAATTGTACATCAGTAAGAGGCTGGCTAACTAAATCAGAGTACGTTCATCCTTACAGAAGAATACTATGCAGCTAGAACAAAACCAAATGGAGGAAACTCTTCCAAATGGTAACTTGGAATGATGTTCAAGACTTATTGTAAAATAAGTTTACAGTAAGGTGTAAGGTACCTTATGGCAAAATTCTCTCAGAAATGTGTGTGTGTGGATTTCAAGTCATCCCAGTCCTAGAACATTGTGCTCTTTAGAGATGCCATACCTGTCTTTCCCTTTGTAATATCAAAGCAGTAATATCTTCTCTGGAGGCTTGTTGGGTGAATTGAATGGAAGAAAGTTAAGGAGGTACCAGAACCATTGCTGTTTCCCCTCCGTAGCCCTGCCACCCACTAAAGAAAGTTGGATGAGATTACTTAATGATTTCCCATTAAGTTGTATTTCCAAATATCATGATTACCATTTGAATGTAGTTGGTATGGAGCTTCGTGAGTGTGTGCTTCGTTTATTATGCATCACGTTCAGCTCCTTGTTATTTGCCTCCTAGTTATCATAGTAAAACTCTACTCCTCTACTCCGAGGAGCCCCTACCATCCGTATCGTCACTTTCCGGCCCAGCACTCTTCATGCTCATTCGTTTAAAGCATTCTACATTGGGCAAATGAATCTTGGAAGGCAAAAGCTACTGAATTTAGCGAGTTTGTGGAGGCGTTCCCACCGATCAGCCAGGTGGAGTTCCACACACCCGATGACTGCACAACTCCTATAAGGCAGCAATATGCTGCAAACCCAGACGGCCACTCTTCTCACCCCTCGTCCCTTTGCTGTTCTGGATAATGAGGTCAATAGTCACCTAGGCAACTTGCAAAACTAACTGAAATGGAGAAAGGCCTTCCGGCTGGTGACTAGCCGAGGTCCACCTGGCCCCAATAAGCTGCTGAACAAGAAGGGCTGCCAGAAATTTCCCCCTAGGGAATTTGGTGGAGACGAAGACCTGCTCACTGGACAACGGTTCCTCCCAGGATAAACCCAAGCTGAAGAAGCGGGCTCTGAGCCACCCCCTTTCACCCTCCTTTTCCCCACCCTGGCCTGCTGAAGGTGCGCGTCAGGATGCGGACTACTGAGCCCTAAAGAAATAAGTCCTTCCACTTTGACCCCACGGAGGATTGCCTGCGCGGATCTTCAACGAGTCTACAAGTGTCTAGACACGGGAGCAGTTCTGTCTGGCACAGCAGCTCCCTCAAGGAAGACAAGAGTGAGGAGAAAGGAAACTCAAGTCTGACCATTCTGCCCTGGGAGACAAGAGGAGGATCTCATCTCTCATCTTTCCAAGCAAGGCAACGAGACTTTCTCTCATCTTTCCAAGCAAGGCAAGGAGACTTTTTCTCATGAGGAAACAAAAAGAAGTTGGAAGGAACGAAACCAGCCTGGAAGGTGAATTCCTAAGGATTGCCCATTGAAACTGACAAAATGGCCCTTGTTTGACGAGAGGAATGAGCAGAGCATTGATGTGGTCAAAAAGGACTCGAGTGAGACTTTCCCAGCATGTTTCTACCAAAGCTTTGTCTAAGTTTCGCAAAACACTCTCCTAATAAGCAGATGTTTGGCTCTTCAGAAAGTCAACATGCAAAATGCCTTGAGCGTCCCATAACACTGATGCCATGATGTTGCCTTTGGTCTGCCCTCCTTTTCCTTTGACTGGACCACTGCCATCTCTTGGTAGCCATCGCTTTGATGACGCTTTGTCTTCAGGATCATATTGGCAAAGCCGTGTTCCAAATTCCGGTTACAATTTGTCAAACAGGTGCCCCAGGATCGTGATCCCTCCTGTTGAAAATTTCCACTGATAGCTCTCGTCCTCACTGCAGCTGATCTGGGCACAATGGTTTTCACAGCCACTGCAGGATTCATCTTCCACATCTTCTCATCTCTTCTTGAAACAAGCCATACCTCCGTAAAGAGTTGATTTCTTTGGGCTAGTGTCCTTAGAAGCTTTTCTTCAAACATCAATGATTTCTTCATTCTTCCACCCAAGCTTCACCGTCAATTGGATGTTTGCTCTTGCTGCAATTTTAGCGGAATTCAAGTTGCACTGATAGGAGGCCTTTTCAGTGGATGTCCCATCCTTCTTAGTGCCTCCAATGAGATCCAGTTCAGAAAGGTTGTAAGAAGTTAGTACATGTTTATTTTAGTGAAAACGAATTGAAATCCATGCATAGATTTCTCACCATGTACATTTTCTATGAACTTTCGGAAGACCCCCTGTACTGAATATTGCCCAAATCCTGGGAGAGAAGTGGATGCGGTCCACTTCCTGTCTTCAGTTTGCCCACAGTGGAGGAGTGCACAGAGCAGGGAAAGGCAGCCCCAGAGAGAGGCATGCCCTCCAGCATGTAGCAGACTGCTGGCCCAGTCCTGGCTCCATGGGTTGCTGTGTGGGCCCAGCAAGCTGACCAACCTCCCTGAACCTTAATTTAATCCTAGGTAGCCCAATTCCACTCGCTATTATAGGACTGCTGTGCAGGGACAGTCAATTAACTTAAGAAAAGGAACCTAGCTCCAAGGTTGGCAACCGGGAATTCCAGTTGATTCCATGGGCGGACCCCCTGAGGAATTCCCAAGCTGAAGTCTCGTGGAAGATGAGGTTCAGTGTGACTAGACTGAAGCACCAATCCAATGAAGGGGAAGTCCCACCCACTCTGCCCTGTGCCTGTATAAAGGTGAGGCGGGGCGGCCGCGCCACTCATTGAAGCCGCCAGTTGGGAGAGGAGCAGAGCCAGGCCGGTGCTCCCGAAGGCAGCAAGATGTTGCGAGCCACAGCTCCCTGCTGGTTCCCACCTGCATACCCAGAAGCTAAGAAGGTGGCCGAGGAGGCGGCCCACGAGGCAAGCCGCCATTTGGGAGAGGAGCAGAGCCAGGTCGGTGTTCCCGAAGGCAGCAAGATGTTGCGAGCCACAGCTCCCTGCTGGTTCCCACCTGCATACCCAGAAGCCAAGAAGGTGGCTGAGGAGGCGGCCCTCGAGGCAAGCCGCCAGTTGGGAGAGGAGCAGAGCCAGGCCGGTGCTCCCGAAGGCAGCAAGATGTTGCGAGCCACAGCTCCCTGCTGGTTCCCACCTGCATACCCAGAAGCTAAGAAGGTGGCCGAGGAGGCGCCCCACGAGGCAAGCCGCCATTTGGGAGTGGAGCAGAGCCAGGTCGGTGTTCCCGAAGGCAGCAAGATGTTGCGAGCCACAGCTCCCTGCTGGTTCCCTCCTGCATACCCAGAAGCCAAGAAGGTGGCCGAGGAGGCGGCCCTCGAGGCTCCAGAATTCCCACTGCCCTCTCATCAGCCTGCCCAGAGCTTCGGGCTCTGCGTGCCCCAGATGCACAACCAGGCCTCAGCACTCGTGGACATCCGGGCGGAGCCCCAGAATAGGGGTCCGGCGGTGCCCCCAGCGTGGCCCAAGATGGCGACGGAGGCGTGGTACTTCCCCGCGCAGAGGGGGTCGGCCTGCTGCTTGCCAGCCGCCCCAAGGCTGACAGAGAGGCCCTGTGGAGTCCGCATCTCAGCCCCCAGGGAGAGGAAGAGGATCGCCCACTTTCCCAGCCCCTGCTTGGTCGCAGGTCGCACCGATGCCAAGAGAACCCGGGTGGCCGGCAGCAGCCAACGCTCCAATGGCTCCAGGGTCGGCACACAGCCACGGAAGACTGGTCGCAACAGACGGGGGAGGGCATGCAAGACCTCCACCACACTCAGCTCTAAGCGAATCGTCCGTCGTCCATCCTTACCGACTTGGAAGAAACCCATTATCCTCCGAAGGTCTCGCTGCCAAGTCCCCACCGTCATCCGCCGAGGCTATCTCCAACTGTTCACCAAAGAGTGTCTCAAGTTCTGCGCCTCCCAGCAGGAGGCCGAGGAGAAGGCGCTGAACGAGGAGAAGGTGGCCTACGACTGCAGCCCCAACAAGAACATGTACCTGAATCTGGTCCTGAACACCCTCAAGAGACTGAAGGGCCTGACCCCCAGCTCCATGCCGGGCCTCAGCAGGGCCGCCCTGTACAGCCGCCTCCAGGAGTTCCTGCTCACCCAGGACCAGCTCAAGGAGAACGGCTACCCCTTCCCGCACCCCGAGCGGCCCGGAGGCGCCGTCCTCTTCACTGGCCAGGGGAAGGGGCCCGGCGACTCCTCCTGCAGGGTCTGCTGCCGTTGTGGCACCGACTACCTGGTGTCCTCCTCGGGCCGCTGTCTACGCGACCAGTTGTGTTATTATCACTGGGGGCGGGTCCGCTCCAGCCAAGTGGCTGGAGGCCGGGTTAGCCAGTACACCTGCTGTGCAGCTGCTCCTGGCTCAGTGGGCTGCCAGGTGGCGAAGCAGCACGTGCGGGACGGCCGCAAGGAGAGCCTCCATGGCTTCGTGAAGACCTTCAAGAAAGAGTTTTCCACAGACGCTTATCCAGGAATCTACGCCTTGGACTGTGAGATGTGCTACACCACGCATGGCCTGGAGCTGACCCGCGTCACCGTGGTGGACGCCGACATGCAAGTGGTGTACGACACCTTCGTCAAGCCCGACAACGAGATCGTGGACTACAACACCAGGTTTTCCGGAGTGACCGAGGCCGACGTCGCCAAGACGAGCGTCACGTTGCCCGAAGTCCAAGCCATCCTGCTGAGCTTTTTCAGCGCCCAAACCATCCTCATCGGGCACAGCCTGGAGAGCGATCTGCTGGCCCTCAAGCTGATCCACAGCACCGTGGTGGACACGGCCGTGCTCTTCCCGCACTACCTGGGTTTCCCCTACAAGCGTTCCCTCAGGAATCTCGCGGCCGACTACCTGGGACAGATCATCCAGGACAGCCAGGACGGCCACAACTCCAGCGAGGACGCAAACGCCTGCCTGCAGCTGGCGATGTGGAAGGTTCGACAGCGCGCCCAGATCCAGCCACGCCACCGGTCCGCCTCTCCCGCCGCCCTGGCCTGTCCTGAGCCCCAGGCCTCTTCCCAAACTGCCATCGATCCCGAGAGCTAGCCCTGTCCACCTCGCCGCAAAGCGAAAGAAACTGGAGCAGCCGGCGGCAGGAGAGGGCCAAAAGCCAAGACTAACCCCGACCCCGGACTCCCAGTCCCCCGGAGTCCCTGCCGCGGGCCGTCGTCCCTGTCCCCATCCCTCTGCCCCTCCCAGACCTCTGTCCTTCCACCAATGGGCTCCCCGAGGCCCCAGCCGCCACTCCCAGTCCCCGGAGACCCTGCCGCCGCCCCTGGCGCCTGTGCCCATCCCTCTGCCCCTCCCAGACCTCTGGCCTTCCACCACTAGCCTCCCCCAGCCCACCTGGACTTCCCCGGCCTCTGACAACAAGGCCAGCCCCCAGGCCCACCAGCCTCCTGATCGTCTTCGTTCTTGGGCCTCTTCCCCTTCTGTGGGGCTGTCTGAACCTCCCCTCCCCCACCCGATTTTTCCCCCGCCCCCGGGGCAGGCGCAGAATAAATGTCTGTATGAAGTTAAAAATTAAAAATAAAAAAAAAGCTAAAAACCACTGAAAGTCCTTTGCTTTTGAATGTGCGCTTACCTGGTTTTCTCTAGAGGCACCACTGTGAGGTGGCTCAAGCCCTTAGGCTCTGGAGTTAGACATCTGGGTTCCCATTCCAATTCCACCACTGACTAGCTTTGTCATATTGGACGCATAACTTTTTTGCGCTTCTACTTCTTGATCTTTCAAGTGTCATCAGAAGATAATTAGACACCCACACAATAGCAATGGGAGATTTTAACACCCCACCGTCAACATGAAACAGATCAACGAGACAGAAAGTTGAAAAGGATATCCAGGAACTGAACTTAGCTCTGCACCAAGCAGACCGAATAGACATCTACATTAACTCTCCACTCCAAATCAACAGAATATACATTCTTCTCAGCACCACATCACACTTATTCCAAAACTGACCACATAGTTGGAAGGAAAGCACTCCTCCGCAAATGCAAAAGAACAGAAATTACAACCAACTGTCTCTCAGACCCCAGGGCAGTCAAACTGGACCTCAGGATGAAGAAACTCACTCAAAACCGCTCAACTACACGGAAACGGAGCAATCTGCTCCTGAGTGACTACTGGGTACATAGCGAAATGAAGACAGAATAAAGATGTTCTTTGAAACCAATGAGAACAAAGACACAACATACCAGAATCTCTGGGATACATTGAAAGCAGTGTGTAGAGGGAAACGTAGCATTAAATGCCCACAAGAGAAAGCAGGAAAGATCTAAAATGGACACCCTCACGTCCCAATTCAAAGAACCAGGGAAGCAAGAGCAAACACAATGCCTGAATCAGTCAGTCAACTTCCAACAGGGCTCCAAGAGAGAATGAACCACCATGCCTCTTTAAATCCACGTTTCTATTTGGAATCTTCAATGAGAGATGAGACACTAAGCAGCTAGTTTTGGTGGAATGGCTGATTTTGTCAATGTTTTCGGTGTGTGAGTGTGTGTGTGTGTGTGTATGTATGGATAACTAAATTAAACTGATAATCTGGATGCTTACATTTCCATTCATTTAATTTGTGTATGTGAGCCCACGCACACGTATATACACACACACTAACACTTCCAGAACACTGACTTAGTGAAGAACTGGATTTCCAGTGTGTCAGACAAATTTCAGAAAGCGCTGAAGAAGGGCATTTCTGATGGATTTCACCGTTCCTGGAATTTTATTTTCCTTTATAACTTAGAGTTCTTCTCTGGAGATTTAATAGATAAAAGTCTTTTGCAGTGTACGTTATTTCATTTTATTTTTATAATTTATTTGAATTGTCATTTTAAATTGACAAATAAAAATGATATATATTTATGGTGTACAACATGATGTTTCATGTATGTATACATTGTGGAATGACACAAAAATCAAGCTAATTAACACATTCGTTTCCTCACATACTGATTTTATGGTGATGAGAACATGTTTCAAATCTACTCTGATAGCACATTTCAAGTATACAGTACATAGTTACCCACTGTGGTTGCCGTGCTGTTCAACATATCTCTAGAACTATTCGTATCTGGAATTTTGTATCATTAGACTAACATCTCCCAATCCCTCCCCGGCCCCTGCCTCGGGTAAGCAGCGTTCTGCTCTCTACGACTCTGAGTTCCACTTTTTTACATTGCACATAGAAGTGAGATCGTGCAGTATTTGTATTTCTGTGTTTGCTTTTTAAAACTTTATGATGTATTGATGTATTTTTTCAGACAGTGTCGGAGTCTGTCACCAAGGCTGGAGTACAGTGACACAAACACGGCTCACCACGGCCTCCACCTCCCGGGGTCAAGAGATCTTCCCACTTCAGCCTCCTGAGTAGCTAGGACTACAGGCGTCCAACACCACACCTGGCTAATTTTTGTATTTTTTGTAGAGATGGTTGATCTCCAACTCCTGGGCTCAACTCTTCCTCCTCCCTTCTCCTCCCAAAGTCCTGGGATTACAGGCCTGAGCCACTGTGTCTGGCCTTTGCTTTATTTCACACAGTAGAACATCCTCTAGGCTCATTCATGTTGCTAATGATAAGATTTCTTTCTTTTTCAAGGCTGAATAGGATTCTATTGGATATATGTACCTATATAGATAGATAGATAGATAGATAGATATACATTTATTATTATTGTTTTGGGGGGGATATGGTTTCGCTCGTGTTCCCCAGGCTGGAGTGCAGTGGCATGATTTCGGCTCACTACAACCTCTGCCTCCCAGGCTGAAGTGATTCTCCTGCCTCAGCTGAGATTAAAGGCATGTCCCATCATGTGCGGCCAATTTTGTGTTTCTAGGAGAGATGGGTTTTCACCATGTTGGCCAGGCTGGTCTCGAACTCCAACAATTCTACTTCAACTATTTATTGGAAACAAATACTTATGTGTGAGAAACAAGATTTTCAAGAGTGAAAGATTTAAAAACGACTTAATTGTACATCAGTAAGAGGCTGGCTAACTAAATCAGAGTACGTTCATCCTTACAGAAGAATACTATGCAGCTAGAACAAAACCAAATGGAGGAAACTCTTCCAAATGGTAACTTGGAATGATGTTCAAGACTTATTGTAAAATAAGTTTACAGTAAGGTGTAAGGTACCTTATGGCAAAATTCTCTCAGAAATGTGTGTGTGTGGATTTCAAGTCATCCCAGTCCTAGAACATTGTGCTCTTTAGAGATGCCATACCTGTCTTTCCCTTTGTAATATCAAAGCAGTAATATCTTCTCTGGAGGCTTGTTGGGTGAATTTAATGGAAGAAAGTTAAGGAGGTACCAGAACCATTGCTGTTTCCCCTCCGTAGCCCTGCGACCCACTAAAGAAAGTTGGATGAGATTACTTAATGATTTCCCATTAAGTTGTATTTCCAAATATCATGATTACCATTTGAATGTAGTTGGTATGGAGCTTCGTGAGTGTGTGCTTCGTTTATTATGCATCACGTTCAGCTCCTTGTTATTTGCCTCCTAGTTATCATAGTAAAACTCTACTCCTCTACTCCGAGGAGCCCCTACCATCCGTATCGTCACTTTCCGGCCCAGCACTCTTCATGCTCGTTCGTTTAAAGCATTCTACATTGGGCAAATGAATCTTGGAAGGCAAAAGCTACTGAATTTAGCGAGTTTGTGGAGGCGTTCCCACCGATCAGCCAGGTGGAGTTCCACACACCCGATGACTGCACAACTCCTATAAGGCAGCAATATGCTGCAAACCCAGACGGCCACTCTTCTCACCCCTCGTCCCTTTGCTGTTCTGGATAATGAGGTCAATAGTCACCTAGGCAACTTGCAAAACTAACTGAAATGGAGAAAGGCCTTCCGGCTGGTGACTAGCCGAGGTCCACCTGGCCCCAATAAGCTGCTGAACAAGAAGGGCTGCCAGAAATTTCCCCCTAGGGAATTTGGTGGAGACGAAGACCTGCTCACTGGACAACGGTTCCTCCCAGGATAAACCCAAGCTGAAGAAGCGGGCTCTGAGCCACCCCCTTTCACCCTCCTTTTCCCCACCCTGGCCTGCTGAAGGTGCGCGTCAGGATGCGGACTACTGAGCCCTAAAGAAATAAGTCCTTCCACTTTGACCCCACGGAGGATTGCCTGCGCGGATCTTCAACGAGTCTACCAGTGTCTAGACACGGGAGCAGTTCTGTCTGGCACAGCAGCTCCCTCAAGGAAGACAAGAGTGAGGAGAAAGGAAACTCAAGTCTGACCATTCTGCCCTGGGAGACAAGAGGAGGATCTCATCTCTCATCTTTCCAAGCAAGGCAACGAGACTTTCTCTCATCTTTCCAAGCAAGGCAAGGAGACTTTTTCTCATGAGGAAACAAAAAGAAGTTGGAAGGAACGAAACCAGCCTGGAAGGTGAATTCCTAAGGATTGCCCATTGAAACTGACAAAATGGCCCTTGTTTGACGAGAGGAATGAGCAGAGGATTGATGTGGTCAAAAAGGACTCGAGTGAGACTTTCCCAGCATGTTTCTACCAAAGCTTTGTCTAAGTTTCGCAAAACACTCTCCTAATAAGCAGATGTTTGGCTCTTCAGAAAGTCAACATGCAAAATGCCTTGAGCGTCCCATAACACTGATGCCATGATGTTGCCTTTGGTCTGCCCTCCTTTTCCTTTGACTGGACCACTGCCATCTCTTGGTAGCCATCGCTTTGATGACGCTTTGTCTTCAGGATCATATTGGCAAAGCCATGTTCCAAATTCCGGTTACAATTTGTCAAACAGGTGCCCCAGGATCGTGATCCCTCCTGTTGAAAATTTCCACTGATAGCTCTCGTCCTCACTGCAGCTGATCTGGGCACAATGGTTTTCACAGCCACTGCAGGATTCATCTTCCACATCTTCTCATCTCTTCTTGAAACAAGCCATACCTCCGTAAAGAGTTGATTTCTTTGGGCTAGTGTCCTTAGAAGCTTTTCTTCAAACATCAATGATTTCTTCATTCTTCCACCCAAGCTTCACCGTCAATTGGATGTTTGCTCTTGCTGCAATTTTAGCGGAATTCAAGTTGCACTGATAGGAGGCCTTTTCAGTGGATGTCTCATCCTTCTTAGTGCCTCCAATGAGATCCAGTTCAGAAAGGTTGTAAGAAGTTAGTACATGTTTATTTTAGTGAAAACGAATTGAAATCCATGCATAGATTTCTCACCATGTACATTTTCTATGAACTTTCGGAAGACCCCCTGTACTGAATATTGCCCAAATCCTGGGAGAGAAGTGGATGCGGTCCACTTCCTGTCTTCAGTTTGCCCACAGTGGAGGAGTGCACAGAGCAGGGAAAGGCAGCCCCAGAGAGAGGCATGCCCTCCAGCATGTAGCAGACTGCTGGCCCAGTCCTGGCTCCATGGGTTGCTGTGTGGGCCCAGCAAGCTGACCAACCTCCCTGAACCTTAATTTAATCCTAGGTAGCCCAATTCCACTCGCTATTATAGGACTGCTGTGCAGGGACAGTCAATTAACTTAAGAAAAGGAACCTAGCTCCAAGTTTGGCAACCGGGAATTCCAGTTGATTCCATGGGCGGACCCCCTGAGGAATTCCCAAGCTGAAGTCTCGTGGAAGATGAGGTTCAGTGTGACTAGACTGAAGCACCAATCCAATGAAGGGGAAGTCCCACCCACTCTGCCCTGTGCCTGTATAAAGGTGAGGCGGGGCGGCCGCGCCACTCATTGAAGCCGCCAGTTGGGAGAGGAGCAGAGCCAGGCCGGTGCTCCCGAAGGCAGCAAGATGTTGCGAGCCACAGCTCCCTGCTGGTTCCCACCTGCATACCCAGAAGCTAAGAAGGTGGCCGAGGAGGCGGCCCACGAGGCAAGCCGCCATTTGGGAGAGGAGCAGAGCCAGGTCGGTGTTCCCGAAGGCAGCAAGATGTTGCGAGCCACAGCTCCCTGCTGGTTCCCACCTGCATGCCCAGAAGCCAAGAAGGTGGCCGAGGAGGCGGCCCTCGAGGCAAGCCGCCAGTTGGGAGAGGAGCAGAGCCAGGCCGGTGCTCCCGAAGGCAGCAAGATGTTGCGAGCCACAGCTCCCTGCTGGTTCCCACCTGCATACCCAGAAGCTAAGAAGGTGGCCGAGGAGGCGCCCCACGAGGCAAGCCGCCATTTGGGAGTGGAGCAGAGCCAGGTCGGTGTTCCCGAAGGCAGCAAGATGTTGCGAGCCACAGCTCCCTGCTGGTTCCCTCCTGCATACCCAGAAGCCAAGAAGGTGGCCGAGGAGGCGGCCCTCGAGGCTCCAGAATTCCCACTGCCCTCTCATCAGCCTGCCCAGAGCTTCGGGCTCTGCGTGCCCCAGATGCACAACCAGGCCTCAGCACTCGTGGACATCCGGGCGGAGCCCCAGAATAGGGGTCCGGCGGTGCCCCCAGCGTGGCCCAAGATGGCGACGGAGGCGTGGTACTTCCCCGCGCAGAGGGGGTCGGCCTGCTGCTTGCCAGCCGCCCCAAGGCTGACAGAGAGGCCCTGTGGAGTCCGCATCTCAGCCCCCAGGGAGAGGAAGAGGATCGCCCACTTTCCCAGCCCCTGCTTGGTCGCAGGTCGCACCGATGCCAAGAGAACCCGGGTGGCCGGCAGCAGCCAACGCTCCAATGGCTCCAGGGTCGGCACACAGCCACGGAAGACTGGTCGCAACAGACGGGGGAGGGCATGCAAGACCTCCACCACACTCAGCTCTAAGCGAATCGTCCGTCGTCCATCCTTACCGACTTGGAAGAAACCCATTATCCTCCGAAGGTCTCGCTGCCAAGTCCCCACCGTCATCCGCCGAGGCTATCTCCAACTGTTCACCAAAGAGTGTCTCAAGTTCTGCGCCTCCCAGCAGGAGGCCGAGGAGAAGGCGCTGAACGAGGAGAAGGTGGCCTACGACTGCAGCCCCAACAAGAACATGTACCTGAATCTGGTCCTGAACACCCTCAAGAGACTGAAGGGCCTGACCCCCAGCTCCATGCCGGGCCTCAGCAGGGCCGCCCTGTACAGCCGCCTCCAGGAGTTCCTGCTCACCCAGGACCAGCTCAAGGAGAACGGCTACCCCTTCCCGCACCCCGAGCGGCCCGGAGGCGCCGTCCTCTTCACTGGCCAGGGGAAGGGGCCCGGCGACTCCTCCTGCAGGGTCTGCTGCCGTTGTGGCACCGACTACCTGGTGTCCTCCTCGGGCCGCTGTCTACGCGACCAGTTGTGTTATTATCACTGGGGGCGGGTCCGCTCCAGCCAAGTGGCTGGAGGCCGGGTTAGCCAGTACACCTGCTGTGCAGCTGCTCCTGGCTCAGTGGGCTGCCAGGTGGCGAAGCAGCACGTGCGGGACGGCCGCAAGGAGAGCCTCCATGGCTTCGTGAAGACCTTCAAGAAAGAGTTTTCCACAGACGCTTATCCAGGAATCTACGCCTTGGACTGTGAGATGTGCTACACCACGCATGGCCTGGAGCTGACCCGCGTCACCGTGGTGGACGCCGACATGCAAGTGGTGTACGACACCTTCGTCAAGCCCGACAACGAGATCGTGGACTACAACACCAGGTTTTCCGGAGTGACCGAGGCCGACGTCGCCAAGACGAGCGTCACGTTGCCCGAAGTCCAAGCCATCCTGCTGAGCTTTTTCAGCGCCCAAACCATCCTCATCGGGCACAGCCTGGAGAGCGATCTGCTGGCCCTCAAGCTGATCCACAGCACCGTGGTGGACACGGCCGTGCTCTTCCCGCACTACCTGGGTTTCCCCTACAAGCGTTCCCTCAGGAATCTCGCGGCCGACTACCTGGGACAGATCATCCAGGACAGCCAGGACGGCCACAACTCCAGCGAGGACGCAAACGCCTGCCTGCAGCTGGCGATGTGGAAGGTTCGACAGCGCGCCCAGATCCAGCCACGCCACCGGTCCGCCTCTCCCGCCGCCCTGGCCTGTCCTGAGCCCCAGGCCTCTTCCCAAACTGCCATCGATCCCGAGAGCTAGCCCTGTCCACCTCGCCGCAAAGCGAAAGAAACTGGAGCAGCCGGCGGCAGGAGAGGGCCAAAAGCCAAGACTAACCCCGACCCCGGACTCCCAGTCCCCCGGAGTCCCTGCCGCGGGCCGTCGTCCCTGTCCCCATCCCTCTGCCCCTCCCAGACCTCTGTCCTTCCACCAATGGGCTCCCCGAGGCCCCAGCCGCCACTCCCAGTCCCCGGAGACCCTGCCGCCGCCCCTGGCGCCTGTGCCCATCCCTCTGCCCCTCCCAGACCTCTGGCCTTCCACCACTAGCCTCCCCCAGCCCACCTGGACTTCCCCGGCCTCTGACAACAAGGCCAGCCCCCAGGCCCACCAGCCTCCTGATCGTCTTCGTTCTTGGGCCTCTTCCCCTTCTGTGGGGCTGTCTGAACCTCCCCTCCCCCACCCGATTTTTCCCCCGCCCCCGGGGCAGGCGCAGAATAAATGTCTGTATGAAGTTAAAAATTAAAAATAAAAAAAAAGCTAAAAACAACTCAAAGTCCTTTGCTTTTGAATGTGCGCTTACCTGGTTTTCTCTAGAGGCACCACTGTGAGGTGGCTCAAGCCCTTAGGCTCTGGAGTTAGACATCTGGGTTCCCATTCCAATTCCACCACTGACTAGCTTTGTCATATTGGACGCATAACTTTTTTGCGCTTCTACTTCTTGATCTTTCAAGTGTCATCAGAAGATAATTAGACACCCACACAATAGCAATGGGAGATTTTAACACCCCACCGTCAACATGAAACAGATCAACGAGACAGAAAGTTGAAAAGGATATCCAGGAACTGAACTTAGCTCTGCACCAAGCAGACCGAATAGACATCTACATTAACTCTCCACTCCAAATCAACAGAATATACATTCTTCTCAGCACCACATCACACTTATTCCAAAACTGACCACATAGTTGGAAGGAAAGCACTCCTCCGCAAATGCAAAAGAACAGAAATTACAACCAACTGTCTCTCAGACCCCAGGGCAGTCAAACTGGACCTCAGGATGAAGAAACTCACTCAAAACCGCTCAACTACACGGAAACGGAGCAATCTGCTCCTGAGTGACTACTGGGTACATAGCGAAATGAAGACAGAATAAAGATGTTCTTTGAAACCAATGAGAACAAAGACACAACATACCAGAATCTCTGGGATACATTGAAAGCAGTGTGTAGAGGGAAACGTAGCATTAAATGCCCACAAGAGAAAGCAGGAAAGATCTAAAATGGACACCCTCACGTCCCAATTCAAAGAACCAGGGAAGCAAGAGCAAACACAATGCCTGAATCAGTCAGTCAACTTCCAACAGGGCTCCAAGAGAGAATGAACCACCATGCCTCTTTAAATCCACGTTTCTATTTGGAATCTTCAATGAGAGATGAGACACTAAGCAGCTAGTTTTGGTGGAATGGCTGATTTTGTCAATGTTTTCGGTGTGTGAGTGTGTGTGTGTGTGTGTATGTATGGATAACTAAATTAAACTGATAATCTGGATGCTTACATTTCCATTCATTTAATTTGTGTATGTGAGCCCACGCACACGTATATACACACACACTAACACTTCCAGAACACTGACTTAGTGAAGAACTGGATTTCCAGTGTGTCAGACAAATTTCAGAAAGCGCTGAAGAAGGGCATTTCTGATGGATTTCACCGTTCCTGGAATTTTATTTTCCTTTATAACTTAGAGTTCTTCTCTGGAGATTTAATAGATAAAAGTCTTTTGCAGTGTACGTTATTTCATTTTATTTTTATAATTTATTTGAATTGTCATTTTAAATTGACAAATAAAAATGATATATATTTATGGTGTACAACATGATGTTTCATGTATGTATACATTGTGGAATGACACAAAAATCAAGCTAATTAACACATTCGTTTCCTCACATACTGATTTTATGGTGATGAGAACATGTTTCAAATCTACTCTGATAGCACATTTCAAGTATACAGTACATAGTTACCCACTGTGGTTGCCGTGCTGTTCAACATATCTCTAGAACTATTCGTATCTGGAATTTTGTATCATTAGACTAACATCTCCCAATCCCTCCCCGGCCCCTGCCTCGGGTAAGCAGCGTTCTGCTCTCTACGACTCTGAGTTCCACTTTTTTACATTGCACATAGAAGTGAGATCGTGCAGTATTTGTATTTCTGTGTTTGCTTTTTAAAACTTTATGATGTATTGATGTATTTTTTCAGACAGTGTCGGAGTCTGTCACCAAGGCTGGAGTACAGTGACACAAACACGGCTCACCACGGCCTCCACCTCCCGGGGTCAAGAGATCTTCCCACTTCAGCCTCCTGAGTAGCTAGGACTACAGGCGTCCAACACCACACCTGGCTAATTTTTGTATTTTTTGTAGAGATGGTTGATCTCCAACTCCTGGGCTCAACTCTTCCTCCTCCCTTCTCCTCCCAAAGTCCTGGGATTACAGGCCTGAGCCACTGTGTCTGGCCTTTGCTTTATTTCACACAGTAGAACATCCTCTAGGCTCATTCATGTTGCTAATGATAAGATTTCTTTCTTTTTCAAGGCTGAATAGGATTCTATTGGATATATGTACCTATATAGATAGATAGATAGATAGATAGATATACATTTATTATTATTGTTTTGGGGGGGATATGGTTTCGCTCGTGTTCCCCAGGCTGGAGTGCAGTGGCATGATTTCGGCTCACTACAACCTCTGCCTCCCAGGCTGAAGTGATTCTCCTGCCTCAGCTGAGATTAAAGGCATGTCCCATCATGTGCGGCCAATTTTGTGTTTCTAGGAGAGATGGGTTTTCACCATGTTGGCCAGGCTGGTCTCGAACTCCAACAATTCTACTTCAACTATTTATTGGAAACAAATACTTATGTGTGAGAAACAAGATTTTCAAGAGTGAAAGATTTAAAAACGACTTAATTGTACATCAGTAAGAGGCTGGCTAACTAAATCAGAGTACGTTCATCCTTACAGAAGAATACTATGCAGCTAGAACAAAACCAAATGGAGGAAACTCTTCCAAATGGTAACTTGGAATGATGTTCAAGACTTATTGTAAAATAAGTTTACAGTAAGGTGTAAGGTACCTTATGGCAAAATTCTCTCAGAAATGTGTGTGTGTGGATTTCAAGTCATCCCAGTCCTAGAACATTGTGCTCTTTAGAGATGCCATACCTGTCTTTCCCTTTGTAATATCAAAGCAGTAATATCTTCTCTGGAGGCTTGTTGGGTGAATTTAATGGAAGAAAGTTAAGGAGGTACCAGAACCATTGCTGTTTCCCCTCCGTAGCCCTGCGACCCACTAAAGAAAGTTGGATGAGATTACTTAATGATTTCCCATTAAGTTGTATTTCCAAATATCATGATTACCATTTGAATGTAGTTGGTATGGAGCTTCGTGAGTGTGTGCTTCGTTTATTATGCATCACGTTCAGCTCCTTGTTATTTGCCTCCTAGTTATCATAGTAAAACTCTACTCCTCTACTCCGAGGAGCCCCTACCATCCGTATCGTCACTTTCCGGCCCAGCACTCTTCATGCTCGTTCGTTTAAAGCATTCTACATTGGGCAAATGAATCTTGGAAGGCAAAAGCTACTGAATTTAGCGAGTTTGTGGAGGCGTTCCCACCGATCAGCCAGGTGGAGTTCCACACACCCGATGACTGCACAACTCCTATAAGGCAGCAATATGCTGCAAACCCAGACGGCCACTCTTCTCACCCCTCGTCCCTTTGCTGTTCTGGATAATGAGGTCAATAGTCACCTAGGCAACTTGCAAAACTAACTGAAATGGAGAAAGGCCTTCCGGCTGGTGACTAGCCGAGGTCCACCTGGCCCCAATAAGCTGCTGAACAAGAAGGGCTGCCAGAAATTTCCCCCTAGGGAATTTGGTGGAGACGAAGACCTGCTCACTGGACAACGGTTCCTCCCAGGATAAACCCAAGCTGAAGAAGCGGGCTCTGAGCCACCCCCTTTCACCCTCCTTTTCCCCACCCTGGCCTGCTGAAGGTGCGCGTCAGGATGCGGACTACTGAGCCCTAAAGAAATAAGTCCTTCCACTTTGACCCCACGGAGGATTGCCTGCGCGGATCTTCAACGAGTCTACCAGTGTCTAGACACGGGAGCAGTTCTGTCTGGCACAGCAGCTCCCTCAAGGAAGACAAGAGTGAGGAGAAAGGAAACTCAAGTCTGACCATTCTGCCCTGGGAGACAAGAGGAGGATCTCATCTCTCATCTTTCCAAGCAAGGCAACGAGACTTTCTCTCATCTTTCCAAGCAAGGCAAGGAGACTTTTTCTCATGAGGAAACAAAAAGAAGTTGGAAGGAACGAAACCAGCCTGGAAGGTGAATTCCTAAGGATTGCCCATTGAAACTGACAAAATGGCCCTTGTTTGACGAGAGGAATGAGCAGAGGATTGATGTGGTCAAAAAGGACTCGAGTGAGACTTTCCCAGCATGTTTCTACCAAAGCTTTGTCTAAGTTTCGCAAAACACTCTCCTAATAAGCAGATGTTTGGCTCTTCAGAAAGTCAACATGCAAAATGCCTTGAGCGTCCCATAACACTGATGCCATGATGTTGCCTTTGGTCTGCCCTCCTTTTCCTTTGACTGGACCACTGCCATCTCTTGGTAGCCATCGCTTTGATGACGCTTTGTCTTCAGGATCATATTGGCAAAGCCATGTTCCAAATTCCGGTTACAATTTGTCAAACAGGTGCCCCAGGATCGTGATCCCTCCTGTTGAAAATTTCCACTGATAGCTCTCGTCCTCACTGCAGCTGATCTGGGCACAATGGTTTTCACAGCCACTGCAGGATTCATCTTCCACATCTTCTCATCTCTTCTTGAAACAAGCCATACCTCCGTAAAGAGTTGATTTCTTTGGGCTAGTGTCCTTAGAAGCTTTTCTTCAAACATCAATGATTTCTTCATTCTTCCACCCAAGCTTCACCGTCAATTGGATGTTTGCTCTTGCTGCAATTTTAGCGGAATTCAAGTTGCACTGATAGGAGGCCTTTTCAGTGGATGTCTCATCCTTCTTAGTGCCTCCAATGAGATCCAGTTCAGAAAGGTTGTAAGAAGTTAGTACATGTTTATTTTAGTGAAAACGAATTGAAATCCATGCATAGATTTCTCACCATGTACATTTTCTATGAACTTTCGGAAGACCCCCTGTACTGAATATTGCCCAAATCCTGGGAGAGAAGTGGATGCGGTCCACTTCCTGTCTTCAGTTTGCCCACAGTGGAGGAGTGCACAGAGCAGGGAAAGGCAGCCCCAGAGAGAGGCATGCCCTCCAGCATGTAGCAGACTGCTGGCCCAGTCCTGGCTCCATGGGTTGCTGTGTGGGCCCAGCAAGCTGACCAACCTCCCTGAACCTTAATTTAATCCTAGGTAGCCCAATTCCACTCGCTATTATAGGACTGCTGTGCAGGGACAGTCAATTAACTTAAGAAAAGGAACCTAGCTCCAAGTTTGGCAACCGGGAATTCCAGTTGATTCCATGGGCGGACCCCCTGAGGAATTCCCAAGCTGAAGTCTCGTGGAAGATGAGGTTCAGTGTGACTAGACTGAAGCACCAATCCAATGAAGGGGAAGTCCCACCCACTCTGCCCTGTGCCTGTATAAAGGTGAGGCGGGGCGGCCGCGCCACTCATTGAAGCCGCCAGTTGGGAGAGGAGCAGAGCCAGGCCGGTGCTCCCGAAGGCAGCAAGATGTTGCGAGCCACAGCTCCCTGCTGGTTCCCACCTGCATACCCAGAAGCTAAGAAGGTGGCCGAGGAGGCGGCCCACGAGGCAAGCCGCCATTTGGGAGAGGAGCAGAGCCAGGTCGGTGTTCCCGAAGGCAGCAAGATGTTGCGAGCCACAGCTCCCTGCTGGTTCCCACCTGCATGCCCAGAAGCCAAGAAGGTGGCCGAGGAGGCGGCCCTCGAGGCAAGCCGCCAGTTGGGAGAGGAGCAGAGCCAGGCCGGTGCTCCCGAAGGCAGCAAGATGTTGCGAGCCACAGCTCCCTGCTGGTTCCCACCTGCATACCCAGAAGCTAAGAAGGTGGCCGAGGAGGCGCCCCACGAGGCAAGCCGCCATTTGGGAGTGGAGCAGAGCCAGGTCGGTGTTCCCGAAGGCAGCAAGATGTTGCGAGCCACAGCTCCCTGCTGGTTCCCTCCTGCATACCCAGAAGCCAAGAAGGTGGCCGAGGAGGCGGCCCTCGAGGCTCCAGAATTCCCACTGCCCTCTCATCAGCCTGCCCAGAGCTTCGGGCTCTGCGTGCCCCAGATGCACAACCAGGCCTCAGCACTCGTGGACATCCGGGCGGAGCCCCAGAATAGGGGTCCGGCGGTGCCCCCAGCGTGGCCCAAGATGGCGACGGAGGCGTGGTACTTCCCCGCGCAGAGGGGGTCGGCCTGCTGCTTGCCAGCCGCCCCAAGGCTGACAGAGAGGCCCTGTGGAGTCCGCATCTCAGCCCCCAGGGAGAGGAAGAGGATCGCCCACTTTCCCAGCCCCTGCTTGGTCGCAGGTCGCACCGATGCCAAGAGAACCCGGGTGGCCGGCAGCAGCCAACGCTCCAATGGCTCCAGGGTCGGCACACAGCCACGGAAGACTGGTCGCAACAGACGGGGGAGGGCATGCAAGACCTCCACCACACTCAGCTCTAAGCGAATCGTCCGTCGTCCATCCTTACCGACTTGGAAGAAACCCATTATCCTCCGAAGGTCTCGCTGCCAAGTCCCCACCGTCATCCGCCGAGGCTATCTCCAACTGTTCACCAAAGAGTGTCTCAAGTTCTGCGCCTCCCAGCAGGAGGCCGAGGAGAAGGCGCTGAACGAGGAGAAGGTGGCTTACGACTGCAGCCCCAACAAGAACATGTACCTGAATCTGGTCCTGAACACCCTCAAGAGACTGAAGGGCCTGACCCCCAGCTCCATGCCGGGCCTCAGCAGGGCCGCCCTGTACAGCCGCCTCCAGGAGTTCCTGCTCACCCAGGACCAGCTCAAGGAGAACGGCTACCCCTTCCCGCACCCCGAGCGGCCCGGAGGCGCCGTCCTCTTCACTGGCCAGGGGAAGGGGCCCGGTGACTCCTCCTGCAGGGTCTGCTGCCGTTGTGGCACCGACTACCTGGTGTCCTCCTCGGGCCACTGTCTACGCGACCAGTTGTGTTATTATCACTGGGGGCGGGTCCGCTCCAGCCAAGTGGCTGGAGGCCGGGTTAGCCAGTACACCTGCTGTGCAGCTGCTCCTGGCTCAGTGGGCTGCCAGGTGGCGAAGCAGCACGTGCGGGACGGCCGCAAGGAGAGCCTCCATGGCTTCGTGAAGACCTTCAAGAAAGAGTTTTCCACAGACGCTTATCCAGGAATCTACGCCTTGGACTGTGAGATGTGCTACACCACGCATGGCCTGGAGCTGACCCGCGTCACCGTGGTGGACGCCGACATGCAAGTGGTGTACGACACCTTCGTCAAGCCCGACAACGAGATCGTGGACTA
Source organism: Pongo pygmaeus (assembly GCF_028885625.2). Taxonomy (NCBI): domain Eukaryota; kingdom Metazoa; phylum Chordata; class Mammalia; order Primates; family Hominidae; genus Pongo; species Pongo pygmaeus. The sequence goes on from NC_072380.2 coordinate 52,681,793, forward strand.
CAACACCAGGTTTTCCGGAGTGACCGAGGCCGACGTCGCCAAGACGAGCGTCACGTTGCCGGAAATCCAAGCCATCCTGCTGAGCTTTTTCAGCGCCCAAACCATCCTCATCGGGCACAGCCTGGAGAGCGATCTGCTGGCCCTCAAGCTGATCCACAGCACCGTGGTGGACACGGCCGTGCTCTTCCCGCACTACCTGGGTTTCCCCTACAAGCGTTCCCTCAGGAATCTCGCGGCCGACTACCTGGGACAGATCATCCAGGACAGCCAGGACGGCCACAACTCCAGCGAGGACGCAAACGCCTGCCTGCAGCTGGCGATGTGGAAGGTTCGACAGCGCGCCCAGATCCAGCCACGCCACCGGTCCGCCTCTCCCGCCGCCCTGGCCTGTCCTGAGCCCCAGGCCTCTTCCCAAACTGCCATCGATCCCGAGAGCTAGCCCTGTCCACCTCGCCGCAAAGCGAAAGAAACTGGAGCAGCCGGCGGCAGGAGAGGGCCAAAAGCCAAGACTAACCCCGACCCCGGACTCCCAGTCCCCCGGAGTCCCTGCCGCGGGCCGTCGTCCCTGTCCCCATCCCTCTGCCCCTCCCAGACCTCTGTCCTTCCACCAATGGGCTCCCCGAGGCCCCAGCCGCCACTCCCAGTCCCCGGAGACCCTGCCGCCGCCCCTGGCGCCTGTGCCCATCCCTCTGCCCCTCCCAGACCTCTGGCCTTCCACCACTAGCCTCCCCCAGCCCACCTGGACTTCCCCGGCCTCTGACAACAAGGCCAGCCCCCAGGCCCACCAGCCTCCTGATCGTCTTCGTTCTTGGGCCTCTTCCCCTTCTGTGGGGCTGTCTGAACCTCCCCTCCCCCACCCGATTTTTCCCCCGCCCCCGGGGCAGGCGCAGAATAAATGTCTGTATGAAGTTAAAAATTAAAAATAAAAAAAAAGCTAAAAACAACTCAAAGTCCTTTGCTTTTGAATGTGCGCTTACCTGGTTTTCTCTAGAGGCACCACTGTGAGGTGGCTCAAGCCCTTAGGCTCTGGAGTTAGACATCTGGGTTCCCATTCCAATTCCACCACTGACTAGCTTTGTCATATTGGACGCATAACTTTTTTGCGCTTCTACTTCTTGATCTTTCAAGTGTCATCAGAAGATAATTAGACACCCACACAATAGCAATGGGAGATTTTAACACCCCACCGTCAACATGAAACAGATCAACGAGACAGAAAGTTGAAAAGGATATCCAGGAACTGAACTTAGCTCTGCACCAAGCAGACCGAATAGACATCTACATTAACTCTCCACCCCAAATCAACAGAATATACATTCTTCTCAGCACCACATCACACTTATTCCAAAACTGACCACATAGTTGGAAGGAAAGCACTCCTCCGCAAATGCAAAAGAACAGAAATTACAACCAACTGTCTCTCAGACCCCAGGGCAGTCAAACTGGACCTCAGGATGAAGAAACTCACTCAAAACCGCTCAACTACACGGAAACGGAGCAATCTGCTCCTGAGTGACTACTGGGTACATAGCGAAATGAAGACAGAATAAAGATGTTCTTTGAAACCAATGAGAACAAAGACACAACATACCAGAATCTCTGGGATACATTGAAAGCAGTGTGTAGAGGGAAACGTAGCATTAAATGCCCACAAGAGAAAGCAGGAAAGATCTAAAATGGACACCCTCACGTCCCAATTCAAAGAACCAGGGAAGCAAGAGCAAACACAATGCCTGAATCAGTCAGTCAACTTCCAACAGGGCTCCAAGAGAGAATGAACCACCATGCCTCTTTAAATCCACGTTTCTATTTGGAATCTTCAATGAGAGATGAGACACTAAGCAGCTAGTTTTGGTGGAATGGCTGATTTTGTCAATGTTTTCGGTGTGTGAGTGTGTGTGTGTGTGTGTATGTATGGATAACTAAATTAAACTGATAATCTGGATGCTTACATTTCCATTCATTTAATTTGTGTATGTGAGCCCACGCACACGTATATACACACACACTAACACTTCCAGAACACTGACTTAGTGAAGAACTGGATTTCCAGTGTGTCAGACAAATTTCAGAAAGCGCTGAAGAAGGGCATTTCTGATGGATTTCACCGTTCCTGGAATTTTATTTTCCTTTATAACTTAGAGTTCTTCTCTGGAGATTTAATAGATAAAAGTCTTTTGCAGTGTACGTTATTTCATTTTATTTTTATAATTTATTTAAATTGTCATTTTAAATTGACAAATAAAAATGATATATATTTATGGTGTACAACATGATGTTTCATATATGTATACATTGTGGAATGACACAAAAATCAAGCTAATTAACACATTCGTTTCCTCACATACTGATTTTATGGTGATGAGAACATGTTTCAAATCTACTCTGATAGCACATTTCAAGTATACAGTACATAGTTACCCACTGTGGTTGCCGTGCTGTTCAACATATCTCTAGAACTATTCGTATCTGAAATTTTGTATCATTAGACTAACATCTCCCAATCCCTCCCCGGCCCCTGCCTCGGGTAAGCAGCGTTCTGCTCTCTACGACTCTGAGTTCCACTTTTTTACATTGCACATAGAAGTGAGATCGTGCAGTATTTGTATTTCTGTGTTTGCTTTTTAAAACTTTATGATGTATTGATGTATTTTTTCAGACAGTGTCGGAGTCTGTCACCAAGGCTGGAGTACAGTGACACAAACACGGCTCACCACGGCCTCCACCTCCCGGGGTCAAGAGATCCTCCCACTTCAGCCTCCTGAGTAGCTAGGACTACAGGCGTCCAACACCACACCTGGCTAATTTTTGTATTTTTTGTAGAGATGGTTGATCTCCAACTCCTGGGCTCAACTCTTCCTCCTCCCTTCTCCTCCCAAAGTCCTGGGATTACAGGCCTGAGCCACTGTGTCTGGCCTTTGCTTTATTTCACACAGTAGAACATCCTCTAGGCTCATTCATGTTGCTAATGATAAGATTTCTTTCTTTTTCAAGGCTGAATAGGATTCTATTGGATATATGTACCTATATAGATAGATAGATAGATAGATAGATATACATTTATTATTATTGTTTTGGGGGGGATATGGTTTCGCTCGTGTTCCCCAGGCTGGAGTGCAGTGGCATGATTTCGGCTCACTACAACCTCTGCCTCCCAGGCTGAAGTGATTCTCCTGCCTCAGCTGAGATTAAAGGCATGTCCCATCATGTGCGGCCAATTTTGTGTTTCTAGGAGAGATGGGTTTTCACCATGTTGGCCAGGCTGGTCTCGAACTCCAACAATTCTACTTCAACTATTTATTGGATACAAATATTTATGTGTGAGAAACAAGATTTTCAAGAGTGAAAGATTTAAAAACGACTTAATTGTACATCAGTAAGAGGCTGGCTAACTAAATCAGAGTACGTTCATCCTTACAGAAGAATACTATGCAGCTAGAACAAAACCAAATGGAGGAAACTCTTCCAAATGGTAACTTGGAATGATGTTCAAGACTTATTGTAAAATAAGTTTACAGTAAGGTGTAAGGTACCTTATGGCAAAATTCTCTCAGAAATGTGTGTGTGTGGATTTCAAGTCATCCCAGTCCTAGAACATTGTGCTCTTTAGAGATGCCATACCTGTCTTTCCCTTTGTAATATCAAAGCAGTAATATCTTCTCTGGAGGCTTGTTGGGTGAATTGAATGGAAGAAAGTTAAGGAGGTACCAGAACCATTGCTGTTTCCCCTCCGTAGCCCTGCCACCCACTAAAGAAAGTTGGATGAGATTACTTAATGATTTCCCATTAAGTTGTATTTCCAAATATCATGATTACCATTTGAATGTAGTTGGTATGGAGCTTCGTGAGTGTGTGCTTCGTTTATTATGCATCACGTTCAGCTCCTTGTTATTTGCCTCCTAGTTATCATAGTAAAACTCTACTCCTCTACTCCGAGGAGCCCCTACCATCCGTATCGTCACTTTCCGGCCCAGCACTCTTCATGCTCGTTCGTTTAAAGCATTCTACATTGGGCAAATGAATCTTGGAAGGCAAAAGCTACTGAATTTAGCGAGTTTGTGGAGGAGTTCCCACCGATCAGCCAGGTGGAGTTCCACACACCCGATGACTGCACAACTCCTATAAGGCAGCAATATGCTGCAAACCCAGACGGCCACTCTTCTCACCCCTCGTCCCTTTGCTGTTCTGGATAATGAGGTCAATAGTCACCTAGGCAACTTGCAAAACTAACTGAAATGGAGAAAGGCCTTCCGGCTGGTGACTAGCCGAGGTCCACCTGGCCCCAATAAGCTGCTGAACAAGAAGGGCTGCCAGAAATTTCCCCCTAGGGAATTTGGTGGAGACGAAGACCTGCTCACTGGACAACGGTTCCTCCCAGGATACCCCCAAGCTGAAGAAGCGGGCTCTGAGCCACCCCCTTTCACCCTCCTTTTCCCCACCCTGGCCTGCTGAAGGTGCGCGTCAGGATGCGGACTACTGAGCCCTAAAGAAATAAGTCCTTCCACTTTGACCCCACGGAGGATTGCCTGCGCGGATCTTCAACGAGTCTACCAGTGTCTAGACACGGGAGCAGTTCTGTCTGGCACAGCAGCTCCCTCAAGGAAGACAAGAGTGAGGAGAAAGGAAACTCAAGTCTGACCATTCTGTCCTGGGTGACAAGAGGAGGATCTCATCTCTCATCTTTCCAAGCAAGGCAACGAGACTTTCTCTCATCTTTCCAAGCAAGGCAAGGAGACTTTTTCTCATGAGGAAACAAAAAGAAGTTGGAAGGAACGAAACCAGCCTGGAAGGTGAATTCCTAAGGATTGCCCATTGAAACTGACAAAATGGCCCTTGTTTGACGAGAGGAATGAGCAGAACATTGATGTGGTCAAAAAGGACTCGAGTGAGACTTTCCCAGCATGTTTCTACCAAAGCTTTGTCTAAGTTTCGCAAAACACTCTCCTAATAAGCAGATGTTTGGCTCTTCAGAAAGTCAACATGCAAAATGCCTTGAGCGTCCCATAACACTGATGCCATGATGTTGCCTTTGGTCTGCCCTCCTTTTCCTTTGACTGGACCACTGCCATCTCTTGGTAGCCATCGCTTTGATGACGCTTTGTCTTCAGGATCATATTGGCAAAGCCATGTTCCAAATTCCGGTTACAATTTGTCAAACAGGTGCCCCAGGATCGTGATCCCTCCTGTTGAAAATTTCCACTGATAGCTCTCGTCCTCACTGCAGCTGATCTGGGCACAATGGTTTTCACAGCCACTGCAGGATTCATCTTCCACATCTTCTCATCTCTTCTTGAAACAAGCCATACCTCCGTAAAGAGTTGATTTCTTTGGGCTAGTGTCCTTAGAAGCTTTTCTTCAAACATCAATGATTTCTTCATTCTTCCACCCAAGCTTCACCGTCAATTGGATGTTTGCTCTTGCTGCAATTTTAGCGGAATTCAAGTTGCACTGATAGGAGGCCTTTTCAGTGGATGTCTCATCCTTCTTAGTGCCTCCAATGAGATCCAGTTCAGAAAGGTTGTAAGAAGTTAGTACATGTTTATTTTAGTGAAAACGAATTGAAATCCATGCATAGATTTCTCACCATGTACATTTTCTATGAACTTTCGGAAGACCCCCTGTACTGAATATTGCCCAAATCCTGGGAGAGAAGTGGATGCGGTCCACTTCCTGTCTTCAGTTTGCCCACAGTGGAGGAGTGCACAGAGCAGGGAAAGGCAGCCCCAGAGAGAGGCATGCCCTCCAGCATGCAGCAGACTGCTGGCCCAGTCCTGGCTCCATGGGTTGCTGTGTGGGCCCAGCAAGCTGACCAACCTCCCTGAACCTTAATTTAATCCTAGGTAGCCCAATTCCACTCGCTATTATAGGACTGCTGTGCAGGGACAGTCAATTAACTTAAGAAAAGGAAACTGGCTCCAAGGTTGGCAACCGGGAATTCCAGTTGATTCCATGGGCGGACCCCCTGAGGAATTCCCAAGCTGAAGTCTCGTGGAAGATGAGGTTCAGTGTGACTAGACTGAAGCACCAATCCAATGAAGGGGAAGTCCCACCCACTCTGCCCTGTGCCTGTATAAAGGTGAGGCGGGGCGGCCGCGCCACTCATTGAAGCCGCCAGTTGGGAGAGGAGCAGAGCCAGGCCGGTGCTCCCGAAGGCAGCAAGATGTTGCGAGCCACAGCTCCCTGCTGGTTCCCACCTGCATACCCAGAAGCTAAGAAGGTGGCCAAGGAGGCGGCCCACGAGGCAAGCCGCCATTTGGGAGAGGAGCAGAGCCAGGTCGGTGTTCCCGAAGGCAGCAAGATGTTGCGAGCCACAGCTCCCTGCTGGTTCCCACCTGCATGCCCAGAAGCCAAGAAGGTGGCCGAGGAGGCGGCCCTCGAGGCAAGCCGCCAGTTGGGAGAGGAGCAGAGCCAGGCCGGTGCTCCCGAAGGCAGCAAGATGTTGCGAGCCACAGCTCCCTGCTGGTTCCCACCTGCATACCCAGAAGCTAAGAAGGTGGCCGAGGAGGCGCCCCACGAGGCAAGCCGCCATTTGGGAGTGGAGCAGAGCCAGGTCGGTGTTCCCGAAGGCAGCAAGATGTTGCGAGCCACAGCTCCCTGCTGGTTCCCTCCTGCATACCCAGAAGCCAAGAAGGTGGCCGAGGAGGCGGCCCTCGAGGCTCCAGAATTCCCACTGCCCTCTCATTAGCCTGCCCAGAGCTTCGGGCTCTGCGTGCCCCAGATGCACAACCAGGCCTCAGCACTCGTGGACATCCGGGCGGAGCCCCAGAATAGGGGTCCGGCGGTGCCCCCAGCGTGGCCCAAGATGGCGACGGAGGCGTGGTACTTCCCCGCGCAGAGGGGGTCGGCCTGCTGCTTGCCAGCCGCCCCAAGGCTGACAGAGAAGCCCTGTGGAGTCCGCATCTCAGCCCCCAGGGAGAGGAAGAGGATCGCCCACTTTCCCAGCCCCTGCTTGGTCGCAGGTCGCACCGATGCCAAGAGAACCCGGGTGGCCGGCAGCAGCCAACGCTCCAATGGCTCCAGGGTCGGCACACAGCCACGGAAGACTGGTCGCAACAGACGGGGGAGGGCATGCAAGACCTCCACCACACTCAGCTCTAAGCGAATCGTCCGTCGTCCATCCTTACCGACTTGGAAGAAACCCATTATCCTCCGAAGGTCTCGCTGCCAAGTCCCCACCGTCATCCGCCGAGGCTATCTCCAACTGTTCACCAAAGAGTGTCTCAAGTTCTGCGCCTCCCAGCAGGAGGCCGAGGAGAAGGCGCTGAACGAGGAGAAGGTGGCCTACGACTGCAGCCCCAACAAGAACATGTACCTGAATGTGGTCCTGAACACCCTCAAGAGACTGAAGGGCCTGACCCCCAGCTCCATGCCGGGCCTCAGCAGGGCCGCCCTGTACAGCCGCCTCCAGGAGTTCCTGCTCACCCAGGACCAGCTCAAGGAGAACGGCTACCCCTTCCCGCACCCCGAGCGGCCCGGAGGCGCCGTCCTCTTCACTGGCCAGGGGAAGGGGCCCGGCGACTCCTCCTGCAGGGTCTGCTGCCGTTGTGGCACCGACTACCTGGTGTCCTCCTCGGGCCGCTGTCTACGCGACCAGTTGTGTTATTATCACTGGGGGCGGGTCCGCTCCAGCCAAGTGGCTGGAGGCCGGGTTAGCCAGTACACCTGCTGTGCAGCGGCTCCTGGCTCAGTGGGCTGCCAGGTGGCGAAGCAGCACGTGCGGGACGGCCGCAAGGAGAGCCTCCATGGCTTCGTGAAGACCTTCAAGAAAGAGTTTTCCACAGACGCTTATCCAGGAATCTACGCCTTGGACTGTGAGATGTGCTACACCACGCATGGCCTGGAGCTGACCCGCGTCACCGTGGTGGACGCCGACATGCAAGTGGTGTACGACACCTTCGTCAAGCCCGACAACGAGATCGTGGACTACAACACCAGGTTTTCCGGAGTGACCGAGGCCGACGTCGCCAAGACGAGCGTCACGTTGCCCGAAGTCCAAGCCATCCTGCTGAGCTTTTTCAGCGCCCAAACCATCCTCATCGGGCACAGCCTGGAGAGCGATCTGCTGGCCCTCAAGCTGATCCACAGCACCGTGGTGGACACGGCCGTGCTCTTCCCGCACTACCTGGGTTTCCCCTACAAGCGTTCCCTCAGGAATCTCGCGGCCGACTACCTGGGACAGATCATCCAGGACAGCCAGGACGGCCACAACTCCAGCGAGGACGCAAACGCCTGCCTGCAGCTGGCGATGTGGAAGGTTCGACAGCGCGCCCAGATCCAGCCACGCCACCGGTCCGCCTCTCCCGCCGCCCTGGCCTGTCCTGAGCCCCAGGCCTCTTCCCAAACTGCCATCGATCCCGAGAGCTAGCCCTGTCCACCTCGCCGCAAAGCGAAAGAAACTGGAGCAGCCGGCGGCAGGAGAGGGCCAAAAGCCAAGACTAACCCCGACCCCGGACTCCCAGTCCCCCGGAGTCCCTGCCGCGGGCCGTCGTCCCTGTCCCCATCCCTCTGCCCCTCCCAGACCTCTGTCCTTCCACCAATGGGCTCCCCGAGGCCCCAGCCGCCACTCCCAGTCCCCGGAGACCCTGCCGCCGCCCCTGGCGCCTGTGCCCATCCCTCTGCCCCTCCCAGACCTCTGGCCTTCCACCACTAGCCTCCCCCAGCCCACCTGGACTTCCCCGGCCTCTGACAACAAGGCCAGCCCCCAGGCCCACCAGCCTCCTGATCGTCTTCGTTCTTGGGCCTCTTCCCCTTCTGTGGGGCTGTCTGAACCTCCCCTCCCCCACCCGATTTTTCCCCCGCCCCCGGGGCAGGCGCAGAATAAATGTCTGTATGAAGTTAAAAATTAAAAATAAAAAAAAAGCTAAAAACAACTCAAAGTCCTTTGCTTTTGAATGTGCGCTTACCTGGTTTTCTCTAGAGGCACCACTGTGAGGTGGCTCAAGCCCTTAGGCTCTGGAGTTAGACATCTGGGTTCCCATTCCAATTCCACCACTGACTAGCTTTGTCATATTGGACGCATAACTTTTTTGCGCTTCTACTTCTTGATCTTTCAAGTGTCATCAGAAGATAATTAGACACCCACACAATAGCAATGGGAGATTTTAACACCCCACCGTCAACATGAAACAGATCAACGAGACAGAAAGTTGAAAAGGATATCCAGGAACTGAACTTAGCTCTGCACCAAGCAGACCGAATAGACATCTACATTAACTCTCCACCCCAAATCAACAGAATATACATTCTTCTCAGCACCACATCACACTTATTCCAAAACTGACCACATAGTTGGAAGGAAAGCACTCCTCCGCAAATGCAAAAGAACAGAAATTACAACCAACTGTCTCTCAGACCCCAGGGCAGTCAAACTGGACCTCAGGATGAAGAAACTCACTCAAAACCGCTCAACTACACGGAAACGGAGCAATCTGCTCCTGAGTGACTACTGGGTACATAGCGAAATGAAGACAGAATAAAGATGTTCTTTGAAACCAATGAGAACAAAGACACAACATACCAGAATCTCTGGGATACATTGAAAGCAGTGTGTAGAGGGAAACGTAGCATTAAATGCCCACAAGAGAAAGCAGGAAAGATCTAAAATGGACACCCTCACGTCCCAATTCAAAGAACCAGGGAAGCAAGAGCAAACACAATGCCTGAATCAGTCAGTCAACTTCCAACAGGGCTGCAAGAGAGAATGAACCACCATGCCTCTTTAAATCCACGTTTCTATTTGGAATCTTCAATGAGAGATGAGACACTAAGCAGCTAGTTTTGGTGGAATGGCTGATTTTGTCAATGTTTTCGGTGTGTGAGTGTGTGTGTGTGTGTGTATGTATGGATAACTAAATTAAACTGATAATCTGGATGCTTACATTTCCATTCATTTAATTTGTGTATGTGAGCCCACGCACACGTATATACACACACACTAACACTTCCAGAACACTGACTTAGTGAAGAACTGGATTTCCAGTGTGTCAGACAAATTTCAGAAAGCGCTGAAGAAGGGCATTTCTGATGGATTTCACCGTTCCTGGAATTTTATTTTCCTTTATAACTTAGAGTTCTTCTCTGGAGATTTAATAGATAAAAGTCTTTTGCAGTGTACGTTATTTCATTGTATTTTTATAATTTATTTAAATTGTCATTTTAAATTGACAAATAAAAATGATAGATATTTATGGTGTACAACATGATGTTTCATATATGTATACATTGTGGAATGACACAAAAATCAAGCTAATTAACACATTCGTTTCCTCACATACTGATTTTATGGTGATGAGAACATGTTTCAAATCTACTCTGATAGCACATTTCAAGTATACAGTACATAGTTACCCACTGTGGTTGCCGTGCTGTTCAACATATCTCTAGAACTATTCGTATCTGAAATTTTGTATCATTAGACTAACATCTCCCAATCCCTCCCCGGCCCCTGCCTCGGGTAAGCAGCGTTCTGCTCTCTACGACTCTGAGTTCCACTTTTTTACATTGCACATAGAAGTGAGATCGTGCAGTATTTGTATTTCTGTGTTTGCTTTTTAAAACTTTATGATGTATTGATGTATTTTTTCAGACAGTGTCGGAGTCTGTCACCAAGGCTGGAGTACAGTGACACAAACACGGCTCACCACGGCCTCCACCTCCCGGGGTCAAGAGATCCTCCCACTTCAGCCTCCTGAGTAGCTAGGACTACAGGCGTCCAACACCACACCTGGCTAATTTTTGTATTTTTTGTAGAGATGGTTGATCTCCAACTCCTGGGCTCAACTCTTCCTCCTCCCTTCTCCTCCCAAAGTCCTGGGATTACAGGCCTGAGCCACTGTGTCTGGCCTTTGCTTTATTTCACACAGTAGAACATCCTCTAGGCTCATTCATGTTGCTAATGATAAGATTTCTTTCTTTTTCAAGGCTGAATAGGATTCTATTGGATATATGTACCTATATAGATAGATAGATAGATAGATAGATATACATTTATTATTATTGTTTTGGGGGGGATATGGTTTCGCTCGTGTTCCCCAGGCTGGAGTGCAGTGGCATGATTTCGGCTCACTACAACCTCTGCCTCCCAGGCTGAAGTGATTCTCCTGCCTCAGCTGAGATTAAAGGCATGTCCCATCATGTGCGGCCAATTTTGTGTTTCTAGGAGAGATGGGTTTTCACCATGTTGGCCAGGCTGGTCTCGAACTCCAACAATTCTACTTCAACTATTTATTGGATACAAATATTTATGTGTGAGAAACAAGATTTTCAAGAGTGAAAGATTTAAAAACGACTTAATTGTACATCAGTAAGAGGCTGGCTAACTAAATCAGAGTACGTTCATCCTTACAGAAGAATACTATGCAGCTAGAACAAAACCAAATGGAGGAAACTCTTCCAAATGGTAACTTGGAATGATGTTCAAGACTTATTGTAAAATAAGTTTACAGTAAGGTGTAAGGTACCTTATGGCAAAATTCTCTCAGAAATGTGTGTGTGTGGATTTCAAGTCATCCCAGTCCTAGAACATTGTGCTCTTTAGAGATGCCATACCTGTCTTTCCCTTTGTAATATCAAAGCAGTAATATCTTCTCTGGAGGCTTGTTGGGTGAATTGAATGGAAGAAAGTTAAGGAGGTACCAGAACCATTGCTGTTTCCCCTCCGTAGCCCTGCCACCCACTAAAGAAAGTTGGATGAGATTACTTAATGATTTCCCATTAAGTTGTATTTCCAAATATCATGATTACCATTTGAATGTAGTTGGTATGGAGCTTCGTGAGTGTGTGCTTCGTTTATTATGCATCACGTTCAGCTCCTTGTTATTTGCCTCCTAGTTATCATAGTAAAACTCTACTCCTCTACTCCGAGGAGCCCCTACCATCCGTATCGTCACTTTCCGGCCCAGCACTCTTCATGCTCGTTCGTTTAAAGCATTCTACATTGGGCAAATGAATCTTGGAAGGCAAAAGCTACTGAATTTAGCGAGTTTGTGGAGGCGTTCCCACCGATCAGCCAGGTGGAGTTCCACACACCCGATGACTGCACAACTCCTATAAGGCAGCAATATGCTGCAAACCCAGACGGCCACTCTTCTCACCCCTCGTCCCTTTGCTGTTCTGGATAATGAGGTCAATAGTCACCTAGGCAACTTGCAAAACTAACTGAAATGGAGAAAGGCCTTCCGGCTGGTGACTAGCCGAGGTCCACCTGGCCCCAATAAGCTGCTGAACAAGAAGGGCTGCCAGAAATTTCCCCCTAGGGAATTTGGTGGAGACGAAGACCTGCTCACTGGACAACGGTTCCTCCCAGGATAAACCCAAGCTGAAGAAGCGGGCTCTGAGCCACCCCCTTTCACCCTCCTTTTCCCCACCCTGGCCTGCTGAAGGTGCGCGTCAGGATGCGGACTACTGAGCCCTAAAGAAATAAGTCCTTCCACTTTGACCCCACGGAGGATTGCCTGCGCGGATCTTCAACGAGTCTACCAGTGTCTAGACACGGGAGCAGTTCTGTCTGGCACAGCAGCTCCCTCAAGGAAGACAAGAGTGAGGAGAAAGGAAACTCAAGTCTGACCATTCTGCCCTGGGAGACAAGAGGAGGATCTCATCTCTCATCTTTCCAAGCAAGGCAACGAGACTTTCTCTCATCTTTCCAAGCAAGGCAAGGAGACTTTTTCTCATGAGGAAACAAAAAGAAGTTGGAAGGAACGAAACCAGCCTGGAAGGTGAATTCCTAAGGATTGCCCATTGAAACTGACAAAATGGCCCTTGTTTGACGAGAGGAATGAGCAGAGGATTGATGTGGTCAAAAAGGACTCGAGTGAGACTTTCCCAGCATGTTTCTACCAAAGCTTTGTCTAAGTTTCGCAAAACACTCTCCTAATAAGCAGATGTTTGGCTCTTCAGAAAGTCAACATGCAAAATGCCTTGAGCGTCCCATAACACTGATGCCATGATGTTGCCTTTGGTCTGCCCTCCTTTTCCTTTGACTGGACCACTGCCATCTCTTGGTAGCCATCGCTTTGATGACGCTTTGTCTTCAGGATCATATTGGCAAAGCCATGTTCCAAATTCCGGTTACAATTTGTCAAACAGGTGCCCCAGGATCGTGATCCCTCCTGTTGAAAATTTCCACTGATAGCTCTCGTCCTCACTGCAGCTGATCTGGGCACAATGGTTTTCACAGCCACTGCAGGATTCATCTTCCACATCTTCTCATCTCTTCTTGAAACAAGCCATACCTCCGTAAAGAGTTGATTTCTTTGGGCTAGTGTCCTTAGAAGCTTTTCTTCAAACATCAATGATTTCTTCATTCTTCCACCCAAGCTTCACCGTCAATTGGATGTTTGCTCTTGCTGCAATTTTAGCGGAATTCAAGTTGCACTGATAGGAGGCCTTTTCAGTGGATGTCCCATCCTTCTTAGTGCCTCCAATGAGATCCAGTTCAGAAAGGTTGTAAGAAGTTAGTACATGTTTATTTTAGTGAAAACGAATTGAAATCCATGCATAGATTTCTCACCATGTACATTTTCTATGAACTTTCGGAAGACCCCCTGTACTGAATATTGCCCAAATCCTGGGAGAGAAGTGGATGCGGTCCACTTCCTGTCTTCAGTTTGCCCACAGTGGAGGAGTGCACAGAGCAGGGAAAGGCAGCCCCAGAGAGAGGCATGCCCTCCAGCATGTAGCAGACTGCTGGCCCAGTCCTGGCTCCATGGGTTGCTGTGTGGGCCCAGCAAGCTGACCAACCTCCCTGAACCTTAATTTAATCCTAGGTAGCCCAATTCCACTCGCTATTATAGGACTGCTGTGCAGGGACAGTCAATTAACTTAAGAAAAGGAACCTAGCTCCAAGTTTGGCAACCGGGAATTCCAGTTGATTCCATGGGCGGACCCCCTGAGGAATTCCCAAGCTGAAGTCTCGTGGAAGATGAGGTTCAGTGTGACTAGACTGAAGCACCAATCCAATGAAGGGGAAGTCCCACCCACTCTGCCCTGTGCCTGTATAAAGGTGAGGCGGGGCGGCCGCGCCACTCATTGAAGCCGCCAGTTGGGAGAGGAGCAGAGCCAGGCCGGTGCTCCCGAAGGCAGCAAGATGTTGCGAGCCACAGCTCCCTGCTGGTTCCCACCTGCATACCCAGAAGCTAAGAAGGTGGCCGAGGAGGCGGCCCACGAGGCAAGCCGCCATTTGGGAGAGGAGCAGAGCCAGGTCGGTGTTCCCGAAGGCAGCAAGATGTTGCGAGCCACAGCTCCCTGCTGGTTCCCACCTGCATGCCCAGAAGCCAAGAAGGTGGCCGAGGAGGCGGCCCTCGAGGCAAGCCGCCAGTTGGGAGAGGAGCAGAGCCAGGCCGGTGCTCCCGAAGGCAGCAAGATGTTGCGAGCCACAGCTCCCTGCTGGTTCCCACCTGCATACCCAGAAGCTAAGAAGGTGGCCGAGGAGGCGCCCCACGAGGCAAGCCGCCATTTGGGAGTGGAGCAGAGCCAGGTCGGTGTTCCCGAAGGCAGCAAGATGTTGCGAGCCACAGCTCCCTGCTGGTTCCCTCCTGCATACCCAGAAGCCAAGAAGGTGGCCGAGGAGGCGGCCCTCGAGGCTCCAGAATTCCCACTGCCCTCTCATCAGCCTGCCCAGAGCTTCGGGCTCTGCGTGCCCCAGATGCACAACCAGGCCTCAGCACTCGTGGACATCCGGGCGGAGCCCCAGAATAGGGGTCCGGCGGTGCCCCCAGCGTGGCCCAAGATGGCGACGGAGGCGTGGTACTTCCCCGCGCAGAGGGGGTCGGCCTGCTGCTTGCCAGCCGCCCCAAGGCTGACAGAGAGGCCCTGTGGAGTCCGCATCTCAGCCCCCAGGGAGAGGAAGAGGATCGCCCACTTTCCCAGCCCCTGCTTGGTCGCAGGTCGCACCGATGCCAAGAGAACCCGGGTGGCCGGCAGCAGCCAACGCTCCAATGGCTCCAGGGTCGGCACACAGCCACGGAAGACTGGTCGCAACAGACGGGGGAGGGCATGCAAGACCTCCACCACACTCAGCTCTAAGCGAATCGTCCGTCGTCCATCCTTACCGACTTGGAAGAAACCCATTATCCTCCGAAGGTCTCGCTGCCAAGTCCCCACCGTCATCCGCCGAGGCTATCTCCAACTGTTCACCAAAGAGTGTCTCAAGTTCTGCGCCTCCCAGCAGGAGGCCGAGGAGAAGGCGCTGAACGAGGAGAAGGTGGCTTACGACTGCAGCCCCAACAAGAACATGTACCTGAATGTGGTCCTGAACACCCTCAAGAGACTGAAGGGCCTGACCCCCAGCTCCATGCCGGGCCTCAGCAGGGCCGCCCTGTACAGCCGCCTCCAGGAGTTCCTGCTCACCCAGGACCAGCTCAAGGAGAACGGCTACCCCTTCCCGCACCCCGAGCGGCCCGGAGGCGCCGTCCTCTTCACTGGCCAGGGGAAGGGGCCCGGCGACTCCTCCTGCAGGGTCTGCTGCCGTTGTGGCACCGACTACCTGGTGTCCTCCTCGGGCCGCTGTCTACGCGACCAGTTGTGTTATTATCACTGGGGGCGGGTCCGCTCCAGCCAAGTGGCTGGAGGCCGGGTTAGCCAGTACACCTGCTGTGCAGCTGCTCCTGGCTCAGTGGGCTGCCAGGTGGCGAAGCAGCACGTGCGGGACGGCCGCAAGGAGAGCCTCCATGGCTTCGTGAAGACCTTCAAGAAAGAGTTTTCCACAGACGCTTATCCAGGAATCTACGCCTTGGACTGTGAGATGTGCTACACCACGCATGGCCTGGAGCTGACCCGCGTCACCGTGGTGGACGCCGACATGCAAGTGGTGTACGACACCTTCGTCAAGCCCGACAACGAGATCGTGGACTACAACACCAGGTTTTCCGGAGTGACCGAGGCCGACGTCGCCAAGACGAGCGTCACGTTGCCGGAAATCCAAGCCATCCTGCTGAGCTTTTTCAGCGCCCAAACCATCCTCATCGGGCACAGCCTGGAGAGCGATCTGCTGGCCCTCAAGCTGATCCACAGCACCGTGGTGGACACGGCCGTGCTCTTCCCGCACTACCTGGGTTTCCCCTACAAGCGTTCCCTCAGGAATCTCGCGGCCGACTACCTGGGACAGATCATCCAGGACAGCCAGGACGGCCACAACTCCAGCGAGGACGCAAACGCCTGCCTGCAGCTGGCGATGTGGAAGGTTCGACAGCGCGCCCAGATCCAGCCACGCCACCGGTCCGCCTCTCCCGCCGCCCTGGCCTGTCCTGAGCCCCAGGCCTCTTCCCAAACTGCCATCGGTCCCGAGAGCTAGCCCTGTCCACCTCGCCGCAAAGCGAAAGAAACTGGAGCAGCCGGCGGCAGGAGAGGGCCAAAAGCCAAGACTAACCCCGACCCCGGACTCCCAGTCCCCCGGAGTCCCTGCCGCGGGCCGTCGTCCCTGTCCCCATCCCTCTGCCCCTCCCAGACCTCTGTCCTTCCACCAATGGGCTCCCCGAGGCCCCAGCCGCCACTCCCAGTCCCCGGAGACCCTGCCGCCGCCCCTGGCGCCTGTGCCCATCCCTCTGCCCCTCCCAGACCTCTGGCCTTCCACCACTAGCCTCCCCCAGCCCACCTGGACTTCCCCGGCCTCTGACAACAAGGCCAGCCCCCAGGCCCACCAGCCTCCTGATCGTCTTCGTTCTTGGGCCTCTTCCCCTTCTGTGGGGCTGTCTGAACCTCCCCTCCCCCACCCGATTTTTCCCCCGCCCCCGGGGCAGGCGCAGAATAAATGTCTGTATGAAGTTAAAAATTAAAAATAAAAAAAAAGCTAAAAACAACTCAAAGTCCTTTGCTTTTGAATGTGCGCTTACCTGGTTTTCTCTAGAGGCACCACTGTGAGGTGGCTCAAGCCCTTAGGCTCTGGAGTTAGACATCTGGGTTCCCATTCCAATTCCACCACTGACTAGCTTTGTCATATTGGACGCATAACTTTTTTGCGCTTCTACTTCTTGATCTTTCAAGTGTCATCAGAAGATAATTAGACACCCACACAATAGCAATGGGAGATTTTAACACCCCACCGTCAACATGAAACAGATCAACGAGACAGAAAGTTGAAAAGGATATCCAGGAACTGAACTTAGCTCTGCACCAAGCAGACCGAATAGACATCTACATTAACTCTCCACCCCAAATCAACAGAATATACATTCTTCTCAGCACCACATCACACTTATTCCAAAACTGACCACATAGTTGGAAGGAAAGCACTCCTCCGCAAATGCAAAAGAACAGAAATTACAACCAACTGTCTCTCAGACCCCAGGGCAGTCAAACTGGACCTCAGGATGAAGAAACTCACTCAAAACCGCTCAACTACACGGAAACGGAGCAATCTGCTCCTGAGTGACTACTGGGTACATAGCGAAATGAAGACAGAATAAAGATGTTCTTTGAAACCAATGAGAACAAAGACACAACATACCAGAATCTCTGGGATACATTGAAAGCAGTGTGTAGAGGGAAACGTAGCATTAAATGCCCACAAGAGAAAGCAGGAAAGATCTAAAATGGACACCCTCACGTCCCAATTCAAAGAACCAGGGAAGCAAGAGCAAACACAATGCCTGAATCAGTCAGTCAACTTCCAACAGGGCTGCAAGAGAGAATGAACCACCATGCCTCTTTAAATCCACGTTTCTATTTGGAATCTTCAATGAGAGATGAGACACTAAGCAGCTAGTTTTGGTGGAATGGCTGATTTTGTCAATGTTTTCGGTGTGTGAGTGTGTGTGTGTGTGTGTATGTATGGATAACTAAATTAAACTGATAATCTGGATGCTTACATTTCCATTCATTTAATTTGTGTATGTGAGCCCACGCACACGTATATACACACACACTAACACTTCCAGAACACTGACTTAGTGAAGAACTGGATTTCCAGTGTGTCAGACAAATTTCAGAAAGCGCTGAAGAAGGGCATTTCTGATGGATTTCACCGTTCCTGGAATTTTATTTTCCTTTATAACTTAGAGTTCTTCTCTGGAGATTTAATAGATAAAAGTCTTTTGCAGTGTACGTTATTTCATTGTATTTTTATAATTTATTTAAATTGTCATTTTAAATTGACAAATAAAAATGATATATATTTATGGTGTACAACATGATGTTTCATATATGTATACATTGTGGAATGACACAAAAATCAAGCTAATTAACACATTCGTTTCCTCACATACTGATTTTATGGTGATGAGAACATGTTTCAAATCTACTCTGATAGCACATTTCAAGTATACAGTACATAGTTACCCACTGTGGTTGCCGTGCTGTTCAACATATCTCTAGAACTATTCGTATCTGAAATTTTGTATCATTAGACTAACATCTCCCAATCCCTCCCCGGCCCCTGCCTCGGGTAAGCAGCGTTCTGCTCTCTACGACTCTGAGTTCCACTTTTTTACATTGCACATAGAAGTGAGATCGTGCAGTATTTGTATTTCTGTGTTTGCTTTTTAAAACTTTATGATGTATTGATGTATTTTTTCAGACAGTGTCGGAGTCTGTCACCAAGGCTGGAGTACAGTGACACAAACACGGCTCACCACGGCCTCCACCTCCCGGGGTCAAGAGATCCTCCCACTTCAGCCTCCTGAGTAGCTAGGACTACAGGCGTCCAACACCACACCTGGCTAATTTTTGTATTTTTTGTAGAGATGGTTGATCTCCAACTCCTGGGCTCAACTCTTCCTCCTCCCTTCTCCTCCCAAAGTCCTGGGATTACAGGCCTGAGCCACTGTGTCTGGCCTTTGCTTTATTTCACACAGTAGAACATCCTCTAGGCTCATTCATGTTGCTAATGATAAGATTTCTTTCTTTTTCAAGGCTGAATAGGATTCTATTGGATATATGTACCTATATAGATAGATAGATAGATAGATAGATATACATTTATTATTATTGTTTTGGGGGGGATATGGTTTCGCTCGTGTTCCCCAGGCTGGAGTGCAGTGGCATGATTTCGGCTCACTACAACCTCTGCCTCCCAGGCTGAAGTGATTCTCCTGCCTCAGCTGAGATTAAAGGCATGTCCCATCATGTGCGGCCAATTTTGTGTTTCTAGGAGAGATGGGTTTTCACCATGTTGGCCAGGCTGGTCTCGAACTCCAACAATTCTACTTCAACTATTTATTGGATACAAATATTTATGTGTGAGAAACAAGATTTTCAAGAGTGAAAGATTTAAAAACGACTTAATTGTACATCAGTAAGAGGCTGGCTAACTAAATCAGAGTACGTTCATCCTTACAGAAGAATACTATGCAGCTAGAACAAAACCAAATGGAGGAAACTCTTCCAAATGGTAACTTGGAATGATGTTCAAGACTTATTGTAAAATAAGTTTACAGTAAGGTGTAAGGTACCTTATGGCAAAATTCTCTCAGAAATGTGTGTGTGTGGATTTCAAGTCATCCCAGTCCTAGAACATTGTGCTCTTTAGAGATGCCATACCTGTCTTTCCCTTTGTAATATCAAAGCAGTAATATCTTCTCTGGAGGCTTGTTGGGTGAATTGAATGGAAGAAAGTTAAGGAGGTACCAGAACCATTGCTGTTTCCCCTCCGTAGCCCTGCCACCCACTAAAGAAAGTTGGATGAGATTACTTAATGATTTCCCATTAAGTTGTATTTCCAAATATCATGATTACCATTTGAATGTAGTTGGTATGGAGCTTCGTGAGTGTGTGCTTCGTTTATTATGCATCACGTTCAGCTCCTTGTTATTTGCCTCCTAGTTATCATAGTAAAACTCTACTCCTCTACTCCGAGGAGCCCCTACCATCCGTATCGTCACTTTCCGGCCCAGCACTCTTCATGCTCGTTCGTTTAAAGCATTCTACATTGGGCAAATGAATCTTGGAAGGCAAAAGCTACTGAATTTAGCGAGTTTGTGGAGGAGTTCCCACCGATCAGCCAGGTGGAGTTCCACACACCCGATGACTGCACAACTCCTATAAGGCAGCAATATGCTGCAAACCCAGACGGCCACTCTTCTCACCCCTCGTCCCTTTGCTGTTCTGGATAATGAGGTCAATAGTCACCTAGGCAACTTGCAAAACTAACTGAAATGGAGAAAGGCCTTCCGGCTGGTGACTAGCCGAGGTCCACCTGGCCCCAATAAGCTGCTGAACAAGAAGGGCTGCCAGAAATTTCCCCCTAGGGAATTTGGTGGAGACGAAGACCTGCTCACTGGACAACGGTTCCTCCCAGGATACCCCCAAGCTGAAGAAGCGGGCTCTGAGCCACCCCCTTTCACCCTCCTTTTCCCCACCCTGGCCTGCTGAAGGTGCGCGTCAGGATGCGGACTACTGAGCCCTAAAGAAATAAGTCCTTCCACTTTGACCCCACGGAGGATTGCCTGCGCGCATCTTCAACGAGTCTACCAGTGTCTAGACACGGGAGCAGTTCTGTCTGGCACAGCAGCTCCCTCAAGGAAGACAAGAGTGAGGAGAAAGGAAACTCAAGTCTGACCATTCTGTCCTGGGTGACAAGAGGAGGATCTCATCTCTCATCTTTCCAAGCAAGGCAACGAGACTTTCTCTCATCTTTCCAAGCAAGGCAAGGAGACTTTTTCTCATGAGGAAACAAAAAGAAGTTGGAAGGAACGAAACCAGCCTGGAAGGTGAATTCCTAAGGATTGCCCATTGAAACTGACAAAATGGCCCTTGTTTGACGAGAGGAATGAGCAGAGCATTGATGTGGTCAAAAAGGACTCGAGTGAGACTTTCCCAGCATGTTTCTACCAAAGCTTTGTCTAAGTTTCGCAAAACACTCTCCTAATAAGCAGATGTTTGGCTCTTCAGAAAGTCAACATGCAAAATGCCTTGAGCGTCCCATAACACTGATGCCATGATGTTGCCTTTGGTCTGCCCTCCTTTTCCTTTGACTGGACCACTGCCATCTCTTGGTAGCCATCGCTTTGATGACGCTTTGTCTTCAGGATCATATTGGCAAAGCCATGTTCCAAATTCCGGTTACAATTTGTCAAACAGGTGCCCCAGGATCGTGATCCCTCCTGTTGAAAATTTCCACTGATAGCTCTCATCCTCACTGCAGCTGATCTGGGCACAATGGTTTTCACAGCCACTGCAGGATTCATCTTCCACATCTTCTCATCTCTTCTTGAAACAAGCCATACCTCCGTAAAGAGTTGATTTCTTTGGGCTAGTGTCCTTAGAAGCTTTTCTTCAAACATCAATGATTTCTTCATTCTTCCACCCAAGCTTCACCGTCAATTGGATGTTTGCTCTTGCTGCAATTTTAGCGGAATTCAAGTTGCACTGATAGGAGGCCTTTTCAGTGGATGTCTCATCCTTCTTAGTGCCTCCAATGAGATCCAGTTCAGAAAGGTTGTAAGAAGTTAGTACATGTTTATTTTAGTGAAAACGAATTGAAATCCATGCATAGATTTCTCACCATGTACATTTTCTATGAACTTTCGGAAGACCCCCTGTACTGAATATTGCCCAAATCCTGGGAGAGAAGTGGATGCGGTCCACTTCCTGTCTTCAGTTTGCCCACAGTGGAGGAGTGCACAGAGCAGGGAAAGGCAACCCCAGAGAGAGGCATGCCCTCCAGCATGCAGCAGACTGCTGGCCCAGTCCTGGCTCCATGGGTTGCTGTGTGGGCCCAGCAAGCTGACCAACCTCCCTGAACCTTAATTTAATCCTAGGTAGCCCAATTCCACTCGCTATTATAGGACTGCTGTGCAGGGACAGTCAATTAACTTAAGAAAAGGAAACTGGCTCCAAGGTTGGCAACCGGGAATTCCAGTTGATTCCATGGGCGGACCCCCTGAGGAATTCCCAAGCTGAAGTCTCGTGGAAGATGAGGTTCAGTGTGACTAGACTGAAGCACCAATCCAATGAAGGGGAAGTCCCACCCACTCTGCCCTGTGCCTGTATAAAGGTGAGGCGGGGCGGCCGCGCCACTCATTGAAGCCGCCAGTTGGGAGAGGAGCAGAGCCAGGCCGGTGCTCCCGAAGGCAGCAAGATGTTGCGAGCCACAGCTCCCTGCTGGTTCCCACCTGCATACCCAGAAGCTAAGAAGGTGGCCGAGGAGGCGGCCCACGAGGCAAGCCGCCATTTGGGAGAGGAGCAGAGCCAGGTCGGTGTTCCCGAAGGCAGCAAGATGTTGCGAGCCACAGCTCCCTGCTGGTTCCCACCTGCATGCCCAGAAGCCAAGAAGGTGGCCGAGGAGGCGGCCCTCGAGGCAACCCGCCAGTTGGGAGAGGAGCAGAGCCAGGCCGGTGCTCCCGAAGGCAGCAAGATGTTGCGAGCCACAGCTCCCTGCTGGTTCCCACCTGCATACCCAGAAGCTAAGAAGGTGGCCGAGGAGGCGCCCCACGAGGCAAGCTGCCATTTGGGAGTGGAGCAGAGCCAGGTCGGTGTTCCCGAAGGCAGCAAGATGTTGCGAGCCACAGCTCCCTGCTGGTTCCCTCCTGCATACCCAGAAGCCAAGAAGGTGGCCGAGGAGGCGGCCCTCGAGGCTCCAGAATTCCCACTGCCCTCTCATCAGCCTGCCCAGAGCTTCGGGCTCTGCGTGCCCCAGATGCACAACCAGGCCTCAGCACTCGTGGACATCCGGGCGGAGCCCCAGAATAGGGGTCCGGCGGTGCCCCCAGCGTGGCCCAAGATGGCGACGGAGGCGTGGTACTTCCCCGCGCAGAGGGGGTCGGCCTGCTGCTTGCCAGCCGCCCCAAGGCTGACAGAGAGGCCCTGTGGAGTCCGCATCTCAGCCCCCAGGGAGAGGAAGAGGATCGCCCACTTTCCCAGCCCCTGCTTGGTCGCAGGTCGCACCGATGCCAAGAGAACCCGGGTGGCCGGCAGCAGCCAACGCTCCAATGGCTCCAGGGTCGGCACACAGCCACGGAAGACTGGTCGCAACAGACGGGGGAGGGCATGCAAGACCTCCACCACACTCAGCTCTAAGCGAATCGTCCGTCGTCCATCCTTACCGACTTGGAAGAAACCCATTATCCTCCGAAGGTCTCGCTGCCAAGTCCCCACCGTCATCCGCCGAGGCTATCTCCAACTGTTCACCAAAGAGTGTCTCAAGTTCTGCGCCTCCCAGCAGGAGGCCGAGGAGAAGGCGCTGAACGAGGAGAAGGTGGCCTACGACTGCAGCCCCAACAAGAACATGTACCTGAATGTGGTCCTGAACACCCTCAAGAGACTGAAGGGCCTGACCCCCAGCTCCATGCCGGGCCTCAGCAGGGCCGCCCTGTACAGCCGCCTCCAGGAGTTCCTGCTCACCCAGGACCAGCTCAAGGAGAACGGCTACCCCTTCCCGCACCCCGAGCGGCCCGGAGGCGCCGTCCTCTTCACTGGCCAGGGGAAGGGGCCCGGCGACTCCTCCTGCAGGGTCTGCTGCCGTTGTGGCACCGACTACCTGGTGTCCTCCTCGGGCCGCTGTCTACGCGACCAGTTGTGTTATTATCACTGGGGGCGGGTCCGCTCCAGCCAAGTGGCTGGAGGCCGGGTTAGCCAGTACACCTGCTGTGCAGCGGCTCCTGGCTCAGTGGGCTGCCAGGTGGCGAAGCAGCACGTGCGGGACGGCCGCAAGGAGAGCCTCCATGGCTTCGTGAAGACCTTCAAGAAAGAGTTTTCCACAGACGCTTATCCAGGAATCTACGCCTTGGACTGTGAGATGTGCTACACCACGCATGGCCTGGAGCTGACCCGCGTCACCGTGGTGGACGCCGACATGCAAGTGGTGTACGACACCTTCGTCAAGCCCGACAACGAGATCGTGGACTACAACACCAGGTTTTCCGGAGTGACCGAGGCCGACGTCGCCAAGACGAGCGTCACGTTGCCCGAAGTCCAAGCCATCCTGCTGAGCTTTTTCAGCGCCCAAACCATCCTCATCGGGCACAGCCTGGAGAGCGATCTGCTGGCCCTCAAGCTGATCCACAGCACCGTGGTGGACACGGCCGTGCTCTTCCCGCACTACCTGGGTTTCCCCTACAAGCGTTCCCTCAGGAATCTCGCGGCCGACTACCTGGGACAGATCATCCAGGACAGCCAGGACGGCCACAACTCCAGCGAGGACGCAAACGCCTGCCTGCAGCTGGCGATGTGGAAGGTTCGACAGCGCGCCCAGATCCAGCCACGCCACCGGTCCGCCTCTCCCGCCGCCCTGGCCTGTCCTGAGCCCCAGGCCTCTTCCCAAACTGCCATCGATCCCGAGAGCTAGCCCTGTCCACCTCGCCGCAAAGCGAAAGAAACTGGAGCAGCCGGCGGCAGGAGAGGGCCAAAAGCCAAGACTAACCCCGACCCCGGACTCCCAGTCCCCCGGAGTCCCTGCCGCGGGCCGTCGTCCCTGTCCCCATCCCTCTGCCCCTCCCAGACCTCTGTCCTTCCACCAATGGGCTCCCCGAGGCCCCAGCCGCCACTCCCAGTCCCCGGAGACCCTGCCGCCGCCCCTGGCGCCTGTGCCCATCCCTCTGCCCCTCCCAGACTTCTGGCCTTCCACCACTAGCCTCCCCCAGCCCACCTGTACTTCCCCGGCCTCTGACAACAAGGCCAGCCCCCAGGCCCACCAGCCTCCTGATCGTCTTCGTTCTTGGGCCTCTTCCCCTTCTGTGGGGCTGTCTGAACCTCCCCTCCCCCACCCGATTTTTCCCCCGCCCCCGGGGCAGGCGCAGAATAAATGTCTGTATGAAGTTAAAAATTAAAAATAAAAAAAAAGCTAAAAACAACTCAAAGTCCTTTGCTTTTGAATGTGCGCTTACCTGGTTTTCTCTAGAGGCACCACTGTGAGGTGGCTCAAGCCCTTAGGCTCTGGAGTTAGACATCTGGGTTCCCATTCCAATTCCACCACTGACTAGCTTTGTCATATTGGACGCATAACCTTTTTGCGCTTCTACTTCTTGATCTTTCAAGTGTCATCAGAAGATAATTAGACACCCACACAATAGCAATGGGAGATTTTAACACCCCACCGTCAACATGAAACAGATCAACGAGACAGAAAGTTGAAAAGGATATCCAGGAACTGAACTTAGCTCTGCACCAAGCAGACCGAATAGACATCTACATTAACTCTCCACCCCAAATCAACAGAATATACATTCTTCTCAGCACCACATCACACTTATTCCAAAACTGACCACATAGTTGGAAGGAAAGCACTCCTCCGCAAATGCAAAAGAACAGAAATTACAACCAACTGTCTCTCAGACCCCAGGGCAGTCAAACTGGACCTCAGGATGAAGAAACTCACTCAAAACCGCTCAACTACATGGAAACGGAGCAATCTGCTCCTGAGTGACTACTGGGTACATAGCGAAATGAAGACAGAATAAAGATGTTCTTTGAAACCAATGAGAACAAAGACACAACATACCAGAATCTCTGGGATACATTGAAAGCAGTGTGTAGAGGGAAACGTAGCATTAAATGCCCACAAGAGAAAGCAGGAAAGATCTAAAATGGACACCCTCACGTCCCAATTCAAAGAACCAGGGAAGCAAGAGCAAACACAATGCCTGAATCAGTCAGTCAACTTCCAACAGGGCTCCAAGAGAGAATGAACCACCATGCCTCTTTAAATCCACGTTTCTATTTGGAATCTTCAATGAGAGATGAGACACTAAGCACCTAGTTTTGGTGGAATGGCTGATTTTGTCAATGTTTTCGGTGTGTGAGTGTGTGTGTGTGTGTGTATGTATGGATAACTAAATTAAACTGATAATCTGGATGCTTACATTTCCATTCATTTAATTTGTGTATGTGAGCCCACGCACACGTATATACACACACACTAACACTTCCAGAACACTGACTTAGTGAAGAACTGGATTTCCAGTGTGTCAGACAAATTTCAGAAAGCGCTGAAGAAGGGCATTTCTGATGGATTTCACCGTTCCTGGAATTTTATTTTCCTTTATAACTTAGAGTTCTTCTCTGGAGATTTAATAGATAAAAGTCTTTTGCAGTGTACGTTATTTCATTGTATTTTTATAATTTATTTAAATTGTCATTTTAAATTGACAAATAAAAATGATAGATATTTATGGTGTACAACATGATGTTTCATATATGTATACATTGTGGAATGACACAAAAATCAAGCTAATTAACACATTCGTTTCCTCACATACTGATTTTATGGTGATGAGAACATGTTTCAAATCTACTCTGATAGCACATTTCAAGTATACAGTACATAGTTACCCACTGTGGTTGCCGTGCTGTTCAACATATCTCTAGAACTATTCGTATCTGAAATTTTGTATCATTAGACTAACATCTCCCAATCCCTCCCCGGCCCCTGCCTCGGGTAAGCAGCGTTCTGCTCTCTACGACTCTGAGTTCCACTTTTTTACATTGCACATAGAAGTGAGATCGTGCAGTATTTGTATTTCTGTGTTTGCTTTTTAAAACTTTATGATGTATTGATGTATTTTTTCAGACAGTGTCGGAGTCTGTCACCAAGGCTGGAGTACAGTGACACAAACACGGCTCACCACGGCCTCCACCTCCCGGGGTCAAGAGATCCTCCCACTTCAGCCTCCTGAGTAGCTAGGACTACAGGCGTCCAACACCACACCTGGCTAATTTTTGTATTTTTTGTAGTGATGGTTGATCTCCAACTCCAGGACTCAACTCTTCCTCCTCCCTTCTCCTCCCAAAGTCCTGGGATTACAGGCCTGAGCCACTGTGTCTGGCCTTTGCTTTATTTCACACAGTAGAACATCCTCTAGGCTCATTCATGTTGCTAATGATAAGATTTCTTTCTTTTTCAAGGCTGAATAGGATTCTATTGGATATATGTACCTATATAGATAGATAGATAGATAGATAGATATACATTTATTATTATTGTTTTGGGGGGGATATGGTTTCGCTCGTGTTCCCCAGGCTGGAGTGCAGTGGCATGATTTCGGCTCACTACAACCTCTGCCTCCCAGGCTGAAGTGATTCTCCTGCCTCAGCTGAGATTAAAGGCATGTCCCATCATGTGCGGCCAATTTTGTGTTTCTAGGAGAGATGGGTTTTCACCATGTTGGCCAGGCTGGTCTCGAACTCCAACAATTCTACTTCAACTATTTATTGGATACAAATATTTATGTGTGAGAAACAAGATTTTCAAGAGTGAAAGATTTAAAAACGACTTAATTGTACATCAGTAAGAGGCTGGCTAACTAAATCAGAGTACGTTCATCCTTACAGAAGAATACTATGCAGCTAGAACAAAACCAAATGGAGGATACTCTTCCAAATGGTAACTTGGAATGATGTTCAAGACTTATTGTAAAATAAGTTTACAGTAAGGTGTAAGGTACCTTATGGCAAAATTCTCTCAGAAATGTGTGTGTGTGGATTTCAAGTCATCCCAGTCCTAGAACATTGTGCTCTTTAGAGATGCCATACCTGTCTTTCCCTTTGTAATATCAAAGCAGTAATATCTTCTCTGGAGGCTTGTTGGGTGAATTGAATGGAAGAAAGTTAAGGAGGTACCAGAACCATTGCTGTTTCCCCTCCGTAGCCCTGCCACCCACTAAAGAAAGTTGGATGAGATTACTTAATGATTTCCCATTAAGTTGTATTTCCAAATATCATGATTACCATTTGAATGTAGTTGGTATGGAGCTTCGTGAGTGTGTGCTTCGTTTATTATGCATCACGTTCAGCTCCTTGTTATTTGCCTCCTAGTTATCATAGTAAAACTCTACTCCTCTACTCCGAGGAGCCCCTACCATCCGTATCGTCACTTTCCGGCCCAGCACTCTTCATGCTCGTTCGTTTAAAGCATTCTACATTGGGCAAATGAATCTTGGAAGGCAAAAGCTACTGAATTTAGCGAGTTTGTGGAGGAGTTCCCACCGATCAGCCAGGTGGAGTTCCACACACCCGATGACTGCACAACTCCTATAAGGCAGCAATATGCTGCAAACCCAGACGGCCACTCTTCTCACCCCTCGTCCCTTTGCTGTTCTGGATAATGAGGTCAATAGTCACCTAGGCAACTTGCAAAACTAACTGAAATGGAGAAAGGCCTTCCGGCTGGTGACTAGCCGAGGTCCACCTGGCCCCAATAAGCTGCTGAACAAGAAGGGCTGCCAGAAATTTCCCCCTAGGGAATTTGGTGGAGACGAAGACCTGCTCACTGGACAACGGTTCCTCCCAGGATACCCCCAAGCTGAAGAAGCGGGCTCTGAGCCACCCCCTTTCACCCTCCTTTTCCCCACCCTGGCCTGCTGAAGGTGCGCGTCAGGATGCGGACTACTGAGCCCTAAAGAAATAAGTCCTTCCACTTTGACCCCACGGAGGATTGCCTGCGCGGATCTTCAACGAGTCTACCAGTGTCTAGACACGGGAGCAGTTCTGTCTGGCACAGCAGCTCCCTCAAGGAAGACAAGAGTGAGGAGAAAGGAAACTCAAGTCTGACCATTCTGTCCTGGGTGACAAGAGGAGGATCTCATCTCTCATCTTTCCAAGCAAGGCAACGAGACTTTCTCTCATCTTTCCAAGCAAGGCAAGGAGACTTTTTCTCATGAGGAAACAAAAAGAAGTTGGAAGGAACGAAACCAGCCTGGAAGGTGAATTCCTAAGGATTGCCCATTGAAACTGACAAAATGGCCCTTGTTTGACGAGAGGAATGAGCAGAGCATTGATGTGGTCAAAAAGGACTCGAGTGAGACTTTCCCAGCATGTTTCTACCAAAGCTTTGTCTAAGTTTCGCAAAACACTCTCCTAATAAGCAGATGTTTGGCTCTTCAGAAAGTCAACATGCAAAATGCCTTGAGCGTCCCATAACACTGATGCCATGATGTTGCCTTTGGTCTGCCCTCCTTTTCCTTTGACTGGACCACTGCCATCTCTTGGTAGCCATCGCTTTGATGACGCTTTGTCTTCAGGATCATATTGGCAAAGCCATGTTCCAAATTCCGGTTACAATTTGTCAAACAGGTGCCCCAGGATCGTGATCCCTCCTGTTGAAAATTTCCACTGATAGCTCTCGTCCTCACTGCAGCTGATCTGGGCACAATGGTTTTCACAGCCACTGCAGGATTCATCTTCCACATCTTCTCATCTCTTCTTGAAACAAGCCATACCTCCGTAAAGAGTTGATTTCTTTGGGCTAGTGTCCTTAGAAGCTTTTCTTCAAACATCAATGATTTCTTCATTCTTCCACCCAAGCTTCACCGTCAATTGGATGTTTGCTCTTGCTGCAATTTTAGCGGAATTCAAGTTGCACTGATAGGAGGCCTTTTCAGTGGATGTCTCATCCTTCTTAGTGCCTCCAATGAGATCCAGTTCAGAAAGGTTGTAAGAAGTTAGTACATGTTTATTTTAGTGAAAACGAATTGAAATCCATGCATAGATTTCTCACCATGTACATTTTCTATGAACTTTCGGAAGACCCCCTGTACTGAATATTGCCCAAATCCTGGGAGAGAAGTGGATGCGGTCCACTTCCTGTCTTCAGTTTGCCCACAGTGGAGGAGTGCACAGAGCAGGGAAAGGCAGCCCCAGAGAGAGGCATGCCCTCCAGCATGCAGCAGACTGCTGGCCCAGTCCTGGCTCCATGGGTTGCTGTGTGGGCCCAGCAAGCTGACCAACCTCCCTGAACCTTAATTTAATCCTAGGTAGCCCAATTCCACTCGCTATTATAGGACTGCTGTGCAGGGACAGTCAATTAACTTAAGAAAAGGAAACTGGCTCCAAGGTTGGCAACCGGGAATTCCAGTTGATTCCATGGGCGGACCCCCTGAGGAATTCCCAAGCTGAAGTCTCGTGGAAGATGAGGTTCAGTGTGACTAGACTGAAGCACCAATCCAATGAAGGGGAAGTCCCACCCACTCTGCCCTGTGCCTGTATAAAGGTGAGGCGGGGCGGCCACGCCACTCATTGAAGCCGCCAGTTGGGAGAGGAGCAGAGCCAGGCCGGTGCTCCCGAAGGCAGCAAGATGTTGCGAGCCACAGCTCCCTGCTGGTTCCCACCTGCATACCCAGAAGCTAAGAAGGTGGCCAAGGAGGCGGCCCACGAGGCAAGCCGCCATTTGGGAGAGGAGCAGAGCCAGGTCGGTGTTCCCGAAGGCAGCAAGATGTTGCGAGCCACAGCTCCCTGCTGGTTCCCACCTGCATGCCCAGAAGCCAAGAAGGTGGCCGAGGAGGCGGCCCTCGAGGCAAGCCGCCAGTTGGGAGAGGAGCAGAGCCAGGCCGGTGCTCCCGAAGGCAGCAAGATGTTGCGAGCCACAGCTCCCTGCTGGTTCCCACCTGCATACCCAGAAGCTAAGAAGGTGGCCGAGGAGGCGCCCCACGAGGCAAGCCGCCATTTGGGAGTGGAGCAGAGCCAGGTCGGTGTTCCCGAAGGCAGCAAGATGTTGCGAGCCACAGCTCCCTGCTGGTTCCCTCCTGCATACCCAGAAGCCAAGAAGGTGGCCGAGGAGGCGGCCCTCGAGGCTCCAGAATTCCCACTGCCCTCTCATCAGCCTGCCCAGAGCTTCGGGCTCTGCGTGCCCCAGATGCACAACCAGGCCTCAGCACTCGTGGACATCCGGGCGGAGCCCCAGAATAGGGGTCCGGCGGTGCCCCCAGCGTGGCCCAAGATGGCGACGGAGGCGTGGTACTTCCCCGCGCAGAGGGGGTCGGCCTGCTGCTTGCCAGCCGCCCCAAGGCTGACAGAGAAACCCTGTGGAGTCCGCATCTCAGGCCCCAGGGAGAGGAAGAGGATCGCCCACTTTCCCAGCCCCTGCTTGGTCGCAGGTCGCACCGATGCCAAGAGAACCCGGGTGGCCGGCAGCAGCCAACGCTCCAATGGCTCCAGGGTCGGCACACAGCCACGGAAGACTGGTCGCAACAGACGGGGGAGGGCATGCAAGACCTCCACCACACTCAGCTCTAAGCGAATCGTCCGTCGTCCATCCTTACCGACTTGGAAGAAACCCATTATCCTCCGAAGGTCTCGCTGCCAAGTCCCCACCGTCATCCGCCGAGGCTATCTCCAACTGTTCACCAAAGAGTGTCTCAAGTTCTGCGCCTCCCAGCAGGAGGCCGAGGAGAAGGCGCTGAACGAGGAGAAGGTGGCCTACGACTGCAGCCCCAACAAGAACATGTACCTGAATGTGGTCCTGAACACCCTCAAGAGACTGAAGGGCCTGACCCCCAGCTCCATGCCGGGCCTCAGCAGGGCCGCCCTGTACAGCCGCCTCCAGGAGTTCCTGCTCACCCAGGACCAGCTCAAGGAGAACGGCTACCCCTTCCCGCACCCCGAGCGGCCCGGAGGCGCCGTCCTCTTCACTGGCCAGGGGAAGGGGCCCGGCGACTCCTCCTGCAGGGTCTGCTGCCGTTGTGGCACCGACTACCTGGTGTCCTCCTCGGGCCGCTGTCTACGCGACCAGTTGTGTTATTATCACTGGGGGCGGGTCCGCTCCAGCCAAGTGGCTGGAGGCCGGGTTAGCCAGTACACCTGCTGTGCAGCGGCTCCTGGCTCAGTGGGCTGCCAGGTGGCGAAGCAGCACGTGCGGGACGGCCGCAAGGAGAGCCTCCATGGCTTCGTGAAGACCTTCAAGAAAGAGTTTTCCACAGACGCTTATCCAGGAATCTACGCCTTGGACTGTGAGATGTGCTACACCACGCATGGCCTGGAGCTGACCCGCGTCACCGTGGTGGACGCCGACATGCAAGTGGTGTACGACACCTTCGTCAAGCCCGACAACGAGATCGTGGACTACAACACCAGGTTTTCCGGAGTGACCGAGGCCGACGTCGCCAAGACGAGCGTCACGTTGCCCGAAGTCCAAGCCATCCTGCTGAGCTTTTTCAGCGCCCAAACCATCCTCATCGGGCACAGCCTGGAGAGCGATCTGCTGGCCCTCAAGCTGATCCACAGCACCGTGGTGGACACGGCCGTGCTCTTCCCGCACTACCTGGGTTTCCCCTACAAGCGTTCCCTCAGGAATCTCGCGGCCGACTACCTGGGACAGATCATCCAGGACAGCCAGGACGGCCACAACTCCAGCGAGGACGCAAACGCCTGCCTGCAGCTGGCGATGTGGAAGGTTCGACAGCGCGCCCAGATCCAGCCACGCCACCGGTCCGCCTCTCCCGCCGCCCTGGCCTGTCCTGAGCCCCAGGCCTCTTCCCAAACTGCCATCGATCCCGAGAGCTAGCCCTGTCCACCTCGCCGCAAAGCGAAAGAAACTGGAGCAGCCGGCGGCAGGAGAGGGCCAAAAGCCAAGACTAACCCCGACCCCAGACTCCCAGTCCCCCGGAGTCCCTGCCGCGGGCCGTCGTCCCTGTCCCCATCCCTCTGCCCCTCCCAGACCTCTGTCCTTCCACCAATGGGCTCCCCGAGGCCCCAGCCGCCACTCCCAGTCCCCGGAGACCCTGCCGCCGCCCCTGGCGCCTGTGCCCATCCCTCTGCCCCTCCCAGACCTCTGGCCTTCCACCACTAGCCTCCCCCAGCCCACCTGGACTTCCCCGGCCTCTGACAACAAGGCCAGCCCCCAGGCCCACCAGCCTCCTGATCGTCTTCGTTCTTGGGCCTCTTCCCCTTCTGTGGGGCTGTCTGAACCTCCCCTCCCCCACCCGATTTTTCCCCCGCCCCCGGGGCAGGCGCAGAATAAATGTCTGTATGAAGTTAAAAATTAAAAATAAAAAAAAAGCTAAAAACAACTCAAAGTCCTTTGCTTTTGAATGTGCGCTTACCTGGTTTTCTCTAGAGGCACCACTGTGAGGTGGCTCAAGCCCTTAGGCTCTGGAGTTAGACATCTGGGTTCCCATTCCAATTCCACCACTG
Organism: Pongo pygmaeus; assembly: GCF_028885625.2. Lineage (NCBI taxonomy): Eukaryota > Metazoa > Chordata > Mammalia > Primates > Hominidae > Pongo > Pongo pygmaeus. The sequence continues at coordinate 52,714,565 of NC_072380.2, forward strand.
ACTAGCTTTGTCATATTGGACGCATAACTTTTTTGCGCTTCTACTTCTTGATCTTTCAAGTGTCATCAGAAGATAATTAGACACCCACACAATAGCAATGGGAGATTTTAACACCCCACCGTCAACATGAAACAGATCAACGAGACAGAAAGTTGAAAAGGATATCCAGGAACTGAACTTAGCTCTGCACCAAGCAGACCGAATAGACATCTACATTAACTCTCCACCCCAAATCAACAGAATATACATTCTTCTCAGCACCACATCACACTTATTCCAAAACTGACCACATAGTTGGAAGGAAAGCACTCCTCCGCAAATGCAAAAGAACAGAAATTACAACCAACTGTCTCTCAGACCCCAGGGCAGTCAAACTGGACCTCAGGATGAAGAAACTCACTCAAAACCGCTCAACTACACGGAAACGGAGCAATCTGCTCCTGAGTGACTACTGGGTACATAGCGAAATGAAGACAGAATAAAGATGTTCTTTGAAACCAATGAGAACAAAGACACAACATACCAGAATCTCTGGGATACATTGAAAGCAGTGTGTAGAGGGAAACGTAGCATTAAATGCCCACAAGAGAAAGCAGGAAAGATCTAAAATGGACACCCTCACGTCCCAATTCAAAGAACCAGGGAAGCAAGAGCAAACACAATGCCTGAATCAGTCAGTCAACTTCCAACAGGGCTGCAAGAGAGAATGAACCACCATGCCTCTTTAAATCCACGTTTCTATTTGGAATCTTCAATGAGAGATGAGACACTAAGCAGCTAGTTTTGGTGGAATGGCTGATTTTGTCAATGTTTTCGGTGTGTGAGTGTGTGTGTGTGTGTGTATGTATGGATAACTAAATTAAACTGATAATCTGGATGCTTACATTTCCATTCATTTAATTTGTGTATGTGAGCCCACGCACACGTATATACACACACACTAACACTTCCAGAACACTGACTTAGTGAAGAACTGGATTTCCAGTGTGTCAGACAAATTTCAGAAAGCGCTGAAGAAGGGCATTTCTGATGGATTTCACCGTTCCTGGAATTTTATTTTCCTTTATAACTTAGAGTTCTTCTCTGGAGATTTAATAGATAAAAGTCTTTTGCAGTGTACGTTATTTCATTGTATTTTTATAATTTATTTAAATTGTCATTTTAAATTGACAAATAAAAATGATAGATATTTATGGTGTACAACATGATGTTTCATATATGTATACATTGTGGAATGACACAAAAATCAAGCTAATTAACACATTCGTTTCCTCACATACTGATTTTATGGTGATGAGAACATGTTTCAAATCTACTCTGATAGCACATTTCAAGTATACAGTACATAGTTACCCACTGTGGTTGCCGTGCTGTTCAACATATCTCTAGAACTATTCGTATCTGAAATTTTGTATCATTAGACTAACATCTCCCAATCCCTCCCCGGCCCCTGCCTCGGGTAAGCAGCGTTCTGCTCTCTACGACTCTGAGTTCCACTTTTTTACATTGCACATAGAAGTGAGATCGTGCAGTATTTGTATTTCTGTGTTTGCTTTTTAAAACTTTATGATGTATTGATGTATTTTTTCAGACAGTGTCGGAGTCTGTCACCAAGGCTGGAGTACAGTGACACAAACACGGCTCACCACGGCCTCCACCTCCCGGGGTCAAGAGATCCTCCCACTTCAGCCTCCTGAGTAGCTAGGACTACAGGCGTCCAACACCACACCTGGCTAATTTTTGTATTTTTTGTAGAGATGGTTGATCTCCAACTCCTGGGCTCAACTCTTCCTCCTCCCTTCTCCTCCCAAAGTCCTGGGATTACAGGCCTGAGCCACTGTGTCTGGCCTTTGCTTTATTTCACACAGTAGAACATCCTCTAGGCTCATTCATGTTGCTAATGATAAGATTTCTTTCTTTTTCAAGGCTGAATAGGATTCTATTGGATATATGTACCTATATAGATAGATAGATAGATAGATAGATATACATTTATTATTATTGTTTTGGGGGGGATATGGTTTCGCTCGTGTTCCCCAGGCTGGAGTGCAGTGGCATGATTTCGGCTCACTACAACCTCTGCCTCCCAGGCTGAAGTGATTCTCCTGCCTCAGCTGAGATTAAAGGCATGTCCCATCATGTGCGGCCAATTTTGTGTTTCTAGGAGAGATGGGTTTTCACCATGTTGGCCAGGCTGGTCTCGAACTCCAACAATTCTACTTCAACTATTTATTGGATACAAATATTTATGTGTGAGAAACAAGATTTTCAAGAGTGAAAGATTTAAAAACGACTTAATTGTACATCAGTAAGAGGCTGGCTAACTAAATCAGAGTACGTTCATCCTTACAGAAGAATACTATGCAGCTAGAACAAAACCAAATGGAGGAAACTCTTCCAAATGGTAACTTGGAATGATGTTCAAGACTTATTGTAAAATAAGTTTACAGTAAGGTGTAAGGTACCTTATGGCAAAATTCTCTCAGAAATGTGTGTGTGTGGATTTCAAGTCATCCCAGTCCTAGAACATTGTGCTCTTTAGAGATGCCATACCTGTCTTTCCCTTTGTAATATCAAAGCAGTAATATCTTCTCTGGAGGCTTGTTGGGTGAATTGAATGGAAGAAAGTTAAGGAGGTACCAGAACCATTGCTGTTTCCCCTCCGTAGCCCTGCCACCCACTAAAGAAAGTTGGATGAGATTACTTAATGATTTCCCATTAAGTTGTATTTCCAAATATCATGATTACCATTTGAATGTAGTTGGTATGGAGCTTCGTGAGTGTGTGCTTCGTTTATTATGCATCACGTTCAGCTCCTTGTTATTTGCCTCCTAGTTATCATAGTAAAACTCTACTCCTCTACTCCGAGGAGCCCCTACCATCCGTATCGTCACTTTCCGGCCCAGCACTCTTCATGCTCGTTCGTTTAAAGCATTCTACATTGGGCAAATGAATCTTGGAAGGCAAAAGCTACTGAATTTAGCGAGTTTGTGGAGGCGTTCCCACCGATCAGCCAGGTGGAGTTCCACACACCCGATGACTGCACAACTCCTATAAGGCAGCAATATGCTGCAAACCCAGACGGCCACTCTTCTCACCCCTCGTCCCTTTGCTGTTCTGGATAATGAGGTCAATAGTCACCTAGGCAACTTGCAAAACTAACTGAAATGGAGAAAGGCCTTCCGGCTGGTGACTAGCCGAGGTCCACCTGGCCCCAATAAGCTGCTGAACAAGAAGGGCTGCCAGAAATTTCCCCCTAGGGAATTTGGTGGAGACGAAGACCTGCTCACTGGACAACGGTTCCTCCCAGGATACCCCCAAGCTGAAGAAGCGGGCTCTGAGCCACCCCCTTTCACCCTCCTTTTCCCCACCCTGGCCTGCTGAAGGTGCGCGTCAGGATGCGGACTACTGAGCCCTAAAGAAATAAGTCCTTCCACTTTGACCCCACGGAGGATTGCCTGCGCGGATCTTCAACGAGTCTACCAGTGTCTAGACACGGGAGCAGTTCTGTCTGGCACAGCAGCTCCCTCAAGGAAGACAAGAGTGAGGAGAAAGGAAACTCAAGTCTGACCATTCTGTCCTGGGTGACAAGAGGAGGATCTCATCTCTCATCTTTCCAAGCAAGGCAACGAGACTTTCTCTCATCTTTCCAAGCAAGGCAAGGAGACTTTTTCTCATGAGGAAACAAAAAGAAGTTGGAAGGAACGAAACCAGCCTGGAAGGTGAATTCCTAAGGATTGCCCATTGAAACTGACAAAATGGCCCTTGTTTGACGAGAGGAATGAGCAGAGCATTGATGTGGTCAAAAAGGACTCGAGTGAGACTTTCCCAGCATGTTTCTACCAAAGCTTTGTCTAAGTTTCGCAAAACACTCTCCTAATAAGCAGATGTTTGGCTCTTCAGAAAGTCAACATGCAAAATGCCTTGAGCGTCCCATAACACTGATGCCATGATGTTGCCTTTGGTCTGCCCTCCTTTTCCTTTGACTGGACCACTGCCATCTCTTGGTAGCCATCGCTTTGATGACGCTTTGTCTTCAGGATCATATTGGCAAAGCCATGTTCCAAATTCCGGTTACAATTTGTCAAACAGGTGCCCCAGGATCGTGATCCCTCCTGTTGAAAATTTCCACTGATAGCTCTCGTCCTCACTGCAGCTGATCTGGGCACAATGGTTTTCACAGCCACTGCAGGATTCATCTTCCACATCTTCTCATCTCTTCTTGAAACAAGCCATACCTCCGTAAAGAGTTGATTTCTTTGGGCTAGTGTCCTTAGAAGCTTTTCTTCAAACATCAATGATTTCTTCATTCTTCCACCCAAGCTTCACCGTCAATTGGATGTTTGCTCTTGCTGCAATTTTAGCGGAATTCAAGTTGCACTGATAGGAGGCCTTTTCAGTGGATGTCTCATCCTTCTTAGTGCCTCCAATGAGATCCAGTTCAGAAAGGTTGTAAGAAGTTAGTACATGTTTATTTTAGTGAAAACGAATTGAAATCCATGCATAGATTTCTCACCATGTACATTTTCTATGAACTTTCGGAAGACCCCCTGTACTGAATATTGCCCAAATCCTGGGAGAGAAGTGGATGCGGTCCACTTCCTGTCTTCAGTTTGCCCACAGTGGAGGAGTGCACAGAGCAGGGAAAGGCAACCCCAGAGAGAGGCATGCCCTCCAGCATGCAGCAGACTGCTGGCCCAGTCCTGGCTCCATGGGTTGCTGTGTGGGCCCAGCAAGCTGACCAACCTCCCTGAACCTTAATTTAATCCTAGGTAGCCCAATTCCACTCGCTATTATAGGACTGCTGTGCAGGGACAGTCAATTAACTTAAGAAAAGGAAACTGGCTCCAAGGTTGGCAACCGGGAATTCCAGTTGATTCCATGGGCGGACCCCCTGAGGAATTCCCAAGCTGAAGTCTCGTGGAAGATGAGGTTCAGTGTGACTAGACTGAAGCACCAATCCAATGAAGGGGAAGTCCCACCCACTCTGCCCTGTGCCTGTATAAAGGTGAGGCGGGGCGGCCGCGCCACTCATTGAAGCCGCCAGTTGGGAGAGGAGCAGAGCCAGGCCGGTGCTCCCGAAGGCAGCAAGATGTTGCGAGCCACAGCTCCCTGCTGGTTCCCACCTGCATACCCAGAAGCTAAGAAGGTGGCCGAGGAGGCGGCCCACGAGGCAAGCCGCCATTTGGGAGAGGAGCAGAGCCAGGTCGGTGTTCCCGAAGGCAGCAAGATGTTGCGAGCCACAGCTCCCTGCTGGTTCCCACCTGCATGCCCAGAAGCCAAGAAGGTGGCCGAGGAGGCGGCCCTCGAGGCAAGCCGCCAGTTGGGAGAGGAGCAGAGCCAGGCCGGTGCTCCCGAAGGCAGCAAAATGTTGCGAGCCACAGCTCCCTGCTGGTTCCCACCTGCATACCCAGAAGCTAAGAAGGTGGCCGAGGAGGCGCCCCACGAGGCAAGCTGCCATTTGGGAGTGGAGCAGAGCCAGGTCGGTGTTCCCGAAGGCAGCAAGATGTTGCGAGCCACAGCTCCCTGCTGGTTCCCTCCTGCATACCCAGAAGCCAAGAAGGTGGCCGAGGAGGCGGCCCTCGAGGCTCCAGAATTCCCACTGCCCTCTCATCAGCCTGCCCAGAGCTTCGGGCTCTGCGTGCCCCAGATGCACAACCAGGCCTCAGCACTCGTGGACATCCGGGCGGAGCCCCAGAATAGGGGTCCGGCGGTGCCCCCAGCGTGGCCCAAGATGGCGACGGAGGCGTGGTACTTCCCCGCGCAGAGGGGGTCGGCCTGCTGCTTGCCAGCCGCCCCAAGGCTGACAGAGAGGCCCTGTGGAGTCCGCATCTCAGCCCCCAGGGAGAGGAAGAGGATCGCCCACTTTCCCAGCCCCTGCTTGGTCGCAGGTCGCACCGATGCCAAGAGAACCCGGGTGGCCGGCAGCAGCCAACGCTCCAATGGCTCCAGGGTCGGCACACAGCCACGGAAGACTGGTCGCAACAGACGGGGGAGGGCATGCAAGACCTCCACCACACTCAGCTCTAAGCGAATCGTCCGTCGTCCATCCTTACCGACTTGGAAGAAACCCATTATCCTCCGAAGGTCTCGCTGCCAAGTCCCCACCGTCATCCGCCGAGGCTATCTCCAACTGTTCACCAAAGAGTGTCTCAAGTTCTGCGCCTCCCAGCAGGAGGCCGAGGAGAAGGCGCTGAACGAGGAGAAGGTGGCCTACGACTGCAGCCCCAACAAGAACATGTACCTGAATGTGGTCCTGAACACCCTCAAGAGACTGAAGGGCCTGACCCCCAGCTCCATGCCGGGCCTCAGCAGGGCCGCCCTGTACAGCCGCCTCCAGGAGTTCCTGCTCACCCAGGACCAGCTCAAGGAGAACGGCTACCCCTTCCCGCACCCCGAGCGGCCCGGAGGCGCCGTCCTCTTCACTGGCCAGGGGAAGGGGCCCGGCGACTCCTCCTGCAGGGTCTGCTGCCGTTGTGGCACCGACTACCTGGTGTCCTCCTCGGGCCGCTGTCTACGCGACCAGTTGTGTTATTATCACTGGGGGCGGGTCCGCTCCAGCCAAGTGGCTGGAGGCCGGGTTAGCCAGTACACCTGCTGTGCAGCGGCTCCTGGCTCAGTGGGCTGCCAGGTGGCGAAGCAGCACGTGCGGGACGGCCGCAAGGAGAGCCTCCATGGCTTCGTGAAGACCTTCAAGAAAGAGTTTTCCACAGACGCTTATCCAGGAATCTACGCCTTGGACTGTGAGATGTGCTACACCACGCATGGCCTGGAGCTGACCCGCGTCACCGTGGTGGACGCCGACATGCAAGTGGTGTACGACACCTTCGTCAAGCCCGACAACGAGATCGTGGACTACAACACCAGGTTTTCCGGAGTGACCGAGGCCGACGTCGCCAAGACGAGCGTCACGTTGCCCGAAGTCCAAGCCATCCTGCTGAGCTTTTTCAGCGCCCAAACCATCCTCATCGGGCACAGCCTGGAGAGCGATCTGCTGGCCCTCAAGCTGATCCACAGCACCGTGGTGGACACGGCCGTGCTCTTCCCGCACTACCTGGGTTTCCCCTACAAGCGTTCCCTCAGGAATCTCGCGGCCGACTACCTGGGACAGATCATCCAGGACAGCCAGGACGGCCACAACTCCAGCGAGGACGCAAACGCCTGCCTGCAGCTGGCGATGTGGAAGGTTCGACAGCGCGCCCAGATCCAGCCACGCCACCGGTCCGCCTCTCCCGCCGCCCTGGCCTGTCCTGAGCCCCAGGCCTCTTCCCAAACTGCCATCGATCCCGAGAGCTAGCCCTGTCCACCTCGCCGCAAAGCGAAAGAAACTGGAGCAGCCGGCGGCAGGAGAGGGCCAAAAGCCAAGACTAACCCCGACCCCGGACTCCCAGTCCCCCGGAGTCCCTGCCGCGGGCCGTCGTCCCTGTCCCCATCCCTCTGCCCCTCCCAGACCTCTGTCCTTCCACCAATGGGCTCCCCGAGGCCCCAGCCGCCACTCCCAGTCCCCGGAGACCCTGCCGCCGCCCCTGGCGCCTGTGCCCATCCCTCTGCCCCTCCCAGACTTCTGGCCTTCCACCACTAGCCTCCCCCAGCCCACCTGGACTTCCCCGGCCTCTGACAACAAGGCCAGCCCCCAGGCCCACCAGCCTCCTGATCGTCTTCGTTCTTGGGCCTCTTCCCCTTCTGTGGGGCTGTCTGAACCTCCCCTCCCCCACCCGATTTTTCCCCCGCCCCCGGGGCAGGCGCAGAATAAATGTCTGTATGAAGTTAAAAATTAAAAATAAAAAAAAAGCTAAAAACAACTCAAAGTCCTTTGCTTTTGAATGTGCGCTTACCTGGTTTTCTCTAGAGGCACCACTGTGAGGTGGCTCAAGCCCTTAGGCTCTGGAGTTAGACATCTGGGTTCCCATTCCAATTCCACCACTGACTAGCTTTGTCATATTGGACGCATAACCTTTTTGCGCTTCTACTTCTTGATCTTTCAAGTGTCATCAGAAGATAATTAGACACCCACACAATAGCAATGGGAGATTTTAACACCCCACCGTCAACATGAAACAGATCAACGAGACAGAAAGTTGAAAAGGATATCCAGGAACTGAACTTAGCTCTGCACCAAGCAGACCGAATAGACATCTACATTAACTCTCCACCCCAAATCAACAGAATATACATTCTTCTCAGCACCACATCACACTTATTCCAAAACTGACCACATAGTTGGAAGGAAAGCACTCCTCCGCAAATGCAAAAGAACAGAAATTACAACCAACTGTCTCTCAGACCCCAGGGCAGTCAAACTGGACCTCAGGATGAAGAAACTCACTCAAAACCGCTCAACTACACGGAAACGGAGCAATCTGCTCCTGAGTGACTACTGGGTACATAGCGAAATGAAGACAGAATAAAGATGTTCTTTGAAACCAATGAGAACAAAGACACAACATACCAGAATCTCTGGGATACATTGAAAGCAGTGTGTAGAGGGAAACGTAGCATTAAATGCCCACAAGAGAAAGCAGGAAAGATCTAAAATGGACACCCTCACGTCCCAATTCAAAGAACCAGGGAAGCAAGAGCAAACACAATGCCTGAATCAGTCAGTCAACTTCCAACAGGGCTCCAAGAGAGAATGAACCACCATGCCTCTTTAAATCCACGTTTCTATTTGGAATCTTCAATGAGAGATGAGACACTAAGCACCTAGTTTTGGTGGAATGGCTGATTTTGTCAATGTTTTCGGTGTGTGAGTGTGTGTGTGTGTGTGTATGTATGGATAACTAAATTAAACTGATAATCTGGATGCTTACATTTCCATTCATTTAATTTGTGTATGTGAGCCCACGCACACGTATATACACACACACTAACACTTCCAGAACACTGACTTAGTGAAGAACTGGATTTCCAGTGTGTCAGACAAATTTCAGAAAGCGCTGAAGAAGGGCATTTCTGATGGATTTCACCGTTCCTGGAATTTTATTTTCCTTTATAACTTAGAGTTCTTCTCTGGAGATTTAATAGATAAAAGTCTTTTGCAGTGTACGTTATTTCATTGTATTTTTATAATTTATTTAAATTGTCATTTTAAATTGACAAATAAAAATGATAGATATTTATGGTGTACAACATGATGTTTCATATATGTATACATTGTGGAATGACACAAAAATCAAGCTAATTAACACATTCGTTTCCTCACATACTGATTTTATGGTGATGAGAACATGTTTCAAATCTACTCTGATAGCACATTTCAAGTATACAGTACATAGTTACCCACTGTGGTTGCCGTGCTGTTCAACATATCTCTAGAACTATTCGTATCTGAAATTTTGTATCATTAGACTAACATCTCCCAATCCCTCCCCGGCCCCTGCCTCGGGTAAGCAGCGTTCTGCTCTCTACGACTCTGAGTTCCACTTTTTTACATTGCACATAGAAGTGAGATCGTGCAGTATTTGTATTTCTGTGTTTGCTTTTTAAAACTTTATGATGTATTGATGTATTTTTTCAGACAGTGTCGGAGTCTGTCACCAAGGCTGGAGTACAGTGACACAAACACGGCTCACCACGGCCTCCACCTCCCGGGGTCAAGAGATCCTCCCACTTCAGCCTCCTGAGTAGCTAGGACTACAGGCGTCCAACACCACACCTGGCTAATTTTTGTATTTTTTGTAGTGATGGTTGATCTCCAACTCCAGGACTCAACTCTTCCTCCTCCCTTCTCCTCCCAAAGTCCTGGGATTACAGGCCTGAGCCACTGTGTCTGGCCTTTGCTTTATTTCACACAGTAGAACATCCTCTAGGCTCATTCATGTTGCTAATGATAAGATTTCTTTCTTTTTCAAGGCTGAATAGGATTCTATTGGATATATGTACCTATATAGATAGAGAGATAGATAGATATACATTTATTATTATTGTTTTGGGGGGGATATGGTTTCGCTCGTGTTCCCCAGGCTGGAGTGCAGTGGCATGATTTCGGCTCACTACAACCTCTGCCTCCCAGGCTGAAGTGATTCTCCTGCCTCAGCTGAGATTAAAGGCATGTCCCATCATGTGCGGCCAATTTTGTGTTTCTAGGAGAGATGGGTTTTCACCATGTTGGCCAGGCTGGTCTCGAACTCCAACAATTCTACTTCAACTATTTATTGGATACAAATATTTATGTGTGAGAAACAAGATTTTCAAGAGTGAAAGATTTAAAAACGACTTAATTGTACATCAGTAAGAGGCTGGCTAACTAAATCAGAGTACGTTCATCCTTACAGAAGAATACTATGCAGCTAGAACAAAACCAAATGGAGGAAACTCTTCCAAATGGTAACTTGGAATGATGTTCAAGACTTATTGTAAAATAAGTTTACAGTAAGGTGTAAGGTACCTTATGGCAAAATTCTCTCAGAAATGTGTGTGTGTGGATTTCAAGTCATCCCAGTCCTAGAACATTGTGCTCTTTAGAGATGCCATACCTGTCTTTCCCTTTGTAATATCAAAGCAGTAATATCTTCTCTGGAGGCTTGTTGGGTGAATTGAATGGAAGAAAGTTAAGGAGGTACCAGAACCATTGCTGTTTCCCCTCCGTAGCCCTGCCACCCACTAAAGAAAGTTGGATGAGATTACTTAATGATTTCCCATTAAGTTGTATTTCCAAATATCATGATTACCATTTGAATGTAGTTGGTATGGAGCTTCGTGAGTGTGTGCTTCGTTTATTATGCATCACGTTCAGCTCCTTGTTATTTGCCTCCTAGTTATCATAGTAAAACTCTACTCCTCTACTCCGAGGAGCCCCTACCATCCGTATCGTCACTTTCCGGCCCAGCACTCTTTATGCTCGTTCGTTTAAAGCATTCTACATTGGGCAAATGAATCTTGGAAGGCAAAAGCTACTGAATTTAGCGAGTTTGTGGAGGCGTTCCCACCGATCAGCCAGGTGGAGTTCCACACACCCGATGACTGCACAACTCCTATAAGGCAGCAATATGCTGCAAACCCAGACGGCCACTCTTCTCACCCCTCGTCCCTTTGCTGTTCTGGATAATGAGGTCAATAGTCACCTAGGCAACTTGCAAAACTAACTGAAATGGAGAAAGGCCTTCCGGCTGGTGACTAGCCGAGGTCCACCTGGCCCCAATAAGCTGCTGAACAAGAAGGGCTGCCAGAAATTTCCCCCTAGGGAATTTGGTGGAGACGAAGACCTGCTCACTGGACAACGGTTCCTCCCAGGATACCCCCAAGCTGAAGAAGCGGGCTCTGAGCCACCCCCTTTCACCCTCCTTTTCCCCACCCTGGCCTGCTGAAGGTGCGCGTCAGGATGCGGACTACTGAGCCCTAAAGAAATAAGTCCTTCCACTTTGACCCCACGGAGGATTGCCTGTGCGGATCTTCAACGAGTCTACCAGTGTCTAGACACGGGAGCAGTTCTGTCTGGCACAGCAGCTCCCTCAAGGAAGACAAGAGTGAGGAGAAAGGAAACTCAAGTCTGACCATTCTGTCCTGGGAGACAAGAGGAGGATCTCATCTCTCATCTTTCCAAGCAAGGCAACGAGACTTTCTCTCATCTTTCCAAGCAAGGCAAGGAGACTTTTTCTCATGAGGAAACAAAAAGAAGTTGGAAGGAACGAAACCAGCCTGGAAGGTGAATTCCTAAGGATTGCCCATTGAAACTGACAAAATGGCCCTTGTTTGACGAGAGGAATGAGCAGAGCATTGATGTGGTCAAAAAGGACTCGAGTGAGACTTTCCCAGCATGTTTCTACCAAAGCTTTGTCTAAGTTTCGCAAAACACTCTCCTAATAAGCAGATGTTTGGCTCTTCAGAAAGTCAACATGCAAAATGCCTTGAGCGTCCCATAACACTGATGCCATGATGTTGCCTTTGGTCTGCCCTCCTTTTCCTTTGACTGGACCACTGCCATCTCTTGGTAGCCATCGCTTTGATGACGCTTTGTCTTCAGGATCATATTGGCAAAGCCATGTTCCAAATTCCGGTTACAATTTGTCAAACAGGTGCCCCAGGATCGTGATCCCTCCTGTTGAAAATTTCCACTGATAGCTCTCGTCCTCACTGCAGCTGATCTGGGCACAATGGTTTTCACAGCCACTGCAGGATTCATCTTCCACATCTTCTCATCTCTTCTTGAAACAAGCCATACCTCCGTAAAGAGTTGATTTCTTTGGGCTAGTGTCCTTAGAAGCTTTTCTTCAAACATCAATGATTTCTTCATTCTTCCACCCAAGCTTCACCGTCAATTGGATGTTTGCTCTTGCTGCAATTTTAGCGGAATTCAAGTTGCACTGATAGGAGGCCTTTTCAGTGGATGTCTCATCCTTCTTAGTGCCTCCAATGAGATCCAGTTCAGAAAGGTTGTAAGAAGTTAGTACATGTTTATTTTAGTGAAAACGAATTGAAATCCATGCATAGATTTCTCACCATGTACATTTTCTATGAACTTTCGGAAGACCCCCTGTACTGAATATTGCCCAAATCCTGGGAGAGAAGTGGATGCGGTCCACTTCCTGTCTTCAGTTTGCCCACAGTGGAGGAGTGCACAGAGCAGGGAAAGGCAACCCCAGAGAGAGGCATGCCCTCCAGCATGCAGCAGACTGCTGGCCCAGTCCTGGCTCCATGGGTTGCTGTGTGGGCCCAGCAAGCTGACCAACCTCCCTGAACCTTAATTTAATCCTAGGTAGCCCAATTCCACTCGCTATTATAGGACTGCTGTGCAGGGACAGTCAATTAACTTAAGAAAAGGAAACTGGCTCCAAGGTTGGCAACCGGGAATTCCAGTTGATTCCATGGGCGGACCCCCTGAGGAATTCCCAAGCTGAAGTCTCGTGGAAGATGAGGTTCAGTGTGACTAGACTGAAGCACCAATCCAATGAAGGGGAAGTCCCACCCACTCTGCCCTGTGCCTGTATAAAGGTGAGGCGGGGCGGCCGCGCCACTCATTGAAGCCGCCAGTTGGGAGAGGAGCAGAGCCAGGCCGGTGCTCCCGAAGGCAGCAAGATGTTGCGAGCCACAGCTCCCTGCTGGTTCCCACCTGCATACCCAGAAGCTAAGAAGGTGGCCGAGGAGGCGGCCCACGAGGCAAGCCGCCATTTGGGAGAGGAGCAGAGCCAGGTCGGTGTTCCCGAAGGCAGCAAGATGTTGCAAGCCACAGCTCCCTGCTGGTTCCCACCTGCATGCCCAGAAGCCAAGAAGGTGGCCGAGGAGGCGGCCCTCGAGGCAAGCCGCCAGTTGGGAGAGGAGCAGAGCCAGGCCGGTGCTCCCGAAGGCAGCAAGATGTTGCGAGCCACAGCTCCCTGCTGGTTCCCACCTGCATACCCAGAAGCTAAGAAGGTGGCCGAGGAGGCGCCCCACGAGGCAAGCTGCCATTTGGGAGTGGAGCAGAGCCAGGTCGGTGTTCCCGAAGGCAGCAAGATGTTGCGAGCCACAGCTCCCTGCTGGTTCCCTCCTGCATACCCAGAAGCCAAGAAGGTGGCCGAGGAGGCGGCCCTCGAGGCTCCAGAATTCCCACTGCCCTCTCATCAGCCTGCCCAGAGCTTCGGGCTCTGCGTGCCCCAGATGCACAACCAGGCCTCAGCACTCGTGGACATCCGGGCGGAGCCCCAGAATAGGGGTCCGGCGGTGCCCCCAGCGTGGCCCAAGATGGCGACGGAGGCGTGGTACTTCCCCGCGCAGAGGGGGTCGGCCTGCTGCTTGCCAGCCGCCCCAAGGCTGACAGAGAGGCCCTGTGGAGTCCGCATCTCAGCCCCCAGGGAGAGGAAGAGGATCGCCCACTTTCCCAGCCCCTGCTTGGTCGCAGGTCGCACCGATGCCAAGAGAACCCGGGTGGCCGGCAGCAGCCAACGCTCCAATGGCTCCAGGGTCGGCACACAGCCACGGAAGACTGGTCGCAACAGACGGGGGAGGGCATGCAAGACCTCCACCACACTCAGCTCTAAGCGAATCGTCCGTCGTCCATCCTTACCGACTTGGAAGAAACCCATTATCCTCCGAAGGTCTCGCTGCCAAGTCCCCACCGTCATCCGCCGAGGCTATCTCCAACTGTTCACCAAAGAGTGTCTCAAGTTCTGCGCCTCCCAGCAGGAGGCCGAGGAGAAGGCGCTGAACGAGGAGAAGGTGGCCTACGACTGCAGCCCCAACAAGAACATGTACCTGAATGTGGTCCTGAACACCCTCAAGAGACTGAAGGGCCTGACCCCCAGCTCCATGCCGGGCCTCAGCAGGGCCGCCCTGTACAGCCGCCTCCAGGAGTTCCTGCTCACCCAGGACCAGCTCAAGGAGAACGGCTACCCCTTCCCGCACCCCGAGCGGCCCGGAGGCGCCGTCCTCTTCACTGGCCAGGGGAAGGGGCCCGGCGACTCCTCCTGCAGGGTCTGCTGCCGTTGTGGCACCGACTACCTGGTGTCCTCCTCGGGCCGCTGTCTACGCGACCAGTTGTGTTATTATCACTGGGGGCGGGTCCGCTCCAGCCAAGTGGCTGGAGGCCGGGTTAGCCAGTACACCTGCTGTGCAGCGGCTCCTGGCTCAGTGGGCTGCCAGGTGGCGAAGCAGCACGTGCGGGACGGCCGCAAGGAGAGCCTCCATGGCTTCGTGAAGACCTTCAAGAAAGAGTTTTCCACAGACGCTTATCCAGGAATCTACGCCTTGGACTGTGAGATGTGCTACACCACGCATGGCCTGGAGCTGACCCGCGTCACCGTGGTGGACGCCGACATGCAAGTGGTGTACGACACCTTCGTCAAGCCCGACAACGAGATCGTGGACTACAACACCAGGTTTTCCGGAGTGACCGAGGCCGACGTCGCCAAGACGAGCGTCACGTTGCCCGAAGTCCAAGCCATCCTGCTGAGCTTTTTCAGCGCCCAAACCATCCTCATCGGGCACAGCCTGGAGAGCGATCTGCTGGCCCTCAAGCTGATCCACAGCACCGTGGTGGACACGGCCGTGCTCTTCCCGCACTACCTGGGTTTCCCCTACAAGCGTTCCCTCAGGAATCTCGCGGCCGACTACCTGGGACAGATCATCCAGGACAGCCAGGACGGCCACAACTCCAGCGAGGACGCAAACGCCTGCCTGCAGCTGGCGATGTGGAAGGTTCGACAGCGCGCCCAGATCCAGCCACGCCACCGGTCCGCCTCTCCCGCCGCCCTGGCCTGTCCTGAGCCCCAGGCCTCTTCCCAAACTGCCATCGATCCCGAGAGCTAGCCCTGTCCACCTCGCCGCAAAGCGAAAGAAGCTGGAGCAGCCGGCGGCAGGAGAGGGCCAAAAGCCAAGACTAACCCCGACCCCGGACTCCCAGTCCCCCGGAGTCCCTGCCGCGGGCCGTCGTCCCTGTCCCCATCCCTCTGCCCCTCCCAGACCTCTGTCCTTCCACCAGTGGGCTCCCCGAGGCCCCAGCCGCCACTCCCAGTCCCCGGAGACCCTGCCGCCGCCCCTGGCGCCTGTGCCCATCCCTCTGCCCCTCCCAGACCTCTGGCCTTCCACCACTAGCCTCCCCCAGCCCACCTGGACTTCCCCGGCCTCTGACAACAAGGCCAGCCCCCAGGCCCACCAGCCTCCTGATCGTCTTCGTTCTTGGGCCTCTTCCCCTTCTGTGGGGCTGTCTGAACCTCCCCTCCCCCACCCGATTTTTCCCCCGCCCCCGGGGCAGGCGCAGAATAAATGTCTGTATGAAGTTAAAAATTAAAAATAAAAAAAAAGCTAAAAACAACTCAAAGTCCTTTGCTTTTGAATGTGCGCTTACCTGGTTTTCTCTAGAGGCACCACTGTGAGGTGGCTCAAGCCCTTAGGCTCTGGAGTTAGACATCTGGGTTCCCATTCCAATTCCACCACTGACTAGCTTTGTCATATTGGACGCATAACTTTTTTGCGCTTCTACTTCTTGATCTTTCAAGTGTCATCAGAAGATAATTAGACACCCACACAATAGCAATGGGAGATTTTAACACCCCACCGTCAACATGAAACAGATCAACGAGACAGAAAGTTGAAAAGGATATCCAGGAACTGAACTTAGCTCTGCACCAAGCAGACCGAATAGACATCTACATTAACTCTCCACCCCAAATCAACAGAATATACATTCTTCTCAGCACCACATCACACTTATTCCAAAACTGACCACATAGTTGGAAGGAAAGCACTCCTCCGCAAATGCAAAAGAACAGAAATTACAACCAACTGTCTCTCAGACCCCAGGGCAGTCAAACTGGACCTCAGGATGAAGAAACTCACTCAAAACCGCTCAACTACACGGAAACGGAGCAATCTGCTCCTGAGTGACTACTGGGTACATAGCGAAATGAAGACAGAATAAAGATGTTCTTTGAAACCAATGAGAACAAAGACACAACATACCAGAATCTCTGGGATACATTGAAAGCAGTGTGTAGAGGGAAACGTAGCATTAAATGCCCACAAGAGAAAGCAGGAAAGATCTAAAATGGACACCCTCACGTCCCAATTCAAAGAACCAGGGAAGCAAGAGCAAACACAATGCCTGAATCAGTCAGTCAACTTCCAACAGGGCTCCAAGAGAGAATGAACCACCATGCCTCTTTAAATCCACGTTTCTATTTGGAATCTTCAATGAGAGATGAGACACTAAGCAGCTAGTTTTGGTGGAATGGCTGATTTTGTCAATGTTTTCGGTGTGTGAGTGTGTGTGTGTGTGTGTATGTATAGATAACTAAATTAAACTGATAATCTGGATGCTTACATTTCCATTCATTTAATTTGTGTATGTGAGCCCACGCACACGTATATACACACACACTAACACTTCCAGAACACTGACTTAGTGAAGAACTGGATTTCCAGTGTGTCAGACAAATTTCAGAAAGCGCTGAAGAAGGGCATTTCTGATGGATTTCACCGTTCCTGGAATTTTATTTTCCTTTATAACTTAGAGTTCTTCTCTGGAGATTTAATAGATAAAAGTCTTTTGCAGTGTACGTTATTTCATTTTATTTTTATAATTTATTTAAATTGTCATTTTAAATTGACAAATAAAAATGATATATATTTATGGTGTACAACATGATGTTTCATATATGTATACATTGTGGAATGACACAAAAATCAAGCTAATTAACACATTCGTTTCCTCACATACTGATTTTATGGTGATGAGAACATGTTTCAAATCTACTCTGATAGCACATTTCAAGTATACAGTACATAGTTACCCACTGTGGTTGCCGTGCTGTTCAACATATCTCTAGAACTATTCGTATCTGAAATTTTGTATCATTAGACTAACATCTCCCAATCCCTCCCCGGCCCCTGCCTCGGGTAAGCAGCGTTCTGCTCTCTACGACTCTGAGTTCCACTTTTTTACATTGCACATAGAAGTGAGATCGTGCAGTATTTGTATTTCTGTGTTTGCTTTTTAAAACTTTATGATGTATTGATGTATTTTTTCAGACAGTGTCGGAGTCTGTCACCAAGGCTGGAGTACAGTGACACAAACACGGCTCACCACGGCCTCCACCTCCCGGGGTCAAGAGATCCTCCCACTTCAGCCTCCTGAGTAGCTAGGACTACAGGCGTCCAACACCACACCTGGCTAATTTTTGTATTTTTTGTAGAGATGGTTGATCTCCAACTCCAGGACTCAACTCTTCCTCCTCCCTTCTCCTCCCAAAGTCCTGGGATTACAGGCCTGAGCCACTGTGTCTGGCCTTTGCTTTATTTCACACAGTAGAACATCCTCTAGGCTCATTCATGTTGCTAATGATAAGATTTCTTTCTTTTTCAAGGCTGAATAGGATTCTATTGGATATATGTACCTATATAGATAGAGAGATAGATAGATATACATTTATTATTATTGTTTTGGGGGGGATATGGTTTCGCTCGTGTTCCCCAGGCTGGAGTGCAGTGGCATGATTTCGGCTCACTACAACCTCTGCCTCCCAGGCTGAAGTGATTCTCCTGCCTCAGCTGAGATTAAAGGCATGTCCCATCATGTGCGGCCAATTTTGTGTTTCTAGGAGAGATGGGTTTTCACCATGTTGGCCAGGCTGGTCTCGAACTCCAACAATTCTACTTCAACTATTTATTGGATACAAATATTTATGTGTGAGAAACAAGATTTTCAAGAGTGAAAGATTTAAAAACGACTTAATTGTACATCAGTAAGAGGCTGGCTAACTAAATCAGAGTACGTTCATCCTTACAGAAGAATACTATGCAGCTAGAACAAAACCAAATGGAGGAAACTCTTCCAAATGGTAACTTGGAATGATGTTCAAGACTTATTGTAAAATAAGTTTACAGTAAGGTGTAAGGTACCTTATGGCAAAATTCTCTCAGAAATGTGTGTGTGTGGATTTCAAGTCATCCCAGTCCTAGAACATTGTGCTCTTTAGAGATGCCATACCTGTCTTTCCCTTTGTAATATCAAAGCAGTAATATCTTCTCTGGAGGCTTGTTGGGTGAATTGAATGGAAGAAAGTTAAGGAGGTACCAGAACCATTGCTGTTTCCCCTCCGTAGCCCTGCCACCCACTAAAGAAAGTTGGATGAGATTACTTAATGATTTCCCATTAAGTTGTATTTCCAAATATCATGATTACCATTTGAATGTAGTTGGTATGGAGCTTCGTGAGTGTGTGCTTCGTTTATTATGCATCACGTTCAGCTCCTTGTTATTTGCCTCCTAGTTATCATAGTAAAACTCTACTCCTCTACTCCGAGGAGCCCCTACCATCCGTATCGTCACTTTCCGGCCCAGCACTCTTCATGCTCGTTCGTTTAAAGCATTCTACATTGGGCAAATGAATCTTGGAAGGCAAAAGCTACTGAATTTAGCGAGTTTGTGGAGGCGTTCCCACCGATCAGCCAGGTGGAGTTCCACACACCCGATGACTGCACAACTCCTATAAGGCAGCAATATGCTGCAAACCCAGACGGCCACTCTTCTCACCCCTCGTCCCTTTGCTGTTCTGGATAATGAGGTCAATAGTCACCTAGGCAACTTGCAAAACTAACTGAAATGGAGAAAGGCCTTCCGGCTGGTGACTAGCCGAGGTCCACCTGGCCCCAATAAGCTGCTGAACAAGAAGGGCTGCCAGAAATTTCCCCCTAGGGAATTTGGTGGAGACGAAGACCTGCTCACTGGACAACGGTTCCCCCAGGATACGCCCAAGCTGAAGAAGCGGGCTCTGAGCCACCCCCTTTCACCCTCCTTTTCCCCACCCTGGCCTGCTGAAGGTGCGCGTCAGGATGCGGACTACTGAGCCCTAAAGAAATAAGTCCTTCCACTTTGACCCCACGGAGGATTGCCTGTGCGGATCTTCAACGAGTCTACCAGTGTCTAGACACGGGAGCAGTTCTGTCTGGCACAGCAGCTCCCTCAAGGAAGACAAGAGTGAGGAGAAAGGAAACTCAAGTCTGACCATTCTGTCCTGGGAGACAAGAGGAGGATCTCATCTCTCATCTTTCCAAGCAAGGCAACGAGACTTTCTCTCATCTTTCCAAGCAAGGCAAGGAGACTTTTTCTCATGAGGGAACAAAAAGAAGTTGGAAGGAACGAAACCAGCCTGGAAGGTGAATTCCTAAGGATTGCCCATTGAAACTGACAAAATGGCCCTTGTTTGACGAGAGGAATGAGCAGAGGATTGATGTGGTCAAAAAGGACTCGAGTGAGACTTTCCCAGCATGTTTCTACCAAAGCTTTGTCTAAGTTTCGCAAAACACTCTCCTAATAAGCAGATGTTTGGCTCTTCAGAAAGTCAACATGCAAAATGCCTTGAGCGTCCCATAACACTGATGCCATGATGTTGCCTTTGGTCTGCCCTCCTTTTCCTTTGACTGGACCACTGCCACCTCTTGGTAGCCATCGCTTTGATGACGCTTTGTCTTCAGGATCATATTGGCAAAGCCATGTTCCAAATTCCGGTTACAATTTGTCAAACAGGTGCCCCAGGATCGTGATCCCTCCTGTTGAAAATTTCCACTGATAGCTCTCGTCCTCACTGCAGCTGATCTGGGCACAATGGTTTTCACAGCCACTGCAGGATTCATCTTCCACATCTTCTCATCTCTTCTTGAAACAAGCCATACCTCCGTAAAGAGTTGATTTCTTTGGGCTAGTGTCCTTAGAAGCTTTTCTTCAAACATCAATGATTTCTTCATTCTTCCACCCAAGCTTCACCGTCAATTGGATGTTTGCTCTTGCTGCAATTTTAGCGGAATTCAAGTTGCACTGATAGGAGGCCTTTTCAGTGGATGTCCCATCCTTCTTAGTGCCTCCAATGAGATCCAGTTCAGAAAGGTTGTAAGAAGTTAGTACATGTTTATTTTAGTGAAAACGAATTGAAATCCATGCATAGATTTCTCACCATGTACATTTTCTATGAACTTTCGGAAGACCCCCTGTACTGAATATTGCCCAAATCCTGGGAGAGAAGTGGATGCGGTCCACTTCCTGTCTTCAGTTTGCCCACAGTGGAGGAGTGCACAGAGCAGGGAAAGGCAGCCCCAGAGAGAGGCATGCCCTCCAGCATGTAGCAGACTGCTGGCCCAGTCCTGGCTCCATGGGTTGCTGTGTGGGCCCAGCAAGCTGACCAACCTCCCTGAACCTTAATTTAATCCTAGGTAGCCCAATTCCACTCGCTATTATAGGACTGCTGTGCAGGGACAGTCAATTAACTTAAGAAAAGGAACCTAGCTCCAAGGTTGGCAACCGGGAATTCCAGTTGATTCCATGGGCGGACCCCCTGAGGAATTCCCAAGCTGAAGTCTCGTGGAAGATGAGGTTCAGTGTGACTAGACTGAAGCACCAATCCAATGAAGGGGAAGTCCCACCCACTCTGCCCTGTGCCTGTATAAAGGTGAGGCGGGGCGGCCGCGCCACTCATTGAAGCCGCCAGTTGGGAGAGGAGCAGAGCCAGGCCGGTGCTCCCGAAGGCAGCAAGATGTTGCGAGCCACAGCTCCCTGCTGGTTCCCACCTGCATACCCAGAAGCTAAGAAGGTGGCCGAGGAGGCGGCCCACGAGGCAAGCCGCCATTTGGGAGAGGAGCAGAGCCAGGTCGGTGTTCCCGAAGGCAGCAAGATGTTGCGAGCCACAGCTCCCTGCTGGTTCCCACCTGCATGCCCAGAAGCCAAGAAGGTGGCCGAGGAGGCGGCCCTCGAGGCAAGCCGCCAGTTGGGAGAGGAGCAGAGCCAGGCCGGTGCTCCCGAAGGCAGCAAGATGTTGCGAGCCACAGCTCCCTGCTGGTTCCCACCTGCATACCCAGAAGCTAAGAAGGTGGCCGAGGAGGCGCCCCACGAGGCAAGCCGCCATTTGGGAGTGGAGCAGAGCCAGGTCGGTGTTCCCGAAGGCAGCAAGATGTTGCGAGCCACAGCTCCCTGCTGGTTCCCTCCTGCATACCCAGAAGCCAAGAAGGTGGCCGAGGAGGCGGCCCTCGAGGCTCCAGAATTCCCACTGCCCTCTCATCAGCCTGCCCAGAGCTTCGGGCTCTGCGTGCCCCAGATGCACAACCAGGCCTCAGCACTCGTGGACATCCGGGCGGAGCCCCAGAATAGGGGTCCGGCGGTGCCCCCAGCGTGGCCCAAGATGGCGACGGAGGCGTGGTACTTCCCCGCGCAGAGGGGGTCGGCCTGCTGCTTGCCAGCCGCCCCAAGGCTGACAGAGAGGCCCTGTGGAGTCCGCATCTCAGCCCCCAGGGAGAGGAAGAGGATCGCCCACTTTCCCAGCCCCTGCTTGGTCGCAGGTCGCACCGATGCCAAGAGAACCCGGGTGGCCGGCAGCAGCCAACGCTCCAATGGCTCCAGGGTCGGCACACAGCCACGGAAGACTGGTCGCAACAGACGGGGGAGGGCATGCAAGACCTCCACCACACTCAGCTCTAAGCGAATCGTCCGTCGTCCATCCTTACCGACTTGGAAGAAACCCATTATCCTCCGAAGGTCTCGCTGCCAAGTCCCCACCGTCATCCGCCGAGGCTATCTCCAACTGTTCACCAAAGAGTGTCTCAAGTTCTGCGCCTCCCAGCAGGAGGCCGAGGAGAAGGCGCTGAACGAGGAGAAGGTGGCCTACGACTGCAGCCCCAACAAGAACATGTACCTGAATGTGGTCCTGAACACCCTCAAGAGACTGAAGGGCCTGACCCCCAGCCCCATGCCGGGCCTCAGCAGGGCCGCCCTGTACAGCCGCCTCCAGGAGTTCCTGCTCACCCAGGACCAGCTCAAGGAGAACGGCTACCCCTTCCCGCACCCCGAGCGGCCCGGAGGCGCCGTCCTCTTCACTGGCCAGGGGAAGGGGCCCGGCGACTCCTCCTGCAGGGTCTGCTGCCGTTGTGGCACCGACTACCTGGTGTCCTCCTCGGGCCGCTGTCTACGCGACCAGTTGTGTTATTATCACTGGGGGCGGGTCCGCTCCAGCCAAGTGGCTGGAGGCCGGGTTAGCCAGTACACCTGCTGTGCAGCTGCTCCTGGCTCAGTGGGCTGCCAGGTGGCGAAGCAGCACGTGCGGGACGGCCGCAAGGAGAGCCTCCATGGCTTCGTGAAGACCTTCAAGAAAGAGTTTTCCACAGACGCTTATCCAGGAATCTACGCCTTGGACTGTGAGATGTGCTACACCACGCATGGCCTGGAGCTGACCCGCGTCACCGTGGTGGACGCCGACATGCAAGTGGTGTACGACACCTTCGTCAAGCCCGACAACGAGATCGTGGACTACAACACCAGGTTTTCCGGAGTGACCGAGGCCGACGTCGCCAAGACGAGCGTCACGTTGCCCGAAGTCCAAGCCATCCTGCTGAGCTTTTTCAGCGCCCAAACCATCCTCATCGGGCACAGCCTGGAGAGCGATCTGCTGGCCCTCAAGCTGATCCACAGCACCGTGGTGGACACGGCCGTGCTCTTCCCGCACTACCTGGGTTTCCCCTACAAGCGTTCCCTCAGGAATCTCGCGGCCGACTACCTGGGACAGATCATCCAGGACAGCCAGGACGGCCACAACTCCAGCGAGGACGCAAACGCCTGCCTGCAGCTGGCGATGTGGAAGGTTCGACAGCGCGCCCAGATCCAGCCACGCCACCGGTCCGCCTCTCCCGCCGCCCTGGCCTGTCCTGAGCCCCAGGCCTCTTCCCAAACTGCCATCGATCCCGAGAGCTAGCCCTGTCCACCTCGCCGCAAAGCGAAAGAAGCTGGAGCAGCCGGCGGCAGGAGAGGGCCAAAAGCCAAGACTAACCCCGACCCCGGACTCCCAGTCCCCCGGAGTCCCTGCCGCGGGCCGTCGTCCCTGTCCCCATCCCTCTGCCCCTCCCAGACCTCTGTCCTTCCACCAGTGGGCTCCCCGAGGCCCCAGCCGCCACTCCCAGTCCCCGGAGACCCTGCCGCCGCCCCTGGCGCCTGTGCCCATCCCTCTGCCCCTCCCAGACCTCTGGCCTTCCACCACTAGCCTCCCCCAGCCCACCTGGACTTCCCCGGCCTCTGACAACAAGGCCAGCCCCCAGGCCCACCAGCCTCCTGATCGTCTTCGTTCTTGGGCCTCTTCCCCTTCTGTGGGGCTGTCTGAACCTCCCCTCCCCCACCCGATTTTTCCCCCGCCCCCGGGGCAGGCGCAGAATAAATGTCTGTATGAAGTTAAAAATTAAAAATAAAAAAAAAGCTAAAAACAACTCAAAGTCCTTTGCTTTTGAATGTGCGCTTACCTGGTTTTCTCTAGAGGCACCACTGTGAGGTGGCTCAAGCCCTTAGGCTCTGGAGTTAGACATCTGGGTTCCCATTCCAATTCCACCACTGACTAGCTTTGTCATATTGGACGCATAACCTTTTTGCGCTTCTACTTCTTGATCTTTCAAGTGTCATCAGAAGATAATTAGACACCCACACAATAGCAATGGGAGATTTTAACACCCCACCGTCAACATGAAACAGATCAACGAGACAGAAAGTTGAAAAGGATATCCAGGAACTGAACTTAGCTCTGCACCAAGCAGACCGAATAGACATCTACATTAACTCTCCACCCCAAATCAACAGAATATACATTCTTCTCAGCACCACATCACACTTATTCCAAAACTGACCACATAGTTGGAAGGAAAGCACTCCTCCGCAAATGCAAAAGAACAGAAATTACAACCAACTGTCTCTCAGACCCCAGGGCAGTCAAACTGGACCTCAGGATGAAGAAACTCACTCAAAACCGCTCAACTACACGGAAACGGAGCAATCTGCTCCTGAGTGACTACTGGGTACATAGCGAAATGAAGACAGAATAAAGATGTTCTTTGAAACCAATGAGAACAAAGACACAACATACCAGAATCTCTGGGATACATTGAAAGCAGTGTGTAGAGGGAAACGTAGCATTAAATGCCCACAAGAGAAAGCAGGAAAGATCTAAAATGGACACCCTCACGTCCCAATTCAAAGAACCAGGGAAGCAAGAGCAAACACAATGCCTGAATCAGTCAGTCAACTTCCAACAGGGCTCCAAGAGAGAATGAACCACCATGCCTCTTTAAATCCACGTTTCTATTTGGAATCTTCAATGAGAGATGAGACACTAAGCAGCTAGTTTTGGTGGAATGGCTGATTTTGTCAATGTTTTCGGTGTGTGAGTGTGTGTGTGTGTGTATGTATAGATAACTAAATTAAACTGATAATCTGGATGCTTACATTTCCATTCATTTAATTTGTGTATGTGAGCCCACGCACACGTATATACACACACACTCACACTTCCAGAACACTGACTTAGTGAAGAACTGGATTTCCAGTGTGTCAGACAAATTTCAGAAAGCGCTGAAGAAGGGCATTTCTGATGGATTTCACCGTTCCTGGAATTTTACTTTCCTTTATAACTTACAGTTCTTCCCTGGAGATTTAATAGATAAAAGTCTTTTGCAGTGTACGTTATTTCATTTTATTTTTATAATTTATTTAAATTGTCATTTTAAATTGACAAATAAAAATGATATATATTTATGGTGTACAACATGATGTTTCATATATGTATACATTGTGGAATGACACAAAAATCAAGCTAATTAACACATTCGTTTCCTCACATACTGATTTTATGGTGATGAGAACATGTTTCAAATCTACTCTGATAGCACATTTCAAGTATACAGTACATAGTTACCCACTGTGGTTGCCGTGCTGTTCAACATATCTCTAGAACTATTCGTATCTGAAATTTTGTATCATTAGACTAACATCTCCCAATCCCTCCCCGGCCCCTGCCTCGGGTAAGCAGCGTTCTGCTCTCTACGACTCTGAGTTCCACTTTTTTACATTGCACATAGAAGTGAGATCGTGCAGTATTTGTATTTCTGTGTTTGCTTTTTAAAACTTTATGATGTATTGATGTATTTTTTCAGACAGTGTCGGAGTCTGTCACCAAGGCTGGAGTACAGTGACACAAACACGGCTCACCACGGCCTCCACCTCCCGGGGTCAAGAGATCCTCCCACTTCAGCCTCCTGAGTAGCTAGGACTACAGGCGTCCAACACCACACCTGGCTAATTTTTGTATTTTTTGTAGAGATGGTTGATCTCCAACTCCAGGACTCAACTCTTCCTCCTCCCTTCTCCTCCCAAAGTCCTGGGATTACAGGCCTGAGCCACTGTGTCTGGCCTTTGCTTTATTTCACACAGTAGAACATCCTCTAGGCTCATTCATGTTGCTAATGATAAGATTTCTTTCTTTTTCAAGGCTGAATAGGATTCTATTGGATATATGTACCTATATAGATAGAGAGATAGATAGATATACATTTATTATTATTGTTTTGGGGGGGATATGGTTTCGCTCGTGTTCCCCAGGCTGGAGTGCAGTGGCATGATTTCGGCTCACTACAACCTCTGCCTCCCAGGCTGAAGTGATTCTCCTGCCTCAGCTGAGATTAAAGGCATGTCCCATCATGTGCGGCCAATTTTGTGTTTCTAGGAGAGATGGGTTTTCACCATGTTGGCCAGGCTGGTCTCGAACTCCAACAATTCTACTTCAACTATTTATTGGATACAAATATTTATGTGTGAGAAACAAGATTTTCAAGAGTGAAAGATTTAAAAACGACTTAATTGTACATCAGTAAGAGGCTGGCTAACTAAATCAGAGTACGTTCATCCTTACAGAAGAATACTATGCAGCTAGAACAAAACCAAATGGAGGAAACTCTTCCAAATGGTAACTTGGAATGATGTTCAAGACTTATTGTAAAATAAGTTTACAGTAAGGTGTAAGGAACCTTATGGCAAAATTCTCTCAGAAATGTGTGTGTGGATTTCAAGTCATCCCAGTCCTAGAACATTGTGCTCTTTAGAGATGCCATACCTGTCTTTCCCTTTGTAATATCAAAGCAGTAATATCTTCTCTGGAGGCTTGTTGGGTGAATTTAATGGAAGAAAGTTAAGGAGGTACCAGAACCATTGCTGTTTCCCCTCCGTAGCCCTGCCACCCACTAAAGAAAGTTGGATGAGATTACTTAATGATTTCCCATTAAGTTGTATTTCCAAATATCATGATTACCATTTGAATGTAGTTGGTATGGAGCTTCGTGAGTGTGTGCTTCGTTTATTATGCATCACGTTCAGCTCCTTGTTATTTGCCTCCTAGTTATCATAGTAAAACTCTACTCCTCTACTCCGAGGAGCCCCTACCATCCGTATCGTCACTTTCCGGCCCAGCACTCTTCATGCTCGTTCGTTTAAAGTATTCTACATTGGGCAAATGAATCTTGGAAGGCAAAAGCTACTGAATTTAGCGAGTTTGTGGAGGCGTTCCCACCGATCAGCAAGGTGGAGTTCCACACACCCGATGACTGCACAACTCCTATAAGGCAGCAATATGCTGCAAACCCAGACGGCCACTCTTCTCACCCCTCGTCCCTTTGCTGTTCTGGATAATGAGGTCAATAGTCACCTAGGCAACATGCAAAACTAACTGAAATGGAGAAAGGCCTTCCGGCTGGTGACTAGCCGAGGTCCACCTGGCCCCAATAAGCTGCTGAACAAGAAGGGCTGCCAGAAATTTCCCCCTAGGGAATTTGGTGGAGACGAAGACCTGCTCACTGGACAACGGTTCCTCCCAGGATACCCCCAAGCTGAAGAAGCGGGCTCTGAGCCACCCCCTTTCACCCTCCTTTTCCCCACCCTGGCCTGGTGAAGGTGCGCGTCAGGATGTGGACTACTGAGCACTAAAGAAACAAGTCCTTCCACTTTGACCCCACGGAGGATTGCCTGTGCGTATCTTCAACGAGTCTACCAGTGTCTAGACACGGGAGCAGTTCTGTCTGGCACAGCAGCTCCCTCAAGGAAGACGAGAGTGAGGAGAAAGGAAACTCAAGTCTGACCATTCTGTCCTGGGAGACAAGAGGAGGATCTCATCTCTCATCTTTCCAAGCAAGGCAACGAGACTTTCTCTCATCTTTCCAAGCAAGGCAAGGAGACTTTTTCTCATGAGGAAACAAAAAGAAGTTGGAAGGAACGAAACCAGCCTGGAAGGTGAATTCCTAAGGATTGCCCATTGAAACTGACAAAATGGCCCTTGTTTGACGAGAGGAATGAGCAGAGCATTGATGTGGTCAAAAAGGACTCGAGTGAGACTTTCCCAGCACGTTTCTACCAAAGCTTTGTCT
This sequence comes from Pongo pygmaeus, assembly GCF_028885625.2. NCBI lineage: Eukaryota > Metazoa > Chordata > Mammalia > Primates > Hominidae > Pongo > Pongo pygmaeus. Next base: position 52,742,182 of record NC_072380.2, read on the forward strand.
AAGTTTCGCAAAACACTCTCCTAATAAGCAGATGTTTGGCTCTTCAGAAAGTCAACATGCAAAATGCCTTGAGCGTCCCATAACACTGATGCCATGATGTTGCCTTTGGTCTGCCCTCCTTTTCCTTTGACTGGACCACTGCCATCTCTTGGTAGCCATCGCTTTGATGACGCTTTGTCTTCAGGATCATATTGGCAAAGCCATGTTCCAAATTCCGGTTACAATTTGTCAAAGAGGTGCCCCAGGATCGTGATCCCTCCTGTTGAAAATTTCCACTGATAGCTCTCGTCGTCACTGCAGCTGATCTGGGCACAATGGTTTTCACAGCCACTGCAGGATTCATCTTCCACATCTTCTCATCTCTTCTTGAAACAAGCCATACCTCCGTAAAGAGTTGATTTCTTTGGGCTAGTGTCCTTAGAAGCTTTTCTTCAAACATCAATGATTTCTTCATTCTTCCACCCAAGCTTCACCGTCAGTTGGATGTTTCCTCTTGCTGCAATTTTAGCGGAATTCAAGTTGCACTGATAGGAGGCCTTTTCAGTGGATGTCTCATCCTTCTTAGTGCCTCCAATGAGATCCAGTTCAGAAAGGTTGTAAGAAGTTAGTACATGTTTATTTTAGTGAAAACGAATTGAAATCCATGCATAGATTTCTCAACATGTACATTTTCTATGAACTTTCGGAAGACCCCCTGTACTGAATATTGCCCAAATCCTGGGAGAGAAGTGGATGCGGTCCACTTCCTGTCTTCAGTTTGCCCACAGTGGAGGAGTGCACAGAGCAGGGAAAGGCAGCCCCAGAGAGAGGCATGCCCTCCAGCATGCAGCAGACTGCTGGCCCAGTCCTGGCTCCATGGGTTGCTGTGTGGGCCCAGCAAGCTGACCAACCTCCCTGAACCTTAATTTAATCCTAGGTAGCCCAATTCCACTCGCTATTATAGGACTGCTGTGCAGGGACAGTCAATTAACTTAAGAAAAGGAACCTAGCTCCAAGGTTGGCAACCGGGAATTCCAGTTGATTCCATGGGCGGACCCCCTGAGGAATTCCCAAGCTGAAGTCTCGTGGAAGATGAGGTTCAGTGTGACTAGACTGAAGCACCAATCCAATGAAGGGGAAGTCCCACCCACTCTGCCCTGTGCCTGTATAAAGGTGAGGCGGGGCGGCCGCGCCACTCATTGAAGCCGCCAGTTGGGAGAGGAGCAGAGCCAGGCCGGTGCTCCCGAAGGCAGCAAGATGTTGCGAGCCACAGCTCCCTGCTGGTTCCCACCTGCATACCCAGAAGCTAAGAAGGTGGCCGAGGAGGCGGCCCACGAGGCAAGCCACCATTTGGGAGAGGAGCAGAGCCAGGTCGGTGTTCCCGAAGGCAGCAAGATGTTGCGAGCCACAGCTCCCTGCTGGTTCCCACCTGCATACCCAGAAGCTAAGAAGGTGGCCGAGGAGGCGCCCCACGAGGCAAGCCGCCATTTGGGAGTGGAGCAGAGCCAGGCCGGTGTTCCCGAAGGCAGCAAGATGTTGCGAGCCACAGCTCCCTGCTGGTTCCCTCCTGCATACCCAGAAGCCAAGAAGGTGGCCGAGGAGGCGGCCCTCGAGGCTCCAGAATTCCCACTGCCCTCTCATCAGCCTGCCCAGAGCTTCGGGCTCTGCATGCCCCAGATGCACAACCAGGCCTCAGCACTCGTGGACATCCGGGCGGAGCCCCAGAATAGGGGTCCGGCGGTGCCCCCAGCGTGGCCCAAGATGGCGACGGAGGCGTGGTACTTCCCCGCGCAGAGGGGGTCGGCCTGCTGCTTGCCAGCCGCCCCAAGGCTGACAGAGAGGCCCTGTGGAGTCCGCATCTCAGCCCCCAGGGAGAGGAAGAGGATCGCCCACTTTCCCAGCCCCTGCTTGGTCGCAGGTCGCACCGATGCCAAGAGAACCCGGGTGGCCGGCAGCAGCCAACGCTCCAATGGCTCCAGGGTCGGCACACAGCCACGGAAGACTGGTCGCAACAGACGGGGGAGGGCATGCAAGACCTCCACCACACTCAGCTCTAAGCGAATCGTCCGTCGTCCATCCTTACCGACTTGGAAGAAACCCATTATCCTCCGAAGGTCTCGCTGCCAAGTCCCCACCGTCATCCGCCGAGGCTATCTCCAACTGTTCACCAAAGAGTGTCTCAAGTTCTGCGCCTCCAAGCAGGAGGCCGAGGAGAAGGCGCTGAACGAGGAGAAGGTGGCCTACGACTGCAGCCCCAACAAGAACATGTACCTGAATGTGGTCCTGAACACCCTCAAGAGACTGAAGGGCCTGACCCCCAGCTCCATGCCGGGCCTCAGCAGGGCCGCCCTGTACAGCCGCCTCCAGGAGTTCCTGCTCACCCAGGACCAGCTCAAGGAGAACGGCTACCCCTTCCCGCACCCCGAGCGGCCCGGAGGCGCCGTCCTCTTCACTGGCCAGGGGAAGGGGCTCGGCGACTCCTCCTGCAGGGTCTGCTGCCGTTGTGGCACCGACTACCTGGTGTCCTCCTCGGGCCGCTGTCTACGCGACCAGTTGTGTTATTATCACTGGGGGCGGGTCCGCTCCAGCCAAGTGGCTGGAGGCCGGGTTAGCCAGTACACCTGCTGTGCAGCTGCTCCTGGCTCAGTGGGCTGCCAGGTGGCGAAGCAGCACGTGCGGGACGGCCGCAAGGAGAGCCTCCATGGCTTCGTGAAGACCTTCAAGAAAGAGTTTTCCACAGACGCTTATCCAGGAATCTACGCCTTGGACTGTGAGATGTGCTACACCACGCATGGCCTGGAGCTGACCCGCGTCACCGTGGTGGACGCCGACATGCAAGTGGTGTACGACACCTTCGTCAAGCCCGACAACGAGATCGTGGACTACAACACCAGGTTTTCCGGAGTGACCGAGGCCGACGTCGCCAAGACGAGCGTCACGTTGCCCGAAGTCCAAGCCATCCTGCTGAGCTTTTTCAGCGCCCAAACCATCCTCATCGGGCACAGCCTGGAGAGCGATCTGCTGGCCCTCAAGCTGATCCACAGCACCGTGGTGGACACGGCCGTGCTCTTCCCGCACTACCTGGGTTTCCCCTACAAGCGTTCCCTCAGGAATCTCGCGGCCGACTACCTGGGACAGATCATCCAGGACAGCCAGGACGGCCACAACTCCAGCGAGGACGCAAACGCCTGCCTGCAGCTGGCGATGTGGAAGGTTCGACAGCGCGCCCAGATCCAGCCACGCCACCGGTCCGCCTCTCCCGCCGCCCTGGCCTGTCCTGAGCCCCAGGCCTCTTCCCAAACTGACATCGATCCCGAGAGCTAGCCCTGTCCACCTCGCCGCAAAGCGAAAGAAACTGGAGCAGCCGGCGGCAGGAGAGGGCCAAAAGCCAAGACTAACCCCGACCCCGGACTCCCAGTCCCCCGGAGTCCCTGCCACGGGCCGTCGTCCCTGTCCCCATCCCTCTGCCCCTCCCAGACCTCTGTCCTTCCACCAATGGGCTCCCCGAGGCCCCAGCCGCCACTCCCAGTCCCCGGAGACCCTGCCGCCGCCCCTGGCGCCTGTGCCCATCCCTCTGCCCCTCCCAGACCTCTGGCCTTCCACCACTAGCCACCCCCAGCCCACCTGGACTTCCCCGGCCTCTGACAACAAGGCCAGTCCCCAGGCCCACCAGCCTCCTGATCGTCTTCGTTCTTGGGCCTCTTCCCCTTCTGTGGGGCTGTCTGAACCTCCCCTACCACACCCGACTTTTCCCCCGCCCCCGGGGCAGGCGCAGAATAAATGTCTCTATGAAGTTAAAAATTAAAAATAAAAAAAAAGCTAAAAACAACTCAAAGTCCTTTGCTTTTGAATGTGCGCTTACCTGGTTTTCTCTAGAGGCACCACTGTGAGGTGGCTCAAGCCCTTAGGCTCTGGAGTTAGACATCTGGGTTCCCATTCCAATTCCACCACTGACTAGCTTTGTCATATTGGACGCATAACTTTTTTGCGCTTCTACTTCTTGATCTTTCAAGTGTCATCAGAAGATAATTAGACACCCACACAATAGCAATGGGAGATTTTAACACCCCACCGTCAACATGAAACAGATCAACGAGACAGAAAGTTGAAAAGGATATCCAGGAACTGAACTTAGCTCTGCACCAAGCAGACCGAATAGACATCTACATTAACTCTCCACCCCAAATCAACAGAATATACATTCTTCTCAGCACCACATCACACTTATTCCAAAACTGACCACATAGTTGGAAGGAAAGCAGTCCTCCGCAAATGCAAAAGAACAGAAATTACAACCAACTGTCTCTCAGACCACAGGGCAGTCAAACTGGACCTCAGAATGAAGAAACTCACTCAAAACCGCTCAACTACAAGGAAACGGAGCAATCTGCTCCTGAGTGACTACTGGGTACATAGCGAAATGAAGACAGAATAAAGATGTTCTTTGAAACCAATGAGAACAAAGACACAACATACCAGAATCTCTGGGATACATTGAAAGCAGTGTGTAGAGGGAAACGTAGCATTAAATGCCCACAAGAGAAAGCAGGAAAGATCTAAAATGGACACCCTCACGTCCCAATTCAAAGAATCAGGGAAGCAAGAGCAAACACCATGCCTGAATCAGTCAGTCAACTTCCAACAGGGCTCCAAGAGACAATGAACCACCATGCCTCTTTAAATCCACGTTTCTATTTGGAATCTTCAATGAGAGATGAGACACTAAGCAGCTAGTTTTGGTGGAATGGCTGATTTTGTCAATGTTTTCGGTGTGTGAGTGTGTGTGTGTGTGTGTGTATGTATAGATAACTAAATTAAACTGATAATCTGGATGCTTACATTTCCATTCATTTAATTTGTGTATGTGAGCCCACGCACACGTATATACACACACACTAACACTTCCAGAACACTGACTTAGTGAAGAACTGGATTTCCAGTGTGTCAGACAAATTTCAGAAAGCGCTGAAGAAGGGCATTTCTGATGGATTTCACCGTTCCTGGAATTTTACTTTCCTTTATAACTTACAGTTCTTCTCTGGAGATTTAATAGATAAAAGTCTTTTGCAGTGTACGTTATTTCATTGTATTTTTATAATTTATTTAAATTGTCATTTTAAATTGACAAATAAAAATGATATATATTTATGGTGTACAACATGATGTTTCATATATGTATACATTGTGGAATGACACAAAAATCAAGCTAATTAACACATTCGTTTCCTCACATACTGATTTTATGGTGATGAGAACATGTTTCAAATCTACTCTGATAGCACATTTCAAGTATACAGTACATAGTTACCCACTGTGGTTGCCGTGCTGTTCAACATATCTCTAGAACTATTCGTATCTGAAATTTTGTATCATTAGACTAACATCTCCCAATCCCTCCCCGGCCCCTGCCTCGGGTAAGCAGCGTTCTGCTCTCTACGACTCTGAGTTCCACTTTTTTACATTGCACATAGAAGTGAGATCGTGCAGTATTTGTATTTCTGTGTTTGCTTTTTAAAACTTTATGATGTATTGATGTATTTTTTCAGACAGTGTCGGAGTCTGTCACCAAGGCTGGAGTACAGTGACACAAACACGGCTCACCACGGCCTCCACCTCCCGGGGTCAAGAGATCCTCCCACTTCAGCCTCCTGAGTAGCTAGGACTACAGGCGTCCAACACCACACCTGGCTAATTTTTGTATTTTTTGTAGAGATGGTTGATCTCCAACTCCTGGGCTCAACTCTTCCTCCTCCCTTCTCCTCCCAAAGTCCTGGGATTACAGGCCTGAGCCACTGTGTCTGGCCTTTGCTTTATTTCACACAGTAGAACATCCTCTAGGCTCATTCATGTTGCTAATGATAAGATTTCTTTCTTTTTCAAGGCTGAATAGGATTCTATTGGATATATGTACCTATATAGATAGAGAGATAGATAGATAGATATTTATTATTATTGTTTTGGGGGGGATATGGTTTCGCTCGTGTTCCCCAGGCTGGAGTGCAGTGGCATGATTTCGGCTCACTACAACCTCTGCCTCCCAGGCTGAAGTGATTCTCCTGCCTCAGCTGAGATTAAAGGCATGTCCCATCATGTGCGGCCAATTTTGTGTTTCTAGGAGAGATGGGTTTTCACCATGTTGGCCAGGCTGGTCTCGAACTCCAACAATTCTACTTCAACTATTTATTGGATACAAATATTTATGTGTGAGAAACAAGATTTTCAAGAGTGAAAGATTTAAAAACGACTTAATTGTACATCAGTAAGAGGCTGGCTAACTAAATCAGAGTACGTTCATCCTTACAGAAGAATACTATGCAGCTAGAACAAAACCAAATGGAGGAAACTCTTCCAAATGGTAACTTGGAATGATGTTCAAGACTTATTGTAAAATAAGTTTACAGTAAGGTGTAAGGTACCTTATGGCAAAATTCTCTCAGAAATGTGTGTGTGTGGATTTCAAGTCATCCCAGTCCTAGAACATTGTGCTCTTTAGAGATGCCATACCTGTCTTTCCCTTTGTAATATCAAAGCAGTAATATCTTCTCTGGAGGCTTGTTGGGTGAATTGAATGGAAGAAAGTTAAGGAGGTACCAGAACCATTGCTGTTTCCCCTCCGTAGCCCTGCCACCCACTAAAGAAAGTTGGATGAGATTACTTAATGATTTCCCATTAAGTTGTATTTCCAAATATCATGATTACCATTTGAATGTAGTTGGTATGGAGCTTCGTGAGTGTGTGCTTCGTCTATTATGCATCACGTTCAGCTCCTTGTTATTTGCCTCCTAGTTATCATAGTAAAACTCTACTCCTCTACTCCGAGGAGCCCCTACCATCCGTATCGTCACTTTCCGGCCCAGCACTCTTCATGCTCGTTCGTTTAAAGCATTCTACATTGTGTAAATGAATCTTGGAAGGCAAAAGCTACTGAATTTAGCGAGTTTGTGGAGGCGTTCCCACCGGTCAGCCAGGTGGAGTTCCACACACCCGATGACTGCACAACTCCTATAAGGCAGCAATATGCTGCAAACCCAGACGGCCACTCTTCTCACCTCTCGTCCCTTTGCTGTTCTGGATAATGAGGTCAATAGTCACCTAGGCAACTGCAAAACAAACTGAAATGGAGAAAGGCCTTCCGGCTGGTGACTAGCCGAGGTCCACCTGGCCCCAATAAGCTGCTGAACAAGAAGGGCTGCCAGAAATTTCCCCCTAGGGAATTTGGTGGAGACGAAGACCTGCTCACTGGACAACGGTTCCTCCCAGGATACCCCCAAGCTGAAGAAGCGGGCTCTGAGCCACCCCCTTTCACCCTCCTTTTCCCCACCCTGGCCTGGTGAAGGTGCGCGTCACGATGCGGACTACTGAGCCCTAAAGAAACAAGTCCTTCCACTTTGACCCCACGGAGGATTGCCTGTGCGGATCTTCAACGAGTCTACCAGTGTCTAGACACGGGAGCAGTTCTGTCTGGCACAGCAGCTCCCTCAAGGAAGACAAGAGTGAGGAGAAAGGAAACTCAAGTCTGACCATTCTGTCCTGGGAGACAAGAGGAGGATCTCATCTCTCATCTTTCCAAGCAAGGCAACGAGACTTTCTCTCATCTTTCCAAGCAAGGCAAGGAGACTTTTTCTCATGAGGAAACAAAAAGAAGTTGGAAGGAACGAAACCAGCCTGGAAGGTGAATTCCTAAGGATTGCCCATTGAAACTGACAAAATGGCCCTTGTTTGACGAGAGGAATGAGCAGAGCATTGATGTGGTCAAAAAGGACTCGAGTGAGACTTTCCCAGCATGTTTCTACCAAAGCTTTGTCTAAGTTTCGCAAAACACTCTCCTAATAAGCAGATGTTTGGCTCTTCAGAAAGTCAACATGCAAAATGCCTTGAGCGTCCCATAACACTGATGCCATGATGTTGCCTTTGGTCTGCCCTCCTTTTCCTTTGACTGGACCACTGCCATCTCTTGGTAGCCATCGCTTTGATGACGCTTTGTCTTCAGGATCATATTGGCAAAGCCATGTTCCAAATTCCGGTTACAATTTGTCAAACAGGTGCCCCAGGATCGTGATCCCTCCTGTTGAAAATTTCCACTGATAGCTCTCGTCGTCACTGCAGCTGATCTGGGCACAATGGTTTTCACAGCCACTGCAGGATTCATCTTCCACATCTTCTCATCTCTTCTTGAAACAAGCCATACCTCCGTAAAGAGTTGATTTCTTTGGGCTAGTGTCCTTAGAAGCTTTTCTTCAAACATCAATGATTTCTTCATTCTTCCACCCAAGCTTCACCGTCAATTGGATGTTTGCTCTTGCTGCAATTTTAGCGGAATTCAAGTTGCACTGATAGGAGGCCTTTTCAGTGGATGTCTCATCCTTCTTAGTGCCTCCAATGAGATCCAGTTCAGAAAGGTTGTAAGAAGTTAGTACATGTTTATTTTAGTGAAAACGAATTGAAATCCATGCATAGATTTCTCACCATGTACATTTTCTATGAACTTTCGGAAGACCCCCTGTACTGAATATTGCCCAAATCCTGGGAGAGAAGTGGATGCGGTCCACTTCCTGTCTTCAGTTTGCCCACAGTGGAGGAGTGCACAGAGCAGGGAAAGGCAGCCCCAGAGAGAGGCATGCCCTCCAGCATGCAGCAGACTGCTGGCCCAGTCCTGGCTCCATGGGTTGCTGTGTGGGCCCAGCAAGCTGACCAACCTCCCTGAACCTTAATTTAATCCTAGGTAGCCCAATTCCACTCGCTATTATAGGACTGCTGTGCAGGGACAGTCAATTAACTTAAGAAAAGGAACCTAGCTCCAAGGTTGGCAACCGGGAATTCCAGTTGATTCCATGGGCGGACCCCCTGAGGAATTCCCAAGCTGAAGTCTCGTGGAAGATGAGGTTCAGTGTGACTAGACTGAAGCACCAATCCAATGAAGGGGAAGTCCCACCCACTCTGCCCTGTGCCTGTATAAAGGTGAGGCGGGGCCGCCGCGCCACTCATTGAAGCCGCCAGTTGGGAGAGGAGCAGAGCCAGGCCGGTGCTCCCGAAGGCAGCAAGATGTTGCGAGCCACAGCTCCCTGCTGGTTCCCACCTGCATGCCCAGAAGCCAAGAAGGTGGCCGAGGAGGCGGCCCTCGAGGCAAGCCGCCAGTTGGGAGAGGAGCAGAGCCAGGCCGGTGCTCCCGAAGGCAGCAAGATGTTGCGAGCCACAGCTCCCTGCTGGTTCCCACCTGCATACCCAGAAGCTAAGAAGGTGGCCGAGGAGGCGCCCCACGAGGCAAGCCGCCATTTGGGGGTGGAGCAGAGCCAGGTCGGTGTTCCCGAAGGCAGCAAGATGCTGCGAGCCACAGCTCCCTGCTGGTTCCCTCCTGCATACCCAGAAGCCAAGAAGGTGGCCGAGGAGGCGGCCCTCGAGGCTCCAGAATTCCCACTGCCCTCTCATCAGCCTGCCCAGAGCTTCGGGCTCTGCGTGCCCCAGATGCACAACCAGGCCTCAGCACTCGTGGACATCCGGGCGGAGCCCCAGATTAGGGGTCCGGCGGTGCCCCCAGCGTGGCCCAAGATGGCGACGGAGGCGTGGTACTTCCCCGCGCAGAGGGGGTCGGCCTGCTGCTTGCCAGCCGCCCCAAGGCTGACAGAGAGGCCCTGTGGAGTCCGCATCTCAGCCCCCAGGGAGAGGAAGAGGATCGCCCACTTTCCCAGCCCCTGCTTGGTCGCAGGTCGCACCGATGCCAAGAGAACCCGGGTGGCCGGCAGCAGCCAACGCTCCAATGGCTCCAGGGTCGGCACACAGCCACGGAAGACTGGTCGCAACAGACGGGGGAGGGCATGCAAGACCTCCACCACACTCAGCTCTAAGCGAATCGTCCGTCGTCCATCCTTACCGACTTGGAAGAAACCCATTATCCTCCGAAGGTCTCGCTGCCAAGTCCCCACCGTCATCCGCCGAGGCTATCTCCAACTGTTCACCAAAGAGTGTCTCAAGTTCTGCGCCTCCCAGCAGGAGGCCGAGGAGAAGGCGCTGAACGAGGAGAAGGTGGCCTACGACTGCAGCCCCAACAAGAACATGTACCTGAATGTGGTCCTGAACACCCTCAAGAGACTGAAGGGCCTGACCCCCAGCTCCATGCCGGGCCTCAGCAGGGCCGCCCTGTACAGCCGCCTCCAGGAGTTCCTGCTCACCCAGGACCAGCTCAAGGAGAACGGCTACCCCTTCCCGCACCCCGAGCGGCCCGGAGGCGCCGTCCTCTTCACTGGCCAGGGGAAGGGGCCCGGCGACTCCTCCTGCAGGGTCTGCTGCCGTTGTGGCACCGACTACCTGGTGTCCTCCTCGGGCCGCTGTCTACGCGACCAGTTGTGTTATTATCACTGGGGGCGGGTCCGCTCCAGCCAAGTGGCTGGAGGCCGGGTTAGCCAGTACACCTGCTGTGCAGCTGCTCCTGGCTCAGTGGGCTGCCAGGTGGCGAAGCAGCACGTGCGGGACGGCCGCAAGGAGAGCCTCCATGGCTTCGTGAAGACCTTCAAGAAAGAGTTTTCCACAGACGCTTATCCAGGAATCTACGCCTTGGACTGTGAGATGTGCTACACCACGCATGGCCTGGAGCTGACCCGCGTCACCGTGGTGGACGCCGACATGCAAGTGGTGTACGACACCTTCGTCAAGCCCGACAACGAGATCGTGGACTACAACACCAGGTTTTCCGGAGTGACCGAGGCCGACGTCGCCAAGACGAGCGTCACGTTGCCCGAAGTCCAAGCCATCCTGCTGAGCTTTTTCAGCGCCCAAACCATCCTCATCGGGCACAGCCTGGAGAGCGATCTGCTGGCCCTCAAGCTGATCCACAGCACCGTGGTGGACACGGCCGTGCTCTTCCCGCACTACCTGGGTTTCCCCTACAAGCGTTCCCTCAGGAATCTCGCGGCCGACTACCTGGGACAGATCATCCAGGACAGCCAGGACGGCCACAACTCCAGCGAGGACGCAAACGCCTGCCTGCAGCTGGCGATGTGGAAGGTTCGACAGCGCGCCCAGATCCAGCCACGCCACCGGTCCGCCTCTCCCGCCGCCCTGGCCTGTCCTGAGCCCCAGGCCTCTTCCCAAACTGCCATCGATCCCGAGAGCTAGCCCTGTCCACCTCGCCGCAAAGCGAAAGAAACTGGAGCAGCCGGCGGCAGGAGAGGGCCAAAAGCCAAGACTAACCCCGACCCCGGACTCCCAGTCCCCCGGAGTCCCTGCCGCGGGCCGTCGTCCCTGTCCCCATCCCTCTGCCCCTCCCAGACCTCTGTCCTTCCACCAATGGGCTCCCCGAGGCCCCAGCCGCCACTCCCAGTCCCCGGAGACCCTGCCGCCGCCCCTGGCGCCTGTGCCCATCCCTCTGCCCCTCCCAGACCTCTGGCCTTCCACCACTAGCCTCCCCCAGCCCACCTGGACTTCCCCGGCCTCTGACAACAAGGCCAGCCCCCAGGCCCACCAGCCTCCTGATCGTCTTCGTTCTTGGGCCTCTTCCCCTTCTGTGGGGCTGTCTGAACCTCCCCTACCACACCCGATTTTTCCCCCGCCCCCGGGGCAGGCGCAGAATAAATGTCTCTATGAAGTTAAAAATTAAAAATAAAAAAAAAGCTAAAAACAACTCAAAGTCCTTTGCTTTTGAATGTGCGCTTACCTGGTTTTCTCTAGAGGCACCACTGTGAGGTGGCTCAAGCCCTTAGGCTCTGGAGTTAGACATCTGGGTTCCCATTCCAATTCCACCACTGACTAGCTTTGTCATATTGGACGCATAACTTTTTTGCGCTTCTACTTCTTGATCTTTCAAGTGTCATCAGAAGATAATTAGACACCCACACAATAGCAATGGGAGATTTTAACACCCCACCGTCAACATGAAACAGATCAACGAGACAGAAAGTTGAAAAGGATATCCAGGAACTGAACTTAGCTCTGCACCAAGCAGACCGAATAGACATCTACATTAACTCTCCACCCCAAATCAACAGAATATACATTCTTCTCAGCACCACATCACACTTATTCCAAAACTGACCACATAGTTGGAAGGAAAGCAGTCCTCCGCAAATGCAAAAGAACAGAAATTACAACCAACTGTCTCTCAGACCACAGGGCAGTCAAACTGGACCTCAGAATGAAGAAACTCACTCAAAACCGCTCAACTACAAGGAAACGGAGCAATCTGCTCCTGAGTGACTACTGGGTACATAGCGAAATGAAGACAGAATAAAGATGTTCTTTGAAACCAATGAGAACAAAGACACAACATACCAGAATCTCTGGGATACATTGAAAGCAGTGTGTAGAGGGAAACGTAGCATTAAATGCCCACAAGAGAAAGCAGGAAAGATCTAAAATGGACACCCTCACGTCCCAATTCAAAGAATCAGGGAAGCAAGAGCAAACACCATGCCTGAATCAGTCAGTCAACTTCCAACAGGGCTCCAAGAGAGAATGAACCACCATGCCTCTTTAAATCCACGTTTCTATTTGGAATCTTCAATGAGAGATGAGACACTAAGCAGCTAGTTTTGGTGGAATGGCTGATTTTGTCAATGTTTTCGGTGTGTGAGTGTGTGTGTGTGTGTGTGTATGTATAGATAACTAAATTAAACTGATAATCTGGATGCTTACATTTCCATTCATTTAATTTGTGTATGTGAGCCCACGCACACGTATATACACACACACTAACACTTCCAGAACACTGACTTAGTGAAGAACTGGATTTCCAGTGTGTCAGACAAATTTCAGAAAGCGCTGAAGAAGGGCATTTCTGATGGATTTCACCGTTCCTGGAATTTTACTTTCCTTTATAACTTACAGTTCTTCTCTGGAGATTTAATAGATAAAAGTCTTTTGCAGTGTACGTTATTTCATTGTATTTTTATAATTTATTTAAATTGTCATTTTAAATTGACAAATAAAAATGATATATATTTATGGTGTACAACATGATGTTTCATATATGTATACATTGTGGAATGACACAAAAATCAAGCTAATTAACACATTCGTTTCCTCACATACTGATTTTATGGTGATGAGAACATGTTTCAAATCTACTCTGATAGCACATTTCAAGTATACAGTACATAGTTACCCACTGTCGTTGCCGTGCTGTTCAACATATCTCTAGAACTATTCGTATCTGAAATTTTGTATCATTAGACTAACATCTCCCAATCCCTCCCCGGCCCCTGCCTCGGGTAAGCAGCGTTCTGCTCTCTACGACTCTGAGTTCCACTTTTTTACATTGCACATAGAAGTGAGATCGTGCAGTATTTGTATTTCTGTGTTTGCTTTTTAAAACTTTATGATGTATTGATGTATTTTTTCAGACAGTGTCGGAGTCTGTCACCAAGGCTGGAGTACAGTGACACAAACACGGCTCACCACGGCCTCCACCTCCCGGGGTCAAGAGATCCTCCCACTTCAGCCTCCTGAGTAGCTAGGACTACAGGCGTCCAACACCACACCTGGCTAATTTTTGTATTTTTTGTAGAGATGGTTGATCTCCAACTCCTGGGCTCAACTCTTCCTCCTCCCTTCTCCTCCCAAAGTCCTGGGATTACAGGCCTGAGCCACTGTGTCTGGCCTTTGCTTTATTTCACACAGTAGAACATCCTCTAGGCTCATTCATGTTGCTAATGATAAGATTTCTTTCTTTTTCAAGGCTGAATAGGATTCTATTGGATATATGTACCTATATAGATAGAGAGATAGATAGATAGATATTTATTATTATTGTTTTGGGGGGGATATGGTTTCGCTCGTGTTCCCCAGGCTGGAGTGCAGTGGCATGATTTCGGCTCACTACAACCTCTGCCTCCCAGGCTGAAGTGATTCTCCTGCCTCAGCTGAGATTAAAGGCATGTCCCATCATGTGCGGCCAATTTTGTGTTTCTAGGAGAGATGGGTTTTCACCATGTTGGCCAGGCTGGTCTCGAACTCCAACAATTCTACTTCAACTATTTATTGGATACAAATATTTATGTGTGAGAAACAAGATTTTCAAGAGTGAAAGATTTAAAAACGACTTAATTGTACATCAGTAAGAGGCTGGCTAACTAAATCAGAGTACGTTCATCCTTACAGAAGAATACTATGCAGCTAGAACAAAACCAAATGGAGGAAACTCTTCCAAATGGTAACTTGGAATGATGTTCAAGACTTATTGTAAAATAAGTTTACAGTAAGGTGTAAGGTACCTTATGGCAAAATTCTCTCAGAAATGTGTGTGTGTGGATTTCAAGTCATCCCAGTCCTAGAACATTGTGCTCTTTAGAGATGCCATACCTGTCTTTCCCTTTGTAATATCAAAGCAGTAATATCTTCTCTGGAGGCTTGTTGGGTGAATTGAATGGAAGAAAGTTAAGGAGGTACCAGAACCATTGCTGTTTCCCCTCCGTAGCCCTGCCACCCACTAAAGAAAGTTGGATGAGATTACTTAATGATTTCCCATTAAGTTGTATTTCCAAATATCATGATTACCATTTGAATGTAGTTGGTATGGAGCTTCGTGAGTGTGTGCTTCGTTTATTATGCATCACGTTCAGCTCCTTGTTATTTGCCTCCTAGTTATCATAGTAAAACTCTACTCCTCTACTCCGAGGAGCCCCTACCATCCGTATCGTCACTTTCCGGCCCAGCACTCTTCATGCTCGTTCGTTTAAAGCATTCTACATTGTGTAAATGAATCTTGGAAGGCAAAAGCTACTGAATTTAGCGAGTTTGTGGAGGCGTTCCCACCGGTCAGCCAGGTGGAGTTCCACACACCCGATGACTGCACAACTCCTATAAGGCAGCAATATGCTGCAAACCCAGACGGCCACTCTTCTCACCTCTCGTCCCTTTGCTGTTCTGGATAATGAGGTCAATAGTCACCTAGGCAACTGCAAAACAAACTGAAATGGAGAAAGGCCTTCCGGCTGGTGACTAGCCGAGGTCCACCTGGCCCCAATAAGCTACTGAACAAGAAGGGCTGCCAGAAATTTCCCCCTAGGGAATTTGGTGGAGACGAAGACCTGCTCACTGGACAACGGTTCCTCCCAGGATACCCCCAAGCTGAAGAAGCGGGCTCTGAGCCACCCCCTTTCACCCTCCTTTTCCCCACCCTGGCCTGGTGAAGGTGCGCGTCAGGATGCGGACTACTGAGCCCTAAAGAAACAAGTCCTTCCACTTTGACCCCACGGAGGATTGCCTGTGCGGATCTTCAACGAGTCTACCAGTGTCTAGACACGGGAGCAGTTCTGTCTGGCACAGCAGCTCCCTCAAGGAAGACAAGAGTGAGGAGAAAGGAAACTCAAGTCTGACCATTCTGTCCTGGGAGACAAGAGGAGGATCTCATCTCTCATCTTTCCAAGCAAGGCAACGAGACTTTCTCTCATCTTTCCAAGCAAGGCAAGGAGACTTTTTCTCATGAGGAAACAAAAAGAAGTTGGAAGGAACGAAACCAGCCTGGAAGGTGAATTCCTAAGGATTGCCCATTGAAACTGACAAAATGGCCCTTGTTTGACGAGAGGAATGAGCAGAGCATTGATGTGGTCAAAAAGGACTCGAGTGAGACTTTCCCAGCACGTTTCTACCAAAGCTTTGTCTAAGTTTCGCAAAACACTCTCCTAATAAGCAGATGTTTGGCTCTTCAGAAAGTCAACATGCAAAATGCCTTGAGCGTCCCATAACACTGATGCCATGATGTTGCCTTTGGTCTGCCCTCCTTTTCCTTTGACTGGACCACTGCCATCTCTTGGTAGCCATCGCTTTGATGACGCTTTGTCTTCAGGATCATATTGGCAAAGCCATGTTCCAAATTCCGGTTACAATTTGTCAAACAGGTGCCCCAGGATCGTGATCCCTCCTGTTGAAAATTTCCACTGATAGCTCTCGTCGTCACTGCAGCTGATCTGGGCACAATGGTTTTCACAGCCACTGCAGGATTCATCTTCCACATCTTCTCATCTCTTCTTGAAACAAGCCATACCTCCGTAAAGAGTTGATTTCTTTGGGCTAGTGTCCTTAGAAGCTTTTCTTCAAACATCAATGATTTCTTCATTCTTCCACCCAAGCTTCACCGTCAGTTGGATGTTTCCTCTTGCTGCAATTTTAGCGGAATTCAAGTTGCACTGATAGGAGGCCTTTTCAGTGGATGTCTCATCCTTCTTAGTGCCTCCAATGAGATCCAGTTCAGAAAGGTTGTAAGAAGTTAGTACATGTTTATTTTAGTGAAAACGAATTGAAATCCATGCATAGATTTCTCACCATGTACATTTTCTATGAACTTTCGGAAGACCCCCTGTACTGAATATTGCCCAAATCCTGGGAGAGAAGTGGATGCGGTCCACTTCCTGTCTTCAGTTTGCCCACAGTGGAGGAGTGCACAGAGCAGGGAAAGGCAGCCCCAGAGAGAGGCATGCCCTCCAGCATGCAGCAGACTGCTGGCCCAGTCCTGGCTCCATGGGTTGCTGTGTGGGCCCAGCAAGCTGACCAACCTCCCTGAACCTTAATTTAATCCTAGGTAGCCCAATTCCACTCGCTATTATAGGACTGCTGTGCAGGGACAGTCAATTAACTTAAGAAAAGGAACCTAGCTCCAAGGTTGGCAACCGGGAATTCCAGTTGATTCCATGGGCGGACCCCCTGAGGAATTCCCAAGCTGAAGTCTCGTGGAAGATGAGGTTCAGTGTGACTAGACTGAAGCACCAATCCAATGAAGGGGAAGTCCCACCCACTCTGCCCTGTGCCTGTATAAAGGTGAGGCGGGGCGGCCGCGCCACTCATTGAAGCCGCCAGTTGGGAGAGGAGCAGAGCCAGGCCGGTGCTCCCGAAGGCAGCAAGATGTTGCGAGCCACAGCTCCCTGCTGGTTCCCACCTGCATACCCAGAAGCTAAGAAGGTGGCCGAGGAGGCGGCCCACGAGGCAAGCCGCCATTTGGGAGAGGAGCAGAGCCAGGTCGGTGTTCCCGAAGGCAGCAAGATGTTGCGAGCCACAGCTCCCTGCTGGTTCCCACCTGCATGCCCAGAAGCCAAGAAGGTGGCCGAGGAGGCGGCCCTCGAGGCAAGCCGCCAGTTGGGAGAGGAGCAGAGCCAGGCCGGTGCTCCCGAAGGCAGCAAGATGTTGCGAGCCACAGCTCCCTGCTGGTTCCCACCTGCATACCCAGAAGCTAAGAAGGTGGCCGAGGAGGCGCCCCACGAGGCAAGCCGCCATTTGGGGGTGGAGCAGAGCCAGGTCGGTGTTCCCGAAGGCAGCAAGATGCTGCGAGCCACAGCTCCCTGCTGGTTCCCTCCTGCATACCCAGAAGCCAAGAAGGTGGCCGAGGAGGCGGCCCTCGAGGCTCCAGAATTCCCACTGCCCTCTCATCAGCCTGCCCAGAGCTTCGGGCTCTGCGTGCCCCAGATGCACAACCAGGCCTCAGCACTCGTGGACATCCGGGCGGAGCCCCAGAATAGGGGTCCGGCGGTGCCCCCAGCGTGGCCCAAGATGGCGACGGAGGCGTGGTACTTCCCCGCGCAGAGGGGGTCGGCCTGCTGCTTGCCAGCCGCCCCAAGGCTGACAGAGAGGCCCTGTGGAGTCCGCATCTCAGCCCCCAGGGAGAGGAAGAGGATCGCCCACTTTCCCAGCCCCTGCTTGGTCGCAGGTCGCACCGATGCCAAGAGAACCCGGGTGGCCGGCAGCAGCCAACGCTCCAATGGCTCCAGGGTCGGCACACAGCCACGGAAGACTGGTCGCAACAGACGGGGGAGGGCATGCAAGACCTCCACCACACTCAGCTCTAAGCGAATCGTCCGTCGTCCATCCTTACCGACTTGGAAGAAACCCATTATCCTCCGAAGGTCTCGCTGCCAAGTCCCCACCGTCATCCGCCGAGGCTATCTCCAACTGTTCACCAAAGAGTGTCTCAAGTTCTGCGCCTCCAAGCAGGAGGCCGAGGAGAAGGCGCTGAACGAGGAGAAGGTGGCCTACGACTGCAGCCCCAACAAGAACATGTACCTGAATGTGGTCCTGAACACCCTCAAGAGACTGAAGGGCCTGACCCCCAGCTCCATGCCGGGCCTCAGCAGGGCCGCCCTGTACAGCCGCCTCCAGGAGTTCCTGCTCACCCAGGACCAGCTCAAGGAGAACGGCTACCCCTTCCCGCACCCCGAGCGGCCCGGAGGCGCCGTCCTCTTCACTGGCCAGGGGAAGGGGCCCGGCGACTCCTCCTGCAGGGTCTGCTGCCGTTGTGGCACCGACTACCTGGTGTCCTCCTCGGGCCGCTGTCTACGCGACCAGTTGTGTTATTATCACTGGGGGCGGGTCCGCTCCAGCCAAGTGGCTGGAGGCCGGGTTAGCCAGTACACCTGCTGTGCAGCTGCTCCTGGCTCAGTGGGCTGCCAGGTGGCGAAGCAGCACGTGCGGGACGGCCGCAAGGAGAGCCTCCATGGCTTCGTGAAGACCTTCAAGAAAGAGTTTTCCACAGACGCTTATCCAGGAATCTACGCCTTGGACTGTGAGATGTGCTACACCACGCATGGCCTGGAGCTGACCCGCGTCACCGTGGTGGACGCCGACATGCAAGTGGTGTACGACACCTTCGTCAAGCCCGACAACGAGATCGTGGACTACAACACCAGGTTTTCCGGAGTGACCGAGGCCGACGTCGCCAAGACGAGCGTCACGTTGCCCGAAGTCCAAGCCATCCTGCTGAGCTTTTTCAGCGCCCAAACCATCCTCATCGGGCACAGCCTGGAGAGCGATCTGCTGGCCCTCAAGCTGATCCACAGCACCGTGGTGGACACGGCCGTGCTCTTCCCACACTACCTGGGTTTCCCCTACAAGCGTTCCCTCAGGAATCTCGCGGCCGACTACCTGGGACAGATCATCCAGGACAGCCAGGACGGCCACAACTCCAGCGAGGACGCAAACGCCTGCCTGCAGCTGGCGATGTGGAAGGTTCGACAGCGCGCCCAGATCCAGCCACGCCACCGGTCCGCCTCTCCCGCCGCCCTGGCCTGTCCTGAGCCCCAGGCCTCTTCCCAAACTGCCATCGATCCCGAGAGCTAGCCCTGTCCACCTCGCCGCAAAGCGAAAGAAACTGGAGCAGCCGGCGGCAGGAGAGGGCCAAAAGCCAAGACTAACCCCGACCCCGGACTCCCAGTCCCCCGGAGTCCCTGCCGCGGGCCGTCGTCCCTGTCCCCATCCCTCTGCCCCTCCCAGACCTCTGTCCTTCCACCAATGGGCTCCCCGAGGCCCCAGCCGCCACTCCCAGTCCCCGGAGTCCCTGCCGCCGCCCCTGGCGCCTGTGCCCATCCCTCTGACCCTCCCAGACCTCTGGCCTTCCACCACTAGCCTCCCCCAGCCCACCTGGACTTCCCCGGCCTCTGACAACAAGGCCAGCCCCCAGGCCCACCAGCCTCCTGATCGTCTTCGTTCTTGGGCCTCTTCCCCTTCTGTGGGGCTGTCTGAACCTCCCCTCCCCCACCCGATTTTTCCCCCGCCCCCGGGGCAGGCGCAGAATAAATGTCTCTATGAAGTTAAAAATTAAAAATAAAAAAAAAGCTAAAAACAACTCAAAGTCCTTTGCTTTTGAATGTGCGCTTACCTGGTTTTCTCTAGAGGCACCACTGTGAGGTGGCTCAAGCCCTTAGGCTCTGGAGTTAGACATCTGGGTTCCCATTCCAATTCCACCACTGACTAGCTTTGTCATATTGGACGCATAACCTTTTTGCGCTTCTACTTCTTGATCTTTCAAGTGTCATCAGAAGATAATTAGACACCCACACAATAGCAATGGGAGATTTTAACACCCCACCGTCAACATGAAACAGATCAACGAGACAGAAAGTTGAAAAGGATATCCAGGAACTGAACTTAGCTCTGCACCAAGCAGACCGAATAGACATCTACATTAACTCTCCACCCCAAATCAACAGAATATACATTCTTCTCAGCACCACATCACACTTATTCCAAAACTGACCACATAGTTGGAAGGAAAGCACTCCTCCGCAAATGCAAAAGAACAGAAATTACAACCAACTGTCTCTCAGACCCCAGGGCAGTCAAACTGGACCTCAGGATGAAGAAACTCACTCAAAACCGCTCAACTACACGGAAACGGAGCAATCTGCTCCTGAGTGACTACTGGGTACATAGCGAAATGAAGACAGAATAAAGATGTTCTTTGAAACCAATGAGAACAAAGACACAACATACCAGAATCTCTGGGATACATTGAAAGCAGTGTGTAGAGGGAAACGTAGCATTAAATGCCCACAAGAGAAAGCAGGAAAGATCTAAAATGGACACCCTCACGTCCCAATTCAAAGAACCAGGGAAGCAAGAGCAAACACAATGCCTGAATCAGTCAGTCAACTTCCAACAGGGCTCCAAGAGAGAATGAACCACCATGCCTCTTTAAATCCACGTTTCTATTTGGAATCTTCAATGAGAGATGAGACACTAAGCAGCTAGTTTTGGTGGAATGGCTGATTTTGTCAATGTTTTCGGTGTGTGAGTGTGTGTGTGTGTGTATGTATAGATAACTAAATTAAACTGATAATCTGGATGCTTACATTTCCATTCATTTAATTTGTGTATGTGAGCCCACGCACACGTATATACACACACACTCACACTTCCAGAACACTGACTTAGTGAAGAACTGGATTTCCAGTGTGTCAGACAAATTTCAGAAAGCGCTGAAGAAGGGCATTTCTGATGGATTTCACCGTTCCTGGAATTTTACTTTCCTTTATAACTTACAGTTCTTCCCTGGAGATTTAATAGATAAAAGTCTTTTGCAGTGTACCTTATTTCATTTTATTTTTATAATTTATTTAAATTGTCATTTTAAATTGACAAATAAAAATGATATATATTTATGGTGTACAACATGATGTTTCATATATGTATACATTGTGGAATGACACAAAAATCAAGCTAATTAACACATTCGTTTCCTCACATACTGATTTTATGGTGATGAGAACATGTTTCAAATCTACTCTGATAGCACATTTCAAGTATACAGTACATAGTTACCCACTGTGGTTGCCGTGCTGTTCAACATATCTCTAGAACTATTCGTATCTGAAATTTTGTATCATTAGACTAACATCTCCCAATCCCTCCCCGGCCCCTGCCTCGGGTAAGCAGCGTTCTGCTCTCTACGACTCTGAGTTCCACTTTTTTACATTGCACATAGAAGTGAGATCGTGCAGTATTTGTATTTCTGTGTTTGCTTTTTAAAACTTTATGATGTATTGATGTATTTTTTCAGACAGTGTCGGAGTCTGTCACCAAGGCTGGAGTACAGTGACACAAACACGGCTCACCACGGCCTCCACCTCCCGGGGTCAAGAGATCCTCCCACTTCAGCCTCCTGAGTAGCTAGGACTACAGGCGTCCAACACCACACCTGGCTAATTTTTGTATTTTTTGTAGAGATGGTTGATCTCCAACTCCTGGGCTCAACTCTTCCTCCTCCCTTCTCCTCCCAAAGTCCTGGGATTACAGGCCTGAGCCACTGTGTCTGGCCTTTGCTTTATTTCACACAGTAGAACATCCTCTAGGCTCATTCATGTTGCTAATGATAAGATTTCTTTCTTTTTCAAGGCTGAATAGGATTCTATTGGATATATGTACCTATATAGATAGAGAGATAGATAGATAGATATTTATTATTATTGTTTTGGGGGGGATATGGTTTCGCTCGTGTTCCCCAGGCTGGAGTGCAGTGGCATGATTTCGGCTCACTACAACCTCTGCCTCCCAGGCTGAAGTGATTCTCCTGCCTCAGCTGAGATTAAAGGCATGTCCCATCATGTGCGGCCAATTTTGTGTTTCTAGGAGAGATGGGTTTTCACCATGTTGGCCAGGCTGGTCTCGAACTCCAACAATTCTACTTCAACTATTTATTGGATACAAATATTTATGTGTGAGAAACAAGATTTTCAAGAGTGAAAGATTTAAAAACGACTTAATTGTACATCAGTAAGAGGCTGGCTAACTAAATCAGAGTACGTTCATCCTTACAGAAGAATACTATGCAGCTAGAACAAAACCAAATGGAGGAAACTCTTCCAAATGGTAACTTGGAATGATGTTCAAGACTTATTGTAAAATAAGTTTACAGTAAGGTGTAAGGTACCTTATGGCAAAATTCTCTCAGAAATGTGTGTGTGTGGATTTCAAGTCATCCCAGTCCTAGAACATTGTGCTCTTTAGAGATGCCATACCTGTCTTTCCCTTTGTAATATCAAAGCAGTAATATCTTCTCTGGAGGCTTGTTGGGTGAATTGAATGGAAGAAAGTTAAGGAGGTACCAGAACCATTGCTGTTTCCCCTCCGTAGCCCTGCCACCCACTAAAGAAAGTTGGATGAGATTACTTAATGATTTCCCATTAAGTTGTATTTCCAAATATCATGATTACCATTTGAATGTAGTTGGTATGGAGCTTCGTGAGTGTGTGCTTCGTTTATTATGCATCACGTTCAGCTCCTTGTTATTTGCCTCCTAGTTATCATAGTAAAACTCTACTCCTCTACTCCGAGGAGCCCCTACCATCCGTATCGTCACTTTCCGGCCCAGCACTCTTCATGCTCGTTCGTTTAAAGCATTCTACATTGTGTAAATGAATCTTGGAAGGCAAAAGCTACTGAATTTAGCGAGTTTGTGGAGGCGTTCCCACCGGTCAGCCAGGTGGAGTTCCACACACCCGATGACTGCACAACTCCTATAAGGCAGCAATATGCTGCAAACCCAGACGGCCACTCTTCTCACCTCTCGTCCCTTTGCTGTTCTGGATAATGAGGTCAATAGTCACCTAGGCAACTGCAAAACAAACTGAAATGGAGAAAGGCCTTCCGGCTGGTGACTAGCCGAGGTCCACCTGGCCCCAATAAGCTGCTGAACAAGAAGGGCTGCCAGAAATTTCCCCCTAGGGAATTTGGTGGAGACGAAGACCTGCTCACTGGACAACGGTTCCTCCCAGGATACCCCCAAGCTGAAGAAGCGGGCTCTGAGCCACCCCCTTTCACCCTCCTTTTCCCCACCCTGGCCTGGTGAAGGTGCGCGTCAGGATGCGGACTACTGAGCCCTAAAGAAACAAGTCCTTCCACTTTGACCCCACGGAGGATTGCCTGTGCGGATCTTCAACGAGTCTACCAGTGTCTAGACACGGGAGCAGTTCTGTCTGGCACAGCAGCTCCCTCAAGGAAGACAAGAGTGAGGAGAAAGGAAACTCAAGTCTGACCATTCTGTCCTGGGAGACAAGAGGAGGATCTCATCTCTCATCTTTCCAAGCAAGGCAACGAGACTTTCTCTCATCTTTCCAAGCAAGGCAAGGAGACTTTTTCTCATGAGGAAACAAAAAGAAGTTGGAAGGAACGAAACCAGCCTGGAAGGTGAATTCCTAAGGATTGCCCATTGAAACTGACAAAATGGCCCTTGTTTGACGAGAGGAATGAGCAGAGCATTGATGTGGTCAAAAAGGACTCGAGTGAGACTTTCCCAGCATGTTTCTACCAAAGCTTTGTCTAAGTTTCGCAAAACACTCTCCTAATAAGCAGATGTTTGGCTCTTCAGAAAGTCAACATGCAAAATGCCTTGAGCGTCCCATAACACTGATGCCATGATGTTGCCTTTGGTCTGCCCTCCTTTTCCTTTGACTGGACCACTGCCATCTCTTGGTAGCCATCGCTTTGATGACGCTTTGTCTTCAGGATCATATTGGCAAAGCCATGTTCCAAATTCCGGTTACAATTTGTCAAAGAGGTGCCCCAGGATCGTGATCCCTCCTGTTGAAAATTTCCACTGATAGCTCTCGTCCTCACTGCAGCTGATCTGGGCACAATGGTTTTCACAGCCACTGCAGGATTCATCTTCCACATCTTCTCATCTCTTCTTGAAACAAGCCATACCTCCGTAAAGAGTTGATTTCTTTGGGCTAGTGTCCTTAGAAGCTTTTCTTCAAACATCAATGATTTCTTCATTCTTCCACCCAAGCTTCACCGTCAGTTGGATGTTTCCTCTTGCTGCAATTTTAGCGGAATTCAAGTTGCACTGATAGGAGGCCTTTTCAGTGGATGTCTCATCCTTCTTAGTGCCTCCAATGAGATCCAGTTCAGAAAGGTTGTAAGAAGTTAGTACATGTTTATTTTAGTGAAAACGAATTGAAATCCATGCATAGATTTCTCACCATGTACATTTTCTATGAACTTTCGGAAGACCCCCTGTACTGAATATTGCCCAAATCCTGGGAGAGAAGTGGATGCGGTCCACTTCCTGTCTTCAGTTTGCCCACAGTGGAGGAGTGCACAGAGCAGGGAAAGGCAGCCCCAGAGAGAGGCATGCCCTCCAGCATGCAGCAGACTGCTGGCCCAGTCCTGGCTCCATGGGTTGCTGTGTGGGCCCAGCAAGCTGACCAACCTCCCTGAACCTTAATTTAATCCTAGGTAGCCCAATTCCACTCGCTATTATAGGACTGCTGTGCAGGGACAGTCAATTAACTTAAGAAAAGGAACCTAGCTCCAAGGTTGGCAACCGGGAATTCCAGTTGATTCCATGGGCGGACCCCCTGAGGAATTCCCAAGCTGAAGTCTCGTGGAAGATGAGGTTCAGTGTGACTAGACTGAAGCACCAATCCAATGAAGGGGAAGTCCCACCCACTCTGCCCTGTGCCTGTATAAAGGTGAGGCGGGGCGGCCGCGCCACTCATTGAAGCCGCCAGTTGGGAGAGGAGCAGAGCCAGGCCGGTGCTCCCGAAGGCAGCAAGATGTTGCGAGCCACAGCTCCCTGCTGGTTCCCACCTGCATACCCAGAAGCTAAGAAGGTGGCCGAGGAGGCGGCCCACGAGGCAAGCCGCCATTTGGGAGAGGAGCAGAGCCAGGTCGGTGTTCCCGAAGGCAGCAAGATGTTGCGAGCCACAGCTCCCTGCTGGTTCCCACCTGCATGCCCAGAAGCCAAGAAGGTGGCCGAGGAGGCGGCCCTCGAGGCAAGCCGCCAGTTGGGAGAGGAGCAGAGCCAGGCCGGTGCTCCCGAAGGCAGCAAGATGTTGCGAGCCACAGCTCCCTGCTGGTTCCCACCTGCATACCCAGAAGCTAAGAAGGTGGCCGAGGAGGCGCCCCACGAGGCAAGCTGCCATTTGGGGGTGCAGCAGAGCCAGGTCGGTGTTCCCGAAGGCAGCAAGATGCTGCGAGCCACAGCTCCCTGCTGGTTCCCTCCTGCATACCCAGAAGCCAAGAAGGTGGCCGAGGAGGCGGCCCTCGAGGCTCCAGAATTCCCACTGCCCTCTCATCAGCCTGCCCAGAGCTTCGGGCTCTGCGTGCCCCAGATGCACAACCAGGCCTCAGCACTCGTGGACATCCGGGCGGAGCCCCAGAATAGGGGTCCGGCGGTGCCCCCAGCGTGGCCCAAGATGGCGACGGAGGCGTGGTACTTCCCCGCGCAGAGGGGGTCGGCCTGCTGCTTGCCAGCCGCCCCAAGGCTGACAGAGAGGCCCTGTGGAGTCCGCATCTCAGCCCCCAGGGAGAGGAAGAGGATCGCCCACTTTCCCAGCCCCTGCTTGGTCGCAGGTCGCACCGATGCCAAGAGAACCCGGGTGGCCGGCAGCAGCCAACGCTCCAATGGCTCCAGGGTCGGCACACAGCCACGGAAGACTGGTCGCAACAGACGGGGGAGGGCATGCAAGACCTCCACCACACTCAGCTCTAAGCGAATCGTCCGTCGTCCATCCTTACCGACTTGGAAGAAACCCATTATCCTCCGAAGGTCTCGCTGCCAAGTCCCCACCGTCATCCGCCGAGGCTATCTCCAACTGTTCACCAAAGAGTGTCTCAAGTTCTGCGCCTCCAAGCAGGAGGCCGAGGAGAAGGCGCTGAACGAGGAGAAGGTGGCCTACGACTGCAGCCCCAACAAGAACATGTACCTGAATGTGGTCCTGAACACCCTCAAGAGACTGAAGGGCCTGACCCCCAGCTCCATGCCGGGCCTCAGCAGGGCCGCCCTGTACAGCCGCCTCCAGGAGTTCCTGCTCACCCAGGACCAGCTCAAGGAGAACGGCTACCCCTTCCCGCACCCCGAGCGGCCCGGAGGCGCCGTCCTCTTCACTGGCCAGGGGAAGGGGCCCGGCGACTCCTCCTGCAGGGTCTGCTGCCGTTGTGGCACCGACTACCTGGTGTCCTCCTCGGGCCGCTGTCTACGCGACCAGTTGTGTTATTATCACTGGGGGCGGGTCCGCTCCAGCCAAGTGGCTGGAGGCCGGGTTAGCCAGTACACCTGCTGTGCAGCTGCTCCTGGCTCAATGGGCTGCCAGGTGGCAAAGCAGCACGTGCGGGATGGCCGCAAGGAGAGCCTCCATGGCTTCGTGAAGACCTTCAAGAAAGAGTTTTCCACAGACGCTTATCCAGGAATCTACGCCTTGGACTGTGAGATGTGCTACACCACGCATGGCCTGGAGCTGACCCGCGTCACCGTGGTGGACGCCGACATGCAAGTGGTGTACGACACCTTCGTCAAGCCCGACAACGAGATCGTGGACTACAACACCAGGTTTTCCGGAGTGACCGAGGCCGACGTCGCCAAGACGAGCGTCACGTTGCCCGAAGTCCAAGCCATCCTGCTGAGCTTTTTCAGCGCCCAAACCATCCTCATCGGGCACAGCCTGGAGAGCGATCTGCTGGCCCTCAAGCTGATCCACAGCACCGTGGTGGACACGGCCGTGCTCTTCCCGCACTACCTGGGTTTCCCCTACAAGCGTTCCCTCAGGAATCTCGCGGCCGACTACCTGGGACAGATCATCCAGGACAGCCAGGACGGCCACAACTCCAGCGAGGACGCAAACGCCTGCCTGCAGCTGGCGATGTGGAAGGTTCGACAGCGCGCCCAGATCCAGCCACGCCACCGGTCCGCCTCTCCCGCCGCCCTGGCCTGTCCTGAGCCCCAGGCCTCTTCCCAAACTGCCATCGATCCCGAGAGCTAGCCCTGTCCACCTCGCCGCAAAGCGAAAGAAACTGGAGCAGCCGGCGGCAGGAGAGGGCCAAAAGCCAAGACTAACCCCGACCCCGGACTCCCAGTCCCCCGGAGTCCCTGCCGCGGGCCGTCGTCCCTGTCCCCATCCCTCTGCCCCTCCCAGACCTCTGTCCTTCCACCAATGGGCTCCCCGAGGCCCCAGCCGCCACTCCCAGTCCCCGGAGTCCCTGCCGCCGCCCCTGGCGCCTGTGCCCATCCCTCTGACCCTCCCAGACCTCTGGCCTTCCACCACTAGCCTCCCCCAGCCCACCTGGACTTCCCCGGCCTCTGACAACAAGGCCAGCCCCCAGGCCCACCAGCCTCCTGATCGTCTTCGTTCTTGGGCCTCTTCCCCTTCTGTGGGGCTGTCTGAACCTCCCCTCCCCCACCCGATTTTTCCCCCGCCCCCGGGGCAGGCGCAGAATAAATGTCTCTATGAAGTTAAAAATTAAAAATAAAAAAAAAGCTAAAAACAACTCAAAGTCCTTTGCTTTTGAATGTGCGCTTACCTGGTTTTCTCTAGAGGCACCACTGTGAGGTGGCTCAAGCCCTTAGGCTCTGGAGTTAGACATCTGGGTTCCCATTCCAATTCCACCACTGACTAGCTTTGTCATATTGGACGCATAACCTTTATGCGCTTCTACTTCTTGATCTTTCAAGTGTCATCAGAAGATAATTAGACACCCACACAATAGCAATGGGAGATTTTAACACCCCACCGTCAACATGAAACAGATCAACGAGACAGAAAGTTGAAAAGGATATCCAGGAACTGAACTTAGCTCTGCACCAAGCAGACCGAATAGACATCTACATTAACTCTCCACCCCAAATCAACAGAATATACATTCTTCTCAGCACCACATCACACTTATTCCAAAACTGACCACATAGTTGGAAGGAAAGCACTCCTCCGCAAATGCAAAAGAACAGAAATTACAACCAACTGTCTCTCAGACCCCAGGGCAGTCAAACTGGACCTCAGGATGAAGAAACTCACTCAAAACCGCTCAACTACACGGAAACGGAGCAATCTGCTCCTGAGTGACTACTGGGTACATAGCGAAATGAAGACAGAATAAAGATGTTCTTTGAAACCAATGAGAACAAAGACACAACATACCAGAATCTCTGGGATACATTGAAAGCAGTGTGTAGAGGGAAACGTAGCATTAAATGCCCACAAGAGAAAGCAGGAAAGATCTAAAATGGACACCCTCACGTCCCAATTCAAAGAACCAGGGAAGCAAGAGCAAACACAATGCCTGAATCAGTCAGTCAACTTCCAACAGGGCTCCAAGAGAGAATGAACCACCATGCCTCTTTAAATCCACGTTTCTATTTGGAATCTTCAATGAGAGATGAGACACTAAGCAGCTAGTTTTGGTGGAATGGCTGATTTTGTCAATGTTTTCGGTGTGTGAGTGTGTGTGTGTGTGTATGTATAGATAACTAAATTAAACTGATAATCTGGATGCTTACATTTCCATTCATTTAATTTGTGTATGTGAGCCCACGCACACGTATATACACACACACTCACACTTCCAGAACACTGACTTAGTGAAGAACTGGATTTCCAGTGTGTCAGACAAATTTCAGAAAGCGCTGAAGAAGGGCATTTCTGATGGATTTCACCGTTCCTGGAATTTTACTTTCCTTTATAACTTACAGTTCTTCCCTGGAGATTTAATAGATAAAAGTCTTTTGCAGTGTACGTTATTTCATTTTATTTTTATAATTTATTTAAATTGTCATTTTAAATTGACAAATAAAAATGATATATATTTATGGTGTACAACATGATGTTTCATATATGTATACATTGTGGAATGACACAAAAATCAAGCTAATTAACACATTCGTTTCCTCACATACTGATTTTATGGTGATGAGAACATGTTTCAAATCTACTCTGATAGCACATTTCAAGTATACAGTACATAGTTACCCACTGTGGTTGCCGTGCTGTTCAACATATCTCTAGAACTATTCGTATCTGAAATTTTGTATCATTAGACTAACATCTCCCAATCCCTCCCCGGCCCCTGCCTCGGGTAAGCAGCGTTCTGCTCTCTACGACTCTGAGTTCCACTTTTTTACATTGCACATAGAAGTGAGATCGTGCAGTATTTGTATTTCTGTGTTTGCTTTTTAAAACTTTATGATGTATTGATGTATTTTTTCAGACAGTGTCGGAGTCTGTCACCAAGGCTGGAGTACAGTGACACAAACACGGCTCACCACGGCCTCCACCTCCCGGGGTCAAGAGATCCTCCCACTTCAGCCTCCTGAGTAGCTAGGACTACAGGCGTCCAACACCACACCTGGCTAATTTTTGTATTTTTTGTAGAGATGGTTGATCTCCAACTCCTGGGCTCAACTCTTCCTCCTCCCTTCTCCTCCCAAAGTCCTGGGATTACAGGCCTGAGCCACTGTGTCTGGCCTTTGCTTTATTTCACACAGTAGAACATCCTCTAGGCTCATTCATGTTGCTAATGATAAGATTTCTTTCTTTTTCAAGGCTGAATAGGATTCTATTGGATATATGTACCTATATAGATAGAGAGATAGATAGATAGATATTTATTATTATTGTTTTGGGGGGGATATGGTTTCGCTCGTGTTCCCCAGGCTGGAGTGCAGTGGCATGATTTCGGCTCACTACAACCTCTGCCTCCCAGGCTGAAGTGATTCTCCTGCCTCAGCTGAGATTAAAGGCATGTCCCATCATGTGCGGCCAATTTTGTGTTTCTAGGAGAGATGGGTTTTCACCATGTTGGCCAGGCTGGTCTCGAACTCCAACAATTCTACTTCAACTATTTATTGGATACAAATATTTATGTGTGAGAAACAAGATTTTCAAGAGTGAAAGATTTAAAAACGACTTAATTGTACATCAGTAAGAGGCTGGCTAACTAAATCAGAGTACGTTCATCCTTACAGAAGAATACTATGCAGCTAGAACAAAACCAAATGGAGGAAACTCTTCCAAATGGTAACTTGGAATGATGTTCAAGACTTATTGTAAAATAAGTTTACAGTAAGGTGTAAGGTACCTTATGGCAAAATTCTCTCAGAAATGTGTGTGTGTGGATTTCAAGTCATCCCAGTCCTAGAACATTGTGCTCTTTAGAGATGCCATACCTGTCTTTCCCTTTGTAATATCAAAGCAGTAATATCTTCTCTGGAGGCTTGTTGGGTGAATTGAATGGAAGAAAGTTAAGGAGGTACCAGAACCATTGCTGTTTCCCCTCCGTAGCCCTGCCACCCACTAAAGAAAGTTGGATGAGATTACTTAATGATTTCCCATTAAGTTGTATTTCCAAATATCATGATTACCATTTGAATGTAGTTGGTATGGAGCTTCGTGAGTGTGTGCTTCGTTTATTATGCATCACGTTCAGCTCCTTGTTATTTGCCTCCTAGTTATCATAGTAAAACTCTACTCCTCTACTCCGAGGAGCCCCTACCATCCGTATCGTCACTTTCCGGCCCAGCACTCTTCATGCTCGTTCGTTTAAAGCATTCTACATTGTGTAAATGAATCTTGGAAGGCAAAAGCTACTGAATTTAGCGAGTTTGTGGAGGCGTTCCCACCGGTCAGCCAGGTGGAGTTCCACACACCCGATGACTGCACAACTCCTATAAGGCAGCAATATGCTGCAAACCCAGACGGCCACTCTTCTCACCTCTCGTCCCTTTGCTGTTCTGGATAATGAGGTCAATAGTCACCTAGGCAACTGCAAAACAAACTGAAATGGAGAAAGGCCTTCCGGCTGGTGACTAGCCGAGGTCCACCTGGCCCCAATAAGCTGCTGAACAAGAAGGGCTGCCAGAAATTTCCCCCTAGGGAATTTGGTGGAGACGAAGACCTGCTCACTGGACAACGGTTCCTCCCAGGATACCCCCAAGCTGAAGAAGCGGGCTCTGAGCCACCCCCTTTCACCCTCCTTTTCCCCACCCTGGCCTGGTGAAGGTGCGCGTCAGGATGCGGACTACTGAGCCCTAAAGAAACAAGTCCTTCCACTTTGACCCCACGGAGGATTGCCTGTGCGGATCTTCAACGAGTCTACCAGTGTCTAGACACGGGAGCAGTTCTGTCTGGCACAGCAGCTCCCTCAAGGAAGACAAGAGTGAGGAGAAAGGAAACTCAAGTCTGACCATTCTGTCCTGGGAGACAAGAGGAGGATCTCATCTCTCATCTTTCCAAGCAAGGCAACGAGACTTTCTCTCATCTTTCCAAGCAAGGCAAGGAGACTTTTTCTCATGAGGAAACAAAAAGAAGTTGCAAGGAACGAA
Organism: Pongo pygmaeus; assembly: GCF_028885625.2. NCBI lineage: Eukaryota > Metazoa > Chordata > Mammalia > Primates > Hominidae > Pongo > Pongo pygmaeus. The sequence continues at coordinate 52,773,443 of NC_072380.2, forward strand.
ACCAGCCTGGAAGGTGAATTCCTAAGGATTGCCCATTGAAACTGACAAAATGGCCCTTGTTTGACGAGAGGAATGAGCAGAGCATTGATGTGGTCAAAAAGGACTCGAGTGAGACTTTCCCAGCACGTTTCTACCAAAGCTTTGTCTAAGTTTCGCAAAACACTCTCCTAATAAGCAGATGTTTGGCTCTTCAGAAAGTCAACATGCAAAATGCCTTGAGCGTCCCATAACACTGATGCCATGATGTTGCCTTTGGTCTGCCCTCCTTTTCCTTTGACTGGACCACTGCCATCTCTTGGTAGCCATCGCTTTGATGACGCTTTGTCTTCAGGATCATATTGGCAAAGCCATGTTCCAAATTCCGGTTACAATTTGTCAAAGAGGTGCCCCAGGATCGTGATCCCTCCTGTTGAAAATTTCCACTGATAGCTCTCGTCGTCACTGCAGCTGATCTGGGCACAATGGTTTTCACAGCCACTGCAGGATTCATCTTCCACATCTTCTCATCTCTTCTTGAAACAAGCCATACCTCCGTAAAGAGTTGATTTCTTTGGGCTAGTGTCCTTAGAAGCTTTTCTTCAAACATCAATGATTTCTTCATTCTTCCACCCAAGCTTCACCGTCAGTTGGATGTTTCCTCTTGCTGCAATTTTAGCGGAATTCAAGTTGCACTGATAGGAGGCCTTTTCAGTGGATGTCTCATCCTTCTTAGTGCCTCCAATGAGATCCAGTTCAGAAAGGTTGTAAGAAGTTAGTACATGTTTATTTTAGTGAAAACGAATTGAAATCCATGCATAGATTTCTCACCATGTACATTTTCTATGAACTTTCGGAAGACCCCCTGTACTGAATATTGCCCAAATCCTGGGAGAGAAGTGGATGCGGTCCACTTCCTGTCTTCAGTTTGCCCACAGTGGAGGAGTGCACAGAGCAGGGAAAGGCAGCCCCAGAGAGAGGCATGCCCTCCAGCATGCAGCAGACTGCTGGCCCAGTCCTGGCTCCATGGGTTGCTGTGTGGGCCCAGCAAGCTGACCAACCTCCCTGAACCTTAATTTAATCCTAGGTAGCCCAATTCCACTCGCTATTATAGGACTGCTGTGCAGGGACAGTCAATTAACTTAAGAAAAGGAACCTAGCTCCAAGGTTGGCAACCGGGAATTCCAGTTGATTCCATGGGCGGACCCCCTGAGGAATTCCCAAGCTGAAGTCTCGTGGAAGATGAGGTTCAGTGTGACTAGACTGAAGCACCAATCCAATGAAGGGGAAGTCCCACCCACTCTGCCCTGTGCCTGTATAAAGGTGAGGCGGGGCGGCCGCGCCACTCATTGAAGCCGCCAGTTGGGAGAGGAGCAGAGCCAGGCCGGTGCTCCCGAAGGCAGCAAGATGTTGCGAGCCACAGCTCCCTGCTGGTTCCCACCTGCATACCCAGAAGCTAAGAAGGTGGCCGAGGAGGCGGCCCACGAGGCAAGCCGCCATTTGGGAGAGGAGCAGAGCCAGGTCGGTGTTCCCGAAGGCAGCAAGATGTTGCGAGCCACAGCTCCCTGCTGGTTCCCACCTGCATGCCCAGAAGCCAAGAAGGTGGCCGAGGAGGCGGCCCTCGAGGCAAGCCGCCAGTTGGGAGAGGAGCAGAGCCAGGCCGGTGCTCCCGAAGGCAGCAAGATGTTGCGAGCCACAGCTCCCTGCTGGTTCCCACCTGCATACCCAGAAGCTAAGAAGGTGGCCGAGGAGGCGCCCCACGAGGCAAGCCGCCATTTGGGGGTGGAGCAGAGCCAGGTCGGTGTTCCCGAAGGCAGCAAGATGCTGCGAGCCACAGCTCCCTGCTGGTTCCCTCCTGCATACCCAGAAGCCAAGAAGGTGGCCGAGGAGGCGGCCCTCGAGGCTCCAGAATTCCCACTGCCCTCTCATCAGCCTGCCCAGAGCTTCGGGCTCTGCGTGCCCCAGATGCACAACCAGGCCTCAGCACTCGTGGACATCCGGGCGGAGCCCCAGAATAGGGGTCCGGCGGTGCCCCCAGCGTGGCCCAAGATGGCGACGGAGGCGTGGTACTTCCCCGCGCAGAGGGGGTCGGCCTGCTGCTTGCCAGCCGCCCCAAGGCTGACAGAGAGGCCCTGTGGAGTCCGCATCTCAGCCCCCAGGGAGAGGAAGAGGATCGCCCACTTTCCCAGCCCCTGCTTGGTCGCAGGTCGCACCGATGCCAAGAGAACCCGGGTGGCCGGCAGCAGCCAACGCTCCAATGGCTCCAGGGTCGGCACACAGCCACGGAAGACTGGTCGCAACAGACGGGGGAGGGCATGCAAGACCTCCACCACACTCAGCTCTAAGCGAATCGTCCGTCGTCCATCCTTACCGACTTGGAAGAAACCCATTATCCTCCGAAGGTCTCGCTGCCAAGTCCCCACCGTCATCTGCCGAGGCTATCTCCAACTGTTCACCAAAGAGTGTCTCAAGTTCTGCGCCTCCAAGCAGGAGGCCGAGGAGAAGGCGCTGAACGAGGAGAAGGTGGCCTACGACTGCAGCCCCAACAAGAACATGTACCTGAATGTGGTCCTGAACACCCTCAAGAGACTGAAGGGCCTGACCCCCAGCTCCATGCCGGGCCTCAGCAGGGCCGCCCTGTACAGCCGCCTCCAGGAGTTCCTGCTCACCCAGGACCAGCTCAAGGAGAACGGCTACCCCTTCCCGCACCCCGAGCGGCCCGGAGGCGCCGTCCTCTTCACTGGCCAGGGGAAGGGGCCCGGCGACTCCTCCTGCAGGGTCTGCTGCCGTTGTGGCACCGACTACCTGGTGTCCTCCTCGGGCCGCTGTCTACGCGACCAGTTGTGTTATTATCACTGGGGGCGGGTCCGCTCCAGCCAAGTGGCTGGAGGCCGGGTTAGCCAGTACACCTGCTGTGCAGCTGCTCCTGGCTCAGTGGGCTGCCAGGTGGCAAAGCAGCACGTGCGGGACGGCCGCAAGGAGAGCCTCCATGGCTTCGTGAAGACCTTCAAGAAAGAGTTTTCCACAGACGCTTATCCAGGAATCTACGCCTTGGACTGTGAGATGTGCTACACCACGCATGGCCTGGAGCTGACCCGCGTCACCGTGGTGGACGCCGACATGCAAGTGGTGTACGACACCTTCGTCAAGCCCGACAACGAGATCGTGGACTACAACACCAGGTTTTCCGGAGTGACCGAGGCCGACGTCGCCAAGACGAGCGTCACGTTGCCCGAAGTCCAAGCCATCCTGCTGAGCTTTTTCAGCGCCCAAACCATCCTCATCGGGCACAGCCTGGAGAGCGATCTGCTGGCCCTCAAGCTGATCCACAGCACCGTGGTGGACACGGCCGTGCTCTTCCCGCACTACCTGGGTTTCCCCTACAAGCGTTCCCTCAGGAATCTCGCGGCCGACTACCTGGGACAGATCATCCAGGACAGCCAGGACGGCCACAACTCCAGCGAGGACGCAAACGCCTGCCTGCAGCTGGCGATGTGGAAGGTTCGACAGCGCGCCCAGATCCAGCCACGCCACCGGTCCGCCTCTCCCGCCGCCCTGGCCTGTCCTGAGCCCCAGGCCTCTTCCCAAACTGCCATCGATCCCGAGAGCTAGCCCTGTCCACCTCGCCGCAAAGCGAAAGAAACTGGAGCAGCCGGCGGCAGGAGAGGGCCAAAAGCCAAGACTAACCCCGACCCCGGACTCCCAGTCCCCCGGAGTCCCTGCCGCGGGCCGTCGTCCCTGTCCCCATCCCTCTGCCCCTCCCAGACCTCTGTCCTTCCACCAATGGGCTCCCCGAGGCCCCAGCCGCCACTCCCAGTCCCCGGAGACCCTGCCGCCGCCCCTGGCGCCTGTGCCCATCCCTCTGCCCCTCCCAGACCTCTGGCCTTCCACCACTAGCCTCCCCCAGCCCACCTGGACTTCCCCGGCCTCTGACAACAAGGCCAGCCCCCAGGCCCACCAGCCTCCTGATCGTCTTCGTTCTTGGGCCTCTTCCCCTTCTGTGGGGCTGTCTGAACCTCCCCTCCCCCACCCGATTTTTCCCCCGCCCCCGGGGCAGGCGCAGAATAAATGTCTCTATGAAGTTAAAAATTAAAAATAAAAAAAAAGCTAAAAACAACTCAAAGTCCTTTGCTTTTGAATGTGCGCTTACCTGGTTTTCTCTAGAGGCACCACTGTGAGGTGGCTCAAGCCCTTAGGCTCTGGAGTTAGACATCTGGGTTCCCATTCCTATTCCACCACTGACTAGCTTTGTCATATTGGACGCATAACCTTTTTGCGCTTCTACTTCTTGATCTTTCAAGTGTCATCAGAAGATAATTAGACACCCACACAATAGCAATGGGAGATTTTAACACCCCACCGTCAACATGAAACAGATCAACGAGACAGAAAGTTGAAAAGGATATCCAGGAACTGAACTTAGCTCTGCACCAAGCAGACCGAATAGACATCTACATTAACTCTCCACCCCAAATCAACAGAATATACATTCTTCTCAGCACCACATCACACTTATTCCAAAACTGACCACATAGTTGGAAGGAAAGCACTCCTCCGCAAATGCAAAAGAACAGAAATTACAACCAACTGTCTCTCAGACCCCAGGGCAGTCAAACTGGACCTCAGGATGAAGAAACTCACTCAAAACCGCTCAACTACACGGAAACGGAGCAATCTGCTCCTGAGTGACTACTGGGTACATAGCGAAATGAAGACAGAATAAAGATGTTCTTTGAAACCAATGAGAACAAAGACACAACATACCAGAATCTCTGGGATACATTGAAAGCAGTGTGTAGAGGGAAACGTAGCATTAAATGCCCACAAGAGAAAGCAGGAAAGATCTAAAATGGACACCCTCACGTCCCAATTCAAAGAACCAGGGAAGCAAGAGCAAACACAATGCCTGAATCAGTCAGTCAACTTCCAACAGGGCTCCAAGAGAGAATGAACCACCATGCCTCTTTAAATCCACGTTTCTATTTGGAATCTTCAATGAGAGATGAGACACTAAGCAGCTAGTTTTGGTGGAATGGCTGATTTTGTCAATGTTTTCGGTGTGTGAGTGTGTGTGTGTGTGTATGTATAGATAACTAAATTAAACTGATAATCTGGATGCTTACATTTCCATTCATTTAATTTGTGTATGTGAGCCCACGCACACGTATATACACACACACTCACACTTCCAGAACACTGACTTAGTGAAGAACTGGATTTCCAGTGTGTCAGACAAATTTCAGAAAGCGCTGAAGAAGGGCATTTCTGATGGATTTCACCGTTCCTGGAATTTTACTTTCCTTTATAACTTACAGTTCTTCCCTGGAGATTTAATAGATAAAAGTCTTTTGCAGTGTACGTTATTTCATTTTATTTTTATAATTTATTTAAATTGTCATTTTAAATTGACAAATAAAAATGATATATATTTATGGTGTACAACATGATGTTTCATATATGTATACATTGTGGAATGACACAAAAATCAAGCTAATTAACACATTCGTTTCCTCACATACTGATTTTATGGTGATGAGAACATGTTTCAAATCTACTCTGATAGCACATTTCAAGTATACAGTACATAGTTACCCACTGTGGTTGCCGTGCTGTTCAACATATCTCTAGAACTATTCGTATCTGAAATTTTGTATCATTAGACTAACATCTCCCAATCCCTCCCCGGCCCCTGCCTCGGGTAAGCAGCGTTCTGCTCTCTACGACTCTGAGTTCCACTTTTTTACATTGCACATAGAAGTGAGATCGTGCAGTATTTGTATTTCTGTGTTTGCTTTTTAAAACTTTATGATGTATTGATGTATTTTTTCAGACAGTGTCGGAGTCTGTCACCAAGGCTGGAGTACAGTGACACAAACACGGCTCACCACGGCCTCCACCTCCCGGGGTCAAGAGATCCTCCCACTTCAGCCTCCTGAGTAGCTAGGACTACAGGCGTCCAACACCACACCTGGCTAATTTTTGTATTTTTTGTAGAGATGGTTGATCTCCAACTCCTGGGCTCAACTCTTCCTCCTCCCTTCTCCTCCCAAAGTCCTGGGATTACAGGCCTGAGCCACTGTGTCTGGCCTTTGCTTTATTTCACACAGTAGAACATCCTCTAGGCTCATTCATGTTGCTAATGATAAGATTTCTTTCTTTTTCAAGGCTGAATAGGATTCTATTGGATATATGTACCTATATAGATAGAGAGATAGATAGATAGATATACATTTATTATTATTGTTTTGGGGGGGATATGGTTTCGCTCGTGTTCCCCAGGCTGGAGTGCAGTGGCATGATTTCGGCTCACTACAACCTCTGCCTCCCAGGCTGAAGTGATTCTCCTGCCTCAGCTGAGATTAAAGGCATGTCCCATCATGTGCGGCCAATTTTGTGTTTCTAGGAGAGATGGGTTTTCACCATGTTGGCCAGGCTGGTCTCGAACTCCAACAATTCTACTTCAACTATTTATTGGATACAAATATTTATGTGTGAGAAACAAGATTTTCAAGAGTGAAAGATTTAAAAACGACTTAATTGTACATCAGTAAGAGGCTGGCTAACTAAATCAGAGTACGTTCATCCTTACAGAAGAATACTATGCAGCTAGAACAAAACCAAATGGAGGAAACTCTTCCAAATGGTAACTTGGAATGATGTTCAAGACTTATTGTAAAATAAGTTTACAGTAAGGTGTAAGGTACCTTATGGCAAAATTCTCTCAGAAATGTGTGTGTGTGGATTTCAAGTCATCCCAGTCCTAGAACATTGTGCTCTTTAGAGATGCCATACCTGTCTTTCCCTTTGTAATATCAAAGCAGTAATATCTTCTCTGGAGGCTTGTTGGGTGAATTGAATGGAAGAAAGTTAAGGAGGTACCAGAACCATTGCTGTTTCCCCTCCGTAGCCCTGCCACCCACTAAAGAAAGTTGGATGAGATTACTTAATGATTTCCCATTAAGTTGTATTTCCAAATATCATGATTACCATTTGAATGTAGTTGGTATGGAGCTTCGTGAGTGTGTGCTTCGTTTATTATGCATCACGTTCAGCTCCTTGTTATTTGCCTCTTAGTTATCATAGTAAAACTCTACTCCTCTACTCCGAGGAGCCCCTACCATCCGTATCGTCACTTTCCGGCCCAGCACTCTTCATGCTCGTTCGTTTAAAGCATTCTACATTGTGTAAATGAATCTTGGAAGGCAAAAGCTACTGAATTTAGCGAGTTTGTGGAGGCGTTCCCACCGGTCAGCCAGGTGGAGTTCCACACACCCGATGACTGCACAACTCCTATAAGGCAGCAATATGCTGCAAACCCAGACGGCCACTCTTCTCACCTCTCGTCCCTTTGCTGTTCTGGATAATGAGGTCAATAGTCACCTAGGCAACTGCAAAACAAACTGAAATGGAGAAAGGCCTTCCGGCTGGTGACTAGCCGAGGTCCACCTGGCCCCAATAAGCTGCTGAACAAGAAGGGCTGCCAGAAATTTCCCCCTAGGGAATTTGGTGGAGACGAAGACCTGCTCACTGGACAACGGTTCCTCCCAGGATACCCCCAAGCTGAAGAAGCGGGCTCTGAGCCACCCCCTTTCACCCTCCTTTTCCCCACCCTGGCCTGGTGAAGGTGCGCGTCAGGATGCGGACTACTGAGCCCTAAAGAAACAAGTCCTTCCACTTTGACCCCACAGAGGATTGCCTGTGCGGATCTTCAACGAGTCTACCAGTGTCTAGACACGGGAGCAGTTCTGTCTGGCACAGCAGCTCCCTCAAGGAAGACAAGAGTGAGGAGAAAGGAAACTCAAGTCTGACCATTCTGTCCTGGGAGACAAGAGGAGGATCTCATCTCTCATCTTTCCAAGCAAGGCAACGAGACTTTCTCTCATCTTTCCAAGCAAGGCAAGGAGACTTTTTCTCATGAGGAAACAAAAAGAAGTTGGAAGGAACGAAACCAGCCTGGAAGGTGAATTCCTAAGGATTGCCCATTGAAACTGACAAAATGGCCCTTGTTTGACGAGAGGAATGAGCAGAGCATTGATGTGGTCAAAAAGGACTCGAGTGAGACTTTCCCAGCACGTTTCTACCAAAGCTTTGTCTAAGTTTCGCAAAACACTCTCCTAATAAGCAGATGTTTGGCTCTTCAGAAAGTCAACATGCAAAATGCCTTGAGCGTCCCATAACACTGATGCCATGATGTTGCCTTTGGTCTGCCCTCCTTTTCCTTTGACTGGACCACTGCCATCTCTTGGTAGCCATCGCTTTGATGACGCTTTGTCTTCAGGATCATATTGGCAAAGCCATGTTCCAAATTCCGGTTACAATTTGTCAAACAGGTGCCCCAGGATCGTGATCCCTCCTGTTGAAAATTTCCACTGATAGCTCTCGTCGTCACTGCAGCTGATCTGGGCACAATGGTTTTCACAGCCACTGCAGGATTCATCTTCCACATCTTCTCATCTCTTCTTGAAACAAGCCATACCTCCGTAAAGAGTTGATTTCTTTGGGCTAGTGTCCTTAGAAGCTTTTCTTCAAACATCAATGATTTCTTCATTCTTCCACCCAAGCTTCACCGTCAGTTGGATGTTTCCTCTTGCTGCAATTTTAGCGGAATTCAAGTTGCACTGATAGGAGGCCTTTTCAGTGGATGTCTCATCCTTCTTAGTGCCTCCAATGAGATCCAGTTCAGAAAGGTTGTAAGAAGTTAGTACATGTTTATTTTAGTGAAAACGAATTGAAATCCATGCATAGATTTCTCACCATGTACATTTTCTATGAACTTTCGGAAGACCCCCTGTACTGAATATTGCCCAAATCCTGGGAGAGAAGTGGATGCGGTCCACTTCCTGTCTTCAGTTTGCCCACAGTGGAGGAGTGCACAGAGCAGGGAAAGGCAGCCCCAGAGAGAGGCATGCCCTCCAGCATGCAGCAGACTGCTGGCCCAGTCCTGGCTCCATGGGTTGCTGTGTGGGCCCAGCAAGCTGACCAACCTCCCTGAACCTTAATTTAATCCTAGGTAGCCCAATTCCACTCGCTATTATAGGACTGCTGTGCAGGGACAGTCAATTAACTTAAGAAAAGGAACCTAGCTCCAAGGTTGGCAACCGGGAATTCCAGTTGATTCCATGGGCGGACCCCCTGAGGAATTCCCAAGCTGAAGTCTCGTGGAAGATGAGGTTCAGTGTGACTAGACTGAAGCACCAATCCAATGAAGGGGAAGTCCCACCCACTCTGCCCTGTGCCTGTATAAAGGTGAGGCGGGGCCGCCGCGCCACTCATTGAAGCCGCCAGTTGGGAGAGGAGCAGAGCCAGGCCGGTGCTCCCGAAGGCAGCAAGATGTTGCGAGCCACAGCTCCCTGCTGGTTCCCACCTGCATACCCAGAAGCTAAGAAGGTGGCCGAGGAGGCGGCCCACGAGGCAAGCCACCATTTGGGAGAGGAGCAGAGCCAGGTCGGTGTTCCCGAAGGCAGCAAGATGTTGCGAGCCACAGCTCCCTGCTGGTTCCCACCTGCATGCCCAGAAGCCAAGAAGGTGGCCGAGGAGGCGGCCCTCGAGGCAAGCCGCCAGTTGGGAGAGGAGCAGAGCCAGGCCGGTGCTCCCGAAGGCAGCAAGATGTTGCGAGCCACAGCTCCCTGCTGGTTCCCACCTGCATACCCAGAAGCTAAGAAGGTGGCCGAGGAGGCGCCCCACGAGGCAAGCCGCCATTTGGGGGTGGAGCAGAGCCAGGTCGGTGTTCCCGAAGGCAGCAGGATGCTGCGAGCCACAGCTCCCTGCTGGTTCCCTCCTGCATACCCAGAAGCCAAGAAGGTGGCCGAGGAGGCGGCCCTCGAGGCTCCAGAATTCCCACTGCCCTCTCATCAGCCTGCCCAGAGCTTCGGGCTCTGCGTGCCCCAGATGCACAACCAGGCCTCAGCACTCGTGGACATCCGGGCGGAGCCCCAGAATAGGGGTCCGGCGGTGCCCCCAGCGTGGCCCAAGATGGCGACGGAGGCGTGGTACTTCCCCGCGCAGAGGGGGTCGGCCTGCTGCTTGCCAGCCGCCCCAAGGCTGACAGAGAGGCCCTGTGGAGTCCGCATCTCAGCCCCCAGGGAGAGGAAGAGGATCGCCCACTTTCCCAGCCCCTGCTTGGTCGCAGGTCGCACCGATGCCAAGAGAACCCGGGTGGCCGGCAGCAGCCAACGCTCCAATGGCTCCAGGGTCGGCACACAGCCACGGAAGACTGGTCGCAACAGACGGGGGAGGGCATGCAAGACCTCCACCACACTCAGCTCTAAGCGAATCGTCCGTCATCCATCCTTACCGACTTGGAAGAAACCCATTATCCTCCGAAGGTCTCGCTGCCAAGTCCCCACCGTCATCCGCCGAGGCTATCTCCAACTCTTCACCAAAGAGTGTCTCAAGTTCTGCGCCTCCCAGCAGGAGGCCGAGGAGAAGGCGCTGAACGAGGAGAAGGTGGCCTACGACTGCAGCCCCAACAAGAACATGTACCTGAATGTGGTCCTGAACACCCTCAAGAGACTGAAGGGCCTGACCCCCAGCTCCATGCCGGGCCTCAGCAGGGCCGCCCTGTACAGCCGCCTCCAGGAGTTCCTGCTCACCCAGGACCAGCTCAAGGAGAACGGCTACCCCTTCCCGCACCCCGAGCGGCCCGGAGGCGCCGTCCTCTTCACTGGCCAGGGGAAGGGGCCCGGCGACTCCTCCTGCAGGGTCTGCTGCCGTTGTGGCACCGACTACCTGGTGTCCTCCTCGGGCCGCTGTCTACGCGACCAGTTGTGTTATTATCACTGGGGGCGGGTCCGCTCCAGCCAAGTGGCTGGAGGCCGGGTTAGCCAGTACACCTGCTGTGCAGCTGCTCCTGGCTCAGTGGGCTGCCAGGTGGCAAAGCAGCACGTGCGGGACGGCCGCAAGGAGAGCCTCCATGGCTTCGTGAAGACCTTCAAGAAAGAGTTTTCCACAGACGCTTATCCAGGAATCTACGCCTTGGACTGTGAGATGTGCTACACCACGCATGGCCTGGAGCTGACCCGCGTCACCGTGGTGGACGCCGACATGCAAGTGGTGTACGACACCTTCGTCAAGCCCGACAACGAGATCGTGGACTACAACACCAGGTTTTCCGGAGTGACCGAGGCCGACGTCGCCAAGACGAGCGTCACGTTGCCCGAAGTCCAAGCCATCCTGCTGAGCTTTTTCAGCGCCCAAACCATCCTCATCGGGCACAGCCTGGAGAGCGATCTGCTGGCCCTCAAGCTGATCCACAGCACCGTGTTGGACACGGCCGTGCTCTTCCCGCACTACCTGGGTTTCCCCTACAAGCGTTCCCTCAGGAATCTCGCGGCCGACTACCTGGGACAGATCATCCAGGACAGCCAGGACGGCCACAACTCCAGCGAGGACGCAAACGCCTGCCTGCAGCTGGCGATGTGGAAGGTTCGACAGCGCGCCCAGATGCAGCCACGCCACCGGTCCGCCTCTCCTGCCGCCCTGGCCTGTCCTGAGCCCCAGGCCTCTTCCCAAACTGCCATCGATCCCGAGAGCTAGCCCTGTCCACCTCGCCGCAAAGCGAAAGAAACTGGAGCAGCCGGCGGCAGGAGAGGGCCAAAAGCCAAGACTAACCCCGACCCCAGACTCCCAGTCCCCCGGAGTCCCTGCCGCGGGCCGTCGTCCCTGTCCCCATCCCTCTGCCCCTCCCAGACCTCTGTCCTTCCACCAATGGGCTCCCCGAGGCCCCAGCCGCCACTCCCAGTCCCCGGAGTCCCTGCCGCCGCCCCTGGCGCCTGTGCCCATCCCTCTGACCCTCCCAGACCTCTGGCCTTCCACCACTAGCCTCCCCCAGCCCACCTGGACTTCCCCGGCTTCTGACAACAAGGCCAGCCCCCAGGCCCACCAGCCTCCTGATCGTCTTCGTTCTTGGGCCTCTTCCCCTTCTGTGGGGCTGTCTGAACCTCCCCTCCCCCACCCGATTTTTCCCCCGCCCCCGGGGCAGGCGCAGAATAAATGTCTGTATGAAGTTAAAAATTAAAAATAAAAAAAAAGCTAAAAACAACTCAAAGTCCTTTGCTTTTGAATGTGCGCTTACCTGGTGTTCTCTAGAGGCACCACTGTGAGGTGGCTCAAGCGCTTAGGCTCTGGAGTTAGACATCTGGGTTCCCATTCCAATTCCACCACTGACTAGCTTTGTCATATTGGACGCATAACCTTTTTGCGCTTCTACTTCTTGATCTTTCAAGTGTCATCAGAAGATAATTAGACACCCACACAATAGCAATGGGAGATTTTAACACCCCACCGTCAACATGAAACAGATCAACGAGACAGAAAGTTGAAAAGGATATCCAGGAACTGAACTTAGCTCTGCACCAAGCAGACCGAATAGACATCTACATTAACTCTCCACCCCAAATCAACAGAATATACATTCTTCTCAGCACCACATCACACTTATTCCAAAACTGACCACATAGTTGGAAGGAAAGCACTCCTCCGCAAATGCAAAAGAACAGAAATTACAACCAACTGTCTCTCAGACCCCAGGGCAGTCAAACTGGACCTCAGGATGAAGAAACTCACTCAAAACCGCTCAACTACACGGAAACGGAGCAATCTGCTCCTGAGTGACTACTGGGTACATAGCGAAATGAAGACAGAATAAAGATGTTCTTTGAAACCAATGAGAACAAAGACACAACATACCAGAATCTCTGGGATACATTGAAAGCAGTGTGTAGAGGGAAACGTAGCATTAAATGCCCACAAGAGAAAGCAGGAAAGATCTAAAATGGACACCCTCACGTCCCAATTCAAAGAACCAGGGAAGCAAGAGCAAACACAATGCCTGAATCAGTCAGTCAACTTCCAACAGGGCTCCAAGAGAGAATGAACCACCATGCCTCTTTAAATCCACGTTTCTATTTGGAATCTTCAATGAGAGATGAGACACTAAGCAGCTAGTTTTGGTGGAATGGCTGATTTTGTCAATGTTTTCGGTGTGTGAGTGTGTGTGTGTGTGTGTATGTATGGATAACTAAATTAAACTGATAATCTGGATGCTTACATTTCCATTCATTTAATTTGTGTATGTGAGCCCACGCACACGTATATACACACACACTAACACTTCCAGAACACTGACTTAGTGAAGAACTGGATTTCCAGTGTGTCAGACAAATTTCAGAAAGCGCTGAAGAAGGGCATTTCTGATGGATTTCACCGTTCCTGGAATTTTATTTTCCTTTATAACTTACAGTTCTTCTCTGGAGATTTAATAGATAAAAGTCTTTTGCAGTGTACGTTATTTCATTTTATTTTTATAATTTATTTGAATTGTCATTTTAAATTGACAAATAAAAATGATATATATTTATGGTGTACAACATGATGTTTCATATATGTATACATTGTGGAATGACACAAAAATCAAGCTAATTAACACATTCGTTTCCTCACATACTGATTTTATGGTGATGAGAACATGTTTCAAATCTACTCTGATAGCACATTTCAAGTATACAGTACATAGTTACCCACTGTGGTTGCCGTGCTGTTCAACATATCTCTAGAACTATTCGTATCTGGAATTTTGTATCATTAGACTAACATCTCCCAATCCCTCCCCGGCCCCTGCCTCGGGTAAGCAGCGTTCTGCTCTCTACGACTCTGAGTTCCACTTTTTTACATTGCACATAGAAGTGAGATCGTGCAGTATTTGTATTTCTGTGTTTGCTTTTTAAAACTTTATGATGTATTGATGTATTTTTTCAGACAGTGTCGGAGTCTGTCACCAAGGCTGGAGTACAGTGACACAAACACGGCTCACCACGGCCTCCACCTCCCGGGGTCAAGAGATCCTCCCACTTCAGCCTCCTGAGTAGCTAGGACTACAGGCGTCCAACACCACACCTGGCTAATTTTTGTATTTTTTGTAGAGATGGTTGATCTCCAACTCCTGGGCTCAACTCTTCCTCCTCCCTTCTCCTCCCAAAGTCCTGGGATTACAGGCCTGAGCCACTGTGTCTGGCCTTTGCTTTATTTCACACAGTAGAACATCCTCTAGGCTCATTCATGTTGCTAATGATAAGATTTCTTTCTTTTTCAAGGCTGAATAGGATTCTATTGGATATATGTACCTATATAGATAGATAGATAGATAGATAGATAGACATTTATTATTATTGTTTTGGGGGGGATATGGTTTCGCTCGTGTTCCCCAGGCTGGAGTGCAGTGGCATGATTTCGGCTCACTACAACCTCTGCCTCCCAGGCTGAAGTGATTCTCCTGCCTCAGCTGAGATTAAAGGCATGTCCCATCATGTGCGGCCAATTTTGTGTTTCTAGGAGAGATGGGTTTTCACCATGTTGGCCAGGCTGGTCTCGAACTCCAACAATTCTACTTCAACTATTTATTGGATACAAATATTTATGTGTGAGAAACAAGATTTTCAAGAGTGAAAGATTTAAAAACGACTTAATTGTACATCAGTAAGAGGCTGGCTAACTAAATCAGAGTACGTTCATCCTTACAGAAGAATACTATGCAGCTAGAACAAAACCAAATGGAGGAAACTCTTCCAAATGGTAACTTGGAATGATGTTCAAGACTTATTGTAAAATAAGTTTACAGTAAGGTGTAAGGTACCTTATGGCAAAATTCTCTCAGAAATGTGTGTGTGTGGATTTCAAGTCATCCCAGTCCTAGAACATTGTGCTCTTTAGAGATGCCATACCTGTCTTTCCCTTTGTAATATCAAAGCAGTAATATCTTCTCTGGAGGCTTGTTGGGTGAATTGAATGGAAGAAAGTTAAGGAGGTACCAGAACCATTGCTGTTTCCCCTCCGTAGCCCTGCCACCCACTAAAGAAAGTTGGATGAGATTACTTAATGATTTCCCATTAAGTTGTATTTCCAAATATCATGATTACCATTTGAATGTAGTTGGTATGGAGCTTCGTGAGTGTGTGCTTCGTTTATTATGCATCACGTTCAGCTCCTTGTTATTTGCCTCCTAGTTATCATAGTAAAACTCTACTCCTCTACTCCGAGGAGCCCCTACCATCCGTATCGTCACTTTCCGGCCCAGCACTCTTCATGCTCGTTCGTTTAAAGCATTCTACATTGGGCAAATGAATCTTGGAAGGCAAAAGCTACTGAATTTAGCGAGTTTGTGGAGGCGTTCCCACCGATCAGCCAGGTGGAGTTCCACACACCCGATGACTGCACAACTCCTATAAGGCAGCAATATGCTGCAAACCCAGACGGCCACTCTTCTCACCCCTCGTCCCTTTGCTGTTCTGGATAATGAGGTCAATAGTCACCTAGGCAACTTGCAAAACTAACTGAAATGGAGAAAGGCCTTCCGGCTGGTGACTAGCCGAGGTCCACCTGGCCCCAATAAGCTGCTGAACAAGAAGGGCTGCCAGAAATTTCCCCCTAGGGAATTTGGTGGAGACGAAGACCTGCTCACTGGACAACGGTTCCTCCCAGGATACCCCCAAGCTGAAGAAGCGGGCTCTGAGCCACCCCCTTTCACCCTCCTTTTCCCCACCCTGGCCTGCTGAAGGTGCGCGTCAGGATGCGGACTACTGAGCCCTAAAGAAATAAGTCCTTCCACTTTGACCCCACGGAGGATTGCCTGCGCGGATCTTCAACGAGTCTACCAGTGTCTAGACACGGGAGCAGTTCTGTCTGGCACAGCAGCTCCCTCAAGGAAGACAAGAGTGAGGAGAAAGGAAACTCAAGTCTGACCATTCTGTCCTGGGAGACAAGAGGAGGATCTCATCTCTCATCTTTCCAAGCAAGGCAACGAGACTTTCTCTCATCTTTCCAAGCAAGGCAAGGAGACTTTTTCTCATGAGGAAACAAAAAGAAGTTGGAAGGAACGAAACCAGCCTGGAAGGTGAATTCCTAAGGATTGCCCATTGAAACTGACAAAATGGCCCTTGTTTGACGAGAGGAATGAGCAGAGCATTGATGTGGTCAAAAAGGACTCGAGTGAGACTTTCCCAGCATGTTTCTACCAAAGCTTTGTCTAAGTTTCGCAAAACACTCTCCTAATAAGCAGATGTTTGGCTCTTCAGAAAGTCAACATGCAAAATGCCTTGAGCGTCCCATAACACTGATGCCATGATGTTGCCTTTGGTCTGCCCTCCTTTTCCTTTGACTGGACCACTGCCATCTCTTGGTAGCCATCGCTTTGATGACGCTTTGTCTTCAGGATCATATTGGCAAAGCCATGTTCCAAATTCCGGTTACAATTTGTCAAACAGGTGCCCCAGGATCGTGATCCCTCCTGTTGAAAATTTCCACTGATAGCTCTCGTCGTCACTGCAGCTGATCTGGGCACAATGGTTTTCACAGCCACTGCAGGATTCATCTTCCACATCTTCTCATCTCTTCTTGAAACAAGCCATACCTCCGTAAAGAGTTGATTTCTTTGGGCTAGTGTCCTTAGAAGCTTTTCTTCAAACATCAATGATTTCTTCATTCTTCCACCCAAGCTTCACCGTCAATTGGATGTTTGCTCTTGCTGCAATTTTAGCGGAATTCAAGTTGCACTGATAGGAGGCCTTTTCAGTGGATGTCTCATCCTTCTTAGTGCCTCCAATGAGATCCAGTTCAGAAAGGTTGTAAGAAGTTAGTACATGTTTATTTTAGTGAAAACGAATTGAAATCCATGCATAGATTTCTCACCATGTACATTTTCTATGAACTTTCGGAAGACCCCCTGTACTGAATATTGCCCAAATCCTGGGAGAGAAGTGGATGCGGTCCACTTCCTGTCTTCAGTTTGCCCACAGTGGAGGAGTGCACAGAGCAGGGAAAGGCAGCCCCAGAGAGAGGCATGCCCTCCAGCATGCGGCAGACTGCTGGCCCAGTCCTGGCTCCATGGGTTGCTGTGTGGGCCCAGCAAGCTGACCAACCTCCCTGAACCTTAATTTAATCCTAGGTAGCCCAATTCCACTCGCTATTATAGGACTGCTGTGCAGGGACAGTCAATTAACTTAAGAAAAGGAACCTAGCTCCAAGGTTGGCAACCGGGAATTCCAGTTGATTCCATGGGCGGACCCCCTGAGGAATCCCCAAGCTGAAGTCTCGTGGAAGATGAGGTTCAGTGTGACTAGACTGAAGCACCAATCCAATGAAGGGGAAGTCCCACCCACTCTGCCCTGTGCCTGTATAAAGGTGAGGCGGGGCGGCCGCGCCACTCATTGAAGCCGCCAGTTGGGAGAGGAGCAGAGCCAGGCCGGTGCTCCCGAAGGCAGCAAGATGTTGCGAGCCACAGCTCCCTGCTGGTTCCCACCTGCATACCCAGAAGCTAAGAAGGTGGCCGAGGAGGCGGCCCACGAGGCAAGCCGCCATTTGGGAGAGGAGCAGAGCCAGGTCGGTGTTCCCGAAGGCAGCAAGATGTTGCGAGCCACAGCTCCCTGCTGGTTCCCACCTGCATGCCCAGAAGCCAAGAAGGTGGCCGAGGAGGCGGCCCTCGAGGCAAGCCGCCAGTTGGGAGAGGAGCAGAGCCAGGCCGGTGCTCCCGAAGGCAGCAAGATGTTGCGAGCCACAGCTCCCTGCTGGTTCCCACCTGCATACCCAGAAGCTAAGAAGGTGGCCGAGGAGGCGCCCCACGAGGCAAGCCGCCATTTGGGAGTGGAGCAGAGCCAGGTGGGTGTTCCCGAAGGCAGCAAGATGCTGCGAGCCACAGCTCCCTGCTGGTTCCCTCCTGCATACCCAGAAGCCAAGAAGGTGGCCGAGGAGGCGGCCCTCGAGGCTCCAGAATTCCCACTGCCCTCTCATCAGCCTGCCCAGAGCTTCGGGCTCTGCGTGCCCCAGATGCACAACCAGGCCTCAGCACTCGTGGACATCCGGGCGGAGCCCCAGAATAGGGGTCCGGCGGTGCCCCCAGCGTGGCCCAAGATGGCGACGGAGGCGTGGTACTTCCCCGCGCAGAGGGGGTCGGCCTGCTGCTTGCCAGCCGCCCCAAGGCTGACAGAGAGGCCCTGTGGAGTCCGCATCTCAGCCCCCAGGGAGAGGAAGAGGATCGCCCACTTTCCCAGCCCCTGCTTGGTCGCAGGTCGCACCGATGCCAAGAGAACCCGGGTGGCCGGCAGCAGCCAACGCTCCAATGGCTCCAGGGTCGGCACACAGCCACGGAAGACTGGTCGCAACAGACGGGGGAGGGCATGCAAGACCTCCACCACACTCAGCTCTAAGCGAATCGTCCGTCGTCCATCCTTACCGACTTGGAAGAAACCCATTATCCTCCGAAGGTCTCGCTGCCAAGTCCCCACCGTCATCTGCCGAGGCTATCTCCAACTGTTCACCAAAGAGTGTCTCAAGTTCTGCGCCTCCAAGCAGGAGGCCGAGGAGAAGGCGCTGAACGAGGAGAAGGTGGCCTACGACTGCAGCCCCAACAAGAACATGTACCTGAATGTGGTCCTGAACACCCTCAAGAGACTGAAGGGCCTGACCCCCAGCTCCATGCCGGGCCTCAGCAGGGCCGCCCTGTACAGCCGCCTCCAGGAGTTCCTGCTCACCCAGGACCAGCTCAAGGAGAACGGCTACCCCTTCCCGCACCCCGAGCGGCCCGGAGGCGCCGTCCTCTTCACTGGCCAGGGGAAGGGGCCCGGCGACTCCTCCTGCAGGGTCTGCTGCCGTTGTGGCACCGACTACCTGGTGTCCTCCTCGGGCCGCTGTCTACGCGACCAGTTGTGTTATTATCACTGGGGGCGGGTCCGCTCCAGCCAAGTGGCTGGAGGCCGGGTTAGCCAGTACACCTGCTGTGCAGCTGCTCCTGGCTCAGTGGGCTGCCAGGTGGCAAAGCAGCACGTGCGGGACGGCCGCAAGGAGAGCCTCCATGGCTTCGTGAAGACCTTCAAGAAAGAGTTTTCCACAGACGCTTATCCAGGAATCTACGCCTTGGACTGTGAGATGTGCTACACCACGCATGGCCTGGAGCTGACCCGCGTCACCGTGGTGGACGCCGACATGCAAGTGGTGTACGACACCTTCGTCAAGCCCGACAACGAGATCGTGGACTACAACACCAGGTTTTCCGGAGTGACCGAGGCCGACGTCGCCAAGACGAGCGTCACGTTGCCCGAAGTCCAAGCCATCCTGCTGAGCTTTTTCAGCGCCCAAACCATCCTCATCGGGCACAGCCTGGAGAGCGATCTGCTGGCCCTCAAGCTGATCCACAGCACCGTGGTGGACACGGCCGTGCTCTTCCCGCACTACCTGGGTTTCCCCTACAAGCGTTCCCTCAGGAATCTCGCGGCCGACTACCTGGGACAGATCATCCAGGACAGCCAGGACGGCCACAACTCCAGCGAGGACGCAAACGCCTGCCTGCAGCTGGCGATGTGGAAGGTTCGACAGCGCGCCCAGATCCAGCCACGCCACCGGTCCGCCTCTCCCGCCGCCCTGGCCTGTCCTGAGCCCCAGGCCTCTTCCCAAACTGCCATCGATCCCGAGAGCTAGCCCTGTCCACCTCGCCGCAAAGCGAAAGAAACTGGAGCAGCCGGCGGCAGGAGAGGGCCAAAAGCCAAGACTAACCCCGACCCCGGACTCCCAGTCCCCCGGAGTCCCTGCCGCGGGCCGTCGTCCCTGTCCCCATCCCTCTGCCCCTCCCAGACCTCTGTCCTTCCACCAATGGGCTCCCCGAGGCCCCAGCCGCCACTCCCAGTCCCCGGAGTCCCTGCCGCCGCCCCTGGCGCCTGTGCCCATCCCTCTGCCCCTCCCAGACCTCTGGCCTTCCACCACTAGCCTCCCCCAGCCCACCTGGACTTCCCCGGCCTCTGACAACAAGGCCAGCCCCCAGGCCCACCAGCCTCCTGATCGTCTTCGTTCTTGGGCCTCTTCCCCTTCTGTGGGGCTGTCTGAACCTCCCCTCCCCCACCCGATTTTTCCCCCGCCCCCGGGGCAGGCGCAGAATAAATGTCTCTATGAAGTTAAAAATTAAAAATAAAAAAAAAGCTAAAAACAACTCAAAGTCCTTTGCTTTTGAATGTGCGCTTACCTGGTTTTCTCTAGAGGCACCACTGTGAGGTGGCTCAAGCCCTTAGGCTCTGGAGTTAGACATCTGGGTTCCCATTCCTATTCCACCACTGACTAGCTTTGTCATATTGGACGCATAACCTTTTTGCGCTTCTACTTCTTGATCTTTCAAGTGTCATCAGAAGATAATTAGACACCCACACAATAGCAATGGGAGATTTTAACACCCCACCGTCAACATGAAACAGATCAACGAGACAGAAAGTTGAAAAGGATATCCAGGAACTGAACTTAGCTCTGCACCAAGCAGACCGAATAGACATCTACATTAACTCTCCACCCCAAATCAACAGAATATACATTCTTCTCAGCACCACATCACACTTATTCCAAAACTGACCACATAGTTGGAAGGAAAGCACTCCTCCGCAAATGCAAAAGAACAGAAATTACAACCAACTGTCTCTCAGACCCCAGGGCAGTCAAACTGGACCTCAGGATGAAGAAACTCACTCAAAACCGCTCAACTACACGGAAACGGAGCAATCTGCTCCTGAGTGACTACTGGGTACATAGCGAAATGAAGACAGAATAAAGATGTTCTTTGAAACCAATGAGAACAAAGACACAACATACCAGAATCTCTGGGATACATTGAAAGCAGTGTGTAGAGGGAAACGTAGCATTAAATGCCCACAAGAGAAAGCAGGAAAGATCTAAAATGGACACCCTCACGTCCCAATTCAAAGAACCAGGGAAGCAAGAGCAAACACAATGCCTGAATCAGTCAGTCAACTTCCAACAGGGCTCCAAGAGAGAATGAACCACCATGCCTCTTTAAATCCACGTTTCTATTTGGAATCTTCAATGAGAGATGAGACACTAAGCAGCTAGTTTTGGTGGAATGGCTGATTTTGTCAATGTTTTCGGTGTGTGAGTGTGTGTGTGTGTGTATGTATAGATAACTAAATTAAACTGATAATCTGGATGCTTACATTTCCATTCATTTAATTTGTGTATGTGAGCCCACGCACACGTATATACACACACACTCACACTTCCAGAACACTGACTTAGTGAAGAACTGGATTTCCAGTGTGTCAGACAAATTTCAGAAAGCGCTGAAGAAGGGCATTTCTGATGGATTTCACCGTTCCTGGAATTTTACTTTCCTTTATAACTTACAGTTCTTCCCTGGAGATTTAATAGATAAAAGTCTTTTGCAGTGTACCTTATTTCATTTTATTTTTATAATTTATTTAAATTGTCATTTTAAATTGACAAATAAAAATGATATATATTTATGGTGTACAACATGATGTTTCATATATGTATACATTGTGGAATGACACAAAAATCAAGCTAATTAACACATTCGTTTCCTCACATACTGATTTTATGGTGATGAGAACATGTTTCAAATCTACTCTGATAGCACATTTCAAGTATACAGTACATAGTTACCCACTGTGGTTGCCGTGCTGTTCAACATATCTCTAGAACTATTCGTATCTGAAATTTTGTATCATTAGACTAACATCTCCCAATCCCTCCCCGGCCCCTGCCTCGGGTAAGCAGCGTTCTGCTCTCTACGACTCTGAGTTCCACTTTTTTACATTGCACATAGAAGTGAGATCGTGCAGTATTTGTATTTCTGTGTTTGCTTTTTAAAACTTTATGATGTATTGATGTATTTTTTCAGACAGTGTCGGAGTCTGTCACCAAGGCTGGAGTACAGTGACACAAACACGGCTCACCACGGCCTCCACCTCCCGGGGTCAAGAGATCCTCCCACTTCAGCCTCCTGAGTAGCTAGGACTACAGGCGTCCAACACCACACCTGGCTAATTTTTGTATTTTTTGTAGAGATGGTTGATCTCCAACTCCTGGGCTCAACTCTTCCTCCTCCCTTCTCCTCCCAAAGTCCTGGGATTACAGGCCTGAGCCACTGTGTCTGGCCTTTGCTTTATTTCACACAGTAGAACATCCTCTAGGCTCATTCATGTTGCTAATGATAAGATTTCTTTCTTTTTCAAGGCTGAATAGGATTCTATTGGATATATGTACCTATATAGATAGAGAGATAGATAGATAGATATTTATTATTATTGTTTTGGGGGGGATATGGTTTCGCTCGTGTTCCCCAGGCTGGAGTGCAGTGGCATGATTTCGGCTCACTACAACCTCTGCCTCCCAGGCTGAAGTGATTCTCCTGCCTCAGCTGAGATTAAAGGCATGTCCCATCATGTGCGGCCAATTTTGTGTTTCTAGGAGAGATGGGTTTTCACCATGTTGGCCAGGCTGGTCTCGAACTCCAACAATTCTACTTCAACTATTTATTGGATACAAATATTTATGTGTGAGAAACAAGATTTTCAAGAGTGAAAGATTTAAAAACGACTTAATTGTACATCAGTAAGAGGCTGGCTAACTAAATCAGAGTACGTTCATCCTTACAGAAGAATACTATGCAGCTAGAACAAAACCAAATGGAGGAAACTCTTCCAAATGGTAACTTGGAATGATGTTCAAGACTTATTGTAAAATAAGTTTACAGTAAGGTGTAAGGTACCTTATGGCAAAATTCTCTCAGAAATGTGTGTGTGTGGATTTCAAGTCATCCCAGTCCTAGAACATTGTGCTCTTTAGAGATGCCATACCTGTCTTTCCCTTTGTAATATCAAAGCAGTAATATCTTCTCTGGAGGCTTGTTGGGTGAATTGAATGGAAGAAAGTTAAGGAGGTACCAGAACCATTGCTGTTTCCCCTCCGTAGCCCTGCCACCCACTAAAGAAAGTTGGATGAGATTACTTAATGATTTCCCATTAAGTTGTATTTCCAAATATCATGATTACCATTTGAATGTAGTTGGTATGGAGCTTCGTGAGTGTGTGCTTCGTTTATTATGCATCACGTTCAGCTCCTTGTTATTTGCCTCCTAGTTATCATAGTAAAACTCTACTCCTCTACTCCGAGGAGCCCCTACCATCCGTATCGTCACTTTCCGGCCCAGCACTCTTCATGCTCGTTCGTTTAAAGCATTCTACATTGTGTAAATGAATCTTGGAAGGCAAAAGCTACTGAATTTAGCGAGTTTGTGGAGGCGTTCCCACCGGTCAGCCAGGTGGAGTTCCACACACCCGATGACTGCACAACTCCTATAAGGCAGCAATATGCTGCAAACCCAGACGGCCACTCTTCTCACCTCTCGTCCCTTTGCTGTTCTGGATAATGAGGTCAATAGTCACCTAGGCAACTGCAAAACAAACTGAAATGGAGAAAGGCCTTCCGGCTGGTGACTAGCCGAGGTCCACCTGGCCCCAATAAGCTGCTGAACAAGAAGGGCTGCCAGAAATTTCCCCCTAGGGAATTTGGTGGAGACGAAGACCTGCTCACTGGACAACGGTTCCTCCCAGGATACCCCCAAGCTGAAGAAGCGGGCTCTGAGCCACCCCCTTTCACCCTCCTTTTCCCCACCCTGGCCTGGTGAAGGTGCGCGTCAGGATGCGGACTACTGAGCCCTAAAGAAACAAGTCCTTCCACTTTGACCCCACGGAGGATTGCCTGTGCGGATCTTCAACGAGTCTACCAGTGTCTAGACACGGGAGCAGTTCTGTCTGGCACAGCAGCTCCCTCAAGGAAGACAAGAGTGAGGAGAAAGGAAACTCAAGTCTGACCATTCTGTCCTGGGAGACAAGAGGAGGATCTCATCTCTCATCTTTCCAAGCAAGGCAACGAGACTTTCTCTCATCTTTCCAAGCAAGGCAAGGAGACTTTTTCTCATGAGGAAACAAAAAGAAGTTGGAAGGAACGAAACCAGCCTGGAAGGTGAATTCCTAAGGATTGCCCATTGAAACTGACAAAATGGCCCTTGTTTGACGAGAGGAATGAGCAGAGCATTGATGTGGTCAAAAAGGACTCGAGTGAGACTTTCCCAGCACGTTTCTACCAAAGCTTTGTCTAAGTTTCGCAAAACACTCTCCTAATAAGCAGATGTTTGGCTCTTCAGAAAGTCAACATGCAAAATGCCTTGAGCGTCCCATAACACTGATGCCATGATGTTGCCTTTGGTCTGCCCTCCTTTTCCTTTGACTGGACCACTGCCATCTCTTGGTAGCCATCGCTTTGATGACGCTTTGTCTTCAGGATCATATTGGCAAAGCCATGTTCCAAATTCCGGTTACAATTTGTCAAACAGGTGCCCCAGGATCGTGATCCCTCCTGTTGAAAATTTCCACTGATAGCTCTCGTCGTCACTGCAGCTGATCTGGGCACAATGGTTTTCACAGCCACTGCAGGATTCATCTTCCACATCTTCTCATCTCTTCTTGAAACAAGCCATACCTCCGTAAAGAGTTGATTTCTTTGGGCTAGTGTCCTTAGAAGCTTTTCTTCAAACATCAATGATTTCTTCATTCTTCCACCCAAGCTTCACCGTCAGTTGGATGTTTCCTCTTGCTGCAATTTTAGCGGAATTCAAGTTGCACTGATAGGAGGCCTTTTCAGTGGATGTCTCATCCTTCTTAGTGCCTCCAATGAGATCCAGTTCAGAAAGGTTGTAAGAAGTTAGTACATGTTTATTTTAGTGAAAACGAATTGAAATCCATGCATAGATTTCTCACCATGTACATTTTCTATGAACTTTCGGAAGACCCCCTGTACTGAATATTGCCCAAATCCTGGGAGAGAAGTGGATGCGGTCCACTTCCTGTCTTCAGTTTGCCCACAGTGGAGGAGTGCACAGAGCAGGGAAAGGCAGCCCCAGAGAGAGGCATGCCCTCCAGCATGCAGCAGACTGCTGGCCCAGTCCTGGCTCCATGGGTTGCTGTGTGGGCCCAGCAAGCTGACCAACCTCCCTGAACCTTAATTTAATCCTAGGTAGCCCAATTCCACTCGCTATTATAGGACTGCTGTGCAGGGACAGTCAATTAACTTAAGAAAAGGAACCTAGCTCCAAGGTTGGCAACCGGGAATTCCAGTTGATTCCATGGGCGGACCCCCTGAGGAATTCCCAAGCTGAAGTCTCGTGGAAGATGAGGTTCAGTGTGACTAGACTGAAGCACCAATCCAATGAAGGGGAAGTCCCACCCACTCTGCCCTGTGCCTGTATAAAGGTGAGGCGGGGCCGCCGCGCCACTCATTGAAGCCGCCAGTTGGGAGAGGAGCAGAGCCAGGCCGGTGCTCCCGAAGGCAGCAAGATGTTGCGAGCCACAGCTCCCTGCTGGTTCCCACCTGCATACCCAGAAGCTAAGAAGGTGGCCGAGGAGGCGGCCCACGAGGCAAGCCACCATTTGGGAGAGGAGCAGAGCCAGGTCGGTGTTCCCGAAGGCAGCAAGATGTTGCGAGCCACAGCTCCCTGCTGGTTCCCACCTGCATGCCCAGAAGCCAAGAAGGTGGCCGAGGAGGCGGCCCTCGAGGCAAGCCGCCAGTTGGGAGAGGAGCAGAGCCAGGCCGGTGCTCCCGAAGGCAGCAAGATGTTGCGAGCCACAGCTCCCTGCTGGTTCCCACCTGCATACCCAGAAGCTAAGAAGGTGGCCGAGGAGGCGCCCCACGAGGCAAGCCGCCATTTGGGGGTGGAGCAGAGCCAGGTCGGTGTTCCCGAAGGCAGCAGGATGCTGCGAGCCACAGCTCCCTGCTGGTTCCCTCCTGCATACCCAGAAGCCAAGAAGGTGGCCGAGGAGGCGGCCCTCGAGGCTCCAGAATTCCCACTGCCCTCTCATCAGCCTGCCCAGAGCTTCGGGCTCTGCGTGCCCCAGATGCACAACCAGGCCTCAGCACTCGTGGACATCCGGGCGGAGCCCCAGAATAGGGGTCCGGCGGTGCCCCCAGCGTGGCCCAAGATGGCGACGGAGGCGTGGTACTTCCCCGCGCAGAGGGGGTCGGCCTGCTGCTTGCCAGCCGCCCCAAGGCTGACAGAGAGGCCCTGTGGAGTCCGCATCTCAGCCCCCAGGGAGAGGAAGAGGATCGCCCACTTTCCCAGCCCCTGCTTGGTCGCAGGTCGCACCGATGCCAAGAGAACCCGGGTGGCCGGCAGCAGCCAACGCTCCAATGGCTCCAGGGTCGGCACACAGCCACGGAAGACTGGTCGCAACAGACGGGGGAGGGCATGCAAGACCTCCACCACACTCAGCTCTAAGCGAATCGTCCGTCATCCATCCTTACCGACTTGGAAGAAACCCATTATCCTCCGAAGGTCTCGCTGCCAAGTCCCCACCGTCATCCGCCGAGGCTATCTCCAACTCTTCACCAAAGAGTGTCTCAAGTTCTGCGCCTCCCAGCAGGAGGCCGAGGAGAAGGCGCTGAACGAGGAGAAGGTGGCCTACGACTGCAGCCCCAACAAGAACATGTACCTGAATGTGGTCCTGAACACCCTCAAGAGACTGAAGGGCCTGACCCCCAGCTCCATGCCAGGCCTCAGCAGGGCCGCCCTGTACAGCCGCCTCCAGGAGTTCCTGCTCACCCAGGACCAGCTCAAGGAGAACGGCTACCCCTTCCCGCACCCCGAGCGGCCCGGAGGCGCCGTCCTCTTCACTGGCCAGGGGAAGGGGCCCGGCGACTCCTCCTGCAGGGTCTGCTGCCGTTGTGGCACCGACTACCTGGTGTCCTCCTCGGGCCGCTGTCTACGCGACCAGTTGTGTTATTATCACTGGGGGCGGGTCCGCTCCAGCCAAGTGGCTGGAGGCCGGGTTAGCCAGTACACCTGCTGTGCAGCTGCTCCTGGCTCAGTGGGCTGCCAGGTGGCGAAGCAGCACGTGCGGGACGGCCGCAAGGAGAGCCTCCATGGCTTCGTGAAGACCTTCAAGAAAGAGTTTTCCACAGACGCTTATCCAGGAATCTATGCCTTGGACTGTGAGATGTGCTACACCACGCATGGCCTGGAGCTGACCCGCGTCACCGTGGTGGACGCCGACATGCAAGTGGTGTACGACACCTTCGTCAAGCCCGACAACGAGATCGTGGACTACAACACCAGGTTTTCCGGAGTGACCGAGGCCGACGTCGCCAAGACGAGCGTCACGTTGCCCGAAGTCCAAGCCATCCTGCTGAGCTTTTTCAGCGCCCAAACCATCCTCATCGGGCACAGCCTGGAGAGCGATCTGCTGGCCCTCAAGCTGATCCACAGCACCGTGGTGGACACGGCCGTGCTCTTCCCGCACTACCTGGGTTTCCCCTACAAGCGTTCCCTCAGGAATCTCGCGGCCGACTACCTGGGACAGATCATCCAGGACAGCCAGGACGGCCACAACTCCAGCGAGGACGCAAACGCCTGCCTGCAGCTGGCGATGTGGAAGGTTCGACAGCGCGCCCAGATCCAGCCACGCCACCGGTCCGCCTCTCCCGCCGCCCTGGCCTGTCCTGAGCCCCAGGCCTCTTCCCAAACTGCCATCGATCCCGAGAGCTAGCCCTGTCCACCTCGCCGCAAAGCGAAAGAAACTGGAGCAGCCGGCGGCAGGAGAGGGCCAAAAGCCAAGACTAACCCCGACCCCGGACTCCCAGTCCCCCGGAGTCCCTGCCGCGGGCCGTCGTCCCTGTCCCCATCCCTCTGCCCCTCCCAGACCTCTGTCCTTCCACCAATGGGCTCCCCGAGGCCCCAGCCGCCACTCCCAGTCCCCGGAGACCCTGCCGCCGCCCCTGGCGCCTGTGCCCATCCCTCTGCCCCTCCCAGACCTCTGGCCTTCCACCACTAGCCTCCCCCAGCCCACCTGGACTTCCCCGGCCTCTGACAACAAGGCCAGCCCCCAGGCCCACCAGCCTCCTGATCGTCTTCGTTCTTGGGCCTCTTCCCCTTCTGTGGGGCTGTCTGAACCTCCCCTCCCCCACCCGATTTTTCCCCCGCCCCCGGGGCAGGCGCAGAATAAATGTCTGTATGAAGTTAAAAATTAAAAATAAAAAAAAAGCTAAAAACAACTCAAAGTCCTTTGCTTTTGAATGTGCGCTTACCTGGTTTTCTCTAGAGGCACCACTGTGAGGTGGCTCAAGCCCTTAGGCTCTGGAGTTAGACATCTGGGTTCCCATTCCAATTCCACCACTGACTAGCTTTGTCATATTGGACGCATAACTTTTTTGCGCTTCTACTTCTTGATCTTTCAAGTGTCATCAGAAGATAATTAGACACCCACACAATAGCAATGGGAGATTTTAACACCCCACCGTCAACATGAAACAGATCAACGAGACAGAAAGTTGAAAAGGATATCCAGGAACTGAACTTAGCTCTGCACCAAGCAGACCGAATAGACATCTACATTAACTCTCCACCCCAAATCAACAGAATATACATTCTTCTCAGCACCACATCACACTTATTCCAAAACTGACCACATAGTTGGAAGGAAAGCACTCCTCCGCAAATGCAAAAGAACAGAAATTACAACCAACTGTCTCTCAGACCCCAGGGCAGTCAAACTGGACCTCAGGATGAAGAAACTCACTCAAAACCGCTCAACTACACGGAAACGGAGCAATCTGCTCCTGAGTGACTACTGGGTACATAGCGAAATGAAGACAGAATAAAGATGTTCTTTGAAACCAATGAGAACAAAGACACAACATACCAGAATCTCTGGGATACATTGAAAGCAGTGTGTAGAGGGAAACGTAGCATTAAATGCCCACAAGAGAAAGCAGGAAAGATCTAAAATGGACACCCTCACGTCCCAATTCAAAGAACCAGGGAAGCAAGAGCAAACACCATGCCTGAATCAGTCAGTCAACTTCCAACAGGGCTCCAAGAGAGAATGAACCACCATGCCTCTTTAAATCCACGTTTCTATTTGGAATCTTCAATGAGAGATGAGACACTAAGCAGCTAGTTTTGGTGGAATGGCTGATTTTGTCAATGTTTTCGGTGTGTGAGTGTGTGTGTGTGTGTATGTATAGATAACTAAATTAAACTGATAATCTGGATGCTTACATTTCCATTCATTTAATTTGTGTATGTGAGCCCACGCACACGTATATACACACACACTCACACTTCCAGAACACTGACTTAGTGAAGAACTGGATTTCCAGTGTGTCAGACAAATTTCAGAAAGCGCTGAAGAAGGGCATTTCTGATGGATTTCACCGTTCCTGGAATTTTACTTTCCTTTATAACTTACAGTTCTTCCCTGGAGATTTAATAGATAAAAGTCTTTTGCAGTGTACGTTATTTCATTTTATTTTTATAATTTATTTAAATTGTCATTTTAAATTGACAAATAAAAATGATATATATTTATGGTGTACAACATGATGTTTCATATATGTATACATTGTGGAATGACACAAAAATCAAGCTAATTAACACATTCGTTTCCTCACATACTGATTTTATGGTGATGAGAACATGTTTCAAATCTACTCTGATAGCACATTTCAAGTATACAGTACATAGTTACCCACTGTGGTTGCCGTGCTGTTCAACATATCTCTAGAACTATTCGTATCTGGAATTTTGTATCATTAGACTAACATCTCCCAATCCCTCCCCGGCCCCTGCCTCGGGTAAGCAGCGTTCTGCTCTCTACGACTCTGAGTTCCACTTTTTTACATTGCACATAGAAGTGAGATCGTGCAGTATTTGTATTTCTGTGTTTGCTTTTTAAAACTTTATGATGTATTGATGTATTTTTTCAGACAGTGTCGGAGTCTGTCACCAAGGCTGGAGTACAGTGACACAAACACGGCTCACCACGGCCTCCACCTCCCGGGGTCAAGAGATCCTCCCACTTCAGCCTCCTGAGTAGCTAGGACTACAGGCGTCCAACACCACACCTGGCTAATTTTTGTATTTTTTGTAGAGATGGTTGATCTCCAACTCCTGGGCTCAACTCTTCCTCCTCCCTTCTCCTCCCAAAGTCCTGGGATTACAGGCCTGAGCCACTGTGTCTGGCCTTTGCTTTATTTCACACAGTAGAACATCCTCTAGGCTCATTCATGTTGCTAATGATAAGATTTCTTTCTTTTTCAAGGCTGAATAGGATTCTATTGGATATATGTACCTATATAGATAGATAGATAGATAGATAGATATACATTTATTATTATTGTTTTGGGGGGGATATGGTTTCGCTCGTGTTCCCCAGGCTGGAGTGCAGTGGCATGATTTCGGCTCACTACAACCTCTGCCTCCCAGGCTGAAGTGATTCTCCTGCCTCAGCTGAGATTAAAGGCATGTCCCATCATGTGCGGCCAATTTTGTGTTTCTAGGAGAGATGGGTTTTCACCATGTTGGCCAGGCTGGTCTCGAACTCCAACAATTCTACTTCAACTATTTATTGGATACAAATATTTATGTGTGAGAAACAAGATTTTCAAGAGTGAAAGATTTAAAAACGACTTAATTGTACATCAGTAAGAGGCTGGCTAACTAAATCAGAGTACGTTCATCCTTACAGAAGAATACTATGCAGCTAGAACAAAACCAAATGGAGGAAACTCTTCCAAATGGTAACTTGGAATGATGTTCAAGACTTATTGTAAAATAAGTTTACAGTAAGGTGTAAGGTACCTTATGGCAAAATTCTCTCAGAAATGTGTGTGTGTGGATTTCAAGTCATCCCAGTCCTAGAACATTGTGCTCTTTAGAGATGCCATACCTGTCTTTCCCTTTGTAATATCAAAGCAGTAATATCTTCTCTGGAGGCTTGTTGGGTGAATTGAATGGAAGAAAGTTAAGGAGGTACCAGAACCATTGCTGTTTCCCCTCCGTAGCCCTGCCACCCACTAAAGAAAGTTGGATGAGATTACTTAATGATTTCCCATTAAGTTGTATTTCCAAATATCATGATTACCATTTGAATGTAGTTGGTATGGAGCTTCGTGAGTGTGTGCTTCGTTTATTATGCATCACGTTCAGCTCCTTGTTATTTGCCTCCTAGTTATCATAGTAAAACTCTACTCCTCTACTCCGAGGAGCCCCTACCATCCGTATCGTCACTTTCCGGCCCAGCACTCTTCATGCTCGTTCGTTTAAAGCATTCTACATTGTGTAAATGAATCTTGGAAGGCAAAAGCTACTGAATTTAGCGAGTTTGTGGAGGCGTTCCCACCGGTCAGCCAGGTGGAGTTCCACACACCCGATGACTGCACAACTCCTATAAGGCAGCAATATGCTGCAAACCCAGACGGCCACTCTTCTCACCTCTCGTCCCTTTGCTGTTCTGGATAATGAGGTCAATAGTCACCTAGGCAACTGCAAAACAAACTGAAATGGAGAAAGGCCTTCCGGCTGGTGACTAGCCGAGGTCCACCTGGCCCCAATAAGCTGCTGAACAAGAAGGGCTGCCAGAAATTTCCCCCTAGGGAATTTGGTGGAGACGAAGACCTGCTCACTGGACAACGGTTCCTCCCAGGATACCCCCAAGCTGAAGAAGCGGGCTCTGAGCCACCCCCTTTCACCCTCCTTTTCCCCACCCTGGCCTGCTGAAGGTGCGCGTCAGGATGCGGACTACTGAGCCCTAAAGAAACAAGTCCTTCCACTTTGACCCCACGGAGGATTGCCTGTGCGGATCTTCAACGAGTCTACCAGTGTCTAGACACGGGAGCAGTTCTGTCTGGCACAGCAGCTCCCTCAAGGAAGACAAGAGTGAGGAGAAAGGAAACTCAAGTCTGACCATTCTGTCCTGGGAGACAAGAGGAGGATCTCATCTCTCATCTTTCCAAGCAAGGCAACGAGACTTTCTCTCATCTTTCCAAGCAAGGCAAGGAGACTTTTTCTCATGAGGAAACAAAAAGAAGTTGGAAGGAACGAAACCAGCCTGGAAGGTGAATTCCTAAGGATTGCCCATTGAAACTGACAAAATGGCCCTTGTTTGACGAGAGGAATGAGCAGAGCATTGATGTGGTCAAAAAGGACTCGAGTGAGACTTTCCCAGCACGTTTCTACCAAAGCTTTGTCTAAGTTTCGCAAAACACTCTCCTAATAAGCAGATGTTTGGCTCTTCAGAAAGTCAACATGCAAAATGCCTTGAGCGTCCCATAACACTGATGCCATGATGTTGCCTTTGGTCTGCCCTCCTTTTCCTTTGACTGGACCACTGCCATCTCTTGGTAGCCATCGCTTTGATGACGCTTTGTCTTCAGGATCATATTGGCAAAGCCATGTTCCAAATTCCGGTTACAATTTGTCAAACAGGTGCCCCAGGATCGTGATCCCTCCTGTTGAAAATTTCCACTGATAGCTCTCGTCGTCACTGCAGCTGATCTGGGCACAATGGTTTTCACAGCCACTGCAGGATTCATCTTCCACATCTTCTCATCTCTTCTTGAAACAAGCCATACCTCCGTAAAGAGTTGATTTCTTTGGGCTAGTGTCCTTAGAAGCTTTTCTTCAAACATCAATGATTTCTTCATTCTTCCACCCAAGCTTCACCGTCAGTTGGATGTTTCCTCTTGCTGCAATTTTAGCGGAATTCAAGTTGCACTGATAGGAGGCCTTTTCAGTGGATGTCTCATCCTTCTTAGTGCCTCCAATGAGATCCAGTTCAGAAAGGTTGTAAGAAGTTAGTACATGTTTATTTTAGTGAAAACGAATTGAAATCCATGCATAGATTTCTCACCATGTACATTTTCTATGAACTTTCGGAAGACCCCCTGTACTGAATATTGCCCAAATCCTGGGAGAGAAGTGGATGCGGTCCACTTCCTGTCTTCAGTTTGCCCACAGTGGAGGAGTGCACAGAGCAGGGAAAGGCAGCCCCAGAGAGAGGCATGCCCTCCAGCATGCAGCAGACTGCTGGCCCAGTCCTGGCTCCATGGGTTGCTGTGTGGGCCCAGCAAGCTGACCAACCTCCCTGAACCTTAATTTAATCCTAGGTAGCCCAATTCCACTCGCTATTATAGGACTGCTGTGCAGGGACAGTCAATTAACTTAAGAAAAGGAACCTAGCTCCAAGGTTGGCAACCGGGAATTCCAGTTGATTCCATGGGCGGACGCCCTGAGGAATTCCCAAGCTGAAGTCTCGTGGAAGATGAGGTTCAGTGTGACTAGACTGAAGCACCAATCCAATGAAGGGGAAGTCCCACCCACTCTGCCCTGTGCCTGTATAAAGGTGAGGCGGGGCGGCCGCGCCACCCATTGAAGCCGCCAGTTGGGAGAGGAGCAGAGCCAGGTCGGTGTTCCCGAAGGCAGCAAGATGTTGCGAGCCACAGCTCCCTGCTGGTTCCCACCTGCATGCCCAGAAGCCAAGAAGGTGGCCGAGGAGGCGGCCCTCGAGGCAAGCCGCCAGTTGGGAGAGGAGCAGAGCCAGGCCGGTGCTCCCGAAGGCAGCAAGATGTTGCGAGCCACAGCTCCCTGCTGGTTCCCACCTGCATACCCAGAAGCTAAGAAGGTGGCCGAGGAGGCGCCCCACGAGGCAAGCCGCCATTTGGGGGTGGAGCAGAGCCAGGTCGGTGTTCCCGAAGGCAGCAAGATGCTGCGAGCCACAGCTCCCTGCTGGTTCCCTCCTGCATACCCAGAAGCCAAGAAGGTGGCCGAGGAGGCGGCCCTCGAGGCTCCAGAATTCCCACTGCCCTCTCATCAGCCTGCCCAGAGCTTCGGGCTCTGCGTGCCCCAGATGCACAACCAGGCCTCAGCACTCGTGGACATCCGGGCGGAGCCCCAGAATAGGGGTCCGGCGGTGCCCCCAGCGTGGCCCAAGATGGCGACGGAGGCGTGGTACTTCCCCGCGCAGAGGGGGTCGGCCTGCTGCTTGCCAGCCGCCCCAAGGCTGACAGAGAGGCCCTGTGGAGTCCGCATCTCAGCCCCCAGGGAGAGGAAGAGGATCGCCCACTTTCCCAGCCCCTGCTTGGTCGCAGGTCGCACCGATGCCAAGAGAACCCGGGTGGCCGGCAGCAGCCAACGCTCCAATGGCTCCAGGGTCGGCACACAGCCACGGAAGACTGGTCGCAACAGACGGGGGAGGGCATGCAAGACCTCCACCACACTCAGCTCTAAGCGAATCGTCCGTCGTCCATCCTTACCGACTTGGAAGAAACCCATTATCCTCCGAAGGTCTCGCTGCCAAGTCCCCACCGTCATCCGCCGAGGCTATCTCCAACTGTTCACCAAAGAGTGTCTCAAGTTCTGCGCCTCCCAGCAGGAGGCCGAGGAGAAGGCCCTGAACGAGGAGAAGGTGGCCTACGACTGCAGCCCCAACAAGAACATGTACCTGAATGTGGTCCTGAACACCCTCAAGAGACTGAAGGGCCTGACCCCCAGCTCCATGCCGGGCCTCAGCAGGGCCGCCCTGTACAGCCGCCTCCAGGAGTTCCTGCTCACCCAGGACCAGCTCAAGGAGAACGGCTACCCCTTCCCGCACCCCGAGCGGCCCGGAGGCGCCGTCCTCTTCACTGGCCAGGGGAAGGGGCCCGGCGACTCCTCCTGCAGGGTCTGCTGCCGTTGTGGCACCGACTACCTGGTGTCCTCCTCGGGCCGCTGTCTACGCGACCAGTTGTGTTATTATCACTGGGGGCGGGTCCGCTCCAGCCAAGTGGCTGGAGGCCGGGTTAGCCAGTACACCTGCTGTGCAGCTGCTCCTGGCTCAGTGGGCTGCCAGGTGGCGAAGCAGCACGTGCGGGACGGCCGCAAGGAGAGCCTCCATGGCTTCGTGAAGACCTTCAAGAAAGAGTTTTCCACAGACGCTTATCCAGGAATCTACGCCTTGGACTGTGAGATGTGCTACACCACGCATGGCCTGGAGCTGACCCGCGTCACCGTGGTGGACGCCGACATGCAAGTGGTGTACGACACCTTCGTCAAGCCCGACAACGAGATCGTGGACTACAACACCAGGTTTTCCGGAGTGACCGAGGCCGACGTCGCCAAGACGAGCGTCACGTTGCCCGAAGTCCAAGCCATCCTGCTGAGCTTTTTCAGCGCCCAAACCATCCTCATCGGGCACAGCCTGGAGAGCGATCTGCTGGCCCTCAAGCTGATCCACAGCACCGTGTTGGACACGGCCGTGCTCTTCCCGCACTACCTGGGTTTCCCCTACAAGCGTTCCCTCAGGAATCTCGCGGCCGACTACCTGGGACAGATCATCCAGGACAGCCAGGACGGCCACAACTCCAGCGAGGACGCAAACGCCTGCCTGCAGCTGGCGATGTGGAAGGTTCGACAGCGCGCCCAGATGCAGCCACGCCACCGGTCCGCCTCTCCTGCCGCCCTGGCCTGTCCTGAGCCCCAGGCCTCTTCCCAAACTGCCATCGATCCCGAGAGCTAGCCCTGTCCACCTCGCCGCAAAGCGAAAGAAACTGGAGCAGCCGGCGGCAGGAGAGGGCCAAAAGCCAAGACTAACCCCGACCCCAGACTCCCAGTCCCCCGGAGTCCCTGCCGCGGGCCGTCGTCCCTGTCCCCATCCCTCTGCCCCTCCCAGACCTCTGTCCTTCCACCAATGGGCTCCCCGAGGCCCCAGCCGCCACTCCCAGTCCCCGGAGTCCCTGCCGCCGCCCCTGGCGCCTGTGCCCATCCCTCTGACCCTCCCAGACCTCTGGCCTTCCACCACTAGCCTCCCCCAGCCCACCTGGACTTCCCCGGCTTCTGACAACAAGGCCAGCCCCCAGGCCCACCAGCCTCCTGATCGTCTTCGTTCTTGGGCCTCTTCCCCTTCTGTGGGGCTGTCTGAACCTCCCCTCCCCCACCCGATTTTTCCCCCGCCCCCGGGGCAGGCGCAGAATAAATGTCTGTATGAAGTTAAAAATTAAAAATAAAAAAAAAGCTAAAAACAACTCAAAGTCCTTTGCTTTTGAATGTGCGCTTACCTGGTGTTCTCTAGAGGCACCACTGTGAGGTGGCTCAAGCCCTTAGGCTCTGGAGTTAGACATCTGGGTTCCCATTCCAATTCCACCACTGACTAGCTTTGTCATATTGGACGCATAACCTTTTTGCGCTTCTACTTCTTGATCTTTCAAGTGTCATCAGAAGATAATTAGACACCCACACAATAGCAATGGGAGATTTTAACACCCCACCGTCAACATGAAACAGATCAACGAGACAGAAAGTTGAAAAGGATATCCAGGAACTGAACTTAGCTCTGCACCAAGCAGACCGAATAGACATCTACATTAACTCTCCACCCCAAATCAACAGAATATACATTCTTCTCAGCACCACATCACACTTATTCCAAAACTGACCACATAGTTGGAAGGAAAGCACTCCTCCGCAAATGCAAAAGAACAGAAATTACAACCAACTGTCTCTCAGACCCCAGGGCAGTCAAACTGGACCTCAGGATGAAGAAACTCACTCAAAACCGCTCAACTACACGGAAACGGAGCAATCTGCTCCTGAGTGACTACTGGGTACATAGCGAAATGAAGACAGAATAAAGATGTTCTTTGAAACCAATGAGAACAAAGACACAACATACCAGAATCTCTGGGATACATTGAAAGCAGTGTGTAGAGGGAAACGTAGCATTAAATGCCCACAAGAGAAAGCAGGAAAGATCTAAAATGGACACCCTCACGTCCCAATTCAAAGAACCAGGGAAGCAAGAGCAAACACAATGCCTGAATCAGTCAGTCAACTTCCAACAGGGCTCCAAGAGAGAATGAACCACCATGCCTCTTTAAATCCACGTTTCTATTTGGAATCTTCAATGAGAGATGAGACACTAAGCAGCTAGTTTTGGTGGAATGGCTGATTTTGTCAATGTTTTCGGTGTGTGAGTGTGTGTGTGTGTGTGTATGTATGGATAACTAAATTAAACTGATAATCTGGATGCTTACATTTCCATTCATTTAATTTGTGTATGTGAGCCCACGCACACGTATATACACACACACTAACACTTCCAGAACACTGACTTAGTGAAGAACTGGATTTCCAGTGTGTCAGACAAATTTCAGAAAGCGCTGAAGAAGGGCATTTCTGATGGATTTCACCGTTCCTGGAATTTTATTTTCCTTTATAACTTACAGTTCTTCTCTGGAGATTTAATAGATAAAAGTCTTTTGCAGTGTACGTTATTTCATTTTATTTTTATAATTTATTTGAATTGTCATTTTAAATTGACAAATAAAAATGATATATATTTATGGTGTACAACATGATGTTTCATATATGTATACATTGTGGAATGACACAAAAATCAAGCTAATTAACACATTCGTTTCCTCACATACTGATTTTATGGTGATGAGAACATGTTTCAAATCTACTCTGATAGCACATTTCAAGTATACAGTACATAGTTACCCACTGTGGTTGCCGTGCTGTTCAACATATCTCTAGAACTATTCGTATCTGGAATTTTGTATCATTAGACTAACATCTCCCAATCCCTCCCCGGCCCCTGCCTCGGGTAAGCAGCGTTCTGCTCTCTACGACTCTGAGTTCCACTTTTTTACATTGCACATAGAAGTGAGATCGTGCAGTATTTGTATTTCTGTGTTTGCTTTTTAAAACTTTATGATGTATTGATGTATTTTTTCAGACAGTGTCGGAGTCTGTCACCAAGGCTGGAGTACAGTGACACAAACACGGCTCACCACGGCCTCCACCTCCCGGGGTCAAGAGATCCTCCCACTTCAGCCTCCTGAGTAGCTAGGACTACAGGCGTCCAACACCACACCTGGCTAATTTTTGTATTTTTTGTAGAGATGGTTGATCTCCAACTCCTGGGCTCAACTCTTCCTCCTCCCTTCTCCTCCCAAAGTCCTGGGATTACAGGCCTGAGCCACTGTGTCTGGCCTTTGCTTTATTTCACACAGTAGAACATCCTCTAGGCTCATTCATGTTGCTAATGATAAGATTTCTTTCTTTTTCAAGGCTGAATAGGATTCTATTGGATATATGTACCTATATAGATAGATAGATAGATAGATAGATATACATTTATTATTATTGTTTTGGGGGGGATATGGTTTCGCTCGTGTTCCCCAGGCTGGAGTGCAGTGGCATGATTTCGGCTCACTACAACCTCTGCCTCCCAGGCTGAAGTGATTCTCCTGCCTCAGCTGAGATTAAAGGCATGTCCCATCATGTGCGGCCAATTTTGTGTTTCTAGGAGAGATGGGTTTTCACCATGTTGGCCAGGCTGGTCTCGAACTCCAACAATTCTACTTCAACTATTTATTGGATACAAATATTTATGTGTGAGAAACAAGATTTTCAAGAGTGAAAGATTTAAAAACGACTTAATTGTACATCAGTAAGAGGCTGGCTAACTAAATCAGAGTACGTTCATCCTTACAGAAGAATACTATGCAGCTAGAACAAAACCAAATGGAGGAAACTCTTCCAAATGGTAACTTGGAATGATGTTCAAGACTTATTGTAAAATAAGTTTACAGTAAGGTGTAAGGTACCTTATGGCAAAATTCTCTCAGAAATGTGTGTGTGTGGATTTCAAGTCATCCCAGTCCTAGAACATTGTGCTCTTTAGAGATGCCATACCTGTCTTTCCCTTTGTAATATCAAAGCAGTAATATCTTCTCTGGAGGCTTGTTGGGTGAATTGAATGGAAGAAAGTTAAGGAGGTACCAGAACCATTGCTGTTTCCCCTCCGTAGCCCTGCCACCCACTAAAGAAAGTTGGATGAGATTACTTAATGATTTCCCATTAAGTTGTATTTCCAAATATCATGATTACCATTTGAATGTAGTTGGTATGGAGCTTCGTGAGTGTGTGCTTCGTTTATTATGCATCACGTTCAGCTCCTTGTTATTTGCCTCCTAGTTATCATAGTAAAACTCTACTCCTCTACTCCGAGGAGCCCCTACCATCCGTATCGTCACTTTCCGGCCCAGCACTCTTCATGCTCGTTCGTTTAAAGCATTCTACATTGGGCAAATGAATCTTGGAAGGCAAAAGCTACTGAATTTAGCGAGTTTGTGGAGGCGTTCCCACCGATCAGCCAGGTGGAGTTCCACACACCCGATGACTGCACAACTCCTATAAGGCAGCAATATGCTGCAAACCCAGACGGCCACTCTTCTCACCCCTCGTCCCTTTGCTGTTCTGGATAATGAGGTCAATAGTCACCTAGGCAACTTGCAAAACTAACTGAAATGGAGAAAGGCCTTCCGGCTGGTGACTAGCCGAGGTCCACCTGGCCCCAATAAGCTGCTGAACAAGAAGGGCTGCCAGAAATTTCCCCCTAGGGAATTTGGTGGAGACGAAGACCTGCTCACTGGACAACGGTTCCTCCCAGGATACCCCCAAGCTGAAGAAGCGGGCTCTGAGCCACCCCCTTTCACCCTCCTTTTCCCCACCCTGGCCTGCTGAAGGTGCGCGTCAGGATGCGGACTACTGAGCCCTAAAGAAATAAGTCCTTCCACTTTGACCCCACGGAGGATTGCCTGCGCGGATCTTCAACGAGTCTACCAGTGTCTAGACACGGGAGCAGTTCTGTCTGGCACAGCAGCTCCCTCAAGGAAGACAAGAGTGAGGAGAAAGGAAACTCAAGTCTGACCATTCTGTCCTGGGAGACAAGAGGAGGATCTCATCTCTCATCTTTCCAAGCAAGGCAACGAGACTTTCTCTCATCTTTCCAAGCAAGGCAAGGAGACTTTTTCTCATGAGGAAACAAAAAGAAGTTGGAAGGAACGAAACCAGCCTGGAAGGTGAATTCCTAAGGATTGCCCATTGAAACTGACAAAATGGCCCTTGTTTGACGAGAGGAATGAGCAGAGCATTGATGTGGTCAAAAAGGACTCGAGTGAGACTTTCCCAGCATGTTTCTACCAAAGCTTTGTCTAAGTTTCGCAAAACACTCTCCTAATAAGCAGATGTTTGGCTCTTCAGAAAGTCAACATGCAAAATGCCTTGAGCGTCCCATAACACTGATGCCATGATGTTGCCTTTGGTCTGCCCTCCTTTTCCTTTGACTGGACCACTGCCATCTCTTGGTAGCCATCGCTTTGATGACGCTTTGTCTTCAGGATCATATTGGCAAAGCCATGTTCCAAATTCCGGTTACAATTTGTCAAACAGGTGCCCCAGGATCGTGATCCCTCCTGTTGAAAATTTCCACTGATAGCTCTCGTCGTCACTGCAGCTGATCTGGGCACAATGGTTTTCACAGCCACTGCAGGATTCATCTTCCACATCTTCTCATCTCTTCTTGAAACAAGCCATACCTCCGTAAAGAGTTGATTTCTTTGGGCTAGTGTCCTTAGAAGCTTTTCTTCAAACATCAATGATTTCTTCATTCTTCCACCCAAGCTTCACCGTCAATTGGATGTTTGCTCTTGCTGCAATTTTAGCGGAATTCAAGTTGCACTGATAGGAGGCCTTTTCAGTGGATGTCTCATCCTTCTTAGTGCCTCCAATGAGATCCAGTTCAGAAAGGTTGTAAGAAGTTAGTACATGTTTATTTTAGTGAAAACGAATTGAAATCCATGCATAGATTTCTCACCATGTACATTTTCTATGAACTTTCGGAAGACCCCCTGTACTGAATATTGCCCAAATCCTGGGAGAGAAGTGGATGCGGTCCACTTCCTGTCTTCAGTTTGCCCACAGTGGAGGAGTGCACAGAGCAGGGAAAGGCAGCCCCAGAGAGAGGCATGCCCTCCAGCATGCGGCAGACTGCTGGCCCAGTCCTGGCTCCATGGGTTGCTGTGTGGGCCCAGCAAGCTGACCAACCTCCCTGAACCTTAATTTAATCCTAGGTAGCCCAATTCCACTCGCTATTATAGGACTGCTGTGCAGGGACAGTCAATTAACTTAAGAAAAGGAACCTAGCTCCAAGGTTGGCAACCGGGAATTCCAGTTGATTCCATGGGCGGACCCCCTGAGGAATCCCCAAGCTGAAGTCTCGTGGAAGATGAGGTTCAGTGTGACTAGACTGAAGCACCAATCCAATGAAGGGGAAGTCCCACCCACTCTGCCCTGTGCCTGTATAAAGGTGAGGCGGGGCGGCCGCGCCACTCATTGAAGCCGCCAGTTGGGAGAGGAGCAGAGCCAGGCCGGTGCTCCCGAAGGCAGCAAGATGTTGCGAGCCACAGCTCCCTGCTGGTTCCCACCTGCATACCCAGAAGCTAAGAAGGTGGCCGAGGAGGCGGCCCACGAGGCAAGCCGCCATTTGGGAGAGGAGCAGAGCCAGGTCGGTGTTCCCGAAGGCAGCAAGATGTTGCGAGCCACAGCTCCCTGCTGGTTCCCACCTGCATGCCCAGAAGCCAAGAAGGTGGCCGAGGAGGCGGCCCTCGAGGCAAGCCGCCAGTTGGGAGAGGAGCAGAGCCAGGCCGGTGCTCCCGAAGGCAGCAAGATGTTGCGAGCCACAGCTCCCTGCTGGTTCCCACCTGCATACCCAGAAGCTAAGAAGGTGGCCGAGGAGGCGCCCCACGAGGCAAGCCGCCATTTGGGAGTGGAGCAGAGCCAGGTCGGTGTTCCCGAAGGCAGCAAGATGCTGCGAGCCACAGCTCCCTGCTGGTTCCCTCCTGCATACCCAGAAGCCAAGAAGGTGGCCGAGGAGGCGGCCCTCGAGGCTCCAGAATTCCCACTGCCCTCTCATCAGCCTGCCCAGAGCTTCGGGCTCTGCGTGCCCCAGATGCACAACCAGGCCTCAGCACTCGTGGACATCCGGGCGGAGCCCCAGAATAGGGGTCCGGCGGTGCCCCCAGCGTGGCCCAAGATGGCGACGGAGGCGTGGTACTTCCCCGCGCAGAGGGGGTCGGCCTGCTGCTTGCCAGCCGCCCCAAGGCTGACAGAGAGGCCCTGTGGAGTCCGCATCTCAGCCCCCAGGGAGAGGAAGAGGATCGCCCACTTTCCCAGCCCCTGCTTGGTCGCAGGTCGCACCGATGCCAAGAGAACCCGGGTGGCCGGCAGCAGCCAACGCTCCAATGGCTCCAGGGTCGGCACACAGCCACGGAAGACTGGTCGCAACAGACGGGGGAGGGCATGCAAGACCTCCACCACACTCAGCTCTAAGCGAATCGTCCGTCGTCCATCCTTACCGACTTGGAAGAAACCCATTATCCTCCGAAGGTCTCGCTGCCAAGTCCCCACCGTCATCCGCCGAGGCTATCTCCAACTGTTCACCAAAGAGTGTCTCAAGTTCTGCGCCTCCCAGCAGGAGGCCGAGGAGAAGGCGCTGAACGAGGAGAAGGTGGCCTACGACTGCAGCCCCAACAAGAACATGTACCTGAATGTGGTCCTGAACACCCTCAAGAGACTGAAGGGCCTGACCCCCAACTCCATGCCGGGCCTCAGCAGGGCCGCCCTGTACAGCCGCCTCCAGGAGTTCCTGCTCACCCAGGACCAGCTCAAGGAGAACGGCTACCCCTTCCCGCACCCCGAGCGGCCCGGAGGCGCCGTCCTCTTCACTGGCCAGGGGAAGGGGCCCGGCGACTCCTCCTGCAGGGTCTGCTGCCGTTGTGGCACCGACTACCTGGTGTCCTCCTCGGGCCGCTGTCTACGCGACCAGTTGTGTTATTATCACTGGGGGCGGGTCCGCTCCAGCCAAGTGGCTGGAGGCCGGGTTAGCCAGTACACCTGCTGTGCAGCTGCTCCTGGCTCAGTGGGCTGCCAGGTGGCGAAGCAGCACGTGCGGGACGGCCGCAAGGAGAGCCTCCATGGCTTCGTGAAGACCTTCAAGAAAGAGTTTTCCACAGACGCTTATCCAGGAATCTATGCCTTGGACTGTGAGATGTGCTACACCACGCATGGCCTGGAGCTGACCCGCGTCACCGTGGTGGACGCCGACATGCAAGTGGTGTACGACACCTTCGTCAAGCCCGACAACGAGATCGTGGACTACAACACCAGGTTTTCCGGAGTGACCGAGGCCGACGTCGCCAAGACGAGCGTCACGTTGCCCGAAGTCCAAGCCATCCTGCTGAGCTTTTTCAGCGCCCAAACCATCCTCATCGGGCACAGCCTGGAGAGCGATCTGCTGGCCCTCAAGCTGATCCACAGCACCGTGGTGGACACGGCCGTGCTCTTCCCGCACTACCTGGGTTTCCCCTACAAGCGTTCCCTCAGGAATCTCGCGGCCGACTACCTGGGACAGATCATCCAGGACAGCCAGGACGGCCACAACTCCAGCGAGGACGCAAACGCCTGCCTGCAGCTGGCGATGTGGAAGGTTCGACAGCGCGCCCAGATCCAGCCACGCCACCGGTCCGCCTCTCCCGCCGCCCTGGCCTGTCCTGAGCCCCAGGCCTCTTCCCAAACTGCCATCGAT
Organism: Pongo pygmaeus; assembly: GCF_028885625.2. Lineage (NCBI taxonomy): Eukaryota > Metazoa > Chordata > Mammalia > Primates > Hominidae > Pongo > Pongo pygmaeus. The sequence goes on from NC_072380.2 coordinate 52,816,498, forward strand.
CCCGAGAGCTAGCCCTGTCCACCTCGCCGCAAAGTGAAAGAAACTGGAGCAGCCGGCGGCAGGAGAGGGCCAAAAGCCAAGACTAACCCCGACCCCGGACTCCCAGTCCCCCGGAGTCCCTGCCGCGGGCCGTCGTCCCTGTCCCCATCCCTCTGCCCCTCCCAGACCTCTGTCCTTCCACCAATGGGCTCCCCGAGGCCCCAGCCGCCACTCCCAGTCCCCGGAGACCCTGCCGCCGCCCCTGGCGCCTGTGCCCATCCCTCTGCCCCTCCCAGACCTCTGGCCTTCCACCACTAGCCTCCCCCAGCCCACCTGGACTTCCCCGGCCTCTGACAACAAGGCCAGCCCCCAGGCCCACCAGCCTCCTGATCGTCTTCGTTCTTGGGCCTCTTCCCCTTCTGTGGGGCTGTCTGAACCTCCCCTCCCCCACCCGATTTTTCCCCCGCCCCCGGGGCAGGCGCAGAATAAATGTCTGTATGAAGTTAAAAATTAAAAATAAAAAAAAAGCTAAAAACAACTCAAAGTCCTTTGCTTTTGAATGTGCGCTTACCTGGTTTTCTCTAGAGGCACCACTGTGAGGTGGCTCAAGCCCTTAGGCTCTGGAGTTAGACATCTGGGTTCCCATTCCAATTCCACCACTGACTAGCTTTGTCATATTGGACGCATAACTTTTTTGCGCTTCTACTTCTTGATCTTTCAAGTGTCATCAGAAGATAATTAGACACCCACACAATAGCAATGGGAGATTTTAACACCCCACCGTCAACATGAAACAGATCAACGAGACAGAAAGTTGAAAAGGATATCCAGGAACTGAACTTAGCTCTGCACCAAGCAGACCGAATAGACATCTACATTAACTCTCCACCCCAAATCAACAGAATATACATTCTTCTCAGCACCACATCACACTTATTCCAAAACTGACCACATAGTTGGAAGGAAAGCACTCCTCCGCAAATGCAAAAGAACAGAAATTACAACCAACTGTCTCTCAGACCCCAGGGCAGTCAAACTGGACCTCAGGATGAAGAAACTCACTCAAAACCGCTCAACTACACGGAAACGGAGCAATCTGCTCCTGAGTGACTACTGGGTACATAGCGAAATGAAGACAGAATAAAGATGTTCTTTGAAACCAATGAGAACAAAGACACAACATACCAGAATCTCTGGGATACATTGAAAGCAGTGTGTAGAGGGAAACGTAGCATTAAATGCCCACAAGAGAAAGCAGGAAAGATCTAAAATGGACACCCTCACGTCCCAATTCAAAGAACCAGGGAAGCAAGAGCAAACACAATGCCTGAATCAGTCAGTCAACTTCCAACAGGGCTCCAAGAGAGAATGAACCACCATGCCTCTTTAAATCCACGTTTCTATTTGGAATCTTCAATGAGAGATGAGACACTAAGCAGCTAGTTTTGGTGGAATGGCTGATTTTGTCAATGTTTTCGGTGTGTGAGTGTGTGTGTGTGTGTGTATGTATGGATAACTAAATTAAACTGATAATCTGGATGCTTACATTTCCATTCATTTAATTTGTGTATGTGAGCCCACGCACACGTATATACACACACACTAACACTTCCAGAACACTGACTTAGTGAAGAACTGGATTTCCAGTGTGTCAGACAAATTTCAGAAAGCGCTGAAGAAGGGCATTTCTGATGGATTTCACCGTTCCTGGAATTTTATTTTCCTTTATAACTTAGAGTTCTTCTCTGGAGATTTAATAGATAAAAGTCTTTTGCAGTGTACGTTATTTCATTTTATTTTTATAATTTATTTGAATTGTCATTTTAAATTGACAAATAAAAATGATATATATTTATGGTGTACAACATGATGTTTCATATATGTATACATTGTGGAATGACACAAAAATCAAGCTAATTAACACATTCGTTTCCTCACATACTGATTTTATGGTGATGAGAACATGTTTCAAATCTACTCTGATAGCACATTTCAAGTATACAGTACATAGTTACCCACTGTGGTTGCCGTGCTGTTCAACATATCTCTAGAACTATTCGTATCTGGAATTTTGTATCATTAGACTAACATCTCCCAATCCCTCCCCGGCCCCTGCCTCGGGTAAGCAGCGTTCTGCTCTCTACGACTCTGAGTTCCACTTTTTTACATTGCACATAGAAGTGAGATCGTGCAGTATTTGTATTTCTGTGTTTGCTTTTTAAAACTTTATGATGTATTGATGTATTTTTTCAGACAGTGTCGGAGTCTGTCACCAAGGCTGGAGTACAGTGACACAAACACGGCTCACCACGGCCTCCACCTCCCGGGGTCAAGAGATCCTCCCACTTCAGCCTCCTGAGTAGCTAGGACTACAGGCGTCCAACACCACACCTGGCTAATTTTTGTATTTTTTGTAGAGATGGTTGATCTCCAACTCCTGGGCTCAACTCTTCCTCCTCCCTTCTCCTCCCAAAGTCCTGGGATTACAGGCCTGAGCCACTGTGTCTGGCCTTTGCTTTATTTCACACAGTAGAACATCCTCTAGGCTCATTCATGTTGCTAATGATAAGATTTCTTTCTTTTTCAAGGCTGAATAGGATTCTATTGGATATATGTACCTATATAGATAGATAGATAGATAGATAGATATACATTTATTATTATTGTTTTGGGGGGGATATGGTTTCGCTCGTGTTCCCCAGGCTGGAGTGCAGTGGCATGATTTCGGCTCACTACAACCTCTGCCTCCCAGGCTGAAGTGATTCTCCTGCCTCAGCTGAGATTAAAGGCATGTCCCATCATGTGCGGCCAATTTTGTGTTTCTAGGAGAGATGGGTTTTCACCATGTTGGCCAGGCTGGTCTCGAACTCCAACAATTCTACTTCAACTATTTATTGGATACAAATATTTATGTGTGAGAAACAAGATTTTCAAGAGTGAAAGATTTAAAAACGACTTAATTGTACATCAGTAAGAGGCTGGCTAACTAAATCAGAGTACGTTCATCCTTACAGAAGAATACTATGCAGCTAGAACAAAACCAAATGGAGGAAACTCTTCCAAATGGTAACTTGGAATGATGTTCAAGACTTATTGTAAAATAAGTTTACAGTAAGGTGTAAGGTACCTTATGGCAAAATTCTCTCAGAAATGTGTGTGTGTGGATTTCAAGTCATCCCAGTCCTAGAACATTGTGCTCTTTAGAGATGCCATACCTGTCTTTCCCTTTGTAATATCAAAGCAGTAATATCTTCTCTGGAGGCTTGTTGGGTGAATTGAATGGAAGAAAGTTAAGGAGGTACCAGAACCATTGCTGTTTCCCCTCCGTAGCCCTGCCACCCACTAAAGAAAGTTGGATGAGATTACTTAATGATTTCCCATTAAGTTGTATTTCCAAATATCATGATTACCATTTGAATGTAGTTGGTATGGAGCTTCGTGAGTGTGTGCTTCGTTTATTATGCATCACGTTCAGCTCCTTGTTATTTGCCTCCTAGTTATCATAGTAAAACTCTACTCCTCTACTCCGAGGAGCCCCTACCATCCGTATCGTCACTTTCCGGCCCAGCACTCTTCATGCTCGTTCGTTTAAAGCATTCTACATTGGGCAAATGAATCTTGGAAGGCAAAAGCTACTGAATTTAGCGAGTTTGTGGAGGCGTTCCCACCGATCAGCCAGGTGGAGTTCCACACACCCGATGACTGCACAACTCCTATAAGGCAGCAATATGCTGCAAACCCAGACGGCCACTCTTCTCACCCCTCGTCCCTTTGCTGTTCTGGATAATGAGGTCAATAGTCACCTAGGCAACTTGGAAAACTAACTGAAATGGAGAAAGGCCTTCCGGCTGGTGACTAGCCGAGGTCCACCTGGCCCCAATAAGCTGCTGAACAAGAAGGGCTGCCAGAAATTTTCCCCTAGGGAATTTGGTGGAGACGAAGACCTGCTCACTGGACAACGGTTCCTCCCAGGATACCCCCAAGCTGAAGAAGCGGGCTCTGAGCCACCCCCTTTCACCCTCCTTTTCCCCACCCTGGCCTGCTGAAGGTGCGCGTCAGGATGCGGACTACTGAGCCCTAAAGAAATAAGTCCTTCCACTTTGACCCCACGGAGGATTGCCTGCGCGGATCTTCAACGAGTCTACCAGTGTCTAGACACGGGAGCAGTTCTGTCTGGCACAGCAGCTCCCTCAAGGAAGACAAGAGTGAGGAGAAAGGAAACTCAAGTCTGACCACTCTGTCCTGGGAGACAAGAGGAGGATCTCATCTCTCATCTTTCCAAGCAAGGCAACGAGACTTTCTCTCATCTTTCCAAGCAAGGCAAGGAGACTTTTTCTCATGAGGAAACAAAAAGAAGTTGGAAGGAACGAAACCAGCCTGGAAGGTGAATTCCTAAGGATTGCCCATTGAAACTGACAAAATGGCCCTTGTTTGACGAGAGGAATGAGCAGAGCATTGATGTGGTCAAAAAGGACTCGAGTGAGACTTTCCCAGCATGTTTCTACCAAAGCTTTGTCTAAGTTTCGCAAAACACTCTCCTAATAAGCAGATGTTTGGCTCTTCAGAAAGTCAACATGCAAAATGCCTTGAGCGTCCCATAACACTGATGCCATGATGTTGCCTTTGGTCTGCCCTCCTTTTCCTTTGACTGGACCACTGCCATCTCTTGGTAGCCATCGCTTTGATGACGCTTTGTCTTCAGGATCATATTGGCAAAGCCATGTTCCAAATTCCGGTTACAATTTGTCAAACAGGTGCCCCAGGATCGTGATCCCTCCTGTTGAAAATTTCCACTGATAGCTCTCGTCCTCACTGCAGCTGATCTGGGCACAATGGTTTTCACAGCCACTGCAGGATTCATCTTCCACATCTTCTCATCTCTTCTTGAAACAAGCCATACCTCCGTAAAGAGTTGATTTCTTTGGGCTGGTGTCCTTAGAAGCTTTTCTTCAAACATCAATGATTTCTTCATTCTTCCACCCAAGCTTCACCGTCAATTGGATGTTTGCTCTTGCTGCAATTTTAGCGGAATTCAAGTTGCACTGATAGGAGGCCTTTTCAGTGGATATCTCATCCTTCTTAGTGCCTCCAATGAGATCCAGTTCAGAAAGGTTGTAAGAAGTTAGTACATGTTTATTTTAGTGAAAACGAATTGAAATCCATGCATAGATTTCTCACCATGTACATTTTCTATGAACTTTCGGAAGACCCCCTGTACTGAATATTGCCCAAATCCTGGGAGAGAAGTGGATGCGGTCCACTTCCTGTCTTCAGTTTGCCCACAGTGGAGGAGTGCACAGAGCAGGGAAAGGCAGCCCCAGAGAGAGGCATGCCCTCCAGCATGCGGCAGACTGCTGGCCCAGTCCTGGCTCCATGGGTTGCTGTGTGGGCCCAGCAAGCTGACCAACCTCCCTGAACCTTAATTTAATCCTAGGTAGCCCAATTCCACTCGCTATTATAGGACTGCTGTGCAGGGACAGTCAATTAACTTAAGAAAAGGAACCTAGCTCCAAGGTTGGCAACCGGGAATTCCAGTTGATTCCATGGGCGGACCCCCTGAGGAATCCCCAAGCTGAAGTCTCGTGGAAGATGAGGTTCAGTGTGACTAGACTGAAGCACCAATCCAATGAAGGGGAAGTCCCACCCACTCTGCCCTGTGCCTGTATAAAGGTGAGGCGGGGCGGCCGCGCCACTCATTGAAGCCGCCAGTTGGGAGAGGAGCAGAGCCAGGCCGGTGCTCCCGAAGGCAGCAAGATGTTGCGAGCCACAGCTCCCTGCTGGTTCCCACCTGCATGCCCAGAAGCCAAGAAGGTGGCCGAGGAGGCGGCCCTCGAGGCAAGCCGCCAGTTGGGAGAGGAGCAGAGCCAGGCCGGTGCTCCCGAAGGCAGCAAGATGTTGCGAGCCACAGCTCCCTGCTGGTTCCCACCTGCATACCCAGAAGCTAAGAAGGTGGCCGAGGAGGCGCCCCACGAGGCAAGCCGCCATTTGGGAGTGGAGCAGAGCCAGGTCGGTGTTCCCGAAGGCAGCAAGATGTTGCGAGCCACAGCTCCCTGCTGGTTCCCTCCTGCATACCCAGAAGCCAAGAAGGTGGCCGAGGAGGCGGCCCTCGAGGCTCCAGAATTCCCACTGCCCTCTCATCAGCCTGCCCAGAGCTTCGGGCTCTGCGTGCCCCAGATGCACAACCAGGCCTCAGCACTCGTGGACATCCGGGCGGAGCCCCAGAATAGGGGTCCGGCGGTGCCCCCAGCGTGGCCCAAGATGGCGACGGAGGCGTGGTACTTCCCCGCGCAGAGGGGGTCGGCCTGCTGCTTGCCAGCCGCCCCAAGGCTGACAGAGAGGCCCTGTGGAGTCCGCATCTCAGCCCCCAGGGAGAGGAAGAGGATCGCCCACTTTCCCAGCCCCTGCTTGGTCGCAGGTCGCACCGATGCCAAGAGAACCCGGGTGGCCGGCAGCAGCCAACGCTCCAATGGCTCCAGGGTCGGCACACAGCCACGGAAGACTGGTCGCAACAGACGGGGGAGGGCATGCAAGACCTCCACCACACTCAGCTCTAAGCGAATCGTCCGTCGTCCATCCTTACCGACTTGGAAGAAACCCATTATCCTCCGAAGGTCTCGCTGCCAAGTCCCCACCGTCATCCGCCGAGGCTATCTCCAACTGTTCACCAAAGAGTGTCTCAAGTTCTGCGCCTCCCAGCAGGAGGCCGAGGAGAAGGCGCTGAACGAGGAGAAGGTGGCCTACGACTGCAGCCCCAACAAGAACATGTACCTGAATGTGGTCCTGAACACCCTCAAGAGACTGAAGGGCCTGACCCCCAGCTCCATGCCGGGCCTCAGCAGGGCCGCCCTGTACAGCCGCCTCCAGGAGTTCCTGCTCACCCAGGACCAGCTCAAGGAGAACGGCTACCCCTTCCCGCACCCCGAGCGGCCCGGAGGCGCCGTCCTCTTCACTGGCCAGGGGAAGGGGCCCGGCGACTCCTCCTGCAGGGTCTGCTGCCGTTGTGGCACCGACTACCTGGTGTCCTCCTCGGGCCGCTGTCTACGCGACCAGTTGTGTTATTATCACTGGGGGCGGGTCCGCTCCAGCCAAGTGGCTGGAGGCCGGGTTAGCCAGTACACCTGCTGTGCAGCTGCTCCTGGCTCAGTGGGCTGCCAGGTGGCGAAGCAGCACGTGCGGGACGGCCGCAAGGAGAGCCTCCATGGCTTCGTGAAGACCTTCAAGAAAGAGTTTTCCACAGACGCTTATCCAGGAATCTACGCCTTGGACTGTGAGATGTGCTACACCACGCATGGCCTGGAGCTGACCCGCGTGACCGTGGTGGACGCCGACATGCAAGTGGTGTACGACACCTTCGTCAAGCCCGACAACGAGATCGTGGACTACAACACCAGGTTTTCCGGAGTGACCGAGGCCGACGTCGCCAAGACGAGCGTCACGTTGCCCGAAGTCCAAGCCATCCTGCTGAGCTTTTTCAGCGCCCAAACCATCCTCATCGGGCACAGCCTGGAGAGCGATCTGCTGGCCCTCAAGCTGATCCACAGCACCGTGGTGGACACGGCCGTGCTCTTCCCGCACTACCTGGGTTTCCCCTACAAGCGTTCCCTCAGGAATCTCGCGGCCGACTACCTGGGACAGATCATCCAGGACAGCCAGGACGGCCACAACTCCAGCGAGGACGCAAACGCCTGCCTGCAGCTGGCGATGTGGAAGGTTCGACAGCGCGCCCAGATCCAGCCACGCCACCGGTCCGCCTCTCCCGCCGCCCTGGCCTGTCCTGAGCCCCAGGCCTCTTCCCAAACTGCCATCGATCCCGAGAGCTAGCCCTGTCCACCTCGCCGCAAAGCGAAAGAAACTGGAGCAGCCGGCGGCAGGAGAGGGCCAAAAGCCAAGACTAACCCCGACCCCGGACTCCCAGTCCCCCGGAGTCCCTGCCGCGGGCCGTCGTCCCTGTCCCCATCCCTCTGCCCCTCCCAGACCTCTGTCCTTCCACCAATGGGCTCCCCGAGGCCCCAGCCGCCACTCCCAGTCCCCGGAGACCCTGCCGCCGCCCCTGGCGCCTGTGCCCATCCCTCTGCCCCTCCCAGACCTCTGGCCTTCCACCACTAGCCTCCCCCAGCCCACCTGGACTTCCCCGGCCTCTGACAACAAGGCCAGCCCCCAGGCCCACCAGCCTCCTGATCGTCTTCGTTCTTGGGCCTCTTCCCCTTCTGTGGGGCTGTCTGAACCTCCCCTCCCCCACCCGATTTTTCCCCCGCCCCCGGGGCAGGCGCAGAATAAATGTCTGTATGAAGTTAAAAATTAAAAATAAAAAAAAAGCTAAAAACAACTCAAAGTCCTTTGCTTTTGAATGTGCGCTTACCTGGTTTTCTCTAGAGGCACCACTGTGAGGTGGCTCAAGCCCTTAGGCTCTGGAGTTAGACATCTGGGTTCCCATTCCAATTCCACCACTGACTAGCTTTGTCATATTGGACGCATAACTTTTTTGCGCTTCTACTTCTTGATCTTTCAAGTGTCATCAGAAGATAATTAGACACCCACACAATAGCAATGGGAGATTTTAACACCCCACCGTCAACATGAAACAGATCAACGAGACAGAAAGTTGAAAAGGATATCCAGGAACTGAACTTAGCTCTGCACCAAGCAGACCGAATAGACATCTACATTAACTCTCCACCCCAAATCAACAGAATATACATTCTTCTCAGCACCACATCACACTTATTCCAAAACTGACCACATAGTTGGAAGGAAAGCACTCCTCCGCAAATGCAAAAGAACAGAAATTACAACCAACTGTCTCTCAGACCCCAGGGCAGTCAAACTGGACCTCAGGATGAAGAAACTCACTCAAAACCGCTCAACTACACGGAAACGGAGCAATCTGCTCCTGAGTGACTACTGGGTACATAGCGAAATGAAGACAGAATAAAGATGTTCTTTGAAACCAATGAGAACAAAGACACAACATACCAGAATCTCTGGGATACATTGAAAGCAGTGTGTAGAGGGAAACGTAGCATTAAATGCCCACAAGAGAAAGCAGGAAAGATCTAAAATGGACACCCTCACGTCCCAATTCAAAGAACCAGGGAAGCAAGAGCAAACACAATGCCTGAATCAGTCAGTCAACTTCCAACAGGGCTCCAAGAGAGAATGAACCACCATGCCTCTTTAAATCCACGTTTCTATTTGGAATCTTCAATGAGAGATGAGACACTAAGCACCTAGTTTTGGTGGAATGGCTGATTTTGTCAATGTTTTCGGTGTGTGAGTGTGTGTGTGTGTGTGTGTATGTATGGATAACTAAATTAAACTGATAATCTGGATGCTTACATTTCCATTCATTTAATTTGTGTATGTGAGCCCACGCACACGTATATACACACACACTAACACTTCCAGAACACTGACTTAGTGAAGAACTGGATTTCCAGTGTGTCAGACAAATTTCAGAAAGCGCTGAAGAAGGGCATTTCTGATGGATTTCACCGTTCCTGGAATTTTATTTTCCTTTATAACTTAGAGTTCTTCTCTGGAGATTTAATAGATAAAAGTCTTTTGCAGTGTACGTTATTTCATTTTATTTTTATAATTTATTTGAATTGTCATTTTAAATTGACAAATAAAAATGATATATATTTATGGTGTACAACATGATGTTTCATATATGTATACATTGTGGAATGACACAAAAATCAAGCTAATTAACACATTCGTTTCCTCACATACTGATTTTATGGTGATGAGAACATGTTTCAAATCTACTCTGATAGCACATTTCAAGTATACAGTACATAGTTACCCACTGTGGTTGCCGTGCTGTTCAACATATCTCTAGAACTATTCGTATCTGGAATTTTGTATCATTAGACTAACATCTCCCAATCCCTCCCCGGCCCCTGCCTCGGGTAAGCAGCGTTCTGCTCTCTACGACTCTGAGTTCCACTTTTTTACATTGCACATAGAAGTGAGATCGTGCAGTATTTGTATTTCTGTGTTTGCTTTTTAAAACTTTATGATGTATTGATGTATTTTTTCAGACAGTGTCGGAGTCTGTCACCAAGGCTGGAGTACAGTGACACAAACACGGCTCACCACGGCCTCCACCTCCCGGGGTCAAGAGATCCTCCCACTTCAGCCTCCTGAGTAGCTAGGACTACAGGCGTCCAACACCACACCTGGCTAATTTTTGTATTTTTTGTAGAGATGGTTGATCTCCAACTCCTGGGCTCAACTCTTCCTCCTCCCTTCTCCTCCCAAAGTCCTGGGATTACAGGCCTGAGCCACTGTGTCTGGCCTTTGCTTTATTTCACACAGTAGAACATCCTCTAGGCTCATTCATGTTGCTAATGATAAGATTTCTTTCTTTTTCAAGGCTGAATAGGATTCTATTGGATATATGTACCTATATAGATAGATAGATAGATAGATAGATATACATTTATTATTATTGTTTTGGGGGGGATATGGTTTCGCTCGTGTTCCCCAGGCTGGAGTGCAGTGGCATGATTTCGGCTCACTACAACCTCTGCCTCCCAGGCTGAAGTGATTCTCCTGCCTCAGCTGAGATTAAAGGCATGTCCCATCATGTGCGGCCAATTTTGTGTTTCTAGGAGAGATGGGTTTTCACCATGTTGGCCAGGCTGGTCTCGAACTCCAACAATTCTACTTCAACTATTTATTGGATACAAATATTTATGTGTGAGAAACAAGATTTTCAAGAGTGAAAGATTTAAAAACGACTTAATTGTACATCAGTAAGAGGCTGGCTAACTAAATCAGAGTACGTTCATCCTTACAGAAGAATACTATGCAGCTAGAACAAAACCAAATGGAGGAAACTCTTCCAAATGGTAACTTGGAATGATGTTCAAGACTTATTGTAAAATAAGTTTACAGTAAGGTGTAAGGTACCTTATGGCAAAATTCTCTCAGAAATGTGTGTGTGTGGATTTCAAGTCATCCCAGTCCTAGAACATTGTGCTCTTTAGAGATGCCATACCTGTCTTTCCCTTTGTAATATCAAAGCAGTAATATCTTCTCTGGAGGCTTGTTGGGTGAATTGAATGGAAGAAAGTTAAGGAGGTACCAGAACCATTGCTGTTTCCCCTCCGTAGCCCTGCCACCCACTAAAGAAAGTTGGATGAGATTACTTAATGATTTCCCATTAAGTTGTATTTCCAAATATCATGATTACCATTTGAATGTAGTTGGTATGGAGCTTCGTGAGTGTGTGCTTCGTTTATTATGCATCACGTTCAGCTCCTTGTTATTTGCCTCCTAGTTATCATAGTAAAACTCTACTCCTCTACTCCGAGGAGCCCCTACCATCCGTATCGTCACTTTCCGGCCCAGCACTCTTCATGCTCGTTCGTTTAAAGCATTCTACATTGGGCAAATGAATCTTGGAAGGCAAAAGCTACTGAATTTAGCGAGTTTGTGGAGGCGTTCCCACCGATCAGCCAGGTGGAGTTCCACACACCCGATGACTGCACAACTCCTATAAGGCAGCAATATGCTGCAAACCCAGACGGCCACTCTTCTCACCCCTCGTCCCTTTGCTGTTCTGGATAATGAGGTCAATAGTCACCTAGGCAACTTGCAAAACTAACTGAAATGGAGAAAGGCCTTCCGGCTGGTGACTAGCCGAGGTCCACCTGGCCCCAATAAGCTGCTGAACAAGAAGGGCTGCCAGAAATTTCCCCCTAGGGAATTTGGTGGAGACGAAGACCTGCTCACTGGACAACGGTTCCTCCCAGGATACCCCCAAGCTGAAGAAGCGGGCTCTGAGCCACCCCCTTTCACCCTCCTTTTCCCCACCCTGGCCTGCTGAAGGTGCGCGTCAGGATGCGGACTACTGAGCCCTAAAGAAATAAGTCCTTCCACTTTGACCCCACGGAGGATTGCCTGCGCGGATCTTCAACGAGTCTACCAGTGTCTAGACACGGGAGCAGTTCTGTCTGGCACAGCAGCTCCCTCAAGGAAGACAAGAGTGAGGAGAAAGGAAACTCAAGTCTGACCACTCTGTCCTGGGAGACAAGAGGAGGATCTCATCTCTCATCTTTCCAAGCAAGGCAACGAGACTTTCTCTCATCTTTCCAAGCAAGGCAAGGAGACTTTTTCTCATGAGGAAACAAAAAGAAGTTGGAAGGAACGAAACCAGCCTGGAAGGTGAATTCCTAAGGATTGCCCATTGAAACTGACAAAATGGCCCTTGTTTGACGAGAGGAATGAGCAGAGCATTGATGTGGTCAAAAAGGACTCGAGTGAGACTTTCCCAGCATGTTTCTACCAAAGCTTTGTCTAAGTTTCGCAAAACACTCTCCTAATAAGCAGATGTTTGGCTCTTCAGAAAGTCAACATGCAAAATGCCTTGAGCGTCCCATAACACTGATGCCATGATGTTGCCTTTGGTCTGCCCTCCTTTTCCTTTGACTGGACCACTGCCATCTCTTGGTAGCCATCGCTTTGATGACGCTTTGTCTTCAGGATCATATTGGCAAAGCCATGTTCCAAATTCCGGTTACAATTTGTCAAACAGGTGCCCCAGGATCGTGATCCCTCCTGTTGAAAATTTCCACTGATAGCTCTCGTCCTCACTGCAGCTGATCTGGGCACAATGGTTTTCACAGCCACTGCAGGATTCATCTTCCACATCTTCTCATCTCTTCTTGAAACAAGCCATACCTCCGTAAAGAGTTGATTTCTTTGGGCTGGTGTCCTTAGAAGCTTTTCTTCAAACATCAATGATTTCTTCATTCTTCCACCCAAGCTTCACCGTCAATTGGATGTTTGCTCTTGCTGCAATTTTAGCGGAATTCAAGTTGCACTGATAGGAGGCCTTTTCAGTGGATATCTCATCCTTCTTAGTGCCTCCAATGAGATCCAGTTCAGAAAGGTTGTAAGAAGTTAGTACATGTTTATTTTAGTGAAAACGAATTGAAATCCATGCATAGATTTCTCACCATGTACATTTTCTATGAACTTTCGGAAGACCCCCTGTACTGAATATTGCCCAAATCCTGGGAGAGAAGTGGATGCGGTCCACTTCCTGTCTTCAGTTTGCCCACAGTGGAGGAGTGCACAGAGCAGGGAAAGGCAGCCCCAGAGAGAGGCATGCCCTCCAGCATGCGGCAGACTGCTGGCCCAGTCCTGGCTCCATGGGTTGCTGTGTGGGCCCAGCAAGCTGACCAACCTCCCTGAACCTTAATTTAATCCTAGGTAGCCCAATTCCACTCGCTATTATAGGACTGCTGTGCAGGGACAGTCAATTAACTTAAGAAAAGGAACCTAGCTCCAAGGTTGGCAACCGGGAATTCCAGTTGATTCCATGGGCGGACCCCCTGAGGAATCCCCAAGCTGAAGTCTCGTGGAAGATGAGGTTCAGTGTGACTAGACTGAAGCACCAATCCAATGAAGGGGAAGTCCCACCCACTCTGCCCTGTGCCTGTATAAAGGTGAGGCGGGGCGGCCGCGCCACTCATTGAAGCCGCCAGTTGGGAGAGGAGCAGAGCCAGGCCGGTGCTCCCGAAGGCAGCAAGATGTTGCGAGCCACAGCTCCCTGCTGGTTCCCACCTGCATGCCCAGAAGCCAAGAAGGTGGCCGAGGAGGCGGCCCTCGAGGCAAGCCGCCAGTTGGGAGAGGAGCAGAGCCAGGCCGGTGCTCCCGAAGGCAGCAAGATGTTGCGAGCCACAGCTCCCTGCTGGTTCCCACCTGCATACCCAGAAGCTAAGAAGGTGGCCGAGGAGGCGCCCCACGAGGCAAGCCGCCATTTGGGAGTGGAGCAGAGCCAGGTCGGTGTTCCCGAAGGCAGCAAGATGTTGCGAGCCACAGCTCCCTGCTGGTTCCCTCCTGGATACCCAGAAGCCAAGAAGGTGGCCGAGGAGGCGGCCCTCGAGGCTCCAGAATTCCCACTGCCCTCTCATCAGCCTGCCCAGAGCTTCGGGCTCTGCGTGCCCCAGATGCACAACCAGGCCTCAGCACTCGTGGACATCCGGGCGGAGCCCCAGAATAGGGGTCCGGCGGTGCCCCCAGCGTGGCCCAAGATGGCGACGGAGGCGTGGTACTTCCCCGCGCAGAGGGGGTCGGCCTGCTGCTTGCCAGCCGCCCCAAGGCTGACAGAGAGGCCCTGTGGAGTCCGCATCTCAGCCCCCAGGGAGAGGAAGAGGATCGCCCACTTTCCCAGCCCCTGCTTGGTCGCAGGTCGCACCGATGCCAAGAGAACCCGGGTGGCCGGCAGCAGCCAACGCTCCAATGGCTCCAGGGTCGGCACACAGCCACGGAAGACTGGTCGCAACAGACGGGGGAGGGCATGCAAGACCTCCACCACACTCAGCTCTAAGCGAATCGTCCGTCGTCCATCCTTACCGACTTGGAAGAAACCCATTATCCTCCGAAGGTCTCGCTGCCAAGTCCCCACCGTCATCCGCCGAGGCTATCTCCAACTGTTCACCAAAGAGTGTCTCAAGTTCTGCGCCTCCCAGCAGGAGGCCGAGGAGAAGGCGCTGAACGAGGAGAAGGTGGCCTACGACTGCAGCCCCAACAAGAACATGTACCTGAATGTGGTCCTGAACACCCTCAAGAGACTGAAGGGCCTGACCCCCAGCTCCATGCCGGGCCTCAGCAGGGCCACCCTGTACAGCCGCCTCCAGGAGTTCCTGCTCACCCAGGACCAGCTCAAGGAGAACGGCTACCCCTTCCCGCACCCCGAGCGGCCCGGAGGCGCCGTCCTCTTCACTGGCCAGGGGAAGGGGCCCGGCGACTCCTCCTGCAGGGTCTGCTGCCGTTGTGGCACCGACTACCTGGTGTCCTCCTCGGGCCGCTGTCTACGCGACCAGTTGTGTTATTATCACTGGGGGCGGGTCCGCTCCAGCCAAGTGGCTGGAGGCCGGGTTAGCCAGTACACCTGCTGTGCAGCTGCTCCTGGCTCAGTGGGCTGCCAGGTGGCGAAGCAGCACGTGCGGGACGGCCGCAAGGAGAGCCTCCATGGCTTCGTGAAGACCTTCAAGAAAGAGTTTTCCACAGACGCTTATCCAGGAATCTACGCCTTGGACTGTGAGATGTGCTACACCACGCATGGCCTGGAGCTGACCCGCGTCACCGTGGTGGACGCCGACATGCAAGTGGTGTACGACACCTTC
Source organism: Pongo pygmaeus (assembly GCF_028885625.2). Taxonomy (NCBI): domain Eukaryota; kingdom Metazoa; phylum Chordata; class Mammalia; order Primates; family Hominidae; genus Pongo; species Pongo pygmaeus. The sequence goes on from NC_072380.2 coordinate 52,831,620, forward strand.
GTCAAGCCCGACAACGAGATCGTGGACTACAACACCAGGTTTTCCGGAGTGACCGAGGCCGACGTCGCCAAGACGAGCGTCACGTTGCCCGAAGTCCAAGCCATCCTGCTGAGCTTTTTCAGCGCCCAAACCATCCTCATCGGGCACAGCCTGGAGAGCGATCTGCTGGCCCTCAAGCTGATCCACAGCACCGTGGTGGACACGGCCGTGCTCTTCCCGCACTACCTGGGTTTCCCCTACAAGCGTTCCCTCAGGAATCTCGCGGCCGACTACCTGGGACAGATCATCCAGGACAGCCAGGACGGCCACAACTCCAGCGAGGACGCAAACGCCTGCCTGCAGCTGGCGATGTGGAAGGTTCGACAGCGCGCCCAGATCCAGCCACGCCACCGGTCCGCCTCTCCCGCCGCCCTGGCCTGTCCTGAGCCCCAGGCCTCTTCCCAAACTGCCATCGATCCCGAGAGCTAGCCCTGTCCACCTCGCCGCAAAGCGAAAGAAACTGGAGCAGCCGGCGGCAGGAGAGGGCCAAAAGCCAAGACTAACCCCGACCCCGGACTCCCAGTCCCCCGGAGTCCCTGCCGCGGGCCGTCGTCCCTGTCCCCATCCCTCTGCCCCTCCCAGACCTCTGTCCTTCCACCAATGGGCTCCCCGAGGCCCCAGCCGCCACTCCCAGTCCCCGGAGACCCTGCCGCCGCCCCTGGCGCCTGTGCCCATCCCTCTGCCCCTCCCAGACCTCTGGCCTTCCACCACTAGCCTCCCCCAGCCCACCTGGACTTCCCCGGCCTCTGACAACAAGGCCAGCCCCCAGGCCCACCAGCCTCCTGATCGTCTTCGTTCTTGGGCCTCTTCCCCTTCTGTGGGGCTGTCTGAACCTCCCCTCCCCCACCCGATTTTTCCCCCGCCCCCGGGGCAGGCGCAGAATAAATGTCTGTATGAAGTTAAAAATTAAAAATAAAAAAAAAGCTAAAAACAACTCAAAGTCCTTTGCTTTTGAATGTGCGCTTACCTGGTTTTCTCTAGAGGCACCACTGTGAGGTGGCTCAAGCCCTTAGGCTCTGGAGTTAGACATCTGGGTTCCCATTCCAATTCCACCACTGACTAGCTTTGTCATATTGGACGCATAACTTTTTTGCGCTTCTACTTCTTGATCTTTCAAGTGTCATCAGAAGATAATTAGACACCCACACAATAGCAATGGGAGATTTTAACACCCCACCGTCAACATGAAACAGATCAACGAGACAGAAAGTTGAAAAGGATATCCAGGAACTGAACTTAGCTCTGCACCAAGCAGACCGAATAGACATCTACATTAACTCTCCACCCCAAATCAACAGAATATACATTCTTCTCAGCACCACATCACACTTATTCCAAAACTGACCACATAGTTGGAAGGAAAGCACTCCTCCGCAAATGCAAAAGAACAGAAATTACAACCAACTGTCTCTCAGACCCCAGGGCAGTCAAACTGGACCTCAGGATGAAGAAACTCACTCAAAACCGCTCAACTACACGGAAACGGAGCAATCTGCTCCTGAGTGACTACTGGGTACATAGCGAAATGAAGACAGAATAAAGATGTTCTTTGAAACCAATGAGAACAAAGACACAACATACCAGAATCTCTGGGATACATTGAAAGCAGTGTGTAGAGGGAAACGTAGCATTAAATGCCCACAAGAGAAAGCAGGAAAGATCTAAAATGGACACCCTCACGTCCCAATTCAAAGAACCAGGGAAGCAAGAGCAAACACAATGCCTGAATCAGTCAGTCAACTTCCAACAGGGCTCCAAGAGAGAATGAACCACCATGCCTCTTTAAATCCACGTTTCTATTTGGAATCTTCAATGAGAGATGAGACACTAAGCACCTAGTTTTGGTGGAATGGCTGATTTTGTCAATGTTTTCGGTGTGTGAGTGTGTGTGTGTGTGTGTGTATGTATGGATAACTAAATTAAACTGATAATCTGGATGCTTACATTTCCATTCATTTAATTTGTGTATGTGAGCCCACGCACACGTATATACACACACACTAACACTTCCAGAACACTGACTTAGTGAAGAACTGGATTTCCAGTGTGTCAGACAAATTTCAGAAAGCGCTGAAGAAGGGCATTTCTGATGGATTTCACCGTTCCTGGAATTTTATTTTCCTTTATAACTTAGAGTTCTTCTCTGGAGATTTAATAGATAAAAGTCTTTTGCAGTGTACGTTATTTCATTTTATTTTTATAATTTATTTGAATTGTCATTTTAAATTGACAAATAAAAATGATATATATTTATGGTGTACAACATGATGTTTCATATATGTATACATTGTGGAATGACACAAAAATCAAGCTAATTAACACATTCGTTTCCTCACATACTGATTTTATGGTGATGAGAACATGTTTCAAATCTACTCTGATAGCACATTTCAAGTATACAGTACATAGTTACCCACTGTGGTTGCCGTGCTGTTCAACATATCTCTAGAACTATTCGTATCTGGAATTTTGTATCATTAGACTAACATCTCCCAATCCCTCCCCGGCCCCTGCCTCGGGTAAGCAGCGTTCTGCTCTCTACGACTCTGAGTTCCACTTTTTTACATTGCACATAGAAGTGAGATCGTGCAGTATTTGTATTTCTGTGTTTGCTTTTTAAAACTTTATGATGTATTGATGTATTTTTTCAGACAGTGTCGGAGTCTGTCACCAAGGCTGGAGTACAGTGACACAAACACGGCTCACCACGGCCTCCACCTCCCGGGGTCAAGAGATCCTCCCACTTCAGCCTCCTGAGTAGCTAGGACTACAGGCGTCCAACACCACACCTGGCTAATTTTTGTATTTTTTGTAGAGATGGTTGATCTCCAACTCCTGGGCTCAACTCTTCCTCCTCCCTTCTCCTCCCAAAGTCCTGGGATTACAGGCCTGAGCCACTGTGTCTGGCGTTTGCTTTATTTCACACAGTAGAACATCCTCTAGGCTCATTCATGTTGCTAATGATAAGATTTCTTTCTTTTTCAAGGCTGAATAGGATTCTATTGGATATATGTACCTATATAGATAGAGAGATAGATAGATAGACATTTATTATTATTGTTTTGGGGGGGATATGGTTTCGCTCGTGTTCCCCAGGCTGGAGTGCAGTGGCATGATTTCGGCTCACTACAACCTCTGCCTCCCAGGCTGAAGTGATTCTCCTGCCTCAGCTGAGATTAAAGGCATGTCCCATCATGTGCGGCCAATTTTGTGTTTCTAGGAGAGATGGGTTTTCACCATGTTGGCCAGGCTTGTCTCGAACTCCAACAATTCTACTTCAACTATTTATTGGATACAAATATTTATGTGTGAGAAACAAGATTTTCAAGAGTGAAAGATTTAAAAACGACTTAATTGTACATCAGTAAGAGGCTGGCTAACTAAATCAGAGTACGTTCATCCTTACAGAAGAATACTATGCAGCTAGAACAAAACCAAATGGAGGAAACTCTTCCAAATGGTAACTTGGAATGATGTTCAAGACTTATTGTAAAATAAGTTTACAGTAAGGTGTAAGGTACCTTATGGCAAAATTCTCTCAGAAATGTGTGTGTGTGGATTTCAAGTCATCCCAGTCCTAGAACATTGTGCTCTTTAGAGATGCCATACCTGTCTTTCCCTTTGTAATATCAAAGCAGTAATATCTTCTCTGGAGGCTTGTTGGGTGAATTTAATGGAAGAAAGTTAAGGAGGTACCAGAACCATTGCTGTTTCCCCTCCGTAGCCCTGCCACCCACTAAAGAAAGTTGGATGAGATTACTTAATGATTTCCCATTAAGTTGTATTTCCAAATATCATGATTACCATTTGAATGTAGTTGGTATGGAGCTTCGTGAGTGTGTGCTTCGTTTATTATGCATCACGTTCAGCTCCTTGTTATTTGCCTCCTAGTTATCATAGTAAAACTCTACTCCTCTACTCCGAGGAGCCCCTACCATCCGTATCGTCACTTTCCGGCCCAGCACTCTTCATGCTCGTTCGTTTAAAGCATTCTACATTGGGCAAATGAATCTTGGAAGGCAAAAGCTACTGAATTTAGCGAGTTTGTGGAGGCGTTCCCACCGATCAGCCAGGTGGAGTTCCACACACCCGATGACTGCACAACTCCTATAAGGCAGCAATATGCTGCAAACCCAGACGGCCACTCTTCTCACCCCTCGTCCCTTTGCTGTTCTGGATAATGAGGTCAATAGTCACCTAGGCAACTTGCAAAACTAACTGAAATGGAGAAAGGCCTTCCGGCTGGTGACTAGCCGAGGTCCACCTGGCCCCAATAAGCTGCTGAACAAGAAGGGCTGCCAGAAATTTCCCCCTAGGGAATTTGGTGGAGACGAAGACCTGCTCACTGGACAACGGTTCCTCCCAGGATACCCCCAAGCTGAAGAAGCGGGCTCTGAGCCACCCCCTTTCACCCTCCTTTTCCCCACCCTGGCCTGCTGAAGGTGCGCGTCAGGATGCGGACTACTGAGCCCTAAAGAAATAAGTCCTTCCACTTTGACCCCACGGAGGATTGCCTGCGCGGATCTTCAACGAGTCTACCAGTGTCTAGACACGGGAGCAGTTCTGTCTGGCACAGCAGCTCCCTCAAGGAAGACAAGAGTGAGGAGAAAGGAAACTCAAGTCTGACCACTCTGTCCTGGGAGACAAGAGGAGGATCTCATCTCTCATCTTTCCAAGCAAGGCAACGAGACTTTCTCTCATCTTTCCAAGCAAGGCAAGGAGACTTTTTCTCATGAGGAAACAAAAAGAAGTTGGAAGGAACGAAACCAGCCTGGAAGGTGAATTCCTAAGGATTGCCCATTGAAACTGACAAAATGGCCCTTGTTTGACGAGAGGAATGAGCAGAGCATTGATGTGGTCAAAAAGGACTCGAGTGAGACTTTCCCAGCATGTTTCTACCAAAGCTTTGTCTAAGTTTCGCAAAACACTCTCCTAATAAGCAGATGTTTGGCTCTTCAGAAAGTCAACATGCAAAATGCCTTGAGCGTCCCATAACACTGATGCCATGATGTTGCCTTTGGTCTGCCCTCCTTTTCCTTTGACTGGACCACTGCCATCTCTTGGTAGCCATCGCTTTGATGACGCTTTGTCTTCAGGATCATATTGGCAAAGCCATGTTCCAAATTCCGGTTACAATTTGTCAAACAGGTGCCCCAGGATCGTGATCCCTCCTGTTGAAAATTTCCACTGATAGCTCTCGTCCTCACTGCAGCTGATCTGGGCACAATGGTTTTCACAGCCACTGCAGGATTCATCTTCCACATCTTCTCATCTCTTCTTGAAACAAGCCATACCTCCGTAAAGAGTTGATTTCTTTGGGCTGGTGTCCTTAGAAGCTTTTCTTCAAACATCAATGATTTCTTCATTCTTCCACCCAAGCTTCACCGTCAATTGGATGTTTGCTCTTGCTGCAATTTTAGCGGAATTCAAGTTGCACTGATAGGAGGCCTTTTCAGTGGATATCTCATCCTTCTTAGTGCCTCCAATGAGATCCAGTTCAGAAAGGTTGTAAGAAGTTAGTACATGTTTATTTTAGTGAAAACGAATTGAAATCCATGCATAGATTTCTCACCATGTACATTTTCTATGAACTTTCGGAAGACCCCCTGTACTGAATATTGCCCAAATCCTGGGAGAGAAGTGGATGCGGTCCACTTCCTGTCTTCAGTTTGCCCACAGTGGAGGAGTGCACAGAGCAGGGAAAGGCAGCCCCAGAGAGAGGCATGCCCTCCAGCATGCGGCAGACTGCTGGCCCAGTCCTGGCTCCATGGGTTGCTGTGTGGGCCCAGCAAGCTGACCAACCTCCCTGAACCTTAATTTAATCCTAGGTAGCCCAATTCCACTCGCTATTATAGGACTGCTGTGCAGGGACAGTCAATTAACTTAAGAAAAGGAACCTAGCTCCAAGGTTGGCAACCGGGAATTCCAGTTGATTCCATGGGCGGACCCCCTGAGGAATCCCCAAGCTGAAGTCTCGTGGAAGATGAGGTTCAGTGTGACTAGACTGAAGCACCAATCCAATGAAGGGGAAGTCCCACCCACTCTGCCCTGTGCCTGTATAAAGGTGAGGCGGGGCGGCCGCGCCACTCATTGAAGCCGCCAGTTGGGAGAGGAGCAGAGCCAGGCCGGTGCTCCCGAAGGCAGCAAGATGTTGCGAGCCACAGCTCCCTGCTGGTTCCCACCTGCATGCCCAGAAGCCAAGAAGGTGGCCGAGGAGGCGGCCCTCGAGGCAAGCCGCCAGTTGGGAGAGGAGCAGAGCCAGGCCGGTGCTCCCGAAGGCAGCAAGATGTTGCGAGCCACAGCTCCCTGCTGGTTCCCACCTGCATACCCAGAAGCTAAGAAGGTGGCCGAGGAGGCGCCCCACGAGGCAAGCCGCCATTTGGGAGTGGAGCAGAGCCAGGTCGGTGTTCCCGAAGGCAGCAAGATGTTGCGAGCCACAGCTCCCTGCTGGTTCCCTCCTGGATACCCAGAAGCCAAGAAGGTGGCCGAGGAGGCGGCCCTCGAGGCTCCAGAATTCCCACTGCCCTCTCATCAGCCTGCCCAGAGCTTCGGGCTCTGCGTGCCCCAGATGCACAACCAGGCCTCAGCACTCGTGGACATCCGGGCGGAGCCCCAGAATAGGGGTCCGGCGGTGCCCCCAGCGTGGCCCAAGATGGCGACGGAGGCGTGGTACTTCCCCGCGCAGAGGGGGTCGGCCTGCTGCTTGCCAGCCGCCCCAAGGCTGACAGAGAGGCCCTGTGGAGTCCGCATCTCAGCCCCCAGGGAGAGGAAGAGGATCGCCCACTTTCCCAGCCCCTGCTTGGTCGCAGGTCGCACCGATGCCAAGAGAACCCGGGTGGCCGGCAGCAGCCAACGCTCCAATGGCTCCAGGGTCGGCACACAGCCACGGAAGACTGGTCGCAACAGACGGGGGAGGGCATGCAAGACCTCCACCACACTCAGCTCTAAGCGAATCGTCCGTCGTCCATCCTTACCGACTTGGAAGAAACCCATTATCCTCCGAAGGTCTCGCTGCCAAGTCCCCACCGTCATCCGCCGAGGCTATCTCCAACTGTTCACCAAAGAGTGTCTCAAGTTCTGCGCCTCCCAGCAGGAGGCCGAGGAGAAGGCGCTGAACGAGGAGAAGGTGGCCTACGACTGCAGCCCCAACAAGAACATGTACCTGAATGTGGTCCTGAACACCCTCAAGAGACTGAAGGGCCTGACCCCCAGCTCCATGCCGGGCCTCAGCAGGGCCACCCTGTACAGCCGCCTCCAGGAGTTCCTGCTCACCCAGGACCAGCTCAAGGAGAACGGCTACCCCTTCCCGCACCCCGAGCGGCCCGGAGGCGCCGTCCTCTTCACTGGCCAGGGGAAGGGGCCCGGCGACTCCTCCTGCAGGGTCTGCTGCCGTTGTGGCACCGACTACCTGGTGTCCTCCTCGGGCCGCTGTCTACGCGACCAGTTGTGTTATTATCACTGGGGGCGGGTCCGCTCCAGCCAAGTGGCTGGAGGCCGGGTTAGCCAGTACACCTGCTGTGCAGCTGCTCCTGGCTCAGTGGGCTGCCAGGTGGCGAAGCAGCACGTGCGGGACGGCCGCAAGGAGAGCCTCCATGGCTTCGTGAAGACCTTCAAGAAAGAGTTTTCCACAGACGCTTATCCAGGAATCTACGCCTTGGACTGTGAGATGTGCTACACCACGCATGGCCTGGAGCTGACCCGCGTCACCGTGGTGGACGCCGACATGCAAGTGGTGTACGACACCTTCGTCAAGCCCGACAACGAGATCGTGGACTACAACACCAGGTTTTCCGGAGTGACCGAGGCCGACGTCGCCAAGACGAGCGTCACGTTGCCCGAAGTCCAAGCCATCCTGCTGAGCTTTTTCAGCGCCCAAACCATCCTCATCGGGCACAGCCTGGAGAGCGATCTGCTGGCCCTCAAGCTGATCCACAGCACCGTGGTGGACACGGCCGTGCTCTTCCCGCACTACCTGGGTTTCCCCTACAAGCGTTCCCTCAGGAATCTCGCGGCCGACTACCTGGGACAGATCATCCAGGACAGCCAGGACGGCCACAACTCCAGCGAGGACGCAAACGCCTGCCTGCAGCTGGCGATGTGGAAGGTTCGACAGCGCGCCCAGATCCAGCCACGCCACCGGTCCGCCTCTCCCGCCGCCCTGGCCTGTCCTGAGCCCCAGGCCTCTTCCCAAACTGCCATCGATCCCGAGAGCTAGCCCTGTCCACCTCGCCGCAAAGCGAAAGAAACTGGAGCAGCCGGCGGCAGGAGAGGGCCAAAAGCCAAGACTAACCCCGACCCCGGACTCCCAGTCCCCCGGAGTCCCTGCCGCGGGCCGTCGTCCCTGTCCCCATCCCTCTGCCCCTCCCAGACCTCTGTCCTTCCACCAATGGGCTCCCCGAGGCCCCAGCCGCCACTCCCAGTCCCCGGAGACCCTGCCGCCGCCCCTGGCGCCTGTGCCCATCCCTCTGCCCCTCCCAGACCTCTGGCCTTCCACCACTAGCCTCCCCCAGCCCACCTGGACTTCCCCGGCCTCTGACAACAAGGCCAGCCCCCAGGCCCACCAGCCTCCTGATCGTCTTCGTTCTTGGGCCTCTTCCCCTTCTGTGGGGCTGTCTGAACCTCCCCTCCCCCACCCGATTTTTCCCCCGCCCCCGGGGCAGGCGCAGAATAAATGTCTGTATGAAGTTAAAAATTAAAAATAAAAAAAAAGCTAAAAACAACTCAAAGTCCTTTGCTTTTGAATGTGCGCTTACCTGGTTTTCTCTAGAGGCACCACTGTGAGGTGGCTCAAGCCCTTAGGCTCTGGAGTTAGACATCTGGGTTCCCATTCCAATTCCACCACTGACTAGCTTTGTCATATTGGACGCATAACTTTTTTGCGCTTCTACTTCTTGATCTTTCAAGTGTCATCAGAAGATAATTAGACACCCACACAATAGCAATGGGAGATTTTAACACCCCACCGTCAACATGAAACAGATCAACGAGACAGAAAGTTGAAAAGGATATCCAGGAACTGAACTTAGCTCTGCACCAAGCAGACCGAATAGACATCTACATTAACTCTCCACCCCAAATCAACAGAATATACATTCTTCTCAGCACCACATCACACTTATTCCAAAACTGACCACATAGTTGGAAGGAAAGCACTCCTCCGCAAATGCAAAAGAACAGAAATTACAACCAACTGTCTCTCAGACCCCAGGGCAGTCAAACTGGACCTCAGGATGAAGAAACTCACTCAAAACCGCTCAACTACACGGAAACGGAGCAATCTGCTCCTGAGTGACTACTGGGTACATAGCGAAATGAAGACAGAATAAAGATGTTCTTTGAAACCAATGAGAACAAAGACACAACATACCAGAATCTCTGGGATACATTGAAAGCAGTGTGTAGAGGGAAACGTAGCATTAAATGCCCACAAGAGAAAGCAGGAAAGATCTAAAATGGACACCCTCACGTCCCAATTCAAAGAACCAGGGAAGCAAGAGCAAACACAATGCCTGAATCAGTCAGTCAACTTCCAACAGGGCTCCAAGAGAGAATGAACCACCATGCCTCTTTAAATCCACGTTTCTATTTGGAATCTTCAATGAGAGATGAGACACTAAGCACCTAGTTTTGGTGGAATGGCTGATTTTGTCAATGTTTTCGGTGTGTGAGTGTGTGTGTGTGTGTGTGTATGTATGGATAACTAAATTAAACTGATAATCTGGATGCTTACATTTCCATTCATTTAATTTGTGTATGTGAGCCCACGCACACGTATATACACACACACTAACACTTCCAGAACACTGACTTAGTGAAGAACTGGATTTCCAGTGTGTCAGACAAATTTCAGAAAGCGCTGAAGAAGGGCATTTCTGATGGATTTCACCGTTCCTGGAATTTTATTTTCCTTTATAACTTAGAGTTCTTCTCTGGAGATTTAATAGATAAAAGTCTTTTGCAGTGTACGTTATTTCATTTTATTTTTATAATTTATTTGAATTGTCATTTTAAATTGACAAATAAAAATGATATATATTTATGGTGTACAACATGATGTTTCATATATGTATACATTGTGGAATGACACAAAAATCAAGCTAATTAACACATTCGTTTCCTCACATACTGATTTTATGGTGATGAGAACATGTTTCAAATCTACTCTGATAGCACATTTCAAGTATACAGTACATAGTTACCCACTGTGGTTGCCGTGCTGTTCAACATATCTCTAGAACTATTCGTATCTGGAATTTTGTATCATTAGACTAACATCTCCCAATCCCTCCCCGGCCCCTGCCTCGGGTAAGCAGCGTTCTGCTCTCTACGACTCTGAGTTCCACTTTTTTACATTGCACATAGAAGTGAGATCGTGCAGTATTTGTATTTCTGTGTTTGCTTTTTAAAACTTTATGATGTATTGATGTATTTTTTCAGACAGTGTCGGAGTCTGTCACCAAGGCTGGAGTACAGTGACACAAACACGGCTCACCACGGCCTCCACCTCCCGGGGTCAAGAGATCCTCCCACTTCAGCCTCCTGAGTAGCTAGGACTACAGGCGTCCAACACCACACCTGGCTAATTTTTGTATTTTTTGTAGAGATGGTTGATCTCCAACTCCTGGGCTCAACTCTTCCTCCTCCCTTCTCCTCCCAAAGTCCTGGGATTACAGGCCTGAGCCACTGTGTCTGGCGTTTGCTTTATTTCACACAGTAGAACATCCTCTAGGCTCATTCATGTTGCTAATGATAAGATTTCTTTCTTTTTCAAGGCTGAATAGGATTCTATTGGATATATGTACCTATATAGATAGAGAGATAGATAGATAGACATTTATTATTATTGTTTTGGGGGGGATATGGTTTCGCTCGTGTTCCCCAGGCTGGAGTGCAGTGGCATGATTTCGGCTCACTACAACCTCTGCCTCCCAGGCTGAAGTGATTCTCCTGCCTCAGCTGAGATTAAAGGCATGTCCCATCATGTGCGGCCAATTTTGTGTTTCTAGGAGAGATGGGTTTTCACCATGTTGGCCAGGCTTGTCTCGAACTCCAACAATTCTACTTCAACTATTTATTGGATACAAATATTTATGTGTGAGAAACAAGATTTTCAAGAGTGAAAGATTTAAAAACGACTTAATTGTACATCAGTAAGAGGCTGGCTAACTAAATCAGAGTACGTTCATCCTTACAGAAGAATACTATGCAGCTAGAACAAAACCAAATGGAGGAAACTCTTCCAAATGGTAACTTGGAATGATGTTCAAGACTTATTGTAAAATAAGTTTACAGTAAGGTGTAAGGTACCTTATGGCAAAATTCTCTCAGAAATGTGTGTGTGTGGATTTCAAGTCATCCCAGTCCTAGAACATTGTGCTCTTTAGAGATGCCATACCTGTCTTTCCCTTTGTAATATCAAAGCAGTAATATCTTCTCTGGAGGCTTGTTGGGTGAATTTAATGGAAGAAAGTTAAGGAGGTACCAGAACCATTGCTGTTTCCCCTCCGTAGCCCTGCCACCCACTAAAGAAAGTTGGATGAGATTACTTAATGATTTCCCATTAAGTTGTATTTCCAAATATCATGATTACCATTTGAATGTAGTTGGTATGGAGCTTCGTGAGTGTGTGCTTCGTTTATTATGCATCACGTTCAGCTCCTTGTTATTTGCCTCCTAGTTATCATAGTAAAACTCTACTCCTCTACTCCGAGGAGCCCCTACCATCCGTATCGTCACTTTCCGGCCCAGCACTCTTCATGCTCGTTCGTTTAAAGCATTCTACATTGGGCAAATGAATCTTGGAAGGCAAAAGCTACTGAATTTAGCGAGTTTGTGGAGGCGTTCCCACCGATCAGCCAGGTGGAGTTCCACACACCCGATGACTGCACAACTCCTATAAGGCAGCAATATGCTGCAAACCCAGACGGCCACTCTTCTCACCCCTCGTCCCTTTGCTGTTCTGGATAATGAGGTCAATAGTCACCTAGGCAACTTGCAAAACTAACTGAAATGGAGAAAGGCCTTCCGGCTGGTGACTAGCCGAGGTCCACCTGGCCCCAATAAGCTGCTGAACAAGAAGGGCTGCCAGAAATTTCCCCCTAGGGAATTTGGTGGAGACGAAGACCTGCTCACTGGACAACGGTTCCTCCCAGGATACCCCCAAGCTGAAGAAGCGGGCTCTGAGCCACCCCCTTTCACCCTCCTTTTCCCCACCCTGGCCTGCTGAAGGTGCGCGTCAGGATGCGGACTACTGAGCCCTAAAGAAATAAGTCCTTCCACTTTGACCCCACGGAGGATTGCCTGCGCGGATCTTCAACGAGTCTACCAGTGTCTAGACACGGGAGCAGTTCTGTCTGGCACAGCAGCTCCCTCAAGGAAGACAAGAGTGAGGAGAAAGGAAACTCAAGTCTGACCACTCTGTCCTGGGAGACAAGAGGAGGATCTCATCTCTCATCTTTCCAAGCAAGGCAACGAGACTTTCTCTCATCTTTCCAAGCAAGGCAAGGAGACTTTTTCTCATGAGGAAACAAAAAGAAGTTGGAAGGAACGAAACCAGCCTGGAAGGTGAATTCCTAAGGATTGCCCATTGAAACTGACAAAATGGCCCTTGTTTGACGAGAGGAATGAGCAGAGCATTGATGTGGTCAAAAAGGACTCGAGTGAGACTTTCCCAGCATGTTTCTACCAAAGCTTTGTCTAAGTTTCGCAAAACACTCTCCTAATAAGCAGATGTTTGGCTCTTCAGAAAGTCAACATGCAAAATGCCTTGAGCGTCCCATAACACTGATGCCATGATGTTGCCTTTGGTCTGCCCTCCTTTTCCTTTGACTGGACCACTGCCATCTCTTGGTAGCCATCGCTTTGATGACGCTTTGTCTTCAGGATCATATTGGCAAAGCCATGTTCCAAATTCCGGTTACAATTTGTCAAACAGGTGCCCCAGGATCGTGATCCCTCCTGTTGAAAATTTCCACTGATAGCTCTCGTCCTCACTGCAGCTGATCTGGGCACAATGGTTTTCACAGCCACTGCAGGATTCATCTTCCACATCTTCTCATCTCTTCTTGAAACAAGCCATACCTCCGTAAAGAGTTGATTTCTTTGGGCTGGTGTCCTTAGAAGCTTTTCTTCAAACATCAATGATTTCTTCATTCTTCCACCCAAGCTTCACCGTCAATTGGATGTTTGCTCTTGCTGCAATTTTAGCGGAATTCAAGTTGCACTGATAGGAGGCCTTTTCAGTGGATATCTCATCCTTCTTAGTGCCTCCAATGAGATCCAGTTCAGAAAGGTTGTAAGAAGTTAGTACATGTTTATTTTAGTGAAAACGAATTGAAATCCATGCATAGATTTCTCACCATGTACATTTTCTATGAACTTTCGGAAGACCCCCTGTACTGAATATTGCCCAATTCCTGGGAGAGAAGTGGATGCGGTCCACTTCCTGTCTTCAGTTTGCCCACAGTGGAGGAGTGCACAGAGCAGGGAAAGGCAGCCCCAGAGAGAGGCATGCCCTCCAGCATGCGGCAGACTGCTGGCCCAGTCCTGGCTCCATGGGTTGCTGTGTGGGCCCAGCAAGCTGACCAACCTCCCTGAACCTTAATTTAATCCTAGGTAGCCCAATTCCACTCGCTATTATAGGACTGCTGTGCAGGGACAGTCAATTAACTTAAGAAAAGGAACCTAGCTCCAAGGTTGGCAACCGGGAATTCCAGTTGATTCCATGGGCGGACCCCCTGAGGAATCCCCAAGCTGAAGTCTCGTGGAAGATGAGGTTCAGTGTGACTAGACTGAAGCACCAATCCAATGAAGGGGAAGTCCCACCCACTCTGCCCTGTGCCTGTATAAAGGTGAGGCGGGGCGGCCGCGCCACTCATTGAAGCCGCCAGTTGGGAGAGGAGCAGAGCCAGGCCGGTGCTCCCGAAGGCAGCAAGATGTTGCGAGCCACAGCTCCCTGCTGGTTCCCACCTGCATGCCCAGAAGCCAAGAAGGTGGCCGAGGAGGCGGCCCTCGAGGCAAGCCGCCAGTTGGGAGAGGAGCAGAGCCAGGCCGGTGCTCCCGAAGGCAGCAAGATGTTGCGAGCCACAGCTCCCTGCTGGTTCCCACCTGTATACCCAGAAGCTAAGAAGGTGGCCGAGGAGGCGCCCCACGAGGCAAGCCGCCATTTGGGAGTGGAGCAGAGCCAGGTCGGTGTTCCCGAAGGCAGCAAGATGTTGCGAGCCACAGCTCCCTGCTGGTTCCCTCCTGGATACCCAGAAGCCAAGAAGGTGGCCGAGGAGGCGGCCCTCGAGGCTCCAGAATTCCCACTGCCCTCTCATCAGCCTGCCCAGAGCTTCGGGCTCTGCGTGCCCCAGATGCACAACCAGGCCTCAGCACTCGTGGACATCCGGGCGGAGCCCCAGAATAGGGGTCCGGCGGTGCCCCCAGCGTGGCCCAAGATGGCGACGGAGGCGTGGTACTTCCCCGCGCAGAGGGGGTCGGCCTGCTGCTTGCCAGCCGCCCCAAGGCTGACAGAGAGGCCCTGTGGAGTCCGCATCTCAGCCCCCAGGGAGAGGAAGAGGATCGCCCACTTTCCCAGCCCCTGCTTGGTCGCAGGTCGCACCGATGCCAAGAGAACCCGGGTGGCCGGCAGCAGCCAACGCTCCAATGGCTCCAGGGTCGGCACACAGCCACGGAAGACTGGTCGCAACAGACGGGGGAGGGCATGCAAGACCTCCACCACACTCAGCTCTAAGCGAATCGTCCGTCGTCCATCCTTACCGACTTGGAAGAAACCCATTATCCTCCGAAGGTCTCGCTGCCAAGTCCCCACCGTCATCCGCCGAGGCTATCTCCAACTGTTCACCAAAGAGTGTCTCAAGTTCTGCGCCTCCCAGCAGGAGGCCGAGGAGAAGGCGCTGAACGAGGAGAAGGTGGCCTACGACTGCAGCCCCAACAAGAACATGTACCTGAATGTGGTCCTGAACACCCTCAAGAGACTGAAGGGCCTGACCCCCAGCTCCATGCCGGGCCTCAGCAGGGCCGCCCTGTACAGCCGCCTCCAGGAGTTCCTGCTCACCCAGGACCAGCTCAAGGAGAACGGCTACCCCTTCCCGCACCCCGAGCGGCCCGGAGGCGCCGTCCTCTTCACTGGCCAGGGGAAGGGGCCCGGCGACTCCTCCTGCAGGGTCTGCTGCCGTTGTGGCACCGACTACCTGGTGTCCTCCTCGGGCCGCTGTCTACGCGACCAGTTGTGTTATTATCACTGGGGGCGGGTCCGCTCCAGCCAAGTGGCTGGAGGCCGGGTTAGCCAGTACACCTGCTGTGCAGCTGCTCCTGGCTCAGTGGGCTGCCAGGTGGCGAAGCAGCACGTGCGGGACGGCCGCAAGGAGAGCCTCCATGGCTTCGTGAAGACCTTCAAGAAAGAGTTTTCCACAGACGCTTATCCAGGAATCTACGCCTTGGACTGTGAGATGTGCTACACCACGCATGGCCTGGAGCTGACCCGCGTCACCGTGGTGGGCGCCGACATGCAAGTGGTGTACGACACCTTCGTCAAGCCCGACAACGAGATCGTGGACTACAACACCAGGTTTTCCGGAGTGACCGAGGCCGACGTCGCCAAGACGAGCGTCACGTTGCCCGAAGTCCAAGCCATCCTGCTGAGCTTTTTCAGCGCCCAAACCATCCTCATCGGGCACAGCCTGGAGAGCGATCTGCTGGCCCTCAAGCTGATCCACAGCACCGTGGTGGACACGGCCGTGCTCTTCCCGCACTACCTGGGTTTCCCCTACAAGCGTTCCCTCAGGAATCTCGCGGCCGACTACCTGGGACAGATCATCCAGGACAGCCAGGACGGCCACAACTCCAGCGAGGACGCAAACGCCTGCCTGCAGCTGGCGATGTGGAAGGTTCGACAGCGCGCCCAGATCCAGCCACGCCACCGGTCCGCCTCTCCCGCCGCCCTGGCCTGTCCTGAGCCCCAGGCCTCTTCCCAAACTGCCATCGATCCCGAGAGCTAGCCCTGTCCACCTCGCCGCAAAGCGAAAGAAACTGGAGCAGCCGGCGGCAGGAGAGGGCCAAAAGCCAAGACTAACCCCGACCCCGGACTCCCAGTCCCCCGGAGTCCCTGCCGCGGGCCGTCGTCCCTGTCCCCATCCCTCTGCCCCTCCCAGACCTCTGTCCTTCCACCAATGGGCTCCCCGAGGCCCCAGCCGCCACTCCCAGTCCCCGGAGACCCTGCCGCCGCCCCTGGCGCCTGTGCCCATCCCTCTGCCCCTCCCAGACCTCTGGCCTTCCACCACTAGCCTCCCCCAGCCCACCTGGACTTCCCCGGCCTCTGACAACAAGGCCAGCCCCCAGGCCCACCAGCCTCCTGATCGTCTTCGTTCTTGGGCCTCTTCCCCTTCTGTGGGGCTGTCTGAACCTCCCCTCCCCCACCCGATTTTTCCCCCGCCCCCGGGGCAGGCGCAGAATAAATGTCTGTATGAAGTTAAAAATTAAAAATAAAAAAAAAGCTAAAAACAACTCAAAGTCCTTTGCTTTTGAATGTGCGCTTACCTGGTTTTCTCTAGAGGCACCACTGTGAGGTGGCTCAAGCCCTTAGGCTCTGGAGTTAGACATCTGGGTTCCCATTCCAATTCCACCACTGACTAGCTTTGTCATATTGGACGCATAACCTTTTTGCGCTTCTACTTCTTGATCTTTCAAGTGTCATCAGAAGATAATTAGACACCCACACAATAGCAATGGGAGATTTTAACACCCCACCGTCAACATGAAACAGATCAACGAGACAGAAAGTTGAAAAGGATATCCAGGAACTGAACTTAGCTCTGCACCAAGCAGACCGAATAGACATCTACATTAACTCTCCACCCCAAATCAACAGAATATACATTCTTCTCAGCACCACATCACACTTATTCCAAAACTGACCACATAGTTGGAAGGAAAGCACTCCTCCGCAAATGCAAAAGAACAGAAATTACAACCAACTGTCTCTCAGACCCCAGGGCAGTCAAACTGGACCTCAGGATGAAGAAACTCACTCAAAACCGCTCAACTACACGGAAACGGAGCAATCTGCTCCTGAGTGACTACTGGGTACATAGCGAAATGAAGACAGAATAAAGATGTTCTTTGAAACCAATGAGAACAAAGACACAACATACCAGAATCTCTGGGATACATTGAAAGCAGTGTGTAGAGGGAAACGTAGCATTAAATGCCCACAAGAGAAAGCAGGAAAGATCTAAAATGGACACCCTCACGTCCCAATTCAAAGAACCAGGGAAGCAAGAGCAAACACAATGCCTGAATCAGTCAGTCAACTTCCAACAGGGCTCCAAGAGAGAATGAACCACCATGCCTCTTTAAATCCACGTTTCTATTTGGAATCTTCAATGAGAGATGAGACACTAAGCACCTAGTTTTGGTGGAATGGCTGATTTTGTCAATGTTTTCGGTGTGTGAGTGTGTGTGTGTGTGTGTGTATGTATGGATAACTAAATTAAACTGATAATCTGGATGCTTACATTTCCATTCATTTAATTTGTGTATGTGAGCCCACGCACACGTATATACACACACACTAACACTTCCAGAACACTGACTTAGTGAAGAACTGGATTTCCAGTGTGTCAGACAAATTTCAGAAAGCGCTGAAGAAGGGCATTTCTGATGGATTTCACCGTTCCTGGAATTTTATTTTCCTTTATAACTTAGAGTTCTTCTCTGGAGATTTAATAGATAAAAGTCTTTTGCAGTGTACGTTATTTCATTTTATTTTTATAATTTATTTGAATTGTCATTTTAAATTGACAAATAAAAATGATATATATTTATGGTGTACAACATGATGTTTCATATATGTATACATTGTGGAATGACACAAAAATCAAGCTAATTAACACATTCGTTTCCTCACATACTGATTTTATGGTGATGAGAACATGTTTCAAATCTACTCTGATAGCACATTTCAAGTATACAGTACATAGTTACCCACTGTGGTTGCCGTGCTGTTCAACATATCTCTAGAACTATTCGTATCTGGAATTTTGTATCATTAGACTAACATCTCCCAATCCCTCCCCGGCCCCTGCCTCGGGTAAGCAGCGTTCTGCTCTCTACGACTCTGAGTTCCACTTTTTTACATTGCACATAGAAGTGAGATCGTGCAGTATTTGTATTTCTGTGTTTGCTTTTTAAAACTTTATGATGTATTGATGTATTTTTTCAGACAGTGTCGGAGTCTGTCACCAAGGCTGGAGTACAGTGACACAAACACGGCTCACCACGGCCTCCACCTCCCGGGGTCAAGAGATCCTCCCACTTCAGCCTCCTGAGTAGCTAGGACTACAGGCGTCCAACACCACACCTGGCTAATTTTTGTATTTTTTGTAGAGATGGTTGATCTCCAACTCCTGGGCTCAACTCTTCCTCCTCCCTTCTCCTCCCAAAGTCCTGGGATTACAGGCCTGAGCCACTGTGTCTGGCCTTTGCTTTATTTCACACAGTAGAACATCCTCTAGGCTCATTCATGTTGCTAATGATAAGATTTCTTTCTTTTTCAAGGCTGAATAGGATTCTATTGGATATATGTACCTATATAGATAGAGAGATAGATAGATAGACATTTATTATTATTGTTTTGGGGGGGATATGGTTTCGCTCGTGTTCCCCAGGCTGGAGTGCAGTGGCATGATTTCGGCTCACTACAACCTCTGCCTCCCAGGCTGAAGTGATTCTCCTGCCTCAGCTGAGATTAAAGGCATGTCCCATCATGTGCGGCCAATTTTGTGTTTCTAGGAGAGATGGGTTTTCACCATGTTGGCCAGGCTTGTCTCGAACTCCAACAATTCTACTTCAACTATTTATTGGATACAAATATTTATGTGTGAGAAACAAGATTTTCAAGAGTGAAAGATTTAAAAACGACTTAATTGTACATCAGTAAGAGGCTGGCTAACTAAATCAGAGTACGTTCATCCTTACAGAAGAATACTATGCAGCTAGAACAAAACCAAATGGAGGAAACTCTTCCAAATGGTAACTTGGAATGATGTTCAAGACTTATTGTAAAATAAGTTTACAGTAAGGTGTAAGGTACCTTATGGCAAAATTCTCTCAGAAATGTGTGTGTGTGGATTTCAAGTCATCCCAGTCCTAGAACATTGTGCTCTTTAGAGATGCCATACCTGTCTTTCCCTTTGTAATATCAAAGCAGTAATATCTTCTCTGGAGGCTTGTTGGGTGAATTGAATGGAAGAAAGTTAAGGAGGTACCAGAACCATTGCTGTTTCCCCTCCGTAGCCCTGCCACCCACTAAAGAAAGTTGGATGAGATTACTTAATGATTTCCCATTAAGTTGTATTTCCAAATATCATGATTACCATTTGAATGTAGTTGGTATGGAGCTTCGTGAGTGTGTGCTTCGTTTATTATGCATCACGTTCAGCTCCTTGTTATTTGCCTCCTAGTTATCATAGTAAAACTCTACTCCTCTACTCCGAGGAGCCCCTACCATCCGTATCGTCACTTTCCGGCCCAGCACTCTTCATGCTCGTTCGTTTAAAGCATTCTACATTGGGCAAATGAATCTTGGAAGGCAAAAGCTACTGAATTTAGCGAGTTTGTGGAGGCGTTCCCACCGATCAGCCAGGTGGAGTTCCACACACCCGATGACTGCACAACTCCTATAAGGCAGCAATATGCTGCAAACCCAGACGGCCACTCTTCTCACCCCTCGTCCCTTTGCTGTTCTGGATAATGAGGTCAATAGTCACCTAGGCAACTTGCAAAACTAACTGAAATGGAGAAAGGCCTTCCGGCTGGTGACTAGCCGAGGTCCACCTGGCCCCAATAAGCTGCTGAACAAGAAGGGCTGCCAGAAATTTCCCCCTAGGGAATTTGGTGGAGACGAAGACCTGCTCACTGGACAACGGTTCCTCCCAGGATACCCCCAAGCTGAAGAAGCGGGCTCTGAGCCACCCCCTTTCACCCTCCTTTTCCCCACCCTGGCCTGCTGAAGGTGCGCGTCAGGATGCGGACTACTGAGCCCTAAAGAAATAAGTCCTTCCACTTTGACCCCACGGAGGATTGCCTGCGCGGATCTTCAACGAGTCTACCAGTGTCTAGACACGGGAGCAGTTCTGTCTGGCACAGCAGCTCCCTCAAGGAAGACAAGAGTGAGGAGAAAGGAAACTCAAGTCTGACCATTCTGTCCTGGGAGACAAGAGGAGGATCTCATCTCTCATCTTTCCAAGCAAGGCAACGAGACTTTCTCTCATCTTTCCAAGCAAGGCAAGGAGACTTTTTCTCATGAGGAAACAAAAAGAAGTTGGAAGGAACGAAACCAGCCTGGAAGGTGAATTCCTAAGGATTGCCCATTGAAACTGACAAAATGGCCCTTGTTTGACGAGAGGAATGAGCAGAGCATTGATGTGGTCAAAAAGGACTCGAGTGAGACTTTCCCAGCATGTTTCTACCAAAGCTTTGTCTAAGTTTCGCAAAACACTCTCCTAATAAGCAGATGTATGGCTCTTCAGAAAGTCAACATGCAAAATGCCTTGAGCGTCCCATAACACTGATGCCATGATGTTGCCTTTGGTCTGCCCTCCTTTTCCTTTGACTGGACCACTGCCATCTCTTGGTAGCCATCGCTTTGATGACGCTTTGTCTTCAGGATCATATTGGCAAAGCCATGTTCCAAATTCCGGTTACAATTTGTCAAACAGGTGCCCCAGGATCGTGATCCCTCCTGTTGAAAATTTCCACTGATAGCTCTCGTCCTCACTGCAGCTGATCTGGGCACAATGGTTTTCACAGCCACTGCAGGATTCATCTTCCACATCTTCTCATCTCTTCTTGAAACAAGCCATACCTCCGTAAAGAGTTGATTTCTTTGGGCTGGTGTCCTTAGAAGCTTTTCTTCAAACATCAATGATTTCTTCATTCTTCCACCCAAGCTTCACCGTCAATTGGATGTTTGCTCTTGCTGCAATTTTAGCGGAATTCAAGTTGCACTGATAGGAGGCCTTTTCAGTGGATATCTCATCCTTCTTAGTGCCTCCAATGAGATCCAGTTCAGAAAGGTTGTAAGAAGTTAGTACATGTTTATTTTAGTGAAAACGAATTGAAATCCATGCATAGATTTCTCACCATGTACATTTTCTATGAACTTTCGGAAGACCCCCTGTACTGAATATTGCCCAAATCCTGGGAGAGAAGTGGATGCGGTCCACTTCCTGTCTTCAGTTTGCCCACAGTGGAGGAGTGCACAGAGCAGGGAAAGGCAGCCCCAGAGAGAGGCATGCCCTCCAGCATGCGGCAGACTGCTGGCCCAGTCCTGGCTCCATGGGTTGCTGTGTGGGCCCAGCAAGCTGACCAACCTCCCTGAACCTTAATTTAATCCTAGGTAGCCCAATTCCACTCGCTATTATAGGACTGCTGTGCAGGGACAGTCAATTAACTTAAGAAAAGGAACCTAGCTCCAAGGTTGGCAACCGGGAATTCCAGTTGATTCCATGGGCGGACCCCCTGAGGAATCCCCAAGCTGAAGTCTCGTGGAAGATGAGGTTCAGTGTGACTAGACTGAAGCACCAATCCAATGAAGGGGAAGTCCCACCCACTCTGCCCTGTGCCTGTATAAAGGTGAGGCGGGGCGGCCGCGCCACTCATTGAAGCCGCCAGTTGGGAGAGGAGCAGAGCCAGGCCGGTGCTCCCGAAGGCAGCAAGATGTTGCGAGCCACAGCTCCCTGCTGGTTCCCACCTGCATACCCAGAAGCTAAGAAGGTGGCCGAGGAGGCGGCCCACGAGGCAAGCCGCCATTTGGGAGAGGAGCAGAGCCAGGTCGGTGTTCCCGAAGGCAGCAAGATGTTGCGAGCCACAGCTCCCTGCTGGTTCCCACCTGCATGCCCAGAAGCCAAGAAGGTGGCCGAGGAGGCGGCCCTCGAGGCAAGCCGCCAGTTGGGAGAGGAGCAGAGCCAGGCCGGTGCTCCCGAAGGCAGCAAGATGTTGCGAGCCACAGCTCCCTGCTGGTTCCCACCTGCATACCCAGAAGCTAAGAAGGTGGCCGAGGAGGCGCCCCACGAGGCAAGCCGCCATTTGGGAGTGGAGCAGAGCCAGGTCGGTGTTCCCGAAGGCAGCAAGATGTTGCGAGCCACAGCTCCCTGCTGGTTCCCTCCTGCATACCCAGAAGCCAAGAAGGTGGCCGAGGAGGCGGCCCTCGAGGCTCCAGAATTCCCACTGCCCTCTCATCAGCCTGCCCAGAGCTTCGGGCTCTGCGTGCCCCAGATGCACAACCAGGCCTCAGCACTCGTGGACATCCGGGCGGAGCCCCAGAATAGGGGTCCGGCGGTGCCCCCAGCGTGGCCCAAGATGGCGACGGAGGCGTGGTACTTCCCCGCGCAGAGGGGGTCGGCCTGCTGCTTGCCAGCCGCCCCAAGGCTGACAGAGAGGCCCTGTGGAGTCCGCATCTCAGCCCCCAGGGAGAGGAAGAGGATCGCCCACTTTCCCAGCCCCTGCTTGGTCGCAGGTCGCACCGATGCCAAGAGAACCTGGGTGGCCGGCAGCAGCCAACGCTCCAATGGCTCCAGGGTCGGCACACAGCCACGGAAGACTGGTCGCAACAGACGGGGGAGGGCATGCAAGACCTCCACCACACTCAGCTCTAAGCGAATCGTCCGTCGTCCATCCTTACCGACTTGGAAGAAACCCATTATCCTCCGAAGGTCTCGCTGCCAAGTCCCCACCGTCATCCGCCGAGGCTATCTCCAACTGTTCACCAAAGAGTGTCTCAAGTTCTGCGCCTCCCAGCAGGAGGCCGAGGAGAAGGCGCTGAACGAGGAGAAGGTGGCCTACGACTGCAGCCCCAACAAGAACATGTACCTGAATGTGGTCCTGAACACCCTCAAGAGACTGAAGGGCCTGACCCCCAGCTCCATGCCGGGCCTCAGCAGGGCCGCCCTGTACAGCCGCCTCCAGGAGTTCCTGCTCACCCAGGACCAGCTCAAGGAGAACGGCTACCCCTTCCCGCACCCCGAGCGGCCCGGAGGCGCCGTCCTCTTCACTGGCCAGGGGAAGGGGCCCGGCGACTCCTCCTGCAGGGTCTGCTGCCGTTGTGGCACCGACTACCTGGTGTCCTCCTCGGGCCGCTGTCTACGCGACCAGTTGTGTTATTATCACTGGGGGCGGGTCCGCTCCAGCCAAGTGGCTGGAGGCCGGGTTAGCCAGTACACCTGCTGTGCAGCTGCTCCTGGCTCAGTGGGCTGCCAGGTGGCGAAGCAGCACGTGCGGGACGGCCGCAAGGAGAGCCTCCATGGCTTCGTGAAGACCTTCAAGAAAGAGTTTTCCACAGACGCTTATCCAGGAATCTACGCCTTGGACTGTGAGATGTGCTACACCACGCATGGCCTGGAGCTGACCCGCGTCACCGTGGTGGGCGCCGACATGCAAGTGGTGTACGACACCTTCGTCAAGCCCGACAACGAGATCGTGGACTACAACACCAGGTTTTCCGGAGTGACCGAGGCCGACGTCGCCAAGACGAGCGTCACGTTGCCCGAAGTCCAAGCCATCCTGCTGAGCTTTTTCAGCGCCCAAACCATCCTCATCGGGCACAGCCTGGAGAGCGATCTGCTGGCCCTCAAGCTGATCCACAGCACCGTGGTGGACACGGCCGTGCTCTTCCCGCACTACCTGGGTTTCCCCTACAAGCGTTCCCTCAGGAATCTCGCGGCCGACTACCTGGGACAGATCATCCAGGACAGCCAGGACGGCCACAACTCCAGCGAGGACGCAAATGCCTGCCTGCAGCTGGCGATGTGGAAGGTTCGACAGCGCGCCCAGATCCAGCCACGCCACCGGTCCGCCTCTCCCGCCGCCCTGGCCTGTCCTGAGCCCCAGGCCTCTTCCCAAACTGCCATCGATCCCGAGAGCTAGCCCTGTCCACCTCGCCGCAAAGCGAAAGAAACTGGAGCAGCCGGCGGCAGGAGAGGGCCAAAAGCCAAGACTAACCCCGACCCCGGACTCCCAGTCCCCCAGAGTCCCTGCCGCGGGCCGTCGTCCCTGTCCCCATCCCTCTGCCCCTCCCAGACCTCTGTCCTTCCACCAATGGGCTCCCCGAGGCCCCAGCCGCCACTCCCAGTCCCCGGAGACCCTGCCGCCGCCCCTGGCGCCTGTGCCCATCCCTCTGCCCCTCCCAGACCTCTGGCCTTCCACCACTAGCCTCCCCCAGCCCACCTGGACTTCCCCGGCCTCTGACAACAAGGCCAGCCCCCAGGCCCACCAGCCTCCTGATCGTCTTCGTTCTTGGGCCTCTTCCCCTTCTGTGGGGCTGTCTGAACCTCCCCTCCCCCACCCGATTTTTCCCCCGCCCCCGGGGCAGGCGCAGAATAAATGTCTGTATGAAGTTAAAAATTAAAAATAAAAAAAAAGCTAAAAACAACTCAAAGTCCTTTGCTTTTGAATGTGCGCTTACCTGGTTTTCTCTAGAGGCACCACTGTGAGGTGGCTCAAGCCCTTAGGCTCTGGAGTTAGACATCTGGGTTCCCATTCCAATTCCACCACTGACTAGCTTTGTCATATTGGACGCATAACCTTTTTGCGCTTCTACTTCTTGATCTTTCAAGTGTCATCAGAAGATAATTAGACACCCACACAATAGCAATGGGAGATTTTAACACCCCACCGTCAACATGAAACAGATCAACGAGACAGAAAGTTGAAAAGGATATCCAGGAACTGAACTTAGCTCTGCACCAAGCAGACCGAATAGACATCTACATTAACTCTCCACCCCAAATCAACAGAATATACATTCTTCTCAGCACCACATCACACTTATTCCAAAACTGACCACATAGTTGGAAGGAAAGCACTCCTCCGCAAATGCAAAAGAACAGAAATTACAACCAACTGTCTCTCAGACCCCAGGGCAGTCAAACTGGACCTCAGGATGAAGAAACTCACTCAAAACCGCTCAACTACACGGAAACGGAGCAATCTGCTCCTGAGTGACTACTGGGTACATAGCGAAATGAAGACAGAATAAAGATGTTCTTTGAAACCAATGAGAACAAAGACACAACATACCAGAATCTCTGGGATACATTGAAAGCAGTGTGTAGAGGGAAACGTAGCATTAAATGCCCACAAGAGAAAGCAGGAAAGATCTAAAATGGACACCCTCACGTCCCAATTCAAAGAACCAGGGAAGCAAGAGCAAACACAATGCCTGAATCAGTCAGTCAACTTCCAACAGGGCTCCAAGAGAGAATGAACCACCATGCCTCTTTAAATCCACGTTTCTATTTGGAATCTTCAATGAGAGATGAGACACTAAGCAGCTAGTTTTGGTGGAATGGCTGATTTTGTCAATGTTTTCGGTGTGTGAGTGTGTGTGTGTGTGTGTGTATGTATGGATAACTAAATTAAACTGATAATCTGGATGCTTACATTTCCATTCATTTAATTTGTGTATGTGAGCCCACGCACACGTATATACACACACACTAACACTTCCAGAACACTGACTTAGTGAAGAACTGGATTTCCAGTGTGTCAGACAAATTTCAGAAAGCGCTGAAGAAGGGCATTTCTGATGGATTTCACCGTTCCTGGAATTTTATTTTCCTTTATAACTTAGAGTTCTTCTCTGGAGATTTAATAGATAAAAGTCTTTTGCAGTGTACGTTATTTCATTTTATTTTTATAATTTATTTGAATTGTCATTTTAAATTGACAAATAAAAATGATATATATTTATGGTGTACAACATGATGTTTCATATATGTATACATTGTGGAATGACACAAAAATCAAGCTAATTAACACATTCGTTTCCTCACATACTGATTTTATGGTGATGAGAACATGTTTCAAATCTACTCTGATAGCACATTTCAAGTATACAGTACATAGTTACCCACTGTGGTTGCCGTGCTGTTCAACATATCTCTAGAACTATTCGTATCTGGAATTTTGTATCATTAGACTAACATCTCCCAATCCCTCCCCGGCCCCTGCCTCGGGTAAGCAGCGTTCTGCTCTCTACGACTCTGAGTTCCACTTTTTTACATTGCACATAGAAGTGAGATCGTGCAGTATTTGTATTTCTGTGTTTGCTTTTTAAAACTTTATGATGTATTGATGTATTTTTTCAGACAGTGTCGGAGTCTGTCACCAAGGCTGGAGTACAGTGACACAAACACGGCTCACCACGGCCTCCACCTCCCGGGGTCAAGAGATCCTCCCACTTCAGCCTCCTGAGTAGCTAGGACTACAGGCGTCCAACACCACACCTGGCTAATTTTTGTATTTTTTGTAGAGATGGTTGATCTCCAACTCCTGGGCTCAACTCTTCCTCCTCCCTTCTCCTCCCAAAGTCCTGGGATTACAGGCCTGAGCCACTGTGTCTGGCCTTTGCTTTATTTCACACAGTAGAACATCCTCTAGGCTCATTCATGTTGCTAATGATAAGATTTCTTTCTTTTTCAAGGCTGAATAGGATTCTATTGGATATATGTACCTATATAGATAGAGAGATAGATAGATAGACATTTATTATTATTGTTTTGGGGGGGATATGGTTTCGCTCGTGTTCCCCAGGCTGGAGTGCAGTGGCATGATTTCGGCTCACTACAACCTCTGCCTCCCAGGCTGAAGTGATTCTCCTGCCTCAGCTGAGATTAAAGGCATGTCCCATCATGTGCGGCCAATTTTGTGTTTCTAGGAGAGATGGGTTTTCACCATGTTGGCCAGGCTGGTCTCGAACTCCAACAATTCTACTTCAACTATTTATTGGATACAAATATTTATGTGTGAGAAACAAGATTTTCAAGAGTGAAAGATTTAAAAACGACTTAATTGTACATCAGTAAGAGGCTGGCTAACTAAATCAGAGTACGTTCATCCTTACAGAAGAATACTATGCAGCTAGAACAAAACCAAATGGAGGAAACTCTTCCAAATGGTAACTTGGAATGATGTTCAAGACTTATTGTAAAATAAGTTTACAGTAAGGTGTAAGGTACCTTATGGCAAAATTCTCTCAGAAATGTGTGTGTGTGGATTTCAAGTCATCCCAGTCCTAGAACATTGTGCTCTTTAGAGATGCCATACCTGTCTTTCCCTTTGTAATATCAAAGCAGTAATATCTTCTCTGGAGGCTTGTTGGGTGAATTGAATGGAAGAAAGTTAAGGAGGTACCAGAACCATTGCTGTTTCCCCTCCGTAGCCCTGCCACCCACTAAAGAAAGTTGGATGAGATTACTTAATGATTTCCCATTAAGTTGTATTTCCAAATATCATGATTACCATTTGAATGTAGTTGGTATGGAGCTTCGTGAGTGTGTGCTTCGTTTATTATGCATCACGTTCAGCTCCTTGTTATTTGCCTCCTAGTTATCATAGTAAAACTCTACTCCTCTACTCCGAGGAGCCCCTACCATCCGTATCGTCACTTTCCGGCCCAGCACTCTTCATGCTCGTTCGTTTAAAGCATTCTACATTGGGCAAATGAATCTTGGAAGGCAAAAGCTACTGAATTTAGCGAGTTTGTGGAGGCGTTCCCACCGATCAGCCAGGTGGAGTTCCACACACCCGATGACTGCACAACTCCTATAAGGCAGCAATATGCTGCAAACCCAGACGGCCACTCTTCTCACCCCTCGTCCCTTTGCTGTTCTGGATAATGAGGTCAATAGTCACCTAGGCAACTTGCAAAACTAACTGAAATGGAGAAAGGCCTTCCGGCTGGTGACTAGCCGAGGTCCACCTGGCCCCAATAAGCTGCTGAACAAGAAGGGCTGCCAGAAATTTCCCCCTAGGGAATTTGGTGGAGACGAAGACCTGCTCACTGGACAACGGTTCCTCCCAGGATACCCCCAAGCTGAAGAAGCGGGCTCTGAGCCACCCCCTTTCACCCTCCTTTTCCCCACCCTGGCCTGCTGAAGGTGCGCGTCAGGATGCGGACTACTGAGCCCTAAAGAAATAAGTCCTTCCACTTTGACCCCACGGAGGATTGCCTGCGCGGATCTTCAACGAGTCTACCAGTGTCTAGACACGGGAGCAGTTCTGTCTGGCACAGCAGCTCCCTCAAGGAAGACAAGAGTGAGGAGAAAGGAAACTCAAGTCTGACCATTCTGTCCTGGGAGACAAGAGGAGGATCTCATCTCTCATCTTTCCAAGCAAGGCAACGAGACTTTCTCTCATCTTTCCAAGCAAGGCAAGGAGACTTTTTCTCATGAGGAAACAAAAAGAAGTTGGAAGGAACGAAACCAGCCTGGAAGGTGAATTCCTAAGGATTGCCCATTGAAACTGACAAAATGGCCCTTGTTTGACGAGAGGAATGAGCAGAGCATTGATGTGGTCAAAAAGGACTCGAGTGAGACTTTCCCAGCATGTTTCTACCAAAGCTTTGTCTAAGTTTCGCAAAACACTCTCCTAATAAGCAGATGTTTGGCTCTTCAGAAAGTCAACATGCAAAATGCCTTGAGCGTCCCATAACACTGATGCCATGATGTTGCCTTTGGTCTGCCCTCCTTTTCCTTTGACTGGACCACTGCCATCTCTTGGTAGCCATCGCTTTGATGACGCTTTGTCTTCAGGATCATATTGGCAAAGCCATGTTCCAAATTCCGGTTACAATTTGTCAAACAGGTGCCCCAGGATCGTGATCCCTCCTGTTGAAAATTTCCACTGATAGCTCTCGTCCTCACTGCAGCTGATCTGGGCACAATGGTTTTCACAGCCACTGCAGGATTCATCTTCCACATCTTCTCATCTCTTCTTGAAACAAGCCATACCTCCGTAAAGAGTTGATTTCTTTGGGCTGGTGTCCTTAGAAGCTTTTCTTCAAACATCAATGATTTCTTCATTCTTCCACCCAAGCTTCACCGTCAATTGGATGTTTGCTCTTGCTGCAATTTTAGCGGAATTCAAGTTGCACTGATAGGAGGCCTTTTCAGTGGATATCTCATCCTTCTTAGTGCCTCCAATGAGATCCAGTTCAGAAAGGTTGTAAGAAGTTAGTACATGTTTATTTTAGTGAAAACGAATTGAAATCCATGCATAGATTTCTCACCATGTACATTTTCTATGAACTTTCGGAAGACCCCCTGTACTGAATATTGCCCAAATCCTGGGAGAGAAGTGGATGCGGTCCACTTCCTGTCTTCAGTTTGCCCACAGTGGAGGAGTGCACAGAGCAGGGAAAGGCAGCCCCAGAGAGAGGCATGCCCTCCAGCATGCGGCAGACTGCTGGCCCAGTCCTGGCTCCATGGGTTGCTGTGTGGGCCCAGCAAGCTGACCAACCTCCCTGAACCTTAATTTAATCCTAGGTAGCCCAATTCCACTCGCTATTATAGGACTGCTGTGCAGGGACAGTCAATTAACTTAAGAAAAGGAACCTAGCTCCAAGGTTGGCAACCGGGAATTCCAGTTGATTCCATGGGCGGACCCCCTGAGGAATCCCCAAGCTGAAGTCTCGTGGAAGATGAGGTTCAGTGTGACTAGACTGAAGCACCAATCCAATGAAGGGGAAGTCCCACCCACTCTGCCCTGTGCCTGTATAAAGGTGAGGCGGGGCGGCCGCGCCACTCATTGAAGCCGCCAGTTGGGAGAGGAGCAGAGCCAGGCCGGTGCTCCCGAAGGCAGCAAGATGTTGCGAGCCACAGCTCCCTGCTGGTTCCCACCTGCATACCCAGAAGCTAAGAAGGTGGCCGAGGAGGCGGCCCACGAGGCAAGCCGCCATTTGGGAGAGGAGCAGAGCCAGGTCGGTGTTCCCGAAGGCAGCAAGATGTTGCGAGCCACAGCTCCCTGCTGGTTCCCACCTGCATGCCCAGAAGCCAAGAAGGTGGCCGAGGAGGCGGCCCTCGAGGCAAGCCGCCAGTTGGGAGAGGAGCAGAGCCAGGCCGGTGCTCCCGAAGGCAGCAAGATGTTGCGAGCCACAGCTCCCTGCTGGTTCCCACCTGCATACCCAGAAGCTAAGAAGGTGGCCGAGGAGGCGCCCCACGAGGCAAGCCGCCATTTGGGAGTGGAGCAGAGCCAGGTCGGTGTTCCCGAAGGCAGCAAGATGTTGCGAGCCACAGCTCCCTGCTGGTTCCCTCCTGCATACCCAGAAGCCAAGAAGGTGGCCGAGGAGGCGGCCCTCGAGGCTCCAGAATTCCCACTGCCCTCTCATCAGCCTGCCCAGAGCTTCGGGCTCTGCGTGCCCCAGATGCACAACCAGGCCTCAGCACTCGTGGACATCCGGGCGGAGCCCCAGAATAGGGGTCCGGCGGTGCCCCCAGCGTGGCCCAAGATGGCGACGGAGGCGTGGTACTTCCCCGCGCAGAGGGGGTCGGCCTGCTGCTTGCCAGCCGCCCCAAGGCTGACAGAGAGGCCCTGTGGAGTCCGCATCTCAGCCCCCAGGGAGAGGAAGAGGATCGCCCACTTTCCCAGCCCCTGCTTGGTCGCAGGTCGCACCGATGCCAAGAGAACCCGGGTGGCCGGCAGCAGCCAACGCTCCAATGGCTCCAGGGTCGGCACACAGCCACGGAAGACTGGTCGCAACAGACGGGGGAGGGCATGCAAGACCTCCACCACACTCAGCTCTAAGCGAATCGTCCGTCGTCCATCCTTACCGACTTGGAAGAAACCCATTATCCTCCGAAGGTCTCGCTGCCAAGTCCCCACCGTCATCCGCCGAGGCTATCTCCAACTGTTCACCAAAGAGTGTCTCAAGTTCTGCGCCTCCCAGCAGGAGGCCGAGGAGAAGGCGCTGAACGAGGAGAAGGTGGCCTACGACTGCAGCCCCAACAAGAACATGTACCTGAATGTGGTCCTGAACACCCTCAAGAGACTGAAGAGCCTGACCCCCAGCTCCATGCCGGGCCTCAGCAGGGCCGCCCTGTACAGCCGCCTCCAGGAGTTCCTGCTCACCCAGGACCAGCTCAAGGAGAACGGCTACCCCTTCCCGCACCCCGAGCGGCCCGGAGGCGCCGTCCTCTTCACTGGCCAGGGGAAGGGGCCCGGCGACTCCTCCTGCAGGGTCTGCTGCCGTTGTGGCACCGACTACCTGGTGTCCTCCTCGGGCCGCTGTCTACGCGACCAGTTGTGTTATTATCACTGGGGGCGGGTCCGCTCCAGCCAAGTGGCTGGAGGCCGGGTTAGCCAGTACACCTGCTGTGCAGCTGCTCCTGGCTCAGTGGGCTGCCAGGTGGCGAAGCAGCACGTGCGGGACGGCCGCAAGGAGAGCCTCCATGGCTTCGTGAAGACCTTCAAGAAAGAGTTTTCCACAGACGCTTATCCAGGAATCTACGCCTTGGACTGTGAGATGTGCTACACCACGCATGGCCTGGAGCTGACCCGCGTCACCGTGGTGGACGCCGACATGCAAGTGGTGTACGACACCTTCGTCAAGCCCGACAACGAGATCGTGGACTACAACACCAGGTTTTCCGGAGTGACCGAGGCCGACGTCGCCAAGACGAGCGTCACGTTGCCCGAAGTCCAAGCCATCCTGCTGAGCTTTTTCAGCGCCCAAACCATCCTCATCGGGCACAGCCTGGAGAGCGATCTGCTGGCCCTCAAGCTGATCCACAGCACCGTGGTGGACACGGCCGTGCTCTTCCCGCACTACCTGGGTTTCCCCTACAAGCGTTCCCTCAGGAATCTCGCGGCCGACTACCTGGGACAGATCATCCAGGACAGCCAGGACGGCCACAACTCCAGCGAGGACGCAAACGCCTGCCTGCAGCTGGCGATGTGGAAGGTTCGACAGCGCGCCCAGATCCAGCCACGCCACCGGTCCGCCTCTCCCGCCGCCCTGGCCTGTCCTGAGCCCCAGGCCTCTTCCCAAACTGCCATCGATCCCGAGAGCTAGCCCTGTCCACCTCGCCGCAAAGCGAAAGAAACTGGAGCAGCCGGCGGCAGGAGAGGGCCAAAAGCCAAGACTAACCCCGACCCCGGACTCCCAGTCCCCCGGAGTCCCTGCCGCGGGCCGTCGTCCCTGTCCCCATCCCTCTGCCCCTCCCAGACCTCTGTCCTTCCACCAATGGGCTCCCCGAGGCCCCAGCCGCCACTCCCAGTCCCCGGAGACCCTGCCGCCGCCCCTGGCGCCTGTGCCCATCCCTCTGCCCCTCCCAGACCTCTGGCCTTCCACCACTAGCCTCCCCCAGCCCACCTGGACTTCCCCGGCCTCTGACAACAAGGCCAGCCCCCAGGCCCACCAGCCTCCTGATCGTCTTCGTTCTTGGGCCTCTTCCCCTTCTGTGGGGCTGTCTGAACCTCCCCTCCCCCACCCGATTTTTCCCCCGCCCCCGGGGCAGGCGCAGAATAAATGTCTGTATGAAGTTAAAAATTAAAAATAAAAAAAAAGCTAAAAACAACTCAAAGTCCTTTGCTTTTGAATGTGCGCTTACCTGGTTTTCTCTAGAGGCACCACTGTGAGGTGGCTCAAGCCCTTAGGCTCTGGAGTTAGACATCTGGGTTCCCATTCCAATTCCACCACTGACTAGCTTTGTCATATTGGACGCATAACCTTTTTGCGCTTCTACTTCTTGATCTTTCAAGTGTCATCAGAAGATAATTAGACACCCACACAATAGCAATGGGAGATTTTAACACCCCACCGTCAACATGAAACAGATCAACGAGACAGAAAGTTGAAAAGGATATCCAGGAACTGAACTTAGCTCTGCACCAAGCAGACCGAATAGACATCTACATTAACTCTCCACCCCAAATCAACAGAATATACATTCTTCTCAGCACCACATCACACTTATTCCAAAACTGACCACATAGTTGGAAGGAAAGCACTCCTCCGCAAATGCAAAAGAACAGAAATTACAACCAACTGTCTCTCAGACCCCAGGGCAGTCAAACTGGACCTCAGGATGAAGAAACTCACTCAAAACCGCTCAACTACACGGAAACGGAGCAATCTGCTCCTGAGTGACTACTGGGTACATAGCGAAATGAAGACAGAATAAAGATGTTCTTTGAAACCAATGAGAACAAAGACACAACATACCAGAATCTCTGGGATACATTGAAAGCAGTGTGTAGAGGGAAACGTAGCATTAAATGCCCACAAGAGAAAGCAGGAAAGATCTAAAATGGACACCCTCACGTCCCAATTCAAAGAACCAGGGAAGCAAGAGCAAACACAATGCCTGAATCAGTCAGTCAACTTCCAACAGGGCTCCAAGAGAGAATGAACCACCATGCCTCTTTAAATCCACGTTTCTATTTGGAATCTTCAATGAGAGATGAGACACTAAGCAGCTAGTTTTGGTGGAATGGCTGATTTTGTCAATGTTTTCGGTGTGTGAGTGTGTGTGTGTGTGTGTGTGTATGTATGGATAACTAAATTAAACTGATAATCTGGATGCTTACATTTCCATTCATTTAATTTGTGTATGTGAGCCCACGCACACGTATATACACACACACTAACACTTCCAGAACACTGACTTAGTGAAGAACTGGATTTCCAGTGTGTCAGACAAATTTCAGAAAGCGCTGAAGAAGGGCATTTCTGATGGATTTCACCGTTCCTGGAATTTTATTTTCCTTTATAACTTAGAGTTCTTCTCTGGAGATTTAATAGATAAAAGTCTTTTGCAGTGTACGTTATTTCATTTTATTTTTATAATTTATTTGAATTGTCATTTTAAATTGACAAATAAAAATGATATATATTTATGGTGTACAACATGATGTTTCATATATGTATACATTGTGGAATGACACAAAAATCAAGCTAATTAACACATTCGTTTCCTCACATACTGATTTTATGGTGATGAGA
Organism: Pongo pygmaeus; assembly: GCF_028885625.2. Classification (NCBI taxonomy): domain Eukaryota; kingdom Metazoa; phylum Chordata; class Mammalia; order Primates; family Hominidae; genus Pongo; species Pongo pygmaeus. The sequence goes on from NC_072380.2 coordinate 52,865,440, forward strand.
ACATGTTTCAAATCTACTCTGATAGCACATTTCAAGTATACAGTACATAGTTACCCACTGTGGTTGCCGTGCTGTTCAACATATCTCTAGAACTATTCGTATCTGGAATTTTGTATCATTAGACTAACATCTCCCAATCCCTCCCCGGCCCCTGCCTCGGGTAAGCAGCGTTCTGCTCTCTACGACTCTGAGTTCCACTTTTTTACATTGCACATAGAAGTGAGATCGTGCAGTATTTGTATTTCTGTGTTTGCTTTTTAAAACTTTATGATGTATTGATGTATTTTTTCAGACAGTGTCGGAGTCTGTCACCAAGGCTGGAGTACAGTGACACAAACACGGCTCACCACGGCCTCCACCTCCCGGGGTCAAGAGATCCTCCCACTTCAGCCTCCTGAGTAGCTAGGACTACAGGCGTCCAACACCACACCTGGCTAATTTTTGTATTTTTTGTAGAGATGGTTGATCTCCAACTCCTGGGCTCAACTCTTCCTCCTCCCTTCTCCTCCCAAAGTCCTGGGATTACAGGCCTGAGCCACTGTGTCTGGCCTTTGCTTTATTTCACACAGTAGAACATCCTCTAGGCTCATTCATGTTGCTAATGATAAGATTTCTTTCTTTTTCAAGGCTGAATAGGATTCTATTGGATATATGTACCTATATAGATAGAGAGATAGATAGATAGACATTTATTATTATTGTTTTGGGGGGGATATGGTTTCGCTCGTGTTCCCCAGGCTGGAGTGCAGTGGCATGATTTCGGCTCACTACAACCTCTGCCTCCCAGGCTGAAGTGATTCTCCTGCCTCAGCTGAGATTAAAGGCATGTCCCATCATGTGCGGCCAATTTTGTGTTTCTAGGAGAGATGGGTTTTCACCATGTTGGCCAGGCTGGTCTCGAACTCCAACAATTCTACTTCAACTATTTATTGGATACAAATATTTATGTGTGAGAAACAAGATTTTCAAGAGTGAAAGATTTAAAAACGACTTAATTGTACATCAGTAAGAGGCTGGCTAACTAAATCAGAGTACGTTCATCCTTACAGAAGAATACTATGCAGCTAGAACAAAACCAAATGGAGGAAACTCTTCCAAATGGTAACTTGGAATGATGTTCAAGACTTATTGTAAAATAAGTTTACAGTAAGGTGTAAGGTACCTTATGGCAAAATTCTCTCAGAAATGTGTGTGTGTGGATTTCAAGTCATCCCAGTCCTAGAACATTGTGCTCTTTAGAGATGCCATACCTGTCTTTCCCTTTGTAATATCAAAGCAGTAATATCTTCTCTGGAGGCTTGTTGGGTGAATTTAATGGAAGAAAGTTAAGGAGGTACCAGAACCATTGCTGTTTCCCCTCCGTAGCCCTGCCACCCACTAAAGAAAGTTGGATGAGATTACTTAATGATTTCCCATTAAGTTGTATTTCCAAATATCATGATTACCATTTGAATGTAGTTGGTATGGAGCTTCGTGAGTGTGTGCTTCGTTTATTATGCATCACGTTCAGCTCCTTGTTATTTGCCTCCTAGTTATCATAGTAAAACTCTACTCCTCTACTCCGAGGAGCCCCTACCATCCGTATCGTCACTTTCCGGCCCAGCACTCTTCATGCTCGTTCATTTAAAGCATTCTACATTGGGCAAATGAATCTTGGAAGGCAAAAGCTACTGAATTTAGCGAGTTTGTGGAGGCGTTCCCACCGATCAGCCAGGTGGAGTTCCACACACCCGATGACTGCACAACTCCTATAAGGCAGCAATATGCTGCAAACCCAGACGGCCACTCTTCTCACCCCTCGTCCCTTTGCTGTTCTGGATAATGAGGTCAATAGTCACCTAGGCAACTTGCAAAACTAACTGAAATGGAGAAAGGCCTTCCGGCTGGTGACTAGCCGAGGTCCACCTGGCCCCAATAAGCTGCTGAACAAGAAGGGCTGCCAGAAATTTCCCCCTAGGGAATTTGGTGGAGACGAAGAGCTGCTCACTGGACAACGGTTCCTCCCAGGATACCCCCAAGCTGAAGAAGCGGGCTCTGAGCCACCCCCTTTCACCCTCCTTTTCCCCACCCTGGCCTGCTGAAGGTGCGCGTCAGGATGCGGACTACTGAGCCCTAAAGAAATAAGTCCTTCCACTTTGACCCCACGGAGGATTGCCTGCGCGGATCTTCAACGAGTCTACCAGTGTCTAGACACGGGAGCAGTTCTGTCTGGCACAGCAGCTCCCTCAAGGAAGACAAGAGTGAGGAGAAAGGAAACTCAAGTCTGACCATTCTGTCCTGGGAGACAAGAGGAGGATCTCATCTCTCATCTTTCCAAGCAAGGCAACGAGACTTTCTCTCATCTTTCCAAGCAAGGCAAGGAGACTTTTTCTCATGAGGAAACAAAAAGAAGTTGGAAGGAACGAAACCAGCCTGGAAGGTGAATTCCTAAGGATTGCCCATTGAAACTGACAAAATGGCCCTTGTTTGACGAGAGGAATGAGCAGAGCATTGATGTGGTCAAAAAGGACTCGAGTGAGACTTTCCCAGCATGTTTCTACCAAAGCTTTGTCTAAGTTTCGCAAAACACTCTCCTAATAAGCAGATGTTTGGCTCTTCAGAAAGTCAACATGCAAAATGCCTTGAGCGTCCCATAACACTGATGCCATGATGTTGCCTTTGGTCTGCCCTCCTTTTCCTTTGACTGGACCACTGCCATCTCTTGGTAGCCATCGCTTTGATGACGCTTTGTCTTCAGGATCATATTGGCAAAGCCATGTTCCAAATTCCGGTTACAATTTGTCAAACAGGTGCCCCAGGATCGTGATCCCTCCTGTTGAAAATTTCCACTGATAGCTCTCGTCGTCACTGCAGCTGATCTGGGCACAATGGTTTTCACAGCCACTGCAGGATTCATCTTCCACATCTTCTCATCTCTTCTTGAAACAAGCCATACCTCCGTAAAGAGTTGATTTCTTTGGGCTGGTGTCCTTAGAAGCTTTTCTTCAAACATCAATGATTTCTTCATTCTTCCACCCAAGCTTCACCGTCAATTGGATGTTTGCTCTTGCTGCAATTTTAGCGGAATTCAAGTTGCACTGATAGGAGGCCTTTTCAGTGGATATCTCATCCTTCTTAGTGCCTCCAATGAGATCCAGTTCAGAAAGGTTGTAAGAAGTTAGTACATGTTTATTTTAGTGAAAACGAATTGAAATCCATGCATAGATTTCTCACCATGTACATTTTCTATGAACTTTCGGAAGACCCCCTGTACTGAATATTGCCCAAATCCTGGGAGAGAAGTGGATGCGGTCCACTTCCTGTCTTCAGTTTGCCCACAGTGGAGGAGTGCACAGAGCAGGGAAAGGCAGCCCCAGAGAGAGGCATGCCCTCCAGCATGCGGCAGACTGCTGGCCCAGTCCTGGCTCCATGGGTTGCTGTGTGGGCCCAGCAAGCTGACCAACCTCCCTGAACCTTAATTTAATCCTAGGTAGCCCAATTCCACTCGCTATTATAGGACTGCTGTGCAGGGACAGTCAATTAACTTAAGAAAAGGAACCTAGCTCCAAGGTTGGCAACCGGGAATTCCAGTTGATTCCATGGGCGGACCCCCTGAGGAATCCCCAAGCTGAAGTCTCGTGGAAGATGAGTTTCAGTGTGACTAGACTGAAGCACCAATCCAATGAAGGGGAAGTCCCACCCACTCTGCCCTGTGCCTGTATAAAGGTGAGGCGGGGCGGCCGCGCCACTCATTGAAGCCGCCAGTTGGGAGAGGAGCAGAGCCAGGCCGGTGCTCCCGAAGGCAGCAAGATGTTGCGAGCCACAGCTCCCTGCTGGTTCCCACCTGCATACCCAGAAGCTAAGAAGGTGGCCGAGGAGGCGGCCCACGAGGCAAGCCGCCATTTGGGAGAGGAGCAGAGCCAGGTCGGTGTTCCCGAAGGCAGCAAGATGTTGCGAGCCACAGCTCCCTGCTGGTTCCCACCTGCATGCCCAGAAGCCAAGAAGGTGGCCGAGGAGGCGGCCCTCGAGGCAAGCCGCCAGTTGGGAGAGGAGCAGAGCCAGGCCGGTGCTCCCGAAGGCAGCAAGATGTTGCGAGCCACAGCTCCCTGCTGGTTCCCACCTGCATACCCAGAAGCTAAGAAGGTGGCCGAGGAGGCGCCCCACGAGGCAAGCCGCCATTTGGGAGTGGAGCAGAGCCAGGTCGGTGTTCCCGAAGGCAGCAAGATGTTGCGAGCCACAGCTCCCTGCTGGTTCCCTCCTGCATACCCAGAAGCCAAGAAGGTGGCCGAGGAGGCGGCCCTCGAGGCTCCAGAATTCCCACTGCCCTCTCATCAGCCTGCCCAGAGCTTCGGGCTCTGCGTGCCCCAGATGCACAACCAGGCCTCAGCACTCGTGGACATCCGGGCGGAGCCCCAGAATAGGGGTCCGGCGGTGCCCCCAGCGTGGCCCAAGATGGCGACGGAGGCGTGGTACTTCCCCGCGCAGAGGGGGTCGGCCTGCTGCTTGCCAGCCGCCCCAAGGCTGACAGAGAGGCCCTGTGGAGTCCGCATCTCAGCCCCCAGGGAGAGGAAGAGGATCGCCCACTTTCCCAGCCCCTGCTTGGTCGCAGGTCGCACCGATGCCAAGAGAACCCGGGTGGCCGGCAGCAGCCAACGCTCCAATGGCTCCAGGGTCGGCACACAGCCACGGAAGACTGGTCGCAACAGACGGGGGAGGGCATGCAAGACCTCCACCACACTCAGCTCTAAGCGAATCGTCCGTCGTCCATCCTTACCGACTTGGAAGAAACCCATTATCCTCCGAAGGTCTCGCTGCCAAGTCCCCACCGTCATCCGCCGAGGCTATCTCCAACTGTTCACCAAAGAGTGTCTCAAGTTCTGCGCCTCCCAGCAGGAGGCCGAGGAGAAGGCGCTGAACGAGGAGAAGGTGGCCTACGACTGCAGCCCCAACAAGAACATGTACCTGAATGTGGTCCTGAACACCCTCAAGAGACTGAAGGGCCTGACCCCCAGCTCCATGCCGGGCCTCAGCAGGGCCGCCCTGTACAGCCGCCTCCAGGAGTTCCTGCTCACCCAGGACCAGCTCAAGGAGAACGGCTACCCCTTCCCGCACCCCGAGCGGCCCGGAGGCGCCGTCCTCTTCACTGGCCAGGGGAAGGGGCCCGGCGACTCCTCCTGCAGGGTCTGCTGCCGTTGTGGCACCGACTACCTGGTGTCCTCCTCGGGCCGCTGTCTACGCGACCAGTTGTGTTATTATCACTGGGGGCGGGTCCGCTCCAGCCAAGTGGCTGGAGGCCGGGTTAGCCAGTACACCTGCTGTGCAGCTGCTCCTGGCTCAGTGGGCTGCCAGGTGGCGAAGCAGCACGTGCGGGACGGCCGCAAGGAGAGCCTCCATGGCTTCGTGAAGACCTTCAAGAAAGAGTTTTCCACAGACGCTTATCCAGGAATCTACGCCTTGGACTGTGAGATGTGCTACACCACGCATGGCCTGGAGCTGACCCGCGTCACCGTGGTGGACGCCGACATGCAAGTGGTGTACGACACCTTCGTCAAGCCCGACAACGAGATCGTGGACTACAACACCAGGTTTTCCGGAGTGACCGAGGCCGACGTCGCCAAGACGAGCGTCACGTTGCCCGAAGTCCAAGCCATCCTGCTGAGCTTTTTCAGCGCCCAAACCATCCTCATCGGGCACAGCCTGGAGAGCGATCTGCTGGCCCTCAAGCTGATCCACAGCACCGTGGTGGACACGGCCGTGCTCTTCCCGCACTACCTGGGTTTCCCCTACAAGCGTTCCCTCAGGAATCTCGCGGCCGACTACCTGGGACAGATCATCCAGGACAGCCAGGACGGCCACAACTCCAGCGAGGACGCAAACGCCTGCCTGCAGCTGGCGATGTGGAAGGTTCGACAGCGCGCCCAGATCCAGCCACGCCACCGGTCCGCCTCTCCCACCGCCCTGGCCTGTCCTGAGCCCCAGGCCTCTTCCCAAACTGCCATCGATCCCGAGAGCTAGCCCTGTCCACCTCGCCGCAAAGCGAAAGAAACTGGAGCAGCCGGCGGCAGGAGAGGGCCAAAAGCCAAGACTAACCCCGACCCCGGACTCCCAGTCCCCCGGAGTCCCTGCCGCGGGCCGTCGTCCCTGTCCCCATCCCTCTGCCCCTCCCAGACCTCTGTCCTTCCACCAATGGGCTCCCCGAGGCCCCAGCCGCCACTCCCAGTCCCCGGAGACCCTGCCGCCGCCCCTGGCGCCTGTGCCCATCCCTCTGCCCCTCCCAGACCTCTGGCCTTCCACCACTAGCCTCCCCCAGCCCACCTGGACTTCCCCGGCCTCTGACAACAAGGCCAGCCCCCAGGCCCACCAGCCTCCTGATCGTCTTCGTTCTTGGGCCTCTTCCCCTTCTGTGGGGCTGTCTGAACCTCCCCTCCCCCACCCGATTTTTCCCCCGCCCCCGGGGCAGGCGCAGAATAAATGTCTGTATGAAGTTAAAAATTAAAAATAAAAAAAAAGCTAAAAACAACTCAAAGTCCTTTGCTTTTGAATGTGCGCTTACCTGGTTTTCTCTAGAGGCACCACTGTGAGGTGGCTCAAGCCCTTAGGCTCTGGAGTTAGACATCTGGGTTCCCATTCCAATTCCACCACTGACTAGCTTTGTCATATTGGACGCATAACCTTTTTGCGCTTCTACTTCTTGATCTTTCAAGTGTCATCAGAAGATAATTAGACACCCACACAATAGCAATGGGAGATTTTAACACCCCACCGTCAACATGAAACAGATCAACGAGACAGAAAGTTGAAAAGGATATCCAGGAACTGAACTTAGCTCTGCACCAAGCAGACCGAATAGACATCTACATTAACTCTCCACCCCAAATCAACAGAATATACATTCTTCTCAGCACCACATCACACTTATTCCAAAACTGACCACATAGTTGGAAGGAAAGCACTCCTCCGCAAATGCAAAAGAACAGAAATTACAACCAACTGTCTCTCAGACCCCAGGGCAGTCAAACTGGACCTCAGGATGAAGAAACTCACTCAAAACCGCTCAACTACACGGAAACGGAGCAATCTGCTCCTGAGTGACTACTGGGTACATAGCGAAATGAAGACAGAATAAAGATGTTCTTTGAAACCAATGAGAACAAAGACACAACATACCAGAATCTCTGGGATACATTGAAAGCAGTGTGTAGAGGGAAACGTAGCATTAAATGCCCACAAGAGAAAGCAGGAAAGATCTAAAATGGACACCCTCACGTCCCAATTCAAAGAACCAGGGAAGCAAGAGCAAACACAATGCCTGAATCAGTCAGTCAACTTCCAACAGGGCTCCAAGAGAGAATGAACCACCATGCCTCTTTAAATCCACGTTTCTATTTGGAATCTTCAATGAGAGATGGGACACTAAGCAGCTAGTTTTGGTGGAATGGCTGATTTTGTCAATGTTTTCGGTGTGTGAGTGTGTGTGTGTGTGTGTGTATGTATGGATAACTAAATTAAACTGATAATCTGGATGCTTACATTTCCATTCATTTAATTTGTGTATGTGAGCCCACGCACACGTATATACACACACACTAACACTTCCAGAACACTGACTTAGTGAAGAACTGGATTTCCAGTGTGTCAGACAAATTTCAGAAAGCGCTGAAGAAGGGCATTTCTGATGGATTTCACCGTTCCTGGAATTTTATTTTCCTTTATAACTTAGAGTTCTTCTCTGGAGATTTAATAGATAAAAGTCTTTTGCAGTGTACGTTATTTCATTTTATTTTTATAATTTATTTGAATTGTCATTTTAAATTGACAAATAAAAATGATATATATTTATGGTGTACAACATGATGTTTCATATATGTATACATTGTGGAATGACACAAAAATCAAGCTAATTAACACATTCGTTTCCTCACATACTGATTTTATGGTGATGAGAACATGTTTCAAATCTACTCTGATAGCACATTTCAAGTATACAGTACATAGTTACCCACTGTGGTTGCCGTGCTGTTCAACATATCTCTAGAACTATTCGTATCTGGAATTTTGTATCATTAGACTAACATCTCCCAATCCCTCCCCGGCCCCTGCCTCGGGTAAGCAGCGTTCTGCTCTCTACGACTCTGAGTTCCACTTTTTTACATTGCACATAGAAGTGAGATCGTGCAGTATTTGTATTTCTGTGTTTGCTTTTTAAAACTTTATGATGTATTGATGTATTTTTTCAGACAGTGTCGGAGTCTGTCACCAAGGCTGGAGTACAGTGACACAAACACGGCTCACCACGGCCTCCACCTCCCGGGGTCAAGAGATCCTCCCACTTCAGCCTCCTGAGTAGCTAGGACTACAGGCGTCCAACACCACACCTGGCTAATTTTTGTATTTTTTGTAGAGATGGTTGATCTCCAACTCCTGGGCTCAACTCTTCCTCCTCCCTTCTCCTCCCAAAGTCCTGGGATTACAGGCCTGAGCCACTGTGTCTGGCCTTTGCTTTATTTCACACAGTAGAACATCCTCTAGGCTCATTCATGTTGCTAATGATAAGATTTCTTTCTTTTTCAAGGCTGAATAGGATTCTATTGGATATATGTACCTATATAGATAGAGAGATAGATAGATAGACATTTATTATTATTGTTTTGGGGGGGATATGGTTTCGCTCGTGTTCCCCAGGCTGGAGTGCAGTGGCATGATTTCGGCTCACTACAACCTCTGCCTCCCAGGCTGAAGTGATTCTCCTGCCTCAGCTGAGATTAAAGGCATGTCCCATCATGTGCGGCCAATTTTGTGTTTCTAGGAGAGATGGGTTTTCACCATGTTGGCCAGGCTTGTCTCGAACTCCAACAATTCTACTTCAACTATTTATTGGATACAAATATTTATGTGTGAGAAACAAGATTTTCAAGAGTGAAAGATTTAAAAACGACTTAATTGTACATCAGTAAGAGGCTGGCTAACTAAATCAGAGTACGTTCATCCTTACAGAAGAATACTATGCAGCTAGAACAAAACCAAATGGAGGAAACTCTTCCAAATGGTAACTTGGAATGATGTTCAAGACTTATTGTAAAATAAGTTTACAGTAAGGTGTAAGGTACCTTATGGCAAAATTCTCTCAGAAATGTGTGTGTGTGGATTTCAAGTCATCCCAGTCCTAGAACATTGTGCTCTTTAGAGATGCCATACCTGTCTTTCCCTTTGTAATATCAAAGCAGTAATATCTTCTCTGGAGGCTTGTTGGGTGAATTGAATGGAAGAAAGTTAAGGAGGTACCAGAACCATTGCTGTTTCCCCTCCGTAGCCCTGCCACCCACTAAAGAAAGTTGGATGAGATTACTTAATGATTTCCCATTAAGTTGTATTTCCAAATATCATGATTACCATTTGAATGTAGTTGGTATGGAGCTTCGTGAGTGTGTGCTTCGTTTATTATGCATCACGTTCAGCTCCTTGTTATTTGCCTCCTAGTTATCATAGTAAAACTCTACTCCTCTACTCCGAGGAGCCCCTACCATCCGTATCGTCACTTTCCGGCCCAGCACTCTTCATGCTCGTTCGTTTAAAGCATTCTACATTGGGCAAATGAATCTTGGAAGGCAAAAGCTACTGAATTTAGCGAGTTTGTGGAGGCGTTCCCACCGATCAGCCAGGTGGAGTTCCACACACCCGATGACTGCACAACTCCTATAAGGCAGCAATATGCTGCAAACCCAGACGGCCACTCTTCTCACCCCTCGTCCCTTTGCTGTTCTGGATAATGAGGTCAATAGTCACCTAGGCAACTTGCAAAACTAACTGAAATGGAGAAAGGCCTTCCGGCTGGTGACTAGCCGAGGTCCACCTGGCCCCAATAAGCTGCTGAACAAGAAGGGCTGCCAGAAATTTCCCCCTAGGGAATTTGGTGGAGACGAAGACCTGCTCACTGGACAACGGTTCCTCCCAGGATACCCCCAAGCTGAAGAAGCGGGCTCTGAGCCACCCCCTTTCACCCTCCTTTTCCCCACCCTGGCCTGCTGAAGGTGCGCGTCAGGATGCGGACTACTGAGCCCTAAAGAAATAAGTCCTTCCACTTTGACCCCACGGAGGATTGCCTGCGCGGATCTTCAACGAGTCTACCAGTGTCTAGACACGGGAGCAGTTCTGTCTGGCACAGCAGCTCCCTCAAGGAAGACAAGAGTGAGGAGAAAGGAAACTCAAGTCTGACCACTCTGTCCTGGGAGACAAGAGGAGGATCTCATCTCTCATCTTTCCAAGCAAGGCAACGAGACTTTCTCTCATCTTTCCAAGCAAGGCAAGGAGACTTTTTCTCATGAGGAAACAAAAAGAAGTTGGAAGGAACGAAACCAGCCTGGAAGGTGAATTCCTAAGGATTGCCCATTGAAACTGACAAAATGGCCCTTGTTTGACGAGAGGAATGAGCAGAGCATTGATGTGGTCAAAAAGGACTCGAGTGAGACTTTCCCAGCATGTTTCTACCAAAGCTTTGTCTAAGTTTCGCAAAACACTCTCCTAATAAGCAGATGTTTGGCTCTTCAGAAAGTCAACATGCAAAATGCCTTGAGCGTCCCATAACACTGATGCCATGATGTTGCCTTTGGTCTGCCCTCCTTTTCCTTTGACTGGACCACTGCCATCTCTTGGTAGCCATCGCTTTGATGACGCTTTGTCTTCAGGATCATATTGGCAAAGCCATGTTCCAAATTCCGGTTACAATTTGTCAAACAGGTGCCCCAGGATCGTGATCCCTCCTGTTGAAAATTTCCACTGATAGCTCTCGTCCTCACTGCAGCTGATCTGGGCACAATGGTTTTCACAGCCACTGCAGGATTCATCTTCCACATCTTCTCATCTCTTCTTGAAACAAGCCATACCTCCGTAAAGAGTTGATTTCTTTGGGCTGGTGTCCTTAGAAGCTTTTCTTCAAACATCAATGATTTCTTCATTCTTCCACCCAAGCTTCACCGTCAATTGGATGTTTGCTCTTGCTGCAATTTTAGCGGAATTCAAGTTGCACTGATAGGAGGCCTTTTCAGTGGATATCTCATCCTTCTTAGTGCCTCCAATGAGATCCAGTTCAGAAAGGTTGTAAGAAGTTAGTACATGTTTATTTTAGTGAAAACGAATTGAAATCCATGCATAGATTTCTCACCATGTACATTTTCTATGAACTTTCGGAAGACCCCCTGTACTGAATATTGCCCAAATCCTGGGAGAGAAGTGGATGCGGTCCACTTCCTGTCTTCAGTTTGCCCACAGTGGAGGAGTGCACAGAGCAGGGAAAGGCAGCCCCAGAGAGAGGCATGCCCTCCAGCATGCGGCAGACTGCTGGCCCAGTCCTGGCTCCATGGGTTGCTGTGTGGGCCCAGCAAGCTGACCAACCTCCCTGAACCTTAATTTAATCCTAGGTAGCCCAATTCCACTCGCTATTATAGGACTGCTGTGCAGGGACAGTCAATTAACTTAAGAAAAGGAACCTAGCTCCAAGGTTGGCAACCGGGAATTCCAGTTGATTCCATGGGCGGACCCCCTGAGGAATCCCCAAGCTGAAGTCTCGTGGAAGATGAGGTTCAGTGTGACTAGACTGAAGCACCAATCCAATGAAGGGGAAGTCCCACCCACTCTGCCCTGTGCCTGTATAAAGGTGAGGCGGGGCGGCCGCGCCACTCATTGAAGCCGCCAGTTGGGAGAGGAGCAGAGCCAGGCCGGTGCTCCCGAAGGCAGCAAGATGTTGCGAGCCACAGCTCCCTGCTGGTTCCCACCTGCATACCCAGAAGCTAAGAAGGTGGCCGAGGAGGCGGCCCACGAGGCAAGCCGCCATTTGGGAGAGGAGCAGAGCCAGGTCGGTGTTCCCGAAGGCAGCAAGATGTTGCGAGCCACAGCTCCCTGCTGGTTCCCACCTGCATGCCCAGAAGCCAAGAAGGTGGCCGAGGAGGCGGCCCTCGAGGCAAGCCGCCAGTTGGGAGAGGAGCAGAGCCAGGCCGGTGCTCCCGAAGGCAGCAAGATGTTGCGAGCCACAGCTCCCTGCTGGTTCCCACCTGCATACCCAGAAGCTAAGAAGGTGGCCGAGGAGGCGCCCCAGGAGGCAAGCCGCCATTTGGGAGTGGAGCAGAGCCAGGTCGGTGTTCCCGAAGGCAGCAAGATGTTGCGAGCCACAGCTCCCTGCTGGTTCCCTCCTGCATACCCAGAAGCCAAGAAGGTGGCCGAGGAGGCGGCCCTCGAGGCTCCAGAATTCCCACTGCCCTCTCATCAGCCTGCCCAGAGCTTCGGGCTCTGCGTGCCCCAGATGCACAACCAGGCCTCAGCACTCGTGGACATCCGGGCGGAGCCCCAGAATAGGGGTCCGGCGGTGCCCCCAGCGTGGCCCAAGATGGCGACGGAGGCGTGGTACTTCCCCGCGCAGAGGGGGTCGGCCTGCTGCTTGCCAGCCGCCCCAAGGCTGACAGAGAGGCCCTGTGGAGTCCGCATCTCAGCCCCCAGGGAGAGGAAGAGGATCGCCCACTTTCCCAGCCCCTGCTTGGTCGCAGGTCGCACCGATGCCAAGAGAACCCGGGTGGCCGGCAGCAGCCAACGCTCCAATGGCTCCAGGGTCGGCACACAGCCACGGAAGACTGGTCGCAACAGACGGGGGAGGGCATGCAAGACCTCCACCACACTCAGCTCTAAGCGAATCGTCCGTCGTCCATCCTTACCGACTTGGAAGAAACCCATTATCCTCCGAAGGTCTCGCTGCCAAGTCCCCACCGTCATCCGCCGAGGCTATCTCCAACTGTTCACCAAAGAGTGTCTCAAGTTCTGCGCCTCCCAGCAGGAGGCCGAGGAGAAGGCGCTGAACGAGGAGAAGGTGGCCTACGACTGCAGCCCCAACAAGAACATGTACCTGAATGTGGTCCTGAACACCCTCAAGAGACTGAAGGGCCTGACCCCCAGCTCCATGCCGGGCCTCAGCAGGGCCGCCCTGTACAGCCGCCTCCAGGAGTTCCTGCTCACCCAGGACCAGCTCAAGGAGAACGGCTACCCCTTCCCGCACCCCGAGCGGCCCGGAGGCGCCGTCCTCTTCACTGGCCAGGGGAAGGGGCCCGGCGACTCCTCCTGCAGGGTCTGCTGCCGTTGTGGCACCGACTACCTGGTGTCCTCCTCGGGCCGCTGTCTACGCGACCAGTTGTGTTATTATCACTGGGGGCGGGTCCGCTCCAGCCAAGTGGCTGGAGGCCGGGTTAGCCAGTACACCTGCTGTGCAGCTGCTCCTGGCTCAGTGGGCTGCCAGGTGGCGAAGCAGCACGTGCGGGACGGCCGCAAGGAGAGCCTCCATGGCTTCGTGAAGACCTTCAAGAAAGAGTTTTCCACAGACGCTTATCCAGGAATCTACGCCTTGGACTGTGAGATGTGCTACACCACGCATGGCCTGGAGCTGACCCGCGTCACCGTGGTGGACGCCGACATGCAAGTGGTGTACGACACCTTCGTCAAGCCCGACAACGAGATCGTGGACTACAACACCAGGTTTTCCGGAGTGACCGAGGCCGACGTCGCCAAGACGAGCGTCACGTTGCCCGAAGTCCAAGCCATCCTGCTGAGCTTTTTCAGCGCCCAAACCATCCTCATCGGGCACAGCCTGGAGAGCGATCTGCTGGCCCTCAAGCTGATCCACAGCACCGTGGTGGACACGGCCGTGCTCTTCCCGCACTACCTGGGTTTCCCCTACAAGCGTTCCCTCAGGAATCTCGCGGCCGACTACCTGGGACAGATCATCCAGGACAGCCAGGACGGCCACAACTCCAGCGAGGACGCAAACGCCTGCCTGCAGCTGGCGATGTGGAAGGTTCGACAGCGCGCCCAGATCCAGCCACGCCACCGGTCCGCCTCTCCCGCCGCCCTGGCCTGTCCTGAGCCCCAGGCCTCTTCCCAAACTGCCATCGATCCCGAGAGCTAGCCCTGTCCACCTCGCCGCAAAGCGAAAGAAACTGGAGCAGCCGGCGGCAGGAGAGGGCCAAAAGCCAAGACTAACCCCGACCCCGGACTCCCAGTCCCCCGGAGTCCCTGCCGCGGGCCGTCGTCCCTGTCCCCATCCCTCTGCCCCTCCCAGACCTCTGTCCTTCCACCAATGGGCTCCCCGAGGCCCCAGCCGCCACTCCCAGTCCCCGGAGACCCTGCCGCCGCCCCTGGCGCCTGTGCCCATCCCTCTGCCCCTCCCAGACCTCTGGCCTTCCACCACTAGCCTCCCCCAGCCCACCTGGACTTCCCCGGCCTCTGACAACAAGGCCAGCCCCCAGGCCCACCAGCCTCCTGATCGTCTTCGTTCTTGGGCCTCTTCCCCTTCTGTGGGGCTGTCTGAACCTCCCCTCCCCCACCCGATTTTTCCCCCGCCCCCGGGGCAGGCGCAGAATAAATGTCTGTATGAAGTTAAAAATTAAAAATAAAAAAAAAGCTAAAAACAACTCAAAGTCCTTTGCTTTTGAATGTGCGCTTACCTGGTTTTCTCTAGAGGCACCACTGTGAGGTGGCTCAAGCCCTTAGGCTCTGGAGTTAGACATCTGGGTTCCCATTCCAATTCCACCACTGACTAGCTTTGTCATATTGGACGCATAACTTTTTTGCGCTTCTACTTCTTGATCTTTCAAGTGTCATCAGAAGATAATTAGACACCCACACAATAGCAATGGGAGATTTTAACACCCCACCGTCAACATGAAACAGATCAACGAGACAGAAAGTTGAAAAGGATATCCAGGAACTGAACTTAGCTCTGCACCAAGCAGACCGAATAGACATCTACATTAACTCTCCACCCCAAATCAACAGAATATACATTCTTCTCAGCACCACATCACACTTATTCCAAAACTGACCACATAGTTGGAAGGAAAGCACTCCTCCGCAAATGCAAAAGAACAGAAATTACAACCAACTGTCTCTCAGACCCCAGGGCAGTCAAACTGGACCTCAGGATGAAGAAACTCACTCAAAACCGCTCAACTACACGGAAACGGAGCAATCTGCTCCTGAGTGACTACTGGGTACATAGCGAAATGAAGACAGAATAAAGATGTTCTTTGAAACCAATGAGAACAAAGACACAACATACCAGAATCTCTGGGATACATTGAAAGCAGTGTGTAGAGGGAAACGTAGCATTAAATGCCCACAAGAGAAAGCAGGAAAGATCTAAAATGGACACCCTCACGTCCCAATTCAAAGAACCAGGGAAGCAAGAGCAAACACAATGCCTGAATCAGTCAGTCAACTTCCAACAGGGCTCCAAGAGAGAATGAACCACCATGCCTCTTTAAATCCACGTTTCTATTTGGAATCTTCAATGAGAGATGAGACACTAAGCAGCTAGTTTTGGTGGAATGGCTGATTTTGTCAATGTTTTCGGTGTGTGAGTGTGTGTGTGTGTGTGTATGTATGGATAACTAAATTAAACTGATAATCTGGATGCTTACATTTCCATTCATTTAATTTGTGTATGTGAGCCCACGCACACGTATATACACACACACTAACACTTCCAGAACACTGACTTAGTGAAGAACTGGATTTCCAGTGTGTCAGACAAATTTCAGAAAGCGCTGAAGAAGGGCATTTCTGATGGATTTCACCGTTCCTGGAATTTTATTTTCCTTTATAACTTAGAGTTCTTCTCTGGAGATTTAATAGATAAAAGTCTTTTGCAGTGTACGTTATTTCATTTTATTTTTATAATTTATTTAAATTGTCATTTTAAATTGACAAATAAAAATGATAGATATTTATGGTGTACAACATGATGTTTCATATATGTATACATTGTGGAATGACACAAAAATCAAGCTAATGAACACATTCGTTTCCTCACATACTGATTTTATGGTGATGAGAACATGTTTCAAATCTACTCTGATAGCACATTTCAAGTATACAGTACATAGTTACCCACTGTGGTTGCCGTGCTGTTCAACATATCTCTAGAACTATTCGTATCTGAAATTTTGTATCATTAGACTAACATCTCCCAATCCCTCCCCGGCCCCTGCCTCGGGTAAGCAGCGTTCTGCTCTCTACGACTCTGAGTTCCACTTTTTTACATTGCACATAGAAGTGAGATCGTGCAGTATTTGTATTTCTGTGTTTGCTTTTTAAAACTTTATGATGTATTGATGTATTTTTTCAGACAGTGTCGGAGTCTGTCACCAAGGCTGGAGTACAGTGACACAAACACGGCTCACCACGGCCTCCACCTCCCGGGGTCAAGAGATCCTCCCACTTCAGCCTCCTGAGTAGCTAGGACTACAGGCGTCCAACACCACACCTGGCTAATTTTTGTATTTTTTGTAGAGATGGTTGATCTCCAACTCCTGGGCTCAACTCTTCCTCCTCCCTTCTCCTCCCAAAGTCCTGGGATTACAGGCCTGAGCCACTGTGTCTGGCCTTTGCTTTATTTCACACAGTAGAACAACCTCTAGGCTCATTCATGTTGCTAATGATAAGATTTCTTTCTTTTTCAAGGCTGAATAGGATTCTATTGGATATATGTACCTATATAGATAGAGAGATAGATAGATATACATTTATTATTATTGTTTTGCGGGGGATATGGTTTCGCTCGTGTTCCCCAGGCTGGAGTGCAGTGGCATGATTTCGGCTCACTACAACCTCTGCCTCCCAGGCTGAAGTGATTCTCCTGCCTCAGCTGAGATTAAAGGCATGTCCCATCATGTGCGGCCAATTTTGTGTTTCTAGGAGAGATGGGTTTTCACCATGTTGGCCAGGCTGGTCTCGAACTCCAACAATTCTACTTCAACTATTTATTGGATACAAATATTTATGTGTGAGAAACAAGATTTTCAAGAGTGAAAGATTTAAAAACGACTTAATTGTACATCAGTAAGAGGCTGGCTAACTAAATCAGAGTACGTTCATCCTTACAGAAGAATACTATGCAGCTAGAACAAAACCAAATGGAGGAAACTCTTCCAAATGGTAACTTGGAATGATGTTCAAGACTTATTGTAAAATAAGTTTACAGTAAGGTGTAAGGTACCTTATGGCAAAATTCTCTCAGAAATGTGTGTGTGGATTTCAAGTCATCCCAGTCTTAGAACATTGTGCTCTTTAGAGATGCCATACCTGTCTTTCCCTTTGTAATATCAAAGCAGTAATATCTTCTCTGGAGGCTTGTTGGGTGAATTTAATGGAAGAAAGTTAAGGAGGTAGCAGAACCATTGCTGTTTCCCCTCCATAGCCCTGCCACCCACTAAAGAAAGTTGGATGAGATTACTTAATGATTTCCCATTAAGTTGTATTTCCAAATATCATGATTACCATTTGAATGTAGTTGGTATGGAGCTTCGTGAGTGTGTGCTTCGTTTATTATGCATCACGTTCAGCTCCTTGTTATTTGCCTCCTAGTTATCATAGTAAAACTCTACTCCTCTACTCCGAGGAGCCCCTACCATCCGTATCGTCACTTTCCGGCCCAGCACTCTTCATGCTCGTTCGTTTAAAGTATTCTACATTGGGCAAATGAATCTTGGAAGGCAAAAGCTACTGAATTTAGCGAGTTTGTGGAGGCGTTCCCACCGGTCAGCCAGGTGGAGTTCCACACACCCGATGACTGCACAACTCCTATAAGGCAGCAATATGCTGCAAACCCAGACGGCCACTCTTCTCACCTCTCGTCCCTTTGCTGTTCTGGATAATGAGGTCAATAGTCACCTAGGCAACTGCAAAACAAACTGAAATGGAGAAAGGCCTTCCGGCTGGTGACTAGCCGAGGTCCACCTGGCCCCAATAAGCTGCTGAACAAGAAGGGCTGCCAGAAATTTCCCCCTAGGGAATTTGGTGGAGACGAAGACCTGCTCACTGGACAACGGTTCCTCCCAGGATACCCCCAAGCTGAAGAAGCGGGCTCTGAGCCACCCCCTTTCACCCTCCTTTTCCCCACCCTGGCCTGGTGAAGGTGCGCGTCAGGATGCGGACTACTGAGCCCTAAAGAAATAAGTCCTTCCACTTTGACCCCACGGAGGATTGCCTGTGCGGATCTTCAACGAGTCTACCAGTGTCTAGACACGGGAGCAGTTCTGTCTGGCACAGCAGCTCCCTCAAGGAAGACAAGAGTGAGGAGAAAGGAAACTCAAGTCTGACCATTCTGTCCTGGGAGACAAGAGGAGGATCTCATCTCTCATCTTTCCAAGCAAGGCAACGAGACTTTCTCTCATCTTTCCAAGCAAGGCAAGGAGACTTTTTCTCATGAGGAAACAAAAAGAAGTTGGAAGGAACGAAACCAGCCTGGAAGGTGAATTCCTAAGGATTGCCCATTGAAACTGACAAAATGGCCCTTGTTTGACGAGAGGAATGAGCAGAGCATTGATGTGGTCAAAAAGGACTCGAGTGAGACTTTCCCAGCACGTTTCTACCAAAGCTTTGTCTAAGTTTCGCAAAACACTCTCCTAATAAGCAGATGTTTGGCTCTTCAGAAAGTCAACATGCAAAATGCCTTGAGCGTCCCATAACACTGATGCCATGATGTTGCCTTTGGTCTGCCCTCCTTTTCCTTTGACTGGACCACTGCCATCTCTTGGTAGCCATCGCTTTGATGACGCTTTGTCTTCAGGATCATATTGGCAAAGCCATGTTCCAAATTCCGGTTACAATTTGTCAAACAGGTGCCCCAGGATCGTGATCCCTCCTGTTGAAAATTTCCACTGATAGCTCTCGTCGTCACTGCAGCTGATCTGGGCACAATGGTTTTCACAGCCACTGCAGGATTCATCTTCCACATCTTCTCATCTCTTCTTGAAACAAGCCATACCTCCGTAAAGAGTTGATTTCTTTGGGCTAGTGTCCTTAGAAGCTTTTCTTCAAACATCAATGATTTCTTCATTCTTCCACCCAAGCTTCACCGTCAATTGGATGTTTGCTCTTGCTGCAATTTTAGCGGAATTCAAGTTGCACTGATAGGAGGCCTTTTCAGTGGATGTCTCATCCTTCTTAGTGCCTCCAATGAGATCCAGTTCAGAAAGGTTGTAAGAAGTTAGTACATGTTTATTTTAGTGAAAACGAATTGAAATCCATGCATAGATTTCTCACCATGTACATTTTCTATGAACTTTCGGAAGACCCCCTGTACTGAATATTGCCCAAATCCTGGGAGAGAAGTGGATGCGGTCCACTTCCTGTCTTCAGTTTGCCCACAGTGGAGGAGTGCACAGAGCAGGGAAAGGCAGCCCCAGAGAGAGGCATGCCCTCCAGCATGCAGCAGACTGCTGGCCAAGTCCTGGCTCCATGGGTTGCTGGGTGGGCCCAGCAAGCTGACCAACCTCCCTGAACCTTAATTTAATCCTAGGTAGCCCAATTCCACTCGCTATTATAGGACTGCTGTGCAGGGACAGTCAATTAACTTAAGAAAAGGAACCTAGCTCCAAGGTTGGCAACCGGGAATTCCAGTTGATTCCATGGGCGGACCCCCTGAGGAATTCCCAAGCTGAAGTCTCGTGGAAGATGAGGTTCAGTGTGACTAGACTGAAGCACCAATCCAATGAAGGGGAAGTCCCACCCACTCTGCCCTGTGCCTGTATAAAGGTGAGGCGGGGCGGCCGCGCCACTCATTGAAGCCGCCAGTTGGGAGAGGAGCAGAGCCAGGCCGGTGCTCCCGAAGGCAGCAAGATGTTGCGAGCCACAGCTCCCTGCTGGTTCCCACCTGCATACCCAGAAGCTAAGAAGGTGGCCGAGGAGGCGGCCCACGAGGCAAGCCGCCATTTGGGAGAGGAGCAGAGCCAGGTCGGTGTTCCCGAAGGCAGCAAGATGTTGCGAGCCACAGCTCCCTGCTGGTTCCCACCTGCATGCCCAGAAGCCAAGAAGGTGGCCGAGGAGGCGGCCCTCGAGGCAAGCCGCCAGTTGGGAGAGGAGCAGAGCCAGGCCGGTGCTCCCGAAGGCAGCAAGATGTTGCGAGCCACAGCTCCCTGCTGGTTCCCACCTGCATACCCAGAAGCTAAGAAGGTGGCCGAGGAGGCGCCCCACGAGGCAAGCCGCCATTTGGGAGTGGAGCAGAGCCAGGTCGGTGTTCCCGAAGGCAGCAAGATGTTGCGAGCCACAGCTCCCTGCTGGTTCCCTCCTGCATACCCAGAAGCCAAGAAGGTGGCCGAGGAGGCGGCCCTCGAGGCTCCAGAATTCCCACTGCCCTCTCATCAGCCTGCCCAGAGCTTCGGGCTCTGCGTGCCCCAGATGCACAACCAGGCCTCAGCACTCGTGGACATCCGGGCGGAGCCCCAGAATAGGGGTCCAGCGGTGCCCCCAGCGTGGCCCAAGATGGCGACGGAGGCGTGGTACTTCCCCGCGCAGAGGGGGTCGGCCTGCTGCTTGCCAGCCGCCCCAAGGCTGACAGAGAGGCCCTGTGGAGTCCGCATCTCAGCCCCCAGGGAGAGGAAGAGGATCGCCCACTTTCCCAGCCCCTGCTTGGTCGCAGGTCGCACCGATGCCAAGAGAACCCGGGTGGCCGGCAGCAGCCAACGCTCCAATGGCTCCAGGGTCGGCACACAGCCACGGAAGACTGGTCGCAACAGACGGGGGAGGGCATGCAAGACCTCCACCACACTCAGCTCTAAGCGAATCGTCCGTCGTCCATCCTTACCGACTTGGAAGAAACCCATTATCCTCCGAAGGTCTCGCTGCCAAGTCCCCACCGTCATCCGCCGAGGCTATCTCCAACTGTTCACCAAAGAGTGTCTCAAGTTCTGCGCCTCCCAGCAGGAGGCCGAGGAGAAGGCGCTGAACGAGGAGAAGGTGGCCTACGACTGCAGCCCCAACAAGAACATGTACCTGAATGTGGTCCTGAACACCCTCAAGAGACTGAAGGGCCTGACCCCCAGCTCCATGCCGGGCCTCAGCAGGGCCGCCCTGTACAGCCGCCTCCAGGAGTTCCTGCTCACCCAGGACCAGCTCAAGGAGAACGGCTACCCCTTCCCGCACCCCGAGCGGCCCGGAGGCGCCGTCCTCTTCACTGGCCAGGGGAAGGGGCCCGGCGACTCCTCCTGCAGGGTCTGCTGCCATTGTGGCACCGACTACCTGGTGTCCTCCTCGGGCCGCTGTCTACGCGACCAGTTGTGTTATTATCACTGGGGGCGGGTCCGCTCCAGCCAAGTGGCTGGAGGCCGGGTTAGCCAGTACACCTGCTGTGCAGCTGCTCCTGGCTCAGTGGGCTGCCAGGTGGCAAAGCAGCACGTGCGGGACGGCCGCAAGGAGAGCCTCCATGGCTTCGTGAAGACCTTCAAGAAAGAGTTTTCCACAGACGCTTATCCAGGAATCTACGCCTTGGACTGTGAGATGTGCTACACCACGCATGGCCTGGAGCTGACCCGCGTCACCGTGGTGGACGCCGACATGCAAGTGGTGTACGACACCTTCGTCAAGCCCGACAACGAGATCGTGGACTACAACACCAGGTTTTCCGGAGTGACCGAGGCCGACGTCGCCAAGACGAGCGTCACGTTGCCCGAAGTCCAAGCCATCCTGCTGAGCTTTTTCAGCGCCCAAACCATCCTCATCGGGCACAGCCTGGAGAGCGATCTGCTGGCCCTCAAGCTGATCCACAGCACCGTGGTGGACACGGCCGTGCTCTTCCCGCACTACCTGGGTTTCCCCTACAAGCGTTCCCTCAGGAATCTCGCGGCCGACTACCTGGGACAGATCATCCAGGACAGCCAGGACGGCCACAACTCCAGCGAGGACGCAAACGCCTGCCTGCAGCTGGCGATGTGGAAGGTTCGACAGCGCGCCCAGATCCAGCCACGCCACCGGTCCGCCTCTCCCGCCGCCCTGGCCTGTCCTGAGCCCCAGGCCTCTTCCCAAACTGCCATCGATCCCGAGAGCTAGCCCTGTCCACCTCGCCGCAAAGCGAAAGAAACTGGAGCAGCCGGCGGCAGGAGAGGGCCAAAAGCCAAGACTAACCCCGACCCCGGACTCCCAGTCCCCCGGAGTCCCTGCCGCGGGCCGTCGTCCCTGTCCCCATCCCTCTGCCCCTCCCAGACCTCTGTCCTTCCACCAATGGGCTCCCCGAGGCCCCAGCCGCCACTCCCAGTCCCCGGAGACCCTGCCGCCGCCCCTGGCGCCTGTGCCCATCCCTCTGCCCCTCCCAGACCTCTGGCCTTCCACCACTAGCCTCCCCCAGCCCACCTGGACTTCCCCGGCCTCTGACAACAAGGCCAGCCCCCAGGCCCACCAGCCTCCTGATCGTCTTCGTTCTTGGGCCTCTTCCCCTTCTGTGGGGCTGTCTGAACCTCCCCTACCACACCCGATTTTTCCCCCGCCCCCGGGGCAGGCGCAGAATAAATGTCTGTATGAAGTTAAAAATTAAAAATAAAAAAAAAGCTAAAAACAACTCAAAGTCCTTTGCTTTTGAATGTGCGCTTACCTGGTTTTCTCTAGAGGCACCACTGTGAGGTGGCTCAAGCGCTTAGGCTCTGGAGTTAGACATCTGGGTTCCCATTCCAATTCCACCACTTACTAGCTTTGTCATATTGGACGCATAACATTTTTGCGCTTCTACTTCTTGATCTTTCAAGTGTCATCAGAAGATAATTAGACACCCACACAATAGCAATGGGAGATTTTAACACCCCACCGTCAACATGAAACAGATCAACGAGACAGAAAGTTGAAAAGGATATCCAGGAACTGAACTTAGCTCTGCACCAAGCAGACCGAATAGACATCTACATTAACTCTCCACCCCAAATCAACAGAATATACATTCTTCTCAGCACCACATCACACTTATTCCAAAACTGACCACATAGTTGGAAGGAAAGCACTCCTCCGCAAATGCAAAAGAACAGAAATTACAACCAACTGTCTCTCAGACCACAGGGCAGTCAAACTGGACCTCAGGATGAAGAAACTCACTCAAAACCGCTCAACTACACGGAAACGGAGCAATCTGCTCCTGAGTGACTACTGGGTACATAGCGAAATGAAGACAGAATAAAGATGTTCTTTGAAACCAATGAGAACAAAGACACAACATACCAGAATCTCTGGGATACATTGAAAGCAGTGTGTAGAGGGAAACGTAGCATTAAATGCCCACAAGAGAAAGCAGGAAAGATCTAAAATGGACACCCTCACGTCCCAATTCAAAGAATCAGGGAAGCAAGAGCAAACACCATGCCTGAATCAGTCAGTCAACTTCCAACAGGGCTCCAAGAGAGAATGAACCACCATGCCTCTTTAAATCCACGTTTCTATTTGGAATCTTCAATGAGAGATGAGACACTAAGCAGCTAGTTTTGGTGGAATGGCTGATTTTGTCAATATTTTCGGTGTGTGAGTGTGTGTGTGTGTGTGTGTATGTATAGATAACTAAATTAAACTGATAATCTGGATGCTTACATTTCCATTCATTTAATTTGTGTATGTGAGCCCACGCACACGTATATACACACACACTAACACTTCCAGAACACTGACTTAGTGAAGAACTGGATTTCCAGTGTGTCAGACAAATTTCAGAAAGCGCTGAAGAAGGGCATTTCTGATGGATTTCACCGTTCCTGGAATTTTACTTTCCTTTATAACTTACAGTTCTTCTCTGGAGATTTAATAGATAAAAGTCTTTTGCAGTGTACGTTATTTCATTGTATTTTTATAATTTATTTCAATTGTCATTTTTAATTGACAAATAAAAATGATATATATTTATGGTGTACAACATGATGTTTCATATATGTATACATTGTGGAATGACACAAAAATCAAGCTAATTAACACATTCGTTTCCTCACATACTGATTTTATGGTGATGAGAACATGTTTCAAATCTACTCTGATAGCACATTTCAAGTATACAGTACATAGTTACCCACTGTCGTTGCCGTGCTGTTCAACATATCTCTAGAACTATTCGTATCTGAAATTTTGTATCATTAGACTAACATCTCCCAATCCCTCCCCGGCCCCTGCCTCGGGTAAGCAGCGTTCTGCTCTCTACGACTCTGAGTTCCACTTTTTTACATTGCACATAGAAGTGAGATCGTGCAGTTTTTGTATTTCTGTGTTTGCTTTTTAAAACTTTATGATGTATTGATGTATTTTTTCAGACAGTGTCGGAGTCTGTCACCAAGGCTGGAGTACAGTGACACAAACACGGCTCACCACGGCCTCCACCTCCCGGGGTCAAGAGATCCTCCCACTTCAGCCTCCTGAGTAGCTAGGACTACAGGCGTCCAACACCACACCTGGCTGATTTTTGTATTTTTTGTAGAGATGGTTGATCTCCAACTCCTGGGCTCAACTCTTCCTCCTCCCTTCTCCTCCCAAAGTCCTGGGATTACAGGCCTGAGCCACTGTGTCTGGCCTTTGCTTTATTTCACACAGTAGAACATCCTCTAAGCTCATTCATGTTGCTAATGATAAGATTTCTTTCTTTTTCAAGGCTGAATAGGATTCTATTGGATACATGTACCTATATAGATAGATAGATAGATAGATAGATATTTATTATTATTGTTTTGGGGGGGATATGGTTTCGCTCGTGTTCCCCAGGCTGGAGTGCAGTGGCATGATTTCGGCTCACTACAAACTCTGCCTCCCAGGCTGAAGTGATTCTCCTGCCTCAGCTGAGATTAAAGGCATGTCCTATCATGTGCGGCCAATTTTGTGTTTCTAGGAGAGATGGGTTTTCACCATGTTGGCCAGGCTGGTCTCGAACTCCAACAATTCTACTTCAACTATTTATTGGATACAAATATTTATGTGTGAGAAACAAGATTTTCAAGAGTGAAAGATTTAAAAACGACTTAATTGTACATCAGTAAGAGGCTGGCTAACTAAATCAGAGTACGTTCATCCTTACAGAAGAATACTATGCAGCTAGAACAAAACCAAATGGAGGAAACTCTTCCAAATGGTAACTTGGAATGATGTTCAAGACTTATTGTAAAATAAGTTTACAGTAAGGTGTAAGGTACCTTATGGCAAAATTCTCTCAGAAATGTGTGTGTGGATTTCAAGTCATTCCAGTCCTAGAACATTGTGCTCTTTAGATATGCCATACCTGTCTTTCCCTTTGTAATATCAAAGCAGTAATATCTTCTCTGGAGGCTTGTTGGGTGAATTTAATGGAAGAAAGTTAAGGAGGTAGCAGAACCATTGCTGTTTCCCCTCCATAGCCCTGCCACCCACTAAAGAAAGTTGGATGAGATTACTTAATGATTTCCCATTAAGTTGTATTTCCAAATATCATGATTACCATTTGAATGTAGTTGGTATGGAGCTTCGTGAGTGTGTGCTTCGTTTATTATGCATCACGTTGAGCTCCTTGTTATTTGCCTCCTAGTTATCATAGTAAAACTCTACTCCTCTACTCCGAGGAGCCCCTACCATCCGTATCGTCACTTTCCGGCCCAGCACTCTTCATGCTCGTTCGTTTAAAGTATTCTACATTGGGCAAATGAATCTTGGAAGGCAAAAGCTACTGAATTTAGCGAGTTTGTGGAGGCGTTCCCACCGATCAGCCAGGTGGAGTTCCACACACCCGATGACTGCACAACTCCTATAAGGCAGCAATATGCTGCAAACCCAGACGGCCACTCTTCTCACCCCTCGTCCCTTTGCTGTTCTGGATAATGAGGTCAATAGTCACCTAGGCAACTTGCAAAACTAACTGAAATGGAGAAAGGCCTTCCGGCTGGTGACTAGCCGAGGTCCACCTGGCCCCAATAAGCTGCTGAACAAGAAGGGCTGCCAGAAATTTCCCCCTAGGGAATTTGGTGGAGACGAAGACCTGCTCACTGGACAACGGTTCCTCCCAGGATACCCCCAAGCTGAAGAAGCGGGCACTGAGCCACCCCCTTTCACCCTCCTTTTCCCCACCCTGGCCTGCTGAAGGTGCGCGTCAGGATGCGGACTACTGAGCCCTAAAGAAACAAGTCCTTCCACTTTGACCCCACGGAGGATTGCCTGTGCGGATCTTCAACGAGTCTACCAGTGTCTAGACACGGGAGCAGTTCTGTCTGGCACAGCAGCTCCCTCAAGGAAGACAAGAGTGAGGAGAAAGGAAACTCAAGTCTGACCATTCTGTCCTGGGAGACAAGAGGAGGATCTCATCTCTCATCTTTCCAAGCAAGGCAACGAGACTTTCTCTCATCTTTCCAAGCAAGGCAAGGAGACTTTTTCTCATGAGGAAACAAAAAGAAGTTGGAAGGAACGAAACCAGCCTGGAAGGTGAATTCCTAAGGATTGCCCATTGAAACTGACAAAATGGCCCTTGTTTGACGAGAGGAATGAGCAGAGCATTGATGTGGTCAAAAAGGACTCGAGTGAGACTTTCCCAGCATGTTTCTACCAAAGCTTTGTCTAAGTTTCGCAAAACACTCTCCTAATAAGCAGATGTTTGGCTCTTCAGAAAGTCAACATGCAAAATGCCTTGAGCGTCCCATAACACTGATGCCATGATGTTGCCTTTGGTCTGCCCTCCTTTTCCTTTGACTGGACCACTGCCATCTCTTGGTAGCCATCGCTTTGATGACGCTTTGTCTTCAGGATCATATTGGCAAAGCCATGTTCCAAATTCCGGTTACAATTTGTCAAACAGGTGCCCCAGGATCGTGATCCCTCCTGTTGAAAATTTCCACTGATAGCTCTCGTCGTCACTGCAGCTGATCTGGGCACAATGGTTTTCACAGCCACTGCAGGATTCATCTTCCACATCTTCTCATCTCTTCTTGAAACAAGCCATACCTCCGTAAAGAGTTGATTTCTTTGGGCTAGTGTCCTTAGAAGCTTTTCTTCAAACATCAATGATTTCTTCATTCTTCCACCCAAGCTTCACCGTCAGTTCGATGTTTCCTCTTGCTGCAATTTTAGCGGAATTCAAGTTGCACTGATAGGAGGCCTTTTCAGTGGATGTCTCATCCTTCTTAGTGCCTCCAATGAGATCCAGTTCAGAAAGGTTGTAAGAAGTTAGTACATGTTTATTTTAGTGAAAACGAATTGAAATCCATGCATAGATTTCTCACCATGTACATTTTCTATGAACTTTCGGAAGACCCCCTGTACTGAATATTGCCCAAATCCTGGGAGAGAAGTGGATGCGGTCCACTTCCTGTCTTCAGTTTGCCCACAGTGGAGGAGTGCACAGAGCAGGGAAAGGCAGCCCCAGAGAGAGGCATGCCCTCCAGCATGCAGCAGACTGCTGGCCCAGTCCTGGCTCCATGGGTTGCTGTGTGGGCCCAGCAAGCTGACCAACCTCCCTGAACCTTAATTTAATCCTAGGTAGCCCAATTCCACTCGCTATTATAGGACTGCTGTGCAGGGACAGTCAATTAACTTAAGAAAAGGAACCTAGCTCCAAGGTTGGCAACCGGGAATTCCAGTTGATTCCATGGGCGGACCCCCTGAGGAATTCCCAAGCTGAAGTCTCGTGGAAGATGAGGTTCAGTGTGACTAGACTGAAGCACCAATCCAATGAAGGGGAAGTCCCACCCACTCTGCCCTGTGCCTGTATAAAGGTGAGGCGGGGCGGCCGCGCCACTCATTGAAGCCGCCAGTTGGGAGAGGAGCAGAGCCAGGCCGGTGCTCCCGAAGGCAGCAAGATGTTGCGAGCCACAGCTCCCTGCTGGTTCCCACCTGCATACCCAGAAGCTAAGAAGGTGGCCGAGGAGGCGGCCCACGAGGCAAGCCGCCATTTGGGAGAGGAGCAGAGCCAGGTCGGTGTTCCCGAAGGCAGCAAGATGTTGCGAGCCACAGCTCCCTGCTGGTTCCCACCTGCATGCCCAGAAGCCAAGAAGGTGGCCGAGGAGGCGGCCCTCGAGGCAAGCCGCCAGTTGGGAGAGGAGCAGAGCCAGGCCGGTGCTCCCGAAGGCAGCAAGATGTTGCGAGCCACAGCTCCCTGCTGGTTCCCACCTGCATACCCAGAAGCTAAGAAGGTGGCCGAGGAGGCGCCCCACGAGGCAAGCCGCCATTTGGGAGTGGAGCAGAGCCAGGTCGGTGTTCCCGAAGGCAGCAAGATGTTGCGAGCCACAGCTCCCTGCTGGTTCCCTCCTGCATACCCAGAAGCCAAGAAGGTGGCCGAGGAGGCGGCCCTCGAGGCTCCAGAATTCCCACTGCCCTCTCATCAGCCTGCCCAGAGCTTCGGGCTCTGCGTGCCCCAGATGCACAACCAGGCCTCAGCACTCGTGGACATCCGGGCGGAGCCCCAGAATAGGGGTCCGGCGGTGCCCCCAGCGTGGCCCAAGATGGCGACGGAGGCGTGGTACTTCCCCGCGCAGAGGGGGTCGGCCTGCTGCTTGCCAGCCGCCCCAAGGCTGACAGAGAGGCCCTGTGGAGTCCGCATCTCAGCCCCCAGGGAGAGGAAGAGGATCGCCCACTTTCCCAGCCCCTGCTTGGTCGCAGGTCGCACCGATGCCAAGAGAACCCGGGTGGCCGGCAGCAGCCAACGCTCCAATGGCTCCAGGGTCGGCACACAGCCACGGAAGACTGGTCGCAACAGACGGGGGAGGGCATGCAAGACCTCCACCACACTCAGCTCTAAGCGAATCGTCCGTCGTCCATCCTTACCGACTTGGAAGAAACCCATTATCCTCCGAAGGTCTCGCTGCCAAGTCCCCACCGTCATCCGCCGAGGCTATCTCCAACTGTTCACCAAAGAGTGTCTCAAGTTCTGCGCCTCCCAGCAGGAGGCCGAGGAGAAGGCGCTGAACGAGGAGAAGGTGGCCTACGACTGCAGCCCCAACAAGAACATGTACCTGAATGTGGTCCTGAACACCCTCAAGAGACTGAAGGGCCTGACCCCCAGCTCCATGCCGGGCCTCAGCAGGGCCGCCCTGTACAGCCGCCTCCAGGAGTTCCTGCTCACCCAGGACCAGCTCAAGGAGAACGGCTACCCCTTCCCGCACCCCGAGCGGCCCGGAGGCGCCGTCCTCTTCACTGGCCAGGGGAAGGGGCCCGGCGACTCCTCCTGCAGGGTCTGCTGCCGTTGTGGCACCGACTACCTGGTGTCCTCCTCGGGCCGCTGTCTACGCGACCAGTTGTGTTATTATCACTGGGGGCGGGTCCGCTCCAGCCAAGTGGCTGGAGGCCGGGTTAGCCAGTACACCTGCTGTGCAGCTGCTCCTGGCTCAGTGGGCTGCCAGGTGGCGAAGCAGCACGTGCGGGACGGCCGCAAGGAGAGCCTCCATGGCTTCGTGAAGACCTTCAAGAAAGAGTTTTCCACAGACGCTTATCCAGGAATCTACGCCTTGGACTGTGAGATGTGCTACACCACGCATGGCCTGGAGCTGACCCGCGTCACCGTGGTGGACGCCGACATGCAAGTGGTGTACGACACCTTCGTCAAGCCCGACAACGAGATCGTGGACTACAACACCAGGTTTTCCGGAGTGACCGAGGCCGACGTCGCCAAGACGAGCGTCACGTTGCCCGAAGTCCAAGCCATCCTGCTGAGCTTTTTCAGCGCCCAAACCATCCTCATCGGGCACAGCCTGGAGAGCGATCTGCTGGCCCTCAAGCTGATCCACAGCACCGTGGTGGACACGGCCGTGCTCTTCCCGCACTACCTGGGTTTCCCCTACAAGCGTTCCCTCAGGAATCTCGCGGCCGACTACCTGGGACAGATCATCCAGGACAGCCAGGACGGCCACAACTCCAGCGAGGACGCAAACGCCTGCCTGCAGCTGGCGATGTGGAAGGTTCGACAGCGCGCCCAGATCCAGCCACGCCACCGGTCCGCCTCTCCCGCCGCCCTGGCCTGTCCTGAGCCCCAGGCCTCTTCCCAAACTGCCATCGATCCCGAGAGCTAGCCCTGTCCACCTCGCCGCAAAGCGAAAGAAACTGGAGCAGCCGGCGGCAGGAGAGGGCCAAAAGCCAAGACTAACCCCGACCCCGGACTCCCAGTCCCCCGGAGTCCCTGCCGCGGGCCGTCGTCCCTGTCCCCATCCCTCTGCCCCTCCCAGACCTCTGTCCTTCCACCAATGGGCTCCCCGAGGCCCCAGCCGCCACTCCCAGTCCCCGGAGACCCTGCCGCCGCCCCTGGCGCCTGTGCCCATCCCTCTGCCCCTCCCAGACCTCTGGCCTTCCACCACTAGCCTCCCCCAGCCCACCTGGACTTCCCCGGCCTCTGACAACAAGGCCAGCCCCCAGGCCCACCAGCCTCCTGATCGTCTTCGTTCTTGGGCCTCTTCCCCTTCTGTGGGGCTGTCTGAACCTCCCCTCCCCCACCCGATTTTTCCCCCGCCCCCGGGGCAGGCGCAGAATAAATGTCTGTATGAAGTTAAAAATTAAAAATAAAAAAAAAGCTAAAAACAACTCAAAGTCCTTTGCTTTTGAATGTGCGCTTACCTGGTTTTCTCTAGAGGCACCACTGTGAGGTGGCTCAAGCCCTTAGGCTCTGGAGTTAGACATCTGGGTTCCCATTCCAATTCCACCACTGACTAGCTTTGTCATATTGGACGCATAACCTTTTTGCGCTTCTACTTCTTGATCTTTCAAGTGTCATCAGAAGATAATTAGACACCCACACAATAGCAATGGGAGATTTTAACACCCCACCGTCAACATGAAACAGATCAACGAGACAGAAAGTTGAAAAGGATATCCAGGAACTGAACTTAGCTCTGCACCAAGCAGACCGAATAGACATCTACATTAACTCTCCACCCCAAATCAACAGAATATACATTCTTCTCAGCACCACATCACACTTATTCCAAAACTGACCACATAGTTGGAAGGAAAGCACTCCTCCGCAAATGCAAAAGAACAGAAATTACAACCAACTGTCTCTCAGACCCCAGGGCAGTCAAACTGGACCTCAGGATGAAGAAACTCACTCAAAACCGCTCAACTACACGGAAACGGAGCAATCTGCTCCTGAGTGACTACTGGGTACATAGCGAAATGAAGACAGAATAAAGATGTTCTTTGAAACCAATGAGAACAAAGACACAACATACCAGAATCTCTGGGATACATTGAAAGCAGTGTGTAGAGGGAAACGTAGCATTAAATGCCCACAAGAGAAAGCAGGAAAGATCTAAAATGGACACCCTCACGTCCCAATTCAAAGAACCAGGGAAGCAAGAGCAAACACAATGCCTGAATCAGTCAGTCAACTTCCAACAGGGCTCCAAGAGAGAATGAACCACCATGCCTCTTTAAATCCACGTTTCTATTTGGAATCTTCAATGAGAGATGAGACACTAAGCAGCTAGTTTTGGTGGAATGGCTGATTTTGTCAATGTTTTCGGTGTGTGAGTGTGTGTGTGTGTGTGTATGTATGGATAACTAAATTAAACTGATAATCTGGATGCTTACATTTCCATTCATTTAATTTGTGTATGTGAGCCCACGCACACGTATATACACACACACTAACACTTCCAGAACACTGACTTAGTGAAGAACTGGATTTCCAGTGTGTCAGACAAATTTCAGAAAGCGCTGAAGAAGGGCATTTCTGATGGATTTCACCGTTCCTGGAATTTTATTTTCCTTTATAACTTAGAGTTCTTCTCTGGAGATTTAATAGATAAAAGTCTTTTGCAGTGTACGTTATTTCATTTTATTTTTATAATTTATTTGAATTGTCATTTTAAATTGACAAATAAAAATGATATATATTTATGGTGTACAACATGATGTTTCATATATGTATACATTGTGGAATGACACAAAAATCAAGCTAATTAACACATTCGTTTCCTCACATACTGATTTTATGGTGATGAGAACATGTTTCAAATCTACTCTGATAGCACATTTCAAGTATACAGTACATAGTTACCCACTGTGGTTGCCGTGCTGTTCAACATATCTCTAGAACTATTCGTATCTGAAATTTTGTATCATTAGACTAACATCTCCCAATCCCTCCCCGGCCCCTGCCTCGGGTAAGCAGCGTTCTGCTCTCTACGACTCTGAGTTCCACTTTTTTACATTGCACATAGAAGTGAGATCGTGCAGTATTTGTATTTCTGTGTTTGCTTTTTAAAACTTTATGATGTATTGATGTATTTTTTCAGACAGTGTCGGAGTCTGTCACCAAGGCTGGAGTACAGTGACACAAACACGGCTCACCACGGCCTCCACCTCCCGGGGTCAAGAGATCCTCCCACTTCAGCCTCCTGAGTAGCTAGGACTACAGGCGTCCAACACCACACCTGGCTAATTTTTGTATTTTTTGTAGAGATGGTTGATCTCCAACTCCTGGGCTCAACTCTTCCTCCTCCCTTCTCCTCCCAAAGTCCTGGGATTACAGGCCTGAGCCACTGTGTCTGGCCTTTGCTTTATTTCACACAGTAGAACATCCTCTAGGCTCATTCATGTTGCTAATGATAAGATTTCTTTCTTTTTCAAGGCTGAATAGGATTCTATTGGATATATGTACCTATATAGATAGAGAGATAGATAGATAGATATACATTTATTATTATTGTTTTGGGGGGGATATGGTTTCGCTCGTGTTCCCCAGGCTGGAGTGCAGTGGCATGATTTCGGCTCACTACAACCTCTGCCTCCCAGGCTGAAGTGATTCTCCTGCCTCAGCTGAGATTAAAGGCATGTCCCATCATGTGCGGCCAATTTTGTGTTTCTAGGAGAGATGGGTTTTCACCATGTTGGCCAGGCTGGTCTCGAACTCCAACAATTCTACTTCAACTATTTATTGGATACAAATATTTATGTGTGAGAAACAAGATTTTCAAGAGTGAAAGATTTAAAAACGACTTAATTGTACATCAGTAAGAGGCTGGCTAACTAAATCAGAGTACGTTCATCCTTACAGAAGAATACTATGCAGCTAGAACAAAACCAAATGGAGGAAACTCTTCCAAATGGTAACTTGGAATGATGTTCAAGACTTATTGTAAAATAAGTTTACAGTAAGGTGTAAGGTACCTTATGGCAAAATTCTCTCAGAAATGTGTGTGTGTGGATTTCAAGTCATCCCAGTCCTAGAACATTGTGCTCTTTAGAGATGCCATACCTGTCTTTCCCTTTGTAATATCAAAGCAGTAATATCTTCTCTGGAGGCTTGTTGGGTGAATTGAATGGAAGAAAGTTAAGGAGGTACCAGAACCATTGCTGTTTCCCCTCCGTAGCCCTGCCACCCACTAAAGAAAGTTGGATGAGATTACTTAATGATTTCCCATTAAGTTGTATTTCCAAATATCATGATTACCATTTGAATGTAGTTGGTATGGAGCTTCGTGAGTGTGTGCTTCGTTTATTATGCATCACGTTCAGCTCCTTGTTATTTGCCTCCTAGTTATCATAGTAAAACTCTACTCCTCTACTCCGAGGAGCCCCTACCATCCGTATCGTCACTTTCCGGCCCAGCACTCTTCATGCTCGTTCGTTTAAAGCATTCTACATTGGACAAATGAATCTTGGAAGGCAAAAGCTACTGAATTTAGCGAGTTTGTGGAGGCGTTCCCACCGATCAGCCAGGTGGAGTTCCACACACCCGATGACTGCACAACTCCTATAAGGCAGCAATATGCTGCAAACCCAGACGGCCACTCTTCTCACCCCTCGTCCCTTTGCTGTTCTGGATAATGAGGTCAATAGTCACCTAGGCAACTTGCAAAACTAACTGAAATGGAGAAAGGCCTTCCGGCTGGTGACTAGCCGAGGTCCACCTGGCCCCAATAAGCTGCTGAACAAGAAGGGCTGCCAGAAATTTCCCCCTAGGGAATTTGGTGGAGACGAAGACCTGCTCACTGGACAACGGTTCCTCCCAGGATACCCCCAAGCTGAAGAAGCGGGCTCTGAGCCACCCCCTTTCACCCTCCTTTTCCCCACCCTGGCCTGCTGAAGGTGCGCGTCAGGATGCGGACTACTGAGCCCTAAAGAAATAAGTCCTTCCACTTTGACCCCACGGAGGATTGCCTGTGCGGATCTTCAACGAGTCTACCAGTGTCTAGACACGGGAGCAGTTCTGTCTGGCACAGCAGCTCCCTCAAGGAAGACAAGAGTGAGGAGAAAGGAAACTCAAGTCTGACCATTCTGTCCTGGGAGACAAGAGGAGGATCTCATCTCTCATCTTTCCAAGCAAGGCAACGAGACTTTCTCTCATCTTTCCAAGCAAGGCAAGGAGACTTTTTCTCATGAGGAAACAAAAAGAAGTTGGAAGGAACGAAACCAGCCTGGAAGGTGAATTCCTAAGGATTGCCCATTGAAACTGACAAAATGGCCCTTGTTTGACGAGAGGAATGAGCAGAGGATTGATGTGGTCAAAAAGGACTCGAGTGAGACTTTCCCAGCATGTTTCTACCAAAGCTTTGTCTAAGTTTCGCAAAACACTCTCCTAATAAGCAGATGTTTGGCTCTTCAGAAAGTCAACATGCAAAATGCCTTGAGCGTCCCATAACACTGATGCCATGATGTTGCCTTTGGTCTGCCCTCCTTTTCCTTTGACTGGACCACTGCCATCTCTTGGTAGCCATCGCTTTGATGACGCTTTGTCTTCAGGATCATATTGGCAAAGCCATGTTCCAAATTCCGGTTACAATTTGTCAAACAGGTGCCCCAGGATCGTGATCCCTCCTGTTGAAAATTTCCACTGATAGCTCTCGTCGTCACTGCAGCTGATCTGGGCACAATGGTTTTCACAGCCACTGCAGGATTCATCTTCCACATCTTCTCATCTCTTCTTGAAACAAGCCATACCTCCGTAAAGAGTTGATTTCTTTGGGCTAGTGTCCTTAGAAGCTTTTCTTCAAACATCAATGATTTCTTCATTCTTCCACCCAAGCTTCACCGTCAATTGGATGTTTGCTCTTGCTGCAATTTTAGCGGAATTCAAGTTGCACTGATAGGAGGCCTTTTCAGTGGATGTCCCATCCTTCTTAGTGCCTCCAATGAGATCCAGTTCAGAAAGGTTGTAAGAAGTTAGTACATGTTTATTTTAGTGAAAACGAAT
The DNA here is from genome assembly GCF_028885625.2 of Pongo pygmaeus. Taxonomy (NCBI): domain Eukaryota; kingdom Metazoa; phylum Chordata; class Mammalia; order Primates; family Hominidae; genus Pongo; species Pongo pygmaeus. Next base: position 52,900,319 of record NC_072380.2, read on the forward strand.
TGAAATCCATGCATAGATTTCTCACCATGTACATTTTCTATGAACTTTCGGAAGACCCCCTGTACTGAATATTGCCCAAATCCTGGGAGAGAAGTGGATGCGGTCCACTTCCTGTCTTCAGTTTGCCCACAGTGGAGGAGTGCACAGAGCAGGGAAAGGCAGCCCCAGAGAGAGGCATGCCCTCCAGCATGCGGCAGACTGCTGGCCCAGTCCTGGCTCCATGGGTTGCTGTGTGGGCCCAGCAAGCTGACCAACCTCCCTGAACCTTAATTTAATCCTAGGTAGCCCAATTCCACTCGCTATTATAGGACTGCTGTGCAGGGACAGTCAATTAACTTAAGAAAAGGAACCTAGCTCCAAGGTTGGCAACCGGGAATTCCAGTTGATTCCATGGGCGGACCCCCTGAGGAATTCCCAAGCTGAAGTCTCGTGGAAGATGAGGTTCAGTGTGACTAGACTGAAGCACCAATCCAATGAAGGGGAAGTCCCACCCACTCTGCCCTGTGCCTGTATAAAGGTGAGGCGGGGCGGCCGCGCCACTCATTGAAGCCGCCAGTTGGGAGAGGAGCAGAGCCAGGCCGGTGCTCCCGAAGGCAGCAAGATGTTGCGAGCCACAGCTCCCTGCTGGTTCCCACCTGCATACCCAGAAGCTAAGAAGGTGGCCGAGGAGGCGGCCCACGAGGCAAGCCGCCATTTGGGAGAGGAGCAGAGCCAGGTCGGTGTTCCCGAAGGCAGCAAGATGTTGCGAGCCACAGCTCCCTGCTGGTTCCCACCTGCATGCCCAGAAGCCAAGAAGGTGGCCGAGGAGGCGGCCCTCGAGGCAAGCCGCCAGTTGGGAGAGGAGCAGAGCCAGGCCGGTGCTCCCGAAGGCAGCAAGATGTTGCGAGCCACAGCTCCCTGCTGGTTCCCACCTGCATACCCAGAAGCTAAGAAGGTGGCCGAGGAGGCGCCCCACGAGGCAAGCCGCCATTTGGGAGTGGAGCAGAGCCAGGTCGGTGTTCCCGAAGGCAGCAAGATGTTGCGAGCCACAGCTCCCTGCTGGTTCCCTCCTGCATACCCAGAAGCCAAGAAGGTGGCCGAGGAGGCGGCCCTCGAGGCTCCAGAATTCCCACTGCCCTCTCATCAGCCTGCCCAGAGCTTCAGGCTCTGCGTGCCCCAGATGCACAACCAGGCCTCAGCACTCGTGGACATCCGGGCGGAGCCCCAGAATAGGGGTCCGGCGGTGCCCCCAGCGTGGCCCAAGATGGCGACGGAGGCGTGGTACTTCCCCGCGCAGAGGGGGTCGGCCTGCTGCTTGCCAGCCGCCCCAAGGCTGACAGAGAGGCCCTGTGGAGTCCGCATCTCAGCCCCCAGGGAGAGGAAGAGGATCGCCCACTTTCCCAGCCCCTGCTTGGTCGCAGGTCGCACCGATGCCAAGAGAACCCGGGTGGCCGGCAGCAGCCAACGCTCCAATGGCTCCAGGGTCGGCACACAGCCACGGAAGACTGGTCGCAACAGACGGGGGAGGGCATGCAAGACCTCCACCACACTCAGCTCTAAGCGAATCGTCCGTCGTCCATCCTTACCGACTTGGAAGAAACCCATTATCCTCCGAAGGTCTCGCTGCCAAGTCCCCACCGTCATCCGCCGAGGCTATCTCCAACTGTTCACCAAAGAGTGTCTCAAGTTCTGCGCCTCCCAGCAGGAGGCCGAGGAGAAGGCGCTGAACGAGGAGAAGGTGGCCTACGACTGCAGCCCCAACAAGAACATGTACCTGAATGTGGTCCTGAACACCCTCAAGAGACTGAAGGGCCTGACCCCCAGCTCCATGCCGGGCCTCAGCAGGGCCGCCCTGTACAGCCGCCTCCAGGAGTTCCTGCTCACCCAGGACCAGCTCAAGGAGAACGGCTACCCCTTCCCGCACCCCGAGCGGCCCGGAGGCGCCGTCCTCTTCACTGGCCAGGGGAAGGGGCCCGGCGACTCCTCCTGCAGGGTCTGCTGCCGTTGTGGCACCGACTACCTGGTGTCCTCCTCGGGCCGCTGTCTACGCGACCAGTTGTGTTATTATCACTGGGGGCGGGTCCGCTCCAGCCAAGTGGCTGGAGGCCGGGTTAGCCAGTACACCTGCTGTGCAGCTGCTCCTGGCTCAGTGGGCTGCCAGGTGGCGAAGCAGCACGTGCGGGACGGCCGCAAGGAGAGCCTCCATGGCTTCGTGAAGACCTTCAAGAAAGAGTTTTCCACAGACGCTTATCCAGGAATCTACGCCTTGGACTGTGAGATGTGCTACACCACGCATGGCCTGGAGCTGACCCGCGTCACCGTGGTGGACGCCGACATGCAAGTGGTGTACGACACCTTCGTCAAGCCCGACAACGAGATCGTGGACTACAACACCAGGTTTTCCGGAGTGACCGAGGCCGACGTCGCCAAGACGAGCGTCACGTTGCCCGAAGTCCAAGCCATCCTGCTGAGCTTTTTCAGCGCCCAAACCATCCTCATCGGGCACAGCCTGGAGAGCGATCTGCTGGCCCTCAAGCTGATCCACAGCACCGTGGTGGACACGGCCGTGCTCTTCCCGCACTACCTGGGTTTCCCCTACAAGCGTTCCCTCAGGAATCTCGCGGCCGACTACCTGGGACAGATCATCCAGGACAGCCAGGACGGCCACAACTCCAGCGAGGACGCAAACGCCTGCCTGCAGCTGGCGATGTGGAAGGTTCGACAGCGCGCCCAGATCCAGCCACGCCACCGGTCCGCCTCTCCCGCCGCCCTGGCCTGTCCTGAGCCCCAGGCCTCTTCCCAAACTGCCATCGATCCCGAGAGCTAGCCCTGTCCACCTCGCCGCAAAGCGAAAGAAACTGGAGCAGCCGGCGGCAGGAGAGGGCCAAAAGCCAAGACTAACCCCGACCCCGGACTCCCAGTCCCCCGGAGTCCCTGCCGCGGGCCGTCGTCCCTGTCCCCATCCCTCTGCCCCTCCCAGACCTCTGTCCTTCCACCAATGGGCTCCCCGAGGCCCCAGCCGCCACTCCCAGTCCCCGGAGACCCTGCCGCCGCCCCTGGCGCCTGTGCCCATCCCTCTGCCCCTCCCAGACCTCTGGCCTTCCACCACTAGCCTCCCCCAGCCCACCTGGACTTCCCCGGCCTCTGACAACAAGGCCAGCCCCCAGGCCCACCAGCCTCCTGATCGTCTTCGTTCTTGGGCCTCTTCCCCTTCTGTGGGGCTGTCTGAACCTCCCCTCCCCCACCCGATTTTTCCCCCGCCCCCGGGGCAGGCGCAGAATAAATGTCTGTATGAAGTTAAAAATTAAAAATAAAAAAAAAGCTAAAAACAACTCAAAGTCCTTTGCTTTTGAATGTGCGCTTACCTGGTTTTCTCTAGAGGCACCACTGTGAGGTGGCTCAAGCCCTTAGGCTCTGGAGTTAGACATCTGGGTTCCCATTCCAATTCCACCACTGACTAGCTTTGTCATATTGGACGCATAACCTTTTTGCGCTTCTACTTCTTGATCTTTCAAGTGTCATCAGAAGATAATTAGACACCCACACAATAGCAATGGGAGATTTTAACACCCCACCGTCAACATGAAACAGATCAACGAGACAGAAAGTTGAAAAGGATATCCAGGAACTGAACTTAGCTCTGCACCAAGCAGACCGAATAGACATCTACATTAACTCTCCACCCCAAATCAACAGAATATACATTCTTCTCAGCACCACATCACACTTATTCCAAAACTGACCACATAGTTGGAAGGAAAGCACTCCTCCGCAAATGCAAAAGAACAGAAATTACAACCAACTGTCTCTCAGACCCCAGGGCAGTCAAACTGGACCTCAGGATGAAGAAACTCACTCAAAACCGCTCAACTACACGGAAACGGAGCAATCTGCTCCTGAGTGACTACTGGGTACATAGCGAAATGAAGACAGAATAAAGATGTTCTTTGAAACCAATGAGAACAAAGACACAACATACCAGAATCTCTGGGATACATTGAAAGCAGTGTGTAGAGGGAAACGTAGCATTAAATGCCCACAAGAGAAAGCAGGAAAGATCTAAAATGGACACCCTCACGTCCCAATTCAAAGAACCAGGGAAGCAAGAGCAAACACAATGCCTGAATCAGTCAGTCAACTTCCAACAGGGCTCCAAGAGAGAATGAACCACCATGCCTCTTTAAATCCACGTTTCTATTTGGAATCTTCAATGAGAGATGAGACACTAAGCACCTAGTTTTGGTGGAATGGCTGATTTTGTCAATGTTTTCGGTGTGTGAGTGTGTGTGTGTGTGTGTATGTATGGATAACTAAATTAAACTGATAATCTGGATGCTTACATTTCCATTCATTTAATTTGTGTATGTGAGCCCACGCACACGTATATACACACACACTAACACTTCCAGAACACTGACTTAGTGAAGAACTGGATTTCCAGTGTGTCAGACAAATTTCAGAAAGCGCTGAAGAAGGGCATTTCTGATGGATTTCACCGTTCCTGGAATTTTATTTTCCTTTATAACTTAGAGTTCTTCTCTGGAGATTTAATAGATAAAAGTCTTTTGCAGTGTACGTTATTTCATTTTATTTTTATAATTTATTTAAATTGTCATTTTAAATTGACAAATAAAAATGATATATATTTATGGTGTACAACATGATGTTTCATATATGTATACATTGTGGAATGACACAAAAATCAAGCTAATTAACACATTCGTTTCCTCACATACTGATTTTATGGTGATGAGAACATGTTTCAAATCTACTCTGATAGCACATTTCAAGTATACAGTACATAGTTACCCACTGTGGTTGCCGTGCTGTTCAACATATCTCTAGAACTATTCGTATCTGAAATTTTGTATCATTAGACTAACATCTCCCAATCCCTCCCCGGCCCCTGCCTCGGGTAAGCAGCGTTCTGCTCTCTACGACTCTGAGTTCCACTTTTTTACATTGCACATAGAAGTGAGATCGTGCAGTATTTGTATTTCTGTGTTTGCTTTTTAAAACTTTATGATGTATTGATGTATTTTTTCAGACAGTGTCGGAGTCTGTCACCAAGGCTGGAGTACAGTGACACAAACACGGCTCACCACGGCCTCCACCTCCCGGGGTCAAGAGATCCTCCCACTTCAGCCTCCTGAGTAGCTAGGACTACAGGCGTCCAACACCACACCTGGCTAATTTTTGTATTTTTTGTAGAGATGGTTGATCTCCAACTCCTGGGCTCAACTCTTCCTCCTCCCTTCTCCTCCCAAAGTCCTGGGATTACAGGCCTGAGCCACTGTGTCTGGCCTTTGCTTTATTTCACACAGTAGAACATCCTCTAGGCTCATTCATGTTGCTAATGATAAGATTTCTTTCTTTTTCAAGGCTGAATAGGATTCTATTGGATATATGTACCTATATAGATAGAGAGATAGATAGATAGATATACATTTATTATTATTGTTTTGGGGGGGATATGGTTTCGCTCGTGTTCCCCAGGCTGGAGTGCAGTGGCATGATTTCGGCTCACTACAACCTCGGCCTCCCAGGCTGAAGTGATTCTCCTGCCTCAGCTGAGATTAAAGGCATGTCCCATCATGTGCGGCCAATTTTGTGTTTCTAGGAGAGATGGGTTTTCACCATGTTGGCCAGGCTGGTCTCGAACTCCAACAATTCTACTTCAACTATTTATTGGATACAAATATTTATGTGTGAGAAACAAGATTTTCAAGAGTGAAAGATTTAAAAACGACTTAATTGTACATCAGTAAGAGGCTGGCTAACTAAATCAGAGTACGTTCATCCTTACAGAAGAATACTATGCAGCTAGAACAAAACCAAATGGAGGAAACTCTTCCAAATGGTAACTTGGAATGATGTTCAAGACTTATTGTAAAATAAGTTTACAGTAAGGTGTAAGGTACCTTATGGCAAAATTCTCTCAGAAATGTGTGTGTGTGGATTTCAAGTCATCCCAGTCCTAGAACATTGTGCTCTTTAGAGATGCCATACCTGTCTTTCCCTTTGTAATATCAAAGCAGTAATATCTTCTCTGGAGGCTTGTTGGGTGAATTGAATGGAAGAAAGTTAAGGAGGTACCAGAACCATTGCTGTTTCCCCTCCGTAGCCCTGCCACCCACTAAAGAAAGTTGGATGAGATTACTTAATGATTTCCCATTAAGTTGTATTTCCAAATATCATGATTACCATTTGAATGTAGTTGGTATGGAGCTTCGTGAGTGTGTGCTTCGTTTATTATGCATCACGTTCAGCTCCTTGTTATTTGCCTCCTAGTTATCATAGTAAAACTCTACTCCTCTACTCCGAGGAGCCCCTACCATCCGTATCGTCACTTTCCGGCCCAGCACTCTTCATGCTCGTTCGTTTAAAGCATTCTACATTGGGCAAATGAATCTTGGAAGGCAAAAGCTACTGAATTTAGCGAGTTTGTGGAGGCGTTCCCACCGATCAGCCAGGTGGAGTTCCACACACCCGATGACTGCACAACTCCTATAAGGCAGCAATATGCTGCAAACCCAGACGGCCACTCTTCTCACCCCTCGTCCCTTTGCTGTTCTGGATAATGAGGTCAATAGTCACCTAGGCAACTTGCAAAACTAACTGAAATGGAGAAAGGCCTTCCGGCTGGTGACTAGCCGAGGTCCACCTGGCCCCAATAAGCTGCTGAACAAGAAGGGCTGCCAGAAATTTCCCCCTAGGGAATTTGGTGGAGACGAAGACCTGCTCACTGGACAACGGTTCCTCCCAGGATACCCCCAAGCTGAAGAAGCGGGCTCTGAGCCACCCCCTTTCACCCTCCTTTTCCCCACCCTGGCCTGCTGAAGGTGCGCGTCAGGATGCGGACTACTGAGCCCTAAAGAAATAAGTCCTTCCACTTTGACCCCACGGAGGATTGCCTGTGCGGATCTTCAACGAGTCTACCAGTGTCTAGACACGGGAGCAGTTCTGTCTGGCACAGCAGCTCCCTCAAGGAAGACAAGAGTGAGGAGAAAGGAAACTCAAGTCTGACCATTCTGTCCTGGGAGACAAGAGGAGGATCTCATCTCTCATCTTTCCAAGCAAGGCAACGAGACTTTCTCTCATCTTTCCAAGCAAGGCAAGGAGACTTTTTCTCATGAGGAAACAAAAAGAAGTTGGAAGGAACGAAACCAGCCTGGAAGGTGAATTCCTAAGGATTGCCCATTGAAACTGACAAAATGGCCCTTGTTTGACGAGAGGAATGAGCAGAGGATTGATGTGGTCAAAAAGGACTCGAGTGAGACTTTCCCAGCATGTTTCTACCAAAGCTTTGTCTAAGTTTCGCAAAACACTCTCCTAATAAGCAGATGTTTGGCTCTTCAGAAAGTCAACATGCAAAATGCCTTGAGCGTCCCATAACACTGATGCCATGATGTTGCCTTTGGTCTGCCCTCCTTTTCCTTTGACTGGACCACTGCCATCTCTTGGTAGCCATCGCTTTGATGACGCTTTGTCTTCAGGATCATATTGGCAAAGCCATGTTCCAAATTCCGGTTACAATTTGTCAAACAGGTGCCCCAGGATCGTGATCCCTCCTGTTGAAAATTTCCACTGATAGCTCTCGTCGTCACTGCAGCTGATCTGGGCACAATGGTTTTCACAGCCACTGCAGGATTCATCTTCCACATCTTCTCATCTCTTCTTGAAACAAGCCATACCTCCGTAAAGAGTTGATTTCTTTGGGCTAGTGTCCTTAGAAGCTTTTCTTCAAACATCAATGATTTCTTCATTCTTCCACCCAAGCTTCACCGTCAATTGGATGTTTGCTCTTGCTGCAATTTTAGCGGAATTCAAGTTGCACTGATAGGAGGCCTTTTCAGTGGATGTCCCATCCTTCTTAGTGCCTCCAATGAGATCCAGTTCAGAAAGGTTGTAAGAAGTTAGTACATGTTTATTTTAGTGAAAACGAATTGAAATCCATGCATAGATTTCTCACCATGTACATTTTCTATGAACTTTCGGAAGACCCCCTGTACTGAATATTGCCCAAATCCTGGGAGAGAAGTGGATGCGGTCCACTTCCTGTCTTCAGTTTGCCCACAGTGGAGGAGTGCACAGAGCAGGGAAAGGCAGCCCCAGAGAGAGGCATGCCCTCCAGCATGCGGCAGACTGCTGGCCCAGTCCTGGCTCCATGGGTTGCTGTGTGGGCCCAGCAAGCTGACCAACCTCCCTGAACCTTAATTTAATCCTAGGTAGCCCAATTCCACTCGCTATTATAGGACTGCTGTGCAGGGACAGTCAATTAACTTAAGAAAAGGAACCTAGCTCCAAGGTTGGCAACCGGGAATTCCAGTTGATTCCATGGGCGGACCCCCTGAGGAATTCCCAAGCTGAAGTCTCGTGGAAGATGAGGTTCAGTGTGACTAGACTGAAGCACCAATCCAATGAAGGGGAAGTCCCACCCACTCTGCCCTGTGCCTGTATAAAGGTGAGGCGGGGCGGCCGCGCCACTCATTGAAGCCGCCAGTTGGGAGAGGAGCAGAGCCAGGCCGGTGCTCCCGAAGGCAGCAAGATGTTGCGAGCCACAGCTCCCTGCTGGTTCCCACCTGCATACCCAGAAGCTAAGAAGGTGGCCGAGGAGGCGGCCCACGAGGCAAGCCGCCATTTGGGAGAGGAGCAGAGCCAGGTCGGTGTTCCCGAAGGCAGCAAGATGTTGCGAGCCACAGCTCCCTGCTGGTTCCCACCTGCATGCCCAGAAGCCAAGAAGGTGGCCGAGGAGGCGGCCCTCGAGGCAAGCCGCCAGTTGGGAGAGGAGCAGAGCCAGGCCGGTGCTCCCGAAGGCAGCAAGATGTTGCGAGCCACAGCTCCCTGCTGGTTCCCACCTGCATACCCAGAAGCTAAGAAGGTGGCCGAGGAGGCGCCCCACGAGGCAAGCCGCCATTTGGGAGTGGAGCAGAGCCAGGTCGGTGTTCCCGAAGGCAGCAAGATGTTGCGAGCCACAGCTCCCTGCTGGTTCCCTCCTGCATACCCAGAAGCCAAGAAGGTGGCCGAGGAGGCGGCCCTCGAGGCTCCAGAATTCCCACTGCCCTCTCATCAGCCTGCCCAGAGCTTCGGGCTCTGCGTGCCCCAGATGCACAACCAGGCCTCAGCACTCGTGGACATCCGGGCGGAGCCCCAGAATAGGGGTCCGGCGGTGCCCCCAGCGTGGCCCAAGATGGCGACGGAGGCGTGGTACTTCCCCGCGCAGAGGGGGTCGGCCTGCTGCTTGCCAGCCGCCCCAAGGCTGACAGAGAGGCCCTGTGGAGTCCGCATCTCAGCCCCCAGGGAGAGGAAGAGGATCGCCCACTTTCCCAGCCCCTGCTTGGTCGCAGGTCGCACCGATGCCAAGAGAACCCGGGTGGCCGGCAGCAGCCAACGCTCCAATGGCTCCAGGGTCGGCACACAGCCACGGAAGACTGGTCGCAACAGACGGGGGAGGGCATGCAAGACCTCCACCACACTCAGCTCTAAGCGAATCGTCCGTCGTCCATCCTTACCGACTTGGAAGAAACCCATTATCCTCCGAAGGTCTCGCTGCCAAGTCCCCACCGTCATCCGCCGAGGCTATCTCCAACTGTTCACCAAAGAGTGTCTCAAGTTCTGCGCCTCCCAGCAGGAGGCCGAGGAGAAGGCGCTGAACGAGGAGAAGGTGGCCTACGACTGCAGCCCCAACAAGAACATGTACCTGAATGTGGTCCTGAACACCCTCAAGAGACTGAAGGGCCTGACCCCCAGCTCCATGCCGGGCCTCAGCAGGGCCGCCCTGTACAGCCGCCTCCAGGAGTTCCTGCTCACCCAGGACCAGCTCAAGGAGAACGGCTACCCCTTCCCGCACCCCGAGCGGCCCGGAGGCGCCGTCCTCTTCACTGGCCAGGGGAAGGGGCCCGGCGACTCCTCCTGCAGGGTCTGCTGCCGTTGTGGCACCGACTACCTGGTGTCCTCCTCGGGCCGCTGTCTACGCGACCAGTTGTGTTATTATCACTGGGGGCGGGTCCGCTCCAGCCAAGTGGCTGGAGGCCGGGTTAGCCAGTACACCTGCTGTGCAGCTGCTCCTGGCTCAGTGGGCTGCCAGGTGGCGAAGCAGCACGTGCGGGACGGCCGCAAGGAGAGCCTCCATGGCTTCGTGAAGACCTTCAAGAAAGAGTTTTCCACAGACGCTTATCCAGGAATCTACGCCTTGGACTGTGAGATGTGCTACACCACGCATGGCCTGGAGCTGACCCGCGTCACCGTGGTGGACGCCGACATGCAAGTGGTGTACGACACCTTCGTCAAGCCCGACAACGAGATCGTGGACTACAACACCAGGTTTTCCGGAGTGACCGAGGCCGACGTCGCCAAGACGAGCGTCACGTTGCCCGAAGTCCAAGCCATCCTGCTGAGCTTTTTCAGCGCCCAAACCATCCTCATCGGGCACAGCCTGGAGAGCGATCTGCTGGCCCTCAAGCTGATCCACAGCACCGTGGTGGACACGGCCGTGCTCTTCCCGCACTACCTGGGTTTCCCCTACAAGCGTTCCCTCAGGAATCTCGCGGCCGACTACCTGGGACAGATCATCCAGGACAGCCAGGACGGCCACAACTCCAGCGAGGACGCAAACGCCTGCCTGCAGCTGGCGATGTGGAAGGTTCGACAGCGCGCCCAGATCCAGCCACGCCACCGGTCCGCCTCTCCCGCCGCCCTGGCCTGTCCTGAGCCCCAGGCCTCTTCCCAAACTGCCATCGATCCCGAGAGCTAGCCCTGTCCACCTCGCCGCAAAGCGAAAGAAACTGGAGCAGCCGGCGGCAGGAGAGGGCCAAAAGCCAAGACTAACCCCGACCCCGGACTCCCAGTCCCCCGGAGTCCCTGCCGCGGGCCGTCGTCCCTGTCCCCATCCCTCTGCCCCTCCCAGACCTCTGTCCTTCCACCAATGGGCTCCCCGAGGCCCCAGCCGCCACTCCCAGTCCCCGGAGACCCTGCCGCCGCCCCTGGCGCCTGTGCCCATCCCTCTGCCCCTCCCAGACCTCTGGCCTTCCACCACTAGCCTCCCCCAGCCCACCTGGACTTCCCCGGCCTCTGACAACAAGGCCAGCCCCCAGGCCCACCAGCCTCCTGATCGTCTTCGTTCTTGGGCCTCTTCCCCTTCTGTGGGGCTGTCTGAACCTCCCCTCCCCCACCCGATTTTTCCCCCGCCCCCGGGGCAGGCGCAGAATAAATGTCTGTATGAAGTTAAAAATTAAAAATAAAAAAAAAGCTAAAAACAACTCAAAGTCCTTTGCTTTTGAATGTGCGCTTACCTGGTTTTCTCTAGAGGCACCACTGTGAGGTGGCTCAAGCCCTTAGGCTCTGGAGTTAGACATCTGGGTTCCCATTCCAATTCCACCACTGACTAGCTTTGTCATATTGGACGCATAACCTTTTTGCGCTTCTACTTCTTGATCTTTCAAGTGTCATCAGAAGATAATTAGACACCCACACAATAGCAATGGGAGATTTTAACACCCCACCGTCAACATGAAACAGATCAACGAGACAGAAAGTTGAAAAGGATATCCAGGAACTGAACTTAGCTCTGCACCAAGCAGACCGAATAGACATCTACATTAACTCTCCACCCCAAATCAACAGAATATACATTCTTCTCAGCACCACATCACACTTATTCCAAAACTGACCACATAGTTGGAAGGAAAGCACTCCTCCGCAAATGCAAAAGAACAGAAATTACAACCAACTGTCTCTCAGACCCCAGGGCAGTCAAACTGGACCTCAGGATGAAGAAACTCACTCAAAACCGCTCAACTACACGGAAACGGAGCAATCTGCTCCTGAGTGACTACTGGGTACATAGCGAAATGAAGACAGAATAAAGATGTTCTTTGAAACCAATGAGAACAAAGACACAACATACCAGAATCTCTGGGATACATTGAAAGCAGTGTGTAGAGGGAAACGTAGCATTAAATGCCCACAAGAGAAAGCAGGAAAGATCTAAAATGGACACCCTCACGTCCCAATTCAAAGAACCAGGGAAGCAAGAGCAAACACAATGCCTGAATCAGTCAGTCAACTTCCAACAGGGCTCCAAGAGAGAATGAACCACCATGCCTCTTTAAATCCACGTTTCTATTTGGAATCTTCAATGAGAGATGAGACACTAAGCACCTAGTTTTGGTGGAATGGCTGATTTTGTCAATGTTTTCGGTGTGTGAGTGTGTGTGTGTGTGTGTATGTATGGATAACTAAATTAAACTGATAATCTGGATGCTTACATTTCCATTCATTTAATTTGTGTATGTGAGCCCACGCACACGTATATACACACACACTAACACTTCCAGAACACTGACTTAGTGAAGAACTGGATTTCCAGTGTGTCAGACAAATTTCAGAAAGCGCTGAAGAAGGGCATTTCTGATGGATTTCACCGTTCCTGGAATTTTATTTTCCTTTATAACTTAGAGTTCTTCTCTGGAGATTTAATAGATAAAAGTCTTTTGCAGTGTACGTTATTTCATTTTATTTTTATAATTTATTTAAATTGTCATTTTAAATTGACAAATAAAAATGATATATATTTATGGTGTACAACATGATGTTTCATATATGTATACATTGTGGAATGACACAAAAATCAAGCTAATTAACACATTCGTTTCCTCACATACTGATTTTATGGTGATGAGAACATGTTTCAAATCTACTCTGATAGCACATTTCAAGTATACAGTACATAGTTACCCACTGTGGTTGCCGTGCTGTTCAACATATCTCTAGAACTATTCGTATCTGAAATTTTGTATCATTAGACTAACATCTCCCAATCCCTCCCCGGCCCCTGCCTCGGGTAAGCAGCGTTCTGCTCTCTACGACTCTGAGTTCCACTTTTTTACATTGCACATAGAAGTGAGATCGTGCAGTATTTGTATTTCTGTGTTTGCTTTTTAAAACTTTATGATGTATTGATGTATTTTTTCAGACAGTGTCGGAGTCTGTCACCAAGGCTGGAGTACAGTGACCCAAACACGGCTCACCACGGCCTCCACCTCCCGGGGTCAAGAGATCCTCCCACTTCAGCCTCCTGAGTAGCTAGGACTACAGGCGTCCAACACCACACCTGGCTAATTTTTGTATTTTTTGTAGAGATGGTTGATCTCCAACTCCTGGGCTCAACTCTTCCTCCTCCCTTCTCCTCCCAAAGTCCTGGGATTACAGGCCTGAGCCACTGTGTCTGGCCTTTGCTTTATTTCACACAGTAGAACATCCTCTAGGCTCATTCATGTTGCTAATGATAAGATTTCTTTCTTTTTCAAGGCTGAATAGGATTCTATTGGATATATGTACCTATATAGATAGAGAGATAGATAGATAGATATACATTTATTATTATTGTTTTGGGGGGGATATGGTTTCGCTCGTGTTCCCCAGGCTGGAGTGCAGTGGCATGATTTCGGCTCACTACAACCTCTGCCTCCCAGGCTGAAGTGATTCTCCTGCCTCAGCTGAGATTAAAGGCATGTCCCATCATGTGCGGCCAATTTTGTGTTTCTAGGAGAGATGGGTTTTCACCATGTTGGCCAGGCTGGTCTCGAACTCCAACAATTCTACTTCAACTATTTATTGGATACAAATATTTATGTGTGAGAAACAAGATTTTCAAGAGTGAAAGATTTAAAAACGACTTAATTGTACATCAGTAAGAGGCTGGCTAACTAAATCAGAGTACGTTCATCCTTACAGAAGAATACTATGCAGCTAGAACAAAACCAAATGGAGGAAACTCTTCCAAATGGTAACTTGGAATGATGTTCAAGACTTATTGTAAAATAAGTTTACAGTAAGGTGTAAGGTACCTTATGGCAAAATTCTCTCAGAAATGTGTGTGTGTGGATTTCAAGTCATCCCAGTCCTAGAACATTGTGCTCTTTAGAGATGCCATACCTGTCTTTCCCTTTGTAATATCAAAGCAGTAATATCTTCTCTGGAGGCTTGTTGGGTGAATTGAATGGAAGAAAGTTAAGGAGGTACCAGAACCATTGCTGTTTCCCCTCCGTAGCCCTGCCACCCACTAAAGAAAGTTGGATGAGATTACTTAATGATTTCCCATTAAGTTGTATTTCCAAATATCATGATTACCATTTGAATGTAGTTGGTATGGAGCTTCGTGAGTGTGTGCTTCGTTTATTATGCATCACGTTCAGCTCCTTGTTATTTGCCTCCTAGTTATCATAGTAAAACTCTACTCCTCTACTCCGAGGAGCCCCTACCATCCGTATCGTCACTTTCCGGCCCAGCACTCTTCATGCTCGTTCGTTTAAAGCATTCTACATTGGGCAAATGAATCTTGGAAGGCAAAAGCTACTGAATTTAGCGAGTTTGTGGAGGCGTTCCCACCGATCAGCCAGGTGGAGTTCCACACACCCGATGACTGCACAACTCCTATAAGGCAGCAATATGCTGCAAACCCAGACGGCCACTCTTCTCACCCCTCGTCCCTTTGCTGTTCTGGATAATGAGGTCAATAGTCACCTAGGCAACTTGCAAAACTAACTGAAATGGAGAAAGGCCTTCCGGCTGGTGACTAGCCGAGGTCCACCTGGCCCCAATAAGCTGCTGAACAAGAAGGGCTGCCAGAAATTTCCCCCTAGGGAATTTGGTGGAGACGAAGACCTGCTCACTGGACAACGGTTCCTCCCAGGATACCCCCAAGCTGAAGAAGCGGGCTCTGAGCCACCCCCTTTCACCCTCCTTTTCCCCACCCTGGCCTGCTGAAGGTGCGCGTCAGGATGCGGACTACTGAGCCCTAAAGAAATAAGTCCTTCCACTTTGACCCCACGGAGGATTGCCTGTGCGGATCTTCAACGAGTCTACCAGTGTCTAGACACGGGAGCAGTTCTGTCTGGCACAGCAGCTCCCTCAAGGAAGACAAGAGTGAGGAGAAAGGAAACTCAAGTCTGACCATTCTGTCCTGGGAGACAAGAGGAGGATCTCATCTCTCATCTTTCCAAGCAAGGCAACGAGACTTTCTCTCATCTTTCCAAGCAAGGCAAGGAGACTTTTTCTCATGAGGAAACAAAAAGAAGTTGGAAGGAACGAAACCAGCCTGGAAGGTGAATTCCTAAGGATTGCCCATTGAAACTGACAAAATGGCCCTTGTTTGACGAGAGGAATGAGCAGAGGATTGATGTGGTCAAAAAGGACTCGAGTGAGACTTTCCCAGCATGTTTCTACCAAAGCTTTGTCTAAGTTTCGCAAAACACTCTCCTAATAAGCAGATGTTTGGCTCTTCAGAAAGTCAACATGCAAAATGCCTTGAGCGTCCCATAACACTGATGCCATGATGTTGCCTTTGGTCTGCCCTCCTTTTCCTTTGACTGGACCACTGCCATCTCTTGGTAGCCATCGCTTTGATGACGCTTTGTCTTCAGGATCATATTGGCAAAGCCATGTTCCAAATTCCGGTTACAATTTGTCAAACAGGTGCCCCAGGATCGTGATCCCTCCTGTTGAAAATTTCCACTGATAGCTCTCGTCGTCACTGCAGCTGATCTGGGCACAATGGTTTTCACAGCCACTGCAGGATTCATCTTCCACATCTTCTCATCTCTTCTTGAAACAAGCCATACCTCCGTAAAGAGTTGATTTCTTTGGGCTAGTGTCCTTAGAAGCTTTTCTTCAAACATCAATGATTTCTTCATTCTTCCACCCAAGCTTCACCGTCAATTGGATGTTTGCTCTTGCTGCAATTTTAGCGGAATTCAAGTTGCACTGATAGGAGGCCTTTTCAGTGGATGTCCCATCCTTCTTAGTGCCTCCAATGAGATCCAGTTCAGAAAGGTTGTAAGAAGTTAGTACATGTTTATTTTAGTGAAAACGAATTGAAATCCATGCATAGATTTCTCACCATGTACATTTTCTATGAACTTTCGGAAGACCCCCTGTACTGAATATTGCCCAAATCCTGGGAGAGAAGTGGATGCGGTCCACTTCCTGTCTTCAGTTTGCCCACAGTGGAGGAGTGCACAGAGCAGGGAAAGGCAGCCCCAGAGAGAGGCATGCCCTCCAGCATGCGGCAGACTGCTGGCCCAGTCCTGGCTCCATGGGTTGCTGTGTGGGCCCAGCAAGCTGACCAACCTCCCTGAACCTTAATTTAATCCTAGGTAGCCCAATTCCACTCGCTATTATAGGACTGCTGTGCAGGGACAGTCAATTAACTTAAGAAAAGGAACCTAGCTCCAAGGTTGGCAACCGGGAATTCCAGTTGATTCCATGGGCGGACCCCCTGAGGAATTCCCAAGCTGAAGTCTCGTGGAAGATGAGGTTCAGTGTGACTAGACTGAAGCACCAATCCAATGAAGGGGAAGTCCCACCCACTCTGCCCTGTGCCTGTATAAAGGTGAGGCGGGGCGGCCGCGCCACTCATTGAAGCCGCCAGTTGGGAGAGGAGCAGAGCCAGGCCGGTGCTCCCGAAGGCAGCAAGATGTTGCGAGCCACAGCTCCCTGCTGGTTCCCACCTGCATACCCAGAAGCTAAGAAGGTGGCCGAGGAGGCGGCCCACGAGGCAAGCCGCCATTTGGGAGAGGAGCAGAGCCAGGTCGGTGTTCCCGAAGGCAGCAAGATGTTGCGAGCCACAGCTCCCTGCTGGTTCCCACCTGCATGCCCAGAAGCCAAGAAGGTGGCCGAGGAGGCGGCCCTCGAGGCAAGCCGCCAGTTGGGAGAGGAGCAGAGCCAGGCCGGTGCTCCCGAAGGCAGCAAGATGTTGCGAGCCACAGCTCCCTGCTGGTTCCCACCTGCATACCCAGAAGCTAAGAAGGTGGCCGAGGAGGCGCCCCACGAGGCAAGCCGCCATTTGGGAGTGGAGCAGAGCCAGGTCGGTGTTCCCGAAGGCAGCAAGATGTTGCGAGCCACAGCTCCCTGCTGGTTCCCTCCTGCATACCCAGAAGCCAAGAAGGTGGCCGAGGAGGCGGCCCTCGAGGCTCCAGAATTCCCACTGCCCTCTCATCAGCCTGCCCAGAGCTTCGGGCTCTGCGTGCCCCAGATGCACAACCAGGCCTCAGCACTCGTGGACATCCGGGCGGAGCCCCAGAATAGGGGTCCGGCGGTGCCCCCAGCGTGGCCCAAGATGGCGACGGAGGCGTGGTACTTCCCCGCGCAGAGGGGGTCGGCCTGCTGCTTGCCAGCCGCCCCAAGGCTGACAGAGAGGCCCTGTGGAGTCCGCATCTCAGCCCCCAGGGAGAGGAAGAGGATCGCCCACTTTCCCAGCCCCTGCTTGGTCGCAGGTCGCACCGATGCCAAGAGAACCCGGGTGGCCGGCAGCAGCCAACGCTCCAATGGCTCCAGGGTCGGCACACAGCCACGGAAGACTGGTCGCAACAGACGGGGGAGGGCATGCAAGACCTCCACCACACTCAGCTCTAAGCGAATCGTCCGTCGTCCATCCTTACCGACTTGGAAGAAACCCATTATCCTCCGAAGGTCTCGCTGCCAAGTCCCCACCGTCATCCGCCGAGGCTATCTCCAACTGTTCACCAAAGAGTGTCTCAAGTTCTGCGCCTCCCAGCAGGAGGCCGAGGAGAAGGCGCTGAACGAGGAGAAGGTGGCCTACGACTGCAGCCCCAACAAGAACATGTACCTGAATGTGGTCCTGAACACCCTCAAGAGACTGAAGGGCCTGACCCCCAGCTCCATGCCGGGCCTCAGCAGGGCCGCCCTGTACAGCCGCCTCCAGGAGTTCCTGCTCACCCAGGACCAGCTCAAGGAGAACGGCTACCCCTTCCCGCACCCCGAGCGGCCCGGAGGCGCCGTCCTCTTCACTGGCCAGGGGAAGGGGCCCGGCGACTCCTCCTGCAGGGTCTGCTGCCGTTGTGGCACCGACTACCTGGTGTCCTCCTCGGGCCGCTGTCTACGCGACCAGTTGTGTTATTATCACTGGGGGCGGGTCCGCTCCAGCCAAGTGGCTGGAGGCCGGGTTAGCCAGTACACCTGCTGTGCAGCTGCTCCTGGCTCAGTGGGCTGCCAGGTGGCGAAGCAGCACGTGCGGGACGGCCGCAAGGAGAGCCTCCATGGCTTCGTGAAGACCTTCAAGAAAGAGTTTTCCACAGACGCTTATCCAGGAATCTACGCCTTGGACTGTGAGATGTGCTACACCACGCATGGCCTGGAGCTGACCCGCGTCACCGTGGTGGACGCCGACATGCAAGTGGTGTACGACACCTTCGTCAAGCCCGACAACGAGATCGTGGACTACAACACCAGGTTTTCCGGAGTGACCGAGGCCGACGTCGCCAAGACGAGCGTCACGTTGCCCGAAGTCCAAGCCATCCTGCTGAGCTTTTTCAGCGCCCAAACCATCCTCATCGGGCACAGCCTGGAGAGCGATCTGCTGGCCCTCAAGCTGATCCACAGCACCGTGGTGGACACGGCCGTGCTCTTCCCGCACTACCTGGGTTTCCCCTACAAGCGTTCCCTCAGGAATCTCGCGGCCGACTACCTGGGACAGATCATCCAGGACAGCCAGGACGGCCACAACTCCAGCGAGGACGCAAACGCCTGCCTGCAGCTGGCGATGTGGAAGGTTCGACAGCGCGCCCAGATCCAGCCACGCCACCGGTCCGCCTCTCCCGCCGCCCTGGCCTGTCCTGAGCCCCAGGCCTCTTCCCAAACTGCCATCGATCCCGAGAGCTAGCCCTGTCCACCTCGCCGCAAAGCGAAAGAAACTGGAGCAGCCGGCGGCAGGAGAGGGCCAAAAGCCAAGACTAACCCCGACCCCGGACTCCCAGTCCCCCGGAGTCCCTGCCGCGGGCCGTCGTCCCTGTCCCCATCCCTCTGCCCCTCCCAGACCTCTGTCCTTCCACCAATGGGCTCCCCGAGGCCCCAGCCGCCACTCCCAGTCCCCGGAGACCCTGCCGCCGCCCCTGGCGCCTGTGCCCATCCCTCTGCCCCTCCCAGACCTCTGGCCTTCCACCACTAGCCTCCCCCAGCCCACCTGGACTTCCCCGGCCTCTGACAACAAGGCCAGCCCCCAGGCCCACCAGCCTCCTGATCGTCTTCGTTCTTGGGCCTCTTCCCCTTCTGTGGGGCTGTCTGAACCTCCCCTCCCCCACCCGATTTTTCCCCCGCCCCCGGGGCAGGCGCAGAATAAATGTCTGTATGAAGTTAAAAATTAAAAATAAAAAAAAAGCTAAAAACAACTCAAAGTCCTTTGCTTTTGAATGTGCGCTTACCTGGTTTTCTCTAGAGGCACCACTGTGAGGTGGCTCAAGCCCTTAGGCTCTGGAGTTAGACATCTGGGTTCCCATTCCAATTCCACCACTGACTAGCTTTGTCATATTGGACGCATAACCTTTTTGCGCTTCTACTTCTTGATCTTTCAAGTGTCATCAGAAGATAATTAGACACCCACACAATAGCAATGGGAGATTTTAACACCCCACCGTCAACATGAAACAGATCAACGAGACAGAAAGTTGAAAAGGATATCCAGGAACTGAACTTAGCTCTGCACCAAGCAGACCGAATAGACATCTACATTAACTCTCCACCCCAAATCAACAGAATATACATTCTTCTCAGCACCACATCACACTTATTCCAAAACTGACCACATAGTTGGAAGGAAAGCACTCCTCCGCAAATGCAAAAGAACAGAAATTACAACCAACTGTCTCTCAGACCCCAGGGCAGTCAAACTGGACCTCAGGATGAAGAAACTCACTCAAAACCGCTCAACTACACGGAAACGGAGCAATCTGCTCCTGAGTGACTACTGGGTACATAGCGAAATGAAGACAGAATAAAGATGTTCTTTGAAACCAATGAGAACAAAGACACAACATACCAGAATCTCTGGGATACATTGAAAGCAGTGTGTAGAGGGAAACGTAGCATTAAATGCCCACAAGAGAAAGCAGGAAAGATCTAAAATGGACACCCTCACGTCCCAATTCAAAGAACCAGGGAAGCAAGAGCAAACACAATGCCTGAATCAGTCAGTCAACTTCCAACAGGGCTCCAAGAGAGAATGAACCACCATGCCTCTTTAAATCCACGTTTCTATTTGGAATCTTCAATGAGAGATGGGACACTAAGCAGCTAGTTTTGGTGGAATGGCTGATTTTGTCAATGTTTTCGGTGTGTGAGTGTGTGTGTGTGTGTGTGTATGTATGGATAACTAAATTAAACTGATAATCTGGATGCTTACATTTCCATTCATTTAATTTGTGTATGTGAGCCCACGCACACGTATATACACACACACTAACACTTCCAGAACACTGACTTAGTGAAGAACTGGATTTCCAGTGTGTCAGACAAATTTCAGAAAGCGCTGAAGAAGGGCATTTCTGATGGATTTCACCGTTCCTGGAATTTTATTTTCCTTTATAACTTAGAGTTCTTCTCTGGAGATTTAATAGATAAAAGTCTTTTGCAGTGTACGTTATTTCATTTTATTTTTATAATTTATTTGAATTGTCATTTTAAATTGACAAATAAAAATGATATATATTTATGGTGTACAACATGATGTTTCATATATGTATACATTGTGGAATGACACAAAAATCAAGCTAATTAACACATTCGTTTCCTCACATACTGATTTTATGGTGATGAGAACATGTTTCAAATCTACTCTGATAGCACATTTCAAGTATACAGTACATAGTTACCCACTGTGGTTGCCGTGCTGTTCAACATATCTCTAGAACTATTCGTATCTGGAATTTTGTATCATTAGACTAACATCTCCCAATCCCTCCCCGGCCCCTGCCTCGGGTAAGCAGCGTTCTGCTCTCTACGACTCTGAGTTCCACTTTTTTACATTGCACATAGAAGTGAGATCGTGCAGTATTTGTATTTCTGTGTTTGCTTTTTAAAACTTTATGATGTATTGATGTATTTTTTCAGACAGTGTCGGAGTCTGTCACCAAGGCTGGAGTACAGTGACACAAACACGGCTCACCACGGCCTCCACCTCCCGGGGTCAAGAGATCCTCCCACTTCAGCCTCCTGAGTAGCTAGGACTACAGGCGTCCAACACCACACCTGGCTAATTTTTGTATTTTTTGTAGAGATGGTTGATCTCCAACTCCTGGGCTCAACTCTTCCTCCTCCCTTCTCCTCCCAAAGTCCTGGGATTACAGGCCTGAGCCACTGTGTCTGGCCTTTGCTTTATTTCACACAGTAGAACATCCTCTAGGCTCATTCATGTTGCTAATGATAAGATTTCTTTCTTTTTCAAGGCTGAATAGGATTCTATTGGATATATGTACCTATATAGATAGAGAGATAGATAGATAGATATACATTTATTATTATTGTTTTGGGGGGGATATGGTTTCGCTCGTGTTCCCCAGGCTGGAGTGCAGTGGCATGATTTCGGCTCACTACAACCTCTGCCTCCCAGGCTGAAGTGATTCTCCTGCCTCAGCTGAGATTAAAGGCATGTCCCATCATGTGCGGCCAATTTTGTGTTTCTAGGAGAGATGGGTTTTCACCATGTTGGCCAGGCTGGTCTCGAACTCCAACAATTCTACTTCAACTATTTATTGGATACAAATATTTATGTGTGAGAAACAAGATTTTCAAGAGTGAAAGATTTAAAAACGACTTAATTGTACATCAGTAAGAGGCTGGCTAACTAAATCAGAGTACGTTCATCCTTACAGAAGAATACTATGCAGCTAGAACAAAACCAAATGGAGGAAACTCTTCCAAATGGTAACTTGGAATGATGTTCAAGACTTATTGTAAAATAAGTTTACAGTAAGGTGTAAGGTACCTTATGGCAAAATTCTCTCAGAAATGTGTGTGTGTGGATTTCAAGTCATCCCAGTCCTAGAACATTGTGCTCTTTAGAGATGCCATACCTGTCTTTCCCTTTGTAATATCAAAGCAGTAATATCTTCTCTGGAGGCTTGTTGGGTGAATTGAATGGAAG
Source organism: Pongo pygmaeus (assembly GCF_028885625.2). Classification (NCBI taxonomy): domain Eukaryota; kingdom Metazoa; phylum Chordata; class Mammalia; order Primates; family Hominidae; genus Pongo; species Pongo pygmaeus. The sequence continues at coordinate 52,922,232 of NC_072380.2, forward strand.
AAAGTTAAGGAGGTACCAGAACCATTGCTGTTTCCCCTCCGTAGCCCTGCCACCCACTAAAGAAAGTTGGATGAGATTACTTAATGATTTCCCATTAAGTTGTATTTCCAAATATCATGATTACCATTTGAATGTAGTTGGTATGGAGCTTCGTGAGTGTGTGCTTCGTTTATTATGCATCACGTTCAGCTCCTTGTTATTTGCCTCCTAGTTATCATAGTAAAACTCTACTCCTCTACTCCGAGGAGCCCCTACCATCCGTATCGTCACTTTCCGGCCCAGCACTCTTCATGCTCGTTCGTTTAAAGCATTCTACATTGGGCAAATGAATCTTGGAAGGCAAAAGCTACTGAATTTAGCGAGTTTGTGGAGGCGTTCCCACCGATCAGCCAGGTGGAGTTCCACACACCCGATGACTGCACAACTCCTATAAGGCAGCAATATGCTGCAAACCCAGACGGCCACTCTTCTCACCCCTCGTCCCTTTGCTGTTCTGGATAATGAGGTCAATAGTCACCTAGGCAACTTGCAAAACTAACTGAAATGGAGAAAGGCCTTCCGGCTGGTGACTAGCCGAGGTCCACCTGGCCCCAATAAGCTGCTGAACAAGAAGGGCTGCCAGAAATTTCCCCCTAGGGAATTTGGTGGAGACGAAGACCTGCTCACTGGACAACGGTTCCTCCCAGGATACCCCCAAGCTGAAGAAGCGGGCTCTGAGCCACCCCCTTTCACCCTCCTTTTCCCCACCCTGGCCTGCTGAAGGTGCGCGTCAGGATGCGGACTACTGAGCCCTAAAGAAATAAGTCCTTCCACTTTGACCCCACGGAGGATTGCCTGTGCGGATCTTCAACGAGTCTACCAGTGTCTAGACACGGGAGCAGTTCTGTCTGGCACAGCAGCTCCCTCAAGGAAGACAAGAGTGAGGAGAAAGGAAACTCAAGTCTGACCATTCTGTCCTGGGAGACAAGAGGAGGATCTCATCTCTCATCTTTCCAAGCAAGGCAACGAGACTTTCTCTCATCTTTCCAAGCAAGGCAAGGAGACTTTTTCTCATGAGGAAACAAAAAGAAGTTGGAAGGAACGAAACCAGCCTGGAAGGTGAATTCCTAAGGATTGCCCATTGAAACTGACAAAATGGCCCTTGTTTGACGAGAGGAATGAGCAGAGGATTGATGTGGTCAAAAAGGACTCGAGTGAGACTTTCCCAGCATGTTTCTACCAAAGCTTTGTCTAAGTTTCGCAAAACACTCTCCTAATAAGCAGATGTTTGGCTCTTCAGAAAGTCAACATGCAAAATGCCTTGAGCGTCCCATAACACTGATGCCATGATGTTGCCTTTGGTCTGCCCTCCTTTTCCTTTGACTGGACCACTGCCATCTCTTGGTAGCCATCGCTTTGATGACGCTTTGTCTTCAGGATCATATTGGCAAAGCCATGTTCCAAATTCCGGTTACAATTTGTCAAACAGGTGCCCCAGGATCGTGATCCCTCCTGTTGAAAATTTCCACTGATAGCTCTCGTCGTCACTGCAGCTGATCTGGGCACAATGGTTTTCACAGCCACTGCAGGATTCATCTTCCACATCTTCTCATCTCTTCTTGAAACAAGCCATACCTCCGTAAAGAGTTGATTTCTTTGGGCTAGTGTCCTTAGAAGCTTTTCTTCAAACATCAATGATTTCTTCATTCTTCCACCCAAGCTTCACCGTCAATTGGATGTTTGCTCTTGCTGCAATTTTAGCGGAATTCAAGTTGCACTGATAGGAGGCCTTTTCAGTGGATGTCCCATCCTTCTTAGTGCCTCCAATGAGATCCAGTTCAGAAAGGTTGTAAGAAGTTAGTACATGTTTATTTTAGTGAAAACGAATTGAAATCCATGCATAGATTTCTCACCATGTACATTTTCTATGAACTTTCGGAAGACCCCCTGTACTGAATATTGCCCAAATCCTGGGAGAGAAGTGGATGCGGTCCACTTCCTGTCTTCAGTTTGCCCACAGTGGAGGAGTGCACAGAGCAGGGAAAGGCAGCCCCAGAGAGAGGCATGCCCTCCAGCATGCGGCAGACTGCTGGCCCAGTCCTGGCTCCATGGGTTGCTGTGTGGGCCCAGCAAGCTGACCAACCTCCCTGAACCTTAATTTAATCCTAGGTAGCCCAATTCCACTCGCTATTATAGGACTGCTGTGCAGGGACAGTCAATTAACTTAAGAAAAGGAACCTAGCTCCAAGGTTGGCAACCGGGAATTCCAGTTGATTCCATGGGCGGACCCCCTGAGGAATTCCCAAGCTGAAGTCTCGTGGAAGATGAGGTTCAGTGTGACTAGACTGAAGCACCAATCCAATGAAGGGGAAGTCCCACCCACTCTGCCCTGTGCCTGTATAAAGGTGAGGCGGGGCGGCCGCGCCACTCATTGAAGCCGCCAGTTGGGAGAGGAGCAGAGCCAGGCCGGTGCTCCCGAAGGCAGCAAGATGTTGCGAGCCACAGCTCCCTGCTGGTTCCCACCTGCATACCCAGAAGCTAAGAAGGTGGCCGAGGAGGCGGCCCACGAGGCAAGCCGCCATTTGGGAGAGGAGCAGAGCCAGGTCGGTGTTCCCGAAGGCAGCAAGATGTTGCGAGCCACAGCTCCCTGCTGGTTCCCACCTGCATGCCCAGAAGCCAAGAAGGTGGCCGAGGAGGCGGCCCTCGAGGCAAGCCGCCAGTTGGGAGAGGAGCAGAGCCAGGCCGGTGCTCCCGAAGGCAGCAAGATGTTGCGAGCCACAGCTCCCTGCTGGTTCCCACCTGCATACCCAGAAGCTAAGAAGGTGGCCGAGGAGGCGCCCCACGAGGCAAGCCGCCATTTGGGAGAGGAGCAGAGCCAGGTCGGTGTTCCCGAAGGCAGCAAGATGTTGCGAGCCACAGCTCCCTGCTGGTTCCCTCCTGCATACCCAGAAGCCAAGAAGGTGGCCGAGGAGGCGGCCCTCGAGGCTCCAGAATTCCCACTGCCCTCTCATCAGCCTGCCCAGAGCTTCGGGCTCTGCGTGCCCCAGATGCACAACCAGGCCTCAGCACTCGTGGACATCCGGGCGGAGCCCCAGAATAGGGGTCCGGCGGTGCCCCCAGCGTGGCCCAAGATGGCGACGGAGGCGTGGTACTTCCCCGCGCAGAGGGGGTCGGCCTGCTGCTTGCCAGCCGCCCCAAGGCTGACAGAGAGGCCCTGTGGAGTCCGCATCTCAGCCCCCAGGGAGAGGAAGAGGATCGCCCACTTTCCCAGCCCCTGCTTGGTCGCAGGTCGCACCGATGCCAAGAGAACCCGGGTGGCCGGCAGCAGCCAACGCTCCAATGGCTCCAGGGTCGGCACACAGCCACGGAAGACTGGTCGCAACAGACGGGGGAGGGCATGCAAGACCTCCACCACACTCAGCTCTAAGCGAATCGTCCGTCGTCCATCCTTACCGACTTGGAAGAAACCCATTATCCTCCGAAGGTCTCGCTGCCAAGTCCCCACCGTCATCCGCCGAGGCTATCTCCAACTGTTCACCAAAGAGTGTCTCAAGTTCTGCGCCTCCCAGCAGGAGGCCGAGGAGAAGGCGCTGAACGAGGAGAAGGTGGCCTACGACTGCAGCCCCAACAAGAACATGTACCTGAATGTGGTCCTGAACACCCTCAAGAGACTGAAGGGCCTGACCCCCAGCTCCATGCCGGGCCTCAGCAGGGCCGCCCTGTACAGCCGCCTCCAGGAGTTCCTGCTCACCCAGGACCAGCTCAAGGAGAACGGCTACCCCTTCCCGCACCCCGAGCGGCCCGGAGGCGCCGTCCTCTTCACTGGCCAGGGGAAGGGGCCCGGCGACTCCTCCTGCAGGGTCTGCTGCCGTTGTGGCACCGACTACCTGGTGTCCTCCTCGGGCCGCTGTCTACGCGACCAGTTGTGTTATTATCACTGGGGGCGGGTCCGCTCCAGCCAAGTGGCTGGAGGCCGGGTTAGCCAGTACACCTGCTGTGCAGCTGCTCCTGGCTCAGTGGGCTGCCAGGTGGCGAAGCAGCACGTGCGGGACGGCCGCAAGGAGAGCCTCCATGGCTTCGTGAAGACCTTCAAGAAAGAGTTTTCCACAGACGCTTATCCAGGAATCTACGCCTTGGACTGTGAGATGTGCTACACCACGCATGGCCTGGAGCTGACCCGCGTCACCGTGGTGGACGCCGACATGCAAGTGGTGTACGACACCTTCGTCAAGCCCGACAACGAGATCGTGGACTACAACACCAGGTTTTCCGGAGTGACCGAGGCCGACGTCGCCAAGACGAGCGTCACGTTGCCCGAAGTCCAAGCCATCCTGCTGAGCTTTTTCAGCGCCCAAACCATCCTCATCGGGCACAGCCTGGAGAGCGATCTGCTGGCCCTCAAGCTGATCCACAGCACCGTGGTGGACACGGCCGTGCTCTTCCCGCACTACCTGGGTTTCCCCTACAAGCGTTCCCTCAGGAATCTCGCGGCCGACTACCTGGGACAGATCATCCAGGACAGCCAGGACGGCCACAACTCCAGCGAGGACGCAAACGCCTGCCTGCAGCTGGCGATGTGGAAGGTTCGACAGCGCGCCCAGATCCAGCCACGCCACCGGTCCGCCTCTCCCGCCGCCCTGGCCTGTCCTGAGCCCCAGGCCTCTTCCCAAACTGCCATCGATCCCGAGAGCTAGCCCTGTCCACCTCGCCGCAAAGCGAAAGAAACTGGAGCAGCCGGCGGCAGGAGAGGGCCAAAAGCCAAGACTAACCCCGACCCCGGACTCCCAGTCCCCCGGAGTCCCTGCCGCGGGCCGTCGTCCCTGTCCCCATCCCTCTGCCCCTCCCAGACCTCTGTCCTTCCACCAATGGGCTCCCCGAGGCCCCAGCCGCCACTCCCAGTCCCCGGAGACCCTGCCGCCGCCCCTGGCGCCTGTGCCCATCCCTCTGCCCCTCCCAGACCTCTGGCCTTCCACCACTAGCCTCCCCCAGCCCACCTGGACTTCCCCGGCCTCTGACAACAAGGCCAGCCCCCAGGCCCACCAGCCTCCTGATCGTCTTCGTTCTTGGGCCTCTTCCCCTTCTGTGGGGCTGTCTGAACCTCCCCTCCCCCACCCGATTTTTCCCCCGCCCCCGGGGCAGGCGCAGAATAAATGTCTGTATGAAGTTAAAAATTAAAAATAAAAAAAAAGCTAAAAACAACTCAAAGTCCTTTGCTTTTGAATGTGCGCTTACCTGGTTTTCTCTAGAGGCACCACTGTGAGGTGGCTCAAGCCCTTAGGCTCTGGAGTTAGACATCTGGGTTCCCATTCCAATTCCACCACTGACTAGCTTTGTCATATTGGACGCATAACCTTTTTGCGCTTCTACTTCTTGATCTTTCAAGTGTCATCAGAAGATAATTAGACACCCACACAATAGCAATGGGAGATTTTAACACCCCACCGTCAACATGAAACAGATCAACGAGACAGAAAGTTGAAAAGGATATCCAGGAACTGAACTTAGCTCTGCACCAAGCAGACCGAATAGACATCTACATTAACTCTCCACCCCAAATCAACAGAATATACATTCTTCTCAGCACCACATCACACTTATTCCAAAACTGACCACATAGTTGGAAGGAAAGCACTCCTCCGCAAATGCAAAAGAACAGAAATTACAACCAACTGTCTCTCAGACCCCAGGGCAGTCAAACTGGACCTCAGGATGAAGAAACTCACTCAAAACCGCTCAACTACACGGAAACGGAGCAATCTGCTCCTGAGTGACTACTGGGTACATAGCGAAATGAAGACAGAATAAAGATGTTCTTTGAAACCAATGAGAACAAAGACACAACATACCAGAATCTCTGGGATACATTGAAAGCAGTGTGTAGAGGGAAACGTAGCATTAAATGCCCACAAGAGAAAGCAGGAAAGATCTAAAATGGACACCCTCACGTCCCAATTCAAAGAACCAGGGAAGCAAGAGCAAACACAATGCCTGAATCAGTCAGTCAACTTCCAACAGGGCTCCAAGAGAGAATGAACCACCATGCCTCTTTAAATCCACGTTTCTATTTGGAATCTTCAATGAGAGATGAGACACTAAGCAGCTAGTTTTGGTGGAATGGCTGATTTTGTCAATGTTTTCGGTGTGTGAGTGTGTGTGTGTGTGTGTGTATGTATGGATAACTAAATTAAACTGATAATCTGGATGCTTACATTTCCATTCATTTAATTTGTGTATGTGAGCCCACGCACACGTATATACACACACACTAACACTTCCAGAACACTGACTTAGTGAAGAACTGGATTTCCAGTGTGTCAGACAAATTTCAGAAAGCGCTGAAGAAGGGCATTTCTGATGGATTTCACCGTTCCTGGAATTTTATTTTCCTTTATAACTTAGAGTTCTTCTCTGGAGATTTAATAGATAAAAGTCTTTTGCAGTGTACGTTATTTCATTTTATTTTTATAATTTATTTGAATTGTCATTTTAAATTGACAAATAAAAATGATATATATTTATGGTGTACAACATGATGTTTCATATATGTATACATTGTGGAATGACACAAAAATCAAGCTAATTAACACATTCGTTTCCTCACATACTGATTTTATGGTGATGAGAACATGTTTCAAATCTACTCTGATAGCACATTTCAAGTATACAGTACATAGTTACCCACTGTGGTTGCCGTGCTGTTCAACATATCTCTAGAACTATTCGTATCTGGAATTTTGTATCATTAGACTAACATCTCCCAATCCCTCCCCGGCCCCTGCCTCGGGTAAGCAGCGTTCTGCTCTCTACGACTCTGAGTTCCACTTTTTTACATTGCACATAGAAGTGAGATCGTGCAGTATTTGTATTTCTGTGTTTGCTTTTTAAAACTTTATGATGTATTGATGTATTTTTTCAGACAGTGTCGGAGTCTGTCACCAAGGCTGGAGTACAGTGACACAAACACGGCTCACCACGGCCTCCACCTCCCGGGGTCAAGAGATCCTCCCACTTCAGCCTCCTGAGTAGCTAGGACTACAGGCGTCCAACACCACACCTGGCTAATTTTTGTATTTTTTGTAGAGATGGTTGATCTCCAACTCCTGGGCTCAACTCTTCCTCCTCCCTTCTCCTCCCAAAGTCCTGGGATTACAGGCCTGAGCCACTGTGTCTGGCCTTTGCTTTATTTCACACAGTAGAACATCCTCTAGGCTCATTCATGTTGCTAATGATAAGATTTCTTTCTTTTTCAAGGCTGAATAGGATTCTATTGGATATATGTACCTATATAGATAGAGAGATAGATAGATAGATATACATTTATTATTATTGTTTTGGGGGGGATATGGTTTCGCTCGTGTTCCCCAGGCTGGAGTGCAGTGGCATGATTTCGGCTCACTACAACCTCTGCCTCCCAGGCTGAAGTGATTCTCCTGCCTCAGCTGAGATTAAAGGCATGTCCCATCATGTGCGGCCAATTTTGTGTTTCTAGGAGAGATGGGTTTTCACCATGTTGGCCAGGCTGGTCTCGAACTCCAACAATTCTACTTCAACTATTTATTGGATACAAATATTTATGTGTGAGAAACAAGATTTTCAAGAGTGAAAGATTTAAAAACGACTTAATTGTACATCAGTAAGAGGCTGGGTAACTAAATCAGAGTACGTTCATCCTTACAGAAGAATACTATGCAGCTAGAACAAAACCAAATGGAGGAAACTCTTCCAAATGGTAACTTGGAATGATGTTCAAGACTTATTGTAAAATAAGTTTACAGTAAGGTGTAAGGTACCTTATGGCAAAATTCTCTCAGAAATGTGTGTGTGTGGATTTCAAGTCATCCCAGTCCTAGAACATTGTGCTCTTTAGAGATGCCATACCTGTCTTTCCCTTTGTAATATCAAAGCAGTAATATCTTCTCTGGAGGCTTGTTGGGTGAATTGAATGGAAGAAAGTTAAGGAGGTACCAGAACCATTGCTGTTTCCCCTCCGTAGCCCTGCCACCCACTAAAGAAAGTTGGATGAGATTACTTAATGATTTCCCATTAAGTTGTATTTCCAAATATCATGATTACCATTTGAATGTAGTTGGTATGGAGCTTCGTGAGTGTGTGCTTCGTTTACTATGCATCACGTTCAGCTCCTTGTTATTTGCCTCCTAGTTATCATAGTAAAACTCTACTCCTCTACTCCGAGGAGCCCCTACCATCCGTATCGTCACTTTCCGGCCCAGCACTCTTCATGCTCGTTCGTTTAAAGCATTCTACATTGGGCAAATGAATCTTGGAAGGCAAAAGCTACTGAATTTAGCGAGTTTGTGGAGGCGTTCCCACCGATCAGCCAGGTGGAGTTCCACACACCCGATGACTGCACAACTCCTATAAGGCAGCAATATGCTGCAAACCCAGACGGCCACTCTTCTCACCCCTCGTCCCTTTGCTGTTCTGGATAATGAGGTCAATAGTCACCTAGGCAACTTGCAAAACTAACTGAAATGGAGAAAGGCCTTCCGGCTGGTGACTAGCCGAGGTCCACCTGGCCCCAATAAGCTGCTGAACAAGAAGGGCTGCCAGAAATTTCCCCCTAGGGAATTTGGTGGAGACGAAGACCTGCTCACTGGACAACGGTTCCTCCCAGGATACCCCCAAGCTGAAGAAGCGGGCTCTGAGCCACCCCCTTTCACCCTCCTTTTCCCCACCCTGGCCTGCTGAAGGTGCGCGTCAGGATGCGGACTACTGAGCCCTAAAGAAATAAGTCCTTCCACTTTGACCCCACGGAGGATTGCCTGTGCGGATCTTCAACGAGTCTACCAGTGTCTAGACACGGGAGCAGTTCTGTCTGGCACAGCAGCTCCCTCAAGGAAGACAAGAGTGAGGAGAAAGGAAACTCAAGTCTGACCATTCTGTCCTGGGAGACAAGAGGAGGATCTCATCTCTCATCTTTCCAAGCAAGGCAACGAGACTTTCTCTCATCTTTCCAAGCAAGGCAAGGAGACTTTTTCTCATGAGGAAACAAAAAGAAGTTGGAAGGAACGAAACCAGCCTGGAAGGTGAATTCCTAAGGATTGCCCATTGAAACTGACAAAATGGCCCTTGTTTGACGAGAGGAATGAGCAGAGGATTGATGTGGTCAAAAAGGACTCGAGTGAGACTTTCCCAGCATGTTTCTACCAAAGCTTTGTCTAAGTTTCGCAAAACACTCTCCTAATAAGCAGATGTTTGGCTCTTCAGAAAGTCAACATGCAAAATGCCTTGAGCGTCCCATAACACTGATGCCATGATGTTGCCTTTGGTCTGCCCTCCTTTTCCTTTGACTGGACCACTGCCATCTCTTGGTAGCCATCGCTTTGATGACGCTTTGTCTTCAGGATCATATTGGCAAAGCCATGTTCCAAATTCCGGTTACAATTTGTCAAACAGGTGCCCCAGGATCGTGATCCCTCCTGTTGAAAATTTCCACTGATAGCTCTCGTCGTCACTGCAGCTGATCTGGGCACAATGGTTTTCACAGCCACTGCAGGATTCATCTTCCACATCTTCTCATCTCTTCTTGAAACAAGCCATACCTCCGTAAAGAGTTGATTTCTTTGGGCTAGTGTCCTTAGAAGCTTTTCTTCAAACATCAATGATTTCTTCATTCTTCCACCCAAGCTTCACCGTCAATTGGATGTTTGCTCTTGCTGCAATTTTAGCGGAATTCAAGTTGCACTGATAGGAGGCCTTTTCAGTGGATGTCCCATCCTTCTTAGTGCCTCCAATGAGATCCAGTTCAGAAAGGTTGTAAGAAGTTAGTACATGTTTATTTTAGTGAAAACGAATTGAAATCCATGCATAGATTTCTCACCATGTACATTTTCTATGAACTTTCGGAAGACCCCCTGTACTGAATATTGCCCAAATCCTGGGAGAGAAGTGGATGCGGTCCACTTCCTGTCTTCAGTTTGCCCACAGTGGAGGAGTGCACAGAGCAGGGAAAGGCAGCCCCAGAGAGAGGCATGCCCTCCAGCATGCGGCAGACTGCTGGCCCAGTCCTGGCTCCATGGGTTGCTGTGTGGGCCCAGCAAGCTGACCAACCTCCCTGAACCTTAATTTAATCCTAGGTAGCCCAATTCCACTCGCTATTATAGGACTGCTGTGCAGGGACAGTCAATTAACTTAAGAAAAGGAACCTAGCTCCAAGGTTGGCAACCGGGAATTCCAGTTGATTCCATGGGCGGACCCCCTGAGGAATTCCCAAGCTGAAGTCTCGTGGAAGATGAGGTTCAGTGTGACTAGACTGAAGCACCAATCCAATGAAGGGGAAGTCCCACCCACTCTGCCCTGTGCCTGTATAAAGGTGAGGCGGGGCGGCCGCGCCACTCATTGAAGCCGCCAGTTGGGAGAGGAGCAGAGCCAGGCCGGTGCTCCCGAAGGCAGCAAGATGTTGCGAGCCACAGCTCCCTGCTGGTTCCCACCTGCATACCCAGAAGCTAAGAAGGTGGCCGAGGAGGCGGCCCACGAGGCAAGCCGCCATTTGGGAGAGGAGCAGAGCCAGGTCGGTGTTCCCGAAGGCAGCAAGATGTTGCGAGCCACAGCTCCCTGCTGGTTCCCACCTGCATGCCCAGAAGCCAAGAAGGTGGCCGAGGAGGCGGCCCTCGAGGCAAGCCGCCAGTTGGGAGAGGAGCAGAGCCAGGCCGGTGCTCCCGAAGGCAGCAAGATGTTGCGAGCCACAGCTCCCTGCTGGTTCCCACCTGCATACCCAGAAGCTAAGAAGGTGGCCGAGGAGGCGCCCCACGAGGCAAGCCGCCATTTGGGAGAGGAGCAGAGCCAGGTCGGTGTTCCCGAAGGCAGCAAGATGTTGCGAGCCACAGCTCCCTGCTGGTTCCCTCCTGCATACCCAGAAGCCAAGAAGGTGGCCGAGGAGGCGGCCCTCGAGGCTCCAGAATTCCCACTGCCCTCTCATCAGCCTGCCCAGAGCTTCGGGCTCTGCGTGCCCCAGATGCACAACCAGGCCTCAGCACTCGTGGACATCCGGGCGGAGCCCCAGAATAGGGGTCCGGCGGTGCCCCCAGCGTGGCCCAAGATGGCGACGGAGGCGTGGTACTTCCCCGCGCAGAGGGGGTCGGCCTGCTGCTTGCCAGCCGCCCCAAGGCTGACAGAGAGGCCCTGTGGAGTCCGCATCTCAGCCCCCAGGGAGAGGAAGAGGATCGCCCACTTTCCCAGCCCCTGCTTGGTCGCAGGTCGCACCGATGCCAAGAGAACCCGGGTGGCCGGCAGCAGCCAACGCTCCAATGGCTCCAGGGTCGGCACACAGCCACGGAAGACTGGTCGCAACAGACGGGGGAGGGCATGCAAGACCTCCACCACACTCAGCTCTAAGCGAATCGTCCGTCGTCCATCCTTACCGACTTGGAAGAAACCCATTATCCTCCGAAGGTCTCGCTGCCAAGTCCCCACCGTCATCCGCCGAGGCTATCTCCAACTGTTCACCAAAGAGTGTCTCAAGTTCTGCGCCTCCCAGCAGGAGGCCGAGGAGAAGGCGCTGAACGAGGAGAAGGTGGCCTACGACTGCAGCCCCAACAAGAACATGTACCTGAATGTGGTCCTGAACACCCTCAAGAGACTGAAGGGCCTGACCCCCAGCTCCATGCCGGGCCTCAGCAGGGCCGCCCTGTACAGCCGCCTCCAGGAGTTCCTGCTCACCCAGGACCAGCTCAAGGAGAACGGCTACCCCTTCCCGCACCCCGAGCGGCCTGGAGGCGCCGTCCTCTTCACTGGCCAGGGGAAGGGGCCCGGCGACTCCTCCTGCAGGGTCTGCTGCCGTTGTGGCACCGACTACCTGGTGTCCTCCTCGGGCCGCTGTCTACGCGACCAGTTGTGTTATTATCACTGGGGGCGGGTCCGCTCCAGCCAAGTGGCTGGAGGCCGGGTTAGCCAGTACACCTGCTGTGCAGCTGCTCCTGGCTCAGTGGGCTGCCAGGTGGCGAAGCAGCACGTGCGGGACGGCCGCAAGGAGAGCCTCCATGGCTTCGTGAAGACCTTCAAGAAAGAGTTTTCCACAGACGCTTATCCAGGAATCTACGCCTTGGACTGTGAGATGTGCTACACCACGCATGGCCTGGAGCTGACCCGCGTCACCGTGGTGGACGCCGACATGCAAGTGGTGTACGACACCTTCGTCAAGCCCGACAACGAGATCGTGGACTACAACACCAGGTTTTCCGGAGTGACCGAGGCCGACGTCGCCAAGACGAGCGTCACGTTGCCCGAAGTCCAAGCCATCCTGCTGAGCTTTTTCAGCGCCCAAACCATCCTCATCGGGCACAGCCTGGAGAGCGATCTGCTGGCCCTCAAGCTGATCCACAGCACCGTGGTGGACACGGCCGTGCTCTTCCCGCACTACCTGGGTTTCCCCTACAAGCGTTCCCTCAGGAATCTCGCGGCCGACTACCTGGGACAGATCATCCAGGACAGCCAGGACGGCCACAACTCCAGCGAGGACGCAAACGCCTGCCTGCAGCTGGCGATGTGGAAGGTTCGACAGCGCGCCCAGATCCAGCCACGCCACCGGTCCGCCTCTCCCGCCGCCCTGGCCTGTCCTGAGCCCCAGGCCTCTTCCCAAACTGACATCGATCCCGAGAGCTAGCCCTGTCCACCTCGCCGCAAAGCGAAAGAAACTGGAGCAGCCGGCGGCAGGAGAGGGCCAAAAGCCAAGACTAACCCCGACCCCGGACTCCCAGTCCCCCGGAGTCCCTGCCGCGGGCCGTCGTCCCTGTCCCCATCCCTCTGCCCCTCCCAGACCTCTGTCCTTCCACCAATGGGCTCCCCGAGGCCCCAGCCGCCACTCCCAGTCCCCGGAGACCCTGCCGCCGCCCCTGGCGCCTGTGCCCATCCCTCTGCCCCTCCCAGACCTCTGGCCTTCCACCACTAGCCTCCCCCAGCCCACCTGGACTTCCCCGGCCTCTGACAACAAGGCCAGCCCCCAGGCCCACCAGCCTCCTGATCGTCTTCGTTCTTGGGCCTCTTCCCCTTCTGTGGGGCTGTCTGAACCTCCCCTCCCCCACCCGATTTTTCCCCCGCCCCCGGGGCAGGCGCAGAATAAATGTCTGTATGAAGTTAAAAATTAAAAATAAAAAAAAAGCTAAAAACAACTCAAAGTCCTTTGCTTTTGAATGTGCGCTTACCTGGTTTTCTCTAGAGGCACCACTGTGAGGTGGCTCAAGCCCTTAGGCTCTGGAGTTAGACATCTGGGTTCCCATTCCAATTCCACCACTGACTAGCTTTGTCATATTGGACGCATAACCTTTTTGCGCTTCTACTTCTTGATCTTTCAAGTGTCATCAGAAGATAATTAGACACCCACACAATAGCAATGGGAGATTTTAACACCCCACCGTCAACATGAAACAGATCAACGAGACAGAAAGTTGAAAAGGATATCCAGGAACTGAACTTAGCTCTGCACCAAGCAGACCGAATAGACATCTACATTAACTCTCCACCCCAAATCAACAGAATATACATTCTTCTCAGCACCACATCACACTTATTCCAAAACTGACCACATAGTTGGAAGGAAAGCACTCCTCCGCAAATGCAAAAGAACAGAAATTACAACCAACTGTCTCTCAGACCCCAGGGCAGTCAAACTGGACCTCAGGATGAAGAAACTCACTCAAAACCGCTCAACTACACGGAAACGGAGCAATCTGCTCCTGAGTGACTACTGGGTACATAGCGAAATGAAGACAGAATAAAGATGTTCTTTGAAACCAATGAGAACAAAGACACAACATACCAGAATCTCTGGGATACATTGAAAGCAGTGTGTAGAGGGAAACGTAGCATTAAATGCCCACAAGAGAAAGCAGGAAAGATCTAAAATGGACACCCTCACGTCCCAATTCAAAGAACCAGGGAAGCAAGAGCAAACACAATGCCTGAATCAGTCAGTCAACTTCCAACAGGGCTCCAAGAGAGAATGAACCACCATGCCTCTTTAAATCCACGTTTCTATTTGGAATCTTCAATGAGAGATGAGACACTAAGCAGCTAGTTTTGGTGGAATGGCTGATTTTGTCAATGTTTTCGGTGTGTGAGTGTGTGTGTGTGTGTGTGTATGTATGGATAACTAAATTAAACTGATAATCTGGATGCTTACATTTCCATTCATTTAATTTGTGTATGTGAGCCCACGCACACGTATATACACACACACTAACACTTCCAGAACACTGACTTAGTGAAGAACTGGATTTCCAGTGTGTCAGACAAATTTCAGAAAGCGCTGAAGAAGGGCATTTCTGATGGATTTCACCGTTCCTGGAATTTTATTTTCCTTTATAACTTAGAGTTCTTCTCTGGAGATTTAATAGATAAAAGTCTTTTGCAGTGTACGTTATTTCATTTTATTTTTATAATTTATTTGAATTGTCATTTTAAATTGACAAATAAAAATGATATATATTTATGGTGTACAACATGATGTTTCATATATGTATACATTGTGGAATGACACAAAAATCAAGCTAATTAACACATTCGTTTCCTCACATACTGATTTTATGGTGATGAGAACATGTTTCAAATCTACTCTGATAGCACATTTCAAGTATACAGTACATAGTTACCCACTGTGGTTGCCGTGCTGTTCAACATATCTCTAGAACTATTCGTATCTGGAATTTTGTATCATTAGACTAACATCTCCCAATCCCTCCCCGGCCCCTGCCTCGGGTAAGCAGCGTTCTGCTCTCTACGACTCTGAGTTCCACTTTTTTACATTGCACATAGAAGTGAGATCGTGCAGTATTTGTATTTCTGTGTTTGCTTTTTAAAACTTTATGATGTATTGATGTATTTTTTCAGACAGTGTCGGAGTCTGTCACCAAGGCTGGAGTACAGTGACACAAACACGGCTCACCACGGCCTCCACCTCCCGGGGTCAAGAGATCCTCCCACTTCAGCCTCCTGAGTAGCTAGGACTACAGGCGTCCAACACCACACCTGGCTAATTTTTGTATTTTTTGTAGAGATGGTTGATCTCCAACTCCTGGGCTCAACTCTTCCTCCTCCCTTCTCCT
This sequence comes from Pongo pygmaeus, assembly GCF_028885625.2. NCBI lineage: Eukaryota > Metazoa > Chordata > Mammalia > Primates > Hominidae > Pongo > Pongo pygmaeus. The sequence goes on from NC_072380.2 coordinate 52,937,270, forward strand.
CCCAAAGTCCTGGGATTACAGGCCTGAGCCACTGTGTCTGGCCTTTGCTTTATTTCACACAGTAGAACATCCTCTAGGCTCATTCATGTTGCTAATGATAAGATTTCTTTCTTTTTCAAGGCTGAATCGGATTCTATTGGATATATGTACCTATATAGATAGAGAGATAGATAGATAGATATACATTTATTATTATTGTTTTGGGGGGGATATGGTTTCGCTCGTGTTCCCCAGGCTGGAGTGCAGTGGCATGATTTCGGCTCACTACAACCTCTGCCTCCCAGGCTGAAGTGATTCTCCTGCCTCAGCTGAGATTAAAGGCATGTCCCATCATGTGCGGCCAATTTTGTGTTTCTAGGAGAGATGGGTTTTCACCATGTTGGCCAGGCTGGTCTCGAACTCCAACAATTCTACTTCAACTATTTATTGGATACAAATATTTATGTGTGAGAAACAAGATTTTCAAGAGTGAAAGATTTAAAAACGACTTAATTGTACATCAGTAAGAGGCTGGCTAACTAAATCAGAGTACGTTCATCCTTACAGAAGAATACTATGCAGCTAGAACAAAACCAAATGGAGGAAACTCTTCCAAATGGTAACTTGGAATGATGTTCAAGACTTATTGTAAAATAAGTTTACAGTAAGGTGTAAGGTACCTTATGGCAAAATTCTCTCAGAAATGTGTGTGTGTGGATTTCAAGTCATCCCAGTCCTAGAACATTGTGCTCTTTAGAGATGCCATACCTGTCTTTCCCTTTGTAATATCAAAGCAGTAATATCTTCTCTGGAGGCTTGTTGGGTGAATTGAATGGAAGAAAGTTAAGGAGGTACCAGAACCATTGCTGTTTCCCCTCCGTAGCCCTGCCACCCACTAAAGAAAGTTGGATGAGATTACTTAATGATTTCCCATTAAGTTGTATTTCCAAATATCATGATTACCATTTGAATGTAGTTGGTATGGAGCTTCGTGAGTGTGTGCTTCGTTTATTATGCATCACGTTCAGCTCCTTGTTATTTGCCTCCTAGTTATCATAGTAAAACTCTACTCCTCTACTCCGAGGAGCCCCTACCATCCGTATCGTCACTTTCCGGCCCAGCACTCTTCATGCTCGTTCGTTTAAAGCATTCTACATTGGGCAAATGAATCTTGGAAGGCAAAAGCTACTGAATTTAGCGAGTTTGTGGAGGCGTTCCCACCGGTCAGCCAGATGGAGTTCCACACACCCGATGACTGCACAACTCCTATAAGGCAGCAATATGCTGCAAACCCAGACGGCCACTCTTCTCACCCCTCGTCCCTTTGCTGTTCTGGATAATGAGGTCAATAGTCACCTAGGCAACTTGCAAAACTAACTGAAATGGAGAAAGGCCTTCCGGCTGGTGACTAGCCGAGGTCCACCTGGCCCCAATAAGCTGCTGAACAAGAAGGGCTGCCAGAAATTTCCCCCTAGGGAATTTGGTGGAGACGAAGACCTGCTCACTGGACAACGGTTCCTCCCAGGATACCCCCAAGCTGAAGAAGCGGGCTCTGAGCCACCCCCTTTCACCCTCCTTTTCCCCACCCTGGCCTGCTGAAGGTGCGTGTCAGGATGCGGACTACTGAGCCCTAAAGAAATAAGTCCTTCCACTTTGACCCCACGGAGGATTGCCTGTGCGGATCTTCAACGAGTCTACCAGTGTCTAGACACGGGAGCAGTTCTGTCTGGCACAGCAGCTCCCTCAAGGAAGACAAGAGTGAGGAGAAAGGAAACTCAAGTCTGACCATTCTGTCCTGGGAGACAAGAGGAGGATCTCATCTCTCATCTTTCCAAGCAAGGCAACGAGACTTTCTCTCATCTTTCCAAGCAAGGCAAGGAGACTTTTTCTCATGAGGAAACAAAAAGAAGTTGGAAGGAACGAAACCAGCCTGGAAGGTGAATTCCTAAGGATTGCCCATTGAAACTGACAAAATGGCCCTTGTTTGACGAGAGGAATGAGCAGAGGATTGATGTGGTCAAAAAGGACTCGAGTGAGACTTTCCCAGCATGTTTCTACCAAAGCTTTGTCTAAGTTTCGCAAAACACTCTCCTAATAAGCAGATGTTTGGCTCTTCAGAAAGTCAACATGCAAAATGCCTTGAGCGTCCCATAACACTGATGCCATGATGTTGCCTTTGGTCTGCCCTCCTTTTCCTTTGACTGGACCACTGCCATCTCTTGGTAGCCATCGCTTTGATGACGCTTTGTCTTCAGGATCATATTGGCAAAGCCATGTTCCAAATTCCGGTTACAATTTGTCAAACAGGTGCCCCAGGATCGTGATCCCTCCTGTTGAAAATTTCCACTGATAGCTCTCGTCGTCACTGCAGCTGATCTGGGCACAATGGTTTTCACAGCCACTGCAGGATTCATCTTCCACATCTTCTCATCTCTTCTTGAAACAAGCCATACCTCCGTAAAGAGTTGATTTCTTTGGGCTAGTGTCCTTAGAAGCTTTTCTTCAAACATCAATGATTTCTTCATTCTTCCACCCAAGCTTCATCGTCAATTGGATGTTTGCTCTTGCTGCAATTTTAGCGGAATTCAAGTTGCACTGATAGGAGGCCTTTTCAGTGGATGTCCCATCCTTCTTAGTGCCTCCAATGAGATCCAGTTCAGAAAGGTTGTAAGAAGTTAGTACATGTTTATTTTAGTGAAAACGAATTGAAATCCATGCATAGATTTCTCACCATGTACATTTTCTATGAACTTTCGGAAGACCCCCTGTACTGAATATTGCCCAAATCCTGGGAGAGAAGTGGATGCGGTCCACTTCCTGTCTTCAGTTTGCCCACAGTGGAGGAGTGCACAGAGCAGGGAAAGGCAGCCCCAGAGAGAGGCATGCCCTCCAGCATGCAGCAGACTGCTGGCCCAGTCCTGGCTCCATGGGTTGCTGTGTGGGCCCAGCAAGCTGACCAACCTCCCTGAACCTTAATTTAATCCTAGGTAGCCCAATTCCACTCGCTATTATAGGACTGCTGTGCAGGGACAGTCAATTAACTTAAGAAAAGGAACCTAGCTCCAAGGTTGGCAACCGGGAATTCCAGTTGATTCCATGGGCGGACCCCCTGAGGAATTCCCAAGCTGAAGTCTCGTGGAAGATGAGGTTCAGTGTGACTAGACTGAAGCACCAATCCAATGAAGGGGAAGTCCCACCCACTCTGCCCTGTGCCTGTATAAAGGTGAGGCGGGGCGGCCGCGCCACTCATTGAAGCCGCCAGTTGGGAGAGGAGCAGAGCCAGGCCGGTGCTCCCGAAGGCAGCAAGATGTTGCGAGCCACAGCTCCCTGCTGGTTCCCACCTGCATACCCAGAAGCTAAGAAGGTGGCCGAGGAGGCGGCCCACGAGGCAAGCCGCCATTTGGGAGAGGAGCAGAGCCAGGTCGGTGTTCCCGAAGGCAGCAAGATGTTGCGAGCCACAGCTCCCTGCTGGTTCCCACCTGCATGCCCAGAAGCCAAGAAGGTGGCCGAGGAGGCGGCCCTCGAGGCAAGCCGCCAGTTGGGAGAGGAGCAGAGCCAGGCCGGTGCTCCCGAAGGCAGCAAGATGTTGCGAGCCACAGCTCCCTGCTGGTTCCCACCTGCATACCCAGAAGCTAAGAAGGTGGCCGAGGAGGCGCCCCACGAGGCAAGCCGCCATTTGGGAGTGGAGCAGAGCCAGGTCGGTGTTCCCGAAGGCAGCAAGATGTTGCGAGCCACAGCTCCCTGCTGGTTCCCTCCTGCATACCCAGAAGCCAAGAAGGTGGCCGAGGAGGCGGCCCTCGAGGCTCCAGAATTCCCACTGCCCTCTCATCAGCCTGCCCAGAGCTTCGGGCTCTGCGTGCCCCAGATGCACAACCAGGCCTCAGCACTCGTGGACATCCGGGCGGAGCCCCAGAATAGGGGTCCGGCGGTGCCCCCAGCGTGGCCCAAGATGGCGACGGAGGCGTGGTACTTCCCCGCGCAGAGGGGGTCGGCCTGCTGCTTGCCAGCCGCCCCAAGGCTGACAGAGAGGCCCTGTGGAGTCCGCATCTCAGCCCCCAGGGAGAGGAAGAGGATCGCCCACTTTCCCAGCCCCTGCTTGGTCGCAGGTCGCACCGATGCCAAGAGAACCCGGGTGGCCGGCAGCAGCCAACGCTCCAATGGCTCCAGGGTCGGCACACAGCCACGGAAGACTGGTCGCAACAGACGGGGGAGGGCATGCAAGACCTCCACCACACTCAGCTCTAAGCGAATCGTCCGTCGTCCATCCTTACCGACTTGGAAGAAACCCATTATCCTCCGAAGGTCTCGCTGCCAAGTCCCCACCGTCATCCGCCGAGGCTATCTCCAACTGTTCACCAAAGAGTGTCTCAAGTTCTGCGCCTCCCAGCAGGAGGCCGAGGAGAAGGCGCTGAACGAGGAGAAGGTGGCCTACGACTGCAGCCCCAACAAGAACATGTACCTGAATGTGGTCCTGAACACCCTCAAGAGACTGAAGGGCCTGACCCCCAGCTCCATGCCGGGCCTCAGCAGGGCCGCCCTGTACAGCCGCCTCCAGGAGTTCCTGCTCACCCAGGACCAGCTCAAGGAGAACGGCTACCCCTTCCCGCACCCCGAGCGGCCTGGAGGCGCCGTCCTCTTCACTGGCCAGGGGAAGGGGCCCGGCGACTCCTCCTGCAGGGTCTGCTGCCGTTGTGGCACCGACTACCTGGTGTCCTCCTCGGGCCGCTGTCTACGCGACCAGTTGTGTTATTATCACTGGGGGCGGGTCCGCTCCAGCCAAGTGGCTGGAGGCCGGGTTAGCCAGTACACCTGCTGTGCAGCTGCTCCTGGCTCAGTGGGCTGCCAGGTGGCGAAGCAGCACGTGCGGGACGGCCGCAAGGAGAGCCTCCATGGCTTCGTGAAGACCTTCAAGAAAGAGTTTTCCACAGACGCTTATCCAGGAATCTACGCCTTGGACTGTGAGATGTGCTACACCACGCATGGCCTGGAGCTGACCCGCGTCACCGTGGTGGACGCCGACATGCAAGTGGTGTACGACACCTTCGTCAAGCCCGACAACGAGATCGTGGACTACAACACCAGGTTTTCCGGAGTGACCGAGGCCGACGTCGCCAAGACGAGCGTCACGTTGCCCGAAGTCCAAGCCATCCTGCTGAGCTTTTTCAGCGCCCAAACCATCCTCATCGGGCACAGCCTGGAGAGCGATCTGCTGGCCCTCAAGCTGATCCACAGCACCGTGGTGGACACGGCCGTGCTCTTCCCGCACTACCTGGGTTTCCCCTACAAGCGTTCCCTCAGGAATCTCGCGGCCGACTACCTGGGACAGATCATCCAGGACAGCCAGGACGGCCACAACTCCAGCGAGGACGCAAACGCCTGCCTGCAGCTGGCGATGTGGAAGGTTCGACAGCGCGCCCAGATCCAGCCACGCCACCGGTCCGCCTCTCCCGCCGCCCTGGCCTGTCCTGAGCCCCAGGCCTCTTCCCAAACTGCCATCGATCCCGAGAGCTAGCCCTGTCCACCTCGCCGCAAAGCGAAAGAAACTGGAGCAGCCGGCGGCAGGAGAGGGCCAAAAGCCAAGACTAACCCCGACCCCGGACTCCCAGTCCCCCGGAGTCCCTGCCGCGGGCCGTCGTCCCTGTCCCCATCCCTCTGCCCCTCCCAGACCTCTGTCCTTCCACCAATGGGCTCCCCGAGGCCCCAGCCGCCACTCCCAGTCCCCGGAGACCCTGCCGCCGCCCCTGGCGCCTGTGCCCATCCCTCTGCCCCTCCCAGACCTCTGGCCTTCCACCACTAGCCTCCCCCAGCCCACCTGGACTTCCCCGGCCTCTGACAACAAGGCCAGCCCCCAGGCCCACCAGCCTCCTGATCGTCTTCGTTCTTGGGCCTCTTCCCCTTCTGTGGGGCTGTCTGAACCTCCCCTCCCCCACCCGATTTTTCCCCCGCCCCCGGGGCAGGCGCAGAATAAATGTCTGTATGAAGTTAAAAATTAAAAATAAAAAAAAAGCTAAAAACAACTCAAAGTCCTTTGCTTTTGAATGTGCGCTTACCTGGTTTTCTCTAGAGGCACCACTGTGAGGTGGCTCAAGCCCTTAGGCTCTGGAGTTAGACATCTGGGTTCCCATTCCAATTCCACCACTGACTAGCTTTGTCATATTGGACGCATAACCTTTTTGCGCTTCTACTTCTTGATCTTTCAAGTGTCATCAGAAGATAATTAGACACCCACACAATAGCAATGGGAGATTTTAACACCCCACCGTCAACATGAAACAGATCAACGAGACAGAAAGTTGAAAAGGATATCCAGGAACTGAACTTAGCTCTGCACCAAGCAGACCGAATAGACATCTACATTAACTCTCCACCCCAAATCAACAGAATATACATTCTTCTCAGCACCACATCACACTTATTCCAAAACTGACCACATAGTTGGAAGGAAAGCACTCCTCCGCAAATGCAAAAGAACAGAAATTACAACCAACTGTCTCTCAGACCCCAGGGCAGTCAAACTGGACCTCAGGATGAAGAAACTCACTCAAAACCGCTCAACTACACGGAAACGGAGCAATCTGCTCCTGAGTGACTACTGGGTACATAGCGAAATGAAGACAGAATAAAGATGTTCTTTGAAACCAATGAGAACAAAGACACAACATACCAGAATCTCTGGGATACATTGAAAGCAGTGTGTAGAGGGAAACGTAGCATTAAATGCCCACAAGAGAAAGCAGGAAAGATCTAAAATGGACACCCTCACGTCCCAATTCAAAGAACCAGGGAAGCAAGAGCAAACACAATGCCTGAATCAGTCAGTCAACTTCCAACAGGGCTCCAAGAGAGAATGAACCACCATGCCTCTTTAAATCCACGTTTCTATTTGGAATCTTCAATGAGAGATGAGACACTAAGCAGCTAGTTTTGGTGGAATGGCTGATTTTGTCAATGTTTTCGGTGTGTGAGTGTGTGTGTGTGTGTGTGTATGTATGGATAACTAAATTAAACTGATAATCTGGATGCTTACATTTCCATTCATTTAATTTGTGTATGTGAGCCCACGCACACGTATATACACACACACTAACACTTCCAGAACACTGACTTAGTGAAGAACTGGATTTCCAGTGTGTCAGACAAATTTCAGAAAGCGCTGAAGAAGGGCATTTCTGATGGATTTCACCGTTCCTGGAATTTTATTTTCCTTTATAACTTAGAGTTCTTCTCTGGAGATTTAATAGATAAAAGTCTTTTGCAGTGTACGTTATTTCATTTTATTTTTATAATTTATTTGAATTGTCATTTTAAATTGACAAATAAAAATGATATATATTTATGGTGTACAACATGATGTTTCATATATGTATACATTGTGGAATGACACAAAAATCAAGCTAATTAACACATTCGTTTCCTCACATACTGATTTTATGGTGATGAGAACATGTTTCAAATCTACTCTGATAGCACATTTCAAGTATACAGTACATAGTTACCCACTGTGGTTGCCGTGCTGTTCAACATATCTCTAGAACTATTCGTATCTGGAATTTTGTATCATTAGACTAACATCTCCCAATCCCTCCCCGGCCCCTGCCTCGGGTAAGCAGCGTTCTGCTCTCTACGACTCTGAGTTCCACTTTTTTACATTGCACATAGAAGTGAGATCGTGCAGTATTTGTATTTCTGTGTTTGCTTTTTAAAACTTTATGATGTATTGATGTATTTTTTCAGACAGTGTCGGAGTCTGTCACCAAGGCTGGAGTACAGTGACACAAACACGGCTCACCACGGCCTCCACCTCCCGGGGTCAAGAGATCCTCCCACTTCAGCCTCCTGAGTAGCTAGGACTACAGGCGTCCAACACCACACCTGGCTAATTTTTGTATTTTTTGTAGAGATGGTTGATCTCCAACTCCTGGGCTCAACTCTTCCTCCTCCCTTCTCCTCCCAAAGTCCTGGGATTACAGGCCTGAGCCACTGTGTCTGGCCTTTGCTTTATTTCACACAGTAGAACATCCTCTAGGCTCATTCATGTTGCTAATGATAAGATTTCTTTCTTTTTCAAGGCTGAATAGGATTCTATTGGATATATGTACCTATATAGATAGAGAGATAGATAGATAGATATACATTTATTATTATTGTTTTGGGGGGGATATGGTTTCGCTCGTGTTCCCCAGGCTGGAGTGCAGTGGCATGATTTCGGCTCACTACAACCTCTGCCTCCCAGGCTGAAGTGATTCTCCTGCCTCAGCTGAGATTAAAGGCATGTCCCATCATGTGCGGCCAATTTTGTGTTTCTAGGAGAGATGGGTTTTCACCATGTTGGCCAGGCTGGTCTCGAACTCCAACAATTCTACTTCAACTATTTATTGGATACAAATATTTATGTGTGAGAAACAAGATTTTCAAGAGTGAAAGATTTAAAAACGACTTAATTGTACATCAGTAAGAGGCTGGCTAACTAAATCAGAGTACGTTCATCCTTACAGAAGAATACTATGCAGCTAGAACAAAACCAAATGGAGGAAACTCTTCCAAATGGTAACTTGGAATGATGTTCAAGACTTATTGTAAAATAAGTTTACAGTAAGGTGTAAGGTACCTTATGGCAAAATTCTCTCAGAAATGTGTGTGTGTGGATTTCAAGTCATCCCAGTCCTAGAACATTGTGCTCTTTAGAGATGCCATACCTGTCTTTCCCTTTGTAATATCAAAGCAGTAATATCTTCTCTGGAGGCTTGTTGGGTGAATTGAATGGAAGAAAGTTAAGGAGGTACCAGAACCATTGCTGTTTCCCCTCCGTAGCCCTGCCACCCACTAAAGAAAGTTGGATGAGATTACTTAATGATTTCCCATTAAGTTGTATTTCCAAATATCATGATTACCATTTGAATGTAGTTGGTATGGAGCTTCGTGAGTGTGTGCTTCGTTTATTATGCATCACGTTCAGCTCCTTGTTATTTGCCTCCTAGTTATCATAGTAAAACTCTACTCCTCTACTCCGAGGAGCCCCTACCATCCGTATCGTCACTTTCCGGCCCAGCACTCTTCATGCTCGTTCGTTTAAAGCATTCTACATTGGGCAAATGAATCTTGGAAGGCAAAAGCTACTGAATTTAGCGAGTTTGTGGAGGCGTTCCCACCGGTCAGCCAGATGGAGTTCCACACACCCGATGACTGCACAACTCCTATAAGGCAGCAATATGCTGCAAACCCAGACGGCCACTCTTCTCACCCCTCGTCCCTTTGCTGTTCTGGATAATGAGGTCAATAGTCACCTAGGCAACTTGCAAAACTAACTGAAATGGAGAAAGGCCTTCCGGCTGGTGACTAGCCGAGGTCCACCTGGCCCCAATAAGCTGCTGAACAAGAAGGGCTGCCAGAAATTTCCCCCTAGGGAATTTGGTGGAGACGAAGACCTGCTCACTGGACAACGGTTCCTCCCAGGATACCCCCAAGCTGAAGAAGCGGGCTCTGAGCCACCCCCTTTCACCCTCCTTTTCCCCACCCTGGCCTGCTGAAGGTGCGTGTCAGGATGCGGACTACTGAGCCCTAAAGAAATAAGTCCTTCCACTTTGACCCCACGGAGGATTGCCTGTGCGGATCTTCAACGAGTCTACCAGTGTCTAGACACGGGAGCAGTTCTGTCTGGCACAGCAGCTCCCTCAAGGAAGACAAGAGTGAGGAGAAAGGAAACTCAAGTCTGACCATTCTGTCCTGGGAGACAAGAGGAGGATCTCATCTCTCATCTTTCCAAGCAAGGCAACGAGACTTTCTCTCATCTTTCCAAGCAAGGCAAGGAGACTTTTTCTCATGAGGAAACAAAAAGAAGTTGGAAGGAACGAAACCAGCCTGGAAGGTGAATTCCTAAGGATTGCCCATTGAAACTGACAAAATGGCCCTTGTTTGACGAGAGGAATGAGCAGAGGATTGATGTGGTCAAAAAGGACTCGAGTGAGACTTTCCCAGCATGTTTCTACCAAAGCTTTGTCTAAGTTTCGCAAAACACTCTCCTAATAAGCAGATGTTTGGCTCTTCAGAAAGTCAACATGCAAAATGCCTTGAGCGTCCCATAACACTGATGCCATGATGTTGCCTTTGGTCTGCCCTCCTTTTCCTTTGACTGGACCACTGCCATCTCTTGGTAGCCATCGCTTTGATGACGCTTTGTCTTCAGGATCATATTGGCAAAGCCATGTTCCAAATTCCGGTTACAATTTGTCAAACAGGTGCCCCAGGATCGTGATCCCTCCTGTTGAAAATTTCCACTGATAGCTCTCGTCGTCACTGCAGCTGATCTGGGCACAATGGTTTTCACAGCCACTGCAGGATTCATCTTCCACATCTTCTCATCTCTTCTTGAAACAAGCCATACCTCCGTAAAGAGTTGATTTCTTTGGGCTAGTGTCCTTAGAAGCTTTTCTTCAAACATCAATGATTTCTTCATTCTTCCACCCAAGCTTCATCGTCAATTGGATGTTTGCTCTTGCTGCAATTTTAGCGGAATTCAAGTTGCACTGATAGGAGGCCTTTTCAGTGGATGTCCCATCCTTCTTAGTGCCTCCAATGAGATCCAGTTCAGAAAGGTTGTAAGAAGTTAGTACATGTTTATTTTAGTGAAAACGAATTGAAATCCATGCATAGATTTCTCACCATGTACATTTTCTATGAACTTTCGGAAGACCCCCTGTACTGAATATTGCCCAAATCCTGGGAGAGAAGTGGATGCGGTCCACTTCCTGTCTTCAGTTTGCCCACAGTGGAGGAGTGCACAGAGCAGGGAAAGGCAGCCCCAGAGAGAGGCATGCCCTCCAGCATGCAGCAGACTGCTGGCCCAGTCCTGGCTCCATGGGTTGCTGTGTGGGCCCAGCAAGCTGACCAACCTCCCTGAACCTTAATTTAATCCTAGGTAGCCCAATTCCACTCGCTATTATAGGACTGCTGTGCAGGGACAGTCAATTAACTTAAGAAAAGGAACCTAGCTCCAAGGTTGGCAACCGGGAATTCCAGTTGATTCCATGGGCGGACCCCCTGAGGAATTCCCAAGCTGAAGTCTCGTGGAAGATGAGGTTCAGTGTGACTAGACTGAAGCACCAATCCAATGAAGGGGAAGTCCCACCCACTCTGCCCTGTGCCTGTATAAAGGTGAGGCGGGGCGGCCGCGCCACTCATTGAAGCCGCCAGTTGGGAGAGGAGCAGAGCCAGGCCGGTGCTCCCGAAGGCAGCAAGATGTTGCGAGCCACAGCTCCCTGCTGGTTCCCACCTGCATACCCAGAAGCTAAGAAGGTGGCCGAGGAGGCGGCCCACGAGGCAAGCCGCCATTTGGGAGAGGAGCAGAGCCAGGTCGGTGTTCCCGAAGGCAGCAAGATGTTGCGAGCCACAGCTCCCTGCTGGTTCCCACCTGCATGCCCAGAAGCCAAGAAGGTGGCCGAGGAGGCGGCCCTCGAGGCAAGCCGCCAGTTGGGAGAGGAGCAGAGCCAGGCCGGTGCTCCCGAAGGCAGCAAGATGTTGCGAGCCACAGCTCCCTGCTGGTTCCCACCTGCATACCCAGAAGCTAAGAAGGTGGCCGAGGAGGCGCCCCACGAGGCAAGCCGCCATTTGGGAGTGGAGCAGAGCCAGGTCGGTGTTCCCGAAGGCAGCAAGATGTTGCGAGCCACAGCTCCCTGCTGGTTCCCTCCTGCATACCCAGAAGCCAAGAAGGTGGCCGAGGAGGCGGCCCTCGAGGCTCCAGAATTCCCACTGCCCTCTCATCAGCCTGCCCAGAGCTTCGGGCTCTGCGTGCCCCAGATGCACAACCAGGCCTCAGCACTCGTGGACATCCGGGCGGAGCCCCAGAATAGGGGTCCGGCGGTGCCCCCAGCGTGGCCCAAGATGGCGACGGAGGCGTGGTACTTCCCCGCGCAGAGGGGGTCGGCCTGCTGCTTGCCAGCCGCCCCAAGGCTGACAGAGAGGCCCTGTGGAGTCCGCATCTCAGCCCCCAGGGAGAGGAAGAGGATCGCCCACTTTCCCAGCCCCTGCTTGGTCGCAGGTCGCACCGATGCCAAGAGAACCCGGGTGGCCGGCAGCAGCCAACGCTCCAATGGCTCCAGGGTCGGCACACAGCCACGGATGACGGTCGCAACAGACGGGGGAGGGCATGCAAGACCTCCACCACACTCAGCTCTAAGCGAATCGTCCGTCGTCCATCCTTACCGACTTGGAAGAAACCCATTATCCTCCGAAGGTCTCGCTGCCAAGTCCCCACCGTCATCCGCCGAGGCTATCTCCAACTGTTCACCAAAGAGTGTCTCAAGTTCTGCGCCTCCCAGCAGGAGGCCGAGGAGAAGGCGCTGAACGAGGAGAAGGTGGCCTACGACTGCAGCCCCAACAAGAACATGTACCTGAATGTGGTCCTGAACACCCTCAAGAGACTGAAGGGCCTGACCCCCAGCCCCATGCCGGGCCTCAGCAGGGCCGCCCTGTACAGCCGCCTCCAGGAGTTCCTGCTCACCCAGGACCAGCTCAAGGAGAACGGCTACCCCTTCCCGCACCCCGAGCGGCCCGGAGGCGCCGTCCTCTTCACTGGCCAGGGGAAGGGGCCCGGCGACTCCTCCTGCAGGGTCTGCTGCCGTTGTGGCACCGACTACCTGGTGTCCTCCTCGGGCCGCTGTCTACGCGACCAGTTGTGTTATTATCACTGGGGGCGGGTCCGCTCCAGCCAAGTGGCTGGAGGCCGGGTTAGCCAGTACACCTGCTGTGCAGCTGCTCCTGGCTCAGTGGGCTGCCAGGTGGCAAAGCAGCACGTGCGGGACGGCCGCAAGGAGAGCCTCCATGGCTTCGTGAAGACCTTCAAGAAAGAGTTTTCCACAGACGCTTATCCAGGAATCTACGCTTTGGACTGTGAGATGTGCTACACCACGCATGGCCTGGAGCTGACCCGCGTCAACGTGGTGGACGCCGACATGCAAGTGGTGTACGACACCTTCATCAAGCCCGACAACGAGATCGTGGACTACAACACCAGGTTTTCCGGAGTGACCGAGGCCGACGTCGCCAAGACGAGCGTCACGTTGCCCGAAGTCCAAGCCATCCTGCTGAGCTTTTTCAGCGCCCAAACCATCCTCATCGGGCACAGCCTGGAGAGCGATCTGCTGGCCCTCAAGCTGATCCACAGCACCGTGGTGGACACGGCCGTGCTCTTCCCGCACTACCTGGGTTTCCCCTACAAGCGTTCCCTCAGGAATCTCGCGGCCGACTACCTGGGACAGATCATCCAGGACAGCCAGGACGGCCACAACTCCAGCGAGGACGCAAACGCCTGCCTGCAGCTGGCGATGTGGAAGGTTCGACAGCGCGCCCAGATCCAGCCACGCCACCGGTCCGCCTCTCCCGCCGCCCTGGCCTGTCCTGAGCCCCAGGCCTCTTCCCAAACTGACATCGATCCCGAGAGCTAGCCCTGACCACCTCGCCGCAAAGCGAAAGAAACTGGAGCAGCCGGCGGCAGGAGAGGGCCAAAAGCCAAGACTAACCCCGACCCCGGACTCCCAGTCCCCCGGAGTCCCTGCCGCGGGCCGTCGTCCCTGTCCCCATCCCTCTGCCCCTCCCAGACCTCTGTCCTTCCACCAGTGGGCTCACCGAGGCCCCAGCCGCCACTCCCAGTCCCCGGAGACCCTGCCGCCGCCCCTGGCGCCTGTGCCCATCCCTCTGCCCCTCCCAGACCTCTGGCCTTCCACCACTAGCCTCCCCCAGCCCACCTGGACTTCCCCGGCCTCTGACAACAAGGCCAGCCCCCAGGCCCACCAGCCTCCTGATCGTCTTCGTTCTTGGGCCTCTTCCCCTTCTGTGGGGCTGTCTGAACCTCCCCTCCCCCACCCGATTTTTCCCCCGCCCCCGGGGCAGGCGCAGAATAAATGTCTGTATGAAGTTAAAAATTAAAAATAAAAAAAAAGCTAAAAACAACTCAAAGTCCTTTGCTTTTGAATGTGCGCTTACCTGGTTTTCTCTAGAGGCACCACTGTGAGGTGGCTCAAGCCCTTAGGCTCTGGAGTTAGACATCTGGGTTCCCATTCCAATTCCACCACTGACTAGCTTTGTCATATTGGACGCATAACCTTTTTGCGCTTCTACTTCTTGATCTTTCAAGTGTCATCAGAAGATAATTAGACACCCACACAATAGCAATGGGAGATTTTAACACCCCACCGTCAACATGAAACAGATCAACGAGACAGAAAGTTGAAAAGGATATCCAGGAACTGAACTTAGCTCTGCACCAAGCAGACCGAATAGACATCTACATTAACTCTCCACCCCAAATCAACAGAATATACATTCTTCTCAGCACCACATCACACTTATTCCAAAACTGACCACATAGTTGGAAGGAAAGCACTCCTCCGCAAATGCAAAAGAACAGAAATTACAACCAACTGTCTCTCAGACCCCAGGGCAGTCAAACTGGACCTCAGGATGAAGAAACTCACTCAAAACCGCTCAACTACACGGAAACGGAGCAATCTGCTCCTGAGTGACTACTGGGTACATAGCGAAATGAAGACAGAATAAAGATGTTCTTTGAAACCAATGAGAACAAAGACACAACATACCAGAATCTCTGGGATACATTGAAAGCAGTGTGTAGAGGGAAACGTAGCATTAAATGCCCACAAGACAAAGCAGGAAAGATCTAAAATGGACACCCTCACGTCCCAATTCAAAGAACCAGGGAAGCAAGAGCAAACACAATGCCTGAATCAGTCAGTCAACTTCCAACAGGGCTCCAAGAGAGAATGAACCACCATGCCTCTTTAAATCCACGTTTCTATTTGGAATCTTCAATGAGAGATGAGACACTAAGCAGCTAGTTTTGGTGGAATGGCTGATTTTGTCAATGTTTTCGGTGTGTGAGTGTGTGTGTGTGTGTGTATGTATGGATAACTAAATTAAACTGATAATCTGGATGCTTACATTTCCATTCATTTAATTTGTGTATGTGAGCCCACGCACACGTATATACACACACACTAACACTTCCAGAACACTGACTTAGTGAAGAACTGGATTTCCAGTGTGTCAGACAAATTTCAGAAAGCGCTGAAGAAGGGCATTTCTGATGGATTTCACCGTTCCTGGAATTTTATTTTCCTTTATAACTTAGAGTTCTTCTCTGGAGATTTAATAGATAAAAGTCTTTTGCAGTGTACGTTATTTCATTTTATTTTTATAATTTATTTAAATTGTCATTTTAAATTGACAAATAAAAATGATATATATTTATGGTGTACAACATGATGTTTCATATATGTATACATTGTGGAATGACACAAAAATCAAGCTAATTAACACATTCGTTTCCTCACATACTGATTTTATGGTGATGAGAACATGTTTCAAATCTACTCTGATAGCACATTTCAAGTATACAGTACATAGTTACCCACTGTGGTTGCCGTGCTCTTCAACATATCTCTAGAACTATTCATATCTGAAATTTTGTATCATTAGACTAACATCTCCCAATCCCTCCCCGGCCCCTGCCTCGGGTAAGCAGCGTTCTGCTCTCTACGACTCTGAGTTCCACTTTTTTACATTGCACATAGAAGTGAGATCGTGCAGTATTTGTATTTCTGTGTTTGCTTTTTAAAACTTTATGATGTATTGATGTATTTTTTCAGACAGTGTCGGAGTCTGTCACCAAGGCTGGAGTACAGTGACACAAACACGGCTCACCACGGCCTCCACCTCCCGGGGTCAAGAGATCCTCCCACTTCAGCCTCCTGAGTAGCTAGGACTACAGGCGTCCAACACCACACCTGGCTAATTTTTGTATTTTTTGTAGAGATGGTTGATCTCCAACTCCTGGGCTCAACTCTTCCTCCTCCCTTCTCCTCCCAAAGTCCTGGGATTACAGGCCTGAGCCACTGTGTCTGGCCTTTGCTTTATTTCACACAGTAGAACATCCTCTAGGCTCATTCATGTTGCTAATGATAAGATTTCTTTCTTTTTCAAGGCTGAATAGGATTCTATTGGATATATGTACCTATATAGATAGAGAGATAGATAGATAGATATACATTTATTATTATTGTTTTGGGGGGGATATGGTTTCGCTCGTGTTCCCCAGGCTGGAGTGCAGTGGCATGATTTCGGCTCACTACAACCTCTGCCTCCCAGGCTGAAGTGATTCTCCTGCCTCAGCTGAGATTAAAGGCATGTCCCATCATGTGCGGCCAATTTTGTGTTTCTAGGAGAGATGGGTTTTCACCATGTTGGCCAGGCTGGTCTCGAACTCCAACAATTCTACTTCAACTATTTATTGGATACAAATATTTATGTGTGAGAAACAAGATTTTCAAGAGTGAAAGATTTAAAAACGACTTAATTGTACATCAGTAAGAGGCTGGCTAACTAAATCAGAGTAGGTTCATCCTTACAGAAGAATACTATGCAGCTAGAACAAAACCAAATGGAGGAAACTCTTCCAAATGGTAACTTGGAATGATGTTCAAGACTTATTGTAAAATAAGTTTACAGTAAGGTGTAAGGTACCTTATGGCAAAATTCTCTCAGAAATGTGTGTGTGTGGATTTCAAGTCATCCCAGTCCTAGAACATTGTGCTCTTTAGAGATGCCATACCTGTCTTTCCCTTTGTAATATCAAAGCAGTAATATCTTCTCTGGAGGCTTGTTGGGTGAATTGAATGGAAGAAAGTTAAGGAGGTACCAGAACCATTGCTGTTTCCCCTCCGTAGCCCTGCCACCCACTAAAGAAAGTTGGATGAGATTACTTAATGATTTCCCATTAAGTTGTATTTCCAAATATCATGATTACCATTTGAATGTAGTTGGTATGGAGCTTCGTGAGTGTGTGCTTCGTTTATTATGCATCACGTTCAGCTCCTTGTTATTTGCCTCCTAGTTATCATAGTAAAACTCTACTCCTCTACTCCGAGGAGCCCCTACCATCCGTATCGTCACTTTCCGGCCCAGCACTCTTCATGCTCGTTCGTTTAAAGCATTCTACATTGGGCAAATGAATCTTGGAAGGCAAAAGCTACTGAATTTAGCGAGTTTGTGGAGGCGTTCCCACCGATCAGCCAGGTGGAGTTCCACACACCCGATGACTGCACAACTCCTATAAGGCAGCAATATGCTGCAAACCCAGACGGCCACTCTTCTCACCCCTCGTCCCTTTGCTCTTCTGGATAATGAGGTCAATAGTCACCTAGGCAACTTGCAAAACTAACTGAAATGGAGAAAGGCCTTCCGGCTGGTGACTAGCCGAGGTCCACCTGGCCCCAATAAGCTGCTGAACAAGAAGGGCTGCCAGAAATTTCCCCCTAGGGAATTTGGTGGAGACGAAGACCTGCTCACTGGACAACGGTTCCTCCCAGGATACCCCCAAGCTGAAGAAGCGGGCTCTGAGCCACCCCCTTTCACCCTCCTTTTCCCCACCCTGGCCTGCTGAAGGTGCGCGTCAGGATGCGGACTACTGAGCCCTAAAGAAATAAGTCCTTCCACTTTGACCCCACGGAGGATTGCCTGTGCGGATCTTCAACGAGTCTACCAGTGTCTAGACACGGGAGCAGTTCTGTCTGGCACAGCAGCTCCCTCAAGGAAGACAAGAGTGAGGAGAAAGGAAACTCAAGTCTGACCATTCTGTCCTGGGAGACAAGAGGAGGATCTCATCTCTCATCTTTCCAAGCAAGGCAACGAGACTTTCTCTCATCTTTCCAAGCAAGGCAAGGAGACTTTTTCTCATGAGGAAACAAAAAGAAGTTGGAAGGAACGAAACCAGCCTGGAAGGTGAATTCCTAAGGATTGCCCATTGAAACTGACAAAATGGCCCTTGTTTGACGAGAGGAATGAGCAGAGGATTGATGTGGTCAAAAAGGACTCGAGTGAGACTTTCCCAGCATGTTTCTACCAAAGCTTTGTCTAAGTTTCGCAAAACACTCTCCTAATAAGCAGATGTTTGGCTCTTCAGAAAGTCAACATGCAAAATGCCTTGAGCGTCCCATAACACTGATGCCATGATGTTGCCTTTGGTCTGCCCTCCTTTTCCTTTGACTGGACCACTGCCATCTCTTGGTAGCCATCGCTTTGATGACGCTTTGTCTTCAGGATCATATTGGCAAAGCCATGTTCCAAATTCCGGTTACAATTTGTCAAACAGGTGCCCCAGGATCGTGATCCCTCCTGTTGAAAATTTCCACTGATAGCTCTCGTCGTCACTGCAGCTGATCTGGGCACAATGGTTTTCACAGCCACTGCAGGATTCATCTTCCACATCTTCTCATCTCTTCTTGAAACAAGCCATACCTCCGTAAAGAGTTGATTTCTTTGGGCTAGTGTCCTTAGAAGCTTTTCTTCAAACATCAATGATTTCTTCATTCTTCCACCCAAGCTTCACCGTCAATTGGATGTTTGCTCTTGCTGCAATTTTAGCGGAATTCAAGTTGCACTGATAGGAGGCCTTTTCAGTGGATGTCCCATCCTTCTTAGTGCCTCCAATGAGATCCAGTTCAGAAAGGTTGTAAGAAGTTAGTACATGTTTATTTTAGTGAAAACGAATTGAAATCCATGCATAGATTTCTCACCATGTACATTTTCTATGAACTTTCGGAAGACCCCCTGTACTGAATATTGCCCAAATCCTGGGAGAGAAGTGGATGCGGTCCACTTCCTGTCTTCAGTTTGCCCACAGTGGAGGAGTGCACAGAGCAGGGAAAGGCAGCCCCAGAGAGAGGCATGCCCTCCAGCATGTAGCAGACTGCTGGCCCAGTCCTGGCTCCATGGGTTGCTGTGTGGGCCCAGCAAGCTGACCAACCTCCCTGAACCTTAATTTAATCCTAGGTAGCCCAATTCCACTCGCTATTATAGGACTGCTGTGCAGGGACAGTCAATTAACTTAAGAAAAGGAACGTAGCTCCAAGGTTGGCAACCGGGAATTCCAGTTGATTCCATGGGCGGACCCCCTGAGGAATTCCCAAGCTGAAGTCTCGTGGAAGATGAGGTTCAGTGTGACTAGACTGAAGCACCAATCCAATGAAGGGGAAGTCCCACCCACTCTGCCCTGTGCCTGTATAAAGGTGAGGCGGGGCGGCCGCGCCACTCATTGAAGCCGCCAGTTGGGAGAGGAGCAGAGCCAGGCCGGTGCTCCCGAAGGCAGCAAGATGTTGCGAGCCACAGCTCCCTGCTGGTTCCCACCTGCATACCCAGAAGCTAAGAAGGTGGCCGAGGAGGCGGCCCACGAGGCAAGCCGCCATTTGGGAGAGGAGCAGAGCCAGGTCGGTGTTCCGGAAGGCAGCAAGATGTTGCGAGCCACAGCTCCCTGCTGGTTCCCACCTGCATGCCCAGAAGCCAAGAAGGTGGCCGAGGAGGCGGCCCTCGAGGCAAGCCGCCAGTTGGGAGAGGAGCAGAGCCAGGCCGGTGCTCCCGAAGGCAGCAAGATGTTGCGAGCCACAGCTCCCTGCTGGTTCCCACCTGCATACCCAGAAGCTAAGAAGGTGGCCGAGGAGGCGCCCCACGAGGCAAGCCGCCATTTGGGAGTGGAGCAGAGCCAGGTCGGTGTTCCCGAAGGCAGCAAGATGTTGCGAGCCACAGCTCCCTGCTGGTTCCCTCCTGCATACCCAGAAGCCAAGAAGGTGGCCGAGGAGGCGGCCCTCGAGGCTCCAGAATTCCCACTGCCCTCTCATCAGCCTGCCCAGAGCTTCGGGCTCTGCGTGCCCCAGATGCACAACCAGGCCTCAGCACTCGTGGACATCCGGGCGGAGCCCCAGAATAGGGGTCCAGCGGTGCCCCCAGCGTGGCCCAAGATGGCGACGGAGGCGTGGTACTTCCCCGCGCAGAGGGGGTCGGCCTGCTGCTTGCCAGCCGCCCCAAGGCTGACAGAGAGGCCCTGTGGAGTCCGCATCTCAGCCCCCAGGGAGAGGAAGAGGATCGCCCACTTTCCCAGCCCCTGCTTGGTCGCAGGTCGCACCGATGCCAAGAGAACCCGGGTGGCCGGCAGCAGCCAACGCTCCAATGGCTCCAGGGTCGGCACACAGCCACGGAAGACGGTCGCAACAGACGGGGGAGGGCATGCAAGACCTCCACCACACTCAGCTCTAAGCGAATCGTCCGTCGTCCATCCTTACCGACTTGGAAGAAACCCATTATCCTCCGAAGGTCTCGCTGCCAAGTCCCCACCGTCATCCGCCGAGGCTATCTCCAACTGTTCACCAAAGAGTGTCTCAAGTTCTGCGCCTCCCAGCAGGAGGCCGAGGAGAAGGCGCTGAACGAGGAGAAGGTGGCCTACGACTGCAGCCCCAACAAGAACATGTACCTGAATGTGGTCCTGAACACCCTCAAGAGACTGAAGGGCCTGACCCCCAGCTCCATGCCGGGCCTCAGCAGGGCCGCCCTGTACAGCCGCCTCCAGGAGTTCCTGCTCACCCAGGACCAGCTCAAGGAGAACGGCTACCCCTTCCCGCACCCCGAGCGGCCCGGAGGCGCCGTCCTCTTCACTGGCCAGGGGAAGGGGCCCGGCGACTCCTCCTGCAGGGTCTGCTGCCGTTGTGGCACCGACTACCTGGTGTCCTCCTCGGGCCGCTGTCTACGCGACCAGTTGTGTTATTATCACTGGGGGCGGGTCCGCTCCAGCCAAGTGGCTGGAGGCCGGGTTAGCCAGTACACCTGCTGTGCAGCTGCTCCTGGCTCAGTGGGCTGCCAGGTGGCGAAGCAGCACGTGCGGGACGGCCGCAAGGAGAGCCTCCATGGCTTCGTGAAGACCTTCAAGAAAGAGTTTTCCACAGACGCTTATCCAGGAATCTACGCCTTGGACTGTGAGATGTGCTACACCACGCATGGCCTGGAGCTGACCCGCGTCACCGTGGTGGACGCCGACATGCAAGTGGTGTACGACACCTTCGTCAAGCCCGACAACGAGATCGTGGACTACAACACCAGGTTTTCCGGAGTGACCGAGGCCGACGTCGCCAAGACGAGCGTCACGTTGCCCGAAGTCCAAGCCATCCTGCTGAGCTTTTTCAGCGCCCAAACCATCCTCATCGGGCACAGCCTGGAGAGCGATCTGCTGGCCCTCAAGCTGATCCACAGCACCGTGGTGGACACGGCCGTGCTCTTCCCGCACTACCTGGGTTTCCCCTACAAGCGTTCCCTCAGGAATCTCGCGGCCGACTACCTGGGACAGATCATCCAGGACAGCCAGGACGGCCACAACTCCAGCGAGGACGCAAACGCCTGCCTGCAGCTGGCGATGTGGAAGGTTCGACAGCACGCCCAGATCCAGCCATGCCACCGGTCCGCCTCTCCCGCCGCCCTGGCCTGTCCTGAGCCCCAGGCCTCTTCCCAAACTGCCATCGATCCCGAGAGCTAGCCCTGTCCACCTCGCCGCAAAGCGAAAGAAACTGGAGCAGCCGGCGGCAGGAGAGGGCCAAAAGCCAAGACTAACCCCGACCCCGGACTCCCAGTCTCCCGGAGTCCCTGCCGCGGGCCGTCGTCCCTGTCCCCATCCCTCTGCCCCTCCCAGACCTCTGTCCTTCCACCAGTGGGCTCCCCGGGGCCCCAGCCGCCACTCCCAGTCCCCGGAGACCCTGCCGCCGCCCCTGGCGCCTGTGCCCATCCCTCTGCCCCTCCCAGACCTCTGGCCTTCCACCACTAGCCTCCCCCAGCCCACCTGGACTTCCCCGGCCTCTGACAACAAGGCCAGCCCCCAGGCCCACCAGCCTCCTGATCGTCTTCGTTCTTGGGCCTCTTCCCCTTCTGTGGGGCTGTCTGAACCTCCCCTCCCCCACCCGATTTTTCCCCCGCCTCCGGGGCAGGCGCAGAATAAATGTCTGTATGAAGTTAAAAATTAAAAATAAAAAAAAAGCTAAAAACAACTCAAAGTCCTTTGCTTTTGAATGTGCGCTTACCTGGTTTTCTCTGGAGGCACCACTGTGAGGTGGCTCAAGCCCTTAGGCTCTGGAGTTAGACATCTGGGTTCCCATTCCAATTCCACCACTGACTAGCTTTGTCATATTGGACGCATAACTTTTTTGCGCTTCTACTTCTTGATCTTTCAAGTGTCATCAGAAGATAATTAGACACCCACACAATAGCAATGGGAGATTTTAACACCCCACCGTCAACATGAAACAGATCAACGAGACAGAAAGTTGAAAAGGATATCCAGGAACTGAACTTAGCTCTGCACCAAGCAGACCGAATAGACATCTACATTAACTCTCCACCCCAAATCAACAGAATATACATTCTTCTCAGCACCACATCACACTTATTCCAAAACTGACCACATAGTTGGAAGGAAAGCACTCCTCCGCAAATGCAAAAGAACAGAAATTACAACCAACTGTCTCTCAGACCCCAGGGCAGTCAAACTGGACCTCAGGATGAAGAAACTCACTCAAAACCGCTCAACTACACGGAAACGGAGCAATCTGCTCCTGAGTGACTACTGGGTACATAGCGAAATGAAGACAGAATAAAGATGTTCTTTGAAACCAATGAGAACAAAGACACAACATACCAGAATCTCTGGGATACATTGAAAGCAGTGTGTAGAGGGAAACGTAGCATTAAATGCCCACAAGAGAAAGCAGGAAAGATCTAAAATGGACACCCTCACGTCCCAATTCAAAGAACCAGGGAAGCAAGAGCAAACACAATGCCTGAATCAGTCAGTCAACTTCCAACAGGGCTCCAAGAGAGAATGAACCACCATGCCTCTTTAAATCCACGTTTCTATTTGGAATCTTCAATGAGAGATGAGACACTAAGCAGCTAGTTTTGGTGGAATGGCTGATTTTGTCAATGTTTTCGGTGTGTGAGTGTGTGTGTGTGTGTGTGTATGTATGGATAACTAAATTAAACTGATAATCTGGATGCTTACATTTCCATTCATTTAATTTGTGTATGTGAGCCCACGCACACGCATATACACACACACTAACACTTCCAGAACACTGACTTAGTGAAGAACTGGATTTCCAGTGTGTCAGACAAATTTCAGAAAGCGCTGAAGAAGGGCATTTCTGATGGATTTCACCGTTCCTGGAATTTTATTTTCCTTTATAACTTAGAGTTCTTCTCTGGAGATTTAATAGATAAAAGTCTTTTGCAGTGTACGTTATTTCATTTTATTTTTATAATTTATTTAAATTGTCATTTTAAATTGACAAATAAAAATGATATATATTTATGGTGTACAACATGATGTTTCATATATGTATACATTGTGGAATGACACAAAAATCAAGCTAATTAACACATTCGTTTCCTCACATACTGATTTTATGGTGATGAGAACATGTTTCAAATCTACTCTGATAGCACATTTCAAGTATACAGTACATAGTTACCCACTGTGGTTGCCGTGCTGTTCAACATATCTCTAGAACTATTCGTATCTGAAATTTTGTATCATTAGACTAACATCTCCCAATCCCTCCCCGGCCCCTGCCTCGGGTAAGCAGCGTTCTGCTCTCTACGACTCTGAGTTCCACTTTTTTACATTGCACATAGAAGTGAGATCGTGCAGTATTTGTATTTCTGTGTTTGCTTTTTAAAACTTTATGATGTATTGATGTATTTTTTCAGACAGTGTCGGAGTCTGTCACCAAGGCTGGAGTACAGTGACACAAACACGGCTCACCACGGCCTCCACCTCCCGGGGTCAAGAGATCCTCCCACTTCAGCCTCCTGAGTAGCTAGGACTACAGGCGTCCAACACCACACCTGGCTAATTTTTGTATTTTTTGTAGAGATGGTTGATCTCCAACTCCTGGGCTCAACTCTTCCTCCTCCCTTCTCCTCCCAAAGTCCTGGGATTACAGGCCTGAGCCACTGTGTCTGGCCTTTGCTTTATTTCACACAGTAGAACATCCTCTAGGCTCATTCATGTTGCTAATGATAAGATTTCTTTCTTTTTCAAGGCTGAATAGGATTCTATTGGATATATGTACCTATATAGATAGAGAGATAGATAGATAGATATACATTTATTATTATTGTTTTGGGGGGGATATGGTTTCGCTCGTGTTCCCCAGGCTGGAGTGCAGTGGCATGATTTCGGCTCACTACAACCTCTGCCTCCCAGGCTGAAGTGATTCTCCTGCCTCAGCTGAGATTAAAGGCATGTCCCATCATGTGCGGCCAATTTTGTGTTTCTAGGAGAGATGGGTTTTCACCATGTTGGCCAGGCTGGTCTCGAACTCCAACAATTCTACTTCAACTATTTATTGGATACAAATATTTATGTGTGAGAAACAAGATTTTCAAGAGTGAAAGATTTAAAAACGACTTAATTGTACATCAGTAAGAGGCTGGCTAACTAAATCAGAGTACGTTCATCCTTACAGAAGAATACTATGCAGCTAGAACAAAACCAAATGGAGGAAACTCTTCCAAATGGTAACTTGGAATGATGTTCAAGACTTATTGTAAAATAAGTTTACAGTAAGGTGTAAGGTACCTTATGGCAAAATTCTCTCAGAAATGTGTGTGTGTGGATTTCAAGTCATCCCAGTCCTAGAACATTGTGCTCTTTAGAGATGCCATACCTGTCTTTCCCTTTGTAATATCAAAGCAGTAATATCTTCTCTGGAGGCTTGTTGGGTGAATTGAATGGAAGAAAGTTAAGGAGGTACCAGAACCATTGCTGTTTCCCCTCCGTAGCCCTGCCACCCACTAAAGAAAGTTGGATGAGATTACTTAATGATTTCCCATTAAGTTGTATTTCCAAATATCATGATTACCATTTGAATGTAGTTGGTATGGAGCTTCGTGAGTGTGTGCTTCGTTTATTATGCATCACGTTCAGCTCCTTGTTATTTGCCTCCTAGTTATCATAGTAAAACTCTACTCCTCTACTCCGAGGAGCCCCTACCATCCGTATCGTCACTTTCCGGCCCAGCACTCTTCATGCTCGTTCGTTTAAAGCATTCTACATTGGGCAAATGAATCTTGGAAGGCAAAAGCTACTGAATTTAGCGAGTTTGTGGAGGCGTTCCCACCGATCAGCCAGGTGGAGTTCCACACACCCGATGACTGCACAACTCCTATAAGGCAGCAATATGCTGCAAACCCAGACGGCCACTCTTCTCACCCCTCGTCCCTTTGCTCTTCTGGATAATGAGGTCAATAGTCACCTAGGCAACTTGCAAAACTAACTGAAATGGAGAAAGGCCTTCCGGCTGGTGACTAGCCGAGGTCCACCTGGCCCCAATAAGCTGCTGAACAAGAAGGGCTGCCAGAAATTTCCCCCTAGGGAATTTGGTGGAGACGAAGACCTGCTCACTGGACAACGGTTCCTCCCAGGATACCCCCAAGCTGAAGAAGCGGGCTCTGAGCCACCCCCTTTCACCCTCCTTTTCCCCACCCTGGCCTGCTGAAGGTGCGCGTCAGGATGCGGACTACTGAGCCCTAAAGAAATAAGTCCTTCCACTTTGACCCCACGGAGGATTGCCTGTGCGGATCTTCAACGAGTCTACCAGTGTCTAGACACGGGAGCAGTTCTGTCTGGCACAGCAGCTCCCTCAAGGAAGACAAGAGTGAGGAGAAAGGAAACTCAAGTCTGACCATTCTGTCCTGGGAGACAAGAGGAGGATCTCATCTCTCATCTTTCCAAGCAAGGCAACGAGACTTTCTCTCATCTTTCCAAGCAAGGCAAGGAGACTTTTTCTCATGAGGAAACAAAAAGAAGTTGGAAGGAACGAAACCAGCCTGGAAGGTGAATTCCTAAGGATTGCCCATTGAAACTGACAAAATGGCCCTTGTTTGACGAGAGGAATGAGCAGAGGATTGATGTGGTCAAAAAGGACTCGAGTGAGACTTTCCCAGCATGTTTCTACCAAAGCTTTGTCTAAGTTTCGCAAAACACTCTCCTAATAAGCAGATGTTTGGCTCTTCAGAAAGTCAACATGCAAAATGCCTTGAGCGTCCCATAACACTGATGCCATGATGTTGCCTTTGGTCTGCCCTCCTTTTCCTTTGACTGGACCACTGCCATCTCTTGGTAGCCATCGCTTTGATGACGCTTTGTCTTCAGGATCATATTGGCAAAGCCATGTTCCAAATTCCGGTTACAATTTGTCAAACAGGTGCCCCAGGATCGTGATCCCTCCTGTTGAAAATTTCCACTGATAGCTCTCGTCGTCACTGCAGCTGATCTGGGCACAATGGTTTTCACAGCCACTGCAGGATTCATCTTCCACATCTTCTCATCTCTTCTTGAAACAAGCCATACCTCCGTAAAGAGTTGATTTCTTTGGGCTAGTGTCCTTAGAAGCTTTTCTTCAAACATCAATGATTTCTTCATTCTTCCACCCAAGCTTCACCGTCAATTGGATGTTTGCTCTTGCTGCAATTTTAGCGGAATTCAAGTTGCACTGATAGGAGGCCTTTTCAGTGGATGTCCCATCCTTCTTAGTGCCTCCAATGAGATCCAGTTCAGAAAGGTTGTAAGAAGTTAGTACATGTTTATTTTAGTGAAAACGAATTGAAATCCATGCATAGATTTCTCACCATGTACATTTTCTATGAACTTTCGGAAGACCCCCTGTACTGAATATTGCCCAAATCCTGGGAGAGAAGTGGATGCGGTCCACTTCCTGTCTTCAGTTTGCCCACAGTGGAGGAGTGCACAGAGCAGGGAAAGGCAGCCCCAGAGAG
This sequence comes from Pongo pygmaeus, assembly GCF_028885625.2. NCBI lineage: Eukaryota > Metazoa > Chordata > Mammalia > Primates > Hominidae > Pongo > Pongo pygmaeus. Next base: position 52,963,907 of record NC_072380.2, read on the forward strand.
AGGCATGCCCTCCAGCATGCAGCAGACTGCTGGCCCAGTCCTGGCTCCATGGGTTGCTGTGTGGGCCCAGCAAGCTGACCAACCTCCCTGAACCTTAATTTAATCCTAGGTAGCCCAATTCCACTCGCTATTATAGGACTGCTGTGCAGGGACAGTCAATTAACTTAAGAAAAGGAACCTAGCTCCAAGGTTGGCAACCGGGAATTCCAGTTGATTCCATGGGCGGACCCCCTGAGGAATTCCCAAGCTGAAGTCTCGTGGAAGATGAGGTTCAGTGTGACTAGACTGAAGCACCAATCCAATGAAGGGGAAGTCCCACCCACTCTGCCCTGTGCCTGTATAAAGGTGAGGCGGGGCGGCCGCGCCACTCATTGAAGCTGCCAGTTGGGAGAGGAGCAGAGCCAGGCCGGTGCTCCCGAAGGCAGCAAGATGTTGCGAGCCACAGCTCCCTGCTGGTTCCCACCTGCATACCCAGAAGCTAAGAAGGTGGCCGAGGAGGCGGCCCACGAGGCAAGCCGCCATTTGGGAGAGGAGCAGAGCCAGGTCGGTGTTCCGGAAGGCAGCAAGATGTTGCGAGCCACAGCTCCCTGCTGGTTCCCACCTGCATGCCCAGAAGCCAAGAAGGTGGCCGAGGAGGCGGCCCTCGAGGCAAGCCGCCAGTTGGGAGAGGAGCAGAGCCAGGCCGGTGCTCCCGAAGGCAGCAAGATGTTGCGAGCCACAGCTCCCTGCTGGTTCCCACCTGCATACCCAGAAGCTAAGAAGGTGGCCGAGGAGGCGCCCCACGAGGCAAGCCGCCATTTGGGAGTGGAGCAGAGCCAGGTCGGTGTTCCCGAAGGCAGCAAGATGTTGCGAGCCACAGCTCCCTGCTGGTTCCCTCCTGCATACCCAGAAGCCAAGAAGGTGGCCGAGGAGGCGGCCCTCGAGGCTCCAGAATTCCCACTGCCCTCTCATCAGCCTGCCCAGAGCTTCGGGCTCTGCGTGCCCCAGATGCACAACCAGGCCTCAGCACTCGTGGACATCCGGGCGGAGCCCCAGAATAGGGGTCCGGCGGTGCCCCCAGCGTGGCCCAAGATGGCGACGGAGGCGTGGTACTTCCCCGCGCAGAGGGGGTCGGCCTGCTGCTTGCCAGCCGCCCCAAGGCTGACAGAGAGGCCCTGTGGAGTCCGCATCTCAGCCCCCAGGGAGAGGAAGAGGATCGCCCACTTTCCCAGCCCCTGCTTGGTCGCAGGTCGCACCGATGCCAAGAGAACCCGGGTGGCCGGCAGCAGCCAACGCTCCAATGGCTCCAGGGTCGGCACACAGCCACGGAAGACTGGTCGCAACAGACGGGGGAGGGCATGCAAGACCTCCACCACACTCAGCTCTAAGCGAATCGTCCGTCGTCCATCCTTACCGACTTGGAAGAAACCCATTATCCTCCGAAGGTCTCGCTGCCAAGTCCCCACCGTCATCCGCCGAGGCTATCTCCAACTGTTCACCAAAGAGTGTCTCAAGTTCTGCGCCTCCCAGCAGGAGGCCGAGGAGAAGGCGCTGAACGAGGAGAAGGTGGCCTACGACTGCAGCCCCAACAAGAACATGTACCTGAATGTGGTCCTGAACACCCTCAAGAGACTGAAGGGCCTGACCCCCAGCTCCATGCCGGGCCTCAGCAGGGCCGCCCTGTACAGCCGCCTCCAGGAGTTCCTGCTCACCCAGGACCAGCTCAAGGAGAACGGCTACCCCTTCCCGCACCCCGAGCGGCCCGGAGGCGCCGTCCTCTTCACTGGCCAGGGGAAGGGGCCCGGCGACTCCTCCTGCAGGGTCTGCTGCCGTTGTGGCACCGACTACCTGGTGTCCTCCTCGGGCCGCTGTCTACGCGACCAGTTGTGTTATTATCACTGGGGGCGGGTCCGCTCCAGCCAAGTGGCTGGAGGCCGGGTTAGCCAGTACACCTGCTGTGCAGCTGCTCCTGGCTCAGTGGGCTGCCAGGTGGCGAAGCAGCACGTGCGGGACGGCCGCAAGGAGAGCCTCCATGGCTTCGTGAAGACCTTCAAGAAAGAGTTTTCCACAGACGCTTATCCAGGAATCTACGCCTTGGACTGTGAGATGTGCTACACCACGCATGGCCTGGGGCTGACCCGCATCACCGTGGTGGACGCCGACATGCAAGTGGTGTACGACACCTTCGTCAAGCCCGACAACGAGATCGTGGACTACAACACCAGGTTTTCCGGAGTGACCGAGGCCGACGTCGCCAAGACGAGCGTCACGTTGCCCGAAGTCCAAGCCATCCTGCTGAGCTTTATCAGCGCCCAAACCATCCTCATCGGGCACAGCCTGGAGAGCGATCTGCTGGCCCTCAAGCTGATCCACAGCACCGTGGTGGACACGGCCGTGCTCTTCCCGCACTACCTGGGTTTCCCCTACAAGCGTTCCCTCAGGAATCTCGCGGCCGACTACCTGGGACAGATCATCCAGGACAGCCAGGACGGCCACAATTCCAGCGAGGATGCAAACGCCTGCCTGCAGCTGGCGATGTGGAAGGTTCGACAGCGCGCCCAGATCCAGCCACGCCACCGGTCCGCCTCTCCCGCCGCCCTGGCCTGTCCTGAGCCCCAGGCCTCTTCCCAAACTGACATCGATCCCGAGAGCTAGCCCTGTCCACCTCGTCGCAAAGCGAAAGAAACTGGAGCAGCCGGCGGCAGGAGAGGGCCAAAAGCCAAGACTAACCCCGACCCCGGACTCCCAGTCCCCCGGAGTCCCTGCCGCGGGCCGTCGTCCCTGTTCCCATCCCTCTGCCCCTCCCAGACCTCTGTCCTTCCACCAATGGGCTCCCCGAGGCCCCAGCCGCCACTCCCAGTCCCCGGAGACCCTGCCACCGCCCCTGGCGCCTGTGCCCATCCCTCTGCCCCTCCCAGACCTCTGGCCTTCCACCACTAGCCTCCCCCAGCCCACCTGGACTTCCCCGGCCTCTGACAACAAGGCCAGCCCCCAGGCCCACCAGCCTCCTGATCGTCTTCGTTCTTGGGCCTCTTCCCCTTCTGTGGGGCTGTCTGAACCTCCCCTCCCCCACCCGATTTTTCCCCCGCCCCCGGGGCAGGCGCAGAATAAATGTCTGTATGAAGTTAAAAATTAAAAATAAAAAAAAAAGCTAAAAACAACTCAAAGTCCTTTGCTTTTGAATGTGCGCTTACCTGGTTTTCTCTAGAGGCACCACTGTGAGGTGGCTCAAGCCCTTAGGCTCTGGAGTTAGACATCTGGGTTCCCATTCCAATTCCACCACTGACTAGCTTTGTCATATTGGACGCATAACCTTTTTGCGCTTCTACTTCTTGATCTTTCAAGTGTCATCAGAAGATAATTAGACACCCACACAATAGCAATGGGAGATTTTAACACCCCACCGTCAACATGAAACAGATCAACGAGACAGAAAGTTGAAAAGGATATCCAGGAACTGAACTTAGCTCTGCACCAAGCAGACCGAATAGACATCTACATTAACTCTCCACCCCAAATCAACAGAATATACATTCTTCTCAGCACCACATCACACTTATTCCAAAACTGACCACATAGTTGGAAGGAAAGCACTCCTCCGCAAATGCAAAAGAACAGAAATTACAACCAACTGTCTCTCAGACCCCAGGGCAGTCAAACTGGACCTCAGGATGAAGAAACTCACTCAAAACCGCTCAACTACACGGAAACGGAGCAATCTGCTCCTGAGTGACTACTGGGTACATAGCGAAATGAAGACAGAATAAAGATGTTCTTTGAAACCAATGAGAACAAAGACACAACATACCAGAATCTCTGGGATACATTGAAAGCAGTGTGTAGAGGGAAACGTAGCATTAAATGCCCACAAGAGAAAGCAGGAAAGATCTAAAATGGACACCCTCACGTCCCAATTCAAAGAACCAGGGAAGCAAGAGCAAACACAATGCCTGAATCAGTCAGTCAACTTCCAACAGGGCTCCAAGAGAGAATGAACCACCATGCCTCTTTAAATCCACGTTTCTATTTGGAATCTTCAATGAGAGATGAGACACTAAGCACCTAGTTTTGGTGGAATGGCTGATTTTGTCAATGTTTTCGGTGTGTGAGTGTGTGTGTGTGTGTGTATGTATGGATAACTAAATTAAACTGATAATCTGGATGCTTACATTTCCATTCATTTAATTTGTGTATGTGAGCCCACGCACACGTATATACACACACACTAACACTTCCAGAACACTGACTTAGTGAAGAACTGGATTTCCAGTGTGTCAGACAAATTTCAGAAAGCGCTGAAGAAGGGCATTTCTGATGGATTTCACCGTTCCTGGAATTTTATTTTCCTTTATAACTTAGAGTTCTTCTCTGGAGATTTAATAGATAAAAGTCTTTTGCAGTGTACGTTATTTCATTTTATTTTTATAATTTATTTAAATTGTCATTTTAAATTGACAAATAAAAATGATAGATATTTATGGTGTACAACATGATGTTTCATATATGTATACATTGTGGAATGACACAAAAATCAAGCTAATTAACACATTCGTTTCCTCACATACTGATTTTATGGTGATGAGAACATGTTTCAAATCTACTCTGATAGCACATTTCAAGTATACAGTACATAGTTACCCACTGTGGTTGCCGTGCTGTTCAACATATCTCTAGAACTATTCGTATCTGAAATTTTGTATCATTAGACTAACATCTCCCAATCCCTCCCCGGCCCCTGCCTCGGGTAAGCAGCGTTCTGCTCTCTACGACTCTGAGTTCCACTTTTTTACATTGCACATAGAAGTGAGATCGTGCAGTATTTGTATTTCTGTGTTTGCTTTTTAAAACTTTATGATGTATTGATGTATTTTTTCAGACAGTGTCGGAGTCTGTCACCAAGGCTGGAGTACAGTGACACAAACACGGCTCACCACGGCCTCCACCTCCCGGGGTCAAGAGATCCTCCCACTTCAGCCTCCTGAGTAGCTAGGACTACAGGCGTCCAACACCACACCTGGCTAATTTTTGTATTTTTGGTAGAGATGGTTGATCTCCAACTCCTGGGCTCAACTCTTCCTCCTCCCTTCTCCTCCCAAAGTCCTGGGATTACAGGCCTGAGCCACTGTGTCTGGCCTTTGCTTTATTTCACACAGTAGAACATCCTCTAGGCTCATTCATGTTGCTAATGATAAGATTTCTTTCTTTTTCAAGGCTGAATAGGATTCTATTGGATATATGTACCTATATAGATAGATAGATAGATAGATAGATAGATATACATTTATTATTATTGTTTTGGGGGGGATATGGTTTCGCTCGTGTTCCCCAGGCTGGAGTGCAGTGGCATGATTTCGGCTCACTACAACCTCTGCCTCCCAGGCTGAAGTGATTCTCCTGCCTCAGCTGAGATTAAAGGCATGTCCCATCATGTGCGGCCAATTTTGTGTTTCTAGGAGAGATGGGTTTTCACCATGTTGGCCAGGCTGGTCTCGAACTCCAACAATTCTACTTCAACTATTTATTGGATACAAATATTTATGTGTGAGAAACAAGATTTTCAAGAGTGAAAGATTTAAAAACGACTTAATTGTACATCAGTAAGAGGCTGGCTAACTAAATCAGAGTACGTTCATCCTTACAGAAGAATACTATGCAGCTAGAACAAAACCAAATGGAGGAAACTCTTCCAAATGGTAACTTGGAATGATGTTCAAGACTTATTGTAAAATAAGTTTACAGTAAGGTGTAAGGTACCTTATGGCAAAATTCTCTCAGAAATGTGTGTGTGTGGATTTCAAGTCATCCCAGTCCTAGAACATTGTGCTCTTTAGAGATGCCATACCTGTCTTTCCCTTTGTAATATCAAAGCAGTAATATCTTCTCTGGAGGCTTGTTGGGTGAATTGAATGGAAGAAAGTTAAGGAGGTACCAGAACCATTGCTGTTTCCCCTCCGTAGCCCTGCCACCCACTAAAGAAAGTTGGATGAGATTACTTAATGATTTCCCATTAAGTTGTATTTCCAAATATCATGATTACCATTTGAATGTAGTTGGTATGGAGCTTCGTGAGTGTGTGCTTCGTTTATTATGCATCACGTTCAGCTCCTTGTTATTTGCCTCCTAGTTATCATAGTAAAACTCTACTCCTCTACTCCGAGGAGCCCCTACCATCCGTATCGTCACTTTCCGGCCCAGCACTCTTCATGCTCGTTCGTTTAAAGCATTCTACATTGTGTAAATGAATCTTGGAAGGCAAAAGCTACTGAATTTAGCGAGTTTGTGGAGGCGTTCCCACCGGTCAGCCAGGTGGAGTTCCACACACCCGATGACTGCACAACTCCTATAAGGCAGCAATATGCTGCAAGCCCAGACGGCCACTCTTCTCACCTCTCGTCCCTTTGCTGTTCTGGATAATGAGGTCAATAGTCACCTAGGCAACTGCAAAACAAACTGAAATGGAGAAAGGCCTTCCGGCTGGTGACTAGCCGAGGTCCACCTGGCCCCAATAAGCTGCTGAACAAGAAGGGCTGCCAGAAATTTCCCCCTAGGGAATTTGGTGGAGACGAAGACCTGCTCACTGGACAACGGTTCCTCCCAGGATACCCCCAAGCTGAAGAAGCGGGCTCTGAGCCACCCCCTTTCACCCTCCTTTTCCCCACCCTGGCCTGCTGAAGGTGCGCGTCAGGATGCGGACTACTGAGCCCTAAAGAAATAAGTCCTTCCACTTTGACCCCACGGAGGATTGCCTGTGCGGATCTTCAACGAGTCTACCAGTGTCTAGACACGGGAGCAGTTCTGTCTGGCACAGCAGCTCCCTCAAGGAAGACAAGAGTGAGGAGAAAGGAAACTCAAGTCTGACCATTCTGTCCTGGGAGACAAGAGGAGGATCTCATCTCTCATCTTTCCAAGCAAGGCAACGAGACTTTCTCTCATCTTTCCAAGCAAGGCAAGGAGACTTTTTCTCATGAGGAAACAAAAAGAAGTTGGAAGGAACGAAACCAGCCTGGAAGGTGAATTCCTAAGGATTGCCCATTGAAACTGACAAAATGGCCCTTGTTTGACGAGAGGAATGAGCAGAGCATTGATGTGGTCAAAAAGGACTCGAGTGAGACTTTCCCAGCATGTTTCTACCAAAGCTTTGTCTAAGTTTCGCAAAACACTCTCCTAATAAGCAGATGTTTGGCTCTTCAGAAAGTCAACATGCAAAATGCCTTGAGCGTCCCATAACACTGATGCCATGATGTTGCCTTTGGTCTGCCCTCCTTTTCCTTTGACTGGACCACTGCCATCTCTTGGTAGCCATCGCTTTGATGACGCTTTGTCTTCAGGATCATATTGGCAAAGCCATGTTCCAAATTCCGGTTACAATTTGTCAAACAGGTGCCCCAGGATCGTGATCCCTCCTGTTGAAAATTTCCACTGATAGCTCTCGTCGTCACTGCAGCTGATCTGGGCACAATGGTTTTCACAGCCACTGCAGGATTCATCTTCCACATCTTCTCATCTCTTCTTGAAACAAGCCATACCTCCGTAAAGAGTTGATTTCTTTGGGCTAGTGTCCTTAGAAGCTTTTCTTCAAACATCAATGATTTCTTCATTCTTCCACCCAAGCTTCACCGTCAATTGGATGTTTGCTCTTGCTGCAATTTTAGCGGAATTCAAGTTGCACTGATAGGAGGCCTTTTCAGTGGATGTCTCATCCTTCTTAGTGCCCCCAATGAGATCCAGTTCAGAAAGGTTGTAAGAAGTTAGTACATGTTTATTTTAGTGAAAACGAATTGAAATCCATGCATAGATTTCTCACCATGTACATTTTCTATGAACTTTCGGAAGACCCCCTGTACTGAATATTGCCCAAATCCTGGGAGAGAAGTGGATGCGGTCCACTTCCTGTCTTCAGTTTGCCCACAGTGGAGGAGTGCACAGAGCAGGGAAAGGCAGCCCCAGAGAGAGGCATGCCCTCCAGCATGCGGCAGACTGCTGGCCCAGTCCTGGCTCCATGGGTTGCTGTGTGGGCCCAGCAAGCTGACCAACCTCCCTGAACCTTAATTTAATCCTAGGTAGCCCAATTCCACTCGCTATTATAGGACTGCTGTGCAGGGACAGTCAATTAACTTAAGAAAAGGAACCTAGCTCCAAGGTTGGCAACCGGGAATTCCAGTTGATTCCATGGGCGGACCCCCTGAGGAATTCCCAAGCTGAAGTCTCGTGGAAGATGAGGTTCAGTGTGACTAGACTGAAGCACCAATCCAATGAAAGGGAAGTCCCACCCACTCTGCCCTGTGCCTGTATAAAGGTGAGGCGGGGCGGCCACGCCACTCATTGAAGCCGCCAGTTGGGAGAGGAGCAGAGCCAGGCCGGTGCTCCCGAAGGCAGCAAGATGTTGCGAGCCACAGCTCCCTGCTGGTTCCCACCTGCATACCCAGAAGCTAAGAAGGTGGCCGAGGAGGCGGCCCACGAGGCAAGCCGCCATTTGGGAGAGGAGCAGAGCCAGGTCGGTGTTCCCGAAGGCAGCAAGATGTTGCGAGCCACAGCTCCCTGCTGGTTCCCACCTGCATGCCCAGAAGCCAAGAAGGTGGCCGAGGAGGCGGCCCTCGAGGCAAGCCGCCAGTTGGGAGAGGAGCAGAGCCAGGCCGGTGCTCCCGAAGGCAGCAAGATGTTGCGAGCCACAGCTCCCTGCTGGTTCCCACCTGCATACCCAGAAGCTAAGAAGGTGGCCGAGGAGGCGCCCCACGAGGCAAGCCGCCATTTGGGAGTGGAGCAGAGCCAGGTCGGTGTTCCCGAAGGCAGCAAGATGTTGCGAGCCACAGCTCCCTGCTGGTTCCCTCCTGCATACCCAGAAGCCAAGAAGGTGGCCGAGGAGGCGGCCCTCGAGGCTCCAGAATTCCCACTGCCCTCTCATCAGCCTGCCCAGAGCTTCGGGCTCTGCGTGCCCCAGATGCACAACCAGGCCTCAGCACTCGTGGACATCCGGGCGGAGCCCCAGAATAGGGGTCCGGCGGTGCCCCCAGCGTGGCCCAAGATGGCGACGGAGGCGTGGTACTTCCCCGCGCAGAGGGGGTCGGCCTGCTGCTTGCCAGCCGCCCCAAGGCTGACAGAGAGGCCCTGTGGAGTCCGCATCTCAGCCCCCAGGGAGAGGAAGAGGATCGCCCACTTTCCCAGCCCCTGCTTGGTCGCAGGTCGCACCGATGCCAAGAGAACCCGGGTGGCCGGCAGCAGCCAACGCTCCAATGGCTCCAGGGTCGGCACACAGCCACGGAAGACTGGTCGCAACAGACGGGGGAGGGCATGCAAGACCTCCACCACACTCAGCTCTAAGCGAATCGTCCGTCGTCCATCCTTACCGACTTGGAAGAAACCCATTATCCTCCGAAGGTCTCGCTGCCAAGTCCCCACCGTCATCCGCCGAGGCTATCTCCAACTGTTCACCAAAGAGTGTCTCAAGTTCTGCGCCTCCCAGCAGGAGGCCGAGGAGAAGGCGCTGAACGAGGAGAAGGTGGCCTACGACTGCAGCCCCAACAAGAACATGTACCTGAATGTGGTCCTGAACACCCTCAAGAGACTGAAGGGCCTGACCCCCAGCTCCATGCCGGGCCTCAGCAGGGCCGCCCTGTACAGCCGCCTCCAGGAGTTCCTGCTCACCCAGGACCAGCTCAAGGAGAACGGCTACCCCTTCCCGCACCCCGAGCGGCCCGGAGGCGCCGTCCTCTTCACTGGCCAGGGGAAGGGGCCCGGCGACTCCTCCTGCAGGGTCTGCTGCCGTTGTGGCACCGACTACCTGGTGTCCTCCTCGGGACGCTGTCTACGCGACCAGTTGTGTTATTATCACTGGGGGCGGGTCCGCTCCAGCCAAGTGGCTGGAGGCCGGGTTAGCCAGTACACCTGCTGTGCAGCTGCTCCTGGCTCAGTGGGCTGCCAGGTGGCGAAGCAGCACGTGCGGGACGGCCGCAAGGAGAGCCTCCATGGCTTCGTGAAGACCTTCAAGAAAGAGTTTTCCACAGACGCTTATCCAGGAATCTACGCCTTGGACTGTGAGATGTGCTACACCACGCATGGCCTGGAGCTGACCCGCGTCACCGTGGTGGACGCCGACATGCAAGTGGTGTACGACACCTTCGTCAAGCCCGACAACGAGATCGTGGACTACAACACCAGGTTTTCCGGAGTGACCGAGGCCGACGTCGCCAAGACGAGCGTCACGTTGCCCGAAGTCCAAGCCATCCTGCTGAGCTTTTTCAGCGCCCAAACCATCCTCATCGGGCACAGCCTGGAGAGCGATCTGCTGGCCCTCAAGCTGATCCACAGCACCGTGGTGGACACGGCCGTGCTCTTCCCGCACTACCTGGGTTTCCCCTACAAGCGTTCCCTCAGGAATCTCGCGGCCGACTACCTGGGACAGATCATCCAGGACAGCCAGGACGGCCACAACTCCAGCGAGGACGCAAACGCCTGCCTGCAGCTGGCGATGTGGAAGGTTCGACAGCGCGCCCAGATCCAGCCATGCCACCGGTCCGCCTCTCCCGCCGCCCTGGCCTGTCCTGAGCCCCAGGCCTCTTCCCAAACTGCCATCGATCCCGAGAGCTAGCCCTGTCCACCTCGCCGCAAAGCGAAAGAAACTGGAGCAGCCGGCGGCAGGAGAGGGCCAAAAGCCAAGACTAACCCCGACCCCGGACTCCCAGTCTCCCGGAGTCCCTGCCGCGGGCCGTCGTCCCTGTCCCCATCCCTCTGCCCCTCCCAGACCTCTGTCCTTCCACCAGTGGGCTCCCCGGGGCCCCAGCCGCCACTCCCAGTCCCCGGAGACCCTGCCGCCGCCCCTGGCGCCTGTGCCCATCCCTCTGCCCCTCCCAGACCTCTGGCCTTCCACCACTAGCCTCCCCCAGCCCACCTGGACTTCCCCGGCCTCTGACAACAAGGCCAGCCCCCAGGCCCACCAGCCTCCTGATCGTCTTCGTTCTTGGGCCTCTTCCCCTTCTGTGGGGCTGTCTGAACCTCCCCTCCCCCACCCGATTTTTCCCCCGCCCCCGGGGCAGGCGCAGAATAAATGTCTGTATGAAGTTAAAAATTAAAAATAAAAAAAAAGCTAAAAACAACGGAAAGTCCTTTGCTTTTGAATGTGCGCTTACCTGGTTTTCTCTAGAGGCACCACTGTGAGGTGGCTCAAGCCCTTAGGCTCTGGAGTTAGACATCTGGGTTCCCATTCCAATTCCACCACTGACTAGCTTTGTCATATTGGACGCATAACTTTTTTGCGCTTCTACTTCTTGATCTTTCAAGTGTCATCAGAAGATAATTAGACACCCACACAATAGCAATGGGAGATTTTAACACCCCACCGTCAACATGAAACAGATCAACGAGACAGAAAGTTGAAAAGGATATCCAGGAACTGAACTTAGCTCTGCACCAAGCAGACCGAATAGACATCTACATTAACTCTCCACCCCAAATCAACAGAGTATACATTCTTCTCAGCACCACATCACACTTATTCCAAAACTGACCACATAGTTGGAAGGAAAGCACTCCTCCGCAAATGCAAAAGAACAGAAATTACAACCAACTGTCTCTCAGACCCCAGGGCAGTCAAACTGGACCTCAGGATGAAGAAACTCACTCAAAACCGCTCAACTACACGGAAACGGAGCAATCTGCTCCTGAGTGACTACTGGGTACATAGCGAAATGAAGACAGAATAAAGATGTTCTTTGAAACCAATGAGAACAAAGACACAACATACCAGAATCTCTGGGATACATTGAAAGCAGTGTGTAGAGGGAAACGTAGCATTAAATGCCCACAAGAGAAAGCAGGAAAGATCTAAAATGGACACCCTCACGTCCCAATTCAAAGAACCAGGGAAGCAAGAGCAAACACAATGCCTGAATCAGTCAGTCAACTTCCAACAGGGCTCCAAGAGAGAATGAACCACCATGCCTCTTTAAATCCACGTTTCTATTTGGAATCTTCAATGAGAGATGAGACACTAAGCAGCTAGTTTTGGTGGAATGGCTGATTTTGTCAATGTTTTCGGTGTGTGAGTGTGTGTGTGTGTGTGTGTATGTATAGATAACTAAATTAAACTGATAATCTGGATGCTTACATTTCCATTCATTTAATTTGTGTATGTGAGCCCACGCACACGCATATACACACACACTAACACTTCCAGAACACTGACTTAGTGAAGAACTGGATTTCCAGTGTGTCAGACAAATTTCAGAAAGCGCTGAAGAAGGGCATTTCTGATGGATTTCACCGTTCCTGGAATTTTATTTTCCTTTATAACTTAGAGTTCTTCTCTGGAGATTTAATAGATAAAAGTCTTTTGCAGTGTACGTTATTTCATTTTATTTTTATAATTTATTTAAATTGTCATTTTAAATTGACAAATAAAAATGATATATATTTATGGTGTACAACATGATGTTTCATATATGTATACATTGTGGAATGACACAAAAATCAAGCTAATTAACACATTCGTTTCCTCACATACTGATTTTATGGTGATGAGAACATGTTTCAAATCTACTCTGATAGCACATTTCAAGTATACAGTACATAGTTACCCACTGTGGTTGCCGTGCTGTTCAACATATCTCTAGAACTATTCGTATCTGAAATTTTGTATCATTAGACTAACATCTCCCAATCCCTCCCCGGCCCCTGCCTCGGGTAAGCAGCGTTCTGCTCTCTACGACTCTGAGTTCCACTTTTTTACATTGCACATAGAAGTGAGATCGTGCAGTATTTGTATTTCTGTGTTTGCTTTTTAAAACTTTATGATGTATTGATGTATTTTTTCAGACAGTGTCGGAGTCTGTCACCAAGGCTGGAGTACAGTGACACAAACACGGCTCACCACGGCCTCCACCTCCCGGGGTCAAGAGATCCTCCCACTTCAGCCTCCTGAGTAGCTAGGACTACAGGCGTCCAACACCACACCTGGCTAATTTTTGTATTTTTTGTAGAGATGGTTGATCTCCAACTCCAGGACTCAACTCTTCCTCCTCCCTTCTCCTCCCAAAGTCCTGGGATTACAGGCCTGAGCCACTGTGTCTGGCCTTTGCTTTATTTCACACAGTAGAACATCCTCTAGGCTCATTCATGTTGCTAATGATAAGATTTCTTTCTTTTTCAAGGCTGAATAGGATTCTATTGGATATATGTACCTATATAGATAGAGAGATAGATAGATATACATTTATTATTATTGTTTTGGGGGGGATATGGTTTCGCTCGTGTTCCCCAGGCTGGAGTGCAGTGGCATGATTTCGGCTCACTACAACCTCTGCCTCCCAGGCTGAAGTGATTCTCCTGCCTCAGCTGAGATTAAAGGCATGTCCCATCATGTGCGGCCAATTTTGTGTTTCTAGGAGAGATGGGTTTTCACCATGTTGGCCAGGCTGGTCTCGAACTCCAACAATTCTACTTCAACTATTTATTGGATACAAATATTTATGTGTGAGAAACAAGATTTTCAAGAGTGAAAGATTTAAAAACGACTTAATTGTACATCAGTAAGAGGCTGGCTAACTAAATCAGAGTACGTTCATCCTTACAGAAGAATACTATGCAGCTAGAACAAAACCAAATGGAGGAAACTCTTCCAAATGGTAACTTGGAATGATGTTCAAGACTTACTGTAAAATAAGTTTACAGTAAGGTGTAAGGTACCTTATGGCAAAATTCTCTCAGAAATGTGTGTGTGTGGATTTCAAGTCATCCCAGTCCTAGAACATTGTGCTCTTTAGAGATGCCATACCTGTCTTTCCCTTTGTAATATCAAAGCAGTAATATCTTCTCTGGAGGCTTGTTGGGTGAATTTAATGGAAGAAAGTTAAGGAGGTACCAGAACCATTGCTGTTTCCCCTCCGTAGCCCTGCCACCCACTAAAGAAAGTTGGATGAGATTACTTAATGATTTCCCATTAAGTTGTATTTCCAAATATCATGATTACCATTTGAATGTAGTTGGTATGGAGCTTCGTGAGTGTGTGCTTCGTTTATTATGCATCACGTTCAGCTCCTTGTTATTTGCCTCCTAGTTATCATAGTAAAACTCTACTCCTCTACTCCGAGGAGCCCCTACCATCCGTATCGTCACTTTCCGGCCCAGCACTCTTCATGCTCGTTCGTTTAAAGCATTCTACATTGGGCAAATGAATCTTGGAAGGCAAAAGCTACTGAATTTAGCGAGTTTGTGGAGGCGTTCCCACCGATCAGCCAGGTGGAGTTCCACACACCCGATGACTGCACAACTCCTATAAGGCAGCAATATGCTGCAAACCCAGACGGCCACTCTTCTCACCCCTCGTCCCTTTGCTGTTCTGGATAATGAGGTCAATAGTCACCTAGGCAACTTGCAAAACTAACTGAAATGGAGAAAGGCCTTCTGGCTGGTGACTAGCCGAGGTCCACCTGGCCCCAATAAGCTGCTGAACAAGAAGGGCTGCCAGAAATTTCCCCCTAGGGAATTTGGTGGAGACGAAGACCTGCTCACTGGACAACGGTTCCTCCCAGGATACCCCCAAGCTGAAGAAGCGGGCTCTGAGCCACCCCCTTTCACCCTCCTTTTCCCCACCCTGGCCTGCTGAAGGTGCGCGTCAGGATGCGGACTACTGAGCCCTAAAGAAATAAGTCCTTCCACTTTGACCCCACGGAGGATTGCCTGTGCGGATCTTCAACGAGTCTACCAGTGTCTAGACACGGGAGCAGTTCTGTCTGGCACAGCAGCTCCCTCAAGGAAGACAAGAGTGAGGAGAAAGGAAACTCAAGTCTGACCATTCTGTCCTGGGAGACAAGAGGAGGATCTCATCTCTCATCTTTCCAAGCAAGGCAACGAGACTTTCTCTCATCTTTCCAAGCAAGGCAAGGAGACTTTTTCTCATGAGGAAACAAAAAGAAGTTGGAAGGAACGAAACCAGCCTGGAAGGTGAATTCCTAAGGATTGCCCATTGAAACTGACAAAATGGCCCTTGTTTGACGAGAGGAATGAGCAGAGGATTGATGTGGTCAAAAAGGACTCGAGTGAGACTTTCCCAGCATGTTTCTAACAAAGCTTTGTCTAAGTTTCGCAAAACACTCTCCTAATAAGCAGATGTTTGGCTCTTCAGAAAGTCAACATGCAAAATGCCTTGAGCGTCCCATAACACTGATGCCATGATGTTGCCTTTGGTCTGCCCTCCTTTTCCTTTGACTGGACCACTGCCATCTCTTGGTAGCCATCGCTTTGATGACGCTTTGTCTTCAGGATCATATTGGCAAAGCCATGTTCCAAATTCCGGTTACAATTTGTCAAACAGGTGCCCCAGGATCGTGATCCCTCCTGTTGAAAATTTCCACTGATAGCTCTCGTCGTCACTGCAGCTGATCTGGGCACAATGGTTTTCACAGCCACTGCAGGATTCATCTTCCACATCTTCTCATCTCTTCTTGAAACAAGCCATACCTCCGTAAAGAGTTGATTTCTTTGGGCTAGTGTCCTTAGAAGCTTTTCTTCAAACATCAATGATTTCTTCATTCTTCCACCCAAGCTTCACCGTCAATTGGATGTTTGCTCTTGCTGCAATTTTAGCGGAATTCAAGTTGCACTGATAGGAGGCCTTTTCAGTGGATGTCCCATCCTTCTTAGTGCCTCCAATGAGATCCAGTTCAGAAAGGTTGTAAGAAGTTAGTACATGTTTATTTTAGTGAAAACGAATTGAAATCCATGCATAGATTTCTCACCATGTACATTTTCTATGAACTTTCGGAAGACCCCCTGTACTGAATATTGCCCAAATCCTGGGAGAGAAGTGGATGCGGTCCACTTCCTGTCTTCAGTTTGCCCACAGTGGAGGAGTGCACAGAGCAGGGAAAGGCAGCCCCAGAGAGAGGCATGCCCTCCAGCATGTAGTAGACTGCTGGCCCAGTCCTGGCTCCATGGGTTGCTGTGTGGGCCCAGCAAGCTGACCAACCTCCCTGAACCTTAATTTAATCCTAGGTAGCCCAATTCCACTCGCTATTATAGGACTGCTGTGCAGGGACAGTCAATTAACTTAAGAAAAGGAACCTAGCTCCAAGGTTGGCAACCGGGAATTCCAGTTGATTCCATGGGCGGACCCCCTGAGGAATTCCCAAGCTGAAGTCTCGTGGAAGATGAGGTTCAGTGTGACTAGACTGAAGCACCAATCCAATGAAGGGGAAGTCCCACCCACTCTGCCCTGTGCCTGTATAAAGGTGAGGCGGGGCGGCCGCGCCACTCATTGAAGCCGCCAGTTGGGAGAGGAGCAGAGCCAGGCCGGTGCTCCCGAAGGCAGCAAGATGTTGCGAGCCACAGCTCCCTGCTGGTTCCCACCTGCATACCCAGAAGCTAAGAAGGTGGCCGAGGAGGCGGCCCACGAGGCAAGCCGCCATTTGGGAGAGGAGCAGAGCCAGGTCGGTGTTCCCGAAGGCAGCAAGATGTTGCGAGCCACAGCTCCCTGCTGGTTCCCACCTGCATGCCCAGAAGCCAAGAAGGTGGCCGAGGAGGCGGCCCTCGAGGCAAGCCGCCAGTTGGGAGAGGAGCAGAGCCAGGCCGGTGCTCCCGAAGGCAGCAAGATGTTGCGAGCCACAGCTCCCTGCTGGTTCCCACCTGCATACCCAGAAGCTAAGAAGGTGGCCGAGGAGGCGCCCCACGAGGCAAGCCGCCATTTGGGAGTGGAGCAGAGCCAGGTCGGTGTTCCCGAAGGCAGCAAGATGTTGCGAGCCACAGCTCCCTGCTGGTTCCCTCCTGCATACCCAGAAGCCAAGAAGGTGGCCGAGGAGGCGGCCCTCGAGGCTCCAGAATTCCCACTGCCCTCTCATCAGCCTGCCCAGAGCTTCGGGCTCTGCGTGCCCCAGATGCACAACCAGGCCTCAGCACTCGTGGACATCCGGGCGGAGCCCCAGAATAGGGGTCCGGCGGTGCCCCCAGCGTGGCCCAAGATGGCGACGGAGGCGTGGTACTTCCCCGCGCAGAGGGGGTCGGCCTGCTGCTTGCCAGCCGCCCCAAGGCTGACAGAGAGGCCCTGTGGAGTCCGCATCTCAGCCCCCAGGGAGAGGAAGAGGATCGCCCACTTTCCCAGCCCCTGCTTGGTCGCAGGTCGCACCGATGCCAAGAGAACCCGGGTGGCCGGCAGCAGCCAACGCTCCAATGGCTCCAGGGTCGGCACACAGCCACGGAAGACTGGTCGCAACAGACGGGGGAGGGCATGCAAGACCTCCACCACACTCAGCTCTAAGCGAATCGTCCGTCGTCCATCCTTACCGACTTGGAAGAAACCCATTATCCTCCGAAGGTCTCGCTGCCAAGTCCCCACCGTCATCCGCCGAGGCTATCTCCAACTGTTCACCAAAGAGTGTCTCAAGTTCTGCGCCTCCCAGCAGGAGGCCGAGGAGAAGGCGCTGAACGAGGAGAAGGTGGCCTACGACTGCAGCCCCAACAAGAACATGTACCTGAATGTGGTCCTGAACACCCTCAAGAGACTGAAGGGCCTGACCCCCAGCTCCATGCCGGGCCTCAGCAGGGCCGCCCTGTACAGCCGCCTCCAGGAGTTCCTGCTCACCCAGGACCAGCTCAAGGAGAACGGCTACCCCTTCCCGCACCCCGAGCGGCCCGGAGGCGCCGTCCTCTTCACTGGCCAGGGGAAGGGGCCCGGCGACTCCTCCTGCAGGGTCTGCTGCCGTTGTGGCACCGACTACCTGGTGTCCTCCTCGGGCCGCTGTCTACGCGACCAGTTGTGTTATTATCACTGGGGGCGGGTCCGCTCCAGCCAAGTGGCTGGAGGCCGGGTTAGCCAGTACACCTGCTGTGCAGCTGCTCCTGGCTCAGTGGGCTGCCAGGTGGCGAAGCAGCACGTGCGGGACGGCCGCAAGGAGAGCCTCCATGGCTTCGTGAAGACCTTCAAGAAAGAGTTTTCCACAGACGCTTATCCAGGAATCTACGCCTTGGACTGTGAGATGTGCTACACCACGCATGGCCTGGAGCTGACCCGCGTCACCGTGGTGGACGCCGACATGCAAGTGGTGTACGACACCTTCGTCAAGCCCGACAACGAGATCGTGGACTACAACACCAGGTTTTCCGGAGTGACCGAGGCCGACGTCGCCAAGACGAGCGTCACGTTGCCCGAAGTCCAAGCCATCCTGCTGAGCTTTTTCAGCGCCCAAACCATCCTCATCGGGCACAGCCTGGAGAGCGATCTGCTGGCCCTCAAGCTGATCCACAGCACCGTGGTGGACACGGCCGTGCTCTTCCCGCACTACCTGGGTTTCCCCTACAAGCGTTCCCTCAGGAATCTCGCGGCCGACTACCTGGGACAGATCATCCAGGACAGCCAGGACGGCCACAACTCCAGCGAGGACGCAAACGCCTGCCTGCAGCTGGCGATGTGGAAGGTTCGACAGCGCGCCCAGATCCAGCCACGCCACCGGTCCGCCTCTCCCGCCGCCCTGGCCTGTCCTGAGCCCCAGGCCTCTTCCCAAACTGCCATCGATCCCGAGAGCTAGCCCTGTCCACCTCGCCGCAAAGCGAAAGAAACTGGAGCAGCCGGCGGCAGGAGAGGGCCAAAAGCCAAGACTAACCCCGACCCCTGACTCCCAGTCTCCCGGAGTCCCTGCCGCGGGCCGTCGTCCCTGTCCCCATCCCTCTGCCCCTCCCAGACCTCTGTCCTTCCACCAGTGGGCTCCCCGGGGCCCCAGCCGCCACTCCCAGTCCCCGGAGACCCTGCCGCCGCCCCTGGCGCCTGTGCCCATCCCTCTGCCCCTCCCAGACCTCTGGCCTTCCACCACTAGCCTCCCCCAGCCCACCTGGACTTCCCCGGCCTCTGACAACAAGGCCAGCCCCCAGGCCCACCAGCCTCCTGATCGTCTTCGTTCTTGGGCCTCTTCCCCTTCTGTGGGGCTGTCTGAACCTCCCCTCCCCCACCCGATTTTTCCCCCGCCCCCGGGGCAGGCGCAGAATAAATGTCTGTATGAAGTTAAAAATTAAAAATAAAAAAAAAGCTAAAAACAACGGAAAGTCCTTTGCTTTTGAATGTGCGCTTACCTGGTTTTCTCTAGAGGCACCACTGTGAGGTGGCTCAAGCCCTTAGGCTCTGGAGTTAGACATCTGGGTTCCCATTCCAATTCCACCACTGACTAGCTTTGTCATATTGGACGCATAACTTTTTTGCGCTTCTACTTCTTGATCTTTCAAGTGTCATCAGAAGATAATTAGACACCCACACAATAGCAATGGGAGATTTTAACACCCCACCGTCAACATGAAACAGATCAACGAGACAGAAAGTTGAAAAGGATATCCAGGAACTGAACTTAGCTCTGCACCAAGCAGACCGAATAGACATCTACATTAACTCTCCACCCCAAATCAACAGAGTATACATTCTTCTCAGCACCACATCACACTTATTCCAAAACTGACCACATAGTTGGAAGGAAAGCACTCCTCCACAAATGCAAAAGAACAGAAATTACAACCAACTGTCTCTCAGACCCCAGGGCAGTCAAACTGGACCTCAGGATGAAGAAACTCACTCAAAACCGCTCAACTACACGGAAACGGAGCAATCTGCTCCTGAGTGACTACTGGGTACATAGCGAAATGAAGACAGAATAAAGATGTTCTTTGAAACCAATGAGAACAAAGAAACAACATACCAGAATCTCTGGGATACATTGAAAGCAGTGTGTAGAGGGAAACGTAGCATTAAATGCCCACAAGAGAAAGCAGGAAAGATCTAAAATGGACACCCTCACGTCCCAATTCAAAGAACCAGGGAAGCAAGAGCAAACACAATGCCTGAATCAGTCAGTCAACTTCCAACAGGGCTCCAAGAGAGAATGAACCACCATGCCTCTTTAAATCCACGTTTCTATTTGGAATCTTCAATGAGAGATGAGACACTAAGCACCTAGTTTTGGTGGAATGGCTGATTTTGTCAATGTTTTCGGTGTGTGAGTGTGTGTGTGTGTGTGTATGTATAGATAACTAAATTAAACTGTTAATCTGGATGCTTACATTTCCATTCATTTAATTTGTGTATGTGAGCCCACGCACACGCATATACACACACACTAACACTTCCAGAACACTGACTTAGTGAAGAACTGGATTTCCAGTGTGTCAGACAAATTTCAGAAAGCGCTGAAGAAGGGCATTTCTGATGGATTTCACCGCTCCTGGAATTTTATTTTCCTTTATAACTTAGAGTTCTTCTCTTGAGATTTAATAGATAAAAGTCTTTTGCAGTGTACGTTATTTCATTTTATTTTTATAATTTATTTAAATTGTCATTTTAAATTGACAAATAAAAATGATATATATTTATGGTGTACAACATGATGTTTCATATATGTATACATTGTGGAATGACACAAAAATCAAGCTAATTAACACATTCGTTTCCTCACATACTGATTTTATGGTGATGAGAACATGTTTCAAATCTACTCTGATAGCACATTTCAAGTATACAGTACATAGTTACCCACTGTGGTTGCCGTGCTGTTCAACATATCTCTAGAACTATTCGTATCTGAAATTTTGTATCATTAGACTAACATCTCCCAATCCCTCCCCGGCCCCTGCCTCGGGTAAGCAGCGTTCTGCTCTCTACGACTCTGAGTTCCACTTTTTTACATTGCACATAGAAGTGAGATCGTGCAGTATTTGTATTTCTGTGTTTGCTTTTTAAAACTTTATGATGTATTGATGTATTTTTTCAGACAGTGTCGGAGTCTGTCACCAAGGCTGGAGTACAGTGACACAAACACGGCTCACCACGGCCTCCACCTCCCGGGGTCAAGAGATCCTCCCACTTCAGCCTCCTGAGTAGCTAGGACTACAGGCGTCCAACACCACACCTGGCTAATTTTTGTATTTTTTGTAGAGATGGTTGATCTCCAACTCCAGGACTCAACTCTTCCTCCTCCCTTCTCCTCCCAAAGTCCTGGGATTACAGGCCTGAGCCACTGTGTCTGGCCTTTGCTTTATTTCACACAGTAGAACATCCTCTAGGCTCATTCATGTTGCTAATGATAAGATTTCTTTCTTTTTCAAGGCTGAATAGGATTCTATTGGATATATGTACCTATATAGATAGAGAGATAGATAGATATACATTTATTATTATTGTTTTGGGGGGGATATGGTTTCGCTCGTGTTCCCCAGGCTGGAGTGCAGTGGCATGATTTCGGCTCACTACAACCTCTGCCTCCCAGGCTGAAGTGATTCTCCTGCCTCAGCTGAGATTAAAGGCATGTCCCATCATGTGCGGCCAATTTTGTGTTTCTAGGAGAGATGGGTTTTCACCATGTTGGCCAGGCTGGTCTCGAACTCCAACAATTCTACTTCAACTATTTATTGGATACAAATATTTATGTGTGAGAAACAAGATTTTCAAGAGTGAAAGATTTAAAAACGACTTAATTGTACATCAGTAAGAGGCTGGCTAACTAAATCAGAGTACGTTCATCCTTACAGAAGAATACTATGCAGCTAGAACAAAACCAAATGGAGGAAACTCTTCCAAATGGTAACTTGGAATGATGTTCAAGACTTATTGTAAAATAAGTTTACAGTAAGGTGTAAGGTACCTTATGGCAAAATTCTCTCAGAAATGTGTGTGTGTGGATTTCAAGTCATCCCAGTCCTAGAACATTGTGCTCTTTAGAGATGCCATACCTGTCTTTCCCTTTGTAATATCAAAGCAGTAATATCTTCTCTGGAGGCTTGTTGGGTGAATTGAATGGAAGAAAGTTAAGGAGGTACCAGAACCATTGCTGTTTCCCCTCCGTAGCCCTGCCACCCACTAAACAAAGTTGGATGAGATTACTTAATGATTTCCCATTAAGTTGTATTTCCAAATATCATGATTACCATTTGAATGTAGTTGGTATGGAGCTTCGTGAGTGTGTGCTTCATTTATTATGCATCACGTTCAGCTCCTTGTTATTTGCCTCCTAGTTATCATAGTAAAACTCTACTCCTCTACTCCGAGGAGCCCCTACCATCCGTATCGTCACTTTCCGGCCCAGCACTCTTCATGCTCGTTCGTTTAAAGCATTCTACATTGGGCAAATGAATCTTGGAAGGCAAAAGCTACTGAATTTAGCGAGTTTGGGGAGGCGTTCCCACCGATCAGCCAGGTGGAGTTCCACACACCCGATGACTGCACAACTCCTATAAGGCAGCAATATGCTGCAAACCCAGACGGCCACTCTTCTCACCCCTCGTCCCTTTGCTGTTCTGGATAATGAGGTCAATAGTCACCTAGGCAACTTGCAAAACTAACTGAAATGGAGAAAGGCCTTCCGGCTGGTGACTAGCCGAGGTCCACCTGGCCCCAATAAGCTGCTGAACAAGAAGGGCTGCCAGAAATTTCCCCCTAGGGAATTTGGTGGAGACGAAGACCTGCTCACTGGACAACGGTTCCTCCCAGGATACCCCCAAGCTGAAGAAGCGGGCTCTGAGCCACCCCCTTTCACCCTCCTTTTCCCCACCCTGGCCTGCTGAAGGTGCGCGTCAGGATGCGGACTACTGAGCCCTAAAGAAATAAGTCCTTCCACTTTGACCCCACGGAGGATTGCCTGTGCGGATCTTCAACGAGTCTACCAGTGTCTAGACACGGGAGCAGTTCTGTCTGGCACAGCAGCTCCCTCAAGGAAGACAAGAGTGAGGAGAAAGGAAACTCAAGTCTGACCATTCTGTCCTGGGAGACAAGAGGAGGATCTCATCTCTCATCTTTCCAAGCAAGGCAACGAGACTTTCTCTCATCTTTCCAAGCAAGGCAAGGAGACTTTTTCTCATGAGGAAACAAAAAGAAGTTGGAAGGAACGAAACCAGCCTGGAAGGTGAATTCCTAAGGATTGCCCATTGAAACTGACAAAATGGCCCTTGTTTGACGAGAGGAATGAGCAGAGCATTGATGTGGTCAAAAAGGACTCGAGTGAGACTTTCCCAGCATGTTTCTACCAAAGCTTTGTCTAAGTTTCGCAAAACACTCTCCTAATAAGCAGATGTTTGGCTCTTCAGAAAGTCAACATGCAAAATGCCTTGAGCGTCCCATAACACTGATGCCATGATGTTGCCTTTGGTCTGCCCTCCTTTTCCTTTGACTGGACCACTGCCATCTCTTGGTAGCCATCGCTTTGATGACGCTTTGTCTTCAGGATCATATTGGCAAAGCCATGTTCCAAATTCCGGTTACAATTTGTCAAACAGGTGCCCCAGGATCGTGATCCCTCCTGTTGAAAATTTCCACTGATAGCTCTCGTCGTCACTGCAGCTGATCTGGGCACAATGGTTTTCACAGCCACTGCAGGATTCATCTTCCACATCTTCTCATCTCTTCTTGAAACAAGCCATACCTCTGTAAAGAGTTGATTTCTTTGGGCTAGTGTCCTTAGAAGCTTTTCTTCAAACATCAATGATTTCTTCATTCTTCCACCCAAGCTTCACCGTCAATTGGATGTTTGCTCTTGCTGCAATTTTAGCGGAATTCAAGTTGCACTGATAGGAGGCCTTTTCAGTGGATGTCTCATCCTTCTTAGTGCCCCCAATGAGATCCAGTTCAGAAAGGTTGTAAGAAGTTAGTACATGTTTATTTTAGTGAAAACGAATTGAAATCCATGCATAGATTTCTCACCATGTACATTTTCTATGAACTTTCGGAAGACCCCCTGTACTGAATATTGCCCAAATCCTGGGAGAGAAGTGGATGCGGTCCACTTCCTGTCTTCAGTTTGCCCACAGTGGAGGAGTGCACAGAGCAGGGAAAGGCAGCCCCAGAGAGAGGCATGCCCTCCAGCATGCGGCAGACTGCTGGCCCAGTCCTGGCTCCATGGGTTGCTGTGTGGGCCCAGCAAGCTGACCAACCTCCCTGAACCTTAATTTAATCCTAGGTAGCCCAATTCCACTCGCTATTATAGGACTGCTGTGCAGGGACAGTCAATTAACTTAAGAAAAGGAACCTAGCTCCAAGGTTGGCAACCGGGAATTCCAGTTGATTCCATGGGCGGACCCCCTGAGGAATTCCCAAGCTGAAGTCTCGTGGAAGATGAGGTTCAGTGTGACTAGACTGAAGCACCAATCCAATGAAAGGGAAGTCCCACCCACTCTGCCCTGTGCCTGTATAAAGGTGAGGCGGGGCGGCCACGCCACTCATTGAAGCCGCCAGTTGGGAGAGGAGCAGAGCCAGGCCGGTGCTCCCGAAGGCAGCAAGATGTTGCGAGCCACAGCTCCCTGCTGGTTCCCACCTGCATACCCAGAAGCTAAGAAGGTGGCCGAGGAGGCGGCCCACGAGGCAAGCCGC
The DNA here is from genome assembly GCF_028885625.2 of Pongo pygmaeus. Taxonomy (NCBI): domain Eukaryota; kingdom Metazoa; phylum Chordata; class Mammalia; order Primates; family Hominidae; genus Pongo; species Pongo pygmaeus. The sequence continues at coordinate 52,988,202 of NC_072380.2, forward strand.
CATTTGGGAGAGGAGCAGAGCCAGGTCGGTGTTCCCGAAGGCAGCAAGATGTTGCGAGCCACAGCTCCCTGCTGGTTCCCACCTGCATGCCCAGAAGCCAAGAAGGTGGCCGAGGAGGCGGCCCTCGAGGCAAGCCGCCAGTTGGGAGAGGAGCAGAGCCAGGCCGGTGCTCCCGAAGGCAGCAAGATGTTGCGAGCCACAGCTCCCTGCTGGTTCCCACCTGCATACCCAGAAGCTAAGAAGGTGGCCGAGGAGGCGCCCCACGAGGCAAGCCGCCATTTGGGAGTGGAGCAGAGCCAGGTCGGTGTTCCCGAAGGCAGCAAGATGTTGCGAGCCACAGCTCCCTGCTGGTTCCCTCCTGCATACCCAGAAGCCAAGAAGGTGGCCGAGGAGGCGGCCCTCGAGGCTCCAGAATTCCCACTGCCCTCTCATCAGCCTGCCCAGAGCTTCGGGCTCTGCGTGCCCCAGATGCACAACCAGGCCTCAGCACTCGTGGACATCCGGGCGGAGCCCCAGAATAGGGGTCCGGCGGTGCCCCCAGCGTGGCCCAAGATGGCGACGGAGGCGTGGTACTTCCCCGCGCAGAGGGGGTCGGCCTGCTGCTTGCCAGCCGCCCCAAGGCTGACAGAGAGGCCCTGTGGAGTCCGCATCTCAGCCCCCAGGGAGAGGAAGAGGATCGCCCACTTTCCCAGCCCCTGCTTGGTCGCAGGTCGCACCGATGCCAAGAGAACCCGGGTGGCCGGCAGCAGCCAACGCTCCAATGGCTCCAGGGTCGGCACACAGCCACGGAAGACTGGTCGCAACAGACGGGGGAGGGCATGCAAGACCTCCACCACACTCAGCTCTAAGCGAATCGTCCGTCGTCCATCCTTACCGACTTGGAAGAAACCCATTATCCTCCGAAGGTCTCGCTGCCAAGTCCCCACCGTCATCCGCCGAGGCTATCTCCAACTGTTCACCAAAGAGTGTCTCAAGTTCTGCGCCTCCCAGCAGGAGGCCGAGGAGAAGGCGCTGAACGAGGAGAAGGTGGCCTACGACTGCAGCCCCAACAAGAACATGTACCTGAATGTGGTCCTGAACACCCTCAAGAGACTGAAGGGCCTGACCCCCAGCTCCATGCCGGGCCTCAGCAGGGCCGCCCTGTACAGCCGCCTCCAGGAGTTCTTGCTCACCCAGGACCAGCTCAAGGAGAACGGCTACCCCTTCCCGCACCCCGAGCGGCCCGGAGGCGCCGTCCTCTTCACTGGCCAGGGGAAGGGGCCCGGCGACTCCTCCTGCAGGGTCTGCTGCCGTTGTGGCACCGACTACCTGGTGTCCTCCTCGGGACGCTGTCTATGCGACCAGTTGTGTTATTATCACTGGGGGCGGGTCCGCTCCAGCCAAGTGGCTGGAGGCCGGGTTAGCCAGTACACCTGCTGTGCAGCTGCTCCTGGCTCAGTGGGCTGCCAGGTGGCGAAGCAGCACGTGCGGGACGGCCGCAAGGAGAGCCTCCATGGCTTCGTGAAGACCTTCAAGAAAGAGTTTTCCACAGACGCTTATCCAGGAATCTACGCCTTGGACTGTGAGATGTGCTACACCACGCATGGCCTGGAGCTGACCCGCGTCACCGTGGTGGACGCCGACATGCAAGTGGTGTACGACACCTTCGTCAAGCCCGACAACGAGATCATGGACTACAACACCAGGTTTTCCGGAGTGACCGAGGCCGACGTCGCCAAGACGAGCGTCACGTTGCCCGAAGTCCAAGCCATCCTGCTGAGCTTTTTCAGCGCCCAAACCATCCTCATCGGGCACAGCCTGGAGAGCGATCTGCTGGCCCTCAAGCTGATCCACAGCACCGTGGTGGACACGGCCGTGCTCTTCCCGCACTACCTGGGTTTCCCCTACAAGCGTTCCCTCAGGAATCTCGCGGCCGACTACCTGGGACAGATCATCCAGGACAGCCAGGACGGCCACAACTCCAGCGAGGACGCAAACGCCTGCCTGCAGCTGGCGATGTGGAAGGTTCGACAGCGCGCCCAGATCCAGCCATGCCACCGGTCCGCCGCTCCCGCCGCCCTGGCCTGTCCTGAGCCCCAGGCCTCTTCCCAAACTGCCATCGATCCCGAGAGCTAGCCCTGTCCACCTCGCCGCAAAGCGAAAGAAACTGGAGCAGCCGGCGGCAGGAGAGGGCCAAAAGCCAAGACTAACCCCGACCCCGGACTCCCAGTCTCCCGGAGTCCCTGCCGCGGGCCGTCGTCCCTGTCCCCATCCCTCTGCCCCTCCCAGACCTCTGTCCTTCCACCAGTGGGCTCCCCGGGGCCCCAGCCGCCACTCCCAGTCCCCGGAGACCCTGCCGCCGCCCCTGGCGCCTGTGCCCATCCCTCTGCCCCTCCCAGACCTCTGGCCTTCCACCACTAGCCTCCCCCAGCCCACCTGGACTTCCCCGGCCTCTGACAACAAGGCCAGCCCCCAGGCCCACCAGCCTCCTGATCGTCTTCGTTCTTGGGCCTCTTCCCCTTCTGTGGGGCTGTCTGAACCTCCCCTCCCCCACCCGATTTTTCCCCCGCCCCCGGGGCAGGCGCAGAATAAATGTCTGTATGAAGTTAAAAATTAAAAATAAAAAAAAAGCTAAAAACAACTCAAAGTCCTTTGCTTTTGAATGTGCGCTTACCTGGTTTTCTCTAGAGGCACCACTGTGAGGTGGCTCAAGCCCTTAGGCTCTGGAGTTAGACATCTGGGTTCCCATTCCAATTCCACCACTGACTAGCTTTGTCATATTGGACGCATAACTTTTTTGCGCTTCTACTTCTTGATCTTTCAAGTGTCATCAGAAGATAATTAGACACCCACACAATAGCAATGGGAGATTTTAACACCCCACCGTCAACATGAAACAGATCAACGAGACAGAAAGTTGAAAAGGATATCCAGGAACTGAACTTAGCTCTGCACCAAGCAGACCGAATAGACATCTACATTAACTCTCCACCCCAAATCAACAGAGTATACATTCTTCTCAGCACCACATCACACTTATTCCAAAACTGACCACATAGTTGGAAGGAAAGCACTCCTCCGCAAATGCAAAAGAACAGAAATTACAACCAACTGTCTCTCAGACCCCAGGGCAGTCAAACTGGACCTCAGGATGAAGAAACTCACTCAAAACCGCTCAACTACACGGAAACGGAGCAATCTGCTCCTGAGTGACTACTGGGTACATAGCGAAATGAAGACAGAATAAAGATGTTCTTTGAAACCAATGAGAACAAAGACACAACATACCAGAATCTCTGGGATACATTGAAAGCAGTGTGTAGAGGGAAACGTAGCATTAAATGCCCACAAGAGAAAGCAGGAAAGATCTAAAATGGACACCCTCACGTCCCAATTCAAAGAACCAGGGAAGCAAGAGCAAACACAATGCCTGAATCAGTCAGTCAACTTCCAACAGGGCTCCAAGAGAGAATGAACCACCATGCCTCTTTAAATCCACGTTTCTATTTGGAATCTTCAATGAGAGATGAGACACTAAGCAGCTAGTTTTGGTGGAATGGCTGATTTTGTCAATGTTTTCGGTGTGTGAGTGTGTGTGTGTGTGTGTGTATGTATAGATAACTAAATTAAACTGATAATCTGGATGCTTACATTTCCATTCATTTAATTTGTGTATGTGAGCCCACGCACACGCATATACACACACACTAACACTTCCAGAACACTGACTTAGTGAAGAACTGGATTTCCAGTGTGTCAGACAAATTTCAGAAAGCGCTGAAGAAGGGCATTTCTGATGGATTTCACCGTTCCTGGAATTTTATTTTCCTTTATAACTTAGAGTTCTTCTCTGGAGATTTAATAGATAAAAGTCTTTTGCAGTGTACGTTATTTCATTTTATTTTTATAATTTATTTAAATTGTCATTTTAAATTGACAAATAAAAATGATATATATTTATGGTGTACAACATGATGTTTCATATATGTATACATTGTGGAATGACACAAAAATCAAGCTAATTAACACATTCGTTTCCTCACATACTGATTTTATGGTGATGAGAACATGTTTCAAATCTACTCTGATAGCACATTTCAAGTATACAGTACATAGTTACCCACTGTGGTTGCCGTGCTGTTCAACATATCTCTAGAACTATTCGTATCTGAAATTTTGTATCATTAGACTAACATCTCCCAATCCCTCCCCGGCCCCTGCCTCGGGTAAGCAGCGTTCTGCTCTCTACGACTCTGAGTTCCACTTTTTTACATTGCACATAGAAGTGAGATCGTGCAGTATTTGTATTTCTGTGTTTGCTTTTTAAAACTTTATGATGTATTGATGTATTTTTTCAGACAGTGTCGGAGTCTGTCACCAAGGCTGGAGTACAGTGACACAAACACGGCTCACCACGGCCTCCACCTCCCGGGGTCAAGAGATCCTCCCACTTCAGCCTCCTGAGTAGCTAGGACTACAGGCGTCCAACACCACACCTGGCTAATTTTTGTATTTTTTGTAGAGATGGTTGATCTCCAACTCCAGGACTCAACTCTTCCTCCTCCCTTCTCCTCCCAAAGTCCTGGGATTACAGGCCTGAGCCACTGTGTCTGGCCTTTGCTTTATTTCACACAGTAGAACATCCTCTAGGCTCATTCATGTTGCTAATGATAAGATTTCTTTCTTTTTCAAGGCTGAATAGGATTCTATTGGATATATGTACCTATATAGATAGAGAGATAGATAGATATACATTTATTATTATTGTTTTGGGGGGGATATGGTTTCGCTCGTGTTCCCCAGGCTGGAGTGCAGTGGCATGATTTCGGCTCACTACAACCTCTGCCTCCCAGGCTGAAGTGATTCTCCTGCCTCAGCTGAGATTAAAGGCATGTCCCATCATGTGCGGCCAATTTTGTGTTTCTAGGAGAGATGGGTTTTCACCATGTTGGCCAGGCTGGTCTCGAACTCCAACAATTCTACTTCAACTATTTATTGGATACAAATATTTATGTGTGAGAAACAAGATTTTCAAGAGTGAAAGATTTAAAAACGACTTAATTGTACATCAGTAAGAGGCTGGCTAACTAAATCAGAGTACGTTCATCCTTACAGAAGAATACTATGCAGCTAGAACAAAACCAAATGGAGGAAACTCTTCCAAATGGTAACTTGGAATGATGTTCAAGACTTACTGTAAAATAAGTTTACAGTAAGGTGTAAGGTACCTTATGGCAAAATTCTCTCAGAAATGTGTGTGTGTGGATTTCAAGTCATCCCAGTCCTAGAACATTGTGCTCTTTAGAGATGCCATACCTGTCTTTCCCTTTGTAATATCAAAGCAGTAATATCTTCTCTGGAGGCTTGTTGGGTGAATTTAATGGAAGAAAGTTAAGGAGGTACCAGAACCATTGCTGTTTCCCCTCCGTAGCCCTGCCACCCACTAAAGAAAGTTGGATGAGATTACTTAATGATTTCCCATTAAGTTGTATTTCCAAATATCATGATTACCATTTGAATGTAGTTGGTATGGAGCTTCGTGAGTGTGTGCTTCGTTTATTATGCATCACGTTCAGCTCCTTGTTATTTGCCTCCTAGTTATCATAGTAAAACTCTACTCCTCTACTCCGAGGAGCCCCTACCATCCGTATCGTCACTTTCCGGCCCAGCACTCTTCATGCTCGTTCGTTTAAAGCATTCTACATTGGGCAAATGAATCTTGGAAGGCAAAAGCTACTGAATTTAGCGAGTTTGTGGAGGCGTTCCCACCGATCAGCCAGGTGGAGTTCCACACACCCGATGACTGCACAACTCCTATAAGGCAGCAATATGCTGCAAACCCAGACGGCCACTCTTCTCACCCCTCGTCCCTTTGCTGTTCTGGATAATGAGGTCAATAGTCACCTAGGCAACTTGCAAAACTAACTGAAATGGAGAAAGGCCTTCTGGCTGGTGACTAGCCGAGGTCCACCTGGCCCCAATAAGCTGCTGAACAAGAAGGGCTGCCAGAAATTTCCCCCTAGGGAATTTGGTGGAGACGAAGACCTGCTCACTGGACAACGGTTCCTCCCAGGATACCCCCAAGCTGAAGAAGCGGGCTCTGAGCCACCCCCTTTCACCCTCCTTTTCCCCACCCTGGCCTGCTGAAGGTGCGCGTCAGGATGCGGACTACTGAGCCCTAAAGAAATAAGTCCTTCCACTTTGACCCCACGGAGGATTGCCTGTGCGGATCTTCAACGAGTCTACCAGTGTCTAGACACGGGAGCAGTTCTGTCTGGCACAGCAGCTCCCTCAAGGAAGACAAGAGTGAGGAGAAAGGAAACTCAAGTCTGACCATTCTGTCCTGGGAGACAAGAGGAGGATCTCATCTCTCATCTTTCCAAGCAAGGCAACGAGACTTTCTCTCATCTTTCCAAGCAAGGCAAGGAGACTTTTTCTCATGAGGAAACAAAAAGAAGTTGGAAGGAACGAAACCAGCCTGGAAGGTGAATTCCTAAGGATTGCCCATTGAAACTGACAAAATGGCCCTTGTTTGACGAGAGGAATGAGCAGAGGATTGATGTGGTCAAAAAGGACTCGAGTGAGACTTTCCCAGCATGTTTCTAACAAAGCTTTGTCTAAGTTTCGCAAAACACTCTCCTAATAAGCAGATGTTTGGCTCTTCAGAAAGTCAACATGCAAAATGCCTTGAGCGTCCCATAACACTGATGCCATGATGTTGCCTTTGGTCTGCCCTCCTTTTCCTTTGACTGGACCACTGCCATCTCTTGGTAGCCATCGCTTTGATGACGCTTTGTCTTCAGGATCATATTGGCAAAGCCATGTTCCAAATTCCGGTTACAATTTGTCAAACAGGTGCCCCAGGATCGTGATCCCTCCTGTTGAAAATTTCCACTGATAGCTCTCGTCGTCACTGCAGCTGATCTGGGCACAATGGTTTTCACAGCCACTGCAGGATTCATCTTCCACATCTTCTCATCTCTTCTTGAAACAAGCCATACCTCCGTAAAGAGTTGATTTCTTTGGGCTAGTGTCCTTAGAAGCTTTTCTTCAAACATCAATGATTTCTTCATTCTTCCACCCAAGCTTCACCGTCAATTGGATGTTTGCTCTTGCTGCAATTTTAGCGGAATTCAAGTTGCACTGATAGGAGGCCTTTTCAGTGGATGTCCCATCCTTCTTAGTGCCTCCAATGAGATCCAGTTCAGAAAGGTTGTAAGAAGTTAGTACATGTTTATTTTAGTGAAAACGAATTGAAATCCATGCATAGATTTCTCACCATGTACATTTTCTATGAACTTTCGGAAGACCCCCTGTACTGAATATTGCCCAAATCCTGGGAGAGAAGTGGATGCGGTCCACTTCCTGTCTTCAGTTTGCCCACAGTGGAGGAGTGCACAGAGCAGGGAAAGGCAGCCCCAGAGAGAGGCATGCCCTCCAGCATGTAGTAGACTGCTGGCCCAGTCCTGGCTCCATGGGTTGCTGTGTGGGCCCAGCAAGCTGACCAACCTCCCTGAACCTTAATTTAATCCTAGGTAGCCCAATTCCACTCGCTATTATAGGACTGCTGTGCAGGGACAGTCAATTAACTTAAGAAAAGGAACCTAGCTCCAAGGTTGGCAACCGGGAATTCCAGTTGATTCCATGGGCGGACCCCCTGAGGAATTCCCAAGCTGAAGTCTCGTGGAAGATGAGGTTCAGTGTGACTAGACTGAAGCACCAATCCAATGAAGGGGAAGTCCCACCCACTCTGCCCTGTGCCTGTATAAAGGTGAGGCGGGGCGGCCGCGCCACTCATTGAAGCCGCCAGTTGGGAGAGGAGCAGAGCCAGGCCGGTGCTCCCGAAGGCAGCAAGATGTTGCGAGCCACAGCTCCCTGCTGGTTCCCACCTGCATACCCAGAAGCTAAGAAGGTGGCCGAGGAGGCGGCCCACGAGGCAAGCCGCCATTTGGGAGAGGAGCAGAGCCAGGTCGGTGTTCCCGAAGGCAGCAAGATGTTGCGAGCCACAGCTCCCTGCTGGTTCCCACCTGCATGCCCAGAAGCCAAGAAGGTGGCCGAGGAGGCGGCCCTCGAGGCAAGCCGCCAGTTGGGAGAGGAGCAGAGCCAGGCCGGTGCTCCCGAAGGCAGCAAGATGTTGCGAGCCACAGCTCCCTGCTGGTTCCCACCTGCATACCCAGAAGCTAAGAAGGTGGCCGAGGAGGCGCCCCACGAGGCAAGCCGCCATTTGGGAGTGGAGCAGAGCCAGGTCGGTGTTCCCGAAGGCAGCAAGATGTTGCGAGCCACAGCTCCCTGCTGGTTCCCTCCTGCATACCCAGAAGCCAAGAAGGTGGCCGAGGAGGCGGCCCTCGAGGCTCCAGAATTCCCACTGCCCTCTCATCAGCCTGCCCAGAGCTTCGGGCTCTGCGTGCCCCAGATGCACAACCAGGCCTCAGCACTCGTGGACATCCGGGCGGAGCCCCAGAATAGGGGTCCGGCGGTGCCCCCAGCGTGGCCCAAGATGGCGACGGAGGCGTGGTACTTCCCCGCGCAGAGGGGGTCGGCCTGCTGCTTGCCAGCCGCCCCAAGGCTGACAGAGAGGCCCTGTGGAGTCCGCATCTCAGCCCCCAGGGAGAGGAAGAGGATCGCCCACTTTCCCAGCCCCTGCTTGGTCGCAGGTCGCACCGATGCCAAGAGAACCCGGGTGGCCGGCAGCAGCCAACGCTCCAATGGCTCCAGGGTCGGCACACAGCCACGGAAGACTGGTCGCAACAGACGGGGGAGGGCATGCAAGACCTCCACCACACTCAGCTCTAAGCGAATCGTCCGTCGTCCATCCTTACCGACTTGGAAGAAACCCATTATCCTCCGAAGGTCTCGCTGCCAAGTCCCCACCGTCATCCGCCGAGGCTATCTCCAACTGTTCACCAAAGAGTGTCTCAAGTTCTGCGCCTCCCAGCAGGAGGCCGAGGAGAAGGCGCTGAACGAGGAGAAGGTGGCCTACGACTGCAGCCCCAACAAGAACATGTACCTGAATGTGGTCCTGAACACCCTCAAGAGACTGAAGGGCCTGACCCCCAGCTCCATGCCGGGCCTCAGCAGGGCCGCCCTGTACAGCCGCCTCCAGGAGTTCCTGCTCACCCAGGACCAGCTCAAGGAGAACGGCTACCCCTTCCCGCACCCCGAGCGGCCCGGAGGCGCCGTCCTCTTCACTGGCCAGGGGAAGGGGCCCGGCGACTCCTCCTGCAGGGTCTGCTGCCGTTGTGGCACCGACTACCTGGTGTCCTCCTCGGGCCGCTGTCTACGCGACCAGTTGTGTTATTATCACTGGGGGCGGGTCCGCTCCAGCCAAGTGGCTGGAGGCCGGGTTAGCCAGTACACCTGCTGTGCAGCTGCTCCTGGCTCAGTGGGCTGCCAGGTGGCGAAGCAGCACGTGCGGGACGGCCGCAAGGAGAGCCTCCATGGCTTCGTGAAGACCTTCAAGAAAGAGTTTTCCACAGACGCTTATCCAGGAATCTACGCCTTGGACTGTGAGATGTGCTACACCACGCATGGCCTGGAGCTGACCCGCGTCACCGTGGTGGACGCCGACATGCAAGTGGTGTACGACACCTTCGTCAAGCCCGACAACGAGATCGTGGACTACAACACCAGGTTTTCCGGAGTGACCGAGGCCGACGTCGCCAAGACGAGCGTCACGTTGCCCGAAGTCCAAGCCATCCTGCTGAGCTTTTTCAGCGCCCAAACCATCCTCATCGGGCACAGCCTGGAGAGCGATCTGCTGGCCCTCAAGCTGATCCACAGCACCGTGGTGGACACGGCCGTGCTCTTCCCGCACTACCTGGGTTTCCCCTACAAGCGTTCCCTCAGGAATCTCGCGGCCGACTACCTGGGACAGATCATCCAGGACAGCCAGGACGGCCACAACTCCAGCGAGGACGCAAACGCCTGCCTGCAGCTGGCGATGTGGAAGGTTCGACAGCGCGCCCAGATCCAGCCACGCCACCGGTCCGCCTCTCCCGCCGCCCTGGCCTGTCCTGAGCCCCAGGCCTCTTCCCAAACTGCCATCGATCCCGAGAGCTAGCCCTGTCCACCTCGCCGCAAAGCGAAAGAAACTGGAGCAGCCGGCGGCAGGAGAGGGCCAAAAGCCAAGACTAACCCCGACCCCTGACTCCCAGTCTCCCGGAGTCCCTGCCGCGGGCCGTCGTCCCTGTCCCCATCCCTCTGCCCCTCCCAGACCTCTGTCCTTCCACCAGTGGGCTCCCCGGGGCCCCAGCCGCCACTCCCAGTCCCCGGAGACCCTGCCGCCGCCCCTGGCGCCTGTGCCCATCCCTCTGCCCCTCCCAGACCTCTGGCCTTCCACCACTAGCCTCCCCCAGCCCACCTGGACTTCCCCGGCCTCTGACAACAAGGCCAGCCCCCAGGCCCACCAGCCTCCTGATCGTCTTCGTTCTTGGGCCTCTTCCCCTTCTGTGGGGCTGTCTGAACCTCCCCTCCCCCACCCGATTTTTCCCCCGCCCCCGGGGCAGGCGCAGAATAAATGTCTGTATGAAGTTAAAAATTAAAAATAAAAAAAAAGCTAAAAACAACGGAAAGTCCTTTGCTTTTGAATGTGCGCTTACCTGGTTTTCTCTAGAGGCACCACTGTGAGGTGGCTCAAGCCCTTAGGCTCTGGAGTTAGACATCTGGGTTCCCATTCCAATTCCACCACTGACTAGCTTTGTCATATTGGACGCATAACTTTTTTGCGCTTCTACTTCTTGATCTTTCAAGTGTCATCAGAAGATAATTAGACACCCACACAATAGCAATGGGAGATTTTAACACCCCACCGTCAACATGAAACAGATCAACGAGACAGAAAGTTGAAAAGGATATCCAGGAACTGAACTTAGCTCTGCACCAAGCAGACCGAATAGACATCTACATTAACTCTCCACCCCAAATCAACAGAGTATACATTCTTCTCAGCACCACATCACACTTATTCCAAAACTGACCACATAGTTGGAAGGAAAGCACTCCTCCACAAATGCAAAAGAACAGAAATTACAACCAACTGTCTCTCAGACCCCAGGGCAGTCAAACTGGACCTCAGGATGAAGAAACTCACTCAAAACCGCTCAACTACACGGAAACGGAGCAATCTGCTCCTGAGTGACTACTGGGTACATAGCGAAATGAAGACAGAATAAAGATGTTCTTTGAAACCAATGAGAACAAAGAAACAACATACCAGAATCTCTGGGATACATTGAAAGCAGTGTGTAGAGGGAAACGTAGCATTAAATGCCCACAAGAGAAAGCAGGAAAGATCTAAAATGGACACCCTCACGTCCCAATTCAAAGAACCAGGGAAGCAAGAGCAAACACAATGCCTGAATCAGTCAGTCAACTTCCAACAGGGCTCCAAGAGAGAATGAACCACCATGCCTCTTTAAATCCACGTTTCTATTTGGAATCTTCAATGAGAGATGAGACACTAAGCACCTAGTTTTGGTGGAATGGCTGATTTTGTCAATGTTTTCGGTGTGTGAGTGTGTGTGTGTGTGTGTATGTATAGATAACTAAATTAAACTGTTAATCTGGATGCTTACATTTCCATTCATTTAATTTGTGTATGTGAGCCCACGCACACGCATATACACACACACTAACACTTCCAGAACACTGACTTAGTGAAGAACTGGATTTCCAGTGTGTCAGACAAATTTCAGAAAGCGCTGAAGAAGGGCATTTCTGATGGATTTCACCGCTCCTGGAATTTTATTTTCCTTTATAACTTAGAGTTCTTCTCTTGAGATTTAATAGATAAAAGTCTTTTGCAGTGTACGTTATTTCATTTTATTTTTATAATTTATTTAAATTGTCATTTTAAATTGACAAATAAAAATGATATATATTTATGGTGTACAACATGATGTTTCATATATGTATACATTGTGGAATGACACAAAAATCAAGCTAATTAACACATTCGTTTCCTCACATACTGATTTTATGGTGATGAGAACATGTTTCAAATCTACTCTGATAGCACATTTCAAGTATACAGTACATAGTTACCCACTGTGGTTGCCGTGCTGTTCAACATATCTCTAGAACTATTCGTATCTGAAATTTTGTATCATTAGACTAACATCTCCCAATCCCTCCCCGGCCCCTGCCTCGGGTAAGCAGCGTTCTGCTCTCTACGACTCTGAGTTCCACTTTTTTACATTGCACATAGAAGTGAGATCGTGCAGTATTTGTATTTCTGTGTTTGCTTTTTAAAACTTTATGATGTATTGATGTATTTTTTCAGACAGTGTCGGAGTCTGTCACCAAGGCTGGAGTACAGTGACACAAACACGGCTCACCACGGCCTCCACCTCCCGGGGTCAAGAGATCCTCCCACTTCAGCCTCCTGAGTAGCTAGGACTACAGGCGTCCAACACCACACCTGGCTAATTTTTGTATTTTTTGTAGAGATGGTTGATCTCCAACTCCAGGACTCAACTCTTCCTCCTCCCTTCTCCTCCCAAAGTCCTGGGATTACAGGCCTGAGCCACTGTGTCTGGCCTTTGCTTTATTTCACACAGTAGAACATCCTCTAGGCTCATTCATGTTGCTAATGATAAGATTTCTTTCTTTTTCAAGGCTGAATAGGATTCTATTGGATATATGTACCTATATAGATAGAGAGATAGATAGATATACATTTATTATTATTGTTTTGGGGGGGATATGGTTTCGCTCGTGTTCCCCAGGCTGGAGTGCAGTGGCATGATTTCGGCTCACTACAACCTCTGCCTCCCAGGCTGAAGTGATTCTCCTGCCTCAGCTGAGATTAAAGGCATGTCCCATCATGTGCGGCCAATTTTGTGTTTCTAGGAGAGATGGGTTTTCACCATGTTGGCCAGGCTGGTCTCGAACTCCAACAATTCTACTTCAACTATTTATTGGATACAAATATTTATGTGTGAGAAACAAGATTTTCAAGAGTGAAAGATTTAAAAACGACTTAATTGTACATCAGTAAGAGGCTGGCTAACTAAATCAGAGTACGTTCATCCTTACAGAAGAATACTATGCAGCTAGAACAAAACCAAATGGAGGAAACTCTTCCAAATGGTAACTTGGAATGATGTTCAAGACTTATTGTAAAATAAGTTTACAGTAAGGTGTAAGGTACCTTATGGCAAAATTCTCTCAGAAATGTGTGTGTGTGGATTTCAAGTCATCCCAGTCCTAGAACATTGTGCTCTTTAGAGATGCCATACCTGTCTTTCCCTTTGTAATATCAAAGCAGTAATATCTTCTCTGGAGGCTTGTTGGGTGAATTGAATGGAAGAAAGTTAAGGAGGTACCAGAACCATTGCTGTTTCCCCTCCGTAGCCCTGCCACCCACTAAACAAAGTTGGATGAGATTACTTAATGATTTCCCATTAAGTTGTATTTCCAAATATCATGATTACCATTTGAATGTAGTTGGTATGGAGCTTCGTGAGTGTGTGCTTCGTTTATTATGCATCACGTTCAGCTCCTTGTTATTTGCCTCCTAGTTATCATAGTAAAACTCTACTCCTCTACTCCGAGGAGCCCCTACCATCCGTATCGTCACTTTCCGGCCCAGCACTCTTCATGCTCGTTCGTTTAAAGCATTCTACATTGGGCAAATGAATCTTGGAAGGCAAAAGCTACTGAATTTAGCGAGTTTGGGGAGGCGTTCCCACCGATCAGCCAGGTGGAGTTCCACACACCCGATGACTGCACAACTCCTATAAGGCAGCAATATGCTGCAAACCCAGACGGCCACTCTTCTCACCCCTCGTCCCTTTGCTGTTCTGGATAATGAGGTCAATAGTCACCTAGGCAACTTGCAAAACTAACTGAAATGGAGAAAGGCCTTCCGGCTGGTGACTAGCCGAGGTCCACCTGGCCCCAATAAGCTGCTGAACAAGAAGGGCTGCCAGAAATTTCCCCCTAGGGAATTTGGTGGAGACGAAGACCTGCTCACTGGACAACGGTTCCTCCCAGGATACCCCCAAGCTGAAGAAGCGGGCTCTGAGCCACCCCCTTTCACCCTCCTTTTCCCCACCCTGGCCTGCTGAAGGTGCGCGTCAGGATGCGGACTACTGAGCCCTAAAGAAATAAGTCCTTCCACTTTGACCCCACGGAGGATTGCCTGTGCGGATCTTCAACGAGTCTACCAGTGTCTAGACACGGGAGCAGTTCTGTCTGGCACAGCAGCTCCCTCAAGGAAGACAAGAGTGAGGAGAAAGGAAACTCAAGTCTGACCATTCTGTCCTGGGAGACAAGAGGAGGATCTCATCTCTCATCTTTCCAAGCAAGGCAACGAGACTTTCTCTCATCTTTCCAAGCAAGGCAAGGAGACTTTTTCTCATGAGGAAACAAAAAGAAGTTGGAAGGAACGAAACCAGCCTGGAAGGTGAATTCCTAAGGATTGCCCATTGAAACTGACAAAATGGCCCTTGTTTGACGAGAGGAATGAGCAGAGCATTGATGTGGTCAAAAAGGACTCGAGTGAGACTTTCCCAGCATGTTTCTACCAAAGCTTTGTCTAAGTTTCGCAAAACACTCTCCTAATAAGCAGATGTTTGGCTCTTCAGAAAGTCAACATGCAAAATGCCTTGAGCGTCCCATAACACTGATGCCATGATGTTGCCTTTGGTCTGCCCTCCTTTTCCTTTGACTGGACCACTGCCATCTCTTGGTAGCCATCGCTTTGATGACGCTTTGTCTTCAGGATCATATTGGCAAAGCCATGTTCCAAATTCCGGTTACAATTTGTCAAACAGGTGCCCCAGGATCGTGATCCCTCCTGTTGAAAATTTCCACTGATAGCTCTCGTCGTCACTGCAGCTGATCTGGGCACAATGGTTTTCACAGCCACTGCAGGATTCATCTTCCACATCTTCTCATCTCTTCTTGAAACAAGCCATACCTCTGTAAAGAGTTGATTTCTTTGGGCTAGTGTCCTTAGAAGCTTTTCTTCAAACATCAATGATTTCTTCATTCTTCCACCCAAGCTTCACCGTCAATTGGATGTTTGCTCTTGCTGCAATTTTAGCGGAATTCAAGTTGCACTGATAGGAGGCCTTTTCAGTGGATGTCTCATCCTTCTTAGTGCCCCCAATGAGATCCAGTTCAGAAAGGTTGTAAGAAGTTAGTACATGTTTATTTTAGTGAAAACGAATTGAAATCCATGCATAGATTTCTCACCATGTACATTTTCTATGAACTTTCGGAAGACCCCCTGTACTGAATATTGCCCAAATCCTGGGAGAGAAGTGGATGCGGTCCACTTCCTGTCTTCAGTTTGCCCACAGTGGAGGAGTGCACAGAGCAGGGAAAGGCAGCCCCAGAGAGAGGCATGCCCTCCAGCATGCGGCAGACTGCTGGCCCAGTCCTGGCTCCATGGGTTGCTGTGTGGGCCCAGCAAGCTGACCAACCTCCCTGAACCTTAATTTAATCCTAGGTAGCCCAATTCCACTCGCTATTATAGGACTGCTGTGCAGGGACAGTCAATTAACTTAAGAAAAGGAACCTAGCTCCAAGGTTGGCAACCGGGAATTCCAGTTGATTCCATGGGCGGACCCCCTGAGGAATTCCCAAGCTGAAGTCTCGTGGAAGATGAGGTTCAGTGTGACTAGACTGAAGCACCAATCCAATGAAAGGGAAGTCCCACCCACTCTGCCCTGTGCCTGTATAAAGGTGAGGCGGGGCGGCCACGCCACTCATTGAAGCCGCCAGTTGGGAGAGGAGCAGAGCCAGGCCGGTGCTCCCGAAGGCAGCAAGATGTTGCGAGCCACAGCTCCCTGCTGGTTCCCACCTGCATACCCAGAAGCTAAGAAGGTGGCCGAGGAGGCGGCCCACGAGGCAAGCCGCCATTTGGGAGAGGAGCAGAGCCAGGTCGGTGTTCCCGAAGGCAGCAAGATGTTGCGAGCCACAGCTCCCTGCTGGTTCCCACCTGCATGCCCAGAAGCCAAGAAGGTGGCCGAGGAGGCGGCCCTCGAGGCAAGCCGCCAGTTGGGAGAGGAGCAGAGCCAGGCCGGTGCTCCCGAAGGCAGCAAGATGTTGCGAGCCACAGCTCCCTGCTGGTTCCCACCTGCATACCCAGAAGCTAAGAAGGTGGCCGAGGAGGCGCCCCACGAGGCAAGCCGCCATTTGGGAGTGGAGCAGAGCCAGGTCGGTGTTCCCGAAGGCAGCAAGATGTTGCGAGCCACAGCTCCCTGCTGGTTCCCTCCTGCATACCCAGAAGCCAAGAAGGTGGCCGAGGAGGCGGCCCTCGAGGCTCCAGAATTCCCACTGCCCTCTCATCAGCCTGCCCAGAGCTTCGGGCTCTGCGTGCCCCAGATGCACAACCAGGCCTCAGCACTCGTGGACATCCGGGCGGAGCCCCAGAATAGGGGTCCGGCGGTGCCCCCAGCGTGGCCCAAGATGGCGACGGAGGCGTGGTACTTCCCCGCGCAGAGGGGGTCGGCCTGCTGCTTGCCAGCCGCCCCAAGGCTGACAGAGAGGCCCTGTGGAGTCCGCATCTCAGCCCCCAGGGAGAGGAAGAGGATCGCCCACTTTCCCAGCCCCTGCTTGGTCGCAGGTCGCACCGATGCCAAGAGAACCCGGGTGGCCGGCAGCAGCCAACGCTCCAATGGCTCCAGGGTCGGCACACAGCCACGGAAGACTGGTCGCAACAGACGGGGGAGGGCATGCAAGACCTCCACCACACTCAGCTCTAAGCGAATCGTCCGTCGTCCATCCTTACCGACTTGGAAGAAACCCATTATCCTCCGAAGGTCTCGCTGCCAAGTCCCCACCGTCATCCGCCGAGGCTATCTCCAACTGTTCACCAAAGAGTGTCTCAAGTTCTGCGCCTCCCAGCAGGAGGCCGAGGAGAAGGCGCTGAACGAGGAGAAGGTGGCCTACGACTGCAGCCCCAACAAGAACATGTACCTGAATGTGGTCCTGAACACCCTCAAGAGACTGAAGGGCCTGACCCCCAGCTCCATGCCGGGCCTCAGCAGGGCCGCCCTGTACAGCCGCCTCCAGGAGTTCCTGCTCACCCAGGACCAGCTCAAGGAGAACGGCTACCCCTTCCCGCACCCCGAGCGGCCCGGAGGCGCCGTCCTCTTCACTGGCCAGGGGAAGGGGCCCGGCGACTCCTCCTGCAGGGTCTGCTGCCGTTGTGGCACCGACTACCTGGTGTCCTCCTCGGGACGCTGTCTATGCGACCAGTTGTGTTATTATCACTGGGGGCGGGTCCGCTCCAGCCAAGTGGCTGGAGGCCGGGTTAGCCAGTACACCTGCTGTGCAGCTGCTCCTGGCTCAGTGGGCTGCCAGGTGGCGAAGCAGCACGTGCGGGACGGCCGCAAGGAGAGCCTCCATGGCTTCGTGAAGACCTTCAAGAAAGAGTTTTCCACAGACGCTTATCCAGGAATCTACGCCTTGGACTGTGAGATGTGCTACACCACGCATGGCCTGGAGCTGACCCGCGTCACCGTGGTGGACGCCGACATGCAAGTGGTGTACGACACCTTCGTCAAGCCCGACAACGAGATCATGGACTACAGCACCAGGTTTTCCGGAGTGACCGAGGCCGACGTCGCCAAGACGAGCGTCACGTTGCCCGAAGTCCAAGCCATCCTGCTGAGCTTTTTCAGCGCCCAAACCATCCTCATCGGGCACAGCCTGGAGAGCGATCTGCTGGCCCTCAAGCTGATCCACAGCACCGTGGTGGACACGGCCGTGCTCTTCCCGCACTACCTGGGTTTCCCCTACAAGCGTTCCCTCAGGAATCTCGCGGCCGACTACCTGGGACAGATCATCCAGGACAGCCAGGACGGCCACAACTCCAGCGAGGACGCAAACGCCTGCCTGCAGCTGGCGATGTGGAAGGTTCGACAGCGCGCCCAGATCCAGCCATGCCACCGGTCCGCCGCTCCCGCCGCCCTGGCCTGTCCTGAGCCCCAGGCCTCTTCCCAAACTGCCATCGATCCCGAGAGCTAGCCCTGTCCACCTCGCCGCAAAGCGAAAGAAACTGGAGCAGCCGGCGGCAGGAGAGGGCCAAAAGCCAAGACTAACCCCGACCCCGGACTCCCAGTCTCCCGGAGTCCCTGCCGCGGGCCGTCGTCCCTGTCCCCATCCCTCTGCCCCTCCCAGACCTCTGTCCTTCCACCAGTGGGCTCCCCGGGGCCCCAGCCGCCACTCCCAGTCCCCGGAGACCCTGCCGCCGCCCCTGGCGCCTGTGCCCATCCCTCTGCCCCTCCCAGACCTCTGGCCTTCCACCACTAGCCTCCCCCAGCCCACCTGGACTTCCCCGGCCTCTGACAACAAGGCCAGCCCCCAGGCCCACCAGCCTCCTGATCGTCTTCGTTCTTGGGCCTCTTCCCCTTCTGTGGGGCTGTCTGAACCTCCCCTCCCCCACCCGATTTTTCCCCCGCCCCCGGGGCAGGCGCAGAATAAATGTCTGTATGAAGTTAAAAATTAAAAATAAAAAAAAAGCTAAAAACAACTCAAAGTCCTTTGCTTTTGAATGTGCGCTTACCTGGTTTTCTCTAGAGGCACCACTGTGAGGTGGCTCAAGCCCTTAGGCTCTGGAGTTAGACATCTGGGTTCCCATTCCAATTCCACCACTGACTAGCTTTGTCATATTGGACGCATAACTTTTTTGCGCTTCTACTTCTTGATCTTTCAAGTGTCATCAGAAGATAATTAGACACCCACACAATAGCAATGGGAGATTTTAACACCCCACCGTCAACATGAAACAGATCAACGAGACAGAAAGTTGAAAAGGATATCCAGGAACTGAACTTAGCTCTGCACCAAGCAGACCGAATAGACATCTACATTAACTCTCCACCCCAAATCAACAGAGTATACATTCTTCTCAGCACCACATCACACTTATTCCAAAACTGACCACATAGTTGGAAGGAAAGCACTCCTCCGCAAATGCAAAAGAACAGAAATTACAACCAACTGTCTCTCAGACCCCAGGGCAGTCAAACTGGACCTCAGGATGAAGAAACTCACTCAAAACCGCTCAACTACACGGAAACGGAGCAATCTGCTCCTGAGTGACTACTGGGTACATAGCGAAATGAAGACAGAATAAAGATGTTCTTTGAAACCAATGAGAACAAAGACACAACATACCAGAATCTCTGGGATACATTGAAAGCAGTGTGTAGAGGGAAACGTAGCATTAAATGCCCACAAGAGAAAGCAGGAAAGATCTAAAATGGACACCCTCACGTCCCAATTCAAAGAACCAGGGAAGCAAGAGCAAACACAATGCCTGAATCAGTCAGTCAACTTCCAACAGGGCTCCAAGAGAGAATGAACCACCATGCCTCTTTAAATCCACGTTTCTATTTGGAATCTTCAATGAGAGATGAGACACTAAGCAGCTAGTTTTGGTGGAATGGCTGATTTTGTCAATGTTTTCGGTGTGTGAGTGTGTGTGTGTGTGTGTGTATGTATAGATAACTAAATTAAACTGATAATCTGGATGCTTACATTTCCATTCATTTAATTTGTGTATGTGAGCCCACGCACACGCATATACACACACACTAACACTTCCAGAACACTGACTTAGTGAAGAACTGGATTTCCAGTGTGTCAGACAAATTTCAGAAAGCGCTGAAGAAGGGCATTTCTGATGGATTTCACCGTTCCTGGAATTTTATTTTCCTTTATAACTTAGAGTTCTTCTCTGGAGATTTAATAGATAAAAGTCTTTTGCAGTGTACGTTATTTCATTTTATTTTTATAATTTATTTAAATTGTCATTTTAAATTGACAAATAAAAATGATATATATTTATGGTGTACAACATGATGTTTCATATATGTATACATTGTGGAATGACACAAAAATCAAGCTAATTAACACATTCGTTTCCTCACATACTGATTTTATGGTGATGAGAACATGTTTCAAATCTACTCTGATAGCACATTTCAAGTATACAGTACATAGTTACCCACTGTGGTTGCCGTGCTGTTCAACATATCTCTAGAACTATTCGTATCTGAAATTTTGTATCATTAGACTAACATCTCCCAATCCCTCCCCGGCCCCTGCCTCGGGTAAGCAGCGTTCTGCTCTCTACGACTCTGAGTTCCACTTTTTTACATTGCACATAGAAGTGAGATCGTGCAGTATTTGTATTTCTGTGTTTGCTTTTTAAAACTTTATGATGTATTGATGTATTTTTTCAGACAGTGTCGGAGTCTGTCACCAAGGCTGGAGTACAGTGACACAAACACGGCTCACCACGGCCTCCACCTCCCGGGGTCAAGAGATCCTCCCACTTCAGCCTCCTGAGTAGCTAGGACTACAGGCGTCCAACACCACACCTGGCTAATTTTTGTATTTTTTGTAGAGATGGTTGATCTCCAACTCCAGGACTCAACTCTTCCTCCTCCCTTCTCCTCCCAAAGTCCTGGGATTACAGGCCTGAGCCACTGTGTCTGGCCTTTGCTTTATTTCACACAGTAGAACATCCTCTAGGCTCATTCATGTTGCTAATGATAAGATTTCTTTCTTTTTCAAGGCTGAATAGGATTCTATTGGATATATGTACCTATATAGATAGAGAGATAGATAGATATACATTTATTATTATTGTTTTGGGGGGGATATGGTTTCGCTCGTGTTCCCCAGGCTGGAGTGCAGTGGCATGATTTCGGCTCACTACAACCTCTGCCTCCCAGGCTGAAGTGATTCTCCTGCCTCAGCTGAGATTAAAGGCATGTCCCATCATGTGCGGCCAATTTTGTGTTTCTAGGAGAGATGGGTTTTCACCATGTTGGCCAGGCTGGTCTCGAACTCCAACAATTCTACTTCAACTATTTATTGGATACAAATATTTATGTGTGAGAAACAAGATTTTCAAGAGTGAAAGATTTAAAAACGACTTAATTGTACATCAGTAAGAGGCTGGCTAACTAAATCAGAGTACGTTCATCCTTACAGAAGAATACTATGCAGCTAGAACAAAACCAAATGGAGGAAACTCTTCCAAATGGTAACTTGGAATGATGTTCAAGACTTACTGTAAAATAAGTTTACAGTAAGGTGTAAGGTACCTTATGGCAAAATTCTCTCAGAAATGTGTGTGTGTGGATTTCAAGTCATCCCAGTCCTAGAACATTGTGCTCTTTAGAGATGCCATACCTGTCTTTCCCTTTGTAATATCAAAGCAGTAATATCTTCTCTGGAGGCTTGTTGGGTGAATTGAATGGAAGAAAGTTAAGGAGGTACCAGAACCATTGCTGTTTCCCCTCCGTAGCCCTGCCACCCACTAAAGAAAGTTGGATGAGATTACTTAATGATTTCCCATTAAGTTGTATTTCCAAATATCATGATTACCATTTGAATGTAGTTGGTATGGAGCTTCGTGAGTGTGTGCTTCGTTTATTATGCATCACGTTCAGCTCCTTGTTATTTGCCTCCTAGTTATCATAGTAAAACTCTACTCCTCTACTCCGAGGAGCCCCTACCATCCGTATCGTCACTTTCCGGCCCAGCACTCTTCATGCTCGTTCGTTTAAAGCATTCTACATTGGGCAAATGAATCTTGGAAGGCAAAAGCTACTGAATTTAGCGAGTTTGGGGAGGCGTTCCCACCGATCAGCCAGGTGGAGTTCCACACACCCGATGACTGCACAACTCCTATAAGGCAGCAATATGCTGCAAACCCAGACGGCCACTCTTCTCACCCCTCGTCCCTTTGCTGTTCTGGATAATGAGGTCAATAGTCACCTAGGCAACTTGCAAAACTAACTGAAATGGAGAAAGGCCTTCCGGCTGGTGACTAGCCGAGGTCCACCTGGCCCCAATAAGCTGCTGAACAAGAAGGGCTGCCAGAAATTTCCCCCTAGGGAATTTGGTGGAGACGAAGACCTGCTCACTGGACAACGGTTCCTCCCAGGATACCCCCAAGCTGAAGAAGCGGGCTCTGAGCCACCCCCTTTCACCCTCCTTTTCCCCACCCTGGCCTGCTGAAGGTGCGCGTCAGGATGCGGACTACTGAGCCCTAAAGAAATAAGTCCTTCCACTTTGACCCCACGGAGGATTGCCTGCGCGGATCTTCAACGAGTCTACCAGTGTCTAGACACGGGAGCAGTTCTGTCTGGCACAGCAGCTCCCTCAAGGAAGACAAGAGTGAGGAGAAAGGAAACTCAAGTCTGACCATTCTGTCCTGGGAGACAAGAGGAGGATCTCATCTCTCATCTTTCCAAGCAAGGCAACGAGACTTTCTCTCATCTTTCCAAGCAAGGCAAGGAGACTTTTTCTCATGAGGAAACAAAAAGAAGTTGGAAGGAACGAAACCAGCCTGGAAGGTGAATTCCTAAGGATTGCCCATTGAAACTGACAAAATGGCCCTTGTTTGACGAGAGGAATGAGCAGAGCATTGATGTGGTCAAAAAGGACTCGAGTGAGACTTTCCCAGCATGTTTCTACCAAAGCTTTGTCTAAGTTTCGCAAAACACTCTCCTAATAAGCAGATGTTTGGCTCTTCAGAAAGTCAACATGCAAAATGCCTTGAGCGTCCCATAACACTGATGCCATGATGTTGCCTTTGGTCTGCCCTCCTTTTCCTTTGACTGGACCACTGCCATCTCTTGGTAGCCATCGCTTTGATGACGCTTTGTCTTCAGGATCATATTGGCAAAGCCATGTTCCAAATTCCGGTTACAATTTGTCAAACAGGTGCCCCAGGATCGTGATCCCTCCTGTTGAAAATTTCCACTGATAGCTCTCGTCGTCACTGCAGCTGATCTGGGCACAATGGTTTTCACAGCCACTGCAGGATTCATCTTCCACATCTTCTCATCTCTTCTTGAAACAAGCCATACCTCCGTAAAGAGTTGATTTCTTTGGGCTAGTGTCCTTAGAAGCTTTTCTTCAAACATCAATGATTTCTTCATTCTTCCACCCAAGCTTCACCGTCAATTGGATGTTTGCTCTTGCTGCAATTTTAGCGGAATTCAAGTTGCACTGATAGGAGGCCTTTTCAGTGGATGTCTCATCCTTCTTAGTGCCTCCAATGAGATCCAGTTCAGAAAGGTTGTAAGAAGTTAGTACATGTTTATTTTAGTGAAAACGAATTGAAATCCATGCATAGATTTCTCACCATGTACATTTTCTATGAACTTTCGGAAGACCCCCTGTACTGAATATTGCCCAAATCCTGGGAGAGAAGTGGATGCGGTCCACTTCCTGTCTTCAGTTTGCCCACAGTGGAGGAGTGCACAGAGCAGGGAAAGGCAGCCCCAGAGAGAGGCATGCCCTCCAGCATGCAGCAGACTGCTGGCCCAGTCCTGGCTCCATGGGTTGCTGTGTGGGCCCAGCAAGCTGACCAACCTCCCTGAACCTTAATTTAATCCTAGGTAGCCCAATTCCACTCGCTATTATAGGACTGCTGTGCAGGGACAGTCAATTAACTTAAGAAAAGGAACCTAGCTCCAAGGTTGGCAACCGGGAATTCCAGTTGATTCCATGGGCGGACCCCCTGAGGAATTCCCAAGCTGAAGTCTCGTGGAAGATGAGGTTCAGTGTGACTAGACTGAAGCACCAATCCAATGAAGGGGAAGTCCCACCCACTCTGCCCTGTGCCTGTATAAATGTGAGGCGGGGTGGCCACGCCACTCATTGAAGCCGCCAGTTGGGAGAGGAGCAGAGCCAGGCCGGTGCTCCCAAAGGCAGCAAGATGTTGCGAGCCACAGCTCCCTGCTGGTTCCCACCTGCATACCCAGAAGCTAAGAAGGTGGCCGAGGAGGCGGCCCACGAGGCAAGCCGCCATTTGGGAGAGGAGCAGAGCCAGGTCGGTGTTCCCGAAGGCAGCAAGATGTTGCGAGCCACAGCTCCCTGCTGGTTCCCACCTGCATGCCCAGAAGCCAAGAAGGTGGCCGAGGAGGCGGCCCTCGAGGCAAGCCGCCAGTTGGGAGAGGAGCAGAGCCAGGCCGGTGCTCCCGAAGGCAGCAAGATGTTGCGAGCCACAGCTCCCTGCTGGTTCCCACCTGCATACCCAGAAGCTAAGAAGGTGGCCGAGGAGGCGCCCCACGAGGCAAGCCGCCATTTGGGAGTGGAGCAGAGCCAGGTCGGTGTTCCCGAAGGCAGCAAGATGTTGCGAGCCACAGCTCCCTGCTGGTTCCCTCCTGCATACCCAGAAGCCAAGAAGGTGGCCGAGGAGGCGGCCCTCGAGGCTCCAGAATTCCCACTGCCCTCTCATCAGCCTGCCCAGAGCTTCGGGCTCTGCGTGCCCCAGATGCACAACCAGGCCTCAGCACTCGTGGACATCCGGGCGGAGCCCCAGAATAGGGGTCCGGCGGTGCCCCCAGCGTGGCCCAAGATGGCGACGGAGGCGTGGTACTTCCCCGCGCAGAGGGGGTCGGCCTGCTGCTTGCCAGCCGCCCCAAGGCTGACAGAGAGGCCCTGTGGAGTCCGCATCTCAGCCCCCAGGGAGAGGAAGAGGATCGCCCACTTTCCCAGCCCCTGCTTGTTCGCAGGTCGCACCGATGCCAAGAGAACCCGGGTGGCCGGCAGCAGCCAACGCTCCAATGGCTCCAGGGTCGGCACACAGCCACGGAAGACTGGTCGCAACAGACGGGGGATGGCATGCAAGACCTCCACCACACTCAGCTCTAAGCGAATCGTCCGTCGTCCATCCTTACCGACTTGGAAGAAACCCATTATCCTCCGAAGGTCTCGCTGCCAAGTCCCCACCGTCATCCGCCGAGGCTATCTCCAACTGTTCACCAAAGAGTGTCTCAAGTTCTGCGCCTCCCAGCAGGAGGCCGAGGAGAAGGCGCTGAACGAGGAGAAGGTGGCCTACGACTGCAGCCCCAACAAGAACATGTACCTGAATGTGGTCCTGAACACCCTCAAGAGACTGAAGGGCCTGACCCCCAGCTCCATGCCGGGCCTCAGCAGGGCCGCCCTGTACAGCCGCCTCCAGGAGTTCCTGCTCACCCAGGACCAGCTCAAGGAGAACGGCTACCCCTTCCCGCACCCCGAGCGGCCCGGAGGCGCCGTCCTCTTCACTGGCCAGGGGAAGGGGCCCGGCGACTCCTCCTGCAGGGTCTGCTGCCGTTGTGGCACCGACTACCTGGTGTCCTCCTCGGGCCGCTGTCTACGCGACCAGTTGTGTTATTATCACTGGGGGCGGGTCCGCTCCAGCCAAGTGGCTGGAGGCCGGGTTAGCCAGTACACCTGCTGTGCAGCTGCTCCTGGCTCAGTGGGCTGCCAGGTGGCGAAGCAGCACGTGCGGGACGGCCGCAAGGAGAGCCTCCATGGCTTCGTGAAGACCTTCAAGAAAGAGTTTTCCACAGACGCTTATCCAGGAATCTACGCCTTGGACTGTGAGATGTGCTACACCACGCATGGCCTGGAGCTGACCCGCGTCACCGTGGTGGACGCCGACATGCAAGTGGTGTACGACACCTTCGTCAAGCCCGACAACGAGATCGTGGACTACAACACCAGGTTTTCCGGAGTGACCGAGGCCGACGTCACCAAGACGAGCGTCACGTTGCCCGAAGTCCAAGCCATCCTGCTGAGCTTTTTCAGCGCCCAAACCATCCTCATCGGGCACAGCCTGGAGAGCGATCTGCTGGCCCTCAAGCTGATCCACAGCACCGTGGTGGACACGGCCGTGCTCTTCCCGCACTACCTGGGTTTCCCCTACAAGCGTTCCCTCAGGAATCTCGCGGCCGACTACCTGGGACAGATCATCCAGGACAGCCAGGACGGCCACAACTCCAGCGAGGACGCAAACGCCTGCCTGCAGCTGGCGATGTGGAAGGTTCGACAGCGCGCCCAGATCCAGCCACGCCACCGGTCCGCCTCTCCCGCCGCCCTGGCCTGTCCTGAGCCCCAGGCCTCTTCCCAAACTGCCATCGATCCCGAGAGCTAGCCCTGTCCACCTCGCCGCAAAGCGAAAGAAGCTGGAGCAGCCGGCCCCAGGAGAGGGCCAAAAGCCAAGACTAACCCCGACCCCGGACTCCCAGTCCCCCGGAGTCCCTGCCGCGGGCCGTCGTCCCTGTCCCCATCCCTCTGCCCCTCCCAGACCTCTGTCCTTCCACCAATGGGCTCCCCGAGGCCCCAGCCGCCACTCCCAGTCCCCGGAGACCCTGCCGCCGCCCCTGGCGCCTGTGCCCATCCCTCTGCCCCTCCCAGACCTCTGGCCTTCCACCACTAGCCTCCCCCAGCCCACCTGGACTTCCCCGGCCTCTGACAACAAGGCCAGCCCCCAGGCCCACCAGCCTCCTGATCGTCTTCGTTCTTGGGCCTCTTCCCCTTCTGTGGGGCTGTCTGAACCTCCCCTCCCCCACCCGATTTTTCCCCCGCCCCCGGGGCAGGCGCAGAATAAATGTCTGTATGAAGTTAAAAATTAAAAATAAAAAAAAAGCTAAAAACAACTGAAAGTCCTTTGCTTTTGAATGTGCGCTTACCTGGTTTTCTCTAGAGGCACCACTGTGAGGTGGCTCAAGCCCTTAGGCTCTGGAGTTAGACATCTGGGTTCCCATTCCAATTCCACCACTGACTAGCTTTGTCATATTGGATGCATAACCTTTTTGCGCTTCTACTTCTTGATCTTTCAAGTGTCATCAGAAGATAATTAGACACCCACACAATAGCAATGGGAGATTTTAACACCCCACCGTCAACATGAAACAGATCAACGAGACAGAAAGTTGAAAAGGATATCCAGGAACTGAACTTAGCTCTGCACCAAGCAGACCGAATAGACATCTACATTAACTCTCCACCCCAAATCAACAGAATATACATTCTTCTCAGCACCACATCACACTTATTCCAAAACTGACCACATAGTTGGAAGGAAAGCACTCCTCCGCAAATGCAAAAGAACAGAAATTACAACCAACTGTCTCTCAGACCCCAGGGCAGTCAAACTGGACCTCAGGATGAAGAAACTCACTCAAAACCGCTCAACTACACGGAAACGGAGCAATCTGCTCCTGAGTGACTACTGGGTACATAGCGAAATGAAGACAGAATAAAGATGTTCTTTGAAACCAATGAGAACAAAGACACAACATACCAGAATCTCTGGGATACATTGAAAGCAGTGTGTAGAGGGAAACGTAGCATTAAATGCCCACAAGAGAAAGCAGGAAAGATCTAAAATGGACACCCTCACGTCCCAATTCAAAGAACCAGGGAAGCAAGAGCAAACACAATGCCTGAATCAGTCAGTCAACTTCCAACAGGGCTCCAAGAGAGAATGAACCACCATGCCTCTTTAAATCCACGTTTCTATTTGGAATCTTCAATGAGAGATGAGACACTAAGCAGCTAGTTTTGGTGGAATGGCTGATTTTGTCAATGTTTTCGGTGTGTGAGTGTGTGTGTGTGTGTATGTATAGATAACTAAATTAAACTGATAATCTGGATGCTTACATTTCCATTCATTTAATTTGTGTATGTGAGCCCACGCACACGTATATACACACACACTAACACTTCCAGAACACTGACTTAGTGAAGAACTGGATTTCCAGTGTGTCAGACAAATTTCAGAAAGCGCTGAAGAAGGGCATTTCTGATGGATTTCACCGTTCCTGGAATTTTACTTTCCTTTATAACTTCGAGTTCTTCTCTGGAGATTTAATAGATAAAAGTCTTTTGCAGTGTACGTTATTTCATTGTATTTTTATAATTTATTTAAATTGTCATTTTAAATTGACAAATAAAAATGATAGATATTTATGGTGTACAACATGATGTTTCATATATGTATACATTGTGGAATGACACAAAAATCAAGCTAATTAACACATTCGTTTCCTCACATACTGATTTTATGGTGATGAGAACATGTTTCAAATCTACTCTGATAGCACATTTCAAGTATACAGTACATAGTTACCCACTGTGGTTGCCGTGCTGTTCAACATATCTCTAGAACTATTCGTATCTGAAATTTTGTATCATTAGACTAACATCTCCCAATCCCTCCCCGGCCCCTGCCTCGTGTAAGCAGCGTTCTGCTCTCTACGACTCTGAGTTCCACTTTTTTACATTGCACATAGAAGTGAGATCGTGCAGTATTTGTATTTCTGTGTTTGCTTTTTAAAACTTTATGATGTATTGATGTATTTTTTCAGACAGTGTCGGAGTCTGTCACCAAGGCTGGAGTACAGTGACACAAACACGGCTCACCACGGCCTCCACCTCCCGGGGTCAAGAGATCCTCCCACTTCAGCCTCCTGAGTAGCTAGGACTACAGGCGTCCAACACCACACCTGGCTAATTTTTGTATTTTTTGTAGAGATGGTTGATCTCCAACTCCTGGGCTCAACTCTTCCTCCTCCCTTCTCCTCCCAAAGTCCTGGGATTACAGGCCTGAGCCACTGTGTCTGGCCTTTGCTTTATTTCACACAGTAGAACATCCTCTAGGCTCATTCATGTTGCTAATGATAAGATTTCTTTCTTTTTCAAGGCTGAATAGGATTCTATTGGATATATGTACCTATATAGATAGAGAGATAGATAGATAGATATTTATTATTATTGTTTTGGGGGGGATATGGTTTCGCTCGTGTTCCCCAGGCTGGAGTGCAGTGGCATGATTTCGGCTCACTACAACCTCTGCCTCCCAGGCTGAAGTGATTCTCCTGCCTCAGCTGAGATTAAAGGCATGTCCCATCATGTGCGGCCAATTTTGTGTTTCTAGGAGAGATGGGTTTTCACCATGTTGGCCAGGCTGGTCTCGAACTCCAACAATTCTACTTCAACTATTTATTGGATACAAATATTTATGTGTGAGAAACAAGATTTTCAAGAGTGAAAGATTTAAAAACGACTTAATTGTACATCAGTAAGAGGCTGGCTAACTAAATCAGAGTACGTTCATCCTTACAGAAGAATACTATGCAGCTAGAACAAAACCAAATGGAGGAAACTCTTCCAAATGGTAACTTGGAATGATGTTCAAGACTTATTGTAAAATAAGTTTACAGTAAGGTGTAAGGTACCTTATGGCAAAATTCTCTCAGAAATGTGTGTGTGTGGATTTCAAGTCATCCCAGTCCTAGAACATTGTGCTCTTTAGAGATGCCATACCTGTCTTTCCCTTTGTAATATCAAAGCAGTAATATCTTCTCTGGAGGCTTGTTGGGTGAATTGAATGGAAGAAAGTTAAGGAGGTACCAGAACCATTGCTGTTTCCCCTCCGTAGCCCTGCCACCCACTAAAGAAAGTTGGATGAGATTACTTAATGATTTCCCATTAAGTTGTATTTCCAAATATCATGATTACCATTTGAATGTAGTTGGTATGGAGCTTCGTGAGTGTGTGCTTCGTTTATTATGCATCACGTTCAGCTCCTTGTTATTTGCCTCCTAGTTATCATAGTAAAACTCTACTCCTCTACTCCGAGGAGCCCCTACCATCCGTATCGTCACTTTCCGGCCCAGCACTCTTCATGCTCGTTCGTTTAAAGCATTCTACATTGGGCAAATGAATCTTGGAAGGCAAAAGCTACTGAATTTAGCGAGTTTGTGGAGGCGTTCCCACCGATCAGCCAGGTGGAGTTCCACACACCCGATGACTGCACAATTCCTATAAGGCAGCAATATGCTGCAAACCCAGACGGCCACTCTTCTCACCCCTCGTCCCTTTGCTGTTCTGGATAATGAGGTCAATAGTCACCTAGGCAACTTGCAAAACTAACTGAAATGGAGAAAGGCCTTCCGGCTGGTGACTAGCCGAGGTCCACCTGGCCCCAATAAGCTGCTGAACAAGAAGGGCTGCCAGAAATTTCCCCCTAGGGAATTTGGTGGAGACGAAGACCTGCTCACTGGACAACGGTTCCTCCCAGGATACCCCCAAGCTGAAGAAGCGGGCTCTGAGCCACCCCCTTTCACCCTCCTTTTCCCCACCCTGGCCTGCTGAAGGTGCGCGTCAGGATGCGGACTACTGAGCCCTAAAGAAATAAGTCCTTCCACTTTGACCCCACGGAGGATTGCCTGTGCGGATCTTCAACGAGTCTACCAGTGTCTAGACACGGGAGCAGTTCTGTCTGGCACAGCAGCTCCCTCAAGGAAGACAAGAGTGAGGAGAAAGGAAACTCAAGTCTGACCATTCTGTCCTGGGAGACAAGAGGAGGATCTCATCTCTCATCTTTCCAAGCAAGGCAACGAGACTTTCTCTCATCTTTCCAAGCAAGGCAAGGAGACTTTTTCTCATGAGGAAACAAAAAGAAGTTGGAAGGAACGAAACCAGCCTGGAAGGTGAATTCCTAAGGATTGCCCATTGAAACTGACAAAATGGCCCTTGTTTGACGAGAGGAATGAGCAGAGCATTGATGTGGTCAAAAAGGACTCGAGTGAGACTTTCCCAGCATGTTTCTACCAAAGCTTTGTCTAAGTTTCGCAAAACACTCTCCTAATAAGCAGATGTTTGGCTCTTCAGAAAGTCAACATGCAAAATGCCTTGAGCGTCCCATAACACTGATGCCATGATGTTGCCTTTGGTCTGCCCTCCTTTTCCTTTGACTGGACCACTGCCATCTCTTGGTAGCCATCGCTTTGATGACGCTTTGTCTTCAGGATCATATTGGCAAAGCCATGTTCCAAATTCCGGTTACAATTTGTCAAACAGGTGCCCCAGGATCGTGATCCCTCCTGTTGAAAATTTCCACTGATAGCTCTCGTCGTCACTGCAGCTGATCTGGGCACAATGGTTTTCACAGCCACTGCAGGATTCATCTTCCACATCTTCTCATCTCTTCTTGAAACAAGCCATACCTCCGTAAAGAGTTGATTTCTTTGGGCTAGTGTCCTTAGAAGCTTTTCTTCAAACATCAATGATTTCTTCATTCTTCCACCCAAGCTTCACCGTCAATTGGATGTTTGCTCTTGCTGCAATTTTAGCGGAATTCAAGTTGCACTGATAGGAGGCCTTTTCAGTGGATGTCTCATCCTTCTTAGTGCCTCCAATGAGATCCAGTTCAGAAAGGTTGTAAGAAGTTAGTACATGTTTATTTTAGTGAAAACGAATTGAAATCCATGCATAGATTTCTCACCATGTACATTTTCTATGAACTTTCGGAAGACCCCCTGTACTGAATATTGCCCAAATCCTGGGAGAGAAGTGGATGCGGTCCACTTCCTGTCTTCAGTTTGCCCACAGTGGAGGAGTGCACAGAGCAGGGAAAGGCAGCCCCAGAGAGAGGCATGCCCTCCAGCATGCAGCAGACTGCTGGCCCAGTCCTGGCTCCATGGGTTGCTGTGTGGGCCCAGCAAGCTGACCAACCTCCCTGAACCTTAATTTAATCCTAGGTAGCCCAATTCCACTCGCTATTATAGGACTGCTGTGCAGGGACAGTCAATTAACTTAAGAAAAGGAACCTAGCTCCAAGGTTGGCAACCGGGAATTCCAGTTGATTCCATGGGCGGACCCCCTGAGGAATTCCCAAGCTGAAGTCTCGTGGAAGATGAGGTTCAGTGTGACTAGACTGAAGCACCAATCCAATGAAGGGGAAGTCCCACCCACTCTGCCCTGTGCCTGTATAAAGGTGAGGCGGGGCGGCCGCGCCACTCATTGAAGCCGCCAGTTGGGAGAGGAGCAGAGCCAGGCCGGTGCTCCCGAAGGCAGCAAGATGTTGCGAGCCACAGCTCCCTGCTGGTTCCCACCTGCATACCCAGAAGCTAAGAAGGTGGCCGAGGAGGCGGCCCACGAGGCAAGCCGCCATTTGGGAGAGGAGCAGAGCCAGGTCGGTGTTCCCGAAGGCAGCAAGATGTTGCGAGCCACAGCTCCCTGCTGGTTCCCACCTGCATGCCCAGAAGCCAAGAAGGTGGCCGAGGAGGCGGCCCTCGAGGCAAGCCGCCAGTTGGGAGAGGAGCAGAGCCAGGCCGGTGCTCCCGAAGGCAGCAAGATGTTGCGAGCCACAGCTCCCTGCTGGTTCCCACCTGCATACCCAGAAGCTAAGAAGGTGGCCGAGGAGGCGCCCCACGAGGCAAGCCGCCATTTGGGAGTGGAGCAGAGCCAGGTCGGTGTTCCCGAAGGCAGCAAGATGTTGCGAGCCACAGCTCCCTGCTGGTTCCCTCCTGCATACCCAGAAGCCAAGAAGGTGGCCGAGGAGGCGGCCCTCGAGGCTCCAGAATTCCCACTGCCCTCTCATCAGCCTGCCCAGAGCTTCGGGCTCTGCGTGCCCCAGATGCACAACCAGGCCTCAGCACTCGTGGACATCCGGGCGGAGCCCCAGAATAGGGGTCCGGCGGTGCCCCCAGCGTGGCCCAAGATGGCGACGGAGGCGTGGTACTTCCCCGCGCAGAGGGGGTCGGCCTGCTGCTTGCCAGCCGCCCCAAGGCTGACAGAGAGGCCCTGTGGAGTCCGCATCTCAGCCCCCAGGGAGAGGAAGAGGATCGCCCACTTTCCCAGCCCCTGCTTGGTCGCAGGTCGCACCGATGCCAAGAGAACCCGGGTGGCCGGCAGCAGCCAACGCTCCAATGGCTCCAGGGTCGGCACACAGCCACGGAAGACTGGTCGCAACAGACGGGGGAGGGCATGCAAGACCTCCACCACACTCAGCTCTAAGCGAATCGTCCGTCGTCCATCCTTACCGACTTGGAAGAAACCCATTATCCTCCGAAGGTCTCGCTGCCAAGTCCCCACCGTCATCCGCCGAGGCTATCTCCAACTGTTCACCAAAGAGTGTCTCAAGTTCTGCGCCTCCCAGCAGGAGGCCGAGGAGAAGGCGCTGAACGAGGAGAAGGTGGCCTACGACTGCAGCCCCAACAAGAACATGTACCTGAATGTGGTCCTGAACACCCTCAAGAGACTGAAGGGCCTGACCCCCAGCTCCATGCCGGGCCTCAGCAGGGCCGCCCTGTACAGCCGCCTCCAGGAGTTCCTGCTCACCCAGGACCAGCTCAAGGAGAACGGCTACCCCTTCCCGCACCCCGAGCGGCCCGGAGGCGCCGTCCTCTTCACTGGCCAGGGGAAGGGGCCCGGCGACTCCTCCTGCAGGGTCTGCTGCCGTTGTGGCACCGACTACCTGGTGTCCTCCTCGGGCCGCTGTCTACGCGACCAGTTGTGTTATTATCACTGGGGGCGGGTCCGCTCCAGCCAAGTGGCTGGAGGCCGGGTTAGCCAGTACACCTGCTGTGCAGCTGCTCCTGGCTCAGTGGGCTGCCAGGTGGCGAAGCAGCACGTGCGGGACGGCCGCAAGGAGAGCCTCCATGGCTTCGTGAAGACCTTCAAGAAAGAGTTTTCCACAGACGCTTATCCAGGAATCTACGCCTTGGACTGTGAGATGTGCTACACCACGCATGGCCTGGAGCTGACCCGCGTCACCGTGGTGGACGCCGACATGCAAGTGGTGTACGACACCTTCGTCAAGCCCGACAACGAGATCGTGGACTACAACACCAGGTTTTCCGGAGTGACCGAGGCCGACGTCGCCAAGACGAGCGTCACGTTGCCCGAAGTCCAAGCCATCCTGCTGAGCTTTTTCAGCGCCCAAACCATCCTCATCGGGCACAGCCTGGAGAGCGATCTGCTGGCCCTCAAGCTGATCCACAGCACCGTGGTGGACACGGCCGTGCTCTTCCCGCACTACCTGGGTTTCCCCTACAAGCGTTCCCTCAGGAATCTCGCGGCCGACTACCTGGGACAGATCATCCAGGACAGCCAGGACGGCCACAACTCCAGCGAGGACGCAAACGCCTGCCTGCAGCTGGCGATGTGGAAGGTTCGACAGCGCGCCCAGATCCAGCCACGCCACCGGTCCGCCTCTCCCGCCGCCCTGGCCTGTCCTGAGCCCCAGGCCTCTTCCCAAACTGCCATCGATCCCGAGAGCTAGCCCTGTCCACCTCGCCGCAAAGCGAAAGAAACTGGAGCAGCCGGCGGCAGGAGAGGGCCAAAAGCCAAGACTAACCCCGACCCCGGACTCCCAGTCCCCCGGAGTCCCTGCCGCGGGCCGTCGTCCCTGTCCCCATCCCTCTGCCCCTCCCAGACCTCTGTCCTTCCACCAATGGGCTCCCCGAGGCCCCAGCCGCCACTCCCAGTCCCCGGAGACCCTGCCGCCGCCCCTGGCGCCTGTGCCCATCCCTCTGCCCCTCCCAGACCTCTGGCCTTCCACCACTAGCCTCCCCCAGCCCACCTGGACTTCCCCGGCCTCTGACAACAAGGCCAGCCCCCAGGCCCACCAGCCTCCTGATCGTCTTCGTTCTTGGGCCTCTTCCCCTTCTGTGGGGCTGTCTGAACCTCCCCTCCCCCACCCGATTTTTCCCCCGCCCCCGGGGCAGGCGCAGAATTAATGTCTGTATGAAGTTAAAAATTAAAAATAAAAAAAAAGCTAAAAACAACTCAAAGTCCTTTGCTTTTGAATGTGCGCTTACCTGGTTTTCTCTAGAGGCACCACTGTGAGGTGGCTCAAGCCCTTAGGCTCTGGAGTTAGACATCTGGGTTCCCATTCCAATTCCACCACTGACTAGCTTTGTCATATTGGACGCATAACCTTTTTGCGCTTCTACTTCTTGATCTTTCAAGTGTCATCAGAAGATAATTAGACACCCACACAATAGCAATGGGAGATTTTAACACCCCACCGTCAACATGAAACAGATCAACGAGACAGAAAGTTGAAAAGGATATCCAGGAACTGAACTTAGCTCTGCACCAAGCAGACCGAATAGACATCTACATTAACTCTCCACCCCAAATCAACAGAATATACATTCTTCTCAGCACCACATCACACTTATTCCAAAACTGACCACATAGTTGGAAGGAAAGCACTCCTCCGCAAATGCAAAAGAACAGAAATTACAACCAACTGTCTCTCAGACCCCAGGGCAGTCAAACTGGACCTCAGGATGAAGAAACTCACTCAAAACCGCTCAACTACACGGAAACGGAGCAATCTGCTCCTGAGTGACTACTGGGTACATAGCGAAATGAAGACAGAATAAAGATGTTCTTTGAAACCAATGAGAACAAAGACACAACATACCAGAATCTCTGGGATACATTGAAAGCAGTGTGTAGAGGGAAACGTAGCATTAAATGCCCACAAGAGAAAGCAGGAAAGATCTAAAATGGACACCCTCACGTCCCAATTCAAAGAACCAGGGAAGCAAGAGCAAACACAATGCCTGAATCAGTCAGTCAACTTCCAACAGGGCTCCAAGAGAGAATGAACCACCATGCCTCTTTAAATCCACGTTTCTATTTGGAATCTTCAATGAGAGATGAGACACTAAGCAGCTAGTTTTGGTGGAATGGCTGATTTTGTCAATGTTTTCGGTGTGTGAGTGTGTGTGTGTGTGTGTATGTATAGATAACTAAATTAAACTGATAATCTGGATGCTTACATTTCCATTCATTTAATTTGTGTATGTGAGCCCACGCACACGTATATACACACACACTAACACTTCCAGAACACTGACTTAGTGAAGAACTGGATTTCCAGTGTGTCAGACAAATTTCAGAAAGCGCTGAAGAAGGGCATTTCTGATGGATTTCACCGTTCCTGGAATTTTACTTTCCTTTATAACTTCGAGTTCTTCTCTGGAGATTTAATAGATAAAAGTCTTTTGCAGTGTACGTTATTTCATTGTATTTTTATAATTTATTTAAATTGTCATTTTAAATTGACAAATAAAAATGATAGATATTTATGGTGTACAACATGATGTTTCATATATGTATACATTGTGGAATGACACAAAAATCAAGCTAATTAACACATTCGTTTCCTCACATACTGATTTTATGGCGATGAGAACATGTTTCAAATCTACTCTGATAGCACATTTCAAGTATACAGTACATAGTTACCCACTGTGGTTGCCGTGCTGTTCAACATATCTCTAGAACTATTCGTATCTGAAATTTTGTATCATTAGACTAACATCTCCCAATCCCTCCCCGGCCCCTGCCTCGTGTAAGCAGCGTTCTGCTCTCTACGACTCTGAGTTCCACTTTTTTACATTGCACATAGAAGTGAGATCGTGCAGTATTTGTATTTCTGTGTTTGCTTTTTAAAACTTTATGATGTATTGATGTATTTTTTCAGACAGTGTCGGAGTCTGTCACCAAGGCTGGAGTACAGTGACACAAACACGGCTCACCACGGCCTCCACCTCCCGGGGTCAAGAGATCCTCCCACTTCAGCCTCCTGAGTAGCTAGGACTACAGGCGTCCAACACCACACCTGGCTAATTTTTGTATTTTTTGTAGAGATGGTTGATCTCCAACTCCTGGGCTCAACTCTTCCTCCTCCCTTCTCCTCCCAAAGTCCTGGGATTACAGGCCTGAGCCACTGTGTCTGGCCTTTGCTTTATTTCACACAGTAGAACATCCTCTAGGCTCATTCATGTTGCTAATGATAAGATTTCTTTCTTTTTCAAGGCTGAATAGGATTCTATTGGATATATGTACCTATATAGATAGAGAGATAGATAGATAGACATTTATTATTATTGTTTTGGGGGGGATATGGTTTCGCTCGTGTTCCCCAGGCTGGAGTGCAGTGGCATGATTTCGGCTCACTACAACCTCTGCCTCCCAGGCTGAAGTGATTCTCCTGCCTCAGCTGAGATTAAAGGCATGTCCCATCATGTGCGGCCAATTTTGTGTTTCTAGGAGAGATGGGTTTTCACCATGTTGGCCAGGCTGGTCTCGAACTCCAACAATTCTACTTCAACTATTTATTGGATACAAATATTTATGTGTGAGAAACAAGATTTTCAAGAGTGAAAGATTTAAAAACGACTTAATTGTACATCAGTAAGAGGCTGGCTAACTAAATCAGAGTACGTTCATCCTTACAGAAGAATACTATGCAGCTAGAACAAAACCAAATGGAGGAAACTCTTCCAAATGGTAACTTGGAATGATGTTCAAGACTTATTGTAAAATAAGTTTACAGTAAGGTGTAAGGTACCTTATGGCAAAATTCTCTCAGAAATGTGTGTGTGTGGATTTCAAGTCATCCCAGTCCTAGAACATTGTGCTCTTTAGAGATGCCATACCTGTCTTTCCCTTTGTAATATCAAAGCAGTAATATCTTCTCTGGAGGCTTGTTGGGTGAATTGAATGGAAGAAAGTTAAGGAGGTACCAGAACCATTGCTGTTTCCCCTCCGTAGCCCTGCCACCCACTAAAGAAAGTTGGATGAGATTACTTAATGATTTCCCATTAAGTTGTATTTCCAAATATCATGATTACCATTTGAATGTAGTTGGTATGGAGCTTCGTGAGTGTGTGCTTCGTTTATTATGCATCACGTTCAGCTCCTTGTTATTTGCCTCCTAGTTATCATAGTAAAACTCTACTCCTCTACTCCGAGGAGCCCCTACCATCCGTATCGTCACTTTCCGGCCCAGCACTCTTCATGCTCGTTCGTTTAAAGCATTCTACATTGGGCAAATGAATCTTGGAAGGCAAAAGCTACTGAATTTAGCGAGTTTGTGGAGGCGTTCCCACCGATCAGCCAGGTGGAGTTCCACACACCCGATGACTGCACAACTCCTATAAGGCAGCAATATGCTGCAAACCCAGACGGCCACTCTTCTCACCCCTCGTCCCTTTGCTGTTCTGGATAATGAGGTCAATAGTCACCTAGGCAACTTGCAAAACTAACTGAAATGGAGAAAGGCCTTCCGGCTGGTGACTAGCCGAGGTCCACCTGGCCCCAATAAGCTGCTGAACAAGAAGGGCTGCCAGAAATTTCCCCCTAGGGAATTTGGTGGAGACGAAGACCTGCTCACTGGACAACGGTTCCTCCCAGGATACCCCCAAGCTGAAGAAGCGGGCTCTGAGCCACCCCCTTTCACCCTCCTTTTCCCCACCCTGGCCTGCTGAAGGTGCGCGTCAGGATGCGGACTACTGAGCCCTAAAGAAATAAGTCCTTCCACTTTGACCCCACGGAGGATTGCCTGTGCGGATCTTCAACGAGTCTACCAGTGTCTAGACACGGGAGCAGTTCTGTCTGGCACAGCAGCTCCCTCAAGGAAGACAAGAGTGAGGAGAAAGGAAACTCAAGTCTGACCATTCTGTCCTGGGAGACAAGAGGAGGATCTCATCTCTCATCTTTCCAAGCAAGGCAACGAGACTTTCTCTCATCTTTCCAAGCAAGGCAAGGAGACATTTTCTCATGAGGAAACAAAAAGAAGTTGGAAGGAACGAAACCAGCCTGGAAGGTGAATTCCTAAGGATTGCCCATTGAAACTGACAAAATGGCCCTTGTTTGACGAGAGGAATGAGCAGAGCATTGATGTG
This sequence comes from Pongo pygmaeus, assembly GCF_028885625.2. Lineage (NCBI taxonomy): Eukaryota > Metazoa > Chordata > Mammalia > Primates > Hominidae > Pongo > Pongo pygmaeus. The sequence continues at coordinate 53,026,433 of NC_072380.2, forward strand.
GTCAAAAAGGACTCGAGTGAGACTTTCCCAGCACGTTTCTACCAAAGCTTTGTCTAAGTTTCGCAAAACACTCTCCTAATAAGCAGATGTTTGGCTCTTCAGAAAGTCAACATGCAAAATGCCTTGAGCGTCCCATAACACTGATGCCATGATGTTGCCTTTGGTCTGCCCTCCTTTTCCTTTGACTGGACCACTGCCATCTCTTGGTAGCCATCGCTTTGATGACGCTTTGTCTTCAGGATCATATTGGCAAAGCCATGTTCCAAATTCCGGTTACAATTTGTCAAACAGGTGCCCCAGGATCGTGATCCCTCCTGTTGAAAATTTCCACTGATAGCTCTCGTCGTCACTGCAGCTGATCTGGGCACAATGGTTTTCACAGCCACTGCAGGATTCATCTTCCACATCTTCTCATCTCTTCTTGAAACAAGCCATACCTCCGTAAAGAGTTGATTTCTTTGGGCTAGTGTCCTTAGAAGCTTTTCTTCAAACATCAATGATTTCTTCATTCTTCCACCCAAGCTTCACCGTCAATTGGATGTTTGCTCTTGCTGCAATTTTAGCGGAATTCAAGTTGCACTGATAGGAGGCCTTTTCAGTGGATGTCTCATCCTTCTTAGTGCCTCCAATGAGATCCAGTTCAGAAAGGTTGTAAGAAGTTAGTACATGTTTATTTTAGTGAAAACGAATTGAAATCCATGCATAGATTTCTCACCATGTACATTTTCTATGAACTTTCGGAAGACCCCCTGTACTGAATATTGCCCAAATCCTGGGAGAGAAGTGGATGCGGTCCACTTCCTGTCTTCAGTTTGCCCACAGTGGAGGAGTGCACAGAGCAGGGAAAGGCAGCCCCAGAGAGAGGCATGCCCTCCAGCATGCAGCAGACTGCTGGCCCAGTCCTGGCTCCATGGGTTGCTGTGTGGGCCCAGCAAGCTGACCAACCTCCCTGAACCTTAATTTAATCCTAGGTAGCCCAATTCCACTCGCTATTATAGGACTGCTGTGCAGGGACAGTCAATTAACTTAAGAAAAGGAACCTAGCTCCAAGGTTGGCAACCGGGAATTCCAGTTGATTCCATGGGCGGACCCCCTGAGGAATTCCCAAGCTGAAGTCTCGTGGAAGATGAGGTTCAGTGTGACTAGACTGAAGCACCAATCCAATGAAGGGGAAGTCCCACCCACTCTGCCCTGTGCCTGTATAAAGGTGAGGCGGGGCGGCCGCGCCACTCATTGAAGCCGCCAGTTGGGAGAGGAGCAGAGCCAGGCCGGTGCTCCCGAAGGCAGCAAGATGTTGCGAGCCACAGCTCCCTGCTGGTTCCCACCTGCATACCCAGAAGCTAAGAAGGTGGCCGAGGAGGCGGCCCACGAGGCAAGCCGCCAGTTGGGAGAGGAGCAGAGCCAGGCCGGTGCTCCCGAAGGCAGCAAGATGTTGCGAGCCACAGCTCCCTGCTGGTTCCCACCTGCATACCCAGAAGCTAAGAAGGTGGCCGAGGAGGCGCCCCACGAGGCAAGCCGCCATTTGGGAGTGGAGCAGAGCCAGGTCGGTGTTCCCGAAGGCAGCAAGATGTTGCAAGCCACAGCTCCCTGCTGGTTCCCTCCTGCATACCCAGAAGCCAAGAAGGTGGCCGAGGAGGCGGCCCTCGAGGCTCCAGAATTCCCACTGCCCTCTCATCAGCCTGCCCAGAGCTTCGGGCTCTGCGTGCCCCAGATGCACAACCAGGCCTCAGCACTCGTGGACATCCGGGCGGAGCCCCAGAATAGGGGTCCGGCGGTGCCCCCAGCGTGGCCCAAGATGGCGACGGAGGCGTGGTACTTCCCCGCGCAGAGGGGGTCGGCCTGCTGCTTGCCAGCCGCCCCAAGGCTGACAGAGAGGCCCTGTGGAGTCCGCATCTCAGCCCCCAGGGAGAGGAAGAGGATCGCCCACTTTCCCAGCCCCTGCTTGGTCGCAGGTCGCACCGATGCCAAGAGAACCCGGGTGGCCGGCAGCAGCCAACGCTCCAATGGCTCCAGGGTCGGCACACAGCCACGGAAGACTGGTCGCAACAGACGGGGGAGGGCATGCAAGACCTCCACCACACTCAGCTCTAAGCGAATCGTCCGTCGTCCATCCTTACCGACTTGGAAGAAACCCATTATCCTCCGAAGGTCTCGCTGCCAAGTCCCCACCGTCATCCGCCGAGGCTATCTCCAACTGTTCACCAAAGAGTGTCTCAAGTTCTGCGCCTCCCAGCAGGAGGCCGAGGAGAAGGCGCTGAACGAGGAGAAGGTGGCCTACGACTGCAGCCCCAACAAGAACATGTACCTGAATGTGGTCCTGAACACCCTCAAGAGACTGAAGGGCCTGACCCCCAGCTCCATGCCGGGCCTCAGCAGGGCCGCCCTGTACAGCCGCCTCCAGGAGTTCCTGCTCACCCAGGACCAGCTCAAGGAGAACGGCTACCCCTTCCGGCACCCCGAGCGGCCCGGAGGCGCCGTCCTCTTCACTGGCCAGGGGAAGGGGCCCGGCGACTCCTCCTGCAGGGTCTGCTGCCGTTGTGGCACCGACTACCTGGTGTCCTCCTCGGGCCGCTGTCTGCGCGACCAGTTGTGTTATTATCACTGGGGGCGGGTCCGCTCCAGCCAAGTGGCTGGAGGCCGGGTTAGCCAGTACACCTGCTGTGCAGCTGCTCCTGGCTCAGTGGGCTGCCAGGTGGCAAAGCAGCACGTGCGGGACGGCCGCAAGGAGAGCCTCCATGGCTTCGTGAAGACCTTCAAGAAAGAGTTTTCCACAGACGCTTATCCAGGAATCTACGCCTTGGACTGTGAGATGTGCTACACCACGCATGGCCTGGAGCTGACCCGCGTCACCGTGGTGGACGCCGACATGCAAGTGGTGTACGACACCTTCGTCAAGCCCGACAACGAGATCGTGGACTACAACACCAGGTTTTCCGGAGTGACCAAGGCCGACGTCGCCAAGACGAGCGTCACGTTGCCCGAAGTCCAAGCCATCCTGCTGAGCTTTTTCAGCGCCCAAACCATCCTCATCGGGCACAGCCTGGAGAGCGATCTGCTGGCCCTCAAGCTGATCCACAGCACCGTGGTGGACACGGCCGTGCTCTTCCCGCACTACCTGGGTTTCCCCTACAAGCGTTCCCTCAGGAATCTCGCGGCCGACTACCTGGGACAGATCATCCAGGACAGCCAGGACGGCCACAACTCCAGCGAGGACGCAAACGCCTGCCTGCAGCTGGCGATGTGGAAGGTTCGACAGCGCGCCCAGATCCAGCCACGCCACCGGTCCGCCTCTCCCGCCGCCCTGGCCTGTCCTGAGCCCCAGGCCTCTTCCCAAACTGCCATCGATCCCGAGAGCTAGCCCTGTCCACCTCGCCGCAAAGCGAAAGAAACTGGAGCAGCCGGCGGCAGGAGAGGGCCAAAAGCCAAGACTAACCCCGACCCCGGACTCCCAGTCCCCCGGAGTCCCTGCCGCGGGCCGTCGTCCCTGTCCCCATCCCTCTGCCCCTCCCAGACCTCTGTCCTTCCACCAATGGGCTCCCCGAGGCCCCAGCCGCCACTCCCAGTCCCCGGAGACCCTGCCGCCGCCCCTGGCGCCTGTGCCCATCCCTCTGCCCCTCCCAGACCTCTGGCCTTCCACCACTAGCCTCCCCCAGCCCACCTGGACTTCCCCGGCCTCTGACAACAAGGCCAGCCCCCAGGCCCACCAGCCTCCTGATCGTCTTCGTTCTTGGGCCTCTTCCCCTTCTGTGGGGCTGTCTGAACCTCCCCTCCCCCACCCGATTTTTCCCCCGCCCCCGGGGCAGGCGCAGAATTAATGTCTGTATGAAGTTAAAAATTAAAAATAAAAAAAAAGCTAAAAACAACTCAAAGTCCTTTGCTTTTGAATGTGCGCTTACCTGGTTTTCTCTAGAGGCACCACTGTGAGGTGGCTCAAGCCCTTAGGCTCTGGAGTTAGACATCTGGGTTCCCATTCCAATTCCACCACTGACTAGCTTTGTCATATTGGACGCATAACTTTTTTGCGCTTCTACTTCTTGATCTTTCAAGTGTCATCAGAAGATAATTAGACACCCACACAATAGCAATGGGAGATTTTAACACCCCACCGTCAACATGAAACAGATCAACGAGACAGAAAGTTGAAAAGGATATCCAGGAACTGAACTTAGCTCTGCACCAAGCAGACCGAATAGACATCTACATTAACTCTCCACCCCAAATCAACAGAATATACATTCTTCTCAGCACCACATCACACTTATTCCAAAACTGACCACATAGTTGGAAGGAAAGCACTCCTCCGCAAATGCAAAAGAACAGAAATTACAACCAACTGTCTCTCAGACCCCAGGGCAGTCAAACTGGACCTCAGGATGAAGAAACTCACTCAAAACCGCTCAACTACACGGAAACGGAGCAATCTGCTCCTGAGTGACTACTGGGTACATAGCGAAATGAAGACAGAATAAAGATGTTCTTTGAAACCAATGAGAACAAAGACACAACATACCAGAATCTCTGGGATACATTGAAAGCAGTGTGTAGAGGGAAACGTAGCATTAAATGCCCACAAGAGAAAGCAGGAAAGATCTAAAATGGACACCCTCACGTCCCAATTCAAAGAACCAGGGAAGCAAGAGCAAACACAATGCCTGAATCAGTCAGTCAACTTCCAACAGGGCTCCAAGAGAGAATGAACCACCATGCCTCTTTAAATCCACGTTTCTATTTGGAATCTTCAATGAGAGATGAGACACTAAGCAGCTAGTTTTGGTGGAATGGCTGATTTTGTCAATGTTTTCGGTGTGTGAGTGTGTGTGTGTGTGTGTATGTATAGATAACTAAATTAAACTGATAATCTGGATGCTTACATTTCCATTCATTTAATTTGTGTATGTGAGCCCACGCACACGTATATACACACACACTAACACTTCCAGAACACTGACTTAGTGAAGAACTGGATTTCCAGTGTGTCAGACAAATTTCAGAAAGCGCTGAAGAAGGGCATTTCTGATGGATTTCACCGTTCCTGGAATTTTACTTTCCTTTATAACTTCGAGTTCTTCTCTGGAGATTTAATAGATAAAAGTCTTTTGCAGTGTACGTTATTTCATTGTATTTTTATAATTTATTTAAATTGTCATTTTAAATTGACAAATAAAAATGATAGATATTTATGGTGTACAACATGATGTTTCATATATGTATACATTGTGGAATGACACAAAAATCAAGCTAATTAACACATTCGTTTCCTCACATACTGATTTTATGGTGATGAGAACATGTTTCAAATCTACTCTGATAGCACATTTCAAGTATACAGTACATAGTTACCCACTGTGGTTGCCGTGCTGTTCAACATATCTCTAGAACTATTCGTATCTGAAATTTTGTATCATTAGACTAACATCTCCCAATCCCTCCCCGGCCCCTGCCTCGTGTAAGCAGCGTTCTGCTCTCTACGACTCTGAGTTCCACTTTTTTACATTGCACATAGAAGTGAGATCGTGCAGTATTTGTATTTCTGTGTTTGCTTTTTAAAACTTTATGATGTATTGATGTATTTTTTCAGACAGTGTCGGAGTCTGTCACCAAGGCTGGAGTACAGTGACACAAACACGGCTCACCACGGCCTCCACCTCCCGGGGTCAAGAGATCCTCCCACTTCAGCCTCCTGAGTAGCTAGGACTACAGGCGTCCAACACCACACCTGGCTAATTTTTGTATTTTTTGTAGAGATGGTTGATCTCCAACTCCTGGGCTCAACTCTTCCTCCTCCCTTCTCCTCCCAAAGTCCTGGGATTACAGGCCTGAGCCACTGTGTCTGGCCTTTGCTTTATTTCACACAGTAGAACATCCTCTAGGCTCATTCATGTTGCTAATGATAAGATTTCTTTCTTTTTCAAGGCTGAATAGGATTCTATTGGATATATGTACCTATATAGATAGAGAGATAGATAGATAGATATTTATTATTATTGTTTTGGGGGGGATATGGTTTCGCTCGTGTTCCCCAGGCTGGAGTGCAGTGGCATGATTTCGGCTCACTACAACCTCTGCCTCCCAGGCTGAAGTGATTCTCCTGCCTCAGCTGAGATTAAAGGCATGTCCCATCATGTGCGGCCAATTTTGTGTTTCTAGGAGAGATGGGTTTTCACCATGTTGGCCAGGCTGGTCTCGAACTCCAACAATTCTACTTCAACTATTTATTGGATACAAATATTTATGTGTGAGAAACAAGATTTTCAAGAGTGAAAGATTTAAAAACGACTTAATTGTACATCAGTAAGAGGCTGGCTAACTAAATCAGAGTACGTTCATCCTTACAGAAGAATACTATGCAGCTAGAACAAAACCAAATGGAGGAAACTCTTCCAAATGGTAACTTGGAATGATGTTCAAGACTTATTGTAAAATAAGTTTACAGTAAGGTGTAAGGTACCTTATGGCAAAATTCTCTCAGAAATGTGTGTGTGTGGATTTCAAGTCATCCCAGTCCTAGAACATTGTGCTCTTTAGAGATGCCATACCTGTCTTTCCCTTTGTAATATCAAAGCAGTAATATCTTCTCTGGAGGCTTGTTGGGTGAATTGAATGGAAGAAAGTTAAGGAGGTACCAGAACCATTGCTGTTTCCCCTCCGTAGCCCTGCCACCCACTAAAGAAAGTTGGATGAGATTACTTAATGATTTCCCATTAAGTTGTATTTCCAAATATCATGATTACCATTTGAATGTAGTTGGTATGGAGCTTCGTGAGTGTGTGCTTCGTTTATTATGCATCACGTTCAGCTCCTTGTTATTTGCCTCCTAGTTATCATAGTAAAACTCTACTCCTCTACTCCGAGGAGCCCCTACCATCCGTATCGTCACTTTCCGGCCCAGCACTCTTCATGCTCGTTCGTTTAAAGCATTCTACATTGGGCAAATGAATCTTGGAAGGCAAAAGCTACTGAATTTAGCGAGTTTGTGGAGGCGTTCCCACCGATCAGCCAGGTGGAGTTCCACACACCCGATGACTGCACAATTCCTATAAGGCAGCAATATGCTGCAAACCCAGACGGCCACTCTTCTCACCCCTCGTCCCTTTGCTGTTCTGGATAATGAGGTCAATAGTCACCTAGGCAACTTGCAAAACTAACTGAAATGGAGAAAGGCCTTCCGGCTGGTGACTAGCCGAGGTCCACCTGGCCCCAATAAGCTGCTGAACAAGAAGGGCTGCCAGAAATTTCCCCCTAGGGAATTTGGTGGAGACGAAGACCTGCTCACTGGACAACGGTTCCTCCCAGGATACCCCCAAGCTGAAGAAGCGGGCTCTGAGCCACCCCCTTTCACCCTCCTTTTCCCCACCCTGGCCTGCTGAAGGTGCGCGTCAGGATGCGGACTACTGAGCCCTAAAGAAATAAGTCCTTCCACTTTGACCCCACGGAGGATTGCCTGTGCGGATCTTCAACGAGTCTACCAGTGTCTAGACACGGGAGCAGTTCTGTCTGGCACAGCAGCTCCCTCAAGGAAGACAAGAGTGAGGAGAAAGGAAACTCAAGTCTGACCATTCTGTCCTGGGAGACAAGAGGAGGATCTCATCTCTCATCTTTCCAAGCAAGGCAACGAGACTTTCTCTCATCTTTCCAAGCAAGGCAAGGAGACTTTTTCTCATGAGGAAACAAAAAGAAGTTGGAAGGAACGAAACCAGCCTGGAAGGTGAATTCCTAAGGATTGCCCATTGAAACTGACAAAATGGCCCTTGTTTGACGAGAGGAATGAGCAGAGCATTGATGTGGTCAAAAAGGACTCGAGTGAGACTTTCCCAGCATGTTTCTACCAAAGCTTTGTCTAAGTTTCGCAAAACACTCTCCTAATAAGCAGATGTTTGGCTCTTCAGAAAGTCAACATGCAAAATGCCTTGAGCGTCCCATAACACTGATGCCATGATGTTGCCTTTGGTCTGCCCTCCTTTTCCTTTGACTGGACCACTGCCATCTCTTGGTAGCCATCGCTTTGATGACGCTTTGTCTTCAGGATCATATTGGCAAAGCCATGTTCCAAATTCCGGTTACAATTTGTCAAACAGGTGCCCCAGGATCGTGATCCCTCCTGTTGAAAATTTCCACTGATAGCTCTCGTCGTCACTGCAGCTGATCTGGGCACAATGGTTTTCACAGCCACTGCAGGATTCATCTTCCACATCTTCTCATCTCTTCTTGAAACAAGCCATACCTCCGTAAAGAGTTGATTTCTTTGGGCTAGTGTCCTTAGAAGCTTTTCTTCAAACATCAATGATTTCTTCATTCTTCCACCCAAGCTTCACCGTCAATTGGATGTTTGCTCTTGCTGCAATTTTAGCGGAATTCAAGTTGCACTGATAGGAGGCCTTTTCAGTGGATGTCTCATCCTTCTTAGTGCCTCCAATGAGATCCAGTTCAGAAAGGTTGTAAGAAGTTAGTACATGTTTATTTTAGTGAAAACGAATTGAAATCCATGCATAGATTTCTCACCATGTACATTTTCTATGAACTTTCGGAAGACCCCCTGTACTGAATATTGCCCAAATCCTGGGAGAGAAGTGGATGCGGTCCACTTCCTGTCTTCAGTTTGCCCACAGTGGAGGAGTGCACAGAGCAGGGAAAGGCAGCCCCAGAGAGAGGCATGCCCTCCAGCATGCAGCAGACTGCTGGCCCAGTCCTGGCTCCATGGGTTGCTGTGTGGGCCCAGCAAGCTGACCAACCTCCCTGAACCTTAATTTAATCCTAGGTAGCCCAATTCCACTCGCTATTATAGGACTGCTGTGCAGGGACAGTCAATTAACTTAAGAAAAGGAACCTAGCTCCAAGGTTGGCAACCGGGAATTCCAGTTGATTCCATGGGCGGACCCCCTGAGGAATTCCCAAGCTGAAGTCTCGTGGAAGATGAGGTTCAGTGTGACTAGACTGAAGCACCAATCCAATGAAGGGGAAGTCCCACCCACTCTGCCCTGTGCCTGTATAAAGGTGAGGCGGGGCGGCCGCGCCACTCATTGAAGCCGCCAGTTGGGAGAGGAGCAGAGCCAGGCCGGTGCTCCCGAAGGCAGCAAGATGTTGCGAGCCACAGCTCCCTGCTGGTTCCCACCTGCATACCCAGAAGCTAAGAAGGTGGCCGAGGAGGCGGCCCACGAGGCAAGCCGCCATTTGGGAGAGGAGCAGAGCCAGGTCGGTGTTCCCGAAGGCAGCAAGATGTTGCGAGCCACAGCTCCCTGCTGGTTCCCACCTGCATGCCCAGAAGCCAAGAAGGTGGCCGAGGAGGCGGCCCTCGAGGCAAGCCGCCAGTTGGGAGAGGAGCAGAGCCAGGCCGGTGCTCCCGAAGGCAGCAAGATGTTGCGAGCCACAGCTCCCTGCTGGTTCCCACCTGCATACCCAGAAGCTAAGAAGGTGGCCGAGGAGGCGCCCCACGAGGCAAGCCGCCATTTGGGAGTGGAGCAGAGCCAGGTCGGTGTTCCCGAAGGCAGCAAGATGTTGCGAGCCACAGCTCCCTGCTGGTTCCCTCCTGCATACCCAGAAGCCAAGAAGGTGGCCGAGGAGGCGGCCCTCGAGGCTCCAGAATTCCCACTGCCCTCTCATCAGCCTGCCCAGAGCTTCGGGCTCTGCGTGCCCCAGATGCACAACCAGGCCTCAGCACTCGTGGACATCCGGGCGGAGCCCCAGAATAGGGGTCCGGCGGTGCCCCCAGCGTGGCCCAAGATGGCGACGGAGGCGTGGTACTTCCCCGCGCAGAGGGGGTCGGCCTGCTGCTTGCCAGCCGCCCCAAGGCTGACAGAGAGGCCCTGTGGAGTCCGCATCTCAGCCCCCAGGGAGAGGAAGAGGATCGCCCACTTTCCCAGCCCCTGCTTGGTCGCAGGTCGCACCGATGCCAAGAGAACCCGGGTGGCCGGCAGCAGCCAACGCTCCAATGGCTCCAGGGTCGGCACACAGCCACGGAAGACTGGTCGCAACAGACGGTGGAGGGCATGCAAGACCTCCACCACACTCAGCTCTAAGCGAATCGTCCGTCGTCCATCCTTACCGACTTGGAAGAAACCCATTATCCTCCGAAGGTCTCGCTGCCAAGTCCCCACCGTCATCCGCCGAGGCTATCTCCAACTGTTCACCAAAGAGTGTCTCAAGTTCTGCGCCTCCCAGCAGGAGGCCGAGGAGAAGGCGCTGAACGAGGAGAAGGTGGCCTACGACTGCAGCCCCAACAAGAACATGTACCTGAATGTGGTCCTGAACACCCTCAAGAGACTGAAGGGCCTGACCCCCAGCTCCATGCCGGGCCTCAGCAGGGCCGCCCTGTACAGCCGCCTCCAGGAGTTCCTGCTCACCCAGGACCAGCTCAAGGAGAACGGCTACCCCTTCCGGCACCCCGAGCGGCCCGGAGGCGCCGTCCTCTTCACTGGCCAGGGGAAGGGGCCCGGCGACTCCTCCTGCAGGGTCTGCTGCCGTTGTGGCACCGACTACCTGGTGTCCTCCTCGGGCCGCTGTCTACGCGACCAGTTGTGTTATTATCACTGGGGGCGGGTCCGCTCCAGCCAAGTGGCTGGAGGCCGGGTTAGCCAGTACACCTGCTGTGCAGCTGCTCCTGGCTCAGTGGGCTGCCAGGTGGCAAAGCAGCACGTGCGGGACGGCCGCAAGGAGAGCCTCCATGGCTTCGTGAAGACCTTCAAGAAAGAGTTTTCCACAGACGCTTATCCAGGAATCTACGCCTTGGACTGTGAGATGTGCTACACCACGCATGGCCTGGAGCTGACCCGCGTCACCGTGGTGGACGCCGACATGCAAGTGGTGTACGACACCTTCGTCAAGCCCGACAACGAGATCGTGGACTACAACACCAGGTTTTCCGGAGTGACCGAGGCCGACGTCGCCAAGACGAGCGTCACGTTGCCCGAAGTCCAAGCCATCCTGCTGAGCTTTTTCAGCGCCCAAACCATCCTCATCGGGCACAGCCTGGAGAGCGATCTGCTGGCCCTCAAGCTGATCCACAGCACCGTGGTGGACACGGCCGTGCTCTTCCCGCACTACCTGGGTTTCCCCTACAAGCGTTCCCTCAGGAATCTCGCGGCCGACTACCTGGGACAGATCATCCAGGACAGCCAGGACGGCCACAACTCCAGCGAGGACGCAAACGCCTGCCTGCAGCTGGCGATGTGGAAGGTTCGACAGCGCGCCCAGATCCAGCCACGCCACCGGTCCGCCTCTCCCGCCGCCCTGGCCTGTCCTGAGCCCCAGGCCTCTTCCCAAACTGCCATCGATCCCGAGAGCTAGCCCTGTCCACCTCGCCGCAAAGCGAAAGAAACTGGAGCAGCCGGCGGCAGGAGAGGGCCAAAAGCCAAGACTAACCCCGACCCCGGACTCCCAGTCCCCCGGAGTCCCTGCCGCGGGCCGTCGTCCCTGTCCCCATCCCTCTGCCCCTCCCAGACCTCTGTCCTTCCACCAATGGGCTCCCCGAGGCCCCAGCCGCCACTCCCAGTCCCCGGAGACCCTGCCGCCGCCCCTGGCGCCTGTGCCCATCCCTCTGCCCCTCCCAGACCTCTGGCCTTCCACCACTAGCCTCCCCCAGCCCACCTGGACTTCCCCGGCCTCTGACAACAAGGCCAGCCCCCAGGCCCACCAGCCTCCTGATCGTCTTCGTTCTTGGGCCTCTTCCCCTTCTGTGGGGCTGTCTGAACCTCCCCTCCCCCACCCGATTTTTCCCCCGCCCCCGGGGCAGGCGCAGAATTAATGTCTGTATGAAGTTAAAAATTAAAAATAAAAAAAAAGCTAAAAACAACTCAAAGTCCTTTGCTTTTGAATGTGCGCTTACCTGGTTTTCTCTAGAGGCACCACTGTGAGGTGGCTCAAGCCCTTAGGCTCTGGAGTTAGACATCTGGGTTCCCATTCCAATTCCACCACTGACTAGCTTTGTCATATTGGACGCATAACCTTTTTGCGCTTCTACTTCTTGATCTTTCAAGTGTCATCAGAAGATAATTAGACACCCACACAATAGCAATGGGAGATTTTAACACCCCACCGTCAACATGAAACAGATCAACGAGACAGAAAGTTGAAAAGGATATCCAGGAACTGAACTTAGCTCTGCACCAAGCAGACCGAATAGACATCTACATTAACTCTCCACCCCAAATCAACAGAATATACATTCTTCTCAGCACCACATCACACTTATTCCAAAACTGACCACATAGTTGGAAGGAAAGCACTCCTCCGCAAATGCAAAAGAACAGAAATTACAACCAACTGTCTCTCAGACCCCAGGGCAGTCAAACTGGACCTCAGGATGAAGAAACTCACTCAAAACCGCTCAACTACACGGAAACGGAGCAATCTGCTCCTGAGTGACTACTGGGTACATAGCGAAATGAAGACAGAATAAAGATGTTCTTTGAAACCAATGAGAACAAAGACACAACATACCAGAATCTCTGGGATACATTGAAAGCAGTGTGTAGAGGGAAACGTAGCATTAAATGCCCACAAGAGAAAGCAGGAAAGATCTAAAATGGACACCCTCACGTCCCAATTCAAAGAACCAGGGAAGCAAGAGCAAACACAATGCCTGAATCAGTCAGTCAACTTCCAACAGGGCTCCAAGAGAGAATGAACCACCATGCCTCTTTAAATCCACGTTTCTATTTGGAATCTTCAATGAGAGATGAGACACTAAGCAGCTAGTTTTGGTGGAATGGCTGATTTTGTCAATGTTTTCGGTGTGTGAGTGTGTGTGTGTGTGTGTATGTATAGATAACTAAATTAAACTGATAATCTGGATGCTTACATTTCCATTCATTTAATTTGTGTATGTGAGCCCACGCACACGTATATACACACACACTAACACTTCCAGAACACTGACTTAGTGAAGAACTGGATTTCCAGTGTGTCAGACAAATTTCAGAAAGCGCTGAAGAAGGGCATTTCTGATGGATTTCACCGTTCCTGGAATTTTACTTTCCTTTATAACTTCGAGTTCTTCTCTGGAGATTTAATAGATAAAAGTCTTTTGCAGTGTACGTTATTTCATTGTATTTTTATAATTTATTTAAATTGTCATTTTAAATTGACAAATAAAAATGATAGATATTTATGGTGTACAACATGATGTTTCATATATGTATACATTGTGGAATGACACAAAAATCAAGCTAATTAACACATTCGTTTCCTCACATACTGATTTTATGGTGATGAGAACATGTTTCAAATCTACTCTGATAGCACATTTCAAGTATACAGTACATAGTTACCCACTGTGGTTGCCGTGCTGTTCAACATATCTCTAGAACTATTCGTATCTGAAATTTTGTATCATTAGACTAACATCTCCCAATCCCTCCCCGGCCCCTGCCTCGTGTAAGCAGCGTTCTGCTCTCTACGACTCTGAGTTCCACTTTTTTACATTGCACATAGAAGTGAGATCGTGCAGTATTTGTATTTCTGTGTTTGCTTTTTAAAACTTTATGATGTATTGATGTATTTTTTCAGACAGTGTCGGAGTCTGTCACCAAGGCTGGAGTACAGTGACACAAACACGGCTCACCACGGCCTCCACCTCCCGGGGTCAAGAGATCCTCCCACTTCAGCCTCCTGAGTAGCTAGGACTACAGGCGTCCAACACCACACCTGGCTAATTTTTGTATTTTTTGTAGAGATGGTTGATCTCCAACTCCTGGGCTCAACTCTTCCTCCTCCCTTCTCCTCCCAAAGTCCTGGGATTACAGGCCTGAGCCACTGTGTCTGGCCTTTGCTTTATTTCACACCGTAGAACATCCTCTAGGCTCATTCATGTTGCTAATGATAAGATTTCTTTCTTTTTCAAGGCTGAATAGGATTCTATTGGATATATGTACCTATATAGATAGAGAGATAGATAGATAGATATTTATTATTATTGTTTTGGGGGGGATATGGTTTCGCTCGTGTTCCCCAGGCTGGAGTGCAGTGGCATGATTTCGGCTCACTACAACCTCTGCCTCCCAGGCTGAAGTGATTCTCCTGCCTCAGCTGAGATTAAAGGCATGTCCCATCATGTGCGGCCAATTTTGTGTTTCTAGGAGAGATGGGTTTTCACCATGTTGGCCAGGCTGGTCTCGAACTCCAACAATTCTACTTCAACTATTTATTGGATACAAATATTTATGTGTGAGAAACAAGATTTTCAAGAGTGAAAGATTTAAAAACGACTTAATTGTACATCAGTAAGAGGCTGGCTAACTAAATCAGAGTACGTTCATCCTTACAGAAGAATACTATGCAGCTAGAACAAAACCAAATGGAGGAAACTCTTCCAAATGGTAACTTGGAATGATGTTCAAGACTTATTGTAAAATAAGTTTACAGTAAGGTGTAAGGTACCTTATGGCAAAATTCTCTCAGAAATGTGTGTGTGTGGATTTCAAGTCATCCCAGTCCTAGAACATTGTGCTCTTTAGAGATGCCATACCTGTCTTTCCCTTTGTAATATCAAAGCAGTAATATCTTCTCTGGAGGCTTGTTGGGTGAATTTAATGGAAGAAAGTTAAGGAGGTACCAGAACCATTGCTGTTTCCCCTCCGTAGCCCTGCCACCCACTAAAGAAAGTTGGATGAGATTACTTAATGATTTCCCATTAAGTTGTATTTCCAAATATCATGATTACCATTTGAATGTAGTTGGTATGGAGCTTCGTGAGTGTGTGCTTCGTTTATTATGCATCACGTTCAGCTCCTTGTTATTTGCCTCCTAGTTATCATAGTAAAACTCTACTCCTCTACTCCGAGGAGCCCCTACCATCCGTATCGTCACTTTCCGGCCCAGCACTCTTCATGCTCGTTCGTTTAAAGCATTCTACATTGGGCAAATGAATCTTGGAAGGCAAAAGCTACTGAATTTAGCGAGTTTGTGGAGGCGTTCCCACCGATCAGCCAGGTGGAGTTCCACACACCCGATGACTGCACAATTCCTATAAGGCAGCAATATGCTGCAAACCCAGACGGCCACTCTTCTCACCCCTCGTCCCTTTGCTGTTCTGGATAATGAGGTCAATAGTCACCTAGGCAACTTGCAAAACTAACTGAAATGGAGAAAGGCCTTCCGGCTGGTGACTAGCCGAGGTCCACCTGGCCCCAATAAGCTGCTGAACAAGAAGGGCTGCCAGAAATTTCCCCCTAGGGAATTTGGTGGAGACGAAGACCTGCTCACTGGACAACGGTTCCTCCCAGGATACCCCCAAGCTGAAGAAGCGGGCTCTGAGCCACCCCCTTTCACCCTCCTTTTCCCCACCCTGGCCTGCTGAAGGTGCGCGTCAGGATGCGGACTACTGAGCCCTAAAGAAATAAGTCCTTCCACTTTGACCCCACGGAGGATTGCCTGTGCGGATCTTCAACGAGTCTACCAGTGTCTAGACACGGGAGCAGTTCTGTCTGGCACAGCAGCTCCCTCAAGGAAGACAAGAGTGAGGAGAAAGGAAACTCAAGTCTGACCATTCTGTCCTGGGAGACAAGAGGAGGATCTCATCTCTCATCTTTCCAAGCAAGGCAACGAGACTTTCTCTCATCTTTCCAAGCAAGGCAAGGAGACTTTTTCTCATGAGGAAACAAAAAGAAGTTGGAAGGAACGAAACCAGCCTGGAAGGTGAATTCCTAAGGATTGCCCATTGAAACTGACAAAATGGCCCTTGTTTGACGAGAGGAATGAGCAGAGCATTGATGTGGTCAAAAAGGACTCGAGTGAGACTTTCCCAGCATGTTTCTACCAAAGCTTTGTCTAAGTTTCGCAAAACACTCTCCTAATAAGCAGATGTTTGGCTCTTCAGAAAGTCAACATGCAAAATGCCTTGAGCGTCCCATAACACTGATGCCATGATGTTGCCTTTGGTCTGCCCTCCTTTTCCTTTGACTGGACCACTGCCATCTCTTGGTAGCCATCGCTTTGATGACGCTTTGTCTTCAGGATCATATTGGCAAAGCCATGTTCCAAATTCCGGTTACAATTTGTCAAACAGGTGCCCCAGGATCGTGATCCCTCCTGTTGAAAATTTCCACTGATAGCTCTCGTCGTCACTGCAGCTGATCTGGGCACAATGGTTTTCACAGCCACTGCAGGATTCATCTTCCACATCTTCTCATCTCTTCTTGAAACAAGCCATACCTCCGTAAAGAGTTGATTTCTTTGGGCTAGTGTCCTTAGAAGCTTTTCTTCAAACATCAATGATTTCTTCATTCTTCCACCCAAGCTTCACCGTCAATTGGATGTTTGCTCTTGCTGCAATTTTAGCGGAATTCAAGTTGCACTGATAGGAGGCCTTTTCAGTGGATGTCTCATCCTTCTTAGTGCCTCCAATGAGATCCAGTTCAGAAAGGTTGTAAGAAGTTAGTACATGTTTATTTTAGTGAAAACGAATTGAAATCCATGCATAGATTTCTCACCATGTACATTTTCTATGAACTTTCGGAAGACCCCCTGTACTGAATATTGCCCAAATCCTGGGAGAGAAGTGGATGCGGTCCACTTCCTGTCTTCAGTTTGCCCACAGTGGAGGAGTGCACAGAGCAGGGAAAGGCAGCCCCAGAGAGAGGCATGCCCTCCAGCATGCAGCAGACTGCTGGCCCAGTCCTGGCTCCATGGGTTGCTGTGTGGGCCCAGCAAGCTGACCAACCTCCCTGAACCTTAATTTAATCCTAGGTAGCCCAATTCCACTCGCTATTATAGGACTGCTGTGCAGGGACAGTCAATTAACTTAAGAAAAGGAACCTAGCTCCAAGGTTGGCAACCGGGAATTCCAGTTGATTCCATGGGCGGACCCCCTGAGGAATTCCCAAGCTGAAGTCTCGTGGAAGATGAGGTTCAGTGTGACTAGACTGAAGCACCAATCCAATGAAGGGGAAGTCCCACCCACTCTGCCCTGTGCCTGTATAAAGGTGAGGCGGGGCGGCCGCGCCACTCATTGAAGCCGCCAGTTGGGAGAGGAGCAGAGCCAGGCCGGTGCTCCCGAAGGCAGCAAGATGTTGCGAGCCACAGCTCCCTGCTGGTTCCCACCTGCATACCCAGAAGCTAAGAAGGTGGCCGAGGAGGCGGCCCACGAGGCAAGCCGCCATTTGGGAGTGGAGCAGAGCCAGGTCGGTGTTCCCGAAGGCAGCAAGATGTTGCGAGCCACAGCTCCCTGCTGGTTCCCTCCTGCATACCCAGAAGCCAAGAAGGTGGCCGAGGAGGCGGCCCTCGAGGCTCCAGAATTCCCACTGCCCTCTCATCAGCCTGCCCAGAGCTTCGGGCTCTGCGTGCCCCAGATGCACAACCAGGCCTCAGCACTCGTGGACATCCGGGCGGAGCCCCAGAATAGGGGTCCGGCGGTGCCCCCAGCGTGGCCCAAGATGGCGATGGAGGCGTGGTACTTCCCCGCGCAGAGGGGGTCGGCCTGCTGCTTGCCAGCCGCCCCAAGGCTGACAGAGAGGCCCTGTGGAGTCCGCATCTCAGCCCCCAGGGAGAGGAAGAGGATCGCCCACTTTCCCAGCCCCTGCTTGGTCGCAGGTCGCACCGATGCCAAGAGAACCCGGGTGGCCGGCAGCAGCCAACGCTCCAATGGCTCCAGGGTCGGCACACAGCCACGGAAGACTGGTCGCAACAGACGGGGGAGGGCATGCAAGACCTCCACCACACTCAGCTCTAAGCGAATCGTCCGTCGTCCATCCTTACCGACTTGGAAGAAACCCATTATCCTCCGAAGGTCTCGCTGCCAAGTCCCCACCGTCATCCGCCGAGGCTATCTCCAACTGTTCACCAAAGAGTGTCTCAAGTTCTGCGCCTCCCAGCAGGAGGCCGAGGAGAAGGCGCTGAACGAGGAGAAGGTGGCCTACGACTGCAGCCCCAACAAGAACATGTACCTGAATGTGGTCCTGAACACCCTCAAGAGACTGAAGGGCCTGACCCCCAGCTCCATGCCGGGCCTCAGCAGGGCCGCCCTGTACAGCCGCCTCCAGGAGTTCCTGCTCACCCAGGACCAGCTCAAGGAGAACGGCTACCCCTTCCCGCACCCCGAGCGGCCCGGAGGCGCCGTCCTCTTCACTGGCCAGGGGAAGGGGCCCGGCGACTCCTCCTGCAGGGTCTGCTGCCGTTGTGGCACCGACTACCTGGTGTCCTCCTCGGGCCGCTGTCTACGCGACCAGTTGTGTTATTATCACTGGGGGCGGGTCCGCTCCAGCCAAGTGGCTGGAGGCCGGGTTAGCCAGTACACCTGCTGTGCAGCTGCTCCTGGCTCAGTGGGCTGCCAGGTGGCGAAGCAGCACGTGCGGGACGGCCGCAAGGAGAGCCTCCATGGCTTCGTGAAGACCTTCAAGAAAGAGTTTTCCACAGACGCTTATCCAGGAATCTACGCCTTGGACTGTGAGATGTGCTACACCACGCATGGCCTGGAGCTGACCCGCGTCACCGTGGTGGACGCCGACATGCAAGTGGTGTACGACACCTTCGTCAAGCCCGACAACGAGATCGTGGACTACAACACCAGGTTTTCCGGAGTGACCGAGGCCGACGTCGCCAAGACGAGCGTCACGTTGCCCGAAGTCCAAGCCATCCTGCTGAGCTTTTTCAGCGCCCAAACCATCCTCATCGGGCACAGCCTGGAGAGCGATCTGCTGGCCCTCAAGCTGATCCACAGCACCGTGGTGGACACGGCCGTGCTCTTCCCGCACTACCTGGGTTTCCCCTACAAGCGTTCCCTCAGGAATCTCGCGGCCGACTACCTGGGACAGATCATCCAGGACAGCCAGGACGGCCACAACTCCAGCGAGGACGCAAACGCCTGCCTGCAGCTGGCGATGTGGAAGTTTCGACAGCGCGCCCAGATCCAGCCACGCCACCGGTCCGCCTCTCCCGCCGCCCTGGCCTGTCCTGAGCCCCAGGCCTCTTCCCAAACTGCCATCGATCCCGAGAGCTAGCCCTGTCCACCTCGCCGCAAAGCGAAAGAAACTGGAGCAGCCGGCGGCAGGAGAGGGCCAAAAGCCAAGACTAACCCCGACCCCGGACTCCCAGTCCCCCGGAGTCCCTGCCGCGGGCCGTCGTCCCTGTCCCCATCCCTCTGCCCCTCCCAGACCTCTGTCCTTCCACCAATGGGCTCCCCGAGGCCCCAGCCGCCACTCCCAGTCCCCGGAGACCCTGCCGCCGCCCCTGGCGCCTGTGCCCATCCCTCTGCCCCTCCCAGACCTCTGGCCTTCCACCACTAGCCTCCCCCAGCCCACCTGGACTTCCCCGGCCTCTGACAACAAGGCCAGCCCCCAGGCCCACCAGCCTCCTGATCGTCTTCGTTCTTGGGCCTCTTCCCCTTCTGTGGGGCTGTCTGAACCTCCCCTCCCCCACCCGATTTTTCCCCCGCCCCCGGGGCAGGCGCAGAATAAATGTCTCTATGAAGTTAAAAATTAAAAATAAAAAAAAAGCTAAAAACAACTCAAAGTCCTTTGCTTTTGAATGTGCGCTTACCTGGTTTTCTCTAGAGGCACCACTGTGAGGTGGCTCAAGCCCTTAGGCTCTGGAGTTAGACATCTGGGTTCCCATTCCAATTCCACCACTGACTAGCTTTGTCATATTGGACGCATAACCTTTTTGCGCTTCTACTTCTTGATCTTTCAAGTGTCATCAGAAGATAATTAGACACCCACACAATAGCAATGGGAGATTTTAACACCCCACCGTCAACATGAAACAGATCAACGAGACAGAAAGTTGAAAAGGATATCCAGGAACTGAACTTAGCTCTGCACCAAGCAGACCGAATAGACATCTACATTAACTCTCCACCCCAAATCAACAGAATATACATTCTTCTCAGCACCACATCACACTTATTCCAAAACTGACCACATAGTTGGAAGGAAAGCACTCCTCCGCAAATGCAAAAGAACAGAAATTACAACCAACTGTCTCTCAGACCCCAGGGCAGTCAAACTGGACCTCAGGATGAAGAAACTCACTCAAAACCGCTCAACTACACGGAAACGGAGCAATCTGCTCCTGAGTGACTACTGGGTACATAGCGAAATGAAGACAGAATAAAGATGTTCTTTGAAACCAATGAGAACAAAGACACAACATACCAGAATCTCTGGGATACATTGAAAGCAGTGTGTAGAGGGAAACGTAGCATTAAATGCCCACAAGAGAAAGCAGGAAAGATCTAAAATGGACACCCTCACGTCCCAATTCAAAGAACCAGGGAAGCAAGAGCAAACACAATGCCTGAATCAGTCAGTCAACTTCCAACAGGGCTCCAAGAGAGAATGAACCACCATGCCTCTTTAAATCCACGTTTCTATTTGGAATCTTCAATGAGAGATGAGACACTAAGCAGCTAGTTTTGGTGGAATGGCTGATTTTGTCAATGTTTTCGGTGTGTGAGTGTGTGTGTGTGTGTGTATGTATAGATAACTAAATTAAACTGATAATCTGGATGCTTACATTTCCATTCATTTAATTTGTGTATGTGAGCCCACGCACACGTATATACACACACACTAACACTTCCAGAACACTGACTTAGTGAAGAACTGGATTTCCAGTGTGTCAGACAAATTTCAGAAAGCGCTGAAGAAGGGCATTTCTGATGGATTTCACCGTTCCTGGAATTTTACTTTCCTTTATAACTTCGAGTTCTTCTCTGGAGATTTAATAGATAAAAGTCTTTTGCAGTGTACGTTATTTCATTGTATTTTTATAATTTATTTAAATTGTCATTTTAAATTGACAAATAAAAATGATAGATATTTATGGTGTACAACATGATGTTTCATATATGTATACATTGTGGAATGACACAAAAATCAAGCTAATTAACACATTCGTTTCCTCACATACTGATTTTATGGTGATGAGAACATGTTTCAAATCTACTCTGATAGCACATTTCAAGTATACAGTACATAGTTACCCACTGTGGTTGCCGTGCTGTTCAACATATCTCTAGAACTATTCGTATCTGAAATTTTGTATCATTAGACTAACATCTCCCAATCCCTCCCCGGCCCCTGCCTCGTGTAAGCAGCGTTCTGCTCTCTACGACTCTGAGTTCCACTTTTTTACATTGCACATAGAAGTGAGATCGTGCAGTATTTGTATTTCTGTGTTTGCTTTTTAAAACTTTATGATGTATTGATGTATTTTTTCAGACAGTGTCGGAGTCTGTCACCAAGGCTGGAGTACAGTGACACAAACACGGCTCACCACGGCCTCCACCTCCCGGGGTCAAGAGATCCTCCCACTTCAGCCT
Source organism: Pongo pygmaeus (assembly GCF_028885625.2). Taxonomy (NCBI): domain Eukaryota; kingdom Metazoa; phylum Chordata; class Mammalia; order Primates; family Hominidae; genus Pongo; species Pongo pygmaeus. The sequence continues at coordinate 53,047,680 of NC_072380.2, forward strand.
CCTGAGTAGCTAGGACTACAGGCGTCCAACACCACACCTGGCTAATTTTTGTATTTTTTGTAGAGATGGTTGATCTCCAACTCCTGGGCTCAACTCTTCCTCCTCCCTTCTCCTCCCAAAGTCCTGGGATTACAGGCCTGAGCCACTGTGTCTGGCCTTTGCTTTATTTCACACCGTAGAACATCCTCTAGGCTCATTCATGTTGCTAATGATAAGATTTCTTTCTTTTTCAAGGCTGAATAGGATTCTATTGGATATATGTACCTATATAGATAGAGAGATAGATAGATAGATATTTATTATTATTGTTTTGGGGGGGATATGGTTTCGCTCGTGTTCCCCAGGCTGGAGTGCAGTGGCATGATTTCGGCTCACTACAACCTCTGCCTCCCAGGCTGAAGTGATTCTCCTGCCTCAGCTGAGATTAAAGGCATGTCCCATCATGTGCGGCCAATTTTGTGTTTCTAGGAGAGATGGGTTTTCACCATGTTGGCCAGGCTGGTCTCGAACTCCAACAATTCTACTTCAACTATTTATTGGATACAAATATTTATGTGTGAGAAACAAGATTTTCAAGAGTGAAAGATTTAAAAACGACTTAATTGTACATCAGTAAGAGGCTGGCTAACTAAATCAGAGTACGTTCATCCTTACAGAAGAATACTATGCAGCTAGAACAAAACCAAATGGAGGAAACTCTTCCAAATGGTAACTTGGAATGATGTTCAAGACTTATTGTAAAATAAGTTTACAGTAAGGTGTAAGGTACCTTATGGCAAAATTCTCTCAGAAATGTGTGTGTGTGGATTTCAAGTCATCCCAGTCCTAGAACATTGTGCTCTTTAGAGATGCCATACCTGTCTTTCCCTTTGTAATATCAAAGCAGTAATATCTTCTCTGGAGGCTTGTTGGGTGAATTTAATGGAAGAAAGTTAAGGAGGTACCAGAACCATTGCTGTTTCCCCTCCGTAGCCCTGCCACCCACTAAAGAAAGTTGGATGAGATTACTTAATGATTTCCCATTAAGTTGTATTTCCAAATATCATGATTACCATTTGAATGTAGTTGGTATGGAGCTTCGTGAGTGTGTGCTTCGTTTATTATGCATCACGGTCAGCTCCTTGTTATTTGCCTCCTAGTTATCATAGTAAAACTCTACTCCTCTACTCCGAGGAGCCCCTACCATCCGTATCGTCACTTTCCGGCCCAGCACTCTTCATGCTCGTTCGTTTAAAGCATTCTACATTGGGCAAATGAATCTTGGAAGGCAAAAGCTACTGAATTTAGCGAGTTTGTGGAGGCGTTCCCACCGATCAGCCAGGTGGAGTTCCACACACCCGATGACTGCACAACTCCTATAAGGCAGCAATATGCTGCAAACCCAGACGGCCACTCTTCTCACCCCTCGTCCCTTTGCTGTTCTGGATAATGAGGTCAATAGTCACCTAGGCAACTTGCAAAACTAACTGAAATGGAGAAAGGCCTTCCGGCTGGTGACTAGCCGAGGTCCACCTGGCCCCAATAAGCTGCTGAACAAGAAGGGCTGCCAGAAATTTCCCCCTAGGGAATTTGGTGGAGACGAAGACCTGCTCACTGGACAACGGTTCCTCCCAGGATACCCCCAAGCTGAAGAAGCGGGCTCTGAGCCACCCCCTTTCACCCTCCTTTTCCCCACCCTGGCCTGCTGAAGGTGCGCGTCAGGATGCGGACTACTGAGCCCTAAAGAAATAAGTCCTTCCACTTTGACCCCACGGAGGATTGCCTGTGCGGATCTTCAACGAGTCTACCAGTGTCTAGACACGGGAGCAGTTCTGTCTGGCACAGCAGCTCCCTCAAGGAAGACAAGAGTGAGGAGAAAGGAAACTCAAGTCTGACCATTCTGTCCTGGGAGACAAGAGGAGGATCTCATCTCTCATCTTTCCAAGCAAGGCAACGAGACTTTCTCTCATCTTTCCAAGCAAGGCAAGGAGACTTTTTCTCATGAGGAAACAAAAAGAAGTTGGAAGGAACGAAACCAGCCTGGAAGGTGAATTCCTAAGGATTGCCCATTGAAACTGACAAAATGGCCCTTGTTTGACGAGAGGAATGAGCAGAGCATTGATGTGGTCAAAAAGGACTCGAGTGAGACTTTCCCAGCATGTTTCTACCAAAGCTTTGTCTAAGTTTCGCAAAACACTCTCCTAATAAGCAGATGTTTGGCTCTTCAGAAAGTCAACATGCAAAATGCCTTGAGCGTCCCATAACACTGATGCCATGATGTTGCCTTTGGTCTGCCCTCCTTTTCCTTTGACTGGACCACTGCCATCTCTTGGTAGCCATCGCTTTGATGACGCTTTGTCTTCAGGATCATATTGGCAAAGCCATGTTCCAAATTCCGGTTACAATTTGTCAAACAGGTGCCCCAGGATCGTGATCCCTCCTGTTGAAAATTTCCACTGATAGCTCTCGTCGTCACTGCAGCTGATCTGGGCACAATGGTTTTCACAGCCACTGCAGGATTCATCTTCCACATCTTCTCATCTCTTCTTGAAACAAGCCATACCTCCGTAAAGAGTTGATTTCTTTGGGCTAGTGTCCTTAGAAGCTTTTCTTCAAACATCAATGATTTCTTCATTCTTCCACCCAAGCTTCACCGTCAATTGGATGTTTGCTCTTGCTGCAATTTTAGCGGAATTCAAGTTGCACTGATAGGAGGCCTTTTCAGTGGATGTCTCATCCTTCTTAGTGCCTCCAATGAGATCCAGTTCAGAAAGGTTGTAAGAAGTTAGTACATGTTTATTTTAGTGAAAACGAATTGAAATCCATGCATAGATTTCTCACCATGTACATTTTCTATGAACTTTCGGAAGACCCCCTGTACTGAATATTGCCCAAATCCTGGGAGAGAAGTGGATGCGGTCCACTTCCTGTCTTCAGTTTGCCCACAGTGGAGGAGTGCACAGAGCAGGGAAAGGCAGCCCCAGAGAGAGGCATGCCCTCCAGCATGCAGCAGACTGCTGGCCCAGTCCTGGCTCCATGGGTTGCTGTGTGGGCCCAGCAAGCTGACCAACCTCCCTGAACCTTAATTTAATCCTAGGTAGCCCAATTCCACTCGCTATTATAGGACTGCTGTGCAGGGACAGTCAATTAACTTAAGAAAAGGAACCTAGCTCCAAGGTTGGCAACCGGGAATTCCAGTTGATTCCATGGGCGGACCCCCTGAGGAATTCCCAAGCTGAAGTCTCGTGGAAGATGAGGTTCAGTGTGACTAGACTGAAGCACCAATCCAATGAAGGGGAAGTCCCACCCACTCTGCCCTGTGCCTGTATAAAGGTGAGGCGGGGCGGCCGCGCCACTCATTGAAGCCGCCAGTTGGGAGAGGAGCAGAGCCAGGCCGGTGCTCCCGAAGGCAGCAAGATGTTGCGAGCCACAGCTCCCTGCTGGTTCCCACCTGCATACCCAGAAGCTAAGAAGGTGGCCGAGGAGGCGGCCCACGAGGCAAGCCGCCATTTGGGAGAGGAGCAGAGCCAGGTCGGTGTTCCCGAAGGCAGCAAGATGTTGCGAGCCACAGCTCCCTGCTGGTTCCCACCTGCATGCCCAGAAGCCAAGAAGGTGGCCGAGGAGGCGGCCCTCGAGGCAAGCCGCCAGTTGGGAGAGGAGCAGAGCCAGGCCGGTGCTCCCGAAGGCAGCAAGATGTTGCGAGCCACAGCTCCCTGCTGGTTCCCACCTGCATACCCAGAAGCTAAGAAGGTGGCCGAGGAGGCGCCCCACGAGGCAAGCCGCCATTTGGGAGTGGAGCAGAGCCAGGTCGGTGTTCCCGAAGGCAGCAAGATGTTGCGAGCCACAGCTCCCTGCTGGTTCCCTCCTGCATACCCAGAAGCCAAGAAGGTGGCCGAGGAGGCGGCCCTCGAGGCTCCAGAATTCCCACTGCCCTCTCATCAGCCTGCCCAGAGCTTCGGGCTCTGCGTGCCCCAGATGCACAACCAGGCCTCAGCACTCGTGGACATCCGGGCGGAGCCCCAGAATAGGGGTCCGGCGGTGCCCCCAGCGTGGCCCAAGATGGCGACGGAGGCGTGGTACTTCCCCGCGCAGAGGGGGTCGGCCTGCTGCTTGCCAGCCGCCCCAAGGCTGACAGAGAGGCCCTGTGGAGTCCGCATCTCAGCCCCCAGGGAGAGGAAGAGGATCGCCCACTTTCCCAGCCCCTGCTTGGTCGCAGGTCGCACCGATGCCAAGAGAACCCGGGTGGCCGGCAGCAGCCAACGCTCCAATGGCTCCAGGGTCGGCACACAGCCACGGAAGACTGGTCGCAACAGACGGGGGAGGGCATGCAAGACCTCCACCACACTCAGCTCTAAGCGAATCGTCCGTCGTCCATCCTTACCGACTTGGAAGAAACCCATTATCCTCCGAAGGTCTCGCTGCCAAGTCCCCACCGTCATCCGCCGAGGCTATCTCCAACTGTTCACCAAAGAGTGTCTCAAGTTCTGCGCCTCCCAGCAGGAGGCCGAGGAGAAGGCGCTGAACGAGGAGAAGGTGGCCTACGACTGCAGCCCCAACAAGAACATGTACCTGAATGTGGTCCTGAACACCCTCAAGAGACTGAAGGGCCTGACCCCCAGCTCCATGCCGGGCCTCAGCAGGGCCGCCCTGTACAGCCGCCTCCAGGAGTTCCTGCTCACCCAGGACCAGCTCAAGGAGAACGGCTACCCCTTCCCGCACCCCGAGCGGCCCGGAGGCGCCGTCCTCTTCACTGGCCAGGGGAAGGGGCCCGGCGACTCCTCCTGCAGGGTCTGCTGCCGTTGTGGCACCGACTACCTGGTGTCCTCCTCGGGCCGCTGTCTACGCGACCAGTTGTGTTATTATCACTGGGGGCGGGTCCGCTCCAGCCAAGTGGCTGGAGGCCGGGTTAGCCAGTACACCTGCTGTGCAGCTGCTCCTGGCTCAGTGGGCTGCCAGGTGGCGAAGCAGCACGTGCGGGACGGCCGCAAGGAGAGCCTCCATGGCTTCGTGAAGACCTTCAAGAAAGAGTTTTCCACAGACGCTTATCCAGGAATCTACGCCTTGGACTGTGAGATGTGCTACACCACGCATGGCCTGGAGCTGACCCGCGTCACCGTGGTGGACGCCGACATGCAAGTGGTGTACGACACCTTCGTCAAGCCCGACAACGAGATCGTGGACTACAACACCAGGTTTTCCGGAGTGACCGAGGCCGACGTCGCCAAGACGAGCGTCACGTTGCCCGAAGTCCAAGCCATCCTGCTGAGCTTTTTCAGCGCCCAAACCATCCTCATCGGGCACAGCCTGGAGAGCGATCTGCTGGCCCTCAAGCTGATCCACAGCACCGTGGTGGACACGGCCGTGCTCTTCCCGCACTACCTGGGTTTCCCCTACAAGCGTTCCCTCAGGAATCTCGCGGCCGACTACCTGGGACAGATCATCCAGGACAGCCAGGACGGCCACAACTCCAGCGAGGACGCAAACGCCTGCCTGCAGCTGGCGATGTGGAAGGTTCGACAGCGCGCCCAGATCCAGCCACGCCACCGGTCCGCCTCTCCCGCCGCCCTGGCCTGTCCTGAGCCCCAGGCCTCTTCCCAAACTGCCATCGATCCCGAGAGCTAGCCCTGTCCACCTCGCCGCAAAGCGAAAGAAACTGGAGCAGCCGGCGGCAGGAGAGGGCCAAAAGCCAAGACTAACCCCGACCCCGGACTCCCAGTCCCCCGGAGTCCCTGCCGCGGGCCGTCGTCCCTGTCCCCATCCCTCTGCCCCTCCCAGACCTCTGTCCTTCCACCAATGGGCTCCCCGAGGCCCCAGCCGCCACTCCCAGTCCCCGGAGACCCTGCCGCCGCCCCTGGCGCCTGTGCCCATCCCTCTGCCCCTCCCAGACCTCTGGCCTTCCACCACTAGCCTCCCCCAGCCCACCTGGACTTCCCCGGCCTCTGACAACAAGGCCAGCCCCCAGGCCCACCAGCCTCCTGATCGTCTTCGTTCTTGGGCCTCTTCCCCTTCTGTGGGGCTGTCTGAACCTCCCCTCCCCCACCCGATTTTTCCCCCGCCCCCGGGGCAGGCGCAGAATAAATGTCTGTATGAAGTTAAAAATTAAAAATAAAAAAAAAGCTAAAAACAACTCAAAGTCCTTTGCTTTTGAATGTGCGCTTACCTGGTTTTCTCTAGAGGCACCACTGTGAGGTGGCTCAAGCCCTTAGGCTCTGGAGTTAGACATCTGGGTTCCCATTCCAATTCCACCACTGACTAGCTTTGTCATATTGGACGCATAACCTTTTTGCGCTTCTACTTCTTGATCTTTCAAGTGTCATCAGAAGATAATTAGACACCCACACAATAGCAATGGGAGATTTTAACACCCCACCGTCAACATGAAACAGATCAACGAGACAGAAAGTTGAAAAGGATATCCAGGAACTGAACTTAGCTCTGCACCAAGCAGACCGAATAGACATCTACATTAACTCTCCACCCCAAATCAACAGAATATACATTCTTCTCAGCACCACATCACACTTATTCCAAAACTGACCACATAGTTGGAAGGAAAGCACTCCTCCGCAAATGCAAAAGAACAGAAATTACAACCAACTGTCTCTCAGACCCCAGGGCAGTCAAACTGGACCTCAGGATGAAGAAACTCACTCAAAACCGCTCAACTACACGGAAACGGAGCAATCTGCTCCTGAGTGACTACTGGGTACATAGCGAAATGAAGACAGAATAAAGATGTTCTTTGAAACCAATGAGAACCAAGACACAACATACCAGAATCTCTGGGATACATTGAAAGCAGTGTGTAGAGGGAAACGTAGCATTAAATGCCCACAAGAGAAAGCAGGAAAGATCTAAAATGGACACCCTCACGTCCCAATTCAAAGAACCAGGGAAGCAAGAGCAAACACAATGCCTGAATCAGTCAGTCAACTTCCAACAGGGCTCCAAGAGAGAATGAACCACCATGCCTCTTTAAATCCACGTTTCTATTTGGAATCTTCAATGAGAGATGAGACACTAAGCAGCTAGTTTTGGTGGAATGGCTGATTTTGTCAATGTTTTCGGTGTGTGAGTGTGTGTGTGTGTGTGTATGTATGGATAACTAAATTAAACTGATAATCTGGATGCTTACATTTCCATTCATTTAATTTGTGTATGTGAGCCCACGCACACGTATATACACACACACTAACACTTCCAGAACACTGACTTAGTGAAGAACTGGATTTCCAGTGTGTCAGACAAATTTCAGAAAGCGCTGAAGAAGGGCATTTCTGATGGATTTCACCGTTCCTGGAATTTTATTTTCCTTTATAACTTAGAGTTCTTCTCTGGAGATTTAATAGATAAAAGTCTTTTGCAGTGTACGTTATTTCATTGTATTTTTATAATTTATTTGAATTGTCATTTGAAATTGACAGATAAAAATGATAGATATTTATGGTGTACAACATGATGTTTCATATATGTATACATTGTGGAATGACACAAAAATCAAGCTAATTAACACATTCGTTTCCTCACATACTGATTTTATGGTGATGAGAACATGTTTCAAATCTACTCTGATAGCACATTTCAAGTATACAGTACATAGTTACCCACTGTGGTTGCCGTGCTGTTCAACATATCTCTAGAACTATTCGTATCTGAAATTTTGTATCATTAGACTAACATCTCCCAATCCCTCCCCGGCCCCTGCCTCGGGTAAGCAGCGTTCTGCTCTCTACGACTCTGAGTTCCACTTTTTTACATTGCACATAGAAGTGAGATCGTGCAGTATTTGTATTTCTGTGTTTGCTTTTTAAAACTTTTTGATGTATTGATGTATTTTTTCAGACAGTGTCGGAGTCTGTCACCAAGGCTGGAGTACAGTGACACAAACACGGCTCACCACGGCCTCCACCTCCCGGGGTCAAGAGATCCTCCCACTTCAGCCTCCTGAGTAGCTAGGACTACAGGCGTCCAACACCACACCTGGCTAATTTTTGTATTTTTTGTAGAGATGGTTTATCTCCAACTCCTGGGCTCAACTCTTCCTCCTCCCTTCTCCTCCCAAAGTCCTGGGATTACAGGCCTGAGCCACTGTGTCTGGCCTTTGCTTTATTTCACACAGTAGAACATCCTCTAGGCTCATTCATGTTGCTAATGATAAGATTTCTTTCTTTTTCAAGGCTGAATAGGATTCTATTGGATATATGTACCTATATAGATAGATAGATAGATAGATAGATAGACATTTATTATTATTGTTTTGGGGGGGATATGGTTTCGCTCGTGTTCCCCAGGCTGGAGTGCAGTGGCATGATTTCGGCTCACTACAACCTCTGCCTCCCAGGCTGAAGTGATTCTCCTGCCTCAGCTGAGATTAAAGGCATGTCCCATCATGTGCGGCCAATTTTGTGTTTCTAGGAGAGATGGGTTTTCACCATGTTGGCCAGGCTGGTCTCGAACTCCAACAATTCTACTTCAACTATTTATTGGAAACAAATACTTATGTGTGAGAAACAAGATTTTCAAGAGTGAAAGATTTAAAAACGACTTAATTGTACATCAGTAAGAGGCTGGCTAACTAAATCAGAGTACGTTCATCCTTACAGAAGAATACTATGCAGCTAGAACAAAACCAAACGGGGGAAACTCTTCCAAATGGTAACTTGGAATGATGTTCAAGACTTATTGTAAAATAAGTTTACAGTAAGGTGTAAGGTACCTTATGGCAAAATTCTCTCAGAAATGTGTGTGTGTGGATTTCAAGTCATCCCAGTCCTAGAACATTGTGCTCTTTAGAGATGCCATACCTGTCTTTCCCTTTGTAATATCAAAGCAGTAATATCTTCTCTGGAGGCTTGTTGGGTGAATTGAATGGAAGAAAGTTAAGGAGGTACCAGAACCATTGCTGTTTCCCCTCCGTAGCCCTGCCACCCACTAAAGAAAGTTGGATGAGATTACTTAATGATTTCCCATTAAGTTGTATTTCCAAATATCATGATTACCATTTGAATGTAGTTGGTATGGAGCTTCGTGAGTGTGTGCTTCGTTTATTATGCATCACGTTCAGCTCCTTGTTATTTGCCTCCTAGTTATCATAGTAAAACTCTACTCCTCTACTCCGAGGAGCCCCTACCATCCGTATCGTCACTTTCCGGCCCAGCACTCTTCATGCTCGTTCGTTTAAAGCATTCTACATTGGGCAAATGAATCTTGGAAGGCAAAAGCTACTGAATTTAGCGAGTTTGTGGAGGCGTTCCCACCGATCAGCCAGGTGGAGTTCCACACACCCGATGACTGCACAACTCCTATAAGGCCGCAATATGCTGCAAACCCAGACGGCCACTCTTCTCACCCCTCGTCCCTTTGCTGTTCTGGATAATGAGGTCAATAGTCACCTAGGCAACTTGCAAAACTAACTGAAATGGAGAAAGGCCTTCCGGCTGGTGACTAGCCGAGGTCCACCTGGCCCCAATAAGCTGCTGAACAAGAAGGGCTGCCAGAAATTTCCCCCTAGGGAATTTGGTGGAGACGAAGACCTGCTCACTGGACAACGGTTCCTCCCAGGATACCCCCAAGCTGAAGAAGCGGGCTCTGAGCCACCCCCTTTCACCCTCCTTTTCCCCACCCTGGCCTGCTGAAGGTGCGCGTCAGGATGCGGACTACTGAGCCCTAAAGAAATAAGTCCTTCCACTTTGACCCCACGGAGGATTGCCTGTGCGGATCTTCAACGAGTCTACCAGTGTCTAGACACGGGAGCAGTTCTGTCTGGCACAGCAGCTCCCTCAAGGAAGACAAGAGTGAGGAGAAAGGAAACTCAAGTCTGACCATTCTGTCCTGGGAGACAAGAGGAGGATCTCATCTCTCATCTTTCCAAGCAAGGCAACGAGACTTTCTCTCATCTTTCCAAGCAAGGCAAGGAGACTTTTTCTCATGAGGAAACAAAAAGAAGTTGGAAGGAACGAAACCAGCCTGGAAGGTGAATTCCTAAGGATTGCCCATTGAAACTGACAAAATGGCCCTTGTTTGACGAGAGGAATGAGCAGAGCATTGATGTGGTCAAAAAGGACTCGAGTGAGACTTTCCCAGCATGTTTCTACCAAAGCTTTGTCTAAGTTTCGCAAAACACTCTCCTAATAAGCAGATGTTTGGCTCTTCAGAAAGTCAACATGCAAAATGCCTTGAGCGTCCCATAACACTGATGCCATGATGTTGCCTTTGGTCTGCCCTCCTTTTCCTTTGACTGGACCACTGCCATCTCTTGGTAGCCATCGCTTTGATGACGCTTTGTCTTCAGGATCATATTGGCAAAGCCATGTTCCAAATTCCGGTTACAATTTGTCAAACAGGTGCCCCAGGATCGTGATCCCTCCTGTTGAAAATTTCCACTGATAGCTCTCGTCGTCACTGCAGCTGATCTGGGCACAATGGTTTTCACAGCCACTGCAGGATTCATCTTCCACATCTTCTCATCTCTTCTTGAAACAAGCCATACCTCCGTAAAGAGTTGATTTCTTTGGGCTAGTGTCCTTAGAAGCTTTTCTTCAAACATCAATGATTTCTTCATTCTTCCACCCAAGCTTCACCGTCAATTGGATGTTTGCTCTTGCTGCAATTTTAGCGGAATTCAAGTTGCACTGATAGGAGGCCTTTTCAGTGGATGTCTCATCCTTCTTAGTGCCTCCAATGAGATCCAGTTCAGAAAGGTTGTAAGAAGTTAGTACATGTTTATTTTAGTGAAAACGAATTGAAATCCATGCATAGATTTCTCACCATGTACATTTTCTATGAACTTTCGGAAGACCCCCTGTACTGAATATTGCCCAAATCCTGGGAGAGAAGTGGATGCGGTCCACTTCCTGTCTTCAGTTTGCCCACAGTGGAGGAGTGCACAGAGCAGGGAAAGGCAGCCCCAGAGAGAGGCATGCCCTCCAGCATGCAGCAGACTGCTGGCCCAGTCCTGGCTCCATGGGTTGCTGTGTGGGCCCAGCAAGCTGACCAACCTCCCTGAACCTTAATTTAATCCTAGGTAGCCCAATTCCACTCGCTATTATAGGACTGCTGTGCAGGGACAGTCAATTAACTTAAGAAAAGGAACCTAGCTCCAAGGTTGGCAACCGGGAATTCCAGTTGATTCCATGGGCGGACCCCCTGAGGAATTCCCAAGCTGAAGTCTCGTGGAAGATGAGGTTCAGTGTGACTAGACTGAAGCACCAATCCAATGAAGGGGAAGTCCCACCCACTCTGCCCTGTGCCTGTATAAAGGTGAGGCGGGGCGGCCGCGCCACTCATTGAAGCCGCCAGTTGGGAGAGGAGCAGAGCCAGGCCGGTGCTCCCGAAGGCAGCAAGATGTTGCGAGCCACAGCTCCCTGCTGGTTCCCACCTGCATACCCAGAAGCTAAGAAGGTGGCCGAGGAGGCGGCCCACGAGGCAAGCCGCCATTTGGGAGAGGAGCAGAGCCAGGTCGGTGTTCCCGAAGGCAGCAAGATGTTGCGAGCCACAGCTCCCTGCTGGTTCCCACCTGCATGCCCAGAAGCCAAGAAGGTGGCCGAGGAGGCGGCCCTCGAGGCAAGCCGCCAGTTGGGAGAGGAGCAGAGCCAGGCCGGTGCTCCCGAAGGCAGCAAGATGTTGCGAGCCACAGCTCCCTGCTGGTTCCCACCTGCATACCCAGAAGCTAAGAAGGTGGCCGAGGAGGCGCCCCACGAGGCAAGCCGCCATTTGGGAGTGGAGCAGAGCCAGGTCGGTGTTCCCGAAGGCAGCAAGATGTTGCGAGCCACAGCTCCCTGCTGGTTCCCTCCTGCATACCCAGAAGCCAAGAAGGTGGCCGAGGAGGCGGCCCTCGAGGCTCCAGAATTCCCACTGCCCTCTCATCAGCCTGCCCAGAGCTTCGGGCTCTGCGTGCCCCAGATGCACAACCAGGCCTCAGCACTCGTGGACATCCGGGCGGAGCCCCAGAATAGGGGTCCGGCGGTGCCCCCAGCGTGGCCCAAGATGGCGACGGAGGCGTGGTACTTCCCCGCGCAGAGGGGGTCGGCCTGCTGCTTGCCAGCCGCCCCAAGGCTGACAGAGAGGCCCTGTGGAGTCCGCATCTCAGCCCCCAGGGAGAGGAAGAGGATCGCCCACTTTCCCAGCCCCTGCTTGGTCGCAGGTCGCACCGATGCCAAGAGAACCCGGGTGGCCGGCAGCAGCCAACGCTCCAATGGCTCCAGGGTCGGCACACAGCCACGGAAGACTGGTCGCAACAGACGGTGGAGGGCATGCAAGACCTCCACCACACTCAGCTCTAAGCGAATCGTCCGTCGTCCATCCTTACCGACTTGGAAGAAACCCATTATCCTCCGAAGGTCTCGCTGCCAAGTCCCCACCGTCATCCGCCGAGGCTATCTCCAACTGTTCACCAAAGAGTGTCTCAAGTTCTGCGCCTCCCAGCAGGAGGCCGAGGAGAAGGCGCTGAACGAGGAGAAGGTGGCCTACGACTGCAGCCCCAACAAGAACATGTACCTGAATGTGGTCCTGAACACCCTCAAGAGACTGAAGGGCCTGACCCCCAGCTCCATGCCGGGCCTCAGCAGGGCCGCCCTGTACAGCCGCCTCCAGGAGTTCCTGCTCACCCAGGACCAGCTCAAGGAGAACGGCTACCCCTTCCCGCACCCCGAGCGGCCCGGAGGCGCCGTCCTCTTCACTGGCCAGGGGAAGGGGCCCGGCGACTCCTCCTGCAGGGTCTGCTGCCGTTGTGGCACCGACTACCTGGTGTCCTCCTCGGGCCGCTGTCTACGCGACCAGTTGTGTTATTATCACTGGGGGCGGGTCCGCTCCAGCCAAGTGGCTGGAGGCCGGGTTAGCCAGTACACCTGCTGTGCAGCTGCTCCTGGCTCAGTGGGCTGCCAGGTGGCAAAGCAGCACGTGCGGGACGGCCGCAAGGAGAGCCTCCATGGCTTCGTGAAGACCTTCAAGAAAGAGTTTTCCACAGACGCTTATCCAGGAATCTACGCCTTGGACTGTGAGATGTGCTACACCACGCATGGCCTGGAGCTGACCCGCGTCACCGTGGTGGACGCCGACATGCAAGTGGTGTACGACACCTTCGTCAAGCCCGACAACGAGATCGTGGACTACAACACCAGGTTTTCCGGAGTGACCGAGGCCGACGTCGCCAAGACGAGCGTCACGTTGCCCGAAGTCCAAGCCATCCTGCTGAGCTTTTTCAGCGCCCAAACCATCCTCATCGGGCACAGCCTGGAGAGCGATCTGCTGGCCCTCAAGCTGATCCACAGCACCGTGGTGGACACGGCCGTGCTCTTCCCGCACTACCTGGGTTTCCCCTACAAGCGTTCCCTCAGGAATCTCGCGGCCGACTACCTGGGACAGATCATCCAGGACAGCCAGGACGGCCACAACTCCAGCGAGGACGCAAACGCCTGCCTGCAGCTGGCGATGTGGAAGGTTCGACAGCGCGCCCAGATCCAGCCACGCCACCGGTCCGCCTCTCCCGCCGCCCTGGCCTGTCCTGAGCCCCAGGCCTCTTCCCAAACTGCCATCGATCCCGAGAGCTAGCCCTGTCCACCTCGCCGCAAAGCGAAAGAAACTGGAGCAGCCGGCGGCAGGAGAGGGCCAAAAGCCAAGACTAACCCCGACCCCGGACTCCCAGTCCCCTGGAGTCCCTGCCGCGGGCCGTCGTCCCTGTCCCCATCCCTCTGCCCCTCCCAGACCTCTGTCCTTCCACCAATGGGCTCCCCGAGGCCCCAGCCGCCACTCCCAGTCCCCGGAGACCCTGCCGCCGCCCCTGGCGCCTGTGCCCATCCCTCTGCCCCTCCCAGACCTCTGGCCTTCCACCACTAGCCTCCCCCAGCCCACCTGGACTTCCCCGGCCTCTGACAACAAGGCCAGCCCCCAGGCCCACCAGCCTCCTGATCGTCTTCGTTCTTGGGCCTCTTCCCCTTCTGTGGGGCTGTCTGAACCTCCCCTCCCCCACCCGATTTTTCCCCCGCCCCCGGGGCAGGCGCAGAATTAATGTCTGTATGAAGTTAAAAATTAAAAATAAAAAAAAAGCTAAAAACAACTCAAAGTCCTTTGCTTTTGAATGTGCGCTTACCTGGTTTTCTCTAGAGGCACCACTGTGAGGTGGCTCAAGCCCTTAGGCTCTGGAGTTAGACATCTGGGTTCCCATTCCAATTCCACCACTGACTAGCTTTGTCATATTGGACGCATAACTTTTTTGCGCTTCTACTTCTTGATCTTTCAAGTGTCATCAGAAGATAATTAGACACCCACACAATAGCAATGGGAGATTTTAACACCCCACCGTCAACATGAAACAGATCAACGAGACAGAAAGTTGAAAAGGATATCCAGGAACTGAACTTAGCTCTGCACCAAGCAGACCGAATAGACATCTACATTAACTCTCCACCCCAAATCAACAGAATATACATTCTTCTCAGCACCACATCACACTTATTCCAAAACTGACCACATAGTTGGAAGGAAAGCACTCCTCCGCAAATGCAAAAGAACAGAAATTACAACCAACTGTCTCTCAGACCCCAGGGCAGTCAAACTGGACCTCAGGATGAAGAAACTCACTCAAAACCGCTCAACTACACGGAAACGGAGCAATCTGCTCCTGAGTGACTACTGGGTACATAGCGAAATGAAGACAGAATAAAGATGTTCTTTGAAACCAATGAGAACAAAGACACAACATACCAGAATCTCTGGGATACATTGAAAGCAGTGTGTAGAGGGAAACGTAGCATTAAATGCCCACAAGAGAAAGCAGGAAAGATCTAAAATGGACACCCTCACGTCCCAATTCAAAGAACCAGGGAAGCAAGAGCAAACACAATGCCTGAATCAGTCAGTCAACTTCCAACAGGGCTCCAAGAGAGAATGAACCACCATGCCTCTTTAAATCCACGTTTCTATTTGGAATCTTCAATGAGAGATGAGACACTAAGCAGCTAGTTTTGGTGGAATGGCTGATTTTGTCAATGTTTTCGGTGTGTGAGTGTGTGTGTGTGTGTGTATGTATAGATAACTAAATTAAACTGATAATCTGGATGCTTACATTTCCATTCATTTAATTTGTGTATGTGAGCCCACGCACACGTATATACACACACACTAACACTTCCAGAACACTGACTTAGTGAAGAACTGGATTTCCAGTGTGTCAGACAAATTTCAGAAAGCGCTGAAGAAGGGCATTTCTGATGGATTTCACCGTTCCTGGAATTTTACTTTCCTTTATAACTTCGAGTTCTTCTCTGGAGATTTAATAGATAAAAGTCTTTTGCAGTGTACGTTATTTCATTGTATTTTTATAATTTATTTAAATTGTCATTTTAAATTGACAAATAAAAATGATAGATATTTATGGTGTACAACATGATGTTTCATATATGTATACATTGTGGAATGACACAAAAATCAAGCTAATTAACACATTCGTTTCCTCACATACTGATTTTATGGTGATGAGAACATGTTTCAAATCTACTCTGATAGCACATTTCAAGTATACAGTACATAGTTACCCACTGTGGTTGCCGTGCTGTTCAACATATCTCTAGAACTATTCGTATCTGAAATTTTGTATCATTAGACTAACATCTCCCAATCCCTCCCCGGCCCCTGCCTCGGGTAAGCAGCGTTCTGCTCTCTACGACTCTGAGTTCCACTTTTTTACATTGCACATAGAAGTGAGATCGTGCAGTATTTGTATTTCTGTGTTTGCTTTTTAAAACTTTATGATGTATTGATGTATTTTTTCAGACAGTGTCGGAGTCTGTCACCAAGGCTGGAGTACAGTGACACAAACACGGCTCACCACGGCCTCCACCTCCCGGGGTCAAGAGATCCTCCCACTTCAGCCTCCTGAGTAGCTAGGACTACAGGCGTCCAACACCACACCTGGCTAATTTTTGTATTTTTTGTAGAGATGGTTGATCTCCAACTCCTGGGCTCAACTCTTCCTCCTCCCTTCTCCTCCCAAAGTCCTGGGATTACAGGCCTGAGCCACTGTGTCTGGCCTTTGCTTTATTTCACACAGTAGAACATCCTCTAGGCTCATTCATGTTGCTAATGATAAGATTTCTTTCTTTTTCAAGGCTGAATCGGATTCTATTGGATATATGTACCTATATAGATAGAGAGATAGATAGATAGATATTTATTATTATTGTTTTGGGGGGGATATGGTTTCGCTCGTGTTCCCCAGGCTGGAGTGCAGTGGCATGATTTCGGCTCACTACAACCTCTGCCTCCCAGGCTGAAGTGATTCTCCTGCCTCAGCTGAGATTAAAGGCATGTCCCATCATGTGCGGCCAATTTTGTGTTTCTAGGAGAGATGGGTTTTCACCATGTTGGCCAGGCTGGTCTCGAACTCCAACAATTCTACTTCAACTATTTATTGGATACAAATATTTATGTGTGAGAAACAAGATTTTCAAGAGTGAAAGATTTAAAAACGACTTAATTGTACATCAGTAAGAGGCTGGCTAACTAAATCAGAGTACGTTCATCCTTACAGAAGAATACTATGCAGCTAGAACAAAACCAAATGGAGGAAACTCTTCCAAATGGTAACTTGGAATGATGTTCAAGACTTATTGTAAAATAAGTTTACAGTAAGGTGTAAGGTACCTTATGGCAAAATTCTCTCAGAAATGTGTGTGTGTGGATTTCAAGTCATCCCAGTCCTAGAACATTGTGCTCTTTAGAGATGCCATACCTGTCTTTCCCTTTGTAATATCAAAGCAGTAATATCTTCTCTGGAGGCTTGTTGGGTGAATTTAATGGAAGAAAGTTAAGGAGGTACCAGAACCATTGCTGTTTCCCCTCCGTAGCCCTGCCACCCACTAAAGAAAGTTGGATGAGATTACTTAATGATTTCCCATTAAGTTGTATTTCCAAATATCATGATTACCATTTGAATGTAGTTGGTATGGAGCTTCGTGAGTGTGTGCTTTGTTTATTATGCATCACGGTCAGCTCCTTGTTATTTGCCTCCTAGTTATCATAGTAAAACTCTACTCCTCTACTCCGAGGAGCCCCTACCATCCGTATCGTCACTTTCCGGCCCAGCACTCTTCATGCTCGTTCGTTTAAAGCATTCTACATTGGGCAAATGAATCTTGGAAGGCAAAAGCTACTGAATTTAGCGAGTTTGTGGAGGCGTTCCCACCGATCAGCCAGGTGGAGTTCCACACACCCGATGACTGCACAACTCCTATAAGGCAGCAATATGCTGCAAACCCAGACGGCCACTCTTCTCACCCCTCGTCCCTTTGCTGTTCTGGATAATGAGGTCAATAGTCACCTAGGCAACTTGCAAAACTAACTGAAATGGAGAAAGGCCTTCCGGCTGGTGACTAGCCGAGGTCCACCTGGCCCCAATAAGCTGCTGAACAAGAAGGGCTGCCAGAAATTTCCCCCTAGGGAATTTGGTGGAGACGAAGACCTGCTCACTGGACAACGGTTCCTCCCAGGATACCCCCAAGCTGAAGAAGCGGGCTCTGAGCCACCCCCTTTCACCCTCCTTTTCCCCACCCTGGCCTGCTGAAGGTGCGCGTCAGGATGCGGACTACTGAGCCCTAAAGAAATAAGTCCTTCCACTTTGACCCCACGGAGGATTGCCTGTGCTGATCTTCAACGAGTCTACCAGTGTCTAGACACGGGAGCAGTTCTGTCTGGCACAGCAGCTCCCTCAAGGAAGACAAGAGTGAGGAGAAAGGAAACTCAAGTCTGACCATTCTGTCCTGGGAGACAAGAGGAGGATCTCATCTCTCATCTTTCCAAGCAAGGCAACGAGACTTTCTCTCATCTTTCCAAGCAAGGCAAGGAGACTTTTTCTCATGAGGAAACAAAAAGAAGTTGGAAGGAACGAAACCAGCCTGGAAGGTGAATTCCTAAGGATTGCCCATTGAAACTGACAAAATGGCCCTTGTTTGACGAGAGGAATGAGCAGAGCATTGATGTGGTCAAAAAGGACTCGAGTGAGACTTTCCCAGCATGTTTCTACCAAAGCTTTGTCTAAGTTTCGCAAAACACTCTCCTAATAAGCAGATGTTTGGCTCTTCAGAAAGTCAACATGCAAAATGCCTTGAGCGTCCCATAACACTGATGCCATGATGTTGCCTTTGGTCTGCCCTCCTTTTCCTTTGACTGGACCACTGCCATCTCTTGGTAGCCATCGCTTTGATGACGCTTTGTCTTCAGGATCATATTGGCAAAGCCATGTTCCAAATTCCGGTTACAATTTGTCAAACAGGTGCCCCAGGATCGTGATCCCTCCTGTTGAAAATTTCCACTGATAGCTCTCGTCGTCACTGCAGCTGATCTGGGCACAATGGTTTTCACAGCCACTGCAGGATTCATCTTCCACATCTTCTCATCTCTTCTTGAAACAAGCCATACCTCCGTAAAGAGTTGATTTCTTTGGGCTAGTGTCCTTAGAAGCTTTTCTTCAAACATCAATGATTTCTTCATTCTTCCACCCAAGCTTCACCGTCAATTGGATGTTTGCTCTTGCTGCAATTTTAGCGGAATTCAAGTTGCACTGATAGGAGGCCTTTTCAGTGGATGTCTCATCCTTCTTAGTGCCTCCAATGAGATCCAGTTCAGAAAGGTTGTAAGAAGTTAGTACATGTTTATTTTAGTGAAAACGAATTGAAATCCATGCATAGATTTCTCACCATGTACATTTTCTATGAACTTTCGGAAGACCCCCTGTACTGAATATTGCCCAAATCCTGGGAGAGAAGTGGATGCGGTCCACTTCCTGTCTTCAGTTTGCCCACAGTGGAGGAGTGCACAGAGCAGGGAAAGGCAGCCCCAGAGAGAGGCATGCCCTCCAGCATGCAGCAGACTGCTGGCCCAGTCCTGGCTCCATGGGTTGCTGTGTGGGCCCAGCAAGCTGACCAACCTCCCTGAACCTTAATTTAATCCTAGGTAGCCCAATTCCACTCGCTATTATAGGACTGCTGTGCAGGGACAGTCAATTAACTTAAGAAAAGGAACCTAGCTCCAAGGTTGGCAACCGGGAATTCCAGTTGATTCCATGGGCGGACCCCCTGAGGAATTCCCAAGCTGAAGTCTCGTGGAAGATGAGGTTCAGTGTGACTAGACTGAAGCACCAATCCAATGAAGGGGAAGTCCCACCCACTCTGCCCTGTGCCTGTATAAAGGTGAGGCGGGGCGGCCGCGCCACTCATTGAAGCCGCCAGTTGGGAGAGGAGCAGAGCCAGGCCGGTGCTCCCGAAGGCAGCAAGATGTTGCGAGCCACAGCTCCCTGCTGGTTCCCACCTGCATACCCAGAAGCTAAGAAGGTGGCCGAGGAGGCGGCCCACGAGGCAAGCCGCCATTTGGGAGTGGAGCAGAGCCAGGTCGGTGTTCCCGAAGGCAGCAAGATGTTGCGAGCCACAGCTCCCTGCTGGTTCCCTCCTGCATACCCAGAAGCCAAGAAGGTGGCCGAGGAGGCGGCCCTCGAGGCTCCAGAATTCCCACTGCCCTCTCATCAGCCTGCCCAGAGCTTCGGGCTCTGCGTGCCCCAGATGCACAACCAGGCCTCAGCACTCGTGGACATCCGGGCGGAGCCCCAGAATAGGGGTCCGGCGGTGCCCCCAGCGTGGCCCAAGATGGCGACGGAGGCGTGGTACTTCCCCGCGCAGAGGGGGTCGGCCTGCTGCTTGCCAGCCGCCCCAAGGCTGACAGAGAGGCCCTGTGGAGTCCGCATCTCAGCCCCCAGGGAGAGGAAGAGGATCGCCCACTTTCCCAGCCCCTGCTTGGTCGCAGGTCGCACCGATGCCAAGAGAACCCGGGTGGCCGGCAGCAGCCAACGCTCCAATGGCTCCAGGGTCGGCACACAGCCACGGAAGACTGGTCGCAACAGACGGGGGAGGGCATGCAAGACCTCCACCACACTCAGCTCTAAGCGAATCGTCCGTCGTCCATCCTTACCGACTTGGAAGAAACCCATTATCCTCCGAAGGTCTCGCTGCCAAGTCCCCACCGTCATCCGCCGAGGCTATCTCCAACTGTTCACCAAAGAGTGTCTCAAGTTCTGCGCCTCCCAGCAGGAGGCCGAGGAGAAGGCGCTGAACGAGGAGAAGGTGGCCTACGACTGCAGCCCCAACAAGAACATGTACCTGAATGTGGTCCTGAACACCCTCAAGAGACTGAAGGGCCTGACCCCCAGCTCCATGCCGGGCCTCAGCAGGGCCGCCCTGTACAGCCGCCTCCAGGAGTTCCTGCTCACCCAGGACCAGCTCAAGGAGAACGGCTACCCCTTCCCGCACCCCGAGCGGCCCGGAGGTGCCGTCCTCTTCACTGGCCAGGGGAAGGGGCCCGGCGACTCCTCCTGCAGGGTCTGCTGCCGTTGTGGCACCGACTACCTGGTGTCCTCCTCGGGCCGCTGTCTACGCGACCAGTTGTGTTATTATCACTGGGGGCGGGTCCGCTCCAGCCAAGTGGCTGGAGGCCGGGTTAGCCAGTACACCTGCTGTGCAGCTGCTCCTGGCTCAGTGGGCTGCCAGGTGGCGAAGCAGCACGTGCGGGACGGCCGCAAGGAGAGCCTCCATGGCTTCGTGAAGACCTTCAAGAAAGAGTTTTCCACAGACGCTTATCCAGGAATCTACGCCTTGGACTGTGAGATGTGCTACACCACGCATGGCCTGGAGCTGACCCGCGTCACCGTGGTGGACGCCGACATGCAAGTGGTGTACGACACCTTCGTCAAGCCCGACAACGAGACCGTGGACTACAACACCAGGTTTTCCGGAGTGACCGAGGCCGACGTCGCCAAGACGAGCGTCACGTTGCCCGAAGTCCAAGCCATCCTGCTGAGCTTTTTCAGCGCCCAAACCATCCTCATCGGGCACAGCCTGGAGAGCGATCTGCTGGCCCTCAAGCTGATCCACAGCACCGTGGTGGACACGGCCGTGCTCTTCCCGCACTACCTGGGTTTCCCCTACAAGCGTTCCCTCAGGAATCTCGCGGCCGACTACCTGGGACAGATCATCCAGGACAGCCAGGACGGCCACAACTCCAGCGAGGACGCAAACGCCTGCCTGCAGCTGGCGATGTGGAAGGTTCGACAGCGCGCCCAGATCCAGCCACGCCACCGGTCCGCCTCTCCCGCCGCCCTGGCCTGTCCTGAGCCCCAGGCCTCTTCCCAAACTGCCATCGATCCCGAGAGCTAGCCCTGTCCACCTCGCCGCAAAGCGAAAGAAACTGGAGCAGCCGGCGGCAGGAGAGGGCCAAAAGCCAAGACTAACCCCGACCCCGGACTCCCAGTCCCCCGGAGTCCCTGCCGCGGGCCGTCGTCCCTGTCCCCATCCCTCTGCCCCTCCCAGACCTCTGTCCTTCCACCAATGGGCTCCCCGAGGCCCCAGCCGCCACTCCCAGTCCCCGGAGACCCTGCCGCCGCCCCTGGCGCCTGTGCCCATCCCTCTGCCCCTCCCAGACCTCTGGCCTTCCACCACTAGCCTCCCCCAGCCCACCTGGACTTCCCCGGCCTCTGACAACAAGGCCAGCCCCCAGGCCCACCAGCCTCCTGATCGTCTTCGTTCTTGGGCCTCTTCCCCTTCTGTGGGGCTGTCTGAACCTCCCCTCCCCCACCCGATTTTTCCCCCGCCCCCGGGGCAGGTGCAGAATAAATGTCTCTATGAAGTTAAAAATTAAAAATAAAAAAAAAGCTAAAAACCACTGAAAGTCCTTTGCTTTTGAATGTGCGCTTACCTGGTTTTCTCTAGAGGCACCACTGTGAGGTGGCTCAAGCCCTTAGGCTCTGGAGTTAGACATCTGGGTTCCCATTCCAATTCCACCACTGACTAGCTTTGTCATATTGGACGCATAACTTTTTTGCGCTTCTACTTCTTGATCTTTCAAGTGTCATCAGAAGATAATTAGACACCCACACAATAGCAATGGGAGATTTTAACACCCCACCGTCAACATGAAACAGATCAACGAGACAGAAAGTTGAAAAGGATATCCAGGAACTGAACTTAGCTCTGCACCAAGCAGACCGAATAGACATCTACATTAACTCTCCACCCCAAATCAACAGAATATACATTCTTCTCAGCACCACATCACACTTATTCCAAAACTGACCACATAGTTGGAAGGAAAGCACTCCTCCGCAAATGCAAAAGAACAGAAATTACAACCAACTGTCTCTCAGACCCCAGGGCAGTCAAACTGGACCTCAGGATGAAGAAACTCACTCAAAACCGCTCAACTACACGGAAACGGAGCAATCTGCTCCTGAGTGACTACTGGGTACATAGCGAAATGAAGACAGAATAAAGATGTTCTTTGAAACCAATGAGAACCAAGACACAACATACCAGAATCTCTGGGATACATTGAAAGCAGTGTGTAGAGGGAAACGTAGCATTAAATGCCCACAAGAGAAAGCAGGAAAGATCTAAAATGGACACCCTCACGTCCCAATTCAAAGAACCAGGGAAGCAAGAGCAAACACAATGCCTGAATCAGTCAGTCAACTTCCAACAGGGCTCCAAGAGAGAATGAACCACCATGCCTCTTTAAATCCACGTTTCTATTTGGAATCTTCAATGAGAGATGAGACACTAAGCAGCTAGTTTTGGTGGAATGGCTGATTTTGTCAATGTTTTCGGTGTGTGAGTGTGTGTGTGTGTGTGTATGTATGGATAACTAAATTAAACTGATAATCTGGATGCTTACATTTCCATTCATTTAATTTGTGTATGTGAGCCCACGCACACGTATATACACACACACTAACACTTCCAGAACACTGACTTAGTGAAGAACTGGATTTCCAGTGTGTCAGACAAATTTCAGAAAGCGCTGAAGAAGGGCATTTCTGATGGATTTCACCGTTCCTGGAATTTTATTTTCCTTTATAACTTAGAGTTCTTCTCTGGAGATTTAATAGATAAAAGTCTTTTGCAGTGTACGTTATTTCATTGTATTTTTATAATTTATTTGAATTGTCATTTGAAATTGACAGATAAAAATGATAGATATTTATGGTGTACAACATGATGTTTCATATATGTATACATTGTGGAATGACACAAAAATCAAGCTAATTAACACATTCGTTTCCTCACATACTGATTTTATGGTGATGAGAACATGTTTCAAATCTACTCTGATAGCACATTTCAAGTATACAGTACATAGTTACCCACTGTGGTTGCCGTGCTGTTCAACATATCTCTAGAACTATTCGTATCTGAAATTTTGTATCATTAGACTAACATCTCCCAATCCCTCCCCGGCCCCTGCCTCGGGTAAGCAGCGTTCTGCTCTCTACGACTCTGAGTTCCACTTTTTTACATTGCACATAGAAGTGAGATCGTGCAGTATTTGTATTTCTGTGTTTGCTTTTTAAAACTTTTTGATGTATTGATGTATTTTTTCAGACAGTGTCGGAGTCTGTCACCAAGGCTGGAGTACAGTGACACAAACACGGCTCACCACGGCCTCCACCTCCCGGGGTCAAGAGATCCTCCCACTTCAGCCTCCTGAGTAGCTAGGACTACAGGCGTCCAACACCACACCTGGCTAATTTTTGTATTTTTTGTAGAGATGGTTGATCTCCAACTCCTGGGCTCAACTCTTCCTCCTCCCTTCTCCTCCCAAAGTCCTGGGATTACAGGCCTGAGCCACTGTGTCTGGCCTTTGCTTTATTTCACACAGTAGAACATCCTCTAGGCTCATTCATGTTGCTAATGATAAGATTTCTTTCTTTTTCAAGGCTGAATAGGATTCTATTGGATATATGTACCTATATAGATAGATAGATAGATAGATAGATAGACATTTATTATTATTGTTTTGGGGGGGATATGGTTTCGCTCGTGTTCCCCAGGCTGGAGTGCAGTGGCATGATTTCGGCTCACTACAACCTCTGCCTCCCAGGCTGAAGTGATTCTCCTGCCTCAGCTGAGATTAAAGGCATGTCCCATCATGTGCGGCCAATTTTGTGTTTCTAGGAGAGATGGGTTTTCACCATGTTGGCCAGGCTGGTCTCGAACTCCAACAATTCTACTTCAACTATTTATTGGATACAAATATTTATGTGTGAGAAACAAGATTTTCAAGAGTGAAAGATTTAAAAACGACTTAATTGTACATCAGTAAGAGGCTGGCTAACTAAATCAGAGTACGTTCATCCTTACAGAAGAATACTATGCAGCTAGAACAAAACCAAACGGGGGAAACTCTTCCAAATGGTAACTTGGAATGATGTTCAAGACTTATTGTAAAATAAGTTTACAGTAAGGTGTAAGGTACCTTATGGCAAAATTCTCTCAGAAATGTGTGTGTGTGGATTTCAAGTCATCCCAGTCCTAGAACATTGTGCTCTTTAGAGATGCCATACCTGTCTTTCCCTTTGTAATATCAAAGCAGTAATATCTTCTCTGGAGGCTTGTTGGGTGAATTGAATGGAAGAAAGTTAAGGAGGTACCAGAACCATTGCTGTTTCCCCTCCGTAGCCCTGCCACCCACTAAAGAAAGTTGGATGAGATTACTTAATGATTTCCCATTAAGTTGTATTTCCAAATATCATGATTACCATTTGAATGTAGTTGGTATGGAGCTTCGTGAGTGTGTGCTTCGTTTATTATGCATCACGTTCAGCTCCTTGTTATTTGCCTCCTAGTTATCATAGTAAAACTCTACTCCTCTACTCCGAGGAGCCCCTACCATCCGTATCGTCACTTTCCGGCCCAGCACTCTTCATGCTCGTTCGTTTAAAGCATTCTACATTGGGCAAATGAATCTTGGAAGGCAAAAGCTACTGAATTTAGCGAGTTTGTGGAGGCGTTCCCACCGATCAGCCAGGTGGAGTTCCACACACCCGATGACTGCACAACTCCTATAAGGCCGCAATATGCTGCAAACCCAGACGGCCACTCTTCTCACCCCTCGTCCCTTTGCTGTTCTGGATAATGAGGTCAATAGTCACCTAGGCAACTTGCAAAACTAACTGAAATGGAGAAAGGCCTTCCGGCTGGTGACTAGCCGAGGTCCACCTGGCCCCAATAAGCTGCTGAACAAGAAGGGCTGCCAGAAATTTCCCCCTAGGGAATTTGGTGGAGACGAAGACCTGCTCACTGGACAACGGTTCCTCCCAGGATACCCCCAAGCTGAAGAAGCGGGCTCTGAGCCACCCCCTTTCACCCTCCTTTTCCCCACCCTGGCCTGCTGAAGGTGCGCGTCAGGATGCGGACTACTGAGCCCTAAAGAAATAAGTCCTTCCACTTTGACCCCACGGAGGATTGCCTGTGCGGATCTTCAACGAGTCTACCAGTGTCTAGACACGGGAGCAGTTCTGTCTGGCACAGCAGCTCCCTCAAGGAAGACAAGAGTGAGGAGAAAGGAAACTCAAGTCTGACCATTCTGCCCTGGGAGACAAGAGGAGGATCTCATCTCTCATCTTTCCAAGCAAGGCAACGAGACTTTCTCTCATCTTTCCAAGCAAGGCAAGGAGACTTTTTCTCATGAGGAAACAAAAAGAAGTTGGAAGGAACGAAACCAGCCTGGAAGGTGAATTCCTAAGGATTGCCCATTGAAACTGACAAAATGGCCCTTGTTTGACGAGAGGAATGAGCAGAGCATTGATGTGGTCAAAAAGGACTCGAGTGAGACTTTCCCAGCATGTTTCTACCAAAGCTTTGTCTAAGTTTCGCAAAACACTCTCCTAATAAGCAGATGTTTGGCTCTTCAGAAAGTCAACATGCAAAATGCCTTGAGCGTCCCATAACACTGATGCCATGATGTTGCCTTTGGTCTGCCCTCCTTTTCCTTTGACTGGACCACTGCCATCTCTTGGTAGCCATCGCTTTGATGACGCTTTGTCTTCAGGATCATATTGGCAAAGCCATGTTCCAAATTCCGGTTACAATTTGTCAAACAGGTGCCCCAGGATCGTGATCCCTCCTGTTGAAAATTTCCACTGATAGCTCTCGTCGTCACTGCAGCTGATCTGGGCACAATGGTTTTCACAGCCACTGCAGGATTCATCTTCCACATCTTCTCATCTCTTCTTGAAACAAGCCATACCTCCGTAAAGAGTTGATTTCTTTGGGCTAGTGTCCTTAGAAGCTTTTCTTCAAACATCAATGATTTCTTCATTCTTCCACCCAAGCTTCACCGTCAATTGGATGTTTGCTCTTGCTGCAATTTTAGCGGAATTCAAGTTGCACTGATAGGAGGCCTTTTCAGTGGATGTCTCATCCTTCTTAGTGCCTCCAATGAGATCCAGTTCAGAAAGGTTGTAAGAAGTTAGTACATGTTTATTTTAGTGAAAACGAATTGAAATCCATGCATAGATTTCTCACCATGTACATTTTCTATGAACTTTCGGAAGACCCCCTGTACTGAATATTGCCCAAATCCTGGGAGAGAAGTGGATGCGGTCCACTTCCTGTCTTCAGTTTGCCCACAGTGGAGGAGTGCACAGAGCAGGGAAAGGCAGCCCCAGAGAGAGGCATGCCCTCCAGCATGCGGCAGACTGCTGGCCCAGTCCTGGCTCCATGGGTTGCTGTGTGGGCCCAGCAAGCTGACCAACCTCCCTGAACCTTAACTTAATCCTAGGTAGCCCAATTCCACTCGCTATTATAGGACTGCTGTGCAGGGACAGTCAATTAACTTAAGAAAAGGAACCTGGCTCCAAGGTTGGCAACCGGGAATTCCAGTTGATTCCATGGGCGGACCCCCTGAGGAATCCCCAAGCTGAAGTCTCGTGGAAGATGAGGTTCAGTGTGACTAGACTGAAGCACCAATCCAATGAAGGGGAAGTCCCACCCACTCTGCCCTGTGCCTGTATAAAGGTGAGGCGGGGCGGCCGCGCCACTCATTGAAGCCGCCAGTTGGGAGAGGAGCAGAGCCAGGCCGGTGCTCCCGAAGGCAGCAAGATGTTGCGAGCCACAGCTCCCTGCTGGTTCCCACCTGCATACCCAGAAGCTAAGAAGGTGGCCGAGGAGGCGGCCCACGAGGCAAGCCGCCATTTGGGAGTGGAGCAGAGCCAGGTCGGTGTTCCCGAAGGCAGCAAGATGTTGCGAGCCACAGCTCCCTGCTGGTTCCCACCTGCATGCCCAGAAGCCAAGAAGGTGGCCGAGGAGGCGGCCCTCGAGGCAAGCCGCCAGTTGGGAGAGGAGCAGAGCCAGGCCGGTGCTCCCGAAGGCGGCAAGATGTTGCGAGCCACAGCTCCCTGCTGGTTCCCACCTGCATACCCAGAAGCTAAGAAGGTGGCCGAGGAGGCGCCCCACGAGGCAAGCCGCCATTTGGGAGTGGAGCAGAGCCAGGTCGGTGTTCCCGAAGGCAGCAAGATGTTGCGAGCCACAGCTCCCTGCTGGTTCCCTCCTGCATACCCAGAAGCCAAGAAGGTGGCCGAGGAGGCGGCCCTCGAGGCTCCAGAATTCCCACTGCCCTCTCATCAGCCTGCCCAGAGCTTCGGGCTCTGCGTGCCCCAGATGCACAACCAGGCCTCAGCACTCGTGGACATCCGGGCGGAGCCCCAGAATAGGGGTCCGGCGGTGCCCCCAGCGTGGCCCAAGATGGCGACGGAGGCGTGGTACTTCCCCGCGCAGAGGGGGTCGGCCTGCTGCTTGCCAGCCGCCCCAAGGCTGACAGAGAGGCCCTGTGGAGTCCGCATCTCAGCCCCCAGGGAGAGGAAGAGGATCGCCCACTTTCCCAGCCCCTGCTTGGTCGCAGGTCGCACCGATGCCAAGAGAACCCGGGTGGCCGGCAGCAGCCAACGCTCCAATGGCTCCAGGGTCGGCACACAGCCACGGAAGACTGGTCGCAACAGACGGGGGAGGGCATGCAAGACCTCCACCACACTCAGCTCTAAGCGAATCGTCCGTCGTCCATCCTTACCGACTTGGAAGAAACCCATTATCCTCCGAAGGTCTCGCTGCCAAGTCCCCACTGTCATCCGCCGAGGCTATCTCCAACTGTTCACCAAAGAGTGTCTCAAGTTCTGCGCCTCCCAGCAGGAGGCCGAGGAGAAGGCGCTGAACGAGGAGAAGGTGGCCTACGACTGCAGCCCCAACAAGAACATGTACCTGAATGTGGTCCTGAACACCCTCAAGAGACTGAAGGGCCTGACCCCCAGCTCCATGCCGGGCCTCAGCAGGGCCGCCCTGTACAGCCGCCTCCAGGAGTTCCTGCTCACCCAGGACCAGCTCAAGGAGAACGGCTACCCCTTCCCGCACCCCGAGCGGCCCGGAGGCGCCGTCCTCTTCACTGGCCAGGGGAAGGGGCCCGGCGACTCCTCCTGCAGGGTCTGCTGCCGTTGTGGCACCGACTACCTGGTGTCCTCCTCGGGCCGCTGTCTACGCGACCAGTTGTGTTATTATCACTGGGGGCGGGTCCGCTCCAGCCAAGTGGCTGGAGGCCGGGTTAGCCAGTACACCTGCTGTGCAGCTGCTCCTGGCTCAGTGGGCTGCCAGGTGGCGAAGCAGCACGTGCGGGACGGCCGCAAGGAGAGCCTCCATGGCTTCGTGAAGACCTTCAAGAAAGAGTTTTCCACAGACGCTTATCCAGGAATCTACGCCTTGGACTGTGAGATGTGCTACACCACGCATGGCCTGGAGCTGACCCGCGTCACCGTGGTGGACGCCGACATGCAAGTGGTGTACGACACCTTCGTCAAGCCCGACAACGAGATCGTGGACTACAACACCAGGTTTTCCGGAGTGACCGAGGCCGACGTCGCCAAGACGAGCGTCACGTTGCCCGAAGTCCAAGCCATCCTGCTGAGCTTTTTCAGCGCCCAAACCATCCTCATCGGGCACAGCCTGGAGAGCGATCTGCTGGCCCTCAAGCTGATCCACAGCACCGTGGTGGACACGGCCGTGCTCTTCCCGCACTACCTGGGTTTCCCCTACAAGCGTTCCCTCAGGAATCTCGCGGCCGACTACCTGGGACAGATCATCCAGGACAGCCAGGACGGCCACAACTCCAGCGAGGACGCAAACGCCTGCCTGCAGCTGGCGATGTGGAAGGTTCGACAGCGCGCCCAGATCCAGCCACGCCACCGGTCCGCCTCTCCCGCCGCCCTGGCCTGTCCTGAGCCCCAGGCCTCTTCCCAAACTGCCATCGATCCCGAGAGCTAGCCCTGTCCACCTCGCCGCAAAGCGAAAGAAACTGGAGCAGCCGGCGGCAGGAGAGGGCCAAAAGCCAAGACTAACCCCGACCCCGGACTCCCAGTCCCCCGGAGTCCCTGCCGCGGGCCGTCGTCCCTGTCCCCATCCCTCTGCCCCTCCCAGACCTCTGTCCTTCCACCAATGGGCTCCCCGAGGCCCCAGCCGCCACTCCCAGTCCCCGGAGACCCTGCCGCCGCCCCTGGCGCCTGTGCCCATCCCTCTGCCCCTCCCAGACCTCTGGCCTTCCACCACTAGCCTCCCCCAGCCCACCTGGACTTCCCCGGCCTCTGACAACAAGGCCAGCCCCCAGGCCCACCAGCCTCCTGATCGTCTTCGTTCTTGGGCCTCTTCCCCTTCTGTGGGGCTGTCTGAACCTCCCCTCCCCCACCCGATTTTTCCCCCGCCCCCGGGGCAGGCACAGAATAAATGTCTGTATGAAGTTAAAAATTAAAAATAAAAAAAAAGCTAAAAACAACTCAAAGTCCTTTGCTTTTGAATGTGCGCTTACCTGGTTTTCTCTAGAGGCACCACTGTGAGGTGGCTCAAGCCCTTAGGCTCTGGAGTTAGACATCTGGGTTCCCATTCCAATTCCACCACTGACTAGCTTTGTCATATTGGACGCATAACCTTTTTGCGCTTCTACTTCTTGATCTTTCAAGTGTCATCAGAAGATAATTAGACACCCACACAATAGCAATGGGAGATTTTAACACCCCACCGTCAACATGAAACAGATCAACGAGACAGAAAGTTGAAAAGGATATCCAGGAACTGAACTTAGCTCTGCACCAAGCAGACCGAATAGACATCTACATTAACTCTCCACCCCAAATCAACAGAATATACATTCTTCTCAGCACCACATCACACTTATTCCAAAACTGACCACATAGTTGGAAGGAAAGCACTCCTCCGCAAATGCAAAAGAACAGAAATTACAACCAACTGTCTCTCAGACCCCAGGGCAGTCAAACTGGACCTCAGGATGAAGAAACTCACTCAAAACCGCTCAACTACACGGAAACGGAGCAATCTGCTCCTGAGTGACTACTGGGTACATAGCGAAATGAAGACAGAATAAAGATGTTCTTTGAAACCAATGAGAACAAAGACACAACATACCAGAATCTCTGGGATACATTGAAAGCAGTGTGTAGAGGGAAACGTAGCATTAAATGCCCACAAGAGAAAGCAGGAAAGATCTAAAATGGACACCCTCACGTCCCAATTCAAAGAACCAGGGAAGCAAGAGCAAACACAATGCCTGAATCAGTCAGTCAACTTCCAACAGGGCTCCAAGAGAGAATGAACCACCATGCCTCTTTAAATCCACGTTTCTATTTGGAATCTTCAATGAGAGATGAGACACTAAGCAGCTAGTTTTGGTGGAATGGCTGATTTTGTCAATGTTTTCGGTGTGTGAGTGTGTGTGTGTGTGTATGTATAGATAACTAAATTAAACTGATAATCTGGATGCTTACATTTCCATTCATTTAATTTGTGTATGTGAGCCCACGCACACGTATATACACACACACTAACACTTCCAGAACACTGACTTAGTGAAGAACTGGATTTCCAGTGTGTCAGACAAATTTCAGAAAGCGCTGAAGAAGGGCATTTCTGATGGATTTCACCGTTCCTGGAATTTTACTTTCCTTTATAACTTCGAGTTCTTCTCTGGAGATTTAATAGATAAAAGTCTTTTGCAGTGTACGTTATTTCATTTTATTTTTATAATTTATTTAAATTGTCATTTTAAATTGACAGATAAAAATGATATATATTTATGGTGTACAACATGATGTTTCATATATGTATACATTGTGGAATGACACAAAAATCAAGCTAATGAACACATTCGTTTCCTCACATACTGATTTTATGGTGATGAGAACATGTTTCAAATCTACTCTGATAGCACATTTCAAGTATACAGTACATAGTTACCCACTGTGGTTGCCGTGCTGTTCAACATATCTCTAGAACTATTCGTATCTGAAATTTTGTATCATTAGACTAACATCTCCCAATCCCTCCCCGGCCCCTGCCTCGGGTAAGCAGCGTTCTGCTCTCTACGACTCTGAGTTCCACTTTTTTACATTGCACATAGAAGTGAGATCGTGCAGTATTTGTATTTCTGTGTTTGCTTTTTAAAACTTTATGATGTATTGATGTATTTTTTCAGACAGTGTCGGAGTCTGTCACCAAGGCTGGAGTACAGTGACACAAACACGGCTCACCACGGCCTCCACCTCCCGGGGTCAAGAGATCCTCCCACTTCAGCCTCCTGAGTAGCTAGGACTACAGGCGTCCAACACCACACCTGGCTAATTTTTGTATTTTTTGTAGAGATGGTTGATCTCCAACTCCTGGGCTCAACTCTTCCTCCTCCCTTCTCCTCCCAAAGTCCTGGGATTACAGGCCTGAGCCACTGTGTCTGGCCTTTGCTTTATTTCACACAGTAGAACATCCTCTAGGCTCATTCATGTTGCTAATGATAAGATTTCTTTCTTTTTCAAGGCTGAATAGGATTCTATTGGATATATGTACCTATATAGATAGAGAGATAGATAGATAGACATTTATTATTATTGTTTTGGGGGGGATATGGTTTCACTCGTGTTCCCCAGGCTGGAGTGCAGTAGCATGATTTCAGCTCACTACAACCTCTGCCTCCCAGGCTGAAGTGATTCTCCTGCCTCAGCTGAGATTAAAGGCATGTCCCATCATGTGCGGCCAATTTTGTGTTTCTAGGAGAGATGGGTTTTCACCATGTTGGCCAGGCTGGTCTCGAACTCCAACAATTCTACTTCAACTATTTATTGGATACAAATATTTATGTGTGAGAAACAAGATTTTCAAGAGTGAAAGATTTAAAAACGACTTAATTGTACATCAGTAAGAGGCTGGCTAACTAAATCAGAGTACGTTCATCCTTACAGAAGAATACTATGCAGCTAGAACAAAACCAAATGGAGGAAACTCTTCCAAATGGTAACTTGGAATGATGTTCAAGACTTATTGTAAAATAAGTTTACAGTAAGGTGTAAGGTACCTTATGGCAAAATTCTCTCAGAAATGTGTGTGTGTGGATTTCAAGTCATCCCAGTCCTAGAACATTGTGCTCTTTAGAGATGCCATACCTGTCTTTCCCTTTGTAATATCAAAGCAGTAATATCTTCTCTGGAGGCTTGTTGGGTGAATTGAATGGAAGAAAGTTAAGGAGGTACCAGAACCATTGCTGTTTCCCCTCCGTAGCCCTGCCACCCACTAAAGAAAGTTGGATGAGATTACTTAATGATTTCCCATTAAGTTGTATTTCCAAATATCATGATTACCATTTGAATGTAGTTGGTATGGAGCTTCGTGAGTGTGTGCTTCGTTTATTATGCATCACGTTCAGCTCCTTGTTATTTGCCTCCTAGTTATCATAGTAAAACTCTACTCCTCTACTCCGAGGAGCCCCTACCATCCGTATCGTCACTTTCCGGCCCAGCACTCTTCATGCTCGTTCGTTTAAAGCATTCTACATTGGGCAAATGAATCTTGGAAGGCAAAAGCTACTGAATTTAGCGAGTTTGTGGAGGCGTTCCCACCGATCAGCCAGGTGGAGTTCCACACACCCGATGACTGCACAACTCCTATAAGGCAGCAATATGCTGCAAACCCAGACGGCCACTCTTCTCACCCCTCGTCCCTTTGCTGTTCTGGATAATGAGGTCAATAGTCACCTAGGCAACTTGCAAAACTAACTGAAATGGAGAAAGGCCTTCCGGCTGGTGACTAGCCGAGGTCCACCTGGCCCCAATAAGCTGCTGAACAAGAAGGGCTGCCAGAAATTTCCCCCTAGGGAATTTGGTGGAGACGAAGACCTGCTCACTGGACAACGGTTCCTCCCAGGATACCCCCAAGCTGAAGAAGCGGGCTCTGAGCCACCCCCTTTCACCCTCCTTTTCCCCACCCTGGCCTGCTGAAGGTGCGCGTCAGGATGCGGACTACTGAGCCCTAAAGAAATAAGTCCTTCCACTTTGACCCCACGGAGGATTGCCTGTGCGGATCTTCAACGAGTCTACCAGTGTCTAGACACGGGAGCAGTTCTGTCTGGCACAGCAGCTCCCTCAAGGAAGACAAGAGTGAGGAGAAAGTAAACTCAAGTCTGACCATTCTGTCCTGGGAGACAAGAGGAGGATCTCATCTCTCATCTTTCCAAGCAAGGCAACGAGACTTTCTCTCATCTTTCCAAGCAAGGCAAGGAGACTTTTTCTCATGAGGAAACAAAAAGAAGTTGGAAGGAACGAAACCAGCCTGGAAGGTGAATTCCTAAGGATTGCCCATTGAAACTGACAAAATGGCCCTTGTTTGACGAGAGGAATGAGCAGAGCATTGATGTGGTCAAAAAGGACTCGAGTGAGACTTTCCCAGCACGTTTCTACCAAAGCTTTGTCTAAGTTTCGCAAAACACTCTCCTAATAAGCAGATGTTTGGCTCTTCAGAAAGTCAACATGCAAAATGCCTTGAGCGTCCCATAACACTGATGCCATGATGTTGCCTTTGGTCTGCCCTCCTTTTCCTTTGACTGGACCACTGCCATGTCTTGGTAGCCATCGCTTTGATGACGCTTTGTCTTCAGGATCATATTGGCAAAGCCATGTTCCAAATTCCGGTTACAATTTGTCAAACAGGTGCCCCAGGATCGTGATCCCTCCTGTTGAAAATTTCCACTGATAGCTCTCGTCGTCACTGCAGCTGATCTGGGCACAATGGTTTTCACAGCCACTGCAGGATTCATCTTCCACATCTTCTCATCTCTTCATGAAACAAGCCATACCTCCGTAAAGAGTTGATTTCTTTGGGCTAGTGTCCTTAGAAGCTTTTCTTCAAACATCAATGATTTCTTCATTCTTCCACCCAAGCTTCACCGTCAATTGGATGTTTGCTCTTGCTGCAATTTTAGCGGAATTCAAGTTGCACTGATAGGAGGCCTTTTCAGTGGATGTCTCATCCTTCTTAGTGCCTCCAATGAGATCCAGTTCAGAAAGGTTGTAAGAAGTTAGTACATGTTTATTTTAGTGAAAACGAATTGAAATCCATGCATAGATTTCTCACCATGTACATTTCCTATGAACTTTCGGAAGACCCCCTGTACTGAATATTGCCCAAATCCTGGGAGAGAAGTGGATGCGGTCCACATCCTGTCTTCAGTTTGCCCACAGTGGAGGAGTGCACAGAGCAGGGAAAGGCAGCCCCAGAGAGAGGCATGCCCTCCAGCATGCAGCAGACTGCTGGCCCAGTCCTGGCTCCATGGGTTGCTGTGTGGGCCCAGCAAGCTGACCAACCTCCCTGAACCTTAATTTAATCCTAGGTAGCCCAATTCCACTCGCTATTATAGGACTGCTGTGCAGGGACAGTCAATTAACTTAAGAAAAGGAACCTAGCTCCAAGGTTGGCAACCGGGAATTCCAGTTGATTCCATGGGCGGACCCCCTGAGGAATTCCCAAGCTGAAGTCTCGTGGAAGATGAGGTTCAGTGTGACTAGACTGAAGCACCAATCCAATGAAGGGGAAGTCCCACCCACTCTGCCCTGTGCCTGTATAAAGGTGAGGCGGGGCGGCCGCGCCACTCATTGAAGCCGCCAGTTGGGAGAGGAGCAGAGCCAGGCCGGTGCTCCCGAAGGCAGCAAGATGTTGCGAGCCACAGCTCCCTGCTGGTTCCCACCTGCATACCCAGAAGCTAAGAAGGTGGCCGAGGAGGCGGCCCACGAGGCAAGCCGCCATTTGGGAGAGGAGCAGAGCCAGGTCGGTGTTCCCGAAGGCAGCAAGATGTTGCGAGCCACAGCTCCCTGCTGGTTCCCACCTGCATGCCCAGAAGCCAAGAAGGTGGCCGAGGAGGCGGCCCTCGAGGCAAGCCGCCAGTTGGGAGAGGAGCAGAGCCAGGCCGGTGCTCCCGAAGGCAGCAAGATGTTGCGAGCCACAGCTCCCTGCTGGTTCCCACCTGCATACCCAGAAGCTAAGAAGGTGGCCGAGGAGGCGCCCCACGAGGCAAGCCGCCATTTGGGAGTGGAGCAGAGCCAGGTCGGTGTTCCCGAAGGCAGCAAGATGTTGCGAGCCACAGCTCCCTGCTGGTTCCCTCCTGCATACCCAGAAGCCAAGAAGGTGGCCGAGGAGGCGGCCCTCGAGGCTCCAGAATTCCCACTGCCCTCTCATCAGCCTGCCCAGAGCTTCGGGCTCTGCGTGCCCCAGATGCACAACCAGGCCTCAGCACTCGTGGACATCCGGGCGGAGCCCCAGAATAGGGGTCCGGCGGTGCCCCCAGCGTGGCCCAAGATGGCGACGGAGGCGTGGTACTTCCCCGCGCAGAGGGGGTCGGCCTGCTGCTTGCCAGCCGCCCCAAGGCTGACAGAGAGGCCCTGTGGAGTCCGCATCTCAGCCCCCAGGGAGAGGAAGAGGATCGCCCACTTTCCCAGCCCCTGCTTGGTCGCAGGTCGCACCGATGCCAAGAGAACCCGGGTGGCCGGCAGCAGCCAACGCTCCAATGGCTCCAGGGTCGGCACACAGCCACGGAAGACTGGTCGCAACAGACGGGGGAGGGCATGCAAGACCTCCACCACACTCAGCTCTAAGCGAATCGTCCGTCGTCCATCCTTACCGACTTGGAAGAAACCCATTATCCTCCGAAGGTCTCGCTGCCAAGTCCCCACCGTCATCCGCCGAGGCTATCTCCAACTGTTCACCAAAGAGTGTCTCAAGTTCTGCGCCTCCCAGCAGGAGGCCGAGGAGAAGGCGCTGAACGAGGAGAAGGTGGCCTACGACTGCAGCCCCAACAAGAACATGTACCTGAATGTGGTCCTGAACACCCTCAAGAGACTGAAGGGCCTGACCCCCAGCTCCATGCCGGGCCTCAGCAGGGCCGCCCTGTACAGCCGCCTCCAGGAGTTCCTGCTCACCCAGGACCAGCTCAAGGAGAACGGCTACCCCTTCCCGCACCCCGAGCGGCCCGGAGGCGCCGTCCTCTTCACTGGCCAGGGGAAGGGGCCCGGCGACTCCTCCTGCAGGGTCTGCTGCCGTTGTGGCACCGACTACCTGGTGTCCTCCTCGGGCCGCTGTCTACGCGACCAGTTGTGTTATTATCACTGGGGGTGGGTCCGCTCCAGCCAAGTGGCTGGAGGCCGGGTTAGCCAGTACACCTGCTGTGCAGCTGCTCCTGGCTCAGTGGGCTGCCAGGTGGCGAAGCAGCACGTGCGGGACGGCCGCAAGGAGAGCCTCCATGGCTTCGTGAAGACCTTCAAGAAAGAGTTTTCCACAGACGCTTATCCAGGAATCTACGCCTTGGACTGTGAGATGTGCTACACCACGCATGGCCTGGAGCTGACCCGCGTCACCGTGGTGGACGCCGACATGCAAGTGGTGTACGACACCTTCGTCAAGCCCGACAACGAGATCGTGGACTACAACACCAGGTTTTCCGGAGTGACCGAGGCCGACGTCGCCAAGACGAGCGTCACGTTGCCCGAAGTCCAAGCCATCCTGCTGAACTTTTTCAGCGCCCAAACCATCCTCATCGGGCACAGCCTGGAGAGCGATCTGCTGGCCCTCAAGCTGATCCACAGCACCGTGGTGGACACGGCCGTGCTCTTCCCGCACTACCTGGGTTTCCCCTACAAGCGTTCCCTCAGGAATCTCGCGGCCGACTACCTGGGACAGATCATCCAGGACAGCCAGGACGGCCACAACTCCAGCGAGGACGCAAACGCCTGCCTGCAGCTGGCGATGTGGAAGGTTCGACAGCGCGCTCAGATCCAGCCACGCCACCGGTCCGCCTCTCCCGCCGCCCTGGCCTGTCCTGAGCCCCAGGCCTCTTCCCAAACTGCCATCGATCCCGAGAGCTAGCCCTGTCCACCTCGCCGCAAAGCGAAAGAAACTGGAGCAGCCGGCGGCAGGAGAGGGCCAAAAGCCAAGACTAACCCCGACCCCGGCCTCCCAGTCCCCCGGAGTCCCTGCCGCGGGCCGTCGTCCCTGTCCCCATCCCTCTGCCCCTCCCAGACCTCTGTCCTTCCACCAATGGGCTCCCCGAGGCCCCAGCCGCCACTCCCAGTCCCCGGAGACCCTGCCGCCGCCTCTGGCGCCTGTGCCCATCCCTCTGCCCCTCCCAGACCTCTGGCCTTCCACCACTAGCCTCCCCCAGCTCACCTGGACTTCCCCGGCCTCTGACAACAAGGCCAGCCCCCAGGCCCACCAGCCTCCTGATCGTCTTCGTTCTTGGGCCTCTTCCCCTTCTGTGGGGCTGTCTGAACCTCCCCTCCCCCACCCGATTTTTCCCCCGCCCCCGGGGCAGGCGCAGAATAAATGTCTGTATGAAGTTAAAAATTAAAAATAAAAAAAAAGCTAAAAACAACTCAAAGTCCTTTGCTTTTGAATGTGCGCTTACCTGGTTTTCTCTAGAGGCACCACTGTGAGGTGGCTCAAGCCCTTAGGCTCTGGAGTTAGACATCTGGGTTCCCATTCCAATTCCACCACTGACTAGCTTTGTCATATTGGACGCATAACCTTTTTGCGCTTCTACTTCTTGATCTTTCAAGTGTCATCAGAAGATAATTAGACACCCACACAATAGCAATGGGAGATTTTAACACCCCACCGTCAACATGAAACAGATCAACGAGACAGAAAGTTGAAAAGGATATCCAGGAACTGAACTTAGCTCTGCACCAAGCAGACCGAATAGACATCTACATTAACTCTCCACCCCAAATCAACAGAATATACATTCTTCTCAGCACCACATCACACTTATTCCAAAACTGACCACATAGTTGGAAGGAAAGCACTCCTCCGCAAATGCAAAAGAACAGAAATTACAACCAACTGTCTCTCAGACCCCAGGGCAGTCAAACTGGACCTCAGGATGAAGAAACTCACTCAAAACCGCTCAACTACACGGAAACGGAGCAATCTGCTTCTGAGTGACTACTGGGTACATAGCGAAATGAAGACAGAATAAAGATGTTCTTTGAAACCAAAGAGAACAAAGACACAACATACCAGAATCTCTGGGATACATTGAAAGCAGTGTGTAGAGGGAAACGTAGCATTAAATGCCCACAAGAGAAAGCAGGAAAGATCTAAAATGGACACCCTCACGTCCCAATTCAAAGAACCAGGGAAGCAAGAGCAAACACAATGCCTGAATCAGTCAGTCAACTTCCAACAGGGCTCCAAGAGAGAATGAACCACCATGCCTCTTTAAATCCACGTTTCTATTTGGAATCTTCAATGAGAGATGAGACACTAAGCAGCTAGTTTTGGTGGAAAGGCTGATTTTGTCAATGTTTTCGGTGTGTGAGTGTGTGTGTGTGTGTATGTATAGATAACTAAATTAAACTGATAATCTGGATGCTTACATTTCCATTCATTTAATTTGTGTATGTGAGCCCACGCACACGTATATACACACACACTAACACTTCCAGAACACTGACTTAGTGAAGAACTGGATTTCCAGTGTGTCAGACAAATTTCAGAAAGCGCTGAAGAAGGGCATTTCTGATGGATTTCACCGTTCCTGGAATTTTATTTTCCTTTATAACTTAGAGTTCTTCTCTGGAGATTTAATAGATAAAAGTCTTTTGCAGTGTACGTTATTTCATTTTATTTTTATAATTTATTTAAATTGTCATTTTAAATTGACAAATAAAAATGATATATATTTATGGTGTACAACATGATGTTTCATATATGTATACATTGTGGAATGACACAAAAATCAAGCTAATTAACACATTCGTTTCCTCACATACTGATTTTATGGTGATGAGAACATGTTTCAAATCTACTCTGATAGCACATTTCAAGTATACAGTACATAGTTACCCACTGTGGTTGCCGTGCTGTTCAACATATCTCTAGAACTATTCGTATCTGAAATTTTGTATCATTAGACTAACATCTCCCAATCCCTCCCCGGCCCCTGCCTCGGGTAAGCAGCGTTCTGCTCTCTACGAGTCTGAGTTCCACTTTTTTACATTGCACATAGAAGTGAGATCGTGCAGTATTTGTATTTCTGTGTTTGCTTTTTAAAACTTTATGATGTATTGATGTATTTTTTCAGACAGTGTCGGAGTCTGTCACCAAGGCTGGAGTGCAGTGACACAAACACGGCTCACCACGGCCTCCACCTCCCGGGGTCAAGAGATCCTCCCACTTCAGCCTCCTGAGTAGCTAGGACTACAGGCGTCCAACACCAAACCTGGCTAATTTTTGTATTTTTTGTAGAGATGGTTGATCTCCAACTCCTGGGCTCAACTCTTCCTCCTCCCTTCTCCTCCCAAAGTCCTGGGATTACAGGCCTGAGCCACTGTGTCTGGCCTTTGCTTTATTTCACACAGTAGAACATCCTCTAGGCTCATTCATGTTGCTAATGATAAGATTTCTTTCTTTTTCAAGGCTGAATAGGATTCTATTGGATATATGTACCTATATAGATAGAGAGATAGATAGATAGACATTTATTATTATTGTTTTGGGGGGGATATGGTTTCGCTCGTGTTCCCCAGGCTGGAGTGCAGTAGCATGATTTCGGCTCACTACAACCTCTGCCTCCCAGGCTGAAGTGATTCTCCTGCCTCAGCTGAGATTAAAGGCATGTCCCATCATGTGCGGCCAATTTTGTGTTTCCAGGAGAGATGGGTTTTCACCATGTTGGCCAGGCTGGTCTCGAACTCCAACAATTCTACTTCAACTATTTATTGGATACAAATTTTTATGTGTGAGAAACAAGACTTTCAAGAGTGAAAGATTTAAAAACGACTTAATTGTACATCAGTAAGAGGCTGGCTAACTAAATCAGAGTACGTTCATCCTTACAGAAGAATACTATGCAGCTAGAACAAAACCAAATGGAGGAAACTCTTCCAAATGGTAACTTGGAATGATGTTCAAGACTTATTGTAAAATAAGTTTACAGTAAGGTGTAAGGTACCTTATGGCAAAATTCTCTCAGAAATGTGTGTGTGTGGATTTCAAGTTATCCCAGTCCTAGAACATTGTGCTCTTTAGAGATGCCATACCTGTCTTTCCCTTTGTAATATCAAAGCAGTAATATCTTCTCTGGAGGCTTGTTGGGTGAATTTAATGGAAGAAAGTTAAGGAGGTACCAGAACCATTGCTGTTTCCCCTCCGTAGCCCTGCCACCCACTAAAGAAAGTTGGATGAGATTACTTAATGATTTCCCATTAAGTTGTATTTCCAAATATCATGATTACCATTTGAATGTAGTTGGTATGGAGCTTCGTGAGTGTGTGCTTCGTTTATTATGCATCACGTTCAGCTCCTTGTTATTTGCCTCCTAGTTATCATAGTAAAACTCTACTCCTCTACTCCGAGGAGCCCCTACCATCCGTATCGTCACTTTCCGGCCCAGCACTCTTCATGCTCGTTCGTTTAAAGCATTCTACATTGTGTAAATGTATCTTGGAAGGCAAAAGCTACTGAATTTAGCGAGTTTGTGGAGGCGTTCCCACCGGTCAGCCAGGTGGAGTTCCACACACCCGATGACTGCACAACTCCTATAAGGCAGCAATATGCTGCAAGCCCAGACGGCCACTCTTCTCACCTCTCGTCCCTTTGCTGTTCTGGATAATGAGGTCAATAGTCACCAAGGCAACTGCAAAACAAACTGAAATGGAGAAAGGCCTTCCGGCTGGTGACTAGCCGAGGTCCACCTGGCCCCAATAAGCTGCTGAACAAGAAGGGCTGCCAGAAATTTCCCCCTAGGGAATTTGGTGGAGACGAAGACCTGCTCACTGGACAACGGTTCCTCCCAGGATACCCCCAAGCTGAAGAAGCGGGCTCTGAGCCACCCCCTTTCACCCTCCTTTTCCCCACCCTGGACTGGTGAAGGTGCGCGTCAGGATGTGGACTACTGAGCCCTAAAGAAATAAGTCCTTCCACTTTGACCCCACGGAGGATTGCCTTTGCGGGTCTTCAACGAGTCTACCAGTGTCTAGACACGGGAGCAGTTCTGTCTGGCACAGCAGCTCCCTCAAGGAAGACAAGAGTGAGGAGAAAGGAAACTCAAGTCTGACCATTCTGTCCTGGGAGACAAGAGGAGGATCTCATCTCTCATCTTTCCAAGCAAGGCAACGAGACTTTCTCTCATCTTTCCAAGCAAGGCAAGGAGACTTTTTCTCATGAGGAAACAAAAAGAAGTTGGAAGGAACGAAACCAGCCTGGAAGGTGAATTCCTAAGGATTGCCCATTGAAACTGACAAAATGGCCCTTGTTTGACGAGAGGAATGAGCAGAGCATTGATGTGGTCAAAAAGGACTCGAGTGAGACTTTCCCAGCATGTTTCTACCAAAGCTTTGTCTAAGTTTCGCAAAACACTCTCCTAATAAGCAGATGTTTGGCTCTTCAGAAAGTCAACATGCAAAATGCCTTGAGCGTCCCATAACACTGATGCCATGATGTTGCCTTTGGTCTGCCCTCCTTTTCCTTTGACTG
The DNA here is from genome assembly GCF_028885625.2 of Pongo pygmaeus. NCBI lineage: Eukaryota > Metazoa > Chordata > Mammalia > Primates > Hominidae > Pongo > Pongo pygmaeus. Next base: position 53,089,310 of record NC_072380.2, read on the forward strand.
GACCACTGCCATCTCTTGGTAGCCATCGCTTTGATGACGCTTTGTCTTCAGGATCATATTGGCAAAGCCATGTTCCAAATTCCGGTTACAATTTGTCAAACAGGTGCCCCAGGATCGTGATCCCTCCTGTTGAAAATTTCCACTGATAGCTCTCGTCGTCACTGCAGCTGATCTGGGCACAATGGTTTTCACAGCCACTGCAGGATTCATCTTCCACATCTTCTCATCTCTTCTTGAAACAAGCCATACCTCCGTAAAGAGTTGATTTCTTTGGGCTAGTGTCCTTAGAAGCTTTTCTTCAAACATCAATGATTTCTTCATTCTTCCACCCAAGCTTCACCGTCAATTGGATGTTTGCTCTTGCTGCAATTTTAGCGGAATTCAAGTTGCACTGATAGGAGGCCTTTTCAGTGGATGTCTCATCCTTCTTAGTGCCTCCAATGAGATCCAGTTCAGAAAGGTTGTAAGAAGTTAGTACATGTTTATTTTAGTGAAAACGAATTGAAATCCATGCATAGATTTCTCACCATGTACATTTTCTATGAACTTTCGGAAGACCCCCTGTACTGAATATTGCCCAAATCCTGGGAGAGAAGTGGATGCGGTCCACTTCCTGTCTTCAGTTTGCCCACAGTGGAGGAGTGCACAGAGCAGGGAAAGGCAACCCCAGAGAGAGGCATGCCCTCCAGCATGCAGCAGACTGCTGGCCCAGTCCTGGCTCCATGGGTTGCTGTGTGGGCCCAGCAAGCTGACCAACCTCCCTGAACCTTAATTTAATCCTAGGTAGCCCAATTCCACTCGCTATTATAGGACTGCTGTGCAGGGACAGTCAATTAACTTAAGAAAAGGAAACTGGCTCCAAGGTTGGCAACCGGGAATTCCAGTTGATTCCATGGGCGGACCCCCTGAGGAATTCCCAAGCTGAAGTCTCGTGGAAGATGAGGTTCAGTGTGACTAGACTGAAGCGCCAATCCAATGAAGGGGAAGTCCCACCCACTCTGCCCTGTGCCTGTATAAAGGTGAGGCGGGGCGGCCGCGCCACTCATTGAAGCCGCCAGTTGGGAGAGGAGCAGAGCCAGGCCGGTGCTCCCGAAGGCAGCAAGATGTTGCGAGCCACAGCTCCCTGCTGGTTCCCACCTGCATACCCAGAAGCTAAGAAGGTGGCCGAGGAGGCGGCCCACGAGGCAAGCCGCCATTTGGGAGAGGAGCAGAGCCAGGTCGGTGTTCCCGAAGGCAGCAAGATGTTGCGAGCCACAGCTCCCTGCTGGTTCCCACCTGCATGCCCAGAAGCCAAGAAGGTGGCCGAGGAGGCGGCCCTCGAGGCAAGCCGCCAGTTGGGAGAGGAGCAGAGCCAGGCCGGTGCTCCCGAAGGCAGCAAGATGTTGCGAGCCACAGCTCCCTGCTGGTTCCCACCTGCATACCCAGAAGCTAAGAAGGTGGCCGAGGAGGCGCCCCACGAGGCAAGCCGCCATTTGGGAGTGGAGCAGAGCCAGGTCGGTGTTCCCGAAGGCAGCAAGATGTTGCGAGCCACAGCTCCCTGCTGGTTCCCTCCTGCATACCCAGAAGCCAAGAAGGTGGCCGAGGAGGCGGCCCTCGAGGCTCCAGAATTCCCACTGCCCTCTCATCAGCCTGCCCAGAGCTTCGGGCTCTGCGTGCCCCAGATGCACAACCAGGCCTCAGCACTCGTGGACATCCGGGCGGAGCCCCAGAATAGGGGTCCGGCGGTGCCCCCAGCGTGGCCCAAGATGGCGACGGAGGCGTGGTACTTCCCCGCGCAGAGGGGGTCGGCCTGCTGCTTGCCAGCCGCCCCAAGGCTGACAGAGAGGCCCTGTGGAGTCCGCATCTCAGCCCCCAGGGAGAGGAAGAGGATCGCCCACTTTCCCAGCCCCTGCTTGGTCGCAGGTCGCACCGATGCCAAGAGAACCCGGGTGGCCGGCAGCAGCCAACGCTCCAATGGCTCCAGGGTCGGCACACAGCCACGGAAGACTGGTCGCAACAGACGGGGGAGGGCATGCAAGACCTCCACCACACTCAGCTCTAAGCGAATCGTCCGTCGTCCATCCTTACCGACTTGGAAGAAACCCATTATCCTCCGAAGGTCTCGCTGCCAAGTCCCCACCGTCATCCGCCGAGGCTATCTCCAACTGTTCACCAAAGAGTGTCTCAAGTTCTGCGCCTCCCAGCAGGAGGCCGAGGAGAAGGCGCTGAACGAGGAGAAGGTGGCCTACGACTGCAGCCCCAACAAGAACATGTACCTGAATGTGGTCCTGAACACCCTCAAGAGACTGAAGGGCCTGACCCCCAGCTCCATGCCTGGCCTCAGCAGGGCCGCCCTGTACAGCCGCCTCCAGGAGTTCCTGCTCACCCAGGACCAGCTCAAGGAGAACGGCTACCCCTTCCCGCACCCCGAGCGGCCCGGAGGCGCCGTCCTCTTCACTGGCCAGGGGAAGGGGCCCGGCGACTCCTCCTGCAGGGTCTGCTGCCGTTGTGGCACCGACTACCTGGTGTCCTCCTCGGGCCGCTGTCTACGCGACCAGTTGTGTTATTATCACTGGGGGCGGGTCCGCTCCAGCCAAGTGGCTGGAGGCCGGGTTAGCCAGTACACCTGCTGTGCAGCTGCTCCTGGCTCAGTGGGCTGCCAGGTGGCGAAGCAGCACGTGCGGGACGGCCGCAAGGAGAGCCTCCATGGCTTCGTGAAGACCTTCAAGAAAGAGTTTTCCACAGACGCTTATCCAGGAATCTACGCCTTGGACTGTGAGATGTGCTACACCACGCATGGCCTGGAGCTGACCCGCGTCACCGTGGTGGACGCCGACATGCAAGTGGTGTACGACACCTTCGTCAAGCCCGACAACGAGATCGTGGACTACAACACCAGGTTTTCCGGAGTGACCGAGGCCGACGTCGCCAAGACGAGCGTCACGTTGCCCGAAGTCCAAGCCATCCTGCTGAGCTTTTTCAGCGCCCAAACCATCCTCATCGGGCACAGCCTGGAGAGCGATCTGCTGGCCCTCAAGCTGATCCACAGCACCGTGGTGGACACGGCCGTGCTCTTCCCGCACTACCTGGGTTTCCCCTACAAGCGTTCCCTCAGGAATCTCGCGGCCGACTACCTGGGACAGATCATCCAGGACAGCCAGGACGGCCACAACTCCAGCGAGGACGCAAACGCCTGCCTGCAGCTGGCGATGTGGAAGGTTCGACAGCGCGCCCAGATCCAGCCACGCCACCGGTCCGCCTCTCCCGCCGCCCTGGCCTGTCCTGAGCCCCAGGCCTCTTCCCAAACTGCCATCGATCCCGAGAGCTAGCCCTGTCCACCTCGCCGCAAAGCGAAAGAAACTGGAGCAGCCGGCGGCAGGAGAGGGCCAAAAGCCAAGACTAACCCCGACCCCGGACTCCCAGTCCCCCGGAGTCCCTGCCGCGGGCCGTCGTCCCTGTCCCCATCCCTCTGCCCCTCCCAGACCTCTGTCCTTCCACCAATGGGCTCCCCGAGGCCCTAGCCGCCACTCCCAGTCCCCGGAGACCCTGCCGCCGCCCCTGGCGCCTGTGCCCATCCCTCTGCCCCTCCCAGACCTCTGGCCTTCCACCACTAGCCTCCCCCAGCCCACCTGGACTTCCCCGGCCTCTGACAACAAGGCCAGCCCCCAGGCCCACCAGCCTCCTGATCGTCTTCGTTCTTGGGCCTCTTCCCCTTCTGTGGGGCTGTCTGAACCTCCCCTCCCCCACCCGATTTTTCCCCCGCCCCCGGGGCAGGCGCAGAATAAATGTCTGTATGAAGTTAAAAATTAAAAATAAAAAAAAAGCTAAAAACAACTGAAAGTCCTTTGCTTTTGAATGTGCGCTTACCTGGTTTTCTCTAGAGGCACCACTGTGAGGTGGCTCAAGCCCTTAGGCTCTGGAGTTAGACATCTGGGTTCCCATTCCAATTCCACCACTGGCTAGCTTTGTCATATTGGACGCATAACTTTTTTGTGCTTCTACTTCTTGATCTTTCAAGTGTCATCAGAAGATAATTAGACACCCACACAATAGCAATGGGAGATTTTAACACCCCACCGTCAACTTGAAACAGATCAACGAGACAGAAAGTTGAAAAGGATATCCAGGAACTGAACTTAGCTCTGCACCAAGCAGACCGAATAGACATCTACATTAACTCTCCACCCCAAATCAACAGAATATACATTCTTCTCAGCACCACATCACACTTATTCCAAAACTGACCACATAGTTGGAAGGAAAGCACTCCTCCGCAAATGCAAAAGAACAGAAATTACAACCAACTGTCTCTCAGACCCCAGGGCAGTCAAACTGGACCTCAGGATGAAGAAACTCACTCAAAACCGCTCAACTACACGGAAACGGAGCAATCTGCTCCTGAGTGACTACTGGGTACATAGCGAAATGAAGACAGAATAAAGATGTTCTTTGAAACCAATGAGAACAAAGACACAACATACCAGAATCTCTGGGATACATTGAAAGCAGTGTGTAGAGGGAAACGTAGCATTAAATGCCCACAAGAGAAAGCAGGAAAGATCTAAAATGGACACCCTCACGTCCCAATTCAAAGAACCAGGGAAGCAAGAGCAAACACAATGCCTGAATCAGTCAGTCAACTTCCAACAGGGCTCCAAGAGAGAATGAACAACCATGCCTCTTTAAATCCACGTTTCTATTTGGAATCTTCAATGAGAGATGAGACACTAAGCAGCTAGTTTTGGTGGAATGGCTGATTTTGTCAATGTTTTCGGTGTGTGAGTGTGTGTGTGTGTGTGTATGTATAGATAACTAAATTAAACTGATAATCTGGATGCTTACATTTCCATTCATTTAATTTGTGTATGTGAGCCCACGCACACGTATATACACACACACTAACACTTCCAGAACACTGACTTAGTGAAGAACTGGATTTCCAGTGTGTCAGACAAATTTCAGAAAGCGCTGAAGAAGGGCATTTCTGATGGATTTCACCGTTCCTGGAATTTTATTTTCCTTTATAACTTAGAGTTCTTCTCTGGAGATTTAATAGATAAAAGTCTTTTGCAGTGTACGTTATTTCATTTTATTTTTATAATTTATTTAAATTGTCATTTTAAATTGACAAATAAAAATGATATATATTTATGGTGTACAACATGATGTTTCATATATGTATACATTGTGGAATGACACAAAAATCAAGCTAATTAACACATTCGTTTCCTCACATACTGATTTTATGGTGATGAGAACATGTTTCAAATCTACTCTGATAGCACATTTCAAGTATACAGTACATAGTTACCCACTGTGGTTGCCGTGCTGTTCAACATATCTCTAGAACTATTCGTATCTGAAATTTTGTATCATTAGACTAACATCTCCCAATCCCTCCCCGGCCCCTGCCTCGGGTAAGCAGCGTTCTGCTCTCTACGACTCTGAGTTCCACTTTTTTACATTGCACATAGAAGTGAGATCGTGCAGTATTTGTATTTCTGTGTTTGCTTTTTAAAACTTTATGATGTATTGATGTATTTTTTCAGACAGTGTCGGAGTCTGTCACCAAGGCTGGAGTACAGTGACACAAACACGGCTCACCACGGCCTCCACCTCCCGGGGTCAAGAGATCCTCCCACTTCAGCCTCCTGAGTAGCTAGGACTACAGGCGTCCAACACCACACCTGGCTAATTTTTGTATTTTTTGTAGAGATGGTTGATCTCCAACTCCTGGGCTCAACTCTTCCTCCTCCCTTCTCCTCCCAAAGTCCTGGGATTACAGGCCTGAGCCACTGTGTCTGGCCTTTGCTTTATTTCACACAGTAGAACATCCTCTAGGCTCATTCATGTTGCTAATGATAAGATTTCTTTCTTTTTCAAGGCTGAATAGGATTCTATTGGATATATGTACCTATATAGAAAGAGAGATAGATAGATAGACATTTATTATTATTGTTTTGGGGGGGATATGGTTTCGCTCGTGTTCCCCAGGCTGGAGTGCAGTGGCATGATTTCGGCTCACTACAACCTCTGCCTCCCAGGCTGAAGTGATTCTCCTGCCTCAGCTGAGATTAAAGGCATGTCCCATCATGTGCGGCCAATTTTGTGTTTCTAGGAGAGATGGGTTTTCACCATGTTGGCCAGGCTGGTCTCGAACTCCAACAATTCTACTTCAACTATTTATTGGATACAAATATTTATGTGTGAGAAACAAGATTTTCAAGAGTGAAAGATTTAAAAACGACTTAATTGTACATCAGTAAGAGGCTGGCTAACTAAATCAGAGTACGTTCATCCTTACAGAAGAATACTATGCAGCTAGAACAAAACCAAATGGAGGAAACTCTTCCAAATGGTAACTTGGAATGATGTTCAAGACTTATTGTAAAATAAGTTTACAGTAAGGTGTAAGGTACCTTATGGCAAAATTCTCTCAGAAATGTGTGTGTGTGGATTTCAAGTCATCCCAGTCCTAGAACATTGTGCTCTTTAGAGATGCCATACCTGTCTTTCCCTTTGTAATATCAAAGCAGTAATATCTTCTCTGGAGGCTTGTTGGGTGAATTTAATGGAAGAAAGTTAAGGAGGTACCAGAACCATTGCTGTTTCCCCTCCGTAGCCCTGCCACCCACTAAAGAAAGTTGGATGAGATTACTTAATGATTTCCCATTAAGTTGTATTTCCAAATATCATGATTACCATTTGAATGTAGTTGGTATGGAGCTTCGTGAGTGTGTGCTTCGTTTATTATGCATCACGTTCAGCTCCTTGTTATTTGCCTCCTAGTTATCATAGTAAAACTCTACTCCTCTACTCCGAGGAGCCCCTACCATCCGTATCGTCACTTTCCGGCCCAGCACTCTTCATGCTCGTTCGTTTAAAGCATTCTACATTGTGTAAATGAATCTTGGAAGGCAAAAGCTACTGAATTTAGCGAGTTTGTGGAGGCGTTCCCACCGGTCAGCCAGGTGGAGTTCCACACACCCGATGACTGCACAACTCCTATAAGGCAGCAATATGCTGCAAACCCAGACGGCCACTCTTCTCACCTCTCGTCCCTTTGCTGTTCTGGATAATGAGGTCAATAGTCACCTAGGCAACTGCAAAACAAACTGAAATGGAGAAAGGCCTTCCGGCTGGTGACTAGCCGAGGTCCACCTGGCCCCAATAAGCTGCTGAACAAGAAGGGCTGCCAGAAATTTCCCCCTAGGGAATTTGGTGGAGACGAAGACCTGCTCACTGGACAACGGTTCCTCCCAGGATACCCCCAAGCTGAAGAAGCGGGCTCTGAGCCACCCCCTTTCACCCTCCTTTTCCCCACCCTGGCCTGGTGAAGGTGCGCGTCAGGATGCGGACTACTGAGCCCTAAAGAAATAAGTCCTTCCACTTTGATCCCACGGAGGATTGCCTGTGCGGATCTTCAACGAGTCTACCAGTGTCTAGACACGGGAGCAGTTCTGTCTGGCACAGCAGCTCCCTCAAGGAAGACAAGAGTGTTGAGAAAGGAAACTCAAGTCTGACCATTCTGTCCTGGGAGACAAGAGGAGGATCTCATCTCTCATCTTTCCAAGCAAGGCAACGAGACTTTCTCTCATCTTTCCAAGCAAGGCAAGGAGACTTTTTCTCATGAGGAAACAAAAAGAAGTTGGAAGGAACGAAACCAGCCTGGAAGGTGAATTCCTAAGGATTGCCCATTGAAACTGACAAAATGGCCCTTGTTTGACGAGAGGAATGAGCAGAGCATTGATGTGGTCAAAAAGGACTCGAGTGAGACTTTCCCAGCATGTTTCTACCAAAGCTTTGTCTAAGTTTCGCAAAACACTCTCCTAATAAGCAGATGTTTGGCTCTTCAGAAAGTCAACATGCAAAATGCCTTGAGCGTCCCATAACACTGATGCCATGATGTTGCCTTTGGTCTGCCCTCCTTTTCCTTTGACTGGACCACTGCCATCTCTTGGTAGCCATCGCTTTGATGACGCTTTGTCTTCAGGATCATATTGGCAAAGCCATGTTCCAAATTCCGGTTACAATTTGTCAAACAGGTGCCCCAGGATCGTGATCCCTCCTGTTGAAAATTTCCACTGATAGCTCTCGTCGTCACTGCAGCTGATCTGGGCACAATGGTTTTCACAGCCACTGCAGGATTCATCTTCCACATCTTCTCATCTCTTCTTGAAACAAGCCATACCTCCGTAAAGAGTTGATTTCTTTGGGCTAGTGTCCTTAGAAGCTTTTCTTCAAACATCAATGATTTCTTCATTCTTCCACCCAAGCTTCACCGTCAATTGGATGTTTGCTCTTGCTGCAATTTTAGCGGAATTCAAGTTGCACTGATAGGAGGCCTTTTCAGTGGATGTCTCATCCTTCTTAGTGCCTCCAATGAGATCCAGTTCAGAAAGGTTGTAAGAAGTTAGTACATGTTTATTTTAGTGAAAACGAATTGAAATCCATGCATAGATTTCTCACCATGTACATTTTCTATGAACTTTCGGAAGACCCCCTGTACTGAATATTGCCCAAATCCTGGGAGAGAAGTGGATGCGGTCCACTTCCTGTCTTCAGTTTGCCCACAGTGGAGGAGTGCACAGAGAAGGGAAAGGCAGCCCCAGAGAGAGGCATGCCCTCCAGCATGCAGCAGACTGCTGGCCCAGTCCTGGCTTCATGGGTTGCTGTGTGGGCCCAGCAAGCTCACCAACCTCCCTGAACCTTAATTTAATCCTAGGTAGCCCAATTCCACTCTCTATAATAGGACTGCTGTGCAGGGACAGTCAATTAACTTAAGAAAAGGAACCTGGCTCCAAGGTTGGCAACCGGGAATTCCAGTTGATTCCATGGGCGGACCCCCTGAGGAATTCCCAAGCTGAAGTCTCGTGGAAGATGAGGTTCAGTGTGACTAGACTGAAGCACCAATCCAATGAAGGGGAAGTCCCACCCACTCTGCCCTGTGCCTGTATAAAGGTGAGGCGGGGCGGCCGCGCCACTCATTGAAGCCGCCAGTTGGGAGAGGAGCAGAGCCAGGCCGGTGCTCCCGAAGGCAGCAAGATGTTGCGAGCCACAGCTCCCTGCTGGTTCCCACCTGCATACCCAGAAGCTAAGAAGGTGGCCGAGGAGGCGGCCCACGAGGCAAGCCGCCATTTGGGAGTGGAGCAGAGCCAGGTCGGTGTTCCCGAAGGCAGCAAGATGTTGCGAGCCACAGCTCCCTGCTGGTTCCCACCTGCATGCCCAGAAGCCAAGAAGGTGGCCGAGGAGGCGCCCCACGAGGCAAGCCGCCATTTGGGAGTGGAGCAGAGCCAGGTCGGTGTTCCCGAAGGCAGCAAGATGTTGCGAGCCACAGCTCCCTGCTGGTTCCCTCCTGCATACCCAGAAGCCAAGAAGGTGGCCGAGGAGGCGGCCCTCGAGGCTCCAGAATTCCCACTGCCCTCTCATCAGCCTGCCCAGAGCTTCGGGCTCTGCGTGCCCCAGATGCACAACCAGGCCTCAGCACTCGTGGACATCCGGGCGGAGCCCCAGAATAGGGGTCCGGCGGTGCCCCCAGCGTGGCCCAAGATGGCGACGGAGGCGTGGTACTTCCCCGCGCAGAGGGGGTCGGCCTGCTGCTTGCCAGCCGCCCCAAGGCTGACAGAGAGGCCCTGTGGAGTCCGCATCTCAGCCCCCAGGGAGAGGAAGAGGATCGCCCACTTTCCCAGCCCCTGCTTGGTCGCAGGTCGCACCGATGCCAAGAGAACCCGGGTGGCCGGCAGCAGCCAACGCTCCAATGGCTCCAGGGTCGGCACACAGCCACGGAAGACTGGTCGCAACAGACGGGGGAGGGCATGCAAGACCTCCACCACACTCAGCTCTAAGCGAATCGTCCGTCGTCCATCCTTACCGACTTGGAAGAAACCCATTATCCTCCGAAGGTCTCGCTGCCAAGTCCCCACCGTCATCCGCCGAGGCTATCTCCAACTGTTCACCAAAGAGTGTCTCAAGTTCTGCGCCTCCCAGCAGGAGGCCGAGGAGAAGGCGCTGAACGAGGAGAAGGTGGCCTACGACTGCAGCCCCAACAAGAACATGTACCTGAATGTGGTCCTGAACACCCTCAAGAGACTGAAGGGCCTGACCCCCAGCTCCATGCCGGGCCTCAGCAGGGCCGCCCTGTACAGCCGCCTCCAGGAGTTCCTGCTCACCCAGGACCAGCTCAAGGAGAACGGCTACCCCTTCCCGCACCCCGAGCGGCCCGGAGGCGCCGTCCTCTTCACTGGCCAGGGGAAGGGGCCCGGCGACTCCTCCTGCAGGGTCTGCTGCCGTTGTGGCACCGACTACCTGGTGTCCTCCTCGGGCCGCTGTCTACGCGACCAGTTGTGTTATTATCACTGGGGGCGGGTCCGCTCCAGCCAAGTGGCTGGAGGCCGGGTTAGCCAGTACACCTGCTGTGCAGCTGCTCCTGGCTCAGTGGGCTGCCAGGTGGCGAAGCAGCACGTGCGGGACGGCCGCAAGGAGAGCCTCCATGGCTTCGTGAAGACCTTCAAGAAAGAGTTTTCCACAGACGCTTATCCAGGAATCTACGCCTTGGACTGTGAGATGTGCTACACCACGCATGGCCTGGAGCTGACCCGCGTCACCGTGGTGGACGCCGACATGCAAGTGGTGTACGACACCTTCGTCAAGCCCGACAACGAGATCGTGGACTACAACACCAGGTTTTCCGGAGTGACCGAGGCCGACGTCGCCAAGACGAGCGTCACGTTGCCCGAAGTCCAAGCCATCCTGCTGAGCTTTTTCAGCGCCCAAACCATCCTCATCGGGCACAGCCTGGAGAGCGATCTGCTGGCCCTCAAGCTGATCCACAGCACCGTGGTGGACACGGCCGTGCTCTTCCCGCACTACCTGGGTTTCCCCTACAAGCGTTCCCTCAGGAATCTCGCGGCCGACTACCTGGGACAGATCATCCAGGACAGCCAGGACGGCCACAACTCCAGCGAGGACGCAAACGCCTGCCTGCAGCTGGCGATGTGGAAGGTTCGACAGCGCGCCCAGATCCAGCCACGCCACCGGTCCGCCTCTCCCGCCGCCCTGGCCTGTCCTGAGCCCCAGGCCTCTTCCCAAACTGCCATCGATCCCGAGAGCTAGCCCTGTCCACCTCGCCGCAAAGCGAAAGAAACTGGAGCAGCCGGCGGCAGGAGAGGGCCAAAAGCCAAGACTAACCCCGACCCCGGACTCCCAGTCCCCCGGAGTCCCTGCCGCGGGCCGTCGTCCCTGTCCCCATCCCTCTGCCCCTCCCAGACCTCTGTCCTTCCACCAATGGGCTCCCCGAGGCCCCAGCCGCCACTCCCAGTCCCCGGAGACCCTGCCGCCGCCCCTGGCGCCTGTGCCCATCCCTCTGCCCCTCCCAGACCTCTGGCCTTCCACCACTAGCCTCCCCCAGCCCACCTGGACTTCCCCGGCCTCTGACAACAAGGCCAGCCCCCAGGCCCACCAGCCTCCTGATCGTCTTCGTTCTTGGGCCTCTTCCCCTTCTGTGGGGCTGTCTGAACCTCCCCTCCCCCACCCGATTTTTCCCCCGCCCCCGGGGCAGGCACAGAATAAATGTCTGTATGAAGTTAAAAATTAAAAATAAAAAAAAAGCTAAAAACAACTCAAAGTCCTTTGCTTTTGAATGTGCGCTTACCTGGTTTTCTCTAGAGGCACCACTGTGAGGTGGCTCAAGCCCTTAGGCTCTGGAGTTAGACATCTGGGTTCCCATTCCAATTCCACCACTGACTAGCTTTGTCATATTGGACGCATAACCTTTTTGCGCTTCTACTTCTTGATCTTTCAAGTGTCATCAGAAGATAATTAGACACCCACACAATAGCAATGGGAGATTTTAACACCCCACCGTCAACATGAAACAGATCAACGAGACAGAAAGTTGAAAAGGATATCCAGGAACTGAACTTAGCTCTGCACCAAGCAGACCGAATAGACATCTTCATTAACTCTCCACCCCAAATCAACAGAATATACATTCTTCTCAGCACCACATCACACTTATTCCAAAACTGACCACATAGTTGGAAGGAAAGCACTCCTCCGCAAATGCAAAAGAACAGAAATTACAACCAACTGTCTCTCAGACCCCAGGGCAGTCAAACTGGACCTCAGGATGAAGAAACTCACTCAAAACCGCTCAACTACACGGAAACGGAGCAATCTGCTCCTGAGTGACTACTGGGTACATAGCGAAATGAAGACAGAATAAAGATGTTCTTTGAAACCAATGAGAACAAAGACACAACATACCAGAATCTCTGGGATACATTGAAAGCAGTGTGTAGAGGGAAACGTAGCATTAAATGCCCACAAGAGAAAGCAGGAAAGATCTAAAATGGACACCCTCACGTCCCAATTCAAAGAACCAGGGAAGCAAGAGCAAACACAATGCCTGAATCAGTCAGTCAACTTCCAACAGGGCTCCAAGAGAGAATGAACCACCATGCCTCTTTAAATCCACGTTTCTATTTGGAATCTTCAATGAGAGATGAGACACTAAGCAGCTAGTTTTGGTGGAATGGCTGATTTTGTCAATGTTTTCGGTGTGTGAGTGTGTGTGTGTGTGTATGTATAGATAACTAAATTAAACTGATAATCTGGATGCTTACATTTCCATTCATTTAATTTGTGTATGTGAGCCCACGCACACGTATATACACACACACTAACACTTCCAGAACACTGACTTAGTGAAGAACTGGATTTCCAGTGTGTCAGACAAATTTCAGAAAGCGCTGAAGAAGGGCATTTCTGATGGATTTCACCGTTCCTGGAATTTTACTTTCCTTTATAACTTCGAGTTCTTCTCTGGAGATTTAATAGATAAAAGTCTTTTGCAGTGTACGTTATTTCATTTTATTTTTATAATTTATTTAAATTGTCATTTTAAATTGACAGATAAAAATGATATATATTTATGGTGTACAACATGATGTTTCATACATGTATACATTGTGGAATGACACAAAAATCAAGCTAATGAACACATTCGTTTCCTCACATACTGATTTTATGGTGATGAGAACATGTTTCAAATCTACTCTGATAGCACATTTCAAGTATACAGTACATAGTTACCCACTGTGGTTGCCGTGCTGTTCAACATATCTCTAGAACTATTCGTATCTGAAATTTTGTATCATTAGACTAACATCTCCCAATCCCTCCCCGGCCCCTGCCTCGGGTAAGCAGCGTTCTGCTCTCTACGACTCTGAGTTCCACTTTTTTACATTGCACATAGAAGTGAGATCGTGCAGTATTTGTATTTCTGTGTTTGCTTTTTAAAACTTTATGATGTATTGATGTATTTTTTCAGACAGTGTCGGAGTCTGTCACCAAGGCTGGAGTACAGTGACACAAACACGGCTCACCACGGCCTCCACCTCCCGGGGTCAAGAGATCCTCCCACTTCAGCCTCCTGAGTAGCTAGGACTACAGGCGTCCAACACCACACCTGGCTAATTTTTGTATTTTTTGTAGAGATGGTTGATCTCCAACTCCTGGGCTCAACTCTTCCTCCTCCCTTCTCCTCCCAAAGTCCTGGGATTACAGGCCTGAGCCACTGTGTCTGGCCTTTGCTTTATTTCACACAGTAGAACATCCTCTAGGCTCATCCATGTTGCTAATGATAAGATTTCTTTCTTTTTCAAGGCTGAATAGGATTCTATTGGATATATGTACCTATATAGATGGAGAGATAGATAGATATACATTTATTATTATTGTTTTGGGGGGGATATGGTTTCGCTCGTGTTCCCCAGGCTGGAGTGCAGTGGCATGATTTCGGCTCACTACAACCTCTGCCTCCCAGGCTGAAGTGATTCTCCTGCCTCAGCTGAGATTAAAGGCATGTCCCATCATGTGCGGCCAATTTTGTGTTTCTAGGAGAGATGGGTTTTCACCATGTTGGCCAGGCTGGTCTCGAACTCCAACAATTCTACTTCAACTATTTATTGGATACAAATATTTATGTGTGAGAAACAAGATTTTCAAGGGTGAAAGATTTAAAAACGACTTAATTGTACATCAGTAAGAGGCTGGCTAACTAAATCAGTGTACGTTCATCCTTACAGAAGAATACTATGCAGCTAGAACAAAACCAAATGGAGGAAACTCTTCCAAATGGTAACTTGGAATGATGTTCAAGACTTATTGTAAAATAAGTTTACAGTAAGGTGTAAGGTACCTTATGGCAAAATTCTCTCAGAAATGTGTGTGTGTGGATTTCAAGTCATCCCAGTCCTAGAACATTGTGCTCTTTAGAGATGCCATACCTGTCTTTCCCTTTGTAATATCAAAGAGGTAATTTCTTCTCTGGAGGCTTGTTGGGTGAATTTAATGGAAGAAAGTTAAGGAGGTACCAGAACCATTGCTGTTTCCCCTCCGTAGCCCTGCCACCCACTAAAGAAAGTTGGATGAGATTACTTAATGATTTCCCATTAAGTTGTATTTCCAAATATCATGATTACCATTTGAATGTAGTTGGTATGGAGCTTCGTGAGTGTGTGCTTCGTTTATTATGCATCACGTTCAGCTCCTTGTTATTTGCCTCCTAGTTATCATAGTAAAACTCTACTCCTCTACTCCGAGGAGCCCCTACCATCCGTATCGTCACTTTCCGGCCCAGCACTCTTCATGCTCGTTCGTTTAAAGCATTCTATATTGGGCAAATGAATCTTGGAAGGCAAAAGCTACTGAATTTAGCGAGTTTGTGGAGGCGTTCCCACCAGTCAGCCAGGTGGAGTTCCACACACCCGATGACTGCACAACTCCTATAAGGCAGCAATATGCTGCAAACCCAGACGGCCACTCTTCTCACCCCTCGTCCCTTTGCTGTTCTGGATAATGAGGTCAATAGTCACCTAGGCAACTTGCAAAACTAACTGAAATGGAGAAAGGCCTTCCGGCTGGTGACTAGCCGAGGTCCACCTGGCCCCAATAAGCTGCTGAACAAGAAGGGCTGCCAGAAATTTCCCCCTAGGGAATTTGGTGGAGACGAAGACCTGCTCACTGGACAACGGTTCCTCCCAGGATACCCCCAAGCTGAAGAAGCGGGCTCTGAGCCACCCCCTTTCACCCTCCTTTTCCCCACCCTGGCCTGCTGAAGGTGCGCGTCAGGATGCGGACTACTGAGCCCTAAAGAAATAAGTCCTTCCACTTTGACCCCACGGAGGATTGCCTGTGCGGATCTTCAACGAGTCTACCAGTGTCTAGACACGGGAGCAGTTCTGTCTGGCACAGCAGCTCCCTCAAGGAAGACAAGAGTGAGGAGAAAGTAAACTCAAGTCTGACCATTCTGTCCTGGGAGACAAGAGGAGGATCTCATCTCTCATCTTTCCAAGCAAGGCAACGAGACTTTCTCTCATCTTTCCAAGCAAGGCAAGGAGACTTTTTCTCATGAGGAAACAAAAAGAAGTTGGAAGGAACGAAACCAGCCTGGAAGGTGAATTCCTAAGGATTGCCCATTGAAACTGACAAAATGGCCCTTGTTTGACGAGAGGAATGAGCAGAGCATTGATGTGGTCAAAAAGGACTCGAGTGAGACTTTCCCAGCACGTTTCTACCAAAGCTTTGTCTAAGTTTCGCAAAACACTCTCCTAATAAGCAGATGTTTGGCTCTTCAGAAAGTCAACATGCAAAATGCCTTGAGCGTCCCATAACACTGATGCCATGATGTTGCCTTTGGTCTGCCCTCCTTTTCCTTTGACTGGACCACTGCCATGTCTTGGTAGCCATCGCTTTGATGACGCTTTGTCTTCAGGATCATATTGGCAAAGCCATGTTCCAAATTCCGGTTACAATTTGTCAAACAGGTGCCCCAGGATCGTGATCCCTCCTGTTGAAAATTTCCACTGATAGCTCTCGTCGTCACTGCAGCTGATCTGGGCACAATGGTTTTCACAGCCACTGCAGGATTCATCTTCCACATCTTCTCATCTCTTCATGAAACAAGCCATACCTCCGTAAAGAGTTGATTTCTTTGGGCTAGTGTCCTTAGAAGCTTTTCTTCAAACATCAATGATTTCTTCCTTCTTCCACCCAAGCTTCACCGTCAATTGGATGTTTGCTCTTGCTGCAATTTTAGCGGAATTCAAGTTGCACTGATAGGAGGCCTTTTCAGTGGATGTCTCATCCTTCTTAGTGCCTCCAATGAGATCCAGTTCAGAAAGGTTGTAAGAAGTTAGTACATGTTTATTTTAGTGAAAACGAATTGAAATCCATGCATAGATTTCTCACCATGTACATTTCCTATGAACTTTCGGAAGACCCCCTGTACTGAATATTGCCCAAATCCTGGGAGAGAAGTGGATGCGGTCCACATCCTGTCTTCAGTTTGCCCACAGTGGAGGAGTGCACAGAGCAGGGAAAGGCAGCCCCAGAGAGAGGCATGCCCTCCAGCATGCAGCAGACTGCTGGCCCAGTCCTGGCTCCATGGGTTGCTGTGTGGGCCCAGCAAGATGACCAACCTCCCTGAACCTTAATTTAATCCTAGGTAGCCCAATTCCACTCGCTATTATAGGACTGCTGTGCAGGGACAGTCAATTAACTTAAGAAAAGGAACCTAGCTCCAAGGTTGGCAACCGGGAATTCCAGTTGATTCCATGGGCGGACCCCCTGAGGAATTCCCAAGCTGAAGTCTCGTGGAAGATGAGGTTCAGTGTGACTAGACTGAAGCACCAATCCAATGAAGGGGAAGTCCCACCCACTCTGCCCTGTGCCTGTATAAAGGTGAGGCGGGGCGGCCGCGCCACTCATTGAAGCCGCCAGTTGGGAGAGGAGCAGAGCCAGGCCGGTGCTCCCGAAGGCAGCAAGATGTTGCGAGCCACAGCTCCCTGCTGGTTCCCACCTGCATACCCAGAAGCTAAGAAGGTGGCCGAGGAGGCGGCCCACGAGGCAAGCCGCCATTTGGGAGAGGAGCAGAGCCAGGTCGGTGTTCCCGAAGGCAGCAAGATGTTGCGAGCCACAGCTCCCTGCTGGTTCCCACCTGCATGCCCAGAAGCCAAGAAGGTGGCCGAGGAGGCGGCCCTCGAGGCAAGCCGCCAGTTGGGAGAGGAGCAGAGCCAGGCCGGTGCTCCCGAAGGCAGCAAGATGTTGCGAGCCACAGCTCCCTGCTGGTTCCCACCTGCATACCCAGAAGCTAAGAAGGTGGCCGAGGAGGCGCCCCACGAGGCAAGCCGCCATTTGGGAGTGGAGCAGAGCCAGGTCGGTGTTCCCGAAGGCAGCAAGATGTTGCGAGCCACAGCTCCCTGCTGGTTCCCTCCTGCATACCCAGAAGCCAAGAAGGTGGCCGAGGAGGCGGCCCTCGAGGCTCCAGAATTCCCACTGCCCTCTCATCAGCCTGCCCAGAGCTTCGGGCTCTGCGTGCCCCAGATGCACAACCAGGCCTCAGCACTCGTGGACATCCGGGCGGAGCCCCAGAATAGGGGTCCGGCGGTGCCCCCAGCGTGGCCCAAGATGGCGACGGAGGCGTGGTACTTCCCCGCGCAGAGGGGGTCGGCCTGCTGCTTGCCAGCCGCCCCAAGGCTGACAGAGAGGCCCTGTGGAGTCCGCATCTCAGCCCCCAGGGAGAGGAAGAGGATCGCCCACTTTCCCAGCCCCTGCTTGGTCGCAGGTCGCACCGATGCCAAGAGAACCCGGGTGGCCGGCAGCAGCCAACGCTCCAATGGCTCCAGGGTCGGCACACAGCCACGGAAGACTGGTCGCAACAGACGGGGGAGGGCATGCAAGACCTCCACCACACTCAGCTCTAAGCGAATCGTCCGTCGTCCATCCTTACCGACTTGGAAGAAACCCATTATCCTCCGAAGGTCTCGCTGCCAAGTCCCCACCGTCATCCGCCGAGGCTATCTCCAACTGTTCACCAAAGAGTGTCTCAAGTTCTGCGCCTCCCAGCAGGAGGCCGAGGAGAAGGCGCTGAACGAGGAGAAGGTGGCCTACGACTGCAGCCCCAACAAGAACATGTACCTGAATGTGGTCCTGAACACCCTCAAGAGACTGAAGGGCCTGACCCCCAGCTCCATGCCGGGCCTCAGCAGGGCCGCCCTGTACAGCCGCCTCCAGGAGTTCCTGCTCACCCAGGACCAGCTCAAGGAGAACGGCTACCCCTTCCCGCACCCCGAGCGGCCCGGAGGCGCCGTCCTCTTCACTGGCCAGGGGAAGGGGCCCGGCGACTCCTCCTGCAGGGTCTGCTGCCGTTGTGGCACCGACTACCTGGTGTCCTCCTCGGGCCGCTGTCTACGCGACCAGTTGTGTTATTATCACTGGGGGCGGGTCCGCTCCAGCCAAGTGGCTGGAGGCCGGGTTAGCCAGTACACCTGCTGTGCAGCTGCTCCTGGCTCAGTGGGCTGCCAGGTGGCGAAGCAGCACGTGCGGGACGGCCGCAAGGAGAGCCTCCATGGCTTCATGAAGACCTTCAAGAAAGAGTTTTCCACAGACGCTTATCCAGGAATCTACGCCTTGGACTGTGAGATGTGCTACACCACGCATGGCCTGGAGCTGACCCGCGTCACCGTGGTGGACGCCGACATGCAAGTGGTGTACGACACCTTCGTCAAGCCCGACAACGAGATCGTGGACTACAACACCAGGTTTTCCGGAGTGACCGAGGCCGACGTCGCCAAGACGAGCGTCACGTTGCCCGAAGTCCAAGCCATCCTGCTGAGCTTTTTCAGCGCCCAAACCATCCTCATCGGGCACAGCCTGGAGAGCGATCTGCTGGCCCTCAAGCTGATCCACAGCACCGTGGTGGACACGGCCGTGCTCTTCCCGCACTACCTGGGTTTCCCCTACAAGCGTTCCCTCAGGAATCTCGCGGCCGACTACCTGGGACAGATCATCCAGGACAGCCAGGACGGCCACAACTCCAGCGAGGACGCAAACGCCTGCCTGCAGCTGGCGATGTGGAAGGTTCGACAGCGCGCCCAGATCCAGCCACGCCACCGGTCTGCCTCTCCCGCCGCTCTGGCCTGTCCTGAGCCCCAGGCCTCTTCCCAAACTGCCATCGATCCCGAGAGCTAGCCCTGTCCAGCTCGCCGCAAAGCGAAAGAAACTGGAGCAGCCGGCGGCAGGAGAGGGCCAAAAGCCAAGACTAACCCCGACCCCGGACTCCCAGTCCCCCGGAGTCCCTGCCGCGGGCCGTCGTCCCTGTCCCCATCCCTCTGCCCCTCCCAGACCTCTGTCCTTCCACCAATGGGCTCCCCGAGGCCCCAGCCGCCACTCCCAGTCCCCGGAGACCCTGCCGCCGCCCCTGGCGCCTGTGCCCATCCCTCTGCCCCTCCCAGACCTCTGGCCTTCCACCACTAGCCTCCCCCAGCCCACCTGGACTTCCCCGGCCTCTGACAACAAGGCCAGCCCCCAGGCCCACCAGCCTCCTGATCGTCTTCGTTCTTGGGCCTCTTCCCCTTCTGTGGGGCTGTCTGAACCTCCCCTCCCCCACCCGATTTTTCCCCCGCCCCCGGGGCAGGCGCAGAATAAATGTCTGTATGAAGTTAAAAATTAAAAATAAAAAAAAAGCTAAAAACAACTCAAAGTCCTTTGCTTTTGAATGTGCGCTTACCTGGTTTTCTCTAGAGGCACCACTGTGAGGTGGCTCAAGCCCTTAGGCTCTGGAGCTAGACATCTGGGTTCCCATTCCAATTCCACCACTGACTAGCTTTGTCATATTGGACGCATAACTTTTTTGCGCTTCTACTTCTTGATCTTTCAAGTGTCATCAGAAGATAATTAGACACCCACACAATAGCAATGGGAGATTTTAACACCCCACCGTCAACATGAAACAGATCAACGAGACAGAAAGTTGAAAAGGATATCCAGGAACTGAACTTAGCTCTGCACCAAGCAGACCGAATAGACATCTACATTAACTCTCCACCCCAAATCAACAGAATATACATTCTTCTCAGCACCACATCACACTTATTCCAAAACTGACCACATAGTTGGAAGGAAAGCACTCCTCCGCAAATGCAAAAGAACAGAAATTACAACCAACTGTCTCTCAGACCCCAGGGCAGTCAAACTGGACCTCAGGATGAAGAAACTCACTCAAAACCGCTCAACTACACGGAAACGGAGCAATCTGCTCCTGAGTGACTACTGGGTACATAGCGAAATGAAGACAGAATAAAGATGTTCTTTGAAACCAATGAGAACAAAGACACAACATACCAGAATCTCTGGGATACATTGAAAGCAGTGTGTAGAGGGAAACGTAGCATTAAATGCCCACAAGAGAAAGCAGGAAAGATCTAAAATGGACACCCTCACGTCCCAATTCAAAGAACCAGGGAAGCAAGAGCAAACACAATGCCTGAATCAGTCAGTCAACTTCCAACAGGGCTCCAAGAGAGAATGAACCACCATGCCTCTTTAAATCCACGTTTCTATTTGGAATCTTCAATGAGAGATGAGACACTAAGCAGCTAGTTTTGGTGGAATGGCTGATTTTGTCAATGTTTTCGGTGTGTGAGTGTGTGTGTGTGTGTATGTATAGATAACTAAATTAAACTGATAATCTGGATGCTTACATTTCCATTCATTTAATTTGTGTATGTGAGCCCACGCACACGTATATACACACACACTAACACTTCCAGAACACTGACTTAGTGAAGAACTGGATTTCCAGTGTGTCAGACAAATTTCAGAAAGCGCTGAAGAAGGGCATTTCTGATGGATTTCACCGTTCCTGGAATTTTATTTTCCTTTATAACTTAGAGTTCTTCTCTGGAGATTTAATAGATAAAAGTCTTTTGCAGTGTACGTTATTTCATTTTATTTTTATAATTTATTTAAATTGTCATTTTAAATTGACAAATAAAAATGATATATATTTATGGTGTGCAACATGATGTTTCATATATGTATACATTGTGGAATGACACAAAAATCAAGCTAATTAACACATTCGTTTCCTCACATACTGATTTTATGGTGATGAGAACATGTTTCAAATCTACTCTGATAGCACATTTCAAGTATACAGTACATAGTTACCCACTGTGGTTGCCGTGCTGTTCAACATATCTCTAGAACTATTCGTATCTGAAATTTTGTATCATTAGACTAACATCTCCCAATCCCTCCCCGGCCCCTGCCTCGGGTAAGCAGCGTTCTGCTCTCTATGACTCTGAGTTCCACTTTTTTACATTGCACATAGAAGTGAGATCGTGCAGTATTTGTATTTCTGTGTTTGCTTTTTAAAACTTTATGATGTATTGATGTATTTTTTCAGACAGTGTCGGAGTCTGTCACCAAGGCTGGAGTACAGTGACACAAACACGGCTCACCACGGCCTCCACCTCCCGGGGTCAAGAGATCCTCCCACTTCAGCCTCCTGAGTAGCTAGGACTACAGGCGTCCAACACCACACCTGGCTAATTTTTGTATTTTTTGTAGAGATGGTTGATCTCCAACTCCTGGGCTCAACTCTTCCCCCTCCCTTCTCCTCCCAAAGTCCTGGGATTACAGGCCTGAGCCACTGTGTCTGGCCTTTGCTTTATTTCACACAGTAGAACATCCTCTAGGCTCATTCATGTTGCTAATGATAAGATTTCTTTCTTTTTCAAGGCTGAATAGGATTCTATTGGATATATGTACCTATATAGATAGAGAGATAGATAGATATACATTTATTACTATTGTTTGGGGGGGATATGGTTTCGCTCGTGTTCCCCAGGCTGGAGTGCAGTGGCATGATTTCGGCTCACTACAACCTCTGCCTCCCAGGCTGAAGTGATTCTCCTGCCTCAGCTGAGATTAAAGGCATGTCCCATCATGTGCGGCCAATTTTGTGTTTCTAGGAGAGATGGGTTTTCACCATGTTGGCCAGGCTGGTCTCGAACTCCAACAATTCTACTTCAACTATTTATTGGATACAAATATTTATGTGTGAGAAACAAGATTTTCAAGAGTGAAAGATTTAAAAACGACTTAATTGTACATCAGTAAGAGGCTGGCTAACTAAATCAGAGTACGTTCATCCTTACAGAAGAATACTATGCAGCTAGAACAAAACCAAATGGAGGAAACTCTTCCAAATGGTAACTTGGAATGATGTTCAAGACTTATTGTAAAATAAGTTTACAGTAAGGTGTAAGGTACCTTATGGCAAAATTCTCTCAGAAATGTGTGTGTGTGGATTTCAAGTCATCCCAGTCCTAGAACATTGTGCTCTTTAGAGATGCCATACCTGTCTTTCCCTTTGTAATATCAAAGCAGTAATATCTTCTCTGGAGGCTTGTTGGGTGAATTGAATGGAAGAAAGTTAAGGAGGTACCAGAACCATTGCTGTTTCCCCTCCGTAGCCCTGCCACCCACTAAACAAAGTTGGATGAGATTACTTAATGATTTCCCATTAAGTTGTATTTCCAAATATCATGATTACCATTTGAATGTAGTTGGTATGGAGCTTCGTGAGTGTGTGCTTCGTTTATTATGCATCACGTTCAGCTCCTTGTTATTTGCCTCCTAGTTATCATAGTAAAACTCTACTCCTCTACTCCGAGGAGCCCCTACCATCCGTATCGTCACTTTCCGGCCCAGCACTCTTCATGCTCGTTCGTTTAAAGCATTCTACATTGGGCAAATGAATCTTGGAAGGCAAAAGCTACTGAATTTAGCGAGTTTGTGGAGGCGTTCCCACCGATCAGCCAGGTGGAGTTCCACACACCCGATGACTGCACAACTCCTATAAGGCAGCAATATGCTGCAAACCCAGACGGCCACTCTTCTCACCCCTCGTCCCTTTGCTGTTCTGGATAATGAGGTCAATAGTCACCTAGGCAACTTGCAAAACTAACTGAAATGGAGAAAGGCCTTCCGGCTGGTGACTAGCTGAGGTCCACCTGGCCCCAATAAGCTGCTGAACAAGAAGGGCTGCCAGAAATTTCCCCCTAGGGAATTTGGTGGAGACGAAGACCTGCTCACTGGACAACGGTTCCTCCCAGGATACCCCCAAGCTGAAGAAGCGGGCTCTGAGCCACCCCCTTTCACCCTCCTTTTCCCCACCCTGGCCTGCTGAAGGTGCGCGTCAGGATGCGGACTACTGAGCCCTAAAGAAATAAGTCCTTCCACTTTGACCCCACGGAGGATTGCCTGCGCGGATCTTCAACGAGTCTACCAGTGTCTAGACACGGGAGCAGTTCTGTCTGGCACAGCAGCTCCCTCAAGGAAGACAAGAGTGAGGAGAAAGGAAACTCAAGTCTGACCATTCTGTCCTGGGAGACAAGAGGAGGATCTCATCTCTCATCTTTCCAAGCAAGGCAACGAGACTTTCTCTCATCTTTCCAAGCAAGGCAAGGAGACTTTTTCTCATGAGGAAACAAAAAGAAGTTGGAAGGAACGAAACCAGCCTGGAAGGTGAATCCCTAAGGATTGCCCATTGAAACTGACAAAATGGCCCTTGTTTGACGAGAGGAATGAGCAGAGCATTGATGTGGTCAAAAAGGACTCGAGTGAGACTTTCCCAGCATGTTTCTAACAAAGCTTTGTCTAAGTTTCGCAAAACACTCTCCTAATAAGCAGATGTTTGGCTCTTCAGAAAGTCAACATGCAAAATGCCTTGAGCGTCCCATAACACTGATGCCATGATGTTGCCTTTGGTCTGCCCTCCTTTTCCTTTGACTGGACCACTGCCATCTCTTGGTAGCCATCGCTTTGATGACGCTTTGTCTTCAGGATCATATTGGCAAAGCCATGTTCCAAATTCCGGTTACAATTTGTCAAACAGGTGCCCCAGGATCGTGATCCCTCCTGTTGAAAATTTCCACTGATAGCTCTCGTCGTCACTGCAGCTGATCTGGGCACAATGGTTTTCACAGCCACTGCAGGATTCATCTTCCACATCTTCTCATCTCTTCTTGAAACAAGCCATACCTCCGTAAAGAGTTGATTTCTTTGGGCTAGTGTCCTTAGAAGCTTTTCTTCAAACATCAATGATTTCTTCATTCTTCCACCCAAGCTTCACCGTCAATTGGATGTTTGCTCTTGCTGCAATTTTAGCGGAATTCAAGTTGCACTGATAGGAGGCCTTTTCAGTGGATGTCCCATCCTTCTTAGTGCCTCCAATGAGATCCAGTTCAGAAAGGTTGTAAGAAGTTAGTACATGTTTATTTTAGTGAAAACGAATTGAAATCCATGCATAGATTTCTCACCATGTACATTTTCTATGAACTTTCGGAAGACCCCCTGTACTGAATATTGCCCAAATCCTGGGAGAGAAGTGGATGCGGTCCACTTCCTGTCTTCAGTTTGCCCACAGTGGAGGAGTGCACAGAGCAGGGAAAGGCAGCCCCAGAGAGAGGCATGCCCTCCAGCATGCAGCAGACTGCTGGCCCAGTCCTGGCTCCATGGGTTGCTGTGTGGGCCCAGCAAGCTGACCAACCTCCCTGAACCTTAATTTAATCCTAGGTAGCCCAATTCCACTCGCTATTATAGGACTGCTGTGCAGGGTCAGTCAATTAACTTAAGAAAAGGAACCTAGCTCCAAGGTTGGCAACCGGGAATTCCAGTTGATTCCATGGGCGGACCCCCTGAGGAATTCCCAAGCTGAAGTCTCGTGGAAGATGAGATTCAGTGTGACTAGACTGAAGCACCAATCCAATGAAGGGGAAGTCCCACCCACTCTGCCCTGTGCCTGTATAAAGGTGAGGCGGGGCGGCCGCGCCACTCATTAAAGCCGCCAGTTGGGAGAGGAGCAGAGCCAGGCCGGTGCTCCCGAAGGCAGCAAGATGTTGCGAGCCACAGCTCCCTGCTGGTTCCCACCTGCATACCCAGAAGCTAAGAAGGTGGCCGAGGAGGCGGCCCACGAGGCAAGCTGCCATTTGGGAGAGGAGCAGAGCCAGGTCGGTGTTCCCGAAGGCAGCAAGATGTTGCGAGCCACAGCTCCCTGCTGGTTCCCACCTGCATGCCCAGAAGCCAAGAAGGTGGCCGAGGAGGCGGCCCTCGAGGCAAGCCGCCAGTTGGGAGAGGAGCAGAGCCAGGCCGGTGCTCCCGAAGGCAGCAAGATGTTGCGAGCCACAGCTCCCTGCTGGTTCCCACCTGCATACCCAGAAGCTAAGAAGGTGGCCGAGGAGGCGCCCCACGAGGCAAGCCGCCATTTGGGAGTGGAGCAGAGCCAGGTCGGTGTTCCCGAAGGCAGCAAGATGTTGCGAGCCACAGCTCCCTGCTGGTTCCCTCCTGCATACCCAGAAGCCAAGAAGGTGGCCGAGGAGGCGGCCCTCGAGGCTCCAGAATTCCCACTGCCCTCTCATCAGCCTGCCCAGAGCTTCGGGCTCTGCGTGCCCCAGATGCACAACCAGGCCTCAGCACTCGTGGACATCCGGGCGGAGCCCCAGAATAGGGGTCCGGCGGTGCCCCCAGCGTGGCCCAAGATGGCGACGGAGGCGTGGTACTTCCCCGCGCAGAGGGGGTCGGCCTGCTGCTTGCCAGCCGCCCCAAGGCTGACAGAGAGGCCCTGTGGAGTCCGCATCTCAGCCCCCAGGGAGAGGAAGAGGATCGCCCACTTTCCCAGCCCCTGCTTGGTCGCAGGTCGCACCGATGCCAAGAGAACCCGGGTGGCCGGCAGCAGCCAACGCTCCAATGGCTCCAGGGTCGGCACACAGCCACGGAAGACTGGTCGCAACAGACGGGGGAGGGCATGCAAGACCTCCACCACACTCAGCTCTAAGCGAATCGTCCGTCGTCCATCCTTACCGACTTGGAAGAAACCCATTATCCTCCGAAGGTCTCGCTGCCAAGTCCCCACCGTCATCCGCCGAGGCTATCTCCAACTGTTCACCAAAGAGTGTCTCAAGTTCTGCGCCTCCCAGCAGGAGGCCGAGGAGAAGGCGCTGAACGAGGAGAAGGTGGCCTACGACTGCAGCCCCAACAAGAACATGTACCTGAATGTGGTCCTGAACACCCTCAAGAGACTGAAGGGCCTGACCCCCAGCTCCATGCCGGGCCTCAGCAGGGCCGCCCTGTACAGCCGCCTCCAGGAGTTCCTGCTCACCCAGGACCAGCTCAAGGAGAACGGCTACCCCTTCCCGCACCCCGAGCGGCCCGGAGGCGCCGTCCTCTTCACTGGCCAGGGGAAGGGGCCCGGCGACTCCTCCTGCAGGGTCTGCTGCCGTTGTGGCACCGACTACCTGGTGTCCTCCTCGGGCCGCTGTCTACGCGACCAGTTGTGTTATTATCACTGGGGGCGGGTCCGCTCCAGCCAAGTGGCTGGAGGCCGGGTTAGCCAGTACACCTGCTGTGCAGCTGCTCCTGGCTCAGTGGGCTGCCAGGTGGCAAAGCAGCACGTGCGGGACGGCCGCAAGGAGAGCCTCCATGGCTTCTTGAAGACCTTCAAGAAAGAGTTTTCCACAGACGCTTATCCAGGAATCTACGCCTTGGACTGTGAGATGTGCTACACCACGCATGGCCTGGAGCTGACCCGCGTCACCGTGGTGGACGCCGACATGCAAGTGGTGTACGACACCTTCGTCAAGCCCGACAACGAGATCGTGGACTACAACACCAGGTTTTCCGGAGTGACCGAGGCCGACGTCGCCAAGACGAGCGTCACGTTGCCCGAAGTCCAAGCCATCCTGCTGAGCTTTTTCAGCGCCCAAACCATCCTCATCGGGCACAGCCTGGAGAGCGATCTGCTGGCCCTCAAGCTGATCCACAGCACCGTGGTGGACACGGCCGTGCTCTTCCCGCACTACCTGGGTTTCCCCTACAAGCGTTCCCTCAGGAATCTCGCGGCCGACTACCTGGGACAGATCATCCAGGACAGCCAGGACGGCCACAACTCCAGCGAGGACGCAAACGCCTGCCTGCAGCTGGCGATGTGGAAGGTTCGACAGCGCGCCCAGATCCAGCCACGCCACCGGTCCGCCTCTCCCGCCGCCCTGGCCTGTCCTGAGCCCCAGGCCTCTTCCCAAACTGCCATCGATCCCGAGAGCTAGCCCTGTCCAGCTCGCCGCAAAGCGAAAGAAACTGGAGCAGCCGGCGGCAGGAGAGGGCCAAAAGCCAAGACTAACCCCGACCCCGGACTCCCAGTCCCCCGGAGTCCCTGCCGCGGGCCGTCGTCCCTGTCCCCATCCCTCTGCCCCTCCCAGACCTCTGTCCTTCCACCAATGGGCTCCCCGAGGCCCCAGCCGCCACTCCCAGTCCCCGGAGACCCTGCCGCCCCCCCTGGCGCCTGTGCCCATCCCTCTGCCCCTCCCAGACCTCTGGCCTTCCACCACTAGCCTCCCCCAGCCCACCTGGACTTCCCCGGCCTCTGACAACAAGGCCAGCCCCCAGGCCCACCAGCCTCCTGATCGTCTTCGTTCTTGGGCCTTTCCCCTTCTGTGGGGCTGTCTGAACCTCCCCTCCCCCACCCGATTTTTCCCCCGCCCCCGGGGCAGGTGCAGAATAAATGTCTGTATGAAGTTAAAAATTAAAAATAAAAAAAAAGCTAAAAACAACTGAAAGTCCTTTGCTTTTGAATGTGCGCTTACCTGGTTTTCTCTAGAGGCACCACTGTGAGGTGGCTCAAGCCCTTAGGCTCTGGAGTTAGACATCTGGGTTCCCATTCCAATTCCACCACTGACTAGCTTTGTCATATTGGACGCATAACTTTTTTGCGCTTCTACTTCTTGATCTTTCAAGTGTCATCAGAAGATAATTAGACACCCACACAATAGCAATGGGAGATTTTAACACCCCACCGTCAACATGAAACAGATCAACGAGACAGAAAGTTGAAAAGGATATCCAGGAACTGAACTTAGCTCTGCACCAAGCAGACCGAATAGACATCTACATTAACTCTCCACCCCAAATCAACAGAATATACATTCTTCTCAGCACCACATCACACTTATTCCAAAACTGACCACATAGTTGGAAGGAAAGCACTCCTCCGCAAATGCAAAAGAACAGAAATTACAACCAACTGTCTCTCAGACCCCAGGGCAGTCAAACTGGACCTCAGGATGAAGAAACTCACTCAAAACCGCTCAACTACACGGAAACGGAGCAATCTGCTCCTGAGTGACTACTGGGTACATAGCGAAATGAAGACAGAATAAAGATGTTCTTTGAAACCAATGAGAACAAAGACACAACATACCAGAATCTCTGGGATACATTGAAAGCAGTGTGTAGAGGGAAACGTAGCATTAAATGCCCACAAGAGAAAGCAGGAAAGATCTAAAATGGACACCCTCACGTCCCAATTCAAAGAACCAGGGAAGCAAGAGCAAACACAATGCCTGAATCAGTCAGTCAACTTCCAACAGGGCTCCAAGAGAGAATGAACCACCATGCCTCTTTAAATCCACGTTTCTATTTGGAATCTTCAATGAGAGATGAGACACTAAGCAGCTAGTTTTGGTGGAATGGCTGATTTTGTCAATGTTTTCGGTGTGTGAGTGTGTGTGTGTGTGTGTATGTATAGATAACTAAATTAAACTGATAATCTGGATGCTTACATTTCCATTCATTTAATTTGTGTATGTGAGCCCACGCACACGTATATACACACACACTAACACTTCCAGAACACTGACTTAGTGAAGAACTGGATTTCCAGTGTGTCAGACAAATTTCAGAAAGCGCTGAAGAAGGGCATTTCTGATGGATTTCACCGTTCCTGGAATTTTATTTTCCTTTATAACTTAGAGTTCTTCTCTGGAGATTTAATAGATAAAAGTCTTTTGCAGTGTACGTTATTTCATTTTATTTTTATAATTTATTTAAATTGTCATTTTAAATTGACAGATAAAAATGATATATATTTATGGTGTACAACATGATGTTTCATATATGTATACATTGTGGAATGACACAAAAATCAAGCTAATTAACACATTCGTTTCCTCACATACTGATTTTATGGTGATGAGAACATGTTTCAAATCTACTCTGATAGCACATTTCAAGTATACAGTATATAGTTACCCACTGTGGTTGCCGTGCTGTTCAACATATCTCTAGAACTATTCGTATCTGAAATTTTGT
The DNA here is from genome assembly GCF_028885625.2 of Pongo pygmaeus. NCBI lineage: Eukaryota > Metazoa > Chordata > Mammalia > Primates > Hominidae > Pongo > Pongo pygmaeus. Next base: position 53,118,281 of record NC_072380.2, read on the forward strand.
ATCATTAGACTAACATCTCCCAATCCCTCCCCGGCCCCTGCCTCGGGTAAGCAGCGTTCTGCTCTCTACGACTCTGAGTTCCACTTTTTTACATTGCACATAGAAGTGAGATCGTGCAGTATTTGTATTTCTGTGTTTGCTTTTTAAAACTTTATGATGTATTGATGTATTTTTTCAGACAGTGTCGGAGTCTGTCACCAAGGCTGGAGTACAGTGACACAAACACGGCTCACCACGGCCTCCACCTCCCGGGGTCAAGAGATCCTCCCACTTCAGCCTCCTGAGTAGCTAGGACTACAGGCGTCCAACACCACACCTGGCTAATTTTTGTATTTTTTGTAGAGATGGTTGATCTCCAACTCCTGGGCTCAACTCTTCCTCTCCCTTCTCCTCCCAAAGTCCTGGGATTACAGGCCTGAGCCACTGTGTCTGGCCTTTGCTTTATTTCACACAGTAGAACATCCTCTAGGCCCATTCATGTTGCTAATGATAAGATTTCTTTCTTTTTCAAGGCTGAATAGGATTCTATTGGATATATGTACCTATATAGATGGATAGATAGATAGATATACATTTATTATTATTGTTTTTGGGGGGATATGGTTTCGCTCGTGTTCCCCAGGCTGGAGTGCAGTGGCATGATTTCGGCTCACTACAACCTCTGCCTCCCAGGCTGAAGTGATTCTCCTGCCTCAGCTGAGATTAAAGGCATGTCCCATCATGTGCGGCCAATTTTGTGTTTCTAGGAGAGATGGGTTTTCACCATGTTGGCCAGGCTGGTCTCGAACTCCAACAATTCTACTTCAACTATTTATTGGATACAAATATTTATGTGTGAGAAACAAGATTTTCAAGAGTGAAAGATTTAAAAACGACTTAATTGTACATCAGTAAGAGGCTGGCTAACTAAATCAGAGTACGTTCATCCTTACAGAAGAATACTATGCAGCTAGAACAAAACCAAATGGAGGAAACTCTTCCAAATGGTAACTTGGAATGATGTTCAAGACTTATTGTAAAATAAGTTTACAGTAAGGTGTAAGGTACCTTATGGCAAAATTCTCTCAGAAATGTGTGTGTGTGGATTTCAAGTCATCCCAGTCCTAGAACATTGTGCTCTTTAGAGATGCCATACCTGTCTTTCCCTTTGTAATATCAAAGCAGTAATATCTTCTCTGGAGGCTTGTTGGGTGAATTGAATGGAAGAAAGTTAAGGAGGTACCAGAACCATTGCTGTTTCCCCTCCGTAGCCCTGCCACCCACTAAAGAAAGTTGGATGAGATTACTTAATGATTTCCCATTAAGTTGTATTTCCAAATATCATGATTACCATTTGAATGTAGTTGGTATGGAGCTTCGTGAGTGTGTGCTTCGTTTATTATGCATCACGTTCAGCTCCTTGTTATTTGCCTCCTAGTTATCATAGTAAAACTCTACTCCTCTACTCCGAGGAGCCCCTACCATCCGTATCGTCACTTTCCGGCCCAGCACTCTTTATGCTCGTTCGTTTAAAGCATTCTACATTGGGCAAATGAATCTTGGAAGGCAAAAGCTACTGAATTTAGCGAGTTTGTGGAGGCGTTCCAACCGATCAGCCAGGTGGAGTTCCACACACCCGATGACTGCACAACTCCTATAAGGCAGCAATATGCTGCAAACCCAGACGGCCACTCTTCTCACCCCTCGTCCCTTTGCTGTTCTGGATAATGAGGTCAATAGTCACCTAGGCAACTTGCAAAACTAACTGAAATGGAGAAAGGCCTTCCGGCTGGTGACTAGCCGAGGTCCACCTGGCCCCAATAAGCTGCTGAACAAGAAGGGCTGCCAGAAATTTCCCCCTAGGGAATTTGGTGGAGACGAAGACCTGCTCACTGGACAACGGTTTCTCCCAGGATACCCCCAAGCTGAAGAAGCGGGCTCTGAGCCACCCGTTTTCACCCTCCTTTTCCTCACCCTGGCCTGCTGAAGGTGCGCGTCAGGATGCGGACTACTGAGCCCTAAAGAAATAAGTCCTTCCACTTTGACCCCACGGAGGATTGCCTGCGCGGATCTTCAACGAGTCTACCAGTGTCTAGACACGGGAGCAGTTCTGTCTGGCACAGCAGCTCCCTCAAGGAAGACAAGAGTGAGGAGAAAGGAAACTCAAGTCTGACCATTCTGTCCTGGGAGACAAGAGGAGGATCTCATCTCTCATCTTTCCAAGCAAGGCAACGAGACTTTCTCTCATCTTTCCAAGCAAGGCAAGGAGACTTTTTCTCATGAGGAAACAAAAAGAAGTTGGAAGGAACGAAACCAGCCTGGAAGGTGAATTCCTAAGGATTGCCCATTGAAACTGACAAAATGGCCCTTGTTTGACGAGAGGAATGAGCAGAGCATTGATGTGGTCAAAAAGGACTCGAGTGAGACTTTCCCAGCATGTTTCTACCAAAGCTTTGTCTAAGTTTCGCAAAACACTCTCCTAATAAGCAGATGTTTGGCTCTTCAGAAATTCAACATGCAAAATGCCTTGAGCGTCCCATAACACTGATGCCATGATGTTGCCTTTGGTCTGCCCTCCTTTTCCTTTGACTGGACCACTGCCATCTCTTGGTAGCCATCGCTTTGATGACGCTTTGTCTTCAGGATCATATTGGCAAAGCCATGTTCCAAATTCCGGTTACAATTTGTCAAACAGGTGCCCCAGGATCGTGATCCCTCCTGTTGAAAATTTCCACTGATAGCTCTCGTCGTCACTGCAGCTGATCTGGGCACAATGGTTTTCACAGCCACTGCAGGATTCATCTTCCACATCTTCTCATCTCTTCTTGAAACAAGCCATACCTCCGTAAAGAGTTGATTTCTTTGGGCTAGTGTCCTTAGAAGCTTTTCTTCAAACATCAATGATTTCTTCATTCTTCCACCCAAGCTTCACCGTCAATTGGATGTTTGCTCTTGCTGCAATTTTAGCGGAATTCAAGTTGCACTGATAGGAGGCCTTTTCAGTGGATGTCCCATCCTTCTTAGTGCCTCCAATGAGATCCAGTTCAGAAAGGTTGTAAGAAGTTAGTACATGTTTATTTTAGTGAAAACGAATTGAAATCCATGCATAGATTTCTCACCATGTACATTTTCTATGAACTTTCGGAAGACCCCCTGTACTGAATATTGCCCAAATCCTGGGAGAGAAGTGGATGCGGTCCACTTCCTGTCTTCAGTTTGCCCACAGTGGAGGAGTGCACAGAGCAGGGAAAGGCAGCCCCAGAGAGAGGCATGCCCTCCAGCATGCAGCAGACTGCTGGCCCAGTCCTGGCTCCATGGGTTGCTGTGTGGGCCCAGCAAGCTGACCAACCTCCCTGAACCTTAATTTAATCCTAGGTAGCCCAATTCCACTCGCTATTATAGGACTGCTGTGCAGGGACAGTCAATCAACTTAAGAAAAGCAACCTAGCTCCAAGGTTGGCAACCGGGAATTCCAGTTGATTCCATGGGCGGACCCCCTGAGGAATTCCCAAGCTGAAGTCTCGTGGAAGATGAGATTCAGTGTGACTAGACTGAAGCACCAATCCAATGAAGGGGAAGTCCCACCCACTCTGCCCTGTGCCTGTATAAAGGTGAGGCGGGGCGGCCGCGCCACTCATTGAAGCCGCCAGTTGGGAGAGGAGCAGAGCCAGGCCGGTGCTCCCGAAGGCAGCAAGATGTTGCGAGCCACAGCTCCCTGCTGGTTCCCACCTGCATACCCAGAAGCTAAGAAGGTGGCCGAGGAGGCGGCCCACGAGGCAAGCCGCCATTTGGGAGAGGAGCAGAGCCAGGTCGGTGTTCCCGAAGGCAGCAAGATGTTGCGAGCCACAGCTCCCTGCTGGTTCCCACCTGCATGCCCAGAAGCCAAGAAGGTGGCCGAGGAGGCGGCCCTCGAGGCAAGCCGCCAGTTGGGAGAGGAGCAGAGCCAGGCCGGTGCTCCCGAAGGCAGCAAGATGTTGCGAGCCACAGCTCCCTGCTGGTTCCCACCTGCATACCCAGAAGCTAAGAAGGTGGCCGAGGAGGCGCCCCACGAGGCAAGCCGCCATTTGGGAGTGGAGCAGAGCCAGGTCGGTGTTCCCGAAGGCAGCAAGATGTTGCGAGCCACAGCTCCCTGCTGGTTCCCTCCTGCATACCCAGAAGCCAAGAAGGTGGCCGAGGAGGCGGCCCTCGAGGCTCCAGAATTCCCACTGCCCTCTCATCAGCCTGCCCAGAGCTTCGGGCTCTGCGTGCCCCAGATGCACAACCAGGCCTCAGCACTCGTGGACATCCGGGCGGAGCCCCAGAATAGGGGTCCGGCGGTGCCCCCAGCGTGGCCCAAGATGGCGACGGAGGCGTGGTACTTCCCCGCGCAGAGGGGGTCGGCCTGCTGCTTGCCAGCCGCCCCAAGGCTGACAGAGAGGCCCTGTGGAGTCCGCATCTCAGCCCCCAGGGAGAGGAAGAGGATCACCCACTTTCCCAGCCCCTGCTTGGTCGCAGGTCGCACCGATGCCAAGAGAACCCGGGTGGCCGGCAGCAGCCAACGCTCCAATGGCTCCAGGGTCGGCACACAGCCACGGAAGACTGGTCGCAACAGACGGGGGAGGGCATGCAAGACCTCCACCACACTCAGCTCTAAGCGAATCGTCCGTCGTCCATCCTTACCGACTTGGAAGAAACCCATTATCCTCCGAAGGTCTCGCTGCCAAGTCCCCACCGTCATCCGCCGAGGCTATCTCCAACTGTTCACCAAAGAGTGTTTCAAGTTCTGCGCCTCCCAGCAGGAGGCCGAGGAGAAGGCGCTGAACGAGGAGAAGGTGGCCTACGACTGCAGCCCCAACAAGAACATGTACCTGAATGTGGTCCTGAACACCCTCAAGAGACTGAAGGGCCTGACCCCCAGCTCCATGCCGGGCCTCAGCAGGGCCGCCCTGTACAGCCGCCTCCAGGAGTTCCTGCTCACCCAGGACCAGCTCAAGGAGAACGGCTACCCCTTCCCGCACCCCGAGCGGCCCGGAGGCGCCGTCCTCTTCACTGGCCAGGGGAAGGGGCCCGGCGACTCCTCCTGCAGGGTCTGCTGCCGTTGTGGCACCGACTACCTGGTGTCCTCCTCGGGCCGCTGTCTACGCGACCAGTTGTGTTATTATCACTGGGGGCGGGTCCGCTCCAGCCAAGTGGCTGGAGGCCGGGTTAGCCAGTACACCTGCTGTGCAGCTGCTCCTGGCTCAGTGGGCTGCCAGGTGGCAAAGCAGCACGTGCGGGACGGCCGCAAGGAGAGCCTCCATGGCTTCGTGAAGACCTTCAAGAAAGAGTTTTCCACAGACGCTTATCCAGGAATCTACGCCTTGGACTGTGAGATGTGCTACACCACGCATGGCCTGGAGCTGACCCGCGTCACCGTGGTGGACGCCGACATGCAAGTGGTGTACGACACCTTCGTCAAGCCCGACAACGAGATCGTGGACTACAACACCAGGTTTTCCGGAGTGACCGAGGCCGACGTCGCCAAGACGAGCGTCACGTTGCCCGAAGTCCAAGCCATCCTGCTGAGCTTTTTCAGCGCCCAAACCATCCTCATCGGGCACAGCCTGGAGAGCGATCTGCTGGCCCTCAAGCTGATCCACAGCACCGTGGTGGACACGGCCGTGCTCTTCCCGCACTACCTGGGTTTCCCCTACAAGCGTTCCCTCAGGAATCTCGCGGCTGACTACCTGGGACAGATCATCCAGGACAGCCAGGACGGCCACAACTCCAGCGAGGACGCAAACGCCTGCCTGCAGCTGGCGATGTGGAAGGTTCGACAGCGCGCCCAGATCCAGCCACGCCACCGGTCCGCCTCTCCCGCCGCCCTGGCCTGTCCTGAGCCCCAGGCCTCTTCCCAAACTGCCATCGATCCCGAGAGCTAGCCCTGTCCACCTCGCAGCAAAGCGAAAGAAACTGGAGCAGCCGGCGGCAGGAGAGGGCCAAAAGCCAAGACTAACCCCGACCCCGGCCTCCCAGTCCCCCGGAGTCCCTGCCGCGGGCCGTCGTCCCTGTCCCCATCCCTCTGCCCCTCCCAGACCTCTGTCCTTCCACCAATGGGCTCCCCGAGGCCCCAGCCGCCACTCCCAGTCCCCGGAGACCCTGCCGCCGCCCCTGGCGCCTGTGCCCATCCCTCTGCCCCTCCCAGACCTCTGGCCTTCCACCACTAGCCTCCCCCAGCCCACCTGGACTTCCCCGGCCTCTGACAACAAGGCCAGCCCCCAGGCCCACCAGCCTCCTGATCGTCTTCGTTCTTGGGCCTCTTCCCCTTCTGTGGGGCTGTCTGAACCTCCCCTCCCCCACCCGATTTTTCCCCCGCCCCCGGGGCAGGCGCAGAATTAATGTCTGTATGAAGTTAAAAATTAAAAATAAAAAAAAAGCTAAAAACAACTGAAAGTCCTTTGCTTTTGAATGTGCGCTTACCTGGTTTTCTCTAGAGGCACCACTGTGAGGTGGCTCAAGCCCTTAGGCTCTGGAGTTAGACATCTGGGTTCCCATTCCAATTCCACCACTGACTAGCTTTGTCATATTGGACGCATAACCTTTTTGCGCTTCTACTTCTTGATCTTTCAAGTGTCATCAGAAGATAATTAGACACCCACACAATAGCAATGGGAGATTTTAACACCCCACCGTCAACATGAAACAGATCAACGAGACAGAAAGTTGAAAAGGATATCCAGGAACTGAACTTAGCTCTGCACCAAGCAGACCGAATAGACATCTACATTAACTCTCCACCCCAAATCAACAGAATATACATTCTTCTCAGCACCACATCACACTTATTCCAAAACTGACCACATAGTTGGAAGGAAAGCACTCCTCCGCAAATGCAAAAGAACAGAAATTACAACCAACTGTCTCTCAGACCCCAGGGCAGTCAAACTGGACCTCAGGATGAAGAAACTCACTCAAAACCGCTCAACTACACGGAAACGGAGCAATCTGCTCCTGAGTGACTACTGGGTACATAGCGAAATGAAGACAGAATAAAGATGTTCTTTGAAACCAATGAGAACAAAGACACAACATACCAGAATCTCTGGGATACATTGAAAGCAGTGTGTAGAGGGAAACGTAGCATTAAATGCCCACAAGAGAAAGCAGGAAAGATCTAAAATGGACACCCTCACGTCCCAATTCAAAGAACCAGGGAAGCAAGAGCAAACACAATGCCTGAATCAGTCAGTCAACTTCCAACAGGGCTCCAAGAGAGAATGAACCACCATGCCTCTTTAAATCCACGTTTCTATTTGGAATCTTCAATGAGAGATGAGACACTAAGCAGCTAGTTTTGGTGGAATGGCTGATTTTGTCAATGTTTTCGGTGTGTGAGTGTGTGTGTGTGTGTGTATGTATAGATAACTAAATTAAACTGATAATCTGGATGCTTACATTTCCATTCATTTAATTTGTGTATGTGAGCCCATGCACACGTATATACACACACACTAACACTTCCAGAACACTGACTTAGTGAAGAACTGGATTTCCAGTGTGTCAGACAAATTTCAGAAAGCGCTGAAGAAGGGCATTTCTGATGGATTTCACCGTTCCTGGAATTTTATTTTCCTTTATAACTTAGAGTTCTTCTCTGGAGATTTAATAGATAAAAGTCTTTTGCAGTGTACGTTATTTCATTTTATTTTTATAATTTATTTAAATTGTCATTTTAAATTGACAGATAAAAATGATATATATTTATGGTGTACAACATGATGTTTCATATATGTATACATTGTGGAATGACACAAAAATCAAGCTAATTAACACATTCGTTTCCTCACATACTGATTTTATGGTGATGAGAACATGTTTCAAATCTACTCTGATAGCACATTTCAAGTATACAGTATATAGTTACCCACTGTGGTTGCCGTGCTGTTCAACATATCTCTAGAACTATTCGTATCTGAAATTTTGTATCATTAGACTAACATCTCCCAATCCCTCCCCGGCCCCTGCCTCGGGTAAGCAGCGTTCTGCTCTCTACGACTCTGAGTTCCACTTTTTTACATTGCACATAGAAGTGAGATCGTGCAGTATTTGTATTTCTGTGTTTGCTTTTTAAAACTTTATGATGTATTGATGTATTTTTTCAGACAGTGTCGGAGTCTGTCACCAAGGCTGGAGTACAGTGACACAAACACGGCTCACCACGGCCTCCACCTCCCCGGGTCAAGAGATCCTCCCACTTCAGCCTCCTGAGTAGCTAGGACTACAGGCGTCCAACACCACACCTGGCTAATTTTTGTATTTTTTGTAGAGATGGTTGATCTCCAACTCCTGGGCTCAACTCTTCCTCTCCCTTCTCCTCCCAAAGTCCTGGGATTACAGGCCTGAGCCACTGTGTCTGGCCTTTGCTTTATTTCACACAGTAGAACATCCTCTAGGCCCATTCATGTTGCTAATGATAAGATTTCTTTCTTTTTCAAGGCTGAATAGGATTCTATTGGATATATGTACCTATATAGATGGATAGATAGATAGATATACATTTATTATTATTGTTTTTGGGGGGATATGGTTTCGCTCGTGTTCCCCAGGCTGGAGTGCAGTGGCATGATTTCGGCTCACTACAACCTCTGCCTCCCAGGCTGAAGTGATTCTCCTGCCTCAGCTGAGATTAAAGGCATGTCCCATCATGTGCGGCCAATTTTGTGTTTCTAGGAGAGATGGGTTTTCACCATGTTGGCCAGGCTGGTCTCGAACTCCAACAATTCTACTTCAACTATTTATTGGATACAAATATTTATGTGTGAGAAACAAGATTTTCAAGAGTGAAAGATTTAAAAACGACTTAATTGTACATCAGTAAGAGGCTGGCTAACTAAATCAGAGTACGTTCATCCTTACAGAAGAATACTATGCAGCTAGAACAAAACCAAATGGAGGAAACTCTTCCAAATGGTAACTTGGAATGATGTTCAAGACTTATTGTAAAATAAGTTTACAGTAAGGTGTAAGGTACCTTATGGCAAAATTCTCTCAGAAATGTGTGTGTGTGGATTTCAAGTCATCCCAGTCCTAGAACATTGTGCTCTTTAGAGATGCCATACCTGTCTTTCCCTTTGTAATATCAAAGCAGTAATATCTTCTCTGGAGGCTTGTTGGGTGAATTGAATGGAAGAAAGTTAAGGAGGTACCAGAACCATTGCTGTTTCCCCTCCGTAGCCCTGCCACCCACTAAAGAAAGTTGGATGAGATTACTTAATGATTTCCCATTAAGTTGTATTTCCAAATATCATGATTACCATTTGAATGTAGTTGGTATGGAGCTTCGTGAGTGTGTGCTTCGTTTATTATGCATCACGTTCAGCTCCTTGTTATTTGCCTCCTAGTTATCATAGTAAAACTCTACTCCTCTACTCCGAGGAGCCCCTACCATCCGTATCGTCACTTTCCGGCCCAGCACTCTTCATGCTCGTTCGTTTAAAGCATTCTACATTGGGCAAATGAATCTTGGAAGGCAAAAGCTACTGAATTTAGCGAGTTTGTGGAGGCGTTCCCACCGATCAGCCAGGTGGAGTTCCACACACCCGATGACTGCACAACTCCTATAAGGCAGCAATATGCTGCAAACCCAGACGGCCACTCTTCTCACCCCTCGTCCCTTTGCTGTTCTGGATAATGAGGTCAATAGTCACCTAGGCAACTTGCAAAACTAACTGAAATGGAGAAAGGCCTTCCGGCTGGTGACTAGCCGAGGTCCACCTGGCCCCAATAAGCTGCTGAACAAGAAGGGCTGCCAGAAATTTCCCCCTAGGGAATTTGGTGGAGACGAAGACCTGCTCACTGGACAACGGTTCCTCCCAGGATACCCCCAAGCTGAAGAAGCGGGCTCTGAGCCACCCGTTTTCACCCTCCTTTTCCTCACCCTGGCCTGCTGAAGGTGCGCGTCAGGATGCGGACTACTGAGCCCTAAAGAAATAAGTCCTTCCACTTTGACCCCACGGAGGATTGCCTGCGCGGATCTTCAACGAGTCTACCAGTGTCTAGACACGGGAGCAGTTCTGTCTGGCACAGCAGCTCCCTCAAGGAAGACAAGAGTGAGGAGAAAGGAAACTCAAGTCTGACCATTCTGTCCTGGGAGACAAGAGGAGGATCTCATCTCTCATCTTTCCAAGCAAGGCAACGAGACTTTCTCTCATCTTTCCAAGCAAGGCAAGGAGACTTTTTCTCATGAGGAAACAAAAAGAAGTTGGAAGGAACGAAACCAGCCTGGAAGGTGAATTCCTAAGGATTGCCCATTGAAACTGACAAAATGGCCCTTGTTTGACGAGAGGAATGAGCAGAGCATTGATGTGGTCAAAAAGGACTCGAGTGAGACTTTCCCAGCATGTTTCTACCAAAGCTTTGTCTAAGTTTCGCAAAACACTCTCCTAATAAGCAGATGTTTGGCTCTTCAGAAATTCAACATGCAAAATGCCTTGAGCGTCCCATAACACTGATGCCATGATGTTGCCTTTGGTCTGCCCTCCTTTTCCTTTGACTGGACCACTGCCATCTCTTGGTAGCCATCGCTTTGATGACGCTTTGTCTTCAGGATCATATTGGCAAAGCCATGTTCCAAATTCCGGTTACAATTTGTCAAACAGGTGCCCCAGGATCGTGATCCCTCCTGTTGAAAATTTCCACTGATAGCTCTCGTCGTCACTGCAGCTGATCTGGGCACAATGGTTTTCACAGCCACTGCAGGATTCATCTTCCACATCTTCTCATCTCTTCTTGAAACAAGCCATACCTCCGTAAAGAGTTGATTTCTTTGGGCTAGTGTCCTTAGAAGCTTTTCTTCAAACATCAATGATTTCTTCATTCTTCCACCCAAGCTTCACCGTCAATTGGATGTTTGCTCTTGCTGCAATTTTAGCGGAATTCAAGTTGCACTGATAGGAGGCCTTTTCAGTGGATGTCCCATCCTTCTTAGTGCCTCCAATGAGATCCAGTTCAGAAAGGTTGTAAGAAGTTAGTACATGTTTATTTTAGTGAAAACGAATTGAAATCCATGCATAGATTTCTCACCATGTACATTTTCTATGAACTTTCGGAAGACCCCCTGTACTGAATATTGCCCAAATCCTGGGAGAGAAGTGGATGCGGTCCACTTCCTGTCTTCAGTTTGCCCACAGTGGAGGAGTGCACAGAGCAGGGAAAGGCAGCCCCAGAGAGAGGCATGCCCTCCAGCATGCAGCAGACTGCTGGCCCAGTCCTGGCTCCATGGGTTGCTGTGTGGGCCCAGCAAGCTGACCAACCTCCCTGAACCTTAATTTAATCCTAGGTAGCCCAATTCCACTCGCTATTATAGGACTGCTGTGCAGGGACAGTCAATCAACTTAAGAAAAGCAACCTAGCTCCAAGGTTGGCAACCGGGAATTCCAGTTGATTCCATGGGCGGACCCCCTGAGGAATTCCCAAGCTGAAGTCTCGTGGAAGATGAGATTCAGTGTGACTAGACTGAAGCACCAATCCAATGAAGGGGAAGTCCCACCCACTCTGCCCTGTGCCTGTATAAAGGTGAGGCGGGGCGGCCGCGCCACTCATTGAAGCCGCCAGTTGGGAGAGGAGCAGAGCCAGGCCGGTGCTCCCGAAGGCAGCAAGATGTTGCGAGCCACAGCTCCCTGCTGGTTCCCACCTGCATACCCAGAAGCTAAGAAGGTGGCCGAGGAGGCGGCCCACGAGGCAAGCCGCCATTTGGGAGAGGAGCAGAGCCAGGTCGGTGTTCCCGAAGGCAGCAAGATGTTGCGAGCCACAGCTCCCTGCTGGTTCCCACCTGCATGCCCAGAAGCCAAGAAGGTGGCCGAGGAGGCGGCCCTCGAGGCAAGCCGCCAGTTGGGAGAGGAGCAGAGCCAGGCCGGTGCTCCCGAAGGCAGCAAGATGTTGCGAGCCACAGCTCCCTGCTGGTTCCCACCTGCATACCCAGAAGCTAAGAAGGTGGCCGAGGAGGCGCCCCACGAGGCAAGCCGCCATTTGGGAGTGGAGCAGAGCCAGGTCGGTGTTCCCGAAGGCAGCAAGATGTTGCGAGCCACAGCTCCCTGCTGGTTCCCTCCTGCATACCCAGAAGCCAAGAAGGTGGCCGAGGAGGCGGCCCTCGAGGCTCCAGAATTCCCACTGCCCTCTCATCAGCCTGCCCAGAGCTTCGGGCTCTGCGTGCCCCAGATGCACAACCAGGCCTCAGCACTCGTGGACATCCGGGCGGAGCCCCAGAATAGGGGTCCGGCGGTGCCCCCAGCGTGGCCCAAGATGGCGACGGAGGCGTGGTACTTCCCCGCGCAGAGGGGGTCGGCCTGCTGCTTGCCAGCCGCCCCAAGGCTGACAGAGAGGCCCTGTGGAGTCCGCATCTCAGCCCCCAGGGAGAGGAAGAGGATCACCCACTTTCCCAGCCCCTGCTTGGTCGCAGGTCGCACCGATGCCAAGAGAACCCGGGTGGCCGGCAGCAGCCAACGCTCCAATGGCTCCAGGGTCGGCACACAGCCACGGAAGACTGGTCGCAACAGACGGGGGAGGGCATGCAAGACCTCCACCACACTCAGCTCTAAGCGAATCGTCCGTCGTCCATCCTTACCGACTTGGAAGAAACCCATTATCCTCCGAAGGTCTCGCTGCCAAGTCCCCACCGTCATCCGCCGAGGCTATCTCCAACTGTTCACCAAAGAGTGTCTCAAGTTCTGCGCCTCCCAGCAGGAGGCCGAGGAGAAGGCGCTGAACGAGGAGAAGGTGGCCTACGACTGCAGCCCCAACAAGAACATGTACCTGAATGTGGTCCTGAACACCCTCAAGAGACTGAAGGGCCTGACCCCCAGCTCCATGCCGGGCCTCAGCAGGGCCGCCCTGTACAGCCGCCTCCAGGAGTTCCTGCTCACCCAGGACCAGCTCAAGGAGAACGGCTACCCCTTCCCGCACCCCGAGCGGCCCGGAGGCGCCGTCCTCTTCACTGGCCAGGGGAAGGGGCCCGGCGACTCCTCCTGCAGGGTCTGCTGCCGTTGTGGCACCGACTACCTGGTGTCCTCCTCGGGCCGCTGTCTACGCGACCAGTTGTGTTATTATCACTGGGGGCGGGTCCGCTCCAGCCAAGTGGCTGGAGGCCGGGTTAGCCAGTACACCTGCTGTGCAGCTGCTCCTGGCTCAGTGGGCTGCCAGGTGGCAAAGCAGCACGTGCGGGACGGCCGCAAGGAGAGCCTCCATGGCTTCGTGAAGACCTTCAAGAAAGAGTTTTCCACAGACGCTTATCCAGGAATCTACGCCTTGGACTGTGAGATGTGCTACACCACGCATGGCCTGGAGCTGACCCGCGTCACCGTGGTGGACGCCGACATGCAAGTGGTGTACGACACCTTCGTCAAGCCCGACAACGAGATCGTGGACTACAACACCAGGTTTTCCGGAGTGACCGAGGCCGACGTCGCCAAGACGAGCGTCACGTTGCCCGAAGTCCAAGCCATCCTGCTGAGCTTTTTCAGCGCCCAAACCATCCTCATCGGGCACAGCCTGGAGAGCGATCTGCTGGCCCTCAAGCTGATCCACAGCACCGTGGTGGACACGGCCGTGCTCTTCCCGCACTACCTGGGTTTCCCCTACAAGCGTTCCCTCAGGAATCTCGCGGCCGACTACCTGGGACAGATCATCCAGGACAGCCAGGACGGCCACAACTCCAGCGAGGACGCAAACGCCTGCCTGCAGCTGGCGATGTGGAAGGTTCGACAGCGCGCCCAGATCCAGCCACGCCACCGGTCCGCCTCTCCCGCCGCCCTGGCCTGTCCTGAGCCCCAGGCCTCTTCCCAAACTGCCATCGATCCCGAGAGCTAGCCCTGTCCACCTCGCCGCAAAGCGAAAGAAACTGGAGCAGCCGGCGGCAGGAGAGGGCCAAAAGCCAAGACTAACCCCGACCCCGGACTCCCAGTCCCCCGGAGTCCCTGCCGCGGGCCGTCGTCCCTGTCCCCATCCCTCTGCCCCTCCCAGACCTCTGTCCTTCCACCAATGGGCTCCCCGAGGCCCCAGCCGCCACTCCCAGTCCCCGGAGACCCTGCCGCCGCCCCTGGCGCCTGTGCCCATCCCTCTGCCCCTCCCAGACCTCTGGCCTTCCACCACTAGCCTCCCCCAGCCCACCTGGACTTCCCCGGCCTCTGACAACAAGGCCAGCCCCCAGGCCCACCAGCCTCCTGATCGTCTTCGTTCTTGGGCCTCTTCCCCTTCTGTGGGGCTGTCTGAACCTCCCCTCCCCCACCCGATTTTTCCCCCGCCCCCGGGGCAGGCGCAGAATTAATGTCTGTATGAAGTTAAAAATTAAAAATAAAAAAAAAGCTAAAAACAACTGAAAGTCCTTTGCTTTTGAATGTGCGCTTACCTGGTTTTCTCTAGAGGCACCACTGTGAGGTGGCTCAAGCCCTTAGGCTCTGGAGTTAGACATCTGGGTTCCCATTCCAATTCCACCACTGACTAGCTTTGTCATATTGGACGCATAACCTTTTTGCGCTTCTACTTCTTGATCTTTCAAGTGTCATCAGAAGATAATTAGACACCCACACAATAGCAATGGGAGATTTTAACACCCCACCGTCAACATGAAACAGATCAACGAGACAGAAAGTTGAAAAGGATATCCAGGAACTGAACTTAGCTCTGCACCAAGCAGACCGAATAGACATCTACATTAACTCTCCACCCCAAATCAACAGAATATACATTCTTCTCAGCACCACATCACACTTATTCCAAAACTGACCACATAGTTGGAAGGAAAGCACTCCTCCGCAAATGCAAAAGAACAGAAATTACAACCAACTGTCTCTCAGACCCCAGGGCAGTCAAACTGGACCTCAGGATGAAGAAACTCACTCAAAACCGCTCAACTACACGGAAACGGAGCAATCTGCTCCTGAGTGACTACTGGGTACATAGCGAAATGAAGACAGAATAAAGATGTTCTTTGAAACCAATGAGAACAAAGACACAACATACCAGAATCTCTGGGATACATTGAAAGCAGTGTGTAGAGGGAAACGTAGCATTAAATGCCCACAAGAGAAAGCAGGAAAGATCTAAAATGGACACCCTCACGTCCCAATTCAAAGAACCAGGGAAGCAAGAGCAAACACAATGCCTGAATCAGTCAGTCAACTTCCAACAGGGCTCCAAGAGAGAATGAACCACCATGCCTCTTTAAATCCACGTTTCTATTTGGAATCTTCAATGAGAGATGAGACACTAAGCAGCTAGTTTTGGTGGAATGGCTGATTTTTTCAATGTTTTCGGTGTGTGAGTGTGTGTGTGTGTGTGTATGTATAGATAACTAAATTAAACTGATAATCTGGATGCTTACATTTCCATTCATTTAATTTGTGTATGTGAGCCCACGCACACGTATATACACACACACTAACACTTCCAGAACACTGACTTAGTGAAGAACTGGATTTCCAGTGTGTCAGACAAATTTCAGAAAGCGCTGAAGAAGGGCATTTCTGATGGATTTCACCGTTCCTGGAATTTTATTTTCCTTTATAACTTAGAGTTCTTCTCTGGAGATTTAATAGATAAAAGTCTTTTGCAGTGTACGTTATTTCATTTTATTTTTATAATTTATTTAAATTGTCATTTTAAATTGACAGATAAAAATGATATATATTTATGGTGTACAACATGATGTTTCATATATGTATACATTGTGGAATGACACAAAAATCAAGCTAATTAACACATTCGTTTCCTCACATACTGATTTTATGGTGATGAGAACATGTTTCAAATCTACTCTGATAGCACATTTCAAGTATACAGTATATAGTTACCCACTGTGGTTGCCGTGCTGTTCAACATATCTCTAGAACTATTCGTATCTGAAATTTTGTATCATTAGACTAACATCTCCCAATCCCTCCCCGGCCCCTGCCTCGGGTAAGCAGCGTTCTGCTCTCTACGACTCTGAGTTCCACTTTTTTACATTGCACATAGAAGTGAGATCGTGCAGTATTTGTATTTCTGTGTTTGCTTTTTAAAACTTTATGATGTATTGATGTATTTTTTCAGACAGTGTCGGAGTCTGTCACCAAGGCTGGAGTACAGTGACACAAACACGGCTCACCACGGCCTCCACCTCCCGGGGTCAAGAGATCCTCCCACTTCAGCCTCCTGAGTAGCTAGGACTACAGGCGTCCAACACCACACCTGGCTAATTTTTGTATTTTTTGTAGAGATGGTTGATCTCCAACTCCAGGACTCAACTCTTCCTCTCCCTTCTCCTCCCAAAGTCCTGGGATTACAGGCCTGAGCCACTGTGTCTGGCCTTTGCTTTATTTCACACAGTAGAACATCCTCTAGGCCCATTCATGTTGCTAATGATAAGATTTCTTTCTTTTTCAAGGCTGAATAGGATTCTATTGGATATATGTACCTATATAGATGGAGAGATAGATAGATATACATTTATTATTATTGTTTTGGGGGGGATATGGTTTCGCTCGTGTTCCCCAGGCTGGAGTGCAGTGGCATGATTTCGGCTCACTACAACCTCTGCCTCCCAGGCTGAAGTGATTCTCCTGCCTCAGCTGAGATTAAAGGCATGTCCCATCATGTGCGGCCAATTTTGTGTTTCTAGGAGAGATGGGTTTTCACCATGTTGGCCAGGCTGGTCTCGAACTCCAACAATTCTACTTCAACTATTTATTGGATACAAATATTTATGTGTGAGAAACAAGATTTTCAAGGGTGAAAGATTTAAAAACGACTTAATTGTACATCAGTAAGAGGCTGGCTAACTAAATCAGAGTACGTTCATCCTTACAGAAGAATACTATGCAGCTAGAACAAAACCAAATGGAGGAAACTCTTCCAAATGGTAACTTGGAATGATGTTCAAGACTTATTGTAAAATAAGTTTACAGTAAGGTGTAAGGTACCTTATGGCAAAATTCTCTCAGAAATGTGTGTGTGTGGATTTCAAGTCATCCCAGTCCTAGAACATTGTGCTCTTTAGAGATGCCATACCTGTCTTTCCCTTTGTAATATCAAAGCAGTAATATCTTCTCTGGAGGCTTGTTGGGTGAATTTAATGGAAGAAAGTTAAGGAGGTACCAGAACCATTGCTGTTTCCCCTCCGTAGCCCTGCCACCCACTAAAGAAAGTTGGATGAGATTACTTAATGATTTCCCATTAAGTTGTATTTCCAAATATCATGATTACCATTTGAATGTAGTTGGTATGGAGCTTCGTGAGTGTGTGCTTCGTTTATTATGCATCACGTTCAGCTCCTTGTTATTTGCCTCCTAGTTATCATAGTAAAACTCTACTCCTCTACTCCGAGGAGCCCCTACCATCCGTATCGTCACTTTCCGGCCCAGCACTCTTCATGCTCGTTCGTTTAAAGCATTCTACATTGGGCAAATGAATCTTGGAAGGCAAAAGCTACTGAATTTAGCGAGTTTGTGGAGGCGTTCCCACCGATCAGCCAGGTGGAGTTCCACACACCCGATGACTGCACAACTCCTATAAGGCAGCAATATGCTGCAAACCCAGACGGCCACTCTTCTCACCCCTCGTCCCTTTGCTGTTCTGGATAATGAGGTCAATAGTCACCTAGGCAACTTGCAAAACTAACTGAAATGGAGAAAGGCCTTCCGGCTGGTGACTAGCCGAGGTCCACCTGGCCCCAATAAGCTGCTGAACAAGAAGGGCTGCCAGAAATTTCCCCCTAGGGAATTTGGTGGAGACGAAGACCTGCTCACTGGACAACGGTTCCTCCCAGGATACCCCCAAGCTGAAGAAGCGGGCTCTGAGCCACCCCCTTTCACCCTCCTTTTCCCCACCCTGGCCTGCTGAAGGTGCGCGTCAGGATGCGGACTACTGAGCCCTAAAGAAATAAGTCCTTCCACTTTGACCCCACGGAGGATTGCCTGCGCGGATCTTCAACGAGTCTACCAGTGTCTAGACACGGGAGCAGTTCTGTCTGGCACAGCAGCTCCCTCAAGGAAGACAAGAGTGAGGAGAAAGGAAACTCAAGTCTGACCATTCTGTCCTGGGAGACAAGAGGAGGATCTCATCTCTCATCTTTCCAAGCAAGGCAAGGAGACTTTTTCTCATGAGGAAACAAAAAGAAGTTGGAAGGAACGAAACCAGCCTGGAAGGTGAATTCCTAAGGATTGCCCATTGAAACTGACAAAATGGCCCTTGTTTGACGAGAGGAATGAGCAGAGCATTGATGTGGTCAAAAAGGACTCGAGTGAGACTTTCCCAGCATGTTTCTACCAAAGCTTTGTCTAAGTTTCGCAAAACACTCTCCTAATAAGCAGATGTTTGGCTCTTCAGAAAGTCAACATGCAAAATGCCTTGAGCGTCCCATAACACTGATGCCATGATGTTGCCTTTGGTCTGCCCTCCTTTTCCTTTGACTGGACCACTGCCATCTCTTGGTAGCCATCGCTTTGATGACGCTTTGTCTTCAGGATCATATTGGCAAAGCCATGTTCCAAATTCCGGTTACAATTTGTCAAACAGGTGCCCCAGGATCGTGATCCCTCCTGTTGAAAATTTCCACTGATAGCTCTCGTCGTCACTGCAGCTGATCTGGGCACAATGGTTTTCACAGCCACTGCAGGATTCATCTTCCACATCTTCTCATCTCTTCTTGAAACAAGCCATACCTCCGTAAAGAGTTGATTTCTTTGGGCTAGTGTCCTTAGAAGCTTTTCTTCAAACATCAATGATTTCTTCATTCTTCCACCCAAGCTTCACCGTCAATTGGATGTTTGCTCTTGCTGCAATTTTAGCGGAATTCAAGTTGCACTGATAGGAGGCCTTTTCAGTGGATGTCCCATCCTTCTTAGTGCCTCCAATGAGATCCAGTTCAGAAAGGTTGTAAGAAGTTAGTACATGTTTATTTTAGTGAAAACGAATTGAAATCCATGCATAGATTTCTCACCATGTACATTTTCTATGAACTTTCGGAAGACCCCCTGTACTGAATATTGCCCAAATCCTGGGAGAGAAGTGGATGCGGTCCACTTCCTGTCTTCAGTTTGCCCACAGTGGAGGAGTGCACAGAGCAGGGAAAGGCAGCCCCAGAGAGAGGCATGCCCTCCAGCATGCAGCAGACTGCTGGCCCAGTCCTGGCTCCATGGGTTGCTGTGTGGGCCCAGCAAGCTGACCAACCTCCCTGAACCTTAATTTAATCCTAGGTAGCCCAATTCCACTCGCTATTATAGGACTGCTGTGCAGGGACAGTCAATTAACTTAAGAAAAGGAACCTAGCTCCAAGGTTGGCAACCGGGAATTCCAGTTGATTCCATGGGCGGACCCCCTGAGGAATTCCCAAGCTGAAGTCTCGTGGAAGATGAGGTTCAGTGTGACTAGACTGAAGCACCAATCCAATGAAGGGGAAGTCCCACCCACTCTGCCCTGTGCCTGTATAAAGGTGAGGCGGGGCGGCCGCGCCACTCATTGAAGCCACCAGTTGGGAGAGGAGCAGAGCCAGGCCGGTGCTCCCGAAGGCAGCAAGATGTTGCGAGCCACAGCTCCCTGCTGGTTCCCACCTGCATACCCAGAAGCTAAGAAGGTGGCCGAGGAGGCGGCCCACGAGGCAAGCCACCATTTGGGAGAGGAGCAGAGCCAGGTCGGTGTTCCCGAAGGCAGCAAGATGTTGCGAGCCACAGCTCCCTGCTGGTTCCCACCTGCATGCCCAGAAGCCAAGAAGGTGGCCGAGGAGGCGGCCCTCGAGGCAAGCCGCCAGTTGGGAGAGGAGCAGAGCCAGGCCGGTGCTCCCGAAGGCAGCAAGATGTTGCGAGCCACAGCTCCCTGCTGGTTCCCACCTGCATACCCAGAAGCTAAGAAGGTGGCCGAGGAGGCGCCCCACGAGGCAAGCTGCCATTTGGGAGTGGAGCAGAGCCAGGTCGGTGTTCCCGAAGGCAGCAAGATGTTGCGAGCCACAGCTCCCTGCTGGTTCCCTCCTGCATACCCAGAAGCCAAGAAGGTGGCCGAGGAGGCGGCCCTCGAGGCTCCAGAATTCCCACTGCCCTCTCATCAGCCTGCCCAGAGCTTCGGGCTCTGCGTGCCCCAGATGCACAACCAGGCCTCAGCACTCGTGGACATCCGGGCGGAGCCCCAGAATAGGGGTCCGGCGGTGCCCCCAGCGTGGCCCAAGATGGCGACGGAGGCGTGGTACTTCCCCGCGCAGAGGGGGTCGGCCTGCTGCTTGCCAGCCGCCCCAAGGCTGACAGAGAGGCCCTGTGGAGTCCGCATCTCAGCCCCCAGGGAGAGGAAGAGGATCGCCCACTTTCCCAGCCCCTGCTTGGTCGCAGGTCGCACCGATGCCAAGAGAACCCGGGTGGCCGGCAGCAGCCAACGCTCCAATGGCTCCAGGGTCGGCACACAGCCACGGAAGACTGGTCGCAACAGACGGGGGAGGGCATGCAAGACCTCCACCACACTCAGCTCTAAGCGAATCGTCCGTCGTCCATCCTTACCGACTTGGAAGAAACCCATTATCCTCCGAAGGTCTCGCTGCCAAGTCCCCACCGTCATCCGCCGAGGCTATCTCCAACTGTTCACCAAAGAGTGTCTCAAGTTCTGCGCCTCCCAGCAGGAGGCCGAGGAGAAGGCGCTGAACGAGGAGAAGGTGGCCTACGACTGCAGCCCCAACAAGAACATGTACCTGAATGTGGTCCTGAACACCCTCAAGAGACTGAAGGGCCTGACCCCCAGCTCCATGCCGGGCCTCAGCAGGGCCGCCCTGTACAGCCGCCTCCAGGAGTTCCTGCTCACCCAGGACCAGCTCAAGGAGAACGGCTACCCCTTCCCGCACCCCGAGCGGCCCGGAGGCGCCGTCCTCTTCACTGGCCAGGGGAAGGGGCCCGGCGACTCCTCCTGCAGGGTCTGCTGCCGTTGTGGCACCGACTACCTGGTGTCCTCCTCGGGCCGCTGTCTACGCGACCAGTTGTGTTATTATCACTGGGGGCGGGTCCGCTCCAGCCAAGTGGCTGGAGGCCGGGTTAGCCAGTACACCTGCTGTGCAGCTGCTCCTGGCTCAGTGGGCTGCCAGGTGGCAAAGCAGCACGTGCGGGACGGCCGCAAGGAGAGCCTCCATGGCTTCGTGAAGACCTTCAAGAAAGAGTTTTCCACAGACGCTTATCCAGGAATCTACGCCTTGGACTGTGAGATGTGCTACACCACGCATGGCCTGGAGCTGACCCGCGTCACCGTGGTGGACGCCGACATGCAAGTGGTGTACGACACCTTCGTCAAGCCCGACAACGAGATCGTGGACTACAACACCAGGTTTTCCGGAGTGACCGAGGCCGACGTCGCCAAGACGAGCGTCACGTTGCCCGAAGTCCAAGCCATCCTGCTGAGCTTTTTCAGCGCCCAAACCATCCTCATCGGGCACAGCCTGGAGAGCGATCTGCTGGCCCTCAAGCTGATCCACAGCACCGTGGTGGACACGGCCGTGCTCTTCCCGCACTACCTGGGTTTCCCCTACAAGCGTTCCCTCAGGAATCTCGCGGCCGACTACCTGGGACAGATCATCCAGGACAGCCAGGACGGCCACAACTCCAGCGAGGACGCAAACGCCTGCCTGCAGCTGGCGATGTGGAAGGTTCGACAGCGCGCCCAGATCCAGCCACGCCACCGGTCCGCCTCTCCCGCCGCCCTGGCCTGTCCTGAGCCCCAGGCCTCTTCCCAAACTGCCATCGATCCCGAGAGCTAGCCCTGTCCACCTCGCCACAAAGCGAAAGAAACTGGAGCAGCCGGCGGCAGGAGAGGGCCAAAAGCCAAGACTAACCCCGACCCCGGACTCCCAGTCCCCCGGAGTCCCTGCCGCGGGCCGTCGTCCCTGTCCCCATCCCTCTGCCCCTCCCAGACCTCTGTCCTTCCACCAATGGGCTCCCCGAGGCCCCAGCCGCCACTCCCAGTCCCCGGAGACCCTGCCGCCGCCCCTGGCGCCTGTGCCCATCCCTCTGCCCCTCCCAGACCTCTGGCCTTCCACCACTAGCCTCCCCCAGCCCACCTGGACTTCCCCGGCCTCTGACAACAAGGCCAGCCCCCAGGCCCACCAGCCTCCTGATCGTCTTCGTTCTTGGGCCTCTTCCCCTTCTGTGGGGTTGTCTGAACCTCCCCTCCCCCACCCGATTTTTCCCCCGCCCCCGGGGCAGGCGCAGAATAAATGTCTGTATGAAGTTAAAAATTAAAAATAAAAAAAAAGCTAAAAACAACTCAAAGTCCTTTGCTTTTGAATGTGCGCTTACCTGGTTTTCTCTAGAGGCACCACTGTGAGGTGGCTCAAGCCCTTAGGCTCTGGAGTTAGACATCTGGGTTCCCATTCCAATTCCACCACTGACTAGCTTTGTCATATTGGACGCATAACTTTTTTGCGCTTCTACTTCTTGATCTTTCAAGTGTCATCAGAAGATAATTAGACACCCACACAATAGCAATGGGAGATTTTAACACCCCACCGTCAACATGAAACAGATCAACGAGACAGAAAGTTGAAAAGGATATCCAGGAACTGAACTTAGCTCTGCACCAAGCAGACCGAATAGACATCTACATTAACTCTCCACCCCAAATCAACAGAATATACATTCTTCTCAGCACCACATCACACTTATTCCAAAACTGACCACATAGTTGGAAGGAAAGCACTCCTCCGCAAATGCAAAAGAACAGAAATTACAACCAACTGTCTCTCAGACCCCAGGGCAGTCAAACTGGACCTCAGGATGAAGAAACTCACTCAAAACCGCTCAACTACACGGAAACGGAGCAATCTGCTCCTGAGTGACTACTGGGTACATAGCGAAATGAAGACAGAATAAAGATGTTCTTTGAAACCAATGAGAACAAAGACACAACATACCAGAATCTCTGGGATACATTGAAAGCAGTGTGTAGAGGGAAACGTAGCACTAAATGCCCACAAGAGAAAGCAGGAAAGATCTAAAATGGACACCCTCACGTCCCAATTCAAAGAACCAGGGAAGCAAGAGCAAACACAATGCCTGAATCAGTCAGTCAACTTCCAACAGGGCTCCAAGAGAGAATGAACCACCATGCCTCTTTAAATCCACGTTTCTATTTGGAATCTTCAATGAGAGATGAGACACTAAGCAGCTAGTTTTGGTGGAATGGCTGATTTTGTCAATGTTTTCGGTGTGTGAGTGTGTGTGTGTGTGTATGTATAGATAACTAAATTAAACTGATAATCTGGATGCTTACATTTCCATTCATTTAATTTGTGTATGTGAGCCCACGCACACGTATATACACACACACTAACACTTCCAGAACACTGACTTAGTGAAGAACTGGATTTCCAGTGTGTCAGACAAATTTCAGAAAGCGCTGAAGAAGGGCATTTCTGATGGATTTCACCGTTCCTGGAATTTTATTTTCCTTTATAACTTAGAGTTCTTCTCTGGAGATTTAATAGATAAAAGTCTTTTGCAGTGTACGTTATTTCATTTTATTTTTATAATTTATTTAAATTGTCATTTTAAATTGACAGATAAAAATGATATATATTTATGGTGTACAACATGATGTTTCATACATGTATACATTGTGGAATGACACAAAAATCAAGCTAATTAACACATTCGTTTCCTCACATACTGATTTTATGGTGATGAGAACATGTTTCAAATCTACTCTGATAGCACATTTCAAGTATACAGTACATAGTTACCCACTGTGGTTGCCGTGCTGTTCAACATATCTCTAGAACTATTCGTATCTGAAATTTTGTATCATTAGACTAACATCTCCCAATCCCTCCCCGGCCCCTGCCTCGGGTAAGCAGCATTCTGCTCTCTACGACTCTGAGTTCCACTTTTTTACATTGCACATAGAAGTGAGATCGTGCAGTATTTGTATTTCTGTGTTTGCTTTTTAAAACTTTATGATGTATTGATGTATTTTTTCAGACAGTGTCGGAGTCTGTCACCAAGGCTGGAGTACAGTGACACAAACACGGCTCACCACGGCCTCCACCTCCCGGGGTCAAGAGATCCTCCCACTTCAGCCTCCTGAGTAGCTAGGACTACAGGCGTCCAACACCACACCTGGCTAATTTTTGTATTTTTTGTAGAGATGGTTGATCTCCAACTCCTGGGCTCAACTCTTCCTCCTCCCTTCTCCTCCCAAAGTCCTGGGATTACAGGCCTGAGCCACTGTGTCTGGCCTTTGCTTTATTTCACACAGTAGAACATCCTCTAGGCTCATCCATGTTGCTAATGATAAGATTTCTTTCTTTTTCAAGGCTGAATAGGATTCTATTGGATATATGTACCTATATAGATGGAGAGATAGATAGATATACATTTATTATTATTGTTTTGGGGGGGATATGGTTTCGCTCGTGTTCCCCAGGCTGGAGTGCAGTGGCATGATTTCGGCTCACTACAACCTCTGCCTCCCAGGCTGAAGTGATTCTCCTGCCTCAGCTGAGATTAAAGGCATGTCCCATCATGTGCGGCCAATTTTGTGTTTCTAGGAGAGATGGGTTTTCACCATGTTGGCCAGGCTGGTCTCGAACTCCAACAATTCTACTTCAACTATTTATTGGATACAAATATTTATGTGTGAGAAACAAGATTTTCAAGGGTGAAAGATTTAAAAACGACTTAATTGTACATCAGTAAGAGGCTGGCTAACTAAATCAGAGTACGTTCATCCTTACAGAAGAATACTATGCAGCTAGAACAAAACCAAATGGAGGAAACTCTTCCAAATGGTAACTTGGAATGATGTTCAAGACTTATTGTAAAATAAGTTTACAGTAAGGTGTAAGGTACCTTATGGCAAAATTCTCTCAGAAATGTGTGTGTGTGGATTTCAAGTCATCCCAGTCCTAGAACATTGTGCTCTTTAGAGATGCCATACCTGTCTTTCCCTTTGTAATATCAAAGCAGTAATTTCTTCTCTGGAGGCTTGTTGGGTGAATTTAATGGAAGAAAGTTAAGGAGGTACCAGAACCATTGCTGTTTCCCCTCCGTAGCCCTGCCACCCACTAAAGAAAGTTGGATGAGATTACTTAATGATTTCCCATTAAGTTGTATTTCCAAATATCATGATTACCATTTGAATGTAGTTGGTATGGAGCTTCGTGAGTGTGTGCTTCGTTTATTATGCATCACGTTCAGCTCCTTGTTATTTGCCTCCTAGTTATCATAGTAAAACTCTACTCCTCTACTCCGAGGAGCCCCTACCATACGTATCGTCACTTTCCGGCCCAGCACTCTTCATGCTCGTTCGTTTAAAGCATTCTACATTGGGCAAATGAATCTTGGAAGGCAAAAGCTACTGAATTTAGCGAGTTTGTGGAGGCGTTCCCACCAGTCAGCCAGGTGGAGTTCCACACACCCGATGACTGCACAACTCCTATAAGGCAGCAATATGCTGCAAACCCAGACGGCCACACTTCTCACCCCTCGTCCCTTTGCTGTTCTGGATAATGAGGTCAATAGTCACCTAGGCAACTTGCAAAACTAACTGAAATGGAGAAAGGCCTTCCGGCTGGTGACTAGCCGAGGTCCACCTGGCCCCAATAAGCTGCTGAACAAGAAGGGCTGCCAGAAATTTCCCCCTAGGGAATTTGGTGGAGACGAAGACCTGCTCACTGGACAACGGTTCCTCCCAGGATACCCCCAAGCTGAAGAAGCGGGCTCTGAGCCACCCCCTTTCACCCTCCTTTTCCCCACCCTGGCCTGCTGAAGGTGCGCGTCAGGATGCGGACTACTGAGCCCTAAAGAAATAAGTCCTTCCACTTTGACCCCACGGAGGATTGCCTGCGCGGATCTTCAACGAGTCTACCAGTGTCTAGACACGGGAGCAGTTCTGTCTGGCACAGCAGCTCCCTCAAGGAAGACAAGAGTGAGGAGAAAGGAAACTCAAGTCTGACCATTCTGTCCTGGGAGACAAGAGGAGGATCTCATCTCTCATCTTTCCAAGCAAGGCAACGAGACTTTCTCTCATCTTTCCAAGCAAGGCAAGGAGACTTTTTCTCATGAGGAAACAAAAAGAAGTTGGAAGGAACGAAACCAGCCTGGAAGGTGAATTCCTAAGGATTGCCCATTGAAACTGACAAAATGGCCCTTGTTTGACGAGAGGAATGAGCAGAGCATTGATGTGGTCAAAAAGGACTCGAGTGAGACTTTCCCAGCATGTTTCTACCAAAGCTTTGTCTAAGTTTCGCAAAACACTCTCCTAATAAGCAGATGTTTGGCTCTTCAGAAAGTCAACATGCAAAATGCCTTGAGCGTCCCATAACACTGATGCCATGATGTTGCCTTTGGTCTGCCCTCCTTTTCCTTTGACTGGACCACTGCCATCTCTTGGTAGCCATCGCTTTGATGACGCTTTGTCTTCAGGATCATATTGGCAAAGCCATGTTCCAAATTCCGGTTACAATTTGTCAAACAGGTGCCCCAGGATCGTGATCCCTCCTGTTGAAAATTTCCACTGATAGCTCTCGTCGTCACTGCAGCTGATCTGGGCACAATGGTTTTCACAGCCACTGCAGGATTCATCTTCCACATCTTCTCATCTCTTCTTGAAACAAGCCATACCTCCGTAAAGAGTTGATTTCTTTGGGCTAGTGTCCTTAGAAGCTTTTCTTCAAACATCAATGATTTCTTCATTCTTCCACCCAAGCTTCACCGTCAATTGGATGTTTGCTCTTGCTGCAATTTTAGCGGAATTCAAGTTGCACTGATAGGAGGCCTTTTCAGTGGATGTCTCATCCTTCTTAGTGCCTCCAATGAGATCCAGTTCAGAAAGGTTGTAAGAAGTTAGTACATGTTTATTTTAGTGAAAACGAATTGAAATCCATGCATAGATTTCTCACCATGTACATTTTCTATGAACTTTCGGAAGACCCCCTGTACTGAATATTGCCCAAATCCTGGGAGAGAAGTGGATGCGGTCCACTTCCTGTCTTCAGTTTGCCCACAGTGGAGGAGTGCACAGAGCAGGGAAAGGCAGCCCCAGAGAGAGGCATGCCCTCCAGCATGCAGCAGACTGCTGGCCCAGTCCTGGCTCCATGGGTTGCTGTGTGGGCCCAGCAAGCTGACCAACCTCCCTGAACCTTAATTTAATCCTAGGTAGCCCAATTCCACTCGCTATTATAGGACTGCTGTGCAGGGACAGTCAATTAACTTAAGAAAAGGAACCTAGCTCCAAGGTTGGCAACCGGGAATTCCAGTTGATTCCATGGGCGGACCCCCTGAGGAATTCCCAAGCTGAAGTCTCGTGGAAGATGAGGTTCAGTGTGACTAGACTGAAGCACCAATCCAATGAAGGGGAAGTCCCACCCACTCTGCCCTGTGCCTGTATAAAGGTGAGGCGGGGCGGCCGCGCCACTCATTGAAGCCGCCAGTTGGGAGAGGAGCAGAGCCAGGCTGGTGCTCCCGAAGGCAGCAAGATGTTGCGAGCCACAGCTCCCTGCTGGTTCCCACCTGCATACCCAGAAGCTAAGAAGGTGGCCGAGGAGGCGCCCCACGAGGCAAGCCGCCATTTGGGAGTGGAGCAGAGCCAGGTCGGTGTTCCCGAAGGCAGCAAGATGTTGCGAGCCACAGCTCCCTGCTGGTTCCCTCCTGCATACCCAGAAGCCAAGAAGGTGGCCGAGGAGGCGGCCCTCGAGGCTCCAGAATTCCCACTGCCCTCTCATCAGCCTGCCCAGAGCTTCGGGCTCTGCGTGCCCCAGATGCACAACCAGGCCTCAGCACTCGTGGACATCCGGGCGGAGCCCCAGAATAGGGGTCCGGCGGTGCCCCCAGCGTGGCCCAAGATGGCGACGGAGGCGTGGTACTTCCCCGCGCAGAGGGGGTCGGCCTGCTGCTTGCCAGCCGCCCCAAGGCTGACAGAGAGGCCCTGTGGAGTCCGCATCTCAGCCCCCAGGGAGAGGAAGAGGATCGCCCACTTTCCCAGCCCCTGCTTGGTCGCAGGTCGCACCGATGCCAAGAGAACCCGGGTGGCCGGCAGCAGCCAACGCTCCAATGGCTCCAGGGTCGGCACACAGCCACGGAAGACTGGTCGCAACAGACGGGGGAGGGCATGCAAGACCTCCACCACACTCAGCTCTAAGCGAATCGTCCGTCGTCCATCCTTACCGACTTGGAAGAAACCCATTATCCTCCGAAGGTCTCGCTGCCAAGTCCCCACCGTCATCCGCCGAGGCTATCTCCAACTGTTCACCAAAGAGTGTCTCAAGTTCTGCGCCTCCCAGCAGGAGGCCGAGGAGAAGGCGCTGAACGAGGAGAAGGTGGCCTACGACTGCAGCCCCAACAAGAACATGTACCTGAATGTGGTCCTGAACACCCTCAAGAGACTGAAGGGCCTGACCCCCAGCTCCATGCCGGGCCTCAGCAGGGCCGCCCTGTACAGCCGCCTCCAGGAGTTCCTGCTCACCCAGGACCAGCTCAAGGAGAACGGCTACCCCTTCCCGCACCCCGAGCGGCCCGGAGGCGCCGTCCTCTTCACTGGCCAGGGGAAGGGGCCCGGCGACTCCTCCTGCAGGGTCTGCTGCCGTTGTGGCACCGACTACCTGGTGTCCTCCTCGGGCCGCTGTCTACGCGACCAGTTGTGTTATTATCACTGGGGGCGGGTCCGCTCCAGCCAAGTGGCTGGAGGCCGGGTTAGCCAGTACACCTGCTGTGCAGCTGCTCCTGGCTCAGTGGGCTGCCAGGTGGCAAAGCAGCACGTGCGGGACGGCCGCAAGGAGAGCCTCCATGGCTTCGTGAAGACCTTCAAGAAAGAGTTTTCCACAGACGCTTATACAGGAATCTACGCCTTGGACTGTGAGATGTGCTACACCACGCATGGCCTGGAGCTGACCCGCGTCACCGTGGTGGACGCCGACATGCAAGTGGTGTACGACACCTTCGTCAAGCCCGACAACGAGATCGTGGACTACAACACCAGGTTTTCCGGAGTGACCGAGGCCGACGTCGCCAAGACGAGCGTCACGTTGCCCGAAGTCCAAGCCATCCTGCTGAGCTTTTTCAGCGCCCAAACCATCCTCATCGGGCACAGCCTGGAGAGCGATCTGCTGGCCCTCAAGCTGATCCACAGCACCGTGGTGGACACGGCCGTGCTCTTCCCGCACTACCTGGGTTTCCCCTACAAGCGTTCCCTCAGGAATCTCGCGGCCGACTACCTGGGACAGATCATCCAGGACAGCCAGGACGGCCACAACTCCAGCGAGGACGCAAACGCCTGCCTGCAGCTGGCGATGTGGAAGGTTCGACAGCGCGCCCAGATCCAGCCACGCCACCGGTCCGCCTCTCCCGCCGCCCTGGCCTGTCCTGAGCCCCAGGCCTCTTCCCAAACTGCCATCGATCCCGAGAGCTAGCCCTGTCCACCTCGCCACAAAGCGAAAGAAACTGGAGCAGCCGGCGGCAGGAGAGGGCCAAAAGCCAAGACTAACCCCGACCCCGGACTCCCAGTCCCCCGGAGTCCCTGCCGCGGGCCGTCGTCCCTGTCCCCATCCCTCTGCCCCTCCCAGACCTCTGTCCTTCCACCAATGGGCTCCCCGAGGCCCCAGCCGCCACTCCCAGTCCCCGGAGACCCTGCCGCCGCCCCTGGCGCCTGTGCCCATCCCTCTGCCCCTCCCAGACCTCTGGCCTTCCACCACTAGCCTCCCCCAGCCCACCTGGACTTCCCCGGCCTCTGACAACAAGGCCAGCCCCCAGGCCCACCAGCCTCCTGATCGTCTTCGTTCTTGGGCCTCTTCCCCTTCTGTGGGGTTGTCTGAACCTCCCCTCCCCCACCCGATTTTTCCCCCGCCCCCGGGGCAGGCGCAGAATAAATGTCTGTATGAAGTTAAAAATTAAAAATAAAAAAAAAGCTAAAAACAACTCAAAGTCCTTTGCTTTTGAATGTGCGCTTACCTGGTTTTCTCTAGAGGCACCACTGTGAGGTGGCTCAAGCCCTTAGGCTCTGGAGTTAGACATCTGGGTTCCCATTCCAATTCCACCACTGACTAGCTTTGTCATATTGGACGCATAACTTTTTTGCGCTTCTACTTCTTGATCTTTCAAGTGTCATCAGAAGATAATTAGACACCCACACAATAGCAATGGGAGATTTTAACACCCCACCGTCAACATGAAACAGATCAACGAGACAGAAAGTTGAAAAGGATATCCAGGAACTGAACTTAGCTCTGCACCAAGCAGACCGAATAGACATCTACATTAACTCTCCACCCCAAATCAACAGAATATACATTCTTCTCAGCACCACATCACACTTATTCCAAAACTGACCACATAGTTGGAAGGAAAGCACTCCTCCGCAAATGCAAAAGAACAGAAATTACAACCAACTGTCTCTCAGACCCCAGGGCAGTCAAACTGGACCTCAGGATGAAGAAACTCACTCAAAACCGCTCAACTACACGGAAACGGAGCAATCTGCTCCTGAGTGACTACTGGGTACATAGCGAAATGAAGACAGAATAAAGATGTTCTTTGAAACCAATGAGAACAAAGACACAACATACCAGAATCTCTGGGATACATTGAAAGCAGTGTGTAGAGGGAAACGTAGCACTAAATGCCCACAAGAGAAAGCAGGAAAGATCTAAAATGGACACCCTCACGTCCCAATTCAAAGAACCAGGGAAGCAAGAGCAAACACAATGCCTGAATCAGTCAGTCAACTTCCAACAGGGCTCCAAGAGAGAATGAACCACCATGCCTCTTTAAATCCACGTTTCTATTTGGAATCTTCAATGAGAGATGAGACACTAAGCAGCTAGTTTTGGTGGAATGGCTGATTTTGTCAATGTTTTCGGTGTGTGAGTGTGTGTGTGTGTGTATGTATAGATAACTAAATTAAACTGATAATCTGGATGCTTACATTTCCATTCATTTAATTTGTGTATGTGAGCCCACGCACACGTATATACACACACACTAACACTTCCAGAACACTGACTTAGTGAAGAACTGGATTTCCAGTGTGTCAGAAAAATTTCAGAAAGCGCTGAAGAAGGGCATTTCTGATGGATTTCACCGTTCCTGGAATTTTATTTTCCTTTATAACTTAGAGTTCTTCTCTGGAGATTTAATAGATAAAAGTCTTTTGCAGTGTACGTTATTTCATTTTATTTTTATAATTTATTTAAATTGTCATTTTAAATTGACAGATAAAAATGATATATATTTATGGTGTACAACATGATGTTTCATACATGTATACATTGTGGAATGACACAAAAATCAAGCTAATTAACACATTCGTTTCCTCACATACTGATTTTATGGTGATGAGAACATGTTTCAAATCTACTCTGATAGCACATTTCAAGTATACAGTACATAGTTACCCACTGTGGTTGCCGTGCTGTTCAACATATCTCTAGAACTATTCGTATCTGAAATTTTGTATCATTAGACTAACATCTCCCAATCCCTCCCCGGCCCCTGCCTCGGGTAAGCAGCGTTCTGCTCTCTACGACTCTGAGTTCCACTTTTTTACATTGCACATAGAAGTGAGATCGTGCAGTATTTGTATTTCTGTGTTTGCTTTTTAAAACTTTATGATGTATTGATGTATTTTTTCAGACAGTGTCGGAGTCTGTCACCAAGGCTGGAGTACAGTGACACAAACACGGCTCACCACGGCCTCCACCTCCCGGGGTCAAGAGATCCTCCCACTTCAGCCTCCTGAGTAGCTAGGACTACAGGCGTCCAACACCACACCTGGCTAATTTTTGTATTTTTTGTAGAGATGGTTGATCTCCAACTCCTGGGCTCAACTCTTCCTCCTCCCTTCTCCTCCCAAAGTCCTGGGATTACAGGCCTGAGCCACTGTGTCTGGCCTTTGCTTTATTTCACACAGTAGAACATCCTCTAGGCTCATCCATGTTGCTAATGATAAGATTTCTTTCTTTTTCAAGGCTGAATAGGATTCTATTGGATATATGTACCTATATAGATGGAGAGATAGATAGATATACATTTATTATTATTGTTTTGGGGGGGATATGGTTTCGCTCGTGTTCCCCAGGCTGGAGTGCAGTGGCATGATTTCGGCTCACTACAACCTCTGCCTCCCAGGCTGAAGTGATTCTCCTGCCTCAGCTGAGATTAAAGGCATGTCCCATCATGTGCGGCCAATTTTGTGTTTCTAGGAGAGATGGGTTTTCACCATGTTGGCCAGGCTGGTCTCGAACTCCAACAATTCTACTTCAACTATTTATTGGATACAAATATTTATGTGTGAGAAACAAGATTTTCAAGGGTGAAAGATTTAAAAACGACTTAATTGTACATCAGTAAGAGGCTGGCTAACTAAATCAGAGTACGTTCATCCTTACAGAAGAATACTATGCAGCTAGAACAAAACCAAATGGAGGAAACTCTTCCAAATGGTAACTTGGAATGATGTTCAAGACTTATTGTAAAATAAGTTTACAGTAAGGTGTAAGGTACCTTATGGCAAAATTCTCTCAGAAATGTGTGTGTGTGGATTTCAAGTCATCCCAGTCCTAGAACATTGTGCTCTTTAGAGATGCCATACCTGTCTTTCCCTTTGTAATATCAAAGCAGTAATTTCTTCTCTGGAGGCTTGTTGGGTGAATTTAATGGAAGAAAGTTAAGGAGGTACCAGAACCATTGCTGTTTCCCCTCCGTAGCCCTGCCACCCACTAAAGAAAGTTGGATGAGATTACTTAATGATTTCCCATTAAGTTGTATTTCCAAATATCATGATTACCATTTGAATGTAGTTGGTATGGAGCTTCGTGAGTGTGTGCTTCGTTTATTATGCATCACGTTCAGCTCCTTGTTATTTGCCTCCTAGTTATCATAGTAAAACTCTACTCCTCTACTCCGAGGAGCCCCTACCATACGTATCGTCACTTTCCGGCCCAGCACTCTTCATGCTCGTTCGTTTAAAGCATTCTACATTGGGCAAATGAATCTTGGAAGGCAAAAGCTACTGAATTTAGCGAGTTTGTGGAGGCGTTCCCACCAGTCAGCCAGGTGGAGTTCCACACACCCGATGACTGCACAACTCCTATAAGGCAGCAATATGCTGCAAACCCAGACGGCCACACTTCTCACCCCTCGTCCCTTTGCTGTTCTGGATAATGAGGTCAATAGTCACCTAGGCAACTTGCAAAACTAACTGAAATGGAGAAAGGCCTTCCGGCTGGTGACTAGCCGAGGTCCACCTGGCCCCAATAAGCTGCTGAACAAGAAGGGCTGCCAGAAATTTCCCCCTAGGGAATTTGGTGGAGACGAAGACCTGCTCACTGGACAACGGTTCCTCCCAGGATACCCCCAAGCTGAAGAAGCGGGCTCTGAGCCACCCCCTTTCACCCTCCTTTTCCCCACCCTGGCCTGCTGAAGGTGCGCGTCAGGATGCGGACTACTGAGCCCTAAAGAAATAAGTCCTTCCACTTTGACCCCACGGAGGATTGCCTGCGCGGATCTTCAACGAGTCTACCAGTGTCTAGACACGGGAGCAGTTCTGTCTGGCACAGCAGCTCCCTCAAGGAAGACAAGAGTGAGGAGAAAGGAAACTCAAGTCTGACCATTCTGTCCTGGGAGACAAGAGGAGGATCTCATCTCTCATCTTTCCAAGCAAGGCAACGAGACTTTCTCTCATCTTTCCAAGCAAGGCAAGGAGACTTTTTCTCATGAGGAAACAAAAAGAAGTTGGAAGGAACGAAACCAGCCTGGAAGGTGAATTCCTAAGGATTGCCCATTGAAACTGACAAAATGGCCCTTGTTTGACGAGAGGAATGAGCAGAGCATTGATGTGGTCAAAAAGGACTCGAGTGAGACTTTCCCAGCATGTTTCTACCAAAGCTTTGTCTAAGTTTCGCAAAACACTCTCCTAATAAGCAGATGTTTGGCTCTTCAGAAAGTCAACATGCAAAATGCCTTGAGCGTCCCATAACACTGATGCCATGATGTTGCCTTTGGTCTGCCCTCCTTTTCCTTTGACTGGACCACTGCCATCTCTTGGTAGCCATCGCTTTGATGACGCTTTGTCTTCAGGATCATATTGGCAAAGCCATGTTCCAAATTCCGGTTACAATTTGTCAAACAGGTGCCCCAGGATCGTGATCCCTCCTGTTGAAAATTTCCACTGATAGCTCTCGTCGTCACTGCAGCTGATCTGGGCACAATGGTTTTCACAGCCACTGCAGGATTCATCTTCCACATCTTCTCATCTCTTCTTGAAACAAGCCATACCTCCGTAAAGAGTTGATTTCTTTGGGCTAGTGTCCTTAGAAGCTTTTCTTCAAACATCAATGATTTCTTCATTCTTCCACCCAAGCTTCACCGTCAATTGGATGTTTGCTCTTGCTGCAATTTTAGCGGAATTCAAGTTGCACTGATAGGAGGCCTTTTCAGTGGATGTCTCATCCTTCTTAGTGCCTCCAATGAGATCCAGTTCAGAAAGGTTGTAAGAAGTTAGTACATGTTTATTTTATTGAAAACGAATTGAAATCCATGCATAGATTTCTCACCATGTACATTTTCTATGAACTTTCGGAAGACCCCCTGTACTGAATATTGCCCAAATCCTGGGAGAGAAGTCGATGCGGTCCACTTCCTGTCTTCAGTTTGCCCACAGTGGAGGAGTGCACAGAGCAGGGAAAGGCAGCCCCAGAGAGAGGCATGCCCTCCAGCATGCAGCAGACTGCTGGCCCAGTCCTGGCTCCATGGGTTGCTGTGTGGGCCCAGCAAGCTGACCAACCTCCCTGAACCTTAATTTAATCCTAGGTAGCCCAATTCCACTCGCTATTATAGGACTGCTGTGCAGGGACAGTCAATTAACTTAAGAAAAGGAACCTAGCTCCAAGGTTGGCAACCGGGAATTCCAGTTGATTCCATGGGCGGACCCCCTGAGGAATTCCCAAGCTGAAGTCTCGTGGAAGATGAGGTTCAGTGTGACTAGACTGAAGCACCAATCCAATGAAGGGGAAGTCCCACCCACTCTGCCCTGTGCCTGTATAAAGGTGAGGCGGGGCGGCCGCGCCACTCATTGAAGCCGCCAGTTGGGAGAGGAGCAGAGCCAGGCTGGTGCTCCCGAAGGCAGCAAGATGTTGCGAGCCACAGCTCCCTGCTGGTTCCCACCTGCATACCCAGAAGCTAAGAAGGTGGCCGAGGAGGCGGCCCACGAGGCAAGCCGCCATTTGGGAGAGGAGCAGAGCCAGGTCGGTGTTCCCGAAGGCAGCAAGATGTTGCGAGCCACAGCTCCCTGCTGGTTCCCACCTGCATGCCCAGAAGCCAAGAAGGTGGCCGAGGAGGCGGCCCTCGAGGCAAGCCGCCAGTTGGGAGAGGAGCAGAGCCAGGCCGGTGCTCCCGAAGGCAGCAAGATGTTGCGAGCCACAGCTCCCTGCTGGTTCCCACCTGCATACCCAGAAGCTAAGAAGGTGGCCGAGGAGGCGCCCCACGAGGCAAGCCGCCATTTGGGAGTGGAGCAGAGCCAGGTCGGTGTTCCCGAAGGCAGCAAGATGTTGCGAGCCACAGCTCCCTGCTGGTTCCCTCCTGCATACCCAGAAGCCAAGAAGGTGGCCGAGGAGGCGGCCCTCGAGGCTCCAGAATTCCCACTGCCCTCTCATCAGCCTGCCCAGAGCTTCGGGCTCTGCGTGCCCCAGATGCACAACCAGGCCTCAGCACTCGTGGACATCCGGGCGGAGCCCCAGAATAGGGGTCCGGCGGTGCCCCCAGCGTGGCCCAAGATGGCGACGGAGGCGTGGTACTTCCCCGCGCAGAGGGGGTCGGCCTGCTGCTTGCCAGCCGCCCCAAGGCTGACAGAGAGGCCCTGTGGAGTCCGCATCTCAGCCCCCAGGGAGAGGAAGAGGATCGCCCACTTTCCCAGCCCCTGCTTGGTCGCAGGTCGCACCGATGCCAAGAGAACCCGGGTGGCCGGCAGCAGCCAACGCTCCAATGGCTCCAGGGTCGGCACACAGCCACGGAAGACTGGTCGCAACAGACGGGGGAGGGCATGCAAGACCTCCACCACACTCAGCTCTAAGCGAATCGTCCGTCGTCCATCCTTACCGACTTGGAAGAAACCCATTATCCTCCGAAGGTCTCGCTGCCAAGTCCCCACCGTCATCCGCCGAGGCTATCTCCAACTGTTCACCAAAGAGTGTCTCAAGTTCTGCGCCTCCCAGCAGGAGGCCGAGGAGAAGGCGCTGAACGAGGAGAAGGTGGCCTACGACTGCAGCCCCAACAAGAACATGTACCTGAATGTGGTCCTGAACACCCTCAAGAGACTGAAGGGCCTGACCCCCAGCTCCATGCCGGGCCTCAGCAGGGCCGCCCTGTACAGCCGCCTCCAGGAGTTCCTGCTCACCCAGGACCAGCTCAAGGAGAACGGCTACCCCTTCCCGCACCCCGAGCGGCCCGGAGGCGCCGTCCTCTTCACTGGCCAGGGGAAGGGGCCCGGCGACTCCTCCTGCAGGGTCTGCTGCCGTTGTGGCACCGACTACCTGGTGTCCTCCTCGGGCCGCTGTCTACGCGACCAGTTGTGTTATTATCACTGGGGGCGGGTCCGCTCCAGCCAAGTGGCTGGAGGCCGGGTTAGCCAGTACACCTGCTGTGCAGCTGCTCCTGGCTCAGTGGGCTGCCAGGTGGCAAAGCAGCACGTGCGGGACGGCCGCAAGGAGAGCCTCCATGGCTTCGTGAAGACCTTCAAGAAAGAGTTTTCCACAGACGCTTATCCAGGAATCTACGCCTTGGACTGTGAGATGTGCTACACCACGCATGGCCTGGAGCTGACCCGCGTCACCGTGGTGGACGCCGACATGCAAGTGGTGTACGACACCTTCGTCAAGCCCGACAACGAGATCGTGGACTACAACACCAGGTTTTCCGGAGTGACCGAGGCCGACGTCGCCAAGACGAGCGTCACGTTGCCCGAAGTCCAAGCCATCCTGCTGAGCTTTTTCAGCGCCCAAACCATCCTCATCGGGCACAGCCTGGAGAGCGATCTGCTGGCCCTCAAGCTGATCCACAGCACCGTGGTGGACACGGCCGTGCTCTTCCCGCACTACCTGGGTTTCCCCTACAAGCGTTCCCTCAGGAATCTCGCGGCCGACTACCTGGGACAGATCATCCAGGACAGCCAGGACGGCCACAACTCCAGCGAGGACGCAAACGCCTGCCTGCAGCTGGCGATGTGGAAGGTTCGACAGCGCGCCCAGATCCAGCCACGCCACCGGTCCGCCTCTCCCGCCGCCCTGGCCTGTCCTGAGCCCCAGGCCTCTTCCCAAACTGCCATCGATCCCGAGAGCTAGCCCTGTCCACCTCGCCACAAAGCGAAAGAAACTGGAGCAGCCGGCGGCAGGAGAGGGCCAAAAGCCAAGACTAACCCCGACCCCGGACTCCCAGTCCCCCGGAGTCCCTGCCGCGGGCCGTCGTCCCTGTCCCCATCCCTCTGCCCCTCCCAGACCTCTGTCCTTCCACCAATGGGCTCCCCGAGGCCCCAGCCGCCACTCCCAGTCCCCGGAGACCCTGCCGCCGCCCCTGGCGCCTGTGCCCATCCCTCTGCCCCTCCCAGACCTCTGGCCTTCCACCACTAGCCTCCCCCAGCCCACCTGGACTTCCCCGGCCTCTGACAACAAGGCCAGCCCCCAGGCCCACCAGCCTCCTGATCGTCTTCGTTCTTGGGCCTCTTCCCCTTCTGTGGGGTTGTCTGAACCTCCCCTCCCCCACCCGATTTTTCCCCCGCCCCCGGGGCAGGCGCAGAATAAATGTCTGTATGAAGTTAAAAATTAAAAATAAAAAAAAAGCTAAAAACAACTCAAAGTCCTTTGCTTTTGAATGTGCGCTTACCTGGTTTTCTCTAGAGGCACCACTGTGAGGTGGCTCAAGCCCTTAGGCTCTGGAGTTAGACATCTGGGTTCCCATTCCAATTCCACCACTGACTAGCTTTGTCATATTGGACGCATAACTTTTTTGCGCTTCTACTTCTTGATCTTTCAAGTGTCATCAGAAGATAATTAGACACCCACACAATAGCAATGGGAGATTTTAACACCCCACCGTCAACATGAAACAGATCAACGAGACAGAAAGTTGAAAAGGATATCCAGGAACTGAACTTAGCTCTGCACCAAGCAGACCGAATAGACATCTACATTAACTCTCCACCCCAAATCAACAGAATATACATTCTTCTCAGCACCACATCACACTTATTCCAAAACTGACCACATAGTTGGAAGGAAAGCACTCCTCCGCAAATGCAAAAGAACAGAAATTACAACCAACTGTCTCTCAGACCCCAGGGCAGTCAAACTGGACCTCAGGATGAAGAAACTCACTCAAAACCGCTCAACTACACGGAAACGGAGCAATCTGCTCCTGAGTGACTACTGGGTACATAGCGAAATGAAGACAGAATAAAGATGTTCTTTGAAACCAATGAGAACAAAGACACAACATACCAGAATCTCTGGGATACATTGAAAGCAGTGTGTAGAGGGAAACGTAGCACTAAATGCCCACAAGAGAAAGCAGGAAAGATCTAAAATGGACACCCTCACGTCCCAATTCAAAGAACCAGGGAAGCAAGAGCAAACACAATGCCTGAATCAGTCAGTCAACTTCCAACAGGGCTCCAAGAGAGAATGAACCACCATGCCTCTTTAAATCCACGTTTCTATTTGGAATCTTCAATGAGAGATGAGACACTAAGCAGCTAGTTTTGGTGGAATGGCTGATTTTGTCAATGTTTTCGGTGTGTGAGTGTGTGTGTGTGTGTATGTATAGATAACTAAATTAAACTGATAATCTGGATGCTTACATTTCCATTCATTTAATTTGTGTATGTGAGCCCACGCACACGTATATACACACACACTAACACTTCCAGAACACTGACTTAGTGAAGAACTGGATTTCCAGTGTGTCAGAAAAATTTCAGAAAGCGCTGAAGAAGGGCATTTCTGATGGATTTCACCGTTCCTGGAATTTTATTTTCCTTTATAACTTAGAGTTCTTCTCTGGAGATTTAATAGATAAAAGTCTTTTGCAGTGTACGTTATTTCATTTTATTTTTATAATTTATTTAAATTGTCATTTTAAATTGACAGATAAAAATGATATATATTTATGGTGTACAACATGATGTTTCATACATGTATACATTGTGGAATGACACAAAAATCAAGCTAATTAACACATTCGTTTCCTCACATACTGATTTTATGGTGATGAGAACATGTTTCAAATCTACTCTGATAGCACATTTCAAGTATACAGTACATAGTTACCCACTGTGGTTGCCGTGCTGTTCAACATATCTCTAGAACTATTCGTATCTGAAATTTTGTATCATTAGACTAACATCTCCCAATCCCTCCCCGGCCCCTGCCTCGGGTAAGCAGCGTTCTGCTCTCTACGACTCTGAGTTCCACTTTTTTACATTGCACATAGAAGTGAGATCGTGCAGTATTTGTATTTCTGTGTTTGCTTTTTAAAACTTTATGATGTATTGATGTATTTTTTCAGACAGTGTCGGAGTCTGTCACCAAGGCTGGAGTACAGTGACACAAACACGGCTCACCACGGCCTCCACCTCCCGGGGTCAAGAGATCCTCCCACTTCAGCCTCCTGAGTAGCTAGGACTACAGGCGTCCAACACCACACCTGGCTAATTTTTGTATTTTTTGTAGAGATGGTTGATCTCCAACTCCTGGGCTCAACTCTTCCTCCTCCCTTCTCCTCCCAAAGTCCTGGGATTACAGGCCTGAGCCACTGTGTCTGGCCTTTGCTTTATTTCACACAGTAGAACATCCTCTAGGCTCATCCATGTTGCTAATGATAAGATTTCTTTCTTTTTCAAGGCTGAATAGGATTCTATTGGATATATGTACCTATATAGATGGAGAGATAGATAGATATACATTTATTATTATTGTTTTGGGGGGGATATGGTTTCGCTCGTGTTCCCCAGGCTGGAGTGCAGTGGCATGATTTCGGCTCACTACAACCTCTGCCTCCCAGGCTGAAGTGATTCTCCTGCCTCAGCTGAGATTAAAGGCATGTCCCATCATGTGCGGCCAATTTTGTGTTTCTAGGAGAGATGGGTTTTCACCATGTTGGCCAGGCTGGTCTCGAACTCCAACAATTCTACTTCAACTATTTATTGGATACAAATATTTATGTGTGAGAAACAAGATTTTCAAGGGTGAAAGATTTAAAAACGACTTAATTGTACATCAGTAAGAGGCTGGCTAACTAAATCAGAGTACGTTCATCCTTACAGAAGAATACTATGCAGCTAGAACAAAACCAAATGGAGGAAACTCTTCCAAATGGTAACTTGGAATGATGTTCAAGACTTATTGTAAAATAAGTTTACAGTAAGGTGTAAGGTACCTTATGGCAAAATTCTCTCAGAAATGTGTGTGTGTGGATTTCAAGTCATCCCAGTCCTAGAACATTGTGCTCTTTAGAGATGCCATACCTGTCTTTCCCTTTGTAATATCAAAGCAGTAATTTCTTCTCTGGAGGCTTGTTGGGTGAATTTAATGGAAGAAAGTTAAGGAGGTACCAGAACCATTGCTGTTTCCCCTCCGTAGCCCTGCCACCCACTAAAGAAAGTTGGATGAGATTACTTAATGATTTCCCATTAAGTTGTATTTCCAAATATCATGATTACCATTTGAATGTAGTTGGTATGGAGCTTCGTGAGTGTGTGCTTCGTTTATTATGCATCACGTTCAGCTCCTTGTTATTTGCCTCCTAGTTATCATAGTAAAACTCTACTCCTCTACTCCGAGGAGCCCCTACCATACGTATCGTCACTTTCCGGCCCAGCACTCTTCATGCTCGTTCGTTTAAAGCATTCTACATTGGGCAAATGAATCTTGGAAGGCAAAAGCTACTGAATTTAGCGAGTTTGTGGAGGCGTTCCCACCAGTCAGCCAGGTGGAGTTCCACACACCCGATGACTGCACAACTCCTATAAGGCAGCAATATGCTGCAAACCCAGACGGCCACACTTCTCACCCCTCGTCCCTTTGCTGTTCTGGATAATGAGGTCAATAGTCACCTAGGCAACTTGCAAAACTAACTGAAATGGAGAAAGGCCTTCCGGCTGGTGACTAGCCGAGGTCCACCTGGCCCCAATAAGCTGCTGAACAAGAAGGGCTGCCAGAAATTTCCCCCTAGGGAATTTGGTGGAGACGAAGACCTGCTCACTGGACAACGGTTCCTCCCAGGATACCCCCAAGCTGAAGAAGCGGGCTCTGAGCCACCCCCTTTCACCCTCCTTTTCCCCACCCTGGCCTGCTGAAGGTGCGCGTCAGGATGCGGACTACTGAGCCCTAAAGAAATAAGTCCTTCCACTTTGACCCCACGGAGGATTGCCTGCGCGGATCTTCAACGAGTCTACCAGTGTCTAGACACGGGAGCAGTTCTGTCTGGCACAGCAGCTCCCTCAAGGAAGACAAGAGTGAGGAGAAAGGAAACT
The DNA here is from genome assembly GCF_028885625.2 of Pongo pygmaeus. Classification (NCBI taxonomy): domain Eukaryota; kingdom Metazoa; phylum Chordata; class Mammalia; order Primates; family Hominidae; genus Pongo; species Pongo pygmaeus. The sequence continues at coordinate 53,159,717 of NC_072380.2, forward strand.
CAAGTCTGACCATTCTGTCCTGGGAGACAAGAGGAGGATCTCATCTCTCATCTTTCCAAGCAAGGCAACGAGACTTTCTCTCATCTTTCCAAGCAAGGCAAGGAGACTTTTTCTCATGAGGAAACAAAAAGAAGTTGGAAGGAACGAAACCAGCCTGGAAGGTGAATTCCTAAGGATTGCCCATTGAAACTGACAAAATGGCCCTTGTTTGACGAGAGGAATGAGCAGAGCATTGATGTGGTCAAAAAGGACTCGAGTGAGACTTTCCCAGCATGTTTCTACCAAAGCTTTGTCTAAGTTTCGCAAAACACTCTCCTAATAAGCAGATGTTTGGCTCTTCAGAAAGTCAACATGCAAAATGCCTTGAGCGTCCCATAACACTGATGCCATGATGTTGCCTTTGGTCTGCCCTCCTTTTCCTTTGACTGGACCACTGCCATCTCTTGGTAGCCATCGCTTTGATGACGCTTTGTCTTCAGGATCATATTGGCAAAGCCATGTTCCAAATTCCGGTTACAATTTGTCAAACAGGTGCCCCAGGATCGTGATCCCTCCTGTTGAAAATTTCCACTGATAGCTCTCGTCGTCACTGCAGCTGATCTGGGCACAATGGTTTTCACAGCCACTGCAGGATTCATCTTCCACATCTTCTCATCTCTTCTTGAAACAAGCCATACCTCCGTAAAGAGTTGATTTCTTTGGGCTAGTGTCCTTAGAAGCTTTTCTTCAAACATCAATGATTTCTTCATTCTTCCACCCAAGCTTCACCGTCAATTGGATGTTTGCTCTTGCTGCAATTTTAGCGGAATTCAAGTTGCACTGATAGGAGGCCTTTTCAGTGGATGTCTCATCCTTCTTAGTGCCTCCAATGAGATCCAGTTCAGAAAGGTTGTAAGAAGTTAGTACATGTTTATTTTAGTGAAAACGAATTGAAATCCATGCATAGATTTCTCACCATGTACATTTTCTATGAACTTTCGGAAGACCCCCTGTACTGAATATTGCCCAAATCCTGGGAGAGAAGTGGATGCGGTCCACTTCCTGTCTTCAGTTTGCCCACAGTGGAGGAGTGCACAGAGCAGGGAAAGGCAGCCCCAGAGAGAGGCATGCCCTCCAGCATGCAGCAGACTGCTGGCCCAGTCCTGGCTCCATGGGTTGCTGTGTGGGCCCAGCAAGCTGACCAACCTCCCTGAACCTTAATTTAATCCTAGGTAGCCCAATTCCACTCGCTATTATAGGACTGCTGTGCAGGGACAGTCAATTAACTTAAGAAAAGGAACCTAGCTCCAAGGTTGGCAACCGGGAATTCCAGTTGATTCCATGGGCGGACCCCCTGAGGAATTCCCAAGCTGAAGTCTCGTGGAAGATGAGGTTCAGTGTGACTAGACTGAAGCACCAATCCAATGAAGGGGAAGTCCCACCCACTCTGCCCTGTGCCTGTATAAAGGTGAGGCGGGGCGGCCGCGCCACTCATTGAAGCCGCCAGTTGGGAGAGGAGCAGAGCCAGGCCGGTGCTCCCGAAGGCAGCAAGATGTTGCGAGCCACAGCTCCCTGCTGGTTCCCACCTGCATACCCAGAAGCTAAGAAGGTGGCCGAGGAGGCGGCCCACGAGGCAAGCCGCCATTTGGGAGAGGAGCAGAGCCAGGTCGGTGTTCCCGAAGGCAGCAAGATGTTGCGAGCCACAGCTCCCTGCTGGTTCCCACCTGCATGCCCAGAAGCCAAGAAGGTGGCCGAGGAGGCGGCCCTCGAGGCAAGCCGCCAGTTGGGAGAGGAGCAGAGCCAGGCCGGTGCTCCCGAAGGCAGCAAGATGTTGCGAGCCACAGCTCCCTGCTGGTTCCCACCTGCATACCCAGAAGCTAAGAAGGTGGCCGAGGAGGCGCCCCACGAGGCAAGCCGCCATTTGGGAGTGGAGCAGAGCCAGGTCGGTGTTCCCGAAGGCAGCAAGATGTTGCGAGCCACAGCTCCCTGCTGGTTCCCTCCTGCATACCCAGAAGCCAAGAAGGTGGCCGAGGAGGCGGCCCTCGAGGCTCCAGAATTCCCACTGCCCTCTCATCAGCCTGCCCAGAGCTTCGGGCTCTGCGTGCCCCAGATGCACAACCAGGCCTCAGCACTCGTGGACATCCGGGCGGAGCCCCAGAATAGGGGTCCGGCGGTGCCCCCAGCGTGGCCCAAGATGGCGACGGAGGCGTGGTACTTCCCCGCGCAGAGGGGGTCGGCCTGCTGCTTGCCAGCCGCCCCAAGGCTGACAGAGAGGCCCTGTGGAGTCCGCATCTCAGCCCCCAGGGAGAGGAAGAGGATCGCCCACTTTCCCAGCCCCTGCTTGGTCGCAGGTCGCACCGATGCCAAGAGAACCCGGGTGGCCGGCAGCAGCCAACGCTCCAATGGCTCCAGGGTCGGCACACAGCCACGGAAGACTGGTCGCAACAGACGGGGGAGGGCATGCAAGACCTCCACCACACTCAGCTCTAAGCGAATCGTCCGTCGTCCATCCTTACCGACTTGGAAGAAACCCATTATCCTCCGAAGGTCTCGCTGCCAAGTCCCCACCGTCATCCGCCGAGGCTATCTCCAACTGTTCACCAAAGAGTGTCTCAAGTTCTGCGCCTCCCAGCAGGAGGCCGAGGAGAAGGCGCTGAACGAGGAGAAGGTGGCCTACGACTGCAGCCCCAACAAGAACATGTACCTGAATGTGGTCCTGAACACCCTCAAGAGACTGAAGGGCCTGACCCCCAGCTCCATGCCGGGCCTCAGCAGGGCCGCCCTGTACAGCCGCCTCCAGGAGTTCCTGCTCACCCAGGACCAGCTCAAGGAGAACGGCTACCCCTTCCCGCACCCCGAGCGGCCCGGAGGCGCCGTCCTCTTCACTGGCCAGGGGAAGGGGCCCGGCGACTCCTCCTGCAGGGTCTGCTGCCGTTGTGGCACCGACTACCTGGTGTCCTCCTCGGGCCGCTGTCTACGCGACCAGTTGTGTTATTATCACTGGGGGCGGGTCCGCTCCAGCCAAGTGGCTGGAGGCCGGGTTAGCCAGTACACCTGCTGTGCAGCTGCTCCTGGCTCAGTGGGCTGCCAGGTGGCAAAGCAGCACGTGCGGGACGGCCGCAAGGAGAGCCTCCATGGCTTCGTGAAGACCTTCAAGAAAGAGTTTTCCACAGACGCTTATCCAGGAATCTACGCCTTGGACTGTGAGATGTGCTACACCACGCATGGCCTGGAGCTGACCCGCGTCACCGTGGTGGACGCCGACATGCAAGTGGTGTACGACACCTTCGTCAAGCCCGACAACGAGATCGTGGACTACAACACCAGGTTTTCCGGAGTGACCGAGGCCGACGTCGCCAAGACGAGCGTCACGTTGCCCGAAGTCCAAGCCATCCTGCTGAGCTTTTTCAGCGCCCAAACCATCCTCATCGGGCACAGCCTGGAGAGCGATCTGCTGGCCCTCAAGCTGATCCACAGCACCGTGGTGGACACGGCCGTGCTCTTCCCGCACTACCTGGGTTTCCCCTACAAGCGTTCCCTCAGGAATCTCGCGGCCGACTACCTGGGACAGATCATCCAGGACAGCCAGGACGGCCACAACTCCAGCGAGGACGCAAACGCCTGCCTGCAGCTGGCGATGTGGAAGGTTCGACAGCGCGCCCAGATCCAGCCACGCCACCGGTCCGCCTCTCCCGCCGCCCTGGCCTGTCCTGAGCCCCAGGCCTCTTCCCAAACTGCCATCGATCCCGAGAGCTAGCCCTGTCCACCTCGCCACAAAGCGAAAGAAACTGGAGCAGCCGGCGGCAGGAGAGGGCCAAAAGCCAAGACTAACCCCGACCCCGGACTCCCAGTCCCCCGGAGTCCCTGCCGCGGGCCGTCGTCCCTGTCCCCATCCCTCTGCCCCTCCCAGACCTCTGTCCTTCCACCAATGGGCTCCCCGAGGCCCCAGCCGCCACTCCCAGTCCCCGGAGACCCTGCCGCCGCCCCTGGCGCCTGTGCCCATCCCTCTGCCCCTCCCAGACCTCTGGCCTTCCACCACTAGCCTCCCCCAGCCCACCTGGACTTCCCCGGCCTCTGACAACAAGGCCAGCCCCCAGGCCCACCAGCCTCCTGATCGTCTTCGTTCTTGGGCCTCTTCCCCTTCTGTGGGGTTGTCTGAACCTCCCCTCCCCCACCCGATTTTTCCCCCGCCCCCGGGGCAGGCGCAGAATAAATGTCTGTATGAAGTTAAAAATTAAAAATAAAAAAAAAGCTAAAAACAACTCAAAGTCCTTTGCTTTTGAATGTGCGCTTACCTGGTTTTCTCTAGAGGCACCACTGTGAGGTGGCTCAAGCCCTTAGGCTCTGGAGTTAGACATCTGGGTTCCCATTCCAATTCCACCACTGACTAGCTTTGTCATATTGGACGCATAACTTTTTTGCGCTTCTACTTCTTGATCTTTCAAGTGTCATCAGAAGATAATTAGACACCCACACAATAGCAATGGGAGATTTTAACACCCCACCGTCAACATGAAACAGATCAACGAGACAGAAAGTTGAAAAGGATATCCAGGAACTGAACTTAGCTCTGCACCAAGCAGACCGAATAGACATCTACATTAACTCTCCACCCCAAATCAACAGAATATACATTCTTCTCAGCACCACATCACACTTATTCCAAAACTGACCACATAGTTGGAAGGAAAGCACTCCTCCGCAAATGCAAAAGAACAGAAATTACAACCAACTGTCTCTCAGACCCCAGGGCAGTCAAACTGGACCTCAGGATGAAGAAACTCACTCAAAACCGCTCAACTACACGGAAACGGAGCAATCTGCTCCTGAGTGACTACTGGGTACATAGCGAAATGAAGACAGAATAAAGATGTTCTTTGAAACCAATGAGAACAAAGACACAACATACCAGAATCTCTGGGATACATTGAAAGCAGTGTGTAGAGGGAAACGTAGCACTAAATGCCCACAAGAGAAAGCAGGAAAGATCTAAAATGGACACCCTCACGTCCCAATTCAAAGAACCAGGGAAGCAAGAGCAAACACAATGCCTGAATCAGTCAGTCAACTTCCAACAGGGCTCCAAGAGAGAATGAACCACCATGCCTCTTTAAATCCACGTTTCTATTTGGAATCTTCAATGAGAGATGAGACACTAAGCAGCTAGTTTTGGTGGAATGGCTGATTTTGTCAATGTTTTCGGTGTGTGAGTGTGTGTGTGTGTGTATGTATAGATAACTAAATTAAACTGATAATCTGGATGCTTACATTTCCATTCATTTAATTTGTGTATGTGAGCCCACGCACACGTATATACACACACACTAACACTTCCAGAACACTGACTTAGTGAAGAACTGGATTTCCAGTGTGTCAGACAAATTTCAGAAAGCGCTGAAGAAGGGCATTTCTGATGGATTTCACCGTTCCTGGAATTTTATTTTCCTTTATAACTTAGAGTTCTTCTCTGGAGATTTAATAGATAAAAGTCTTTTGCAGTGTACGTTATTTCATTTTATTTTTATAATTTATTTAAATTGTCATTTTAAATTGACAGATAAAAATGATATATATTTATGGTGTACAACATGATGTTTCATACATGTATACATTGTGGAATGACACAAAAATCAAGCTAATTAACACATTCGTTTCCTCACATACTGATTTTATGGTGATGAGAACATGTTTCAAATCTACTCTGATAGCACATTTCAAGTATACAGTACATAGTTACCCACTGTGGTTGCCGTGCTGTTCAACATATCTCTAGAACTATTCGTATCTGAAATTTTGTATCATTAGACTAACATCTCCCAATCCCTCCCCGGCCCCTGCCTCGGGTAAGCAGCGTTCTGCTCTCTACGACTCTGAGTTCCACTTTTTTACATTGCACATAGAAGTGAGATCGTGCAGTATTTGTATTTCTGTGTTTGCTTTTTAAAACTTTATGATGTATTGATGTATTTTTTCAGACAGTGTCGGAGTCTGTCACCAAGGCTGGAGTACAGTGACACAAACACGGCTCACCACGGCCTCCACCTCCCGGGGTCAAGAGATCCTCCCACTTCAGCCTCCTGAGTAGCTAGGACTACAGGCGTCCAACACCACACCTGGCTAATTTTTGTATTTTTTGTAGAGATGGTTGATCTCCAACTCCTGGGCTCAACTCTTCCTCCTCCCTTCTCCTCCCAAAGTCCTGGGATTACAGGCCTGAGCCACTGTGTCTGGCCTTTGCTTTATTTCACACAGTAGAACATCCTCTAGGCTCATCCATGTTGCTAATGATAAGATTTCTTTCTTTTTCAAGGCTGAATAGGATTCTATTGGATATATGTACCTATATAGATGGAGAGATAGATAGATATACATTTATTATTATTGTTTTGGGGGGGATATGGTTTCGCTCGTGTTCCCCAGGCTGGAGTGCAGTGGCATGATTTCGGCTCACTACAACCTCTGCCTCCCAGGCTGAAGTGATTCTCCTGCCTCAGCTGAGATTAAAGGCATGTCCCATCATGTGCGGCCAATTTTGTGTTTCTAGGAGAGATGGGTTTTCACCATGTTGGCCAGGCTGGTCTCGAACTCCAACAATTCTACTTCAACTATTTATTGGATACAAATATTTATGTGTGAGAAACAAGATTTTCAAGGGTGAAAGATTTAAAAACGACTTAATTGTACATCAGTAAGAGGCTGGCTAACTAAATCAGAGTACGTTCATCCTTACAGAAGAATACTATGCAGCTAGAACAAAACCAAATGGAGGAAACTCTTCCAAATGGTAACTTGGAATGATGTTCAAGACTTATTGTAAAATAAGTTTACAGTAAGGTGTAAGGTACCTTATGGCAAAATTCTCTCAGAAATGTGTGTGTGTGGATTTCAAGTCATCCCAGTCCTAGAACATTGTGCTCTTTAGAGATGCCATACCTGTCTTTCCCTTTGTAATATCAAAGCGGTAATTTCTTCTCTGGAGGCTTGTTGGGTGAATTTAATGGAAGAAAGTTAAGGAGGTACCAGAACCATTGCTGTTTCCCCTCCGTAGCCCTGCCACCCACTAAAGAAAGTTGGATGAGATTACTTAATGATTTCCCATTAAGTTGTATTTCCAAATATCATGATTACCATTTGAATGTAGTTGGTATGGAGCTTCGTGAGTGTGTGCTTCGTTTATTATGCATCACGTTCAGCTCCTTGTTATTTGCCTCCTAGTTATCATAGTAAAACTCTACTCCTCTACTCCGAGGAGCCCCTACCATACGTATCGTCACTTTCCGGCCCAGCACTCTTCATGCTCGTTCGTTTAAAGCATTCTACATTGGGCAAATGAATCTTGGAAGGCAAAAGCTACTGAATTTAGCGAGTTTGTGGAGGCGTTCCCACCAGTCAGCCAGGTGGAGTTCCACACACCCGATGACTGCACAACTCCTATAAGGCAGCAATATGCTGCAAACCCAGACGGCCACACTTCTCACCCCTCGTCCCTTTGCTGTTCTGGATAATGAGGTCAATAGTCACCTAGGCAACTTGCAAAACTAACTGAAATGGAGAAAGGCCTTCCGGCTGGTGACTAGCCGAGGTCCACCTGGCCCCAATAAGCTGCTGAACAAGAAGGGCTGCCAGAAATTTCCCCCTAGGGAATTTGGTGGAGACGAAGACCTGCTCACTGGACAACGGTTCCTCCCAGGATACCCCCAAGCTGAAGAAGCGGGCTCTGAGCCACCCCCTTTCACCCTCCTTTTCCCCACCCTGGCCTGCTGAAGGTGCGCGTCAGGATGCGGACTACTGAGCCCTAAAGAAATAAGTCCTTCCACTTTGACCCCACGGAGGATTGCCTGCGCGGATCTTCAACGAGTCTACCAGTGTCTAGACACGGGAGCAGTTCTGTCTGGCACAGCAGCTCCCTCAAGGAAGACAAGAGTGAGGAGAAAGGAAACTCAAGTCTGACCATTCTGTCCTGGGAGACAAGAGGAGGATCTCATCTCTCATCTTTCCAAGCAAGGCAACGAGACTTTCTCTCATCTTTCCAAGCAAGGCAAGGAGACTTTTTCTCATGAGGAAACAAAAAGAAGTTGGAAGGAACGAAACCAGCCTGGAAGGTGAATTCCTAAGGATTGCCCATTGAAACTGACAAAATGGCCCTTGTTTGACGAGAGGAATGAGCAGAGCATTGATGTGGTCAAAAAGGACTCGAGTGAGACTTTCCCAGCATGTTTCTACCAAAGCTTTGTCTAAGTTTCGCAAAACACTCTCCTAATAAGCAGATGTTTGGCTCTTCAGAAAGTCAACATGCAAAATGCCTTGAGCGTCCCATAACACTGATGCCATGATGTTGCCTTTGGTCTGCCCTCCTTTTCCTTTGACTGGACCACTGCCATCTCTTGGTAGCCATCGCTTTGATGACGCTTTGTCTTCAGGATCATATTGGCAAAGCCATGTTCCAAATTCCGGTTACAATTTGTCAAACAGGTGCCCCAGGATCGTGATCCCTCCTGTTGAAAATTTCCACTGATAGCTCTCGTCGTCACTGCAGCTGATCTGGGCACAATGGTTTTCACAGCCACTGCAGGATTCATCTTCCACATCTTCTCATCTCTTCTTGAAACAAGCCATACCTCCGTAAAGAGTTGATTTCTTTGGGCTAGTGTCCTTAGAAGCTTTTCTTCAAACATCAATGATTTCTTCATTCTTCCACCCAAGCTTCACCGTCAATTGGATGTTTGCTCTTGCTGCAATTTTAGCGGAATTCAAGTTGCACTCATAGGAGGCCTTTTCAGTGGATGTCTCATCCTTCTTAGTGCCTCCAATGAGATCCAGTTCAGAAAGGTTGTAAGAAGTTAGTACATGTTTATTTTAGTGAAAACGAATTGAAATTCATGCATATATTTCTCACCATGTACATTTTCTATGAACTTTCGGAAGACCCCCTGTACTGAATATTGCCCAAATCCTGGGAGAGAAGTGGATGCGGTCCACTTCCTGTCTTCAGTTTGCCCACAGTGGAGGAGTGCACAGAGCAGGGAAAGGCAGCCCCAGAGAGAGGCATGCCCTCCAGCATGCAGCAGACGGCTGGCCCAGTCCTGGCTCCATGCGTTGCTGTGTGGGCCCAGCAAGCTGACCAACCTCCCTGAACCTTAATTTAATCCTAGGTAGCCCAATTCCACTCGCTATTATAGGACTGCTGTGCAGGGACAGTCAATTAACTTAAGAAAAGGAACCTAGCTCCAAGGTTGGCAACCGGGAATTCCAGTTGATTCCATGGGCGGACCCCCTGAGGAATTCCCAAGCTGAAGTCTCGTGGAAGATGAGGTTCAGTGTGACTAGACTGAAGCACCAATCCAATGAAGGGGAAGTCCCACCCACTCTGCCCTGTGCCTGTATAAAGGTGAGGCGGGGCGGCCGCGCCACTCATTGAAGCCGCCAGTTGGGAGAGGAGCAGAGCCAGGCCGGTGCTCCCGAAGGCAGCAAGATGTTGCGAGCCACAGCTCCCTGCTGGTTCCCACCTGCATACCCAGAAGCTAAGAAGGTGGCTTAGGAGGCGGCCCACGAGGCAAGCCGCCATTTGGGAGAGGAGCAGAGCCAGGTCAGTGTTCCCAAAGGCAGCAAGATGTTGCGAGCCACAGCTCCCTGCTGGTTCCCACCTGCATGCCCAGAAGCCAAGAAGGTGGCCGAGGAGGCGGCCCTCGAGGCAAGCCGCCAGTTGGGAGAGGAGCAGAGCCAGGCCGGTGCTCCCGAAGGCAGCAAGATGTTGCGAGCCACAGCTCCCTGCTGGTTCCCACCTGCATACCCAGAAGCTAAGAAGGTGGCCGAGGAGGCGCCCCACGAGGCAAGCCGCCATTTGGGAGAGGAGCAGAGCCAGGTCGGTGTTCCCGAAGGCAGCAAGAAGTTGCGAGCCACAGCTCCCTGCTGGTTCCCACCTGCATGCCCAGAAGCCAAGAAGGTGGCCGAGGAGGCGGCCCTCGAGGCAAGCCACCAGTTGGGAGAGGAGCAGAGCCAGGCCGGTGCTCCCGAAGGCAGCAAGATGTTGCGAGCCACAGCTCCCTGCTGGTTCCCACCTGCATACCCAGAAGCTAAGAAGGTGGCCGAGGAGGCGCCCCACGAGGCAAGCTGCCATTTGGGAGTGGAGCAGAGCCAGGTCGGTGTTCCCGAAGGCAGCAAGATGTTGCGAGCCACAGCTCCCTGCTGGTTCCCTCCTGCATACCCAGAAGCCAAGAAGGTGGCCGAGGAGGCGGCCCTCGAGGCTCCAGAATTCCCACTGCCCTCTCATCAGCCTGCCCAGAGCTTCGGGCTCTGCGTGCCCCAGATGCACAACCAGGCCTCAGCACTCGTGGACATCCGGGCGGAGCCCCAGAATAGGGGTCCGGCGGTGCCCCCAGCGTGGCCCAAGATGGTGACGGAGGCGTGGTACTTCCCCGCGCAGAGGGGGTCGGCCTGCTGCTTGCCAGCCACCCCAAGGCTGACAGAGAGGCCCTGTGGAGTCCGCATCTCAGCCCCCAGGGAGAGGAAGAGGATCGCCCACTTTCCCAGCCCCTGCTTGGTTGCAGGTCGCACCGATGCCAAGAGAACCCGGGTGGCCGGCAGCAGCCAACGCTCCAATGGCTCCAGGGTCGGCACACAGCCACGGAAGACTGGTCGCAACAGACGGGGGAGGGCATGCAAGACCTCCACCACACTCAGCTCTAAGCGAATCGTCTGTCGTCCATCCTTACCGACTTGGAAGAAACCCATTATCCTCCGAAGGTCTCGCTGCCAAGTCCCAACCGTCATCCGCCGAGGCTATCTCCAACTGTTCACCAAAGAGTGTCTCAAGTTCTGCGCCTCCCAGCAGGAGGCCGAGGAGAAGGCGCTGAACGAGGAGAAGGTGGCCTACGACTGCAGCCCCAACAAGAACATGTACCTGAATGTGGTCCTGAACACCCTCAAGAGACTGAAGGGCATGACCCCCAGCTCCATGCCGGGCCTCAGCAGGGCCGCCCTGTACAGCCGCCTCCAGGAGTTCCTGCTCACCCAGGACCATCTCAAGGAGAACGGCTACCCCTTCCCACACCCTGAGCGGCCCGGAGGCGCCGTACTCTTCACTGGCCAGGGGAAGGGGCCCGGCGACTCCTCCTGCAGGGTCTGCTGCCGTTGTGGCACCGACTACCTGGTGTCCTCCTCGGGCCGCTGTCTACGTGACCAGTTGTGTTATTATCACTGGGGGCGGGTCCGCTCCAGCCAAGTGGCTGGAGGCCGGGTTAGCCAGTACACCTGCTGTGCAGCTGCTCCTGGCTCAGTGGGCTGCCAGGTGGCAAAGCAGCACGTGCGGGACGGCCGCAAGGAGAGCCTCCATGGCTTCGTGAAGACCTTCAAGAAAGAGTTTTCCACAGACGCTTATCCAGGAATCTACGCCCTGGATTGTGAGATGTGCTACACCACGCATGGCCTGGAGCTGACCCGCGTCACCGTGGTGGACGCCGACATGCAAGTGGTGTACGACACCTTCGTCAAGCCCGACAACGAGATCGTGGACTACAACACCAGGTTTTCCGGAGTGACCGAGGCCGACGTCGCCAAGACGAGCGTCACGTTGCCCGAAGTCCAAGCCATCCTGCTGAGCTTTTTCAGCGCCCAAACCATCCTCATCGGGCACAGCCTGGAGAGCGATCTGCTGGCCCTCAAGCTGATCCACAGCACCGTGGTGGACACGGCCGTGCTCTTCCCGCACTACCTGGGTTTCCCCTACAAGCGTTCCCTCAGGAATCTCGCGGCCGACTACCTGGGACAGATCATCCAGGACAGCCAGGACGGCCACAACTCCAGCGAGGACGCAAACGCCTGCCTGCAGCTGGCGATGTGGAAGGTTCGACAGCGCGCCCAGATCCAGCCACGCCACCGGTCCGCCTCTCCCGCCGCCCTGGCCTGTCCTGAGCCCCAGGCCTCTTCCCAAACTGCCATCGATCCCGAGAGCTAGCCCTGTCCACCTCGCCACAAAGCGAAAGAAACTGGAGCAGCCGGTGGCAGGAGAGGGCCAAAAGCCAAGACTAACCCCGACCCCGGACTCCCAGTCCCCCGGAGTCCCTGCCGCGGGCCGTCGTCCCTGTCCCCATCCCTCTGCCCCTCCCAGACCTCTGTCCTTCCACCAATGGGCTCCCCGAGGCCCCAGCCGCCACTCCCAGACCCCGGAGACCCTGCCGCCGCCCCTGGCGCCTGTGCCCATCCCTCTGCCCCTCCCAGACCTCTGGCCTTCCACCACTAGCCTCCCCCAGCCCACCTGGACTTCCCCGGCCTCTGACAACAAGGCCAGCCCCCAGGCCCACCAGCCTCCTGATCGTCTGCGTTCTTGGGCCTCTTCCCCTTCTGTGGGGCTGTCTGAACCTCCCCTCCCCCACCCGATTTTTCCCCCGCCCCCGGGGCAGGCGCAGAATAAATGTCTGTAAGAAGTTAAAAATTAAAAATAAAAAAAAAGCTAAAAACAACTCAAAGTCCTTTGCTTTTGAATGTGCGCTTACCTGGTTTTCTCGAGACGCACCACTGTGAGGTGGCTCAAGCCCTTAGGCTCTGGAGTTAGACATCTGGGTTCCCATTCCAATTCCACCACTTACTAGCTTTGTCATATTGGACGCATAACTTTTTTGCGCTTCTACTTCTTGATCTTTCAAGTGTCATCAGAAGATAATTAGACACCCACACAATAGCAATGGGAGATTTTAACACCCCACCGTCAACATGAAACAGATCAACGAGACAGAAAGTTGAAAAGGATATCCAGGAACTGAACTTAGCTCTGCACCAAGCAGACCGAATAGACATCTACATTAACTCTCCACCCCAAATCAACAGAATATACATTCTTCTCAGCACCACATCACACTTATTCCAAAACTGACCACATAGTTGGAAGGAAAGCACTCCTCCGCAAATGCAAAAGAACAGAAATTACAACCAACTGTCTCTCAGACCACAGGGCAGTCAAACTGGACCTCAGGATGAAGAAACTCACTCAAAACCGCTCAACTACACGGAAACGGAGCAATCTGCTCCTGAGTGACTACTGGGTACATAGCGAAATGAAGACAGAATAAAGATGTTCTTTGAAACCAATGAGAACAAAGACACAACATACCAGAATCTCTGGGATACATTGAAAGCAGTGTGTAGAGGGAAACGTAGCATTAAATGCCCACAAGAGAAAGCAGGAAAGATCTAAAATGGACACCCTCACGTCCCAATTCAAAGAACCAGGGAAGCAAGAGCAAACACAATGCCTGAATCAGTCAGTCAACTTCCAACAGGGCTCCAAGAGAGAATGAACCACCATGCCTCTTTAAATCCACGTTTCTATTTGGAATCTTCAATGAGAGATGAGACACTAAGCAGCTAGTTTTGGTGGAATGGCTGATTTTGTCAATGTTTTCGGTGTGTGAGTGTGTGTGTGTGTGTATGTATAGATAACTAAATTAAACTGATAATCTGGATGCTTACATTTCCATTCATTTAATTTGTGTATGTGAGCCCACGCACACGTATATACACACACACTAACACTTCCAGAACACTGACTTAGTGAAGAACTGGATTTCCAGTGTGTCAGACAAATTTCAGAAAGCGCTGAAGAAGGGCATTTCTGATGGATTTCACCGTTCCTGGAATTTTATTTTCCTTTATAACTTAGAGTTCTTCTCTGGAGATTTAATAGATAAAAGTCTTTTGCAGTGTACGTTATTTCATTTTATTTTTATAATTTATTTAAATTGTCATTTTAAATTGACAAATAAAAATGATATATATTTATGGTGTACAACATGATGTTTCTTATATGTATACATTGTGGAATGACACAAAAATCAAGCTAATTAACACATTCGTTTCCTCACATACTGATTTTATGGTGATGAGAACATGTTTCAAATCTACTCTGATAGCACATTTCAAGTATACAGTACATAGTTACCCACTGTAGTTGCCGTGCTGTTCAACATATCTCTAGAACTATTCGTATCTGAAATTTTGTATCATTAGACTAACATCTCCCAATCCCTCCCCGGCCCCTGCCTCGGGTAAGCAGCGTTCTGCTCTCTACGACTCTGAGTTCCACTTTTTTACATTGCACATAGAAGTGAGATCGTGCAGTATTTGTATTTCTGTGTTTGCTTTTTAAAACTTTATGATGTATTGATGTATTTTTTCAGACAGTGTCGGAGTCTGTCACCAAGGCTGGAGTACAGTGACACAAACACGGCTCACCACGGCCTCCACCTCCCGGGGTCAAGAGATCCTCCCACTTCAGCCTCCTGAGTAGCTAGGACTACAGGCGTCCAACACCACACCTGGCTAATTTTTGTATTTTTTGTAGAGATGGTTGATCTCCAACTCCTGGGCTCAACTCTTCCTCCTCCCTTCTCCTCCCAAAGTCCTGGGATTACAGGCCTGAGCCACTGTGTCTGGCCTTTGCTTTATTTCACACAGTAGAACATCCTCTAGGCTCATTCATGTTGCTAATGATAAGATTTCTTTCTTTTTCAAGGCTGAATAGGATTCTATTGGATATATGTACCTATATAGATAGAGAGATAGATAGATAGACATTTATTATTATTGTTTTGGGGGGGATATGGTTTCGCTCGTGTTCCCCAGGCTGGAGTGCAGTGGCATGATTTCGGCTCACTACAACCTCTGCCTCCCAGGCTGAAGTGATTCTCCTGCCTCAGCTGAGATTAAAGGCATGTCCCATCATGTGCGGCCAATTTTGTGTTTCTAGGAGAGATGGGTTTTCACCATGTTGGCCAGGCTGGTCTCGAACTCCAACAATTCTACTTCAACTATTTATTGGATACAAATATTTATGTGTGAGAAACAAGATTTTCAAGAGTGAAAGATTTAAAAACGACTTAATTGTACATCAGTAAGAGGCTGGCTAACTAAATCAGAGTACGTTCATCCTTACAGAAGAATACTATGCAGCTAGAACAAAACCAAATGGAGGAAACTCTTCCAAATGGTAACTTGGAATGATGTTCAAGACTTATTGTAAAATAAGTTTACAGTAAGGTGTAAGGTACCTTATGGCAAAATTCTCTCAGAAATGTGTGTGTGTGGATTTCAAGTCATCCCAGTCCTAGAACATTGTGCTCTTTAGAGATGCCATACCTGTCTTTCCCTTTGTAATATCAAAGCGGTAATATCTTCTCTGGAGGCTTGTTGGGTGAATTTAATGGAAGAAAGTTAAGGAGGTACCAGAACCATTGCTGTTTCCCCTCCGTAGCCCTGCCACCCACTAAAGAAAGTTGGATGAGATTACTTAATGATTTCCCATTAAGTTGTATTTCCAAATATCATGATTACCATTTGAATGTAGTTGGTATGGAGCTTCGTGAGTGTGTGCTTCGTTTATTATGCATCACGTTCAGCTCCTTGTTATTTGCCTCCTAGTTATCATAGTAAAACTCTACTCCTCTACTCCGAGGAGCCCCTACCATCCGTATCGTCACTTTCCGGCCCAGCACTCTTCATGCTCGTTCGTTTAAAGCATTCTACATTGGGCAAATGAATCTTGGAAGGCAAAAGCTACTGAATTTAGCGAGTTTGTGGAGGCGTTCCCACCGATCAGCCAGGTGGAGTTCCACACACCCGATGACTGCACAACTCCTATAAGGCAGCAATATGCTGCAAACCCAGACGGCCACTCTTCTCACCCCTCGTCCCTTTGCTGTTCTGGATAATGAGGTCAATAGTCACCTAGGCAACTTGCAAAACTAACTGAAATGGAGAAAGGCCTTCCGGCTGGTGACTAGCCGAGGTCCACCTGGCCCCAATAAGCTGCTGAACAAGAAGGGCTGCCAGAAATTTCCCCCTAGGGAATTTGGTGGAGACGAAGACCTGCTCACTGGACAACGGTTCCTCCCAGGATACCCCCAAGCTGAAGAAGCGGGCTCTGAGCCACCCCCTTTCACCCTCCTTTTCCCCACCCTGGCCTGCTGAAGGTGCGCGTCAGGATGCGGACTACTGAGCCCTAAAGAAATAAGTCCTTCCACTTTGACCCCACGGAGGATTGCCTGTGCGGATCTTCAACGAGTCTACCAGTGTCTAGACACGGGAGCAGTTCTGTCTGGCACAGCAGCTCCCTCAAGGAAGACAAGAGTGAGGAGAAAGGAAACTCAAGTCTGACCATTCTGTCCTGGGAGACAAGAGGAGGATCTCATCTCTCATCTTTCCAAGCAAGGCAACGAGACTTTCTCTCATCTTTCCAAGCAAGGCAAGGAGACTTTTTCTCATGAGGAAACAAAAAGAAGTTGGAAGGAACGAAACCAGCCTGGAAGGTGAATTCCTAAGGATTGCCCATTGAAACTGACAAAATGGCCCTTGTTTGACGAGAGGAATGAGCAGAGCATTGATGTGGTCAAAAAGGACTCGAGTGAGACTTTCCCAGCATGTTTCTACCAAAGCTTTGTCTAAGTTTCGCAAAACACTCTCCTAATAAGCAGATGTTTGGCTCTTCAGAAAGTCAACATGCAAAATGCCTTGAGCGTCCCATAACACTGATGCCATGATGTTGCCTTTGGTCTGCCCTCCTTTTCCTTTGACTGGACCACTGCCATCTCTTGGTAGCCATCGCTTTGATGACGCTTTGTCTTCAGGATCATATTGGCAAAGCCATGTTCCAAATTCCGGTTACAATTTGTCAAACAGGTGCCCCAGGATCGTGATCCCTCCTGTTGAAAATTTCCACTGATAGCTCTCGTCGTCACTGCAGCTGATCTGGGCACAATGGTTTTCACAGCCACTGCAGGATTCATCTTCCACATCTTCTCATCTCTTCTTGAAACAAGCCATACCTCCGTAAAGAGTTGATTTCTTTGGGCTAGTGTCCTTAGAAGCTTTTCTTCAAACATCAATGATTTCTTCATTCTTCCACCCAAGCTTCACCGTCAATTGGATGTTTGCTCTTGCTGCAATTTTAGCGGAATTCAAGTTGCACTGATAGGAGGCCTTTTCAGTGGATGTCTCATCCTTCTTAGTGCCTCCAATGAGATCCAGTTCAGAAAGGTTGTAAGAAGTTAGTACATGTTTATTTTAGTGAAAACGAATTGAAATCCATGCATAGATTTCTCACCATGTACATTTTCTATGAACTTTCGGAAGACCCCCTGTACTGAATATTGCCCAAATGCTGGGAGAGAAGTCGATGCGGTCCACTTCCTGTCTTCAGTTTGCCCACAGTGGAGGAGTGCACAGAGCAGGGAAAGGCAGCCCCAGAGAGAGGCATGCCCTCCAGCATGCAGCAGACTGCTGGCCCAGTCCTGGCTCCATGCGTTGCTGTGTGGGCCCAGCAAGCTGACCAACCTCCCTGAACCTTAATTTAATCCTAGGTAGCCCAATTCCACTCGCTATTATAGGACTGCTGTGCAGGGACAGTCAATTAACTTAAGAAAAGGAACCTAGCTCCAAGGTTGGCAACCGGGAATTCCAGTTGATTCCATGGGCGGACCCCCTGAGGAATTCCCAAGCTGAAGTCTCGTGGAAGATGAGGTTCAGTGTGACTAGACTGAAGCACCAATCCAATGAAGGGGAAGTCCCACCCACTCTGCCCTGTGCCTGTATAAAGGTGAGGCGGGGCGGCCGCGCCACTCATTGAAGCCGCCAGTTGGGAGAGGAGCAGAGCCAGGCCGGTGCTCCCGAAGGCAGCAAGATGTTGCGAGCCACAGCTCCCTGCTGGTTCCCACCTGCATACCCAGAAGCTAAGAAGGTGGCCGAGGAGGCGGCCCACGAGGCAAGCCGCCATTTGGGAGAGGAGCAGAGCCAGGTCGGTGTTCCCGAAGGCAGCAAGATGTTGCGAGCCACAGCTCCCTGCTGGTTCCCACCTGCATGCCCAGAAGCCAAGAAGGTGGCCGAGGAGGCGGCCCTCGAGGCAAGCCGCCAGTTGGGAGAGGAGCAGAGCCAGGCCGGTGCTCCCGAAGGCAGCAAGATGTTGCGAGCCACAGCTCCCTGCTGGTTCCCACCTGCATACCCAGAAGCTAAGAAGGTGGCCGAGGAGGCGCCCCACGAGGCAAGCCGCCATTTGGGAGAGGAGCAGAGCCAGGTCGGTGTTCCCGAAGGCAGCAAGATGTTGCGAGCCACAGCTCCCTGCTGGTTCCCACCTGCATGCCCAGAAGCCAAGAAGGTGGCCGAGGAGGCGGCCCTCGAGGCAAGCCGCCGGTTGGGAGAGGAGCAGAGCCAGGCCGGTGCTCCCGAAGGCAGCAAGATGTTGCGAGCCACAGCTCCCTGCTGGTTCCCACCTGCATACCCAGAAGCTAAGAAGGTGGCCGAGGAGGCGCCCCACGAGGCAAGCCGCCATTTGGGGGTGGAGCAGAGCCAGGTCGGTGTTCCCGAAGGCAGCAAGATGCTGCGAGCCACAGCTCCCTGCTGGTTCCCTCCTGCATACCCAGAAGCCAAGAAGGTGGCCGAGGAGGCGGCCCTCGAGGCTCCAGAATTCCCACTGCCCTCTCATCAGCCTGCCCAGAGCTTCGGGCTCTGCGTGCCCCAGATGCACAACCAGGCCTCAGCACTCGTGGACATCCGGGCGGAGCCCCAGAATAGGGGTCCGGCGGTGCCCCCAGCGTGGCCCAAGATGGCGACGGAGGCGTGGTACTTCCCCGCGCAGAGGGGGTCGGCCTGCTGCTTGCCAGCCGCCCCAAGGCTGACAGAGAGGCCCTGTGGAGTCCGCATCTCAGCCCCCAGGGAGAGGAAGAGGATCGCCCACTTTCCCAGCCCCTGCTTGGTCGCAGGTCGCACCGATGCCAAGAGAACCCGGGTGGCCGGCAGCAGCCAACGCTCCAATGGCTCCAGGGTCGGCACACAGCCACGGAAGACTGGTCGCAACAGACGGGGGAGGGCATGCAAGACCTCCACCACACTCAGCTCTAAGCGAATCGTCCGTCGTCCATCCTTACCGACTTGGAAGAAACCCATTATCCTCCGAAGGTCTCGCTGCCAAGTCCCCACCGTCATCCGCCGAGGCTATCTCCAACTGTTCACCAAAGAGTGTCTCAAGTTCTGCGCCTCCCAGCAGGAGGCCGAGGAGAAGGCGCTGAACGAGGAGAAGGTGGCCTACGACTGCAGCCCCAACAAGAACATGTACCTGAATGTGGTCCTGAACACCCTCAAGAGACTGAAGGGCCTGACCCCCAGCTCCATGCCGGGCCTCAGCAGGGCCGCCCTGTACAGCCGCCTCCAGGAGTTCCTGCTCACCCAGGACCAGCTCAAGGAGAACGGCTACCCCTTCCCGCACCCCGAGCGGCCAGGAGGCGCCGTCCTCTTCACTGGCCAGGGGAAGGGGCCCGGCGACTCCTCCTGCAGGGTCTGCTGCCGTTGTGGCACCGACTACCTGGTGTCCTCCTCGGGCCGCTGTCTACGCGACCAGTTGTGTTATTATCACTGGGGGCGGGTCCGCTCCAGCCAAGTGGCTGGAGGCCGTGTTAGCCAGTACACCTGCTGTGCAGCTGCTCCTGGCTCAGTGGGCTGCCAGGTGGCAAAGCAGCACGTGCGGGACGGCCGCAAGGAGAGCCTCCATGGCTTCGTGAAGACCTTCAAGAAAGAGTTTTCCACAGACGCTTATCCAGGAATCTACGCCCTGGACTGTGAGATGTGCTACACCACGCATGGCCTGGAGCTGACCCGCGTCACCGTGGTGGACGCCGACATGCAAGTGGTGTACGACACCTTCGTCAAGCCCGACAACGAGATCGTGGACTACAACACCAGGTTTTCCGGAGTGACCGAGGCCGACGTCGCCAAGACGAGCGTCACGTTGCCCGAAGTCCAAGCCATCCTGCTGAGCTTTTTCAGCGCCCAAACCATCCTCATCGGGCACAGCCTGGAGAGCGATCTGCTGGCCCTCAAGCTGATCCACAGCACCGTGGTGGACACGGCCGTGCTCTTCCCGCACTACCTGGGTTTCCCCTACAAGCGTTCCCTCAGGAATCTCGCGGCCGACTACCTGGGACAGATCATCCAGGACAGCCAGGACGGCCACAACTCCAGCGAGGACGCAAACGCCTGCCTGCAGCTGGCGATGTGGAAGGTTCGACAGCGCGCCCAGATCCAGCCACGCCACCGGTCCGCCTCTCCCGCCGCCCTGGCCTGTCCTGAGCCCCAGGCCTCTTCCCAAACTGCCATCGATCCCGAGAGCTAGCCCTGTCCACCTCGCCGCAAAGCGAAAGAAACTGGAGCAGCCGGCGGCAGGAGAGGGCCAAAAGCCAAGACTAACCCCGACCCCGGACTCCCAGTCCCCCGGAGTCCCTGCCGCGGGCCGTCGTCCCTGTCCCCATCCCTCTGCCCCTCCCAGACCTCTGTCCTTCCACCAATGGGCTCCCCGAGGCCCCAGCCGCCACTCCCAGTCCCCGGAGACCCTGCCGCCGCCCCTGGCGCCTGTGCCCATCCCTCTGCCCCTCCCAGACCTCTGGCCTTCCACCACTAGCCTCCCCCAGCCCACCTGGACTTCCCCGGCCTCTGACAACAAGGCCAGCCCCCAGGCCCACCAGCCTCCTGATCGTCTTCGTTCTTGGGCCTCTTCCCCTTCTGTGGGGCTGTCTGAACCTCCCCTCCCCCACCCGATTTTTCCCCCGCCCCCGGGGCAGGCGCAGAATAAATGTCTGTAAGAAGTTAAAAATTAAAAATAAAAAAAAAGCTAAAAACAACTGAAAGTCCTTTGCTTTTGAATGTGCGCTTACCTGGTTTTCTCTAGACGCACCACTGTGAGGTGGCTCAAGCGCTTAGGCTCTGGAGTTAGACATCTGGGTTCCCATTCCAATTCCACCACTGACTAGCTTTGTCATATTGGACGCATAACTTTTTTGCGCTTCTACTTCTTGATCTTTCAAGTGTCATCAGAAGATAATTAGACACCCACACAATAGCAATGGGAGATTTTAACACCCCACCGTCAACATGAAACAGATCAACGAGACAGAAAGTTGAAAAGGATATCCAGGAACTGAACTTAGCTCTGCACCAAGCAGACCGAATAGACATCTACATTAACTCTCCACCCCAAATCAACAGAATATACATTCTTCTCAGCACCACATCACACTTATTCCAAAACTGACCACATAGTTGGAAGGAAAGCACTCCTCCGCAAATGCAAAAGAACAGAAATTACAACCAACTGTCTCTCAGACCCCAGGGCAGTCAAACTGGACCTCAGGATGAAGAAACTCACTCAAAACCGCTCAACTACACGGAAACGGAGCAATCTGCTCCTGAGTGACTACTGGGTACATAGCGAAATGAAGACAGAATAAAGATGTTCTTTGAAACCAATGAGAACCAAGACACAACATACCAGAATCTCTGGGATACATTGAAAGCAGTGTGTAGAGGGAAACGTAGCATTAAATGCCCACAAGAGAAAGCAGGAAAGATCTAAAATGGACACCCTCACGTCCCAATTCAAAGAACCAGGGAAGCAAGAGCAAACACAACGCCTGAATCAGTCAGTCAACTTCCAACAGGGCTCCAAGAGAGAATGAACCACCATGCCTCTTTAAATCCACGTTTCTATTTGGAATCTTCAATGAGAGATGAGACACTAAGCAGCTAGTTTTGGTGGAATGGCTGATTTTGTCAATGTTTTCGGTGTGTGAGTGTGTGTGTGTGTGTATGTATAGATAACTAAATTAAACTGATAATCTGGATGCTTACATTTCCATTCATTTAATTTGTGTATGTGAGCCCACGCACACGTATATACACACACACTAACACTTCCAGAACACTGACTTAGTGAAGAACTGGATTTCCAGTGTGTCAGACAAATTTCAGAAAGCGCTGAAGAAGGGCATTTCTGATGGATTTCACCGTTCCTGGAATTTTATTTTCCTTTATAACTTAGAGTTCTTCTCTGGAGATTTAATAGATAAAAGTCTTTTGCAGTGTACGTTATTTCATTTTATTTTTATAATTTATTTAAATTGTCATTTTAAATTGACAGATAAAAATGATATATATTTATGGTGTACAACATGATGTTTCATATATGTATACATTGTGGAATGACACAAAAATCAAGCTAATTAACACATTCGTTTCCTCACATACTGATTTTATGGCGATGAGAACATGTTTCAAATCTACTCTGATAGCACATTTCAAGTATACAGTACATAGTTACCCACTGTGGTTGCCGTGCTGTTCAACATATCTCTAGAACTATTCGTATCTGAAATTTTGTATCATTAGACTAACATCTCCCAATCCCTCCCCGGCCCCTGCCTCGGGTAAGCAGCGTTCTGCTCTCTACGACTCTGAGTTCCACTTTTTTACATTGCACATAGAAGTGAGATCGTGCAGTATTTGTATTTCTGTGTTTGCTTTTTAAAACTTTATGATGTATTGATGTATTTTTTCAGACAGTGTCGGAGTCTGTCACCAAGGCTGGAGTACAGTGACACAAACACGGCTCACCACGGCCTCCACCTCCCGGGGTCAAGAGATCCTCCCACTTCAGCCTCCTGAGTAGCTAGGACTACAGGCGTCCAACACCACACCTGGCTAATTTTTGTATTTTTTGTAGAGATGGTTGATCTCCAACTCCTGGGCTCAACTCTTCCTCCTCCCTTCTCCTCCCAAAGTCCTGGGATTACAGGCCTGAGCCACTGTGTCTGGCCTTTGCTTTATTTCACACAGTAGAACATCCTCTAGGCTCATTCATGTTGCTAATGATAAGATTTCTTTCTTTTTCAAGGCTGAATAGGATTCTATTGGATATATGTACCTATATAGATAGAGAGATAGATAGATAGACATTTATTATTATTGTTTTGGGGGGGATATGGTTTCGCTCGTGTTCCCCAGGCTGGAGTGCAGTGGCATGATTTCGGCTCACTACAACCTCTGCCTCCCAGGCTGAAGTGATTCTCCTGCCTCAGCTGAGATTAAAGGCATGTCCCATCATGTGCGGCCAATTTTGTGTTTCTAGGAGAGATGGGTTTTCACCATGTTGGCCAGGCTGGTCTCGAACTCCAACAATTCTACTTCAACTATTTATTGGATACAAATATTTATGTGTGAGAAACAAGATTTTCAAGAGTGAAAGATTTAAAAACGACTTAATTGTACATCAGTAAGAGGCTGGCTAACTAAATCAGAGTACGTTCATCCTTACAGAAGAATACTATGCAGCTAGAACAAAACCAAATGGAGGAAACTCTTCCAAATGGTAACTTGGAATGATGTTCAAGACTTATTGTAAAATAAGTTTACAGTAAGGTGTAAGGTACCTTATGGCAAAATTCTCTCAGAAATGTGTGTGTGTGGATTTCAAGTCATCCCAGTCCTAGAACATTGTGCTCTTTAGAGATGCCATACCTGTCTTTCCCTTTGTAATATCAAAGCGGTAATATCTTCTCTGGAGGCTTGTTGGGTGAATTGAATGGAAGAAAGTTAAGGAGGTAGCAGAACCATTGCTGTTTCCCCTCCGTAGCCCTGCCACCCGCTAAAGAAAGTTGGATGAGATTACTTAATGATTTCCCATTAAGTTGTATTTCCAAATATCATGATTACCATTTGAATGTAGTTGGTATGGAGCTTCGTGAGTGTGTGCTTCGTTTATTATGCATCACGTTCAGCTCCTTGTTATTTGCCTCCTAGTTATCATAGTAAAACTCTACTCCTCTACTCCGAGGAGCCCCTACCATCCGTATCGTCACTTTCCGGCCCAGCACTCTTCATGCTCGTTCGTTTAAAGCATTCTACATTGGGCAAATGAATCTTGGAAGGCAAAAGCTACTGAATTTAGCGAGTTTGTGGAGGCGTTCCCACCGATCAGCCAGGTGGAGTTCCACACACCCGATGACTGCACAACTCCTATAAGGCAGCAATATGCTGCAAACCCAGACGGCCACTCTTCTCACCCCTCGTCCCTTTGCTGTTCTGGATAATGAGGTCAATAGTCACCTAGGCAACTTGCAAAACTAACTGAAATGGAGAAAGGCCTTCCGGCTGGTGACTAGCCGAGGTCCACCTGGCCCCAATAAGCTGCTGAACAAGAAGGGCTGCCAGAAATTTCCCCCTAGGGAATTTGGTGGAGACGAAGACCTGCTCACTGGACAACGGTTCCTCCCAGGATACCCCCAAGCTGAAGAAGCGGGCTCTGAGCCACCCCCTTTCACCCTCCTTTTCCCCACCCTGGCCTGCTGAAGGTGCGCGTCAGGATGCGGACTACTGAGCCCTAAAGAAATAAGTCCTTCCACTTTGACCCCACGGAGGATTGCCTGTGCGGATCTTCAACGAGTCTACCAGTGTCTAGACACGGGAGCAGTTCTGTCTGGCACAGCAGCTCCCTCAAGGAAGACAAGAGTGAGGAGAAAGGAAACTCAAGTCTGACCATTCTGTCCTGGGAGACAAGAGGAGGATCTCATCTCTCATCTTTCCAAGCAAGGCAACGAGACTTTCTCTCATCTTTCCAAGCAAGGCAAGGAGACTTTTTCTCATGAGGAAACAAAAAGAAGTTGGAAGGAACGAAACCAGCCTGGAAGGTGAATTCCTAAGGATTGCCCATTGAAACTGACAAAATGGCCCTTGTTTGACGAGAGGAATGAGCAGAGCATTGATGTGGTCAAAAAGGACTCGAGTGAGACTTTCCCAGCATGTTTCTACCAAAGCTTTGTCTAAGTTTCGCAAAACACTCTCCTAATAAGCAGATGTTTGGCTCTTCAGAAAGTCAACATGCAAAATGCCTTGAGCGTCCCATAACACTGATGCCATGATGTTGCCTTTGGTCTGCCCTCCTTTTCCTTTGACTGGACCACTGCCATCTCTTGGTAGCCATCGCTTTGATGACGCTTTGTCTTCAGGATCATATTGGCAAAGCCATGTTCCAAATTCCGGTTACAATTTGTCAAACAGGTGCCCCAGGATCGTGATCCCTCCTGTTGAAAATTTCCACTGATAGCTCTCGTCGTCACTGCAGCTGATCTGGGCACAATGGTTTTCACAGCCACTGCAGGATTCATCTTCCACATCTTCTCATCTCTTCTTGAAACAAGCCATACCTCCGTAAAGAGTTGATTTCTTTGGGCTAGTGTCCTTAGAAGCTTTTCTTCAAACATCAATGATTTCTTCATTCTTCCACCCAAGCTTCACCGTCAATTGGATGTTTGCTCTTGCTGCAATTTTAGCGGAATTCAAGTTGCACTGATAGGAGGCCTTTTCAGTGGATGTCTCATCCTTCTTAGTGCCTCCAATGAGATCCAGTTCAGAAAGGTTGTAAGAAGTTAGTACATGTTTATTTTAGTGAAAACGAATTGAAATCCATGCATAGATTTCTCACCATGTACATTTTCTATGAACTTTCGGAAGACCCCCTGTACTGAATATTGCCCAAATCCTGGGAGAGAAGTGGATGCGGTCCACTTCCTGTCTTCAGTTTGCCCACAGTGGAGGAGTGCACAGAGCAGGGAAAGGCAGCCCCAGAGAGAGGCATGCACTCCAGCATGCAGCAGACTGCTGGCCCAGTCCTGGCTCCATGGGTTGCTGTGTGGGCCCAGCAAGCTGACCAACCTCCCTGAAACTTAATTTAATCCTAGGTAGCCCAATTCCACTCGCTATTATAGGACTGCTGTGCAGGGACAGTCAATTAACTTAAGAAAAGGAACCTGGCTCCAAGGTTGGCAACCGGGAATTCCAGTTGATTCCATGGGCGGACCCCCTGAGGAATTCCCAAGCTGAAGTCTCGTGGAAGATGAGGTTCAGTGTGACTAGACTGAAGCACCAATCCAATGAAGGGGAAGTCCCACCCACTCTGCCCTGTGCCTGTATAAAGGTGAGGCGGGGCGGCCGCGCCACTCATTGAAGCCGCCAGTTGGGAGAGGAGCAGAGCCAGGCCGGTGCTCCCGAAGGCAGCAAGATGTTGCGAGCCACAGCTCCCTGCTGGTTCCCACCTGCATACCCAGAAGCTAAGAAGGTGGCCGAGGAGGCGGCCCACGAGGCAAGCCGCCATTTGGGAGAGGAGCAGAGCCAGGTCGGTGTTCCCGAAGGCAGCAAGATGTTGCGAGCCACAGCTCCCTGCTGGTTCCCACCTGCATGCCCAGAAGCCAAGAAGGTGGCCGAGGAGGCGGCCCTCGAGGCAAGCCGCCAGTTGGGAGAGGAGCAGAGCCAGGCCGGTGCTCCCGAAGGCAGCAAGATGTTGCGAGCCACAGCTCCCTGCTGGTTCCCACCTGCATACCCAGAAGCTAAGAAGGTGGCCGAGGAGGCGCCCCACGAGGCAAGCCGCCATTTGGGAGTGGAGCAGAGCCAGGTCGGTGTTCCCGAAGGCAGCAAGATGTTGCGAGCCACAGCTCCCTGCTGGTTCCCTCCTGCATACCCAGAAGCCAAGAAGGTGGCCGAGGAGGCGGCCCTCGAGGCTCCAGAATTCCCACTGCCCTCTCATCAGCCTGCCCAGAGCTTCGGGCTCTGCGTGCCCCAGATGCACAACCAGGCCTCAGCACTCGTGGACATCCGGGCGGAGCCCCAGAATAGGGGTCCGGCGGTGCCCCCAGCGTGGCCCAAGATGGCGACGGAGGCGTGGTACCTCCCCGCGCAGAGGGGGTCGGCCTTCTGCTTGCCAGCCGCCCCAAGGCTGACAGAGAGGCCCTGTGGAGTCCGCATCTCAGCCCCCAGGGAGAGGAAGAGGATCGCCCACTTTCCCAGCCCCTGCTTGGTCGCAGGTCGCACCGATGCCAAGAGAACCCGGGTGGCCGGCAGCAGCCAACGCTCCAATGGCTCCAGGGTCGGCACACAGCCACGGAAGACTGGTCGCAACAGACGGGGGAGGGCATGCAAGACCTCCACCACACTCAGCTCTAAGCAAATCGTCCGTCGTCCATCCTTACCGACTTGGAAGAAACCCATTATCCTCCGAAGGTCTCGCTGCCAAGTCCCCACCGTCATCCGCCGAGGCTATCTCCAACTGTTCACCAAAGAGTGTCTCAAGTTCTGCGCCTCCCAGCAGGAGGCCGAGGAGAAGGCGCTGAACGAGGAGAAGGTGGCCTACGACTGCAGCCCCAACAAGAACATGTACCTGAATGTGGTCCTGAACACCCTCAAGAGACTGAAGGGCCTGACCCCCAGCTCCATGCCGGGCCTCAGCAGGGCCGCCCTGTACAGCCGCCTCCAGGAGTTCCTGCTCACCCAGGACCAGCTCAAGGAGAACGGCTACCCCTTCCCGCACCCCGAGCGGCCCGGAGGCGCCGTCCTCTTCACTGGCCAGGGGAAGGGGCCCGGCGACTCCTCCTGCAGGGTCTGCTGCCGTTGTGGCACCGACTACCTGGTGTCCTCCTCGGGCCGCTGTCTACGCGACCAGTTGTGTTATTATCACTGGGGGCGGGTCCGCTCCAGCCAAGTGGCTGGAGGCCGGGTTAGCCAGTACACCTGCTGTGCAGCTGCTCCTGGCTCAGTGGGCTGCCAGGTGGCGAAGCAGCACGTGCGGGACGGCCGCAAGGAGAGCCTCCATGGCTTCGTGAAGACCTTCAAGAAAGAGTTTTCCACAGACGCTTATCCAGGAATCTACGCCTTGGACTGTGAGATGTGCTACACCACGCATGGCCTGGAGCTGACCCGCGTCACCGTGGTGGACGCCGACATGCAAGTGGTGTACGACACCTTCGTCAAGCCCGACAACGAGATCGTGGACTACAACACCAGGTTTTCCGGAGTGACCGAGGCCGACGTCGCCAAGACGAGCGTCACGTTGCCCGAAGTCCAAGCCATCCTGCTGAGCTTTTTCAGCGCCCAAACCATCCTCATCGGGCACAGCCTGGAGAGCGATCTGCTGGCCCTCAAGCTGATCCACAGCACCGTGGTGGACACGGCCGTGCTCTTCCCGCACTACCTGGGTTTCCCCTACAAGCGTTCCCTCAGGAATCTCGCGGCCGACTACCTGGGACAGATCATCCAGGACAGCCAGGACGGCCACAACTCCAGCGAGGACGCAAACGCCTGCCTGCAGCTGGCGATGTGGAAGGTTCGACAGCGCGCCCAGATCCAGCCACGCCACCGGTCCGCCTCTCCCGCCGCCCTGGCCTGTCCTGAGCCCCAGGCCTCTTCCCAAACTGACATCGATCCCGAGAGCTAGCCCTGTCCACCTCGCCGCAAAGCGAAAGAAACTGGAGCAGCCGGCGGCAGGAGAGGGCCAAAAGCCAAGACTAACCCCGACCCCGGACTCCCAGTCCCCCGGAGTCCCTGCCGCGGGCCGTCGTCCCTGTCCCCATCCCTCTGCCCCTCCCAGACCTCTGTCCTTCCACCAATGGGCTCCCCGAGGCCCCAGCCGCCACTCCCAGTCCCCGGAGACCCTGCCGCCGCCCCTGGCGCCTGTGCCCATCCCTCTGCCCCTCCCAGACCTCTGGCCTTCCACCACTAGCCTCCCCCAGCCCACCTGGACTTCCCCGGCCTCTGACAACAAGGCCAGCCCCCAGGCCCACCAGCCTCCTGATCGTCTTCGTTCTTGGGCCTCTTCCCCTTCTGTGGGGCTGTCTGAACCTCCCCTCCCCCACCCGATTTTTCCCCCGCCCCCGGGGCAGGCGCAGAATAAATGTCTGTATGAAGTTAAAAATTAAAAATAAAAAAAAAAGCTAAAAACAACTCAAAGTCCTTTGCTTTTGAATGTGCGCTTACCTGGTTTTCTCTAGAGGCACCACTGTGAGGTGGCTCAAGCCCTTAGGCTCTGGAGTTAGACATCTGGGTTCCCATTCCAATTCCACCACTGACTAGCTTTGTCATATTGGACGCATAACCTTTTTGCGCTTCTACTTCTTGATCTTTCAAGTGTCATCAGAAGATAATTAGACACCCACACAATAGCAATGGGAGATTTTAACACCCCACCGTCAACATGAAACAGATCAACGAGACAGAAAGTTGAAAAGGATATCCAGGAACTGAACTTAGCTCTGCACCAAGCAGACCGAATAGACATCTACATTAACTCTCCACCCCAAATCAACAGAATATACATTCTTCTCAGCACCACATCACACTTATTCCAAAACTGACCACATAGTTGGAAGGAAAGCACTCCTCCGCAAATGCAAAAGAACAGAAATTACAACCAACTGTCTCTCAGACCCCAGGGCAGTCAAACTGGACCTCAGGATGAAGAAACTCACTCAAAACCGCTCAACTACACGGAAACGGAGCAATCTGCTCCTGAGTGACTACTGGGTACATAGCGAAATGAAGACAGAATAAAGATGTTCTTTGAAACCAATGAGAACAAAGACACAACATACCAGAATCTCTGGGATACATTGAAAGCAGTGTGTAGAGGGAAACGTAGCATTAAATGCCCACAAGAGAAAGCAGGAAAGATCTAAAATGGACACCCTCACGTCCCAATTCAAAGAACCAGGGAAGCAAGAGCAAACACAACGCCTGAATCAGTCAGTCAACTTCCAACAGGGCTCCAAGAGAGAATGAACCACCATGCCTCTTTAAATCCACGTTTCTATTTGGAATCTTCAATGAGAGATGAGACACTAAGCAGCTAGTTTTGGTGGAATGGCTGATTTTGTCAATGTTTTCGGTGTGTGAGTGTGTGTGTGTGTGTATGTATAGATAACTAAATTAAACTGATAATCTGGATGCTTACATTTCCATTCATTTAATTTGTGTATGTGAGCCCACGCACACGTATATACACACACACTAACACTTCCAGAACACTGACTTAGTGAAGAACTGGATTTCCAGTGTGTCAGACAAATTTCAGAAAGCGCTGAAGAAGGGCATTTCTGATGGATTTCACCGTTCCTGGAATTTTATTTTCCTTTATAACTTAGAGTTCTTCTCTGGAGATTTAATAGATAAAAGTCTTTTGC
Organism: Pongo pygmaeus; assembly: GCF_028885625.2. Taxonomy (NCBI): domain Eukaryota; kingdom Metazoa; phylum Chordata; class Mammalia; order Primates; family Hominidae; genus Pongo; species Pongo pygmaeus. The sequence goes on from NC_072380.2 coordinate 53,189,506, forward strand.
AGTGTACGTTATTTCATTTTATTTTTATAATTTATTTAAATTGTCATTTTAAATTGACAGATAAAAATGATATATATTTATGGTGTACAACATGATGTTTCATATATGTATACATTGTGGAATGACACAAAAATCAAGCTAATGAACACATTCGTTTCCTCACATACTGATTTTATGGCGATGAGAACATGTTTCAAATCTACTCTGATAGCACATTTCAAGTATACAGTACATAGTTACCCACTGTGGTTGCCGTGCTGTTCAACATATCTCTAGAACTATTCGTATCTGAAATTTTGTATCATTAGACTAACATCTCCCAATCCCTCCCCGGCCCCTGCCTCGGGTAAGCAGCGTTCTGCTCTCTACGACTCTGAGTTCCACTTTTTTACATTGCACATAGAAGTGAGATCGTGCAGTATTTGTATTTCTGTGTTTGCTTTTTAAAACTTTATGATGTATTGATGTATTTTTTCAGACAGTGTCGGAGTCTGTCACCAAGGCTGGAGTACAGTGACACAAACACGGCTCACCACGGCCTCCACCTCCCGGGGTCAAGAGATCCTCCCACTTCAGCCTCCTGAGTAGCTAGGACTACAGGCGTCCAACACCACACCTGGCTAATTTTTGTATTTTTTGTAGAGATGGTTGATCTCCAACTCCTGGGCTCAACTCTTCCTCCTCCCTTCTCCTCCCAAAGTCCTGGGATTACAGGCCTGAGCCACTGTGTCTGGCCTTTGCTTTATTTCACACAGTAGAACATCCTCTAGGCTCATTCATGTTGCTAATGATAAGATTTCTTTCTTTTTCAAGGCTGAATAGGATTCTATTGGATATATGTACCTATATAGATAGAGAGATAGATAGATAGACATTTATTATTATTGTTTTGGGGGGGATATGGTTTCGCTCGTGTTCCCCAGGCTGGAGTGCAGTGGCATGATTTCGGCTCACTACAACCTCTGCCTCCCAGGCTGAAGTGATTCTCCTGCCTCAGCTGAGATTAAAGGCATGTCCCATCATGTGCGGCCAATTTTGTGTTTCTAGGAGAGATGGGTTTTCACCATGTTGGCCAGGCTGGTCTCGAACTCCAACAATTCTACTTCAACTATTTATTGGATACAAATATTTATGTGTGAGAAACAAGATTTTCAAGAGTGAAAGATTTAAAAACGACTTAATTGTACATCAGTAAGAGGCTGGCTAACTAAATCAGAGTACGTTCATCCTTACAGAAGAATACTATGCAGCTAGAACAAAACCAAATGGAGGAAACTCTTCCAAATGGTAACTTGGAATGATGTTCAAGACTTATTGTAAAATAAGTTTACAGTAAGGTGTAAGGTACCTTATGGCAAAATTCTCTCAGAAATGTGTGTGTGTGGATTTCAAGTCATCCCAGTCCTAGAACATTGTGCTCTTTAGAGATGCCATACCTGTCTTTCCCTTTGTAATATCAAAGCAGTAATATCTTCTCTGGAGGCTTGTTGGGTGAATTGAATGGAAGAAAGTTAAGGAGGTACCAGAACCATTGCTGTTTCCCCTCCGTAGCCCTGCCACCCACTAAAGAAAGTTGGATGAGATTACTTAATGATTTCCCATTAAGTTGTATTTCCAAATATCATGATTACCATTTGAATGTAGTTGGTATGGAGCTTCGTGAGTGTGTGCTTCGTTTATTATGCATCACGTTCAGCTCCTTGTTATTTGCCTCCTAGTTATCATAGTAAAACTCTACTCCTCTACTCCGAGGAGCCCCTACCATCCGTATCGTCACTTTCCGGCCCAGCACTCTTCATGCTCGTTCGTTTAAAGCATTCTACATTGGGCAAATGAATCTTGGAAGGCAAAAGCTACTGAATTTAGCGAGTTTGTGGAGGCGTTCCCACCGATCAGCCAGGTGGAGTTCCACACACCCGATGACTGCACAACTCCTATAAGGCAGCAATATGCTGCAAACCCAGACGGCCACTCTTCTCACCCCTCGTCCCTTTGCTGTTCTGGATAATGAGGTCAATAGTCACCTAGGCAACTTGCAAAACTAACTGAAATGGAGAAAGGCCTTCCGGCTGGTGACTAGCCGAGGTCCACCTGGCCCCAATAAGCTGCTGAACAAGAAGGGCTGCCAGAAATTTCCCCCTAGGGAATTTGGTGGAGACGAAGACCTGCTCACTGGACAACGGTTCCTCCCAGGATACCCCCAAGCTGAAGAAGCGGGCTCTGAGCCACCCCCTTTCACCCTCCTTTTCCCCACCCTGGCCTGCTGAAGGTGCGCATCAGGATGCGGACTACTGAGCCCTAAAGAAATAAGTCCTTCCACTTTGACCCCACGGAGGATTGCCTGTGCGGATCTTCAACGAGTCTACCAGTGTCTAGACACGGGAGCAGTTCTGTCTGGCACAGCAGCTCCCTCAAGGAAGACAAGAGTGAGGAGAAAGGAAACTCAAGTCTGACCATTCTGTCCTGGGAGACAAGAGGAGGATCTCATCTCTCATCTTTCCAAGCAAGGCAACGAGACTTTCTCTCATCTTTCCAAGCAAGGCAAGGAGACTTTTTCTCATGAGGAAACAAAAAGAAGTTGGAAGGAACGAAACCAGCCTGGAAGGTGAATTCCTAAGGATTGCCCATTGAAACTGACAAAATGGCCCTTGTTTGACGAGAGGAATGAGCAGAGCATTGATGTGGTCAAAAAGGACTCGAGTGAGACTTTCCCAGCATGTTTCTACCAAAGCTTTGTCTAAGTTTCGCAAAACACTCTCCTAATAAGCAGATGTTTGGCTCTTCAGAAAGTCAACATGCAAAATGCCTTGAGCGTCCCATAACACTGATGCCATGATGTTGCCTTTGGTCTGCCCTCCTTTTCCTTTGACTGGACCACTGCCATCTCTTGGTAGCCATCGCTTTGATGACGCTTTGTCTTCAGGATCATATTGGCAAAGCCATGTTCCAAATTCCGGTTACAATTTGTCAAACAGGTGCCCCAGGATCGTGATCCCTCCTGTTGAAAATTTCCACTGATAGCTCTCGTCGTCACTGCAGCTGATCTGGGCACAATGGTTTTCACAGCCACTGCAGGATTCATCTTCCACATCTTCTCATCTCTTCTTGAAACAAGCCATACCTCCGTAAAGAGTTGATTTCTTTGGGCTAGTGTCCTTAGAAGCTTTTCTTCAAACATCAATGATTTCTTCATTCTTCCACCCAAGCTTCACCGTCAATTGGATGTTTGCTCTTGCTGCAATTTTAGCGGAATTCAAGTTGCACTGATAGGAGGCCTTTTCAGTGGATGTCTCATCCTTCTTAGTGCCTCCAATGAGATCCAGTTCAGAAAGGTTGTAAGAAGTTAGTACATGTTTATTTTAGTGAAAACGAATTGAAATCCATGCATAGATTTCTCACCATGTACATTTTCTATGAACTTTCGGAAGACCCCCTGTACTGAATATTGCCCAAATCCTGGGAGAGAAGTGGATGCGGTCCACTTCCTGTCTTCAGTTTGCCCACAGTGGAGGAGTGCACAGAGCAGGGAAAGGCAGCCCCAGAGAGAGGCATGCCCTCCAGCATGCAGCAGACTGCTGGCCCAGTCCTGGCTCCATGGGTTGCTGTGTGGGCCCAGCAAGCTGACCAACCTCCCTGAACCTTAATTTAATCCTAGGTAGCCCAATTCCACTCGCTATTATAGGACTGCTGTGCAGGGACAGTCAATTAACTTAAGAAAAGGAACCTAGCTCCAAGGTTGGCAACCGGGAATTCCAGTTGATTCCATGGGCGGACCCCCTGAGGAATTCCCAAGCTGAAGTCTCGTGGAAGATGAGGTTCAGTGTGACTAGACTGAAGCACCAATCCAATGAAGGGGAAGTCCCACCCACTCTGCCCTGTGCCTGTATAAAGGTGAGGCGGGGCGGCCGCGCCACTCATTGAAGCCGCCAGTTGGGAGAGGAGCAGAGCCAGGCCGGTGCTCCCGAAGGCAGCAAGATGTTGCGAGCCACAGCTCCCTGCTGGTTCCCACCTGCATACCCAGAAGCTAAGAAGGTGGCCGAGGAGGCGCCCCACGAGGCAAGCCGCCATTTGGGAGTGGAGCAGAGCCAGGTCGGTGTTCCCGAAGGCAGCAAGATGTTGCGAGCCACAGCTCCCTGCTGGTTCCCTCCTGCATACCCAGAAGCCAAGAAGGTGGCCGAGGAGGCGGCCCTCGAGGCTCCAGAATTCCCACTGCCCTCTCATCAGCCTGCCCAGAGCTTCGGGCTCTGCGTGCCCCAGATGCACAACCAGGCCTCAGCACTCGTGGACATCCGGGCGGAGCCCCAGAATAGGGGTCCGGCGGTGCCCCCAGCGTGGCCCAAGATGGCGACGGAGGCGTGGTACTTCCCCGCGCAGAGGGGGTCGGCCTGCTGCTTGCCAGCCGCCCCAAGGCTGACAGAGAGGCCCTGTGGAGTCCGCATCTCAGCCCCCAGGGAGAGGAAGAGGATCGCCCACTTTCCCAGCCCCTGCTTGGTCGCAGGTCGCACCGATGCCAAGAGAACCCGGGTGGCCGGCAGCAGCCAACGCTCCAATGGCTCCAGGGTCGGCACACAGCCACGGAAGACTGGTCGCAACAGACGGGGGAGGGCATGCAAGACCTCCACCACACTCAGCTCTAAGCGAATCGTCCGTCGTCCATCCTTACCGACTTGGAAGAAACCCATTATCCTCCGAAGGTCTCGCTGCCAAGTCCCCACCGTCATCCGCCGAGGCTATCTCCAACTGTTCACCAAAGAGTGTCTCAAGTTCTGCGCCTCCCAGCAGGAGGCCGAGGAGAAGGCGCTGAACGAGGAGAAGGTGGCCTACGACTGCAGCCCCAACAAGAACATGTACCTGAATGTGGTCCTGAACACCCTCAAGAGACTGAAGGGCCTGACCCCCAGCTCCATGCCGGGCCTCAGCAGGGCCGCCCTGTACAGCCGCCTCCAGGAGTTCCTGCTCACCCAGGACCAGCTCAAGGAGAACGGCTACCCCTTCCCGCACCCCGAGCGGCCCGGAGGCGCCGTCCTCTTCACTGGCCAGGGGAAGGGGCCCGGCGACTCCTCCTGCAGGGTCTGCTGCCGTTGTGGCACCGACTACCTGGTGTCCTCCTCGGGCCGCTGTCTACGCGACCAGTTGTGTTATTATCACTGGGGGCGGGTCCGCTCCAGCCAAGTGGCTGGAGGCCGGGTTAGCCAGTACACCTGCTGTGCAGCTGCTCCTGGCTCAGTGGGCTGCCAGGTGGCGAAGCAGCACGTGCGGGACGGCCGCAAGGAGAGCCTCCATGGCTTCGTGAAGACCTTCAAGAAAGAGTTTTCCACAGACGCTTATCCAGGAATCTACGCCTTGGACTGTGAGATGTGCTACACCACGCATGGCCTGGAGCTGACCCGCGTCACCGTGGTGGACGCCGACATGCAAGTGGTGTACGACACCTTCGTCAAGCCCGACAACGAGATCGTGGACTACAACACCAGGTTTTCCGGAGTGACCGAGGCCGACGTCGCCAAGACGAGCGTCACGTTGCCCGAAGTCCAAGCCATCCTGCTGAGCTTTTTCAGCGCCCAAACCATCCTCATCGGGCACAGCCTGGAGAGCGATCTGCTGGCCCTCAAGCTGATCCACAGCACCGTGGTGGACACGGCCGTGCTCTTCCCGCACTACCTGGGTTTCCCCTACAAGCGTTCCCTCAGGAATCTCGCGGCCGACTACCTGGGACAGATCATCCAGGACAGCCAGGACGGCCACAACTCCAGCGAGGACGCAAACGCCTGCCTGCAGCTGGCGATGTGGAAGGTTCGACAGCGCGCCCAGATCCAGCCACGCCACCGGTCCGCCTCTCCCGCCGCCCTGGCCTGTCCTGAGCCCCAGGCCTCTTCCCAAACTGCCATCGATCCCGAGAGCTAGCCCTGTCCACCTCGCCGCAAAGCGAAAGAAACTGGAGCAGCCGGCGGCAGGAGAGGGCCAAAAGCCAAGACTAACCCCGACCCCGGACTCCCAGTCCCCCGGAGTCCCTGCCGCGGGCCGTCGTCCCTGTCCCCATCCCTCTGCCCCTCCCAGACCTCTGTCCTTCCACCAATGGGCTCCCCGAGGCCCCAGCCGCCACTCCCAGTCCCCGGAGACCCTGCCGCCGCCCCTGGCGCCTGTGCCCATCCCTCTGCCCCTCCCAGACCTCTGGCCTTCCACCACTAGCCTCCCCCAGCCCACCTGGACTTCCCCGGCCTCTGACAACAAGGCCAGCCCCCAGGCCCACCAGCCTCCTGATCGTCTTCGTTCTTGGGCCTCTTCCCCTTCTGTGGGGCTGTCTGAACCTCCCCTCCCCCACCCGATTTTTCCCCCGCCCCCGGGGCAGGCGCAGAATAAATGTCTGTATGAAGTTAAAAATTAAAAATAAAAAAAAAGCTAAAAACAACTCAAAGTCCTTTGCTTTTGAATGTGCGCTTACCTGGTTTTCTCTAGAGGCACCACTGTGAGGTGGCTCAAGCCCTTAGGCTCTGGAGTTAGACATCTGGGTTCCCATTCCAATTCCACCACTGACTAGCTTTGTCATATTGGACGCATAACCTTTTTGCGCTTCTACTTCTTGATCTTTCAAGTGTCATCAGAAGATAATTAGACACCCACACAATAGCAATGGGAGATTTTAACACCCCACCGTCAACATGAAACAGATCAACGAGACAGAAAGTTGAAAAGGATATCCAGGAACTGAACTTAGCTCTGCACCAAGCAGACCGAATAGACATCTACATTAACTCTCCACCCCAAATCAACAGAATATACATTCTTCTCAGCACCACATCACACTTATTCCAAAACTGACCACATAGTTGGAAGGAAAGCACTCCTCCGCAAATGCAAAAGAACAGAAATTACAACCAACTGTCTCTCAGACCCCAGGGCAGTCAAACTGGACCTCAGGATGAAGAAACTCACTCAAAACCGCTCAACTACACGGAAACGGAGCAATCTGCTCCTGAGTGACTACTGGGTACATAGCGAAATGAAGACAGAATAAAGATGTTCTTTGAAACCAATGAGAACAAAGACACAACATACCAGAATCTCTGGGATACATTGAAAGCAGTGTGTAGAGGGAAACGTAGCATTAAATGCCCACAAGAGAAAGCAGGAAAGATCTAAAATGGACACCCTCACGTCCCAATTCAAAGAACCAGGGAAGCAAGAGCAAACACAATGCCTGAATCAGTCAGTCAACTTCCAACAGGGCTCCAAGAGAGAATGAACCACCATGCCTCTTTAAATCCACGTTTCTATTTGGAATCTTCAATGAGAGATGAGACACTAAGCAGCTAGTTTTGGTGGAATGGCTGATTTTGTCAATGTTTTCGGTGTGTGAGTGTGTGTGTGTGTGTGTATGTATAGATAACTAAATTAAACTGATAATCTGGATGCTTACATTTCCATTCATTTAATTTGTGTATGTGAGCCCACGCACACGTATATACACACACACTAACACTTCCAGAACACTGACTTAGTGAAGAACTGGATTTCCAGTGTGTCAGACAAATTTCAGAAAGCGCTGAAGAAGGGCATTTCTGATGGATTTCACCGTTCCTGGAATTTTACTTTCCTTTATAACTTCGAGTTCTTCTCTGGAGATTTAATAGATAAAAGTCTTTTGCAGTGCACGTTATTTCATTGTATTTTTATAATTTATTTAAATTGTTATCTTAAATTGACAGATAAAAATGATAGATATTTATGGTGTACAACATGATGTTTCATATATGTATACATTGTGGAATGACACAAAAATCAAGCTAATGAACACATTCGTTTCCTCACATACTGATTTTATGGTGATGAGAACATGTTTCAAATCTACTCTGATAGCACATTTCAAGTATACAGTACATAGTTACCCACTGTGGTTGCCGTGCTGTTCAACATATCTCTAGAACTATTCGTATCTGAAATTTTGTATCATTAGACTAACATCTCCCAATCCCTCCCCGGCCCCTGCCTCGGGTAAGCAGCGTTCTGCTCTCTACGACTCTGAGTTCCACTTTTTTACATTGCACATAGAAGTGAGATCGTGAAGTATTTGTATTTCTGTGTTTGCTTTTTAAAACTTTATGATGTATTGATGTATTTTTTCAGACAGTGTCGGAGTCTGTCACCAAGGCTGGAGTACAGTGACACAAACACGGCTCACCACGGCCTCCACCTCCCGGGGTCAAGAGATCCTCCCACTTCAGCCTCCTGAGTAGCTAGGACTACAGGCGTCCAACACCACACCTGGCTAATTTTTGTATTTTTTGTAGAGATGGTTGATCTCCAACTCCTGGGCTCAACTCTTCCTCCTCCCTTCTCCTCCCAAAGTCCTGGGATTACAGGCCTGAGCCACTGTGTCTGGCCTTTGCTTTATTTCACACAGTAGAACATCCTCTAGGCTCATTCATGTTGCTAATGATAAGATTTCTTTCTTTTTCAAGGCTGAATAGGATTCTATTGGATATATGTACCTATATAGATAGAGAGATAGATAGATAGATATTTATTATTATTGTTTTGGGGGGGATATGGTTTCGCTCGTGTTCCCCAGGCTGGAGTGCAGTGGCATGATTTCGGCTCACTACAACCTCTGCCTCCCAGGCTGAAGTGATTCTCCTGCCTCAGCTGAGATTAAAGGCATGTCCCATCATGTGCGGCCAATTTTGTGTTTCTAGGAGAGATGGGTTTTCACCATGTTGGCCAGGCTGGTCTCGAACTCCAACAATTCTACTTCAACTATTTATTGGATACAAATATTTATGTGTGAGAAACAAGATTTTCAAGAGTGAAAGATTTAAAAACGACTTAATTGTACATCAGTAAGAGGCTGGCTAACTAAATCAGAGTACGTTCATCCTTACAGAAGAATACTATGCAGCTAGAACAAAACCAAATGGAGGAAACTCTTCCAAATGGTAACTTGGAATGATGTTCAAGACTTATTGTAAAATAAGTTTACAGTAAGGTGTAAGGTACCTTATGGCAAAATTCTCTCAGAAATGTGTGTGTGTGGATTTCAAGTCATCCCAGTCCTAGAACATTGTGCTCTTTAGAGATGCCATACCTGTCTTTCCCTTTGTAATATCAAAGCAGTAATATCTTCTCTGGAGGCTTGTTGGGTGAATTTAATGGAAGAAAGTTAAGGAGGTACCAGAACCATTGCTGTTTCCCCTCCGTAGCCCTGCCACCCACTAAAGAAAGTTGGATGAGATTACTTAATGATTTCCCATTAAGTTGTATTTCCAAATATCATGATTACCATTTGAATGTAGTTGGTATGGAGCTTCGTGAGTGTGTGCTTCGTTTATTATGCATCACGTTCAGCTCCTTGTTATTTGCCTCCTAGTTATCATAGTAAAACTCTACTCCTCTACTCCGAGGAGCCCCTACCATCCGTATCGTCACTTTCCGGCCCAGCACTCTTCATGCTCGTTCGTTTAAAGCATTCTACATTGGGCAAATGAATCTTGGAAGGCAAAAGCTACTGAATTTAGCGAGTTTGTGGAGGCGTTCCCACCGATCAGCCAGGTGGAGTTCCACACACCCGATGACTGCACAACTCCTATAAGGCAGCAATATGCTGCAAACCCAGACGGCCACTCTTCTCACCCCTCGTCCCTTTGCTGTTCTGGATAATGAGGTCAATAGTCACCTAGGCAACTTGCAAAACTAACTGAAATGGAGAAAGGCCTTCCGGCTGGTGACTAGCCGAGGTCCACCTGGCCCCAATAAGCTGCTGAACAAGAAGGGCTGCCAGAAATTTCCCCCTAGGGAATTTGGTGGAGACGAAGACCTGCTCACTGGACAACGGTTCCTCCCAGGATACCCCCAAGCTGAAGAAGCGGGCTCTGAGCCACCCCCTTTCACCCTCCTTTTCCCCACCCTGGCCTGCTGAAGGTGCGCGTCAGGATGCGGACTACTGAGCCCTAAAGAAATAAGTCCTTCCACTTTGACCCCACGGAGGATTGCCTGTGCGGATCTTCAACGAGTCTACCAGTGTCTAGACACGGGAGCAGTTCTGTCTGGCACAGCAGCTCCCTCAAGGAAGACAAGAGTGAGGAGAAAGGAAACTCAAGTCTGACCATTCTGTCCTGGGAGACAAGAGGAGGATCTCATCTCTCATCTTTCCAAGCAAGGCAACGAGACTTTCTCTCATCTTTCCAAGCAAGGCAAGGAGACTTTTTCTCATGAGGAAACAAAAAGAAGTTGGAAGGAACGAAACCAGCCTGGAAGGTGAATTCCTAAGGATTGCCCATTGAAACTGACAAAATGGCCCTTGTTTGACGAGAGGAATGAGCAGAGCATTGATGTGGTCAAAAAGGACTCGAGTGAGACTTTCCCAGCACGTTTCTACCAAAGCTTTGTCTAAGTTTCGCAAAACACTCTCCTAATAAGCAGATGTTTGGCTCTTCAGAAAGTCAACATGCAAAATGCCTTGAGCGTCCCATAACACTGATGCCATGATGTTGCCTTTGGTCTGCCCTCCTTTTCCTTTGACTGGACCACTGCCATCTCTTGGTAGCCATCGCTTTGATGACGCTTTGTCTTCAGGATCATATTGGCAAAGCCATGTTCCAAATTCCGGTTACAATTTGTCAAACAGGTGCCCCAGGATCGTGATCCCTCCTGTTGAAAATTTCCACTGATAGCTCTCGTCGTCACTGCAGCTGATCTGGGCACAATGGTTTTCACAGCCACTGCAGGATTCATCTTCCACATCTTCTCATCTCTTCTTGAAACAAGCCATACCTCCGTAAAGAGTTGATTTCTTTGGGCTAGTGTCCTTAGAAGCTTTTCTTCAAACATCAATGATTTCTTCATTCTTCCACCCAAGCTTCACCGTCAATTGGATGTTTGCTCTTGCTGCAATTTTAGCGGAATTCAAGTTGCACTGATAGGAGGCCTTTTCAGTGGATGTCTCATCCTTCTTAGTGCCTCCAATGAGATCCAGTTCAGAAAGGTTGTAAGAAGTTAGTACATGTTTATTTTAGTGAAAACGAATTGAAATCCATGCATAGATTTCTCACCATGTACATTTTCTATGAACTTTCGGAAGACCCCCTGTACTGAATATTGCCCAAATCCTGGGAGAGAAGTGGATGCGGTCCACTTCCTGTCTTCAGTTTGCCCACAGTGGAGGAGTGCACAGAGCAGGGAAAGGCAGCCCCAGAGAGAGGCATGCCCTCCAGCATGCAGCAGACTGCTGGCCCAGTCCTGGCTCCATGGGTTGCTGTGTGGGCCCAGCAAGCTGACCAACCTCCCTGAACCTTAATTTAATCCTAGGTAGCCCAATTCCACTCGCTATTATAGGACTGCTGTGCAGGGACAGTCAATTAACTTAAGAAAAGGAACCTAGCTCCAAGGTTGGCAACCGGGAATTCCAGTTGATTCCATGGGCGGACCCCCTGAGGAATTCCCAAGCTGAAGTCTCGTGGAAGATGAGGTTCAGTGTGACTAGACTGAAGCACCAATCCAATGAAGGGGAAGTCCCACCCACTCTGCCCTGTGCCTGTAATAAAGGTGAGGCGGGGCGGCCGCGCCACTCATTGAAGCCGCCAGTTGGGAGAGGAGCAGAGCCAGGCCGGTGCTCCCGAAGGCAGCAAGATGTTGCGAGCCACAGCTCCCTGCTGGTTCCCACCTGCATACCCAGAAGCTAAGAAGGTGGCCGAGGAGGCGGCCCACGAGGCAAGCCGCCATTTGGGAGAGGAGCAGAGCCAGGTCGGTGTTCCCGAAGGCAGCAAGATGTTGCGAGCCACAGCTCCCTGCTGGTTCCCACCTGCATGCCCAGAAGCCAAGAAGGTGGCCGAGGAGGCGGCCCTCGAGGCAAGCCGCCAGTTGGGAGAGGAGCAGAGCCAGGCCGGTGCTCCCGAAGGCAGCAAGATGTTGCGAGCCACAGCTCCCTGCTGGTTCCCACCTGCATACCCAGAAGCTAAGAAGGTGGCCGAGGAGGCGCCCCACGAGGCAAGCCGCCATTTGGGAGTGGAGCAGAGCCAGGTCGGTGTTCCCGAAGGCAGCAAGATGTTGCGAGCCACAGCTCCCTGCTGGTTCCCTCCTGCATACCCAGAAGCCAAGAAGGTGGCCGAGGAGGCGGCCCTCGAGGCTCCAGAATTCCCACTGCCCTCTCATCAGCCTGCCCAGAGCTTCGGGCTCTGCGTGCCCCAGATGCACAACCAGGCCTCAGCACTCGTGGACATCCGGGCGGAGCCCCAGAATAGGGGTCCGGCGGTGCCCCCAGCGTGGCCCAAGATGGCGACGGAGGCGTGGTACTTCCCCGCGCAGAGGGGGTCGGCCTGCTGCTTGCCAGCCGCCCCAAGGCTGACAGAGAGGCCCTGTGGAGTCCGCATCTCAGCCCCCAGGGAGAGGAAGAGGATCGCCCACTTTCCCAGCCCCTGCTTGGTCGCAGGTCGCACCGATGCCAAGAGAACCCGGGTGGCCGGCAGCAGCCAACGCTCCAATGGCTCCAGGGTCGGCACACAGCCACGGAAGACTGGTCGCAACAGACGGGGGAGGGCATGCAAGACCTCCACCACACTCAGCTCTAAGCGAATCGTCCGTCGTCCATCCTTACCGACTTGGAAGAAACCCATTATCCTCCGAAGGTCTCGCTGCCAAGTCCCCACCGTCATCCGCCGAGGCTATCTCCAACTGTTCACCAAAGAGTGTCTCAAGTTCTGCGCCTCCCAGCAGGAGGCCGAGGAGAAGGCGCTGAACGAGGAGAAGGTGGCCTACGACTGCAGCCCCAACAAGAACATGTACCTGAATGTGGTCCTGAACACCCTCAAGAGACTGAAGGGCCTGACCCCCAGCTCCATGCCGGGCCTCAGCAGGGCCGCCCTGTACAGCCGCCTCCAGGAGTTCCTGCTCACCCAGGACCAGCTCAAGGAGAACGGCTACCCCTTCCCGCACCCCGAGCGGCCCGGAGGCGCCGTCCTCTTCACTGGCCAGGGGAAGGGGCCCGGCGACTCCTCCTGCAGGGTCTGCTGCCGTTGTGGCACCGACTACCTGGTGTCCTCCTCGGGCCGCTGTCTACGCGACCAGTTGTGTTATTATCACTGGGGGCGGGTCCGCTCCAGCCAAGTGGCTGGAGGCCGGGTTAGCCAGTACACCTGCTGTGCAGCTGCTCCTGGCTCAGTGGGCTGCCAGGTGGCGAAGCAGCACGTGCGGGACGGCCGCAAGGAGAGCCTCCATGGCTTCGTGAAGACCTTCAAGAAAGAGTTTTCCACAGACGCTTATCCAGGAATCTACGCCTTGGACTGTGAGATGTGCTACACCACGCATGGCCTGGAGCTGACCCGCGTCACCGTGGTGGACGCCGACATGCAAGTGGTGTACGACACCTTCGTCAAGCCCGACAACGAGATCGTGGACTACAACACCAGGTTTTCCGGAGTGACCAAGGCCGACGTCGCCAAGACGAGCGTCACGTTGCCCGAAGTCCAAGCCATCCTGCTGAGCTTTTTCAGCGCCCAAACCATCCTCATCGGGCACAGCCTGGAGAGCGATCTGCTGGCCCTCAAGCTGATCCACAGCACCGTGGTGGACACGGCCGTGCTCTTCCCGCACTACCTGGGTTTCCCCTACAAGCGTTCCCTCAGGAATCTCGCGGCCGACTACCTGGGACAGATCATCCAGGACAGCCAGGACGGCCACAACTCCAGCGAGGACGCAAACGCCTGCCTGCAGCTGGCGATGTGGAAGGTTCGACAGCGCGCCCAGATCCAGCCACGCCACCGGTCCGCCTCTCCCGCCGCCCTGGCCTGTCCTGAGCCCCAGGCCTCTTCCCAAACTGCCATCGATCCCGAGAGCTAGCCCTGTCCACCTCGCCGCAAAGCGAAAGAAACTGGAGCAGCCGGCGGCAGGAGAGGGCCAAAAGCCAAGACTAACCCCGACCCCGGACTCCCAGTCCCCCGGAGTCCCTGCCGCGGGCCGTCGTCCCTGTCCCCATCCCTCTGCCCCTCCCAGACCTCTGTCCTTCCACCAATGGGCTCCCCGAGGCCCCAGCCGCCACTCCCAGTCCCCGGAGACCCTGCCGCCGCCCCTGGCGCCTGTGCCCATCCCTCTGCCCCTCCCAGACCTCTGGCCTTCCACCACTAGCCTCCCCCAGCCCACCTGGACTTCCCCGGCCTCTGACAACAAGGCCAGCCCCCAGGCCCACCAGCCTCCTGATCGTCTTCGTTCTTGGGCCTCTTCCCCTTCTGTGGGGCTGTCTGAACCTCCCCTCCCCCACCCGATTTTTCCCCCGCCCCCGGGGCAGGCGCAGAATAAATGTCTGTATGAAGTTAAAAATTAAAAATAAAAAAAAAGCTAAAAACAACTCAAAGTCCTTTGCTTTTGAATGTGCGCTTACCTGGTTTTCTCTAGAGGCACCACTGTGAGGTGGCTCAAGCCCTTAGGCTCTGGAGTTAGACATCTGGGTTCCCATTCCAATTCCACCACTGACTAGCTTTGTCATATTGGACGCATAACCTTTTTGCGCTTCTACTTCTTGATCTTTCAAGTGTCATCAGAAGATAATTAGACACCCACACAATAGCAATGGGAGATTTTAACACCCCACCGTCAACATGAAACAGATCAACGAGACAGAAAGTTGAAAAGGATATCCAGGAACTGAACTTAGCTCTGCACCAAGCAGACCGAATAGACATCTACATTAACTCTCCACCCCAAATCAACAGAATATACATTCTTCTCAGCACCACATCACACTTATTCCAAAACTGACCACATAGTTGGAAGGAAAGCACTCCTCCGCAAATGCAAAAGAACAGAAATTACAACCAACTGTCTCTCAGACCCCAGGGCAGTCAAACTGGACCTCAGGATGAAGAAACTCACTCAAAACCGCTCAACTACACGGAAACGGAGCAATCTGCTCCTGAGTGACTACTGGGTACATAGCGAAATGAAGACAGAATAAAGATGTTCTTTGAAACCAATGAGAACAAAGACACAACATACCAGAATCTCTGGGATACATTGAAAGCAGTGTGTAGAGGGAAACGTAGCATTAAATGCCCACAAGAGAAAGCAGGAAAGATCTAAAATGGACACCCTCACGTCCCAATTCAAAGAACCAGGGAAGCAAGAGCAAACACAATGCCTGAATCAGTCAGTCAACTTCCAACAGGGCTCCAAGAGAGAATGAACCACCATGCCTCTTTAAATCCACGTTTCTATTTGGAATCTTCAATGAGAGATGAGACACTAAGCAGCTAGTTTTGGTGGAATGGCTGATTTTGTCAATGTTTTCGGTGTGTGAGTGTGTGTGTGTGTGTATGTATAGATAACTAAATTAAACTGATAATCTGGATGCTTACATTTCCATTCATTTAATTTGTGTATGTGAGCCCACGCACACGTATATACACACACACTAACACTTCCAGAACACTGACTTAGTGAAGAACTGGATTTCCAGTGTGTCAGACAAATTTCAGAAAGCGCTGAAGAAGGGCATTTCTGATGGATTTCACCGTTCCTGGAATTTTACTTTCCTTTATAACTTCGAGTTCTTCTCTGGAGATTTAATAGATAAAAGTCTTTTGCAGTGTACGTTATTTCATTGTATTTTTATAATTTATTTAAATTGTCATTTTAAATTGACAGATAAAAATGATAGATATTTATGGTGTACAACATGATGTTTCATATATGTATACATTGTGGAATGACACAAAAATCAAGCTAATTAACACATTCGTTTCCTCACATACTGATTTTATGGTGATGAGAACATGTTTCAAATCTACTCTGATAGCACATTTCAAGTATACAGTACATAGTTACCCACTGTGGTTGCCGTGCTGTTCAACATATCTCTAGAACTATTCGTATCTGAAATTTTGTATCATTAGACTAACATCTCCCAATCCCTCCCCGGCCCCTGCCTCGGGTAAGCAGCGTTCTGCTCTCTACGACTCTGAGTTCCACTTTTTTACATTGCACATAGAAGTGAGATCGTGCAGTATTTGTATTTCTGTGTTTGCTTTTTAAAACTTTATGATGTATTGATGTATTTTTTCAGACAGTGTCGGAGTCTGTCACCAAGGCTGGAGTACAGTGACACAAACACGGCTCACCACGGCCTCCACCTCCCGGGGTCAAGAGATCCTCCCACTTCAGCCTCCTGAGTAGCTAGGACTACAGGCGTCCAACACCACACCTGGCTAATTTTTGTATTTTTTGTAGAGATGGTTGATCTCCAACTCCTGGGCTCAACTCTTCCTCCTCCCTTCTCCTCCCAAAGTCCTGGGATTACAGGCCTGAGCCACTGTGTCTGGCCTTTGCTTTATTTCACACAGTAGAACATCCTCTAGGCTCATTCATGTTGCTAATGATAAGATTTCTTTCTTTTTCAAGGCTGAATAGGATTCTATTGGATATATGTACCTATATAGATAGAGAGATAGATAGATAGACATTTATTATTATTGTTTTGGGAGGGATATGGTTTCGCTCGTGTTCCCCAGGCTGGAGTGCAGTGGCATGATTTCGGCTCACTACAACCTCTGCCTCCCAGGCTGAAGTGATTCTCCTGCCTCAGCTGAGATTAAAGGCATGTCCCATCATGTGCGGCCAATTTTGTGTTTCTAGGAGAGATGGGTTTTCACCATGTTGGCCAGGCTGGTCTCGAACTCCAACAATTCTACTTCAACTATTTATTGGATACAAATATTTATGTGTGAGAAACAAGATTTTCAAGAGTGAAAGATTTAAAAACGACTTAATTGTACATCAGTAAGAGGCTGGCTAACTAAATCAGAGTACGTTCATCCTTACAGAAGAATACTATGCAGCTAGAACAAAACCAAATGGAGGAAACTCTTCCAAATGGTAACTTGGAATGATGTTCAAGACTTATTGTAAAATAAGTTTACAGTAAGGTGTAAGGTACCTTATGGCAAAATTCTCTCAGAAATGTGTGTGTGTGGATTTCAAGTCATCCCAGTCCTAGAACATTGTGCTCTTTAGAGATGCCATACCTGTCTTTCCCTTTGTAATATCAAAGCAGTAATATCTTCTCTGGAGGCTTGTTGGGTGAATTGAATGGAAGAAAGTTAAGGAGGTACCAGAACCATTGCTGTTTCCCCTCCGTAGCCCTGCCACCCACTAAAGAAAGTTGGATGAGATTACTTAATGATTTCCCATTAAGTTGTATTTCCAAATATCATGATTACCATTTGAATGTAGTTGGTATGGAGCTTCGTGAGTGTGTGCTTCGTTTATTATGCATCACGTTCAGCTCCTTGTTATTTGCCTCCTAGTTATCATAGTAAAACTCTACTCCTCTACTCCGAGGAGCCCCTACCATCCGTATCGTCACTTTCCGGCCCAGCACTCTTCATGCTCGTTCGTTTAAAGCATTCTACATTGGGCAAATGAATCTTGGAAGGCAAAAGCTACTGAATTTAGCGAGTTTGTGGAGGCGTTCCCACCGATCAGCCAGGTGGAGTTCCACACACCCGATGACTGCACAACTCCTATAAGGCAGCAATATGCTGCAAACCCAGACGGCCACTCTTCTCACCTCTCGTCCCTTTGCTGTTCTGGATAATGAGGTCAATAGTCACCTAGGCAACTTGCAAAACTAACTGAAATGGAGAAAGGCCTTCCGGCTGGTGACTAGCCGAGGTCCACCTGGCCCCAATAAGCTGCTGAACAAGAAGGGCTGCCAGAAATTTCCCCCTAGGGAATTTGGTGGAGACGAAGACCTGCTCACTGGACAACGGTTCCTCCCAGGATACCCCCAAGCTGAAGAAGCGGGCTCTGAGCCACCCCCTTTCACCCTCCTTTTCCCCACCCTGGCCTGGTGAAGGTGCGCATCAGGATGTGGACTACTGAGCCCTAAAGAAATAAGTCCTTCCACTTTGACCCCACGGAGGATTGCCTGTGCGGATCTTCAACGAGTCTACCAGTGTCTAGACACGGGAGCAGTTCTGTCTGGCACAGCAGCTCCCTCAAGGAAGACAAGAGTGAGGAGAAAGGAAACTCAAGTCCGACCATTCTGTCCTGGGAGACAAGAGGAGGATCTCATCTCTCATCTTTCCAAGCAAGGCAACGAGACTTTCTCTCATCTTTCCAAGCAAGGCAAGGAGACGTTTTCTCATGAGGAAACAAAAAGAAGTTGGAAGGAACGAAACCAGCCTGGAAGGTGAATTCCTAAGGATTGCCCATTGAAACTGACAAAATGGCCCTTGTTTGACGAGAGGAATGAGCAGAGCATTGATGTGGTCAAAAAGGACTCGAGTGAGACTTTCCCAGCATGTTTCTACCAAAGCTTTGTCTAAGTTTCGCAAAACACTCTCCTAATAAGCAGATGTTTGGCTCTTCAGAAAGTCAACATGCAAAATGCCTTGAGCGTCCCATAACACTGATGCCATGATGTTGCCTTTGGTCTGCCCTCCTTTTCCTTTGACTGGACCACTGCCATCTCTTGGTAGCCATCACTTTGATGACGCTTTGTCTTCAGGATCATATTGGCAAAGCCATGTTCCAAATTCCGGTTACAATTTGTCAAACAGGTGCCCCAGGATCGTGATCCCTCCTGTTGAAAATTTCCACTGATAGCTCTCGTCGTCACTGCAGCTGATCTGGGCACAATGGTTTTCACAGCCACTGCAGGATTCATCTTCCACATCTTCTCATCTCTTCTTGAAACAAGCCATACCTCCGTAAAGAGTTGATTTCTTTGGGCTAGTGTCCTTAGAAGCTTTTCTTCAAACATCAATGATTTCTTCATTCTTCCACCCAAGCTTCACCGTCAATTGGATGTTTGCTCTTGCTGCAATTTTAGCGGAATTCAAGTTGCACTGATAGGAGGCCTTTTCAGTGGATGTCTCATCCTTCTTAGTGCCTCCAATGAGATCCAGTTCAGAAAGGTTGTAAGAAGTTAGTACATGTTTATTTTAGTGAAAACGAATTGAAATCCATGCATAGATTTCTCACCATGTACATTTTCTATGAACTTTCAGAAGACCCCCTGTACTGAATATTGCCCAAATCCCGGGAGAGAAGTGGATGCGGTCCACTTCCTGTCTTCAGTTTGCCCACAGTGGAGGAGTGCACAGAGCAGGGAAAGGCAACCCCAGAGAGAGGCATGCCCTCCAGCATGCAGCAGACTGCTGGCCCAGTCCTGGCTCCATGGGTTGCTGTGTGGGCCCAGCAAGCTGACCAACCTCCCTGAAACTTAATTTAATCCTAGGTAGCCCAATTCCACTCGCTATTATAGGACTGCTGTGCAGGGACAGTCAATTAACTTAAGAAAAGGAAACTGGCTCCAAGGTTGGCAACCGGGAATTCCAGTTGATTCCATGGGCGGACCCCCTGAGGAATTCCCAAGCTGAAGTCTCGTGGAAGATGAGGTTCAGTGTGACTAGACTGAAGCACCAATCCAATGAAGGGGAAGTCCCACCCACTCTGCCCTGTGCCTGTATAAAGGTGAGGCGGGGCGGCCGCGCCACTCATTGAAGCCGCCAGTTGGGAGAGGAGCAGAGCCAGGCCGGTGCTCCCGAAGGCAGCAAGATGTTGCGAGCCACAGCTCCCTGCTGGTTCCCACCTGCATACCCAGAAGCTAAGAAGGTGGCCGAGGAGGCGGCCCACGAGGCAAGCCGCCATTTGGGAGAGGAGCAGAGCCAGGTCGGTGTTCCCGAAGGCAGCAAGATGTTGCGAGCCACAGCTCCCTGCTGGTTCCCACCTGCATGCCCAGAAGCCAAGAAGGTGGCCGAGGAGGCGGCCCTCGAGGCAAGCCGCCAGTTGGGAGAGGAGCAGAGCCAGGCCGGTGCTCCCGAAGGCAGCAAGATGTTGCGAGCCACAGCTCCCTGCTGGTTCCCACCTGCATACCCAGAAGCTAAGAAGGTGGCCGAGGAGGCGCCCCACGAGGCAAGCCGCCATTTGGGAGTGGAGCAGAGCCAGGTCGGTGTTCCCGAAGGCAGCAAGATGTTGCGAGCCACAGCTCCCTGCTGGTTCCCTCCTGCTTACCCAGAAGCCAAGAAGGTGGCCGAGGAGGCGGCCCTCGAGGCTCCAGAATTCCCACTGCCCTCTCATCAGCCTGCCCAGAGCTTCGGGCTCTGCGTGCCCCAGATGCACAACCAGGCCTCAGCACTCATGGACATCCGGGCGGAGCCCCAGAATAGGGGTCCGGCGGTGCCCCCAGCGTGGCCCAAGATGGCGACGGAGGCGTGGTACTTCCCCGCGCAGAGGGGGTCGGCCTGCTGCTTGCCAGCCGCCCCAAGGCTGACAGAGAGGCCCTGTGGAGTCCGCATCTCAGCCCCCAGGGAGAGGAAGAGGATCGCCCACTTTCCCAGCCCCTGCTTGGTCGCAGGTCGCACCGATGCCAAGAGAACCCGGGTGGCCGGCAGCAGCCAACGCTCCAATGGCTCCAGGGTCGGCACACAGCCACGGAAGACTGGTCGCAACAGACGGGGGAGGGCATGCAAGACCTCCACCACACTCAGCTCTAAGCGAATCGTCCGTCGTCCATCCTTACCGACTTGGAAGAAACCCATTATCCTCCGAAGGTCTCGCTGCCAAGTCCCCACCGTCATCCGCCGAGGCTATCTCCAACTGTTCACCAAAGAGTGTCTCAAGTTCTGCGCCTCCCAGCAGGAGGCCGAGGAGAAGGCGCTGAACGAGGAGAAGGTGGCCTACGACTGCAGCCCCAACAAGAACATGTACCTGAATGTGGTCCTGAACACCCTCAAGAGACTGAAGGGCCTGACCCCCAGCTCCATGCCGGGCCTCAGCAGGGCCGCCCTGTACAGCCGCCTCCAGGAGTTCCTGCTCACCCAGGACCAGCTCAAGGAGAACGGCTACCCCTTCCCGCACCCCGAGCGGCCCGGAGGCGTCGTCCTCTTCACTGGCCAGGGGAAGGGGCCCGGCGACTCCTCCTGCAGGGTCTGCTGCCGTTGTGGCACCGACTACCTGGTGTCCTCCTCGGGCCGCTGTCTACGCGACCAGTTGTGTTATTATCACTGGGGGCGGGTCCGCTCCAGCCAAGTGGCTGGAGGCCGGGTTAGCCAGTACACCTGCTGTGCAGCTGCTCCTGGCTCAGTGGGCTGCCAGGTGGCGAAGCAGCACGTGCGGGACGGCCGCAAGGAGAGCCTCCATGGCTTCGTGAAGACCTTCAAGAAAGAGTTTTCCACAGACGCTTATCCAGGAATCTACGCCTTGGACTGTGAGATGTGCTACACCACGCATGGCCTGGAGCTGACCCGCGTCACCGTGGTGGACGCCGACATGCAAGTGGTGTACGACACCTTCGTCAAGCCCGACAACGAGATCGTGGACTACAACACCAGGTTTTCCGGAGTGACCGAGGCCGACGTCGCCAAGACGAGCGTCACGTTGCCCGAAGTCCAAGCCATCCTGCTGAGCTTTTTCAGCGCCCAAACCATCCTCATCGGGCACAGCCTGGAGAGCGATCTGCTGGCCCTCAAGCTGATCCACAGCACCGTGGTGGACACGGCCGTGCTCTTCCCGCACTACCTGGGTTTCCCCTACAAGCGTTCCCTCAGGAATCTCGCGGCCGACTACCTGGGACAGATCATCCAGGACAGCCAGGACGGCCACAACTCCAGCGAGGACGCAAACGCCTGCCTGCAGCTGGCGATGTGGAAGGTTCGACAGCGCGCCCAGATCCAGCCACGACACCGGTCCGCCTCTCCCGCCGCCCTGGCCTGTCCTGAGCCCCAGGCCTCTTCCCAAACTGCCATCGATCCCGAGAGCTAGCCCTGTCCACCTCGCCGCAAAGCGAAAGAAACTGGAGCAGCCGGCGGCAGGAGAGGGCCAAAAGCCAAGACTAACCCCGACCCCGGACTCCCAGTCCCCCGGAGTCCCTGCCGCGGGCCGTCGTCCCTGTCCCCATCCTTCTGCCCCTCCCAGACCTCTGTCCTTCCACCAATGGGCTCCCCGAGGCCCCAGCCGCCACTCCCAGTCCCCGGAGACCCTGCCGCCGCCCCTGGCGCCTGTGCCCATCCCTCTGCCCCTCCCAGACCTCTGGCCTTCCACCACTAGCCTCCCCCAGCCCACCTGGACTTCCCCGGCCTCTGACAACAAGGCCAGCCCCCAGGCCCACCAGCCTCCTGATCGTCTTCGTTCTTGGGCCTCTTCCCCTTCTGTGGGGCTGTCTGAACCTCCCCTCCCCCACCCGATTTTTCCCCCGCCCCCGGGGCAGGCGCAGAATAAATGTCTGTATGAAGTTAAAAATTAAAAATAAAAAAAAAGCTAAAAACAACTCAAAGTCCTTTGCTTTTGAATGTGCGCTTACCTGGTTTTCTCTAGAGGCACCACTGTGAGGTGGCTCAAGCCCTTAGGCTCTGGAGTTAGACATCTGGGTTCCCATTCCAATTCCACCACTGACTAGCTTTGTCATATTGGACGCATAACTTTTTTGCGCTTCTACTTCTTGATCTTTCAAGTGTCATCAGAAGATAATTAGACACCCACACAATAGCAATGGGAGATTTTAACACCCCACCGTCAACATGAAACAGATCAACGAGACAGAAAGTTGAAAAGGATATCCAGGAACTGAACTTAGCTCTGCACCAAGCAGACCGAATAGACATCTACATTAACTCTCCACCCCAAATCAACAGAATATACATTCTTCTCAGCACCACATCACACTTATTCAAAAACTGACCACATAGTTGGAAGAAAAGCACTCCTCCGCAAATGCAAAAGAACAGAAATTACAACCAACTGTCTCTCAGACCCCAGGGCAGTCAAACTGGACCTCAGGATGAAGAAACTCACTCAAAACCGCTCAACTACACGGAAACGGAGCAATCTGCTCCTGAGTGACTACTGGGTACATAGCGAAATGAAGACAGAATAAAGATGTTCTTTGAAACCAATGAGAACAAAGACACAACATACCAGAATCTCTGGG
The DNA here is from genome assembly GCF_028885625.2 of Pongo pygmaeus. Classification (NCBI taxonomy): domain Eukaryota; kingdom Metazoa; phylum Chordata; class Mammalia; order Primates; family Hominidae; genus Pongo; species Pongo pygmaeus. Next base: position 53,212,418 of record NC_072380.2, read on the forward strand.
ATACATTGAAAGCAGTGTGTAGAGGGAAACGTAGCATTAAATGCCCACAAGAGAAAGCAGGAAAGATCTAAAATGGACACCCTCACGTCCCAATTCAAAGAACCAGGGAAGCAAGAGCAAACACAATGCCTGAATCAGTCAGTCAACTTCCAACAGGGCTCCAAGAGAGAATGAACCACCATGCCTCTTTAAATCCACGTTTCTATTTGGAATCTTCAATGAGAGATGAGACACTAAGCAGCTAGTTTTGGTGGAATGGCTGATTTTGTCAATGTTTTCGGTGTGTGAGTGTGTGTGTGTGTGTATGTATAGATAACTAAATTAAACTGATAATCTGGATGCTTACATTTCCATTCATTTAATTTGTGTATGTGAGCCCACGCACACGTATATACACACACACTAACACTTCCAGAACACTGACTTAGTGAAGAACTGGATTTCCAGTGTGTCAGACAAATTTCAGAAAGCGCTGAAGAAGGGCATTTCTGATGGATTTCACCGTTCCTGGAATTTTACTTTCCTTTATAACTTCGAGTTCTTCTCTGGAGATTTAATAGATAAAAGTCTTTTGCAGTGCACGTTATTTCATTGTATTTTTATAATTTATTTAAATTGTCATTTTAAATTGACAGATAAAAATGATAGATATTTATGGTGTACAACATGATGTTTCATATATGTATACATTGTGGAATGACACAAAAATCAAGCTAATTAACACATTCGTTTCCTCACATACTGATTTTATGGTGATGAGAACATGTTTCAAATCTACTCTGATAGCACATTTCAAGTATACAGTACATAGTTACCCACTGTGGTTGCCGTGCTGTTCAACATATCTCTAGAACTATTCGTATCTGAAATTTTGTATCATTAGACTAACATCTCCCAATCCCTCCCCGGCCCCTGCCTCGGGTAAGCAGCGTTCTGCTCTCTACGACTCTGAGTTCCACTTTTTTACATTGCACATAGAAGTGAGATCGTGCAGTATTTGTATTTCTGTGTTTGCTTTTTAAAACTTTATGATGTATTGATGTATTTTTTCAGACAGTGTCGGAGTCTGTCACCAAGGCTGGAGTACAGTGACACAAACACGGCTCACCACGGCCTCCACCTCCCGGGGTCAAGAGATCCTCCCACTTCAGCCTCCTGAGTAGCTAGGACTACAGGCGTCCAACACCACACCTGGCTAATTTTTGTATTTTTTGTAGAGATGGTTGATCTCCAACTCCAGGACTCAACTCTTCCTCCTCCCTTCTCCTCCCAAAGTCCTGGGATTACAGGCCTGAGCCACTGTGTCTGGCCTTTGCTTTATTTCACACAGTAGAACATCCTCTAGGCTCATTCATGTTGCTAATGATAAGATTTCTTTCTTTTTCAAGGCTGAATAGGATTCTATTGGATATATGTACCTATATAGATAGAGAGATAGATAGATAGACATTTATTATTATTGTTTTGGGGGGGATATGGTTTCGCTCGTGTTCCCCAGGCTGGAGTGCAGTGGCATGATTTCGGCTCACTACAACCTCTGCCTCCCAGGCTGAAGTGATTCTCCTGCCTCAGCTGAGATTAAAGGCATGTCCCATCATGTGCGGCCAATTTTGTGTTTCTAGGAGAGATGGGTTTTCACCATGTTGGCCAGGCTGGTCTCGAACTCCAACAATTCTACTTCAACTATTTATTGGATACAAATATTTATGTGTGAGAAACAAGATTTTCAAGAGTGAAAGATTTAAAAACGACTTAATTGTACATCAGTAAGAGGCTGGCTAACTAAATCAGAGTACGTTCATCCTTACAGAAGAATACTATGCAGCTAGAACAAAACCAAATGGAGGAAACTCTTCCAAATGGTAACTTGGAATGATGTTCAAGACTTATTGTAAAATAAGTTTACAGTAAGGTGTAAGGTACCTTATGGCAAAATTCTCTCAGAAATGTGTGTGTGTGGATTTCAAGTCATCCCAGTCCTAGAACATTGTGCTCTTTAGAGATGCCATACCTGTCTTTCCCTTTGTAATATCAAAGCAGTAATATCTTCTCTGGAGGCTTGTTGGGTGAATTGAATGGAAGAAAGTTAAGGAGGTACCAGAACCATTGCTGTTTCCCCTCCGTAGCCCTGCCACCCACTAAAGAAAGTTGGATGAGATTACTTAATGATTTCCCATTAAGTTGTATTTCCAAATATCATGATTACCATTTGAATGTAGTTGGTATGGAGCTTCGTGAGTGTGTGCTTCGTTTATTATGCATCACGTTCAGCTCCTTGTTATTTGCCTCCTAGTTATCATAGTAAAACTCTACTCCTCTACTCCGAGGAGCCCCTACCATCCGTATCGTCACTTTCCGGCCCAGCACTCTTCATGCTCGTTCGTTTAAAGCATTCTACATTGGGCAAATGAATCTTGGAAGGCAAAAGCTACTGAATTTAGCGAGTTTGTGGAGGCGTTCCCACCGATCAGCCAGGTGGAGTTCCACACACCCGATGACTGCACAACTCCTATAAGGCAGCAATATGCTGCAAACCCAGACGGCCACTCTTCTCACCCCTCGTCCCTTTGCTGTTCTGGATAATGAGGTCAATAGTCACCTAGGCAACTTGCACAACTAACTGAAATGGAGAAAGGCCTTCCGGCTGGTGACTAGCCGAGGTCCACCTGGCCCCAATAAGCTGCTGAACAAGAAGGGCTGCCAGAAATTTCCCCCTAGGGAATTTGGTGGAGACGAAGACCTGCTCACTGGACAACGGTTCCTCCCAGGATACCCCCAAGCTGAAGAAGCGGGCTCTGAGCCACCCCCTTTCACCCTCCTTTTCCCCACCCTGGCCTGCTGAAGGTGCGCGTCAGGATGCGGACTACTGAGCCCTAAAGAAATAAGTCCTTCCACTTTGACCCCACGGAGGATTGCCTGTGCGGATCTTCAACGAGTCTACCAGTGTCTAGACACGGGAGCAGTTCTGTCTGGCACAGCAGCTCCCTCAAGGAAGACAAGAGTGAGGAGAAAGGAAACTCAAGTCTGACCATTCTGTCCTGGGAGACAAGAGGAGGATCTCATCTCTCATCTTTCCAAGCAAGGCAACGAGACTTTCTCTCATCTTTCCAAGCAAGGCAAGGAGACTTTTTCTCATGAGGAAACAAAAAGAAGTTGGAAGGAACGAAACCAGCCTGGAAGGTGAATTCCTAAGGATTGCCCATTGAAACTGACAAAATGGCCCTTGTTTGACGAGAGGAATGAGCAGAGCATTGATGTGGTCAAAAAGGACTCGAGTGAGACTTTCCCAGCATGTTTCTACCAAAGCTTTGTCTAAGTTTCGCAAAACACTCTCCTAATAAGCAGATGTTTGGCTCTTCAGAAAGTCAACATGCAAAATGCCTTGAGCGTCCCATAACACTGATGCCATGATGTTGCCTTTGGTCTGCCCTCCTTTTCCTTTGACTGGACCACTGCCATCTCTTGGTAGCCATCGCTTTGATGACGCTTTGTCTTCAGGATCATATTGGCAAAGCCATGTTCCAAATTCCGGTTACAATTTGTCAAACAGGTGCCCCAGGATCGTGATCCCTCCTGTTGAAAATTTCCACTGATAGCTCTCGTCGTCACTGCAGCTGATCTGGGCACAATGGTTTTCACAGCCACTGCAGGATTCATCTTCCACATCTTCTCATCTCTTCTTGAAACAAGCCATACCTCCGTAAAGAGTTGATTTCTTTGGGCTAGTGTCCTTAGAAGCTTTTCTTCAAACATCAATGATTTCTTCATTCTTCCACCCAAGCTTCACCGTCAATTGGATGTTTGCTCTTGCTGCAATTTTAGCGGAATTCAAGTTGCACTGATAGGAGGCCTTTTCAGTGGATGTCTCATCCTTCTTAGTGCCTCCAATGAGATCCAGTTCAGAAAGGTTGTAAGAAGTTAGTACATGTTTATTTTAGTGAAAACGAATTGAAATCCATGCATAGATTTCTCACCATGTACATTTTCTATGAACTTTCGGAAGACCCCCTGTACTGAATATTGCCCAAATCCTGGGAGAGAAGTGGATGCGGTCCACTTCCTGTCTTCAGTTTGCCCACAGTGGAGGAGTGCACAGAGCAGGGAAAGGCAGCCCCAGAGAGAGGCATGCCCTCCAGCATGCAGCAGACTGCTGGCCCAGTCCTGGCTTCATGGGTTGCTGTGTGGGCCCAGCAAGCTGACCAACCTCCCTGAACCTTAATTTAATCCTAGGTAGCCCAATTCCACTCGCTATTATAGGACTGCTGTGCAGGGACAGTCAATTAACTTAAGAAAAGGAACCTGGCTCCAAGGTTGGCAACCGGGAATTCCAGTTGATTCCATGGGCGGACCCCCTGAGGAATTCCCAAGCTGAAGTCTCGTGGAAGATGAGGTTCAGTGTGACTAGACTGAAGCACCAATCCAATGAAGGGGAAGTCCCACCCACTCTGCCCTGTGCCTGTATAAAGGTGAGGCGGGGCGGCCGCGCCACTCATTGAAGCCGCCAGTTGGGAGAGGAGCAGAGCCAGGCCGGTGCTCCCGAAGGCAGCAAGATGTTGCGAGCCACAGCTCCCTGCTGGTTCCCACCTGCATACCCAGAAGCTAAGAAGGTGGCCAAGGAGGCGGCCCACGAGGCAAGCCGCCATTTGGGAGTGGAGCAGAGCCAGGTCGGTGTTCCCGAAGGCAGCAAGATGTTGCGAGCCACAGCTCCCTGCTGGTTCCCACCTGCATGCCCAGAAGCCAAGAAGGTGGCCGAGGAGGCGGCCCTCGAGGCAAGCCGCCAGTTGGGAGAGGAGCAGAGCCAGGCCGGTGCTCCCGAAGGCAGCAAGATGTTGCGAGCCACAGCTCCCTGCTGGTTCCCACCTGCATACCCAGAAGCTAAGAAGGTGGCCGAGGAGGCGCCCCACGAGGCAAGCCGCCATTTGGGGGTGGAGCAGAGCCAGGTCGGTGTTCCCGAAGGCAGCAAGATGTTGCGAGCCACAGCTCCCTGCTGGTTCCCTCCTGCATACCCAGAAGCCAAGAAGGTGGCCGAGGAGGCGGCCCTCGAGGCTCCAGAATTCCCACTGCCCTCTCATCAGCCTGCCCAGAGCTTCGGGCTCTGCGTGCCCCAGATGCACAACCAGGCCTCAGCACTCGTGGACATCCGGGCGGAGCCCCAGAATAGGGGTCCGGCGGTGCCCCCAGCGTGGCCCAAGATGGCGACGGAGGCGTGGTACTTCCCCGCGCAGAGGGGGTCGGCCTGCTGCTTGCCAGCCGCCCCAAGGCTGACAGAGAGGCCCTGTGGAGTCCGCATCTCAGCCCCCAGGGAGAGGAAGAGGATCGCCCACTTTCCCAGCCCCTGCTTGGTCGCAGGTCGCACCGATGCCAAGAGAACCCGGGTGGCCGGCAGCAGCCAACGCTCCAATGGCTCCAGGGTCGGCACACAGCCACGGAAGACTGGTCGCAACAGACGGGGGAGGGCATGCAAGACCTCCACCACACTCAGCTCTAAGCGAATCGTCCGTCGTCCATCCTTACCGACTTGGAAGAAACCCATTATCCTCCGAAGGTCTCGCTGCCAAGTCCCCACCGTCATCCGCCGAGGCTATCTCCAACTGTTCACCAAAGAGTGTCTCAAGTTCTGCGCCTCCCAGCAGGAGGCCGAGGAGAAGGCGCTGAACGAGGAGAAGGTGGCCTACGACTGCAGCCCCAACAAGAACATGTACCTGAATGTGGTCCTGAACACCCTCAAGAGACTGAAGGGCCTGACCCCCAGCTCCATGCCGGGCCTCAGCAGGGCCGCCCTGTACAGCCGCCTCCAGGAGTTCCTGCTCACCCAGGACCAGCTCAAGGAGAACGGCTACCCCTTCCCGCACCCCGAGCGGCCCGGAGGCGCCGTCCTCTTCACTGGCCAGGGGAAGGGGCCCGGCGACTCCTCCTGCAGGGTCTGCTGCCGTTGTGGCACCGACTACCTGGTGTCCTCCTCGGGCCGCTGTCTACGCGACCAGTTGTGTTATTATCACTGGGGGCGGGTCCGCTCCAGCCAAGTGGCTGGAGGCCGGGTTAGCCAGTACACCTGCTGTGCAGCTGCTCCTGGCTCAGTGGGCTGCCAGGTGGCGAAGCAGCACGTGTGGGACGGCCGCAAGGAGAGCCTCCATGGCTTCGTGAAGACCTTCAAGAAAGAGTTTTCCACAGACGCTTATCCAGGAATCTACGCCTTGGACTGTGAGATGTGCTACACCACGCATGGCCTGGAGCTGACCCGCGTCACCGTGGTGGACGCCGACATGCAAGTGGTGTACGACACCTTCGTCAAGCCCGACAACGAGATCGTGGACTACAACACCAGGTTTTCCGGAGTGACCGAGGCCGACGTCGCCAAGACGAGCGTCACGTTGCCCGAAGTCCAAGCCATCCTGCTGAGCTTTTCCAGTGCCCAAACCATCCTCATCGGGCACAGCCTGGAGAGCGATCTGCTGGCCCTCAAGCTGATCCACAGCACCGTGGTGGACACGGCCGTGCTCTTCCCGCACTACCTGGGTTTCCCCTACAAGCGTTCCCTCAGGAATCTCGCGGCCGACTACCTGGGACAGATCATCCAGGACAGCCAGGACGGCCACAACTCCAGCGAGGACGCAAACGCCTGCCTGCAGCTGGCGATGTGGAAGGTTCGACAGCGCGCCCAGATCCAGCCACGCCACCGGTCCGCCTCTCCCGCCGCCCTGGCCTGTCCTGAGCCCCAGGCCTCTTCCCAAACTGCCATCGATCCCGAGAGCTAGCCCTGTCCACCTCGCCGCAAAGCGAAAGAAACTGGAGCAGCCAGCGGCAGGAGAGGGCCAAAAGCCAAGACTAACCCCGACCCCGGACTCCCAGTCCCCCGGAGTCCCTGCCGCGGGCCGTCGTCCCTGTCCCCATCCCTCTGCCCCTCCCAGACCTCTGTCCTTCCACCAATGGGCTCCCCGAGGCCCCAGCCGCCACTCCCAGTCCCCGGAGACCCTGCCGCCGCCCCTGGCGCCTGTGCCCATCCCTCTGCCCCTCCCAGACCTCTGGCCTTCCACCACTAGCCTCCCCCAGCCCACCTGGACTTCCCCGGCCTCTGACAACAAGGCCAGCCCCCAGGCCCACCAGCCTCCTGATCGTCTTCGTTCTTGGGCCTCTTCCCCTTCTGTGGGGCTGTCTGAACCTCCCCTCCCCCACCCGATTTTTCCCCCGCCCCCGGGGCAGGCGCAGAATAAATGTCTGTATGAAGTTAAAAATTAAAAATAAAAAAAAAAGCTAAAAACAACTCAAAGTCCTTTGCTTTTGAATGTGCGCTTACCTGGTTTTCTCTAGAGGCACCACTGTGAGGTGGCTCAAGCCCTTAGGCTCTGGAGTTAGACATCTGGGTTCCCATTCCAATTCCACCACTGACTAGCTTTGTCATATTGGACGCATAACCTTTTTGCGCTTCTACTTCTTGATCTTTCAAGTGTCATCAGAAGATAATTAGACACCCACACAATAGCAATGGGAGATTTTAACACCCCACCGTCAACATGAAACAGATCAACGAGACAGAAAGTTGAAAAGGATATCCAGGAACTGAACTTAGCTCTGCACCAAGCAGACCGAATAGACATCTACATTAACTCTCCACCCCAAATCAACAGAATATACATTCTTCTCAGCACCACATCACACTTATTCCAAAACTGACCACATAGTTGGAAGGAAAGCACTCCTCCGCAAATGCAAAAGAACAGAAATTACAACCAACTGTCTCTCAGACCCCAGGGCAGTCAAACTGGACCTCAGGATGAAGAAACTCACTCAAAACCGCTCAACTACACGGAAACGGAGCAATCTGCTCCTGAGTGACTACTGGGTACATAGCGAAATGAAGACAGAATAAAGATGTTCTTTGAAACCAATGAGAACAAAGACACAACATACCAGAATCTCTGGGATACATTGAAAGCAGTGTGTAGAGGGAAACGTAGCATTAAATGCCCACAAGAGAAAGCAGGAAAGATCTAAAATGGACACCCTCACGTCCCAATTCAAAGAACCAGGGAAGCAAGAGCAAACACAATGCCTGAATCAGTCAGTCAACTTCCAACAGGGCTCCAAGAGAGAATGAACCACCATGCCTCTTTAAATCCACGTTTCTATTTGGAATCTTCAATGAGAGATGAGACACTAAGCAGCTAGTTTTGGTGGAATGGCTGATTTTGTCAATGTTTTCGGTGTGTGAGTGTGTGTGTGTGTGTATGTATAGATAACTAAATTAAACTGATAATCTGGATGCTTACATTTCCATTCATTTAATTTGTGTATGTGAGCCCACGCACACGTATATACACACACACTAACACTTCCAGAACACTGACTTAGTGAAGAACTGGATTTCCAGTGTGTCAGACAAATTTCAGAAAGCGCTGAAGAAGGGCATTTCTGATGGATTTCACCGTTCCTGGAATTTTATTTTCCTTTATAACTTAGAGTTCTTCTCTGGAGATTTAATAGATAAAAGTCTTTTGCAGTGTACGTTATTTCATTTTATTTTTATAATTTATTTAAATTGTCATTTTAAATTGACAGATAAAAATGATATATATTTATGGTGTACAACATGATGTTTCATATATGTATACATTGTGGAATGACACAAAAATCAAGCTAATTAACACATTCGTTTCCTCACATACTGATTTTATGGTGATGAGAACATGTTTCAAATCTACTCTGATAGCACATTTCAAGTATACAGTACATAGTTACCCACTGTGGTTGCCGTGCTGTTCAACATATCTCTAGAACTATTCGTATCTGAAATTTTGTATCATTAGACTAGCATCTCCCAATCCCTCCCCGGCCCCTGCCTCGGGTAAGCAGCGTTCTGCTCTCTACGACTCTGAGTTCCACTTTTTTACATTGCACATAGAAGTGAGATCGTGCAGTATTTGTATTTCTGTGTTTGCTTTTTAAAACTTTATGATGTATTGATGTATTTTTTCAGACAGTGTCGGAGTCTGTCACCAAGGCTGGAGAACAGTGACACAAACACGGCTCACCACGGCCTCCACCTCCCGGGGTCAAGAGATCCTCCCACTTCAGCCTCCTGAGTAGCTAGGACTACAGGCGTCCAACACCACACCTGGCTAATTTTTGTATTTTTTGTAGAGATGGTTGATCTCCAACTCCTGGGCTCAACTCTTCCTCCTCCCTTCTCCTCCCAAAGTCCTGGGATTACAGGCCTGAGCCACTGTGTCTGGCCTTTGCTTTATTTCACACAGTAGAACATCCTCTAGGCTCATTCATGTTGCTAATGATAAGATTTCTTTCTTTTTCAAGGCTGAATAGGATTCTATTGGATATATGTACCTATATAGATAGAGAGATAGATAGATAGATATTTATTATTATTGTTTTGGGGGGGATATGGTTTCGCTCGTGTTCCCCAGGCTGGAGTGCAGTGGCATGATTTCGGCTCACTACAACCTCTGCCTCCCAGGCTGAAGTGATTCTCCTGCCTCAGCTGAGATTAAAGGCATGTCCCATCATGTGCGGCCAATTTTGTGTTTCTAGGAGAGATGGGTTTTCACCATGTTGGCCAGGCTGGTCTCGAACTCCAACAATTCTACTTCAACTATTTATTGGATACAAATATTTATGTGTGAGAAACAAGATTTTCAAGAGTGAAAGATTTAAAAACGACTTAATTGTACATCAGTAAGAGGCTGGCTAACTAAATCAGAGTACGTTCATCCTTACAGAAGAATACTATGCAGCTAGAACAAAACCAAATGGAGGAAACTCTTCCAAATGGTAACTTGGAATGATGTTCAAGACTTATTGTAAAATAAGTTTACAGTAAGGTGTAAGGTACCTTATGGCAAAATTCTCTCAGAAATGTGTGTGTGTGGATTTCAAGTCATCCCAGTCCTAGAACATTGTGCTCTTTAGAGATGCCATACCTGTCTTTCCCTTTGTAATATCAAAGCAGTAATATCTTCTCTGGAGGCTTGTTGGGTGAATTGAATGGAAGAAAGTTAAGGAGGTACCAGAACCATTGCTGTTTCCCCTCCGTAGCCCTGCCACCCACTAAAGAAAGTTGGATGAGATTACTTAATGATTTCCCATTAAGTTGTATTTCCAAATATCATGATTACCATTTGAATGTAGTTGGTATGGAGCTTCGTGAGTGTGTGCTTCGTTTATTATGCATCACGTTCAGCTCCTTGTTATTTGCCTCCTAGTTATCATAGTAAAACTCTACTCCTCTACTCCGAGGAGCCCCTACCATCCGTATCGTCACTTTCCGGCCCAGCACTCTTCATGCTCGTTCGTTTAAAGCATTCTACATTGGGCAAATGAATCTTGGAAGGCAAAAGCTACTGAATTTAGCGAGTTTGTGGAGGCGTTCCCACCGATCAGCCAGGTGGAGTTCCACACACCCGATGACTGCACAACTCCTATAAGGCAGCAATATGCTGCAAACCCAGACGGCCACTCTTCTCACCCCTCGTCCCTTTGCTGTTCTGGATAATGAGGTCAATAGTCACCTAGGCAACTTGCAAAACTAACTGAAATGGAGAAAGGCCTTCCGGCTGGTGACTAGCCGAGGTCCACCTGGCCCCAATAAGCTGCTGAACAAGAAGGGCTGCCAGAACTTTCCCCCTAGGGAATTTGGTGGAGACGAAGACCTGCTCACTGGACAACGGTTCCTCCCAGGATACCCCCAAGCTGAAGAAGCGGGCTCTGAGCCACCCCCTTTCACCCTCCTTTTCCCCACCCTGGCCTGCTGAAGGTGCGCGTCAGGATGTGGACTACTGAGCCCTAAAGAAATAAGTCCTTCCACTTTGACCCCACGGAGGATTGCCTGTGCGGATCTTCAACGAGTCTACCAGTGTCTAGACACGGGAGCAGTTCTGTCTGGCACAGCAGCTCCCTCAAGGAAGACAAGAGTGAGGAGAAAGGAAACTCAAGTCTGACCATTCTGTCCTGGGAGACAAGAGGAGGATCTCATCTCTCATCTTTCCAAGCAAGGCAACGAGACTTTCTCTCATCTTTCCAAGCAAGGCAAGGAGACTTTTTCTCATGAGGAAACAAAAAGAAGTTGGAAGGAACGAAACCAGCCTGGAAGGTGAATTCCTAAGGATTGCCCATTGAAACTGACAAAATGGCCCTTGTTTGACGAGAGGAATGAGCAGAGCATTGATGTGGTCAAAAAGGACTCGAGTGAGACTTTCCCAGCATGTTTCTACCAAAGCTTTGTCTAAGTTTCGCAAAACACTCTCCTAATAAGCAGATGTTTGGCTCTTCAGAAAGTCAACATGCAAAATGCCTTGAGCGTCCCATAACACTGATGCCATGATGTTGCCTTTGGTCTGCCCTCCTTTTCCTTTGACTGGACCACTGCCATCTCTTGGTAGCCATCGCTTTGATGACGCTTTGTCTTCAGGATCATATTGGCAAAGCCATGTTCCAAATTCCGGTTACAATTTGTCAAACAGGTGCCCCAGGATCGTGATCCCTCCTGTTGAAAATTTCCACTGATAGCTCTCGTCGTCACTGCAGCTGATCTGGGCACAATGGTTTTCACAGCCACTGCAGGATTCATCTTCCACATCTTCTCATCTCTTCTTGAAACAAGCCATACCTCCGTAAAGAGTTGATTTCTTTGGGCTAGTGTCCTTAGAAGCTTTTCTTCAAACATCAATGATTTCTTCATTCTTCCACCCAAGCTTCACCGTCAATTGGATGTTTGCTCTTGCTGCAATTTTAGCGGAATTCAAGTTGCACTGATAGGAGGCCTTTTCAGTGGATGTCTCATCCTTCTTAGTGCCTCCAATGAGATCCAGTTCAGAAAGGTTGTAAGAAGTTAGTACATGTTTATTTTAGTGAAAACGAATTGAAATCCATGCATAGATTTCTCACCATGTACATTTTCTATGAACTTTCGGAAGACCCCCTGTACTGAATATTGCCCAAATCCTGGGAGAGAAGTGGATGCGGTCCACTTCCTGTCTTCAGTTTGCCCACAGTGGAGGAGTGCACAGAGCAGGGAAAGGCAGCCCCAGAGAGAGGCATGCCCTCCAGCATGCAGCAGACTGCTGGCCCAGTCCTGGCTCCATGGGTTGCTGTGTGGGCCCAGCAAGCTGACCAACCTCCCTGAACCTTAATTTAATCCTAGGTAGCCCAATTCCACTCGCTATTATAGGACTGCTGTGCAGGGACAGTCAATTAACTTAAGAAAAGGAACCTAGCTCCAAGGTTGGCAACCGGGAATTCCAGTTGATTCCATGGGCGGACCCCCTGAGGAATTCCCAAGCTGAAGTCTCGTGGAAGATGAGGTTCAGTGTGACTAGACTGAAGCACCAATCCAATGAAGGGGAAGTCCCACCCACTCTGCCCTGTGCCTGTATAAAGGTGAGGCGGGGCGGCCGCGCCACTCATTGAAGCCGCCAGTTGGGAGAGGAGCAGAGCCAGGCCGGTGCTCCCGAAGGCAGCAAGATGTTGCGAGCCACAGCTCCCTGCTGGTTCCCACCTGCATACCCAGAAGCTAAGAAGGTGGCCGAGGAGGCGCCCCACGAGGCAAGCCGCCATTTGGGAGTGGAGCAGAGCCAGGTCGGTGTTCCCGAAGGCAGCAAGATGTTGCGAGCCACAGCTCCCTGCTGGTTCCCTCCTGCTTACCCAGAAGCCAAGAAGGTGGCCGAGGAGGCGGCCCTCGAGGCTCCAGAATTCCCACTGCCCTCTCATCAGCCTGCCCAGAGCTTCGGGCTCTGCGTGCCCCAGATGCACAACCAGGCCTCAGCACTCATGGACATCCGGGCGGAGCCCCAGAATAGGGGTCCGGCGGTGCCCCCAGCGTGGCCCAAGATGGCGACGGAGGCGTGGTACTTCCCCGCGCAGAGGGGGTCGGCCTGCTGCTTGCCAGCCGCCCCAAGGCTGACAGAGAGGCCCTGTGGAGTCCGCATCTCAGCCCTCAGGGAGAGGAAGAGGATCGCCCACTTTCCCAGCCCCTGCTTGGTCGCAGGTCGCACCGATGCCAAGAGAACCCGGGTGGCCGGCAGCAGCCAACGCTCCAATGGCTCCAGGGTCAGCACACAGCCACGGAAGACTGGTCGCAACAGACGGGGGAGGGCATGCAAGACCTCCACCACACTCAGCTCTAAGCGAATCGTCCGTCGTCCATCCTTACCGACTTGGAAGAAACCCATTATCCTCCGAAGGTCTCGCTGCCAAGTCCCCACCGTCATCCGCCGAGGCTATCTCCAACTGTTCACCAAAGAGTGTCTCAAGTTCTGCGCCTCCCAGCAGGAGGCCGAGTAGAAGGCGCTGAACGAGGAGAAGGTGGCCTACGACTGCAGCCCCAACAAGAACATGTACCTGAATGTGGTCCTGAACACCCTCAAGAGACTGAAGGGCCTGACCCCCAGCTCCATGCCGGGCCTCAGCAGGGCCGCCCTGTACAGCCGCCTCCAGGAGTTCCTGCTCACCCAGGACCAGCTCAAGGAGAACGGCTACCCCTTCCCGCACCCCGAGCGGCCCGGAGGCGCCGTCCTCTTCACTGGCCAGGGGAAGGGGCCCGGCGACTCCTCCTGCAGGGTCTGCTGCCGTTGTGGCACCGACTACCTGGTGTCCTCCTCGGGCCGCTGTCTACGCGACCAGTTGTGTTATTATCACTGGGGGCGGGTCCGCTCCAGCCAAGTGGCTGGAGGCCGGGTTAGCCAGTACACCTGCTGTGCAGCTGCTCCTGGCTCAGTGGGCTGCCAGGTGGCGAAGCAGCACGTGCGGGATGGCCGCAAGGAGAGCCTCCATGGCTTCGTGAAGACCTTCAAGAAAGAGTTTTCCACAGACGCTTATCCAGGAATCTACGCCTTGGACTGTGAGATGTGCTACACCACGCATGGCCTGGAGCTGACCCGCGTCACCGTGGTGGACGCCGACATGCAAGTGGTGTACGACACCTTCGTCAAGCCCGACAACGAGATCGTGGACTACAACACCAGGTTTTCCGGAGTGACCGAGGCCGACGTCGCCAAGACGAGCGTCACGTTGCCCGAAGTCCAAGCCATCCTGCTGAGCTTTTTCAGCGCCCAAACCATCCTCATCGGGCACAGCCTGGAGAGCGATCTGCTGGCCCTCAAGCTGATCCACAGCACCGTGGTGGACACGGCCGTGCTCTTCCCGCACTACCTGGGTTTCCCCTACAAGCGTTCCCTCAGGAATCTCGCGGCCGACTACCTGGGACAGATCATCCAGGACAGCCAGGACGGCCACAACTCCAGCGAGGACGCAAACGCCTGCCTGCAGCTGGCGATGTGGAAGGTTCGACAGCGCGCCCAGATCCAGCCACGCCACTGGTCCGCCTCTCCCGCCGCCCTGGCCTGTCCTGAGCCCCAGGCCTCTTCCCAAACTGCCATCGATCCCGAGAGCTAGCCCTGTCCACCTCGCCGCAAAGCGAAAGAAACTGGAGCAGCCGGCGGCAGGAGAGGGCCAAAAGCCAAGACTAACCCCGACCCCGGACTCCCAGTCCCCCGGAGTCCCTGCCGCGGGCCGTCGTCCCTGTCCCCATCCCTCTGCCCCTCCCAGACCTCTGTCCTTCCACCAATGGGCTCCCCGAGGCCCCAGCCGCCACTCCCAGTCCCCGGAGACCCTGCCGCCGCCCCTGGCGCCTGTGCCCATCCCTCTGCCCCTCCCAGACCTCTGGCATTCCACCACTAGCCTCCCCCAGCCCACCTGGACTTCCCCGGCCTCTGACAACAAGGCCAGCCCCCAGGCCCACCAGCCTCCTGATCGTCTTCGTTCTTGGGCCTCTTCCCCTTCTGTGGGGCTGTCTGAACCTCCCCTCCCCCACCCGATTTTTCCCCCGCCCCCGGGGCAGGCGCAGAATAAATGTCTGTATGAAGTTAAAAATTAAAAATAAAAAAAAAGCTAAAAACAACTCAAAGTCCTTTGCTTTTGAATGTGCGCTTACCTGGTTTTCTCTAGAGGCACCACTGTGAGGTGGCTCAAGCCCTTAGGCTCTGGAGTTAGACATCTGGGTTCCCATTCCAATTCCACCACTGACTAGCTTTGTCATATTGGACGCATAACCTTTTTGCGCTTCTACTTCTTGATCTTTCAAGTGTCATCAGAAGATAATTAGACACCCACACAATAGCAATGGGAGATTTTAACACCCCACCGTCAACATGAAACAGATCAACGAGACAGAAAGTTGAAAAGGATATCCAGGAACTGAACTTAGCTCTGCACCAAGCAGACCGAATAGACATCTACATTAACTCTCCACCCCAAATCAACAGAATATACATTCTTCTCAGCACCACATCACACTTATTCCAAAACTGACCACATAGTTGGAAGGAAAGCACTCCTCCGCAAATGCAAAAGAACAGAAATTACAACCAACTGTCTCTCAGACCCCAGGGCAGTCAAACTGGACCTCAGGATGAAGAAACTCACTCAAAACCGCTCAACTACACGGAAACGGAGCAATCTGCTCCTGAGTGACTACTGGGTACATAGCGAAATGAAGACAGAATAAAGATGTTCTTTGAAATCAATGAGAACAAAGACACAACATACCAGAATCTCTGGGATACATTGAAAGCAGTGTGTAGAGGGAAACGTAGCATTAAATGCCCACAAGAGAAAGCAGGAAAGATCTAAAATGGACACCCTCACGTCCCAATTCAAAGAACCAGGGAAGCAAGAGCAAACACAATGCCTGAATCAGTCAGTCAACTTCCAACAGGGCTCCAAGAGAGAATGAACCACCATGCCTCTTTAAATCCACGTTTCTATTTGGAATCTTCAATGAGAGATGAGACACTAAGCAGCTAGTTTTGGTGGAATGGCTGATTTTGTCAATGTTTTCGGTGTGTGAGTGTGTGTGTGTGTGTGTATGTATAGATAACTAAATTAAACGGATAATCTGGATGCTTACATTTCCATTCATTTAATTTGTGTATGTGAGCCCACGCACACGTATATACACACACACTAACACTTCCAGAACACTGACTTAGTGAAGAACTGGATTTCCAGTGTGTCAGACAAATTTCAGAAAGCGCTGAAGAAGGGCATTTCTGATGGATTTCACCGTTCCTGGAATTTTATTTTCCTTTATAACTTAGAGTTCTTCTCTGGAGATTTAATAGATAAAAGTCTTTTGCAGTGTACGTTATTTCATTTTATTTTTATAATTTATTTAAATTGTCATTTTAAATTGACAGATAAAAATGATATATATTTATGGTGTACAACATGATGTTTCATTTATGTATACATTGTGGAATGACACAAAAATCAAGCTAATGAACACATTCGTTTCCTCACATACTGATTTTATGGTGATGAGAACATGTTTCAAATCTACTCTGATAGCACATTTCAAGTATACAGTACATAGTTACCCACTGTGGTTGCCGTGCTGTTCAACATATCTCTAGAACTATTCGTATCTGAAATTTTGTATCATTAGACTAACATCTCCCAATCCCTCCCCGGCCCCTGCCTCGGGTAAGCAGCGTTCTGCTCTCTACGACTCTGAGTTCCACTTTTTTACATTGCACATAGAAGTGAGATCGTGCAGTATTTGTATTTCTGTGTTTGCTTTTTAAAACTTTATGATGTATTGATGTATTTTTTCAGACAGTGTCGGAGTCTGTCACCAAGGCTGGAGTACAGTGACACAAACACGGCTCACCACGGCCTCCACCTCCCGGGGTCAAGAGATCCTCCCACTTCAGCCTCCTGAGTAGCTAGGACTACAGGCGTCCAACACCAAACCTGGCTAATTTTTGTATTTTTTGTAGAGATGGTTGATCTCCAACTCCTGGGCTCAACTCTTCCTCCTCCCTTCTCCTCCCAAAGTCCTGGGATTACAGGCCTGAGCCACTGTGTCTGGCCTTTGCTTTATTTCACACAGTAGAACATCCTCTAGGCTCATTCATGTTGCTAATGATAAGATTTCTTTCTTTTTCAAGGCTGAATAGGATTCTATTGGATATATGTACCTATATAGATAGAGAGATAGATAGATAGATATTTATTATTATTGTTTTGGGGGGGATATGGTTTCGCTCGTGTTCCCCAGGCTGGAGTGCAGTGGCATGATTTCGGCTCACTACAACCTCTGCCTCCCAGGCTGAAGTGATTCTCCTGCCTCAGCTGAGATTAAAGGCATGTCCCATCATGTGCGGCCAATTTTGTGTTTCTAGGAGAGATGGGTTTTCACCATGTTGGCCAGGCTGGTCTCGAACTCCAACAATTCTACTTCAACTATTTATTGGATACAAATATTTATGTGTGAGAAACAAGATTTTCAAGAGTGAAAGATTTAAAAACGACTTAATTGTACATCAGTAAGAGGCTGGCTAACTAAATCAGAGTACGTTCATCCTTACAGAAGAATACTATGCAGCTAGAACAAAACCAAATGGAGGAAACTCTTCCAAATGGTAACTTGGAATGATGTTCAAGACTTATTGTAAAATAAGTTTACAGTAAGGTGTAAGGTACATTATGGCAAAATTCTCTCAGAAATGTGTGTGTGTGGATTTCAAGTCATCCCAGTCCTAGAACATTGTGCTCTTTAGAGATGCCATACCTGTCTTTCCCTTTGTAATATCAAAGCAGTAATATCTTCTCTGGAGGCTTGTTGGGTGAATTGAATGGAAGAAAGTTAAGGAGGTACCAGAACCATTGCTGTTTCCCCTCCGTAGC
The DNA here is from genome assembly GCF_028885625.2 of Pongo pygmaeus. Classification (NCBI taxonomy): domain Eukaryota; kingdom Metazoa; phylum Chordata; class Mammalia; order Primates; family Hominidae; genus Pongo; species Pongo pygmaeus. The sequence continues at coordinate 53,230,112 of NC_072380.2, forward strand.
CCTGCCACCCACTAAAGAAAGTTGGATGAGATTACTTAATGATTTCCCATTAAGTTGTATTTCCAAATATCATGATTACCATTTGAATGTAGTTGGTATGGAGCTTCGTGAGTGTGTGCTTCGTTTATTATGCATCACGTTCAGCTCCTTGTTATTTGCCTCCTAGTTATCATAGTAAAACTCTACTCCTCTACTCCGAGGAGCCCCTACCATCCGTATCGTCACTTTCCGGCCCAGCACTCTTCATGCTCGTTCGTTTAAAGCATTCTACATTGGGCAAATGAATCTTGGAAGGCAAAAGCTACTGAATTTAGCGAGTTTGTGGAGGCGTTCCCACCGATCAGCCAGGTGGAGTTCCACACACCCGATGACTGCACAACTCCTATAAGGCAGCAATATGCTGCAAACCCAGACGGCCACTCTTCTCACCCCTCGTCCCTTTGCTGTTCTGGATAATGAGGTCAATAGTCACCTAGGCAACTTGCAAAACTAACTGAAATGGAGAAAGGCCTTCCGGCTGGTGACTAGCCGAGGTCCACCTGGCCCCAATAAGCTGCTGAACAAGAAGGGCTGCCAGAAATTTCCCCCTAGGGAATTTGGTGGAGACGAAGACCTGCTCACTGGACAACGGTTCCTCCCAGGATACCCCCAAGCTGAAGAAGCGGGCTCTGAGCCACCCCCTTTCACCCTCCTTTTCCCCACCCTGGCCTGCTGAAGGTGCGCGTCAGGATGCGGACTACTGAGCCCTAAAGAAATAAGTCCTTCCACTTTGACCCCACGGAGGATTGCCTGTGCGGATCTTCAACGAGTCTACCAGTGTCTAGACACGGGAGCAGTTCTGTCTGGCACAGCAGCTCCCTCAAGGAAGACAAGAGTGAGGAGAAAGGAAACTCAAGTCTGACCATTCTGTCCTGGGAGACAAGAGGAGGATCTCATCTCTCATCTTTCCAAGCAAGGCAACGAGACTTTCTCTCATCTTTCCAAGCAAGGCAAGGAGACTTTTTCTCATGAGGAAACAAAAAGAAGTTGGAAGGAACGAAACCAGCCTGGAAGGTGAATTCCTAAGGATTGCCCATTGAAACTGACAAAATGGCCCTTGTTTGACGAGAGGAATGAGCAGAGCATTGATGTGGTCAAAAAGGACTCGAGTGAGACTTTCCCAGCATGTTTCTACCAAAGCTTTGTCTAAGTTTCGCAAAACACTCTCCTAATAAGCAGATGTTTGGCTCTTCAGAAAGTCAACATGCAAAATGCCTTGAGCGTCCCATAACACTGATGCCATGATGTTGCCTTTGGTCTGCCCTCCTTTTCCTTTGACTGGACCACTGCCATCTCTTGGTAGCCATCGCTTTGATGACGCTTTGTCTTCAGGATCATATTGGCAAAGCCATGTTCCAAATTCCGGTTACAATTTGTCAAACAGGTGCCCCAGGATCGTGATCCCTCCTGTTGAAAATTTCCACTGATAGCTCTCGTCGTCACTGCAGCTGATCTGGGCACAATGGTTTTCACAGCCACTGCAGGATTCATCTTCCACATCTTCTCATCTCTTCTTGAAACAAGCCATACCTCCGTAAAGAGTTGATTTCTTTGGGCTAGTGTCCTTAGAAGCTTTTCTTCAAACATCAATGATTTCTTCATTCTTCCACCCAAGCTTCACCGTCAATTGGATGTTTGCACTTGCTGCAATTTTAGCGGAATTCAAGTTGCACTGATAGGAGGCCTTTTCAGTGGATGTCTCATCCTTCTTAGTGCCTCCAATGAGATCCAGTTCAGAAAGGTTGTAAGAAGTTAGTACATGTTTATTTTAGTGAAAACGAATTGAAATCCATGCATAGATTTCTCACCATGTACATTTCCTATGAACTTTCGGAAGACCCCCTGTACTGAATATTGCCCAAATCCTGGGAGAGAAGTGGATGCGGTCCACTTCCTGTCTTCAGTTTGCCCACAGTGGAGGAGTGCACAGAGCAGGGAAAGGCAGCCCCAGAGAGAGGCATGCCCTCCAGCATGCAGCAGACTGCTGGCCCAGTCCTGGCTCCATGGGTTGCTGTGTGGGCCCAGCAAGCTGACCAACCTCCCTGAACCTTAATTTAATCCTAGGTAGCCCAATTCCACTCGCTATTATAGGACTGCTGTGCAGGGACAGTCAATTAACTTAAGAAAAGGAACCTAGCTCCAAGGTTGGCAACCGGGAATTCCAGTTGATTCCATGGGCGGACCCCCTGAGGAATTCCCAAGCTGAAGTCTCGTGGAAGATGAGGTTCAGTGTGACTAGACTGAAGCACCAATCCAATGAAGGGGAAGTCCCACCCACTCTGCCCTGTGCCTGTATAAAGGTGAGGCGGGGCGGCCGCGCCACTCATTGAAGCCGCCAGTTGGGAGAGGAGCAGAGCCAGGCCGGTGCTCCCGAAGGCAGCAAGATGTTGCGAGCCACAGCTCCCTGCTGGTTCCCACCTGCATACCCAGAAGCTAAGAAGGTGGCCGAGGAGGCGGCCCACGAGGCAAGCCGCCATTTGGGAGAGGAGCAGAGCCAGGTCGGTGTTCCCGAAGGCAGCAAGATGTTGCGAGCCACAGCTCCCTGCTGGTTCCCACCTGCATGCCCAGAAGCCAAGAAGGTGGCCGAGGAGGCGGCCCTCGAGGCAAGCCGCCAGTTGGGAGAGGAGCAGAGCCAGGCCGGTGCTCCCGAAGGCAGCAAGATGTTGCGAGCCACAGCTCCCTGCTGGTTCCCACCTGCATACCCAGAAGCTAAGAAGGTGGCCGAGGAGGCGCCCCACGAGGCAAGCCGCCATTTGGGGGTGGAGCAGAGCCAGGTCGGTGTTCCCGAAGGCAGCAAGATGTTGCGAGCCACAGCTCCCTGCTGGTTCCCTCCTGCATACCCAGAAGCCAAGAAGGTGGCCGAGGAGGCGGCCCTCGAGGCTCCAGAATTCCCACTGCCCTCTCATCAGCCTGCCCAGAGCTTCGGGCTCTGCGTGCCCCAGATGCACAACCAGGCCTCAGCACTCGTGGACATCCGGGCGGAGCCCCAGAATAGGGGTCCGGCGGTGCCCCCAGCGTGGCCCAAGATGGCGACGGAGGCGTGGTACTTCCCCGCGCAGAGGGGGTCGGCCTGCTGCTTGCCAGCCGCCCCAAGGCTGACAGAGAGGCCCTGTGGAGTCCGCATCTCAGCCCCCAGGGAGAGGAAGAGGATCGCCCACTTTCCCAGCCCCTGCTTGGTCGCAGGTCGCACCGATGCCAAGAGAACCCGGGTGGCCGGCAGCAGCCAACGCTCCAATGGCTCCAGGGTCGGCACACAGCCACGGAAGACTGGTCGCAACAGACGGGGGAGGGCATGCAAGACCTCCACCACACTCAGCTCTAAGCGAATCGTCCGTCGTCCATCCTTACCGACTTGGAAGAAACCCATTATCCTCCGAAGGTCTCGCTGCCAAGTCCCCACCGTCATCCGCCGAGGCTATCTCCAACTGTTCACCAAAGAGTGTCTCAAGTTCTGCGCCTCCCAGCAGGAGGCCGAGGAGAAGGCGCTGAACGAGGAGAAGGTGGCCTACGACTGCAGCCCCAACAAGAACATGTACCTGAATGTGGTCCTGAACACCCTCAAGAGACTGAAGGGCCTGACCCCCAGCTCCATGCCGGGCCTCAGCAGGGCCGCCCTGTACAGCCGCCTCCAGGAGTTCCTGCTCACCCAGGACCAGCTCAAGGAGAACGGCTACCCCTTCCCGCACCCCGAGCGGCCCGGAGGCGCCGTCCTCTTCACTGGCCAGGGGAAGGGGCCCGGCGACTCCTCCTGCAGGGTCTGCTGCCGTTGTGGCACCGACTACCTGGTGTCCTCCTCGGGCCGCTGTCTACGCGACCAGTTGTGTTATTATCACTGGGGGCGGGTCCGCTCCAGCCAAGTGGCTGGAGGCCGGGTTAGCCAGTACACCTGCTGTGCAGCTGCTCCTGGCTCAGTGGGCTGCCAGGTGGCAAAGCAGCACGTGCGGGACGGCCGCAAGGAGAGCCTCCATGGCTTCGTGAAGACCTTCAAGAAAGAGTTTTCCACAGATGCTTATCCAGGAATCTACGCCTTGGACTGTGAGATGTGCTACACCACGCATGGCCTGGAGCTGACCCGCGTCACCGTGGTGGACGCCGACATGCAAGTGGTGTACGACACCTTCGTCAAGCCCGACAACGAGATCGTGGACTACAACACCAGGTTTTCCGGAGTGACCGAGGCCGACGTCGCCAAGACGAGCGTCACGTTGCCCGAAGTCCAAGCCATCCTGCTGAGCTTTTCCAGCGCCCAAACCATCCTCATCGGGCACAGCCTGGAGAGCGATCTGCTGGCCCTCAAGCTGATCCACAGCACCGTGGTGGACACGGCCGTGCTCTTCCCGCACTACCTGGGTTTCCCCTACAAGCGTTCCCTCAGGAATCTCGCGGCCGACTACCTGGGACAGATCATCCAGGACAGCCAGGACGGCCACAACTCCAGCGAGGACGCAAACGCCTGCCTGCAGCTGGCGATGTGGAAGGTTCGACAGCGCGCCCAGATCCAGCCACGCCACCGGTCCGCCTCTCCTGCCGCCCTGGCCTGTCCTGAGCCCCAGGCCTCTTCCCAAACTGCCATCGATCCCGAGAGCTAGCCCTGTCCACCTCGCCGCAAAGCGAAAGAAACTGGAGCAGCCGGCGGCAGGAGAGGGCCAAAAGCCAAGACTAACCCCGACCCCGGACTCCCAGTCCCCCGGAGTCCCTGCCGCGGGCCGTCGTCCCTGTCCCCATCCCTCTGCCCCTCCCAGACCTCTGTCCTTCCACCAATGGGCTCCCCGAGGCCCCAGCCGCCACTCCCAGTCCCCGGAGACCCTGCCGCCGCCCCTGGCGCCTGTGCCCATCCCTCTGCCCCTCCCAGACCTCTGGCCTTCCACCACTAGCCTCCCCCAGCCCACCTGGACTTCCCCGGCCTCTGACAACAAGGCCAGCCCCCAGGCCCACCAGCCTCCTGATCGTCTTCGTTCTTGGGCCTCTTCCCCTTCTGTGGGGCTGTCTGAACCTCCCCTCCCCCACCCGATTTTTCCCCCGCCCCCGGGGCAGGCGCAGAATAAATGTCTGTATGAAGTTAAAAATTAAAAATAAAAAAAAAAGCTAAAAACAACTCAAAGTCCTTTGCTTTTGAATGTGCGCTTACCTGGTTTTCTCTAGAGGCACCACTGTGAGGTGGCTCAAGCCCTTAGGCTCTGGAGTTAGACATCTGGGTTCCCATTCCAATTCCACCACTGACTAGCTTTGTCATATTGGACGCATAACCTTTTTGCGCTTCTACTTCTTGATCTTTCAAGTGTCATCAGAAGATAATTAGACACCCACACAATAGCAATGGGAGATTTTAATACCCCACCGTCAACATGAAACAGATCAACGAGACAGAAAGTTGAAAAGGATATCCAGGAACTGAACTTAGCTCTGCACCAAGCAGACCGAATAGACATCTACATTAACTCTCCACCCCAAATCAACAGAATATACATTCTTCTCAGCACCACATCACACTTATTCCAAAACTGACCACATAGTTGGAAGGAAAGCACTCCTCCGCAAATGCAAAAGAACAGAAATTACAACCAACTGTCTCTCAGACCCCAGGGCAGTCAAACTGGACCTCAGGATGAAGAAACTCACTCAAAACCGCTCAACTACACGGAAACGGAGCAATCTGCTCCTGAGTGACTACTGGGTACATAGCGAAATGAAGACAGAATAAAGATGTTCTTTGAAACCAATGAGAACAAAGACACAACATACCAGAATCTCTGGGATACATTGAAAGCAGTGTGTAGAGGGAAACGTAGCATTAAATGCCCACAAGAGAAAGCAGGAAAGATCTAAAATGGACACCCTCACGTCCCAATTCAAAGAACCAGGGAAGCAAGAGCAAACACAATGCCTGAATCAGTCAGTCAACTTCCAACAGGGCTCCAAGAGAGAATGAACCACCATGCCTCTTTAAATCCACGTTTCTATTTGGAATCTTCAATGAGAGATGAGACACTAAGCAGCTAGTTTTGGTGGAATGGCTGATTTTGTCAATGTTTTCGGTGTGTGAGTGTGTGTGTGTGTGTATGTATAGATAACTAAATTAAACTGATAATCTGGATGCTTACATTTCCATTCATTTAATTTGTGTATGTGAGCCCACGCACACGTATATACACACACACTAACACTTCCAGAACACTGACTTAGTGAAGAACTGGATTTCCAGTGTGTCAGACAAATTTCAGAAAGCGCTGAAGAAGGGCATTTCTGATGGATTTCACCGTTCCTGGAATTTTATTTTCCTTTATAACTTAGAGTTCTTCTCTGGAGATTTAATAGATAAAAGTCTTTTGCAGTGTACGTTATTTCATTTTATTTTTATAATTTATTTAAATTGTCATTTTAAATTGACAGATAAAAATGATATATATTTATGGTGTACAACATGATGTTTCATATATGTATACATTGTGGAATGACACAAAAATCAAGCTAATTAACACATTCGTTTCCTCACATACTGATTTTATGGCGATGAGAACATGTTTCAAATCTACTCTGATAGCACATTTCAAGTATACAGTACATAGTTACCCACTGTGGTTGCCGTGCTGTTCAACATATCTCTAGAACTATTCGTATCTGAAATTTTGTATCATTAGACTAACATCTCCCAATCCCTCCCCGGCCCCTGCCTCGGGTAAGCAGCGTTCTGCTCTCTACGACTCTGAGTTCCACTTTTTTACATTGCACATAGAAGTGAGATCGTGCAGTATTTGTATTTCTGTGTTTGCTTTTTAAAACTTTATGATGTATTGATGTATTTTTTCAGACAGTGTCGGAGTCTGTCACCAAGGCTGGAGTACAGTGACACAAACACGGCTCACCACGGCCTCCACCTCCCGGGGTCAAGAGATCCTCCCACTTCAGCCTCCTGAGTAGCTAGGACTACAGGCGTCCAACACCACACCTGGCTAATTTTTGTATTTTTTGTAGAGATGGTTGATCTCCAACTCCTGGGCTCAACTCTTCCTCCTCCCTTCTCCTCCCAAAGTCCTGGGATTACAGGCCTGAGCCACTGTGTCTGGCCTTTGCTTTATTTCACACAGTAGAACATCCTCTAGGCTCATTCATGTTGCTAATGATAAGATTTCTTTCTTTTTCAAGGCTGAATAGGATTCTATTGGATATATGTACCTATATAGATAGAGAGATAGATAGATAGACATTTATTATTATTGTTTTGGGGGGGATATGGTTTCGCTCGTGTTCCCCAGGCTGGAGTGCAGTGGCATGATTTCGGCTCACTACAACCTCTGCCTCCCAGGCTGAAGTGATTCTCCTGCCTCAGCTGAGATTAAAGGCATGTCCCATCATGTGCGGCCAATTTTGTGTTTCTAGGAGAGATGGGTTTTCACCATGTTGGCCAGGCTGGTCTCGAACTCCAACAATTCTACTTCAACTATTTATTGGATACAAATATTTATGTGTGAGAAACAAGATTTTCAAGAGTGAAAGATTTAAAAACGACTTAATTGTACATCAGTAAGAGGCTGGCTAACTAAATCAGAGTACGTTCATCCTTACAGAAGAATACTATGCAGCTAGAACAAAACCAAATGGAGGAAACTCTTCCAAATGGTAACTTGGAATGATGTTCAAGACTTATTGTAAAATAAGTTTACAGTAAGGTGTAAGGTACCTTATGGCAAAATTCTCTCAGAAATGTGTGTGTGTGGATTTCAAGTCATCCCAGTCCTAGAACATTGTGCTCTTTAGAGATGCCATACCTGTCTTTCCCTTTGTAATATCAAAGCAGTAATATCTTCTCTGGAGGCTTGTTGGGTGAATTGAATGGAAGAAAGTTAAGGAGGTACCAGAACCATTGCTGTTTCCCCTCCGTAGCCCTGCCACCCACTAAAGAAAGTTGGATGAGATTACTTAATGATTTCCCATTAAGTTGTATTTCCAAATATCATGATTACCATTTGAATGTAGTTGGTATGGAGCTTCGTGAGTGTGTGCTTCGTTTATTATGCATCACGTTCAGCTCCTTGTTATTTGCCTCCTAGTTATCATAGTAAAACTCTACTCCTCTACTCCGAGGAGCCCCTACCATCCGTATCGTCACTTTCCGGCCCAGCACTCTTCATGCTCGTTCGTTTAAAGCATTCTACATTGGGCAAATGAATCTTGGAAGGCAAAAGCTACTGAATTTAGCGAGTTTGTGGAGGCGTTCCCACCGATCAGCCAGGTGGAGTTCCACACACCCGATGACTGCACAACTCCTATAAGGCAGCAATATGCTGCAAACCCAGACGGCCACTCTTCTCACCCCTCGTCCCTTTGCTGTTCTGGATAATGAGGTCAATAGTCACCTAGGCAACTTGCAAAACTAACTGAAATGGAGAAAGGCCTTCCGGCTGGTGACTAGCCGAGGTCCACCTGGCCCCAATAAGCTGCTGAACAAGAAGGGCTGCCAGAAATTTCCCCCTAGGGAATTTGGTGGAGACGAAGACCTGCTCACTGGACAACGGTTCCTCCCAGGATACCCCCAAGCTGAAGAAGCGGGCTCTGAGCCACCCCCTTTCACCCTCCTTTTCCCCACCCTGGCCTGCTGAAGGTGCGCGTCAGGATGCGGACTACTGAGCCCTAAAGAAATAAGTCCTTCCACTTTGACCCCACGGAGGATTGCCTGTGCGGATCTTCAACGAGTCTACCAGTGTCTAGACACGGGAGCAGTTCTGTCTGGCACAGCAGCTCCCTCAAGGAAGACAAGAGTGAGGAGAAAGGAAACTCAAGTCTGACCATTCTGTCCTGGGAGACAAGAGGAGGATCTCATCTCTCATCTTTCCAAGCAAGGCAACGAGACTTTCTCTCATCTTTCCAAGCAAGGCAAGGAGACTTTTTCTCATGAGGAAACAAAAAGAAGTTGGAAGGAACGAAACCAGCCTGGAAGGTGAATTCCTAAGGATTGCCCATTGAAACTGACAAAATGGCCCTTGTTTGACGAGAGGAATGAGCAGAGCATTGATGTGGTCAAAAAGGACTCGAGTGAGACTTTCCCAGCATGTTTCTACCAAAGCTTTGTCTAAGTTTCGCAAAACACTCTCCTAATAAGCAGATGTTTGGCTCTTCAGAAAGTCAACATGCAAAATGCCTTGAGCGTCCCATAACACTGATGCCATGATGTTGCCTTTGGTCTGCCCTCCTTTTCCTTTGACTGGACCACTGCCATCTCTTGGTAGCCATCGCTTTGATGACGCTTTGTCTTCAGGATCATATTGGCAAAGCCATGTTCCAAATTCCGGTTACAATTTGTCAAACAGGTGCCCCAGGATCGTGATCCCTCCTGTTGAAAATTTCCACTGATAGCTCTCGTCGTCACTGCAGCTGATCTGGGCACAATGGTTTTCACAGCCACTGCAGGATTCATCTTCCACATCTTCTCATCTCTTCTTGAAACAAGCCATACCTCCGTAAAGAGTTGATTTCTTTGGGCTAGTGTCCTTAGAAGCTTTTCTTCAAACATCAATGATTTCTTCATTCTTCCACCCAAGCTTCACCGTCAATTGGATGTTTGCTCTTGCTGCAATTTTAGCGGAATTCAAGTTGCACTGATAGGAGGCCTTTTCAGTGGATGTCTCATCCTTCTTAGTGCCTCCAATGAGATCCAGTTCAGAAAGGTTGTAAGAAGTTAGTACATGTTTATTTTAGTGAAAACGAATTGAAATCCATGCATAGATTTCTCACCATGTACATTTTCTATGAACTTTCGGAAGACCCCCTGTACTGAATATTGCCCAAATCCTGGGAGAGAAGTGGATGCGGTCCACTTCCTGTCTTCAGTTTGCCCACAGTGGAGGAGTGCACAGAGCAGGGAAAGGCAGCCCCAGAGAGAGGCATGCCCTCCAGCATGCAGCAGACTGCTGGCCCAGTCCTGGCTCCATGGGTTGCTGTGTGGGCCCAGCAAGCTGACCAACCTCCCTGAACCTTAATTTAATCCTAGGTAGCCCAATTCCACTCGCTATTATAGGACTGCTGTGCAGGGACAGTCAATTAACTTAAGAAAAGGAACCTAGCTCCAAGGTTGGCAACCGGGAATTCCAGTTGATTCCATGGGCGGACCCCCTGAGGAATTCCCAAGCTGAAGTCTCGTGGAAGATGAGGTTCAGTGTGACTAGACTGAAGCACCAATCCAATGAAGGGGAAGTCCCACCCACTCTGCCCTGTGCCTGTATAAAGGTGAGGCGGGGCGGCCGCACCACTCATTGAAGCCGCCAGTTGGGAGAGGAGCAGAGCCAGGCCGGTGCTCCCGAAGGCAGCAAGATGTTGCGAGCCACAGCTCCCTGCTGGTTCCCACCTGCATACCCAGAAGCTAAGAAGGTGGCCGAGGAGGCGGCCCACGAGGCAAGCCGCCATTTGGGAGAGGAGCAGAGCCAGGTCGGTGTTCCCGAAGGCAGCAAGATGTTGCGAGCCACAGCTCCCTGCTGGTTCCCACCTGCATGCCCAGAAGCCAAGAAGGTGGCCGAGGAGGCGGCCCTCGAGGCAAGCCGCCAGTTGGGAGAGGAGCAGAGCCAGGCCGGTGCTCCCGAAGGCAGCAAGATGTTGCGAGCCACAGCTCCCTGCTGGTTCCCACCTGCATACCCAGAAGCTAAGAAGGTGGCCGAGGAGGCGCCCCACGAGGCAAGCCGCCATTTGGGAGTGGAGCAGAGCCAGGTCGGTGTTCCCGAAGGCAGCAAGATGTTGCGAGCCACAGCTCCCTGCTGGTTCCCTCCTGCATACCCAGAAGCCAAGAAGGTGGCCGAGGAGGCGGCCCTCGAGGCTCCAGAATTCCCACTGCCCTCTCATCAGCCTGCCCAGAGCTTCGGGCTCTGCGTGCCCCAGATGCACAACCAGGCCTCAGCACTCGTGGACATCCGGGCGGAGCCCCAGAATAGGGGTCCGGCGGTGCCCCCAGCGTGGCCCAAGATGGCGACGGAGGCGTGGTACTTCCCCGCGCAGAGGGGGTCGGCCTGCTGCTTGCCAGCCGCCCCAAGGCTGACAGAGAGGCCCTGTGGAGTCCGCATCTCAGCCCCCAGGGAGAGGAAGAGGATCGCCCACTTTCCCAGCCCCTGCTTGGTCGCAGGTCGCACCGATGCCAAGAGAACCTGGGTGGCCGGCAGCAGCCAACGCTCCAATGGCTCCAGGGTCGGCACACAGCCACGGAAGACTGGTCGCAACAGACGGGGGAGGGCATGCAAGACCTCCACCACACTCAGCTCTAAGCGAATCGTCCGTCGTCCATCCTTACCGACTTGGAAGAAACCCATTATCCTCCGAAGGTCTCGCTGCCAAGTCCCCACCGTCATCCGCCGAGGCTATCTCCAACTGTTCACCAAAGAGTGTCTCAAGTTCTGCGCCTCCCAGCAGGAGGCCGAGGAGAAGGCGCTGAACGAGGAGAAGGTGGCCTACGACTGCAGCCCCAACAAGAACATGTACCTGAATGTGGTCCTGAACACCCTCAAGAGACTGAAGGGCCTGACCCCCAGCTCCATGCCGGGCCTCAGCAGGGCCGCCCTGTACAGCCGCCTCCAGGAGTTCCTGCTCACCCAGGACCAGCTCAAGGAGAACGGCTACCCCTTCCCGCACCCCGAGCGGCCCGGAGGCGCCGTCCTCTTCACTGGCCAGGGGAAGGGGCCCGGCGACTCCTCCTGCAGGGTCTGCTGCCGTTGTGGCACCGACTACCTGGTGTCCTCCTCGGGCCGCTGTCTACGCGACCAGTTGTGTTATTATCACTGGGGGCGGGTCCGCTCCAGCCAAGTGGCTGGAGGCCGGGTTAGCCAGTACACCTGCTGTGCAGCTGCTCCTGGCTCAGTGGGCTGCCAGGTGGCGAAGCAGCACGTGCGGGACGGCCGCAAGGAGAGCCTCCATGGCTTCGTGAAGACCTTCAAGAAAGAGTTTTCCACAGACGCTTATCCAGGAATCTACGCCTTGGACTGTGAGATGTGCTACACCACGCATGGCCTGGAGCTGACCCGCGTCACCGTGGTGGACGCCGACATGCAAGTGGTGTACGACACCTTCGTCAAGCCCGACAACGAGATCGTGGACTACAACACCAGGTTTTCCGGAGTGACCGAGGCCGACGTCGCCAAGACGAGCGTCACGTTGCCCGAAGTCCAAGCCATCCTGCTGAGCTTTTCCAGCGCCCAAACCATCCTCATCGGGCACAGCCTGGAGAGCGATCTGCTGGCCCTCAAGCTGATCCACAGCACCGTGGTGGACACGGCCGTGCTCTTCCCGCACTACCTGGGTTTCCCCTACAAGCGTTCCCTCAGGAATCTCGCGGCCGACTACCTGGGACAGATCATCCAGGACAGCCAGGACGGCCACAACTCCAGCGAGGACGCAAACGCCTGCCTGCAGCTGGCGATGTGGAAGGTTCGACAGCGCGCCCAGATCCAGCCACGCCACCGGTCCGCCTCTCCCGCCGCCCTGGCCTGTCCTGAGCCCCAGGCCTCTTCCCAAACTGCCATCGATCCCGAGAGCTAGCCCTGTCCACCTCGCCGCAAAGCGAAAGAAACTGGAGCAGCCGGCGGCAGGAGAGGGCCAAAAGCCAAGACTAACCCCGACCCCGGACTCCCAGTCCCCCGGAGTCCCTGCCGCGGGCCGTCGTCCCTGTCCCCATCCCTCTGCCCCTCCCAGACCTCTGTCCTTCCACCAATGGGCTCCCCGAGGCCCCAGCCGCCACTCCCAGTCCCCGGAGACCCTGCCGCCGCCCCTGGCGCCTGTGCCCATCCCTCTGCCCCTCCCAGACCTCTGGCCTTCCACCACTAGCCTCCCCCAGCCCACCTGGACTTCCCCGGCCTCTGACAACAAGGCCAGCCCCCAGGCCCACCAGCCTCCTGATCGTCTTCGTTCTTGGGCCTCTTCCCCTTCTGTGGGGCTGTCTGAACCTCCCCTCCCCCACCCGATTTTTCCCCCGCCCCCGGGGCAGGCGCAGAATAAATGTCTGTATGAAGTTAAAAATTAAAAATAAAAAAAAAAGCTAAAAACAACTCAAAGTCCTTTGCTTTTGAATGTGCGCTTACCTGGTTTTCTCTAGAGGCACCACTGTGAGGTGGCTCAAGCCCTTAGGCTCTGGAGTTAGACATCTGGGTTCCCATTCCAATTCCACCACTGACTAGCTTTGTCATATTGGACGCATAACCTTTTTGCGCTTCTACTTCTTGATCTTTCAAGTGTCATCAGAAGATAATTAGACACCCACACAATAGCAATGGGAGATTTTAACACCCCACCGTCAACATGAAACAGATCAACGAGACAGAAAGTTGAAAAGGATATCCAGGAACTGAACTTAGCTCTGCACCAAGCAGACCGAATAGACATCTACATTAACTCTCCACCCCAAATCAACAGAATATACATTCTTCTCAGCACCACATCACACTTATTCCAAAACTGACCACATAGTTGGAAGGAAAGCACTCCTCCGCAAATGCAAAAGAACAGAAATTACAACCAACTGTCTCTCAGACCCCAGGGCAGTCAAACTGGACCTCAGGATGAAGAAACTCACTCAAAACCGCTCAACTACACGGAAACGGAGCAATCTGCTCCTGAGTGACTACTGGGTACATAGCGAAATGAAGACAGAATAAAGATGTTCTTTGAAACCAATGAGAACAAAGACACAACATACCAGAATCTCTGGGATACATTGAAAGCAGTGTGTAGAGGGAAACGTAGCATTAAATGCCCACAAGAGAAAGCAGGAAAGATCTAAAATGGACACCCTCACGTCCCAATTCAAAGAACCAGGGAAGCAAGAGCAAACACAATGCCTGAATCAGTCAGTCAACTTCCAACAGGGCTCCAAGAGAGAATGAACCACCATGCCTCTTTAAATCCACGTTTCTATTTGGAATCTTCAATGAGAGATGAGACACTAAGCAGCTAGTTTTGGTGGAATGGCTGATTTTGTCAATGTTTTCGGTGTGTGAGTGTGTGTGTGTGTGTATGTATAGATAACTAAATTAAACTGATAATCTGGATGCTTACATTTCCATTCATTTAATTTGTGTATGTGAGCCCACGCACACGTATATACACACACACTAACACTTCCAGAACACTGACTTAGTGAAGAACTGGATTTCCAGTGTGTCAGACAAATTTCAGAAAGCGCTGAAGAAGGGCATTTCTGATGGATTTCACCGTTCCTGGAATTTTATTTTCCTTTATAACTTAGAGTTCTTCTCTGGAGATTTAATAGATAAAAGTCTTTTGCAGTGTACGTTACTTCATTTTATTTTTATAATTTATTTAAATTGTCATTTTAAATTGACAGATAAAAATGATATATATTTATGGTGTACAACATGATGTTTCATATATGTATACATTGTGGAATGACACAAAAATCAAGCTAATTAACACATTCGTTTCCTCACATACTGATTTTATGGTGATGAGAACATGTTTCAAATCTACTCTGATAGCACATTTCAAGTATACAGTACATAGTTACCCACTGTGGTTGCCGTGCTGTTCAACATATCTCTAGAACTATTCGTATCTGAAATTTTGTATCATTAGACTAACATCTCCCAATCCCTCCCCGGCCCCTGCCTCGGGTAAGCAGCGTTCTGCTCTCTACGACTCTGAGTTCCACTTTTTTACATTGCACATAGAAGTGAGATCGTGCAGTATTTGTATTTCTGTGTTTGCTTTTTAAAACTTTATGATGTATTGATGTATTTTTTCAGACAGTGTCGGAGTCTGTCACCAAGGCTGGAGTACAGTGACACAAACACGGCTCACCACGGCCTCCACCTCCCGGGGTCAAGAGATCCTCCCACTTCAGCCTCCTGAGTAGCTAGGACTACAGGCGTCCAACACCACACCTGGCTAATTTTTGTATTTTTTGTAGAGATGGTTGATCTCCAACTCCTGGGCTCAACTCTTCCTCCTCCCTTCTCCTCCCAAAGTCCTGGGATTACAGGCCTGAGCCACTGTGTCTGGCCTTTGCTTTATTTCACACAGTAGAACATCCTCTAGGCTCATTCATGTTGCTAATGATAAGATTTCTTTCTTTTTCAAGGCTGAATAGGATTCTATTGGATATATGTACCTATATAGATAGAGAGATAGATAGATAGATATTTATTATTATTGTTTTGGGGGGGATATGGTTTCGCTCGTGTTCCCCAGGCTGGAGTGCAGTGGCATGATTTCGGCTCACTACAACCTCTGCCTCCCAGGCTGAAGTGATTCTCCTGCCTCAGCTGAGATTAAAGGCATGTCCCATCATGTGCGGCCAATTTTGTGTTTCTAGGAGAGATGGGTTTTCACCATGTTGGCCAGGCTGGTCTCGAACTCCAACAATTCTACTTCAACTATTTATTGGATACAAATATTTATGTGTGAGAAACAAGATTTTCAAGAGTGAAAGATTTAAAAACGACTTAATTGTACATCAGTAAGAGGCTGGCTAACTAAATCAGAGTACGTTCATCCTTACAGAAGAATACTATGCAGCTAGAACAAAACCAAATGGAGGAAACTCTTCCAAATGGTAACTTGGAATGATGTTCAAGACTTATTGTAAAATAAGTTTACAGTAAGGTGTAAGGTACCTTAAGGCAAAATTCTCTCAGAAATATGTGTGTGTGGATTTCAAGTCATCCCAGTCCTAGAACATTGTGCTCTTTAGAGATGCCATACCTGTCTTTCCCTTTGTAATATCAAAGCAGTAATATCTTCTCTGGAGGCTTGTTGGGTGAATTGAATGGAAGAAAGTTAAGGAGGTACCAGAACCATTGCTGTTTCCCCTCCGTAGCCCTGCCACCCACTAAAGAAAGTTGGATGAGATTACTTAATGATTTCCCATTAAGTTGTATTTCCAAATATCATGATTACCATTTGAATGTAGTTGGTATGGAGCTTCGTGAGTGTGTGCTTCGTTTATTATGCATCACGTTCAGCTCCTTGTTATTTGCCTCCTAGTTATCATAGTAAAACTCTACTCCTCTACTCCGAGGAGCCCCTACCATCCGTATCGTCACTTTCCGGCCCAGCACTCTTCATGCTCGTTCGTTTAAAGCATTCTACATTGGGCAAATGAATCTTGGAAGGCAAAAGCTACTGAATTTAGCGAGTTTGTGGAGGCGTTCCCACCGATCAGCCAGGTGGAGTTCCACACACCCGATGACTGCACAACTCCTATAAGGCAGCAATATGCTGCAAACCCAGACGGCCACTCTTCTCACCCCTCGTCCCTTTGATGTTCTGGATAATGAGGTCAATAGTCACCTAGGCAACTTGCAAAACTAACTGAAATGGAGAAAGGCCTTCCGGCTGGTGACTAGCCGAGGTCCACCTGGCCCCAATAAGCTGCTGAACAAGAAGGGCTGCCAGAAATTTCCCCCTAGGGAATTTGGTGGAGACGAAGACCTGCTCACTGGACAACGGTTCCTCCCAGGATACCCCCAAGCTGAAGAAGCGGGCTCTGAGCCACCCCCTTTCACCCTCCTTTTCCCCACCCTGGCCTGCTGAAGGTGCGCGTCAGGATGCGGACTACTGAGCCCTAAAGAAATAAGTCCTTCCACTTTGACCCCACGGAGGATTGCCTGTGCGGATCTTCAACGAGTCTACCAGTGTCTAGACACGGGAGCAGTTCTGTCTGGCACAGCAGCTCCCTCAAGGAAGACAAGAGTGAGGAGAAAGGAAACTCAAGTCTGACCATTCTGTCCTGGGAGACAAGAGGAGGATCTCATCTCTCATCTTTCCAAGCAAGGCAACGAGACTTTCTCTCATCTTTCCAAGCAAGGCAAGGAGACTTTTTCTCATGAGGAAACAAAAAGAAGTTGGAAGGAACGAAACCAGCCTGGAAGGTGAATTCCTAAGGATTGCCCATTGAAACTGACAAAATGGCCCTTGTTTGACGAGAGGAATGAGCAGAGCATTGATGTGGTCAAAAAGGACTCGAGTGAGACTTTCCCAGCATGTTTCTACCAAAGCTTTGTCTAAGTTTCGCAAAACACTCTCCTAATAAGCAGATGTTTGGCTCTTCAGAAAGTCAACAAGCAAAATGCCTTGAGCGTCCCATAACACTGATGCCATGATGTTGCCTTTGGTCTGCCCTCCTTTTCCTTTGACTGGACCACTGCCATCTCTTGGTAGCCATCGCTTTGATGACGCTTTGTCTTCAGGATCATATTGGCAAAGCCATGTTCCAAATTCCGGTTACAATTTGTCAAACAGGTGCCCCAGGATCGTGATCCCTCCTGTTGAAAATTTCCACTGATAGCTCTCGTCGTCACTGCAGCTGATCTGGGCACAATGGTTTTCACAGCCACTGCAGGATTCATCTTCCACATCTTCTCATCTCTTCTTGAAACAAGCCATACCTCCGTAAAGAGTTGATTTCTTTGGGCTAGTGTCCTTAGAAGCTTTTCTTCAAACATCAATGATTTCTTCATTCTTCCACCCAAGCTTCACCGTCAATTGGATGTTTGCTCTTGCTGCAATTTTAGCGGAATTCAAGTTGCACTGATAGGAGGCCTTTTCAGTGGATGTCTCATCCTTCTTAGTGCCTCCAATGAGATCCAGTTCAGAAAGGTTGTAAGAAGTTAGTACATGTTTATTTTAGTGAAAACGAATTGAAATCCATGCATAGATTTCTCACCATGTACATTTTCTATGAACTTTCGGAAGACCCCCTGTACTGAATATTGCCCAAATCCTGGGAGAGAAGTGGATGCGGTCCACTTCCTGTCTTCAGTTTGCCCACAGTGGAGGAGTGCACAGAGCAGGGAAAGGCAGCCCCAGAGAGAGGCATGTCCTCCAGCATGCAGCAGACTGCTGGCCCAGTCCTGGCTCCATGGGTTGCTGTGTGGGCCCAGCAAGCTGACCAACCTCCCTGAACCTTAATTTAATCCTAGGTAGCCCAATTCCACTCGCTATTATAGGACTGCTGTGCAGGGACAGTCAATTAACTTAAGAAAAGGAACCTAGCTCCAAGGTTGGCAACCGGGAATTCCAGTTGATTCCATGGGCGGACCCCCTGAGGAATTCCCAAGCTGAAGTCTCGTGGAAGATGAGGTTCAGTGTGACTAGACTGAAGCACCAATCCAATGAAGGGGAAGTCCCACCCACTCTGCCCTGTGCCTGTATAAAGGTGAGGCGGGGCGGCCGCGCCACTCATTGAAGCCGCCAGTTGGGAGAGGAGCAGAGCCAGGCCGGTGCTCCCGAAGGCAGCAAGATGTTGCGAGCCACAGCTCCCTGCTGGTTCCCACCTGCATACCCAGAAGCTAAGAAGGTGGCCGAGGAGGCGGCCCACGAGGCAAGCCGCCATTTGGGAGAGGAGCAGAGCCAGGTCGGTGTTCCCGAAGGCAGCAAGATGTTGCGAGCCACAGCTCCCTGCTGGTTCCCACCTGCATGCCCAGAAGCCAAGAAGGTGGCCGAGGAGGCGGCCCTCGAGGCAAGCCGCCAGTTGGGAGAGGAGCAGAGCCAGGCCGGTGCTCCCGAAGGCAGCAAGATGTTGCGAGCCACAGCTCCCTGCTGGTTCCCACCTGCATACCCAGAAGCTAAGAAGGTGGCCGAGGAGGTGCCCCACGAGGCAAGCCGCCATTTGGGAGTGGAGCAGAGCCAGGTCGGTGTTCCCGAAGGCAGCAAGATGTTGCGAGCCACAGCTCCCTGCTGGTTCCCTCCTGCATACCCAGAAGCCAAGAAGGTGGCCGAGGAGGCGGCCCTCGAGGCTCCAGAATTCCCACTGCCCTCTCATCAGCCTGCCCAGAGCTTCGGGCTCTGCGTGCCCCAGATGCACAACCAGGCCTCAGCACTCGTGGACATCCGGGCGGAGCCCCAGAATAGGGGTCCGGCGGTGCCCCCAGCGTGGCCCAAGATGGCGACGGAGGCGTGGTACTTCCCCACGCAGAGGGGGTCGGCCTGCTGCTTGCCAGCCGCCCCAAGGCTGACAGAGAGGCCCTGTGGAGTCCGCATCTCAGCCCCCAGGGAGAGGAAGAGGATCGCCCACTTTCCCAGCCCCTGCTTGGTCGCAGGTCGCACCGATGCCAAGAGAACCCGGGTGGCCGGCAGCAGCCAACGCTCCAATGGCTCCAGGGTCGGCACACAGCCACGGAAGACTGGTCGCAACAGACGGGGGAGGGCATGCAAGACCTCCACCACACTCAGCTCTAAGCGAATCGTCCGTCGTCCATCCTTACCGACTTGGAAGAAACCCATTATCCTCCGAAGGTCTCGCTGCCAAGTCCCCACCGTCATCCGCCGAGGCTATCTCCAACTGTTCACCAAAGAGTGTCTCAAGTTCTGCGCCTCCCAGCAGGAGGCCGAGGAGAAGGCGCTGAACGAGGAGAAGGTGGCCTACGACTGCAGCCCCAACAAGAACATGTACCTGAATGTGGTCCTGAACACCCTCAAGAGACTGAAGGGCCTGACCCCCAGCTCCATGCCGGGCCTCAGCAGGGCCGCCCTGTACAGCCGCCTCCAGGAGTTCCTGCTCACCCAGGACCAGCTCAAGGAGAACGGCTACCCCTTCCCGCACCCCGAGCGGCCCGGAGGCGCCGTCCTCTTCACTGGCCAGGGGAAGGGGCCCGGCGACTCCTCCTGCAGGGTCTGCTGCCGTTGTGGCACCGACTACCTGGTGTCCTCCTCGGGCCGCTGTCTACGCGACCAGTTGTGTTATTATCACTGGGGGCGGGTCCGCTCCAGCCAAGTGGCTGGAGGCCGGGTTAGCCAGTACACCTGCTGTGCAGCTGCTCCTGGCTCAGTGGGCTGCCAGGTGGCGAAGCAGCACGTGCGGGACGGCCGCAAGGAGAGCCTCCATGGCTTCGTGAAGACCTTCAAGAAAGAGTTTTCCACAGACGCTTATCCAGGAATCTACGCCTTGGACTGTGAGATGTGCTACACCACGCATGGCCTGGAGCTGACCCGCGTCACCGTGGTGGACGCCGACATGCAAGTGGTGTACGACACCTTCGTCAAGCCCGACAACGAGATCGTGGACTACAACACCAGGTTTTCCGGAGTGACCGAGGCCGACGTCGCCAAGACGAGCGTCACGTTGCCCGAAGTCCAAGCCATCCTGTGAGCTTTTTCAGCGCCCAAACCATCCTCATCGGGCACAGCCTGGAGAGCGATCTGCTGGCCCTCAAGCTGATCCACAGCACCGTGGTGGACACGGCCGTGCTCTTCCCGCACTACCTGGGTTTCCCCTACAAGCGTTCCCTCAGGAATCTCGCGGCCGACTACCTGGGACAGATCATCCAGGACAGCCAGGACGGCCACAACTCCAGCGAGGACGCAAACGCCTGCCTGCAGCTGGCGATGTGGAAGGTTCGACAGCGCGCCCAGATCCAGCCACGCCACCGGTCCGCCTCTCCCGCCGCCCTGGCCTGTCCTGAGCCCCAGGCCTCTTCCCAAACTGCCATCGATCCCGAGAGCTAGCCCTGTCCACCTCGCCGCAAAGCGAAAGAAACTGGAGCAGCCGGCGGCAGGAGAGGGCCAAAAGCCAAGACTAACCCCGACCCCGGACTCCCAGTCCCCCGGAGTCCCTGCCGCGGGCCGTCGTCCCTGTCCCCATCCCTCTGCCCCTCCCATACCTCTGTCCTTCCACCAATGGGCTCCCCGAGGCCCCTGCCGCCACTCCCAGTCCCCGGAGACCCTGCCGCCGCCCCTGGCGCCTGTGCCCATCCCTCTGCCCCTCCCAGACCTCTGGCCTTCCACCACTAGCCTCCCCCAGCCCACCTGGACTTCCCCGGCCTCTGACAACAAGGCCAGCCCCCAGGCCCACCAGCCTCCTGATCGTCTTCGTTCTTGGGCCTCTTCCCCTTCTGTGGGGCTGTCTGAACCTCCCCTCCCCCACCCGATTTTTCCCCCGCCCCCGGGGCAGGCGCAGAATAAATGTCTGTATGAAGTTAAAAATTAAAAATAAAAAAAAAGCTAAAAACAACTCAAAGTCCTTTGCTTTTGAATGTGCGCTTACCTGGTTTTCTCTAGAGGCACCACTGTGAGGTGGCTCAAGCCCTTAGGCTCTGGAGTTAGACATCTGGGTTCCCATTCCAATTCCACCACTGACTAGCTTTGTCATATTGGACGCATAACCTTTTTGCGCTTCTACTTCTTGATCTTTCAAGTGTCATCAGAAGATAATTAGACACCCACACAATAGCAATGGGAGATTTTAACACCCCACCGTCAACATGAAACAGATCAACGAGACAGAAAGTTGAAAAGGATATCCAGGAACTGAACTTAGCTCTGCACCAAGCAGACCGAATAGACATCTACATTAACTCTCCACCCCAAATCAACAGAATATACATTCTTCTCAGCACCACATCACACTTATTCCAAAACTGACCACATAGTTGGAAGGAAAGCACTCCTCCGCAAATGCAAAAGAACAGAAATTACAACCAACTGTCTCTCAGACCCCAGGGCAGTCAAACTGGACCTCAGGATGAAGAAACTCACTCAAAACCGCTCAACTACACGGAAACGGAGCAATCTGCTCCTGAGTGACTACTGGGTACATAGCGAAATGAAGACAGAATAAAGATGTTCTTTGAAACCAATGAGAACAAAGACACAACATACCAGAATCTCTGGGATACATTGAAAGCAGTGTGTAGAGGGAAACGTAGCATTAAATGCCCACAAGAGAAAGCAGGAAAGATCTAAAATGGACACCCTCACGTCCCAATTCAAAGAACCAGGGAAGCAAGAGCAAACACAATGCCTGAATCAGTCAGTCAACTTCCAACAGGGCTCCAAGAGAGAATGAACCACCATGCCTCTTTAAATCCACGTTTCTATTTGGAATCTTCAATGAGAGATGAGACACTAAGCAGCTAGTTTTGGTGGAATGGCTGATTTTGTCAATGTTTTCGGTGTGTGAGTGTGTGTGTGTGTGTATGTATAGATAACTAAATTAAACTGATAATCTGGATGCTTACATTTCCATTCATTTAATTTGTGTATGTGAGCCCACGCACACGTATATACACACACACTAACACTTCCAGAACACTGACTTAGTGAAGAACTGGATTTCCAGTGTGTCAGACAAATTTCAGAAAGCGCTGAAGAAGGGCATTTCTGATGGATTTCACCGTTCCTGGAATTTTATTTTCCTTTATAACTTAGAGTTCTTCTCTGGAGATTTAATAGATAAAAGTCTTTTGCAGTGTACGTTATTTCATTTTATTTTTATAATTTATTTAAATTGTCATTTTAAATTGACAGATAAAAATGATATATATTTATGGTGTACAACATGATGTTTCATATATGTATACATTGTGGAATGACACAAAAATCAAGCTAATTAACACATTCGTTTCCTCACATACTGATTTTATGGCGATGAGAACATGTTTCAAATCTACTCTGATAGCACATTTCAAGTATACAGTACATAGTTACCCACTGTGGTTGCCGTGCTGTTCAACATATCTCTAGAACTATTCGTATCTGAAATTTTGTATCATTAGACTAACATCTCCCAATCCCTCCCCGGCCCCTGCCTCGGGTAAGCAGCGTTCTGCTCTCTACGACTCTGAGTTCCACTTTTTTACATTGCACATAGAAGTGAGATCGTGCAGTATTTGTATTTCTGTGTTTGCTTTTTAAAACTTTATGATGTATTGATGTATTTTTTCAGACAGTGTCGGAGTCTGTCACCAAGGCTGGAGTACAGTGACACAAACACGGCTCACCACGGCCTCCACCTCCCGGGGTCAAGAGATCCTCCCACTTCAGCCTCCTGAGTAGCTAGGACTACAGGCGTCCAACACCACACCTGGCTAATTTTTGTATTTTTTGTAGAGATGGTTGATCTCCAACTCCTGGGCTCAACTCTTCCTCCTCCCTTCTCCTCCCAAAGTCCTGGGATTACAGGCCTGAGCCACTGTGTCTGGCCTTTGCTTTATTTCACACAGTAGAACATCCTCTAGGCTCATTCATGTTGCTAATGATAAGATTTCTTTCTTTTTCAAGGCTGAATAGGATTCTATTGGATATATGTACCTATATAGATAGAGAGATAGATAGATAGACATTTATTATTATTGTTTTGGGGGGGATATGGTTTCGCTCGTGTTCCCCAGGCTGGAGTGCAGTGGCATGATTTCGGCTCACTACAACCTCTGCCTCCCAGGCTGAAGTGATTCTCCTGCCTCAGCTGAGATTAAAGGCATGTCCCATCATGTGCGGCCAATTTTGTGTTTCTAGGAGAGATGGGTTTTCACCATGTTGGCCAGGCTGGTCTCGAACTCCAACAATTCTACTTCAACTATTTATTGGATACAAATATTTATGTGTGAGAAACAAGATTTTCAAGAGTGAAAGATTTAAAAACGACTTAATTGTACATCAGTAAGAGGCTGGCTAACTAAATCAGAGTACGTTCATCCTTACAGAAGAATACTATGCAGCTAGAACAAAACCAAATGGAGGAAACTCTTCCAAATGGTAACTTGGAATGATGTTCAAGACTTATTGTAAAATAAGTTTACAGTAAGGTGTAAGGTACCTTATGGCAAAATTCTCTCAGAAATGTGTGTGTGTGGATTTCAAGTCATCCCAGTCCTAGAACATTGTGCTCTTTAGAGATGCCATACCTGTCTTTCCCTTTGTAATATCAAAGCAGTAATATCTTCTCTGGAGGCTTGTTGGGTGAATTTAATGGAAGAAAGTTAAGGAGGTACCAGAACCATTGCTGTTTCCCCTCCGTAGCCCTGCCACCCACTAAAGAAAGTTGGATGAGATTACTTAATGATTTCCCATTAAGTTGTATTTCCAAATATCATGATTACCATTTGAATGTAGTTGGTATGGAGCTTCGTGAGTGTGTGCTTCGTTTATTATGCATCACGTTCAGCTCCTTGTTATTTGCCTCCTAGTTATCATAGTAAAACTCTACTCCTCTACTCCGAGGAGCCCCTACCATCCGTATCGTCACTTTCCGGCCCAGCACTCTTCATGCTCGTTCGTTTAAAGCATTCTACATTGGGCAAATGAATCTTGGAAGGCAAAAGCTACTGAATTTAGCGAGTTTGTGGAGGCGTTCCCACCGATCAGCCAGGTGGAGTTCCACACACCCGATGACTGCACAACTCCTATAAGGCAGCAATATGCTGCAAACCCAGACGGCCACTCTTCTCACCCCTCGTCCCTTTGCTGTTCTGGATAATGAGGTCAATAGTCACCTAGGCAACTTGCAAAACTAACTGAAATGGAGAAAGGCCTTCCGGCTGGTGACTAGCCGAGGTCCACCTGGCCCCAATAAGCTGCTGAACAAGAAGGGCTGCCAGAAATTTCCCCCTAGGGAATTTGGTGGAGACGAAGACCTGCTCACTGGACAACGGTTCCTCCCAGGATACCCCCAAGCTGAAGAAGCGGGCTCTGAGCCACCCCCTTTCACCCTCCTTTTCCCCACCCTGGCCTGCTGAAGGTGCGCGTCAGGATGCGGACTACTGAGCCCTAAAGAAATAAGTCCTTCCACTTTGACCCCACGGAGGATTGCCTGTGCGGATCTTCAACGAGTCTACCAGTGTCTAGACACGGGAGCAGTTCTGTCTGGCACAGCAGCTCCCTCAAGGAAGACAAGAGTGAGGAGAAAGGAAACTCAAGTCTGACCATTCTGTCCTGGGAGACAAGAGGAGGATCTCATCTCTCATCTTTCCAAGCAAGGCAACGAGACTTTCTCTCATCTTTCCAAGCAAGGCAAGGAGACTTTTTCTCATGAGGAAACAAAAAGAAGTTGGAAGGAACGAAACCAGCCTGGAAGGTGAATTCCTAAGGATTGCCCATTGAAACTGACAAAATGGCCCTTGTTTGACGAGAGGAATGAGCAGAGCATTGATGTGGTCAAAAAGGACTCGAGTGAGACTTTCCCAGCATGTTTCTACCAAAGCTTTGTCTAAGTTTCGCAAAACACTCTCCTAATAAGCAGATGTTTGGCTCTTCAGAAAGTCAACATGCAAAATGCCTTGAGCGTCCCATAACACTGATGCCATGATGTTGCCTTTGGTCTGCCCTCCTTTTCCTTTGACTGGACCACTGCCATCTCTTGGTAGCCATCGCTTTGATGACGCTTTGTCTTCAGGATCATATTGGCAAAGCCATGTTCCAAATTCCGGTTACAATTTGTCAAACAGGTGCCCCAGGATCGTGATCCCTCCTGTTGAAAATTTCCACTGATAGCTCTCGTCGTCACTGCAGCTGATCTGGGCACAATGGTTTTCACAGCCACTGCAGGATTCATCTTCCACATCTTCTCATCTCTTCTTGAAACAAGCCATACCTCCGTAAAGAGTTGATTTCTTTGGGCTAGTGTCCTTAGAAGCTTTTCTTCAAACATCAATGATTTCTTCATTCTTCCACCCAAGCTTCACCGTCAATTGGATGTTTGCTCTTGCTGCAATTTTAGCGGAATTCAAGTTGCACTGATAGGAGGCCTTTTCAGTGGATGTCTCATCCTTCTTAGTGCCTCCAATGAGATCCAGTTCAGAAAGGTTGTAAGAAGTTAGTACATGTTTATTTTAGTGAAAACGAATTGAAATCCATGCATAGATTTCTCACCATGTACATTTTCTATGAACTTTCGGAAGACCCCCTGTACTGAATATTGCCCAAATCCTGGGAGAGAAGTGGATGCGGTCCACTTCCTGTCTTCAGTTTGCCCACAGTGGAGGAGTGCACAGAGCAGGGAAAGGCAGCCCCAGAGAGAGGCATGCCCTCCAGCATGCAGCAGACTGCTGGCCCAGTCCTGGCTCCATGGGTTGCTGTGTGGGCCCAGCAAGCTGACCAACCTCCCTGAACCTTAATTTAATCCTAGGTAGCCCAATTCCACTCGCTATTATAGGACTGCTGTGCAGGGACAGTCAATTAACTTAAGAAAAGGAACCTAGCTCCAAGGTTGGCAACCGGGAATTCCAGTTGATTCCATGGGCGGACCCCCTGAGGAATTCCCAAGCTGAAGTCTCGTGGAAGATGAGGTTCAGTGTGACTAGACTGAAGCACCAATCCAATGAAGGGGAAGTCCCACCCACTCTGCCCTGTGCCTGTATAAAGGTGAGGCGGGGCGGCCGCGCCACTCATTGAAGCCGCCAGTTGGGAGAGGAGCAGAGCCAGGCCGGTGCTCCCGAAGGCAGCAAGATGTTGCGAGCCACAGCTCCCTGCTGGTTCCCACCTGCATACCCAGAAGCTAAGAAGGTGGCCGAGGAGGCGGCCCACGAGGCAAGCCGCCATTTGGGAGAGGAGCAGAGCCAGGTCGGTGTTCCCGAAGGCAGCAAGATGTTGCGAGCCACAGCTCCCTGCTGGTTCCCACCTGCATGCCCAGAAGCCAAGAAGGTGGCCGAGGAGGCGGCCCTCGAGGCAAGCCGCCAGTTGGGAGAGGAGCAGAGCCAGGCCGGTGCTCCCGAAGGCAGCAAGATGTTGCGAGCCACAGCTCCCTGCTGGTTCCCACCTGCATACCCAGAAGCTAAGAAGGTGGCCGAGGAGGCGCCCCACGAGGCAAGCCGCCATTTGGGAGTGGAGCAGAGCCAGGTCGGTGTTCCCGAAGGCAGCAAGATGTTGCGAGCCACAGCTCCCTGCTGGTTCCCTCCTGCATACCCAGAAGCCAAGAAGGTGGCCGAGGAGGCGGCCCTCGAGGCTCCAGAATTCCCACTGCCCTCTCATCAGCCTGCCCAGAGCTTCGGGCTCTGCGTGCCCCAGATGCACAACCAGGCCTCAGCACTCGTGGACATCCGGGCGGAGCCCCAGAATAGGGGTCCGGCGGTGCCCCCAGCGTGGCCCAAGATGGCGACGGAGGCGTGGTACTTCCCCGCGCAGAGGGGGTCGGCCTGCTGCTTGCCAGCCGCCCCAAGGCTGACAGAGAGGCCCTGTGGAGTCCGCATCTCAGCCCCCAGGGAGAGGAAGAGGATCGCCCACTTTCCCAGCCCCTGCTTGGTCGCAGGTCGCACCGATGCCAAGAGAACCCGGGTGGCCGGCAGCAGCCAACGCTCCAATGGCTCCAGGGTCGGCACATAGCCACGGAAGACTGGTCGCAACAGACGGGGGAGGGCATGCAAGACCTCCACCACACTCAGCTCTAAGCGAATCGTCCGTCGTCCATCCTTACCGACTTGGAAGAAACCCATTATCCTCCGAAGGTCTCGCTGCCAAGTCCCCACCGTCATCCGCCGAGGCTATCTCCAACTGTTCACCAAAGAGTGTCTCAAGTTCTGCGCCTCCCAGCAGGAGGCCGAGGAGAAGGCGCTGAACGAGGAGAAGGTGGCCTACGACTGCAGCCCCAACAAGAACATGTACCTGAATGTGGTCCTGAACACCCTCAAGAGACTGAAGGGCCTGACCCCCAGCTCCATGCCGGGCCTCAGCAGGGCCGCCCTGTACAGCCGCCTCCAGGAGTTCCTGCTCACCCAGGACCAGCTCAAGGAGAACGGCTACCCCTTCCCGCACCCCGAGCGGCCCGGAGGCGCCGTCCTCTTCACTGGCCAGGGGAAGGGGCCCGGCGACTCCTCCTGCAGGGTCTGCTGCCGTTGTGGCACCGACTACCTGGTGTCCTCCTCGGGCCGCTGTCTATGCGACCAGTTGTGTTATTATCACTGGGGGCGGGTCCGCTCCAGCCAAGTGGCTGGAGGCCAGGTTAGCCAGTACACCTGCTGTGCAGCTGCTCCTGGCTCAGTGGGCTGCCAGGTGGCGAAGCAGCACGTGCGGGACGGCCGCAAGGAGAGCCTCCATGGCTTCGTGAAGACCTTCAAGAAAGAGTTTTCCACAGACGCTTATCCAGGAATCTACGCCTTGGACTGTGAGATGTGCTACACCACGCATGGCCTGGAGCTGACCCGCGTCACCGTGGTGGACGCCGACATGCAAGTGGTGTACGACACCTTCGTCAAGCCCGACAACGAGATCGTGGACTACAACACCAGGTTTTCCGGAGTGACCGAGGCCGACGTCGCCAAGACGAGCGTCACGTTGCCCGAAGTCCAAGCCATCCTGCTGAGCTTTTCCAGCGCCCAAACCATCCTCATCGGGCACAGCCTGGAGAGCGATCTGCTGGCCCTCAAGCTGATCCACAGCACCGTGGTGGACACGGCCGTGCTCTTCCCGCACTACCTGGGTTTCCCCTACAAGCGTTCCCTCAGGAATCTCGCGGCCGACTACCTGGGACAGATCATCCAGGACAGCCAGGACGGCCACAACTCCAGCGAGGACGCAAACGCCTGCCTGCAGCTGGCGATGTGGAAGGTTCGACAGCGCGCCCAGATCCAGCCACGCCACCGGTCCGCCTCTCCCGCCGCCCTGGCCTGTCCTGAGCCCCAGGCCTCTTCCCAAACTGCCATCGATCCCGAGAGCTAGCCCTGTCCACCTCGCCGCAAAGCGAAAGAAACTGGAGCAGCCGGCGGCAGGAGAGGGCCAAAAGCCAAGACTAACCCCGACCCCGGACTCCCAGTCCCCCGGAGTCCCTGCCGCGGGCCGTCGTCCCTGTCCCCATCCCTCTGCCCCTCCCAGACCTCTGTCCTTCCACCAATGGGCTCCCCGAGGCCCCAGCCGCCACTCCCAGTCCCCGGAGACCCTGCCGCCGCCCCTGGCGCCTGTGCCCATCCCTCTGCCCCTCCCAGACCTCTGGCCTTCCACCACTAGCCTCCCCCAGCCCACCTGGACTTCCCCGGCCTCTGACAACAAGGCCAGCCCCCAGGCCCACCAGCCTCCTGATCGTCTTCGTTCTTGGGCCTCTTCCCCTTCTGTGGGGCTGTCTGAACCTCCCCTCCCCCACCCGATTTTTCCCCCGCCCCCGGGGCAGGCGCAGAATAAATGTCTGTATGAAGTTAAAAATTAAAAATAAAAAAAAAAGCTAAAAACAACTCAAAGTCCTTTGCTTTTGAATGTGCGCTTACCTGGTTTTCTCTAGAGGCACCACTGTGAGGTGGCTCAAGCCCTTAGGCTCTGGAGTTAGACATCTGGGTTCCCATTCCAATTCCACCACTGACTAGCTTTGTCATATTGGACGCATAACCTTTTTGCGCTTCTACTTCTTGATCTTTCAAGTGTCATCAGAAGATAATTAGACACCCACACAATAGCAATGGGAGATTTTAACACCCCACCGTCAACATGAAACAGATCAACGAGACAGAAAGTTGAAAAGGATATCCAGGAACTGAACTTAGCTCTGCACCAAGCAGACCGAATAGACATCTACATTAACTCTCCACCCCAAATCAACAGAATATACATTCTTCTCAGCACCACATCACACTTATTCCAAAACTGACCACATAGTTGGAAGGAAAGCACTCCTCCGCAAATGCAAAAGAACAGAAATTACAACCAACTGTCTCTCAGACCCCAGGGCAGTCAAACTGGACCTCAGGATGAAGAAACTCACTCAAAACCGCTCAACTACACGGAAACGGAGCAATCTGCTCCTGAGTGACTACTGGGTACATAGCGAAATGAAGACAGAATAAAGATGTTCTTTGAAACCAATGAGAACAAAGACACAACATACCAGAATCTCTGGGATACATTGAAAGCAGTGTGTAGAGGGAAACGTAGCATTAAATGCCCACAAGAGAAAGCAGGAAAGATCTAAAATGGACACCCTCACGTCCCAATTCAAAGAACCAGGGAAGCAAGAGCAAACACAATGCCTGAATCAGTCAGTCAACTTCCAACAGGGCTCCAAGAGAGAATGAACCACCATGCCTCTTTAAATCCACGTTTCTATTTGGAATCTTCAATGAGAGATGAGACACTAAGCAGCTAGTTTTGGTGGAATGGCTGATTTTGTCAATGTTTTCGGTGTGTGAGTGTGTGTGTGTGTGTATGTATAGATAACTAAATTAAACTGATAATCTGGATGCTTACATTTCCATTCATTTAATTTGTGTATGTGAGCCCACGCACACGTATATACACACACACTAACACTTCCAGAACACTGACTTAGTGAAGAACTGGATTTCCAGTGTGTCAGACAAATTTCAGAAAGCGCTGAAGAAGGGCATTTCTGATGGATTTCACCGTTCCTGGAATTTTATTTTCCTTTATAACTTAGAGTTCTTCTCTGGAGATTTAATAGATAAAAGTCTTTTGCAGTGTACGTTACTTCATTTTATTTTTATAATTTATTTAAATTGTCATTTTAAATTGACAGATAAAAATGATATATATTTATGGTGTACAACATGATGTTTCATATATGTATACATTGTGGAATGACACAAAAATCAAGCTAATTAACACATTCGTTTCCTCACATACTGATTTTATGGTGATGAGAACATGTTTCAAATCTACTCTGATAGCACATTTCAAGTATACAGTACATAGTTACCCACTGTGGTTGCCGTGCTGTTCAACATATCTCTAGAACTATTCGTATCTGAAATTTTGTATCATTAGACTAACATCTCCCAATCCCTCCCCGGCCCCTGCCTCGGGTAAGCAGCGTTCTGCTCTCTACGACTCTGAGTTCCACTTTTTTACATTGCACATAGAAGTGAGATCGTGCAGTATTTGTATTTCTGTGTTTGCTTTTTAAAACTTTATGATGTATTGATGTATTTTTTCAGACAGTGTCGGAGTCTGTCACCAAGGCTGGAGTACAGTGACACAAACACGGCTCACCACGGCCTCCACCTCCCGGGGTCAAGAGATCCTCCCACTTCAGCCTCCTGAGTAGCTAGGACTACAGGCGTCCAACACCACACCTGGCTAATTTTTGTATTTTTTGTAGAGATGGTTGATCTCCAACTCCTGGGCTCAACTCTTCCTCCTCCCTTCTCCTCCCAAAGTCCTGGGATTACAGGCCTGAGCCACTGTGTCTGGCCTTTGCTTTATTTCACACAGTAGAACATCCTCTAGGCTCATTCATGTTGCTAATGATAAGATTTCTTTCTTTTTCAAGGCTGAATAGGATTCTATTGGATATATGTACCTATATAGATAGAGAGATAGATAGATAGATATTTATTATTATTGTTTTGGGGGGGATATGGTTTCGCTCGTGTTCCCCAGGCTGGAGTGCAGTGGCATGATTTCGGCTCACTACAACCTCTGCCTCCCAGGCTGAAGTGATTCTCCTGCCTCAGCTGAGATTAAAGGCATGTCCCATCATGTGCGGCCAATTTTGTGTTTCTAGGAGAGATGGGTTTTCACCATGTTGGCCAGGCTGGTCTCGAACTCCAACAATTCTACTTCAACTATTTATTGGATACAAATATTTATGTGTGAGAAACAAGATTTTCAAGAGTGAAAGATTTAAAAACGACTTAATTGTACATCAGTAAGAGGCTGGCTAACTAAATCAGAGTACGTTCATCCTTACAGAAGAATACTATGCAGCTAGAACAAAACCAAATGGAGGAAACTCTTCCAAATGGTAACTTGGAATGATGTTCAAGACTTATTGTAAAATAAGTTTACAGTAAGGTGTAAGGTACCTTAAGGCAAAATTCTCTCAGAAATATGTGTGTGTGGATTTCAAGTCATCCCAGTCCTAGAACATTGTGCTCTTTAGAGATGCCATACCTGTCTTTCCCTTTGTAATATCAAAGCAGTAATATCTTCTCTGGAGGCTTGTTGGGTGAATTGAATGGAAGAAAGTTAAGGAGGTACCAGAACCATTGCTGTTTCCCCTCCGTAGCCCTGCCACCCACTAAAGAAAGTTGGATGAGATTACTTAATGATTTCCCATTAAGTTGTATTTCCAAATATCATGATTACCATTTGAATGTAGTTGGTATGGAGCTTCGTGAGTGTGTGCTTCGTTTATTATGCATCACGTTCAGCTCCTTGTTATTTGCCTCCTAGTTATCATAGTAAAACTCTACTCCTCTACTCCGAGGAGCCCCTACCATCCGTATCGTCACTTTCCGGCCCAGCACTCTTCATGCTCGTTCGTTTAAAGCATTCTACATTGGGCAAATGAATCTTGGAAGGCAAAAGCTACTGAATTTAGCGAGTTTGTGGAGGCGTTCCCACCGATCAGCCAGGTGGAGTTCCACACACCCGATGACTGCACAACTCCTATAAGGCAGCAATATGCTGCAAACCCAGACGGCCACTCTTCTCACCCCTCGTCCCTTTGATGTTCTGGATAATGAGGTCAATAGTCACCTAGGCAACTTGCAAAACTAACTGAAATGGAGAAAGGCCTTCCGGCTGGTGACTAGCCGAGGTCCACCTGGCCCCAATAAGCTGCTGAACAAGAAGGGCTGCCAGAAATTTCCCCCTAGGGAATTTGGTGGAGACGAAGACCTGCTCACTGGACAACGGTTCCTCCCAGGATACCCCCAAGCTGAAGAAGCGGGCTCTGAGCCACCCCCTTTCACCCTCCTTTTCCCCACCCTGGCCTGCTGAAGGTGCGCGTCAGGATGCGGACTACTGAGCCCTAAAGAAATAAGTCCTTCCACTTTGACCCCACGGAGGATTGCCTGTGCGGATCTTCAACGAGTCTACCAGTGTCTAGACACGGGAGCAGTTCTGTCTGGCACAGCAGCTCCCTCAAGGAAGACAAGAGTGAGGAGAAAGGAAACTCAAGTCTGACCATTCTGTCCTGGGAGACAAGAGGAGGATCTCATCTCTCATCTTTCCAAGCAAGGCAACGAGACTTTCTCTCATCTTTCCAAGCAAGGCAAGGAGACTTTTTCTCATGAGGAAACAAAAAGAAGTTGGAAGGAACGAAACCAGCCTGGAAGGTGAATTCCTAAGGATTGCCCATTGAAACTGACAAAATGGCCCTTGTTTGACGAGAGGAATGAGCAGAGCATTGATGTGGTCAAAAAGGACTCGAGTGAGACTTTCCCAGCATGTTTCTACCAAAGCTTTGTCTAAGTTTCGCAAAACACTCTCCTAATAAGCAGATGTTTGGCTCTTCAGAAAGTCAACAAGCAAAATGCCTTGAGCGTCCCATAACACTGATGCCATGATGTTGCCTTTGGTCTGCCCTCCTTTTCCTTTGACTGGACCACTGCCATCTCTTGGTAGCCATCGCTTTGATGACGCTTTGTCTTCAGGATCATATTGGCAAAGCCATGTTCCAAATTCCGGTTACAATTTGTCAAACAGGTGCCCCAGGATCGTGATCCCTCCTGTTGAAAATTTCCACTGATAGCTCTCGTCGTCACTGCAGCTGATCTGGGCACAATGGTTTTCACAGCCACTGCAGGATTCATCTTCCACATCTTCTCATCTCTTCTTGAAACAAGCCATACCTCCGTAAAGAGTTGATTTCTTTGGGCTAGTGTCCTTAGAAGCTTTTCTTCAAACATCAATGATTTCTTCATTCTTCCACCCAAGCTTCACCGTCAATTGGATGTTTGCTCTTGCTGCAATTTTAGCGGAATTCAAGTTGCACTGATAGGAGGCCTTTTCAGTGGATGTCTCATCCTTCTTAGTGCCTCCAATGAGATCCAGTTCAGAAAGGTTGTAAGAAGTTAGTACATGTTTATTTTAGTGAAAACGAATTGAAATCCATGCATAGATTTCTCACCATGTACATTTTCTATGAACTTTCGGAAGACCCCCTGTACTGAATATTGCCCAAATCCTGGGAGAGAAGTGGATGCGGTCCACTTCCTGTCTTCAGTTTGCCCACAGTGGAGGAGTGCACAGAGCAGGGAAAGGCAGCCCCAGAGAGAGGCATGTCCTCCAGCATGCAGCAGACTGCTGGCCCAGTCCTGGCTCCATGGGTTGCTGTGTGGGCCCAGCAAGCTGACCAACCTCCCTGAACCTTAATTTAATCCTAGGTAGCCCAATTCCACTCGCTATTATAGGACTGCTGTGCAGGGACAGTCAATTAACTTAAGAAAAGGAACCTAGCTCCAAGGTTGGCAACCGGGAATTCCAGTTGATTCCATGGGCGGACCCCCTGAGGAATTCCCAAGCTGAAGTCTCGTGGAAGATGAGGTTCAGTGTGACTAGACTGAAGCACCAATCCAATGAAGGGGAAGTCCCACCCACTCTGCCCTGTGCCTGTATAAAGGTGAGGCGGGGCGGCCGCGCCACTCATTGAAGCCGCCAGTTGGGAGAGGAGCAGAGCCAGGCCGGTGCTCCCGAAGGCAGCAAGATGTTGCGAGCCACAGCTCCCTGCTGGTTCCCACCTGCATACCCAGAAGCTAAGAAGGTGGCCGAGGAGGCGGCCCACGAGGCAAGCCGCCATTTGGGAGAGGAGCAGAGCCA
Organism: Pongo pygmaeus; assembly: GCF_028885625.2. Taxonomy (NCBI): domain Eukaryota; kingdom Metazoa; phylum Chordata; class Mammalia; order Primates; family Hominidae; genus Pongo; species Pongo pygmaeus. Next base: position 53,264,330 of record NC_072380.2, read on the forward strand.
GGTCGGTGTTCCCGAAGGCAGCAAGATGTTGCGAGCCACAGCTCCCTGCTGGTTCCCACCTGCATGCCCAGAAGCCAAGAAGGTGGCCGAGGAGGCGGCCCTCGAGGCAAGCCGCCAGTTGGGAGAGGAGCAGAGCCAGGCCGGTGCTCCCGAAGGCAGCAAGATGTTGCGAGCCACAGCTCCCTGCTGGTTCCCACCTGCATACCCAGAAGCTAAGAAGGTGGCCGAGGAGGTGCCCCACGAGGCAAGCCGCCATTTGGGAGTGGAGCAGAGCCAGGTCGGTGTTCCCGAAGGCAGCAAGATGTTGCGAGCCACAGCTCCCTGCTGGTTCCCTCCTGCATACCCAGAAGCCAAGAAGGTGGCCGAGGAGGCGGCCCTCGAGGCTCCAGAATTCCCACTGCCCTCTCATCAGCCTGCCCAGAGCTTCGGGCTCTGCGTGCCCCAGATGCACAACCAGGCCTCAGCACTCGTGGACATCCGGGCGGAGCCCCAGAATAGGGGTCCGGCGGTGCCCCCAGCGTGGCCCAAGATGGCGACGGAGGCGTGGTACTTCCCCACGCAGAGGGGGTCGGCCTGCTGCTTGCCAGCCGCCCCAAGGCTGACAGAGAGGCCCTGTGGAGTCCGCATCTCAGCCCCCAGGGAGAGGAAGAGGATCGCCCACTTTCCCAGCCCCTGCTTGGTCGCAGGTCGCACCGATGCCAAGAGAACCCGGGTGGCCGGCAGCAGCCAACGCTCCAATGGCTCCAGGGTCGGCACACAGCCACGGAAGACTGGTCGCAACAGACGGGGGAGGGCATGCAAGACCTCCACCACACTCAGCTCTAAGCGAATCGTCCGTCGTCCATCCTTACCGACTTGGAAGAAACCCATTATCCTCCGAAGGTCTCGCTGCCAAGTCCCCACCGTCATCCGCCGAGGCTATCTCCAACTGTTCACCAAAGAGTGTCTCAAGTTCTGCGCCTCCCAGCAGGAGGCCGAGGAGAAGGCGCTGAACGAGGAGAAGGTGGCCTACGACTGCAGCCCCAACAAGAACATGTACCTGAATGTGGTCCTGAACACCCTCAAGAGACTGAAGGGCCTGACCCCCAGCTCCATGCCGGGCCTCAGCAGGGCCGCCCTGTACAGCCGCCTCCAGGAGTTCCTGCTCACCCAGGACCAGCTCAAGGAGAACGGCTACCCCTTCCCGCACCCCGAGCGGCCCGGAGGCGCCGTCCTCTTCACTGGCCAGGGGAAGGGGCCCGGCGACTCCTCCTGCAGGGTCTGCTGCCGTTGTGGCACCGACTACCTGGTGTCCTCCTCGGGCCGCTGTCTACGCGACCAGTTGTGTTATTATCACTGGGGGCGGGTCCGCTCCAGCCAAGTGGCTGGAGGCCGGGTTAGCCAGTACACCTGCTGTGCAGCTGCTCCTGGCTCAGTGGGCTGCCAGGTGGCGAAGCAGCACGTGCGGGACGGCCGCAAGGAGAGCCTCCATGGCTTCGTGAAGACCTTCAAGAAAGAGTTTTCCACAGACGCTTATCCAGGAATCTACGCCTTGGACTGTGAGATGTGCTACACCACGCATGGCCTGGAGCTGACCCGCGTCACCGTGGTGGACGCCGACATGCAAGTGGTGTACGACACCTTCGTCAAGCCCGACAACGAGATCGTGGACTACAACACCAGGTTTTCCGGAGTGACCGAGGCCGACGTCGCCAAGACGAGCGTCACGTTGCCCGAAGTCCAAGCCATCCTGTGAGCTTTTTCAGCGCCCAAACCATCCTCATCGGGCACAGCCTGGAGAGCGATCTGCTGGCCCTCAAGCTGATCCACAGCACCGTGGTGGACACGGCCGTGCTCTTCCCGCACTACCTGGGTTTCCCCTACAAGCGTTCCCTCAGGAATCTCGCGGCCGACTACCTGGGACAGATCATCCAGGACAGCCAGGACGGCCACAACTCCAGCGAGGACGCAAACGCCTGCCTGCAGCTGGCGATGTGGAAGGTTCGACAGCGCGCCCAGATCCAGCCACGCCACCGGTCCGCCTCTCCCGCCGCCCTGGCCTGTCCTGAGCCCCAGGCCTCTTCCCAAACTGCCATCGATCCCGAGAGCTAGCCCTGTCCACCTCGCCGCAAAGCGAAAGAAACTGGAGCAGCCGGCGGCAGGAGAGGGCCAAAAGCCAAGACTAACCCCGACCCCGGACTCCCAGTCCCCCGGAGTCCCTGCCGCGGGCCGTCGTCCCTGTCCCCATCCCTCTGCCCCTCCCATACCTCTGTCCTTCCACCAATGGGCTCCCCGAGGCCCCTGCCGCCACTCCCAGTCCCCGGAGACCCTGCCGCCGCCCCTGGCGCCTGTGCCCATCCCTCTGCCCCTCCCAGACCTCTGGCCTTCCACCACTAGCCTCCCCCAGCCCACCTGGACTTCCCCGGCCTCTGACAACAAGGCCAGCCCCCAGGCCCACCAGCCTCCTGATCGTCTTCGTTCTTGGGCCTCTTCCCCTTCTGTGGGGCTGTCTGAACCTCCCCTCCCCCACCCGATTTTTCCCCCGCCCCCGGGGCAGGCGCAGAATAAATGTCTGTATGAAGTTAAAAATTAAAAATAAAAAAAAAGCTAAAAACAACTCAAAGTCCTTTGCTTTTGAATGTGCGCTTACCTGGTTTTCTCTAGAGGCACCACTGTGAGGTGGCTCAAGCCCTTAGGCTCTGGAGTTAGACATCTGGGTTCCCATTCCAATTCCACCACTGACTAGCTTTGTCATATTGGACGCATAACCTTTTTGCGCTTCTACTTCTTGATCTTTCAAGTGTCATCAGAAGATAATTAGACACCCACACAATAGCAATGGGAGATTTTAACACCCCACCGTCAACATGAAACAGATCAACGAGACAGAAAGTTGAAAAGGATATCCAGGAACTGAACTTAGCTCTGCACCAAGCAGACCGAATAGACATCTACATTAACTCTCCACCCCAAATCAACAGAATATACATTCTTCTCAGCACCACATCACACTTATTCCAAAACTGACCACATAGTTGGAAGGAAAGCACTCCTCCGCAAATGCAAAAGAACAGAAATTACAACCAACTGTCTCTCAGACCCCAGGGCAGTCAAACTGGACCTCAGGATGAAGAAACTCACTCAAAACCGCTCAACTACACGGAAACGGAGCAATCTGCTCCTGAGTGACTACTGGGTACATAGCGAAATGAAGACAGAATAAAGATGTTCTTTGAAACCAATGAGAACAAAGACACAACATACCAGAATCTCTGGGATACATTGAAAGCAGTGTGTAGAGGGAAACGTAGCATTAAATGCCCACAAGAGAAAGCAGGAAAGATCTAAAATGGACACCCTCACGTCCCAATTCAAAGAACCAGGGAAGCAAGAGCAAACACAATGCCTGAATCAGTCAGTCAACTTCCAACAGGGCTCCAAGAGAGAATGAACCACCATGCCTCTTTAAATCCACGTTTCTATTTGGAATCTTCAATGAGAGATGAGACACTAAGCAGCTAGTTTTGGTGGAATGGCTGATTTTGTCAATGTTTTCGGTGTGTGAGTGTGTGTGTGTGTGTATGTATAGATAACTAAATTAAACTGATAATCTGGATGCTTACATTTCCATTCATTTAATTTGTGTATGTGAGCCCACGCACACGTATATACACACACACTAACACTTCCAGAACACTGACTTAGTGAAGAACTGGATTTCCAGTGTGTCAGACAAATTTCAGAAAGCGCTGAAGAAGGGCATTTCTGATGGATTTCACCGTTCCTGGAATTTTATTTTCCTTTATAACTTAGAGTTCTTCTCTGGAGATTTAATAGATAAAAGTCTTTTGCAGTGTACGTTATTTCATTTTATTTTTATAATTTATTTAAATTGTCATTTTAAATTGACAGATAAAAATGATATATATTTATGGTGTACAACATGATGTTTCATATATGTATACATTGTGGAATGACACAAAAATCAAGCTAATTAACACATTCGTTTCCTCACATACTGATTTTATGGCGATGAGAACATGTTTCAAATCTACTCTGATAGCACATTTCAAGTATACAGTACATAGTTACCCACTGTGGTTGCCGTGCTGTTCAACATATCTCTAGAACTATTCGTATCTGAAATTTTGTATCATTAGACTAACATCTCCCAATCCCTCCCCGGCCCCTGCCTCGGGTAAGCAGCGTTCTGCTCTCTACGACTCTGAGTTCCACTTTTTTACATTGCACATAGAAGTGAGATCGTGCAGTATTTGTATTTCTGTGTTTGCTTTTTAAAACTTTATGATGTATTGATGTATTTTTTCAGACAGTGTCGGAGTCTGTCACCAAGGCTGGAGTACAGTGACACAAACACGGCTCACCACGGCCTCCACCTCCCGGGGTCAAGAGATCCTCCCACTTCAGCCTCCTGAGTAGCTAGGACTACAGGCGTCCAACACCACACCTGGCTAATTTTTGTATTTTTTGTAGAGATGGTTGATCTCCAACTCCTGGGCTCAACTCTTCCTCCTCCCTTCTCCTCCCAAAGTCCTGGGATTACAGGCCTGAGCCACTGTGTCTGGCCTTTGCTTTATTTCACACAGTAGAACATCCTCTAGGCTCATTCATGTTGCTAATGATAAGATTTCTTTCTTTTTCAAGGCTGAATAGGATTCTATTGGATATATGTACCTATATAGATAGAGAGATAGATAGATAGACATTTATTATTATTGTTTTGGGGGGGATATGGTTTCGCTCGTGTTCCCCAGGCTGGAGTGCAGTGGCATGATTTCGGCTCACTACAACCTCTGCCTCCCAGGCTGAAGTGATTCTCCTGCCTCAGCTGAGATTAAAGGCATGTCCCATCATGTGCGGCCAATTTTGTGTTTCTAGGAGAGATGGGTTTTCACCATGTTGGCCAGGCTGGTCTCGAACTCCAACAATTCTACTTCAACTATTTATTGGATACAAATATTTATGTGTGAGAAACAAGATTTTCAAGAGTGAAAGATTTAAAAACGACTTAATTGTACATCAGTAAGAGGCTGGCTAACTAAATCAGAGTACGTTCATCCTTACAGAAGAATACTATGCAGCTAGAACAAAACCAAATGGAGGAAACTCTTCCAAATGGTAACTTGGAATGATGTTCAAGACTTATTGTAAAATAAGTTTACAGTAAGGTGTAAGGTACCTTATGGCAAAATTCTCTCAGAAATGTGTGTGTGTGGATTTCAAGTCATCCCAGTCCTAGAACATTGTGCTCTTTAGAGATGCCATACCTGTCTTTCCCTTTGTAATATCAAAGCAGTAATATCTTCTCTGGAGGCTTGTTGGGTGAATTTAATGGAAGAAAGTTAAGGAGGTACCAGAACCATTGCTGTTTCCCCTCCGTAGCCCTGCCACCCACTAAAGAAAGTTGGATGAGATTACTTAATGATTTCCCATTAAGTTGTATTTCCAAATATCATGATTACCATTTGAATGTAGTTGGTATGGAGCTTCGTGAGTGTGTGCTTCGTTTATTATGCATCACGTTCAGCTCCTTGTTATTTGCCTCCTAGTTATCATAGTAAAACTCTACTCCTCTACTCCGAGGAGCCCCTACCATCCGTATCGTCACTTTCCGGCCCAGCACTCTTCATGCTCGTTCGTTTAAAGCATTCTACATTGGGCAAATGAATCTTGGAAGGCAAAAGCTACTGAATTTAGCGAGTTTGTGGAGGCGTTCCCACCGATCAGCCAGGTGGAGTTCCACACACCCGATGACTGCACAACTCCTATAAGGCAGCAATATGCTGCAAACCCAGACGGCCACTCTTCTCACCCCTCGTCCCTTTGCTGTTCTGGATAATGAGGTCAATAGTCACCTAGGCAACTTGCAAAACTAACTGAAATGGAGAAAGGCCTTCCGGCTGGTGACTAGCCGAGGTCCACCTGGCCCCAATAAGCTGCTGAACAAGAAGGGCTGCCAGAAATTTCCCCCTAGGGAATTTGGTGGAGACGAAGACCTGCTCACTGGACAACGGTTCCTCCCAGGATACCCCCAAGCTGAAGAAGCGGGCTCTGAGCCACCCCCTTTCACCCTCCTTTTCCCCACCCTGGCCTGCTGAAGGTGCGCGTCAGGATGCGGACTACTGAGCCCTAAAGAAATAAGTCCTTCCACTTTGACCCCACGGAGGATTGCCTGTGCGGATCTTCAACGAGTCTACCAGTGTCTAGACACGGGAGCAGTTCTGTCTGGCACAGCAGCTCCCTCAAGGAAGACAAGAGTGAGGAGAAAGGAAACTCAAGTCTGACCATTCTGTCCTGGGAGACAAGAGGAGGATCTCATCTCTCATCTTTCCAAGCAAGGCAACGAGACTTTCTCTCATCTTTCCAAGCAAGGCAAGGAGACTTTTTCTCATGAGGAAACAAAAAGAAGTTGGAAGGAACGAAACCAGCCTGGAAGGTGAATTCCTAAGGATTGCCCATTGAAACTGACAAAATGGCCCTTGTTTGACGAGAGGAATGAGCAGAGCATTGATGTGGTCAAAAAGGACTCGAGTGAGACTTTCCCAGCATGTTTCTACCAAAGCTTTGTCTAAGTTTCGCAAAACACTCTCCTAATAAGCAGATGTTTGGCTCTTCAGAAAGTCAACATGCAAAATGCCTTGAGCGTCCCATAACACTGATGCCATGATGTTGCCTTTGGTCTGCCCTCCTTTTCCTTTGACTGGACCACTGCCATCTCTTGGTAGCCATCGCTTTGATGACGCTTTGTCTTCAGGATCATATTGGCAAAGCCATGTTCCAAATTCCGGTTACAATTTGTCAAACAGGTGCCCCAGGATCGTGATCCCTCCTGTTGAAAATTTCCACTGATAGCTCTCGTCGTCACTGCAGCTGATCTGGGCACAATGGTTTTCACAGCCACTGCAGGATTCATCTTCCACATCTTCTCATCTCTTCTTGAAACAAGCCATACCTCCGTAAAGAGTTGATTTCTTTGGGCTAGTGTCCTTAGAAGCTTTTCTTCAAACATCAATGATTTCTTCATTCTTCCACCCAAGCTTCACCGTCAATTGGATGTTTGCTCTTGCTGCAATTTTAGCGGAATTCAAGTTGCACTGATAGGAGGCCTTTTCAGTGGATGTCTCATCCTTCTTAGTGCCTCCAATGAGATCCAGTTCAGAAAGGTTGTAAGAAGTTAGTACATGTTTATTTTAGTGAAAACGAATTGAAATCCATGCATAGATTTCTCACCATGTACATTTTCTATGAACTTTCGGAAGACCCCCTGTACTGAATATTGCCCAAATCCTGGGAGAGAAGTGGATGCGGTCCACTTCCTGTCTTCAGTTTGCCCACAGTGGAGGAGTGCACAGAGCAGGGAAAGGCAGCCCCAGAGAGAGGCATGCCCTCCAGCATGCAGCAGACTGCTGGCCCAGTCCTGGCTCCATGGGTTGCTGTGTGGGCCCAGCAAGCTGACCAACCTCCCTGAACCTTAATTTAATCCTAGGTAGCCCAATTCCACTCGCTATTATAGGACTGCTGTGCAGGGACAGTCAATTAACTTAAGAAAAGGAACCTAGCTCCAAGGTTGGCAACCGGGAATTCCAGTTGATTCCATGGGCGGACCCCCTGAGGAATTCCCAAGCTGAAGTCTCGTGGAAGATGAGGTTCAGTGTGACTAGACTGAAGCACCAATCCAATGAAGGGGAAGTCCCACCCACTCTGCCCTGTGCCTGTATAAAGGTGAGGCGGGGCGGCCGCGCCACTCATTGAAGCCGCCAGTTGGGAGAGGAGCAGAGCCAGGCCGGTGCTCCCGAAGGCAGCAAGATGTTGCGAGCCACAGCTCCCTGCTGGTTCCCACCTGCATACCCAGAAGCTAAGAAGGTGGCCGAGGAGGCGGCCCACGAGGCAAGCCGCCATTTGGGAGAGGAGCAGAGCCAGGTCGGTGTTCCCGAAGGCAGCAAGATGTTGCGAGCCACAGCTCCCTGCTGGTTCCCACCTGCATGCCCAGAAGCCAAGAAGGTGGCCGAGGAGGCGGCCCTCGAGGCAAGCCGCCAGTTGGGAGAGGAGCAGAGCCAGGCCGGTGCTCCCGAAGGCAGCAAGATGTTGCGAGCCACAGCTCCCTGCTGGTTCCCACCTGCATACCCAGAAGCTAAGAAGGTGGCCGAGGAGGCGCCCCACGAGGCAAGCCGCCATTTGGGAGTGGAGCAGAGCCAGGTCGGTGTTCCCGAAGGCAGCAAGATGTTGCGAGCCACAGCTCCCTGCTGGTTCCCTCCTGCATACCCAGAAGCCAAGAAGGTGGCCGAGGAGGCGGCCCTCGAGGCTCCAGAATTCCCACTGCCCTCTCATCAGCCTGCCCAGAGCTTCGGGCTCTGCGTGCCCCAGATGCACAACCAGGCCTCAGCACTCGTGGACATCCGGGCGGAGCCCCAGAATAGGGGTCCGGCGGTGCCCCCAGCGTGGCCCAAGATGGCGACGGAGGCGTGGTACTTCCCCGCGCAGAGGGGGTCGGCCTGCTGCTTGCCAGCCGCCCCAAGGCTGACAGAGAGGCCCTGTGGAGTCCGCATCTCAGCCCCCAGGGAGAGGAAGAGGATCGCCCACTTTCCCAGCCCCTGCTTGGTCGCAGGTCGCACCGATGCCAAGAGAACCCGGGTGGCCGGCAGCAGCCAACGCTCCAATGGCTCCAGGGTCGGCACATAGCCACGGAAGACTGGTCGCAACAGACGGGGGAGGGCATGCAAGACCTCCACCACACTCAGCTCTAAGCGAATCGTCCGTCGTCCATCCTTACCGACTTGGAAGAAACCCATTATCCTCCGAAGGTCTCGCTGCCAAGTCCCCACCGTCATCCGCCGAGGCTATCTCCAACTGTTCACCAAAGAGTGTCTCAAGTTCTGCGCCTCCCAGCAGGAGGCCGAGGAGAAGGCGCTGAACGAGGAGAAGGTGGCCTACGACTGCAGCCCCAACAAGAACATGTACCTGAATGTGGTCCTGAACACCCTCAAGAGACTGAAGGGCCTGACCCCCAGCTCCATGCCGGGCCTCAGCAGGGCCGCCCTGTACAGCCGCCTCCAGGAGTTCCTGCTCACCCAGGACCAGCTCAAGGAGAACGGCTACCCCTTCCCGCACCCCGAGCGGCCCGGAGGCGCCGTCCTCTTCACTGGCCAGGGGAAGGGGCCCGGCGACTCCTCCTGCAGGGTCTGCTGCCGTTGTGGCACCGACTACCTGGTGTCCTCCTCGGGCCGCTGTCTATGCGACCAGTTGTGTTATTATCACTGGGGGCGGGTCCGCTCCAGCCAAGTGGCTGGAGGCCAGGTTAGCCAGTACACCTGCTGTGCAGCTGCTCCTGGCTCAGTGGGCTGCCAGGTGGCGAAGCAGCACGTGCGGGACGGCCGCAAGGAGAGCCTCCATGGCTTCGTGAAGACCTTCAAGAAAGAGTTTTCCACAGACGCTTATCCAGGAATCTACGCCTTGGACTGTGAGATGTGCTACACCACGCATGGCCTGGAGCTGACCCGCGTCACCGTGGTGGACGCCGACATGCAAGTGGTGTACGACACCTTCGTCAAGCCCGACAACGAGATCGTGGACTACAACACCAGGTTTTCCGGAGTGACCGAGGCCGACGTCGCCAAGACGAGCGTCACGTTGCCCGAAGTCCAAGCCATCCTGCTGAGCTTTTCCAGCGCCCAAACCATCCTCATCGGGCACAGCCTGGAGAGCGATCTGCTGGCCCTCAAGCTGATCCACAGCACCGTGGTGGACACGGCCGTGCTCTTCCCGCACTACCTGGGTTTCCCCTACAAGCGTTCCCTCAGGAATCTCGCGGCCGACTACCTGGGACAGATCATCCAGGACAGCCAGGACGGCCACAACTCCAGCGAGGACGCAAACGCCTGCCTGCAGCTGGCGATGTGGAAGGTTCGACAGCGCGCCCAGATCCAGCCACGCCACCGGTCCGCCTCTCCCGCCGCCCTGGCCTGTCCTGAGCCCCAGGCCTCTTCCCAAACTGCCATCGATCCCGAGAGCTAGCCCTGTCCACCTCGCCGCAAAGCGAAAGAAACTGGAGCAGCCGGCGGCAGGAGAGGGCCAAAAGCCAAGACTAACCCCGACCCCGGACTCCCAGTCCCCCGGAGTCCCTGCCGCGGGCCGTCGTCCCTGTCCCCATCCCTCTGCCCCTCCCAGACCTCTGTCCTTCCACCAATGGGCTCCCCGAGGCCCCAGCCGCCACTCCCAGTCCCCGGAGACCCTGCCGCCGCCCCTGGCGCCTGTGCCCATCCCTCTGCCCCTCCCAGACCTCTGGCCTTCCACCACTAGCCTCCCCCAGCCCACCTGGACTTCCCCGGCCTCTGACAACAAGGCCAGCCCCCAGGCCCACCAGCCTCCTGATCGTCTTCGTTCTTGGGCCTCTTCCCCTTCTGTGGGGCTGTCTGAACCTCCCCTCCCCCACCCGATTTTTCCCCCGCCCCCGGGGCAGGCGCAGAATAAATGTCTGTATGAAGTTAAAAATTAAAAATAAAAAAAAAAGCTAAAAACAACTCAAAGTCCTTTGCTTTTGAATGTGCGCTTACCTGGTTTTCTCTAGAGGCACCACTGTGAGGTGGCTCAAGCCCTTAGGCTCTGGAGTTAGACATCTGGGTTCCCATTCCAATTCCACCACTGACTAGCTTTGTCATATTGGACGCATAACCTTTTTGCGCTTCTACTTCTTGATCTTTCAAGTGTCATCAGAAGATAATTAGACACCCACACAATAGCAATGGGAGATTTTAACACCCCACCGTCAACATGAAACAGATCAACGAGACAGAAAGTTGAAAAGGATATCCAGGAACTGAACTTAGCTCTGCACCAAGCAGACCGAATAGACATCTACATTAACTCTCCACCCCAAATCAACAGAATATACATTCTTCTCAGCACCACATCACACTTATTCCAAAACTGACCACATAGTTGGAAGGAAAGCACTCCTCCGCAAATGCAAAAGAACAGAAATTACAACCAACTGTCTCTCAGACCCCAGGGCAGTCAAACTGGACCTCAGGATGAAGAAACTCACTCAAAACCGCTCAACTACACGGAAACGGAGCAATCTGCTCCTGAGTGACTACTGGGTACATAGCGAAATGAAGACAGAATAAAGATGTTCTTTGAAACCAATGAGAACAAAGACACAACATACCAGAATCTCTGGGATACATTGAAAGCAGTGTGTAGAGGGAAACGTAGCATTAAATGCCCACAAGAGAAAGCAGGAAAGATCTAAAATGGACACCCTCACGTCCCAATTCAAAGAACCAGGGAAGCAAGAGCAAACACAATGCCTGAATCAGTCAGTCAACTTCCAACAGGGCTCCAAGAGAGAATGAACCACCATGCCTCTTTAAATCCACGTTTCTATTTGGAATCTTCAATGAGAGATGAGACACTAAGCAGCTAGTTTTGGTGGAATGGCTGATTTTGTCAATGTTTTCGGTGTGTGAGTGTGTGTGTGTGTGTATGTATAGATAACTAAATTAAACTGATAATCTGGATGCTTACATTTCCATTCATTTAATTTGTGTATGTGAGCCCACGCACACGTATATACACACACACTAACACTTCCAGAACACTGACTTAGTGAAGAACTGGATTTCCAGTGTGTCAGACAAATTTCAGAAAGCGCTGAAGAAGGGCATTTCTGATGGATTTCACCGTTCCTGGAATTTTATTTTCCTTTATAACTTAGAGTTCTTCTCTGGAGATTTAATAGATAAAAGTCTTTTGCAGTGTACGTTATTTCATTTTATTTTTATAATTTATTTAAATTGTCATTTTAAATTGACAGATAAAAATGATATATATTTATGGTGTACAACATGATGTTTCATATATGTATACATTGTGGAATGACACAAAAATCAAGCTAATTAACACATTCGTTTCCTCACATACTGATTTTATGGCGATGAGAACATGTTTCAAATCTACTCTGATAGCACATTTCAAGTATACAGTACATAGTTACCCACTGTGGTTGCCGTGCTGTTCAACATATCTCTAGAACTATTCGTATCTGAAATTTTGTATCATTAGACTAACATCTCCCAATCCCTCCCCGGCCCCTGCCTCGGGTAAGCAGCGTTCTGCTCTCTACGACTCTGAGTTCCACTTTTTTACATTGCACATAGAAGTGAGATCGTGCAGTATTTGTATTTCTGTGTTTGCTTTTTAAAACTTTATGATGTATTGATGTATTTTTTCAGACAGTGTCGGAGTCTGTCACCAAGGCTGGAGTACAGTGACACAAACACGGCTCACCACGGCCTCCACCTCCCGGGGTCAAGAGATCCTCCCACTTCAGCCTCCTGAGTAGCTAGGACTACAGGCGTCCAACACCACACCTGGCTAATTTTTGTATTTTTTGTAGAGATGGTTGATCTCCAACTCCTGGGCTCAACTCTTCCTCCTCCCTTCTCCTCCCAAAGTCCTGGGATTACAGGCCTGAGCCACTGTGTCTGGCCTTTGCTTTATTTCACACAGTAGAACATCCTCTAGGCTCATTCATGTTGCTAATGATAAGATTTCTTTCTTTTTCAAGGCTGAATAGGATTCTATTGGATATATGTACCTATATAGATAGAGAGATAGATAGATAGACATTTATTATTATTGTTTTGGGGGGGATATGGTTTCGCTCGTGTTCCCCAGGCTGGAGTGCAGTGGCATGATTTCGGCTCACTACAACCTCTGCCTCCCAGGCTGAAGTGATTCTCCTGCCTCAGCTGAGATTAAAGGCATGTCCCATCATGTGCGGCCAATTTTGTGTTTCTAGGAGAGATGGGTTTTCACCATGTTGGCCAGGCTGGTCTCGAACTCCAACAATTCTACTTCAACTATTTATTGGATACAAATATTTATGTGTGAGAAACAAGATTTTCAAGAGTGAAAGATTTAAAAACGACTTAATTGTACATCAGTAAGAGGCTGGCTAACTAAATCAGAGTACGTTCATCCTTACAGAAGAATACTATGCAGCTAGAACAAAACCAAATGGAGGAAACTCTTCCAAATGGTAACTTGGAATGATGTTCAAGACTTATTGTAAAATAAGTTTACAGTAAGGTGTAAGGTACCTTATGGCAAAATTCTCTCAGGAATGTGTGTGTGTGGATTTCAAGTCATCCCAGTCCTAGAACATTGTGCTCTTTAGAGATGCCATACCTGTCTTTCCCTTTGTAATATCAAAGCAGTAATATCTTCTCTGGAGGCTTGTTGGGTGAATTTAATGGAAGAAAGTTAAGGAGGTACCAGAACCATTGCTGTTTCCCCTCCGTAGCCCTGCCACCCACTAAAGAAAGTTGGATGAGATTACTTAATGATTTCCCATTAAGTTGTATTTCCAAATATCATGATTACCATTTGAATGTAGTTGGTATGGAGCTTCGTGAGTGTGTGCTTCGTTTATTATGCATCACGTTCAGCTCCTTGTTATTTGCCTCCTAGTTATCATAGTAAAACTCTACTCCTCTACTCCGAGGAGCCCCTACCATCCGTATCGTCACTTTCCGGCCCAGCACTCTTCATGCTCGTTCGTTTAAAGCATTCTACATTGGGCAAATGAATCTTGGAAGGCAAAAGCTACTGAATTTAGCGAGTTTGTGGAGGCGTTCCCACCGATCAGCCAGGTGGAGTTCCACACACCCGATGACTGCACAACTCCTATAAGGCAGCAATATGCTGCAAACCCAGACGGCCACTCTTCTCACCCCTCGTCCCTTTGCTGTTCTGGATAATGAGGTCAATAGTCACCTAGGCAACTTGCAAAACTAACTGAAATGGAGAAAGGCCTTCCGGCTGGTGACTAGCCGAGGTCCACCTGGCCCCAATAAGCTGCTGAACAAGAAGGGCTGCCAGAAATTTCCCCCTAGGGAATTTGGTGGAGACGAAGACCTGCTCACTGGACAACGGTTCCTCCCAGGATACCCCCAAGCTGAAGAAGCGGGCTCTGAGCCACCCCCTTTCACCCTCCTTTTCCCCACCCTGGCCTGCTGAAGGTGCGCGTCAGGATGCGGACTACTGAGCCCTAAAGAAATAAGTCCTTCCACTTTGACCCCACGGAGGATTGCCTGTGCGGATCTTCAACGAGTCTACCAGTGTCTAGACACGGGAGCAGTTCTGTCTGGCACAGCAGCTCCCTCAAGGAAGACAAGAGTGAGGAGAAAGGAAACTCAAGTCTGACCATTCTGTCCTGGGAGACAAGAGGAGGATCTCATCTCTCATCTTTCCAAGCAAGGCAACGAGACTTTCTCTCATCTTTCCAAGCAAGGCAAGGAGACTTTTTCTCATGAGGAAACAAAAAGAAGTTGGAAGGAACGAAACCAGCCTGGAAGGTGAATTCCTAAGGATTGCCCATTGAAACTGACAAAATGGCCCTTGTTTGACGAGAGGAATGAGCAGAGCATTGATGTGGTCAAAAAGGACTCGAGTGAGACTTTCCCAGCATGTTTCTACCAAAGCTTTGTCTAAGTTTCGCAAAACACTCTCCTAATAAGCAGATGTTTGGCTCTTCAGAAAGTCAACATGCAAAATGCCTTGAGCGTCCCATAACACTGATGCCATGATGTTGCCTTTGGTCTGCCCTCCTTTTCCTTTGACTGGACCACTGCCATCTCTTGGTAGCCATCGCTTTGATGACGCTTTGTCTTCAGGATCATATTGGCAAAGCCATGTTCCAAATTCCGGTTACAATTTGTCAAACAGGTGCCCCAGGATCGTGATCCCTCCTGTTGAAAATTTCCACTGATAGCTCTCGTCGTCACTGCAGCTGATCTGGGCACAATGGTTTTCACAGCCACTGCAGGATTCATCTTCCACATCTTCTCATCTCTTCTTGAAACAAGCCATACCTCCGTAAAGAGTTGATTTCTTTGGGCTAGTGTCCTTAGAAGCTTTTCTTCAAACATCAATGATTTCTTCATTCTTCCACCCAAGCTTCACCGTCAATTGGATGTTTGCTCTTGCTGCAATTTTAGCGGAATTCAAGTTGCACTGATAGGAGGCCTTTTCAGTGGATGTCTCATCCTTCTTAGTGCCTCCAATGAGATCCAGTTCAGAAAGGTTGTAAGAAGTTAGTACATGTTTATTTTAGTGAAAACGAATTGAAATCCATGCATAGATTTCTCACCATGTACATTTTCTATGAACTTTCGGAAGACCCCCTGTACTGAATATTGCCCAAATCCTGGGAGAGAAGTGGATGCGGTCCACTTCCTGTCTTCAGTTTGCCCACAGTGGAGGAGTGCACAGAGCAGGGAAAGGCAGCCCCAGAGAGAGGCATGCCCTCCAGCATGCAGCAGACTGCTGGCCCAGTCCTGGCTCCATGGGTTGCTGTGTGGGCCCAGCAAGCTGACCAACCTCCCTGAACCTTAATTTAATCCTAGGTAGCCCAATTCCACTCGCTATTATAGGACTGCTGTGCAGGGACAGTCAATTAACTTAAGAAAAGGAACCTAGCTCCAAGGTTGGCAACCGGGAATTCCAGTTGATTCCATGGGCGGACCCCCTGAGGAATTCCCAAGCTGAAGTCTCGTGGAAGATGAGGTTCAGTGTGACTAGACTGAAGCACCAATCCAATGAAGGGGAAGTCCCACCCACTCTGCCCTGTGCCTGTATAAAGGTGAGGCGGGGCGGCCGCGCCACTCATTGAAGCCGCCAGTTGGGAGAGGAGCAGAGCCAGGCCGGTGCTCCCGAAGGCAGCAAGATGTTGCGAGCCACAGCTCCCTGCTGGTTCCCACCTGCATACCCAGAAGCTAAGAAGGTGGCCGAGGAGGCGGCCCACGAGGCAAGCCGCCATTTGGGAGTGGAGCAGAGCCAGGTCGGTGTTCCCGAAGGCAGCAAGATGTTGCGAGCCACAGCTCCCTGCTGGTTCCCACCTGCATGCCCAGAAGCCAAGAAGGTGGCCGAGGAGGCGGCCCTCGAGGCAAGCCGCCAGTTGGGAGAGGAGCAGAGCCAGGCCGGTGCTCCCGAAGGCAGCAAGATGTTGCGAGCCACAGCTCCTTGCTGGTTCCCACCTGCATACCCAGAAGCTAAGAAGGTGGCCGAGGAGGCGCCCCACGAGGCAAGCCGCCATTTGGGGGTGGAGCAGAGCCAGGTCGGTGTTCCCGAAGGCAGCAAGATGCTGCCAGCCACAGCTCCCTGCTGGTTCCCTCCTGCATACCCAGAAGCCAAGAAGGTGGCCGAGGAGGCGGCCCTCGAGGCTCCAGAATTCCCACTGCCCTCTCATCAGCCTGCCCAGAGCTTCGGGCTCTGCGTGCCCCAGATGCACAACCAGGCCTCAGCACTCGTGGACATCCGGGCGGAGCCCCAGAATAGGGGTCCGGCGGTGCCCCCAGCGTGGCCCAAGATGGCGACGGAGGCGTGGTACTTCCCCGCGCAGAGGGGGTCGGCCTGCTGCTTGCCAGCCGCCCCAAGGCTGACAGAGAGGCCCTGTGGAGTCCGCATCTCAGCCCCCAGGGAGAGGAAGAGGATCGCCCACTTTCCCAGCCCCTGCTTGGTCGCAGGTCGCACCGATGCCAAGAGAACCCGGGTGGCCGGCAGCAGCCAACGCTCCAATGGCTCCAGGGTCGGCACACAGCCACGGAAGACTGGTCGCAACAGACGGGGGAGGGCATGCAAGACCTCCACCACACTCAGCTCTAAGCGAATCGTCCGTCGTCCATCCTTACCGACTTGGAAGAAACCCATTATCCTCCGAAGGTCTCGCTGCCAAGTCCCCACCGTCATCCGCCGAGGCTATCTCCAACTGTTCACCAAAGAGTGTCTCAAGTTCTGCGCCTCCAAGCAGGAGGCCGAGGAGAAGGCGCTGAACGAGGAGAAGGTGGCCTACGACTGCAGCCCCAACAAGAACATGTACCTGAATGTGGTCCTGAACACCCTCAAGAGACTGAAGGGCCTGACCCCCAGCTCCATGCCGGGCCTCAGCAGGGCCGCCCTGTACAGCCGCCTCCAGGAGTTCCTGCTCACCCAGGACCAGCTCAAGGAGAACGGCTACCCCTTCCCGCACCCCGAGCGGCCCGGAGGCGCCGTCCTCTTCACTGGCCAGGGGAAGGGGCCCGGCGACTCCTCCTGCAGGGTCTGCTGCCGTTGTGGCACCGACTACCTGGTGTCCTCCTCGGGCCGCTGTCTACGCGACCAGTTGTGTTATTATCACTGGGGGCGGGTCCGCTCCAGCCAAGTGGCTGGAGGCCGGGTTAGCCAGTACACCTGCTGTGCAGCTGCTCCTGGCTCAGTGGGCTGCCAGGTGGCAAAGCAGCACGTGCGGGACGGCCGCAAGGAGAGCCTCCATGGCTTCGTGAAGACCTTCAAGAAAGAGTTTTCCACAGACGCTTATCCAGGAATCTACGCCTTGGACTGTGAGATGTGCTACACCACGCATGGCCTGGAGCTGACCCGCGTCACCGTGGTGGACGCCGACATGCAAGTGGTGTACGACACCTTCGTCAAGCCCGACAACGAGATCGTGGACTACAACACCAGGTTTTCCGGAGTGACCGAGGCCGACGTCGCCAAGACGAGCGTCACGTTGCCCGAAGTCCAAGCCATCCTGCTGAGCTTTTTCAGCGCCCAAACCATCCTCATCGGGCACAGCCTGGAGAGCGATCTGCTGGCCCTCAAGCTGATCCACAGCACCGTGGTGGACACGGCCGTGCTCTTCCCGCACTACCTGGGTTTCCCCTACAAGCGTTCCCTCAGGAATCTCGCGGCCGACTACCTGGGACAGATCATCCAGGACAGCCAGGACGGCCACAACTCCAGCGAGGACGCAAACGCCTGCCTGCAGCTGGCGATGTGGAAGGTTCGACAGCGCGCCCAGATCCAGCCACGCCACCGGTCCGCCTCTCCCGCCGCCCTGGCCTGTCCTGAGCCCCAGGCCTCTTCCCAAACTGCCATCGATCCCGAGAGCTAAGCCCTGTCCAGCTCGCCGCAAAGCGAAAGAAACTGGAGCAGCCGGTGGCAGGAGAGGGCCAAAAGCCAAGACTAACCCCGACCCCGGACTCCCAGTCCCCCGGAGTCCCTGCCGCGGGCCGTCGTCCCTGTCCCCATCCCTCTGCCCCTCCCAGACCTCTGTCCTTCCACCAATGGGCTCCCCGAGGCCCCAGCCGCCACTCCCAGTCCCCGGAGACCCTGCCGCCGCCCCTGGCGCCTGTGCCCATCCCTCTGCCCCTCCCAGACCTCTGGCCTTCCACCACTAGCCTCCCCCAGCCCACCTGGACTTCCCCGGCCTCTGACAACAAGGCCAGCCCCCAGGCCCACCAGCCTCCTGATCGTCTTCGTTCTTGGGCCTCTTCCCCTTCTGTGGGGCTGTCTGAACCTCCCTTCCCCCACCCGATTTTTCCCCTGCCCCCGTGGCAGGCGCAGAATAAATGTCTGTATGAAGTTAAAAATTAAAAATAAAAAAAAAGCTAAAAACAACTGAAAGTCCTTTGCTTTTGAATGTGCGCTTACCTGGTTTTCTCTAGAGGCACCACTGTGAGGTGGCTCAAGCGCTTAGGCTCTGGAGTTAGACATCTGGGTTCCCATTCCAATTCCACCACTTACTAGCTTTGTCATATTGGATGCATAACTTTTTTGCGCTTCTACTTCTTGATCTTTCAAGTGTCATCAGAAGATAATTAGACACCCACACAATAGCAATGGGAGATTTTAACACCCCACCGTCAACATGAAACAGATCAACGAGACAGAAAGTTGAAAAGGATATCCAGGAACTGAACTTAGCTCTGCACCAAGCAGACCGAATAGACATCTACATTAACTCTCCACCCCAAATCAACAGAATATACATTCTTCTCAGCACCACATCACACTTATTCCAAAACTGACCACATAGTTGGAAGGAAAGCACTCCTCCGCAAATGCAAAAGAACAGAAATTACAACCAACTGTCTCTCAGACCACAGGGCAGTCAAACTGGACCTCAGGATGAAGAAACTCACTCAAAACCGCTCAACTACACGGAAACGGAGCAATCTGCTCCTGAGTGACTACTGGGTACATAGCGAAATGAAGACAGAATAAAGATGTTCTTTGAAACCAATGAGAACAAAGACACAACATACCAGAATCTCTGGGATACATTGAAAGCAGTGTGTAGAGGGAAACGTAGCATTAAATGCCCACAAGAGAAAGCAGGAAAGATCTAAAATGGACACCCTCACGTCCCAATTCAAAGAATCAGGGAAGCAAGAGCAAACACCATGCCTGAATCAGTCAGTCAACTTCCAACAGGGCTCCAAGAGAGAATGAACCACCATGCCTCTTTAAATCCACGTTTCTATTTGGAATCTTCAATGAGAGATGAGACACTAAGCAGCTAGTTTTGGTGGAATGGCTGATTTTGTCAATGTTTTCGGTGTGTGAGTGTGTGTGTGTGTGTGTATGTATAGATAACTAAATTAAACTGATAATCTGGATGCTTACATTTCCATTCATTTAATTTGTGTATGTGAGCCCACGCACACGTATATACACACACACTAACACTTCCAGAACACTGACTTAGTGAAGAACTGGATTTCCAGTGTGTCAGACAAATTTCAGAAAGCGCTGAAGAAGGGCATTTCTGATGGATTTCACCGTTCCTGGAATTTTACTTTCCTTTATAACTTACAGTTCTTCTCTGGAGATTTAATAGATAAAAGTCTTTTGCAGTGTACGTTATTTCATTTTATTTTTATAATTTATTTAAATTGTCATTTTAAATTGACAAATAAAAATGATATATATTTATGGTGTACAACATGATGTTTCATATATGTATACATTGTGGAATGACACAAAAATCAAGCTAATTAACACATTCGTTTCCTCACATACTGATTTTATGGTGATGAGAACATGTTTCAAATCTACTCTGATAGCACATTTCAAGTATACAGTACATAGTTACCCACTGTGGTTGCCGTGCTGTTCAACATATCTCTAGAACTATTCGTATCTGAAATTTTGTATCATTAGACTAACATCTCCCAATCCCTCCCCGGCCCCTGCCTCGGGTAAGCAGCGTTCTGCTCTCTACGACTCTGAGTTCCACTTTTTTACATTGCACATAGAAGTGAGATCGTGCAGTATTTGTATTTCTGTGTTTGCTTTTTAAAACTTTATGATGTATTGATGTATTTTTTCAGACAGTGTCGGAGTCTGTCACCAAGGCTGGAGTACAGTGACACAAACACGGCTCACCACGGCCTCCACCTCCCGGGGTCAAGAGATCCTCCCACTTCAGCCTCCTGAGTAGCTAGGACTACAGGCGTCCAACACCACACCTGGCTAATTTTTGTATTTTTTGTAGAGATGGTTGATCTCCAACTCCTGGGCTCAACTCTTCCTCCTCCCTTCTCCTCCCAAAGTCCTGGGATTACAGGCCTGAGCCACTGTGTCTGGCCTTTGCTTTATTTCACACAGTAGAACATCCTCTAGCTCATTCATGTTGCTAATGATAAGATTTCTTTCTTTTTCAAGGCTGAATAGGATTCTATTGGATATATGTACCTATATAGATAGATAGATAGATAGATATACATTTATTATTATTGTTTTGGGGGGGATATGGTTTCGCTCGTGTTCCCCAGGCTGGAGTACAGTGGCATGATTTCGGCTCACTACAACCTCTGCCTCCCAGGCTGAAGTGATTCTCCTGCCTCAGCTGAGATTAAAGGCCTGTCCCATCATGTGCGGCCAATTTTGTGTTTCTAGGAGAGATGGGTTTTCACCATGTTGGCCAGGCTGGTCTCGAACTCCAACAATTCTACTTCAACTATTTATTGGATACAAATATTTATGTGTGAGAAACAAGATTTTCAAGAGTGAAAGATTTAAAAACGACTTAATTGTACATCAGTAAGAGGCTGGCTAACTAAATCAGAGTACGTTCATCCTTACAGAAGAATACTATGCAGCTAGAACAAAACCAAATGGAGGAAACTCTTCCAAATGGTAACTTGGAATGATGTTCAAGACTTATTGTAAAATAAGTTTACAGTAAGGTGTAAGGTACCTTATGGCAAAATTCTCTCAGAAATGTGTGTGTGGATTTCAAGTCATCCCAGTCCTAGAACATTGTGCTCTTTAGAGGTGCCATACCTGTCTTTCCCTTTGTAATATCAAAGCAGTAATATCTTCTCTGGAGGCTTGTTGGGTGAATTTAATGGAAGAAAGTTAAGGAGGTAGCAGAACCATTGCTGTTTCCCCTCCATAGCCCTGCCACCCACTAAAGAAAGTTGGATGAGATTACTTAATGATTTCCCATTAAGTTGTATTTCCAAATATCATGATTACCATTTGAATGTAGTTGGTATGGAGCTTCGTGAGTGTGTGCTTCGTTTATTATGCATCACGTTCAGCTCCTTGTTATTTGCCTCCTAGTTATCATAGTAAAACTCTACTCCTCTACTCCGAGGAGCCCCTACCATCCGTATCGTCACTTTCCGGCCCAGCACTCTTCATGCTCGTTCGTTTAAAGTATTCTACATTGGGCAAATGAATCTTGGAAGGCAAAAGCTACTGAATTTAGCGAGTTTGTGGAGGCGTTCCCACCGATCAGCAAGGTGGAGTTCCACACACCCGATGACTGCACAACTCCTATAAGGCAGCAATATGCTGCAAACCCAGACGGCCACTCTTCTCACCCCTCGTCCCTTTGCTGTTCTGGATAATGAGGTCAATAGTCACCAAGGCAACTTGCAAAACTAACTGAAATGGAGAAAGGCCTTCCGGCTGGTGACTAGCCGAGGTCCACCTGGCCCCAATAAGCTGCTGAACAAGAAGGGCTGCCAGAAATTTCCCCCTAGGGAATTTGGTGGAGACGAAGACCTGCTCACTGGACAACGGTTCCTCCCAGGATACCCCCAAGCTGAAGAAGCGGGCTCTGAGCCACCCCCTTTCACCCTCCTTTTCCCCACCCTGGCCTGCTGAAGGTGCGCGTCAGGATGTGGACTACTGAGCCCTAAAGAAACAAGTCCTTCCACTTTGACCCCACGGAGGATTGCCTGTGCGGATCTTCAACGAGTCTACCAGTGTCTAGACACGGGAGCAGTTCTGTCTGGCACAGCAGCTCCCTCAAGGAAGACAAGAGTGAGGAGAAAGGAAACTCAAGTCTGACCATTCTGTCCTGGGAGACAAGAGGAGGATCTCATCTCTCATCTTTCCAAGCAAGGCAACGAGACTTTCTCTCATCTTTCCAAGCAAGGCAAGGAGACTTTTTCTCATGAGGAAACAAAAAGAAGTTGGAAGGAACGAAACCAGACTGGAAGGTGAATTCCTAAGGATTGCCCATTGAAACTGACAAAATGGCCCTTGTTTGACGAGAGGAATGAGCAGAGCATTGATGTGGTCAAAAAGGACTCGAGTGAGACTTTCCCAGCACGTTTCTACCAAAGCTTTGTCTAAGTTTCGCAAAACACTCTCCTAATAAGCAGATGTTTGGCTCTTCAGAAAGTCAACATGCAAAATGCCTTGAGCGTCCCATAACACTGATGCCATGATGTTGCCTTTGGTCTGCCCTCCTTTTCCTTTGACTGGACCACTGCCATCTCTTGGTAGCCATCGCTTTGATGACGCTTTGTCTTCAGGATCATATTGGCAAAGCCATGTTCCAAATTCCGGTTACAATTTGTCAAAGAGGTGCCCCAGGATCGTGATCCCTCCTGTTGAAAATTTCCACTGATAGCTCTCGTCGTCACTGCAGCTGATCTGGGCACAATGGTTTTCACAGCCACTGCAGGATTCATCTTCCACATCTTCTCATCTCTTCTTGAAACAAGCCATACCTCCGTAAAGAGTTGATTTCTTTGGGCTAGTGTCCTTAGAAGCTTTTCTTCAAACATCAATGATTTCTTCATTCTCCACCCAAGCTTCACCGTCAGTTGGATGTTTCCTCTTGCTGCAATTTTAGCGGAATTCAAGTTGCACTGATAGGAGGCCTTTTCAGTGGATGTCTCATCCTTCTTAGTGCCTCCAATGAGATCCAGTTCAGAAAGGTTGTAAGAAGTTAGTACATGTTTATTTTAGTGAAAACGAATTGAAATCCATGCATAGATTTCTCACCATGTACATTTTCTATGAACTTTCGGAAGACCCCCTGTACTGAATATTGCCCAAATCCTGGGAGAGAAGTGGATGCGGTCCACTTCCTGTCTTCAGTTTGCCCACAGTGGAGGAGTGCACAGAGCAGGGAAAGGCAGCCCCAGAGAGAGGCATGCCCTCCAGCATGCAGCAGACTGCTGGCCCAGTCCAGGCTCCATGGGTTGCTGTGTGGGCCCAGCAAGCTGACCAACCTCCCTGAACCTTAATTTAATCCTAGGTAGCCCAATTCCACTCGCTATTATAGGACTGCTGTGCAGGGACAGTCAATTAACTTAAGAAAAGGAACCTAGCTCCAAGGTTGGCAACCGGGAATTCCAGTTGATTCCATGGGCGGACCCCCTGAGGAATTCCCAAGCTGAAGTCTCGTGGAAGATGAGGTTCAGTGTGACTAGACTGAAGCACCAATCCAATGAAGGGGAAGTCCCACCCACTCTGCCCTGTGCCTGTATAAAGGTGAGGCGGGGCGGCCGCGCCACTCATTGAAGCCGCCAGTTGGGAGAGGAGCAGAGCCAGGCCGGTGCTCCCGAAGGCAGCAAGATGTTGCGAGCCACAGCTCCCTGCTGGTTCCCACCTGCATACCCAGAAGCTAAGAAGGTGGCCGAGGAGGCGGCCCACGAGGCAAGCCGCCATTTGGGAGTGGAGCAGAGCCAGGTCGGTGTTCCCGAAGGCAGCAAGATGTTGCGAGCCACAGCTCCCTGCTGGTTCCCACCTGCATGCCCAGAAGCCAAGAAGGTGGCCGAGGAGGCGGCCCTCGAGGCAAGCCGCCAGTTGGGAGAGGAGCAGAGCCAGGCCGGTGCTCCCGAAGGCAGCAAGATGTTGCGAGCCACAGCTCCTTGCTGGTTCCCACCTGCATACCCAGAAGCTAAGAAGGTGGCCGAGGAGGCGGCCCACGAGGCAAGCCACCATTTGGGAGAGGAGCAGAGCCAGGTCGGTGTTCCCGAAGGCAGCAAGATGTTGCGAGCCACAGCTCCCTGCTGGTTCCCACCTGCATGCCCAGAAGCCAAGAAGGTGGCCGAGGAGGAGGCCCTCGAGGCAAGCCGCCAGTTGGGAGAGGAGCAGAGCCAGGCCGGTGCTCCCGAAGGCAGCAAGATGTTGCGAGCCACAGCTCCCTGCTGGTTCCCACCTGCATACCCAGAAGCTAAGAAGGTGGCCGAGGAGGCGCCCCACGAGGCAAGCCGCCATTTGGGGGTGGAGCAGAGCCAGGTCGGTGTTCCCGAAGGCAGCAAGATGCTGCAAGCCACAGCTCCCTGCTGGTTCCCTCCTGCATACCCAGAAGCCAAGAAGGTGGCCGAGGAGGCGGCCCTCGAGGCTCCAGAATTCCCACTGCCCTCTCATCAGCCTGCCCAGAGCTTCGGGCTCTGCGTGCCCCAGATGCACAACCAGGCCTCAGCACTCGTGGACATCCGGGCGGATCCCCAGAATAGGGGTCCGGCGGTGCCCCCAGCGTGGCCCAAGATGGCGACGGAGGCGTGGTACTTCCCCGCGCAGAGGGGGTCGGCCTGCTGCTTGCCAGCCGCCCCAAGGCTGACAGAGAGGCCCTGTGGAGTCCGCATCTCAGCCCCCAGGGAGAGGAAGAGGATCGCCCACTTTCCCAGCCCCTGCTTGGTCGCAGGTCGCACCGATGCCAAGAGAACCCGGGTGGCCGGCAGCAGCCAACGCTCCAATGGCTCCAGGGTCGGCACACAGCCACGGAAGACTGGTCGCAACAGACGGGGGAGGGCATGCAAGACCTCCACCACACTCAGCTCTAAGCGAATCGTCCGTCGTCCATCCTTACCGACTTGGAAGGAACCCATTATCCTCCGAAGGTCTCGCTGCCAAGTCCCCACCGTCATCCGCCGAGGCTATCTCCAACTGTTCACCAAAGAGTGTCTCAAGTTCTGCGCCTCCCAGCAGGAGGCCGAGGAGAAGGCGCTGAACGAGGAGAAGGTGGCCTACGACTGCAGCCCCAACAAGAACATGTACCTGAATGTGGTCCTGAACACCCTCAAGAGACTGAAGGGCCTGACCCCCAGCTCCATGCCGGGCCTCAGCAGGGCCGCCCTGTACAGCCGCCTCCAGGAGTTCCTGCTCACCCAGGACCAGCTCAAGGAGAACGGCTACCCCTTCCCGCACCCCGAGCGGCCCGGAGGCGCCGTCCTCTTCACTGGCCAGGGGAAGGGGCCCGGCGACTCCTCCTGCAGGGTCTGCTGCCGTTGTGGCACCGACTACCTGGTGTCCTCCTCGGGCCGCTGTCTACGCGACCAGTTGTGTTATTATCACTGGGGGCGGGTCCGCTCCAGCCAAGTGGCTGGAGGCCGGGTTAGCCAGTACACCTGCTGTGCAGCTGCTCCTGGCTCAGTGGGCTGCCAGGTGGCGAAGCAGCACGTGCGGGACGGCCGCAAGGAGAGCCTCCATGGCTTCGTGAAGACCTTCAAGAAAGAGTTTTCCACAGACGCTTATCCAGGAATCTACGCCTTGGACTGTGAGATGTGCTACACCACGCATGGCCTGGAGCTGACCCGCGTCACCGTGGTGGACGCCGACATGCAAGTGGTGTACGACACCTTCGTCAAGCCCGACAACGAGATCGTGGACTACAACACCAGGTTTTCCGGAGTGACCGAGGCCGACGTCGCCAAGACGAGCGTCACGTTGCCCGAAGTCCAAGCCATCCTGCTGAGCTTTTTCAGCGCCCAAACCATCCTCATCGGGCACAGCCTGGAGAGCGATCTGCTGGCCCTCAAGCTGATCCACAGCACCGTGGTGGACACGGCCGTGCTCTTCCCGCACTACCTGGGTTTCCCCTACAAGCGTTCCCTCAGGAATCTCGCGGCCGACTACCTGGGACAGATCATCCAGGACAGCCAGGACGGCCACAACTCCAGCGAGGACGCAAACGCCTGCCTGCAGCTGGCGATGTGGAAGGTTCGACAGCGCGCCCAGATCCAGCCACGCCACCGGTCCGCCTCTCCCGCCGCCCTGGCCTGTCCTGAGCCCCAGGCCTCTTCCCAAACTGCCATCGATCCCGAGAGCTAAGCCCTGTCCAGCTCGCCGCAAAGCGAAAGAAACTGGAGCAGCCGGTGGCAGGAGAGGGCCAAAAGCCAAGACTAACCCCGACCCCGGACTCCCAGTCCCCCGGAGTCCCTGCCGCGGGCCGTCGTCCCTGTCCCCATCCCTCTGCCCCTCCCAGACCTCTGTCCTTCCACCAATGGGCTCCCCGAGGCCCCAGCCGCCACTCCCAGTCCCCGGAGACCCTGCCGCCGCCCCTGGCGCCTGTGCCCATCCCTCTGCCCCTCCCAGACCTCTGGCCTTCCACCACTAGCCTCCCCCAGCCCACCTGGACTTCCCCGGCCTCTGACAACAAGGCCAGCCCCCAGACCCACCAGCCTCCTGATCGTCTTCGTTCTTGGGCCTCTTCCCCTTCTGTGGGGCTGTCTGAACCTCCCTTCCCCCACCCGATTTTTCCCCTGCCCCCGGGGCAGGCGCAGAATAAATGTCTGTATGAAGTTAAAAATTAAAAATAAAAAAAAAGCTAAAAACAACTGAAAGTCCTTTGCTTTTGAATGTGCGCTTACCTGGTTTTCTCTAGAGGCACCACTGTGAGGTGGCTCAAGCGCTTAGGCTCTGGAGTTAGACATCTGGGTTCCCATTCCAATTCCACCACTTACTAGCTTTGTCATATTGGACGCATAACTTTTTTGCGCTTCTACTTCTTGATCTTTCAAGTGTCATCAGAAGATAATTAGACACCCACACAATAGCAATGGGAGATTTTAACACCCCACCGTCAACATGAAACAGATCAACGAGACAGAAAGTTGAAAAGGATATCCAGGAACTGAACTTAGCTCTGCACCAAGCAGACCGAATAGACATCTACATTAACTCTCCACCCCAAATCAACAGAATATACATTCTTCTCAGCACCACATCACACTTATTCCAAAACTGACCACATAGTTGGAAGGAAAGCACTCCTCCGCAAATGCAAAAGAACAGAAATTACAACCAACTGTCTCTCAGACCACAGGGCAGTCAAACTGGACCTCAGGATGAAGAAACTCACTCAAAACCGCTCAACTACACGGAAACGGAGCAATCTGCTCCTGAGTGACTACTGGGTACATAGCGAAATGAAGACAGAATAAAGATGTTCTTTGAAACCAATGAGAACAAAGACACAACATACCAGAATCTCTGGGATACATTGAAAGCAGTGTGTAGAGGGAAACGTAGCATTAAATGCCCACAAGAGAAAGCAGGAAAGATCTAAAATGGACACCCTCACGTCCCAATTCAAAGAATCAGGGAAGCAAGAGCAAACACCATGCCTGAATCAGTCAGTCAACTTCCAACAGGGCTCCAAGAGAGAATGAACCACCATGCCTCTTTAAATCCACGTTTCTATTTGGAATCTTCAATGAGAGATGAGACACTAAGCAGCTAGTTTTGGTGGAATGGCTGATTTTGTCAATGTTTTCGGTGTGTGAGTGTGTGTGTGTGTGTATGTATAGATAACTAAATTAAACTGATAATCTGGATGCTTACATTTCCATTCATTTAATTTGTGTATGTGAGCCCACGCACACGTATATACACACACACTAACACTTCCAGAACACTGACTTAGTGAAGAACTGGATTTCCAGTGTGTCAGACAAATTTCAGAAAGCGCTGAAGAAGGGCATTTCTGATGGATTTCACCGTTCCTGGAATTTTACTTTCCTTTATAACTTACAGTTCTTCTCTGGAGATTTAATAGATAAAAGTCTTTTGCAGTGTACGTTATTTCATTTTATTTTTATAATTTATTTAAATTGTCATTTTAAATTGACAAATAAAAATGATATATATTTATGGTGTACAACATGATGTTTCATATATGTATACATTGTGGAATGACACAAAAATCAAGCTAATTAACACATTCGTTTCCTCACATACTGATTTTATGGTGATGAGAACATGTTTCAAATCTACTCTGATAGCACATTTCAAGTATACAGTACATAGTTACCCACTGTCGTTGCCGTGCTGTTCAACATATCTCTAGAACTATTCGTATCTGAAATTTTGTATCATTAGACTAACATCTCCCAATCCCTCCCCGGCCCCTGCCTCGGGTAAGCAGCGTTCTGCTCTCTACGACTCTGAGTTCCACTTTTTTACATTGCACATAGAAGTGAGATCGTGCAGTATTTGTATTTCTGTGTTTGCTTTTTAAAACTTTATGATGTATTGATGTATTTTTTCAGACAGTGTCGGAGTCTGTCACCAAGGCTGGAGTACAGTGACACAAACACGGCTCACCACGGCCTCCACCTCCCGGGGTCAAGAGATCCTCCCACTTCAGCCTCCTGAGTAGCTAGGACTACAGGCGTCCAACACCACACCTGGCTAATTTTTGTATTTTTTGTAGAGATGGTTGATCTCCAACTCCTGGGCTCAACTCTTCCTCCTCCCTTCTCCTCCCAAAGTCCTGGGATTACAGGCCTGAGCCACTGTGTCTGGCCTTTGCTTTATTTCACACAGTAGAACATCCTCTAAGCTCATTCATGTTGCTAATGATAAGATTTCTTTCTTTTTCAAGGCTGAATAGGATTCTATTGGATATATGTACCTATATAGATAGATAGATAGATAGATATACATTTATTATTATTGTTTTGGGGGGGATATGGTTTCGCTCGTGTTCCCCAGGCTGGAGTGCAGTGGCATGATTTCGGCTCACTACAACCTCTGCCTCCCAGGCTGAAGTGATTCTCCTGCCTCAGCTGAGATTAAAGGCATGTCCCATCATGTGCGGCCAATTTTGTGTTTCTAGGAGAGATGGGTTTTCACCATGTTGGCCAGGCTGGTCTCGAACTCCAACAATTCTACTTCAACTATTTATTGGATACAAATATTTATGTGTGAGAAACAAGATTTTCAAGAGTGAAAGATTTAAAAACGACTTAATTGTACATCAGTAAGAGGCTGGCCAACTAAATCAGAGTACGTTCATCCTTACAGAAGAATACTATGCAGCTAGAACAAAACCAAATGGAGGAAACTCTTCCAAATGGTAACTTGGAATGATGTTCAAGACTTATTGTAAAATAAGTTTACAGTAAGGTGTAAGGTACCTTATGGCAAAATTCTCTCAGAAATGTGTGTGTGGATTTCAAGTCATCCCAGTCCTAGAACATTGTGCTCTTTAGAGATGCCATACCTGTCTTTCCCTTTGTAATATCAAAGCAGTAATATCTTCTCTGGAGGCTTGTTGGGTGAATTTAATGGAAGAAAGTTAAGGAGGTAGCAGAACCATTGCTGTTTCCCCTCCATAGCCCTGCCACCCACTAAAGAAAGTTGGATGAGATTACTTAATGATTTCCCATTAAGTTGTATTTCCAAATATCATGATTACCATTTGAATGTAGTTGGTATGGAGCTTCGTGAGTGTGTGCTTCGTTTATTATGCATCACGTTCAGCTCCTTGTTATTTGCCTCCTAGTTATCATAGTAAAACTCTACTCCTCTACTCCGAGGAGCCCCTACCATCCGTATCGTCACTTTCCGGCCCAGCACTCTTCATGCTCGTTCGTTTAAAATATTCTACATTGGGCAAATGAATCTTGGAAGGCAAAAGCTACTGAATTTAGCGAGTTTGTGGAGGCGTTCCCACCGATCAGCAAGGTGGAGTTCCGCACACCCGATG
The DNA here is from genome assembly GCF_028885625.2 of Pongo pygmaeus. Taxonomy (NCBI): domain Eukaryota; kingdom Metazoa; phylum Chordata; class Mammalia; order Primates; family Hominidae; genus Pongo; species Pongo pygmaeus. The sequence goes on from NC_072380.2 coordinate 53,294,118, forward strand.
ACTGCACAACTCCTATAAGGCAGCAATATGCTGCAAACCCAGACGGCCACTCTTCTCACCCCTCGTCCCTTTGCTGTTCTGGATAATGAGGTCAATAGTCACCTAGGCAACTTGCAAAACTAACTGAAATGGAGAAAGTCCTTCCGGCTGGTGACTAGCCGAGGTCCACCTGGCCCCAATAAGCTGCTGAACAAGAATGGCTGCCAGAAATTTCCCCCTAGGGAATTTGGTGGAGACGAAGACCTGCTCACTGGACAACGGTTCCTCCCAGGATACCCCCAAGCTGAAGAAGCGGGCTCTGAGCCACCCCCTTTCACCCTCCTTTTCCCCACCCTGGCCTGCTGAAGGTGCGCGTCAGGATGTGGACTACTGAGCCCTAAAGAAACAAGTCCTTCCACTTTGACCCCACGGAGGATTGCCTGTGCGGATCTTCAACGAGTCTACCAGTGTCTAGACACGGGAGCAGTTCTGTCTGGCACAGCAGCTCCCTCAAGGAAGACAAGAGTGAGGAGAAAGGAAACTCAAGTCTGACCATTCTGTCCTGGGAGACAAGAGGAGGATCTCATCTCTCATCTTTCCAAGCAAGGCAACGAGACTTTCTCTCATCTTTCCAAGCAAGGCAAGGAGACTTTTTCTCATGAGGAAACAAAAAGAAGTTGGAAGGAACGAAACCAGCCTGGAAGGTGAATTCCTAAGGATTGCCCATTGAAACTGACAAAATGGCCCTTGTTTGACGAGAGGAATGAGCAGAGCATTGATGTGGTCAAAAAGGACTCGAGTGAGACTTTCCCAGCACGTTTCTACCAAAGCTTTGTCTAAGTTTCGCAAAACACTCTCCTAATAAGCAGATGTTTGGCTCTTCAGAAAGTCAACATGCAAAATGCCTTGAGCGTCCCATAACACTGATGCCATGATGTTGCCTTTGGTCTGCCCTCCTTTTCCTTTGACTGGACCACTGCCATCTCTTGGTAGCCATCGCTTTGATGACGCTTTGTCTTCAGGATCATATTGGCAAAGCCATGTTCCAAATTCCGGTTACAATTTGTCAAAGAGGTGCCCCAGGATCGTGATCCCTCCTGTTGAAAATTTCCACTGATAGCTCTCGTCGTCACTGCAGCTGATCTGGGCACAATGGTTTTCACAGCCACTGCAGGATTCATCTTCCACATCTTCTCATCTCTTCTTGAAACAAGCCATACCTCCGTAAAGAGTTGATTTCTTTGGGCTAGTGTCCTTAGAAGCTTTTCTTCAAACATCAATGATTTCTTCATTCTTCCACCCAAGCTTCACCGTCAGTTGGATGTTTCCTCTTGCTGCAATTTTAGCGGAATTCAAGTTGCACTGATAGGAGGCCTTTTCAGTGGATGTCTCATCCTTCTTAGTGCCTCCAATGAGATCCAGTTCAGAAAGGTTGTAAGAAGTTAGTACATGTTTATTTTAGTGAAAACGAATTGAAATCCATGCATAGATTTCTCACCATGTACATTTTCTATGAACTTTCGGAAGACCCCCTGTACTGAATATTGCCCAAATCCTGGGAGAGAAGTGGATGCGGTCCACTTCCTGTCTTCAGTTTGCCCACAGCGGAGGAGTGCACAGAGCAGGGAAAGGCAGCCCCAGAGAGAGGCATGCCCTCCAGCATGCAGCAGACTGCTGGCCCAGTCCTGGCTCCATGGGTTGCTGTGTGGGCCCAGCAAGCTGACCAACCTCCCTGAACCTTAATTTAATCCTAGGTAGCCCAATTCCACTCGCTATTATAGGACTGCTGTGCAGGGACAGTCAATTAACTTAAGAAAAGGAACCTAGCTCCAAGGTTGGCAACCGGGAATTCCAGTTGATTCCATGGGCGGACCCCCTGAGGAATTCCCAAGCTGAAGTCTCGTGGAAGATGAGGTTCAGTGTGACTAGACTGAAGCACCAATCCAATGAAGGGGAAGTCCCACCCACTCTGCCCTGTGCCTGTATAAAGGTGAGGCGGGGCGGCCGCGCCACTCATTGAAGCCGCCAGTTGGGAGAGGAGCAGAGCCAGGCCGGTGCTCCCGAAGGCAGCAAGATGTTGCGAGCCACAGCTCCCTGCTGGTTCCCACCTGCATACCCAGAAGCTAAGAAGGTGGCCGAGGAGGCGGCCCACGAGGCAAGCCACCATTTGGGAGAGGAGCAGAGCCAGGTCGGTGTTCCCGAAGGCAGCAAGATGTTGCGAGCCACAGCTCCCTGCTGGTTCCCACCTGCATGCCCAGAAGCCAAGAAGGTGGCCGAGGAGGCGGCCCTCGAGGCAAGCCGCCAGTTGGGAGAGGAGCAGAGCCAGGCCGGTGCTCCCGAAGGCAGCAAGATGTTGCGAGCCACAGCTCCCTGCTGGTTCCCACCTGCATACCCAGAAGCTAAGAAGGTGGCCGAGGAGGCGCCCCACGAGGCAAGCCGCCATTTGGGGGTGGAGCAGAGCCAGGTCGGTGTTCCCGAAGGCAGCAAGATGCTGCGAGCCACAGCTCCCTGCTGGTTCCCTCCTGCATACCCAGAAGCCAAGAAGGTGGCCGAGGAGGCGGCCCTCGAGGCTCCAGAATTCCCACTGCCCTCTCATCAGCCTGCCCAGAGCTTCGGGCTCTGCGTGCCCCAGATGCACAACCAGGCCTCAGCACTCGTGGACATCCGGGCGGAGCCCCAGAATAGGGGTCCGGCGGTGCCCCCAGCGTGGCCCAAGATGGCGACGGAGGCGTGGTACTTCCCCGCGCAGAGGGGGTCGGCCTGCTGCTTGCCAGCCGCCCCAAGGCTGACAGAGAGGCCCTGTGGAGTCCGCATCTCAGCCCCCAGGGAGAGGAAGAGGATCGCCCACTTTCCCAGCCCCTGCTTGGTCGCAGGTCGCACCGATGCCAAGAGAACCCGGGTGGCCGGCAGCAGCCAACGCTCCAATGGCTCCAGGGTCGGCACACAGCCACGGAAGACTGGTCGCAACAGACGGGGGAGGGCATGCAAGACCTCCACCACACTCAGCTCTAAGCGAATCGTCCGTCGTCCATCCTTACCGACTTGGAAGAAACCCATTATCCTCCGAAGGTCTCGCTGCCAAGTCCCCACCGTCATCCGCCGAGGCTATCTCCAACTGTTCACCAAAGAGTGTCTCAAGTTCTGCGCCTCCAAGCAGGAGGCCGAGGAGAAGGCGCTGAACGAGGAGAAGGTGGCCTACGACTGCAGCCCCAACAAGAACATGTACCTGAATGTGGTCCTGAACACCCTCAAGAGACTGAAGGGCCTGACCCCCAGCTCCATGCCGGGCCTCAGCAGGGCCGCCCTGTACAGCCGCCTCCAGGAGTTCCTGCTCACCCAGGACCAGCTCAAGGAGAACGGCTACCCCTTCCCGCACCCCGAGCGGCCCGGAGGCGCCGTCCTCTTCACTGGCCAGGGGAAGGGGCCCGGCGACTCCTCCTGCAGGGTCTGCTGCCGTTGTGGCACCGACTACCTGGTGTCCTCCTCGGGCCGCTGTCTACGCGACCAGTTGTGTTATTATCACTGGGGGCGGGTCCGCTCCAGCCAAGTGGCTGGAGGCCGGGTTAGCCAGTACACCTGCTGTGCAGCTGCTCCTGGCTCAGTGGGCTGCCAGGTGGCAAAGCAGCACGTGCGGGACGGCCGCAAGGAGAGCCTCCATGGCTTCGTGAAGACCTTCAAGAAAGAGTTTTCCACAGACGCTTATCCAGGAATCTACGCCTTGGACTGTGAGATGTGCTACACCACGCATGGCCTGGAGCTGACCCGCGTCACCGTGGTGGACGCCGACATGCAAGTGGTGTACGACACCTTCGTCAAGCCCGACAACGAGATCGTGGACTACAACACCAGGTTTTCCGGAGTGACCGAGGCCGACGTCGCCAAGACGAGCGTCACGTTGCCCGAAGTCCAAGCCATCCTGCTGAGCTTTTTCAGCGCCCAAACCATCCTCATCGGGCACAGCCTGGAGAGCGATCTGCTGGCCCTCAAGCTGATCCACAGCACCGTGGTGGACACGGCCGTGCTCTTCCCGCACTACCTGGGTTTCCCCTACAAGCGTTCCCTCAGGAATCTCGCGGCCGACTACCTGGGACAGATCATCCAGGACAGCCAGGACGGCCACAACTCCAGCGAGGACGCAAACCCCTGCCTGCAGCTGGCGATGTGGAAGGTTCGACAGCGCGCCCAGATCCAGCCACGCCACTGGTCCGCCTCTCCCGCCGCCCTGGCCTGTCCTGAGCCCCAGGCCTCTTCCCAAACTGCCATCGATCCCGAGAGCTAGCCCTGTCCACCTCGCCGCAAAGCGAAAGAAACTGGAGCAGCCGGCGGCAGGAGAGGGCCAAAAGCCAAGACTAACCCCGACCCCGGACTCCCAGTCCCCCGGAGTCCCTGCCGCGGGCCGTCGTCCCTGTCCCCATCCCTCTGCCCCTCCCAGACCTCTGTCCTTCCACCAATGGGCTCCCCGAGGCCCCAGCCGCCACTCCCAGTCCCCGGAGACCCTGTCGCCGCCCCTGGCGCCTGTGCCCATCCCTCTGCCCCTCCCAGACCTCTGGCCTTCCACCACTAGCCTCCCCCAGCCCACCTGGACTACCGCGGCCTCTGACAACAAGGCCAGCCCCCAGGCCCACCAGCCTCCTGATCGTCTTCGTTCTTGGGCCTCTTCCCCTTCTGTGGGGCTGTCTGAACCTCCCCTCCCCCACCCGATTTTTCCCCCGCCCCCGGGGCAGGCGCAGAATAAATGTCTCTATGAAGTTAAAAATTAAAAATAAAAAAAAAGCTAAAAACAACTGAAAGTCCTTTGCTTTTGAATGTGCGCTTACCTGGTTTTCTCTAGAGGCACCACTGTGAGGTGGCTCAAGCCCTTAGGCTCTGGAGTTAGACATCTGGGTTCCCATTCCAATTCCACCACTTACTAGCTTTGTCATATTGGACGCATAACTTTTTTGCGCTTCTACTTCTTGATCTTTCAAGTGTCATCAGAAGATAATTAGACACCCACACAATAGCAATGGGAGATTTTAACACCCCACCGTCAACATGAAACAGATCAACGAGACAGAAAGTTGAAAAGGATATCCAGGAACTGAACTTAGCTCTGCACCAAGCAGACCGAATAGACATCTACATTAACTCTCCACCCCAAATCAACAGAATATACATTCTTCTCAGCACCACATCACACTTATTCCAAAACTGACCACATAGTTGGAAGGAAAGCACTCCTCCGCAAATGCAAAAGAACAGAAATTACAACCAACTGTCTCTCAGACCCCAGGGCAGTCAAACTGGACCTCAGGATGAAGAAACTCACTCAAAACCGCTCAACTACACGGAAACGGAGCAATCTGCTCCTGAGTGACTACTGGGTACATAGCGAAATGAAGACAGAATAAAGATGTTCTTTGAAACCAATGAGAACAAAGACACAACATACCAGAATCTCTGGGATACATTGAAAGCAGTGTGTAGAGGGAAACGTAGCATTAAATGCCCACAAGAGAAAGCAGGAAAGATCTAAAATGGACACCCTCACGTCCCAATTCAAAGAACCAGGGAAGCAAGAGCAAACACAATGTCTGAATCAGTCAGTCAACTTCCAACAGGGCTCCAAGAGAGAATGAACCACCATGCCTCTTTAAATCCACGTTTCTATTTGGAATCTTCAATGAGAGATGAGACACTAAGCAGCTAGTTTTGGTGGAATGGCTGATTTTGTCAATGTTTTCGGTGTGTGAGTGTGTGTGTGTGTGTATGTATAGATAACTAAATTAAACTGATAATCTGGATGCTTACATTTCCATTCATTTAATTTGTGTATGTGAGCCCACGCACACGTATATACACACACACTAACACTTCCAGAACACTGACTTAGTGAAGAACTGGATTTCCAGTGTGTCAGACAAATTTCAGAAAGCGCTGAAGAAGGGCATTTCTGATGGATTTCACCGTTCCTGGAATTTTACTTTCCTTTATAACTTACAGTTCTTCTCTGGAGATTTAATAGATAAAAGTCTTTTGCAGTGTACGTTATTTCATTTTATTTTTATAATTTATTTAAATTGTCATTTTAAATTGACAAATAAAAATGATATATATTTATGGTGTACAACATGATGTTTCATATATGTATACATTGTGGAATGACACAAAAATCAAGCTAATTAACACATTCGTTTCCTCACATACTGATTTTATGGTGATGAGAACATGTTTCAAATCTACTCTGATAGCACATTTCAAGTATACAGTACACAGTTACCCACTGTAGTTGCCGTGCTGTTCAACATATCTCTAGAACTATTCGTATCTGAAATTTTGTATCATTAGACTAACATCTCCCAATCCCTCCCCGGCCCCTGCCTCGGGTAAGCAGCGTTCTGCTCTCTACGACTCTGAGTTCCACTTTTTTACATTGCACATAGAAGTGAGATCGTGCAGTATTTGTATTTCTGTGTTTGCTTTTTAAAACTTTATGATGTATTGATGTATTTTTTCAGACAGTGTCGGAGTCTGTCACCAAGGCTGGAGTACAGTGACACAAACACGGCTCACCACGGCCTCCACCTCCCGGGGTCAAGAGATCCTCCCACTTCAGCCTCCTGAGTAGCTAGGACTACAGGCGTCCAACACCACACCTGGCTAATTTTTGTATTTTTTGTAGAGATGGTTGATCTCCAACTCCTGGGCTCAACTCTTCCTCCTCCCTTCTCCTCCCAAAGTCCTGGGATTACAGGCCTGAGCCACTGTGTCTGGCCTTTGCTTTATTTCACACAGTAGAACATCCTCTAAGCTCATTCATGTTGCTAATGATAAGATTTCTTTCTTTTTCAAGGCTGAATAGGATTCTATTGGATATATGTACCTATATAGATAGATAGATAGATAGATATACATTTATTATTATTGTTTTGGGGGGGATATGGTTTCGCTCGTGTTCCCCAGGCTGGAGTGCAGTGGCATGATTTCGGCTCACTACAACCTCTGCCTCCCAGGCTGAAGTGATTCTCCTGCCTCAGCTGAGATTAAAGGCATGTCCCATCATGTGCGGCCAATTTTGTGTTTCTAGGAGAGATGGGTTTTCACCATGTTGGCCAGGCTGGTCTCGAACTCCAACAATTCTACTTCAACTATTTATTGGATACAAATATTTATGTGTGAGAAACAAGATTTTCAAGAGTGAAAGATTTAAAAACGACTTAATTGTACATCAGTAAGAGGCTGGCCAACTAAATCAGAGTACGTTCATCCTTACAGAAGAATACTATGCAGCTAGAACAAAACCAAATGGAGGAAACTCTTCCAAATGGTAACTTGGAATGATGTTCAAGACTTATTGTAAAATAAGTTTACAGTAAGGTGTAAGGTACCTTATGGCAAAATTCTCTCAGAAATGTGTGTGTGGATTTCAAGTCATCCCAGTCCTAGAACATTGTGCTCTTTAGAGATGCCATACCTGTCTTTCCCTTTGTAATATCAAAGCAGTAATATCTTCTCTGGAGGCTTGTTGGGTGAATTTAATGGAAGAAAGTTAAGGAGGTAGCAGAACCATTGCTGTTTCCCCTCCATAGCCCTGCCACCCACTAAAGAAAGTTGGATGAGATTACTTAATGATTTCCCATTAAGTTGTATTTCCAAATATCATGATTACCATTTGAATGTAGTTGGTATGGAGCTTCGTGAGTGTGTGCTTCGTTTATTATGCATCACGTTCAGCTCCTTGTTATTTGCCTCCTAGTTATCATAGTAAAACTCTACTCCTCTACTCCGAGGAGCCCCTACCATCCGTATCGTCACTTTCCGGCCCAGCACTCTTCATGCTCGTTCGTTTAAAGTATTCTACATTGGGCAAATGAATCTTGGAAGGCAAAAGCTACTGAATTTAGCGAGTTTGTGGAGGCGTTCCCACCGATCAGCAAGGTGGAGTTCCGCACACCCGATGACTGCACAACTCCTATAAGGCAGCAATATGCTGCAAACCCAGACGGCCACTCTTCTCACCCCTCGTCCCTTTGCTGTTCTGGATAATGAGGTCAATAGTCACCTAGGCAACTTGCAAAACTAACTGAAATGGAGAAAGTCCTTCCGGCTGGTGACTAGCCGAGGTCCACCTGGCCCCAATAAGCTGCTGAACAAGAAGGGCTGCCAGAAATTTCCCCCTAGGGAATTTGGTGGAGACGAAGACCTGCTCACTGGACAACGGTTCCTCCCAGGATACCCCCAAGCTGAAGAAGCGGGCTCTGAGCCACCCCCTTTCACCCTCCTTTTCCCCACCCTGGCCTGCTGAAGGTGCGCGTCAGGATGTGGACTACTGAGCCCTAAAGAAACAAGTCCTTCCACTTTGACCCCACGGAGGATTGCCTGTGCGGATCTTCAACGAGTCTACCAGTGTCTAGACACGGGAGCAGTTCTGTCTGGCACAGCAGCTCCCTCAAGGAAGACAAGAGTGAGGAGAAAGGAAACTCAAGTCTGACCATTCTGTCCTGGGAGACAAGAGGAGGATCTCATCTCTCATCTTTCCAAGCAAGGCAACGAGACTTTCTCTCATCTTTCCAAGCAAGGCAAGGAGACTTTTTCTCATGAGGAAACAAAAAGAAGTTGGAAGGAACGAAACCAGCCTGGAAGGTGAATTCCTAAGGATTGCCCATTGAAACTGACAAAATGGCCCTTGTTTGACGAGAGGAATGAGCAGAGCATTGATGTGGTCAAAAAGGACTCGAGTGAGACTTTCCCAGCACGTTTCTACCAAAGCTTTGTCTAAGTTTCGCAAAACACTCTCCTAATAAGCAGATGTTTGGCTCTTCAGAAAGTCAACATGCAAAATGCCTTGAGCGTCCCATAACACTGATGCCATGATGTTGCCTTTGGTCTGCCCTCCTTTTCCTTTGACTGGACCACTGCCATCTCTTGGTAGCCATCGCTTTGATGACGCTTTGTCTTCAGGATCATATTGGCAAAGCCATGTTCCAAATTCCGGTTACAATTTGTCAAAGAGGTGCCCCAGGATCGTGATCCCTCCTGTTGAAAATTTCCACTGATAGCTCTCGTCGTCACTGCAGCTGATCTGGGCACAATGGTTTTCACAGCCACTGCAGGATTCATCTTCCACATCTTCTCATCTCTTCTTGAAACAAGCCATACCTCCGTAAAGAGTTGATTTCTTTGGGCTAGTGTCCTTAGAAGCTTTTCTTCAAACATCAATGATTTCTTCATTCTTCCACCCAAGCTTCACCGTCAGTTGGATGTTTCCTCTTGCTGCAATTTTAGCGGAATTCAAGTTGCACTGATAGGAGGCCTTTTCAGTGGATGTCTCATCCTTCTTAGTGCCTCCAATGAGATCCAGTTCAGAAAGGTTGTAAGAAGTTAGTACATGTTTATTTTAGTGAAAACGAATTGAAATCCATGCATAGATTTCTCACCATGTACATTTTCTATGAACTTTCGGAAGACCCCCTGTACTGAATATTGCCCAAATCCTGGGAGAGAAGTGGATGCGGTCCACTTCCTGTCTTCAGTTTGCCCACAGCGGAGGAGTGCACAGAGCAGGGAAAGGCAGCCCCAGAGAGAGGCATGCCCTCCAGCATGCAGCAGACTGCTGGCCCAGTCCTGGCTCCATGGGTTGCTGTGTGGGCCCAGCAAGCTGACCAACCTCCCTGAACCTTAATTTAATCCTAGGTAGCCCAATTCCACTCGCTATTATAGGACTGCTGTGCAGGGACAGTCAATTAACTTAAGAAAAGGAACCTAGCTCCAAGGTTGGCAACCGGGAATTCCAGTTGATTCCATGGGCGGACCCCCTGAGGAATTCCCAAGCTGAAGTCTCGTGGAAGATGAGGTTCAGTGTGACTAGACTGAAGCACCAATCCAATGAAGGGGAAGTCCCACCCACTCTGCCCTGTGCCTGTATAAAGGTGAGGCGGGGCGGCCGCGCCACTCATTGAAGCCGCCAGTTGGGAGAGGAGCAGAGCCAGGCCGGTGCTCCCGAAGGCAGCAAGATGTTGCGAGCCACAGCTCCCTGCTGGTTCCCACCTGCATACCCAGAAGCTAAGAAGGTGGCCGAGGAGGCGGCCCACGAGGCAAGCCACCATTTGGGAGAGGAGCAGAGCCAGGTCGGTGTTCCCGAAGGCAGCAAGATGTTGCGAGCCACAGCTCCCTGCTGGTTCCCACCTGCATGCCCAGAAGCCAAGAAGGTGGCCGAGGAGGCGGCCCTCGAGGCAAGCCGCCAGTTGGGAGAGGAGCAGAGCCAGGCCGGTGCTCCCGAAGGCAGCAAGATGTTGCGAGCCACAGCTCCCTGCTGGTTCCCACCTGCATACCCAGAAGCTAAGAAGGTGGCCGAGGAGGCGCCCCACGAGGCAAGCCGCCATTTGGGGGTGGAGCAGAGCCAGGTCGGTGTTCCCGAAGGCAGCAAGATGCTGCGAGCCACAGCTCCCTGCTGGTTCCCTCCTGCATACCCAGAAGCCAAGAAGGTGGCCGAGGAGGCGGCCCTCGAGGCTCCAGAATTCCCACTGCCCTCTCATCAGCCTGCCCAGAGCTTCGGGCTCTGCGTGCCCCAGATGCACAACCAGGCCTCAGCACTCGTGGACATCCGGGCGGAGCCCCAGAATAGGGGTCCGGCGGTGCCCCCAGCGTGGCCCAAGATGGCGACGGAGGCGTGGTACTTCCCCGCGCAGAGGGGGTCGGCCTGCTGCTTGCCAGCCGCCCCAAGGCTGACAGAGAGGCCCTGTGGAGTCCGCATCTCAGCCCCCAGGGAGAGGAAGAGGATCGCCCACTTTCCCAGCCCCTGCTTGGTCGCAGGTCGCACCGATGCCAAGAGAACCCGGGTGGCCGGCAGCAGCCAACGCTCCAATGGCTCCAGGGTCGGCACACAGCCACGGAAGACTGGTCGCAACAGACGGGGGAGGGCATGCAAGACCTCCACCACACTCAGCTCTAAGCGAATCGTCCGTCGTCCATCCTTACCGACTTGGAAGAAACCCATTATCCTCCGAAGGTCTCGCTGCCAAGTCCCCACCGTCATCCGCCGAGGCTATCTCCAACTGTTCACCAAAGAGTGTCTCAAGTTCTGCGCCTCCAAGCAGGAGGCCGAGGAGAAGGCGCTGAACGAGGAGAAGGTGGCCTACGACTGCAGCCCCAACAAGAACATGTACCTGAATGTGGTCCTGAACACCCTCAAGAGACTGAAGGGCCTGACCCCCAGCTCCATGCCGGGCCTCAGCAGGGCCGCCCTGTACAGCCGCCTCCAGGAGTTCCTGCTCACCCAGGACCAGCTCAAGGAGAACGGCTACCCCTTCCCGCACCCCGAGCGGCCCGGAGGCGCCGTCCTCTTCACTGGCCAGGGGAAGGGGCCCGGCGACTCCTCCTGCAGGGTCTGCTGCCGTTGTGGCACCGACTACCTGGTGTCCTCCTCGGGCCGCTGTCTACGCGACCAGTTGTGTTATTATCACTGGGGGCGGGTCCGCTCCAGCCAAGTGGCTGGAGGCCGGGTTAGCCAGTACACCTGCTGTGCAGCTGCTCCTGGCTCAGTGGGCTGCCAGGTGGCAAAGCAGCACGTGCGGGACGGCCGCAAGGAGAGCCTCCATGGCTTCGTGAAGACCTTCAAGAAAGAGTTTTCCACAGACGCTTATCCAGGAATCTACGCCTTGGACTGTGAGATGTGCTACACCACGCATGGCCTGGAGCTGACCCGCGTCACCGTGGTGGACGCCGACATGCAAGTGGTGTACGACACCTTCGTCAAGCCCGACAACGAGATCGTGGACTACAACACCAGGTTTTCCGGAGTGACCGAGGCCGACGTCGCCAAGACGAGCGTCACGTTGCCCGAAGTCCAAGCCATCCTGCTGAGCTTTTTCAGCGCCCAAACCATCCTCATCGGGCACAGCCTGGAGAGCGATCTGCTGGCCCTCAAGCTGATCCACAGCACCGTGGTGGACACGGCCGTGCTCTTCCCGCACTACCTGGGTTTCCCCTACAAGCGTTCCCTCAGGAATCTCGCGGCCGACTACCTGGGACAGATCATCCAGGACAGCCAGGACGGCCACAACTCCAGCGAGGACGCAAACCCCTGCCTGCAGCTGGCGATGTGGAAGGTTCGACAGCGCGCCCAGATCCAGCCACGCCACTGGTCCGCCTCTCCCGCCGCCCTGGCCTGTCCTGAGCCCCAGGCCTCTTCCCAAACTGCCATCGATCCCGAGAGCTAGCCCTGTCCACCTCGCCGCAAAGCGAAAGAAACTGGAGCAGCCGGCGGCAGGAGAGGGCCAAAAGCCAAGACTAACCCCGACCCCGGACTCCCAGTCCCCCGGAGTCCCTGCCGCGGGCCGTCGTCCCTGTCCCCATCCCTCTGCCCCTCCCAGACCTCTGTCCTTCCACCAATGGGCTCCCCGAGGCCCCAGCCGCCACTCCCAGTCCCCGGAGACCCTGTCGCCGCCCCTGGCGCCTGTGCCCATCCCTCTGCCCCTCCCAGACCTCTGGCCTTCCACCACTAGCCTCCCCCAGCCCACCTGGACTACCGCGGCCTCTGACAACAAGGCCAGCCCCCAGGCCCACCAGCCTCCTGATCGTCTTCGTTCTTGGGCCTCTTCCCCTTCTGTGGGGCTGTCTGAACCTCCCCTCCCCCACCCGATTTTTCCCCCGCCCCCGGGGCAGGCGCAGAATAAATGTCTCTATGAAGTTAAAAATTAAAAATAAAAAAAAAGCTAAAAACAACTGAAAGTCCTTTGCTTTTGAATGTGCGCTTACCTGGTTTTCTCTAGAGGCACCACTGTGAGGTGGCTCAAGCCCTTAGGCTCTGGAGTTAGACATCTGGGTTCCCATTCCAATTCCACCACTTACTAGCTTTGTCATATTGGACGCATAACTTTTTTGCGCTTCTACTTCTTGATCTTTCAAGTGTCATCAGAAGATAATTAGACACCCACACAATAGCAATGGGAGATTTTAACACCCCACCGTCAACATGAAACAGATCAACGAGACAGAAAGTTGAAAAGGATATCCAGGAACTGAACTTAGCTCTGCACCAAGCAGACCGAATAGACATCTACATTAACTCTCCACCCCAAATCAACAGAATATACATTCTTCTCAGCACCACATCACACTTATTCCAAAACTGACCACATAGTTGGAAGGAAAGCACTCCTCCGCAAATGCAAAAGAACAGAAATTACAACCAACTGTCTCTCAGACCCCAGGGCAGTCAAACTGGACCTCAGGATGAAGAAACTCACTCAAAACCGCTCAACTACACGGAAACGGAGCAATCTGCTCCTGAGTGACTACTGGGTACATAGCGAAATGAAGACAGAATAAAGATGTTCTTTGAAACCAATGAGAACAAAGACACAACATACCAGAATCTCTGGGATACATTGAAAGCAGTGTGTAGAGGGAAACGTAGCATTAAATGCCCACAAGAGAAAGCAGGAAAGATCTAAAATGGACACCCTCACGTCCCAATTCAAAGAACCAGGGAAGCAAGAGCAAACACAATGTCTGAATCAGTCAGTCAACTTCCAACAGGGCTCCAAGAGAGAATGAACCACCATGCCTCTTTAAATCCACGTTTCTATTTGGAATCTTCAATGAGAGATGAGACACTAAGCAGCTAGTTTTGGTGGAATGGCTGATTTTGTCAATGTTTTCGGTGTGTGAGTGTGTGTGTGTGTGTATGTATAGATAACTAAATTAAACTGATAATCTGGATGCTTACATTTCCATTCATTTAATTTGTGTATGTGAGCCCACGCACACGTATATACACACACACTAACACTTCCAGAACACTGACTTAGTGAAGAACTGGATTTCCAGTGTGTCAGACAAATTTCAGAAAGCGCTGAAGAAGGGCATTTCTGATGGATTTCACCGTTCCTGGAATTTTACTTTCCTTTATAACTTACAGTTCTTCTCTGGAGATTTAATAGATAAAAGTCTTTTGCAGTGTACGTTATTTCATTTTATTTTTATAATTTATTTAAATTGTCATTTTAAATTGACAAATAAAAATGATATATATTTATGGTGTACAACATGATGTTTCATATATGTATACATTGTGGAATGACACAAAAATCAAGCTAATTAACACATTCGTTTCCTCACATACTGATTTTATGGTGATGAGAACATGTTTCAAATCTACTCTGATAGCACATTTCAAGTATACAGTACACAGTTACCCACTGTAGTTGCCGTGCTGTTCAACATATCTCTAGAACTATTCGTATCTGAAATTTTGTATCATTAGACTAACATCTCCCAATCCCTCCCCGGCCCCTGCCTCGGGTAAGCAGCGTTCTGCTCTCTACGACTCTGAGTTCCACTTTTTTACATTGCACATAGAAGTGAGATCGTGCAGTATTTGTATTTCTGTGTTTGCTTTTTAAAACTTTATGATGTATTGATGTATTTTTTCAGACAGTGTCGGAGTCTGTCACCAAGGCTGGAGTACAGTGACACAAACACGGCTCACCACGGCCTCCACCTCCCGGGGTCAAGAGATCCTCCCACTTCAGCCTCCTGAGTAGCTAGGACTACAGGCGTCCAACACCACACCTGGCTAATTTTTGTATTTTTTGTAGAGATGGTTGATCTCCAACTCCTGGGCTCAACTCTTCCTCCTCCCTTCTCCTCCCAAAGTCCTGGGATTACAGGCCTGAGCCACTGTGTCTGGCCTTTGCTTTATTTCACACAGTAGAACATCCTCTAAGCTCATTCATGTTGCTAATGATAAGATTTCTTTCTTTTTCAAGGCTGAATAGGATTCTATTGGATATATGTACCTATATAGATAGATAGATAGATAGATATACATTTATTATTATTGTTTTGGGGGGGATATGGTTTCGCTCGTGTTCCCCAGGCTGGAGTGCAGTGGCATGATTTCGGCTCACTACAACCTCTGCCTCCCAGGCTGAAGTGATTCTCCTGCCTCAGCTGAGATTAAAGGCATGTCCCATCATGTGCGGCCAATTTTGTGTTTCTAGGAGAGATGGGTTTTCACCATGTTGGCCAGGCTGGTCTCGAACTCCAACAATTCTACTTCAACTATTTATTGGATACAAATATTTATGTGTGAGAAACAAGATTTTCAAGAGTGAAAGATTTAAAAACGACTTAATTGTACATCAGTAAGAGGCTGGCCAACTAAATCAGAGTACGTTCATCCTTACAGAAGAATACTATGCAGCTAGAACAAAACCAAATGGAGGAAACTCTTCCAAATGGTAACTTGGAATGATGTTCAAGACTTATTGTAAAATAAGTTTACAGTAAGGTGTAAGGTACCTTATGGCAAAATTCTCTCAGAAATGTGTGTGTGGATTTCAAGTCATCCCAGTCCTAGAACATTGTGCTCTTTAGAGATGCCATACCTGTCTTTCCCTTTGTAATATCAAAGCAGTAATATCTTCTCTGGAGGCTTGTTGGGTGAATTTAATGGAAGAAAGTTAAGGAGGTAGCAGAACCATTGCTGTTTCCCCTCCATAGCCCTGCCACCCACTAAAGAAAGTTGGATGAGATTACTTAAAGATTTCCCATTAAGTTGTATTTCCAAATATCATGATTACCATTTGAATGTAGTTGGTATGGAGCTTCGTGAGTGTGTGCTTCGTTTATTATGCATCACGTTCAGCTCCTTGTTATTTGCCTCCTAGTTATCATAGTAAAACTCTACTCCTCTACTCCGAGGAGCCCCTACCATCCGTATCGTCACTTTCCGGCCCAGCACTCTTCATGCTCGTTCGTTTAAAGTATTCTACATTGGGCAAATGAATCTTGGAAGGCAAAAGCTACTGAATTTAGCGAGTTTGTGGAGGCGTTCCCACCGATCAGCAAGGTGGAGTTCCGCACACCCGATGACTGCACAACTCCTATAAGGCAGCAATATGCTGCAAACCCAGACGGCCACTCTTCTCACCCCTCGTCCCTTTGCTGTTCTGGATAATGAGGTCAATAGTCACCTAGGCAACTTGCAAAACTAACTGAAATGGAGAAAGGCCTTCCGGCTGGTGACTAGCCGAGGTCCACCTGGCCCCAATAAGCTGCTGAACAAGAAGGGCTGCCAGAAATTTCCCCCTAGGGAATTTGGTGGAGACGAAGACCTGCTCACTGGACAACGGTTCCTCCCAGGATACCCCCAAGCTGAAGAAGCGGGCTCTGAGCCACCCCCTTTCACCCTCCTTTTCCCCACCCTGGCCTGCTGAAGGTGCGCGTCAGGATGTGGACTACTGAGCCCTAAAGAAACAAGTCCTTCCACTTTGACCCCACGGAGGATTGCCTGTGCGGATCTTCAACGAGTCTACCAGTGTCTAGACACGGGAGCAGTTCTGTCTGGCACAGCAGCTCCCTCAAGGAAGACAAGAGTGAGGAGAAAGGAAACTCAAGTCTGACCATTCTGTCCTGGGAGACAAGAGGAGGATCTCATCTCTCATCTTTCCAAGCAAGGCAACGAGACTTTCTCTCATCTTTCCAAGCAAGGCAAGGAGACTTTTTCTCATGAGGAAACAAAAAGAAGTTGGAAGGAACGAAACCAGCCTGGAAGGTGAATTCCTAAGGATTGCCCATTGAAACTGACAAAATGGCCCTTGTTTGACGAGAGGAATGAGCAGAGCATTGATGTGGTCAAAAAGGACTCGAGTGAGACTTTCCCAGCACGTTTCTACCAAAGCTTTGTCTAAGTTTCGCAAAACACTCTCCTAATAAGCAGATGTTTGGCTCTTCAGAAAGTCAACATGCAAAATGCCTTGAGCGTCCCATAACACTGATGCCATGATGTTGCCTTTGGTCTGCCCTCCTTTTCCTTTGACTGGACCACTGCCATCTCTTGGTAGCCATCGCTTTGATGACGCTTTGTCTTCAGGATCATATTGGCAAAGCCATGTTCCAAATTCCGGTTACAATTTGTCAAAGAGGTGCCCCAGGATCGTGATCCCTCCTGTTGAAAATTTCCACTGATAGCTCTCGTCGTCACTGCAGCTGATCTGGGCACAATGGTTTTCACAGCCACTGCAGGATTCATCTTCCACATCTTCTCATCTCTTCTTGAAACAAGCCATACCTCCGTAAAGAGTTGATTTCTTTGGGCTAGTGTCCTTAGAAGCTTTTCTTCAAACATCAATGATTTCTTCATTCTTCCACCCAAGCTTCACCGTCAGTTGGATGTTTCCTCTTGCTGCAATTTTAGCGGAATTCAAGTTGCACTGATAGGAGGCCTTTTCAGTGGATGTCTCATCCTTCTTAGTGCCTCCAATGAGATCCAGTTCAGAAAGGTTGTAAGAAGTTAGTACATGTTTATTTTAGTGAAAACGAATTGAAATCCATGCATAGATTTCTCACCATGTACATTTTCTATGAACTTTCGGAAGACCCCCTGTACTGAATATTGCCCAAATCCCGGGAGAGAAGTGGATGCGGTCCACTTCCTGTCTTCAGTTTGCCCACAGCGGAGGAGTGCACAGAGCAGGGAAAGGCAGCCCCAGAGAGAGGCATGCCCTCCAGCATGCAGCAGACTGCTGGCCCAGTCCTGGCTCCATGGGTTGCTGTGTGGGCCCAGCAAGCTGACCAACCTCCCTGAACCTTAATTTAATCCTAGGTAGCCCAATTCCACTCGCTATTATAGGACTGCTGTGCAGGGACAGTCAATTAACTTAAGAAAAGGAACCTAGCTCCAAGGTTGGCAACCGGGAATTCCAGTTGATTCCATGGGCGGACCCCCTGAGGAATTCCCAAGCTGAAGTCTCGTGGAAGATGAGGTTCAGTGTGACTAGACTGAAGCACCAATCCAATGAAGGGGAAGTCCCACCCACTCTGCCCTGTGCCTGTATAAAGGTGAGGCGGGGCGGCCGCGCCACTCATTGAAGCCGCCAGTTGGGAGAGGAGCAGAGCCAGGCCGGTGCTCCCGAAGGCAGCAAGATGTTGCGAGCCACAGCTCCCTGCTGGTTCCCACCTGCATACCCAGAAGCTAAGAAGGTGGCCGAGGAGGCGGCCCACGAGGCAAGCCACCATTTGGGAGAGGAGCAGAGCCAGGTCGGTGTTCCCGAAGGCAGCAAGATGTTGCGAGCCACAGCTCCCTGCTGGTTCCCACCTGCATGCCCAGAAGCCAAGAAGGTGGCCGAGGAGGCGGCCCTCGAGGCAAGCCGCCAGTTGGGAGAGGAGCAGAGCCAGGCCGGTGCTCCCGAAGGCAGCAAGATGTTGCGAGCCACAGCTCCCTGCTGGTTCCCACCTGCATACCCAGAAGCTAAGAAGGTGGCCGAGGAGGCGCCCCACGAGGCAAGCCGCCATTTGGGGGTGGAGCAGAGCCAGGTCGGTGTTCCCGAAGGCAGCAAGATGCTGCGAGCCACAGCTCCCTGCTGGTTCCCTCCTGCATACCCAGAAGCCAAGAAGGTGGCCGAGGAGGCGGCCCTCGAGGCTCCAGAATTCCCACTGCCCTCTCATCAGCCTGCCCAGAGCTTCGGGCTCTGCGTGCCCCAGATGCACAACCAGGCCTCAGCACTCGTGGACATCCGGGCGGAGCCCCAGAATAGGGGTCCGGCGGTGCCCCCAGCGTGGCCCAAGATGGCGACGGAGGCGTGGTACTTCCCCGCGCAGAGGGGGTCGGCCTGCTGCTTGCCAGCCGCCCCAAGGCTGACAGAGAGGCCCTGTGGAGTCCGCATCTCAGCCCCCAGGGAGAGGAAGAGGATCGCCCACTTTCCCAGCCCCTGCTTGGTCGCAGGTCGCACCGATGCCAAGAGAACCCGGGTGGCCGGCAGCAGCCAACGCTCCAATGGCTCCAGGGTCGGCACACAGCCACGGAAGACTGGTCGCAACAGACGGGGGAGGGCATGCAAGACCTCCACCACACTCAGCTCTAAGCGAATCGTCCGTGGTCCATCCTTACCGACTTGGAAGAAACCCATTATCCTCCGAAGGTCTCGCTGCCAAGTCCCCACCGTCATCCGCCGAGGCTATCTCCAACTGTTCACCAAAGAGTGTCTCAAGTTCTGCGCCTCCCAGCAGGAGGCCGAGGAGAAGGCGCTGAACGAGGAGAAGGTGGCCTACGACTGCAGCCCCAACAAGAACATGTACCTGAATGTGGTCCTGAACACCCTCAAGAGACTGAAGGGCCTGACCCCCAGCTCCATGCCGGGCCTCAGCAGGGCCGCCCTGTACAGCCGCCTCCAGGAGTTCCTGCTCACCCAGGACCAGCTCAAGGAGAACGGCTACCCCTTCCCGCACCCCGAGCGGCCCGGAGGCGCCGTCCTCTTCACTGGCCAGGGGAAGGGGCCCGGCGACTCCTCCTGCAGGGTCTGCTGCCGTTGTGGCACCGACTACCTGGTGTCCTCCTCGGGCCGCTGTCTACGCGACCAGTTGTGTTATTATCACTGGGGGCGGGTCCGCTCCAGCCAAGTGGCTGGAGGCCGGGTTAGCCAGTACACCTGCTGTGCAGCTGCTCCTGGCTCAGTGGGCTGCCAGGTGGCAAAGCAGCACGTGCGGGACGGCCGCAAGGAGAGCCTCCATGGCTTCGTGAAGACCTTCAAGAAAGAGTTTTCCACAGACGCTTATCCAGGAATCTACGCCTTGGACTGTGAGATGTGCTACACCACGCATGGCCTGGAGCTGACCCGCGTCACCGTGGTGGACGCCGACATGCAAGTGGTGTACGACACCTTCGTCAAGCCCGACAACGAGATCGTGGACTACAACACCAGGTTTTCCGGAGTGACCGAGGCCGACGTCGCCAAGACGAGCGTCACGTTGCCCGAAGTCCAAGCCATCCTGCTGAGCTTTTTCAGCGCCCAAACCATCCTCATCGGGCACAGCCTGGAGAGCGATCTGCTGGCCCTCAAGCTGATCCACAGCACCGTGGTGGACACGGCCGTGCTCTTCCCGCACTACCTGGGTTTCCCCTACAAGCGTTCCCTCAGGAATCTCGCGGCCGACTACCTGGGACAGATCATCCAGGACAGCCAGGACGGCCACAACTCCAGCGAGGACGCAAACGCCTGCCTGCAGCTGGCGATGTGGAAGGTTCGACAGCGCGCCCAGATCCAGCCACGCCACCGGTCCGCCTCTCCCGCCGCCCTGGCCTGTCCTGAGCCCCAGGCCTCTTCCCAAACTGCCATCGATCCCGAGAGCTAGCCCTGTCCACCTCGCCGCAAAGCGAAAGAAACTGGAGCAGCCGGCGGCAGGAGAGGGCCAAAAGCCAAGACTAACCCCGACCCCGGACTCCCAGTCCCCCGGAGTCCCTGCCGCGGGCCGTCGTCCCTGTCCCCATCCCTCTGCCCCTCCCAGACCTCTGTCCTTCCACCAATGGGCTCCCCGAGGCCCCAGCCGCCACTCCCAGTCCCCGGAGACCCTGCCGCCGCCCCTGGCGCCTGTGCCCATCCCTCTGCCCCTCCCAGACCTCTGGCCTTCCACCACTAGCCTCCCCCAGCCCACCTGGACTACCGCGGCCTCTGACAACAAGGCCAGCCCCCAGGCCCACCAGCCTCCTGATCGTCTTCGTTCTTGGGCCTCTTCCCCTTCTGTGGGGCTGTCTGAACCTCCCCTCCCCCACCCGATTTTTCCCCCGCCCCCGGGGCAGGCGCAGAATAAATGTCTCTATGAAGTTAAAAATTAAAAATAAAAAAAAAGCTAAAAACAACTGAAAGTCCTTTGCTTTTGAATGTGCGCTTACCTGGTTTTCTCTAGAGGCACCACTGTGAGGTGGCTCAAGCGCTTAGGCTCTGGAGTTAGACATCTGGGTTCCCATTCCAATTCCACCACTTACTAGCTTTGTCATATTGGACGCATAACTTTTCTGCGCTTCTACTTCTTGATCTTTCAAGTGTCATCAGAAGATAATTAGACACCCACACAATAGCAATGGGAGATTTTAACACCCCACCGTCAACATGAAACAGATCAACGAGACAGAAAGTTGAAAAGGATATCCAGGAACTGAACTTAGCTCTGCACCAAGCAGACCGAATAGACATCTACATTAACTCTCCACCCCAAATCAACAGAATATACATTCTTCTCAGCACCACATCACACTTATTCCAAAACTGACCACATAGTTGGAAGGAAAGCACTCCTCCGCAAATGCAAAAGAACAGAAATTACAACCAACTGTCTCTCAGACCCCAGGGCAGTCAAACTGGACCTCAGGATGAAGAAACTCACTCAAAACCGCTCAACTACACGGAAACGGAGCAATCTGCTCCTGAGTGACTACTGGGTACATAGCGAAATGAAGACAGAATAAAGATGTTCTTTGAAACCAATGAGAACAAAGACACAACATACCAGAATCTCTGGGATACATTGAAAGCAGTGTGTAGAGGGAAACGTAGCATTAGATGCCCACAAGAGAAAGCAGGAAAGATCTAAAATGGACACCCTCACGTCCCAATTCAAAGAACCAGGGAAGCAAGAGCAAACACAATGTCTGAATCAGTCAGTCAACTTCCAACAGGGCTCCAAGAGAGAATGAACCACCATGCCTCTTTAAATCCACGTTTCTATTTGGAATCTTCAATGAGAGATGAGACACTAAGCAGCTAGTTTTGGTGGAATGGCTGATTTTGTCAATGTTTTCGGTGTGTGAGTGTGTGTGTGTGTGTATGTATAGATAACTAAATTAAACTGATAATCTGGATGCTTACATTTCCATTCATTTAATTTGTGTATGTGAGCCCACGCACACGTATATACACACACACTAACACTTCCAGAACACTGACTTAGTGAAGAACTGGATTTCCAGTGTGTCAGACAAATTTCAGAAAGCGCTGAAGAAGGGCATTTCTGATGGATTTCACCGTTCCTGGAATTTTACTTTCCTTTATAACTTACAGTTCTTCTCTGGAGATTTAATAGATAAAAGTCTTTTGCAGTGTACGTTATTTCATTGTATTTTTATAATTTATTTAAATTGTCATTTTAAATTGACAAATAAAAATGATATATATTTATGGTGTACAACATGATGTTTCATATATGTATACATTGTGGAATGACACAAAAATCAAGCTAATTAACACATTCGTTTCCTCACATACTGATTTTATGGTGATGAGAACATGTTTCAAATCTACTCTGATAGCACATTTCAAGTATACAGTACATAGTTACCCACTGTAGTTGCCGTGCTGTTCAACATATCTCTAGAACTATTCGTATCTGAAATTTTGTATCATTAGACTAACATCTCCCAATCCCTCCCCGGCCCCTGCCTCGGGTAAGCAGCGTTCTGCTCTCTACGACTCTGAGTTCCACTTTTTTACATTGCACATAGAAGTGAGATCGTGCAGTATTTGTATTTCTGTGTTTGCTTTTTAAAACTTTATGATGTATTGATGTATTTTTTCAGACAGTGTCGGAGTCTGTCACCAAGGCTGGAGTACAGTGACACAAACACGGCTCACCACGGCCTCCACCTCCCGGGGTCAAGAGATCCTCCCACTTCAGCCTCCTGAGTAGCTAGGACTACAGGCGTCCAACACCACACCTGGCTAATTTTTGTATTTTTTGTAGAGATGGTTGATCTCCAACTCCTGGGCTCAACTCTTCCTCCTCCCTTCTCCTCCCAAAGTCCTGGGATTACAGGCCTGAGCCACTGTGTCTGGCCTTTGCTTTATTTCACACAGTAGAACATCCTCTAAGCTCATTCATGTTGCTAATGATAAGATTTCTTTCTTTTTCAAGGCTGAATAGGATTCTATTGGATATATGTACCTATATAGATAGATAGATAGATAGATATACATTTATTATTATTGTTTTGGGGGGGATATGGTTTCGCTCGTGTTCCCCAGGCTGGAGTGCAGTGGCATGATTTCGGCTCACTACAACCTCTGCCTCCCAGGCTGAAGTGATTCTCCTGCCTCAGCTGAGATTAAAGGCATGTCCCATCATGTGCGGCCAATTTTGTGTTTCTAGGAGAGATGGGTTTTCACCATGTTGGCCAGGCTGGTCTCGAACTCCAACAATTCTACTTCAACTATTTATTGGATACAAATATTTATGTGTGAGAAACAAGATTTTCAAGAGTGAAAGATTTAAAAACGACTTAATTGTACATCAGTAAGAGGCTGGCCAACTAAATCAGAGTACGTTCATCCTTACAGAAGAATACTATGCAGCTAGAACAAAACCAAATGGAGGAAACTCTTCCAAATGGTAACTTGGAATGATGTTCAAGACTTATTGTAAAATAAGTTTACAGTAAGGTGTAAGGTACCTTATGGCAAAATTCTCTCAGAAATGTGTGTGTGGATTTCAAGTCATCCCAGTCCTAGAACATTGTGCTCTTTAGAGATGCCATACCTGTCTTTCCCTTTGTAATATCAAAGCAGTAATATCTTCTCTGGAGGCTTGTTGGGTGAATTTAATGGAAGAAAGTTAAGGAGGTAGCAGAACCATTGCTGTTTCCCCTCCATAGCCCTGCCACCCACTAAAGAAAGTTGGATGAGATTACTTAATGATTTCCCATTAAGTTGTATTTCCAAATATCATGATTACCATTTGAATGTAGTTGGTATGGAGCTTCGTGAGTGTGTGCTTCGTTTATTATGCATCACGTTCAGCTCCTTGTTATTTGCCTCCTAGTTATCATAGTAAAACTCTACTCCTCTACTCCGAGGAGCCCCTACCATCCGTATCGTCACTTTCCGGCCCAGCACTCTTCATGCTCGTTCGTTTAAAGTATTCTACATTGGGCAAATGAATCTTGGAAGGCAAAAGCTACTGAATTTAGCGAGTTTGTGGAGGCGTTCCCACCGATCAGCAAGGTGGAGTTCCGCACACCCGATGACTGCACAACTCCTATAAGGCAGCAATATGCTGCAAACCCAGACGGCCACTCTTCTCACCCCTCGTCCCTTTGCTGTTCTGGATAATGAGGTCAATAGTCACCTAGGCAACTTGCAAAACTAACTGAAATGGAGAAAGTCCTTCCGGCTGGTGACTAGCCGAGGTCCACCTGGCCCCAATAAGCTGCTGAACAAGAAGGGCTGCCAGAAATTTCCCCCTAGGGAATTTGGTGGAGACGAAGACCTGCTCACTGGACAACGGTTCCTCCCAGGATACCCCCAAGCTGAAGAAGCGGGCTCTGAGCCACCCCCTTTCACCCTCCTTTTCCCCACCCTGGCCTGCTGAAGGTGCGCGTCAGGATGTGGACTACTGAGCCCTAAAGAAACAAGTCCTTCCACTTTGACCCCACGGAGGATTGCCTGTGCGGATCTTCAACGAGTCTACCAGTGTCTAGACACGGGAGCAGTTCTGTCTGGCACAGCAGCTCCCTCAAGGAAGACAAGAGTGAGGAGAAAGGAAACTCAAGTCTGACCATTCTGTCCTGGGAGACAAGAGGAGGATCTCATCTCTCATCTTTCCAAGCAAGGCAACGAGACTTTCTCTCATCTTTCCAAGCAAGGCAAGGAGACTTTTTCTCATGAGGAAACAAAAAGAAGTTGGAAGGAACGAAACCAGCCTGGAAGGTGAATTCCTAAGGATTGCCCATTGAAACTGACAAAATGGCCCTTGTTTGACGAGAGGAATGAGCAGAGCATTGATGTGGTCAAAAAGGACTCGAGTGAGACTTTCCCAGCACGTTTCTACCAAAGCTTTGTCTAAGTTTCGCAAAACACTCTCCTAATAAGCAGATGTTTGGCTCTTCAGAAAGTCAACATGCAAAATGCCTTGAGCGTCCCATAACACTGATGCCATGATGTTGCCTTTGGTCTGCCCTCCTTTTCCTTTGACTGGACCACTGCCATCTCTTGGTAGCCATCGCTTTGATGACGCTTTGTCTTCAGGATCATATTGGCAAAGCCATGTTCCAAATTCCGGTTACAATTTGTCAAAGAGGTGCCCCAGGATCGTGATCCCTCCTGTTGAAAATTTCCACTGATAGCTCTCGTCGTCACTGCAGCTGATCTGGGCACAATGGTTTTCACAGCCACTGCAGGATTCATCTTCCACATCTTCTCATCTCTTCTTGAAACAAGCCATACCTCCGTAAAGAGTTGATTTCTTTGGGCTAGTGTCCTTAGAAGCTTTTCTTCAAACATCAATGATTTCTTCATTCTTCCACCCAAGCTTCACCGTCAGTTGGATGTTTCCTCTTGCTGCAATTTTAGCGGAATTCAAGTTGCACTGATAGGAGGCCTTTTCAGTGGATGTCTCATCCTTCTTAGTGCCTCCAATGAGATCCAGTTCAGAAAGGTTGTAAGAAGTTAGTACATGTTTATTTTAGTGAAAACGAATTGAAATCCATGCATAGATTTCTCACCATGTACATTTTCTATGAACTTTCGGAAGACCCCCTGTACTGAATATTGCCCAAATCCTGGGAGAGAAGTGGATGCGGTCCACTTCCTGTCTTCAGTTTGCCCACAGCGGAGGAGTGCACAGAGCAGGGAAAGGCAGCCCCAGAGAGAGGCATGCCCTCCAGCATGCAGCAGACTGCTGGCCCAGTCCTGGCTCCATGGGTTGCTGTGTGGGCCCAGCAAGCTGACCAACCTCCCTGAACCTTAATTTAATCCTAGGTAGCCCAATTCCACTCGCTATTATAGGACTGCTGTGCAGGGACAGTCAATTAACTTAAGAAAAGGAACCTAGCTCCAAGGTTGGCAACCGGGAATTCCAGTTGATTCCATGGGCGGACCCCCTGAGGAATTCCCACGCTGAAGTCTCGTGGAAGATGAGGTTCAGTGTGACTAGACTGAAGCACCAATCCAATGAAGGGGAAGTCCCACCCACTCTGCCCTGTGCCTGTATAAAGGTGAGGCGGGGCGGCCGCGCCACTCATTGAAGCCGCCAGTTGGGAGAGGAGCAGAGCCAGGCCGGTGCTCCCGAAGGCAGCAAGATGTTGCGAGCCACAGCTCCCTGCTGGTTCCCACCTGCATGCCCAGAAGCCAAGAAGGTGGCCGAGGAGGCGGCCCTCGAGGCAAGCCGCCAGTTGGGAGAGGAGCAGAGCCAGGCCGGTGCTCCCGAAGGCAGCAAGATGTTGCGAGCCACAGCTCCCTGCTGGTTCCCACCTGCATACCCAGAAGCTAAGAAGGTGGCCGAGGAGGCGCCCCACGAGGCAAGCTGCCATTTGGGGGTGGAGCAGAGCCAGGTCGGTGT
This sequence comes from Pongo pygmaeus, assembly GCF_028885625.2. Lineage (NCBI taxonomy): Eukaryota > Metazoa > Chordata > Mammalia > Primates > Hominidae > Pongo > Pongo pygmaeus. The sequence goes on from NC_072380.2 coordinate 53,320,185, forward strand.
TCCCGAAGGCAGCAAGATGCTGCGAGCCACAGCTCCCTGCTGGTTCCCTCCTGCATACCCAGAAGCCAAGAAGGTGGCCGAGGAGGCGGCCCTCGAGGCTCCAGAATTCCCACTGCCCTCTCATCAGCCTGCCCAGAGCTTCGGGCTCTGCGTGCCCCAGATGCACAACCAGGCCTCAGCACTCGTGGACATCCGGGCGGAGCCCCAGAATAGGGGTCCGGCGGTGCCCCCAGCGTGGCCCAAGATGGCGACGGAGGCGTGGTACTTCCCCGCGCAGAGGGGGTCGGCCTGCTGCTTGCCAGCCGCCCCAAGGCTGACAGAGAGGCCCTGTGGAGTCCGCATCTCAGCCCCCAGGGAGAGGAAGAGGATCGCCCACTTTCCCAGCCCCTGCTTGGTCGCAGGTCGCACCGATGCCAAGAGAACCCGGGTGGCCGGCAGCAGCCAACGCTCCAATGGCTCCAGGGTCGGCACACAGCCACGGAAGACTGGTCGCAACAGACGGGGGAGGGCATGCAAGACCTCCACCACCCTCAGCTCTAAGCGAATCGTCCGTGGTCCATCCTTACCGACTTGGAAGAAACCCATTATCCTCCGAAGGTCTCGCTGCCAAGTCCCCACCGTCATCCGCCGAGGCTATCTCCAACTGTTCACCAAAGAGTGTCTCAAGTTCTGCGCCTCCAAGCAGGAGGCCGAGGAGAAGGCGCTGAACGAGGAGAAGGTGGCCTACGACTGCAGCCCCAACAAGAACATGTACCTGAATGTGGTCCTGAACACCCTCAAGAGACTGAAGGGCCTGACCCCCAGCTCCATGCCGGGCCTCAGCAGGGCCGCCCTGTACAGCCGCCTCCAGGAGTTCCTGCTCACCCAGGACCAGCTCAAGGAGAACGGCTACCCCTTCCCGCACCCCGAGCGGCCCGGAGGCGCCGTCCTCTTCACTGGCCAGGGGAAGGGGCCCGGCGACTCCTCCTGCAGGGTCTGCTGCCGTTGTGGCACCGACTACCTGGTGTCCTCCTCGGGCCGCTGTCTACGCGACCAGTTGTGTTATTATCACTGGGGGCGGGTCCGCTCCAGCCAAGTGGCTGCAGGCCGGGTTAGCCAGTACACCTGCTGTGCAGCTGCTCCTGGCTCAGTGGGCTGCCAGGTGGCAAAGCAGCACGTGCGGGACGGCCGCAAGGAGAGCCTCCATGGCTTCGTGAAGACCTTCAAGAAAGAGTTTTCCACAGACGCTTATCCAGGAATCTACGCCTTGGACTGTGAGATGTGCTACACCACGCATGGCCTGGAGCTGACCCGCGTCACCGTGGTGGACGCCGACATGCAAGTGGTGTACGACACCTTCGTCAAGCCCGACAACGAGATCGTGGACTACAACACCAGGTTTTCCGGAGTGACCGAGGCCGACGTCGCCAAGACGAGCGTCACGTTGCCCGAAGTCCAAGCCATCCTGCTGAGCTTTTTCAGCGCCCAAACCATCCTCATCGGGCACAGCCTGGAGAGCGATCTGCTGGCCCTCAAGCTGATCCACAGCACCGTGGTGGACACGGCCGTGCTCTTCCCGCACTACCTGGGTTTCCCCTACAAGCGTTCCCTCAGGAATCTCGCGGCCGACTACCTGGGACAGATCATCCAGGACAGCCAGGACGGCCACAACTCCAGCGAGGACGCAAACCCCTGCCTGCAGCTGGCGATGTGGAAGGTTCGACAGCGCGCCCAGATCCAGCCACGCCACTGGTCCGCCTCTCCCGCCGCCCTGGCCTGTCCTGAGCCCCAGGCCTCTTCCCAAACTGCCATCGATCCCGAGAGCTAGCCCTGTCCACCTCGCCGCAAAGCGAAAGAAACTGGAGCAGCCGGCGGCAGGAGAGGGCCAAAAGCCAAGACTAACCCCGACCCCGGACTCCCAGTCCCCCGGAGTCCCTGCCGCGGGCCGTCGTCCCTGTCCCCATCCCTCTGCCCCTCCCAGACCTCTGTCCTTCCACCAATGGGCTCCCCGAGGCCCCAGCCGCCACTCCCAGTCCCCGGAGACCCTGTCGCCGCCCCTGGCGCCTGTGCCCATCCCTCTGCCCCTCCCAGACCTCTGGCCTTCCACCACTAGCCTCCCCCAGCCCACCTGGACTACCGCGGCCTCTGACAACAAGGCCAGCCCCCAGGCCCACCAGCCTCCTGATCGTCTTCGTTCTTGGGCCTCTTCCCCTTCTGTGGGGCTGTCTGAACCTCCCCTCCCCCACCCGATTTTTCCCCCGCCCCCGGGGCAGGCGCAGAATAAATGTCTCTATGAAGTTAAAAATTAAAAATAAAAAAAAAGCTAAAAACAACTGAAAGTCCTTTGCTTTTGAATGTGCGCTTACCTGGTTTTCTCTAGAGGCACCACTGTGAGGTGGCTCAAGCCCTTAGGCTCTGGAGTTAGACATCTGGGTTCCCATTCCAATTCCACCACTGACTAGCTTTGTCATATTGGACGCATAACTTTTTTGCGCTTCTACTTCTTGATCTTTCAAGTGTCATCAGAAGATAATTAGACACCCACACAATAGCAATGGGAGATTTTAACACCCCACCGTCAACATGAAACAGATCAACGAGACAGAAAGTTGAAAAGGATATCCAGGAACTGAACTTAGCTCTGCACCAAGCAGACCGAATAGACATCTACATTAACTCTCCACCCCAAATCAACAGAATATACATTCTTCTCAGCACCACATCACACTTATTCCAAAACTGACCACATAGTTGGAAGGAAAGCACTCCTCCGCAAATGCAAAAGAACAGAAATTACAACCAACTGTCTCTCAGACCCCAGGGCAGTCAAACTGGACCTCAGGATGAAGAAACTCACTCAAAACCGCTCAACTACACGGAAACGGAGCAATCTGCTCCTGAGTGACTACTGGGTACATAGCGAAATGAAGACAGAATAAAGATGTTCTTTGAAACCAATGAGAACCAAGACACAACATACCAGAATCTCTGGGATACATTGAAAGCAGTGTGTAGAGGGAAACGTAGCATTAAATGCCCACAAGAGAAAGCAGGAAAGATCTAAAATGGACACCCTCACGTCCCAATTCAAAGAACCAGGGAAGCAAGAGCAAACACAATGCCTGAATCAGTCAGTCAACTTCCAACAGGGCTCCAAGAGAGAATGAACCACCATGCCTCTTTAAATCCACGTTTCTATTTGGAATCTTCAATGAGAGATGAGACACTAAGCAGCTAGTTTTGGTGGAATGGCTGATTTTGTCAATGTTTTCGGTGTGTGAGTGTGTGTGTGTGTGTGTATGTATGGATAACTAAATTAAACTGATAATCTGGATGCTTACATTTCCATTCATTTAATTTGTGTATGTGAGCCCACGCACACGTATATACACACACACTAACACTTCCAGAACACTGACTTAGTGAAGAACTGGATTTCCAGTGTGTCAGACAAATTTCAGAAAGCGCTGAAGAAGGGCATTTCTGATGGATTTCACCGTTCCTGGAATTTTATTTTCCTTTATAACTTAGAGTTCTTCTCTGGAGATTTAATAGATAAAAGTCTTTTGCAGTGTACGTTATTTCATTTTATTTTTATAATTTATTTAAATTGTCATTTTAAATTGACAAATAAAAATGATAGATATTTATGGTGTACAACATGATGTTTCATATATGTATACATTGTGGAATGACACAAAAATCAAGGTAATTAACACATTCGTTTCCTCACATACTGATTTTATGGTGATGAGAACATGTTTCAAATCTACTCTGATAGCACATTTCAAGTATACAGTACATAGTTACCCACTGTGGTTGCCGTGCTGTTCAACATATCTCTAGAACTATTCGTATCTGAAATTTTGTATCATTAGACTAATATCTCCCAATCCCTCCCCGACCCCTGCCTCGGGTAAGCAGCGTTCTGCTCTCTACGACTCTGAGTTCCACTTTTTTACATTGCACATAGAAGTGAGATCGTGCAGTATTTGTATTTCTGTGTTTGCTTTTTAAAACTTTATGATGTATTGATGTATTTTTTCAGACAGTGTCGGAGTCTGTCACCAAGGCTGGAGTACAGTGACACAAACACGGCTCACCACGGCCTCCACCTCCCGGGGTCAAGAGATCCTCCCACTTCAGCCTCCTGAGTAGCTAGGACTACAGGCGTCCAACACCACACCTGGCTAATTTTTGTATTTTTTGTAGAGATGGTTGATCTCCAACTCCTGGGCTCAACTCTTCCTCCTCCCTTCTCCTCCCAAAGTCCTGGGATTACAGGCCTGAGCCACTGTGTCTGGCCTTTGCTTTATTTCACACAGTAGAACATCCTCTAGGCTCATTCATGTTGCTAATGATAAGATTTCTTTCTTTTTCAAGGCTGAATAGGATTCTATTGGATATATGTACCTATATAGATAGAGAGATAGATAGATAGACATTTATTATTATTGTTTTGGGGGGGATATGGTTTCGCTCGTGTTCCCCAGGCTGGAGTGCAGTGGCATGATTTCGGCTCACTACAACCTCTGCCTCCCAGGCTGAAGTGATTCTCCTGCCTCAGCTGAGATTAAAGGCATGTCCCATCATGTGCGGCCAATTTTGTGTTTCTAGGAGAGATGGGTTTTCACCATGTTGGCCAGGCTGGTCTCGAACTCCAACAATTCTACTTCAACTATTTATTGGATACAAATATTTATGTGTGAGAAACAAGATTTTCAAGAGTGAAAGATTTAAAAACGACTTAATTGTACATCAGTAAGAGGCTGGCTAACTAAATCAGAGTACGTTCATCCTTACAGAAGAATACTATGCAGCTAGAACAAAACCAAATGGAGGAAACTCTTCCAAATGGTAACTTGGAATGATGTTCAAGACTTATTGTAAAATAAGTTTACAGTAAGGTGTAAGGTACCTTATGGCAAAATTCTCTCAGAAATGTGTGTGTGTGGATTTCAAGTCATCCCAGTCCTAGAACATTGTGCTCTTTAGAGATGCCATACCTGTCTTTCCCTTTGTAATATCAAAGCAGTAATATCTTCTCTGGAGGCTTGTTGGGTGAATTGAATGGAAGAAAGTTAAGGAGGTACCAGAACCATTGCTGTTTCCCCTCCGTAGCCCTGCCACCCACTAAAGAAAGTTGGATGAGATTACTTAATGATTTCCCATTAAGTTGTATTTCCAAATATCATGATTACCATTTGAATGTAGTTGGTATGGAGCTTCGTGAGTGTGTGCTTCGTTTATTATGCATCACGTTCAGCTCCTTGTTATTTGCCTCCTAGTTATCATAGTAAAACTCTACTCCTCTACTCCGAGGAGCCCCTACCATCCGTATCGTCACTTTCCGGCCCAGCACTCTTCATGCTCGTTCGTTTAAAGCATTCTACATTGGGCAAATGAATCTTGGAAGGCAAAAGCTACTGAATTTAGCGAGTTTGTGGAGGCGTTCCCACCGATCAGCCAGGTGGAGTTCCACACACCCGATGACTGCACAACTCCTATAAGGCAGCAATATGCTGCAAACCCAGACGGCCACTCTTCTCACCCCTCGTCCCTTTGCTGTTCTGGATAATGAGGTCAATAGTCACCTAGGCAACTTGCAAAACTAACTGAAATGGAGAAAGGCCTTCCGGCTGGTGACTAGCCGAGGTCCACCTGGCCCCAATAAGCTGCTGAACAAGAAGGGCTGCCAGAAATTTCCCCCTAGGGAATTTGGTGGAGACGAAGACCTGCTCACTGGACAACGGTTCCTCCCAGGATACCCCCAAGCTGAAGAAGCGGGCTCTGACCCACCCCCTTTCACCCTCCTTTTCCCCACCCTGGCCTGCTGAAGGTGCGCGTCAGGATGCGGACTACTGAGCCCTAAAGAAATAAGTCCTTCCACTTTGACCCCACGGAGGATTGCCTGCGCGGATCTTCAACGAGTCTACCAGTGTCTAGACACGGGAGCAGTTCTGTCTGGCACAGCAGCTCCCTCAAGGAAGACAAGAGTGAGGAGAAAGGAAACTCAAGTCTGACCATTCTGTCCTGGGAGACAAGAGGAGGATCTCATCTCTCATCTTTCCAAGCAAGGCAACGAGACTTTCTCTCATCTTTCCAAGCAAGGCAAGGAGACTTTTTCTCATGAGGAAACAAAAAGAAGTTGGAAGGAACGAAACCAGCCTGGAAGGTGAATTCCTAAGGATTGCCCATTGAAACTGACAAAATGGCCCTTGTTTGACGAGAGGAATGAGCAGAGCATTGATGTGGTCAAAAAGGACTCGAGTGAGACTTTCCCAGCATGTTTCTACCAAAGCTTTGTCTAAGTTTCGCAAAACACTCTCCTAATAAGCAGATGTTTGGCTCTTCAGAAAGTCAACATGCAAAATGCCTTGAGCGTCCCATAACACTGATGCCATGATGTTGCCTTTGGTCTGCCCTCCTTTTCCTTTGACTGGACCACTGCCATCTCTTGGTAGCCATCGCTTTGATGACGCTTTGTCTTCAGGATCATATTGGCAAAGCCATGTTCCAAATTCCGGTTACAATTTGTCAAACAGGTGCCCCAGGATCGTGATCCCTCCTGTTGAAAATTTCCACTGATAGCTCTCGTCCTCACTGCAGCTGATCTGGGCACAATGGTTTTCACAGCCACTGCAGGATTCATCTTCCACATCTTCTCATCTCTTCTTGAAACAAGCCATACCTCCGTAAAGAGTTGATTTCTTTGGGCTAGTGTCCTTAGAAGCTTTTCTTCAAACATCAATGATTTCTTCATTCTTCCACCCAAGCTTCACCGTCAATTGGATGTTTGCTCTTGCTGCAATTTTAGCGGAATTCAAGTTGCACTGATAGGAGGCCTTTTCAGTGGATGTCCCATCCTTCTTAGTGCCTCCAATGAGATCCAGTTCAGAAAGGTTGTAAGAAGTTAGTACATGTTTATTTTAGTGAAAACGAATTGAAATCCATGCATAGATTTCTCACCATGTACATTTTCTATGAACTTTCGGAAGACCCCCTGTACTGAATATTGCCCAAATCCTGGGAGAGAAGTGGATGCGGTCCACTTCCTGTCTTCAGTTTGCCCACAGTGGAGGAGTGCACAGAGCAGGGAAAGGCAGCCCCAGAGAGAGGCATGCCCTCCAGCATGCGGCAGACTGCTGGCCCAGTCCTGGCTCCATGGGTTGCTGTGTGGGCCCAGCAAGCTGACCAACCTCCCTGAACCTTAATTTAATCCTAGGTAGCCCAATTCCACTCGCTATTATAGGACTGCTGTGCAGGGACAGTCAATTAACTTAAGAAAAGGAACCTGGCTCCAAGGTTGGCAACCGGGAATTCCAGTTGATTCCATGGGCGGACCCCCTGAGGAATCCCCAAGCTGAAGTCTCGTGGAAGATGAGGTTCAGTGTGACTAGACTGAAGCACCAATCCAATGAAGGGGAAGTCCCACCCACTCTGCCCTGTGCCTGTATAAAGGTGAGGCGGGGCGGCCGCGCCACTCATTGAAGCCGCCAGTTGGGAGAGGAGCAGAGCCAGGCCGGTGCTCCCGAAGGCAGCAAGATGTTGCGAGCCACAGCTCCCTGCTGGTTCCCACCTGCATACCCAGAAGCTAAGAAGGTGGCCGAGGAGGCGGCCCACGAGGCAAGCCGCCATTTGGGAGAGGAGCAGAGCCAGGTCGGTGTTCCCGAAGGCAGCAAGATGTTGCGAGCCACAGCTCCCTGCTGGTTCCCACCTGCATGCCCAGAAGCCAAGAAGGTGGCCGAGGAGGCGGCCCTCGAGGCAAGCCGCCAGTTGGGAGAGGAGCAGAGCCAGGCCGGTGCTCCCGAAGGCAGCAAGATGTTGCGAGCCACAGCTCCCTGCTGGTTCCCACCTGCATACCCAGAAGCTAAGAAGGTGGCCGAGGAGGCGCCCCACGAGGCAAGCCGCCATTTGGGAGTGGAGCAGAGCCAGGTCGGTGTTCCCGAAGGCAGCAAGATGTTGCGAGCCACAGCTCCCTGCTGGTTCCCTCCTGCATACCCAGAAGCCAAGAAGGTGGCCGAGGAGGCGGCCCTCGAGGCTCCAGAATTCCCACTGCCCTCTCATCAGCCTGCCCAGAGCTTCGGGCTCTGCGTGCCCCAGATGCACAACCAGGCCTCAGCACTCGTGGACATCCGGGCGGAGCCCCAGAATAGGGGTCCGGCGGTGCCCCCAGCGTGGCCCAAGATGGCGACGGAGGCGTGGTACTTCCCCGCGCAGAGGGGGTCGGCCTGCTGCTTGCCAGCCGCCCCAAGGCTGACAGAGAGGCCCTGTGGAGTCCGCATCTCAGCCCCCAGGGAGAGGAAGAGGATCGCCCACTTTCCCAGCCCCTGCTTGGTCGCAGGTCGCACCGATGCCAAGAGAACCCGGGTGGCCGGCAGCAGCCAACGCTCCAATGGCTCCAGGGTCGGCACACAGCCACGGAAGACTGGTCGCAACAGACGGGGGAGGGCATGCAAGACCTCCACCACACTCAGCTCTAAGCGAATCGTCCGTCGTCCATCCTTACCGACTTGGAAGAAACCCATTATCCTCCGAAGGTCTCGCTGCCAAGTCCCCACCGTCATCCGCCGAGGCTATCTCCAACTGTTCACCAAAGAGTGTCTCAAGTTCTGCGCCTCCCAGCAGGAGGCCGAGGAGAAGGCGCTGAACGAGGAGAAGGTGGCCTACGACTGCAGCCCCAACAAGAACATGTACCTGAATGTGGTCCTGAACACCCTCAAGAGACTGAAGGGCCTGACCCCCAGCTCCATGCCGGGCCTCAGCAGGGCCGCCCTGTACAGCCGCCTCCAGGAGTTCCTGCTCACCCAGGACCAGCTCAAGGAGAACGGCTACCCCTTCCCGCACCCCGAGCGGCCCGGAGGCGCCGTCCTCTTCACTGGCCAGGGGAAGGGGCCCGGCGACTCCTCCTGCAGGGTCTGCTGCCGTTGTGGCACCGACTACCTGGTGTCCTCCTCGGGCCGCTGTCTACGCGACCAGTTGTGTTATTATCACTGGGGGCGGGTCCGCTCCAGCCAAGTGGCTGGAGGCCGGGTTAGCCAGTACACCTGCTGTGCAGCTGCTCCTGGCTCAGTGGGCTGCCAGGTGGCGAAGCAGCACGTGCGGGACGGCCGCAAGGAGAGCCTCCATGGCTTCGTGAAGACCTTCAAGAAAGAGTTTTCCACAGACGCTTATCCAGGAATCTACGCCTTGGACTGTGAGATGTGCTACACCACGCATGGCCTGGAGCTGACCCGCGTCACCGTGGTGGACGCCGACATGCAAGTGGTGTACGACACCTTCGTCAAGCCCGACAACGAGATCGTGGACTACAACACCAGGTTTTCCGGAGTGACCGAGGCCGACGTCGCCAAGACGAGCGTCACGTTGCCCGAAGTCCAAGCCATCCTGCTGAGCTTTTTCAGCGCCCAAACCATCCTCATCGGGCACAGCCTGGAGAGCGATCTGCTGGCCCTCAAGCTGATCCACAGCACCGTGGTGGACACGGCCGTGCTCTTCCCGCACTACCTGGGTTTCCCCTACAAGCGTTCCCTCAGGAATCTCGCGGCCGACTACCTGGGACAGATCATCCAGGACAGCCAGGACGGCCACAACTCCAGCGAGGACGCAAACGCCTGCCTGCAGCTGGCGATGTGGAAGGTTCGACAGCGCGCCCAGATCCAGCCACGCCACCGGTCCGCCTCTCCCGCCGCCCTGGCCTGTCCTGAGCCCCAGGCCTCTTCCCAAACTGCCATCGATCCCGAGAGCTAGCCCTGTCCACCTCGCCGCAAAGCGAAAGAAACTGGAGCAGCCGGCGGCAGGAGAGGGCCAAAAGCCAAGACTAACCCCGACCCCGGACTCCCAGTCCCCCGGAGTCCCTGCCGCGGGCCGTCGTCCCTGTCCCCATCCCTCTGCCCCTCCCAGACCTCTGTCCTTCCACCAATGGGCTCCCCGAGGCCCCAGCCGCCACTCCCAGTCCCCGGAGACCCTGCCGCCGCCCCTGGCGCCTGTGCCCATCCCTCTGCCCCTCCCAGACCTCTGGCCTTCCACCACTAGCCTCCCCCAGCCCACCTGGACTTCCCCGGCCTCTGACAACAAGGCCAGCCCCCAGGCCCACCAGCCTCCTGATCGTCTTCGTTCTTGGGCCTCTTCCCCTTCTGTGGGGCTGTCTGAACCTCCCCTCCCCCACCCGATTTTTCCCCCGCCCCCGGGGCAGGCGCAGAATAAATGTCTGTATGAAGTTAAAAATTAAAAATAAAAAAAAAGCTAAAAACAACTGAAAGTCCTTTGCTTTTGAATGTGCGCTTACCTGGTTTTCTCTAGAGGCACCACTGTGAGGTGGCTCAAGCCCTTAGGCTCTGGAGTTAGACATCTGGGTTCCCATTCCAATTCCACCACTGACTAGCTTTGTCATATTGGACGCATAACTTTTTTGCGCTTCTACTTCTTGATCTTTCAAGTGTCATCAGAAGATAATTAGACACCCACACAATAGCAATGGGAGATTTTAACACCCCACCGTCAACATGAAACAGATCAACGAGACAGAAAGTTGAAAAGGATATCCAGGAACTGAACTTAGCTCTGCACCAAGCAGACCGAATAGACATCTACATTAACTCTCCACCCCAAATCAACAGAATATACATTCTTCTCAGCACCACATCACACTTATTCCAAAACTGACCACATAGTTGGAAGGAAAGCACTCCTCCGCAAATGCAAAAGAACAGAAATTACAACCAACTGTCTCTCAGACCCCAGGGCAGTCAAACTGGACCTCAGGATGAAGAAACTCACTCAAAACCGCTCAACTACACGGAAACGGAGCAATCTGCTCCTGAGTGACTACTGGGTACATAGCGAAATGAAGACAGAATAAAGATGTTCTTTGAAACCAATGAGAACAAAGACACAACATACCAGAATCTCTGGGATACATTGAAAGCAGTGTGTAGAGGGAAACGTAGCATTAAATGCCCACAAGAGAAAGCAGGAAAGATCTAAAATGGACACCCTCACGTCCCAATTCAAAGAACCAGGGAAGCAAGAGCAAACACAATGCCTGAATCAGTCAGTCAACTTCCAACAGGGCTCCAAGAGAGAATGAACCACCATGCCTCTTTAAATCCACGTTTCTATTTGGAATCTTCAATGAGAGATGAGACACTAAGCAGCTAGTTTTGGTGGAATGGCTGATTTTGTCAATGTTTTCGGTGTGTGAGTGTGTGTGTGTGTGTGTATGTATGGATAACTAAATTAAACTGATAATCTGGATGCTTACATTTCCATTCATTTAATTTGTGTATGTGAGCCCACGCACACGTATATACACACACACTAACACTTCCAGAACACTGACTTAGTGAAGAACTGGATTTCCAGTGTGTCAGACAAATTTCAGAAAGCGCTGAAGAAGGGCATTTCTGATGGATTTCACCGTTCCTGGAATTTTATTTTCCTTTATAACTTAGAGTTCTTCTCTGGAGATTTAATAGATAAAAGTCTTTTGCAGTGTACGTTATTTCATTTTATTTTTATAATTTATTTAAATTGTCATTTTAAATTGACAAATAAAAATGATATATATTTATGGTGTACAACATGATGTTTCATATATGTATACATTGTGGAATGACACAAAAATCAAGCTAATTAACACATTCGTTTCCTCACATACTGATTTTATGGTGATGAGAACATGTTTCAAATCTACTCTGATAGCACATTTCAAGTATACAGTACATAGTTACCCACTGTGGTTGCCGTGCTGTTCAACATATCTCTAGAACTATTCGTATCTGAAATTTTGTATCATTAGACTAACATCTCCCAATCCCTCCCCGGCCCCTGCCTCGGGTAAGCAGCGTTCTGCTCTCTACGACTCTGAGTTCCACTTTTTTACATTGCACATAGAAGTGAGATCGTGCAGTATTTGTATTTCTGTGTTTGCTTTTTAAAACTTTATGATGTATTGATGTATTTTTTCAGACAGTGTCGGAGTCTGTCACCAAGGCTGGAGTACAGTGACACAAACACGGCTCACCACGGCCTCCACCTCCCGGGGTCAAGAGATCCTCCCACTTCAGCCTCCTGAGTAGCTAGGACTACAGGCGTCCAACACCACACCTGGCTAATTTTTGTATTTTTTGTAGAGATGGTTGATCTCCAACTCCTGGGCTCAACTCTTCCTCCTCCCTTCTCCTCCCAAAGTCCTGGGATTACAGGCCTGAGCCACTGTGTCTGGCCTTTGCTTTATTTCACACAGTAGAACATCCTCTAGGCTCATTCATGTTGCTAATGATAAGATTTCTTTCTTTTTCAAGGCTGAATAGGATTCTATTGGATATATGTACCTATATAGATAGAGAGATAGATAGATAGACATTTATTATTATTGTTTTGGGGGGGATATGGTTTCGCTCGTGTTCCCCAGGCTGGAGTGCAGTGGCATGATTTCGGCTCACTACAACCTCTGCCTCCCAGGCTGAAGTGATTCTCCTGCCTCAGCTGAGATTAAAGGCATGTCCCATCATGTGCGGCCAATTTTGTGTTTCTAGGAGAGATGGGTTTTCACCATGTTGGCCAGGCTGGTCTCGAACTCCAACAATTCTACTTCAACTATTTATTGGATACAAATATTTATGTGTGAGAAACAAGATTTTCAAGAGTGAAAGATTTAAAAACGACTTAATTGTACATCAGTAAGAGGCTGGCTAACTAAATCAGAGTACGTTCATCCTTACAGAAGAATACTATGCAGCTAGAACAAAACCAAATGGAGGAAACTCTTCCAAATGGTAACTTGGAATGATGTTCAAGACTTATTGTAAAATAAGTTTACAGTAAGGTGTAAGGTACCTTATGGCAAAATTCTCTCAGAAATGTGTGTGTGTGGATTTCAAGTCATCCCAGTCCTAGAACATTGTGCTCTTTAGAGATGCCATACCTGTCTTTCCCTTTGTAATATCAAAGCAGTAATATCTTCTCTGGAGGCTTGTTGGGTGAATTGAATGGAAGAAAGTTAAGGAGGTACCAGAACCATTGCTGTTTCCCCTCCGTAGCCCTGCCACCCACTAAAGAAAGTTGGATGAGATTACTTAATGATTTCCCATTAAGTTGTATTTCCAAATATCATGATTACCATTTGAATGTAGTTGGTATGGAGCTTCGTGAGTGTGTGCTTCGTTTATTATGCATCACGTTCAGCTCCTTGTTATTTGCCTCCTAGTTATCATAGTAAAACTCTACTCCTCTACTCCGAGGAGCCCCTACCATCCGTATCGTCACTTTCCGGCCCAGCACTCTTCATGCTCGTTCGTTTAAAGCATTCTACATTGGGCAAATGAATCTTGGAAGGCAAAAGCTACTGAATTTAGCGAGTTTGTGGAGGCGTTCCCACCGATCAGCCAGGTGGAGTTCCACACACCCGATGACTGCACAACTCCTATAAGGCAGCAATATGCTGCAAACCCAGACGGCCACTCTTCTCACCCCTCGTCCCTTTGCTGTTCTGGATAATGAGGTCAATAGTCACCTAGGCAACTTGCAAAACTAACTGAAATGGAGAAAGGCCTTCCGGCTGGTGACTAGCCGAGGTCCACCTGGCCCCAATAAGCTGCTGAACAAGAAGGGCTGCCAGAAATTTCCCCCTAGGGAATTTGGTGGAGACGAAGACCTGCTCACTGGACAACGGTTCCTCCCAGGATACCCCCAAGCTGAAGAAGCGGGCTCTGAGCCACCCCCTTTCACCCTCCTTTTCCCCACCCTGGCCTGCTGAAGGTGCGCGTCAGGATGCGGACTACTGAGCCCTAAAGAAATAAGTCCTTCCACTTTGACCCCACGGAGGATTGCCTGCGCGGATCTTCAACGAGTCTACCAGTGTCTAGACACGGGAGCAGTTCTGTCTGGCACAGCAGCTCCCTCAAGGAAGACAAGAGTGAGGAGAAAGGAAACTCAAGTCTGACCATTCTGTCCTGGGAGACAAGAGGAGGATCTCATCTCTCATCTTTCCAAGCAAGGCAACGAGACTTTCTCTCATCTTTCCAAGCAAGGCAAGGAGACTTTTTCTCATGAGGAAACAAAAAGAAGTTGGAAGGAACGAAACCAGCCTGGAAGGTGAATTCCTAAGGATTGCCCATTGAAACTGACAAAATGGCCCTTGTTTGACGAGAGGAATGAGCAGAGCATTGATGTGGTCAAAAAGGACTCGAGTGAGACTTTCCGAGCATGTTTCTACCAAAGCTTTGTCTAAGTTTCGCAAAACACTCTCCTAATAAGCAGATGTTTGGCTCTTCAGAAAGTCAACATGCAAAATGCCTTGAGCGTCCCATAACACTGATGCCATGATGTTGCCTTTGGTCTGCCCTCCTTTTCCTTTGACTGGACCACTGCCATCTCTTGGTAGCCATCGCTTTGATGACGCTTTGTCTTCAGGATCATATTGGCAAAGCCATGTTCCAAATTCCGGTTACAATTTGTCAAACAGGTGCCCCAGGATCGTGATCCCTCCTGTTGAAAATTTCCACTGATAGCTCTCGTCCTCACTGCAGCTGATCTGGGCACAATGGTTTTCACAGCCACTGCAGGATTCATCTTCCACATCTTCTCATCTCTTCTTGAAACAAGCCATACCTCCGTAAAGAGTTGATTTCTTTGGGCTAGTGTCCTTAGAAGCTTTTCTTCAAACATCAATGATTTCTTCATTCTTCCACCCAAGCTTCACCGTCAATTGGATGTTTGCTCTTGCTGCAATTTTAGCGGAATTCAAGTTGCACTGATAGGAGGCCTTTTCAGTGGATGTCTCATCCTTCTTAGTGCCTCCAATGAGATCCAGTTCAGAAAGGTTGTAAGAAGTTAGTACATGTTTATTTTAGTGAAAACGAATTGAAATCCATGCATAGATTTCTCACCATGTACATTTTCTATGAACTTTCGGAAGACCCCCTGTACTGAATATTGCCCAAATCCTGGGAGAGAAGTGGATGCGGTCCACTTCCTGTCTTCAGTTTGCCCACAGTGGAGGAGTGCACAGAGCAGGGAAAGGCAGCCCCAGAGAGAGGCATGCCCTCCAGCATGCGGCAGACTGCTGGCCCAGTCCTGGCTCCATGGGTTGCTGTGTGGGCCCAGCAAGCTGACCAACCTCCCTGAACCTTAATTTAATCCTAGGTAGCCCAATTCCACTCGCTATTATAGGACTGCTGTGCAGGGACAGTCAATTAACTTAAGAAAAGGAACCTAGCTCCAAGGTTGGCAACCGGGAATTCCAGTTGATTCCATGGGCGGACCCCCTGAGGAATCCCCAAGCTGAAGTCTCGTGGAAGATGAGGTTCAGTGTGACTAGACTGAAGCACCAATCCAATGAAGGGGAAGTCCCACCCACTCTGCCCTGTGCCTGTATAAAGGTGAGGCGGGGCGGCCGCGCCACTCATTGAAGCCGCCAGTTGGGAGAGGAGCAGAGCCAGGCCGGTGCTCCCGAAGGCAGCAAGATGTTGCGAGCCACAGCTCCCTGCTGGTTCCCACCTGCATACCCAGAAGCTAAGAAGGTGGCCGAGGAGGCGGCCCACGAGGCAAGCCGCCATTTGGGAGAGGAGCAGAGCCAGGTCGGTGTTCCCGAAGGCAGCAAGATGTTGCGAGCCACAGCTCCCTGCTGGTTCCCACCTGCATGCCCAGAAGCCAAGAAGGTGGCCGAGGAGGCGGCCCTCGAGGCAAGCCGCCAGTTGGGAGAGGAGCAGAGCCAGGCCGGTGCTCCCGAAGGCAGCAAGATGTTGCGAGCCACAGCTCCCTGCTGGTTCCCACCTGCATACCCAGAAGCTAAGAAGGTGGCCGAGGAGGCGCCCCACGAGGCAAGCCGCCATTTGGGAGTGGAGCAGAGCCAGGTCGGTGTTCCCGAAGGCAGCAAGATGTTGCGAGCCACAGCTCCCTGCTGGTTCCCTCCTGCATACCCAGAAGCCAAGAAGGTGGCCGAGGAGGCGGCCCTCGAGGCTCCAGAATTCCCACTGCCCTCTCATCAGCCTGCCCAGAGCTTCGGGCTCTGCTTGCCCCAGATGCACAACCAGGCCTCAGCACTCGTGGACATCCGGGCGGAGCCCCAGAATAGGGGTCCGGCGGTGCCCCCAGCGTGGCCCAAGATGGCGACGGAGGCGTGGTACTTCCCCGCGCAGAGGGGGTCGGCCTGCTGCTTGCCAGCCGCCCCAAGGCTGACAGAGAGGCCCTGTGGAGTCCGCATCTCAGCCCCCAGGGAGAGGAAGAGGATCGCCCACTTTCCCAGCCCCTGCTTGGTCGCAGGTCGCACCGATGCCAAGAGAACCCGGGTGGCCGGCAGCAGCCAACGCTCCAATGGCTCCAGGGTCGGCACACAGCCACGGAAGACTGGTCGCAACAGACGGGGGAGGGCATGCAAGACCTCCACCACACTCAGCTCTAAGCGAATCGTCCGTCGTCCATCCTTACCGACTTGGAAGAAACCCATTATCCTCCGAAGGTCTCGCTGCCAAGTCCCCACCGTCATCCGCCGAGGCTATCTCCAACTGTTCACCAAAGAGTGTCTCAAGTTCTGCGCCTCCCAGCAGGAGGCCGAGGAGAAGGCGCTGAACGAGGAGAAGGTGGCCTACGACTGCAGCCCCAACAAGAACATGTACCTGAATGTGGTCCTGAACACCCTCAAGAGACTGAAGGGCCTGACCCCCAGCTCCATGCCGGGCCTCAGCAGGGCCGCCCTGTACAGCCGCCTCCAGGAGTTCCTGCTCACCCAGGACCAGCTCAAGGAGAACGGCTACCCCTTCCCGCACCCCGAGCGGCCCGGAGGCGCCGTCCTCTTCACTGGCCAGGGGAAGGGGCCCGGCGACTCCTCCTGCAGGGTCTGCTGCCGTTGTGGCACCGACTACCTGGTGTCCTCCTCGGGCCGCTGTCTACGCGACCAGTTGTGTTATTATCACTGGGGGCGGGTCCGCTCCAGCCAAGTGGCTGGAGGCCGGGTTAGCCAGTACACCTGCTGTGCAGCTGCTCCTGGCTCAGTGGGCTGCCAGGTGGCGAAGCAGCACGTGCGGGACGGCCGCAAGGAGAGCCTCCATGGCTTCGTGAAGACCTTCAAGAAAGAGTTTTCCACAGACGCTTATCCAGGAATCTACGCCTTGGACTGTGAGATGTGCTACACCACGCATGGCCTGGAGCTGACCCGCGTCACCGTGGTGGACGCCGACATGCAAGTGGTGTACGACACCTTCGTCAAGCCCGACAACGAGATCGTGGACTACAACACCAGGTTTTCCGGAGTGACCGAGGCCGACGTCGCCAAGACGAGCGTCACGTTGCCCGAAGTCCAAGCCATCCTGCTGAGCTTTTTCAGCGCCCAAACCATCCTCATCGGGCACAGCCTGGAGAGCGATCTGCTGGCCCTCAAGCTGATCCACAGCACCGTGGTGGACACGGCCGTGCTCTTCCCGCACTACCTGGGTTTCCCCTACAAGCGTTCCCTCAGGAATCTCGCGGCCGACTACCTGGGACAGATCATCCAGGACAGCCAGGACGGCCACAACTCCAGCGAGGACGCAAACGCCTGCCTGCAGCTGGCGATGTGGAAGGTTCGACAGCGCGCCCAGATCCAGCCACGCCACCGGTCCGCCTCTCCCGCCGCCCTGGCCTGTCCTGAGCCCCAGGCCTCTTCCCAAACTGCCATCG
The DNA here is from genome assembly GCF_028885625.2 of Pongo pygmaeus. Taxonomy (NCBI): domain Eukaryota; kingdom Metazoa; phylum Chordata; class Mammalia; order Primates; family Hominidae; genus Pongo; species Pongo pygmaeus. Next base: position 53,337,822 of record NC_072380.2, read on the forward strand.
ATCCCGAGAGCTAGCCCTGTCCACCTCGCCGCAAAGCGAAAGAAACTGGAGCAGCCGGCGGCAGGAGAGGGCCAAAAGCCAAGACTAACCCCGACCCCGGACTCCCAGTCCCCCGGAGTCCCTGCCGCGGGCCGTCGTCCCTGTCCCCATCCCTCTGCCCCTCCCAGACCTCTGTCCTTCCACCAATGGGCTCCCCGAGGCCCCAGCCGCCACTCCCAGTCCCCGGAGACCCTGCCGCCGCCCCTGGCGCCTGTGCCCATCCCTCTGCCCCTCCCAGACCTCTGGCCTTCCACCACTAGCCTCCCCCAGCCCACCTGGACTTCCCCGGCCTCTGACAACAAGGCCAGCCCCCAGGCCCACCAGCCTCCTGATCGTCTTCGTTCTTGGGCCTCTTCCCCTTCTGTGGGGCTGTCTGAACCTCCCCTCCCCCACCCGATTTTTCCCCCGCCCCCGGGGCAGGCGCAGAATAAATGTCTGTATGAAGTTAAAAATTAAAAATAAAAAAAAAGCTAAAAACAACTCAAAGTCCTTTGCTTTTGAATGTGCGCTTACCTGGTTTTCTCTAGAGGCACCACTGTGAGGTGGCTCAAGCCCTTAGGCTCTGGAGTTAGACATCTGGGTTCCCATTCCAATTCCACCACTGACTAGCTTTGTCATATTGGACGCATAACTTTTTTGCGCTTCTACTTCTTGATCTTTCAAGTGTCATCAGAAGATAATTAGACACCCACACAATAGCAATGGGAGATTTTAACACCCCACCGTCAACATGAAACAGATCAACGAGACAGAAAGTTGAAAAGGATATCCAGGAACTGAACTTAGCTCTGCACCAAGCAGACCGAATAGACATCTACATTAACTCTCCACCCCAAATCAACAGAATATACATTCTTCTCAGCACCACATCACACTTATTCCAAAACTGACCACATAGTTGGAAGGAAAGCACTCCTCCGCAAATGCAAAAGAACAGAAATTACAACCAACTGTCTCTCAGACCCCAGGGCAGTCAAACTGGACCTCAGGATGAAGAAACTCACTCAAAACCGCTCAACTACACGGAAACGGAGCAATCTGCTCCTGAGTGACTACTGGGTACATAGCGAAATGAAGACAGAATAAAGATGTTCTTTGAAACCAATGAGAACAAAGACACAACATACCAGAATCTCTGGGATACATTGAAAGCAGTGTGTAGAGGGAAACGTAGCATTAAATGCCCACAAGAGAAAGCAGGAAAGATCTAAAATGGACACCCTCACGTCCCAATTCAAAGAACCAGGGAAGCAAGAGCAAACACAATGCCTGAATCAGTCAGTCAACTTCCAACAGGGCTCCAAGAGAGAATGAACCACCATGCCTCTTTAAATCCACGTTTCTATTTGGAATCTTCAATGAGAGATGAGACACTAAGCAGCTAGTTTTGGTGGAATGGCTGATTTTGTCAATGTTTTCGGTGTGTGAGTGTGTGTGTGTGTGTGTATGTATGGATAACTAAATTAAACTGATAATCTGGATGCTTACATTTCCATTCATTTAATTTGTGTATGTGAGCCCACGCACACGTATATACACACACACTAACACTTCCAGAACACTGACTTAGTGAAGAACTGGATTTCCAGTGTGTCAGACAAATTTCAGAAAGCGCTGAAGAAGGGCATTTCTGATGGATTTCACCGTTCCTGGAATTTTATTTTCCTTTATAACTTAGAGTTCTTCTCTGGAGATTTAATAGATAAAAGTCTTTTGCAGTGTACGTTATTTCATTTTATTTTTATAATTTATTTGAATTGTCGTTTTAAATTGACAAATAAAAATGATATATATTTATGGTGTACAACATGATGTTTCATGTATGTATACATTGTGGAATGACACAAAAATCAAGCTAATTAACACATTCGTTTCCTCACATACTGATTTTATGGTGATGAGAACATGTTTCAAATCTACTCTGATAGCACATTTCAAGTATACAGTACATAGTTACCCACTGTGGTTGCCGTGCTGTTCAACATATCTCTAGAACTATTCGTATCTGGAATTTTGTATCATTAGACTAACATCTCCCAATCCCTCCCCGGCCCCTGCCTCGGGTAAGCAGCGTTCTGCTCTCTACGACTCTGAGTTCCACTTTTTTACATTGCACATAGAAGTGAGATCGTGCAGTATTTGTATTTCTGTGTTTGCTTTTTAAAACTTTATGATGTATTGATGTATTTTTTCAGACAGTGTCGGAGTCTGTCACCAAGGCTGGAGTACAGTGACACAAACACGGCTCACCACGGCCTCCACCTCCCAGGGTCAAGAGATCCTCCCACTTCAGCCTCCTGAGTAGCTAGGACTACAGGCGTCCAACACCACACCTGGCTAATTTTTGTATTTTTTGTAGAGATGGTTGATCTCCAACTCCTGGGCTCAACTCTTCCTCCTCCCTTCTCCTCCCAAAGTCCTGGGATTACAGGCCTGAGCCACTGTGTCTGGCCTTTGCTTTATTTCACACAGTAGAACATCCTCTAGGCTCATTCATGTTGCTAATGATAAGATTTCTTTCTTTTTCAAGGCTGAATAGGATTCTATTGGATATATGTACCTATATAGATAGATAGATAGATAGATAGATATACATTTATTATTATTGTTTTGGGGGGGATATGGTTTCGCTCGTGTTCCCCAGGCTGGAGTGCAGTGGCATGATTTCGGCTCACTACAACCTCTGCCTCCCAGGCTGAAGTGATTCTCCTGCCTCAGCTGAGATTAAAGGCATGTCCCATCATGTGCGGCCAATTTTGTGTTTCTAGGAGAGATGGGTTTTCACCATGTTGGCCAGGCTGGTCTCGAACTCCAACAATTCTACTTCAACTATTTATTGGAAACAAATACTTATGTGTGAGAAACAAGATTTTCAAGAGTGAAAGATTTAAAAACGACTTAATTGTACATCAGTAAGAGGCTGGCTAACTAAATCAGAGTACGTTCATCCTTACAGAAGAATACTATGCAGCTAGAACAAAACCAAATGGAGGAAACTCTTCCAAATGGTAACTTGGAATGATGTTCAAGACTTATTGTAAAATAAGTTTACAGTAAGGTGTAAGGTACCTTATGGCAAAATTCTCTCAGAAATGTGTGTGTGTGGATTTCAAGTCATCCCAGTCCTAGAACATTGTGCTCTTTAGAGATGCCATACCTGTCTTTCCCTTTGTAATATCAAAGCAGTAATATCTTCTCTGGAGGCTTGTTGGGTGAATTGAATGGAAGAAAGTTAAGGAGGTACCAGAACCATTGCTGTTTCCCCTCCGTAGCCCTGCGACCCACTAAAGAAAGTTGGATGAGATTACTTAATGATTTCCCATTAAGTTGTATTTCCAAATATCATGATTACCATTTGAATGTAGTTGGTATGGAGCTTCGTGAGTGTGTGCTTCGTTTATTATGCATCACGTTCAGCTCCTTGTTATTTGCCTCCTAGTTATCATAGTAAAACTCTACTCCTCTACTCCGAGGAGCCCCTACCATCCGTATCGTCACTTTCCGGCCCAGCACTCTTCATGCTCGTTCGTTTAAAGTATTCTACATTGGGCAAATGAATCTTGGAAGGCAAAAGCTACTGAATTTAGCGAGTTTGTGGAGGCGTTCCCACCGATCAGCCAGGTGGAGTTCCACACACCCGATGACTGCACAACTCCTATAAGGCAGCAATATGCTGCAAACCCAGACGGCCACTCTTCTCACCCCTTGTCCCTTTGCTGTTCTGGATAATGAGGTCAATAGTCACCTAGGCAACTTGCAAAACTAACTGAAATGGAGAAAGGCCTTCCGGCTGGTGACTAGCCGAGGTCCACCTGGCCCCAATAAGCTGCTGAACAAGAAGGGCTGCCAGAAATTTCCCCCTAGGGAATTTGGTGGAGACGAAGACCTGCTCACTGGACAACGGTTCCTCCCAGGATACCCCCAAGCTGAAGAAGCGGGCTCTGAGCCACCCCCTTTCACCCTCCTTTTCCCCACCCTGGCCTGCTGAAGGTGCGCGTCAGGATGCGGACTACTGAGCCCTAAAGAAATAAGTCCTTCCACTTTGACCCCACGGAGGATTGCCTGTGCGGATCTTCAACGAGTCTACCAGTGTCTAGACACGGGAGCAGTTCTGTCTGGCACAGCAGCTCCCTCAAGGAAGACAAGAGTGAGGAGAAAGGAAACTCAAGTCTGACCATTCTGCCCTGGGAGACAAGAGGAGGATCTCATCTCTCATCTTTCCAAGCAAGGCAACGAGACTTTCTCTCATCTTTCCAAGCAAGGCAAGGAGACTTTTTCTCATGAGGAAACAAAAAGAAGTTGGAAGGAACGAAACCAGCCTGGAAGGTGAATTCCTAAGGATTGCCCATTGAAACTGACAAAATGGCCCTTGTTTGACGAGAGGAATGAGCAGAGCATTGATGTGGTCAAAAAGGACTCGAGTGAGACTTTCCCAGCATGTTTCTACCAAAGCTTTGTCTAAGTTTCGCAAAACACTCTCCTAATAAGCAGATGTTTGGCTCTTCAGAAAGTCAACATGCAAAATGCCTTGAGCGTCCCATAACACTGATGCCATGATGTTGCCTTTGGTCTGCCCTCCTTTTCCTTTGACTGGACCACTGTCATCTCTTGGTAGCCATCGCTTTGATGACGCTTTGTCTTCAGGATCATATTGGCAAAGCCATGTTCCAAATTCCGGTTACAATTTGTCAAACAGGTGCCCCAGGATCGTGATCCCTCCTGTTGAAAATTTCCACTGATAGCTCTCGTCGTCACTGCAGCTGATCTGGGCACAATGGTTTTCACAGCCACTGCAGGATTCATCTTCCACATCTTCTCATCTCTTCTTGAAACAAGCCATACCTCCGTAAAGAGTTGATTTCTTTGGGCTAGTGTCCTTAGAAGCTTTTCTTCAAACATCAATGATTTCTTCATTCTTCCACCCAAGCTTCACCGTCAATTGGATGTTTGCTCTTGCTGCAATTTTAGCGGAATTCAAGTTGCACTGATAGGAGGCCTTTTCAGTGGATGTCTCATCCTTCTTAGTGCCTCCAATGAGATCCAGTTCAGAAAGGTTGTAAGAAGTTAGTACATGTTTATTTTAGTGAAAACGAATTGAAATCCATGCATAGATTTCTCACCATGTACATTTTCTATGAACTTTCGGAAGACCCCCTGTACTGAATATTGCCCAAATCCTGGGAGAGAAGTGGATGCGGTCCACTTCCTGTCTTCAGTTTGCCCACAGTGGAGGAGTGCACAGAGCAGGGAAAGGCAGCCCCAGAGAGAGGCATGCCCTCCAGCATGCGGCAGACTGCTGGCCCAGTCCTGGCTCCATGGGTTGCTGTGTGGGCCCAGCAAGCTGACCAACCTCCCTGAACCTTAATTTAATCCTAGGTAGCCCAATTCCACTCGCTATTATAGGACTGCTGTGCAGGGACAGTCAATTAACTTAAGAAAAGGAACCTAGCTCCAAGGTTGGCAACCGGGAATTCCAGTTGATTCCATGGGCGGACCCCCTGAGGAATCCCCAAGCTGAAGTCTCGTGGAAGATGAGGTTCAGTGTGACTAGACTGAAGCACCAATCCAATGAAGGGGAAGTCCCACCCACTCTGCCCTGTGCCTGTATAAAGGTGAGGCGGGGCGGCCGCGCCACTCATTGAAGCCGCCAGTTGGGAGAGGAGCAGAGCCAGGCCGGTGCTCCCGAAGGCAGCAAGATGTTGCGAGCCACAGCTCCCTGCTGGTTCCCACCTGCATACCCAGAAGCTAAGAAGGTGGCCGAGGAGGCGGCCCACGAGGCAAGCCGCCATTTGGGAGAGGAGCAGAGCCAGGTCGGTGTTCCCGAAGGCAGCAAGATGTTGCGAGCCACAGCTCCCTGCTGGTTCCCACCTGCATGCCCAGAAGCCAAGAAGGTGGCCGAGGAGGCGGCCCTCGAGGCAAGCCGCCAGTTGGGAGAGGAGCAGAGCCAGGCCGGTGCTCCCGAAGGCAGCAAGATGTTGCGAGCCACAGCTCCCTGCTGGTTCCCACCTGCATACCCAGAAGCTAAGAAGGTGGCCGAGGAGGCGCCCCACGAGGCAAGCCGCCATTTGGGAGTGGAGCAGAGCCAGGTCGGTGTTCCCGAAGGCAGCAAGATGTTGCGAGCCACAGCTCCCTGCTGGTTCCCTCCTGCATACCCAGAAGCCAAGAAGGTGGCCGAGGAGGCGGCCCTCGAGGCTCCAGAATTCCCACTGCCCTCTCATCAGCCTGCCCAGAGCTTCGGGCTCTGCGTGCCCCAGATGCACAACCAGGCCTCAGCACTCGTGGACATCCGGGCGGAGCCCCAGAATAGGGGTCCGGCGGTGCCCCCAGCGTGGCCCAAGATGGCGACGGAGGCGTGGTACTTCCCCGCGCAGAGGGGGTCGGCCTGCTGCTTGCCAGCCGCCCCAAGGCTGACAGAGAGGCCCTGTGGAGTCCGCATCTCAGCCCCCAGGGAGAGGAAGAGGATCGCCCACTTTCCCAGCCCCTGCTTGGTCGCAGGTCGCACCGATGCCAAGAGAACCCGGGTGGCCGGCAGCAGCCAACGCTCCAATGGCTCCAGGGTCGGCACACAGCCACGGAAGACTGGTCACAACAGACGGGGGAGGGCATGCAAGACCTCCACCACACTCAGCTCTAAGCGAATCGTCCGTCGTCCATCCTTACCGACTTGGAAGAAACCCATTATCCTCCGAAGGTCTCGCTGCCAAGTCCCCACCGTCATCCGCCGAGGCTATCTCCAACTCTTCACCAAAGAGTGTCTCAAGTTCTGCGCCTCCCAGCAGGAGGCCGAGGAGAAGGCGCTGAACGAGGAGAAGGTGGCCTACGACTGCAGCCCCAACAAGAACATGTACCTGAATGTGGTCCTGAACACCCTCAAGAGACTGAAGGGCCTGACCCCCAGCTCCATGCCGGGCCTCAGCAGGGCCGCCCTGTACAGCCGCCTCCAGGAGTTCCTGCTCACCCAGGACCAGCTCAAGGAGAACGGCTACCCCTTCCCGCACCCCGAGCGGCCCGGAGGCGCCGTCCTCTTCACTGGCCAGGGGAAGGGGCCCGGCGACTCCTCCTGCAGGGTCTGCTGCCGTTGTGGCACCGACTACCTGGTGTCCTCCTCGGGCCGCTGTCTACGCGACCAGTTGTGTTATTATCACTGGGGGCGGGTCCGCTCCAGCCAAGTGGCTGGAGGCCGGGTTAGCCAGTACACCTGCTGTGCAGCTGCTCCTGGCTCAGTGGGCTGCCAGGTGGCGAAGCAGCACGTGCGGGACGGCCGCAAGGAGAGCCTCCATGGCTTCGTGAAGACCTTCAAGAAAGAGTTTTCCACAGACGCTTATCCAGGAATCTACGCCTTGGACTGTGAGATGTGCTACACCACGCATGGCCTGGAGCTGACCCGCGTCACCGTGGTGGACGCCGACATGCAAGTGGTGTACGACACCTTCGTCAAGCCCGACAACGAGATCGTGGACTACAACACCAGGTTTTCCGGAGTGACCGAGGCCGACGTCGCCAAGACGAGCGTCACGTTGCCCGAAGTCCAAGCCATCCTGCTGAGCTTTTTCAGCGCCCAAACCATCCTCATCGGGCACAGCCTGGAGAGCGATCTGCTGGCCCTCAAGCTGATCCACAGCACCGTGGTGGACACGGCCGTGCTCTTCCCGCACTACCTGGGTTTCCCCTACAAGCGTTCCCTCAGGAATCTCGCGGCCGACTACCTGGGACAGATCATCCAGGACAGCCAGGACGGCCACAACTCCAGCGAGGACGCAAACGCCTGCCTGCAGCTGGCGATGTGGAAGGTTCGACAGCGCGCCCAGATCCAGCCACGCCACCGGTCCGCCTCTCCCGCCGCCCTGGCCTGTCCTGAGCCCCAGGCCTCTTCCCAAACTGCCATCGATCCCGAGAGCTAGCCCTGTCCACCTCGCCGCAAAGCGAAAGAAACTGGAGCAGCCGGCGGCAGGAGAGGGCCAAAAGCCAAGACTAACCCCGACCCCGGACTCCCAGTCCCCCGGAGTCCCTGCCGCGGGCCGTCGTCCCTGTCCCCATCCCTCTGCCCCTCCCAGACCTCTGTCCTTCCACCAATGGGCTCCCCGAGGCCCCAGCCGCCACTCCCAGTCCCCGGAGACCCTGCCGCCGCCCCTGGCGCCTGTGCCCATCCCTCTGCCCCTCCCAGACCTCTGGCCTTCCACCACTAGCCTCCCCCAGCCCACCTGGACTTCCCCGGCCTCTGACAACAAGGCCAGCCCCCAGGCCCACCAGCCTCCTGATCGTCTTCGTTCTTGGGCCTCTTCCCCTTCTGTGGGGCTGTCTGAACCTCCCCTCCCCCACCCGATTTTTCCCCCGCCCCCGGGGCAGGCGCAGAATAAATGTCTGTATGAAGTTAAAAATTAAAAATAAAAAAAAAGCTAAAAACAACTCAAAGTCCTTTGCTTTTGAATGTGCGCTTACCTGGTTTTCTCTAGAGGCACCACTGTGAGGTGGCTCAAGCCCTTAGGCTCTGGAGTTAGACATCTGGGTTCCCATTCCAATTCCACCACTGACTAGCTTTGTCATATTGGACGCATAACTTTTTTGCGCTTCTACTTCTTGATCTTTCAAGTGTCATCAGAAGATAATTAGACACCCACACAATAGCAATGGGAGATTTTAACACCCCACCGTCAACATGAAACAGATCAACGAGACAGAAAGTTGAAAAGGATATCCAGGAACTGAACTTAGCTCTGCACCAAGCAGACCGAATAGACATCTACATTAACTCTCCACCCCAAATCAACAGAATATACATTCTTCTCAGCACCACATCACACTTATTCCAAAACTGACCACATAGTTGGAAGGAAAGCACTCCTCCGCAAATGCAAAAGAACAGAAATTACAACCAACTGTCTCTCAGACCCCAGGGCAGTCAAACTGGACCTCAGGATGAAGAAACTCACTCAAAACCGCTCAACTACACGGAAACGGAGCAATCTGCTCCTGAGTGACTACTGGGTACATAGCGAAATGAAGACAGAATAAAGATGTTCTTTGAAACCAATGAGAACAAAGACACAACATACCAGAATCTCTGGGATACATTGAAAGCAGTGTGTAGAGGGAAACGTAGCATTAAATGCCCACAAGAGAAAGCAGGAAAGATCTAAAATGGACACCCTCACGTCCCAATTCAAAGAACCAGGGAAGCAAGAGCAAACACAATGCCTGAATCAGTCAGTCAACTTCCAACAGGGCTCCAAGAGAGAATGAACCACCATGCCTCTTTAAATCCACGTTTCTATTTGGAATCTTCAATGAGAGATGAGACACTAAGCAGCTAGTTTTGGTGGAATGGCTGATTTTGTCAATGTTTTCGGTGTGTGAGTGTGTGTGTGTGTTTGTATGTATGGATAACTAAATTAAACTGATAATCTGGATGCTTACATTTCCATTCATTTAATTTGTGTATGTGAGCCCACGCACACGTATATACACACACACTAACACTTCCAGAACACTGACTTAGTGAAGAACTGGATTTCCAGTGTGTCAGACAAATTTCAGAAAGCGCTGAAGAAGGGCATTTCTGATGGATTTCACCGTTCCTGGAATTTTATTTTCCTTTATAACTTAGAGTTCTTCTCTGGAGATTTAATAGATAAAAGTCTTTTGCAGTGTACGTTATTTCATTTTATTTTTATAATTTATTTGAATTGTCATTTTAAATTGACAAATAAAAATGATATATATTTATGGTGTACAACATGATGTTTCATGTATGTATACATTGTGGAATGACACAAAAATCAAGCTAATTAACACATTCGTTTCCTCACATACTGATTTTATGGTGATGAGAACATGTTTCAAATCTACTCTGATAGCACATTTCAAGTATACAGTACATAGTTACCCACTGTGGTTGCCGTGCTGTTCAACATATCTCTAGAACTATTCGTATCTGGAATTTTGTATCATTAGACTAACATCTCCCAATCCCTCCCCGGCCCCTGCCTCGGGTAAGCAGCGTTCTGCTCTCTACGACTCTGAGTTCCACTTTTTTACATTGCACATAGAAGTGAGATCGTGCAGTATTTGTATTTCTGTGTTTGCTTTTTAAAACTTTATGATGTATTGATGTATTTTTTCAGACAGTGTCGGAGTCTGTCACCAAGGCTGGAGTACAGTGACACAAACACGGCTCACCACGGCCTCCACCTCCCGGGGTCAAGAGATCCTCCCACTTCAGCCTCCTGAGTAGCTAGGACTACAGGCGTCCAACACCACACCTGGCTAATTTTTGTATTTTTTGTAGAGATGGTTGATCTCCAACTCCTGGGCTCAACTCTTCCTCCTCCCTTCTCCTCCCAAAGTCCTGGGATTACAGGCCTGAGCCACTGTGTCTGGCCTTTGCTTTATTTCACACAGTAGAACATCCTCTAGGCTCATTCATGTTGCTAATGATAAGATTTCTTTCTTTTTCAAGGCTGAATAGGATTCTATTGGATATATGTACCTATATAGATAGATAGATAGATAGATAGATATACATTTATTATTATTGTTTTGGGGGGGATATGGTTTCGCTCGTGTTCCCCAGGCTGGAGTGCAGTGGCATGATTTCGGCTCACTACAACCTCTGCCTCCCAGGCTGAAGTGATTCTCCTGCCTCAGCTGAGATTAAAGGCATGTCCCATCATGTGCGGCCAATTTTCTGTTTCTAGGAGAGATGGGTTTTCACCATGTTGGCCAGGCTGGTCTCGAACTCCAACAATTCTACTTCAACTATTTATTGGAAACAAATACTTATGTGTGAGAAACAAGATTTTCAAGAGTGAAAGATTTAAAAACGACTTAATTGTACATCAGTAAGAGGCTGGCTAACTAAATCAGAGTACGTTCATCCTTACAGAAGAATACTATGCAGCTAGAACAAAACCAAATGGAGGAAACTCTTCCAAATGGTAACTTGGAATGATGTTCAAGACTTATTGTAAAATAAGTTTACAGTAAGGTGTAAGGTACCTTATGGCAAAATTCTCTCAGAAATGTGTGTGTGTGGATTTCAAGTCATCCCAGTCCTAGAACATTGTGCTCTTTAGAGATGCCATACCTGTCTTTCCCTTTGTAATATCAAAGCAGTAATATCTTCTCTGGAGGCTTGTTGGGTGAATTGAATGGAAGAAAGTTAAGGAGGTACCAGAACCATTGCTGTTTCCCCTCCGTAGCCCTGCGACCCACTAAAGAAAGTTGGATGAGATTACTTAATGATTTCCCATTAAGTTGTATTTCCAAATATCATGATTACCATTTGAATGTAGTTGGTATGGAGCTTCGTGAGTGTGTGCTTCGTTTATTATGCATCACGTTCAGCTCCTTGTTATTTGCCTCCTAGTTATCATAGTAAAACTCTACTCCTCTACTCCGAGGAGCCCCTACCATCCGTATCGTCACTTTCCGGCCCAGCACTCTTCATGCTCGTTCGTTTAAAGTATTCTACATTGGGCAAATGAATCTTGGAAGGCAAAAGCTACTGAATTTAGCGAGTTTGTGGAGGCGTTCCCACCGATCAGCCAGGTGGAGTTCCACACACCCGATGACTGCACAACTCCTATAAGGCAGCAATATGCTGCAAACCCAGACGGCCACTCTTCTCACCCCTTGTCCCTTTGCTGTTCTGGATAATGAGGTCAATAGTCACCTAGGCAACTTGCAAAACTAACTGAAATGGAGAAAGGCCTTCCGGCTGGTGACTAGCCGAGGTCCACCTGGCCCCAATAAGCTGCTGAACAAGAAGGGCTGCCAGAAATTTCCCCCTAGGGAATTTGGTGGAGACGAAGACCTGCTCACTGGACAACGGTTCCTCCCAGGATACCCCCAAGCTGAAGAAGCGGGCTCTGAGCCACCCCCTTTCACCCTCCTTTTCCCCACCCTGGCCTGCTGAAGGTGCGCGTCAGGATGCGGACTACTGAGCCCTAAAGAAATAAGTCCTTCCACTTTGACCCCACGGAGGATTGCCTGTGCGGATCTTCAACGAGTCTACCAGTGTCTAGACACGGGAGCAGTTCTGTCTGGCACAGCAGCTCCCTCAAGGAAGACAAGAGTGAGGAGAAAGGAAACTCAAGTCTGACCATTCTGCCCTGGGAGACAAGAGGAGGATCTCATCTCTCATCTTTCCAAGCAAGGCAACGAGACTTTCTCTCATCTTTCCAAGCAAGGCAAGGAGACTTTTTCTCATGAGGAAACAAAAAGAAGTTGGAAGGAACGAAACCAGCCTGGAAGGTGAATTCCTAAGGATTGCCCATTGAAACTGACAAAATGGCCCTTGTTTGACGAGAGGAATGAGCAGAGCATTGATGTGGTCAAAAAGGACTCGAGTGAGACTTTCCCAGCATGTTTCTACCAAAGCTTTGTCTAAGTTTCGCAAAACACTCTCCTAATAAGCAGATGTTTGGCTCTTCAGAAAGTCAACATGCAAAATGCCTTGAGCGTCCCATAACACTGATGCCATGATGTTGCCTTTGGTCTGCCCTCCTTTTCCTTTGACTGGACCACTGTCATCTCTTGGTAGCCATCGCTTTGATGACGCTTTGTCTTCAGGATCATATTGGCAAAGCCATGTTCCAAATTCCGGTTACAATTTGTCAAACAGGTGCCCCAGGATCGTGATCCCTCCTGTTGAAAATTTCCACTGATAGCTCTCGTCGTCACTGCAGCTGATCTGGGCACAATGGTTTTCACAGCCACTGCAGGATTCATCTTCCACATCTTCTCATCTCTTCTTGAAACAAGCCATACCTCCGTAAAGAGTTGATTTCTTTGGGCTAGTGTCCTTAGAAGCTTTTCTTCAAACATCAATGATTTCTTCATTCTTCCACCCAAGCTTCACCGTCAATTGGATGTTTGCTCTTGCTGCAATTTTAGCGGAATTCAAGTTGCACTGATAGGAGGCCTTTTCAGTGGATGTCTCATCCTTCTTAGTGCCTCCAATGAGATCCAGTTCAGAAAGGTTGTAAGAAGTTAGTACATGTTTATTTTAGTGAAAACGAATTGAAATCCATGCATAGATTTCTCACCATGTACATTTTCTATGAACTTTCGGAAGACCCCCTGTACTGAATATTGCCCAAATCCTGGGAGAGAAGTGGATGCGGTCCACTTCCTGTCTTCAGTTTGCCCACAGTGGAGGAGTGCACAGAGCAGGGAAAGGCAGCCCCAGAGAGAGGCATGCCCTCCAGCATGCGGCAGACTGCTGGCCCAGTCCTGGCTCCATGGGTTGCTGTGTGGGCCCAGCAAGCTGACCAACCTCCCTGAACCTTAATTTAATCCTAGGTAGCCCAATTCCACTCGCTATTATAGGACTGCTGTGCAGGGACAGTCAATTAACTTAAGAAAAGGAACCTAGCTCCAAGGTTGGCAACCGGGAATTCCAGTTGATTCCATGGGCGGACCCCCTGAGGAATCCCCAAGCTGAAGTCTCGTGGAAGATGAGGTTCAGTGTGACTAGACTGAAGCACCAATCCAATGAAGGGGAAGTCCCACCCACTCTGCCCTGTGCCTGTATAAAGGTGAGGCGGGGCGGCCGCGCCACTCATTGAAGCCGCCAGTTGGGAGAGGAGCAGAGCCAGGCCGGTGCTCCCGAAGGCAGCAAGATGTTGCGAGCCACAGCTCCCTGCTGGTTCCCACCTGCATACCCAGAAGCTAAGAAGGTGGCCGAGGAGGCGGCCCACGAGGCAAGCCGCCATTTGGGAGAGGAGCAGAGCCAGGTCGGTGTTCCCGAAGGCAGCAAGATGTTGCGAGCCACAGCTCCCTGCTGGTTCCCACCTGCATGCCCAGAAGCCAAGAAGGTGGCCGAGGAGGCGGCCCTCGAGGCAAGCCGCCAGTTGGGAGAGGAGCAGAGCCAGGCCGGTGCTCCCGAAGGCAGCAAGATGTTGCGAGCCACAGCTCCCTGCTGGTTCCCACCTGCATACCCAGAAGCTAAGAAGGTGGCCGAGGAGGCGCCCCACGAGGCAAGCCGCCATTTGGGAGTGGAGCAGAGCCAGGTCGGTGTTCCCGAAGGCAGCAAGATGTTGCGAGCCACAGCTCCCTGCTGGTTCCCTCCTGCATACCCAGAAGCCAAGAAGGTGGCCGAGGAGGCGGCCCTCGAGGCTCCAGAATTCCCACTGCCCTCTCATCAGCCTGCCCAGAGCTTCGGGCTCTGCGTGCCCCAGATGCACAACCAGGCCTCAGCACTCGTGGACATCCGGGCGGAGCCCCAGAATAGGGGTCCGGCGGTGCCCCCAGCGTGGCCCAAGATGGCGACGGAGGCGTGGTACTTCCCCGCGCAGAGGGGGTCGGCCTGCTGCTTGCCAGCCGCCCCAAGGCTGACAGAGAGGCCCTGTGGAGTCCGCATCTCAGCCCCCAGGGAGAGGAAGAGGATCGCCCACTTTCCCAGCCCCTGCTTGGTCGCAGGTCGCACCGATGCCAAGAGAACCCGGGTGGCCGGCAGCAGCCAACGCTCCAATGGCTCCAGGGTCGGCACACAGCCACGGAAGACTGGTCGCAACAGACGGGGGAGGGCATGCAAGACCTCCACCACACTCAGCTCTAAGCGAATCGTCCGTCGTCCATCCTTACCGACTTGGAAGAAACCCATTATCCTCCGAAGGTCTCGCTGCCAAGTCCCCACCGTCATCCGCCGAGGCTATCTCCAACTGTTCACCAAAGAGTGTCTCAAGTTCTGCGCCTCCCAGCAGGAGGCCGAGGAGAAGGCGCTGAACGAGGAGAAGGTGGCCTACGACTGCAGCCCCAACAAGAACATGTACCTGAATCTGGTCCTGAACACCCTCAAGAGACTGAAGGGCCTGACCCCCAGCTCCATGCCGGGCCTCAGCAGGGCCGCCCTGTACAGCCGCCTCCAGGAGTTCCTGCTCACCCAGGACCAGCTGAAGGAGAACGGCTACCCCTTCCCGCACCCCGAGCGGCCCGGAGGCGCCGTCCTCTTCACTGGCCAGGGGAAGGGGCCCGGCGACTCCTCCTGCAGGGTCTGCTGCCGTTGTGGCACCGACTACCTGGTGTCCTCCTCGGGCCGCTGTCTACGCGACCAGTTGTGTTATTATCACTGGGGGCGGGTCCGCTCCAGCCAAGTGGCTGGAGGCCGGGTTAGCCAGTACACCTGCTGTGCAGCTGCTCCTGGCTCAGTGGGCTGCCAGGTGGCGAAGCAGCACGTGCGGGACGGCCGCAAGGAGAGCCTCCATGGCTTCGTGAAGACCTTCAAGAAAGAGTTTTCCACAGACGCTTATCCAGGAATCTACGCCTTGGACTGTGAGATGTGCTACACCACGCATGGCCTGGAGCTGACCCGCGTCACCGTGGTGGACGCCGACATGCAAGTGGTGTACGACACCTTCGTCAAGCCCGACAACGAGATCGTGGACTACAACACCAGGTTTTCCGGAGTGACCGAGGCCGACGTCGCCAAGACGAGCGTCACGTTGCCCGAAGTCCAAGCCATCCTGCTGAGCTTTTTCAGCGCCCAAACCATCCTCATCGGGCACAGCCTGGAGAGCGATCTGCTGGCCCTCAAGCTGATCCACAGCACCGTGGTGGACACGGCCGTGCTCTTCCCGCACTACCTGGGTTTCCCCTACAAGCGTTCCCTCAGGAATCTCGCGGCCGACTACCTGGGACAGATCATCCAGGACAGCCAGGACGGCCACAACTCCAGCGAGGACGCAAACGCCTGCCTGCAGCTGGCGATGTGGAAGGTTCGACAGCGCGCCCAGATCCAGCCACGCCACCGGTCCGCCTCTCCCGCCGCCCTGGCCTGTCCTGAGCCCCAGGCCTCTTCCCAAACTGCCATCGATCCCGAGAGCTAGCCCTGTCCACCTCGCCGCAAAGCGAAAGAAACTGGAGCAGCCGGCGGCAGGAGAGGGCCAAAAGCCAAGACTAACCCCGACCCCGGACTCCCAGTCCCCCGGAGTCCCTGCCGCGGGCCGTCGTCCCTGTCCCCATCCCTCTGCCCCTCCCAGACCTCTGTCCTTCCAGCAATGGGCTCCCCGAGGCCCCAGCCGCCACTCCCAGTCCCCGGAGACCCTGCCGCCGCCCCTGGCGCCTGTGCCCATCCCTCTGCCCCTCCCAGACCTCTGGCCTTCCACCACTAGCCTCCCCCAGCCCACCTGGACTTCCCCGGCCTCTGACAACAAGGCCAGCCCCCAGGCCCACCAGCCTCCTGATCGTCTTCGTTCTTGGGCCTCTTCCCCTTCTGTGGGGCTGTCTGAACCTCCCCTCCCCCACCCGATTTTTCCCCCGCCCCCGGGGCAGGCGCAGAATAAATGTCTGTATGAAGTTAAAAATTAAAAATAAAAAAAAAGCTAAAAACAACTCAAAGTCCTTTGCTTTTGAATGTGCGCTTACCTGGTTTTCTCTAGAGGCACCACTGTGAGGTGGCTCAAGCCCTTAGGCTCTGGAGTTAGACATCTGGGTTCCCATTCCAATTCCACCACTGACTAGCTTTGTCATATTGGACGCATAACTTTTTTGCGCTTCTACTTCTTGATCTTTCAAGTGTCATCAGAAGATAATTAGACACCCACACAATAGCAATGGGAGATTTTAACACCCCACCGTCAACATGAAACAGATCAACGAGACAGAAAGTTGAAAAGGATATCCAGGAACTGAACTTAGCTCTGCACCAAGCAGACCGAATAGACATCTACATTAACTCTCCACCCCAAATCAACAGAATATACATTCTTCTCAGCACCACATCACACTTATTCCAAAACTGACCACATAGTTGGAAGGAAAGCACTCCTCCGCAAATGCAAAAGAACAGAAATTACAACCAACTGTCTCTCAGACCCCAGGGCAGTCAAACTGGACCTCAGGATGAAGAAACTCACTCAAAACCGCTCAACTACACGGAAACGGAGCAATCTGCTCCTGAGTGACTACTGGGTACATAGCGAAATGAAGACAGAATAAAGATGTTCTTTGAAACCAATGAGAACAAAGACACAACATACCAGAATCTCTGGGATACATTGAAAGCAGTGTGTAGAGGGAAACGTAGCATTAAATGCCCACAAGAGAAAGCAGGAAAGATCTAAAATGGACACCCTCACGTCCCAATTCAAAGAACCAGGGAAGCAAGAGCAAACACAATGCCTGAATCAGTCAGTCAACTTCCAACAGGGCTCCAAGAGAGAATGAACCACCATGCCTCTTTAAATCCACGTTTCTATTTGGAATCTTCAATGAGAGATGAGACACTAAGCACCTAGTTTTGGTGGAATGGCTGATTTTGTCAATGTTTTCGGTGTGTGAGTGTGTGTGTGTGTGTGTATGTATGGATAACTAAATTAAACTGATAATCTGGATGCTTACATTTCCATTCATTTAATTTGTGTATGTGAGCCCACGCACACGTATATACACACACACTAACACTTCCAGAACACTGACTTAGTGAAGAACTGGATTTCCAGTGTGTCAGACAAATTTCAGAAAGCGCTGAAGAAGGGCATTTCTGATGGATTTCACCGTTCCTGGAATTTTATTTTCCTTTATAACTTAGAGTTCTTCTCTGGAGATTTAATAGATAAAAGTCTTTTGCAGTGTACGTTATTTCATTTTATTTTTATAATTTATTTAAATTGTCATTTTAAATTGACAAATAAAAATGATATATATTTATGGTGTACAACATGATGTTTCATATATGTATACATTGTGGAATGACACAAAAATCAAGCTAATTAACACATTCGTTTCCTCACATACTGATTTTATGGTGATGAGAACATGTTTCAAATCTACTCTGATAGCACATTTCAAGTATACAGTACATAGTTACCCACTGTGGTTGCCGTGCTGTTCAACATATCTCTAGAACTATTCGTATCTGAAATTTTGTATCATTAGACTAACATCTCCCAATCCCTCCCCGGCCCCTGCCTCGGGTAAGCAGCGTTCTGCTCTCTACGACTCTGAGTTCCACTTTTTTACATTGCACATAGAAGTGAGATCGTGCAGTATTTGTATTTCTGTGTTTGCTTTTTAAAACTTTATGATGTATTGATGTATTTTTTCAGACAGTGTCGGAGTCTGTCACCAAGGCTGGAGTACAGTGACACAAACACGGCTCACCACGGCCTCCACCTCCCGGGGTCAAGAGATCCTCCCACTTCAGCCTCCTGAGTAGCTAGGACTACAGGCGTCCAACACCACACCTGGCTAATTTTTGTATTTTTTGTAGAGATGGTTGATCTCCAACTCCTGGGCTCAACTCTTCCTCCTCCCTTCTCCTCCCAAAGTCCTGGGATTACAGGCCTGAGCCACTGTGTCTGGCCTTTGCTTTATTTCACACAGTAGAACATCCTCTAGGCTCATTCATGTTGCTAATGATAAGATTTCTTTCTTTTTCAAGGCTGAATAGGATTCTATTGGATATATGTACCTATATAGATAGATAGATAGATAGATAGATATACATTTATTATTATTGTTTTGGGGGGGATATGGTTTCGCTCGTGTTCCCCAGGCTGGAGTGCAGTGGCATGATTTCGGCTCACTACAACCTCTGCCTCCCAGGCTGAAGTGATTCTCCTGCCTCAGCTGAGATTAAAGGCATGTCCCATCATGTGCGGCCAATTTTGTGTTTCTAGGAGAGATGGGTTTTCACCATGTTGGCCAGGCTGGTCTCGAACTCCAACAATTCTACTTCAACTATTTATTGGATACAAATATTTATGTGTGAGAAACAAGATTTTCAAGAGTGAAAGATTTAAAAACGACTTAATTGTACATCAGTAAGAGGCTGGCTAACTAAATCAGAGTACGTTCATCCTTACAGAAGAATACTATGCAGCTAGAACAAAACCAAATGGAGGAAACTCTTCCAAATGGTAACTTGGAATGATGTTCAAGACTTATTGTAAAATAAGTTTACAGTAAGGTGTAAGGTACCTTATGGCAAAATTCTCTCAGAAATGTGTGTGTGTGGATTTCAAGTCATCCCAGTCCTAGAACATTGTGCTCTTTAGAGATGCCATACCTGTCTTTCCCTTTGTAATATCAAAGCAGTAATATCTTCTCTGGAGGCTTGTTGGGTGAATTGAATGGAAGAAAGTTAAGGAGGTACCAGAACCATTGCTGTTTCCCCTCCGTAGCCCTGCCACCCACTAAAGAAAGTTGGATGAGATTACTTAATGATTTCCCATTAAGTTGTATTTCCAAATATCATGATTACCATTTGAATGTAGTTGGTATGGAGCTTCGTGAGTGTGTGCTTCGTTTATTATGCATCACGTTCAGCTCCTTGTTATTTGCCTCCTAGTTATCATAGTAAAACTCTACTCCTCTACTCCGAGGAGCCCCTACCATCCGTATCGTCACTTTCCGGCCCAGCACTCTTCATGCTCGTTCGTTTAAAGTATTCTACATTGGGCAAATGAATCTTGGAAGGCAAAAGCTACTGAATTTAGCGAGTTTGTGGAGGCGTTCCCACCGATCAGCCAGGTGGAGTTCCACACACCCGATGACTGCACAACTCCTATAAGGCAGCAATATGCTGCAAACCCAGACGGCCACTCTTCTCACCCCTCGTCCCTTTGCTGTTCTGGATAATGAGGTCAATAGTCACCTAGGCAACTTGCAAAACTAACTGAAATGGAGAAAGGCCTTCCGGCTGGTGACTAGCCGAGGTCCACCTGGCCCCAATAAGCTGCTGAACAAGAAGGGCTGCCAGAAATTTCCCCCTAGGGAATTTGGTGGAGACGAAGACCTGCTCACTGGACAACGGTTCCTCCCAGGATAAACCCAAGCTGAAGAAGCGGGCTCTGAGCCACCCCCTTTCACCCTCCTTTTCCCCACCCTGGCCTGCTGAAGGTGCGCGTCAGGATGCGGACTACTGAGCCCTAAAGAAATAAGTCCTTCCACTTTGACCCCACGGAGGATTGCCTGCGCGGATCTTCAACGAGTCTACCAGTGTCTAGACACGGGAGCAGTTCTGTCTGGCACAGCAGCTCCCTCAAGGAAGACAAGAGTGAGGAGAAAGGAAACTCAAGTCTGACCATTCTGCCCTGGGAGACAAGAGGAGGATCTCATCTCTCATCTTTCCAAGCAAGGCAACGAGACTTTCTCTCATCTTTCCAAGCAAGGCAAGGAGACTTTTTCTCATGAGGAAACAAAAAGAAGTTGGAAGGAACGAAACCAGCCTGGAAGGTGAATTCCTAAGGATTGCCCATTGAAACTGACAAAATGGCCCTTGTTTGACGAGAGGAATGAGCAGAGCATTGATGTGGTCAAAAAGGACTCGAGTGAGACTTTCCCAGCATGTTTCTACCAAAGCTTTGTCTAAGTTTCGCAAAACACTCTCCTAATAAGCAGATGTTTGGCTCTTCAGAAAGTCAACATGCAAAATGCCTTGAGCGTCCCATAACACTGATGCCATGATGTTGCCTTTGGTCTGCCCTCCTTTTCCTTTGACTGGACCACTGCCATCTCTTGGTAGCCATCGCTTTGATGACGCTTTGTCTTCAGGATCATATTGGCAAAGCCATGTTCCAAATTCCGGTTACAATTTGTCAAACAGGTGCCCCAGGATCGTGATCCCTCCTGTTGAAAATTTCCACTGATAGCTCTCGTCCTCACTGCAGCTGATCTGGGCACAATGGTTTTCACAGCCACTGCAGGATTCATCTTCCACATCTTCTCATCTCTTCTTGAAACAAGCCATACCTCCGTAAAGAGTTGATTTCTTTGGGCTAGTGTCCTTAGAAGCTTTTCTTCAAACATCAATGATTTCTTCATTCTTCCACCCAAGCTTCACCGTCAATTGGATGTTTGCTCTTGCTGCAATTTTAGCGGAATTCAAGTTGCACTGATAGGAGGCCTTTTCAGTGGATGTCCCATCCTTCTTAGTGCCTCCAATGAGATCCAGTTCAGAAAGGTTGTAAGAAGTTAGTACATGTTTATTTTAGTGAAAACGAATTGAAATCCATGCATAGATTTCTCACCATGTACATTTTCTATGAACTTTCGGAAGACCCCCTGTACTGAATATTGCCCAAATCCTGGGAGAGAAGTGGATGCGGTCCACTTCCTGTCTTCAGTTTGCCCACAGTGGAGGAGTGCACAGAGCAGGGAAAGGCAGCCCCAGAGAGAGGCATGCCCTCCAGCATGTAGCAGACTGCTGGCCCAGTCCTGGCTCCATGGGTTGCTGTGTGGGCCCAGCAAGCTGACCAACCTCCCTGAACCTTAATTTAATCCTAGGTAGCCCAATTCCACTCGCTATTATAGGACTGCTGTGCAGGGACAGTCAATTAACTTAAGAAAAGGAACCTAGCTCCAAGGTTGGCAACCGGGAATTCCAGTTGATTCCATGGGCGGACCCCCTGAGGAATTCCCAAGCTGAAGTCTCGTGGAAGATGAGGTTCAGTGTGACTAGACTGAAGCACCAATCCAATGAAGGGGAAGTCCCACCCACTCTGCCCTGTGCCTGTATAAAGGTGAGGCGGGGCGGCCGCGCCACTCATTGAAGCCGCCAGTTGGGAGAGGAGCAGAGCCAGGCCGGTGCTCCCGAAGGCAGCAAGATGTTGCGAGCCACAGCTCCCTGCTGGTTCCCACCTGCATACCCAGAAGCTAAGAAGGTGGCCGAGGAGGCGGCCCACGAGGCAAGCCGCCATTTGGGAGAGGAGCAGAGCCAGGTCGGTGTTCCCGAAGGCAGCAAGATGTTGCGAGCCACAGCTCCCTGCTGGTTCCCACCTGCATGCCCAGAAGCCAAGAAGGTGGCCGAGGAGGCGGCCCTCGAGGCAAGCCGCCAGTTGGGAGAGGAGCAGAGCCAGGCCGGTGCTCCCGAAGGCAGCAAGATGTTGCGAGCCACAGCTCCCTGCTGGTTCCCACCTGCATACCCAGAAGCTAAGAAGGTGGCCGAGGAGGCGCCCCACGAGGCAAGCCGCCATTTGGGAGTGGAGCAGAGCCAGGTCGGTGTTCCCGAAGGCAGCAAGATGTTGCGAGCCACAGCTCCCTGCTGGTTCCCTCCTGCATACCCAGAAGCCAAGAAGGTGGCCGAGGAGGCGGCCCTCGAGGCTCCAGAATTCCCACTGCCCTCTCATCAGCCTGCCCAGAGCTTCGGGCTCTGCGTGCCCCAGATGCACAACCAGGCCTCAGCACTCGTGGACATCCGGGCGGAGCCCCAGAATAGGGGTCCGGCGGTGCCCCCAGCGTGGCCCAAGATGGCGACGGAGGCGTGGTACTTCCCCGCGCAGAGGGGGTCGGCCTGCTGCTTGCCAGCCGCCACAAGGCTGACAGAGAGGCCCTGTGGAGTCCGCATCTCAGCCCCCAGGGAGAGGAAGAGGATCGCCCACTTTCCCAGCCCCTGCTTGGTCGCAGGTCACACCGATGCCAAGAGAACCCGGGTGGCCGGCAGCAGCCAACGCTCCAATGGCTCCAGGGTCGGCACACAGCCACGGAAGACTGGTCGCAACAGACGGGGGAGGGCATGCAAGACCTCCACCACACTCAGCTCTAAGCGAATCGTCCGTCGTCCATCCTTACCGACTTGGAAGAAACCCATTATCCTCCGAAGGTCTCGCTGCCAAGTCCCCACCGTCATCCGCCGAGGCTATCTCCAACTGTTCACCAAAGAGTGTCTCAAGTTCTGCGCCTCCCAGCAGGAGGCCGAGGAGAAGGCGCTGAACGAGGAGAAGGTGGCTTAAGACTGCAGCCCCAACAAGAACATGTACCTGAATCTGGTCCTGAACACCCTCAAGAGACTGAAGGGCCTGACCCCCAGCTCCATGCCGGGCCTCAGCAGGGCCGCCCTGTACAGCCGCCTCCAGGAGTTCCTGCTCACCCAGGACCAGCTGAAGGAGAACGGCTACCCCTTCCCGCACCCCGAGCGGCCTGGAGGCGCCGTCCTCTTCACTGGCCAGGGGAAGGGGCCCGGCGACTCCTCCTGCAGGGTCTGCTGCCGTTGTGGCACCGACTACCTGGTGTCCTCCTCGGGCCGCTGTCTACGCGACCAGTTGTGTTATTATCACTGGGGGCGGGTCCGCTCCAGCCAAGTGGCTGGAGGCCGGGTTAGCCAGTACACCTGCTGTGCAGCTGCTCCTGGCTCAGTGGGCTGCCAGGTGGCGAAGCAGCACGTGCGGGACGGCCGCAAGGAGAGCCTCCATGGCTTCGTGAAGACCTTCAAGAAAGAGTTTTCCACAGACGCTTATCCAGGAATCTACGCCTTGGACTGTGAGATGTGCTACACCACGCATGGCCTGGAGCTGACCCGCGTCACCGTGGTGGACGCCGACATGCAAGTGGTGTACGACACCTTCGTCAAGCCCGACAACGAGATCGTGGACTACAACACCAGGTTTTCCGGAGTGACCGAGGCCGACGTCGCCAAGACGAGCGTCACGTTGCCGGAAATCCAAGCCATCCTGCTGAGCTTTTTCAGCGCCCAAACCATCCTCATCGGGCACAGCCTGGAGAGCGATCTGCTGGCCCTCAAGCTGATCCACAGCACCGTGGTGGACACGGCCGTGCTCTTCCCGCACTACCTGGGTTTCCCCTACAAGCGTTCCCTCAGGAATCTCGCGG
This sequence comes from Pongo pygmaeus, assembly GCF_028885625.2. NCBI lineage: Eukaryota > Metazoa > Chordata > Mammalia > Primates > Hominidae > Pongo > Pongo pygmaeus. The sequence goes on from NC_072380.2 coordinate 53,361,411, forward strand.
CCGACTACCTGGGACAGATCATCCAGGACAGCCAGGACGGCCACAACTCCAGCGAGGACGCAAACGCCTGCCTGCAGCTGGCGATGTGGAAGGTTCGACAGCGCGCCCAGATCCAGCCACGCCACCGGTCCGCCTCTCCCGCCGCCCTGGCCTGTCCTGAGCCCCAGGCCTCTTCCCAAACTGCCATCGATCCCGAGAGCTAGCCCTGTCCACCTCGCCGCAAAGCGAAAGAAACTGGAGCAGCCGGCGGCAGGAGAGGGCCAAAAGCCAAGACTAACCCCGACCCCGGACTCCCAGTCCCCCGGAGTCCCTGCCGCGGGCCGTCGTCCCTGTCCCCATCCCTCTGCCCCTCCCAGACCTCTGTCCTTCCAGCAATGGGCTCCCCGAGGCCCCAGCCGCCACTCCCAGTCCCCGGAGACCCTGCCGCCGCCCCTGGCGCCTGTGCCCATCCCTCTGCCCCTCCCAGACCTCTGGCCTTCCACCACTAGCCTCCCCCAGCCCACCTGGACTTCCCCGGCCTCTGACAACAAGGCCAGCCCCCAGGCCCACCAGCCTCCTGATCGTCTTCGTTCTTGGGCCTCTTCCCCTTCTGTGGGGCTGTCTGAACCTCCCCTCCCCCACCCGATTTTTCCCCCGCCCCCGGGGCAGGCGCAGAATAAATGTCTGTATGAAGTTAAAAATTAAAAATAAAAAAAAAGCTAAAAACAACTGAAAGTCCTTTGCTTTTGAATGTGCGCTTACCTGGTTTTCTCTAGAGGCACCACTGTGAGGTGGCTCAAGCCCTTAGGCTCTGGAGTTAGACATCTGGGTTCCCATTCCAATTCCACCACTGACTAGCTTTGTCATATTGGACGCATAACTTTTTTGCGCTTCTACTTCTTGATCTTTCAAGTGTCATCAGAAGATAATTAGACACCCACACAATAGCAATGGGAGATTTTAACACCCCACCGTCAACATGAAACAGATCAACGAGACAGAAAGTTGAAAAGGATATCCAGGAACTGAACTTAGCTCTGCACCAAGCAGACCGAATAGACATCTACATTAACTCTCCACCCCAAATCAACAGAATATACATTCTTCTCAGCACCACATCACACTTATTCCAAAACTGACCACATAGTTGGAAGGAAAGCACTCCTCCGCAAATGCAAAAGAACAGAAATTACAACCAACTGTCTCTCAGACCCCAGGGCAGTCAAACTGGACCTCAGGATGAAGAAACTCACTCAAAACCGCTCAACTACACGGAAACGGAGCAATCTGCTCCTGAGTGACTACTGGGTACATAGCGAAATGAAGACAGAATAAAGATGTTCTTTGAAACCAATGAGAACAAAGACACAACATACCAGAATCTCTGGGATACATTGAAAGCAGTGTGTAGAGGGAAACGTAGCATTAAATGCCCACAAGAGAAAGCAGGAAAGATCTAAAATGGACACCCTCACGTCCCAATTCAAAGAACCAGGGAAGCAAGAGCAAACACAATGCCTGAATCAGTCAGTCAACTTCCAACAGGGCTCCAAGAGAGAATGAACCACCATGCCTCTTTAAATCCACGTTTCTATTTGGAATCTTCAATGAGAGATGAGACACTAAGCAGCTAGTTTTGGTGGAATGGCTGATTTTGTCAATGTTTTCGGTGTGTGAGTGTGTGTGTGTGTGTGTATGTATGGATAACTAAATTAAACTGATAATCTGGATGCTTACATTTCCATTCATTTAATTTGTGTATGTGAGCCCACGCACACGTATATACACACACACTAACACTTCCAGAACACTGACTTAGTGAAGAACTGGATTTCCAGTGTGTCAGACAAATTTCAGAAAGCGCTGAAGAAGGGCATTTCTGATGGATTTCACCGTTCCTGGAATTTTATTTTCCTTTATAACTTAGAGTTCTTCTCTGGAGATTTAATAGATAAAAGTCTTTTGCAGTGTACGTTATTTCATTTTATTTTTATAATTTATTTAAATTGTCATTTTAAATTGACAAATAAAAATGATATATATTTATGGTGTACAACATGATGTTTCATATATGTATACATTGTGGAATGACACAAAAATCAAGCTAATTAACACATTCGTTTCCTCACATACTGATTTTATGGTGATGAGAACATGTTTCAAATCTACTCTGATAGCACATTTCAAGTATACAGTACATAGTTACCCACTGTGGTTGCCGTGCTGTTCAACATATCTCTAGAACTATTCGTATCTGAAATTTTGTATCATTAGACTAACATCTCCCAATCCCTCCCCGGCCCCTGCCTCGGGTAAGCAGCGTTCTGCTCTCTACGACTCTGAGTTCCACTTTTTTACATTGCACATAGAAGTGAGATCGTGCAGTATTTGTATTTCTGTGTTTGCTTTTTAAAACTTTATGATGTATTGATGTATTTTTTCAGACAGTGTCGGAGTCTGTCACCAAGGCTGGAGTACAGTGACACAAACACGGCTCACCACGGCCTCCACCTCCCGGGGTCAAGAGATCCTCCCACTTCAGCCTCCTGAGTAGCTAGGACTACAGGCGTCCAACACCACACCTGGCTAATTTTTGTATTTTTTGTAGAGATGGTTGATCTCCAACTCCTGGGCTCAACTCTTCCTCCTCCCTTCTCCTCCCAAAGTCCTGGGATTACAGGCCTGAGCCACTGTGTCTGGCCTTTGATTTATTTCACACAGTAGAACATCCTCTAGGCTCATTCATGTTGCTAATGATAAGATTTCTTTCTTTTTCAAGGCTGAATAGGATTCTATTGGATATATGTACCTACATAGATAGATAGATAGATAGATATACATTTATTATTATTGTTTTGGGGGGGATATGGTTTCGCTCGTGTTCCCCAGGCTGGAGTGCAGTGGCATGATTTCGGCTCACTACAACCTCTGCCTCCCAGGCTGAAGTGATTCTCCTGCCTCAGCTGAGATTAAAGGCATGTCCCATCATGTGCGGCCAATTTTGTGTTTCTAGGAGAGATGGGTTTTCACCATGTTGGCCAGGCTGGTCTCGAACTCCAACAATTCTACTTCAACTATTTCTTGGATACAAATATTTATGTGTGAGAAACAAGATTTTCAAGAGTGAAAGATTTAAAAACGACTTAATTGTACATCAGTAAGAGGCTGGCTAACTAAATCAGAGTACGTTCATCCTTACAGAAGAATACTATGCAGCTAGAACAAAACCAAATGGAGGAAACTCTTCCAAATGGTAACTTGGAATGATGTTCAAGACTTATTGTAAAATAAGTTTACAGTAAGGTGTAAGGTACCTTATGGCAAAATTCTCTCAGAAATGTGTGTGTGTGGATTTCAAGTCATCCCAGTCCTAGAACATTGTGCTCTTTAGAGATGCCATACCTGTCTTTCCCTTTGTAATATCAAAGCAGTAATATCTTCTCTGGAGGCTTGTTGGGTGAATTGAATGGAAGAAAGTTAAGGAGGTACCAGAACCATTGCTGTTTCCCCTCCGTAGCCCTGCCACCCACTAAAGAAAGTTGGATGAGATTACTTAATGATTTCCCATTAAGTTGTATTTCCAAATATCATGATTACCATTTGAATGTAGTTGGTATGGAGCTTCGTGAGTGTGTGCTTCGTTTATTATGCATCACGTTCAGCTCCTTGTTATTTGCCTCCTAGTTATCATAGTAAAACTCTACTCCTCTACTCCGAGGAGCCCCTACCATCCGTATCGTCACTTTCCGGCCCAGCACTCTTCATGCTCGTTCGTTTAAAGTATTCTACATTGGGCAAATGAATCTTGGAAGGCAAAAGCTACTGAATTTAGCGAGTTTGTGGAGGCGTTCCCACCGATCAGCAAGGTGGAGTTCCACACACCCGATGACTGCACAACTCCTATAAGGCAGCAATATGCTGCAAACCCAGACGGCCACTCTTCTCACCCCTCGTCCCTTTGCTGTTCTGGATAATGAGGTCAATAGTCACCTAGGCAACTTGCAAAACTAACTGAAATGGAGAAAGGCCTTCCGGCTGGTGACTAGCCGAGGTCCACCTGGCCCCAATAAGCTGCTGAACAAGAAGGGCTGCCAGAAATTTCCCCCTAGGGAATTTGGTGGAGACGAAGACCTGCTCACTGGACAACGGTTCCTCCCAGGATACCCCCAAGCTGAAGAAGCGGGCTCTGAGCCACCCCCTTTCACCCTCCTTTTCCCCACCCTGGCCTGCTGAAGGTGCGCGTCAGGATGTGGACTACTGAGCCCTAAAGAAACAAGTCCTTCCACTTTGACCCCACGGAGGATTGCCTGTGCGGATCTTCAACGAGTCTACCAGTGTCTAGACACGGGAGCAGTTCTGTCTGGCACAGCAGCTCCCTCAAGGAAGACAAGAGTGAGGAGAAAGGAAACTCAAGTCTGACCATTCTGTCCTGGGAGACAAGAGGAGGATCTCATCTCTCATCTTTCCAAGCAAGGCAACGAGACTTTCTCTCATCTTTCCAAGCAAGGCAAGGAGACTTTTTCTCATGAGGAAACAAAAAGAAGTTGGAAGGAACGAAACCAGCCTGGAAGGTGAACTCCTAAGGATTGCCCATTGAAACTGACAAAATGGCCCTTGTTTGACGAGAGGAATGAGCAGAGCATTGATGTGGTCAAAAAGGACTCGAGTGAGACTTTCCCAGCATGTTTCTACCAAAGCTTTGTCTAAGTTTCGCAAAACACTCTCCTAATAAGCAGATGTTTGGCTCTTCAGAAAGTCAACATGCAAAATGCCTTGAGCGTCCCATAACACTGATGCCATGATGTTGCCTTTGGTCTGCCCTCCTTTTCCTTTGACTGGACCACTGCCATCTCTTGGTAGCCATCGCTTTGATGACGCTTTGTCTTCAGGATCATATTGGCAAAGCCATGTTCCAAATTCCGGTTACAATTTGTCAAAGAGGTGCCCCAGGATCGTGATCCCTCCTGTTGAAAATTTCCACTGATAGCTCTCGTCGTCACTGCAGCTGATCTGGGCACAATGGTTTTCACAGCCACTGCAGGATTCATCTTCCACATCTTCTCATCTCTTCTTGAAACAAGCCATACCTCCGTAAAGAGTTGATTTCTTTGGGCTAGTGTCCTTAGAAGCTTTTCTTCAAACATCAATGATTTCTTCATTCTTCCACCCAAGCTTCACCGTCAGTTGGATGTTTCCTCTTGCTGCAGTTTTAGCGGAATTCAAGTTGCACTGATAGGAGGCCTTTTCAGTGGATGTCTCATCCTTCTTAGTGCCTCCAATGAGATCCAGTTCAGAAAGGTTGTAAGAAGTTAGTACATGTTTATTTTAGTGAAAACGAATTGAAATCCATGCATAGATTTCTCACCATGTACATTTTCTATGAACTTTCGGAAGACCCCCTGTACTGAATATTGCCCAAATCCTGGGAGAGAAGTGGATGCGGTCCACTTCCTGTCTTCAGTTTGCCCACAGTGGAGGAGTGCACAGAGCAGGGAAAGGCAGCCCCAGAGAGAGGCATGCCCTCCAGCATGCAGCAGACTGCTGGCCCAGTCCTGGCTCCATGGGTTGCTGTGTGGGCCCAGCAAGCTGACCAACCTCCCTGAACCTTAATTTAATCCTAGGTAGCCCAATTCCACTCGCTATTATAGGACTGCTGTGCAGGGACAGTCAATTAACTTAAGAAAAGGAACCTAGCTCCAAGGTTGGCAACCGGGAATTCCAGTTGATTCCATGGGCGGACCCCCTGAGGAATTCCCAAGCTGAAGTCTCGTGGAAGATGAGGTTCAGTGTGACTAGACTGAAGCACCAATCCAATGAAGGGGAAGTCCCACCCACTCTGCCCTGTGCCTGTATAAAGGTGAGGCGGGGCGGCCGCGCCACTCATTGAAGCCGCCAGTTGGGAGAGGAGCAGAGCCAGGCCGGTGCTCCCGAAGGCAGCAAGATGTTGCGAGCCACAGCTCCCTGCTGGTTCCCACCTGCATACCCAGAAGCTAAGAAGGTGGCCGAGGAGGCGGCCCACGAGGCAAGCCGCCATTTGGGAGAGGAGCAGAGCCAGGTCGGTGTTCCCGAAGGCAGCAAGATGTTGCGAGCCACAGCTCCCTGCTGGTTCCCACCTGCATGCCCAGAAGCCAAGAAGGTGGCCGAGGAGGCGGCCCTCGAGGCAAGCCGCCAGTTGTGAGAGGAGCAGAGCCAGGCCGGTGCTCCCGAAGGCAGCAAGATGTTGCGAGCCACAGCTCCCTGCTGGTTCCCACCTGCATACCCAGAAGCTAAGAAGGTGGCCGAGGAGGCGCCCCACGAGGCAAGCCGCCATTTGGGAGTGGAGCAGAGCCAGGTCGGTGTTCCCGAAGGCAGCAAGATGTTGCGAGCCACAGCTCCCTGCTGGTTCCCTCCTGCATACCCAGAAGCCAAGAAGGTGGCCGAGGAGGCGGCCCTCGAGGCTCCAGAATTCCCACTGCCCTCTCATCAGCCTGCCCAGAGCTTCGGGCTCTGCGTGCCCCAGATGCACAACCAGGCCTCAGCACTCGTGGACATCCGGGCGGAGCCCCAGAATAGGGGTCCGGCGGTGCCCCCAGCGTGGCCCAAGATGGCGACGGAGGCGTGGTACTTCCCCGCGCAGAGGGGGTCGGCCTGCTGCTTGCCAGCTGCCCCAAGGCTGACAGAGAGGCCCTGTGGAGTCCGCATCTCAGCCCCCAGGGAGAGGAAGAGGATCGCCCACTTTCCCAGCCCCTGCTTGGTCGCAGGTCGCACCGATGCCAAGAGAACCCGGGTGGCCGGCAGCAGCCAACGCTCCAATGGCTCCAGGGTCGGCACACAGCCACGGAAGACTGGTCGCAACAGACGGGGGAGGGCATGCAAGACCTCCACCACACTCAGCTCTAAGCGAATCGTCCGTCGTCCATCCTTACCGACTTGGAAGAAACCCATTATCCTCCGAAGGTCTCGCTGCCAAGTCCCCACCGTCATCCGCCGAGGCTATCTCCAACTCTTCACCAAAGAGTGTCTCAAGTTCTGCGCCTCCAAGCAGGAGGCCGGGGAGAAGGCGCTGAACGAGGAGAAGGTGGCCTACGACTGCAGCCCCAACAAGAACATGTACCTGAATGTGGTACTGAACACCCTCAAGAGACTGAAGGGCCTGACCCCCAGCTCCATGCCGGGCCTCAGCAGGGCCGCCCTGTACAGCCGCCTCCAGGAGTTCCTGCTCACCCAGGACCAGCTCAAGGAGAACGGCTACCCCTTCCCGCACCCCGAGCGGCCCGGAGGCGCCGTCCTCTTCACTGGCCAGGGGAAGGGGCCCGGCGACTCCTCCTGCAGGGTCTGCTGCCGTTGTGGCACCGACTACCTGGTGTCCTCCTCGGGCCGCTGTCTACGCGACCAGTTGTGTTATTATCACTGGGGGCGGGTCCGCTCCAGCCAAGTGGCTGGAGGCCGGGTTAGCCAGTACACCTGCTGTGCAGCTGCTCCTGGCTCAGTGGGCTGCCAGGTGGCGAAGCAGCACGTGCGGGACGGCCGCAAGGAGAGCCTCCATGGCTTCGTGAAGACCTTCAAGAAAGAGTTTTCCACAGACGCTTATCCAGGAATCTACGCCTTGGACTGTGAGATGTGCTACACCACGCATGGCCTGGAGCTGACCCGCGTCACCGTGGTGGACGCCGACATGCAAGTGGTGTACGACACCTTCGTCAAGCCCGACAACGAGATCGTGGACTACAACACCAGGTTTTCCGGAGTGACCGAGGCCGACGTCGCCAAGACGAGCGTCACGTTGCCCGAAGTCCAAGCCATCCTGCTGAGCTTTTTCAGCGCCCAAACCATCCTCATCGGGCACAGCCTGGAGAGCGATCTGCTGGCCCTCAAGCTGATCCACAGCACCGTGGTGGACACGGCCGTGCTCTTCCCGCACTACCTGGGTTTCCCCTACAAGCGTTCCCTCAGGAATCTCGCGGCCGACTACCTGGGACAGATCATCCAGGACAGCCAGGACGGCCACAACTCCAGCGAGGACGCTAACGCCTGCCTGCAGCTGGCGATGTGGAAGGTTCGACAGCGCGCCCAGATCCAGCCACGCCACCGGTCCGCCTCTCCCGCCGCCCTGGCCTGTCCTGAGCCCCAGGCCTCTTCCCAAACTGCCATCGATCCCGAGAGCTAGCCCTGTCCACCTCGCCGCAAAGCGAAAGAAGCTGGAGCAGCCGGCGGCAGGAGAGGGCCAAAAGCCAAGACTAACCCCGACCCCGGACTCCCAGTCCCCCGGAGTCCCTGCCGCGGGCCGTCGTCCCTGTCCCCATCCCTCTGCCCCTCCCAGACCTCTGTCCTTCCACCAGTGGGCTCCCCGAGGCCCCAGCCGCCACTCCCAGTCCCCGGAGACCCTGCCGCCGCCCCTGGCGCCTGTGCCCATCCCTCTGCCCCTCCCAGACCTCTGGCCTTCCACCACTAGCCTCCCCCAGCCCACCTGGACTTCCCCGGCCTCTGACAACAAGGCCAGCCCCCAGGCCCACCAGCCTCCTGATCGTCTTCGTTCTTGGGCCTCTTCCCCTTCTGTGGGGCTGTCTGAACCTCCCCTCCCCCACCCGATTTTTCCCCCGCCCCCGGGGCAGGCGCAGAATTAATGTCTGTATGAAGTTAAAAATTAAAAATAAAAAAAAAGCTAAAAACAACTGAAAGTCCTTTGCTTTTGAATGTGCGCTTACCTGGTTTTCTCTAGAGGCACCACTGTGAGGTGGCTCAAGCCCTTAGGCTCTGGAGTTAGACATCTGGGTTCCCATTCCAATTCCACCACTGACTAGCTTTGTCATATTGGACGCATAACTTTTTTGCGCTTCTACTTCTTGATCTTTCAAGTGTCATCAGAAGATAATTAGACACCCACACAATAGCAATGGGAGATTTTAACACCCCACCGTCAACATGAAACAGATCAACGAGACAGAAAGTTGAAAAGGATATCCAGGAACTGAACTTAGCTCTGCACCAAGCAGACCGAATAGACATCTACATTAACTCTCCACCCCAAATCAACAGAATATACATTCTTCTCAGCACCACATCACACTTATTCCAAAACTGACCACATAGTTGGAAGGAAAGCACTCCTCCGCAAATGCAAAAGAACAGAAATTACAACCAACTGTCTCTCAGACCCCAGGGCAGTCAAACTGGACCTCAGGATGAAGAAACTCACTCAAAACCGCTCAACTACACGGAAACGGAGCAATCTGCTCCTGAGTGACTACTGGGTACATAGCGAAATGAAGACAGAATAAAGATGTTCTTTGAAACCAATGAGAACAAAGACACAACATACCAGAATCTCTGGGATACATTGAAAGCAGTGTGTAGAGGGAAACGTAGCATTAAATGCCCACAAGAGAAAGCAGGAAAGATCTAAAATGGACACCCTCACGTCCCAATTCAAAGAACCAGGGAAGCAAGAGCAAACACAATGCCTGAATCAGTCAGTCAACTTCCAACAGGGCTCCAAGAGAGAATGAACCACCATGCCTCTTTAAATCCACGTTTCTATTTGGAATCTTCAATGAGAGATGAGACAGTAAGCAGCTAGTTTTGGTGGAATGGCTGATTTTGTCAATGTTTTCGGTGTGTGAGTGTGTGTGTGTGTGTGTATGTATAGATAACTAAATTAAACTGATAATCTGGATGCTTACATTTCCATTCATTTAATTTGTGTATGTGAGCCCACGCACACGTATATACACACACACTAACACTTCCAGAACACTGACTTAGTGAAGAACTGGATTTCCAGTGTGTCAGACAAATTTCAGAAAGCGCTGAAGAAGGGCATTTCTGATGGATTTCACCGTTCCTGGAATTTTATTTTCCTTTATAACTTAGAGTTCTTCTCTGGAGATTTAATAGATAAAAGTCTTTTGCAGTGTACGTTATTTCATTTTATTTTTATAATTTATTTAAATTGTCATTTTAAATTGACAAATAAAAATGATATATATTTATGGTGTACAACATGATGTTTCATATATGTATACATTGTGGAATGACACAAAAATCAAGCTAATTAACACATTCGTTTCCTCACATACTGATTTTATGGTGATGAGAACATGTTTCAAATCTACTCTGATAGCACATTTCAAGTATACAGTACATAGTTACCCACTGTGGTTGCCGTGCTGTTCAACATATCTCTAGAACTATTCGTATCTGAAATTTTGTATCATTAGACTAACATCTCCCAATCCCTCCCCGGCCCCTGCCTCGGGTAAGCAGCGTTCTGCTCTCTACGACTCTGAGTTCCACTTTTTTACATTGCACATAGAAGTGAGATCGTGCAGTATTTGTATTTCTGTGTTTGCTTTTTAAAACTTTATGATGTATTGATGTATTTTTTCAGACAGTGTCGGAGTCTGTCACCAAGGCTGGAGTACAGTGACACAAACACGGCTCACCACGGCCTCCACCTCCCGGGGTCAAGAGATCCTCCCACTTCAGCCTCCTGAGTAGCTAGGACTACAGGCGTCCAACACCACACCTGGCTAATTTTTGTATATTTTGTAGAGATGGTTGATCTCCAACTCCAGGACTCAACTCTTCCTCCTCCCTTCTCCTCCCAAAGTCCTGGGATTACAGGCCTGAGCCACTGTGTCTGGCCTTTGCTTTATTTCACACAGTAGAACATCCTCTAGGCTCATTCATGTTGCTAATGATAAGATTTCTTTCTTTTTCAAGGCTGAATAGGATTCTATTGGATATATGTACCTATATAGATAGAGAGATAGATAGATATACATTTATTATTATTGTTTTGGGGGGGATATGGTTTCGCTCGTGTTCCCCAGGCTGGAGTGCAGTGGCATGATTTCGGCTCACTACAACCTCTGCCTCCCAGGCTGAAGTGATTCTCCTGCCTCAGCTGAGATTAAAGGCTTGTCCCATCATGTGCGGCCAATTTTGTGTTTCTAGGAGAGATGGGTTTTCACCATGTTGGCCAGGCTGGTCTCGAACTCCAACAATTCTACTTCAACTATTTATTGGATACAAATATTTATGTGTGAGAAACAAGATTTTCAAGAGTGAAAGATTTAAAAACGACTTAATTGTACATCAGTAAGAGGCTGGCTAACTAAATCAGAGTACGTTCATCCTTACAGAAGAATACTATGCAGCTAGAACAAAACCAAATGGAGGAAACTCTTCCAAATGGTAACTTGGAATGATGTTCAAGACTTATTGTAAAATAAGTTTACAGTAAGGTGTAAGGTACCTTATGGCAAAATTCTCTCAGAAATGTGTGTGTGTGGATTTCAAGTCATCCCAGTCCTAGAACATTGTGCTCTTTAGAGATGCCATACCTGTCTTTCCCTTTGTAATATCAAAGCAGTAATATCTTCTCTGGAGGCTTGTTGGGTGAATTGAATGGAAGAAAGTTAAGGAGGTACCAGAACCATTGCTGTTTCCCCTCCGTAGCCCTGCCACCCACTAAAGAAAGTTGGATGAGATTACTTAATGATTTCCCATTAAGTTGTATTTCCAAATATCATGATTACCATTTGAATGTAGTTGGTATGGAGCTTCGTGAGTGTGTGCTTCGTTTATTATGCATCACGTTCAGCTCCTTGTTATTTGCCTCCTAGTTATCATAGTAAAACTCTACTCCTCTACTCCGAGGAGCCCCTACCATCCGTATCGTCACTTTCCGGCCCAGCACTCTTCATGCCCGTTCGTTTAAAGCATTCTACATTGGGCAAATGAATCTTGGAAGGCAAAAGCTACTGAATTTAGCGAGTTTGTGGAGGCGTTCCCACCGATCAGCCAGGTGGAGTTCCACACACCCGATGACTGCACAACTCCTATAAGGCAGCAATATGCTGCAAACCCAGACGGCCACTCTTCTCACCCCTCGTCCCTTTGCTGTTCTGGATAATGAGGTCAATAGTCACCTAGGCAACTTGCAAAACTAACTGAAATGGAGAAAGGCCTTCCGGCTGGTGACTAGCCGAGGTCCACCTGGCCCCAATAAGCTGCTGAACAAGAAGGGCTGCCAGAAATTTCCCCCTAGGGAATTTGGTGGAGACGAAGACCTGCTCACTGGACAACGGTTCCTCCCAGGATACCCCCAAGCTGAAGAAGCGGGCTCTGAGCCTCCCCCTTTCACCCTCCTTTTCCCCACCCTGGCCTGCTGAAGGTGCGCGTCAGGATGCGGACTACTGAGCCCTAAAGAAATAAGTCCTTCCACTTTGACCCCACGGAGGATTGCCTGTGCGGATCTTCAACGAGTCTACCAGTGTCTAGACACGGGAGCAGTTCTGTCTGGCACAGCAGCTCCCTCAAGGAAGACAAGAGTGAGGAGAAAGGAAACTCAAGTCTGACCATTCTGTCCTGGGAGACAAGAGGAGGATCTCATCTCTCATCTTTCCAAGCAAGGCAATGAGACTTTCTCTCATCTTTCCAAGCAAGGCAAGGAGACTTTTTCTCATGAGGAAACAAAAAGAAGTTGGAAGGAACGAAACCAGCCTGGAAGGTGAATTCCTAAGGATTGCCCATTGAAACTGACAAAATGGCCCTTGTTTGACGAGAGGAATGAGCAGAGCATTGATGTGGTCAAAAAGGACTCGAGTGAGACTTTCCCAGCATGTTTCTACCAAAGCTTTGTCTAAGTTTCGCAAAACACTCTCCTAATAAGCAGATGTTTGGCTCTTCAGAAAGTCAACATGCAAAATGCCTTGAGCGTCCCATAACACTGATGCCATGATGTTGCCTTTGGTCTGCCCTCCTTTTCCTTTGACTGGACCACTGCCATCTCTTGGTAGCCATCGCTTTGATGACGCTTTGTCTTCAGGATCATATTGGCAAAGCCATGTTCCAAATTCCGGTTACAATTTGTCAAACAGGTGCCCCAGGATCGTGATCCCTCCTGTTGAAAATTTCCACTGATAGCTCTCGTCCTCACTGCAGCTGATCTGGGCACAATGGTTTTCACAGCCACTGCAGGATTCATCTTCCACATCTTCTCATCTCTTCTTGAAACAAGCCATACCTCCGTAAAGAGTTGATTTCGTTGGGCTAGTGTCCTTAGAAACTTTTCTTCAAACATCAATGATTTCTTCATTCTTCCACCCAAGCTTCACCGTCAATTGGATGTTTGCTCTTGCTGCAATTTTAGCGGAATTCAAGTTGCACTGATAGGAGGCCTTTTCAGTGGATGTCTCATCCTTCTTAGTGCCTCCAATGAGATCCAGTTCAGAAAGGTTGTAAGAAGTTAGTACATGTTTATTTTAGTGAAAACGAATTGAAATCCATGCATAGATTTCTCACCATGTACATTTCCTATGAACTTTCGGAAGACCCCCTGTACTGAATATTGCCCAAATCCTGGGAGAGAAGTGGATGCGGTCCACTTCCTGTCTTCAGTTTGCCCACAGTGGAGGAGTGCACAGAGCAGGGAAAGGCAGCCCCAGAGAGAGGCATGCCCTCCAGCATGCGGCAGACTGCTGGCCCAGTCCTGGCTCCATGGGTTGCTGTGTGGGCCCAGCAAGCTGACCAACCTCCCTGAACCTTAATTTAATCCTAGGTAGCCCAATTCCACTCGCTATTATAGGACTGCTGTGCAGGGACAGTCAATTAACTTAAGAAAAGGAACCTAGCTCCAAGGTTGGCAACCGGGAATTCCAGTTGATTCCATGGGCGGACCCCCTGAGGAATTCCCAAGCTGAAGTCTCGTGGAAGATGAGGTTCAGTGTGACTAGACTGAAGCACCAATCCAATGAAGGGGAAGTCCCACCCACTCTGCCCTGTGCCTGTATAAAGGTGAGGCGGGGCGGCCGCGCCACTCATTGAAGCCGCCAGTTGGGAGAGGAGCAGAGCCAGGCCGGTGCTCCCGAAGGCAGCAAGATGTTGCGAGCCACAGCTCCCTGCTGGTTCCCACCTGCATACCCAGAAGCTAAGAAGGTGGCCGAGGAGGCGCCCCACGAGGCAAGCCGCCATTTGGGAGTGGAGCAGAGCCAGGTCGGTGTTCCCGAAGGCAGCAAGATGTTGCGAGCCACAGCTCCCTGCTGGTTCCCTCCTGCATACCCAGAAGCCAAGAAGGTGGCCGAGGAGGCGGCCCTCGAGGCAAGCCGCCATTTGGGAGAGGAGCAGAGCCAGGTCGGTGTTCCCGAAGGCAGCAAGATGTTGCGAGCCACAGCTCCCTGCTGGTTCCCACCTGCATGCCCAGAAGCCAAGAAGGTGGCCGAGGAGGCGGCCCTCGAGGCAAGCCGCCAGTTGGGAGAGGAGCAGAGCCAGGCCGGTGCTCCCGAAGGCAGCAAGATGTTGCGAGCCACAGCTCCCTGCTGGTTCCCACCTGCATACCCAGAAGCTAAGAAGGTGGCCGAGGAGGCGGCCCACGAGGCAAGCCGCCATTTGGGAGTGGAGCAGAGCCAGGTCGGTGTTCCCGAAGGCAGCAAGATGTTGCGAGCCACAGCTCCCTGCTGGTTCCCTCCTGCATACCCAGAAGCCAAGAAGGTGGCCGAGGAGGCGGCCCTCGAGGCTCCAGAATTCCCACTGCCCTCTCATCAGCCTGCCCAGAGCTTCGGGCTCTGCGTGCCCCAGATGCACAACCAGGCCTCAGCACTCGTGGACATCCGGGCGGAGCCCCAGAATAGGGGTCCGGCGGTGCCCCCAGCGTGGCCCAAGATGGCGACGGAGGCGTGGTACTTCCCCGCGCAGAGGGGGTCGGCCTGCTGCTTGCCAGCCGCCCCAAGGCTGACAGAGAGGCCCTGTGGAGTCCGCATCTCAGCCCCCAGGGAGAGGAAGAGGATCGCCCACTTTCCCAGCCCCTGCTTGGTCGCAGGTCGCACCGATGCCAAGAGAACCCGGGTGGCCGGCAGCAGCCAACGCTCCAATGGCTCCAGGGTCGGCACACAGCCACGGAAGACTGGTCGCAACAGACGGGGGAGGGCATGCAAGACCTCCACCACACTCAGCTCTAAGCGAATCGTCCGTCGTCCATCCTTACCGACTTGGAAGAAACCCATTATCCTCCGAAGGTCTCGCTGCCAAGTCCCCACCGTCATCCGCCGAGGCTATCTCCAACTGTTCACCAAAGAGTGTCTCAAGTTCTGCGCCTCCCAGCAGGAGGCCGAGGAGAAGGCGCTGAACGAGGAGAAGGTGGCCTACGACTGCAGCCCCAACAAGAACATGTACCTGAATGTGGTCCTGAACACCCTCAAGAGACTGAAGGGCCTGACCCCCAGCTCCATGCCGGGCCTCAGCAGGGCCGCCCTGTACAGCCGCCTCCAGGAGTTCCTGCTCACCCAGGACCAGCTCAAGGAGAACGGCTACCCCTTCCCGCACCCCGAGCGGCCCGGGGGCGCCGTCCTCTTCACTGGCCAGGGGAAGGGGCCCGGCGACTCCTCCTGCAGGGTCTGCTGCCGTTGTGGCACCGACTACCTGGTGTCCTCCTCGGGCCGCTGTCTACGCGACCAGTTGTGTTATTATCACTGGGGGCGGGTCCGCTGCAGCCAAGTGGCTGGAGGCCGGGTTAGCCAGTACACCTGCTGTGCAGCTGCTCCTGGCTCAGTGGGCTGCCAGGTGGCGAAGCAGCACGTGCGGGACGGCCGCAAGGAGAGCCTCCATGGCTTCGTGAAGACCTTCAAGAAAGAGTTTTCCACAGACGCTTATCCAGGAATCTACGCCTTGGACTGTGAGATGTGCTACACCACGCATGGCCTGGAGCTGACCCGCGTCACCGTGGTGGACGCCGACATGCAAGTGGTGTACGACACCTTCGTCAAGCCCGACAACGAGATCGTGGACTACAACACCAGGTTTTCCGGAGTGACCGAGGCCGACGTCGCCAAGACGAGCGTCACGTTGCCCGAAGTCCAAGCCATCCTGCTGAGCTTTTTCAGCGCCCAAACCATCCTCATCGGGCACAGCCTGGAGAGCGATCTGCTGGCCCTCAAGCTGATCCACAGCACCGTGGTGGACACGGCCGTGCTCTTCCCGCACTACCTGGGTTTCCCCTACAAGCGTTCCCTCAGGAATCTCGCGGCCGACTACCTGGGACAGATCATCCAGGACAGCCAGGACGGCCACAACTCCAGCGAGGACGCAAACGCCTGCCTGCAGCTGGCGATGTGGAAGGTTCGACAGCGCGCCCAGATCCAGCCACGCCACCGGTCCGCCTCTCCCGCCGCCCTGGCCTGTCCTGAGCCCCAGGCCTCTTCCCAAACTGCCATCGATCCCGAGAGCTAGCCCTGTCCACCTCGCCGCAAAGCGAAAGAAACTGGAGCAGCCGGCGGCAGGAGAGGGCCAAAAGCCAAGACTAACCCCGACCCCGGACTCCCAGTCCCCCGGAGTCCCTGCCGCGGGCCGTCGTCCCTGTCCCCATCCCTCTGCCCCTCCCAGACCTCTGTCCTTCCACCAATGGGCTCCCCGAGGCCCCAGCCGCCACTCCCAGTCCCCGGAGACCCTGCCGCCGCCCCTGGCGCCTGTGCCCATCCCTCTGCCCCTCCCAGACCTCTGGCCTTCCACCACTAGCCTCCCCCAGCCCACCTGGACTTCCCCGGCCTCTGACAACAAGGCCAGCCCCCAGGCCCACCAGCCTCCTGATCGTCTTCGTTCTTGGGCCTCTTCCCCTTCTGTGGGGCTGTCTGAACCTCCCCTCCCCCACCCGATTTTTCCCCCGCCCCCGGGGCAGGCGCAGAATAAATGTCTGTATGAAGTTAAAAATTAAAAATAAAAAAAAAGCTAAAAACAACTCAAAGTCCTTTGCTTTTGAATGTGCGCTTACCTGGTTTTCTCTAGAGGCACCACTGTGAGGTGGCTCAAGCCCTTAGGCTCTGGAGTTAGACATCTGGGTTCCCATTCCAATTCCACCACTGACTAGCTTTGTCATATTGGACGCATAACCTTTTTGCGCTTCTACTTCTTGATCTTTCAAGTGTCATCAGAAGATAATTAGACACCCACACAATAGCAATGGGAGATTTTAACACCCCACCGTCAACATGAAACAGATCAACGAGACAGAAAGTTGAAAAGGATATCCAGGAACTGAACTTAGCTCTGCACCAAGCAGACCGAATAGACATCTACATTAACTCTCCACCCCAAATCAACAGAATATACATTCTTCTCAGCACCACATCACACTTATTCCAAAACCGACCACATAGTTGGAAGGAAAGCACTCCTCCGCAAATGCAAAAGAACAGAAATTACAACCAACTGTCTCTCAGACCACAGGGCAGTCAAACTGGACCTCAGGATGAAGAAACTCACTCAAAACCGCTCAACTACACGGAAACGGAGCAATCTGCTCCTGAGTGACTACTGGGTACATAGCGAAATGAAGACAGAATAAAGATGTTCTTTGAAACCAATGAGAACAAAGACACAACATACCAGAATCTCTGGGATACATTGAAAGCAGTGTGTAGAGGGAAACGTAGCATTAAATGCCCACAAGAGAAAGCAGGAAAGATCTAAAATGGACACCCTCACGTCCCAATTCAAAGAACCAGGGAAGCAAGAGCAAACACAATGCCTGAATCAGTCAGTCAACTTCCAACAGGGCTCCAAGAGAGAATGAACCACCATGCCTCTTTAAATCCACGTTTCTATTTGGAATCTTCAATGAGAGATGAGACACTAAGCAGCTAGTTTTGGTGGAATGGCTGATTTTGTCAATGTTTTCGGTGTGTGAGTGTGTGTGTGTGTGTGTATGTATAGATAACTAAATTAAACTGATAATCTGGATGCTTACATTTCCATTCATTTAATTTGTGTATGTGAGCCCACGCACACGTATATACACACACACTAACACTTCCAGAACACTGACTTAGTGAAGAACTGGATTTCCAGTGTGTCAGACAAATTTCAGAAAGCGCTGAAGAAGGGCATTTCTGATGGATTTCACCGTTCCTGGAATTTTACTTTCCTTTATAACTTAGAGTTCTTCTCTGGAGATTTAATAGATAAAAGTCTTTTGCAGTGTACGTTATTTCATTTTATTTTTATAATTTATTTAAATTGTCATTTTAAATTGACAAATAAAAATGATATATATTTATGGTGTACAACATGATGTTTCATATATGTATACATTGTGGAATGACACAAAAATCAAGCTAATTAACACATTCGTTTCCTCACATACTGATTTTATGGTGATGAGAACATGTTTCAAATCTACTCTGATAGCACATTTCAAGTATACAGTACATAGTTACCCACTGTCGTTGCCGTGCTGTTCAACATATCTCTAGAACTATTCGTATCTGAAATTTTGTATCATTAGACTAACATCTCCCAATCCCTCCCCGGCCCCTGCCTCGGGTAAGCAGCGTTCTGCTCTCTACGACTCTGAGTTCCACTTTTTTACATTGCACATAGAAGTGAGATCGTGCAGTATTTGTATTTCTGTGTTTGCTTTTTAAAACTTTATGATGTATTGATGTATTTTTTCAGACAGTGTCGGAGTCTGTCACCAAGGCTGGAGTACAGTGACACAAACACGGCTCACCACGGCCTCCACCTCCCGGGGTCAAGAGATCCTCCCACTTCAGCCTCCTGAGTAGCTAGGACTACAGGCGTCCAACACCACACCTGGCTAATTTTTGTATTTTTTGTAGAGATGGTTGATCTCCAACTCCGGGGCTCAACTCTTCCTCCTCCCTTCTCCTCCCAAAGTCCTGGGATTACAGGCCTGAGCCACTGTGTCTGGCCTTTGCTTTATTTCACACAGTAGAACATCCTCTAAGCTCATTCATGTTGCTAATGATAAGATTTCTTTCTTTTTCAAGGCTGAATAGGATTCTATTGGATATATGTACCTATATAGATAGATAGATAGATAGATATACATTTATTATTATTGTTTTGGGGGGGATATGGTTTCGCTCGTGTTCCCCAGGCTGGAGTGCAGTGGCATGATTTCGGCTCACTACAACCTCTGCCTCCCAGGCTGAAGTGATTCTCCTGCCTCAGCTGAGATTAAAGGCATGTCCCATCATGTGCGGCCAATTTTGTGTTTCTAGGAGAGATGGGTTTTCACCATGTTGGCCAGGCTGGTCTCGAACTCCAACAATTCTACTTCAACTATTTATTGGATACAAATATTTATGTGTGAGAAACAAGATTTTCAAGAGTGAAAGATTTAAAAACGACTTAATTGTACATCAGTAAGAGGCTGGCTAACTAAATCAGAGTACGTTCATCCTTACAGGAGAATACTATGCAGCTAGAACAAAACCAAATGGAGGAAACTCTTCCAAATGGTAACTTGGAATGATGTTCAAGACTTATTGTAAAATAAGTTTACAGTAAGGTGTAAGGTACCTTATGGCAAAATTCTCTCAGAAATGTGTGTGTGGATTTCAAGTCATCCCAGTCCTAGAACATTGTGCTCTTTAGAGATGCCATACCTGTCTTTCCCTTTGTAATATCAAAGCAGTAATATCTTCTCTGGAGGCTTGTTGGGTGAATTGAATGGAAGAAAGTTAAGGAGGTAGCAGAACCATTGCTGTTTCCCCTCCATAGCCCTGCCACCCACTAAAGAAAGTTGGATGAGATTACTTAATGATTTCCCATTAAGTTGTATTTCCAAATATCATGATTACCATTTGAATGTAGTTGGTATGGAGCTTCGTGAGTGTGTGCTTCGTTTATTATGCATCACGTTCAGCTCCTTGTTATTTGCCTCCTAGTTATCATAGTAAAACTCTACTCCTCTACTCCGAGGAGCCCCTACCATCCGTATCGTCACTTTCCGGCCCAGCACTCTTCATGCTCGTTCGTTTAAAGTATTCTACATTGGGCAAATGAATCTTGGAAGGCAAAAGCTACTGAATTTAGCGAGTTTGTGGAGGCGTTCCCACCGATCAGCAAGGTGGAGTTCCACACACCCGATGACTGCACAACTCCTATAAGGCAGCAATATGCTGCAAACCCAGACGGCCACTCTTCTCACCCCTCGTCCCTTTGCTGTTCTGGATAATGAGGTCAATAGTCACCTAGGCAACTTGCAAAACTAACTGAAATGGAGAAAGGCCTTCCGGCTGGTGACTAGCCGAGGTCCACCTGGCCCCAATAAGCTGCTGAACAAGAAGGGCTGCCAGAAATTTCCCCCTAGGGAATTTGGTGGAGACGAAGACCTGCTCACTGGACAACGGTTCCTCCCAGGATACCCCCAAGCTGAAGAAGCGGGCTCTGAGCCACCCCCTTTCACCCTCCTTTTCCCCACCCTGGCCTGCTGAAGGTGCGCGTCAGGATGTGGACTACTGAGCCCTAAAGAAACAAGTCCTTCCACTTTGACCCCACGGAGGATTGCCTGTGCGGATCTTCAACGAGTCTACCAGTGTCTAGACACGGGAGCAGTTCTGTCTGGCACAGCAGCTCCCTCAAGGAAGACAAGAGTGAGGAGAAAGGAAACTCAAGTCTGACCATTCTGTCCTGGGAGACAAGAGGAGGATCTCATCTCTCATCTTTCCAAGCAAGGCAACGAGACTTTCTCTCATCTTTCCAAGCAAGGCAAGGAGACTTTTTCTCATGAGGAAACAAAAAGAAGTTGGAAGGAACGAAACCAGCCTGGAAGGTGAACTCCTAAGGATTGCCCATTGAAACTGACAAAATGGCCCTTGTTTGACGAGAGGAATGAGCAGAGCATTGATGTGGTCAAAAAGGACTCGAGTGAGACTTTCCCAGCATGTTTCTACCAAAGCTTTGTCTAAGTTTCGCAAAACACTCTCCTAATAAGCAGATGTTTGGCTCTTCAGAAAGTCAACATGCAAAATGCCTTGAGCGTCCCATAACACTGATGCCATGATGTTGCCTTTGGTCTGCCCTCCTTTTCCTTTGACTGGACCACTGCCATCTCTTGGTAGCCATCGCTTTGATGACGCTTTGTCTTCAGGATCATATTGGCAAAGCCATGTTCCAAATTCCGGTTACAATTTGTCAAACAGGTGCCCCAGGATCGTGATCCCTCCTGTTGAAAATTTCCACTGATAGCTCTCGTCGTCACTGCAGCTGATCTGGGCACAATGGTTTTCACAGCCACTGCAGGATTCATCTTCCACATCTTCTCATCTCTTCTTGAAACAAGCCATACCTCCGTAAAGAGTTGATTTCTTTGGGCTAGTGTCCTTAGAAGCTTTTCTTCAAACATCAATGATTTCTTCATTCTTCCACCCAAGCTTCACCGTCAGTTGGATGTTTCCTCTTGCTGCAATTTTAGCGGAATTCAAGTTGCACTGATAGGAGGCCTTTTCAGTGGATGTCTCATCCTTCTTAGTGCCTCCAATGAGATCCAGTTCAGAAAGGTTGTAAGAAGTTAGTACATGTTTATTTTAGTGAAAACGAATTGAAATCCATGCATAGATTTCTCACCATGTACATTTTCTATGAACTTTCGGAAGACCCCCTGTACTGAATATTGCCCAAATCCTGGGAGAGAAGTGGATGCGGTCCACTTCCTGTCTTCAGTTTGCCCACAGTGGAGGAGTGCACAGAGCAGGGAAAGGCAGCCCCAGAGAGAGGCATGCCCTCCAGCATGCAGCAGACTGCTGGCCCAGTCCTGGCTCCATGGGTTGCTGTGTGGGCCCAGCAAGCTGACCAACCTCCCTGAACCTTAATTTAATCCTAGGTAGCCCAATTCCACTCGCTATTATAGGACTGCTGTGCAGGGACAGTCAATTAACTTAAGAAAAGGAACCTAGCTCCAAGGTTGGCAACCGGGAATTCCAGTTGATTCCATGGGCGGACCCCCTGAGGAATTCCCAAGCTGAAGTCTCGTGGAAGATGAGGTTCAGTGTGACTAGACTGAAGCACCAATCCAATGAAGGGGAAGTCCCACCCACTCTGCCCTGTGCCTGTATAAAGGTGAGGCGGGGCGGCCGCGCCACTCATTGAAGCCGCCAGTTGGGAGAGGAGCAGAGCCAGGCCGGTGCTCCCGAAGGCAGCAAGATGTTGCGAGCCACAGCTCCCTGCTGGTTCCCACCTGCATACCCAGAAGCTAAGAAGGTGGCCGAGGAGGCGGCCCACGAGGCAAGCCGCCATTTGGGAGAGGAGCAGAGCCAGGTCGGTGTTCCCGAAGGCAGCAAGATGTTGCGAGCCACAGCTCCCTGCTGGTTCCCACCTGCATGCCCAGAAGCCAAGAAGGTGGCCGAGGAGGCGGCCCTCGAGGCAAGCCGCCAGTTGGGAGAGGAGCAGAGCCAGGCCGGTGCTCCCGAAGGCAGCAAGATGTTGCGAGCCACAGCTCCCTGCTGGTTCCCACCTGCATACCCATAAGCTAAGAAGGTGGCCGAGGAGGCGCCCCACGAGGCAAGCCGCCATTTGGGAGTGGAGCAGAGCCAGGTCGGTGTTCCCGAAGGCAGCAAGATGTTGCGAGCCACAGCTCCCTGCTGGTTCCCTCCTGCATACCCAGAAGCCAAGAAGGTGGCCGAGGAGGCGGCCCTCGAGGCTCCAGAATTCCCACTGCCCTCTCATCAGCCTGCCCAGAGCTTCGGGCTCTGCGTGCCCCAGATGCACAACCAGGCCTCAGCACTCGTGGACATCCGGGCGGAGCCCCAGAATAGGGGTCCGGCGGTGCCCCCAGCGTGGCCCAAGATGGCGACGGAGGCGTGGTACTTCCCCGCGCAGAGGGGGTCGGCCTGCTGCTTGCCAGCTGCCCCAAGGCTGACAGAGAGGCCCTGTGGAGTCCGCATCTCAGCCCCCAGGGAGAGGAAGAGGATCGCCCACTTTCCCAGCCCCTGCTTGGTCGCAGGTCGCACCGATGCCAAGAGAACCCGGGTGGCCGGCAGCAGCCAACGCTCCAATGGCTCCAGGGTCGGCACACAGCCACGGAAGACTGGTCGCAACAGACGGGGGAGGGCATGCAAGACCTCCACCACACTCAGCTCTAAGCGAATCGTCCGTCGTCCATCCTTACCGACTTGGAAGAAACCCATTATCCTCCGAAGGTCTCGCTGCCAAGTCCCCACCGTCATCCGCCGAGGCTATCTCCAACTCTTCACCAAAGAGTGTCTCAAGTTCTGCGCCTCCAAGCAGGAGGCCGGGGAGAAGGCGCTGAACGAGGAGAAGGTGGCCTACGACTGCAGCCCCAACAAGAACATGTACCTGAATGTGGTACTGAACACCCTCAAGAGACTGAAGGGCCTGACCCCCAGCTCCATGCCGGGCCTCAGCAGGGCCGCCCTGTACAGCCGCCTCCAGGAGTTCCTGCTCACCCAGGACCAGCTCAAGGAGAACGGCTACCCCTTCCCGCACCCCGAGCGGCCCGGAGGCGCCGTCCTCTTCACTGGCCAGGGGAAGGGGCCCGGCGACTCCTCCTGCAGGGTCTGCTGCCGTTGTGGCACCGACTACCTGGTGTCCTCCTCGGGCCGCTGTCTACGCGACCAGTTTTGTTATTATCACTGGGGGCGGGTCCGCTCCAGCCAAGTGGCTGGAGGCCGGGTTAGCCAGTACACCTGCTGTGCAGCTGCTCCTGGCTCAGTGGGCTGCCAGGTGGCGAAGCAGCACGTGCGGGACGGCCGCAAGGAGAGCCTCCATGGCTTCGTGAAGACCTTCAAGAAAGAGTTTTCCACAGACGCTTATCCAGGAATCTACGCCTTGGACTGTGAGATGTGCTACACCACGCATGGCCTGGAGCTGACCCGCGTCACCGTGGTGGACGCCGACATGCAAGTGGTGTACGACACCTTCGTCAAGCCCGACAACGAGATCGTGGACTACAACACCAGGTTTTCCGGAGTGACCGAGGCCGACGTCGCCAAGACGAGCGTCACGTTGCCCGAAGTCCAAGCCATCCTGCTGAGCTTTTTCAGCGCCCAAACCATCCTCATCGGGCACAGCCTGGAGAGCGATCTGCTGGCCCTCAAGCTGATCCACAGCACCGTGGTGGACACGGCCGTGCTCTTCCCGCACTACCTGGGTTTCCCCTACAAGCGTTCCCTCAGGAATCTCGCGGCCGACTACCTGGGACAGATCATCCAGGACAGCCAGGACGGCCACAACTCCAGCGAGGACGCAAACGCCTGCCTGCAGCTGGCGATGTGGAAGGTTCGACAGCGCGCCCAGATCCAGCCACGCCACCGGTCCGCCTCTCCCGCCGCCCTGGCCTGTCCTGAGCCCCAGGCCTCTTCCCAAACTGCCATCGATCCCGAGAGCTAGCCCTGTCCACCTCGCCGCAAAGCGAAAGAAACTGGAGCAGCCGGCGGCAGGAGAGGGCCAAAAGCCAAGACTAACCCCGACCCCGGACTCCCAGTCCCCCGGAGTCCCTGCCGCGGGCCGTCGTCCCTGTCCCCATCCCTCTGCCCCTCCCAGACCTCTGTCCTTCCACCAATGGGCTCCCCGAGGCCCCAGCCGCCACTCCCAGTCCCCGGAGACCCTGCCGCCGCCTCTGGCGCCTGTGCCCATCCCTCTGCCCCTCCCAGACTTCTGGCCTTCCACCACTAGCCTCCCCCAGCCCACCTGGACTTCCCCGGCCTCTGACAACAAGGCCAGCCCCCAGGCCCACCAGCCTCCTGATCGTCTTCGTTCTTGGGCCTCTTCCCCTTCTGTGGGGCTGTCTGAACCTCCCCTACCCCACCCGATTTTTCCCCCGCCCCCGGGGCAGGCGCAGAATAAATGTCTGTATGAAGTTAAAAATTAAAAATAAAAAAAAGCTAAAAACAACTGAAAGTCCTTTGCTTTTGAATGTGCGCTTACCTGGTTTTCTCTAGAGGCACCACTGTGAGGTGGCTCAAGCCCTTAGGCTCTGGAGTTAGACATCTGGGTTCCCATTCCAATTCCACCACTTACTAGCTTTGTCATATTGGACGCATAACTTTTTTGCGCTTCTACTTCTTGATCTTTCAAGTGTCATCAGAAGATAATTAGACACCCACACAATAGCAATGGGAGATTTTAACACCCCACCGTCAACATGAAACAGATCAACGAGACAGAAAGTTGAAAAGGATATCCAGGAACTGAACTTAGCTCTGCACCAAGCAGACCGAATAGACATCTACATTAACTCTCCACCCCAAATCAACAGAATATACATTCTTCTCAGCACCACATCACACTTATTCCAAAACTGACCACATAGTTGGAAGGAAAGCACTCCTCCGCAAATGCAAAAGAACAGAAATTACAACCAACTGTCTGTCAGACCACAGGGCAGTCAAACTGGACCTCAGGATGAAGAAACTCACTCAAAACCGCTCAACTACACGGAAACGGAGCAATCTGCTCCTGAGTGACTACTGGGTACATAGCGAAATGAAGACAGAATAAAGATGTTCTTTGAAACCAATGAGAACAAAGACACAACATACCAGAATCTCTGGGATACATTGAAAGCAGTGTGTAGAGGGAAACGTAGCATTAAATGCCCACAAGAGAAAGCAGGAAAGATCTAAAATGGACACCCTCACGTCCCAATTCAAAGAATCAGGGAAGCAAGAGCAAACACCATGCCTGAATCAGTCAGTCAACTTCCAACAGGGCTCCAAGAGAGAATGAACCACCATGCCTCTTTAAATCCACGTTTCTATTTGGAATCTTCAATGAGAGATGAGACACTAAGCAGCTAGTTTTGGTGGAATGGCTGATTTTGTCAATGTTTTCGGTGTGTGAGTGTGTGTGTGTGTGTATGTATAGATAACTAAATTAAACTGATAATCTGGATGCTTACATTTCCATTCATTTAATTTGTGTATGTGAGCCCACGCACACGTATATACACACACACTAACACTTCCAGAACACTGACTTAGTGAAGAACTGGATTTCCAGTGTGTCAGACAAATTTCAGAAAGCGCTGAAGAAGGGCATTTCTGATGGATTTCACCGTTCCTGGAATTTTACTTTCCTTTATAACTTAGAGTTCTTCTCTGGAGATTTAATAGATAAAAGTCTTTTGCAGTGTACGTTATTTCATTTTATTTTTATAATTTATTTAAATTGTCATTTTAAATTGACAAATAAAAATGATATATATTTATGGTGTACAACATGATGTTTCATATATGTATACATTGTGGAATGACACAAAAATCAAGCTAATTAACACATTCGTTTCCTCACATACTGATTTTATGGTGATGAGAACATGTTTCAAATCTACTCTGATAGCACATTTCAAGTATACAGTACATAGTTACCCACTGTCGTTGCCGTGCTGTTCAACATATCTCTAGAACTATTCGTATCTGAAATTTTGTATCATTAGACTAACATCTCCCAATCCCTCCCCGGCCCCTGCCTCGGGTAAGCAGCGTTCTGCTCTCTACGACTCTGAGTTCCACTTTTTTACATTGCACATAGAAGTGAGATCGTGCAGTATTTGTATTTCTGTGTTTGCTTTTTAAAACTTTATGATGTATTGATGTATTTTTTCAGACAGTGTCGGAGTCTGTCACCAAGGCTGGAGTACAGTGACACAAACACGGCTCACCACGGCCTCCACCTCCCGGGGTCAAGAGATCCTCCCACTTCAGCCTCCTGAGTAGCTAGGACTACAGGCGTCCAACACCACACCTGGCTAATTTTTGTATTTTTTGTAGAGATGGTTGATCTCCAACTCCGGGGCTCAACTCTTCCTCCTCCCTTCTCCTCCCAAAGTCCTGGGATTACAGGCCTGAGCCACTGTGTCTGGCCTTTGCTTTATTTCACACAGTAGAACATCCTCTAAGCTCATTCATGTTGCTAATGATAAGATTTCTTTCTTTTTCAAGGCTGAATAGGATTCTATTGGATATATGTACCTATATAGATAGATAGATAGATAGATATACATTTATTATTATTGTTTTGGGGGGGATATGGTTTCGCTCGTGTTCCCCAGGCTGGAGTGCAGTGGCATGATTTCGGCTCACTACAACCTCTGCCTCCCAGGCTGAAGTGATTCTCCTGCCTCAGCTGAGATTAAAGGCATGTCCCATCATGTGCGGCCAATTTTGTGTTTCTAGGAGAGATGGGTTTTCACCATGTTGGCCAGGCTGGTCTCGAACTCCAACAATTCTACTTCAACTATTTATTGGATACAAATATTTATGTGTGAGAAACAAGATTTTCAAGAGTGAAAGATTTAAAAACGACTTAATTGTACATCAGTAAGAGGCTGGCTAACTAAATCAGAGTACGTTCATCCTTACAGGAGAATACTATGCAGCTAGAACAAAACCAAATGGAGGAAACTCTTCCAAATGGTAACTTGGAATGATGTTCAAGACTTATTGTAAAATAAGTTTACAGTAAGGTGTAAGGTACCTTATGGCAAAATTCTCTCAGAAATGTGTGTGTGGATTTCAAGTCATCCCAGTCCTAGAACATTGTGCTCTTTAGAGATGCCATACCTGTCTTTCCCTTTGTAATATCAAAGCAGTAATATCTTCTCTGGAGGCTTGTTGGGTGAATTGAATGGAAGAAAGTTAAGGAGGTAGCAGAACCATTGCTGTTTCCCCTCCATAGCCCTGCCACCCACTAAAGAAAGTTGGATGAGATTACTTAATGATTTCCCATTAAGTTGTATTTCCAAATATCATGATTACCATTTGAATGTAGTTGGTATGGAGCTTCGTGAGTGTGTGCTTCGTTTATTATGCATCACGTTCAGCTCCTTGTTATTTGCCTCCTAGTTATCATAGTAAAACTCTACTCCTCTACTCCGAGGAGCCCCTACCATCCGTATCGTCACTTTCCGGCCCAGCACTCTTCATGCTCGTTCGTTTAAAGTATTCTACATTGGGCAAATGAATCTTGGAAGGCAAAAGCTACTGAATTTAGCGAGTTTGTGGAGGCGTTCCCACCGATCAGCAAGGTGGAGTTCCACACACCCGATGACTGCACAACTCCTATAAGGCAGCAATATGCTGCAAACCCAGACGGCCACTCTTCTCACCCCTCGTCCCTTTGCTGTTCTGGATAATGAGGTCAATAGTCACCTAGGCAACTTGCAAAACTAACTGAAATGGAGAAAGGCCTTCCGGCTGGTGACTAGCCGAGGTCCACCTGGCCCCAATAAGCTGCTGAACAAGAAGGGCTGCCAGAAATTTCCCCCTAGGGAATTTGGTGGAGACGAAGACCTGCTCACTGGACAACGGTTCCTCCCAGGATACCCCCAAGCTGAAGAAGCGGGCTCTGAGCCACCCCATTTCACCCTCCTTTTCCCCACCCTGGCCTGCTGAAGGTGCGCGTCAGGATGTGGACTACTGAGCCCTAAAGAAACAAGTCCTTCCACTTTGACCCCACGGAGGATTGCCTGTGCGGATCTTCAACGAGTCTACCAGTGTCTAGACACGGGAGCAGTTCTGTCTGGCACAGCAGCTCCCTCAAGGAAGACAAGAGTGAGGAGAAAGGAAACTCAAGTCTGACCATTCTGTCCTGGGAGACAAGAGGAGGATCTCATCTCTCATCTTTCCAAGCAAGGCAACGAGACTTTCTCTCATCTTTCCAAGCAAGGCAAGGAGACTTTTTCTCATGAGGAAACAAAAAGAAGTTGGAAGGAACGAAACCAGCCTGGAAGGTGAATTCCTAAGGATTGCCCATTGAAACTGACAAAATGGCCCTTGTTTGACGAGAGGAATGAGCAGAGCATTGATGTGGTCAAAAAGGACTCGAGTGAGACTTTCCCAGCACGTTTCTACCAAAGCTTTGTCTAAGTTTCGCAAAACACTCTCCTAATAAGCAGATGTTTGGCTCTTCAGAAAGTCAACATGCAAAATGCCTTGAGCGTCCCATAACACTGATGCCATGATGTTGCCTTTGGTCTGCCCTCCTTTTCCTTTGACTGGACCACTGCCATCTCTTGGTAGCCATCGCTTTGATGACGCTTTGTCTTCAGGATCATATTGGCAAAGCCATGTTCCAAATTCCGGTTACAATTTGTCAAAGAGGTGCCCCAGGATCGTGATCCCTCCTGTTGAAAATTTCCACTGATAGCTCTCGTCGTCACTGCAGCTGATCTGGGCACAATGGTTTTCACAGCCACTGCAGGATTCATCTTCCACATCTTCTCATCTCTTCTTGAAACAAGCCATACCTCCGTAAAGAGTTGATTTCTTTGGGCTAGTGTCCTTAGAAGCTTTTCTTCAAACATCAATGATTTCTTCATTCTTCCACCCAAGCTTCACCGTCAGTTGGATGTTTCCTCTTGCTGCAATTTTAGCGGAATTCAAGTTGCACTGATAGGAGGCCTTTTCAGTGGATGTCTCATCCTTCTTAGTGCCTCCAATGAGATCCAGTTCAGAAAGGTTGTAAGAAGTTAGTACATGTTTATTTTAGTGAAAACGAATTGAAATCCATGCATAGATTTCTCACCATGTACATTTTCTATGAACTTTCGGAAGACCCCCTGTACTGAATATTGCCCAAATCCTGGGAGAGAAGTGGATGCGGTCCACTTCCTGTCTTCAGTTTGCCCACAGTGGAGGAGTGCACAGAGCAGGGAAAGGCAGCCCCAGAGAGAGGCATGCCCTCCAGCATGCAGCAGACTGCTGGCCCAGTCCTGGCTCCATGGGTTGCTGTGTGGGCCCAGCAAGCTGACCAACCTCCCTGAACCTTAATTTAATCCTAGGTAGCCCAATTCCACTCGCTATTATAGGACTGCTGTGCAGGGACAGTCAATTAACTTAAGAAAAGGAACCTAGCTCCAAGGTTGGCAACCGGGAATTCCAGTTGATTCCATGGGCGGACCCCCTGAGGAATTCCCAAGCTGAAGTCTCGTGGAAGATGAGGTTCAGTGTGACTAGACTGAAGCACCAATCCAATGAAGGGGAAGTCCCACCCACTCTGCCCTGTGCCTGTATAAAGGTGAGGCGGGGCGGCCGCGCCACTCATTGAAGCCGCCAGTTGGGAGAGGAGCAGAGCCAGGCCGGTGCTCCCGAAGGCAGCAAGATGTTGCGAGCCACAGCTCCCTGCTGGTTCCCACCTGCATACCCAGAAGCTAAGAAGGTGGCCGAGGAGGCGGCCCACGAGGCAAGCCGCCATTTGGGAGAGGAGCAGAGCCAGGTCGGTGTTCCCGAAGGCAGCAAGATGTTGCGAGCCACAGCTCCCTGCTGGTTCCCACCTGCATGCCCAGAAGCCAAGAAGGTGGCCGAGGAGGCGGCCCTCGAGGCAAGCCGCCAGTTGGGAGAGGAGCAGAGCCAGGCCGGTGCTCCCGAAGGCAGCAAGATGTTGCGAGCCACAGCTCCCTGCTGGTTCCCACCTGCATACCCATAAGCTAAGAAGGTGGCCGAGGAGGCGCCCCACGAGGCAAGCCGCCATTTGGGAGTGGAGCAGAGCCAGGTCGGTGTTCCCGAAGGCAGCAAGATGTTGCGAGCCACAGCTCCCTGCTGGTTCCCTCCTGCATACCCAGAAGCCAAGAAGGTGGCCGAGGAGGCGGCCCTCGAGGCTCCAGAATTCCCACTGCCCTCTCATCAGCCTGCCCAGAGCTTCGGGCTCTGCGTGCCCCAGATGCACAACCAGGCCTCAGCACTCGTGGACATCCGGGCGGAGCCCCAGAATAGGGGTCCGGCGGTGCCCCCAGCGTGGCCCAAGATGGCGACGGAGGCGTGGTACTTCCCCGCGCAGAGGGGGTCGGCCTGCTGCTTGCCAGCTGCCCCAAGGCTGACAGAGAGGCCCTGTGGAGTCCGCATCTCAGCCCCCAGGGAGAGGAAGAGGATCGCCCACTTTCCCAGCCCCTGCTTGGTCGCAGGTCGCACCGATGCCAAGAGAACCCGGGTGGCCGGCAGCAGCCAACGCTCCAATGGCTCCAGGGTCGGCACACAGCCACGGAAGACTGGTCGCAACAGACGGGGGAGGGCATGCAAGACCTCCACCACACTCAGCTCTAAGCGAATCGTCCGTCGTCCATCCTTACCGACTTGGAAGAAACCCATTATCCTCCGAAGGTCTCGCTGCCAAGTCCCCACCGTCATCCGCCGAGGCTATCTCCAACTCTTCACCAAAGAGTGTCTCAAGTTCTGCGCCTCCAAGCAGGAGGCCGGGGAGAAGGCGCTGAACGAGGAGAAGGTGGCCTACGACTGCAGCCCCAACAAGAACATGTACCTGAATGTGGTACTGAACACCCTCAAGAGACTGAAGGGCCTGACCCCCAGCTCCATGCCGGGCCTCAGCAGGGCCGCCCTGTACAGCCGCCTCCAGGAGTTCCTGCTCACCCAGGACCAGCTCAAGGAGAACGGCTACCCCTTCCCGCACCCCGAGCGGCCCGGAGGCGCCGTCCTCTTCACTGGCCAGGGGAAGGGGCCCGGCGACTCCTCCTGCAGGGTCTGCTGCCGTTGTGGCACCGACTACCTGGTGTCCTCCTCGGGCCGCTGTCTACGCGACCAGTTTTGTTATTATCACTGGGGGCGGGTCCGCTCCAGCCAAGTGGCTGGAGGCCGGGTTAGCCAGTACACCTGCTGTGCAGCTGCTCCTGGCTCAGTGGGCTGCCAGGTGGCGAAGCAGCACGTGCGGGACGGCCGCAAGGAGAGCCTCCATGGCTTCGTGAAGACCTTCAAGAAAGAGTTTTCCACAGACGCTTATCCAGGAATCTACGCCTTGGACTGTGAGATGTGCTACACCACGCATGGCCTGGAGCTGACCCGCGTCACCGTGGTGGACGCCGACATGCAAGTGGTGTACGACACCTTCGTCAAGCCCGACAACGAGATCGTGGACTACAACACCAGGTTTTCCGGAGTGACCGAGGCCGACGTCGCCAAGACGAGCGTCACGTTGCCCGAAGTCCAAGCCATCCTGCTGAGCTTTTTCAGCGCCCAAACCATCCTCATCGGGCACAGCCTGGAGAGCGATCTGCTGGCCCTCAAGCTGATCCACAGCACCGTGGTGGACACGGCCGTGCTCTTCCCGCACTACCTGGGTTTCCCCTACAAGCGTTCCCTCAGGAATCTCGCGGCCGACTACCTGGGACAGATCATCCAGGACAGCCAGGACGGCCACAACTCCAGCGAGGACGCAAACGCCTGCCTGCAGCTGGCGATGTGGAAGGTTCGACAGCGCGCCCAGATCCAGCCACGCCACCGGTCCGCCTCTCCCGCCGCCCTGGCCTGTCCTGAGCCCCAGGCCTCTTCCCAAACTGCCATCGATCCCGAGAGCTAGCCCTGTCCACCTCGCCGCAAAGCGAAAGAAACTGGAGCAGCCGGCGGCAGGAGAGGGCCAAAAGCCAAGACTAACCCCGACCCCGGACTCCCAGTCCCCCGGAGTCCCTGCCGCGGGCCGTCGTCCCTGTCCCCATCCCTCTGCCCCTCCCAGACCTCTGTCCTTCCACCAATGGGCTCCCCGAGGCCCCAGCCGCCACTCCCAGTCCCCGGAGACCCTGCCGCCGCCTCTGGCGCCTGTGCCCATCCCTCTGCCCCTCCCAGACTTCTGGCCTTCCACCACTAGCCTCCCCCAGCCCACCTGGACTTCCCCGGCCTCTGACAACAAGGCCAGCCCCCAGGCCCACCAGCCTCCTGATCGTCTTCGTTCTTGGGCCTCTTCCCCTTCTGTGGGGCTGTCTGAACCTCCCCTACCCCACCCGATTTTTCCCCCGCCCCCGGGGCAGGTGCAGAATAAATGTCTGTATGAAGTTAAAAATTAAAAATAAAAAAAAGCTAAAAACAACTGAAAGTCCTTTGCTTTTGAATGTGCGCTTACCTGGTTTTCTCTAGAGGCACCACTGTGAGGTGGCTCAAGCCCTTAGGCTCTGGAGTTAGACATCTGGGTTCCCATTCCAATTCCACCACTTACTAGCTTTGTCATATTGGACGCATAACTTTTTTGCGCTTCTACTTCTTGATCTTTCAAGTGTCATCAGAAGATAATTAGACACCCACACAATAGCAATGGGAGATTTTAACACCCCACCGTCAACATGAAACAGATCAACGAGACAGAAAGTTGAAAAGGATATCCAGGAACTGAACTTAGCTCTGCACCAAGCAGACCGAATAGACATCTACATTAACTCTCCACCCCAAATCAACAGAATATACATTCTTCTCAGCACCACATCACACTTATTCCAAAACTGACCACATAGTTGGAAGGAAAGCACTCCTCCGCAAATGCAAAAGAACAGAAATTACAACCAACTGTCTGTCAGACCACAGGGCAGTCAAACTGGACCTCAGGATGAAGAAACTCACTCAAAACCGCTCAACTACACGGAAACGGAGCAATCTGCTCCTGAGTGACTACTGGGTACATAGCGAAATGAAGACAGAATAAAGATGTTCTTTGAAACCAATGAGAACAAAGACACAACATACCAGAATCTCTGGGATACATTGAAAGCAGTGTGTAGAGGGAAACGTAGCATTAAATGCCCACAAGAGAAAGCAGGAAAGATCTAAAATGGACACCCTCACGTCCCAATTCAAAGAATCAGGGAAGCAAGAGCAAACACCATGCCTGAATCAGTCAGTCAACTTCCAACAGGGCTCCAAGAGAGAATGAACCACCATGCCTCTTTAAATCCACGTTTCTATTTGGAATCTTCAATGAGAGATGAGACACTAAGCAGCTAGTTTTGGTGGAATGGCTGATTTTGTCAATGTTTTCGGTGTGTGAGTGTGTGTGTGTGTGTATGTATAGATAACTAAATTAAACTGATAATCTGGATGCTTACATTTCCATTCATTTAATTTGTGTATGTGAGCCCACGCACACGTATATACACACACACTAACACTTCCAGAACACTGACTTAGTGAAGAACTGGATTTCCAGTGTGTCAGACAAATTTCAGAAAGCGCTGAAGAAGGGCATTTCTGATGGATTTCACCGTTCCTGGAATTTTACTTTCCTTTATAACTTAGAGTTCTTCTCTGGAGATTTAATAGATATAAGTCTTTTGCAGTGTACGTTATTTCATTTTATTTTTATAATTTATTTAAATTGTCATTTTAAATTGACAAATAAAAATGATATATATTTATGGTGTACAACATGATGTTTCATATATGTATACATTGTGGAATGACACAAAAATCAAGCTAATTAACACATTCGTTTCCTCACATACTGATTTTATGGTGATGAGAACATGTTTCAAATCTACTCTGATAGCACATTTCAAGTATACAGTACATAGTTACCCACTGTCGTTGCCGTGCTGTTCAACATATCTCTAGAGCTATTCGTATCTGAAATTTTGTATCATTAGACTAACATCTCCCAATCCCTCCCCGGCCCCTGCCTCGGGTAAGCAGCGTTCTGCTCTCTACGACTCTGAGTTCCACTTTTTTACATTGCACATAGAAGTGAGATCGTGCAGTATTTGTATTTCTGTGTTTGCTTTTTAAAACTTTATGATGTATTGATGTATTTTTTCAGACAGTGTCGGAGTCTGTCACCAAGGCTGGAGTACAGTGACACAAACACGGCTCACCACGGCCTCCACCTCCCGGGGTCAAGAGATCCTCCCACTTCAGCCTCCTGAGTAGCTAGGACTACAGGCGTCCAACACCACACCTGGCTAATTTTTGTATTTTTTGTAGAGATGGTTGATCTCCAACTCCGGGGCTCAACTCTTCCTCCTCCCTTCTCCTCCCAAAGTCCTGGGATTACAGGCCTGAGCCACTGTGTCTGGCCTTTGCTTTATTTCACACAGTAGAACATCCTCTAAGCTCATTCATGTTGCTAATGATAAGATTTCTTTCTTTTTCAAGGCTGAATAGGATTCTATTGGATATATGTACCTATATAGATAGATAGATAGATAGATATACATTTATTATTATTGTTTTGGGGGGGATATGGTTTCGCTCGTGTTCCCCAGGCTGGAGTGCAGTGGCATGATTTCGGCTCACTACAACCTCTGCCTCCCAGGCTGAAGTGATTCTCCTGCCTCAGCTGAGATTAAAGGCATGTCCCATCATGTGCGGCCAATTTTGTGTTTCTAGGAGAGATGGGTTTTCACCATGTTGGCCAGGCTGGTCTCGAACTCCAAAAATTCTACTTCAACTATTTATTGGATACAAATATTTATGTGTGAGAAACAAGATTTTCAAGAGTGAAAGATTTAAAAACGACTTAATTGTACATCAGTAAGAGGCTGGCTAACTAAATCAGAGTACGTTCATCCTTACAGGAGAATACTATGCAGCTAGAACAAAACCAAATGGAGGAAACTCTTCCAAATGGTAACTTGGAATGATGTTCAAGACTTATTGTAAAATAAGTTTACAGTAAGGTGTAAGGTACCTTATGGCAAAATTCTCTCAGAAATGTGTGTGTGGATTTCAAGTCATCCCAGTCCTAGAACATTGTGCTCTTTAGAGATGCCATACCTGTCTTTCCCTTTGTAATATCAAAGCAGTAATATCTTCTCTGGAGGCTTGTTGGGTGAATTGAATGGAAGAAAGTTAAGGAGGTAGCAGAACCATTGCTGTTTCCCCTCCATAGCCCTGCCACCCACTAAAGAAAGTTGGATGAGATTACTTAATGATTTCCCATTAAGTTGTATTTCCAAATATCATGATTACCATTTGAATGTAGTTGGTATGGAGCTTCGTGAGTGTGTGCTTCGTTTATTATGCATCACGTTCAGCTCCTTGTTATTTGCCTCCTAGTTATCATAGTAAAACTCTACTCCTCTACTCCGAGGAGCCCCTACCATCCGTATCGTCACTTTCCGGCCCAGCACTCTTCATGCTCGTTCGTTTAAAGTATTCTACATTGGGCAAATGAATCTTGGAAGGCAAAAGCTACTGAATTTAGCGAGTTTGTGGAGGCGTTCCCACCGATCAGCAAGGTGGAGTTCCACACACCCGATGACTGCACAACTCCTATAAGGCAGCAATATGCTGCAAACCCAGACGGCCACTCTTCTCACCCCTCGTCCCTTTGCTGTTCTGGATAATGAGGTCAATAGTCACCTAGGCAACTTGCAAAACTAACTGAAATGGAGAAAGGCCTTCCGGCTGGTGACTAGCCGAGGTCCACCTGGCCCCAATAAGCTGCTGAACAAGAAGGGCTGCCAGAAATTTCCCCCTAGGGAATTTGGTGGAGACGAAGACCTGCTCACTGGACAACGGTTCCTCCCAGGATACCCCCAAGCTGAAGAAGCGGGCTCTGAGCCACCCCCTTTCACCCTCCTTTTCCCCACCCTGGCCTGCTGAAGGTGCGCGTCAGGATGTGGACTACTGAGCCCTAAAGAAACAAGTCCTTCCACTTTGACCCCACGGAGGATTGCCTGTGCGGATCTTCAACGAGTCTACCAGTGTCTAGACACGGGAGCAGTTCTGTCTGGCACAGCAGCTCCCTCAAGGAAGACAAGAGTGAGGAGAAAGGAAACTCAAGTCTGACCATTCTGTCCTGGGAGACAAGAGGAGGATCTCATCTCTCATCTTTCCAAGCAAGGCAACGAGACTTTCTCTCATCTTTCCAAGCAAGGCAAGGAGACTTTTTCTCATGAGGAAACAAAAAGAAGTTGGAAGGAACGAAACCAGCCTGGAAGGTGAATTCCTAAGGATTGCCCATTGAAACTGACAAAATGGCCCTTGTTTGACGAGAGGAATGAGCAGAGCATTGATGTGGTCAAAAAGGACTCGAGTGAGACTTTCCCAGCACGTTTCTACCAAAGCTTTGTCTAAGTTTCGCAAAACACTCTCCTAATAAGCAGATGTTTGGCTCTTCAGAAAGTCAACATGCAAAATGCCTTGAGCGTCCCATAACACTGATGCCATGATGTTGCCTTTGGTCTGCCCTCCTTTTCCTTTGACTGGACCACTGCCATCTCTTGGTAGCCATCGCTTTGATGACGCTTTGTCTTCAGGATCATATTGGCAAAGCCATGTTCCAAATTCCGGTTACAATTTGTCAAACAGGTGCCCCAGGATCGTGATCCCTCCTGTTGAAAATTTCCACTGATAGCTCTCGTCGTCACTGCAGCTGATCTGGGCACAATGGTTTTCACAGCCACTGCAGGATTCATCTTCCACATCTTCTCATCTCTTCTTGAAACAAGCCATACCTCCGTAAAGAGTTGATTTCTTTGGGCTAGTGTCCTTAGAAGCTTTTCTTCAAACATTAATGATTTCTTCATTCTTCCACCCAAGCTTCACCGTCTATTGGATGTTTGCTCTTGCTGCAATTTTAGCGGAATTCAAGTTGCACTGATAGGAGGCCTTTTCAGTGGATGTCTCATCCTTCTTAGTGCCTCCAATGAGATCCAGTTCAGAAAGGTTGTAAGAAGTTAGTACATGTTTATTTTAGTGAAAACGAATTGAAATCCATGCATAGATTTCTCACCATGTACATTTTCTATGAACTTTCGGAAGACCCCCTGTACTGAATATTGCCCAAATCCTGGGAGAGAAGTGGATGCGGTCCACTTCCTGTCTTCAGTTTGCCCACAGTGGAGGAGTGCACAGAGCAGGGAAAGGCAGCCCCAGAGAGAGGCATGCCCTCCAGCATGCAGCAGACTGCTGGCCCAGTCCTGGCTCCATGGGTTGCTGTGTGGGCCCAGCAAGCTGACCAACCTCCCTGAACCTTAATTTAATCCTAGGTAGCCCAATTCCACTCGCTATTATAGGACTGCTGTGCAGGGACAGTCAATTAACTTAAGAAAAGGAACCTAGCTCCAAGGTTGGCAACCGGGAATTCCAGTTGATTCCATGGGCGGACCCCCTGAGGAATTCCCAAGCTGAAGTCTCGTGGAAGATGAGGTTCAGTGTGACTAGACTGAAGCACCAATCCAATGAAGGGGAAGTCCCACCCACTCTGCCCTGTGCCTGTATAAAGGTGAGGCGGGGCGGCCGCGCCACTCATTGAAGCCGCCAGTTGGGAGAGGAGCAGAGCCAGGCCGGTGCTCCCGAAGGCAGCAAGATGTTGCGAGCCACAGCTCCCTGCTGGTTCCCACCTGCATACCCAGAAGCTAAGAAGGTGGCCGAGGAGGCGGCCCACGAGGCAAGCCACCATTTGGGAGAGGAGCAGAGCCAGGTCGGTGTTCCCGAAGGCAGCAAGATGTTGCGAGCCACAGCTCCCTGCTGGTTCCCACCTGCATGCCCAGAAGCCAAGAAGGTGGCCGAGGAGGCGGCCCTCGAGGCAAGCCGCCAGTTGGGAGAGGAGCAGAGCCAGGCCGGTGCTCCCGAAGGCAGCAAGATGTTGCGAGCCACAGCTCCCTGCTGGTTCCCACCTGCATACCCAGAAGCTAAGAAGGTGGCCGAGGAGGCGCCCCACGAGGCAAGCCGCCATTTGGGGGTGGAGCAGAGCCAGGTCGGTGTTCCCGAAGGCAGCAATATGCTGCGAGCCACAGCTCCCTGCTGGTTCCCTCCTGCATACCCAGAAGCCAAGAAGGTGGCCGAGGAGGCGGCCCTCGAGGCTCCAGAATTCCCACTGCCCTCTCATCAGCCTGCCCAGAGCTTCGGGCTCTGCGTGCCCCAGATGCACAACCAGGCCTCAGCACTCGTGGACATCCGGGCGGAGCCCCAGAATAGGGGTCCGGCGGTGCCCCCAGCGTGGCCCAAGATGGCGACGGAGGCGTGGTACTTCCCCGCGCAGAGGGGGTCGGCCTGCTGCTTGCCAGCCGCCCCAAGGCTGACAGAGAGGCCCTGTGGAGTCCGCATCTCAGCTCCCAGGGAGAGGAAGAGGATCGCCCACTTTCCCAGCCCCTGCTTGGTCGCAGGTCGCACCGATGCCAAGAGAACCCGGGTGGCCGGCAGCAGCCAACGCTCCAATGGCTCCAGGGTCGGCACACAGCCACGGAAGACTGGTCGCAACAGACGGGGGAGGGCATGCAAGACCTCCACTACACTCAGCTCTAAGCGAATCGTCCGTGGTCCATCCTTACCGACTTGGAAGAAACCCATTATCCTCCGAAGGTCTCGCTGCCAAGTCCCCACCGTCATCCGCCGAGGCTATCTCCAACTGTTCACCAAAGAGTGTCTCAAGTTCTGCGCCTCCAAGCAGGAGGCCGGGGAGAAGGCGCTGAACGAGGAGAAGGTGGCCTACGACTGCAGCCCCAACAAGAACATGTACCTGAATGTGGTCCTGAACACCCTCAAGAGACTGAAGGGCCTGACCCCCAGCTCCATGCCGGGCCTCAGCAGGGCCGCCCTGTACAGCCGCCTCCAGGAGTTCCTGCTCACCCAGGACCAGCTCAAGGAGAACGGCTACCCCTTCCCGCACCCCGAGCGGCCCGGAGGCGCCGTCCTCTTCACTGGCAAGGGGAAGGGGCCCGGCGACTCCTCCTGCAGGGTCTGCTGCCGTTGTGGCACCGACTACCTGGTGTCCTCCTCGGGCCGCTGTCTACGCGACCAGTTGTGTTATTATCACTGGGGGCGGGTCCGCTCCAGCCAAGTGGCTGCAGGCCGGGTTAGCCAGTACACCTGCTGTGCAGCTGCTCCTGGCTCAGTGGGCTGCCAGGTGGCAAAGCAGCACGTGCGGGACGGCCGCAAGGAGAGCCTCCATGGCTTCGTGAAGACCTTCAAGAAAGAGTTTTCCACAGACGCTTATCCAGGAATCTACGCCTTGGACTGTGAGATGTGCTACACCACGCATGGCCTGGAGCTGACCCGCGTCACCGTGGTGGACGCCGACATGCAAGTGGTGTACGACACCTTCGTCAAGCCCGACAACGAGATCGTGGACTACAACACCAGGTTTTCCGGAGTGACCGAGGCCGACGTCGCCAAGACGAGCGTCACGTTGCCCGAAGTCCAAGCCATCCTGCTGACCTTTTTCAGCGCCCAAACCATCCTCATCGGGCACAGCCTGGAGAGCGATCTGCTGGCCCTCAAGCTGATCCACAGCACCGTGGTGGACACGGCCGTGCTCTTCCCGCACTACCTGGGTTTCCCCTACAAGCGTTCCCTCAGGAATCTCGCGGCCGACTACCTGGGACAGATCATCCAGGACAGCCAGGACGGCCACAACTCCAGCGAGGACGCAAACGCCTGCCTGCAGCTGGCGATGTGGAAGGTTCGACAGCGCGCCCAGATCCAGCCACGCCACCGGTCCGCCTCTCCCGCCGCCCTGGCCTGTCCTGAGCCCCAGGCCTCTTCCCAAACTGCCATCGATCCCGAGAGCTAGCCCTGTCCACCTCGCCGCAAAGCGAAAGAAACTGGAGCAGCCGGCGGCAGGAGAGGGCCAAAAGCCAAGACTAACCCCGACCCCGGACTCCCAGTCCCCCGGAGTCCCTGCCGCGGGCCGTCGTCCCTGTCCCCATCCCTCTGCCCCTCCCAGACCTCTGTCCTTCCACCAATGGGCTCCCCGAGGCCCCAGCCGCCACTCCCAGTCCCCGGAGACCCTGCCGCCGCCCCTGGCGCCTGTGCCCATCCCTCTGCCCCTCCCAGACCTCTGGCCTTCCACCACTAGCCTCCCCCAGCCCACCTGAACTTCCCCGGCCTCTGACAACAAGGCCAGCCCCCAGGCCCACCAGCCTCCTGATCGTCTTCGTTCTTGGGCCTCTTCCCCTTCTGTGGGGCTGTCTGAACCTCCCTTCCCCCACCCGATTTTTCCCCTGCCCCCGGGGCAGGCGCAGAATAAATGTCTGTATGAAGTTAAAAATTAAAAATAAAAAAAAAGCTAAAAACAACTGAAAGTCCTTTGCTTTTGAATGTGCGCTTACCTGGTTTTCTCTAGAGGCACCACTGTGAGGTGGCTCAAGCGCTTAGGCTCTGGAGTTAGACATCTGGGTTCCCATTCCAATTCCACCACTTACTAGCTTTGTCATATTGGACGCATAACTTTTTTGCGCTTCTACTTCTTGATCTTTCAAGTGTCATCAGAAGATAATTAGACACCCACACAATAGCAATGGGAGATTTTAACACCCCACCGTCAACATGAAACAGATCAACGAGACAGAAAGTTGAAAAGGATATCCAGGAACTGAACTTAGCTCTGCACCAAGCAGACCGAATAGACATCTACATTAACTCTCCACCCCAAATCAACAGAATATACATTCTTCTCAGCACCACATCACACTTATTCCAAAACTGACCACATAGTTGGAAGGAAAGCACTCCTCCGCAAATGCAAAAGAACAGAAATTACAACCAACTGTCTCTCAGACCACAGGGCAGTCAAACTGGACCTCAGGATGAAGAAACTCACTCAAAACCGCTCAACTACACGGAAACGGAGCAATCTGCTCCTGAGTGACTACTGGGTACATAGCGAAATGAAGACAGAATAAAGATGTTCTTTGAAACCAATGAGAACAAAGACACAACATACCAGAATCTCTGGGATACATTGAAAGCAGTGTGTAGAGGGAAACGTAGCATTAAATGCCCACAAGAGAAAGCAGGAAAGATCTAAAATGGACACCCTCACGTCCCAATTCAAAGAATCAGGGAAGCAAGAGCAAACACCATGCCTGAATCAGTCAGTCAACTTCCAACAGGGCTCCAAGAGAGAATGAACCACCATGCCTCTTTAAATCCACGTTTCTATTTGGAATCTTCAATGAGAGATGAGACACTAAGCAGCTAGTTTTGGTGGAATGGCTGATTTTGTCAATGTTTTCGGTGTGTGAGTGTGTGTGTGTGTGTATGTATAGATAACTAAATTAAACAGATAATCTGGATGCTTACATTTCCATTCATTTAATTTGTGTATGTGAGCCCACGCACACGTATATACACACACACTAACACTTCCAGAACACTGACTTAGTGAAGAACTGGATTTCCAGTGTGTCAGACAAATTTCAGAAAGCGCTGAAGAAGGGCATTTCTGATGGATTTCACCGTTCCTGGAATTTTACTTTCCTTTATAACTTAGAGTTCTTCTCTGGAGATTTAATAGATAAAAGTCTTTTGCAGTGTACGTTATTTCATTGTATTTTTATAATTTATTTCAATTGTCATTTTAAATTGACAAATAAAAATGATATATATTTATGGTGTACAACATGATGTTTCATATATGTA
This sequence comes from Pongo pygmaeus, assembly GCF_028885625.2. NCBI lineage: Eukaryota > Metazoa > Chordata > Mammalia > Primates > Hominidae > Pongo > Pongo pygmaeus. The sequence continues at coordinate 53,403,200 of NC_072380.2, forward strand.
TACATTGTGGAATGACACAAAAATCAAGCTAATTAACACATTCGTTTCCTCACATACTGATTTTATGGTGATGAGAACATGTTTCAAATCTACTCTGATAGCACATTTCAAGTATACAGTACATAGTTACCCACTGTCGTTGCCGTGCTGTTCAACATATCTCTAGAACTATTCGTATCTGAAATTTTGTATCATTAGACTAACATCTCCCAATCCCTCCCCGGCCCCTGCCTCGGGTAAGCAGCATTCTGCTCTCTACGACTCTGAGTTCCACTTTTTTACATTGCACATAGAAGTGAGATCGTGCAGTATTTGTATTTCTGTGTTTGCTTTTTAAAACTTTATGATGTATTGATGTATTTTTTCAGACAGTGTCGGAGTCTGTCACCAAGGCTGGAGTACAGTGACACAAACACGGCTCACCACGGCCTCCACCTCCCGGGGTCAAGAGATCCTCCCACTTCAGCCTCCTGAGTAGCTAGGACTACAGGCGTCCAACACCACACCTGGCTAATTTTTGTATTTTTTGTAGAGATGGTTGATCTCCAACTCCTGGGCTCAACTCTTCCTCCTCCCTTCTCCTCCCAAAGTCCTGGGATTACAGGCCTGAGCCACTGTGTCTGGCCTTTGCTTTATTTCACACAGTAGAACATCCTCTAAGCTCATTCATGTTGCTAATGATAAGATTTCTTTCTTTTTCAAGGCTGAATAGGATTCTATTGGATATATGTACCTATATAGATAGATAGATAGATAGATATACATTTATTATTATTGTTTTGGGGGGGATATGGTTTCGCTCGTGTTCCCCAGGCTGGAGTACAGTGGCATGATTTCGGCTCACTACAACCTCTGCCTCCCAGGCTGAAGTGATTCTCCTGCCTCAGCTGAGATTAAAGGCATGTCCCATCATGTGCGGCCAATTTTGTGTTTCTAGGAGAGATGGGTTTTCACCATGTTGGCCAGGCTGGTCTCGAACTCCAACAATTCTACTTCAACTATTTATTGGATACAAATATTTATGTGTGAGAAACAAGATTTTCAAGAGTGAAAGATTTAAAAACGACTTAATTGTACATCAGTAAGAGGCTGGCTAACTAAATCAGAGTACGTTCATCCTTACAGAAGAATACTATGCAGCTAGAACAAAACCAAATGGAGGAAACTCTTCCAAATGGTAACTTGGAATGATGTTCAAGACTTATTGTAAAATAAGTTTACAGTAAGGTGTAAGGTCCCTTATGGCAAAATTCTCTCAGAAATGTGTGTGTGGATTTCAAGTCATCCCAGTCCTAGAACATTGTGCTCTTTAGAGATGCCATACCTGTCTTTCCCTTTGTAATATCAAAGCAGTAATATCTTCTCTGGAGGCTTGTTGGGTGAATTGAATGGAAGAAAGTTAAGGAGGTAGCAGAACCATTGCTGTTTCCCCTCCATAGCCCTGCCACCCACTAAAGAAAGTTGGATGAGATTACTTAATGATTTCCCATTAAGTTGTATTTCCAAATATCATGATTACCATTTGAATGTAGTTGGTATGGAGCTTCGTGAGTGTGTGCTTCGTTTATTATGCATCACGTTCAGCTCCTTGTTATTTGCCTCCTAGTTATCATAGTAAAACTCTACTCCTCTACTCCGAGGAGCCCCTACCATCCGTATCGTCACTTTCCGGCCCAGCACTCTTCATGCTCGTTCGTTTAAAGTATTCTACATTGGGCAAATGAATCTTGGAAGGCAAAAGCTACTGAATTTAGCGAGTTTGTGGAGGCGTTCCCACCGATCAGCAAGGTGGAGTTCCACACACCCGATGACTGCACAACTCCTATAAGGCAGCAATATGCTGCAAACCCAGACGGCCACTCTTCTCACCCCTCGTCCCTTTGCTGTTCTGGATAATGAGGTCAATAGTCACCTAGGCAACTTGCAAAACTAACTGAAATGGAGAAAGGCCTTCCGGCTGGTGACTAGCCGAGGTCCACCTGGCCCCAATAAGCTGCTGAACAAGAAGGGCTGCCAGAAATTTCCCCCTAGGGAATTTGGTGGAGACGAAGACCTGCTCACTGGACAACGGTTCCTCCCAGGATACCCCCAAGCTGAAGAAGCGGGCTCTGAGCCACCCCCTTTCACCCTCCTTTTCCCCACCCTGGCCTGGTGAAGGTGCGCGTCAGGATGTGGACTACTGAGCCCTAAAGAAACAAGTCCTTCCACTTTGACCCCACGGAGGATTGCCTGTGCGGATCTTCAACGAGTCTACCAGTGTCTGGACACGGGAGCAGTTCTGTCTGGCACAGCAGCTCCCTCAAGGAAGACAAGAGTGAGGAGAAAGGAAACTCAAGTCTGACCATTCTGTCCTGGGAGACAAGAGGAGGATCTCATCTCTCATCTTTCCAAGCAAGGCAACGAGACTTTCTCTCATCTTTCCAAGCAAGGCAAGGAGACTTTTTCTCATGAGGAAACAAAAAGAAGTTGGAAGGAACGAAACCAGCCTGGAAGGTGAATTCCTAAGGATTGCCCATTGAAACTGACAAAATGGCCCTTGTTTGACGAGAGGAATGAGCAGAGTATTGATGTGGTCAAAAAGGACTCGAGTGAGACTTTCCCAGCACGTTTCTACCAAAGCTTTGTCTAAGTTTCGCAAAACACTCTCCTAATAAGCAGATGTTTGGCTCTTCAGAAAGTCAACATGCAAAATGCCTTGAGCGTCCCATAACACTGATGCCATGATGTTGCCTTTGGTCTGCCCTCCTTTTCCTTTGACTGGACCACTGCCATCTCTTGGTAGCCATCGCTTTGATGACGCTTTGTCTTCAGGATCATATTGGCAAAGCCATGTTCCAAATTCCGGTTACAATTTGTCAAAGAGGTGCCCCAGGATCGTGATCCCTCCTGTTGAAAATTTCCACTGATAGCTCTCGTCGTCACTGCAGCTGATCTGGGCACAATGGTTTTCACAGCCACTGCAGGATTCATCTTCCACATCTTCTCATCTCTTCTTGAAACAAGCCATACCTCCGTAAAGAGTTGATTTCTTTGGGCTAGTGTCCTTAGAAGCTTTTCTTCAAACATCAATGATTTCTTCATTCTTCCACCCAAGCTTCACCGTCAATTGGATGTTTGCTCTTGCTGCAATTTTAGCGGAATTCAAGTTGCACTGATAGGAGGCCTTTTCAGTGGATGTCTCATCCTTCTTAGTGCCTCCAATGAGATCCAGTTCAGAAAGGTTGTAAGAAGTTAGTACATGTTTATTTTAGTGAAAACGAATTGAAATCCATGCATAGATTTCTCACCATGTACATTTTCTATGAACTTTCGGAAGACCCCCTGTACTGAATATTGCCCAAATCCTGGGAGAGAAGTGGATGCGGTCCACTTCCTGTCTTCAGTTTGCCCACAGTGGAGGAGTGCACAGAGCAGGGAAAGGCAGCCCCAGAGAGAGGCATGCCCTCCAGCATGCAGCAGACTGCTGGCCCAGTCCTGGCTCCATGGGTTGCTGTGTGGGCCCAGCAAGCTGACCAACCTCCCTGAACCTTAATTTAATCCTAGGTAGCCCAATTCCACTCGCTATTATAGGACTGCTGTGCAGGGACAGTCAATTAACTTAAGAAAAGGAACCTAGCTCCAAGGTTGGCAACCGGGAATTCCAGTTGATTCCATGGGCGGACCCCCTGAGGAATTCCCAAGCTGAAGTCTCGTGGAAGATGAGGTTCAGTGTGACTAGACTGAAGCACCAATCCAATGAAGGGGAAGTCCCACCCACTCTGCCCTGTGCCTGTATAAAGGTGAGGCGGGGCGGCCGCGCCACTCATTGAAGCCGCCAGTTGGGAGAGGAGCAGAGCCAGGTCGGTGCTCCCGAAGGCAGCAAGATGTTGCGAGCCACAGCTCCCTGCTGGTTCCCACCTGCATACCCAGAAGCTAAGAAGGTGGCCGAGGAGGCGCCCCACGAGGCAAGCCGCCATTTGGGGGTGGAGCAGAGCCAGGTCGGTGTTCCCGAAGGCAGCAAGATGCTGCGAGCCACAGCTCCCTGCTGGTTCCCTCCTGCATACCCAGAAGCCAAGAAGGTGGCCGAGGAGGCGGCCCTCGAGGCTCCAGAATTCCCACTGCCCTCTCATCAGCCTGCCCAGAGCTTCGGGCTCTGCGTGCCCCAGATGCACAACCAGGCCTCAGCACTCGTGGACATCCGGGCGGAGCCCCAGAATAGGGGTCCGGCGGTGCCCCCAGCGTGGCCCAAGATGGCGACGGAGGCGTGGTACTTCCCCGCGCAGAGGGGGTCGGCCTGCTGCTTGCCAGCCGCCCCAAGGCTGACAGAGAGGCCCTGTGGAGTCCGCATCTCAGCCCCCAGGGAGAGGAAGAGGATCGCCCACTTTCCCAGCCCCTGCTTGGTCGCAGGTCGCACCGATGCCAAGAGAACCCGGGTGGCCGGCAGCAGCCAACGCTCCAATGGCTCCAGGGTCGGCACACAGCCACGGAAGACTGGTCGCAACAGACGGGGGAGGGCATGCAAGACCTCCACCACACTCAGCTCTAAGCGAATCGTCCGTCGTCCATCCTTACCGACTTGGAAGAAACCCATTATCCTCCGAAGGTCTCGCTGCCAAGTCCCCACCGTCATCCGCCGAGGCTATCTCCAACTGTTCACCAAAGAGTGTCTCAAGTTCTGCGCCTCCAAGCAGGAGGCCGAGGAGAAGGCGCTGAACGAGGAGAAGGTGGCCTACGACTGCAGCCCCAACAAGAACATGTACCTGAATGTGGTCCTGAACACCCTCAAGAGACTGAAGGGCCTGACCCCCAGCTCCATGCCGGGCCTCAGCAGGGCCGCCCTGTACAGCCGCCTCCAGGAATTCCTGCTCACCCAGGACCAGCTCAAGGAGAACGGCTACCCCTTCCCGCACCCCGAGCGGCCCGGGGGCGCCGTCCTCTTCACTGGCCAGGGGAAGGGGCCCGGCGACTCCTCCTGCAGGGTCTGCTGCCGTTGTGGCACCGACTACCTGGTGTCCTCCTCGGGCCGCTGTCTACGCGACCAGTTGTGTTATTATCACTGGGGGCGGGTCCGCTCCAGCCAAGTGGCTGGAGGCCGGGTTAGCCAGTACACCTGCTGTGCAGCTGCTCCTGGCTCAGTGGGCTGCCAGGTGGCAAAGCAGCACGTGCGGGACGGCCGCAAGGGGAGCCTCCATGGCTTCGTGAAGACCTTCAAGAAAGAGTTTTCCACAGACGCTTATCCAGGAATCTACGCCTTGGACTGTGAGATGTGCTACACCACGCATGGCCTGGAGCTGACCCGCGTCACCGTGGTGGACGCCGACATGCAAGTGGTGTACGACACCTTCGTCAAGCCCGACAACGAGATCGTGGACTACAACACCAGGTTTTCCGGAGTGACCGAGGCCGACGTCGCCAAGACGAGCGTCACGTTGCCCGAAGTCCAAGCCATCCTGCTGAGCTTTTTCAGTGCCCAAACCATGCTCATCGGGCACAGCCTGGAGAGCGATCTGCTGGCCCTCAAGCTGATCCACAGCACCGTGGTGGACACGGCCGTGCTCTTCCCGCACTACCTGGGTTTCCCCTACAAGCGTTCCCTCAGGAATCTCGCGGCCGACTACCTGGGACAGATCATCCAGGACAGCCAGGACGGCCACAACTCCAGCGAGGACGCAAACGCCTGCCTGCAGCTGGCGATGTGGAAGGTTCGACAGCGCGCCCAGATCCAGCCACGCCACCGGTCCGCCTCTCCCGCCGCCCTGGCCTGTCCTGAGCCCCAGGCCTCTTCCCAAACTGCCATCGATCCCGAGAGCTAGCCCTGTCCACCTCGCCGCAAAGCGAAAGAAACTGGAGCAGCCGGCGGCAGGAGAGGGCCAAAAGCCAAGACTAACCCCGACCCCGGACTCCCAGTCCCCCGGAGTCCCTGCCGCGGGCCGTCGTCCCTGTCCCCATCCCTCTGCCCCTCCCAGACCTCTGTCCTTCCACCAATGGGCTCCCCGAGGCCCCAGCCGCCACTCCCAGTCCCCGGAGACCCTGCCGCCGCCCCTGGCGCCTGTGCCCATCCCTCTGCCCCTCCCAGACCTCTGGCCTTCCACCACTAGCCTCCCCCAGCCCACCTGGACTTCCCCGGCCTCTGACAACAAGGCCAGCCCCCAGGCCCACCAGCCTCCTGATCGTCTTCGTTCTTGGGCCTCTTCCCCTTCTGTGGGGCTGTCTGAACCTCCCCTACCACACCGGATTTTTCCCCCGCCCCCGGGGCAGGCGCAGAATAAATGTCTGTATGAAGTTAAAAATTAAAAATAAAAAAAAAGCTAAAAACAACTGAAAGTCCTTTGCTTTTGAATGTGCGCTTACCTGGTTTTCTCTAGAGGCACCACTGTGAGGTGGCTCAAGCGCTTAGGCTCTGGAGTTAGACATCTGGGTTCCCATTCCAATTCCACCACTTACTAGCTTTGTCATATTGGACGCATAACTTTTTTGCGCTTCTACTTCTTGATCTTTCAAGTGTCATCAGAAGATAATTAGACACCCACACAATAGCAATGGGAGATTTTAACACCCCACCGTCAACATGAAACAGATCAACGAGACAGAAAGTTGAAAAGGATATCCAGGAACTGAACTTAGCTCTGCACCAAGCAGACCGAATAGACATCTACATTAACTCTCCACCCCAAATCAACAGAATATACATTCTTCTCAGCACCACATCACACTTATTCCAAAACTGACCACATAGTTGGAAGGAAAGCACTCCTCCGCAAATGCAAAAGAACAGAAATTACAACCAACTGTCTCTCAGACCACAGGGCAGCCAAACTGGACCTCAGGATGAAGAAACTCACTCAAAACCGCTCAACTACACGGAAACGGAGCAATCTGCTCCTGAGTGACTACTGGGTACATAGCGAAATGAAGACAGAATAAAGATGTTCTTTGAAACCAATGAGAACAAAGACACAACATACCAGAATCTCTGGGATACATTGAAAGCAGTGTGTAGAGGGAAACGTAGCATTAAATGCCCACAAGAGAAAGCAGGAAAGATCTAAAATGGACACCCTCACGTCCCAATTCAAAGAACCAGGGAAGCAAGAGCAAACACCATGCCTGAATCAGTCAGTCAACTTCCAACAGGGCTCCAAGAGAGAATGAACCACCATGCCTCTTTAAATCCACGTTTCTATTTGGAATCTTCAATGAGAGATGAGACACTAAGCAGCTAGTTTTGGTGGAATGGCTGATTTTGTCAATGTTTTCGGTGTGTGAGTGTGTGTGTGTGTGTATGTATAGATAACTAAATTAAACTGATAATCTGGATGCTTACATTTCCATTCATTTAATTTGTGTATGTGAGCCCACGCACACGTATATACACACACACTAACACTTCCAGAACACTGACTTAGTGAAGAACTGGATTTCCAGTGTGTCAGACAAATTTCAGAAAGCGCTGAAGAAGGGCATTTCTGATGGATTTCACCGTTCCTGGAATTTTACTTTCCTTTATAACTTAGAGTTCTTCTCTGGAGATTTAATAGATAAAAGTCTTTTGCAGTGTACGTTATTTCATTTTATTTTTATAATTTATTTCAATTGTCATTTTAAATTGACAAATAAAAATGATATATATTTATGGTGTACAACATGATGTTTCATATATGTATACATTGTGGAATGACACAAAAATCAAGCTAATTAACACATTCGTTTCCTCACATACTGATTTTATGGTGATGAGAACATGTTTCAAATCTACTCTGATAGCACATTTCAAGTATACAGTACATAGTTACCCACTGTCGTTGCCGTGCTGTTCAACATATCTCTAGAACTATTCGTATCTGAAATTTTGTATCATTAGACTAACATCTCCCAATCCCTCCCTGGCCCCTGCCTCGGGTAAGCAGCGTTCTGCTCTCTACGACTCTGAGTTCCACTTTTTTACATTGCACATAGAAGTGAGATCGTGCAGTATTTGTATTTCTGTGTTTGCTTTTTAAAACTTTATGATGTATTGATGTATTTTTTCAGACAGTGTCGGAGTCTGTCACCAAGGCTGGAGTACAGTGACACAAACACGGCTCACGATGGCCTCCACCTACCGGGGTCAAGAGATCCTCCCACTTCAGCCTCCTGAGTAGCTAGGACTACAGGCGTCCAACACCACACCTGGCTAATTTTTGTATTTTTTGTAGAGATGGTTGATCTCCAACTCCTGGGCTCAACTCTTCCTCCTCCCTTCTCCTCCCAAAGTCCTGGGATTACAGGCCTGAGCCACTGTGTCTGGCCTTTGCTTTATTTCACACAGTAGAACATCCTCTAGGCTCATTCATGTTGCTAATGATAAGATTTCTTTCTTTTTCAAGGCTGAATAGGATTCTATTGGATATATGTACCTATATAGATAGATAGATGGATAGATATACTTTTATTATTATTGTTTTGGGGGGGATATGGTTTCGCTCGTGTTCCCCAGGCTGGAGTGCAGTGGCATGATTTCTGCTCACTACAACCTCTGCCTCCCAGGCTGAAGTGATTCTCCTGCCTCAGCTGAGATTAAAGGCATGTCCCATCATGTGCGGCCAATTTTGTGTTTCTAGGAGAGATGGGTTTTCACCATGTTGGCCAGGCTGGTCTCGAACTCCAACAATTCTACTTCAACTATTTGTTGGATACAAATATTTATGTGTGAGAAACAAGATTTTCAAGAGTGAAAGATTTAAAAACGACTTAATTGTACATCAGTAAGAGGCTGGCTAACTAAATCAGAGTACGTTCATCCTTACAGAAGAATACTATGCAGCTAGAACAAAACCAAATGGAGGAAACTCTTCCAAATGGTAACTTGGAATGATGTTCAAGACTTATTGTAAAATAAGTTTACAGTAAGGTGTAAGGTACCTTATGGCAAAATTCTCTCAGAAATGTGTGTGTGGATTTCAAGTCATCCCAGTCCTAGAACATTGTGCTCTTTAGAGATGCCATACCTGTCTTTCCCTTTGTAATATCAAAGCAGTAATATCTTCTCTGGAGGCTTGTTGGGTGAATTGAATGGAAGAAAGTTAAGGAGGTAGCAGAACCATTGCTGTTTCCCCTCCATAGCCCTGCCACCCACTAAAGAAAGTTGGATGAGATTACTTAATGATTTCCCATTAAGTTGTATTTCCAAATATCATGATTACCATTTGAATGTAGTTGGTATGGAGCTTCGTGAGTGTGTGCTTCGTTTATTATGCATCACGTTCAGCTCCTTGTTATTTGCCTCCTAGTTATCATAGTAAAACTCTACTCCTCTACTCCGAGGAGCCCCTACCATCCGTATCGTCACTTTCCGGCCCAGCACTCTTCATGCTCGTTCGTTTAAAGTATTCTACATTGGGCAAATGAATCTTGGAAGGCAAAAGCTACTGAATTTAGCGAGTTTGTGGAGGCGTTCCCACCGATCAGCAAGGTGGAGTTCCACACACCCGATGACTGCACAACTCCTATAAGGCACCAATATGCTGCAAACCCAGACGGCCACTCTTCTCACCCCTTGTCCCTTTGCTGTTCTGGATAATGAGGTCAATAGTCACCAAGGCAACTTGCAAAACTAACTGAAATGGAGAAAGGCCTTCCGGCTGGTGACTAGCCGAGGTCCACCTGGCCCCAATAAGCTGCTGAACAAGAAGGGCTGCCAGAAATTTCCCCCTAGGGAATTTGGTGGAGACGAAGACCTGCTCACTGGACAACGGTTCCTCCCAGGATACCGCCAAGCTGAAGAAGCGGGCTCTGAGCCACCCCCTTTCACCCTCCTTTTCCCCACCCTGGCCTGGTGAAGGTGCGCGTCAGGATGTGGACTACTGAGCCCTAAAGAAACAAGTCCTTCCACTTTGACCCCACGGAGGATTGCCTGTGCGGATCTTCAACGAGTCTACCAGTGTCTAGACACGGGAGCAGTTCTGTCTGGCACAGCAGCTCCCTCAAGGAAGACAAGAGTGAGGAGAAAGGAAACTCAAGTCTGACCATTCTGTCCTGGGAGACAAGAGGAGGATCTCATCTCTCATCTTTCCAAGCAAGGCAACGAGACTTTCTCTCATCTTTCCAAGCAAGGCAAGGAGACTTTTTCTCATGAGGAAACAAAAAGAAGTTGGAAGGAACGAAACCAGCCTGGAAGGTGAATTCCTAAGGATTGCCCATTGAAACTGACAAAATGGCCCTTGTTTGACGAGAGGAATGAGCAGAGCATTGATGTGGTCAAAAAGGACTCGAGTGAGACTTTCCCAGCACGTTTCTACCAAAGCTTTGTCTAAGTTTCGCAAAACACTCTCCTAATAAGCAGATGTTTGGCTCTTCAGAAAGTCAACATGCAAAATGCCTTGAGCGTCCCATAACACTGATGCCATGATGTTGCCTTTGGTCTGCCCTCCTTTTCCTTTGACTGGACCACTGCCATCTCTTGGTAGCCATCGCTTTGATGACGCTTTGTCTTCAGGATCATATTGGCAAAGCCATGTTCCAAATTCCGGTTACAATTTGTCAAAGAGGTGCCCCAGGATCGTGATCCCTCCTGTTGAAAATTTCCACTGATAGCTCTCGTCGTCACTGCAGCTGATCTGGGCACAATGGTTTTCACAGCCACTGCAGGATTCATCTTCCACATCTTCTCATCTCTTCTTGAAACAAGCCATACCTCCGTAAAGAGTTGATTTCTTTGGGCTAGTGTCCTTAGAAGCTTTTCTTCAAACATCAATGATTTCTTCATTCTTCCACCCAAGCTTCACCGTCAATTGGATGTTTGCTCTTGCTGCAATTTTAGCGGAATTCAAGTTGCACTGATAGGAGGCCTTTTCAGTGGATGTCTCATCCTTCTTAGTGCCTCCAATGAGATCCAGTTCAGAAAGGTTGTAAGAAGTTAGTACATGTTTATTTTAGTGAAAACGAATTGAAATCCATGCATAGATTTCTCACCATGTACATTTTCTATGAACTTTCGGAAGACCCCCTGTACTGAATATTGCCCAAATCCTGGGAGAGAAGTGGATGCGGTCCACTTCCTGTCTTCAGTTTGCCCACAGTGGAGGAGTGCACAGAGCAGGGAAAGGCAGCCCCAGAGAGAGGCATGCCCTCCAGCATGCAGCAGACTGCTGGCCCTGTCCTGGCTCCATGGGTTGCTGTGTGGGCCCAGCAAGCTGACCAACTTCCCCGAACCTTAATTTAATCCTAGGTAGCCCAATTCCACTCGCTATTATAGGACTGCTGTGCAGGGACAGTCAATTAACTTGAGAAAAGGAACCTAGCTCCAAGGTTGGCAACCGGGAATCCCAGTTGATTCCATGGGCGGACCCCCTGAGGAATTCCCAAGCTGAAGTCTCGTGGAAGATGAGGTTCAGTGTGACTAGACTGAAGCACCAATCCAATGAAGGGGAAGTCCCACCCACTCTGCCCTGTGCCTGTATAAAGGTGAGGCGGGGCGGCCGCGCCACTCATTGAAGCCGCCAGTTGGGAGAGGAGCAGAGCCAGGCCGGTGCTCCCGAAGGCAGCAAGATGTTGCGAGCCACAGCTCCCTGCTGGTTCCCACCTGCATACCCAGAAGCTAAGAAGGTGGCCGAGGAGGCGGCCCACGAGGCAAGCCGCCATTTGGGAGAGGAGCAGAGCCAGGTCGGTGTTCCCGAAGGCAGCAAGATGTTGCGAGCCACAGCTCCCTGCTGGTTCCCACCTGCATGCCCAGAAGCCAAGAAGGTGGCCGAGGAGGCGGCCCTCGAGGCAAGCCGCCAGTTGGGAGAGGAGCAGAGCCAGGCCGGTGCTCCCGAAGGCAGCAAGATGTTGCGAGCCACAGCTCCCTGCTGGTTCCCACCTGCATACCCAGAAGCTAAGAAGGTGGCCGAGGAGGCGCCCCACGAGGCAAGCCGCCATTTGGGGGTGGAGCAGAGCCAGGTCGGTGTTCCCGAAGGCAGCAAGATGCTGCGAGCCACAGCTCCCTGCTGGTTCCCTCCTGCATACCCAGAAGCCAAGAAGGTGGCCGAGGAGGCGGCCCTCGAGGCTCCAGAATTCCCACTGCCCTCTCATCAGCCTGCCCAGAGCTTCGGGCTCTGCGTGCCCCAGATGCACAACCAGGCCTCAGCACTCGTGGACATCCGGGCGGAGCCCCAGAATAGGGGTCCGGCGGTGCCCCCAGCGTGGCCCAAGATGGCGACGGAGGCGTGGTACTTCCCCGCGCAGAGGGGGTCGGCCTGCTGCTTGCCAGCCGCCCCAAGGCTGACAGAGAGGCCCTGTGGAGTCCGCATCTCAGCCCCCAGGGAGAGGAAGAGGATCGCCCACTTTCCCAGCCCCTGCTTGGTCGCAGGTCGCACCGATGCCAAGAGAACCCGGGTGGCCGGCAGCAGCCAACGCTCCAATGGCTCCAGGGTCGGCACACAGCCACGGAAGACTGGTCGCAACAGACGGGGGAGGGCATGCAAGACCTCCACCACACTCAGCTCTAAGCGAATCGTCCGTCGTCCATCCTTACCGACTTGGAAGAAACCCATTATCCTCCGAAGGTCTCGCTGCCAAGTCCCCACCGTCATCCGCCGAGGCTATCTCCAACTGTTCACCAAAGAGTGTCTCAAGTTCTGCGCCTCCAAGCAGGAGGCCGAGGAGAAGGCGCTGAACGAGGAGAAGGTGGCCTACGACTGCAGCCCCAACAAGAACATGTACCTGAATGTGGTCCTGAACACCCTCAAGAGACTGAAGGGCCTGACCCCCAGCTCCATGCCGGGCCTCAGCAGGGCCGCCCTGTACAGCCGCCTCCAGGAGTTCCTGCTCACCCAGGACCAGCTCAAGGAGAACGGCTACCCCTTCCCGCACCCCGAGCGGCCCGGAGGCGCCGTCCTCTTCACTGGCCAGGGGAAGGGGCCCGGCGACTCCTCCTGCAGGGTCTGCTGCCGTTGTGGCACCGACTACCTGGTGTCCTCCTCGGGCCGCTGTCTACGCGACCAGTTGTGTTATTATCACTGGGGGCGGGTCCGCTCCAGCCAAGTGGCTGGAGGCCGGGTTAGCCAGTACACCTGCTGTGCAGCTGCTCCTGGCTCAGTGGGCTGCCAGGTGGCAAAGCAGCACGTGCGGGACGGCCGCAAGGAGAGCCTCCATGGCTTCGTGAAGACCTTCAAGAAAGAGTTTTCCACAGACGCTTATCCAGGAATCTACGCCTTGGACTGTGAGATGTGCTACACCACGCATGGCCTGGAGCTGACCCGCGTCACCGTGGTGGACGCCGACATGCAAGTGGTGTACGACACCTTCGTCAAGCCCGACAACGAGATCGTGGACTACAACACCAGGTTTTCCGGAGTGACCGAGGCCGACGTCGCCAAGACGAGCGTCACGTTGCCCGAAGTCCAAGCCATCCTGCTGAGCTTTTTCAGCGCCCAAACCATCCTCATCGGGCACAGCCTGGAGAGCGATCTGCTGGCCCTCAAGCTGATCCACAGCACCGTGGTGGACACGGCCGTGCTCTTCCCGCACTACCTGGGTTTCCCCTACAAGCGTTCCCTCAGGAATCTCGCGGCCGACTACCTGGGACAGATCATCCAGGACAGCCAGGACGGCCACAACTCCAGCGAGGACGCAAACGCCTGCCTGCAGCTGGCGATGTGGAAGGTTCGACAGCGCGCCCAGATCCAGCCACGCCACCGGTCCGCCTCTCCCGCCGCCCTGGCCTGTCCTGAGCCCCAGGCCTCTTCCCAAACTGCCATCGATCCCGAGAGCTAGCCCTGTCCACCTCGCCGCAAAGCGAAAGAAACTGGAGCAGCCGGCGGCAGGAGAGGGCCAAAAGCCAAGACTAACCCCGACCCCGGACTCCCAGTCCCCCGGAGTCCCTGCCGCGGGCCGTCGTCCCTGTCCCCATCCCTCTGCCCCTCCCAGACCTCTGTCCTTCCACCAATGGGCTCCCCGAGGCCCCAGCCGCCACTCCCAGTCCCCGGAGACCCTGCCGCCGCCCCTGGCGCCTGTGCCCATCCCTCTGCCCCTCCCAGACCTCTGGCCTTCCACCACTAGCCTCCCCCAGCCCACCTGGACTTCCCCGGCCTCTGACAACAAGGCCAGCCCCCAGGCCCACCAGCCTCCTGATCGTCTTCGTTCTTGGGCCTCTTCCCCTTCTGTGGGGCTGTCTGAACCTCCCCTACCACACCGGATTTTTCCCCCGCCCCCGGGGCAGGCGCAGAATAAATGTCTGTATGAAGTTAAAAATTAAAAATAAAAAAAAAGCTAAAAACAACTGAAAGTCCTTTGCTTTTGAATGTGCGCTTACCTGGTTTTCTCTAGAGGCACCACTGTGAGGTGGCTCAAGCGCTTAGGCTCTGGAGTTAGACATCTGGGTTCCCATTCCAATTCCACCACTTACTAGCTTTGTCATATTGGACGCATAACTTTTTTGCGCTTCTACTTCTTGATCTTTCAAGTGTCATCAGAAGATAATTAGACACCCACACAATAGCAATGGGAGATTTTAACACCCCACCGTCAACATGAAACAGATCAATGAGACAGAAAGTTGAAAAGGATATCCAGGAACTGAACTTAGCTCTGCACCAAGCAGACCGAATAGACATCTACATTAACTCTCCACCCCAAATCAACAGAATATACATTCTTCTCAGCACCACATCACACTTATTCCAAAACTGACCACATAGTTGGAAGGAAAGCACTCCTCCGCAAATGCAAAAGAACAGAAATTACAACCAACTGTCTCTCAGACCACAGGGCAGTCAAACTGGACCTCAGGATGAAGAAACTCACTCAAATCCGCTCAACTACACGGAAACGGAGCAATCTGCTCCTGAGTGACTACTGGGTACATAGCGAAATGAAGACAGAATAAAGATGTTCTTTGAAACCAATGAGAACAAAGACACAACATACCAGAATCTCTGGGATACATTGAAAGCAGTGTGTAGAGGGAAACGTAGCATTAAATGCCCACAAGAGAAAGCAGGAAAGATCTAAAATGGACACCCTCACGTCCCAATTCAAAGAACCAGGGAAGCAAGAGCAAACACCATGCCTGAATCAGTCAGTCAACTTCCAACAGGGCTCCAAGAGAGAATGAACCACCATGCCTCTTTAAATCCACGTTTCTATTTGGAATCTTCAATGAGAGATGAGACACTAAGCAGCTAGTTTTGGTGGAATGGCTGATTTTGTCAATGTTTTCGGTGTGTGAGTGTGTGTGTGTGTGTATGTATAGATAACTAAATTAAACTGATAATCTGGATGCTTACATTTCCATTTATTTAATTTGTGTATGTGAGCCCACGCATACGTATATACACACACACTAACACTTCCAGAACACTCACTTAGTGAAGAACTGGATTTCCAGTGTGTCAGACAAATTTCAGAAAGCGCTGAAGAAGGGCATTTCTGATGGATTTCACCGTTCCTGGAATTTTACTTTCCTTTATAACTTACAGTTCTTCTCTGGAGATTTAATAGATAAAAGTCTTTTGCAGTGTACGTTATTTCATTGTATTTTTATAATTTATTTCAATTGTCATTTTAAATTGACAAATAAAAATGATATATATTTATGGTGTACAACATGATGTTTCATATATGTATACATTGTGGAATGACACAAAAATCAAGCTAATTAACACATTCGTTTCCTCACATACTGATTTTATGGTGATGAGAACATGTTTCAAATCTACTCTGATAGCACATTTCAAGTATACAGTACATAGTTACCCACTGTCGTTGCCGTGCTGTTCAACATATCTCTAGAACTATTCGTATCTGAAATTTTGTATCATTAGACTAACATCTCCCAATCCCTCCCCGGCCCCTGCCTCGGGTAAGCAGCGTTCTGCTCTCTACGACTCTGAGTTCCACTTTTTTACATTGCACATAGAAGTGAGATCGTGCAGTATTTGTATTTCTGTGTTTGCTTTTTAAAACTTTATGATGTATTGATGTATTTTTTCAGACAGTGTCGGAGTCTGTCACCAAGGCTGGAGTACAGTGACACAAACACGGCTCACGATGGCCTCCACCTACCGGGGTCAAGAGATCCTCCCACTTCAGCCTCCTGAGTAGCTAGGACTACAGGCGTCCAACACCACACCTGGCTAATTTTTGTATTTTTTGTAGAGATGGTTGATCTCCAACTCCTGGGCTCAACTCTTCCTCCTCCCTTCTCCTCCCAAAGTCCTGGGATTACAGGCCTGAGCCACTGTGTCTGGCCTTTGCTTTATTTCACACAGTAGAACATCCTCTAGGCTCATTCATGTTGCTAATGATAAGATTTCTTACTTTTTCAAGGCTGAATAGGATTCTATTGGATATATGTACCTATATAGATAGATAGATGGATAGATATACTTTTATTATTATTGTTTTGGGGGGGATATGGTTTCGCTCGTGTTCCCCAGGCTGGAGTGCAGTGGCATGATTTCGGCTCACTACAACCTCTGCCTCCCAGGCTGAAGTGATTCTCCTGCCTCAGCTGAGATTAAAGGCATGTCCCATCATGTGCGGCCAATTTTGTGTTTCTAGGAGAGATGGGTTTTCACCATGTTGGCCAGGCTGGTCTCGAACTCCAACAATTCTACTTCAACTATTTATTGGATACAAATATTTATGTGTGAGAAACAAGATTTTCAAGAGTGAAAGATTTAAAAACGACTTAATTGTACATCAGTAAGAGGCTGGCTAACTAAATCAGAGTACGTTCATCCTTACAGAAGAATACTATGCAGCTAGAACAAAACCAAATGGAGGAAACTCTTCCAAATGGTAACTTGGAATGATGTTCAAGACTTATTGTAAAATAAGTTTACAGTAAGGTGTAAGGTACCTTATGGCAAAATTCTCTCAGAAATGTGTGTGTGGATTTCAAGTCATCCCAGTCCTAGAACATTGTGCTCTTTAGAGATGCCATACCTGTCTTTCCCTTTGTAATATCAAAGCAGTAATATCTTCTCTGGAGGCTTGTTGGGTGAATTTAATGGAAGAAAGTTAAGGAGGTAGCAGAACCATTGCTGTTTCCCCTCCATAGCCCTGCCACCCACTAAAGAAAGTTGGATGAGATTACTTAATGATTTCCCATTAAGTTGTATTTCCAAATATCATGATTACCATTTGAATGTAGTTGGTATGGAGCTTCGTGAGTGTGTGCTTCGTTTATTATGCATCACGTTCAGCTCCTTGTTATTTGCCTCCTAGTTATCATAGTAAAACTCTACTCCTCTACTCCGAGGAGCCCCTACCATCCATATCGTCACTTTCCGGCCCAGCACTCTTCATGCTCCTTCGTTTAAAGTATTCTACATTGGGCAAATGAATCTTGGAAGGCAAAAGCTACTGAATTTAGCGAGTTTGTGGAGGCGTTCCCACCGATCAGCAAGGTGGAGTTCCACACACCCGATGACTGCACAACTCCTATAAGGCAGCAATATGCTGCAAACCCAGACGGCCACTCTTCTCACCCCTCGTCCCTTTGCTGTTCTGGATAATGAGGTCAATAGTCACCTAGGCAACTTGCAAAACTAACTGAAATGGAGAAAGGCCTTCCGGCTGGTGACTAGCCGAGGTCCACCTGGCCCCAATAAGCTGCTGAACAAGAAGGGCTGCCAGAAATTTCCCCCTAGGGAATTTGGTGGAGACGAAGACCTGCTCACTGGACAACGGTTCCTCCCAGGATACCCCCAAGCTGAAGAAGCGGGCTCTGAGCCACCCCCTTTCACCCTCCTTTTCCCCACCCTGGCCTGGTGAAGGTGCGCGTCAGGATGTGGACTACTGAGCCCTAAAGAAACAAGTCCTTCCACTTTGACCCCACGGAGGATTGCCTGTGCGGATCTTCAACGAGTCTACCAGTGTCTAGACACGGGAGCAGTTCTGTCTGGCACAGCAGCTCCCTCAAGGAAGACAAGAGTGAGGAGAAAGGAAACTCAAGTCTGACCATTCTGTCCTGGGAGACAAGAGGAGGATCTCATCTCTCATCTTTCCAAGCAAGGCAACGAGACTTTCTCTCATCTTTCCAAGCAAGGCAAGGAGACTTTTTCTCATGAGGAAACAAAAAGAAGTTGGAAGGAACGAAACCAGCCTGGAAGGTGAATTCCTAAGGATTGCCCATTGAAACTGACAAAATGGCCCTTGTTTGACGAGAGGAATGAGCAGAGCATTGATGTGGTCAAAAAGGACTCGAGTGAGACTTTCCCAGCATGTTTCTACCAAAGCTTTGTCTAAGTTTCGCAAAACACTCTCCTAATAAGCAGATGTTTGGCTCTTCAGAAAGTCAACATGCAAAATGCCTTGAGCGTCCCATAACACTGATGCCATGATGTTGCCTTTGGTCTGCCCTCCTTTTCCTTTGACTGGACCACTGCCATCTCTTGGTAGCCATCGCTTTGATGACGCTTTGTCTTCAGGATCATATTGGCAAAGCCATGTTCCAAATTCCGGTTACAATTTGTCAAAGAGGTGCCCCAGGATCGTGATCCCTCCTGTTGAAAATTTCCACTGATAGCTCTCGTCGTCACTGCAGCTGATCTGGGCACAATGGTTTTCACAGCCACTGCAGGATTCATCTTCCACATCTTCTCATCTCTTCTTGAAACAAGCCATACCTCCGTAAAGAGTTGATTTCTTTGGGCTAGTGTCCTTAGAAGCTTTTCTTCAAACATCAATGATTTCTTCATTCTTCCACCCAAGCTTCACCGTCAATTGGATGTTTGCTCTTGCTGCAATTTTAGCGGAATTCAAGTTGCACTGATAGGAGGCCTTTTCAGTGGATGTCTCATCCTTCTTAGTGCCTCCAATGAGATCCAGTTCAGAAAGGTTGTAAGAAGTTAGTACATGTTTATTTTAGTGAAAACGAATTGAAATCCATGCATAGATTTCTCACCATGTACATTTTCTATGAACTTTCGGAAGACCCCCTGTACTGAATATTGCCCAAATCCTGGGAGAGAAGTGGATGCGGTCCACTTCCTGTCTTCAGTTTGCCCACAGTGGAGGAGTGCACAGAGCAGGGAAAGGCAGCCCCAGAGAGAGGCATGCCCTCCAGCATGCAGCAGACTGCTGGCCCAGTCCTGGCTCCATGGGTTGCTGTGTGGGCCCAGCAAGCTGACCAACCTCCCTGAACCTTAATTTAATCCTAGGTAGCCCAATTCCACTCGCTATTATAGGACTGCTGTGCAGGGACAGTCAATTAACTTAAGAAAAGGAACCTAGCTCCAAGGTTGGCAACCGGGAATTCCAGTTGATTCCATGGGCGGACCCCCTGAGGAATTCCCAAGCTGAAGTCTCGTGGAAGATGAGGTTCAGTGTGACTAGACTGAAGCACCAATCCAATGAAGGGGAAGTCCCACCCACTCTGCCCTGTGCCTGTATAAAGGTGAGGCGGGGCGGCCGCGCCACTCATTGAAGCCGCCAGTTGGGAGAAGAGCAGAGCCAGGCCGGTGCTCCCGAAGGCAGCAAGATGTTGCGAGCCACAGCTCCCTGCTGGTTCCCACCTGCATACCCAGAAGCTAAGAAGGTGGCCGAGGAGGCGGCCCACGAGGCAAGCCGCCATTTGGGAGAGGAGCAGAGCCAGGTCGGTGTTCCCGAAGGCAGCAAGATGTTGCGAGCCACAGCTCCCTGCTGGTTCCCACCTGCTTGCCCAGAAGCCAAGAAGGTGGCCGAGGAGGCGGCCCTCGAGGCAAGCCGCCAGTTGGGAGAGGAGCAGAGCCAGGCCGGTGCTCCCGAAGGCAGCAAGATGTTGCGAGCCACAGCTCCCTGCTGGTTCCCACCTGCATACCCAGAAGCTAAGAAGGTGGCCGAGGAGGCGCCCCACGAGGCAAGCCGCCATTTGGGAGTGGAGCAGAGCCAGGTCGGTGTTCCCGAAGGCAGCAAGATGCTGCGAGCCACAGCTCCCTGCTGGTTCCCTCCTGCATACCCTGAAGCCAAGAAGGCGGCCGAGGAGGCGGCCCTCGAGGCTCCAGAATTCCCACTGCCCTCTCATCAGCCTGCCCAGAGCTTCGGGCTCTGCGTGCCCCAGATGCACAACCAGGCCTCAGCACTCGTGGACATCCGGGCGGAGCCCCAGAATAGGGGTCCGGCGGTGCCCCCAGCGTGGCCCAAGATGGCGACGGAGTCGTGGTACTTCCCCGCGCAGAGGGGGTCGGCCTGCTGCTTGCCAGCCGCCCCATGGCTGACAGAGAGGCCCTGTGGAGTCCGCATCTCAGCCCCCAGGGAGAGGAAGAGGATCGCCCACTTTCCCAGCCCCTGCTTGGTCGCAGGTCGCACCGATGCCAAGAGAACCCGGGTGGCCGGCAGCAGCCAACGCTCCAATGGCTCCAGGGTCGGCACACAGCCACGGAAGACTGGTCGCAACAGACGGGGGAGGGCATGCAAGACCTCCACCACACTCAGCTCTAAGCGAATCGTCCGTCGTCCATCCTTACCGACTTGGAAGAAACCCATTATCCTCCGAAGGTCTCGCTGCCAAGTCCCCACCGTCATCCGCCGAGGCTATCTCCAACTGTTCACCAAAGAGTGTCTCAAGTTCTGCGCCTCCCAGCAGGAGGCCGGGGAGAAGGCGCTGAACGAGGAGAAGGTGGCCTACGACTGCAGCCCCAACAAGAACATGTACCTGCATGTGGTCCTGAACACCCTCAAGAGACTGAAGGGCCTGACCCCCAGCTCCATGCCGGGCCTCAGCAGGGCCGCCCTGTACAGCCGCCTCCAGGAGTTCCTGCTCACCCAGGACCAGCTCAAGGAGAACGGCTACCCCTTCCCGCACCCCGAGCGGCCCGGAGGCGCCGTCCTCTTCACTGGCCAGGGGAAGGGGCCCGGCGACTCCTCCTGCAGGGTCTGCTGCCGTTGTGGCACCGACTACCTGGTGTCCTCCTCGGGCCGCTGTCTACGCGACCAGTTGTGTTATTATCACTGGGGGCGGGTCCGCTCCAGCCAAGTGGCTGGAGGCCGGGTTAGCCAGTACACCTGCTGTGCAGCTGCTCCTGGCTCAGTGGGCTGCCAGGTGGCAAAGCAGCACGTGCGGGACGGCCGCAAGGAGAGCCTCCATGGCTTCGTGAAGACCTTCAAGAAAGAGTTTTCCACAGACGCTTATCCAGGAATCTACGCCTTGGACTGTGAGATGTGCTACACAACGCATGGCCTGGAGCTGACCCGCGTCACCGTGGTGGACGCCGACATGCAAGTGGTGTACGACACCTTCGTCAAGCCCGACAACGAGATCGTGGACTACAACACCAGGTTTTCCGGAGTGACCGAGGCCGACGTCGCCAAGACGAGCGTCACGTTGCCCGAAGTCCAAGCCATCCTGCTGAGCTTTTTCAGCGCCCAAACCATCCTCATCGGGCACAGCCTGGAGAGCGATCTGCTGGCCCTCAAGCTGATCCACAGCACCGTGGTGGACACGGCCGTGCTCTTCCCGCACTACCTGGGTTTCCCCTACAAGCGTTCCCTCAGGAATCTCGCGGCCGACTACCTGGGACAGATCATCCAGGACAGCCAGGACGGCCACAACTCCAGCGAGGACGCAAACGCCTGCCTGCAGCTGGCGATGTGGAAGGTTCGACAGCGCGCCCAGATCCAGCCACGCCACCGGTCCGCCTCTCCCGCCGCCCTGGCCTGTCCTGAGCCCCAGGCCTCTTCCCAAACTGCCATCGATCCCGAGAGCTAGCCCTGTCCACCTCGCCACAAAGCGAAAGAAACTGGAGCAGCCGGCGGCAGGAGAGGGCCAAAAGCCAAGACTAACCCCGACCCCGGACTCCCAGTCCCCCGGAGTCCCTGCCGCGGGCCGTCGTCCCTGTCCCCATCCCTCTGCCCCTCCCAGACCTCTGTCCTTCCACCAATGGGCTCCCCGAGGCCCCAGCCGCCACTCCCAGTCCCCGGAGACCCTGCCGCCGCCCCTGGCGCCTGTGCCCATCCCTCTGCCCCTCCCAGACCTCTGGCCTTCCACCACTAGCCTCCCCCAGCCCACCTGGACTTCCCCGGCCTCTGACAACAAGGCCAGCCCCCAGGCCCACCAGCCTCCTGATCGTCTTCGTTCTTGGGCCTCTTCCCCTTCTGTGGGGCTGTCTGAACCTCCCCTCCCCCACCCGATTTTTCCCCCGCCCCCGGGGCAGGCGCAGAATAAATGTCTGTATGAAGTTAAAAATTAAAAATAAAAAAAAAGCTAAAAACAACTCAAAGTCCTTTGCTTTTGAATGTGCGCTTACCTGGTTTTCTCTAGAGGCACCACTGTGAGGTGGCTCAAGCCCTTAGGCTCTGGAGTTAGACATCTGGGTTCCCATTCCAATTCCACCACTTACTAGCTTTGTCATATTGGACGCATAACTTTTTTGCGCTTCTACTTCTTGATCTTTCAAGTGTCATCAGAAGATAATTAGACACCCACACAATAGCAATGGGAGATTTTAACACCCCACCGTCAACATGAAACAGATCAACGAGACAGAAAGTTGAAAAGGATATCCAGGAACTGAACTTAGCTCTGCACCAAGCAGACCGAATAGACATCTACATTAACTCTCCACCCCAAATCAACAGAATATACATTCTTCTCAGCACCACATCACACTTATTCCAAAACTGACCACATAG
Source organism: Pongo pygmaeus (assembly GCF_028885625.2). Taxonomy (NCBI): domain Eukaryota; kingdom Metazoa; phylum Chordata; class Mammalia; order Primates; family Hominidae; genus Pongo; species Pongo pygmaeus. The sequence continues at coordinate 53,425,751 of NC_072380.2, forward strand.
TTGGAAGGAAAGCACTCCTCCGCAAATGCAAAAGAATAGAAATTACAACCAACTGTCTCTCAGACCACAGGGCAGTCAAACTGGACCTCAGGATGAAGAAACTCACTCAAAACCGCTCAACTACACGGAAACGGAGCAATCTGCTCCTGAGTGACTACTGGGTACATAGCGAAATGAAGACAGAATAAAGATGTTCTTTGAAACCAATGAGAACAAAGACACAACATACCAGAATCTCTGGGATACATTGAAAGCAGTGTGTAGAGGGAAACGTAGCATTAAATGCCCACAAGAGAAAGCAGGAAAGATCTAAAATGGACACCCTCACGTCCCAATTCAAAGAATCAGGGAAGCAAGAGCAAACACCATGCCTGAATCAGTCAGTCAACTTCCAACAGGGCTCCAAGAGAGAATGAACCACCATGCCTCTTTAAATCCACGTTACTATTTGGAATCTTCAATGAGAGATGAGACACTAAGCAGCTAGTTTTGGTGGAATGGCTGATTTTGTCAATGTTTTCGGTGTGTGAGTGTGTGTGTGTGTGTATGTATAGATAACTAAATTAAACTGATAATCTGGATGCTTACATTTCCATTCATTTAATTTGTGTATGTGAGCCCATGCACACGTATATACACACACACTAACACTTCCAGAACACTCACTTAGTGAAGAACTGGATTTCCAGTGTGTCAGACAAATTTCAGAAAGCGCTGAAGAAGGGCATTTCTGATGGATTTCACCGTTCCTGGAATTTTACTTTCCTTTATAACTTACAGTTCTTCTCTGGAGATTTAATAGATAAAAGTCTTTTGCAGTGTACGTTATTTCATTGTATTTTTATAATTTATTTCAATTGTCATTTTAAATTGACAAATAAAAATGATATATATTTATGGTGTACAACATGATGTTTCATATATGTATACATTGTGGAATGACACAAAAATCAAGCTAATTAACACATTCGTTTCCTCACATACTGATTTTATGGTGATGAGAACATGTTTCAAATCTACTCTGATAACACATTTCAAGTATACAGTACATAGTTACCCACTGTCGTTGCCGTGCTGTTCAACATATCTCTAGAACTATTCGTATCTGAAATTTTGTATCATTAGACTAACATCTCCCAATCCCTCCCCGGCCCCTGCCTCGGGTAAGCAGCGTTCTGCTCTCTACGACTCTGAGTTCCACTTTTTTACATTGCACATAGAAGTGAGATCGTGCAGTATTTGTATTTCTGTGTTTGCTTTTTAAAACTTTATGATGTATTGATGTATTTTTTCAGACAGTGTCGGAGTCTGTCACCAAGGCTGGAGTACAGTGACACAAACACGGCTCACCACGGCCTCCACCTCCCGGGGTCAAGAGATCCTCCCACTTCAGCCTCCTGAGTAGCTAGGACTACAGGCGTCCAACACCACACCTGGCTAATTTTTGTATTTTTTGTAGAGATGGTTGATCTCCAACTCCTGGGCTCAACTCTTCCTCCTCCCTTCTCCTCCCAAAGTCCTGGGATTACAGGCCTGAGCCACTGTGTCTGGCCTTTGCTTTATTTCACACAGTAGAACATCCTCTAGGCTCATTCATGTTGCTAATGATAAGATTTCTTTCTTTTTCAAGGCTGAATAGGATTCTATTGGATATATGTACCTATATAGATAGAGAGATAGATAGATATACATTTATTATTATTGTTTTGGGGGGGATATGGTTTCGCTCGTGTTCCCCAGGCTGGAGTGCAGTGGCATGATTTCGGCTCACTACAACCTCTGCCTCCCAGGCTGAAGTGATTCTCCTGCCTCAGCTGAGATTAAAGGCATGTCCCATCATGTGCGGCCAATTTTGTGTTTCTAGGAGAGATGGGTTTTCACCATGTTGGCCAGGCTGGTCTCGAACTCCAACAATTCTACTTCAACTATTTATTGGATACAAATATTTATGTGTGAGAAACAAGATTTTCAAGAGTGAAAGATTTAAAAACGACTTAATTGTACATCAGTAAGAGGCTGGCTAACTAAATCAGAGTACGTTCATCCTTACAGAAGAATACTATGCAGCTAGAACAAAACCAAATGGAGGAAACTCTTCCAAATGGTAACTTGGAATGATGTTCAAGACTTATTGTAAAATAAGTTTACAGTAAGGTGTAAGGTACCTTATGGCAAAATTCTCTCAGAAATGTGTGTGTGGATTTCAAGTCATCCCAGTCCTAGAACATTGTGCTCTTTAGAGATGCCATACCTGTCTTTCCCTTTGTAATATCAAAGCAGTAATATCTTCTCTGGAGGCTTGTTGGGTGAATTTAATGGAAGAAAGTTAAGGAGGTAGCAGAACCATTGCTGTTTCCCCTCCATAGCCCTGCCACCCACTAAAGAAAGTTGGATGAGATTACTTAATGATTTCCCATTAAGTTGTATTTCCAAATATCATGATTACCATTTGAATGTAGTTGGTATGGAGCTTCGTGAGTGTGTGCTTCGTTTATTATGCATCACGTTCAGCTCCTTGTTATTTGCCTCCTAGTTATCATAGTAAAACTCTACTCCTCTACTCCGAGGAGCCCCTACCATCCGTATCGTCACTTTCCGGCCCAGCACTCTTCATGCTCGTTCGTTTAAAGTATTCTACATTGGGCAAATGAATCTTGGAAGGCAAAAGCTACTGAATTTAGCGAGTTTGTGGAGGCGTTCCCACCGATCAGCAAGGTGGAGTTCCACACACCCGATGACTGCACAACTCCTATAAGGCAGCAATATGCTGCAAACCCAGACGGCCACTCTTCTCACCCCTCGTCCCTTTGCTGTTCTGGATAATGAGGTCAATAGTCACCTAGGCAACTTGCAAAACTAACTGAAATGGAGAAAGGCCTTCCGGCTGGTGACTAGCCGAGGTCCACCTGGCCCCAATAAGCTGCTGAACAAGAAGGGCTGCCAGAAATTTCCCCCTAGGGAATTTGGTGGAGACGAAGACCTGCTCACTTTACAACGGTTCCTCCCAGGATACCGCCAAGCTGAAGAAGCGGGCTCTGAGCCACCCCCTTTCACCCTCCTTTTCCCCACCCTGGCCTGGTGAAGGTGCGCGTCAGGATGTGGACTACTGAGCCCTAAAGAAACAAGTCCTTCCACTTTGACCCCACGGAGGATTGCCTGTGCGGATCTTCAACGAGTCTACCAGTGTCTAGACACGGGAGCAGTTCTGTCTGGCACAGCAGCTCCCTCAAGGAAGACAAGAGTGAGGAGAAAGGAAACTCAAGTCTGACCATTCTGTCCTGGGAGACAAGAGGAGGATCTCATCTCTCATCTTTCCAAGCAAGGCAACGAGACTTTCTCTCATCTTTCCAAGCAAGGCAAGGAGACTTTTTCTCATGAGGAAACAAAAAGAAGTTGGAAGGAACGAAACCAGCCTGGAAGGTGAATTCCTAAGGATTGCCCATTGAAACTGACAAAATGGCCCTTGTTTGACGAGAGGAATCAGCAGAGCATTGATGTGGTCAAAAAGGACTCGAGTGAGACTTTCCCAGCACGTTTCTACCAAAGCTTTGTCTAAGTTTCGCAAAACACTCTCCTAATAAGCAGATGTTTGGCTCTTCAGAAAGTCAACATGCAAAATGCCTTGAGCGTCCCATAACACTGATGCCATGATGTTGCCTTTGGTCTGCCCTCCTTTTCCTTTGACTGGACCACTGCCATCTCTTGGTAGCCATCGCTTTGATGACGCTTTGTCTTCAGGATCATATTGGCAAAGCCATGTTCCAAATTCCGGTTACAATTTGTCAAAGAGGTGCCCCAGGATCGTGATCCCTCCTGTTGAAAATTTCCACTGATAGCTCTCGTCGTCACTGCAGCTGATCTGGGCACAATGGTTTTCACAGCCACTGCAGGATTCATCTTCCACATCTTCTCATCTCTTCTTGAAACAAGCCATACCTCCATAAAGAGTTGATTTCTTTGGGCTAGTGTCCTTAGAAGCTTTTCTTCAAACATCAATGATTTCTTCATTCTTCCACCCAAGCTTCACCGTCAATTGGATGTTTGCTCTTGCTGCAATTTTAGCGGAATTCAAGTTGCACTGATAGGAGGCCTTTTCAGTGGATGTCTCATCCTTCTTAGTGCCTCCAATGAGATCCAGTTCAGAAAGGTTGTAAGAAGTTAGTACATGTTTATTTTAGTGAAAACGAATTGAAATCCATGCATAGATTTCTCACCATGTACATTTTCTATGAACTTTCGGAAGACCCCCTGTACTGAATATTGCCCAAATCCTGGGAGAGAAGTGGATGCGGTCCACTTCCTGTCTTCAGTTTGCCCACAGTGGAGGAGTGCACAGAGCAGGGAAAGGCAGCCCCAGAGAGAGGCATGCCCTCCAGCATGCAGCAGACTGCTGGCCCAGTCCTGGCTCCATGGGTTGCTGTGTGGGCCCAGCAAGCTGACCAACCTCCCTGAACCTTAATTTAATCCTAGGTAGCCCAATTCCACTCGCTATTATAGGACTGCTGTGCAGGGACAGTCAATTAACTTAAGAAAAGGAACCTAGCTCCAAGGTTGGCAACCGGGAATTCCAGTTGATTCCATGGGCGGACCCCCTGAGGAATTCCCAAGCTGAAGTCTCGTGGAAGATGAGGTTCAGTGTGACTAGACTGAAGCACCAATCCAATGAAGGGGAAGTCCCACCCACTCTGCCCTGTGCCTGTATAAAGGTGAGGCGGGGCGGCCGCGCCACTCATTGAAGCCGCCAGTTGGGAGAAGAGCAGAGCCAGGCCGGTGCTCCCGAAGGCAGCAAGATGTTGCGAGCCACAGCTCCCTGCTGGTTCCCACCTGCATACCCAGAAGCTAAGAAGGTGGCCGAGGAGGCGGCCCACGAGGCAAGCCGCCATTTGGGAGAGGAGCAGAGCCAGGTCGGTGTTCCCGAAGGCAGCAAGATGTTGCGAGCCACAGCTCCCTGCTGGTTCCCACCTGCTTGCCCAGAAGCCAAGAAGGTGGCCGAGGAGGCGGCCCTCGAGGCAAGCCGCCAGTTGGGAGAGGAGCAGAGCCAGGCCGGTGCTCCCGAAGGCAGCAAGATGTTGCGAGCCACAGCTCCCTGCTGGTTCCCACCTGCATACCCAGAAGCTAAGAAGGTGGCCGAGGAGGCGCCCCACGAGGCAAGCCGCCATTTGGGAGTGGAGCAGAGCCAGGTCGGTGTTCCCGAAGGCAGCAAGATGCTGCGAGCCACAGCTCCCTGCTGGTTCCCTCCTGCATACCCTGAAGCCAAGAAGGCGGCCGAGGAGGCGGCCCTCGAGGCTCCAGAATTCCCACTGCCCTCTCATCAGCCTGCCCAGAGCTTCGGGCTCTGCGTGCCCCAGATGCACAACCAGGCCTCAGCACTCGTGGACATCCGGGCGGAGCCCCAGAATAGGGGTCCGGCGGTGCCCCCAGCGTGGCCCAAGATGGCGACGGAGTCGTGGTACTTCCCCGCGCAGAGGGGGTCGGCCTGCTGCTTGCCAGCCGCCCCATGGCTGACAGAGAGGCCCTGTGGAGTCCGCATCTCAGCCCCCAGGGAGAGGAAGAGGATCGCCCACTTTCCCAGCCCCTGCTTGGTCGCAGGTCGCACCGATGCCAAGAGAACCCGGGTGGCCGGCAGCGGCCAACGCTCCAATGGCTCCAGGGTCGGCACACAGCCACGGAAGACTGGTCGCAACAGACGGGGGAGGGCATGCAAGACCTCCACCACACTCAGCTCTAAGCGAATCGTCCGTCGTCCATCCTTACCGACTTGGAAGAAACCCATTATCCTCCGAAGGTCTCGCTGCCAAGTCCCCACCGTCATCCGCCGAGGCTATCTCCAACTGTTCACCAAAGAGTGTCTCAAGTTCTGCGCCTCCCAGCAGGAGGCCGGGGAGAAGGCGCTGAACGAGGAGAAGGTGGCCTACGACTGCAGCCCCAAGAAGAACATGTACCTCCATGTGGTCCTGAACACCCTCAAGAGACTGAAGGGCCTGACCCCCAGCTCCATGCCGGGCCTCAGCAGGGCCGCCCTGTACAGCCGCCTCCAGGAGTTCCTGCTCACCCAGGACCAGCTCAAGGAGAACGGCTACCCCTTCCCGCACCCCGAGCGGCCCGGAGGCGCCGTCCTCTTCACTGGCCAGGGGAAGGGGCCCGGCGACTCCTCCTGCAGGGTCTGCTGCCGTTGTGGCACCGACTACCTGGTGTCCTCCTCGGGCCGCTGTCTACGCGACCAGTTGTGTTATTATCACTGGGGGCGGGTCCGCTCCAGCCAAGTGGCTGGAGGCCGGGTTAGCCAGTACACCTGCTGTGCAGCTGCTCCTGGCTCAGTGGGCTGCCAGGTGGCAAAGCAGCACGTGCGGGACGGCCGCAAGGAGAGCCTCCATGGCTTCGTGAAGACCTTCAAGAAAGAGTTTTCCACAGACGCTTATCCAGGAATCTACGCCTTGGACTGTGAGATGTGCTACACAACGCATGGCCTGGAGTTGACCCGCGTCACCGTGGTGGACGCCGACATGCAAGTGGTGTACGACACCTTCGTCAAGCCCGACAACGAGATCGTGGACTACAACACCAGGTTTTCCGGAGTGACCGAGGCCGACGTCGCCAAGACGAGCGTCACGTTGCCCGAAGTCCAAGCCATCCTGCTGAGCTTTTTCAGCGCCCAAACCATCCTCATCGGGCACAGCCTGGAGAGCGATCTGCTGGCCCTCAAGCTGATCCACAGCACCGTGGTGGACACGGCCGTGCTCTTCCCGCACTACCTGGGTTTCCCCTACAAGCGTTCCCTCAGGAATCTCGCGGCCGACTACCTGGGACAGATCATCCAGGACAGCCAGGACGGCCACAACTCCAGCGAGGACGCAAACGCCTGCCTGCAGCTGGCGATGTGGAAGGTTCGACAGCGCGCCCAGATCCAGCCACGCCACCGGTCCGCCTCTCCCGCCGCCCTGGCCTGTCCTGAGCCCCAGGCCTCTTCCCAAACTGCCATCGATCCCGAGAGCTAGCCCTGTCCACCTCGCCACAAAGCGAAAGAAACTGGAGCAGCCGGCGGCAGGAGAGGGCCAAAAGCCAAGACTAACCCCGACCCCGGACTCCCAGTCCCCCGGAGTCCCTGCCGCGGGCCGTCGTCCCTGTCCCCATCCCTCTGCCCCTCCCAGACCTCTGTCCTTCCACCAATGGGCTCCCCGAGGCCCCAGCCGCCACTCCCAGTCCCCGGAGACCCTGCCGCCGCCCCTGGCGCCTGTGCCCATCCCTCTGCCCCTCCCAGACCTCTGGCCTTCCACCACTAGCCTCCCCCAGCCCACCTGGACTTCCCCGGCCTCTGACAACAAGGCCAGCCCCCAGGCCCACCAGCCTCCTGATCGTCTTCGTTCTTGGGCCTCTTCCCCTTCTGTGGGGCTGTCTGAACCTCCCCTCCCCCACCCGATTTTTCCCCCGCCCCCGGGGCAGGCGCAGAATAAATGTCTGTATGAAGTTAAAAATTAAAAATAAAAAAAAAGCTAAAAACAACTCAAAGTCCTTTGCTTTTGAATGTGCGCTTACCTGGTTTTCTCTAGAGGCACCACTGTGAGGTGGCTCAAGCCCTTAGGCTCTGGAGTTAGACATCTGGGTTCCCATTCCAATTCCACCACTTACTAGCTTTGTCATATTGGACGCATAACTTTTTTGCGCTTCTACTTCTTGATCTTTCAAGTGTCATCAGAAGATAATTAGACACCCACACAATAGCAATGGGAGATTTTAACACCCCACCGTCAACATGAAACAGATCAACGAGACAGAAAGTTGAAAAGGATATCCAGGAACTGAACTTAGCTCTGCACCAAGCAGACCGAATAGACATCTACATTAACTCTCCACCCCAAATCAACAGAATATACATTCTTCTCAGCACCACATCACACTTATTCCAAAACTGACCACATAGTTGGAAGGAAAGCACTCCTCCGCAAATGCAAAAGAACAGAAATTACAACCAACTGTCTCTCAGACCACAGGGCAGTCAAACTGGACCTCAGGATGAAGAAACTCACTCAAAACCGCTCAACTACACGGAAACGGAGCAATCTGCTCCTGAGTGACTACTGGGTACATAGCGAAATGAAGACAGAATAAAGATGTTCTTTGAAACCAATGAGAACAAAGACACAACATACCAGAATCTCTGGGATACATTGAAAGCAGTGTGTAGAGGGAAACGTAGCATTAAATGCCCACAAGAGAAAGCAGGAAAGATCTAAAATGGACACCCTCACGTCCCAATTCAAAGAATCAGGGAAGCAAGAGCAAACACCATGCCTGAATCAGTCAGTCAACTTCCAACAGGGCTCCAAGAGAGAATGAACCACCATGCCTCTTTAAATCCACGTTTCTATTTGGAATCTTCAATGAGAGATGAGACACTAAGCAGCTAGTTTTGGTGGAATGGCTGATTTTGTCAATGTTTTCGGTGTGTGAGTGTGTGTGTGTGTGTATGTATAGATAACTAAATTAAACTGATAATCTGGATGCTTACATTTCCATTCATTTAATTTGTGTATGTGAGCCCACGCACACGTATATACACACACACTAACACTTCCAGAACACTGACTTAGTGAAGAACTGGATTTCCAGTGTGTCAGACAAATTTCAGAAAGCGCTGAAGAAGGGCATTTCTGATGGATTTCACCGTTCCTGGAATTTTACTTTCCTTTATAACTTACAGTTCTTCTCTGGAGATTTAATAGATAAAAGTCTTTTGCAGTGTACGTTATTTCATTTTATTTTTATAATTTATTTCAATTGTCATTTTAAATTGACAAATAAAAATGATATATATTTATGGTGTACAACATGATGTTTCATATATGTATACATTGTGGAATGACACAAAAATCAAGCTAATTAACACATTCGTTTCCTCACATACTGATTTTATGGTGATGAGAACATGTTTCAAATCTACTCTGATAACACATTTCAAGTATACAGTACATAGTTACCCACTGTCGTTGCCGTGCTGTTCAACATATCTCTAGAACTATTCGTATCTGAAATTTTGTATCATTAGACTAACATCTCCCAATCCCTCCCCGGCCCCTGCCTCGGGTAAGCAGCGTTCTGCTCTCTACGACTCTGAGTTCCACTTTTTTACATTGCACATAGAAGTGAGATCGTGCAGTATTTGTATTTCTGTGTTTGCTTTTTAAAACTTTATGATGTATTGATGTATTTTTTCAGACAGTGTCGGAGTCTGTCACCAAGGCTGGAGTACAGTGACACAAACACGGCTCACCACGGCCTCCACCTCCCGGGGTCAAGAGATCCTCCCACTTCAGCCTCCTGAGTAGCTAGGACTACAGGCGTCCAACACCACACCTGGCTAATTTTTGTATTTTTTGTAGAGATGGTTGATCTCCAACTCCTGGGCTCAACTCTTCCTCCTCCCTTCTCCTCCCAAAGTCCTGGGATTACAGGCCTGAGCCACTGTGTCTGGCCTTTGCTTTATTTCACACAGTAGAACATCCTCTAGGCTCATTCATGTTGCTAATGATAAGATTTCTTTCTTTTTCAAGGCTGAATAGGATTCTATTGGATATATGTACCTATATAGATAGATAGATAGATAGATATACATTTATTATTATTGTTTTGGGGGGGATATGGTTTCGCTCGTGTTCCCCAGGCTGGAGTGCAGTGGCATGATTTCGGCTCACTACAACCTCTGCCTCCCAGGCTGAAGTGATTCTCCTGCCTCAGCTGAGATTAAAGGCATGTCCCATCATGTGCGGCCAATTTTGTGTTTCTAGGAGAGATGGGTTTTCACCATGTTGGCCAGGCTGGTCTCGAACTCCAACAATTCTACTTCAACTATTTATTGGATACAAATATTTATGTGTGAGAAACAAGATTTTCAAGAGTGAAAGATTTAAAAACGACTTAATTGTACATCAGTAAGAGGCTGGCTAACTAAATCAGAGTACGTTCATCCTTACAGAAGAATACTATGCAGCTAGAACAAAACCAAATGGAGGAAACTCTTCCAAATGGTAACTTGGAATGATGTTCAAGACTTATTGTAAAATAAGTTTACAGTAAGGTGTAAGGTACCTTATGGCAAAATTCTCTCAGAAATGTGTGTGTGGATTTCAAGTCATCCCAGTCCTAGAACATTGTGCTCTTTAGAGATGCCATACCTGTCTTTCCGTTTGTAATATCAAAGCAGTAATATCTTCTCTGGAGGCTTGTTGGGTGAATTGAATGGAAGAAAGTTAAGGAGGTAGCAGAACCATTGCTGTTTCCCCTCCATAGCCCTGCCACCCACTAAAGAAAGTTGGATGAGATTACTTAATGATTTCCCATTAAGTTGTATTTCCAAATATCATGATTACCATTTGAATGTAGTTGGTATGGAGCTTCGTGAGTGTGTGCTTCGTTTATTATGCATCACGTTCAGCTCCTTGTTATTTGCCTCCTAGTTATCATAGTAAAACTCTACTCCTCTACTCCGAGGAGCCCCTACCATCCGTATCGTCACTTTCCGGCCCAGCACTCTTCATGCTCGTTCGTTTAAAGTATTCTACATTGGGCAAATGAATCTTGGAATGCAAAAGCTACTGAATTTAGCGAGTTTGTGGAGGCGTTCCCACCGATCAGCAAGGTGGAGTTCCACACACCCGATGACTGCACAACTCCTATAAGGCAGCAATATGCTGCAAACCCAGACGGCCACTCTTCTCACCCCTCGTCCCTTTGCTGTTCTGGATAATGAGGTCAATAGTCACCTAGGCAACTTGCAAAACTAACTGAAATGGAGAAAGGCCTTCCGGCTGGTGACTAGCCGAGGTCCACCTGGCCCCAATAAGCTGCTGAACAAGAAGGGCTGCCAGAAATTTCCCCCTAGGGAATTTGGTGGAGACGAAGACCTGCTCACTGGACAACGGTTCCTCCCAGGATACCGCCAAGCTGAAGAAGCGGGCTCTGAGCCACCCCCTTTCACCCTCCTTTTCCCCACCCTGGCCTGGTGAAGGTGCGCGTCAGGATGTGGACTACTGAGCCCTAAAGAAACAAGTCCTTCCACTTTGACCCCACGGAGGATTGCCTGTGCGGATCTTCAACGAGTCTACCAGTGTCTAGACACGGGAGCAGTTCTGTCTGGCACAGCAGCTCCCTCAAGGAAGACAAGAGTGAGGAGAAAGGAAACTCAAGTCTGACCATTCTGTCCTGGGAGACAAGAGGAGGATCTCATCTCTCATCTTTCCAAGCAAGGCAACGAGACTTTCTCTCATCTTTCCAAGCAAGGCAAGGAGACTTTTTCTCATGAGGAAACAAAAAGAAGTTGGAAGGAACGAAACCAGCCTGGAAGGTGAATTCCTAAGGATTGCCCATTGAAACTGACAAAATGGCCCTTGTTTGACGAGAGGAATGAGCAGAGCATTGATGTGGTCAAAAAGGACTCGAGTGAGACTTTCCCAGCACGTTTCTACCAAAGCTTTGTCTAAGTTTCGCAAAACACTCTCCTAATAAGCAGATGTTTGGCTCTTCAGAAAGTCAACATGCAAAATGCCTTGAGCGTCCCATAACACTGATGCCATGATGTTGCCTTTGGTCTGCCCTCCTTTTCCTTTGACTGGACCACTGCCATCTCTTGGTAGCCATCGCTTTGATGACGCTTTGTCTTCAGGATCATATTGGCAAAGCCATGTTCCAAATTCCGGTTACAATTTGTCAAAGAGGTGCCCCAGGATCGTGATCCCTCCTGTTGAAAATTTCCACTGATAGCTCTCGTCGTCACTGCAGCTGATCTGGGCACAATGGTTTTCACAGCCACTGCAGGATTCATCTTCCACATCTTCTCATCTCTTCTTGAAACAAGCCATACCTCCGTAAAGAGTTGATTTCTTTGGGCTAGTGTCCTTAGAAGCTTTTCTTCAAACATCAATGATTTCTTCATTCTTCCACCCAAGCTTCACCGTCAGTTGGATGTTTCCTCTTGCTGCAATTTTAGCGGAATTCAAGTTGCACTGATAGGAGGCCTTTTCAGTGGATGTCTCATCCTTCTTAGTGCCTCCAATGAGATCCAGTTCAGAAAGGTTGTAAGAAGTTAGTACATGTTTATTTTAGTGAAAACGAATTGAAATCCATGCATAGATTTCTCACCATGTACATTTTCTATGAACTTTCGGAAGACCCCCTGTACTGAATATTGCCCAAATCCTGGGAGAGAAGTGGATGCGGTCCACTTCCTGTCTTCAGTTTGCCCACAGTGGAGGAGTGCACAGAGCAGGGAAAGGCAGCCCCAGAGAGAGGCATGCCCTCCAGCATGCAGCAGACTGCTGGCCCAGTCCTGGCTCCATGGGCTGCTGTGTGGGCCCAGCAAGCTGACCAACCTCCCTGAACCTTAATTTAATCCTAGGTAGCCCAATTCCACTCGCTATTATAGGACTGCTGTGCAGGGACAGTCAATTAACTTCAGAAAAGGAACCTAGCTCCAAGGTTGGCAACCGGGAATTCCAGTTGATTCCATGGGCGGACCCCCTGAGGAATTCCCAAGCTGAAGTCTCGTGGAAGATGAGGTTCAGTGTGACTAGACTGAAGCACCAATCCAATGAAGGGGAAGTCCCACCCACTCTGCCCTGTGCCTGTATAAAGGTGAGGCGGGGCGGCCGCGCCACTCATTGAAGCCGCCAGTTGGGAGAGGAGCAGAGCCAGGCCGGTGCTCCCGAAGGCAGCAAGATGTTGCGAGCCACAGCTCCCTGCTGGTTCCCACCTGCATACCCAGAAGCTAAGAAGGTGGCCGAGGAGGCGGCCCACGAGGCAAGCCGCCATTTGGGAGAGGAGCAGAGCCAGGTCGGTGTTCCCGAAGGCAGCAAGATGTTGCGAGCCACAGCTCCCTGCTGGTTCCCACTTGCATGCCCAGAAGCCAAGAAGGTGGCCGAGGAGGCGGCCCACGAGGCAAGCCGCCATTTGGGAGAGGAGCAGAGCCAGGTCGGTGTTCCCGAACGCAGCAAGATGTTGCGAGCCACAGCTCCCTGCTGGTTCCCACCTGCATGCCCAGAAGCCAAGAAGGTGGCCGAGGAGGCGGCCCTCGAGGCAAGCCGCCAGTTGGGAGAGGAGCAGAGCCAGGCCGATGCTCCCGAAGGCAGCAAGATGTTGCGAGCCACAGCTCCCTGCTGGTTCCCACCTGCATACCCAGAAGCTAAGAAGGTGGCCGAGGAGGCGCCCCACGAGGCAAGCCGCCATTTGGGGGTGGAGCAGAGCCAGGTCGGTGCTCCCGAAGGCAGCAAGTTGCTGCGAGCCACAGCTCCCTGCTGGTTCCCTCCTGCATACCCAGAAGCCAAGAAGGTGGCCGAGGAGGCGGCCCTCGAGGCTCCAGAATTCCCACTGCCCTCTCATCAGCCTGCCCAGAGCTTCGGGCTCTGCGTGCCCCAGATGCACAACCAGGCCTCAGCACTCGTGGACATCCGGGCGGAGCCCCAGAATAGGGGTCCGGCGGTGCCCCCAGCGTGGCCCAAGATGGCGACGGAGGCGTGGTACTTCCCCGCGCAGAGGGGGTCGGCCTGCTGCTTGCCAGCCGCCCCAAGGCTGACAGAGAGGCCCTGTGGAGTCCGCATCTCAGCCCCCAGGGAGAGGAAGAGGATCGCCCACTTTCCCAGCCCCTGCTTGGTCTCAGGTCGCACCGATGCCAAGAGAACCCGGGTGGCCGGCAGCAGCCAACGCTCCAATGGCTCCAGGGTCGGCACACAGCCACGGAAGACTGGTCGCAACAGACGGGGGAGGGCATGCAAGACCTCCACCACACTCAGCTCTAAGCGAATCGTCCGTCGTCCATCCTTACCGACTTGGAAGAAACCCATTATCCTCCGAAGGTCTCGCTGCCAAGTCCCCACCGTCATCCGCCGAGGCTATCTCCAACTGTTCACCAAAGAGTGTCTCAAGTTCTGCGCCTCCCAGCAGGAGGCCGAGGAGAAGGCGCTGAACGAGGAGAAGGTGGCCTACGACTGCAGCCCCAACAAGAACATGTACCTGAATGTGGTCCTGAACACCCTCAAGAGACTGAAGGGCCTGACCCCCAGCTCCATGCCGGGCCTCAGCAGGGCCGCCCTGTACAGCCGCCTCCAGGAGTTCCTGCTCACCCAGGACCAGCTCAAGGAGAACGGCTACCCCTTCCCGCACCCCGAGCGGCCCGGAGGCGCCGTCCTCTTCACTGGCCAGGGGAAGGGGCCCGGCGACTCCTCCTGCAGGGTCTGCTGCCGTTGTGGCACCGACTACCTGGTGTCCTCCTCGGGCCGCTGTCTACGCGACCAGTTGTGTTATTATCACTGGGGGCGGGTCCGCTCCAGCCAAGTGGCTGGAGGCCGGGTTAGCCAGTACACCTGCTGTGCAGCTGCTCCTGGCTCAGTGGGCTGCCAGGTGGCGAAGCAGCACGTGCGGGACGGCCGCAAGGAGAGCCTCCATGGCTTCGTGAAGACCTTCAAGAAAGAGTTTTCCACAGACGCTTATCCAGGAATCTACGCCTTGGACTGTGAGATGTGCTACACCACGCATGGCCTGGAGCTGACCCGCGTCACCGTGGTGGACGCCGACATGCAAGTGGTGTACGACACCTTCGTCAAGCCCGACAACGAGATCGTGGACTACAACACCAGGTTTTCCGGAGTGACCGAGGCCGACGTCGCCAAGACGAGCGTCACGTTGCCCGAAGTCCAAGCCATCCTGCTGAGCTTTTTCAGCGCCCAAACCATCCTCATCGGGCACAGCCTGGAGAGCGATCTGCTGGCCCTCAAGCTGATCCACAGCACCGTGGTGGACACGGCCGTGCTCTTCCCGCACTACCTGGGTTTCCCCTACAAGCGTTCCCTCAGGAATCTCGCGGCCGACTACCTGGGACAGATCATCCAGGACAGCCAGGACGGCCACAACTCCAGCGAGGACGCAAACGCCTGCCTGCAGCTGGCGATGTGGAAGGTTCGACAGCGCGCCCAGATCCAGCCACGCCACCGGTCCGCCTCTCCCGCCGCCCTGGCCTGTCCTGAGCCCCAGGCCTCTTCCCAAACTGCCATCGATCCCGAGAGCTAGCCCTGTCCACCTCGCCACAAAGCGAAAGAAACTGGAGCAGCCGGCGGCAGGAGAGGGCCAAAAGCCAAGACTAACCCCGACCCCGGACTCCCAGTCCCCCGGAGTCCCTGCCGCGGGCCGTCGTCCCTGTCCCCATCCCTCTGCCCCTCCCAGACCTCTGTCCTTCCACCAATGGGCTCCCCGAGGCCCCAGCCGCCACTCCCAGTCCCCGGAGACCCTGCCGCCGCCCCTGGCGCCTGTGCCCATCCCTCTGCCCCTCCCAGACCTCTGGCCTTCCACCACTAGCCTCCCCCAGCCCACCTGGACTTCCCCGGCCTCTGACAACAAGGCCAGCCCCCAGGCCCACCAGCCTCCTGATCGTCTTCGTTCTTGGGCCTCTTCCCCTTCTGTGGGGCTGTCTGAACCTCCCCTCCCCCACCCGATTTTTCCCCCGCCCCCGGGGCAGGCGCAGAATAAATGTCTGTATGAAGTTAAAAATTAAAAATAAAAAAAAAGCTAAAAACAACTGAAAGTCCTTTGCTTTTGAATGTGCGCTTACCTGGTTTTCTCTAGAGGCACCACTGTGAGGTGGCTCAAGCGCTTAGGCTCTGGAGTTAGACATCTGGGTTCCCATTCCAATTCCACCACTGACTAGCTTTGTCATATTGGACGCATAACTTTTTTGCGCTTCTACTTCTTGATCTTTCAAGTGTCATCAGAAGATAATTAGACACCCACACAATAGCAATGGGAGATTTTAACACCCCACCGTCAACATGAAACAGATCAACGAGACAGAAAGTTGAAAAGGATATCCAGGAACTGAACTTAGCTCTGCACCAAGCAGACCGAATAGACATCTACATTAACTCTCCACCCCAAATCAACAGAATATACATTCTTCTCAGCACCACATCACACTTATTCCAAAACTGACCACATAGTTGGAAGGAAAGCACTCCTCCGCAAATGCAAAAGAACAGAAATTACAACCAACTGTCTCTCAGACCACAGGGCAGTCAAACTGGACCTCAGGATGAAGAAACTCACTCAAAACCGCTCAACTACACGGAAACGGAGCAATCTGCTCCTGAGTGACTACTGGGTACATAGCGAAATGAAGACAGAATAAAGATGTTCTTTGAAACCAATGAGAACAAAGACACAACATACCAGAATCTCTGGGATACATTGAAAGCAGTGTGTAGAGGGAAACGTAGCATTAAATGCCCACAAGAGAAAGCAGGAAAGATCTAAAATGGACACCCTCACGTCCCAATTCAAAGAATCAGGGAAGCAAGAGCAAACACCATGCCTGAATCAGTCAGTCAACTTCCAACAGGGCTCCAAGAGAGAATGAACCACCATGCCTCTTTAAATCCACGTTTCTATTTGGAATCTTCAATGAGAGATGAGACACTAAGCAGCTAGTTTTGGTGGAATGGCTGATTTTGTCAATGTTTTCGGTGTGTGAGTGTGTGTGTGTGTGTATGTATAGATAACTAAATTAAACTGATAATCTGGATGCTTACATTTCCATTCATTTAATTTGTGTATGTGAGCCCACGCACACGTATATACACACACACTAACACTTCCAGAACACTGACTTAGTGAAGAACTGGATTTCCAGTGTGTCAGACAAATTTCAGAAAGCACTGAAGAAGGGCATTTCTGATGGATTTCACCGTTCCTGGAATTTTACTTTCCTTTATAACTTACAGTTCTTCTCTGGAGATTTAATAGATAAAAGTCTTTTGCAGTGTACGTTATTTCATTGTATTTTTATAATTTATTTCAATTGTCATTTTAAATTGACAAATAAAAATGATATATATTTATGGTGTACAACATGATGTTTCATATATGTATACATTGTGGAATGACACAAAAATCAAGCTAATTAACACATTCGTTTCCTCACATACTGATTTTATGGTGATGAGAACATGTTTCAAATCTACTCTGTTAGCACATTTCAAGTATACAGTACATAGTTACCCACTGTAGTTGCCGTGCTGTTCAACATATCTCTAGAACTATTCGTATCTGAAATTTTGTATCATTAGACTAACATCTCCCAATCCCTCCCCGGCCCCTGCCTCGGGTAAGCAGCGTTCTGCTCTCTACGACTCTGAGTTCCACTTTTTTACATTGCACATAGAAGTGAGATCGTGCAGTATTTGTATTTCTGTGTTTGCTTTTTAAAACTTTATGATGTATTGATGTATTTTTTCAGACAGTGTCGGAGTCTGTCACCAAGGCTGGAGTACAGTGACACAAACACGGCTCACCACGGCCTCCACCTCCCGGGGTCAAGAGATCCTCCCACTTCAGCCTCCTGAGTAGCTAGGACTACAGGCGTCCAACACCACACCTGGCTAATTTTTGTATTTTTTGTAGAGATGGTTGATCTCCAACTCCTGGGCTCAACTCTTCCTCCTCCCTTCTCCTCCCAAAGTCCTGGGATTACAGGCCTGAGCCACTGTGTCTGGCCTTTGCTTTATTTCACACACTAGAACATCCTCTAAGCTCATTCATGTTGCTAATGATAAGATTTCTTTCTTTTTCAAGGCTGAATAGGATTCTATTGGATATATGTACCTATATAGATAGATAGATAGATAGATATACATTTATTATTATTGTTTTGGGGGGGATATGGTTTCGCTCGTGTTCCCCAGGCTGGAGTACAGTGGCATGATTTCGGCTCACTACAACCTCTGCCTCCCAGGCTGAAGTGATTCTCCTGCCTCAGCTGAGATTAAAGGCATGTCCCATCATGTGCGGCCAATTTTGTGTTTCTAGGAGAGATGGGTTTTCACCATGTTGGCCAGGCTGGTCTCGAACTCCAACAATTCTACTTCAACTATTTATTGGATACAAATATTTATGTGTGAGAAACAAGATTTTCAAGAGTGAAAGATTTAAAAACGACTTAATTGTACATCAGTAAGAGGCTGGCTAACTAAATCAGAGTACGTTCATCCTTACAGAAGAATACTATGCAGCTAGAACAAAACCAAATGGAGGAAACTCTTCCAAATGGTAACTTGGAATGATGTTCAAGACTTATTGTAAAATAAGTTTACAGTAAGGTGTAAGGTACCTTATGGCAAAATTCTCTCAGAAATGTGTGTGTGGATTTCAAGTCATCCCAGTCCTAGAACATTGTGCTCTTTAGAGATGCCATACCTGTCTTTCCCTTTGTAATATCAAAGCAGTAATATCTTCTCTGGAGGCTTGTTGGGTGAATTGAATGGAAGAAAGTTAAGGAGGTAGCAGAACCATTGCTGTTTCCCCTCCATAGCCCTGCCACCCACTAAAGAAAGTTGGATGAGATTACTTAATGATTTCCCATTAAGTTGTATTTCCAAATATCATGATTACCATTTGAATGTAGTTGGTATGGAGCTTCGTGAGTGTGTGCTTCGTTTATTATGCATCACGTTCAGCTCCTTGTTATTTGCCTCCTAGTTATCATAGTAAAACTCTACTCCTCTACTCCGAGGAGCCCCTACCATCCGTATCGTCACTTTCCGGCCCAGCACTCTTCATGCTCGTTCGTTTAAAGTATTCTACATTGGGCAAATGAATCTTGGAAGGCAAAAGCTACTGAATTTAGCGAGTTTGTGGAGGCGTTCCCACCGATCAGCAAGGTGGAGTTCCACACACCCGATGACTGCACAACTCCTATAAGGCAGCAATATGCTGCAAACCCAGACGGCCACTCTTCTCACCCCTCGTCCCTTTGCTGTTCTGGATAATGAGGTCAATAGTCACCTAGGCAACTTGCAAAACTAACTGAAATGGAGAAAGGCCTTCCGGCTGGTGACTAGCCGAGGTCCACCTGGCCCCAATAAGCTGCTGAACAAGAAGGGCTGCCAGAAATTTCCCCCTAGGGAATTTGGTGGAGACGAAGACCTGCTCACTGGACAACGGTTCCTCCCAGGATACCCCCAAGCTGAAGAAGCGGGCTCTGAGCCATCCCCTTTCACCCTCCTTTTCCCCACCCTGGCCTGGTGAAGGTGCGCGTCAGGATGTGGACTACTGAGCCCTAAAGAAACAAGTCCTTCCACTTTGACCCCACGGAGGATTGCCTGTGCGGATCTTCAACGAGTCTACCAGTGTCTAGACACGGGAGCAGTTCTGTCTGGCACAGCAGCTCCCTCAAGGAAGACAAGAGTGAGGAGAAAGGAAACTCAAGTCTGACCATTCTGTCCTGGGAGACAAGAGGAGGATCTCATCTCTCATCTTTCCAAGCAAGGCAACGAGACTTTCTCTCATCTTCCCAAGCAAGGCAAGGAGACTTTTTCTCATGAGGAAACAAAAAGAAGTTGGAAGGAACGAAACCAGCCTGGAAGGTGAATTCCTAAGGATTGCCCATTGAAACTGACAAAATGGCCCTTGTTTGACGAGAGGAAGGAGCAGAGCATTGATGTGGCCAAAAAGGACTCGAGTGAGACTTTCCCAGCACGTTTCTACCAAAGCTTTGTCTAAGTTTCGCAAAACACTCTCCTAATAAGCAGATGTTTGGCTCTTCAGAAAGTCAACATGCAAAATGCCTTGAGCGTCCCATAACACTGATGCCATGATGTTGCCTTTGGTCTGCCCTCCTTTTCCTTTGACTGGACCACTGCCATCTCTTGGTAGCCATCGCTTTGATGACGCTTTGTCTTCAGGATCATATTGGCAAAGCCATGTTCCAAATTCCGGTTACAATTTGTCAAACAGGTGCCCCAGGATCGTGATCCCTCCTGTTGAAAATTTCCACTGATAGCTCTCGTCGTCACTGCAGCTGATCTGGGCACAATGGTTTTCACAGCCACTGCAGGATTCATCTTCCACATCTTCTCATCTCTTCTTGAAACAAGCCATACCTCCGTAAAGAGTTGATTTCTTTGGGCTAGTGTCCTTAGAAGCTTTTCTTCAAACATCAATGATTTCTTCATTCTTCCACCCAAGCTTCACCGTCAATTGGATGTTTGCTCTTGCTGCAATTTTAGCGGAATTCAAGTTGCACTGATAGGAGGCCTTTTCAGTGGATGTCTCATCCTTCTTAGTGCCTCCAATGAGATCCAGTTCAGAAAGGTTGTAAGAAGTTAGTACATGTTTATTTTAGTGAAAACGAATTGAAATCCATGCATAGATTTCTCACCATG
Organism: Pongo pygmaeus; assembly: GCF_028885625.2. Lineage (NCBI taxonomy): Eukaryota > Metazoa > Chordata > Mammalia > Primates > Hominidae > Pongo > Pongo pygmaeus. The sequence goes on from NC_072380.2 coordinate 53,445,943, forward strand.
TACATTTTCTATGAACTTTCGGAAGACCCCCTGTACTGAATATTGCCCAAATCCTGGGAGAGAAGTGGATGCGGTCCACTTCCTGTCTTCAGTTTGCCCACAGTGGAGGAGTGCACAGAGCAGGGAAAGGCAGCCCCAGAGAGAGGCATGCCCTCCAGCATGCAGCAGACTGCTGGCCCAGTCCTGGCTCCATGGGCTGCTGTGTGGGCCCAGCAAGCTGACCAACCTCCCTGAACCTTAATTTAATCCTAGGTAGCCCAATTCCACTCGCTATTATAGGACTGCTGTGCAGGGACAGTCAATTAACTTAAGAAAAGGAACCTAGCTCCAAGGTTGGCAACCGGGAATTCCAGTTGATTCCATGGGCGGACCCCCTGAGGAATTCCCAAGCTGAAGTCTCGTGGAAGATGAGGTTCAGTGTGACTAGACTGAAGCACCAATCCAATGAAGGGGAAGTCCCACCCACTCTGCCCTGTGCCTGTATAAAGGTGAGGCGGGGCGGCCGCGCCACTCATTGAAGCCGCCAGTTGGGAGAGGAGCAGAGCCAGGCCGGTGCTCCCGAAGGCAGCAAGATGTTGCGAGCCACAGCTCCCTGCTGGTTCCCACCTGCATACCCAGAAGCTAAGAAGGTGGCCGAGGAGGCGGCCCACGAGGCAAGCCGCCATTTGGGAGAGGAGCAGAGCCAGGTCGGTGTTCCCGAAGGCAGCAAGATGTTGCGAGCCACAGCTCCCTGCTGGTTCCCACCTGCATGCCCAGAAGCCAAGAAGGTGGCCGAGGAGGCGGCCCACGAGGCAAGCCGCCATTTGGGAGAGGAGCAGAGCCAGGTCGGTGTTCCCAAAGGCAGCAAGATGTTGCGAGCCACAGCTCCCTGCTGGTTCCCACCTGCATGCCCAGAAGCCAAGAAGGTGGCCGAGGAGGCGGCCCTCGAGGCAAGCCGCCAGTTGGGAGAGGAGCAGAGCCAGGCCGGTGCTCCCGAAGGCAGCAAGATGTTGCGAGCCACAGCTCCCTGCTGGTTCCCACCTGCATACCCAGAAGCTAAGAAGGTGGCCGAGGAGGCGCCCCACGAGGCAAGCCGCCATTTGGGGGTGGAGCAGAGCCAGGTCGGTGTTCCCGAAGGCAGCAAGATGCTGCGAGCCACAGCTCCCTGCTGGTTCCCTCCTGCATACCCAGAAGCCAAGAAGGTGGCCGAGGAGGCGGCCCTCGAGGCTCCAGAATTCCCACTGCCCTCTCATCAGCCTGCCCAGAGCTTCGGGCTCTGCGTGCCCCAGATGCACAACCAGGCCTCAGCACTCGTGGACATCCGGGCGGAGCCCCAGAATAGGGGTCCGGCGGTGCCCCCAGCGTGGCCCAAGATGGCGACGGAGGCGTGGTACTTCCCCGCGCAGAGGGGGTCGGCCTGCTGCTTGCCAGCCGCCCCAAGGCTGACAGAGAGGCCCTGTGGAGTCCGCATCTCAGCCCCCAGGGAGAGGAAGAGGATCGCCCACTTTCCCAGCCCCTGCTTGGTCGCAGGTCGCACCGATGCCAAGAGAACCCGGGTGGCCGGCAGCAGCCAACGCTCCAATGGCTCCAGGGTCGGCACACAGCCACGGAAGACTGGTCGCAACAGACGGGGGAGGGCATGCAAGACCTCCACCACACTCAGCTCTAAGCGAATCGTCCGTCGTCCATCCTTACCGACTTGGAAGAAACCCATTATCCTCCGAAGGTCTCGCTGCCAAGTCCCCACCGTCATCCGCCGAGGCTATCTCCAACTGTTCACCAAAGTGTCTCAAGTTCTGCGCCTCCAAGCAGGAGGCCGAGGAGAAGGCGCTGAACGAGGAGAAGGTGGCCTACGACTGCAGCCCCAACAAGAACATGTACCTGAATGTGGTCCTGAACACCCTCAAGAGACTGAAGGGCCTGACCCCCAGCTCCATGCCGGGCCTCAGCAGGGCCGCCCTGTACAGCCGCCTCCAGGAGTTCCTGCTCACCCAGGACCAGCTCAAGGAGAACGGCTACCCCTTCCCGCACCCCGAGCGGCCCGGAGGCGCCGTCCTCTTCACTGGCCAGGGGAAGGGGCCCGGCGACTCCTCCTGCAGGGTCTGCTGCCGTTGTGGCACCGACTACCTGGTGTCCTCCTCGGGCCGCTGTCTACGCGACCAGTTGTGTTATTATCACTGGGGGCGGGTCCGCTCCAGCCAAGTGGCTGCAGGCCGGGTTAGCCAGTACACCTGCTGTGCAGCTGCTCCTGGCTCAGTGGGCTGCCAGGTGGCAAAGCAGCACGTGCGGGACGGCCGCAAGGAGAGCCTCCATGGCTTCATGAAGACCTTCAAGAAAGAGTTTTCCACAGACGCTTATCCAGGAATCTACGCCTTGGACTGTGAGATGTGCTACACCACGCATGGCCTGGAGCTGACCCGCGTCACCGTGGTGGACGCCGACATGCAAGTGGTGTACGACACCTTCGTCAAGCCCGACAACGAGATCGTGGACTACAACACCAGGTTTTCCGGAGTGACCGAGGCCGACGTCGCCAAGACGAGCGTCACGTTGCCCGAAGTCCAAGCCATCCTGCTGAGCTTTTTCAGCGCCCAAACCATCCTCATCGGGCACAGCCTGGAGAGCGATCTGCTGGCCCTCAAGCTGATCCACAGCACCGTGGTGGACACGGCCGTGCTCTTCCCGCACTACCTGGGTTTCCCCTACAAGCGTTCCCTCAGGAATCTCGCGGCCGACTACCTGGGACAGATCATCCAGGACAGCCAGGACGGCCACAACTCCAGCGAGGACGCAAACGCCTGCCTGCAGCTGGCGATGTGGAAGGTTCGACAGCGCGCCCAGATCCAGCCACGCCACCGGTCCGCCTCTCCCGCCGCCCTGGCCTGTCCTGAGCCCCAGGCCTCTTCCCAAACTGCCATCGATCCCGAGAGCTAGCCCTGTCCACCTCGCCGCAAAGCGAAAGAAACTGGAGCAGCCGGCGGCAGGAGAGGGCCAAAAGCCAAGACTAACCCCGACCCCGGACTCCCAGTCCCCCGGAGTCCCTGCCGCGGGCCGTGGTCCCTGTCCCCATCCCTCTGCCCCTCCCAGACCTCTGTCCTTCCACCAATGGGCTCCCCGAGGCCCCAGCCGCCACTCCCAGTCCCCGGAGACCCTGCCGCCGCCCCTGGCGCCTGTGCCCATCCCTCTGCCCCTCCCAGACCTCTGGCCTTCCACCACTAGCCTCCCCCAGCCCACCTGGACTTCCCCGGCCTCTGACAACAAGGCCAGCCCCCAGGCCCACCAGCCTCCTGATCGTCTTCGTTCTTGGGCCTCTTCCCCTTCTGTGGGGCTGTCTGAACCTCCCCTCCCCCACCCGATTTTTCCCCCGCCCCCGGGGCAGGCGCAGAATAAATGTCTGTATGAAGTTAAAAATTAAAAATAAAAAAAAAGCTAAAAACAACTGAAAGTCCTTTGCTTTTGAATGTGCGCTTACCTGGTTTTCTCTAGAGGCACCACTGTGAGGTGGCTCAAGCCCTTAGGCTCTGGAGTTAGACATCTGGGTTCCCATTCCAATTCCACCACTTACTAGCTTTGTCATATTGGACGCATAACTTTTTTGCGCTTCTACTTCTTGATCTTTCAAGTGTCATCAGAAGATAATTAGACACCCACACAATAGCAATGGGAGATTTTAACACCCCACCGTCAACATGAAACAGATCAACGAGACAGAAAGTTGAAAAGGATATCCAGGAACTGAACTTAGCTCTGCACCAAGCAGACCGAATAGACATCTACATTAACTCTCCACCCCAAATCAACAGAATATACATTCTTCTCAGCACCACATCACACTTATTCCAAAACTGACCACATAGTTGGAAGGAAAGCACTCCTCCGCAAATGCAAAAGAACAGAAATTACAACCAACTGTCTCTCAGACCACAGGGCAGTCAAACTGGACCTCAGGATGAAGAAACTCACTCAAAACCGCTCAACTACACGGAAACGGAGCAATCTGCTCCTGAGTGACTCCTGGGTACATAGCGAAATGAAGACAGAATAAAGATGTTCTTTGAAACCAATGAGAACAAAGACACAACATACCAGAATCTCTGGGATACATTGAAAGCAGTGTGTAGAGGGAAACGTAGCATTAAATGCCCACAAGAGAAAGCAGGAAAGATCTAAAATGGACACCCTCACGTCCCAATTCAAAGAATCAGGGAAGCAAGAGCAAACTCCATGCCTGAATCAGTCAGTCAACTTCCAACAGGGCTCCAAGAGAGAATGAACCACCATGCCTCTTTAAATCCACGTTTCTATTTGGAATCTTCAATGAGAGATGAGACACTAAGCAGCTAGTTTTGGTGGAATGGCTGATTTTGTCAATGTTTTCGGTGTGTGAGTGTGTGTGTGTGTGTATGTATAGATAACTAAATTAAACTGATAATCTGGATGCTTACATTTCCATTCATTTAATTTGTGTATGTGAGCCCACGCACACGTATATACACACACACTAACACTTCCAGAACACTGACTTAGTGAAGAACTGGATTTCCAGTGTGTCAGACAAATTTCAGAAAGCGCTGAAGAAGGGCATTTCTGATGGATTTCACCGTTCCTGGAATTTTACTTTCCTTTATAACTTAGAGTTCTTCTCTGGAGATTTAATAGATAAAAGTCTTTTGCAGTGTACGTTATTTCATTTTATTTTTATAATTTATTTAAATTGTCATTTTAAATTGACAAATAAAAATGATATATATTTATGGTGTACAACATGATGTTTCATATATGTATACATTGTGGAATGACACAAAAATCAAGCTAATTAACACATTCGTTTCCTCACATACTGATTTTATGGTGATGAGAACATGTTTCAAATCTACTCTGATAGCACATTTCAAGTATACAGTACATAGTTACCCACTGTCGTTGCCGTGCTGTTCAACATATCTCTAGAACTATTCGTATCTGAAATTTTGTATCATTAGACTAACATCTCCCAATCCCTCCCCGGCCCCTGCCTCGGGTAAGCAGCGTTCTGCTCTCTACGACTCTGAGTTCCACTTTTTTACATTGCACATAGAAGTGAGATCGTGCAGTATTTGTATTTCTGTGTTTGCTTTTTAAAACTTTATGATGTATTGATGTATTTTTTCAGACAGTGTCGGAGTCTGTCACCAAGGCTGGAGTACAGTGACACAAACACGGCTCACCACGGCCTCCACCTCCCGGGGTCAAGAGATCCTCCCACTTCAGCCTCCTGAGTAGCTAGGACTACAGGCGTCCAACACCACACCTGGCTAATTTTTGTATTTTTTGTAGAGATGGTTGATCTCCAACTCCTGGGCTCAACTCTTCCTCCTCCCTTCTCCTCCCAAAGTCCTGGGATTACAGGCCTGAGCCACTGTGTCTGGCCTTTGCTTTATTTCACACACTAGAACATCCTCTAAGCTCATTCATGTTGCTAATGATAAGATTTCTTTCTTTTTCAAGGCTGAATAGGATTCTATTGGATATATGTACCTATATAGATAGATAGATAGATAGATATACATTTATTATTATTGTTTTGGGGGGGATATGGTTTCGCTCGTGTTCCCCAGGCTGGAGTGCAGTGGCATGATTTCGGCTCACTACAACCTCTGCCTCCCAGGCTGAAGTGATTCTCCTGCCTCAGCTGAGATTAAAGGCATGTCCCATCATGTGCGGCCAATTTTGTGTTTCTAGGAGAGATGGGTTTTCACCATGTTGGCCAGGCTGGTCTCGAACTCCAACAATTCTACTTCAACTATTTATTGGATACAAATATTTATGTGTGAGAAACAAGATTTTCAAGAGTGAAAGATTTAAAAACGACTTAATTGTACATCAGTAAGAGGCTGGCTAACTAAATCAGAGTATGTTCATCCTTACAGAAGAATACTATGCAGCTAGAACAAAACCAAATGGAGGAAACTCTTCCAAATGGTAACTTGGAATGATGTTCAAGACTTATTGTAAAATAAGTTTACAGTAAGGTGTAAGGTACCTTATGGCAAAATTCTCTCAGAAATGTGTGTGTGGATTTCAAGTCATCCCAGTCCTAGAACATTGTGCTCTTTAGAGATGCCATACCTGTCTTTCCCTTTGTAATATCAAAGCAGTAATATCTTCTCTGGAGGCTTGTTGGGTGAATTGAATGGAAGAAAGTTAAGGAGGTAGCAGAACCATTGCTGTTTCCCCTCCATAGCCCTGCCACCCACTAAAGAAAGTTGGATGAGATTACTTAATGATTTCCCATTAAGTTGTATTTCCAAATATCATGATTACCATTTGAATGTAGTTGGTATGGAGCTTCGTGAGTGTGTGCTTCGTTTATTATGCATCACGTTCAGCTCCTTGTTATTTGCCTCCTAGTTATCATAGTAAAACTCTACTCCTCTACTCCGAGGAGCCCCTACCATCCGTATCGTCACTTTCCGGCCCAGCACTCTTCATGCTCGTTCGTTTAAAGTATTCTACATTGGGCAAATGAATCTTGGAAGGCAAAAGCTACTGAATTTAGCGAGTTTGTGGAGGCGTTCCCACCGATCAGCAAGGTGGAGTTCCACACACCCGATGACTGCACAACTCCTATAAGGCAGCAATATGCTGCAAACCCAGACGGCCACTCTTCTCACCCCTCGTCCCTTTGCTGTTCTGGATAATGAGGTCAATAGTCACCTAGGCAACTTGCAAAACTAACTGAAATGGAGAAAGGCCTTCCGGCTGGTGACTAGCCGAGGTCCACCTGGCCCCAATAAGCTGCTGAACAAGAAGGGCTGCCAGAAATTTCCCCCTAGGGAATTTGGTGGAGACGAAGACCTGCTCACTGGACAACGGTTCCTCCCAGGATACCCCCAAGCTGAAGAAGCGGGCTCTGAGCCACCCCCTTTCACCCTCCTTTTCCCCACCCTGGCCTGCTGAAGGTGCGCGTCAGGATGTGGACTACTGAGCCCTAAAGAAACAAGTCCTTCCACTTTGACCCCACGGAGGATTGCCTGTGCGGATCTTCAACGAGTCTACCAGTGTCTAGACACGGGAGCAGTTCTGTCTGGCACAGCAGCTCCCTCAAGGAAGACAAGAGTGAGGAGAAAGGAAACTCAAGTCTGACCATTCTGTCCTGGGAGACAAGAGGAGGATCTCATCTCTCATCTTTCCAAGCAAGGCAACGAGACTTTCTCTCATCTTTCCAAGCAAGGCAAGGAGACTTTTTCTCATGAGGAAACAAAAAGAAGTTGGAAGGAACGAAACCAGCCTGGAAGGTGAATTCCTAAGGATTGCCCATTGAAACTGACAAAATGGCCCTTGTTTGACGAGAGGAATGAGCAGAGCATTGATGTGGTCAAAAAGGACTCGAGTGAGACTTTCCCAGCATGTTTCTACCAAAGCTTTGTCTAAGTTTCGCAAAACACTCTCCTAATAAGCAGATGTTTGGCTCTTCAGAAAGTCAACATGCAAAATGCCTTGAGCGTTCCATAACACTGATGCCATGATGTTGCCTTTGGTCTGCCCTCCTTTTCCTTTGACTGGACCACTGCCATCTCTTGGTAGCCATCGCTTTGATGACGCTTTGTCTTCAGGATCATATTGGCAAAGCCATGTTCCAAATTCCGGTTACAATTTGTCAAATAGGTGCCCCAGGATCGTGATCCCTCCTGTTGAAAATTTCCACTGATAGCTCTCGTCGTCACTGCAGCTGATCTGGGCACAATGGTTTTCACAGCCACTGCAGGATTCATCTTCCACATCTTCTCATCTCTTCTTGAAACAAGCCATACCTCCGTAAAGAGTTGATTTCTTTGGGCTAGTGTCCTTAGAAGCTTTTCTTCAAACATCAATGATTTCTTCATTCTTCCACCCAAGCTTCACCGTCAGTTGGATGTTTCCTCTTGCTGCAATTTTAGCGGAATTCAAGTTGCACTGATAGGAGGCCTTTTCAGTGGATGTCTCATCCTTCTTAGTGCCTCCAATGAGATCCAGTTCAGAAAGGTTGTAAGAAGTTAGTACATGTTTATTTTAGTGAAAACGAATTGAAATCCATGCATAGATTTCTCACCATGTACATTTTCTATGAACTTTCGGAAGACCCCCTGTACTGAATATTGCCCAAATCCTGGGAGAGAAGTGGATGTGGTCCACTTCCTGTCTTCAGTTTGCCCACAGTGGAGGAGTGCACAGAGCAGGGAAAGGCAGCCCCAGAGAGAGGCATGCCCTCCAGCATGCAGCAGACTGCTGGCCCAGTCCTGGCTCCATGGGTTGCTGTGTGGGCCCAGCAAGCTGACCAACCTCCCTGAACCTTAATTTAATCCTAGGTAGCCCAATTCCACTCGCTATTATAGGACTGCTGTGCAGGGACAGTCAATTAACTTCAGAAAAGGAACCTAGCTCCAAGGTTGGCAACCGGGAATTCCAGTTGATTCCATGGGCGGACCCCCTGAGGAATTCCCAAGCTGAAGTCTCGTGGAAGATGAGGTTCAGTGTGACTAGACTGAAGCACCAATCCAATGAAGGGGAAGTCCCACCCACTCTGCCCTGTGCCTGTATAAAGGTGAGGCGGGGCGGCCGCGCCACTCATTGAAGCCGCCAGTTGGGAGAGGAGCAGAGCCAGGCCGGTGCTCCCGAAGGCAGCAAGATGTTGCGAGCCACAGCTCCCTGCTGGTTCCCACCTGCATACCCAGAAGCTAAGAAGGTGGCCGAGGAGGCGGCCCACGAGGCAAGCCGCCATTTGGGAGAGGAGCAGAGCCAGGTCGGTGTTCCCGAAGGCAGCAAGATGTTGCGAGCCACAGCTCCCTGCTGGTTCCCACCTGCATGCCCAGAAGCCAAGAAGGTGGCCGAGGAGGCGGCCCTCAAGGCAAGCCGCCAGTTGGGAGAGGAGCAGAGCCAGGCCGGTGCTCCCGAAGGCAGCAAGATGTTGCGAGCCACAGCTCCCTGCTGGTTCCCACCTGCATACCCAGAAGCTAAGAAGGTGGCCGAGGAGGCGCCCCACGAGGCAAGCCGCCATTTGGGGGTGGAGCAGAGCCAGGTCGGTGTTCCCGAAGGCAGCAAGATGCTGCGAGCCACAGCTCCCTGCTGGTTCCCTCCTGCATACCCAGAAGCCAAGAAGGTGGCCGAGGAGGCGGCCCTCGAGGCTCCAGAATTCCCACTGCCCTCTCATCAGCCTGCCCAGAGCTTCGAGCTCTGCGTGCCCCAGATGCACAACCAGGCCTCAGCACTCGTGGACATCCGGGCAGAGCCCCAGAATAGGGGTCCGGCGGTGCCCCCAGCGTGGCCCAAGATGGCGACGGAGGCGTGGTACTTCTCCGCGCAGAGGGGGTCGGCCTGCTGCTTGCCAGCCGCCCCAAGGCTGACAGAGAGGCCCTGTGGAGTCCGCATCTCAGCCCCCAGGGAGAGGAAGAGGATCGCCCACTTTCCCAGCCCCTGCTTGGTCGCAGGTCGCACCGATGCCAAGAGAACCCGGGTGGCCGGCAGCAGCCAACGCTCCAATGGCTCCAGGGTCGGCACACAGCCACGGAAGACTGGTCGCAACAGACGGGGGAGGGCATGCAAGACCTCCACCACACTCAGCTCTAAGCGAATCGTCCGTCGTCCATCCTTACCGACTTGGAAGAAACCCATTATCCTCCGAAGGTCTCGCTGCCAAGTCCCCACCGTCATCCGCCGAGGCTATCTCCAACTGTTCACCAAAGAGTGTCTCAAGTTCTGCGCCTCCAAGCAGGAGGCCGAGGAGAAGGAGCTGAACGAGGAGAAGGTGGCCTACGACTGCAGCCCCAACAAGAACATGTACCTGAATGTGGTCCTGAACACCCTCAAGAGACTGAAGGGCCTGACCCCCAGCTCCATGCCGGGCCTCAGCAGGGCCGCCCTGTACAGCCGCCTCCAGGAGTTCCTGCTCACCCAGGACCAGCTCAAGGAGAACGGCTACCCCTTCCCGCACCCCGAGCGGCCCGGAGGCGCCGTCCTCTTCACTGGCCAGGGGAAGGGGCCCGGCGACTCCTCCTGCAGGGTCTGCTGCCGTTGTGGCACCGACTACCTGGTGTCCTCCTCGGGCCGCTGTCTACGCGACCAGTTGTGTTATTATCACTGGGGGCGGGTCCGCTCCAGCCAAGTGGCTGGAGGCCGGGTTAGCCAGAACACCTGCTGTGCAGCTGCTCCTGGCTCAGTGGGCTGCCAGGTGGCAAAGCAGCACGTGCGGGACGGCCGCAAGGAGAGCCTCCATGGCTTCGTGAAGACCTTCAAGAAAGAGTTTTCCACAGACGCTTATCCAGGAATCTACGCCTTGGACTGTGAGATGTGCTACACCACGCATGGCCTGGAGCTGACCCGCGTCACCGTGGTGGACGCCGACATGCAAGTGGTGTACGGCACCTTCGTCAAGCCCGACAACGAGATCGTGGACTACAACACCAGGTTTTCCGGAGTGACCGAGGCCGACGTCGCCAAGACGAGCGTCACGTTGCCCGAAGTCCAAGCCATCCTGCTGAGCTTTTTCAGCGCCCAAACCATCCTCATCGGGCACAGCCTGGAGAGCGATCTGCTGGCCCTCAAGCTGATCCACAGCACCGTGGTGGACACGGCCGTGCTCTTCCCGCACTACCTGGGTTTCCCCTACAAGCGTTCCCTCAGGAATCTCGCGGCCGACTACCTGGGACAGATCATCCAGGACAGCCAGGACGGCCACAACTCCAGCGAGGACACAAACGCCTGCCTGCAGCTGGCGATGTGGAAGGTTCGACAGCGCGCCCAGATCCAGCCACGCCACCGGTCCGCCTCTCCCGCCGCCCTGGCCTGTCCTGAGCCCCAGGCCTCTTCCCAAACTGCCATCGATCCCGAGAGCTAGCCCTGTCCACCTCGCCGCAAAGCGAAAGAAACTGGAGCAGCCGGCGGCAGGAGAGGGCCAAAAGCCAAGACTAACCCCGACCCCGGACTCCCAGTCCCCCGGAGTCCCTGCCGCGGGCCGTCGTCCCTGTCCCCATCCCTCTGCCCCTCCCAGACCTCTCTCCTTCCACCAATGGGCTCCCCGAGGCCCCAGCCGCCACTCCCAGTCCCCGGAGACCCTGCCGCCGCCCCTGGCGCCTGTGCCCATCCCTCTGCCCCTCCCAGACCTCTGGCCTTCCACCACTAGCCTCCCCCAGCCCACCTGGACTTCCCCGGCCTCTGACAACAAGGCCAGCCCCCAGGCCCACCAGCCTCCTGATCGTCTTCGTTCTTGGGCCTCTTCCCCTTCTGTGGGGCTGTCTGAACCTCCCCTCCCCCACCCGATTTTTCCCCCGCCCCCGGGGCAGGCGCAGAATAAATGTCTGTATGAAGTTAAAAATTAAAAATAAAAAAAAAGCTAAAAACAACTGAAAGTCCTTTGCTTTTGAATGTGCGCTTACCTGGTTTTCTCTAGAGGCACCACTGTGAGGTGGCTCAAGCGCTTAGGCTCTGGAGTTAGACATCTGGGTTCCCATTCCAATTCCACCACTGACTAGCTTTGTCATATTGGACGCATAACTTTTTTGCGCTTCTACTTCTTGATCTTTCAAGTGTCATCAGAAGATAATTAGACACCCACACAATAGCAATGGGAGATTTTAACACCCCACCGTCAACATGAAACAGATCAACGAGACAGAAAGTTGAAAAGGATATCCAGGAACTGAACTTAGCTCTGCACCAAGCAGACCGAATAGACATCTACATTAACTCTCCACCCCAAATCAACAGAATATACATTCTTCTCAGCACCACATCACACTTATTCCAAAACTGACCACATAGTTGGAAGGAAAGCACTCCTCCGCAAATGCAAAAGAACAGAAATTACAACCAACTGTCTCTCAGACCACAGGGCAGTCAAACTGGACCTCAGGATGAAGAAACTCACTCAAAACCGCTCAACTACACGGAAACGGAGCAATCTGCTCCTGAGTGACTACTGGGTACATAGCGAAATGAAGACAGAATAAAGATGTTCTTTGAAACCAATGAGAACAAAGACACAACATACCAGAATCTCTGGGATACATTGAAAGCAGTGTGTAGAGGGAAACGTAGCATTAAATGCCCACAAGAGAAAGCAGGAAAGATCTAAAATGGACACCCTCACGTCCCAATTCAAAGAATCAGGGAAGCAAGAGCAAACACCATGCCTGAATCAGTCAGTCAACTTCCAACAGGGCTCCAAGAGAGAATGAACCACCATGCCTCTTTAAATCCACGTTTCTATTTGGAATCTTCAATGAGAGATGAGACACTAAGCAGCTAGTTTTGGTGGAATGGCTGATTTTGTCAATGTTTTCGGTGTGTGAGTGTGTGTGTGTGTGTATGTATAGATAACTAAATTAAACTGATAATCTGGATGCTTACATTTCCATTCATTTAATTTGTGTATGTGAGCCCACGCACACGTATATACACACACACTAACACTTCCAGAACACTGACTTAGTGAAGAACTGGATTTCCAGTGTGTCAGACAAATTTCAGAAAGCACTGAAGAAGGGCATTTCTGATGGATTTCACCGTTCCTGGAATTTTACTTTCCTTTATAACTTACAGTTCTTCTCTGGAGATTTAATAGATAAAAGTCTTTTGCAGTGTACGTTATTTCATTGTATTTTTATAATTTATTTCAATTGTCATTTTAAATTGACAAATAAAAATGATATATATTTATGGTGTACAACATGATGTTTCATATATGTATACATTGTGGAATGACACAAAAATCAAGCTAATTAACACATTCGTTTCCTCACATACTGATTTTATGGTGATGAGAACATGTTTCAAATCTACTCTGTTAGCACATTTCAAGTATACAGTACATAGTTACCCACTGTAGTTGCCGTGCTGTTCAACATATCTCTAGAACTATTCGTATCTGAAATTTTGTATCATTAGACTAACATCTCCCAATCCCTCCCCGGCCCCTGCCTCGGGTAAGCAGCGTTCTGCTCTCTACGACTCTGAGTTCCACTTTTTTACATTGCACATAGAAGTGAGATCGTGCAGTATTTGTATTTCTGTGTTTGCTTTTTAAAACTTTATGATGTATTGATGTATTTTTTCAGACAGTGTCGGAGTCTGTCACCAAGGCTGGAGTACAGTGACACAAACACGGCTCACCACGGCCTCCACCTCCCGGGGTCAAGAGATCCTCCCACTTCAGCCTCCTGAGTAGCTAGGACTACAGGCGTCCAACACCACACCTGGCTAATTTTTGTATTTTTTGTAGAGATGGTTGATCTCCAACTCCTGGGCTCAACTCTTCCTCCTCCCTTCTCCTCCCAAAGTCCTGGGATTACAGGCCTGAGCCACTGTGTCTGGCCTTTGCTTTATTTCACACACTAGAACATCCTCTAAGCTCATTCATGTTGCTAATGATAAGATTTCTTTCTTTTTCAAGGCTGAATAGGATTCTATTGGATATATGTACCTATATAGATAGATAGATAGATAGATATACATTTATTATTATTGTTTTGGGGGGGATATGGTTTCGCTCGTGTTCCCCAGGCTGGAGTACAGTGGCATGATTTCGGCTCACTACAACCTCTGCCTCCCAGGCTGAAGTGATTCTCCTGCCTCAGCTGAGATTAAAGGCATGTCCCATCATGTGCGGCCAATTTTGTGTTTCTAGGAGAGATGGGTTTTCACCATGTTGGCCAGGCTGGTCTCGAACTCCAACAATTCTACTTCAACTATTTATTGGATACAAATATTTATGTGTGAGAAACAAGATTTTCAAGAGTGAAAGATTTAAAAACGACTTAATTGTACATCAGTAAGAGGCTGGCTAACTAAATCAGAGTACGTTCATCCTTACAGAAGAATACTATGCAGCTAGAACAAAACCAAATGGAGGAAACTCTTCCAAATGGTAACTTGGAATGATGTTCAAGACTTATTGTAAAATAAGTTTACAGTAAGGTGTAAGGTACCTTATGGCAAAATTCTCTCAGAAATGTGTGTGTGGATTTCAAGTCATCCCAGTCCTAGAACATTGTGCTCTTTAGAGATGCCATACCTGTCTTTCCCTTTGTAATATCAAAGCAGTAATATCTTCTCTGGAGGCTTGTTGGGTGAATTGAATGGAAGAAAGTTAAGGAGGTAGCAGAACCATTGCTGTTTCCCCTCCATAGCCCTGCCACCCACTAAAGAAAGTTGGATGAGATTACTTAATGATTTCCCATTAAGTTGTATTTCCAAATATCATGATTACCATTTGAATGTAGTTGGTATGGAGCTTCGTGAGTGTGTGCTTCGTTTATTATGCATCACGTTCAGCTCCTTGTTATTTGCCTCCTAGTTATCATAGTAAAACTCTACTCCTCTACTCCGAGGAGCCCCTACCATCCGTATCGTCACTTTCCGGCCCAGCACTCTTCATGCTCGTTCGTTTAAAGTATTCTACATTGGGCAAATGAATCTTGGAAGGCAAAAGCTACTGAATTTAGCGAGTTTGTGGAGGCGTTCCCACCGATCAGCAAGGTGGAGTTCCACACACCCGATGACTGCACAACTCCTATAAGGCAGCAATATGCTGCAAACCCAGACGGCCACTCTTCTCACCCCTCGTCCCTTTGCTGTTCTGGATAATGAGGTCAATAGTCACCTAGGCAACTTGCAAAACTAACTGAAATGGAGAAAGGCCTTCCGGCTGGTGACTAGCCGAGGTCCACCTGGCCCCAATAAGCTGCTGAACAAGAAGGGCTGCCAGAAATTTCCCCCTAGGGAATTTGGTGGAGACGAAGACCTGCTCACTGGACAACGGTTCCTCCCAGGATACCCCCAAGCTGAAGAAGCGGGCTCTGAGCCATCCCCTTTCACCCTCCTTTTCCCCACCCTGGCCTGGTGAAGGTGCGCGTCAGGATGTGGACTACTGAGCCCTAAAGAAACAAGTCCTTCCACTTTGACCCCACGGAGGATTGCCTGTGCGGATCTTCAACGAGTCTACCAGTGTCTAGACACGGGAGCAGTTCTGTCTGGCACAGCAGCTCCCTCAAGGAAGACAAGAGTGAGGAGAAAGGAAACTCAAGTCTGACCATTCTGTCCTGGGAGACAAGAGGAGGATCTCATCTCTCATCTTTCCAAGCAAGGCAACGAGACTTTCTCTCATCTTCCCAAGCAAGGCAAGGAGACTTTTTCTCATGAGGAAACAAAAAGAAGTTGGAAGGAACGAAACCAGCCTGGAAGGTGAATTCCTAAGGATTGCCCATTGAAACTGACAAAATGGCCCTTGTTTGACGAGAGGAAGGAGCAGAGCATTGATGTGGCCAAAAAGGACTCGAGTGAGACTTTCCCAGCACGTTTCTACCAAAGCTTTGTCTAAGTTTCGCAAAACACTCTCCTAATAAGCAGATGTTTGGCTCTTCAGAAAGTCAACATGCAAAATGCCTTGAGCGTCCCATAACACTGATGCCATGATGTTGCCTTTGGTCTGCCCTCCTTTTCCTTTGACTGGACCACTGCCATCTCTTGGTAGCCATCGCTTTGATGACGCTTTGTCTTCAGGATCATATTGGCAAAGCCATGTTCCAAATTCCGGTTACAATTTGTCAAACAGGTGCCCCAGGATCGTGATCCCTCCTGTTGAAAATTTCCACTGATAGCTCTCGTCGTCACTGCAGCTGATCTGGGCACAATGGTTTTCACAGCCACTGCAGGATTCATCTTCCACATCTTCTCATCTCTTCTTGAAACAAGCCATACCTCCGTAAAGAGTTGATTTCTTTGGGCTAGTGTCCTTAGAAGCTTTTCTTCAAACATCAATGATTTCTTCATTCTTCCACCCAAGCTTCACCGTCAATTGGATGTTTGCTCTTGCTGCAATTTTAGCGGAATTCAAGTTGCACTGATAGGAGGCCTTTTCAGTGGATGTCTCATCCTTCTTAGTGCCTCCAATGAGATCCAGTTCAGAAAGGTTGTAAGAAGTTAGTACATGTTTATTTTAGTGAAAACGAATTGAAATCCATGCATAGATTTCTCACCATGTACATTTTCTATGAACTTTCGGAAGACCCCCTGTACTGAATATTGCCCAAATCCTGGGAGAGAAGTGGATGCGGTCCACTTCCTGTCTTCAGTTTGCCCACAGTGGAGGAGTGCACAGAGCAGGGAAAGGCAGCCCCAGAGAGAGGCATGCCCTCCAGCATGCAGCAGACTGCTGGCCCAGTCCTGGCTCCATGGGCTGCTGTGTGGGCCCAGCAAGCTGACCAACCTCCCTGAACCTTAAT
Organism: Pongo pygmaeus; assembly: GCF_028885625.2. Taxonomy (NCBI): domain Eukaryota; kingdom Metazoa; phylum Chordata; class Mammalia; order Primates; family Hominidae; genus Pongo; species Pongo pygmaeus. Next base: position 53,462,157 of record NC_072380.2, read on the forward strand.
TTAATCCTAGGTAGCCCAATTCCACTCGCTATTATAGGACTGCTGTGCAGGGACAGTCAATTAACTTAAGAAAAGGAACCTAGCTCCAAGGTTGGCAACCGGGAATTCCAGTTGATTCCATGGGCGGACCCCCTGAGGAATTCCCAAGCTGAAGTCTCGTGGAAGATGAGGTTCAGTGTGACTAGACTGAAGCACCAATCCAATGAAGGGGAAGTCCCACCCACTCTGCCCTGTGCCTGTATAAAGGTGAGGCGGGGCGGCCGCGCCACTCATTGAAGCCGCCAGTTGGGAGAGGAGCAGAGCCAGGCCGGTGCTCCCGAAGGCAGCAAGATGTTGCGAGCCACAGCTCCCTGCTGGTTCCCACCTGCATACCCAGAAGCTAAGAAGGTGGCCGAGGAGGCGGCCCACGAGGCAAGCCGCCATTTGGGAGAGGAGCAGAGCCAGGTCGGTGTTCCCGAAGGCAGCAAGATGTTGCGAGCCACAGCTCCCTGCTGGTTCCCACCTGCATGCCCAGAAGCCAAGAAGGTGGCCGAGGAGGCGGCCCACGAGGCAAGCCGCCATTTGGGAGAGGAGCAGAGCCAGGTCGGTGTTCCCAAAGGCAGCAAGATGTTGCGAGCCACAGCTCCCTGCTGGTTCCCACCTGCATGCCCAGAAGCCAAGAAGGTGGCCGAGGAGGCGGCCCTCGAGGCAAGCCGCCAGTTGGGAGAGGAGCAGAGCCAGGCCGGTGCTCCCGAAGGCAGCAAGATGTTGCGAGCCACAGCTCCCTGCTGGTTCCCACCTGCATACCCAGAAGCTAAGAAGGTGGCCGAGGAGGCGCCCCACGAGGCAAGCCGCCATTTGGGGGTGGAGCAGAGCCAGGTCGGTGTTCCCGAAGGCAGCAAGATGCTGCGAGCCACAGCTCCCTGCTGGTTCCCTCCTGCATACCCAGAAGCCAAGAAGGTGGCCGAGGAGGCGGCCCTCGAGGCTCCAGAATTCCCACTGCCCTCTCATCAGCCTGCCCAGAGCTTCGGGCTCTGCGTGCCCCAGATGCACAACCAGGCCTCAGCACTCGTGGACATCCGGGCGGAGCCCCAGAATAGGGGTCCGGCGGTGCCCCCAGCGTGGCCCAAGATGGCGACGGAGGCGTGGTACTTCCCCGCGCAGAGGGGGTCGGCCTGCTGCTTGCCAGCCGCCCCAAGGCTGACAGAGAGGCCCTGTGGAGTCCGCATCTCAGCCCCCAGGGAGAGGAAGAGGATCGCCCACTTTCCCAGCCCCTGCTTGGTCGCAGGTCGCACCGATGCCAAGAGAACCCGGGTGGCCGGCAGCAGCCAACGCTCCAATGGCTCCAGGGTCGGCACACAGCCACGGAAGACTGGTCGCAACAGACGGGGGAGGGCATGCAAGACCTCCACCACACTCAGCTCTAAGCGAATCGTCCGTCGTCCATCCTTACCGACTTGGAAGAAACCCATTATCCTCCGAAGGTCTCGCTGCCAAGTCCCCACCGTCATCCGCCGAGGCTATCTCCAACTGTTCACCAAAGTGTCTCAAGTTCTGCGCCTCCAAGCAGGAGGCCGAGGAGAAGGCGCTGAACGAGGAGAAGGTGGCCTACGACTGCAGCCCCAACAAGAACATGTACCTGAATGTGGTCCTGAACACCCTCAAGAGACTGAAGGGCCTGACCCCCAGCTCCATGCCGGGCCTCAGCAGGGCCGCCCTGTACAGCCGCCTCCAGGAGTTCCTGCTCACCCAGGACCAGCTCAAGGAGAACGGCTACCCCTTCCCGCACCCCGAGCGGCCCGGAGGCGCCGTCCTCTTCACTGGCCAGGGGAAGGGGCCCGGCGACTCCTCCTGCAGGGTCTGCTGCCGTTGTGGCACCGACTACCTGGTGTCCTCCTCGGGCCGCTGTCTACGCGACCAGTTGTGTTATTATCACTGGGGGCGGGTCCGCTCCAGCCAAGTGGCTGCAGGCCGGGTTAGCCAGTACACCTGCTGTGCAGCTGCTCCTGGCTCAGTGGGCTGCCAGGTGGCAAAGCAGCACGTGCGGGACGGCCGCAAGGAGAGCCTCCATGGCTTCGTGAAGACCTTCAAGAAAGAGTTTTCCACAGACGCTTATCCAGGAATCTACGCCTTGGACTGTGAGATGTGCTACACCACGCATGGCCTGGAGCTGACCCGCGTCACCGTGGTGGACGCCGACATGCAAGTGGTGTACGACACCTTCGTCAAGCCCGACAACGAGATCGTGGACTACAACACCAGGTTTTCCGGAGTGACCGAGGCCGACGTCGCCAAGACGAGCGTCACGTTGCCCGAAGTCCAAGCCATCCTGCTGAGCTTTTTCAGCGCCCAAACCATCCTCATCGGGCACAGCCTGGAGAGCGATCTGCTGGCCCTCAAGCTGATCCACAGCACCGTGGTGGACACGGCCGTGCTCTTCCCGCACTACCTGGGTTTCCCCTACAAGCGTTCCCTCAGGAATCTCGCGGCCGACTACCTGGGACAGATCATCCAGGACAGCCAGGACGGCCACAACTCCAGCGAGGACGCAAACGCCTGCCTGCAGCTGGCGATGTGGAAGGTTCGACAGCGCGCCCAGATCCAGCCACGCCACCGGTCCGCCTCTCCCGCCGCCCTGGCCTGTCCTGAGCCCCAGGCCTCTTCCCAAACTGCCATCGATCCCGAGAGCTAGCCCTGTCCACCTCGCCGCAAAGCGAAAGAAACTGGAGCAGCCGGCGGCAGGAGAGGGCCAAAAGCCAAGACTAACCCCGACCCCGGACTCCCAGTCCCCCGGAGTCCCTGCCGCGGGCCGTGGTCCCTGTCCCCATCCCTCTGCCCCTCCCAGACCTCTGTCCTTCCACCAATGGGCTCCCCGAGGCCCCAGCCGCCACTCCCAGTCCCCGGAGACCCTGCCGCCGCCCCTGGCGCCTGTGCCCATCCCTCTGCCCCTCCCAGACCTCTGGCCTTCCACCACTAGCCTCCCCCAGCCCACCTGGACTTCCCCGGCCTCTGACAACAAGGCCAGCCCCCAGGCCCACCAGCCTCCTGATCGTCTTCGTTCTTGGGCCTCTTCCCCTTCTGTGGGGCTGTCTGAACCTCCCCTCCCCCACCCGATTTTTCCCCCGCCCCCGGGGCAGGCGCAGAATAAATGTCTGTATGAAGTTAAAAATTAAAAATAAAAAAAAAGCTAAAAACAACTGAAAGTCCTTTGCTTTTGAATGTGCGCTTACCTGGTTTTCTCTAGAGGCACCACTGTGAGGTGGCTCAAGCCCTTAGGCTCTGGAGTTAGACATCTGGGTTCCCATTCCAATTCCACCACTTACTAGCTTTGTCATATTGGACGCATAACTTTTTTGCGCTTCTACTTCTTGATCTTTCAAGTGTCATCAGAAGATAATTAGACACCCACACAATAGCAATGGGAGATTTTAACACCCCACCGTCAACATGAAACAGATCAACGAGACAGAAAGTTGAAAAGGATATCCAGGAACTGAACTTAGCTCTGCACCAAGCAGACCGAATAGACATCTACATTAACTCTCCACCCCAAATCAACAGAATATACATTCTTCTCAGCACCACATCACACTTATTCCAAAACTGACCACATAGTTGGAAGGAAAGCACTCCTCCGCAAATGCAAAAGAACAGAAATTACAACCAACTGTCTCTCAGACCACAGGGCAGTCAAACTGGACCTCAGGATGAAGAAACTCACTCAAAACCGCTCAACTACACGGAAACGGAGCAATCTGCTCCTGAGTGACTCCTGGGTACATAGCGAAATGAAGACAGAATAAAGATGTTCTTTGAAACCAATGAGAACAAAGACACAACATACCAGAATCTCTGGGATACATTGAAAGCAGTGTGTAGAGGGAAACGTAGCATTAAATGCCCACAAGAGAAAGCAGGAAAGATCTAAAATGGACACCCTCACGTCCCAATTCAAAGAATCAGGGAAGCAAGAGCAAACTCCATGCCTGAATCAGTCAGTCAACTTCCAACAGGGCTCCAAGAGAGAATGAACCACCATGCCTCTTTAAATCCACGTTTCTATTTGGAATCTTCAATGAGAGATGAGACACTAAGCAGCTAGTTTTGGTGGAATGGCTGATTTTGTCAATGTTTTCGGTGTGTGAGTGTGTGTGTGTGTGTATGTATAGATAACTAAATTAAACTGATAATCTGGATGCTTACATTTCCATTCATTTAATTTGTGTATGTGAGCCCACGCACACGTATATACACACACACTAACACTTCCAGAACACTGACTTAGTGAAGAACTGGATTTCCAGTGTGTCAGACAAATTTCAGAAAGCGCTGAAGAAGGGCATTTCTGATGGATTTCACCGTTCCTGGAATTTTACTTTCCTTTATAACTTAGAGTTCTTCTCTGGAGATTTAATAGATAAAAGTCTTTTGCAGTGTACGTTATTTCATTTTATTTTTATAATTTATTTAAATTGTCATTTTAAATTGACAAATAAAAATGATATATATTTATGGTGTACAACATGATGTTTCATATATGTATACATTGTGGAATGACACAAAAATCAAGCTAATTAACACATTCGTTTCCTCACATACTGATTTTATGGTGATGAGAACATGTTTCAAATCTACTCTGATAGCACATTTCAAGTATACAGTACATAGTTACCCACTGTCGTTGCCGTGCTGTTCAACATATCTCTAGAACTATTCGTATCTGAAATTTTGTATCATTAGACTAACATCTCCCAATCCCTCCCCGGCCCCTGCCTCGGGTAAGCAGCGTTCTGCTCTCTACGACTCTGAGTTCCACTTTTTTACATTGCACATAGAAGTGAGATCGTGCAGTATTTGTATTTCTGTGTTTGCTTTTTAAAACTTTATGATGTATTGATGTATTTTTTCAGACAGTGTCGGAGTCTGTCACCAAGGCTGGAGTACAGTGACACAAACACGGCTCACCACGGCCTCCACCTCCCGGGGTCAAGAGATCCTCCCACTTCAGCCTCCTGAGTAGCTAGGACTACAGGCGTCCAACACCACACCTGGCTAATTTTTGTATTTTTTGTAGAGATGGTTGATCTCCAACTCCTGGGCTCAACTCTTCCTCCTCCCTTCTCCTCCCAAAGTCCTGGGATTACAGGCCTGAGCCACTGTGTCTGGCCTTTGCTTTATTTCACACACTAGAACATCCTCTAAGCTCATTCATGTTGCTAATGATAAGATTTCTTTCTTTTTCAAGGCTGAATAGGATTCTATTGGATATATGTACCTATATAGATAGATAGATAGATAGATATACATTTATTATTATTGTTTTGGGGGGGATATGGTTTCGCTCGTGTTCCCCAGGCTGGAGTGCAGTGGCATGATTTCGGCTCACTACAACCTCTGCCTCCCAGGCTGAAGTGATTCTCCTGCCTCAGCTGAGATTAAAGGCATGTCCCATCATGTGCGGCCAATTTTGTGTTTCTAGGAGAGATGGGTTTTCACCATGTTGGCCAGGCTGGTCTCGAACTCCAACAATTCTACTTCAACTATTTATTGGATACAAATATTTATGTGTGAGAAACAAGATTTTCAAGAGTGAAAGATTTAAAAACGACTTAATTGTACATCAGTAAGAGGCTGGCTAACTAAATCAGAGTACGTTCATCCTTACAGAAGAATACTATGCAGCTAGAACAAAACCAAATGGAGGAAACTCTTCCAAATGGTAACTTGGAATGATGTTCAAGACTTATTGTAAAATAAGTTTACAGTAAGGTGTAAGGTACCTTATGGCAAAATTCTCTCAGAAATGTGTGTGTGGATTTCAAGTCATCCCAGTCCTAGAACATTGTGCTCTTTAGAGATGCCATACCTGTCTTTCCCTTTGTAATATCAAAGCAGTAATATCTTCTCTGGAGGCTTGTTGGGTGAATTGAATGGAAGAAAGTTAAGGAGGTAGCAGAACCATTGCTGTTTCCCCTCCATAGCCCTGCCACCCACTAAAGAAAGTTGGATGAGATTACTTAATGATTTCCCATTAAGTTGTATTTCCAAATATCATGATTACCATTTGAATGTAGTTGGTATGGAGCTTCGTGAGTGTGTGCTTCGTTTATTATGCATCACGTTCAGCTCCTTGTTATTTGCCTCCTAGTTATCATAGTAAAACTCTACTCCTCTACTCCGAGGAGCCCCTACCATCCGTATCGTCACTTTCCGGCCCAGCACTCTTCATGCTCGTTCGTTTAAAGTATTCTACATTGGGCAAATGAATCTTGGAAGGCAAAAGCTACTGAATTTAGCGAGTTTGTGGAGGCGTTCCCACCGATCAGCAAGGTGGAGTTCCACACACCCGATGACTGCACAACTCCTATAAGGCAGCAATATGCTGCAAACCCAGACGGCCACTCTTCTCACCCCTCGTCCCTTTGCTGTTCTGGATAATGAGGTCAATAGTCACCTAGGCAACTTGCAAAACTAACTGAAATGGAGAAAGGCCTTCCGGCTGGTGACTAGCCGAGGTCCACCTGGCCCCAATAAGCTGCTGAACAAGAAGGGCTGCCAGAAATTTCCCCCTAGGGAATTTGGTGGAGACGAAGACCTGCTCACTGGACAACGGTTCCTCCCAGGATACCCCCAAGCTGAAGAAGCGGGCTCTGAGCCACCCCCTTTCACCCTCCTTTTCCCCACCCTGGCCTGCTGAAGGTGCGCGTCAGGATGTGGACTACTGAGCCCTAAAGAAACAAGTCCTTCCACTTTGACCCCACGGAGGATTGCCTGTGCGGATCTTCAACGAGTCTACCAGTGTCTAGACACGGGAGCAGTTCTGTCTGGCACAGCAGCTCCCTCAAGGAAGACAAGAGTGAGGAGAAAGGAAACTCAAGTCTGACCATTCTGTCCTGGGAGACAAGAGGAGGATCTCATCTCTCATCTTTCCAAGCAAGGCAACGAGACTTTCTCTCATCTTTCCAAGCAAGGCAAGGAGACTTTTTCTCATGAGGAAACAAAAAGAAGTTGGAAGGAACGAAACCAGCCTGGAAGGTGAATTCCTAAGGATTGCCCATTGAAACTGACAAAATGGCCCTTGTTTGACGAGAGGAATGAGCAGAGCATTGATGTGGTCAAAAAGGACTCGAGTGAGACTTTCCCAGCATGTTTCTACCAAAGCTTTGTCTAAGTTTCGCAAAACACTCTCCTAATAAGCAGATGTTTGGCTCTTCAGAAAGTCAACATGCAAAATGCCTTGAGCGTTCCATAACACTGATGCCATGATGTTGCCTTTGGTCTGCCCTCCTTTTCCTTTGACTGGACCACTGCCATCTCTTGGTAGCCATCGCTTTGATGACGCTTTGTCTTCAGGATCATATTGGCAAAGCCATGTTCCAAATTCCGGTTACAATTTGTCAAATAGGTGCCCCAGGATCGTGATCCCTCCTGTTGAAAATTTCCACTGATAGCTCTCGTCGTCACTGCAGCTGATCTGGGCACAATGGTTTTCACAGCCACTGCAGGATTCATCTTCCACATCTTCTCATCTCTTCTTGAAACAAGCCATACCTCCGTAAAGAGTTGATTTCTTTGGGCTAGTGTCCTTAGAAGCTTTTCTTCAAACATCAATGATTTCTTCATTCTTCCACCCAAGCTTCACCGTCAGTTGGATGTTTCCTCTTGCTGCAATTTTAGCGGAATTCAAGTTGCACTGATAGGAGGCCTTTTCAGTGGATGTCTCATCCTTCTTAGTGCCTCCAATGAGATCCAGTTCAGAAAGGTTGTAAGAAGTTAGTACATGTTTATTTTAGTGAAAACGAATTGAAATCCATGCATAGATTTCTCACCATGTACATTTTCTATGAACTTTCGGAAGACCCCCTGTACTGAATATTGCCCAAATCCTGGGAGAGAAGTGGATGTGGTCCACTTCCTGTCTTCAGTTTGCCCACAGTGGAGGAGTGCACAGAGCAGGGAAAGGCAGCCCCAGAGAGAGGCATGCCCTCCAGCATGCAGCAGACTGCTGGCCCAGTCCTGGCTCCATGGGTTGCTGTGTGGGCCCAGCAAGCTGACCAACCTCCCTGAACCTTAATTTAATCCTAGGTAGCCCAATTCCACTCGCTATTATAGGACTGCTGTGCAGGGACAGTCAATTAACTTCAGAAAAGGAACCTAGCTCCAAGGTTGGCAACCGGGAATTCCAGTTGATTCCATGGGCGGACCCCCTGAGGAATTCCCAAGCTGAAGTCTCGTGGAAGATGAGGTTCAGTGTGACTAGACTGAAGCACCAATCCAATGAAGGGGAAGTCCCACCCACTCTGCCCTGTGCCTGTATAAAGGTGAGGCGGGGCGGCCGCGCCACTCATTGAAGCCGCCAGTTGGGAGAGGAGCAGAGCCAGGCCGGTGCTCCCGAAGGCAGCAAGATGTTGCGAGCCACAGCTCCCTGCTGGTTCCCACCTGCATACCCAGAAGCTAAGAAGGTGGCCGAGGAGGCGGCCCACGAGGCAAGCCGCCATTTGGGAGAGGAGCAGAGCCAGGTCGGTGTTCCCGAAGGCAGCAAGATGTTGCGAGCCACAGCTCCCTGCTGGTTCCCACCTGCATGCCCAGAAGCCAAGAAGGTGGCCGAGGAGGCGGCCCTCAAGGCAAGCCGCCAGTTGGGAGAGGAGCAGAGCCAGGCCGGTGCTCCCGAAGGCAGCAAGATGTTGCGAGCCACAGCTCCCTGCTGGTTCCCACCTGCATACCCAGAAGCTAAGAAGGTGGCCGAGGAGGCGCCCCACGAGGCAAGCCGCCATTTGGGGGTGGAGCAGAGCCAGGTCGGTGTTCCCGAAGGCAGCAAGATGCTGCGAGCCACAGCTCCCTGCTGGTTCCCTCCTGCATACCCAGAAGCCAAGAAGGTGGCCGAGGAGGCGGCCCTCGAGGCTCCAGAATTCCCACTGCCCTCTCATCAGCCTGCCCAGAGCTTCGAGCTCTGCGTGCCCCAGATGCACAACCAGGCCTCAGCACTCGTGGACATCCGGGCAGAGCCCCAGAATAGGGGTCCGGCGGTGCCCCCAGCGTGGCCCAAGATGGCGACGGAGGCGTGGTACTTCTCCGCGCAGAGGGGGTCGGCCTGCTGCTTGCCAGCCGCCCCAAGGCTGACAGAGAGGCCCTGTGGAGTCCGCATCTCAGCCCCCAGGGAGAGGAAGAGGATCGCCCACTTTCCCAGCCCCTGCTTGGTCGCAGGTCGCACCGATGCCAAGAGAACCCGGGTGGCCGGCAGCAGCCAACGCTCCAATGGCTCCAGGGTCGGCACACAGCCACGGAAGACTGGTCGCAACAGACGGGGGAGGGCATGCAAGACCTCCACCACACTCAGCTCTAAGCGAATCGTCCGTCGTCCATCCTTACCGACTTGGAAGAAACCCATTATCCTCCGAAGGTCTCGCTGCCAAGTCCCCACCGTCATCCGCCGAGGCTATCTCCAACTGTTCACCAAAGAGTGTCTCAAGTTCTGCGCCTCCAAGCAGGAGGCCGAGGAGAAGGAGCTGAACGAGGAGAAGGTGGCCTACGACTGCAGCCCCAACAAGAACATGTACCTGAATGTGGTCCTGAACACCCTCAAGAGACTGAAGGGCCTGACCCCCAGCTCCATGCCGGGCCTCAGCAGGGCCGCCCTGTACAGCCGCCTCCAGGAGTTCCTGCTCACCCAGGACCAGCTCAAGGAGAACGGCTACCCCTTCCCGCACCCCGAGCGGCCCGGAGGCGCCGTCCTCTTCACTGGCCAGGGGAAGGGGCCCGGCGACTCCTCCTGCAGGGTCTGCTGCCGTTGTGGCACCGACTACCTGGTGTCCTCCTCGGGCCGCTGTCTACGCGACCAGTTGTGTTATTATCACTGGGGGCGGGTCCGCTCCAGCCAAGTGGCTGGAGGCCGGGTTAGCCAGAACACCTGCTGTGCAGCTGCTCCTGGCTCAGTGGGCTGCCAGGTGGCAAAGCAGCACGTGCGGGACGGCCGCAAGGAGAGCCTCCATGGCTTCGTGAAGACCTTCAAGAAAGAGTTTTCCACAGACGCTTATCCAGGAATCTACGCCTTGGACTGTGAGATGTGCTACACCACGCATGGCCTGGAGCTGACCCGCGTCACCGTGGTGGACGCCGACATGCAAGTGGTGTACGGCACCTTCGTCAAGCCCGACAACGAGATCGTGGACTACAACACCAGGTTTTCCGGAGTGACCGAGGCCGACGTCGCCAAGACGAGCGTCACGTTGCCCGAAGTCCAAGCCATCCTGCTGAGCTTTTTCAGCGCCCAAACCATCCTCATCGGGCACAGCCTGGAGAGCGATCTGCTGGCCCTCAAGCTGATCCACAGCACCGTGGTGGACACGGCCGTGCTCTTCCCGCACTACCTGGGTTTCCCCTACAAGCGTTCCCTCAGGAATCTCGCGGCCGACTACCTGGGACAGATCATCCAGGACAGCCAGGACGGCCACAACTCCAGCGAGGACACAAACGCCTGCCTGCAGCTGGCGATGTGGAAGGTTCGACAGCGCGCCCAGATCCAGCCACGCCACCGGTCCGCCTCTCCCGCCGCCCTGGCCTGTCCTGAGCCCCAGGCCTCTTCCCAAACTGCCATCGATCCCGAGAGCTAGCCCTGTCCACCTCGCCGCAAAGCGAAAGAAACTGGAGCAGCCGGCGGCAGGAGAGGGCCAAAAGCCAAGACTAACCCCGACCCCGGACTCCCAGTCCCCCGGAGTCCCTGCCGCGGGCCGTCGTCCCTGTCCCCATCCCTCTGCCCCTCCCAGACCTCTCTCCTTCCACCAATGGGCTCCCCGAGGCCCCAGCCGCCACTCCCAGTCCCCGGAGACCCTGCCGCCGCCCCTGGCGCCTGTGCCCATCCCTCTGCCCCTCCCAGACCTCTGGCCTTCCACCACTAGCCTCCCCCAGCCCACCTGGACTTCCCCGGCCTCTGACAACAAGGCCAGCCCCCAGGCCCACCAGCCTCCTGATCGTCTTCGTTCTTGGGCCTCTTCCCCTTCTGTGGGGCTGTCTGAACCTCCCCTCCCCCACCCGATTTTTCCCCCGCCCCCGGGGCAGGCGCAGAATAAATGTCTGTATGAAGTTAAAAATTAAAAATAAAAAAAAAGCTAAAAACAACTGAAAGTCCTTTGCTTTTCAATGTGCGCTTACCTGGTTTTCTCTAGAGGCACCACTGTGAGGTGGCTCAAGCCCTTAGGCTCTGGAGTTAGACATCTGGGTTCCCATTCCAATTCCACCACTTACTAGCTTTGTCATATTGGACGCATAACTTTTTTGCGCTTCTACTTCTTGATCTTTCAAGTGTCATCAGAAGATAATTAGACACCCACACAATAGCAATGGGAGATTTTAACACCCCACCGTCAACATGAAACAGATCAACGAGACAGAAAGTTGAAAAGGATATCCAGGAACTGAACTTAGCTCTGCACCAAGCAGACCGAATAGACATCTACATTAACTCTCCACCCCAAATCAACAGAATATACATTCTTCTCAGCACCACATCACACTTATTCCAAAACTGACCACATAGTTGGAAGGAAAGCACTCCTCCGCAAATGCAAAAGAACAGAAATTACAACCAACTGTCTCTCAGACCACAGGGCGGTCAAACTGGACCTCAGGATGAAGAAACTCACTCAAAACCGCTCAACTACACGGAAACGGAGCAATCTGCTCCTGAGTGACTCCTGGGTACATAGCGAAATGAAGACAGAATAAAGATGTTCTTTGAAACCAATGAGAACAAAGACACAACATACCAGAATCTCTGGGATACATTGAAAGCCGTGTGTAGAGGGAAACATAGCATTAAATGCCCACAAGAGAAAGCAGGAAAGATCTAAAATGGACACCCTCACGTCCCAATTGAAAGAACCAGGGAAGCAAGAGCAAACACAATGTCTGAATCAGTCAGTCAACTTCCAACAGGGCTCCAAGAGAGAATGAACCACCATGCCTCTTTAAATCCACGTTTCTATTTGGAATCTTCAATGAGAGATGAGACACTAAGCAGCTAGTTTTGGTGGAATGGCTGATTTTGTCAATGTTTTCGGTGTGTGAGTGTGTGTGTGTGTGTGTATGTATAGATAACTACATTAAACTGATAATCTCGATGCTTACATTTCCATTCATTTAATTTGTGTATGTGAGCCCACGCACACGTATATACACACACACTAACACTTCCAGAACACTGACTTAGTGAAGAACTGGATTTCCAGTGTGTCAGACAAATTTCAGAAAGCGCTGAAGAAGGGCATTTCTGATGGATTTCACCGTTCCTGGAATTTAACTTTCCTTTATAACTTCGAGTTCTTCTCTGGAGATTTAATAGATAAAAGTCTTTTGCAGTGTACGTTATTTCATTGTATTTTTATAATTTATTTCAATTGTCATTTTAAATTGACAAATAAAAATGATATATATTTATGGTGTACAACATGATGTTTCATATATGTATACATTGTGGAATGACACAAAATCAAGCTAATTAACACATTCGTTTCCTCACATACTGATTTTATGGTGATGAGAACATGTTTCAAATCTACTCTGATAACACATTTCAAGTATACAGTACATAGTTACCCACTGTCGTTGCCGTGCTGTTAAACATATCTCTAGAACTATTCGTATCTGAAATTTTGTATCATTAGACTAACATCTCCCAATCCCTCCCCGGCCCCTGCCTCGGGTAAGCAGCGTTCTGCTCTCTACGACTCTGAGTTCCACTTTTTTACATTGCACATAGAAGTGAGATCGTGCAGTATTTGTATTTCTGTGTTTGCTTTTTAAAACTTTATGATGTATTGATGTATTTTTTCAGACAGTGTCGGAGTCTGTCACCAAGGCTGGAGTACAGTGACACAAACACGGCTCACCACGGCCTCCACCTCCCGGGGTCAAGAGATCCTCCCACTTCAGCCTCCTGAGTAGCTAGGACTACAGGCGTCCAACACCACACCTGGCTAATTTTTGTATTTTTTGTAGAGATGGTTGATCTCCAACTCCTGGGCTCAACTCTTCCTCCTCCCTTCTCCTCCCAAAGTCCTGGGATTACAGGCCTGAGCCACTGTGTCTGGCCTTTGCTTTATTTCACACAGTAGAACATCCTCTAAGCTCATTCATGTTGCTAATGATAAGATTTCTTTCTTTTTCAAGGCTGAATAGGATTCTATTGGATATATGTACCTATATAGATAGATAGATAGATAGATATACATTTATTATTATTGTTTTGGGGGGGATATGGTTTCGCTCGTGTTCCCCAGGCTGGAGTGCAGTGGCATGATTTCGGCTCACTACAACCTCTGCCTCCCAGGCTGAAGTGATTCTCCTGCCTCAGCTGAGATTAAAGGCATGTCCCATCATGTGCGGCCAATTTTGTGTTTCTAGGAGAGATGGGTTTTCACCATGTTGGCCAGGCTGGTCTCGAACTCCAACAATTCTACTTCAACTATTTATTGGATACAAATATTTATGTGTGAGAAACAAGATTTTCAAGAGTGAAAGATTTAAAAACGACTTAATTGTACATCAGTAAGAGGCTGGCTAACTAAATCAGAGTACGTTCATCCTTACAGAAGAATACTATGCAGCTAGAACAAAACCAAATAGAGGAAACTCTTCCAAATGGTAACTTGGAATGATGTTCAAGACTTATTGTAAAATAAGTTTACAGTAAGGTGTAAGGTACCTTATGGCAAAATTCTCTCAGAAATGTGTGTGTGGATTTCAAGTCATCCCAGTCCTAGAACATTGTGCTCTTTAGAGATGCCATACCTGTCTTTCCCTTTGTAATATCAAAGCAGTAATATCTTCTCTGGAGGCTTGTTGGGTGAATTGAATGGAAGAAAGTTAAGGAGGTAGCAGAACCATTGCTGTTTCCCCTCCATAGCCCTGCCACCCACTAAAGAAAGTTGGATGAGATTACTTAATGATTTCCCATTAAGTTGTATTTCCAAATATCATGATTACCATTTGAATGTAGTTGGTATGGAGCTTCGTGAGTGTGTGCTTCGTTTACTATGCATCACGTTCAGCTCCTTGTTATTTGCCTCCTAGTTATCATAGTAAAACTCTACTCCTCTACTCCGAGGAGCCCCTACCATCCGTATCGTCACTTTCCGGCCCAGCACTCTTCATGCTCGTTCGTTTAAAGTATTCTACATTGGGCAAATGAATCTTGGAAGGCAAAAGCTACTGAATTTAGCGAGTTTGTGGAGGCGTTCCCACCGATCAGCAAGGTGGAGTTCCACACACCCGATGACTGCACAACTCCTATAAGGCAGCAATATGCTGCAAACCCAGACGGCCACTCTTCTCACCCCTCGTCCCTTTGCTGTTCTGGATAATGAGGTCAATAGTCACCTAGGCAACTTGCAAAACTAACTGAAATGGAGAAAGGCCTTCCGGCTGGTGACTAGCCGAGGTCCACCTGGCCCCAATAAGCTGCTGAACAAGAAGGGCTGCCAGAAATTTCCCCCTAGGGAATTTGGTGGAGACGAAGACCTGCTCACTGGACAACGGTTCCTCCCAGGATAACCCCAAGCTGAAGAAGCGGGCTCTGAGCCATCCCCTTTCACCCTCCTTTTCCCCACCCTGGCCTGGTGAAGGTGCGCGTCAGGATGTGGACTACTGAGCCCTAAAGAAACAAGTCCTTCCACTTTGACCCCACGGAGGATTGCCTGTGCGGATCTTCAACGAGTCTACCAGTGTCTAGACACGGGAGCAGTTCTGTCTGGCACAGCAGCTCCCTCAAGGAAGACAAGAGTGAGGAGAAAGGAAACTCAAGTCTGACCATTCTGTCCTGGGAGACAAGAGGAGGATCTCATCTCTCATCTTTCCAAGCAAGGCAACGAGACTTTCTCTCATCTTTCCAAGCAAGGCAAGGAGACTTTTTCTCATGAGGAAACAAAAAGAAGTTGGAAGGAACGAAACCAGCCTGGAAGGTGAATTCCTAAGGATTGCCCATTGAAACTGACAAAATGGCCCTTGTTTGACGAGAGGAATGAGCAGAGCATTGATGTGGTCAAAAAGGACTCGAGTGAGACTTTCCCAGCACGTTTCTACCAAAGCTTTGTCTAAGTTTCGCAAAACACTCTCCTAATAAGCAGATGTTTGGCTCTTCAGAAAGTCAACATGCAAAATGCCTTGAGCGTCCCATAACACTGATGCCATGATGTTGCCTTTGGTCTGCCCTCCTTTTCCTTTGACTGGACCACTGCCATCTCTTGGTAGCCATCGCTTTGATGACGCTTTGTCTTCAGGATCATATTGGCAAAGCCATGTTCCAAATTCCGGTTACAATTTGTCAAACAGGTGCCCCAGGATCGTGATCCCTCCTGTTGAAAATTTCCACTGATAGCTCTCGTCGTCACTGCAGCTGATCTGGGCACAATGGTTTTCACAGCCACTGCAGGATTCATCTTCCACATCTTCTCATCTCTTCTTGAAACAAGCCATACCTCCGTAAAGAGTTGATTTCTTTGGGCTAGTGTCCTTAGAAGCTTTTCTTCAAACATCAATGATTTCTTCATTCTTCCACCCAAGCTTCACCGTCAATTGGATGTTTGCTCTTGCTGCAATTTTAGCGGAATTCAAGTTGCACTGATAGGAGGCCTTTTCAGTGGATGTCTCATCCTTCTTAGTGCCTCCAATGAGATCCAGTTCAGAAAGGTTGTAAGAAGTTAGTACATGTTAATTTTAGTGAAAACGAATTGAAATCCATGCATAGATTTCTCACCATGTACATTTTCTATGAACTTTCGGAAGACCCCCAGTACTGAATATTGCCCAAATCCTGGGAGAGAAGTGGATGCGGTCCACTTCCTGTCTTCAGTTTGCCCACAGTGGAGGAGTGCACAGAGCAGGGAAAGGCAGCCCCAGAGAGAGGCATGCCCTCCAGCATGCAGCAGACTGCTGGCCCAGTCCTGGCTCCATGGGTTGCTGTGTGGGCCCAGCAAGCTGACCAACCTCCCTGAACCTTAATTTAATCCTAGGTAGCCCAATTCCACTCGCTATTATAGGACGGCTGTGCAGGGACAGTCAATTAACTTAAGAAAAGGAACCTAGCTCCAAGGTTGGCAACCGGGAATTCCAGTTGATTCCATGGGCGGACCCCCTGAGGAATTCCCAAGCTGAAGTCTCGTGGAAGATGAGGTTCAGTGTGACTAGACTGAAGCACCAATCCAATGAAGGGGAAGTCCCACCCACTCTGCCCTGTGCCTGTATAAAGGTGAGGCGGGGCGGCCGCGCCACTCATTGAAGCCGCCAGTTGGGAGAGGAGCAGAGCCAGGCCGGTGCTCCCGAAGGCAGCAAGATGTTGCGAGCCACAGCTCCCTGCTGGTTCCCACCTGCATACCCAGAAGCTAAGAAGGTGGCCGAGGAGGCGGCCCACGAGGCAAGCCTCCATTTGGGAGAGGAGCAGAGCCAGGTCGGTGTTCCCGAAGGCAGCAAGATGTTGCGAGCCACAGCTCCCTGCTGGTTCCCACCTGTATGACCAGAAGCCAAGAAGGTGGCCGAGGAGGCGGCCCTCGAGGCAAGCCGCCAGTTGGGAGAGGAGCAGAGCCAGGCCGGTGTTCCCGAAGGCAGCAAGATGTTGCGAGCCACAGCTCCCTGCTGGTTCCCACCTGCATACCCAGAAGCTAAGAAGGTGGCCGAGGAGGCGCCCCACGAGGCAAGCCGCCATTTGGGAGTGGAGCAGAGCCAGGTCAGTGTTCCCGAAGGCAGCAAGATGTTGCGAGCCACAGCTCCCTGCTGGTTCCCTCCTGCATACCCAGAAGCCAAGAAGGTGGCCGAGGAGGCGGCCCTCGAGGCTCCAGAATTCCCACTGCCCTCTCATCAGCCTGCCCAGAGCTTCGGGCTCTGCGTGCCCCAGATGCACAACCAGGCCTCAGCACTCGTGGACATCCGGGCGGAGCCCCAGAATAGGGGTCCGGCGGTGCCCCCAGCATGGCCCTAGATGGCGACGGAGGCGTGGTACTTCCCCGCGCAGAGGGGGTCGGCCTGCTGCTTGCCAGCCACCCCAAGGCTGACAGAGAGGCCCTGTGGAGTCCGCATCTCAGCCCCCAGGGAGAGGAAGAGGATCGCCCACTTTCCCAGCCCCTGCTTGGTCGCAGGTCGCACCGATGCCAAGAGAACCCGGGTGGCCGGCAGCAGCCAACGCTCCAATGGCTCCAGGGTCGGCACACAGCCACGGAAGACTGGTCGCAACAGACGGGGGAGGGCATGCAAGACCTCCACCACACTCAGCTCTAAGCGAATCGTCCGTCGTCCATCCTTACCGACTTGGAAGAAACCCATTATCCTCCGAAGGTCTCGCTGCCAAGTCCCCACCGTCATCCGCCGAGGCTATCTCCAACTGTTCACCAAAGAGTGTCTCAAGTTCTGCGCCTCCCAGCAGGAGGCCGAGGAGAAGGCGCTGAACGAGGAGAAGGTGGCCTACGACTGCAGCCCCAACAAGAACATGTAAATGAATGTGGTCCTGAACACACTCAAGAGACTGAAGGGCCTGACCCCCAGCTCCATGCCGGGCCTCAGCAGGGCCGCCCCGTACAGCCACCTCCAGGAGTTCCTGCTCACCCAGGACCAGCTCAAGGAGAACGGCTACCCCTTCCCGCACCCCGAGCGGCCCGGAGGCGCCGTCCTCTTCACTGGCCAGGGGAAGGGGCCCGGCGATTCCTCCTGCAGGGTCTGCTGCCGTTGTGGCACCGACTACCTGGTGTCCTCCTCGGGCCGCTGTCTACGCGACCAGTTGTGTTATTATCACTGGGGGCGGGTCCGCTCCAACCAAGTGGCTGGAGGCCGGGTTAGCCAGTACACCTGCTGTGCAGCTGCTCCTGGCTCAGTGGGCTGCCAGGTGGCAAAGCAGCACGTGCGGGACGGCCGCAAGGAGAGCCTCCATGGCTTCGTGAAGACCTTCAAGAAAGAGTTTTCCACAGACGCTTATCCAGGAATCTACGCCTTGGACTGTGAGATGCGCTACACCACGCATGGCCTGGAGCTGACCCGCGTCACCGTGGTGGACGCCGACATGCAAGTGGTGTACGACACCTTCGTCAAGCCCGACAACGAGATCGTGGACTACAACACCAGGTTTTCCGGAGTGACCGAGGCCGACGTCGCCAAGACGAGCGTCACGTTGCCCGAAGTCCAAGCCATCCTGCTGAGCTTTTTCAGCGCCCAAACCATCCTCATCGGGCACAGCCTGGAGAGCGATCTGCTGGCCCTCAAGCTGATCCACAGCACCGTGGTGGACACGGCCGTGCTCTTCCCGCACTACCTGGGTTTCCCCTACAAGCGTTCCCTCAGGAATCTCGCGGCCGACTACCTGGGACAGATCATCCAGGACAGCCAGGACGGCCACAACTCCAGCGAGGATGCAAACGCCTGCCTGCAGCTGGCGATGTGGAAGGTTCGACAGCGCGCCCAGATCCAGCCACGCCACCGGTCCGCCTCTCCCGCCGCCCTGGCCTGTCCTGAGCCCCAGGCCTCTTCCCAAACTGCCATCGATCCCGAGAGCTAGCCCTGTCCACCTCGGCTCAAAGCGAAAGAAACTGGAGCAGCCGGTGGCAGGAGAGGGCCAAAAGCCAAGACTAACCCCGACCCCGGACTCCCAGTCCCCCGGAGTCCCTGCCGCGGGCCGTCGTCCCTGTCCCCATCCCTCTGCCCCTCCCAGACCTCTGTCCTTCCACCAATGGGCTCCCCGAGGCCCCAGCCGCCACTCCCAGTCCCCGGAGACCCTGCCGCCGCCCCTGGCGCCTGTGCCCATCCCTCTGCCCCTCCCAGACCTCTGGCCTTCCACCACTAGCCTCCCCCAGCCCACCTGGAATTCCCCGGCCTCTGACAACAAGGCCAGCCCCCAGGCCCACCAGCCTCCTGATCGTCTTCGTTCTTGGGCCTCTTCCCCTTCTGTGGGGCTGTCTGAACCTCCCCTCCCCCACCCGATTTTTCCCCCGCCCCCGGGGCAGGCGCAGAATAAATGTCTGTATGAAGTTAAAAATTAAAAATAAAAAAAAAGCTAAAAACAACGGAAAGTCCTTTGCTTTTGAATGTGCGCTTACCTGGTTTTCTCTAGAGGCACCACTGTGAGGTGGCTCAAGCCCTTAGGCTCTGGAGTTAGACATCTGGGTTCCCATTCCAATTCCACCACTTACTAGCTTTGTCATATTGGACGCATAACTTTTTTGCGCTTCTACTTCTTGATCTTTCAAGTGTCATCAGAAGATAATTAGACACCCACGCAATAGCAATGGGAGATTTTAACACCCCACCGTCAACATGAAACAGATCAACGAGACAGAAAGTTGAAAAGGATATCCAGGAACTGAACTTAGCTCTGCACCAAGCAGACCGAATAGACATCTACATTAACTCTCCACCCCAAATCAACAGAATATACATTCTTCTCAGCACCACATCACACTTATTCCAAAACTGACCACATAGTTGGAAGGAAAGCACTCCTCCGCAAATGCAAAAGAACAGAAATTACAACCAACTGTCTCTCAGACCACAGGGCAGTCAAACTGGACCTCAGGATGAAGAAACTCACTCAAAACCGCTCAACTACACGGAGACGGAGCAATCTGCTCCTGAGTGACTACTGGGTACATAGCGAAATGAAGACAGAATAAAGATGTTCTTTGAAACCAATGAGAACAAAGACACAACATACCAGAATCTCTGGGATACATTGAAAGCAGTGTGTAGAGGGAAACGTAGCATTAAATGCCCACAAGAGAAAGCAGGAAAGATCTAAAATGGACACCCTCACGTCCCAATTCAAAGAACCAGGGAAGCAAGAGCAAACACAATGTCTGAATCAGTCAGTCAACTTCCAACAGGGCTCCAAGAGAGAATGAACCACCATGCCTCTTTAAATCCACGTTTCTATTTGGAATCTTCAATGAGAGATGAGACACTAAGCAGCTAGTTTTGGTGGAATGGCTGATTTTGTCAATGTTTTCGGTGTGTGAGTGTGTGTGTGCGTGTATGTATAGATAACTAAATTAAACTGATAATCTGGATGCTTACATTTCCATTCATTTAATTTGTGTATGTGAGCCCACGCACACGTATATACACACACACTAACACTTCCAGAACACTGACTTAGTCAAGAACTGGATTTCCAGTGTGTCAGACAAATTTCAGAAAGCGCTGAAGAAGGGCATTTCTGATGGATTTCACCGTTCCTGGAATTTTATTTTCCTTTATAACTTAGAGTTCTTCTCTGGAGATTTAATAGATAAAAGTCTTTTGCAGTGTACGTTATTTCATTTTATTTTTATAATTTATTTAAATTGTCATTTTAAATTGACAAATAAAAATGATATATATTTATGGTGTACAACATGATGTTTCATATATGTATACATTGTGGAATGACACAAAAATCAAGCTAATTAACACATTCGTTTCCTCACATACTGATTTTATGGTGATGAGAACATGTTTCAAATCTACTCTGATAGCACATTTCAAGTATACAGTACATAGTTACCCACTGTAGTTGCCGTGCTGTTCAACATATCTCTAGAACTATTCGTATCTGAAATTTTGTATCATTAGACTAACATCTCCCAATCCCTCCCCGGCCCCTGCCTCGGGTAAGCAGCGTTCTGCTCTCTACGACTCTGAGTTCCACTTTTTTACATTGCACATAGAAGTGAGATCGTGCAGTATTTGTATTTCTGTGTTTGCTTTTTAAAACTTTATGATGTATTGATGTATTTTTTCAGACAGTGTCGGAGTCTGTCACCAAGGCTGGAGTACAGTGACACAAACACGGCTCACCACGGCCTCCACCTCCCGGGGTCAAGAGATCCTCCCACTTCAGCCTCCTGAGTAGCTAGGACTACAGGCGTCCAACACCACACCTGGCTAATTTTTGTATTTTTGGTAGAGATGGTTGATCTCCAACTCCTGGGCTCAACTCTTCCTCCTCCCTTCTCCTCCCAAAGTCCTGGGATTACAGGCCTGAGCCACTGTGTCTGGCCTTTGCTTTATTTCACACAGTAGAACATCCTCTAGGCTCATTCATGTTGCTAATGATAAGATTTCTTTCTTTTTCAAGGCTGAATAGGATTCTATTGGATATATGTACCTATATAGATAGAGAGATAGATAGATATACATTTATTATTATTGTTTTGGGGGGGATATGGTTTCGCTCGTGTTCCCCAGGCTGGAGTGCAGTGGCATGATTTCGGCTCACTACAACCTCTGCCTCCCAGGCTGAAGTGATTCTCCTGCCTCAGCTGAGATTAAAGGCATGTCCCATCATGTGCGGCCAATTTTGTGTTTCTAGGAGAGATGGGTTTTCACCATGTTGGCCAGGCTGGTCTCGAACTCCAACAATTCTACTTCAACTCTTTATTGGATACAAATATTTAAGTGTGAGAAACAAGATTTTCAAGAGTGAAAGATTTAAAAACGACTTAATTGTACATCAGTAAGAGGCTGGCTAACTAAATCAGAGTACGTTCATCCTTACAGAAGAATACTATGCAGCTAGAACAAAACCAAATGGAGGAAACTCTTCCAAATGGTAACTTGGAATGATGTTCAAGACTTATTGTAAAATAAGTTTACAGTAAGGTGTAAGGTACCTTATGGCAAAATTCTCTCAGAAATGTGTGTGTGTGGATTTCAAGTCATCCCAGTCCTAGAACATTGTGCTCTTTAGAGATGCCATACCTGTCTTTCCCTTTGTAATATCAAAGCAGTAATATCTTCTCTGGAGGCTTGTTGGGTGAATTTAATGGAAGAAAGTTAAGGAGGTACCAGAACCATTGCTGTTTCCCCTCCATAGCCCTGCCACCCACTAAAGAAAGTTGGATGAGATTACTTAATGATTTCCCATTAAGTTGTATTTCCAAATATCATGATTACCATTTGAATGTAGTTGGTATGGAGCTTCGTGAGTGTGTGCTTCGTTTATTATGCATCACGTTCAGCTCCTTGTTATTTGCCTCCTACTTATCATAGTAAAACTCTACTCCTCTACTCCGAGGAGCCCCCACCATCCGTATCGTCACTTTCCGGCCCAGCACTCTTCATGCTCGTTCGTTTAAAGCATTCTACATTGGGCAAATGAATCTTGGAAGGCAAAAGCTACTGAATTTAGCGAGTTTGTGGAGGCGTTCCCACCGATCAGCCAGGTGGAGTTCCACACACCCGATGACTGCACAACTCCTATAAGGCAGCAATAAGCTGCAAACCCAGACGGCCACTCTTCTCACCCCTCGTCCCTTTGCTGTTCTGGATAATGAGGTCAATAGTCAACTAGGCAACTTGCAAAACTAACTGAAATTGGGAAAGGCCTTCCGGCTCGTGACTAGCCGAGGTCCACCTGGCCCCAATAAGCTGCTGAACAAGAAGGGCTGCCAGAAATTTCCCCCTAGGGAATTTGGTGGAGACGAAGACCTGCTCACTGGACAACGGTTCCTCCCAGGATACCCCCAAGCTGAAGAAGCGGGCTCTGAGCCACCCCCTTTCACCCTCCTTTTCCCCACCCTGGCCTGGTGAAGGTGCGCGTCAGGATGTGGACTACTGAGCTCTAAAGAAATAAATCCTTCCACTTTGACCCCACGGAGGATTGCCTGTGCGGATCTTCAACGAGTCTACCAGTGTCTAGACACGGGAGCAGTTCTGTCTGGCACAGCAGCTCCCTCAAGGAAGACAAGAGTGAGGAGAAAGGAAACTCAAGTCTGACCATTCTGTCCTGGGAGACAAGAGGAGGATCTCATCTCTCATCTTTCCAAGCAAGGCAACGAGACTTTCTCTCATCTTTCCAAGCAAGGCAAGGAGACTTTTTTTCATGAGGAAACAAAAAGAAGTTGGAAGGAACGAAACCAGCCTGGAAGGTGAATTCCTAAGGATTGCCCATTGAAACTGACAAAATGGCCCTTGTTTGACGAGAGGAATGAGCAGAGCATTGATGTGGTCAAAAAGGACTCGAGTGAGACTTTCCCAGCATGTTTCTACCAAAGCTTTGTCTAAGTTTCGCAAAACACTCTCCTAATAAGCAGATGTTTGGCTCTTCAGAAAGTCAACATGCAAAATGCCTTGAGCGTCCCATAACACTGATGCCATGATGTTGCCTTTGGTCTGCCCTCCTTTTCCTTTGACTGGACCACTGCCATCTCTTGGTAGCCATCGCTTTGATGACGCTTTGTCTTCAGGATCATATTGGCAAAGCCATGTTCCAAATTCCGGTTACAATTTGTCAAACAGGTGCCCCAGGATCGTGATCCCTCCTGTTGAAAATTTCCACTGATAGCTCTCGTCGTCACTGCGGCTGATCTGGGCACAATGATTTTCACAGCCACTGCAGGATTCATCTTCCACATCTTCTCATCTCTTCTTGAAACAAGCCATACCTCCGTAAAGAGTTGATTTCTTTGGGCTAGTGTCCTTAGAAGCTTTTCTTCAAACATCAATGATTTCTTCATTCTTCCACCCAAGCTTCACCGTCAATTGGATGTTTGCTCTTGCTGCAATTTTAGCGGAATTCAAGTTGCACTGATAGGAGGCCTTTTCAGTGGATGTCTCATCCTTCTTAGTGCCTCCAATGAGATCCAGTTCAGAAAGGTTGTAAGAAGTTAGTACATGTTTATTTTAGTGAAAACGAATTGAAATCCATGCATAGATTTCTCACCATGTACATTTTCTATGAACTTTCGGAAGACCCCCTGTACTGAATATTGCCCAAATCCTGGGAAAGAAGTGGATGCGGTCCACTTCCTGTCTTCAGTTTGCCCACAGTGGAGGAGTGCACAGAGCAGGGAAAGGCAGCCCCAGAGAGAGGCATGCCCTCCAGCATGCAGCAGACTGCTGGCCCAGTCCTGGCTCCATGGGTTGCTGTGTGGGCCCAGCAAGCTGACCAACCTCCCTGAACCTTAATTTAATCCTAGGTAGCCCAATTCCACTCGCTATTATAGGACTGCTGTGCAGGGACAGTCAATTAACTTAAGAAAAGGAACCTAGCTCCAAGGTTGGCAACCGGGAATTCCAGTTGATTCCATGGGCGGACCCCCTGAGGAATTCCCAAGCTGAAGTCTCGTGGAAGATGAGGTTCAGTGTGACTAGACTGAAGCACCAATCCAATGAAGGGGAAGTCCCACCCACTCTGCCCTCTGCCTGTATAAAGGTGAGGCGGGGCGGCCGCGCCACTCATTGAAGCCGCCAGTTGGGAGAGGAGCAGAGCCAGGCCGGTGCTCCCGAAGGCAGCAAGATGTTGCGAGCCACAGCTCCCTGCTGGTTCCCACCTGCATACCCAGAAGCTAAGAAGGTGGCCGAGGAGGCGGCCCACGAGGCAAGCCGCCATTTGGGAGAGGAGCAGAGCCAGGTCAGTGTTCCCGAAGGCAGCAAGATGTTGCGAGCCACAGCTCCCTGCTGGTTCCCACCTGCATGCCCAGAAGCCAAGAAGGTGGCCGAGGAGGCGGCCCTCGAGGCAAGCCGCCAGTTGGGAGAGGAGCAGAGCCAGGCCGGTGCTCCCGAAGGCAGCAAGATGTTGCGAGCCACAGCTCCCTGCTGGTTCCCACCTGCATACCCAGAAGCTAAGAAGGTGGCCGAGGAGGCGCCCCACGAGGCAAGCCGCCATTTGGGAGTGGAGCAGAGCCAGGTCGGTGTTCCCGAAGGCAGCAAGATGTTGCGAGCCACAGCTCCCTGCTGGTTCCCTCCTGCATACCCAGAAGCCAAGAAGGTGGCCGAAGAGGCGGCCCTCGAGGCTCCAGAATTCCCACTGCCCTCTCATCAGCCTGCCCAGAGCTTCGGGCTCTGCGTGCCCCAGATGCACAACCAGGCCTCAGCACTCGTGGACATCCGGGCGGAGCCCCAGAATAGGGGTCCGGCGGTGCCCCCAGCGTGGCCCAAGATGGCGACGGAGGCGTGGTACTTCCCCGCGCAGAGGGGGTCGGCCTGCTGCTTGCCAGCCGCCCCAAGGCTGACAGAGAGGCCCTGTGGAGTCCGCATCTCAGCCCCCAGGGAGAGGAAGAGGATCGCCCACTTTCCCAGCCCCTGCTTGGTCGCAGGTCGCACCGATGCCAAGAGAACCCGGGTGGCCGGCAGCAGCCAACGCTCCAATGGCTCCAGGGTCGGCACACAGCCACGGAAGACTGGTCGCAACAGACGGGGGAGGGCATGCAAGACCTCCACCACACTCAGCTCTAAGCGAATCGTCCGTCGTCCATCCTTACCGACTTGGAAGAAACCCATTATCCTCCGAAGGTCTCGCTGCCAAGTCCCCACCGTCATCCGCCGAGGCTATCTCCAACTGTTCACCAAAGAGTGTCTCAAGTTCTGCGCCTCCAAGCAGGAGGCCGAGGAGAAGGCGCTGAACGAGGAGAAGGTGGCCTACGACTGCAGCCCCAAGAAGAACATGTACCTGAATGTGGTCCTGAACACCCTCAAGAGACTGAAGGGCCTGACCCCCAGCTCCATGCCGGGCCTCAGCAGGGCCGCCCTGTACAGCCGCCTCCAGGAGTTCCTGCTCACCCAGGACCAGCTCAAGGAGAACGGCTACCCCTTCCCGCACCCCGAGCGGCCCGGAGGCGCCGTCCTCTTCACTGGCCAGGGGAAGGGGCCCGGCGACTCCTCCTGCAGGGTCTGCTGCCGTTGTGGCACCGACTACCTGGTGTCCTCCTCGGGCCGCTGTCTACGCGACCAGTTGTGTTATTATCACTGGGGGCGGGTCCGCTCCAGCCAAGTGGCTGGAGGCCGGGTTCGCCAGTACACCTGCTGTGCAGCTGCTCCTGGCTCAGTGGGCTGCCAGGTGGCAAAGCAGCACGTGCGGGACGGCCGCAAGGAGAGCCTCCATGGCTTCGTGAAGACCTTCAAGAAAGAGTTTTCCACAGACGCTTATCCAGGAATCTACGCCTTGGACTGTGAGATGTGCTACACCACGCATGGCCTGGAGCTGACCCGCGTCACCGTGGTGGACGCCGACATGCAAGTGGTGTACGACACCTTCGTCAAGCCCGACAACGAGATCGTGGACTACAACACCAGGTTTTCCGGAGTGACCGAGGCCGACGTCGCCAAGACGAGCGTCACGTTGCCCGAAGTCCAAGCCATCCTGCTGAGCTTTTTCAGCGCCCAAACCATCCTCATCGGGCACAGCCTGGAGAGCGATCTGCTGGCCCTCAAGCTGATCCACAGCACCGTGGTGGACACGGCCGTGCTCTTCCCGCACTACCTGGGTTTCCCCTACAAGCGTTCCCTCAGGAATCTCGCGGCCGACTACCTGGGACAGATCATCCAGGACAGCCAGGACGGCCACAACTCCAGCGAGGACGCAAACGCCTGCCTGCAGCTGGCGATGTGGAAGGTTCGACAGCGCGCCCAGATCCAGCCACGCCACCGGTCCGCCTCTCCCGCCGCCCTGGCCTGTCCTGAGCCCCAGGCCTCTTCCCAAACTGCCATCGATCCCGAGAGCTAGCCCTGTCCACCTCGCCGCAAAGCGAAAGAAACTGGAGCAGCCGGCGGCAGGAGAGGGCCAAAAGCCAAGACTAACCCCGACCCCGGACTCCCAGTCCCCCGGAGTCCCTGCCGCGGGCCGTCGTCCCTGTCCCCATCCCTCTGCCCCTCCCAGACCTCTGTCCTTCCACCAATGGGCTCCCCGAGGCCCCAGCCGCCACTCCCAGTCCCCGGAGACCCTGCCGCCGCCCCTGGCGCCTGTGCCCATCCCTCTGCCCCTCCCAGACCTCTGGCCTTCCACCACTAGCCTCCCCCAGCCCACCTGGACTACCGCGGCCTCTGACAACAAGGCCAGCCCCCAGGCCCACCAGCCTCCTGATCGTCTTCGTTCTTGGGCCTCTTCCCCTTCTGTGGGGCTGTCTGAACCTCCCCTCCCCCACCCGATTTTTCCCCCGCCCCCGGGGCAGGCGCAGAATAAATGTCTGTATGAAGTTAAAAATTAAAAATAAAAAAAAAGCTAAAAACAACTGAAAGTCCTTTGCTTTTGAATGTGCGCTTACCTGGTTTTCTCTAGAGGCACCACTGTGAGGTGGCTCAAGCGCTTAGGCTCTG
Organism: Pongo pygmaeus; assembly: GCF_028885625.2. Classification (NCBI taxonomy): domain Eukaryota; kingdom Metazoa; phylum Chordata; class Mammalia; order Primates; family Hominidae; genus Pongo; species Pongo pygmaeus. The sequence goes on from NC_072380.2 coordinate 53,489,175, forward strand.
GAGTTAGACATCTGGGTTCCCATTCCAATTCCACCACTTACTAGCTTTGTCATATTGGACGCATAACTTATTTGCGCTTCTACTTCTTGACCTTTCAAGTGTCATCAGAAGATAATTAGACACCCACGCAATAGCAATGGGAGATTTTAACACCCCACCGTCAACATGAAACAGATCAACGAGACAGAAAGTTGAAAAGGATATCCAGGAACAGAACTTAGCTCTGCACCAAGCAGACCGAATAGACATCTACATTAACTCTCCACCCCAAATCAACAGAATATACATTCTTCTCAGCACCACATCACACTTATTCCAAAACTGACCACATAGTTGGAAGGAAAGCACTCCTCCGCAAATGCAAAAGAACAGAAATTACAACCAACTGTCTCTCAGACCACAGGGCAGTCAAACTGGACCTCAGGATGAAGAAACTCACTCAAAACCGCTCAACTACACGGAAACGGAGCAATCTGCTCCTGAGTGACTACTGGGTACATAGCGAAATGAAGACAGAATAAAGATCTTCTTTGAAACCAATGAGAACAAAGACACAACATACCAGAATCTCTGGGATACATTGAAAGCAGTGTGTAGAGGGAAACATAGCATTAAATGCCCACAAGAGAAAGCAGGAAAGATCTAAAATGGACACCCTCACGTCCCAATTCAAAGAACCAGGGAAGCAAGAGCAAACACAATGTCTGAATCAGTCAGTCAACTTCCAACAGGGCTCCAAGAGAGAATGAACCACCATGCCTCTTTAAATCCACGTTTCTATTTGGAATCTTCAATGAGAGATGAGACACTAAGCAGCTAGTTTTGGTGGAATGGCTGATTTTGTCAATGTTTTCGGTGTGTGAGTGTGTGTGTGTGTGTATGTATAGATAACTAAATTAAACTGATAATCTGGATGCTTACATTTCCATTCATTTAATTTGTGTATGTGAGCCCACACACACGTATATACACACACACTAACACTTCCAGAACACTGACTTAGTGAAGAACTGGATTTCCAGTGTGTCAGACAAATTTCAGAAAGCGCTGAAGAAGGGCATTTCTGATGGATTTCACCGTTCCTGGAATTTTACTTTCCTTTATAACTTAGAGTTCTTCTCTGGAGATTTAATAGATAAAAGTCTTTTGCAGTGTACGTTATTTCATTTTATTTTTATAATTTATTTAAATTGTCATTTTAAATTGACAAATAAAAATGATATATATTTATGGTGTACAACATGATGTTTCATATATGTATACATTGTGGAATGACACAAAAATCAAGCTAATTAACACATTCGTTTCCTCACATACTGATTTTATGGTGATGAGAACATGTTTCAAATCTACTCTGATAGCACATTTCAAGTATACAGTACATAGTTACCCACTGTTGTTGCCGTGCTGTTCAACATATCTCTAGAACTATTCGTATCTGAAATTTTGTATCATTAGACTAACATCTCCCAATCCCTCCCCGGCCCCTGCCTCGGGTAAGCAGCGTTCTGCTCTCTACGACTCTGAGTTCCACTTTTTTACATTGCACATAGAAGTGAGATCGTGCAGTATTTGTATTTCTGTGTTTGCTTTTTAAAACTTTATGATGTATTGATGTATTTTTTCAGACAGTGTCGGAGTCTGTCACCAAGGCTGGAGTACAGTGACACAAACACGGCTCACCACGGCCTCCACCTCCCGGGGTCAAGAGATCCTCCCACTTCAGCCTCCTGAGTAGCTAGGACTACAGGCGTCCAACACCACACCTGGCTAATTTTTGTATTTTTTGTAGAGATGGTTGATCTCCAACTCCTGGGCTCAACTCTTCCTCCTCCCTTCTCCTCCCAAAGTCCTGGGATTACAGGCCTGAGCCACTGTGTCTGGCCTTTGCTTTATTTCACACAGTAGAACATCCTCTAGGCTCATTCATGTTGCTAATGATAAGATTTCTTTCTTTTTCAAGGCTGAATAGGATTCTATTGGATATATGTACCTATATAGATAGAGAGATAGATAGATATACATTTATTATTATTGTTTTGGGGGGGATATGGTTTCGCTCGTGTTCCCCAGGCTGGAGTGCAGTGGCATGATTTCGGCTCACTACAACCTCTGCCTCCCAGGCTGAAGTGATTCTCCTGCCTCAGCTGAGATTAAAGGCATGTCCCATCATGTGCGGCCAATTTTGTGTTTCTAGGAGAGATGGGTTTTCACCATGTTGGCCAGGCTGGTCTCGAACTCCAACAATTCTACTTCCACTCTTTATTGGATACAAATATTTATGTGTGAGAAACAAGATTTTCAAGAGTGAAAGATTTAAAAACGACTTAATTGTACATCAGTAAGAGGCTGGCTAACTAAATCAGAGTACGTTCATCCTTACAGAAGAATACTATGCAGCTAGAACAAAACCAAATGGAGGAAACTCTTCCAAATGGTAACTTGGAATGATGTTCAAGACTTATTGTAAAATAAGTTTACAGTAAGGTGTAAGGTACCTTATGGCAAAATTCTCTCAGAAATGTGTGTGTGTGGATTTCAAGTCATCCCAGTCCTAGAACATTGTGCTCTTTAGAGATGCCATACCTGTCTTTCCCTTTGTAATATCAAAGCAGTAATATCTTCTCTGGAGGCTTGTTGGGTGAATTTAATGGAAGAAAGTTAAGGAGGTACCAGAACCATTGCTGTTTCCCCTCCATAGCCCTGCCACCCACTAAAGAAAGTTGGATGAGATTACTTAATGATTTCCCATTAAGTTGTATTTCCAAATATCATGATTACCATTTGAATGTAGTTGGTATGGAGCTTCGTGAGTGTGTGCTTCGTTTATTATGCATCACGTTCAGCTCCTTGTTATTTGCCTCCTAGTTATCATAGTAAAACTCTACTCCTCTACTCCTAGGAGCCCCTACCATCCGTATCGTCACTTTCCGGCCCAGCACTCTTCATGCTCGTTCGTTTAAAGCATTCTACATTGTGTAAATGAATCTTGGAAGGCAAAAGCTACTGAATTTAGCGAGTTTGTGGAGGCGTTCCCACCGATCAGCAAGGTGGAGTTCCACACACCCGATGACTGCACAACTCCTATAAGGCAGCAATATGCTGCAAACCCAGACGGCCACTCTTCTCACCCCTCGTCCCTTTGCTGTTCTGGATAATGAGGTCAATAGTCACCTAGGCAACTTGCAAAACTAACTGAAATGGAGAAAGGCCTTCCGGCTGGTGACTAGCCGAGGTCCACCTGGCCCCAATAAGCTGCTGAACAAGAAGGGCTGCCAGAAATTTCCCCCTAGGGAATTTGGTGGAGTCGAAGACCTGCTCACTGGACAACGGTTCCTCCCAGGATACCCCAAAGCTGAAGAAGCGGGCTCTGAGCCACCCCCTTTCACCCTCCTTTTCCCCACCCTGGCCTGCTGAAGGTGCGCATCAGGATGTGGACTACTGAGCCCTAAAGAAACAAGTCCTTCCACTTTGACCCCACGGAGGATTGCCTGTGCGGATCTTCAACGAGTCTACCAGTGTCTAGACACGGGAGCAGTTCTGTCTGGCACAGCAGCTCCCTCAAGGAAGACAAGAGTGAGGAGAAAGGAAACTCAAGTCTGACCATTCTGTCCTGGGAGACAAGAGGAGGATCTCATCTCTCATCTTTCCAAGCAAGGCAACGAGACTTTCTCTCATCTTTCCAAGCAAGGCAAGGAGACTTTTTCTCATGAGGAAACAAAAAGAAGTTGGAAGGAACGAAACCAGCTTGGAAGGTGAACTCCTAAGGATTGCCCATTGAAACTGACAAAATGGCCCTTGTTTGACGAGAGGAATGAGCAGAGCATTGATGTGGTCAAAAAGGACTCGAGTGAGACTTTCCCAGCATGTTTCTACCAAAGCTTTGTCTAAGTTTCGCAAAACACTCTCCTAATAAGCAGATGTTTGGCTCTTCAGAAAGTCAACATGCAAAATGCCTTGAGCGTCCCATAACACTGATGCCATGATGTTGCCTTTGGTCTGCCCTCCTTTTCCTTTGACTGGACCACTGCCATCTCTTGGTAGCCATCGCTTTGATGACGCTTTGTCTTCAGGATCATATTGGCAAAGCCATGTTCCAAATTCCGGTTACAATTTGTCAAACAGGTGCCCCAGGATCGTGATCCCTCCTGTTGAAAATTTCCACTGATAGCTCTCGTCGTCACTGCAGCCGATCTGGGCACAATGGTTTTCACAGCCACTGCAGGATTCATCTTCCACATCTTCTCTTCTCTTCTTGAAACAAGCCATACCTCCGTAAAGAGTTGATTTCTTTGGGCTAGTGTCCTTAGAAGCTTTTCTTCAAACATCAATGATTTCTTCATTCTTCCACCCAAGCTTCACCGTCAATTGGATGTTTGCTCTTGCTGCAATTTTAGCGGAATTCAAGTTGCACTGATAGGAGGCCTTTTCAGTGGATGTCTCATCCTTCTTAGTGCCTTCAATGAGATCCAGTTCAGAAAGGTTGTAAGAAGTTAGTACATGTTTATTTTAGTGAAAACGAATTGAAATCCATGCATAGATTTCTCACCATGTACATTTTCTATGAACTTTCGGAAGACCCCCTGTACTGAATATTGCCCAAATCCTGGGAGAGAATTGGATGCGGTCCACTTCCTGTCTTCAGTTTGCCCACAGTGGAGGAGTGCACAGAGCAGGGAAAGGCAGCCCCAGAGAGAGGCATGCCCTCCAGCATGCAGCAGACTGCTGGCCCAGTCCTGGCTCCATGGGTTGCTGTGTGGGCCCAGCAAGCTGACCAACCTCCCTGAACCTTAATTTAATCCTAGGTAGCCCAATTCCACTCGCTATTATAGGACTGCTGTGCAGGGACAGTCAATTAACTTAAGAAAAGGAACCTAGCTCCAAGGTTGGCAACCGGGAATTCCAGTTGATTCCATGGGCGGACCCCCTGAGGAATTCCCAAGCTGAAGTCTCGTGGAAGATGAGGTTCAGTGGGACTAGACTGAAGCACCAATCCAATGAAGGGGAAGTCCCACCCACTCTGCCCTGTGCCTGTATAAAGGTGAGGCGGGGCGGCCGCGCCACTCATTGAAGCCGCCAGTTGGGAGAGGAGCAGAGCCAGGCCGGTGCTCCCGAAGGCAGCATGATGTTGCGAGCCGCAGCTCCCTGCTGGTTCCCACCTGCATATCCAGAAGCTAAGAAGGTGGCCGAGGAGGCGGCCCACGAGGCAAGCCGCCATTTGGGAGAGGAGCAGAGCCAGGTCGGTGTTCCCGAAGGCAGCAAGATGTTGCGAGCCACAGCTCCCTGCTGGTTCCCACCTGCATGCCCTGAAGCCATGAAGGTGGCCGAGGAGGAGGCCCTCGAGGCAAGCCGCCAGTTGGGAGAGGAGCAGAGCCAGGCCGGTGCTCCCGAAGGCAGCAAGATGTTGCGAGCCACAGCTCCCTGCTGGTTCCCACCTGCATACCCAGAAGCTAAGAAGGTGGCCGAGGAGGCGCCCCACGAGGCAAGCCGCCATTTGGGAGTGGAGCAGAGCCAGGTCGGTGTTCCCGAAGGCAGCAAGATGTTGCGAGTCACAGCTCCCTGCTGGTTCCCTCCTGCATACCCAGAGGCTAAGAATGTGGCCGAGGAGGCGGCCCTCGAGGCTCCAGAATTCCCACTGCCCTCTCATCAGCCTGCCCACAGCTTCGGGCTCTGCGTGCCCCAGATGCACAACCAGGCCTCAGCACTCGTGGACATCCGGGCGGAGCCCCAGAATAGGGGTCCGGCGGTGCCCCCAGCGTGGCCCAAGATGGCGACGGAGGCGTGGTACTTCCCCGCGCAGAGGGGGTCGGCCTGCTGCTTGCCAGCCGCCCCAAGGCTGACAGAGAGGCCCTGTGGAGTCCGCATCTCAGCCCCCAGGGAGAGGAAGAGGATCGCCCGCTTTCCCAGCCCCTGCTTGGTCGCAGGTCGCACCGATGCCAAGAGAACCCGGGTGGCCGGCAGCAGCCAACGCTCCAATGGCTCCAGGGTCGGCACACAGCCACGGAAGACTGGTCGCAACAGACGGGGGAGGGCATGCAAGACCTCAACCACACTCAGCTCTAAGCAAATCGTCCGTCGTCCATCCTTACCGACTTGGAAGAAACCCATTATCCTCCGAAGGTCTCGCTGCCAAGTCCCCACCGTCATCCGCCGAGGCTATCTCCAACTGTTCACCAAAGAGTGTCTCAAGTTCTGCGCCTCCAAGGAAGAGGCCGAGGAGAAGGCGCTGAACGAGGAGAAGGTGGCCTACGACTGCAGCCCCAACAAGAACATGTACCTGAATGTGGTCCTGAACACCCCCAAGAGACTGAAGGGCCTGACCCCCTGCTCCATGCCGGGCCTCAGCAGGGCCGCCCTGTACAGCCGCCTCCAGGAGTTCCTGCTCACCCAGGACCAGCTCAAGTAGAACGGCTACCCCTTCCCGCACCCCGAGCGGCCCGGAGGCGCCGTCCTCTTCACTGGCCAGGGGAAGGGGCCCGGCGACTCCTCCTGCAGGGTCTGCTGCCGTTGTGGCACCGACTACCTGGTGTCCTCCTCGGGCCGCTGTCTACGCGACCAGTTGTGTTATTATCACTGGGGGCGGGTCCGCTCCAGCCAAGTGGCTGCAGGCCGGGTTAGCCAGTACACCTGCTGTGCAGCTGCTCCTGGCTCAGTGGGCTGCCAGGTGGCAAAGCAGCACGTGCGGGACGGCCGCAAGGAGAGCCTCCATGGCTTCGTGAAGACCTTCAAGAAAGAGTTTTCCACAGACGCTTATCCAGGAATCTGCGCCTTGGACTGTGAGATGTGCTACACCACGCATGGCCTGGAGCTGACCCGCGTCACCGTGGTGGACGCCGACATGCAAGTGGTGTACGACACCTTCGTCAAGCCCGACAACGAGATCGTGGACTACAACACCAGGTTTTCCGGAGTGACCGAGGCCGACGTCGCCAAGACGAGCGTCACGTTGCCCGAAGTCCAAGCCATCCTGCTGAGCTTTTTCAGCGCCCAAACCATCCTCATCGGGCACAGCCTGGAGAGCGATCTGCTGGCCCTCAAGCTGATCCACAGCACCGTGGTGGACACGGCCGTGCTCTTCCCGCACTACCTGGGTTTCCCCTACAAGCGTTCCCTCAGGAATCTCGCGGCCGACTACCTGGGACAGATCATCCAGGACAGCCAGGACGGCCACAACTCCAGCGAGGACGCAAACGCCTGCCTGCAGCTGGCGATGTGGAAGGTTCGACAGCGCGCCCAGATCCAGCCACGCCACCGGTCCGCCTCTCCCGCCGCCCTGGCCTGTCCTGAGCCCCAGGCCTCTTCCCAAACTGACATCGATCCCGAGAGCTAGCCCTGTCCACCTCGCCGCAAAGCGAAAGAAACTGGAGCAGCCGGCGGCAGGAGAGGGCCAAAAGCCAAGACTAACCCCGACCCCGGACTCCCAGTCCCCCGGAGTCCCTGCCGCGGGCCGTCGTCCCTGTCCCCATCCCTCTGCCCCTCCCAGACCTCTGTCCTTCCACCAATGGGCTCCCCGAGGCCCCAGCCGCCACTCCCAGTCCCCGGAGACCCTGCCGCCGCCCCTGGCGCCTGTGCCCATCCCTCTGCCCCTCCCAGACCTCTGGCCTTCCACCACTAGCCTCCCCCAGCCCACCTGGACTTCCCCGGCCTCTGACAACAAGGCCAGCCCCCAGGCCCACCAGCCTCCTGATCGTCTTCGTTCTTGGGCCTCTTCCCCTTCTGTGGGGCTGTCTGAACCTCCCCTCCCCCACCCGATTTTTCCCCCGCCCCCGGGGCAGGCGCAGAATAAATGTCTGTATGAAGTTAAAAATTAAAAATAAAAAAAAAGCTAAAAACAACTGAAAGTGCTTTGCTTTTGAATGTGCGCTTACTGGTTTTCTCTAGAGGCACCACTGTGAGGTGGCTCAAGCGCTTAGGCTCTGGAGTTAGACATCTGGGTTCCCATTCCAATTCCACCACTTACTAGCTTTGTCATATTGGACGCATAACTTTTTTGCGCTTCTACTTCTTGATCTTTCAAGTGTCATCAGAAGATAATTAGACACCCACACAATAGCAATGGGAGATTTTAACACCCCACCGTCAACATGAAACAGATCAACGAGACAGAAAGTTGAAAAGGATATCCAGGAACTGAACTTAGCTCTGCACCAAGCAGACCGAATAGACATCTACATTAACTCTCCACCCCAAATCAACAGAATATACATTCTTCTCAGCACCACATCACACTTATTCCAAAACTGACCACATAGTTGGAAGGAAAGCACTCCTCCGCAAATGCAAAAGAACAGAAATTACAACCAACTGTCTCTCAGACCCCAGGGCAGTCAAACTGGACCTCAGGATGAAGAAACTCACTCAAAACCGCTCAACTACACGGAAACGGAGCAATCTGCTCCTGAGTGACTACTGGGTACATAGCGAAATGAAGACAGAATAAAGATGTTCTTTGAAACCAATGAGAACAAAGACACAACATACCAGAATCTCTGGGATACATTGAAAGCAGTGTGTAGAGGGAAACATAGCATTAAATGCCCACAAGAGAAAGCAGGAAAGATCTAAAATGGACACCCTCACGTCCCAATTCAAAGAACCAGGGAAGCAAGAGCAAACACAATGTCTGAATCAGTCAGTCAACTTCCAAAAGGACTCCAAGAGAGAATGAACCACCATGCCTCTTTAAATCCACGTTTCTATTTGGAATCTTCAATGAGAGATGAGACACTAAGCAGCTAGTTTTGGTGGAATGGCTGATTTTGTCAATGTTTTCGGTGTGTGAGTGTGTGTGTGTGTGTATGTATAGATAACTAAATTAAACTGATAATCTGGATGCTTACATTTCCATTCATTTAATTTGTGTATGTGAGCCCACTCACACATATATACACACACACTAACACTTCCAGAACACTGACTTAGTGAAGAACTGGATTTCCAGTGTGTCAGACAAATTTCAGAAAGCGCTGAAGAAGGGCATTTCTGATGGATTTCACCGTTCCTGGAATTTTACTTTCCTTTATAACTTAGAGTTCTTCTCTGGAGATTTAATAGATAAAAGTCTTTTGCAGTGTACGTTATTTCATTTTATTTTTATAATTTATTTAAATTGTCATTTTAAATTGACAAATAAAAATGATATATATTTATGGTGTACAACATGATGTTTCATATATGTATACATTGTGGAATGACACAAAAATCAAGCTAATTAACACATTCGTTTCCTCACCTACTGATTTTATGGTGATGAGAACATGTTTCAAATCTACTCTGATAGCACATTTCAAGTATACGGTACATAGTTACCACTGTAGTTGCCGTGCTGTTCAACATATCTCTAGAACTATTCGTATCTGAAATTTTGTATCATTAGACTAACATCTCCCAATCCCTCCCCGGCCCCTGCCTCGGGTAAGCAGCGTTCTGCTCTCTACGACTCTGAGTTCCACTTTTTTACATTGCACATAGAAGTGAGATCGCGCAGGATTTGGATTTCTGTGTTTGCTTTTTAAAACTTTGTGATGTATTGATGTATTTTTTCAGACAGTGTCGCAGTCTGTCACCAAGGCTGGAGTACAGTGACACAAACACGGCTCACCACGGCCTCCACCTCCCGGGGTCAAGAGATCCTCCCACTTCAGCCTCCTGAGTAGCTAGGACTACAGGCGTCCAACACCACACCTGGCTAATTTTTGTATTTTTTGTAGAGATGGTTGATCTCCAACTCCTGGGCTCAACTCTTCCTCCTCCCTTCTCCTCCCAAAGTCCTGGGATTAGAGGCCTGAGCCACTGTGTCTGGCCTTTGCTTTATTTCACACAGTAGAACATCCTCTAGGCTCATTCTTGTTGCTTAAGATAAGATTTCTTTCTTTTTCAAGGCTGAATAGGATTCTATTGGATATATGTACCTATATAGATAGATAGATAGATAGATAGACATTTATTATTATTGTTTTGGGGGGGATATGGTTTCGCTCGTGTTCCCCAGGCTGGAGTGCAGTGGCATGATTTCGGCTCACTACAACCTCTGCCTCCCAGGCTGAAGTGATTCTCCTGCCTCAGCTGAGATTAAGGGCATGTCCCATCATGTGCGGCCAATTTTGTGTTTCTAGGAGAGATGGGTTTTCACCATGTTGGCCAGGCTGGTCTCGAACTCCAACAATTCTACTTCAACTATTTATTGGATACAAATATTTATGTGTGAGAAACAAGATTTTCAAGAGTGAAAGATTTAAAAACGACTTAATTGTACATCAGTAAGAGGCTGGCTAACTAAATCAGAGTACGTTCATCCTTACAGAAGAATACTATGCAGCTAGAACAAAACCAAATGGAGGAAACTCTTCCAAATGGTAACTTGGAATGATGTTCAAGACTTATTGTAAAATAAGTTTACAGTAAGGTGTAAGGTACCTTATGGCAAAATTCTCTCAGAAATGTGTGTGTGGATTTCAAGTCATCCCAGTCCTAGAACATTGTGCTCTTTAGAGATGCCATACCTGTCTTTCCCTTTGTAATATCAAAGCAGTAATATCTTCTCTGGAGGCTTGTTGGGGGAATTTAATGGAAGAAAGTTAAGGAGGTACCAGAACCATTGCTGTTTCCCCTCCATAGCCCTGCCACCCACTAAAGAAAGTTGGATGAGATTACTTAATGATTTCCCATTAAGTTGTAATTCCAAATATCATGATTACCATTTGAATGTACTTGGTATGGAGCTTCGTGAGTGTGTGCTTCGTTTATTATGCATCACGTTCAGCTCCTTGTTATTTGCCTCCTAGTTATCATAGTAAAACTCTACTCCTCTACTCCGAGGAGCCCCTACCATCCGTATCGTCACTTTCCGGCCCAGCACTCTTCATGCTCGTTCGTTTAAAGCATTCTACATTGTGTAAATGAATCTTGGAAGGCAAAAGCTACTGAATTTAGCGAGTTTGTGGAGGCGTTCCCACCGGTCAGCCAGGTGGAGTTCCACACAGCCGATGACTGCACAACTCCTATAAGGCAGCAATATGCTGCAAACCCAGACGGCCACTCTTCTCACCCCTCGTCCCTTTGCTGTTCTGGATAATGAGGTCAATAGTCACCTAGGCAACTGCAAAACTAACTGAAATGGAGAAAAGCCTTCCGGCTGGTGACTAGCCGAGGTCCACCTGGCCCCAATAAGCTGCTGAACAAGAAGGGCTGCCAGAAATTTCCCCCTAGGGAATTTGGTGGAGACGGAGACCTGCTCACTGGACAACGGTTCCTCCCAGGATACCCCCAAGCTGAAGAAGCGGGCTCTGAGCCACCCCCTTTCACCCTCCTTTTCCCCACCCTGGCCTGCTGAAGGTGCGCGTCAGGATGTGGACTACTGAGCCCTAAAGAAATAAGTCCTTCCACTTTGACCCCACGGAGGATTGCCTGTGCGGATCTTCAACGAGTCTACCAGTGTCTAGACACGGGAGCAGTTCTGTCTGGCACAGCAGCTCCCTGAAGGAAGACAAGAGTGAGGAGAAAGGAAACTCAAGTCTGACCATTCTGTCCTGGGAGACAAGAGGAGGATCTCATCTCTCATCTTTCCAAGCAAGGCAACGAGACTTTCTCTCATCTTTCCAAGCAAGGCAAGGAGACTTTTTCTCATGAGGAAACAAAAAGAAGTTGGAAGGAACGAAACCAGCCTGGAAGGTGAATTCCTAAGGATTGCCCATTGAAACTGACAAAATGGCCCTTGTTTGATGAGAGGAATGAGCAGAGCATTGATGTGGTCAAAAAGGACTCGAGTGAGACTTTCCCAGCATGTTTCTACCAAAGCTTTGTCTAAGTTTCGCAAAACACTCTCCTAATAAGCAGATGTTTGGCTCTTCAGAAAGTCAACATGCAAAATGCCTTGAGCGTCCCATAACACTGATGCCATGATGTTGCCTTTGGTCTGCCCTCCTTTTCCTTTGACTGGACCACTGCCATCTCTTGGTAGCCATCGCTTTGATGACGCTTGGTCTTCAGGATCATATTGGCAAAGCCATGTTCCAAATTCCGGTTACAATTTGTCAAAGAGATGCCCCAGGATCGTGATCCCTCCTGTTGAAAATTTCCACTGATAGCTCTCGTCGTCACTGCAGCTGATCTGGGCACAATGGTTTTCACAGCCACTGCAGGATTCATCTTCCACATCTTCTCATCTCTTCTTGAAACAAGCCATACCTCCGTAAAGAGTTGATTTCTTTGGGCTAGTGTCCTTAGAAGCTTTTCTTCAAACATCAATGATTTCTTCATTCTTCCACCCAAGCTTCACCGTCAATTGGATGTTTGCTCTTGCTGCAATTTTAGCGGAATTCAAGTTGCACTGATAGGAGGCCTTTTCAGTGGATGTCTCATCCTTCTTAGTGCCTCCAATGAGATCCAGTTCAGAAAGGTTGTAAGAAGTTAGTACATGTTTATTTTAGTGAAAACGAATTGAAATCCATGCATAGATTTCTCACCATGTACATTTTCTATGAACTTTCGGAAGACCCCCTGTACTGAATATTGCCCAAATCCTGGGAGAGAAGTGGATGCGGTCCACATCCTGTCTTCAGTTTGCCCACAGTGGAGGAGTGCACAGAGCAGGGAAAGGCAACCCCAGAGAGAGGCATGCCCTCCAGCATGCAGCAGACTTCTGGCCCAGTCCTGGCTCCATGGGTTGCTGTGTGGGCCCAGCAAGCTGACCAACCTCCCTGAACCTTAATTTAATCCTAGGTAGCCCAATTCCAGTCGCTATTATAGGACTGCTGTGCAGGGACAGTCAATTAACTTAAGAAAAGGAACCTAGCTCCAAGGTTGGCAACCGGGAATTCCAGTTGATTCCATGGGCGGACCCCCTGAGGAATTCCCAAGCTGAAGTCTCGTGGAAGATGAGGTTCAGTGTGACTAGACTGAAGCACCAATCCAATGAAGGGGAGGTCCCACCCACTCTGCCCTGTGCCTGTATAAAGGTGAGGCGGGGCGGCCGCGCCACTCATTGAAGCCACCAGTTGGGAGAGGAGCAGAGCCAGGCCGGTGCTCCCGAAGGCAGCAACAGGTTGCGACCCACAGCTCCCTGCTGGTTCCCACCTGCATACACAGAAGCTAAGAAGGTGGCCGAGGAGGCGGCCCAAGAGGCAAGTCGCCATTTGGGAGAGGAGCAGAGCCAGGTCGGTGCTCCCGAAGGCAGCAAGATGTTGCGAGCCACAGCTCCCTGCTGGTTCCCACCTGCATGCCCAGAAGCCAAGAGGGTGGCCGAGGAGGCGCCCCACGAGGCAAGCCGCCATTTGGGAGAGGAGCAGAGCCAGGCCGGTGCTCCCGAAGGCAGCAAGATGTTGCGAGCCACAGCTCCCTGCTGGTTCCCTCCTGCATACCCAGAAGCTAAGAAGGTGGCCGAGGAGGCGGCCCTCGAGGCTCCAGAATTCCCACTGCCCTCTCATCAGCCTGCCCAGAGCTTCGGGCTCTGCGTGCCCCAGATGCACAACCAGGCCTCAGCACTCGTGGACATCCGGGCGGAGCCCCAGAATAGGGGTCCGGCGGTGCCCCCAGCGTGGCCCAAGATGGCGACGGAGGCGTGGTACTTCCCCGCGCAGAGGGGGTCGGCCTGCTGCTTGCCGGCCGCCCCAAGGCTGACAGAGAGGCCCTGTGGAGTCCGCATCTCAGCCCCCAGGGAGAGGAAGAGGATCGCCCACTTTCCCAGCCCCTGCTTGGTCGCAGGTCGCACCGATGCCAAGAGAACCCGGGTGGCCGGCAGCAGCCAACGCTCCAATGGCTCCAGGGTCGGCACACAGCCACGGAAGACTGGTCGCAACAGACGGGGGAGGGCATGCAAGACCTCCACCACACTCAGCTCTAAGCGAATCGTCCGTCGTCCATCCTTACCGACTTGGAAGAAACCCATTATCCTCCGAAGGTCTGGCTGCCAAGTCCCCACCGTCATCCGCCGAGGCTATCTCCAACTGTTCACCAAAGAGTGTCTCAAGTTCTGCGCCTCCAAGCAGGAGGCCGAGGAGAAGGCGCTGAACGAGGAGAAGGTGGCCTACGACTGCAGCCCCAACAAGAACATGTACCTGAATGTGGTCCTGAACACCCTCAAGAGACTGAAGGGCCTGACCCCCAGCTCCATGCCGGGCCTCAGCAGGGCCGCCCTGTACAGCCGCCTCCAGGAGTTCCTGCTCACCCAGGACCAGCTCAAGGAGAACGGCTACCCCTTCCCGCACCCCGAGCGGCCCGGAGGCGCCGTCCTCTTCACTGGCCAGGGGAAGGGGCCCGGCGACTCCTCCTGCAGGGTCTGCTGCCGTTGTGGCACCGACTACCTGGTGCCCTCCTCGGGCCGCTGTCTACGCGACCAGTTGTGTTATTATCACTGGGGGCGGGTCCGCTCCAGCCAAGTGGCTGCAGGCCGGGTTAGCCAGTACACCTGCTGTGCAGCTGCTCCTGGCTCAGTGGGCTGCCAGGTGGCAAAGCAGCACGTGCGGGACGGCCGCAAGGAGAGCCTCCATGGCTTCGTGAAGACCTTCAAGAAAGAGTTTTCCACAGACGCTTATCCAGGAATCTACGCCTTGGACTGTGAGATGTGCTACACCACGCATGGCCTGGAGCTGACCCGCGTCACCGTGGTGGACGCCGACATGCAAGTGGTGTACGACACCTTCGTCAAGCCCGACAACGAGATCGTGGACTACAACACCAGGTTTTCCGGAGTGACCGAGGCCGACGTCGCCAAGACGAGCGTCACGTTGCCCGAAGTCCAAGCCATCCTGCTGAGCTTTTTCAGCGCCCAAACCATCCTCATCGGGCACAGCCTGGAGAGCGATCTGCTGGCCCTCAAGCTGATCCACAGCACCGTGGTGGACACGGCCGTGCTCTTCCCGCACTACCTGGGTTTCCCCTACAAGCGTTCCCTCAGGAATCTCGCGGCCGACTACCTGGGACAGATCATCCAGGACAGCCAGGACGGCCACAACTCCAGCGAGGACGCAAACGCCTGCCTGCAGCTGGCGATGTGGAAGGTTCGACAGCGCGCCCAGATCCAGCCACGCCACCGGTCCGCCTCTCCCGCCGCCCTGGCCTGTCCTGAGCCCCAGGCCTCTTCCCAAACTGCCATCGATCCCGAGAGCTAGCCCTGTCCACCTCGCCGCAAAGCGAAAGAAACTGGAGCAGCCGGCGGCAGGAGAGGGCCAAAAGCCAAGACTAACCCCGACCCCGGACTCCCAGTCCCCCGGAGTCCCTGCCGCGGGCCGTCGTCCCTGTCCCCATCCCTCTGCCCCTCCCAGACCTCTGTCCTTCCACCAATGGGCTCCCCGAGGCCCCAGCCGCCACTCCCAGTCCCCGGAGACCCTGCCGCCGCCCCTGGCGCCTGTGCCCATCCCTCTGCCCCTCCCAGACCTCTGGCCTTCCACCACTAGCCTCCCCCAGCCCACCTGGACTTCCCCGGCCTCTGACAACAAGGCCAGCCCCCAGGCCCACCAGCCTCCTGATCGTCTTCGTTCTTGGGCCTCTTCCCCTTCTGTGGGGCTGTCTGAACCTCCCCTCCCCCACCCGATTTTTCCCCCGCCCCCGGGGCAGGCGCAGAATAAATGTCTGTATGAAGTTAAAAATTAAAAATAAAAAAAAAGCTAAAAACAACTGAAAGTGCTTTGCTTTTGAATGTGCGCTTACTGGTTTTCTCTAGAGGCACCACTGTGAGGTGGCTCAAGCGCTTAGGCTCTGGAGTTAGACATCTGGGTTCCCATTCCAATTCCACCACTTACTAGCTTTGTCATATTGGACGCATAACTTTTTTGCGCTTCTACTTCTTGATCTTTCAAGTGTCATCAGAAGATAATTAGACACCCACACAATAGCAATGGGAGATTTTAACACCCCACCGTCAACATGAAACAGATCAACGAGACAGAAAGTTGAAAAGGATATCCAGGAACTGAACTTAGCTCTGCACCAAGCAGACCGAATAGACATCTACATTAACTCTCCACCCCAAATCAACAGAATATACATTCTTCTCAGCACCACATCACACTTATTCCAAAACTGACCACATAGTTGGAAGGAAAGCACTCCTCCGCAAATGCAAAAGAACAGAAATTACAACCAACTGTCTCTCAGACCCCAGGGCAGTCAAACTGGACCTCAGGATGAAGAAACTCACTCAAAACCGCTCAACTACACGGAAACGGAGCAATCTGCTCCTGAGTGACTACTGGGTACATAGCGAAATGAAGACAGAATAAAGATGTTCTTTGAAACCAATGAGAACAAAGACACAACATACCAGAATCTCTGGGATACATTGAAAGCAGTGTGTAGAGGGAAACATAGCATTAAATGCCCACAAGAGAAAGCAGGAAAGATCTAAAATGGACACCCTCACGTCCCAATTCAAAGAACCAGGGAAGCAAGAGCAAACACAATGTCTGAATCAGTCAGTCAACTTCCAAAAGGACTCCAAGAGAGAATGAACCACCATGCCTCTTTAAATCCACGTTTCTATTTGGAATCTTCAATGAGAGATGAGACACTAAGCAGCTAGTTTTGGTGGAATGGCTGATTTTGTCAATGTTTTCGGTGTGTGAGTGTGTGTGTGTGTGTATGTATAGATAACTAAATTAAACTGATAATCTGGATGCTTACATTTCCATTCATTTAATTTGTGTATGTGAGCCCACTCACACATATATACACACACACTAACACTTCCAGAACACTGACTTAGTGAAGAACTGGATTTCCAGTGTGTCAGACAAATTTCAGAAAGCGCTGAAGAAGGGCATTTCTGATGGATTTCACCGTTCCTGGAATTTTACTTTCCTTTATAACTTAGAGTTCTTCTCTGGAGATTTAATAGATAAAAGTCTTTTGCAGTGTACGTTATTTCATTTTATTTTTATAATTTATTTAAATTGTCATTTTAAATTGACAAATAAAAATGATATATATTTATGGTGTACAACATGATGTTTCATATATGTATACATTGTGGAATGACACAAAAATCAAGCTAATTAACACATTCGTTTCCTCACCTACTGATTTTATGGTGATGAGAACATGTTTCAAATCTACTCTGATAGCACATTTCAAGTATACGGTACATAGTTACCACTGTAGTTGCCGTGCTGTTCAACATATCTCTAGAACTATTCGTATCTGAAATTTTGTATCATTAGACTAACATCTCCCAATCCCTCCCCGGCCCCTGCCTCGGGTAAGCAGCGTTCTGCTCTCTACGACTCTGAGTTCCACTTTTTTACATTGCACATAGAAGTGAGATCGCGCAGGATTTGGATTTCTGTGTTTGCTTTTTAAAACTTTGTGATGTATTGATGTATTTTTTCAGACAGTGTCGCAGTCTGTCACCAAGGCTGGAGTACAGTGACACAAACACGGCTCACCACGGCCTCCACCTCCCGGGGTCAAGAGATCCTCCCACTTCAGCCTCCTGAGTAGCTAGGACTACAGGCGTCCAACACCACACCTGGCTAATTTTTGTATTTTTTGTAGAGATGGTTGATCTCCAACTCCTGGGCTCAACTCTTCCTCCTCCCTTCTCCTCCCAAAGTCCTGGGATTAGAGGCCTGAGCCACTGTGTCTGGCCTTTGCTTTATTTCACACAGTAGAACATCCTCTAGGCTCATTCTTGTTGCTTAAGATAAGATTTCTTTCTTTTTCAAGGCTGAATAGGATTCTATTGGATATATGTACCTATATAGATAGATAGATAGATAGATAGACATTTATTATTATTGTTTTGGGGGGGATATGGTTTCGCTCGTGTTCCCCAGGCTGGAGTGCAGTGGCATGATTTCGGCTCACTACAACCTCTGCCTCCCAGGCTGAAGTGATTCTCCTGCCTCAGCTGAGATTAAGGGCATGTCCCATCATGTGCGGCCAATTTTGTGTTTCTAGGAGAGATGGGTTTTCACCATGTTGGCCAGGCTGGTCTCGAACTCCAACAATTCTACTTCAACTATTTATTGGATACAAATATTTATGTGTGAGAAACAAGATTTTCAAGAGTGAAAGATTTAAAAACGACTTAATTGTACATCAGTAAGAGGCTGGCTAACTAAATCAGAGTACGTTCATCCTTACAGAAGAATACTATGCAGCTAGAACAAAACCAAATGGAGGAAACTCTTCCAAATGGTAACTTGGAATGATGTTCAAGACTTATTGTAAAATAAGTTTACAGTAAGGTGTAAGGTACCTTATGGCAAAATTCTCTCAGAAATGTGTGTGTGGATTTCAAGTCATCCCAGTCCTAGAACATTGTGCTCTTTAGAGATGCCATACCTGTCTTTCCCTTTGTAATATCAAAGCAGTAATATCTTCTCTGGAGGCTTGTTGGGGGAATTTAATGGAAGAAAGTTAAGGAGGTACCAGAACCATTGCTGTTTCCCCTCCATAGCCCTGCCACCCACTAAAGAAAGTTGGATGAGATTACTTAATGATTTCCCATTAAGTTGTAATTCCAAATATCATGATTACCATTTGAATGTACTTGGTATGGAGCTTCGTGAGTGTGTGCTTCGTTTATTATGCATCACGTTCAGCTCCTTGTTATTTGCCTCCTAGTTATCATAGTAAAACTCTACTCCTCTACTCCGAGGAGCCCCTACCATCCGTATCGTCACTTTCCGGCCCAGCACTCTTCATGCTCGTTCGTTTAAAGCATTCTACATTGTGTAAATGAATCTTGGAAGGCAAAAGCTACTGAATTTAGCGAGTTTGTGGAGGCGTTCCCACCGGTCAGCCAGGTGGAGTTCCACACAGCCGATGACTGCACAACTCCTATAAGGCAGCAATATGCTGCAAACCCAGACGGCCACTCTTCTCACCCCTCGTCCCTTTGCTGTTCTGGATAATGAGGTCAATAGTCACCTAGGCAACTGCAAAACTAACTGAAATGGAGAAAAGCCTTCCGGCTGGTGACTAGCCGAGGTCCACCTGGCCCCAATAAGCTGCTGAACAAGAAGGGCTGCCAGAAATTTCCCCCTAGGGAATTTGGTGGAGACGAAGACCTGCTCACTGGACAACGGTTCCTCCCAGGATACCCCCAAGCTGAAGAAGCGGGCTCTGAGCCACCCCCTTTCACCCTCCTTTTCCCCACCCTGGCCTGCTGAAGGTGCGCGTCAGGATGTGGACTACTGAGCCCTAAAGAAATAAGTCCTTCCACTTTGACCCCACGGAGGATTGCCTGTGCGGATCTTCAACGAGTCTACCAGTGTCTAGACACGGGAGCAGTTCTGTCTGGCACAGCAGCTCCCTGAAGGAAGACAAGAGTGAGGAGAAAGGAAACTCAAGTCTGACCATTCTGTCCTGGGAGACAAGAGGAGGATCTCATCTCTCATCTTTCCAAGCAAGGCAACGAGACTTTCTCTCATCTTTCCAAGCAAGGCAAGGAGACTTTTTCTCATGAGGAAACAAAAAGAAGTTGGAAGGAACGAAACCAGCCTGGAAGGTGAATTCCTAAGGATTGCCCATTGAAACTGACAAAATGGCCCTTGTTTGATGAGAGGAATGAGCAGAGCATTGATGTGGTCAAAAAGGACTCGAGTGAGACTTTCCCAGCATGTTTCTACCAAAGCTTTGTCTAAGTTTCGCAAAACACTCTCCTAATAAGCAGATGTTTGGCTCTTCAGAAAGTCAACATGCAAAATGCCTTGAGCGTCCCATAACACTGATGCCATGATGTTGCCTTTGGTCTGCCCTCCTTTTCCTTTGACTGGACCACTGCCATCTCTTGGTAGCCATCGCTTTGATGACGCTTGGTCTTCAGGATCATATTGGCAAAGCCATGTTCCAAATTCCGGTTACAATTTGTCAAAGAGATGCCCCAGGATCGTGATCCCTCCTGTTGAAAATTTCCACTGATAGCTCTCGTCGTCACTGCAGCTGATCTGGGCACAATGGTTTTCACAGCCACTGCAGGATTCATCTTCCACATCTTCTCATCTCTTCTTGAAACAAGCCATACCTCCGTAAAGAGTTGATTTCTTTGGGCTAGTGTCCTTAGAAGCTTTTCTTCAAACATCAATGATTTCTTCATTCTTCCACCCAAGCTTCACCGTCAATTGGATGTTTGCTCTTGCTGCAATTTTAGCGGAATTCAAGTTGCACTGATAGGAGGCCTTTTCAGTGGATGTCTCATCCTTCTTAGTGCCTCCAATGAGATCCAGTTCAGAAAGGTTGTAAGAAGTTAGTACATGTTTATTTTAGTGAAAACGAATTGAAATCCATGCATAGATTTCTCACCATGTACATTTTCTATGAACTTTCGGAAGACCCCCTGTACTGAATATTGCCCAAATCCTGGGAGAGAAGTGGATGCGGTCCACATCCTGTCTTCAGTTTGCCCACAGTGGAGGAGTGCACAGAGCAGGGAAAGGCAACCCCAGAGAGAGGCATGCCCTCCAGCATGCAGCAGACTTCTGGCCCAGTCCTGGCTCCATGGGTTGCTGTGTGGGCCCAGCAAGCTGACCAACCTCCCTGAACCTTAATTTAATCCTAGGTAGCCCAATTCCAGTCGCTATTATAGGACTGCTGTGCAGGGACAGTCAATTAACTTAAGAAAAGGAACCTAGCTCCAAGGTTGGCAACCGGGAATTCCAGTTGATTCCATGGGCGGACCCCCTGAGGAATTCCCAAGCTGAAGTCTCGTGGAAGATGAGGTTCAGTGTGACTAGACTGAAGCACCAATCCAATGAAGGGGAGGTCCCACCCACTCTGCCCTGTGCCTGTATAAAGGTGAGGCGGGGCGGCCGCGCCACTCATTGAAGCCACCAGTTGGGAGAGGAGCAGAGCCAGGCCGGTGCTCCCGAAGGCAGCAACAGGTTGCGACCCACAGCTCCCTGCTGGTTCCCACCTGCATACACAGAAGCTAAGAAGGTGGCCGAGGAGGCGGCCCAAGAGGCAAGTCGCCATTTGGGAGAGGAGCAGAGCCAGGTCGGTGCTCCCGAAGGCAGCAAGATGTTGCGAGCCACAGCTCCCTGCTGGTTCCCACCTGCATGCCCAGAAGCCAAGAGGGTGGCCGAGGAGGCGCCCCACGAGGCAAGCCGCCATTTGGGAGAGGAGCAGAGCCAGGCCGGTGCTCCCGAAGGCAGCAAGATGTTGCGAGCCACAGCTCCCTGCTGGTTCCCTCCTGCATACCCAGAAGCTAAGAAGGTGGCCGAGGAGGCGGCCCTCGAGGCTCCAGAATTCCCACTGCCCTCTCATCAGCCTGCCCAGAGCTTCGGGCTCTGCGTGCCCCAGATGCACAACCAGGCCTCAGCACTCGTGGACATCCGGGCGGAGCCCCAGAATAGGGGTCCGGCGGTGCCCCCAGCGTGGCCCAAGATGGCGACGGAGGCGTGGTACTTCCCCGCGCAGAGGGGGTCGGCCTGCTGCTTGCCGGCCGCCCCAAGGCTGACAGAGAGGCCCTGTGGAGTCCGCATCTCAGCCCCCAGGGAGAGGAAGAGGATCGCCCACTTTCCCAGCCCCTGCTTGGTCGCAGGTCGCACCGATGCCAAGAGAACCCGGGTGGCCGGCAGCAGCCAACGCTCCAATGGCTCCAGGGTCGGCACACAGCCACGGAAGACTGGTCGCAACAGACGGGGGAGGGCATGCAAGACCTCCACCACACTCAGCTCTAAGCGAATCGTCCGTCGTCCATCCTTACCGACTTGGAAGAAACCCATTATCCTCCGAAGGTCTGGCTGCCAAGTCCCCACCGTCATCCGCCGAGGCTATCTCCAACTGTTCACCAAAGAGTGTCTCAAGTTCTGCGCCTCCAAGCAGGAGGCCGAGGAGAAGGCGCTGAACGAGGAGAAGGTGGCCTACGACTGCAGCCCCAACAAGAACATGTACCTGAATGTGGTCCTGAACACCCTCAAGAGACTGAAGGGCCTGACCCCCAGCTCCATGCCGGGCCTCAGCAGGGCCGCCCTGTACAGCCGCCTCCAGGAGTTCCTGCTCACCCAGGACCAGCTCAAGGAGAACGGCTACCCCTTCCCGCACCCCGAGCGGCCCGGAGGCGCCGTCCTCTTCACTGGCCAGGGGAAGGGGCCCGGCGACTCCTCCTGCAGGGTCTGCTGCCGTTGTGGCACCGACTACCTGGTGCCCTCCTCGGGCCGCTGTCTACGCGACCAGTTGTGTTATTATCACTGGGGGCGGGTCCGCTCCAGCCAAGTGGCTGCAGGCCGGGTTAGCCAGTACACCTGCTGTGCAGCTGCTCCTGGCTCAGTGGGCTGCCAGGTGGCAAAGCAGCACGTGCGGGACGGCCGCAAGGAGAGCCTCCATGGCTTCGTGAAGACCTTCAAGAAAGAGTTTTCCACAGACGCTTATCCAGGAATCTACGCCTTGGACTGTGAGATGTGCTACACCACGCATGGCCTGGAGCTGACCCGCGTCACCGTGGTGGACGCCGACATGCAAGTGGTGTACGACACCTTCGTCAAGCCCGACAACGAGATCGTGGACTACAACACCAGGTTTTCCGGAGTGACCGAGGCCGACGTCGCCAAGACGAGCGTCACGTTGCCCGAAGTCCAAGCCATCCTGCTGAGCTTTTTCAGCGCCCAAACCATCCTCATCGGGCACAGCCTGGAGAGCGATCTGCTGGCCCTCAAGCTGATCCACAGCACCGTGGTGGACACGGCCGTGCTCTTCCCGCACTACCTGGGTTTCCCCTACAAGCGTTCCCTCAGGAATCTCGCGGCCGACTACCTGGGACAGATCATCCAGGACAGCCAGGACGGCCACAACTCCAGCGAGGACGCAAACGCCTGCCTGCAGCTGGCGATGTGGAAGGTTCGACAGCGCGCCCAGATCCAGCCACGCCACCGGTCCGCCTCTCCCGCCGCCCTGGCCTGTCCTGAGCCCCAGGCCTCTTCCCAAACTGCCATCGATCCCGAGAGCTAGCCCTGTCCACCTCGCCGCAAAGCGAAAGAAACTGGAGCAGCCGGCGGCAGGAGAGGGCCAAAAGCCAAGACTAACCCCGACCCCGGACTCCCAGTCCCCCGGAGTCCCTGCCGCGGGCCGTCGTCCCTGTCCCCATCCCTCTGCCCCTCCCAGACCTCTGTCCTTCCACCAATGGGCTCCCCGAGGCCCCAGCCGCCACTCCCAGTCCCCGGAGACCCTGCCGCCGCCCCTGGCGCCTGTGCCCATCCCTCTGCCCCTCCCAGACCTCTGGCCTTCCACCACTAGCCTCCCCCAGCCCAGCTGGACTTCACCGGCCTCTGACAACAAGGCCAGCCCCCAGGCCCACCAGCCTCCTGATCGTCTTCGTTCTTGGGCCTCTTCCCCTTCTGTGGGGCTGTCTGAACCTCCCCTCCCCCACCCGATTTTTCCCCCGCCCCCGGGGCAGGCGCAGAATAAATGTCTGTATGAAGTTAAAAATTAAAAATAAAAAAAAAGCTAAAAACAACGGAAAGTGCTTTGCTTTTGAATGTGCGCTTACCTGGTTTTCTCTAGAGGCACCACTGTGAGGTGGCTCAAGCGCTTAGGCTCTGGAGTTAGACATCTGGGTTCCCATTCCAATTCCACCACTTACTAGCTTTGTCATATTGGACGCATAACTTTTTTGCGCTTCTACTTCTTGATCTTTCAAGTGTCATCAGAAGATAATTAGACACCCACACAATAGCAATGGGAGATTTTAACACCCCACCGTCAACATGAAACAGATCAACGAGACAGAAAGTTGAAAAGGATATCCAGGAACTGAACTTAGCTCTGCACCAAGCAGACCGAATAGACATCTACATTAACTCTCCACCCCAAATCAACAGAATATACATTCTTCTCAGCACCACATCACACTTATTCCAAAACTGACCACATAGTTGGAAGGAAAGCACTCCTCCGCAAATGCAAAAGAACAGAAATTACAACCAACTGTCTCTCAGACCACAGGGCAGTCAAACTGGACCTCAGGATGAAGAAACTCACTCAAAACCGCTCAACTACACGGAAACGGAGCAATCTGCTCCTGCGTGACTACTGGGTACATAGCGAAATGAAGACAGAATAAAGATGTTCTTTGAAACCAATGAGAACAAAGACACAACATACCAGAATCTCTGGGATACATTGAAAGCAGTGTGTAGAGGGAAACATAGCATTAAATGCCCACAAGAGAAAGCAGGAAAGATCTAAAATGGACACCCTCACGTCCCAATTCAAAGAACCAGGGAAGCAAGAGCAAACACAATGTCTGAATCAGTCAGTCAGTCAACTTCCAACAGGGCTCCAAGAGAGAATGAACCACCATGCCTCTTTAAATCCACGTTTCTATTTGGAATCTTCAATGAGAGATGAGACACTAAGCAGCTAGTTTTGGTGGAATGGCTGATTTTGTCAATGTTTTCGGTGTGTGAGTGTGTGTGTGTGTGTATGTATAGATAACTAAATTAAACTGATAATTTGGATGCTTACATTTCCATTCATTTAATTTGTGTATGTGAGCCCACGCACACGTATATACACACACACTAACACTTCCAGAACACTGACTTAGTGAAGAACTGGATTTCCAGTGTGTCAGACAAATTTCAGAAAGCGCTGAAGAAGGGCATTTCTGATGGATTTCACCGTTCCTGGAATTTTACTTTCCTTTATAACTTAGAGTTCTTCTCTGGAGATTTAATAGATAAAAGTCTTTTGCAGTGTACGTTATTTCATTTTATTTTTAGAATTTATTTAAATTGTCATTTTAAATTGACAAATGAAAATGATATATATTTATGGTGTACAACACGATGTTTCATATATGTATACATTGTGGAATGACACAAAAATCA
This sequence comes from Pongo pygmaeus, assembly GCF_028885625.2. Classification (NCBI taxonomy): domain Eukaryota; kingdom Metazoa; phylum Chordata; class Mammalia; order Primates; family Hominidae; genus Pongo; species Pongo pygmaeus. The sequence goes on from NC_072380.2 coordinate 53,513,939, forward strand.
AGCTAATTAACACATTCGTTTCCTCACCTACTGATTTTATGGTGATGAGAACATGTTTCAAATCTACTCTGATAGCACATTTCAAGTATACGGTACATAGTTACCCACTGTAGTTGCCGTGCTGTTCAACATATCTCTAGAACTATTCGTATCTGAAATTTTGTATCATTAGACTAACATCTCCCAATCCCTCCCCGGCCCCTGCCTCGGGTAAGCAGCGTTCTGCTCTCTACGACTCTGAGTTCCACTTTTTTACATTGCACATAGAAGTGAGATCGCGCAGGATTTGGATTTCTGTGTTTGCTTTTTAAAACTTTGTGATGTATTGATGTATTTTTTCAGACAGTGTCGCAGTCTGTCACCAAGGCTGGAGTACAGTGACACAAACACGGCTCACCACGGCCTCCACCTCCCGGGGTCAAGAGATCCTCCCACTTCAGCCTCCTGAGTAGCTAGGACTACAGGCGTCCAACACCACACCTGGCTAATTTTTGTATTTTTTGTAGAGATGGTTGATCTCCAACTCCTGGGCTCAACTCTTCCTCCTCCCTTCTCCTCCCAAAGTCCTGGGATTAGAGGCCTGAGCCACTGTGTCTGGCCTTTGCTTTATTTCACACAGTAGAACATCCTCTAGGCTCATTCTTGTTGCTTAAGATAAGATTTCTTTCTTTTTCAAGGCTGAATAGGATTCTATTGGATATATGTACCTATATAGATAGATAGATAGATAGATAGACATTTATTATTATTGTTTTGGGGGGGATATGGTTTCGCTCGTGTTCCCCAGGCTGGAGTGCAGTGGCATGATTTCGGCTCACTACAACCTCTGCCTCCCAGGCTGAAGTGATTCTCCTGCCTCAGCTGAGATTAAGGGCATGTCCCATCATGTGCGGCCAATTTTGTGTTTCTAGGAGAGATGGGTTTTCACCATGTTGGCCAGGCTGGTCTCGAACTCCAACAATTCTACTTCAACTCTTTATTGGATACAAATATTTATGTGTGAGAAACAAGATTTTCAAGAGTGAAAGATTTAAAAACGACTTAATTGTACATCAGTAAGAGGCTGGCTAACTAAATCAGAGTACGTTCATCCTTACAGAAGAATACTATGCAGCTAGAACAAAACCAAATGGAGGAAACTCTTCCAAATGGTAACTTGGAATGATGTTCAAGACTTATTGTAAAATAAGTTTACAGTAAGGTGTAAGGTACCTTATGGCAAAATTCTCTCAGAAATGTGTGTGTGGATTTCAAGTCATCCCAGTCCTAGAACATTGTGCTCTTTAGAGATGCCATACCTGTCTTTCCCTTTGTAATATCAAAGCAGTAATATCTTCTCTGGAGGCTTGTTGGGGGAATTTAATGGAAGAAAGTTAAGGAGGTACCAGAACCATTGCTGTTTCCCCTCCATAGCCCTGCCACCCACTAAAGAAAGTTGGATGAGATTACTTAATGATTTCCCATTAAGTTGTAATTCCAAATATCATGATTACCATTTGAATGTACTTGGTATGGAGCTTCGTGAGTGTGTGCTTCGTTTATTATGCATCACGTTCAGCTCCTTGTTATTTGCCTCCTAGTTATCATAGTAAAACTCTACTCCTCTACTCCGAGGAGCCCCTACCATCCGTATCGTCACTTTCCGGCCCAGCACTCTTCATGCTCGTTCGTTTAAAGCATTCTACATTGTGTAAATGAATCTTGGAAGGCAAAAGCTACTGAATTTAGCGAGTTTGTGGAGGCGTTCCCACCGGTCAGCCAGGTGGAGTTCCACACAGCCGATGACTGCACAACTCCTATAAGGCAGCAATATGCTGCAAACCCAGACGGCCACTCTTCTCACCCCTCGTCCCTTTGCTGTTCTGGATAATGAGGTCAATAGTCACCTAGGCAACTGCAAAACTAACTGAAATGGAGAAAAGCCTTCCGGCTGGTGACTAGCCGAGGTCCACCTGGCCCCAATAAGCTGCTGAACAAGAAGGGCTGCCAGAAATTTCCCCCTAGGGAATTTGGTGGAGACGAAGACCTGCTCACTGGACAACGGTTCCTCCCAGGATACCCCCAAGCTGAAGAAGCGGGCTCTGAGCCACCCCCTTTCACCCTCCTTTTCCCCACCCTGGCCTGGTGAAGGTGCGCGTCAGGATGTGGACTACTGAGCCCTAAAGAAATAAGTCCTTCCACTTTGACCCCACGGAGGATTGCCTGTGCGGATCTTCAACGAGTCTACCAGTGTCTAGACACGGGAGCAGTTCTGTCTGGCACAGCAGCTCCCTCAAGGAAGACAAGAGTGAGGAGAAAGGAAACTCAAGTCTGACCATTCTGTCCTGGGAGACAAGTGGAGGATCTCATCTCTCATCTTTCCAAGCAAGGCAACGAGACTTTCTCTCATCTTTCCAAGCAAGGCAAGGAGACTTTTTTTCATGAGGAAACAAAAAGAAGTTGGAAGGAACGAAACCAGCCTGGAAGGTGAATTCCTAAGGATTGCCCATTGAAACTGACAAAATGGCCCTTGTTTGACGAGAGGAATGAGCAGAGCATTGATGTGGTCAAAAAGGACTCGAGTGAGACTTTCCCAGCATGTTTCTACCAAAGCTTTGTCTAAGTTTCGCAAAACACTCTCCTAATAAGCAGATGTTTGGCTCTTCAGAAAGTCAACATGCAAAATGCCTTGAGCGTCCCATAACACTGATGCCATGATGTTGCCTTTGGTCTGCCCTCCTTTTCCTTTGACTGGACCACTGCCATCTCTTGGTAGCCATCGCTTTGATGACGCTTTGTCTTCAGGATCATATTGGCAAAGCCATGTTCCAAATTCCGGTTACAATTTGTCAAACAGGTGCCCCAGGATCGTGATCCCTCCTGTTGAAAATTTCCACTGATAGCTCTCGTGGTCATTGCAGCTGATCTGGGCACAATGGTTTTCACAGCCACTGCAGGATTCTTCTTCCACATCTTCTCATCTCTTCTTGAAACAAGCCATACCTCCGTAAAGAGTTGATTTCTTTGGGCTAGTGTCCTTAGAAGCTTTTCTTCAAACATCAATGATTTCTTCATTCTTCCACCCAAGCTTCACCGTCAATTGGATGTTTGCTCTTGCTGCAATTTTAGCGGAATTCAAGTTGCACTGATAGGAGGCCTTTTCAGTGGATGTCTCATCTTTCTTAGTGCCTCCAATGAGATCCAGTTCAGAAAGGTTGTAAGAAGTTAGTACATGTTTATTTTAGTGAAAACGAATTGAAATCCATGCATAGATTTCTCACCATGTACATTTTCTATGAACTTTCGGAAGACCCCCTGTACTGAATATTGCCCAAATCCTGGGAGAGATGTGGATGCGGTCCACTTCCTGTCTTCAGTTTGCCCACAGTGGAGGAGTGCACAGAGCAGGGAAAGGCAGCCCCAGAGAGAGGCATGCCCTCCAGCATGCAGCAGACTGCTGGCCCAGTCCTGGCTCCATGGGTTGCTGTGTGGGCCCAGCAAGCTGACCAACCTCCCTGAACCTTAATTTAATCCTAGGTAGCCCAATTCCACTCGCTATTATAGGACTGCTGTGCAGGGACAGTCAATTAACTTAAGAAAAGGAACCTAGCTCCAAGGTTGGCAACCGGGAATTCCAGTTGATTCCATGGGCGGACCCCCTGAGGAATTCCCAAGCTGAAGTCTCGTGGAAGATGAGGTTCAGTGTGACTAGACTGAAGCACCAATCCAATGAAGGGGAAGTCCCACCCACTCTGCCCTGTGCCTGTATAAAGGTGAGGCGGGGCGGCCGCGCCACTCATTGAAGCCGCCAGTTGGGAGAGGAGCAGAGCCAGGCCGGTGCTCCCGAAGGCAGCAAGATGTTGCGAGCCACAGCTCCCTGCTGGTTCCCACCTGCATACCCAGAAGCTAAGAAGGTGGCCGAGGAGGCGGCCCACGAGGCAAGCCGCCATTTGGGAGAGGAGCAGAGCCAGGTCGGTGTTCCCGAAGGCAGCAAGATGTTGCGAGCCACAGCTCCCTGCTGGTTCCCACCTGTATGACCAGAAGCCAAGAAGGTGGCCGAGGAGGCGGCCCTCGAGGCAAGCCGCCAGTTGGGAGAGGAGCAGAGCCAGGCCGGTGTTCCCGAAGGCAGCAAGATGTTGCGAGCCACAGCTCCCTGCTGGTTCCCACCTGCATACCCAGAAGCTAAGAAGGTGGCCGAGGAGGCGCCCCACGAGGCAAGCCGCCATTTGGGAGTGGAGCAGAGCCAGGTCAGTGTTCCCGAAGGCAGCAAGATGTTGCGAGCCACAGCTCCCTGCTGGTTCCCTCCTGCATACCCAGAAGCCAAGAAGGTGGCCGAGGAGGCGGCCCTCGAGGCTCCAGAATTCCCACTGCCCTCTCATCAGCCTGCCCAGAGCTTCGGGCTCTGCGTGCCCCAGATGCACAACCAGGCCTCAGCACTCGTGGACATCCGGGCGGAGCCCCAGAATAGGGGTCCGGCGGTGCCCCCAGCGTGGCCCAAGATGGCGACGGAGGCGTGGTACTTCCCCGCGCAGAGGGGGTCGGCCTGCTGCTTGCCAGCCACCCCAAGGCTGACAGAGAGGCCCTGTGGAGTCCGCATCTCAGCCCCCAGGGAGAGGAAGAGGATCGCCCACTTTCCCAGCCCCTGCTTGGTCGCAGGTCGCACCGATGCCAAGAGAACCCGGGTGGCCGGCAGCAGCCAACGCTCCAATGGCTCCAGGGTCGGCACACAGCCACGGAAGACTGGTCGCAACAGACGGGGGAGGGCATGCAAGACCTCCACCACACTCAGCTCTAAGCGAATCGTCCGTCGTCCATCCTTACCGACTTGGAAGAAACCCATTATCCTCCGAAGGTCTCGCTGCCAAGTCCCCACCGTCATCCGCCGAGGCTATCTCCAACTGTTCACCAAAGAGTGTCTCAAGTTCTGCGCCTCCCAGCAGGAGGCCGAGGAGAAGGCGCTGAACGAGGAGAAGGTGGCCTACGACTGCAGCCCCAACAAGAACATGTAAATGAATGTGGTCCTGAACACCCTCAAGAGACTGAAGGGCCTGACCCCCAGCTCCATGCCGGGCCTCAGCAGGGCCGCCCCGTACAGCCGCCTCCAGGAGTTCCTGCTCACCCAGGACCAGCTCAAGGAGAACGGCTACCCCTTCCCGCACCCCGAGCGGCCCGGAGGCGCCGTCCTCTTCACTGGCCAGGGGAAGGGGCCCGGCGACTCCTCCTGCAGGGTCTGCTGCCGTTGTGGCACCGACTACCTGGTGTCCTCCTCGGGCCGCTGTCTACGCGACCAGTTGTGTTATTATCACTGGGGGCGGGTCCGCTCCAGCCAAGTGGCTGGAGGCCGGGTTAGCCAGTACACCTGCTGTGCAGCTGCTCCTGGCTCAGTGGGCTGCCAGGTGGCAAAGCAGCACGTGCGGGACGGCCGCAAGGAGAGCCTCCATGGCTTCGTGAAGACCTTCAAGAAAGAGTTTTCCACAGACGCTTATCCAGGAATCTACGCCTTGGACTGTGAGATGTGCTACACCACGCATGGCCTGGAGCTGACCCGCGTCACCGTGGTGGACGCCGACATGCAAGTGGTGTACGACACCTTCGTCAAGCCCGACAACGAGATCGTGGACTACAACACCAGGTTTTCCGGAGTGACCGAGGCCGACGTCGCCAAGACGAGCGTCACGTTGCCCGAAGTCCAAGCCATCCTGCTGAGCTTTTTCAGCGCCCAAACCATCCTCATCGGGCACAGCCTGGAGAGCGATCTGCTGGCCCTCAAGCTGATCCACAGCACCGTGGTGGACACGGCCGTGCTCTTCCCGCACTACCTGGGTTTCCCCTACAAGCGTTCCCTCAGGAATCTCGCGGCCGACTACCTGGGACAGATCATCCAGGACAGCCAGGACGGCCACAACTCCAGCGAGGATGCAAACGCCTGCCTGCAGCTGGCGATGTGGAAGGTTCGACAGCGTGCCCAGATCCAGCCACGCCACCGGTCCGCCTCTCCCGCCGCCCTGGCCTGTCCTGAGCCCCAGGCCTCTTCCCAAACTGCCATCGATCCCGAGAGCTAGCCCTGTCCACCTCGCCTCAAAGCGAAAGAAACTGGAGCAGCCGGCGGCAGGAGAGGGCCAAAAGCCAAGACTAACCCCGACCCCGGACTCCCAGTCCCCCGGAGTCCCTGCCGCGGGCCGTCGTCCCTGTCCCCATCCCTCTGCCCCTCCCAGACCTCTGTCCTTCCACCAATGGGCTCCCCGAGGCCCCAGCCGCCACTCCCAGTCCCCGGAGACCCTGCCGCCGCCCCTGGCGCCTGTGCCCATCCCTCTGCCCCTCCCAGACCTCTGGCCTTCCACCACTAGCCTCCCCCAGCCCACCTGGACTTCCCCGGCCTCTGACAACAAGGCCAGCCCCCAGGCCCACCAGCCTCCTGATCGTCTTCGTTCTTGGGCCTCTTCCCCTTCTGTGGGGCTGTCTGAACCTCCCCTCCCCCACCCGATTTTTCCCCCGCCCCCGGGGCAGGCGCAGAATAAATGTCTGTATGAAGTTAAAAATTAAAAATAAAAAAAAAGCTAAAAACAACGGAAAGTCCTTTGCTTTTGAATGTGCGCTTACCTGGTTTTCTCTAGAGGCACCACTGTGAGGTGGCTCAAGCCCTTAGGCTCTGGAGTTAGACATCTGGGTTCCCATTCCAATTCCACCACTTACTAGCTTTGTCATATTGGACGCATAACTTTTTTGCGCTTCTACTTCTTGATCTTTCAAGTGTCATCAGAAGATAATTAGACACCCACGCAATAGCAATGGGAGATTTTAACACCCCACCGTCAACATGAAACAGATCAACGAGACAGAAAGTTGAAAAGGATATCCAGGAACTGAACTTAGCTCTGCACCAAGCAGACCGAATAGACATCTACATTAACTCTCCACCCCAAATCAACAGAATATACATTCTTCTCAGCACCACATCACACTTATTCCAAAACTGACCACATAGTTGGAAGGAAAGCACTCCTCCGCAAATGCAAAAGAACAGAAATTACAACCAACTGTCTCTCAGACCACAGGGCAGTCAAACTGGACCTCAGGATGAAGAAACTCACTCAAAACCGCTCAACTACACGGAGACGGAGCAATCTGCTCCTGAGTGACTACTGGGTACATAGCGAAATGAAGACAGAATAAAGATGTTCTTTGAAACCAATGAGAACAAAGACACAACATACCAGAATCTCTGGGATACATTGAAAGCAGTGTGTAGAGGGAAACGTAGCATTAAATGCCCACAAGAGAAAGCAGGAAAGATCTAAAATGGACACCCTCACGTCCCAATTCAAAGAACCAGGGAAGCAAGAGCAAACACAATGTCTGAATCAGTCAGTCAACTTCCAACAGGGCTCCAAGAGAGAATGAACCACCATGCCTCTTTAAATCCACGTTTCTATTTGGAATCTTCAATGAGAGATGAGACACTAAGCAGCTAGTTTTGGTGGAATGGCTGATTTTGTCAATGTTTTCGGTGTGTGAGTGTGTGTGTGCGTGTATGTATAGATAACTAAATTAAACTGATAATCTGGATGCTTACATTTCCATTCATTTAATTTGTGTATGTGAGCCCACGCACACGTATATACACACACACTAACACTTCCAGAACACTGACTTAGTCAAGAACTGGATTTCCAGTGTGTCAGACAAATTTCAGAAAGCGCTGAAGAAGGGCATTTCTGATGGATTTCACCGTTCCTGGAATTTTATTTTCCTTTATAACTTAGAGTTCTTCTCTGGAGATTTAATAGATAAAAGTCTTTTGCAGTGTACGTTATTTCATTTTATTTTTATAATTTATTTAAATTGTCATTTTAAATTGACAAATAAAAATGATATATATTTATGGTGTACAACATGATGTTTCATATATGTATACATTGTGGAATGACACAAAAATCAAGCTAATTAACACATTCGTTTCCTCACATACTGATTTTATGGTGATGAGAACATGTTTCAAATCTACTCTGATAGCACATTTCAAGTATACAGTACATAGTTACCCACTGTAGTTGCCGTGCTGTTCAACATATCTCTAGAACTATTCGTATCTGAAATTTTGTATCATTAGACTAACATCTCCCAATCCCTCCCCGGCCCCTGCCTCGGGTAAGCAGCGTTCTGCTCTCTACGACTCTGAGTTCCACTTTTTTACATTGCACATAGAAGTGAGATCGTGCAGTATTTGTATTTCTGTGTTTGCTTTTTAAAACTTTATGATGTATTGATGTATTTTTTCAGACAGTGTCGGAGTCTGTCACCAAGGCTGGAGTACAGTGACACAAACACGGCTCACCACGGCCTCCACCTCCCGGGGTCAAGAGATCCTCCCACTTCAGCCTCCTGAGTAGCTAGGACTACAGGCGTCCAACACCACACCTGGCTAATTTTTGTATTTTTGGTAGAGATGGTTGATCTCCAACTCCTGGGCTCAACTCTTCCTCCTCCCTTCTCCTCCCAAAGTCCTGGGATTACAGGCCTGAGCCACTGTGTCTGGCCTTTGCTTTATTTCACACAGTAGAACATCCTCTAGGCTCATTCATGTTGCTAATGATAAGATTTCTTTCTTTTTCAAGGCTGAATAGGATTCTATTGGATATATGTACCTATATAGATAGAGAGATAGATAGATATACATTTATTATTATTGTTTTGGGGGGGATATGGTTTCGCTCGTGTTCCCCAGGCTGGAGTGCAGTGGCATGATTTCGGCTCACTACAACCTCTGCCTCCCAGGCTGAAGTGATTCTCCTGCCTCAGCTGAGATTAAAGGCATGTCCCATCATGGGCGGCCAATTTTGTGTTTCTAGGAGAGATGGGTTTTCACCATGTTGGCCAGGCTGGTCTCGAACTCCAACAATTCTACTTCAACTATTTATTGGATACAAATATTTATGTGTGAGAAACAAGATTTTCAAGAGTGAAAGATTTAAAAACGACTTAATTGTACATCAGTAAGAGGCTGGCTAACTAAATCAGAGTACGTTCATCCTTACAGAAGAATACTATGCAGCTAGAACAAAACCAAATGGAGGAAACTCTTCCAAATGGTAACTTGGAATGATGTTCAAGACTTATTGTAAAATAAGTTTACAGTAAGGTGTAAGGTACCTTATGGCAAAATTCTCTCAGAAATGTGTGTGTGTGGATTTCAAGTCATCCCAGTCCTAGAACATTGTGCTCTTTAGAGATGCCATACTTGTCTTTCCCTTTGTAATATCAAAGCAGTAATATCTTCTCTGGAGGCTTGTTGGGTGAATTTAATGGAAGAAAGTTAAGGAGGTACCAGAACCATTGCTGTTTCCCCTCCATAGCCCTGCCACCCACTAAAGAAAGTTGGATGAGATTACTTAATGATTTCCCATTAAGATGTATTTCCAAATATCATGATTACCATTTGAATGTAGTTGGTATGGAGCTTCGTGAGTGTGTGCTTCGTTTATTATGCATCACGTTCAGCTCCTTGTTATTTGCCTCCTAGTTATCATAGTAAAACTCTACTCCTCTACTCCGAGGAGCCCCTACCATCCGTATCGTCACTTTCCGGCCCAGCACTCTTCATGCTCGTTCGTTTAAAGCATTCTACATTGTGTAAATGAATCTTGGAAGGCAAAAGCTACTGAATTTAGCGAGTTTGTGGAGGCGTTCCCACCGGTCAGCCAGGTGGAGTTCCACACACCCGATGACTGCACAACTCCTATAAGGCAGCAATATGCTGCAAACCCAGACGGCCACTCTTCTCACCCCTCGTCCCTTTGCTGTTCTGGATAATGAGGTCAATAGTCACCTAGGCAACTGCAAAACAAACTGAAATGGAGAAAGGCCTTCCGGCTGGTGACTAGCCGAGGTCCACCTGGCCCCAATAAGCTGCTGAACAAGAAGGGCTGCCAGAAATTTCCCCCTAGGGAATTTGGTGGAGACGAAGACCTGCTCACTGGACAACGGTTCCTCCCAGGATACCCCCAAGCTGAAGAAGCGGGCTCTGAGCCACCCCCTTTCACCCTCCTTTTCCCCACCCTGGCCTGGTGAAGGTGCGCGTCAGGATGTGGACTACTGAGCCCTAAAGAAATAAGTCCTTCCACTTTGACCCCACGGAGGATTGCCTGTGCGGATCTTCAACGAGTCTGCCAGTGTCTAGACACGGGAGCAGTTCTGTCTGGCACAGCAGCTCCCTCAAGGAAGACAAGAGTGAGGAGAAAGGAAACTCAAGTCTGACCATTCTGTCCTGGGAGACAAGTGGAGGATCTCATCTCTCATCTTTCCAAGCAAGGCAACGAGACTTTCTCTCATCTTTCCAAGCAAGGCAAGGAGACTTTTTTTCATGAGGAAACAAAAAGAAGTTGGAAGGAACGAAACCAGCCTGGAAGGTGAATTCCTAAGGATTGCCCATTGAAACTGACAAAATGGCCCTTGTTTGACGAGAGGAATGAGCAGAGCATTGATGTGGTCAAAAAGGACTCGAGTGAGACTTTCCCAGCATGTTTCTACCAAAGCTTTGTCTAAGTTTCGCAAAACACTCTCCTAATAAGCAGATGTTTGGCTCTTCAGAAAGTCAACATGCAAAATGCCTTGAGCGTCCCATAACACTGATGCCATGATGTTGCCTTTGGTCTGCCCTCCTTTTCCTTTGACTGGACCACTGCCATCTCTTGGTAGCCATCGCTTTGATGACGCTTTGTCTTCAGGATCATATTGGCAAAGCCATGTTCCAAATTCCGGTTACAATTTGTCAAACAGGTGCCCCAGGATCGTGATCCCTCCTGTTGAAAATTTCCACTGATAGCTCTCGTGGTCATTGCAGCTGATCTGGGCACAATGGTTTTCACAGCCACTGCAGGATTCTTCTTCCACATCTTCTCATCTCTTCTTGAAACAAGCCATACCTCCGTAAAGAGTTGATTTCTTTGGGCTAGTGTCCTTAGAAGCTTTTCTTCAAACATCAATGATTTCTTCATTCTTCCACCCAAGCTTCACCGTCAATTGGATGTTTGCTCTTGCTGCAATTTTAGCGGAATTCAAGTTGCACTGATAGGAGGCCTTTTCAGTGGATGTCTCATCTTTCTTAGTGCCTCCAATGAGATCCAGTTCAGAAAGGTTGTAAGAAGTTAGTACATGTTTATTTTAGTGAAAACGAATTGAAATCCATGCATAGATTTCTCACCATGTACATTTTCTATGAACTTTCGGAAGACCCCCTGTACTGAATATTGCCCAAATCCTGGGAGAGATGTGGATGCGGTCCACTTCCTGTCTTCAGTTTGCCCACAGTGGAGGAGTGCACAGAGCAGGGAAAGGCAGCCCCAGAGAGAGGCATGCCCTCCAGCATGCAGCAGACTGCTGGCCCAGTCCTGGCTCCATGGGTTGCTGTGTGGGCCCAGCAAGCTGACCAACCTCCCTGAACCTTAATTTAATCCTAGGTAGCCCAATTCCACTCGCTATTATAGGACTGCTGTGCAGGGACAGTCAATTAACTTAAGAAAAGGAACCTAGCTCCAAGGTTGGCAACCGGGAATTCCAGTTGATTCCATGGGCGGACCCCCTGAGGAATTCCCAAGCTGAAGTCTCGTGGAAGATGAGGTTCAGTGTGACTAGACTGAAGCACCAATCCAATGAAGGGGAAGTCCCACCCACTCTTCCCTGTGCCTGTATAAAGGTGAGGCGGGGCGGCCGCGCCACTCATTGAAGCCGCCAGTTGGGAGAGGAGCAGAGCCAGGCCGGTGCTCCCGAAGGCAGCAAGATGTTGCGAGCCACAGCTCCCTGCTGGTTCCCACCTGCATACCCAGAAGCTAAGAAGGTGGCCGAGGAGGCGGCCCACGAGGCAAGCCGCCATTTGGGAGAGGAGCAGAGCCAGGTCGGTGTTCCCGAAGGCAGCAAGATGTTGCGAGCCACAGCTCCCTGCTGGTTCCCACCTGCATGCCCAGAAGCCAAGAAGGTGGCCGAGGAGGCGGCCCTCGAGGCAAGCCGCCAGTTGGGAGAGGAGCAGAGCCTGGCCGGTGTTCCCGAAGGCAGCAAGATGTTGCGAGCCACAGCTCCCTGCTGGTTCCCACCTGCATACCCAGAAGCTAAGAAGGTGGCCGAGGAGGCGCCCCACGAGGCAAGCCGCCATTTGGGAGTGGAGCAGAGCCAGGTCAGTGTTCCCGAAGGCAGCAAGATGTTGCGAGCCACAGCTCCCTGCTGGTTCCCACCTTCATTCCCAGAAGCCAAGAAGGTGGCCGAGGAGGCGGCCCTCGAGGCAAGCCGCCAGTTGGGAGAGGAGCAGAGCCAGGCCGGTGCTCCCAAAGGCAGCAAGATGTTGCGAGCCACAGCTCCCTGCTGGTTCCCACCTGCATACCCAGAAGCTAAGAAGGTGGCCGAGGAGGCGCCCCACGAGGCAAGCTGCCATTTGGGAGTGGAGCAGAGCCAGGTCGGTGTTCCCGAAGGCAGCAAGATGTTGCGAGCCACAGCTCCCTGCTGGTTCCCTCCTGCATACCCAGAAGCCAAGAAGGTGGCCGAGGAGGCGGCCCTCGAGGCTCCAGAATTCCCACTGCCCTCTCATCAGCCTGCCCAGAGCTTCGGGCTCTGCGTGCCCCAGATGCACAACCAGGCCTCAGCACTCGTGGACATCCGGGCGGAGCCCCAGAATAGGGGTCCGGCGGTGCCCCCAGCGTGTCCCAAGATGGCGACGGAGGCCTGGTACCTCCCCGCGAAGAAGGGGTCGGCCTGCTGCTTGCCAGCCGCCCCAAGGCTGACAGAGAGGCCCTGTGGAGTCCGCATCTCAGCCCCCAGGGAGAGGAAGAGGATCGCCCACTTTCCCAGCACCTGCTTGGTCGCAGGTCGCACCGATGCCAAGAGAACCCGGGTGGCCGGCAGCAGCCAACGCTCCAATGGCTCCAGGGTCGGCACACAGCCACGGAAGACTGGTCGCAACAGACGGGGGAGGGCATGCAAGACCTCCACCACACTCAGCTCTAAGCGAATCGTCCGTCCTCCATCCTTACCGACTTGGAGGAAACCCATTATCCTCCGAAGGTCTCGCTGCCAAGTCCCCACCGTCATCTGCCGAGGCTATCTCCAACTGTTCACCAAAGAGTGTCTCAAGTTCTGCGCCTCCCAGCAGGAGGCCGAGGAGAAGGCGCTGAACGAGGAGAAGGTGGCCTACGACTGCAGCCCCAACAAGAACATGTACCTGAATGTGGTCCTGAACACCCTCAAGAGACTGAAGGGCCTGACCCCCAGCTCCATGCCGGGCCTCAGCAGGGCCGCCCTGTACAGCCGCCTCCAGGAGTTCCTGCTCACCCAGGACCAGCTCAAGGAGAACGGCTACCCCTTCCCGCACCCCGAGCGGCCCGGAGGCGCCGTCCTCTTCACTGGCCAGGGGAAGGGGCCCGGCGACTCCTCCTGCAGGGTCTGCTGCCGTTGTGGCACCGACTACCTGGTGTCCTCCTCGGGCCGCTGTCTACGCGACCAGTTGTGTTATTATCACTGGGGGCGGGTCCGCTCCAGCCAAGTGGCTGGAGGCCGGGTTAGCCAGTACACCTGCTGTGCAGCTCCTCCTGGCTCAGTGGGCTGCCAGGTGGCAAAGCAGCACGTGCGGGACGGCCGCAAGGAGAGCCTCCATGGCTTCGTGAAGACCTTCAAGAAAGAGTTTTCCACAGACGCTTATCCAGGAATCTACGCCTTGGACTGTGAGATGTGCTACACCACGCATGGCCTGGAGCTGACCCGCGTCACCGTGGTGGACGCCGACATGCAAGTGGTGTACGACACCTTCGTCAAGCCCGACAACGAGATCGTGGACTACAACACCAGGTTTTCCGGAGTGACCGAGGCCGACGTCGCCAAGACGAGCGTCACGTTGCCCGAAGTCCAAGCCATCCTGCTGAGCTTTTTCAGCGCCCAAACCATCCTCATCGGGCACAGCCTGGAGAGCGATCTGCTGGCCCTCAAGCTGATCCACAGCACCGTGGTGGACACGGCCGTGCTCTTCCCGCACTACCTGGGTTTCCCCTACAAGCGTTCCCTCAGGAATCTCGCGGCCGACTACCTGGGACAGATCATCCAGGACAGCCAGGACGGCCACAACTCCAGCGAGGACGCAAACGCCTGCCTGCAGCTGGCGATGTGGAAGGTTCGACAGCGCGCCCAGATCCAGCCACGCCACCGGTCCGCCTCTCCCGCCGCCCTGGCCTGTCCTGAGCCCCAGGCCTCTTCCCAAACTGACATCGATCCCGAGAGCTAGCCCTGTCCACCTCGCCGCAAAGCGAAAGAAACTGGAGCAGCCGGCGGCAGGAGAGGGCCAAAAGCCAAGACTAACCCCGACCCCGGACTCCCAGTCCCCCGGAGTCCCTGCCGCGGGCCGTCGTCCCTGTCCCCATCCCTCTGCCCCTCCCAGACCTCTGTCCTTCCACCAATGGGCTCCCCGAGGCCCCAGCCGCCACTCCCAGTCCCCGGAGACCCTGCCGCCGCCCCTGGCGCCTGTGCCCATCCCTCTGCCCCTCCCAGACCTCTGGCCTTCCACCACTAGCCTCCCCCAGCCCACCTGGACTACCGCGGCCTCTGACAACAAGGCCAGCCCCCAGGCCCACCAGCCTCCTGATCGTCTTCGTTCTTGGGCCTCTTCCCCTTCTGTGGGGCTGTCTGAACCTCCCCTCCCCCACCCGATTTTTCCCCCGCCCCCGGGGCAGGCGCAGAATAAATGTCTGTATGAAGTTAAAAATTAAAAATAAAAAAAAAAGCTAAAAACAACTGAAAGTCCTTTGCTTTTGAATGTGCGCTTACCTGGTTTTCTCTAGAGGCACCACTGTGAGGTGGCTCAAGCGCTTAGGCTCTGGAGTTAGACATCTGGGTTCCCATTCCAATTCCACCACTTACTAGCTTTGTCATATTGGACGCATAACTTATTTGCGCTTCTACTTCTTGACCTTTCAAGTGTCATCAGAAGATAATTAGACACCCACGCAATAGCAATGGGAGATTTTAACACCCCACCGTCAACATGAAACAGATCAACGAGACAGAAAGTTGAAAAGGATATCCAGGAACAGAACTTAGCTCTGCACCAAGCAGACCGAATAGACATCTACATTAACTCTCCACCCCAAATCAACAGAATATACATTCTTCTCAGCACCACATCACACTTATTCCAAAACTGACCACATAGTTGGAAGGAAAGCACTCCTCCGCAAATGCAAAAGAACAGAAATTACAACCAACTGTCTCTCAGACCACAGGGCAGTCAAACTGGACCTCAGGATGAAGAAACTCACTCAAAACCGCTCAACTACACGGAAACGGAGCAATCTGCTCCTGAGTGACTACTGGGTACATAGCGAAATGAAGACAGAATAAAGATCTTCTTTGAAACCAATGAGAACAAAGACACAACATACCAGAATCTCTGGGATACATTGAAAGCAGTGTGTAGAGGGAAACATAGCATTAAATGCCCACAAGAGAAAGCAGGAAAGATCTAAAATGGACACCCTCACGTCCCAATTCAAAGAACCAGGGAAGCAAGAGCAAACACAATGTCTGAATCAGTCAGTCAACTTCCAACAGGGCTCCAAGAGAGAATGAACCACCATGCCTCTTTAAATCCACGTTTCTATTTGGAATCTTCAATGAGAGATGAGACACTAAGCAGCTAGTTTTGGTGGAATGGCTGATTTTGTCAATGTTTTCGGTGTGTGAGTGTGTGTGTGTGTGTATGTATAGATAACTAAATTAAACTGATAATCTGGATGCTTACATTTCCATTCATTTAATTTGTGTATGTGAGCCCACGCACACGTATATACACACACACTAACACTTCCAGAACACTGACTTAGTGAAGAACTGGATTTCCAGTGTGTCAGACAAATTTCAGAAAGCGCTGAAGAAGGGCATTTCTGATGGATTTCACCGTTCCTGGAATTTTACTTTCCTTTATAACTTAGAGTTCTTCTCTGGAGATTTAATAGATAAAAGTCTTTTGCAGTGTACGTTATTTCATTTTATTTTTATAATTTATTTAAATTGTCATTTTAAATTGACAAATAAAAATGATATATATTTATGGTGTACAACATGATGTTTCATATATGTATACATTGTGGAATGACACAAAAATCAAGCTAATTAACACATTCGTTTCCTCACATACTGATTTTATGGTGATGAGAACATGTTTCAAATCTACTCTGATAGCACATTTCAAGTATACAGTACATAGTTACCCACTGTAGTTGCCGTGCTGTTCAACATATCTCTAGAACTATTCGTATCTGAAATTTTGTATCATTAGACTAACATCTCCCAATCCCTCCCCGGCCCCTGCCTCGGGTAAGCAGCGTTCTGCTCTCTACGACTCTGAGTTCCACTTTTTTACATTGCACATAGAAGTGAGATCGTGCAGTATTTGTATTTCTGTGTTTGCTTTTTAAAACTTTATGATGTATTGATGTATTTTTTCAGACAGTGTCGGAGTCTGTCACCAAGGCTGGAGTACAGTGACACAAACACGGCTCACCACGGCCTCCACCTCCCGGGGTCAAGAGATCCTCCCACTTCAGCCTCCTGAGTAGCTAGGACTACAGGCGTCCAACACCACACCTGGCTAATTTTTGTATTTTTGGTAGAGATGGTTGATCTCCAACTCCTGGGCTCAACTCTTCCTCCTCCCTTCTCCTCCCAAAGTCCTGGGATTACAGGCCTGAGCCACTGTGTCTGGCCTTTGCTTTATTTCACACAGTAGAACATCCTCTAGGCTCATTCATGTTGCTAATGATAAGATTTCTTTCTTTTTCAAGGCTGAATAGGATTCTATTGGATATATGTACCTATATAGATAGAGAGATAGATAGATATACATTTATTATTATTGTTTTGGGGGGGATATGGTTTCGCTCGTGTTCCCCAGGCTGGAGTGCAGTGGCATGATTTCGGCTCACTACAACCTCTGCCTCCCAGGCTGAAGTGATTCTCCTGCCTCAGCTGAGATTAAAGGCATGTCCCATCATGTGCGGCCAATTTTGTGTTTCTAGGAGAGATGGGTTTTCACCATGTTGGCCAGGCTGGTCTCGAACTCCAACAATTCTACTTCAACTCTTTATTGGATACAAATATTTAAGTGTGAGAAACAAGATTTTCAAGAGTGAAAGATTTAAAAACGACTTAATTGTACATCAGTAAGAGGCTGGCTAACTAAATCAGAGTACGTTCATCCTTACAGAAGAATACTATGCAGCTAGAACAAAACCAAATGGAGGAAACTCTTCCAAATGGTAACTTGGAATGATGTTCAAGACTTATTGTAAAATAAGTTTACAGTAAGGTGTAAGGTACCTTATGGCAAAATTCTCTCAGAAATGTGTGTGTGTGGATTTCAAGTCATCCCAGTCCTAGAACATTGTGCTCTTTAGAGATGCCATACCTGTCTTTCCCTTTGTAATATCAAAGCAGTAATATCTTCTCTGGAGGCTTGTTGGGTGAATTGAATGGAAGAAAGTTAAGGAGGTACCAGAACCATTGCTGTTTCCCCTCCATAGCCCTGCCACCCACTAAAGAAAGTTGGATGAGATTACTTAATGATTTCCCATTAAGTTGTATTTCCAAATATCATGATTACCATTTGAATGTAGTTGGTATGGAGCTTCGTGAGTGTGTGCTTCGTTTATTATGCATCACGTTCAGCTCCTTGTTATTTGCCTCCTACTTATCATAGTAAAACTCTACTCCTCTACTCCGAGGAGCCCCCACCATCCGTATCGTCACTTTCCGGCCCAGCACTCTTCATGCTCGTTCGTTTAAAGCATTCTACATTGGGCAAATGAATCTTGGAAGGCAAAAGCTACTGAATTTAGCGAGTTTGTGGAGGCGTTCCCACCGATCAGCCAGGTGGAGTTCCACACACCCGATGACTGCACAACTCCTATAAGGCAGCAATAAGCTGCAAACCCAGACGGCCACTCTTCTCACCCCTCGTCCCTTTGCTGTTCTGGATAATGAGGTCAATAGTCAACTAGGCAACTTGCAAAACTAACTGAAATTGGGAAAGGCCTTCCGGCTCGTGACTAGCCGAGGTCCACCTGGCCCCAATAAGCTGCTGAACAAGAAGGGCTGCCAGAAATTTCCCCCTAGGGAATTTGGTGGAGACGAAGACCTGCTCACTGGACAACGGTTCCTCCCAGGATACCCCCAAGCTGAAGAAGCGGGCTCTGAGCCACCCCCTTTCACCCTCCTTTTCCCCACCCTGGCCTGGTGAAGGTGCGCGTCAGGATGTGGACTACTGAGCTCTAAAGAAATAAATCCTTCCACTTTGACCCCACGGAGGATTGCCTGTGCGGATCTTCAACGAGTCTACCAGTGTCTAGACACGGGAGCAGTTCTGTCTGGCACAGCAGCTCCCTCAAGGAAGACAAGAGTGAGGAGAAAGGAAACTCAAGTCTGACCATTCTGTCCTGGGAGACAAGAGGAGGATCTCATCTCTCATCTTTCCAAGCAAGGCAACGAGACTTTCTCTCATCTTTCCAAGCAAGGCAAGGAGACTTTTTTTCATGAGGAAACAAAAAGAAGTTGGAAGGAACGAAACCAGCCTGGAAGGTGAATTCCTAAGGATTGCCCATTGAAACTGACAAAATGGCCCTTGTTTGACGAGAGGAATGAGCAGAGCATTGATGTGGTCAAAAAGGACTCGAGTGAGACTTTCCCAGCATGTTTCTACCAAAGCTTTGTCTAAGTTTCGCAAAACACTCTCCTAATAAGCAGATGTTTGGCTCTTCAGAAAGTCAACATGCAAAATGCCTTGAGCGTCCCATAACACTGATGCCATGATGTTGCCTTTGGTCTGCCCTCCTTTTCCTTTGACTGGACCACTGCCATCTCTTGGTAGCCATCGCTTTGATGACGCTTTGTCTTCAGGATCATATTGGCAAAGCCATGTTCCAAATTCCGGTTACAATTTGTCAAACAGGTGCCCCAGGATCGTGATCCCTCCTGTTGAAAATTTCCACTGATAGCTCTCGTCGTCACTGCGGCTGATCTGGGCACAATGATTTTCACAGCCACTGCAGGATTCATCTTCCACATCTTCTCATCTCTTCTTGAAACAAGCCATACCTCCGTAAAGAGTTGATTTCTTTGGGCTAGTGTCCTTAGAAGCTTTTCTTCAAACATCAATGATTTCTTCATTCTTCCACCCAAGCTTCACCGTCAATTGGATGTTTGCTCTTGCTGCAATTTTAGCGGAATTCAAGTTGCACTGATAGGAGGCCTTTTCAGTGGATGTCTCATCCTTCTTAGTGCCTCCAATGAGATCCAGTTCAGAAAGGTTGTAAGAAGTTAGTACATGTTTATTTTAGTGAAAACGAATTGAAATCCATGCATAGATTTCTCACCATGTACATTTTCTATGAACTTTCGGAAGACCCCCTGTACTGAATATTGCCCAAATCCTGGGAAAGAAGTGGATGCGGTCCACTTCCTGTCTTCAGTTTGCCCACAGTGGAGGAGTGCACAGAGCAGGGAAAGGCAGCCCCAGAGAGAGGCATGCCCTCCAGCATGCAGCAGACTGCTGGCCCAGTCCTGGCTCCATGGGTTGCTGTGTGGGCCCAGCAAGCTGACCAACCTCCCTGAACCTTAATTTAATCCTAGGTAGCCCAATTCCACTCGCTATTATAGGACTGCTGTGCAGGGACAGTCAATTAACTTAAGAAAAGGAACCTAGCTCCAAGGTTGGCAACCGGGAATTCCAGTTGATTCCATGGGCGGACCCCCTGAGGAATTCCCAAGCTGAAGTCTCGTGGAAGATGAGGTTCAGTGTGACTAGACTGAAGCACCAATCCAATGAAGGGGAAGTCCCACCCACTCTGCCCTCTGCCTGTATAAAGGTGAGGCGGGGCGGCCGCGCCACTCATTGAAGCCGCCAGTTGGGAGAGGAGCAGAGCCAGGCCGGTGCTCCCGAAGGCAGCAAGATGTTGCGAGCCACAGCTCCCTGCTGGTTCCCACCTGCATACCCAGAAGCTAAGAAGGTGGCCGAGGAGGCGGCCCACGAGGCAAGCCGCCATTTGGGAGAGGAGCAGAGCCAGGTCAGTGTTCCCGAAGGCAGCAAGATGTTGCGAGCCACAGCTCCCTGCTGGTTCCCACCTGCATGCCCAGAAGCCAAGAAGGTGGCCGAGGAGGCGGCCCTCGAGGCAAGCCGCCAGTTGGGAGAGGAGCAGAGCCAGGCCGGTGCTCCCGAAGGCAGCAAGATGTTGCGAGCCACAGCTCCCTGCTGGTTCCCACCTGCATACCCAGAAGCTAAGAAGGTGGCCGAGGAGGCGCCCCACGAGGCAAGCCGCCATTTGGGAGTGGAGCAGAGCCAGGTCGGTGTTCCCGAAGGCAGCAAGATGTTGCGAGCCACAGCTCCCTGCTGGTTCCCTCCTGCATACCCAGAAGCCAAGAAGGTGGCCGAAGAGGCGGCCCTCGAGGCTCCAGAATTCCCACTGCCCTCTCATCAGCCTGCCCAGAGCTTCGGGCTCTGCGTGCCCCAGATGCACAACCAGGCCTCAGCACTCGTGGACATCCGGGCGGAGCCCCAGAATAGGGGTCCGGCGGTGCCCCCAGCGTGGCCCAAGATGGCGACGGAGGCGTGGTACTTCCCCGCGCAGAGGGGGTCGGCCTGCTGCTTGCCAGCCGCCCCAAGGCTGACAGAGAGGCCCTGTGGAGTCCGCATCTCAGCCCCCAGGGAGAGGAAGAGGATCGCCCACTTTCCCAGCCCCTGCTTGGTCGCAGGTCGCACCGATGCCAAGAGAACCCGGGTGGCCGGCAGCAGCCAACGCTCCAATGGCTCCAGGGTCGGCACACAGCCACGGAAGACTGGTCGCAACAGACGGGGGAGGGCATGCAAGACCTCCACCACACTCAGCTCTAAGCGAATCGTCCGTCGTCCATCCTTACCGACTTGGAAGAAACCCATTATCCTCCGAAGGTCTCGCTGCCAAGTCCCCACCGTCATCCGCCGAGGCTATCTCCAACTGTTCACCAAAGAGTGTCTCAAGTTCTGCGCCTCCAAGCAGGAGGCCGAGGAGAAGGCGCTGAACGAGGAGAAGGTGGCCTACGACTGCAGCCCCAAGAAGAACATGTACCTGAATGTGGTCCTGAACACCCTCAAGAGACTGAAGGGCCTGACCCCCAGCTCCATGCCGGGCCTCAGCAGGGCCGCCCTGTACAGCCGCCTCCAGGAGTTCCTGCTCACCCAGGACCAGCTCAAGGAGAACGGCTACCCCTTCCCGCACCCCGAGCGGCCCGGAGGCGCCGTCCTCTTCACTGGCCAGGGGAAGGGGCCCGGCGACTCCTCCTGCAGGGTCTGCTGCCGTTGTGGCACCGACTACCTGGTGTCCTCCTCGGGCCGCTGTCTACGCGACCAGTTGTGTTATTATCACTGGGGGCGGGTCCGCTCCAGCCAAGTGGCTGCAGGCCGGGTTAGCCAGTACACCTGCTGTGCAGCTGCTCCTGGCTCAGTGGGCTGCCAGGTGGCAAAGCAGCACGTGCGGGACGGCCGCAAGGAGAGCCTCCATGGCTTCGTGAAGACCTTCAAGAAAGAGTTTTCCACAGACGCTTATCCAGGAATCTACGCCTTGGACTGTGAGATGTGCTACACCACGCATGGCCTGGAGCTGACCCGCGTCACCGTGGTGGACGCCGACATGCAAGTGGTGTACGACACCTTCGTCAAGCCCGACAACGAGATCGTGGACTACAACACCAGGTTTTCCGGAGTGACCGAGGCCGACGTCGCCAAGACGAGCGTCACGTTGCCCGAAGTCCAAGCCATCCTGCTGAGCTTTTTCAGCGCCCAAACCATCCTCATCGGGCACAGCCTGGAGAGCGATCTGCTGGCCCTCAAGCTGATCCACAGCACCGTGGTGGACACGGCCGTGCTCTTCCCGCACTACCTGGGTTTCCCCTACAAGCGTTCCCTCAGGAATCTCGCGGCCGACTACCTGGGACAGATCATCCAGGACAGCCAGGACGGCCACAACTCCAGCGAGGACGCAAACGCCTGCCTGCAGCTGGCGATGTGGAAGGTTCGACAGCGCGCCCAGATCCAGCCACGCCACCGGTCCGCCTCTCCCGCCGCCCTGGCCTGTCCTGAGCCCCAGGCCTCTTCCCAAACTGCCATCGATCCCGAGAGCTAGCCCTGTCCACCTCGCCGCAAAGCGAAAGAAACTGGAGCAGCCGGCGGCAGGAGAGGGCCAAAAGCCAAGACTAACCCCGACCCCGGACTCCCAGTCCCCCGGAGTCCCTGCCGCGGGCCGTCGTCCCTGTCCCCATCCCTCTGCCCCTCCCAGACCTCTGTCCTTCCACCAATGGGCTCCCCGAGGCCCCAGCCGCCACTCCCAGTCCCCGGAGACCCTGCCGCCGCCCCTGGCGCCTGTGCCCATCCCTCTGCCCCTCCCAGACCTCTGGCCTTCCACCACTAGCCTCCCCCAGCCCACCTGGACTACCGCGGCCTCTGACAACAAGGCCAGCCCCCAGGCCCACCAGCCTCCTGATCGTCTTCGTTCTTGGGCCTCTTCCCCTTCTGTGGGGCTGTCTGAACCTCCCCTCCCCCACCCGATTTTTCCCCCGCCCCCGGGGCAGGCGCAGAATAAATGTCTCTATGAAGTTAAAAATTAAAAATAAAAAAAAAGCTAAAAACAACTGAAAGTCCTTTGCTTTTGAATGTGCGCTTACCTGGTTTTCTCTAGAGGCACCACTGTGAGGTGGCTCAAGCGCTTAGGCTCTGGAGTTAGACATCTGGGTTCCCATTCCAATTCCACCACTTACTAGCTTTGTCATATTGGACGCATAACTTATTTGCGCTTCTACTTCTTGACCTTTCAAGTGTCATCAGAAGATAATTAGACACCCACGCAATAGCAATGGGAGATTTTAACACCCCACCGTCAACATGAAACAGATCAACGAGACAGAAAGTTGAAAAGGATATCCAGGAACAGAACTTAGCTCTGCACCAAGCAGACCGAATAGACATCTACATTAACTCTCCACCCCAAATCAACAGAATATACATTCTTCTCAGCACCACATCACACTTATTCCAAAACTGACCACATAGTTGGAAGGAAAGCACTCCTCCGCAAATGCAAAAGAACAGAAATTACAACCAACTGTCTCTCAGACCACAGGGCAGTCAAACTGGACCTCAGGATGAAGAAACTCACTCAAAACCGCTCAACTACACGGAAACGGAGCAATCTGCTCCTGAGTGACTACTGGGTACATAGCGAAATGAAGACAGAATAAAGATCTTCTTTGAAACCAATGAGAACAAAGACACAACATACCAGAATCTCTGGGATACATTGAAAGCAGTGTGTAGAGGGAAACATAGCATTAAATGCCCACAAGAGAAAGCAGGAAAGATCTAAAATGGACACCCTCACGTCCCAATTCAAAGAACCAGGGAAGCAAGAGCAAACACAATGTCTGAATCAGTCAGTCAACTTCCAACAGGGCTCCAAGAGAGAATGAACCACCATGCCTCTTTAAATCCACGTTTCTATTTGGAATCTTCAATGAGAGATGAGACACTAAGCAGCTAGTTTTGGTGGAATGGCTGATTTTGTCAATGTTTTCGGTGTGTGAGTGTGTGTGTGTGTGTATGTATAGATAACTAAATTAAACTGATAATCTGGATGCTTACATTTCCATTCATTTAATTTGTGTATGTGAGCCCACACACACGTATATACACACACACTAACACTTCCAGAACACTGACTTAGTGAAGAACTGGATTTCCAGTGTGTCAGACAAATTTCAGAAAGCGCTGAAGAAGGGCATTTCTGATGGATTTCACCGTTCCTGGAATTTTACTTTCCTTTATAACTTAGAGTTCTTCTCTGGAGATTTAATAGATAAAAGTCTTTTGCAGTGTACGTTATTTCATTTTATTTTTATAATTTATTTAAATTGTCATTTTAAATTGACAAATAAAAATGATATATATTTATGGTGTACAACATGATGTTTCATATATGTATACATTGTGGAATGACACAAAAATCAAGCTAATTAACACATTCGTTTCCTCACATACTGATTTTATGGTGATGAGAACATGTTTCAAATCTACTCTGATAGCACATTTCAAGTATACAGTACATAGTTACCCACTGTTGTTGCCGTGCTGTTCAACATATCTCTAGAACTATTCGTATCTGAAATTTTGTATCATTAGACTAACATCTCCCAATCCCTCCCCGGCCCCTGCCTCGGGTAAGCAGCGTTCTGCTCTCTACGACTCTGAGTTCCACTTTTTTACATTGCACATAGAAGTGAGATCGTGCAGTATTTGTATTTCTGTGTTTGCTTTTTAAAACTTTATGATGTATTGATGTATTTTTTCAGACAGTGTCGGAGTCTGTCACCAAGGCTGGAGTACAGTGACACAAACACGGCTCACCACGGCCTCCACCTCCCGGGGTCAAGAGATCCTCCCACTTCAGCCTCCTGAGTAGCTAGGACTACAGGCGTCCAACACCACACCTGGCTAATTTTTGTATTTTTTGTAGAGATGGTTGATCTCCAACTCCTGGGCTCAACTCTTCCTCCTCCCTTCTCCTCCCAAAGTCCTGGGATTACAGGCCTGAGCCACTGTGTCTGGCCTTTGCTTTATTTCACACAGTAGAACATCCTCTAGGCTCATTCATGTTGCTAATGATAAGATTTCTTTCTTTTTCAAGGCTGAATAGGATTCTATTGGATATATGTACCTATATAGATAGAGAGATAGATAGATATACATTTATTATTATTGTTTTGGGGGGGATATGGTTTCGCTCGTGTTCCCCAGGCTGGAGTGCAGTGGCATGATTTCGGCTCACTACAACCTCTGCCTCCCAGGCTGAAGTGATTCTCCTGCCTCAGCTGAGATTAAAGGCATGTCCCATCATGTGCGGCCAATTTTGTGTTTCTAGGAGAGATGGGTTTTCACCATGTTGGCCAGGCTGGTCTCGAACTCCAACAATTCTACTTCCACTCTTTATTGGATACAAATATTTATGTGTGAGAAACAAGATTTTCAAGAGTGAAAGATTTAAAAACGACTTAATTGTACATCAGTAAGAGGCTGGCTAACTAAATCAGAGTACGTTCATCCTTACAGAAGAATACTATGCAGCTAGAACAAAACCAAATGGAGGAAACTCTTCCAAATGGTAACTTGGAATGATGTTCAAGACTTATTGTAAAATAAGTTTACAGTAAGGTGTAAGGTACCTTATGGCAAAATTCTCTCAGAAATGTGTGTGTGTGGATTTCAAGTCATCCCAGTCCTAGAACATTGTGCTCTTTAGAGATGCCATACCTGTCTTTCCCTTTGTAATATCAAAGCAGTAATATCTTCTCTGGAGGCTTGTTGGGTGAATTTAATGGAAGAAAGTTAAGGAGGTACCAGAACCATTGCTGTTTCCCCTCCATAGCCCTGCCACCCACTAAAGAAAGTTGGATGAGATTACTTAATGATTTCCCATTAAGTTGTATTTCCAAATATCATGATTACCATTTGAATGTAGTTGGTATGGAGCTTCGTGAGTGTGTGCTTCGTTTATTATGCATCACGTTCAGCTCCTTGTTATTTGCCTCCTAGTTATCATAGTAAAACTCTACTCCTCTACTCCGAGGAGCCCCCACCATCCGTATCATCACTTTCCGGCCCAGCACTCTTCATGCTCGTTCGTTTAAAGCATTCTACATTGGGCAAATGAATCTTGGAAGGCAAAAGCTACTGAATTTAGCGAGTTTGTGGAGGCGTTCCCACCGATCAGCCAGGTGGAGTTCCACACACCCGATGACTGCACAACTCCTATAAGGCAGCAATAAGCTGCAAACCCAGACGGCCACTCTTCTCACCCCTCGTCCCTTTGCTGTTCTGGATAATGAGGTCAATAGTCAACTAGGCAACTTGCAAAACTAACTGAAATTGGGAAAGGCCTTCCGGCTGGTGACTAGCCGAGGTCCACCTGGCCCCAATAAGCTGCTGAACAAGAAGGGCTGCCAGAAATTTCCCCCTAGGGAATTTGGTGGAGACGAAGACCTGCTCACTGGACAACGGTTCCTCCCAGGATACCCCCAAGCTGAAGAAGCGGGCTCTGAGCCACCCCCTTTCACCCTCCTTTTCCCCACCCTGGCCTGGTGAAGGTGCGCGTCAGGATGTGGACTACTGAGCTCTAAAGAAATAAATCCTTCCACTTTGACCCCACGGAGGATTGCCTGTGCGGATCTTCAACGAGTCTACCAGTGTCTAGACACGGGAGCAGTTCTGTCTGGCACAGCAGCTCCCTCAAGGAAGACAAGAGTGAGGAGAAAGGAAACTCAAGTCTGACCATTCTGTCCTGGGAGACAAGAGGAGGATCTCATCTCTCATCTTTCCAAGCAAGGCAACGAGACTTTCTCTCATCTTTCCAAGCAAGGCAAGGAGACTTTTTTTCATGAGGAAACAAAAAGAAGTTGGAAGGAACGAAACCAGCCTGGAAGGTGAATTCCTAAGGATTGCCCATTGAAACTGACAAAATGGCCCTTGTTTGACGAGAGGAATGAGCAGAGCATTGATGTGGTCAAAAAGGACTCGAGTGAGACTTTCCCAGCATGTTTCTACCAAAGCTTTGTCTAAGTTTCACAAAACACTCTCCTAATAAGCAGATGTTTGGCTCTTCAGAAAGTCAACATGCAAAATGCCTTGAGCGTCCCATAACACTGATGCCATGATGTTGCCTTTGGTCTGCCCTCCTTTTCCTTTGACTGGACCACTGCCATCTCTTGGTAGCCATCGCTTTGATGACGCTTTGTCTTCAGGATCATATTGGCAAAGCCATGTTCCAAATTCCGGTTACAATTTGTCAAACAGGTGCCCCAGGATCGTGATCCCTCCTGTTGAAAATTTCCACTGATAGCTCTCGTCGTCACTGCGGCTGATCTGGGCACAATGATTTTCACAGCCACTGCAGGATTCATCTTCCACATCTTCTCATCTCTTCTTGAAACAAGCCATACCTCCGTAAAGAGTTGATTTCTTTGGGCTAGTGTCCTTAGAAGCTTTTCTTCAAACATCAATGATTTCTTCATTCTTCCACCCAAGCTTCACCGTCAATTGGATGTTTGCTCTTGCTGCAATTTTAGCGGAATTCAAGTTGCACTGATAGGAGGCCTTTTCAGTGGATGTCTCATCCTTCTTAGTGCCTCCAATGAGATCCAGTTCAGAAAGGTTGTAAGAAGTTAGTACATGTTTATTTTAGTGAAAACGAATTGAAATCCATGCATAGATTTCTCACCATGTACATTTTCTATGAACTTTCGGAAGACCCCCTGTACTGAATATTGCCCAAATCCTGGGAAAGAAGTGGATGCGGTCCACTTCCTGTCTTCAGTTTGCCCACAGTGGAGGAGTGCACAGAGCAGGGAAAGGCAGCCCCAGAGAGAGGCATGACCTCCAGCATGCAGCAGACTGCTGGCCCAGTCCTGGCTCCATGGGTTGCTGTGTGGGCCCAGCAAGCTGACCAACCTCCCTGAACCTTAATTTAATCCTAGGTAGCCCAATTCCACTCGCTATTATAGGACTGCTGTGCAGGGACAGTCAATTAACTTAAGAAAAGGAACCTAGCTCCAAGGTTGGCAACCGGGAATTCCAGTTGATTCCATGGGCGGACCCCCTGAGGAATTCCCAAGCTGAAGTCTCGTGGAAGATGAGGTTCAGTGTGACTAGACTGAAGCACCAATCCAATGAAGGGGAAGTCCCACCCACTCTGCCCTCTGCCTGTATAAAGGTGAGGCGGGGCGGCCGCGCCACTCATTGAAGCCGCCAGTTGGGAGAGGAGCAGAGCCAGGCCGGTGCTCCCGAAGGCAGCAAGATGTTGCGAGCCACAGCTCCCTGCTGGTTCCCACCTGCATACCCAGAAGCTAAGAAGGTGGCCGAGGAGGCGGCCCACGAGGCAAGCCGCCATTTGGGAGAGGAGCAGAGCCAGGTCAGTGTTCCCGAAGGCAGCAAGATGTTGCGAGCCACAGCTCCATGCTGGTTCCCACCTGCATGCCCAGAAGCCAAGAAGGTGGCCGAGGAGGCGGCCCTCGAGGCAAGCCGCCAGTTGGGAGAGGAGCAGAGCCAGGTCGGTGTTCCCGAAGGCAGCAAGATGTTGCGAGCCACAGCTCCCTGCTGGTTCCCTCCTGCATACCCAGAAGCCAAGAAGGTGGCCGAAGAGGCGGCCCTCGAGGCTCCAGAATTCCCACTGCCCTCTCATCAGCCTGCCCAGAGCTTCGGGCTCTGCGTGCCCCAGATGCACAACCAGGCCTCAGCACTCGTGGACATCCGGGCGGAGCCCCAGAATAGGGGTCCGGCGGTGCCCCCAGCGTGGCCCAAGATGGCGACGGAGGCGTGGTACTTCCCCGCGCAGAGGGGGTCGGCCTGCTGCTTGCCAGCCGCCCCAAGGCTGACAGAGAGGCCCTGTGGAGTCCGCATCTCAGCCCCCAGGGAGAGGAAGAGGATCGCCCACTTTCCCAGCCCCTGCTTGGTCGCAGGTCGCACCGATGCCAAGAGAACCCGGGTGGCCGGCAGCAGCCAACGCTCCAATGGCTCCAGGGTCGGCACACAGCCACGGAAGACTGGTCGCAACAGACGGGGGAGGGCATGCAAGACCTCCACCACACTCAGCTCTAAGCGAATCGTCCGTCGTCCATCCTTACCGACTTGGAAGAAACCCATTATCCTCCGAAGGTCTCGCTGCCAAGTCCCCACCGTCATCCGCCGAGGCTATCTCCAACTGTTCACCAAAGAGTGTCTCAAGTTCTGCGCCTCCAAGCAGGAGGCCGAGGAGAAGGCGCTGAACGAGGAGAAGGTGGCCTACGACTGCAGCCCCAAGAAGAACATGTACCTGAATGTGGTCCTGAACACCCTCAAGAGACTGAAGGGCCTGAGCCCCAGCTCCATGCCGGGCCTCAGCAGGGCCGCCCTGTACAGCCGCCTCCAGGAGTTCCTGCTCACCCAGGACCAGCTCAAGGAGAACGGCTACCCCTTCCCGCACCCCGAGCGGCCCGGAGGCGCCGTCCTCTTCACTGGCCAGGGGAAGGGGCCCGGCGACTCCTCCTGCAGGGTCTGCTGCCGTTGTGGCACCGACTACCTGGTGTCCTCCTCGGGCCGCTGTCTACGCGACCAGTTGTGTTATTATCACTGGGGGCGGGTCCGCTCCAGCCAAGTGGCTGCAGGCCGGGTTAGCCAGTACACCTGCTGTGCAGCTGCTCCTGGCTCAGTGGGCTGCCAGGTGGCAAAGCAGCACGTGCGGGACGGCCGCAAGGAGAGCCTCCATGGCTTCGTGAAGACCTTCAAGAAAGAGTTTTCCACAGACGCTTATCCAGGAATCTACGCCTTGGACTGTGAGATGTGCTACACCACGCATGGCCTGGAGCTGACCCGCGTCACCGTGGTGGACGCCGACATGCAAGTGGTGTACGACACCTTCGTCAAGCCCGACAACGAGATCGTGGACTACAACACCAGGTTTTCCGGAGTGACCGAGGCCGACGTCGCCAAGACGAGCGTCACGTTGCCCGAAGTCCAAGCCATCCTGCTGAGCTTTTTCAGCGCCCAAACCATCCTCATCGGGCACAGCCTGGAGAGCGATCTGCTGGCCCTCAAGCTGATCCACAGCACCGTGGTGGACACGGCCGTGCTCTTCCCGCACTACCTGGGTTTCCCCTACAAGCGTTCCCTCAGGAATCTCGCGGCCGACTACCTGGGACAGATCATCCAGGACAGCCAGGACGGCCACAACTCCAGCGAGGACGCAAACGCCTGCCTGCAGCTGGCGATGTGGAAGGTTCGACAGCGCGCCCAGATCCAGCCACGCCACCGGTCTGCCTCTCCCGCCGCCCTGGCCTGTCCTGAGCCCCAGGCCTCTTCCCAAACTGCCATCGATACCGAGAGCTAGCCCTGTCCACCTCGCCGCAAAGCGAAAGAAACTGGAGCAGCCGGCGGCAGGAGAGGGCCAAAAGCCAAGACTAACCCCGACCCCGGACTCCCAGTCCCCCGGAGTCCCTGCCGCGGGCCGTCGTCCCTGTCCCCATCCCTCTGCCCCTCCCAGACCTCTGTCCTTCCACCAATGGGCTCCCCGAGGCCCCAGCCGCCACTCCCAGTCCCCGGAGACCCTGCCGCCGCCCCTGGCGCCTGTGCCCATCCCTCTGCCCCTCCCAGACCACTGGCCTTCCACCACTAGCCTACCCCAGCCCACCTGAACTTCCCCGGCCTCTGACAACAAGGCCAGCCCCCAGGCCCACCAGCCTCCTGATCGTCTTCGTTCTTGGGCCTCTTCCCCTTCTGTGGGGCTGTCTGAACCTCCCCTCCCCCACCCGATTTTTCCCCCGCCCCCGGGGCAGGCGCAGAATAAATGTCTGTATGAAGTTAAAAATTAAAAATAAAAAAAAAGCTAAAAACAACTGAAAGTCCTTTGCTTTTGAATGTGCGCTTACCTGGTTTTCTCTAGAGGCACCACTGTGAGGTGGCTCAAGCGCTTAGGCTCTGGAGTTAGACATCTGGGTTCCCATTCCAATTCCACCACTGACTTGCTTTGTCATATTGGACGCATATCTTTTTTGCGCTTCTACTTCTTGATCTTTCAAGTGTCATCAGAAGATAATTAGACACCCACACAATAGCAATGGGAGATTTTAACAC
Organism: Pongo pygmaeus; assembly: GCF_028885625.2. NCBI lineage: Eukaryota > Metazoa > Chordata > Mammalia > Primates > Hominidae > Pongo > Pongo pygmaeus. Next base: position 53,544,621 of record NC_072380.2, read on the forward strand.
CCCACCGTCAACATGAAACAGATCAACGAGACAGAAAGTTGAAAAGGATATCCAGGAACTGAACTTAGCTCTGCACCAAGCAGACCGAATAGACATCTACATTAACTCTCCACCCCAAATCAACAGAATATACATTCTTCTCAGCACCACATCACACTTATTCCAAAACTGACCACATAGTTGGAAGGAAAGCACTCCTCCGCAAATGCAAAAGAACAGAAATTACAACCAACTGTCTCTCAGACCCCAGGGCAGTCAAACTGGACCTCAGGATGAAGAAACTCACTCAAAACCGCTCAACTACACGGAAACGGAGCAATCTGCTCCTGAGTGACTACTGGGTACATAGCGAAATGAAGACAGAATAAAGATGTTCTTTGAAACCAATGAGAACAAAGACACAACATACCAGAATCTCTGGGATACATTGAAAGCAGTGTGTAGAGGGAAACATAGCATTAAATGCCCACAAGAGAAAGCAGGAAAGATCTAAAATGGACACCCTCACGTCCCAATTCAAAGAACCAGGGAAGCAAGAGCAAACACAATGTCTGAATCAGTCAGTCAACTTCCAACAGGGCTCCAAGAGAGAATGAACCACCATGCCTCTTTAAATCCACGTTTCTATTTGGAATCTTCAATGAGAGATGAGACACTAAGCAGCTAGTTTTGGTGGAATGGCTGATTTTGTCAATGTTTTCGGTGTGTGAGTGTGTGTGTGTGTGTATGTATAGATAACTAAATTAAACTGATAATCTGGATGCTTACATTTCCATTCATTTAATTTGTGTATGTGAGCCCACGCACACGTATATACACACACACTAACACTTCCAGAACACTGACTTAGTGAAGAACTGGATTTCCAGTGTGTCAGACAAATTTCAGAAAGCGCTGAAGAAGGGCATTTCTGATGGATTTCACCGTTCCTGGAATTTTACTTTCCTTTATAACTTAGAGTTCTTCTCTGGAGATTTAATAGATAAAAGTCTTTTGCAGTGTACGTTATTTCATTTTATTTTTATAATTTATTTAAATTGTCATTTTTAAATTGACAAATAAAAATGATATATATTTATGGTGTACAACATGATGTTTCATATATGTATACATTGTGGAATGACACAAAAATCAAGCTAATTAACACATTCGTTTCCTCACATACTGATTTTATGGTGATGAGAACATGTTTCAAATCTACTCTGATAGCACATTTCAAGTACACAGTACATAGTTACCACTGTAGTTGCCGTGCTGTTCAACATATCTCTAGAACTATTCGTATCTGAAATTTTGTATCATTAGACTAACATCTCCCAATCCCTCCCCGGCCCCTGCCTCGGGTAAGCAGCGTTCTGCTCTCTACGACTCTGAGTTCCACTTTTTTACATTGCACATAGAAGTGAGATCGTGCAGTGTTTGTATTTCTGTGTTTGCTTTTTAAAACTTTGTGATGTATTGATGTATTTTTTCAGACAGTGTCGCAGTCTGTCACCAAGGCTGGAGTACAGTGACACAAACACGGCTCACCACGGCCTCCACCTCCCGGGGTCAAGAGATCCTCCCACTTCAGCCTCCTGAGTAGCTAGGACTACAGGCGTCCAACACCACACCTGGCTAATTTTTGTATTTTTTGTAGAGATGGTTGATCTCCAACTCCTGGGCTCAACTCTTCCTCCTCCCTTCTCCTCCCAAAGTCCTGGGATTACAGGCCTGAGCCACTGTGTCTGGCCTTTGCTTTATTTCACACAGTAGAACATCCTCTAGGCTCATTCTTGTTGCTTAAGATAAGATTTCTTTCTTTTTCAAGGCTGAATAGGATTCTATTGGATATATGTACCTATATAGATAGATAGATAGATAGATATACATTTATTATTATTGTTTTGGGGGGGATATGGTTTCGCTCGTGTTCCCCAGGCTGGAGTGCAGTGGCATGATTTCGGCTCACTACAACCTCTGCCTCCCAGGCTGAAGTGATTCTCCTGCCTCAGCTGAGATTAAGGGCATGTCCCATCATGTGCGGCCAATTTTGTGTTTCTAGGAGAGATGGGTTTTCACCATGTTGGCCAGGCTGGTCTCGAACTCCAACAATTCTACTTCAACTCTTTATTGGATACAAATATTTATGTGTGAGAAACAAGATTTTCAAGAGTGAAAGATTTAAAAACGACTTAATTGTACATCAGTAAGAGGCTGGCTAACTAAATCAGAGTACGTTCATCCTTACAGAAGAATACTATGCAGCTAGAACAAAACCAAATGGAGGAAACTCTTCCAAATGGTAACTTGGAATGATGTTCAAGACTTATTGTAAAATAAGTTTACAGTAAGGTGTAAGGTACCTTATGGCAAAATTCTCTCAGAAATGTGTGTGTGGATTTCAAGTCATCCCGGTCCTAGAACATTGTTCTCTTTAGAGATGCCATACCTGTCTTTCCCTTTGTAATATCAAAGCAGTAATATCTTCTCTGGAGGCTTGTTGGGTGAATTTAATGGAAGAAAATTAAGGAGGTAGCAGAACCATTGCTGTTTCCCCTCCATAGCCCTGCCACCCACTAAAGAAAGTTGGATGAGATTACTTAATGATTTCCCATTAAGTTGTATTTCCAAATATCATGATTACCATTTGAATGTAGTTGGTATGGAGCTTCGTGAGTGTGTGCTTCGTTTATTATGCATCACGTTCAGCTCCTTGTTATTTGCCTCCTAGTTATCATAGTAAAACTCTACTCCTCTACTCCTAGGAGCCCCTACCATCCGTATCGTCACTTTCCGGCCCAGCACTCTTCATGCTCGTTCGTTTAAAGCATTCTACATTGGGCAAATGAATCTTGGAAGGCAAAAGCTACTGAATTTAGCGAGTTTGTGGAGGCGTTCCCACCGATCAGCAAGGTGGAGTTCCACACACCCGATGACTGCACAACTCCTATAAGGCAGCAATATGCTGCAAACCCAGACGGCCACTCTTCTCACCCCTCGTCCCTTTGCTGTTCTGGATAATGAGGTCAATAGTCACCTAGGCAACTTGCAAAACTAACTGAAATGGAGAAAGGCCTTCCGGCTGGTGACTAGCCGAGGTCCACCTGGCCCCAATAAGCTGCTGAACAAGAAGGGCTGCCAGAAATTTCCCCCTAGGGAATTTGGTGGAGTCGAAGACCTGCTCACTGGACAACGGTTCCTCCCAGGATACCCCAAAGCTGAAGAAGCGGGCTCTGAGCCACCCCCTTTCACCCTCCTTTTCCCCACCCTGGCCTGCTGAAGGTGCGCATCAGGATGTGGACTACTGAGCCCTAAAGAAACAAGTCCTTCCACTTTGACCCCACGGAGGATTGCCTGTGCGGATCTTCAACGAGTCTACCAGTGTCTAGACACGGGAGCAGTTCTGTCTGGCACAGCAGCTCCCTCAAGGAAGACAAGAGTGAGGAGAAAGGAAACTCAAGTCTGACCATTCTGTCCTGGGAGACAAGAGGAGGATCTCATCTCTCATCTTTCCAAGCAAGGCAACGAGACTTTCTCTCATCTTTCCAAGCAAGGCAAGGAGACTTTTTCTCATGAGGAAACAAAAAGAAGTTGGAAGGAACGAAACCAGCCTGGAAGGTGAACTCCTAAGGATTGCCCATTGAAACTGACAAAATGGCCCTTGTTTGACGAGAGGAATGAGCAGAGCATTGATGTGGTCAAAAAGGACTCGAGTGAGACTTTCCCAGCATGTTTCTACCAAAGCTTTGTCTAAGTTTCGCAAAACACTCTCCTAATAAGCAGATGTTTGGCTCTTCAGAAAGTCAACATGCAAAATGCCTTGAGCGTCCCATAACACTGATGCCATGATGTTGCCTTTGGTCTGCCCTCCTTTTCCTTTGACTGGACCACTGCCATCTCTTGGTAGCCATCGCTTTGATGACGCTTTGTCTTCAGGATCATATTGGCAAAGCCATGTTCCAAATTCCGGTTACAATTTGTCAAACAGGTGCCCCAGGATCGTGATCCCTCCTGTTGAAAATTTCCACTGATAGCTCTCGTCGTCACTGCAGCCGATCTGGGCACAATGGTTTTCACAGCCACTGCAGGATTCATCTTCCACATCTTCTCTTCTCTTCTTGAAACAAGCCATACCTCCGTAAAGAGTTGATTTCTTTGGGCTAGTGTCCTTAGAAGCTTTTCTTCAAACATCAATGATTTCTTCATTCTTCCACCCAAGCTTCACCGTCAATTGGATGTTTGCTCTTGCTGCAATTTTAGCGGAATTCAAGTTGCACTGATAGGAGGCCTTTTCAGTGGATGTCTCATCCTTCTTAGTGCCTTCAATGAGATCCAGTTCAGAAAGGTTGTAAGAAGTTAGTACATGTTTATTTTAGTGAAAACGAATTGAAATCCATGCATAGATTTCTCACCATGTACATTTTCTATGAACTTTCGGAAGACCCCCTGTACTGAATATTGCCCAAATCCTGGGAGAGAATTGGATGCGGTCCACTTCCTGTCTTCAGTTTGCCCACAGTGGAGGAGTGCACAGAGCAGGGAAAGGCAGCCCCAGAGAGAGGCATGCCCTCCAGCATGCAGCAGACTGCTGGCCCAGTCCTGGCTCCATGGGTTGCTGTGTGGGCCCAGCAAGCTGACCAACCTCCCTGAACCTTAATTTAATCCTAGGTAGCCCAATTCCACTCGCTATTATAGGACTGCTGTGCAGGGACAGTCAATTAACTTAAGAAAAGGAACGTAGCTCCAAGGTTGGCAACCGGGAATTCCAGTTGATTCCATGGGCGGACCCCCTGAGGAATTCCCAAGCTGAAGTCTCGTGGAAGATGAGGTTCAGTGGGACTAGACTGAAGCACCAATCCAATGAAGGGGAAGTCCCACCCACTCTGCCCTGTGCCTGTATAAAGGTGAGGCGGGGCGGCCGCGCCACTCATTGAAGCCGCCAGTTGGGAGAGGAGCAGAGCCAGGCCGGTGCTCCCGAAGGCAGCATGATGTTGCGAGCCGCAGCTCCCTGCTGGTTCCCACCTGCATATCCAGAAGCTAAGAAGGTGGCCGAGGAGGCGGCCCACGAGGCAAGCCGCCATTTGGGAGAGGAGCAGAGCCAGGTCGGTGTTCCCGAAGGCAGCAAGATGTTGCGAGCCACAGCTCCCTGCTGGTTCCCACCTGCATGCCCTGAAGCCATGAAGGTGGCCGAGGAGGAGGCCCTCGAGGCAAGCCGCCAGTTGGGAGAGGAGCAGAGCCAGGCCGGTGCTCCCGAAGGCAGCAAGATGTTGCGAGCCACAGCTCCCTGCTGGTTCCCACCTGCATACCCAGAAGCTAAGAAGGTGGCCGAGGAGGCGCCCCACGAGGCAAGCCGCCATTTGGGAGTGGAGCAGAGCCAGGTCGGTGTTCCCGAAGGCAGCAAGATGTTGCGAGTCACAGCTCCCTGCTGGTTCCCTCCTGCATACCCAGAGGCTAAGAATGTGGCCGAGGAGGCGGCCCTCGAGGCTCCAGAATTCCCACTGCCCTCTCATCAGCCTGCCCAGAGCTTCGGGCTCTGCGTGCCCCAGATGCACAACCAGGCCTCAGCACTCGTGGACATCCGGGCGGAGCCCCAGAATAGGGGTCCGGCGGTGCCCCCAGCGTGGCCCAAGATGGCGACGGAGGCGTGGTACTTCCCCGCGCAGAGGGGGTCGGCCTGCTGCTTGCCAGCCGCCCCAAGGCTGACAGAGAGGCCCTGTGGAGTCCGCATCTCAGCCCCCAGGGAGAGGAAGAGGATCGCCCGCTTTCCCAGCCCCTGCTTGGTCGCAGGTCGCACCGATGCCAAGAGAACCCGGGTGGCCGGCAGCAGCCAACGCTCCAATGGCTCCAGGGTCGGCACACAGCCACGGAAGACTGGTCGCAACAGACGGGGGAGGGCATGCAAGACCTCAACCACACTCAGCTCTAAGCAAATCGTCCGTCGTCCATCCTTACCGACTTGGAAGAAACCCATTATCCTCCGAAGGTCTCGCTGCCAAGTCCCCACCGTCATCCGCCGAGGCTATCTCCAACTGTTCACCAAAGAGTGTCTCAAGTTCTGCGCCTCCAAGGAAGAGGCCGAGGAGAAGGCGCTGAACGAGGAGAAGGTGGCCTACGACTGCAGCCCCAACAAGAACATGTACCTGAATGTGGTCCTGAACACCCCCAAGAGACTGAAGGGCCTGACCCCCAGCTCCATGCCGGGCCTCAGCAGGGCCGCCCTGTACAGCCGCCTCCAGGAGTTCCTGCTCACCCAGGACCAGCTCAAGGAGAACGGCTACCCCTTCCCGCACCCCGAGCGGCCCGGAGGCGCCGTCCTCTTCACTGGCCAGGGGAAGGGGCCCGGCGACTCCTCCTGCAGGGTCTGCTGCCGTTGTGGCACCGACTACCTGGTGTCCTCCTCGGGCCGCTGTCTACGCGACCAGTTGTGTTATTATCACTGGGGGCGGGTCCGCTCCAGCCAAGTGGCTGCAGGCCGGGTTAGCCAGTACACCTGCTGTGCAGCTGCTCCTGGCTCAGTGGGCTGCCAGGTGGCAAAGCAGCACGTGCGGGACGGCCGCAAGGAGAGCCTCCATGGCTTCGTGAAGACCTTCAAGAAAGAGTTTTCCACAGACGCTTATCCAGGAATCTGCGCCTTGGACTGTGAGATGTGCTACACCACGCATGGCCTGGAGCTGACCCGCGTCACCGTGGTGGACGCCGACATGCAAGTGGTGTACGACACCTTCGTCAAGCCCGACAACGAGATCGTGGACTACAACACCAGGTTTTCCGGAGTGACCGAGGCCGACGTCGCCAAGACGAGCGTCACGTTGCCCGAAGTCCAAGCCATCCTGCTGAGCTTTTTCAGCGCCCAAACCATCCTCATCGGGCACAGCCTGGAGAGCGATCTGCTGGCCCTCAAGCTGATCCACAGCACCGTGGTGGACACGGCCGTGCTCTTCCCGCACTACCTGGGTTTCCCCTACAAGCGTTCCCTCAGGAATCTCGCGGCCGACTACCTGGGACAGATCATCCAGGACAGCCAGGACGGCCACAACTCCAGCGAGGACGCAAACGCCTGCCTGCAGCTGGCGATGTGGAAGGTTCGACAGCGCGCCCAGATCCAGCCACGCCACCGGTCCGCCTCTCCCGCCGCCCTGGCCTGTCCTGAGCCCCAGGCCTCTTCCCAAACTGCCATCGATCCCGAGAGCTAGCCCTGTCCACCTCGCCGCAAAGCGAAAGAAACTGGAGCAGCCGGCGGCAGGAGAGGGCCAAAAGCCAAGACTAACCCCGACCCCGGACTCCCAGTCCCCCGGAGTCCCTGCCGCGGGCCGTCGTCCCTGTCCCCATCCCTCTGCCCCTCCCAGACCTCTGTCCTTCCACCAATGGGCTCCCCGAGGCCCCAGCCGCCACTCCCAGTCCCCGGAGACCCTGCCGCCGCCCCTGGCGCCTGTGCCCATCCCTCTGCCCCTCCCAGACCTCTGGCCTTCCACCACTAGCCTCCCCCAGCCCACCTGGACTTCCCCGGCCTCTGACAACAAGGCCAGCCCCCAGGCCCACCAGCCTCCTGATCGTCTTCGTTCTTGGGCCTCTTCCCCTTCTGTGGGGCTGTCTGAACCTCCCCTCCCCCACCCGATTTTTCCCCCGCCCCCGGGGCAGGCGCAGAATAAATGTCTGTATGAAGTTAAAAATTAAAAATAAAAAAAAAGCTAAAAACAACTGAAAGTGCTTTGCTTTTGAATGTGCGCTTACTGGTTTTCTCTAGAGGCACCACTGTGAGGTGGCTCAAGCGCTTAGGCTCTGGAGTTAGACATCTGGGTTCCCATTCCAATTCCACCACTTACTAGCTTTGTCATATTGGACGCATAACTTTTTTGCGCTTCTACTTCTTGATCTTTCAAGTGTCATCAGAAGATAATTAGACACCCACACAATAGCAATGGGAGATTTTAACACCCCACCGTCAACATGAAACAGATCAACGAGACAGAAATTTGAAAAGGATATCCAGGAACTGAACTTAGCTCTGCACCAAGCAGACCGAATAGACATCTACATTAACTCTCCACCCCAAATCAACAGAATATACATTCTTCTCAGCACCACATCACACTTATTCCAAAACTGACCACATAGTTGGAAGGAAAGCACTCCTCCGCAAATGCAAAAGAACAGAAATTACAACCAACTGTCTCTCAGACCCCAGGGCAGTCAAACTGGACCTCAGGATGAAGAAACTCACTCAAAACCGCTCAACTACACGGAAACGGAGCAATCTGCTCCTGAGTGACTACTGGGTACATAGCGAAATGAAGACAGAATAAAGATGTTCTTTGAAACCAATGAGAACAAAGACACAACATACCAGAATCTCTGGGATACATTGAAAGCAGTGTGTAGAGGGAAACATAGCATTAAATGCCCACAAGAGAAAGCAGGAAAGATCTAAAATGGACACCCTCACGTCCCAATTCAAAGAACCAGGGAAGCAAGAGCAAACACAATGTCTGAATCAGTCAGTCAACTTCCAAAAGGACTCCAAGAGAGAATGAACCACCATGCCTCTTTAAATCCACGTTTCTATTTGGAATCTTCAATGAGAGATGAGACACTAAGCAGCTAGTTTTGGTGGAATGGCTGATTTTGTCAATGTTTTCGGTGTGTGAGTGTGTGTGTGTGTGTATGTATAGATAACTAAATTAAACTGATAATCTGGATGCTTACATTTCCATTCATTTAATTTGTGTATGTGAGCCCACTCACACATATATACACACACACTAACACTTCCAGAACACTGACTTAGTGAAGAACTGGATTTCCAGTGTGTCAGACAAATTTCAGAAAGCGCTGAAGAAGGGCATTTCTGATGGATTTCACCGTTCCTGGAATTTTACTTTCCTTTATAACTTAGAGTTCTTCTCTGGAGATTTAATAGATAAAAGTCTTTTGCAGTGTACGTTATTTCATTTTATTTTTATAATTTATTTAAATTGTCATTTTAAATTGACAAATAAAAATGATATATATTTATGGTGTACAACATGATGTTTCATATATGTATACATTGTGGAATGACACAAAAATCAAGCTAATTAACACATTCGTTTCCTCACCTACTGATTTTATGGTGATGAGAACATGTTTCAAATCTACTCTGATAGCACATTTCAAGTATACGGTACATAGTTACCACTGTAGTTGCCGTGCTGTTCAACATATCTCTAGAACTATTCGTATCTGAAATTTTGTATCATTAGACTAACATCTCCCAATCCCTCCCCGGCCCCTGCCTCGGGTAAGCAGCGTTCTGCTCTCTACGACTCTGAGTTCCACTTTTTTACATTGCACATAGAAGTGAGATCGCGCAGGATTTGGATTTCTGTGTTTGCTTTTTAAAACTTTGTGATGTATTGATGTATTTTTTCAGACAGTGTCGCAGTCTGTCACCAAGGCTGGAGTACAGTGACACAAACACGGCTCACCACGGCCTCCACCTCCCGGGGTCAAGAGATCCTCCCACTTCAGCCTCCTGAGTAGCTAGGACTACAGGCGTCCAACACCACACCTGGCTAATTTTTGTATTTTTTGTAGAGATGGTTGATCTCCAACTCCTGGGCTCAACTCTTCCTCCTCCCTTCTCCTCCCAAAGTCCTGGGATTAGAGGCCTGAGCCACTGTGTCTGGCCTTTGCTTTATTTCACACAGTAGAACATCCTCTAGGCTCATTCTTGTTGCTTAAGATAAGATTTCTTTCTTTTTCAAGGCTGAATAGGATTCTATTGGATATATGTACCTATATAGATAGATAGATAGATAGATAGACATTTATTATTATTGTTTTGGGGGGGATATGGTTTCGCTCGTGTTCCCCAGGCTGGAGTGCAGTGGCATGATTTCGGCTCACTACAACCTCTGCCTCCCAGGCTGAAGTGATTCTCCTGCCTCAGCTGAGATTAAGGGCATGTCCCATCATGTGCGGCCAATTTTGTGTTTCTAGGAGAGATGGGTTTTCACCATGTTGGCCAGGCTGGTCTCGAACTCCAACAATTCTACTTCAACTCTTTATTGGATACAAATATTTATGTGTGAGAAACAAGATTTTCAAGAGTGAAAGATTTAAAAACGACTTAATTGTACATCAGTAAGAGGCTGGCTAACTAAATCAGAGTACGTTCATCCTTACAGAAGAATACTATGCAGCTAGAACAAAACCAAATGGAGGAAACTCTTCCAAATGGTAACTTGGAATGATGTTCAAGACTTATTGTAAAATAAGTTTACAGTAAGGTGTAAGGTACCTTATGGCAAAATTCTCTCAGAAATGTGTGTGTGGATTTCAAGTCATCCCAGTCCTAGAACATTGTGCTCTTTAGAGATGCCATACCTGTCTTTCCCTTTGTAATATCAAAGCAGTAATATCTTCTCTGGAGGCTTGTTGGGGGAATTTAATGGAAGAAAGTTAAGGAGGTACCAGAACCATTGCTGTTTCCCCTCCATAGCCCTGCCACCCACTAAAGAAAGTTGGATGAGATTACTTAATGATTTCCCATTAAGTTGTAATTCCAAATATCATGATTACCATTTGAATGTACTTGGTATGGAGCTTCGTGAGTGTGTGCTTCGTTTATTATGCATCACGTTCAGCTCCTTGTTATTTGCCTCCTAGTTATCATAGTAAAACTCTACTCCTCTACTCCGAGGAGCCCCTACCATCCGTATCGTCACTTTCCGGCCCAGCACTCTTCATGCTCGTTCGTTTAAAGCATTCTACATTGTGTAAATGAATCTTGGAAGGCAAAAGCTACTGAATTTAGCGAGTTTGTGGAGGCGTTCCCACCGGTCAGCCAGGTGGAGTTCCACACAGCCGATGACTGCACAACTCCTATAAGGCAGCAATATGCTGCAAACCCAGACGGCCACTCTTCTCACCCCTCGTCCCTTTGCTGTTCTGGATAATGAGGTCAATAGTCACCTAGGCAACTGCAAAACTAACTGAAATGGAGAAAAGCCTTCCGGCTGGTGACTAGCCGAGGTCCACCTGGCCCCAATAAGCTGCTGAACAAGAAGGGCTGCCAGAAATTTCCCCCTAGGGAATTTGGTGGAGACGAAGACCTGCTCACTGGACAACGGTTCCTCCCAGGATACCCCCAAGCTGAAGAAGCGGGCTCTGAGCCACCCCCTTTCACCCTCCTTTTCCCCACCCTGGCCTGCTGAAGGTGCGCGTCAGGATGTGGACTACTGAGCCCTAAAGAAATAAGTCCTTCCACTTTGACCCCACGGAGGATTGCCTGTGCGGATCTTCAACGAGTCTACCAGTGTCTAGACACGGGAGAAGTTCTGTCTGGCACAGCAGCTCCCTGAAGGAAGACAAGAGTGAGGAGAAAGGAAACTCAAGTCTGACCATTCTGTCCTGGGAGACAAGAGGAGGATCTCATCTCTCATCTTTCCAAGCAAGGCAACGAGACTTTCTCTCATCTTTCCAAGCAAGGCAAGGAGACTTTTTCTCATGAGGAAACAAAAAGAAGTTGGAAGGAACGAAACCAGCCTGGAAGGTGAATTCCTAAGGATTGCCCATTGAAACTGACAAAATGGCCCTTGTTTGATGAGAGGAATGAGCAGAGCATTGATGTGGTCAAAAAGGACTCGAGTGAGACTTTCCCAGCATGTTTCTACCAAAGCTTTGTCTAAGTTTCGCAAAACACTCTCCTAATAAGCAGATGTTTGGCTCTTCAGAAAGTCAACATGCAAAATGCCTTGAGCGTCCCATAACACTGATGCCATGATGTTGCCTTTGGTCTGCCCTCCTTTTCCTTTGACTGGACCACTGCCATCTCTTGGTAGCCATCGCTTTGATGACGCTTGGTCTTCAGGATCATATTGGCAAAGCCATGTTCCAAATTCCGGTTACAATTTGTCAAAGAGATGCCCCAGGATCGTGATCCCTCCTGTTGAAAATTTCCACTGATAGCTCTCGTCGTCACTGCAGCTGATCTGGGCACAATGGTTTTCACAGCCACTGCAGGATTCATCTTCCACATCTTCTCATCTCTTCTTGAAACAAGCCATACCTCCGTAAAGAGTTGATTTCTTTGGGCTAGTGTCCTTAGAAGCTTTTCTTCAAACATCAATGATTTCTTCATTCTTCCACCCAAGCTTCACCGTCAATTGGATGTTTGCTCTTGCTGCAATTTTAGCGGAATTCAAGTTGCACTGATAGGAGGCCTTTTCAGTGGATGTCTCATCCTTCTTAGTGCCTCCAATGAGATCCAGTTCAGAAAGGTTGTAAGAAGTTAGTACATGTTTATTTTAGTGAAAACGAATTGAAATCCATGCATAGATTTCTCACCATGTACATTTTCTATGAACTTTCGGAAGACCCCCTGTACTGAATATTGCCCAAATCCTGGGAGAGAAGTGGATGCGGTCCACATCCTGTCTTCAGTTTGCCCACAGTGGAGGAGTGCACAGAGCAGGGAAAGGCAACCCCAGAGAGAGGCATGCCCTCCAGCATGCAGCAGACTTCTGGCCCAGTCCTGGCTCCATGGGTTGCTGTGTGGGCCCAGCAAGCTGACCAACCTCCCTGAACCTTAATTTAATCCTAGGTAGCCCAATTCCAGTCGCTATTATAGGACTGCTGTGCAGGGACAGTCAATTAACTTAAGTAAAGGAACCTAGCTCCAAGGTTGGCAACCGGGAATTCCAGTTGATTCCATGGGCGGACCCCCTGAGGAATTCCCAAGCTGAAGTCTCGTGGAAGATGAGGTTCAGTGTGACTAGACTGAAGCACCAATCCAATGAAGGGGAGGTCCCACCCACTCTGCCCTGTGCCTGTATAAAGGTGAGGCGGGGCGGCCGCGCCACTCATTGAAGCCACCAGTTGGGAGAGGAGCAGAGCCAGGCCGGTGCTCCGGAAGGCAGCAACAGGTTGCGACCCACAGCTCCCTGCTGGTTCCCACCTGCATACACAGAAGCTAAGAAGGTGGCCGAGGAGGCGGCCCAAGAGGCAAGTCGCCATTTGGGAGAGGAGCAGAGCCAGGTCGGTGCTCCCGAAGGCAGCAAGATGTTGCGAGCCACAGCTCCCTGCTGGTTCCCACCTGCATGCCCAGAAGCCAAGAGGGTGGCCGAGGAGGCGCCCCACGAGGCAAGCCGCCATTTGGGAGAGGAGCAGAGCCAGGCCGGTGCTCCCGAAGGCAGCAAGATGTTGCGAGCCACAGCTCCCTGCTGGTTCCCTCCTGCATACCCAGAAGCTAAGAAGGTGGCCGAGGAGGCGGCCCTCGAGGCTCCAGAATTCCCACTGCCCTCTCATCAGCCTGCCCAGAGCTTCGGGCTCTGCGTGCCCCAGATGCACAACCAGGCCTCAGCACTCGTGGACATCCGGGCGGAGCCCCAGAATAGGGGTCCGGCGGTGCCCCCAGCGTGGCCCAAGATGGCGACGGAGGCGTGGTACTTCCCCGCGCAGAGGGGGTCGGCCTGCTGCTTGCCGGCCACCCCAAGGCTGACAGAGAGGCCCTGTGGAGTCCGCATCTCAGCCCCCAGGGAGAGGAAGAGGATCGCCCACTTTCCCAGCCCCTGCTTGGTCGCAGGTCGCACCGATGCCAAGAGAACCCGGGTGGCCGGCAGCAGCCAACGCTCCAATGGCTCCAGGGTCGGCACACAGCCACGGAAGACTGGTCGCAACAGACGGGGGAGGGCATGCAAGACCTCCACCACACTCAGCTCTAAGCGAATCGTCCGTCGTCCATCCTTACCGACTTGGAAGAAACCCATTATCCTCCGAAGGTCTGGCTGCCAAGTCCCCACCGTCATCCGCCGAGGCTATCTCCAACTGTTCACCAAAGAGTGTCTCAAGTTCTGCGCCTCCAAGCAGGAGGCCGAGGAGAAGGCGCTGAACGAGGAGAAGGTGGCCTACGACTGCAGCCCCAACAAGAACATGTACCTGAATGTGGTCCTGAACACCCTCAAGAGACTGAAGGGCCTGACCCCCAGCTCCATGCCGGGCCTCAGCAGGGCCGCCCTGTACAGCCGCCTCCAGGAGTTCCTGCTCACCCAGGACCAGCTCAAGGAGAACGGCTACCCCTTCCCGCACCCCGAGCGGCCCGGAGGCGCCGTCCTCTTCACTGGCCAGGGGAAGGGGCCCGGCGACTCCTCCTGCAGGGTCTGCTGCCGTTGTGGCACCGACTACCTGGTGCCCTCCTCGGGCCGCTGTCTACGCGACCAGTTGTGTTATTATCACTGGGGGCGGGTCCGCTCCAGCCAAGTGGCTGCAGGCCGGGTTAGCCAGTACACCTGCTGTGCAGCTGCTCCTGGCTCAGTGGGCTGCCAGGTGGCAAAGCAGCACGTGCGGGACGGCCGCAAGGAGAGCCTCCATGGCTTCGTGAAGACCTTCAAGAAAGAGTTTTCCACAGACGCTTATCCAGGAATCTACGCCTTGGACTGTGAGATGTGCTACACCACGCATGGCCTGGAGCTGACCCGCGTCACCGTGGTGGACGCCGACATGCAAGTGGTGTACGACACCTTCGTCAAGCCCGACAACGAGATCGTGGACTACAACACCAGGTTTTCCGGAGTGACCGAGGCCGACGTCGCCAAGACGAGCGTCACGTTGCCCGAAGTCCAAGCCATCCTGCTGAGCTTTTTCAGCGCCCAAACCATCCTCATCGGGCACAGCCTGGAGAGCGATCTGCTGGCCCTCAAGCTGATCCACAGCACCGTGGTGGACACGGCCGTGCTCTTCCCGCACTACCTGGGTTTCCCCTACAAGCGTTCCCTCAGGAATCTCGCGGCCGACTACCTGGGACAGATCATCCAGGACAGCCAGGACGGCCACAACTCCAGCGAGGACGCAAACGCCTGCCTGCAGCTGGCGATGTGGAAGGTTCGACAGCGCGCCCAGATCCAGCCACGCCACCGGTCCGCCTCTCCCGCCGCCCTGGCCTGTCCTGAGCCCCAGGCCTCTTCCCAAACTGCCATCGATCCCGAGAGCTAGCCCTGTCCACCTCGCCGCAAAGCGAAAGAAACTGGAGCAGCCGGCGGCAGGAGAGGGCCAAAAGCCAAGACTAACCCCGACCCCGGACTCCCAGTCCCCCGGAGTCCCTGCCGCGGGCCGTCGTCCCTGTCCCCATCCCTCTGCCCCTCCCAGACCTCTGTCCTTCCACCAATGGGCTCCCCGAGGCCCCAGCCGCCACTCCCAGTCCCCGGAGACCCTGCCGCCGCCCCTGGCGCCTGTGCCCATCCCTCTGCCCCTCCCAGACCTCTGGCCTTCCACCACTAGCCTCCCCCAGCCCACCTGGACTTCACCGGCCTCTGACAACAAGGCCAGCCCCCAGGCCCACCAGCCTCCTGATCGTCTTCGTTCTTGGGCCTCTTCCCCTTCTGTGGGGCTGTCTGAACCTCCCCTCCCCCACCCGATTTTTCCCCCGCCCCCGGGGCAGGCGCAGAATAAATGTCTGTATGAAGTTAAAAATTAAAAATAAAAAAAAAGCTAAAAACAACGGAAAGTGCTTTGCTTTTGAATGTGCGCTTACCTGGTTTTCTCTAGAGGCACCACTGTGAGGTGGCTCAAGCGCTTAGGCTCTGGAGTTAGACATCTGGGTTCCCATTCCAATTCCACCACTTACTAGCTTTGTCATATTGGACGCATAACTTTTTTGCGCTTCTACTTCTTGATCTTTCAAGTGTCATCAGAAGATAATTAGACACCCACACAATAGCAATGGGAGATTTTAACACCCCACCGTCAACATGAAACAGATCAACGAGACAGAAAGTTGAAAAGGATATCCAGGAACTGAACTTAGCTCTGCACCAAGCAGACCGAATAGACATCTACATTAACTCTCCACCCCAAATCAACAGAATATACATTCTTCTCAGCACCACATCACACTTATTCCAAAACTGACCACATAGTTGGAAGGAAAGCACTCCTCCGCAAATGCAAAAGAACAGAAATTACAACCAACTGTCTCTCAGACCACAGGGCAGTCAAACTGGACCTCAGGATGAAGAAACTCACTCAAAACCGCTCAACTACACGGAAACGGAGCAATCTGCTCCTGAGTGACTACTGGGTACATAGCGAAATGAAGACAGAATAAAGATGTTCTTTGAAACCAATGAGAACAAAGACACAACATACCAGAATCTCTGGGATACATTGAAAGCAGTGTGTAGAGGGAAACATAGCATTAAATGCCCACAAGAGAAAGCAGGAAAGATCTAAAATGGACACCCTCACGTCCCAATTCAAAGAACCAGGGAAGCAAGAGCAAACACAATGTCTGAATCAGTCAGTCAGTCAACTTCCAACAGGGCTCCAAGAGAGAATGAACCACCATGCCTCTTTAAATCCACGTTTCTATTTGGAATCTTCAATGAGAGATGAGACACTAAGCAGCTAGTTTTGGTGGAATGGCTGATTTTGTCAATGTTTTCGGTGTGTGAGTGTGTGTGTGTGTGTATGTATAGATAACTAAATTAAACTGATAATTTGGATGCTTACATTTCCATTCATTTAATTTGTGTATGTGAGCCCACGCACACGTATATACACACACACTAACACTTCCAGAACACTGACTTAGTGAAGAACTGGATTTCCAGTGTGTCAGACAAATTTCAGAAAGCGCTGAAGAAGGGCATTTCTGATGGATTTCACCGTTCCTGGAATTTTATTTTCCTTTATAACTTAGAGTTCTTCTCTGGAGATTTAATAGATAAAAGTCTTTTGCAGTGTACGTTATTTCATTTTATTTTTATAATTTATTTAAATTGTCATTTTAAATTGACAAATAAAAATGATATATATTTATGGTGTACAACATGATGTTTCATATATGTATACATTGTGGAATGACACAAAAATCAAGCTAATTAACACATTCGTTTCCTCACATACTGATTTTATGGTGATGAGAACATGTTTCAAATCTACTCTGATAGCACATTTCAAGTATACAGTACATAGTTACCCACTGTAGTTGCCGTGCTGTTCAACATATCTCTAGAACTATTCGTATCTGAAATTTTGTATCATTAGACTAACATCTCCCAATCCCTCCCCGGCCCCTGCCTCGGGTAAGCAGCGTTCTGCTCTCTACGACTCTGAGTTCCACTTTTTTACATTGCACATAGAAGTGAGATCGTGCAGTATTTGTATTTCTGTGTTTGCTTTTTAAAACTTTATGATGTATTGATGTATTTTTTCAGACAGTGTCGGAGTCTGTCACCAAGGCTGGAGTACAGTGACACAAACACGGCTCACCACGGCCTCCACCTCCCGGGGTCAAGAGATCCTCCCACTTCAGCCTCCTGAGTAGCTAGGACTACAGGCGTCCAACACCACACCTGGCTAATTTTTGTATTTTTGGTAGAGATGGTTGATCTCCAACTCCTGGGCTCAACTCTTCCTCCTCCCTTCTCCTCCCAAAGTCCTGGGATTACAGGCCTGAGCCACTGTGTCTGGCCTTTGCTTTATTTCACACAGTAGAACATCCTCTAGGCTCATTCATGTTGCTAATGATAAGATTTCTTTCTTTTTCAAGGCTGAATAGGATTCTATTGGATATATGTACCTATATAGATAGAGAGATAGATAGATATACATTTATTATTATTGTTTTGGGGGGGATATGGTTTCGCTCGTGTTCCCCAGGCTGGAGTGCAGTGGCATGATTTCGGCTCACTACAACCTCTGCCTCCCAGGCTGAAGTGATTCTCCTGCCTCAGCTGAGATTAAAGGCATGTCCCATCATGGGCGGCCAATTTTGTGTTTCTAGGAGAGATGGGTTTTCACCATGTTGGCCAGGCTGGTCTCGAACTCCAACAATTCTACTTCAACTATTTATTGGATACAAATATTTATGTGTGAGAAACAAGATTTTCAAGAGTGAAAGATTTAAAAACGACTTAATTGTACATCAGTAAGAGGCTGGCTAACTAAATCAGAGTACGTTCATCCTTACAGAAGAATACTATGCAGCTAGAACAAAACCAAATGGAGGAAACTCTTCCAAATGGTAACTTGGAATGATGTTCAAGACTTATTGTAAAATAAGTTTACAGTAAGGTGTAAGGTACCTTATGGCAAAATTCTCTCAGAAATGTGTGTGTGTGGATTTCAAGTCATCCCAGTCCTAGAACATTGTGCTCTTTAGAGATGCCATACTTGTCTTTCCCTTTGTAATATCAAAGCAGTAATATCTTCTCTGGAGGCTTGTTGGGTGAATTTAATGGAAGAAAGTTAAGGAGGTACCAGAACCATTGCTGTTTCCCCTCCATAGCCCTGCCACCCACTAAAGAAAGTTGGATGAGATTACTTAATGATTTCCCATTAAGATGTATTTCCAAATATCATGATTACCATTTGAATGTAGTTGGTATGGAGCTTCGTGAGTGTGTGCTTCGTTTATTATGCATCACGTTCAGCTCCTTGTTATTTGCCTCCTAGTTATCATAGTAAAACTCTACTCCTCTACTCCGAGGAGCCCCTACCATCCGTATCGTCACTTTCCGGCCCAGCACTCTTCATGCTCGTTCGTTTAAAGCATTCTACATTGTGTAAATGAATCTTGGAAGGCAAAAGCTACTGAATTTAGCGAGTTTGTGGAGGCGTTCCCACCGGTCAGCCAGGTGGAGTTCCACACACCCGATGACTGCACAACTCCTATAAGGCAGCAATATGCTGCAAACCCAGACGGCCACTCTTCTCACCCCTCGTCCCTTTGCTGTTCTGGATAATGAGGTCAATAGTCACCTAGGCAACTGCAAAACAAACTGAAATGGAGAAAGGCCTTCCGGCTGGTGACTAGCCGAGGTCCACCTGGCCCCAATAAGCTGCTGAACAAGAAGGGCTGCCAGAAATTTCCCCCTAGGGAATTTGGTGGAGACGAAGACCTGCTCACTGGACAACGGTTCCTCCCAGGATACCCCCAAGCTGAAGAAGCGGGCTCTGAGCCACCCCCTTTCACCCTCCTTTTCCCCACCCTGGCCTGGTGAAGGTGCGCGTCAGGATGTGGACTACTGAGCCCTAAAGAAATAAGTCCTTCCACTTTGACCCCACGGAGGATTGCCTGTGCGGATCTTCAACGAGTCTGCCAGTGTCTAGACACGGGAGCAGTTCTGTCTGGCACAGCAGCTCCCTCAAGGAAGACAAGAGTGAGGAGAAAGGAAACTCAAGTCTGACCATTCTGTCCTGGGAGACAAGTGGAGGATCTCATCTCTCATCTTTCCAAGCAAGGCAACGAGACTTTCTCTCATCTTTCCAAGCAAGGCAAGGAGACTTTTTTTCATGAGGAAACAAAAAGAAGTTGGAAGGAACGAAACCAGCCTGGAAGGTGAATTCCTAAGGATTGCCCATTGAAACTGACAAAATGGCCCTTGTTTGACGAGAGGAATGAGCAGAGCATTGATGTGGTCAAAAAGGACTCGAGTGAGACTTTCCCAGCATGTTTCTACCAAAGCTTTGTCTAAGTTTCGCAAAACACTCTCCTAATAAGCAGATGTTTGGCTCTTCAGAAAGTCAACATGCAAAATGCCTTGAGCGTCCCATAACACTGATGCCATGATGTTGCCTTTGGTCTGCCCTCCTTTTCCTTTGACTGGACCACTGCCATCTCTTGGTAGCCATCGCTTTGATGACGCTTTGTCTTCAGGATCATATTGGCAAAGCCATGTTCCAAATTCCGGTTACAATTTGTCAAACAGGTGCCCCAGGATCGTGATCCCTCCTGTTGAAAATTTCCACTGATAGCTCTCGTGGTCATTGCAGCTGATCTGGGCACAATGGTTTTCACAGCCACTGCAGGATTCTTCTTCCACATCTTCTCATCTCTTCTTGAAACAAGCCATACCTCCGTAAAGAGTTGATTTCTTTGGGCTAGTGTCCTTAGAAGCTTTTCTTCAAACATCAATGATTTCTTCATTCTTCCACCCAAGCTTCACCGTCAATTGGATGTTTGCTCTTGCTGCAATTTTAGCGGAATTCAAGTTGCACTGATAGGAGGCCTTTTCAGTGGATGTCTCATCTTTCTTAGTGCCTCCAATGAGATCCAGTTCAGAAAGGTTGTAAGAAGTTAGTACATGTTTATTTTAGTGAAAACGAATTGAAATCCATGCATAGATTTCTCACCATGTACATTTTCTATGAACTTTCGGAAGACCCCCTGTACTGAATATTGCCCAAATCCTGGGAGAGATGTGGATGCGGTCCACTTCCTGTCTTCAGTTTGCCCACAGTGGAGGAGTGCACAGAGCAGGGAAAGGCAGCCCCAGAGAGAGGCATGCCCTCCAGCATGCAGCAGACTGCTGGCCCAGTCCTGGCTCCATGGGTTGCTGTGTGGGCCCAGCAAGCTGACCAACCTCCCTGAACCTTAATTTAATCCTAGGTAGCCCAATTCCACTCGCTATTATAGGACTGCTGTGCAGGGACAGTCAATTAACTTAAGAAAAGGAACCTAGCTCCAAGGTTGGCAACCGGGAATTCCAGTTGATTCCATGGGCGGACCCCCTGAGGAATTCCCAAGCTGAAGTCTCGTGGAAGATGAGGTTCAGTGTGACTAGACTGAAGCACCAATCCAATGAAGGGGAAGTCCCACCCACTCTTCCCTGTGCCTGTATAAAGGTGAGGCGGGGCGGCCGCGCCACTCATTGAAGCCGCCAGTTGGGAGAGGAGCAGAGCCAGGCCGGTGCTCCCGAAGGCAGCAAGATGTTGCGAGCCACAGCTCCCTGCTGGTTCCCACCTGCATACCCAGAAGCTAAGAAGGTGGCCGAGGAGGCGGCCCACGAGGCAAGCCGCCATTTGGGAGAGGAGCAGAGCCAGGTCGGTGTTCCCGAAGGCAGCAAGATGTTGCGAGCCACAGCTCCCTGCTGGTTCCCACCTGCATGCCCAGAAGCCAAGAAGGTGGCCGAGGAGGCGGCCCTCGAGGCAAGCCGCCAGTTGGGAGAGGAGCAGAGCCTGGCCGGTGTTCCCGAAGGCAGCAAGATGTTGCGAGCCAGAGCTCCCTGCTGGTTCCCACCTGCATACCCAGAAGCTAAGAAGGTGGCCGAGGAGGCGCCCCACGAGGCAAGCCGCCATTTGGGAGTGGAGCAGAGCCAGGTCAGTGTTCCCGAAGGCAGCAAGATGTTGCGAGCCACAGCTCCCTGCTGGTTCCCACCTTCATTCCCAGAAGCCAAGAAGGTGGCCGAGGAGGCGGCCCTCGAGGCAAGCCGCCAGTTGGGAGAGGAGCAGAGCCAGGCCGGTGCTCCCAAAGGCAGCAAGATGTTGCGAGCCACAGCTCCCTGCTGGTTCCCACCTGCATACCCAGAAGCTAAGAAGGTGGCCGAGGAGGCGCCCCACGAGGCAAGCTGCCATTTGGGAGTGGAGCAGAGCCAGGTCGGTGTTCCCGAAGGCAGCAAGATGTTGCGAGCCACAGCTCCCTGCTGGTTCCCTCCTGCATACCCAGAAGCCAAGAAGGTGGCCGAGGAGGCGGCCCTCGAGGCTCCAGAATTCCCACTGCCCTCTCATCAGCCTGCCCAGAGCTTCGGGCTCTGCGTGCCCCAGATGCACAACCAGGCCTCAGCACTCGTGGACATCCGGGCGGAGCCCCAGAATAGGGGTCCGGCGGTGCCCCCAGCGTGTCCCAAGATGGCGACGGAGGCCTGGTACCTCCCCGCGAAGAAGGGGTCGGCCTGCTGCTTGCCAGCCGCCCCAAGGCTGACAGAGAGGCCCTGTGGAGTCCGCATCTCAGCCCCCAGGGAGAGGAAGAGGATCGCCCACTTTCCCAGCACCTGCTTGGTCGCAGGTCGCACCGATGCCAAGAGAACCCGGGTGGCCGGCAGCAGCCAACGCTCCAATGGCTCCAGGGTCGGCACACAGCCACGGAAGACTGGTCGCAACAGACGGGGGAGGGCATGCAAGACCTCCACCACACTCAGCTCTAAGCGAATCGTCCGTCCTCCATCCTTACCGACTTGGAGGAAACCCATTATCCTCCGAAGGTCTCGCTGCCAAGTCCCCACCGTCATCTGCCGAGGCTATCTCCAACTGTTCACCAAAGAGTGTCTCAAGTTCTGCGCCTCCCAGCAGGAGGCCGAGGAGAAGGCGCTGAACGAGGAGAAGGTGGCCTACGACTGCAGCCCCAACAAGAACATGTACCTGAATGTGGTCCTGAACACCCTCAAGAGACTGAAGGGCCTGACCCCCAGCTCCATGCCGGGCCTCAGCAGGGCCGCCCTGTACAGCCGCCTCCAGGAGTTCCTGCTCACCCAGGACCAGCTCAAGGAGAACGGCTACCCCTTCCCGCACCCCGAGCGGCCCGGAGGCGCCGTCCTCTTCACTGGCCAGGGGAAGGGGCCCGGCGACTCCTCCTGCAGGGTCTGCTGCCGTTGTGGCACCGACTACCTGGTGTCCTCCTCGGGCCGCTGTCTACGCGACCAGTTGTGTTATTATCACTGGGGGCGGGTCCGCTCCAGCCAAGTGGCTGGAGGCCGGGTTAGCCAGTACACCTGCTGTGCAGCTCCTCCTGGCTCAGTGGGCTGCCAGGTGGCAAAGCAGCACGTGCGGGACGGCCGCAAGGAGAGCCTCCATGGCTTCGTGAAGACCTTCAAGAAAGAGTTTTCCACAGACGCTTATCCAGGAATCTACGCCTTGGACTGTGAGATGTGCTACACCACGCATGGCCTGGAGCTGACCCGCGTCACCGTGGTGGACGCCGACATGCAAGTGGTGTACGACACCTTCGTCAAGCCCGACAACGAGATCGTGGACTACAACACCAGGTTTTCCGGAGTGACCGAGGCCGACGTCGCCAAGACGAGCGTCACGTTGCCCGAAGTCCAAGCCATCCTGCTGAGCTTTTTCAGCGCCCAAACCATCCTCATCGGGCACAGCCTGGAGAGCGATCTGCTGGCCCTCAAGCTGATCCACAGCACCGTGGTGGACACGGCCGTGCTCTTCCCGCACTACCTGGGTTTCCCCTACAAGCGTTCCCTCAGGAATCTCGCGGCCGACTACCTGGGACAGATCATCCAGGACAGCCAGGACGGCCACAACTCCAGCGAGGACGCAAACGCCTGCCTGCAGCTGGCGATGTGGAAGGTTCGACAGCGCGCCCAGATCCAGCCACGCCACCGGTCCGCCTCTCCCGCCGCCCTGGCCTGTCCTGAGCCCCAGGCCTCTTCCCAAACTGCCATCGATCCCGAGAGCTAGCCCTGTCCACCTCGCCGCAAAGCGAAAGAAACTGGAGCAGCCGGCGGCAGGAGAGGGCCAAAAGCCAAGACTAACCCCGACCCCGGACTCCCAGTCCCCCGGAGTCCCTGCCGCGGGCCGTCGTCCCTGTCCCCATCCCTCTGCCCCTCCCAGACCTCTGTCCTTCCACCAATGGGCTCCCCGAGGCCCCAGCCGCCACTCCCAGTCCCCGGAGACCCTGCCGCCGCCCCTGGCGCCTGTGCCCATCCCTCTGCCCCTCCCAGACCTCTGGCCTTCCACCACTAGCCTCCCCCAGCCCACCTGGACTACCGCGGCCTCTGACAACAAGGCCAGCCCCCAGGCCCACCAGCCTCCTGATCGTCTTCGTTCTTGGGCCTCTTCCCCTTCTGTGGGGCTGTCTGAACCTCCCCTCCCCCACCCGATTTTTCCCCCGCCCCCGGGGCAGGCGCAGAATAAATGTCTGTATGAAGTTAAAAATTAAAAATAAAAAAAAAAGCTAAAAACAACTGAAAGTCCTTTGCTTTTGAATGTGCGCTTACCTGGTTTTCTCTAGAGGCACCACTGTGAGGTGGCTCAAGCGCTTAGGCTCTGGAGTTAGACATCTGGGTTCCCATTCCAATTCCACCACTTACTAACTTTGTCATATTGGACGCATAACTTATTTGCGCTTCTACTTCTTGACCTTTCAAGTGTCATCAGAAGATAATTAGACACCCACGCAATAGCAATGGGAGATTTTAACACCCCACCGTCAACATGAAACAGATCAACGAGACAGAAAGTTGAAAAGGATATCCAGGAACAGAACTTAGCTCTGCACCAAGCAGACCGAATAGACATCTACATTAACTCTCCACCCCAAATCAACAGAATATACATTCTTCTCAGCACCACATCACACTTATTCCAAAACTGACCACATAGTTGGAAGGAAAGCACTCCTCCGCAAATGCAAAAGAACAGAAATTACAACCAACTGTCTCTCAGACCACAGGGCAGTCAAACTGGACCTCAGGATGAAGAAACTCACTCAAAACCGCTCAACTACACGGAAACGGAGCAATCTGCTCCTGAGTGACTACTGGGTACATAGCGAAATGAAGACAGAATAAAGATGTTCTTTGAAACCAATGAGAACAAAGACACAACATACCAGAATCTCTGGGATACATTGAAAGCAGTGTGTAGAGGGAAACATAGCATTAAATGCCCACAAGAGAAAGCAGGAAAGATCTAAAATGGACACCCTCACGTCCCAATTCAAAGAACCAGGGAAGCAAGAGCAAACACAATGTCTGAATCAGTCAGTCAACTTCCAACAGGGCTCCAAGAGAGAATGAACCACCATGCCTCTTTAAATCCACGTTTCTATTTGGAATCTTCAATGAGAGATGAGACACTAAGCAGCTAGTTTTGGTGGAATGGCTGATTTTGTCAATGTTTTCGGTGTGTGAGTGTGTGTGTGTGTGTATGTATAGATAACTAAATTAAACTGATAATCTGGATGCTTACATTTCCATTCATTTAATTTGTGTATGTGAGCCCACGCACACGTATATACACACACACTAACACTTCCAGAACACTGACTTAGTGAAGAACTGGATTTCCAGTGTGTCAGACAAATTTCAGAAAGCGCTGAAGAAGGGCATTTCTGATGGATTTCACCGTTCCTGGAATTTTACTTTCCTTTATAACTTAGAGTTCTTCTCTGGAGATTTAATAGATAAAAGTCTTTTGCAGTGTACGTTATTTCATTTTATTTTTATAATTTATTTAAATTGTCATTTTAAATTGACAAATAAAAATGATATATATTTATGGTGTACAACATGATGTTTCATATATGTATACATTGTGGAATGACACAAAAATCAAGCTAATTAACACATTCGTTTCCTCACATACTGATTTTATGGTGATGAGAACATGTTTCAAATCTACTCTGATAGCACATTTCAAGTATACAGTACATAGTTACCCACTGTAGTTGCCGTGCTGTTCAACATATCTCTAGAACTATTCGTATCTGAAATTTTGTATCATTAGACTAACATCTCCCAATCCCTCCCCGGCCCCTGCCTCGGGTAAGCAGCGTTCTGCTCTCTACGACTCTGAGTTCCACTTTTTTACATTGCACATAGAAGTGAGATCGTGCAGTATTTGTATTTCTGTGTTTGCTTTTTAAAACTTTATGATGTATTGATGTATTTTTTCAGACAGTGTCGGAGTCTGTCACCAAGGCTGGAGTACAGTGACACAAACACGGCTCACCACGGCCTCCACCTCCCGGGGTCAAGAGATCCTCCCACTTCAGCCTCCTGAGTAGCTAGGACTACAGGCGTCCAACACCACACCTGGCTAATTTTTGTATTTTTGGTAGAGATGGTTGATCTCCAACTCCTGGGCTCAACTCTTCCTCCTCCCTTCTCCTCCCAAAGTCCTGGGATTACAGGCCTGAGCCACTGTGTCTGGCCTTTGCTTTATTTCACACAGTAGAACATCCTCTAGGCTCATTCATGTTGCTAATGATAAGATTTCTTTCTTTTTCAAGGCTGAATAGGATTCTATTGGATATATGTACCTATATAGATAGAGAGATAGATAGATATACATTTATTATTATTGTTTTGGGGGGGATATGGTTTCGCTCGTGTTCCCCAGGCTGGAGTGCAGTGGCATGATTTCGGCTCACTACAACCTCTGCCTCCCAGGCTGAAGTGATTCTCCTGCCTCAGCTGAGATTAAAGGCATGTCCCATCATGTGCGGCCAATTTTGTGTTTCTAGGAGAGATGGGTTTTCACCATGTTGGCCAGGCTGGTCTCGAACTCCAACAATTCTACTTCAACTCTTTATTGGATACAAATATTTAAGTGTGAGAAACAAGATTTTCAAGAGTGAAAGATTTAAAAACGACTTAATTGTACATCAGTAAGAGGCTGGCTAACTAAATCAGAGTACGTTCATCCTTACAGAAGAATACTATGCAGCTAGAACAAAACCAAATGGAGGAAACTCTTCCAAATGGTAACTTGGAATGATGTTCAAGACTTATTGTAAAATAAGTTTACAGTAAGGTGTAAGGTACCTTATGGCAAAATTCTCTCAGAAATGTGTGTGTGTGGATTTCAAGTCATCCCAGTCCTAGAACATTGTGCTCTTTAGAGATGCCATACCTGTCTTTCCCTTTGTAATATCAAAGCAGTAATATCTTCTCTGGAGGCTTGTTGGGTGAATTGAATGGAAGAAAGTTAAGGAGG
Organism: Pongo pygmaeus; assembly: GCF_028885625.2. Lineage (NCBI taxonomy): Eukaryota > Metazoa > Chordata > Mammalia > Primates > Hominidae > Pongo > Pongo pygmaeus. The sequence continues at coordinate 53,571,033 of NC_072380.2, forward strand.
TACCAGAACCATTGCTGTTTCCCCTCCATAGCCCTGCCACCCACTAAAGAAAGTTGGATGAGATTACTTAATGATTTCCCATTAAGTTGTATTTCCAAATATCATGATTACCATTTGAATGTAGTTGGTATGGAGCTTCGTGAGTGTGTGCTTCGTTTATTATGCATCACGTTCAGCTCCTTGTTATTTGCCTCCTACTTATCATAGTAAAACTCTACTCCTCTACTCCGAGGAGCCCCCACCATCCGTATCGTCACTTTCCGGCCCAGCACTCTTCATGCTCGTTCGTTTAAAGCATTCTACATTGGGCAAATGAATCTTGGAAGGCAAAAGCTACTGAATTTAGCGAGTTTGTGGAGGCGTTCCCACCGATCAGCCAGGTGGAGTTCCACACACCCGATGACTGCACAACTCCTATAAGGCAGCAATAAGCTGCAAACCCAGACGGCCACTCTTCTCACCCCTCGTCCCTTTGCTGTTCTGGATAATGAGGTCAATAGTCAACTAGGCAACTTGCAAAACTAACTGAAATTGGGAAAGGCCTTCCGGCTCGTGACTAGCCGAGGTCCACCTGGCCCCAATAAGCTGCTGAACAAGAAGGGCTGCCAGAAATTTCCCCCTAGGGAATTTGGTGGAGACGAAGACCTGCTCACTGGACAACGGTTCCTCCCAGGATACCCCCAAGCTGAAGAAGCGGGCTCTGAGCCACCCCCTTTCACCCTCCTTTTCCCCACCCTGGCCTGGTGAAGGTGCGCGTCAGGATGTGGACTACTGAGCTCTAAAGAAATAAATCCTTCCACTTTGACCCCACGGAGGATTGCCTGTGCGGATCTTCAACGAGTCTACCAGTGTCTAGACACGGGAGCAGTTCTGTCTGGCACAGCAGCTCCCTCAAGGAAGACAAGAGTGAGGAGAAAGGAAACTCAAGTCTGACCATTCTGTCCTGGGAGACAAGAGGAGGATCTCATCTCTCATCTTTCCAAGCAAGGCAACGAGACTTTCTCTCATCTTTCCAAGCAAGGCAAGGAGACTTTTTTTCATGAGGAAACAAAAAGAAGTTGGAAGGAACGAAACCAGCCTGGAAGGTGAATTCCTAAGGATTGCCCATTGAAACTGACAAAATGGCCCTTGTTTGACGAGAGGAATGAGCAGAGCATTGATGTGGTCAAAAAGGACTCGAGTGAGACTTTCCCAGCATGTTTCTACCAAAGCTTTGTCTAAGTTTCGCAAAACACTCTCCTAATAAGCAGATGTTTGGCTCTTCAGAAAGTCAACATGCAAAATGCCTTGAGCGTCCCATAACACTGATGCCATGATGTTGCCTTTGGTCTGCCCTCCTTTTCCTTTGACTGGACCACTGCCATCTCTTGGTAGCCATCGCTTTGATGACGCTTTGTCTTCAGGATCATATTGGCAAAGCCATGTTCCAAATTCCGGTTACAATTTGTCAAACAGGTGCCCCAGGATCGTGATCCCTCCTGTTGAAAATTTCCACTGATAGCTCTCGTCGTCACTGCGGCTGATCTGGGCACAATGATTTTCACAGCCACTGCAGGATTCATCTTCCACATCTTCTCATCTCTTCTTGAAACAAGCCATACCTCCGTAAAGAGTTGATTTCTTTGGGCTAGTGTCCTTAGAAGCTTTTCTTCAAACATCAATGATTTCTTCATTCTTCCACCCAAGCTTCACCGTCAATTGGATGTTTGCTCTTGCTGCAATTTTAGCGGAATTCAAGTTGCACTGATAGGAGGCCTTTTCAGTGGATGTCTCATCCTTCTTAGTGCCTCCAATGAGATCCAGTTCAGAAAGGTTGTAAGAAGTTAGTACATGTTTATTTTAGTGAAAACGAATTGAAATCCATGCATAGATTTCTCACCATGTACATTTTCTATGAACTTTCGGAAGACCCCCTGTACTGAATATTGCCCAAATCCTGGGAAAGAAGTGGATGCGGTCCACTTCCTGTCTTCAGTTTGCCCACAGTGGAGGAGTGCACAGAGCAGGGAAAGGCAGCCCCAGAGAGAGGCATGCCCTCCAGCATGCAGCAGACTGCTGGCCCAGTCCTGGCTCCATGGGTTGCTGTGTGGGCCCAGCAAGCTGACCAACCTCCCTGAACCTTAATTTAATCCTAGGTAGCCCAATTCCACTCGCTATTATAGGACTGCTGTGCAGGGACAGTCAATTAACTTAAGAAAAGGAACCTAGCTCCAAGGTTGGCAACCGGGAATTCCAGTTGATTCCATGGGCGGACCCCCTGAGGAATTCCCAAGCTGAAGTCTCGTGGAAGATGAGGTTCAGTGTGACTAGACTGAAGCACCAATCCAATGAAGGGGAAGTCCCACCCACTCTGCCCTCTGCCTGTATAAAGGTGAGGCGGGGCGGCCGCGCCACTCATTGAAGCCGCCAGTTGGGAGAGGAGCAGAGCCAGGCCGGTGCTCCCGAAGGCAGCAAGATGTTGCGAGCCACAGCTCCCTGCTGGTTCCCACCTGCATACCCAGAAGCTAAGAAGGTGGCCGAGGAGGCGGCCCACGAGGCAAGCCGCCATTTGGGAGAGGAGCAGAGCCAGGTCAGTGTTCCCGAAGGCAGCAAGATGTTGCGAGCCACAGCTCCCTGCTGGTTCCCACCTGCATGCCCAGAAGCCAAGAAGGTGGCCGAGGAGGCGGCCCTCGAGGCAAGCCGCCAGTTGGGAGAGGAGCAGAGCCAGGCCGGTGCTCCCGAAGGCAGCAAGATGTTGCGAGCCACAGCTCCCTGCTGGTTCCCACCTGCATACCCAGAAGCTAAGAAGGTGGCCGAGGAGGCGCCCCACGAGGCAAGCCGCCATTTGGGAGTGGAGCAGAGCCAGGTCGGTGTTCCCGAAGGCAGCAAGATGTTGCGAGCCACAGCTCCCTGCTGGTTCCCTCCTGCATACCCAGAAGCCAAGAAGGTGGCCGAAGAGGCGGCCCTCGAGGCTCCAGAATTCCCACTGCCCTCTCATCAGCCTGCCCAGAGCTTCGGGCTCTGCGTGCCCCAGATGCACAACCAGGCCTCAGCACTCGTGGACATCCGGGCGGAGCCCCAGAATAGGGGTCCGGCGGTGCCCCCAGCGTGGCCCAAGATGGCGACGGAGGCGTGGTACTTCCCCGCGCAGAGGGGGTCGGCCTGCTGCTTGCCAGCCGCCCCAAGGCTGACAGAGAGGCCCTGTGGAGTCCGCATCTCAGCCCCCAGGGAGAGGAAGAGGATCGCCCACTTTCCCAGCCCCTGCTTGGTCGCAGGTCGCACCGATGCCAAGAGAACCCGGGTGGCCGGCAGCAGCCAACGCTCCAATGGCTCCAGGGTCGGCACACAGCCACGGAAGACTGGTCGCAACAGACGGGGGAGGGCATGCAAGACCTCCACCACACTCAGCTCTAAGCGAATCGTCCGTCGTCCATCCTTACCGACTTGGAAGAAACCCATTATCCTCCGAAGGTCTCGCTGCCAAGTCCCCACCGTCATCCGCCGAGGCTATCTCCAACTGTTCACCAAAGAGTGTCTCAAGTTCTGCGCCTCCAAGCAGGAGGCCGAGGAGAAGGCGCTGAACGAGGAGAAGGTGGCCTACGACTGCAGCCCCAAGAAGAACATGTACCTGAATGTGGTCCTGAACACCCTCAAGAGACTGAAGGGCCTGAGCCCCAGCTCCATGCCGGGCCTCAGCAGGGCCGCCCTGTACAGCCGCCTCCAGGAGTTCCTGCTCACCCAGGACCAGCTCAAGGAGAACGGCTACCCCTTCCCGCACCCCGAGCGGCCCGGAGGCGCCGTCCTCTTCACTGGCCAGGGGAAGGGGCCCGGCGACTCCTCCTGCAGGGTCTGCTGCCGTTGTGGCACCGACTACCTGGTGTCCTCCTCGGGCCGCTGTCTACGCGACCAGTTGTGTTATTATCACTGGGGGCGGGTCCGCTCCAGCCAAGTGGCTGGAGGCCGGGTTCGCCAGTACACCTGCTGTGCAGCTGCTCCTGGCTCAGTGGGCTGCCAGGTGGCAAAGCAGCACGTGCGGGACGGCCGCAAGGAGAGCCTCCATGGCTTCGTGAAGACCTTCAAGAAAGAGTTTTCCACAGACGCTTATCCAGGAATCTACGCCTTGGACTGTGAGATGTGCTACACCACGCATGGCCTGGAGCTGACCCGCGTCACCGTGGTGGACGCCGACATGCAAGTGGTGTACGACACCTTCGTCAAGCCCGACAACGAGATCGTGGACTACAACACCAGGTTTTCCGGAGTGACCGAGGCCGACGTCGCCAAGACGAGCGTCACGTTGCCCGAAGTCCAAGCCATCCTGCTGAGCTTTTTCAGCGCCCAAACCATCCTCATCGGGCACAGCCTGGAGAGCGATCTGCTGGCCCTCAAGCTGATCCACAGCACCGTGGTGGACACGGCCGTGCTCTTCCCGCACTACCTGGGTTTCCCCTACAAGCGTTCCCTCAGGAATCTCGCGGCCGACTACCTGGGACAGATCATCCAGGACAGCCAGGACGGCCACAACTCCAGCGAGGACGCAAACGCCTGCCTGCAGCTGGCGATGTGGAAGGTTCGACAGCGCGCCCAGATCCAGCCACGCCACCGGTCTGCCTCTCCCGCCGCCCTGGCCTGTCCTGAGCCCCAGGCCTCTTCCCAAACTGCCATCGATACCGAGAGCTAGCCCTGTCCACCTCGCCGCAAAGCGAAAGAAACTGGAGCAGCCGGCGGCAGGAGAGGGCCAAAAGCCAAGACTAACCCCGACCCCGGACTCCCAGTCCCCCGGAGTCCCTGCCGCGGGCCGTCGTCCCTGTCCCCATCCCTCTGCCCCTCCCAGACCTCTGTCCTTCCACCAATGGGCTCCCCGAGGCCCCAGCCGCCACTCCCAGTCCCCGGAGACCCTGCCGCCGCCCCTGGCGCCTGTGCCCATCCCTCTGCCCCTCCCAGACCACTGGCCTTCCACCACTAGCCTACCCCAGCCCACCTGAACTTCCCCGGCCTCTGACAACAAGGCCAGCCCCCAGGCCCACCAGCCTCCTGATCGTCTTCGTTCTTGGGCCTCTTCCCCTTCTGTGGGGCTGTCTGAACCTCCCCTCCCCCACCCGATTTTTCCCCCGCCCCCGGGGCAGGCGCAGAATAAATGTCTGTATGAAGTTAAAAATTAAAAATAAAAAAAAAGCTAAAAACAACTGAAAGTCCTTTGCTTTTGAATGTGCGCTTACCTGGTTTTCTCTAGAGGCACCACTGTGAGGTGGCTCAAGCGCTTAGGCTCTGGAGTTAGACATCTGGGTTCCCATTCCAATTCCACCACTGACTTGCTTTGTCATATTGGACGCATATCTTTTTTGCGCTTCTACTTCTTGATCTTTCAAGTGTCATCAGAAGATAATTAGACACCCACACAATAGCAATGGGAGATTTTAACACCCCACCGTCAACATGAAACAGATCAACGAGACAGAAAGTTGAAAAGGATATCCAGGAACTGAACTTAGCTCTGCACCAAGCAGACCGAATAGACATCTACATTAACTCTCCACCCCAAATCAACAGAATATACATTCTTCTCAGCACCACATCACACTTATTCCAAAACTGACCACATAGTTGGAAGGAAAGCACTCCTCCGCAAATGCAAAAGAACAGAAATTACAACCAACTGTCTCTCAGACCCCAGGGCAGTCAAACTGGACCTCAGGATGAAGAAACTCACTCAAAACCGCTCAACTACACGGAAACGGAGCAATCTGCTCCTGAGTGACTACTGGGTACATAGCGAAATGAAGACAGAATAAAGATGTTCTTTGAAACCAATGAGAACAAAGACACAACATACCAGAATCTCTGGGATACATTGAAAGCAGTGTGTAGAGGGAAACATAGCATTAAATGCCCACAAGAGAAAGCAGGAAAGATCTAAAATGGACACCCTCACGTCCCAATTCAAAGAACCAGGGAAGCAAGAGCAAACACAATGTCTGAATCAGTCAGTCAACTTCCAACAGGGCTCCAAGAGAGAATGAACCACCATGCCTCTTTAAATCCACGTTTCTATTTGGAATCTTCAATGAGAGATGAGACACTAAGCAGCTAGTTTTGGTGGAATGGCTGATTTTGTCAATGTTTTCGGTGTGTGAGTGTGTGTGTGTGTGTATGTATAGATAACTAAATTAAACTGATAATCTGGATGCTTACATTTCCATTCATTTAATTTGTGTATGTGAGCCCACGCACACGTATATACACACACACTAACACTTCCAGAACACTGACTTAGTGAAGAACTGGATTTCCAGTGTGTCAGACAAATTTCAGAAAGCGCTGAAGAAGGGCATTTCTGATGGATTTCACCGTTCCTGGAATTTTACTTTCCTTTATAACTTAGAGTTCTTCTCTGGAGATTTAATAGATAAAAGTCTTTTGCAGTGTACGTTATTTCATTTTATTTTTATAATTTATTTAAATTGTCATTTTTAAATTGACAAATAAAAATGATATATATTTATGGTGTACAACATGATGTTTCATATATGTATACATTGTGGAATGACACAAAAATCAAGCTAATTAACACATTCGTTTCCTCACATACTGATTTTATGGTGATGAGAACATGTTTCAAATCTACTCTGATAGCACATTTCAAGTACACAGTACATAGTTACCACTGTAGTTGCCGTGCTGTTCAACATATCTCTAGAACTATTCGTATCTGAAATTTTGTATCATTAGACTAACATCTCCCAATCCCTCCCCGGCCCCTGCCTCGGGTAAGCAGCGTTCTGCTCTCTACGACTCTGAGTTCCACTTTTTTACATTGCACATAGAAGTGAGATCGTGCAGTGTTTGTATTTCTGTGTTTGCTTTTTAAAACTTTGTGATGTATTGATGTATTTTTTCAGACAGTGTCGCAGTCTGTCACCAAGGCTGGAGTACAGTGACACAAACACGGCTCACCACGGCCTCCACCTCCCGGGGTCAAGAGATCCTCCCACTTCAGCCTCCTGAGTAGCTAGGACTACAGGCGTCCAACACCACACCTGGCTAATTTTTGTATTTTTTGTAGAGATGGTTGATCTCCAACTCCTGGGCTCAACTCTTCCTCCTCCCTTCTCCTCCCAAAGTCCTGGGATTACAGGCCTGAGCCACTGTGTCTGGCCTTTGCTTTATTTCACACAGTAGAACATCCTCTAGGCTCATTCTTGTTGCTTAAGATAAGATTTCTTTCTTTTTCAAGGCTGAATAGGATTCTATTGGATATATGTACCTATATAGATAGATAGATAGATAGATATACATTTATTATTATTGTTTTGGGGGGGATATGGTTTCGCTCGTGTTCCCCAGGCTGGAGTGCAGTGGCATGATTTCGGCTCACTACAACCTCTGCCTCCCAGGCTGAAGTGATTCTCCTGCCTCAGCTGAGATTAAGGGCATGTCCCATCATGTGCGGCCAATTTTGTGTTTCTAGGAGAGATGGGTTTTCACCATGTTGGCCAGGCTGGTCTCGAACTCCAACAATTCTACTTCAACTCTTTATTGGATACAAATATTTATGTGTGAGAAACAAGATTTTCAAGAGTGAAAGATTTAAAAACGACTTAATTGTACATCAGTAAGAGGCTGGCTAACTAAATCAGAGTACGTTCATCCTTACAGAAGAATACTATGCAGCTAGAACAAAACCAAATGGAGGAAACTCTTCCAAATGGTAACTTGGAATGATGTTCAAGACTTATTGTAAAATAAGTTTACAGTAAGGTGTAAGGTACCTTATGGCAAAATTCTCTCAGAAATGTGTGTGTGGATTTCAAGTCATCCCGGTCCTAGAACATTGTTCTCTTTAGAGATGCCATACCTGTCTTTCCCTTTGTAATATCAAAGCAGTAATATCTTCTCTGGAGGCTTGTTGGGTGAATTTAATGGAAGAAAATTAAGGAGGTAGCAGAACCATTGCTGTTTCCCCTCCATAGCCCTGCCACCCACTAAAGAAAGTTGGATGAGATTACTTAATGATTTCCCATTAAGTTGTATTTCCAAATATCATGATTACCATTTGAATGTAGTTGGTATGGAGCTTCGTGAGTGTGTGCTTCGTTTATTATGCATCACGTTCAGCTCCTTGTTATTTGCCTCCTAGTTATCATAGTAAAACTCTACTCCTCTACTCCTAGGAGCCCCTACCATCCGTATCGTCACTTTCCGGCCCAGCACTCTTCATGCTCGTTCGTTTAAAGCATTCTACATTGGGCAAATGAATCTTGGAAGGCAAAAGCTACTGAATTTAGCGAGTTTGTGGAGGCGTTCCCACCGATCAGCAAGGTGGAGTTCCACACACCCGATGACTGCACAACTCCTATAAGGCAGCAATATGCTGCAAACCCAGACGGCCACTCTTCTCACCCCTCGTCCCTTTGCTGTTCTGGATAATGAGGTCAATAGTCACCTAGGCAACTTGCAAAACTAACTGAAATGGAGAAAGGCCTTCCGGCTGGTGACTAGCCGAGGTCCACCTGGCCCCAATAAGCTGCTGAACAAGAAGGGCTGCCAGAAATTTCCCCCTAGGGAATTTGGTGGAGTCGAAGACCTGCTCACTGGACAACGGTTCCTCCCAGGATACCCCCAAGCTGAAGAAGCGGGCTCTGAGCCACCCCCTTTCACCCTCCTTTTCCCCACCCTGGCCTGCTGAAGGTGCGCATCAGGATGTGGACTACTGAGCCCTAAAGAAACAAGTCCTTCCACTTTGACCCCACGGAGGATTGCCTGTGCGGATCTTCAACGAGTCTACCAGTGTCTAGACACGGGAGCAGTTCTGTCTGGCACAGCAGCTCCCTCAAGGAAGACAAGAGTGAGGAGAAAGGAAACTCAAGTCTGACCATTCTGTCCTGGGAGACAAGAGGAGGATCTCATCTCTCATCTTTCCAAGCAAGGCAACGAGACTTTCTCTCATCTTTCCAAGCAAGGCAAGGAGACTTTTTCTCATGAGGAAACAAAAAGAAGTTGGAAGGAACGAAACCAGCCTGGAAGGTGAACTCCTAAGGATTGCCCATTGAAACTGACAAAATGGCCCTTGTTTGACGAGAGGAATGAGCAGAGCATTGATGTGGTCAAAAAGGACTCGAGTGAGACTTTCCCAGCATGTTTCTACCAAAGCTTTGTCTAAGTTTCGCAAAACACTCTCCTAATAAGCAGATGTTTGGCTCTTCAGAAAGTCAACATGCAAAATGCCTTGAGCGTCCCATAACACTGATGCCATGATGTTGCCTTTGGTCTGCCCTCCTTTTCCTTTGACTGGACCACTGCCATCTCTTGGTAGCCATCGCTTTGATGACGCTTTGTCTTCAGGATCATATTGGCAAAGCCATGTTCCAAATTCCGGTTACAATTTGTCAAACAGGTGCCCCAGGATCGTGATCCCTCCTGTTGAAAATTTCCACTGATAGCTCTCGTCGTCACTGCAGCCGATCTGGGCACAATGGTTTTCACAGCCACTGCAGGATTCATCTTCCACATCTTCTCTTCTCTTCTTGAAACAAGCCATACCTCCGTAAAGAGTTGATTTCTTTGGGCTAGTGTCCTTAGAAGCTTTTCTTCAAACATCAATGATTTCTTCATTCTTCCACCCAAGCTTCACCGTCAATTGGATGTTTGCTCTTGCTGCAATTTTAGCGGAATTCAAGTTGCACTGATAGGAGGCCTTTTCAGTGGATGTCTCATCCTTCTTAGTGCCTTCAATGAGATCCAGTTCAGAAAGGTTGTAAGAAGTTAGTACATGTTTATTTTAGTGAAAACGAATTGAAATCCATGCATAGATTTCTCACCATGTACATTTTCTATGAACTTTCGGAAGACCCCCTGTACTGAATATTGCCCAAATCCTGGGAGAGAATTGGATGCGGTCCACTTCCTGTCTTCAGTTTGCCCACAGTGGAGGAGTGCACAGAGCAGGGAAAGGCAGCCCCAGAGAGAGGCATGCCCTCCAGCATGCAGCAGACTGCTGGCCCAGTCCTGGCTCCATGGGTTGCTGTGTGGGCCCAGCAAGCTGACCAACCTCCCTGAACCTTAATTTAATCCTAGGTAGCCCAATTCCACTCGCTATTATAGGACTGCTGTGCAGGGACAGTCAATTAACTTAAGAAAAGGAACGTAGCTCCAAGGTTGGCAACCGGGAATTCCAGTTGATTCCATGGGCGGACCCCCTGAGGAATTCCCAAGATGAAGTCTCGTGGAAGATGAGGTTCAGTGGGACTAGACTGAAGCACCAATCCAATGAAGGGGAAGTCCCACCCACTCTGCCCTGTGCCTGTATAAAGGTGAGGCGGGGCGGCCGCGCCACTCATTGAAGCCGCCAGTTGGGAGAGGAGCAGAGCCAGGCCGGTGCTCCCGAAGGCAGCATGATGTTGCGAGCCGCAGCTCCCTGCTGGTTCCCACCTGCATATCCAGAAGCTAAGAAGGTGGCCGAGGAGGCGGCCCACGAGGCAAGCCGCCATTTGGGAGAGGAGCAGAGCCAGGTCGGTGTTCCCGAAGGCAGCAAGATGTTGCGAGCCACAGCTCCCTGCTGGTTCCCACCTGCATGCCCTGAAGCCATGAAGGTGGCCGAGGAGGAGGCCCTCGAGGCAAGCCGCCAGTTGGGAGAGGAGCAGAGCCAGGCCGGTGCTCCCGAAGGCAGCAAGATGTTGCGAGCCACAGCTCCCTGCTGGTTCCCACCTGCATACCCAGAAGCTAAGAAGGTGGCCGAGGAGGCGCCCCACGAGGCAAGCCGCCATTTGGGAGTGGAGCAGAGCCAGGTCGGTGTTCCCGAAGGCAGCAAGATGTTGCGAGTCACAGCTCCCTGCTGGTTCCCTCCTGCATACCCAGAGGCTAAGAATGTGGCCGAGGAGGCGGCCCTCGAGGCTCCAGAATTCCCACTGCCCTCTCATCAGCCTGCCCAGAGCTTCGGGCTCTGCGTGCCCCAGATGCACAACCAGGCCTCAGCACTCGTGGACATCCGGGCGGAGCCCCAGAATAGGGGTCCGGCGGTGCCCCCAGCGTGGCCCAAGATGGCGACGGAGGCGTGGTACTTCCCCGCGCAGAGGGGGTCGGCCTGCTGCTTGCCAGCCGCCCCAAGGCTGACAGAGAGGCCCTGTGGAGTCCGCATCTCAGCCCCCAGGGAGAGGAAGAGGATCGCCTGCTTTCCCAGCCCCTGCTTGGTCGCAGGTCGCACCGATGCCAAGAGAACCCGGGTGGCCGGCAGCAGCCAACGCTCCAATGGCTCCAGGGTCGGCACACAGCCACGGAAGACTGGTCGCAACAGACGGGGGAGGGCATGCAAGACCTCAACCACACTCAGCTCTAAGCAAATCGTCCGTCGTCCATCCTTACCGACTTGGAAGAAACCCATTATCCTCCGAAGGTCTCGCTGCCAAGTCCCCACCGTCATCCGCCGAGGCTATCTCCAACTGTTCACCAAAGAGTGTCTCAAGTTCTGCGCCTCCAAGGAAGAGGCCGAGGAGAAGGCGCTGAACGAGGAGAAGGTGGCCTACGACTGCAGCCCCAACAAGAACATGTACCTGAATGTGGTCCTGAACACCCCCAAGAGACTGAAGGGCCTGACCCCCAGCTCCATGCCGGGCCTCAGCAGGGCCGCCCTGTACAGCCGCCTCCAGGAGTTCCTGCTCACCCAGGACCAGCTCAAGGAGAACGGCTACCCCTTCCCGCACCCCGAGCGGCCCGGAGGCGCCGTCCTCTTCACTGGCCAGGGGAAGGGGCCCGGCGACTCCTCCTGCAGGGTCTGCTGCCGTTGTGGCACCGACTACCTGGTGTCCTCCTCGGGCCGCTGTCTACGCGACCAGTTGTGTTATTATCACTGGGGGCGGGTCCGCTCCAGCCAAGTGGCTGCAGGCCGGGTTAGCCAGTACACCTGCTGTGCAGCTGCTCCTGGCTCAGTGGGCTGCCAGGTGGCAAAGCAGCACGTGCGGGACGGCCGCAAGGAGAGCCTCCATGGCTTCGTGAAGACCTTCAAGAAAGAGTTTTCCACAGACGCTTATCCAGGAATCTGCGCCTTGGACTGTGAGATGTGCTACACCACGCATGGCCTGGAGCTGACCCGCGTCACCGTGGTGGACGCCGACATGCAAGTGGTGTACGACACCTTCGTCAAGCCCGACAACGAGATCGTGGACTACAACACCAGGTTTTCCGGAGTGACCGAGGCCGACGTCGCCAAGACGAGCGTCACGTTGCCCGAAGTCCAAGCCATCCTGCTGAGCTTTTTCAGCGCCCAAACCATCCTCATCGGGCACAGCCTGGAGAGCGATCTGCTGGCCCTCAAGCTGATCCACAGCACCGTGGTGGACACGGCCGTGCTCTTCCCGCACTACCTGGGTTTCCCCTACAAGCGTTCCCTCAGGAATCTCGCGGCCGACTACCTGGGACAGATCATCCAGGACAGCCAGGACGGCCACAACTCCAGCGAGGACGCAAACGCCTGCCTGCAGCTGGCGATGTGGAAGGTTCGACAGCGCGCCCAGATCCAGCCACGCCACCGGTCCGCCTCTCCCGCCGCCCTGGCCTGTCCTGAGCCCCAGGCCTCTTCCCAAACTGCCATCGATCCCGAGAGCTAGCCCTGTCCACCTCGCCGCAAAGCGAAAGAAACTGGAGCAGCCGGCGGCAGGAGAGGGCCAAAAGCCAAGACTAACCCCGACCCCGGACTCCCAGTCCCCCGGAGTCCCTGCCGCGGGCCGTCGTCCCTGTCCCCATCCCTCTGCCCCTCCCAGACCTCTGTCCTTCCACCAATGGGCTCCCCGAGGCCCCAGCCGCCACTCCCAGTCCCCGGAGACCCTGCCGCCGCCCCTGGCGCCTGTGCCCATCCCTCTGCCCCTCCCAGACCTCTGGCCTTCCACCACTAGCCTCCCCCAGCCCACCTGGACTTCCCCGGCCTCTGACAACAAGGCCAGCCCCCAGGCCCACCAGCCTCCTGATCGTCTTCGTTCTTGGGCCTCTTCCCCTTCTGTGGGGCTGTCTGAACCTCCCCTCCCCCACCCGATTTTTCCCCCGCCCCCGGGGCAGGCGCAGAATAAATGTCTGTATGAAGTTAAAAATTAAAAATAAAAAAAAAGCTAAAAACAACTGAAAGTGCTTTGCTTTTGAATGTGCGCTTACTGGTTTTCTCTAGAGGCACCACTGTGAGGTGGCTCAAGCGCTTAGGCTCTGGAGTTAGACATCTGGGTTCCCATTCCAATTCCACCACTTACTAGCTTTGTCATATTGGACGCATAACTTTTTTGCGCTTCTACTTCTTGATCTTTCAAGTGTCATCAGAAGATAATTAGACACCCACACAATAGCAATGGGAGATTTTAACACCCCACCGTCAACATGAAACAGATCAACGAGACAGAAATTTGAAAAGGATATCCAGGAACTGAACTTAGCTCTGCACCAAGCAGACCGAATAGACATCTACATTAACTCTCCACCCCAAATCAACAGAATATACATTCTTCTCAGCACCACATCACACTTATTCCAAAACTGACCACATAGTTGGAAGGAAAGCACTCCTCCGCAAATGCAAAAGAACAGAAATTACAACCAACTGTCTCTCAGACCCCAGGGCAGTCAAACTGGACCTCAGGATGAAGAAACTCACTCAAAACCGCTCAACTACACGGAAACGGAGCAATCTGCTCCTGAGTGACTACTGGGTACATAGCGAAATGAAGACAGAATAAAGATGTTCTTTGAAACCAATGAGAACAAAGACACAACATACCAGAATCTCTGGGATACATTGAAAGCAGTGTGTAGAGGGAAACATAGCATTAAATGCCCACAAGAGAAAGCAGGAAAGATCTAAAATGGACACCCTCACGTCCCAATTCAAAGAACCAGGGAAGCAAGAGCAAACACAATGTCTGAATCAGTCAGTCAACTTCCAAAAGGACTCCAAGAGAGAATGAACCACCATGCCTCTTTAAATCCACGTTTCTATTTGGAATCTTCAATGAGAGATGAGACACTAAGCAGCTAGTTTTGGTGGAATGGCTGATTTTGTCAATGTTTTCGGTGTGTGAGTGTGTGTGTGTGTGTATGTATAGATAACTAAATTAAACTGATAATCTGGATGCTTACATTTCCATTCATTTAATTTGTGTATGTGAGCCCACTCACACATATATACACACACACTAACACTTCCAGAACACTGACTTAGTGAAGAACTGGATTTCCAGTGTGTCAGACAAATTTCAGAAAGCGCTGAAGAAGGGCATTTCTGATGGATTTCACCGTTCCTGGAATTTTACTTTCCTTTATAACTTAGAGTTCTTCTCTGGAGATTTAATAGATAAAAGTCTTTTGCAGTGTACGTTATTTCATTTTATTTTTATAATTTATTTAAATTGTCATTTTAAATTGACAAATAAAAATGATATATATTTATGGTGTACAACATGATGTTTCATATATGTATACATTGTGGAATGACACAAAAATCAAGCTAATTAACACATTCGTTTCCTCACCTACTGATTTTATGGTGATGAGAACATGTTTCAAATCTACTCTGATAGCACATTTCAAGTATACGGTACATAGTTACCACTGTAGTTGCCGTGCTGTTCAACATATCTCTAGAACTATTCGTATCTGAAATTTTGTATCATTAGACTAACATCTCCCAATCCCTCCCCGGCCCCTGCCTCGGGTAAGCAGCGTTCTGCTCTCTACGACTCTGAGTTCCACTTTTTTACATTGCACATAGAAGTGAGATCGCGCAGGATTTGGATTTCTGTGTTTGCTTTTTAAAACTTTGTGATGTATTGATGTATTTTTTCAGACAGTGTCGCAGTCTGTCACCAAGGCTGGAGTACAGTGACACAAACACGGCTCACCACGGCCTCCACCTCCCGGGGTCAAGAGATCCTCCCACTTCAGCCTCCTGAGTAGCTAGGACTACAGGCGTCCAACACCACACCTGGCTAATTTTTGTATTTTTTGTAGAGATGGTTGATCTCCAACTCCTGGGCTCAACTCTTCCTCCTCCCTTCTCCTCCCAAAGTCCTGGGATTAGAGGCCTGAGCCACTGTGTCTGGCCTTTGCTTTATTTCACACAGTAGAACATCCTCTAGGCTCATTCTTGTTGCTTAAGATAAGATTTCTTTCTTTTTCAAGGCTGAATAGGATTCTATTGGATATATGTACCTATATAGATAGATAGATAGATAGATAGACATTTATTATTATTGTTTTGGGGGGGATATGGTTTCGCTCGTGTTCCCCAGGCTGGAGTGCAGTGGCATGATTTCGGCTCACTACAACCTCTGCCTCCCAGGCTGAAGTGATTCTCCTGCCTCAGCTGAGATTAAGGGCATGTCCCATCATGTGCGGCCAATTTTGTGTTTCTAGGAGAGATGGGTTTTCACCATGTTGGCCAGGCTGGTCTCGAACTCCAACAATTCTACTTCAACTCTTTATTGGATACAAATATTTATGTGTGAGAAACAAGATTTTCAAGAGTGAAAGATTTAAAAACGACTTAATTGTACATCAGTAAGAGGCTGGCTAACTAAATCAGAGTACGTTCATCCTTACAGAAGAATACTATGCAGCTAGAACAAAACCAAATGGAGGAAACTCTTCCAAATGGTAACTTGGAATGATGTTCAAGACTTATTGTAAAATAAGTTTACAGTAAGGTGTAAGGTACCTTATGGCAAAATTCTCTCAGAAATGTGTGTGTGGATTTCAAGTCATCCCAGTCCTAGAACATTGTGCTCTTTAGAGATGCCATACCTGTCTTTCCCTTTGTAATATCAAAGCAGTAATATCTTCTCTGGAGGCTTGTTGGGGGAATTTAATGGAAGAAAGTTAAGGAGGTACCAGAACCATTGCTGTTTCCCCTCCATAGCCCTGCCACCCACTAAAGAAAGTTGGATGAGATTACTTAATGATTTCCCATTAAGTTGTAATTCCAAATATCATGATTACCATTTGAATGTACTTGGTATGGAGCTTCGTGAGTGTGTGCTTCGTTTATTATGCATCACGTTCAGCTCCTTGTTATTTGCCTCCTAGTTATCATAGTAAAACTCTACTCCTCTACTCCGAGGAGCCCCTACCATCCGTATCGTCACTTTCCGGCCCAGCACTCTTCATGCTCGTTCGTTTAAAGCATTCTACATTGTGTAAATGAATCTTGGAAGGCAAAAGCTACTGAATTTAGCGAGTTTGTGGAGGCGTTCCCACCGGTCAGCCAGGTGGAGTTCCACACAGCCGATGACTGCACAACTCCTATAAGGCAGCAATATGCTGCAAACCCAGACGGCCACTCTTCTCACCCCTCGTCCCTTTGCTGTTCTGGATAATGAGGTCAATAGTCACCTAGGCAACTGCAAAACTAACTGAAATGGAGAAAAGCCTTCCGGCTGGTGACTAGCCGAGGTCCACCTGGCCCCAATAAGCTGCTGAACAAGAAGGGCTGCCAGAAATTTCCCCCTAGGGAATTTGGTGGAGACGAAGACCTGCTCACTGGACAACGGTTCCTCCCAGGATACCCCCAAGCTGAAGAAGCGGGCTCTGAGCCACCCCCTTTCACCCTCCTTTTCCCCACCCTGGCCTGCTGAAGGTGCGCGTCAGGATGTGGACTACTGAGCCCTAAAGAAATAAGTCCTTCCACTTTGACCCCACGGAGGATTGCCTGTGCGGATCTTCAACGAGTCTACCAGTGTCTAGACACGGGAGAAGTTCTGTCTGGCACAGCAGCTCCCTGAAGGAAGACAAGAGTGAGGAGAAAGGAAACTCAAGTCTGACCATTCTGTCCTGGGAGACAAGAGGAGGATCTCATCTCTCATCTTTCCAAGCAAGGCAACGAGACTTTCTCTCATCTTTCCAAGCAAGGCAAGGAGACTTTTTCTCATGAGGAAACAAAAAGAAGTTGGAAGGAACGAAACCAGCCTGGAAGGTGAATTCCTAAGGATTGCCCATTGAAACTGACAAAATGGCCCTTGTTTGATGAGAGGAATGAGCAGAGCATTGATGTGGTCAAAAAGGACTCGAGTGAGACTTTCCCAGCATGTTTCTACCAAAGCTTTGTCTAAGTTTCGCAAAACACTCTCCTAATAAGCAGATGTTTGGCTCTTCAGAAAGTCAACATGCAAAATGCCTTGAGCGTCCCATAACACTGATGCCATGATGTTGCCTTTGGTCTGCCCTCCTTTTCCTTTGACTGGACCACTGCCATCTCTTGGTAGCCATCGCTTTGATGACGCTTGGTCTTCAGGATCATATTGGCAAAGCCATGTTCCAAATTCCGGTTACAATTTGTCAAAGAGATGCCCCAGGATCGTGATCCCTCCTGTTGAAAATTTCCACTGATAGCTCTCGTCGTCACTGCAGCTGATCTGGGCACAATGGTTTTCACAGCCACTGCAGGATTCATCTTCCACATCTTCTCATCTCTTCTTGAAACAAGCCATACCTCCGTAAAGAGTTGATTTCTTTGGGCTAGTGTCCTTAGAAGCTTTTCTTCAAACATCAATGATTTCTTCATTCTTCCACCCAAGCTTCACCGTCAATTGGATGTTTGCTCTTGCTGCAATTTTAGCGGAATTCAAGTTGCACTGATAGGAGGCCTTTTCAGTGGATGTCTCATCCTTCTTAGTGCCTCCAATGAGATCCAGTTCAGAAAGGTTGTAAGAAGTTAGTACATGTTTATTTTAGTGAAAACGAATTGAAATCCATGCATAGATTTCTCACCATGTACATTTTCTATGAACTTTCGGAAGACCCCCTGTACTGAATATTGCCCAAATCCTGGGAGAGAAGTGGATGCGGTCCACATCCTGTCTTCAGTTTGCCCACAGTGGAGGAGTGCACAGAGCAGGGAAAGGCAACCCCAGAGAGAGGCATGCCCTCCAGCATGCAGCAGACTTCTGGCCCAGTCCTGGCTCCATGGGTTGCTGTGTGGGCCCAGCAAGCTGACCAACCTCCCTGAACCTTAATTTAATCCTAGGTAGCCCAATTCCAGTCGCTATTATAGGACTGCTGTGCAGGGACAGTCAATTAACTTAAGAAAAGGAACCTAGCTCCAAGGTTGGCAACCGGGAATTCCAGTTGATTCCATGGGCGGACCCCCTGAGGAATTCCCAAGCTGAAGTCTCGTGGAAGATGAGGTTCAGTGTGACTAGACTGAAGCACCAATCCAATGAAGGGGAGGTCCCACCCACTCTGCCCTGTGCCTGTATAAAGGTGAGGCGGGGCGGCCGCGCCACTCATTGAAGCCACCAGTTGGGAGAGGAGCAGAGCCAGGCCGGTGCTCCCGAAGGCAGCAACAGGTTGCGACCCACAGCTCCCTGCTGGTTCCCACCTGCATACACAGAAGCTAAGAAGGTGGCCGAGGAGGCGGCCCAAGAGGCAAGTCGCCATTTGGGAGAGGAGCAGAGCCAGGTCGGTGCTCCCGAAGGCAGCAAGATGTTGCGAGCCACAGCTCCCTGCTGGTTCCCACCTGCATGCCCAGAAGCCAAGAGGGTGGCCGAGGAGGCGCCCCACGAGGCAAGCCGCCATTTGGGAGAGGAGCAGAGCCAGGCCGGTGCTCCCGAAGGCAGCAAGATGTTGCGAGCCACAGCTCCCTGCTGGTTCCCTCCTGCATACCCAGAAGCTAAGAAGGTGGCCGAGGAGGCGGCCCTCGAGGCTCCAGAATTCCCACTGCCCTCTCATCAGCCTGCCCAGAGCTTCGGGCTCTGCGTGCCCCAGATGCACAACCAGGCCTCAGCACTCGTGGACATCCGGGCGGAGCCCCAGAATAGGGGTCCGGCGGTGCCCCCAGCGTGGCCCAAGATGGCGACGGAGGCGTGGTACTTCCCCGCGCAGAGGGGGTCGGCCTGCTGCTTGCCGGCCGCCCCAAGGCTGACAGAGAGGCCCTGTGGAGTCCGCATCTCAGCCCCCAGGGAGAGGAAGAGGATCGCCCACTTTCCCAGCCCCTGCTTGGTCGCAGGTCGCACCGATGCCAAGAGAACCCGGGTGGCCGGCAGCAGCCAACGCTCCAATGGCTCCAGGGTCGGCACACAGCCACGGAAGACTGGTCGCAACAGACGGGGGAGGGCATGCAAGACCTCCACCACACTCAGCTCTAAGCGAATCGTCCGTCGTCCATCCTTACCGACTTGGAAGAAACCCATTATCCTCCGAAGGTCTGGCTGCCAAGTCCCCACCGTCATCCGCCGAGGCTATCTCCAACTGTTCACCAAAGAGTGTCTCAAGTTCTGCGCCTCCAAGCAGGAGGCCGAGGAGAAGGCGCTGAACGAGGAGAAGGTGGCCTACGACTGCAGCCCCAACAAGAACATGTACCTGAATGTGGTCCTGAACACCCTCAAGAGACTGAAGGGCCTGACCCCCAGCTCCATGCCGGGCCTCAGCAGGGCCGCCCTGTACAGCCGCCTCCAGGAGTTCCTGCTCACCCAGGACCAGCTCAAGGAGAACGGCTACCCCTTCCCGCACCCCGAGCGGCCCGGAGGCGCCGTCCTCTTCACTGGCCAGGGGAAGGGGCCCGGCGACTCCTCCTGCAGGGTCTGCTGCCGTTGTGGCACCGACTACCTGGTGCCCTCCTCGGGCCGCTGTCTACGCGACCAGTTGTGTTATTATCACTGGGGGCGGGTCCGCTCCAGCCAAGTGGCTGCAGGCCGGGTTAGCCAGTACACCTGCTGTGCAGCTGCTCCTGGCTCAGTGGGCTGCCAGGTGGCAAAGCAGCACGTGCGGGACGGCCGCAAGGAGAGCCTCCATGGCTTCGTGAAGACCTTCAAGAAAGAGTTTTCCACAGACGCTTATCCAGGAATCTACGCCTTGGACTGTGAGATGTGCTACACCACGCATGGCCTGGAGCTGACCCGCGTCACCGTGGTGGACGCCGACATGCAAGTGGTGTACGACACCTTCGTCAAGCCCGACAACGAGATCGTGGACTACAACACCAGGTTTTCCGGAGTGACCGAGGCCGACGTCGCCAAGACGAGCGTCACGTTGCCCGAAGTCCAAGCCATCCTGCTGAGCTTTTTCAGCGCCCAAACCATCCTCATCGGGCACAGCCTGGAGAGCGATCTGCTGGCCCTCAAGCTGATCCACAGCACCGTGGTGGACACGGCCGTGCTCTTCCCGCACTACCTGGGTTTCCCCTACAAGCGTTCCCTCAGGAATCTCGCGGCCGACTACCTGGGACAGATCATCCAGGACAGCCAGGACGGCCACAACTCCAGCGAGGACGCAAACGCCTGCCTGCAGCTGGCGATGTGGAAGGTTCGACAGCGCGCCCAGATCCAGCCACGCCACCGGTCCGCCTCTCCCGCCGCCCTGGCCTGTCCTGAGCCCCAGGCCTCTTCCCAAACTGCCATCGATCCCGAGAGCTAGCCCTGTCCACCTCGCCGCAAAGCGAAAGAAACTGGAGCAGCCGGCGGCAGGAGAGGGCCAAAAGCCAAGACTAACCCCGACCCCGGACTCCCAGTCCCCCGGAGTCCCTGCCGCGGGCCGTCGTCCCTGTCCCCATCCCTCTGCCCCTCCCAGACCTCTGTCCTTCCACCAATGGGCTCCCCGAGGCCCCAGCCGCCACTCCCAGTCCCCGGAGACCCTGCCGCCGCCCCTGGCGCCTGTGCCCATCCCTCTGCCCCTCCCAGACCTCTGGCCTTCCACCACTAGCCTCCCCCAGCCCAGCTGGACTTCACCGGCCTCTGACAACAAGGCCAGCCCCCAGGCCCACCAGCCTCCTGATCGTCTTCGTTCTTGGGCCTCTTCCCCTTCTGTGGGGCTGTCTGAACCTCCCCTCCCCCACCCGATTTTTCCCCCGCCCCCGGGGCAGGCGCAGAATAAATGTCTGTATGAAGTTAAAAATTAAAAATAAAAAAAAAGCTAAAAACAACGGAAAGTGCTTTGCTTTTGAATGTGCGCTTACCTGGTTTTCTCTAGAGGCACCACTGTGAGGTGGCTCAAGCGCTTAGGCTCTGGAGTTAGACATCTGGGTTCCCATTCCAATTCCACCACTTACTAGCTTTGTCATATTGGACGCATAACTTTTTTGCGCTTCTACTTCTTGATCTTTCAAGTGTCATCAGAAGATAATTAGACACCCACACAATAGCAATGGGAGATTTTAACACCCCACCGTCAACATGAAACAGATCAACGAGACAGAAAGTTGAAAAGGATATCCAGGAACTGAACTTAGCTCTGCACCAAGCAGACCGAATAGACATCTACATTAACTCTCCACCCCAAATCAACAGAATATACATTCTTCTCAGCACCACATCACACTTATTCCAAAACTGACCACATAGTTGGAAGGAAAGCACTCCTCCGCAAATGCAAAAGAACAGAAATTACAACCAACTGTCTCTCAGACCACAGGGCAGTCAAACTGGACCTCAGGATGAAGAAACTCACTCAAAACCGCTCAACTACACGGAAACGGAGCAATCTGCTCCTGAGTGACTACTGGGTACATAGCGAAATGAAGACAGAATAAAGATGTTCTTTGAAACCAATGAGAACAAAGACACAACATACCAGAATCTCTGGGATACATTGAAAGCAGTGTGTAGAGGGAAACATAGCATTAAATGCCCACAAGAGAAAGCAGGAAAGATCTAAAATGGACACCCTCACGTCCCAATTCAAAGAACCAGGGAAGCAAGAGCAAACACAATGTCTGAATCAGTCAGTCAGTCAACTTCCAACAGGGCTCCAAGAGAGAATGAACCACCATGCCTCTTTAAATCCACGTTTCTATTTGGAATCTTCAATGAGAGATGAGACACTAAGCAGCTAGTTTTGGTGGAATGGCTGATTTTGTCAATGTTTTCGGTGTGTGAGTGTGTGTGTGTGTGTATGTATAGATAACTAAATTAAACTGATAATTTGGATGCTTACATTTCCATTCATTTAATTTGTGTATGTGAGCCCACGCACACGTATATACACACACACTAACACTTCCAGAACACTGACTTAGTGAAGAACTGGATTTCCAGTGTGTCAGACAAATTTCAGAAAGCGCTGAAGAAGGGCATTTCTGATGGATTTCACCGTTCCTGGAATTTTACTTTCCTTTATAACTTAGAGTTCTTCTCTGGAGATTTAATAGATAAAAGTCTTTTGCAGTGTACGTTATTTCATTTTATTTTTAGAATTTATTTAAATTGTCATTTTAAATTGACAAATGAAAATGATATATATTTATGGTGTACAACACGATGTTTCATATATGTATACATTGTGGAATGACACAAAAATCAAGCTAATTAACACATTCGTTTCCTCACCTACTGATTTTATGGTGATGAGAACATGTTTCAAATCTACTCTGATAGCACATTTCAAGTATACGGTACATAGTTACCCACTGTAGTTGCCGTGCTGTTCAACATATCTCTAGAACTATTCGTATCTGAAATTTTGTATCATTAGACTAACATCTCCCAATCCCTCCCCGGCCCCTGCCTCGGGTAAGCAGCGTTCTGCTCTCTACGACTCTGAGTTCCACTTTTTTACATTGCACATAGAAGTGAGATCGCGCAGGATTTGGATTTCTGTGTTTGCTTTTTAAAACTTTGTGATGTATTGATGTATTTTTTCAGACAGTGTCGCAGTCTGTCACCAAGGCTGGAGTACAGTGACACAAACACGGCTCACCACGGCCTCCACCTCCCGGGGTCAAGAGATCCTCCCACTTCAGCCTCCTGAGTAGCTAGGACTACAGGCGTCCAACACCACACCTGGCTAATTTTTGTATTTTTTGTAGAGATGGTTGATCTCCAACTCCTGGGCTCAACTCTTCCTCCTCCCTTCTCCTCCCAAAGTCCTGGGATTAGAGGCCTGAGCCACTGTGTCTGGCCTTTGCTTTATTTCACACAGTAGAACATCCTCTAGGCTCATTCTTGTTGCTTAAGATAAGATTTCTTTCTTTTTCAAGGCTGAATAGGATTCTATTGGATATATGTACCTATATAGATAGATAGATAGATAGATATACATTTATTATTATTGTTTTGGGGGGGATATGGTTTCGCTCGTGTTCCCCAGGCTGGAGTGCAGTGGCATGATTTCGGCTCACTACAACCTCTGCCTCCCAGGCTGAAGTGATTCTCCTGCCTCAGCTGAGATTAAGGGCATGTCCCATCATGTGCGGCCAATTTTGTGTTTCTAGGAGAGATGGGTTTTCACCATGTTGGCCAGGCTGGTCTCGAACTCCAACAATTCTACTTCAACTCTTTATTGGATACAAATATTTATGTGTGAGAAACAAGATTTTCAAGAGTGAAAGATTTAAAAACGACTTAATTGTACATCAGTAAGAGGCTGGCTAACTAAATCAGAGTACGTTCATCCTTACAGAAGAATACTATGCAGCTAGAACAAAACCAAATGGAGGAAACTCTTCCAAATGGTAACTTGGAATGATGTTCAAGACTTATTGTAAAATAAGTTTACAGTAAGGTGTAAGGTACCTTATGGCAAAATTCTCTCAGAAATGTGTGTGTGGATTTCAAGTCATCCCAGTCCTAGAACATTGTGCTCTTTAGAGATGCCATACCTGTCTTTCCCTTTGTAATATCAAAGCAGTAATATCTTCTCTGGAGGCTTGTTGGGGGAATTTAATGGAAGAAAGTTAAGGAGGTACCAGAACCATTGCTGTTTCCCCTCCATAGCCCTGCCACCCACTAAAGAAAGTTGGATGAGATTACTTAATGATTTCCCATTAAGTTGTAATTCCAAATATCATGATTACCATTTGAATGTACTTGGTATGGAGCTTCGTGAGTGTGTGCTTCGTTTATTATGCATCACGTTCAGCTCCTTGTTATTTGCCTCCTAGTTATCATAGTAAAACTCTACTCCTCTACTCCGAGGAGCCCCTACCATCCGTATCGTCACTTTCCGGCCCAGCACTCTTCATGCTCGTTCGTTTAAAGCATTCTACATTGTGTAAATGAATCTTGGAAGGCAAAAGCTACTGAATTTAGCGAGTTTGTGGAGGCGTTCCCACCGGTCAGCCAGGTGGAGTTCCACACAGCCGATGACTGCACAACTCCTATAAGGCAGCAATATGCTGCAAACCCAGACGGCCACTCTTCTCACCCCTCGTCCCTTTGCTGTTCTGGATAATGAGGTCAATAGTCACCTAGGCAACTGCAAAACTAACTGAAATGGAGAAAAGCCTTCCGGCTGGTGACTAGCCGAGGTCCACCTGGCCCCAATAAGCTGCTGAACAAGAAGGGCTGCCAGAAATTTCCCCCTAGGGAATTTGGTGGAGACGAAGACCTGCTCACTGGACAACGGTTCCTCCCAGGATACCCCCAAGCTGAAGAAGCGGGCTCTGAGCCACCCCCTTTCACCCTCCTTTTCCCCACCCTGGCCTGCTGAAGGTGCGCGTCAGGATGTGGACTACTGAGCCCTAAAGAAATAAGTCCTTCCACTTTGACCCCACGGAGGATTGCCTGTGCGGATCTTCAACGAGTCTACCAGTGTCTAGACACGGGAGAAGTTCTGTCTGGCACAGCAGCTCCCTGAAGGAAGACAAGAGTGAGGAGAAAGGAAACTCAAGTCTGACCATTCTGTCCTGGGAGACAAGAGGAGGATCTCATCTCTCATCTTTCCAAGCAAGGCAACGAGACTTTCTCTCATCTTTCCAAGCAAGGCAAGGAGACTTTTTCTCATGAGGAAACAAAAAGAAGTTGGAAGGAACGAAACCAGCCTGGAAGGTGAATTCCTAAGGATTGCCCATTGAAACTGACAAAATGGCCCTTGTTTGATGAGAGGAATGAGCAGAGCATTGATGTGGTCAAAAAGGACTCGAGTGAGACTTTCCCAGCATGTTTCTACCAAAGCTTTGTCTAAGTTTCGCAAAACACTCTCCTAATAAGCAGATGTTTGGCTCTTCAGAAAGTCAACATGCAAAATGCCTTGAGCGTCCCATAACACTGATGCCATGATGTTGCCTTTGGTCTGCCCTCCTTTTCCTTTGACTGGACCACTGCCATCTCTTGGTAGCCATCGCTTTGATGACGCTTGGTCTTCAGGATCATATTGGCAAAGCCATGTTCCAAATTCCGGTTACAATTTGTCAAAGAGATGCCCCAGGATCGTGATCCCTCCTGTTGAAAATTTCCACTGATAGCTCTCGTCGTCACTGCAGCTGATCTGGGCACAATGGTTTTCACAGCCACTGCAGGATTCATCTTCCACATCTTCTCATCTCTTCTTGAAACAAGCCATACCTCCGTAAAGAGTTGATTTCTTTGGGCTAGTGTCCTTAGAAGCTTTTCTTCAAACATCAATGATTTCTTCATTCTTCCACCCAAGCTTCACCGTCAATTGGATGTTTGCTCTTGCTGCAATTTTAGCGGAATTCAAGTTGCACTGATAGGAGGCCTTTTCAGTGGATGTCTCATCCTTCTTAGTGCCTCCAATGAGATCCAGTTCAGAAAGGTTGTAAGAAGTTAGTACATGTTTATTTTAGTGAAAACGAATTGAAATCCATGCATAGATTTCTCACCATGTACATTTTCTATGAACTTTCGGAAGACCCCCTGTACTGAATATTGCCCAAATCCTGGGAGAGAAGTGGATGCGGTCCACATCCTGTCTTCAGTTTGCCCACAGTGGAGGAGTGCACAGAGCAGGGAAAGGCAACCCCAGAGAGAGGCATGCCCTCCAGCATGCAGCAGACTTCTGGCCCAGTCCTGGCTCCATGGGTTGCTGTGTGGGCCCAGCAAGCTGACCAACCTCCCTGAACCTTAATTTAATCCTAGGTAGCCCAATTCCAGTCGCTATTATAGGACTGCTGTGCAGGGACAGTCAATTAACTTAAGAAAAGGAACCTAGCTCCAAGGTTGGCAACCGGGAATTCCAGTTGATTCCATGGGCGGACCCCCTGAGGAATTCCCAAGCTGAAGTCTCGTGGAAGATGAGGTTCAGTGTGACTAGACTGAAGCACCAATCCAATGAAGGGGAGGTCCCACCCACTCTGCCCTGTGCCTGTATAAAGGTGAGGCGGGGCGGCCGCGCCACTCATTGAAGCCACCAGTTGGGAGAGGAGCAGAGCCAGGCCGGTGCTCCCGAAGGCAGCAACAGGTTGCGACCCACAGCTCCCTGCTGGTTCCCACCTGCATACACAGAAGCTAAGAAGGTGGCCGAGGAGGCGGCCCAAGAGGCAAGTCGCCATTTGGGAGAGGAGCAGAGCCAGGTCGGTGCTCCCGAAGGCAGCAAGATGTTGCGAGCCACAGCTCCCTGCTGGTTCCCACCTGCATGCCCAGAAGCCAAGAGGGTGGCCGAGGAGGCGCCCCACGAGGCAAGCCGCCATTTGGGAGAGGAGCAGAGCCAGGCCGGTGCTCCCGAAGGCAGCAAGATGTTGCGAGCCACAGCTCCCTGCTGGTTCCCTCCTGCATACCCAGAAGCTAAGAAGGTGGCCGAGGAGGCGGCCCTCGAGGCTCCAGAATTCCCACTGCCCTCTCATCAGCCTGCCCAGAGCTTCGGGCTCTGCGTGCCCCAGATGCACAACCAGGCCTCAGCACTCGTGGACATCCGGGCGGAGCCCCAGAATAGGGGTCCGGCGGTGCCCCCAGCGTGGCCCAAGATGGCGACGGAGGCGTGGTACTTCCCCGCGCAGAGGGGGTCGGCCTGCTGCTTGCCGGCCGCCCCAAGGCTGACAGAGAGGCCCTGTGGAGTCCGCATCTCAGCCCCCAGGGAGAGGAAGAGGATCGCCCACTTTCCCAGCCCCTGCTTGGTCGCAGGTCGCACCGATGCCAAGAGAACCCGGGTGGCCGGCAGCAGCCAACGCTCCAATGGCTCCAGGGTCGGCACACAGCCACGGAAGACTGGTCGCAACAGACGGGGGAGGGCATGCAAGACCTCCACCACACTCAGCTCTAAGCGAATCGTCCGTCGTCCATCCTTACCGACTTGGAAGAAACCCATTATCCTCCGAAGGTCTGGCTGCCAAGTCCCCACCGTCATCCGCCGAGGCTATCTCCAACTGTTCACCAAAGAGTGTCTCAAGTTCTGCGCCTCCAAGCAGGAGGCCGAGGAGAAGGCGCTGAACGAGGAGAAGGTGGCCTACGACTGCAGCCCCAACAAGAACATGTACCTGAATGTGGTCCTGAACACCCTCAAGAGACTGAAGGGCCTGAGCCCCAGCTCCATGCCGGGCCTCAGCAGGGCCGCCCTGTACAGCCGCCTCCAGGAGTTCCTGCTCACCCAGGACCAGCTCAAGGAGAACGGCTACCCCTTCCCGCACCCCGAGCGGCCCGGAGGCGCCGTCCTCTTCACTGGCCAGGGGAAGGGGCCCGGCGACTCCTCCTGCAGGGTCTGCTGCCGTTGTGGCACCGACTACCTGGTGCCCTCCTCGGGCCGCTGTCTACGCGACCAGTTGTGTTATTATCACTGGGGGCGGGTCCGCTCCAGCCAAGTGGCTGCAGGCCGGGTTAGCCAGTACACCTGCTGTGCAGCTGCTCCTGGCTCAGTGGGCTGCCAGGTGGCAAAGCAGCACGTGCGGGACGGCCGCAAGGAGAGCCTCCATGGCTTCGTGAAGACCTTCAAGAAAGAGTTTTCCACAGACGCTTATCCAGGAATCTACGCCTTGGACTGTGAGATGTGCTACACCACGCATGGCCTGGAGCTGACCCGCGTCACCGTGGTGGACGCCGACATGCAAGTGGTGTACGACACCTTCGTCAAGCCCGACAACGAGATCGTGGACTACAACACCAGGTTTTCCGGAGTGACCGAGGCCGACGTCGCCAAGACGAGCGTCACGTTGCCCGAAGTCCAAGCCATCCTGCTGAGCTTTTTCAGCGCCCAAACCATCCTCATCGGGCACAGCCTGGAGAGCGATCTGCTGGCCCTCAAGCTGATCCACAGCACCGTGGTGGACACGGCCGTGCTCTTCCCGCACTACCTGGGTTTCCCCTACAAGCGTTCCCTCAGGAATCTCGCGGCCGACTACCTGGGACAGATCATCCAGGACAGCCAGGACGGCCACAACTCCAGCGAGGACGCAAACGCCTGCCTGCAGCTGGCGATGTGGAAGGTTCGACAGCGCGCCCAGATCCAGCCACGCCACCGGTCCGCCTCTCCCGCCGCCCTGGCCTGTCCTGAGCCCCAGGCCTCTTCCCAAACTGACATCGATCCCGAGAGCTAGCCCTGTCCACCTCGCCGCAAAGCGAAAGAAACTGGAGCAGCCGGCGGCAGGAGAGGGCCAAAAGCCAAGACTAACCCCGACCCCGGACTCCCAGTCCCCCGGAGTCCCTGCCGCGGGCCGTCGTCCCTGTCCCCATCCCTCTGCCCCTCCCAGACCTCTGTCCTTCCACCAATGGGCTCCCCGAGGCCCCAGCCGCCACTCCCAGTCCCCGGAGACCCTGCCGCCGCCCCTGGCGCCTGTGCCCATCCCTCTGCCCCTCCCAGACCTCTGGCCTTCCACCACTAGCCTCCCCCAGCCCACCTGGACTTCCCCGGCCTCTGACAACAAGGCCAGCCCCCAGGCCCACCAGCCTCCTGATCGTCTTCGTTCTTGGGCCTCTTCCCCTTCTGTGGGGCTGTCTGAACCTCCCCTCCCCCACCCGATTTTTCCCCCGCCCCCGGGGCAGGCGCAGAATAAATGTCTGTATGAAGTTAAAAATTAAAAATAAAAAAAAAGCTAAAAACAACTGAAAGTGCTTTGCTTTTGAATGTGCGCTTACTGGTTTTCTCTAGAGGCACCACTGTGAGGTGGCTCAAGCGCTTAGGCTCTGGAGTTAGACATCTGGGTTCCCATTCCAATTCCACCACTTACTAGCTTTGTCATATTGGACGCATAACTTTTTTGCGCTTCTACTTCTTGATCTTTCAAGTGTCATCAGAAGATAATTAGACACCCACACAATAGCAATGGGAGATTTTAACACCCCACCGTCAACATGAAACAGATCAACGAGACAGAAAGTTGAAAAGGATATCCAGGAACTGAACTTAGCTCTGCACCAAGCAGACCGAATAGACATCTACATTAACTCTCCACCCCAAATCAACAGAATATACATTCTTCTCAGCACCACATCACACTTATTCCAAAACTGACCACATAGTTGGAAGGAAAGCACTCCTCCGCAAATGCAAAAGAACAGAAATTACAACCAACTGTCTCTCAGACCCCAGGGCAGTCAAACTGGACCTCAGGATGAAGAAACTCACTCAAAACCGCTCAACTACACGGAAACGGAGCAATCTGCTCCTGAGTGACTACTGGGTACATAGCGAAATGAAGACAGAATAAAGATGTTCTTTGAAACCAATGAGAACAAAGACACAACATACCAGAATCTCTGGGATACATTGAAAGCAGTGTGTAGAGGGAAACATAGCATTAAATGCCCACAAGAGAAAGCAGGAAAGATCTAAAATGGACACCCTCACGTCCCAATTCAAAGAACCAGGGAAGCAAGAGCAAACACAATGTCTGAATCAGTCAGTCAACTTCCAAAAGGACTCCAAGAGAGAATGAACCACCATGCCTCTTTAAATCCACGTTTCTATTTGGAATCTTCAATGAGAGATGAGACACTAAGCAGCTAGTTTTGGTGGAATGGCTGATTTTGTCAATGTTTTCGGTGTGTGAGTGTGTGTGTGTGTGTATGTATAGATAACTAAATTAAACTGATAATCTGGATGCTTACATTTCCATTCATTTAATTTGTGTATGTGAGCCCACTCACACATATATACACACACACTAACACTTCCAGAACACTGACTTAGTGAAGAACTGGATTTCCAGTGTGTCAGACAAATTTCAGAAAGCGCTGAAGAAGGGCATTTCTGATGGATTTCACCGTTCCTGGAATTTTACTTTCCTTTATAACTTAGAGTTCTTCTCTGGAGATTTAATAGATAAAAGTCTTTTGCAGTGTACGTTATTTCATTTTATTTTTATAATTTATTTAAATTGTCATTTTAAATTGACAAATAAAAATGATATATATTTATGGTGTACAACATGATGTTTCATATATGTATACATTGTGGAATGACACAAAAATCAAGCTAATTAACACATTCGTTTCCTCACCTACTGATTTTATGGTGATGAGAACATGTTTCAAATCTACTCTGATAGCACATTTCAAGTATACGGTACATAGTTACCACTGTAGTTGCCGTGCTGTTCAACATATCTCTAGAACTATTCGTATCTGAAATTTTGTATCATTAGACTAACATCTCCCAATCCCTCCCCGGCCCCTGCCTCGGGTAAGCAGCGTTCTGCTCTCTACGACTCTGAGTTCCACTTTTTTACATTGCACATAGAAGTGAGATCGCGCAGGATTTGGATTTCTGTGTTTGCTTTTTAAAACTTTGTGATGTATTGATGTATTTTTTCAGACAGTGTCGCAGTCTGTCACCAAGGCTGGAGTACAGTGACACAAACACGGCTCACCACGGCCTCCACCTCCCGGGGTCAAGAGATCCTCCCACTTCAGCCTCCTGAGTAGCTAGGACTACAGGCGTCCAACACCACACCTGGCTAATTTTTGTATTTTTTGTAGAGATGGTTGATCTCCAACTCCTGGGCTCAACTCTTCCTCCTCCCTTCTCCTCCCAAAGTCCTGGGATTAGAGGCCTGAGCCACTGTGTCTGGCCTTTGCTTTATTTCACACAGTAGAACATCCTCTAGGCTCATTCTTGTTGCTTAAGATAAGATTTCTTTCTTTTTCAAGGCTGAATAGGATTCTATTGGATATATGTACCTATATAGATAGATAGATAGATAGATATACATTTATTATTATTGTTTTGGGGGGGATATGGTTTCGCTCGTGTTCCCCAGGCTGGAGTGCAGTGGCATGATTTCGGCTCACTACAACCTCTGCCTCCCAGGCTGAAGTGATTCTCCTGCCTCAGCTGAGATTAAGGGCATGTCCCATCATGTGCGGCCAATTTTGTGTTTCTAGGAGAGATGGGTTTTCACCATGTTGGCCAGGCTGGTCTCGAACTCCAACAATTCTACTTCAACTCTTTATTGGATACAAATATTTATGTGTGAGAAACAAGATTTTCAAGAGTGAAAGATTTAAAAACGACTTAATTGTACATCAGTAAGAGGCTGGCTAACTAAATCAGAGTACGTTCATCCTTACAGAAGAATACTATGCAGCTAGAACAAAACCAAATGGAGGAAACTCTTCCAAATGGTAACTTGGAATGATGTTCAAGACTTATTGTAAAATAAGTTTACAGTAAGGTGTAAGGTACCTTATGGCAAAATTCTCTCAGAAATGTGTGTGTGGATTTCAAGTCATCCCAGTCCTAGAACATTGTGCTCTTTAGAGATGCCATACCTGTCTTTCCCTTTGTAATATCAAAGCAGTAATATCTTCTCTGGAGGCTTGTTGGGGGAATTTAATGGAAGAAAGTTAAGGAGGTACCAGAACCATTGCTGTTTCCCCTCCATAGCCCTGCCACCCACTAAAGAAAGTTGGATGAGATTACTTAATGATTTCCCATTAAGTTGTAATTCCAAATATCATGATTACCATTTGAATGTACTTGGTATGGAGCTTCGTGAGTGTGTGCTTCGTTTATTATGCATCACGTTCAGCTCCTTGTTATTTGCCTCCTAGTTATCATAGTAAAACTCTACTCCTCTACTCCGAGGAGCCCCTACCATCCGTATCGTCACTTTCCGGCCCAGCACTCTTCATGCTCGTTCGTTTAAAGCATTCTACATTGTGTAAATGAATCTTGGAAGGCAAAAGCTACTGAATTTAGCGAGTTTGTGGAGGCGTTCCCACCGGTCAGCCAGGTGGAGTTCCACACAGCCGATGACTGCACAACTCCTATAAGGCAGCAATATGCTGCAAACCCAGACGGCCACTCTTCTCACCCCTCGTCCCTTTGCTGTTCTGGATAATGAGGTCAATAGTCACCTAGGCAACTGCAAAACTAACTGAAATGGAGAAAAGCCTTCCGGCTGGTGACTAGCCGAGGTCCACCTGGCCCCAATAAGCTGCTGAACAAGAAGGGCTGCCAGAAATTTCCCCCTAGGGAATTTGGTGGAGACGAAGACCTGCTCACTGGACAACGGTTCCTCCCAGGATACCCCCAAGCTGAAGAAGCGGGCTCTGAGCCACCCCCTTTCACCCTCCTTTTCCCCACCCTGGCCTGCTGAAGGTGCGCGTCAGGATGTGGACTACTGAGCCCTAAAGAAATAAGTCCTTCCACTTTGACCCCACGGAGGATTGCCTGTGCGGATCTTCAACGAGTCTACCAGTGTCTAGACACGGGAGAAGTTCTGTCTGGCACAGCAGCTCCCTGAAGGAAGACAAGAGTGAGGAGAAAGGAAACTCAAGTCTGACCATTCTGTCCTGGGAGACAAGAGGAGGATCTCATCTCTCATCTTTCCAAGCAAGGCAACGAGACTTTCTCTCATCTTTCCAAGCAAGGCAAGGAGACTTTTTCTCATGAGGAAACAAAAAGAAGTTGGAAGGAACGAAACCAGCCTGGAAGGTGAATTCCTAAGGATTGCCCATTGAAACTGACAAAATGGCCCTTGTTTGATGAGAGGAATGAGCAGAGCATTGATGTGGTCAAAAAGGACTCGAGTGAGACTTTCCCAGCATGTTTCTACCAAAGCTTTGTCTAAGTTTCGCAAAACACTCTCCTAATAAGCAGATGTTTGGCTCTTCAGAAAGTCAACATGCAAAATGCCTTGAGCGTCCCATAACACTGATGCCATGATGTTGCCTTTGGTCTGCCCTCCTTTTCCTTTGACTGGACCACTGCCATCTCTTGGTAGCCATCGCTTTGATGACGCTTGGTCTTCAGGATCATATTGGCAAAGCCATGTTCCAAATTCCGGTTACAATTTGTCAAAGAGATGCCCCAGGATCGTGATCCCTCCTGTTGAAAATTTCCACTGATAGCTCTCGTCGTCACTGCAGCTGATCTGGGCACAATGGTTTTCACAGCCACTGCAGGATTCATCTTCCACATCTTCTCATCTCTTCTTGAAACAAGCCATACCTCCGTAAAGAGTTGATTTCTTTGGGCTAGTGTCCTTAGAAGCTTTTCTTCAAACATCAATGATTTCTTCATTCTTCCACCCAAGCTTCACCGTCAATTGGATGTTTGCTCTTGCTGCAATTTTAGCGGAATTCAAGTTGCACTGATAGGAGGCCTTTTCAGTGGATGTCTCATCCTTCTTAGTGCCTCCAATGAGATCCAGTTCAGAAAGGTTGTAAGAAGTTAGTACATGTTTATTTTAGTGAAAACGAATTGAAATCCATGCATAGATTTCTCACCATGTACATTTTCTATGAACTTTCGGAAGACCCCCTGTACTGAATATTGCCCAAATCCTGGGAGAGAAGTGGATGCGGTCCACATCCTGTCTTCAGTTTGCCCACAGTGGAGGAGTGCACAGAGCAGGGAAAGGCAACCCCAGAGAGAGGCATGCCCTCCAGCATGCAGCAGACTTCTGGCCCAGTCCTGGCTCCATGGGTTGCTGTGTGGGCCCAGCAAGCTGACCAACCTCCCTGAACCTTAATTTAATCCTAGGTAGCCCAATTCCAGTCGCTATTATAGGACTGCTGTGCAGGGACAGTCAATTAACTTAAGAAAAGGAACCTAGCTCCAAGGTTGGCAACCGGGAATTCCAGTTGATTCCATGGGCGGACCCCCTGAGGAATTCCCAAGCTGAAGTCTCGTGGAAGATGAGGTTCAGTGTGACTAGACTGAAGCACCAATCCAATGAAGGGGAGGTCCCACCCACTCTGCCCTGTGCCTGTATAAAGGTGAGGCGGGGCGGCCGCGCCACTCATTGAAGCCACCAGTTGGGAGAGGAGCAGAGCCAGGCCGGTGCTCCCGAAGGCAGCAACAGGTTGCGACCCACAGCTCCCTGCTGGTTCCCACCTGCATACACAGAAGCTAAGAAGGTGGCCGAGGAGGCGGCCCAAGAGGCAAGTCGCCATTTGGGAGAGGAGCAGAGCCAGGTCGGTGCTCCCGAAGGCAGCAAGATGTTGCGAGCCACAGCTCCCTGCTGGTTCCCACCTGCATGCCCAGAAGCCAAGAGGGTGGCCGAGGAGGCGCCCCACGAGGCAAGCCGCCATTTGGGAGAGGAGCAGAGCCAGGCCGGTGCTCCCGAAGGCAGCAAGATGTTGCGAGCCACAGCTCCCTGCTGGTTCCCTCCTGCATACCCAGAAGCTAAGAAGGTGGCCGAGGAGGCGGCCCTCGAGGCTCCAGAATTCCCACTGCCCTCTCATCAGCCTGCCCAGAGCTTCGGGCTCTGCGTGCCCCAGATGCACAACCAGGCCTCAGCACTCGTGGACATCCGGGCGGAGCCCCAGAATAGGGGTCCGGCGGTGCCCCCAGCGTGGCCCAAGATGGCGACGGAGGCGTGGTACTTCCCCGCGCAGAGGGGGTCGGCCTGCTGCTTGCCGGCCGCCCCAAGGCTGACAGAGAGGCCCTGTGGAGTCCGCATCTCAGCCCCCAGGGAGAGGAAGAGGATCGCCCACTTTCCCAGCCCCTGCTTGGTCGCAGGTCGCACCGATGCCAAGAGAACCCGGGTGGCCGGCAGCAGCCAACGCTCCAATGGCTCCAGGGTCGGCACACAGCCACGGAAGACTGGTCGCAACAGACGGGGGAGGGCATGCAAGACCTCCACCACACTCAGCTCTAAGCGAATCGTCCGTCGTCCATCCTTACCGACTTGGAAGAAACCCATTATCCTCCGAAGGTCTGGCTGCCAAGTCCCCACCGTCATCCGCCGAGGCTATCTCCAACTGTTCACCAAAGAGTGTCTCAAGTTCTGCGCCTCCAAGCAGGAGGCCGAGGAGAAGGCGCTGAACGAGGAGAAGGTGGCCTACGACTGCAGCCCCAACAAGAACATGTACCTGAATGTGGTCCTGAACACCCTCAAGAGACTGAAGGGCCTGAGCCCCAGCTCCATGCCGGGCCTCAGCAGGGCCGCCCTGTACAGCCGCCTCCAGGAGTTCCTGCTCACCCAGGACCAGCTCAAGGAGAACGGCTACCCCTTCCCGCACCCCGAGCGGCCCGGAGGCGCCGTCCTCTTCACTGGCCAGGGGAAGGGGCCCGGCGACTCCTCCTGCAGGGTCTGCTGCCGTTGTGGCACCGACTACCTGGTGCCCTCCTCGGGCCGCTGTCTACGCGACCAGTTGTGTTATTATCACTGGGGGCGGGTCCGCTCCAGCCAAGTGGCTGCAGGCCGGGTTAGCCAGTACACCTGCTGTGCAGCTGCTCCTGGCTCAGTGGGCTGCCAGGTGGCAAAGCAGCACGTGCGGGACGGCCGCAAGGAGAGCCTCCATGGCTTCGTGAAGACCTTCAAGAAAGAGTTTTCCACAGACGCTTATCCAGGAATCTACGCCTTGGACTGTGAGATGTGCTACACCACGCATGGCCTGGAGATGACCCGCGTCACCGTGGTGGACGCCGACATGCAAGTGGTGTACGACACCTTCGTCAAGCCCGACAACGAGATCGCGGACTACAACACCAGGTTTTCCGGAGTGACCGAGGCCGACGTCGCCAAGACGAGCGTCACGTTGCCCGAAGTCCAAGCCATCCTGCTGAGCTTTTTCAGCGCCCAAACCATCCTCATCGGGCACAGCCTGGAGAGCGATCTGCTGGCCCTCAAGCTGATCCACAGCACCGTGGTGGACACGGCCGTGCTCTTCCCGCACTACCTGGGTTTCCCCTACAAGCGTTCCCTCAGGAATCTCGCGGCCGACTACCTGGGACAGATCATCCAGGACAGCCAGGACGGCCACAACTCCAGCGAGGACGCAAACGCCTGCCTGCAGCTGGCGATGTGGAAGGTTCGACAGCGCGCCCAGATCCAGCCACGCCACCGGTCCGCCTCTCCCGCCGCCCTGGCCTGTCCTGAGCCCCAGGCCTCTTCCCAAACTGCCATCGATCCCGAGAGCTAGCCCTGTCCACCTCGCCGCAAAGCGAAAGAAACTGGAGCAGCCGGCGGCAGGAGAGGGCCAAAAGCCAAGACTAACCCCGACCCCGGACTCCCAGTCCCCCGGAGTCCCTGCCGCGGGCCGTCGTCCCTGTCCCCATCCCTCTGCCCCTCCCAGACCTCTGTCCTTCCACCAATGGGCTCCCCGAGGCCCCAGCCGCCACTCCCAGTCCCCGGAGACCCTGCCGCCGCCCCTGGCGCCTGTGCCCATCCCTCTGCCCCTCCCAGACCTCTGGCCTTCCACCACTAGCCTCCCCCAGCCCAGCTGGACTTCACCGGCCTCTGACAACAAGGCCAGCCCCCAGGCCCACCAGCCTCCTGATCGTCTTCGTTCTTGGGCCTCTTCCCCTTCTGTGGGGCTGTCTGAACCTCCCCTCCCCCACCCGATTTTTCCCCCGCCCCCGGGGCAGGCGCAGAATAAATGTCTGTATGAAGTTAAAAATTAAAAATAAAAAAAAAGCTAAAAACAACGGAAAGTGCTTTGCTTTTGAATGTGCGCTTACCTGGTTTTCTCTAGAGGCACCACTGTGAGGTGGCTCAAGCGCTTAGGCTCTGGAGTTAGACATCTGGGTTCCCATTCCAATTCCACCACTTACTAGCTTTGTCATATTGGACGCATAACTTTTTTGCGCTTCTACTTCTTGATCTTTCAAGTGTCATCAGAAGATAATTAGACACCCACACAATAGCAATGGGAGATTTTAACACCCCACCGTCAACATGAAACAGATCAACGAGACAGAAAGTTGAAAAGGATATCCAGGAACTGAACTTAGCTCTGCACCAAGCAGACCGAATAGACATCTACATTAACTCTCCACCCCAAATCAACAGAATATACATTCTTCTCAGCACCACATCACACTTATTCCAAAACTGACCACATAGTTGGAAGGAAAGCACTCCTCCGCAAATGCAAAAGAACAGAAATTACAACCAACTGTCTCTCAGACCACAGGGCAGTCAAACTGGACCTCAGGATGAAGAAACTCACTCAAAACCGCTCAACTACACGGAAACGGAGCAATCTGCTCCTGAGTGACTACTGGGTACATAGCGAAATGAAGACAGAATAAAGATGTTCTTTGAAACCAATGAGAACAAAGACACAACATACCAGAATCTCTGAGATACATTGAAAGCAGTGTGTAGAGGGAAACATAGCATTAAATGCCCACAAGAGAAAGCAGGAAAGATCTAAAATGGACACCCTCACGTCCCAATTCAAAGAACCAGGGAAGCAAGAGCAAACACAATGTCTGAATCAGTCAGTCAGTCAACTTCCAACAGGGCTCCAAGAGAGAATGAACCACCATGCCTCTTTAAATCCACGTTTCTATTTGGAATCTTCAATGAGAGATGAGACACTAAGCAGCTAGTTTTGGTGGAATGGCTGATTTTGTCAATGTTTTCGGTGTGTGAGTGTGTGTGTGTGTGTATGTATAGATAACTAAATTAAACTGATAATTTGGATGCTTACATTTCCATTCATTTAATTTGTGTATGTGAGCCCACGCACACGTATATACACACACACTAACACTTCCAGAACACTGACTTAGTGAAGAACTGGATTTCCAGTGTGTCAGACAAATTTCAGAAAGCGCTGAAGAAGGGCATTTCTGATGGATTTCACCGTTCCTGGAATTTTACTTTCCTTTATAACTTAGAGTTCTTCTCTGGAGATTTAATAGATAAAAGTCTTTTGCAGTGTACGTTATTTCATTTTATTTTTAGAATTTATTTAAATTGTCATTTTAAATTGACAAATGAAAATGATATATATTTATGGTGTACAACACGATGTTTCATATATGTATACATTGTGGAATGACACAAAAATCAAGCTAATTAACACATTCGTTTCCTCACCTACTGATTTTATGGTGATGAGAACATGTTTCAAATCTACTCTGATAGCACATTTCAAGTATACGGTACATAGTTACCCACTGTAGTTGCCGTGCTGTTCAACATATCTCTAGAACTATTCGTATCTGAAATTTTGTATCATTAGACTAACATCTCCCAATCCCTCCCCGGCCCCTGCCTCGGGTAAGCAGCGTTCTGCTCTCTACGACTCTGAGTTCCACTTTTTTACATTGCACATAGAAGTGAGATCGCGCAGGATTTGGATTTCTGTGTTTGCTTTTTAAAACTTTGTGATGTATTGATGTATTTTTTCAGACAGTGTCGCAGTCTGTCACCAAGGCTGGAGTACAGTGACACAAACACGGCTCACCACGGCCTCCACCTCCCGGGGTCAAGAGATCCTCCCACTTCAGCCTCCTGAGTAGCTAGGACTACAGGCGTCCAACACCACACCTGGCTAATTTTTGTATTTTTTGTAGAGATGGTTGATCTCCAACTCCTGGGCTCAACTCTTCCTCCTCCCTTCTCCTCCCAAAGTCCTGGGATTAGAGGCCTGAGCCACTGTGTCTGGCCTTTGCTTTATTTCACACAGTAGAACATCCTCTAGGCTCATTCTTGTTGCTTAAGATAAGATTTCTTTCTTTTTCAAGGCTGAATAGGATTCTATTGGATATATGTACCTATATAGATAGATAGATAGATAGATATACATTTATTATTATTGTTTTGGGGGGGATATGGTTTCGCTCGTGTTCCCCAGGCTGGAGTGCAGTGGCATGATTTCGGCTCACTACAACCTCTGCCTCCCAGGCTGAAGTGATTCTCCTGCCTCAGCTGAGATTAAGGGCATGTCCCATCATGTGCGGCCAATTTTGTGTTTCTAGGAGAGATGGGTTTTCACCATGTTGGCCAGGCTGGTCTCGAACTCCAACAATTCTACTTCAACTCTTTATTGGATACAAATATTTATGTGTGAGAAACAAGATTTTCAAGAGTGAAAGATTTAAAAACGACTTAATTGTACATCAGTAAGAGGCTGGCTAACTAAATCAGAGTACGTTCATCCTTACAGAAGAATACTATGCAGCTAGAACAAAACCAAATGGAGGAAACTCTTCCAAATGGTAACTTGGAATGATGTTCAAGACTTATTGTAAAATAAGTTTACAGTAAGGTGTAAGGTACCTTATGGCAAAATTCTCTCAGAAATGTGTGTGTGGATTTCAAGTCATCCCAGTCCTAGAACATTGTGCTCTTTAGAGATGCCATACCTGTCTTTCCCTTTGTAATATCAAAGCAGTAATATCTTCTCTGGAGGCTTGTTGGGGGAATTTAATGGAAGAAAGTTAAGGAGGTACCAGAACCATTGCTGTTTCC
The DNA here is from genome assembly GCF_028885625.2 of Pongo pygmaeus. Lineage (NCBI taxonomy): Eukaryota > Metazoa > Chordata > Mammalia > Primates > Hominidae > Pongo > Pongo pygmaeus. Next base: position 53,610,232 of record NC_072380.2, read on the forward strand.
CCTCCATAGCCCTGCCACCCACTAAAGAAAGTTGGATGAGATTACTTAATGATTTCCCATTAAGTTGTAATTCCAAATATCATGATTACCATTTGAATGTACTTGGTATGGAGCTTCGTGAGTGTGTGCTTCGTTTATTATGCATCACGTTCAGCTCCTTGTTATTTGCCTCCTAGTTATCATAGTAAAACTCTACTCCTCTACTCCGAGGAGCCCCTACCATCCGTATCGTCACTTTCCGGCCCAGCACTCTTCATGCTCGTTCGTTTAAAGCATTCTACATTGTGTAAATGAATCTTGGAAGGCAAAAGCTACTGAATTTAGCGAGTTTGTGGAGGCGTTCCCACCGGTCAGCCAGGTGGAGTTCCACACAGCCGATGACTGCACAACTCCTATAAGGCAGCAATATGCTGCAAACCCAGACGGCCACTCTTCTCACCCCTCGTCCCTTTGCTGTTCTGGATAATGAGGTCAATAGTCACCTAGGCAACTGCAAAACTAACTGAAATGGAGAAAAGCCTTCCGGCTGGTGACTAGCCGAGGTCCACCTGGCCCCAATAAGCTGCTGAACAAGAAGGGCTGCCAGAAATTTCCCCCTAGGGAATTTGGTGGAGACGAAGACCTGCTCACTGGACAACGGTTCCTCCCAGGATACCCCCAAGCTGAAGAAGCGGGCTCTGAGCCACCCCCTTTCACCCTCCTTTTCCCCACCCTGGCCTGCTGAAGGTGCGCGTCAGGATGTGGACTACTGAGCCCTAAAGAAATAAGTCCTTCCACTTTGACCCCACGGAGGATTGCCTGTGCGGATCTTCAACGAGTCTACCAGTGTCTAGACACGGGAGAAGTTCTGTCTGGCACAGCAGCTCCCTGAAGGAAGACAAGAGTGAGGAGAAAGGAAACTCAAGTCTGACCATTCTGTCCTGGGAGACAAGAGGAGGATCTCATCTCTCATCTTTCCAAGCAAGGCAACGAGACTTTCTCTCATCTTTCCAAGCAAGGCAAGGCGACTTTTTCTCATGAGGAAACAAAAAGAAGTTGGAAGGAACGAAACCAGCCTGGAAGGTGAATTCCTAAGGATTGCCCATTGAAACTGACAAAATGGCCCTTGTTTGATGAGAGGAATGAGCAGAGCATTGATGTGGTCAAAAAGGACTCGAGTGAGACTTTCCCAGCATGTTTCTACCAAAGCTTTGTCTAAGTTTCGCAAAACACTCTCCTAATAAGCAGATGTTTGGCTCTTCAGAAAGTCAACATGCAAAATGCCTTGAGCGTCCCATAACACTGATGCCATGATGTTGCCTTTGGTCTGCCCTCCTTTTCCTTTGACTGGACCACTGCCATCTCTTGGTAGCCATCGCTTTGATGACGCTTGGTCTTCAGGATCATATTGGCAAAGCCATGTTCCAAATTCCGGTTACAATTTGTCAAAGAGATGCCCCAGGATCGTGATCCCTCCTGTTGAAAATTTCCACTGATAGCTCTCGTCGTCACTGCAGCTGATCTGGGCACAATGGTTTTCACAGCCACTGCAGGATTCATCTTCCACATCTTCTCATCTCTTCTTGAAACAAGCCATACCTCCGTAAAGAGTTGATTTCTTTGGGCTAGTGTCCTTAGAAGCTTTTCTTCAAACATCAATGATTTCTTCATTCTTCCACCCAAGCTTCACCGTCAATTGGATGTTTGCTCTTGCTGCAATTTTAGCGGAATTCAAGTTGCACTGATAGGAGGCCTTTTCAGTGGATGTCTCATCCTTCTTAGTGCCTCCAATGAGATCCAGTTCAGAAAGGTTGTAAGAAGTTAGTACATGTTTATTTTAGTGAAAACGAATTGAAATCCATGCATAGATTTCTCACCATGTACATTTTCTATGAACTTTCGGAAGACCCCCTGTACTGAATATTGCCCAAATCCTGGGAGAGAAGTGGATGCGGTCCACATCCTGTCTTCAGTTTGCCCACAGTGGAGGAGTGCACAGAGCAGGGAAAGGCAACCCCAGAGAGAGGCATGCCCTCCAGCATGCAGCAGACTTCTGGCCCAGTCCTGGCTCCATGGGTTGCTGTGTGGGCCCAGCAAGCTGACCAACCTCCCTGAACCTTAATTTAATCCTAGGTAGCCCAATTCCAGTCGCTATTATAGGACTGCTGTGCAGGGACAGTCAATTAACTTAAGAAAAGGAACCTAGCTCCAAGGTTGGCAACCGGGAATTCCAGTTGATTCCATGGGCGGACCCCCTGAGGAATTCCCAAGCTGAAGTCTCGTGGAAGATGAGGTTCAGTGTGACTAGACTGAAGCACCAATCCAATGAAGGGGAGGTCCCACCCACTCTGCCCTGTGCCTGTATAAAGGTGAGGCGGGGCGGCCGCGCCACTCATTGAAGCCACCAGTTGGGAGAGGAGCAGAGCCAGGCCGGTGCTCCCGAAGGCAGCAACAGGTTGCGACCCACAGCTCCCTGCTGGTTCCCACCTGCATACACAGAAGCTAAGAAGGTGGCCGAGGAGGTCGCCCAAGAGGCAAGTCGCCATTTGGGAGAGGAGCAGAGCCAGGTCGGTGCTCCCGAAGGCAGCAAGATGTTGCGAGCCACAGCTCCCTGCTGGTTCCCACCTGCATGCCCAGAAGCCAAGAGGGTGGCCGAGGAGGCGCCCCACGAGGCAAGCCGCCATTTGGGAGAGGAGCAGAGCCAGGCCGGTGCTCCCGAAGGCAGCAAGATGTTGCGAGCCACAGCTCCCTGCTGGTTCCCTCCTGCATACCCAGAAGCTAAGAAGGTGGCCGAGGAGGCGGCCCTCGAGGCTCCAGAATTCCCACTGCCCTCTCATCAGCCTGCCCAGAGCTTCGGGCTCTGCGTGCCCCAGATGCACAACCAGGCCTCAGCACTCGTGGACATCCGGGCGGAGCCCCAGAATAGGGGTCCGGCGGTGCCCCCAGCGTGGCCCAAGATGGCGACGGAGGCGTGGTACTTCCCCGCGCAGAGGGGGTCGGCCTGCTGCTTGCCGGCCACCCCAAGGCTGACAGAGAGGCCCTGTGGAGTCCGCATCTCAGCCCCCAGGGAGAGGAAGAGGATCGCCCACTTTCCCAGCCCCTGCTTGGTCGCAGGTCGCACCGATGCCAAGAGAACCCGGGTGGCCGGCAGCAGCCAACGCTCCAATGGCTCCAGGGTCGGCACACAGCCACGGAAGACTGGTCGCAACAGACGGGGGAGGGCATGCAAGACCTCCACCACACTCAGCTCTAAGCGAATCGTCCGTCGTCCATCCTTACCGACTTGGAAGAAACCCATTATCCTCCGAAGGTCTGGCTGCCAAGTCCCCACCGTCATCCGCCGAGGCTATCTCCAACTGTTCACCAAAGAGTGTCTCAAGTTCTGCGCCTCCAAGCAGGAGGCCGAGGAGAAGGCGCTGAACGAGGAGAAGGTGGCCTACGACTGCAGCCCCAACAAGAACATGTACCTGAATGTGGTCCTGAACACCCTCAAGAGACTGAAGGGCCTGACCCCCAGCTCCATGCCGGGCCTCAGCAGGGCCGCCCTGTACAGCCGCCTCCAGGAGTTCCTGCTCACCCAGGACCAGCTCAAGGAGAACGGCTACCCCTTCCCGCACCCCGAGCGGCCCGGAGGCGCCGTCCTCTTCACTGGCCAGGGGAAGGGGCCCGGCGACTCCTCCTGCAGGGTCTGCTGCCGTTGTGGCACCGACTACCTGGTGCCCTCCTCGGGCCGCTGTCTACGCGACCAGTTGTGTTATTATCACTGGGGGCGGGTCCGCTCCAGCCAAGTGGCTGCAGGCCGGGTTAGCCAGTACACCTGCTGTGCAGCTGCTCCTGGCTCAGTGGGCTGCCAGGTGGCAAAGCAGCACGTGCGGGACGGCCGCAAGGAGAGCCTCCATGGCTTCGTGAAGACCTTCAAGAAAGAGTTTTCCACAGACGCTTATCCAGGAATCTACGCCTTGGACTGTGAGATGTGCTACACCACGCATGGCCTGGAGCTGACCCGCGTCACCGTGGTGGACGCCGACATGCAAGTGGTGTACGACACCTTCGTCAAGCCCGACAACGAGATCGTGGACTACAACACCAGGTTTTCCGGAGTGACCGAGGCCGACGTCGCCAAGACGAGCGTCACGTTGCCCGAAGTCCAAGCCATCCTGCTGAGCTTTTTCAGCGCCCAAACCATCCTCATCGGGCACAGCCTGGAGAGCGATCTGCTGGCCCTCAAGCTGATCCACAGCACCGTGGTGGACACGGCCGTGCTCTTCCCGCACTACCTGGGTTTCCCCTACAAGCGTTCCCTCAGGAATCTCGCGGCCGACTACCTGGGACAGATCATCCAGGACAGCCAGGACGGCCACAACTCCAGCGAGGACGCAAACGCCTGCCTGCAGCTGGCGATGTGGAAGGTTCGACAGCGCGCCCAGATCCAGCCACGCCACCGGTCCGCCTCTCCCGCCGCCCTGGCCTCTCCTGAGCCCCAGGCCTCTTCCCAAACTGCCATCGATCCCGAGAGCTAGCCCTGTCCACCTCGCCGCAAAGCGAAAGAAACTGGAGCAGCCGGCGGCAGGAGAGGGCCAAAAGCCAAGACTAACCCCGACCCCGGACTCCCAGTCCCCCGGAGTCCCTGCCGCGGGCCGTCGTCCCTGTCCCCATCCCTCTGCCCCTCCCAGACCTCTGTCCTTCCACCAATGGGCTCCCCGAGGCCCCAGCCGCCACTCCCAGTCCCCGGAGACCCTGCCGCCGCCCCTGGCGCCTGTGCCCATCCCTCTGCCCCTCCCAGACCTCTGGCCTTCCACCACTAGCCTCCCCCAGCCCAGCTGGACTTCACCGGCCTCTGACAACAAGGCCAGCCCCCAGGCCCACCAGCCTCCTGATCGTCTTCGTTCTTGGGCCTCTTCCCCTTCTGTGGGGCTGTCTGAACCTCCCCTCCCCCACCCGATTTTTCCCCCGCCCCCGGGGCAGGCGCAGAATAAATGTCTGTATGAAGTTAAAAATTAAAAATAAAAAAAAAGCTAAAAACAACGGAAAGTGCTTTGCTTTTGAATGTGCGCTTACCTGGTTTTCTCTAGAGGCACCACTGTGAGGTGGCTCAAGCGCTTAGGCTCTGGAGTTAGACATCTGGGTTCCCATTCCAATTCCACCACTTACTAGCTTTGTCATATTGGACGCATAACTTTTTTGCGCTTCTACTTCTTGATCTTTCAAGTGTCATCAGAAGATAATTAGACACCCACACAATAGCAATGGGAGATTTTAACACCCCACCGTCAACATGAAACAGATCAACGAGACAGAAAGTTGAAAAGGATATCCAGGAACTGAACTTAGCTCTGCACCAAGCAGACCGAATAGACATCTACATTAACTCTCCACCCCAAATCAACAGAATATACATTCTTCTCAGCACCACATCACACTTATTCCAAAACTGACCACATAGTTGGAAGGAAAGCACTCCTCCGCAAATGCAAAAGAACAGAAATTACAACCAACTGTCTCTCAGACCACAGGGCAGTCAAACTGGACCTCAGGATGAAGAAACTCACTCAAAACCGCTCAACTACACGGAAACGGAGCAATCTGCTCCTGAGTGACTACTGGGTACATAGCGAAATGAAGACAGAATAAAGATGTTCTTTGAAACCAATGAGAACAAAGACACAACATACCAGAATCTCTGGGATACATTGAAAGCAGTGTGTAGAGGGAAACATAGCATTAAATGCCCACAAGAGAAAGCAGGAAAGATCTAAAATGGACACCCTCACGTCCCAATTCAAAGAACCAGGGAAGCAAGAGCAAACACAATGTCTGAATCAGTCAGTCAGTCAACTTCCAACAGGGCTCCAAGAGAGAATGAACCACCATGCCTCTTTAAATCCACGTTTCTATTTGGAATCTTCAATGAGAGATGAGACACTAAGCAGCTAGTTTTGGTGGAATGGCTGATTTTGTCAATGTTTTCGGTGTGTGAGTGTGTGTGTGTGTGTATGTATAGATAACTAAATTAAACTGATAATTTGGATGCTTACATTTCCATTCATTTAATTTGTGTATGTGAGCCCACGCACACGTATATACACACACACTAACACTTCCAGAACACTGACTTAGTGAAGAACTGGATTTCCAGTGTGTCAGACAAATTTCAGAAAGCGCTGAAGAAGGGCATTTCTGATGGATTTCACCGTTCCTGGAATTTTACTTTCCTTTATAACTTAGAGTTCTTCTCTGGAGATTTAATAGATAAAAGTCTTTTGCAGTGTACGTTATTTCATTTTATTTTTAGAATTTATTTAAATTGTCATTTTAAATTGACAAATGAAAATGATATATATTTATGGTGTACAACACGATGTTTCATATATGTATACATTGTGGAATGACACAAAAATCAAGCTAATTAACACATTCGTTTCCTCACCTACTGATTTTATGGTGATGAGAACATGTTTCAAATCTACTCTGATAGCACATTTCAAGTATACGGTACATAGTTACCCACTGTAGTTGCCGTGCTGTTCAACATATCTCTAGAACTATTCGTATCTGAAATTTTGTATCATTAGACTAACATCTCCCAATCCCTCCCCGGCCCCTGCCTCGGGTAAGCAGCGTTCTGCTCTCTACGACTCTGAGTTCCACTTTTTTACATTGCACATAGAAGTGAGATCGCGCAGGATTTGGATTTCTGTGTTTGCTTTTTAAAACTTTGTGATGTATTGATGTATTTTTTCAGACAGTGTCGCAGTCTGTCACCAAGGCTGGAGTACAGTGACACAAACACGGCTCACCACGGCCTCCACCTCCCGGGGTCAAGAGATCCTCCCACTTCAGCCTCCTGAGTAGCTAGGACTACAGGCGTCCAACACCACACCTGGCTAATTTTTGTATTTTTTGTAGAGATGGTTGATCTCCAACTCCTGGGCTCAACTCTTCCTCCTCCCTTCTCCTCCCAAAGTCCTGGGATTAGAGGCCTGAGCCACTGTGTCTGGCCTTTGCTTTATTTCACACAGTAGAACATCCTCTAGGCTCATTCTTGTTGCTTAAGATAAGATTTCTTTCTTTTTCAAGGCTGAATAGGATTCTATTGGATATATGTACCTATATAGATAGATAGATAGATAGATATACATTTATTATTATTGTTTTGGGGGGGATATGGTTTCGCTCGTGTTCCCCAGGCTGGAGTGCAGTGGCATGATTTCGGCTCACTACAACCTCTGCCTCCCAGGCTGAAGTGATTCTCCTGCCTCAGCTGAGATTAAGGGCATGTCCCATCATGTGCGGCCAATTTTGTGTTTCTAGGAGAGATGGGTTTTCACCATGTTGGCCAGGCTGGTCTCGAACTCCAACAATTCTACTTCAACTCTTTATTGGATACAAATATTTATGTGTGAGAAACAAGATTTTCAAGAGTGAAAGATTTAAAAACGACTTAATTGTACATCAGTAAGAGGCTGGCTAACTAAATCAGAGTACGTTCATCCTTACAGAAGAATACTATGCAGCTAGAACAAAACCAAATGGAGGAAACTCTTCCAAATGGTAACTTGGAATGATGTTCAAGACTTATTGTAAAATAAGTTTACAGTAAGGTGTAAGGTACCTTATGGCAAAATTCTCTCAGAAATGTGTGTGTGGATTTCAAGTCATCCCAGTCCTAGAACATTGTGCTCTTTAGAGATGCCATACCTGTCTTTCCCTTTGTAATATCAAAGCAGTAATATCTTCTCTGGAGGCTTGTTGGGGGAATTTAATGGAAGAAAGTTAAGGAGGTACCAGAACCATTGCTGTTTCCCCTCCATAGCCCTGCCACCCACTAAAGAAAGTTGGATGAGATTACTTAATGATTTCCCATTAAGTTGTAATTCCAAATATCATGATTACCATTTGAATGTACTTGGTATGGAGCTTCGTGAGTGTGTGCTTCGTTTATTATGCATCACGTTCAGCTCCTTGTTATTTGCCTCCTAGTTATCATAGTAAAACTCTACTCCTCTACTCCGAGGAGCCCCTACCATCCGTATCGTCACTTTCCGGCCCAGCACTCTTCATGCTCGTTCGTTTAAAGCATTCTACATTGTGTAAATGAATCTTGGAAGGCAAAAGCTACTGAATTTAGCGAGTTTGTGGAGGCGTTCCCACCGGTCAGCCAGGTGGAGTTCCACACACCCGATGACTGCACAACTCCTATAAGGCAGCAATATGCTGCAAACCCAGACGGCCACTCTTCTCACCCCTCGTCCCTTTGCTGTTCTGGATAATGAGGTCAATAGTCACCTAGGCAACTGCAAAACTAACTGAAATGGAGAAAAGCCTTCCGGCTGGTGACTAGCCGAGGTCCACCTGGCCCCAATAAGCTGCTGAACAAGAAGGGCTGCCAGAAATTTCCCCCTAGGGAATTTGGTGGAGACGAAGACCTGCTCACTGGACAACGGTTCCTCCCAGGATACCCCCAAGCTGAAGAAGCGGGCTCTGAGCCACCCCCTTTCACCCTCCTTTTCCCCACCCTGGCCTGCTGAAGGTGCGCGTCAGGATGTGGACTACTGAGCCCTAAAGAAATAAGTCCTTCCACTTTGACCCCACGGAGGATTGCCTGTGCGGATCTTCAACGAGTCTACCAGTGTCTAGACACGGGAGAAGTTCTGTCTGGCACAGCAGCTCCCTGAAGGAAGACAAGAGTGAGGAGAAAGGAAACTCAAGTCTGACCATTCTGTCCTGGGAGACAAGAGGAGGATCTCATCTCTCATCTTTCCAAGCAAGGCAACGAGACTTTCTCTCATCTTTCCAAGCAAGGCAAGGCGACTTTTTCTCATGAGGAAACAAAAAGAAGTTGGAAGGAACGAAACCAGCCTGGAAGGTGAATTCCTAAGGATTGCCCATTGAAACTGACAAAATGGCCCTTGTTTGATGAGAGGAATGAGCAGAGCATTGATGTGGTCAAAAAGGACTCGAGTGAGACTTTCCCAGCATGTTTCTACCAAAGCTTTGTCTAAGTTTCGCAAAACACTCTCCTAATAAGCAGATGTTTGGCTCTTCAGAAAGTCAACATGCAAAATGCCTTGAGCGTCCCATAACACTGATGCCATGATGTTGCCTTTGGTCTGCCCTCCTTTTCCTTTGACTGGACCACTGCCATCTCTTGGTAGCCATCGCTTTGATGACGCTTGGTCTTCAGGATCATATTGGCAAAGCCATGTTCCAAATTCCGGTTACAATTTGTCAAAGAGATGCCCCAGGATCGTGATCCCTCCTGTTGAAAATTTCCACTGATAGCTCTCGTCGTCACTGCAGCTGATCTGGGCACAATGGTTTTCACAGCCACTGCAGGATTCATCTTCCACATCTTCTCATCTCTTCTTGAAACAAGCCATACCTCCGTAAAGAGTTGATTTCTTTGGGCTAGTGTCCTTAGAAGCTTTTCTTCAAACATCAATGATTTCTTCATTCTTCCACCCAAGCTTCACCGTCAATTGGATGTTTGCTCTTGCTGCAATTTTAGCGGAATTCAAGTTGCACTGATAGGAGGCCTTTTCAGTGGATGTCTCATCCTTCTTAGTGCCTCCAATGAGATCCAGTTCAGAAAGGTTGTAAGAAGTTAGTACATGTTTATTTTAGTGAAAACGAATTGAAATCCATGCATAGATTTCTCACCATGTACATTTTCTATGAACTTTCGGAAGACCCCCTGTACTGAATATTGCCCAAATCCTGGGAGAGAAGTGGATGCGGTCCACATCCTGTCTTCAGTTTGCCCACAGTGGAGGAGTGCACAGAGCAGGGAAAGGCAACCCCAGAGAGAGGCATGCCCTCCAGCATGCAGCAGACTTCTGGCCCAGTCCTGGCTCCATGGGTTGCTGTGTGGGCCCAGCAAGCTGACCAACCTCCCTGAACCTTAATTTAATCCTAGGTAGCCCAATTCCAGTCGCTATTATAGGACTGCTGTGCAGGGACAGTCAATTAACTTAAGAAAAGGAACCTAGCTCCAAGGTTGGCAACCGGGAATTCCAGTTGATTCCATGGGCGGACCCCCTGAGGAATTCCCAAGCTGAAGTCTCGTGGAAGATGAGGTTCAGTGTGACTAGACTGAAGCACCAATCCAATGAAGGGGAGGTCCCACCCACTCTGCCCTGTGCCTGTATAAAGGTGAGGCGGGGCGGCCGCGCCACTCATTGAAGCCACCAGTTGGGAGAGGAGCAGAGCCAGGCCGGTGCTCCCGAAGGCAGCAACAGGTTGCGAGCCACAGCTCCCTGCTGGTTCCCACCTGCATACCCAGAAGCTAAGAAGGTGGCCGAGGAGGCGGCCCACGAGGCAAGCCGCCATTTGGGAGAGGAGCAGAGCCAGGTCGGTGTTCCCGAAGGCAGCAAGATGTTGCGAGCCACAGCTCCCTGCTGGTTCCCACCTGCATGCCCAGAAGCCAAGAAGGTGGCCGAGGAGGCGGCCCTCGAGGCAAGCCGCCAGTTGGGAGAGGAGCAGAGCCAGGCCGGTGCTCCCGAAGGCAGCAAGATGTTGCGAGCCACAGCTCCCTGCTGGTTCCCACCTGCATACCCAGAAGCTAAGAAGGTGGCCGAGGAGGCGCCCCACGAGGCAAGCTGCCATTTGGGAGTGGAGCAGAGCCAGGTCGGTGTTCCCGAAGGCAGCAAGATGTTGCGAGCCACAGCTCCCTGCTGGTTCCCTCCTGCATACCCAGAAGCCAAGAAGGTGGCCGAGGAGGCGGCCCTCGAGGCTCCAGAATTCCCACTGCCCTCTCATCAGCCTGCCCAGAGCTTCGGGCTCTGCATGCCCCAGATGCACAACCAGGCCTCAGCACTCGTGGACATCCGGGCGGAGCCCCAGAATAGGGGTCCGGCGGTGCCCCCAGCGTGGCCCAAGATGGCGACGGAGGCGTGGTACTTCCCCGCGCAGAGGGGGTCGGCCTGCTGCTTGCCAGCCGCCCCAAGGCTGACAGAGAGGCCCTGTGGAGTCCGCATCTCAGCCCCCAGGGAGAGGAAGAGGATCGCCCACTTTCCCAGCCCCTGCTTGGTCGCAGGTCGCACCGATGCCAAGAGAACCCGGGTGGCCGGCAGCAGCCAACGCTCCAATGGCTCCAGGGTCGGCACACAGCCACGGAAGACTGGTCGCAACAGACGGGGGAGGGCATGCAAGACCTCCACCACACTCAGCTCTAAGCGAATCGTCCGTCGTCCATCCTTACCGACTTGGAAGAAACCCATTATCCTCCGAAGGTCTCGCTGCCAAGTCCCCACCGTCATCCGCCGAGGCTATCTCCAACTGTTCACCAAAGAGTGTCTCAAGTTCTGCGCCTCCCAGCAGGAGGCCGAGGAGAAGGCGCTGAACGAGGAGAAGGTGGCCTACGACTGCAGCCCCAACAAGAACATGTACCTGAATGTGGTCCTGAACACCCTCAAGAGACTGAAGGGCCTGACCCCCAGCTCCATGCCGGGCCTCAGCAGGGCCGCCCTGTACAGCCGCCTCCAGGAGTTCCTGCTCACCCAGGACCAGCTCAAGGAGAACGGCTACCCCTTCCCGCACCCCGAGCGGCCCGGAGGCGCCGTCCTCTTCACTGGCCAGGGGAAGGGGCCCGGCGACTCCTCCTGCAGGGTCTGCTGCCGTTGTGGCACCGACTACCTGGTGTCCTCCTCGGGCCGCTGTCTACGCGACCAGTTGTGTTATTATCACTGGGGGCGGGTCCGCTCCAGCCAAGTGGCTGGAGGCCGGGTTAGCCAGTACACCTGCTGTGCAGCTGCTCCTGGCTCAGTGGGCTGCCAGGTGGCGAAGCAGCACGTGCGGGACGGCCGCAAGGAGAGCCTCCATGGCTTCGTGAAGACCTTCAAGAAAGAGTTTTCCACAGACGCTTATCCAGGAATCTACGCCATGGACTGTGAGATGTGCTACACCACGCATGGCCTGGAGCTGACCCGCGTCACCGTGGTGGACGCCGACATGCAAGTGGTGTACGACACCTTCGTCAAGCCCGACAACGAGATCGTGGACTACAACACCAGGTTTTCCGGAGTGACCGAGGCCGACGTCGCCAAGACGAGCGTCACGTTGCCCGAAGTCCAAGCCATCCTGCTGAGCTTTTTCAGCGCCCAAACCATCCTCATCGGGCACAGCCTGGAGAGCGATCTGCTGGCCCTCAAGCTGATCCACAGCACCGTGGTGGACACGGCCGTGCTCTTCCCGCACTACCTGGGTTTCCCCTACAAGCGTTCCCTCAGGAATCTCGCGGCCGACTACCTGGGACAGATCATCCAGGACAGCCAGGACGGCCACAACTCCAGCGAGGACGCAAATGCCTGCCTGCAGCTGGCGATGTGGAAGGTTCGACAGCGCGCCCAGATCCAGCCACGCCACCGGTCCGCCTCTCCCGCCGCCCTGGCCTCTCCTGAGCCCCAGGCCTCTTCCCAAACTGCCATCGATCCCGAGAGCTAGCCCTGTCCACCTCGCCGCAAAGCGAAAGAAACTGGAGCAGCCGGCGGCAGGAGAGGGCCAAAAGCCAAGACTAACCCCGACCCCGGACTCCCAGTCCCCCGGAGTCCCTGCCGCGGGCCGTCGTCCCTGTCCCCATCCCTCTGCCCCTCCCAGACCTCTGTCCTTCCACCAATGGGCTCCCCGAGGCCCCAGCCGCCACTCCCAGTCCCCGGAGACCCTGCCGCCGCCCCTGGCGCCTGTGCCCATCCCTCTGCCCCTCCCAGACCTCTGGCCTTCCACCACTAGCCTCCCCCAGCCCACCTGGACTTCCCCGGCCTCTGACAACAAGGCCAGCCCCCAGGCCCACCAGCCTCCTGATCGTCTTCGTTCTTGGGCCTCTTCCCCTTCTGTGGGGCTGTCTGAACCTCCCCTCCCCCACCCGATTTTTCCCCCGCCCCCGGGGCAGGCGCAGAATAAATGTCTGTATGAAGTTAAAAATTAAAAATAAAAAAAAAGCTAAAAACCACTGAAAGTCCTTTGCTTTTGAATGTGCGCTTACCTGGTTTTCTCTAGAGGCACCACTGTGAGGTGGCTCAAGCCCTTAGGCTCTGGAGTTAGACATCTGGGTTCCCATTCCAATTCCACCACTGACTAGCTTTGTCATATTGGACGCATAACTTTTTTGCGCTTCTACTTCTTGATCTTTCAAGTGTCATCAGAAGATAATTAGACACCCACACAATAGCAATGGGAGATTTTAACACCCCACCGTCAACATGAAACAGATCAACGAGACAGAAAGTTGAAAAGGATATCCAGGAACTGAACTTAGCTCTGCACCAAGCAGACCGAATAGACATCTACATTAACTCTCCACCCCAAATCAACAGAATATACATTCTTCTCAGCACCACATCACACTTATTCCAAAACTGACCACATAGTTGGAAGGAAAGCACTCCTCCGCAAATGCAAAAGAACAGAAATTACAACCAACTGTCTCTCAGACCCCAGGGCAGTCAAACTGGACCTCAGGATGAAGAAACTCACTCAAAACCGCTCAACTACACGGAAACGGAGCAATCTGCTCCTGAGTGACTACTGGGTACATAGCGAAATGAAGACAGAATAAAGATGTTCTTTGAAACCAATGAGAACCAAGACACAACATACCAGAATCTCTGGGATACATTGAAAGCAGTGTGTAGAGGGAAACGTAGCATTAAATGCCCACAAGAGAAAGCAGGAAAGATCTAAAATGGACACCCTCACGTCCCAATTCAAAGAACCAGGGAAGCAAGAGCAAACACAATGCCTGAATCAGTCAGTCAACTTCCAACAGGGCTCCAAGAGAGAATGAACCACCATGCCTCTTTAAATCCACGTTTCTATTTGGAATCTTCAATGAGAGATGAGACACTAAGCAGCTAGTTTTGGTGGAATGGCTGATTTTGTCAATGTTTTCGGTGTGTGAGTGTGTGTGTGTGTGTGTACGTATGGATAACTAAATTAAACTGATAATCTGGATGCTTACATTTCCATTCATTTAATTTGTGTATGTGAGCCCACGCACACGTATATACACACACACTAACACTTCCAGAACACTGACTTAGTGAAGAACTGGATTTCCAGTGTGTCAGACAAATTTCAGAAAGCGCTGAAGAAGGGCATTTCTGATGGATTTCACCGTTCCTGGAATTTTATTTTCCTTTATAACTTAGAGTTCTTCTCTGGAGATTTAATAGATAAAAGTCTTTTGCAGTGTACGTTATTTCATTGTATTTTTATAATTTATTTGAATTGTCATTTTAAATTGACAAATAAAAATGATAGATATTTATGGTGTACAACATGATGTTTCATATATGTATACATTGTGGAATGACACAAAAATCAAGCTAATTAACACATTCGTTTCCTCACATACTGATTTTATGGTGATGAGAACATGTTTCAAATCTACTCTGATAGCACATTTCAAGTATACAGTACATAGTTACCCACTGTGGTTGCCGTGCTGTTCAACATATCTCTAGAACTATTCGTATCTGAAATTTTGTATCATTAGACTAACATCTCCCAATCCCTCCCCGGCCCCTGCCTCGGGTAAGCAGCGTTCTGCTCTCTACGACTCTGAGTTCCACTTTTTTACATTGCACATAGAAGTGAGATCGTGCAGTATTTGTATTTCTGTGTTTGCTTTTTAAAACTTTATGATGTATTGATGTATTTTTTCAGACAGTGTCGGAGTCTGTCACCAAGGCTGGAGTACAGTGACACAAACACGGCTCACCACGGCCTCCACCTCCCGGGGTCAAGAGATCCTCCCACTTCAGCCTCCTGAGTAGCTAGGACTACAGGCGTCCAACACCACACCTGGCTAATTTTTGTATTTTTTGTAGAGATGGTTGATCTCCAACTCCTGGGCTCAACTCTTCCTCCTCCCTTCTCCTCCCAAAGTCCTGGGATTACAGGCCTGAGCCACTGTGTCTGGCCTTTGCTTTATTTCACACAGTAGAACATCCTCTAGGCTCATTCATGTTGCTAATGATAAGATTTCTTTCTTTTTCAAGGCTGAATAGGATTCTATTGGATATATGTACCTATATAGATAGATAGATAGATAGATAGATAGACATTTATTATTATTGTTTTGGGGGGGATATGGTTTCGCTCGTGTTCCCCAGGCTGGAGTGCAGTGGCATGATTTCGGCTCACTACAACCTCTGCCTCCCAGGCTGAAGTGATTCTCCTGCCTCAGCTGAGATTAAAGGCATGTCCCATCATGTGCGGCCAATTTTGTGTTTCTAGGAGAGATGGGTTTTCACCATGTTGGCCAGGCTGGTCTCGAACTCCAACAATTCTACTTCAACTATTTATTGGATACAAATATTTATGTGTGAGAAACAAGATTTTCAAGAGTGAAAGATTTAAAAACGACTTAATTGTACATCAGTAAGAGGCTGGCTAACTAAATCAGAGTACGTTCATCCTTACAGAAGAATACTATGCAGCTAGAACAAAACCAAATGGAGGAAACTCTTCCAAATGGTAACTTGGAATGATGTTCAAGACTTATTGTAAAATAAGTTTACAGTAAGGTGTAAGGTACCTTATGGCAAAATTCTCTCAGAAATGTGTGTGTGTGGATTTCAAGTCATCCCAGTCCTAGAACATTGTGCTCTTTAGAGATGCCATACCTGTCTTTCCCTTTGTAATATCAAAGCAGTAATATCTTCTCTGGAGGCTTGTTGGGTGAATTGAATGGAAGAAAGTTAAGGAGGTACCAGAACCATTGCTGTTTCCCCTCCGTAGCCCTGCCACCCACTAAAGAAAGTTGGATGAGATTACTTAATGATTTCCCATTAAGTTGTATTTCCAAATATCATGATTACCATTTGAATGTAGTTGGTATGGAGCTTCGTGAGTGTGTGCTTCGTTTATTATGCATCACGTTCAGCTCCTTGTTATTTGCCTCCTAGTTATCATAGTAAAACTCTACTCCTCTACTCCGAGGAGCCCCTACCATCCGTATCGTCACTTTCCGGCCCAGCACTCTTCATGCTCGTTCGTTTAAAGCATTCTACATTGGGCAAATGAATCTTGGAAGGCAAAAGCTACTGAATTTAGCGAGTTTGTGGAGGCGTTCCCACCGATCAGCCAGGTGGAGTTCCACACACCCGATGACTGCACAGCTCCTATAAGGCAGCAATATGCTGCAAACCCAGACGGCCACTCTTCTCACCCCTCGTCCCTTTGCTGTTCTGGATAATGAGGTCAATAGTCACCTAGGCAACTTGCAAAACTAACTGAAATGGAGAAAGGCCTTCCGGCTGGTGACTAGCCGAGGTCCACCTGGCCCCAATAAGCTGCTGAACAAGAAGGGCTGCCAGAAATTTCCCCCTAGGGAATTTGGTGGAGACGAAGACCTGCTCACTGGACAACGGTTCCTCCCAGGATACCCCCAAGCTGAAGAAGCGGGCTCTGAGCCACCCCCTTTCACCCTCCTTTTCCCCACCCTGGCCTGCTGAAGGTGCGCGTCAGGATGCGGACTACTGAGCCCTAAAGAAATAAGTCCTTCCACTTTGACCCCACGGAGGATTGCCTGTGCGGATCTTCAACGAGTCTACCAGTGTCTAGACACGGGAGCAGTTCTGTCTGGCACAGCAGCTCCCTCAAGGAAGACAAGAGTGAGGAGAAAGGAAACTCAAGTCTGACCATTCTGTCCTGGGAGACAAGAGGAGGATCTCATCTCTCATCTTTCCAAGCAAGGCAACGAGACTTTCTCTCATCTTTCCAAGCAAGGCAAGGAGACTTTTTCTCATGAGGAAACAAAAAGAAGTTGGAAGGAACGAAAGCAGCCTGGAAGGTGAATTCCTAAGGATTGCCCATTGAAACTGACAAAATGGCCCTTGTTTGACGAGAGGAATGAGCAGAGCATTGATGTGGTCAAAAAGGACTCGAGTGAGACTTTCCCAGCATGTTTCTACCAAAGCTTTGTCTAAGTTTCGCAAAACACTCTCCTAATAAGCAGATGTTTGGCTCTTCAGAAAGTCAACATGCAAAATGCCTTGAGCGTCCCATAACACTGATGCCATGATGTTGCCTTTGGTCTGCCCTCCTTTTCCTTTGACTGGACCACTGCCATCTCTTGGTAGCCATCGCTTTGATGACGCTTTGTCTTCAGGATCATATTGGCAAAGCCATGTTCCAAATTCCGGTTACAATTTGTCAAACAGGTGCCCCAGGATCGTGATCCCTCCTGTTGAAAATTTCCACTGATAGCTCTCGTCGTCACTGCAGCTGATCTGGGCACAATGGTTTTCACAGCCACTGCAGGATTCATCTTCCACATCTTCTCATCTCTTCTTGAAACAAGCCATACCTCCGTAAAGAGTTGATTTCTTTGGGCTAGTGTCCTTAGAAGCTTTTCTTCAAACATCAATGATTTCTTCATTCTTCCACCCAAGCTTCACCGTCAATTGGATGTTTGCTCTTGCTGCAATTTTAGCGGAATTCAAGTTGCACTGATAGGAGGCCTTTTCAGTGGATGTCTCATCCTTCTTAGTGCCTCCAATGAGATCCAGTTCAGAAAGGTTGTAAGAAGTTAGTACATGTTTATTTTAGTGAAAACGAATTGAAATCCATGCATAGATTTCTCACCATGTACATTTTCTATGAACTTTCGGAAGACCCCCTGTACTGAATATTGCCCAAATCCTGGGAGAGAAGTGGATGCGGTCCACTTCCTGTCTTCAGTTTGCCCACAGTGGAGGAGTGCACAGAGCAGGGAAAGGCAGCCCCAGAGAGAGGCATGCCCTCCAGCATGCGGCAGACTGCTGGCCCAGTCCTGGCTCCATGGGTTGCTGTGTGGGCCCAGCAAGCTGACCAACCTCCCTGAACCTTAATTTAATCCTAGGTAGCCCAATTCCACTCGCTATTATAGGACTGCTGTGCAGGGACAGTCAATTAACTTAAGAAAAGGAACCTAGCTCCAAGGTTGGCAACCGGGAATTCCAGTTGATTCCATGGGCGGACCCCCTGAGGAATTCCCAAGCTGAAGTCTCGTGGAAGATGAGGTTCAGTGTGACTAGACTGAAGCACCAATCCAATGAAGGGGAAGTCCCACCCACTCTGCCCTGTGCCTGTATAAAGGTGAGGCGGGGCGGCCGCGCCACTCATTGAAGCCGCCAGTTGGGAGAGGAGCAGAGCCAGGCCGGTGCTCCCGAAGGCAGCAAGATGTTGCGAGCCACAGCTCCCTGCTGGTTCCCACCTGCATACCCAGAAGCTAAGAAGGTGGCCGAGGAGGCGGCCCACGAGGCAAGCCGCCATTTGGGAGAGGAGCAGAGCCAGGTCGGTGTTCCCGAAGGCAGCAAGATGTTGCGAGCCACAGCTCCCTGCTGGTTCCCACCTGCATGCCCAGAAGCCAAGAAGGTGGCCGAGGAGGCGGCCCTCGAGGCAAGCCGCCAGTTGGGAGAGGAGCAGAGCCAGGCCGGTGCTCCCGAAGGCAGCAAGATGTTGCGAGCCACAGCTCCCTGCTGGTTCCCACCTGCATACCCAGAAGCTAAGAAGGTGGCCGAGGAGGCGCCCCACGAGGCAAGCCGCCATTTGGGAGTGGAGCAGAGCCAGGTCGGTGTTCCCGAAGGCAGCAAGATGTTGCGAGCCACAGCTCCCTGCTGGTTCCCTCCTGCATACCCAGAAGCCAAGAAGGTGGCCGAGGAGGCGGCCCTCGAGGCTCCAGAATTCCCACTGCCCTCTCATCAGCCTGCCCAGAGCTTCGGGCTCTGCGTGCCCCAGATGCACAACCAGGCCTCAGCACTCGTGGACATCCGGGCGGAGCCCCAGAATAGGGGTCCGGCGGTGCCCCCAGCGTGGCCCAAGATGGCGACGGAGGCGTGGTACTTCCCCGCGCAGAGGGGGTCGGCCTGCTGCTTGCCAGCCGCCCCAAGGCTGACAGAGAGGCCCTGTGGAGTCCGCATCTCAGCCCCCAGGGAGAGGAAGAGGATCGCCCACTTTCCCAGCCCCTGCTTGGTCGCAGGTCGCACCGATGCCAAGAGAACCCGGGTGGCCGGCAGCAGCCAACGCTCCAATGGCTCCAGGGTCGGCACACAGCCACGGAAGACTGGTCGCAACAGACGGGGGAGGGCATGCAAGACCTCCACCACACTCAGCTCTAAGCGAATCGTCCGTCGTCCATCCTTACCGACTTGGAAGAAACCCATTATCCTCCGAAGGTCTCGCTGCCAAGTCCCCACCGTCATCCGCCGAGGCTATCTCCAACTGTTCACCAAAGAGTGTCTCAAGTTCTGCGCCTCCCAGCAGGAGGCCGAGGAGAAGGCGCTGAACGAGGAGAAGGTGGCCTACGACTGCAGCCCCAACAAGAACATGTACCTGAATGTGGTCCTGAACACCCTCAAGAGACTGAAGGGCCTGACCCCCAGCTCCATGCCGGGCCTCAGCAGGGCCGCCCTGTACAGCCGCCTCCAGGAGTTCCTGCTCACCCAGGACCAGCTCAAGGAGAACGGCTACCCCTTCCCGCACCCCGAGCGGCCCGGAGGCGCCGTCCTCTTCACTGGCCAGGGGAAGGGGCCCGGCGACTCCTCCTGCAGGGTCTGCTGCCGTTGTGGCACCGACTACCTGGTGTCCTCCTCGGGCCGCTGTCTACGCGACCAGTTGTGTTATTATCACTGGGGGCGGGTCCGCTCCAGCCAAGTGGCTGGAGGCCGGGTTAGCCAGTACACCTGCTGTGCAGCTGCTCCTGGCTCAGTGGGCTGCCAGGTGGCGAAGCAGCACGTGCGGGACGGCCGCAAGGAGAGCCTCCATGGCTTCGTGAAGACCTTCAAGAAAGAGTTTTCCACAGACGCTTATCCAGGAATCTACGCCATGGACTGTGAGATGTGCTACACCACGCATGGCCTGGAGCTGACCCGCGTCACCGTGGTGGACGCCGACATGCAAGTGGTGTACGACACCTTCGTCAAGCCCGACAACGAGATCGTGGACTACAACACCAGGTTTTCCGGAGTGACCGAGGCCGACGTCGCCAAGACGAGCGTCACGTTGCCCGAAGTCCAAGCCATCCTGCTGAGCTTTTTCAGCGCCCAAACCATCCTCATCGGGCACAGCCTGGAGAGCGATCTGCTGGCCCTCAAGCTGATCCACAGCACCGTGGTGGACACGGCCGTGCTCTTCCCGCACTACCTGGGTTTCCCCTACAAGCGTTCCCTCAGGAATCTCGCGGCCGACTACCTGGGACAGATCATCCAGGACAGCCAGGACGGCCACAACTCCAGCGAGGACGCAAACGCCTGCCTGCAGCTGGCGATGTGGAAGGTTCGACAGCGCGCCCAGATCCAGCCACGCCACCGGTCCGCCTCTCCCGCCGCCCTGGCCTGTCCTGAGCCCCAGGCCTCTTCCCAAACTGACATCGATCCCGAGAGCTAGCCCTGTCCACCTCGCCGCAAAGCGAAAGAAACTGGAGCAGCCGGCGGCAGGAGAGGGCCAAAAGCCAAGACTAACCCCGACCCCGGACTCCCAGTCCCCCGGAGTCCCTGCCGCGGGCCGTCATCCCTGTCCCCATCCCTCTGCCCCTCCCAGACCTCTGTCCTTCCACCAATGGGCTCCCCGAGGCCCCAGCCGCCACTCCCAGTCCCCGGAGACCCTGCCGCCGCCCCTGGCGCCTATGCCCATCCCTCTGCCCCTCCCAGACCTCTGGCCTTCCACCACTAGCCTCCCCCAGCCCACCTGGACTTCCCCGGCCTCTGACAACAAGGCCAGCCCCCAGGCCCACCAGCCTCCTGATCGTCTTCGTTCTTGGGCCTCTTCCCCTTCTGTGGGGCTGTCTGAACCTCCCCTCCCCCACCCGATTTTTCCCCCGCCCCCGGGGCAGGCGCAGAATAAATGTCTGTATGAAGTTAAAAATTAAAAATAAAAAAAAAGCTAAAAACCACTGAAAGTCCTTTGCTTTTGAATGTGCGCTTACCTGGTTTTCTCTAGAGGCACCACTGTGAGGTGGCTCAAGCCCTTAGGCTCTGGAGTTAGACATCTGGGTTCCCATTCCAATTCCACCACTTACTAGCTTTGTCATATTGGACGCATAACTTTTTTGCGCTTCTACTTCTTGATCTTTCAAGTGTCATCAGAAGATAATTAGACACCCACACAATAGCAATGGGAGATTTTAACACCCCACCGTCAACATGAAACAGATCAACGAGACAGAAAGTTGAAAAGGATATCCAGGAACTGAACTTAGCTCTGCACCAAGCAGACCGAATAGACATCTACATTAACTCTCCACCCCAAATCAACAGAATATACATTCTTCTCAGCACCACATCACACTTATTCCAAAACTGACCACATAGTTGGAAGGAAAGCACTCCTCCGCAAATGCAAAAGAACAGAAATTACAACCAACTGTCTCTCAGACCACAGGGCAGTCAAACTGGACCTCAGGATGAAGAAACTCACTCAAAACCGCTCAACTACACGGAAACGGAGCAATCTGCTCCTGAGTGACTACTGGGTACATAGCGAAATGAAGACAGAATAAAGATGTTCTTTGAAACCAATGAGAACAAAGACACAACATACCAGAATCTCTGGGATACATTGAAAGCAGTGTGTAGAGGGAAACGTAGCATTAAATGCCCACAAGAGAAAGCAGGAAAGATCTAAAATGGACACCCTCACGTCCCAATTCAAAGAACCAGGGAAGCAAGAGCAAACACAATGCCTGAATCAGTCAGTCAACTTCCAACAGGGCTCCAAGAGAGATTGAACCACCATGCCTCTTTAAATCCACGTTTCTATTTGGAATCTTCAATGAGAGATGAGACACTAAGCAGCTAGTTTTGGTGGAATGGCTGATTTTGTCAATGTTTTCGGTGTGTGAGTGTGTGTGTGTGTGTATGTATAGATAACTAAATTAAACTGATAATCTGGATGCTTACATTTCCATTCATTTAATTTGTGTATGTGAGCCCACGCACACGTATATACACACACACTAACACTTCCAGAACACTGACTTAGTGAAGAACTGGATTTCCAGTGTGTCAGACAAATTTCAGAAAGCGCTGAAGAAGGGCATTTCTGATGGATTTCACCGTTCCTGGAATTTTATTTTCCTTTATAACTTAGAGTTCTTCTCTGGAGATTTAATAGATAAAAGTCTTTTGCAGTGTACGTTATTTCATTGTATTTTTATAATTTATTTAAATTGTCATTTTAAATTGACAAATAAAAATGATAGATATTTATGGTGTACAACATGATGTTTCATATATGTATACATTGTGGAATGACACAAAAATCAAGCTAATTAACACATTCGTTTCCTCACATACTGATTTTATGGTGATGAGAACATGTTTCAAATCTACTCTGATAGCACATTTCAAGTATACAGTACATAGTTACCCACTGTGGTTGCCGTGCTGTTCAACATATCTCTAGAACTATTCGTATCTGAAATTTTGTATCATTAGACTAACATCTCCCAATCCCTCCCCGGCCCCTGCCTCGGGTAAGCAGCGTTCTGCTCTCTACGACTCTGAGTTCCACTTTTTTACATTGCACATAGAAGTGAGATCGTGCAGTATTTGTATTTCTGTGTTTGCTTTTTAAAACTTTATGATGTATTGATGTATTTTTTCAGACAGTGTCGGAGTCTGTCACCAAGGCTGGAGTACAGTGACACAAACACGGCTCACCACGGCCTCCACCTCCCGGGGTCAAGAGATCCTCCCACTTCAGCCTCCTGAGTAGCTAGGACTACAGGCGTCCAACACCACACCTGGCTAATTTTTGTATTTTTTGTAGAGATGGTTGATCTCCAACTCCTGGGCTCAACTCTTCCTCCTCCCTTCTCCTCCCAAAGTCCTGGGATTACAGGCCTGAGCCACTGTGTCTGGCCTTTGCTTTATTTCACACAGTAGAACATCCTCTAGGCTCATTCATGTTGCTAATGATAAGATTTCTTTCTTTTTCAAGGCTGAATAGGATTCTATTGGATATATGTACCTATATAGATAGATAGATAGATAGATAGATAGACATTTATTATTATTGTTTTGGGGGGGATATGGTTTCGCTCGTGTTCCCCAGGCTGGAGTGCAGTGGCATGATTTCGGCTCACTACAACCTCTGCCTCCCAGGCTGAAGTGATTCTCCTGCCTCAGCTGAGATTAAAGGCATGTCCCATCATGTGCGGCCAATTTTGTGTTTCTAGGAGAGATGGGTTTTCACCATGTTGGCCAGGCTGGTCTCGAACTCCAACAATTCTACTTCAACTATTTATTGGATACAAATATTTATGTGTGAGAAACAAGATTTTCAAGAGTGAAAGATTTAAAAACGACTTAATTGTACATCAGTAAGAGGCTGGCTAACTAAATCAGAGTACGTTCATCCTTACAGAAGAATACTATGCAGCTAGAACAAAACCAAATGGAGGAAACTCTTCCAAATGGTAACTTGGAATGATGTTCAAGACTTATTGTAAAATAAGTTTACAGTAAGGTGTAAGGTACCTTATGGCAAAATTCTCTCAGAAATGTGTGTGTGTGGATTTCAAGTCATCCCAGTCCTAGAACATTGTGCTCTTTAGAGATGCCATACCTGTCTTTCCCTTTGTAATATCAAAGCAGTAATATCTTCTCTGGAGGCTTGTTGGGTGAATTGAATGGAAGAAAGTTAAGGAGGTACCAGAACCATTGCTGTTTCCCCTCCGTAGCCCTGCCACCCACTAAAGAAAGTTGGATGAGATTACTTAATGATTTCCCATTAAGTTGTATTTCCAAATATCATGATTACCATTTGAATGTAGTTGGTATGGAGCTTCGTGAGTGTGTGCTTCATTTATTATGCATCACGTTCAGCTCCTTGTTATTTGCCTCCTAGTTATCATAGTAAAACTCTACTCCTCTACTCCGAGGAGCCCCTACCATCCGTATCGTCACTTTCCGGCCCAGCACTCTTCATGCTCGTTCGTTTAAAGCATTCTACATTGGACAAATGAATCTTGGAAGGCAAAAGCTACTGAATTTAGCGAGTTTGTGGAGGCGTTCCCACCGATCAGCCAGGTGGAGTTCCACACACCCGATGACTGCACAGCTCCTATAAGGCAGCAATATGCTGCAAACCCAGACGGCCACTCTTCTCACCCCTCGTCCCTTTGCTGTTCTGGATAATGAGGTCAATAGTCACCTAGGCAACTTGCAAAACTAACTGAAATGGAGAAAGGCCTTCCGGCTGGTGACTAGCCGAGGTCCACCTGGCCCCAATAAGCTGCTGAACAAGAAGGGCTGCCAGAAATTTCCCCCTAGGGAATTTGGTGGAGACGAAGACCTGCTCACTGGACAACGGTTCCTCCCAGGATACCCCCAAGCTGAAGAAGCGGGCTCTGAGCCACCCCCTTTCACCCTCCTTTTCCCCACCCTGGCCTGCTGAAGGTGCGCGTCAGGATGCGGACTACTGAGCCCTAAAGAAATAAGTCCTTCCACTTTGACCCCACGGAGGATTGCCTGTGCGGATCTTCAACGAGTCTACCAGTGTCTAGACACGGGAGCAGTTCTGTCTGGCACAGCAGCTCCCTCAAGGAAGACAAGAGTGAGGAGAAAGGAAACTCAAGTCTGACCATTCTGTCCTGGGAGACAAGAGGAGGATCTCATCTCTCATCTTTCCAAGCAAGGCAACGAGACTTTCTCTCATCTTTCCAAGCAAGGCAAGGAGACTTTTTCTCATGAGGAAACAAAAAGAAGTTGGAAGGAACGAAACCAGCCTGGAAGGTGAATTCCTAAGGATTGCCCATTGAAACTGACAAAATGGCCCTTGTTTGACGAGAGGAATGAGCAGAGCATTGATGTGGTCAAAAAGGACTCGAGTGAGACTTTCCCAGCATGTTTCTACCAAAGCTTTGTCTAAGTTTCGCAAAACACTCTCCTAATAAGCAGATGTTTGGCTCTTCAGAAAGTCAACATGCAAAATGCCTTGAGCGTCCCATAACACTGATGCCATGATGTTGCCTTTGGTCTGCCCTCCTTTTCCTTTGACTGGACCACTGCCATCTCTTGGTAGCCATCGCTTTGATGACGCTTTGTCTTCAGGATCATATTGGCAAAGCCATGTTCCAAATTCCGGTTACAATTTGTCAAACAGGTGCCCCAGGATCGTGATCCCTCCTGTTGAAAATTTCCACTGATAGCTCTCGTCGTCACTGCAGCTGATCTGGGCACAATGGTTTTCACAGCCACTGCAGGATTCATCTTCCACATCTTCTCATCTCTTCTTGAAACAAGCCATACCTCCGTAAAGAGTTGATTTCTTTGGGCTAGTGTCCTTAGAAGCTTTTCTTCAAACATCAATGATTTCTTCATTCTTCCACCCAAGCTTCACCGTCAATTGGATGTTTGCTCTTGCTGCAATTTTAGCGGAATTCAAGTTGCACTGATAGGAGGCCTTTTCAGTGGATGTCTCATCCTTCTTAGTGCCTCCAATGAGATCCAGTTCAGAAAGGTTGTAAGAAGTTAGTACATGTTTATTTTAGTGAAAACGAATTGAAATCCATGCATAGATTTCTCACCATGTACATTTTCTATGAACTTTCGGAAGACCCCCTGTACTGAATATTGCCCAAATCCTGGGAGAGAAGTGGATGCGGTCCACTTCCTGTCTTCAGTTTGCCCACAGTGGAGGAGTGCACAGAGCAGGGAAAGGCAGCCCCAGAGAGAGGCATGCCCTCCAGCATGCGGCAGACTGCTGGCCCAGTCCTGGCTCCATGGGTTGCTGTGTGGGCCCAGCAAGCTGACCAACCTCCCTGAACCTTAATTTAATCCTAGGTAGCCCAATTCCACTCGCTATTATAGGACTGCTGTGCAGGGACAGTCAATTAACTTAAGAAAAGGAACCTAGCTCCAAGGTTGGCAACCGGGAATTCCAGTTGATTCCATGGGCGGACCCCCTGAGGAATTCCCAAGCTGAAGTCTCGTGGAAGATGAGGTTCAGTGTGACTAGACTGAAGCACCAATCCAATGAAGGGGAAGTCCCACCCACTCTGCCCTGTGCCTGTATAAAGGTGAGGCGGGGCGGCCGCGCCACTCATTGAAGCCGCCAGTTGGGAGAGGAGCAGAGCCAGGCCGGTGCTCCCGAAGGCAGCAAGATGTTGCGAGCCACAGCTCCCTGCTGGTTCCCACCTGCATACCCAGAAGCTAAGAAGGTGGCCGAGGAGGCGGCCCACGAGGCAAGCCGCCATTTGGGAGAGGAGCAGAGCCAGGTCGGTGTTCCCGAAGGCAGCAAGATGTTGCGAGCCACAGCTCCCTGCTGGTTCCCACCTGCATGCCCAGAAGCCAAGAAGGTGGCCGAGGAGGCGGCCCTCGAGGCAAGCCGCCAGTTGGGAGAGGAGCAGAGCCAGGCCGGTGCTCCCGAAGGCAGCAAGATGTTGCGAGCCACAGCTCCCTGCTGGTTCCCACCTGCATACCCAGAAGCTAAGAAGGTGGCCGAGGAGGCGCCCCACGAGGCAAGCCGCCATTTGGGAGTGGAGCAGAGCCAGGTCGGTGTTCCCGAAGGCAGCAAGATGTTGCGAGCCACAGCTCCCTGCTGGTTCCCTCCTGCATACCCAGAAGCCAAGAAGGTGGCCGAGGAGGCGGCCCTCGAGGCTCCAGAATTCCCACTGCCCTCTCATCAGCCTGCCCAGAGCTTCGGGCTCTGCGTGCCCCAGATGCACAACCAGGCCTCAGCACTCGTGGACATCCGGGCGGAGCCCCAGAATAGGGGTCCGGCGGTGCCCCCAGCGTGGCCCAAGATGGCGACGGAGGCGTGGTACTTCCCCGCGCAGAGGGGGTCGGCCTGCTGCTTGCCAGCCGCCCCAAGGCTGACAGAGAGGCCCTGTGGAGTCCGCATCTCAGCCCCCAGGGAGAGGAAGAGGATCGCCCACTTTCCCAGCCCCTGCTTGGTCGCAGGTCGCACCGATGCCAAGAGAACCCGGGTGGCCGGCAGCAGCCAACGCTCCAATGGCTCCAGGGTCGGCACACAGCCACGGAAGACTGGTCGCAACAGACGGGGGAGGGCATGCAAGACCTCCACCACACTCAGCTCTAAGCGAATCGTCCGTCGTCCATCCTTACCGACTTGGAAGAAACCCATTATCCTCCGAAGGTCTCGCTGCCAAGTCCCCACCGTCATCCGCCGAGGCTATCTCCAACTGTTCACCAAAGAGTGTCTCAAGTTCTGCGCCTCCCAGCAGGAGGCCGAGGAGAAGGCGCTGAACGAGGAGAAGGTGGCCTACGACTGCAGCCCCAACAAGAACATGTACCTGAATGTGGTCCTGAACACCCTCAAGAGACTGAAGGGCCTGACCCCCAGCTCCATGCCGGGCCTCAGCAGGGCCGCCCTGTACAGCCGCCTCCAGGAGTTCCTGCTCACCCAGGACCAGCTCAAGGAGAACGGCTACCCCTTCCCGCACCCCGAGCGGCCCGGAGGCGCCGTCCTCTTCACTGGCCAGGGGAAGGGGCCCGGCGACTCCTCCTGCAGGGTCTGCTGCCGTTGTGGCACCGACTACCTGGTGTCCTCCTCGGGCCGCTGTCTACGCGACCAGTTGTGTTATTATCACTGGGGGCGGGTCCGCTCCAGCCAAGTGGCTGGAGGCCGGGTTAGCCAGTACACCTGCTGTGCAGCTGCTCCTGGCTCAGTGGGCTGCCAGGTGGCGAAGCAGCACGTGCGGGACGGCCGCAAGGAGAGCCTCCATGGCTTCGTGAAGACCTTCAAGAAAGAGTTTTCCACAGACGCTTATCCAGGAATCTACGCCATGGACTGTGAGATGTGCTACACCACGCATGGCCTGGAGCTGACCCGCGTCACCGTGGTGGACGCCGACATGCAAGTGGTGTACGACACCTTCGTCAAGCCCGACAACGAGATCGTGGACTACAACACCAGGTTTTCCGGAGTGACCGAGGCCGACGTCGCCAAGACGAGCGTCACGTTGCCCGAAGTCCAAGCCATCCTGCTGAGCTTTTTCAGCGCCCAAACCATCCTCATCGGGCACAGCCTGGAGAGCGATCTGCTGGCCCTCAAGCTGATCCACAGCACCGTGGTGGACACGGCCGTGCTCTTCCCGCACTACCTGGGTTTCCCCTACAAGCGTTCCCTCAGGAATCTCGCGGCCGACTACCTGGGACAGATCATCCAGGACAGCCAGGACGGCCACAACTCCAGCGAGGACGCAAACGCCTGCCTGCAGCTGGCGATGTGGAAGGTTCGACAGCGCGCCCAGATCCAGCCACGCCACCGGTCCGCCTCTCCCGCCGCCCTGGCCTGTCCTGAGCCCCAGGCCTCTTCCCAAACTGACATCGATCCCGAGAGCTAGCCCTGTCCACCTCGCCGCAAAGCGAAAGAAACTGGAGCAGCCGGCGGCAGGAGAGGGCCAAAAGCCAAGACTAACCCCGACCCCGGACTCCCAGTCCCCCGGAGTCCCTGCCGCGGGCCGTCATCCCTGTCCCCATCCCTCTGCCCCTCCCAGACCTCTGTCCTTCCACCAATGGGCTCCCCGAGGCCCCAGCCGCCACTCCCAGTCCCCGGAGACCCTGCCGCCGCCCCTGGCGCCTATGCCCATCCCTCTGCCCCTCCCAGACCTCTGGCCTTCCACCACTAGCCTCCCCCAGCCCACCTGGACTTCCCCGGCCTCTGACATCAAGGCCAGCCCCCAGGCCCACCAGCCTCCTGATCGTCTTCGTTCTTGGGCCTCTTCCCCTTCTGTGGGGCTGTCTGAACCTCCCCTCCCCCACCCGATTTTTCCCCCGCCCCCGGGGCAGGCGCAGAATAAATGTCTGTATGAAGTTAAAAATTAAAAATAAAAAAAAAGCTAAAAACCACTCAAAGTCCTTTGCTTTTGAATGTGCGCTTACCTGGTTTTCTCTAGAGGCACCACTGTGAGGTGGCTCAAGCCCTTAGGCTCTGGAGTTAGACATCTGGGTTCCCATTCCAATTCCACCACTTACTAGCTTTGTCATATTGGACGCATAACTTTTTTGCGCTTCTACTTCTTGATCTTTCAAGTGTCATCAGAAGATAATTAGACACCCACACAATAGCAATGGGAGATTTTAACACCCCACCGTCAACATGAAACAGATCAACGAGACAGAAAGTTGAAAAGGATATCCAGGAACTGAACTTAGCTCTGCACCAAGCAGACCGAATAGACATCTACATTAACTCTCCACCCCAAATCAACAGAATATACATTCTTCTCAGCACCACATCACACTTATTCCAAAACTGACCACATAGTTGGAAGGAAAGCACTCCTCCGCAAATGCAAAAGAACAGAAATTACAACCAACTGTCTCTCAGACCACAGGGCAGTCAAACTGGACCTCAGGATGAAGAAACTCACTCAAAACCGCTCAACTACACGGAAACGGAGCAATCTGCTCCTGAGTGACTACTGGGTACATAGCGAAATGAAGACAGAATAAAGATGTTCTTTGAAACCAATGAGAACAAAGACACAACATACCAGAATCTCTGGGATACATTGAAAGCAGTGTGTAGAGGGAAACGTAGCATTAAATGCCCACAAGAGAAAGCAGGAAAGATCTAAAATGGACACCCTCACGTCCCAATTCAAAGAACCAGGGAAGCAAGAGCAAACACAATGCCTGAATCAGTCAGTCAACTTCCAACAGGGCTCCAAGAGAGATTGAACCACCATGCCTCTTTAAATCCACGTTTCTATTTGGAATCTTCAATGAGAGATGAGACACTAAGCAGCTAGTTTTGGTGGAATGGCTGATTTTGTCAATGTTTTCGGTGTGTGAGTGTGTGTGTGTGTGTATGTATAGATAACTAAATTAAACTGATAATCTGGATGCTTACATTTCCATTCATTTAATTTGTGTATGTGAGCCCACGCACACGTATATACACACACACTAACACTTCCAGAACACTGACTTAGTGAAGAACTGGATTTCCAGTGTGTCAGACAAATTTCAGAAAGCGCTGAAGAAGGGCATTTCTGATGGATTTCACCGTTCCTGGAATTTTATTTTCCTTTATAACTTAGAGTTCTTCTCTGGAGATTTAATAGATAAAAGTCTTTTGCAGTGTACGTTATTTCATTGTATTTTTATAATTTATTTAAATTGTCATTTTAAATTGACAAATAAAAATGATAGATATTTATGGTGTACAACATGATGTTTCATATATGTATACATTGTGGAATGACACAAAAATCAAGCTAATTAACACATTCGTTTCCTCACATACTGATTTTATGGTGATGAGAACATGTTTCAAATCTACTCTGATAGCACATTTCAAGTATACAGTACATAGTTACCCACTGTGGTTGCCGTGCTGTTCAACATATCTCTAGAACTATTCGTATCTGAAATTTTGTATCATTAGACTAACATCTCCCAATCCCTCCCCGGCCCCTGCCTCGGGTAAGCAGCGTTCTGCTCTCTACGACTCTGAGTTCCACTTTTTTACATTGCACATAGAAGTGAGATCGTGCAGTATTTGTATTTCTGTGTTTGCTTTTTAAAACTTTATGATGTATTGATGTATTTTTTCAGACAGTGTCGGAGTCTGTCACCAAGGCTGGAGTACAGTGACACAAACACGGCTCACCACGGCCTCCACCTCCCGGGGTCAAGAGATCCTCCCACTTCAGCCTCCTGAGTAGCTAGGACTACAGGCGTCCAACACCACACCTGGCTAATTTTTGTATTTTTTGTAGAGATGGTTGATCTCCAACTCCTGGGCTCAACTCTTCCTCCTCCCTTCTCCTCCCAAAGTCCTGGGATTACAGGCCTGAGCCACTGTGTCTGGCCTTTGCTTTATTTCACACAGTAGAACATCCTCTAGGCTCATTCATGTTGCTAATGATAAGATTTCTTTCTTTTTCAAGGCTGAATAGGATTCTATTGGATATATGTACCTATATAGATAGATAGATAGATAGATAGATAGACATTTATTATTATTGTTTTGGGGGGGATATGGTTTCGCTCGTGTTCCCCAGGCTGGAGTGCAGTGGCATGATTTCGGCTCACTACAACCTCTGCCTCCCAGGCTGAAGTGATTCTCCTGCCTCAGCTGAGATTAAAGGCATGTCCCATCATGTGCGGCCAATTTTGTGTTTCTAGGAGAGATGGGTTTTCACCATGTTGGCCAGGCTGGTCTCGAACTCCAACAATTCTACTTCAACTATTTATTGGATACAAATATTTATGTGTGAGAAACAAGATTTTCAAGAGTGAAAGATTTAAAAACGACTTAATTGTACATCAGTAAGAGGCTGGCTAACTAAATCAGAGTACGTTCATCCTTACAGAAGAATACTATGCAGCTAGAACAAAACCAAATGGAGGAAACTCTTCCAAATGGTAACTTGGAATGATGTTCAAGACTTATTGTAAAATAAGTTTACAGTAAGGTGTAAGGTACCTTATGGCAAAATTCTCTCAGAAATGTGTGTGTGTGGATTTCAAGTCATCCCAGTCCTAGAACATTGTGCTCTTTAGAGATGCCATACCTGTCTTTCCCTTTGTAATATCAAAGCAGTAATATCTTCTCTGGAGGCTTGTTGGGTGAATTGAATGGAAGAAAGTTAAGGAGGTACCAGAACCATTGCTGTTTCCCCTCCGTAGCCCTGCCACCCACTAAAGAAAGTTGGATGAGATTACTTAATGATTTCCCATTAAGTTGTATTTCCAAATATCATGATTACCATTTGAATGTAGTTGGTATGGAGCTTCGTGAGTGTGTGCTTCGTTTATTATGCATCACGTTCAGCTCCTTGTTATTTGCCTCCTAGTTATCATAGTAAAACTCTACTCCTCTACTCCGAGGAGCCCCTACCATCCGTATCGTCACTTTCCGGCCCAGCACTCTTCATGCTCGTTCGTTTAAAGCATTCTACATTGGACAAATGAATCTTGGAAGGCAAAAGCTACTGAATTTAGCGAGTTTGTGGAGGCGTTCCCACCGATCAGCCAGGTGGAGTTCCACACACCCGATGACTGCACAGCTCCTATAAGGCAGCAATATGCTGCAAACCCAGACGGCCACTCTTCTCACCCCTCGTCCCTTTGCTGTTCTGGATAATGAGGTCAATAGTCACCTAGGCAACTTGCAAAACTAACTGAAATGGAGAAAGGCCTTCCGGCTGGTGACTAGCCGAGGTCCACCTGGCCCCAATAAGCTGCTGAACAAGAAGGGCTGCCAGAAATTTCCCCCTAGGGAATTTGGTGGAGACGAAGACCTGCTCACTGGACAACGGTTCCTCCCAGGATACCCCCAAGCTGAAGAAGCGGGCTCTGAGCCACCCCCTTTCACCCTCCTTTTCCCCACCCTGGCCTGCTGAAGGTGCGCGTCAGGATGCGGACTACTGAGCCCTAAAGAAATAAGTCCTTCCACTTTGACCCCACGGAGGATTGCCTGTGCGGATCTTCAACGAGTCTACCAGTGTCTAGACACGGGAGCAGTTCTGTCTGGCACAGCAGCTCCCTCAAGGAAGACAAGAGTGAGGAGAAAGGAAACTCAAGTCTGACCATTCTGTCCTGGGAGACAAGAGGAGGATCTCATCTCTCATCTTTCCAAGCAAGGCAACGAGACTTTCTCTCATCTTTCCAAGCAAGGCAAGGAGACTTTTTCTCATGAGGAAACAAAAAGAAGTTGGAAGGAACGAAACCAGCCTGGAAGGTGAATTCCTAAGGATTGCCCATTGAAACTGACAAAATGGCCCTTGTTTGACGAGAGGAATGAGCAGAGCATTGATGTGGTCAAAAAGGACTCGAGTGAGACTTTCCCAGCATGTTTCTACCAAAGCTTTGTCTAAGTTTCGCAAAACACTCTCCTAATAAGCAGATGTTTGGCTCTTCAGAAAGTCAACATGCAAAATGCCTTGAGCGTCCCATAACACTGATGCCATGATGTTGCCTTTGGTCTGCCCTCCTTTTCCTTTGACTGGACCACTGCCATCTCTTGGTAGCCATCGCTTTGATGACGCTTTGTCTTCAGGATCATATTGGCAAAGCCATGTTCCAAATTCCGGTTACAATTTGTCAAACAGGTGCCCCAGGATCGTGATCCCTCCTGTTGAAAATTTCCACTGATAGCTCTCGTCGTCACTGCAGCTGATCTGGGCACAATGGTTTTCACAGCCACTGCAGGATTCATCTTCCACATCTTCTCATCTCTTCTTGAAACAAGCCATACCTCCGTAAAGAGTTGATTTCTTTGGGCTAGTGTCCTTAGAAGCTTTTCTTCAAACATCAATGATTTCTTCATTCTTCCACCCAAGCTTCACCGTCAATTGGATGTTTGCTCTTGCTGCAATTTTAGCGGAATTCAAGTTGCACTGATAGGAGGCCTTTTCAGTGGATGTCTCATCCTTCTTAGTGCCTCCAATGAGATCCAGTTCAGAAAGGTTGTAAGAAGTTAGTACATGTTTATTTTAGTGAAAACGAATTGAAATCCATGCATAGATTTCTCACCATGTACATTTTCTATGAACTTTCGGAAGACCCCCTGTACTGAATATTGCCCAAATCCTGGGAGAGAAGTGGATGCGGTCCACTTCCTGTCTTCAGTTTGCCCACAGTGGAGGAGTGCACAGAGCAGGGAAAGGCAGCCCCAGAGAGAGGCATGCCCTCCAGCATGCGGCAGACTGCTGGCCCAGTCCTGGCTCCATGGGTTGCTGTGTGGGCCCAGCAAGCTGACCAACCTCCCTGAACCTTAATTTAATCCTAGGTAGCCCAATTCCACTCGCTATTATAGGACTGCTGTGCAGGGACAGTCAATTAACTTAAGAAAAGGAACCTAGCTCCAAGGTTGGCAACCGGGAATTCCAGTTGATTCCATGGGCGGACCCCCTGAGGAATTCCCAAGCTGAAGTCTCGTGGAAGATGAGGTTCAGTGTGACTAGACTGAAGCACCAATCCAATGAAGGGGAAGTCCCACCCACTCTGCCCTGTGCCTGTATAAAGGTGAGGCGGGGCGGCCGCGCCACTCATTGAAGCCGCCAGTTGGGAGAGGAGCAGAGCCAGGCCGGTGCTCCCGAAGGCAGCAAGATGTTGCGAGCCACAGCTCCCTGCTGGTTCCCACCTGCATACCCAGAAGCTAAGAAGGTGGCCGAGGAGGCGGCCCACGAGGCAAGCCGCCATTTGGGAGAGGAGCAGAGCCAGGTCGGTGTTCCCGAAGGCAGCAAGATGTTGCGAGCCACAGCTCCCTGCTGGTTCCCACCTGCATGCCCAGAAGCCAAGAAGGTGGCCGAGGAGGCGGCCCTCGAGGCAAGCCGCCAGTTGGGAGAGGAGCAGAGCCAGGCCGGTGCTCCCGAAGGCAGCAAGATGTTGCGAGCCACAGCTCCCTGCTGGTTCCCACCTGCATACCCAGAAGCTAAGAAGGTGGCCGAGGAGGCGCCCCACGAGGCAAGCCGCCATTTGGGAGTGGAGCAGAGCCAGGTCGGTGTTCCCGAAGGCAGCAAGATGTTGCGAGCCACAGCTCCCTGCTGGTTCCCTCCTGCATACCCAGAAGCCAAGAAGGTGGCCGAGGAGGCGGCCCTCGAGGCTCCAGAATTCCCACTGCCCTCTCATCAGCCTGCCCAGAGCTTCGGGCTCTGCGTGCCCCAGATGCACAACCAGGCCTCAGCACTCGTGGACATCCGGGCGGAGCCCCAGAATAGGGGTCCGGCGGTGCCCCCAGCGTGGCCCAAGATGGCGACGGAGGCGTGGTACTTCCCCGCGCAGAGGGGGTCGGCCTGCTGCTTGCCAGCCGCCCCAAGGCTGACAGAGAGGCCCTGTGGAGTCCGCATCTCAGCCCCCAGGGAGAGGAAGAGGATCGCCCACTTTCCCAGCCCCTGCTTGGTCGCAGGTCGCACCGATGCCAAGAGAACCCGGGTGGCCGGCAGCAGCCAACGCTCCAATGGCTCCAGGGTCGGCACACAGCCACGGAAGACTGGTCGCAACAGACGGGGGAGGGCATGCAAGACCTCCACCACACTCAGCTCTAAGCGAATCGTCCGTCGTCCATCCTTACCGACTTGGAAGAAACCCATTATCCTCCGAAGGTCTCGCTGCCAAGTCCCCACCGTCATCCGCCGAGGCTATCTCCAACTGTTCACCAAAGAGTGTCTCAAGTTCTGCGCCTCCCAGCAGGAGGCCGAGGAGAAGGCGCTGAACGAGGAGAAGGTGGCCTACGACTGCAGCCCCAACAAGAACATGTACCTGAATGTGGTCCTGAACACCCTCAAGAGACTGAAGGGCCTGACCCCCAGCTCCATGCCGGGCCTCAGCAGGGCCGCCCTGTACAGCCGCCTCCAGGAGTTCCTGCTCACCCAGGACCAGCTCAAGGAGAACGGCTACCCCTTCCCGCTCCCCGAGCGGCCCGGAGGCGCCGTCCTCTTCACTGGCCAGGGGAAGGGGCCCGGCGACTCCTCCTGCAGGGTCTGCTGCCGTTGTGGCACCGACTACCTGGTGTCCTCCTCGGGCCGCTGTCTACGCGACCAGTTGTGTTATTATCACTGGGGGCGGGTCCGCTCCAGCCAAGTGGCTGGAGGCCGGGTTAGCCAGTACACCTGCTGTGCAGCTGCTCCTGGCTCAGTGGGCTGCCAGGTGGCGAAGCAGCACGTGCGGGACGGCCGCAAGGAGAGCCTCCATGGCTTCGTGAAGACCTTCAAGAAAGAGTTTTCCACAGACGCTTATCCAGGAATCTACGCCATGGACTGTGAGATGTGCTACACCACGCATGGCCTGGAGCTGACCCGCGTCACCGTGGTGGACGCCGACATGCAAGTGGTGTACGACACCTTCGTCAAGCCCGACAACGAGATCGTGGACTACAACACCAGGTTTTCCGGAGTGACCGAGGCCGACGTCGCCAAGACGAGCGTCACGTTGCCCGAAGTCCAAGCCATCCTGCTGAGCTTTTTCAGCGCCCAAACCATCCTCATCGGGCACAGCCTGGAGAGCGATCTGCTGGCCCTCAAGCTGATCCACAGCACCGTGGTGGACACGGCCGTGCTCTTCCCGCACTACCTGGGTTTCCCCTACAAGCGTTCCCTCAGGAATCTCGCGGCCGACTACCTGGGACAGATCATCCAGGACAGCCAGGACGGCCACAACTCCAGCGAGGACGCAAACGCCTGCCTGCAGCTGGCGATGTGGAAGGTTCGACAGCGCGCCCAGATCCAGCCACGCCACCGGTCCGCCTCTCCCGCCGCCCTGGCCTGTCCTGAGCCCCAGGCCTCTTCCCAAACTGACATCGATCCCGAGAGCTAGCCCTGTCCACCTCGCCGCAAAGCGAAAGAAACTGGAGCAGCCGGCGGCAGGAGAGGGCCAAAAGCCAAGACTAACCCCGACCCCGGACTCCCAGTCCCCCGGAGTCCCTGCCGCGGGCCGTCATCCCTGTCCCCATCCCTCTGCCCCTCCCAGACCTCTGTCCTTCCACCAATGGGCTCCCCGAGGCCCCAGCCGCCACTCCCAGTCCCCGGAGACCCTGCCGCCGCCCCTGGCGCCTATGCCCATCCCTCTGCCCCTCCCAGACCTCTGGCCTTCCACCACTAGCCTCCCCCAGCCCACCTGGACTTCCCCGGCCTCTGACATCAAGGCCAGCCCCCAGGCCCACCAGCCTCCTGATCGTCTTCGTTCTTGGGCCTCTTCCCCTTCTGTGGGGCTGTCTGAACCTCCCCTCCCCCACCCGATTTTTCCCCCGCCCCCGGGGCAGGCGCAGAATAAATGTCTGTATGAAGTTAAAAATTAAAAATAAAAAAAAAGCTAAAAACCACTCAAAGTCCTTTGCTTTTGAATGTGCGCTTACCTGGTTTTCTCTAGAGGCACCACTGTGAGGTGGCTCAAGCCCTTAGGCTCTGGAGTTAGACATCTGGGTTCCCATTCCAATTCCACCACTTACTAGCTTTGTCATATTGGACGCATAACTTTTTTGCGCTTCTACTTCTTGATCTTTCAAGTGTCATCAGAAGATAATTAGACACCCACACAATAGCAATGGGAGATTTTAACACCCCACCGTCAACATGAAACAGATCAACGAGACAGAAAGTTGAAAAGGATATCCAGGAACTGAACTTAGCTCTGCACCAAGCAGACCGAATAGACATCTACATTAACTCTCCACCCCAAATCAACAGAATATACATTCTTCTCAGCACCACATCACACTTATTCCAAAACTGACCACATAGTTGGAAGGAAAGCACTCCTCCGCAAATGCAAAAGAACAGAAATTACAACCAACTGTCTCTCAGACCACAGGGCAGTCAAACTGGACCTCAGGATGAAGAAACTCACTCAAAACCGCTCAACTACACGGAAACGGAGCAATCTGCTCCTGAGTGACTACTGGGTACATAGCGAAATGAAGACAGAATAAAGATGTTCTTTGAAACCAATGAGAACAAAGACACAACATACCAGAATCTCTGGGATACATTGAAAGCAGTGTGTAGAGGGAAACGTAGCATTAAATGCCCACAAGAGAAAGCAGGAAAGATCTAAAATGGACACCCTCACGTCCCAATTCAAAGAACCAGGGAAGCAAGAGCAAACACAATGCCTGAATCAGTCAGTCAACTTCCAACAGGGCTCCAAGAGAGATTGAACCACCATGCCTCTTTAAATCCACGTTTCTATTTGGAATCTTCAATGAGAGATGAGACACTAAGCAGCTAGTTTTGGTGGAATGGCTGATTTTGTCAATGTTTTCGGTGTGTGAGTGTGTGTGTGTGTGTATGTATAGATAACTAAATTAAACTGATAATCTGGATGCTTACATTTCCATTCATTTAATTTGTGTATGTGAGCCCACGCACACGTATATACACACACACTAACACTTCCAGAACACTGACTTAGTGAAGAACTGGATTTCCAGTGTGTCAGACAAATTTCAGAAAGCGCTGAAGAAGGGCATTTCTGATGGATTTCACCGTTCCTGGAATTTTATTTTCCTTTATAACTTAGAGTTCTTCTCTGGAGATTTAATAGATAAAAGTCTTTTGCAGTGTACGTTATTTCATTGTATTTTTATAATTTATTTAAATTGTCATTTTAAATTGACAAATAAAAATGATAGATATTTATGGTGTACAACATGATGTTTCATATATGTATACATTGTGGAATGACACAAAAATCAAGCTAATTAACACATTCGTTTCCTCACATACTGATTTTATGGTGATGAGAACATGTTTCAAATCTACTCTGATAGCACATTTCAAGTACACAGTACATAGTTACCCACTGTGGTTGCCGTGCTGTTCAACATATCTCTAGAACTATTCGTATCTGAAATTTTGTATCATTAGACTAACATCTCCCAATCCCTCCCCGGCCCCTGCCTCGGGTAAGCAGCGTTCTGCTCTCTACGACTCTGAGTTCCACTTTTTTACATTGCACATAGAAGTGAGATCGTGCAGTATTTGTATTTCTGTGTTTGCTTTTTAAAACTTTATGATGTATTGATGTATTTTTTCAGACAGTGTCGGAGTCTGTCACCAAGGCTGGAGTACAGTGACACAAACACGGCTCACCACGGCCTCCACCTCCCGGGGTCAAGAGATCCTCCCACTTCAGCCTCCTGAGTAGCTAGGACTACAGGCGTCCAACACCACACCTGGCTAATTTTTGTATTTTTTGTAGAGATGGTTGATCTCCAACTCCTGGGCTCAACTCTTCCTCCTCCCTTCTCCTCCCAAAGTCCTGGGATTACAGGCCTGAGCCACTGTGTCTGGCCTTTGCTTTATTTCACACAGTAGAACATCCTCTAGGCTCATTCATGTTGCTAATGATAAGATTTCTTTCTTTTTCAAGGCTGAATAGGATTCTATTGGATATATGTACCTATATAGATAGATAGATAGATAGATAGATAGACATTTATTATTATTGTTTTGGGGGGGATATGGTTTCGCTCGTGTTCCCCAGGCTGGAGTGCAGTGGCATGATTTCGGCTCACTACAACCTCTGCCTCCCAGGCTGAAGTGATTCTCCTGCCTCAGCTGAGATTAAAGGCATGTCCCATCATGTGCGGCCAATTTTGTGTTTCTAGGAGAGATGGGTTTTCACCATGTTGGCCAGGCTGGTCTCGAACTCCAACAATTCTACTTCAACTATTTATTGGATACAAATATTTATGTGTGAGAAACAAGATTTTCAAGAGTGAAAGATTTAAAAACGACTTAATTGTACATCAGTAAGAGGCTGGCTAACTAAATCAGAGTACGTTCATCCTTACAGAAGAATACTATGCAGCTAGAACAAAACCAAATGGAGGAAACTCTTCCAAATGGTAACTTGGAATGATGTTCAAGACTTATTGTAAAATAAGTTTACAGTAAGGTGTAAGGTACCTTATGGCAAAATTCTCTCAGAAATGTGTGTGTGTGGATTTCAAGTCATCCCAGTCCTAGAACATTGTGCTCTTTAGAGATGCCATACCTGTCTTTCCCTTTGTAATATCAAAGCAGTAATATCTTCTCTGGAGGCTTGTTGGGTGAATTGAATGGAAGAAAGTTAAGGAGGTACCAGAACCATTGCTGTTTCCCCTCCGTAGCCCTGCCACCCACTAAAGAAAGTTGGATGAGATTACTTAATGATTTCCCATTAAGTTGTATTTCCAAATATCATGATTACCATTTGAATGTAGTTGGTATGGAGCTTCGTGAGTGTGTGCTTCGTTTATTATGCATCACGTTCAGCTCCTTGTTATTTGCCTCCTAGTTATCATAGTAAAACTCTACTCCTCTACTCCGAGGAGCCCCTACCATCCGTATCGTCACTTTCCGGCCCAGCACTCTTCATGCTCGTTCGTTTAAAGCATTCTACATTGGACAAATGAATCTTGGAAGGCAAAAGCTACTGAATTTAGCGAGTTTGTGGAGGCGTTCCCACCGATCAGCCAGGTGGAGTTCCACACACCCGATGACTGCACAGCTCCTATAAGGCAGCAATATGCTGCAAACCCAGACGGCCACTCTTCTCACCCCTCGTCCCTTTGCTGTTCTGGATAATGAGGTCAATAGTCACCTAGGCAACTTGCAAAACTAACTGAAATGGAGAAAGGCCTTCCGGCTGGTGACTAGCCGAGGTCCACCTGGCCCCAATAAGCTGCTGAACAAGAAGGGCTGCCAGAAATTTCCCCCTAGGGAATTTGGTGGAGACGAAGACCTGCTCACTGGACAACGGTTCCTCCCAGGATACCCCCAAGCTGAAGAAGCGGGCTCTGAGCCACCCCCTTTCACCCTCCTTTTCCCCACCCTGGCCTGCTGAAGGTGCGCGTCAGGATGCGGACTACTGAGCCCTAAAGAAATAAGTCCTTCCACTTTGACCCCACGGAGGATTGCCTGTGCGGATCTTCAACGAGTCTACCAGTGTCTAGACACGGGAGCAGTTCTGTCTGGCACAGCAGCTCCCTCAAGGAAGACAAGAGTGAGGAGAAAGGAAACTCAAGTCTGACCATTCTGTCCTGGGAGACAAGAGGAGGATCTCATCTCTCATCTTTCCAAGCAAGGCAACGAGACTTTCTCTCATCTTTCCAAGCAAGGCAAGGAGACTTTTTCTCATGAGGAAACAAAAAGAAGTTGGAAGGAACGAAACCAGCCTGGAAGGTGAATTCCTAAGGATTGCCCATTGAAACTGACAAAATGGCCCTTGTTTGACGAGAGGAATGAGCAGAGCATTGATGTGGTCAAAAAGGACTCGAGTGAGACTTTCCCAGCATGTTTCTACCAAAGCTTTGTCTAAGTTTCGCAAAACACTCTCCTAATAAGCAGATGTTTGGCTCTTCAGAAAGTCAACATGCAAAATGCCTTGAGCGTCCCATAACACTGATGCCATGATGTTGCCTTTGGTCTGCCCTCCTTTTCCTTTGACTGGACCACTGCCATCTCTTGGTAGCCATCGCTTTGATGACGCTTTGTCTTCAGGATCATATTGGCAAAGCCATGTTCCAAATTCCGGTTACAATTTGTCAAACAGGTGCCCCAGGATCGTGATCCCTCCTGTTGAAAATTTCCACTGATAGCTCTCGTCGTCACTGCAGCTGATCTGGGCACAATGGTTTTCACAGCCACTGCAGGATTCATCTTCCACATCTTCTCATCTCTTCTTGAAACAAGCCATACCTCCGTAAAGAGTTGATTTCTTTGGGCTAGTGTCCTTAGAAGCTTTTCTTCAAACATCAATGATTTCTTCATTCTTCCACCCAAGCTTCACCGTCAATTGGATGTTTGCTCTTGCTGCAATTTTAGCGGAATTCAAGTTGCACTGATAGGAGGCCTTTTCAGTGGATGTCTCATCCTTCTTAGTGCCTCCAATGAGATCCAGTTCAGAAAGGTTGTAAGAAGTTAGTACATGTTTATTTTAGTGAAAACGAATTGAAATCCATGCATAGATTTCTCACCATGTACATTTTCTATGAACTTTCGGAAGACCCCCTGTACTGAATATTGCCCAAATCCTGGGAGAGAAGTGGATGCGGTCCACTTCCTGTCTTCAGTTTGCCCACAGTGGAGGAGTGCACAGAGCAGGGAAAGGCAGCCCCAGAGAGAGGCATGCCCTCCAGCATGCGGCAGACTGCTGGCCCAGTCCTGGCTCCATGGGTTGCTGTGTGGGCCCAGCAAGCTGACCAACCTCCCTGAACCTTAATTTAATCCTAGGTAGCCCAATTCCACTCGCTATTATAGGACTGCTGTGCAGGGACAGTCAATTAACTTAAGAAAAGGAACCTAGCTCCAAGGTTGGCAACCGGGAATTCCAGTTGATTCCATGGGCGGACCCCCTGAGGAATTCCCAAGCTGAAGTCTCGTGGAAGATGAGGTTCAGTGTGACTAGACTGAAGCACCAATCCAAT
Organism: Pongo pygmaeus; assembly: GCF_028885625.2. Taxonomy (NCBI): domain Eukaryota; kingdom Metazoa; phylum Chordata; class Mammalia; order Primates; family Hominidae; genus Pongo; species Pongo pygmaeus. The sequence continues at coordinate 53,652,019 of NC_072380.2, forward strand.
GAAGGGGAAGTCCCACCCACTCTGCCCTGTGCCTGTATAAAGGTGAGGCGGGGCGGCCGCGCCACTCATTGAAGCCGCCAGTTGGGAGAGGAGCAGAGCCAGGCCGGTGCTCCCGAAGGCAGCAAGATGTTGCGAGCCACAGCTCCCTGCTGGTTCCCACCTGCATACCCAGAAGCTAAGAAGGTGGCCGAGGAGGCGGCCCACGAGGCAAGCCGCCATTTGGGAGAGGAGCAGAGCCAGGTCGGTGTTCCCGAAGGCAGCAAGATGTTGCGAGCCACAGCTCCCTGCTGGTTCCCACCTGCATGCCCAGAAGCCAAGAAGGTGGCCGAGGAGGCGGCCCTCGAGGCAAGCCGCCAGTTGGGAGAGGAGCAGAGCCAGGCCGGTGCTCCCGAAGGCAGCAAGATGTTGCGAGCCACAGCTCCCTGCTGGTTCCCACCTGCATACCCAGAAGCTAAGAAGGTGGCCGAGGAGGTGCCCCACGAGGCAAGCCGCCATTTGGGAGTGGAGCAGAGCCAGGTCGGTGTTCCCGAAGGCAGCAAGATGTTGCGAGCCACAGCTCCCTGCTGGTTCCCTCCTGCATACCCAGAAGCCAAGAAGGTGGCCGAGGAGGCGGCCCTCGAGGCTCCAGAATTCCCACTGCCCTCTCATCAGCCTGCCCAGAGCTTCGGGCTCTGCGTGCCCCAGATGCACAACCAGGCCTCAGCACTCGTGGACATCCGGGCGGAGCCCCAGAATAGGGGTCCGGCGGTGCCCCCAGCGTGGCCCAAGATGGCGACGGAGGCGTGGTACTTCCCCGCGCAGAGGGGGTCGGCCTGCTGCTTGCCAGCCGCCCCAAGGCTGACAGAGAGGCCCTGTGGAGTCCGCATCTCAGCCCCCAGGGAGAGGAAGAGGATCGCCCACTTTCCCAGCCCCTGCTTGGTCGCAGGTCGCACCGATGCCAAGAGAACCCGGGTGGCCGGCAGCAGCCAACGCTCCAATGGCTCCAGGGTCGGCACACAGCCACGGAAGACTGGTCGCAACAGACGGGGGAGGGCATGCAAGACCTCCACCACACTCAGCTCTAAGCGAATCGTCCGTCGTCCATCCTTACCGACTTGGAAGAAACCCATTATCCTCCGAAGGTCTCGCTGCCAAGTCCCCACCGTCATCCGCCGAGGCTATCTCCAACTGTTCACCAAAGAGTGTCTCAAGTTCTGCGCCTCCCAGCAGGAGGCCGAGGAGAAGGCGCTGAACGAGGAGAAGGTGGCCTACGACTGCAGCCCCAACAAGAACATGTACCTGAATGTGGTCCTGAACACCCTCAAGAGACTGAAGGGCCTGACCCCCAGCTCCATGCCGGGCCTCAGCAGGGCCGCCCTGTACAGCCGCCTCCAGGAGTTCCTGCTCACCCAGGACCAGCTCAAGGAGAACGGCTACCCCTTCCCGCACCCCGAGCGGCCCGGAGGCGCCGTCCTCTTCACTGGCCAGGGGAAGGGGCCCGGCGACTCCTCCTGCAGGGTCTGCTGCCGTTGTGGCACCGACTACCTGGTGTCCTCCTCGGGCCGCTGTCTACGCGACCAGTTGTGTTATTATCACTGGGGGCGGGTCCGCTCCAGCCAAGTGGCTGGAGGCCGGGTTAGCCAGTACACCTGCTGTGCAGCTGCTCCTGGCTCAGTGGGCTGCCAGGTGGCGAAGCAGCACGTGCGGGACGGCCGCAAGGAGAGCCTCCATGGCTTCGTGAAGACCTTCAAGAAAGAGTTTTCCACAGACGCTTATCCAGGAATCTACGCCATGGACTGTGAGATGTGCTACACCACGCATGGCCTGGAGCTGACCCGCGTCACCGTGGTGGACGCCGACATGCAAGTGGTGTACGACACCTTCGTCAAGCCCGACAACGAGATCGTGGACTACAACACCAGGTTTTCCGGAGTGACCGAGGCCGACGTCGCCAAGACGAGCGTCACGTTGCCCGAAGTCCAAGCCATCCTGCTGAGCTTTTTCAGCGCCCAAACCATCCTCATCGGGCACAGCCTGGAGAGCGATCTGCTGGCCCTCAAGCTGATCCACAGCACCGTGGTGGACACGGCCGTGCTCTTCCCGCACTACCTGGGTTTCCCCTACAAGCGTTCCCTCAGGAATCTCGCGGCCGACTACCTGGGACAGATCATCCAGGACAGCCAGGACGGCCACAACTCCAGCGAGGACGCAAACGCCTGCCTGCAGCTGGCGATGTGGAAGGTTCGACAGCGCGCCCAGATCCAGCCACGCCACCGGTCCGCCTCTCCCGCCGCCCTGGCCTGTCCTGAGCCCCAGGCCTCTTCCCAAACTGCCATCGATCCCGAGAGCTAGCCCTGTCCACCTCGCCGCAAAGCGAAAGAAACTGGAGCAGCCGGCGGCAGGAGAGGGCCAAAAGCCAAGACTAACCCCGACCCCGGACTCCCAGTCCCCCGGAGTCCCTGCCGCGGGCCGTCGTCCCTGTCCCCATCCCTCTGCCCCTCCCAGACCTCTGTCCTTCCACCAATGGGCTCCCCGAGGCCCCAGCCGCCACTCCCAGTCCCCGGAGACCCTGCCGCCGCCCCTGGCGCCTGTGCCCATCCCTCTGCCCCTCCCAGACCTCTGGCCTTCCACCACTAGCCTCCCCCAGCCCACCTGGACTTCCCCGGCCTCTGACAACAAGGCCAGCCCCCAGGCCCACCAGCCTCCTGATCGTCTTCGTTCTTGGGCCTCTTCCCCTTCTGTGGGGCTGTCTGAACCTCCCCTCCCCCACCCGATTTTTCCCCCGCCCCCGGGGCAGGCGCAGAATAAATGTCTGTATGAAGTTAAAAATTAAAAATAAAAAAAAAGCTAAAAACCACTGAAAGTCCTTTGCTTTTGAATGTGCGCTTACCTGGTTTTCTCTAGAGGCACCACTGTGAGGTGGCTCAAGCCCTTAGGCTCTGGAGTTAGACATCTGGGTTCCCATTCCAATTCCACCACTGACTAGCTTTGTCATATTGGACGCATAACTTTTTTGCGCTTCTACTTCTTGATCTTTCAAGTGTCATCAGAAGATAATTAGACACCCACACAATAGCAATGGGAGATTTTAACACCCCACCGTCAACATGAAACAGATCAACGAGACAGAAAGTTGAAAAGGATATCCAGGAACTGAACTTAGCTCTGCACCAAGCAGACCGAATAGACATCTACATTAACTCTCCACCCCAAATCAACAGAATATACATTCTTCTCAGCACCACATCACACTTATTCCAAAACTGACCACATAGTTGGAAGGAAAGCACTCCTCCGCAAATGCAAAAGAACAGAAATTACAACCAACTGTCTCTCAGACCCCAGGGCAGTCAAACTGGACCTCAGGATGAAGAAACTCACTCAAAACCGCTCAACTACACGGAAACGGAGCAATCTGCTCCTGAGTGACTACTGGGTACATAGCGAAATGAAGACAGAATAAAGATGTTCTTTGAAACCAATGAGAACCAAGACACAACATACCAGAATCTCTGGGATACATTGAAAGCAGTGTGTAGAGGGAAACGTAGCATTAAATGCCCACAAGAGAAAGCAGGAAAGATCTAAAATGGACACCCTCACGTCCCAATTCAAAGAACCAGGGAAGCAAGAGCAAACACAATGCCTGAATCAGTCAGTCAACTTCCAACAGGGCTCCAAGAGAGAATGAACCACCATGCCTCTTTAAATCCACGTTTCTATTTGGAATCTTCAATGAGAGATGAGACACTAAGCAGCTAGTTTTGGTGGAATGGCTGATTTTGTCAATGTTTTCGGTGTGTGAGTGTGTGTGTGTGTGTGTACGTATGGATAACTAAATTAAACTGATAATCTGGATGCTTACATTTCCATTCATTTAATTTGTGTATGTGAGCCCACGCACACGTATATACACACACACTAACACTTCCAGAACACTGACTTAGTGAAGAACTGGATTTCCAGTGTGTCAGACAAATTTCAGAAAGCGCTGAAGAAGGGCATTTCTGATGGATTTCACCGTTCCTGGAATTTTATTTTCCTTTATAACTTAGAGTTCTTCTCTGGAGATTTAATAGATAAAAGTCTTTTGCAGTGTACGTTATTTCATTGTATTTTTATAATTTATTTGAATTGTCATTTTAAATTGACAAATAAAAATGATAGATATTTATGGTGTACAACATGATGTTTCATATATGTATACATTGTGGAATGACACAAAAATCAAGCTAATTAACACATTCGTTTCCTCACATACTGATTTTATGGTGATGAGAACATGTTTCAAATCTACTCTGATAGCACATTTCAAGTATACAGTACATAGTTACCCACTGTGGTTGCCGTGCTGTTCAACATATCTCTAGAACTATTCGTATCTGAAATTTTGTATCATTAGACTAACATCTCCCAATCCCTCCCCGGCCCCTGCCTCGGGTAAGCAGCGTTCTGCTCTCTACGACTCTGAGTTCCACTTTTTTACATTGCACATAGAAGTGAGATCGTGCAGTATTTGTATTTCTGTGTTTGCTTTTTAAAACTTTATGATGTATTGATGTATTTTTTCAGACAGTGTCGGAGTCTGTCACCAAGGCTGGAGTACAGTGACACAAACACGGCTCACCACGGCCTCCACCTCCCGGGGTCAAGAGATCCTCCCACTTCAGCCTCCTGAGTAGCTAGGACTACAGGCGTCCAACACCACACCTGGCTAATTTTTGTATTTTTTGTAGAGATGGTTGATCTCCAACTCCTGGGCTCAACTCTTCCTCCTCCCTTCTCCTCCCAAAGTCCTGGGATTACAGGCCTGAGCCACTGTGTCTGGCCTTTGCTTTATTTCACACAGTAGAACATCCTCTAGGCTCATTCATGTTGCTAATGATAAGATTTCTTTCTTTTTCAAGGCTGAATAGGATTCTATTGGATATATGTACCTATATAGATAGATAGATAGATAGATAGATAGACATTTATTATTATTGTTTTGGGGGGGATATGGTTTCGCTCGTGTTCCCCAGGCTGGAGTGCAGTGGCATGATTTCGGCTCACTACAACCTCTGCCTCCCAGGCTGAAGTGATTCTCCTGCCTCAGCTGAGATTAAAGGCATGTCCCATCATGTGCGGCCAATTTTGTGTTTCTAGGAGAGATGGGTTTTCACCATGTTGGCCAGGCTGGTCTCGAACTCCAACAATTCTACTTCAACTATTTATTGGATACAAATATTTATGTGTGAGAAACAAGATTTTCAAGAGTGAAAGATTTAAAAACGACTTAATTGTACATCAGTAAGAGGCTGGCTAACTAAATCAGAGTACGTTCATCCTTACAGAAGAATACTATGCAGCTAGAACAAAACCAAATGGAGGAAACTCTTCCAAATGGTAACTTGGAATGATGTTCAAGACTTATTGTAAAATAAGTTTACAGTAAGGTGTAAGGTACCTTATGGCAAAATTCTCTCAGAAATGTGTGTGTGTGGATTTCAAGTCATCCCAGTCCTAGAACATTGTGCTCTTTAGAGATGCCATACCTGTCTTTCCCTTTGTAATATCAAAGCAGTAATATCTTCTCTGGAGGCTTGTTGGGTGAATTGAATGGAAGAAAGTTAAGGAGGTACCAGAACCATTGCTGTTTCCCCTCCGTAGCCCTGCCACCCACTAAAGAAAGTTGGATGAGATTACTTAATGATTTCCCATTAAGTTGTATTTCCAAATATCATGATTACCATTTGAATGTAGTTGGTATGGAGCTTCGTGAGTGTGTGCTTCGTTTATTATGCATCACGTTCAGCTCCTTGTTATTTGCCTCCTAGTTATCATAGTAAAACTCTACTCCTCTACTCCGAGGAGCCCCTACCATCCGTATCGTCACTTTCCGGCCCAGCACTCTTCATGCTCGTTCGTTTAAAGCATTCTACATTGGGCAAATGAATCTTGGAAGGCAAAAGCTACTGAATTTAGCGAGTTTGTGGAGGCGTTCCCACCGATCAGCCAGGTGGAGTTCCACACACCCGATGACTGCACAGCTCCTATAAGGCAGCAATATGCTGCAAACCCAGACGGCCACTCTTCTCACCCCTCGTCCCTTTGCTGTTCTGGATAATGAGGTCAATAGTCACCTAGGCAACTTGCAAAACTAACTGAAATGGAGAAAGGCCTTCCGGCTGGTGACTAGCCGAGGTCCACCTGGCCCCAATAAGCTGCTGAACAAGAAGGGCTGCCAGAAATTTCCCCCTAGGGAATTTGGTGGAGACGAAGACCTGCTCACTGGACAACGGTTCCTCCCAGGATACCCCCAAGCTGAAGAAGCGGGCTCTGAGCCACCCCCTTTCACCCTCCTTTTCCCCACCCTGGCCTGCTGAAGGTGCGCGTCAGGATGCGGACTACTGAGCCCTAAAGAAATAAGTCCTTCCACTTTGACCCCACGGAGGATTGCCTGTGCGGATCTTCAACGAGTCTACCAGTGTCTAGACACGGGAGCAGTTCTGTCTGGCACAGCAGCTCCCTCAAGGAAGACAAGAGTGAGGAGAAAGGAAACTCAAGTCTGACCATTCTGTCCTGGGAGACAAGAGGAGGATCTCATCTCTCATCTTTCCAAGCAAGGCAACGAGACTTTCTCTCATCTTTCCAAGCAAGGCAAGGAGACTTTTTCTCATGAGGAAACAAAAAGAAGTTGGAAGGAACGAAACCAGCCTGGAAGGTGAATTCCTAAGGATTGCCCATTGAAACTGACAAAATGGCCCTTGTTTGACGAGAGGAATGAGCAGAGCATTGATGTGGTCAAAAAGGACTCGAGTGAGACTTTCCCAGCATGTTTCTACCAAAGCTTTGTCTAAGTTTCGCAAAACACTCTCCTAATAAGCAGATGTTTGGCTCTTCAGAAAGTCAACATGCAAAATGCCTTGAGCGTCCCATAACACTGATGCCATGATGTTGCCTTTGGTCTGCCCTCCTTTTCCTTTGACTGGACCACTGCCATCTCTTGGTAGCCATCGCTTTGATGACGCTTTGTCTTCAGGATCATATTGGCAAAGCCATGTTCCAAATTCCGGTTACAATTTGTCAAACAGGTGCCCCAGGATCGTGATCCCTCCTGTTGAAAATTTCCACTGATAGCTCTCGTCGTCACTGCAGCTGATCTGGGCACAATGGTTTTCACAGCCACTGCAGGATTCATCTTCCACATCTTCTCATCTCTTCTTGAAACAAGCCATACCTCCGTAAAGAGTTGATTTCTTTGGGCTAGTGTCCTTAGAAGCTTTTCTTCAAACATCAATGATTTCTTCATTCTTCCACCCAAGCTTCACCGTCAATTGGATGTTTGCTCTTGCTGCAATTTTAGCGGAATTCAAGTTGCACTGATAGGAGGCCTTTTCAGTGGATGTCTCATCCTTCTTAGTGCCTCCAATGAGATCCAGTTCAGAAAGGTTGTAAGAAGTTAGTACATGTTTATTTTAGTGAAAACGAATTGAAATCCATGCATAGATTTCTCACCATGTACATTTTCTATGAACTTTCGGAAGACCCCCTGTACTGAATATTGCCCAAATCCTGGGAGAGAAGTGGATGCGGTCCACTTCCTGTCTTCAGTTTGCCCACAGTGGAGGAGTGCACAGAGCAGGGAAAGGCAGCCCCAGAGAGAGGCATGCCCTCCAGCATGCGGCAGACTGCTGGCCCAGTCCTGGCTCCATGGGTTGCTGTGTGGGCCCAGCAAGCTGACCAACCTCCCTGAACCTTAATTTAATCCTAGGTAGCCCAATTCCACTCGCTATTATAGGACTGCTGTGCAGGGACAGTCAATTAACTTAAGAAAAGGAACCTAGCTCCAAGGTTGGCAACCGGGAATTCCAGTTGATTCCATGGGCGGACCCCCTGAGGAATTCCCAAGCTGAAGTCTCGTGGAAGATGAGGTTCAGTGTGACTAGACTGAAGCACCAATCCAATGAAGGGGAAGTCCCACCCACTCTGCCCTGTGCCTGTATAAAGGTGAGGCGGGGCGGCCGCGCCACTCATTGAAGCCGCCAGTTGGGAGAGGAGCAGAGCCAGGCCGGTGCTCCCGAAGGCAGCAAGATGTTGCGAGCCACAGCTCCCTGCTGGTTCCCACCTGCATACCCAGAAGCTAAGAAGGTGGCCGAGGAGGCGGCCCACGAGGCAAGCCGCCATTTGGGAGAGGAGCAGAGCCAGGTCGGTGTTCCCGAAGGCAGCAAGATGTTGCGAGCCACAGCTCCCTGCTGGTTCCCACCTGCATGCCCAGAAGCCAAGAAGGTGGCCGAGGAGGCGGCCCTCGAGGCAAGCCGCCAGTTGGGAGAGGAGCAGAGCCAGGCCGGTGCTCCCGAAGGCAGCAAGATGTTGCGAGCCACAGCTCCCTGCTGGTTCCCACCTGCATACCCAGAAGCTAAGAAGGTGGCCGAGGAGGCGCCCCACGAGGCAAGCCGCCATTTGGGAGTGGAGCAGAGCCAGGTCGGTGTTCCCGAAGGCAGCAAGATGTTGCGAGCCACAGCTCCCTGCTGGTTCCCTCCTGCATACCCAGAAGCCAAGAAGGTGGCCGAGGAGGCGGCCCTCGAGGCTCCAGAATTCCCACTGCCCTCTCATCAGCCTGCCCAGAGCTTCGGGCTCTGCGTGCCCCAGATGCACAACCAGGCCTCAGCACTCGTGGACATCCGGGCGGAGCCCCAGAATAGGGGTCCGGCGGTGCCCCCAGCGTGGCCCAAGATGGCGACGGAGGCGTGGTACTTCCCCGCGCAGAGGGGGTCGGCCTGCTGCTTGCCAGCCGCCCCAAGGCTGACAGAGAGGCCCTGTGGAGTCCGCATCTCAGCCCCCAGGGAGAGGAAGAGGATCGCCCACTTTCCCAGCCCCTGCTTGGTCGCAGGTCGCACCGATGCCAAGAGAACCCGGGTGGCCGGCAGCAGCCAACGCTCCAATGGCTCCAGGGTCGGCACACAGCCACGGAAGACTGGTCGCAACAGACGGGGGAGGGCATGCAAGACCTCCACCACACTCAGCTCTAAGCGAATCGTCCGTCGTCCATCCTTACCGACTTGGAAGAAACCCATTATCCTCCGAAGGTCTCGCTGCCAAGTCCCCACCGTCATCCGCCGAGGCTATCTCCAACTGTTCACCAAAGAGTGTCTCAAGTTCTGCGCCTCCCAGCAGGAGGCCGAGGAGAAGGCGCTGAACGAGGAGAAGGTGGCCTACGACTGCAGCCCCAACAAGAACATGTACCTGAATGTGGTCCTGAACACCCTCAAGAGACTGAAGGGCCTGACCCCCAGCTCCATGCCGGGCCTCAGCAGGGCCGCCCTGTACAGCCGCCTCCAGGAGTTCCTGCTCACCCAGGACCAGCTCAAGGAGAACGGCTACCCCTTCCCGCACCCCGAGCGGCCCGGAGGCGCCGTCCTCTTCACTGGCCAGGGGAAGGGGCCCGGCGACTCCTCCTGCAGGGTCTGCTGCCGTTGTGGCACCGACTACCTGGTGTCCTCCTCGGGCCGCTGTCTACGCGACCAGTTGTGTTATTATCACTGGGGGCGGGTCCGCTCCAGCCAAGTGGCTGGAGGCCGGGTTAGCCAGTACACCTGCTGTGCAGCTGCTCCTGGCTCAGTGGGCTGCCAGGTGGCGAAGCAGCACGTGCGGGACGGCCGCAAGGAGAGCCTCCATGGCTTCGTGAAGACCTTCAAGAAAGAGTTTTCCACAGACGCTTATCCAGGAATCTACGCCATGGACTGTGAGATGTGCTACACCACGCATGGCCTGGAGCTGACCCGCGTCACCGTGGTGGACGCCGACATGCAAGTGGTGTACGACACCTTCGTCAAGCCCGACAACGAGATCGTGGACTACAACACCAGGTTTTCCGGAGTGACCGAGGCCGACGTCGCCAAGACGAGCGTCACGTTGCCCGAAGTCCAAGCCATCCTGCTGAGCTTTTTCAGCGCCCAAACCATCCTCATCGGGCACAGCCTGGAGAGCGATCTGCTGGCCCTCAAGCTGATCCACAGCACCGTGGTGGACACGGCCGTGCTCTTCCCGCACTACCTGGGTTTCCCCTACAAGCGTTCCCTCAGGAATCTCGCGGCCGACTACCTGGGACAGATCATCCAGGACAGCCAGGACGGCCACAACTCCAGCGAGGACGCAAACGCCTGCCTGCAGCTGGCGATGTGGAAGGTTCGACAGCGCGCCCAGATCCAGCCACGCCACCGGTCCGCCTCTCCCGCCGCCCTGGCCTGTCCTGAGCCCCAGGCCTCTTCCCAAACTGACATCGATCCCGAGAGCTAGCCCTGTCCACCTCGCCGCAAAGCGAAAGAAACTGGAGCAGCCGGCGGCAGGAGAGGGCCAAAAGCCAAGACTAACCCCGACCCCGGACTCCCAGTCCCCCGGAGTCCCTGCCGCGGGCCGTCATCCCTGTCCCCATCCCTCTGCCCCTCCCAGACCTCTGTCCTTCCACCAATGGGCTCCCCGAGGCCCCAGCCGCCACTCCCAGTCCCCGGAGACCCTGCCGCCGCCCCTGGCGCCTATGCCCATCCCTCTGCCCCTCCCAGACCTCTGGCCTTCCACCACTAGCCTCCCCCAGCCCACCTGGACTTCCCCGGCCTCTGACAACAAGGCCAGCCCCCAGGCCCACCAGCCTCCTGATCGTCTTCGTTCTTGGGCCTCTTCCCCTTCTGTGGGGCTGTCTGAACCTCCCCTCCCCCACCCGATTTTTCCCCCGCCCCCGGGGCAGGCGCAGAATAAATGTCTGTATGAAGTTAAAAATTAAAAATAAAAAAAAAGCTAAAAACCACTGAAAGTCCTTTGCTTTTGAATGTGCGCTTACCTGGTTTTCTCTAGAGGCACCACTGTGAGGTGGCTCAAGCCCTTAGGCTCTGGAGTTAGACATCTGGGTTCCCATTCCAATTCCACCACTTACTAGCTTTGTCATATTGGACGCATAACTTTTTTGCGCTTCTACTTCTTGATCTTTCAAGTGTCATCAGAAGATAATTAGACACCCACACAATAGCAATGGGAGATTTTAACACCCCACCGTCAACATGAAACAGATCAACGAGACAGAAAGTTGAAAAGGATATCCAGGAACTGAACTTAGCTCTGCACCAAGCAGACCGAATAGACATCTACATTAACTCTCCACCCCAAATCAACAGAATATACATTCTTCTCAGCACCACATCACACTTATTCCAAAACTGACCACATAGTTGGAAGGAAAGCACTCCTCCGCAAATGCAAAAGAACAGAAATTACAACCAACTGTCTCTCAGACCACAGGGCAGTCAAACTGGACCTCAGGATGAAGAAACTCACTCAAAACCGCTCAACTACACGGAAACGGAGCAATCTGCTCCTGAGTGACTACTGGGTACATAGCGAAATGAAGACAGAATAAAGATGTTCTTTGAAACCAATGAGAACAAAGACACAACATACCAGAATCTCTGGGATACATTGAAAGCAGTGTGTAGAGGGAAACGTAGCATTAAATGCCCACAAGAGAAAGCAGGAAAGATCTAAAATGGACACCCTCACGTCCCAATTCAAAGAACCAGGGAAGCAAGAGCAAACACAATGCCTGAATCAGTCAGTCAACTTCCAACAGGGCTCCAAGAGAGATTGAACCACCATGCCTCTTTAAATCCACGTTTCTATTTGGAATCTTCAATGAGAGATGAGACACTAAGCAGCTAGTTTTGGTGGAATGGCTGATTTTGTCAATGTTTTCGGTGTGTGAGTGTGTGTGTGTGTGTATGTATAGATAACTAAATTAAACTGATAATCTGGATGCTTACATTTCCATTCATTTAATTTGTGTATGTGAGCCCACGCACACGTATATACACACACACTAACACTTCCAGAACACTGACTTAGTGAAGAACTGGATTTCCAGTGTGTCAGACAAATTTCAGAAAGCGCTGAAGAAGGGCATTTCTGATGGATTTCACCGTTCCTGGAATTTTATTTTCCTTTATAACTTAGAGTTCTTCTCTGGAGATTTAATAGATAAAAGTCTTTTGCAGTGTACGTTATTTCATTGTATTTTTATAATTTATTTAAATTGTCATTTTAAATTGACAAATAAAAATGATAGATATTTATGGTGTACAACATGATGTTTCATATATGTATACATTGTGGAATGACACAAAAATCAAGCTAATTAACACATTCGTTTCCTCACATACTGATTTTATGGTGATGAGAACATGTTTCAAATCTACTCTGATAGCACATTTCAAGTATACAGTACATAGTTACCCACTGTGGTTGCCGTGCTGTTCAACATATCTCTAGAACTATTCGTATCTGAAATTTTGTATCATTAGACTAACATCTCCCAATCCCTCCCCGGCCCCTGCCTCGGGTAAGCAGCGTTCTGCTCTCTACGACTCTGAGTTCCACTTTTTTACATTGCACATAGAAGTGAGATCGTGCAGTATTTGTATTTCTGTGTTTGCTTTTTAAAACTTTATGATGTATTGATGTATTTTTTCAGACAGTGTCGGAGTCTGTCACCAAGGCTGGAGTACAGTGACACAAACACGGCTCACCACGGCCTCCACCTCCCAGGGTCAAGAGATCCTCCCACTTCAGCCTCCTGAGTAGCTAGGACTACAGGCGTCCAACACCACACCTGGCTAATTTTTGTATTTTTTGTAGAGATGGTTGATCTCCAACTCCTGGGCTCAACTCTTCCTCCTCCCTTCTCCTCCCAAAGTCCTGGGATTACAGGCCTGAGCCACTGTGTCTGGCCTTTGCTTTATTTCACACAGTAGAACATCCTCTAGGCTCATTCATGTTGCTAATGATAAGATTTCTTTCTTTTTCAAGGCTGAATAGGATTCTATTGGATATATGTACCTATATAGATAGATAGATAGATAGATAGATAGACATTTATTATTATTGTTTTGGGGGGGATATGGTTTCGCTCGTGTTCCCCAGGCTGGAGTGCAGTGGCATGATTTCGGCTCACTACAACCTCTGCCTCCCAGGCTGAAGTGATTCTCCTGCCTCAGCTGAGATTAAAGGCATGTCCCATCATGTGCGGCCAATTTTGTGTTTCTAGGAGAGATGGGTTTTCACCATGTTGGCCAGGCTGGTCTCGAACTCCAACAATTCTACTTCAACTATTTATTGGATACAAATATTTATGTGTGAGAAACAAGATTTTCAAGAGTGAAAGATTTAAAAACGACTTAATTGTACATCAGTAAGAGGCTGGCTAACTAAATCAGAGTACGTTCATCCTTACAGAAGAATACTATGCAGCTAGAACAAAACCAAATGGAGGAAACTCTTCCAAATGGTAACTTGGAATGATGTTCAAGACTTATTGTAAAATAAGTTTACAGTAAGGTGTAAGGTACCTTATGGCAAAATTCTCTCAGAAATGTGTGTGTGTGGATTTCAAGTCATCCCAGTCCTAGAACATTGTGCTCTTTAGAGATGCCATACCTGTCTTTCCCTTTGTAATATCAAAGCAGTAATATCTTCTCTGGAGGCTTGTTGGGTGAATTGAATGGAAGAAAGTTAAGGAGGTACCAGAACCATTGCTGTTTCCCCTCCGTAGCCCTGCCACCCACTAAAGAAAGTTGGATGAGATTACTTAATGATTTCCCATTAAGTTGTATTTCCAAATATCATGATTACCATTTGAATGTAGTTGGTATGGAGCTTCGTGAGTGTGTGCTTCGTTTATTATGCATCACGTTCAGCTCCTTGTTATTTGCCTCCTAGTTATCATAGTAAAACTCTACTCCTCTACTCCGAGGAGCCCCTACCATCCGTATCGTCACTTTCCGGCCCAGCACTCTTCATGCTCGTTCGTTTAAAGCATTCTACATTGGACAAATGAATCTTGGAAGGCAAAAGCTACTGAATTTAGCGAGTTTGTGGAGGCGTTCCCACCGATCAGCCAGGTGGAGTTCCACACACCCGATGACTGCACAGCTCCTATAAGGCAGCAATATGCTGCAAACCCAGACGGCCACTCTTCTCACCCCTCGTCCCTTTGCTGTTCTGGATAATGAGGTCAATAGTCACCTAGGCAACTTGCAAAACTAACTGAAATGGAGAAAGGCCTTCCGGCTGGTGACTAGCCGAGGTCCACCTGGCCCCAATAAGCTGCTGAACAAGAAGGGCTGCCAGAAATTTCCCCCTAGGGAATTTGGTGGAGACGAAGACCTGCTCACTGGACAACGGTTCCTCCCAGGATACCCCCAAGCTGAAGAAGCGGGCTCTGAGCCACCCCCTTTCACCCTCCTTTTCCCCACCCTGGCCTGCTGAAGGTGCGCGTCAGGATGCGGACTACTGAGCCCTAAAGAAATAAGTCCTTCCACTTTGACCCCACGGAGGATTGCCTGTGCGGATCTTCAACGAGTCTACCAGTGTCTAGACACGGGAGCAGTTCTGTCTGGCACAGCAGCTCCCTCAAGGAAGACAAGAGTGAGGAGAAAGGAAACTCAAGTCTGACCATTCTGTCCTGGGAGACAAGAGGAGGATCTCATCTCTCATCTTTCCAAGCAAGGCAACGAGACTTTCTCTCATCTTTCCAAGCAAGGCAAGGAGACTTTTTCTCATGAGGAAACAAAAAGAAGTTGGAAGGAACGAAACCAGCCTGGAAGGTGAATTCCTAAGGATTGCCCATTGAAACTGACAAAATGGCCCTTGTTTGACGAGAGGAATGAGCAGAGCATTGATGTGGTCAAAAAGGACTCGAGTGAGACTTTCCCAGCATGTTTCTACCAAAGCTTTGTCTAAGTTTCGCAAAACACTCTCCTAATAAGCAGATGTTTGGCTCTTCAGAAAGTCAACATGCAAAATGCCTTGAGCGTCCCATAACACTGATGCCATGATGTTGCCTTTGGTCTGCCCTCCTTTTCCTTTGACTGGACCACTGCCATCTCTTGGTAGCCATCGCTTTGATGACGCTTTGTCTTCAGGATCATATTGGCAAAGCCATGTTCCAAATTCCGGTTACAATTTGTCAAACAGGTGCCCCAGGATCGTGATCCCTCCTGTTGAAAATTTCCACTGATAGCTCTCGTCGTCACTGCAGCTGATCTGGGCACAATGGTTTTCACAGCCACTGCAGGATTCATCTTCCACATCTTCTCATCTCTTCTTGAAACAAGCCATACCTCCGTAAAGAGTTGATTTCTTTGGGCTAGTGTCCTTAGAAGCTTTTCTTCAAACATCAATGATTTCTTCATTCTTCCACCCAAGCTTCACCGTCAATTGGATGTTTGCTCTTGCTGCAATTTTAGCGGAATTCAAGTTGCACTGATAGGAGGCCTTTTCAGTGGATGTCTCATCCTTCTTAGTGCCTCCAATGAGATCCAGTTCAGAAAGGTTGTAAGAAGTTAGTACATGTTTATTTTAGTGAAAACGAATTGAAATCCATGCATAGATTTCTCACCATGTACATTTTCTATGAACTTTCGGAAGACCCCCTGTACTGAATATTGCCCAAATCCTGGGAGAGAAGTGGATGCGGTCCACTTCCTGTCTTCAGTTTGCCCACAGTGGAGGAGTGCACAGAGCAGGGAAAGGCAGCCCCAGAGAGAGGCATGCCCTCCAGCATGCGGCAGACTGCTGGCCCAGTCCTGGCTCCATGGGTTGCTGTGTGGGCCCAGCAAGCTGACCAACCTCCCTGAACCTTAATTTAATCCTAGGTAGCCCAATTCCACTCGCTATTATAGGACTGCTGTGCAGGGACAGTCAATTAACTTAAGAAAAGGAACCTAGCTCCAAGGTTGGCAACCGGGAATTCCAGTTGATTCCATGGGCGGACCCCCTGAGGAATTCCCAAGCTGAAGTCTCGTGGAAGATGAGGTTCAGTGTGACTAGACTGAAGCACCAATCCAATGAAGGGGAAGTCCCACCCACTCTGCCCTGTGCCTGTATAAAGGTGAGGCGGGGCGGCCGCGCCACTCATTGAAGCCGCCAGTTGGGAGAGGAGCAGAGCCAGGCCGGTGCTCCCGAAGGCAGCAAGATGTTGCGAGCCACAGCTCCCTGCTGGTTCCCACCTGCATACCCAGAAGCTAAGAAGGTGGCCGAGGAGGCGGCCCACGAGGCAAGCCGCCATTTGGGAGAGGAGCAGAGCCAGGTCGGTGTTCCCGAAGGCAGCAAGATGTTGCGAGCCACAGCTCCCTGCTGGTTCCCACCTGCATGCCCAGAAGCCAAGAAGGTGGCCGAGGAGGCGGCCCTCGAGGCAAGCCGCCAGTTGGGAGAGGAGCAGAGCCAGGCCGGTGCTCCCGAAGGCAGCAAGATGTTGCGAGCCACAGCTCCCTGCTGGTTCCCACCTGCATACCCAGAAGCTAAGAAGGTGGCCGAGGAGGCGCCCCACGAGGCAAGCCGCCATTTGGGAGTGGAGCAGAGCCAGGTCGGTGTTCCCGAAGGCAGCAAGATGTTGCGAGCCACAGCTCCCTGCTGGTTCCCTCCTGCATACCCAGAAGCCAAGAAGGTGGCCGAGGAGGCGGCCCTCGAGGCTCCAGAATTCCCACTGCCCTCTCATCAGCCTGCCCAGAGCTTCGGGCTCTGCGTGCCCCAGATGCACAACCAGGCCTCAGCACTCGTGGACATCCGGGCGGAGCCCCAGAATAGGGGTCCGGCGGTGCCCCCAGCGTGGCCCAAGATGGCGACGGAGGCGTGGTACTTCCCCGCGCAGAGGGGGTCGGCCTGCTGCTTGCCAGCCGCCCCAAGGCTGACAGAGAGGCCCTGTGGAGTCCGCATCTCAGCCCCCAGGGAGAGGAAGAGGATCGCCCACTTTCCCAGCCCCTGCTTGGTCGCAGGTCGCACCGATGCCAAGAGAACCCGGGTGGCCGGCAGCAGCCAACGCTCCAATGGCTCCAGGGTCGGCACACAGCCACGGAAGACTGGTCGCAACAGACGGGGGAGGGCATGCAAGACCTCCACCACACTCAGCTCTAAGCGAATCGTCCGTCGTCCATCCTTACCGACTTGGAAGAAACCCATTATCCTCCGAAGGTCTCGCTGCCAAGTCCCCACCGTCATCCGCCGAGGCTATCTCCAACTGTTCACCAAAGAGTGTCTCAAGTTCTGCGCCTCCCAGCAGGAGGCCGAGGAGAAGGCGCTGAACGAGGAGAAGGTGGCCTACGACTGCAGCCCCAACAAGAACATGTACCTGAATGTGGTCCTGAACACCCTCAAGAGACTGAAGGGCCTGACCCCCAGCTCCATGCCGGGCCTCAGCAGGGCCGCCCTGTACAGCCGCCTCCAGGAGTTCCTGCTCACCCAGGACCAGCTCAAGGAGAACGGCTACCCCTTCCCGCACCCCGAGCGGCCCGGAGGCGCCGTCCTCTTCACTGGCCAGGGGAAGGGGCCCGGCGACTCCTCCTGCAGGGTCTGCTGCCGTTGTGGCACCGACTACCTGGTGTCCTCCTCGGGCCGCTGTCTACGCGACCAGTTGTGTTATTATCACTGGGGGCGGGTCCGCTCCAGCCAAGTGGCTGGAGGCCGGGTTAGCCAGTACACCTGCTGTGCAGCTGCTCCTGGCTCAGTGGGCTGCCAGGTGGCGAAGCAGCACGTGCGGGACGGCCGCAAGGAGAGCCTCCATGGCTTCGTGAAGACCTTCAAGAAAGAGTTTTCCACAGACGCTTATCCAGGAATCTACGCCATGGACTGTGAGATGTGCTACACCACGCATGGCCTGGAGCTGACCCGCGTCACCGTGGTGGACGCCGACATGCAAGTGGTGTACGACACCTTCGTCAAGCCCGACAACGAGATCGTGGACTACAACACCAGGTTTTCCGGAGTGACCGAGGCCGACGTCGCCAAGACGAGCGTCACGTTGCCCGAAGTCCAAGCCATCCTGCTGAGCTTTTTCAGCGCCCAAACCATCCTCATCGGGCACAGCCTGGAGAGCGATCTGCTGGCCCTCAAGCTGATCCACAGCACCGTGGTGGACACGGCCGTGCTCTTCCCGCACTACCTGGGTTTCCCCTACAAGCGTTCCCTCAGGAATCTCGCGGCCGACTACCTGGGACAGATCATCCAGGACAGCCAGGACGGCCACAACTCCAGCGAGGACGCAAACGCCTGCCTGCAGCTGGCGATGTGGAAGGTTCGACAGCGCGCCCAGATCCAGCCACGCCACCGGTCCGCCTCTCCCGCCGCCCTGGCCTGTCCTGAGCCCCAGGCCTCTTCCCAAACTGACATCGATCCCGAGAGCTAGCCCTGTCCACCTCGCCGCAAAGCGAAAGAAACTGGAGCAGCCGGCGGCAGGAGAGGGCCAAAAGCCAAGACTAACCCCGACCCCGGACTCCCAGTCCCCCGGAGTCCCTGCCGCGGGCCGTCATCCCTGTCCCCATCCCTCTGCCCCTCCCAGACCTCTGTCCTTCCACCAATGGGCTCCCCGAGGCCCCAGCCGCCACTCCCAGTCCCCGGAGACCCTGCCGCCGCCCCTGGCGCCTATGCCCATCCCTCTGCCCCTCCCAGACCTCTGGCCTTCCACCACTAGCCTCCCCCAGCCCACCTGGACTTCCCCGGCCTCTGACATCAAGGCCAGCCCCCAGGCCCACCAGCCTCCTGATCGTCTTCGTTCTTGGGCCTCTTCCCCTTCTGTGGGGCTGTCTGAACCTCCCCTCCCCCACCCGATTTTTCCCCCGCCCCCGGGGCAGGCGCAGAATAAATGTCTGTATGAAGTTAAAAATTAAAAATAAAAAAAAAGCTAAAAACCACTGAAAGTCCTTTGCTTTTGAATGTGCGCTTACCTGGTTTTCTCTAGAGGCACCACTGTGAGGTGGCTCAAGCCCTTAGGCTCTGGAGTTAGACATCTGGGTTCCCATTCCAATTCCACCACTTACTAGCTTTGTCATATTGGACGCATAACTTTTTTGCGCTTCTACTTCTTGATCTTTCAAGTGTCATCAGAAGATAATTAGACACCCACACAATAGCAATGGGAGATTTTAACACCCCACCGTCAACATGAAACAGATCAACGAGACAGAAAGTTGAAAAGGATATCCAGGAACTGAACTTAGCTCTGCACCAAGCAGACCGAATAGACATCTACATTAACTCTCCACCCCAAATCAACAGAATATACATTCTTCTCAGCACCACATCACACTTATTCCAAAACTGACCACATAGTTGGAAGGAAAGCACTCCTCCGCAAATGCAAAAGAACAGAAATTACAACCAACTGTCTCTCAGACCACAGGGCAGTCAAACTGGACCTCAGGATGAAGAAACTCACTCAAAACCGCTCAACTACACGGAAACGGAGCAATCTGCTCCTGAGTGACTACTGGGTACATAGCGAAATGAAGACAGAATAAAGATGTTCTTTGAAACCAATGAGAACAAAGACACAACATACCAGAATCTCTGGGATACATTGAAAGCAGTGTGTAGAGGGAAACGTAGCATTAAATGCCCACAAGAGAAAGCAGGAAAGATCTAAAATGGACACCCTCACGTCCCAATTCAAAGAACCAGGGAAGCAAGAGCAAACACAATGCCTGAATCAGTCAGTCAACTTCCAACAGGGCTCCAAGAGAGATTGAACCACCATGCCTCTTTAAATCCACGTTTCTATTTGGAATCTTCAATGAGAGATGAGACACTAAGCAGCTAGTTTTGGTGGAATGGCTGATTTTGTCAATGTTTTCGGTGTGTGAGTGTGTGTGTGTGTGTATGTATAGATAACTAAATTAAACTGATAATCTGGATGCTTACATTTCCATTCATTTAATTTGTGTATGTGAGCCCACGCACACGTATATACACACACACTAACACTTCCAGAACACTGACTTAGTGAAGAACTGGATTTCCAGTGTGTCAGACAAATTTCAGAAAGCGCTGAAGAAGGGCATTTCTGATGGATTTCACCGTTCCTGGAATTTTATTTTCCTTTATAACTTAGAGTTCTTCTCTGGAGATTTAATAGATAAAAGTCTTTTGCAGTGTACGTTATTTCATTGTATTTTTATAATTTATTTAAATTGTCATTTTAAATTGACAAATAAAAATGATAGATATTTATGGTGTACAACATGATGTTTCATATATGTATACATTGTGGAATGACACAAAAATCAAGCTAATTAACACATTCGTTTCCTCACATACTGATTTTATGGTGATGAGAACATGTTTCAAATCTACTCTGATAGCACATTTCAAGTATACAGTACATAGTTACCCACTGTGGTTGCCGTGCTGTTCAACATATCTCTAGAACTATTCGTATCTGAAATTTTGTATCATTAGACTAACATCTCCCAATCCCTCCCCGGCCCCTGCCTCGGGTAAGCAGCGTTCTGCTCTCTACGACTCTGAGTTCCACTTTTTTACATTGCACATAGAAGTGAGATCGTGCAGTATTTGTATTTCTGTGTTTGCTTTTTAAAACTTTATGATGTATTGATGTATTTTTTCAGACAGTGTCGGAGTCTGTCACCAAGGCTGGAGTACAGTGACACAAACACGGCTCACCACGGCCTCCACCTCCCGGGGTCAAGAGATCCTCCCACTTCAGCCTCCTGAGTAGCTAGGACTACAGGCGTCCAACACCACACCTGGCTAATTTTTGTATTTTTTGTAGAGATGGTTGATCTCCAACTCCTGGGCTCAACTCTTCCTCCTCCCTTCTCCTCCCAAAGTCCTGGGATTACAGGCCTGAGCCACTGTGTCTGGCCTTTGCTTTATTTCACACAGTAGAACATCCTCTAGGCTCATTCATGTTGCTAATGATAAGATTTCTTTCTTTTTCAAGGCTGAATAGGATTCTATTGGATATATGTACCTATATAGATAGATAGATAGATAGATAGATAGACATTTATTATTATTGTTTTGGGGGGGATATGGTTTCGCTCGTGTTCCCCAGGCTGGAGTGCAGTGGCATGATTTCGGCTCACTACAACCTCTGCCTCCCAGGCTGAAGTGATTCTCCTGCCTCAGCTGAGATTAAAGGCATGTCCCATCATGTGCGGCCAATTTTGTGTTTCTAGGAGAGATGGGTTTTCACCATGTTGGCCAGGCTGGTCTCGAACTCCAACAATTCTACTTCAACTATTTATTGGATACAAATATTTATGTGTGAGAAACAAGATTTTCAAGAGTGAAAGATTTAAAAACGACTTAATTGTACATCAGTAAGAGGCTGGCTAACTAAATCAGAGTACGTTCATCCTTACAGAAGAATACTATGCAGCTAGAACAAAACCAAATGGAGGAAACTCTTCCAAATGGTAACTTGGAATGATGTTCAAGACTTATTGTAAAATAAGTTTACAGTAAGGTGTAAGGTACCTTATGGCAAAATTCTCTCAGAAATGTGTGTGTGTGGATTTCAAGTCATCCCAGTCCTAGAACATTGTGCTCTTTAGAGATGCCATACCTGTCTTTCCCTTTGTAATATCAAAGCAGTAATATCTTCTCTGGAGGCTTGTTGGGTGAATTGAATGGAAGAAAGTTAAGGAGGTACCAGAACCATTGCTGTTTCCCCTCCGTAGCCCTGCCACCCACTAAAGAAAGTTGGATGAGATTACTTAATGATTTCCCATTAAGTTGTATTTCCAAATATCATGATTACCATTTGAATGTAGTTGGTATGGAGCTTCGTGAGTGTGTGCTTCGTTTATTATGCATCACGTTCAGCTCCTTGTTATTTGCCTCCTAGTTATCATAGTAAAACTCTACTCCTCTACTCCGAGGAGCCCCTACCATCCGTATCGTCACTTTCCGGCCCAGCACTCTTCATGCTCGTTCGTTTAAAGCATTCTACATTGGACAAATGAATCTTGGAAGGCAAAAGCTACTGAATTTAGCGAGTTTGTGGAGGCGTTCCCACCGATCAGCCAGGTGGAGTTCCACACACCCGATGACTGCACAGCTCCTATAAGGCAGCAATATGCTGCAAACCCAGACGGCCACTCTTCTCACCCCTCGTCCCTTTGCTGTTCTGGATAATGAGGTCAATAGTCACCTAGGCAACTTGCAAAACTAACTGAAATGGAGAAAGGCCTTCCGGCTGGTGACTAGCCGAGGTCCACCTGGCCCCAATAAGCTGCTGAACAAGAAGGGCTGCCAGAAATTTCCCCCTAGGGAATTTGGTGGAGACGAAGACCTGCTCACTGGACAACGGTTCCTCCCAGGATACCCCCAAGCTGAAGAAGCGGGCTCTGAGCCACCCCCTTTCACCCTCCTTTTCCCCACCCTGGCCTGCTGAAGGTGCGCGTCAGGATGCGGACTACTGAGCCCTAAAGAAATAAGTCCTTCCACTTTGACCCCACGGAGGATTGCCTGTGCGGATCTTCAACGAGTCTACCAGTGTCTAGACACGGGAGCAGTTCTGTCTGGCACAGCAGCTCCCTCAAGGAAGACAAGAGTGAGGAGAAAGGAAACTCAAGTCTGACCATTCTGTCCTGGGAGACAAGAGGAGGATCTCATCTCTCATCTTTCCAAGCAAGGCAACGAGACTTTCTCTCATCTTTCCAAGCAAGGCAAGGAGACTTTTTCTCATGAGGAAACAAAAAGAAGTTGGAAGGAACGAAACCAGCCTGGAAGGTGAATTCCTAAGGATTGCCCATTGAAACTGACAAAATGGCCCTTGTTTGACGAGAGGAATGAGCAGAGCATTGATGTGGTCAAAAAGGACTCGAGTGAGACTTTCCCAGCATGTTTCTACCAAAGCTTTGTCTAAGTTTCGCAAAACACTCTCCTAATAAGCAGATGTTTGGCTCTTCAGAAAGTCAACATGCAAAATGCCTTGAGCGTCCCATAACACTGATGCCATGATGTTGCCTTTGGTCTGCCCTCCTTTTCCTTTGACTGGACCACTGCCATCTCTTGGTAGCCATCGCTTTGATGACGCTTTGTCTTCAGGATCATATTGGCAAAGCCATGTTCCAAATTCCGGTTACAATTTGTCAAACAGGTGCCCCAGGATCGTGATCCCTCCTGTTGAAAATTTCCACTGATAGCTCTCGTCGTCACTGCAGCTGATCTGGGCACAATGGTTTTCACAGCCACTGCAGGATTCATCTTCCACATCTTCTCATCTCTTCTTGAAACAAGCCATACCTCCGTAAAGAGTTGATTTCTTTGGGCTAGTGTCCTTAGAAGCTTTTCTTCAAACATCAATGATTTCTTCATTCTTCCACCCAAGCTTCACCGTCAATTGGATGTTTGCTCTTGCTGCAATTTTAGCGGAATTCAAGTTGCACTGATAGGAGGCCTTTTCAGTGGATGTCTCATCCTTCTTAGTGCCTCCAATGAGATCCAGTTCAGAAAGGTTGTAAGAAGTTAGTACATGTTTATTTTAGTGAAAACGAATTGAAATCCATGCATAGATTTCTCACCATGTACATTTTCTATGAACTTTCGGAAGACCCCCTGTACTGAATATTGCCCAAATCCTGGGAGAGAAGTGGATGCGGTCCACTTCCTGTCTTCAGTTTGCCCACAGTGGAGGAGTGCACAGAGCAGGGAAAGGCAGCCCCAGAGAGAGGCATGCCCTCCAGCATGCGGCAGACTGCTGGCCCAGTCCTGGCTCCATGGGTTGCTGTGTGGGCCCAGCAAGCTGACCAACCTCCCTGAACCTTAATTTAATCCTAGGTAGCCCAATTCCACTCGCTATTATAGGACTGCTGTGCAGGGACAGTCAATTAACTTAAGAAAAGGAACCTAGCTCCAAGGTTGGCAACCGGGAATTCCAGTTGATTCCATGGGCGGACCCCCTGAGGAATTCCCAAGCTGAAGTCTCGTGGAAGATGAGGTTCAGTGTGACTAGACTGAAGCACCAATCCAATGAAGGGGAAGTCCCACCCACTCTGCCCTGTGCCTGTATAAAGGTGAGGCGGGGCGGCCGCGCCACTCATTGAAGCCGCCAGTTGGGAGAGGAGCAGAGCCAGGCCGGTGCTCCCGAAGGCAGCAAGATGTTGCGAGCCACAGCTCCCTGCTGGTTCCCACCTGCATACCCAGAAGCTAAGAAGGTGGCCGAGGAGGCGGCCCACGAGGCAAGCCGCCATTTGGGAGAGGAGCAGAGCCAGGTCGGTGTTCCCGAAGGCAGCAAGATGTTGCGAGCCACAGCTCCCTGCTGGTTCCCACCTGCATGCCCAGAAGCCAAGAAGGTGGCCGAGGAGGCGGCCCTCGAGGCAAGCCGCCAGTTGGGAGAGGAGCAGAGCCAGGCCGGTGCTCCCGAAGGCAGCAAGATGTTGCGAGCCACAGCTCCCTGCTGGTTCCCACCTGCATACCCAGAAGCTAAGAAGGTGGCCGAGGAGGCGCCCCACGAGGCAAGCCGCCATTTGGGAGTGGAGCAGAGCCAGGTCGGTGTTCCCGAAGGCAGCAAGATGTTGCGAGCCACAGCTCCCTGCTGGTTCCCTCCTGCATACCCAGAAGCCAAGAAGGTGGCCGAGGAGGCGGCCCTCGAGGCTCCAGAATTCCCACTGCCCTCTCATCAGCCTGCCCAGAGCTTCGGGCTCTGCGTGCCCCAGATGCACAACCAGGCCTCAGCACTCGTGGACATCCGGGCGGAGCCCCAGAATAGGGGTCCGGCGGTGCCCCCAGCGTGGCCCAAGATGGCGACGGAGGCGTGGTACTTCCCCGCGCAGAGGGGGTCGGCCTGCTGCTTGCCAGCCGCCCCAAGGCTGACAGAGAGGCCCTGTGGAGTCCGCATCTCAGCCCCCAGGGAGAGGAAGAGGATCGCCCACTTTCCCAGCCCCTGCTTGGTCGCAGGTCGCACCGATGCCAAGAGAACCCGGGTGGCCGGCAGCAGCCAACGCTCCAATGGCTCCAGGGTCGGCACACAGCCACGGAAGACTGGTCGCAACAGACGGGGGAGGGCATGCAAGACCTCCACCACACTCAGCTCTAAGCGAATCGTCCGTCGTCCATCCTTACCGACTTGGAAGAAACCCATTATCCTCCGAAGGTCTCGCTGCCAAGTCCCCACCGTCATCCGCCGAGGCTATCTCCAACTGTTCACCAAAGAGTGTCTCAAGTTCTGCGCCTCCCAGCAGGAGGCCGAGGAGAAGGCGCTGAACGAGGAGAAGGTGGCCTACGACTGCAGCCCCAACAAGAACATGTACCTGAATGTGGTCCTGAACACCCTCAAGAGACTGAAGGGCCTGACCCCCAGCTCCATGCCGGGCCTCAGCAGGGCCGCCCTGTACAGCCGCCTCCAGGAGTTCCTGCTCACCCAGGACCAGCTCAAGGAGAACGGCTACCCCTTCCCGCTCCCCGAGCGGCCCGGAGGCGCCGTCCTCTTCACTGGCCAGGGGAAGGGGCCCGGCGACTCCTCCTGCAGGGTCTGCTGCCGTTGTGGCACCGACTACCTGGTGTCCTCCTCGGGCCGCTGTCTACGCGACCAGTTGTGTTATTATCACTGGGGGCGGGTCCGCTCCAGCCAAGTGGCTGGAGGCCGGGTTAGCCAGTACACCTGCTGTGCAGCTGCTCCTGGCTCAGTGGGCTGCCAGGTGGCGAAGCAGCACGTGCGGGACGGCCGCAAGGAGAGCCTCCATGGCTTCGTGAAGACCTTCAAGAAAGAGTTTTCCACAGACGCTTATCCAGGAATCTACGCCATGGACTGTGAGATGTGCTACACCACGCATGGCCTGGAGCTGACCCGCGTCACCGTGGTGGACGCCGACATGCAAGTGGTGTACGACACCTTCGTCAAGCCCGACAACGAGATCGTGGACTACAACACCAGGTTTTCCGGAGTGACCGAGGCCGACGTCGCCAAGACGAGCGTCACGTTGCCCGAAGTCCAAGCCATCCTGCTGAGCTTTTTCAGCGCCCAAACCATCCTCATCGGGCACAGCCTGGAGAGCGATCTGCTGGCCCTCAAGCTGATCCACAGCACCGTGGTGGACACGGCCGTGCTCTTCCCGCACTACCTGGGTTTCCCCTACAAGCGTTCCCTCAGGAATCTCGCGGCCGACTACCTGGGACAGATCATCCAGGACAGCCAGGACGGCCACAACTCCAGCGAGGACGCAAACGCCTGCCTGCAGCTGGCGATGTGGAAGGTTCGACAGCGCGCCCAGATCCAGCCACGCCACCGGTCCGCCTCTCCCGCCGCCCTGGCCTGTCCTGAGCCCCAGGCCTCTTCCCAAACTGACATCGATCCCGAGAGCTAGCCCTGTCCACCTCGCCGCAAAGCGAAAGAAACTGGAGCAGCCGGCGGCAGGAGAGGGCCAAAAGCCAAGACTAACCCCGACCCCGGACTCCCAGTCCCCCGGAGTCCCTGCCGCGGGCCGTCATCCCTGTCCCCATCCCTCTGCCCCTCCCAGACCTCTGTCCTTCCACCAATGGGCTCCCCGAGGCCCCAGCCGCCACTCCCAGTCCCCGGAGACCCTGCCGCCGCCCCTGGCGCCTATGCCCATCCCTCTGCCCCTCCCAGACCTCTGGCCTTCCACCACTAGCCTCCCCCAGCCCACCTGGACTTCCCCGGCCTCTGACATCAAGGCCAGCCCCCAGGCCCACCAGCCTCCTGATCGTCTTCGTTCTTGGGCCTCTTCCCCTTCTGTGGGGCTGTCTGAACCTCCCCTCCCCCACCCGATTTTTCCCCCGCCCCCGGGGCAGGCGCAGAATAAATGTCTGTATGAAGTTAAAAATTAAAAATAAAAAAAAAGCTAAAAACCACTCAAAGTCCTTTGCTTTTGAATGTGCGCTTACCTGGTTTTCTCTAGAGGCACCACTGTGAGGTGGCTCAAGCCCTTAGGCTCTGGAGTTAGACATCTGGGTTCCCATTCCAATTCCACCACTGACTAGCTTTGTCATATTGGACGCATAACTTTTTTGCGCTTCTACTTCTTGATCTTTCAAGTGTCATCAGAAGATAATTAGACACCCACACAATAGCAATGGGAGATTTTAACACCCCACCGTCAACATGAAACAGATCAACGAGACAGAAAGTTGAAAAGGATATCCAGGAACTGAACTTAGCTCTGCACCAAGCAGACCGAATAGACATCTACATTAACTCTCCACCCCAAATCAACAGAATATACATTCTTCTCAGCACCACATCACACTTATTCCAAAACTGACCACATAGTTGGAAGGAAAGCACTCCTCCGCAAATGCAAAAGAACAGAAATTACAACCAACTGTCTCTCAGACCACAGGGCAGTCAAACTGGACCTCAGGATGAAGAAACTCACTCAAAACCGCTCAACTACACGGAAACGGAGCAATCTGCTCCTGAGTGACTACTGGGTACATAGCGAAATGAAGACAGAATAAAGATGTTCTTTGAAACCAATGAGAACAAAGACACAACATACCAGAATCTCTGGGATACATTGAAAGCAGTGTGTAGAGGGAAACGTAGCATTAAATGCCCACAAGAGAAAGCAGGAAAGATCTAAAATGGACACCCTCACGTCCCAATTCAAAGAACCAGGGAAGCAAGAGCAAACACAATGCCTGAATCAGTCAGTCAACTTCCAACAGGGCTCCAAGAGAGATTGAACCACCATGCCTCTTTAAATCCACGTTTCTATTTGGAATCTTCAATGAGAGATGAGACACTAAGCAGCTAGTTTTGGTGGAATGGCTGATTTTGTCAATGTTTTCGGTGTGTGAGTGTGTGTGTGTGTGTATGTATAGATAACTAAATTAAACTGATAATCTGGATGCTTACATTTCCATTCATTTAATTTGTGTATGTGAGCCCACGCACACGTATATACACACACACTAACACTTCCAGAACACTGACTTAGTGAAGAACTGGATTTCCAGTGTGTCAGACAAATTTCAGAAAGCGCTGAAGAAGGGCATTTCTGATGGATTTCACCGTTCCTGGAATTTTATTTTCCTTTATAACTTAGAGTTCTTCTCTGGAGATTTAATAGATAAAAGTCTTTTGCAGTGTACGTTATTTCATTGTATTTTTATAATTTATTTAAATTGTCATTTTAAATTGACAAATAAAAATGATAGATATTTATGGTGTACAACATGATGTTTCATATATGTATACATTGTGGAATGACACAAAAATCAAGCTAATTAACACATTCGTTTCCTCACATACTGATTTTATGGTGATGAGAACATGTTTCAAATCTACTCTGATAGCACATTTCAAGTACACAGTACATAGTTACCCACTGTGGTTGCCGTGCTGTTCAACATATCTCTAGAACTATTCGTATCTGAAATTTTGTATCATTAGACTAACATCTCCCAATCCCTCCCCGGCCCCTGCCTCGGGTAAGCAGCGTTCTGCTCTCTACGACTCTGAGTTCCACTTTTTTACATTGCACATAGAAGTGAGATCGTGCAGTATTTGTATTTCTGTGTTTGCTTTTTAAAACTTTATGATGTATTGATGTATTTTTTCAGACAGTGTCGGAGTCTGTCACCAAGGCTGGAGTACAGTGACACAAACACGGCTCACCACGGCCTCCACCTCCCGGGGTCAAGAGATCCTCCCACTTCAGCCTCCTGAGTAGCTAGGACTACAGGCGTCCAACACCACACCTGGCTAATTTTTGTATTTTTTGTAGAGATGGTTGATCTCCAACTCCTGGGCTCAACTCTTCCTCCTCCCTTCTCCTCCCAAAGTCCTGGGATTACAGGCCTGAGCCACTGTGTCTGGCCTTTGCTTTATTTCACACAGTAGAACATCCTCTAGGCTCATTCATGTTGCTAATGATAAGATTTCTTTCTTTTTCAAGGCTGAATAGGATTCTATTGGATATATGTACCTATATAGATAGATAGATAGATAGATAGATAGACATTTATTATTATTGTTTTGGGGGGGATATGGTTTCGCTCGTGTTCCCCAGGCTGGAGTGCAGTGGCATGATTTCGGCTCACTACAACCTCTGCCTCCCAGGCTGAAGTGATTCTCCTGCCTCAGCTGAGATTAAAGGCATGTCCCATCATGTGCGGCCAATTTTGTGTTTCTAGGAGAGATGGGTTTTCACCATGTTGGCCAGGCTGGTCTCGAACTCCAACAATTCTACTTCAACTATTTATTGGATACAAATATTTATGTGTGAGAAACAAGATTTTCAAGAGTGAAAGATTTAAAAACGACTTAATTGTACATCAGTAAGAGGCTGGCTAACTAAATCAGAGTACGTTCATCCTTACAGAAGAATACTATGCAGCTAGAACAAAACCAAATGGAGGAAACTCTTCCAAATGGTAACTTGGAATGATGTTCAAGACTTATTGTAAAATAAGTTTACAGTAAGGTGTAAGGTACCTTATGGCAAAATTCTCTCAGAAATGTGTGTGTGTGGATTTCAAGTCATCCCAGTCCTAGAACATTGTGCTCTTTAGAGATGCCATACCTGTCTTTCCCTTTGTAATATCAAAGCAGTAATATCTTCTCTGGAGGCTTGTTGGGTGAATTGAATGGAAGAAAGTTAAGGAGGTACCAGAACCATTGCTGTTTCCCCTCCGTAGCCCTGCCACCCACTAAAGAAAGTTGGATGAGATTACTTAATGATTTCCCATTAAGTTGTATTTCCAAATATCATGATTACCATTTGAATGTAGTTGGTATGGAGCTTCGTGAGTGTGTGCTTCGTTTATTATGCATCACGTTCAGCTCCTTGTTATTTGCCTCCTAGTTATCATAGTAAAACTCTACTCCTCTACTCCGAGGAGCCCCTACCATCCGTATCGTCACTTTCCGGCCCAGCACTCTTCATGCTCGTTCGTTTAAAGCATTCTACATTGGACAAATGAATCTTGGAAGGCAAAAGCTACTGAATTTAGCGAGTTTGTGGAGGCGTTCCCACCGATCAGCCAGGTGGAGTTCCACACACCCGATGACTGCACAGCTCCTATAAGGCAGCAATATGCTGCAAACCCAGACGGCCACTCTTCTCACCCCTCGTCCCTTTGCTGTTCTGGATAATGAGGTCAATAGTCACCTAGGCAACTTGCAAAACTAACTGAAATGGAGAAAGGCCTTCCGGCTGGTGACTAGCCGAGGTCCACCTGGCCCCAATAAGCTGCTGAACAAGAAGGGCTGCCAGAAATTTCCCCCTAGGGAATTTGGTGGAGACGAAGACCTGCTCACTGGACAACGGTTCCTCCCAGGATACCCCCAAGCTGAAGAAGCGGGCTCTGAGCCACCCCCTTTCACCCTCCTTTTCCCCACCCTGGCCTGCTGAAGGTGCGCGTCAGGATGCGGACTACTGAGCCCTAAAGAAATAAGTCCTTCCACTTTGACCCCACGGAGGATTGCCTGTGCGGATCTTCAACGAGTCTACCAGTGTCTAGACACGGGAGCAGTTCTGTCTGGCACAGCAGCTCCCTCAAGGAAGACAAGAGTGAGGAGAAAGGAAACTCAAGTCTGACCATTCTGTCCTGGGAGACAAGAGGAGGATCTCATCTCTCATCTTTCCAAGCAAGGCAACGAGACTTTCTCTCATCTTTCCAAGCAAGGCAAGGAGACTTTTTCTCATGAGGAAACAAAAAGAAGTTGGAAGGAACGAAACCAGCCTGGAAGGTGAATTCCTAAGGATTGCCCATTGAAACTGACAAAATGGCCCTTGTTTGACGAGAGGAATGAGCAGAGCATTGATGTGGTCAAAAAGGACTCGAGTGAGACTTTCCCAGCATGTTTCTACCAAAGCTTTGTCTAAGTTTCGCAAAACACTCTCCTAATAAGCAGATGTTTGGCTCTTCAGAAAGTCAACATGCAAAATGCCTTGAGCGTCCCATAACACTGATGCCATGATGTTGCCTTTGGTCTGCCCTCCTTTTCCTTTGACTGGACCACTGCCATCTCTTGGTAGCCATCGCTTTGATGACGCTTTGTCTTCAGGATCATATTGGCAAAGCCATGTTCCAAATTCCGGTTACAATTTGTCAAACAGGTGCCCCAGGATCGTGATCCCTCCTGTTGAAAATTTCCACTGATAGCTCTCGTCGTCACTGCAGCTGATCTGGGCACAATGGTTTTCACAGCCACTGCAGGATTCATCTTCCACATCTTCTCATCTCTTCTTGAAACAAGCCATACCTCCGTAAAGAGTTGATTTCTTTGGGCTAGTGTCCTTAGAAGCTTTTCTTCAAACATCAATGATTTCTTCATTCTTCCACCCAAGCTTCACCGTCAATTGGATGTTTGCTCTTGCTGCAATTTTAGCGGAATTCAAGTTGCACTGATAGGAGGCCTTTTCAGTGGATGTCTCATCCTTCTTAGTGCCTCCAATGAGATCCAGTTCAGAAAGGTTGTAAGAAGTTAGTACATGTTTATTTTAGTGAAAACGAATTGAAATCCATGCATAGATTTCTCACCATGTACATTTTCTATGAACTTTCGGAAGACCCCCTGTACTGAATATTGCCCAAATCCTGGGAGAGAAGTGGATGCGGTCCACTTCCTGTCTTGTTTGCCCACAGTGGAGGAGTGCACAGAGCAGGGAAAGGCAGCCCCAGAGAGAGGCATGCCCTCCAGCATGCGGCAGACTGCTGGCCCAGTCCTGGCTCCATGGGTTGCTGTGTGGGCCCAGCAAGCTGACCAACCTCCCTGAACCTTAATTTAATCCTAGGTAGCCCAATTCCACTCGCTATTATAGGACTGCTGTGCAGGGACAGTCAATTAACTTAAGAAAAGGAACCTAGCTCCAAGGTTGGCAACCGGGAATTCCAGTTGATTCCATGGGCGGACCCCCTGAGGAATTCCCAAGCTGAAGTCTCGTGGAAGATGAGGTTCAGTGTGACTAGACTGAAGCACCAATCCAATGAAGGGGAAGTCCCACCCACTCTGCCCTGTGCCTGTATAAAGGTGAGGCGGGGCGGCCGCGCCACTCATTGAAGCCGCCAGTTGGGAGAGGAGCAGAGCCAGGCCGGTGCTCCCGAAGGCAGCAAGATGTTGCGAGCCACAGCTCCCTGCTGGTTCCCACCTGCATACCCAGAAGCTAAGAAGGTGGCCGAGGAGGCGGCCCACGAGGCAAGCCGCCATTTGGGAGAGGAGCAGAGCCAGGTCGGTGTTCCCGAAGGCAGCAAGATGTTGCGAGCCACAGCTCCCTGCTGGTTCCCACCTGCATGCCCAGAAGCCAAGAAGGTGGCCGAGGAGGCGGCCCTCGAGGCAAGCCGCCAGTTGGGAGAGGAGCAGAGCCAGGCCGGTGCTCCCGAAGGCAGCAAGATGTTGCGAGCCACAGCTCCCTGCTGGTTCCCACCTGCATACCCAGAAGCTAAGAAGGTGGCCGAGGAGGCGCCCCACGAGGCAAGCCGCCATTTGGGAGTGGAGCAGAGCCAGGTCGGTGTTCCCGAAGGCAGCAAGATGTTGCGAGCCACAGCTCCCTGCTGGTTCCCTCCTGCATACCCAGAAGCCAAGAAGGTGGCCGAGGAGGCGGCCCTCGAGGCTCCAGAATTCCCACTGCCCTCTCATCAGCCTGCCCAGAGCTTCGGGCTCTGCGTGCCCCAGATGCACAACCAGGCCTCAGCACTCGTGGACATCCGGGCGGAGCCCCAGAATAGGGGTCCGGCGGTGCCCCCAGCGTGGCCCAAGATGGCGACGGAGGCGTGGTACTTCCCCGCGCAGAGGGGGTCGGCCTGCTGCTTGCCAGCCGCCCCAAGGCTGACAGAGAGGCCCTGTGGAGTCCGCATCTCAGCCCCCAGGGAGAGGAAGAGGATCGCCCACTTTCCCAGCCCCTGCTTGGTCGCAGGTCGCACCGATGCCAAGAGAACCCGGGTGGCCGGCAGCAGCCAACGCTCCAATGGCTCCAGGGTCGGCACACAGCCACGGAAGACTGGTCGCAACAGACGGGGGAGGGCATGCAAGACCTCCACCACACTCAGCTCTAAGCGAATCGTCCGTCGTCCATCCTTACCGACTTGGAAGAAACCCATTATCCTCCGAAGGTCTCGCTGCCAAGTCCCCACCGTCATCCGCCGAGGCTATCTCCAACTGTTCACCAAAGAGTGTCTCAAGTTCTGCGCCTCCCAGCAGGAGGCCGAGGAGAAGGCGCTGAACGAGGAGAAGGTGGCCTACGACTGCAGCCCCAACAAGAACATGTACCTGAATGTGGTCCTGAACACCCTCAAGAGACTGAAGGGCCTGACCCCCAGCTCCATGCCGGGCCTCAGCAGGGCCGCCCTGTACAGCCGCCTCCAGGAGTTCCTGCTCACCCAGGACCAGCTCAAGGAGAACGGCTACCCCTTCCCGCTCCCCGAGCGGCCCGGAGGCGCCGTCCTCTTCACTGGCCAGGGGAAGGGGCCCGGCGACTCCTCCTGCAGGGTCTGCTGCCGTTGTGGCACCGACTACCTGGTGTCCTCCTCGGGCCGCTGTCTACGCGACCAGTTGTGTTATTATCACTGGGGGCGGGTCCGCTCCAGCCAAGTGGCTGGAGGCCGGGTTAGCCAGTACACCTGCTGTGCAGCTGCTCCTGGCTCAGTGGGCTGCCAGGTGGCGAAGCAGCACGTGCGGGACGGCCGCAAGGAGAGCCTCCATGGCTTCGTGAAGACCTTCAAGAAAGAGTTTTCCACAGACGCTTATCCAGGAATCTACGCCATGGACTGTGAGATGTGCTACACCACGCATGGCCTGGAGCTGACCCGCGTCACCGTGGTGGACGCCGACATGCAAGTGGTGTACGACACCTTCGTCAAGCCCGACAACGAGATCGTGGACTACAACACCAGGTTTTCCGGAGTGACCGAGGCCGACGTCGCCAAGACGAGCGTCACGTTGCCCGAAGTCCAAGCCATCCTGCTGAGCTTTTTCAGCGCCCAAACCATCCTCATCGGGCACAGCCTGGAGAGCGATCTGCTGGCCCTCAAGCTGATCCACAGCACCGTGGTGGACACGGCCGTGCTCTTCCCGCACTACCTGGGTTTCCCCTACAAGCGTTCCCTCAGGAATCTCGCGGCCGACTACCTGGGACAGATCATCCAGGACAGCCAGGACGGCCACAACTCCAGCGAGGACGCAAACGCCTGCCTGCAGCTGGCGATGTGGAAGGTTCGACAGCGCGCCCAGATCCAGCCACGCCACCGGTCCGCCTCTCCCGCCGCCCTGGCCTGTCCTGAGCCCCAGGCCTCTTCCCAAACTGACATCGATCCCGAGAGCTAGCCCTGTCCACCTCGCCGCAAAGCGAAAGAAACTGGAGCAGCCGGCGGCAGGAGAGGGCCAAAAGCCAAGACTAACCCCGACCCCGGACTCCCAGTCCCCCGGAGTCCCTGCCGCGGGCCGTCATCCCTGTCCCCATCCCTCTGCCCCTCCCAGACCTCTGTCCTTCCACCAATGGGCTCCCCGAGGCCCCAGCCGCCACTCCCAGTCCCCGGAGACCCTGCCGCCGCCCCTGGCGCCTATGCCCATCCCTCTGCCCCTCCCAGACCTCTGGCCTTCCACCACTAGCCTCCCCCAGCCCACCTGGACTTCCCCGGCCTCTGACATCAAGGCCAGCCCCCAGGCCCACCAGCCTCCTGATCGTCTTCGTTCTTGGGCCTCTTCCCCTTCTGTGGGGCTGTCTGAACCTCCCCTCCCCCACCCGATTTTTCCCCCGCCCCCGGGGCAGGCGCAGAATAAATGTCTGTATGAAGTTAAAAATTAAAAATAAAAAAAAAGCTAAAAACCACTCAAAGTCCTTTGCTTTTGAATGTGCGCTTACCTGGTTTTCTCTAGAGGCACCACTGTGAGGTGGCTCAAGCCCTTAGGCTCTGGAGTTAGACATCTGGGTTCCCATTCCAATTCCACCACTTACTAGCTTTGTCATATTGGACGCATAACTTTTTTGCGCTTCTACTTCTTGATCTTTCAAGTGTCATCAGAAGATAATTAGACACCCACACAATAGCAATGGGAGATTTTAACACCCCACCGTCAACATGAAACAGATCAACGAGACAGAAAGTTGAAAAGGATATCCAGGAACTGAACTTAGCTCTGCACCAAGCAGACCGAATAGACATCTACATTAACTCTCCACCCCAAATCAACAGAATATACATTCTTCTCAGCACCACATCACACTTATTCCAAAACTGACCACATAGTTGGAAGGAAAGCACTCCTCCGCAAATGCAAAAGAACAGAAATTACAACCAACTGTCTCTCAGACCACAGGGCAGTCAAACTGGACCTCAGGATGAAGAAACTCACTCAAAACCGCTCAACTACACGGAAACGGAGCAATCTGCTCCTGAGTGACTACTGGGTACATAGCGAAATGAAGACAGAATAAAGATGTTCTTTGAAACCAATGAGAACAAAGACACAACATACCAGAATCTCTGGGATACATTGAAAGCAGTGTGTAGAGGGAAACGTAGCATTAAATGCCCACAAGAGAAAGCAGGAAAGATCTAAAATGGACACCCTCACGTCCCAATTCAAAGAACCAGGGAAGCAAGAGCAAACACAATGCCTGAATCAGTCAGTCAACTTCCAACAGGGCTCCAAGAGAGATTGAACCACCATGCCTCTTTAAATCCACGTTTCTATTTGGAATCTTCAATGAGAGATGAGACACTAAGCAGCTAGTTTTGGTGGAATGGCTGATTTTGTCAATGTTTTCGGTGTGTGAGTGTGTGTGTGTGTGTATGTATAGATAACTAAATTAAACTGATAATCTGGATGCTTACATTTCCATTCATTTAATTTGTGTATGTGAGCCCACGCACACGTATATACACACACACTAACACTTCCAGAACACTGACTTAGTGAAGAACTGGATTTCCAGTGTGTCAGACAAATTTCAGAAAGCGCTGAAGAAGGGCATTTCTGATGGATTTCACCGTTCCTGGAATTTTATTTTCCTTTATAACTTAGAGTTCTTCTCTGGAGATTTAATAGATAAAAGTCTTTTGCAGTGTACGTTATTTCATTGTATTTTTATAATTTATTTAAATTGTCATTTTAAATTGACAAATAAAAATGATAGATATTTATGGTGTACAACATGATGTTTCATATATGTATACAT
This sequence comes from Pongo pygmaeus, assembly GCF_028885625.2. Taxonomy (NCBI): domain Eukaryota; kingdom Metazoa; phylum Chordata; class Mammalia; order Primates; family Hominidae; genus Pongo; species Pongo pygmaeus. Next base: position 53,687,901 of record NC_072380.2, read on the forward strand.
TGTGGAATGACACAAAAATCAAGCTAATTAACACATTCGTTTCCTCACATACTGATTTTATGGTGATGAGAACATGTTTCAAATCTACTCTGATAGCACATTTCAAGTACACAGTACATAGTTACCCACTGTGGTTGCCGTGCTGTTCAACATATCTCTAGAACTATTCGTATCTGAAATTTTGTATCATTAGACTAACATCTCCCAATCCCTCCCCGGCCCCTGCCTCGGGTAAGCAGCGTTCTGCTCTCTACGACTCTGAGTTCCACTTTTTTACATTGCACATAGAAGTGAGATCGTGCAGTATTTGTATTTCTGTGTTTGCTTTTTAAAACTTTATGATGTATTGATGTATTTTTTCAGACAGTGTCGGAGTCTGTCACCAAGGCTGGAGTACAGTGACACAAACACGGCTCACCACGGCCTCCACCTCCCGGGGTCAAGAGATCCTCCCACTTCAGCCTCCTGAGTAGCTAGGACTACAGGCGTCCAACACCACACCTGGCTAATTTTTGTATTTTTTGTAGAGATGGTTGATCTCCAACTCCTGGGCTCAACTCTTCCTCCTCCCTTCTCCTCCCAAAGTCCTGGGATTACAGGCCTGAGCCACTGTGTCTGGCCTTTGCTTTATTTCACACAGTAGAACATCCTCTAGGCTCATTCATGTTGCTAATGATAAGATTTCTTTCTTTTTCAAGGCTGAATAGGATTCTATTGGATATATGTACCTATATAGATAGATAGATAGATAGATAGATAGATAGACATTTATTATTATTGTTTTGGGGGGGATATGGTTTCGCTCGTGTTCCCCAGGCTGGAGTGCAGTGGCATGATTTCGGCTCACTACAACCTCTGCCTCCCAGGCTGAAGTGATTCTCCTGCCTCAGCTGAGATTAAAGGCATGTCCCATCATGTGCGGCCAATTTTGTGTTTCTAGGAGAGATGGGTTTTCACCATGTTGGCCAGGCTGGTCTCGAACTCCAACAATTCTACTTCAACTATTTATTGGATACAAATATTTATGTGTGAGAAACAAGATTTTCAAGAGTGAAAGATTTAAAAACGACTTAATTGTACATCAGTAAGAGGCTGGCTAACTAAATCAGAGTACGTTCATCCTTACAGAAGAATACTATGCAGCTAGAACAAAACCAAATGGAGGAAACTCTTCCAAATGGTAACTTGGAATGATGTTCAAGACTTATTGTAAAATAAGTTTACAGTAAGGTGTAAGGTACCTTATGGCAAAATTCTCTCAGAAATGTGTGTGTGTGGATTTCAAGTCATCCCAGTCCTAGAACATTGTGCTCTTTAGAGATGCCATACCTGTCTTTCCCTTTGTAATATCAAAGCAGTAATATCTTCTCTGGAGGCTTGTTGGGTGAATTGAATGGAAGAAAGTTAAGGAGGTACCAGAACCATTGCTGTTTCCCCTCCGTAGCCCTGCCACCCACTAAAGAAAGTTGGATGAGATTACTTAATGATTTCCCATTAAGTTGTATTTCCAAATATCATGATTACCATTTGAATGTAGTTGGTATGGAGCTTCGTGAGTGTGTGCTTCGTTTATTATGCATCACGTTCAGCTCCTTGTTATTTGCCTCCTAGTTATCATAGTAAAACTCTACTCCTCTACTCCGAGGAGCCCCTACCATCCGTATCGTCACTTTCCGGCCCAGCACTCTTCATGCTCGTTCGTTTAAAGCATTCTACATTGGACAAATGAATCTTGGAAGGCAAAAGCTACTGAATTTAGCGAGTTTGTGGAGGCGTTCCCACCGATCAGCCAGGTGGAGTTCCACACACCCGATGACTGCACAGCTCCTATAAGGCAGCAATATGCTGCAAACCCAGACGGCCACTCTTCTCACCCCTCGTCCCTTTGCTGTTCTGGATAATGAGGTCAATAGTCACCTAGGCAACTTGCAAAACTAACTGAAATGGAGAAAGGCCTTCCGGCTGGTGACTAGCCGAGGTCCACCTGGCCCCAATAAGCTGCTGAACAAGAAGGGCTGCCAGAAATTTCCCCCTAGGGAATTTGGTGGAGACGAAGACCTGCTCACTGGACAACGGTTCCTCCCAGGATACCCCCAAGCTGAAGAAGCGGGCTCTGAGCCACCCCCTTTCACCCTCCTTTTCCCCACCCTGGCCTGCTGAAGGTGCGCGTCAGGATGCGGACTACTGAGCCCTAAAGAAATAAGTCCTTCCACTTTGACCCCACGGAGGATTGCCTGTGCGGATCTTCAACGAGTCTACCAGTGTCTAGACACGGGAGCAGTTCTGTCTGGCACAGCAGCTCCCTCAAGGAAGACAAGAGTGAGGAGAAAGGAAACTCAAGTCTGACCATTCTGTCCTGGGAGACAAGAGGAGGATCTCATCTCTCATCTTTCCAAGCAAGGCAACGAGACTTTCTCTCATCTTTCCAAGCAAGGCAAGGAGACTTTTTCTCATGAGGAAACAAAAAGAAGTTGGAAGGAACGAAACCAGCCTGGAAGGTGAATTCCTAAGGATTGCCCATTGAAACTGACAAAATGGCCCTTGTTTGACGAGAGGAATGAGCAGAGCATTGATGTGGTCAAAAAGGACTCGAGTGAGACTTTCCCAGCATGTTTCTACCAAAGCTTTGTCTAAGTTTCGCAAAACACTCTCCTAATAAGCAGATGTTTGGCTCTTCAGAAAGTCAACATGCAAAATGCCTTGAGCGTCCCATAACACTGATGCCATGATGTTGCCTTTGGTCTGCCCTCCTTTTCCTTTGACTGGACCACTGCCATCTCTTGGTAGCCATCGCTTTGATGACGCTTTGTCTTCAGGATCATATTGGCAAAGCCATGTTCCAAATTCCGGTTACAATTTGTCAAACAGGTGCCCCAGGATCGTGATCCCTCCTGTTGAAAATTTCCACTGATAGCTCTCGTCGTCACTGCAGCTGATCTGGGCACAATGGTTTTCACAGCCACTGCAGGATTCATCTTCCACATCTTCTCATCTCTTCTTGAAACAAGCCATACCTCCGTAAAGAGTTGATTTCTTTGGGCTAGTGTCCTTAGAAGCTTTTCTTCAAACATCAATGATTTCTTCATTCTTCCACCCAAGCTTCACCGTCAATTGGATGTTTGCTCTTGCTGCAATTTTAGCGGAATTCAAGTTGCACTGATAGGAGGCCTTTTCAGTGGATGTCTCATCCTTCTTAGTGCCTCCAATGAGATCCAGTTCAGAAAGGTTGTAAGAAGTTAGTACATGTTTATTTTAGTGAAAACGAATTGAAATCCATGCATAGATTTCTCACCATGTACATTTTCTATGAACTTTCGGAAGACCCCCTGTACTGAATATTGCCCAAATCCTGGGAGAGAAGTGGATGCGGTCCACTTCCTGTCTTCAGTTTGCCCACAGTGGAGGAGTGCACAGAGCAGGGAAAGGCAGCCCCAGAGAGAGGCATGCCCTCCAGCATGCGGCAGACTGCTGGCCCAGTCCTGGCTCCATGGGTTGCTGTGTGGGCCCAGCAAGCTGACCAACCTCCCTGAACCTTAATTTAATCCTAGGTAGCCCAATTCCACTCGCTATTATAGGACTGCTGTGCAGGGACAGTCAATTAACTTAAGAAAAGGAACCTAGCTCCAAGGTTGGCAACCGGGAATTCCAGTTGATTCCATGGGCGGACCCCCTGAGGAATTCCCAAGCTGAAGTCTCGTGGAAGATGAGGTTCAGTGTGACTAGACTGAAGCACCAATCCAATGAAGGGGAAGTCCCACCCACTCTGCCCTGTGCCTGTATAAAGGTGAGGCGGGGCGGCCGCGCCACTCATTGAAGCCGCCAGTTGGGAGAGGAGCAGAGCCAGGCCGGTGCTCCCGAAGGCAGCAAGATGTTGCGAGCCACAGCTCCCTGCTGGTTCCCACCTGCATACCCAGAAGCTAAGAAGGTGGCCGAGGAGGCGGCCCACGAGGCAAGCCGCCATTTGGGAGAGGAGCAGAGCCAGGTCGGTGTTCCCGAAGGCAGCAAGATGTTGCGAGCCACAGCTCCCTGCTGGTTCCCACCTGCATGCCCAGAAGCCAAGAAGGTGGCCGAGGAGGCGGCCCTCGAGGCAAGCCGCCAGTTGGGAGAGGAGCAGAGCCAGGCCGGTGCTCCCGAAGGCAGCAAGATGTTGCGAGCCACAGCTCCCTGCTGGTTCCCACCTGCATACCCAGAAGCTAAGAAGGTGGCCGAGGAGGCGCCCCACGAGGCAAGCCGCCATTTGGGAGTGGAGCAGAGCCAGGTCGGTGTTCCCGAAGGCAGCAAGATGTTGCGAGCCACAGCTCCCTGCTGGTTCCCTCCTGCATACCCAGAAGCCAAGAAGGTGGCCGAGGAGGCGGCCCTCGAGGCTCCAGAATTCCCACTGCCCTCTCATCAGCCTGCCCAGAGCTTCGGGCTCTGCGTGCCCCAGATGCACAACCAGGCCTCAGCACTCGTGGACATCCGGGCGGAGCCCCAGAATAGGGGTCCGGCGGTGCCCCCAGCGTGGCCCAAGATGGCGACAGAGGCGTGGTACTTCCCCGCGCAGAGGGGGTCGGCCTGCTGCTTGCCAGCCGCCCCAAGGCTGACAGAGAGGCCCTGTGGAGTCCGCATCTCAGCCCCCAGGGAGAGGAAGAGGATCGCCCACTTTCCCAGCCCCTGCTTGGTCGCAGGTCGCACCGATGCCAAGAGAACCCGGGTGGCCGGCAGCAGCCAACGCTCCAATGGCTCCAGGGTCGGCACACAGCCACGGAAGACTGGTCGCAACAGACGGGGGAGGGCATGCAAGACCTCCACCACACTCAGCTCTAAGCGAATCGTCCGTCGTCCATCCTTACCGACTTGGAAGAAACCCATTATCCTCCGAAGGTCTCGCTGCCAAGTCCCCACCGTCATCCGCCGAGGCTATCTCCAACTGTTCACCAAAGAGTGTCTCAAGTTCTGCGCCTCCCAGCAGGAGGCCGAGGAGAAGGCGCTGAACGAGGAGAAGGTGGCCTACGACTGCAGCCCCAACAAGAACATGTACCTGAATGTGGTCCTGAACACCCTCAAGAGACTGAAGGGCCTGACCCCCAGCTCCATGCCGGGCCTCAGCAGGGCCGCCCTGTACAGCCGCCTCCAGGAGTTCCTGCTCACCCAGGACCAGCTCAAGGAGAACGGCTACCCCTTCCCGCTCCCCGAGCGGCCCGGAGGCGCCGTCCTCTTCACTGGCCAGGGGAAGGGGCCCGGCGACTCCTCCTGCAGGGTCTGCTGCCGTTGTGGCACCGACTACCTGGTGTCCTCCTCGGGCCGCTGTCTACGCGACCAGTTGTGTTATTATCACTGGGGGCGGGTCCGCTCCAGCCAAGTGGCTGGAGGCCGGGTTAGCCAGTACACCTGCTGTGCAGCTGCTCCTGGCTCAGTGGGCTGCCAGGTGGCGAAGCAGCACGTGCGGGACGGCCGCAAGGAGAGCCTCCATGGCTTCGTGAAGACCTTCAAGAAAGAGTTTTCCACAGACGCTTATCCAGGAATCTACGCCATGGACTGTGAGATGTGCTACACCACGCATGGCCTGGAGCTGACCCGCGTCACCGTGGTGGACGCCGACATGCAAGTGGTGTACGACACCTTCGTCAAGCCCGACAACGAGATCGTGGACTACAACACCAGGTTTTCCGGAGTGACCGAGGCCGACGTCGCCAAGACGAGCGTCACGTTGCCCGAAGTCCAAGCCATCCTGCTGAGCTTTTTCAGCGCCCAAACCATCCTCATCGGGCACAGCCTGGAGAGCGATCTGCTGGCCCTCAAGCTGATCCACAGCACCGTGGTGGACACGGCCGTGCTCTTCCCGCACTACCTGGGTTTCCCCTACAAGCGTTCCCTCAGGAATCTCGCGGCCGACTACCTGGGACAGATCATCCAGGACAGCCAGGACGGCCACAACTCCAGCGAGGACGCAAACGCCTGCCTGCAGCTGGCGATGTGGAAGGTTCGACAGCGCGCCCAGATCCAGCCACGCCACCGGTCCGCCTCTCCCGCCGCCCTGGCCTGTCCTGAGCCCCAGGCCTCTTCCCAAACTGACATCGATCCCGAGAGCTAGCCCTGTCCACCTCGCCGCAAAGCGAAAGAAACTGGAGCAGCCGGCGGCAGGAGAGGGCCAAAAGCCAAGACTAACCCCGACCCCGGACTCCCAGTCCCCCGGAGTCCCTGCCGCGGGCCGTCATCCCTGTCCCCATCCCTCTGCCCCTCCCAGACCTCTGTCCTTCCACCAATGGGCTCCCCGAGGCCCCAGCCGCCACTCCCAGTCCCCGGAGACCCTGCCGCCGCCCCTGGCGCCTATGCCCATCCCTCTGCCCCTCCCAGACCTCTGGCCTTCCACCACTAGCCTCCCCCAGCCCACCTGGACTTCCCCGGCCTCTGACATCAAGGCCAGCCCCCAGGCCCACCAGCCTCCTGATCGTCTTCGTTCTTGGGCCTCTTCCCCTTCTGTGGGGCTGTCTGAACCTCCCCTCCCCCACCCGATTTTTCCCCCGCCCCCGGGGCAGGCGCAGAATAAATGTCTGTATGAAGTTAAAAATTAAAAATAAAAAAAAAGCTAAAAACCACTCAAAGTCCTTTGCTTTTGAATGTGCGCTTACCTGGTTTTCTCTAGAGGCACCACTGTGAGGTGGCTCAAGCCCTTAGGCTCTGGAGTTAGACATCTGGGTTCCCATTCCAATTCCACCACTTACTAGCTTTGTCATATTGGACGCATAACTTTTTTGCGCTTCTACTTCTTGATCTTTCAAGTGTCATCAGAAGATAATTAGACACCCACACAATAGCAATGGGAGATTTTAACACCCCACCGTCAACATGAAACAGATCAACGAGACAGAAAGTTGAAAAGGATATCCAGGAACTGAACTTAGCTCTGCACCAAGCAGACCGAATAGACATCTACATTAACTCTCCACCCCAAATCAACAGAATATACATTCTTCTCAGCACCACATCACACTTATTCCAAAACTGACCACATAGTTGGAAGGAAAGCACTCCTCCGCAAATGCAAAAGAACAGAAATTACAACCAACTGTCTCTCAGACCACAGGGCAGTCAAACTGGACCTCAGGATGAAGAAACTCACTCAAAACCGCTCAACTACACGGAAACGGAGCAATCTGCTCCTGAGTGACTACTGGGTACATAGCGAAATGAAGACAGAATAAAGATGTTCTTTGAAACCAATGAGAACAAAGACACAACATACCAGAATCTCTGGGATACATTGAAAGCAGTGTGTAGAGGGAAACGTAGCATTAAATGCCCACAAGAGAAAGCAGGAAAGATCTAAAATGGACACCCTCACGTCCCAATTCAAAGAACCAGGGAAGCAAGAGCAAACACAATGCCTGAATCAGTCAGTCAACTTCCAACAGGGCTCCAAGAGAGATTGAACCACCATGCCTCTTTAAATCCACGTTTCTATTTGGAATCTTCAATGAGAGATGAGACACTAAGCAGCTAGTTTTGGTGGAATGGCTGATTTTGTCAATGTTTTCGGTGTGTGAGTGTGTGTGTGTGTGTGTACGTATGGATAACTAAATTAAACTGATAATCTGGATGCTTACATTTCCATTCATTTAATTTGTGTATGTGAGCCCACGCACACGTATATACACACACACTAACACTTCCAGAACACTGACTTAGTGAAGAACTGGATTTCCAGTGTGTCAGACAAATTTCAGAAAGCGCTGAAGAAGGGCATTTCTGATGGATTTCACCGTTCCTGGAATTTTATTTTCCTTTATAACTTAGAGTTCTTCTCTGGAGATTTAATAGATAAAAGTCTTTTGCAGTGTACGTTATTTCATTGTATTTTTATAATTTATTTAAATTGTCATTTTAAATTGACAAATAAAAATGATAGATATTTATGGTGTACAACATGATGTTTCATATATGTATACATTGTGGAATGACACAAAAATCAAGCTAATTAACACATTCGTTTCCTCACATACTGATTTTATGGTGATGAGAACATGTTTCAAATCTACTCTGATAGCACATTTCAAGTATACAGTACATAGTTACCCACTGTGGTTGCCGTGCTGTTCAACATATCTCTAGAACTATTCGTATCTGAAATTTTGTATCATTAGACTAACATCTCCCAATCCCTCCCCGGCCCCTGCCTCGGGTAAGCAGCGTTCTGCTCTCTACGACTCTGAGTTCCACTTTTTTACATTGCACATAGAAGTGAGATCGTGCAGTATTTGTATTTCTGTGTTTGCTTTTTAAAACTTTATGATGTATTGATGTATTTTTTCAGACAGTGTCGGAGTCTGTCACCAAGGCTGGAGTACAGTGACACAAACACGGCTCACCACGGCCTCCACCTCCCGGGGTCAAGAGATCCTCCCACTTCAGCCTCCTGAGTAGCTAGGACTACAGGCGTCCAACACCACACCTGGCTAATTTTTGTATTTTTTGTAGAGATGGTTGATCTCCAACTCCTGGGCTCAACTCTTCCTCCTCCCTTCTCCTCCCAAAGTCCTGGGATTACAGGCCTGAGCCACTGTGTCTGGCCTTTGCTTTATTTCACACAGTAGAACATCCTCTAGGCTCATTCATGTTGCTAATGATAAGATTTCTTTCTTTTTCAAGGCTGAATAGGATTCTATTGGATATATGTACCTATATAGATAGATAGATAGATAGATAGATAGACATTTATTATTATTGTTTTGGGGGGGATATGGTTTCGCTCGTGTTCCCCAGGCTGGAGTGCAGTGGCATGATTTCGGCTCACTACAACCTCTGCCTCCCAGGCTGAAGTGATTCTCCTGCCTCAGCTGAGATTAAAGGCATGTCCCATCATGTGCGGCCAATTTTGTGTTTCTAGGAGAGATGGGTTTTCACCATGTTGGCCAGGCTGGTCTCGAACTCCAACAATTCTACTTCAACTATTTATTGGATACAAATATTTATGTGTGAGAAACAAGATTTTCAAGAGTGAAAGATTTAAAAACGACTTAATTGTACATCAGTAAGAGGCTGGCTAACTAAATCAGAGTACGTTCATCCTTACAGAAGAATACTATGCAGCTAGAACAAAACCAAATGGAGGAAACTCTTCCAAATGGTAACTTGGAATGATGTTCAAGACTTATTGTAAAATAAGTTTACAGTAAGGTGTAAGGTACCTTATGGCAAAATTCTCTCAGAAATGTGTGTGTGTGGATTTCAAGTCATCCCAGTCCTAGAACATTGTGCTCTTTAGAGATGCCATACCTGTCTTTCCCTTTGTAATATCAAAGCAGTAATATCTTCTCTGGAGGCTTGTTGGGTGAATTGAATGGAAGAAAGTTAAGGAGGTACCAGAACCATTGCTGTTTCCCCTCCGTAGCCCTGCCACCCACTAAAGAAAGTTGGATGAGATTACTTAATGATTTCCCATTAAGTTGTATTTCCAAATATCATGATTACCATTTGAATGTAGTTGGTATGGAGCTTCGTGAGTGTGTGCTTCGTTTATTATGCATCACGTTCAGCTCCTTGTTATTTGCCTCCTAGTTATCATAGTAAAACTCTACTCCTCTACTCCGAGGAGCCCCTACCATCCGTATCGTCACTTTCCGGCCCAGCACTCTTCATGCTCGTTCGTTTAAAGCATTCTACATTGGACAAATGAATCTTGGAAGGCAAAAGCTACTGAATTTAGCGAGTTTGTGGAGGCGTTCCCACCGATCAGCCAGGTGGAGTTCCACACACCCGATGACTGCACAGCTCCTATAAGGCAGCAATATGCTGCAAACCCAGACGGCCACTCTTCTCACCCCTCGTCCCTTTGCTGTTCTGGATAATGAGGTCAATAGTCACCTAGGCAACTTGCAAAACTAACTGAAATGGAGAAAGGCCTTCCGGCTGGTGACTAGCCGAGGTCCACCTGGCCCCAATAAGCTGCTGAACAAGAAGGGCTGCCAGAAATTTCCCCCTAGGGAATTTGGTGGAGACGAAGACCTGCTCACTGGACAACGGTTCCTCCCAGGATACCCCCAAGCTGAAGAAGCGGGCTCTGAGCCACCCCCTTTCACCCTCCTTTTCCCCACCCTGGCCTGCTGAAGGTGCGCGTCAGGATGCGGACTACTGAGCCCTAAAGAAATAAGTCCTTCCACTTTGACCCCACGGAGGATTGCCTGTGCGGATCTTCAACGAGTCTACCAGTGTCTAGACACGGGAGCAGTTCTGTCTGGCACAGCAGCTCCCTCAAGGAAGACAAGAGTGAGGAGAAAGGAAACTCAAGTCTGACCATTCTGTCCTGGGAGACAAGAGGAGGATCTCATCTCTCATCTTTCCAAGCAAGGCAACGAGACTTTCTCTCATCTTTCCAAGCAAGGCAAGGAGACTTTTTCTCATGAGGAAACAAAAAGAAGTTGGAAGGAACGAAACCAGCCTGGAAGGTGAATTCCTAAGGATTGCCCATTGAAACTGACAAAATGGCCCTTGTTTGACGAGAGGAATGAGCAGAGCATTGATGTGGTCAAAAAGGACTCGAGTGAGACTTTCCCAGCATGTTTCTACCAAAGCTTTGTCTAAGTTTCGCAAAACACTCTCCTAATAAGCAGATGTTTGGCTCTTCAGAAAGTCAACATGCAAAATGCCTTGAGCGTCCCATAACACTGATGCCATGATGTTGCCTTTGGTCTGCCCTCCTTTTCCTTTGACTGGACCACTGCCATCTCTTGGTAGCCATCGCTTTGATGACGCTTTGTCTTCAGGATCATATTGGCAAAGCCATGTTCCAAATTCCGGTTACAATTTGTCAAACAGGTGCCCCAGGATCGTGATCCCTCCTGTTGAAAATTTCCACTGATAGCTCTCGTCGTCACTGCAGCTGATCTGGGCACAATGGTTTTCACAGCCACTGCAGGATTCATCTTCCACATCTTCTCATCTCTTCTTGAAACAAGCCATACCTCCGTAAAGAGTTGATTTCTTTGGGCTAGTGTCCTTAGAAGCTTTTCTTCAAACATCAATGATTTCTTCATTCTTCCACCCAAGCTTCACCGTCAATTGGATGTTTGCTCTTGCTGCAATTTTAGCGGAATTCAAGTTGCACTGATAGGAGGCCTTTTCAGTGGATGTCTCATCCTTCTTAGTGCCTCCAATGAGATCCAGTTCAGAAAGGTTGTAAGAAGTTAGTACATGTTTATTTTAGTGAAAACGAATTGAAATCCATGCATAGATTTCTCACCATGTACATTTTCTATGAACTTTCGGAAGACCCCCTGTACTGAATATTGCCCAAATCCTGGGAGAGAAGTGGATGCGGTCCACTTCCTGTCTTCAGTTTGCCCACAGTGGAGGAGTGCACAGAGCAGGGAAAGGCAGCCCCAGAGAGAGGCATGCCCTCCAGCATGCGGCAGACTGCTGGCCCAGTCCTGGCTCCATGGGTTGCTGTGTGGGCCCAGCAAGCTGACCAACCTCCCTGAACCTTAATTTAATCCTAGGTAGCCCAATTCCACTCGCTATTATAGGACTGCTGTGCAGGGACAGTCAATTAACTTAAGAAAAGGAACCTAGCTCCAAGGTTGGCAACCGGGAATTCCAGTTGATTCCATGGGCGGACCCCCTGAGGAATTCCCAAGCTGAAGTCTCGTGGAAGATGAGGTTCAGTGTGACTAGACTGAAGCACCAATCCAATGAAGGGGAAGTCCCACCCACTCTGCCCTGTGCCTGTATAAAGGTGAGGCGGGGCGGCCGCGCCACTCATTGAAGCCGCCAGTTGGGAGAGGAGCAGAGCCAGGCCGGTGCTCCCGAAGGCAGCAAGATGTTGCGAGCCACAGCTCCCTGCTGGTTCCCACCTGCATACCCAGAAGCTAAGAAGGTGGCCGAGGAGGCGGCCCACGAGGCAAGCCGCCATTTGGGAGAGGAGCAGAGCCAGGTCGGTGTTCCCGAAGGCAGCAAGATGTTGCGAGCCACAGCTCCCTGCTGGTTCCCACCTGCATGCCCAGAAGCCAAGAAGGTGGCCGAGGAGGCGGCCCTCGAGGCAAGCCGCCAGTTGGGAGAGGAGCAGAGCCAGGCCGGTGCTCCCGAAGGCAGCAAGATGTTGCGAGCCACAGCTCCCTGCTGGTTCCCACCTGCATACCCAGAAGCTAAGAAGGTGGCCGAGGAGGCGCCCCACGAGGCAAGCCGCCATTTGGGAGTGGAGCAGAGCCAGGTCGGTGTTCCCGAAGGCAGCAAGATGTTGCGAGCCACAGCTCCCTGCTGGTTCCCTCCTGCATACCCAGAAGCCAAGAAGGTGGCCGAGGAGGCGGCCCTCGAGGCTCCAGAATTCCCACTGCCCTCTCATCAGCCTGCCCAGAGCTTCGGGCTCTGCGTGCCCCAGATGCACAACCAGGCCTCAGCACTCGTGGACATCCGGGCGGAGCCCCAGAATAGGGGTCCGGCGGTGCCCCCAGCGTGGCCCAAGATGGCGACGGAGGCGTGGTACTTCCCCGCGCAGAGGGGGTCGGCCTGCTGCTTGCCAGCCGCCCCAAGGCTGACAGAGAGGCCCTGTGGAGTCCGCATCTCAGCCCCCAGGGAGAGGAAGAGGATCGCCCACTTTCCCAGCCCCTGCTTGGTCGCAGGTCGCACCGATGCCAAGAGAACCCGGGTGGCCGGCAGCAGCCAACGCTCCAATGGCTCCAGGGTCGGCACACAGCCACGGAAGACTGGTCGCAACAGACGGGGGAGGGCATGCAAGACCTCCACCACACTCAGCTCTAAGCGAATCGTCCGTCGTCCATCCTTACCGACTTGGAAGAAACCCATTATCCTCCGAAGGTCTCGCTGCCAAGTCCCCACCGTCATCCGCCGAGGCTATCTCCAACTGTTCACCAAAGAGTGTCTCAAGTTCTGCGCCTCCCAGCAGGAGGCCGAGGAGAAGGCGCTGAACGAGGAGAAGGTGGCCTACGACTGCAGCCCCAACAAGAACATGTACCTGAATGTGGTCCTGAACACCCTCAAGAGACTGAAGGGCCTGACCCCCAGCTCCATGCCGGGCCTCAGCAGGGCCGCCCTGTACAGCCGCCTCCAGGAGTTCCTGCTCACCCAGGACCAGCTCAAGGAGAACGGCTACCCCTTCCCGCTCCCCGAGCGGCCCGGAGGCGCCGTCCTCTTCACTGGCCAGGGGAAGGGGCCCGGCGACTCCTCCTGCAGGGTCTGCTGCCGTTGTGGCACCGACTACCTGGTGTCCTCCTCGGGCCGCTGTCTACGCGACCAGTTGTGTTATTATCACTGGGGGCGGGTCCGCTCCAGCCAAGTGGCTGGAGGCCGGGTTAGCCAGTACACCTGCTGTGCAGCTGCTCCTGGCTCAGTGGGCTGCCAGGTGGCGAAGCAGCACGTGCGGGACGGCCGCAAGGAGAGCCTCCATGGCTTCGTGAAGACCTTCAAGAAAGAGTTTTCCACAGACGCTTATCCAGGAATCTACGCCATGGACTGTGAGATGTGCTACACCACGCATGGCCTGGAGCTGACCCGCGTCACCGTGGTGGACGCCGACATGCAAGTGGTGTACGACACCTTCGTCAAGCCCGACAACGAGATCGTGGACTACAACACCAGGTTTTCCGGAGTGACCGAGGCCGACGTCGCCAAGACGAGCGTCACGTTGCCCGAAGTCCAAGCCATCCTGCTGAGCTTTTTCAGCGCCCAAACCATCCTCATCGGGCACAGCCTGGAGAGCGATCTGCTGGCCCTCAAGCTGATCCACAGCACCGTGGTGGACACGGCCGTGCTCTTCCCGCACTACCTGGGTTTCCCCTACAAGCGTTCCCTCAGGAATCTCGCGGCCGACTACCTGGGACAGATCATCCAGGACAGCCAGGACGGCCACAACTCCAGCGAGGACGCAAACGCCTGCCTGCAGCTGGCGATGTGGAAGGTTCGACAGCGCGCCCAGATCCAGCCACGCCACCGGTCCGCCTCTCCCGCCGCCCTGGCCTGTCCTGAGCCCCAGGCCTCTTCCCAAACTGACATCGATCCCGAGAGCTAGCCCTGTCCACCTCGCCGCAAAGCGAAAGAAACTGGAGCAGCCGGCGGCAGGAGAGGGCCAAAAGCCAAGACTAACCCCGACCCCGGACTCCCAGTCCCCCGGAGTCCCTGCCGCGGGCCGTCATCCCTGTCCCCATCCCTCTGCCCCTCCCAGACCTCTGTCCTTCCACCAATGGGCTCCCCGAGGCCCCAGCCGCCACTCCCAGTCCCCGGAGACCCTGCCGCCGCCCCTGGCGCCTATGCCCATCCCTCTGCCCCTCCCAGACCTCTGGCCTTCCACCACTAGCCTCCCCCAGCCCACCTGGACTTCCCCGGCCTCTGACATCAAGGCCAGCCCCCAGGCCCACCAGCCTCCTGATCGTCTTCGTTCTTGGGCCTCTTCCCCTTCTGTGGGGCTGTCTGAACCTCCCCTCCCCCACCCGATTTTTCCCCCGCCCCCGGGGCAGGCGCAGAATAAATGTCTGTATGAAGTTAAAAATTAAAAATAAAAAAAAAGCTAAAAACCACTCAAAGTCCTTTGCTTTTGAATGTGCGCTTACCTGGTTTTCTCTAGAGGCACCACTGTGAGGTGGCTCAAGCCCTTAGGCTCTGGAGTTAGACATCTGGGTTCCCATTCCAATTCCACCACTGACTAGCTTTGTCATATTGGACGCATAACTTTTTTGCGCTTCTACTTCTTGATCTTTCAAGTGTCATCAGAAGATAATTAGACACCCACACAATAGCAATGGGAGATTTTAACACCCCACCGTCAACATGAAACAGATCAACGAGACAGAAAGTTGAAAAGGATATCCAGGAACTGAACTTAGCTCTGCACCAAGCAGACCGAATAGACATCTACATTAACTCTCCACCCCAAATCAACAGAATATACATTCTTCTCAGCACCACATCACACTTATTCCAAAACTGACCACATAGTTGGAAGGAAAGCACTCCTCCGCAAATGCAAAAGAACAGAAATTACAACCAACTGTCTCTCAGACCACAGGGCAGTCAAACTGGACCTCAGGATGAAGAAACTCACTCAAAACCGCTCAACTACACGGAAACGGAGCAATCTGCTCCTGAGTGACTACTGGGTACATAGCGAAATGAAGACAGAATAAAGATGTTCTTTGAAACCAATGAGAACAAAGACACAACATACCAGAATCTCTGGGATACATTGAAAGCAGTGTGTAGAGGGAAACGTAGCATTAAATGCCCACAAGAGAAAGCAGGAAAGATCTAAAATGGACACCCTCACGTCCCAATTCAAAGAACCAGGGAAGCAAGAGCAAACACAATGCCTGAATCAGTCAGTCAACTTCCAACAGGGCTCCAAGAGAGATTGAACCACCATGCCTCTTTAAATCCACGTTTCTATTTGGAATCTTCAATGAGAGATGAGACACTAAGCAGCTAGTTTTGGTGGAATGGCTGATTTTGTCAATGTTTTCGGTGTGTGAGTGTGTGTGTGTGTGTATGTATAGATAACTAAATTAAACTGATAATCTGGATGCTTACATTTCCATTCATTTAATTTGTGTATGTGAGCCCACGCACACGTATATACACACACACTAACACTTCCAGAACACTGACTTAGTGAAGAACTGGATTTCCAGTGTGTCAGACAAATTTCAGAAAGCGCTGAAGAAGGGCATTTCTGATGGATTTCACCGTTCCTGGAATTTTATTTTCCTTTATAACTTAGAGTTCTTCTCTGGAGATTTAATAGATAAAAGTCTTTTGCAGTGTACGTTATTTCATTGTATTTTTATAATTTATTTAAATTGTCATTTTAAATTGACAAATAAAAATGATAGATATTTATGGTGTACAACATGATGTTTCATATATGTATACATTGTGGAATGACACAAAAATCAAGCTAATTAACACATTCGTTTCCTCACATACTGATTTTATGGTGATGAGAACATGTTTCAAATCTACTCTGATAGCACATTTCAAGTATACAGTACATAGTTACCCACTGTGGTTGCCGTGCTGTTCAACATATCTCTAGAACTATTCGTATCTGAAATTTTGTATCATTAGACTAACATCTCCCAATCCCTCCCCGGCCCCTGCCTCGGGTAAGCAGCGTTCTGCTCTCTACGACTCTGAGTTCCACTTTTTTACATTGCACATAGAAGTGAGATCGTGCAGTATTTGTATTTCTGTGTTTGCTTTTTAAAACTTTATGATGTATTGATGTATTTTTTCAGACAGTGTCGGAGTCTGTCACCAAGGCTGGAGTACAGTGACACAAACACGGCTCACCACGGCCTCCACCTCCCGGGGTCAAGAGATCCTCCCACTTCAGCCTCCTGAGTAGCTAGGACTACAGGCGTCCAACACCACACCTGGCTAATTTTTGTATTTTTTGTAGAGATGGTTGATCTCCAACTCCTGGGCTCAACTCTTCCTCCTCCCTTCTCCTCCCAAAGTCCTGGGATTACAGGCCTGAGCCACTGTGTCTGGCCTTTGCTTTATTTCACACAGTAGAACATCCTCTAGGCTCATTCATGTTGCTAATGATAAGATTTCTTTCTTTTTCAAGGCTGAATAGGATTCTATTGGATATATGTACCTATATAGATAGATAGATAGATAGATAGATAGACATTTATTATTATTGTTTTGGGGGGGATATGGTTTCGCTCGTGTTCCCCAGGCTGGAGTGCAGTGGCATGATTTCGGCTCACTACAACCTCTGCCTCCCAGGCTGAAGTGATTCTCCTGCCTCAGCTGAGATTAAAGGCATGTCCCATCATGTGCGGCCAATTTTGTGTTTCTAGGAGAGATGGGTTTTCACCATGTTGGCCAGGCTGGTCTCGAACTCCAACAATTCTACTTCAACTATTTATTGGATACAAATATTTATGTGTGAGAAACAAGATTTTCAAGAGTGAAAGATTTAAAAACGACTTAATTGTACATCAGTAAGAGGCTGGCTAACTAAATCAGAGTACGTTCATCCTTACAGAAGAATACTATGCAGCTAGAACAAAACCAAATGGAGGAAACTCTTCCAAATGGTAACTTGGAATGATGTTCAAGACTTATTGTAAAATAAGTTTACAGTAAGGTGTAAGGTACCTTATGGCAAAATTCTCTCAGAAATGTGTGTGTGTGGATTTCAAGTCATCCCAGTCCTAGAACATTGTGCTCTTTAGAGATGCCATACCTGTCTTTCCCTTTGTAATATCAAAGCAGTAATATCTTCTCTGGAGGCTTGTTGGGTGAATTGAATGGAAGAAAGTTAAGGAGGTACCAGAACCATTGCTGTTTCCCCTCCGTAGCCCTGCCACCCACTAAAGAAAGTTGGATGAGATTACTTAATGATTTCCCATTAAGTTGTATTTCCAAATATCATGATTACCATTTGAATGTAGTTGGTATGGAGCTTCGTGAGTGTGTGCTTCGTTTATTATGCATCACGTTCAGCTCCTTGTTATTTGCCTCCTAGTTATCATAGTAAAACTCTACTCCTCTACTCCGAGGAGCCCCTACCATCCGTATCGTCACTTTCCGGCCCAGCACTCTTCATGCTCGTTCGTTTAAAGCATTCTACATTGGACAAATGAATCTTGGAAGGCAAAAGCTACTGAATTTAGCGAGTTTGTGGAGGCGTTCCCACCGATCAGCCAGGTGGAGTTCCACACACCCGATGACTGCACAGCTCCTATAAGGCAGCAATATGCTGCAAACCCAGACGGCCACTCTTCTCACCCCTCGTCCCTTTGCTGTTCTGGATAATGAGGTCAATAGTCACCTAGGCAACTTGCAAAACTAACTGAAATGGAGAAAGGCCTTCCGGCTGGTGACTAGCCGAGGTCCACCTGGCCCCAATAAGCTGCTGAACAAGAAGGGCTGCCAGAAATTTCCCCCTAGGGAATTTGGTGGAGACGAAGACCTGCTCACTGGACAACGGTTCCTCCCAGGATACCCCCAAGCTGAAGAAGCGGGCTCTGAGCCACCCCCTTTCACCCTCCTTTTCCCCACCCTGGCCTGCTGAAGGTGCGCGTCAGGATGCGGACTACTGAGCCCTAAAGAAATAAGTCCTTCCACTTTGACCCCACGGAGGATTGCCTGTGCGGATCTTCAACGAGTCTACCAGTGTCTAGACACGGGAGCAGTTCTGTCTGGCACAGCAGCTCCCTCAAGGAAGACAAGAGTGAGGAGAAAGGAAACTCAAGTCTGACCATTCTGTCCTGGGAGACAAGAGGAGGATCTCATCTCTCATCTTTCCAAGCAAGGCAACGAGACTTTCTCTCATCTTTCCAAGCAAGGCAAGGAGACTTTTTCTCATGAGGAAACAAAAAGAAGTTGGAAGGAACGAAACCAGCCTGGAAGGTGAATTCCTAAGGATTGCCCATTGAAACTGACAAAATGGCCCTTGTTTGACGAGAGGAATGAGCAGAGCATTGATGTGGTCAAAAAGGACTCGAGTGAGACTTTCCCAGCATGTTTCTACCAAAGCTTTGTCTAAGTTTCGCAAAACACTCTCCTAATAAGCAGATGTTTGGCTCTTCAGAAAGTCAACATGCAAAATGCCTTGAGCGTCCCATAACACTGATGCCATGATGTTGCCTTTGGTCTGCCCTCCTTTTCCTTTGACTGGACCACTGCCATCTCTTGGTAGCCATCGCTTTGATGACGCTTTGTCTTCAGGATCATATTGGCAAAGCCATGTTCCAAATTCCGGTTACAATTTGTCAAACAGGTGCCCCAGGATCGTGATCCCTCCTGTTGAAAATTTCCACTGATAGCTCTCGTCGTCACTGCAGCTGATCTGGGCACAATGGTTTTCACAGCCACTGCAGGATTCATCTTCCACATCTTCTCATCTCTTCTTGAAACAAGCCATACCTCCGTAAAGAGTTGATTTCTTTGGGCTAGTGTCCTTAGAAGCTTTTCTTCAAACATCAATGATTTCTTCATTCTTCCACCCAAGCTTCACCGTCAATTGGATGTTTGCTCTTGCTGCAATTTTAGCGGAATTCAAGTTGCACTGATAGGAGGCCTTTTCAGTGGATGTCTCATCCTTCTTAGTGCCTCCAATGAGATCCAGTTCAGAAAGGTTGTAAGAAGTTAGTACATGTTTATTTTAGTGAAAACGAATTGAAATCCATGCATAGATTTCTCACCATGTACATTTTCTATGAACTTTCGGAAGACCCCCTGTACTGAATATTGCCCAAATCCTGGGAGAGAAGTGGATGCGGTCCACTTCCTGTCTTCAGTTTGCCCACAGTGGAGGAGTGCACAGAGCAGGGAAAGGCAGCCCCAGAGAGAGGCATGCCCTCCAGCATGCGGCAGACTGCTGGCCCAGTCCTGGCTCCATGGGTTGCTGTGTGGGCCCAGCAAGCTGACCAACCTCCCTGAACCTTAATTTAATCCTAGGTAGCCCAATTCCACTCGCTATTATAGGACTGCTGTGCAGGGACAGTCAATTAACTTAAGAAAAGGAACCTAGCTCCAAGGTTGGCAACCGGGAATTCCAGTTGATTCCATGGGCGGACCCCCTGAGGAATTCCCAAGCTGAAGTCTCGTGGAAGATGAGGTTCAGTGTGACTAGACTGAAGCACCAATCCAATGAAGGGGAAGTCCCACCCACTCTGCCCTGTGCCTGTATAAAGGTGAGGCGGGGCGGCCGCGCCACTCATTGAAGCCGCCAGTTGGGAGAGGAGCAGAGCCAGGCCGGTGCTCCCGAAGGCAGCAAGATGTTGCGAGCCACAGCTCCCTGCTGGTTCCCACCTGCATACCCAGAAGCTAAGAAGGTGGCCGAGGAGGCGGCCCACGAGGCAAGCCGCCATTTGGGAGAGGAGCAGAGCCAGGTCGGTGTTCCCGAAGGCAGCAAGATGTTGCGAGCCACAGCTCCCTGCTGGTTCCCACCTGCATGCCCAGAAGCCAAGAAGGTGGCCGAGGAGGCGGCCCTCGAGGCAAGCCGCCAGTTGGGAGAGGAGCAGAGCCAGGCCGGTGCTCCCGAAGGCAGCAAGATGTTGCGAGCCACAGCTCCCTGCTGGTTCCCACCTGCATACCCAGAAGCTAAGAAGGTGGCCGAGGAGGCGCCCCACGAGGCAAGCCGCCATTTGGGAGTGGAGCAGAGCCAGGTCGGTGTTCCCGAAGGCAGCAAGATGTTGCGAGCCACAGCTCCCTGCTGGTTCCCTCCTGCATACCCAGAAGCCAAGAAGGTGGCCGAGGAGGCGGCCCTCGAGGCTCCAGAATTCCCACTGCCCTCTCATCAGCCTGCCCAGAGCTTCGGGCTCTGCGTGCCCCAGATGCACAACCAGGCCTCAGCACTCGTGGACATCCGGGCGGAGCCCCAGAATAGGGGTCCGGCGGTGCCCCCAGCGTGGCCCAAGATGGCGACGGAGGCGTGGTACTTCCCCGCGCAGAGGGGGTCGGCCTGCTGCTTGCCAGCCGCCCCAAGGCTGACAGAGAGGCCCTGTGGAGTCCGCATCTCAGCCCCCAGGGAGAGGAAGAGGATCGCCCACTTTCCCAGCCCCTGCTTGGTCGCAGGTCGCACCGATGCCAAGAGAACCCGGGTGGCCGGCAGCAGCCAACGCTCCAATGGCTCCAGGGTCGGCACACAGCCACGGAAGACTGGTCGCAACAGACGGGGGAGGGCATGCAAGACCTCCACCACACTCAGCTCTAAGCGAATCGTCCGTCGTCCATCCTTACCGACTTGGAAGAAACCCATTATCCTCCGAAGGTCTCGCTGCCAAGTCCCCACCGTCATCCGCCGAGGCTATCTCCAACTGTTCACCAAAGAGTGTCTCAAGTTCTGCGCCTCCCAGCAGGAGGCCGAGGAGAAGGCGCTGAACGAGGAGAAGGTGGCCTACGACTGCAGCCCCAACAAGAACATGTACCTGAATGTGGTCCTGAACACCCTCAAGAGACTGAAGGGCCTGACCCCCAGCTCCATGCCGGGCCTCAGCAGGGCCGCCCTGTACAGCCGCCTCCAGGAGTTCCTGCTCACCCAGGACCAGCTCAAGGAGAACGGCTACCCCTTCCCGCTCCCCGAGCGGCCCGGAGGCGCCGTCCTCTTCACTGGCCAGGGGAAGGGGCCCGGCGACTCCTCCTGCAGGGTCTGCTGCCGTTGTGGCACCGACTACCTGGTGTCCTCCTCGGGCCGCTGTCTACGCGACCAGTTGTGTTATTATCACTGGGGGCGGGTCCGCTCCAGCCAAGTGGCTGGAGGCCGGGTTAGCCAGTACACCTGCTGTGCAGCTGCTCCTGGCTCAGTGGGCTGCCAGGTGGCGAAGCAGCACGTGCGGGACGGCCGCAAGGAGAGCCTCCATGGCTTCGTGAAGACCTTCAAGAAAGAGTTTTCCACAGACGCTTATCCAGGAATCTACGCCATGGACTGTGAGATGTGCTACACCACGCATGGCCTGGAGCTGACCCGCGTCACCGTGGTGGACGCCGACATGCAAGTGGTGTACGACACCTTCGTCAAGCCCGACAACGAGATCGTGGACTACAACACCAGGTTTTCCGGAGTGACCGAGGCCGACGTCGCCAAGACGAGCGTCACGTTGCCCGAAGTCCAAGCCATCCTGCTGAGCTTTTTCAGCGCCCAAACCATCCTCATCGGGCACAGCCTGGAGAGCGATCTGCTGGCCCTCAAGCTGATCCACAGCACCGTGGTGGACACGGCCGTGCTCTTCCCGCACTACCTGGGTTTCCCCTACAAGCGTTCCCTCAGGAATCTCGCGGCCGACTACCTGGGACAGATCATCCAGGACAGCCAGGACGGCCACAACTCCAGCGAGGACGCAAACGCCTGCCTGCAGCTGGCGATGTGGAAGGTTCGACAGCGCGCCCAGATCCAGCCACGCCACCGGTCCGCCTCTCCCGCCGCCCTGGCCTGTCCTGAGCCCCAGGCCTCTTCCCAAACTGACATCGATCCCGAGAGCTAGCCCTGTCCACCTCGCCGCAAAGCGAAAGAAACTGGAGCAGCCGGCGGCAGGAGAGGGCCAAAAGCCAAGACTAACCCCGACCCCGGACTCCCAGTCCCCCGGAGTCCCTGCCGCGGGCCGTCATCCCTGTCCCCATCCCTCTGCCCCTCCCAGACCTCTGTCCTTCCACCAATGGGCTCCCCGAGGCCCCAGCCGCCACTCCCAGTCCCCGGAGACCCTGCCGCCGCCCCTGGCGCCTATGCCCATCCCTCTGCCCCTCCCAGACCTCTGGCCTTCCACCACTAGCCTCCCCCAGCCCACCTGGACTTCCCCGGCCTCTGACATCAAGGCCAGCCCCCAGGCCCACCAGCCTCCTGATCGTCTTCGTTCTTGGGCCTCTTCCCCTTCTGTGGGGCTGTCTGAACCTCCCCTCCCCCACCCGATTTTTCCCCCGCCCCCGGGGCAGGCGCAGAATAAATGTCTGTATGAAGTTAAAAATTAAAAATAAAAAAAAA
This sequence comes from Pongo pygmaeus, assembly GCF_028885625.2. Taxonomy (NCBI): domain Eukaryota; kingdom Metazoa; phylum Chordata; class Mammalia; order Primates; family Hominidae; genus Pongo; species Pongo pygmaeus. The sequence goes on from NC_072380.2 coordinate 53,710,318, forward strand.
GCTAAAAACCACTCAAAGTCCTTTGCTTTTGAATGTGCGCTTACCTGGTTTTCTCTAGAGGCACCACTGTGAGGTGGCTCAAGCCCTTAGGCTCTGGAGTTAGACATCTGGGTTCCCATTCCAATTCCACCACTTACTAGCTTTGTCATATTGGACGCATAACATTTTTGCGCTTCTACTTCTTGATCTTTCAAGTGTCATCAGAAGATAATTAGACACCCACACAATAGCAATGGGAGATTTTAACACCCCACCGTCAACATGAAACAGATCAACGAGACAGAAAGTTGAAAAGGATATCCAGGAACTGAACTTAGCTCTGCACCAAGCAGACCGAATAGACATCTACATTAACTCTCCACCCCAAATCAACAGAATATACATTCTTCTCAGCACCACATCACACTTATTCCAAAACTGACCACATAGTTGGAAGGAAAGCACTCCTCCGCAAATGCAAAAGAACAGAAATTACAACCAACTGTCTCTCAGACCACAGGGCAGTCAAACTGGACCTCAGGATGAAGAAACTCACTCAAAACCGCTCAACTACACGGAAACGGAGCAATCTGCTCCTGAGTGACTACTGGGTACATAGCGAAATGAAGACAGAATAAAGATGTTCTTTGAAACCAATGAGAACAAAGACACAACATACCAGAATCTCTGGGATACATTGAAAGCAGTGTGTAGAGGGAAACGTAGCATTAAATGCCCACAAGAGAAAGCAGGAAAGATCTAAAATGGACACCCTCACGTCCCAATTCAAAGAACCAGGGAAGCAAGAGCAAACACAATGCCTGAATCAGTCAGTCAACTTCCAACAGGGCTCCAAGAGAGATTGAACCACCATGCCTCTTTAAATCCACGTTTCTATTTGGAATCTTCAATGAGAGATGAGACACTAAGCAGCTAGTTTTGGTGGAATGGCTGATTTTGTCAATGTTTTCGGTGTGTGAGTGTGTGTGTGTGTGTATGTATAGATAACTAAATTAAACTGATAATCTGGATGCTTACATTTCCATTCATTTAATTTGTGTATGTGAGCCCACGCACACGTATATACACACACACTAACACTTCCAGAACACTGACTTAGTCAAGAACTGGATTTCCAGTGTGTCAGACAAATTTCAGAAAGCGCTGAAGAAGGGCATTTCTGATGGATTTCACCGTTCCTGGAATTTTATTTTCCTTTATAACTTAGAGTTCTTCTCTGGAGATTTAATAGATAAAAGTCTTTTGCAGTGTACGTTATTTCATTGTATTTTTATAATTTATTTAAATTGTCATTTTAAATTGACAAATAAAAATGATAGATATTTATGGTGTACAACATGATGTTTCATATATGTATACATTGTGGAATGACACAAAAATCAAGCTAATTAACACATTCGTTTCCTCACATACTGATTTTATGGTGATGAGAACATGTTTCAAATCTACTCTGATAGCACATTTCAAGTATACAGTACATAGTTACCCACTGTGGTTGCCGTGCTGTTCAACATATCTCTAGAACTATTCGTATCTGAAATTTTGTATCATTAGACTAACATCTCCCAATCCCTCCCCGGCCCCTGCCTCGGGTAAGCAGCGTTCTGCTCTCTACGACTCTGAGTTCCACTTTTTTACATTGCACATAGAAGTGAGATCGTGCAGTATTTGTATTTCTGTGTTTGCTTTTTAAAACTTTATGATGTATTGATGTATTTTTTCAGACAGTGTCGGAGTCTGTCACCAAGGCTGGAGTACAGTGACACAAACACGGCTCACCACGGCCTCCACCTCCCGGGGTCAAGAGATCCTCCCACTTCAGCCTCCTGAGTAGCTAGGACTACAGGCGTCCAACACCACACCTGGCTAATTTTTGTATTTTTTGTAGAGATGGTTGATCTCCAACTCCTGGGCTCAACTCTTCCTCCTCCCTTCTCCTCCCAAAGTCCTGGGATTACAGGCCTGAGCCACTGTGTCTGGCCTTTGCTTTATTTCACACAGTAGAACATCCTCTAGGCTCATTCATGTTGCTAATGATAAGATTTCTTTCTTTTTCAAGGCTGAATAGGATTCTATTGGATATATGTACCTATATAGATAGATAGATAGATAGATAGATAGACATTTATTATTATTGTTTTGGGGGGGATATGGTTTCGCTCGTGTTCCCCAGGCTGGAGTGCAGTGGCATGATTTCGGCTCACTACAACCTCTGCCTCCCAGGCTGAAGTGATTCTCCTGCCTCAGCTGAGATTAAAGGCATGTCCCATCATGTGCGGCCAATTTTGTGTTTCTAGGAGAGATGGGTTTTCACCATGTTGGCCAGGCTGGTCTCGAACTCCAACAATTCTACTTCAACTATTTATTGGATACAAATATTTATGTGTGAGAAACAAGATTTTCAAGAGTGAAAGATTTAAAAACGACTTAATTGTACATCAGTAAGAGGCTGGCTAACTAAATCAGAGTACGTTCATCCTTACAGAAGAATACTATGCAGCTAGAACAAAACCAAATGGAGGAAACTCTTCCAAATGGTAACTTGGAATGATGTTCAAGACTTATTGTAAAATAAGTTTACAGTAAGGTGTAAGGTACCTTATGGCAAAATTCTCTCAGAAATGTGTGTGTGTGGATTTCAAGTCATCCCAGTCCTAGAACATTGTGCTCTTTAGAGATGCCATACCTGTCTTTCCCTTTGTAATATCAAAGCAGTAATATCTTCTCTGGAGGCTTGTTGGGTGAATTGAATGGAAGAAAGTTAAGGAGGTACCAGAACCATTGCTGTTTCCCCTCCGTAGCCCTGCCACCCACTAAAGAAAGTTGGATGAGATTACTTAATGATTTCCCATTAAGTTGTATTTCCAAATATCATGATTACCATTTGAATGTAGTTGGTATGGAGCTTCGTGAGTGTGTGCTTCGTTTATTATGCATCACGTTCAGCTCCTTGTTATTTGCCTCCTAGTTATCATAGTAAAACTCTACTCCTCTACTCCGAGGAGCCCCTACCATCCGTATCGTCACTTTCCGGCCCAGCACTCTTCATGCTCGTTCGTTTAAAGCATTCTACATTGGACAAATGAATCTTGGAAGGCAAAAGCTACTGAATTTAGCGAGTTTGTGGAGGCGTTCCCACCGATCAGCCAGGTGGAGTTCCACACACCCGATGACTGCACAGCTCCTATAAGGCAGCAATATGCTGCAAACCCAGACGGCCACTCTTCTCACCCCTCGTCCCTTTGCTGTTCTGGATAATGAGGTCAATAGTCACCTAGGCAACTTGCAAAACTAACTGAAATGGAGAAAGGCCTTCCGGCTGGTGACTAGCCGAGGTCCACCTGGCCCCAATAAGCTGCTGAACAAGAAGGGCTGCCAGAAATTTCCCCCTAGGGAATTTGGTGGAGACGAAGACCTGCTCACTGGACAACGGTTCCTCCCAGGATACCCCCAAGCTGAAGAAGCGGGCTCTGAGCCACCCCCTTTCACCCTCCTTTTCCCCACCCTGGCCTGCTGAAGGTGCGCGTCAGGATGCGGACTACTGAGCCCTAAAGAAATAAGTCCTTCCACTTTGACCCCACGGAGGATTGCCTGTGCGGATCTTCAACGAGTCTACCAGTGTCTAGACACGGGAGCAGTTCTGTCTGGCACAGCAGCTCCCTCAAGGAAGACAAGAGTGAGGAGAAAGGAAACTCAAGTCTGACCATTCTGTCCTGGGAGACAAGAGGAGGATCTCATCTCTCATCTTTCCAAGCAAGGCAACGAGACTTTCTCTCATCTTTCCAAGCAAGGCAAGGAGACTTTTTCTCATGAGGAAACAAAAAGAAGTTGGAAGGAACGAAACCAGCCTGGAAGGTGAATTCCTAAGGATTGCCCATTGAAACTGACAAAATGGCCCTTGTTTGACGAGAGGAATGAGCAGAGCATTGATGTGGTCAAAAAGGACTCGAGTGAGACTTTCCCAGCATGTTTCTACCAAAGCTTTGTCTAAGTTTCGCAAAACACTCTCCTAATAAGCAGATGTTTGGCTCTTCAGAAAGTCAACATGCAAAATGCCTTGAGCGTCCCATAACACTGATGCCATGATGTTGCCTTTGGTCTGCCCTCCTTTTCCTTTGACTGGACCACTGCCATCTCTTGGTAGCCATCGCTTTGATGACGCTTTGTCTTCAGGATCATATTGGCAAAGCCATGTTCCAAATTCCGGTTACAATTTGTCAAACAGGTGCCCCAGGATCGTGATCCCTCCTGTTGAAAATTTCCACTGATAGCTCTCGTCGTCACTGCAGCTGATCTGGGCACAATGGTTTTCACAGCCACTGCAGGATTCATCTTCCACATCTTCTCATCTCTTCTTGAAACAAGCCATACCTCCGTAAAGAGTTGATTTCTTTGGGCTAGTGTCCTTAGAAGCTTTTCTTCAAACATCAATGATTTCTTCATTCTTCCACCCAAGCTTCACCGTCAATTGGATGTTTGCTCTTGCTGCAATTTTAGCGGAATTCAAGTTGCACTGATAGGAGGCCTTTTCAGTGGATGTCTCATCCTTCTTAGTGCCTCCAATGAGATCCAGTTCAGAAAGGTTGTAAGAAGTTAGTACATGTTTATTTTAGTGAAAACGAATTGAAATCCATGCATAGATTTCTCACCATGTACATTTTCTATGAACTTTCGGAAGACCCCCTGTACTGAATATTGCCCAAATCCTGGGAGAGAAGTGGATGCGGTCCACTTCCTGTCTTCAGTTTGCCCACAGTGGAGGAGTGCACAGAGCAGGGAAAGGCAGCCCCAGAGAGAGGCATGCCCTCCAGCATGCGGCAGACTGCTGGCCCAGTCCTGGCTCCATGGGTTGCTGTGTGGGCCCAGCAAGCTGACCAACCTCCCTGAACCTTAATTTAATCCTAGGTAGCCCAATTCCACTCGCTATTATAGGACTGCTGTGCAGGGACAGTCAATTAACTTAAGAAAAGGAACCTAGCTCCAAGGTTGGCAACCGGGAATTCCAGTTGATTCCATGGGCGGACCCCCTGAGGAATTCCCAAGCTGAAGTCTCGTGGAAGATGAGGTTCAGTGTGACTAGACTGAAGCACCAATCCAATGAAGGGGAAGTCCCACCCACTCTGCCCTGTGCCTGTATAAAGGTGAGGCGGGGCGGCCGCGCCACTCATTGAAGCCGCCAGTTGGGAGAGGAGCAGAGCCAGGCCGGTGCTCCCGAAGGCAGCAAGATGTTGCGAGCCACAGCTCCCTGCTGGTTCCCACCTGCATACCCAGAAGCTAAGAAGGTGGCCGAGGAGGCGGCCCACGAGGCAAGCCGCCATTTGGGAGAGGAGCAGAGCCAGGTCGGTGTTCCCGAAGGCAGCAAGATGTTGCGAGCCACAGCTCCCTGCTGGTTCCCACCTGCATGACCAGAAGCCAAGAAGGTGGCCGAGGAGGCGGCCCTCGAGGCAAGCCGCCAGTTGGGAGAGGAGCAGAGCCAGGCCGGTGCTCCCGAAGGCAGCAAGATGTTGCGAGCCACAGCTCCCTGCTGGTTCCCACCTGCATACCCAGAAGCTAAGAAGGTGGCCGAGGAGGCGCCCCACGAGGCAAGCCGCCATTTGGGAGTGGAGCAGAGCCAGGTCGGTGTTCCCGAAGGCAGCAAGATGTTGCGAGCCACAGCTCCCTGCTGGTTCCCTCCTGCATACCCAGAAGCCAAGAAGGTGGCCGAGGAGGCGGCCCTCGAGGCTCCAGAATTCCCACTGCCCTCTCATCAGCCTGCCCAGAGCTTCGGGCTCTGCGTGCCCCAGATGCACAACCAGGCTTCAGCACTCGTGGACATCCGGGCGGAGCCCCAGAATAGGGGTCCGGCGGTGCCCCCAGCGTGGCCCAAGATGGCGACGGAGGCGTGGTACTTCCCCGCGCAGAGGGGGTCGGCCTGCTGCTTGCCAGCCGCCCCAAGGCTGACAGAGAGGCCCTGTGGAGTCCGCATCTCAGCCCCCAGGGAGAGGAAGAGGATCGCCCACTTTCCCAGCCCCTGCTTGGTCGCAGGTCGCACCGATGCCAAGAGAACCCGGGTGGCCGGCAGCAGCCAACGCTCCAATGGCTCCAGGGTCGGCACACAGCCACGGAAGACTGGTCGCAACAGACGGGGGAGGGCATGCAAGACCTCCACCACACTCAGCTCTAAGCGAATCGTCCGTCGTCCATCCTTACCGACTTGGAAGAAACCCATTATCCTCCGAAGGTCTCGCTGCCAAGTCCCCACCGTCATCCGCCGAGGCTATCTCCAACTGTTCACCAAAGAGTGTCTCAAGTTCTGCGCCTCCCAGCAGGAGGCCGAGGAGAAGGCGCTGAACGAGGAGAAGGTGGCCTACGACTGCAGCCCCAACAAGAACATGTACCTGAATGTGGTCCTGAACACCCTCAAGAGACTGAAGGGCCTGACCCCCAGCTCCATGCCGGGCCTCAGCAGGGCCGCCCTGTACAGCCGCCTCCAGGAGTTCCTGCTCACCCAGGACCAGCTCAAGGAGAACGGCTACCCCTTCCCGCTCCCCGAGCGGCCCGGAGGCGCCGTCCTCTTCACTGGCCAGGGGAAGGGGCCCGGCGACTCCTCCTGCAGGGTCTGCTGCCGTTGTGGCACCGACTACCTGGTGTCCTCCTCGGGCCGCTGTCTACGCGACCAGTTGTGTTATTATCACTGGGGGCGGGTCCGCTCCAGCCAAGTGGCTGGAGGCCGGGTTAGCCAGTACACCTGCTGTGCAGCTGCTCCTGGCTCAGTGGGCTGCCAGGTGGCGAAGCAGCACGTGCGGGACGGCCGCAAGGAGAGCCTCCATGGCTTCGTGAAGACCTTCAAGAAAGAGTTTTCCACAGACGCTTATCCAGGAATCTACGCCATGGACTGTGAGATGTGCTACACCACGCATGGCCTGGAGCTGACCCGCGTCACCGTGGTGGACGCCGACATGCAAGTGGTGTACGACACCTTCGTCAAGCCCGACAACGAGATCGTGGACTACAACACCAGGTTTTCCGGAGTGACCGAGGCCGACGTCGCCAAGACGAGCGTCACGTTGCCCGAAGTCCAAGCCATCCTGCTGAGCTTTTTCAGCGCCCAAACCATCCTCATCGGGCACAGCCTGGAGAGCGATCTGCTGGCCCTCAAGCTGATCCACAGCACCGTGGTGGACACGGCCGTGCTCTTCCCGCACTACCTGGGTTTCCCCTACAAGCGTTCCCTCAGGAATCTCGCGGCCGACTACCTGGGACAGATCATCCAGGACAGCCAGGACGGCCACAACTCCAGCGAGGACGCAAACGCCTGCCTGCAGCTGGCGATGTGGAAGGTTCGACAGCGCGCCCAGATCCAGCCACGCCACCGGTCCGCCTCTCCCGCCGCCCTGGCCTGTCCTGAGCCCCAGGCCTCTTCCCAAACTGACATCGATCCCGAGAGCTAGCCCTGTCCACCTCGCCGCAAAGCGAAAGAAACTGGAGCAGCCGGCGGCAGGAGAGGGCCAAAAGCCAAGACTAACCCCGACCCCGGACTCCCAGTCCCCCGGAGTCCCTGCCGCGGGCCGTCATCCCTGTCCCCATCCCTCTGCCCCTCCCAGACCTCTGTCCTTCCACCAATGGGCTCCCCGAGGCCCCAGCCGCCACTCCCAGTCCCCGGAGACCCTGCCGCCGCCCCTGGCGCCTATGCCCATCCCTCTGCCCCTCCCAGACCTCTGGCCTTCCACCACTAGCCTCCCCCAGCCCACCTGGACTTCCCCGGCCTCTGACATCAAGGCCAGCCCCCAGGCCCACCAGCCTCCTGATCGTCTTCGTTCTTGGGCCTCTTCCCCTTCTGTGGGGCTGTCTGAACCTCCCCTCCCCCACCCGATTTTTCCCCCGCCCCCGGGGCAGGCGCAGAATAAATGTCTGTATGAAGTTAAAAATTAAAAATAAAAAAAAAGCTAAAAACCACTCAAAGTCCTTTGCTTTTGAATGTGCGCTTACCTGGTTTTCTCTAGAGGCACCACTGTGAGGTGGCTCAAGCCCTTAGGCTCTGGAGTTAGACATCTGGGTTCCCATTCCAATTCCACCACTTACTAGCTTTGTCATATTGGACGCATAACATTTTTGCGCTTCTACTTCTTGATCTTTCAAGTGTCATCAGAAGATAATTAGACACCCACACAATAGCAATGGGAGATTTTAACACCCCACCGTCAACATGAAACAGATCAACGAGACAGAAAGTTGAAAAGGATATCCAGGAACTGAACTTAGCTCTGCACCAAGCAGACCGAATAGACATCTACATTAACTCTCCACCCCAAATCAACAGAATATACATTCTTCTCAGCACCACATCACACTTATTCCAAAACTGACCACATAGTTGGAAGGAAAGCACTCCTCCGCAAATGCAAAAGAACAGAAATTACAACCAACTGTCTCTCAGACCACAGGGCAGTCAAACTGGACCTCAGGATGAAGAAACTCACTCAAAACCGCTCAACTACACGGAAACGGAGCAATCTGCTCCTGAGTGACTACTGGGTACATAGCGAAATGAAGACAGAATAAAGATGTTCTTTGAAACCAATGAGAACAAAGACACAACATACCAGAATCTCTGGGATACATTGAAAGCAGTGTGCAGAGGGAAACGTAGCATTAAATGCCCACAAGAGAAAGCAGGAAAGATCTAAAATGGACACCCTCACGTCCCAATTCAAAGAACCAGGGAAGCAAGAGCAAACACAATGCCTGAATCAGTCAGTCAACTTCCAACAGGGCTCCAAGAGAGATTGAACCACCATGCCTCTTTAAATCCACGTTTCTATTTGGAATCTTCAATGAGAGATGAGACACTAAGCAGCTAGTTTTGGTGGAATGGCTGATTTTGTCAATGTTTTCGGTGTGTGAGTGTGTGTGTGTGTGTATGTATAGATAACTAAATTAAACTGATAATCTGGATGCTTACATTTCCATTCATTTAATTTGTGTATGTGAGCCCACGCACACGTATATACACACACACTAACACTTCCAGAACACTGACTTAGTCAAGAACTGGATTTCCAGTGTGTCAGACAAATTTCAGAAAGCGCTGAAGAAGGGCATTTCTGATGGATTTCACCGTTCCTGGAATTTTATTTTCCTTTATAACTTAGAGTTCTTCTCTGGAGATTTAATAGATAAAAGTCTTTTGCAGTGTACGTTATTTCATTGTATTTTTATAATTTATTTAAATTGTCATTTTAAATTGACAAATAAAAATGATAGATATTTATGGTGTACAACATGATGTTTCATATATGTATACATTGTGGAATGACACAAAAATCAAGCTAATTAACACATTCGTTTCCTCACATACTGATTTTATGGTGATGAGAACATGTTTCAAATCTACTCTGATAGCACATTTCAAGTATACAGTACATAGTTACCCACTGTGGTTGCCGTGCTGTTCAACATATCTCTAGAACTATTCGTATCTGAAATTTTGTATCATTAGACTAACATCTCCCAATCCCTCCCCGGCCCCTGCCTCGGGTAAGCAGCGTTCTGCTCTCTACGACTCTGAGTTCCACTTTTTTACATTGCACATAGAAGTGAGATCGTGCAGTATTTGTATTTCTGTGTTTGCTTTTTAAAACTTTATGATGTATTGATGTATTTTTTCAGACAGTGTCGGAGTCTGTCACCAAGGCTGGAGTACAGTGACACAAACACGGCTCACCACGGCCTCCACCTCCCGGGGTCAAGAGATCCTCCCACTTCAGCCTCCTGAGTAGCTAGGACTACAGGCGTCCAACACCACACCTGGCTAATTTTTGTATTTTTTGTAGAGATGGTTGATCTCCAACTCCTGGGCTCAACTCTTCCTCCTCCCTTCTCCTCCCAAAGTCCTGGGATTACAGGCCTGAGCCACTGTGTCTGGCCTTTGCTTTATTTCACACAGTAGAACATCCTCTAGGCTCATTCATGTTGCTAATGATAAGATTTCTTTCTTTTTCAAGGCTGAATAGGATTCTATTGGATATATGTACCTATATAGATAGATAGATAGATAGATAGATAGACATTTATTATTATTGTTTTGGGGGGGATATGGTTTCGCTCGTGTTCCCCAGGCTGGAGTGCAGTGGCATGATTTCGGCTCACTACAACCTCTGCCTCCCAGGCTGAAGTGATTCTCCTGCCTCAGCTGAGATTAAAGGCATGTCCCATCATGTGCGGCCAATTTTGTGTTTCTAGGAGAGATGGGTTTTCACCATGTTGGCCAGGCTGGTCTCGAACTCCAACAATTCTACTTCAACTATTTATTGGATACAAATATTTATGTGTGAGAAACAAGATTTTCAAGAGTGAAAGATTTAAAAACGACTTAATTGTACATCAGTAAGAGGCTGGCTAACTAAATCAGAGTACGTTCATCCTTACAGAAGAATACTATGCAGCTAGAACAAAACCAAATGGAGGAAACTCTTCCAAATGGTAACTTGGAATGATGTTCAAGACTTATTGTAAAATAAGTTTACAGTAAGGTGTAAGGTACCTTATGGCAAAATTCTCTCAGAAATGTGTGTGTGTGGATTTCAAGTCATCCCAGTCCTAGAACATTGTGCTCTTTAGAGATGCCATACCTGTCTTTCCCTTTGTAATATCAAAGCAGTAATATCTTCTCTGGAGGCTTGTTGGGTGAATTGAATGGAAGAAAGTTAAGGAGGTACCAGAACCATTGCTGTTTCCCCTCCGTAGCCCTGCCACCCACTAAAGAAAGTTGGATGAGATTACTTAATGATTTCCCATTAAGTTGTATTTCCAAATATCATGATTACCATTTGAATGTAGTTGGTATGGAGCTTCGTGAGTGTGTGCTTCGTTTATTATGCATCACGTTCAGCTCCTTGTTATTTGCCTCCTAGTTATCATAGTAAAACTCTACTCCTCTACTCCGAGGAGCCCCTACCATCCGTATCGTCACTTTCCGGCCCAGCACTCTTCATGCTCGTTCGTTTAAAGCATTCTACATTGGACAAATGAATCTTGGAAGGCAAAAGCTACTGAATTTAGCGAGTTTGTGGAGGCGTTCCCACCGATCAGCCAGGTGGAGTTCCACACACCCGATGACTGCACAGCTCCTATAAGGCAGCAATATGCTGCAAACCCAGACGGCCACTCTTCTCACCCCTCGTCCCTTTGCTGTTCTGGATAATGAGGTCAATAGTCACCTAGGCAACTTGCAAAACTAACTGAAATGGAGAAAGGCCTTCCGGCTGGTGACTAGCCGAGGTCCACCTGGCCCCAATAAGCTGCTGAACAAGAAGGGCTGCCAGAAATTTCCCCCTAGGGAATTTGGTGGAGACGAAGACCTGCTCACTGGACAACGGTTCCTCCCAGGATACCCCCAAGCTGAAGAAGCGGGCTCTGAGCCACCCCCTTTCACCCTCCTTTTCCCCACCCTGGCCTGCTGAAGGTGCGCGTCAGGATGCGGACTACTGAGCCCTAAAGAAATAAGTCCTTCCACTTTGACCCCACGGAGGATTGCCTGTGCGGATCTTCAACGAGTCTACCAGTGTCTAGACACGGGAGCAGTTCTGTCTGGCACAGCAGCTCCCTCAAGGAAGACAAGAGTGAGGAGAAAGGAAACTCAAGTCTGACCATTCTGTCCTGGGAGACAAGAGGAGGATCTCATCTCTCATCTTTCCAAGCAAGGCAACGAGACTTTCTCTCATCTTTCCAAGCAAGGCAAGGAGACTTTTTCTCATGAGGAAACAAAAAGAAGTTGGAAGGAACGAAACCAGCCTGGAAGGTGAATTCCTAAGGATTGCCCATTGAAACTGACAAAATGGCCCTTGTTTGACGAGAGGAATGAGCAGAGCATTGATGTGGTCAAAAAGGACTCGAGTGAGACTTTCCCAGCATGTTTCTACCAAAGCTTTGTCTAAGTTTCGCAAAACACTCTCCTAATAAGCAGATGTTTGGCTCTTCAGAAAGTCAACATGCAAAATGCCTTGAGCGTCCCATAACACTGATGCCATGATGTTGCCTTTGGTCTGCCCTCCTTTTCCTTTGACTGGACCACTGCCATCTCTTGGTAGCCATCGCTTTGATGACGCTTTGTCTTCAGGATCATATTGGCAAAGCCATGTTCCAAATTCCGGTTACAATTTGTCAAACAGGTGCCCCAGGATCGTGATCCCTCCTGTTGAAAATTTCCACTGATAGCTCTCGTCGTCACTGCAGCTGATCTGGGCACAATGGTTTTCACAGCCACTGCAGGATTCATCTTCCACATCTTCTCATCTCTTCTTGAAACAAGCCATACCTCCGTAAAGAGTTGATTTCTTTGGGCTAGTGTCCTTAGAAGCTTTTCTTCAAACATCAATGATTTCTTCATTCTTCCACCCAAGCTTCACCGTCAATTGGATGTTTGCTCTTGCTGCAATTTTAGCGGAATTCAAGTTGCACTGATAGGAGGCCTTTTCAGTGGATGTCTCATCCTTCTTAGTGCCTCCAATGAGATCCAGTTCAGAAAGGTTGTAAGAAGTTAGTACATGTTTATTTTAGTGAAAACGAATTGAAATCCATGCATAGATTTCTCACCATGTACATTTTCTATGAACTTTCGGAAGACCCCCTGTACTGAATATTGCCCAAATCCTGGGAGAGAAGTGGATGCGGTCCACTTCCTGTCTTCAGTTTGCCCACAGTGGAGGAGTGCACAGAGCAGGGAAAGGCAGCCCCAGAGAGAGGCATGCCCTCCAGCATGCGGCAGACTGCTGGCCCAGTCCTGGCTCCATGGGTTGCTGTGTGGGCCCAGCAAGCTGACCAACCTCCCTGAACCTTAATTTAATCCTAGGTAGCCCAATTCCACTCGCTATTATAGGACTGCTGTGCAGGGACAGTCAATTAACTTAAGAAAAGGAACCTAGCTCCAAGGTTGGCAACCGGGAATTCCAGTTGATTCCATGGGCGGACCCCCTGAGGAATTCCCAAGCTGAAGTCTCGTGGAAGATGAGGTTCAGTGTGACTAGACTGAAGCACCAATCCAATGAAGGGGAAGTCCCACCCACTCTGCCCTGTGCCTGTATAAAGGTGAGGCGGGGCGGCCGCGCCACTCATTGAAGCCGCCAGTTGGGAGAGGAGCAGAGCCAGGCCGGTGCTCCCGAAGGCAGCAAGATGTTGCGAGCCACAGCTCCCTGCTGGTTCCCACCTGCATACCCAGAAGCTAAGAAGGTGGCCGAGGAGGCGGCCCACGAGGCAAGCCGCCATTTGGGAGAGGAGCAGAGCCAGGTCGGTGTTCCCGAAGGCAGCAAGATGTTGCGAGCCACAGCTCCCTGCTGGTTCCCACCTGCATGACCAGAAGCCAAGAAGGTGGCCGAGGAGGCGGCCCTCGAGGCAAGCCGCCAGTTGGGAGAGGAGCAGAGCCAGGCCGGTGCTCCCGAAGGCAGCAAGATGTTGCGAGCCACAGCTCCCTGCTGGTTCCCACCTGCATACCCAGAAGCTAAGAAGGTGGCCGAGGAGGCGCCCCACGAGGCAAGCCGCCATTTGGGAGTGGAGCAGAGCCAGGTCGGTGTTCCCGAAGGCAGCAAGATGTTGCGAGCCACAGCTCCCTGCTGGTTCCCTCCTGCATACCCAGAAGCCAAGAAGGTGGCCGAGGAGGCGGCCCTCGAGGCTCCAGAATTCCCACTGCCCTCTCATCAGCCTGCCCAGAGCTTCGGGCTCTGCGTGCCCCAGATGCACAACCAGGCTTCAGCACTCGTGGACATCCGGGCGGAGCCCCAGAATAGGGGTCCGGCGGTGCCCCCAGCGTGGCCCAAGATGGCGACGGAGGCGTGGTACTTCCCCGCGCAGAGGGGGTCGGCCTGCTGCTTGCCAGCCGCCCCAAGGCTGACAGAGAGGCCCTGTGGAGTCCGCATCTCAGCCCCCAGGGAGAGGAAGAGGATCGCCCACTTTCCCAGCCCCTGCTTGGTCGCAGGTCGCACCGATGCCAAGAGAACCCGGGTGGCCGGCAGCAGCCAACGCTCCAATGGCTCCAGGGTCGGCACACAGCCACGGAAGACTGGTCGCAACAGACGGGGGAGGGCATGCAAGACCTCCACCACACTCAGCTCTAAGCGAATCGTCCGTCGTCCATCCTTACCGACTTGGAAGAAACCCATTATCCTCCGAAGGTCTCGCTGCCAAGTCCCCACCGTCATCCGCCGAGGCTATCTCCAACTGTTCACCAAAGAGTGTCTCAAGTTCTGCGCCTCCCAGCAGGAGGCCGAGGAGAAGGCGCTGAACGAGGAGAAGGTGGCCTACGACTGCAGCCCCAACAAGAACATGTACCTGAATGTGGTCCTGAACACCCTCAAGAGACTGAAGGGCCTGACCCCCAGCTCCATGCCGGGCCTCAGCAGGGCCGCCCTGTACAGCCGCCTCCAGGAGTTCCTGCTCACCCAGGACCAGCTCAAGGAGAACGGCTACCCCTTCCCGCTCCCCGAGCGGCCCGGAGGCGCCGTCCTCTTCACTGGCCAGGGGAAGGGGCCCGGCGACTCCTCCTGCAGGGTCTGCTGCCGTTGTGGCACCGACTACCTGGTGTCCTCCTCGGGCCGCTGTCTACGCGACCAGTTGTGTTATTATCACTGGGGGCGGGTCCGCTCCAGCCAAGTGGCTGGAGGCCGGGTTAGCCAGTACACCTGCTGTGCAGCTGCTCCTGGCTCAGTGGGCTGCCAGGTGGCGAAGCAGCACGTGCGGGACGGCCGCAAGGAGAGCCTCCATGGCTTCGTGAAGACCTTCAAGAAAGAGTTTTCCACAGACGCTTATCCAGGAATCTACGCCATGGACTGTGAGATGTGCTACACCACGCATGGCCTGGAGCTGACCCGCGTCACCGTGGTGGACGCCGACATGCAAGTGGTGTACGACACCTTCGTCAAGCCCGACAACGAGATCGTGGACTACAACACCAGGTTTTCCGGAGTGACCGAGGCCGACGTCGCCAAGACGAGCGTCACGTTGCCCGAAGTCCAAGCCATCCTGCTGAGCTTTTTCAGCGCCCAAACCATCCTCATCGGGCACAGCCTGGAGAGCGATCTGCTGGCCCTCAAGCTGATCCACAGCACCGTGGTGGACACGGCCGTGCTCTTCCCGCACTACCTGGGTTTCCCCTACAAGCGTTCCCTCAGGAATCTCGCGGCCGACTACCTGGGACAGATCATCCAGGACAGCCAGGACGGCCACAACTCCAGCGAGGACGCAAACGCCTGCCTGCAGCTGGCGATGTGGAAGGTTCGACAGCGCGCCCAGATCCAGCCACGCCACCGGTCCGCCTCTCCCGCCGCCCTGGCCTGTCCTGAGCCCCAGGCCTCTTCCCAAACTGACATCGATCCCGAGAGCTAGCCCTGTCCACCTCGCCGCAAAGCGAAAGAAACTGGAGCAGCCGGCGGCAGGAGAGGGCCAAAAGCCAAGACTAACCCCGACCCCGGACTCCCAGTCCCCCGGAGTCCCTGCCGCGGGCCGTCATCCCTGTCCCCATCCCTCTGCCCCTCCCAGACCTCTGTCCTTCCACCAATGGGCTCCCCGAGGCCCCAGCCGCCACTCCCAGTCCCCGGAGACCCTGCCGCCGCCCCTGGCGCCTATGCCCATCCCTCTGCCCCTCCCAGACCTCTGGCCTTCCACCACTAGCCTCCCCCAGCCCACCTGGACTTCCCCGGCCTCTGACATCAAGGCCAGCCCCCAGGCCCACCAGCCTCCTGATCGTCTTCGTTCTTGGGCCTCTTCCCCTTCTGTGGGGCTGTCTGAACCTCCCCTCCCCCACCCGATTTTTCCCCCGCCCCCGGGGCAGGCGCAGAATAAATGTCTGTATGAAGTTAAAAATTAAAAATAAAAAAAAAGCTAAAAACCACTCAAAGTCCTTTGCTTTTGAATGTGCGCTTACCTGGTTTTCTCTAGAGGCACCACTGTGAGGTGGCTCAAGCCCTTAGGCTCTGGAGTTAGACATCTGGGTTCCCATTCCAATTCCACCACTTACTAGCTTTGTCATATTGGACGCATAACATTTTTGCGCTTCTACTTCTTGATCTTTCAAGTGTCATCAGAAGATAATTAGACACCCACACAATAGCAATGGGAGATTTTAACACCCCACCGTCAACATGAAACAGATCAACGAGACAGAAAGTTGAAAAGGATATCCAGGAACTGAACTTAGCTCTGCACCAAGCAGACCGAATAGACATCTACATTAACTCTCCACCCCAAATCAACAGAATATACATTCTTCTCAGCACCACATCACACTTATTCCAAAACTGACCACATAGTTGGAAGGAAAGCACTCCTCCGCAAATGCAAAAGAACAGAAATTACAACCAACTGTCTCTCAGACCACAGGGCAGTCAAACTGGACCTCAGGATGAAGAAACTCACTCAAAACCGCTCAACTACACGGAAACGGAGCAATCTGCTCCTGAGTGACTACTGGGTACATAGCGAAATGAAGACAGAATAAAGATGTTCTTTGAAACCAATGAGAACAAAGACACAACATACCAGAATCTCTGGGATACATTGAAAGCAGTGTGCAGAGGGAAACGTAGCATTAAATGCCCACAAGAGAAAGCAGGAAAGATCTAAAATGGACACCCTCACGTCCCAATTCAAAGAACCAGGGAAGCAAGAGCAAACACAATGCCTGAATCAGTCAGTCAACTTCCAACAGGGCTCCAAGAGAGATTGAACCACCATGCCTCTTTAAATCCACGTTTCTATTTGGAATCTTCAATGAGAGATGAGACACTAAGCAGCTAGTTTTGGTGGAATGGCTGATTTTGTCAATGTTTTCGGTGTGTGAGTGTGTGTGTGTGTGTATGTATAGATAACTAAATTAAACTGATAATCTGGATGCTTACATTTCCATTCATTTAATTTGTGTATGTGAGCCCACGCACACGTATATACACACACACTAACACTTCCAGAACACTGACTTAGTCAAGAACTGGATTTCCAGTGTGTCAGACAAATTTCAGAAAGCGCTGAAGAAGGGCATTTCTGATGGATTTCACCGTTCCTGGAATTTTATTTTCCTTTATAACTTAGAGTTCTTCTCTGGAGATTTAATAGATAAAAGTCTTTTGCAGTGTACGTTATTTCATTGTATTTTTATAATTTATTTAAATTGTCATTTTAAATTGACAAATAAAAATGATAGATATTTATGGTGTACAACATGATGTTTCATATATGTATACATTGTGGAATGACACAAAAATCAAGCTAATTAACACATTCGTTTCCTCACATACTGATTTTATGGTGATGAGAACATGTTTCAAATCTACTCTGATAGCACATTTCAAGTATACAGTACATAGTTACCCACTGTGGTTGCCGTGCTGTTCAACATATCTCTAGAACTATTCGTATCTGAAATTTTGTATCATTAGACTAACATCTCCCAATCCCTCCCCGGCCCCTGCCTCGGGTAAGCAGCGTTCTGCTCTCTACGACTCTGAGTTCCACTTTTTTACATTGCACATAGAAGTGAGATCGTGCAGTATTTGTATTTCTGTGTTTGCTTTTTAAAACTTTATGATGTATTGATGTATTTTTTCAGACAGTGTCGGAGTCTGTCACCAAGGCTGGAGTACAGTGACACAAACACGGCTCACCACGGCCTCCACCTCCCGGGGTCAAGAGATCCTCCCACTTCAGCCTCCTGAGTAGCTAGGACTACAGGCGTCCAACACCACACCTGGCTAATTTTTGTATTTTTTGTAGAGATGGTTGATCTCCAACTCCTGGGCTCAACTCTTCCTCCTCCCTTCTCCTCCCAAAGTCCTGGGATTACAGGCCTGAGCCACTGTGTCTGGCCTTTGCTTTATTTCACACAGTAGAACATCCTCTAGGCTCATTCATGTTGCTAATGATAAGATTTCTTTCTTTTTCAAGGCTGAATAGGATTCTATTGGATATATGTACCTATATAGATAGATAGATAGATAGATAGATAGACATTTATTATTATTGTTTTGGGGGGGATATGGTTTCGCTCGTGTTCCCCAGGCTGGAGTGCAGTGGCATGATTTCGGCTCACTACAACCTCTGCCTCCCAGGCTGAAGTGATTCTCCTGCCTCAGCTGAGATTAAAGGCATGTCCCATCATGTGCGGCCAATTTTGTGTTTCTAGGAGAGATGGGTTTTCACCATGTTGGCCAGGCTGGTCTCGAACTCCAACAATTCTACTTCAACTATTTATTGGATACAAATATTTATGTGTGAGAAACAAGATTTTCAAGAGTGAAAGATTTAAAAACGACTTAATTGTACATCAGTAAGAGGCTGGCTAACTAAATCAGAGTACGTTCATCCTTACAGAAGAATACTATGCAGCTAGAACAAAACCAAATGGAGGAAACTCTTCCAAATGGTAACTTGGAATGATGTTCAAGACTTATTGTAAAATAAGTTTACAGTAAGGTGTAAGGTACCTTATGGCAAAATTCTCTCAGAAATGTGTGTGTGTGGATTTCAAGTCATCCCAGTCCTAGAACATTGTGCTCTTTAGAGATGCCATACCTGTCTTTCCCTTTGTAATATCAAAGCAGTAATATCTTCTCTGGAGGCTTGTTGGGTGAATTGAATGGAAGAAAGTTAAGGAGGTACCAGAACCATTGCTGTTTCCCCTCCGTAGCCCTGCCACCCACTAAAGAAAGTTGGATGAGATTACTTAATGATTTCCCATTAAGTTGTATTTCCAAATATCATGATTACCATTTGAATGTAGTTGGTATGGAGCTTCGTGAGTGTGTGCTTCGTTTATTATGCATCACGTTCAGCTCCTTGTTATTTGCCTCCTAGTTATCATAGTAAAACTCTACTCCTCTACTCCGAGGAGCCCCTACCATCCGTATCGTCACTTTCCGGCCCAGCACTCTTCATGCTCGTTCGTTTAAAGCATTCTACATTGGACAAATGAATCTTGGAAGGCAAAAGCTACTGAATTTAGCGAGTTTGTGGAGGCGTTCCCACCGATCAGCCAGGTGGAGTTCCACACACCCGATGACTGCACAGCTCCTATAAGGCAGCAATATGCTGCAAACCCAGACGGCCACTCTTCTCACCCCTCGTCCCTTTGCTGTTCTGGATAATGAGGTCAATAGTCACCTAGGCAACTTGCAAAACTAACTGAAATGGAGAAAGGCCTTCCGGCTGGTGACTAGCCGAGGTCCACCTGGCCCCAATAAGCTGCTGAACAAGAAGGGCTGCCAGAAATTTCCCCCTAGGGAATTTGGTGGAGACGAAGACCTGCTCACTGGACAACGGTTCCTCCCAGGATACCCCCAAGCTGAAGAAGCGGGCTCTGAGCCACCCCCTTTCACCCTCCTTTTCCCCACCCTGGCCTGCTGAAGGTGCGCGTCAGGATGCGGACTACTGAGCCCTAAAGAAATAAGTCCTTCCACTTTGACCCCACGGAGGATTGCCTGTGCGGATCTTCAACGAGTCTACCAGTGTCTAGACACGGGAGCAGTTCTGTCTGGCACAGCAGCTCCCTCAAGGAAGACAAGAGTGAGGAGAAAGGAAACTCAAGTCTGACCATTCTGTCCTGGGAGACAAGAGGAGGATCTCATCTCTCATCTTTCCAAGCAAGGCAACGAGACTTTCTCTCATCTTTCCAAGCAAGGCAAGGAGACTTTTTCTCATGAGGAAACAAAAAGAAGTTGGAAGGAACGAAACCAGCCTGGAAGGTGAATTCCTAAGGATTGCCCATTGAAACTGACAAAATGGCCCTTGTTTGACGAGAGGAATGAGCAGAGCATTGATGTGGTCAAAAAGGACTCGAGTGAGACTTTCCCAGCATGTTTCTACCAAAGCTTTGTCTAAGTTTCGCAAAACACTCTCCTAATAAGCAGATGTTTGGCTCTTCAGAAAGTCAACATGCAAAATGCCTTGAGCGTCCCATAACACTGATGCCATGATGTTGCCTTTGGTCTGCCCTCCTTTTCCTTTGACTGGACCACTGCCATCTCTTGGTAGCCATCGCTTTGATGACGCTTTGTCTTCAGGATCATATTGGCAAAGCCATGTTCCAAATTCCGGTTACAATTTGTCAAACAGGTGCCCCAGGATCGTGATCCCTCCTGTTGAAAATTTCCACTGATAGCTCTCGTCGTCACTGCAGCTGATCTGGGCACAATGGTTTTCACAGCCACTGCAGGATTCATCTTCCACATCTTCTCATCTCTTCTTGAAACAAGCCATACCTCCGTAAAGAGTTGATTTCTTTGGGCTAGTGTCCTTAGAAGCTTTTCTTCAAACATCAATGATTTCTTCATTCTTCCACCCAAGCTTCACCGTCAATTGGATGTTTGCTCTTGCTGCAATTTTAGCGGAATTCAAGTTGCACTGATAGGAGGCCTTTTCAGTGGATGTCTCATCCTTCTTAGTGCCTCCAATGAGATCCAGTTCAGAAAGGTTGTAAGAAGTTAGTACATGTTTATTTTAGTGAAAACGAATTGAAATCCATGCATAGATTTCTCACCATGTACATTTTCTATGAACTTTCGGAAGACCCCCTGTACTGAATATTGCCCAAATCCTGGGAGAGAAGTGGATGCGGTCCACTTCCTGTCTTCAGTTTGCCCACAGTGGAGGAGTGCACAGAGCAGGGAAAGGCAGCCCCAGAGAGAGGCATGCCCTCCAGCATGCGGCAGACTGCTGGCCCAGTCCTGGCTCCATGGGTTGCTGTGTGGGCCCAGCAAGCTGACCAACCTCCCTGAACCTTAATTTAATCCTAGGTAGCCCAATTCCACTCGCTATTATAGGACTGCTGTGCAGGGACAGTCAATTAACTTAAGAAAAGGAACCTAGCTCCAAGGTTGGCAACCGGGAATTCCAGTTGATTCCATGGGCGGACCCCCTGAGGAATTCCCAAGCTGAAGTCTCGTGGAAGATGAGGTTCAGTGTGACTAGACTGAAGCACCAATCCAATGAAGGGGAAGTCCCACCCACTCTGCCCTGTGCCTGTATAAAGGTGAGGCGGGGCGGCCGCGCCACTCATTGAAGCCGCCAGTTGGGAGAGGAGCAGAGCCAGGCCGGTGCTCCCGAAGGCAGCAAGATGTTGCGAGCCACAGCTCCCTGCTGGTTCCCACCTGCATACCCAGAAGCTAAGAAGGTGGCCGAGGAGGCGGCCCACGAGGCAAGCCGCCATTTGGGAGAGGAGCAGAGCCAGGTCGGTGTTCCCGAAGGCAGCAAGATGTTGCGAGCCACAGCTCCCTGCTGGTTCCCACCTGCATGCCCAGAAGCCAAGAAGGTGGCCGAGGAGGCGGCCCTCGAGGCAAGCCGCCAGTTGGGAGAGGAGCAGAGCCAGGCCGGTGCTCCCGAAGGCAGCAAGATGTTGCGAGCCACAGCTCCCTGCTGGTTCCCACCTGCATACCCAGAAGCTAAGAAGGTGGCCGAGGAGGCGCCCCACGAGGCAAGCCGCCATTTGGGAGTGGAGCAGAGCCAGGTCGGTGTTCCCGAAGGCAGCAAGATGTTGCGAGCCACAGCTCCCTGCTGGTTCCCTCCTGCATACCCAGAAGCCAAGAAGGTGGCCGAGGAGGCGGCCCTCGAGGCTCCAGAATTCCCACTGCCCTCTCATCAGCCTGCCCAGAGCTTCGGGCTCTGCGTGCCCCAGATGCACAACCAGGCCTCAGCACTCGTGGACATCCGGGCGGAGCCCCAGAATAGGGGTCCGGCGGTGCCCCCAGCGTGGCCCAAGATGGCGACGGAGGCGTGGTACTTCCCCGCGCAGAGGGGGTCGGCCTGCTGCTTGCCAGCCGCCCCAAGGCTGACAGAGAGGCCCTGTGGAGTCCGCATCTCAGCCCCCAGGGAGAGGAAGAGGATCGCCCACTTTCCCAGCCCCTGCTTGTTCGCAGGTCGCACCGATGCCAAGAGAACCCGGGTGGCCGGCAGCAGCCAACGCTCCAATGGCTCCAGGGTCGGCACACAGCCACGGAAGACTGGTCGCAACAGACGGGGGAGGGCATGCAAGACCTCCACCACACTCAGCTCTAAGCGAATCGTCCGTCGTCCATCCTTACCGACTTGGAAGAAACCCATTATCCTCCGAAGGTCTCGCTGCCAAGTCCCCACCGTCATCCGCCGAGGCTATCTCCAACTGTTCACCAAAGAGTGTCTCAAGTTCTGCGCCTCCCAGCAGGAGGCCGAGGAGAAGGCGCTGAACGAGGAGAAGGTGGCCTACGACTGCAGCCCCAACAAGAACATGTACCTGAATGTGGTCCTGAACACCCTCAAGAGACTGAAGGGCCTGACCCCCAGCTCCATGCCGGGCCTCAGCAGGGCCGCCCTGTACAGCCGCCTCCAGGAGTTCCTGCTCACCCAGGACCAGCTCAAGGAGAACGGCTACCCCTTCCCGCACCCCGAGCGGCCCGGAGGCGCCGTCCTCTTCACTGGCCAGGGGAAGGGGCCCGGCGACTCCTCCTGCAGGGTCTGCTGCCGTTGTGGCACCGACTACCTGGTGTCCTCCTCGGGCCGCTGTCTACGCGACCAGTTGTGTTATTATCACTGGGGGCGGGTCCGCTCCAGCCAAGTGGCTGGAGGCCGGGTTAGCCAGTACACCTGCTGTGCAGCTGCTCCTGGCTCAGTGGGCTGCCAGGTGGCGAAGCAGCACGTGCGGGACGGCCGCAAGGAGAGCCTCCATGGCTTCGTGAAGACCTTCAAGAAAGAGTTTTCCACAGACGCTTATCCAGGAATCTACGCCATGGACTGTGAGATGTGCTACACCACGCATGGCCTGGAGCTGACCCGCGTCACCGTGGTGGACGCCGACATGCAAGTGGTGTACGACACCT
Source organism: Pongo pygmaeus (assembly GCF_028885625.2). NCBI lineage: Eukaryota > Metazoa > Chordata > Mammalia > Primates > Hominidae > Pongo > Pongo pygmaeus. Next base: position 53,733,126 of record NC_072380.2, read on the forward strand.
TCGTCAAGCCCGACAACGAGATCGTGGACTACAACACCAGGTTTTCCGGAGTGACCGAGGCCGACGTCGCCAAGACGAGCGTCACGTTGCCCGAAGTCCAAGCCATCCTGCTGAGCTTTTTCAGCGCCCAAACCATCCTCATCGGGCACAGCCTGGAGAGCGATCTGCTGGCCCTCAAGCTGATCCACAGCACCGTGGTGGACACGGCCGTGCTCTTCCCGCACTACCTGGGTTTCCCCTACAAGCGTTCCCTCAGGAATCTCGCGGCCGACTACCTGGGACAGATCATCCAGGACAGCCAGGACGGCCACAACTCCAGCGAGGACGCAAACGCCTGCCTGCAGCTGGCGATGTGGAAGGTTCGACAGCGCGCCCAGATCCAGCCACGCCACCGGTCCGCCTCTCCCGCCGCCCTGGCCTGTCCTGAGCCCCAGGCCTCTTCCCAAACTGCCATCGATCCCGAGAGCTAGCCCTGTCCACCTCGCCGCAAAGCGAAAGAAACTGGAGCAGCCGGCGGCAGGAGAGGGCCAAAAGCCAAGACTAACCCCGACCCCGGACTCCCAGTCCCCCGGAGTCCCTGCCGCGGGCCGTCATCCCTGTCCCCATCCCTCTGCCCCTCCCAGACCTCTGTCCTTCCACCAATGGGCTCCCCGAGGCCCCAGCCGCCACTCCCAGTCCCCGGAGACCCTGCCGCCGCCCCTGGCGCCTATGCCCATCCCTCTGCCCCTCCCAGACCTCTGGCCTTCCACCACTAGCCTCCCCCAGCCCACCTGGACTTCCCCGGCCTCTGACAACAAGGCCAGCCCCCAGGCCCACCAGCCTCCTGATCGTCTTCGTTCTTGGGCCTCTTCCCCTTCTGTGGGGCTGTCTGAACCTCCCCTCCCCCACCCGATTTTTCCCCCGCCCCCGGGGCAGGCGCAGAATAAATGTCTGTATGAAGTTAAAAATTAAAAATAAAAAAAAAGCTAAAAACCACTGAAAGTCCTTTGCTTTTGAATGTGCGCTTACCTGGTTTTCTCTAGAGGCACCACTGTGAGGTGGCTCAAGCCCTTAGGCTCTGGAGTTAGACATCTGGGTTCCCATTCCAATTCCACCACTTACTAGCTTTGTCATATTGGACGCATAACTTTTTTGCGCTTCTACTTCTTGATCTTTCAAGTGTCATCAGAAGATAATTAGACACCCACACAATAGCAATGGGAGATTTTAACACCCCACCGTCAACATGAAACAGATCAACGAGACAGAAAGTTGAAAAGGATATCCAGGAACTGAACTTAGCTCTGCACCAAGCAGACCGAATAGACATCTACATTAACTCTCCACCCCAAATCAACAGAATATACATTCTTCTCAGCACCACATCACACTTATTCCAAAACTGACCACATAGTTGGAAGGAAAGCACTCCTCCGCAAATGCAAAAGAACAGAAATTACAACCAACTGTCTCTCAGACCACAGGGCAGTCAAACTGGACCTCAGGATGAAGAAACTCACTCAAAACCGCTCAACTACACGGAAACGGAGCAATCTGCTCCTGAGTGACTACTGGGTACATAGCGAAATGAAGACAGAATAAAGATGTTCTTTGAAACCAATGAGAACAAAGACACAACATACCAGAATCTCTGGGATACATTGAAAGCAGTGTGTAGAGGGAAACGTAGCATTAAATGCCCACAAGAGAAAGCAGGAAAGATCTAAAATGGACACCCTCACGTCCCAATTCAAAGAACCAGGGAAGCAAGAGCAAACACAATGCCTGAATCAGTCAGTCAACTTCCAACAGGGCTCCAAGAGAGATTGAACCACCATGCCTCTTTAAATCCACGTTTCTATTTGGAATCTTCAATGAGAGATGAGACACTAAGCAGCTAGTTTTGGTGGAATGGCTGATTTTGTCAATGTTTTCGGTGTGTGAGTGTGTGTGTGTGTGTGTACGTATGGATAACTAAATTAAACTGATAATCTGGATGCTTACATTTCCATTCATTTAATTTGTGTATGTGAGCCCACGCACACGTATATACACACACACTAACACTTCCAGAACACTGACTTAGTGAAGAACTGGATTTCCAGTGTGTCAGACAAATTTCAGAAAGCGCTGAAGAAGGGCATTTCTGATGGATTTCACCGTTCCTGGAATTTTATTTTCCTTTATAACTTAGAGTTCTTCTCTGGAGATTTAATAGATAAAAGTCTTTTGCAGTGTACGTTATTTCATTCTATTTTTATAATTTATTTGAATTGTCATTTTAAATTGACAAATAAAAATGATATATATTTATGGTGTACAACATGATGTTTCATATATGTATACATTGTGGAATGACACAAAAATCAAGCTAATTAACACATTCGTTTCCTCACATACTGATTTTATGGTGATGAGAACATGTTTCAAATCTACTCTGATAGCACATTTCAAGTATACAGTACATAGTTACCCACTGTGGTTGCCGTGCTGTTCAACATATCTCTAGAACTATTCGTATCTGAAATTTTGTATCATTAGACTAACATCTCCCAATCCCTCCCCGGCTCCTGCCTCGGGTAAGCAGCGTTCTGCTCTCTACGACTCTGAGTTCCACTTTTTTACATTGCACATAGAAGTGAGATCGTGCAGTATTTGTATTTCTGTGTTTGCTTTTTAAAACTTTATGATGTATTGATGTATTTTTTCAGACAGTGTCGGAGTCTGTCACCAAGGCTGGAGTACAGTGACACAAACACGGCTCACCACGGCCTCCACCTCCCGGGGTCAAGAGATCCTCCCACTTCAGCCTCCTGAGTAGCTAGGACTACAGGCGTCCAACACCACACCTGGCTAATTTTTGTATTTTTTGTAGAGATGGTTGATCTCCAACTCCTGGGCTCAACTCTTCCTCCTCCCTTCTCCTCCCAAAGTCCTGGGATTACAGGCCTGAGCCACTGTGTCTGGCCTTTGCTTTATTTCACACCGTAGAACATCCTCTAGGCTCATTCATGTTGCTAATGATAAGATTTCTTTCTTTTTCAAGGCTGAATAGGATTCTATTGGATATATGTACCTATATAGATAGAGAGATAGATAGATAGACATTTATTATTATTGTTTTGGGGGGGATATGGTTTCGCTCGTGTTCCCCAGGCTGGAGTGCAGTGGCATGATTTCGGCTCACTACAACCTCTGCCTCCCAGGCTGAAGTGATTCTCCTGCCTCAGCTGAGATTAAAGGCATGTCCCATCATGTGCGGCCAATTTTGTGTTTCTAGGAGAGATGGGTTTTCACCATGTTGGCCAGGCTGGTCTCGAACTCCAACAATTCTACTTCAACTATTTATTGGATACAAATATTTATGTGTGAGAAACAAGATTTTCAAGAGTGAAAGATTTAAAAACGACTTAATTGTACATCAGTAAGAGGCTGGCTAACTAAATCAGAGTACGTTCATCCTTACAGAAGAATACTATGCAGCTAGAACAAAACCAAATGGAGGAAACTCTTCCAAATGGTAACTTGGAATGATGTTCAAGACTTATTGTAAAATAAGTTTACAGTAAGGTGTAAGGTACCTTATGGCAAAATTCTCTCAGAAATGTGTGTGTGTGGATTTCAAGTCATCCCAGTCCTAGAACATTGTGCTCTTTAGAGATGCCATACCTGTCTTTCCCTTTGTAATATCAAAGCAGTAATATCTTCTCTGGAGGCTTGTTGGGTGAATTGAATGGAAGAAAGTTAAGGAGGTACCAGAACCATTGCTGTTTCCCCTCCGTAGCCCTGCCACCCACTAAAGAAAGTTGGATGAGATTACTTAATGATTTCCCATTAAGTTGTATTTCCAAATATCATGATTACCATTTGAATGTAGTTGGTATGGAGCTTCGTGAGTGTGTGCTTCGTTTATTATGCATCACGTTCAGCTCCTTGTTATTTGCCTCCTAGTTATCATAGTAAAACTCTACTCCTCTACTCCGAGGAGCCCCTACCATCCGTATCGTCACTTTCCGGCCCAGCACTCTTCATGCTCGTTCGTTTAAAGCATTCTACATTGGACAAATGAATCTTGGAAGGCAAAAGCTACTGAATTTAGCGAGTTTGTGGAGGCGTTCCCACCGATCAGCCAGGTGGAGTTCCACACACCCGATGACTGCACAGCTCCTATAAGGCAGCAATATGCTGCAAACCCAGACGGCCACTCTTCTCACCCCTCGTCCCTTTGCTGTTCTGGATAATGAGGTCAATAGTCACCTAGGCAACTTGCAAAACTAACTGAAATGGAGAAAGGCCTTCCGGCTGGTGACTAGCCGAGGTCCACCTGGCCCCAATAAGCTGCTGAACAAGAAGGGCTGCCAGAAATTTCCCCCTAGGGAATTTGGTGGAGACGAAGACCTGCTCACTGGACAACGGTTCCTCCCAGGATACCCCCAAGCTGAAGAAGCGGGCTCTGAGCCACCCCCTTTCACCCTCCTTTTCCCCACCCTGGCCTGCTGAAGGTGCGCGTCAGGATGCGGACTACTGAGCCCTAAAGAAATAAGTCCTTCCACTTTGACCCCACGGAGGATTGCCTGTGCGGATCTTCAACGAGTCTACCAGTGTCTAGACACGGGAGCAGTTCTGTCTGGCACAGCAGCTCCCTCAAGGAAGACAAGAGTGAGGAGAAAGGAAACTCAAGTCTGACCATTCTGTCCTGGGAGACAAGAGGAGGATCTCATCTCTCATCTTTCCAAGCAAGGCAACGAGACTTTCTCTCATCTTTCCAAGCAAGGCAAGGAGACTTTTTCTCATGAGGAAACAAAAAGAAGTTGGAAGGAACGAAACCAGCCTGGAAGGTGAATTCCTAAGGATTGCCCATTGAAACTGACAAAATGGCCCTTGTTTGACGAGAGGAATGAGCAGAGCATTGATGTGGTCAAAAAGGACTCGAGTGAGACTTTCCCAGCATGTTTCTACCAAAGCTTTGTCTAAGTTTCGCAAAACACTCTCCTAATAAGCAGATGTTTGGCTCTTCAGAAAGTCAACATGCAAAATGCCTTGAGCGTCCCATAACACTGATGCCATGATGTTGCCTTTGGTCTGCCCTCCTTTTCCTTTGACTGGACCACTGCCATCTCTTGGTAGCCATCGCTTTGATGACGCTTTGTCTTCAGGATCATATTGGCAAAGCCATGTTCCAAATTCCGGTTACAATTTGTCAAACAGGTGCCCCAGGATCGTGATCCCTCCTGTTGAAAATTTCCACTGATAGCTCTCGTCGTCACTGCAGCTGATCTGGGCACAATGGTTTTCACAGCCACTGCAGGATTCATCTTCCACATCTTCTCATCTCTTCTTGAAACAAGCCATACCTCCGTAAAGAGTTGATTTCTTTGGGCTAGTGTCCTTAGAAGCTTTTCTTCAAACATCAATGATTTCTTCATTCTTCCACCCTAGCTTCACCGTCAATTGGATGTTTGCTCTTGCTGCAATTTTAGCGGAATTCAAGTTGCACTGATAGGAGGCCTTTTCAGTGGATGTCTCATCCTTCTTAGTGCCTCCAATGAGATCCAGTTCAGAAAGGTTGTAAGAAGTTAGTACATGTTTATTTTAGTGAAAACGAATTGAAATCCATGCATAGATTTCTCACCATGTACATTTTCTATGAACTTTCGGAAGACCCCCTGTACTGAATATTGCCCAAATCCTGGGAGAGAAGTGGATGCGGTCCACTTCCTGTCTTCAGTTTGCCCACAGTGGAGGAGTGCACAGAGCAGGGAAAGGCAGCCCCAGAGAGAGGCATGCCCTCCAGCATGCGGCAGACTGCTGGCCCAGTCCTGGCTCCATGGGTTGCTGTGTGGGCCCAGCAAGCTGACCAACCTCCCTGAACCTTAATTTAATCCTAGGTAGCCCAATTCCACTCGCTATTATAGGACTGCTGTGCAGGGACAGTCAATTAACTTAAGAAAAGGAACCTAGCTCCAAGGTTGGCAACCGGGAATTCCAGTTGATTCCATGGGCGGACCCCCTGAGGAATTCCCAAGCTGAAGTCTCGTGGAAGATGAGGTTCAGTGTGACTAGACTGAAGCACCAATCCAATGAAGGGGAAGTCCCACCCACTCTGCCCTGTGCCTGTATAAAGGTGAGGCGGGGCGGCCGCGCCACTCATTGAAGCCGCCAGTTGGGAGAGGAGCAGAGCCAGGCCGGTGCTCCCGAAGGCAGCAAGATGTTGCGAGCCACAGCTCCCTGCTGGTTCCCACCTGCATACCCAGAAGCTAAGAAGGTGGCCGAGGAGGCGGCCCACGAGGCAAGCCGCCATTTGGGAGAGGAGCAGAGCCAGGTCGGTGTTCCCGAAGGCAGCAAGATGTTGCGAGCCACAGCTCCCTGCTGGTTCCCACCTGCATGCCCAGAAGCCAAGAAGGTGGCCGAGGAGGCGGCCCTCGAGGCAAGCCGCCAGTTGGGAGAGGAGCAGAGCCAGGCCGGTGCTCCCGAAGGCAGCAAGATGTTGCGAGCCACAGCTCCCTGCTGGTTCCCACCTGCATACCCAGAAGCTAAGAAGGTGGCCGAGGAGGCGCCCCACGAGGCAAGCCGCCATTTGGGAGTGGAGCAGAGCCAGGTCGGTGTTCCCGAAGGCAGCAAGATGTTGCGAGCCACAGCTCCCTGCTGGTTCCCTCCTGCATACCCAGAAGCCAAGAAGGTGGCCGAGGAGGCGGCCCTCGAGGCTCCAGAATTCCCACTGCCCTCTCATCAGCCTGCCCAGAGCTTCGGGCTCTGCATGCCCCAGATGCACAACCAGGCCTCAGCACTCGTGGACATCCGGGCGGAGCCCCAGAATAGGGGTCCGGCGGTGCCCCCAGCGTGGCCCAAGATGGCGACGGAGGCGTGGTACTTCCCCGCGCAGAGGGGGTCGGCCTGCTGCTTGCCAGCCGCCCCAAGGCTGACAGAGAGGCCCTGTGGAGTCCGCATCTCAGCCCCCAGGGAGAGGAAGAGGATCGCCCACTTTCCCAGCCCCTGCTTGGTCGCAGGTCGCACCGATGCCAAGAGAACCCGGGTGGCCGGCAGCAGCCAACGCTCCAATGGCTCCAGGGTCGGCACACAGCCACGGAAGACTGGTCGCAACAGACGGGGGAGGGCATGCAAGACCTCCACCACACTCAGCTCTAAGCGAATCGTCCGTCGTCCATCCTTACCGACTTGGAAGAAACCCATTATCCTCCGAAGGTCTCGCTGCCAAGTCCCCACCGTCATCCGCCGAGGCTATCTCCAACTGTTCACCAAAGAGTGTCTCAAGTTCTGCGCCTCCCAGCAGGAGGCCGAGGAGAAGGCGCTGAACGAGGAGAAGGTGGCCTACGACTGCAGCCCCAACAAGAACATGTACCTGAATGTGGTCCTGAACACCCTCAAGAGACTGAAGGGCCTGACCCCCAGCTCCATGCCGGGCCTCAGCAGGGCCGCCCTGTACGGCCGCCTCCAGGAGTTCCTGCTCACCCAGGACCAGCTCAAGGAGAACGGCTACCCCTTCCCGCACCCCGAGCGGCCCGGAGGCGCCGTCCTCTTCACTGGCCAGGGGAAGGGGCCCGGCGACTCCTCCTGCAGGGTCTGCTGCCGTTGTGGCACCGACTACCTGGTGTCCTCCTCGGGCCGCTGTCTACGCGACCAGTTGTGTTATTATCACTGGGGGCGGGTCCGCTCCAGCCAAGTGGCTGGAGGCCGGGTTAGCCAGTACACCTGCTGTGCAGCTGCTCCTGGCTCAGTGGGCTGCCAGGTGGCGAAGCAGCACGTGCGGGACGGCCGCAAGGAGAGCCTCCATGGCTTCGTGAAGACCTTCAAGAAAGAGTTTTCCACAGACGCTTATCCAGGAATCTACGCCATGGACTGTGAGATGTGCTACACCACGCATGGCCTGGAGCTGACCCGCGTCACCGTGGTGGACGCCGACATGCAAGTGGTGTACGACACCTTCGTCAAGCCCGACAACGAGATCGTGGACTACAACACCAGGTTTTCCGGAGTGACCGAGGCCGACGTCGCCAAGACGAGCGTCACGTTGCCCGAAGTCCAAGCCATCCTGCTGAGCTTTTTCAGCGCCCAAACCATCCTCATCGGGCACAGCCTGGAGAGCGATCTGCTGGCCCTCAAGCTGATCCACAGCACCGTGGTGGACACGGCCGTGCTCTTCCCGCACTACCTGGGTTTCCCCTACAAGCGTTCCCTCAGGAATCTCGCGGCCGACTACCTGGGACAGATCATCCAGGACAGCCAGGACGGCCACAACTCCAGCGAGGACGCAAACGCCTGCCTGCAGCTGGCGATGTGGAAGGTTCGACAGCGCGCCCAGATCCAGCCACGCCACCGGTCCGCCTCTCCCGCCGCCCTGGCCTGTCCTGAGCCCCAGGCCTCTTCCCAAACTGCCATCGATCCCGAGAGCTAGCCCTGTCCACCTCGCCGCAAAGCGAAAGAAACTGGAGCAGCCGGCGGCAGGAGAGGGCCAAAAGCCAAGACTAACCCCGACCCCGGACTCCCAGTCCCCCGGAGTCCCTGCCGCGGGCCGTCGTCCCTGTCCCCATCCCTCTGCCCCTCCCAGACCTCTGTCCTTCCACCAATGGGCTCCCCGAGGCCCCAGCCGCCACTCCCAGTCCCCGGAGACCCTGCCGCCGCCCCTGGCGCCTGTGCCCATCCCTCTGCCCCTCCCAGACCTCTGGCCTTCCACCACTAGCCTCCCCCAGCCCACCTGGACTTCCCCGGCCTCTGACAACAAGGCCAGCCCCCAGGCCCACCAGCCTCCTGATCGTCTTCGTTCTTGGGCCTCTTCCCCTTCTGTGGGGCTGTCTGAACCTCCCCTCCCCCACCCGATTTTTCCCCCGCCCCCGGGGCAGGCGCAGAATAAATGTCTGTATGAAGTTAAAAATTAAAAATAAAAAAAAAGCTAAAAACCACTCAAAGTCCTTTGCTTTTGAATGTGCGCTTACCTGGTTTTCTCTAGAGGCACCACTGTGAGGTGGCTCAAGCCCTTAGGCTCTGGAGTTAGACATCTGGGTTCCCATTCCAATTCCACCACTGACTAGCTTTGTCATATTGGACGCATAACTTTTTTGCGCTTCTACTTCTTGATCTTTCAAGTGTCATCAGAAGATAATTAGACACCCACACAATAGCAATGGGAGATTTTAACACCCCACCGTCAACATGAAACAGATCAACGAGACAGAAAGTTGAAAAGGATATCCAGGAACTGAACTTAGCTCTGCACCAAGCAGACCGAATAGACATCTACATTAACTCTCCACCCCAAATCAACAGAATATACATTCTTCTCAGCACCACATCACACTTATTCCAAAACTGACCACATAGTTGGAAGGAAAGCACTCCTCCGCAAATGCAAAAGAACAGAAATTACAACCAACTGTCTCTCAGACCCCAGGGCAGTCAAACTGAACCTCAGGATGAAGAAACTCACTCAAAACCGCTCAACTACACGGAAACGGAGCAATCTGCTCCTGAGTGACTACTGGGTACATAGCGAAATGAAGACAGAATAAAGATGTTCTTTGAAACCAATGAGAACCAAGACACAACATACCAGAATCTCTGGGATACATTGAAAGCAGTGTGTAGAGGGAAACGTAGCATTAAATGCCCACAAGAGAAAGCAGGAAAGATCTAAAATGGACACCCTCACGTCCCAATTCAAAGAACCAGGGAAGCAAGAGCAAACACAATGCCTGAATCAGTCAGTCAACTTCCAACAGGGCTCCAAGAGAGATTGAACCACCATGCCTCTTTAAATCCACGTTTCTATTTGGAATCTTCAATGAGAGATGAGACACTAAGCAGCTAGTTTTGGTGGAATGGCTGATTTTGTCAATGTTTTCGGTGTGTGAGTGTGTGTGTGTGTGTATGTATAGATAACTAAATTAAACTGATAATCTGGATGCTTACATTTCCATTCATTTAATTTGTGTATGTGAGCCCACGCACACGTATATACACACACACTAACACTTCCAGAACACTGACTTAGTGAAGAACTGGATTTCCAGTGTGTCAGACAAATTTCAGAAAGCGCTGAAGAAGGGCATTTCTGATGGATTTCACCGTTCCTGGAATTTTATTTTCCTTTATAACTTAGAGTTCTTCTCTGGAGATTTAATAGATAAAAGTCTTTTGCAGTGTACGTTATTTCATTCTATTTTTATAATTTATTTGAATTGTCATTTTAAATTGACAAATAAAAATGATATATATTTATGGTGTACAACATGATGTTTCATATATGTATACATTGTGGAATGACACAAAAATCAAGCTAATTAACACATTCGTTTCCTCACATACTGATTTTATGGTGATGAGAACATGTTTCAAATCTACTCTGATAGCACATTTCAAGTATACAGTACATAGTTACCCACTGTGGTTGCCGTGCTGTTCAACATATCTCTAGAACTATTCGTATCTGAAATTTTGTATCATTAGACTAACATCTCCCAATCCCTCCCCGGCCCCTGCCTCGGGTAAGCAGCGTTCTGCTCTCTACGACTCTGAGTTCCACTTTTTTACATTGCACATAGAAGTGAGATCGTGCAGTATTTGTATTTCTGTGTTTGCTTTTTAAAACTTTATGATGTATTGATGTATTTTTTCAGACAGTGTCGGAGTCTGTCACCAAGGCTGGAGTACAGTGACACAAACACGGCTCACCACGGCCTCCACCTCCCGGGGTCAAGAGATCCTCCCACTTCAGCCTCCTGAGTAGCTAGGACTACAGGCGTCCAACACCACACCTGGCTAATTTTTGTATTTTTTGTAGAGATGGTTGATCTCCAACTCCTGGGCTCAACTCTTCCTCCTCCCTTCTCCTCCCAAAGTCCTGGGATTACAGGCCTGAGCCACTGTGTCTGGCCTTTGCTTTATTTCACACAGTAGAACATCCTCTAGGCTCATTCATGTTGCTAATGATAAGATTTCTTTCTTTTTCAAGGCTGAATAGGATTCTATTGGATATATGTACCTATATAGATAGATAGATAGATAGATAGACATTTATTATTATTGTTTTGGGGGGGATATGGTTTCGCTCGTGTTCCCCAGGCTGGAGTGCAGTGGCATGATTTCGGCTCACTACAACCTCTGCCTCCCAGGCTGAAGTGATTCTCCTGCCTCAGCTGAGATTAAAGGCATGTCCCATCATGTGCGGCCAATTTTGTGTTTCTAGGAGAGATGGGTTTTCACCATGTTGGCCAGGCTGGTCTCGAACTCCAACAATTCTACTTCAACTATTTATTGGATACAAATATTTATGTGTGAGAAACAAGATTTTCAAGAGTGAAAGATTTAAAAACGACTTAATTGTACATCAGTAAGAGGCTGGCTAACTAAATCAGAGTACGTTCATCCTTACAGAAGAATACTATGCAGCTAGAACAAAACCAAATGGAGGAAACTCTTCCAAATGGTAACTTGGAATGATGTTCAAGACTTATTGTAAAATAAGTTTACAGTAAGGTGTAAGGTACCTTATGGCAAAATTCTCTCAGAAATGTGTGTGTGTGGATTTCAAGTCATCCCAGTCCTAGAACATTGTGCTCTTTAGAGATGCCATACCTGTCTTTCCCTTTGTAATATCAAAGCAGTAATATCTTCTCTGGAGGCTTGTTGGGTGAATTGAATGGAAGAAAGTTAAGGAGGTACCAGAACCATTGCTGTTTCCCCTCCGTAGCCCTGCCACCCACTAAAGAAAGTTGGATGAGATTACTTAATGATTTCCCATTAAGTTGTATTTCCAAATATCATGATTACCATTTGAATGTAGTTGGTATGGAGCTTCGTGAGTGTGTGCTTCGTTTATTATGCATCACGTTCAGCTCCTTGTTATTTGCCTCCTAGTTATCATAGTAAAACTCTACTCCTCTACTCCGAGGAGCCCCTACCATCCGTATCGTCACTTTCCGGCCCAGCACTCTTCATGCTCGTTCGTTTAAAGCATTCTACATTGGACAAATGAATCTTGGAAGGCAAAAGCTACTGAATTTAGCGAGTTTGTGGAGGCGTTCCCACCGATCAGCCAGGTGGAGTTCCACACACCCGATGACTGCACAGCTCCTATAAGGCAGCAATATGCTGCAAACCCAGACGGCCACTCTTCTCACCCCTCGTCCCTTTGCTGTTCTGGATAATGAGGTCAATAGTCACCTAGGCAACTTGCAAAACTAACTGAAATGGAGAAAGGCCTTCCGGCTGGTGACTAGCCGAGGTCCACCTGGCCCCAATAAGCTGCTGAACAAGAAGGGCTGCCAGAAATTTCCCCCTAGGGAATTTGGTGGAGACGAAGACCTGCTCACTGGACAACGGTTCCTCCCAGGATACCCCCAAGCTGAAGAAGCGGGCTCTGAGCCACCCCCTTTCACCCTCCTTTTCCCCACCCTGGCCTGCTGAAGGTGCGCGTCAGGATGCGGACTACTGAGCCCTAAAGAAATAAGTCCTTCCACTTTGACCCCACGGAGGATTGCCTGTGCGGATCTTCAACGAGTCTACCAGTGTCTAGACACGGGAGCAGTTCTGTCTGGCACAGCAGCTCCCTCAAGGAAGACAAGAGTGAGGAGAAAGGAAACTCAAGTCTGACCATTCTGTCCTGGGAGACAAGAGGAGGATCTCATCTCTCATCTTTCCAAGCAAGGCAACGAGACTTTCTCTCATCTTTCCAAGCAAGGCAAGGAGACTTTTTCTCATGAGGAAACAAAAAGAAGTTGGAAGGAACGAAACCAGCCTGGAAGGTGAATTCCTAAGGATTGCCCATTGAAACTGACAAAATGGCCCTTGTTTGACGAGAGGAATGAGCAGAGCATTGATGTGGTCAAAAAGGACTCGAGTGAGACTTTCCCAGCATGTTTCTACCAAAGCTTTGTCTAAGTTTCGCAAAACACTCTCCTAATAAGCAGATGTTTGGCTCTTCAGAAAGTCAACATGCAAAATGCCTTGAGCGTCCCATAACACTGATGCCATGATGTTGCCTTTGGTCTGCCCTCCTTTTCCTTTGACTGGACCACTGCCATCTCTTGGTAGCCATCGCTTTGATGACGCTTTGTCTTCAGGATCATATTGGCAAAGCCATGTTCCAAATTCCGGTTACAATTTGTCAAACAGGTGCCCCAGGATCGTGATCCCTCCTGTTGAAAATTTCCACTGATAGCTCTCGTCGTCACTGCAGCTGATCTGGGCACAATGGTTTTCACAGCCACTGCAGGATTCATCTTCCACATCTTCTCATCTCTTCTTGAAACAAGCCATACCTCCGTAAAGAGTTGATTTCTTTGGGCTAGTGTCCTTAGAAGCTTTTCTTCAAACATCAATGATTTCTTCATTCTTCCACCCTAGCTTCACCGTCAATTGGATGTTTGCTCTTGCTGCAATTTTAGCGGAATTCAAGTTGCACTGATAGGAGGCCTTTTCAGTGGATGTCTCATCCTTCTTAGTGCCTCCAATGAGATCCAGTTCAGAAAGGTTGTAAGAAGTTAGTACATGTTTATTTTAGTGAAAACGAATTGAAATCCATGCATAGATTTCTCACCATGTACATTTTCTATGAACTTTCGGAAGACCCCCTGTACTGAATATTGCCCAAATCCTGGGAGAGAAGTGGATGCGGTCCACTTCCTGTCTTCAGTTTGCCCACAGTGGAGGAGTGCACAGAGCAGGGAAAGGCAGCCCCAGAGAGAGGCATGCCCTCCAGCATGCGGCAGACTGCTGGCCCAGTCCTGGCTCCATGGGTTGCTGTGTGGGCCCAGCAAGCTGACCAACCTCCCTGAACCTTAATTTAATCCTAGGTAGCCCAATTCCACTCGCTATTATAGGACTGCTGTGCAGGGACAGTCAATTAACTTAAGAAAAGGAACCTAGCTCCAAGGTTGGCAACCGGGAATTCCAGTTGATTCCATGGGCGGACCCCCTGAGGAATTCCCAAGCTGAAGTCTCGTGGAAGATGAGGTTCAGTGTGACTAGACTGAAGCACCAATCCAATGAAGGGGAAGTCCCACCCACTCTGCCCTGTGCCTGTATAAAGGTGAGGCGGGGCGGCCGCGCCACTCATTGAAGCCGCCAGTTGGGAGAGGAGCAGAGCCAGGCCGGTGCTCCCGAAGGCAGCAAGATGTTGCGAGCCACAGCTCCCTGCTGGTTCCCACCTGCATACCCAGAAGCTAAGAAGGTGGCCGAGGAGGCGGCCCACGAGGCAAGCCGCCATTTGGGAGAGGAGCAGAGCCAGGTCGGTGTTCCCGAAGGCAGCAAGATGTTGCGAGCCACAGCTCCCTGCTGGTTCCCACCTGCATGCCCAGAAGCCAAGAAGGTGGCCGAGGAGGCGGCCCTCGAGGCAAGCCGCCAGTTGGGAGAGGAGCAGAGCCAGGCCGGTGCTCCCGAAGGCAGCAAGATGTTGCGAGCCACAGCTCCCTGCTGGTTCCCACCTGCATACCCAGAAGCTAAGAAGGTGGCCGAGGAGGCGCCCCACGAGGCAAGCCGCCATTTGGGAGTGGAGCAGAGCCAGGTCGGTGTTCCCGAAGGCAGCAAGATGTTGCGAGCCACAGCTCCCTGCTGGTTCCCTCCTGCATACCCAGAAGCCAAGAAGGTGGCCGAGGAGGCGGCCCTCGAGGCTCCAGAATTCCCACTGCCCTCTCATCAGCCTGCCCAGAGCTTCGGGCTCTGCGTGCCCCAGATGCACAACCAGGCCTCAGCACTCGTGGACATCCGGGCGGAGCCCCAGAATAGGGGTCCGGCGGTGCCCCCAGCGTGGCCCAAGATGGCGACGGAGGCGTGGTACTTCCCCGCGCAGAGGGGGTCGGCCTGCTGCTTGCCAGCCGCCCCAAGGCTGACAGAGAGGCCCTGTGGAGTCCGCATCTCAGCCCCCAGGGAGAGGAAGAGGATCGCCCACTTTCCCAGCCCCTGCTTGGTCGCAGGTCGCACCGATGCCAAGAGAACCCGGGTGGCCGGCAGCAGCCAACGCTCCAATGGCTCCAGGGTCGGCACACAGCCACGGAAGACTGGTCGCAACAGACGGGGGAGGGCATGCAAGACCTCCACCACACTCAGCTCTAAGCGAATCGTCCGTCGTCCATCCTTACCGACTTGGAAGAAACCCATTATCCTCCGAAGGTCTCGCTGCCAAGTCCCCACCGTCATCCGCCGAGGCTATCTCCAACTGTTCACCAAAGAGTGTCTCAAGTTCTGCGCCTCCCAGCAGGAGGCCGAGGAGAAGGCGCTGAACGAGGAGAAGGTGGCCTACGACTGCAGCCCCAACAAGAACATGTACCTGAATGTGGTCCTGAACACCCTCAAGAGACTGAAGGGCCTGACCCCCAGCTCCATGCCGGGCCTCAGCAGGGCCGCCCTGTACAGCCGCCTCCAGGAGTTCCTGCTCACCCAGGACCAGCTCAAGGAGAACGGCTACCCCTTCCCGCTCCCCGAGCGGCCCGGAGGCGCCGTCCTCTTCACTGGCCAGGGGAAGGGGCCCGGCGACTCCTCCTGCAGGGTCTGCTGCCGTTGTGGCACCGACTACCTGGTGTCCTCCTCGGGCCGCTGTCTACGCGACCAGTTGTGTTATTATCACTGGGGGCGGGTCCGCTCCAGCCAAGTGGCTGGAGGCCGGGTTAGCCAGTACACCTGCTGTGCAGCTGCTCCTGGCTCAGTGGGCTGCCAGGTGGCGAAGCAGCACGTGCGGGACGGCCGCAAGGAGAGCCTCCATGGCTTCGTGAAGACCTTCAAGAAAGAGTTTTCCACAGACGCTTATCCAGGAATCTACGCCATGGACTGTGAGATGTGCTACACCACGCATGGCCTGGAGCTGACCCGCGTCACCGTGGTGGACGCCGACATGCAAGTGGTGTACGACACCTTCGTCAAGCCCGACAACGAGATCGTGGACTACAACACCAGGTTTTCCGGAGTGACCGAGGCCGACGTCGCCAAGACGAGCGTCACGTTGCCCGAAGTCCAAGCCATCCTGCTGAGCTTTTTCAGCGCCCAAACCATCCTCATCGGGCACAGCCTGGAGAGCGATCTGCTGGCCCTCAAGCTGATCCACAGCACCGTGGTGGACACGGCCGTGCTCTTCCCGCACTACCTGGGTTTCCCCTACAAGCGTTCCCTCAGGAATCTCGCGGCCGACTACCTGGGACAGATCATCCAGGACAGCCAGGACGGCCACAACTCCAGCGAGGACGCAAACGCCTGCCTGCAGCTGGCGATGTGGAAGGTTCGACAGCGCGCCCAGATCCAGCCACGCCACCGGTCCGCCTCTCCCGCCGCCCTGGCCTGTCCTGAGCCCCAGGCCTCTTCCCAAACTGACATCGATCCCGAGAGCTAGCCCTGTCCACCTCGCCGCAAAGCGAAAGAAACTGGAGCAGCCGGCGGCAGGAGAGGGCCAAAAGCCAAGACTAACCCCGACC
Source organism: Pongo pygmaeus (assembly GCF_028885625.2). Classification (NCBI taxonomy): domain Eukaryota; kingdom Metazoa; phylum Chordata; class Mammalia; order Primates; family Hominidae; genus Pongo; species Pongo pygmaeus. The sequence goes on from NC_072380.2 coordinate 53,749,520, forward strand.
CCGGACTCCCAGTCCCCCGGAGTCCCTGCCGCGGGCCGTCATCCCTGTCCCCATCCCTCTGCCCCTCCCAGACCTCTGTCCTTCCACCAATGGGCTCCCCGAGGCCCCAGCCGCCACTCCCAGTCCCCGGAGACCCTGCCGCCGCCCCTGGCGCCTATGCCCATCCCTCTGCCCCTCCCAGACCTCTGGCCTTCCACCACTAGCCTCCCCCAGCCCACCTGGACTTCCCCGGCCTCTGACATCAAGGCCAGCCCCCAGGCCCACCAGCCTCCTGATCGTCTTCGTTCTTGGGCCTCTTCCCCTTCTGTGGGGCTGTCTGAACCTCCCCTCCCCCACCCGATTTTTCCCCCGCCCCCGGGGCAGGCGCAGAATAAATGTCTGTATGAAGTTAAAAATTAAAAATAAAAAAAAAGCTAAAAACCACTCAAAGTCCTTTGCTTTTGAATGTGCGCTTACCTGGTTTTCTCTAGAGGCACCACTGTGAGGTGGCTCAAGCCCTTAGGCTCTGGAGTTAGACATCTGGGTTCCCATTCCAATTCCACCACTTACTAGCTTTGTCATATTGGACGCATAACTTTTTTGCGCTTCTACTTCTTGATCTTTCAAGTGTCATCAGAAGATAATTAGACACCCACACAATAGCAATGGGAGATTTTAACACCCCACCGTCAACATGAAACAGATCAACGAGACAGAAAGTTGAAAAGGATATCCAGGAACTGAACTTAGCTCTGCACCAAGCAGACCGAATAGACATCTACATTAACTCTCCACCCCAAATCAACAGAATATACATTCTTCTCAGCACCACATCACACTTATTCCAAAACTGACCACATAGTTGGAAGGAAAGCACTCCTCCGCAAATGCAAAAGAACAGAAATTACAACCAACTGTCTCTCAGACCACAGGGCAGTCAAACTGGACCTCAGGATGAAGAAACTCACTCAAAACCGCTCAACTACACGGAAACGGAGCAATCTGCTCCTGAGTGACTACTGGGTACATAGCGAAATGAAGACAGAATAAAGATGTTCTTTGAAACCAATGAGAACAAAGACACAACATACCAGAATCTCTGGGATACATTGAAAGCAGTGTGTAGAGGGAAACGTAGCATTAAATGCCCACAAGAGAAAGCAGGAAAGATCTAAAATGGACACCCTCACGTCCCAATTCAAAGAACCAGGGAAGCAAGAGCAAACACAATGCCTGAATCAGTCAGTCAACTTCCAACAGGGCTCCAAGAGAGATTGAACCACCATGCCTCTTTAAATCCACGTTTCTATTTGGAATCTTCAATGAGAGATGAGACACTAAGCAGCTAGTTTTGGTGGAATGGCTGATTTTGTCAATGTTTTCGGTGTGTGAGTGTGTGTGTGTGTGTATGTATAGATAACTAAATTAAACTGATAATCTGGATGCTTACATTTCCATTCATTTAATTTGTGTATGTGAGCCCACGCACACGTATATACACACACACTAACACTTCCAGAACACTGACTTAGTGAAGAACTGGATTTCCAGTGTGTCAGACAAATTTCAGAAAGCGCTGAAGAAGGGCATTTCTGATGGATTTCACCGTTCCTGGAATTTTATTTTCCTTTATAACTTAGAGTTCTTCTCTGGAGATTTAATAGATAAAAGTCTTTTGCAGTGTACGTTATTTCATTGTATTTTTATAATTTATTTAAATTGTCATTTTAAATTGACAAATAAAAATGATAGATATTTATGGTGTACAACATGATGTTTCATATATGTATACATTGTGGAATGACACAAAAATCAAGCTAATTAACACATTCGTTTCCTCACATACTGATTTTATGGTGATGAGAACATGTTTCAAATCTACTCTGATAGCACATTTCAAGTATACAGTACATAGTTACCCACTGTGGTTGCCGTGCTGTTCAACATATCTCTAGAACTATTCGTATCTGAAATTTTGTATCATTAGACTAACATCTCCCAATCCCTCCCCGGCCCCTGCCTCGGGTAAGCAGCGTTCTGCTCTCTACGACTCTGAGTTCCACTTTTTTACATTGCACATAGAAGTGAGATCGTGCAGTATTTGTATTTCTGTGTTTGCTTTTTAAAACTTTATGATGTATTGATGTATTTTTTCAGACAGTGTCGGAGTCTGTCACCAAGGCTGGAGTACAGTGACACAAACACGGCTCACCACGGCCTCCACCTCCCGGGGTCAAGAGATCCTCCCACTTCAGCCTCCTGAGTAGCTAGGACTACAGGCGTCCAACACCACACCTGGCTAATTTTTGTATTTTTTGTAGAGATGGTTGATCTCCAACTCCTGGGCTCAACTCTTCCTCCTCCCTTCTCCTCCCAAAGTCCTGGGATTACAGGCCTGAGCCACTGTGTCTGGCCTTTGCTTTATTTCACACAGTAGAACATCCTCTAGGCTCATTCATGTTGCTAATGATAAGATTTCTTTCTTTTTCAAGGCTGAATAGGATTCTATTGGATATATGTACCTATATAGATAGATAGATAGATAGATAGATAGACATTTATTATTATTGTTTTGGGGGGGATATGGTTTCGCTCGTGTTCCCCAGGCTGGAGTGCAGTGGCATGATTTCGGCTCACTACAACCTCTGCCTCCCAGGCTGAAGTGATTCTCCTGCCTCAGCTGAGATTAAAGGCATGTCCCATCATGTGCGGCCAATTTTGTGTTTCTAGGAGAGATGGGTTTTCACCATGTTGGCCAGGCTGGTCTCGAACTCCAACAATTCTACTTCAACTATTTATTGGATACAAATATTTATGTGTGAGAAACAAGATTTTCAAGAGTGAAAGATTTAAAAACGACTTAATTGTACATCAGTAAGAGGCTGGCTAACTAAATCAGAGTACGTTCATCCTTACAGAAGAATACTATGCAGCTAGAACAAAACCAAATGGAGGAAACTCTTCCAAATGGTAACTTGGAATGATGTTCAAGACTTATTGTAAAATAAGTTTACAGTAAGGTGTAAGGTACCTTATGGCAAAATTCTCTCAGAAATGTGTGTGTGTGGATTTCAAGTCATCCCAGTCCTAGAACATTGTGCTCTTTAGAGATGCCATACCTGTCTTTCCCTTTGTAATATCAAAGCAGTAATATCTTCTCTGGAGGCTTGTTGGGTGAATTGAATGGAAGAAAGTTAAGGAGGTACCAGAACCATTGCTGTTTCCCCTCCGTAGCCCTGCCACCCACTAAAGAAAGTTGGATGAGATTACTTAATGATTTCCCATTAAGTTGTATTTCCAAATATCATGATTACCATTTGAATGTAGTTGGTATGGAGCTTCGTGAGTGTGTGCTTCGTTTATTATGCATCACGTTCAGCTCCTTGTTATTTGCCTCCTAGTTATCATAGTAAAACTCTACTCCTCTACTCCGAGGAGCCCCTACCATCCGTATCGTCACTTTCCGGCCCAGCACTCTTCATGCTCGTTCGTTTAAAGCATTCTACATTGGACAAATGAATCTTGGAAGGCAAAAGCTACTGAATTTAGCGAGTTTGTGGAGGCGTTCCCACCGATCAGCCAGGTGGAGTTCCACACACCCGATGACTGCACAGCTCCTATAAGGCAGCAATATGCTGCAAACCCAGACGGCCACTCTTCTCACCCCTCGTCCCTTTGCTGTTCTGGATAATGAGGTCAATAGTCACCTAGGCAACTTGCAAAACTAACTGAAATGGAGAAAGGCCTTCCGGCTGGTGACTAGCCGAGGTCCACCTGGCCCCAATAAGCTGCTGAACAAGAAGGGCTGCCAGAAATTTCCCCCTAGGGAATTTGGTGGAGACGAAGACCTGCTCACTGGACAACGGTTCCTCCCAGGATACCCCCAAGCTGAAGAAGCGGGCTCTGAGCCACCCCCTTTCACCCTCCTTTTCCCCACCCTGGCCTGCTGAAGGTGCGCGTCAGGATGCGGACTACTGAGCCCTAAAGAAATAAGTCCTTCCACTTTGACCCCACGGAGGATTGCCTGTGCGGATCTTCAACGAGTCTACCAGTGTCTAGACACGGGAGCAGTTCTGTCTGGCACAGCAGCTCCCTCAAGGAAGACAAGAGTGAGGAGAAAGGAAACTCAAGTCTGACCATTCTGTCCTGGGAGACAAGAGGAGGATCTCATCTCTCATCTTTCCAAGCAAGGCAACGAGACTTTCTCTCATCTTTCCAAGCAAGGCAAGGAGACTTTTTCTCATGAGGAAACAAAAAGAAGTTGGAAGGAACGAAACCAGCCTGGAAGGTGAATTCCTAAGGATTGCCCATTGAAACTGACAAAATGGCCCTTGTTTGACGAGAGGAATGAGCAGAGCATTGATGTGGTCAAAAAGGACTCGAGTGAGACTTTCCCAGCATGTTTCTACCAAAGCTTTGTCTAAGTTTCGCAAAACACTCTCCTAATAAGCAGATGTTTGGCTCTTCAGAAAGTCAACATGCAAAATGCCTTGAGCGTCCCATAACACTGATGCCATGATGTTGCCTTTGGTCTGCCCTCCTTTTCCTTTGACTGGACCACTGCCATCTCTTGGTAGCCATCGCTTTGATGACGCTTTGTCTTCAGGATCATATTGGCAAAGCCATGTTCCAAATTCCGGTTACAATTTGTCAAACAGGTGCCCCAGGATCGTGATCCCTCCTGTTGAAAATTTCCACTGATAGCTCTCGTCGTCACTGCAGCTGATCTGGGCACAATGGTTTTCACAGCCACTGCAGGATTCATCTTCCACATCTTCTCATCTCTTCTTGAAACAAGCCATACCTCCGTAAAGAGTTGATTTCTTTGGGCTAGTGTCCTTAGAAGCTTTTCTTCAAACATCAATGATTTCTTCATTCTTCCACCCAAGCTTCACCGTCAATTGGATGTTTGCTCTTGCTGCAATTTTAGCGGAATTCAAGTTGCACTGATAGGAGGCCTTTTCAGTGGATGTCTCATCCTTCTTAGTGCCTCCAATGAGATCCAGTTCAGAAAGGTTGTAAGAAGTTAGTACATGTTTATTTTAGTGAAAACGAATTGAAATCCATGCATAGATTTCTCACCATGTACATTTTCTATGAACTTTCGGAAGACCCCCTGTACTGAATATTGCCCAAATCCTGGGAGAGAAGTGGATGCGGTCCACTTCCTGTCTTCAGTTTGCCCACAGTGGAGGAGTGCACAGAGCAGGGAAAGGCAGCCCCAGAGAGAGGCATGCCCTCCAGCATGCGGCAGACTGCTGGCCCAGTCCTGGCTCCATGGGTTGCTGTGTGGGCCCAGCAAGCTGACCAACCTCCCTGAACCTTAATTTAATCCTAGGTAGCCCAATTCCACTCGCTATTATAGGACTGCTGTGCAGGGACAGTCAATTAACTTAAGAAAAGGAACCTAGCTCCAAGGTTGGCAACCGGGAATTCCAGTTGATTCCATGGGCGGACCCCCTGAGGAATTCCCAAGCTGAAGTCTCGTGGAAGATGAGGTTCAGTGTGACTAGACTGAAGCACCAATCCAATGAAGGGGAAGTCCCACCCACTCTGCCCTGTGCCTGTATAAAGGTGAGGCGGGGCGGCCGCGCCACTCATTGAAGCCGCCAGTTGGGAGAGGAGCAGAGCCAGGCCGGTGCTCCCGAAGGCAGCAAGATGTTGCGAGCCACAGCTCCCTGCTGGTTCCCACCTGCATACCCAGAAGCTAAGAAGGTGGCCGAGGAGGCGGCCCACGAGGCAAGCCGCCATTTGGGAGAGGAGCAGAGCCAGGTCGGTGTTCCCGAAGGCAGCAAGATGTTGCGAGCCACAGCTCCCTGCTGGTTCCCACCTGCATGCCCAGAAGCCAAGAAGGTGGCCGAGGAGGCGGCCCTCGAGGCAAGCCGCCAGTTGGGAGAGGAGCAGAGCCAGGCCGGTGCTCCCGAAGGCAGCAAGATGTTGCGAGCCACAGCTCCCTGCTGGTTCCCACCTGCATACCCAGAAGCTAAGAAGGTGGCCGAGGAGGCGCCCCACGAGGCAAGCCGCCATTTGGGAGTGGAGCAGAGCCAGGTCGGTGTTCCCGAAGGCAGCAAGATGTTGCGAGCCACAGCTCCCTGCTGGTTCCCTCCTGCATACCCAGAAGCCAAGAAGGTGGCCGAGGAGGCGGCCCTCGAGGCTCCAGAATTCCCACTGCCCTCTCATCAGCCTGCCCAGAGCTTCGGGCTCTGCGTGCCCCAGATGCACAACCAGGCCTCAGCACTCGTGGACATCCGGGCGGAGCCCCAGAATAGGGGTCCGGCGGTGCCCCCAGCGTGGCCCAAGATGGCGACGGAGGCGTGGTACTTCCCCGCACAGAGGGGGTCGGCCTGCTGCTTGCCAGCCGCCCCAAGGCTGACAGAGAGGCCCTGTGGAGTCCGCATCTCAGCCCCCAGGGAGAGGAAGAGGATCGCCCACTTTCCCAGCCCCTGCTTGTTCGCAGGTCGCACCGATGCCAAGAGAACCCGGGTGGCCGGCAGCAGCCAACGCTCCAATGGCTCCAGGGTCGGCACACAGCCACGGAAGACTGGTCGCAACAGACGGGGGAGGGCATGCAAGACCTCCACCACACTCAGCTCTAAGCGAATCGTCCGTCGTCCATCCTTACCGACTTGGAAGAAACCCATTATCCTCCGAAGGTCTCGCTGCCAAGTCCCCACCGTCATCCGCCGAGGCTATCTCCAACTGTTCACCAAAGAGTGTCTCAAGTTCTGCGCCTCCCAGCAGGAGGCCGAGGAGAAGGCGCTGAATGAGGAGAAGGTGGCCTACGACTGCAGCCCCAACAAGAACATGTACCTGAATGTGGTCCTGAACACCCTCAAGAGACTGAAGGGCCTGACCCCCAGCTCCATGCCGGGCCTCAGCAGGGCCGCCCTGTACAGCCGCCTCCAGGAGTTCCTGCTCACCCAGGACCAGCTCAAGGAGAACGGCTACCCCTTCCCGCACCCCGAGCGGCCCGGAGGCGCCGTCCTCTTCACTGGCCAGGGGAAGGGGCCCGGCGACTCCTCCTGCAGGGTCTGCTGCCGTTGTGGCACCGACTACCTGGTGTCCTCCTCGGGCCGCTGTCTACGCGACCAGTTGTGTTATTATCACTGGGGGCGGGTCCGCTCCAGCCAAGTGGCTGGAGGCCGGGTTAGCCAGTACACCTGCTGTGCAGCTGCTCCTGGCTCAGTGGGCTGCCAGGTGGCGAAGCAGCACGTGCGGGACGGCCGCAAGGAGAGCCTCCATGGCTTCGTGAAGACCTTCAAGAAAGAGTTTTCCACAGACGCTTATCCAGGAATCTACGCCATGGACTGTGAGATGTGCTACACCACGCATGGCCTGGAGCTGACCCGCGTCACCGTGGTGGACGCCGACATGCAAGTGGTGTACGACACCTTCGTCAAGCCCGACAACGAGATCGTGGACTACAACACCAGGTTTTCCGGAGTGACCGAGGCCAACGTCGCCAAGACGAGCGTCACGTTGCCCGAAGTCCAAGCCATCCTGCTGAGCTTTTTCAGCGCCCAAACCATCCTCATCGGGCACAGCCTGGAGAGCGATCTGCTGGCCCTCAAGCTGATCCACAGCACCGTGGTGGACACGGCCGTGCTCTTCCCGCACTACCTGGGTTTCCCCTACAAGCGTTCCCTCAGGAATCTCGCGGCCGACTACCTGGGACAGATCATCCAGGACAGCCAGGACGGCCACAACTCCAGCGAGGACGCAAACGCCTGCCTGCAGCTGGCGATGTGGAAGGTTCGACAGCGCGCCCAGATCCAGCCACGCCACCGGTCCGCCTCTCCCGCCGCCCTGGCCTGTCCTGAGCCCCAGGCCTCTTCCCAAACTGACATCGATCCCGAGAGCTAGCCCTGTCCACCTCGCCGCAAAGCGAAAGAAACTGGAGCAGCCGGCGGCAGGAGAGGGCCAAAAGCCAAGACTAACCCCGACCCCGGACTCCCAGTCCCCCGGAGTCCCTGCCGCGGGCCGTCATCCCTGTCCCCATCCCTCTGCCCCTCCCAGACCTCTGTCCTTCCACCAATGGGCTCCCCGAGGCCCCAGCCGCCACTCCCAGTCCCCGGAGACCCTGCCGCCGCCCCTGGCGCCTATGCCCATCCCTCTGCCCCTCCCAGACCTCTGGCCTTCCACCACTAGCCTCCCCCAGCCCACCTGGACTTCCCCGGCCTCTGACAACAAGGCCAGCCCCCAGGCCCACCAGCCTCCTGATCGTCTTCGTTCTTGGGCCTCTTCCCCTTCTGTGGGGCTGTCTGAACCTCCCCTCCCCCACCCGATTTTTCCCCCGCCCCCGGGGCAGGCGCAGAATAAATGTCTGTATGAAGTTAAAAATTAAAAATAAAAAAAAAGCTAAAAACCACTGAAAGTCCTTTGCTTTTGAATGTGCGCTTACCTGGTTTTCTCTAGAGGCACCACTGTGAGGTGGCTCAAGCCCTTAGGCTCTGGAGTTAGACATCTGGGTTCCCATTCCAATTCCACCACTTACTAGCTTTGTCATATTGGACGCATAACTTTTTTGCGCTTCTACTTCTTGATCTTTCAAGTGTCATCAGAAGATAATTAGACACCCACACAATAGCAATGGGAGATTTTAACACCCCACCGTCAACATGAAACAGATCAACGAGACAGAAAGTTGAAAAGGATATCCAGGAACTGAACTTAGCTCTGCACCAAGCAGACCGAATAGACATCTACATTAACTCTCCACCCCAAATCAACAGAATATACATTCTTCTCAGCACCACATCACACTTATTCCAAAACTGACCACATAGTTGGAAGGAAAGCACTCCTCCGCAAATGCAAAAGAACAGAAATTACAACCAACTGTCTCTCAGACCACAGGGCAGTCAAACTGGACCTCAGGATGAAGAAACTCACTCAAAACCGCTCAACTACACGGAAACGGAGCAATCTGCTCCTGAGTGACTACTGGGTACATAGCGAAATGAAGACAGAATAAAGATGTTCTTTGAAACCAATGAGAACAAAGACACAACATACCAGAATCTCTGGGATACATTGAAAGCAGTGTGTAGAGGGAAACGTAGCATTAAATGCCCACAAGAGAAAGCAGGAAAGATCTAAAATGGACACCCTCACGTCCCAATTCAAAGAACCAGGGAAGCAAGAGCAAACACAATGCCTGAATCAGTCAGTCAACTTCCAACAGGGCTCCAAGAGAGATTGAACCACCATGCCTCTTTAAATCCACGTTTCTATTTGGAATCTTCAATGAGAGATGAGACACTAAGCAGCTAGTTTTGGTGGAATGGCTGATTTTGTCAATGTTTTCGGTGTGTGAGTGTGTGTGTGTGTGTGTACGTATGGATAACTAAATTAAACTGATAATCTGGATGCTTACATTTCCATTCATTTAATTTGTGTATGTGAGCCCACGCACACGTATATACACACACACTAACACTTCCAGAACACTGACTTAGTGAAGAACTGGATTTCCAGTGTGTCAGACAAATTTCAGAAAGCGCTGAAGAAGGGCATTTCTGATGGATTTCACCGTTCCTGGAATTTTATTTTCCTTTATAACTTAGAGTTCTTCTCTGGAGATTTAATAGATAAAAGTCTTTTGCAGTGTACGTTATTTCATTCTATTTTTATAATTTATTTGAATTGTCATTTTAAATTGACAAATAAAAATGATATATATTTATGGTGTACAACATGATGTTTCATATATGTATACATTGTGGAATGACACAAAAATCAAGCTAATTAACACATTCGTTTCCTCACATACTGATTTTATGGTGATGAGAACATGTTTCAAATCTACTCTGATAGCACATTTCAAGTATACAGTACATAGTTACCCACTGTGGTTGCCGTGCTGTTCAACATATCTCTAGAACTATTCGTATCTGAAATTTTGTATCATTAGACTAACATCTCCCAATCCCTCCCCGGCTCCTGCCTCGGGTAAGCAGCGTTCTGCTCTCTACGACTCTGAGTTCCACTTTTTTACATTGCACATAGAAGTGAGATCGTGCAGTATTTGTATTTCTGTGTTTGCTTTTTAAAACTTTATGATGTATTGATGTATTTTTTCAGACAGTGTCGGAGTCTGTCACCAAGGCTGGAGTACAGTGACACAAACACGGCTCACCACGGCCTCCACCTCCCGGGGTCAAGAGATCCTCCCACTTCAGCCTCCTGAGTAGCTAGGACTACAGGCGTCCAACACCACACCTGGCTAATTTTTGTATTTTTTGTAGAGATGGTTGATCTCCAACTCCTGGGCTCAACTCTTCCTCCTCCCTTCTCCTCCCAAAGTCCTGGGATTACAGGCCTGAGCCACTGTGTCTGGCCTTTGCTTTATTTCACACCGTAGAACATCCTCTAGGCTCATTCATGTTGCTAATGATAAGATTTCTTTCTTTTTCAAGGCTGAATAGGATTCTATTGGATATATGTACCTATATAGATAGAGAGATAGATAGATAGACATTTATTATTATTGTTTTGGGGGGGATATGGTTTCGCTCGTGTTCCCCAGGCTGGAGTGCAGTGGCATGATTTCGGCTCACTACAACCTCTGCCTCCCAGGCTGAAGTGATTCTCCTGCCTCAGCTGAGATTAAAGGCATGTCCCATCATGTGCGGCCAATTTTGTGTTTCTAGGAGAGATGGGTTTTCACCATGTTGGCCAGGCTGGTCTCGAACTCCAACAATTCTACTTCAACTATTTATTGGATACAAATATTTATGTGTGAGAAACAAGATTTTCAAGAGTGAAAGATTTAAAAACGACTTAATTGTACATCAGTAAGAGGCTGGCTAACTAAATCAGAGTACGTTCATCCTTACAGAAGAATACTATGCAGCTAGAACAAAACCAAATGGAGGAAACTCTTCCAAATGGTAACTTGGAATGATGTTCAAGACTTATTGTAAAATAAGTTTACAGTAAGGTGTAAGGTACCTTATGGCAAAATTCTCTCAGAAATGTGTGTGTGTGGATTTCAAGTCATCCCAGTCCTAGAACATTGTGCTCTTTAGAGATGCCATACCTGTCTTTCCCTTTGTAATATCAAAGCAGTAATATCTTCTCTGGAGGCTTGTTGGGTGAATTGAATGGAAGAAAGTTAAGGAGGTACCAGAACCATTGCTGTTTCCCCTCCGTAGCCCTGCCACCCACTAAAGAAAGTTGGATGAGATTACTTAATGATTTCCCATTAAGTTGTATTTCCAAATATCATGATTACCATTTGAATGTAGTTGGTATGGAGCTTCGTGAGTGTGTGCTTCGTTTATTATGCATCACGTTCAGCTCCTTGTTATTTGCCTCCTAGTTATCATAGTAAAACTCTACTCCTCTACTCCGAGGAGCCCCTACCATCCGTATCGTCACTTTCCGGCCCAGCACTCTTCATGCTCGTTCGTTTAAAGCATTCTACATTGGACAAATGAATCTTGGAAGGCAAAAGCTACTGAATTTAGCGAGTTTGTGGAGGCGTTCCCACCGATCAGCCAGGTGGAGTTCCACACACCCGATGACTGCACAGCTCCTATAAGGCAGCAATATGCTGCAAACCCAGACGGCCACTCTTCTCACCCCTCGTCCCTTTGCTGTTCTGGATAATGAGGTCAATAGTCACCTAGGCAACTTGCAAAACTAACTGAAATGGAGAAAGGCCTTCCGGCTGGTGACTAGCCGAGGTCCACCTGGCCCCAATAAGCTGCTGAACAAGAAGGGCTGCCAGAAATTTCCCCCTAGGGAATTTGGTGGAGACGAAGACCTGCTCACTGGACAACGGTTCCTCCCAGGATACCCCCAAGCTGAAGAAGCGGGCTCTGAGCCACCCCCTTTCACCCTCCTTTTCCCCACCCTGGCCTGCTGAAGGTGCGCGTCAGGATGCGGACTACTGAGCCCTAAAGAAATAAGTCCTTCCACTTTGACCCCACGGAGGATTGCCTGTGCGGATCTTCAACGAGTCTACCAGTGTCTAGACACGGGAGCAGTTCTGTCTGGCACAGCAGCTCCCTCAAGGAAGACAAGAGTGAGGAGAAAGGAAACTCAAGTCTGACCATTCTGTCCTGGGAGACAAGAGGAGGATCTCATCTCTCATCTTTCCAAGCAAGGCAACGAGACTTTCTCTCATCTTTCCAAGCAAGGCAAGGAGACTTTTTCTCATGAGGAAACAAAAAGAAGTTGGAAGGAACGAAACCAGCCTGGAAGGTGAATTCCTAAGGATTGCCCATTGAAACTGACAAAATGGCCCTTGTTTGACGAGAGGAATGAGCAGAGCATTGATGTGGTCAAAAAGGACTCGAGTGAGACTTTCCCAGCATGTTTCTACCAAAGCTTTGTCTAAGTTTCGCAAAACACTCTCCTAATAAGCAGATGTTTGGCTCTTCAGAAAGTCAACATGCAAAATGCCTTGAGCGTCCCATAACACTGATGCCATGATGTTGCCTTTGGTCTGCCCTCCTTTTCCTTTGACTGGACCACTGCCATCTCTTGGTAGCCATCGCTTTGATGACGCTTTGTCTTCAGGATCATATTGGCAAAGCCATGTTCCAAATTCCGGTTACAATTTGTCAAACAGGTGCCCCAGGATCGTGATCCCTCCTGTTGAAAATTTCCACTGATAGCTCTCGTCGTCACTGCAGCTGATCTGGGCACAATGGTTTTCACAGCCACTGCAGGATTCATCTTCCACATCTTCTCATCTCTTCTTGAAACAAGCCATACCTCCGTAAAGAGTTGATTTCTTTGGGCTAGTGTCCTTAGAAGCTTTTCTTCAAACATCAATGATTTCTTCATTCTTCCACCCTAGCTTCACCGTCAATTGGATGTTTGCTCTTGCTGCAATTTTAGCGGAATTCAAGTTGCACTGATAGGAGGCCTTTTCAGTGGATGTCTCATCCTTCTTAGTGCCTCCAATGAGATCCAGTTCAGAAAGGTTGTAAGAAGTTAGTACATGTTTATTTTAGTGAAAACGAATTGAAATCCATGCATAGATTTCTCACCATGTACATTTTCTATGAACTTTCGGAAGACCCCCTGTACTGAATATTGCCCAAATCCTGGGAGAGAAGTGGATGCGGTCCACTTCCTGTCTTCAGTTTGCCCACAGTGGAGGAGTGCACAGAGCAGGGAAAGGCAGCCCCAGAGAGAGGCATGCCCTCCAGCATGCGGCAGACTGCTGGCCCAGTCCTGGCTCCATGGGTTGCTGTGTGGGCCCAGCAAGCTGACCAACCTCCCTGAACCTTAATTTAATCCTAGGTAGCCCAATTCCACTCGCTATTATAGGACTGCTGTGCAGGGACAGTCAATTAACTTAAGAAAAGGAACCTAGCTCCAAGGTTGGCAACCGGGAATTCCAGTTGATTCCATGGGCGGACCCCCTGAGGAATTCCCAAGCTGAAGTCTCGTGGAAGATGAGGTTCAGTGTGACTAGACTGAAGCACCAATCCAATGAAGGGGAAGTCCCACCCACTCTGCCCTGTGCCTGTATAAAGGTGAGGCGGGGCGGCCGCGCCACTCATTGAAGCCGCCAGTTGGGAGAGGAGCAGAGCCAGGCCGGTGCTCCCGAAGGCAGCAAGATGTTGCGAGCCACAGCTCCCTGCTGGTTCCCACCTGCATACCCAGAAGCTAAGAAGGTGGCCGAGGAGGCGGCCCACGAGGCAAGCCGCCATTTGGGAGAGGAGCAGAGCCAGGTCGGTGTTCCCGAAGGCAGCAAGATGTTGCGAGCCACAGCTCCCTGCTGGTTCCCACCTGCATGCCCAGAAGCCAAGAAGGTGGCCGAGGAGGCGGCCCTCGAGGCAAGCCGCCAGTTGGGAGAGGAGCAGAGCCAGGCCGGTGCTCCCGAAGGCAGCAAGATGTTGCGAGCCACAGCTCCCTGCTGGTTCCCACCTGCATACCCAGAAGCTAAGAAGGTGGCCGAGGAGGCGCCCCACGAGGCAAGCCGCCATTTGGGAGTGGAGCAGAGCCAGGTCGGTGTTCCCGAAGGCAGCAAGATGTTGCGAGCCACAGCTCCCTGCTGGTTCCCTCCTGCATACCCAGAAGCCAAGAAGGTGGCCGAGGAGGCGGCCCTCGAGGCTCCAGAATTCCCACTGCCCTCTCATCAGCCTGCCCAGAGCTTCGGGCTCTGCATGCCCCAGATGCACAACCAGGCCTCAGCACTCGTGGACATCCGGGCGGAGCCCCAGAATAGGGGTCCGGCGGTGCCCCCAGCGTGGCCCAAGATGGCGACGGAGGCGTGGTACTTCCCCGCGCAGAGGGGGTCGGCCTGCTGCTTGCCAGCCGCCCCAAGGCTGACAGAGAGGCCCTGTGGAGTCCGCATCTCAGCCCCCAGGGAGAGGAAGAGGATCGCCCACTTTCCCAGCCCCTGCTTGGTCGCAGGTCGCACCGATGCCAAGAGAACCCGGGTGGCCGGCAGCAGCCAACGCTCCAATGGCTCCAGGGTCGGCACACAGCCACGGAAGACTGGTCGCAACAGACGGGGGAGGGCATGCAAGACCTCCACCACACTCAGCTCTAAGCGAATCGTCCGTCGTCCATCCTTACCGACTTGGAAGAAACCCATTATCCTCCGAAGGTCTCGCTGCCAAGTCCCCACCGTCATCCGCCGAGGCTATCTCCAACTGTTCACCAAAGAGTGTCTCAAGTTCTGCGCCTCCCAGCAGGAGGCCGAGGAGAAGGCGCTGAACGAGGAGAAGGTGGCCTACGACTGCAGCCCCAACAAGAACATGTACCTGAATGTGGTCCTGAACACCCTCAAGAGACTGAAGGGCCTGACCCCCAGCTCCATGCCGGGCCTCAGCAGGGCCGCCCTGTACGGCCGCCTCCAGGAGTTCCTGCTCACCCAGGACCAGCTCAAGGAGAACGGCTACCCCTTCCCGCACCCCGAGCGGCCCGGAGGCGCCGTCCTCTTCACTGGCCAGGGGAAGGGGCCCGGCGACTCCTCCTGCAGGGTCTGCTGCCGTTGTGGCACCGACTACCTGGTGTCCTCCTCGGGCCGCTGTCTACGCGACCAGTTGTGTTATTATCACTGGGGGCGGGTCCGCTCCAGCCAAGTGGCTGGAGGCCGGGTTAGCCAGTACACCTGCTGTGCAGCTGCTCCTGGCTCAGTGGGCTGCCAGGTGGCGAAGCAGCACGTGCGGGATGGCCGCAAGGAGAGCCTCCATGGCTTCGTGAAGACCTTCAAGAAAGAGTTTTCCACAGACGCTTATCCAGGAATCTACGCCATGGACTGTGAGATGTGCTACACCACGCATGGCCTGGAGCTGACCCGCGTCACCGTGGTGGACGCCGACATGCAAGTGGTGTACGACACCTTCGTCAAGCCCGACAACGAGATCGTGGACTACAACACCAGGTTTTCCGGAGTGACCGAGGCCGACGTCGCCAAGACGAGCGTCACGTTGCCCGAAGTCCAAGCCATCCTGCTGAGCTTTTTCAGCGCCCAAACCATCCTCATCGGGCACAGCCTGGAGAGCGATCTGCTGGCCCTCAAGCTGATCCACAGCACCGTGGTGGACACGGCCGTGCTCTTCCCGCACTACCTGGGTTTCCCCTACAAGCGTTCCCTCAGGAATCTCGCGGCCGACTACCTGGGACAGATCATCCAGGACAGCCAGGACGGCCACAACTCCAGCGAGGACGCAAACGCCTGCCTGCAGCTGGCGATGTGGAAGGTTCGACAGCGCGCCCAGATCCAGCCACGCCACCGGTCCGCCTCTCCCGCCGCCCTGGCCTGTCCTGAGCCCCAGGCCTCTTCCCAAACTGACATCGATCCCGAGAGCTAGCCCTGTCCACCTCGCCGCAAAGCGAAAGAAACTGGAGCAGCCGGCGGCAGGAGAGGGCCAAAAGCCAAGACTAACCCCGACCCCGGACTCCCAGTCCCCCGGAGTCCCTGCCGCGGGCCGTCGTCCCTGTCCCCATCCCTCTGCCCCTCCCAGACCTCTGTCCTTCCACCAATGGGCTCCCCGAGGCCCCAGCCGCCACTCCCAGTCCCCGGAGACCCTGCCGCCGCCCCTGGCGCCTGTGCCCATCCCTCTGCCCCTCCCAGACCTCTGGCCTTCCACCACTAGCCTCCCCCAGCCCACCTGGACTTCCCCGGCCTCTGACAACAAGGCCAGCCCCCAGGCCCACCAGCCTCCTGATCGTCTTCGTTCTTGGGCCTCTTCCCCTTCTGTGGGGCTGTCTGAACCTCCCCTCCCCCACCCGATTTTTCCCCCGCCCCCGGGGCAGGCGCAGAATAAATGTCTGTATGAAGTTAAAAATTAAAAATAAAAAAAAAGCTAAAAACCACTCAAAGTCCTTTGCTTTTGAATGTGCGCTTACCTGGTTTTCTCTAGAGGCACCACTGTGAGGTGGCTCAAGCCCTTAGGCTCTGGAGTTAGACATCTGGGTTCCCATTCCAATTCCACCACTGACTAGCTTTGTCATATTGGACGCATAACTTTTTTGCGCTTCTACTTCTTGATCTTTCAAGTGTCATCAGAAGATAATTAGACACCCACACAATAGCAATGGGAGATTTTAACACCCCACCGTCAACATGAAACAGATCAACGAGACAGAAAGTTGAAAAGGATATCCAGGAACTGAACTTAGCTCTGCACCAAGCAGACCGAATAGACATCTACATTAACTCTCCACCCCAAATCAACAGAATATACATTCTTCTCAGCACCACATCACACTTATTCCAAAACTGACCACATAGTTGGAAGGAAAGCACTCCTCCGCAAATGCAAAAGAACAGAAATTACAACCAACTGTCTCTCAGACCCCAGGGCAGTCAAACTGAACCTCAGGATGAAGAAACTCACTCAAAACCGCTCAACTACACGGAAACGGAGCAATCTGCTCCTGAGTGACTACTGGGTACATAGCGAAATGAAGACAGAATAAAGATGTTCTTTGAAACCAATGAGAACCAAGACACAACATACCAGAATCTCTGGGATACATTGAAAGCAGTGTGTAGAGGGAAACGTAGCATTAAATGCCCACAAGAGAAAGCAGGAAAGATCTAAAATGGACACCCTCACGTCCCAATTCAAAGAACCAGGGAAGCAAGAGCAAACACAATGCCTGAATCAGTCAGTCAACTTCCAACAGGGCTCCAAGAGAGATTGAACCACCATGCCTCTTTAAATCCACGTTTCTATTTGGAATCTTCAATGAGAGATGAGACACTAAGCAGCTAGTTTTGGTGGAATGGCTGATTTTGTCAATGTTTTCGGTGTGTGAGTGTGTGTGTGTGTGTATGTATAGATAACTAAATTAAACTGATAATCTGGATGCTTACATTTCCATTCATTTAATTTGTGTATGTGAGCCCACGCACACGTATATACACACACACTAACACTTCCAGAACACTGACTTAGTGAAGAACTGGATTTCCAGTGTGTCAGACAAATTTCAGAAAGCGCTGAAGAAGGGCATTTCTGATGGATTTCACCGTTCCTGGAATTTTATTTTCCTTTATAACTTAGAGTTCTTCTCTGGAGATTTAATAGATAAAAGTCTTTTGCAGTGTACGTTATTTCATTGTATTTTTATAATTTATTTAAATTGTCATTTTAAATTGACAAATAAAAATGATATATATTTATGGTGTACAACATGATGTTTCATATATGTATACATTGTGGAATGACACAAAAATCAAGCTAATTAACACATTCGTTTCCTCACATACTGATTTTATGGTGATGAGAACATGTTTCAAATCTACTCTGATAGCACATTTCAAGTATACAGTACATAGTTACCCACTGTGGTTGCCGTGCTGTTCAACATATCTCTAGAACTATTCGTATCTGAAATTTTGTATCATTAGACTAACATCTCCCAATCCCTCCCCGGCCCCTGCCTCGGGTAAGCAGCGTTCTGCTCTCTACGACTCTGAGTTCCACTTTTTTACATTGCACATAGAAGTGAGATCGTGCAGTATTTGTATTTCTGTGTTTGCTTTTTAAAACTTTATGATGTATTGATGTATTTTTTCAGACAGTGTCGGAGTCTGTCACCAAGGCTGGAGTACAGTGACACAAACACGGCTCACCACGGCCTCCACCTCCCGGGGTCAAGAGATCCTCCCACTTCAGCCTCCTGAGTAGCTAGGACTACAGGCGTCCAACACCACACCTGGCTAATTTTTGTATTTTTTGTAGAGATGGTTGATCTCCAACTCCTGGGCTCAACTCTTCCTCCTCCCTTCTCCTCCCAAAGTCCTGGGATTACAGGCCTGAGCCACTGTGTCTGGCCTTTGCTTTATTTCACACAGTAGAACATCCTCTAGGCTCATTCATGTTGCTAATGATAAGATTTCTTTCTTTTTCAAGGCTGAATAGGATTCTATTGGATATATGTACCTATATAGATAGATAGATAGATAGATAGACATTTATTATTATTGTTTTGGGGGGGATATGGTTTCGCTCGTGTTCCCCAGGCTGGAGTGCAGTGGCATGATTTCGGCTCACTACAACCTCTGCCTCCCAGGCTGAAGTGATTCTCCTGCCTCAGCTGAGATTAAAGGCATGTCCCATCATGTGCGGCCAATTTTGTGTTTCTAGGAGAGATGGGTTTTCACCATGTTGGCCAGGCTGGTCTCGAACTCCAACAATTCTACTTCAACTATTTATTGGATACAAATATTTATGTGTGAGAAACAAGATTTTCAAGAGTGAAAGATTTAAAAACGACTTAATTGTACATCAGTAAGAGGCTGGCTAACTAAATCAGAGTACGTTCATCCTTACAGAAGAATACTATGCAGCTAGAACAAAACCAAATGGAGGAAACTCTTCCAAATGGTAACTTGGAATGATGTTCAAGACTTATTGTAAAATAAGTTTACAGTAAGGTGTAAGGTACCTTATGGCAAAATTCTCTCAGAAATGTGTGTGTGTGGATTTCAAGTCATCCCAGTCCTAGAACATTGTGCTCTTTAGAGATGCCATACCTGTCTTTCCCTTTGTAATATCAAAGCAGTAATATCTTCTCTGGAGGCTTGTTGGGTGAATTGAATGGAAGAAAGTTAAGGAGGTACCAGAACCATTGCTGTTTCCCCTCCGTAGCCCTGCCACCCACTAAAGAAAGTTGGATGAGATTACTTAATGATTTCCCATTAAGTTGTATTTCCAAATATCATGATTACCATTTGAATGTAGTTGGTATGGAGCTTCGTGAGTGTGTGCTTCGTTTATTATGCATCACGTTCAGCTCCTTGTTATTTGCCTCCTAGTTATCATAGTAAAACTCTACTCCTCTACTCCGAGGAGCCCCTACCATCCGTATCGTCACTTTCCGGCCCAGCACTCTTCATGCTCGTTCGTTTAAAGCATTCTACATTGGACAAATGAATCTTGGAAGGCAAAAGCTACTGAATTTAGCGAGTTTGTGGAGGCGTTCCCACCGATCAGCCAGGTGGAGTTCCACACACCCGATGACTGCACAGCTCCTATAAGGCAGCAATATGCTGCAAACCCAGACGGCCACTCTTCTCACCCCTCGTCCCTTTGCTGTTCTGGATAATGAGGTCAATAGTCACCTAGGCAACTTGCAAAACTAACTGAAATGGAGAAAGGCCTTCCGGCTGGTGACTAGCCGAGGTCCACCTGGCCCCAATAAGCTGCTGAACAAGAAGGGCTGCCAGAAATTTCCCCCTAGGGAATTTGGTGGAGACGAAGACCTGCTCACTGGACAACGGTTCCTCCCAGGATACCCCCAAGCTGAAGAAGCGGGCTCTGAGCCACCCCCTTTCACCCTCCTTTTCCCCACCCTGGCCTGCTGAAGGTGCGCGTCAGGATGCGGACTACTGAGCCCTAAAGAAATAAGTCCTTCCACTTTGACCCCACGGAGGATTGCCTGTGCGGATCTTCAACGAGTCTACCAGTGTCTAGACACGGGAGCAGTTCTGTCTGGCACAGCAGCTCCCTCAAGGAAGACAAGAGTGAGGAGAAAGGAAACTCAAGTCTGACCATTCTGTCCTGGGAGACAAGAGGAGGATCTCATCTCTCATCTTTCCAAGCAAGGCAACGAGACTTTCTCTCATCTTTCCAAGCAAGGCAAGGAGACTTTTTCTCATGAGGAAACAAAAAGAAGTTGGAAGGAACGAAACCAGCCTGGAAGGTGAATTCCTAAGGATTGCCCATTGAAACTGACAAAATGGCCCTTGTTTGACGAGAGGAATGAGCAGAGCATTGATGTGGTCAAAAAGGACTCGAGTGAGACTTTCCCAGCATGTTTCTACCAAAGCTTTGTCTAAGTTTCGCAAAACACTCTCCTAATAAGCAGATGTTTGGCTCTTCAGAAAGTCAACATGCAAAATGCCTTGAGCGTCCCATAACACTGATGCCATGATGTTGCCTTTGGTCTGCCCTCCTTTTCCTTTGACTGGACCACTGCCATCTCTTGGTAGCCATCGCTTTGATGACGCTTTGTCTTCAGGATCATATTGGCAAAGCCATGTTCCAAATTCCGGTTACAATTTGTCAAACAGGTGCCCCAGGATCGTGATCCCTCCTGTTGAAAATTTCCACTGATAGCTCTCGTCGTCACTGCAGCTGATCTGGGCACAATGGTTTTCACAGCCACTGCAGGATTCATCTTCCACATCTTCTCATCTCTTCTTGAAACAAGCCATACCTCCGTAAAGAGTTGATTTCTTTGGGCTAGTGTCCTTAGAAGCTTTTCTTCAAACATCAATGATTTCTTCATTCTTCCACCCAAGCTTCACCGTCAATTGGATGTTTGCTCTTGCTGCAATTTTAGCGGAATTCAAGTTGCACTGATAGGAGGCCTTTTCAGTGGATGTCTCATCCTTCTTAGTGCCTCCAATGAGATCCAGTTCAGAAAGGTTGTAAGAAGTTAGTACATGTTTATTTTAGTGAAAACGAATTGAAATCCATGCATAGATTTCTCACCATGTACATTTTCTATGAACTTTCGGAAGACCCCCTGTACTGAATATTGCCCAAATCCTGGGAGAGAAGTGGATGCGGTCCACTTCCTGTCTTCAGTTTGCCCACAGTGGAGGAGTGCACAGAGCAGGGAAAGGCAGCCCCAGAGAGAGGCATGCCCTCCAGCATGCGGCAGACTGCTGGCCCAGTCCTGGCTCCATGGGTTGCTGTGTGGGCCCAGCAAGCTGAACAACCTCCCTGAACCTTAATTTAATCCTAGGTAGCCCAATTCCACTCGCTATTATAGGACTGCTGTGCAGGGACAGTCAATTAACTTAAGAAAAGGAACCTAGCTCCAAGGTTGGCAACCGGGAATTCCAGTTGATTCCATGGGCGGACCCCCTGAGGAATTCCCAAGCTGAAGTCTCGTGGAAGATGAGGTTCAGTGTGACTAGACTGAAGCACCAATCCAATGAAGGGGAAGTCCCACCCACTCTGCCCTGTGCCTGTATAAAGGTGAGGCGGGGCGGCCGCGCCACTCATTGAAGCCGCCAGTTGGGAGAGGAGCAGAGCCAGGCCGGTGCTCCCGAAGGCAGCAAGATGTTGCGAGCCACAGCTCCCTGCTGGTTCCCACCTGCATACCCAGAAGCTAAGAAGGTGGCCGAGGAGGCGGCCCACGAGGCAAGCCGCCATTTGGGAGAGGAGCAGAGCCAGGTCGGTGTTCCCGAAGGCAGCAAGATGTTGCGAGCCACAGCTCCCTGCTGGTTCCCACCTGCATGCCCAGAAGCCAAGAAGGTGGCCGAGGAGGCGGCCCTCGAGGCAAGCCGCCAGTTGGGAGAGGAGCAGAGCCAGGCCGGTGCTCCCGAAGGCAGCAAGATGTTGCGAGCCACAGCTCCCTGCTGGTTCCCACCTGCATACCCAGAAGCTAAGAAGGTGGCCGAGGAGGCGCCCCACGAGGCAAGCCGCCATTTGGGAGTGGAGCAGAGCCAGGTCGGTGTTCCCGAAGGCAGCAAGATGTTGCGAGCCACAGCTCCCTGCTGGTTCCCTCCTGCATACCCAGAAGCCAAGAAGGTGGCCGAGGAGGCGGCCCTCGAGGCTCCAGAATTCCCACTGCCCTCTCATCAGCCTGCCCAGAGCTTCGGGCTCTGCGTGCCCCAGATGCACAACCAGGCCTCAGCACTCGTGGACATCCGGGCGGAGCCCCAGAATAGGGGTCCGGCGGTGCCCCCAGCGTGGCCCAAGATGGCGACGGAGGCGTGGTACTTCCCCGCGCAGAGGGGGTCGGCCTGCTGCTTGCCAGCCGCCCCAAGGCTGACAGAGAGGCCCTGTGGAGTCCGCATCTCAGCCCCCAGGGAGAGGAAGAGGATCGCCCACTTTCCCAGCCCCTGCTTGGTCGCAGGTCGCACCGATGCCAAGAGAACCCGGGTGGCCGGCAGCAGCCAACGCTCCAATGGCTCCAGGGTCGGCACACAGCCACGGAAGACTGGTCGCAACAGACGGGGGAGGGCATGCAAGACCTCCACCACACTCAGCTCTAAGCGAATCGTCCGTCGTCCATCCTTACCGACTTGGAAGAAACCCATTATCCTCCGAAGGTCTCGCTGCCAAGTCCCCACCGTCATCCGCCGAGGCTATCTCCAACTGTTCACCAAAGAGTGTCTCAAGTTCTGCGCCTCCCAGCAGGTGGCCGAGGAGAAGGCGCTGAACGAGGAGAAGGTGGCCTACGACTGCAGCCCCAACAAGAACATGTACCTGAATGTGGTCCTGAACACCCTCAAGAGACTGAAGGGCCTGACCCCCAGCTCCATGCCGGGCCTCAGCAGGGCCGCCCTGTACAGCCGCCTCCAGGAGTTCCTGCTCACCCAGGACCAGCTCAAGGAGAACGGCTACCCCTTCCCGCACCCCGAGCGGCCCGGAGGCGCCGTCCTCTTCACTGGCCAGGGGAAGGGGCCCGGCGACTCCTCCTGCAGGGTCTGCTGCCGTTGTGGCACCGACTACCTGGTGTCCTCCTCGGGCCGCTGTCTACGCGACCAGTTGTGTTATTATCACTGGGGGCGGGTCCGCTCCAGCCAAGTGGCTGGAGGCCGGGTTAGCCAGTACACCTGCTGTGCAGCTGCTCCTGGCTCAGTGGGCTGCCAGGTGGCGAAGCAGCACGTGCGGGACGGCCGCAAGGAGAGCCTCCATGGCTTCGTGAAGACCTTCAAGAAAGAGTTTTCCACAGACGCTTATCCAGGAATCTACGCCTTGGACTGTGAGATGTGCTACACCACGCATGGCCTGGAGCTGACCCGCGTCACCGTGGTGGACGCCGACATGCAAGTGGTGTACGACACCTTCGTCAAGCCCGACAACGAGATCGTGGACTACAACACCAGGTTTTCCGGAGTGACCGAGGCCGACGTCGCCAAGACGAGCGTCACGTTGCCCGAAGTCCAAGCCATCCTGCTGAGCTTTTTCAGCGCCCAAACCATCCTCATCGGGCACAGCCTGGAGAGCGATCTGCTGGCCCTCAAGCTGATCCACAGCACCGTGGTGGACACGGCCGTGCTCTTCCCGCACTACCTGGGTTTCCCCTACAAGCGTTCCCTCAGGAATCTCGCGGCCGACTACCTGGGACAGATCATCCAGGACAGCCAGGACGGCCACAACTCCAGCGAGGACGCAAACGCCTGCCTGCAGCTGGCGATGTGGAAGGTTCGACAGCGCGCCCAGATCCAGCCACGCCACCGGTCCGCCTCTCCCGCCGCCCTGGCCTGTCCTGAGCCCCAGGCCTCTTCCCAAACTGCCATCGATCCCGAGAGCTAGCCCTGTCCACCTCGCCGCAAAGCGAAAGAAACTGGAGCAGCCGGCGGCAGGAGAGGGCCAAAAGCCAAGACTAACCCCGACCCCGGACTCCCAGTCCCCCGGAGTCCCTGCCGCGGGCCGTCGTCCCTGTCCCCATCCCTCTGCCCCTCCCAGACCTCTGTCCTTCCACCAATGGGCTCCCCGAGGCCCCAGCCGCCACTCCCAGTCCCCGGAGACCCTGCCGCCGCCCCTGGCGCCTGTGCCCATCCCTCTGCCCCTCCCAGACCTCTGGCCTTCCACCACTAGCCTCCCCCAGCCCACCTGGACTTCCCCGGCCTCTGACAACAAGGCCAGCCCCCAGGCCCACCAGCCTCCTGATCGTCTTCGTTCTTGGGCCTCTTCCCCTTCTGTGGGGCTGTCTGAACCTCCCCTCCCCCACCCGATTTTTCCCCCGCCCCCGGGGCAGGCGCAGAATAAATGTCTGTATGAAGTTAAAAATTAAAAATAAAAAAAAAGCTAAAAACCACTCAAAGTCCTTTGCTTTTGAATGTGCGCTTACCTGGTTTTCTCTAGAGGCACCACTGTGAGGTGGCTCAAGCCCTTAGGCTCTGGAGTTAGACATCTGGGTTCCCATTCCAATTCCACCACTGACTAGCTTTGTCATATTGGACGCATAACTTTTTTGCGCTTCTACTTCTTGATCTTTCAAGTGTCATCAGAAGATAATTAGACACCCACACAATAGCAATGGGAGATTTTAACACCCCACCGTCAACATGAAACAGATCAACGAGACAGAAAGTTGAAAAGGATATCCAGGAACTGAACTTAGCTCTGCACCAAGCAGACCGAATAGACATCTACATTAACTCTCCACCCCAAATCAACAGAATATACATTCTTCTCAGCACCACATCACACTTATTCCAAAACTGACCACATAGTTGGAAGGAAAGCACTCCTCCGCAAATGCAAAAGAACAGAAATTACAACCAACTGTCTCTCAGACCCCAGGGCAGTCAAACTGGACCTCAGGATGAAGAAACTCACTCAAAACCGCTCAACTACACGGAAACGGAGCAATCTGCTCCTGAGTGACTACTGGGTACATAGCGAAATGAAGACAGAATAAAGATGTTCTTTGAAACCAATGAGAACCAAGACACAACATACCAGAATCTCTGGGATACATTGAAAGCAGTGTGTAGAGGGAAACGTAGCATTAAATGCCCACAAGAGAAAGCAGGAAAGATCTAAAATGGACACCCTCACGTCCCAATTCAAAGAACCAGGGAAGCAAGAGCAAACACAATGCCTGAATCAGTCAGTCAACTTCCAACAGGGCTCCAAGAGAGAATGAACCACCATGCCTCTTTAAATCCACGTTTCTATTTGGAATCTTCAATGAGAGATGAGACACTAAGCAGCTAGTTTTGGTGGAATGGCTGATTTTGTCAATGTTTTCGGTGTGTGAGTGTGTGTGTGTGTGTGTACGTATGGATAACTAAATTAAACTGATAATCTGGATGCTTACATTTCCATTCATTTAATTTGTGTATGTGAGCCCACGCACACGTATATACACACACACTAACACTTCCAGAACACTGACTTAGTGAAGAACTGGATTTCCAGTGTGTCAGACAAATTTCAGAAAGCGCTGAAGAAGGGCATTTCTGATGGATTTCACCGTTCCTGGAATTTTATTTTCCTTTATAACTTAGAGTTCTTCTCTGGAGATTTAATAGATAAAAGTCTTTTGCAGTGTACGTTATTTCATTGTATTTTTATAATTTATTTGAATTGTCATTTTAAATTGACAAATAAAAATGATATATATTTATGGTGTACAACATGATGTTTCATATATGTATACATTGTGGAATGACACAAAAATCAAGCTAATTAACACATTCGTTTCCTCACATACTGATTTTATGGTGATGAGAACATGTTTCAAATCTACTCTGATAGCACATTTCAAGTATACAGTACATAGTTACCCACTGTGGTTGCCGTGCTGTTCAACATATCTCTAGAACTATTCGTATCTGAAATTTTGTATCATTAGACTAACATCTCCCAATCCCTCCCCGGCCCCTGCCTCGGGTAAGCAGCGTTCTGCTCTCTACGACTCTGAGTTCCACTTTTTTACATTGCACATAGAAGTGAGATCGTGCAGTATTTGTATTTCTGTGTTTGCTTTTTAAAACTTTATGATGTATTGATGTATTTTTTCAGACAGTGTCGGAGTCTGTCACCAAGGCTGGAGTACAGTGACACAAACACGGCTCACCACGGCCTCCACCTCCCGGGGTCAAGAGATCCTCCCACTTCAGCCTCCTGAGTAGCTAGGACTACAGGCGTCCAACACCACACCTGGCTAATTTTTGTATTTTTTGTAGAGATGGTTGATCTCCAACTCCTGGGCTCAACTCTTCCTCCTCCCTTCTCCTCCCAAAGTCCTGGGATTACAGGCCTGAGCCACTGTGTCTGGCCTTTGCTTTATTTCACACAGTAGAACATCCTCTAGGCTCATTCATGTTGCTAATGATAAGATTTCTTTCTTTTTCAAGGCTGAATAGGATTCTATTGGATATATGTACCTATATAGATAGATAGATAGATAGATAGATATACATTTATTATTATTGTTTTGGGGGGGATATGGTTTCGCTCGTGTTCCCCAGGCTGGAGTGCAGTGGCATGATTTCGGCTCACTACAACCTCTGCCTCCCAGGCTGAAGTGATTCTCCTGCCTCAGCTGAGATTAAAGGCATGTCCCATCATGTGCGGCCAATTTTGTGTTTCTAGGAGAGATGGGTTTTCACCATGTTGGCCAGGCTGGTCTCGAACTCCAACAATTCTACTTCAACTATTTATTGGAAACAAATACTTATGTGTGAGAAACAAGATTTTCAAGAGTGAAAGATTTAAAAACGACTTAATTGTACATCAGTAAGAGGCTGGCTAACTAAATCAGAGTACGTTCATCCTTACAGAAGAATACTATGCAGCTAGAACAAAACCAAATGGAGGAAACTCTTCCAAATGGTAACTTGGAATGATGTTCAAGACTTATTGTAAAATAAGTTTACAGTAAGGTGTAAGGTACCTTATGGCAAAATTCTCTCAGAAATGTGTGTGTGTGGATTTCAAGTCATCCCAGTCCTAGAACATTGTGCTCTTTAGAGATGCCATACCTGTCTTTCCCTTTGTAATATCAAAGCAGTAATATCTTCTCTGGAGGCTTGTTGGGTGAATTGAATGGAAGAAAGTTAAGGAGGTACCAGAACCATTGCTGTTTCCCCTCCGTAGCCCTGCCACCCACTAAAGAAAGTTGGATGAGATTACTTAATGATTTCCCATTAAGTTGTATTTCCAAATATCATGATTACCATTTGAATGTAGTTGGTATGGAGCTTCGTGAGTGTGTGCTTCGTTTATTATGCATCACGTTCAGCTCCTTGTTATTTGCCTCCTAGTTATCATAGTAAAACTCTACTCCTCTACTCCGAGGAGCCCCTACCATCCGTATCGTCACTTTCCGGCCCAGCACTCTTCATGCTCGTTCGTTTAAAGCATTCTACATTGGGCAAATGAATCTTGGAAGGCAAAAGCTACTGAATTTAGCGAGTTTGTGGAGGCGTTCCCACCGATCAGCCAGGTGGAGTTCCACACACCCGATGACTGCACAACTCCTATAAGGCAGCAATATGCTGCAAACCCAGACGGCCACTCTTCTCACCCCTCGTCCCTTTGCTGTTCTGGATAATGAGGTCAATAGTCACCTAGGCAACTTGCAAAACTAACTGAAATGGAGAAAGGCCTTCCGGCTGGTGACTAGCCGAGGTCCACCTGGCCCCAATAAGCTGCTGAACAAGAAGGGCTGCCAGAAATTTCCCCCTAGGGAATTTGGTGGAGACGAAGACCTGCTCACTGGACAACGGTTCTTCCCAGGATACCCCCAAGCTGAAGAAGCGGGCTCTGAGCCACCCCCTTTCACCCTCCTTTTCCCCACCCTGGCCTGCTGAAGGTGCGCGTCAGGATGCGGACTACTGAGCCCTAAAGAAATAAGTCCTTCCACTTTGACCCCACGGAGGATTGCCTGTGCGGATCTTCAACGAGTCTACCAGTGTCTAGACACGGGAGCAGTTCTGTCTGGCACAGCAGCTCCCTCAAGGAAGACAAGAGTGAGGAGAAAGGAAACTCAAGTCTGACCATTCTGCCCTGGGAGACAAGAGGAGGATCTCATCTCTCATCTTTCCAAGCAAGGCAACGAGACTTTCTCTCATCTTTCCAAGCAAGGCAAGGAGACTTTTTCTCATGAGGAAACAAAAAGAAGTTGGAAGGAACGAAACCAGCCTGGAAGGTGAATTCCTAAGGATTGCCCATTGAAACTGACAAAATGGCCCTTGTTTGACGAGAGGAATGAGCAGAGCATTGATGTGGTCAAAAAGGACTCGAGTGAGACTTTCCCAGCATGTTTCTACCAAAGCTTTGTCTAAGTTTCGCAAAACACTCTCCTAATAAGCAGATGTTTGGCTCTTCAGAAAGTCAACATGCAAAATGCCTTGAGCGTCCCATAACACTGATGCCATGATGTTGCCTTTGGTCTGCCCTCCTTTTCCTTTGACTGGACCACTGTCATCTCTTGGTAGCCATCGCTTTGATGACGCTTTGTCTTCAGGATCATATTGGCAAAGCCATGTTCCAAATTCCGGTTACAATTTGTCAAACAGGTGCCCCAGGATCGTGATCCCTCCTGTTGAAAATTTCCACTGATAGCTCTCGTCGTCACTGCAGCTGATCTGGGCACAATGGTTTTCACAGCCACTGCAGGATTCATCTTCCACATCTTCTCATCTCTTCTTGAAACAAGCCATACCTCCGTAAAGAGTTGATTTCTTTGGGCTAGTGTCCTTAGAAGCTTTTCTTCAAACATCAATGATTTCTTCATTCTTCCACCCAAGCTTCACCGTCAATTGGATGTTTGCTCTTGCTGCAATTTTAGCGGAATTCAAGTTGCACTGATAGGAGGCCTTTTCAGTGGATGTCTCATCCTTCTTAGTGCCTCCAATGAGATCCAGTTCAGAAAGGTTGTAAGAAGTTAGTACATGTTTATTTTAGTGAAAACGAATTGAAATCCATGCATAGATTTCTCACCATGTACATTTTCTATGAACTTTCGGAAGACCCCCTGTACTGAATATTGCCCAAATCCTGGGAGAGAAGTGGATGCGGTCCACTTCCTGTCTTCAGTTTGCCCACAGTGGAGGAGTGCACAGAGCAGGGAAAGGCAGCCCCAGAGAGAGGCATGCCCTCCAGCATGCGGCAGACTGCTGGCCCAGTCCTGGCTCCATGGGTTGCTGTGCGGGCCCAGCAAGCTGACCAACCTCCCTGAACCTTAACTTAATCCTAGGTAGCCCAATTCCACTCGCTATTATAGGACTGCTGTGCAGGGACAGTCAATTAACTTAAGAAAAGGAACCTAGCTCCAAGGTTGGCAACCGGGAATTCCAGTTGATTCCATGGGCGGACCCCCTGAGGAATCCCCAAGCTGAAGTCTCGTGGAAGATGAGGTTCAGTGTGACTAGACTGAAGCACCAATCCAATGAAGGGGAAGTCCCACCCACTCTGCCCTGTGCCTGTATAAAGGTGAGGCGGGGCGGCCGCGCCACTCATTGAAGCCGCCAGTTGGGAGAGGAGCAGAGCCAGGCCGGTGCTCCCGAAGGCAGCAAGATGTTGCGAGCCACAGCTCCCTGCTGGTTCCCACCTGCATACCCAGAAGCTAAGAAGGTGGCCGAGGAGGCGGCCCACGAGGCAAGCCGCCATTTGGGAGAGGAGCAGAGCCAGGTCGGTGTTCCTGAAGGCAGCAAGATGTTGCGAGCCACAGCTCCCTGCTGGTTCCCACCTGCATGCCCAGAAGCCAAGAAGGTGGCCGAGGAGGCGGCCCTCGAGGCAAGCCGCCAGTTGGGAGAGGAGCAGAGCCAGGCCGGTGCTCCCGAAGGCGGCAAGATGTTGCGAGCCACAGCTCCCTGCTGGTTCCCACCTGCATACCCAGAAGCTAAGAAGGTGGCCGAGGAGGCGCCCCACGAGGCAAGCCGCCATTTGGGAGTGGAGCAGAGCCAGGTCGGTGTTCCCGAAGGCAGCAAGATGTTGCGAGCCACAGCTCCCTGCTGGTTCCCTCCTGCATACCCAGAAGCCAAGAAGGTGGCCGAGGAGGCGGCCCTCGAGGCTCCAGAATTCCCACTGCCCTCTCATCAGCCTGCCCAGAGCTTCGGGCTCTGCGTGCCCCAGATGCACAACCAGGCCTCAGCACTCGTGGACATCCGGGCGGAGCCCCAGAATAGGGGTCCGGCGGTGCCCCCAGCGTGGCCCAAGATGGCGACGGAGGCGTGGTACTTCCCCGCGCAGAGGGGGTCGGCCTGCTGCTTGCCAGCCGCCCCAAGGCTGACAGAGAGGCCCTGTGGAGTCCGCATCTCAGCCCCCAGGGAGAGGAAGAGGATCGCCCACTTTCCCAGCCCCTGCTTGGTCGCAGGTCGCACCGATGCCAAGAGAACCCGGGTGGCCGGCAGCAGCCAACGCTCCAATGGCTCCAGGGTCGGCACACAGCCACGGAAGACTGGTCGCAACAGACGGGGGAGGGCATGCAAGACCTCCACCACACTCAGCTCTAAGCGAATCGTCCGTCGTCCATCCTTACCGACTTGGAAGAAACCCATTATCCTCCGAAGGTCTCGCTGCCAAGTCCCCACCGTCATCCGCCGAGGCTATCTCCAACTGTTCACCAAAGAGTGTCTCAAGTTCTGCGCCTCCCAGCAGGAGGCCGAGGAGAAGGCGCTGAACGAGGAGAAGGTGGCCTACGACTGCAGCCCCAACAAGAACATGTACCTGAATGTGGTCCTGAACACCCTCAAGAGACTGAAGGGCCTGACCCCCAGCTCCATGCCGGGCCTCAGCAGGGCCGCCCTGTACAGCCGCCTCCAGGAGTTCCTGCTCACCCAGGACCAGCTCAAGGAGAACGGCTACCCCTTCCCGCACCCCGAGCGGCCCGGAGGCGCCGTCCTCTTCACTGGCCAGGGGAAGGGGCCCGGCGACTCCTCCTGCAGGGTCTGCTGCCGTTGTGGCACCGACTACCTGGTGTCCTCCTCGGGCCGCTGTCTACGCGACCAGTTGTGTTATTATCACTGGGGGCGGGTCCGCTCCAGCCAAGTGGCTGGAGGCCGGGTTAGCCAGTACACCTGCTGTGCAGCTGCTCCTGGCTCAGT
Organism: Pongo pygmaeus; assembly: GCF_028885625.2. Taxonomy (NCBI): domain Eukaryota; kingdom Metazoa; phylum Chordata; class Mammalia; order Primates; family Hominidae; genus Pongo; species Pongo pygmaeus. Next base: position 53,780,454 of record NC_072380.2, read on the forward strand.
GGGCTGCCAGGTGGCGAAGCAGCACGTGCGGGACGGCCGCAAGGAGAGCCTCCATGGCTTCGTGAAGACCTTCAAGAAAGAGTTTTCCACAGACGCTTATCCAGGAATCTACGCCATGGACTGTGAGATGTGCTACACCACGCATGGCCTGGAGCTGACCCGCGTCACCGTGGTGGACGCCGACATGCAAGTGGTGTACGACACCTTCGTCAAGCCCGACAACGAGATCGTGGACTACAACACCAGGTTTTCCGGAGTGACCGAGGCCGACGTCGCCAAGACGAGCGTCACGTTGCCCGAAGTCCAAGCCATCCTGCTGAGCTTTTTCAGCGCCCAAACCATCCTCATCGGGCACAGCCTGGAGAGCGATCTGCTGGCCCTCAAGCTGATCCACAGCACCGTGGTGGACACGGCCGTGCTCTTCCCGCACTACCTGGGTTTCCCCTACAAGCGTTCCCTCAGGAATCTCGCGGCCGACTACCTGGGACAGATCATCCAGGACAGCCAGGACGGCCACAACTCCAGCGAGGACGCAAACGCCTGCCTGCAGCTGGCGATGTGGAAGGTTCGACAGCGCGCCCAGATCCAGCCACGCCACCGGTCCGCCTCTCCCGCCGCCCTGGCCTGTCCTGAGCCCCAGGCCTCTTCCCAAACTGACATCGATCCCGAGAGCTAGCCCTGTCCACCTCGCCGCAAAGCGAAAGAAACTGGAGCAGCCGGCGGCAGGAGAGGGCCAAAAGCCAAGACTAACCCCGACCCCGGACTCCCAGTCCCCCGGAGTCCCTGCCGCGGGCCGTCGTCCCTGTCCCCATCCCTCTGCCCCTCCCAGACCTCTGTCCTTCCACCAATGGGCTCCCCGAGGCCCCAGCCGCCACTCCCAGTCCCCGGAGACCCTGCCGCCGCCCCTGGCGCCTGTGCCCATCCCTCTGCCCCTCCCAGACCTCTGGCCTTCCACCACTAGCCTCCCCCAGCCCACCTGGACTTCCCCGGCCTCTGACAACAAGGCCAGCCCCCAGGCCCACCAGCCTCCTGATCGTCTTCGTTCTTGGGCCTCTTCCCCTTCTGTGGGGCTGTCTGAACCTCCCCTCCCCCACCCGATTTTTCCCCCGCCCCCGGGGCAGGCGCAGAATAAATGTCTGTATGAAGTTAAAAATTAAAAATAAAAAAAAAGCTAAAAACCACTCAAAGTCCTTTGCTTTTGAATGTGCGCTTACCTGGTTTTCTCTAGAGGCACCACTGTGAGGTGGCTCAAGCCCTTAGGCTCTGGAGTTAGACATCTGGGTTCCCATTCCAATTCCACCACTGACTAGCTTTGTCATATTGGACGCATAACTTTTTTGCGCTTCTACTTCTTGATCTTTCAAGTGTCATCAGAAGATAATTAGACACCCACACAATAGCAATGGGAGATTTTAACACCCCACCGTCAACATGAAACAGATCAACGAGACAGAAAGTTGAAAAGGATATCCAGGAACTGAACTTAGCTCTGCACCAAGCAGACCGAATAGACATCTACATTAACTCTCCACCCCAAATCAACAGAATATACATTCTTCTCAGCACCACATCACACTTATTCCAAAACTGACCACATAGTTGGAAGGAAAGCACTCCTCCGCAAATGCAAAAGAACAGAAATTACAACCAACTGTCTCTCAGACCCCAGGGCAGTCAAACTGAACCTCAGGATGAAGAAACTCACTCAAAACCGCTCAACTACACGGAAACGGAGCAATCTGCTCCTGAGTGACTACTGGGTACATAGCGAAATGAAGACAGAATAAAGATGTTCTTTGAAACCAATGAGAACCAAGACACAACATACCAGAATCTCTGGGATACATTGAAAGCAGTGTGTAGAGGGAAACGTAGCATTAAATGCCCACAAGAGAAAGCAGGAAAGATCTAAAATGGACACCCTCACGTCCCAATTCAAAGAACCAGGGAAGCAAGAGCAAACACAATGCCTGAATCAGTCAGTCAACTTCCAACAGGGCTCCAAGAGAGATTGAACCACCATGCCTCTTTAAATCCACGTTTCTATTTGGAATCTTCAATGAGAGATGAGACACTAAGCAGCTAGTTTTGGTGGAATGGCTGATTTTGTCAATGTTTTCGGTGTGTGAGTGTGTGTGTGTGTGTATGTATAGATAACTAAATTAAACTGATAATCTGGATGCTTACATTTCCATTCATTTAATTTGTGTATGTGAGCCCACGCACACGTATATACACACACACTAACACTTCCAGAACACTGACTTAGTGAAGAACTGGATTTCCAGTGTGTCAGACAAATTTCAGAAAGCGCTGAAGAAGGGCATTTCTGATGGATTTCACCGTTCCTGGAATTTTATTTTCCTTTATAACTTAGAGTTCTTCTCTGGAGATTTAATAGATAAAAGTCTTTTGCAGTGTACGTTATTTCATTGTATTTTTATAATTTATTTAAATTGTCATTTTAAATTGACAAATAAAAATGATATATATTTATGGTGTACAACATGATGTTTCATATATGTATACATTGTGGAATGACACAAAAATCAAGCTAATTAACACATTCGTTTCCTCACATACTGATTTTATGGTGATGAGAACATGTTTCAAATCTACTCTGATAGCACATTTCAAGTATACAGTACATAGTTACCCACTGTGGTTGCCGTGCTGTTCAACATATCTCTAGAACTATTCGTATCTGAAATTTTGTATCATTAGACTAACATCTCCCAATCCCTCCCCGGCCCCTGCCTCGGGTAAGCAGCGTTCTGCTCTCTACGACTCTGAGTTCCACTTTTTTACATTGCACATAGAAGTGAGATCGTGCAGTATTTGTATTTCTGTGTTTGCTTTTTAAAACTTTATGATGTATTGATGTATTTTTTCAGACAGTGTCGGAGTCTGTCACCAAGGCTGGAGTACAGTGACACAAACACGGCTCACCACGGCCTCCACCTCCCGGGGTCAAGAGATCCTCCCACTTCAGCCTCCTGAGTAGCTAGGACTACAGGCGTCCAACACCACACCTGGCTAATTTTTGTATTTTTTGTAGAGATGGTTGATCTCCAACTCCTGGGCTCAACTCTTCCTCCTCCCTTCTCCTCCCAAAGTCCTGGGATTACAGGCCTGAGCCACTGTGTCTGGCCTTTGCTTTATTTCACACAGTAGAACATCCTCTAGGCTCATTCATGTTGCTAATGATAAGATTTCTTTCTTTTTCAAGGCTGAATAGGATTCTATTGGATATATGTACCTATATAGATAGATAGATAGATAGATAGACATTTATTATTATTGTTTTGGGGGGGATATGGTTTCGCTCGTGTTCCCCAGGCTGGAGTGCAGTGGCATGATTTCGGCTCACTACAACCTCTGCCTCCCAGGCTGAAGTGATTCTCCTGCCTCAGCTGAGATTAAAGGCATGTCCCATCATGTGCGGCCAATTTTGTGTTTCTAGGAGAGATGGGTTTTCACCATGTTGGCCAGGCTGGTCTCGAACTCCAACAATTCTACTTCAACTATTTATTGGATACAAATATTTATGTGTGAGAAACAAGATTTTCAAGAGTGAAAGATTTAAAAACGACTTAATTGTACATCAGTAAGAGGCTGGCTAACTAAATCAGAGTACGTTCATCCTTACAGAAGAATACTATGCAGCTAGAACAAAACCAAATGGAGGAAACTCTTCCAAATGGTAACTTGGAATGATGTTCAAGACTTATTGTAAAATAAGTTTACAGTAAGGTGTAAGGTACCTTATGGCAAAATTCTCTCAGAAATGTGTGTGTGTGGATTTCAAGTCATCCCAGTCCTAGAACATTGTGCTCTTTAGAGATGCCATACCTGTCTTTCCCTTTGTAATATCAAAGCAGTAATATCTTCTCTGGAGGCTTGTTGGGTGAATTGAATGGAAGAAAGTTAAGGAGGTACCAGAACCATTGCTGTTTCCCCTCCGTAGCCCTGCCACCCACTAAAGAAAGTTGGATGAGATTACTTAATGATTTCCCATTAAGTTGTATTTCCAAATATCATGATTACCATTTGAATGTAGTTGGTATGGAGCTTCGTGAGTGTGTGCTTCGTTTATTATGCATCACGTTCAGCTCCTTGTTATTTGCCTCCTAGTTATCATAGTAAAACTCTACTCCTCTACTCCGAGGAGCCCCTACCATCCGTATCGTCACTTTCCGGCCCAGCACTCTTCATGCTCGTTCGTTTAAAGCATTCTACATTGGACAAATGAATCTTGGAAGGCAAAAGCTACTGAATTTAGCGAGTTTGTGGAGGCGTTCCCACCGATCAGCCAGGTGGAGTTCCACACACCCGATGACTGCACAGCTCCTATAAGGCAGCAATATGCTGCAAACCCAGACGGCCACTCTTCTCACCCCTCGTCCCTTTGCTGTTCTGGATAATGAGGTCAATAGTCACCTAGGCAACTTGCAAAACTAACTGAAATGGAGAAAGGCCTTCCGGCTGGTGACTAGCCGAGGTCCACCTGGCCCCAATAAGCTGCTGAACAAGAAGGGCTGCCAGAAATTTCCCCCTAGGGAATTTGGTGGAGACGAAGACCTGCTCACTGGACAACGGTTCCTCCCAGGATACCCCCAAGCTGAAGAAGCGGGCTCTGAGCCACCCCCTTTCACCCTCCTTTTCCCCACCCTGGCCTGCTGAAGGTGCGCGTCAGGATGCGGACTACTGAGCCCTAAAGAAATAAGTCCTTCCACTTTGACCCCACGGAGGATTGCCTGTGCGGATCTTCAACGAGTCTACCAGTGTCTAGACACGGGAGCAGTTCTGTCTGGCACAGCAGCTCCCTCAAGGAAGACAAGAGTGAGGAGAAAGGAAACTCAAGTCTGACCATTCTGTCCTGGGAGACAAGAGGAGGATCTCATCTCTCATCTTTCCAAGCAAGGCAACGAGACTTTCTCTCATCTTTCCAAGCAAGGCAAGGAGACTTTTTCTCATGAGGAAACAAAAAGAAGTTGGAAGGAACGAAACCAGCCTGGAAGGTGAATTCCTAAGGATTGCCCATTGAAACTGACAAAATGGCCCTTGTTTGACGAGAGGAATGAGCAGAGCATTGATGTGGTCAAAAAGGACTCGAGTGAGACTTTCCCAGCATGTTTCTACCAAAGCTTTGTCTAAGTTTCGCAAAACACTCTCCTAATAAGCAGATGTTTGGCTCTTCAGAAAGTCAACATGCAAAATGCCTTGAGCGTCCCATAACACTGATGCCATGATGTTGCCTTTGGTCTGCCCTCCTTTTCCTTTGACTGGACCACTGCCATCTCTTGGTAGCCATCGCTTTGATGACGCTTTGTCTTCAGGATCATATTGGCAAAGCCATGTTCCAAATTCCGGTTACAATTTGTCAAACAGGTGCCCCAGGATCGTGATCCCTCCTGTTGAAAATTTCCACTGATAGCTCTCGTCGTCACTGCAGCTGATCTGGGCACAATGGTTTTCACAGCCACTGCAGGATTCATCTTCCACATCTTCTCATCTCTTCTTGAAACAAGCCATACCTCCGTAAAGAGTTGATTTCTTTGGGCTAGTGTCCTTAGAAGCTTTTCTTCAAACATCAATGATTTCTTCATTCTTCCACCCAAGCTTCACCGTCAATTGGATGTTTGCTCTTGCTGCAATTTTAGCGGAATTCAAGTTGCACTGATAGGAGGCCTTTTCAGTGGATGTCTCATCCTTCTTAGTGCCTCCAATGAGATCCAGTTCAGAAAGGTTGTAAGAAGTTAGTACATGTTTATTTTAGTGAAAACGAATTGAAATCCATGCATAGATTTCTCACCATGTACATTTTCTATGAACTTTCGGAAGACCCCCTGTACTGAATATTGCCCAAATCCTGGGAGAGAAGTGGATGCGGTCCACTTCCTGTCTTCAGTTTGCCCACAGTGGAGGAGTGCACAGAGCAGGGAAAGGCAGCCCCAGAGAGAGGCATGCCCTCCAGCATGCGGCAGACTGCTGGCCCAGTCCTGGCTCCATGGGTTGCTGTGTGGGCCCAGCAAGCTGAACAACCTCCCTGAACCTTAATTTAATCCTAGGTAGCCCAATTCCACTCGCTATTATAGGACTGCTGTGCAGGGACAGTCAATTAACTTAAGAAAAGGAACCTAGCTCCAAGGTTGGCAACCGGGAATTCCAGTTGATTCCATGGGCGGACCCCCTGAGGAATTCCCAAGCTGAAGTCTCGTGGAAGATGAGGTTCAGTGTGACTAGACTGAAGCACCAATCCAATGAAGGGGAAGTCCCACCCACTCTGCCCTGTGCCTGTATAAAGGTGAGGCGGGGCGGCCGCGCCACTCATTGAAGCCGCCAGTTGGGAGAGGAGCAGAGCCAGGCCGGTGCTCCCGAAGGCAGCAAGATGTTGCGAGCCACAGCTCCCTGCTGGTTCCCACCTGCATACCCAGAAGCTAAGAAGGTGGCCGAGGAGGCGGCCCACGAGGCAAGCCGCCATTTGGGAGAGGAGCAGAGCCAGGTCGGTGTTCCCGAAGGCAGCAAGATGTTGCGAGCCACAGCTCCCTGCTGGTTCCCACCTGCATGCCCAGAAGCCAAGAAGGTGGCCGAGGAGGCGGCCCTCGAGGCAAGCCGCCAGTTGGGAGAGGAGCAGAGCCAGGCCGGTGCTCCCGAAGGCAGCAAGATGTTGCGAGCCACAGCTCCCTGCTGGTTCCCACCTGCATACCCAGAAGCTAAGAAGGTGGCCGAGGAGGCGCCCCACGAGGCAAGCCGCCATTTGGGAGTGGAGCAGAGCCAGGTCGGTGTTCCCGAAGGCAGCAAGATGTTGCGAGCCACAGCTCCCTGCTGGTTCCCTCCTGCATACCCAGAAGCCAAGAAGGTGGCCGAGGAGGCGGCCCTCGAGGCTCCAGAATTCCCACTGCCCTCTCATCAGCCTGCCCAGAGCTTCGGGCTCTGCGTGCCCCAGATGCACAACCAGGCCTCAGCACTCGTGGACATCCGGGCGGAGCCCCAGAATAGGGGTCCGGCGGTGCCCCCAGCGTGGCCCAAGATGGCGACGGAGGCGTGGTACTTCCCCGCGCAGAGGGGGTCGGCCTGCTGCTTGCCAGCCGCCCCAAGGCTGACAGAGAGGCCCTGTGGAGTCCGCATCTCAGCCCCCAGGGAGAGGAAGAGGATCGCCCACTTTCCCAGCCCCTGCTTGGTCGCAGGTCGCACCGATGCCAAGAGAACCCGGGTGGCCGGCAGCAGCCAACGCTCCAATGGCTCCAGGGTCGGCACACAGCCACGGAAGACTGGTCGCAACAGACGGGGGAGGGCATGCAAGACCTCCACCACACTCAGCTCTAAGCGAATCGTCCGTCGTCCATCCTTACCGACTTGGAAGAAACCCATTATCCTCCGAAGGTCTCGCTGCCAAGTCCCCACCGTCATCCGCCGAGGCTATCTCCAACTGTTCACCAAAGAGTGTCTCAAGTTCTGCGCCTCCCAGCAGGTGGCCGAGGAGAAGGCGCTGAACGAGGAGAAGGTGGCCTACGACTGCAGCCCCAACAAGAACATGTACCTGAATGTGGTCCTGAACACCCTCAAGAGACTGAAGGGCCTGACCCCCAGCTCCATGCCGGGCCTCAGCAGGGCCGCCCTGTACAGCCGCCTCCAGGAGTTCCTGCTCACCCAGGACCAGCTCAAGGAGAACGGCTACCCCTTCCCGCACCCCGAGCGGCCCGGAGGCGCCGTCCTCTTCACTGGCCAGGGGAAGGGGCCCGGCGACTCCTCCTGCAGGGTCTGCTGCCGTTGTGGCACCGACTACCTGGTGTCCTCCTCGGGCCGCTGTCTACGCGACCAGTTGTGTTATTATCACTGGGGGCGGGTCCGCTCCAGCCAAGTGGCTGGAGGCCGGGTTAGCCAGTACACCTGCTGTGCAGCTGCTCCTGGCTCAGTGGGCTGCCAGGTGGCGAAGCAGCACGTGCGGGACGGCCGCAAGGAGAGCCTCCATGGCTTCGTGAAGACCTTCAAGAAAGAGTTTTCCACAGACGCTTATCCAGGAATCTACGCCTTGGACTGTGAGATGTGCTACACCACGCATGGCCTGGAGCTGACCCGCGTCACCGTGGTGGACGCCGACATGCAAGTGGTGTACGACACCTTCGTCAAGCCCGACAACGAGATCGTGGACTACAACACCAGGTTTTCCGGAGTGACCGAGGCCGACGTCGCCAAGACGAGCGTCACGTTGCCCGAAGTCCAAGCCATCCTGCTGAGCTTTTTCAGCGCCCAAACCATCCTCATCGGGCACAGCCTGGAGAGCGATCTGCTGGCCCTCAAGCTGATCCACAGCACCGTGGTGGACACGGCCGTGCTCTTCCCGCACTACCTGGGTTTCCCCTACAAGCGTTCCCTCAGGAATCTCGCGGCCGACTACCTGGGACAGATCATCCAGGACAGCCAGGACGGCCACAACTCCAGCGAGGACGCAAACGCCTGCCTGCAGCTGGCGATGTGGAAGGTTCGACAGCGCGCCCAGATCCAGCCACGCCACCGGTCCGCCTCTCCCGCCGCCCTGGCCTGTCCTGAGCCCCAGGCCTCTTCCCAAACTGCCATCGATCCCGAGAGCTAGCCCTGTCCACCTCGCCGCAAAGCGAAAGAAACTGGAGCAGCCGGCGGCAGGAGAGGGCCAAAAGCCAAGACTAACCCCGACCCCGGACTCCCAGTCCCCCGGAGTCCCTGCCGCGGGCCGTCGTCCCTGTCCCCATCCCTCTGCCCCTCCCAGACCTCTGTCCTTCCACCAATGGGCTCCCCGAGGCCCCAGCCGCCACTCCCAGTCCCCGGAGACCCTGCCGCCGCCCCTGGCGCCTGTGCCCATCCCTCTGCCCCTCCCAGACCTCTGGCCTTCCACCACTAGCCTCCCCCAGCCCACCTGGAATTCCCCGGCCTCTGACAACAAGGCCAGCCCCCAGGCCCACCAGCCTCCTGATCGTCTTCGTTCTTGGGCCTCTTCCCCTTCTGTGGGGCTGTCTGAACCTCCCCTCCCCCACCCGATTTTTCCCCCGCCCCCGGGGCAGGCGCAGAATAAATGTCTGTATGAAGTTAAAAATTAAAAATAAAAAAAAAGCTAAAAACCACTCAAAGTCCTTTGCTTTTGAATGTGCGCTTACCTGGTTTTCTCTAGAGGCACCACTGTGAGGTGGCTCAAGCCCTTAGGCTCTGGAGTTAGACATCTGGGTTCCCATTCCAATTCCACCACTGACTAGCTTTGTCATATTGGACGCATAACTTTTTTGCGCTTCTACTTCTTGATCTTTCAAGTGTCATCAGAAGATAATTAGACACCCACACAATAGCAATGGGAGATTTTAACACCCCACCGTCAACATGAAACAGATCAACGAGACAGAAAGTTGAAAAGGATATCCAGGAACTGAACTTAGCTCTGCACCAAGCAGACCGAATAGACATCTACATTAACTCTCCACCCCAAATCAACAGAATATACATTCTTCTCAGCACCACATCACACTTATTCCAAAACTGACCACATAGTTGGAAGGAAAGCACTCCTCCGCAAATGCAAAAGAACAGAAATTACAACCAACTGTCTCTCAGACCCCAGGGCAGTCAAACTGGACCTCAGGATGAAGAAACTCACTCAAAACCGCTCAACTACACGGAAACGGAGCAATCTGCTCCTGAGTGACTACTGGGTACATAGCGAAATGAAGACAGAATAAAGATGTTCTTTGAAACCAATGAGAACCAAGACACAACATACCAGAATCTCTGGGATACATTGAAAGCAGTGTGTAGAGGGAAACGTAGCATTAAGTGCCCACAAGAGAAAGCAGGAAAGATCTAAAATGGACACCCTCACGTCCCAATTCAAAGAACCAGGGAAGCAAGAGCAAACACAATGCCTGAATCAGTCAGTCAACTTCCAACAGGGCTCCAAGAGAGAATGAACCACCATGCCTCTTTAAATCCACGTTTCTATTTGGAATCTTCAATGAGAGATGAGACACTAAGCAGCTAGTTTTGGTGGAATGGCTGATTTTGTCAATGTTTTCGGTGTGTGAGTGTGTGTGTGTGTGTGTACGTATGGATAACTAAATTAAACTGATAATCTGGATGCTTACATTTCCATTCATTTAATTTGTGTATGTGAGCCCACGCACACGTATATACACACACACTAACACTTCCAGAACACTGACTTAGTGAAGAACTGGATTTCCAGTGTGTCAGACAAATTTCAGAAAGCGCTGAAGAAGGGCATTTCTGATGGATTTCACCGTTCCTGGAATTTTATTTTCCTTTATAACTTAGAGTTCTTCTCTGGAGATTTAATAGATAAAAGTCTTTTGCAGTGTACGTTATTTCATTGTATTTTTATAATTTATTTGAATTGTCATTTTAAATTGACAAATAAAAATGATATATATTTATGGTGTACAACATGATGTTTCATATATGTATACATTGTGGAATGACACAAAAATCAAGCTAATTAACACATTCGTTTCCTCACATACTGATTTTATGGTGATGAGAACATGTTTCAAATCTACTCTGATAGCACATTTCAAGTATACAGTACATAGTTACCCACTGTGGTTGCCGTGCTGTTCAACATATCTCTAGAACTATTCGTATCTGAAATTTTGTATCATTAGACTAACATCTCCCAATCCCTCCCCGGCCCCTGCCTCGGGTAAGCAGCGTTCTGCTCTCTACGACTCTGAGTTCCACTTTTTTACATTGCACATAGAAGTGAGATCGTGCAGTATTTGTATTTCTGTGTTTGCTTTTTAAAACTTTATGATGTATTGATGTATTTTTTCAGACAGTGTCGGAGTCTGTCACCAAGGCTGGAGTACAGTGACACAAACACGGCTCACCACGGCCTCCACCTCCCGGGGTCAAGAGATCCTCCCACTTCAGCCTCCTGAGTAGCTAGGACTACAGGCGTCCAACACCACACCTGGCTAATTTTTGTATTTTTTGTAGAGATGGTTGATCTCCAACTCCTGGGCTCAACTCTTCCTCCTCCCTTCTCCTCCCAAAGTCCTGGGATTACAGGCCTGAGCCACTGTGTCTGGCCTTTGCTTTATTTCACACAGTAGAACATCCTCTAGGCTCATTCATGTTGCTAATGATAAGATTTCTTTCTTTTTCAAGGCTGAATAGGATTCTATTGGATATATGTACCTATATAGATAGATAGATAGATAGATAGATATACATTTATTATTATTGTTTTGGGGGGGATATGGTTTCGCTCGTGTTCCCCAGGCTGGAGTGCAGTGGCATGATTTCGGCTCACTACAACCTCTGCCTCCCAGGCTGAAGTGATTCTCCTGCCTCAGCTGAGATTAAAGGCATGTCCCATCATGTGCGGCCAATTTTGTGTTTCTAGGAGAGATGGGTTTTCACCATGTTGGCCAGGCTGGTCTCGAACTCCAACAATTCTACTTCAACTATTTATTGGAAACAAATACTTATGTGTGAGAAACAAGATTTTCAAGAGTGAAAGATTTAAAAACGACTTAATTGTACATCAGTAAGAGGCTGGCTAACTAAATCAGAGTACGTTCATCCTTACAGAAGAATACTATGCAGCTAGAACAAAACCAAATGGAGGAAACTCTTCCAAATGGTAACTTGGAATGATGTTCAAGACTTATTGTAAAATAAGTTTACAGTAAGGTGTAAGGTACCTTATGGCAAAATTCTCTCAGAAATGTGTGTGTGTGGATTTCAAGTCATCCCAGTCCTAGAACATTGTGCTCTTTAGAGATGCCATACCTGTCTTTCCCTTTGTAATATCAAAGCAGTAATATCTTCTCTGGAGGCTTGTTGGGTGAATTGAATGGAAGAAAGTTAAGGAGGTACCAGAACCATTGCTGTTTCCCCTCCGTAGCCCTGCCACCCACTAAAGAAAGTTGGATGAGATTACTTAATGATTTCCCATTAAGTTGTATTTCCAAATATCATGATTACCATTTGAATGTAGTTGGTATGGAGCTTCGTGAGTGTGTGCTTCGTTTATTATGCATCACGTTCAGCTCCTTGTTATTTGCCTCCTAGTTATCATAGTAAAACTCTACTCCTCTACTCCGAGGAGCCCCTACCATCCGTATCGTCACTTTCCGGCCCAGCACTCTTCATGCTCGTTCGTTTAAAGCATTCTACATTGGGCAAATGAATCTTGGAAGGCAAAAGCTACTGAATTTAGCGAGTTTGTGGAGGCGTTCCCACCGATCAGCCAGGTGGAGTTCCACACACCCGATGACTGCACAACTCCTATAAGGCAGCAATATGCTGCAAACCCAGACGGCCACTCTTCTCACCCCTCGTCCCTTTGCTGTTCTGGATAATGAGGTCAATAGTCACCTAGGCAACTTGCAAAACTAACTGAAATGGAGAAAGGCCTTCCGGCTGGTGACTAGCCGAGGTCCACCTGGCCCCAATAAGCTGCTGAACAAGAAGGGCTGCCAGAAATTTCCCCCTAGGGAATTTGGTGGAGACGAAGACCTGCTCACTGGACAACGGTTCTTCCCAGGATACCCCCAAGCTGAAGAAGCGGGCTCTGAGCCACCCCCTTTCACCCTCCTTTTCCCCACCCTGGCCTGCTGAAGGTGCGCGTCAGGATGCGGACTACTGAGCCCTAAAGAAATAAGTCCTTCCACTTTGACCCCACGGAGGATTGCCTGTGCGGATCTTCAACGAGTCTACCAGTGTCTAGACACGGGAGCAGTTCTGTCTGGCACAGCAGCTCCCTCAAGGAAGACAAGAGTGAGGAGAAAGGAAACTCAAGTCTGACCATTCTGCCCTGGGAGACAAGAGGAGGATCTCATCTCTCATCTTTCCAAGCAAGGCAACGAGACTTTCTCTCATCTTTCCAAGCAAGGCAAGGAGACTTTTTCTCATGAGGAAACAAAAAGAAGTTGGAAGGAACGAAACCAGCCTGGAAGGTGAATTCCTAAGGATTGCCCATTGAAACTGACAAAATGGCCCTTGTTTGACGAGAGGAATGAGCAGAGCATTGATGTGGTCAAAAAGGACTCGAGTGAGACTTTCCCAGCATGTTTCTACCAAAGCTTTGTCTAAGTTTCGCAAAACACTCTCCTAATAAGCAGATGTTTGGCTCTTCAGAAAGTCAACATGCAAAATGCCTTGAGCGTCCCATAACACTGATGCCATGATGTTGCCTTTGGTCTGCCCTCCTTTTCCTTTGACTGGACCACTGTCATCTCTTGGTAGCCATCGCTTTGATGACGCTTTGTCTTCAGGATCATATTGGCAAAGCCATGTTCCAAATTCCGGTTACAATTTGTCAAACAGGTGCCCCAGGATCGTGATCCCTCCTGTTGAAAATTTCCACTGATAGCTCTCGTCGTCACTGCAGCTGATCTGGGCACAATGGTTTTCACAGCCACTGCAGGATTCATCTTCCACATCTTCTCATCTCTTCTTGAAACAAGCCATACCTCCGTAAAGAGTTGATTTCTTTGGGCTAGTGTCCTTAGAAGCTTTTCTTCAAACATCAATGATTTCTTCATTCTTCCACCCAAGCTTCACCGTCAATTGGATGTTTGCTCTTGCTGCAATTTTAGCGGAATTCAAGTTGCACTGATAGGAGGCCTTTTCAGTGGATGTCTCATCCTTCTTAGTGCCTCCAATGAGATCCAGTTCAGAAAGGTTGTAAGAAGTTAGTACATGTTTATTTTAGTGAAAACGAATTGAAATCCATGCATAGATTTCTCACCATGTACATTTTCTATGAACTTTCGGAAGACCCCCTGTACTGAATATTGCCCAAATCCTGGGAGAGAAGTGGATGCGGTCCACTTCCTGTCTTCAGTTTGCCCACAGTGGAGGAGTGCACAGAGCAGGGAAAGGCAGCCCCAGAGAGAGGCATGCCCTCCAGCATGCGGCAGACTGCTGGCCCAGTCCTGGCTCCATGGGTTGCTGTGCGGGCCCAGCAAGCTGACCAACCTCCCTGAACCTTAACTTAATCCTAGGTAGCCCAATTCCACTCGCTATTATAGGACTGCTGTGCAGGGACAGTCAATTAACTTAAGAAAAGGAACCTAGCTCCAAGGTTGGCAACCGGGAATTCCAGTTGATTCCATGGGCGGACCCCCTGAGGAATCCCCAAGCTGAAGTCTCGTGGAAGATGAGGTTCAGTGTGACTAGACTGAAGCACCAATCCAATGAAGGGGAAGTCCCACCCACTCTGCCCTGTGCCTGTATAAAGGTGAGGCGGGGCGGCCGCGCCACTCATTGAAGCCGCCAGTTGGGAGAGGAGCAGAGCCAGGCCGGTGCTCCCGAAGGCAGCAAGATGTTGCGAGCCACAGCTCCCTGCTGGTTCCCACCTGCATACCCAGAAGCTAAGAAGGTGGCCGAGGAGGCGGCCCACGAGGCAAGCCGCCATTTGGGAGAGGAGCAGAGCCAGGTCGGTGTTCCTGAAGGCAGCAAGATGTTGCGAGCCACAGCTCCCTGCTGGTTCCCACCTGCATGCCCAGAAGCCAAGAAGGTGGCCGAGGAGGCGGCCCTCGAGGCAAGCCGCCAGTTGGGAGAGGAGCAGAGCCAGGCCGGTGCTCCCGAAGGCGGCAAGATGTTGCGAGCCACAGCTCCCTGCTGGTTCCCACCTGCATACCCAGAAGCTAAGAAGGTGGCCGAGGAGGCGCCCCACGAGGCAAGCCGCCATTTGGGAGTGGAGCAGAGCCAGGTCGGTGTTCCCGAAGGCAGCAAGATGTTGCGAGCCACAGCTCCCTGCTGGTTCCCTCCTGCATACCCAGAAGCCAAGAAGGTGGCCGAGGAGGCGGCCCTCGAGGCTCCAGAATTCCCACTGCCCTCTCATCAGCCTGCCCAGAGCTTCGGGCTCTGCGTGCCCCAGATGCACAACCAGGCCTCAGCACTCGTGGACATCCGGGCGGAGCCCCAGAATAGGGGTCCGGCGGTGCCCCCAGCGTGGCCCAAGATGGCGACGGAGGCGTGGTACTTCCCCGCGCAGAGGGGGTCGGCCTGCTGCTTGCCAGCCGCCCCAAGGCTGACAGAGAGGCCCTGTGGAGTCCGCATCTCAGCCCCCAGGGAGAGGAAGAGGATCGCCCACTTTCCCAGCCCCTGCTTGGTCGCAGGTCGCACCGATGCCAAGAGAACCCGGGTGGCCGGCAGCAGCCAACGCTCCAATGGCTCCAGGGTCGGCACACAGCCACGGAAGACTGGTCGCAACAGACGGGGGAGGGCATGCAAGACCTCCACCACACTCAGCTCTAAGCGAATCGTCCGTCGTCCATCCTTACCGACTTGGAAGAAACCCATTATCCTCCGAAGGTCTCGCTGCCAAGTCCCCACCGTCATCCGCCGAGGCTATCTCCAACTGTTCACCAAAGAGTGTCTCAAGTTCTGCGCCTCCCAGCAGGAGGCCGAGGAGAAGGCGCTGAACGAGGAGAAGGTGGCCTACGACTGCAGCCCCAACAAGAACATGTACCTGAATGTGGTCCTGAACACCCTCAAGAGACTGAAGGGCCTGACCCCCAGCTCCATGCCGGGCCTCAGCAGGGCCGCCCTGTACAGCCGCCTCCAGGAGTTCCTGCTCACCCAGGACCAGCTCAAGGAGAACGGCTACCCCTTCCCGCACCCCGAGCGGCCCGGAGGCGCCGTCCTCTTCACTGGCCAGGGGAAGGGGCCCGGCGACTCCTCCTGCAGGGTCTGCTGCCGTTGTGGCACCGACTACCTGGTGTCCTCCTCGGGCCGCTGTCTACGCGACCAGTTGTGTTATTATCACTGGGGGCGGGTCCGCTCCAGCCAAGTGGCTGGAGGCCGGGTTAGCCAGTACACCTGCTGTGCAGCTGCTCCTGGCTCAGTGGGCTGCCAGGTGGCGAAGCAGCACGTGCGGGACGGCCGCAAGGAGAGCCTCCATGGCTTCGTGAAGACCTTCAAGAAAGAGTTTTCCACAGACGCTTATCCAGGAATCTACGCCATGGACTGTGAGATGTGCTACACCACGCATGGCCTGGAGCTGACCCGCGTCACCGTGGTGGACGCCGACATGCAAGTGGTGTACGACACCTTCGTCAAGCCCGACAACGAGATCGTGGACTACAACACCAGGTTTTCCGGAGTGACCGAGGCCGACGTCGCCAAGACGAGCGTCACGTTGCCCGAAGTCCAAGCCATCCTGCTGAGCTTTTTCAGCGCCCAAACCATCCTCATCGGGCACAGCCTGGAGAGCGATCTGCTGGCCCTCAAGCTGATCCACAGCACCGTGGTGGACACGGCCGTGCTCTTCCCGCACTACCTGGGTTTCCCCTACAAGCGTTCCCTCAGGAATCTCGCGGCCGACTACCTGGGACAGATCATCCAGGACAGCCAGGACGGCCACAACTCCAGCGAGGACGCAAACGCCTGCCTGCAGCTGGCGATGTGGAAGGTTCGACAGCGCGCCCAGATCCAGCCACGCCACCGGTCCGCCTCTCCCGCCGCCCTGGCCTGTCCTGAGCCCCAGGCCTCTTCCCAAACTGCCATCGATCCCGAGAGCTAGCCCTGTCCACCTCGCCGCAAAGCGAAAGAAACTGGAGCAGCCGGCGGCAGGAGAGGGCCAAAAGCCAAGACTAACCCCGACCCCGGACTCCCAGTCCCCCGGAGTCCCTGCCGCGGGCCGTCGTCCCTGTCCCCATCCCTCTGCCCCTCCCAGACCTCTGTCCTTCCACCAATGGGCTCCCCGAGGCCCCAGCCGCCACTCCCAGTCCCCGGAGACCCTGCCGCCGCCCCTGGCGCCTGTGCCCATCCCTCTGCCCCTCCCAGACCTCTGGCCTTCCACCACTAGCCTCCCCCAGCCCACCTGGACTTCCCCGGCCTCTGACAACAAGGCCAGCCCCCAGGCCCACCAGCCTCCTGATCGTCTTCGTTCTTGGGCCTCTTCCCCTTCTGTGGGGCTGTCTGAACCTCCCCTCCCCCACCCGATTTTTCCCCCGCCCCCGGGGCAGGCGCAGAATAAATGTCTGTATGAAGTTAAAAATTAAAAATAAAAAAAAAGCTAAAAACCACTCAAAGTCCTTTGCTTTTGAATGTGCGCTTACCTGGTTTTCTCTAGAGGCACCACTGTGAGGTGGCTCAAGCCCTTAGGCTCTGGAGTTAGACATCTGGGTTCCCATTCCAATTCCACCACTGACTAGCTTTGTCATATTGGACGCATAACTTTTTTGCGCTTCTACTTCTTGATCTTTCAAGTGTCATCAGAAGATAATTAGACACCCACACAATAGCAATGGGAGATTTTAACACCCCACCGTCAACATGAAACAGATCAACGAGACAGAAAGTTGAAAAGGATATCCAGGAACTGAACTTAGCTCTGCACCAAGCAGACCGAATAGACATCTACATTAACTCTCCACCCCAAATCAACAGAATATACATTCTTCTCAGCACCACATCACACTTATTCCAAAACTGACCACATAGTTGGAAGGAAAGCACTCCTCCGCAAATGCAAAAGAACAGAAATTACAACCAACTGTCTCTCAGACCCCAGGGCAGTCAAACTGGACCTCAGGATGAAGAAACTCACTCAAAACCGCTCAACTACACGGAAACGGAGCAATCTGCTCCTGAGTGACTACTGGGTACATAGCGAAATGAAGACAGAATAAAGATGTTCTTTGAAACCAATGAGAACCAAGACACAACATACCAGAATCTCTGGGATACATTGAAAGCAGTGTGTAGAGGGAAACGTAGCATTAAATGCCCACAAGAGAAAGCAGGAAAGATCTAAAATGGACACCCTCACGTCCCAATTCAAAGAACCAGGGAAGCAAGAGCAAACACAATGCCTGAATCAGTCAGTCAACTTCCAACAGGGCTCCAAGAGAGAATGAACCACCATGCCTCTTTAAATCCACGTTTCTATTTGGAATCTTCAATGAGAGATGAGACACTAAGCAGCTAGTTTTGGTGGAATGGCTGATTTTGTCAATGTTTTCGGTGTGTGAGTGTGTGTGTGTGTGTGTATGTATGGATAACTAAATTAAACTGATAATCTGGATGCTTACATTTCCATTCATTTAATTTGTGTATGTGAGCCCACGCACACGTATATACACACACACTAACACTTCCAGAACACTGACTTAGTGAAGAACTGGATTTCCAGTGTGTCAGACAAATTTCAGAAAGCGCTGAAGAAGGGCATTTCTGATGGATTTCACCGTTCCTGGAATTTTATTTTCCTTTATAACTTAGAGTTCTTCTCTGGAGATTTAATAGATAAAAGTCTTTTGCAGTGTACGTTATTTCATTGTATTTTTATAATTTATTTGAATTGTCATTTGAAATTGACAAATAAAAATGATAGATATTTATGGTGTACAACATGATGTTTCATATATGTATACATTGTGGAATGACACAAAAATCAAGCTAATTAACACATTCGTTTCCTCACATACTGATTTTATGGTGATGAGAACATGTTTCAAATCTACTCTGATAGCACATTTCAAGTATACAGTACATAGTTACCCACTGTGGTTGCCGTGCTGTTCAACATATCTCTAGAACTATTCGTATCTGAAATTTTGTATCATTAGACTAACATCTCCCAATCCCTCCCCGGCCCCTGCCTCGGGTAAGCAGCGTTCTGCTCTCTACGACTCTGAGTTCCACTTTTTTACATTGCACATAGAAGTGAGATCGTGCAGTATTTGTATTTCTGTGTTTGCTTTTTAAAACTTTATGATGTATTGATGTATTTTTTCAGACAGTGTCGGAGTCTGTCACCAAGGCTGGAGTACAGTGACACAAACACGGCTCACCACGGCCTCCACCTCCCGGGGTCAAGAGATCCTCCCACTTCAGCCTCCTGAGTAGCTAGGACTACAGGCGTCCAACACCACACCTGGCTAATTTTTGTATTTTTTGTAGAGATGGTTGATCTCCAACTCCTGGGCTCAACTCTTCCTCCTCCCTTCTCCTCCCAAAGTCCTGGGATTACAGGCCTGAGCCACTGTGTCTGGCCTTTGCTTTATTTCACACAGTAGAACATCCTCTAGGCTCATTCATGTTGCTAATGATAAGATTTCTTTCTTTTTCAAGGCTGAATAGGATTCTATTGGATATATGTACCTATATAGATAGATAGATAGATAGATAGATATACATTTATTATTATTGTTTTGGGGGGGATATGGTTTCGCTCGTGTTCCCCAGGCTGGAGTGCAGTGGCATGATTTCGGCTCACTACAACCTCTGCCTCCCAGGCTGAAGTGATTCTCCTGCCTCAGCTGAGATTAAAGGCATGTCCCATCATGTGCGGCCAATTTTGTGTTTCTAGGAGAGATGGGTTTTCACCATGTTGGCCAGGCTGGTCTCGAACTCCAACAATTCTACTTCAACTATTTATTGGAAACAAATACTTATGTGTGAGAAACAAGATTTTCAAGAGTGAAAGATTTAAAAACGACTTAATTGTACATCAGTAAGAGGCTGGCTAACTAAATCAGAGTACGTTCATCCTTACAGAAGAATACTATGCAGCTAGAACAAAACCAAATGGAGGAAACTCTTCCAAATGGTAACTTGGAATGATGTTCAAGACTTATTGTAAAATAAGTTTACAGTAAGGTGTAAGGTACCTTATGGCAAAATTCTCTCAGAAATGTGTGTGTGTGGATTTCAAGTCATCCCAGTCCTAGAACATTGTGCTCTTTAGAGATGCCATACCTGTCTTTCCCTTTGTAATATCAAAGCAGTAATATCTTCTCTGGAGGCTTGTTGGGTGAATTGAATGGAAGAAAGTTAAGGAGGTACCAGAACCATTGCTGTTTCCCCTCCGTAGCCCTGCCACCCACTAAAGAAAGTTGGATGAGATTACTTAATGATTTCCCATTAAGTTGTATTTCCAAATATCATGATTACCATTTGAATGTAGTTGGTATGGAGCTTCGTGAGTGTGTGCTTCGTTTATTATGCATCACGTTCAGCTCCTTGTTATTTGCCTCCTAGTTATCATAGTAAAACTCTACTCCTCTACTCCGAGGAGCCCCTACCATCCGTATCGTCACTTTCCGGCCCAGCACTCTTCATGCTCGTTCGTTTAAAGCATTCTACATTGGGCAAATGAATCTTGGAAGGCAAAAGCTACTGAATTTAGCGAGTTTGTGGAGGCGTTCCCACCGATCAGCCAGGTGGAGTTCCACACACCCGATGACTGCACAACTCCTATAAGGCAGCAATATGCTGCAAACCCAGACGGCCACTCTTCTCACCCCTCGTCCCTTTGCTGTTCTGGATAATGAGGTCAATAGTCACCTAGGCAACTTGCAAAACTAACTGAAATGGAGAAAGGCCTTCCGGCTGGTGACTAGCCGAGGTCCACCTGGCCCCAATAAGCTGCTGAACAAGAAGGGCTGCCAGAAATTTCCCCCTAGGGAATTTGGTGGAGACGAAGACCTGCTCACTGGACAACGGTTCTTCCCAGGATACCCCCAAGCTGAAGAAGCGGGCTCTGAGCCACCCCCTTTCACCCTCCTTTTCCCCACCCTGGCCTGCTGAAGGTGCGCGTCAGGATGCGGACTACTGAGCCCTAAAGAAATAAGTCCTTCCACTTTGACCCCACGGAGGATTGCCTGTGCGGATCTTCAACGAGTCTACCAGTGTCTAGACACGGGAGCAGTTCTGTCTGGCACAGCAGCTCCCTCAAGGAAGACAAGAGTGAGGAGAAAGGAAACTCAAGTCTGACCATTCTGCCCTGGGAGACAAGAGGAGGATCTCATCTCTCATCTTTCCAAGCAAGGCAACGAGACTTTCTCTCATCTTTCCAAGCAAGGCAAGGAGACTTTTTCTCATGAGGAAACAAAAAGAAGTTGGAAGGAACGAAACCAGCCTGGAAGGTGAATTCCTAAGGATTGCCCATTGAAACTGACAAAATGGCCCTTGTTTGACGAGAGGAATGAGCAGAGCATTGATGTGGTCAAAAAGGACTCGAGTGAGACTTTCCCAGCATGTTTCTACCAAAGCTTTGTCTAAGTTTCGCAAAACACTCTCCTAATAAGCAGATGTTTGGCTCTTCAGAAAGTCAACATGCAAAATGCCTTGAGCGTCCCATAACACTGATGCCATGATGTTGCCTTTGGTCTGCCCTCCTTTTCCTTTGACTGGACCACTGTCATCTCTTGGTAGCCATCGCTTTGATGACGCTTTGTCTTCAGGATCATATTGGCAAAGCCATGTTCCAAATTCCGGTTACAATTTGTCAAACAGGTGCCCCAGGATCGTGATCCCTCCTGTTGAAAATTTCCACTGATAGCTCTCGTCGTCACTGCAGCTGATCTGGGCACAATGGTTTTCACAGCCACTGCAGGATTCATCTTCCACATCTTCTCATCTCTTCTTGAAACAAGCCATACCTCCGTAAAGAGTTGATTTCTTTGGGCTAGTGTCCTTAGAAGCTTTTCTTCAAACATCAATGATTTCTTCATTCTTCCACCCAAGCTTCACCGTCAATTGGATGTTTGCTCTTGCTGCAATTTTAGCGGAATTCAAGTTGCACTGATAGGAGGCCTTTTCAGTGGATGTCTCATCCTTCTTAGTGCCTCCAATGAGATCCAGTTCAGAAAGGTTGTAAGAAGTTAGTACATGTTTATTTTAGTGAAAACGAATTGAAATCCATGCATAGATTTCTCACCATGTACATTTTCTATGAACTTTCGGAAGACCCCCTGTACTGAATATTGCCCAAATCCTGGGAGAGAAGTGGATGCGGTCCACTTCCTGTCTTCAGTTTGCCCACAGTGGAGGAGTGCACAGAGCAGGGAAAGGCAGCCCCAGAGAGAGGCATGCCCTCCAGCATGCGGCAGACTGCTGGCCCAGTCCTGGCTCCATGGGTTGCTGTGCGGGCCCAGCAAGCTGACCAACCTCCCTGAACCTTAACTTAATCCTAGGTAGCCCAATTCCACTCGCTATTATAGGACTGCTGTGCAGGGACAGTCAATTAACTTAAGAAAAGGAACCTAGCTCCAAGGTTGGCAACCGGGAATTCCAGTTGATTCCATGGGCGGACCCCCTGAGGAATCCCCAAGCTGAAGTCTCGTGGAAGATGAGGTTCAGTGTGACTAGACTGAAGCACCAATCCAATGAAGGGGAAGTCCCACCCACTCTGCCCTGTGCCTGTATAAAGGTGAGGCGGGGCGGCCGCGCCACTCATTGAAGCCGCCAGTTGGGAGAGGAGCAGAGCCAGGCCGGTGCTCCCGAAGGCAGCAAGATGTTGCGAGCCACAGCTCCCTGCTGGTTCCCACCTGCATACCCAGAAGCTAAGAAGGTGGCCGAGGAGGCGGCCCACGAGGCAAGCCGCCATTTGGGAGAGGAGCAGAGCCAGGTCGGTGTTCCTGAAGGCAGCAAGATGTTGCGAGCCACAGCTCCCTGCTGGTTCCCACCTGCATGCCCAGAAGCCAAGAAGGTGGCCGAGGAGGCGGCCCTCGAGGCAAGCCGCCAGTTGGGAGAGGAGCAGAGCCAGGCCGGTGCTCCCGAAGGCGGCAAGATGTTGCGAGCCACAGCTCCCTGCTGGTTCCCACCTGCATACCCAGAAGCTAAGAAGGTGGCCGAGGAGGCGCCCCACGAGGCAAGCCGCCATTTGGGAGTGGAGCAGAGCCAGGTCGGTGTTCCCGAAGGCAGCAAGATGTTGCGAGCCACAGCTCCCTGCTGGTTCCCTCCTGCATACCCAGAAGCCAAGAAGGTGGCCGAGGAGGCGGCCCTCGAGGCTCCAGAATTCCCACTGCCCTCTCATCAGCCTGCCCAGAGCTTCGGGCTCTGCGTGCCCCAGATGCACAACCAGGCCTCAGCACTCGTGGACATCCGGGCGGAGCCCCAGAATAGGGGTCCGGCGGTGCCCCCAGCGTGGCCCAAGATGGCGACGGAGGCGTGGTACTTCCCCGCGCAGAGGGGGTCGGCCTGCTGCTTGCCAGCCGCCCCAAGGCTGACAGAGAGGCCCTGTGGAGTCCGCATCTCAGCCCCCAGGGAGAGGAAGAGGATCGCCCACTTTCCCAGCCCCTGCTTGGTCGCAGGTCGCACCGATGCCAAGAGAACCCGGGTGGCCGGCAGCAGCCAACGCTCCAATGGCTCCAGGGTCGGCACACAGCCACGGAAGACTGGTCGCAACAGACGGGGGAGGGCATGCAAGACCTCCACCACACTCAGCTCTAAGCGAATCGTCCGTCGTCCATCCTTACCGACTTGGAAGAAACCCATTATCCTCCGAAGGTCTCGCTGCCAAGTCCCCACCGTCATCCGCCGAGGCTATCTCCAACTGTTCACCAAAGAGTGTCTCAAGTTCTGCGCCTCCCAGCAGGAGGCCGAGGAGAAGGCGCTGAACGAGGAGAAGGTGGCCTACGACTGCAGCCCCAACAAGAACATGTACCTGAATGTGGTCCTGAACACCCTCAAGAGACTGAAGGGCCTGACCCCCAGCTCCATGCCGGGCCTCAGCAGGGCCGCCCTGTACAGCCGCCTCCAGGAGTTCCTGCTCACCCAGGACCAGCTCAAGGAGAACGGCTACCCCTTCCCGCACCCCGAGCGGCCCGGAGGCGCCGTCCTCTTCACTGGCCAGGGGAAGGGGCCCGGCGACTCCTCCTGCAGGGTCTGCTGCCGTTGTGGCACCGACTACCTGGTGTCCTCCTCGGGCCGCTGTCTACGCGACCAGTTGTGTTATTATCACTGGGGGCGGGTCCGCTCCAGCCAAGTGGCTGGAGGCCGGGTTAGCCAGTACACCTGCTGTGCAGCTGCTCCTGGCTCAGTGGGCTGCCAGGTGGCGAAGCAGCACGTGCGGGACGGCCGCAAGGAGAGCCTCCATGGCTTCGTGAAGACCTTCAAGAAAGAGTTTTCCACAGACGCTTATCCAGGAATCTACGCCATGGACTGTGAGATGTGCTACACCACGCATGGCCTGGAGCTGACCCGCGTCACCGTGGTGGACGCCGACATGCAAGTGGTGTACGACACCTTCGTCAAGCCCGACAACGAGATCGTGGACTACAACACCAGGTTTTCCGGAGTGACCGAGGCCGACGTCGCCAAGACGAGCGTCACGTTGCCCGAAGTCCAAGCCATCCTGCTGAGCTTTTTCAGCGCCCAAACCATCCTCATCGGGCACAGCCTGGAGAGCGATCTGCTGGCCCTCAAGCTGATCCACAGCACCGTGGTGGACACGGCCGTGCTCTTCCCGCACTACCTGGGTTTCCCCTACAAGCGTTCCCTCAGGAATCTCGCGGCCGACTACCTGGGACAGATCATCCAGGACAGCCAGGACGGCCACAACTCCAGCGAGGACGCAAACGCCTGCCTGCAGCTGGCGATGTGGAAGGTTCGACAGCGCGCCCAGATCCAGCCACGCCACCGGTCCGCCTCTCCCGCCGCCCTGGCCTGTCCTGAGCCCCAGGCCTCTTCCCAAACTGCCATCGATCCCGAGAGCTAGCCCTGTCCACCTCGCCGCAAAGCGAAAGAAACTGGAGCAGCCGGCGGCAGGAGAGGGCCAAAAGCCAAGACTAACCCCGACCCCGGACTCCCAGTCCCCCGGAGTCCCTGCCGCGGGCCGTCGTCCCTGTCCCCATCCCTCTGCCCCTCCCAGACCTCTGTCCTTCCACCAATGGGCTCCCCGAGGCCCCAGCCGCCACTCCCAGTCCCCGGAGACCCTGCCGCCGCCCCTGGCGCCTGTGCCCATCCCTCTGCCCCTCCCAGACCTCTGGCCTTCCACCACTAGCCTCCCCCAGCCCACCTGGACTTCCCCGGCCTCTGACAACAAGGCCAGCCCCCAGGCCCACCAGCCTCCTGATCGTCTTCGTTCTTGGGCCTCTTCCCCTTCTGTGGGGCTGTCTGAACCTCCCCTCCCCCACCCGATTTTTCCCCCGCCCCCGGGGCAGGCGCAGAATAAATGTCTGTATGAAGTTAAAAATTAAAAATAAAAAAAAAGCTAAAAACCACTCAAAGTCCTTTGCTTTTGAATGTGCGCTTACCTGGTTTTCTCTAGAGGCACCACTGTGAGGTGGCTCAAGCCCTTAGGCTCTGGAGTTAGACATCTGGGTTCCCATTCCAATTCCACCACTGACTAGCTTTGTCATATTGGACGCATAACTTTTTTGCGCTTCTACTTCTTGATCTTTCAAGTGTCATCAGAAGATAATTAGACACCCACACAATAGCAATGGGAGATTTTAACACCCCACCGTCAACATGAAACAGATCAACGAGACAGAAAGTTGAAAAGGATATCCAGGAACTGAACTTAGCTCTGCACCAAGCAGACCGAATAGACATCTACATTAACTCTCCACCCCAAATCAACAGAATATACATTCTTCTCAGCACCACATCACACTTATTCCAAAACTGACCACATAGTTGGAAGGAAAGCACTCCTCCGCAAATGCAAAAGAACAGAAATTACAACCAACTGTCTCTCAGACCCCAGGGCAGTCAAACTGGACCTCAGGATGAAGAAACTCACTCAAAACCGCTCAACTACACGGAAACGGAGCAATCTGCTCCTGAGTGACTACTGGGTACATAGCGAAATGAAGACAGAATAAAGATGTTCTTTGAAACCAATGAGAACCAAGACACAACATACCAGAATCTCTGGGATACATTGAAAGCAGTGTGTAGAGGGAAACGTAGCATTAAATGCCCACAAGAGAAAGCAGGAAAGATCTAAAATGGACACCCTCACGTCCCAATTCAAAGAACCAGGGAAGCAAGAGCAAACACAATGCCTGAATCAGTCAGTCAACTTCCAACAGGGCTCCAAGAGAGAATGAACCACCATGCCTCTTTAAATCCACGTTTCTATTTGGAATCTTCAATGAGAGATGAGACACTAAGCAGCTAGTTTTGGTGGAATGGCTGATTTTGTCAATGTTTTCGGTGTGTGAGTGTGTGTGTGTGTGTGTATGTATGGATAACTAAATTAAACTGATAATCTGGATGCTTACATTTCCATTCATTTAATTTGTGTATGTGAGCCCACGCACACGTATATACACACACACTAACACTTCCAGAACACTGACTTAGTGAAGAACTGGATTTCCAGTGTGTCAGACAAATTTCAGAAAGCGCTGAAGAAGGGCATTTCTGATGGATTTCACCGTTCCTGGAATTTTATTTTCCTTTATAACTTAGAGTTCTTCTCTGGAGATTTAATAGATAAAAGTCTTTTGCAGTGTACGTTATTTCATTGTATTTTTATAATTTATTTGAATTGTCATTTGAAATTGACAAATAAAAATGATAGATATTTATGGTGTACAACATGATGTTTCATATATGTATACATTGTGGAATGACACAAAAATCAAGCTAATTAACACATTCGTTTCCTCACATACTGATTTTATGGTGATGAGAACATGTTTCAAATCTACTCTGATAGCACATTTCAAGTATACAGTACATAGTTACCCACTGTGGTTGCCGTGCTGTTCAACATATCTCTAGAACTATTCGTATCTGAAATTTTGTATCATTAGACTAACATCTCCCAATCCCTCCCCGGCCCCTGCCTCGGGTAAGCAGCGTTCTGCTCTCTACGACTCTGAGTTCCACTTTTTTACATTGCACATAGAAGTGAGATCGTGCAGTATTTGTATTTCTGTGTTTGCTTTTTAAAACTTTATGATGTATTGATGTATTTTTTCAGACAGTGTCGGAGTCTGTCACCAAGGCTGGAGTACAGTGACACAAACACGGCTCACCACGGCCTCCACCTCCCGGGGTCAAGAGATCCTCCCACTTCAGCCTCCTGAGTAGCTAGGACTACAGGCGTCCAACACCACACCTGGCTAATTTTTGTATTTTTTGTAGAGATGGTTGATCTCCAACTCCTGGGCTCAACTCTTCCTCCTCCCTTCTCCTCCCAAAGTCCTGGGATTACAGGCCTGAGCCACTGTGTCTGGCCTTTGCTTTATTTCACACAGTAGAACATCCTCTAGGCTCATTCATGTTGCTAATGATAAGATTTCTTTCTTTTTCAAGGCTGAATAGGATTCTATTGGATATATGTACTTATATAGATAGATAGATAGATAGATAGATATACATTTATTATTATTGTTTTGGGGGGGATATGGTTTCGCTCGTGTTCCCCAGGCTGGAGTGCAGTGGCATGATTTCGGCTCACTACAACCTCTGCCTCCCAGGCTGAAGTGATTCTCCTGCCTCAGCTGAGATTAAAGGCATGTCCCATCATGTGCGGCCAATTTTGTGTTTCTAGGAGAGATGGGTTTTCACCATGTTGGCCAGGCTGGTCTCGAACTCCAACAATTCTACTTCAACTATTTATTGGAAACAAATACTTATGTGTGAGAAACAAGATTTTCAAGAGTGAAAGATTTAAAAACGACTTAATTGTACATCAGTAAGAGGCTGGCTAACTAAATCAGAGTACGTTCATCCTTACAGAAGAATACTATGCAGCTAGAACAAAACCAAATGGAGGAAACTCTTCCAAATGGTAACTTGGAATGATGTTCAAGACTTATTGTAAAATAAGTTTACAGTAAGGTGTAAGGTACCTTATGGCAAAATTCTCTCAGAAATGTGTGTGTGTGGATTTCAAGTCATCCCAGTCCTAGAACATTGTGCTCTTTAGAGATGCCATACCTGTCTTTCCCTTTGTAATATCAAAGCAGTAATATCTTCTCTGGAGGCTTGTTGGGTGAATTGAATGGAAGAAAGTTAAGGAGGTACCAGAACCATTGCTGTTTCCCCTCCGTAGCCCTGCCACCCACTAAAGAAAGTTGGATGAGATTACTTAATGATTTCCCATTAAGTTGTATTTCCAAATATCATGATTACCATTTGAATGTAGTTGGTATGGAGCTTCGTGAGTGTGTGCTTCGTTTATTATGCATCACGTTCAGCTCCTTGTTATTTGCCTCCTAGTTATCATAGTAAAACTCTACTCCTCTACTCCGAGGAGCCCCTACCATCCGTATCGTCACTTTCCGGCCCAGCACTCTTCATGCTCGTTCGTTTAAAGCATTCTACATTGGGCAAATGAATCTTGGAAGGCAAAAGCTACTGAATTTAGCGAGTTTGTGGAGGCGTTCCCACCGATCAGCCAGGTGGAGTTCCACACACCCGATGACTGCACAACTCCTATAAGGCAGCAATATGCTGCAAACCCAGACGGCCACTCTTCTCACCCCTCGTCCCTTTGCTGTTCTGGATAATGAGGTCAATAGTCACCTAGGCAACTTGCAAAACTAACTGAAATGGAGAAAGGCCTTCCGGCTGGTGACTAGCCGAGGTCCACCTGGCCCCAATAAGCTGCTGAACAAGAAGGGCTGCCAGAAATTTCCCCCTAGGGAATTTGGTGGAGACGAAGACCTGCTCACTGGACAACGGTTCTTCCCAGGATACCCCCAAGCTGAAGAAGCGGGCTCTGAGCCACCCCCTTTCACCCTCCTTTTCCCCACCCTGGCCTGCTGAAGGTGCGCGTCAGGATGCGGACTACTGAGCCCTAAAGAAATAAGTCCTTCCACTTTGACCCCACGGAGGATTGCCTGTGCGGATCTTCAACGAGTCTACCAGTGTCTAGACACGGGAGCAGTTCTGTCTGGCACAGCAGCTCCCTCAAGGAAGACAAGAGTGAGGAGAAAGGAAACTCAAGTCTGACCATTCTGCCCTGGGAGACAAGAGGAGGATCTCATCTCTCATCTTTCCAAGCAAGGCAACGAGACTTTCTCTCATCTTTCCAAGCAAGGCAAGGAGACTTTTTCTCATGAGGAAACAAAAAGAAGTTGGAAGGAACGAAACCAGCCTGGAAGGTGAATTCCTAAGGATTGCCCATTGAAACTGACAAAATGGCCCTTGTTTGACGAGAGGAATGAGCAGAGCATTGATGTGGTCAAAAAGGACTCGAGTGAGACTTTCCCAGCATGTTTCTACCAAAGCTTTGTCTAAGTTTCGCAAAACACTCTCCTAATAAGCAGATGTTTGGCTCTTCAGAAAGTCAACATGCAAAATGCCTTGAGCGTCCCATAACACTGATGCCATGATGTTGCCTTTGGTCTGCCCTCCTTTTCCTTTGACTGGACCACTGTCATCTCTTGGTAGCCATCGCTTTGATGACGCTTTGTCTTCAGGATCATATTGGCAAAGCCATGTTCCAAATTCCGGTTACAATTTGTCAAACAGGTGCCCCAGGATCGTGATCCCTCCTGTTGAAAATTTCCACTGATAGCTCTCGTCGTCACTGCAGCTGATCTGGGCACAATGGTTTTCACAGCCACTGCAGGATTCATCTTCCACATCTTCTCATCTCTTCTTGAAACAAGCCATACCTCCGTAAAGAGTTGATTTCTTTGGGCTAGTGTCCTTAGAAGCTTTTCTTCAAACATCAATGATTTCTTCATTCTTCCACCCAAGCTTCACCGTCAATTGGATGTTTGCTCTTGCTGCAATTTTAGCGGAATTCAAGTTGCACTGATAGGAGGCCTTTTCAGTGGATGTCCCATCCTTCTTAGTGCCTCCAATGAGATCCAGTTCAGAAAGGTTGTAAGAAGTTAGTACATGTTTATTTTAGTGAAAACGAATTGAAATCCATGCATAGATTTCTCACCATGTACATTTTCTATGAACTTTCGGAAGACCCCCTGTACTGAATATTGCCCAAATCCTGGGAGAGAAGTGGATGCGGTCCACTTCCTGTCTTCAGTTTGCCCACAGTGGAGGAGTGCACAGAGCAGGGAAAGGCAGCCCCAGAGAGAGGCATGCCCTCCAGCATGCGGCAGACTGCTGGCCCAGTCCTGGCTCCATGGGTTGCTGTGTGGGCCCAGCAAGCTGACCAACCTCCCTGAACCTTAACTTAATCCTAGGTAGCCCAATTCCACTCGCTATTATAGGACTGCTGTGCAGGGACAGTCAATTAACTTAAGAAAAGGAACCTAGCTCCAAGGTTGGCAACCGGGAATTCCAGTTGATTCATGGGCGGACCCCCTGAGGAATCCCCAAGCTGAAGTCTCGTGGAAGATGAGGTTCAGTGTGACTAGACTGAAGCACCAATCCAATGAAGGGGAAGTCCCACCCACTCTGCCCTGTGCCTGTATAAAGGTGAGGCGGGGCGGCCGCGCCACTCATTGAAGCCGCCAGTTGGGAGAGGAGCAGAGCCAGGCCGGTGCTCCCGAAGGCAGCAAGATGTTGCGAGCCACAGCTCCCTGCTGGTTCCCACCTGCATACCCAGAAGCTAAGAAGGTGGCCGAGGAGGCGGCCCACGAGGCAAGCCGCCATTTGGGAGAGGAGCAGAGCCAGGTCGGTGTTCCCGAAGGCAGCAAGATGTTGCGAGCCACAGCTCCCTGCTGGTTCCCACCTGCATACCCAGAAGCTAAGAAGGTGGCCGAGGAGGCGCCCCACGAGGCAAGCCGCCATTTGGGAGTGGAGCAGAGCCAGGTCGGTGTTCCCGAAGGCAGCAAGATGTTGCGAGCCACAGCTCCCTGCTGGTTCCCTCCTGCATACCCTGAAGCCAAGAAGGTGGCCGAGGAGGCGGCCCTCGAGGCTCCAGAATTCCCACTGCCCTCTCATCAGCCTGCCCAGAGCTTCGGGCTCTGCGTGCCCCAGATGCACAACCAGGCCTCAGCACTCGTGGACATCCGGGCGGAGCCCCAGAATAGGGGTCCGGCGGTGCCCCCAGCGTGGCCCAAGATGGCGACGGAGGCGTGGTACTTCCCCGCGCAGAGGGGGTCGGCCTGCTGCTTGCCAGCCGCCCCAAGGCTGACAGAGAGGCCCTGTGGAGTCCGCATCTCAGCCCCCAGGGAGAGGAAGAGGATCGCCCACTTTCCCAGCCCCTGCTTGGTCGCAGGTCGCACCGATGCCAAGAGAACCCGGGTGGCCGGCAGCAGCCAACGCTCCAATGGCTCCAGGGTCGGCACACAGCCACGGAAGACTGGTCGCAACAGACGGGGGAGGGCATGCAAGACCTCCACCACACTCAGCTCTAAGCGAATCGTCCGTCGTCCATCCTTACCGACTTGGAAGAAACCCATTATCCTCCGAAGGTCTCGCTGCCAAGTCCCCACCGTCATCCGCCGAGGCTATCTCCAACTGTTCACCAAAGAGTGTCTCAAGTTCTGCGCCTCCCAGCAGGAGGCCGAGGAGAAGGCGCTGAACGAGGAGAAGGTGGCCTACGACTGCAGCCCCAACAAGAACATGTACCTGAATGTGGTCCTGAACACCCTCAAGAGACTGAAGGGCCTGACCCCCAGCTCCATGCCGGGCCTCAGCAGGGCCGCCCTGTACAGCCGCCTCCAGGAGTTCCTGCTCACCCAGGACCAGCTCAAGGAGAACGGCTACCCCTTCCCGCACCCCGAGCGGCCCGGAGGCGCCGTCCTCTTCACTGGCCAGGGGAAGGGGCCCGGCGACTCCTCCTGCAGGGTCTGCTGCCGTTGTGGCACCGACTACCTGGTGTCCTCCTCGGGCCGCTGTCTACGCGACCAGTTGTGTTATTATCACTGGGGGCGGGTCCGCTCCAGCCAAGTGGCTGGAGGCCGGGTTAGCCAGTACACCTGCTGTGCAGCTGCTCCTGGCTCAGTGGGCTGCCAGGTGGCGAAGCAGCACGTGCGGGACGGCCGCAAGGAGAGCCTCCATGGCTTCGTGAAGACCTTCAAGAAAGAGTTTTCCACAGACGCTTATCCAGGAATCTACGCCATGGACTGTGAGATGTGCTACACCACGCATGGCCTGGAGCTGACCCGCGTCACCGTGGTGGACGCCGACATGCAAGTGGTGTACGACACCTTCGTCAAGCCCGACAACGAGATCGTGGACTACAACACCAGGTTTTCCGGAGTGACCGAGGCCGACGTCGCCAAGACGAGCGTCACGTTGCCCGAAGTCCAAGCCATCCTGCTGAGCTTTTTCAGCGCCCAAACCATCCTCATCGGGCACAGCCTGGAGAGCGATCTGCTGGCCCTCAAGCTGATCCACAGCACCGTGGTGGACACGGCCGTGCTCTTCCCGCACTACCTGGGTTTCCCCTACAAGCGTTCCCTCAGGAATCTCGCGGCCGACTACCTGGGACAGATCATCCAGGACAGCCAGGACGGCCACAACTCCAGCGAGGACGCAAACGCCTGCCTGCAGCTGGCGATGTGGAAGGTTCGACAGCGCGCCCAGATCCAGCCACGCCACCGGTCCGCCTCTCCCGCCGCCCTGGCCTGTCCTGAGCCCCAGGCCTCTTCCCAAACTGCCATCGATCCCGAGAGCTAGCCCTGTCCACCTCGCCGCAAAGCGAAAGAAACTGGAGCAGCCGGCGGCAGGAGAGGGCCAAAAGCCAAGACTAACCCCGACCCCGGACTCCCAGTCCCCCGGAGTCCCTGCCGCGGGCCGTCGTCCCTGTCCCCATCCCTCTGCCCCTCCCAGACCTCTGTCCTTCCACCAATGGGCTCCCCGAGGCCCCAGCCGCCACTCCCAGTCCCCGGAGACCCTGCCGCCGCCCCTGGCGCCTGTGCCCATCCCTCTGCCCCTCCCAGACCTCTGGCCTTCCACCACTAGCCTCCCCCAGCCACCTGGACTTCCCCGGCCTCTGACAACAAGGCCAGCCCCCAGGCCCACCAGCCTCCTGATCGTCTTCGTTCTTGGGCCTCTTCCCCTTCTGTGGGGCTGTCTGAACCTCCCCTCCCCCACCCGATTTTTCCCCCGCCCCCGGGGCAGGCGCAGAATAAATGTCTGTATGAAGTTAAAAATTAAAAATAAAAAAAAAGCTAAAAACAACTCAAAGTCCTTTGCTTTTGAATGTGCGCTTACCTGGTTTTCTCTAGAGGCACCACTGTGAGGTGGCTCAAGCCCTTAGGCTCTGGAGTTAGACATCTGGGTTCCCATTCCAATTCCACCACTGACTAGCTTTGTCATATTGGACGCATAACTTTTTTGCGCTTCTACTTCTTGATCTTTCAAGTGTCATCAGAAGATAATTAGACACCCACACAATAGCAATGGGAGATTTTAACACCCCACCGTCAACATGAAACAGATCAACGAGACAGAAAGTTGAAAAGGATATCCAGGAACTGAACTTAGCTCTGCACCAAGCAGACCGAATAGACATCTACATTAACTCTCCACCCCAAATCAACAGAATATACATTCTTCTCAGCACCACATCACACTTATTCCAAAACTGACCACATAGTTGGAAGGAAAGCACTCCTCCGCAAATGCAAAAGAACAGAAATTACAACCAACTGTCTCTCAGACCCCAGGGCAGTCAAACTGGACCTCAGGATGAAGAAACTCACTCAAAACCGCTCAACTACACGGAAACGGAGCAATCTGCTCCTGAGTGACTACTGGGTACATAGCGAAATGAAGACAGAATAAAGATGTTCTTTGAAACCAATGAGAACAAAGACACAACATACCAGAATCTCTGGGATACATTGAAAGCAGTGTGTAGAGGGAAACGTAGCATTAAATGCCCACAAGAGAAAGCAGGAAAGATCTAAAATGGACACCCTCACGTCCCAATTCAAAGAACCAGGGAAGCAAGAGCAAACACAATGCCTGAATCAGTCAGTCAACTTCCAACAGGGCTCCAAGAGAGAATGAACCACCATGCCTCTTTAAATCCACGTTTCTATTTGGAATCTTCAATGAGAGATGAGACACTAAGCAGCTAGTTTTGGTGGAATGGCTGATTTTGTCAATGTTTTCGGTGTGTGAGTGTGTGTGTGTGTGTGTATGTATGGATAACTAAATTAAACTGATAATCTGGATGCTTACATTTCCATTCATTTAATTTGTGTATGTGAGCCCACGCACACGTATATACACACACACTAACACTTCCAGAACACTGACTTAGTGAAGAACTGGATTTCCAGTGTGTCAGACAAATTTCAGAAAGCGCTGAAGAAGGGCATTTCTGATGGATTTCACCGTTCCTGGAATTTTATTTTCCTTTATAACTTAGAGTTCTTCTCTGGAGATTTAATAGATAAAAGTCTTTTGCAGTGTACGTTATTTCATTGTATTTTTATAATTTATTTGAATTGTCATTTGAAATTGACAAATAAAAATGATAGATATTTATGGTGTACAACATGATGTTTCATATATGTATACATTGTGGAATGACACAAAAATCAAGCTAATTAACACATTCGTTTCCTCACATACTGATTTTATGGTGATGAGAACATGTTTCAAATCTACTCTGATAGCACATTTCAAGTATACAGTACATAGTTACCCACTGTGGTTGCCGTGCTGTTCAACATATCTCTAGAACTATTCGTATCTGGAATTTTGTATCATTAGACTAACATCTCCCAATCCCTCCCCGGCCCCTGCCTCGGGTAAGCAGCGTTCTGCTCTCTACGACTCTGAGTTCCACTTTTTTACATTGCACATAGAAGTGAGATCGTGCAGTATTTGTATTTCTGTGTTTGCTTTTTAAAACTTTATGATGTATTGATGTATTTTTTCAGACAGTGTCGGAGTCTGTCACCAAGGCTGGAGTACAGTGACACAAACACGGCTCACCACGGCCTCCACCTCCCGGGGTCAAGAGATCCTCCCACTTCAGCCTCCTGAGTAGCTAGGACTACAGGCGTCCAACACCACACCTGGCTAATTTTTGTATTTTTTGTAGAGATGGTTGATCTCCAACTCCTGGGCTCAACTCTTCCTCCTCCCTTCTCCTCCCAAAGTCCTGGGATTACAGGCCTGAGCCACTGTGTCTGGCCTTTGCTTTATTTCACACAGTAGAACATCCTCTAGGCTCATTCATGTTGCTAATGATAAGATTTCTTTCTTTTTCAAGGCTGAATAGGATTCTATTGGATATATGTACCTATATAGATAGATAGATAGATAGATAGATATACATTTATTATTATTGTTTTGGGGGGGATATGGTTTCGCTCGTGTTCCCCAGGCTGGAGTGCAGTGGCATGATTTCGGCTCACTACAACCTCTGCCTCCCAGGCTGAAGTGATTCTCCTGCCTCAGCTGAGATTAAAGGCATGTCCCATCATGTGCGGCCAATTTTGTGTTTCTAGGAGAGATGGGTTTTCACCATGTTGGCCAGGCTGGTCTCGAACTCCAACAATTCTACTTCAACTATTTATTGGAAACAAATACTTATGTGTGAGAAACAAGATTTTCAAGAGTGAAAGATTTAAAAACGACTTAATTGTACATCAGTAAGAGGCTGGCTAACTAAATCAGAGTACGTTCATCCTTACAGAAGAATACTATGCAGCTAGAACAAAACCAAATGGAGGAAACTCTTCCAAATGGTAACTTGGAATGATGTTCAAGACTTATTGTAAAATAAGTTTACAGTAAGGTGTAAGGTACCTTATGGCAAAATTCTCTCAGAAATGTGTGTGTGTGGATTTCAAGTCATCCCAGTCCTAGAACATTGTGCTCTTTAGAGATGCCATACCTGTCTTTCCCTTTGTAATATCAAAGCAGTAATATCTTCTCTGGAGGCTTGTTGGGTGAATTTAATGGAAGAAAGTTAAGGAGGTACCAGAACCATTGCTGTTTCCCCTCCGTAGCCCTGCGACCCACTAAAGAAAGTTGGATGAGATTACTTAATGATTTCCCATTAAGTTGTATTTCCAAATATCATGATTACCATTTGAATGTAGTTGGTATGGAGCTTCGTGAGTGTGTGCTTCGTTTATTATGCATCACGTTCAGCTCCTTGTTATTTGCCTCCTAGTTATCATAGTAAAACTCTACTCCTCTACTCCGAGGAGCCCCTACCATCCGTATCGTCACTTTCCGGCCCAGCACTCTTCATGCTCGTTCGTTTAAAGCATTCTACATTGGGCAAATGAATCTTGGAAGGCAAAAGCTACTGAATTTAGCGAGTTTGTGGAGGCGTTCCCACCGATCAGCCAGGTGGAGTTCCACACACCCGATGACTGCACAACTCCTATAAGGCAGCAATATGCTGCAAACCCAGACGGCCACTCTTCTCACCCCTCGTCCCTTTGCTGTTCTGGATAATGAGGTCAATAGTCACCTAGGCAACTTGCAAAACTAACTGAAATGGAGAAAGGCCTTCCGGCTGGTGACTAGCCGAGGTCCACCTGGCCCCAATAAGCTGCTGAACAAGAAGGGCTGCCAGAAATTTCCCCCTAGGGAATTTGGTGGAGACGAAGACCTGCTCACTGGACAACGGTTCCTCCCAGGATACCCCCAAGCTGAAGAAGCGGGCTCTGAGCCACCCCCTTTCACCCTCCTTTTCCCCACCCTGGCCTGCTGAAGGTGCGCGTCAGGATGCGGACTACTGAGCCCTAAAGAAATAAGTCCTTCCACTTTGACCCCACGGAGGATTGCCTGTGCGGATCTTCAACGAGTCTACCAGTGTCTAGACACGGGAGCAGTTCTGTCTGGCACAGCAGCTCCCTCAAGGAAGACAAGAGTGAGGAGAAAGGAAACTCAAGTCTGACCATTCTGCCCTGGGAGACAAGAGGAGGATCTCATCTCTCATCTTTCCAAGCAAGGCAACGAGACTTTCTCTCATCTTTCCAAGCAAGGCAAGGAGACTTTTTCTCATGAGGAAACAAAAAGAAGTTGGAAGGAACGAAACCAGCCTGGAAGGTGAATTCCTAAGGATTGCCCATTGAAACTGACAAAATGGCCCTTGTTTGACGAGAGGAATGAGCAGAGCATTGATGTGGTCAAAAAGGACTCGAGTGAGACTTTCCCAGCATGTTTCTACCAAAGCTTTGTCTAAGTTTCGCAAAACACTCTCCTAATAAGCAGATGTTTGGCTCTTCAGAAAGTCAACATGCAAAATGCCTTGAGCGTCCCATAACACTGATGCCATGATGTTGCCTTTGGTCTGCCCTCCTTTTCCTTTGACTGGACCACTGCCATCTCTTGGTAGCCATCGCTTTGATGACGCTTTGTCTTCAGGATCATATTGGCAAAGCCATGTTCCAAATTCCGGTTACAATTTGTCAAACAGGTGC
Organism: Pongo pygmaeus; assembly: GCF_028885625.2. Taxonomy (NCBI): domain Eukaryota; kingdom Metazoa; phylum Chordata; class Mammalia; order Primates; family Hominidae; genus Pongo; species Pongo pygmaeus. The sequence continues at coordinate 53,817,413 of NC_072380.2, forward strand.
CCCAGGATCGTGATCCCTCCTGTTGAAAATTTCCACTGATAGCTCTCGTCGTCACTGCAGCTGATCTGGGCACAATGGTTTTCACAGCCACTGCAGGATTCATCTTCCACATCTTCTCATCTCTTCTTGAAACAAGCCATACCTCCGTAAAGAGTTGATTTCTTTGGGCTAGTGTCCTTAGAAGCTTTTCTTCAAACATCAATGATTTCTTCATTCTTCCACCCAAGCTTCACCGTCAATTGGATGTTTGCTCTTGCTGCAATTTTAGCGGAATTCAAGTTGCACTGATAGGAGGCCTTTTCAGTGGATGTCCCATCCTTCTTAGTGCCTCCAATGAGATCCAGTTCAGAAAGGTTGTAAGAAGTTAGTACATGTTTATTTTAGTGAAAACGAATTGAAATCCATGCATAGATTTCTCACCATGTACATTTTCTATGAACTTTCGGAAGACCCCCTGTACTGAATATTGCCCAAATCCTGGGAGAGAAGTGGATGCGGTCCACTTCCTGTCTTCAGTTTGCCCACAGTGGAGGAGTGCACAGAGCAGGGAAAGGCAGCCCCAGAGAGAGGCATGCCCTCCAGCATGTAGCAGACTGCTGGCCCAGTCCTGGCTCCATGGGTTGCTGTGTGGGCCCAGCAAGCTGACCAACCTCCCTGAACCTTAATTTAATCCTAGGTAGCCCAATTCCACTCGCTATTATAGGACTGCTGTGCAGGGACAGTCAATTAACTTAAGAAAAGGAACCTAGCTCCAAGGTTGGCAACCGGGAATTCCAGTTGATTCCATGGGCGGACCCCCTGAGGAATCCCCAAGCTGAAGTCTCGTGGAAGATGAGGTTCAGTGTGACTAGACTGAAGCACCAATCCAATGAAGGGGAAGTCCCACCCACTCTGCCCTGTGCCTGTATAAAGGTGAGGCGGGGCGGCCGCGCCACTCATTGAAGCCGCCAGTTGGGAGAGGAGCAGAGCCAGGCCGGTGCTCCCGAAGGCAGCAAGATGTTGCGAGCCACAGCTCCCTGCTGGTTCCCACCTGCATACCCAGAAGCTAAGAAGGTGGCCGAGGAGGCGGCCCACGAGGCAAGCCGCCATTTGGGAGAGGAGCAGAGCCAGGTCGGTGTTCCCGAAGGCAGCAAGATGTTGCGAGCCACAGCTCCCTGCTGGTTCCCACCTGCATGCCCAGAAGCCAAGAAGGTGGCCGAGGAGGCGGCCCTCGAGGCAAGCCGCCAGTTGGGAGAGGAGCAGAGCCAGGCCGGTGCTCCCAAAGGCGGCAAGATGTTGCGAGCCACAGCTCCCTGCTGGTTCCCACCTGCATACCCAGAAGCTAAGAAGGTGGCCGAGGAGGCGCCCCACGAGGCAAGCCGCCATTTGGGAGTGGAGCAGAGCCAGGTCGGTGTTCCCGAAGGCAGCAAGATGTTGCGAGCCACAGCTCCCTGCTGGTTCCCTCCTGCATACCCAGAAGCCAAGAAGGTGGCCGAGGAGGCGGCCCTCGAGGCTCCAGAATTCCCACTGCCCTCTCATCAGCCTGCCCAGAGCTTCGGGCTCTGCGTGCCCCAGATGCACAACCAGGCCTCAGCACTCGTGGACATCCGGGCGGAGCCCCAGAATAGGGGTCCGGCGGTGCCCCCAGCGTGGCCCAAGATGGCGACGGAGGCGTGGTACTTCCCCGCGCAGAGGGGGTCGGCCTGCTGCTTGCCAGCCGCCCCAAGGCTGACAGAGAGGCCCTGTGGAGTCCGCATCTCAGCCCCCAGGGAGAGGAAGAGGATCGCCCACTTTCCCAGCCCCTGCTTGGTCGCAGGTCGCACCGATGCCAAGAGAACCCGGGTGGCCGGCAGCAGCCAACGCTCCAATGGCTCCAGGGTCGGCACACAGCCACGGAAGACTGGTCGCAACAGACGGGGGAGGGCATGCAAGACCTCCACCACACTCAGCTCTAAGCGAATCGTCCGTCGTCCATCCTTACCGACTTGGAAGAAACCCATTATCCTCCGAAGGTCTCGCTGCCAAGTCCCCACCGTCATCCGCCGAGGCTATCTCCAACTGTTCACCAAAGAGTGTCTCAAGTTCTGCGCCTCCCAGCAGGAGGCCGAGGAGAAGGCGCTGAACGAGGAGAAGGTGGCCTACGACTGCAGCCCCAACAAGAACATGTACCTGAATGTGGTCCTGAACACCCTCAAGAGACTGAAGGGCCTGACCCCCAGCTCCATGCCGGGCCTCAGCAGGGCCGCCCTGTACAGCCGCCTCCAGGAGTTCCTGCTCACCCAGGACCAGCTCAAGGAGAACGGCTACCCCTTCCCGCACCCCGAGCGGCCCGGAGGCGCCGTCCTCTTCACTGGCCAGGGGAAGGGGCCCGGCGACTCCTCCTGCAGGGTCTGCTGCCGTTGTGGCACCGACTACCTGGTGTCCTCCTCGGGCCGCTGTCTACGCGACCAGTTGTGTTATTATCACTGGGGGCGGGTCCGCTCCAGCCAAGTGGCTGGAGGCCGGGTTAGCCAGTACACCTGCTGTGCAGCTGCTCCTGGCTCAGTGGGCTGCCAGGTGGCGAAGCAGCACGTGCGGGACGGCCGCAAGGAGAGCCTCCATGGCTTCGTGAAGACCTTCAAGAAAGAGTTTTCCACAGACGCTTATCCAGGAATCTACGCCATGGACTGTGAGATGTGCTACACCACGCATGGCCTGGAGCTGACCCGCGTCACCGTGGTGGACGCCGACATGCAAGTGGTGTACGACACCTTCGTCAAGCCCGACAACGAGATCGTGGACTACAACACCAGGTTTTCCGGAGTGACCGAGGCCGACGTCGCCAAGACGAGCGTCACGTTGCCCGAAGTCCAAGCCATCCTGCTGAGCTTTTTCAGCGCCCAAACCATCCTCATCGGGCACAGCCTGGAGAGCGATCTGCTGGCCCTCAAGCTGATCCACAGCACCGTGGTGGACACGGCCGTGCTCTTCCCGCACTACCTGGGTTTCCCCTACAAGCGTTCCCTCAGGAATCTCGCGGCCGACTACCTGGGACAGATCATCCAGGACAGCCAGGACGGCCACAACTCCAGCGAGGACGCAAACGCCTGCCTGCAGCTGGCGATGTGGAAGGTTCGACAGCGCGCCCAGATCCAGCCACGCCACCGGTCCGCCTCTCCCGCCGCCCTGGCCTGTCCTGAGCCCCAGGCCTCTTCCCAAACTGCCATCGATCCCGAGAGCTAGCCCTGTCCACCTCGCCGCAAAGCGAAAGAAACTGGAGCAGCCGGCGGCAGGAGAGGGCCAAAAGCCAAGACTAACCCCGACCCCGGACTCCCAGTCCCCCGGAGTCCCTGCCGCGGGCCGTCGTCCCTGTCCCCATCCCTCTGCCCCTCCCAGACCTCTGTCCTTCCACCAATGGGCTCCCCGAGGCCCCAGCCGCCACTCCCAGTCCCCGGAGACCCTGCCGCCGCCCCTGGCGCCTGTGCCCATCCCTCTGCCCCTCCCAGACCTCTGGCCTTCCACCACTAGCCTCCCCCAGCCACCTGGACTTCCCCGGCCTCTGACAACAAGGCCAGCCCCCAGGCCCACCAGCCTCCTGATCGTCTTCGTTCTTGGGCCTCTTCCCCTTCTGTGGGGCTGTCTGAACCTCCCCTCCCCCACCCGATTTTTCCCCCGCCCCCGGGGCAGGCGCAGAATAAATGTCTGTATGAAGTTAAAAATTAAAAATAAAAAAAAAGCTAAAAACAACTCAAAGTCCTTTGCTTTTGAATGTGCGCTTACCTGGTTTTCTCTAGAGGCACCACTGTGAGGTGGCTCAAGCCCTTAGGCTCTGGAGTTAGACATCTGGGTTCCCATTCCAATTCCACCACTGACTAGCTTTGTCATATTGGACGCATAACTTTTTTGCGCTTCTACTTCTTGATCTTTCAAGTGTCATCAGAAGATAATTAGACACCCACACAATAGCAATGGGAGATTTTAACACCCCACCGTCAACATGAAACAGATCAACGAGACAGAAAGTTGAAAAGGATATCCAGGAACTGAACTTAGCTCTGCACCAAGCAGACCGAATAGACATCTACATTAACTCTCCACCCCAAATCAACAGAATATACATTCTTCTCAGCACCACATCACACTTATTCCAAAACTGACCACATAGTTGGAAGGAAAGCACTCCTCCGCAAATGCAAAAGAACAGAAATTACAACCAACTGTCTCTCAGACCCCAGGGCAGTCAAACTGGACCTCAGGATGAAGAAACTCACTCAAAACCGCTCAACTACACGGAAACGGAGCAATCTGCTCCTGAGTGACTACTGGGTACATAGCGAAATGAAGACAGAATAAAGATGTTCTTTGAAACCAATGAGAACAAAGACACAACATACCAGAATCTCTGGGATACATTGAAAGCAGTGTGTAGAGGGAAACGTAGCATTAAATGCCCACAAGAGAAAGCAGGAAAGATCTAAAATGGACACCCTCACGTCCCAATTCAAAGAACCAGGGAAGCAAGAGCAAACACAATGCCTGAATCAGTCAGTCAACTTCCAACAGGGCTCCAAGAGAGAATGAACCACCATGCCTCTTTAAATCCACGTTTCTATTTGGAATCTTCAATGAGAGATGAGACACTAAGCAGCTAGTTTTGGTGGAATGGCTGATTTTGTCAATGTTTTCGGTGTGTGAGTGTGTGTGTGTGTGTGTATGTATGGATAACTAAATTAAACTGATAATCTGGATGCTTACATTTCCATTCATTTAATTTGTGTATGTGAGCCCACGCACACGTATATACACACACACTAACACTTCCAGAACACTGACTTAGTGAAGAACTGGATTTCCAGTGTGTCAGACAAATTTCAGAAAGCGCTGAAGAAGGGCATTTCTGATGGATTTCACCGTTCCTGGAATTTTATTTTCCTTTATAACTTAGAGTTCTTCTCTGGAGATTTAATAGATAAAAGTCTTTTGCAGTGTACGTTATTTCATTGTATTTTTATAATTTATTTGAATTGTCATTTGAAATTGACAAATAAAAATGATATATATTTATGGTGTACAACATGATGTTTCATATATGTATACATTGTGGAATGACACAAAAATCAAGCTAATTAACACATTCGTTTCCTCACATACTGATTTTATGGTGATGAGAACATGTTTCAAATCTACTCTGATAGCACATTTCAAGTATACAGTACATAGTTACCCACTGTGGTTGCCGTGCTGTTCAACATATCTCTAGAACTATTCGTATCTGGAATTTTGTATCATTAGACTAACATCTCCCAATCCCTCCCCGGCCCCTGCCTCGGGTAAGCAGCGTTCTGCTCTCTACGACTCTGAGTTCCACTTTTTTACATTGCACATAGAAGTGAGATCGTGCAGTATTTGTATTTCTGTGTTTGCTTTTTAAAACTTTATGATGTATTGATGTATTTTTTCAGACAGTGTCGGAGTCTGTCACCAAGGCTGGAGTACAGTGACACAAACACGGCTCACCACGGCCTCCACCTCCCGGGGTCAAGAGATCCTCCCACTTCAGCCTCCTGAGTAGCTAGGACTACAGGCGTCCAACACCACACCTGGCTAATTTTTGTATTTTTTGTAGAGATGGTTGATCTCCAACTCCTGGGCTCAACTCTTCCTCCTCCCTTCTCCTCCCAAAGTCCTGGGATTACAGGCCTGAGCCACTGTGTCTGGCCTTTGCTTTATTTCACACAGTAGAACATCCTCTAGGCTCATTCATGTTGCTAATGATAAGATTTCTTTCTTTTTCAAGGCTGAATAGGATTCTATTGGATATATGTACCTATATAGATAGATAGATAGATAGATAGATAGACATTTATTATTATTGTTTTGGGGGGGATATGGTTTCGCTCGTGTTCCCCAGGCTGGAGTGCAGTGGCATGATTTCGGCTCACTACAACCTCTGCCTCCCAGGCTGAAGTGATTCTCCTGCCTCAGCTGAGATTAAAGGCATGTCCCATCATGTGCGGCCAATTTTCTGTTTCTAGGAGAGATGGGTTTTCACCATGTTGGCCAGGCTGGTCTCGAACTCCAACAATTCTACTTCAACTATTTATTGGAAACAAATACTTATGTGTGAGAAACAAGATTTTCAAGAGTGAAAGATTTAAAAACGACTTAATTGTACATCAGTAAGAGGCTGGCTAACTAAATCAGAGTACGTTCATCCTTACAGAAGAATACTATGCAGCTAGAACAAAACCAAATGGAGGAAACTCTTCCAAATGGTAACTTGGAATGATGTTCAAGACTTATTGTAAAATAAGTTTACAGTAAGGTGTAAGGTACCTTATGGCAAAATTCTCTCAGAAATGTGTGTGTGTGGATTTCAAGTCATCCCAGTCCTAGAACATTGTGCTCTTTAGAGATGCCATACCTGTCTTTCCCTTTGTAATATCAAAGCAGTAATATCTTCTCTGGAGGCTTGTTGGGTGAATTTAATGGAAGAAAGTTAAGGAGGTACCAGAACCATTGCTGTTTCCCCTCCATAGCCCTGCGACCCACTAAAGAAAGTTGGATGAGATTACTTAATGATTTCCCATTAAGTTGTATTTCCAAATATCATGATTACCATTTGAATGTAGTTGGTATGGAGCTTCGTGAGTGTGTGCTTCGTTTATTATGCATCACGTTCAGCTCCTTGTTATTTGCCTCCTAGTTATCATAGTAAAACTCTACTCCTCTACTCCGAGGAGCCCCTACCATCCGTATCGTCACTTTCCGGCCCAGCACTCTTCATGCTCGTTCGTTTAAAGCATTCTACATTGGGCAAATGAATCTTGGAAGGCAAAAGCTACTGAATTTAGCGAGTTTGTGGAGGCGTTCCCACCGATCAGCCAGGTGGAGTTCCACACACCCGATGACTGCACAACTCCTATAAGGCAGCAATATGCTGCAAACCCAGACGGCCACTCTTCTCACCCCTCGTCCCTTTGCTGTTCTGGATAATGAGGTCAATAGTCACCTAGGCAACTTGCAAAACTAACTGAAATGGAGAAAGGCCTTCCGGCTGGTGACTAGCCGAGGTCCACCTGGCCCCAATAAGCTGCTGAACAAGAAGGGCTGCCAGAAATTTCCCCCTAGGGAATTTGGTGGAGACGAAGACCTGCTCACTGGACAACGGTTCCTCCCAGGATACCCCCAAGCTGAAGAAGCGGGCTCTGAGCCACCCCCTTTCACCCTCCTTTTCCCCACCCTGGCCTGCTGAAGGTGCGCGTCAGGATGCGGACTACTGAGCCCTAAAGAAATAAGTCCTTCCACTTTGACCCCACGGAGGATTGCCTGTGCGGATCTTCAACGAGTCTACCAGTGTCTAGACACGGGAGCAGTTCTGTCTGGCACAGCAGCTCCCTCAAGGAAGACAAGAGTGAGGAGAAAGGAAACTCAAGTCTGACCATTCTGCCCTGGGAGACAAGAGGAGGATCTCATCTCTCATCTTTCCAAGCAAGGCAACGAGACTTTCTCTCATCTTTCCAAGCAAGGCAAGGAGACTTTTTCTCATGAGGAAACAAAAAGAAGTTGGAAGGAACGAAACCAGCCTGGAAGGTGAATTCCTAAGGATTGCCCATTGAAACTGACAAAATGGCCCTTGTTTGACGAGAGGAATGAGCAGAGCATTGATGTGGTCAAAAAGGACTCGAGTGAGACTTTCCCAGCATGTTTCTACCAAAGCTTTGTCTAAGTTTCGCAAAACACTCTCCTAATAAGCAGATGTTTGGCTCTTCAGAAAGTCAACATGCAAAATGCCTTGAGCGTCCCATAACACTGATGCCATGATGTTGCCTTTGGTCTGCCCTCCTTTTCCTTTGACTGGACCACTGCCATCTCTTGGTAGCCATCGCTTTGATGACGCTTTGTCTTCAGGATCATATTGGCAAAGCCATGTTCCAAATTCCGGTTACAATTTGTCAAACAGGTGCCCCAGGATCGTGATCCCTCCTGTTGAAAATTTCCACTGATAGCTCTCGTCGTCACTGCAGCTGATCTGGGCACAATGGTTTTCACAGCCACTGCAGGATTCATCTTCCACATCTTCTCATCTCTTCTTGAAACAAGCCATACCTCCGTAAAGAGTTGATTTCTTTGGGCTAGTGTCCTTAGAAGCTTTTCTTCAAACATCAATGATTTCTTCATTCTTCCACCCAAGCTTCACCGTCAATTGGATGTTTGCTCTTGCTGCAATTTTAGCGGAATTCAAGTTGCACTGATAGGAGGCCTTTTCAGTGGATGTCCCATCCTTCTTAGTGCCTCCAATGAGATCCAGTTCAGAAAGGTTGTAAGAAGTTAGTACATGTTTATTTTAGTGAAAACGAATTGAAATCCATGCATAGATTTCTCACCATGTACATTTTCTATGAACTTTCGGAAGACCCCCTGTACTGAATATTGCCCAAATCCTGGGAGAGAAGTGGATGCGGTCCACTTCCTGTCTTCAGTTTGCCCACAGTGGAGGAGTGCACAGAGCAGGGAAAGGCAGCCCCAGAGAGAGGCATGCCCTCCAGCATGTAGCAGACTGCTGGCCCAGTCCTGGCTCCATGGGTTGCTGTGTGGGCCCAGCAAGCTGACCAACCTCCCTGAACCTTAATTTAATCCTAGGTAGCCCAATTCCACTCGCTATTATAGGACTGCTGTGCAGGGACAGTCAATTAACTTAAGAAAAGGAACCTAGCTCCAAGGTTGGCAACCGGGAATTCCAGTTGATTCCATGGGCGGACCCCCTGAGGAATCCCCAAGCTGAAGTCTCGTGGAAGATGAGGTTCAGTGTGACTAGACTGAAGCACCAATCCAATGAAGGGGAAGTCCCACCCACTCTGCCCTGTGCCTGTATAAAGGTGAGGCGGGGCGGCCGCGCCACTCATTGAAGCCGCCAGTTGGGAGAGGAGCAGAGCCAGGCCGGTGCTCCCGAAGGCAGCAAGATGTTGCGAGCCACAGCTCCCTGCTGGTTCCCACCTGCATACCCAGAAGCTAAGAAGGTGGCCGAGGAGGCGGCCCACGAGGCAAGCCGCCATTTGGGAGAGGAGCAGAGCCAGGTCGGTGTTCCCGAAGGCAGCAAGATGTTGCGAGCCACAGCTCCCTGCTGGTTCCCACCTGCATGCCCAGAAGCCAAGAAGGTGGCCGAGGAGGCGGCCCTCGAGGCAAGCCGCCAGTTGGGAGAGGAGCAGAGCCAGGCCGGTGCTCCCGAAGGCGGCAAGATGTTGCGAGCCACAGCTCCCTGCTGGTTCCCACCTGCATACCCAGAAGCTAAGAAGGTGGCCGAGGAGGCGCCCCACGAGGCAAGCCGCCATTTGGGAGTGGAGCAGAGCCAGGTCGGTGTTCCCGAAGGCAGCAAGATGTTGCGAGCCACAGCTCCCTGCTGGTTCCCTCCTGCATACCCAGAAGCCAAGAAGGTGGCCGAGGAGGCGGCCCTCGAGGCTCCAGAATTCCCACTGCCCTCTCATCAGCCTGCCCAGAGCTTCGGGCTCTGCGTGCCCCAGATGCACAACCAGGCCTCAGCACTCGTGGACATCCGGGCGGAGCCCCAGAATAGGGGTCCGGCGGTGCCCCCAGCGTGGCCCAAGATGGCGACGGAGGCGTGGTACTTCCCCGCGCAGAGGGGGTCGGCCTGCTGCTTGCCAGCCGCCCCAAGGCTGACAGAGAGGCCCTGTGGAGTCCGCATCTCAGCCCCCAGGGAGAGGAAGAGGATCGCCCACTTTCCCAGCCCCTGCTTGGTCGCAGGTCGCACCGATGCCAAGAGAACCCGGGTGGCCGGCAGCAGCCAACGCTCCAATGGCTCCAGGGTCGGCACACAGCCACGGAAGACTGGTCGCAACAGACGGGGGAGGGCATGCAAGACCTCCACCACACTCAGCTCTAAGCGAATCGTCCGTCGTCCATCCTTACCGACTTGGAAGAAACCCATTATCCTCCGAAGGTCTCGCTGCCAAGTCCCCACCGTCATCCGCCGAGGCTATCTCCAACTGTTCACCAAAGAGTGTCTCAAGTTCTGCGCCTCCCAGCAGGAGGCCGAGGAGAAGGCGCTGAACGAGGAGAAGGTGGCCTACGACTGCAGCCCCAACAAGAACATGTACCTGAATGTGGTCCTGAACACCCTCAAGAGACTGAAGGGCCTGACCCCCAGCTCCATGCCGGGCCTCAGCAGGGCCGCCCTGTACAGCCGCCTCCAGGAGTTCCTGCTCACCCAGGACCAGCTCAAGGAGAACGGCTACCCCTTCCCGCACCCCGAGCGGCCCGGAGGCGCCGTCCTCTTCACTGGCCAGGGGAAGGGGCCCGGCGACTCCTCCTGCAGGGTCTGCTGCCGTTGTGGCACCGACTACCTGGTGTCCTCCTCGGGCCGCTGTCTACGCGACCAGTTGTGTTATTATCACTGGGGGTGGGTCCGCTCCAGCCAAGTGGCTGGAGGCCGGGTTAGCCAGTACACCTGCTGTGCAGCTGCTCCTGGCTCAGTGGGCTGCCAGGTGGCGAAGCAGCACGTGCGGGACGGCCGCAAGGAGAGCCTCCATGGCTTCGTGAAGACCTTCAAGAAAGAGTTTTCCACAGACGCTTATCCAGGAATCTACGCCTTGGACTGTGAGATGTGCTACACCACGCATGGCCTGGAGCTGACCCGCGTCACCGTGGTGGACGCCGACATGCAAGTGGTGTACGACACCTTCGTCAAGCCCGACAACGAGATCGTGGACTACAACACCAGGTTTTCCGGAGTGACCGAGGCCGACGTCGCCAAGACGAGCGTCACGTTGCCCGAAGTCCAAGCCATCCTGCTGAGCTTTTTCAGCGCCCAAACCATCCTCATCGGGCACAGCCTGGAGAGCGATCTGCTGGCCCTCAAGCTGATCCACAGCACCGTGGTGGACACGGCCGTGCTCTTCCCGCACTACCTGGGTTTCCCCTACAAGCGTTCCCTCAGGAATCTCGCGGCCGACTACCTGGGACAGATCATCCAGGACAGCCAGGACGGCCACAACTCCAGCGAGGACGCAAACGCCTGCCTGCAGCTGGCGATGTGGAAGGTTCGACAGCGCGCCCAGATCCAGCCACGCCACCGGTCCGCCTCTCCCGCCGCCCTGGCCTGTCCTGAGCCCCAGGCCTCTTCCCAAACTGCCATCGATCCCGAGAGCTAGCCCTGTCCACCTCGCCGCAAAGCGAAAGAAACTGGAGCAGCCGGCGGCAGGAGAGGGCCAAAAGCCAAGACTAACCCCGACCCCGGACTCCCAGTCCCCCGGAGTCCCTGCCGCGGGCCGTCGTCCCTGTCCCCATCCCTCTGCCCCTCCCAGACCTCTGTCCTTCCACCAATGGGCTCCCCGAGGCCCCAGCCGCCACTCCCAGTCCCCGGAGACCCTGCCGCCGCCCCTGGCGCCTGTGCCCATCCCTCTGCCCCTCCCAGACCTCTGGCCTTCCACCACTAGCCTCCCCCAGCCCACCTGGACTTCCCCGGCCTCTGACAACAAGGCCAGCCCCCAGGCCCACCAGCCTCCTGATCGTCTTCGTTCTTGGGCCTCTTCCCCTTCTGTGGGGCTGTCTGAACCTCCCCTCCCCCACCCGATTTTTCCCCCGCCCCCGGGGCAGGCGCAGAATAAATGTCTGTATGAAGTTAAAAATTAAAAATAAAAAAAAAGCTAAAAACCACTCAAAGTCCTTTGCTTTTGAATGTGCGCTTACCTGGTTTTCTCTAGAGGCACCACTGTGAGGTGGCTCAAGCCCTTAGGCTCTGGAGTTAGACATCTGGGTTCCCATTCCAATTCCACCACTGACTAGCTTTGTCATATTGGACGCATAACTTTTTTGCGCTTCTACTTCTTGATCTTTCAAGTGTCATCAGAAGATAATTAGACACCCACACAATAGCAATGGGAGATTTTAACACCCCACCGTCAACATGAAACAGATCAACGAGACAGAAAGTTGAAAAGGATATCCAGGAACTGAACTTAGCTCTGCACCAAGCAGACCGAATAGACATCTACATTAACTCTCCACCCCAAATCAACAGAATATACATTCTTCTCAGCACCACATCACACTTATTCCAAAACTGACCACATAGTTGGAAGGAAAGCACTCCTCCGCAAATGCAAAAGAACAGAAATTACAACCAACTGTCTCTCAGACCCCAGGGCAGTCAAACTGGACCTCAGGATGAAGAAACTCACTCAAAACCGCTCAACTACACGGAAACGGAGCAATCTGCTCCTGAGTGACTACTGGGTACATAGCGAAATGAAGACAGAATAAAGATGTTCTTTGAAACCAATGAGAACAAAGACACAACATACCAGAATCTCTGGGATACATTGAAAGCAGTGTGTAGAGGGAAACGTAGCATTAAATGCCCACAAGAGAAAGCAGGAAAGATCTAAAATGGACACCCTCACGTCCCAATTCAAAGAACCAGGGAAGCAAGAGCAAACACAATGCCTGAATCAGTCAGTCAACTTCCAACAGGGCTCCAAGGGAGAATGAACCACCATGCCTCTTTAAATCCACGTTTCTATTTGGAATCTTCAATGAGAGATGAGACACTAAGCAGCTAGTTTTGGTGGAATGGCTGATTTTGTCAATGTTTTCGGTGTGTGAGTGTGTGTGTGTGTGTGTATGTATGGATAACTAAATTAAACTGATAATCTGGATGCTTACATTTCCATTCATTTAATTTGTGTATGTGAGCCCACGCACACGTATATACACACACACTAACACTTCCAGAACACTGACTTAGTGAAGAACTGGATTTCCAGTGTGTCAGACAAATTTCAGAAAGCGCTGAAGAAGGGCATTTCTGATGGATTTCACCGTTCCTGGAATTTTATTTTCCTTTATAACTTAGAGTTCTTCTCTGGAGATTTAATAGATAAAAGTCTTTTGCAGTGTACGTTATTTCATTGTATTTTTATAATTTATTTGAATTGTCATTTGAAATTGACAAATAAAAATGATATATATTTATGGTGTACAACATGATGTTTCATATATGTATACATTGTGGAATGACACAAAAATCAAGCTAATTAACACATTCGTTTCCTCACATACTGATTTTATGGTGATGAGAACATGTTTCAAATCTACTCTGATAGCACATTTCAAGTATACAGTACATAGTTACCCACTGTGGTTGCCGTGCTGTTCAACATATCTCTAGAACTATTCGTATCTGGAATTTTGTATCATTAGACTAACATCTCCCAATCCCTCCCCGGCCCCTGCCTCGGGTAAGCAGCGTTCTGCTCTCTACGACTCTGAGTTCCACTTTTTTACATTGCACATAGAAGTGAGATCGTGCAGTATTTGTATTTCTGTGTTTGCTTTTTAAAACTTTATGATGTATTGATGTATTTTTTCAGACAGTGTCGGAGTCTGTCACCAAGGCTGGAGTACAGTGACACAAACACGGCTCACCACGGCCTCCACCTCCCGGGGTCAAGAGATCCTCCCACTTCAGCCTCCTGAGTAGCTAGGACTACAGGCGTCCAACACCACACCTGGCTAATTTTTGTATTTTTTGTAGAGATGGTTGATCTCCAACTCCTGGGCTCAACTCTTCCTCCTCCCTTCTCCTCCCAAAGTCCTGGGATTACAGGCCTGAGCCACTGTGTCTGGCCTTTGCTTTATTTCACACAGTAGAACATCCTCTAGGCTCATTCATGTTGCTAATGATAAGATTTCTTTCTTTTTCAAGGCTGAATAGGATTCTATTGGATATATGTACCTATATAGATAGATAGATAGATAGATAGATATACATTTATTATTATTGTTTTGGGGGGGATATGGTTTCGCTCGTGTTCCCCAGGCTGGAGTGCAGTGGCATGATTTCGGCTCACTACAACCTCTGCCTCCCAGGCTGAAGTGATTCTCCTGCCTCAGCTGAGATTAAAGGCATGTCCCATCATGTGCGGCCAATTTTCTGTTTCTAGGAGAGATGGGTTTTCACCATGTTGGCCAGGCTGGTCTCGAACTCCAACAATTCTACTTCAACTATTTATTGGAAACAAATACTTATGTGTGAGAAACAAGATTTTCAAGAGTGAAAGATTTAAAAACGACTTAATTGTACATCAGTAAGAGGCTGGCTAACTAAATCAGAGTACGTTCATCCTTACAGAAGAATACTATGCAGCTAGAACAAAACCAAATGGAGGAAACTCTTCCAAATGGTAACTTGGAATGATGTTCAAGACTTATTGTAAAATAAGTTTACAGTAAGGTGTAAGGTACCTTATGGCAAAATTCTCTCAGAAATGTGTGTGTGTGGATTTCAAGTCATCCCAGTCCTAGAACATTGTGCTCTTTAGAGATGCCATACCTGTCTTTCCCTTTGTAATATCAAAGCAGTAATATCTTCTCTGGAGGCTTGTTGGGTGAATTGAATGGAAGAAAGTTAAGGAGGTACCAGAACCATTGCTGTTTCCCCTCCGTAGCCCTGCCACCCACTAAAGAAAGTTGGATGAGATTACTTAATGATTTCCCATTAAGTTGTATTTCCAAATATCATGATTACCATTTGAATGTAGTTGGTATGGAGCTTCGTGAGTGTGTGCTTCGTTTATTATGCATCACGTTCAGCTCCTTGTTATTTGCCTCCTAGTTATCATAGTAAAACTCTACTCCTCTACTCCGAGGAGCCCCTACCATCCGTATCGTCACTTTCCGGCCCAGCACTCTTCATGCTCGTTCGTTTAAAGCATTCTACATTGGGCAAATGAATCTTGGAAGGCAAAAGCTACTGAATTTAGCGAGTTTGTGGAGGCGTTCCCACCGATCAGCCAGGTGGAGTTCCACACACCCGATGACTGCACAACTCCTATAAGGCAGCAATATGCTGCAAACCCAGACGGCCACTCTTCTCACCCCTCGTCCCTTTGCTGTTCTGGATAATGAGGTCAATAGTCACCTAGGCAACTTGCAAAACTAACTGAAATGGAGAAAGGCCTTCCGGCTGGTGACTAGCCGAGGTCCACCTGGCCCCAATAAGCTGCTGAACAAGAAGGGCTGCCAGAAATTTCCCCCTAGGGAATTTGGTGGAGACGAAGACCTGCTCACTGGACAACGGTTCCTCCCAGGATACCCCCAAGCTGAAGAAGCGGGCTCTGAGCCACCCCCTTTCACCCTCCTTTTCCCCACCCTGGCCTGCTGAAGGTGCGCGTCAGGATGCGGACTACTGAGCCCTAAAGAAATAAGTCCTTCCACTTTGACCCCACGGAGGATTGCCTGTGCGGATCTTCAACGAGTCTACCAGTGTCTAGACACGGGAGCAGTTCTGTCTGGCACAGCAGCTCCCTCAAGGAAGACAAGAGTGAGGAGAAAGGAAACTCAAGTCTGACCATTCTGCCCTGGGAGACAAGAGGAGGATCTCATCTCTCATCTTTCCAAGCAAGGCAACGAGACTTTCTCTCATCTTTCCAAGCAAGGCAAGGAGACTTTTTCTCATGAGGAAACAAAAAGAAGTTGGAAGGAACGAAACCAGCCTGGAAGGTGAATTCCTAAGGATTGCCCATTGAAACTGACAAAATGGCCCTTGTTTGACGAGAGGAATGAGCAGAGCATTGATGTGGTCAAAAAGGACTCGAGTGAGACTTTCCCAGCATGTTTCTACCAAAGCTTTGTCTAAGTTTCGCAAAACACTCTCCTAATAAGCAGATGTTTGGCTCTTCAGAAAGTCAACATGCAAAATGCCTTGAGCGTCCCATAACACTGATGCCATGATGTTGCCTTTGGTCTGCCCTCCTTTTCCTTTGACTGGACCACTGTCATCTCTTGGTAGCCATCGCTTTGATGACGCTTTGTCTTCAGGATCATATTGGCAAAGCCATGTTCCAAATTCCGGTTACAATTTGTCAAACAGGTGCCCCAGGATCGTGATCCCTCCTGTTGAAAATTTCCACTGATAGCTCTCGTCGTCACTGCAGCTGATCTGGGCACAATGGTTTTCACAGCCACTGCAGGATTCATCTTCCACATCTTCTCATCTCTTCTTGAAACAAGCCATACCTCCGTAAAGAGTTGATTTCTTTGGGCTAGTGTCCTTAGAAGCTTTTCTTCAAACATCAATGATTTCTTCATTCTTCCACCCAAGCTTCACCGTCAATTGGATGTTTGCTCTTGCTGCAATTTTAGCGGAATTCAAGTTGCACTGATAGGAGGCCTTTTCAGTGGATGTCCCATCCTTCTTAGTGCCTCCAATGAGATCCAGTTCAGAAAGGTTGTAAGAAGTTAGTACATGTTTATTTTAGTGAAAACGAATGGAAATCCATGCATAGATTTCTCACCATGTACATTTTCTATGAACTTTCGGAAGACCCCCTGTACTGAATATTGCCCAAATCCTGGGAGAGAAGTGGATGCGGTCCACTTCCTGTCTTCAGTTTGCCCACAGTGGAGGAGTGCACAGAGCAGGGAAAGGCAGCCCCAGAGAGAGGCATGCCCTCCAGCATGCGGCAGACTGCTGGCCCAGTCCTGGCTCCATGGGTTGCTGTGTGGGCCCAGCAAGCTGACCAACCTCCCTGAACCTTAATTTAATCCTAGGTAGCCCAATTCCACTCGCTATTATAGGACTGCTGTGCAGGGACAGTCAATTAACTTAAGAAAAGGAACCTAGCTCCAAGGTTGGCAACCGGGAATTCCAGTTGATTCCATGGGCGGACCCCCTGAGGAATCCCCAAGCTGAAGTCTCGTGGAGGATGAGGTTCAGTGTGACTAGACTGAAGCACCAATCCAATGAAGGGGAAGTCCCACCCACTCTGCCCTGTGCCTGTATAAAGGTGAGGCGGGGCGGCCGCGCCACTCATTGAAGCCGCCAGTTGGGAGAGGAGCAGAGCCAGGCCGGTGCTCCCGAAGGCAGCAAGATGTTGCGAGCCACAGCTCCCTGCTGGTTCCCACCTGCATACCCAGAAGCTAAGAAGGTGGCCGAGGAGGCGGCCCACGAGGCAAGCCGCCATTTGGGAGAGGAGCAGAGCCAGGTCGGTGTTCCCGAAGGCAGCAAGATGTTGCGAGCCACAGCTCCCTGCTGGTTCCCACCTGCATGCCCAGAAGCCAAGAAGGTGGCCGAGGAGGCGGCCCTCGAGGCAAGCCGCCAGTTGGGAGAGGAGCAGAGCCAGGCCGGTGCTCCCGAAGGCAGCAAGATGTTGCGAGCCACAGCTCCCTGCTGGTTCCCACCTGCATACCCAGAAGCTAAGAAGGTGGCCGAGGAGGCGCCCCACGAGGCAAGCCGCCATTTGGGAGTGGAGCAGAGCCAGGTCGGTGTTCCCGAAGGCAGCAAGATGTTGCGAGCCACAGCTCCCTGCTGGTTCCCTCCTGCATACCCAGAAGCCAAGAAGGTGGCCGAGGAGGCGGCCCTCGAGGCTCCAGAATTCCCACTGCCCTCTCATCAGCCTGCCCAGAGCTTCGGGCTCTGCGTGCCCCAGATGCACAACCAGGCCTCAGCACTCGTGGACATCCGGGCGGAGCCCCAGAATAGGGGTCCGGCGGTGCCCCCAGCGTGGCCCAAGATGGCGACGGAGGCGTGGTACTTCCCCGCGCAGAGGGGGTCGGCCTGCTGCTTGCCAGCCGCCCCAAGGCTGACAGAGAGGCCCTGTGGAGTCCGCATCTCAGCCCCCAGGGAGAGGAAGAGGATCGCCCACTTTCCCAGCCCCTGCTTGGTCGCAGGTCGCACCGATGCCAAGAGAACCCGGGTGGCCGGCAGCAGCCAACGCTCCAATGGCTCCAGGGTCGGCACACAGCCACGGAAGACTGGTCGCAACAGACGGGGGAGGGCATGCAAGACCTCCACCACACTCAGCTCTAAGCGAATCGTCCGTCGTCCATCCTTACCGACTTGGAAGAAACCCATTATCCTCCGAAGGTCTCGCTGCCAAGTCCCCACCGTCATCCGCCGAGGCTATCTCCAACTGTTCACCAAAGAGTGTCTCAAGTTCTGCGCCTCCCAGCAGGAGGCCGAGGAGAAGGCGCTGAACGAGGAGAAGGTGGCCTACGACTGCAGCCCCAACAAGAACATGTACCTGAATGTGGTCCTGAACACCCTCAAGAGACTGAAGGGCCTGACCCCCAGCTCCATGCCGGGCCTCAGCAGGGCCGCCCTGTACAGCCGCCTCCAGGAGTTCCTGCTCACCCAGGACCAGCTCAAGGAGAACGGCTACCCCTTCCCGCACCCCGAGCGGCCCGGAGGCGCCGTCCTCTTCACTGGCCAGGGGAAGGGGCCCGGCGACTCCTCCTGCAGGGTCTGCTGCCGTTGTGGCACCGACTACCTGGTGTCCTCCTCGGGCCGCTGTCTACGCGACCAGTTGTGTTATTATCACTGGGGGCGGGTCCGCTCCAGCCAAGTGGCTGGAGGCCGGGTTAGCCAGTACACCTGCTGTGCAGCTGCTCCTGGCTCAGTGGGCTGCCAGGTGGCGAAGCAGCACGTGCGGGACGGCCGCAAGGAGAGCCTCCATGGCTTCGTGAAGACCTTCAAGAAAGAGTTTTCCACAGACGCTTATCCAGGAATCTACGCCTTGGACTGTGAGATGTGCTACACCACGCATGGCCTGGAGCTGACCCGCGTCACCGTGGTGGACGCCGACATGCAAGTGGTGTACGACACCTTCGTCAAGCCCGACAACGAGATCGTGGACTACAACACCAGGTTTTCCGGAGTGACCGAGGCCGACGTCGCCAAGACGAGCGTCACGTTGCCCGAAGTCCAAGCCATCCTGCTGAGCTTTTTCAGCGCCCAAACCATCCTCATCGGGCACAGCCTGGAGAGCGATCTGCTGGCCCTCAAGCTGATCCACAGCACCGTGGTGGACACGGCCGTGCTCTTCCCGCACTACCTGGGTTTCCCCTACAAGCGTTCCCTCAGGAATCTCGCGGCCGACTACCTGGGACAGATCATCCAGGACAGCCAGGACGGCCACAACTCCAGCGAGGACGCAAACGCCTGCCTGCAGCTGGCGATGTGGAAGGTTCGACAGCGCGCCCAGATCCAGCCACGCCACCGGTCCGCCTCTCCCGCCGCCCTGGCCTGTCCTGAGCCCCAGGCCTCTTCCCAAACTGCCATCGATCCCGAGAGCTAGCCCTGTCCACCTCGCCGCAAAGCGAAAGAAACTGGAGCAGCCGGCGGCAGGAGAGGGCCAAAAGCCAAGACTAACCCCGACCCCGGACTCCCAGTCCCCCGGAGTCCCTGCCGCGGGCCGTCGTCCCTGTCCCCATCCCTCTGCCCCTCCCAGACCTCTGTCCTTCCACCAATGGGCTCCCCGAGGCCCCAGCCGCCACTCCCAGTCCCCGGAGACCCTGCCGCCGCCCCTGGCGCCTGTGCCCATCCCTCTGCCCCTCCCAGACCTCTGGCCTTCCACCACTAGCCTCCCCCAGCCCACCTGGACTTCCCCGGCCTCTGACAACAAGGCCAGCCCCCAGGCCCACCAGCCTCCTGATCGTCTTCGTTCTTGGGCCTCTTCCCCTTCTGTGGGGCTGTCTGAACCTCCCCTCCCCCACCCGATTTTTCCCCCGCCCCCGGGGCAGGCGCAGAATAAATGTCTGTATGAAGTTAAAAATTAAAAATAAAAAAAAAGCTAAAAACAACTCAAAGTCCTTTGCTTTTGAATGTGCGCTTACCTGGTTTTCTCTAGAGGCACCACTGTGAGGTGGCTCAAGCCCTTAGGCTCTGGAGTTAGACATCTGGGTTCCCATTCCAATTCCACCACTGACTAGCTTTGTCATATTGGACGCATAACTTTTTTGCGCTTCTACTTCTTGATCTTTCAAGTGTCATCAGAAGATAATTAGACACCCACACAATAGCAATGGGAGATTTTAACACCCCACCGTCAACATGAAACAGATCAACGAGACAGAAAGTTGAAAAGGATATCCAGGAACTGAACTTAGCTCTGCACCAAGCAGACCGAATAGACATCTACATTAACTCTCCACCCCAAATCAACAGAATATACATTCTTCTCAGCACCACATCACACTTATTCCAAAACTGACCACATAGTTGGAAGGAAAGCACTCCTCCGCAAATGCAAAAGAACAGAAATTACAACCAACTGTCTCTCAGACCCCAGGGCAGTCAAACTGGACCTCAGGATGAAGAAACTCACTCAAAACCGCTCAACTACACGGAAACGGAGCAATCTGCTCCTGAGTGACTACTGGGTACATAGCGAAATGAAGACAGAATAAAGATGTTCTTTGAAACCAATGAGAACAAAGACACAACATACCAGAATCTCTGGGATACATTGAAAGCAGTGTGTAGAGGGAAACGTAGCATTAAATGCCCACAAGAGAAAGCAGGAAAGATCTAAAATGGACACCCTCACGTCCCAATTCAAAGAACCAGGGAAGCAAGAGCAAACACAATGCCTGAATCAGTCAGTCAACTTCCAACAGGGCTCCAAGAGAGAATGAACCACCATGCCTCTTTAAATCCACGTTTCTATTTGGAATCTTCAATGAGAGATGAGACACTAAGCAGCTAGTTTTGGTGGAATGGCTGATTTTGTCAATGTTTTCGGTGTGTGAGTGTGTGTGTGTTTGTGTATGTATGGATAACTAAATTAAACTGATAATCTGGATGCTTACATTTCCATTCATTTAATTTGTGTATGTGAGCCCACGCACACGTATATACACACACACTAACACTTCCAGAACACTGACTTAGTGAAGAACTGGATTTCCAGTGTGTCAGACAAATTTCAGAAAGCGCTGAAGAAGGGCATTTCTGATGGATTTCACCGTTCCTGGAATTTTATTTTCCTTTATAACTTAGAGTTCTTCTCTGGAGATTTAATAGATAAAAGTCTTTTGCAGTGTACGTTATTTCATTTTATTTTTATAATTTATTTATATTGTCATTTTAAATTGACAAATAAAAATGATATATATTTATGGTGTACAACATGATGTTTCATATATGTATACATTGTGGAATGACACAAAAATCAAGCTAATTAACACATTCGTTTCCTCACATACTGATTTTATGGTGATGAGAACATGTTTCAAATCTACTCTGATAGCACATTTCAAGTATACAGTACATAGTTACCCACTGTGGTTGCCGTGCTGTTCAACATATCTCTAGAACTATTCGTATCTGAAATTTTGTATCATTAGACTAACATCTCCCAATCCCTCCCCGGCCCCTGCCTCGGGTAAGCAGCGTTCTGCTCTCTACGACTCTGAGTTCCACTTTTTTACATTGCACATAGAAGTGAGATCGTGCAGTATTTGTATTTCTGTGTTTGCTTTTTAAAACTTTATGATGTATTGATGTATTTTTTCAGACAGTGTCGGAGTCTGTCACCAAGGCTGGAGTACAGTGACACAAACACGGCTCACCACGGCCTCCACCTCCCGGGGTCAAGAGATCCTCCCACTTCAGCCTCCTGAGTAGCTAGGACTACAGGCGTCCAACACCACACCTGGCTAATTTTTGTATTTTTTGTAGAGATGGTTGATCTCCAACTCCTGGGCTCAACTCTTCCTCCTCCCTTCTCCTCCCAAAGTCCTGGGATTACAGGCCTGAGCCACTGTGTCTGGCCTTTGCTTTATTTCACACAGTAGAACATCCTCTAGGCTCATTCATGTTGCTAATGATAAGATTTCTTTCTTTTTCAAGGCTGAATAGGATTCTATTGGATATATGTACTTATATAGATAGATAGATAGATAGATAGATAGACATTTATTATTATTGTTTTGGGGGGGATATGGTTTCGCTCGTGTTCCCCAGGCTGGAGTGCAGTGGCATGATTTCGGCTCACTACAACCTCTGCCTCCCAGGCTGAAGTGATTCTCCTGCCTCAGCTGAGATTAAAGGCATGTCCCATCATGTGCGGCCAATTTTGTGTTTCTAGGAGAGATGGGTTTTCACCATGTTGGCCAGGCTGGTCTCGAACTCCAACAATTCTACTTCAACTATTTATTGGAAACAAATACTTATGTGTGAGAAACAAGATTTTCAAGAGTGAAAGATTTAAAAACGACTTAATTGTACATCAGTAAGAGGCTGGCTAACTAAATCAGAGTACGTTCATCCTTACAGAAGAATACTATGCAGCTAGAACAAAACCAAATGGAGGAAACTCTTCCAAATGGTAACTTGGAATGATGTTCAAGACTTATTGTAAAATAAGTTTACAGTAAGGTGTAAGGTACCTTATGGCAAAATTCTCTCAGAAATGTGTGTGTGTGGATTTCAAGTCATCCCAGTCCTAGAACATTGTGCTCTTTAGAGATGCCATACCTGTCTTTCCCTTTGTAATATCAAAGCAGTAATATCTTCTCTGGAGGCTTGTTGGGTGAATTTAATGGAAGAAAGTTAAGGAGGTACCAGAACCATTGCTGTTTCCCCTCCGTAGCCCTGCCACCCACTAAAGAAAGTTGGATGAGATTACTTAATGATTTCCCATTAAGTTGTATTTCCAAATATCATGATTACCATTTGAATGTAGTTGGTATGGAGCTTCGTGAGTGTGTGCTTCGTTTATTATGCATCACGTTCAGCTCCTTGTTATTTGCCTCCTAGTTATCATAGTAAAACTCTACTCCTCTACTCCGAGGAGCCCCTACCATCCGTATCGTCACTTTCCGGCCCAGCACTCTTCATGCTCGTTCGTTTAAAGTATTCTACATTGGGCAAATGAATCTTGGAAGGCAAAAGCTACTGAATTTAGCGAGTTTGTGGAGGCGTTCCCACCGATCAGCCAGGTGGAGTTCCACACACCCGATGACTGCACAACTCCTATAAGGCAGCAATATGCTGCAAACCCAGACGGCCACTCTTCTCACCCCTTGTCCCTTTGCTGTTCTGGATAATGAGGTCAATAGTCACCTAGGCAACTTGCAAAACTAACTGAAATGGAGAAAGGCCTTCCGGCTGGTGACTAGCCGAGGTCCACCTGGCCCCAATAAGCTGCTGAACAAGAAGGGCTGCCAGAAATTTCCCCCTAGGGAATTTGGTGGAGACGAAGACCTGCTCACTGGACAACGGTTCCTCCCAGGATACCCCCAAGCTGAAGAAGCGGGCTCTGAGCCACCCCCTTTCACCCTCCTTTTCCCCACCCTGGCCTGCTGAAGGTGCGCGTCAGGATGCGGACTACTGAGCCCTAAAGAAATAAGTCCTTCCACTTTGACCCCACGGAGGATTGCCTGTGCGGATCTTCAACGAGTCTACCAGTGTCTAGACACGGGAGCAGTTCTGTCTGGCACAGCAGCTCCCTCAAGGAAGACAAGAGTGAGGAGAAAGGAAACTCAAGTCTGACCATTCTGCCCTGGGAGACAAGAGGAGGATCTCATCTCTCATCTTTCCAAGCAAGGCAACGAGACTTTCTCTCATCTTTCCAAGCAAGGCAAGGAGACTTTTTCTCATGAGGAAACAAAAAGAAGTTGGAAGGAACGAAAGCAGCCTGGAAGGTGAATTCCTAAGGATTGCCCATTGAAACTGACAAAATGGCCCTTGTTTGACGAGAGGAATGAGCAGAGCATTGATGTGGTCAAAAAGGACTCGAGTGAGACTTTCCCAGCATGTTTCTACCAAAGCTTTGTCTAAGTTTCGCAAAACACTCTCCTAATAAGCAGATGTTTGGCTCTTCAGAAAGTCAACATGCAAAATGCCTTGAGCGTCCCATAACACTGATGCCATGATGTTGCCTTTGGTCTGCCCTCCTTTTCCTTTGACTGGACCACTGCCATCTCTTGGTAGCCATCGCTTTGATGACGCTTTGTCTTCAGGATCATATTGGCAAAGCCATGTTCCAAATTCCGGTTACAATTTGTCAAACAGGTGCCCCAGGATCGTGATCCCTCCTGTTGAAAATTTCCACTGATAGCTCTCGTCGTCACTGCAGCTGATCTGGGCACAATGGTTTTCACAGCCACTGCAGGATTCATCTTCCACATCTTCTCATCTCTTCTTGAAACAAGCCATACCTCCGTAAAGAGTTGATTTCTTTGGGCTAGTGTCCTTAGAAGCTTTTCTTCAAACATCAATGATTTCTTCATTCTTCCACCCAAGCTTCACCGTCAATTGGATGTTTGCTCTTGCTGCAATTTTAGCGGAATTCAAGTTGCACTGATAGGAGGCCTTTTCAGTGGATGTCTCATCCTTCTTAGTGCCTCCAATGAGATCCAGTTCAGAAAGGTTGTAAGAAGTTAGTACATGTTTATTTTAGTGAAAACGAATTGAAATCCATGCATAGATTTCTCACCATGTACATTTTCTATGAACTTTCGGAAGACCCCCTGTACTGAATATTGCCCAAATCCTGGGAGAGAAGTGGATGCGGTCCACTTCCTGTCTTCAGTTTGCCCACAGTGGAGGAGTGCACAGAGCAGGGAAAGGCAGCCCCAGAGAGAGGCATGCCCTCCAGCATGCGGCAGACTGCTGGCCCAGTCCTGGCTCCATGGGTTGCTGTGTGGGCCCAGCAAGCTGACCAACCTCCCTGAACCTTAATTTAATCCTAGGTAGCCCAATTCCACTCGCTATTATAGGACTGCTGTGCAGGGACAGTCAATTAACTTAAGAAAAGGAACCTAGCTCCAAGGTTGGCAACCGGGAATTCCAGTTGATTCCATGGGCGGACCCCCTGAGGAATCCCCAAGCTGAAGTCTCGTGGAAGATGAGGTTCAGTGTGACTAGACTGAAGCACCAATCCAATGAAGGGGAAGTCCCACCCACTCTGCCCTGTGCCTGTATAAAGGTGAGGCGGGGCGGCCGCGCCACTCATTGAAGCCGCCAGTTGGGAGAGGAGCAGAGCCAGGCCGGTGCTCCCGAAGGCAGCAAGATGTTGCGAGCCACAGCTCCCTGCTGGTTCCCACCTGCATACCCAGAAGCTAAGAAGGTGGCCGAGGAGGCGGCCCACGAGGCAAGCCGCCATTTGGGAGAGGAGCAGAGCCAGGTCGGTGTTCCCGAAGGCAGCAAGATGTTGCGAGCCACAGCTCCCTGCTGGTTCCCACCTGCATGCCCAGAAGCCAAGAAGGTGGCCGAGGAGGCGGCCCTCGAGGCAAGCCGCCAGTTGGGAGAGGAGCAGAGCCAGGCCGGTGCTCCCGAAGGCAGCAAGATGTTGCGAGCCACAGCTCCCTGCTGGTTCCCACCTGCATACCCAGAAGCTAAGAAGGTGGCCGAGGAGGCGCCCCACGAGGCAAGCCGCCATTTGGGAGTGGAGCAGAGCCAGGTCGGTGTTCCCGAAGGCAGCAAGATGTTGCGAGCCACAGCTCCCTGCTGGTTCCCTCCTGCATACCCAGAAGCCAAGAAGGTGGCCGAGGAGGCGGCCCTCGAGGCTCCAGAATTCCCACTGCCCTCTCATCAGCCTGCCCAGAGCTTCGGGCTCTGCGTGCCCCAGATGCACAACCAGGCCTCAGCACTCGTGGACATCCGGGCGGAGCCCCAGAATAGGGGTCCGGCGGTGCCCCCAGCGTGGCCCAAGATGGCGACGGAGGCGTGGTACTTCCCCGCGCAGAGGGGGTCGGCCTGCTGCTTGCCAGCCGCCCCAAGGCTGACAGAGAGGCCCTGTGGAGTCCGCATCTCAGCCCCCAGGGAGAGGAAGAGGATCGCCCACTTTCCCAGCCCCTGCTTGGTCGCAGGTCGCACCGATGCCAAGAGAACCCGGGTGGCCGGCAGCAGCCAACGCTCCAATGGCTCCAGGGTCGGCACACAGCCACGGAAGACTGGTCGCAACAGACGGGGGAGGGCATGCAAGACCTCCACCACACTCAGCTCTAAGCGAATCGTCCGTCGTCCATCCTTACCGACTTGGAAGAAACCCATTATCCTCCGAAGGTCTCGCTGCCAAGTCCCCACCGTCATCCGCCGAGGCTATCTCCAACTGTTCACCAAAGAGTGTCTCAAGTTCTGCGCCTCCCAGCAGGAGGCCGAGGAGAAGGCGCTGAACGAGGAGAAGGTGGCCTACGACTGCAGCCCCAACAAGAACATGTACCTGAATGTGGTCCTGAACACCCTCAAGAGACTGAAGGGCCTGACCCCCAGCTCCATGCCGGGCCTCAGCAGGGCCGCCCTGTACAGCCGCCTCCAGGAGTTCCTGCTCACCCAGGACCAGCTCAAGGAGAACGGCTACCCCTTCCCGCACCCCGAGCGGCCCGGAGGCGCCGTCCTCTTCACTGGCCAGGGGAAGGGGCCCGGCGACTCCTCCTGCAGGGTCTGCTGCCGTTGTGGCACCGACTACCTGGTGTCCTCCTCGGGCCGCTGTCTACGCGACCAGTTGTGTTATTATCACTGGGGGCGGGTCCGCTCCAGCCAAGTGGCTGGAGGCCGGGTTAGCCAGTACACCTGCTGTGCAGCTGCTCCTGGCTCAGTGGGCTGCCAGGTGGCGAAGCAGCACGTGCGGGACGGCCGCAAGGAGAGCCTCCATGGCTTCGTGAAGACCTTCAAGAAAGAGTTTTCCACAGACGCTTATCCAGGAATCTACGCCTTGGACTGTGAGATGTGCTACACCACGCATGGCCTGGAGCTGACCCGCGTCACCGTGGTGGACGCCGACATGCAAGTGGTGTACGACACCTTCGTCAAGCCCGACAACGAGATCGTGGACTACAACACCAGGTTTTCCGGAGTGACCGAGGCCGACGTCGCCAAGACGAGCGTCACGTTGCCCGAAGTCCAAGCCATCCTGCTGAGCTTTTTCAGCGCCCAAACCATCCTCATCGGGCACAGCCTGGAGAGCGATCTGCTGGCCCTCAAGCTGATCCACAGCACCGTGGTGGACACGGCCGTGCTCTTCCCGCACTACCTGGGTTTCCCCTACAAGCGTTCCCTCAGGAATCTCGCGGCCGACTACCTGGGACAGATCATCCAGGACAGCCAGGACGGCCACAACTCCAGCGAGGACGCAAACGCCTGCCTGCAGCTGGCGATGTGGAAGGTTCGACAGCGCGCCCAGATCCAGCCACGCCACCGGTCCGCCTCTCCCGCCGCCCTGGCCTGTCCTGAGCCCCAGGCCTCTTCCCAAACTGCCATCGATCCCGAGAGCTAGCCCTGTCCACCTCGCCGCAAAGCGAAAGAAACTGGAGCAGCCGGCGGCAGGAGAGGGCCAAAAGCCAAGACTAACCCCGACCCCGGACTCCCAGTCCCCCGGAGTCCCTGCCGCGGGCCGTCGTCCCTGTCCCCATCCCTCTGCCCCTCCCAGACCTCTGTCCTTCCACCAATGGGCTCCCCGAGGCCCCAGCCGCCACTCCCAGTCCCCGGAGACCCTGCCGCCGCCCCTGGCGCCTGTGCCCATCCCTCTGCCCCTCCCAGACCTCTGGCCTTCCACCACTAGCCTCCCCCAGCCCACCTGGACTTCCCCGGCCTCTGACAACAAGGCCAGCCCCCAGGCCCACCAGCCTCCTGATCGTCTTCGTTCTTGGGCCTCTTCCCCTTCTGTGGGGCTGTCTGAACCTCCCCTCCCCCACCCGATTTTTCCCCCGCCCCCGGGGCAGGCGCAGAATAAATGTCTGTATGAAGTTAAAAATTAAAAATAAAAAAAAAGCTAAAAACAACTCAAAGTCCTTTGCTTTTGAATGTGCGCTTACCTGGTTTTCTCTAGAGGCACCACTGTGAGGTGGCTCAAGCCCTTAGGCTCTGGAGTTAGACATCTGGGTTCCCATTCCAATTCCACCACTGACTAGCTTTGTCATATTGGACGCATAACTTTTTTGCGCTTCTACTTCTTGATCTTTCAAGTGTCATCAGAAGATAATTAGACACCCACACAATAGCAATGGGAGATTTTAACACCCCACCGTCAACATGAAACAGATCAACGAGACAGAAAGTTGAAAAGGATATCCAGGAACTGAACTTAGCTCTGCACCAAGCAGACCGAATAGACATCTACATTAACTCTCCACCCCAAATCAACAGAATATACATTCTTCTCAGCACCACATCACACTTATTCCAAAACTGACCACATAGTTGGAAGGAAAGCACTCCTCCGCAAATGCAAAAGAACAGAAATTACAACCAACTGTCTCTCAGACCCCAGGGCAGTCAAACTGGACCTCAGGATGAAGAAACTCACTCAAAACCGCTCAACTACACGGAAACGGAGCAATCTCCTCCTGAGTGACTACTGGGTACATAGCGAAATGAAGACAGAATAAAGATGTTCTTTGAAACCAATGAGAACAAAGACACAACATACCAGAATCTCTGGGATACATTGAAAGCAGTGTGTAGAGGGAAACGTAGCATTAAATGCCCACAAGAGAAAGCAGGAAAGATCTAAAATGGACACCCTCACGTCCCAATTCAAAGAACCAGGGAAGCAAGAGCAAACACAATGCCTGAATCAGTCAGTCAACTTCCAACAGGGCTCCAAGAGAGAATGAACCACCATGCCTCTTTAAATCCACGTTTCTATTTGGAATCTTCAATGAGAGATGAGACACTAAGCAGCTAGTTTTGGTGGAATGGCTGATTTTGTCAATGTTTTCGGTGTGTGAGTGTGTGTGTGTGTGTGTATGTATGGATAACTAAATTAAACTGATAATCTGGATGCTTACATTTCCATTCATTTAATTTGTGTATGTGAGCCCACGCACACGTATATACACACACACTAACACTTCCAGAACACTGACTTAGTGAAGAACTGGATTTCCAGTGTGTCAGACAAATTTCAGAAAGCGCTGAAGAAGGGCATTTCTGATGGATTTCACCGTTCCTGGAATTTTATTTTCCTTTATAACTTAGAGTTCTTCTCTGGAGATTTAATAGATAAAAGTCTTTTGCAGTGTACGTTATTTCATTTTATTTTTATAATTTATTTGAATTGTCATTTGAAATTGACAAATAAAAATGATATATATTTATGGTGTACAACATGATGTTTCATATATGTATACATTGTGGAATGACACAAAAATCAAGCTAATTAACACATTCGTTTCCTCACATACTGATTTTATGGTGATGAGAACATGTTTCAAATCTACTCTGATAGCACATTTCAAGTATACAGTACATAGTTACCCACTGTGGTTGCCGTGCTGTTCAACATATCTCTAGAACTATTCGTATCTGGAATTTTGTATCATTAGACTAACATCTCCCAATCCCTCCCCGGCCCCTGCCTCGGGTAAGCAGCGTTCTGCTCTCTACGACTCTGAGTTCCACTTTTTTACATTGCACATAGAAGTGAGATCGTGCAGTATTTGTATTTCTGTGTTTGCTTTTTAAAACTTTATGATGTATTGATGTATTTTTTCAGACAGTGTCGGAGTCTGTCACCAAGGCTGGAGTACAGTGACACAAACACGGCTCACCACGGCCTCCACCTCCCGGGGTCAAGAGATCCTCCCACTTCAGCCTCCTGAGTAGCTAGGACTACAGGCGTCCAACACCACACCTGGCTAATTTTTGTATTTTTTGTAGAGATGGTTGATCTCCAACTCCTGGGCTCAACTCTTCCTCCTCCCTTCTCCTCCCAAAGTCCTGGGATTACAGGCCTGAGCCACTGTGTCTGGCCTTTGCTTTATTTCACACAGTAGAACATCCTCTAGGCTCATTCATGTTGCTAATGATAAGATTTCTTTCTTTTTCAAGGCTGAATAGGATTCTATTGGATATATGTACCTATATAGATAGATAGATAGATAGATAGATATACATTTATTATTATTGTTTTGGGGGGGATATGGTTTCGCTCGTGTTCCCCAGGCTGGAGTGCAGTGGCATGATTTCGGCTCACTACAACCTCTGCCTCCCAGGCTGAAGTGATTCTCCTGCCTCAGCTGAGATTAAAGGCATGTCCCATCATGTGCGGCCAATTTTGTGTTTCTAGGAGAGATGGGTTTTCACCATGTTGGCCAGGCTGGTCTCGAACTCCAACAATTCTACTTCAACTATTTATTGGAAACAAATACTTATGTGTGAGAAACAAGATTTTCAAGAGTGAAAGATTTAAAAACGACTTAATTGTACATCAGTAAGAGGCTGGCTAACTAAATCAGAGTACGTTCATCCTTACAGAAGAATACTATGCAGCTAGAACAAAACCAAATGGAGGAAACTCTTCCAAATGGTAACTTGGAATGATGTTCAAGACTTATTGTAAAATAAGTTTACAGTAAGGTGTAAGGTACCTTATGGCAAAATTCTCTCAGAAATGTGTGTGTGTGGATTTCAAGTCATCCCAGTCCTAGAACATTGTGCTCTTTAGAGATGCCATACCTGTCTTTCCCTTTGTAATATCAAAGCAGTAATATCTTCTCTGGAGGCTTGTTGGGTGAATTTAATGGAAGAAAGTTAAGGAGGTACCAGAACCATTGCTGTTTCCCCTCCGTAGCCCTGCCACCCACTAAAGAAAGTTGGATGAGATTACTTAATGATTTCCCATTAAGTTGTATTTCCAAATATCATGATTACCATTTGAATGTAGTTGGTATGGAGCTTCGTGAGTGTGTGCTTCGTTTATTATGCATCACGTTGAGCTCCTTGTTATTTGCCTCCTAGTTATCATAGTAAAACTCTACTCCTCTACTCCGAGGAGCCCCTACCATCCGTATCGTCACTTTCCGGCCCAGCACTCTTCATGCTCGTTCGTTTAAAGCATTCTACATTGGGCAAATGAATCTTGGAAGGCAAAAGCTACTGAATTTAGCGAGTTTGTGGAGGCGTTCCCACCGATCAGCCAGGTGGAGTTCCACACACCCGATGACTGCACAACTCCTATAAGGCAGCAATATGCTGCAAACCCAGACGGCCACTCTTCTCACCCCTCGTCCCTTTGCTGTTCTGGATAATGAGGTCAATAGTCACCTAGGCAACTTGCAAAACTAACTGAAATGGAGAAAGGCCTTCCGGCTGGTGACTAGCCGAGGTCCACCTGGCCCCAATAAGCTGCTGAACAAGAAGGGCTGCCAGAAATTTCCCCCTAGGGAATTTGGTGGAGACGAAGACCTGCTCACTGGACAACGGTTCCTCCCAGGATACCCCCAAGCTGAAGAAGCGGGCTCTGAGCCACCCCCTTTCACCCTCCTTTTCCCCACCCTGGCCTGCTGAAGGTGCGCGTCAGGATGCGGACTACTGAGCCCTAAAGAAATAAGTCCTTCCACTTTGACCCCACGGAGGATTGCCTGTGCGGATCTTCAACGAGTCTACCAGTGTCTAGACACGGGAGCAGTTCTGTCTGGCACAGCAGCTCCCTCAAGGAAGACAAGAGTGAGGAGAAAGGAAACTCAAGTCTGACCATTCTGCCCTGGGAGACAAGAGGAGGATCTCATCTCTCATCTTTCCAAGCAAGGCAACGAGACTTTCTCTCATCTTTCCAAGCAAGGCAAGGAGACTTTTTCTCATGAGGAAACAAAAAGAAGTTGGAAGGAACGAAAGCAGCCTGGAAGGTGAATTCCTAAGGATTGCCCATTGAAACTGACAAAATGGCCCTTGTTTGACGAGAGGAATGAGCAGAGCATTGATGTGGTCAAAAAGGACTCGAGTGAGACTTTCCCAGCATGTTTCTACCAAAGCTTTGTCTAAGTTTCGCAAAACACTCTCCTAATAAGCAGATGTTTGGCTCTTCAGAAAGTCAACATGCAAAATGCCTTGAGCGTCCCATAACACTGATGCCATGATGTTGCCTTTGGTCTGCCCTCCTTTTCCTTTGACTGGACCACTGTCATCTCTTGGTAGCCATCGCTTTGATGACGCTTTGTCTTCAGGATCATATTGGCAAAGCCATGTTCCAAATTCCGGTTACAATTTGTCAAACAGGTGCCCCAGGATCGTGATCCCTCCTGTTGAAAATTTCCACTGATAGCTCTCGTCGTCACTGCA
Organism: Pongo pygmaeus; assembly: GCF_028885625.2. Taxonomy (NCBI): domain Eukaryota; kingdom Metazoa; phylum Chordata; class Mammalia; order Primates; family Hominidae; genus Pongo; species Pongo pygmaeus. Next base: position 53,849,175 of record NC_072380.2, read on the forward strand.
GCTGATCTGGGCACAATGGTTTTCACAGCCACTGCAGGATTCATCTTCCACATCTTCTCATCTCTTCTTGAAACAAGCCATACCTCCGTAAAGAGTTGATTTCTTTGGGCTAGTGTCCTTAGAAGCTTTTCTTCAAACATCAATGATTTCTTCATTCTTCCACCCAAGCTTCACCGTCAATTGGATGTTTGCTCTTGCTGCAATTTTAGCGGAATTCAAGTTGCACTGATAGGAGGCCTTTTCAGTGGATGTCTCATCCTTCTTAGTGCCTCCAATGAGATCCAGTTCAGAAAGGTTGTAAGAAGTTAGTACATGTTTATTTTAGTGAAAACGAATTGAAATCCATGCATAGATTTCTCACCATGTACATTTTCTATGAACTTTCGGAAGACCCCCTGTACTGAATATTGCCCAAATCCTGGGAGAGAAGTGGATGCGGTCCACTTCCTGTCTTCAGTTTGCCCACAGTGGAGGAGTGCACAGAGCAGGGAAAGGCAGCCCCAGAGAGAGGCATGCCCTCCAGCATGCGGCAGACTGCTGGCCCAGTCCTGGCTCCATGGGTTGCTGTGTGGGCCCAGCAAGCTGACCAACCTCCCTGAACCTTAATTTAATCCTAGGTAGCCCAATTCCACTCGCTATTATAGGACTGCTGTGCAGGGACAGTCAATTAACTTAAGAAAAGGAACCTAGCTCCAAGGTTGGCAACCGGGAATTCCAGTTGATTCCATGGGCGGACCCCCTGAGGAATCCCCAAGCTGAAGTCTCGTGGAGGATGAGGTTCAGTGTGACTAGACTGAAGCACCAATCCAATGAAGGGGAAGTCCCACCCACTCTGCCCTGTGCCTGTATAAAGGTGAGGCGGGGCGGCCGCGCCACTCATTGAAGCCGCCAGTTGGGAGAGGAGCAGAGCCAGGCCGGTGCTCCCGAAGGCAGCAAGATGTTGCGAGCCACAGCTCCCTGCTGGTTCCCACCTGCATACCCAGAAGCTAAGAAGGTGGCCGAGGAGGCGGCCCACGAGGCAAGCCGCCATTTGGGAGAGGAGCAGAGCCAGGTCGGTGTTCCCGAAGGCAGCAAGATGTTGCGAGCCACAGCTCCCTGCTGGTTCCCACCTGCATGCCCAGAAGCCAAGAAGGTGGCCGAGGAGGCGGCCCTCGAGGCAAGCCGCCAGTTGGGAGAGGAGCAGAGCCAGGCCGGTGCTCCCGAAGGCAGCAAGATGTTGCGAGCCACAGCTCCCTGCTGGTTCCCACCTGCATACCCAGAAGCTAAGAAGGTGGCCGAGGAGGCGCCCCACGAGGCAAGCCGCCATTTGGGAGTGGAGCAGAGCCAGGTCGGTGTTCCCGAAGGCAGCAAGATGTTGCGAGCCACAGCTCCCTGCTGGTTCCCTCCTGCATACCCAGAAGCCAAGAAGGTGGCCGAGGAGGCGGCCCTCGAGGCTCCAGAATTCCCACTGCCCTCTCATCAGCCTGCCCAGAGCTTCGGGCTCTGCGTGCCCCAGATGCACAACCAGGCCTCAGCACTCGTGGACATCCGGGCGGAGCCCCAGAATAGGGGTCCGGCGGTGCCCCCAGCGTGGCCCAAGATGGCGACGGAGGCGTGGTACTTCCCCGCGCAGAGGGGGTCGGCCTGCTGCTTGCCAGCCGCCCCAAGGCTGACAGAGAGGCCCTGTGGAGTCCGCATCTCAGCCCCCAGGGAGAGGAAGAGGATCGCCCACTTTCCCAGCCCCTGCTTGGTCGCAGGTCGCACCGATGCCAAGAGAACCCGGGTGGCCGGCAGCAGCCAACGCTCCAATGGCTCCAGGGTCGGCACACAGCCACGGAAGACTGGTCGCAACAGACGGGGGAGGGCATGCAAGACCTCCACCACACTCAGCTCTAAGCGAATCGTCCGTCGTCCATCCTTACCGACTTGGAAGAAACCCATTATCCTCCGAAGGTCTCGCTGCCAAGTCCCCACCGTCATCCGCCGAGGCTATCTCCAACTGTTCACCAAAGAGTGTCTCAAGTTCTGCGCCTCCCAGCAGGAGGCCGAGGAGAAGGCGCTGAACGAGGAGAAGGTGGCCTACGACTGCAGCCCCAACAAGAACATGTACCTGAATGTGGTCCTGAACACCCTCAAGAGACTGAAGGGCCTGACCCCCAGCTCCATGCCGGGCCTCAGCAGGGCCGCCCTGTACAGCCGCCTCCAGGAGTTCCTGCTCACCCAGGACCAGCTCAAGGAGAACGGCTACCCCTTCCCGCACCCCGAGCGGCCCGGAGGCGCCGTCCTCTTCACTGGCCAGGGGAAGGGGCCCGGCGACTCCTCCTGCAGGGTCTGCTGCCGTTGTGGCACCGACTACCTGGTGTCCTCCTCGGGCCGCTGTCTACGCGACCAGTTGTGTTATTATCACTGGGGGCGGGTCCGCTCCAGCCAAGTGGCTGGAGGCCGGGTTAGCCAGTACACCTGCTGTGCAGCTGCTCCTGGCTCAGTGGGCTGCCAGGTGGCGAAGCAGCACGTGCGGGACGGCCGCAAGGAGAGCCTCCATGGCTTCGTGAAGACCTTCAAGAAAGAGTTTTCCACAGACGCTTATCCAGGAATCTACGCCTTGGACTGTGAGATGTGCTACACCACGCATGGCCTGGAGCTGACCCGCGTCACCGTGGTGGACGCCGACATGCAAGTGGTGTACGACACCTTCGTCAAGCCCGACAACGAGATCGTGGACTACAACACCAGGTTTTCCGGAGTGACCGAGGCCGACGTCGCCAAGACGAGCGTCACGTTGCCCGAAGTCCAAGCCATCCTGCTGAGCTTTTTCAGCGCCCAAACCATCCTCATCGGGCACAGCCTGGAGAGCGATCTGCTGGCCCTCAAGCTGATCCACAGCACCGTGGTGGACACGGCCGTGCTCTTCCCGCACTACCTGGGTTTCCCCTACAAGCGTTCCCTCAGGAATCTCGCGGCCGACTACCTGGGACAGATCATCCAGGACAGCCAGGACGGCCACAACTCCAGCGAGGACGCAAACGCCTGCCTGCAGCTGGCGATGTGGAAGGTTCGACAGCGCGCCCAGATCCAGCCACGCCACCGGTCCGCCTCTCCCGCCGCCCTGGCCTGTCCTGAGCCCCAGGCCTCTTCCCAAACTGCCATCGATCCCGAGAGCTAGCCCTGTCCACCTCGCCGCAAAGCGAAAGAAACTGGAGCAGCCGGCGGCAGGAGAGGGCCAAAAGCCAAGACTAACCCCGACCCCGGACTCCCAGTCCCCCGGAGTCCCTGCCGCGGGCCGTCGTCCCTGTCCCCATCCCTCTGCCCCTCCCAGACCTCTGTCCTTCCACCAATGGGCTCCCCGAGGCCCCAGCCGCCACTCCCAGTCCCCGGAGACCCTGCCGCCGCCCCTGGCGCCTGTGCCCATCCCTCTGCCCCTCCCAGACCTCTGGCCTTCCACCACTAGCCTCCCCCAGCCCACCTGGACTTCCCCGGCCTCTGACAACAAGGCCAGCCCCCAGGCCCACCAGCCTCCTGATCGTCTTCGTTCTTGGGCCTCTTCCCCTTCTGTGGGGCTGTCTGAACCTCCCCTCCCCCACCCGATTTTTCCCCCGCCCCCGGGGCAGGCGCAGAATAAATGTCTGTATGAAGTTAAAAATTAAAAATAAAAAAAAAGCTAAAAACAACTCAAAGTCCTTTGCTTTTGAATGTGCGCTTACCTGGTTTTCTCTAGAGGCACCACTGTGAGGTGGCTCAAGCCCTTAGGCTCTGGAGTTAGACATCTGGGTTCCCATTCCAATTCCACCACTGACTAGCTTTGTCATATTGGACGCATAACTTTTTTGCGCTTCTACTTCTTGATCTTTCAAGTGTCATCAGAAGATAATTAGACACCCACACAATAGCAATGGGAGATTTTAACACCCCACCGTCAACATGAAACAGATCAACGAGACAGAAAGTTGAAAAGGATATCCAGGAACTGAACTTAGCTCTGCACCAAGCAGACCGAATAGACATCTACATTAACTCTCCACCCCAAATCAACAGAATATACATTCTTCTCAGCACCACATCACACTTATTCCAAAACTGACCACATAGTTGGAAGGAAAGCACTCCTCCGCAAATGCAAAAGAACAGAAATTACAACCAACTGTCTCTCAGACCCCAGGGCAGTCAAACTGGACCTCAGGATGAAGAAACTCACTCAAAACCGCTCAACTACACGGAAACGGAGCAATCTGCTCCTGAGTGACTACTGGGTACATAGCGAAATGAAGACAGAATAAAGATGTTCTTTGAAACCAATGAGAACAAAGACACAACATACCAGAATCTCTGGGATACATTGAAAGCAGTGTGTAGAGGGAAACGTAGCATTAAATGCCCACAAGAGAAAGCAGGAAAGATCTAAAATGGACACCCTCACGTCCCAATTCAAAGAACCAGGGAAGCAAGAGCAAACACAATGCCTGAATCAGTCAGTCAACTTCCAACAGGGCTCCAAGAGAGAATGAACCACCATGCCTCTTTAAATCCACGTTTCTATTTGGAATCTTCAATGAGAGATGAGACACTAAGCAGCTAGTTTTGGTGGAATGGCTGATTTTGTCAATGTTTTCGGTGTGTGAGTGTGTGTGTGTGTGTGTATGTATGGATAACTAAATTAAACTGATAATCTGGATGCTTACATTTCCATTCATTTAATTTGTGTATGTGAGCCCACGCACACGTATATACACACACACTAACACTTCCAGAACACTGACTTAGTGAAGAACTGGATTTCCAGTGTGTCAGACAAATTTCAGAAAGCGCTGAAGAAGGGCATTTCTGATGGATTTCACCGTTCCTGGAATTTTATTTTCCTTTATAACTTAGAGTTCTTCTCTGGAGATTTAATAGATAAAAGTCTTTTGCAGTGTACGTTATTTCATTTTATTTTTATAATTTATTTGAATTGTCATTTTAAATTGACAAATAAAAATGATATATATTTATGGTGTACAACATGATGTTTCATATATGTATACATTGTGGAATGACACAAAAATCAAGCTAATTAACACATTCGTTTCCTCACATACTGATTTTATGGTGATGAGAACATGTTTCAAATCTACTCTGATAGCACATTTCAAGTATACAGTACATAGTTACCCACTGTGGTTGCCGTGCTGTTCAACATATCTCTAGAACTATTCGTATCTGGAATTTTGTATCATTAGACTAACATCTCCCAATCCCTCCCCGGCCCCTGCCTCGGGTAAGCAGCGTTCTGCTCTCTACGACTCTGAGTTCCACTTTTTTACATTGCACATAGAAGTGAGATCGTGCAGTATTTGTATTTCTGTGTTTGCTTTTTAAAACTTTATGATGTATTGATGTATTTTTTCAGACAGTGTCGGAGTCTGTCACCAAGGCTGGAGTACAGTGACACAAACACGGCTCACCACGGCCTCCACCTCCCGGGGTCAAGAGATCCTCCCACTTCAGCCTCCTGAGTAGCTAGGACTACAGGCGTCCAACACCACACCTGGCTAATTTTTGTATTTTTTGTAGAGATGGTTGATCTCCAACTCCTGGGCTCAACTCTTCCTCCTCCCTTCTCCTCCCAAAGTCCTGGGATTACAGGCCTGAGCCACTGTGTCTGGCCTTTGCTTTATTTCACACAGTAGAACATCCTCTAGGCTCATTCATGTTGCTAATGATAAGATTTCTTTCTTTTTCAAGGCTGAATAGGATTCTATTGGATATATGTACCTATATAGATAGATAGATAGATAGATAGATATACATTTATTATTATTGTTTTGGGGGGGATATGGTTTCGCTCGTGTTCCCCAGGCTGGAGTGCAGTGGCATGATTTCGGCTCACTACAACCTCTGCCTCCCAGGCTGAAGTGATTCTCCTGCCTCAGCTGAGATTAAAGGCATGTCCCATCATGTGCGGCCAATTTTGTGTTTCTAGGAGAGATGGGTTTTCACCATGTTGGCCAGGCTGGTCTCGAACTCCAACAATTCTACTTCAACTATTTATTGGAAACAAATACTTATGTGTGAGAAACAAGATTTTCAAGAGTGAAAGATTTAAAAACGACTTAATTGTACATCAGTAAGAGGCTGGCTAACTAAATCAGAGTACGTTCATCCTTACAGAAGAATACTATGCAGCTAGAACAAAACCAAATGGAGGAAACTCTTCCAAATGGTAACTTGGAATGATGTTCAAGACTTATTGTAAAATAAGTTTACAGTAAGGTGTAAGGTACCTTATGGCAAAATTCTCTCAGAAATGTGTGTGTGTGGATTTCAAGTCATCCCAGTCCTAGAACATTGTGCTCTTTAGAGATGCCATACCTGTCTTTCCCTTTGTAATATCAAAGCAGTAATATCTTCTCTGGAGGCTTGTTGGGTGAATTTAATGGAAGAAAGTTAAGGAGGTACCAGAACCATTGCTGTTTCCCCTCCGTAGCCCTGCCACCCACTAAAGAAAGTTGGATGAGATTACTTAATGATTTCCCATTAAGTTGTATTTCCAAATATCATGATTACCATTTGAATGTAGTTGGTATGGAGCTTCGTGAGTGTGTGCTTCGTTTATTATGCATCACGTTGAGCTCCTTGTTATTTGCCTCCTAGTTATCATAGTAAAACTCTACTCCTCTACTCCGAGGAGCCCCTACCATCCGTATCGTCACTTTCCGGCCCAGCACTCTTCATGCTCGTTCGTTTAAAGCATTCTACATTGGGCAAATGAATCTTGGAAGGCAAAAGCTACTGAATTTAGCGAGTTTGTGGAGGCGTTCCCACCGATCAGCCAGGTGGAGTTCCACACACCCGATGACTGCACAACTCCTATAAGGCAGCAATATGCTGCAAACCCAGACGGCCACTCTTCTCACCCCTCGTCCCTTTGCTGTTCTGGATAATGAGGTCAATAGTCACCTAGGCAACTTGCAAAACTAACTGAAATGGAGAAAGGCCTTCCGGCTGGTGACTAGCCGAGGTCCACCTGGCCCCAATAAGCTGCTGAACAAGAAGGGCTGCCAGAAATTTCCCCCTAGGGAATTTGGTGGAGACGAAGACCTGCTCACTGGACAACGGTTCCTCCCAGGATACCCCCAAGCTGAAGAAGCGGGCTCTGAGCCACCCCCTTTCACCCTCCTTTTCCCCACCCTGGCCTGCTGAAGGTGCGCGTCAGGATGCGGACTACTGAGCCCTAAAGAAATAAGTCCTTCCACTTTGACCCCACGGAGGATTGCCTGTGCGGATCTTCAACGAGTCTACCAGTGTCTAGACACGGGAGCAGTTCTGTCTGGCACAGCAGCTCCCTCAAGGAAGACAAGAGTGAGGAGAAAGGAAACTCAAGTCTGACCATTCTGCCCTGGGAGACAAGAGGAGGATCTCATCTCTCATCTTTCCAAGCAAGGCAACGAGACTTTCTCTCATCTTTCCAAGCAAGGCAAGGAGACTTTTTCTCATGAGGAAACAAAAAGAAGTTGGAAGGAACGAAACCAGCCTGGAAGGTGAATTCCTAAGGATTGCCCATTGAAACTGACAAAATGGCCCTTGTTTGACGAGAGGAATGAGCAGAGCATTGATGTGGTCAAAAAGGACTCGAGTGAGACTTTCCCAGCATGTTTCTACCAAAGCTTTGTCTAAGTTTCGCAAAACACTCTCCTAATAAGCAGATGTTTGGCTCTTCAGAAAGTCAACATGCAAAATGCCTTGAGCGTCCCATAACACTGATGCCATGATGTTGCCTTTGGTCTGCCCTCCTTTTCCTTTGACTGGACCACTGTCATCTCTTGGTAGCCATCGCTTTGATGACGCTTTGTCTTCAGGATCATATTGGCAAAGCCATGTTCCAAATTCCGGTTACAATTTGTCAAACAGGTGCCCCAGGATCGTGATCCCTCCTGTTGAAAATTTCCACTGATAGCTCTCGTCGTCACTGCAGCTGATCTGGGCACAATGGTTTTCACAGCCACTGCAGGATTCATCTTCCACATCTTCTCATCTCTTCTTGAAACAAGCCATACCTCCGTAAAGAGTTGATTTCTTTGGGCTAGTGTCCTTAGAAGCTTTTCTTCAAACATCAATGATTTCTTCATTCTTCCACCCAAGCTTCACCGTCAATTGGATGTTTGCTCTTGCTGCAATTTTAGCGGAATTCAAGTTGCACTGATAGGAGGCCTTTTCAGTGGATGTCTCATCCTTCTTAGTGCCTCCAATGAGATCCAGTTCAGAAAGGTTGTAAGAAGTTAGTACATGTTTATTTTAGTGAAAACGAATGGAAATCCATGCATAGATTTCTCACCATGTACATTTTCTATGAACTTTCGGAAGACCCCCTGTACTGAATATTGCCCAAATCCTGGGAGAGAAGTGGATGCGGTCCACTTCCTGTCTTCAGTTTGCCCACAGTGGAGGAGTGCACAGAGCAGGGAAAGGCAGCCCCAGAGAGAGGCATGCCCTCCAGCATGCGGCAGACTGCTGGCCCAGTCCTGGCTCCATGGGTTGCTGTGTGGGCCCAGCAAGCTGACCAACCTCCCTGAACCTTAATTTAATCCTAGGTAGCCCAATTCCACTCGCTATTATAGGACTGCTGTGCAGGGACAGTCAATTAACTTAAGAAAAGGAACCTAGCTCCAAGGTTGGCAACCGGGAATTCCAGTTGATTCCATGGGCGGACCCCCTGAGGAATCCCCAAGCTGAAGTCTCGTGGAGGATGAGGTTCAGTGTGACTAGACTGAAGCACCAATCCAATGAAGGGGAAGTCCCACCCACTCTGCCCTGTGCCTGTATAAAGGTGAGGCGGGGCGGCCGCGCCACTCATTGAAGCCGCCAGTTGGGAGAGGAGCAGAGCCAGGCCGGTGCTCCCGAAGGCAGCAAGATGTTGCGAGCCACAGCTCCCTGCTGGTTCCCACCTGCATACCCAGAAGCTAAGAAGGTGGCCGAGGAGGCGGCCCACGAGGCAAGCCGCCATTTGGGAGAGGAGCAGAGCCAGGTCGGTGTTCCCGAAGGCAGCAAGATGTTGCGAGCCACAGCTCCCTGCTGGTTCCCACCTGCATGCCCAGAAGCCAAGAAGGTGGCCGAGGAGGCGGCCCTCGAGGCAAGCCGCCAGTTGGGAGAGGAGCAGAGCCAGGCCGGTGCTCCCGAAGGCAGCAAGATGTTGCGAGCCACAGCTCCCTGCTGGTTCCCACCTGCATACCCAGAAGCTAAGAAGGTGGCCGAGGAGGCGCCCCACGAGGCAAGCCGCCATTTGGGAGTGGAGCAGAGCCAGGTCGGTGTTCCCGAAGGCAGCAAGATGTTGCGAGCCACAGCTCCCTGCTGGTTCCCTCCTGCATACCCAGAAGCCAAGAAGGTGGCCGAGGAGGCGGCCCTCGAGGCTCCAGAATTCCCACTGCCCTCTCATCAGCCTGCCCAGAGCTTCGGGCTCTGCGTGCCCCAGATGCACAACCAGGCCTCAGCACTCGTGGACATCCGGGCGGAGCCCCAGAATAGGGGTCCGGCGGTGCCCCCAGCGTGGCCCAAGATGGCGACGGAGGCGTGGTACTTCCCCGCGCAGAGGGGGTCGGCCTGCTGCTTGCCAGCCGCCCCAAGGCTGACAGAGAGGCCCTGTGGAGTCCGCATCTCAGCCCCCAGGGAGAGGAAGAGGATCGCCCACTTTCCCAGCCCCTGCTTGGTCGCAGGTCGCACCGATGCCAAGAGAACCCGGGTGGCCGGCAGCAGCCAACGCTCCAATGGCTCCAGGGTCGGCACACAGCCACGGAAGACTGGTCGCAACAGACGGGGGAGGGCATGCAAGACCTCCACCACACTCAGCTCTAAGCGAATCGTCCGTCGTCCATCCTTACCGACTTGGAAGAAACCCATTATCCTCCGAAGGTCTCGCTGCCAAGTCCCCACCGTCATCCGCCGAGGCTATCTCCAACTGTTCACCAAAGAGTGTCTCAAGTTCTGCGCCTCCCAGCAGGAGGCCGAGGAGAAGGCGCTGAACGAGGAGAAGGTGGCCTACGACTGCAGCCCCAACAAGAACATGTACCTGAATGTGGTCCTGAACACCCTCAAGAGACTGAAGGGCCTGACCCCCAGCTCCATGCCGGGCCTCAGCAGGGCCGCCCTGTACAGCCGCCTCCAGGAGTTCCTGCTCACCCAGGACCAGCTCAAGGAGAACGGCTACCCCTTCCCGCACCCCGAGCGGCCCGGAGGCGCCGTCCTCTTCACTGGCCAGGGGAAGGGGCCCGGCGACTCCTCCTGCAGGGTCTGCTGCCGTTGTGGCACCGACTACCTGGTGTCCTCCTCGGGCCGCTGTCTACGCGACCAGTTGTGTTATTATCACTGGGGGCGGGTCCGCTCCAGCCAAGTGGCTGGAGGCCGGGTTAGCCAGTACACCTGCTGTGCAGCTGCTCCTGGCTCAGTGGGCTGCCAGGTGGCGAAGCAGCACGTGCGGGACGGCCGCAAGGAGAGCCTCCATGGCTTCGTGAAGACCTTCAAGAAAGAGTTTTCCACAGACGCTTATCCAGGAATCTACGCCTTGGACTGTGAGATGTGCTACACCACGCATGGCCTGGAGCTGACCCGCGTCACCGTGGTGGACGCCGACATGCAAGTGGTGTACGACACCTTCGTCAAGCCCGACAACGAGATCGTGGACTACAACACCAGGTTTTCCGGAGTGACCGAGGCCGACGTCGCCAAGACGAGCGTCACGTTGCCCGAAGTCCAAGCCATCCTGCTGAGCTTTTTCAGCGCCCAAACCATCCTCATCGGGCACAGCCTGGAGAGCGATCTGCTGGCCCTCAAGCTGATCCACAGCACCGTGGTGGACACGGCCGTGCTCTTCCCGCACTACCTGGGTTTCCCCTACAAGCGTTCCCTCAGGAATCTCGCGGCCGACTACCTGGGACAGATCATCCAGGACAGCCAGGACGGCCACAACTCCAGCGAGGACGCAAACGCCTGCCTGCAGCTGGCGATGTGGAAGGTTCGACAGCGCGCCCAGATCCAGCCACGCCACCGGTCCGCCTCTCCCGCCGCCCTGGCCTGTCCTGAGCCCCAGGCCTCTTCCCAAACTGCCATCGATCCCGAGAGCTAGCCCTGTCCACCTCGCCGCAAAGCAAAAGAAACTGGAGCAGCCGGCGGCAGGAGAGGGCCAAAAGCCAAGACTAACCCCGACCCCGGACTCCCAGTCCCCCGGAGTCCCTGCCGCGGGCCGTCGTCCCTGTCCCCATCCCTCTGCCCCTCCCAGACCTCTGTCCTTCCAGCAATGGGCTCCCCGAGGCCCCAGCCGCCACTCCCAGTCCCCGGAGACCCTGCCGCCGCCCCTGGCGCCTGTGCCCATCCCTCTGCCCCTCCCAGACCTCTGGCCTTCCACCACTAGCCTCCCCCAGCCCACCTGGACTTCCCCGGCCTCTGACAACAAGGCCAGCCCCCAGGCCCACCAGCCTCCTGATCGTCTTCGTTCTTGGGCCTCTTCCCCTTCTGTGGGGCTGTCTGAACCTCCCCTCCCCCACCCGATTTTTCCCCCGCCCCCGGGGCAGGCGCAGAATAAATGTCTGTATGAAGTTAAAAATTAAAAATAAAAAAAAGCTAAAAACAACTCAAAGTCCTTTGCTTTTGAATGTGCGCTTACCTGGTTTTCTCTAGAGGCACCACTGTGAGGTGGCTCAAGCCCTTAGGCTCTGGAGTTAGACATCTGGGTTCCCATTCCAATTCCACCACTGACTAGCTTTGTCATATTGGACGCATAACTTTTTTGCGCTTCTACTTCTTGATCTTTCAAGTGTCATCAGAAGATAATTAGACACCCACACAATAGCAATGGGAGATTTTAACACCCCACCGTCAACATGAAACAGATCAACGAGACAGAAAGTTGAAAAGGATATCCAGGAACTGAACTTAGCTCTGCACCAAGCAGACCGAATAGACATCTACATTAACTCTCCACCCCAAATCAACAGAATATACATTCTTCTCAGCACCACATCACACTTATTCCAAAACTGACCACATAGTTGGAAGGAAAGCACTCCTCCGCAAATGCAAAAGAACAGAAATTACAACCAACTGTCTCTCAGACCCCAGGGCAGTCAAACTGGACCTCAGGATGAAGAAACTCACTCAAAACCGCTCAACTACACGGAAACGGAGCAATCTGCTCCTGAGTGACTACTGGGTACATAGCGAAATGAAGACAGAATAAAGATGTTCTTTGAAACCAATGAGAACAAAGACACAACATACCAGAATCTCTGGGATACATTGAAAGCAGTGTGTAGAGGGAAACGTAGCATTAAATGCCCACAAGAGAAAGCAGGAAAGATCTAAAATGGACACCCTCACGTCCCAATTCAAAGAACCAGGGAAGCAAGAGCAAACACAATGCCTGAATCAGTCAGTCAACTTCCAACAGGGCTCCAAGAGAGAATGAACCACCATGCCTCTTTAAATCCACGTTTCTATTTGGAATCTTCAATGAGAGATGAGACACTAAGCAGCTAGTTTTGGTGGAATGGCTGATTTTGTCAATGTTTTCGGTGTGTGAGTGTGTGTGTGTGTGTGTATGTATGGATAACTAAATTAAACTGATAATCTGGATGCTTACATTTCCATTCATTTAATTTGTGTATGTGAGCCCACGCACACGTATATACACACACACTAACACTTCCAGAACACTGACTTAGTGAAGAACTGGATTTCCAGTGTGTCAGACAAATTTCAGAAAGCGCTGAAGAAGGGCATTTCTGATGGATTTCACCGTTCCTGGAATTTTATTTTCCTTTATAACTTAGAGTTCTTCTCTGGAGATTTAATAGATAAAAGTCTTTTGCAGTGTACGTTATTTCATTTTATTTTTATAATTTATTTGAATTGTCATTTTAAATTGACAAATAAAAATGATATATATTTATGGTGTACAACATGATGTTTCATGTATGTATACATTGTGGAATGACACAAAAATCAAGCTAATTAACACATTCGTTTCCTCACATACTGATTTTATGGTGATGAGAACATGTTTCAAATCTACTCTGATAGCACATTTCAAGTATACAGTACATAGTTACCCACTGTGGTTGCCGTGCTGTTCAACATATCTCTAGAACTATTCGTATCTGGAATTTTGTATCATTAGACTAACATCTCCCAATCCCTCCCCGGCCCCTGCCTCGGGTAAGCAGCGTTCTGCTCTCTACGACTCTGAGTTCCACTTTTTTACATTGCACATAGAAGTGAGATCGTGCAGTATTTGTATTTCTGTGTTTGCTTTTTAAAACTTTATGATGTATTGATGTATTTTTTCAGACAGTGTCGGAGTCTGTCACCAAGGCTGGAGTACAGTGACACAAACACGGCTCACCACGGCCTCCACCTCCCGGGGTCAAGAGATCCTCCCACTTCAGCCTCCTGAGTAGCTAGGACTACAGGCGTCCAACACCACACCTGGCTAATTTTTGTATTTTTTGTAGAGATGGTTGATCTCCAACTCCTGGGCTCAACTCTTCCTCCTCCCTTCTCCTCCCAAAGTCCTGGGATTACAGGCCTGAGCCACTGTGTCTGGCCTTTGCTTTATTTCACACAGTAGAACATCCTCTAGGCTCATTCATGTTGCTAATGATAAGATTTCTTTCTTTTTCAAGGCTGAATAGGATTCTATTGGATATATGTACTTATATAGAAAGATAGATAGATAGATAGATATACATTTATTATTATTGTTTTGGGGGGGATATGGTTTCGCTCGTGTTCCCCAGGCTGGAGTGCAGTGGCATGATTTCGGCTCACTACAACCTCTGCCTCCCAGGCTGAAGTGATTCTCCTGCCTCAGCTGAGATTAAAGGCATGTCCCATCATGTGCGGCCAATTTTGTGTTTCTAGGAGAGATGGGTTTTCACCATGTTGGCCAGGCTGGTCTCGAACTCCAACAATTCTACTTCAACTATTTATTGGAAACAAATACTTATGTGTGAGAAACAAGATTTTCAAGAGTGAAAGATTTAAAAACGACTTAATTGTACATCAGTAAGAGGCTGGCTAACTAAATCAGAGTACGTTCATCCTTACAGAAGAATACTATGCAGCTAGAACAAAACCAAATGGAGGAAACTCTTCCAAATGGTAACTTGGAATGATGTTCAAGACTTATTGTAAAATAAGTTTACAGTAAGGTGTAAGGTACCTTATGGCAAAATTCTCTCAGAAATGTGTGTGTGTGGATTTCAAGTCATCCCAGTCCTAGAACATTGTGCTCTTTAGAGATGCCATACCTGTCTTTCCCTTTGTAATATCAAAGCAGTAATATCTTCTCTGGAGGCTTGTTGGGTGAATTGAATGGAAGAAAGTTAAGGAGGTACCAGAACCATTGCTGTTTCCCCTCCGTAGCCCTGCCACCCACTAAAGAAAGTTGGATGAGATTACTTAATGATTTCCCATTAAGTTGTATTTCCAAATATCATGATTACCATTTGAATGTAGTTGGTATGGAGCTTCGTGAGTGTGTGCTTCGTTTATTATGCATCACGTTGAGCTCCTTGTTATTTGCCTCCTAGTTATCATAGTAAAACTCTACTCCTCTACTCCGAGGAGCCCCTACCATCCGTATCGTCACTTTCCGGCCCAGCACTCTTCATGCTCGTTCGTTTAAAGCATTCTACATTGGGCAAATGAATCTTGGAAGGCAAAAGCTACTGAATTTAGCGAGTTTGTGGAGGCGTTCCCACCGATCAGCCAGGTGGAGTTCCACACACCCGATGACTGCACAACTCCTATAAGGCAGCAATATGCTGCAAACCCAGACGGCCACTCTTCTCACCCCTCGTCCCTTTGCTGTTCTGGATAATGAGGTCAATAGTCACCTAGGCAACTTGCAAAACTAACTGAAATGGAGAAAGGCCTTCCGGCTGGTGACTAGCCGAGGTCCACCTGGCCCCAATAAGCTGCTGAACAAGAAGGGCTGCCAGAAATTTCCCCCTAGGGAATTTGGTGGAGACGAAGACCTGCTCACTGGACAACGGTTCCTCCCAGGATACCCCCAAGCTGAAGAAGCGGGCTCTGAGCCACCCCCTTTCACCCTCCTTTTCCCCACCCTGGCCTGCTGAAGGTGCGCGTCAGGATGCGGACTACTGAGCCCTAAAGAAATAAGTCCTTCCACTTTGACCCCACGGAGGATTGCCTGTGCGGATCTTCAACGAGTCTACCAGTGTCTAGACACGGGAGCAGTTCTGTCTGGCACAGCAGCTCCCTCAAGGAAGACAAGAGTGAGGAGAAAGGAAACTCAAGTCTGACCATTCTGCCCTGGGAGACAAGAGGAGGATCTCATCTCTCATCTTTCCAAGCAAGGCAACGAGACTTTCTCTCATCTTTCCAAGCAAGGCAAGGAGACTTTTTCTCATGAGGAAACAAAAAGAAGTTGGAAGGAACGAAACCAGCCTGGAAGGTGAATTCCTAAGGATTGCCCATTGAAACTGACAAAATGGCCCTTGTTTGACGAGAGGAATGAGCAGAGCATTGATGTGGTCAAAAAGGACTCGAGTGAGACTTTCCCAGCATGTTTCTACCAAAGCTTTGTCTAAGTTTCGCAAAACACTCTCCTAATAAGCAGATGTTTGGCTCTTCAGAAAGTCAACATGCAAAATGCCTTGAGCGTCCCATAACACTGATGCCATGATGTTGCCTTTGGTCTGCCCTCCTTTTCCTTTGACTGGACCACTGTCATCTCTTGGTAGCCATCGCTTTGATGACGCTTTGTCTTCAGGATCATATTGGCAAAGCCATGTTCCAAATTCCGGTTACAATTTGTCAAACAGGTGCCCCAGGATCGTGATCCCTCCTGTTGAAAATTTCCACTGATAGCTCTCGTCGTCACTGCAGCTGATCTGGGCACAATGGTTTTCACAGCCACTGCAGGATTCATCTTCCACATCTTCTCATCTCTTCTTGAAACAAGCCATACCTCCGTAAAGAGTTGATTTCTTTGGGCTAGTGTCCTTAGAAGCTTTTCTTCAAACATCAATGATTTCTTCATTCTTCCACCCAAGCTTCACCGTCAATTGGATGTTTGCTCTTGCTGCAATTTTAGCGGAATTCAAGTTGCACTGATAGGAGGCCTTTTCAGTGGATGTCTCATCCTTCTTAGTGCCTCCAATGAGATCCAGTTCAGAAAGGTTGTAAGAAGTTAGTACATGTTTATTTTAGTGAAAACGAATTGAAATCCATGCATAGATTTCTCACCATGTACATTTTCTATGAACTTTCGGAAGACCCCCTGTACTGAATATTGCCCAAATCCTGGGAGAGAAGTGGATGCGGTCCACTTCCTGTCTTCAGTTTGCCCACAGTGGAGGAGTGCACAGAGCAGGGAAAGGCAGCCCCAGAGAGAGGCATGCCCTCCAGCATGCGGCAGACTGCTGGCCCAGTCCTGGCTCCATGGGTTGCTGTGTGGGCCCAGCAAGCTGACCAACCTCCCTGAACCTTAATTTAATCCTAGGTAGCCCAATTCCACTCGCTATTATAGGACTGCTGTGCAGGGACAGTCAATTAACTTAAGAAAAGGAACCTAGCTCCAAGGTTGGCAACCGGGAATTCCAGTTGATTCCATGGGCGGACCCCCTGAGGAATCCCCAAGCTGAAGTCTCGTGGAAGATGAGGTTCAGTGTGACTAGACTGAAGCACCAATCCAATGAAGGGGAAGTCCCACCCACTCTGCCCTGTGCCTGTATAAAGGTGAGGCGGGGCGGCCGCGCCACTCATTGAAGCCGCCAGTTGGGAGAGGAGCAGAGCCAGGCCGGTGCTCCCGAAGGCAGCAAGATGTTGCGAGCCACAGCTCCCTGCTGGTTCTCACCTGCATACCCAGAAGCTAAGAAGGTGGCCGAGGAGGCGGCCCACGAGGCAAGCCGCCATTTGGGAGAGGAGCAGAGCCAGGTCGGTGTTCCCGAAGGCAGCAAGATGTTGCGAGCCACAGCTCCCTGCTGGTTCCCACCTGCATGCCCAGAAGCCAAGAAGGTGGCCGAGGAGGCGGCCCTCGAGGCAAGCCGCCAGTTGGGAGAGGAGCAGAGCCAGGCCGGTGCTCCCGAAGGCAGCAAGATGTTGCGAGCCACAGCTCCCTGCTGGTTCCCACCTGCATACCCAGAAGCTAAGAAGGTGGCCGAGGAGGCGCCCCACGAGGCAAGCCGCCATTTGGGAGTGGAGCAGAGCCAGGTCGGTGTTCCCGAAGGCAGCAAGATGTTGCGAGCCACAGCTCCCTGCTGGTTCCCTCCTGCATACCCAGAAGCCAAGAAGGTGGCCGAGGAGGCGGCCCTCGAGGCTCCAGAATTCCCACTGCCCTCTCATCAGCCTGCCCAGAGCTTCGGGCTCTGCGTGCCCCAGATGCACAACCAGGCCTCAGCACTCGTGGACATCCGGGCGGAGCCCCAGAATAGGGGTCCGGCGGTGCCCCCAGCGTGGCCCAAGATGGCGACGGAGGCGTGGTACTTCCCCGCGCAGAGGGGGTCGGCCTGCTGCTTGCCAGCCGCCCCAAGGCTGACAGAGAGGCCCTGTGGAGTCCGCATCTCAGCCCCCAGGGAGAGGAAGAGGATCGCCCACTTTCCCAGCCCCTGCTTGGTCGCAGGTCGCACCGATGCCAAGAGAACCCGGGTGGCCGGCAGCAGCCAACGCTCCAATGGCTCCAGGGTCGGCACACAGCCACGGAAGACTGGTCGCAACAGACGGGGGAGGGCATGCAAGACCTCCACCACACTCAGCTCTAAGCGAATCGTCCGTCGTCCATCCTTACCGACTTGGAAGAAACCCATTATCCTCCGAAGGTCTCGCTGCCAAGTCCCCACCGTCATCCGCCGAGGCTATCTCCAACTGTTCACCAAAGAGTGTCTCAAGTTCTGCGCCTCCCAGCAGGAGGCCGAGGAGAAGGCGCTGAACGAGGAGAAGGTGGCCTACGACTGCAGCCCCAACAAGAACATGTACCTGAATGTGGTCCTGAACACCCTCAAGAGACTGAAGGGCCTGACCCCCAGCTCCATGCCGGGCCTCAGCAGGGCCGCCCTGTACAGCCGCCTCCAGGAGTTCCTGCTCACCCAGGACCAGCTCAAGGAGAACGGCTACCCCTTCCCGCACCCCGAGCGGCCCGGAGGCGCCGTCCTCTTCACTGGCCAGGGGAAGGGGCCCGGCGACTCCTCCTGCAGGGTCTGCTGCCGTTGTGGCACCGACTACCTGGTGTCCTCCTCGGGCCGCTGTCTACGCGACCAGTTGTGTTATTATCACTGGGGGCGGGTCCGCTCCAGCCAAGTGGCTGGAGGCCGGGTTAGCCAGTACACCTGCTGTGCAGCTGCTCCTGGCTCAGTGGGCTGCCAGGTGGCGAAGCAGCACGTGCGGGACGGCCGCAAGGAGAGCCTCCATGGCTTCGTGAAGACCTTCAAGAAAGAGTTTTCCACAGACGCTTATCCAGGAATCTACGCCTTGGACTGTGAGATGTGCTACACCACGCATGGCCTGGAGCTGACCCGCGTCACCGTGGTGGACGCCGACATGCAAGTGGTGTACGACACCTTCGTCAAGCCCGACAACGAGATCGTGGACTACAACACCAGGTTTTCCGGAGTGACCGAGGCCGACGTCGCCAAGACGAGCGTCACGTTGCCCGAAGTCCAAGCCATCCTGCTGAGCTTTTTCAGCGCCCAAACCATCCTCATCGGGCACAGCCTGGAGAGCGATCTGCTGGCCCTCAAGCTGATCCACAGCACCGTGGTGGACACGGCCGTGCTCTTCCCGCACTACCTGGGTTTCCCCTACAAGCGTTCCCTCAGGAATCTCGCGGCCGACTACCTGGGACAGATCATCC
Organism: Pongo pygmaeus; assembly: GCF_028885625.2. NCBI lineage: Eukaryota > Metazoa > Chordata > Mammalia > Primates > Hominidae > Pongo > Pongo pygmaeus. The sequence goes on from NC_072380.2 coordinate 53,867,989, forward strand.
AGGACAGCCAGGACGGCCACAACTCCAGCGAGGACGCAAACGCCTGCCTGCAGCTGGCGATGTGGAAGGTTCGACAGCGCGCCCAGATCCAGCCACGCCACCGGTCCGCCTCTCCCGCCGCCCTGGCCTGTCCTGAGCCCCAGGCCTCTTCCCAAACTGCCATCGATCCCGAGAGCTAGCCCTGTCCACCTCGCCGCAAAGCGAAAGAAACTGGAGCAGCCGGCGGCAGGAGAGGGCCAAAAGCCAAGACTAACCCCGACCCCGGACTCCCAGTCCCCCGGAGTCCCTGCCGCGGGCCGTCGTCCCTGTCCCCATCCCTCTGCCCCTCCCAGACCTCTGTCCTTCCAGCAATGGGCTCCCCGAGGCCCCAGCCGCCACTCCCAGTCCCCGGAGACCCTGCCGCCGCCCCTGGCGCCTGTGCCCATCCCTCTGCCCCTCCCAGACCTCTGGCCTTCCACCACTAGCCTCCCCCAGCCCACCTGGACTTCCCCGGCCTCTGACAACAAGGCCAGCCCCCAGGCCCACCAGCCTCCTGATCGTCTTCGTTCTTGGGCCTCTTCCCCTTCTGTGGGGCTGTCTGAACCTCCCCTCCCCCACCCGATTTTTCCCCCGCCCCCGGGGCAGGCGCAGAATAAATGTCTGTATGAAGTTAAAAATTAAAAATAAAAAAAAGCTAAAAACAACTCAAAGTCCTTTGCTTTTGAATGTGCGCTTACCTGGTTTTCTCTAGAGGCACCACTGTGAGGTGGCTCAAGCCCTTAGGCTCTGGAGTTAGACATCTGGGTTCCCATTCCAATTCCACCACTGACTAGCTTTGTCATATTGGACGCATAACTTTTTTGCGCTTCTACTTCTTGATCTTTCAAGTGTCATCAGAAGATAATTAGACACCCACACAATAGCAATGGGAGATTTTAACACCCCACCGTCAACATGAAACAGATCAACGAGACAGAAAGTTGAAAAGGATATCCAGGAACTGAACTTAGCTCTGCACCAAGCAGACCGAATAGACATCTACATTAACTCTCCACCCCAAATCAACAGAATATACATTCTTCTCAGCACCACATCACACTTATTCCAAAACTGACCACATAGTTGGAAGGAAAGCACTCCTCCGCAAATGCAAAAGAACAGAAATTACAACCAACTGTCTCTCAGACCCCAGGGCAGTCAAACTGGACCTCAGGATGAAGAAACTCACTCAAAACCGCTCAACTACACGGAAACGGAGCAATCTGCTCCTGAGTGACTACTGGGTACATAGCGAAATGAAGACAGAATAAAGATGTTCTTTGAAACCAATGAGAACAAAGACACAACATACCAGAATCTCTGGGATACATTGAAAGCAGTGTGTAGAGGGAAACGTAGCATTAAATGCCCACAAGAGAAAGCAGGAAAGATCTAAAATGGACACCCTCACGTCCCAATTCAAAGAACCAGGGAAGCAAGAGCAAACACAATGCCTGAATCAGTCAGTCAACTTCCAACAGGGCTCCAAGAGAGAATGAACCACCATGCCTCTTTAAATCCACGTTTCTATTTGGAATCTTCAATGAGAGATGAGACACTAAGCAGCTAGTTTTGGTGGAATGGCTGATTTTGTCAATGTTTTCGGTGTGTGAGTGTGTGTGTGTGTGTGTATGTATGGATAACTAAATTAAACTGATAATCTGGATGCTTACATTTCCATTCATTTAATTTGTGTATGTGAGCCCACGCACACGTATATACACACACACTAACACTTCCAGAACACTGACTTAGTGAAGAACTGGATTTCCAGTGTGTCAGACAAATTTCAGAAAGCGCTGAAGAAGGGCATTTCTGATGGATTTCACCGTTCCTGGAATTTTATTTTCCTTTATAACTTAGAGTTCTTCTCTGGAGATTTAATAGATAAAAGTCTTTTGCAGTGTACGTTATTTCATTTTATTTTTATAATTTATTTGAATTGTCATTTTAAATTGACAAATAAAAATGATATATATTTATGGTGTACAACATGATGTTTCATGTATGTATACATTGTGGAATGACACAAAAATCAAGCTAATTAACACATTCGTTTCCTCACATACTGATTTTATGGTGATGAGAACATGTTTCAAATCTACTCTGATAGCACATTTCAAGTATACAGTACATAGTTACCCACTGTGGTTGCCGTGCTGTTCAACATATCTCTAGAACTATTCGTATCTGGAATTTTGTATCATTAGACTAACATCTCCCAATCCCTCCCCGGCCCCTGCCTCGGGTAAGCAGCGTTCTGCTCTCTACGACTCTGAGTTCCACTTTTTTACATTGCACATAGAAGTGAGATCGTGCAGTATTTGTATTTCTGTGTTTGCTTTTTAAAACTTTATGATGTATTGATGTATTTTTTCAGACAGTGTCGGAGTCTGTCACCAAGGCTGGAGTACAGTGACACAAACACGGCTCACCACGGCCTCCACCTCCCGGGGTCAAGAGATCCTCCCACTTCAGCCTCCTGAGTAGCTAGGACTACAGGCGTCCAACACCACACCTGGCTAATTTTTGTATTTTTTGTAGAGATGGTTGATCTCCAACTCCTGGGCTCAACTCTTCCTCCTCCCTTCTCCTCCCAAAGTCCTGGGATTACAGGCCTGAGCCACTGTGTCTGGCCTTTGCTTTATTTCACACAGTAGAACATCCTCTAGGCTCATTCATGTTGCTAATGATAAGATTTCTTTCTTTTTCAAGGCTGAATAGGATTCTATTGGATATATGTACTTATATAGAAAGATAGATAGATAGATAGATATACATTTATTATTATTGTTTTGGGGGGGATATGGTTTCGCTCGTGTTCCCCAGGCTGGAGTGCAGTGGCATGATTTCGGCTCACTACAACCTCTGCCTCCCAGGCTGAAGTGATTCTCCTGCCTCAGCTGAGATTAAAGGCATGTCCCATCATGTGCGGCCAATTTTGTGTTTCTAGGAGAGATGGGTTTTCACCATGTTGGCCAGGCTGGTCTCGAACTCCAACAATTCTACTTCAACTATTTATTGGAAACAAATACTTATGTGTGAGAAACAAGATTTTCAAGAGTGAAAGATTTAAAAACGACTTAATTGTACATCAGTAAGAGGCTGGCTAACTAAATCAGAGTACGTTCATCCTTACAGAAGAATACTATGCAGCTAGAACAAAACCAAATGGAGGAAACTCTTCCAAATGGTAACTTGGAATGATGTTCAAGACTTATTGTAAAATAAGTTTACAGTAAGGTGTAAGGTACCTTATGGCAAAATTCTCTCAGAAATGTGTGTGTGTGGATTTCAAGTCATCCCAGTCCTAGAACATTGTGCTCTTTAGAGATGCCATACCTGTCTTTCCCTTTGTAATATCAAAGCAGTAATATCTTCTCTGGAGGCTTGTTGGGTGAATTGAATGGAAGAAAGTTAAGGAGGTACCAGAACCATTGCTGTTTCCCCTCCGTAGCCCTGCCACCCACTAAAGAAAGTTGGATGAGATTACTTAATGATTTCCCATTAAGTTGTATTTCCAAATATCATGATTACCATTTGAATGTAGTTGGTATGGAGCTTCGTGAGTGTGTGCTTCGTTTATTATGCATCACGTTGAGCTCCTTGTTATTTGCCTCCTAGTTATCATAGTAAAACTCTACTCCTCTACTCCGAGGAGCCCCTACCATCCGTATCGTCACTTTCCGGCCCAGCACTCTTCATGCTCGTTCGTTTAAAGCATTCTACATTGGGCAAATGAATCTTGGAAGGCAAAAGCTACTGAATTTAGCGAGTTTGTGGAGGCGTTCCCACCGATCAGCCAGGTGGAGTTCCACACACCCGATGACTGCACAACTCCTATAAGGCAGCAATATGCTGCAAACCCAGACGGCCACTCTTCTCACCCCTCGTCCCTTTGCTGTTCTGGATAATGAGGTCAATAGTCACCTAGGCAACTTGCAAAACTAACTGAAATGGAGAAAGGCCTTCCGGCTGGTGACTAGCCGAGGTCCACCTGGCCCCAATAAGCTGCTGAACAAGAAGGGCTGCCAGAAATTTCCCCCTAGGGAATTTGGTGGAGACGAAGACCTGCTCACTGGACAACGGTTCCTCCCAGGATACCCCCAAGCTGAAGAAGCGGGCTCTGAGCCACCCCCTTTCACCCTCCTTTTCCCCACCCTGGCCTGCTGAAGGTGCGCGTCAGGATGCGGACTACTGAGCCCTAAAGAAATAAGTCCTTCCACTTTGACCCCACGGAGGATTGCCTGTGCGGATCTTCAACGAGTCTACCAGTGTCTAGACACGGGAGCAGTTCTGTCTGGCACAGCAGCTCCCTCAAGGAAGACAAGAGTGAGGAGAAAGGAAACTCAAGTCTGACCATTCTGCCCTGGGAGACAAGAGGAGGATCTCATCTCTCATCTTTCCAAGCAAGGCAACGAGACTTTCTCTCATCTTTCCAAGCAAGGCAAGGAGACTTTTTCTCATGAGGAAACAAAAAGAAGTTGGAAGGAACGAAACCAGCCTGGAAGGTGAATTCCTAAGGATTGCCCATTGAAACTGACAAAATGGCCCTTGTTTGACGAGAGGAATGAGCAGAGCATTGATGTGGTCAAAAAGGACTCGAGTGAGACTTTCCCAGCATGTTTCTACCAAAGCTTTGTCTAAGTTTCGCAAAACACTCTCCTAATAAGCAGATGTTTGGCTCTTCAGAAAGTCAACATGCAAAATGCCTTGAGCGTCCCATAACACTGATGCCATGATGTTGCCTTTGGTCTGCCCTCCTTTTCCTTTGACTGGACCACTGTCATCTCTTGGTAGCCATCGCTTTGATGACGCTTTGTCTTCAGGATCATATTGGCAAAGCCATGTTCCAAATTCCGGTTACAATTTGTCAAACAGGTGCCCCAGGATCGTGATCCCTCCTGTTGAAAATTTCCACTGATAGCTCTCGTCGTCACTGCAGCTGATCTGGGCACAATGGTTTTCACAGCCACTGCAGGATTCATCTTCCACATCTTCTCATCTCTTCTTGAAACAAGCCATACCTCCGTAAAGAGTTGATTTCTTTGGGCTAGTGTCCTTAGAAGCTTTTCTTCAAACATCAATGATTTCTTCATTCTTCCACCCAAGCTTCACCGTCAATTGGATGTTTGCTCTTGCTGCAATTTTAGCGGAATTCAAGTTGCACTGATAGGAGGCCTTTTCAGTGGATGTCTCATCCTTCTTAGTGCCTCCAATGAGATCCAGTTCAGAAAGGTTGTAAGAAGTTAGTACATGTTTATTTTAGTGAAAACGAATTGAAATCCATGCATAGATTTCTCACCATGTACATTTTCTATGAACTTTCGGAAGACCCCCTGTACTGAATATTGCCCAAATCCTGGGAGAGAAGTGGATGCGGTCCACTTCCTGTCTTCAGTTTGCCCACAGTGGAGGAGTGCACAGAGCAGGGAAAGGCAGCCCCAGAGAGAGGCATGCCCTCCAGCATGCGGCAGACTGCTGGCCCAGTCCTGGCTCCATGGGTTGCTGTGTGGGCCCAGCAAGCTGACCAACCTCCCTGAACCTTAATTTAATCCTAGGTAGCCCAATTCCACTCGCTATTATAGGACTGCTGTGCAGGGACAGTCAATTAACTTAAGAAAAGGAACCTAGCTCCAAGGTTGGCAACCGGGAATTCCAGTTGATTCCATGGGCGGACCCCCTGAGGAATCCCCAAGCTGAAGTCTCGTGGAAGATGAGGTTCAGTGTGACTAGACTGAAGCACCAATCCAATGAAGGGGAAGTCCCACCCACTCTGCCCTGTGCCTGTATAAAGGTGAGGCGGGGCGGCCGCGCCACTCATTGAAGCCGCCAGTTGGGAGAGGAGCAGAGCCAGGCCGGTGCTCCCGAAGGCAGCAAGATGTTGCGAGCCACAGCTCCCTGCTGGTTCTCACCTGCATACCCAGAAGCTAAGAAGGTGGCCGAGGAGGCGGCCCACGAGGCAAGCCGCCATTTGGGAGAGGAGCAGAGCCAGGTCGGTGTTCCCGAAGGCAGCAAGATGTTGCGAGCCACAGCTCCCTGCTGGTTCCCACCTGCATGCCCAGAAGCCAAGAAGGTGGCCGAGGAGGCGGCCCTCGAGGCAAGCCGCCAGTTGGGAGAGGAGCAGAGCCAGGCCGGTGCTCCCGAAGGCAGCAAGATGTTGCGAGCCACAGCTCCCTGCTGGTTCCCACCTGCATACCCAGAAGCCAAGAAGGTGGCCGAGGAGGCGCCCCACGAGGCAAGCCGCCATTTGGGAGTGGAGCAGAGCCAGGTCGGTGTTCCCGAAGGCAGCAAGATGTTGCGAGCCACAGCTCCCTGCTGGTTCCCTCCTGCATACCCAGAAGCCAAGAAGGTGGCCGAGGAGGCGGCCCTCGAGGCTCCAGAATTCCCACTGCCCTCTCATCAGCCTGCCCAGAGCTTCGGGCTCTGCGTGCCCCAGATGCACAACCAGGCCTCAGCACTCGTGGACATCCGGGCGGAGCCCCAGAATAGGGGTCCGGCGGTGCCCCCAGCGTGGCCCAAGATGGCGACGGAGGCGTGGTACTTCCCCGCGCAGAGGGGGTCGGCCTGCTGCTTGCCAGCCGCCCCAAGGCTGACAGAGAGGCCCTGTGGAGTCCGCATCTCAGCCCCCAGGGAGAGGAAGAGGATCGCCCACTTTCCCAGCCCCTGCTTGGTCGCAGGTCGCACCGATGCCAAGAGAACCCGGGTGGCCGGCAGCAGCCAACGCTCCAATGGCTCCAGGGTCGGCACACAGCCACGGAAGACTGGTCGCAACAGACGGGGGAGGGCATGCAAGACCTCCACCACACTCAGCTCTAAGCGAATCGTCCGTCGTCCATCCTTACCGACTTGGAAGAAACCCATTATCCTCCGAAGGTCTCGCTGCCAAGTCCCCACCGTCATCCGCCGAGGCTATCTCCAACTGTTCACCAAAGAGTGTCTCAAGTTCTGCGCCTCCCAGCAGGAGGCCGAGGAGAAGGCGCTGAACGAGGAGAAGGTGGCCTACGACTGCAGCCCCAACAAGAACATGTACCTGAATGTGGTCCTGAACACCCTCAAGAGACTGAAGGGCCTGACCCCCAGCTCCATGCCGGGCCTCAGCAGGGCCGCCCTGTACAGCCGCCTCCAGGAGTTCCTGCTCACCCAGGACCAGCTCAAGGAGAACGGCTACCCCTTCCCGCACCCCGAGCGGCCCGGAGGCGCCGTCCTCTTCACTGGCCAGGGGAAGGGGCCCGGCGACTCCTCCTGCAGGGTCTGCTGCCGTTGTGGCACCGACTACCTGGTGTCCTCCTCGGGCCGCTGTCTACGCGACCAGTTGTGTTATTATCACTGGGGGCGGGTCCGCTCCAGCCAAGTGGCTGGAGGCCGGGTTAGCCAGTACACCTGCTGTGCAGCTGCTCCTGGCTCAGTGGGCTGCCAGGTGGCGAAGCAGCACGTGCGGGACGGCCGCAAGGAGAGCCTCCATGGCTTCGTGAAGACCTTCAAGAAAGAGTTTTCCACAGACGCTTATCCAGGAATCTACGCCTTGGACTGTGAGATGTGCTACACCACGCATGGCCTGGAGCTGACCCGCGTCACCGTGGTGGACGCCGACATGCAAGTGGTGTACGACACCTTCGTCAAGCCCGACAACGAGATCGTGGACTACAACACCAGGTTTTCCGGAGTGACCGAGGCCGACGTCGCCAAGACGAGCGTCACGTTGCCCGAAGTCCAAGCCATCCTGCTGAGCTTTTTCAGCGCCCAAACCATCCTCATCGGGCACAGCCTGGAGAGCGATCTGCTGGCCCTCAAGCTGATCCACAGCACCGTGGTGGACACGGCCGTGCTCTTCCCGCACTACCTGGGTTTCCCCTACAAGCGTTCCCTCAGGAATCTCGCGGCCGACTACCTGGGACAGATCATCCAGGACAGCCAGGACGGCCACAACTCCAGCGAGGACGCAAACGCCTGCCTGCAGCTGGCGATGTGGAAGGTTCGACAGCGCGCCCAGATCCAGCCACGCCACCGGTCCGCCTCTCCCGCCGCCCTGGCCTGTCCTGAGCCCCAGGCCTCTTCCCAAACTGCCATCGATCCCGAGAGCTAGCCCTGTCCACCTCGCCGCAAAGCGAAAGAAACTGGAGCAGCCGGCGGCAGGAGAGGGCCAAAAGCCAAGACTAACCCCGACCCCGGACTCCCAGTCCCCCGGAGTCCCTGCCGCGGGCCGTCGTCCCTGTCCCCATCCCTCTGCCCCTCCCAGACCTCTGTCCTTCCAGCAATGGGCTCCCCGAGGCCCCAGCCGCCACTCCCAGTCCCCGGAGACCCTGCCGCCGCCCCTGGCGCCTGTGCCCATCCCTCTGCCCCTCCCAGACCTCTGGCCTTCCACCACTAGCCTCCCCCAGCCCACCTGGACTTCCCCGGCCTCTGACAACAAGGCCAGCCCCCAGGCCCACCAGCCTCCTGATCGTCTTCGTTCTTGGGCCTCTTCCCCTTCTGTGGGGCTGTCTGAACCTCCCCTCCCCCACCCGATTTTTCCCCCGCCCCCGGGGCAGGCGCAGAATAAATGTCTGTATGAAGTTAAAAATTAAAAATAAAAAAAAGCTAAAAACAACTCAAAGTCCTTTGCTTTTGAATGTGCGCTTACCTGGTTTTCTCTAGAGGCACCACTGTGAGGTGGCTCAAGCCCTTAGGCTCTGGAGTTAGACATCTGGGTTCCCATTCCAATTCCACCACTGACTAGCTTTGTCATATTGGACGCATAACTTTTTTGCGCTTCTACTTCTTGATCTTTCAAGTGTCATCAGAAGATAATTAGACACCCACACAATAGCAATGGGAGATTTTAACACCCCACCGTCAACATGAAACAGATCAACGAGACAGAAAGTTGAAAAGGATATCCAGGAACTGAACTTAGCTCTGCACCAAGCAGACCGAATAGACATCTACATTAACTCTCCACCCCAAATCAACAGAATATACATTCTTCTCAGCACCACATCACACTTATTCCAAAACTGACCACATAGTTGGAAGGAAAGCACTCCTCCGCAAATGCAAAAGAACAGAAATTACAACCAACTGTCTCTCAGACCCCAGGGCAGTCAAACTGGACCTCAGGATGAAGAAACTCACTCAAAACCGCTCAACTACACGGAAACGGAGCAATCTGCTCCTGAGTGACTACTGGGTACATAGCGAAATGAAGACAGAATAAAGATGTTCTTTGAAACCAATGAGAACAAAGACACAACATACCAGAATCTCTGGGATACATTGAAAGCAGTGTGTAGAGGGAAACGTAGCATTAAATGCCCACAAGAGAAAGCAGGAAAGATCTAAAATGGACACCCTCACGTCCCAATTCAAAGAACCAGGGAAGCAAGAGCAAACACAATGCCTGAATCAGTCAGTCAACTTCCAACAGGGCTCCAAGAGAGAATGAACCACCATGCCTCTTTAAATCCACGTTTCTATTTGGAATCTTCAATGAGAGATGAGACACTAAGCAGCTAGTTTTGGTGGAATGGCTGATTTTGTCAATGTTTTCGGTGTGTGAGTGTGTGTGTGTGTGTGTATGTATGGATAACTAAATTAAACTGATAATCTGGATGCTTACATTTCCATTCATTTAATTTGTGTATGTGAGCCCACGCACACGTATATACACACACACTAACACTTCCAGAACACTGACTTAGTGAAGAACTGGATTTCCAGTGTGTCAGACAAATTTCAGAAAGCGCTGAAGAAGGGCATTTCTGATGGATTTCACCGTTCCTGGAATTTTATTTTCCTTTATAACTTAGAGTTCTTCTCTGGAGATTTAATAGATAAAAGTCTTTTGCAGTGTACGTTATTTCATTTTATTTTTATAATTTATTTGAATTGTCATTTTAAATTGACAAATAAAAATGATATATATTTATGGTGTACAACATGATGTTTCATGTATGTATACATTGTGGAATGACACAAAAATCAAGCTAATTAACACATTCGTTTCCTCACATACTGAGTTTATGGTGATGAGAACATGTTTCAAATCTACTCTGATAGCACATTTCAAGTATACAGTACATAGTTACCCACTGTGGTTGCCGTGCTGTTCAACATATCTCTAGAACTATTCGTATCTGGAATTTTGTATCATTAGACTAACATCTCCCAATCCCTCCCCGGCCCCTGCCTCGGGTAAGCAGCGTTCTGCTCTCTACGACTCTGAGTTCCACTTTTTTACATTGCACATAGAAGTGAGATCGTGCAGTATTTGTATTTCTGTGTTTGCTTTTTAAAACTTTATGATGTATTGATGTATTTTTTCAGACAGTGTCGGAGTCTGTCACCAAGGCTGGAGTACAGTGACACAAACACGGCTCACCACGGCCTCCACCTCCCGGGGTCAAGAGATCCTCCCACTTCAGCCTCCTGAGTAGCTAGGACTACAGGCGTCCAACACCACACCTGGCTAATTTTTGTATTTTTTGTAGAGATGGTTGATCTCCAACTCCTGGGCTCAACTCTTCCTCCTCCCTTCTCCTCCCAAAGTCCTGGGATTACAGGCCTGAGCCACTGTGTCTGGCCTTTGCTTTATTTCACACAGTAGAACATCCTCTAGGCTCATTCATGTTGCTAATGATAAGATTTCTTTCTTTTTCAAGGCTGAATAGGATTCTATTGGATATATGTACTTATATAGAAAGATAGATAGATAGATAGATATACATTTATTATTATTGTTTTGGGGGGGATATGGTTTCGCTCGTGTTCCCCAGGCTGGAGTGCAGTGGCATGATTTCGGCTCACTACAACCTCTGCCTCCCAGGCTGAAGTGATTCTCCTGCCTCAGCTGAGATTAAAGGCATGTCCCATCATGTGCGGCCAATTTTGTGTTTCTAGGAGAGATGGGTTTTCACCATGTTGGCCAGGCTGGTCTCGAACTCCAACAATTCTACTTCAACTATTTATTGGAAACAAATACTTATGTGTGAGAAACAAGATTTTCAAGAGTGAAAGATTTAAAAACGACTTAATTGTACATCAGTAAGAGGCTGGCTAACTAAATCAGAGTACGTTCATCCTTACAGAAGAATACTATGCAGCTAGAACAAAACCAAATGGAGGAAACTCTTCCAAATGGTAACTTGGAATGATGTTCAAGACTTATTGTAAAATAAGTTTACAGTAAGGTGTAAGGTACCTTATGGCAAAATTCTCTCAGAAATGTGTGTGTGTGGATTTCAAGTCATCCCAGTCCTAGAACATTGTGCTCTTTAGAGATGCCATACCTGTCTTTCCCTTTGTAATATCAAAGCAGTAATATCTTCTCTGGAGGCTTGTTGGGTGAATTGAATGGAAGAAAGTTAAGGAGGTACCAGAACCATTGCTGTTTCCCCTCCGTAGCCCTGCCACCCACTAAAGAAAGTTGGATGAGATTACTTAATGATTTCCCATTAAGTTGTATTTCCAAATATCATGATTACCATTTGAATGTAGTTGGTATGGAGCTTCGTGAGTGTGTGCTTCGTTTATTATGCATCACGTTGAGCTCCTTGTTATTTGCCTCCTAGTTATCATAGTAAAACTCTACTCCTCTACTCCGAGGAGCCCCTACCATCCGTATCGTCACTTTCCGGCCCAGCACTCTTCATGCTCGTTCGTTTAAAGCATTCTACATTGGGCAAATGAATCTTGGAAGGCAAAAGCTACTGAATTTAGCGAGTTTGTGGAGGCGTTCCCACCGATCAGCCAGGTGGAGTTCCACACACCCGATGACTGCACAACTCCTATAAGGCAGCAATATGCTGCAAACCCAGACGGCCACTCTTCTCACCCCTCGTCCCTTTGCTGTTCTGGATAATGAGGTCAATAGTCACCTAGGCAACTTGCAAAACTAACTGAAATGGAGAAAGGCCTTCCGGCTGGTGACTAGCCGAGGTCCACCTGGCCCCAATAAGCTGCTGAACAAGAAGGGCTGCCAGAAATTTCCCCCTAGGGAATTTGGTGGAGACGAAGACCTGCTCACTGGACAACGGTTCTTCCCAGGATACCCCCAAGCTGAAGAAGCGGGCTCTGAGCCACCCCCTTTCACCCTCCTTTTCCCCACCCTGGCCTGCTGAAGGTGCGCGTCAGGATGCGGACTACTGAGCCCTAAAGAAATAAGTCCTTCCACTTTGACCCCACGGAGGATTGCCTGTGCGGATCTTCAACGAGTCTACCAGTGTCTAGACACGGGAGCAGTTCTGTCTGGCACAGCAGCTCCCTCAAGGAAGACAAGAGTGAGGAGAAAGGAAACTCAAGTCTGACCATTCTGCCCTGGGAGACAAGAGGAGGATCTCATCTCTCATCTTTCCAAGCAAGGCAACGAGACTTTCTCTCATCTTTCCAAGCAAGGCAAGGAGACTTTTTCTCATGAGGAAACAAAAAGAAGTTGGAAGGAACGAAACCAGCCTGGAAGGTGAATTCCTAAGGATTGCCCATTGAAACTGACAAAATGGCCCTTGTTTGACGAGAGGAATGAGCAGAGCATTGATGTGGTCAAAAAGGACTCGAGTGAGACTTTCCCAGCATGTTTCTACCAAAGCTTTGTCTAAGTTTCGCAAAACACTCTCCTAATAAGCAGATGTTTGGCTCTTCAGAAAGTCAACATGCAAAATGCCTTGAGCGTCCCATAACACTGATGCCATGATGTTGCCTTTGGTCTGCCCTCCTTTTCCTTTGACTGGACCACTGTCATCTCTTGGTAGCCATCGCTTTGATGACGCTTTGTCTTCAGGATCATATTGGCAAAGCCATGTTCCAAATTCCGGTTACAATTTGTCAAACAGGTGCCCCAGGATCGTGATCCCTCCTGTTGAAAATTTCCACTGATAGCTCTCGTCGTCACTGCAGCTGATCTGGGCACAATGGTTTTCACAGCCACTGCAGGATTCATCTTCCACATCTTCTCATCTCTTCTTGAAACAAGCCATACCTCCGTAAAGAGTTGATTTCTTTGGGCTAGTGTCCTTAGAAGCTTTTCTTCAAACATCAATGATTTCTTCATTCTTCCACCCAAGCTTCACCGTCAATTGGATGTTTGCTCTTGCTGCAATTTTAGCGGAATTCAAGTTGCACTGATAGGAGGCCTTTTCAGTGGATGTCTCATCCTTCTTAGTGCCTCCAATGAGATCCAGTTCAGAAAGGTTGTAAGAAGTTAGTACATGTTTATTTTAGTGAAAACGAATTGAAATCCATGCATAGATTTCTCACCATGTACATTTTCTATGAACTTTCAGAAGACCCCCTGTACTGAATATTGCCCAAATCCTGGGAGAGAAGTGGATGCGGTCCACTTCCTGTCTTCAGTTTGCCCACAGTGGAGGAGTGCACAGAGCAGGGAAAGGCAGCCCCAGAGAGAGGCATGCCCTCCAGCATGTGGCAGACTGCTGGCACAGTCCTGGCTCCATGGGTTGCTGTGTGGGCCCAGCAAGCTGACCAACCTCCCTGAACCTTAATTTAATCCTAGGTAGCCCAATTCCACTCGCTATTATAGGACTGCTGTGCAGGGACAGTCAATTAACTTAAGAAAAGGAACCTAGCTCCAAGGTTGGCAACCGGGAATTCCAGTTGATTCCATGGGCGGACCCCCTGAGGAATCCCCAAGCTGAAGTCTCGTGGAAGATGAGGTTCAGTGTGACTAGACTGAAGCACCAATCCAATGAAGGGGAAGTCCCACCCACTCTGCCCTGTGCCTGTATAAAGGTGAGGCGGGGCGGCCGCGCCACTCATTGAAGCCGCCAGTTGGGAGAGGAGCAGAGCCAGGCCGGTGCTCCCGAAGGCAGCAAGATGTTGCGAGCCACAGCTCCCTGCTGGTTCTCACCTGCATACCCAGAAGCTAAGAAGGTGGCCGAGGAGGCGGCCCACGAGGCAAGCCGCCATTTGGGAGAGGAGCAGAGCCAGGTCGGTGTTCCCGAAGGCAGCAAGATGTTGCGAGCCACAGCTCCCTGCTGGTTCCCACCTGCATGCCCAGAAGCCAAGAAGGTGGCCGAGGAGGCGGCCCTCGAGGCAAGCCGCCAGTTGGGAGAGGAGCAGAGCCAGGCCGGTGCTCCCGAAGGCAGCAAGATGTTGCGAGCCACAGCTCCCTGCTGGTTCCCACCTGCATACCCAGAAGCCAAGAAGGTGGCCGAGGAGGCGCCCCACGAGGCAAGCCGCCATTTGGGAGTGGAGCAGAGCCAGGTCGGTGTTCCCGAAGGCAGCAAGATGTTGCGAGCCACAGCTCCCTGCTGGTTCCCTCCTGCATACCCAGAAGCCAAGAAGGTGGCCGAGGAGGCGGCCCTCGAGGCTCCAGAATTCCCACTGCCCTCTCATCAGCCTGCCCAGAGCTTCGGGCTCTGCGTGCCCCAGATGCACAACCAGGCCTCAGCACTCGTGGACATCCGGGCGGAGCCCCAGAATAGGGGTCCGGCGGTGCCCCCAGCGTGGCCCAAGATGGCGACGGAGGCGTGGTACTTCCCCGCGCAGAGGGGGTCGGCCTGCTGCTTGCCAGCCGCCCCAAGGCTGACAGAGAGGCCCTGTGGAGTCCGCATCTCAGCCCCCAGGGAGAGGAAGAGGATCGCCCACTTTCCCAGCCCCTGCTTGGTCGCAGGTCGCACCGATGCCAAGAGAACCCGGGTGGCCGGCAGCAGCCAACGCTCCAATGGCTCCAGGGTCGGCACACAGCCACGGAAGACTGGTCGCAACAGACGGGGGAGGGCATGCAAGACCTCCACCACACTCAGCTCTAAGCGAATCGTCCGTCGTCCATCCTTACCGACTTGGAAGAAACCCATTATCCTCCGAAGGTCTCGCTGCCAAGTCCCCACCGTCATCCGCCGAGGCTATCTCCAACTGTTCACCAAAGAGTGTCTCAAGTTCTGCGCCTCCCAGCAGGAGGCCGAGGAGAAGGCGCTGAACGAGGAGAAGGTGGCCTACGACTGCAGCCCCAACAAGAACATGTACCTGAATGTGGTCCTGAACACCCTCAAGAGACTGAAGGGCCTGACCCCCAGCTCCATGCCGGGCCTCAGCAGGGCCGCCCTGTACAGCCGCCTCCAGGAGTTCCTGCTCACCCAGGACCAGCTCAAGGAGAACGGCTACCCCTTCCCGCACCCCGAGCGGCCCGGAGGCGCCGTCCTCTTCACTGGCCAGGGGAAGGGGCCCGGCGACTCCTCCTGCAGGGTCTGCTGCCGTTGTGGCACCGACTACCTGGTGTCCTCCTCGGGCCGCTGTCTACGCGACCAGTTGTGTTATTATCACTGGGGGCGGGTCCGCTCCAGCCAAGTGGCTGGAGGCCGGGTTAGCCAGTACACCTGCTGTGCAGCTGCTCCTGGCTCAGTGGGCTGCCAGGTGGCGAAGCAGCACGTGCGGGACGGCCGCAAGGAGAGCCTCCATGGCTTCGTGAAGACCTTCAAGAAAGAGTTTTCCACAGACGCTTATCCAGGAATCTACGCCTTGGACTGTGAGATGTGCTACACCACGCATGGCCTGGAGCTGACCCGCGTCACCGTGGTGGACGCCGACATGCAAGTGGTGTACGACACCTTCGTCAAGCCCGACAACGAGATCGTGGACTACAACACCAGGTTTTCCGGAGTGACCGAGGCCGACGTCGCCAAGACGAGCGTCACGTTGCCCGAAGTCCAAGCCATCCTGCTGAGCTTTTTCAGCGCCCAAACCATCCTCATCGGGCACAGCCTGGAGAGCGATCTGCTGGCCCTCAAGCTGATCCACAGCACCGTGGTGGACACGGCCGTGCTCTTCCCGCACTACCTGGGTTTCCCCTACAAGCGTTCCCTCAGGAATCTCGCGGCCGACTACCTGGGACAGATCATCCAGGACAGCCAGGACGGCCACAACTCCAGCGAGGACGCAAACGCCTGCCTGCAGCTGGCGATGTGGAAGGTTCGACAGCGCGCCCAGATCCAGCCACGCCACCGGTCCGCCTCTCCCGCCGCCCTGGCCTGTCCTGAGCCCCAGGCCTCTTCCCAAACTGCCATCGATCCCGAGAGCTAGCCCTGTCCACCTCGCCGCAAAGCGAAAGAAACTGGAGCAGCCGGCGGCAGGAGAGGGCCAAAAGCCAAGACTAACCCCGACCCCGGACTCCCAGTCCCCCGGAGTCCCTGCCGCGGGCCGTCGTCCCTGTCCCCATCCCTCTGCCCCTCCCAGACCTCTGTCCTTCCAGCAATGGGCTCCCCGAGGCCCCAGCCGCCACTCCCAGTCCCCGGAGACCCTGCCGCCGCCCCTGGCGCCTGTGCCCATCCCTCTGCCCCTCCCAGACCTCTGGCCTTCCACCACTAGCCTCCCCCAGCCCACCTGGACTTCCCCGGCCTCTGACAACAAGGCCAGCCCCCAGGCCCACCAGCCTCCTGATCGTCTTCGTTCTTGGGCCTCTTCCCCTTCTGTGGGGCTGTCTGAACCTCCCCTCCCCCACCCGATTTTTCCCCCGCCCCCGGGGCAGGCGCAGAATAAATGTCTGTATGAAGTTAAAAATTAAAAATAAAAAAAAGCTAAAAACAACTCAAAGTCCTTTGCTTTTGAATGTGCGCTTACCTGGTTTTCTCTAGAGGCACCACTGTGAGGTGGCTCAAGCCCTTAGGCTCTGGAGTTAGACATCTGGGTTCCCATTCCAATTCCACCACTGACTAGCTTTGTCATATTGGACGCATAACTTTTTTGCGCTTCTACTTCTTGATCTTTCAAGTGTCATCAGAAGATAATTAGACACCCACACAATAGCAATGGGAGATTTTAACACCCCACCGTCAACATGAAACAGATCAACGAGACAGAAAGTTGAAAAGGATATCCAGGAACTGAACTTAGCTCTGCACCAAGCAGACCGAATAGACATCTACATTAACTCTCCACCCCAAATCAACAGAATATACATTCTTCTCAGCACCACATCACACTTATTCCAAAACTGACCACATAGTTGGAAGGAAAGCACTCCTCCGCAAATGCAAAAGAACAGAAATTACAACCAACTGTCTCTCAGACCCCAGGGCAGTCAAACTGGACCTCAGGATGAAGAAACTCACTCAAAACCGCTCAACTACACGGAAACGGAGCAATCTGCTCCTGAGTGACTACTGGGTACATAGCGAAATGAAGACAGAATAAAGATGTTCTTTGAAACCAATGAGAACAAAGACACAACATACCAGAATCTCTGGGATACATTGAAAGCAGTGTGTAGAGGGAAACGTAGCATTAAATGCCCACAAGAGAAAGCAGGAAAGATCTAAAATGGACACCCTCACGTCCCAATTCAAAGAACCAGGGAAGCAAGAGCAAACACAATGCCTGAATCAGTCAGTCAACTTCCAACAGGGCTCCAAGAGAGAATGAACCACCATGCCTCTTTAAATCCACGTTTCTATTTGGAATCTTCAATGAGAGATGAGACACTAAGCAGCTAGTTTTGGTGGAATGGCTGATTTTGTCAATGTTTTCGGTGTGTGAGTGTGTGTGTGTGTGTGTATGTATGGATAACTAAATTAAACTGATAATCTGGATGCTTACATTTCCATTCATTTAATTTGTGTATGTGAGCCCACGCACACGTATATACACACACACTAACACTTCCAGAACACTGACTTAGTGAAGAACTGGATTTCCAGTGTGTCAGACAAATTTCAGAAAGCGCTGAAGAAGGGCATTTCTGATGGATTTCACCGTTCCTGGAATTTTATTTTCCTTTATAACTTAGAGTTCTTCTCTGGAGATTTAATAGATAAAAGTCTTTTGCAGTGTACGTTATTTCATTTTATTTTTATAATTTATTTGAATTGTCATTTTAAATTGACAAATAAAAATGATATATATTTATGGTGTACAACATGATGTTTCATGTATGTATACATTGTGGAATGACACAAAAATCAAGCTAATTAACACATTCGTTTCCTCACATACTGATTTTATGGTGATGAGAACATGTTTCAAATCTACTCTGATAGCACATTTCAAGTATACAGTACATAGTTACCCACTGTGGTTGCCGTGCTGTTCAACATATCTCTAGAACTATTCGTATCTGGAATTTTGTATCATTAGACTAACATCTCCCAATCCCTCCCCGGCCCCTGCCTCGGGTAAGCAGCGTTCTGCTCTCTACGACTCTGAGTTCCACTTTTTTACATTGCACATAGAAGTGAGATCGTGCAGTATTTGTATTTCTGTGTTTGCTTTTTAAAACTTTATGATGTATTGATGTATTTTTTCAGACAGTGTCGGAGTCTGTCACCAAGGCTGGAGTACAGTGACACAAACACGGCTCACCACGGCCTCCACCTCCCGGGGTCAAGAGATCCTCCCACTTCAGCCTCCTGAGTAGCTAGGACTACAGGCGTCCAACACCACACCTGGCTAATTTTTGTATTTTTTGTAGAGATGGTTGATCTCCAACTCCTGGGCTCAACTCTTCCTCCTCCCTTCTCCTCCCAAAGTCCTGGGATTACAGGCCTGAGCCACTGTGTCTGGCCTTTGCTTTATTTCACACAGTAGAACATCCTCTAGGCTCATTCATGTTGCTAATGATAAGATTTCTTTCTTTTTCAAGGCTGAATAGGATTCTATTGGATATATGTACTTATATAGAAAGATAGATAGATAGATAGATATACATTTATTATTATTGTTTTGGGGGGGATATGGTTTCGCTCGTGTTCCCCAGGCTGGAGTGCAGTGGCATGATTTCGGCTCACTACAACCTCTGCCTCCCAGGCTGAAGTGATTCTCCTGCCTCAGCTGAGATTAAAGGCATGTCCCATCATGTGCGGCCAATTTTGTGTTTCTAGGAGAGATGGGTTTTCACCATGTTGGCCAGGCTGGTCTCGAACTCCAACAATTCTACTTCAACTATTTATTGGAAACAAATACTTATGTGTGAGAAACAAGATTTTCAAGAGTGAAAGATTTAAAAACGACTTAATTGTACATCAGTAAGAGGCTGGCTAACTAAATCAGAGTACGTTCATCCTTACAGAAGAATACTATGCAGCTAGAACAAAACCAAATGGAGGAAACTCTTCCAAATGGTAACTTGGAATGATGTTCAAGACTTATTGTAAAATAAGTTTACAGTAAGGTGTAAGGTACCTTATGGCAAAATTCTCTCAGAAATGTGTGTGTGTGGATTTCAAGTCATCCCAGTCCTAGAACATTGTGCTCTTTAGAGATGCCATACCTGTCTTTCCCTTTGTAATATCAAAGCAGTAATATCTTCTCTGGAGGCTTGTTGGGTGAATTTAATGGAAGAAAGTTAAGGAGGTACCAGAACCATTGCTGTTTCCCCTCCGTAGCCCTGCGACCCACTAAAGAAAGTTGGATGAGATTACTTAATGATTTCCCATTAAGTTGTATTTCCAAATATCATGATTACCATTTGAATGTAGTTGGTATGGAGCTTCGTGAGTGTGTGCTTCGTTTATTATGCATCACGTTCAGCTCCTTGTTATTTGCCTCCTAGTTATCATAGTAAAACTCTACTCCTCTACTCCGAGGAGCCCCTACCATCCGTATCGTCACTTTCCGGCCCAGCACTCTTCATGCTCGTTCGTTTAAAGCATTCTACATTGGGCAAATGAATCTTGGAAGGCAAAAGCTACTGAATTTAGCGAGTTTGTGGAGGCGTTCCCACCGATCAGCCAGGTGGAGTTCCACACACCCGATGACTGCACAACTCCTATAAGGCAGCAATATGCTGCAAACCCAGACGGCCACTCTTCTCACCCCTCGTCCCTTTGCTGTTCTGGATAATGAGGTCAATAGTCACCTAGGCAACTTGCAAAACTAACTGAAATGGAGAAAGGCCTTCCGGCTGGTGACTAGCCGAGGTCCACCTGGCCCCAATAAGCTGCTGAACAAGAAGGGCTGCCAGAAATTTCCCCCTAGGGAATTTGGTGGAGACGAAGACCTGCTCACTGGACAACGGTTCTTCCCAGGATACCCCCAAGCTGAAGAAGCGGGCTCTGAGCCACCCCCTTTCACCCTCCTTTTCCCCACCCTGGCCTGCTGAAGGTGCGCGTCAGGATGCGGACTACTGAGCCCTAAAGAAATAAGTCCTTCCACTTTGACCCCACGGAGGATTGCCTGTGCGGATCTTCAACGAGTCTACCAGTGTCTAGACACGGGAGCAGTTCTGTCTGGCACAGCAGCTCCCTCAAGGAAGACAAGAGTGAGGAGAAAGGAAACTCAAGTCTGACCATTCTGCCCTGGGAGACAAGAGGAGGATCTCATCTCTCATCTTTCCAAGCAAGGCAACGAGACTTTCTCTCATCTTTCCAAGCAAGGCAAGGAGACTTTTTCTCATGAGGAAACAAAAAGAAGTTGGAAGGAACGAAACCAGCCTGGAAGGTGAATTCCTAAGGATTGCCCATTGAAACTGACAAAATGGCCCTTGTTTGACGAGAGGAATGAGCAGAGCATTGATGTGGTCAAAAAGGACTCGAGTGAGACTTTCCCAGCATGTTTCTACCAAAGCTTTGTCTAAGTTTCGCAAAACACTCTCCTAATAAGCAGATGTTTGGCTCTTCAGAAAGTCAACATGCAAAATGCCTTGAGCGTCCCATAACACTGATGCCATGATGTTGCCTTTGGTCTGCCCTCCTTTTCCTTTGACTGGACCACTGTCATCTCTTGGTAGCCATCGCTTTGATGACGCTTTGTCTTCAGGATCATATTGGCAAAGCCATGTTCCAAATTCCGGTTACAATTTGTCAAACAGGTGCCCCAGGATCGTGATCCCTCCTGTTGAAAATTTCCACTGATAGCTCTCGTCGTCACTGCAGCTGATCTGGGCACAATGGTTTTCACAGCCACTGCAGGATTCATCTTCCACATCTTCTCATCTCTTCTTGAAACAAGCCATACCTCCGTAAAGAGTTGATTTCTTTGGGCTAGTGTCCTTAGAAGCTTTTCTTCAAACATCAATGATTTCTTCATTCTTCCACCCAAGCTTCACCGTCAATTGGATGTTTGCTCTTGCTGCAATTTTAGCGGAATTCAAGTTGCACTGATAGGAGGCCTTTTCAGTGGATGTCTCATCCTTCTTAGTGCCTCCAATGAGATCCAGTTCAGAAAGGTTGTAAGAAGTTAGTACATGTTTATTTTAGTGAAAACGAATTGAAATCCATGCATAGATTTCTCACCATGTACATTTTCTATGAACTTTCGGAAGACCCCCTGTACTGAATATTGCCCAAATCCTGGGAGAGAAGTGGATGCGGTCCACTTCCTGTCTTCAGTTTGCCCACAGTGGAGGAGTGCACAGAGCAGGGAAAGGCAGCCCCAGAGAGAGGCATGCCCTCCAGCATGCGGCAGACTGCTGGCCCAGTCCTGGCTCCATGGGTTGCTGTGTGGGCCCAGCAAGCTGACCAACCTCCCTGAACCTTAATTTAATCCTAGGTAGCCCAATTCCACTCGCTATTATAGGACTGCTGTGCAGGGACAGTCAATTAACTTAAGAAAAGGAACCTAGCTCCAAGGTTGGCAACCGGGAATTCCAGTTGATTCCATGGGCGGACCCCCTGAGGAATCCCCAAGCTGAAGTCTCGTGGAAGATGAGGTTCAGTGTGACTAGACTGAAGCACCAATCCAATGAAGGGGAAGTCCCACCCACTCTGCCCTGTGCCTGTATAAAGGTGAGGCGGGGCGGCCGCGCCACTCATTGAAGCCGCCAGTTGGGAGAGGAGCAGAGCCAGGCCGGTGCTCCCGAAGGCAGCAAGATGTTGCGAGCCACAGCTCCCTGCTGGTTCTCACCTGCATACCCAGAAGCTAAGAAGGTGGCCGAGGAGGCGGCCCACGAGGCAAGCCGCCATTTGGGAGAGGAGCAGAGCCAGGTCGGTGTTCCCGAAGGCAGCAAGATGTTGCGAGCCACAGCTCCCTGCTGGTTCCCACCTGCATGCCCAGAAGCCAAGAAGGTGGCCGAGGAGGCGGCCCTCGAGGCAAGCCGCCAGTTGGGAGAGGAGCAGAGCCAGGCCGGTGCTCCCGAAGGCAGCAAGATGTTGCGAGCCACAGCTCCCTGCTGGTTCCCACCTGCATACCCAGAAGCCAAGAAGGTGGCCGAGGAGGCGCCCCACGAGGCAAGCCGCCATTTGGGAGTGGAGCAGAGCCAGGTCGGTGTTCCCGAAGGCAGCAAGATGTTGCGAGCCACAGCTCCCTGCTGGTTCCCTCCTGCATACCCAGAAGCCAAGAAGGTGGCCGAGGAGGCGGCCCTCGAGGCTCCAGAATTCCCACTGCCCTCTCATCAGCCTGCCCAGAGCTTCGGGCTCTGCGTGCCCCAGATGCACAACCAGGCCTCAGCACTCGTGGACATCCGGGCGGAGCCCCAGAATAGGGGTCCGGCGGTGCCCCCAGCGTGGCCCAAGATGGCGACGGAGGCGTGGTACTTCCCCGCGCAGAGGGGGTCGGCCTGCTGCTTGCCAGCCGCCCCAAGGCTGACAGAGAGGCCCTGTGGAGTCCGCATCTCAGCCCCCAGGGAGAGGAAGAGGATCGCCCACTTTCCCAGCCCCTGCTTGGTCGCAGGTCGCACCGATGCCAAGAGAACCCGGGTGGCCGGCAGCAGCCAACGCTCCAATGGCTCCAGGGTCGGCACACAGCCACGGAAGACTGGTCGCAACAGACGGGGGAGGGCATGCAAGACCTCCACCACACTCAGCTCTAAGCGAATCGTCCGTCGTCCATCCTTACCGACTTGGAAGAAACCCATTATCCTCCGAAGGTCTCGCTGCCAAGTCCCCACCGTCATCCGCCGAGGCTATCTCCAACTGTTCACCAAAGAGTGTCTCAAGTTCTGCGCCTCCCAGCAGGAGGCCGAGGAGAAGGCGCTGAACGAGGAGAAGGTGGCCTACGACTGCAGCCCCAACAAGAACATGTACCTGAATGTGGTCCTGAACACCCTCAAGAGACTGAAGGGCCTGACCCCCAGCTCCATGCCGGGCCTCAGCAGGGCCGCCCTGTACAGCCGCCTCCAGGAGTTCCTGCTCACCCAGGACCAGCTCAAGGAGAACGGCTACCCCTTCCCGCACCCCGAGCGGCCCGGAGGCGCCGTCCTCTTCACTGGCCAGGGGAAGGGGCCCGGCGACTCCTCCTGCAGGGTCTGCTGCCGTTGTGGCACCGACTACCTGGTGTCCTCCTCGGGCCGCTGTCTACGCGACCAGTTGTGTTATTATCACTGGGGGCGGGTCCGCTCCAGCCAAGTGGCTGGAGGCCGGGTTAGCCAGTACACCTGCTGTGCAGCTGCTCCTGGCTCAGTGGGCTGCCAGGTGGCGAAGCAGCACGTGCGGGACGGCCGCAAGGAGAGCCTCCATGGCTTCGTGAAGACCTTCAAGAAAGAGTTTTCCACAGACGCTTATCCAGGAATCTACGCCTTGGACTGTGAGATGTGCTACACCACGCATGGCCTGGAGCTGACCCGCGTCACCGTGGTGGACGCCGACATGCAAGTGGTGTACGACACCTTCGTCAAGCCCGACAACGAGATCGTGGACTACAACACCAGGTTTTCCGGAGTGACCGAGGCCGACGTCGCCAAGACGAGCGTCACGTTGCCCGAAGTCCAAGCCATCCTGCTGAGCTTTTTCAGCGCCCAAACCATCCTCATCGGGCACAGCCTGGAGAGCGATCTGCTGGCCCTCAAGCTGATCCACAGCACCGTGGTGGACACGGCCGTGCTCTTCCCGCACTACCTGGGTTTCCCCTACAAGCGTTCCCTCAGGAATCTCGCGGCCGACTACCTGGGACAGATCATCCAGGACAGCCAGGACGGCCACAACTCCAGCGAGGACGCAAACGCCTGCCTGCAGCTGGCGATGTGGAAGGTTCGACAGCGCGCCCAGATCCAGCCACGCCACCGGTCCGCCTCTCCCGCCGCCCTGGCCTGTCCTGAGCCCCAGGCCTCTTCCCAAACTGCCATCGATCCCGAGAGCTAGCCCTGTCCACCTCGCCGCAAAGCGAAAGAAACTGGAGCAGCCGGCGGCAGGAGAGGGCCAAAAGCCAAGACTAACCCCGACCCCGGACTCCCAGTCCCCCGGAGTCCCTGCCGCGGGCCGTCGTCCCTGTCCCCATCCCTCTGCCCCTCCCAGACCTCTGTCCTTCCAGCAATGGGCTCCCCGAGGCCCCAGCCGCCACTCCCAGTCCCCGGAGACCCTGCCGCCGCCCCTGGCGCCTGTGCCCATCCCTCTGCCCCTCCCAGACCTCTGGCCTTCCACCACTAGCCTCCCCCAGCCCACCTGGACTTCCCCGGCCTCTGACAACAAGGCCAGCCCCCAGGCCCACCAGCCTCCTGATCGTCTTCGTTCTTGGGCCTCTTCCCCTTCTGTGGGGCTGTCTGAACCTCCCCTCCCCCACCCGATTTTTCCCCCGCCCCCGGGGCAGGCGCAGAATAAATGTCTGTATGTAGTTAAAAATTAAAAATAAAAAAAAGCTAAAAACAACTCAAAGTCCTTTGCTTTTGAATGTGCGCTTACCTGGTTTTCTCTAGAGGCACCACTGTGAGGTGGCTCAAGCCCTTAGGCTCTGGAGTTAGACATCTGGGTTCCCATTCCAATTCCACCACTGACTAGCTTTGTCATATTGGACGCATAACTTTTTTGCGCTTCTACTTCTTGATCTTTCAAGTGTCATCAGAAGATAATTAGACACCCACACAATAGCAATGGGAGATTTTAACACCCCACCGTCAACATGAAACAGATCAACGAGACAGAAAGTTGAAAAGGATATCCAGGAACTGAACTTAGCTCTGCACCAAGCAGACCGAATAGACATCTACATTAACTCTCCACCCCAAATCAACAGAATATACATTCTTCTCAGCACCACATCACACTTATTCCAAAACTGACCACATAGTTGGAAGGAAAGCACTCCTCCGCAAATGCAAAAGAACAGAAATTACAACCAACTGTCTCTCAGACCCCAGGGCAGTCAAACTGGACCTCAGGATGAAGAAACTCACTCAAAACCGCTCAACTACACGGAAACGGAGCAATCTGCTCCTGAGTGACTACTGGGTACATAGCGAAATGAAGACAGAATAAAGATGTTCTTTGAAACCAATGAGAACAAAGACACAACATACCAGAATCTCTGGGATACATTGAAAGCAGTGTGTAGAGGGAAACGTAGCATTAAATGCCCACAAGAGAAAGCAGGAAAGATCTAAAATGGACACCCTCACGTCCCAATTCAAAGAACCAGGGAAGCAAGAGCAAACACAATGCCTGAATCAGTCAGTCAACTTCCAACAGGGCTCCAAGAGAGAATGAACCACCATGCCTCTTTAAATCCACGTTTCTATTTGGAATCTTCAATGAGAGATGAGACACTAAGCAGCTAGTTTTGGTGGAATGGCTGATTTTGTCAATGTTTTCGGTGTGTGAGTGTGTGTGTGTGTGTGTATGTATGGATAACTAAATTAAACTGATAATCTGGATGCTTACATTTCCATTCATTTAATTTGTGTATGTGAGCCCACGCACACGTATATACACACACACTAACACTTCCAGAACACTGACTTAGTGAAGAACTGGATTTCCAGTGTGTCAGACAAATTTCAGAAAGCGCTGAAGAAGGGCATTTCTGATGGATTTCACCGTTCCTGGAATTTTATTTTCCTTTATAACTTAGAGTTCTTCTCTGGAGATTTAATAGATAAAAGTCTTTTGCAGTGTACGTTATTTCATTTTATTTTTATAATTTATTTGAATTGTCATTTTAAATTGACAAATAAAAATGATATATATTTATGGTGTACAACATGATGTTTCATGTATGTATACATTGTGGAATGACACAAAAATCAAGCTAATTAACACATTCGTTTCCTCACATACTGATTTTATGGTGATGAGAACATGTTTCAAATCTACTCTGATAGCACATTTCAAGTATACAGTACATAGTTACCCACTGTGGTTGCCGTGCTGTTCAACATATCTCTAGAACTATTCGTATCTGGAATTTTGTATCATTAGACTAACATCTCCCAATCCCTCCCCGGCCCCTGCCTCGGGTAAGCAGCGTTCTGCTCTCTACGACTCTGAGTTCCACTTTTTTACATTGCACATAGAAGTGAGATCGTGCAGTATTTGTATTTCTGTGTTTGCTTTTTAAAACTTTATGATGTATTGATGTATTTTTTCAGACAGTGTCGGAGTCTGTCACCAAGGCTGGAGTACAGTGACACAAACACGGCTCACCACGGCCTCCACCTCCCGGGGTCAAGAGATCCTCCCACTTCAGCCTCCTGAGTAGCTAGGACTACAGGCGTCCAACACCACACCTGGCTAATTTTTGTATTTTTTGTAGAGATGGTTGATCTCCAACTCCTGGGCTCAACTCTTCCTCCTCCCTTCTCCTCCCAAAGTCCTGGGATTACAGGCCTGAGCCACTGTGTCTGGCCTTTGCTTTATTTCACACAGTAGAACATCCTCTAGGCTCATTCATGTTGCTAATGATAAGATTTCTTTCTTTTTCAAGGCTGAATAGGATTCTATTGGATATATGTACTTATATAGAAAGATAGATAGATAGATAGATATACATTTATTATTATTGTTTTGGGGGGGATATGGTTTCGCTCGTGTTCCCCAGGCTGGAGTGCAGTGGCATGATTTCGGCTCACTACAACCTCTGCCTCCCAGGCTGAAGTGATTCTCCTGCCTCAGCTGAGATTAAAGGCATGTCCCATCATGTGCGGCCAATTTTGTGTTTCTAGGAGAGATGGGTTTTCACCATGTTGGCCAGGCTGGTCTCGAACTCCAACAATTCTACTTCAACTATTTATTGGAAACAAATACTTATGTGTGAGAAACAAGATTTTCAAGAGTGAAAGATTTAAAAACGACTTAATTGTACATCAGTAAGAGGCTGGCTAACTAAATCAGAGTACGTTCATCCTTACAGAAGAATACTATGCAGCTAGAACAAAACCAAATGGAGGAAACTCTTCCAAATGGTAACTTGGAATGATGTTCAAGACTTATTGTAAAATAAGTTTACAGTAAGGTGTAAGGTACCTTATGGCAAAATTCTCTCAGAAATGTGTGTGTGTGGATTTCAAGTCATCCCAGTCCTAGAACATTGTGCTCTTTAGAGATGCCATACCTGTCTTTCCCTTTGTAATATCAAAGCAGTAATATCTTCTCTGGAGGCTTGTTGGGTGAATTTAATGGAAGAAAGTTAAGGAGGTACCAGAACCATTGCTGTTTCCCCTCCGTAGCCCTGCGACCCACTAAAGAAAGTTGGATGAGATTACTTAATGATTTCCCATTAAGTTGTATTTCCAAATATCATGATTACCATTTGAATGTAGTTGGTATGGAGCTTCGTGAGTGTGTGCTTCGTTTATTATGCATCACGTTCAGCTCCTTGTTATTTGCCTCCTAGTTATCATAGTAAAACTCTACTCCTCTACTCCGAGGAGCCCCTACCATCCGTATCGTCACTTTCCGGCCCAGCACTCTTCATGCTCGTTCGTTTAAAGCATTCTACATTGGGCAAATGAATCTTGGAAGGCAAAAGCTACTGAATTTAGCGAGTTTGTGGAGGCGTTCCCACCGATCAGCCAGGTGGAGTTCCACACACCCGATGACTGCACAACTCCTATAAGGCAGCAATATGCTGCAAACCCAGACGGCCACTCTTCTCACCCCTCGTCCCTTTGCTGTTCTGGATAATGAGGTCAATAGTCACCTAGGCAACTTGCAAAACTAACTGAAATGGAGAAAGGCCTTCCGGCTGGTGACTAGCCGAGGTCCACCTGGCCCCAATAAGCTGCTGAACAAGAAGGGCTGCCAGAAATTTCCCCCTAGGGAATTTGGTGGAGACGAAGACCTGCTCACTGGACAACGGTTCTTCCCAGGATACCCCCAAGCTGAAGAAGCGGGCTCTGAGCCACCCCCTTTCACCCTCCTTTTCCCCACCCTGGCCTGCTGAAGGTGCGCGTCAGGATGCGGACTACTGAGCCCTAAAGAAATAAGTCCTTCCACTTTGACCCCACGGAGGATTGCCTGTGCGGATCTTCAACGAGTCTACCAGTGTCTAGACACGGGAGCAGTTCTGTCTGGCACAGCAGCTCCCTCAAGGAAGACAAGAGTGAGGAGAAAGGAAACTCAAGTCTGACCATTCTGCCCTGGGAGACAAGAGGAGGATCTCATCTCTCATCTTTCCAAGCAAGGCAACGAGACTTTCTCTCATCTTTCCAAGCAAGGCAAGGAGACTTTTTCTCATGAGGAAACAAAAAGAAGTTGGAAGGAACGAAACCAGCCTGGAAGGTGAATTCCTAAGGATTGCCCATTGAAACTGACAAAATGGCCCTTGTTTGACGAGAGGAATGAGCAGAGCATTGATGTGGTCAAAAAGGACTCGAGTGAGACTTTCCCAGCATGTTTCTACCAAAGCTTTGTCTAAGTTTCGCAAAACACTCTCCTAATAAGCAGATGTTTGGCTCTTCAGAAAGTCAACATGCAAAATGCCTTGAGCGTCCCATAACACTGATGCCATGATGTTGCCTTTGGTCTGCCCTCCTTTTCCTTTGACTGGACCACTGTCATCTCTTGGTAGCCATCGCTTTGATGACGCTTTGTCTTCAGGATCATATTGGCAAAGCCATGTTCCAAATTCCGGTTACAATTTGTCAAACAGGTGCCCCAGGATCGTGATCCCTCCTGTTGAAAATTTCCACTGATAGCTCTCGTCGTCACTGCAGCTGATCTGGGCACAATGGTTTTCACAGCCACTGCAGGATTCATCTTCCACATCTTCTCATCTCTTCTTGAAACAAGCCATACCTCCGTAAAGAGTTGATTTCTTTGGGCTAGTGTCCTTAGAAGCTTTTCTTCAAACATCAATGATTTCTTCATTCTTCCACCCAAGCTTCACCGTCAATTGGATGTTTGCTCTTGCTGCAATTTTAGCGGAATTCAAGTTGCACTGATAGGAGGCCTTTTCAGTGGATGTCTCATCCTTCTTAGTGCCTCCAATGAGATCCAGTTCAGAAAGGTTGTAAGAAGTTAGTACATGTTTATTTTAGTGAAAACGAATTGAAATCCATGCATAGATTTCTCACCATGTACATTTTCTATGAACTTTCGGAAGACCCCCTGTACTGAATATTGCCCAAATCCTGGGAGAGAAGTGGATGCGGTCCACTTCCTGTCTTCAGTTTGCCCACAGTGGAGGAGTGCACAGAGCAGGGAAAGGCAGCCCCAGAGAGAGGCATGCCCTCCAGCATGCGGCAGACTGCTGGCCCAGTCCTGGCTCCATGGGTTGCTGTGTGGGCCCAGCAAGCTGACCAACCTCCCTGAACCTTAATTTAATCCTAGGTAGCCCAATTCCACTCGCTATTATAGGACTGCTGTGCAGGGACAGTCAATTAACTTAAGAAAAGGAACCTAGCTCCAAGGTTGGCAACCGGGAATTCCAGTTGATTCCATGGGCGGACCCCCTGAGGAATCCCCAAGCTGAAGTCTCGTGGAAGATGAGGTTCAGTGTGACTAGACTGAAGCACCAATCCAATGAAGGGGAAGTCCCACCCACTCTGCCCTGTGCCTGTATAAAGGTGAGGCGGGGCGGCCGCGCCACTCATTGAAGCCGCCAGTTGGGAGAGGAGCAGAGCCAGGCCGGTGCTCCCGAAGGCAGCAAGATGTTGCGAGCCACAGCTCCCTGCTGGTTCTCACCTGCATACCCAGAAGCTAAGAAGGTGGCCGAGGAGGCGGCCCACGAGGCAAGCCGCCATTTGGGAGAGGAGCAGAGCCAGGTCGGTGTTCCCGAAGGCAGCAAGATGTTGCGAGCCACAGCTCCCTGCTGGTTCCCACCTGCATGCCCAGAAGCCAAGAAGGTGGCCGAGGAGGCGGCCCTCGAGGCAAGCCGCCAGTTGGGAGAGGAGCAGAGCCAGGCCGGTGCTCCCGAAGGCAGCAAGATGTTGCGAGCCACAGCTCCCTGCTGGTTCCCACCTGCATACCCAGAAGCTAAGAAGGTGGCCGAGGAGGCGCCCCACGAGGCAAGCCGCCATTTGGGAGTGGAGCAGAGCCAGGTCGGTGTTCCCGAAGGCAGCAAGATGTTGCGAGCCACAGCTCCCTGCTGGTTCCCTCCTGCATACCCAGAAGCCAAGAAGGTGGCCGAGGAGGCGGCCCTCGAGGCTCCAGAATTCCCACTGCCCTCTCATCAGCCTGCCCAGAGCTTCGGGCTCTGCGTGCCCCAGATGCACAACCAGGCCTCAGCACTCGTGGACATCCGGGCGGAGCCCCAGAATAGGGGTCCGGCGGTGCCCCCAGCGTGGCCCAAGATGGCGACGGAGGCGTGGTACTTCCCCGCGCAGAGGGGGTCGGCCTGCTGCTTGCCAGCCGCCCCAAGGCTGACAGGCCCTGTGGAGTCCGCATCTCAGCCCCCAGGGAGAGGAAGAGGATCGCCCACTTTCCCAGCCCCTGCTTGGTCGCAGGTCGCACCGATGCCAAGAGAACCCGGGTGGCCGGCAGCAGCCAACGCTCCAATGGCTCCAGGGTCGGCACACAGCCACGGAAGACTGGTCGCAACAGACGGGGGAGGGCATGCAAGACCTCCACCACACTCAGCTCTAAGCGAATCGTCCGTCGTCCATCCTTACCGACTTGGAAGAAACCCATTATCCTCCGAAGGTCTCGCTGCCAAGTCCCCACCGTCATCCGCCGAGGCTATCTCCAACTGTTCACCAAAGAGTGTCTCAAGTTCTGCGCCTCCCAGCAGGAGGCCGAGGAGAAGGCGCTGAACGAGGAGAAGGTGGCCTACGACTGCAGCCCCAACAAGAACATGTACCTGAATGTGGTCCTGAACACCCTCAAGAGACTGAAGGGCCTGACGCCCAGCTCCATGCCGGGCCTCAGCAGGGCCGCCCTGTACAGCCGCCTCCAGGAGTTCCTGCTCACCCAGGACCAGCTCAAGGAGAACGGCTACCCCTTCCCGCACCCCGAGCGGCCCGGAGGCGCCGTCCTCTTCACTGGCCAGGGGAAGGGGCCCGGCGACTCCTCCTGCAGGGTCTGCTGCCGTTGTGGCACCGACTACCTGGTGTCCTCCTCGGGCCGCTGTCTACGCGACCAGTTGTGTTATTATCACTGGGGGCGGGTCCGCTCCAGCCAAGTGGCTGGAGGCCGGGTTAGCCAGTACACCTGCTGTGCAGCTGCTCCTGGCTCAGTGGGCTGCCAGGTGGCGAAGCAGCACGTGCGGGACGGCCGCAAGGAGAGCCTCCATGGCTTCGTGAAGACCTTCAAGAAAGAGTTTTCCACAGACGCTTATCCAGGAATCTACGCCTTGGACTGTGAGATGTGCTACACCACGCATGGCCTGGAGCTGACCCGCGTCACCGTGGTGGACGCCGACATGCAAGTGGTGTACGACACCTTCGTCAAGCCCGACAACGAGATCGTGGACTACAACACCAGGTTTTCCGGAGTGACCGAGGCCGACGTCGCCAAGACGAGCGTCACGTTGCCCGAAGTCCAAGCCATCCTGCTGAGCTTTTTCAGCGCCCAAACCATCCTCATCGGGCACAGCCTGGAGAGCGATCTGCTGGCCCTCAAGCTGATCCACAGCACCGTGGTGGACACGGCCGTGCTCTTCCCGCACTACCTGGGTTTCCCCTACAAGCGTTCCCTCAGGAATCTCGCGGCCGACTACCTGGGACAGATCATCCAGGACAGCCAGGACGGCCACAACTCCAGCGAGGACGCAAACGCCTGCCTGCAGCTGGCGATGTGGAAGGTTCGACAGCGCGCCCAGATCCAGCCACGCCACCGGTCCGCCTCTCCCGCCGCCCTGGCCTGTCCTGAGCCCCAGGCCTCTTCCCAAACTGCCATCGATCCCGAGAGCTAGCCCTGTCCACCTCGCCGCAAAGCAAAAGAAACTGGAGCAGCCGGCGGCAGGAGAGGGCCAAAAGCCAAGACTAACCCCGACCCCGGACTCCCAGTCCCCCGGAGTCCCTGCCGCGGGCCGTCGTCCCTGTCCCCATCCCTCTGCCCCTCCCAGACCTCTGTCCTTCCAGCAATGGGCTCCCCGAGGCCCCAGCCGCCACTCCCAGTCCCCGGAGACCCTGCCGCCGCCCCTGGCGCCTGTGCCCATCCCTCTGCCCCTCCCAGACCTCTGGCCTTCCACCACTAGCCTCCCCCAGCCCACCTGGACTTCCCCGGCCTCTGACAACAAGGCCAGCCCCCAGGCCCACCAGCCTCCTGATCGTCTTCGTTCTTGGGCCTCTTCCCCTTCTGTGGGGCTGTCTGAACCTCCCCTCCCCCACCCGATTTTTCCCCCGCCCCCGGGGCAGGCGCAGAATAAATGTCTGTATGAAGTTAAAAATTAAAAATAAAAAAAAGCTAAAAACAACTCAAAGTCCTTTGCTTTTGAATGTGCGCTTACCTGGTTTTCTCTAGAGGCACCACTGTGAGGTGGCTCAAGCCCTTAGGCTCTGGAGTTAGACATCTGGGTTCCCATTCCAATTCCACCACTGACTAGCTTTGTCATATTGGACGCATAACTTTTTTGCGCTTCTACTTCTTGATCTTTCAAGTGTCATCAGAAGATAATTAGACACCCACACAATAGCAATGGGAGATTTTAACACCCCACCGTCAACATGAAACAGATCAACGAGACAGAAAGTTGAAAAGGATATCCAGGAACTGAACTTAGCTCTGCACCAAGCAGACCGAATAGACATCTACATTAACTCTCCACCCCAAATCAACAGAATATACATTCTTCTCAGCACCACATCACACTTATTCCAAAACTGACCACATAGTTGGAAGGAAAGCACTCCTCCGCAAATGCAAAAGAACAGAAATTACAACCAACTGTCTCTCAGACCCCAGGGCAGTCAAACTGGACCTCAGGATGAAGAAACTCACTCAAAACCGCTCAACTACACGGAAACGGAGCAATCTGCTCCTGAGTGACTACTGGGTACATAGCGAAATGAAGACAGAATAAAGATGTTCTTTGAAACCAATGAGAACAAAGACACAACATACCAGAATCTCTGGGATACATTGAAAGCAGTGTGTAGAGGGAAACGTAGCATTAAATGCCCACAAGAGAAAGCAGGAAAGATCTAAAATGGACACCCTCACGTCCCAATTCAAAGAACCAGGGAAGCAAGAGCAAACACAATGCCTGAATCAGTCAGTCAACTTCCAACAGGGCTCCAAGAGAGAATGAACCACCATGCCTCTTTAAATCCACGTTTCTATTTGGAATCTTCAATGAGAGATGAGACACTAAGCAGCTAGTTTTGGTGGAATGGCTGATTTTGTCAATGTTTTCGGTGTGTGAGTGTGTGTGTGTGTGTGTATGTATGGATAACTAAATTAAACTGATAATCTGGATGCTTACATTTCCATTCATTTAATTTGTGTATGTGAGCCCACGCACACGTATATACACACACACTAACACTTCCAGAACACTGACTTAGTGAAGAACTGGATTTCCAGTGTGTCAGACAAATTTCAGAAAGCGCTGAAGAAGGGCATTTCTGATGGATTTCACCGTTCCTGGAATTTTATTTTCCTTTATAACTTAGAGTTCTTCTCTGGAGATTTAATAGATAAAAGTCTTTTGCAGTGTACGTTATTTCATTTTATTTTTATAATTTATTTGAATTGTCATTTTAAATTGACAAATAAAAATGATATATATTTATGGTGTACAACATGATGTTTCATGTATGTATACATTGTGGAATGACACAAAAATCAAGCTAATTAACACATTCGTTTCCTCACATACTGATTTTATGGTGATGAGAACATGTTTCAAATCTACTCTGATAGCACATTTCAAGTATACAGTACATAGTTACCCACTGTGGTTGCCGTGCTGTTCAACATATCTCTAGAACTATTCGTATCTGGAATTTTGTATCATTAGACTAACATCTCCCAATCCCTCCCCGGCCCCTGCCTCGGGTAAGCAGCGTTCTGCTCTCTACGACTCTGAGTTCCACTTTTTTACATTGCACATAGAAGTGAGATCGTGCAGTATTTGTATTTCTGTGTTTGCTTTTTAAAACTTTATGATGTATTGATGTATTTTTTCAGACAGTGTCGGAGTCTGTCACCAAGGCTGGAGTACAGTGACACAAACACGGCTCACCACGGCCTCCACCTCCCGGGGTCAAGAGATCCTCCCACTTCAGCCTCCTGAGTAGCTAGGACTACAGGCGTCCAACACCACACCTGGCTAATTTTTGTATTTTTTGTAGAGATGGTTGATCTCCAACTCCTGGGCTCAACTCTTCCTCCTCCCTTCTCCTCCCAAAGTCCTGGGATTACAGGCCTGAGCCACTGTGTCTGGCCTTTGCTTTATTTCACACAGTAGAACATCCTCTAGGCTCATTCATGTTGCTAATGATAAGATTTCTTTCTTTTTCAAGGCTGAATAGGATTCTATTGGATATATGTACCTATATAGATAGAGAGATAGATAGATATACATTTTTTATTATTGTTTTGGGGGGGATATGGTTTCGCTCGTGTTCCCCAGGCTGGAGTGCAGTGGCATGATTTCGGCTCACTACAACCTCTGCCTCCCAGGCTGAAGTGATTCTCCTGCCTCAGCTGAGATTAAAGGCATGTCCCATCATGTGCGGCCAATTTTGTGTTTCTAGGAGAGATGGGTTTTCACCATGTTGGCCAGGCTGGTCTCGAACTCCAACAATTCTACTTCAACTATTTATTGGATACAAATATTTATGTGTGAGAAACAAGATTTTCAAGAGTGAAAGATTTAAAAACGACTTAATTGTACATCAGTAAGAGGCTGGCTAACTAAATCAGAGTACGTTCATCCTTACAGAAGAATACTATGCAGCTAGGACAAAACCAAATGGAGGAAACTCTTCCAAATGGTAACTTGGAATGATGTTCAAGACTTATTGTAAAATAAGTTTACAGTAAGGTGTAAGGTACCTTATGGCAAAATTCTCTCAGAAATGTGTGTGTGTGGATTTCAAGTCATCCCAGTCCTAGAACATTGTGCTCTTTAGAGATGCCATACCTGTCTTTCCCTTTGTAATATCAAAGCAGTAATATCTTCTCTGGAGGCTTGTTGGGTGAATTGAATGGAAGAAAGTTAAGGAGGTACCAGAACCATTGCTGTTTCCCCTCCGTAGCCCTGCCACCCACTAAAGAAAATTGGATGAGATTACTTAATGATTTCCCATTAAGTTGTATTTCCAAATATCATGATTACCATTTGAATGTAGTTGGTATGGAGCTTCGTGAGTGTGTGCTTCGTTTATTATGCATCACGTTCAGCTCCTTGTTATTTGCCTCCTAGTTATCATAGTAAAACTCTACTCCTCTACTCCGAGGAGCCCCTACCATCCGTATCGTCACTTTCCGGCCCAGCACTCTTCATGCTCATTCGTTTAAAGCATTCTACATTGGGCAAATGAATCTTGGAAGGCAAAAGCTACTGAATTTAGCGAGTTTGTGGAGGCGTTCCCACCGATCAGCCAGGTGGAGTTCCACACACCCGATGACTGCACAACTCCTATAAGGCAGCAATATGCTGCAAACCCAGACGGCCACTCTTCTCACCCCTCGTCCCTTTGCTGTTCTGGATAATGAGGTCAATAGTCACCTAGGCAACTTGCAAAACTAACTGAAATGGAGAAAGGCCTTCCGGCTGGTGACTAGCCGAGGTCCACCTGGCCCCAATAAGCTGCTGAACAAGAAGGGCTGCCAGAAATTTCCCCCTAGGGAATTTGGTGGAGACGAAGACCTGCTCACTGGACAACGGTTCCTCCCAGGATACCCCCAAGCTGAAGAAGCGGGCTCTGAGCCACCCCCTTTCACCCTCCTTTTCCCCACCCTGGCCTGCTGAAGGTGCGCGTCAGGATGCGGACTACTGAGCCCTAAAGAAATAAGTCCTTCCACTTTGACCCCACGGAGGATTGCCTGCGCGGATCTTCAACGAGTCTACCAGTGTCTAGACACGGGAGCAGTTCTGTCTGGCACAGCAGCTCCCTCAAGGAAGACAAGAGTGAGGAGAAAGGAAACTCAAGTCTGACCATTCTGCCCTGGGAGACAAGAGGAGGATCTCATCTCTCATCTTTCCAAGCAAGGCAACGAGACTTTCTCTCATCTTTCCAAGCAAGGCAAGGAGACTTTTTCTCATGAGGAAACAAAAAGAAGTTGGAAGGAACGAAACCAGCCTGGAAGGTGAATTCCTAAGGATTGCCCATTGAAACTGACAAAATGGCCCTTGTTTGACGAGAGGAATGAGCAGAGCATTGATGTGGTCAAAAAGGACTCGAGTGAGACTTTCCCAGCATGTTTCTACCAAAGCTTTGTCTAAGTTTCGCAAAACACTCTCCTAATAAGCAGATGTTTGGCTCTTCAGAAAGTCAACATGCAAAATGCCTTGAGCGTCCCATAACACTGATGCCATGATGTTGCCTTTGGTCTGCCCTCCTTTTCCTTTGACTGGACCACTGCCATCTCTTGGTAGCCATCGCTTTGATGACGCTTTGTCTTCAGGATCATATTGGCAAAGCCATGTTCCAAATTCCGGTTACAATTTGTCAAACAGGTGCCCCAGGATCGTGATCCCTCCTGTTGAAAATTTCCACTGATAGCTCTCGTCGTCACTGCAGCTGATCTGGGCACAATGGTTTTCACAGCCACTGCAGGATTCATCTTCCACATCTTCTCATCTCTTCTTGAAACAAGCCATACCTCCGTAAAGAGTTGATTTCTTTGGGCTAGTGTCCTTAGAAGCTTTTCTTCAAACATCAATGATTTCTTCATTCTTCCACCCAAGCTTCACCGTCAATTGGATGTTTGCTCTTGCTGCAATTTTAGCGGAATTCAAGTTGCACTGATAGGAGGCCTTTTCAGTGGATGTCTCATCCTTCTTAGTGCCTCCAATGAGATCCAGTTCAGAAAGGTTGTAAGAAGTTAGTACATGTTTATTTTAGTGAAAACGAATTGAAATCCATGCATAGATTTCTCACCATGTACATTTTCTATGAACTTTCGGAAGACCCCCTGTACTGAATATTGCCCAAATCCTGGGAGAGAAGTGGATGCGGTCCACTTCCTGTCTTCAGTTTGCCCACAGTGGAGGAGTGCACAGAGCAGGGAAAGGCAGCCCCAGAGAGAGGCATGCCCTCCAGCATGCGGCAGACTGCTGGCCCAGTCCTGGCTCCATGGGTTGCTGTGTGGGCCCAGCAAGCTGACCAACCTCCCTGAACCTTAATTTAATCCTAGGTAGCCCAATTCCACTCGCTATTATAGGACTGCTGTGCAGGGACAGTCAATTAACTTAAGAAAAGGAACCTAGCTCCAAGGTTGGCAACCGGGAATTCCAGTTGATTCCATGGGCGGACCCCCTGAGGAATCCCCAAGCTGAAGTCTCGTGGAAGATGAGGTTCAGTGTGACTAGACTGAAGCACCAATCCAATGAAGGGGAAGTCCCACCCACTCTGCCCTGTGCCTGTATAAAGGTGAGGCGGGGCGGCCGCGCCACTCATTGAAGCCGCCAGTTGGGAGAGGAGCAGAGCCAGGCCGGTGCTCCCGAAGGCAGCAAGATGTTGCGAGCCACAGCTCCCTGCTGGTTCTCACCTGCATACCCAGAAGCTAAGAAGGTGGCCGAGGAGGCGGCCCACGAGGCAAGCCGCCATTTGGGAGAGGAGCAGAGCCAGGTCGGTGTTCCCGAAGGCAGCAAGATGTTGCGAGCCACAGCTCCCTGCTGGTTCCCACCTGCATGCCCAGAAGCCAAGAAGGTGGCCGAGGAGGCGGCCCTCGAGGCAAGCCGCCAGTTGGGAGAGGAGCAGAGCCAGGCCGGTGCTCCCGAAGGCAGCAAGATGTTGCGAGCCACAGCTCCCTGCTGGTTCCCACCTGCATACCCAGAAGCCAAGAAGGTGGCCGAGGAGGCGCCCCACGAGGCAAGCCGCCATTTGGGAGTGGAGCAGAGCCAGGTCGGTGTTCCCGAAGGCAGCAAGATGTTGCGAGCCACAGCTCCCTGCTGGTTCCCTCCTGCATACCCAGAAGCCAAGAAGGTGGCCGAGGAGGCGGCCCTCGAGGCTCCAGAATTCCCACTGCCCTCTCATCAGCCTGCCCAGAGCTTCGGGCTCTGCGTGCCCCAGATGCACAACCAGGCCTCAGCACTCGTGGACATCCGGGCGGAGCCCCAGAATAGGGGTCCGGCGGTGCCCCCAGCGTGGCCCAAGATGGCGACGGAGGCGTGGTACTTCCCCGCGCAGAGGGGGTCGGCCTGCTGCTTGCCAGCCGCCCCAAGGCTGACAGAGAGGCCCTGTGGAGTCCGCATCTCAGCCCCCAGGGAGAGGAAGAGGATCGCCCACTTTCCCAGCCCCTGCTTGGTCGCAGGTCGCACCGATGCCAAGAGAACCCGGGTGGCCGGCAGCAGCCAACGCTCCAATGGCTCCAGGGTCGGCACACAGCCACGGAAGACTGGTCGCAACAGACGGGGGAGGGCATGCAAGACCTCCACCACACTCAGCTCTAAGCGAATCGTCCGTCGTCCATCCTTACCGACTTGGAAGAAACCCATTATCCTCCGAAGGTCTCGCTGCCAAGTCCCCACCGTCATCCGCCGAGGCTATCTCCAACTGTTCACCAAAGAGTGTCTCAAGTTCTGCGCCTCCCAGCAGGAGGCCGAGGAGAAGGCGCTGAACGAGGAGAAGGTGGCCTACGACTGCAGCCCCAACAAGAACATGTACCTGAATGTGGTCCTGAACACCCTCAAGAGACTGAAGGGCCTGACCCCCAGCTCCATGCCGGGCCTCAGCAGGGCCGCCCTGTACAGCCGCCTCCAGGAGTTCCTGCTCACCCAGGACCAGCTCAAGGAGAACGGCTACCCCTTCCCGCACCCCGAGCGGCCCGGAGGCGCCGTCCTCTTCACTGGCCAGGGGAAGGGGCCCGGCGACTCCTCCTGCAGGGTCTGCTGCCGTTGTGGCACCGACTACCTGGTGTCCTCCTCGGGCCGCTGTCTACGCGACCAGTTGTGTTATTATCACTGGGGGCGGGTCCGCTCCAGCCAAGTGGCTGGAGGCCGGGTTAGCCAGTACACCTGCTGTGCAGCTGCTCCTGGCTCAGTGGGCTGCCAGGTGGCGAAGCAGCACGTGCGGGACGGCCGCAAGGAGAGCCTCCATGGCTTCGTGAAGACCTTCAAGAAAGAGTTTTCCACAGACGCTTATCCAGGAATCTACGCCTTGGACTGTGAGATGTGCTACACCACGCATGGCCTGGAGCTGACCCGCGTCACCGTGGTGGACGCCGACATGCAAGTGGTGTACGACACCTTCGTCAAGCCCGACAACGAGATCGTGGACTACAACACCAGGTTTTCCGGAGTGACCGAGGCCGACGTCGCCAAGACGAGCGTCACGTTGCCGGAAGTCCAAGCCATCCTGCTGAGCTTTTTCAGCGCCCAAACCATCCTCATCGGGCACAGCCTGGAGAGCGATCTGCTGGCCCTCAAGCTGATCCACAGCACCGTGGTGGACACGGCCGTGCTCTTCCCGCACTACCTGGGTTTCCCCTACAAGCGTTCCCTCAGGAATCTCGCGGCCGACTACCTGGGACAGATCATCCAGGACAGCCAGGACGGCCACAACTCCAGCGAGGACGCAAACGCCTGCCTGCAGCTGGCGATGTGGAAGGTTCGACAGCGCGCCCAGATCCAGCCACGCCACCGGTCCGCCTCTCCCGCCGCCCTGGCCTGTCCTGAGCCCCAGGCCTCTTCCCAAACTGCCATCGATCCCGAGAGCTAGCCCTGTCCACCTCGCCGCAAAGCGAAAGAAACTGGAGCAGCCGGCGGCAGGAGAGGGCCAAAAGCCAAGACTAACCCCGACCCCGGACTCCCAGTCCCCCGGAGTCCCTGCCGCGGGCCGTCGTCCCTGTCCCCATCCCTCTGCCCCTCCCAGACCTCTGTCCTTCCAGCAATGGGCTCCCCGAGGCCCCAGCCGCCACTCCCAGTCCCCGGAGACCCTGCCGCCGCCCCTGGCGCCTGTGCCCATCCCTCTGCCCCTCCCAGACCTCTGGCCTTCCACCACTAGCCTCCCCCAGCCCACCTGGACTTCCCCGGCCTCTGACAACAAGGCCAGCCCCCAGGCCCACCAGCCTCCTGATCGTCTTCGTTCTTGGGCCTCTTCCCCTTCTGTGGGGCTGTCTGAACCTCCCCTCCCCCACCCGATTTTTCCCCCGCCCCCGGGGCAGGCGCAGAATAAATGTCTGTATGAAGTTAAAAATTAAAAATAAAAAAAAAGCTAAAAACAACTCAAAGTCCTTTGCTTTTGAATGTGCGCTTACCTGGTTTTCTCTAGAGGCACCACTGTGAGGTGGCTCAAGCCCTTAGGCTCTGGAGTTAGACATCTGGGTTCCCATTCCAATTCCACCACTGACTAGCTTTGTCATATTGGACGCATAACTTTTTTGCGCTTCTACTTCTTGATCTTTCAAGTGTCATCAGAAGATAATTAGACACCCACACAATAGCAATGGGAGATTTTAACACCCCACCGTCAACATGAAACAGATCAACGAGACAGAAAGTTGAAAAGGATATCCAGGAACTGAACTTAGCTCTGCACCAAGCAGACCGAATAGACATCTACATTAACTCTCCACCCCAAATCAACAGAATATACATTCTTCTCAGCACCACATCACACTTATTCCAAAACTGACCACATAGTTGGAAGGAAAGCACTCCTCCGCAAATGCAAAAGAACAGAAATTACAACCAACTGTCTCTCAGACCCCAGGGCAGTCAAACTGGACCTCAGGATGAAGAAACTCACTCAAAACCGCTCAACTACACGGAAACGGAGCAATCTGCTCCTGAGTGACTACTGGGTACATAGCGAAATGAAGACAGAATAAAGATGTTCTTTGAAACCAATGAGAACAAAGACACAACATACCAGAATCTCTGGGATACATTGAAAGCAGTGTGTAGAGGGAAACGTAGCATTAAATGCCCACAAGAGAAAGCAGGAAAGATCTAAAATGGACACCCTCACGTCCCAATTCAAAGAACCAGGGAAGCAAGAGCAAACACAATGCCTGAATCAGTCAGTCAACTTCCAACAGGGCTCCAAGAGAGAATGAACCACCATGCCTCTTTAAATCCACGTTTCTATTTGGAATCTTCAATGAGAGATGAGACACTAAGCAGCTAGTTTTGGTGGAATGGCTGATTTTGTCAATGTTTTCGGTGTGTGAGTGTGTGTGTGTGTGTGTACGTATGGATAACTAAATTGAACTGATAATCTGGATGCTTACATTTCCATTCATTTAATTTGTGTATGTGAGCCCACGCACACGTATATACACACACACTAACACTTCCAGAACACTGACTTAGTGAAGAACTGGATTTCCAGTGTGTCAGACAAATTTCAGAAAGCGCTGAAGAAGGGCATTTCTGATGGATTTCACCGTTCCTGGAATTTTATTTTCCTTTATAACTTAGAGTTCTTCTCTGGAGATTTAATAGATAAAAGTCTTTTGCAGTGTACGTTATTTCATTTTATTTTTATAATTTATTTAAATTGTCATTTTAAATTGACAAATAAAAATGATATATATTTATGGTGTACAACATGATGTTTCATATATGTATACATTGTGGAATGACACAAAAATCAAGCTAATTAACACATTCGTTTCCTCACATACTGATTTTATGGTGATGAGAACATGTTTCAAATCTACTCTGATAGCACATTTCAAGTATACAGTACATAGTTACCCACTGTGGTTGCCGTGCTGTTCAACATATCTCTAGAACTATTCGTATCTGAAATTTTGTATCATTAGACTAACATCTCCCAATCCCTCCCCGGCCCCTGCCTCGGGTAAGCAGCGTTCTGCTCTCTACGACTCTGAGTTCCACTTTTTTACATTGCACATAGAAGTGAGATCGTGCAGTATTTGTATTTCTGTGTTTGCTTTTTAAAACTTTATGATGTATTGATGTATTTTTTCAGACAGTGTCGGAGTCTGTCACCAAGGCTGGAGTACAGTGACACAAACACGGCTCACCACGGCCTCCACCTCCCGGGGTCAAGAGATCCTCCCACTTCAGCCTCCTGAGTAGCTAGGACTACAGGCGTCCAACACCACACCTGGCTAATTTTTGTATTTTTTGTAGAGATGGTTGATCTCCAACTCCTGGGCTCAACTCTTCCTCCTCCCTTCTCCTCCCAAAGTCCTGGGATTACAGGCCTGAGCCACTGTGTCTGGCCTTTGCTTTATTTCACACAGTAGAACATCCTCTAGGCTCATTCATGTTGCTAATGATAAGATTTCTTTCTTTTTCAAGGCTGAATAGGATTCTATTGGATATATGTACCTATATAGATAGAGAGATAGATAGATATACATTTATTATTATTGTTTTGGGGGGGATATGGTTTCGCTCGTGTTCCCCAGGCTGGAGTGCAGTGGCATGATTTCGGCTCACTACAACCTCTGCCTCCCAGGCTGAAGTGATTCTCCTGCCTCAGCTGAGATTAAAGGCATGTCCCATCATGTGCGGCCAATTTTGTGTTTCTAGGAGAGATGGGTTTTCACCATGTTGGCCAGGCTGGTCTCGAACTCCAACAATTCTACTTCCACTATTTATTGGATACAAATATTTATGTGTGAGAAACAAGATTTTCAAGAGTGAAAGATTTAAAAACGACTTAATTGTACATCAGTAAGAGGCTGGCTAACTAAATCAGAGTACGTTCATCCTTACAGAAGAATACTATGCAGCTAGAACAAAACCAAATGGAGGAAACTCTTCCAAATGGTAACTTGGAATGATGTTCAAGACTTATTGTAAAATAAGTTTACAGTAAGGTGTAAGGTACCTTATGGCAAAATTCTCTCAGAAATGTGTGTGTGTGGATTTCAAGTCATCCCAGTCCTAGAACATTGTGCTCTTTAGAGATGCCATACCTGTCTTTCCCTTTGTAATATCAAAGCAGTAATATCTTCTCTGGAGGCTTGTTGGGTGAATTGAATGGAAGAAAGTTAAGGAGGTACCAGAACCATTGCTGTTTCCCCTCCGTAGCCCTGCCACCCACTAAAGAAAATTGGATGAGATTACTTAATGATTTCCCATTAAGTTGTAT
Source organism: Pongo pygmaeus (assembly GCF_028885625.2). Classification (NCBI taxonomy): domain Eukaryota; kingdom Metazoa; phylum Chordata; class Mammalia; order Primates; family Hominidae; genus Pongo; species Pongo pygmaeus. Next base: position 53,911,139 of record NC_072380.2, read on the forward strand.
TTCCAAATATCATGATTACCATTTGAATGTAGTTGGTATGGAGCTTCGTGAGTGTGTGCTTCGTTTATTATGCATCACGTTCAGCTCCTTGTTATTTGCCTCCTAGTTATCATAGTAAAACTCTACTCCTCTACTCCGAGGAGCCCCTACCATCCGTATCGTCACTTTCCGGCCCAGCACTCTTCATGCTCATTCGTTTAAAGCATTCTACATTGGGCAAATGAATCTTGGAAGGCAAAAGCTACTGAATTTAGCGAGTTTGTGGAGGCGTTCCCACCGATCAGCCAGGTGGAGTTCCACACACCCGATGACTGCACAACTCCTATAAGGCAGCAATATGCTGCAAACCCAGACGGCCACTCTTCTCACCCCTCGTCCCTTTGCTGTTCTGGATAATGAGGTCAATAGTCACCTAGGCAACTTGCAAAACTAACTGAAATGGAGAAAGGCCTTCCGGCTGGTGACTAGCCGAGGTCCACCTGGCCCCAATAAGCTGCTGAACAAGAAGGGCTGCCAGAAATTTCCCCCTAGGGAATTTGGTGGAGACGAAGACCTGCTCACTGGACAACGGTTCTTCCCAGGATACCCCCAAGCTGAAGAAGCGGGCTCTGAGCCACCCCCTTTCACCCTCCTTTTCCCCACCCTGGCCTGCTGAAGGTGCGCGTCAGGATGCGGACTACTGAGCCCTAAAGAAATAAGTCCTTCCACTTTGACCCCACGGAGGATTGCCTGTGCGGATCTTCAACGAGTCTACCAGTGTCTAGACACGGGAGCAGTTCTGTCTGGCACAGCAGCTCCCTCAAGGAAGACAAGAGTGAGGAGAAAGGAAACTCAAGTCTGACCATTCTGCCCTGGGAGACAAGAGGAGGATCTCATCTCTCATCTTTCCAAGCAAGGCAACGAGACTTTCTCTCATCTTTCCAAGCAAGGCAAGGAGACTTTTTCTCATGAGGAAACAAAAAGAAGTTGGAAGGAACGAAACCAGCCTGGAAGGTGAATTCCTAAGGATTGCCCATTGAAACTGACAAAATGGCCCTTGTTTGACGAGAGGAATGAGCAGAGCATTGATGTGGTCAAAAAGGACTCGAGTGAGACTTTCCCAGCATGTTTCTACCAAAGCTTTGTCTAAGTTTCGCAAAACACTCTCCTAATAAGCAGATGTTTGGCTCTTCAGAAAGTCAACATGCAAAATGCCTTGAGCGTCCCATAACACTGATGCCATGATGTTGCCTTTGGTCTGCCCTCCTTTTCCTTTGACTGGACCACTGCCATCTCTTGGTAGCCATCGCTTTGATGACGCTTTGTCTTCAGGATCATATTGGCAAAGCCATGTTCCAAATTCCGGTTACAATTTGTCAAACAGGTGCCCCAGGATCGTGATCCCTCCTGTTGAAAATTTCCACTGATAGCTCTCGTCCTCACTGCAGCTGATCTGGGCACAATGGTTTTCACAGCCACTGCAGGATTCATCTTCCACATCTTCTCATCTCTTCTTGAAACAAGCCATACCTCCGTAAAGAGTTGATTTCTTTGGGCTAGTGTCCTTAGAAGCTTTTCTTCAAACATCAATGATTTCTTCATTCTTCCACCCAAGCTTCACCGTCAATTGGATGTTTGCTCTTGCTGCAATTTTAGCGGAATTCAAGTTGCACTGATAGGAGGCCTTTTCAGTGGATGTCTCATCCTTCTTAGTGCCTCCAATGAGATCCAGTTCAGAAAGGTTGTAAGAAGTTAGTACATGTTTATTTTAGTGAAAACGAATTGAAATCCATGCATAGATTTCTCACCATGTACATTTTCTATGAACTTTCGGAAGACCCCCTGTACTGAATATTGCCCAAATCCTGGGAGAGAAGTGGATGCGGTCCACTTCCTGTCTTCAGTTTGCCCACAGTGGAGGAGTGCACAGAGCAGGGAAAGGCAGCCCCAGAGAGAGGCATGCCCTCCAGCATGCGGCAGACTGCTGGCCCAGTCCTGGCTCCATGGGTTGCTGTGTGGGCCCAGCAAGCTGACCAACCTCCCTGAACCTTAATTTAATCCTAGGTAGCCCAATTCCACTCGCTATTATAGGACTGCTGTGCAGGGACAGTCAATTAACTTAAGAAAAGGAACCTAGCTCCAAGGTTGGCAACCGGGAATTCCAGTTGATTCCATGGGCGGACCCCCTGAGGAATTCCCAAGCTGAAGTCTCGTGGAAGATGAGGTTCAGTGTGACTAGACTGAAGCACCAATCCAATGAAGGGGAAGTCCCACCCACTCTGCCCTGTGCCTGTATAAAGGTGAGGCGGGGCGGCCGCGCCACTCATTGAAGCCGCCAGTTGGGAGAGGAGCAGAGCCAGGCCGGTGCTCCCGAAGGCAGCAAGATGTTGCGAGCCACAGCTCCCTGCTGGTTCCCACCTGCATACCCAGAAGCTAAGAAGGTGGCCGAGGAGGCGGCCCACGAGGCAAGCCGCCATTTGGGAGAGGAGCAGAGCCAGGTCGGTGTTCCCGAAGGCAGCAAGATGTTGCGAGCCACAGCTCCCTGCTGGTTCCCACCTGCATGCCCAGAAGCCAAGAAGGTGGCCGAGGAGGCGGCCCTCGAGGCAAGCCGCCAGTTGGGAGAGGAGCAGAGCCAGGCCGGTGCTCCCGAAGGCAGCAAGATGTTGCGAGCCACAGCTCCCTGCTGGTTCCCACCTGCATACCCAGAAGCTAAGAAGGTGGCCGAGGAGGCGCCCCACGAGGCAAGCCGCCATTTGGGAGTGGAGCAGAGCCAGGTCGGTGTTCCCGAAGGCAGCAAGATGTTGCGAGCCACAGCTCCCTGCTGGTTCCCTCCTGCATACCCAGAAGCCAAGAAGGTGGCCGAGGAGGCGGCCCTCGAGGCTCCAGAATTCCCACTGCCCTCTCATCAGCCTGCCCAGAGCTTCGGGCTCTGCGTGCCCCAGATGCACAACCAGGCCTCAGCACTCGTGGACATCCGGGCGGAGCCCCAGAATAGGGGTCCGGCGGTGCCCCCAGCGTGGCCCAAGATGGCGACGGAGGCGTGGTACTTCCCCGCGCAGAGGGGGTCGGCCTGCTGCTTGCCAGCCGCCCCAAGGCTGACAGAGAGGCCCTGTGGAGTCCGCATCTCAGCCCCCAGGGAGAGGAAGAGGATCGCCCACTTTCCCAGCCCCAGCTTGGTCGCAGGTCGCACCGATGCCAAGAGAACCCGGGTGGCCGGCAGCAGCCAACGCTCCAATGGCTCCAGGGTCGGCACACAGCCACGGAAGACTGGTCGCAACAGACGGGGGAGGGCATGCAAGACCTCCACCACACTCAGCTCTAAGCGAATCGTCCGTCGTCCATCCTTACCGACTTGGAAGAAACCCATTATCCTCCGAAGGTCTCGCTGCCAAGTCCCCACCGTCATCCGCCGAGGCTATCTCCAACTGTTCACCAAAGAGTGTCTCAAGTTCTGCGCCTCCCAGCAGGAGGCCGAGGAGAAGGCACTGAACGAGGAGAAGGTGGCCTACGACTGCAGCCCCAACAAGAACATGTACCTGAATGTGGTCCTGAACACCCTCAAGAGACTGAAGGGCCTGACCCCCAGCTCCATGCCGGGCCTCAGCAGGGCCGCCCTGTACAGCCGCCTCCAGGAGTTCCTGCTCACCCAGGACCAGCTCAAGGAGAACGGCTACCCCTTCCCGCACCCCGAGCGGCCCGGAGGCGCCGTCCTCTTCACTGGCCAGGGGAAGGGGCCCGGCGACTCCTCCTGCAGGGTCTGCTGCCGTTGTGGCACCGACTACCTGGTGTCCTCCTCGGGCCGCTGTCTACGCGACCAGTTGTGTTATTATCACTGGGGGCGGGTCCGCTCCAGCCAAGTGGCTGGAGGCCGGGTTAGCCAGTACACCTGCTGTGCAGCTGCTCCTGGCTCAGTGGGCTGCCAGGTGGCGAAGCAGCACGTGCGGGACGGCCGCAAGGAGAGCCTCCATGGCTTCGTGAAGACCTTCAAGAAAGAGTTTTCCACAGACGCTTATCCAGGAATCTACGCCTTGGACTGTGAGATGTGCTACACCACGCATGGCCTGGAGCTGACCCGCGTCACCGTGGTGGACGCCGACATGCAAGTGGTGTACGACACCTTCGTCAAGCCCGACAACGAGATCGTGGACTACAACACCAGGTTTTCCGGAGTGACCGAGGCCGACGTCGCCAAGACGAGCGTCACGTTGCCCGAAGTCCAAGCCATCCTGCTGAGCTTTTTCAGCGCCCAAACCATCCTCATCGGGCACAGCCTGGAGAGCGATCTGCTGGCCCTCAAGCTGATCCACAGCACCGTGGTGGACACGGCCGTGCTCTTCCCGCACTACCTGGGTTTCCCCTACAAGCGTTCCCTCAGGAATCTCGCGGCCGACTACCTGGGACAGATCATCCAGGACAGCCAGGACGGCCACAACTCCAGCGAGGACGCAAACGCCTGCCTGCAGCTGGCGATGTGGAAGGTTCGACAGCGCGCCCAGATCCAGCCACGCCACCGGTCCGCCTCTCCCGCCGCCCTGGCCTGTCCTGAGCCCCAGGCCTCTTCCCAAACTGCCATCGATCCCGAGAGCTAGCCCTGTCCACCTCGCCGCAAAGCGAAAGAAACTGGAGCAGCCGGCGGCAGGAGAGGGCCAAAAGCCAAGACTAACCCCGACCCCGGACTCCCAGTCCCCCGGAGTCCCTGCCGCGGGCCGTCGTCCCTGTCCCCATCCCTCTGCCCCTCCCAGACCTCTGTCCTTCCACCAATGGGCTCCCCGAGGCCCCAGCCGCCACTCCCAGTCCCCGGAGACCCTGCCGCCGCCCCTGGCGCCTGTGCCCATCCCTCTGCCCCTCCCAGACCTCTGGCCTTCCACCACTAGCCTCCCCCAGCCCACCTGGACTTCCCCGGCCTCTGACAACAAGGCCAGCCCCCAGGCCCACCAGCCTCCTGATCGTCTTCGTTCTTGGGCCTCTTCCCCTTCTGTGGGGCTGTCTGAACCTCCCCTCCCCCACCCGATTTTTCCCCCGCCCCCGGGGCAGGCGCAGAATAAATGTCTGTATGAAGTTAAAAATTAAAAATAAAAAAAAGCTAAAAACAACTCAAAGTCCTTTGCTTTTGAATGTGCGCTTACCTGGTTTTCTCTAGAGGCACCACTGTGAGGTGGCTCAAGCCCTTAGGCTCTGGAGTTAGACATCTGGGTTCCCATTCCAATTCCACCACTGACTAGCTTTGTCATATTGGACGCATAACTTTTTTGCGCTTCTACTTCTTGATCTTTCAAGTGTCATCAGAAGATAATTAGACACCCACACAATAGCAATGGGAGATTTTAACACCCCACCGTCAACATGAAACAGATCAACGAGACAGAAAGTTGAAAAGGATATCCAGGAACTGAACTTAGCTCTGCACCAAGCAGACCGAATAGACATCTACATTAACTCTCCACCCCAAATCAACAGAATATACATTCTTCTCAGCACCACATCACACTTATTCCAAAACTGACCACATAGTTGGAAGGAAAGCACTCCTCCGCAAATGCAAAAGAACAGAAATTACAACCAACTGTCTCTCAGACCCCAGGGCAGTCAAACTGGACCTCAGGATGAAGAAACTCACTCAAAACCGCTCAACTACACGGAAACGGAGCAATCTGCTCCTGAGTGACTACTGGGTACATAGCGAAATGAAGACAGAATAAAGATGTTCTTTGAAACCAATGAGAACAAAGACACAACATACCAGAATCTCTGGGATACATTGAAAGCAGTGTGTAGAGGGAAACGTAGCATTAAATGCCCACAAGAGAAAGCAGGAAAGATCTAAAATGGACACCCTCACGTCCCAATTCAAAGAACCAGGGAAGCAAGAGCAAACACAATGCCTGAATCAGTCAGTCAACTTCCAACAGGGCTCCAAGAGAGAATGAACCACCATGCCTCTTTAAATCCACGTTTCTATTTGGAATCTTCAATGAGAGATGAGACACTAAGCAGCTAGTTTTGGTGGAATGGCTGATTTTGTCAATGTTTTCGGTGTGTGAGTGTGTGTGTGTGTGTGTATGTATGGATAACTAAATTAAACTGATAATCTGGATGCTTACATTTCCATTCATTTAATTTGTGTATGTGAGCCCACGCACACGTATATACACACACACTAACACTTCCAGAACACTGACTTAGTGAAGAACTGGATTTCCAGTGTGTCAGACAAATTTCAGAAAGCGCTGAAGAAGGGCATTTCTGATGGATTTCACCGTTCCTGGAATTTTATTTTCCTTTATAACTTAGAGTTCTTCTCTGGAGATTTAATAGATAAAAGTCTTTTGCAGTGTACGTTATTTCATTTTATTTTTATAATTTATTTAAATTGTCATTTGAAATTGACAAATAAAAATGATATATATTTATGGTGTACAACATGATGTTTCATATATGTATACATTGTGGAATGACACAAAAATCAAGCTAATTAACACATTCGTTTCCTCACATACTGATTTTATGGTGATGAGAACATGTTTCAAATCTACTCTGATAGCACATTTCAAGTATACAGTACATAGTTACCCACTGTGGTTGCCGTGCTGTTCAACATATCTCTAGAACTATTCGTATCTGAAATTTTGTATCATTAGACTAACATCTCCCAATCCCTCCCCGGCCCCTGCCTCGGGTAAGCAGCGTTCTGCTCTCTACGACTCTGAGTTCCACTTTTTTACATTGCACATAGAAGTGAGATCGTGCAGTATTTGTATTTCTGTGTTTGCTTTTTAAAACTTTATGATGTATTGATGTATTTTTTCAGACAGTGTCGGAGTCTGTCACCAAGGCTGGAGTACAGTGACACAAACACGGCTCACCACGGCCTCCACCTCCCGGGGTCAAGAGATCCTCCCACTTCAGCCTCCTGAGTAGCTAGGACTACAGGCGTCCAACACCACACCTGGCTAATTTTTGTATTTTTTGTAGAGATGGTTGATCTCCAACTCCTGGGCTCAACTCTTCCTCCTCCCTTCTCCTCCCAAAGTCCTGGGATTACAGGCCTGAGCCACTGTGTCTGGCCTTTGCTTTATTTCACACAGTAGAACATCCTCTAGGCTCATTCATGTTGCTAATGATAAGATTTCTTTCTTTTTCAAGGCTGAATAGGATTCTATTGGATATATGTACCTATATAGATAGATAGATAGATAGATAGATATACATTTATTATTATTGTTTTGGGGGGGATATGGTTTCGCTCGTGTTCCCCAGGCTGGAGTGCAGTGGCATGATTTCGGCTCACTACAACCTCTGCCTCCCAGGCTGAAGTGATTCTCCTGCCTCAGCTGAGATTAAAGGCATGTCCCATCATGTGCGGCCAATTTTGTGTTTCTAGGAGAGATGGGTTTTCACCATGTTGGCCAGGCTGGTCTCGAACTCCAACAATTCTACTTCAACTATTTATTGGATACAAATATTTATGTGTGAGAAACAAGATTTTCAAGAGTGAAAGATTTAAAAACGACTTAATTGTACATCAGTAAGAGGCTGGCTAACTAAATCAGAGTACGTTCATCCTTACAGAAGAATACTATGCAGCTAGAACAAAACCAAATGGAGGAAACTCTTCCAAATGGTAACTTGGAATGATGTTCAAGACTTATTGTAAAATAAGTTTACAGTAAGGTGTAAGGTACCTTATGGCAAAATTCTCTCAGAAATGTGTGTGTGTGGATTTCAAGTCATCCCAGTCCTAGAACATTGTGCTCTTTAGAGATGCCATACCTGTCTTTCCCTTTGTAATATCAAAGCAGTAATATCTTCTCTGGAGGCTTGTTGGGTGAATTGAATGGAAGAAAGTTAAGGAGGTACCAGAACCATTGCTGTTTCCCCTCCGTAGCCCTGCCACCCACTAAAGAAAGTTGGATGAGATTACTTAATGATTTCCCATTAAGTTGTATTTCCAAATATCATGATTACCATTTGAATGTAGTTGGTATGGAGCTTCGTGAGTGTGTGCTTCGTTTATTATGCATCACGTTCAGCTCCTTGTTATTTGCCTCCTAGTTATCATAGTAAAACTCTACTCCTCTACTCCGAGGAGCCCCTACCATCCGTATCGTCACTTTCCGGCCCAGCACTCTTCATGCTCATTCGTTTAAAGCATTCTACATTGGGCAAATGAATCTTGGAAGGCAAAAGCTACTGAATTTAGCGAGTTTGTGGAGGCGTTCCCACCGATCAGCCAGGTGGAGTTCCACACACCCGATGACTGCACAACTCCTATAAGGCAGCAATATGCTGCAAACCCAGACGGCCACTCTTCTCACCCCTCGTCCCTTTGCTGTTCTGGATAATGAGGTCAATAGTCACCTAGGCAACTTGCAAAACTAACTGAAATGGAGAAAGGCCTTCCGGCTGGTGACTAGCCGAGGTCCACCTGGCCCCAATAAGCTGCTGAACAAGAAGGGCTGCCAGAAATTTCCCCCTAGGGAATTTGGTGGAGACGAAGACCTGCTCACTGGACAACGGTTCCTCCCAGGATAAACCCAAGCTGAAGAAGCGGGCTCTGAGCCACCCCCTTTCACCCTCCTTTTCCCCACCCTGGCCTGCTGAAGGTGCGCGTCAGGATGCGGACTACTGAGCCCTAAAGAAATAAGTCCTTCCACTTTGACCCCACGGAGGATTGCCTGCGCGGATCTTCAACGAGTCTACCAGTGTCTAGACACGGGAGCAGTTCTGTCTGGCACAGCAGCTCCCTCAAGGAAGACAAGAGTGAGGAGAAAGGAAACTCAAGTCTGACCATTCTGCCCTGGGAGACAAGAGGAGGATCTCATCTCTCATCTTTCCAAGCAAGGCAACGAGACTTTCTCTCATCTTTCCAAGCAAGGCAAGGAGACTTTTTCTCATGAGGAAACAAAAAGAAGTTGGAAGGAACGAAACCAGCCTGGAAGGTGAATTCCTAAGGATTGCCCATTGAAACTGACAAAATGGCCCTTGTTTGACGAGAGGAATGAGCAGAGCATTGATGTGGTCAAAAAGGACTCGAGTGAGACTTTCCCAGCATGTTTCTACCAAAGCTTTGTCTAAGTTTCGCAAAACACTCTCCTAATAAGCAGATGTTTGGCTCTTCAGAAAGTCAACATGCAAAATGCCTTGAGCGTCCCATAACACTGATGCCATGATGTTGCCTTTGGTCTGCCCTCCTTTTCCTTTGACTGGACCACTGCCATCTCTTGGTAGCCATCGCTTTGATGACGCTTTGTCTTCAGGATCATATTGGCAAAGCCATGTTCCAAATTCCGGTTACAATTTGTCAAACAGGTGCCCCAGGATCGTGATCCCTCCTGTTGAAAATTTCCACTGATAGCTCTCGTCCTCACTGCAGCTGATCTGGGCACAATGGTTTTCACAGCCACTGCAGGATTCATCTTCCACATCTTCTCATCTCTTCTTGAAACAAGCCATACCTCCGTAAAGAGTTGATTTCTTTGGGCTAGTGTCCTTAGAAGCTTTTCTTCAAACATCAATGATTTCTTCATTCTTCCACCCAAGCTTCACCGTCAATTGGATGTTTGCTCTTGCTGCAATTTTAGCGGAATTCAAGTTGCACTGATAGGAGGCCTTTTCAGTGGATGTCTCATCCTTCTTAGTGCCTCCAATGAGATCCAGTTCAGAAAGGTTGTAAGAAGTTAGTACATGTTTATTTTAGTGAAAACGAATTGAAATCCATGCATAGATTTCTCACCATGTACATTTTCTATGAACTTTCGGAAGACCCCCTGTACTGAATATTGCCCAAATCCTGGGAGAGAAGTGGATGCGGTCCACTTCCTGTCTTCAGTTTGCCCACAGTGGAGGAGTGCACAGAGCAGGGAAAGGCAGCCCCAGAGAGAGGCATGCCCTCCAGCATGCGGCAGACTGCTGGCCCAGTCCTGGCTCCATGGGTTGCTGTGTGGGCCCAGCAAGCTGACCAACCTCCCTGAACCTTAATTTAATCCTAGGTAGCCCAATTCCACTCGCTATTATAGGACTGCTGTGCAGGGACAGTCAATTAACTTAAGAAAAGGAACCTAGCTCCAAGGTTGGCAACCGGGAATTCCAGTTGATTCCATGGGCGGACCCCCTGAGGAATTCCCAAGCTGAAGTCTCGTGGAAGATGAGGTTCAGTGTGACTAGACTGAAGCACCAATCCAATGAAGGGGAAGTCCCACCCACTCTGCCCTGTGCCTGTATAAAGGTGAGGCGGGGCGGCCGCGCCACTCATTGAAGCCGCCAGTTGGGAGAGGAGCAGAGCCAGGCCGGTGCTCCCGAAGGCAGCAAGATGTTGCGAGCCACAGCTCCCTGCTGGTTCCCACCTGCATACCCAGAAGCTAAGAAGGTGGCCGAGGAGGCGGCCCACGAGGCAAGCCGCCATTTGGGAGAGGAGCAGAGCCAGGTCGGTGTTCCCGAAGGCAGCAAGATGTTGCGAGCCACAGCTCCCTGCTGGTTCCCACCTGCATGCCCAGAAGCCAAGAAGGTGGCCGAGGAGGCGGCCCTCGAGGCAAGCCGCCAGTTGGGAGAGGAGCAGAGCCAGGCCGGTGCTCCCGAAGGCAGCAAGATGTTGCGAGCCACAGCTCCCTGCTGGTTCCCACCTGCATACCCAGAAGCTAAGAAGGTGGCCGAGGAGGCGCCCCACGAGGCAAGCCGCCATTTGGGAGTGGAGCAGAGCCAGGTCGGTGTTCCCGAAGGCAGCAAGATGTTGCGAGCCACAGCTCCCTGCTGGTTCCCTCCTGCATAACCAGAAGCCAAGAAGGTGGCCGAGGAGGCGGCCCTCGAGGCTCCAGAATTCCCACTGCCCTCTCATCAGCCTGCCCAGAGCTTCGGGCTCTGCGTGCCCCAGATGCACAACCAGGCCTCAGCACTCGTGGACATCCGGGCGGAGCCCCAGAATAGGGGTCCGGCGGTGCCCCCAGCGTGGCCCAAGATGGCGACGGAGGCGTGGTACTTCCCCGCGCAGAGGGGGTCGGCCTGCTGCTTGCCAGCCGCCCCAAGGCTGACAGAGAGGCCCTGTGGAGTCCGCATCTCAGCCCCCAGGGAGAGGAAGAGGATCGCCCACTTTCCCAGCCCCTGCTTGGTCGCAGGTCGCACCGATGCCAAGAGAACCCGGGTGGCCGGCAGCAGCCAACGCTCCAATGGCTCCAGGGTCGGCACACAGCCACGGAAGACTGGTCGCAACAGACGGGGGAGGGCATGCAAGACCTCCACCACACTCAGCTCTAAGCGAATCGTCCGTCGTCCATCCTTACCGACTTGGAAGAAACCCATTATCCTCCGAAGGTCTCGCTGCCAAGTCCCCACCGTCATCCGCCGAGGCTATCTCCAACTGTTCACCAAAGAGTGTCTCAAGTTCTGCGCCTCCCAGCAGGAGGCCGAGGAGAAGGCACTGAACGAGGAGAAGGTGGCCTACGACTGCAGCCCCAACAAGAACATGTACCTGAATGTGGTCCTGAACACCCTCAAGAGACTGAAGGGCCTGACCCCCAGCTCCATGCCGGGCCTCAGCAGGGCCGCCCTGTACAGCCGCCTCCAGGAGTTCCTGCTCACCCAGGACCAGCTCAAGGAGAACGGCTACCCCTTCCCGCACCCCGAGCGGCCCGGAGGCGCCGTCCTCTTCACTGGCCAGGGGAAGGGGCCCGGCGACTCCTCCTGCAGGGTCTGCTGCCGTTGTGGCACCGACTACCTGGTGTCCTCCTCGGGCCGCTGTCTACGCGACCAGTTGTGTTATTATCACTGGGGGCGGGTCCGCTCCAGCCAAGTGGCTGGAGGCCGGGTTAGCCAGTACACCTGCTGTGCAGCTGCTCCTGGCTCAGTGGGCTGCCAGGTGGCGAAGCAGCACGTGCGGGACGGCCGCAAGGAGAGCCTCCATGGCTTCGTGAAGACCTTCAAGAAAGAGTTTTCCACAGACGCTTATCCAGGAATCTACGCCTTGGACTGTGAGATGTGCTACACCACGCATGGCCTGGAGCTGACCCGCGTCACCGTGGTGGACGCCGACATGCAAGTGGTGTACGACACCTTCGTCAAGCCCGACAACGAGATCGTGGACTACAACACCAGGTTTTCCGGAGTGACCGAGGCCGACGTCGCCAAGACGAGCGTCACGTTGCCCGAAGTCCAAGCCATCCTGCTGAGCTTTTTCAGCGCCCAAACCATCCTCATCGGGCACAGCCTGGAGAGCGATCTGCTGGCCCTCAAGCTGATCCACAGCACCGTGGTGGACACGGCCGTGCTCTTCCCGCACTACCTGGGTTTCCCCTACAAGCGTTCCCTCAGGAATCTCGCGGCCGACTACCTGGGACAGATCATCCAGGACAGCCAGGACGGCCACAACTCCAGCGAGGACGCAAACGCCTGCCTGCAGCTGGCGATGTGGAAGGTTCGACAGCGCGCCCAGATCCAGCCACGCCACCGGTCCGCCTCTCCCGCCGCCCTGGCCTGTCCTGAGCCCCAGGCCTCTTCCCAAACTGCCATCGATCCCGAGAGCTAGCCCTGTCCACCTCGCCGCAAAGCGAAAGAAACTGGAGCAGCCGGCGGCAGGAGAGGGCCAAAAGCCAAGACTAACCCCGACCCCGGACTCCCAGTCCCCCGGAGTCCCTGCCGCGGGCCGTCGTCCCTGTCCCCATCCCTCTGCCCCTCCCAGACCTCTGTCCTTCCACCAATGGGCTCCCCGAGGCCCCAGCCGCCACTCCCAGTCCCCGGAGACCCTGCCGCCGCCCCTGGCGCCTGTGCCCATCCCTCTGCCCCTCCCAGACCTCTGGCCTTCCACCACTAGCCTCCCCCAGCCCACCTGGACTTCCCCGGCCTCTGACAACAAGGCCAGCCCCCAGGCCCACCAGCCTCCTGATCGTCTTCGTTCTTGGGCCTCTTCCCCTTCTGTGGGGCTGTCTGAACCTCCCCTCCCCCACCCGATTTTTCCCCCGCCCCCGGGGCAGGCGCAGAATAAATGTCTGTATGAAGTTAAAAATTAAAAATAAAAAAAAAGCTAAAAACAACTCAAAGTCCTTTGCTTTTGAATGTGCGCTTACCTGGTTTTCTCTAGAGGCACCACTGTGAGGTGGCTCAAGCCCTTAGGCTCTGGAGTTAGACATCTGGGTTCCCATTCCAATTCCACCACTGACTAGCTTTGTCATATTGGACGCATAACTTTTTTGCGCTTCTACTTCTTGATCTTTCAAGTGTCATCAGAAGATAATTAGACACCCACACAATAGCAATGGGAGATTTTAACACCCCACCGTCAACATGAAACAGATCAACGAGACAGAAAGTTGAAAAGGATATCCAGGAACTGAACTTAGCTCTGCACCAAGCAGACCGAATAGACATCTACATTAACTCTCCACCCCAAATCAACAGAATATACATTCTTCTCAGCACCACATCACACTTATTCCAAAACTGACCACATAGTTGGAAGGAAAGCACTCCTCCGCAAATGCAAAAGAACAGAAATTACAACCAACTGTCTCTCAGACCCCAGGGCAGTCAAACTGGACCTCAGGATGAAGAAACTCACTCAAAACCGCTCAACTACACGGAAACGGAGCAATCTGCTCCTGAGTGACTACTGGGTACATAGCGAAATGAAGACAGAATAAAGATGTTCTTTGAAACCAATGAGAACAAAGACACAACATACCAGAATCTCTGGGATACATTGAAAGCAGTGTGTAGAGGGAAACGTAGCATTAAATGCCCACAAGAGAAAGCAGGAAAGATCTAAAATGGACACCCTCACGTCCCAATTCAAAGAACCAGGGAAGCAAGAGCAAACACAATGCCTGAATCAGTCAGTCAACTTCCAACAGGGCTCCAAGAGAGAATGAACCACCATGCCTCTTTAAATCCACGTTTCTATTTGGAATCTTCAATGAGAGATGAGACACTAAGCAGCTAGTTTTGGTGGAATGGCTGATTTTGTCAATGTTTTCGGTGTGTGAGTGTGTGTGTGTGTATGTATGGATAACTAAATTAAACTGATAATCTGGATGCTTACATTTCCATTCATTTAATTTGTGTATGTGAGCCCACGCACACGTATATACACACACACTAACACTTCCAGAACACTGACTTAGTGAAGAACTGGATTTCCAGTGTGTCAGACAAATTTCAGAAAGCGCTGAAGAAGGGCATTTCTGATGGATTTCACCGTTCCTGGAATTTTATTTTCCTTTATAACTTAGAGTTCTTCTCTGGAGATTTAATAGATAAAAGTCTTTTGCAGTGTACGTTATTTCATTTTATTTTTATAATTTATTTAAATTGTCATTTGAAATTGACAAATAAAAATGATATATATTTATGGTGTACAACATGATGTTTCATATATGTATACATTGTGGAATGACACAAAAATCAAGCTAATTAACACATTCGTTTCCTCACATACTGATTTTATGGTGATGAGAACATGTTTCAAATCTACTCTGATAGCACATTTCAAGTATACAGTACATAGTTACCCACTGTGGTTGCCGTGCTGTTCAACATATCTCTAGAACTATTCGTATCTGAAATTTTGTATCATTAGACTAACATCTCCCAATCCCTCCCCGGCCCCTGCCTCGGGTAAGCAGCGTTCTGCTCTCTACGACTCTGAGTTCCACTTTTTTACATTGCACATAGAAGTGAGATCGTGCAGTATTTGTATTTCTGTGTTTGCTTTTTAAAACTTTATGATGTATTGATGTATTTTTTCAGACAGTGTCGGAGTCTGTCACCAAGGCTGGAGTACAGTGACACAAACACGGCTCACCACGGCCTCCACCTCCCGGGGTCAAGAGATCCTCCCACTTCAGCCTCCTGAGTAGCTAGGACTACAGGCGTCCAACACCACACCTGGCTAATTTTTGTATTTTTTGTAGAGATGGTTGATCTCCAACTCCTGGGCTCAACTCTTCCTCCTCCCTTCTCCTCCCAAAGTCCTGGGATTACAGGCCTGAGCCACTGTGTCTGGCCTTTGCTTTATTTCACACAGTAGAACATCCTCTAGGCTCATTCATGTTGCTAATGATAAGATTTCTTTCTTTTTCAAGGCTGAATAGGATTCTATTGGATATATGTACCTATATAGATAGATAGATAGATAGATAGATATACATTTATTATTATTGTTTTGGGGGGGATATGGTTTCGCTCGTGTTCCCCAGGCTGGAGTGCAGTGGCATGATTTCGGCTCACTACAACCTCTGCCTCCCAGGCTGAAGTGATTCTCCTGCCTCAGCTGAGATTAAAGGCATGTCCCATCATGTGCGGCCAATTTTGTGTTTCTAGGAGAGATGGGTTTTCACCATGTTGGCCAGGCTGGTCTCGAACTCCAACAATTCTACTTCAACTATTTATTGGATACAAATATTTATGTGTGAGAAACAAGATTTTCAAGTGTGAAAGATTTAAAAACGACTTAATTGTACATCAGTAAGAGGCTGGCTAACTAAATCAGAGTACGTTCATCCTTACAGAAGAATACTATGCAGCTAGAACAAAACCAAATGGAGGAAACTCTTCCAAATGGTAACTTGGAATGATGTTCAAGACTTATTGTAAAATAAGTTTACAGTAAGGTGTAAGGTACCTTATGGCAAAATTCTCTCAGAAATGTGTGTGTGTGGATTTCAAGTCATCCCAGTCCTAGAACATTGTGCTCTTTAGAGATGCCATACCTGTCTTTCCCTTTGTAATATCAAAGCAGTAATATCTTCTCTGGAGGCTTGTTGGGTGAATTGAATGGAAGAAAGTTAAGGAGGTACCAGAACCATTGCTGTTTCCCCTCCGTAGCCCTGCCACCCACTAAAGAAAGTTGGATGAGATTACTTAATGATTTCCCATTAAGTTGTATTTCCAAATATCATGATTACCATTTGAATGTAGTTGGTATGGAGCTTCGTGAGTGTGTGCTTCGTTTATTATGCATCACGTTCAGCTCCTTGTTATTTGCCTCCTAGTTATCATAGTAAAACTCTACTCCTCTACTCCGAGGAGCCCCTACCATCCGTATCGTCACTTTCCGGCCCAGCACTCTTCATGCTCATTCGTTTAAAGCATTCTACATTGGGCAAATGAATCTTGGAAGGCAAAAGCTACTGAATTTAGCGAGTTTGTGGAGGCGTTCCCACCGATCAGCCAGGTGGAGTTCCACACACCCGATGACTGCACAACTCCTATAAGGCAGCAATATGCTGCAAACCCAGACGGCCACTCTTCTCACCCCTCGTCCCTTTGCTGTTCTGGATAATGAGGTCAATAGTCACCTAGGCAACTTGCAAAACTAACTGAAATGGAGAAAGGCCTTCCGGCTGGTGACTAGCCGAGGTCCACCTGGCCCCAATAAGCTGCTGAACAAGAAGGGCTGCCAGAAATTTCCCCCTAGGGAATTTGGTGGAGACGAAGACCTGCTCACTGGACAACGGTTCCTCCCAGGATAAACCCAAGCTGAAGAAGCGGGCTCTGAGCCACCCCCTTTCACCCTCCTTTTCCCCACCCTGGCCTGCTGAAGGTGCGCGTCAGGATGCGGACTACTGAGCCCTAAAGAAATAAGTCCTTCCACTTTGACCCCACGGAGGATTGCCTGCGCGGATCTTCAACGAGTCTACCAGTGTCTAGACACGGGAGCAGTTCTGTCTGGCACAGCAGCTCCCTCAAGGAAGACAAGAGTGAGGAGAAAGGAAACTCAAGTCTGACCATTCTGCCCTGGGAGACAAGAGGAGGATCTCATCTCTCATCTTTCCAAGCAAGGCAACGAGACTTTCTCTCATCTTTCCAAGCAAGGCAAGGAGACTTTTTCTCATGAGGAAACAAAAAGAAGTTGGAAGGAACGAAACCAGCCTGGAAGGTGAATTCCTAAGGATTGCCCATTGAAACTGACAAAATGGCCCTTGTTTGACGAGAGGAATGAGCAGAGCATTGATGTGGTCAAAAAGGACTCGAGTGAGACTTTCCCAGCATGTTTCTACCAAAGCTTTGTCTAAGTTTCGCAAAACACTCTCCTAATAAGCAGATGTTTGGCTCTTCAGAAAGTCAACATGCAAAATGCCTTGAGCGTCCCATAACACTGATGCCATGATGTTGCCTTTGGTCTGCCCTCCTTTTCCTTTGACTGGACCACTGCCATCTCTTGGTAGCCATCGCTTTGATGACGCTTTGTCTTCAGGATCATATTGGCAAAGCCATGTTCCAAATTCCGGTTACAATTTGTCAAACAGGTGCCCCAGGATCGTGATCCCTCCTGTTGAAAATTTCCACTGATAGCTCTCGTCCTCACTGCAGCTGATCTGGGCACAATGGTTTTCACAGCCACTGCAGGATTCATCTTCCACATCTTCTCATCTCTTCTTGAAACAAGCCATACCTCCGTAAAGAGTTGATTTCTTTGGGCTAGTGTCCTTAGAAGCTTTTCTTCAAACATCAATGATTTCTTCATTCTTCCACCCAAGCTTCACCGTCAATTGGATGTTTGCTCTTGCTGCAATTTTAGCGGAATTCAAGTTGCACTGATAGGAGGCCTTTTCAGTGGATGTCTCATCCTTCTTAGTGCCTCCAATGAGATCCAGTTCAGAAAGGTTGTAAGAAGTTAGTACATGTTTATTTTAGTGAAAACGAATTGAAATCCATGCATAGATTTCTCACCATGTACATTTTCTATGAACTTTCGGAAGAACCCCTGTACTGAATATTGCCCAAATCCTGGGAGAGAAGTGGATGCGGTCCACTTCCTGTCTTCAGTTTGCCCACAGTGGAGGAGTGCACAGAGCAGGGAAAGGCAGCCCCAGAGAGAGGAATGCCCTCCAGCATGCGGCAGACTGCTGGCCCAGTCCTGGCTCCATGGGTTGCTGTGTGGGCCCAGCAAGCTGACCAACCTCCCTGAACCTTAATTTAATCCTAGGTAGCCCAATTCCACTCGCTATTATAGGACTGCTGTGCAGGGACAGTCAATTAACTTAAGAAAAGGAACGTAGCTCCAAGGTTGGCAACCGGGAATTCCAGTTGATTCCATGGGCGGACCCCCTGAGGAATTCCCAAGCTGAAGTCTCGTGGAAGATGAGGTTCAGTGTGACTAGACTGAAGCACCAATCCAATGAAGGGGAAGTCCCACCCACTCTGCCCTGTGCCTGTATAAAGGTGAGGCGGGGCGGCCGCGCCACTCATTGAAGCCGCCAGTTGGGAGAGGAGCAGAGCCAGGCCGGTGCTCCCGAAGGCAGCAAGATGTTGCGAGCCACAGCTCCCTGCTGGTTCCCACCTGCATACCCAGAAGCTAAGAAGGTGGCCGAGGAGGCGGCCCACGAGGCAAGCCGCCATTTGGGAGAGGAGCAGAGCCAGGTCGGTGTTCCCGAAGGCAGCAAGATGTTGCGAGCCACAGCTCCCTGCTGGTTCCCACCTGCATGCCCAGAAGCCAAGAAGGTGGCCGAGGAGGTGGCCCTCGAGGCAAGCCGCCAGTTGGGAGAGGAGCAGAGCCAGGCCGGTGCTCCCGAAGGCAGCAAGATGTTGCGAGCCACAGCTCCCTGCTGGTTCCCACCTGCATACCCAGAAGCTAAGAAGGTGGCCGAGGAGGCGCCCCACGAGGCAAGCCGCCATTTGGGAGTGGAGCAGAGCCAGGTCGGTGTTCCCGAAGGCAGCAAGATGTTGCGAGCCACAGCTCCCTGCTGGTTCCCTCCTGCATACCCAGAAGCCAAGAAGGTGGCCGAGGAGGCGGCCCTCGAGGCTCCAGAATTCCCACTGCCCTCTCATCAGCCTGCCCAGAGCTTCGGGCTCTGCGTGCCCCAGATGCACAACCAGGCCTCAGCACTCGTGGACATCCGGGCGGAGCCCCAGAATAGGGGTCCGGCGGTGCCCCCAGCGTGGCCCAAGATGGCGACGGAGGCGTGGTACTTCCCCGCGCAGAGGGGGTCGGCCTGCTGCTTGCCAGCCGCCCCAAGGCTGACAGAGAGGCCCTGTGGAGTCCGCATCTCAGCCCCCAGGGAGAGGAAGAGGATCGCCCACTTTCCCAGCCCCTGCTTGGTCGCAGGTCGCACCGATGCCAAGAGAACCCGGGTGGCCGGCAGCAGCCAACGCTCCAATGGCTCCAGGGTCGGCACACAGCCACGGAAGACTGGTCGCAACAGACGGGGGAGGGCATGCAAGACCTCCACCACACTCAGCTCTAAGCGAATCGTCCGTCGTCCATCCTTACCGACTTGGAAGAAACCCATTATCCTCCGAAGGTCTCGCTGCCAAGTCCCCACCGTCATCCGCCGAGGCTATCTCCAACTGTTCACCAAAGAGTGTCTCAAGTTCTGCGCCTCCCAGCAGGAGGCCGAGGAGAAGGCGCTGAACGAGGAGAAGGTGGCCTACGACTGCAGCCCCAACAAGAACATGTACCTGAATGTGGTCCTGAACACCCTCAAGAGACTGAAGGGCCTGACCCCCAGCTCCATGCCGGGCCTCAGCAGGGCCGCCCTGTACAGCCGCCTCCAGGAGTTCCTGCTCACCCAGGACCAGCTCAAGGAGAACGGCTACCCCTTCCCGCACCCCGAGCGGCCCGGAGGCGCCGTCCTCTTCACTGGCCAGGGGAAGGGGCCCGGCGACTCCTCCTGCAGGGTCTGCTGCCGTTGTGGCACCGACTACCTGGTGTCCTCCTCGGGCCGCTGTCTACGCGACCAGTTGTGTTATTATCACTGGGGGCGGGTCCGCTCCAGCCAAGTGGCTGGAGGCCGGGTTAGCCAGTACACCTGCTGTGCAGCTGCTCCTGGCTCAGTGGGCTGCCAGGTGGCGAAGCAGCACGTGCGGGACGGCCGCAAGGAGAGCCTCCATGGCTTCGTGAAGACCTTCAAGAAAGAGTTTTCCACAGACGCTTATCCAGGAATCTACGCCTTGGACTGTGAGATGTGCTACACCACGCATGGCCTGGAGCTGACCCGCGTCACCGTGGTGGACGCCGACATGCAAGTGGTGTACGACACCTTCGTCAAGCCCGACAACGAGATCGTGGACTACAACACCAGGTTTTCCGGAGTGACCGAGGCCGACGTCGCCAAGACGAGCGTCACGTTGCCCGAAGTCCAAGCCATCCTGCTGAGCTTTTTCAGCGCCCAAACCATCCTCATCGGGCACAGCCTGGAGAGCGATCTGCTGGCCCTCAAGCTGATCCACAGCACCGTGGTGGACACGGCCGTGCTCTTCCCGCACTACCTGGGTTTCCCCTACAAGCGTTCCCTCAGGAATCTCGCGGCCGACTACCTGGGACAGATCATCCAGGACAGCCAGGACGGCCACAACTCCAGCGAGGACGCAAACGCCTGCCTGCAGCTGGCGATGTGGAAGGTTCGACAGCGCGCCCAGATCCAGCCACGCCACCGGTCCGCCTCTCCCGCCGCCCTGGCCTGTCCTGAGCCCCAGGCCTCTTCCCAAACTGCCATCGATCCCGAGAGCTAGCCCTGTCCACCTCGCCGCAAAGCGAAAGAAACTGGAGCAGCCGGCGGCAGGAGAGGGCCAAAAGCCAAGACTAACCCCGACCCCGGACTCCCAGTCCCCCGGAGTCCCTGCCGCGGGCCGTCGTCCCTGTCCCCATCCCTCTGCCCCTCCCAGACCTCTGTCCTTCCACCAATGGGCTCCCCGAGGCCCCAGCCGCCACTCCCAGTCCCCGGAGACCCTGCCGCCGCCCCTGGCGCCTGTGCCCATCCCTCTGCCCCTCCCAGACCTCTGGCCTTCCACCACTAGCCTCCCCCAGCCCACCTGGACTTCCCCGGCCTCTGACAACAAGGCCAGCCCCCAGGCCCACCAGCCTCCTGATCGTCTTCGTTCTTGGGCCTCTTCCCCTTCTGTGGGGCTGTCTGAACCTCCCCTCCCCCACCCGATTTTTCCCCCGCCCCCGGGGCAGGCGCAGAATAAATGTCTGTATGAAGTTAAAAATTAAAAATAAAAAAAAAGCTAAAAACAACTCAAAGTCCTTTGCTTTTGAATGTGCGCTTACCTGGTTTTCTCTAGAGGCACCACTGTGAGGTGGCTCAAGCCCTTAGGCTCTGGAGTTAGACATCTGGGTTCCCATTCCAATTCCACCACTGACTAGCTTTGTCATATTGGACGCATAACTTTTTTGCGCTTCTACTTCTTGATCTTTCAAGTGTCATCAGAAGATAATTAGACACCCACACAATAGCAATGGGAGATTTTAACACCCCACCGTCAACATGAAACAGATCAACGAGACAGAAAGTTGAAAAGGATATCCAGGAACTGAACTTAGCTCTGCACCAAGCAGACCGAATAGACATCTACATTAACTCTCCACCCCAAATCAACAGAATATACATTCTTCTCAGCACCACATCACACTTATTCCAAAACTGACCACATAGTTGGAAGGAAAGCACTCCTCCGCAAATGCAAAAGAACAGAAATTACAACCAACTGTCTCTCAGACCCCAGGGCAGTCAAACTGGACCTCAGGATGAAGAAACTCACTCAAAACCGCTCAACTACACGGAAACGGAGCAATCTGCTCCTGAGTGACTACTGGGTACATAGCGAAATGAAGACAGAATAAAGATGTTCTTTGAAACCAATGAGAACAAAGACACAACATACCAGAATCTCTGGGATACATTGAAAGCAGTGTGTAGAGGGAAACGTAGCATTAAATGCCCACAAGAGAAAGCAGGAAAGATCTAAAATGGACACCCTCACGTCCCAATTCAAAGAACCAGGGAAGCAAGAGCAAACACAATGCCTGAATCAGTCAGTCAACTTCCAACAGGGCTCCAAGAGAGAATGAACCACCATGCCTCTTTAAATCCACGTTTCTATTTGGAATCTTCAATGAGAGATGAGACACTAAGCAGCTAGTTTTGGTGGAATGGCTGATTTTGTCAATGTTTTCGGTGTGTGAGTGTGTGTGTGTGTGTGTATGTATGGATAACTAAATTAAACTGATAATCTGGATGCTTACATTTCCATTCATTTAATTTGTGTATGTGAGCCCACGCACACGTATATACACACACACTAACACTTCCAGAACACTGACTTAGTGAAGAACTGGATTTCCAGTGTGTCAGACAAATTTCAGAAAGCGCTGAAGAAGGGCATTTCTGATGGATTTCACCGTTCCTGGAATTTTATTTTCCTTTATAACTTAGAGTTCTTCTCTGGAGATTTAATAGATAAAAGTCTTTTGCAGTGTACGTTATTTCATTTTATTTTTATAATTTATTTAAATTGTCATTTGAAATTGACAAATAAAAATGATATATATTTATGGTGTACAACATGATGTTTCATGTATGTATACATTGTGGAATGACACAAAAATCAAGCTAATTAACACATTCGTTTCCTCACATACTGATTTTATGGTGATGAGAACATGTTTCAAATCTACTCTGATAGCACATTTCAAGTATACAGTACATAGTTACCCACTGTGGTTGCCGTGCTGTTCAACATATCTCTAGAACTATTCGTATCTGAAATTTTGTATCATTAGACTAACATCTCCCAATCCCTCCCCGGCCCCTGCCTCGGGTAAGCAGCGTTCTGCTCTCTACGACTCTGAGTTCCACTTTTTTACATTGCACATAGAAGTGAGATCGTGCAGTATTTGTATTTCTGTGTTTGCTTTTTAAAACTTTATGATGTATTGATGTATTTTTTCAGACAGTGTCGGAGTCTGTCACCAAGGCTGGAGTACAGTGACACAAACACGGCTCACCACGGCCTCCACCTCCCGGGGTCAAGAGATCCTCCCACTTCAGCCTCCTGAGTAGCTAGGACTACAGGCGTCCAACACCACACCTGGCTAATTTTTGTATTTTTTGTAGAGATGGTTGATCTCCAACTCCTGGGCTCAACTCTTCCTCCTCCCTTCTCCTCCCAAAGTCCTGGGATTACAGGCCTGAGCCACTGTGTCTGGCCTTTGCTTTATTTCACACAGTAGAACATCCTCTAGGCTCATTCATGTTGCTAATGATAAGATTTCTTTCTTTTTCAAGGCTGAATAGGATTCTATTGGATATATGTACCTATATAGATAGATAGATAGATAGATAGATATACATTTATTATTATTGTTTTGGGGGGGATATGGTTTCGCTCGTGTTCCCCAGGCTGGAGTGCAGTGGCATGATTTCGGCTCACTACAACCTCTGCCTCCCAGGCTGAAGTGATTCTCCTGCCTCAGCTGAGATTAAAGGCATGTCCCATCATGTGCGGCCAATTTTGTGTTTCTAGGAGAGATGGGTTTTCACCATGTTGGCCAGGCTGGTCTCGAACTCCAACAATTCTACTTCAACTATTTATTGGATACAAATATTTATGTGTGAGAAACAAGATTTTCAAGAGTGAAAGATTTAAAAACGACTTAATTGTACATCAGTAAGAGGCTGGCTAACTAAATCAGAGTACGTTCATCCTTACAGAAGAATACTATGCAGCTAGAACAAAACCAAATGGAGGAAACTCTTCCAAATGGTAACTTGGAATGATGTTCAAGACTTATTGTAAAATAAGTTTACAGTAAGGTGTAAGGTACCTTATGGCAAAATTCTCTCAGAAATGTGTGTGTGTGGATTTCAAGTCATCCCAGTCCTAGAACATTGTGCTCTTTAGAGATGCCATACCTGTCTTTCCCTTTGTAATATCAAAGCAGTAATATCTTCTCTGGAGGCTTGTTGGGTGAATTGAATGGAAGAAAGTTAAGGAGGTACCAGAACCATTGCTGTTTCCCCTCCGTAGCCCTGCCACCCACTAAAGAAAGTTGGATGAGATTACTTAATGATTTCCCATTAAGTTGTATTTCCAAATATCATGATTACCATTTGAATGTAGTTGGTATGGAGCTTCGTGAGTGTGTGCTTCGTTTATTATGCATCACGTTCAGCTCCTTGTTATTTGCCTCCTAGTTATCATAGTAAAACTCTACTCCTCTACTCCGAGGAGCCCCTACCATCCGTATCGTCACTTTCCGGCCCAGCACTCTTCATGCTCATTCGTTTAAAGCATTCTACATTGGGCAAATGAATCTTGGAAGGCAAAAGCTACTGAATTTAGCGAGTTTGTGGAGGCGTTCCCACCGATCAGCCAGGTGGAGTTCCACACACCCGATGACTGCACAACTCCTATAAGGCAGCAATATGCTGCAAACCCAGACGGCCACTCTTCTCACCCCTCGTCCCTTTGCTGTTCTGGATAATGAGGTCAATAGTCACCTAGGCAACTTGCAAAACTAACTGAAATGGAGAAAGGCCTTCCGGCTGGTGACTAGCCGAGGTCCACCTGGCCCCAATAAGCTGCTGAACAAGAAGGGCTGCCAGAAATTTCCCCCTAGGGAATTTGGTGGAGACGAAGACCTGCTCACTGGACAACGGTTCCTCCCAGGATAAACCCAAGCTGAAGAAGCGGGCTCTGAGCCACCCCCTTTCACCCTCCTTTTCCCCACCCTGGCCTGCTGAAGGTGCGCGTCAGGATGCGGACTACTGAGCCCTAAAGAAATAAGTCCTTCCACTTTGACCCCACGGAGGATTGCCTGCGCGGATCTTCAACGAGTCTACCAGTGTCTAGACACGGGAGCAGTTCTGTCTGGCACAGCAGCTCCCTCAAGGAAGACAAGAGTGAGGAGAAAGGAAACTCAAGTCTGACCATTCTGCCCTGGGAGACAAGAGGAGGATCTCATCTCTCATCTTTCCAAGCAAGGCAACGAGACTTTCTCTCATCTTTCCAAGCAAGGCAAGGAGACTTTTTCTCATGAGGAAACAAAAAGAAGTTGGAAGGAACGAAACCAGCCTGGAAGGTGAATTCCTAAGGATTGCCCATTGAAACTGACAAAATGGCCCTTGTTTGACGAGAGGAATGAGCAGAGCATTGATGTGGTCAAAAAGGACTCGAGTGAGACTTTCCCAGCATGTTTCTACCAAAGCTTTGTCTAAGTTTCGCAAAACACTCTCCTAATAAGCAGATGTTTGGCTCTTCAGAAAGTCAACATGCAAAATGCCTTGAGCGTCCCATAACACTGATGCCATGATGTTGCCTTTGGTCTGCCCTCCTTTTCCTTTGACTGGACCACTGCCATCTCTTGGTAGCCATCGCTTTGATGACGCTTTGTCTTCAGGATCATATTGGCAAAGCCATGTTCCAAATTCCGGTTACAATTTGTCAAACAGGTGCCCCAGGATCGTGATCCCTCCTGTTGAAAATTTCCACTGATAGCTCTCGTCCTCACTGCAGCTGATCTGGGCACAATGGTTTTCACAGCCACTGCAGGATTCATCTTCCACATCTTCTCATCTCTTCTTGAAACAAGCCATACCTCCGTAAAGAGTTGATTTCTTTGGGCTAGTGTCCTTAGAAGCTTTTCTTCAAACATCAATGATTTCTTCATTCTTCCACCCAAGCTTCACCGTCAATTGGATGTTTGCTCTTGCTGCAATTTTAGCGGAATTCAAGTTGCACTGATAGGAGGCCTTTTCAGTGGATGTCCCATCCTTCTTAGTGCCTCCAATGAGATCCAGTTCAGAAAGGTTGTAAGAAGTTAGTACATGTTTATTTTAGTGAAAACGAATTGAAATCCATGCATAGATTTCTCACCATGTACATTTTCTATGAACTTTCGGAAGACCCCCTGTACTGAATATTGCCCAAATCCTGGGAGAGAAGTGGATGCGGTCCACTTCCTGTCTTCAGTTTGCCCACAGTGGAGGAGTGCACAGAGCAGGGAAAGGCAGCCCCAGAGAGAGGCATGCCCTCCAGCATGTAGCAGACTGCTGGCCCAGTCCTGGCTCCATGGGTTGCTGTGTGGGCCCAGCAAGCTGACCAACCTCCCTGAACCTTAATTTAATCCTAGGTAGCCCAATTCCACTCGCTATTATAGGACTGCTGTGCAGGGACAGTCAATTAACTTAAGAAAAGGAACCTAGCTCCAAGGTTGGCAACCGGGAATTCCAGTTGATTCCATGGGCGGACCCCCTGAGGAATTCCCAAGCTGAAGTCTCGTGGAAGATGAGGTTCAGTGTGACTAGACTGAAGCACCAATCCAATGAAGGGGAAGTCCCACCCACTCTGCCCTGTGCCTGTATAAAGGTGAGGCGGGGCGGCCGCGCCACTCATTGAAGCCGCCAGTTGGGAGAGGAGCAGAGCCAGGCCGGTGCTCCCGAAGGCAGCAAGATGTTGCGAGCCACAGCTCCCTGCTGGTTCCCACCTGCATACCCAGAAGCTAAGAAGGTGGCCGAGGAGGCGGCCCACGAGGCAAGCCGCCATTTGGGAGAGGAGCAGAGCCAGGTCGGTGTTCCCGAAGGCAGCAAGATGTTGCGAGCCACAGCTCCCTGCTGGTTCCCACCTGCATGCCCAGAAGCCAAGAAGGTGGCCGAGGAGGCGGCCCTCGAGGCAAGCCGCCAGTTGGGAGAGGAGCAGAGCCAGGCTGGTGCTCCCGAAGGCAGCAAGATGTTGCGAGCCACAGCTCCCTGCTGGTTCCCACCTGCATACCCAGAAGCTAAGAAGGTGGCCGAGGAGGCGCCCCACGAGGCAAGCCGCCATTTGGGAGTGGAGCAGAGCCAGGTCGGTGTTCCCGAAGGCAGCAAGATGTTGCGAGCCACAGCTCCCTGCTGGTTCCCTCCTGCATACCCAGAAGCCAAGAAGGTGGCCGAGGAGGCGGCCCTCGAGGCTCCAGAATTCCCACTGCCCTCTCATCAGCCTGCCCAGAGCTTCGGGCTCTGCGTGCCCCAGATGCACAACCAGGCCTCAGCACTCGTGGACATCCGGGCGGAGCCCCAGAATAGGGGTCCGGCGGTGCCCCCAGCGTGGCCCAAGATGGCGACGGAGGCGTGGTACTTCCCCGCGCAGAGGGGGTCGGCCTGCTGCTTGCCAGCCGCCCCAAGGCTGACAGAGAGGCCCTGTGGAGTCCGCATCTCAGCCCCCAGGGAGAGGAAGAGGATCGCCCACTTTCCCAGCCCCTGCTTGGTCGCAGGTCGCACCGATGCCAAGAGAACCCGGGTGGCCGGCAGCAGCCAACGCTCCAATGGCTCCAGGGTCGGCACACAGCCACGGAAGACTGGTCGCAACAGACGGGGGAGGGCATGCAAGACCTCCACCACACTCAGCTCTAAGCGAATCGTCCGTCGTCCATCCTTACCGACTTGGAAGAAACCCATTATCCTCCGAAGGTCTCGCTGCCAAGTCCCCACCGTCATCCGCCGAGGCTATCTCCAACTGTTCACCAAAGAGTGTCTCAAGTTCTGCGCCTCCCAGCAGGAGGCCGAGGAGAAGGCGCTGAACGAGGAGAAGGTGGCTTACGACTGCAGCCCCAACAAGAACATGTACCTGAATGTGGTCCTGAACACCCTCAAGAGACTGAAGGGCCTGACCCCCAGCTCCATGCCGGGCCTCAGCAGGGCCGCCCTGTACAGCCGCCTCCAGGAGTTCCTGCTCACCCAGGACCAGCTCAAGGAGAACGGCTACCCCTTCCCGCACCCCGAGCGGCCTGGAGGCGCCGTCCTCTTCACTGGCCAGGGGAAGGGGCCCGGCGACTCCTCCTGCAGGGTCTGCTGCCGTTGTGGCACCGACTACCTGGTGTCCTCCTCGGGCCGCTGTCTACGCGACCAGTTGTGTTATTATCACTGGGGGCGGGTCCGCTCCAGCCAAGTGGCTGCAGGCCGGGTTAGCCAGTACACCTGCTGTGCAGCTGCTCCTGGCTCAGTGGGCTGCCAGGTGGCGAAGCAGCACGTGCGGGACGGCCGCAAGGAGAGCCTCCATGGCTTCGTGAAGACCTTCAAGAAAGAGTTTTCCACAGACGCTTATCCAGGAATCTACGCCTTGGACTGTGAGATGTGCTACACCACGCATGGCCTGGAGC
The DNA here is from genome assembly GCF_028885625.2 of Pongo pygmaeus. Lineage (NCBI taxonomy): Eukaryota > Metazoa > Chordata > Mammalia > Primates > Hominidae > Pongo > Pongo pygmaeus. The sequence continues at coordinate 53,938,959 of NC_072380.2, forward strand.
TGACCCGCGTCACCGTGGTGGACGCCGACATGCAAGTGGTGTACGACACCTTCGTCAAGCCCGACAACGAGATCGTGGACTACAACACCAGGTTTTCCGGAGTGACCGAGGCCGACGTCGCCAAGACGAGCGTCACGTTGCCGGAAATCCAAGCCATCCTGCTGAGCTTTTTCAGCGCCCAAACCATCCTCATCGGGCACAGCCTGGAGAGCGATCTGCTGGCCCTCAAGCTGATCCACAGCACCGTGGTGGACACGGCCGTGCTCTTCCCGCACTACCTGGGTTTCCCCTACAAGCGTTCCCTCAGGAATCTCGCGGCCGACTACCTGGGACAGATCATCCAGGACAGCCAGGACGGCCACAACTCCAGCGAGGATGCAAACGCCTGCCTGCAGCTGGCGATGTGGAAGGTTCGACAGCGCGCCCAGATCCAGCCACGCCACCGGTCCGCCTCTCCCGCCGCCCTGGCCTGTCCTGAGCCCCAGGCCTCTTCCCAAACTGCCATCGATCCCGAGAGCTAGCCCTGTCCACCTCGCCGCAAAGCGAAAGAAACTGGAGCAGCCGGCGGCAGGAGAGGGCCAAAAGCCAAGACTAACCCCGACCCCGGACTCCCAGTCCCCCGGAGTCCCTGCCGCGGGCCGTCGTCCCTGTCCCCATCCCTCTGCCCCTCCCAGACCTCTGTCCTTCCACCAATGGGCTCCCCGAGGCCCCAGCCGCCACTCCCAGTCCCCGGAGACCCTGCCGCCGCCCCTGGCGCCTGTGCCCATCCCTCTGCCCCTCCCAGACCTCTGGCCTTCCACCACTAGCCTCCCCCAGCCCACCTGGACTTCCCCGGCCTCTGACAACAAGGCCAGCCCCCAGGCCCACCAGCCTCCTGATCGTCTTCGTTCTTGGGCCTCTTCCCCTTCTGTGGGGCTGTCTGAACCTCCCCTCCCCCACCCGATTTTTCCCCCGCCCCCGGGGCAGGCGCAGAATAAATGTCTGTATGAAGTTAAAAATTAAAAATAAAAAAAAAGCTAAAAACAACTCAAAGTCCTTTGCTTTTGAATGTGCGCTTACCTGGTTTTCTCTAGAGGCACCACTGTGAGGTGGCTCAAGCCCTTAGGCTCTGGAGTTAGACATCTGGGTTCCCATTCCAATTCCACCACTGACTAGCTTTGTCATATTGGACGCATAACTTTTTTGCGCTTCTACTTCTTGATCTTTCAAGTGTCATCAGAAGATAATTAGACACCCACACAATAGCAATGGGAGATTTTAACACCCCACCGTCAACATGAAACAGATCAACGAGACAGAAAGTTGAAAAGGATATCCAGGAACTGAACTTAGCTCTGCACCAAGCAGACCGAATAGACATCTACATTAACTCTCCACCCCAAATCAACAGAATATACATTCTTCTCAGCACCACATCACACTTATTCCAAAACTGACCACATAGTTGGAAGGAAAGCACTCCTCCGCAAATGCAAAAGAACAGAAATTACAACCAACTGTCTCTCAGACCCCAGGGCAGTCAAACTGGACCTCAGGATGAAGAAACTCACTCAAAACCGCTCAACTACACGGAAACGGAGCAATCTGCTCCTGAGTGACTACTGGGTACATAGCGAAATGAAGACAGAATAAAGATGTTCTTTGAAACCAATGAGAACAAAGACACAACATACCAGAATCTCTGGGATACATTGAAAGCAGTGTGTAGAGGGAAACGTAGCATTAAATGCCCACAAGAGAAAGCAGGAAAGATCTAAAATGGACACCCTCACGTCCCAATTCAAAGAACCAGGGAAGCAAGAGCAAACACAATGCCTGAATCAGTCAGTCAACTTCCAACAGGGCTCCAAGAGAGAATGAACCACCATGCCTCTTTAAATCCACGTTTCTATTTGGAATCTTCAATGAGAGATGAGACACTAAGCAGCTAGTTTTGGTGGAATGGCTGATTTTGTCAATGTTTTCGGTGTGTGAGTGTGTGTGTGTGTGTGTATGTATGGATAACTAAATTAAACTGATAATCTGGATGCTTACATTTCCATTCATTTAATTTGTGTATGTGAGCCCACGCACACGTATATACACACACACTAACACTTCCAGAACACTGACTTAGTGAAGAACTGGATTTCCAGTGTGTCAGACAAATTTCAGAAAGCGCTGAAGAAGGGCATTTCTGATGGATTTCACCGTTCCTGGAATTTTATTTTCCTTTATAACTTAGAGTTCTTCTCTGGAGATTTAATAGATAAAAGTCTTTTGCAGTGTACGTTATTTCATTTTATTTTTATAATTTATTTGAATTGTCATTTTAAATTGACAAATAAAAATGATATATATTTATGGTGTACAACATGATGTTTCATGTATGTATACATTGTGGAATGACACAAAAATCAAGCTAATTAACACATTCGTTTCCTCACATACTGATTTTATGGTGATGAGAACATGTTTCAAATCTACTCTGATAGCACATTTCAAGTATACAGTACATAGTTACCCACTGTGGTTGCCGTGCTGTTCAACATATCTCTAGAACTATTCGTATCTGGAATTTTGTATCATTAGACTAACATCTCCCAATCCCTCCCCGGCCCCTGCCTCGGGTAAGCAGCGTTCTGCTCTCTACGACTCTGAGTTCCACTTTTTTACATTGCACATAGAAGTGAGATCGTGCAGTATTTGTATTTCTGTGTTTGCTTTTTAAAACTTTATGATGTATTGATGTATTTTTTCAGACAGTGTCGGAGTCTGTCACCAAGGCTGGAGTACAGTGACACAAACACGGCTCACCACGGCCTCCACCTCCCGGGGTCAAGAGATCCTCCCACTTCAGCCTCCTGAGTAGCTAGGACTACAGGCGTCCAACACCACACCTGGCTAATTTTTGTATTTTTTGTAGAGATGGTTGATCTCCAACTCCTGGGCTCAACTCTTCCTCCTCCCTTCTCCTCCCAAAGTCCTGGGATTACAGGCCTGAGCCACTGTGTCTGGCCTTTGCTTTATTTCACACAGTAGAACATCCTCTAGGCTCATTCATGTTGCTAATGATAAGATTTCTTTCTTTTTCAAGGCTGAATAGGATTCTATTGGATATATGTACCTATATAGATAGATAGATAGATAGATAGATATACATTTATTATTATTGTTTTGGGGGGGATATGGTTTCGCTCGTGTTCCCCAGGCTGGAGTGCAGTGGCATGATTTCGGCTCACTACAACCTCTGCCTCCCAGGCTGAAGTGATTCTCCTGCCTCAGCTGAGATTAAAGGCATGTCCCATCATGTGCGGCCAATTTTCTGTTTCTAGGAGAGATGGGTTTTCACCATGTTGGCCAGGCTGGTCTCGAACTCCAACAATTCTACTTCAACTATTTATTGGAAACAAATACTTATGTGTGAGAAACAAGATTTTCAAGAGTGAAAGATTTAAAAACGACTTAATTGTACATCAGTAAGAGGCTGGCTAACTAAATCAGAGTACGTTCATCCTTACAGAAGAATACTATGCAGCTAGAACAAAACCAAATGGAGGAAACTCTTCCAAATGGTAACTTGGAATGATGTTCAAGACTTATTGTAAAATAAGTTTACAGTAAGGTGTAAGGTACCTTATGGCAAAATTCTCTCAGAAATGTGTGTGTGTGGATTTCAAGTCATCCCAGTCCTAGAACATTGTGCTCTTTAGAGATGCCATACCTGTCTTTCCCTTTGTAATATCAAAGCAGTAATATCTTCTCTGGAGGCTTGTTGGGTGAATTTAATGGAAGAAAGTTAAGGAGGTACCAGAACCATTGCTGTTTCCCCTCCGTAGCCCTGCGACCCACTAAAGAAAGTTGGATGAGATTACTTAATGATTTCCCATTAAGTTGTATTTCCAAATATCATGATTACCATTTGAATGTAGTTGGTATGGAGCTTCGTGAGTGTGTGCTTCGTTTATTATGCATCACGTTCAGCTCCTTGTTATTTGCCTCCTAGTTATCATAGTAAAACTCTACTCCTCTACTCCGAGGAGCCCCTACCATCCGTATCGTCACTTTCCGGCCCAGCACTCTTCATGCTCGTTCGTTTAAAGCATTCTACATTGGGCAAATGAATCTTGGAAGGCAAAAGCTACTGAATTTAGCGAGTTTGTGGAGGCGTTCCCACCGATCAGCCAGGTGGAGTTCCACACACCCGATGACTGCACAACTCCTATAAGGCAGCAATATGCTGCAAACCCAGACGGCCACTCTTCTCACCCCTCGTCCCTTTGCTGTTCTGGATAATGAGGTCAATAGTCACCTAGGCAACTTGCAAAACTAACTGAAATGGAGAAAGGCCTTCCGGCTGGTGACTAGCCGAGGTCCACCTGGCCCCAATAAGCTGCTGAACAAGAAGGGCTGCCAGAAATTTCCCCCTAGGGAATTTGGTGGAGACGAAGACCTGCTCACTGGACAACGGTTCCTCCCAGGATACCCCCAAGCTGAAGAAGCGGGCTCTGAGCCACCCCCTTTCACCCTCCTTTTCCCCACCCTGGCCTGCTGAAGGTGCGCGTCAGGATGCGGACTACTGAGCCCTAAAGAAATAAGTCCTTCCACTTTGACCCCACGGAGGATTGCCTGTGCGGATCTTCAACGAGTCTACCAGTGTCTAGACACGGGAGCAGTTCTGTCTGGCACAGCAGCTCCCTCAAGGAAGACAAGAGTGAGGAGAAAGGAAACTAAAGTCTGACCATTCTGCCCTGGGAGACAAGAGGAGGATCTCATCTCTCATCTTTCCAAGCAAGGCAACGAGACTTTCTCTCATCTTTCCAAGCAAGGCAAGGAGACTTTTTCTCATGAGGAAACAAAAAGAAGTTGGAAGGAACGAAACCAGCCTGGAAGGTGAATTCCTAAGGATTGCCCATTGAAACTGACAAAATGGCCCTTGTTTGACGAGAGGAATGAGCAGAGCATTGATGTGGTCAAAAAGGACTCGAGTGAGACTTTCCCAGCATGTTTCTACCAAAGCTTTGTCTAAGTTTCGCAAAACACTCTCCTAATAAGCAGATGTTTGGCTCTTCAGAAAGTCAACATGCAAAATGCCTTGAGCGTCCCATAACACTGATGCCATGATGTTGCCTTTGGTCTGCCCTCCTTTTCCTTTGACTGGACCACTGTCATCTCTTGGTAGCCATCGCTTTGATGACGCTTTGTCTTCAGGATCATATTGGCAAAGCCATGTTCCAAATTCCGGTTACAATTTGTCAAACAGGTGCCCCAGGATCGTGATCCCTCCTGTTGAAAATTTCCACTGATAGCTCTCGTCGTCACTGCAGCTGATCTGGGCACAATGGTTTTCACAGCCACTGCAGGATTCATCTTCCACATCTTCTCATCTCTTCTTGAAACAAGCCATACCTCCGTAAAGAGTTGATTTCTTTGGGCTAGTGTCCTTAGAAGCTTTTCTTCAAACATCAATGATTTCTTCATTCTTCCACCCAAGCTTCACCGTCAATTGGATGTTTGCTCTTGCTGCAATTTTAGCGGAATTCAAGTTGCACTGATAGGAGGCCTTTTCAGTGGATGTCCCATCCTTCTTAGTGCCTCCAATGAGATCCAGTTCAGAAAGGTTGTAAGAAGTTAGTACATGTTTATTTTAGTGAAAACGAATTGAAATCCATGCATAGATTTCTCACCATGTACATTTTCTATGAACTTTCGGAAGACCCCCTGTACTGAATATTGCCCAAATCCTGGGAGAGAAGTGGATGCGGTCCACTTCCTGTCTTCAGTTTGCCCACAGTGGAGGAGTGCACAGAGCAGGGAAAGGCAGCCCCAGAGAGAGGCATGCCCTCCAGCATGTAGCAGACTGCTGGCCCAGTCCTGGCTCCATGGGTTGCTGTGTGGGCCCAGCAAGCTGACCAACCTCCCTGAACCTTAATTTAATCCTAGGTAGCCCAATTCCACTCGCTATTATAGGACTGCTGTGCAGGGACAGTCAATTAACTTAAGAAAAGGAACCTAGCTCCAAGGTTGGCAACCGGGAATTCCAGTTGATTCCATGGGCGGACCCCCTGAGGAATTCCCAAGCTGAAGTCTCGTGGAAGATGAGGTTCAGTGTGACTAGACTGAAGCACCAATCCAATGAAGGGGAAGTCCCACCCACTCTGCCCTGTGCCTGTATAAAGGTGAGGCGGGGCGGCCGCGCCACTCATTGAAGCCGCCAGTTGGGAAAGGAGCAGAGCCAGGCCGGTGCTCCCGAAGGCAGCAAGATGTTGCGAGCCACAGCTCCCTGCTGGTTCCCACCTGCATACCCAGAAGCTAAGAAGGTGGCCGAGGAGGCGGCCCACGAGGCAAGCCGCCATTTGGGAGAGGAGCAGAGCCAGGTCGGTGTTCCCGAAGGCAGCAAGATGTTGCGAGCCACAGCTCCCTGCTGGTTCCCACCTGCATGCCCAGAAGCTAAGAAGGTGGCCGAGGAGGCGGCCCACGAGGCAAGCCGCCATTTGGGAGAGGAGCAGAGCCAGGCCGGTGCTCCCGAAGGCAGCAAGATGTTGCGAGCCACAGCTCCCTGCTGGTTCCCACCTGCATACCCAGAAGCTAAGAAGGTGGCCGAGGAGGCGCCCCACGAGGCAAGCCGCCATTTGGGAGTGGAGCAGAGCCAGGTCGGTGTTCCCGAAGGCAGCAAGATGTTGCGAGCCACAGCTCCCTGCTGGTTCCCTCCTGCATACCCAGAAGCCAAGAAAGTGGCCGAGGAGGCGGCCCTCGAGGCTCCAGAATTCCCACTGCCCTCTCATCAGCCTGCCCAGAGCTTCGGGCTCTGCGTGCCCCAGATGCACAACCAGGCCTCAGCACTCGTGGACATCCGGGCGGAGCCCCAGAATAGGGGTCCGGCGGTGCCCCCAGCGTGGTCCAAGATGGCGACGGAGGCGTGGTAATTCCCCGCGCAGAGGGGGTCGGCCTGCTGCTTGCCAGCCGCCCCAAGGCTGACAGAGAGGCCCTGTGGAGTCCGCATCTCAGCCCCCAGGGAGAGGAAGAGGATCGCCCACTTTCCCAGCCCCTGCTTGGTCGCAGGTCACACCGATGCCAAGAGAACCCGGGTGGCCGGCAGCAGCCAACGCTCCAATGGCTCCAGGGTCGGCACACAGCCACGGAAGACTGGTCGCAACAGACGGGGGAGGGCATGCAAGACCTCCACCACACTCAGCTCTAAGCGAATCGTCCGTCGTCCATCCTTACCGACTTGGAAGAAACCCATTATCCTCCGAAGGTCTCGCTGCCAAGTCCCCACCGTCATCCGCCGAGGCTATCTCCAACTGTTCACCAAAGAGTGTCTCAAGTTCTGCGCCTCCCAGCAGGAGGCCGAGGAGAAGGCGCTGAACGAGGAGAAGGTGGCCTACGACTGCAGCCCCAACAAGAACATGTACCTGAATGTGGTCCTGAACACCCTCAAGAGACTGAAGGGCCTGACCCCCAGCTCCATGCCGGGCCTCAGCAGGGCCGCCCTGTACAGCCGCCTCCAGGAGTTCCTGCTCACCCAGGACCAGCTCAAGGAGAACGGCTACCCCTTCCCGCACCCCGAGCGGCCCGGAGGCGCCGTCCTCTTCACTGGCCAGGGGAAGGGGCCTGGCGACTCCTCCTGCAGGGTCTGCTGCCGTTGTGGCACCGACTACCTGGTGTCCTCCTCGGGCCGCTGTCTACGCGACCAGTTGTGTTATTATCACTGGGGGCGGGTCCGCTCCAGCCAAGTGGCTGGAGGCCGGGTTAGCCAGTACACCTGCTGTGCAGCTGCTCCTGGCTCAGTGGGCTGCCAGGTGGCGAAGCAGCACGTGCGGGACGGCCGCAAGGAGAGCCTCCATGGCTTCGTGAAGACCTTCAAGAAAGAGTTTTCCACAGACGCTTATCCAGGAATCTACGCCTTGGACTGTGAGATGTGCTACACCACGCATGGCCTGGAGCTGACGCGCGTCACCGTGGTGGACGCCGACATGCAAGTGGTGTACGACACCTTCGTCAAGCCCGACAACGAGATCGTGGACTACAACACCAGGTTTTCCGGAGTGACCGAGGCCGACGTCGCCAAGACGAGCGTCACGTTGCCCGAAGTCCAAGCCATCCTGCTGAGCTTTTTCAGCGCCCAAACCATCCTCATCGGGCACAGCCTGGAGAGCGATCTGCTGGCCCTCAAGCTGATCCACAGCACCGTGGTGGACACGGCCGTGCTCTTCCCGCACTACCTGGGTTTCCCCTACAAGCGTTCCCTCAGGAATCTCGCGGCTGACTACCTGGGACAGATCATCCAGGACAGCCAGGACGGCCACAACTCCAGCGAGGACGCAAACGCCTGCCTGCAGCTGGCGATGTGGAAGGTTCGACAGCGCGCCCAGATCCAGCCACGCCACCGGTCCGCCTCTCCCGCCGCCCTGGCCTGTCCTGAGCCCCAGGCCTCTTCCCAAACTGCCATCGATCCCGAGAGCTAGCCCTGTCCACCTCGCCGCAAAGCGAAAGAAACTGGAGCAGCCGGCGGCAGGAGAGGGCCAAAAGCCAAGACTAACCCCGACCCCGGACTCCCAGTCCCCCGGAGTCCCTGCCGCGGGCCGTCGTCCCTGTCCCCATCCCTCTGCCCCTCCCAGACCTCTGTCCTTCCACCAATGGGCTCCCCGAGGCCCCAGCCGCCACTCCCAGTCCCCGGAGACCCTGCCGCCGCCCCTGGCGCCTGTGCCCATCCCTCTGCCCCTCCCAGACCTCTGGCCTTCCACCACTAGCCTCCCCCAGCCCACCTGGACTTCCCCGGCCTCTGACAACAAGGCCAGCCCCCAGGCCCACCAGCCTCCTGATCGTCTTCGTTCTTGGGCCTCTTCCCCTTCTGTGGGGCTGTCTGAACCTCCCCTCCCCCACCCGATTTTTCCCCCGCCCCCGGGGCAGGCGCAGAATAAATGTCTGTATGAAGTTAAAAATTAAAAATAAAAAAAAAGCTAAAAACAACTCAAAGTCCTTTGCTTTTGAATGTGCGCTTACCTGGTTTTCTCTAGAGGCACCACTGTGAGGTGGCTCAAGCCCTTAGGCTCTGGAGTTAGACATCTGGGTTCCCATTCCAATTCCACCACTGACTAGCTTTGTCATATTGGACGCATAACCTTTTTGCGCTTCTACTTCTTGATCTTTCAAGTGTCATCAGAAGATAATTAGACACCCACACAATAGCAATGGGAGATTTTAACACCCCACCGTCAACATGAAACAGATCAACGAGACAGAAAGTTGAAAAGGATATCCAGGAACTGAACTTAGCTCTGCACCAAGCAGACCGAATAGACATCTACATTAACTCTCCACCCCAAATCAACAGAATATACATTCTTCTCAGCACCACATCACACTTATTCCAAAACTGACCACATAGTTGGAAGGAAAGCACTCCTCCGCAAATGCAAAAGAACGGAAATTACAACCAACTGTCTCTCAGACCCCAGGGCAGTCAAACTGGACCTCAGGATGAAGAAACTCACTCAAAACCGCTCAACTACACGGAAACGGAGCAATCTGCTCCTGAGTGACTACTGGGTACATAGCGAAATGAAGACAGAATAAAGATGTTCTTTGAAACCAATGAGAACAAAGACACAACATACCAGAATCTCTGGGATACATTGAAAGCAGTGTGTAGAGGGAAACGTAGCATTAAATGCCCACAAGAGAAAGCAGGAAAGATCTAAAATGGACACCCTCACGTCCCAATTCAAAGAACCAGGGAAGCAAGAGCAAACACAATGCCTGAATCAGTCAGTCAACTTCCAACAGGGCTCCAAGAGAGAATGAACCACCATGCCTCTTTAAATCCACGTTTCTATTTGGAATCTTCAATGAGAGATGAGACACTAAGCAGCTAGTTTTGGTGGAATGGCTGATTTTGTCAATGTTTTCGGTGTGTGAGTGTGTGTGTGTGTGTGTATGTATGGATAACTAAATTAAACTGATAATCTGGATGCTTACATTTCCATTCATTTAATTTGTGTATGTGAGCCCACGCACACGTATATACACACACACTAACACTTCCAGAACACTGACTTAGTGAAGAACTGGATTTCCAGTGTGTCAGACAAATTTCAGAAAGCGCTGAAGAAGGGCATTTCTGATGGATTTCACCGTTCCTGGAATTTTATTTTCCTTTATAACTTAGAGTTCTTCTCTGGAGATTTAATAGATAAAAGTCTTTTGCAGTGTACGTTATTTCATTTTATTTTTATAATTTATTTAAATTGTCATTTTAAATTGACAAATAAAAATGATATATATTTATGGTGTACAACATGATGTTTCATATATGTATACATTGTGGAATGACACAAAAATCAAGCTAATTAACACATTCGTTTCCTCTCATACTGATTTTATGGTGATGAGAACATGTTTCAAATCTACTCTGATAGCACATTTCAAGTATACAGTACATAGTTACCCACTGTGGTTGCCGTGCTGTTCAACATATCTCTAGAACTATTCGTATCTGAAATTTTGTATCATTAGACTAACATCTCCCAATCCCTCCCCGGCCCCTGCCTCGGGTAAGCAGCGTTCTGCTCTCTACGACTCTGAGTTCCACTTTTTTACATTGCACATAGAAGTGAGATCGTGCAGTATTTGTATTTCTGTGTTTGCTTTTTAAAACTTTATGATGTATTGATGTATTTTTTCAGACAGTGTCGGAGTCTGTCACCAAGGCTGGAGTACAGTGACACAAACACGGCTCACCACGGCCTCCACCTCCCGGGGTCAAGAGATCCTCCCACTTCAGCCTCCTGAGTAGCTAGGACTACAGGCGTCCAACACCACACCTGGCTAATTTTTGTATTTTTTGTAGAGATGGTTGATCTCCAACTCCTGGGCTCAACTCTTCCTCCTCCCTTCTCCTCCCAAAGTCCTGGGATTACAGGCCTGAGCCACTGTGTCTGGCCTTTGCTTTATTTCACACAGTAGAACATCCTCTAGGCTCATTCATGTTGCTAATGATAAGATTTCTTTCTTTTTCAAGGCTGAATAGGATTCTATTGGATATATGTACCTATATAGATAGATAGATAGATAGATAGATATACATTTATTATTATTGTTTTGGGGGGGATATGGTTTCGCTCGTGTTCCCCAGGCTGGAGTGCAGTGGCATGATTTCGGCTCACTACAACCTCTGCCTCCCAGGCTGAAGTGATTCTCCTGCCTCAGCTGAGATTAAAGGCATGTCCCATCATGTGCGGCCAATTTTGTGTTTCTAGGAGAGATGGGTTTTCACCATGTTGGCCAGGCTGGTCTCGAACTCCAACAATTCTACTTCAACTATTTATTGGATACAAATATTTATGTGTGAGAAACAAGATTTTCAAGAGTGAAAGATTTAAAAACGACTTAATTGTACATCAGTAAGAGGCTGGCTAACTAAATCAGAGTACGTTCATCCTTACAGAAGAATACTATGCAGCTAGAACAAAACCAAATGGAGGAAACTCTTCCAAATGGTAACTTGGAATGATGTTCAAGACTTATTGTAAAATAAGTTTACAGTAAGGTGTAAGGTACCTTATGGCAAAATTCTCTCAGAAATGTGTGTGTGTGGATTTCAAGTCATCCCAGTCCTAGAACATTGTGCTCTTTAGAGATGCCATACCTGTCTTTCCCTTTGTAATATCAAAGCAGTAATATCTTCTCTGGAGGCTTGTTGGGTGAATTGAATGGAAGAAAGTTAAGGAGGTACCAGAACCATTGCTGTTTCCCCTCCGTAGCCCTGCCACCCACTAAAGAAAGTTGGATGAGATTACTTAATGATTTCCCATTAAGTTGTATTTCCAAATATCATGATTACCATTTGAATGTAGTTGGTATGGAGCTTCGTGAGTGTGTGCTTCGTTTATTATGCATCACGTTCAGCTCCTTGTTATTTGCCTCCTAGTTATCATAGTAAAACTCTACTCCTCTACTCCGAGGAGCCCCTACCATCCGTATCGTCACTTTCCGGCCCAGCACTCTTCATGCTCATTCGTTTAAAGCATTCTACATTGGGCAAATGAATCTTGGAAGGCAAAAGCTACTGAATTTAGCGAGTTTGTGGAGGCGTTCCCACCGATCAGCCAGGTGGAGTTCCACACACCCGATGACTGCACAACTCCTATAAGGCAGCAATATGCTGCAAACCCAGACGGCCACTCTTCTCACCCCTCGTCCCTTTGCTGTTCTGGATAATGAGGTCAATAGTCACCTAGGCAACTTGCAAAACTAACTGAAATGGAGAAAGGCCTTCCGGCTGGTGACTAGCCGAGGTCCACCTGGCCCCAATAAGCTGCTGAACAAGAAGGGCTGCCAGAAATTTCCCCCTAGGGAATTTGGTGGAGACGAAGACCTGCTCACTGGACAACGGTTCCTCCCAGGATAAACCCAAGCTGAAGAAGCGGGCTCTGAGCCACCCCCTTTCACCCTCCTTTTCCCCACCCTGGCCTGCTGAAGGTGCGCGTCAGGATGCGGACTACTGAGCCCTAAAGAAATAAGTCCTTCCACTTTGACCCCACGGAGGATTGCCTGCGCGGATCTTCAACGAGTCTACCAGTGTCTAGACACGGGAGCAGTTCTGTCTGGCACAGCAGCTCCCTCAAGTAAGACAAGAGTGAGGAGAAAGGAAACTCAAGTCTGACCATTCTGCCCTGGGAGACAAGAGGAGGATCTCATCTCTCATCTTTCCAAGCAAGGCAACGAGACTTTCTCTCATCTTTCCAAGCAAGGCAAGGAGACTTTTTCTCATGAGGAAACAAAAAGAAGTTGGAAGGAACGAAACCAGCCTGGAAGGTGAATTCCTAAGGATTGCCCATTGAAACTGACAAAATGGCCCTTGTTTGACGAGAGGAATGAGCAGAGCATTGATGTGGTCAAAAAGGACTCGAGTGAGACTTTCCCAGCATGTTTCTACCAAAGCTTTGTCTAAGTTTCGCAAAACACTCTCCTAATAAGCAGATGTTTGGCTCTTCAGAAAGTCAACATGCAAAATGCCTTGAGCGTCCCATAACACTGATGCCATGATGTTGCCTTTGGTCTGCCCTCCTTTTCCTTTGACTGGACCACTGCCATCTCTTGGTAGCCATCGCTTTGATGACGCTTTGTCTTCAGGATCATATTGGCAAAGCCATGTTCCAAATTCCGGTTACAATTTGTCAAACAGGTGCCCCAGGATCGTGATCCCTCCTGTTGAAAATTTCCACTGATAGCTCTCGTCCTCACTGCAGCTGATCTGGGCACAATGGTTTTCACAGCCACTGCAGGATTCATCTTCCACATCTTCTCATCTCTTCTTGAAACAAGCCATACCTCCGTAAAGAGTTGATTTCTTTGGGCTAGTGTCCTTAGAAGCTTTTCTTCAAACATCAATGATTTCTTCATTCTTCCACCCAAGCTTCACCGTCAATTGGATGTTTGCTCTTGCTGCAATTTTAGCGGAATTCAAGTTGCACTGATAGGAGGCCTTTTCAGTGGATGTCCCATCCTTCTTAGTGCCTCCAATGAGATCCAGTTCAGAAAGGTTGTAAGAAGTTAGTACATGTTTATTTTAGTGAAAACGAATTGAAATCCATGCATAGATTTCTCACCATGTACATTTTCTATGAACTTTCGGAAGACCCCCTGTACTGAATATTGCCCAAATCCTGGGAGAGAAGTGGATGCGGTCCACTTCCTGTCTTCAGTTTGCCCACAGTGGAGGAGTGCACAGAGCAGGGAAAGGCAGCCCCAGAGAGAGGCATGCCCTCCAGCATGTAGCAGACTGCTGGCCCAGTCCTGGCTCCATGGGTTGCTGTGTGGGCCCAGCAAGCTGACCAACCTCCCTGAACCTTAATTTAATCCTAGGTAGCCCAATTCCACTCGCTATTATAGGACTGCTGTGCAGGGACAGTCAATTAACTTAAGAAAAGGAACCTAGCTCCAAGTTTGGCAACCGGGAATTCCAGTTGATTCCATGGGCGGACCCCCTGAGGAATTCCCAAGCTGAAGTCTCGTGGAAGATGAGGTTCAGTGTGACTAGACTGAAGCACCAATCCAATGAAGGGGAAGTCCCACCCACTCTGCCCTGTGCCTGTATAAAGGTGAGGCGGGGCGGCCGCGCCACTCATTGAAGCCGCCAGTTGGGAGAGGAGCAGAGCCAGGCCGGTGCTCCCGAAGGCAGCAAGATGTTGCGAGCCACAGCTCCCTGCTGGTTCCCACCTGCATACCCAGAAGCTAAGAAGGTGGCCGAGGAGGCGGCCCACGAGGCAAGCCGCCATTTGGGAGAGGAGCAGAGCCAGGTCGGTGTTCCCGAAGGCAGCAAGATGTTGCGAGCCACAGCTCCCTGCTGGTTCCCACCTGCATGCCCAGAAGCCAAGAAGGTGGCCGAGGAGGCGGCCCTCGAGGCAAGCCGCCAGTTGGGAGAGGAGCAGAGCCAGGCCGGTGCTCCCGAAGGCAGCAAGATGTTGCGAGCCACAGCTCCCTGCTGGTTCCCACCTGCATACCCAGAAGCTAAGAAGGTGGCCGAGGAGGCGCCCCACGAGGCAAGCCGCCATTTGGGAGTGGAGCAGAGCCAGGTCGGTGTTCCCGAAGGCAGCAAGATGTTGCGAGCCACAGCTCCCTGCTGGTTCCCTCCTGCATACCCAGAAGCCAAGAAGGTGGCCGAGGAGGCGGCCCTCGAGGCTCCAGAATTCCCACTGCCCTCTCATCAGCCTGCCCAGAGCTTCGGGCTCTGCGTGCCCCAGATGCACAACCAGGCCTCAGCACTCGTGGACATCCGGGCGGAGCCCCAGAATAGGGGTCCGGCGGTGCCCCCAGCGTGGTCCAAGATGGCGACGGAGGCGTGGTACTTCCCCGCGCAGAGGGGGTCGGCCTGCTGCTTGCCAGCCGCCCCAAGGCTGACAGAGAGGCCCTGTGGAGTCCGCATCTCAGCCCCCAGGGAGAGGAAGAGGATCGCCCACTTTCCCAGCCCCTGCTTGGTCGCAGGTCGCACCGATGCCAAGAGAACCCGGGTGGCCGGCAGCAGCCAACGCTCCAATGGCTCCAGGGTCGGCACACAGCCACGGAAGACTGGTCGCAACAGACGGGGGAGGGCATGCAAGACCTCCACCACACTCAGCTCTAAGCGAATCGTCCGTCGTCCATCCTTACCGACTTGGAAGAAACCCATTATCCTCCGAAGGTCTCGCTGCCAAGTCCCCACCGTCATCCACCGAGGCTATCTCCAACTGTTCACCAAAGAGTGTCTCAAGTTCTGCGCCTCCCAGCAGGAGGCCGAGGAGAAGGCGCTGAACGAGGAGAAGGTGGCTTACGACTGCAGCCCCAACAAGAACATGTACCTGAATCTGGTCCTGAACACCCTCAAGAGACTGAAGGGCCTGACCCCCAGCTCCATGCCGGGCCTCAGCAGGGCCGCCCTGTACAGCCGCCTCCAGGAGTTCCTGCTCACCCAGGACCAGCTCAAGGAGAACGGCTACCCCTTCCCGCACCCCGAGCGGCCCGGAGGCGCCGTCCTCTTCACTGGCCAGGGGAAGGGGCCCGGCGACTCCTCCTGCAGGGTCTGCTGCCGTTGTGGCACCGACTACCTGGTGTCCTCCTCGGGCCGCTGTCTACGCGACCAGTTGTGTTATTATCACTGGGGGCGGGTCCGCTCCAGCCAAGTGGCTGGAGGCCGGGTTAGCCAGTACACCTGCTGTGCAGCTGCTCCTGGCTCAGTGGGCTGCCAGGTGGCGAAGCAGCACGTGCGGGACGGCCGCAAGGAGAGCCTCCATGGCTTCGTGAAGACCTTCAAGAAAGAGTTTTCCACAGACGCTTATCCAGGAATCTACGCCTTGGACTGTGAGATGTGCTACACCACGCATGGCCTGGAGCTGACCCGCGTCACCGTGGTGGACGCCGACATGCAAGTGGTGTACGACACCTTCGTCAAGCCCGACAACGAGATCGTGGACTACAACACCAGGTTTTCCGGAGTGACCGAGGCCGACGTCGCCAAGACGAGCGTCACGTTGCCCGAAGTCCAAGCCATCCTGCTGAGCTTTTTCAGCGCCCAAACCATCCTCATCGGGCACAGCCTGGAGAGCGATCTGCTGGCCCTCAAGCTGATCCACAGCACCGTGGTGGACACGGCCGTGCTCTTCCCGCACTACCTGGGTTTCCCCTACAAGCGTTCCCTCAGGAATCTCGCGGCCGACTACCTGGGACAGATCATCCAGGACAGCCAGGACGGCCACAACTCCAGCGAGGACGCAAACGCCTGCCTGCAGCTGGCGATGTGGAAGGTTCGACAGCGCGCCCAGATCCAGCCACGCCACCGGTCCGCCTCTCCCGCCGCCCTGGCCTGTCCTGAGCCCCAGGCCTCTTCCCAAACTGCCATCGATCCCGAGAGCTAGCCCTGTCCACCTCGCCGCAAAGCGAAAGAAACTGGAGCAGCCGGCGGCAGGAGAGGGCCAAAAGCCAAGACTAACCCCGACCCCGGACTCCCAGTCCCCCGGAGTCCCTGCCGCGGGCCGTCATCCCTGTCCCCATCCCTCTGCCCCTCCCAGACCTCTGTCCTTCCACCAATGGGCTCCCCGAGGCCCCAGCCGCCACTCCCAGTCCCCGGAGACCCTGCCGCCGCCCCTGGCGCCTGTGCCCATCCCTCTGCCCCTCCCAGACCTCTGGCCTTCCACCACTAGCCTCCCCCAGCCCACCTGGACTTCCCCGGCCTCTGACAACAAGGCCAGCCCCCAGGCCCACCAGCCTCCTGATCGTCTTCGTTCTTGGGCCTCTTCCCCTTCTGTGGGGCTGTCTGAACCTCCCCTCCCCCACCCGATTTTTCCCCCGCCCCCGGGGCAGGCGCAGAATAAATGTCTGTATGAAGTTAAAAATTAAAAATAAAAAAAAAGCTAAAAACAACTCAAAGTCCTTTGCTTTTGAATGTGCGCTTACCTGGTTTTCTCTAGAGGCACCACTGTGAGGTGGCTCAAGCCCTTAGGCTCTGGAGTTAGACATCTGGGTTCCCATTCCAATTCCACCACTGACTAGCTTTGTCATATTGGACGCATAACTTTTTTGCGCTTCTACTTCTTGATCTTTCAAGTGTCATCAGAAGATAATTAGACACCCACACAATAGCAATGGGAGATTTTAACACCCCACCGTCAACATGAAACAGATCAACGAGACAGAAAGTTGAAAAGGATATCCAGGAACTGAACTTAGCTCTGCACCAAGCAGACCGAATAGACATCTACATTAACTCTCCACCCCAAATCAACAGAATATACATTCTTCTCAGCACCACATCACACTTATTCCAAAACTGACCACATAGTTGGAAGGAAAGCACTCCTCCGCAAATGCAAAAGAACAGAAATTACAACCAACTGTCTCTCAGACCCCAGGGCAGTCAAACTGGACCTCAGGATGAAGAAACTCACTCAAAACCGCTCAACTACACGGAAACGGAGCAATCTGCTCCTGAGTGACTACTGGGTACATAGCGAAATGAAGACAGAATAAAGATGTTCTTTGAAACCAATGAGAACAAAGACACAACATACCAGAATCTCTGGGATACATTGAAAGCAGTGTGTAGAGGGAAACGTAGCATTAAATGCCCACAAGAGAAAGCAGGAAAGATCTAAAATGGACACCCTCACGTCCCAATTCAAAGAACCAGGGAAGCAAGAGCAAACACAATGCCTGAATCAGTCAGTCAACTTCCAACAGGGCTCCAAGAGAGAATGAACCACCATGCCTCTTTAAATCCACGTTTCTATTTGGAATCTTCAATGAGAGATGAGACACTAAGCACCTAGTTTTGGTGGAATGGCTGATTTTGTCAATGTTTTCGGTGTGTGAGTGTGTGTGTGTGTGTGTATGTATGGATAACTAAATTAAACTGATAATCTGGATGCTTACATTTCCATTCATTTAATTTGTGTATGTGAGCCCACGCACACGTATATACACACACACTAACACTTCCAGAACACTGACTTAGTGAAGAACTGGATTTCCAGTGTGTCAGACAAATTTCAGAAAGCGCTGAAGAAGGGCATTTCTGATGGATTTCACCGTTCCTGGAATTTTATTTTCCTTTATAACTTAGAGTTCTTCTCTGGAGATTTAATAGATAAAAGTCTTTTGCAGTGTACGTTATTTCATTTTATTTTTATAATTTATTTAAATTGTCATTTTAAATTGACAAATAAAAATGATATATATTTATGGTGTACAACATGATGTTTCATATATGTATACATTGTGGAATGACACAAAAATCAAGCTAATTAACACATTCGTTTCCTCACATACTGATTTTATGGTGATGAGAACATGTTTCAAATCTACTCTGATAGCACATTTCAAGTATACAGTACATAGTTACCCACTGTGGTTGCCGTGCTGTTCAACATATCTCTAGAACTATTCGTATCTGAAATTTTGTATCATTAGACTAACATCTCCCAATCCCTCCCCGGCCCCTGCCTCGGGTAAGCAGCGTTCTGCTCTCTACGACTCTGAGTTCCACTTTTTTACATTGCACATAGAAGTGAGATCGTGCAGTATTTGTATTTCTGTGTTTGCTTTTTAAAACTTTATGATGTATTGATGTATTTTTTCAGACAGTGTCGGAGTCTGTCACCAAGGCTGGAGTACAGTGACACAAACACGGCTCACCACGGCCTCCACCTCCCGGGGTCAAGAGATCCTCCCACTTCAGCCTCCTGAGTAGCTAGGACTACAGGCGTCCAACACCACACCTGGCTAATTTTTGTATTTTTTGTAGAGATGGTTGATCTCCAACTCCTGGGCTCAACTCTTCCTCCTCCCTTCTCCTCCCAAAGTCCTGGGATTACAGGCCTGAGCCACTGTGTCTGGCCTTTGCTTTATTTCACACAGTAGAACATCCTCTAGGCTCATTCATGTTGCTAATGATAAGATTTCTTTCTTTTTCAAGGCTGAATAGGATTCTATTGGATATATGTACCTATATAGATAGATAGATAGATAGATAGATATACATTTATTATTATTGTTTTGGGGGGGATATGGTTTCGCTCGTGTTCCCCAGGCTGGAGTGCAGTGGCATGATTTCGGCTCACTACAACCTCTGCCTCCCAGGCTGAAGTGATTCTCCTGCCTCAGCTGAGATTAAAGGCATGTCCCATCATGTGCGGCCAATTTTGTGTTTCTAGGAGAGATGGGTTTTCACCATGTTGGCCAGGCTGGTCTCGAACTCCAACAATTCTACTTCAACTATTTATTGGATACAAATATTTATGTGTGAGAAACAAGATTTTCAAGAGTGAAAGATTTAAAAACGACTTAATTGTACATCAGTAAGAGGCTGGCTAACTAAATCAGAGTACGTTCATCCTTACAGAAGAATACTATGCAGCTAGAACAAAACCAAATGGAGGAAACTCTTCCAAATGGTAACTTGGAATGATGTTCAAGACTTATTGTAAAATAAGTTTACAGTAAGGTGTAAGGTACCTTATGGCAAAATTCTCTCAGAAATGTGTGTGTGTGGATTTCAAGTCATCCCAGTCCTAGAACATTGTGCTCTTTAGAGATGCCATACCTGTCTTTCCCTTTGTAATATCAAAGCAGTAATATCTTCTCTGGAGGCTTGTTGGGTGAATTGAATGGAAGAAAGTTAAGGAGGTACCAGAACCATTGCTGTTTCCCCTCCGTAGCCCTGCCACCCACTAAAGAAAGTTGGATGAGATTACTTAATGATTTCCCATTAAGTTGTATTTCCAAATATCATGATTACCATTTGAATGTAGTTGGTATGGAGCTTCGTGAGTGTGTGCTTCGTTTATTATGCATCACGTTCAGCTCCTTGTTATTTGCCTCCTAGTTATCATAGTAAAACTCTACTCCTCTACTCCGAGGAGCCCCTACCATCCGTATCGTCACTTTCCGGCCCAGCACTCTTCATGCTCATTCGTTTAAAGCATTCTACATTGGGCAAATGAATCTTGGAAGGCAAAAGCTACTGAATTTAGCGAGTTTGTGGAGGCGTTCCCACCGATCAGCCAGGTGGAGTTCCACACACCCGATGACTGCACAACTCCTATAAGGCAGCAATATGCTGCAAACCCAGACGGCCACTCTTCTCACCCCTCGTCCCTTTGCTGTTCTGGATAATGAGGTCAATAGTCACCTAGGCAACTTGCAAAACTAACTGAAATGGAGAAAGGCCTTCCGGCTGGTGACTAGCCGAGGTCCACCTGGCCCCAATAAGCTGCTGAACAAGAAGGGCTGCCAGAAATTTCCCCCTAGGGAATTTGGTGGAGACGAAGACCTGCTCACTGGACAACGGTTCCTCCCAGGATAAACCCAAGCTGAAGAAGCGGGCTCTGAGCCACCCCCTTTCACCCTCCTTTTCCCCACCCTGGCCTGCTGAAGGTGCGCGTCAGGATGCGGACTACTGAGCCCTAAAGAAATAAGTCCTTCCACTTTGACCCCACGGAGGATTGCCTGCGCGGATCTTCAACGAGTCTACAAGTGTCTAGACACGGGAGCAGTTCTGTCTGGCACAGCAGCTCCCTCAAGGAAGACAAGAGTGAGGAGAAAGGAAACTCAAGTCTGACCATTCTGCCCTGGGAGACAAGAGGAGGATCTCATCTCTCATCTTTCCAAGCAAGGCAACGAGACTTTCTCTCATCTTTCCAAGCAAGGCAAGGAGACTTTTTCTCATGAGGAAACAAAAAGAAGTTGGAAGGAACGAAACCAGCCTGGAAGGTGAATTCCTAAGGATTGCCCATTGAAACTGACAAAATGGCCCTTGTTTGACGAGAGGAATGAGCAGAGCATTGATGTGGTCAAAAAGGACTCGAGTGAGACTTTCCCAGCATGTTTCTACCAAAGCTTTGTCTAAGTTTCGCAAAACACTCTCCTAATAAGCAGATGTTTGGCTCTTCAGAAAGTCAACATGCAAAATGCCTTGAGCGTCCCATAACACTGATGCCATGATGTTGCCTTTGGTCTGCCCTCCTTTTCCTTTGACTGGACCACTGCCATCTCTTGGTAGCCATCGCTTTGATGACGCTTTGTCTTCAGGATCATATTGGCAAAGCCATGTTCCAAATTCCGGTTACAATTTGTCAAACAGGTGCCCCAGGATCGTGATCCCTCCTGTTGAAAATTTCCACTGATAGCTCTCGTCCTCACTGCAGCTGATCTGGGCACAATGGTTTTCACAGCCACTGCAGGATTCATCTTCCACATCTTCTCATCTCTTCTTGAAACAAGCCATACCTCCGTAAAGAGTTGATTTCTTTGGGCTAGTGTCCTTAGAAGCTTTTCTTCAAACATCAATGATTTCTTCATTCTTCCACCCAAGCTTCACCGTCAATTGGATGTTTGCTCTTGCTGCAATTTTAGCGGAATTCAAGTTGCACTGATAGGAGGCCTTTTCAGTGGATGTCCCATCCTTCTTAGTGCCTCCAATGAGATCCAGTTCAGAAAGGTTGTAAGAAGTTAGTACATGTTTATTTTAGTGAAAACGAATTGAAATCCATGCATAGATTTCTCACCATGTACATTTTCTATGAACTTTCGGAAGACCCCCTGTACTGAATATTGCCCAAATCCTGGGAGAGAAGTGGATGCGGTCCACTTCCTGTCTTCAGTTTGCCCACAGTGGAGGAGTGCACAGAGCAGGGAAAGGCAGCCCCAGAGAGAGGCATGCCCTCCAGCATGTAGCAGACTGCTGGCCCAGTCCTGGCTCCATGGGTTGCTGTGTGGGCCCAGCAAGCTGACCAACCTCCCTGAACCTTAATTTAATCCTAGGTAGCCCAATTCCACTCGCTATTATAGGACTGCTGTGCAGGGACAGTCAATTAACTTAAGAAAAGGAACCTAGCTCCAAGGTTGGCAACCGGGAATTCCAGTTGATTCCATGGGCGGACCCCCTGAGGAATTCCCAAGCTGAAGTCTCGTGGAAGATGAGGTTCAGTGTGACTAGACTGAAGCACCAATCCAATGAAGGGGAAGTCCCACCCACTCTGCCCTGTGCCTGTATAAAGGTGAGGCGGGGCGGCCGCGCCACTCATTGAAGCCGCCAGTTGGGAGAGGAGCAGAGCCAGGCCGGTGCTCCCGAAGGCAGCAAGATGTTGCGAGCCACAGCTCCCTGCTGGTTCCCACCTGCATACCCAGAAGCTAAGAAGGTGGCCGAGGAGGCGGCCCACGAGGCAAGCCGCCATTTGGGAGAGGAGCAGAGCCAGGTCGGTGTTCCCGAAGGCAGCAAGATGTTGCGAGCCACAGCTCCCTGCTGGTTCCCACCTGCATGCCCAGAAGCCAAGAAGGTGGCTGAGGAGGCGGCCCTCGAGGCAAGCCGCCAGTTGGGAGAGGAGCAGAGCCAGGCCGGTGCTCCCGAAGGCAGCAAGATGTTGCGAGCCACAGCTCCCTGCTGGTTCCCACCTGCATACCCAGAAGCTAAGAAGGTGGCCGAGGAGGCGCCCCACGAGGCAAGCCGCCATTTGGGAGTGGAGCAGAGCCAGGTCGGTGTTCCCGAAGGCAGCAAGATGTTGCGAGCCACAGCTCCCTGCTGGTTCCCTCCTGCATACCCAGAAGCCAAGAAGGTGGCCGAGGAGGCGGCCCTCGAGGCTCCAGAATTCCCACTGCCCTCTCATCAGCCTGCCCAGAGCTTCGGGCTCTGCGTGCCCCAGATGCACAACCAGGCCTCAGCACTCGTGGACATCCGGGCGGAGCCCCAGAATAGGGGTCCGGCGGTGCCCCCAGCGTGGCCCAAGATGGCGACGGAGGCGTGGTACTTCCCCGCGCAGAGGGGGTCGGCCTGCTGCTTGCCAGCCGCCCCAAGGCTGACAGAGAGGCCCTGTGGAGTCCGCATCTCAGCCCCCAGGGAGAGGAAGAGGATCGCCCACTTTCCCAGCCCCTGCTTGGTCGCAGGTCGCACCGATGCCAAGAGAACCCGGGTGGCCGGCAGCAGCCAACGCTCCAATGGCTCCAGGGTCGGCACACAGCCACGGAAGACTGGTCGCAACAGACGGGGGAGGGCATGCAAGACCTCCACCACACTCAGCTCTAAGCGAATCGTCCGTCGTCCATCCTTACCGACTTGGAAGAAACCCATTATCCTCCGAAGGTCTCGCTGCCAAGTCCCCACCGTCATCCGCCGAGGCTATCTCCAACTGTTCACCAAAGAGTGTCTCAAGTTCTGCGCCTCCCAGCAGGAGGCCGAGGAGAAGGCGCTGAACGAGGAGAAGGTGGCTTACGACTGCAGCCCCAACAAGAACATGTACCTGAATCTGGTCCTGAACACCCTCAAGAGACTGAAGGGCCTGACCCCCAGCTCCATGCCGGGCCTCAGCAGGGCCGCCCTGTACAGCCGCCTCCAGGAGTTCCTGCTCACCCAGGACCAGCTCAAGGAGAACGGCTACCCCTTCCCGCACCCCGAGCGGCCCGGAGGCGCCGTCCTCTTCACTGGCCAGGGGAAGGGGCCCGGCGACTCCTCCTGCAGGGTCTGCTGCCGTTGTGGCACCGACTACCTGGTGTCCTCCTCGGGCCGCTGTCTACGCGACCAGTTGTGTTATTATCACTGGGGGCGGGTCCGCTCCAGCCAAGTGGCTGGAGGCCGGGTTAGCCAGTACACCTGCTGTGCAGCTGCTCCTGGCTCAGTGGGCTGCCAGGTGGCGAAGCAGCACGTGCGGGACGGCCGCAAGGAGAGCCTCCATGGCTTCGTGAAGACCTTCAAGAAAGAGTTTTCCACAGACGCTTATCCAGGAATCTACGCCTTGGACTGTGAGATGTGCTACACCACGCATGGCCTGGAGCTGACCCGCGTCACCGTGGTGGACGCCGACATGCAAGTGGTGTACGACACCTTCGTCAAGCCCGACAACGAGATCGTGGACTACAACACCAGGTTTTCCGGAGTGACCGAGGCCGACGTCGCCAAGACGAGCGTCACGTTGCCCGAAGTCCAAGCCATCCTGCTGAGCTTTTTCAGCGCCCAAACCATCCTCATCGGGCACAGCGTGGAGAGCGATCTGCTGGCCCTCAAGCTGATCCACAGCACCGTGGTGGACACGGCCGTGCTCTTCCCGCACTACCTGGGTTTCCCCTACAAGCGTTCCCTCAGGAATCTCGCGGCCGACTACCTGGGACAGATCATCCAGGACAGCCAGGACGGCCACAACTCCAGCGAGGACGCAAACGCCTGCCTGCAGCTGGCGATGTGGAAGGTTCGACAGCGCGCCCAGATCCAGCCACGCCACCGGTCCGCCTCTCCCGCCGCCCTGGCCTGTCCTGAGCCCCAGGCCTCTTCCCAAACTGCCATCGATCCCGAGAGCTAGCCCTGTCCACCTCGCCGCAAAGCGAAAGAAACTGGAGCAGCCGGCGGCAGGAGAGGGCCAAAAGCCAAGACTAACCCCGACCCCGGACTCCCAGTCCCCCGGAGTCCCTGCCGCGGGCCGTCGTCCCTGTCCCCATCCCTCTGCCCCTCCCAGACCTCTGTCCTTCCACCAAAGGGCTCCCCGAGGCCCCAGCCGCCACTCCCAGTCCCCGGAGACCCTGCCGCCGCCCCTGGCGCCTGTGCCCATCCCTCTGCCCCTCCCAGACCTCTGGCCTTCCACCACTAGCCTCCCCCAGCCCACCTGGACTTCCCCGGCCTCTGACAACAAGGCCAGCCCCCAGGCCCACCAGCCTCCTGATCGTCTTCGTTCTTGGGCCTCTTCCCCTTCTGTGGGGCTGTCTGAACCTCCCCTCCCCCACCCGATTTTTCCCCCGCCCCCGGGGCAGGCGCAGAATAAATGTCTGTATGAAGTTAAAAATTAAAAATAAAAAAAAAGCTAAAAACAACTCAAAGTCCTTTGCTTTTGAATGTGCGCTTACCTGGTTTTCTCTAGAGGCACCACTGTGAGGTGGCTCAAGCCCTTAGGCTCTGGAGTTAGACATCTGGGTTCCCATTCCAATTCCACCACTGACTAGCTTTGTCATATTGGACGCATAACTTTTTTGCGCTTCTACTTCTTGATCTTTCAAGTGTCATCAGAAGATAATTAGACACCCACACAATAGCAATGGGAGATTTTAACACCCCACCGTCAACATGAAACAGATCAACGAGACAGAAAGTTGAAAAGGATATCCAGGAACTGAACTTAGCTCTGCACCAAGCAGACCGAATAGACATCTACATTAACTCTCCACTCCAAATCAACAGAATATACATTCTTCTCAGCACCACATCACACTTATTCCAAAACTGACCACATAGTTGGAAGGAAAGCACTCCTCCGCAAATGCAAAAGAACAGAAATTACAACCAACTGTCTCTCAGACCCCAGGGCAGTCAAACTGGACCTCAGGATGAAGAAACTCACTCAAAACCGCTCAACTACACGGAAACGGAGCAATCTGCTCCTGAGTGACTACTGGGTACATAGCGAAATGAAGACAGAATAAAGATGTTCTTTGAAACCAATGAGAACAAAGACACAACATACCAGAATCTCTGGGATACATTGAAAGCAGTGTGTAGAGGGAAACGTAGCATTAAATGCCCACAAGAGAAAGCAGGAAAGATCTAAAATGGACACCCTCACGTCCCAATTCAAAGAACCAGGGAAGCAAGAGCAAACACAATGCCTGAATCAGTCAGTCAACTTCCAACAGGGCTCCAAGAGAGAATGAACCACCATGCCTCTTTAAATCCACGTTTCTATTTGGAATCTTCAATGAGAGATGAGACACTAAGCAGCTAGTTTTGGTGGAATGGCTGATTTTGTCAATGTTTTCGGTGTGTGAGTGTGTGTGTGTGTGTGTATGTATGGATAACTAAATTAAACTGATAATCTGGATGCTTACATTTCCATTCATTTAATTTGTGTATGTGAGCCCACGCACACGTATATACACACACACTAACACTTCCAGAACACTGACTTAGTGAAGAACTGGATTTCCAGTGTGTCAGACAAATTTCAGAAAGCGCTGAAGAAGGGCATTTCTGATGGATTTCACCGTTCCTGGAATTTTATTTTCCTTTATAACTTAGAGTTCTTCTCTGGAGATTTAATAGATAAAAGTCTTTTGCAGTGTACGTTATTTCATTTTATTTTTATAATTTATTTGAATTGTCATTTTAAATTGACAAATAAAAATGATATATATTTATGGTGTACAACATGATGTTTCATGTATGTATACATTGTGGAATGACACAAAAATCAAGCTAATTAACACATTCGTTTCCTCACATACTGATTTTATGGTGATGAGAACATGTTTCAAATCTACTCTGATAGCACATTTCAAGTATACAGTACATAGTTACCCACTGTGGTTGCCGTGCTGTTCAACATATCTCTAGAACTATTCGTATCTGGAATTTTGTATCATTAGACTAACATCTCCCAATCCCTCCCCGGCCCCTGCCTCGGGTAAGCAGCGTTCTGCTCTCTACGACTCTGAGTTCCACTTTTTTACATTGCACATAGAAGTGAGATCGTGCAGTATTTGTATTTCTGTGTTTGCTTTTTAAAACTTTATGATGTATTGATGTATTTTTTCAGACAGTGTCGGAGTCTGTCACCAAGGCTGGAGTACAGTGACACAAACACGGCTCACCACGGCCTCCACCTCCCGGGGTCAAGAGATCTTCCCACTTCAGCCTCCTGAGTAGCTAGGACTACAGGCGTCCAACACCACACCTGGCTAATTTTTGTATTTTTTGTAGAGATGGTTGATCTCCAACTCCTGGGCTCAACTCTTCCTCCTCCCTTCTCCTCCCAAAGTCCTGGGATTACAGGCCTGAGCCACTGTGTCTGGCCTTTGCTTTATTTCACACAGTAGAACATCCTCTAGGCTCATTCATGTTGCTAATGATAAGATTTCTTTCTTTTTCAAGGCTGAATAGGATTCTATTGGATATATGTACCTATATAGATAGATAGATAGATAGATAGATATACATTTATTATTATTGTTTTGGGGGGGATATGGTTTCGCTCGTGTTCCCCAGGCTGGAGTGCAGTGGCATGATTTCGGCTCACTACAACCTCTGCCTCCCAGGCTGAAGTGATTCTCCTGCCTCAGCTGAGATTAAAGGCATGTCCCATCATGTGCGGCCAATTTTGTGTTTCTAGGAGAGATGGGTTTTCACCATGTTGGCCAGGCTGGTCTCGAACTCCAACAATTCTACTTCAACTATTTATTGGAAACAAATACTTATGTGTGAGAAACAAGATTTTCAAGAGTGAAAGATTTAAAAACGACTTAATTGTACATCAGTAAGAGGCTGGCTAACTAAATCAGAGTACGTTCATCCTTACAGAAGAATACTATGCAGCTAGAACAAAACCAAATGGAGGAAACTCTTCCAAATGGTAACTTGGAATGATGTTCAAGACTTATTGTAAAATAAGTTTACAGTAAGGTGTAAGGTACCTTATGGCAAAATTCTCTCAGAAATGTGTGTGTGTGGATTTCAAGTCATCCCAGTCCTAGAACATTGTGCTCTTTAGAGATGCCATACCTGTCTTTCCCTTTGTAATATCAAAGCAGTAATATCTTCTCTGGAGGCTTGTTGGGTGAATTGAATGGAAGAAAGTTAAGGAGGTACCAGAACCATTGCTGTTTCCCCTCCGTAGCCCTGCCACCCACTAAAGAAAGTTGGATGAGATTACTTAATGATTTCCCATTAAGTTGTATTTCCAAATATCATGATTACCATTTGAATGTAGTTGGTATGGAGCTTCGTGAGTGTGTGCTTCGTTTATTATGCATCACGTTCAGCTCCTTGTTATTTGCCTCCTAGTTATCATAGTAAAACTCTACTCCTCTACTCCGAGGAGCCCCTACCATCCGTATCGTCACTTTCCGGCCCAGCACTCTTCATGCTCATTCGTTTAAAGCATTCTACATTGGGCAAATGAATCTTGGAAGGCAAAAGCTACTGAATTTAGCGAGTTTGTGGAGGCGTTCCCACCGATCAGCCAGGTGGAGTTCCACACACCCGATGACTGCACAACTCCTATAAGGCAGCAATATGCTGCAAACCCAGACGGCCACTCTTCTCACCCCTCGTCCCTTTGCTGTTCTGGATAATGAGGTCAATAGTCACCTAGGCAACTTGCAAAACTAACTGAAATGGAGAAAGGCCTTCCGGCTGGTGACTAGCCGAGGTCCACCTGGCCCCAATAAGCTGCTGAACAAGAAGGGCTGCCAGAAATTTCCCCCTAGGGAATTTGGTGGAGACGAAGACCTGCTCACTGGACAACGGTTCCTCCCAGGATAAACCCAAGCTGAAGAAGCGGGCTCTGAGCCACCCCCTTTCACCCTCCTTTTCCCCACCCTGGCCTGCTGAAGGTGCGCGTCAGGATGCGGACTACTGAGCCCTAAAGAAATAAGTCCTTCCACTTTGACCCCACGGAGGATTGCCTGCGCGGATCTTCAACGAGTCTACCAGTGTCTAGACACGGGAGCAGTTCTGTCTGGCACAGCAGCTCCCTCAAGGAAGACAAGAGTGAGGAGAAAGGAAACTCAAGTCTGACCATTCTGCCCTGGGAGACAAGAGGAGGATCTCATCTCTCATCTTTCCAAGCAAGGCAACGAGACTTTCTCTCATCTTTCCAAGCAAGGCAAGGAGACTTTTTCTCATGAGGAAACAAAAAGAAGTTGGAAGGAACGAAACCAGCCTGGAAGGTGAATTCCTAAGGATTGCCCATTGAAACTGACAAAATGGCCCTTGTTTGACGAGAGGAATGAGCAGAGCATTGATGTGGTCAAAAAGGACTCGAGTGAGACTTTCCCAGCATGTTTCTACCAAAGCTTTGTCTAAGTTTCGCAAAACACTCTCCTAATAAGCAGATGTTTGGCTCTTCAGAAAGTCAACATGCAAAATGCCTTGAGCGTCCCATAACACTGATGCCATGATGTTGCCTTTGGTCTGCCCTCCTTTTCCTTTGACTGGACCACTGCCATCTCTTGGTAGCCATCGCTTTGATGACGCTTTGTCTTCAGGATCATATTGGCAAAGCCATGTTCCAAATTCCGGTTACAATTTGTCAAACAGGTGCCCCAGGATCGTGATCCCTCCTGTTGAAAATTTCCACTGATAGCTCTCGTCCTCACTGCAGCTGATCTGGGCACAATGGTTTTCACAGCCACTGCAGGATTCATCTTCCACATCTTCTCATCTCTTCTTGAAACAAGCCATACCTCCGTAAAGAGTTGATTTCTTTGGGCTAGTGTCCTTAGAAGCTTTTCTTCAAACATCAATGATTTCTTCATTCTTCCACCCAAGCTTCACCGTCAATTGGATGTTTGCTCTTGCTGCAATTTTAGCGGAATTCAAGTTGCACTGATAGGAGGCCTTTTCAGTGGATGTCCCATCCTTCTTAGTGCCTCCAATGAGATCCAGTTCAGAAAGGTTGTAAGAAGTTAGTACATGTTTATTTTAGTGAAAACGAATTGAAATCCATGCATAGATTTCTCACCATGTACATTTTCTATGAACTTTCGGAAGACCCCCTGTACTGAATATTGCCCAAATCCTGGGAGAGAAGTGGATGCGGTCCACTTCCTGTCTTCAGTTTGCCCACAGTGGAGGAGTGCACAGAGCAGGGAAAGGCAGCCCCAGAGAGAGGCATGCCCTCCAGCATGTAGCAGACTGCTGGCCCAGTCCTGGCTCCATGGGTTGCTGTGTGGGCCCAGCAAGCTGACCAACCTCCCTGAACCTTAATTTAATCCTAGGTAGCCCAATTCCACTCGCTATTATAGGACTGCTGTGCAGGGACAGTCAATTAACTTAAGAAAAGGAACCTAGCTCCAAGGTTGGCAACCGGGAATTCCAGTTGATTCCATGGGCGGACCCCCTGAGGAATTCCCAAGCTGAAGTCTCGTGGAAGATGAGGTTCAGTGTGACTAGACTGAAGC
Organism: Pongo pygmaeus; assembly: GCF_028885625.2. NCBI lineage: Eukaryota > Metazoa > Chordata > Mammalia > Primates > Hominidae > Pongo > Pongo pygmaeus. The sequence goes on from NC_072380.2 coordinate 53,968,842, forward strand.
ACCAATCCAATGAAGGGGAAGTCCCACCCACTCTGCCCTGTGCCTGTATAAAGGTGAGGCGGGGCGGCCGCGCCACTCATTGAAGCCGCCAGTTGGGAGAGGAGCAGAGCCAGGCCGGTGCTCCCGAAGGCAGCAAGATGTTGCGAGCCACAGCTCCCTGCTGGTTCCCACCTGCATACCCAGAAGCTAAGAAGGTGGCCGAGGAGGCGGCCCACGAGGCAAGCCGCCATTTGGGAGAGGAGCAGAGCCAGGTCGGTGTTCCCGAAGGCAGCAAGATGTTGCGAGCCACAGCTCCCTGCTGGTTCCCACCTGCATGCCCAGAAGCCAAGAAGGTGGCCGAGGAGGCGGCCCTCGAGGCAAGCCGCCAGTTGGGAGAGGAGCAGAGCCAGGCCGGTGCTCCCGAAGGCAGCAAGATGTTGCGAGCCACAGCTCCCTGCTGGTTCCCACCTGCATACCCAGAAGCTAAGAAGGTGGCCGAGGAGGCGCCCCACGAGGCAAGCCGCCATTTGGGAGTGGAGCAGAGCCAGGTCGGTGTTCCCGAAGGCAGCAAGATGTTGCGAGCCACAGCTCCCTGCTGGTTCCCTCCTGCATACCCAGAAGCCAAGAAGGTGGCCGAGGAGGCGGCCCTCGAGGCTCCAGAATTCCCACTGCCCTCTCATCAGCCTGCCCAGAGCTTCGGGCTCTGCGTGCCCCAGATGCACAACCAGGCCTCAGCACTCGTGGACATCCGGGCGGAGCCCCAGAATAGGGGTCCGGCGGTGCCCCCAGCGTGGCCCAAGATGGCGACGGAGGCGTGGTACTTCCCCGCGCAGAGGGGGTCGGCCTGCTGCTTGCCAGCCGCCCCAAGGCTGACGAAGAGGCCCTGTGGAGTCCGCATCTCAGCCCCCAGGGAGAGGAAGAGGATCGCCCACTTTCCCAGCCCCTGCTTGGTCGCAGGTCGCACCGATGCCAAGAGAACCCGGGTGGCCGGCAGCAGCCAACGCTCCAATGGCTCCAGGGTCGGCACACAGCCACGGAAGACTGGTCGCAACAGACGGGGGAGGGCATGCAAGACCTCCACCACACTCAGCTCTAAGCGAATCGTCCGTCGTCCATCCTTACCGACTTGGAAGAAACCCATTATCCTCCGAAGGTCTCGCTGCCAAGTCCCCACCGTCATCCGCCGAGGCTATCTCCAACTGTTCACCAAAGAGTGTCTCAAGTTCTGCGCCTCCCAGCAGGAGGCCGAGGAGAAGGCGCTGAACGAGGAGAAGGTGGCTTACGACTGCAGCCCCAACAAGAACATGTACCTGAATCTGGTCCTGAACACCCTCAAGAGACTGAAGGGCCTGACCCCCAGCTCCATGCCGGGCCTCAGCAGGGCCGCCCTGTACAGCCGCCTCCAGGAGTTCCTGCTCACCCAGGACCAGCTCAAGGAGAACGGCTACCCCTTCCCGCACCCCGAGCGGCCCGGAGGCGCCGTCCTCTTCACTGGCCAGGGGAAGGGGCCCGGCGACTCCTCCTGCAGGGTCTGCTGCCGTTGTGGCACCGACTACCTGGTGTCCTCCTCGGGCCGCTGTCTACGCGACCAGTTGTGTTATTATCACTGGGGGCGGGTCCGCTCCAGCCAAGTGGCTGGAGGCCGGGTTAGCCAGTACACCTGCTGTGCAGCTGCTCCTGGCTCAGTGGGCTGCCAGGTGGCGAAGCAGCACGTGCGGGACGGCCGCAAGGAGAGCCTCCATGGCTTCGTGAAGACCTTCAAGAAAGAGTTTTCCACAGACGCTTATCCAGGAATCTACGCCTTGGACTGTGAGATGTGCTACACCACGCATGGCCTGGAGCTGACCCGCGTCACCGTGGTGGACGCCGACATGCAAGTGGTGTACGACACCTTCGTCAAGCCCGACAACGAGATCGTGGACTACAACACCAGGTTTTCCGGAGTGACCGAGGCCGACGTCGCCAAGACGAGCGTCACGTTGCCGGAAATCCAAGCCATCCTGCTGAGCTTTTTCAGCGCCCAAACCATCCTCATCGGGCACAGCCTGGAGAGCGATCTGCTGGCCCTCAAGCTGATCCACAGCACCGTGGTGGACACGGCCGTGCTCTTCCCGCACTACCTGGGTTTCCCCTACAAGCGTTCCCTCAGGAATCTCGCGGCCGACTACCTGGGACAGATCATCCAGGACAGCCAGGACGGCCACAACTCCAGCGAGGACGCAAACGCCTGCCTGCAGCTGGCGATGTGGAAGGTTCGACAGCGCGCCCAGATCCAGCCACGCCACCGGTCCGCCTCTCCCGCCGCCCTGGCCTGTCCTGAGCCCCAGGCCTCTTCCCAAACTGCCATCGATCCCGAGAGCTAGCCCTGTCCACCTCGCCGCAAAGCGAAAGAAACTGGAGCAGCCGGCGGCAGGAGAGGGCCAAAAGCCAAGACTAACCCCGACCCCGGACTCCCAGTCCCCCGGAGTCCCTGCCGCGGGCCGTCGTCCCTGTCCCCATCCCTCTGCCCCTCCCAGACCTCTGTCCTTCCACCAATGGGCTCCCCGAGGCCCCAGCCGCCACTCCCAGTCCCCGGAGACCCTGCCGCCGCCCCTGGCGCCTGTGCCCATCCCTCTGCCCCTCCCAGACCTCTGGCCTTCCACCACTAGCCTCCCCCAGCCCACCTGGACTTCCCCGGCCTCTGACAACAAGGCCAGCCCCCAGGCCCACCAGCCTCCTGATCGTCTTCGTTCTTGGGCCTCTTCCCCTTCTGTGGGGCTGTCTGAACCTCCCCTCCCCCACCCGATTTTTCCCCCGCCCCCGGGGCAGGCGCAGAATAAATGTCTGTATGAAGTTAAAAATTAAAAATAAAAAAAAAGCTAAAAACAACTCAAAGTCCTTTGCTTTTGAATGTGCGCTTACCTGGTTTTCTCTAGAGGCACCACTGTGAGGTGGCTCAAGCCCTTAGGCTCTGGAGTTAGACATCTGGGTTCCCATTCCAATTCCACCACTGACTAGCTTTGTCATATTGGACGCATAACTTTTTTGCGCTTCTACTTCTTGATCTTTCAAGTGTCATCAGAAGATAATTAGACACCCACACAATAGCAATGGGAGATTTTAACACCCCACCGTCAACATGAAACAGATCAACGAGACAGAAAGTTGAAAAGGATATCCAGGAACTGAACTTAGCTCTGCACCAAGCAGACCGAATAGACATCTACATTAACTCTCCACCCCAAATCAACAGAATATACATTCTTCTCAGCACCACATCACACTTATTCCAAAACTGACCACATAGTTGGAAGGAAAGCACTCCTCCGCAAATGCAAAAGAACAGAAATTACAACCAACTGTCTCTCAGACCCCAGGGCAGTCAAACTGGACCTCAGGATGAAGAAACTCACTCAAAACCGCTCAACTACACGGAAACGGAGCAATCTGCTCCTGAGTGACTACTGGGTACATAGCGAAATGAAGACAGAATAAAGATGTTCTTTGAAACCAATGAGAACAAAGACACAACATACCAGAATCTCTGGGATACATTGAAAGCAGTGTGTAGAGGGAAACGTAGCATTAAATGCCCACAAGAGAAAGCAGGAAAGATCTAAAATGGACACCCTCACGTCCCAATTCAAAGAACCAGGGAAGCAAGAGCAAACACAATGCCTGAATCAGTCAGTCAACTTCCAACAGGGCTCCAAGAGAGAATGAACCACCATGCCTCTTTAAATCCACGTTTCTATTTGGAATCTTCAATGAGAGATGAGACACTAAGCAGCTAGTTTTGGTGGAATGGCTGATTTTGTCAATGTTTTCGGTGTGTGAGTGTGTGTGTGTGTGTGTATGTATGGATAACTAAATTAAACTGATAATCTGGATGCTTACATTTCCATTCATTTAATTTGTGTATGTGAGCCCACGCACACGTATATACACACACACTAACACTTCCAGAACACTGACTTAGTGAAGAACTGGATTTCCAGTGTGTCAGACAAATTTCAGAAAGCGCTGAAGAAGGGCATTTCTGATGGATTTCACCGTTCCTGGAATTTTATTTTCCTTTATAACTTAGAGTTCTTCTCTGGAGATTTAATAGATAAAAGTCTTTTGCAGTGTACGTTATTTCATTTTATTTTTATAATTTATTTAAATTGTCATTTTAAATTGACAAATAAAAATGATATATATTTATGGTGTACAACATGATGTTTCATATATGTATACATTGTGGAATGACACAAAAATCAAGCTAATTAACACATTCGTTTCCTCACATACTGATTTTATGGTGATGAGAACATGTTTCAAATCTACTCTGATAGCACATTTCAAGTATACAGTACATAGTTACCCACTGTGGTTGCCGTGCTGTTCAACATATCTCTAGAACTATTCGTATCTGAAATTTTGTATCATTAGACTAACATCTCCCAATCCCTCCCCGGCCCCTGCCTCGGGTAAGCAGCGTTCTGCTCTCTACGACTCTGAGTTCCACTTTTTTACATTGCACATAGAAGTGAGATCGTGCAGTATTTGTATTTCTGTGTTTGCTTTTTAAAACTTTATGATGTATTGATGTATTTTTTCAGACAGTGTCGGAGTCTGTCACCAAGGCTGGAGTACAGTGACACAAACACGGCTCACCACGGCCTCCACCTCCCGGGGTCAAGAGATCCTCCCACTTCAGCCTCCTGAGTAGCTAGGACTACAGGCGTCCAACACCACACCTGGCTAATTTTTGTATTTTTTGTAGAGATGGTTGATCTCCAACTCCTGGGCTCAACTCTTCCTCCTCCCTTCTCCTCCCAAAGTCCTGGGATTACAGGCCTGAGCCACTGTGTCTGGCCTTTGCTTTATTTCACACAGTAGAACATCCTCTAGGCTCATTCATGTTGCTAATGATAAGATTTCTTTCTTTTTCAAGGCTGAATAGGATTCTATTGGATATATGTACCTATATAGATAGATAGATAGATAGATAGATAGATATACATTTATTATTATTGTTTTGGGGGGGATATGGTTTCGCTCGTGTTCCCCAGGCTGGAGTGCAGTGGCATGATTTCGGCTCACTACAACCTCTGCCTCCCAGGCTGAAGTGATTCTCCTGCCTCAGCTGAGATTAAAGGCATGTCCCATCATGTGCGGCCAATTTTGTGTTTCTAGGAGAGATGGGTTTTCACCATGTTGGCCAGGCTGGTCTCGAACTCCAACAATTCTACTTCAACTATTTATTGGATACAAATATTTATGTGTGAGAAACAAGATTTTCAAGAGTGAAAGATTTAAAAACGACTTAATTGTACATCAGTAAGAGGCTGGCTAACTAAATCAGAGTACGTTCATCCTTACAGAAGAATACTATGCAGCTAGAACAAAACCAAATGGAGGAAACTCTTCCAAATGGTAACTTGGAATGATGTTCAAGACTTATTGTAAAATAAGTTTACAGTAAGGTGTAAGGTACCTTATGGCAAAATTCTCTCAGAAATGTGTGTGTGTGGATTTCAAGTCATCCCAGTCCTAGAACATTGTGCTCTTTAGAGATGCCATACCTGTCTTTCCCTTTGTAATATCAAAGCAGTAATATCTTCTCTGGAGGCTTGTTGGGTGAATTGAATGGAAGAAAGTTAAGGAGGTACCAGAACCATTGCTGTTTCCCCTCCGTAGCCCTGCCACCCACTAAAGAAAGTTGGATGAGATTACTTAATGATTTCCCATTAAGTTGTATTTCCAAATATCATGATTACCATTTGAATGTAGTTGGTATGGAGCTTCGTGAGTGTGTGCTTCGTTTATTATGCATCACGTTCAGCTCCTTGTTATTTGCCTCCTAGTTATCATAGTAAAACTCTACTCCTCTACTCCGAGGAGCCCCTACCATCCGTATCGTCACTTTCCGGCCCAGCACTCTTCATGCTCGTTCGTTTAAAGCATTCTACATTGGGCAAATGAATCTTGGAAGGCAAAAGCTACTGAATTTAGCGAGTTTGTGGAGGCGTTCCCACCGATCAGCCAGGTGGAGTTCCACACACCCGATGACTGCACAACTCCTATAAGGCAGCAATATGCTGCAAACCCAGACGGCCACTCTTCTCACCCCTCGTCCCTTTGCTGTTCTGGATAATGAGGTCAATAGTCACCTAGGCAACTTGCAAAACTAACTGAAATGGAGAAAGGCCTTCCGGCTGGTGACTAGCCGAGGTCCACCTGGCCCCAATAAGCTGCTGAACAAGAAGGGCTGCCAGAAATTTCCCCCTAGGGAATTTGGTGGAGACGAAGACCTGCTCACTGGACAACGGTTCCTCCCAGGATAAACCCAAGCTGAAGAAGCGGGCTCTGAGCCACCCCCTTTCACCCTCCTTTTCCCCACCCTGGCCTGCTGAAGGTGCGCGTCAGGATGCGGACTACTGAGCCCTAAAGAAATAAGTCCTTCCACTTTGACCCCACGGAGGATTGCCTGCGCGGATCTTCAACGAGTCTACCAGTGTCTAGACACGGGAGCAGTTCTGTCTGGCACAGCAGCTCCCTCAAGGAAGACAAGAGTGAGGAGAAAGGAAACTCAAGTCTGACCATTCTGCCCTGGGAGACAAGAGGAGGATCTCATCTCTCATCTTTCCAAGCAAGGCAACGAGACTTTCTCTCATCTTTCCAAGCAAGGCAAGGAGACTTTTTCTCATGAGGAAACAAAAAGAAGTTGGAAGGAACGAAACCAGCCTGGAAGGTGAATTCCTAAGGATTGCCCATTGAAACTGACAAAATGGCCCTTGTTTGACGAGAGGAATGAGCAGAGGATTGATGTGGTCAAAAAGGACTCGAGTGAGACTTTCCCAGCATGTTTCTACCAAAGCTTTGTCTAAGTTTCGCAAAACACTCTCCTAATAAGCAGATGTTTGGCTCTTCAGAAAGTCAACATGCAAAATGCCTTGAGCGTCCCATAACACTGATGCCATGATGTTGCCTTTGGTCTGCCCTCCTTTTCCTTTGACTGGACCACTGCCATCTCTTGGTAGCCATCGCTTTGATGACGCTTTGTCTTCAGGATCATATTGGCAAAGCCATGTTCCAAATTCCGGTTACAATTTGTCAAACAGGTGCCCCAGGATCGTGATCCCTCCTGTTGAAAATTTCCACTGATAGCTCTCGTCCTCACTGCAGCTGATCTGGGCACAATGGTTTTCACAGCCACTGCAGGATTCATCTTCCACATCTTCTCATCTCTTCTTGAAACAAGCCATACCTCCGTAAAGAGTTGATTTCTTTGGGCTAGTGTCCTTAGAAGCTTTTCTTCAAACATCAATGATTTCTTCATTCTTCCACCCAAGCTTCACCGTCAATTGGATGTTTGCTCTTGCTGCAATTTTAGCGGAATTCAAGTTGCACTGATAGGAGGCCTTTTCAGTGGATGTCCCATCCTTCTTAGTGCCTCCAATGAGATCCAGTTCAGAAAGGTTGTAAGAAGTTAGTACATGTTTATTTTAGTGAAAACGAATTGAAATCCATGCATAGATTTCTCACCATGTACATTTTCTATGAACTTTCGGAAGACCCCCTGTACTGAATATTGCCCAAATCCTGGGAGAGAAGTGGATGCGGTTCACTTCCTGTCTTCAGTTTGCCCACAGTGGAGGAGTGCACAGAGCAGGGAAAGGCAGCCCCAGAGAGAGGCATGCCCTCCAGCATGTAGCAGACTGCTGGCCCAGTCCTGGCTCCATGGGTTGCTGTGTGGGCCCAGCAAGCTGACCAACCTCCCTGAACCTTAATTTAATCCTAGGTAGCCCAATTCCACTCGCTATTATAGGACTGCTGTGCAGGGACAGTCAATTAACTTAAGAAAAGGAACCTAGCTCCAAGTTTGGCAACCGGGAATTCCAGTTGATTCCATGGGCGGACCCCCTGAGGAATTCCCAAGCTGAAGTCTCGTGGAAGATGAGGTTCAGTGTGACTAGACTGAAGCACCAATCCAATGAAGGGGAAGTCCCACCCACTCTGCATTGTGCCTGTATAAAGGTGAGGCGGGGCGGCCGCGCCACTCATTGAAGCCGCCAGTTGGGAGAGGAGCAGAGCCAGGCCGGTGCTCCCGAAGGCAGCAAGATGTTGCGAGCCACAGCTCCCTGCTGGTTCCCACCTGCATACCCAGAAGCTAAGAAGGTGGCCGAGGAGGCGGCCCACGAGGCAAGCCGCCATTTGGGAGAGGAGCAGAGCCAGGTCGGTGTTCCCGAAGGCAGCAAGATGTTGCGAGCCACAGCTCCCTGCTGGTTCCCACCTGCATGCCCAGAAGCCAAGAAGGTGGCCGAGGAGGCGGCCCTCGAGGCAAGCCGCCAGTTGGGAGAGGAGCAGAGCCAGGCCGGTGCTCCCGAAGGCAGCAAGATGTTGCGAGCCACAGCTCCCTGCTGGTTCCCACCTGCATACCCAGAAGCTAAGAAGGTGGCCGAGGAGGCGCCCCAGGAGGCAAGCCGCCATTTGGGAGTGGAGCAGAGCCAGGTCGGTGTTCCCGAAGGCAGCAAGATGTTGCGAGCCACAGCTCCCTGCTGGTTCCCTCCTGCATACCCAGAAGCCAAGAAGGTGGCCGAGGAGGCGGCCCTCGAGGCTCCAGAATTCCCACTGCCCTCTCATCAGCCTGCCCAGAGCTTCGGGCTCTGCGTGCCCCAGATGCACAACCAGGCCTCAGCACTCGTGGACATCCGGGCGGAGCCCCAGAATAGGGGTCCGGCGGTGCCCCCAGCGTGGCCCAAGATGGCGACGGAGGCGTGGTACTTCCCCGCGCAGAGGGGGTCGGCCTGCTGCTTGCCAGCCGCCCCAAGGCTGACAGAGAGGCCCTGTGGAGTCCGCATCTCAGCCCCCAGGGAGAGGAAGAGGATCGCCCACTTTCCCAGCCCCTGCTTGGTCGCAGGTCGCACCGATGCCAAGAGAACCCGGGTGGCCGGCAGCAGCCAACGCTCCAATGGCTCCAGGGTCGGCACACAGCCACGGAAGACTGGTCGCAACAGACGGGGGAGGGCATGCAAGACCTCCACCACACTCAGCTCTAAGCGAATCGTCCGTCGTCCATCCTTACCGACTTGGAAGAAACCCATTATCCTCCGAAGGTCTCGCTGCCAAGTCCCCACCGTCATCCGCCGAGGCTATCTCCAACTGTTCACCAAAGAGTGTCTCAAGTTCTGCGCCTCCCAGCAGGAGGCCGAGGAGAAGGCGCTGAACGAGGAGAAGGTGGCTTACGACTGCAGCCCCAACAAGAACATGTACCTGAATCTGGTCCTGAACACCCTCAAGAGACTGAAGGGCCTGACCCCCAGCTCCATGCCGGGCCTCAGCAGGGCCGCCCTGTACAGCCGCCTCCAGGAGTTCCTGCTCACCCAGGACCAGCTCAAGGAGAACGGCTACCCCTTCCCGCACCCCGAGCGGCCCGGAGGCGCCGTCCTCTTCACTGGCCAGGGGAAGGGGCCCGGCGACTCCTCCTGCAGGGTCTGCTGCCGTTGTGGCACCGACTACCTGGTGTCCTCCTCGGGCCGCTGTCTACGCGACCAGTTGTGTTATTATCACTGGGGGCGGGTCCGCTCCAGCCAAGTGGCTGGAGGCCGGGTTAGCCAGTACACCTGCTGTGCAGCTGCTCCTGGCTCAGTGGGCTGCCAGGTGGCGAAGCAGCACGTGCGGGACGGCCGCAAGGAGAGCCTCCATGGCTTCGTGAAGACCTTCAAGAAAGAGTTTTCCACAGACGCTTATCCAGGAATCTACGCCTTGGACTGTGAGATGTGCTACACCACGCATGGCCTGGAGCTGACCCGCGTCACCGTGGTGGACGCCGACATGCAAGTGGTGTACGACACCTTCGTCAAGCCCGACAACGAGATCGTGGACTACAACACCAGGTTTTCCGGAGTGACCGAGGCCGACGTCGCCAAGACGAGCGTCACGTTGCCGGAAATCCAAGCCATCCTGCTGAGCTTTTTCAGCGCCCAAACCATCCTCATCGGGCACAGCCTGGAGAGCGATCTGCTGGCCCTCAAGCTGATCCACAGCACCGTGGTGGACACGGCCGTGCTCTTCCCGCACTACCTGGGTTTCCCCTACAAGCGTTCCCTCAGGAATCTCGCGGCCGACTACCTGGGACAGATCATCCAGGACAGCCAGGACGGCCACAACTCCAGCGAGGACGCAAACGCCTGCCTGCAGCTGGCGATGTGGAAGGTTCGACAGCGCGCCCAGATCCAGCCACGCCACCGGTCCGCCTCTCCCGCCGCCCTGGCCTGTCCTGAGCCCCAGGCCTCTTCCCAAACTGCCATCGATCCCGAGAGCTAGCCCTGTCCACCTCGCCGCAAAGCGAAAGAAACTGGAGCAGCCGGCGGCAGGAGAGGGCCAAAAGCCAAGACTAACCCCGACCCCGGACTCCCAGTCCCCCGGAGTCCCTGCCGCGGGCCGTCGTCCCTGTCCCCATCCCTCTGCCCCTCCCAGACCTCTGTCCTTCCACCAATGGGCTCCCCGAGGCCCCAGCCGCCACTCCCAGTCCCCGGAGACCCTGCCGCCGCCCCTGGCGCCTGTGCCCATCCCTCTGCCCCTCCCAGACCTCTGGCCTTCCACCACTAGCCTCCCCCAGCCCACCTGGACTTCCCCGGCCTCTGACAACAAGGCCAGCCCCCAGGCCCACCAGCCTCCTGATCGTCTTCGTTCTTGGGCCTCTTCCCCTTCTGTGGGGCTGTCTGAACCTCCCCTCCCCCACCCGATTTTTCCCCCGCCCCCGGGGCAGGCGCAGAATAAATGTCTGTATGAAGTTAAAAATTAAAAATAAAAAAAAAGCTAAAAACAACTCAAAGTCCTTTGCTTTTGAATGTGCGCTTACCTGGTTTTCTCTAGAGGCACCACTGTGAGGTGGCTCAAGCCCTTAGGCTCTGGAGTTAGACATCTGGGTTCCCATTCCAATTCCACCACTGACTAGCTTTGTCATATTGGACGCATAACTTTTTTGCGCTTCTACTTCTTGATCTTTCAAGTGTCATCAGAAGATAATTAGACACCCACACAATAGCAATGGGAGATTTTAACACCCCACCGTCAACATGAAACAGATCAACGAGACAGAAAGTTGAAAAGGATATCCAGGAACTGAACTTAGCTCTGCACCAAGCAGACCGAATAGACATCTACATTAACTCTCCACCCCAAATCAACAGAATATACATTCTTCTCAGCACCACATCACACTTATTCCAAAACTGACCACATAGTTGGAAGGAAAGCACTCCTCCGCAAATGCAAAAGAACAGAAATTACAACCAACTGTCTCTCAGACCCCAGGGCAGTCAAACTGGACCTCAGGATGAAGAAACTCACTCAAAACCGCTCAACTACACGGAAACGGAGCAATCTGCTCCTGAGTGACTACTGGGTACATAGCGAAATGAAGACAGAATAAAGATGTTCTTTGAAACCAATGAGAACAAAGACACAACATACCAGAATCTCTGGGATACATTGAAAGCAGTGTGTAGAGGGAAACGTAGCATTAAATGCCCACAAGAGAAAGCAGGAAAGATCTAAAATGGACACCCTCACGTCCCAATTCAAAGAACCAGGGAAGCAAGAGCAAACACAATGCCTGAATCAGTCAGTCAACTTCCAACAGGGCTCCAAGAGAGAATGAACCACCATGCCTCTTTAAATCCACGTTTCTATTTGGAATCTTCAATGAGAGATGAGACACTAAGCAGCTAGTTTTGGTGGAATGGCTGATTTTGTCAATGTTTTCGGTGTGTGAGTGTGTGTGTGTGTGTGTATGTATGGATAACTAAATTAAACTGATAATCTGGATGCTTACATTTCCATTCATTTAATTTGTGTATGTGAGCCCACGCACACGTATATACACACACACTAACACTTCCAGAACACTGACTTAGTGAAGAACTGGATTTCCAGTGTGTCAGACAAATTTCAGAAAGCGCTGAAGAAGGGCATTTCTGATGGATTTCACCGTTCCTGGAATTTTATTTTCCTTTATAACTTAGAGTTCTTCTCTGGAGATTTAATAGATAAAAGTCTTTTGCAGTGTACGTTATTTCATTTTATTTTTATAATTTATTTCAATTGTCATTTTAAATTGACAAATAAAAATGATATATATTTATGGTGTACAACATGATGTTTCATATATGTATACATTGTGGAATGACACAAAAATCAAGCTAATTAACACATTCGTTTCCTCACATACTGATTTTATGGTGATGAGAACATGTTTCAAATCTACTCTGATAGCACATTTCAAGTATACAGTACATAGTTACCCACTGTGGTTGCCGTGCTGTTCAACATATCTCTAGAACTATTCGTATCTGAAATTTTGTATCATTAGACTAACATCTCCCAATCCCTCCCCGGCCCCTGCCTCGGGTAAGCAGCGTTCTGCTCTCTACGACTCTGAGTTCCACTTTTTTACATTGCACATAGAAGTGAGATCGTGCAGTATTTGTATTTCTGTGTTTGCTTTTTAAAACTTTATGATGTATTGATGTATTTTTTCAGACAGTGTCGGAGTCTGTCACCAAGGCTGGAGTACAGTGACACAAACACGGCTCACCACGGCCTCCACCTCCCGGGGTCAAGAGATCCTCCCACTTCAGCCTCCTGAGTAGCTAGGACTACAGGCGTCCAACACCACACCTGGCTAATTTTTGTATTTTTTGTAGAGATGGTTGATCTCCAACTCCTGGGCTCAACTCTTCCTCCTCCCTTCTCCTCCCAAAGTCCTGGGATTACAGGCCTGAGCCACTGTGTCTGGCCTTTGCTTTATTTCACACAGTAGAACATCCTCTAGGCTCATTCATGTTGCTAATGATAAGATTTCTTTCTTTTTCAAGGCTGAATAGGATTCTATTGGATATATGTACCTATATAGATAGATAGATAGATAGATAGATATACATTTATTATTATTGTTTTGGGGGGGATATGGTTTCGCTCGTGTTCCCCAGGCTGGAGTGCAGTGGCATGATTTCGGCTCACTACAACCTCTGCCTCCCAGGCTGAAGTGATTCTCCTGCCTCAGCTGAGATTAAAGGCATGTCCCATCATGTGCGGCCAATTTTGTGTTTCTAGGAGAGATGGGTTTTCACCATGTTGGCCAGGCTGGTCTCGAACTCCAACAATTCTACTTCAACTATTTATTGGATACAAATATTTATGTGTGAGAAACAAGATTTTCAAGAGTGAAAGATTTAAAAACGACTTAATTGTACATCAGTAAGAGGCTGGCTAACTAAATCAGAGTACGTTCATCCTTACAGAAGAATACTATGCAGCTAGAACAAAACCAAATGGAGGAAACTCTTCCAAATGGTAACTTGGAATGATGTTCAAGACTTATTGTAAAATAAGTTTACAGTAAGGTGTAAGGTACCTTATGGCAAAATTCTCTCAGAAATGTGTGTGTGTGGATTTCAAGTCATCCCAGTCCTAGAACATTGTGCTCTTTAGAGATGCCATACCTGTCTTTCCCTTTGTAATATCAAAGCAGTAATATCTTCTCTGGAGGCTTGTTGGGTGAATTGAATGGAAGAAAGTTAAGGAGGTACCAGAACCATTGCTGTTTCCCCTCCGTAGCCCTGCCACCCACTAAAGAAAGTTGGATGAGATTACTTAATGATTTCCCATTAAGTTGTATTTCCAAATATCATGATTACCATTTGAATGTAGTTGGTATGGAGCTTCGTGAGTGTGTGCTTCGTTTATTATGCATCACGTTCAGCTCCTTGTTATTTGCCTCCTAGTTATCATAGTAAAACTCTACTCCTCTACTCCGAGGAGCCCCTACCATCCGTATCGTCACTTTCCGGCCCAGCACTCTTCATGCTCGTTCGTTTAAAGCATTCTACATTGGGCAAATGAATCTTGGAAGGCAAAAGCTACTGAATTTAGCGAGTTTGTGGAGGAGTTCCCACCGATCAGCCAGGTGGAGTTCCACACACCCGATGACTGCACAACTCCTATAAGGCAGCAATATGCTGCAAACCCAGACGGCCACTCTTCTCACCCCTCGTCCCTTTGCTGTTCTGGATAATGAGGTCAATAGTCACCTAGGCAACTTGCAAAACTAACTGAAATGGAGAAAGGCCTTCCGGCTGGTGACTAGCCGAGGTCCACCTGGCCCCAATAAGCTGCTGAACAAGAAGGGCTGCCAGAAATTTCCCCCTAGGGAATTTGGTGGAGACGAAGACCTGCTCACTGGACAACGGTTCCTCCCAGGATACCCCCAAGCTGAAGAAGCGGGCTCTGAGCCACCCCCTTTCACCCTCCTTTTCCCCACCCTGGCCTGCTGAAGGTGCGCGTCAGGATGCGGACTACTGAGCCCTAAAGAAATAAGTCCTTCCACTTTGACCCCACGGAGGATTGCCTGCGCGGATCTTCAACGAGTCTACCAGTGTCTAGACACGGGAGCAGTTCTGTCTGGCACAGCAGCTCCCTCAAGGAAGACAAGAGTGAGGAGAAAGGAAACTCAAGTCTGACCATTCTGTCCTGGGTGACAAGAGGAGGATCTCATCTCTCATCTTTCCAAGCAAGGCAACGAGACTTTCTCTCATCTTTCCAAGCAAGGCAAGGAGACTTTTTCTCATGAGGAAACAAAAAGAAGTTGGAAGGAACGAAACCAGCCTGGAAGGTGAATTCCTAAGGATTGCCCATTGAAACTGACAAAATGGCCCTTGTTTGACGAGAGGAATGAGCAGAGCATTGATGTGGTCAAAAAGGACTCGAGTGAGACTTTCCCAGCATGTTTCTACCAAAGCTTTGTCTAAGTTTCGCAAAACACTCTCCTAATAAGCAGATGTTTGGCTCTTCAGAAAGTCAACATGCAAAATGCCTTGAGCGTCCCATAACACTGATGCCATGATGTTGCCTTTGGTCTGCCCTCCTTTTCCTTTGACTGGACCACTGCCATCTCTTGGTAGCCATCGCTTTGATGACGCTTTGTCTTCAGGATCATATTGGCAAAGCCATGTTCCAAATTCCGGTTACAATTTGTCAAACAGGTGCCCCAGGATCGTGATCCCTCCTGTTGAAAATTTCCACTGATAGCTCTCGTCCTCACTGCAGCTGATCTGGGCACAATGGTTTTCACAGCCACTGCAGGATTCATCTTCCACATCTTCTCATCTCTTCTTGAAACAAGCCATACCTCCGTAAAGAGTTGATTTCTTTGGGCTAGTGTCCTTAGAAGCTTTTCTTCAAACATCAATGATTTCTTCATTCTTCCACCCAAGCTTCACCGTCAATTGGATGTTTGCTCTTGCTGCAATTTTAGCGGAATTCAAGTTGCACTGATAGGAGGCCTTTTCAGTGGATGTCTCATCCTTCTTAGTGCCTCCAATGAGATCCAGTTCAGAAAGGTTGTAAGAAGTTAGTACATGTTTATTTTAGTGAAAACGAATTGAAATCCATGCATAGATTTCTCACCATGTACATTTTCTATGAACTTTCGGAAGACCCCCTGTACTGAATATTGCCCAAATCCTGGGAGAGAAGTGGATGCGGTCCACTTCCTGTCTTCAGTTTGCCCACAGTGGAGGAGTGCACAGAGCAGGGAAAGGCAGCCCCAGAGAGAGGCATGCCCTCCAGCATGCAGCAGACTGCTGGCCCAGTCCTGGCTCCATGGGTTGCTGTGTGGGCCCAGCAAGCTGACCAACCTCCCTGAACCTTAATTTAATCCTAGGTAGCCCAATTCCACTCGCTATTATAGGACTGCTGTGCAGGGACAGTCAATTAACTTAAGAAAAGGAAACTGGCTCCAAGGTTGGCAACCGGGAATTCCAGTTGATTCCATGGGCGGACCCCCTGAGGAATTCCCAAGCTGAAGTCTCGTGGAAGATGAGGTTCAGTGTGACTAGACTGAAGCACCAATCCAATGAAGGGGAAGTCCCACCCACTCTGCCCTGTGCCTGTATAAAGGTGAGGCGGGGCGGCCGCGCCACTCATTGAAGCCGCCAGTTGGGAGAGGAGCAGAGCCAGGCCGGTGCTCCCGAAGGCAGCAAGATGTTGCGAGCCACAGCTCCCTGCTGGTTCCCACCTGCATACCCAGAAGCTAAGAAGGTGGCCAAGGAGGCGGCCCACGAGGCAAGCCGCCATTTGGGAGAGGAGCAGAGCCAGGTCGGTGTTCCCGAAGGCAGCAAGATGTTGCGAGCCACAGCTCCCTGCTGGTTCCCACCTGCATGCCCAGAAGCCAAGAAGGTGGCCGAGGAGGCGGCCCTCGAGGCAAGCCGCCAGTTGGGAGAGGAGCAGAGCCAGGCCGGTGCTCCCGAAGGCAGCAAGATGTTGCGAGCCACAGCTCCCTGCTGGTTCCCACCTGCATACCCAGAAGCTAAGAAGGTGGCCGAGGAGGCGCCCCACGAGGCAAGCCGCCATTTGGGAGTGGAGCAGAGCCAGGTCGGTGTTCCCGAAGGCAGCAAGATGTTGCGAGCCACAGCTCCCTGCTGGTTCCCTCCTGCATACCCAGAAGCCAAGAAGGTGGCCGAGGAGGCGGCCCTCGAGGCTCCAGAATTCCCACTGCCCTCTCATCAGCCTGCCCAGAGCTTCGGGCTCTGCGTGCCCCAGATGCACAACCAGGCCTCAGCACTCGTGGACATCCGGGCGGAGCCCCAGAATAGGGGTCCGGCGGTGCCCCCAGCGTGGCCCAAGATGGCGACGGAGGCGTGGTACTTCCCCGCGCAGAGGGGGTCGGCCTGCTGCTTGCCAGCCGCCCCAAGGCTGACAGAGAAGCCCTGTGGAGTCCGCATCTCAGCCCCCAGGGAGAGGAAGAGGATCGCCCACTTTCCCAGCCCCTGCTTGGTCGCAGGTCGCACCGATGCCAAGAGAACCCGGGTGGCCGGCAGCAGCCAACGCTCCAATGGCTCCAGGGTCGGCACACAGCCACGGAAGACTGGTCGCAACAGACGGGGGAGGGCATGCAAGACCTCCACCACACTCAGCTCTAAGCGAATCGTCCGTCGTCCATCCTTACCGACTTGGAAGAAACCCATTATCCTCCGAAGGTCTCGCTGCCAAGTCCCCACCGTCATCCGCCGAGGCTATCTCCAACTGTTCACCAAAGAGTGTCTCAAGTTCTGCGCCTCCCAGCAGGAGGCCGAGGAGAAGGCGCTGAACGAGGAGAAGGTGGCCTACGACTGCAGCCCCAACAAGAACATGTACCTGAATGTGGTCCTGAACACCCTCAAGAGACTGAAGGGCCTGACCCCCAGCTCCATGCCGGGCCTCAGCAGGGCCGCCCTGTACAGCCGCCTCCAGGAGTTCCTGCTCACCCAGGACCAGCTCAAGGAGAACGGCTACCCCTTCCCGCACCCCGAGCGGCCCGGAGGCGCCGTCCTCTTCACTGGCCAGGGGAAGGGGCCCGGCGACTCCTCCTGCAGGGTCTGCTGCCGTTGTGGCACCGACTACCTGGTGTCCTCCTCGGGCCGCTGTCTACGCGACCAGTTGTGTTATTATCACTGGGGGCGGGTCCGCTCCAGCCAAGTGGCTGGAGGCCGGGTTAGCCAGTACACCTGCTGTGCAGCGGCTCCTGGCTCAGTGGGCTGCCAGGTGGCGAAGCAGCACGTGCGGGACGGCCGCAAGGAGAGCCTCCATGGCTTCGTGAAGACCTTCAAGAAAGAGTTTTCCACAGACGCTTATCCAGGAATCTACGCCTTGGACTGTGAGATGTGCTACACCACGCATGGCCTGGAGCTGACCCGCGTCACCGTGGTGGACGCCGACATGCAAGTGGTGTACGACACCTTCGTCAAGCCCGACAACGAGATCGTGGACTACAACACCAGGTTTTCCGGAGTGACCGAGGCCGACGTCGCCAAGACGAGCGTCACGTTGCCCGAAGTCCAAGCCATCCTGCTGAGCTTTTTCAGCGCCCAAACCATCCTCATCGGGCACAGCCTGGAGAGCGATCTGCTGGCCCTCAAGCTGATCCACAGCACCGTGGTGGACACGGCCGTGCTCTTCCCGCACTACCTGGGTTTCCCCTACAAGCGTTCCCTCAGGAATCTCGCGGCCGACTACCTGGGACAGATCATCCAGGACAGCCAGGACGGCCACAACTCCAGCGAGGACGCAAACGCCTGCCTGCAGCTGGCGATGTGGAAGGTTCGACAGCGCGCCCAGATCCAGCCACGCCACCGGTCCGCCTCTCCCGCCGCCCTGGCCTGTCCTGAGCCCCAGGCCTCTTCCCAAACTGCCATCGATCCCGAGAGCTAGCCCTGTCCACCTCGCCGCAAAGCGAAAGAAACTGGAGCAGCCGGCGGCAGGAGAGGGCCAAAAGCCAAGACTAACCCCGACCCCGGACTCCCAGTCCCCCGGAGTCCCTGCCGCGGGCCGTCGTCCCTGTCCCCATCCCTCTGCCCCTCCCAGACCTCTGTCCTTCCACCAATGGGCTCCCCGAGGCCCCAGCCGCCACTCCCAGTCCCCGGAGACCCTGCCGCCGCCCCTGGCGCCTGTGCCCATCCCTCTGCCCCTCCCAGACCTCTGGCCTTCCACCACTAGCCTCCCCCAGCCCACCTGGACTTCCCCGGCCTCTGACAACAAGGCCAGCCCCCAGGCCCACCAGCCTCCTGATCGTCTTCGTTCTTGGGCCTCTTCCCCTTCTGTGGGGCTGTCTGAACCTCCCCTCCCCCACCCGATTTTTCCCCCGCCCCCGGGGCAGGCGCAGAATAAATGTCTGTATGAAGTTAAAAATTAAAAATAAAAAAAAAGCTAAAAACAACTCAAAGTCCTTTGCTTTTGAATGTGCGCTTACCTGGTTTTCTCTAGAGGCACCACTGTGAGGTGGCTCAAGCCCTTAGGCTCTGGAGTTAGACATCTGGGTTCCCATTCCAATTCCACCACTGACTAGCTTTGTCATATTGGACGCATAACTTTTTTGCGCTTCTACTTCTTGATCTTTCAAGTGTCATCAGAAGATAATTAGACACCCACACAATAGCAATGGGAGATTTTAACACCCCACCGTCAACATGAAACAGATCAACGAGACAGAAAGTTGAAAAGGATATCCAGGAACTGAACTTAGCTCTGCACCAAGCAGACCGAATAGACATCTACATTAACTCTCCACCCCAAATCAACAGAATATACATTCTTCTCAGCACCACATCACACTTATTCCAAAACTGACCACATAGTTGGAAGGAAAGCACTCCTCCGCAAATGCAAAAGAACAGAAATTACAACCAACTGTCTCTCAGACCCCAGGGCAGTCAAACTGGACCTCAGGATGAAGAAACTCACTCAAAACCGCTCAACTACACGGAAACGGAGCAATCTGCTCCTGAGTGACTACTGGGTACATAGCGAAATGAAGACAGAATAAAGATGTTCTTTGAAACCAATGAGAACAAAGACACAACATACCAGAATCTCTGGGATACATTGAAAGCAGTGTGTAGAGGGAAACGTAGCATTAAATGCCCACAAGAGAAAGCAGGAAAGATCTAAAATGGACACCCTCACGTCCCAATTCAAAGAACCAGGGAAGCAAGAGCAAACACAATGCCTGAATCAGTCAGTCAACTTCCAACAGGGCTGCAAGAGAGAATGAACCACCATGCCTCTTTAAATCCACGTTTCTATTTGGAATCTTCAATGAGAGATGAGACACTAAGCAGCTAGTTTTGGTGGAATGGCTGATTTTGTCAATGTTTTCGGTGTGTGAGTGTGTGTGTGTGTGTGTATGTATGGATAACTAAATTAAACTGATAATCTGGATGCTTACATTTCCATTCATTTAATTTGTGTATGTGAGCCCACGCACACGTATATACACACACACTAACACTTCCAGAACACTGACTTAGTGAAGAACTGGATTTCCAGTGTGTCAGACAAATTTCAGAAAGCGCTGAAGAAGGGCATTTCTGATGGATTTCACCGTTCCTGGAATTTTATTTTCCTTTATAACTTAGAGTTCTTCTCTGGAGATTTAATAGATAAAAGTCTTTTGCAGTGTACGTTATTTCATTGTATTTTTATAATTTATTTAAATTGTCATTTTAAATTGACAAATAAAAATGATAGATATTTATGGTGTACAACATGATGTTTCATATATGTATACATTGTGGAATGACACAAAAATCAAGCTAATTAACACATTCGTTTCCTCACATACTGATTTTATGGTGATGAGAACATGTTTCAAATCTACTCTGATAGCACATTTCAAGTATACAGTACATAGTTACCCACTGTGGTTGCCGTGCTGTTCAACATATCTCTAGAACTATTCGTATCTGAAATTTTGTATCATTAGACTAACATCTCCCAATCCCTCCCCGGCCCCTGCCTCGGGTAAGCAGCGTTCTGCTCTCTACGACTCTGAGTTCCACTTTTTTACATTGCACATAGAAGTGAGATCGTGCAGTATTTGTATTTCTGTGTTTGCTTTTTAAAACTTTATGATGTATTGATGTATTTTTTCAGACAGTGTCGGAGTCTGTCACCAAGGCTGGAGTACAGTGACACAAACACGGCTCACCACGGCCTCCACCTCCCGGGGTCAAGAGATCCTCCCACTTCAGCCTCCTGAGTAGCTAGGACTACAGGCGTCCAACACCACACCTGGCTAATTTTTGTATTTTTTGTAGAGATGGTTGATCTCCAACTCCTGGGCTCAACTCTTCCTCCTCCCTTCTCCTCCCAAAGTCCTGGGATTACAGGCCTGAGCCACTGTGTCTGGCCTTTGCATTATTTCACACAGTAGAACATCCTCTAGGCACATTCATGTTGCTAATGATAAGATTTCTTTCTTTTTCAAGGCTGAATAGGATTCTATTGGATATATGTACCTATATAGATAGATAGATAGATAGATATACATTTATTATTATTGTTTTGGGGGGGATATGGTTTCGCTCGTGTTCCCCAGGCTGGAGTGCAGTGGCATGATTTCGGCTCACTACAACCTCTGCCTCCCAGGCTGAAGTGATTCTCCTGCCTCAGCTGAGATTAAAGGCATGTCCCATCATGTGCGGCCAATTTTGTGTTTCTAGGAGAGATGGGTTTTCACCATGTTGGCCAGGCTGGTCTCGAACTCCAACAATTCTACTTCAACTATTTCTTGGATACAAATATTTATGTGTGAGAAACAAGATTTTCAAGAGTGAAAGATTTAAAAACGACTTAATTGTACATCAGTAAGAGGCTGGCTAACTAAATCAGAGTACGTTCATCCTTACAGAAGAATACTATGCAGCTAGAACAAAACCAAATGGAGGAAACTCTTCCAAATGGTAACTTGGAATGATGTTCAAGACTTATTGTAAAATAAGTTTACAGTAAGGTGTAAGGTACCTTATGGCAAAATCCTCTCAGAAATGTGTGTGTGTGGATTTCAAGTCATCCCAGTCCTAGAACATTGTGCTCTTTAGAGATGCCATACCTGTCTTTCCCTTTGTAATATCAAAGCAGTAATATCTTCTCTGGAGGCTTGTTGGGTGAATTGAATGGAAGAAAGTTAAGGAGGTACCAGAACCATTGCTGTTTCCCCTCCGTAGCCCTGCCACCCACTAAAGAAAGTTGGATGAGATTACTTAATGATTTCCCATTAAGTTGTATTTCCAAATATCATGATTACCATTTGAATGTAGTTGGTATGGAGCTTCGTGAGTGTGTGCTTCGTTTATTATGCATCACGTTCAGCTCCTTGTTATTTGCCTCCTAGTTATCATAGTAAAACTCTACTCCTCTACTCCGAGGAGCCCCTACCATCCGTATCGTCACTTTCCGGCCCAGCACTCTTCATGCTCGTTCGTTTAAAGCATTCTACATTGGGCAAATGAATCTTGGAAGGCAAAAGCTACTGAATTTAGCGAGTTTGTGGAGGAGTTCCCACCGATCAGCCAGGTGGAGTTCCACACACCCGATGACTGCACAACTCCTATAAGGCAGCAATATGCTGCAAACCCAGACGGCCACTCTTCTCACCCCTCGTCCCTTTGCTGTTCTGGATAATGAGGTCAATAGTCACCTAGGCAACTTGCAAAACTAACTGAAATGGAGAAAGGCCTTCCGGCTGGTGACTAGCCGAGGTCCACCTGGCCCCAATAAGCTGCTGAACAAGAAGGGCTGCCAGAAATTTCCCCCTAGGGAATTTGGTGGAGACGAAGACCTGCTCACTGGACAACGGTTCCTCCCAGGATACCCCCAAGCTGAAGAAGCGGGCTCTGAGCCACCCCCTTTCACCCTCCTTTTCCCCACCCTGGCCTGCTGAAGGTGCGCGTCAGGATGCGGACTACTGAGCCCTAAAGAAATAAGTCCTTCCACTTTGACCCCACGGAGGATTGCCTGCGCGGATCTTCAACGAGTCTACCAGTGTCTAGACACGGGAGCAGTTCTGTCTGGCACAGCAGCTCCCTCAAGGAAGACAAGAGTGAGGAGAAAGGAAACTCAAGTCTGACCATTCTGTCCTGGGTGACAAGAGGAGGATCTCATCTCTCATCTTTCCAAGCAAGGCAACGAGACTTTCTCTCATCTTTCCAAGCAAGGCAAGGAGACTTTTTCTCATGAGGAAACAAAAAGAAGTTGGAAGGAACGAAACCAGCCTGGAAGGTGAATTCCTAAGGATTGCCCATTGAAACTGACAAAATGGCCCTTGTTTGACGAGAGGAATGAGCAGAGCATTGATGTGGTCAAAAAGGACTCGAGTGAGACTTTCCCAGCATGTTTCTACCAAAGCTTTGTCTAAGTTTCGCAAAACACTCTCCTAATAAGCAGATGTTTGGCTCTTCAGAAAGTCAACATGCAAAATGCCTTGAGCGTCCCATAACACTGATGCCATGATGTTGCCTTTGGTCTGCCCTCCTTTTCCTTTGACTGGACCACTGCCATCTCTTGGTAGCCATCGCTTTGATGACGCTTTGTCTTCAGGATCATATTGGCAAAGCCATGTTCCAAATTCCGGTTACAATTTGTCAAACAGGTGCCCCAGGATCGTGATCCCTCCTGTTGAAAATTTCCACTGATAGCTCTCGTCCTCACTGCAGCTGATCTGGGCACAATGGTTTTCACAGCCACTGCAGGATTCATCTTCCACATCTTCTCATCTCTTCTTGAAACAAGCCATACCTCCGTAAAGAGTTGATTTCTTTGGGCTAGTGTCCTTAGAAGCTTTTCTTCAAACATCAATGATTTCTTCATTCTTCCACCCAAGCTTCACCGTCAATTGGATGTTTGCTCTTGCTGCAATTTTAGCGGAATTCAAGTTGCACTGATAGGAGGCCTTTTCAGTGGATGTCTCATCCTTCTTAGTGCCTCCAATGAGATCCAGTTCAGAAAGGTTGTAAGAAGTTAGTACATGTTTATTTTAGTGAAAACGAATTGAAATCCATGCATAGATTTCTCACCATGTACATTTTCTATGAACTTTCGGAAGACCCCCTGTACTGAATATTGCCCAAATCCTGGGAGAGAAGTGGATGCGGTCCACTTCCTGTCTTCAGTTTGCCCACAGTGGAGGAGTGCACAGAGCAGGGAAAGGCAACCCCAGAGAGAGGCATGCCCTCCAGCATGCAGCAGACTGCTGGCCCAGTCCTGGCTCCATGGGTTGCTGTGTGGGCCCAGCAAGCTGACCAACCTCCCTGAACCTTAATTTAATCCTAGGTAGCCCAATTCCACTCGCTATTATAGGACTGCTGTGCAGGGACAGTCAATTAACTTAAGAAAAGGAAACTGGCTCCAAGGTTGGCAACCGGGAATTCCAGTTGATTCCATGGGCGGACCCCCTGAGGAATTCCCAAGCTGAAGTCTCGTGGAAGATGAGGTTCAGTGTGACTAGACTGAAGCACCAATCCAATGAAGGGGAAGTCCCACCCACTCTGCCCTGTGCCTGTATAAAGGTGAGGCGGGGCGGCCGCGCCACTCATTGAAGCCGCCAGTTGGGAGAGGAGCAGAGCCAGGCCGGTGCTCCCGAAGGCAGCAAGATGTTGCGAGCCACAGCTCCCTGCTGGTTCCCACCTGCATACCCAGAAGCTAAGAAGGTGGCCGAGGAGGCGGCCCACGAGGCAAGCCGCCATTTGGGAGAGGAGCAGAGCCAGGTCGGTGTTCCCGAAGGCAGCAAGATGTTGCGAGCCACAGCTCCCTGCTGGTTCCCACCTGCATGCCCAGAAGCCAAGAAGGTGGCCGAGGAGGCGGCCCTCGAGGCAAGCCGCCAGTTGGGAGAGGAGCAGAGCCAGGCCGGTGCTCCCGAAGGCAGCAAGATGTTGCGAGCCACAGCTCCCTGCTGGTTCCCACCTGCATACCCAGAAGCTAAGAAGGTGGCCGAGGAGGCGCCCCACGAGGCAAGCTGCCATTTGGGAGTGGAGCAGAGCCAGGTCGGTGTTCCCGAAGGCAGCAAGATGTTGCGAGCCACAGCTCCCTGCTGGTTCCCTCCTGCATACCCAGAAGCCAAGAAGGTGGCCGAGGAGGCGGCCCTCGAGGCTCCAGAATTCCCACTGCCCTCTCATCAGCCTGCCCAGAGCTTCGGGCTCTGCGTGCCCCAGATGCACAACCAGGCCTCAGCACTCGTGGACATCCGGGCGGAGCCCCAGAATAGGGGTCCGGCGGTGCCCCCAGCGTGGCCCAAGATGGCGACGGAGGCGTGGTACTTCCCCGCGCAGAGGGGGTCGGCCTGCTGCTTGCCAGCCGCCCCAAGGCTGACAGAGAGGCCCTGTGGAGTCCGCATCTCAGCCCCCAGGGAGAGGAAGAGGATCGCCCACTTTCCCAGCCCCTGCTTGGTCGCAGGTCGCACCGATGCCAAGAGAACCCGGGTGGCCGGCAGCAGCCAACGCTCCAATGGCTCCAGGGTCGGCACACAGCCACGGAAGACTGGTCGCAACAGACGGGGGAGGGCATGCAAGACCTCCACCACACTCAGCTCTAAGCGAATCGTCCGTCGTCCATCCTTACCGACTTGGAAGAAACCCATTATCCTCCGAAGGTCTCGCTGCCAAGTCCCCACCGTCATCCGCCGAGGCTATCTCCAACTGTTCACCAAAGAGTGTCTCAAGTTCTGCGCCTCCCAGCAGGAGGCCGAGGAGAAGGCGCTGAACGAGGAGAAGGTGGCCTACGACTGCAGCCCCAACAAGAACATGTACCTGAATGTGGTCCTGAACACCCTCAAGAGACTGAAGGGCCTGACCCCCAGCTCCATGCCGGGCCTCAGCAGGGCCGCCCTGTACAGCCGCCTCCAGGAGTTCCTGCTCACCCAGGACCAGCTCAAGGAGAACGGCTACCCCTTCCCGCACCCCGAGCGGCCCGGAGGCGCCGTCCTCTTCACTGGCCAGGGGAAGGGGCCCGGCGACTCCTCCTGCAGGGTCTGCTGCCGTTGTGGCACCGACTACCTGGTGTCCTCCTCGGGCCGCTGTCTACGCGACCAGTTGTGTTATTATCACTGGGGGCGGGTCCGCTCCAGCCAAGTGGCTGGAGGCCGGGTTAGCCAGTACACCTGCTGTGCAGCGGCTCCTGGCTCAGTGGGCTGCCAGGTGGTGAAGCAGCACGTGCGGGACGGCCGCAAGGAGAGCCTCCATGGCTTCGTGAAGACCTTCAAGAAAGAGTTTTCCACAGACGCTTATCCAGGAATCTACGCCTTGGACTGTGAGATGTGCTACACCACGCATGGCCTGGAGCTGACCCGCGTCACCGTGGTGGACGCCGACATGCAAGTGGTGTACGACACCTTCGTCAAGCCCGACAACGAGATCGTGGACTACAACACCAGGTTTTCCGGAGTGACCGAGGCCGACGTCGCCAAGACGAGCGTCACGTTGCCCGAAGTCCAAGCCATCCTGCTGAGCTTTTTCAGCGCCCAAACCATCCTCATCGGGCACAGCCTGGAGAGCGATCTGCTGGCCCTCAAGCTGATCCACAGCACCGTGGTGGACACGGCCGTGCTCTTCCCGCACTACCTGGGTTTCCCCTACAAGCGTTCCCTCAGGAATCTCGCGGCCGACTACCTGGGACAGATCATCCAGGACAGCCAGGACGGCCACAACTCCAGCGAGGACGCAAACGCCTGCCTGCAGCTGGCGATGTGGAAGGTTCGACAGCGCGCCCAGATCCAGCCACGCCACCGGTCCGCCTCTCCCGCCGCCCTGGCCTGTCCTGAGCCCCAGGCCTCTTCCCAAACTGCCATCGATCCCGAGAGCTAGCCCTGTCCACCTCGCCGCAAAGCGAAAGAAACTGGAGCAGCCGGCGGCAGGAGAGGGCCAAAAGCCAAGACTAACCCCGACCCCGGACTCCCAGTCCCCCGGAGTCCCTGCCGCGGGCCGTCGTCCCTGTCCCCATCCCTCTGCCCCTCCCAGACCTCTGTCCTTCCACCAATGGGCTCCCCGAGGCCCCAGCCGCCACTCCCAGTCCCCGGAGACCCTGCCGCCGCCCCTGGCGCCTGTGCCCATCCCTCTGCCCCTCCCAGACTTCTGGCCTTCCACCACTAGCCTCCCCCAGCCCACCTGGACTTCCCCGGCCTCTGACAACAAGGCCAGCCCCCAGGCCCACCAGCCTCCTGATCGTCTTCGTTCTTGGGCCTCTTCCCCTTCTGTGGGGCTGTCTGAACCTCCCCTCCCCCACCCGATTTTTCCCCCGCCCCCGGGGCAGGCGCAGAATAAATGTCTGTATGAAGTTAAAAATTAAAAATAAAAAAAAAGCTAAAAACAACTCAAAGTCCTTTGCTTTTGAATGTGCGCTTACCTGGTTTTCTCTAGAGGCACCACTGTGAGGTGGCTCAAGCCCTTAGGCTCAGGAGTTAGACATCTGGGTTCCCATTCCAATTCCACCACTGACTAGCTTTGTCATATTGGACGCATAACCTTTTTGCGCTTCTACTTCTTGATCTTTCAAGTGTCATCAGAAGATAATTAGACACCCACACAATAGCAATGGGAGATTTTAACACCCCACCGTCAACATGAAACAGATCAACGAGACAGAAAGTTGAAAAGGATATCCAGGAACTGAACTTAGCTCTGCACCAAGCAGACCGAATAGACATCTACATTAACTCTCCACCCCAAATCAACAGAATATACATTCTTCTCAGCACCACATCACACTTATTCCAAAACTGACCACATAGTTGGAAGGAAAGCACTCCTCCGCAAATGCAAAAGAACAGAAATTACAACCAACTGTCTCTCAGACCCCAGGGCAGTCAAACTGGACCTCAGGATGAAGAAACTCACTCAAAACCGCTCAACTACACGGAAACGGAGCAATCTGCTCCTGAGTGACTACTGGGTACATAGCGAAATGAAGACAGAATAAAGATGTTCTTTGAAACCAATGAGAACAAAGACACAACATACCAGAATCTCTGGGATACATTGAAAGCAGTGTGTAGAGGGAAACGTAGCATTAAATGCCCACAAGAGAAAGCAGGAAAGATCTAAAATGGACACCCTCACGTCCCAATTCAAAGAACCAGGGAAGCAAGAGCAAACACAATGCCTGAATCAGTCAGTCAACTTCCAACAGGGCTCCAAGAGAGAATGAACCACCATGCCTCTTTAAATCCACGTTTCTATTTGGAATCTTCAATGAGAGATGAGACACTAAGCACCTAGTTTTGGTGGAATGGCTGATTTTGTCAATGTTTTCGGTGTGTGAGTGTGTGTGTGTGTGTGTATGTATGGATAACTAAATTAAACTGATAATCTGGATGCTTACATTTCCATTCATTTAATTTGTGTATGTGAGCCCACGCACACGTATATACACACACACTAACACTTCCAGAACACTGACTTAGTGAAGAACTGGATTTCCAGTGTGTCAGACAAATTTCAGAAAGCGCTGAAGAAGGGCATTTCTGATGGATTTCACCGTTCCTGGAATTTTATTTTCCTTTATAACTTAGAGTTCTTCTCTGGAGATTTAATAGATAAAAGTCTTTTGCAGTGTACGTTATTTCATTTTATTTTTATAATTTATTTAAATTGTCATTTTAAATTGACAAATAAAAATGATATATATTTATGGTGTACAACATGATGTTTCATATATGTATACATTGTGGAATGACACAAAAATCAAGCTAATTAACACATTCGTTTCCTCACATACTGATTTTATGGTGATGAGAACATGTTTCAAATCTACTCTGATAGCACATTTCAAGTATACAGTACATAGTTACCCACTGTGGTTGCCGTGCTGTTCAACATATCTCTAGAACTATTCGTATCTGAAATTTTGTATCATTAGACTAACATCTCCCAATCCCTCCCCGGCCCCTGCCTCGGGTAAGCAGCGTTCTGCTCTCTACGACTCTGAGTTCCACTTTTTTACATTGCACATAGAAGTGAGATCGTGCAGTATTTGTATTTCTGTGTTTGCTTTTTAAAACTTTATGATGTATTGATGTATTTTTTCAGACAGTGTCGGAGTCTGTCACCAAGGCTGGAGTACAGTGACACAAACACGGCTCACCACGGCCTCCACCTCCCGGGGTCAAGAGATCCTCCCACTTCAGCCTCCTGAGTAGCTAGGACTACAGGCGTCCAACACCACACCTGGCTAATTTTTGTATTTTTTGTAGAGATGGTTGATCTCCAACTCCAGGACTCAACTCTTCCTCCTCCCTTCTCCTCCCAAAGTCCTGGGATTACAGGCCTGAGCCACTGTGTCTGGCCTTTGCTTTATTTCACACAGTAGAACATCCTCTAGGCTCATTCATGTTGCTAATGATAAGATTTCTTTCTTTTTCAAGGCTGAATAGGATTCTATTGGATATATGTACCTATATAGATAGAGAGATAGATAGATATACATTTATTATTATTGTTTTGGGGGGGATATGGTTTCGCTCGTGTTCCCCAGGCTGGAGTGCAGTGGCATGATTTCGGCTCACTACAACCTCTGCCTCCCAGGCTGAAGTGATTCTCCTGCCTCAGTTGAGATTAAAGGCATGTCCCATCATGTGCGGCCAATTTTGTGTTTCTAGGAGAGATGGGTTTTCACCATGTTGGCCAGGCTGGTCTCGAACTCCAACAATTCTACTTCAACTATTTATTGGATACAAATATTTATGTGTGAGAAACAAGATTTTCAAGAGTGAAAGATTTAAAAACGACTTAATTGTACATCAGTAAGAGGCTGGCTAACTAAATCAGAGTACGTTCATCCTTACAGAAGAATACTATGCAGCTAGAACAAAACCAAATGGAGGAAACTCTTCCAAATGGTAACTTGGAATGATGTTCAAGACTTATTGTAAAATAAGTTTACAGTAAGGTGTAAGGTACCTTATGGCAAAATTCTCTCAGAAATGTGTGTGTGTGGATTTCAAGTCATCCCAGTCCTAGAACATTGTGCTCTTTAGAGATGCCATACCTGTCTTTCCCTTTGTAATATCAAAGCAGTAATATCTTCTCTGGAGGCTTGTTGGGTGAATTGAATGGAAGAAAGTTAAGGAGGTACCAGAACCATTGCTGTTTCCCCTCCGTAGCCCTGCCACCCACTAAAGAAAGTTGGATGAGATTACTTAATGATTTCCCATTAAGTTGTATTTCCAAATATCATGATTACCATTTGAATGTAGTTGGTATGGAGCTTCGTGAGTGTGTGCTTCGTTTATTATGCATCACGTTCAGCTCCTTGTTATTTGCCTCCTAGTTATCATAGTAAAACTCTACTCCTCTACTCCGAGGAGCCCCTACCATCCGTATCGTCACTTTCCGGCCCAGCACTCTTTATGCTCGTTCGTTTAAAGCATTCTACATTGGGCAAATGAATCTTGGAAGGCAAAAGCTACTGAATTTAGCGAGTTTGTGGAGGCGTTCCCACCGATCAGCCAGGTGGAGTTCCACACACCCGATGACTGCACAACTCCTATAAGGCAGCAATATGCTGCAAACCCAGACGGCCACTCTTCTCACCCCTCGTCCCTTTGCTGTTCTGGATAATGAGGTCAATAGTCACCTAGGCAACTTGCAAAACTAACTGAAATGGAGAAAGGCCTTCCGGCTGGTGACTAGCCGAGGTCCACCTGGCCCCAATAAGCTGCTGAACAAGAAGGGCTGCCAGAAATTTCCCCCTAGGGAATTTGGTGGAGACGAAGACCTGCTCACTGGACAACGGTTCCTCCCAGGATACCCCCAAGCTGAAGAAGCGGGCTCTGAGCCACCCCCTTTCACCCTCCTTTTCCCCACCCTGGCCTGCTGAAGGTGCGCGTCAGGATGCGGACTACTGAGCCCTAAAGAAATAAGTCCTTCCACTTTGACCCCACGGAGGATTGCCTGTGCGGATCTTCAACGAGTCTACCAGTGTCTAGACACGGGAGCAGTTCTGTCTGGCACAGCAGCTCCCTCAAGGAAGACAAGAGTGAGGAGAAAGGAAACTCAAGTCTGACCATTCTGTCCTGGGAGACAAGAGGAGGATCTCATCTCTCATCTTTCCAAGCAAGGCAACGAGACTTTCTCTCATCTTTCCAAGCAAGGCAAGGAGACTTTTTCTCATGAGGAAACAAAAAGAAGTTGGAAGGAACGAAACCAGCCTGGAAGGTGAATTCCTAAGGATTGCCCATTGAAACTGACAAAATGGCCCTTGTTTGACGAGAGGAATGAGCAGAGGATTGATGTGGTCAAAAAGGACTCGAGTGAGACTTTCCCAGCATGTTTCTACCAAAGCTTTGTCTAAGTTTCGCAAAACACTCTCCTAATAAGCAGATGTTTGGCTCTTCAGAAAGTCAACATGCAAAATGCCTTGAGCGTCCCATAACACTGATGCCATGATGTTGCCTTTGGTCTGCCCTCCTTTTCCTTTGACTGGACCACTGCCACCTCTTGGTAGCCATCGCTTTGATGACGCTTTGTCTTCAGGATCATATTGGCAAAGCCATGTTCCAAATTCCGGTTACAATTTGTCAAACAGGTGCCCCAGGATCGTGATCCCTCCTGTTGAAAATTTCCACTGATAGCTCTCGTCCTCACTGCAGCTGATCTGGGCACAATGGTTTTCACAGCCACTGCAGGATTCATCTTCCACATCTTCTCATCTCTTCTTGAAACAAGCCATACCTCCGTAAAGAGTTGATTTCTTTGGGCTAGTGTCCTTAGAAGCTTTTCTTCAAACATCAATGATTTCTTCATTCTTCCACCCAAGCTTCACCGTCAATTGGATGTTTGCTCTTGCTGCAATTTTAGCGGAATTCAAGTTGCACTGATAGGAGGCCTTTTCAGTGGATGTCCCATCCTTCTTAGTGCCTCCAATGAGATCCAGTTCAGAAAGGTTGTAAGAAGTTAGTACATGTTTATTTTAGTGAAAACGAATTGAAATCCATGCATAGATTTCTCACCATGTACATTTTCTATGAACTTTCGGAAGACCCCCTGTACTGAATATTGCCCAAATCCTGGGAGAGAAGTGGATGCGGTCCACTTCCTGTCTTCAGTTTGCCCACAGTGGAGGAGTGCACAGAGCAGGGAAAGGCAGCCCCAGAGAGAGGCATGCCCTCCAGCATGTAGCAGACTGCTGGCCCAGTCCTGGCTCCATGGGTTGCTGTGTGGGCCCAGCAAGCTGACCAACCTCCCTGAACCTTAATTTAATCCTAGGTAGCCCAATTCCACTCGCTATTATAGGACTGCTGTGCAGGGACAGTCAATTAACTTAAGAAAAGGAACCTAGCTCCAAGTTTGGCAACCGGGAATTCCAGTTGATTCCATGGGCGGACCCCCTGAGGAATTCCCAAGCTGAAGTCTCGTGGAAGATGAGGTTCAGTGTGACTAGACTGAAGCACCAATCCAATGAAGGGGAAGTCCCACCCACTCTGCCCTGTGCCTGTATAAAGGTGAGGCGGGGCGGCCGCGCCACTCATTGAAGCCGCCAGTTGGGAGAGGAGCAGAGCCAGGCCGGTGCTCCCGAAGGCAGCAAGATGTTGCGAGCCACAGCTCCCTGCTGGTTCCCACCTGC
This sequence comes from Pongo pygmaeus, assembly GCF_028885625.2. Taxonomy (NCBI): domain Eukaryota; kingdom Metazoa; phylum Chordata; class Mammalia; order Primates; family Hominidae; genus Pongo; species Pongo pygmaeus. Next base: position 54,000,717 of record NC_072380.2, read on the forward strand.
ATACCCAGAAGCTAAGAAGGTGGCCGAGGAGGCGGCCCACGAGGCAAGCCGCCATTTGGGAGAGGAGCAGAGCCAGGTCGGTGTTCCCGAAGGCAGCAAGATGTTGCGAGCCACAGCTCCCTGCTGGTTCCCACCTGCATGCCCAGAAGCCAAGAAGGTGGCCGAGGAGGCGGCCCTCGAGGCAAGCCGCCAGTTGGGAGAGGAGCAGAGCCAGGCCGGTGCTCCCGAAGGCAGCAAGATGTTGCGAGCCACAGCTCCCTGCTGGTTCCCACCTGCATACCCAGAAGCTAAGAAGGTGGCCGAGGAGGCGCCCCACGAGGCAAGCCGCCATTTGGGAGTGGAGCAGAGCCAGGTCGGTGTTCCCGAAGGCAGCAAGATGTTGCGAGCCACAGCTCCCTGCTGGTTCCCTCCTGCATACCCAGAAGCCAAGAAGGTGGCCGAGGAGGTGGCCCTCGAGGCTCCAGAATTCCCACTGCCCTCTCATCAGCCTGCCCAGAGCTTCGGGCTCTGCGTGCCCCAGATGCACAACCAGGCCTCAGCACTCGTGGACATCCGGGCGGAGCCCCAGAATAGGGGTCCGGCGGTGCCCCCAGCGTGGCCCAAGATGGCGACGGAGGCGTGGTACTTCCCCGCGCAGAGGGGGTCGGCCTGCTGCTTGCCAGCCGCCCCAAGGCTGACAGAGAGGCCCTGTGGAGTCCGCATCTCAGCCCCCAGGGAGAGGAAGAGGATCGCCCACTTTCCCAGCCCCTGCTTGGTCGCAGGTCGCACCGATGCCAAGAGAACCCGGGTGGCCGGCAGCAGCCAACGCTCCAATGGCTCCAGGGTCGGCACACAGCCACGGAAGACTGGTCGCAACAGACGGGGGAGGGCATGCAAGACCTCCACCACACTCAGCTCTAAGCGAATCGTCCGTCGTCCATCCTTACCGACTTGGAAGAAACCCATTATCCTCCGAAGGTCTCGCTGCCAAGTCCCCACCGTCATCCGCCGAGGCTATCTCCAACTGTTCACCAAAGAGTGTCTCAAGTTCTGCGCCTCCCAGCAGGAGGCCGAGGAGAAGGCGCTGAACGAGGAGAAGGTGGCCTACGACTGCAGCCCCAACAAGAACATGTACCTGAATGTGGTCCTGAACACCCTCAAGAGACTGAAGGGCCTGACCCCCAGCCTCATGCCGGGCCTCAGCAGGGCCGCCCTGTACAGCCGCCTCCAGGAGTTCCTGCTCACCCAGGACCAGCTCAAGGAGAACGGCTACCCCTTCCCGCACCCCGAGCGGCCCGGAGGCGCCGTCCTCTTCACTGGCCAGGGGAAGGGGCCCGGCGACTCCTCCTGCAGGGTCTGCTGCCGTTGTGGCACCGACTACCTGGTGTCCTCCTCGGGCCGCTGTCTACGCGACCAGTTGTGTTATTATCACTGGGGGCGGGTCCGCTCCAGCCAAGTGGCTGGAGGCCGGGTTAGCCAGTACACCTGCTGTGCAGCTGCTCCTGGCTCAGTGGGCTGCCAGGTGGCGAAGCAGCACGTGCGGGACGGCCGCAAGGAGAGCCTCCATGGCTTCGTGAAGACCTTCAAGAAAGAGTTTTCCACAGACGCTTATCCAGGAATCTACGCCTTGGACTGTGAGATGTGCTACACCACGCATGGCCTGGAGCTGACCCGCGTCACCGTGGTGGACGCCGACATGCAAGTGGTGTACGACACCTTCGTCAAGCCCGACAACGAGATCGTGGACTACAACACCAGGTTTTCCGGAGTGACCGAGGCCGACGTCGCCAAGACGAGCGTCACGTTGCCCGAAGTCCAAGCCATCCTGCTGAGCTTTTTCAGCGCCCAAACCATCCTCATCGGGCACAGCCTGGAGAGCGATCTGCTGGCCCTCAAGCTGATCCACAGCACCGTGGTGGACACGGCCGTGCTCTTCCCGCACTACCTGGGTTTCCCCTACAAGCGTTCCCTCAGGAATCTCGCGGCCGACTACCTGGGACAGATCATCCAGGACAGCCAGGACGGCCACAACTCCAGCGAGGACGCAAACGCCTGCCTGCAGCTGGCGATGTGGAAGGTTCGACAGCGCGCCCAGATCCAGCCACGCCACCGGTCCGCCTCTCCCGCCGCCCTGGCCTGTCCTGAGCCCCAGGCCTCTTCCCAAACTGCCATCGATCCCGAGAGCTAGCCCTGTCCACCTCGCCGCAAAGCGAAAGAAGCTGGAGCAGCCGGCGGCAGGAGAGGGCCAAAAGCCAAGACTAACCCCGACCCCGGACTCCCAGTCCCCCGGAGTCCCTGCCGCGGGCCGTCGTCCCTGTCCCCATCCCTCTGCCCCTCCCAGACCTCTGTCCTTCCACCAGTGGGCTCCCCGAGGCCCCAGCCGCCACTCCCAGTCCCCGGAGACCCTGCCGCCGCCCCTGGCGCCTGTGCCCATCCCTCTGCCCCTCCCAGACCTCTGGCCTTCCACCACTAGCCTCCCCCAGCCCACCTGGACTTCCCCGGCCTCTGACAACAAGGCCAGCCCCCAGGCCCACCAGCCTCCTGATCGTCTTCGTTCTTGGGCCTCTTCCCCTTCTGTGGGGCTGTCTGAACCTCCCCTCCCCCACCCGATTTTTCCCCCGCCCCCGGGGCAGGCGCAGAATAAATGTCTGTATGAAGTTAAAAATTAAAAATAAAAAAAAAGCTAAAAACAACTCAAAGTCCTTTGCTTTTGAATGTGCGCTTACCTGGTTTTCTCTAGAGGCACCAGTGTGAGGTGGCTCAAGCCCTTAGGCTCTGGAGTTAGACATCTGGGTTCCCATTCCAATTCCACCACTGACTAGCTTTGTCATATTGGACGCATAACTTTTTTGCGCTTCTACTTCTTGATCTTTCAAGTGTCATCAGAAGATAATTAGACACCCACACAATAGCAATGGGAGATTTTAACACCCCACCGTCAACATGAAACAGATCAACGAGACAGAAAGTTGAAAAGGATATCCAGGAACTGAACTTAGCTCTGCACCAAGCAGACCGAATAGACATCTACATTAACTCTCCACCCCAAATCAACAGAATATACATTCTTCTCAGCACCACATCACACTTATTCCAAAACTGACCACATAGTTGGAAGGAAAGCACTCCTCCGCAAATGCAAAAGAACAGAAATTACAACCAACTGTCTCTCAGACCCCAGGGCAGTCAAACTGGACCTCAGGATGAAGAAACTCACTCAAAACCGCTCAACTACACGGAAACGGAGCAATCTGCTCCTGAGTGACTACTGGGTACATAGCGAAATGAAGACAGAATAAAGATGTTCTTTGAAACCAATGAGAACAAAGACACAACATACCAGAATCTCTGGGATACATTGAAAGCAGTGTGTAGAGGGAAACGTAGCATTAAATGCCCACAAGAGAAAGCAGGAAAGATCTAAAATGGACACCCTCACGTCCCAATTCAAAGAACCAGGGAAGCAAGAGCAAACACAATGCCTGAATCAGTCAGTCAACTTCCAACAGGGCTCCAAGAGAGAATGAACCACCATGCCTCTTTAAATCCACGTTTCTATTTGGAATCTTCAATGAGAGATGAGACAGTAAGCAGCTAGTTTTGGTGGAATGGCTGATTTTGTCAATGTTTTCGGTGTGTGAGTGTGTGTGTGTGTGTGTATGTATGGATAACTAAATTAAACTGATAATCTGGATGCTTACATTTCCATTCATTTAATTTGTGTATGTGAGCCCACGCACACGTATATACACACACACTAACACTTCCAGAACACTGACTTAGTGAAGAACTGGATTTCCAGTGTGTCAGACAAATTTCAGAAAGCGCTGAAGAAGGGCATTTCTGATGGATTTCACCGTTCCTGGAATTTTATTTTCCTTTATAACTTAGAGTTCTTCTCTGGAGATTTAATAGATAAAAGTCTTTTGCAGTGTACGTTATTTCATTTTATTTTTATAATTTATTTAAATTGTCATTTTAAATTGACAAATAAAAATGATATATATTTATGGTGTACAACATGATGTTTCATATATGTATACATTGTGGAATGACACAAAAATCAAGCTAATTAACACATTCGTTTCCTCACATACTGATTTTATGGTGATGAGAACATGTTTCAAATCTACTCTGATAGCACATTTCAAGTATACAGTACATAGTTACCCACTGTGGTTGCCGTGCTGTTCAACATATCTCTAGAACTATTCGTATCTGAAATTTTGTATCATTAGACTAACATCTCCCAATCCCTCCCCGGCCCCTGCCTCGGGTAAGCAGCGTTCTGCTCTCTACGACTCTGAGTTCCACTTTTTTACATTGCACATAGAAGTGAGATCGTGCAGTATTTGTATTTCTGTGTTTGCTTTTTAAAACTTTATGATGTATTGATGTATTTTTTCAGACAGTGTCGGAGTCTGTCACCAAGGCTGGAGTACAGTGACACAAACACGGCTCACCACGGCCTCCACCTCCCGGGGTCAAGAGATCCTCCCACTTCAGCCTCCTGAGTAGCTAGGACTACAGGCGTCCAACACCACACCTGGCTAATTTTTGTATTTTTTGTAGAGATGGTTGATCTCCAACTCCAGGACTCAACTCTTCCTCCTCCCTTCTCCTCCCAAAGTCCTGGGATTACAGGCCTGAGCCACTGTGTCTGGCCTTTGCTTTATTTCACACAGTAGAACATCCTCTAGGCTCATTCATGTTGCTAATGATAAGATTTCTTTCTTTTTCAAGGCTGAATAGGATTCTATTGGATATATGTACCTATATAGATAGAGAGATAGATAGATATACATTTATTATTATTGTTTTGGGGGGGATATGGTTTCGCTCGTGTTCCCCAGGCTGGAGTGCAGTGGCATGATTTCGGCTCACTACAACCTCTGCCTCCCAGGCTGAAGTGATTCTCCTGCCTCAGCTGAGATTAAAGGCATGTCCCATCATGTGCGGCCAATTTTGTGTTTCTAGGAGAGATGGGTTTTCACCATGTTGGCCAGGCTGGTCTCGAACTCCAACAATTCTACTTCAACTATTTATTGGATACAAATATTTATGTGTGAGAAACAAGATTTTCAAGAGTGAAAGATTTAAAAACGACTTAATTGTACATCAGTAAGAGGCTGGCTAACTAAATCAGAGTACGTTCATCCTTACAGAAGAATACTATGCAGCTAGAACAAAACCAAATGGAGGAAACTCTTCCAAATGGTAACTTGGAATGATGTTCAAGACTTATTGTAAAATAAGTTTACAGTAAGGTGTAAGGTACCTTATGGCAAAATTCTCTCAGAAATGTGTGTGTGTGGATTTCAAGTCATCCCAGTCCTAGAACATTGTGCTCTTTAGAGATGCCATACCTGTCTTTCCCTTTGTAATATCAAAGCAGTAATATCTTCTCTGGAGGCTTGTTGGGTGAATTGAATGGCAGAAAGTTAAGGAGGTACCAGAACCATTGCTGTTTCCCCTCCGTAGCCCTGCCACCCACTAAAGAAAGTTGGATGAGATTACTTAATGATTTCCCATTAAGTTGTATTTCCAAATATCATGATTACCATTTGAATGTAGTTGGTATGGAGCTTCGTGAGTGTGTGCTTCGTTTATTATGCATCACGTTCAGCTCCTTGTTATTTGCCTCCTAGTTATCATAGTAAAACTCTACTCCTCTACTCCGAGGAGCCCCTACCATCCGTATCGTCACTTTCCGGCCCAGCACTCTTCATGCTCGTTCGTTTAAAGCATTCTACATTGGGCAAATGAATCTTGGAAGGCAAAAGCTACTGAATTTAGCGAGTTTGTGGAGGCGTTCCCACCGATCAGCCAGGTGGAGTTCCACACACCCGATGACTGCACAACTCCTATAAGGCAGCAATATGCTGCAAACCCAGACGGCCACTCTTCTCACCCCTCGTCCCTTTGCTGTTCTGGATAATGAGGTCAATAGTCACCTAGGCAACTTGCAAAACTAACTGAAATGGAGAAAGGCCTTCCGGCTGGTGACTAGCCGAGGTCCACCTGGCCCCAATAAGCTGCTGAACAAGAAGGGCTGCCAGAAATTTCCCCCTAGGGAATTTGGTGGAGACGAAGACCTGCTCACTGGACAACGGTTCCTCCCAGGATACCCCCAAGCTGAAGAAGCGGGCTCTGAGCCACCCCCTTTCACCCTCCTTTTCCCCACCCTGGCCTGCTGAAGGTGCGCGTCAGGATGCGGACTACTGAGCCCTAAAGAAATAAGTCCTTCCACTTTGACCCCACGGAGGATTGCCTGTGCGGATCTTCAACGAGTCTACCAGTGTCTAGACACGGGAGCAGTTCTGTCTGGCACAGCAGCTCCCTCAAGGAAGACAAGAGTGAGGAGAAAGGAAACTCAAGTCTGACCATTCTGTCCTGGGAGACAAGAGGAGGATCTCATCTCTCATCTTTCCAAGCAAGGCAACGAGACTTTCTCTCATCTTTCCAAGCAAGGCAAGGAGACTTTTTCTCATGAGGAAACAAAAAGAAGTTGGAAGGAACGAAACCAGCCTGGAAGGTGAATTCCTAAGGATTGCCCATTGAAACTGACAAAATGGCCCTTGTTTGACGAGAGGAATGAGCAGAGGATTGATGTGGTCAAAAAGGACTCGAGTGAGACTTTCCCAGCATGTTTCTACCAAAGCTTTGTCTAAGTTTCGCAAAACACTCTCCTAATAAGCAGATGTTTGGCTCTTCAGAAAGTCAACATGCAAAATGCCTTGAGCGTCCCATAACACTGATGCCATGATGTTGCCTTTGGTCTGCCCTCCTTTTCCTTTGACTGGACCACTGCCACCTCTTGGTAGCCATCGCTTTGATGACGCTTTGTCTTCAGGATCATATTGGCAAAGCCATGTTCCAAATTCCGGTTACAATTTGTCAAACAGGTGCCCCAGGATCGTGATCCCTCCTGTTGAAAATTTCCACTGATAGCTCTCGTCCTCACTGCAGCTGATCTGGGCACAATGGTTTTCACAGCCACTGCAGGATTCATCTTCCACATCTTCTCATCTCTTCTTGAAACAAGCCATACCTCCGTAAAGAGTTGATTTCTTTGGGCTAGTGTCCTTAGAAGCTTTTCTTCAAACATCAATGATTTCTTCATTCTTCCACCCAAGCTTCACCGTCAATTGGATGTTTGCTCTTGCTGCAATTTTAGCGGAATTCAAGTTGCACTGATAGGAGGCCTTTTCAGTGGATGTCCCATCCTTCTTAGTGCCTCCAATGAGATCCAGTTCAGAAAGGTTGTAAGAAGTTAGTACATGTTTATTTTAGTGAAAACGAATTGAAATCCATGCATAGATTTCTCACCATGTACATTTTCTATGAACTTTCGGAAGACCCCCTGTACTGAATATTGCCCAAATCCTGGGAGAGAAGTGGATGCGGTCCACTTCCTGTCTTCAGTTTGCCCACAGTGGAGGAGTGCACAGAGCAGGGAAAGGCAGCCCCAGAGAGAGGCATGCCCTCCAGCATGTAGCAGACTGCTGGCCCAGTCCTGGCTCCATGGGTTGCTGTGTGGGCCCAGCAAGCTGACCAACCTCCCTGAACCTTAATTTAATCCTAGGTAGCCCAATTCCACTCGCTATTATAGGACTGCTGTGCAGGGACAGTCAATTAACTTAAGAAAAGGAACCTAGCTCCAAGTTTGGCAACCGGGAATTCCAGTTGATTCCATGGGCGGACCCCCTGAGGAATTCCCAAGCTGAAGTCTCGTGGAAGATGAGGTTCAGTGTGACTAGACTGAAGCACCAATCCAATGAAGGGGAAGTCCCACCCACTCTGCCCTGTGCCTGTATAAAGGTGAGGCGGGGCGGCCGCGCCACTCATTGAAGCCGCCAGTTGGGAGAGGAGCAGAGCCAGGCCGGTGCTCCCGAAGGCAGCAAGATGTTGCGAGCCACAGCTCCCTGCTGGTTCCCACCTGCATACCCAGAAGCTAAGAAGGTGGCCGAGGAGGCGGCCCACGAGGCAAGCCGCCATTTGGGAGAGGAGCAGAGCCAGGTCGGTGTTCCCGAAGGCAGCAAGATGTTGCGAGCCACAGCTCCCTGCTGGTTCCCACCTGCATGCCCAGAAGCCAAGAAGGTGGCCGAGGAGGCGGCCCTCGAGGCAAGCCGCCAGTTGGGAGAGGAGCAGAGCCAGGCCGGTGCTCCCGAAGGCAGCAAGATGTTGCGAGCCACAGCTCCCTGCTGGTTCCCACCTGCATACCCAGAAGCTAAGAAGGTGGCCGAGGAGGCGCCCCACGAGGCAAGCCGCCATTTGGGAGTGGAGCAGAGCCAGGTCGGTGTTCCCGAAGGCAGCAAGATGTTGCGAGCCACAGCTCCCTGCTGGTTCCCTCCTGCATACCCAGAAGCCAAGAAGGTGGCCGAGGAGGTGGCCCTCGAGGCTCCAGAATTCCCACTGCCCTCTCATCAGCCTGCCCAGAGCTTCGGGCTCTGCGTGCCCCAGATGCACAACCAGGCCTCAGCACTCGTGGACATCCGGGCGGAGCCCCAGAATAGGGGTCCGGCGGTGCCCCCAGCGTGGCCCAAGATGGCGACGGAGGCGTGGTACTTCCCCGCGCAGAGGGGGTCGGCCTGCTGCTTGCCAGCCGCCCCAAGGCTGACAGAGAGGCCCTGTGGAGTCCGCATCTCAGCCCCCAGGGAGAGGAAGAGGATCGCCCACTTTCCCAGCCCCTGCTTGGTCGCAGGTCGCACCGATGCCAAGAGAACCCGGGTGGCCGGCAGCAGCCAACGCTCCAATGGCTCCAGGGTCGGCACACAGCCACGGAAGACTGGTCGCAACAGACGGGGGAGGGCATGCAAGACCTCCACCACACTCAGCTCTAAGCGAATCGTCCGTCGTCCATCCTTACCGACTTGGAAGAAACCCATTATCCTCCGAAGGTCTCGCTGCCAAGTCCCCACCGTCATCCGCCGAGGCTATCTCCAACTGTTCACCAAAGAGTGTCTCAAGTTCTGCGCCTCCCAGCAGGAGGCCGAGGAGAAGGCGCTGAACGAGGAGAAGGTGGCCTACGACTGCAGCCCCAACAAGAACATGTACCTGAATGTGGTCCTGAACACCCTCAAGAGACTGAAGGGCCTGACCCCCAGCCTCATGCCGGGCCTCAGCAGGGCCGCCCTGTACAGCCGCCTCCAGGAGTTCCTGCTCACCCAGGACCAGCTCAAGGAGAACGGCTACCCCTTCCCGCACCCCGAGCGGCCCGGAGGCGCCGTCCTCTTCACTGGCCAGGGGAAGGGGCCCGGCGACTCCTCCTGCAGGGTCTGCTGCCGTTGTGGCACCGACTACCTGGTGTCCTCCTCGGGCCGCTGTCTACGCGACCAGTTGTGTTATTATCACTGGGGGCGGGTCCGCTCCAGCCAAGTGGCTGGAGGCCGGGTTAGCCAGTACACCTGCTGTGCAGCTGCTCCTGGCTCAGTGGGCTGCCAGGTGGCGAAGCAGCACGTGCGGGACGGCCGCAAGGAGAGCCTCCATGGCTTCGTGAAGACCTTCAAGAAAGAGTTTTCCACAGACGCTTATCCAGGAATCTACGCCTTGGACTGTGAGATGTGCTACACCACGCATGGCCTGGAGCTGACCCGCGTCACCGTGGTGGACGCCGACATGCAAGTGGTGTACGACACCTTCGTCAAGCCCGACAACGAGATCGTGGACTACAACACCAGGTTTTCCGGAGTGACCGAGGCCGACGTCGCCAAGACGAGCGTCACGTTGCCCGAAGTCCAAGCCATCCTGCTGAGCTTTTTCAGCGCCCAAACCATCCTCATCGGGCACAGCCTGGAGAGCGATCTGCTGGCCCTCAAGCTGATCCACAGCACCGTGGTGGACACGGCCGTGCTCTTCCCGCACTACCTGGGTTTCCCCTACAAGCGTTCCCTCAGGAATCTCGCGGCCGACTACCTGGGACAGATCATCCAGGACAGCCAGGACGGCCACAACTCCAGCGAGGACGCAAACGCCTGCCTGCAGCTGGCGATGTGGAAGGTTCGACAGCGCGCCCAGATCCAGCCACGCCACCGGTCCGCCTCTCCCGCCGCCCTGGCCTGTCCTGAGCCCCAGGCCTCTTCCCAAACTGCCATCGATCCCGAGAGCTAGCCCTGTCCACCTCGCCGCAAAGCGAAAGAAGCTGGAGCAGCCGGCGGCAGGAGAGGGCCAAAAGCCAAGACTAACCCCGACCCCGGACTCCCAGTCCCCCGGAGTCCCTGCCGCGGGCCGTCGTCCCTGTCCCCATCCCTCTGCCCCTCCCAGACCTCTGTCCTTCCACCAGTGGGCTCCCCGAGGCCCCAGCCGCCACTCCCAGTCCCCGGAGACCCTGCCGCCGCCCCTGGCGCCTGTGCCCATCCCTCTGCCCCTCCCAGACCTCTGGCCTTCCACCACTAGCCTCCCCCAGCCCACCTGGACTTCCCCGGCCTCTGACAACAAGGCCAGCCCCCAGGCCCACCAGCCTCCTGATCGTCTTCGTTCTTGGGCCTCTTCCCCTTCTGTGGGGCTGTCTGAACCTCCCCTCCCCCACCCGATTTTTCCCCCGCCCCCGGGGCAGGCGCAGAATAAATGTCTGTATGAAGTTAAAAATTAAAAATAAAAAAAAAGCTAAAAACAACTCAAAGTCCTTTGCTTTTGAATGTGCGCTTACCTGGTTTTCTCTAGAGGCACCAGTGTGAGGTGGCTCAAGCCCTTAGGCTCTGGAGTTAGACATCTGGGTTCCCATTCCAATTCCACCACTGACTAGCTTTGTCATATTGGACGCATAACTTTTTTGCGCTTCTACTTCTTGATCTTTCAAGTGTCATCAGAAGATAATTAGACACCCACACAATAGCAATGGGAGATTTTAACACCCCACCGTCAACATGAAACAGATCAACGAGACAGAAAGTTGAAAAGGATATCCAGGAACTGAACTTAGCTCTGCACCAAGCAGACCGAATAGACATCTACATTAACTCTCCACCCCAAATCAACAGAATATACATTCTTCTCAGCACCACATCACACTTATTCCAAAACTGACCACATAGTTGGAAGGAAAGCACTCCTCCGCAAATGCAAAAGAACAGAAATTACAACCAACTGTCTCTCAGACCCCAGGGCAGTCAAACTGGACCTCAGGATGAAGAAACTCACTCAAAACCGCTCAACTACACGGAAACGGAGCAATCTGCTCCTGAGTGACTACTGGGTACATAGCGAAATGAAGACAGAATAAAGATGTTCTTTGAAACCAATGAGAACAAAGACACAACATACCAGAATCTCTGGGATACATTGAAAGCAGTGTGTAGAGGGAAACGTAGCATTAAATGCCCACAAGAGAAAGCAGGAAAGATCTAAAATGGACACCCTCACGTCCCAATTCAAAGAACCAGGGAAGCAAGAGCAAACACAATGCCTGAATCAGTCAGTCAACTTCCAACAGGGCTCCAAGAGAGAATGAACCACCATGCCTCTTTAAATCCACGTTTCTATTTGGAATCTTCAATGAGAGATGAGACAGTAAGCAGCTAGTTTTGGTGGAATGGCTGATTTTGTCAATGTTTTCGGTGTGTGAGTGTGTGTGTGTGTGTGTATGTATAGATAACTAAATTAAACTGATAATCTGGATGCTTACATTTCCATTCATTTAATTTGTGTATGTGAGCCCACGCACACGTATATACACACACACTAACACTTCCAGAACACTGACTTAGTGAAGAACTGGATTTCCAGTGTGTCAGACAAATTTCAGAAAGCGCTGAAGAAGGGCATTTCTGATGGATTTCACCGTTCCTGGAATTTTATTTTCCTTTATAACTTAGAGTTCTTCTCTGGAGATTTAATAGATAAAAGTCTTTTGCAGTGTACGTTATTTCATTTTATTTTTATAATTTATTTAAATTGTCATTTTAAATTGACAAATAAAAATGATAGATATTTATGGTGTACAACATGATGTTTCATATATGTATACATTGTGGAATGACACAAAAATCAAGCTAATTAACACATTCGTTTCCTCACATACTGATTTTATGGTGATGAGAACATGTTTCAAATCTACTCTGATAGCACATTTCAAGTATACAGTACATAGTTACCCACTGTGGTTGCCGTGCTGTTCAACATATCTCTAGAACTATACGTATCTGAAATTTTGTATCATTAGACTAACATCTCCCAATCCCTCCCCGGCCCCTGCCTCGGGTAAGCAGCGTTCTGCTCTCTACGACTCTGAGTTCCACTTTTTTACATTGCACATAGAAGTGAGATCGTGCAGTATTTGTATTTCTGTGTTTGCTTTTTAAAACTTTATGATGTATTGATGTATTTTTTCAGACAGTGTCGGAGTCTGTCACCAAGGCTGGAGTACAGTGACACAAACACGGCTCACCACGGCCTCCACCTCCCGGGGTCAAGAGATCCTCCCACTTCAGCCTCCTGAGTAGCTAGGACTACAGGCGTCCAACACCACACCTGGCTAATTTTTGTATTTTTTGTAGAGATGGTTGATCTCCAACTCCTGGGCTCAACTCTTCCTCCTCCCTTCTCCTCCCAAAGTCCTGGGATTACAGGCCTGAGCCACTGTGTCTGGCCTTTGCTTTATTTCACACAGTAGAACATCCTCTAGGCTCATTCATGTTGCTAATGATAAGATTTCTTTCTTTTTCAAGGCTGAATAGGATTCTATTGGATATATGTACCTATATAGATAGATAGATAGATAGATAGATATACATTTATTATTATTGTTTTGGGGGGGATATGGTTTCGCTCGTGTTCCCCAGGCTGGAGTGCAGTGGCATGATTTCGGCTCACTACAACCTCTGCCTCCCAGGCTGAAGTGATTCTCCTGCCTCAGCTGAGATTAAAGGCATGTCCCATCATGTGCGGCCAATTTTGTGTTTCTAGGAGAGATGGGTTTTCACCATGTTGGCCAGGCTGGTCTCGAACTCCAACAATTCTACTTCAACTATTTATTGGATACAAATATTTATGTGTGAGAAACAAGATTTTCAAGAGTGAAAGATTTAAAAACGACTTAATTGTACATCAGTAAGAGGCTGGCTAACTAAATCAGAGTACGTTCATCCTTACAGAAGAATACTATGCAGCTAGAACAAAACCAAATGGAGGAAACTCTTCCAAATGGTAACTTGGAATGATGTTCAAGACTTATTGTAAAATAAGTTTACAGTAAGGTGTAAGGTACCTTATGGCAAAATTCTCTCAGAAATGTGTGTGTGTGGATTTCAAGTCATCCCAGTCCTAGAACATTGTGCTCTTTAGAGATGCCATACCTGTCTTTCCCTTTGTAATATCAAAGCGGTAATATCTTCTCTGGAGGCTTGTTGGGTGAATTGAATGGAAGAAAGTTAAGGAGGTACCAGAACCATTGCTGTTTCCCCTCCGTAGCCCTGCCACCCACTAAAGAAAGTTGGATGAGATTACTTAATGATTTCCCATTAAGTTGTATTTCCAAATATCATGATTACCATTTGAATGTAGTTGGTATGGAGCTTCGTGTGTGTGTGCTTCGTTTATTATGCATCACGTTCAGCTCCTTGTTATTTGCCTCCTAGTTATCATAGTAAAACTCTACTCCTCTACTCCGAGGAGCCCCTACCATCCGTATCGTCACTTTCCGGCCCAGCACTCTTCATGCTCGTTCGTTTAAAGCATTCTACATTGGGCAAATGAATCTTGGAAGGCAAAAGCTACTGAATTTAGCGAGTTTGTGGAGGCGTTCCCACCGATCAGCCAGGTGGAGTTCCACACACCCGATGACTGCACAACTCCTATAAGGCAGCAATATGCTGCAAACCCAGACGGCCACTCTTCTCACCCCTCGTCCCTTTGCTGTTCTGGATAATGAGGTCAATAGTCACCTAGGCAACTTGCAAAACTAACTGAAATGGAGAAAGGCCTTCCGGCTGGTGACTAGCCGAGGTCCACCTGGCCCCAATAAGCTGCTGAACAAGAAGGGCTGCCAGAAATTTCCCCCTAGGGAATTTGGTGGAGACGAAGACCTGCTCACTGGACAACGGTTCCTCCCAGGATACCCCCAGGCTGAAGAAGCGGGCTCTGAGCCACCCCCTTTCACCCTCCTTTTCCCCACCCTGGCCTGCTGAAGGTGCGCGTCAGGATGCGGACTACTGAGCCCTAAAGAAATAAGTCCTTCCACTTTGACCCCACGGAGGATTGCCTGTGCGGATCTTCAACGAGTCTACCAGTGTCTAGACACGGGAGCAGTTCTGTGTGGCACAGCAGCTCCCTCAAGGAAGACAAGAGTGAGGAGAAAGGAAACTCAAGTCTGACCATTCTGTCCTGGGAGACAAGAGGAGGATCTCATCTCTCATCTTTCCAAGCAAGGCAACGAGACTTTCTCTCATCTTTCCAAGCAAGGCAAGGAGACTTTTTCTCATGAGGAAACAAAAAGAAGTTGGAAGGAACGAAACCAGCCTGGAAGGTGAATTCCTAAGGATTGCCCATTGAAACTGACAAAATGGCCCTTGTTTGACGAGAGGAATGAGCAGAGCATTGATGTGGTCAAAAAGGACTCGAGTGAGACTTTCCCAGCATGTTTCTACCAAAGCTTTGTCTAAGTTTCGCAAAACACTCTCCTAATAAGCAGATGTTTGGCTCTTCAGAAAGTCAACATGCAAAATGCCTTGAGCGTCCCATAACACTGATGCCATGATGTTGCCTTTGGTCTGCCCTCCTTTTCCTTTGACTGGACCACTGCCATCTCTTGGTAGCCATCGCTTTGATGACGCTTTGTCTTCAGGATCATATTGGCAAAGCCATGTTCCAAATTCCGGTTACAATTTGTCAAACAGGTGCCCCAGGATCGTGATCCCTCCTGTTGAAAATTTCCACTGATAGCTCTCGTCGTCACTGCAGCTGATCTGGGCACAATGGTTTTCACAGCCACTGCAGGATTCATCTTCCACATCTTCTCATCTCTTCTTGAAACAAGCCATACCTCCGTAAAGAGTTGATTTCTTTGGGCTAGTGTCCTTAGAAGCTTTTCTTCAAACATCAATGATTTCTTCATTCTTCCACCCAAGCTTCACCGTCAATTGGATGTTTGCTCTTGCTGCAATTTTAGCGGAATTCAAGTTGCACTGATAGGAGGCCTTTTCAGTGGATGTCCCATCCTTCTTAGTGCCTCCAATGAGATCCAGTTCAGAAAGGTTGTAAGAAGTTAGTACATGTTTATTTTAGTGAAAACGAATTGAAATCCATGCATAGATTTCTCACCATGTACATTTTCTATGAACTTTCGGAAGACCCCCTGTACTGAATATTGCCCAAATCCTGGGAGAGAAGTGGATGCGGTCCACTTCCTGTCTTCAGTTTGCCCACAGTGGAGGAGTGCACAGAGCAGGGAAAGGCAGCCCCAGAGAGAGGCATGCCCTCCAGCATGCAGCAGACTGCTGGCCCAGTCCTGGCTCCATGGGTTGCTGTGTGGGCCCAGCAAGCTGACCAACCTCCCTGAACCTTAATTTAATCCTAGGTAGCCCAATTCCACTCGCTATTATAGGACTGCTGTGCAGGGACAGTCAATTAACTTAAGAAAAGGAACCTAGCTCCAAGGTTGGCAACCGGGAATTCCAGTTGATTCCATGGGCGGACCCCCTGAGGAATTCCCAAGCTGAAGTCTCGTGGAAGATGAGGTTCAGTGTGACTAGACTGAAGCACCAATCCAATGAAGGGGAAGTCCCACCCACTCTGCCCTGTGCCTGTATAAAGGTGAGGCGGGGCGGCCGCGCCACTCATTGAAGCCGCCAGTTGGGAGAGGAGCAGAGCCAGGCTGGTGCTCCCGAAGGCAGCAAGATGTTGCGAGCCACAGCTCCCTGCTGGTTCCCACCTGCATACCCAGAAGCTAAGAAGGTGGCCGAGGAGGCGGCCCACGAGGCAAGCCGCCATTTGGGAGAGGAGCAGAGCCAGGTCGGTGTTCCCGAAGGCAGCAAGATGTTGCGAGCCACAGCTCCCTGCTGGTTCCCACCTGCATGCCCAGAAGCCAAGAAGGTGGCCGAGGAGGCGGCCCTCGAGGCAAGCCGCCAGTTGGGAGAGGAGCAGAGCCAGGCCGGTGCTCCCGAAGGCAGCAAGATGTTGCGAGCCACAGCTCCCTGCTGGTTCCCACCTGCATACCCAGAAGCTAAGAAGGTGGCCGAGGAGGCGCCCCACGAGGCAAGCCGCCATTTGGGAGTGGAGCAGAGCCAGGTCGGTGTTCCCGAAGGCAGCAAGATGTTGCGAGCCACAGCTCCCTGCTGGTTCCCTCCAGCATACCCAGAAGCCAAGAAGGTGGCCGAGGAGGCGGCCCTCGAGGCTCCAGAATTCCCACTGCCCTCTCATCAGCCTGCCCAGAGCTTCGGGCTCTGCGTGCCCCAGATGCACAACCAGGCCTCAGCACTCGTGGACATCCGGGCGGAGCCCCAGAATAGGGGTCCGGCGGTGCCCCCAGCGTGGCCCAAGATGGCGACGGAGGCGTGGTACTTCCCCGCGCAGAGGGGGTCGGCCTGCTGCTTGCCAGCCGCCCCAAGGCTGACAGAGAGGCCCTGTGGAGTCCGCATCTCAGCCCCCAGGGAGAGGAAGAGGATCGCCCACTTTCCCAGCCCCTGCTTGGTCGCAGGTCGCACCGATGCCAAGAGAACCCGGGTGGCCGGCAGCAGCCAACGCTCCAATGGCTCCAGGGTCGGCACACAGCCACGGAAGACTGGTCGCAACAGACGGGGGAGGGCATGCAAGACCTCCACCACACTCAGCTCTAAGCGAATCGTCCGTCGTCCATCCTTACCGACTTGGAAGAAACCCATTATCCTCCGAAGGTCTCGCTGCCAAGTCCCCACCGTCATCCGCCGAGGCTATCTCCAACTGTTCACCAAAGAGTGTCTCAAGTTCTGCGCCTCCCAGCAGGAGGCCGAGGAGAAGGCGCTGAACGAGGAGAAGGTGGCCTACGACTGCAGCCCCAACAAGAACATGTACCTGAATGTGGTCCTGAACACCCTCAAGAGACTGAAGGGCCTGACCCCCAGCTCCATGCCGGGCCTCAGCAGGGCCGCCCTGTACAGCCGCCTCCAGGAGTTCCTGCTCACCCAGGACCAGCTCAAGGAGAACGGCTACCCCTTCCCGCACCCCGAGCGGCCCGGAGGCGCCGTCCTCTTCACTGGCCAGGGGAAGGGGCCCGGCGACTCCTCCTGCAGGGTCTGCTGCCGTTGTGGCACCGACTACCTGGTGTCCTCCTCGGGCCGCTGTCTACGCGACCAGTTGTGTTATTATCACTGGGGGCGGGTCCGCTCCAGCCAAGTGGCTGGAGGCCGGGTTAGCCAGTACACCTGCTGTGCAGCTGCTCCTGGCTCAGTGGGCTGCCAGGTGGCAAAGCAGCACGTGCGGGACGGCCGCAAGGAGAGCCTCCATGGCTTCGTGAAGACCTTCAAGAAAGAGTTTTCCACAGACGCTTATCCAGGAATCTACGCCCTGGACTGTGAGATGTGCTACACCACGCATGGCCTGGAGCTGACCCGCGTCACCGTGGTGGACGCCGACATGCAAGTGGTGTACGACACCTTCGTCAAGCCCGACAACGAGATCGTGGACTACAACACCAGGTTTTCCGGAGTGACCGAGGCCGACGTCGCCAAGACGAGCGTCACGTTGCCCGAAGTCCAAGCCATCCTGCTGAGCTTTTTCAGCGCCCAAACCATCCTCATCGGGCACAGCCTGGAGAGCGATCTGCTGGCCCTCAAGCTGATCCACAGCACCGTGGTGGACACGGCCGTGCTCTTCCCGCACTACCTGGGTTTCCCCTACAAGCGTTCCCTCAGGAATCTCGCGGCCGACTACCTGGGACAGATCATCCAGGACAGCCAGGACGGCCACAACTCCAGCGAGGACGCAAACGCCTGCCTGCAGCTGGCGATGTGGAAGGTTCGACAGCGCGCCCAGATCCAGCCACGCCACCGGTCCGCCTCTCCCGCCGCCCTGGCCTGTCCTGAGCCCCAGGCCTCTTCCCAAACTGCCATCGATCCCGAGAGCTAGCCCTGTCCACCTCGCCGCAAAGCGAAAGAAACTGGAGCAGCCGGCGGCAGGAGAGGGCCAAAAGCCAAGACTAACCCCGACCCCGGACTCCCAGTCCCCCGGAGTCCCTGCCGCGGGCCGTCGTCCCTGTCCCCATCCCTCTGCCCCTCCCAGACCTCTGTCCTTCCACCAATGGGCTCCCCGAGGCCCCAGCCGCCACTCCCAGTCCCCGGAGACCCTGCCGCCGCCCCTGGCGCCTGTGCCCATCCCTCTGCCCCTCCCAGACCTCTGGCCTTCCACCACTAGCCTCCCCCAGCCCACCTGGACTTCCCCGGCCTCTGACAACAAGGCCAGCCCCCAGGCCCACCAGCCTCCTGATCGTCTTCGTTCTTGGGCCTCTTCCCCTTCTGTGGGGCTGTCTGAACCTCCCCTCCCCCACCCGATTTTTCCCCCGCCCCCGGGGCAGGCGCAGAATTAATGTCTGTATGAAGTTAAAAATTAAAAATAAAAAAAAAGCTAAAAACAACTGAAAGTCCTTTGCTTTTGAATGTGCGCTTACCTGGTTTTCTCTAGAGGCACCACTGTGAGGTGGCTCAAGCCCTTAGGCTCTGGAGTTAGACATCTGGGTTCCCATTCCAATTCCACCACTGACTAGCTTTGTCATATTGGACGCATAACTTTTTTGCGCTTCTACTTCTTGATCTTTCAAGTGTCATCAGAAGATAATTAGACACCCACACAATAGCAATGGGAGATTTTAACACCCCACCGTCAACATGAAACAGATCAACGAGACAGAAAGTTGAAAAGGATATCCAGGAACTGAACTTAGCTCTGCACCAAGCAGACCGAATAGACATCTATATTAACTCTCCACCCCAAATCAACAGAATATACATTCTTCTCAGCACCACATCACACTTATTCCAAAACTGACCACATAGTTGGAAGGAAAGCACTCCTCCGCAAATGCAAAAGAACAGAAATTACAACCAACTGTCTCTCAGACCCCAGGGCAGTCAAACTGGACCTCAGGATGAAGAAACTCACTCAAAACCGCTCAACTACACGGAAACGGAGCAATCTGCTCCTGAGTGACTACTGGGTACATAGCGAAATGAAGACAGAATAAAGATGTTCTTTGAAACCAATGAGAACAAAGACACAACATACCAGAATCTCTGGGATACATTGAAAGCAGTGTGTAGAGGGAAACGTAGCATTAAATGCCCACAAGAGAAAGCAGGAAAGATCTAAAATGGACACCCTCACGTCCCAATTCAAAGAACCAGGGAAGCAAGAGCAAACACAATGCCTGAATCAGTCAGTCAACTTCCAACAGGGCTCCAAGAGAGAATGAACCACCATGCCTCTTTAAATCCACGTTTCTATTTGGAATCTTCAATGAGAGATGAGACACTAAGCAGCTAGTTTTGGTGGAATGGCTGATTTTGTCAATGTTTTCGGTGTGTGAGTGTGTGTGTGTGTGTGTATGTATAGATAACTAAATTAAACTGATAATCTGGATGCTTACATTTCCATTCATTTAATTTGTGTATGTGAGCCCACGCACACGTATATACACACACACTAACACTTCCAGAACACTGACTTAGTGAAGAACTGGATGTCCAGTGTGTCAGACAAATTTCAGAAAGCGCTGAAGAAGGGCATTTCTGATGGATTTCACCGTTCCTGGAATTTTATTTTCCTTTATAACTTAGAGTTCTTCTCTGGAGATTTAATAGATAAAAGTCTTTTGCAGTGTACGTTATTTCATTTTATTTTTATAATTTATTTAAATTGTCATTTTAAATTGACAAATAAAAATGATAGATATTTATGGTGTACAACATGATGTTTCATATATGTATACATTGTGGAATGACACAAAAATCAAGCTAATTAACACATTCGTTTCCTCACATACTGATTTTATGGTGATGAGAACATGTTTCAAATCTACTCTGATAGCACATTTCAAGTATACAGTACATAGTTACCCACTGTGGTTGCCGTGCTGTTCAACATATCTCTAGAACTATACGTATCTGAAATTTTGTATCATTAGACTAACATCTCCCAATCCCTCCCCGGCCCCTGCCTCGGGTAAGCAGCGTTCTGCTCTCTACGACTCTGAGTTCCACTTTTTTACATTGCACATAGAAGTGAGATCGTGCAGTATTTGTATTTCTGTGTTTGCTTTTTAAAACTTTATGATGTATTGATGTATTTTTTCAGACAGTGTCGGAGTCTGTCACCAAGGCTGGAGTACAGTGACACAAACACGGCTCACCACGGCCTCCACCTCCCGGGGTCAAGAGATCCTCCCACTTCAGCCTCCTGAGTAGCTAGGACTACAGGCGTCCAACACCACACCTGGCTAATTTTTGTATTTTTTGTAGAGATGGTTGATCTCCAACTCCTGGGCTCAACTCTTCCTCCTCCCTTCTCCTCCCAAAGTCCTGGGATTACAGGCCTGAGCCACTGTGTCTGGCCTTTGCTTTATTTCACACAGTAGAACATCCTCTAGGCTCATTCATGTTGCTAATGATAAGATTTCTTTCTTTTTCAAGGCTGAATAGGATTCTATTGGATATATGTACCTATATAGATAGATAGATAGATAGATAGATATACATTTATTATTATTGTTTTGGGGGGGATATGGTTTCGCTCGTGTTCCCCAGGCTGGAGTGCAGTGGCATGATTTCGGCTCACTACAACCTCTGCCTCCCAGGCTGAAGTGATTCTCCTGCCTCAGCTGAGATTAAAGGCATGTCCCATCATGTGCGGCCAATTTTGTGTTTCTAGGAGAGATGGGTTTTCACCATGTTGGCCAGGCTGGTCTCGAACTCCAACAATTCTACTTCAACTATTTATTGGATACAAATATTTATGTGTGAGAAACAAGATTTTCAAGAGTGAAAGATTTAAAAACGACTTAATTGTACATCAGTAAGAGGCTGGCTAACTAAATCAGAGTACGTTCATCCTTACAGAAGAATACTATGCAGCTAGAACAAAACCAAATGGAGGAAACTCTTCCAAATGGTAACTTGGAATGATGTTCAAGACTTATTGTAAAATAAGTTTACAGTAAGGTGTAAGGTACCTTATGGCAAAATTCTCTCAGAAATGTGTGTGTGTGGATTTCAAGTCATCCCAGTCCTAGAACATTGTGCTCTTTAGAGATGCCATACCTGTCTTTCCCTTTGTAATATCAAAGCGGTAATATCTTCTCTGGAGGCTTGTTGGGTGAATTTAATGGAAGAAAGTTAAGGAGGTACCAGAACCATTGCTGTTTCCCCTCCGTAGCCCTGCCACCCACTAAAGAAAGTTGGATGAGATTACTTAATGATTTCCCATTAAGTTGTATTTCCAAATATCATGATTACCATTTGAATGTAGTTGGTATGGAGCTTCGTGTGTGTGTGCTTCGTTTATTATGCATCACGTTCAGCTCCTTGTTATTTGCCTCCTAGTTATCATAGTAAAACTCTACTCCTCTACTCCGAGGAGCCCCTACCATCCGTATCGTCACTTTCCGGCCCAGCACTCTTCATGCTCGTTCGTTTAAAGCATTCTACATTGGGCAAATGAATCTTGGAAGGCAAAAGCTACTGAATTTAGCGAGTTTGTGGAGGCGTTCCCACCGATCAGCCAGGTGGAGTTCCACACACCCGATGACTGCACAACTCCTATAAGGCAGCAATATGCTGCAAACCCAGACGGCCACTCTTCTCACCCCTCGTCCCTTTGCTGTTCTGGATAATGAGGTCAATAGTCACCTAGGCAACTTGCAAAACTAACTGAAATGGAGAAAGGCCTTCCGGCTTGTGACTAGCCGAGGTCCACCTGGCCCCAATAAGCTGCTGAACAAGAAGGGCTGCCAGAAATTTCCCCCTAGGGAATTTGGTGGAGACGAAGACCTGCTCACTGGACAACGGTTCCTCCCAGGATACCCCCAGGCTGAAGAAGCGGGCTCTGAGCCACCCCCTTTCACCCTCCTTTTCCCCACCCTGGCCTGCTGAAGGTGCGCGTCAGGATGCGGACTACTGAGCCCTAAAGAAATAAGTCCTTCCACTTTGACCCCACGGAGGATTGCCTGTGCGGATCTTCAACGAGTCTACCAGTGTCTAGACACGGGAGCAGTTCTGTGTGGCACAGCAGCTCCCTCAAGGAAGACAAGAGTGAGGAGAAAGGAAACTCAAGTCTGACCATTCTGTCCTGGGAGACAAGAGGAGGATCTCATCTCTCATCTTTCCAAGCAAGGCAACGAGACTTTCTCTCATCTTTCCAAGCAAGGCAAGGAGACTTTTTCTCATGAGGAAACAAAAAGAAGTTGGAAGGAACGAAACCAGCCTGGAAGGTGAATTCCTAAGGATTGCCCATTGAAACTGACAAAATGGCCCTTGTTTGACGAGAGGAATGAGCAGAGCATTGATGTGGTCAAAAAGGACTCGAGTGAGACTTTCCCAGCATGTTTCTACCAAAGCTTTGTCTAAGTTTCGCAAAACACTCTCCTAATAAGCAGATGTTTGGCTCTTCAGAAAGTCAACATGCAAAATGCCTTGAGCGTCCCATAACACTGATGCCATGATGTTGCCTTTGGTCTGCCCTCCTTTTCCTTTGACTGGACCACTGCCATCTCTTGGTAGCCATCGCTTTGATGACGCTTTGTCTTCAGGATCATATTGGCAAAGCCATGTTCCAAATTCCGGTTACAATTTGTCAAACAGGTGCCCCAGGATCGTGATCCCTCCTGTTGAAAATTTCCACTGATAGCTCTCGTCGTCACTGCAGCTGATCTGGGCACAATGGTTTTCACAGCCACTGCAGGATTCATCTTCCACATCTTCTCATCTCTTCTTGAAACAAGCCATACCTCCGTAAAGAGTTGATTTCTTTGGGCTAGTGTCCTTAGAAGCTTTTCTTCAAACATCAATGATTTCTTCATTCTTCCACCCAAGCTTCACCGTCAATTGGATGTTTGCTCTTGCTGCAATTTTAGCGGAATTCAAGTTGCACTGATAGGAGGCCTTTTCAGTGGATGTCCCATCCTTCTTAGTGCCTCCAATGAGATCCAGTTCAGAAAGGTTGTAAGAAGTTAGTACATGTTTATTTTAGTGAAAACGAATTGAAATCCATGCATAGATTTCTCACCATGTACATTTTCTATGAACTTTCGGAAGACCCCCTGTACTGAATATTGCCCAAATCCTGGGAGAGAAGTGGATGCGGTCCACTTCCTGTCTTCAGTTTGCCCACAGTGGAGGAGTGCACAGAGCAGGGAAAGGCAGCCCCAGAGAGAGGCATGCCCTCCAGCATGCAGCAGACTGCTGGCCCAGTCCTGGCTCCATGGGTTGCTGTGTGGGCCCAGCAAGCTGACCAACCTCCCTGAACCTTAATTTAATCCTAGGTAGCCCAATTCCACTCGCTATTATAGGACTGCTGTGCAGGGACAGTCAATTAACTTAAGAAAAGCAACCTAGCTCCAAGGTTGGCAACCGGGAATTCCAGTTGATTCCATGGGCGGACCCCCTGAGGAATTCCCAAGCTGAAGTCTCGTGGAAGATGAGGTTCAGTGTGACTAGACTGAAGCACCAATCCAATGAAGGGGAAGTCCCACCCACTCTGCCCTGTGCCTGTATAAAGGTGAGGCGGGGCGGCCGCGCCACTCATTGAAGCCGCCAGTTGGGAGAGGAGCAGAGCCAGGCCGGTGCTCCCGAAGGCAGCAAGATGTTGCGAGCCACAGCTCCCTGCTGGTTCCCACCTGCATACCCAGAAGCTAAGAAGGTGGCCGAGGAGGCGGCCCACGAGGCAAGCCGCCATTTGGGAGAGGAGCAGAGCCAGGTCAGTGTTCCCGAAGGCAGCAAGATGTTGCGAGCCACAGCTCCCTGCTGGTTCCCACCTGCATGCCCAGAAGCCAAGAAGGTGGCCGAGGAGGCGGCCCTCGAGGCAAGCCGCCAGTTGGGAGAGGAGCAGAGCCAGGCCGGTGCTCCCGAAGGCAGCAAGATGTTGCGAGCCACAGCTCCCTGCTGGTTCCCACCTGCATACCCAGAAGCTAAGAAGGTGGCCGAGGAGGCGCCCCACGAGGCAAGCCGCCATTTGGGAGAGGAGCAGAGCCAGGTCGGTGTTCCCGAAGGCAGCAAGAAGTTGCGAGCCACAGCTCCATGCTGGTTCCCACCTGCATGCCCAGAAGCCAAGAAGGTGGCCGAGGAGGCGGCCCTCGAGGCAAGCCACCAGTTGGGAGAGGAGCAGAGCCAGGCCGGTGCTCCCGAAGGCAGCAAGATGTTGCGAGCCACAGCTCCCTGCTGGTTCCCACCTGCATACCCAGAAGCTAAGAAGGTGGCCGAGGAGGCGCCCCAAGAGGCAAGCTGCCATTTGGGAGTGGAGCAGAGCCAGGTCGGTGTTCCCGAAGGCAGCAAGATGTTGCGAGCCACAGCTCCCTGCTGGTTCCCTCCTGCATACCCAGAAGCCAAGAAGGTGGCCGAGGAGGCGGCCCTCGAGGCTCCAGAATTCCCACTGCCCTCTCATCAGCCTGCCCAGAGCTTCGGGCTCTGCGTGCCCCAGATGCACAACCAGGCCTCAGCACTCGTGGACATCTGTGCGGAGCCCCAGAATAGGGGTCCGGCGGTGCCCCCAGCATGGCCCAAGATGGCGACGGAGGCTTGGTACTTCCCCGCGCAGAGGGGGTCGGCCTGCTGCTTGCCAGCCGCCCCAAGGCTGACAGAGAGGCCCTGTGGAGTCCGCATCTCAGCCCCCAGGGAGAGGAAGAGGATCGCCCACTTTCCCAGCCCCTGCTTGGTTGCAGGTCGCACCGATGCCAAGAGAACCCGGGTGGCCGGCAGCAGCCAACGCTCCAATGGCTCCAGGGTCGGCACACAGCCACGGAAGACTGGTCGCAACAGACGGGGGAGGGCATGCAAGACCTCCACCACACTCAGCTCTAAGCGAATCGTCCGTCGTCCATCCTTACCGACTTGGAAGAAACCCATTATCCTCCGAAGGTCTCGCTGCCAAGTCCCCACCGTCATCCGCCGAGGCTATCTCCAACTGTTCACCAAAGAGTGTCTCAAGTTCTGCGCCTCCCAGCAGGAGGCCGAGGAGAAGGCGCTGAACGAGGAGAAGGTGGCCTACGACTGCAGCCCCAACAAGAACATGTACCTGAATGTGGTCCTGAACACCCTCAAGAGACTGAAGGGCCTGACCCCCAGCTCCATGCCGGGCCTCAGCAGGGCCGCCCTGTACAGCCGCCTCCAGGAGTTCCTGCTCACCCAGGACCAGCTCAAGGAGAACGGCTACCCCTTCCCGCACCCCGAGCGGCCCGGAGGCGCCGTCCTCTTCACTGGCCAGGGGAAGGGGCCCGGCGACTCCTCCTGCAGGGTCTGCTGCCGTTGTGGCACCGACTACCTGGTGTCCTCCTCGGGCCGCTGTCTACGCGACCAGTTGTGTTATTATCACTGGGGGCGGGTCCGCTCCAGCCAAGTGGCTGGAGGCCGGGTTAGCCAGTACACCTGCTGTGCAGCTGCTCCTGGCTCAGTGGGCTGCCAGGTGGCAAAGCAGCACGTGCGGGACGGCCGCAAGGAGAGCCTCCATGGCTTCGTGAAGACCTTCAAGAAAGAGTTTTCCACAGACGCTTATCCAGGAATCTACGCCCTGGACTGTGAGATGTGCTACACCACGCATGGCCTGGAGCTGACCCGCGTCACCGTGGTGGACGCCGACATGCAAGTGGTGTACGACACCTTCGTCAAGCCCGACAACGAGATCGTGGACTACAACACCAGGTTTTCCGGAGTGACCGAGGCCGACGTCGCCAAGACGAGCGTCACGTTGCCCGAAGTCCAAGCCATCCTGCTGAGCTTTTTCAGCGCCCAAACCATCCTCATCGGGCACAGCCTGGAGAGCGATCTGCTGGCCCTCAAGCTGATCCACAGCACCGTGGTGGACACGGCCGTGCTCTTCCCGCACTACCTGGGTTTCCCCTACAAGCGTTCCCTCAGGAATCTCGCGGCCGACTACCTGGGACAGATCATCCAGGACAGCCAGGACGGCCACAACTCCAGCGAGGACGCAAACGCCTGCCTGCAGCTGGCGATGTGGAAGGTTCGACAGCGCGCCCAGATCCAGCCACGCCACCGGTCCGCCTCTCCCGCCGCCCTGGCCTGTCCTGAGCCCCAGGCCTCTTCCCAAACTGCCATCGATCCCGAGAGCTAGCCCTGTCCACCTCGCCGCAAAGCGAAAGAAACTGGAGCAGCCGGCGGCAGGAGAGGGCCAAAAGCCAAGACTAACCCCGACCCCGGACTCCCAGTCCCCCGGAGTCCCTGCCGCGGGCCGTCGTCCCTGTCCCCATCCCTCTGCCCCTCCCAGACCTCTGTCCTTCCACCAATGGGCTCCCCGAGGCCCCAGCCGCCACTCCCAGTCCCCGGAGACCCTGCCGCCGCCCCTGGCGCCTGTGCCCATCCCTCTGCCCCTCCCAGACCTCTGGCCTTCCACCACTAGCCTCCCCCAGCCCACCTGGACTTCCCCGGCCTCTGACAACAAGGCCAGCCCCCAGGCCCACCAGCCTCCTGATCGTCTTCGTTCTTGGGCCTCTTCCCCTTCTGTGGGGCTGTCTGAACCTCCCCTCCCCCACCCGATTTTTCCCCCGCCCCCGGGGCAGGCGCAGAATTAATGTCTGTATGAAGTTAAAAATTAAAAATAAAAAAAAAGCTAAAAACAACTGAAAGTCCTTTGCTTTTGAATGTGCGCTTACCTGGTTTTCTCTAGAGGCACCACTGTGAGGTGGCTCAAGACCTTAGGCTCTGGAGTTAGACATCTGGGTTCCCATTCCAATTCCACCACTGACTAGCTTTGTCATATTGGACGCATAACTTTTTTGCGCTTCTACTTCTTGATCTTTCAAGTGTCATCAGAAGATAATTAGACACCCACACAATAGCAATGGGAGATTTTAACACCCCACCGTCAACATGAAACAGATCAACGAGACAGAAAGTTGAAAAGGATATCCAGGAACTGAACTTAGCTCTGCACCAAGCAGACCGAATAGACATCTACATTAACTCTCCACCCCAAATCAACAGAATATACATTCTTCTCAGCACCACATCACACTTATTCCAAAACTGACCACATAGTTGGAAGGAAAGCACTACTCCGCAAATGCAAAAGAACAGAAATTACAACCAACTGTCTCTCAGACCCCAGGGCAGTCAAACTGGACCTCAGGATGAAGAAACTCACTCAAAACCGCTCAACTACACGGAAACGGAGCAATCTGCTCCTGAGTGACTACTGGGTACATAGCGAAATGAAGACAGAATAAAGATGTTCTTTGAAACCAATGAGAACAAAGACACAACATACCAGAATCTCTGGGATACATTGAAAGCAGTGTGTAGAGGGAAACGTAGCATTAAATGCCCACAAGAGAAAGCAGGAAAGATCTAAAATGGACACCCTCACGTCCCAATTCAAAGAACCAGGGAAGCAAGAGCAAACACAATGCCTGAATCAGTCAGTCAACTTCCAACAGGGCTCCAAGAGAGAATGAACCACCATGCCTCTTTAAATCCACGTTTCTATTTGGAATCTTCAATGAGAGATGAGACACTAAGCAGCTAGTTTTGGTGGAATGGCTGATTTTGTCAATGTTTTCGGTGTGTGAGTGTGTGTGTGTGTGTATGTATAGATAACTAAATTAAACTGATAATCTGGATGCTTACATTTCCATTCATTTAATTTGTGTATGTGAGCCCACGCACACGTATATACACACACACTAACACTTCCAGAACACTGACTTAGTGAAGAACTGGATTTCCAGTGTGTCAGACAAATTTCAGAAAGCGCTGAAGAAGGGCATTTCTGATGGATTTCACCGTTCCTGGAATTTTATTTTCCTTTATAACTTAGAGTTCTTCTCTGGAGATTTAATAGATAAAAGTCTTTTGCAGTGTACGTTATTTCATTTTATTTTTATAATTTATTTAAATTGTCATTTTAAATTGACAAATAAAAATGATAGATATTTATGGTGTACAACATGATGTTTCATATATGTATACATTGTGGAATGACACAAAAATCAAGCTAATTAACACATTCGTTTCCTCACATACTGATTTTATGGTGATGAGAACATGTTTCAAATCTACTCTGATAGCACATTTCAAGTATACAGTACATAGTTACCCACTGTGGTTGCCGTGCTGTTCAACATATCTCTAGAACTATACGTATCTGAAATTTTGTATCATTAGACTAACATCTCCCAATCCCTCCCCGGCCCCTGCCTCGGGTAAGCAGCGTTCTGCTCTCTACGACTCTGAGTTCCACTTTTTTACATTGCACATAGAAGTGAGATTGTGCAGTATTTGTATTTCTGTGTTTGCTTTTTAAAACTTTATGATGTATTGATGTATTTTTTCAGACAGTGTCGGAGTCTGTCACCAAGGCTGGAGTACAGTGACACAAACACGGCTCACCACGGCCTCCACCTCCCGGGGTCAAGAGATCCTCCCACTTCAGCCTCCTGAGTAGCTAGGACTACAGGCGTCCAACACCACACCTGGCTAATTTTTGTATTTTTTGTAGAGATGGTTGATCTCCAACTCCTGGGCTCAACTCTTCCTCCTCCCTTCTCCTCCCAAAGTCCTGGGATTACAGGCCTGAGCCACTGTGTCTGGCCTTTGCTTTATTTCACACAGTAGAACATCCTCTAGGCTCATTCATGTTGCTAATGATAAGATTTCTTTCTTTTTCAAGGCTGAATAGGATTCTATTGGATATATGTACCTATATAGATAGATAGATAGATAGATAGATATACATTTATTATTATTGTTTTGGGGGGGATATGGTTTCGCTCGTGTTCCCCAGGCTGGAGTGCAGTGGCATGATTTCGGCTCACTACAACCTCTGCCTCCCAGGCTGAAGTGATTCTCCTGCCTCAGCTGAGATTAAAGGCATGTCCCATCATGTGCGGCCAATTTTGTGTTTCTAGGAGAGATGGGTTTTCACCATGTTGGCCAGGCTGGTCTCGAACTCCAACAATTCTACTTCAACTATTTATTGGATACAAATATTTATGTGTGAGAAACAAGATTTTCAAGAGTGAAAGATTTAAAAACGACTTAATTGTACATCAGTAAGAGGCTGGCTAACTAAATCAGAGTACGTTCATCCTTACAGAAGAATACTATGCAGCTAGAACAAAACCAAATGGAGGAAACTCTTCCAAATGGTAACTTGGAATGATGTTCAAGACTTATTGTAAAATAAGTTTACAGTAAGGTGTAAGGTACCTTATGGCAAAATTCTCTCAGAAATGTGTGTGTGTGGATTTCAAGTCATCCCAGTCCTAGAACATTGTGCTCTTTAGAGATGCCATACCTGTCTTTCCCTTTGTAATATCAAAGCGGTAATATCTTCTCTGGAGGCTTGTTGGGTGAATTTAATGGAAGAAAGTTAAGGAGGTACCAGAACCATTGCTGTTTCCCCTCCGTAGCCCTGCCACCCACTAAAGAAAGTTGGATGAGATTACTTAATGATTTCCCATTAAGTTGTATTTCCAAATATCATGATTACCATTTGAATGTAGTTGGTATGGAGCTTCGTGAGTGTGTGCTTCGTTTATTATGCATCACGTTCAGCTCCTTGTTATTTGCCTCCTAGTTATCATAGTAAAACTCTACTCCTCTACTCCGAGGAGCCCCTACCATCCGTATCGTCACTTTCCGGCCCAGCACTCTTCATGCTCGTTCGTTTAAAGCATTCTACATTGGGCAAATGAATCTTGGAAGGCAAAAGCTACTGAATTTAGCGAGTTTGTGGAGGCGTTCCCACCGATCAGCCAGGTGGAGTTCCACACACCCGATGACTGCACAACTCCTATAAGGCAGCAATATGCTGCAAACCCAGACGGCCACTCTTCTCACCCCTCGTCCCTTTGCTGTTCTGGATAATGAGGTCAATAGTCACCTAGGCAACTTGCAAAACTAACTGAAATGGAGAAAGGCCTTCCGGCTGGTGACTAGCCGAGGTCCACCTGGCCCCAATAAGCTGCTGAACAAGAAGGGCTGCCAGAAATTTCCCCCTAGGGAATTTGGTGGAGACGAAGACCTGCTCACTGGACAACGGTTCCTCCCAGGATACCCCCAAGCTGAAGAAGCGGGCTCTGAGCCACCCCCTTTCACCCTCCTTTTCCCCACCCTGGCCTGCTGAAGGTGCGCGTCAGGATGCGGACTACTGAGCCCTAAAGAAATAAGTCCTTCCACTTTGACCCCACGGAGGATTGCCTGCGCGGATCTTCAACGAGTCTACCAGTGTCTAGACACGGGAGCAGTTCTGTCTGGCACAGCAGCTCCCTCAAGGAAGACAAGAGTGAGGAGAAAGGAAACTCAAGTCTGACCATTCTGCCCTGGGAGACAAGAGGAGGATCTCATCTCTCATCTTTCCAAGCAAGGCAACGAGACTTTCTCTCATCTTTCCAAGCAAGGCAAGGAGACTTTTTCTCATGAGGAAACAAAAAGAAGTTGGAAGGAACGAAACCAGCCTGGAAGGTGAATTCCTAAGGATTGCCCATTGAAACTGACAAAATGGCCCTTGTTTGACGAGAGGAATGAGCAGAGCATTGATGTGGTCAAAAAGGACTCGAGTGAGACTTTCCCAGCATGTTTCTACCAAAGCTTTGTCTAAGTTTCGCAAAACACTCTCCTAATAAGCAGATGTTTGGCTCTTCAGAAAGTCAACATGCAAAATGCCTTGAGCGTCCCATAACACTGATGCCATGATGTTGCCTTTGGTCTGCCCTCCTTTTCCTTTGACTGGACCACTGCCATCTCTTGGTAGCCATCGCTTTGATGACGCTTTGTCTTCAGGATCATATTGGCAAAGCCATGTTCCAAATTCCGGTTACAATTTGTCAAACAGGTGCCCCAGGATCGTGATCCCTCCTGTTGAAAATTTCCACTGATAGCTCTCGTCCTCACTGCAGCTGATCTGGGCACAATGGTTTTCACAGCCACTGCAGGATTCATCTTCCACATCTTCTCATCTCTTCTTGAAACAAGCCATACCTCCGTAAAGAGTTGATTTCTTTGGGCTAGTGTCCTTAGAAGCTTTTCTTCAAACATCAATGATTTCTTCATTCTTCCACCCAAGCTTCACCGTCAATTGGATGTTTGCTCTTGCTGCAATTTTAGCGGAATTCAAGTTGCACTGATAGGAGGCCTTTTCAGTGGATGTCCCATCCTTCTTAGTGCCTCCAATGAGATCCAGTTCAGAAAGGTTGTAAGAAGTTAGTACATGTTTATTTTAGTGAAAACGAATTGAAATCCATGCATAGATTTCTCACCATGTACATTTTCTATGAACTTTCGGAAGACCCCCTGTACTGAATATTGCCCAAATCCTGGGAGAGAAGTGGATGCGGTCCACTTCCTGTCTTCAGTTTGCCCACAGTGGAGGAGTGCACAGAGCAGGGAAAGGCAGCCCCAGAGAGAGGCATGCCCTCCAGCATGCAGCAGACTGCTGGCCCAGTCCTGGCTCCATGGGTTGCTGTGTGGGCCCAGCAAGCTGACCAACCTCCCTGAACCTTAATTTAATCCTAGGTAGCCCAATTCCACTCGCTATTATAGGACTGCTGTGCAGGGACAGTCAATTAACTTAAGAAAAGCAACCTAGCTCCAAGGTTGGCAACCGGGAATTCCAGTTGATTCCATGGGCGGACCCCCTGAGGAATTCCCAAGCTGAAGTCTCGTGGAAGATGAGGTTCAGTGTGACTAGACTGAAGCACCAATCCAATGAAGGGGAAGTCCCACCCACTCTGCCCTGTGCCTGTATAAAGGTGAGGCGGGGCGGCCGCGCCACTCATTGAAGCCGCCAGTTGGGAGAGGAGCAGAGCCAGGCCGGTGCTCCCGAAAGCAGCAAGATGTTGCGAGCCACAGCTCCCTGCTGGTTCCCACCTGCATACCCAGAAGCTAAGAAGGTGGCCGAGGAGGCGGCCCACGAGGCAAGCCGCCATTTGGGAGAGGAGCAGAGCCAGGTCAGTGTTCCCGAAGGCAGCAAGATGTTGCGAGCCACAGCTCCCTGCTGGTTCCCACCTGCATGCCCAGAAGCCAAGAAGGTGGCCGAGGAGGCGGCCCTCGAGGCAAGCCGCCAGTTGGGAGAGGAGCAGAGCCAGGCCGGTGCTCCCGAAGGCAGCAAGATGTTGCGAGCCACAGCTCCCTGCTGGTTCCCACCTGCATACCCAGAAGCTAAGAAGGTGGCCGAGGAGGCGCCCCACGAGGCAAGCCGCCATTTGGGAGAGGAGCAGAGCCAGGTCGGTGTTCCCGAAGGCAGCAAGAAGTTGCGAGCCACAGCTCCATGCTGGTTCCCACCTGCATGCCCAGAAGCCAAGAAGGTGGCCGAGGAGGCGGCCCTCGAGGCAAGCCACCAGTTGG
Organism: Pongo pygmaeus; assembly: GCF_028885625.2. NCBI lineage: Eukaryota > Metazoa > Chordata > Mammalia > Primates > Hominidae > Pongo > Pongo pygmaeus. The sequence continues at coordinate 54,033,164 of NC_072380.2, forward strand.
GAGAGGAGCAGAGCCAGGCCGGTGCTCCCGAAGGCAGCAAGATGTTGCGAGCCACAGCTCCCTGCTGGTTCCCACCTGCATACCCAGAAGCTAAGAAGGTGGCCGAGGAGGCGCCCCAAGAGGCAAGCTGCCATTTGGGAGTGGAGCAGAGCCAGGTCGGTGTTCCCGAAGGCAGCAAGATGTTGCGAGCCACAGCTCCCTGCTGGTTCCCTCCTGCATACCCAGAAGCCAAGAAGGTGGCCGAGGAGGCGGCCCTCGAGGCTCCAGAATTCCCACTGCCCTCTCATCAGCCTGCCCAGAGCTTCGGGCTCTGCGTGCCCCAGATGCACAACCAGGCCTCAGCACTCGTGGACATCTGTGCGGAGCCCCAGAATAGGGGTCCGGCGGTGCCCCCAGCATGGCCCAAGATGGCGACGGAGGCTTGGTACTTCCCCGCGCAGAGGGGGTCGGCCTGCTGCTTGCCAGCCGCCCCAAGGCTGACAGAGAGGCCCTGTGGAGTCCGCATCTCAGCCCCCAGGGAGAGGAAGAGGATCGCCCACTTTCCCAGCCCCTGCTTGGTTGCAGGTCGCACCGATGCCAAGAGAACCCGGGTGGCCGGCAGCAGCCAACGCTCCAATGGCTCCAGGGTCGGCACACAGCCACGGAAGACTGGTCGCAACAGACGGGGGAGGGCATGCAAGACCTCCACCACACTCAGCTCTAAGCGAATCGTCCGTCGTCCATCCTTACCGACTTGGAAGAAACCCATTATCCTCCGAAGGTCTCGCTGCCAAGTCCCCACCGTCATCCGCCGAGGCTATCTCCAACTGTTCACCAAAGAGTGTCTCAAGTTCTGCGCCTCCCAGCAGGAGGCCGAGGAGAAGGCGCTGAACGAGGAGAAGGTGGCCTACGACTGCAGCCCCAACAAGAACATGTACCTGAATGTGGTCCTGAACACCCTCAAGAGACTGAAGGGCCTGACCCCCAGCTCCATGCCGGGCCTCAGCAGGGCCGCCCTGTACAGCCGCCTCCAGGAGTTCCTGCTCACCCAGGACCAGCTCAAGGAGAACGGCTACCCCTTCCCGCACCCCGAGCGGCCCGGAGGCGCCGTCCTCTTCACTGGCCAGGGGAAGGGGCCCGGCGACTCCTCCTGCAGGGTCTGCTGCCGTTGTGGCACCGACTACCTGGTGTCCTCCTCGGGCCGCTGTCTACGCGACCAGTTGTGTTATTATCACTGGGGGCGGGTCCGCTCCAGCCAAGTGGCTGGAGGCCGGGTTAGCCAGTACACCTGCTGTGCAGCTGCTCCTGGCTCAGTGGGCTGCCAGGTGGCAAAGCAGCACGTGCGGGACGGCCGCAAGGAGAGCCTCCATGGCTTCGTGAAGACCTTCAAGAAAGAGTTTTCCACAGACGCTTATCCAGGAATCTACGCCCTGGACTGTGAGATGTGCTACACCACGCATGGCCTGGAGCTGACCCGCGTCACCGTGGTGGACGCCGACATGCAAGTGGTGTACGACACCTTCGTCAAGCCCGACAACGAGATCGTGGACTACAACACCAGGTTTTCCGGAGTGACCGAGGCCGACGTCGCCAAGACGAGCGTCACGTTGCCCGAAGTCCAAGCCATCCTGCTGAGCTTTTTCAGCGCCCAAACCATCCTCATCGGGCACAGCCTGGAGAGCGATCTGCTGGCCCTCAAGCTGATCCACAGCACCGTGGTGGACACGGCCGTGCTCTTCCCGCACTACCTGGGTTTCCCCTACAAGCGTTCCCTCAGGAATCTCGCGGCCGACTACCTGGGACAGATCATCCAGGACAGCCAGGACGGCCACAACTCCAGCGAGGACGCAAACGCCTGCCTGCAGCTGGCGATGTGGAAGGTTCGACAGCGCGCCCAGATCCAGCCACGCCACCGGTCCGCCTCTCCCGCCGCCCTGGCCTGTCCTGAGCCCCAGGCCTCTTCCCAAACTGCCATCGATCCCGAGAGCTAGCCCTGTCCACCTCGCCGCAAAGCGAAAGAAACTGGAGCAGCCGGCGGCAGGAGAGGGCCAAAAGCCAAGACTAACCCCGACCCCGGACTCCCAGTCCCCCGGAGTCCCTGCCGCGGGCCGTCGTCCCTGTCCCCATCCCTCTGCCCCTCCCAGACCTCTGTCCTTCCACCAATGGGCTCCCCGAGGCCCCAGCCGCCACTCCCAGTCCCCGGAGACCCTGCCGCCGCCCCTGGCGCCTGTGCCCATCCCTCTGCCCCTCCCAGACCTCTGGCCTTCCACCACTAGCCTCCCCCAGCCCACCTGGACTTCCCCGGCCTCTGACAACAAGGCCAGCCCCCAGGCCCACCAGCCTCCTGATCGTCTTCGTTCTTGGGCCTCTTCCCCTTCTGTGGGGCTGTCTGAACCTCCCCTCCCCCACCCGATTTTTCCCCCGCCCCCGGGGCAGGCGCAGAATTAATGTCTGTATGAAGTTAAAAATTAAAAATAAAAAAAAAGCTAAAAACAACTGAAAGTCCTTTGCTTTTGAATGTGCGCTTACCTGGTTTTCTCTAGAGGCACCACTGTGAGGTGGCTCAAGACCTTAGGCTCTGGAGTTAGACATCTGGGTTCCCATTCCAATTCCACCACTGACTAGCTTTGTCATATTGGACGCATAACTTTTTTGCGCTTCTACTTCTTGATCTTTCAAGTGTCATCAGAAGATAATTAGACACCCACACAATAGCAATGGGAGATTTTAACACCCCACCGTCAACATGAAACAGATCAACGAGACAGAAAGTTGAAAAGGATATCCAGGAACTGAACTTAGCTCTGCACCAAGCAGACCGAATAGACATCTACATTAACTCTCCACCCCAAATCAACAGAATATACATTCTTCTCAGCACCACATCACACTTATTCCAAAACTGACCACATAGTTGGAAGGAAAGCACTACTCCGCAAATGCAAAAGAACAGAAATTACAACCAACTGTCTCTCAGACCCCAGGGCAGTCAAACTGGACCTCAGGATGAAGAAACTCACTCAAAACCGCTCAACTACACGGAAACGGAGCAATCTGCTCCTGAGTGACTACTGGGTACATAGCGAAATGAAGACAGAATAAAGATGTTCTTTGAAACCAATGAGAACAAAGACACAACATACCAGAATCTCTGGGATACATTGAAAGCAGTGTGTAGAGGGAAACGTAGCATTAAATGCCCACAAGAGAAAGCAGGAAAGATCTAAAATGGACACCCTCACGTCCCAATTCAAAGAACCAGGGAAGCAAGAGCAAACACAATGCCTGAATCAGTCAGTCAACTTCCAACAGGGCTCCAAGAGAGAATGAACCACCATGCCTCTTTAAATCCACGTTTCTATTTGGAATCTTCAATGAGAGATGAGACACTAAGCAGCTAGTTTTGGTGGAATGGCTGATTTTGTCAATGTTTTCGGTGTGTGAGTGTGTGTGTGTGTGTATGTATAGATAACTAAATTAAACTGATAATCTGGATGCTTACATTTCCATTCATTTAATTTGTGTATGTGAGCCCACGCACACGTATATACACACACACTAACACTTCCAGAACACTGACTTAGTGAAGAACTGGATTTCCAGTGTGTCAGACAAATTTCAGAAAGCGCTGAAGAAGGGCATTTCTGATGGATTTCACCGTTCCTGGAATTTTATTTTCCTTTATAACTTAGAGTTCTTCTCTGGAGATTTAATAGATAAAAGTCTTTTGCAGTGTACGTTATTTCATTTTATTTTTATAATTTATTTAAATTGTCATTTTAAATTGACAAATAAAAATGATAGATATTTATGGTGTACAACATGATGTTTCATATATGTATACATTGTGGAATGACACAAAAATCAAGCTAATTAACACATTCGTTTCCTCACATACTGATTTTATGGTGATGAGAACATGTTTCAAATCTACTCTGATAGCACATTTCAAGTATACAGTACATAGTTACCCACTGTGGTTGCCGTGCTGTTCAACATATCTCTAGAACTATACGTATCTGAAATTTTGTATCATTAGACTAACATCTCCCAATCCCTCCCCGGCCCCTGCCTCGGGTAAGCAGCGTTCTGCTCTCTACGACTCTGAGTTCCACTTTTTTACATTGCACATAGAAGTGAGATCGTGCAGTATTTGTATTTCTGTGTTTGCTTTTTAAAACTTTATGATGTATTGATGTATTTTTTCAGACAGTGTCGGAGTCTGTCACCAAGGCTGGAGTACAGTGACACAAACACGGCTCACCACGGCCTCCACCTCCCGGGGTCAAGAGATCCTCCCACTTCAGCCTCCTGAGTAGCTAGGACTACAGGCGTCCAACACCACACCTGGCTAATTTTTGTATTTTTTGTAGAGATGGTTGATCTCCAACTCCTGGGCTCAACTCTTCCTCCTCCCTTCTCCTCCCAAAGTCCTGGGATTACAGGCCTGAGCCACTGTGTCTGGCCTTTGCTTTATTTCACACAGTAGAACATCCTCTAGGCTCATTCATGTTGCTAATGATAAGATTTCTTTCTTTTTCAAGGCTGAATAGGATTCTATTGGATATATGTACCTATATAGATAGATAGATAGATAGATAGATATACATTTATTATTATTGTTTTGGGGGGGATATGGTTTCGCTCGTGTTCCCCAGGCTGGAGTGCAGTGGCATGATTTCGGCTCACTACAACCTCTGCCTCCCAGGCTGAAGTGATTCTCCTGCCTCAGCTGAGATTAAAGGCATGTCCCATCATGTGCGGCCAATTTTGTGTTTCTAGGAGAGATGGGTTTTCACCATGTTGGCCAGGCTGGTCTCGAACTCCAACAATTCTACTTCAACTATTTATTGGATACAAATATTTATGTGTGAGAAACAAGATTTTCAAGAGTGAAAGATTTAAAAACGACTTAATTGTACATCAGTAAGAGGCTGGCTAACTAAATCAGAGTACGTTCATCCTTACAGAAGAATACTATGCAGCTAGAACAAAACCAAATGGAGGAAACTCTTCCAAATGGTAACTTGGAATGATGTTCAAGACTTATTGTAAAATAAGTTTACAGTAAGGTGTAAGGTACCTTATGGCAAAATTCTCTCAGAAATGTGTGTGTGTGGATTTCAAGTCATCCCAGTCCTAGAACATTGTGCTCTTTAGAGATGCCATACCTGTCTTTCCCTTTGTAATATCAAAGCGGTAATATCTTCTCTGGAGGCTTGTTGGGTGAATTTAATGGAAGAAAGTTAAGGAGGTACCAGAACCATTGCTGTTTCCCCTCCGTAGCCCTGCCACCCACTAAAGAAAGTTGGATGAGATTACTTAATGATTTCCCATTAAGTTGTATTTCCAAATATCATGATTACCATTTGAATGTAGTTGGTATGGAGCTTCGTGAGTGTGTGCTTCGTTTATTATGCATCACGTTCAGCTCCTTGTTATTTGCCTCCTAGTTATCATAGTAAAACTCTACTCCTCTACTCCGAGGAGCCCCTACCATCCGTATCGTCACTTTCCGGCCCAGCACTCTTCATGCTCGTTCGTTTAAAGCATTCTACATTGGGCAAATGAATCTTGGAAGGCAAAAGCTACTGAATTTAGCGAGTTTGTGGAGGCGTTCCCACCGATCAGCCAGGTGGAGTTCCACACACCCGATGACTGCACAACTCCTATAAGGCAGCAATATGCTGCAAACCCAGACGGCCACTCTTCTCACCCCTCGTCCCTTTGCTGTTCTGGATAATGAGGTCAATAGTCACCTAGGCAACTTGCAAAACTAACTGAAATGGAGAAAGGCCTTCCGGCTGGTGACTAGCCGAGGTCCACCTGGCCCCAATAAGCTGCTGAACAAGAAGGGCTGCCAGAAATTTCCCCCTAGGGAATTTGGTGGAGACGAAGACCTGCTCACTGGACAACGGTTCCTCCCAGGATACCCCCAAGCTGAAGAAGCGGGCTCTGAGCCACCCCCTTTCACCCTCCTTTTCCCCACCCTGGCCTGCTGAAGGTGCGCGTCAGGATGCGGACTACTGAGCCCTAAAGAAATAAGTCCTTCCACTTTGACCCCACGGAGGATTGCCTGCGCGGATCTTCAACGAGTCTACCAGTGTCTAGACACGGGAGCAGTTCTGTCTGGCACAGCAGCTCCCTCAAGGAAGACAAGAGTGAGGAGAAAGGAAACTCAAGTCTGACCATTCTGCCCTGGGAGACAAGAGGAGGATCTCATCTCTCATCTTTCCAAGCAAGGCAACGAGACTTTCTCTCATCTTTCCAAGCAAGGCAAGGAGACTTTTTCTCATGAGGAAACAAAAAGAAGTTGGAAGGAACGAAACCAGCCTGGAAGGTGAATTCCTAAGGATTGCCCATTGAAACTGACAAAATGGCCCTTGTTTGACGAGAGGAATGAGCAGAGCATTGATGTGGTCAAAAAGGACTCGAGTGAGACTTTCCCAGCATGTTTCTACCAAAGCTTTGTCTAAGTTTCGCAAAACACTCTCCTAATAAGCAGATGTTTGGCTCTTCAGAAAGTCAACATGCAAAATGCCTTGAGCGTCCCATAACACTGATGCCATGATGTTGCCTTTGGTCTGCCCTCCTTTTCCTTTGACTGGACCACTGCCATCTCTTGGTAGCCATCGCTTTGATGACGCTTTGTCTTCAGGATCATATTGGCAAAGCCATGTTCCAAATTCCGGTTACAATTTGTCAAACAGGTGCCCCAGGATCGTGATCCCTCCTGTTGAAAATTTCCACTGATAGCTCTCGTCCTCACTGCAGCTGATCTGGGCACAATGGTTTTCACAGCCACTGCAGGATTCATCTTCCACATCTTCTCATCTCTTCTTGAAACAAGCCATACCTCCGTAAAGAGTTGATTTCTTTGGGCTAGTGTCCTTAGAAGCTTTTCTTCAAACATCAATGATTTCTTCATTCTTCCACCCAAGCTTCACCGTCAATTGGATGTTTGCTCTTGCTGCAATTTTAGCGGAATTCAAGTTGCACTGATAGGAGGCCTTTTCAGTGGATGTCCCATCCTTCTTAGTGCCTCCAATGAGATCCAGTTCAGAAAGGTTGTAAGAAGTTAGTACATGTTTATTTTAGTGAAAACGAATTGAAATCCATGCATAGATTTCTCACCATGTACATTTTCTATGAACTTTCGGAAGACCCCCTGTACTGAATATTGCCCAAATCCTGGGAGAGAAGTGGATGCGGTCCACTTCCTGTCTTCAGTTTGCCCACAGTGGAGGAGTGCACAGAGCAGGGAAAGGCAGCCCCAGAGAGAGGCATGCCCTCCAGCATGCAGCAGACTGCTGGCCCAGTCCTGGCTCCATGGGTTGCTGTGTGGGCCCAGCAAGCTGACCAACCTCCCTGAACCTTAATTTAATCCTAGGTAGCCCAATTCCACTCGCTATTATAGGACTGCTGTGCAGGGACAGTCAATTAACTTAAGAAAAGCAACCTAGCTCCAAGGTTGGCAACCGGGAATTCCAGTTGATTCCATGGGCGGACCCCCTGAGGAATTCCCAAGCTGAAGTCTCGTGGAAGATGAGGTTCAGTGTGACTAGACTGAAGCACCAATCCAATGAAGGGGAAGTCCCACCCACTCTGCCCTGTGCCTGTATAAAGGTGAGGCGGGGCGGCCGCGCCACTCATTGAAGCCACCAGTTGGGAGAGGAGCAGAGCCAGGCCGGTGCTCCCGAAGGCAGCAAGATGTTGCGAGCCACAGCTCCCTGCTGGTTCCCACCTGCATACCCAGAAGCTAAGAAGGTGGCCGAGGAGGCGGCCCACGAGGCAAGCCGCCATTTGGGAGAGGAGCAGAGCCAGGTCAGTGTTCCCGAAGGCAGCAAGATGTTGCGAGCCACAGCTCCCTGCTGGTTCCCACCTGCATGCCCAGAAGCCAAGAAGGTGGCCGAGGAGGCGGCCCTCGAGGCAAGCCGCCAGTTGGGAGAGGAGCAGAGCCAGGCCGGTGCTCCCGAAGGCAGCAAGATGTTGCGAGCCACAGCTCCCTGCTGGTTCCCACCTGCATACCCAGAAGCTAAGAAGGTGGCCGAGGAGGCGCCCCACGAGGCAAGCCGCCATTTGGGAGAGGAGCAGAGCCAGGTCGGTGTTCCCGAAGGCAGCAAGAAGTTGCGAGCCACAGCTCCATGCTGGTTCCCACCTGCATGCCCAGAAGCCAAGAAGGTGGCCGAGGAGGCGGCCCTCGAGGCAAGCCACCAGTTGGGAGAGGAGCAGAGCCAGGCCGGTGCTCCCGAAGGCAGCAAGATGTTGCGAGCCACAGCTCCCTGCTGGTTCCCACCTGCATACCCAGAAGCTAAGAAGGTGGCCGAGGAGGCGCCCCACGAGGCAAGCCGCCATTTGGGAGTGGAGCAGAGCCAGGTCGGTGTTCCCGAAGGCAGCAAGATGTTGCGAGCCACAGCTCCCTGCTGGTTCCCTCCTGCTTACCCAGAAGCCAAGAAGGTGGCCGAGGAGGCGGCCCTCGAGGCTCCAGAATTCCCACTGCCCTCTCATCAGCCTGCCCAGAGCTTCGGGCTCTGCGTGCCCCAGATGCACAACCAGGCCTCAGCACTCGTGGACATCCGGGCGGAGCCCCAGAATAGGGGTCCGGCGGTGCCCCCAGCGTGGCCCAAGATGGCGACGGAGGCGTGGTACTTCCCCGCGCAGAGGGGGTCGGCCTGCTGCTTGCCAGCCGCCCCAAGGCTGACGAAGAGGCCCTGTGGAGTCCGCATCTCAGCCCCCAGGGAGAGGAAGAGGATCGCCCACTTTCCCAGCCCCTGCTTGGTCGCAGGTCGCACCGATGCCAAGAGAACCCGGGTGGCCGGCAGCAGCCAACGCTCCAATGGCTCCAGGGTCGGCACACAGCCACGGAAGACTGGTCGCAACAGACGGGGGAGGGCATGCAAGACCTCCACCACACTCAGCTCTAAGCGAATCGTCCGTCGTCCATCCTTACCGACTTGGAAGAAACCCATTATCCTCCGAAGGTCTCGCTGCCAAGTCCCCACCGTCATCCGCCGAGGCTATCTCCAACTGTTCACCAAAGAGTGTCTCAAGTTCTGCGCCTCCCAGCAGGAGGCCGAGGAGAAGGCGCTGAACGAGGAGAAGGTGGCCTACGACTGCAGCCCCAACAAGAACATGTACCTGAATGTGGTCCTGAACACCCTCAAGAGACTGAAGGGCCTGACCCCCAGCTCCATGCCGGGCCTCAGCAGGGCCGCCCTGTACAGCCGCCTCCAGGAGTTCCTGCTCACCCAGGACCAGCTCAAGGAGAACGGCTACCCCTTCCCGCACCCCGAGCGGCCCGGAGGCGCCGTCCTCTTCACTGGCCAGGGGAAGGGGCCCGGCGACTCCTCCTGCAGGGTCTGCTGCCGTTGTGGCACCGACTACCTGGTGTCCTCCTCGGGCCGCTGTCTACGCGACCAGTTGTGTTATTATCACTGGGGGCGGGTCCGCTCCAGCCAAGTGGCTGGAGGCCGGGTTAGCCAGTACACCTGCTGTGCAGCTGCTCCTGGCTCAGTGGGCTGCCAGGTGGCGAAGCAGCACGTGCGGGACGGCCGCAAGGAGAGCCTCCATGGCTTCGTGAAGACCTTCAAGAAAGAGTTTTCCACAGACGCTTATCCAGGAATCTACGCCTTGGACTGTGAGATGTGCTACACCACGCATGGCCTGGAGCTGACCCGCGTCACCGTGGTGGACGCCGACATGCAAGTGGTGTACGACACCTTCGTCAAGCCCGACAACGAGATCGTGGACTACAACACCAGGTTTTCCGGAGTGACCGAGGCCGACGTCGCCAAGACGAGCGTCACGTTGCCCGAAGTCCAAGCCATCCTGCTGAGCTTTTTCAGCGCCCAAACCATCCTCATCGGGCACAGCCTGGAGAGCGATCTGCTGGCCCTCAAGCTGATCCACAGCACCGTGGTGGACACGGCCGTGCTCTTCCCGCACTACCTGGGTTTCCCCTACAAGCGTTCCCTCAGGAATCTCGCGGCCGACTACCTGGGACAGATCATCCAGGACAGCCAGGACGGCCACAACTCCAGCGAGGACGCAAACGCCTGCCTGCAGCTGGCGATGTGGAAGGTTCGACAGCGCGCCCAGATCCAGCCACGCCACCGGTCCGCCTCTCCCGCCGCCCTGGCCTGTCCTGAGCCCCAGGCCTCTTCCCAAACTGCCATCGATCCCGAGAGCTAGCCCTGTCCACCTCGCCGCAAAGCGAAAGAAACTGGAGCAGCCGGCGGCAGGAGAGGGCCAAAAGCCAAGACTAACCCCGACCCCGGACTCCCAGTCCCCCGGAGTCCCTGCCGCGGGCCGTCGTCCCTGTCCCCATCCCTCTGCCCCTCCCAGACCTCTGTCCTTCCACCAATGGGCTCCCCGAGGCCCCAGCCGCCACTCCCAGTCCCCGGAGACCCTGCCGCCGCCCCTGGCGCCTGTGCCCATCCCTCTGCCCCTCCCAGACCTCTGGCCTTCCACCACTAGCCTCCCCCAGCCCACCTGGACTTCCCCGGCCTCTGACAACAAGGCCAGCCCCCAGGCCCACCAGCCTCCTGATCGTCTTCGTTCTTGGGCCTCTTCCCCTTCTGTGGGGCTGTCTGAACCTCCCCTCCCCCACCCGATTTTTCCCCCGCCCCCGGGGCAGGCGCAGAATAAATGTCTGTATGAAGTTAAAAATTAAAAATAAAAAAAAAGCTAAAAACAACTCAAAGTCCTTTGCTTTTGAATGTGCGCTTACCTGGTTTTCTCTAGAGGCACCACTGTGAGGTGGCTCAAGCCCTTAGGCTCTGGAGTTAGACATCTGGGTTCCCATTCCAATTCCACCACTGACTAGCTTTGTCATATTGGACGCATAACCTTTTTGCGCTTCTACTTCTTGATCTTTCAAGTGTCATCAGAAGATAATTAGACACCCACACAATAGCAATGGGAGATTTTAACACCCCACCGTCAACATGAAACAGATCAACGAGACAGAAAGTTGAAAAGGATATCCAGGAACTGAACTTAGCTCTGCACCAAGCAGACCGAATAGACATCTACATTAACTCTCCACCCCAAATCAACAGAATATACATTCTTCTCAGCACCACATCACACTTATTCCAAAACTGACCACATAGTTGGAAGGAAAGCACTCCTCCGCAAATGCAAAAGAACAGAAATTACAACCAACTGTCTCTCAGACCCCAGGGCAGTCAAACTGGACCTCAGGATGAAGAAACTCACTCAAAACCGCTCAACTACACGGAAACGGAGCAATCTGCTCCTGAGTGACTACTGGGTACATAGCGAAATGAAGACAGAATAAAGATGTTCTTTGAAACCAATGAGAACAAAGACACAACATACCAGAATCTCTGGGATACATTGAAAGCAGTGTGTAGAGGGAAACGTAGCATTAAATGCCCACAAGAGAAAGCAGGAAAGATCTAAAATGGACACCCTCACGTCCCAATTCAAAGAACCAGGGAAGCAAGAGCAAACACAATCCCTGAATCAGTCAGTCAACTTCCAACAGGGCTCCAAGAGAGAATGAACCACCATGCCTCTTTAAATCCACGTTTCTATTTGGAATCTTCAATGAGAGATGAGACACTAAGCAGCTAGTTTTGGTGGAATGGCTGATTTTGTCAATGTTTTCGGTGTGTGAGTGTGTGTGTGTGTGTATGTATAGATAACTAAATTAAACTGATAATCTGGATGCTTACATTTCCATTCATTTAATTTGTGTATGTGAGCCCACGCACACGTATATACACACACACTAACACTTCCAGAACACTGACTTAGTGAAGAACTGGATTTCCAGTGTGTCAGACAAATTTCAGAAAGCGCTGAAGAAGGGCATTTCTGATGGATTTCACCGTTCCTGGAATTTTACTTTCCTTTATAACTTCGAGTTCTTCTCTGGAGATTTAATAGATAAAAGTCTTTTGCAGTGTACGTTATTTCATTGTATTTTTATAATTTATTTAAATTGTCATTTTAAATTGACAGATAAAAATGATAGATATTTATGGTGTACAACATGATGTTTCATATATGTATACATTGTGGAATGACACAAAAATCAAGCTAATTAACACATTCGTTTCCTCACATACTGATTTTATGGTGATAAGAACATGTTTCAAATCTACTCTGATAGCACATTTCAAGTATACAGTACATAGTTACCCACTGTGGTTGCCGTGCTGTTCAACATATCTCTAGAACTATTCGTATCTGAAATTTTGTATCATTAGACTAACATCTCCCAATCCCTCCCCGGCCCCTGCCTCGGGTAAGCAGCGTTCTGCTCTCTACGACTCTGAGTTCCACTTTTTTACATTGCACATAGAAGTGAGATCGTGCAGTATTTGTATTTCTGTGTTTGCTTTTTAAAACTTTATGATGTATTGATGTATTTTTTCAGACAGTGTCGGAGTCTGTCACCAAGGCTGGAGTACAGTGACACAAACACGGCTCACCACGGCCTCCACCTCCCGGGGTCAAGAGATCCTCCCACTTCAGCCTCCTGAGTAGCTAGGACTACAGGCGTCCAACACCACACCTGGCTAATTTTTGTATTTTTTGTAGAGATGGTTGATCTCCAACTCCTGGGCTCAACTCTTCCTCCTCCCTTCTCCTCCCAAAGTCCTGGGATTACAGGCCTGAGCCACTGTGTCTGGCCTTTGCTTTATTTCACACAGTAGAACATCCTCTAGGCTCATTCATGTTGCTAATGATAAGATTTCTTTCTTTTTCAAGGCTGAATAGGATTCTATTGGATATATGTACCTATATAGATAGAGAGATAGATAGATAGACATTTATTATTATTGTTTTGGGGGGGATATGGTTTCGCTCGTGTTCCCCAGGCTGGAGTGCAGTGGCATGATTTCGGCTCACTACAACCTCTGCCTCCCAGGCTGAAGTGATTCTCCTGCCTCAGCTGAGATTAAAGGCATGTCCCATCATGTGCGGCCAATTTTGTGTTTCTAGGAGAGATGGGTTTTCACCATGTTGGCCAGGCTGGTCTCGAACTCCAACAATTCTACTTCAACTATTTATTGGATACAAATATTTATGTGTGAGAAACAAGATTTTCAAGAGTGAAAGATTTAAAAACGACTTAATTGTACATCAGTAAGAGGCTGGCTAACTAAATCAGAGTACGTTCATCCTTACAGAAGAATACTATGCAGCTAGAACAAAACCAAATGGAGGAAACTCTTCCAAATGGTAACTTGGAATGATGTTCAAGACTTATTGTAAAATAAGTTTACAGTAAGGTGTAAGGTACCTTATGGCAAAATTCTCTCAGAAATGTGTGTGTGTGGATTTCAAGTCATCCCAGTCCTAGAACATTGTGCTCTTTAGAGATGCCATACCTGTCTTTCCCTTTGTAATATCAAAGCAGTAATATCTTCTCTGGAGGCTTGTTGGGTGAATTGAATGGAAGAAAGTTAAGGAGGTACCAGAACCATTGCTGTTTCCCCTCCGTAGCCCTGCCACCCACTAAAGAAAGTTGGATGAGATTACTTAATGATTTCCCATTAAGTTGTATTTCCAAATATCATGATTACCATTTGAATGTAGTTGGTATGGAGCTTCGTGAGTGTGTGCTTCGTTTATTATGCATCACGTTCAGCTCCTTGTTATTTGCCTCCTAGTTATCATAGTAAAACTCTACTCCTCTACTCCGAGGAGCCCCTACCATCCGTATCGTCACTTTCCGGCCCAGCACTCTTCATGCTCGTTCGTTTAAAGCATTCTACATTGGGCAAATGAATCTTGGAAGGCAAAAGCTACTGAATTTAGCGAGTTTGTGGAGGCGTTCCCACCGATCAGCCAGGTGGAGTTCCACACACCCGATGACTGCACAACTCCTATAAGGCAGCAATATGCTGCAAACCCAGACGGCCACTCTTCTCACCCCTCGTCCCTTTGCTGTTCTGGATAATGAGGTCAATAGTCACCTAGGCAACTTGCAAAACTAACTGAAATGGAGAAAGGCCTTCCGGCTGGTGACTAGCCGAGGTCCACCTGGCCCCAATAAGCTGCTGAACAAGAAGGGCTGCCAGAAATTTCCCCCTAGGGAATTTGGTGGAGACGAAGACCTGCTCACTGGACAACGGTTCCTCCCAGGATACCCCCAAGCTGAAGAAGCGGGCTCTGAGCCACCCCCTTTCACCCTCCTTTTCCCCACCCTGGCCTGCTGAAGGTGCGCGTCAGGATGCAGACTACTGAGCCCTAAAGAAATAAGTCCTTCCACTTTGACCCCACGGAGGATTGCCTGTGCGGATCTTCAACGAGTCTACCAGTGTCTAGACACGGGAGCAGTTCTGTCTGGCACAGCAGCTCCCTCAAGGAAGACAAGAGTGAGGAGAAAGGAAACTCAAGTCCGACCATTCTGTCCTGGGAGACAAGAGGAGGATCTCATCTCTCATCTTTCCAAGCAAGGCAACGAGACTTTCTCTCATCTTTCCAAGCAAGGCAAGGAGACTTTTTCTCATGAGGAAACAAAAAGAAGTTGGAAGGAACGAAACCAGCCTGGAAGGTGAATTCCTAAGGATTGCCCATTGAAACTGACAAAATGGCCCTTGTTTGACGAGAGGAATGAGCAGAGCATTGATGTGGTCAAAAAGGACTCGAGTGAGACTTTCCCAGCATGTTTCTACCAAAGCTTTGTCTAAGTTTCGCAAAACACTCTCCTAATAAGCAGATGTTTGGCTCTTCAGAAAGTCAACATGCAAAATGCCTTGAGCGTCCCATAACACTGATGCCATGATGTTGCCTTTGGTCTGCCCTCCTTTTCCTTTGACTGGACCACTGCCATCTCTTGGTAGCCATCGCTTTGATGACGCTTTGTCTTCAGGATCATATTGGCAAAGCCATGTTCCAAATTCCGGTTACAATTTGTCAAACAGGTGCCCCAGGATCGTGATCCCTCCTGTTGAAAATTTCCACTGATAGCTCTCGTCGTCACTGCAGCTGATCTGGGCACAATGGTTTTCACAGCCACTGCAGGATTCATCTTCCACATCTTCTCATCTCTTCTTGAAACAAGCCATACCTCCGTAAAGAGTTGATTTCTTTGGGCTAGTGTCCTTAGAAGCTTTTCTTCAAACATCAATGATTTCTTCATTCTTCCACCCAAGCTTCACCGTCAATTGGATGTTTGCTCTTGCTGCAATTTTAGCGGAATTCAAGTTGCACTCATAGGAGGCCTTTTCAGTGGATGTCCCATCCTTCTTAGTGCCTCCAATGAGATCCAGTTCAGAAAGGTTGTAAGAAGTTAGTACATGTTTATTTTAGTGAAAACGAATTGAAATCCATGCATAGATTTCTCACCATGTACATTTTCTATGAACTTTCGGAAGACCCCCTGTACTGAATATTGCCCAAATCCTGGGAGAGAAGTGGATGCGGTCCACTTCCTGTCTTCAGTTTGCCCACAGTGGAGGAGTGCACAGAGCAGGGAAAGGCAGCCCCAGAGAGAGGCATGCCCTCCAGCATGCAGCAGACTGCTGGCCCAGTCCTGGCTCCATGGGTTGCTGTGTGGGCCCAGCAAGCTGACCAACCTCCCTGAACCTTAATTTAATCCTAGGTAGCCCAATTCCACTCGCTATTATAGGACTGCTGTGCAGGGACAGTCAATTAACTTAAGAAAAGGAACCTGGCTCCAAGGTTGGCAACCGGGAATTCCAGTTGATTCCATGGGCGGACCCCCTGAGGAATTCCCAAGCTGAAGTCTCGTGGAAGATGAGGTTCAGTGTGACTAGACTGAAGCACCAATCCAATGAAGGGGAAGTCCCACCCACTCTGCCCTGTGCCTGTATAAAGGTGAGGCGGGGCGGCCGCGCCACTCATTGAAGCCGCCAGTTGGGAGAGGAGCAGAGCCAGGCCGGTGCTCCCGAAGGCAGCAAGATGTTGCGAGCCACAGCTCCCTGCTGGTTCCCACCTGCATACCCAGAAGCTAAGAAGGTGGCCGAGGAGGCGGCCCACGAGGCAAGCCGCCATTTGGGAGAGGAGCAGAGCCAGGTCGGTGTTCCCGAAGGCAGCAAGATGTTGCGAGCCACAGCTCCCTGCTGGTTCCCACCTGCATGCCCAGAAGCCAAGAAGGTGGCCGAGGAGGCGGCCCTCGAGGCAAGCCGCCAGTTGGGAGAGGAGCAGAGCCAGGCCGGTGCTCCCGAAGGCAGCAAGATGTTGCGAGCCACAGCTCCCTGCTGGTTCCCACCTGCATACCCAGAAGCTAAGAAGGTGGCCGAGGAGGCGCCCCACGAGGCAAGCTGCCATTTGGGGGTGGAGCAGAGCCAGGTCGGTGTTCCCGAAGGCAGCAAGATGCTGCGAGCCACAGCTCCCTGCTGGTTCCCTCCTGCATACCCAGAAGCCAAGAAGGTGGCCGAGGAGGCGGCCCTCGAGGCTCCAGAATTCCCACTGCCCTCTCATCAGCCTGCCCAGAGCTTCGGGCTCTGCGTGCCCCAGATGCACAACCAGGCCTCAGCACTCGTGGACATCCGAGCGGAGCCCCAGAATAGGGGTCCGGCGGTGCCCCCAGCGTGGCCCAAGATGACGACGGAGGCGTGGTACTTCCCCGCGCAGAGGGGGTCGGCCTGCTGCTTGCCAGCCGCCCGAAGGCTGACAGAGAGGCTCTGAGGAGTCCGCATCTCAGCCCCCAGGGAGAGGAAGAGGATCGCCCACTTTCCCAGCCCCTGCTTGGTCGCAGGTCACACCGATGCCAAGAGAACCCGGGTGGCCGGCAGCAGCCAACGCTCCAATGGCTCCAGGGTCGGCACACAGCCACGGAAGACTGGTCGCAACAGACGGGGGAGGGCATGCAAGACCTCCACCACACTCAGCTCTAAGCGAATCGTCCGTGGTCCATCCTTACCGACTTGGAAGAAACCCATTATCCTCCGAAGGTCTCGCTGCCAAGTCCCCACCGTCATCCGCCGAGGCTATCTCCAACTGTTCACCAAAGAGTGTCTCAAGTTCTGCGCCTCCAAGCAGGAGGCCGAGGAGAAGGCGCTGAACGAGGAGAAGGTGGCCTACGACTGCAGCCCCAACAAGAACATGTACCTGAATGTGGTCCTGAACACCCTCAAGAGACTGAAGGGCCTGACCCCCAGCTCCATGCCGGGCCTCAGCAGGGCCGCCCTGTACAGCCGCCTCCAGGAGTTCCTGCTCACCCAGGACCAGCTCAAGGAGAACGGCTACCCCTTCCCGCACCCCGAGCGGCCCGGAGGCGCCGTCCTCTTCACTGGCCAGGGGAAGGGGCCCGGCGACTCCTCCTGCAGGGTCTGCTGCCGTTGTGGCACCGACTACCTGGTGTCCTCCTCGGGCCGCTGTCTACGCGACCAGTTGTGTTATTATCACTGGGGGCGGGTCCGCTCCAGCCAAGTGGCTGGAGGCCGGGTTAGCCAGTACACCTGCTGTGCAGCTGCTCCTGGCTCAGTGGGCTGCCAGGTGGCAAAGCAGCACGTGCGGGACGGCCGCAAGGAGAGCCTCCATGGCTTCGTGAAGACCTTCAAGAAAGAGTTTTCCACAGACGCTTATCCAGGAATCTACGCCTTGGACTGTGAGATGTGCTACACCACGCATGGCCTGGAGCTGACCCGCGTCACCGTGGTGGACGCCGACATGCAAGTGGTGTACGACACCTTCGTCAAGCCCGACAACGAGATCGTGGACTACAACACCAGGTTTTCCGGAGTGACCGAGGCCCACGTCGCCAAGACGAGCGTCACGTTGCCCGAAGTCCAAGCCATCCTGCTGAGCTTTTTCAGCGCCCAAACCATCCTCATCGGGCACAGCCTGGAGAGCGATCTGCTGGCCCTCAAGCTGATCCACAGCACCGTGGTGGACACGGCCGTGCTCTTCCTGCACTACCTGGGTTTCCCCTACAAGCGTTCCCTCAGGAATCTCGCGGCCGACTACCTGGGACAGATCATCCAGGACAGCCAGGACGGCCACAACTCCAGCGAGGACGCAAACGCCTGCCTGCAGCTGGCGATGTGGAAGGTTCGACAGCGCGCCCAGATCCAGCCACGCCACCGGTCCGCCTCTCCCGCCGCCCTGGCCTGTCCTGAGCCCCAGGCCTCTTCCCAAACTGCCATCGATCCCGAGAGCTAGCCCTGTCCACCTCGCCGCAAAGCGAAAGAAACTGGAGCAGCCGGCGGCAGGAGAGGGCCAAAAGCCAAGACTAACCCCGACCCCGGACTCCCAGTACCCCGGAGTCCCTGCCGCGGGCCGTCGTCCCTGTCCCCATCCCTCTGCCCCTCCCAGACCTCTGTCCTTCCACCAATGGGCTCCCCGAGGCCCCAGCCGCCACTCCCAGTCCCCGGAGACCCTGCCGCCGCCCCTGGCGCCTGTGCCCATCCCTCTGCCCCTCCCAGACCTCTGGCCTTCCACCACTAGCCTCCCCCAGCCCACCTGGACTACCGCGGCCTCTGACAACAAGGCCAGCCCCCAGGCCCACCAGCCTCCTGATCGTCTTCGTTCTTGGGCCTCTTCCCCTTCTGTGGGGCTGTCTGAACCTCCCGTCCCCCACCCGATTTTTCCCCCGCCCCCGGGGCAGGCGCAGAATAAATGTCTCTATGAAGTTAAAAATTAAAAATAAAAAAAAAGCTAAAAACAACTCAAAGTCCTTTGCTTTTGAATGTGCGCTTACCTGGTTTTCTCTAGAGGCACCACTGTGAGGTGGCTCAAGCCCTTAGGCTCTGGAGTTAGACATCTGGGTTCCCATTCCAATTCCACCACTGACTAGCTTTGTCATATTGGACGCATAACCTTTTTGCGCTTCTACTTCTTGATCTTTCAAGTGTCATCAGAAGATAATTAGACACCCACACAATAGCAATGGGAGATTTTAACACCCCACCGTCAACATGAAACAGATCAACGAGACAGAAAGTTGAAAAGGATATCCAGGAACTGAACTTAGCTCTGCACCAAGCAGACCGAATAGACATCTACATTAACTCTCCACCCCAAATCAACAGAATATACATTCTTCTCAGCACCACATCACACTTATTCCAAAACTGACCACATAGTTGGAAGGAAAGCACTCCTCCGCAAATGCAAAAGAACAGAAATTACAACCAACTGTCTCTCAGACCACAGGGCAGTCAAACTGGACCTCAGGATGAAGAAACTCACTCAAAACCGCTCAACTACACGGAAACGGAGCAATCTGCTCCTGAGTGACTACTGGGTACATAGCGAAATGAAGACAGAATAAAGATGTTCTTTGAAACCAATGAGAACAAAGACACAACATACCAGAATCTCTGGGATACATTGAAAGCAGTGTGTAGAGGGAAACGTAGCATTAAATGCCCACAAGAGAAAGCAGGAAAGATCTAAAATGGACACCCTCACGTCCCAATTCAAAGAACCAGGGAAGCAAGTGCAAACACCATGCCTGAATCAGTCAGTCAACTTCCAACAGGGCTCCAAGAGAGAATGAACCACCATGCCTCTTTAAATCCACGTTTCTATTTGGAATCTTCAATGAGAGATGAGACACTAAGCAGCTAGTTTTGGTGGAATGGCTGATTTTGTCAATGTTTTCGGTGTGTGAGTGTGTGTGTGTGTGTATGTATAGATAACTAAATTAAACCGATAATCTGGATGCTTACATTTCCATTCATTTAATTTGTGTATGTGAGCCCACGCACACGTATATACACACACACTAACACTTCCAGAACACTGACTTAGTGAAGAACTGGATTTCCAGTGTGTCAGACAAATTTCAGAAAGCGCTGAAGAAGGGCATTTCTGATGGATTTCACCGTTCCTGGAATTTTACTTTCCTGTATAACTTAGAGTTCTTCTCTGGAGATTTAATAGATAAAAGTCTTTTGCAGTGTACGTTATTTCATTGTATTTTTATAATTTATTTCAATTGTCATTTTAAATTGACAAATAAAAATGATATATATTTATGGTGTACAACATGATGTTTCATATATGTATACATTGTGGAATGACACAAAAATCAAGCTAATTAACACATTCGTTTCCTCACATACTGAGTTTATGGTGATGAGAACATGTTTCAAATCTACTCTGATAGCACATTTCAAGTATACAGTACATAGTTACCCACTGTCGTTGCCGTGCTGTTCAACATATCTCTAGAACTATTCGTATCTGAAATTTTGTATCATTAGACTAACATCTCCCAATCCCTCCCCGGCCCCTGCCTCGGGTAAGCAGCGTTCTGCTCTCTACGACTCTGAGTTCCACTTTTTTACATTGCACATAGAAGTGAGATCGTGCAGTATTTGTATTTCTGTGTTTGCTTTTTAAAACTTTATGATGTATTGATGTATTTTTTCAGACAGTGTCGGAGTCTGTCACCAAGGCTGGAGTACAGTGACACAAACACGGCTCACCACGGCCTCCACCTCCCGGGGTCAAGAGATCCTCCCACTTCAGCCTCCTGAGTAGCTAGGACTACAGGCGTCCAACACCACACCTGGCTAATTTTTGTATTTTTTGTAGAGATGGTTGATCTCCAACTCCTGGGCTCAACTCTTCCTCCTCCCTTCTCCTCCCAAAGTCCTGGGATTACAGGCCTGAGCCACTGTGTCTGGCCTTTGCTTTATTTCACACAGTAGAACATCCTCTAGGCTCATTCATGTTGCTAATGATAAGATTTCTTTCTTTTTCAAGGCTGAATAGGATTCTATTGGATATATGTACCTATATAGATAGAGAGATAGATAGATAGACATTTATTATTATTGTTTTGGGGGGGATATGGTTTCGCTCGTGTTCCCCAGGCTGGAGTGCAGTGGCATGATTTCGGCTCACTACAACCTCTGCCTCCCAGGCTGAAGTGATTCTCCTGCCTCAGCTGAGATTAAAGGCATGTCCCATCATGTGCGGCCAATTTTGTGTTTCTAGGAGAGATGGGTTTTCACCATGTTGGCCAGGCTGGTCTCGAACTCCAACAATTCTACTTCAACTATTTATTGGATACAAATATTTATGTGTGAGAAACAAGATTTTCAAGAGTGAAAGATTTAAAAACGACTTAATTGTACATCAGTAAGAGGCTGGCTAACTAAATCAGAGTACGTTCATCCTAACAGAAGAATACTATGCAGCTAGAACAAAACCAAATGGAGGAAACTCTTCCAAATGGTAACTTGGAATGATGTTCAAGACTTATTGTAAAATAAGTTTACAGTAAGGTGTAAGGTACCTTATGGCAAAATTCTCTCAGAAATGTGTGTGTGTGGATTTCAAGTCATCCCAGTCCTAGAACATTGTGCTCTTTAGAGATGCCATACCTGTCTTTCCCTTTGTAATATCAAAGCAGTAATATCTTCTCTGGAGGCTTGTTGGGTGAATTTAATGGAAGAAAGTTAAGGAGGTACCAGAACCATTGCTGTTTCCCCTCCGTAGCCCTGCCACCCACTAAAGAAAGTTGGATGAGATTACTTAATGATTTCCCATTAAGTTGTATTTCCAAATATCATGATTACCATTTGAATGTAGTTGGTATGGAGCTTCGTGAGTGTGTGCTTCGTTTATTATGCATCACGTTCAGCTCCTTGTTATTTGCCTCCTAGTTATCATAGTAAAACTCTACTCCTCTACTCCGAGGAGCCCCTACCATCCGTATCGTCACCTTCCGGCCCAGCACTCTTCATGCTCGTTCGTTTAAAGCATTCTACATTGGGCAAATGAATCTTGGAAGGCAAAAGCTGCTGAATTTAGCGAGTTTGTGGAGGCGTTCCCACCGATCAGCCAGGTGGAGTTCCACACACCCGATGACTGCACAACTCCTATAAGGCAGCAATATGCTGCAAACCCAGACGGCCACTCTTCTCACCCCTCGTCCCTTTGCTGTTCTGGATAATGAGGTCAATAGTCACCTAGGCAACTTGCAAAACTAACTGAAATAGAGAAAGGCCTTCCGGCTGGTGACTAGCCGAAGTCCACCTGGCCCCAATAAGCTGCTGAACAAGAAGGGCTGCCAGAAATTTCCCCCTAGGGAATTTGGTGGAGACGAAGACCTGCTCACTGGACAACGGTTCCTCCCAGGATACCCCCAAGCTGAAGAAGCGGGCTCTGAGCCACCCCCTTTCACCCTCCTTTTCCCCACCCTGGCCTGCTGAAGGTGCGCGTCAGGATGCGGACTACTGAGCCCTAAAGAAATAAGTCCTTCCACTTTGACCCCACGGAGGATTGCCTGTGCGGATCTTCAACGAGTCTACCAGTGTCTAGACACGGGAGCAGTTCTGTCTGGCACAGCAGCTCCCTCAAGGAAGACAAGAGTGAGGAGAAAGGAAACTCAAGTCTGACCATTCTGTCCTGGGAGACAAGAGGAGGATCTCATCTCTCATCTTTCCAAGCAAGGCAACGAGACTTTCTCTCATCTTTCCAAGCAAGGCAAGGAGACTTTTTCTCATGAGGAAACAAAAAGAAGTTGGAAGGAACGAAACCAGCCTGGAAGGTGAATTCCTAAGGATTGCCCATTGAAACTGACAAAATGGCCCTTGTTTGACGAGAGGAATGAGCAGAGCATTGATGTAGTCAAAAAGGACTCGAGTGAGACTTTCCCAGCATGTTTCTACCAAAGCTTTGTCTAAGTTTCGCAAAACACTCTCCTAATAAGCAGATGTTTAGCTCTTCAGAAAGTCAACATGCAAAATGCCTTGAGCGTCCCATAACACTGATGCCATGATGTTGCCTTTGGTCTGCCCTCCTTTTCCTTTGACTGGACCACTGCCATCTCTTGGTAGCCATCGCTTTGATGACGCTTTGTCTTCAGGATCATATTGGCAAAGCCATGTTCCAAATTCCGGTTACAATTTGTCAAACAGGTGCCCCAGGATCGTGATCCCTCCTGTTGAAAATTTCCACTGATAGCTCTCGTCGTCACTGCAGCTGATCTGGGCACAATGGTTTTCACAGCCACTGCAGGATTCATCTTCCACATCTTCTCATCTCTTCTTGAAACAAGCCATACCTCCGTAAAGAGTTGATTTCTTTGGGCTAGTGTCCTTAGAAGCTTTTCTTCAAACATCAATGATTTCTTCATTCTTCCACCCAAGCTTCACCGTCAGTTGGATGTTTGCTCTTGCTGCAATTTTAGCGGAATTCAAGTTGCACTGATAGGAGGCCTTTTCAGTGGATGTCTCATCCTTCTTAGTGCCTCCAATGAGATCCAGTTCAGAAAGGTTGTAAGAAGTTAGTACATGTTTATTTTAGTGAAAACGAATTGAAATCCATGCATAGATTTCTCACCATGTACATTTTCTATGAACTTTCGGAAGACCCCCTGTACTGAATATTGCCCAAATCCTGGGAGAGAAGTGGATGCGGTCCACTTCCTGTCTTCAGTTTGCCCACAGTGGAGGAGTGCACAGAGCAGGGAAAGGCAACCCCAGAGAGAGGCATGCCCTCCAGCATGCAGCAGACTGCTGGCCCAGTCCTGGCTCCATGGGTTGCTGTGTGGGCCCAGCAAGCTGACCAACCTCCCTGAACCTTAATTTATTCCTAGGTAGCCCAATTCCACTCGCTATTATAGGACTGCTGTGCAGGGACAGTCAATTAACTTAAGAAAAGGAACCTGGCTCCAAGGTTGGCAACCGGGAATTCCAGTTGATTCCATGGGCGGACCCCCTGAGGAATTCCCAAGCTGAAGTCTCGTGGAAGATGAGGTTCAGTGTGACTAGACTGAAGCACCAATCCAATGAAGGGGAAGTCCCACCCACTCTGCCCTGTGCCTGTATAAAGGTGAGGCGGGGCGGCCGCGCCACTCATTGAAGCCGCCAGTTGGGAGAGGAGCAGAGCCAGGCCGGTGTTCCCGAAGGCAGCAAGATGTTGCGAGCCACAGCTCCCTGCTGGTTCCCACCTGCATACCCAGAAGCTAAGAAGGTGGCCGAGGAGGCGCCCCACGAGGCAAGCCGCCATTTGGGGGTGGAGCAGAGCCAGGTCGGTGTTCCCGAAGGCAGCAAGATGCTGCGAGCCACAGCTCCCTGCTGGTTCCCTCCTGCATACCCAGAAGCCAAGAAGGTGGCCGAGGAGGCGGCCCTCGAGGCTCCAGAATTCCCACTGCCCTCTCATCAGCCTGCCCAGAGCTTCGGGCTCTGCGTGCCCCAGATGCACAACCAGGCCTCAGCACTCGTGGACATCCGGGCGGAGCCCCAGAATAGGGGTCCGGCGGTGCCCCCAGCGTGGCCCAAGATGGCGACGGAGGCGTGGTACTTCCCCGCGCAGACGGGGTCAGCCTGCTGCTTGCCAGCCGCCCCAAGGCTGACAGAGAGGCCCTGTGGAGTCCGCATCTCAGCCCCCAGGGAGAGGAAGAGGATCGCCCACTTTCCCAGCCCCTGCTTGGTCGCAGGTCGCACCGATGCCAAGAGAACCCGGGTGGCCGGCAGCAGCCAACGCTCCAATGGCTCCAGGGTCGGCACACAGCCACGGAAGACTGGTCGCAACAGACGGGGGAGGGCATGCAAGACCTCCACCACACTCAGCTCTAAGCGAATCGTCCGTCGTCCATCCTTACCGACTTGGAAGAAACCCATTATCCTCCGAAGGTCTCGCTGCCAAGTCCCCACCGTCATCCGCCGAGGCTATCTCCAACTGTTCACCAAAGAGTGTCTCAAGTTCTGCGCCTCCAAGCAGGAGGCCGAGGAGAAGGCGCTGAACGAGGAGAAGGTGGCCTACGACTGCAGCCCCAACAAGAACATGTACCTGAATGTGGTCCTGAACACCCTCAAGAGACTGAAGGGCCTGACCCCCAGCTCCATGCCGGGCCTCAGCAGGGCCGCCCTGTACAGCCGCCTCCAGGAGTTCCTGCTCACCCAGGACCAGCTCAAGGAGAATGGCTACCCCTTCCCGCACCCCGAGCGGCCGGGAGGCGCCGTCCTCTTCACTGGCCAGGGGAAGGGGCCCGGCGACTCCTCCTGCAGGGTCTGCTGCCGTTGTGGCACCGACTACCTGGTGTCCTCCTCGGGCCGCTGTCTACGCGACCAGTTGTGTTATTATCACTGGGGGCGGGTCCGCTCCAGCCAAGTGGCTGGAGGCCGGGTTAGCCAGTACACCTGCTGTGCAGCTGCTCCTGGCTCAGTGGGCTGCCAGGTGGCAAAGCAGCACGTGCGGGACGGCCGCAAGGAGAGCCTCCATGGCTTCGTGAAGACCTTCAAGAAAGAGTTTTCCACAGACGCTTATCCAGGAATCTACGCCTTGGACTGTGAGATGTGCTACACCACGCATGGCCTGGAGCTGACCCGCGTCACCGTGGTGGACGCCGACATGCAAGTGGTGTACGACACCTTCGTCAAGCCCGACAACGAGATCGTGGACTACAACACCAGGTTTTCCGGAGTGACCGAGGCCCACGTCGCCAAGACGAGCGTCACGTTGCCCGAAGTCCAAGCCATCCTGCTGAGCTTTTTCAGCGCCCAAACCATCCTCATCGGGCACAGCCTGGAGAGCGATCTGCTGGCCCTCAAGCTGATCCACAGCACCGTGGTGGACACGGCCGTGCTCTTCCCGCACTACCTGGGTTTCCCCTACAAGCGTTCCCTCAGGAATCTCGCGGCCGACTACCTGGGACAGATCATCCAGGACAGCCAGGACGGCCACAACTCCAGCGAGGACGCAAACGCCTGCCTGCAGCTGGCGATGTGGAAGGTTCGACAGCGCGCCCAGATCCAGCCACGCCACCGGTCCGCCTCTCCCGCCGCCCTGGCCTGTCCTGAGCCCCAGGCCTCTTCCCAAACTGCCATCGATCCCGAGAGCTAGCCCTGTCCACCTCGCCGCAAAGCGAAAGAAACTGGAGCAGCCGGCGGCAGGAGAGGGCCAAAAGCCAAGACTAACCCCGACCCCGGACTCCCAGTCCCCCGGAGTCCCTGCCGCGGGCCGTCGTCCCTGTCCCCATCCCTCTGCCCCTCCCAGACCTCTGTCCTTCCACCAATGGGCTCCCCGAGGCCCCAGCCGCCACTCCCAGTCCCCGGAGACCCTGCCGCCGCCCCTGGCGCCTGTGCCCATCCCTCTGCCCCTCCCAGACCTCTGGCCTTCCACCACTAGCCTCCCCCAGCCCACCTGGACTTCCCCGGCCTCTGACAACAAGGCCAGCCCCCAGGCCCACCAGCCTCCTGATCGTCTTCGTTCTTGGGCCTCTTCCCCTTCTGTGGGGCTGTCTGAACCTCCCCTCCCCCACCCGATTTTTCCCCCGCCCCCGGGGCAGGCGCAGAATAAATGTCTGTATGAAGTTAAAAATTAAAAATAAAAAAAAAGCTAAAAACAACTGAAAGTCCTTTGCTTTTGAATGTGCGCTTACCTGGTTTTCTCTAGAGGCACCACTGTGAGGTGGCTCAAGCCCTTAGGCTCTGGAGTTAGACATCTGGGTTCCCATTCCAATTCCACCACTGACTAGCTTTGTCATATTGGACGCATAACTTTTTTGCGCTTCTACTTCTTGATCTTTCAAGTGTCATCAGAAGATAATTAGACACCCACACAATAGCAATGGGAGATTTTAACACCCCACCGTCAACATGAAACAGATCAACGAGACAGAAAGTTGAAAAGGATATCCAGGAACTGAACTTAGCTCTGCACCAAGCAGACCGAATAGACATCTACATTAACTCTCCACCCCAAATCAACAGAATATACATTCTTCTCAGCACCACATCACACTTATTCCAAAACTGACCACATAGTTGGAAGGAAAGCACTCCTCCGCAAATGCAAAAGAACAGAAATTACAACCAACTGTCTCTCAGACCACAGGGCAGTCAAACTGGACCTCAGGATGAAGAAACTCACTCAAAACCGCTCAACTACACGGAAACGGAGCAATCTGCTCCTGAGTGACTACTGGGTACATAGCGAAATGAAGACAGAATAAAGATGTTCTTTGAAACCAATGAGAACAAAGACACAACATACCAGAATCTCTGGGATACATTGAAAGCAGTGTGTAGAGGGAAACGTAGCGTTAAATGCCCACAAGAGAAAGCAGGAAAGATCTAAAATGGACACCCTCACGTCCCAATTCAAAGAACCAGGGAAGCAAGAGCAAACACCATGCCTGAATCAGTCAGTCAACTTCCAACAGGGCTCCAAGAGAGAATGAACCACCATGCCTCTTTAAATCCACGTTTCTATTTGGAATCTTCAATGAGAGATGAGACACTAAGCAGCTAGTTTTGGTGGAATGGCTGATTTTGTCAATGTTTTCGGTGTGTGAGTGTGTGTGTGTGTGTATGTATAGATAACTAAATTAAACTGATAATCTGGATGCTTACATTTCCATTCATTTAATTTGTGTATGTGAGTCCACGCACACGTATATACACACACACTAACACTTCCAGAACACTGACTTAGTGAAGAACTGGATTTCCAGTGTGTCAGACAAATTTCAGAAAGCGCTGAAGAAGGGCATTTCTGATGGATTTCACCTTTCCTGGAATTTTACTTTCCTTTATAACTTAGAGTTCTTCTCTGGAGATTTAATAGATAAAAGTCTTTTGCAGTGTACGTTATTTCATTTTATTTTTATAATTTATTTAAATTGTCATTTTAAATTGACAAATAAAAATGATATATATTTATGGTGTACAACATGATGTTTCTTATATGTATACATTGTGGAATGACACAAAAATCAAGCTAATTAACACATTCGTTTCCTCACATACTGATTTTATGGTGATGAGAACATGTTTCAAATCTACTCTGATAGCACATTTCAAGTATACAGTACATAGTTACCCACTGTGGTTGCCGTGCTGTTCAACATATCTCTAGAACTATTCGTATCTGAAATTTTGTATCATTAGACTAACATCTCCCAATCCCTCCCCGGTCCCTGCCTCGGTAAGCAGCGTTCTGCTCTCTACGACTCTGAGTTCCACTTTTTTACATTGCACATAGAAGTGAGATCGTGCAGTATTTGTATTTCTGTGTTTGCTTTTTAAAACTTTATGATGTATTGATGTATTTTTTCAGACAGTGTCGGAGTCTGTCACCAAGGCTGGAGTACAGTGACACAAACACGGCTCACCACGGCCTCCACCTCCCGGGGTCAAGAGATCCTCCCACTTCAGCCTCCTGAGTAGCTAGGACTACAGGCGTCCAACACCACACCTGGCTAATTTTTGTATTTTTTGTAGAGATGGTTGATCTCCAACTCCTGGGCTCAACTCTTCCTCCTCCCTTCTCCTCCCAAAGTCCTGGGATTACAGGCCTGAGCCACTGTGTCTGGCCTTTGCTTTATTTCACACAGTAGAACATCCTCTAGGCTCATTCATGTTGCTAATGATAAGATTTCTTTCTTTTTCAAGGCTGAATAGGATTCTATTGGATATATGTACCTATATAGATAGAGAGATAGATAGATAGACATTTATTATTATTGTTTTGGGGGGGATATGGTTTCGCTCGTGTTCCCCAGGCTGGAGTGCAGTGGCATGATTTCGGCTCACTACAACCTCTGCCTCCCAGGCTGAAGTGATTCTCCTGCCTCAGCTGAGATTAAAGGCATGTCCCATCATGTGCGGCCAATTTTGTGTTTCTAGGAGAGATGGGTTTTCACCATGTTGGCCAGGCTGGTCTCGAACTCCAACAATTCTACTTCAACTATTTATTGGATACAAATATTTATGTGTGAGAAACAAGATTTTCAAGAGTGAAAGATTTAAAAACGACTTAATTGTACATCAG
The DNA here is from genome assembly GCF_028885625.2 of Pongo pygmaeus. Taxonomy (NCBI): domain Eukaryota; kingdom Metazoa; phylum Chordata; class Mammalia; order Primates; family Hominidae; genus Pongo; species Pongo pygmaeus. The sequence goes on from NC_072380.2 coordinate 54,061,829, forward strand.
TAAGAGGCTGGCTAACTAAATCAGAGTACGTTCATCCTAACAGAAGAATACTATGCAGCTAGAACAAAACCAAATGGAGGAAACTCTTCCAAATGGTAACTTGGAATGATGTTCAAGACTTATTGTAAAATAAGTTTACAGTAAGGTGTAAGGTACCTTATGGCAAAATTCTCTCAGAAATGTGTGTGTGTGGATTTCAAGTCATCCCAGTCCTAGAACATTGTGCTCTTTAGAGATGCCATACCTGTCTTTCCCTTTGTAATATCAAAGCAGTAATATCTTCTCTGGAGGCTTGTTGGGTGAATTTAATGGAAGAAAGTTAAGGAGGTACCAGAACCATTGCTGTTTCCCCTCCGTAGCCCTGCCACCCACTAAAGAAAGTTGGATGAGATTACTTAATGATTTCCCATTAAGTTGTATTTCCAAATATCATGATTACCATTTGAATGTAGTTGGTATGGAGCTTCGTGAGTGTGTGCTTCGTTTATTATGCATCACGTTCAGCTCCTTGTTATTTGCCTCCTAGTTATCATAGTAAAACTCTACTCCTCTACTCCGAGGAGCCCCTACCATCCGTATCGTCACCTTCCGGCCCAGCACTCTTCATGCTCGTTCGTTTAAAGCATTCTACATTGGGCAAATGAATCTTGGAAGGCAAAAGCTGCTGAATTTAGCGAGTTTGTGGAGGCGTTCCCACCGATCAGCCAGGTGGAGTTCCACACACCCGATGACTGCACAACTCCTATAAGGCAGCAATATGCTGCAAACCCAGACGGCCACTCTTCTCACCCCTCGTCCCTTTGCTGTTCTGGATAATGAGGTCAATAGTCACCTAGGCAACTTGCAAAACTAACTGAAATGGAGAAAGGCCTTCCGGCTGGTGACTAGCCGAAGTCCACCTGGCCCCAATAAGCTGCTGAACAAGAAGGGCTGCCAGAAATTTCCCCCTAGGGAATTTGGTGGAGACGAAGACCTGCTCACTGGACAACGGTTCCTCCCAGGATACCCCCAAGCTGAAGAAGCGGGCTCTGAGCCACCCCCTTTCACCCTCCTTTTCCCCACCCTGGCCTGCTGAAGGTGCGCGTCAGGATGCGGACTACTGAGCCCTAAAGAAATAAGTCCTTCCACTTTGACCCCACGGAGGATTGCCTGTGCGGATCTTCAACGAGTCTACCAGTGTCTAGACACGGGAGCAGTTCTGTCTGGCACAGCAGCTCCCTCAAGGAAGACAAGAGTGAGGAGAAAGGAAACTCAAGTCTGACCATTCTGTCCTGGGAGACAAGAGGAGGATCTCATCTCTCATCTTTCCAAGCAAGGCAACGAGACTTTCTCTCATCTTTCCAAGCAAGGCAAGGAGACTTTTTCTCATGAGGAAACAAAAAGAAGTTGGAAGGAACGAAACCAGCCTGGAAGGTGAATTCCTAAGGATTGCCCATTGAAACTGACAAAATGGCCCTTGTTTGACGAGAGGAATGAGCAGAGCATTGATGTGGTCAAAAAGGACTCGAGTGAGACTTTCCCAGCATGTTTCTACCAAAGCTTTGTCTAAGTTTCGCAAAACACTCTCCTAATAAGCAGATGTTTGGCTCTTCAGAAAGTCAACATGCAAAATGCCTTGAGCGTCCCATAACACTGATGCCATGATGTTGCCTTTGGTCTGCCCTCCTTTTCCTTTGACTGGACCACTGCCATCTCTTGGTAGCCATCGCTTTGATGACGCTTTGTCTTCAGGATCATATTGGCAAAGCCATGTTCCAAATTCCGGTTACAATTTGTCAAACAGGTGCCCCAGGATCGTGATCCCTCCTGTTGAAAATTTCCACTGATAGCTCTCGTCGTCACTGCAGCTGATCTGGGCACAATGGTTTTCACAGCCACTGCAGGATTCATCTTCCACATCTTCTCATCTCTTCTTGAAACAAGCCATACCTCCGTAAAGAGTTGATTTCTTTGGGCTAGTGTCCTTAGAAGCTTTTCTTCAAACATCAATGATTTCTTCATTCTTCCACCCAAGCTTCACCGTCAGTTGGATGTTTGCTCTTGCTGCAATTTTAGCGGAATTCAAGTTGCACTGATAGGAGGCCTTTTCAGTGGATGTCTCATCCTTCTTAGTGCCTCCAATGAGATCCAGTTCAGAAAGGTTGTAAGAAGTTAGTACATGTTTATTTTAGTGAAAACGAATTGAAATCCATGCATAGATTTCTCACCATGTACATTTTCTATGAACTTTCGGAAGACCCCCTGTACTGAATATTGCCCAAATCCTGGGAGAGAAGTGGATGCGGTCCACTTCCTGTCTTCAGTTTGCCCACAGTGGAGGAGTGCACAGAGCAGGGAAAGGCAACCCCAGAGAGAGGCATGCCCTCCAGCATGCAGCAGACTCCTGGCCCAGTCCTGGCTCCATGGGTTGCTGTGTGGGCCCAGCAAGCTGACCAACCTCCCTGAACCTTAATTTAATCCTAGGTAGCCCAATTCCACTCGCTATTATAGGACTGCTGTGCAGGGACAGTCAATTAACTTAAGAAAAGGAACCTGGCTCCAAGGTTGGCAACCGGGAATTCCAGTTGATTCCATGGGCGGACCCCCTGAGGAATTCCCAAGCTGAAGTCTCGTGGAAGATGAGGTTCAGTGTGACTAGACTGAAGCACCAATCCAATGGAGGGGAAGTCCCACCCACTCTGCCCTGTGCCTGTATAAAGGTGAGGCGGGGCGGCCGCGCCACTCATTGAAGCCGCCAGTTGGGAGAGGAGCAGAGCCAGGCCGGTGCTCCCGAAGGCAGCAAGATGTTGCGAGCCACAGCTCCCTGCTGGTTCCCACCTGCATACCCAGAAGCTAAGAAGGTGGCCGAGGAGGCGGCCCACGAGGCAAGCCGCCATTTGGGAGAGGAGCAGAGCCAGGTCGGTGTTCCCGAAGGCAGCAAGATGTTGCGAGCCACAGCTCCCTGCTGGTTCCCACCTGCATGCCCAGAAGCCAAGAAGGTGGCCGAGGAGGCGGCCCTCGAGGCAAGCCGCCAGTTGGGAGAGGAGCAGAGCCAGGCCGGTGCTCCCGAAGGCAGCAAGATGTTGCGAGCCACAGCTCCCTGCTGGTTCCCACCTGCATACCCAGAAGCTAAGAAGGTGGCCGAGGAGGCGCCCCACGAGGCAAGCCGCCATTTGGGGGTGGAGCAGAGCCAGGTCGGTGTTCCCGAAGGCAGCAAGATGCTGCGAGCCACAGCTCCCTGCTGGTTCCCTCCTGCATACCCAGAAGCCAAGAAGGTGGCCGAGGAGGCGGCCCTCGAGGCTCCAGAATTCCCACTGCCCTCTCATCAGCCTGCCCAGAGCTTCGGGCTCTGCGTGCCCCAGATGCACAACCAGGCCTCAGCACTCGTGGACATCCGGGCGGAGCCCCAGAATAGGGGTCCGGCGGTGCCCCCAGCGTGGCCCAAGATGGCGACGGAGGCGTGGTACTTCCCCGCGCAGAGGGGGTCAGCCTGCTGCTTGCCAGCCGCCCCAAGGCTGACAGAGAGGCCCTGTGGAGTCCGCATCTCAGCCCCCAGGGAGAGGAAGAGGATCGCCCACTTTCCCAGCCCCTGCTTGGTCGCAGGTCGCACCGATGCCAAGAGAACCCGGGTGGCCGGCAGCAGCCAACGCTCCAATGGCTCCAGGGTCGGCACACAGCCACGGAAGACTGGTCGCAACAGACGGGGGAGGGCATGCAAGACCTCCACCACACTCAGCTCTAAGCGAATCGTCCGTGGTCCATCCTTACCGACTTGGAAGAAACCCATTATCCTCCGAAGGTCTCGCTGCCAAGTCCCCACCGTCATCCGCCGAGGCTATCTCCAACTGTTCACCAAAGAGTGTCTCAAGTTCTGCGCCTCCAAGCAGGAGGCCGAGGAGAAGGCGCTGAACGAGGAGAAGGTGGCCTACGACTGCAGCCCCAACAAGAACATGTACCTGAATGTGGTCCTGAACACCCTCAAGAGACTGAAGGGCCTGACCCCCAGCTCCATGCCGGGCCTCAGCAGGGCCGCCCTGTACAGCCGCCTCCAGGAGTTCCTGCTCACCCAGGACCAGCTCAAGGAGAACGGCTACCCCTTCCCGCACCCCGAGCGGCCCAGAGGCGCCGTCCTCTTCACTGGCCAGGGGAAGGGGCCCGGCGACTCCTCCTGCAGGGTCTGCTGCCGTTGTGGCACCGACTACCTGGTGTCCTCCTCGGGCCGCTGTCTACGCGACCAGTTGTGTTATTATCACTGGGGGCGGGTCCGCTCCAGCCAAGTGGCTGGAGGCCGGGTTAGCCAGTACACCTGCTGTGCAGCTGCTCCTGGCTCAGTGGGCTGCCAGGTGGCAAAGCAGCACGTGCGGGACGGCCGCAAGGAGAGCCTCCATGGCTTCGTGAAGACCTTCAAGAAAGAGTTTTCCACAGACGCTTATCCAGGAATCTACGCCTTGGACTGTGAGATGTGCTACACCACGCATGGCCTGGAGCTGACCCGCGTCACCGTGGTGGACGCCGACATGCAAGTGGTGTACGACACCTTCGTCAAGCCCGACAACGAGATCGTGGACTACAACACCAGGTTTTCCGGAGTGACCGAGGCCCACGTCGCCAAGACGAGCGTCACGTTGCCCGAAGTCCAAGCCATCCTGCTGAGCTTTTTCAGCGCCCAAACCATCCTCATCGGGCACAGCCTGGAGAGCGATCTGCTGGCCCTCAAGCTGATCCACAGCACCGTGGTGGACACGGCCGTGCTCTTCCCGCACTACCTGGGTTTCCCCTACAAGCGTTCCCTCAGGAATCTCGCGGCCGACTACCTGGGACAGATCATCCAGGACAGCCAGGACGGCCACAACTCCAGCGAGGACGCAAACGCCTGCCTGCAGCTGGCGATGTGGAAGGTTCGACAGCGCGCCCAGATCCAGCCACGCCACCGGTCCGCCTCTCCCGCCGCCCTGGCCTGTCCTGAGCCCCAGGCCTCTTCCCAAACTGCCATCGATCCCGAGAGCTAGCCCTGTCCACCTCGCCGCAAAGCGAAAGAAACTGGAGCAGCCGGCGGCAGGAGAGGGCCAAAAGCCAAGACTAACCCCGACCCCAGACTCCCAGTCCCCCGGAGTCCCTGCCGCGGGCCGTCGTCCCTGTCCCCATCCCTCTGCCCCTCCCAGACCTCTGTCCTTCCACCAATGGGCTCCCCGAGGCCCCAGCCGCCACTCCCAGTCCCCGGAGACCCTGCCGCCGCCCCTGGCGCCTGTGCCCATCCCTCTGCCCCTCCCAGACCTCTGGCCTTCCACCACTAGCCTCCCCCAGCCCACCTGGACTTCCCCGGCCTCTGACAACAAGGCCAGCCCCCAGGCCCACCAGCCTCCTGATCGTCTTCGTTCTTGGGCCTCTTCCCCTTCTGTGGGGCTGTCTGAACCTCCCCTCCCCCACCCGATTTTTCCCCCGCCCCCGGGGCAGGCGCAGAATAAATGTCTGTATGAAGTTAAAAATTAAAAATAAAAAAAAAGCTAAAAACAACTGAAAGTCCTTTGCTTTTGAATGTGCGCTTACCTGGTTTTCTCTAGAGGCACCACTGTGAGGTGGCTCAAGCCCTTAGGCTCTGGAGTTAGACATCTGGGTTCCCATTCCAATTCCACCACTGACTAGCTTTGTCATATTGGACGCATAACTTTTTTGCGCTTCTACTTCTTGATCTTTCAAGTGTCATCAGAAGATAATTAGACACCCACACAATAGCAATGGGAGATTTTAACACCCCACCGTCAACATGAAACAGATCAACGAGACAGAAAGTTGAAAAGGATATCCAGGAACTGAACTTAGCTCTGCACCAAGCAGACCGAATAGACATCTACATTAACTCTCCACCCCAAATCAACAGAATATACATTCTTCTCAGCACCACATCACACTTATTCCAAAACTGACCACATAGTTGGAAGGAAAGCACTCCTCCGCAAATGCAAAAGAACAGAAATTACAACCAACTGTCTCTCAGACCACAGGGCAGTCAAACTGGACCTCAGGATGAAGAAACTCACTCAAAACCGCTCAACTACACGGAAACGGAGCAATCTGCTCCTGAGTGACTACTGGGTACATAGCGAAATGAAGACAGAATAAAGATGTTCTTTGAAACCAATGAGAACAAATACACAACATACCAGAATCTCTGGGATACATTGAAAGCAGTGTGTAGAGGGAAACGTAGCGTTAAATGCCCACAAGAGAAAGCAGGAAAGATCTAAAATGGACACCCTCACGTCCCAATTCAAAGAACCAGGGAAGCAAGAGCAAACACCATGCCTGAATCAGTCAGTCAACTTCCAACAGGGCTCCAAGAGAGAATGAACCACCATGCCTCTTTAAATCCACGTTTCTATTTGGAATCTTCAATGAGAGATGAGACACTAAGCAGCTAGTTTTGGTGGAATGGCTGATTTTGTCAATGTTTTCGGTGTGTGAGTGTGTGTGTGTGTGTATGTATAGATAACTAAATTAAACTGATAATCTGGATGCTTACATTTCCATTCATTTAATTTGTGTATGTGAGCCCACGCACACGTATATACACACACACTAACACTTCCAGAACACTGACTTAGTGAAGAACTGGATTTCCAGTGTGTCAGACAAATTTCAGAAAGCGCTGAAGAAGGGCATTTCTGATGGATTTCACCGTTCCTGGAATTTTACTTTCCTCTATAACTTAGAGTTCTTCTCTGGAGATTTAATAGATAAAAGTCTTTTGCAGTGTACGTTATTTCATTTTATTTTTATAATTTATTTAAATTGTCATTTTAAATTGACAAATAAAAATGATATATATTTATGGTGTACAACATGATGTTTCTTATATGTATACATTGTGGAATGACACAAAAATCAAGCTAATTAACACATTCGTTTCCTCACATACTGATTTTATGGTGATGAGAACATGTTTCAAATCTACTCTGATAGCACATTTCAAGTATACAGTACATAGTTACCCACTGTGGTTGCCGTGCTGTTCAACATATCTCTAGAACTATTCGTATCTGAAATTTTGTATCATTAGACTAACATCTCCCAATCCCTCCCCGGTCCCTGCCTCGGTAAGCAGCGTTCTGCTCTCTACGACTCTGAGTTCCACTTTTTTACATTGCACATAGAAGTGAGATCGTGCAGTATTTGTATTTCTGTGTTTGCTTTTTAAAACTTTATGATGTATTGATGTATTTTTTCAGACAGTGTCGGAGTCTGTCACCAAGGCTGGAGTACAGTGACACAAACACGGCTCACCACGGCCTCCACCTCCCGGGGTCAAGAGATCCTCCCACTTCAGCCTCCTGAGTAGCTAGGACTACAGGCGTCCAACACCACACCTGGCTAATTTTTGTATTTTTTGTAGAGATGGTTGATCTCCAACTCCTGGGCTCAACTCTTCCTCCTCCCTTCTCCTCCCAAAGTCCTGGGATTACAGGCCTGAGCCACTGTGTCTGGCCTTTGCTTTATTTCACACAGTAGAACATCCTCTAGGCTCATTCATGTTGCTAATGATAAGATTTCTTTCTTTTTCAAGGCTGAATAGGATTCTATTGGATATATGTACCTATATAGATAGATAGATAGATAGATAGACATTTATTATTATTGTTTTGGGGGGGATATGGTTTCGCTCGTGTTCCCCAGGCTGGAGTGCAGTGGCATGATTTCGGCTCACTACAACCTCTGCCTCCCAGGCTGAAGTGATTCTCCTGCCTCAGCTGAGATTAAAGGCATGTCCCATCATGTGCGGCCAATTTTGTGTTTCTAGGAGAGATGGGTTTTCACCATGTTGGCCAGGCTGGTCTCGAACTCCAACAATTCTACTTCAACTATTTATTGGATACAAATATTTATGTGTGAGAAACAAGATTTTCAAGAGTGAAAGATTTAAAAACGACTTAATTGTACATCAGTAAGAGGCTGGCTAACTAAATCAGAGTACGTTCATCCTTACAGAAGAATACTATGCAGCTAGAACAAAACCAAATGGAGGAAACTCTTCCAAATGGTAACTTGGAATGATGTTCAAGACTTATTGTAAAATAAGTTTACAGTAAGGTGTAAGGTACCTTATGGCAAAATTCTCTCAGAAATGTGTGTGTGGATTTCAAGTCGTCCCAGTCCTAGAACATTGTGCTCTTTAGAGATGCCATACCTGTCTTTCCCTTTGTAATATCAAAGCAGTAATATCTTCTCTGGAGGCTTGTTGGGTGAATTTAATGGAAGAAAGTTAAGGAGGTAGCAGAACCATTGCTGTTTCCCCTCCATAGCCCTGCCACCCGCTAAAGAAAGTTGGATGAGATTACTTAATGATTTCCCATTAAGTTGTATTTCCAAATATCATGATTACCATTTGAATGTAGTTGGTATGGAGCTTCGTGAGTGTGTGCTTCGTTTATTATGCATCACGTTCAGCTCCTTGTTATTTGCCTCCTAGTTATCATAGTAAAACTCTACTCCTCTACTCCGAGGAGCCCCTACCATCCGTATCGTCACTTTCCGGCCCAGCACTCTTCATGCTCGTTCGTTTAAAGTATTCTACATTGGGCAAATGAATCTTGGAAGGCAAAAGCTACTGAATTTAGCGAGTTTGTGGAGGCATTCCCACCGATCAGCAAGGTGGAGTTCCACACACCCGATGACTGCACAACTCCTATAAGGCAGCAATATGCTGCAAACCCAGACGGCCACTCTTCTCACCCCTCGTCCCTTTGCTGTTCTGGATAATGAGGTCAATAGTCACCTAGGCAACTTGCAAAACTAACTGAAATGGAGAAAGGCCTTCCGGCTGGTGACTAGCCGAGGTCCACCTGGCCCCAATAAGCTGCTGAACAAGAAGGGCTGCCAGAAATTTCCCCCTAGGGAATTTGGTGGAGACGAAGACCTGCTCACTGGACAACGGTTCCTCCCAGGATACCCCCAAGCTGAAGAAGCGGGCTCTGAGCCACCCCCTTTCATCCTCCTTTTCCCCACCCTGGCCTGGTGAAGGTGCGCGTCAGGACGTGGACTACTGAGCCCTAAAGAAACAAGTCCTTCCACTTTGACCCCACGGAGGATTGCCTGTGCGGATCTTCAACGAGTCTACCAGTGTCTAGACACGGGAGCAGTTCTGTCTGGCACAGCAGCTCCCTCAAGGAAGACAAGAGTGAGGAGAAAGGAAACTCAAGTCTGACCATTCTGTCCTGGGAGACAAGAGGAGGATCTCATCTCTCATCTTTCCAAGCAAGGCAACGAGACTTTCTCTCATCTTTCCAAGCAAGGCAAGGAGACTTTTTCTCATGAGGAAACAAAAAGAAGTTGGAAGGAACGAAACCAGCCTGGAAGGTGAATTCCTAAGGATTGCCCATTGAAACTGACAAAATGGCCCTTGTTTGACGAGAGGAATGAGCAGAGCATTGATGTGGTCAAAAAGGACTCGAGTGAGACTTTCCCAGCATGTTTCTACCAAAGCTTTGTCTAAGTTTCGCAAAACACTCTCCTAATAAGCAGATGTTTGGCTCTTCAGAAAGTCAACATGCAAAATGCCTTGAGCGTCCCATAACACTGATGCCATGATGTTGCCTTTGGTCTGCCCTCCTTTTCCTTTGACTGGACCACTGCCATCTCTTGGTAGCCATCGCTTTGATGACGCTTTGTCTTCAGGATCATATTGGCAAAGCCATGTTCCAAATTCCGGTTACAATTTGTCAAACAGGTGCCCCAGGATCGTGATCCCTCCTGTTGAAAATTTCCACTGATAGCTCTCGTCGTCACTGCAGCTGATCTGGGCACAATGGTTTTCACAGCCACTGCAGGATTCATCTTCCACATCTTCTCATCTCTTCTTGAAACAAGCCATACCTCCGTAAAGAGTTGATTTCCTTGGGCTAGTGTCCTTAGAAGCTTTTCTTCAAACATCAATGATTTCTTCATTCTTCCACCCAAGCTTCACCGTCAGTTGGATGTTTCCTCTTTCTGCAATTTTAGCGGAATTCAAGTTGCACTGATAGGAGGCCTTTTCAGTGGATGTCTCATCCTTCTTAGTGCCTCCAATGAGATCCAGTTCAGAAAGGTTGTAAGAAGTTAGTACATGTTTATTTTAGTGAAAACGAATTGAAATCCATGCATAGATTTCTCACCATGTACATTTTCTATGAACTTTCGGAAGACCCCCTGTACTGAATATTGCCCAAATCCTGGGAGAGAAGTGGATGCGGTCCACTTCCTGTCTTCAGTTTGCCCACAGTGGAGGAGTGCACAGAGCAGGGAAAGGCAGCCCCAGAGAGAGGCATGCCCTCCAGCATGCAGCAGACTGCTGGCCCAGTCCTGGCTCCATGGGTTGCTGTGTGGGCCCAGCAAGCTGACCAACCTCCCTGAACCTTAATTTAATCCTAGGTAGCCCAATTCCACTCGCTATTATAGGACTGCTGTGCAGGGACAGTCAATTAACTTAAGAAAAGGAACCTAGCTCCAAGGTTGGCAACCGGGAATTCCAGTTGATTCCATGGGCGGACCCCCTGAGGAATTCCCAAGCTGAAGTCTCGTGGAAGATGAGGTTCAGTGTGACTAGACTGAAGCACCAATCCAATGAAGGGGAAGTCCCACCCACTCTGCCCTGTGCCTGTATAAAGGTGAGGCGGGGCGGCCGCGCCACTCATTGAAGCCGCCAGTTGGGAGAGGAGCAGAGCCAGGCCGGTGCTCCCGAAGGCAGCAAGATGTTGCGAGCCACAGCTCCCTGCTGGTTCCCACCTGCATACCCAGAAGCTAAGAAGGTGGCCGAGGAGGCGGCCCACGAGGCAAGCCGCCATTTGGGAGAGGAGCAGAGCCAGGTCGGTGTTCCCGAAGGCAGCAAGATGTTGCGAGCCACAGCTCCCTGCTGGTTCCCACCTGCATGCCCAGAAGCCAAGAAGGTGGCCGAGGAGGCGGCCCTCGAGGCAAGCCGCCAGTTGGGAGAGGAGCAGAGCCAGGCCGGTGCTCCCAAAGGCAGCAAGATGTTGCGAGCCACAGCTCCCTGCTGGTTCCCACCTGCATACCCAGAAGCTAAGAAGGTGGCCGAGGAGGCGCCCCACGAGGCAAGCCGCCATTTGGGAGTGGAGCAGAGCCAGGTCGGTGTTCCCAAAGGCAGCAAGATGCTGCGAGCCACAGCTCCCTGCTGGTTCCCTCCTGCATACCCTGAAGCCAAGAAGGCGGCCGAGGAGGCGGCCCTCGAGGCTCCAGAATTCCCACTGCCCTCTCATCAGCCTGCCCAGAGCTTCGGGCTCTGCATGCCCCAGATGCACAACCAGGCCTCAGCACTCGTGGACATCCGGGCGGAGCCCCAGAATAGGGGTCCGGCGGTGCCCCCAGCGTGGCCCAAGATGGCGACGGAGGCGTGGTACTTCCCCGCGCAGAGGGGGTCGGCCTGCTGCTTGCCAGCCGCCCCAAGGCTGACAGAGAGGCCCTGTGGAGTCCGCATCTCAGCCCCCAGGGAGAGGAAGAGGATCGCCCACTTTCCCAGCCCCTGCTTGGTCGCAGGTCGCACCGATGCCAAGAGAACCCGGGTGGCCGGCAGCAGCCAACGCTCCAATGGCTCCAGGGTCGGCACACAGCCACGGAAGACTGGTCGCAACAGACGGGGGAGGGCATGCAAGACCTCCACCACACTCAGCTCTAAGCGAATCGTCCGTCGTCCATCCTTACCGACTTGGAAGAAACCCATTATCCTCCGAAGGTCTCGCTGCCAAGTCCCCACCGTCATCCGCCGAGGCTATCTCCAACTGTTCACCAAAGAGTGTCTCAAGTTCTGCGCCTCCCAGCAGGAGGCCGAGGAGAAGGCGCTGAACGAGGAGAAGGTGGCCTACGACTGCAGCCCCAACAAGAACATGTACCTGAATGTGGTCCTGAACACCCTCAAGAGACTGAAGGGCCTGACCCCCAGCTCCATGCCGGGCCTCAGCAGGGCCGCCCTGTACAGCTGCCTCCAGGAGTTCCTGCTCACCCAGGACCAGCTCAAGGAGAACGGCTACCCCTTCCCGCACCCCGAGCGGCCCGGAGGCGCCGTCCTCTTCACTGGCCAGGGGAAGGGGCCCGGCGACTCCTCCTGCAGGGTCTGCTGCCGTTGTGGCACCGACTACCTGGTGTCCTCCTCGGGCCGCTGTCTACGCGACCAGTTGTGTTATTATCACTGGGGGCGGGTCCGCTCCAGCCAAGTGGCTGGAGGCCGGGTTAGCCAGTACACCTGCTGTGCAGCTGCTCCTGGCTCAGTGGGCTGCCAGGTGGCAAAGCAGCACGTGCGGGACGGCCGCAAGGAGAGCCTCCATGGCTTCGTGAAGACCTTCAAGAAAGAGTTTTCCACAGACGCTTATCCAGGAATCTACGCCTTGGACTGTGAGATGTGCTACACCACGCATGGCCTGGAGCTGACCCGCGTCACCGTGGTGGACGCCGACATGCAAGTGGTGTACGACACCTTCGTCAAGCCCGACAACGAGATCGTGGACTACAACACCAGGTTTTCCGGAGTGACCGAGGCCGACGTCGCCAAGACGAGCGTCACGTTGCCCGAAGTCCAAGCCATCCTGCTGAGCTTTTTCAGCGCCCAAACCATCCTCATCGGGCACAGCCTGGAGAGCGATCTGCTGGCCCTCAAGCTGATCCACAGCACCGTGGTGGACACGGCCGTGCTCTTCCCGCACTACCTGGGTTTCCCCTACAAGCGTTCCCTCAGGAATCTCGCGGCCGACTACCTGGGACAGATCATCCAGGACAGCCAGGACGGCCACAACTCCAGCGAGGACGCAAACGCCTGCCTGCAGCTGGCGATGTGGAAGGTTCGACAGCGCGCCCAGATCCAGCCACGCCACCGGTCCGCCTCTCCCGCCGCCCTGGCCTGTCCTGAGCCCCAGGCCTCTTCCCAAACTGCCATCGATCCCGAGAGCTAGCCCTGTCCACCTCGCCGCAAAGCGAAAGAAACTGGAGCAGCCGGCGGCAGGAGAGGGCCAAAAGCCAAGACTAACCCCGACCCCGGACTCCCAGTCCCCCGGAGTCCCTGCCGCGGGCCGTCGTCCCTGTCCCCATCCCTCTGCCCCTCCCAGACCTCTGTCCTTCCACCAATGGGCTCCCCGAGGCCCCAGCCGCCACTCCCAGTCCCCGGAGACCCTGCCGCCGCCCCTGGCGCCTGTGCCCATCCCTCTGCCCCTCCCAGACCTCTGGCCTTCCACCACTAGCCTCCCCCAGCCCACCTGGACTTCCCCGGCCTCTGACAACAAGGCCAGCCCCCAGGCCCACCAGCCTCCTGATCGTCTTCGTTCTTGGGCCTCTTCCCCTTCTGTGGGGCTGTCTGAACCTCCCCTACCACACCCGATTTTTCTCCCGCCCCCGGGGCAGGCGCAGAATAAATGTCTGTATGAAGTTAAAAATTAAAAATAAAAAAAAAGCTAAAAACAACTGAAAGTCCTTTGCTTTTGAATGTGCGCTTACCTGGTTTTCTCTAGAGGCACCACTGTGAGGTGGCTCAAGCGCTTAGGCTCTGGAGTTAGACATCTGGGTTCCCATTCCAATTCCACCACTGACTAGCTTTGTCATATTGGACGCATAACTTTTTTGCGCTTCTACTTCTTGATCTTTCAAGTGTCATCAGAAGATAATTAGACACCCACACAATAGCAATGGGAGATTTTAACACCCCACCGTCAACATGAAACAGATCAACGAGACAGAAAGTTGAAAAGGATATCCAGGAACTGAACTTAGCTCTGCACCAAGCAGACCGAATAGACATCTACATTAACTCTCCACCCCAAATCAACAGAATATACATTCTTCTCAGCACCACATCACACTTATTCCAAAACTGACCACATAGTTGGAAGGAAAGCACTCCTCCGCAAATGCAAAAGAACAGAAATTACAACCAACTGTCTCTCAGACCACAGGGCAGTCAAACTGGACCTCAGGATGAAGAAACTCACTCAAAACCGCTCAACTACACGGAAACGGAGCAATCTGCTCCTGAGTGACTACTGGGTACATAGCGAAATGAAGACAGAATAAAGATGTTCTTTGAAACCAATGAGAACAAAGACACAACATACCAGAATCTCTGGGATACATTGAAAGCAGTGTGTAGAGGGAAACGTAGCATTAAATGCCCACAAGAGAAAGCAGGAAAGATCTAAAATGGACACCCTCACGTCCCAATTCAAAGAATCAGGGAAGCAAGAGCAAACACCATGCCTGAATCAGTCAGTCAACTTCCAACAGGGCTCCAAGAGAGAATGAACCACCATGCCTCTTTAAATCCACGTTTCTATTTGGAATCTTCAATGAGAGATGAGACACTAAGCAGCTAGTTTTGGTGGAATGGCTGATTTTGTCAATGTTTTCGGTGTGTGAGTGTGTGTGTGTGTATGTATAGATAACTAAATTAAACTGATAATCTGGATGCTTACATTTCCATTCATTTAATTTGTGTATGTGGGCCCACGCACACGTATATACACACACACTAACACTTCCAGAACACTGACTTAGTGAAGAACTGGATTTCCAGTGTGTCAGACAAATTTCAGAAAGCGCTGAAGAAGGGCATTTCTGATGGATTTCACCGTTCCTGGAATTTTACTTTCCTCTATAACTTAGAGTTCTTCTCTGGAGATTTAATAGATAAAAGTCTTTTGCAGTGTACGTTATTTCATTTTATTTTTATAATTTATTTAAATTGTCATTTTAAATTGACAAATAAAAATGATATATATTTATGGTGTACAACATGATGTTTCATATATGTATACATTGTGGAATGACACAAAAATCAAGCTAATTAACACATTCGTTTCCTCACATACTGAGTTTATGGTGATGAGAACATGTTTCAAATCTACTCTGATAGCACATTTCAAGTATACAGTACATAGTTACCCACTGTCGTTGCCGTGCTGTTCAACATATCTCTAGAACTATTCGTATCTGAAATTTTGTATCATTAGACTAACATCTCCCAATCCCTCCCCGGCCCCTGCCTCGGGTAAGCAGCCTTCTGCTCTCTACTACTCTGAGTTCCACTTTTTTACATTGCACATAGAAGTGAGATCGTGCAGTATTTGTATTTCTGTGTTTGCTTTTTAAAACTTTATGATGTATTGATGTATTTTTTCAGACAGTGTCGGAGTCTGTCACCAAGGCTGGAGTACAGTGACACAAACACGGCTCACCACGGCCTCCACCTCCCGGGGTCAAGAGATCCTCCCACTTCAGCCTCCTGAGTAGCTAGGACTACAGGCGTCCAACACCACACCTGGCTAATTTTTGTATTTTTTGTAGAGATGGTTGATCTCCAACTCCTGGGCTCAACTCTTCCTCCTCCCTTCTCCTCCCAAAGTCCTGGGATTACAGGCCTGAGCCACTGTGTCTGGCCTTTGCTTTATTTCACACAGTAGAACATCCTCTAGGCTCATTCATGTTGCTAATGATAAGATTTCTTTCTTCTTCAAGGCTGAATAGGATTCTATTGGATATATGTACCTATATAGATAGAGAGATAGATAGATATACATTTATTATTATTGTTTTGGGGGGGATATGGTTTCGCTCGTGTTCCCCAGGCTGGAGTGCAGTGGCATGATTTCGGCTCACTACAACCTCTGCCTCCCAGGCTGAAGTGATTCTCCTGCCTCAGCTGAGATTAAAGGCATGTCCCATCATGTGCGGCCAATTTTGTGTTTCTAGGAGAGATGGGTTTTCACCATGTTGGCCAGGCTGGTCTCGAACTCCAACAATTCTACTTCAACTATTTATTGGATACAAATATTTATGTGTGAGAAACAAGATTTTCAAGAGTGAAAGATTTAAAAACGACTTAATTGTACATCAGTAAGAGGCTGGCTAACTAAGTCAGAGTACGTTCATCCTTACAGAAGAATACTATGCAGCTAGAACAAAACCAAATGGAGGAAACTCTTCCAAATGGTAACTTGGAATGATGTTCAAGACTTATTGTAAAATAAGTTTACAGTAAGGTGTAAGGTACCTTATGGCAAAATTCTCTCAGAAATGTGTGTGTGTGGATTTCAAGTCATCCCAGTCCTAGAACATTGTGCTCTTTAGAGATGCCATACCTGTCTTTCCCTTTGTAATATCAAAGCAGTAATATCTTCTCTGGAGGCTTGTTGGGTGAATTTAATGGAAGAAAGTTAAGGAGGTACCAGAACCATTGCTGTTTCCCCTCCGTAGCCCTGCCACCCACTAAAGAAAGTTGGATGAGATTACTTAATGATTTCCCATTAAGTTGTATTTCCAAATATCATGATTACCATTTGAATGTAGTTGGTATGGAGCTTCGTGAGTGTGTGCTTCGTTTATTATGCATCACGTTCAGCTCCTTGTTATTTGCCTCCTAGTTATCATAGTAAAACTCTACTCCTCTACTCCGAGGAGCCCCTACCATCCGTATCGTCACTTTCCGGCCCAGCACTCTTCATGCTCGTTCGTTTAAAGCATTCTACATTGGGCAAATGAATCTTGGAAGGCAAAAGCTACTGAATTTAGCGAGTTTGTGGAGGCGTTCCCACCGATCAGCCAGGTGGAGTTCCACACACCCGATGACTGCACAACTCCTATAAGGCAGCAATATGCTGCAAACCCAGACGGCCACTCTTCTCACCCCTCGTCCCTTTGCTGTTCTGGATAATGAGGTCAATAGTCACCTAGGCAACTTGCAAAACTAACTGAAATGGAGAAAGGCCTTCCGGCTGGTGACTAGCCGAGGTCCACCTGGCCCCAATAAGCTGCTGAACAAGAAGGGCTGCCAGAAAATTCCCCCTAGGGAATTTGGTGGAGACGAAGACCTGCTCACTGGACAACGGTTCCTCCCAGGATAGCCCCAAGCTGAAGAAGCGGGCTCTGAGCCACCCCCTTTCACCCTCCTTTTCCCCACCCTGGCCTGCTGAAGGTGCGCGTCAGGATGCGGACTACTGAGCCCTAAAGAAATAAGTCCTTCCACTTTGACCCCACGGAGGATTGCCTGTGCGGATCTTCAACGAGTCTACCAGTGTCTAGACACGGGAGCAGTTCTGTCTGGCACAGCAGCTCCCTCAAGGAAGACAAGAGTGAGGGGAAAGGAAACTCAAGTCTGACCATTCTGTCCTGGGAGACAAGAGGAGGATCTCATCTCTCATCTTTCCAAGCAAGGCAACGAGACTTTCTCTCATCTTTCCAAGCAAGGCAAGGAGACTTTTTCTCATGAGGAAACAAAAAGAAGTTGGAAGGAACGAAACCAGCCTGGAAGGTGAATTCCTAAGGATTGCCCATTGAAACTGACAAAATGGCCCTTGTTTGACGAGAGGAATGAGCAGAGCATTGATGTGGTCAAAAAGGACTCGAGTGAGACTTTCCCAGCATGTTTCTACCAAAGCTTTGTCTAAGTTTCGCAAAACACTCTCCTAATAAGCAGATGTTTGGCTCTTCAGAAAGTCAACATGCAAAATGCCTTGAGCGTCCCATAACACTGATGCCATGATGTTGCCTTTGGTCTGCCCTCCTTTTCCTTTGACTGGACCACTGCCATCTCTTGGTAGCCATCGCTTTGATGACGCTTTGTCTTCAGGATCATATTGGCAAAGCCATGTTCCAAATTCCGGTTACAATTTGTCAAACAGGTGCCCCAGGATCGTGATCCCTCCTGTTGAAAATTTCCACTGATAGCTCTCGTCGTCACTGCAGCTGATCTGGGCACAATGGTTTTCACAGCCACTGCAGGATTCATCTTCCACATCTTCTCATCTCTTCTTGAAACAAGCCATACCTCCGTAAAGAGTTGATTTCTTTGGGCTAGTGTCCTTAGAAGCTTTTCTTCAAACATCAATGATTTCTTCATTCTTCCACCCAAGCTTCACCGTCAATTGGATGTTTGCTCTTGCTGCAATTTTAGCGGAATTCAAGTTGCACTGATAGGAGGCCTTTTCAGTGGATGTCCCATCCTTCTTAGTGCCTCCAATGAGATCCAGTTCAGAAAGGTTGTAAGAAGTTAGTACATGTTTATTTTAGTGAAAACGAATTGAAATCCATGCATAGATTTCTCACCATGTACATTTTCTATGAACTTTCGGAAGACCCCCTGTACTGAATATTGCCCAAATCCTGGGAGAGAAGTGGATGCGGTCCACTTCCTGTCTTCAGTTTGCCCACAGTGGAGGAGTGCACAGAGCAGGGAAAGGCAGCCCCAGAGAGAGGCATGCCCTCCAGCATGCAGCAGACTGCTGGCCCAGTCCTGGCTCCATGGGTTGCTGTGTGGGCCCAGCAAGCTGACCAACCTCCCTGAACCTTAATTTAATCCTAGGTAGCCCAATTCCACTCGCTATTATAGGACTGCTGTGCAGGGACAGTCAATTAACTTAAGAAAAGGAACCTAGCTCCAAGGTTGGCAACCGGGAATTCCAGTTGATTCCATGGGCGGACCCCCTGAGGAATTCCCAAGCTGAAGTCTCGTGGAAGATGAGGTTCAGTGTGACTAGACTGAAGCACCAATCCAATGAAGGGGAAGTCCCACCCACTCTGCCCTGTGCCTGTATAAAGGTGAGGCGGGGCGGCCGCGCCACTCATTGAAGCCGCCAGTTGGGAGAGGAGCAGAGCCAGGCCGGTGCTCCCGAAGGCAGCAAGATGTTGCGAGCCACAGCTCCCTGCTGGTTCCCACCTGCATACCCAGAAGCTAAGAAGGTGGCCGAGGAGGCGGCCCACGAGGCAAGCCGCCATTTGGGAGAGGAGCAGAGCCAGGTCGGTGTTCCCGAAGGCAGCAAGATGTTGCGAGCCACAGCTCCCTGCTGGTTCCCACCTGCATGCCCAGAAGCCAAGAAGGTGGCCGAGGAGGCGGCCCACGAGGCAAGCCGCCAGTTGGGAGAGGAGCAGAGCCAGGCCGGTGCTCCCGAAGGCAGCAAGATGTTGCGAGCCACAGCTCCCTGCTGGTTCCCACCTGCATACCCAGAAGCTAAGAAGGTGGCCGAGGAGGCGCCCCACGAGGCAAGCCGCCATTTGGGGGTGGAGCAGAGCCAGGTCGGTGTTCCCGAAGGCAGCAAGATGCTGCGAGCCACAGCTCCCTGCTGGTTCCCTCCTGCATACCCAGAAGCCAAGAAGGTGGCCGAGGAGGCGGCCCTCGAGGCTCCAGAATTCCCACTGCCCTCTCATCAGCCTGCCCAGAGCTTCGGGCTCTGCGTGCCCCAGATGCACAACCAGGCCTCAGCACTCGTGGACATCCGGGCGGAGCCCCAGAATAGGGGTCCGGCGGTGCCCCCAGCGTGGCCCAAGATGACGACGGAGGCGTGGTACTTCCCCGCGCAGAGGGGGTCGGCCTGCTGCTTGCCAGCCGCCCCAAGGCTGACAGAGAGGCCCTGAGGAGTCCGCATCTCAGCCCCCAGGGAGAGGAAGAGGATCGCCCACTTTCCCAGCCCCTGCTTGGTCGCAGGTCGCACCGATGCCAAGAGAACCCGGGTGGCCGGCAGCAGCCAACGCTCCAATGGCTCCAGGGTCGGCACACAGCCACGGAAGACTGGTCGCAACAGACGGGGGAGGGCATGCAAGACCTCCACCACACTCAGCTCTAAGCGAATCGTCCGTGGTCCATCCTTACCGACTTGGAAGAAACCCATTATCCTCCGAAGGTCTCGCTGCCAAGTCCCCACCGTCATCCGCCGAGGCTATCTCCAACTGTTCACCAAAGAGTGTCTCAAGTTCTGCGCCTCCAAGCAGGAGGCCGAGGAGAAGGCGCTGAACGAGGAGAAGGTGGCCTACGACTGCAGCCCCAACAAGAACATGTACCTGAATGTGGTCCTGAACACCCTCAAGAGACTGAAGGGCCTGACCCCCAGCTCCATGCCGGGCCTCAGCAGGGCCGCCCTGTACAGCCGCCTCCAGGAGTTCCTGCTCACCCAGGACCAGCTCAAGGAGAACGGCTACCCCTTCCCGCACCCCGAGCGGCCCGGAGGCGCCGTCCTCTTCACTGGCCAGGGGAAGGGGCCCGGCGACTCCTCCTGCAGGGTCTGCTGCCGTTGTGGCACCGACTACCTGGTGTCCTCCTCGGGCCGCTGTCTACGTGACCAGTTGTGTTATTATCACTGGGGGCGGGTCCGCTCCAGCCAAGTGGCTGGAGGCCGGGTTAGCCAGTACACCTGCTGTTCAGCTGCTCCTGGCTCAGTGGGCTGCCAGGTGGCAAAGCAGCACGTGCGGGACGGCCGCAAGGAGAGCCTCCATGGCTTCGTGAAGACCTTCAAGAAAGAGTTTTCCACAGACGCTTATCCAGGAATCTACGCCTTGGACTGTGAGATGTGCTACACCACGCATGGCCTGGAGCTGACCCGCGTCACCGTGGTGGACGCCGACATGCAAGTGGTGTACGACACCTTCGTCAAGCCCGACAACGAGATCGTGGACTACAACACCAGGTTTTCCGGAGTGACCGAGGCCGACGTCGCCAAGACGAGCGTCACGTTGCCCGAAGTCCAAGCCATCCTGCTGAGCTTTTTCAGCGCCCAAACCATCCTCATCGGGCACAGCCTGTAGAGCGATCTGCTGGCCCTCAAGCTGATCCACAGCACCGTGGTGGACACGGCCGTGCTCTTCCCGCACTACCTGGGTTTCCCCTACAAGCGTTCCCTCAGGAATCTCGCGGCCGACTACCTGGGACAGATCATCCAGGACAGCCAGGACGGCCACAACTCCAGCGAGGACGCAAACGCCTGCCTGCAGCTGGCGATGTGGAAGGTTCGACAGCGCGCCCAGATCCAGCCACGCCACCGGTCCGCCTCTCCCGCCGCCCTGGCCTGTCCTGAGCCCCAGGCCTCTTCCCAAACTGCCATCGATCCCGAGAGCTAGCCCTGTCCACCTCGCCGCAAAGCGAAAGAAACTGGAGCAGCCGGCGGCAGGAGAGGGCCAAAAGCCAAGACTAACCCCGACCCCGGACTCCCAGTCCCCCGGAGTCCCTGCCGCGGGCCGTCGTCCCTGTCCCCATCCCTCTGCCCCTCCCAGACCTCTGTCCTTCCACCAATGGGCTCCCCGAGGCCCCAGCCGCCACTCCCAGTCCCCGGAGACCCTGCCGCCGCCCCTGGCGCCTGTGCCCATCCCTCTGCCCCTCCCAGACCTCTGGCCTTCAACCACTAGCCTCCCCCAGCCCACCTGAACTTCCCCGGCCTCTGACAACAAGGCCAGCCCCCAGGCCCACCAGCCTCCTGATCGTCTTCGTTCTTGGGCCTCTTCCCCTTCTGTGGGGCTGTCTGAACCTCCCCTACCACACCCGATTTTTCCCCCGCCCCCGGGGCAGGCGCAGAATAAATGTCTGTATGAAGTTAAAAATTAAAAATAAAAAAAAAGCTAAAAACAACTGAAAGTCCTTTGCTTTTGAATGTGCGCTTACCTGGTTTTCTCTAGAGGCACCACTGTGAGGTGGCTCAAGCGCTTAGGCTCTGGAGTTAGACATCTGGGTTCCCATTCCAATTCCACCACTGACTAGCTTTGTCATATTGGACGCATAACTTTTTTGCGCTTCTACTTCTTGATCTTTCAAGTGTCATCAGAAGATAATTAGACACCCACACAATAGCAATGGGAGATTTTAACACCCCACCGTCAACATGAAACAGATCAACGAGACAGAAAGTTGAAAAGGATATCCAGGAACTGAACTTAGCTCTGCACCAAGCAGACCGAATAGACATCTACATTAACTCTCCACCCCAAATCAACAGAATATACATTCTTCTCAGCACCACATCACACTTATTCCAAAACTGACCACATAGTTGGAAGGAAAGCACTCCTCCGCAAATGCAAAAGAACAGAAATTACAACCAACTGTCTCTCAGACCACAGGGCAGTCAAACTGGACCTCAGGATGAAGAAACTCACTCAAAACCGCTCAACTACACGGAAACGGAGCAATCTGCTCCTGAGTGACTACTGGGTACATAGCGAAATGAAGACAGAATAAAGATGTTCTTTGAAACCAATGAGAAAAAAGACACAACATACCAGAATCTCTGGGATACATTGAAAGCAGTGTGTAGAGGGAAACGTCGCATTAAATGCCCACAAGAGAAAGCAGGAAAGATCTAAAATGGACACCCTCACGTCCCAATTCAAAGAACCAGGGAAGCAAGAGCAAACACCATGCCTGAATCAGTCAGTCAACTTCCAACAGGGCTCCAAGAGAGAATGAACCACCATGCCTCTTTAAATCCACGTTTCTATTTGGAATCTTCAATGAGAGATGAGACACTAAGCAGCTAGTTTTGGTGGAATGGCTGATTTTGTCAATGTTTTCGGTGTGTGAGTGTGTGTGTGTGTGTATGTATAGATAACTAAATTAAACTGATAATCTGGATGCTTACATTTCCATTCATTTAATTTGTGTATGTGAGCCCACGCACACGTATATACACACACACTAACACTTCCAGAACACTGACTTAGTGAAGAACTGGATTTCCAGTGTGTCAGACAAATTTCAGAAAGCGCTGAAGAAGGGCATTTCTGATGGATTTCACCGTTCCTGGAATTTTATTTTCCTTTATAACTTAGAGTTCTTCTCTGGAGATTTAATAGATAAAAGTCTTTTGCAGTGTACGCTATTTCATTTTATTTTTATAATTTATTTAAATTGTCATTTTAAATTGACAAATAAAAATGATATATATTTATGGTGTACAACATGATGTTTCATATATGTATACATTGTGGAATGACACAAAAATCAAGCTAATTAACACATTCGTTTCCTCACATACTGATTTTATGGTGATGAGAACATGTTTCAAATCTACTCTGATAGCACATTTCAAGTATACAGTACATAGTTACCCACTGTGGTTGCCGTGCTGTTCAACATATCTCTAGAACTATTCGTATCTGAAATTTTGTATCATTAGACTAACATCTCCCAATCCCTCCCCGGCCCCTGCCTCGGGTAAGCAGCGTTCTGCTCTCTACGACTCTGAGTTCCACTTTTTTACATTGCACATAGAAGTGAGATCGTGCAGTATTTGTATTTCTGTGTTTGCTTTTTAAAACTTTATGATGTATTGATGTATTTTTTCAGACAGTGTCGGAGTCTGTCACCAAGGCTGGAGTGCAGTGACACAAACACGGCTCACCACGGCCTCCACCTCCCGGGGTCAAGAGATCCTCCCACTTCAGCCTCCTGAGTAGCTAGGACTACAGGCGTCCAACACCAATCCTGGCTAATTTTTGTATTTTTTGTAGAGATGGTTGATCTCCAACTCCTGGGCTCAACTCTTCCTCCTCCCTTCTCCTCCCAAAGTCCTGGGATTACAGGCCTGAGCCACTGTGTCTGGCCTTTGCTTTATTTCACACAGTAGAACATCCTCTAGGCTCATTCATGTTGCTAATGATAAGATTTCTTTCTTTTTCAAGGCTGAATAGGATTCTATTGGATATATGTACCTATATAGATAGAGAGATAGATAGATAGACATTTATTATTATTGTTTTGGGGGGGATATGGTTTCGCTCGTGTTCCCCAGGCTGGAGTGCAGTGGCATGATTTCGGCTCACTACAACCTCTGCCTCCCAGGCTGAAGTGATTCTCCTGCCTCAGCTGAGATTAAAGGCATGTCCCATCATGTGCGGCCAATTTTGTGTTTCTAGGAGAGATGGGTTTTCACCATGTTGGCCAGGCTGGTCTCGAACTCCAACAATTCTACTTCAACTATTTATTGGATACAAATATTTATGTGTGAGAAACAAGATTTTCAAGAGTGAAAGATTTAAAAACGACTTAATTGTACATCAGTAAGAGGCTGGCTAACTAAATCAGAGTACGTTCATCCTTACAGAAGAATACTATGCAGCTAGAACAAAACCAAATGGAGGAAACTCTTCCAAATGGTAACTTGGAATGATGTTCAAGACTTATTGTAAAATAAGTTTACAGTAAGGTGTAAGGTACCTTATGGCAAAATTCTCTCAGAAATGTGTGTGTGTGGATTTCAAGTCATCCCAGTCCTAGAACATTGTGCTCTTTAGAGATGCCATACCTGTCTTTCCCTTTGTAATATCAAAGCAGTAATATCTTCTCTGGAGGCTTGTTGGGTGAATTGAATGGAAGAAAGTTAAGGAGGTACCAGAACCATTGCTGTTTCCCCTCCGTAGCCCTGCCACCCACTAAAGAAAGTTGGATGAGATTACTTAATGATTTCCCATTAAGTTGTATTTCCAAATATCATGATTACCATTTGAATGTAGTTGGTATGGAGCTTCGTGAGTGTGTGCTTCGTTTATTATGCATCACGTTCAGCTCCTTGTTATTTGCCTCCTAGTTATCATAGTAAAACTCTACTCCTCTACTCCGAGGAGCCCCTACCATCCGTATCGTCACTTTCCGGCCCAGCACTCTTCATGCTCGTTCGTTTAAAGCATTCTACATTGGGCAAATGAATCTTGGAAGGCAAAAGCTACTGAATTTAGCGAGTTTGTGGAGGCGTTCCCACCGATCAGCCAGGTGGAGTTCCACACACCCGATGACTGCACAACTCCTATAAGGCAGCAATATGCTGCAAACCCAGACGGCCACTCTTCTCACCCCTCGTCCCTTTGCTGTTCTGGATAATGAGGTCAATAGTCACCTAGGCAACTTGCAAAACTAACTGAAATGGAGAAAGGCCTTCCGGCTGGTGACTAGCCGAGGTCCACCTGGCCCCAATAAGCTGCTGAACAAGAAGGGCTGCCAGAAATTTCCCCCTAGGGAATTTGGTGGAGACGAAGACCTGCTCACTGGACAACGGTTCCTCCCAGGATACCCCCAAGCTGAAGAAGCGGGCTCTGAGCCACCCCCTTTCACCCTCCTTTTCCCCACCCTGGCCTGCTGAAGGTGCGCGTCAGGATGCGGACTACTGAGCCCTAAAGAAATAAGTCCTTCCACTTTGACCCCACGGAGGATTGCCTGTGCGGATCTTCAACGAGTCTACCAGTGTCTAGACACGGGAGCAGTTCTGTCTGGCACAGCAGCTCCCTCAAGGAAGACAAGAGTGAGGAGAAAGGAAACTCAAGTCTGACCATTCTGTCCTGGGAGACAAGAGGAGGATCTCATCTCTCATCTTTCCAAGCAAGGCAACGAGACTTTCTCTCATCTTTCCAAGCAAGGCAAGGAGACTTTTTCTCATGAGGAAACAAAAAGAAGTTGGAAGGAACGAAACCAGCCTGGAAGGTGAATTCCTAAGGATTGCCCATTGAAACTGACAAAATGGCCCTTGTTTGACAAGAGGAATGAGCAGAGCATTGATGTGGTCAAAAAGGACTCGAGTGAGACTTTCCGAGCATGTTTCTACCAAAGCTTTGTCTAAGTTTCGCAAAACACTCTCCTAATAAGCAGATGTTTGGCTCTTCAGAAAGTCAACATGCAAAATGCCTTGAGCGTCCCATAACACTGATGCCATGATGTTGCCTTTGGTCTGCCCTCCTTTTCCTTTGACTGGACCACTGCCATCTCTTGGTAGCCATCGCTTTGATGACGCTTTGTCTTCAGGATCATATTGGCAAAGCCATGTTCCAAATTCCGGTTACAATTTGTCAAACAGGTGCCCCAGGATCGTGATCCCTCCTGTTGAAAATTTCCACTGATAGCTCTCGTCGTCACTGCAGCTGATCTGGGCACAATGGTTTTCACAGCCACTGCAGGATTCATCTTCCACATCTTCTCATCTCTTCTTGAAACAAGCCATACCTCCGTAAAGAGTTGATTTCTTTGGGCTAGTGTCCTTAGAAGCTTTTCTTCAAACATCAATGATTTCTTCATTCTTCCACCCAAGCTTCACCGTCAATTGGATGTTTGCTCTTGCTGCAATTTTAGCGGAATTCAAGTTGCACTGATAGGAGGCCTTTTCAGTGGATGTCTCATCCTTCTTAGTGCCTCCAATGAGATCCAGTTCAGAAAGGTTGTAAGAAGTTAGAACATGTTTATTTTAGTGAAAACGAATTGAAATCCATGCATAGATTTCTCACCATGTACATTTTCTATGAACTTTCGGAAGACCCCCTGTACTGAATATTGCCCAAATCCTGGGAGAGAAGTGGATGCGGTCCACTTCCTGTCTTCAGTTTGCCCACAGTGGAGGAGTGCACAGAGCAGGGAAAGGCAACCCCAGAGAGAGGCATGCCCTCCAGCATGCAGCAGACTGCTGGCCCAGTCCTGGCTCCATGGGTTGCTGTGTGGGCCCAGCAAGCTGACCAACCTCCCTGAACCTTAATTTAATCCTAGGTAGCCCAATTCCACTCGCTATTATAGGACTGCTGTGCAGGGACAGTCAATTAACTTAAGAAAAGGAAACTGGCTCCAAGGTTGGCAACCGGGAATTCCAGTTGATTCCACGGGCGGACCCCCTGAGGAATTCCCAAGCTGAAGTCTCGTGGAAGATGAGGTTCAGTGTGACTAGACTGAAGCACCAATCCAATGAAGGGGAAGTCCCACCCACTCTGCCCTGTGCCTGTATAAAGGTGAGGCGGGGCGGCCGCGCCACTCATTGAAGCCGCCAGTTGGGAGAGGAGCAGAGCCAGGCCGGTGCTCCCGAAGGCAGCAAGATGTTGCGAGCCACAGCTCCCTGCTGGTTCCCACCTGCATACCCAGAAGCTAAGAAGGTGGCCGAGGAGGCGCCCCACGAGGCAAGCCGCCATTTGGGAGTGGAGCAGAGCCAGGTCGGTGTTCCCGAAGGCAGCAAGATGTTGCGAGCCACAGCTCCCTGCTGGTTCCCTCCTGCATACCCAGAAGCCAAGAAGGTGGCCGAGGAGGCGGCCCTCGAGGCTCCAGAATTCCCACTGCCCTCTCATCAGCCTGCCCAGAGCTTCGGGCTCTGCGTGCCCCAGATGCACAACCAGGCCTCAGCACTCGTGGACATCCGGGCGGAGCCCCAGAATAGGGGTCCGGCGGTGCCCCCAGCGTGGCCCAAGATGGCGACGGAGGCGTGTTACTTCCCCGCGCAGAGGGGATCGGCCTGCTGCTTGCCAGCCGCCCCAAGGCTGACAGAGAGGCCCTGTGGAGTCCGCATCTCAGCCCCCAGGGAGAGGAAGAGGATCGCCCACTTTCCCAGCCCCTGCTTGGTCGCAGGTCGCACCGATGCCAAGAGAACCCGGGTGGCCGGCAGCAGCCAACGCTCCAATGGCTCCAGGGTCGGCACACAGCCACGGAAGACTGGTCGCAACAGACGGGGGAGGGCATGCAAGACCTCCACCACACTCAGCTCTAAGCGAATCGTCCGTCGTCCATCCTTACCGACTTGGAAGAAACCCATTATCCTCCGAAGGTATCGCTGCCAAGTCCCCACCGTCATCCGCCGAGGCTATCTCCAACTGTTCACCAAAGAGTGTCTCAAGTTCTGCGCCTCCCAGCAGGAGGCCGAGGAGAAGGCGCTGAACGAGGAGAAGGTGGCCTACGACTGCAGCCCCAACAAGAACATGTACCTGAATGTGGTCCTGAACACCCTCAAGAGACTGAAGGGCCTGACCCCCAGCTCCATGCCGGGCCTCAGCAGGGCCGCCCTGTACAGCCGCCTCCAGGAGTTCCTGCTCACCCAGGACCAGCTCAAGGAGAACGGCTACCCCTTCCCGCACCCCGAGCGGCCCGGAGGCGCCGTCCTCTTCACTGGCCAGGGGAAGGGGCCCGGCGACTCCTCCTGCAGGGTCTGCTGCCGTTGTGGCACCGACTACCTGGTGTCCTCCTCGGGCCGCTGTCTACGCGACCAGTTGTGTTATTATCACTGGGGGTGGGTCCGCTCCAGCCAAGTGGCTGGAGGCCGGGTTAGCCAGTACACCTGCTGTGCAGCTGCTCCTGGCTCAGTGGGCTGCCAGGTGGCGAAGCAGCACGTGCGGGACGGCCGCAAGGAGAGCCTCCATGGCTTCGTGAAGACCTTCAAGAAAGAGTTTTCCACAGACGCTTATCCAGGAATCTACGCCTTGGACTGTGATATGTGCTACACCACGCATGGCCTGGAGCTGACCCGCGTCACCGTGGTGGACGCCGACATGCAAGTGGTGTACGACACCTTCGTCAAGCCCGACAACGAGATCGTGGACTACAACACCAGGTTTTCCGGAGTGACCGAGGCCGACGTCACCAAGACGAGCGTCACGTTGCCCGAAGTCCAAGCCATCCTGCTGAGCTTTTTCAGCGCCCAAACCATCCTCATCGGGCACAGCCTGGAGAGCGATCTGCTGGCCCTCAAGCTGATCCACAGCACCGTGGTGGACACGGCCGTGCTCTTCCCGCACTACCTGGGTTTCCCCTACAAGCGTTCCCTCAGGAATCTCGCGGCCGACTACCTGGGACAGATCATCCAGGACAGCCAGGACGGCCACAACTCCAGCGAGGACGCAAACGCCTGCCTGCAGCTGGCGATGTGGAAGGTTCGACAGCGCGCCCAGATCCAGCCACGCCACCGGTCCGCCTCTCCCGCCGCCCTGGCCTGTCCTGAGCCCCAGGCCTCTTCCCAAACTGCCATCGATCCCGAGAGCTAGCCCTGTCCACCTCGCCGCAAAGCGAAAGAAACTGGAGCAGCCGGCGGCAGGAGAGGGCCAAAAGCCAAGACTAACCCCGACCCCGGCCTCCCAGTCCCCCGGAGTCCCTGCCGCGGGCCGTCGTCCCTGTCCCCATCCCTCTGCCCCTCCCAGACCTCTGTCCTTCCACCAATGGGCTCCCCGAGGCCCCAGCCGCCACTCCCAGTCCCCGGAGACCCTGCCGCCGCCTCTGGCGCCTGTGCCCATCCCTCTGCCCCTCCCAGACCTCTGGCCTTCCACCACTAGCCTCCCCCAGCTCACCTGGACTTCCCCGGCCTCTGACAACAAGGCCAGCCCCCAGGCCCACCAGCCTCCTGATCGTCTTCGTTCTTGGGCCTCTTCCCCCTCTGTGGGGCTGTCTGAACCTCCCCTCCCCCACCCGATTTTTCCCCCGCCCCCGGGGCAGGCGCAGAATAAATGTCTGTATGAAGTTAAAAATTAAAAATAAAAAAAAAGCTAAAAACAACTCAAAGTCCTTTGCTTTTGAATGTGCGCTTACCTGGTTTTCTCTAGAGGCACCACTGTGAGGTGGCTCAAGCCCTTAGGCTCTGGAGTTAGACATCTGGGTTCCCATTCCAATTCCACCACTGACTAGCTTTGTCATATTGGACGCATAACCTTTTTGCGCTTCTACTTCTTGATCTTTCAAGTGTCATCAGAAGATAATTAGACACCCACACAATAGCAATGGGAGATTTTAACACCCCACCGTCAACATGAAACAAATCAACGAGACAGAAAGTTGAAAAGGATATCCAGGAACTGAACTTAGCTCTGCACCAAGCAGACCGAATAGACATCTACATTAACTCTCCACCCCAAATCAACAGAATATACATTCTTCTCAGCACCACATCACACTTATTCCAAAACTGACCACATAGTTGGAAGGAAAGCACTCCTCCGCAAATGCAAAAGAACAGAAATTACAACCAACTGTCTCTCAGACCCCAGGGCAGTCAAACTGGACCTCAGGATGAAGAAACTCACTCAAAACCTCTCAACTACACGGAAACGGAGCAATCTGCTTCTGAGTGACTACTGGGTACATAGCGAAATGAAGACAGAATAAAGATGTTCTTTGAAACCAAAGAGAACAAAGACACAACATACCAGAATCTCTGGGATACATTGAAAGCAGTGTGTAGAGGGAAACGTAGCATTAAATGCCCACAAGAGAAAGCAGGAAAGATCTAAAATGGACACCCTCACGTCCCAATTCAAAGAACCAGGGAAGCAAGAGCAAACACAATGCCTGAATCAGTCAGTCAACTTCCAACAGGGCTCCAAGAGAGAATGAACCACCATGCCTCTTTAAATCCACGTTTCTATTTGGAATCTTCAATGAGAGATGAGACACTAAGCAGCTAGTTTTGGTGGAAAGGCTGATTTTGTCAATGTTTTCGGTGTGTGAGTGTGTGTGTGTGTGTGTGTATGTATAGATAACTAAATTAAACTGATAATCTGGATGCTTACATTTCCATTCATTTAATTTGTGTATGTGAGCCCACGCACACGTATATACACACACACTAACACTTCCAGAACACTGACTTAGTGAAGAACTGGATTTCCAGTGTGTCAGACAAATTTCAGAAAGCGCTGAAGAAGGGCATTTCTGATGGATTTCACCGTTCCTGGAATTTTATTTTCCTTTATAACTTAGAGTTCTTCTCTGGAGATTTAATAGATAAAAGTCTTTTGCAGTGTACGTTATTTCATTTTATTTTTATAATTTATTTAAATTGTCATTTTAAATTGACAAATAAAAATGATATATATTTATGGTGTACAACATGATGTTTCATATATGTATACATTGTGGAATGACACAAAAATCAAGCTAATTAACACATTCGTTTCCTCACATACTGAGTTTATGGTGATGAGAACATGTTTCAAATCTACTCTGATAGCACATTTCAAGTATACAGTACATAGTTACCCACTGTGGTTGCCGTGCTGTTCAACATATCTCTAGAACTATTCGTATCTGAAATTTTGTATCATTAGACTAACATCTCCCAATCCCTCCCCGGCCCCTGCCTCGGGTAAGCAGCGTTCTGCTCTCTACGACTCTGAGTTCCACTTTTTTACATTGCACATAGAAGTGAGATCGTGCAGTATTTGTATTTCTGTGTTTGCTTTTTAAAACTTTATGATGTATTGATGTATTTTTTCAGACAGTGTCGGAGTCTGTCACCAAGGCTGGAGTACAGTGACACAAACACGGCTCACCACGGCCTCCACCTCCCGGGGTCAAGAGATCCTCCCACTTCAGCCTCCTGAGTAGCTAGGACTACAGGCGTCCAACACCACACCTGGCTAATTTTTGTATTTTTTGTAGAGATGGTTGATCTCCAACTCCTGGGCTCAACTCTTCCTCCTCCCTTCTCCTCCCAAAGTCCTGGGATTACAGGCCTGAGCCACTGTGTCTGGCCTTTGCTTTATTTCACACAGTAGAACATCCTCTAGGCTCATTCATGTTGCTAATGATAAGATTTCTTTCTTTTTCAAGGCTGAATAGGATTCTATTGGATATATGTACCTATATAGATAGATAGATAGATAGATATACATTTATTATTATTGTTTTGGGGGGGATATGGTTTCGCTCGTGTTCCCCAGGCTGGAGTGCAGTGGCATGATTTCGGCTCACTACAACCTCTGCCTCCCAGGCTGAAGTGATTCTCCTGCCTCAGCTGAGATTAAAGGCATGTCCCATCATGTGCGGCCAATTTTGTGTTTCTAGGAGAGATGGGTTTTCACCATGTTGGCCAGGCTGGTCTCGAACTCCAACAATTCTACTTCAACTATTTATTGGATACAAATATTTATGTGTGAGAAACAAGATTTTCAAGAGTGACAGATTTAAAAACGACTTAATTGTACATCAGTAAGAGGCTGGCTAACTAAATCAGAGTACGTTCATCCTAACAGAAGAATACTATGCAGCTAGAACAAAACCAAATGGAGGAAACTCTTCCAAATGGTAACTTGGAATGATGTTCAAGACTTATTGTAAAATAAGTTTACAGTAAGGTGTAAGGTACCTTATGGCAAAATTCTCTCAGAAATGTGTGTGTGTGGATTTCAAGTCATCCCAGTCCTAGAACATTGTGCTCTTTAGAGATGCCATACCTGTCTTTCCCTTTGTAATATCAAAGCAGTAATATCTTCTCTGGAGGCTTGTTGGGTGAATTTAATGGAAGAAAGTTAAGGAGGTACCAGAACCAATGCTGTTTCCCCTCCGTAGCCCTGCCACCCACTAAAGAAAGTTGGATGAGATTACTTAATGATTTCCCATTAAGTTGTATTTCCAAATATCATGATTACCATTTGAATGTAGTTGGTATGGAGCTTCGTGAGTGTGTGCTTCGTTTATTATGCATCACGTTCAGCTCCTTGTTATTTGCCTCCTAGTTATCATAGTAAAACTCTACTCCTCTACTCCGAGGAGCCCCTACCATCCGTATCGTCACCTTCCGGCCCAGCACTCTTCATGCTCGTTCGTTTAAAGCATTCTACATTGGGCAAATGAATCTTGGAAGGCAAAAGCTGCTGAATTTAGCGAGTTTGTGGAGGCGTTCCCACCGATCAGCCAGGTGGAGTTCCACACACCCGATGACTGCACAACTCCTATAAGGCAGCAATATGCTGCAAACCCAGACGGCCACTCTTCTCACCCCTCGTCCCTTTGCTGTTCTGGATAATGAGGTCAATAGTCACCTAGGCAACTTGCAAAACTAACTGAAATGGAGAAAGGCCTTCCGGCTGGTGACTAGCCGAGGTCCACCTGGCCCCAATAAGCTGCTGAACAAGAAGGGCTGCCAGAAATTTCCCCCTAGGGAATTTGGTGGAGACGAAGACCTGCTCACTGGACAACGGTTCCTCCCAGGATACCCCCAAGCTGAAGAAGCGGGCTCTGAGCCACCCCCTTTCATCCTCCTTTTCCCCACCCTGGCCTGGTGAAGGTGCGCGTCAGGATGTGGACTACTGAGCCCTAAAGAAACAAGTCCTTCCACTTTGACCCCACGGAGGATTGCCTGTGCGGATCTTCAACGAGTCTACCAGTGTCTAGACACGGGAGCAGTTCTGTGTGGCACAGCAGCTCCCTCAAGGAAGACAAGAGTGAGGAGAAAGGAAACTCAAGTCTGACCATTCTGTCCTGGGAGACAAGAGGAGGATCTCATCTCTCATCTTTCCAAGCAAGGCAACGAGACTTTCTCTCATCTTTCCAAGCAAGGCAAGGAGACTTTTTCTCATGAGGAAACAAAAAGAAGTTGGAAGGAACGAAACCAGCCTGGAAGGTGAATTCCTAAGGATTGCCCATTGAAACTGACAAAATGGCCCTTGTTTGACGAGAGGAATGAGCAGAGCATTGATGTGGTCAAAAAGGACTCGAGTGAGACTTTCCCAGCATGTTTCTACCAAAGCTTTGTCTAAGTTTCGCAAAACACTCTCCTAATAAGCAGATGTTTGGCTCTTCAGAAAGTCAACATGCAAAATGCCTTGAGCGTCCCATAACACTGATGCCATGATGTTGCCTTTGGTCTGCCCTCCTTTTCCTTTGACTGGACCACTGCCATCTCTTGGTAGCCATCGCTTTGATGACGCTTTGTCTTCAGGATCATATTGGCAAAGCCATGTTCCAAATTCCGGTTACAATTTGTCAAACAGGTGCCCCAGGATCGTGATCCCTCCTGTTGAAAATTTCCACTGATAGCTCTCGTCGTCACTGCAGCTGATCTGGGCACAATGGTTTTCACAGCCACTGCAGGATTCATCTTCCACATCTTCTCATCTCTTCTTGAAACAAGCCATACCTCCGTAAAGAGTTGATTTCCTTGGGCTAGTGTCCTTAGAAGCTTTTCTTCAAACATCAATGATTTCTTCATTCTTCCACCCAAGCTTCACCGTCAGTTGGATGTTTCCTCTTGCTGCAATTTTAGCGGAATTCAAGTTGCACTGATAGGAGGCCTTTTCAGTGGATGTCTCATCCTTCTTAGTGCCTCCAATGAGATCCAGTTCAGAAAGGTTGTAAGAAGTTAGTACATGTTTATTTTAGTGAAAACGAATTGAAATCCATGCATAGATTTCTCACCATGTACATTTTCTATGAACTTTCGGAAGACCCCCTGTACTGAATATTGCCCAAATCCTGGGAGAGAAGTGGATGCGGTCCACTTCCTGTCTTCAGTTTGCCCACAGTGGAGGAGTGCACAGAGCAGGGAAAGGCAGCCCCAGAGAGAGGCATGCCCTCCAGCATGCAGCAGACTGCTGGCCCAGTCCTGGCTCCATGGGTTGCTGTGTGGGCCCAGCAAGCTGACCAACCTCCCTGAACCTTAATTTAATCCTAGGTAGACCAATTCCACTCGCTATTATAGGACTGCTGTGCAGGGACAGTCAATTAACTTAAGAAAAGGAACCTAGCTCCAAGGTTGGCAACCGGGAATTCCAGTTGATTCCATGGGCGGACCCCCTGAGGAATTCCCAAGCTGAAGTCTCGTGGAAGATGAGGTTCAGTGTGACTAGACTGAAGCACCAATCCAATGAAGGGGAAGTCCCACCCACTCTGCCCTGTGCCTGTATAAAGGTGAGGCGGGGCGGCCGCGCCACTCATTGAAGCCGCCAGTTGGGAGAGGAGCAGAGCCAGGCCGGTGCTCCCGAAGGCAGCAAGATGTTGCGAGCCACAGCTCCCTGCTGGTTCCCACCTGCATACCCAGAAGCTAAGAAGGTGGCCGAGGAGGCGGCCCACGAGGCAAGCCGCCATTTGGGAGAGGAGCAGAGCCAGGTCGGTGTTCCCGAAGGCAGCAAGATGTTGCGAGCCACAGCTCCCTGCTGGTTCCCACCTGCATGCCCAGAAGCCAAGAAGGTGGCCGAGGAGGCGGCCCTCGAGGCAAGCCGCCAGTTGGGAGAGGAGCAGAGCCAGGCCGGTGCTCCCGAAGGCAGCAAGATGTTGCGAGCCACAGCTCCCTGCTGGTTCCCACCTGCATACCCAGAAGCTAAGAAGGTGGCCGAGGAGGCGCCCCACGAGGCAAGCCGCCATTTGGGAGTGGAGCAGAGCCAGGTCGGTGTTCCCAAAGGCAGCAAGATGCTGCGAGCCACAACTCCCTGCTGGTTCCCTCCTGCATACCCTGAAGCCAAGAAGGCGGCCGAGGAGGCGGCCCTCGAGGCTCCAGAATTCCCACTGCCCTCTCATCAGCCTGCCCAGAGCTTCGGGCTCTGCATGCCCCAGATGCACAACCAGGCCTCAGCACTCGTGGACATCCGGGCGGAGCCCCAGAATAGGGGTCCGGCGGTGCCCCCAGCGTGGCCCAAGATGGCGACGGAGGCGTGGTACTTCCCCGCGCAGAGGGGGTCGGCCTGCTGCTTGCCAGCCGCCCCAAGGCTGACAGAGAGGCCCTGTGGAGTCCGCATCTCAGCCCCCAGGGAGAGGAAGAGGATCGCCCACTTTCCCAGCCCCTGCTTGGTCGCAGGTCGCACCGATGCCAAGAGAACCCGGGTGGCCGGCAGCAGCCAACGCTCCAATGGCTCCAGGGTCGGCACACAGCCACGGAAGACTGGTCGCAACAGACGGGGGAGGGCATGCAAGACCTCCACCACACTCAGCTCTAAGCGAATCGTCCGTCGTCCATCCTTACCGACTTGGAAGAAACCCATTATCCTCCGAAGGTCTCGCTGCCAAGTCCCCACCGTCATCCGCCGAGGCTATCTCCAACTGTTCACCAAAGAGTGTCTCAAGTTCTGCGCCTCCAAGCAGGAGGCCGAGGAGAAGGCGCTGAACGAGGAGAAGGTGGCCTACGACTGCAGCCCCAACAAGAACATGTACCTGAATGTGGTCCTGAACACCCTCAAGAGACTGAAGGGCCTGACCCCCAGCTCCATGCCGGGCCTCAGCAGGGCCGCCCTGTACAGCCGCCTCCAGGAGTTCCTGCTCACCCAGGACCAGCTCAAGGAGAACGGCTACCCCTTCCCGCACCCCGAGCGGCCCGGAGGCGCCGTCCTCTTCACTGGCCAGGGGAAGGGGCCCGGCGACTCCTCCTGCAGGGTCTGCTGCCGTTGTGGCACCGACTACCTGGTGTCCTCCTCGGGCCGCTGTCTACGCGACCAGTTGTGTTATTATCACTGGGGGCGGGTCCGCTCCAGCCAAGTGGCTGGAGGCCGGGTTAGCCAGTACACCTGCTGTGCAGCTGCTCCTGGCTCAGTGGGCTGCCAGGTGGCAAAGCAGCACGTGCGGGACGGCCGCAAGGAGAGCCTCCATGGCTTCGTGAAGACCTTCAAGAAAGAGTTTTCCACAGACGCTTATCCAGGAATCTACGCCTTGGACTGTGAGATGTGCTACACCACGCATGGCCTGGAGCTGACCCGCGTCACCGTGGTGGACGCCGACATGCAAGTGGTGTACGACACCTTCGTCAAGCCCGACAACGAGATCGTGGACTACAACACCAGGTTTTCCGGAGTGACCGAGGCCGACGTCGCCAAGACGAGCGTCACGTTGCCCGAAGTCCAAGCCATCCTGCTGAGCTTTTTCAGCGCCCAAACCATCCTCATCGGGCACAGCCTGGAGAGCGATCTGCTGGCCCTCAAGCTGATCCACAGCACCGTGGTGGACACGGCCGTGCTCTTCCCGCACTACCTGGGTTTCCCCTACAAGCGTTCCCTCAGGAATCTCGCGGCCGACTACCTGGGACAGATCATCCAGGACAGCCAGGACGGCCACAACTCCAGCGAGGACGCAAACGCCTGCCTGCAGCTGGCGATGTGGAAGGTTCGACAGCGCGCCCAGATCCAGCCACGCCACCGGTCCGCCTCTCCCGCCGCCCTGGCCTGTCCTGAGCCCCAGGCCTCTTCCCAAACTGCCATCGATCCCGAGAGCTAGCCCTGTCCACCTCGCCGCAAAGCGAAAGAAACTGGAGCAGCCGGCGGCAGGAGAGGGCCAAAAGCCAAGACTAACCCCGACCCCGGACTCCCAGTCCCCCGGAGTCCCTGCCGCGGGCCGTCGTCCCTGTCCCCATCCCTCTGCCCCTCCCAGACCTCTGTCCTTCCACCAATGGGCTCCCCGAGGCCCCAGCCGCCACTCCCAGTCCCCGGAGACCCTGCCGCCGCCCCTGGCGCCTGTGCCCATCCCTCTGCCCCTCCCAGACCTCTGGCCTTCCACCACTAGCCTCCCCCAGCCCACCTGGACTTCCCCGGCCTCTGACAACAAGGCCAGCCCCCAGGCCCACCAGCCTCCTGATCGTCTTCGTTCTTGGGCCTCTTCCCCTTCTGTGGGGCTGTCTGAACCTCCCCTACCACACCCGATTTTTCCCCCGCCCCCGGGGCAGGCGCAGAATAAATGTCTGTATGAAGTTAAAAATTAAAAATAAAAAAAAAGCTAAAAACAACTGAAAGTCCTTTGCTTTTGAATGTGCGCTTACCTGGTTTTCTCTAGAGGCACCACTGTGAGGTGGCTCAAGCGCTTAGGCTCTGGAGTTAGACATCTGGGTTCCCATTCCAATTCCACCACTTACTAGCTTTGTCATATTGGACGCATAACTTTTTTGCGCTTCTACTTCTTGATCTTTCAAGTGTCATCAGAAGATAATTAGACACCCACACAATAGCAATGGGAGATTTTAACACCCCACCGTCAACATGAAACAGATCAACGAGACAGAAAGTTGAAAAGGATATCCAGGAACTGAACTTAGCTCTGCACCAAGCAGACCGAATAGACATCTACATTAACTCTCCACCCCAAATCAACAGAATATACATTCTTCTCAGCACCACATCACACTTATTCCAAAACTGACCACATAGTTGGAAGGAAAGCACTCCTCCGCAAATGCAAAAGAACAGAAATTACAACCAACTGTCTCTCAGACCACAGGGCAGTCAAACTGGACCTCAGGATGAAGAAACTCACTCAAAACCGCTCAACTACACGGAAACGGAGCAATCTGCTCCTGAGTGACTACTGGGTACATAGCGAAATGAAGACAGAATAAAGATGTTCTTTGAAACCAATGAGAACAAAGACACAACATACCAGAATCTCTGGGATACATTGAAAGCAGTGTGTAGAGGGAAACGTAGCATTAAATGCCCACAAGAGAAAGCAGGAAAGATCTAAAATGGACACCCTCACGTCCCAATTCAAAGAATCAGGGAAGCAAGAGCAAACACCATGCCTGAATCAGTCAGTCAACTTCCAACAGGGCTCCAAGAGAGAATGAACCACCATGCCTCTTTAAATCCACGTTTCTATTTGGAATCTTCAATGAGAGATGAGACACTAAGCAGCTAGTTTTGGTGGAATGGCTGATTTTGTCAATGTTTTCGGTGTGTGAGTGTGTGTGTGTGTATGTATAGATAACTAAATTAAACTGATAATCTGGATGCTTACATTTCCATTCATTTAATTTGTGTATGTGGGCCCACGCACACGTATATACACACACACTAACACTTCCAGAACACTGACTTAGTGAAGAACTGGATTTCCAGTGTGTCAGACAAATTTCAGAATGCGCTGAAGAAGGGCATTTCTGATGGATTTCACCGTTCCTGGAATTTTACTTTCCTCTATAACTTAGAGTTCTTCTCTGGAGATTTAATAGATAAAAGTCTTTTGCAGTGTACGTTATTTCATTTTATTTTTATAATTTATTTCAATTGTCATTTTAAATTGACAAATAAAAATGATATATATTTATGGTGTACAACATGATGTTTCATATATGTATACATTGTGGAATGACACAAAAATCAAGCTAATTAACACATTCGTTTCCTCACATACTGATTTTATGGTGATGAGAACATGTTTCAAATCTACTCTGATAGCACATTTCAAGTATACAGTACATAGTTACCCACTGTCGTTGCCGTGCTGTTCAACATATCTCTAGAACTATTCGTATCTGAAATTTTGTATCATTAGACTAACATCTCCCAATCCCTCCCCGGCCCCTGCCTCGGGTAAGCAGCGTTCTGCTCTCTACGACTCTGAGTTCCACTTTTTTACATTGCACATAGAAGTGAGATCGTGCAGTATTTGTATTTCTGTGTTTGCTTTTTAAAACTTTATGATGTATTGATGTATTTTTTCAGACAGTGTCGGAGTCTGTCACCAAGGCTGGAGTACAGTGACACAAACACGGCTCACCACGGCCTCCACCTCCCGGGGTCAAGAGATCCTCCCACTTCAGCCTCCTGAGTAGCTAGGACTACAGGCGTCCAACACCACACCTGGCTAATTTTTGTATTTTTTGTAGAGATGGTTGATCTCCAACTCCTGGGCTCAACTCTTCCTCCTCCCTTCTCCTCCCAAAGTCCTGGGATTACAGGCCTGAGCCACTGTGTCTGGCCTTTGCTTTATTTCACACAGTAGAACATCCTCTAGGCTCATTCATGTTGCTAATGATAAGATTTCTTTCTTCTTCAAGGCTGAATAGGATTCTATTGGATATATGTACCTATATAGATAGAGAGATAGATAGATATACATTTATTATTATTGTTTTGGGGGGGATATGGTTTCGCTCGTGTTCCCCAGGCTGGAGTGCAGTGGCATGATTTCGGCTCACTACAACCTCTGCCTCCCAGGCTGAAGTGATTCTCCTGCCTCAGCTGAGATTAAAGGCATGTCCCATCATGTGCGGCCAATTTTGTGTTTCTAGGAGAGATGGGTTTTCACCATGTTGGCCAGGCTGGTCTCGAACTCCAACAATTCTACTTCAACTATTTATTGGATACAAATATTTATGTGTGAGAAACAAGATTTTCAAGAGTGAAAGATTTAAAAACGACTTAATTGTACATCAGTAAGAGGCTGGCTAACTAAATCAGAGTACGTTCATCCTAACAGAAGAATACTATGCAGCTAGAACAAAACCAAATGGAGGAAACTCTTCCAAATGGTAACTTGGAATGATGTTCAAGACTTATTGTAAAATAAGTTTACAGTAAGGTGTAAGGTACCTTATGGCAAAATTCTCTCAGAAATGTGTGTGTGTGGATTTCAAGTCATCCCAGTCCTAGAACATTGTGCTCTTTAGAGATGCCATACCTGTCTTTCCCTTTGTAATATCAAAGCAGTAATATCTTCTCTGGAGGCTTGTTGGGTGAATTTAATGGAAGAAAGTTAAGGAGGTACCAGAACCATTGCTGTTTCCCCTCCGTAGCCCTGCCACCCACTAAAGAAAGTTGGATGAGATTACTTAATGATTTCCCATTAAGTTGTATTTCCAAATATCATGATTACCATTTGAATGTAGTTGGTATGGAGCTTCGTGAGTGTGTGCTTCGTTTATTATGCATCACGTTCAGCTCCTTGTTATTTGCCTCCTAGTTATCATAGTAAAACTCTACTCCTCTACTCCGAGGAGCCCCTACCATCCGTATCGTCACTTTCCGGCCCAGCACTCTTCATGCTCGTTCGTTTAAAGCATTCTACATTGGGCAAATGAATCTTGGAAGGCAAAAGCTACTGAATTTAGCGAGTTTGTGGAGGCGTTCCCACCGATCAGCCAGGTGGAGTTCCACACACCCGATGACTGCACAACTCCTATAAGGCAGCAATATGCTGCAAACCCAGACGGCCACTCTTCTCACCCCTCGTCCCTTTGCTGTTCTGGATAATGAGGTCAATAGTCACCTAGGCAACTTGCAAAACTAACTGAAATGGAGAAAGGCCTTCCGGCTGGTGACTAGCCGAGGTCCACCTGGCCCCAATAAGCTGCTGAACAAGAAGGGCTGCCAGAAAATTCCCCCTAGGGAATTTGGTGGAGACGAAGACCTGCTCACTGGACAACGGTTCCTCCCAGGATAGCCCCAAGCTGAAGAAGCAGGCTCTGAGCCACCCCCTTTCACCCTCCTTTTCCCCACCCTGGCCTGCTGAAGGTGCGCGTCAGGATGCGGACTACTGAGCCCTAAAGAAATAAGTCCTTCCACTTTGACCCAACGGAGGATTGCCTGTGCGGATCTTCAACGAGTCTACCAGTGTCTAGACACGGGAGCAGTTCTGTCTGGCACAGCAGCTCCCTCAAGGAAGACAAGAGTGAGGAGAAAGGAAACTCAAGTCTGACCATTCTGTCCTGGGAGACAAGAGGAGGATCTCATCTCTCATCTTTCCAAGCAAGGCAACGAGACTTTCTCTCATCTTTCCAAGCAAGGCAAGGAGACTTTTTCTCATGAGGAAACAAAAAGAAGTTGGAAGGAACGAAACCAGCCTGGAAGGTGAATTCCTAAGGATTGCCCATTGAAACTGACAAAATGGCCCTTGTTTGACGAGAGGAATGAGCAGAGCATTGATGTGGTCAAAAAGGACTCGAGTGAGACTTTCCCAGCAGGTTTCTACCAAAGCTTTGTCTAAGTTTCGCAAAACACTCTCCTAATAAGCAGATGTTTGGCTCTTCAGAAAGTCAACATGCAAAATGCCTTGAGCGTCCCATAACACTGATGCCATGATGTTGCCTTTGGTCTGCCCTCCTTTTCCTTTGACTGGACCACTGCCATCTCTTGGTAGCCATCGCTTTGATGACGCTTTGTCTTCAGGATCATATTGGCAAAGCCATGTTCCAAATTCCGGTTACAATTTGTCAAACAGGTGCCCCAGGATCGTGATCCCTCCTGTTGAAAATTTCCACTGATAGCTCTCGTCGTCACTGCAGCTGATCTGGGCACAATGGTTTTCACAGCCACTGCAGGATTCATCTTCCACATCTTCTCATCTCTTCTTGAAACAAGCCATACCTCCGTAAAGAGTTGATTTCTTTGGGCTAGTGTCCTTAGAAGCTTTTCTTCAAACATCAATGATTTCTTCATTCTTCCACCCAAGCTTCACCGTCAATTGGATGTTTGCACTTGCTGCAATTTTAGCGGAATTCAAGTTGCACTGATAGGAGGCCTTTTCAGTGGATGTCTCATCCTTCTTAGTGCCTCCAATGAGATCCAGTTCAGAAAGGTTGTAAGAAGTTAGTACATGTTTATTTTAGTGAAAACGAATTGAAATCCATGCATAGATTTCTCACCATGTACATTTTCTATGAACTTTCGGAAGACCCCCTGTACTGAATATTGCCCAAATCCTGGGAGAGAAGTGGATGCGGTCCACTTCCTGTCTTCAGTTTGCCCACAGTGGAGGAGTGCACAGAGCAGGGAAAGGCAGCCCCAGAGAGAGGCATGCCCTCCAGCATGCAGCAGACTGCTGGCCCAGTCCTGGCTCCATGGGTTGCTGTGTGGGCCCAGCAAGCTGACCAACCTCCCTGAACCTTAATTTAATCCTAGGTAGCCCAATTCCACTCGCTATTATAGGACTGCTGTGCAGGGACAGTCAATTAACTTAAGAAAAGGAACCTAGCTCCAAGGTTGGCAACCGGGAATTCCAGTTGATTCCATGGGCGGACCCCCTGAGGAATTCCCAAGCTGAAGTCTCGTGGAAGATGAGGTTCAGTGTGACTAGACTGAAGCACCAATCCAATGAAGGGGAAGTCCCACCCACTCTGCCCTGTGCCTGTATAAAGGTGAGGCGGGGCGGCCGCGCCACTCATTGAAGCCGCCAGTTGGGAGAGGAGCAGAGCCAGGCCGGTGCTCCCGAAGGCAGCAAGATGTTGCGAGCCACAGCTCCCTGCTGGTTCCCACCTGCATACCCAGAAGCTAAGAAGGTGGCCGAGGAGGCGGCCCACGAGGCAAGCCGCCATTTGGGAGAGGAGCAGAGCCAGGTCGGTGTTCCCGAAGGCAGCAAGATGTTGCGAGCCACAGCTCCCTGCTGGTTCCCACCTGCATGCCCAGAAGCCAAGAAGGTGGCCGAGGAGGCGGCCCACGAGGCAAGCCGCCAGTTGGGAGAGGAGCAGAGCCAGGCCGGTGCTCCCGAAGGCAGCAAGATGTTGCGAGCCACAGCTCCCTGCTGGTTCCCACCTGCATACCCAGAAGCTAAGAAGGTGGCCGAGGAGGCGCCCCACGGGGCAAGCCGCCATTTGGGGGTGGAGCAGAGCCAGGTCGGTGTTCCCGAAGGCAGCAAGATGCTGCGAGCCACAGCTCCCTGCTGGTTCCCTCCTGCATACCCAGAAGCCAAGAAGGTGGCCGAGGAGGCGGCCCTCGAGGCTCCAGAATTCCCACTGCCCTCTCATCAGCCTGCCCAGAGCTTCGGGCTCTGCGTGCCCCAGATGCACAACCAGGCCTCAGCACTCGTGGACATCCGGGCGGAGCCCCAGAATAGGGGTCCGACGGTGCCCCCAGCGTGGCCCAAGATGACGACGGAGGCGTGGTACTTCCCCGCGCAGAGGGGGTCGGCCTGCTGCTTGCCAGCCGCCCCAAGGCTGACAGAGAGGCCCTGAGGAGTCCGCATCTCAGCCCCCAGGGAGAGGAAGAGGATCGCCCACTTTCCCAGCCCCTGCTTGGTCGCAGGTCGCACCGATGCCAAGAGAACCCGGGTGGCCGGCAGCAGCCAACGCTCCAATGGCTCCAGGGTCGGCACACAGCCACGGAAGACTG
The DNA here is from genome assembly GCF_028885625.2 of Pongo pygmaeus. Classification (NCBI taxonomy): domain Eukaryota; kingdom Metazoa; phylum Chordata; class Mammalia; order Primates; family Hominidae; genus Pongo; species Pongo pygmaeus. The sequence goes on from NC_072380.2 coordinate 54,104,819, forward strand.
GTCGCAACAGACGGGGGAGGGCATGCAAGACCTCCACCACACTCAGCTCTAAGCGAATCGTCCGTCGTCCATCCTTACCGACTTGGAAGTAACCCATTATCCTCCGAAGGTCTCGCTGCCAAGTCCCCACCGTCATCCGCCGAGGCTATCTCCAACTGTTCACCAAAGAGTGTCTCAAGTTCTGCGCCTCCCAGCAGGAGGCCGAGGAGAAGGCGCTGAACGAGGAGAAGGTGGCCTACGACTGCAGCCCCAACAAGAACATGTACCTGAATGTGGTCCTGAACACCCTCAAGAGACTGAAGGGCCTGACCCCCAGCTCCATGCCGGGCCTCAGCAGGGCCGCCCTGTACAGCCGCCTCCAGGAGTTCCTGCTCACCCAGGACCAGCTCAAGGAGAACGGCTACCCCTTCCCGCACCCCGAGCGGCCCGGAGGCGCCGTCCTCTTCACTGGCCAGGGGAAGGGGCCCGGCGACTCCTCCTGCAGGGTCTGCTGCCGTTGTGGCACCGACTACCTGGTGTCCTCCTCGGGCCGCTGTCTACGTGACCAGTTGTGTTATTATCACTGGGGGCGGGTCCGCTCCAGCCAAGTGGCTGGAGGCCGGGTTAGCCAGTACACCTGCTGTTCAGCTGCTCCTGGCTCAGTGGGCTGCCAGGTGGCAAAGCAGCACGTGCGGGACGGCCGCAAGGCGAGCCTCCATGGCTTCGTGAAGACCTTCAAGAAAGAGTTTTCCACAGACGCTTATCCAGGAATCTACGCCTTGGACTGTGAGATGTGCTACACCACGCATGGCCTGGAGCTGACCCGCGTCACCGTGGTGGACGCCGACATGCAAGTGGTGTACGACACCTTCGTCAAGCCCGACAACGAGATCGTGGACTACAACACCAGGTTTTCCGGAGTGACCGAGGCCGACGTCGCCAAGACGAGCGTCACGTTGCCCGAAGTCCAAGCCATCCTGCTGAGCTTTTTCAGCGCCCAAACCATCCTCATCGGGCACAGCCTGGAGAGCGATCTGCTGGCCCTCAAGCTGATCCACAGCACCGTGGTGGACACGGCCGTGCTCTTCCCGCACTACCTGGGTTTCCCCTACAAGCGTTCCCTCAGGAATCTCGTGGCCGACTACCTGGGACAGATCATCCAGGACAGCCAGGACGGCCACAACTCCAGCGAGGACGCAAACGCCTGCCTGCAGCTGGCGATGTGGAAGGTTCGACAGCGCGCCCAGATCCAGCCACGCCACCGGTCCGCCTCTCCCGCCGCCCTGGCCTGTCCTGAGCCCCAGGCCTCTTCCCAAACTGCCATCGATCCCGAGAGCTAGCCCTGTCCCTCGCCGCAAAGCGAAAGAAACTGGAGCAGCCGGCGGCAGGAGAGGGCCAAAAGCCAAGACTAACCCCGACCCCGGACTCCCAGTCCCCCGGAGTCCCTGCCGCGGGCCGTCGTCCCTGTCCCCATCCCTCTGCCCCTCCCAGACCTCTGTCCTTCCACCAATGGGCTCCCCGAGGCCCCAGCCGCCACTCCCAGTCCCCGGAGACCCTGCCGCCGCCCCTGGCGCCTGTGCCCATCCCTCTGCCCCTCCCAGACCTCTGGCCTTCCACCACTAGCCTCCCCCAGCCCACCTGGACTTCCCTGGCCTCTGACAACAAGGCCAGCCCCCAGGCCCACCAGCCTCCTGATCGTCTTCGTTCTTGGGCCTCTTCCCCTTCTGTGGGGCTGTCTGAACCTCCCCTCCCCCACCCGATTTTTCCCCCGCCCCCGGGGCAGGCGCAGAATAAATGTCTGTATGAAGTTAAAAATTAAAAATAAAAAAAAAGCTAAAAACAACTGAAAGTCCTTTGCTTTTGAATGTGCGCTTACCTGGTTTTCTCTAGAGGCACCACTGTGAGGTGGCTCAAGCGCTTAGGCTCTGGAGTTAGACATCTGGGTTCCCATTCCAATTCCACCACTGACTAGCTTTGTCATATTGGACGCATAACCTTTTTGCGCTTCTACTTCTTGATCTTTCAAGTGTCATCAGAAGATAATTAGACACCCACACAATAGCAATGGGAGATTTTAACACCCCACCGTCAACATGAAACAGATCAACGAGACAGAAAGTTGAAAAGGATATCCAGGAACTGAACTTAGCTCTGCACCAAGCAGACCGAATAGACATCTACATTAACTCTCCACCCCAAATCAACAGAATATACATTCTTCTCAGCACCACATCACACTTATTCCAAAACTGACCACATAGTTGGAAGGAAAGCACTCCTCCGCAAATGCAAAAGAACAGAAATTACAACCAACTGTCTCTCAGACCACAGGGCAGTCAAACTGGACCTCAGGATGAAGAAACTCACTCAAAACCGCTCAACTACACGGAAACGGAGCAATCTGCTCCTGAGTGACTACTGGGTACATAGCGAAATGAAGACAGAATAAAGATGTTCTTTGAAACCAATGAGAACAAAGACACAACATACCAGAATCTCTGGGATACATTGAAAGCAGTGTGTAGAGGGAAACGTAGCATTAAATGCCCACAAGAGAAAGCAGGAAAGATCTAAAATGGACACCCTCACGTCCCAATTCAAAGAACCAGGGAAGCAAGAGCAAACACAATGCCTGAATCAGTCAGTCAACTTCCAACAGGGCTCCAAGAGAGAATGAACCACCATGCCTCTTTAAATCCACGTTTCTATTTGGAATCTTCAATGAGAGATGAGACACTAAGCAGCTAGTTTTGGTGGAATGGCTGATTTTGTCAATGTTTTCGGTGTGTGAGTGTGTGTGTGTGTGTGTATGTATAGATAACTAAATTAAACTGATAATCTGGATGCTTACATTTCCATTCATTTAATTTGTGTATGTGAGCCCACGCACACGTATATACACACACACTAACACTTCCAGAACACTGACTTAGTGAAGAACTGGATTTCCAGTGTGTCAGACAAATTTCAGAAAGCGCTGAAGAAGGGCATTTCTGATGGATTTCACCGTTCCTGGAATTTTATTTTCCTTTATAACTTAGAGTTCTTCTCTGGAGATTTAATAGATAAAAGTCTTTTGCAGTGTACGTTATTTCATTGTATTTTTATAATTTATTTCAATTGTCATTTTAAATTGACAGATAAAAATGATATATATTTATGGTGTACAACATGATGTTTCATATATGTATACATTGTGGAATGACACAAAAATCAAGCTAATTAACACATTCGTTTCCTCACATACTGATTTTATGGTGATGAGAACATGTTTCAAATCTACTCTGATAGCACATTTCAAGTATACAGTACATAGTTACCCACTGTGGTTGCCGTGCTGTTCAACATATCTCTAGAACTATTCGTATCTGAAATTTTGTATCATTAGACTAACATCTCCCAATCCCTCCCCGGCCCCTGCCTCGGGTAAGCAGCGTTCTGCTCTCTACGACTCTGAGTTCCACTTTTTTACATTGCACATAGAAGTGAGATCGTGCAGTATTTGTATTTCTGTGTTTGCTTTTTAAAACTTTATGATGTATTGATGTATTTTTTCAGACAGTGTCGGAGTCTGTCACCAAGGCTGGAGTACAGTGACACAAACACGGCTCACCACGGCCTCCACCTCCCGGGGTCAAGAGATCCTCCCACTTCAGCCTCCTGAGTAGCTAGGACTACAGGCGTCCAACACCACACCTGGCTAATTTTTGTATTTTTTGTAGAGATGGTTGATCTCCAACTCCTGGGCTCAACTCTTCCTCCTCCCTTCTCCTCCCAAAGTCCTGGGATTACAGGCCTGAGCCACTGTGTCTGGCCTTTGCTTTATTTCACACAGTAGAACATCCTCTAGGCTCATTCATGTTGCTAATGATAAGATTTCTTTCTTTTTCAAGGCTGAATAGGATTCTATTGGATATATGTACCTATATAGATAGAGAGATAGATAGATAGATATTTATTATTATTGTTTTGGGGGGGATATGGTTTCGCTCGTGTTCCCCAGGCTGGAGTGCAGTGGCATGATTTCGGCTCACTACAACCTCTGCCTCCCAGGCTGAAGTGATTCTCCTGCCTCAGCTGAGATTAAAGGCATGTCCCATCATGTGCGGCCAATTTTGTGTTTCTAGGAGAGATGGGTTTTCACCATGTTGGCCAGGCTGGTCTCGAACTCCAACAATTCTACTTCAACTATTTATTGGATACAAATATTTATGTGTGAGAAACAAGATTTTCAAGAGTGAAAGATTTAAAAACGACTTAATTGTACATCAGTAAGAGGCTGGCTAACTAAATCAGAGTACGTTCATCCTTACAGAAGAATACTATGCAGCTAGAACAAAACCAAATGGAGGAAACTCTTCCAAATGGTAACTTGGAATGATGTTCAAGACTTATTGTAAAATAAGTTTACAGTAAGGTGTAAGGTACCTTATGGCAAAATTCTCTCAGAAATGTGTGTGTGTGGATTTCAAGTCATCCCAGTCCTAGAACATTGTGCTCTTTAGAGATGCCATACCTGTCTTTCCCTTTGTAATATCAAAGCAGTAATATCTTCTCTGGAGGCTTGTTGGGTGAATTGAATGGAAGAAAGTTAAGGAGGTACCAGAACCATTGCTGTTTCCCCTCCGTAGCCCTGCCACCCACTAAAGAAAGTTGGATGAGATTACTTAATGATTTCCCATTAAGTTGTATTTCCAAATATCATGATTACCATTTGAATGTAGTTGGTATGGAGCTTCGTTAGTGTGTGCTTCGTTTATTATGCATCACGTTCAGCTCCTTGTTATTTGCCTCCTAGTTATCATAGTAAAACTCTACTCCTCTACTCCGAGGAGCCCCTACCATCCGCATCGTCACTTTACGGCCCAGCACTCTTCATGCTCGTTCGTTTAAAGTATTCTACATTGGGCAAACGAATCTTGGAAGGCAAAAGCTACTGAATTTAGCGAGTTTGTGGAGGCGTTCCCACCGATCAGCAAAGTGGAGTTCCACACACCCGATGACTGCACAACTCCTATAAGGCAGCAATATGCTGCAAACCCAGACGGCCACTCTTCTCACCCCTCGTCCCTTTGCTGTTCTGGATAATGAGGTCAATAGTCACCTAGGCAACTTGCAAAACTAACTGAAATGGAGAAAGGCCTTCCGGCTGGTGACTAGCCGAGGTCCACCTGGCCCCAATAAGCTGCTGAACAAGAAGGGCTGCCAGAAATTTCCCCCTAGGGAATTTGGTGGAGACGAAGACCTGCTCACTGGACAACGGTTCCTCCCAGGATACCCCCAAGCTGAAGAAGCGGGCTCTGAGCCACCCCCTTTCACCCTCCTTTTCCCCACCCTGGCCTGCTGAAGGTGCGCATCAGGATGCGGACTACTGAGCCCTAAAGAAACAAGTCCTTCCACTTTGACCCCACGGAGGATTGCCTGTGCGGATCTTCAACGAGTCTACCAGTGTCTAGACACGGGAGCAGTTCTGTCTGGCACAGCAGCTCCCTCAAGGAAGACAAGAGTGAGGAGAAAGGAAACTCAAGTCTGACCATTCTGTCCTGGGAGACAAGAGGAGGATCTCATCTCTCATCTTTCCAAGCAAGGCAACGAGACTTTCTCTCATCTTTCCAAGCAAGGCAAGGAGACTTTTTCTCATGAGGAAACAAAAAGAAGTTGGAAGGAACGAAACCAGCCTGGAAGGTGAATTCCTAAGGATTGCCCATTGAAACTGACAAAATGGCCCTTGTTTGACGAGAGGAATGAGCAGAGCATTGATGTGGTCAAAAAGGACTCGAGTGAGACTTTCCCAGCACGTTTCTACCAAAGCTTTGTCTAAGTTTCGCAAAACACTCTCCTAATAAGCAGATGTTTGGCTCTTCAGAAAGTCAACATGCAAAATGCCTTCAGCGTCCCATAACACTGATGCCATGATGTTGCCTTTGGTCTGCCCTCCTTTTCCTTTGACTGGACCACTGCCATCTCTTGGTAGCCATCGCTTTGATGACGCTTTGTCTTCAGGATCATATTGGCAAAGCCATGTTCCAAATTCCGGTTACAATTTGTCAAAAGGTGCCCCAGGATCGTGATCCCTCCTGTTGAAAATTTCCACTGATAGCTCTCGTCGTCACTGCAGCTGATCTGGGCACAATGGTTTTCACAGCCACTGCAGGATTCATCTTCCACATCTTCTCATCTCTTCTTGAAACAAGCCATACCTCCGTAAAGAGTTGATTTCTTTGGGCTAGTGTCCTTAGAAGCTTTTCTTCAAACATCAATGATTTCTTCATTCTTCCACCCAAGCTTCACCGTCAATTGGATGTTTGCTCTTGCTGCAATTTTAGCGGAATTCAAGTTGCACTGATAGGAGGCCTTTTCAGTGGATGTCTTATCCTTCTTAGTGCCTCCAATGAGATCCAGTTCAGAAAGGTTGTAAGAAGTTAGTACATGTTTATTTTAGTGAAAACGAATTGAAATCCATGCATAGATTTCTCACCATGTACATTTTCTATGAACTTTCGGAAGACCCCCTGTACTGAATATTGCCCAAATCCTGGGAGAGAAGTGGATGCGGTCCACTTCCTGTCTTCAGTTTGCCCACAGTGGAGGAGTGCACAGAGCAGGGAAAGGCAGCCCCAGAGAGAGGCATGCCCTCCAGCATGCAGCAGACTGCTGGCCCAGTCCTGGCTCCATGGGTTGCTGTGTGGGCCCAGCAAGCTGACCAACCTCCCTGAACCTTAATTTAATCCTAGGTAGCCCAATTCCACTCGCTATTATAGGACTGCTGTGCAGGGACAGTCAATTAACTTAAGAAAAGGAACCTGGCTCCAAGGTTGGCAACCGGGAATTCCAGTTGATTCCATTGGCGGACCCCCTGAGGAATTCCAAAGCTGAAGTCTCGTGGAAGATGAGGTTCAGTGTGACTAGACTGAAGCACCAATCCAATGAAGGGGAAGTCCCACCCACTCTGCCCTGTGCCTGTATAAAGGTGAGGCGGGGCGGCCGCGCCACTCATTGAAGCCGCCAGTTGGGAGAGGAGCAGAGCCAGGCCGGTGCTCCCGAAGGCAGCAAGATGTTGCGAGCCACAGCTCCCTGCTGGTTCCCACCTGCATACCCAGAAGCTAAGAAGGTGGCCGAGGAGGCGGCCCACGAGGCAAGCCGCCATTTGGGAGAGGAGCAGAGCCAGGTCGGTGTTCCCGAAGGCAGCAAGATGTTGCGAGCCACAGCTCCCTGCTGGTTCCCACCTGCATGCCCAGAAGCCAAGAAGGTGGCCGAGGAGGCGGCCCTCGAGGCAAGCCGCCAGTTGGGAGAGGAGCAGAGCCAGGCCGGTGCTCCCGAAGGCAGCAAGATGTTGCGAGCCACAGCTCCCTGCTGGTTCCCACCTGCATACCCAGAAGCTAAGAAGGTGGCCGAGGAGGCGCCCCACGAGGCAAGCCGCCATTTGGGAGTGGAGCAGAGCCAGGTCGGTGTTCCCGAAGGCAGCAAGATGTTGCGAGCCACAGCTCCCTGCTGGTTCCCTCCTGCATACCCAGAAGCCAAGAAGGTGGCCGAGGAGGCGGCCCTCGAGGCTCCAGAATTCCCACTGCCCTCTCATCAGCCTGCCCAGAGCTTCGGGCTCTGCGTGCCCCAGATGCACAACCAGGCCTCAGCACTCGTGGACATCCGGGCGGAGCCCCAGAATAGGGGTCCGGCGGTGCCCCCAGCGTGGCCCAAGATGGCGACGGAGGCGTGGCACTTCCCCGCGCAGAGGGGGTCGGCCTGCTGCTTGCCAGCCGCCCCAAGGCTGACAGAGAGGCCCTGTGGAGTCCGCATCTCAGCCCCCAGGGAGAGGAAGAGGATCGCCCACTTTCCCAGCCCCTGCTTGGTCGCAGGTCGCACCGATGCCAAGAGAACCCGGGTGGCCGGCAGCAGCCAACGCTCCAATGGCTCCAGGGTCGGCACACAGCCACGGAAGACTGGTCGCAACAGACGGGGGAGGGCATGCAAGACCTCCACCACACTCAGCTCTAAGCGAATCGTCCGTCGTCCATCCTTACCGACTTGGAAGAAACCCATTATCCTCCGAAGGTCTCGCTGCCAAGTCCCCACCGTCATCCGCCGAGGCTATCTCCAACTGTTCACCAAAGAGTGTCTCAAGTTCTGCGCCTCCCAGCAGGAGGCCGAGGAGAAGGCGCTGAACGAGGAGAAGGTGGCCTACGACTGCAGCCCCAACAAGAACATGTACCTGAATGTGGTCCTGAACACCCTCAAGAGACTGAAGGGCCTGACCCCCAGCTCCATGCCGGGCCTCAGCAGGGCCGCCCTGTACAGCCGCCTCCAGGAGTTCCTGCTCACCCAGGACCAGCTCAAGGAGAACGGCTACCCCTTCCCGCACCCCGAGCGGCCCGGAGGCGCCGTCCTCTTCACTGGCCAGGGGAAGGGGCCCGGCGACTCCTCCTGCAGGGTCTGCTGCCGTTGTGGCACCGACTACCTGGTGTCCTCCTCGGGCCGCTGTCTACGCGACCAGTTGTGTTATTATCACTGGGGGCGGGTCCGCTCCAGCCAAGTGGCTGGAGGCCGGGTTAGCCAGTACACCTGCTGTGCAGCTGCTCCTGGCTCAGTGGGCTGCCAGGTGGCAAAGCAGCACGTGCGGGACGGCCGCAAGGAGAGCCTCCATGGCTTCGTGAAGACCTTCAAGAAAGAGTTTTCCACAGACGCTTATCCAGGAATCTACGCCTTGGACTGTGAGATGTGCTACACCACGCATGGCCTGGAGCTGACCCGCGTCACCGTGGTGGACGCCGACATGCAAGTGGTGTACGACACCTTCGTCAAGCCCGACAACGAGATCGTGGACTACAACACCAGGTTTTCCGGAGTGACCGAGGCCGACGTCGCCAAGACGAGCGTCACGTTGCCCGAAGTCCAAGCCATCCTGCTGAGCTTTTTCAGCGCCCAAACCATCCTCATCGGGCACAGCCTGGAGAGCGATCTGCTGGCCCTCAAGCTGATCCACAGCACCGTGGTGGACACGGCCGTGCTCTTCCCGCACTACCTGGGTTTCCCCTACAAGCGTTCCCTCAGGAATCTCGCGGCCGACTACCTGGGACAGATCATCCAGGACAGCCAGGACGGCCACAACTCCAGCGAGGACGCAAACGCCTGCCTGCAGCTGGCGATGTGGAAGGTTCGACAGCGCGCCCAGATCCAGCCACGCCACCGGTCCGCCTCTCCCGCCGCCCTGGCCTGTCCTGAGCCCCAGGCCTCTTCCCAAACTGCCATCGATCCCGAGAGCTAGCCCTGTCCACCTCGCCGCAAAGCGAAAGAAACTGGAGCAGCCGGCGGCAGGAGAGGGCCAAAAGCCAAGACTAACCCCGACCCCGGACTCCCAGTCCCCCGGAGTCCCTGCCGCGGGCCGTCGTCCCTGTCCCCATCCCTCTGCCCCTCCCAGACCTCTGTCCTTCCACCAATGGGCTCCCCGAGGCCCCAGCCGCCACTCCCAGTCCCCGGAGACCCTGCCGCCGCCCCTGGCGCCTGTGCCCATCCCTCTGCCCCTCCCAGACCTCTGGCCTTCCACCACTAGCCTCCCCCAGCCCACCTGGACTACCGCGGCCTCTGACAACAAGGCCAGCCCCCAGGCCCACCAGCCTCCTGATCGTCTTCGTTCTTGGGCCTCTTCCCCTTCTGTGGGGCTGTCTGAACCTCCCCTCCCCCACCCGATTTTTCCCCCGCCCCCGGGGCAGGCGCAGAATAAATGTCTCTATGAAGTTAAAAATTAAAAATAAAAAAAAAGCTAAAAACAACTCAAAGTCCTTTGCTTTTGAATGTGCGCTTACCTGGTTTTCTCTAGAGGCACCACTGTGAGGTGGCTCAAGCCCTTAGGCTCTGGAGTTAGACATCTGGGTTCCCATTCCAATTCCACCACTGACTAGCTTTGTCATATTGGACGCATAACCTTTTTGCGCTTCTACTTCTTGATCTTTCAAGTGTCATCAGAAGATAATTAGACACCCACACAATAGCAATGGGAGATTTTAACACCCCACCGTCAACATGAAACAGATCAACGAGACAGAAAGTTGAAAAGGATATCCAGGAACTGAACTTAGCTCTGCACCAAGCAGACCGAATAGACATCTACATTAACTCTCCACCCCAAATCAACAGAATATACATTCTTCTCAGCACCACATCACACTTATTCCAAAACTGACCACATAGTTGGAAGGAAAGCACTCCTCCGCAAATGCAAAAGAACAGAAATTACAACCAACTGTCTCTCAGACCCCAGGGCAGTCAAACTGGACCTCAGGATGAAGAAACTCACTCAAAACCGCTCAACTACACGGAAACGGAGCAATCTGCTCCTGAGTGACTACTGGGTACATAGCGAAATGAAGACAGAATAAAGATGTTCTTTGAAACCAATGAGAACAAAGACACAACATACCAGAATCTCTGGGATACATTGAAAGCAGTGTGTAGAGGGAAACGTAGCATTAAATGCCCACAAGAGAAAGCAGGAAAGATCTAAAATGGACACCCTCACGTCCCAATTCAAAGAACCAGGGAAGCAAGAGCAAACACAATGCCTGAATCAGTCAGTCAACTTCCAACAGGGCTCCAAGAGAGAATGAACCACCATGCCTCTTTAAATCCACGTTTCTATTTGGAATCTTCAATGAGAGATGAGACACTAAGCAGCTAGTTTTGGTGGAATGGCTGATTTTGTCAATGTTTTCGGTGTGTGAGTGTGTGTGTGTGTGTATGTATAGATAACTAAATTAAACTGATAATCTGGATGCTTACATTTCCATTCATTTAATTTGTGTATGTGAGCCCACGCACACGTATATACACACACACTAACACTTCCAGAACACTGACTTAGTGAAGAACTGGATTTCCAGTGTGTCAGACAAATTTCAGAAAGCGCTGAAGAAGGGCATTTCTGATGGATTTCACCGTTCCTGGAATTTTATTTTCCTTTATAACTTAGAGTTCTTCTCTGGAGATTTAATAGATAAAAGTCTTTTGCAGTGTACGTTATTTCATTGTATTTTTATAATTTATTTAAATTGTCATTTTAAATTGACAGATAAAAATGATATATATTTATGGTGTACAACATGATGTTTCATATATGTATACATTGTGGAATGACACAAAAATCAAGCTAATTAACACATTCGTTTCCTCACATACTGATTTTATGGCGATGAGAACATGTTTCAAATCTACTCTGATAGCACATTTCAAGTATACAGTACATAGTTACCCACTGTGGTTGCCGTGCTGTTCAACATATCTCTAGAACTATTCGTATCTGAAATTTTGTATCATTAGACTAACATCTCCCAATCCCTCCCCGGCCCCTGCCTCGGGTAAGCAGCGTTCTGCTCTCTACGACTCTGAGTTCCACTTTTTTACATTGCACATAGAAGTGAGATCGTGCAGTATTTGTATTTCTGTGTTTGCTTTTTAAAACTTTATGATGTATTGATGTATTTTTTCAGACAGTGTCGGAGTCTGTCACCAAGGCTGGAGTACAGTGACACAAACACGGCTCACCACGGCCTCCACCTCCCGGGGTCAAGAGATCCTCCCACTTCAGCCTCCTGAGTAGCTAGGACTACAGGCGTCCAACACCACACCTGGCTAATTTTTGTATTTTTTGTAGAGATGGTTGATCTCCAACTCCTGGGCTCAACTCTTCCTCCTCCCTTCTCCTCCCAAAGTCCTGGGATTACAGGCCTGAGCCACTGTGTCTGGCCTTTGCTTTATTTCACACAGTAGAACATCCTCTAGGCTCATTCATGTTGCTAATGATAAGATTTCTTTCTTTTTCAAGGCTGAATAGGATTCTATTGGATATATGTACCTATATAGATAGAGAGATAGATAGATAGATATTTATTATTATTGTTTTGGGGGGGATATGGTTTCGCTCGTGTTCCCCAGGCTGGAGTGCAGTGGCATGATTTCGGCTCACTACAACCTCTGCCTCCCAGGCTGAAGTGATTCTCCTGCCTCAGCTGAGATTAAAGGCATGTCCCATCATGTGCGGCCAATTTTGTGTTTCTAGGAGAGATGGGTTTTCACCATGTTGGCCAGGCTGGTCTCGAACTCCAACAATTCTACTTCAACTATTTATTGGATACAAATATTTATGTGTGAGAAACAAGATTTTCAAGAGTGAAAGATTTAAAAACGACTTAATTGTACATCAGTAAGAGGCTGGCTAACTAAATCAGAGTACGTTCATCCTTACAGAAGAATACTATGCAGCTAGAACAAAACCAAATGGAGGAAACTCTTCCAAATGGTAACTTGGAATGATGTTCAAGACTTATTGTAAAATAAGTTTACAGTAAGGTGTAAGGTACCTTATGGCAAAATTCTCTCAGAAATGTGTGTGTGTGGATTTCAAGTCATCCCAGTCCTAGAACATTGTGCTCTTTAGAGATGCCATACCTGTCTTTCCCTTTGTAATATCAAAGCAGTAATATCTTCTCTGGAGGCTTGTTGGGTGAATTTAATGGAAGAAAGTTAAGGAGGTACCAGAACCATTGCTGTTTCCCCTCCGTAGCCCTGCCACCCACTAAAGAAAGTTGGATGAGATTACTTAATGATTTCCCATTAAGTTGTATTTCCAAATATCATGATTACCATTTGAATGTAGTTGGTATGGAGCTTCGTGAGTGTGTGCTTCGTTTATTATGCATCACGTTCACCTCCTTGTTATTTGCCTCCTAGTTATCATAGTAAAACTCTACTCCTCTACTCCGAGGAGCCCCTACCATCCGTATCGTCACTTTCCGGCCCAGCACTCTTCATGCTCGTTCGTTTAAAGCATTCTACATTGGGCAAATGAATCTTGGAAGGCAAAAGCTACTGAATTTAGCGAGTTTGTGGAGGCGTTCCCACCGATCAGCCAGGTGGAGTTCCACACACCCGATGACTGCACAACTCCTATAAGGCAGCAATATGCTGCAAACCCAGACGGCCACTCTTCTCACCCCTCGTCCCTTTGCTGTTCTGGATAATGAGGTCAATAGTCACCTAGGCAACTTGCAAAACTAACTGAAATGGAGAAAGGCCTTCCGGCTGGTGACTAGCCGAGGTCCACCTGGCCCCAATAAGCTGCTGAACAAGAAGGGCTGCCAGAAATTTCCCCCTAGGGAATTTGGTGGAGACGAAGACCTGCTCACTGGACAACGGTTCCTCCCAGGATACCCCCAAGCTGAAGAAGCGGGCTCTGAGCCACCCCCTTTCACCCTCCTTTTCCCCACCCTGGCCTGCTGAAGGTGCGTGTCAGGATGCGGACTACTGAGCCCTAAAGAAATAAGTCCTTCCACTTTGACCCCACGGAGGATTGCCTGTGCGGATCTTCAACGAGTCTACCAGTGTCTAGACACGGGAGCAGTTCTGTCTGGCACAGCAGCTCCCTCAAGGAAGACAAGAGTGAGGAGAAAGGAAACTCAAGTCTGACCATTCTGTCCTGGGAGACAAGAGGAGGATCTCATCTCTCATCTTTCCAAGCAAGGCAACGAGACTTTCTCTCATCTTTCCAAGCAAGGCAAGGAGACTTTTTCTCATGAGGAAACAAAAAGAAGTTGGAAGGAACGAAACCAGCCTGGAAGGTGAATTCCTAAGGATTGCCCATTGAAACTGACAAAATGGCCCTTGTTTGACGAGAGGAATGAGCAGAGCATTGATGTGGTCAAAAAGGACTCGAGTGAGACTTTCCCAGCATGTTTCTACCAAAGCTTTGTCTAAGTTTCGCAAAACACTCTCCTAATAAGCAGATGTTTGGCTCTTCAGAAAGTCAACATGCAAAATGCCTTGAGCGTCCCATAACACTGATGCCATGATGTTGCCTTTGGTCTGCCCTCCTTTTCCTTTGACTGGACCACTGCCATCTCTTGGTAGCCATCGCTTTGATGACGCTTTGTCTTCAGGATCATATTGGCAAAGCCATGTTCCAAATTCCGGTTACAATTTGTCAAACAGGTGCCCCAGGATCGTGATCCCTCCTGTTGAAAATTTCCACTGATAGCTCTCGTCGTCACTGCAGCTGATCTGGGCACAATGGTTTTCACAGCCACTGCAGGATTCATCTTCCACATCTTCTCATCTCTTCTTGAAACAAGCCATACCTCCGTAAAGAGTTGATTTCTTTGGGCTAGTGTCCTTAGAAGCTTTTCTTCAAACATCAATGATTTCTTCATTCTTCCACCCAAGCTTCACCGTCAATTGGATGTTTGCTCTTGCTGCAATTTTAGCGGAATTCAAGTTGCACTGATAGGAGGCCTTTTCAGTGGATGTCTCATCCTTCTTAGTGCCTCCAATGAGATCCAGTTCAGAAAGGTTGTAAGAAGTTAGTACATGTTTATTTTAGTGAAAACGAATTGAAATCCATGCATAGATTTCTCACCATGTACATTTTCTATGAACTTTCGGAAGACCCCCTGTACTGAATATTGCCCAAATCCTGGGAGAGAAGTGGATGCGGTCCACTTCCTGTCTTCAGTTTGCCCACAGTGGAGGAGTGCACAGAGCAGGGAAAGGCAGCCCCAGAGAGAGGCATGCCCTCCAGCATGCAGCAGACTGCTGGCCCAGTCCTGGCTCCATGGGTTGCTGTGTGGGCCCAGCAAGCTGACCAACCTCCCTGAACCTTAATTTAATCCTAGGTAGCCCAATTCCACTCGCTATTATAGGACTGCTGTGCAGGGACAGTCAATTAACTTAAGAAAAGGAACCTAGCTCCAAGGTTGGCAACCGGGAATTCCAGTTGATTCCATGGGCGGACCCACTGAGGAATTCCCAAGCTGAAGTCTCGTGGAAGATGAGGTTCAGTGTGACTAGACTGAAGCACCAATCCAATGAAGGGGAAGTCCCACCCACTCTGCCCTGTGCCTGTATAAAGGTGAGGCGGGGCGGCCGCGCCACTCATTGAAGCCGCCAGTTGGGAGAGGAGCAGAGCCAGGCCGGTGCTCCCGAAGGCAGCAAGATGTTGCGAGCCACAGCTCCCTGCTGGTTCCCACCTGCATACCCAGAAGCTAAGAAGGTGGCCGAGGAGGCGCCCCACGAGGCAAGCCGCCATTTGGGAGTGGAGCAGAGCCAGGTCGGTGTTCCCGAAGGCAGCAAGATGTTGCGAGCCACAGCTCCCTGCTGGTTCCCTCCTGCATACCCAGAAGCCAAGAAGGTGGCCGAGGAGGCGGCCCTCGAGGCTCCAGAATTCCCACTGCCCTCTCATCAGCCTGCCCAGAGCTTCGGGCTCTGCGTGCCCCAGATGCACAACCAGGCCTCAGCACTCGTGGACATCCGGGCGGAGCCCCAGAATAGGGGTCCGGCGGTGCCCCCAGCGTGGCCCAAGATGGCGACGGAGGCGTGGTACTTCCCCGCGCAGAGGGGGTCGGCCTGCTGCTTGCCAGCCGCCCCAAGGCTGACAGAGAGGCCCTGTGGAGTCCGCATCTCAGCCCCCAGGGAGAGGAAGAGGATCGCCCACTTTCCCAGCCCCTGCTTGGTCGCAGGTCGCACCGATGCCAAGAGAACCCGGGTGGCCGGCAGCAGCCAACGCTCCAATGGCTCCAGGGTCGGCACACAGCCACGGAAGACTGGTCGCAACAGACGGGGGAGGGCATGCAAGACCTCCACCACAGTCAGCTCTAAGCGAATCGTCCGTCGTCCATCCTTACCGACTTGGAAGAAACCCATTATCCTCCGAAGGTCTCGCTGCCAAGTCCCCACCGTCATCCGCCGAGGCTATCTCCAACTGTTCACCAAAGAGTGTCTCAAGTTCTGCGCCTCCAAGCAGGAGGCCGAGGAGAAGGCGCTGAACGAGGAGAAGGTGGCCTACGACTGCAGCCCCAACAAGAACATGTACCTGAATGTGGTCCTGAACACCCTCAAGAGACTGAAGGGCCTGACCCCCAGCTCCATGCCGGGCCTCAGCAGGGCCGCCCTGTACAGCCGCCTCCAGGAGTTCCTGCTCACCCAGGACCAGCTCAAGGAGAACGGCTACCCCTTCCCGCACCCCGAGCGGCCCGGAGGCGCCGTCCTCTTCACTGGCCAGGGGAAGGGGCCCGGCGACTCCTCCTGCAGGGTCTGCTGCCGTTGTGGCACCGACTACCTGGTGTCCTCCTCGGGCCGCTGTCTACGCGACCAGTTGTGTTATTATCACTGGGGGCGGGTCCGCTCCAGCCAAGTGGCTGGAGGCCGGGTTAGCCAGTACACCTGCTGTGCAGCTGCTCCTGGCTCAGTGGGCTGCCAGGTGGCAAAGCAGCACGTGCGGGACGGCCGCAAGGAGAGCCTCCATGGCTTCGTGAAGACCTTCAAGAAAGAGTTTTCCACAGACGCTTATCCAGGAATCTACGCCTTGGACTGTGAGATGTGCTACACCACGCATGGCCTGGAGCTGACCCGCGTCACCGTGGTGGACGCCGACATGCAAGTGGTGTACGACACCTTCGTCAAGCCCGACAACGAGATCGTGGACTACAACACCAGGTTTTCCGGAGTGACCGAGGCCGACGTCGCCAAGACGAGCGTCACGTTGCCCGAAGTCCAAGCCATCCTGCTGAGCTTTTTCAGCGCCCAAACCATCCTCATCGGGCACAGCCTGGAGAGCGATCTGCTGGCCCTCAAGCTGATCCACAGCACCGTGGTGGACACGGCCGTGCTCTTCCCGCACTACCTGGGTTTCCCCTACAAGCGTTCCCTCAGGAATCTCGCGGCCGACTACCTGGGACAGATCATCCAGGACAGCCAGGACGGCCACAACTCCAGCGAGGACGCAAACGCCTGCCTGCAGCTGGCGATGTGGAAGGTTCGACAGCGCGCCCAGATCCAGCCACGCCACCGGTCCGCCTCTCCCGCCGCCCTGGCCTGTCCTGAGCCCCAGGCCTCTTCCCAAACTGCCATCGATCCCGAGAGCTAGCCCTGTCCACCTCGCCGCAAAGCGAAAGAAACTGGAGCAGCCGGCGGCAGGAGAGGGCCAAAAGCCAAGACTAACCCCGACCCCGGACTCCCAGTCCCCCGGAGTCCCTGCCGCGGGCCGTCGTCCCTGTCCCCATCCCTCTGCCCCTCCCAGACCTCTGTCCTTCCACCAATGGGCTCCCCGAGGCCCCAGCCGCCACTCCCAGTCCCCGGAGACCCTGCCGCCGCCCCTGGCGCCTGTGCCCATCCCTCTGCCCCTCCCAGACCTCTGGCCTTCCACCACTAGCCTCCCCCAGCCCACCTGGACTTCCCCGGCCTCTGACAACAAGGCCAGCCCCCAGGCCCACCAGCCTCCTGATCGTCTTCGTTCTTGGGCCTCTTCCCCTTCTGTGGGGCTGTCTGAACCTCCCCTCCCCCACCCGATTTTTCCCCCGCCCCCGGGGCAGGCGCAGAATAAATGTCTGTATGAAGTTAAAAATTAAAAATAAAAAAAAAAGCTAAAAACAACTCAAAGTCCTTTGCTTTTGAATGTGCGCTTACCTGGTTTTCTCTAGAGGCACCACTGTGAGGTGGCTCAAGCCCTTAGGCTCTGGAGTTAGACATCTGGGTTCCCATTCCAATTCCACCACTGACTAGCTTTGTCATATTGGACGCATAACCTTTTTGCGCTTCTACTTCTTGATCTTTCAAGTGTCATCAGAAGATAATTAGACACCCACACAATAGCAATGGGAGATTTTAACACCCCACCGTCAACATGAAACAGATCAACGAGACAGAAAGTTGAAAAGGATATCCAGGAACTGAACTTAGCTCTGCACCAAGCAGACCGAATAGACATCTACATTAACTCTCCACCCCAAATCAACAGAATATACATTCTTCTCAGCACCACATCACACTTATTCCAAAACTGACCACATAGTTGGAAGGAAAGCACTCCTCCGCAAATGCAAAAGAACAGAAATTACAACCAACTGTCTCTCAGACCCCAGGGCAGTCAAACTGGACCTCAGGATGAAGAAACTCACTCAAAACCGCTCAACTACACGGAAACGGAGCAATCTGCTCCTGAGTGACTACTGGGTACATAGCGAAATGAAGACAGAATAAAGATGTTCTTTGAAACCAATGAGAACAAAGACACAACATACCAGAATCTCTGGGATACATTGAAAGCAGTGTGTAGAGGGAAACGTAGCATTAAATGCCCACAAGAGAAAGCAGGAAAGATCTAAAATGGACACCCTCACGTCCCAATTCAAAGAACCAGGGAAGCAAGAGCAAACACAATGCCTGAATCAGTCAGTCAACTTCCAACAGGGCTCCAAGAGAGAATGAACCACCATGCCTCTTTAAATCCACGTTTCTATTTGGAATCTTCAATGAGAGATGAGACACTAAGCAGCTAGTTTTGGTGGAATGGCTGATTTTGTCAATGTTTTCGGTGTGTGAGTGTGTGTGTGTGTGTATGTATAGATAACTAAATTAAACTGATAATCTGGATGCTTACATTTCCATTCATTTAATTTGTGTATGTGAGCCCACGCACACGTATATACACACACACTAACACTTCCAGAACACTGACTTAGTGAAGAACTGGATTTCCAGTGTGTCAGACAAATTTCAGAAAGCGCTGAAGAAGGGCATTTCTGATGGATTTCACCGTTCCTGGAATTTTATTTTCCTTTATAACTTAGAGTTCTTCTCTGGAGATTTAATAGATAAAAGTCTTTTGCAGTGTACGTTATTTCATTTTATTTTTATAATTTATTTAAATTGTCATTTTAAATTGACAGATAAAAATGATATATATTTATGGTGTACAACATGATGTTTCATATATGTATACATTGTGGAATGACACAAAAATCAAGCTAATTAACACATTCGTTTCCTCACATACTGATTTTATGGTGATGAGAACATGTTTCAAATCTACTCTGATAGCACATTTCAAGTATACAGTACATAGTTACCCACTGTGGTTGCCGTGCTGTTCAACATATCTCTAGAACTATTCGTATCTGAAATTTTGTATCATTAGACTAACATCTCCCAATCCCTCCCCGGCCCCTGCCTCGGGTAAGCAGCGTTCTGCTCTCTACGACTCTGAGTTCCACTTTTTTACATTGCACATAGAAGTGAGATCGTGCAGTATTTGTATTTCTGTGTTTGCTTTTTAAAACTTTATGATGTATTGATGTATTTTTTCAGACAGTGTCGGAGTCTGTCACCAAGGCTGGAGTACAGTGACACAAACACGGCTCACCACGGCCTCCACCTCCCGGGGTCAAGAGATCCTCCCACTTCAGCCTCCTGAGTAGCTAGGACTACAGGCGTCCAACACCACACCTGGCTAATTTTTGTATTTTTTGTAGAGATGGTTGATCTCCAACTCCTGGGCTCAACTCTTCCTCCTCCCTTCTCCTCCCAAAGTCCTGGGATTACAGGCCTGAGCCACTGTGTCTGGCCTTTGCTTTATTTCACACAGTAGAACATCCTCTAGGCCCATTCATGTTGCTGATGATAAGATTTCTTTCTTTCTCAAGGCTGAATAGGATTCTATTGGATATATGTACCTATATAGATAGAGAGATAGATAGATAGATATTTATTATTATTGTTTTGGGGGGGATATGGTTTCGCTCGTGTTCCCCAGGCTGGAGTGCAGTGGCATGATTTCGGCTCACTACAACCTCTGCCTCCCAGGCTGAAGTGATTCTCCTGCCTCAGCTGAGATTAAAGGCATGTCCCATCATGTGCGGCCAATTTTGTGTTTCTAGGAGAGATGGGTTTTCACCATGTTGGCCAGGCTGGTCTCGAACTCCAACAATTCTACTTCAACTATTTATTGGATACAAATATTTATGTGTGAGAAACAAGATTTTCAAGAGTGAAAGATTTAAAAACGACTTAATTGTACATCAGTAAGAGGCTGGCTAACTAAATCAGAGTACGTTCATCCTTACAGAAGAATACTATGCAGCTAGAACAAAACCAAATGGAGGAAACTCTTCCAAATGGTAACTTGGAATGATGTTCAAGACTTATTGTAAAATAAGTTTACAGTAAGGTGTAAGGTACCTTATGGCAAAATTCTCTCAGAAATGTGTGTGTGTGGATTTCAAGTCATCCCAGTCCTAGAACATTGTGCTCTTTAGAGATGCCATACCTGTCTTTCCCTTTGTAATATCAAAGCAGTAATATCTTCTCTGGAGGCTTGTTGGGTGAATTTAATGGAAGAAAGTTAAGGAGGTACCAGAACCATTGCTGTTTCCCCTCCGTAGCCCTGCCACCCACTAAAGAAAGTTGGATGAGATTACTTAATGATTTCCCATTAAGTTGTATTTCCAAATATCATGATTACCATTTGAATGTAGTTGGTATGGAGCTTCGTGAGTGTGTGCTTCGTTTATTATGCATCACGTTCAGCTCCTTGTTATTTGCCTCCTAGTTATCATAGTAAAACTCTACTCCTCTACTCCGAGGAGCCCCTACCATCCGTATCGTCACTTTCCGGCCCAGCACTCTTCATGCTCGTTCGTTTAAAGCATTCTACATTGGGCAAATGAATCTTGGAAGGCAAAAGCTACTGAATTTAGCGAGTTTGTGGAGGCGTTCCCACCGATCAGCCAGGTGGAGTTCCACACACCCGATGACTGCACAACTCCTATAAGGCAGCAATATGCTGCAAACCCAGACGGCCACTCTTCTCACCCCTCGTCCCTTTGCTGTTCTGGATAATGAGGTCAATAGTCACCTAGGCAACTTGCAAAACTAACTGAAATGGAGAAAGGCCTTCCGGCTGGTGACTAGCCGAGGTCCACCTGGCCCCAATAAGCTGCTGAACAAGAAGGGCTGCCAGAAATTTCCCCCTAGGGAATTTGGTGGAGACGAAGACCTGCTCACTGGACAACGGTTCCTCCCAGGATACCCCCAAGCTGAAGAAGCGGGCTCTGAGCCACCCCCTTTCACCCTCCTTTTCCCCACCCTGGCCTGCTGAAGGTGCGCATCAGGATGCGGACTACTGAGCCCTAAAGAAATAAGTCCTTCCACTTTGACCCCACGGAGGATTGCCTGTGCGGATCTTCAACGAGTCTACCAGTGTCTAGACACGGGAGCAGTTCTGTCTGGCACAGCAGCTCCCTCAAGGAAGACAAGAGTGAGGAGAAAGGAAACTCAAGTCTGACCATTCTGTCCTGGGAGACAAGAGGAGGATCTCATCTCTCATCTTTCCAAGCAAGGCAACGAGACTTTCTCTCATCTTTCCAAGCAAGGCAAGGAGACTTTTTCTCATGAGGAAACAAAAAGAAGTTGGAAGGAACGAAACCAGCCTGGAAGGTGAATTCCTAAGGATTGCCCATTGAAACTGACAAAATGGCCCTTGTTTGACGAGAGGAATGAGCAGAGCATTGATGTGGTCAAAAAGGACTCGAGTGAGACTTTCCCAGCATGTTTCTACCAAAGCTTTGTCTAAGTTTCGCAAAACACTCTCCTAATAAGCAGATGTTTGGCTCTTCAGAAAGTCAACATGCAAAATGCCTTGAGCGTCCCATAACACTGATGCCATGATGTTGCCTTTGGTCTGCCCTCCTTTTCCTTTGACTGGACCACTGCCATCTCTTGGTAGCCATCGCTTTGATGACGCTTTGTCTTCAGGATCATATTGGCAAAGCCATGTTCCAAATTCCGGTTACAATTTGTCAAACAGGTGCCCCAGGATCGTGATCCCTCCTGTTGAAAATTTCCACTGATAGCTCTCGTCGTCACTGCAGCTGATCTGGGCACAATGGTTTTCACAGCCACTGCAGGATTCATCTTCCACATCTTCTCATCTCTTCTTGAAACAAGCCATACCTCCGTAAAGAGTTGATTTCTTTGGGCTAGTGTCCTTAGAAGCTTTTCTTCAAACATCAATGATTTCTTCATTCTTCCACCCAAGCTTCACCGTCAATTGGATGTTTGCTCTTGCTGCAATTTTAGCGGAATTCAAGTTGCACTGATAGGAGGCCTTTTCAGTGGATGTCTCATCCTTCTTAGTGCCTCCAATGAGATCCAGTTCAGAAAGGTTGTAAGAAGTTAGTACATGTTTATTTTAGTGAAAACGAATTGAAATCCATGCATAGATTTCTCACCATGTACATTTTCTATGAACTTTCGGAAGACCCCCTGTACTGAATATTGCCCAAATCCTGGGAGAGAAGTGGATGCGGTCCACTTCCTGTCTTCAGTTTGCCCACAGTGGAGGAGTGCACAGAGCAGGGAAAGGCAGCCCCAGAGAGAGGCATGCCCTCCAGCATGCAGCAGACTGCTGGCCCAGTCCTGGCTCCATGGGTTGCTGTGTGGGCCCAGCAAGCTGACCAACCTCCCTGAACCTTAATTTAATCCTAGGTAGCCCAATTCCACTCGCTATTATAGGACTGCTGTGCAGGGACAGTCAATTAACTTAAGAAAAGGAACCTGGCTCCAAGGTTGGCAACAGGGAATTCCAGTTGATTCCATGGGCGGACCCACTGAGGAATTCCCAAGCTGAAGTCTCGTGGAAGATGAGGTTCAGTGTGACTAGACTGAAGCACCAATCCAATGAAGGGGAAGTCCCACCCACTCTGCCCTGTGCCTGTATAAAGGTGAGGCGGGGCGGCCGCGCCACTCATTGAAGCCGCCAGTTGGGAGAGGAGCAGAGCCAGGCCGGTGCTCCCGAAGGCAGCAAGATGTTGCGAGCCACAGCTCCCTGCTGGTTCCCACCTGCATACCCAGAAGCTAAGAAGGTGGCCGAGGAGGCGGCCCACGAGGCAAGCCGCCATTTGGGAGAGGAGCAGAGCCAGGTCGGTGTTCCCGAAGGCAGCAAGATGTTGCGAGCCACAGCTCCCTGCTGGTTCCCACCTGCATGCCCAGAAGCCAAGAAGGTGGCCGAGGAGGCGGCCCTCGAGGCAAGCCGCCAGTTGGGAGAGGAGCAGAGCCAGGCCGGTGCTCCCGAAGGCAGCAAGATGTTGCGAGCCACAGCTCCCTGCTGGTTCCCACCTGCATACCCAGAAGCTAAGAAGGTGGCCGAGGAGGCGCCCCACGAGGCAAGCCGCCATTTGGGAGTGGAGCAGAGCCAGGTCGGTGTTCCCGAAGGCAGCAAGATGTTGCGAGCCACAGCTCCCTGCTGGTTCCCTCCTGCATACCCAGAAGCCAAGAAGGTGGCCGAGGAGGCGGCCCTCGAGGCTCCAGAATTCCCACTGCCCTCTCATCAGCCTGCCCAGAGCTTCGGGCTCTGCGTGCCCCAGATGCACAACCAGGCCTCAGCACTCGTGGACATCCGGGCGGAGCCCCAGAATAGGGGTCCGGCGGTGCCCCCAGCGTGGCCCAAGATGGCGACGGAGGCGTGGTACTTCCCCGCGCAGAGGGGGTCGGCCTGCTGCTTGCCAGCCGCCCCAAGGCTGACAGAGAGGCCCTGTGGAGTCCGCATCTCAGCCCCCAGGGAGAGGAAGAGGATCGCCCACTTTCCCAGCCCCTGCTTGGTCGCAGGTCGCACCGATGCCAAGAGAACCCGGGTGGCCGGCAGCAGCCAACGCTCCAATGGCTCCAGGGTCGGCACACAGCCACGGAAGACTGGTCGCAACAGACGGGGGAGGGCATGCAAGACCTCCACCACACTCAGCTCTAAGCGAATCGTCCGTCGTCCATCCTTACCGACTTGGAAGAAACCCATTATCCTCCGAAGGTCTCGCTGCCAAGTCCCCACCGTCATCCGCCGAGGCTATCTCCAACTGTTCACCAAAGAGTGTCTCAAGTTCTGCGCCTCCCAGCAGGAGGCCGAGGAGAAGGCGCTGAACGAGGAGAAGGTGGCCTACGACTGCAGCCCCAACAAGAACATGTACCTGAATGTGGTCCTGAACACCCTCAAGAGACTGAAGGGCCTGACCCCCAGCTCCATGCCGGGCCTCAGCAGGGCCGCCCTGTACAGCCGCCTCCAGGAGTTCCTGCTCACCCAGGACCAGCTCAAGGAGAACGGCTACCCCTTCCCGCACCCCGAGCGGCCCGGAGGCGCCGTCCTCTTCACTGGCCAGGGGAAGGGGCCCGGCGACTCCTCCTGCAGGGTCTGCTGCCGTTGTGGCACCGACTACCTGGTGTCCTCCTCGGGCCGCTGTCTACGCGACCAGTTGTGTTATTATCACTGGGGGCGGGTCCGCTCCAGCCAAGTGGCTGGAGGCCGGGTTAGCCAGTACACCTGCTGTGCAGCGGCTCCTGGCTCAGTGGGCTGCCAGGTGGCGAAGCAGCACGTGCGGGACGGCCGCAAGGAGAGCCTCCATGGCTTCGTGAAGACCTTCAAGAAAGAGTTTTCCACAGACGCTTATCCAGGAATCTACGCCTTGGACTGTGAGATGTGCTACACCACGCATGGCCTGGAGCTGACCCGCGTCACCGTGGTGGACGCCGACATGCAAGTGGTGTACGACACCTTCGTCAAGCCCGACAACGAGATCGTGGACTACAACACCAGGTTTTCCGGAGTGACCGAGGCCGACGTCGCCAAGACGAGCGTCACGTTGCCCGAAGTCCAAGCCATCCTGCTGAGCTTTTTCAGCGCCCAAACCATCCTCATCGGGCACAGCCTGGAGAGCGATCTGCTGGCCCTCAAGCTGATCCACAGCACCGTGGTGGACACGGCCGTGCTCTTCCCGCACTACCTGGGTTTCCCCTACAAGCGTTCCCTCAGGAATCTCGCGGCCGACTACCTGGGACAGATCATCCAGGACAGCCAGGACGGCCACAACTCCAGCGAGGACGCAAACGCCTGCCTGCAGCTGGCGATGTGGAAGGTTCGACAGCGCGCCCAGATCCAGCCACGCCACCGGTCCGCCTCTCCCGCCGCCCTGGCCTGTCCTGAGCCCCAGGCCTCTTCCCAAACTGCCATCGATCCCGAGAGCTAGCCCTGTCCACCTCGCCGCAAAGCGAAAGAAACTGGAGCAGCCGGCGGCAGGAGAGGGCCAAAAGCCAAGACTAACCCCGACCCCGGACTCCCAGTCCCCCGGAGTCCCTGCCGCGGGCCGTCGTCCCTGTCCCCATCCCTCTGCCCCTCCCAGACCTCTGTCCTTCCACCAATGGGCTCCCCGAGGCCCCAGCCGCCACTCCCAGTCCCCGGAGACCCTGCCGCCGCCCCTGGCGCCTGTGCCCATCCCTCTGCCCCTCCCAGACCTCTGGCCTTCCACCACTAGCCTCCCCCAGCCCACCTGGACTTCCCCGGCCTCTGACAACAAGGCCAGCCCCCAGGCCCACCAGCCTCCTGATCGTCTTCGTTCTTGGGCCTCTTCCCCTTCTGTGGGGCTGTCTGAACCTCCCCTCCCCCACCCGATTTTTCCCCCGCCCCCGGGGCAGGCGCAGAATAAATGTCTGTATGAAGTTAAAAATTAAAAATAAAAAAAAAAGCTAAAAACAACTCAAAGTCCTTTGCTTTTGAATGTGCGCTTACCTGGTTTTCTCTAGAGGCACCACTGTGAGGTGGCTCAAGCCCTTAGGCTCTGGAGTTAGACATCTGGGTTCCCATTCCAATTCCACCACTGACTAGCTTTGTCATATTGGACGCATAACCTTTTTGCGCTTCTACTTCTTGATCTTTCAAGTGTCATCAGAAGATAATTAGACACCCACACAATAGCAATGGGAGATTTTAACACCCCACCGTCAACATGAAACAGATCAACGAGACAGAAAGTTGAAAAGGATATCCAGGAACTGAACTTAGCTCTGCACCAAGCAGACCGAATAGACATCTACATTAACTCTCCACCCCAAATCAACAGAATATACATTCTTCTCAGCACCACATCACACTTATTCCAAAACTGACCACATAGTTGGAAGGAAAGCACTCCTCCGCAAATGCAAAAGAACAGAAATTACAACCAACTGTCTCTCAGACCCCAGAGCAGTCAAACTGGACCTCAGGATGAAGAAACTCACTCAAAACCGCTCAACTACACGGAAACGGAGCAATCTGCTCCTGAGTGACTACTGGGTACATAGCGAAATGAAGACAGAATAAAGATGTTCTTTGAAACCAATGAGAACAAAGACACAACATACCAGAATCTCTGGGATACATTGAAAGCAGTGTGTAGAGGGAAACGTAGCATTAAATGCCCACAAGAGAAAGCAGGAAAGATCTAAAATGGACACCCTCACGTCCCAATTCAAAGAACCAGGGAAGCAAGAGCAAACACAATGCCTGAATCAGTCAGTCAACTTCCAACAGGGCTCCAAGAGAGAATGAACCACCATGCCTCTTTAAATCCACGTTTCTATTTGGAATCTTCAATGAGAGATGAGACACTAAGCAGCTAGTTTTGGTGGAATGGCTGATTTTGTCAATGTTTTCGGTGTGTGAGTGTGTGTGTGTGTGTATGTATAGATAACTAAATTAAACTGATAATCTGGATGCTTACATTTCCATTCATTTAATTTGTGTATGTGAGCCCACGCACACGTATATACACACACACTAACACTTCCAGAACACTGACTTAGTGAAGAACTGGATTTCCAGTGTGTCAGACAAATTTCAGAAAGCGCTGAAGAAGGGCATTTCTGATGGATTTCACCGTTCCTGGAATTTTATTTTCCTTTATAACTTAGAGTTCTTCTCTGGAGATTTAATAGATAAAAGTCTTTTGCAGTGTACGTTATTTCATTTTATTTTTATAATTTATTTAAATTGTCATTTTAAATTGACAGATAAAAATGATATATATTTATGGTGTACAACATGATGTTTCATATATGTATACATTGTGGAATGACACAAAAATCAAGCTAATTAACACATTCGTTTCCTCACATACTGATTTTATGGTGATGAGAACATGTTTCAAATCTACTCTGATAGCACATTTCAAGTATACAGTACATAGTTACCCACTGTGGTTGCCGTGCTGTTCAACATATCTCTAGAACTATTCGTATCTGAAATTTTGTATCATTAGACTAACATCTCCCAATCCCTCCCCGGCCCCTGCCTCGGGTAAGCAGCGTTCTGCTCTCTACGACTCTGAGTTCCACTTTTTTACATTGCACATAGAAGTGAGATCGTGCAGTATTTGTATTTCTGTGTTTGCTTTTTAAAACTTTATGATGTATTGATGTATTTTTTCAGACAGTGTCGGAGTCTGTCACCAAGGCTGGAGTACAGTGACACAAACACGGCTCACCACGGCCTCCACCTCCCGGGGTCAAGAGATCCTCCCACTTCAGCCTCCTGAGTAGCTAGGACTACAGGCGTCCAACACCACACCTGGCTAATTTTTGTATTTTTTGTAGAGATGGTTGATCTCCAACTCCTGGGCTCAACTCTTCCTCCTCCCTTCTCCTCCCAAAGTCCTGGGATTACAGGCCTGAGCCACTGTGTCTGGCCTTTGCTTTATTTCACACAGTAGAACATCCTCTAGGCCCATTCATGTTGCTGATGATAAGATTTCTTTCTTTTTCAAGGCTGAATAGGATTCTATTGGATATATGTACCTATATAGATAGAGAGATAGATAGATAGATATTTATTATTATTGTTTTGGGGGGGATATGGTTTCGCTCGTGTTCCCCAGGCTGGAGTGCAGTGGCATGATTTCGGCTCACTACAACCTCTGCCTCCCAGGCTGAAGTGATTCTCCTGCCTCAGCTGAGATTAAAGGCATGTCCCATCATGTGCGGCCAATTTTGTGTTTCTAGGAGAGATGGGTTTTCACCATGTTGGCCAGGCTGGTCTCGAACTCCAACAATTCTACTTCAACTATTTATTGGATACAAATATTTATGTGTGAGAAACAAGATTTTCAAGAGTGAAAGATTTAAAAACGACTTAATTGTACATCAGTAAGAGGCTGGCTAACTAAATCAGAGTACGTTCATCCTTACAGAAGAATACTATGCAGCTAGAACAAAACCAAATGGAGGAAACTCTTCCAAATGGTAACTTGGAATGATGTTCAAGACTTATTGTAAAATAAGTTTACAGTAAGGTGTAAGGTACCTTATGGCAAAATTCTCTCAGAAATGTGTGTGTGTGGATTTCAAGTCATCCCAGTCCTAGAACATTGTGCTCTTTAGAGATGCCATACCTGTCTTTCCCTTTGTAATATCAAAGCAGTAATATCTTCTCTGGAGGCTTGTTGGGTGAATTTAATGGAAGAAAGTTAAGGAGGTACCAGAACCATTGCTGTTTCCCCTCCGTAGCCCTGCCACCCACTAAAGAAAGTTGGATGAGATTACTTAATGATTTCCCATTAAGTTGTATTTCCAAATATCATGATTACCATTTGAATGTAGTTGGTATGGAGCTTCGTGAGTGTGTGCTTCGTTTATTATGCATCACGTTCAGCTCCTTGTTATTTGCCTCCTAGTTATCATAGTAAAACTCTACTCCTCTACTCCGAGGAGCCCCTACCATCCGTATCGTCACTTTCCGGCCCAGCACTCTTCATGCTCGTTCGTTTAAAGCATTCTACATTGGGCAAATGAATCTTGGAAGGCAAAAGCTACTGAATTTAGCGAGTTTGTGGAGGCGTTCCCACCGATCAGCCAGGTGGAGTTCCACACACCCGATGACTGCACAACTCCTATAAGGCAGCAATATGCTGCAAACCCAGACGGCCACTCTTCTCACCCCTCGTCCCTTTGCTGTTCTGGATAATGAGGTCAATAGTCACCTAGGCAACTTGCAAAACTAACTGAAATGGAGAAAGGCCTTCCGGCTGGTGACTAGCCGTGGTCCACCTGGCCCCAATAAGCTGCTGAACAAGAAGGGCTGCCAGAAATTTCCCCCTAGGGAATTTGGTGGAGACGAAGACCTGCTCACTGGACAACGGTTCCTCCCAGGATACCCCCAAGCTGAAGAAGCGGGCTCTGAGCCACCCCCTTTCACCCTCCTTTTCCCCACCCTGGCCTGCTGAAGGTGCGCGTCAGGATGCGGACTACTGAGCCCTAAAGAAATAAGTCCTTCCACTTTGACCCCACGGAGGATTGCCTGTGCGGATCTTCAACGAGTCTACCAGTGTCTAGACACGGGAGCAGTTCTGTCTGGCACAGCAGCTCCCTCAAGGAAGACAAGAGTGAGGAGAAAGGAAACTCAAATCTGACCATTCTGTCCTGGGAGACAAGAGGAGGATCTCATCTCTCATCTTTCCAAGCAAGGCAACGAGACTTTCTCTCATCTTTCCAAGCAAGGCAAGGAGACTTTTTCTCATGAGGAAACAAAAAGAAGTTGGAAGGAACGAAACCAGCCTGGAAGGTGAATTCCTAAGGATTGCCCATTGAAACTGACAAAATGGCCCTTGTTTGACGAGAGGAATGAGCAGAGCATTGATGTGGTCAAAAAGGACTCGAGTGAGACTTTCCCAGCAGGTTTCTACCAAAGCTTTGTCTAAGTTTCGCAAAACACTCTCCTAATAAGCAGATGTTTGGCTCTTCAGAAAGTCAACATGCAAAATGCCTTGAGCGTCCCATAACACTGATGCCATGATGTTGCCTTTGGTCTGCCCTCCTTTTCCTTTGACTGGACCACTGCCATCTCTTGGTAGCCATCGCTTTGATGACGCTTTGTCTTCAGGATCATATTGGCAAAGCCATGTTCCAAATTCCGGTTACAATTTGTCAAACAGGTGCCCCAGGATCGTGATCCCTCCTGTTGAAAATTTCCACTGATAGCTCTCGTCGTCACTGCAGCTGATCTGGGCACAATGGTTTTCACAGCCACTGCAGGATTCATCTTCCACATCTTCTCATCTCTTCTTGAAACAAGCCATACCTCCGTAAAGAGTTGATTTCTTTGGGCTAGTGTCCTTAGAAGCTTTTCTTCAAACATCAATGATTTCTTCATTCTTCCACCCAAGCTTCACCGTCAATTGGATGTTTGCTCTTGCTGCAATTTTAGCGGAATTCAAGTTGCACTGATAGGAGGCCTTTTCAGTGGATGTCTCATCCTTCTTAGTGCCTCCAATGAGATCCAGTTCAGAAAGGTTGTAAGAAGTTAGTACATGTTTATTTTAGTGAAAACGAATTGAAATCCATGCATAGATTTCTCACCATGTACATTTTCTATGAACTTTCGGAAGACCCCCTGTACTGAATATTGCCCAAATCCTGGGAGAGAAGTGGATGCGGTCCACTTCCTGTCTTCAGTTTGCCCACAGTGGAGGAGTGCACAGAGCAGGGAAAGGCAGCCCCAGAGAGAGGCATGCCCTCCAGCATGCAGCAGACTGCTGGCCCAGTCCTGGCTCCATGGGTTGCTGTGTGGGCCCAGCAAGCTGACCAACCTCCCTGAACCTTAATTTAATCCTAGGTAGCCCAATTCCACTCGCTATTATAGGACTGCTGTGCAGGGACAGTCAATTAACTTAAGAAAAGGAACCTGGCTCCAAGGTTGGCAACCGGGAATTCCAGTTGATTCCATGGGCGGACCCCCTGAGGAATTCCCAAGCTGAAGTCTCGTGGAAGATGAGGTTCAGTGTGACTAGACTGAAGCACCAATCCAATGAAGGGGAAGTCCCACCCACTCTGCCCTGTGCCTGTATAAAGGTGAGGCGGGGCGGCCGCGCCACTCATTGAAGCCGCCAGTTGGGAGAGGAGCAGAGCCAGGCCGGTGCTCCCGAAGGCAGCAAGATGTTGCGAGCCACAGCTCCCTGCTGGTTCCCACCTGCATACCCAGAAGCTAAGAAGGTGGCCGAGGAGGCGGCCCACGAGGCAAGCCGCCATTTGGGAGAGGAGCAGAGCCAGGTCGGTGTTCCCGAAGGCAGCAAGATGTTGCGAGCCACAGCTCCCTGCTGGTTCCCACCTGCATGCCCAGAAGCCAAGAAGGTGGCCGAGGAGGCGGCCCTCGAGGCAAGCCGCCAGTTGGGAGAGGAGCAGAGCCAGGCCGGTGCTCCCGAAGGCAGCAAGATGTTGCGAGCCACAGCTCCCTGCTGGTTCCCACCTGCATACCCAGAAGCTAAGAAGGTGGCCGAGGAGGCGCCCCACGAGGCAAGCCGCCATTTGGGAGTGGAGCAGAGCCAGGTCGGTGTTCCCGAAGGCAGCAAGATGTTGCGAGCCACAGCTCCCTGCTGGTTCCCTCCTGCATACCCAGAAGCCAAGAAGGTGGCCGAGGAGGCGGCCCTCGAGGCTCCAGAATTCCCACTGCCCTCTCATCAGCCTGCCCAGAGCTTCGGGCTCTGCGTGCCCCAGATGCACAACCAGGCCTCAGCACTCGTGGACATCCGGGCGGAGCCCCAGAATAGGGGTCCGGCGGTGCCCCCAGCGTGGCCCAAGATGGCGACGGAGGCGTGGTACTTCCCCGCGCAGAGGGGGTCGGCCTGCTGCTTGCCAGCCGCCCCAAGGCTGACAGAGAGGCCCTGTGGAGTCCGCATCTCAGACCCCAGGGAGAGGAAGAGGATCGCCCACTTTCCCAGCCCCTGCTTGGTCGCAGGTCGCACCGATGCCAAGAGAACCCGGGTGGCCGGCAGCAGCCAACGCTCCAATGGCTCCAGGGTCGGCACACAGCCACGGAAGACTGGTCGCAACAGACGGGGGAGGGCATGCAAGACCTCCACCACACTCAGCTCTAAGCGAATCGTCCATCGTCCATCCTTACCGACTTGGAAGAAACCCATTATCCTCCGAAGGTCTCGCTGCCAAGTCCCCACCGTCATCCGCCGAGGCTATCTCCAACTGTTCACCAAAGAGTGTCTCAAGTTCTGCGCCTCCCAGCAGGAGGCCGAGGAGAAGGCGCTGAACGAGGAGAAGGTGGCCTACGACTGCAGCCCCAACAAGAACATGTACCTGAATGTGGTCCTGAACACCCTCAAGAGACTGAAGGGCCTGACCCCCAGCTCCATGCCGGGCCTCAGCAGGGCCGCCCTGTACAGCCGCCTCCAGGAGTTCCTGCTCACCCAGGACCAGCTCAAGGAGAACGGCTACCCCTTCCCGCACCCCGAGCGGCCCGGAGGCGCCGTCCTCTTCACTGGCCAGGGGAAGGGGCCCGGCGACTCCTCCTGCAGGGTCTGCTGCCGTTGTGGCACCGACTACCTGGTGTCCTCCTCGGGCCGCTGTCTACGCGACCAGTTGTGTTATTATCACTGGGGGCGGGTCCGCTCCAGCCAAGTGGCTGGAGGCCGGGTTAGCCAGTACACCTGCTGTGCAGCTGCTCCTGGCTCAGTGGGCTGCCAGGTGGCGAAGCAGCACGTGCGGGACGGCCGCAAGGAGAGCCTCCATGGCTTCGTGAAGACCTTCAAGAAAGAGTTTTCCACAGACGCTTATCCAGGAATCTACGCCTTGGACTGTGAGATGTGCTACACCACGCATGGCCTGGAGCTGACCCGCGTCACCGTGGTGGACGCCGACATGCAAGTGGTGTACGACACCTTCGTCAAGCCCGACAACGAGATCGTGGACTACAACACCAGGTTTTCCGGAGTGACCGAGGCCGACGTCGCCAAGACGAGCGTCACGTTGCCCGAAGTCCAAGCCATCCTGCTGAGCTTTTTCAGCGCCCAAACCATCCTCATCGGGCACAGCCTGGAGAGCGATCTGCTGGCCCTCAAGCTGATCCACAGCACCGTGGTGGACACGGCCGTGCTCTTCCCGCACTACCTGGGTTTCCCCTACAAGCGTTCCCTCAGGAATCTCGCGGCCGACTACCTGGGACAGATCATCCAGGACAGCCAGGACGGCCACAACTCCAGCGAGGACGCAAACGCCTGCCTGCAGCTGGCGATGTGGAAGGTTCGACAGCGCGCCCAGATCCAGCCACGCCACCGGTCCGCCTCTCCCGCCGCCCTGGCCTGTCCTGAGCCCCAGGCCTCTTCCCAAACTGACATCGATCCCGAGAGCTAGCCCTGTCCACCTCGCCGCAAAGCGAAAGAAACTGGAGCAGCCGGCGGCAGGAGAGGGCCAAAAGCCAAGACTAACCCCGACCCCGGACTCCCAGTCCCCCGGAGTCCCTGCCGCGGGCCGTCGTCCCTGTCCCCATCCCTCTGCCCCTCCCAGACCTCTGTCCTTCCACCAATGGGCTCCCCGAGGCCCCAGCCGCCACTCCCAGTCCCCGGAGACCCTGCCGCCGCCCCTGGCGCCTGTGCCCATCCCTCTGCCCCTCCCAGACCTCTGGCCTTCCACCACTAGCCTCCCCCAGCCCACCTGGACTTCCCCGGCCTCTGACAACAAGGCCAGCCCCCAGGCCCACCAGCCTCCTGATCGTCTTCGTTCTTGGGCCTCTTCCCCTTCTGTGGGGCTGTCTGAACCTCCCCTCCCCCACCCGATTTTTCCCCCGCCCCCGGGGCAGGCGCAGAATAAATGTCTGTATGAAGTTAAAAATTAAAAATAAAAAAAAAAGCTAAAAACAACTCAAAGTCCTTTGCTTTTGAATGTGCGCTTACCTGGTTTTCTCTAGAGGCACCACTGTGAGGTGGCTCAAGCCCTTAGGCTCTGGAGTTAGACATCTGGGTTCCCATTCCAATTCCACCACTGACTAGCTTTGTCATATTGGACGCATAACCTTTTTGCGCTTCTACTTCTTGATCTTTCAAGTGTCATCAGAAGATAATTAGACACCCACACAATAGCAATGGGAGATTTTAACACCCCACCGTCAACATGAAACAGATCAACGAGACAGAAAGTTGAAAAGGATATCCAGGAACTGAACTTAGCTCTGCACCAAGCAGACCGAATAGACATCTACATTAACTCTCCACCCCAAATCAACAGAATATACATTCTTCTCAGCACCACATCACACTTATTCCAAAACTGACCACATAGTTGGAAGGAAAGCACTCCTCCGCAAATGCAAAAGAACAGAAATTACAACCAACTGTCTCTCAGACCCCAGGGCAGTCAAACTGGACCTCAGGATGAAGAAACTCACTCAAAACCGCTCAACTACACGGAAACGGAGCAATCTGCTCCTGAGTGACTACTGGGTACATAGCGAAATGAAGACAGAATAAAGATGTTCTTTGAAACCAATGAGAACAAAGACACAACATACCAGAATCTCTGGGATACATTGAAAGCAGTGTGTAGAGGGAAACGTAGCATTAAATGCCCACAAGAGAAAGCAGGAAAGATCTAAAATGGACACCCTCACGTCCCAATTCAAAGAACCAGGGAAGCAAGAGCAAACACAACGCCTGAATCAGTCAGTCAACTTCCAACAGGGCTCCAAGAGAGAATGAACCACCATGCCTCTTTAAATCCACGTTTCTATTTGGAATCTTCAATGAGAGATGAGACACTAAGCAGCTAGTTTTGGTGGAATGGCTGATTTTGTCAATGTTTTCGGTGTGTGAGTGTGTGTGTGTGTGTATGTATAGATAACTAAATTAAACTGATAATCTGGATGCTTACATTTCCATTCATTTAATTTGTGTATGTGAGCCCACGCACACGTATATACACACACACTAACACTTCCAGAACACTGACTTAGTGAAGAACTGGATTTCCAGTGTGTCAGACAAATTTCAGAAAGCGCTGAAGAAGGGCATTTCTGATGGATTTCACCGTTCCTGGAATTTTATTTTCCTTTATAACTTAGAGTTCTTCTCTGGAGATTTAATAGATAAAAGTCTTTTGCAGTGTACGTTATTTCATTTTATTTTTATAATTTATTTAAATTGTCATTTTAAATTGACAGATAAAAATGATATATATTTATGGTGTACAACATGATGTTTCATATATGTATACATTGTGGAATGACACAAAAATCAAGCTAATTAACACATTCGTTTCCTCACATACTGATTTTATGGCGATGAGAACATGTTTCAAATCTACTCTGATAGCACATTTCAAGTATACAGTACATAGTTACCCACTGTGGTTGCCGTGCTGTTCAACATATCTCTAGAACTATTCGTATCTGAAATTTTGTATCATTAGACTAACATCTCCCAATCCCTCCCCGGCCCCTGCCTCGGGTAAGCAGCGTTCTGCTCTCTACGACTCTGAGTTCCACTTTTTTACATTGCACATAGAAGTGAGATCGTGCAGTATTTGTATTTCTGTGTTTGCTTTTTAAAACTTTATGATGTATTGATGTATTTTTTCAGACAGTGTCGGAGTCTGTCACCAAGGCTGGAGTACAGTGACACAAACACGGCTCACCACGGCCTCCACCTCCCGGGGTCAAGAGATCCTCCCACTTCAGCCTCCTGAGTAGCTAGGACTACAGGCGTCCAACACCACACCTGGCTAATTTTTGTATTTTTTGTAGAGATGGTTGATCTCCAACTCCTGGGCTCAACTCTTCCTCCTCCCTTCTCCTCCCCAAGTCCTGGGATTACAGGCCTGAGCCACTGTGTCTGGCCTTTGCTTTATTTCACACAGTAGAACATCCTCTAGGCTCATTCATGTTGCTAATGATAAGATTTCTTTCTTTTTCAAGGCTGAATAGGATTCTATTGGATATATGTACCTATATAGATAGAGAGATAGATAGATAGACATTTATTATTATTGTTTTGGGGGGGATATGGTTTCGCTCGTGTTCCCCAGGCTGGAGTGCAGTGGCATGATTTCAGCTCACTACAACCTCTGCCTCCCAGGCTGAAGTGATTCTCCTGCCTCAGCTGAGATTAAAGGCATGTCCCATCATGTGCGGCCAATTTTGTGTTTCTAGGAGAGATGGGTTTTCACCATGTTGGCCTGGCTGGTCTCGAACTCCAACAATTCTACTTCAACTATTTATTGGATACAAATATTTATGTGTGAGAAACAAGATTTTCAAGAGTGAAAGATTTAAAAACGACTTAATTGTACATCAGTAAGAGGCTGGCTAACTAAATCAGAGTACGTTCATCCTTACAGAAGAATACTATGCAGCTAGAACAAAACCAAATGGAGGAAACTCTTCCAAATGGTAACTTAGAATGATGTTCAAGACTTATTGTAAAATAAGTTTACAGTAAGGTGTAAGGTACCTTATGGCAAAATTCTCTCAGAAATGTGTGTGTGTGGATTTCAAGTCATCCCAGTCCTAGAACATTGTGCTCTTTAGAGATGCCATACCTGTCTTTCCCTTTGTAATATCAAAGCAGTAATATCTTCTCTGGAGGCTTGTTGGGTGAATTTAATGGAAGAAAGTTAAGGAGGTACCAGAACCATTGCTGTTTCCCCTCCGTAGCCCTGCCACCCACTAAAGAAAGTTGGATGAGATTACTTAATGATTTCCCATTAAGTTGTATTTCCAAATATCATGATTACCATTTGAATGTAGTTGGTATGGAGCTTCGTGAGTGTGTGCTTCGTTTATTATGCATCACGTTCAGCTCCTTGTTATTTGCCTCCTAGTTATCATAGTAAAACTCTACTCCTCTACTCCGAGGAGCCCCTACCATCCGTATCGTCACTTTCCGGCCCAGCACTCTTCATGCTCGTTCGTTTAAAGCATTCTACATTGGGCAAATGAATCTTGGAAGGCAAAAGCTACTGAATTTAGCGAGTTTGTGGAGGCGTTCCCACCGATCAGCCAGGTGGAGTTCCACACACCCGATGACTGCACAACTCCTATAAGGCAGCAATATGCTGCAAACCCAGACGGCCACTCTTCTCACCCCTCGTCCCTTTGCTGTTCTGGATAATGAGGTCAATAGTCACCTAGGCAACTTGCAAAACTAACTGAAATGGAGAAAGGCCTTCCGGCTGGTGACTAGCCGAGGTCCACCTGGCCCCAATAAGCTGCTGAACAAGAAGGGCTGCCAGAAATTTCCCCCTAGGGAATTTGGTGGAGACGAAGACCTGCTCACTGGACAACGGTTCCTCCCAGGATACCCCCAAGCTGAAGAAGCGGGCTCTGAGCCACCCCCTTTCACCCTCCTTTTCCCCACCCTGGCCTGCTGAAGGTGCGCGTCAGGATGCGGACTACTGAGCCCTAAAGAAATAAGTCCTTCCACTTTGACCCCACGGAGGATTGCCTGTGCGGATCTTCAACGAGTCTACCAGTGTCTAGACACGGGAGCAGTTCTGTCTGGCACAGCAGCTCCCTCAAGGAAGACAAGAGTGAGGAGAAAGGAAACTCAAGTCTGACCATTCTGTCCTGGGAGACAAGAGGAGGATCTCATCTCTCATCTTTCCAAGCAAGGCAACGAGACTTTCTCTCATCTTTCCAAGCAAGGCAAGGAGACTTTTTCTCATGAGGAAACAAAAAGAAGTTGGAAGGAACGAAACCAGCCTGGAAGGTGAATTCCTAAGGATTGCCCATTGAAACTGACAAAATGGCCCTTGTTTGACGAGAGGAATGAGCAGAGCATTGATGTGGTCAAAAAGGACTCGAGTGAGACTTTCCCAGCATGTTTCTACCAAAGCTTTGTCTAAGTTTCGCAAAACACTCTCCTAATAAGCAGATGTTTGGCTCTTCAGAAAGTCAACATGCAAAATGCCTTGAGCGTCCCATAACACTGATGCCATGATGTTGCCTTTGGTCTGCCCTCCTTTTCCTTTGACTGGACCACTGCCATCTCTTGGTAGCCATCGCTTTGATGACGCTTTGTCTTCAGGATCATATTGGCAAAGCCATGTTCCAAATTCCGGTTACAATTTGTCAAACAGGTGCCCCAGGATCGTGATCCCTCCTGTTGAAAATTTCCACTGATAGCTCTCGTCGTCACTGCAGCTGATCTGGGCACAATGGTTTTCACAGCCACTGCAGGATTCATCTTCCACATCTTCTCATCTCTTCTTGAAACAAGCCATACCTCCGTAAAGAGTTGATTTCTTTGGGCTAGTGTCCTTAGAAGCTTTTCTTCAAACATCAATGATTTCTTCATTCTTCCACCCAAGCTTCACCGTCAATTGGATGTTTGCTCTTGCTGCAATTTTAGCGGAATTCAAGTTGCACTGATAGGAGGCCTTTTCAGTGGATGTCTCATCCTTCTTAGTGCCTCCAATGAGATCCAGTTCAGAAAGGTTGTAAGAAGTTAGTACATGTTTATTTTAGTGAAAACGAATTGAAATCCATGCATAGATTTCTCACCATGTACATTTTCTATGAACTTTCGGAAGACCCCCTGTACTGAATATTGCCCAAATCCTGGGAGAGAAGTGGATGCGGTCCACTTCCTGTCTTCAGTTTGCCCACAGTGGAGGAGTGCACAGAGCAGGGAAAGGCAGCCCCAGAGAGAGGCATGCCCTCCAGCATGCAGCAGACTGCTGGCCCAGTCCTGGCTCCATGGGTTGCTGTGTGGGCCCAGCAAGCTGACCAACCTCCCTGAACCTTAATTTAATCCTAGGTAGCCCAATTCCACTCGCTATTATAGGACTGCTGCGCAGGGACAGTCAATTAACTTAAGAAAAGGAACCTAGCTCCAAGGTTGGCAACCGGGAATTCCAGTTGATTCCATGGGCGGACCCCCTGAGGAATTCCCAAGCTGAAGTCTCGTGGAAGATGAGGTTCAGTGTGACTAGACTGAAGCACCAATCCAATGAAGGGGAAGTCCCACCCACTCTGCCCTGTGCCTGTATAAAGGTGAGGCGGGGCGGCCGCGCCACTCATTGAAGCCGCCAGTTGGGAGAGGAGCAGAGCCAGGCCGGTGCTCCCGAAGGCAGCAAGATGTTGCGAGCCACAGCTCCCTGCTGGTTCCCACCTGCATACCCAGAAGCTAAGAAGGTGGCCGAGGAGGCGGCCCACGAGGCAAGCCGCCATTTGGGAGAGGAGCAGAGCCAGGTCGGTGTTCCCGAAGGCAGCAAGATGTTGCGAGCCACAGCTCCCTGCTGGTTCCCACCTGCATGCCCAGAAGCCAAGAAGGTGGCCGAGGAGGCGGCCCTCGAGGCAAGCCGCCAGTTGGGAGAGGAGCAGAGCCAGGCCGGTGCTCCCGAAGGCAGCAAGATGTTGCGAGCCACAGCTCCCTGCTGGTTCCCACCTGCATACCCAGAAGCTAAGAAGGTGGCCGAGGAGGCGCCCCACGAGGCAAGCCGCCATTTGGGAGTGGAGCAGAGCCAGGTCGGTGTTCCCGAAGGCAGCAAGATGTTGCGAGCCACAGCTCCCTGCTGGTTCCCTCCTGCATACCCAGAAGCCAAGAAGGTGGCCGAGGAGGCGGCCCTCGAGGCTCCAGAATTCCCACTGCCCTCTCATCAGCCTGCCCAGAGCTTCGGGCTCTGCGTGCCCCAGATGCACAACCAGGCCTCAGCACTCGTGGACATCCGGGCGGAGCCCCAGAATAGGGGTCCGGCGGTGCCCCCAGCGTGGCCCAAGATGGCGACGGAGGCGTGGTACTTCCCCGCGCAGAGGGGGTCGGCCTGCTGCTTGCCAGCCGCCCCAAGGCTGACAGAGAGGCCCTGTGGAGTCCGCATCTCAGCCCCCAGGGAGAGGAAGAGGATCGCCCACTTTCCCAGCCCCTGCTTGGTCGCAGGTCGCACCGATGCCAAGAGAACCCGGGTGGCCGGCAGCAGCCAACGCTCCAATGGCTCCAGGGTCGGCACACAGCCACGGAAGACTGGTCGCAACAGACGGGGGAGGGCATGCAAGACCTCCACCACACTCAGCTCTAAGCGAATCGTCCGTCGTCCATCCTTACCGACTTGGAAGAAACCCATTATCCTCCGAAGGT
This sequence comes from Pongo pygmaeus, assembly GCF_028885625.2. Classification (NCBI taxonomy): domain Eukaryota; kingdom Metazoa; phylum Chordata; class Mammalia; order Primates; family Hominidae; genus Pongo; species Pongo pygmaeus. The sequence continues at coordinate 54,144,256 of NC_072380.2, forward strand.
CTCGCTGCCAAGTCCCCACCGTCATCCGCCGAGGCTATCTCCAACTGTTCACCAAAGAGTGTCTCAAGTTCTGCGCCTCCCAGCAGGAGGCCGAGGAGAAGGCGCTGAACGAGGAGAAGGTGGCCTACGACTGCAGCCCCAACAAGAACATGTACCTGAATGTGGTCCTGAACACCCTCAAGAGACTGAAGGGCCTGACCCCCAGCTCCATGCCGGGCCTCAGCAGGGCCGCCCTGTACAGCCGCCTCCAGGAGTTCCTGCTCACCCAGGACCAGCTCAAGGAGAACGGCTACCCCTTCCCGCACCCCGAGCGGCCCGGAGGCGCCGTCCTCTTCACTGGCCAGGGGAAGGGGCCCGGCGACTCCTCCTGCAGGGTCTGCTGCCGTTGTGGCACCGACTACCTGGTGTCCTCCTCGGGCCGCTGTCTACGCGACCAGTTGTGTTATTATCACTGGGGGCGGGTCCGCTCCAGCCAAGTGGCTGGAGGCCGGGTTAGCCAGTACACCTGCTGTGCAGCGGCTCCTGGCTCAGTGGGCTGCCAGGTGGCGAAGCAGCACGTGCGGGACGGCCGCAAGGAGAGCCTCCATGGCTTCGTGAAGACCTTCAAGAAAGAGTTTTCCACAGACGCTTATCCAGGAATCTACGCCTTGGACTGTGAGATGTGCTACACCACGCATGGCCTGGAGCTGACCCGCGTCACCGTGGTGGACGCCGACATGCAAGTGGTGTACGACACCTTCGTCAAGCCCGACAACGAGATCGTGGACTACAACACCAGGTTTTCCGGAGTGACCGAGGCCGACGTCGCCAAGACGAGCGTCACGTTGCCCGAAGTCCAAGCCATCCTGCTGAGCTTTTTCAGCGCCCAAACCATCCTCATCGGGCACAGCCTGGAGAGCGATCTGCTGGCCCTCAAGCTGATCCACAGCACCGTGGTGGACACGGCCGTGCTCTTCCCGCACTACCTGGGTTTCCCCTACAAGCGTTCCCTCAGGAATCTCGCGGCCGACTACCTGGGACAGATCATCCAGGACAGCCAGGACGGCCACAACTCCAGCGAGGACGCAAACGCCTGCCTGCAGCTGGCGATGTGGAAGGTTCGACAGCGCGCCCAGATCCAGCCACGCCACCGGTCCGCCTCTCCCGCCGCCCTGGCCTGTCCTGAGCCCCAGGCCTCTTCCCAAACTGCCATCGATCCCGAGAGCTAGCCCTGTCCACCTCGCCGCAAAGCGAAAGAAACTGGAGCAGCCGGCGGCAGGAGAGGGCCAAAAGCCAAGACTAACCCCGACCCCGGACTCCCAGTCCCCCGGAGTCCCTGCCGCGGGCCGTCGTCCCTGTCCCCATCCCTCTGCCCCTCCCAGACCTCTGTCCTTCCACCAATGGGCTCCCCGAGGCCCCAGCCGCCACTCCCAGTCCCCGGAGACCCTGCCGCCGCCCCTGGCGCCTGTGCCCATCCCTCTGCCCCTCCCAGACCTCTGGCCTTCCACCACTAGCCTCCCCCAGCCCACCTGGACTTCCCCGGCCTCTGACAACAAGGCCAGCCCCCAGGCCCACCAGCCTCCTGATCGTCTTCGTTCTTGGGCCTCTTCCCCTTCTGTGGGGCTGTCTGAACCTCCCCTCCCCCACCCGATTTTTCCCCCGCCCCCGGGGCAGGCGCAGAATAAATGTCTGTATGAAGTTAAAAATTAAAAATAAAAAAAAAAGCTAAAAACAACTCAAAGTCCTTTGCTTTTGAATGTGCGCTTACCTGGTTTTCTCTAGAGGCACCACTGTGAGGTGGCTCAAGCCCTTAGGCTCTGGAGTTAGACATCTGGGTTCCCATTCCAATTCCACCACTGACTAGCTTTGTCATATTGGACGCATAACCTTTTTGCGCTTCTACTTCTTGATCTTTCAAGTGTCATCAGAAGATAATTAGACACCCACACAATAGCAATGGGAGATTTTAACACCCCACCGTCAACATGAAACAGATCAACGAGACAGAAAGTTGAAAAGGATATCCAGGAACTGAACTTAGCTCTGCACCAAGCAGACCGAATAGACATCTACATTAACTCTCCACCCCAAATCAACAGAATATACATTCTTCTCAGCACCACATCACACTTATTCCAAAACTGACCACATAGTTGGAAGGAAAGCACTCCTCCGCAAATGCAAAAGAACAGAAATTACAACCAACTGTCTCTCAGACCCCAGGGCAGTCAAACTGGACCTCAGGATGAAGAAACTCACTCAAAACCGCTCAACTACACGGAAACGGAGCAATCTGCTCCTGAGTGACTACTGGGTACATAGCGAAATGAAGACAGAATAAAGATGTTCTTTGAAACCAATGAGAACAAAGACACAACATACCAGAATCTCTGGGATACATTGAAAGCAGTGTGTAGAGGGAAACGTAGCATTAAATGCCCACAAGAGAAAGCAGGAAAGATCTAAAATGGACAACCTCACGTCCCAATTCAAAGAACCAGGGAAGCAAGAGCAAACACAACGCCTGAATCAGTCAGTCAACTTCCAACAGGGCTCCAAGAGAGAATGAACCACCATGCCTCTTTAAATCCACGTTTCTATTTGGAATCTTCAATGAGAGATGAGACACTAAGCAGCTAGTTTTGGTGGAATGGCTGATTTTGTCAATGTTTTCGGTGTGTGAGTGTGTGTGTGTGTGTATGTATAGATAACTAAATTAAACTGATAATCTGGATGCTTACATTTCCATTCATTTAATTTGTGTATGTGAGCCCACGCACACGTATATACACACACACTAACACTTCCAGAACACTGACTTAGTGAAGAACTGGATTTCCAGTGTGTCAGACAAATTTCAGAAAGCGCTGAAGAAGGGCATTTCTGATGGATTTCACCGTTCCTGGAATTTTATTTTCCTTTATAACTTAGAGTTCTTCTCTGGAGATTTAATAGATAAAAGTCTTTTGCAGTGTACGTTATTTCATTTTATTTTTATAATTTATTTAAATTGTCATTTTAAATTGACAGATAAAAATGATATATATTTATGGTGTACAACATGATGTTTCATATATGTATACATTGTGGAATGACACAAAAATCAAGCTAATTAACACATTCGTTTCCTCACATACTGATTTTATGGCGATGAGAACATGTTTCAAATCTACTCTGATAGCACATTTCAAGTATACAGTACATAGTTACCCACTGTGGTTGCCGTGCTGTTCAACATATCTCTAGAACTATTCGTATCTGAAATTTTGTATCATTAGACTAACATCTCCCAATCCCTCCCCGGCCCCTGCCTCGGGTAAGCAGCGTTCTGCTCTCTACGACTCTGAGTTCCACTTTTTTACATTGCACATAGAAGTGAGATCGTGCAGTATTTGTATTTCTGTGTTTGCTTTTTAAAACTTTATGATGTATTGATGTATTTTTTCAGACAGTGTCGGAGTCTGTCACCAAGGCTGGAGTACAGTGACACAAACACGGCTCACCACGGCCTCCACCTCCCGGGGTCAAGAGATCCTCCCACTTCAGCCTCCTGAGTAGCTAGGACTACAGGCGTCCAACACCACACCTGGCTAATTTTTGTATTTTTTGTAGAGATGGTTGATCTCCAACTCCTGGGCTCAACTCTTCCTCCTCCCTTCTCCTCCCAAAGTCCTGGGATTACAGGCCTGAGCCACTGTGTCTGGCCTTTGCTTTATTTCACACAGTAGAACATCCTCTAGGCTCATTCATGTTGCTAATGATAAGATTTCTTTCTTTTTCAAGGCTGAATAGGATTCTATTGGATATATGTACCTATATAGATAGAGAGATAGATAGATAGACATTTATTATTATTGTTTTGGGGGGGATATGGTTTCGCTCGTGTTCCCCAGGCTGGAGTGCAGTGGCATGATTTCGGCTCACTACAACCTCTGCCTCCCAGGCTGAAGTGATTCTCCTGCCTCAGCTGAGATTAAAGGCATGTCCCATCATGTGCGGCCAATTTTGTGTTTCTAGGAGAGATGGGTTTTCACCATGTTGGCCAGGCTGGTCTCGAACTCCAACAATTCTACTTCAACTATTTATTGGATACAAATATTTATGTGTGAGAAACAAGATTTTCAAGAGTGAAAGATTTAAAAACGACTTAATTGTACATCAGTAAGAGGCTGGCTAACTAAATCAGAGTACGTTCATCCTTACAGAAGAATACTATGCAGCTAGAACAAAACCAAATGGAGGAAACTCTTCCAAATGGTAACTTGGAATGATGTTCAAGACTTATTGTAAAATAAGTTTACAGTAAGGTGTAAGGTACCTTATGGCAAAATTCTCTCAGAAATGTGTGTGTGTGGATTTCAAGTCATCCCAGTCCTAGAACATTGTGCTCTTTAGAGATGCCATACCTGTCTTTCCCTTTGTAATATCAAAGCAGTAATATCTTCTCTGGAGGCTTGTTGGGTGAATTGAATGGAAGAAAGTTAAGGAGGTACCAGAACCATTGCTGTTTCCCCTCCGTAGCCCTGCCACCCACTAAAGAAAGTTGGATGAGATTACTTAATGATTTCCCATTAAGTTGTATTTCCAAATATCATGATTACCATTTGAATGTAGTTGGTATGGAGCTTCGTGAGTGTGTGCTTCGTTTATTATGCATCACGTTCAGCTCCTTGTTATTTGCCTCCTAGTTATCATAGTAAAACTCTACTCCTCTACTCCGAGGAGCCCCTACCATCCGTATCGTCACTTTCCGGCCCAGCACTCTTCATGCTCGTTCGTTTAAAGCATTCTACATTGGGCAAATGAATCTTGGAAGGCAAAAGCTACTGAATTTAGCGAGTTTGTGGAGGCGTTCCCACCGATCAGCCAGGTGGAGTTCCACACACCCGATGACTGCACAACTCCTATAAGGCAGCAATATGCTGCAAACCCAGACGGCCACTCTTCTCACCCCTCGTCCCTTTGCTGTTCTGGATAATGAGGTCAATAGTCACCTAGGCAACTTGCAAAACTAACTGAAATGGAGAAAGGCCTTCCGGCTGGTGACTAGCCGAGGTCCACCTGGCCCCAATAAGCTGCTGAACAAGAAGGGCTGCCAGAAATTTCCCCCTAGGGAATTTGGTGGAGACGAAGACCTGCTCACTGGACAACGGTTCCTCCCAGGATACCCCCAAGCTGAAGAAGCGGGCTCTGAGCCACCCCCTTTCACCCTCCTTTTCCCCACCCTGGCCTGCTGAAGGTGCGCGTCAGGATGCGGACTACTGAGCCCTAAAGAAATAAGTCCTTCCACTTTGACCCCACGGAGGATTGCCTGTGCGGATCTTCAACGAGTCTACCAGTGTCTAGACACGGGAGCAGTTCTGTCTGGCACAGCAGCTCCCTCAAGGAAGACAAGAGTGAGGAGAAAGGAAACTCAAGTCTGACCATTCTGTCCTGGGAGACAAGAGGAGGATCTCATCTCTCATCTTTCCAAGCAAGGCAACGAGACTTTCTCTCATCTTTCCAAGCAAGGCAAGGAGACTTTTTCTCATGAGGAAACAAAAAGAAGTTGGAAGGAACGAAACCAGCCTGGAAGGTGAATTCCTAAGGATTGCCCATTGAAACTGACAAAATGGCCCTTGTTTGACGAGAGGAATGAGCAGAGCATTGATGTGGTCAAAAAGGACTCGAGTGAGACTTTCCCAGCATGTTTCTACCAAAGCTTTGTCTAAGTTTCGCAAAACACTCTCCTAATAAGCAGATGTTTGGCTCTTCAGAAAGTCAACATGCAAAATGCCTTGAGCGTCCCATAACACTGATGCCATGATGTTGCCTTTGGTCTGCCCTCCTTTTCCTTTGACTGGACCACTGCCATCTCTTGGTAGCCATCGCTTTGATGACGCTTTGTCTTCAGGATCATATTGGCAAAGCCATGTTCCAAATTCCGGTTACAATTTGTCAAACAGGTGCCCCAGGATCGTGATCCCTCCTGTTGAAAATTTCCACTGATAGCTCTCGTCGTCACTGCAGCTGATCTGGGCACAATGGTTTTCACAGCCACTGCAGGATTCATCTTCCACATCTTCTCATCTCTTCTTGAAACAAGCCATACCTCCGTAAAGAGTTGATTTCTTTGGGCTAGTGTCCTTAGAAGCTTTTCTTCAAACATCAATGATTTCTTCATTCTTCCACCCAAGCTTCACCGTCAATTGGATGTTTGCTCTTGCTGCAATTTTAGCGGAATTCAAGTTGCACTGATAGGAGGCCTTTTCAGTGGATGTCTCATCCTTCTTAGTGCCTCCAATGAGATCCAGTTCAGAAAGGTTGTAAGAAGTTAGTACATGTTTATTTTAGTGAAAACGAATTGAAATCCATGCATAGATTTCTCACCATGTACATTTTCTATGAACTTTCGGAAGACCCCCTGTACTGAATATTGCCCAAATCCTGGGAGAGAAGTGGATGCGGTCCACTTCCTGTCTTCAGTTTGCCCACAGTGGAGGAGTGCACAGAGCAGGGAAAGGCAGCCCCAGAGAGAGGCATGCACTCCAGCATGCAGCAGACTGCTGGCCCAGTCCTGGCTCCATGGGTTGCTGTGTGGGCCCAGCAAGCTGACCAACCTCCCTGAACCTTAATTTAATCCTAGGTAGCCCAATTCCACTCGCTATTATAGGACTGCTGTGCAGGGACAGTCAATTAACTTAAGAAAAGGAACCTGGCTCCAAGGTTGGCAACCGGGAATTCCAGTTGATTCCATGGGCGGACCCCCTGAGGAATTCCCAAGCTGAAGTCTCGTGGAAGATGAGGTTCAGTGTGACTAGACTGAAGCACCAATCCAATGAAGGGGAAGTCCCACCCACTCTGCCCTGTGCCTGTATAAAGGTGAGGCGGGGCGGCCGCGCCACTCATTGAAGCCGCCAGTTGGGAGAGGAGCAGAGCCAGGCCGGTGCTCCCGAAGGCAGCAAGATGTTGCGAGCCACAGCTCCCTGCTGGTTCCCACCTGCATACCCAGAAGCTAAGAAGGTGGCCGAGGAGGCGGCCCACGAGGCAAGCCGCCATTTGGGAGAGGAGCAGAGCCAGGTCGGTGTTCCCGAAGGCAGCAAGATGTTGCGAGCCACAGCTCCCTGCTGGTTCCCACCTGCATGCCCAGAAGCCAAGAAGGTGGCCGAGGAGGCGGCCCTCGAGGCAAGCCGCCAGTTGGGAGAGGAGCAGAGCCAGGCCGGTGCTCCCGAAGGCAGCAAGATGTTGCGAGCCACAGCTCCCTGCTGGTTCCCACCTGCATACCCAGAAGCTAAGAAGGTGGCCGAGGAGGCGCCCCACGAGGCAAGCCGCCATTTGGGAGTGGAGCAGAGCCAGGTCGGTGTTCCCGAAGGCAGCAAGATGTTGCGAGCCACAGCTCCCTGCTGGTTCCCTCCTGCATACCCAGAAGCCAAGAAGGTGGCCGAGGAGGCGGCCCTCGAGGCTCCAGAATTCCCACTGCCCTCTCATCAGCCTGCCCAGAGCTTCGGGCTCTGCGTGCCCCAGATGCACAACCAGGCCTCAGCACTCGTGGACATCCGGGCGGAGCCCCAGAATAGGGGTCCGGCGGTGCCCCCAGCGTGGCCCAAGATGGCGACGGAGGCGTGGTACCTCCCCGCGCAGAGGGGGTCGGCCTTCTGCTTGCCAGCCGCCCCAAGGCTGACAGAGAGGCCCTGTGGAGTCCGCATCTCAGCCCCCAGGGAGAGGAAGAGGATCGCCCACTTTCCCAGCCCCTGCTTGGTCGCAGGTCGCACCGATGCCAAGAGAACCCGGGTGGCCGGCAGCAGCCAACGCTCCAATGGCTCCAGGGTCGGCACACAGCCACGGAAGACTGGTCGCAACAGACGGGGGAGGGCATGCAAGACCTCCACCACACTCAGCTCTAAGCAAATCGTCCGTCGTCCATCCTTACCGACTTGGAAGAAACCCATTATCCTCCGAAGGTCTCGCTGCCAAGTCCCCACCGTCATCCGCCGAGGCTATCTCCAACTGTTCACCAAAGAGTGTCTCAAGTTCTGCGCCTCCCAGCAGGAGGCCGAGGAGAAGGCGCTGAACGAGGAGAAGGTGGCCTACGACTGCAGCCCCAACAAGAACATGTACCTGAATGTGGTCCTGAACACCCTCAAGAGACTGAAGGGCCTGACCCCCAGCTCCATGCCGGGCCTCAGCAGGGCCGCCCTGTACAGCCGCCTCCAGGAGTTCCTGCTCACCCAGGACCAGCTCAAGGAGAACGGCTACCCCTTCCCGCACCCCGAGCGGCCCGGAGGCGCCGTCCTCTTCACTGGCCAGGGGAAGGGGCCCGGCGACTCCTCCTGCAGGGTCTGCTGCCGTTGTGGCACCGACTACCTGGTGTCCTCCTCGGGCCGCTGTCTACGCGACCAGTTGTGTTATTATCACTGGGGGCGGGTCCGCTCCAGCCAAGTGGCTGGAGGCCGGGTTAGCCAGTACACCTGCTGTGCAGCTGCTCCTGGCTCAGTGGGCTGCCAGGTGGCGAAGCAGCACGTGCGGGACGGCCGCAAGGAGAGCCTCCATGGCTTCGTGAAGACCTTCAAGAAAGAGTTTTCCACAGACGCTTATCCAGGAATCTACGCCTTGGACTGTGAGATGTGCTACACCACGCATGGCCTGGAGCTGACCCGCGTCACCGTGGTGGACGCCGACATGCAAGTGGTGTACGACACCTTCGTCAAGCCCGACAACGAGATCGTGGACTACAACACCAGGTTTTCCGGAGTGACCGAGGCCGACGTCGCCAAGACGAGCGTCACGTTGCCCGAAGTCCAAGCCATCCTGCTGAGCTTTTTCAGCGCCCAAACCATCCTCATCGGGCACAGCCTGGAGAGCGATCTGCTGGCCCTCAAGCTGATCCACAGCACCGTGGTGGACACGGCCGTGCTCTTCCCGCACTACCTGGGTTTCCCCTACAAGCGTTCCCTCAGGAATCTCGCGGCCGACTACCTGGGACAGATCATCCAGGACAGCCAGGACGGCCACAACTCCAGCGAGGACGCAAACGCCTGCCTGCAGCTGGCGATGTGGAAGGTTCGACAGCGCGCCCAGATCCAGCCACGCCACCGGTCCGCCTCTCCCGCCGCCCTGGCCTGTCCTGAGCCCCAGGCCTCTTCCCAAACTGACATCGATCCCGAGAGCTAGCCCTGTCCACCTCGCCGCAAAGCGAAAGAAACTGGAGCAGCCGGCGGCAGGAGAGGGCCAAAAGCCAAGACTAACCCCGACCCCGGACTCCCAGTCCCCCGGAGTCCCTGCCGCGGGCCGTCGTCCCTGTCCCCATCCCTCTGCCCCTCCCAGACCTCTGTCCTTCCACCAATGGGCTCCCCGAGGCCCCAGCCGCCACTCCCAGTCCCCGGAGACCCTGCCGCCGCCCCTGGCGCCTGTGCCCATCCCTCTGCCCCTCCCAGACCTCTGGCCTTCCACCACTAGCCTCCCCCAGCCCACCTGGACTTCCCCGGCCTCTGACAACAAGGCCAGCCCCCAGGCCCACCAGCCTCCTGATCGTCTTCGTTCTTGGGCCTCTTCCCCTTCTGTGGGGCTGTCTGAACCTCCCCTCCCCCACCCGATTTTTCCCCCGCCCCCGGGGCAGGCGCAGAATAAATGTCTGTATGAAGTTAAAAATTAAAAATAAAAAAAAAAGCTAAAAACAACTCAAAGTCCTTTGCTTTTGAATGTGCGCTTACCTGGTTTTCTCTAGAGGCACCACTGTGAGGTGGCTCAAGCCCTTAGGCTCTGGAGTTAGACATCTGGGTTCCCATTCCAATTCCACCACTGACTAGCTTTGTCATATTGGACGCATAACCTTTTTGCGCTTCTACTTCTTGATCTTTCAAGTGTCATCAGAAGATAATTAGACACCCACACAATAGCAATGGGAGATTTTAACACCCCACCGTCAACATGAAACAGATCAACGAGACAGAAAGTTGAAAAGGATATCCAGGAACTGAACTTAGCTCTGCACCAAGCAGACCGAATAGACATCTACATTAACTCTCCACCCCAAATCAACAGAATATACATTCTTCTCAGCACCACATCACACTTATTCCAAAACTGACCACATAGTTGGAAGGAAAGCACTCCTCCGCAAATGCAAAAGAACAGAAATTACAACCAACTGTCTCTCAGACCCCAGGGCAGTCAAACTGGACCTCAGGATGAAGAAACTCACTCAAAACCGCTCAACTACACGGAAACGGAGCAATCTGCTCCTGAGTGACTACTGGGTACATAGCGAAATGAAGACAGAATAAAGATGTTCTTTGAAACCAATGAGAACAAAGACACAACATACCAGAATCTCTGGGATACATTGAAAGCAGTGTGTACAGGGAAACGTAGCATTAAATGCCCACAAGAGAAAGCAGGAAAGATCTAAAATGGACACCCTCACGTCCCAATTCAAAGAACCAGGGAAGCAAGAGCAAACACAATGCCTGAATCAGTCAGTCAACTTCCAACAGGGCTCCAAGAGAGAATGAACCACCATGCCTCTTTAAATCCACGTTTCTATTTGGAATCTTCAATGAGAGATGAGACACTAAGCAGCTAGTTTTGGTGGAATGGCTGATTTTGTCAATGTTTTCGGTGTGTGAGTGTGTGTGTGTGTGTATGTATAGATAACTAAATTAAACTGATAATCTGGATGCTTACATTTCCATTCATTTAATTTGTGTATGTGAGCCCACGCACACGTATATACACACACACTAACACTTCCAGAACACTGACTTAGTGAAGAACTGGATTTCCAGTGTGTCAGACAAATTTCAGAAAGCGCTGAAGAAGGGCATTTCTGATGGATTTCACCGTTCCTGGAATTTTATTTTCCTTTATAACTTAGAGTTCTTCTCTGGAGATTTAATAGATAAAAGTCTTTTGCAGTGTACGTTATTTCATTTTATTTTTATAATTTATTTAAATTGTCATTTTAAATTGACAGATAAAAATGATATATATTTATGGTGTACAACATGATGTTTCATATATGTATACATTGTGGAATGACACAAAAATCAAGCTAATGAACACATTCGTTTCCTCACATACTGATTTTATGGTGATGAGAACATGTTTCAAATCTACTCTGATAGCACATTTCAAGTATACAGTACATAGTTACCCACTGTGGTTGCCGTGCTGTTCAACATATCTCTAGAACTATTCGTATCTGAAATTTTGTATCATTAGACTAACATCTCCCAATCCCTCCCCGGCCCCTGCCTCGGGTAAGCAGCGTTCTGCTCTCTACGACTCTGAGTTCCACTTTTTTACATTGCACATAGAAGTGAGATCGTGCAGTATTTGTATTTCTGTGTTTGCTTTTTAAAACTTTATGATGTATTGATGTATTTTTTCAGACAGTGTCGGAGTCTGTCACCAAGGCTGGAGTACAGTGACACAAACACGGCTCACCACGGCCTCCACCTCCCGGGGTCAAGAGATCCTCCCACTTCAGCCTCCTGAGTAGCTAGGACTACAGGCGTCCAACACCACACCTGGCTAATTTTTGTATTTTTTGTAGAGATGGTTGATCTCCAACTCCTGGGCTCAACTCTTCCTCCTCCCTTCTCCTCCCAAAGTCCTGGGATTACAGGCCTGAGCCACTGTGTCTGGACTTTGCTTTATTTCACACAGTAGAACATCCTCTAGGCTCATTCATGTTGCTAATGATAAGATTTCTTTCTTTTTCAAGGCTGAATAGGATTCTATTGGATATATGTACCTATATAGATAGAGAGATAGATAGATAGATATTTATTATTATTGTTTTGGGGGGGATATGGTTTCGCTCGTGTTCCCCAGGCTGGAGTGCAGTGGCATGATTTCGGCTCACTACAACCTCTGCCTCCCAGGCTGAAGTGATTCTCCTGCCTCAGCTGAGATTAAAGGCATGTCCCATCATGTGCGGCCAATTTTGTGTTTCTAGGAGAGATGGGTTTTCACCATGTTGGCCAGGCTGGTCTCGAACTCCAACAATTCTACTTCAACTATTTATTGGATACAAATATTTATGTGTGAGAAACAAGATTTTCAAGAGTGAAAGATTTAAAAACGACTTAATTGTACATCAGTAAGAGGCTGGCTAACTAAATCAGAGTACGTTCATCCTTACAGAAGAATACTATGCAGCTAGAACAAAACCAAATGGAGGAAACTCTTCCAAATGGTAACTTGGAATGATGTTCAAGACTTATTGTAAAATAAGTTTACAGTAAGGTGTAAGGTACCTTATGGCAAAATTCTCTCAGAAATGTGTGTGTGTGGATTTCAAGTCATCCCAGTCCTAGAACATTGTGCTCTTTAGAGATGCCATACCTGTCTTTCCCTTTGTAATATCAAAGCAGTAATATCTTCTCTGGAGGCTTGTTGGGTGAATTGAATGGAAGAAAGTTAAGGAGGTACCAGAACCATTGCTGTTTCCCCTCCGTAGCCCTGCCACCCACTAAAGAAAGTTGGATGAGATTACTTAATGATTTCCCATTAAGTTGTATTTCCAAATATCATGATTACCATTTGAATGTAGTTGGTATGGAGCTTCGTGAGTGTGTGCTTCGTTTATTATGCATCACGTTCAGCTCCTTGTTATTTGCCTCCTAGTTATCATAGTAAAACTCTACTCCTCTACTCCGAGGAGCCCCTACCATCCGTATCGTCACTTTCCGGCCCAGCACTCTTCATGCTCGTTCGTTTAAAGCATTCTACATTGGGCAAATGAATCTTGGAAGGCAAAAGCTACTGAATTTAGCGAGTTTGTGGAGGCGTTCCCACCGATCAGCCAGGTGGAGTTCCACACACCCGATGACTGCACAACTCCTATAAGGCAGCAATATGCTGCAAACCCAGACGGCCACTCTTCTCACCCCTCGTCCCTTTGCTGTTCTGGATAATGAGGTCAATAGTCACCTAGGCAACTTGCAAAACTAACTGAAATGGAGAAAGGCCTTCTGGCTGGTGACTAGCCGAGGTCCACCTGGCCCCAATAAGCTGCTGAACAAGAAGGGCTGCCAGAAATTTCCCCCTAGGGAATTTGGTGGAGACGAAGACCTGCTCACTGGACAACGGTTCCTCCCAGGATACCCCCAAGCTGAAGAAGCGGGCTCTGAGCCACCCCCTTTCACCCTCCTTTTCCCCACCCTGGCCTGCTGAAGGTGCGCATCAGGATGCGGACTACTGAGCCCTAAAGAAATAAGTCCTTCCACTTTGACCCCACGGAGGATTGCCTGTGCGGATCTTCAACGAGTCTACCAGTGTCTAGACACGGGAGCAGTTCTGTCTGGCACAGCAGCTCCCTCAAGGAAGACAAGAGTGAGGAGAAAGGAAACTCAAGTCTGACCATTCTGTCCTGGGAGACAAGAGGAGGATCTCATCTCTCATCTTTCCAAGCAAGGCAACGAGACTTTCTCTCATCTTTCCAAGCAAGGCAAGGAGACTTTTTCTCATGAGGAAACAAAAAGAAGTTGGAAGGAACGAAACCAGCCTGGAAGGTGAATTCCTAAGGATTGCCCATTGAAACTGACAAAATGGCCCTTGTTTGACGAGAGGAATGAGCAGAGCATTGATGTGGTCAAAAAGGACTCGAGTGAGACTTTCCCAGCATGTTTCTACCAAAGCTTTGTCTAAGTTTCGCAAAACACTCTCCTAATAAGCAGATGTTTGGCTCTTCAGAAAGTCAACATGCAAAATGCCTTGAGCGTCCCATAACACTGATGCCATGATGTTGCCTTTGGTCTGCCCTCCTTTTCCTTTGACTGGACCACTGCCATCTCTTGGTAGCCATCGCTTTGATGACGCTTTGTCTTCAGGATCATATTGGCAAAGCCATGTTCCAAATTCCGGTTACAATTTGTCAAACAGGTGCCCCAGGATCGTGATCCCTCCTGTTGAAAATTTCCACTGATAGCTCTCGTCGTCACTGCAGCTGATCTGGGCACAATGGTTTTCACAGCCACTGCAGGATTCATCTTCCACATCTTCTCATCTCTTCTTGAAACAAGCCATACCTCCGTAAAGAGTTGATTTCTTTGGGCTAGTGTCCTTAGAAGCTTTTCTTCAAACATCAATGATTTCTTCATTCTTCCACCCAAGCTTCACCGTCAATTGGATGTTTGCTCTTGCTGCAATTTTAGCGGAATTCAAGTTGCACTGATAGGAGGCCTTTTCAGTGGATGTCTCATCCTTCTTAGTGCCTCCAATGAGATCCAGTTCAGAAAGGTTGTAAGAAGTTAGTACATGTTTATTTTAGTGAAAACGAATTGAAATCCATGCATAGATTTCTCACCATGTACATTTTCTATGAACTTTCGGAAGACCCCCTGTACTGAATATTGCCCAAATCCTGGGAGAGAAGTGGATGCGGTCCACTTCCTGTCTTCAGTTTGCCCACAGTGGAGGAGTGCACAGAGCAGGGAAAGGCAGCCCCAGAGAGAGGCATGCCCTCCAGCATGCAGCAGACTGCTGGCCCAGTCCTGGCTCCATGGGTTGCTGTGTGGGCCCAGCAAGCTGACCAACCTCCCTGAACCTTAATTTAATCCTAGGTAGCCCAATTCCACTCGCTATTATAGGACTGCTGTGCAGGGACAGTCAATTAACTTAAGAAAAGGAACCTAGCTCCAAGGTTGGCAACCGGGAATTCCAGTTGATTCCATGGGCGGACCCCCTGAGGAATTCCCAAGCTGAAGTCTCGTGGAAGATGAGGTTCAGTGTGACTAGACTGAAGCACCAATCCAATGAAGGGGAAGTCCCACCCACTCTGCCCTGTGCCTGTATAAAGGTGAGGCGGGGCGGCCGCGCCACTCATTGAAGCCGCCAGTTGGGAGAGGAGCAGAGCCAGGCCGGTGCTCCCGAAGGCAGCAAGATGTTGCGAGCCACAGCTCCCTGCTGGTTCCCACCTGCATACCCAGAAGCTAAGAAGGTGGCCGAGGAGGCGCCCCACGAGGCAAGCCGCCATTTGGGAGTGGAGCAGAGCCAGGTCGGTGTTCCCGAAGGCAGCAAGATGTTGCGAGCCACAGCTCCCTGCTGGTTCCCTCCTGCATACCCAGAAGCCAAGAAGGTGGCCGAGGAGGCGGCCCTCGAGGCTCCAGAATTCCCACTGCCCTCTCATCAGCCTGCCCAGAGCTTCGGGCTCTGCGTGCCCCAGATGCACAACCAGGCCTCAGCACTCGTGGACATCCGGGCGGAGCCCCAGAATAGGGGTCCGGCGGTGCCCCCAGCGTGGCCCAAGATGGCGACGGAGGCGTGGTACTTCCCCGCGCAGAGGGGGTCGGCCTGCTGCTTGCCAGCCGCCCCAAGGCTGACAGAGAGGCCCTGTGGAGTCCGCATCTCAGCCCCCAGGGAGAGGAAGAGGATCGCCCACTTTCCCAGCCCCTGCTTGGTCGCAGGTCGCACCGATGCCAAGAGAACCCGGGTGGCCGGCAGCAGCCAACGCTCCAATGGCTCCAGGGTCGGCACACAGCCACGGAAGACTGGTCGCAACAGACGGGGGAGGGCATGCAAGACCTCCACCACACTCAGCTCTAAGCGAATCGTCCGTCGTCCATCCTTACCGACTTGGAAGAAACCCATTATCCTCCGAAGGTCTCGCTGCCAAGTCCCCACCGTCATCCGCCGAGGCTATCTCCAACTGTTCACCAAAGAGTGTCTCAAGTTCTGCGCCTCCCAGCAGGAGGCCGAGGAGAAGGCGCTGAACGAGGAGAAGGTGGCCTACGACTGCAGCCCCAACAAGAACATGTACCTGAATGTGGTCCTGAACACCCTCAAGAGACTGAAGGGCCTGACCCCCAGCTCCATGCCGGGCCTCAGCAGGGCCGCCCTGTACAGCCGCCTCCAGGAGTTCCTGCTCACCCAGGACCAGCTCAAGGAGAACGGCTACCCCTTCCCGCACCCCGAGCGGCCCGGAGGCGCCGTCCTCTTCACTGGCCAGGGGAAGGGGCCCGGCGACTCCTCCTGCAGGGTCTGCTGCCGTTGTGGCACCGACTACCTGGTGTCCTCCTCGGGCCGCTGTCTACGCGACCAGTTGTGTTATTATCACTGGGGGCGGGTCCGCTCCAGCCAAGTGGCTGGAGGCCGGGTTAGCCAGTACACCTGCTGTGCAGCTGCTCCTGGCTCAGTGGGCTGCCAGGTGGCGAAGCAGCACGTGCGGGACGGCCGCAAGGAGAGCCTCCATGGCTTCGTGAAGACCTTCAAGAAAGAGTTTTCCACAGACGCTTATCCAGGAATCTACGCCTTGGACTGTGAGATGTGCTACACCACGCATGGCCTGGAGCTGACCCGCGTCACCGTGGTGGACGCCGACATGCAAGTGGTGTACGACACCTTCGTCAAGCCCGACAACGAGATCGTGGACTACAACACCAGGTTTTCCGGAGTGACCGAGGCCGACGTCGCCAAGACGAGCGTCACGTTGCCCGAAGTCCAAGCCATCCTGCTGAGCTTTTTCAGCGCCCAAACCATCCTCATCGGGCACAGCCTGGAGAGCGATCTGCTGGCCCTCAAGCTGATCCACAGCACCGTGGTGGACACGGCCGTGCTCTTCCCGCACTACCTGGGTTTCCCCTACAAGCGTTCCCTCAGGAATCTCGCGGCCGACTACCTGGGACAGATCATCCAGGACAGCCAGGACGGCCACAACTCCAGCGAGGACGCAAACGCCTGCCTGCAGCTGGCGATGTGGAAGGTTCGACAGCGCGCCCAGATCCAGCCACGCCACCGGTCCGCCTCTCCCGCCGCCCTGGCCTGTCCTGAGCCCCAGGCCTCTTCCCAAACTGCCATCGATCCCGAGAGCTAGCCCTGTCCACCTCGCCGCAAAGCGAAAGAAACTGGAGCAGCCGGCGGCAGGAGAGGGCCAAAAGCCAAGACTAACCCCGACCCCGGACTCCCAGTCCCCCGGAGTCCCTGCCGCGGGCCGTCGTCCCTGTCCCCATCCCTCTGCCCCTCCCAGACCTCTGTCCTTCCACCAATGGGCTCCCCGAGGCCCCAGCCGCCACTCCCAGTCCCCGGAGACCCTGCCGCCGCCCCTGGCGCCTGTGCCCATCCCTCTGCCCCTCCCAGACCTCTGGCCTTCCACCACTAGCCTCCCCCAGCCCACCTGGACTTCCCCGGCCTCTGACAACAAGGCCAGCCCCCAGGCCCACCAGCCTCCTGATCGTCTTCGTTCTTGGGCCTCTTCCCCTTCTGTGGGGCTGTCTGAACCTCCCCTCCCCCACCCGATTTTTCCCCCGCCCCCGGGGCAGGCGCAGAATAAATGTCTGTATGAAGTTAAAAATTAAAAATAAAAAAAAAGCTAAAAACAACTCAAAGTCCTTTGCTTTTGAATGTGCGCTTACCTGGTTTTCTCTAGAGGCACCACTGTGAGGTGGCTCAAGCCCTTAGGCTCTGGAGTTAGACATCTGGGTTCCCATTCCAATTCCACCACTGACTAGCTTTGTCATATTGGACGCATAA
The DNA here is from genome assembly GCF_028885625.2 of Pongo pygmaeus. Taxonomy (NCBI): domain Eukaryota; kingdom Metazoa; phylum Chordata; class Mammalia; order Primates; family Hominidae; genus Pongo; species Pongo pygmaeus. The sequence continues at coordinate 54,161,686 of NC_072380.2, forward strand.
CCTTTTTGCGCTTCTACTTCTTGATCTTTCAAGTGTCATCAGAAGATAATTAGACACCCACACAATAGCAATGGGAGATTTTAACACCCCACCGTCAACATGAAACAGATCAACGAGACAGAAAGTTGAAAAGGATATCCAGGAACTGAACTTAGCTCTGCACCAAGCAGACCGAATAGACATCTACATTAACTCTCCACCCCAAATCAACAGAATATACATTCTTCTCAGCACCACATCACACTTATTCCAAAACTGACCACATAGTTGGAAGGAAAGCACTCCTCCGCAAATGCAAAAGAACAGAAATTACAACCAACTGTCTCTCAGACCCCAGGGCAGTCAAACTGGACCTCAGGATGAAGAAACTCACTCAAAACCGCTCAACTACACGGAAACGGAGCAATCTGCTCCTGAGTGACTACTGGGTACATAGCGAAATGAAGACAGAATAAAGATGTTCTTTGAAACCAATGAGAACAAAGACACAACATACCAGAATCTCTGGGATACATTGAAAGCAGTGTGTAGAGGGAAACGTAGCATTAAATGCCCACAAGAGAAAGCAGGAAAGATCTAAAATGGACACCCTCACGTCCCAATTCAAAGAACCAGGGAAGCAAGAGCAAACACAATGCCTGAATCAGTCAGTCAACTTCCAACAGGGCTCCAAGAGAGAATGAACCACCATGCCTCTTTAAATCCACGTTTCTATTTGGAATCTTCAATGAGAGATGAGACACTAAGCAGCTAGTTTTGGTGGAATGGCTGATTTTGTCAATGTTTTCGGTGTGTGAGTGTGTGTGTGTGTGTGTATGTATAGATAACTAAATTAAACTGATAATCTGGATGCTTACATTTCCATTCATTTAATTTGTGTATGTGAGCCCACGCACACGTATATACACACACACTAACACTTCCAGAACACTGACTTAGTGAAGAACTGGATTTCCAGTGTGTCAGACAAATTTCAGAAAGCGCTGAAGAAGGGCATTTCTGATGGATTTCACCGTTCCTGGAATTTTACTTTCCTTTATAACTTCGAGTTCTTCTCTGGAGATTTAATAGATAAAAGTCTTTTGCAGTGCACGTTATTTCATTGTATTTTTATAATTTATTTAAATTGTTATCTTAAATTGACAGATAAAAATGATAGATATTTATGGTGTACAACATGATGTTTCATATATGTATACATTGTGGAATGACACAAAAATCAAGCTAATGAACACATTCGTTTCCTCACATACTGATTTTATGGTGATGAGAACATGTTTCAAATCTACTCTGATAGCACATTTCAAGTATACAGTACATAGTTACCCACTGTGGTTGCCGTGCTGTTCAACATATCTCTAGAACTATTCGTATCTGAAATTTTGTATCATTAGACTAACATCTCCCAATCCCTCCCCGGCCCCTGCCTCGGGTAAGCAGCGTTCTGCTCTCTACGACTCTGAGTTCCACTTTTTTACATTGCACATAGAAGTGAGATCGTGAAGTATTTGTATTTCTGTGTTTGCTTTTTAAAACTTTATGATGTATTGATGTATTTTTTCAGACAGTGTCGGAGTCTGTCACCAAGGCTGGAGTACAGTGACACAAACACGGCTCACCACGGCCTCCACCTCCCGGGGTCAAGAGATCCTCCCACTTCAGCCTCCTGAGTAGCTAGGACTACAGGCGTCCAACACCACACCTGGCTAATTTTTGTATTTTTTGTAGAGATGGTTGATCTCCAACTCCTGGGCTCAACTCTTCCTCCTCCCTTCTCCTCCCAAAGTCCTGGGATTACAGGCCTGAGCCACTGTGTCTGGCCTTTGCTTTATTTCACACAGTAGAACATCCTCTAGGCTCATTCATGTTGCTAATGATAAGATTTCTTTCTTTTTCAAGGCTGAATAGGATTCTATTGGATATATGTACCTATATAGATAGAGAGATAGATAGATAGATATTTATTATTATTGTTTTGGGGGGGATATGGTTTCGCTCGTGTTCCCCAGGCTGGAGTGCAGTGGCATGATTTCGGCTCACTACAACCTCTGCCTCCCAGGCTGAAGTGATTCTCCTGCCTCAGCTGAGATTAAAGGCATGTCCCATCATGTGCGGCCAATTTTGTGTTTCTAGGAGAGATGGGTTTTCACCATGTTGGCCAGGCTGGTCTCGAACTCCAACAATTCTACTTCAACTATTTATTGGATACAAATATTTATGTGTGAGAAACAAGATTTTCAAGAGTGAAAGATTTAAAAACGACTTAATTGTACATCAGTAAGAGGCTGGCTAACTAAATCAGAGTACGTTCATCCTTACAGAAGAATACTATGCAGCTAGAACAAAACCAAATGGAGGAAACTCTTCCAAATGGTAACTTGGAATGATGTTCAAGACTTATTGTAAAATAAGTTTACAGTAAGGTGTAAGGTACCTTATGGCAAAATTCTCTCAGAAATGTGTGTGTGTGGATTTCAAGTCATCCCAGTCCTAGAACATTGTGCTCTTTAGAGATGCCATACCTGTCTTTCCCTTTGTAATATCAAAGCAGTAATATCTTCTCTGGAGGCTTGTTGGGTGAATTTAATGGAAGAAAGTTAAGGAGGTACCAGAACCATTGCTGTTTCCCCTCCGTAGCCCTGCCACCCACTAAAGAAAGTTGGATGAGATTACTTAATGATTTCCCATTAAGTTGTATTTCCAAATATCATGATTACCATTTGAATGTAGTTGGTATGGAGCTTCGTGAGTGTGTGCTTCGTTTATTATGCATCACGTTCAGCTCCTTGTTATTTGCCTCCTAGTTATCATAGTAAAACTCTACTCCTCTACTCCGAGGAGCCCCTACCATCCGTATCGTCACTTTCCGGCCCAGCACTCTTCATGCTCGTTCGTTTAAAGCATTCTACATTGGGCAAATGAATCTTGGAAGGCAAAAGCTACTGAATTTAGCGAGTTTGTGGAGGCGTTCCCACCGATCAGCCAGGTGGAGTTCCACACACCCGATGACTGCACAACTCCTATAAGGCAGCAATATGCTGCAAACCCAGACGGCCACTCTTCTCACCCCTCGTCCCTTTGCTGTTCTGGATAATGAGGTCAATAGTCACCTAGGCAACTTGCAAAACTAACTGAAATGGAGAAAGGCCTTCCGGCTGGTGACTAGCCGAGGTCCACCTGGCCCCAATAAGCTGCTGAACAAGAAGGGCTGCCAGAAATTTCCCCCTAGGGAATTTGGTGGAGACGAAGACCTGCTCACTGGACAACGGTTCCTCCCAGGATACCCCCAAGCTGAAGAAGCGGGCTCTGAGCCACCCCCTTTCACCCTCCTTTTCCCCACCCTGGCCTGCTGAAGGTGCGCGTCAGGATGCGGACTACTGAGCCCTAAAGAAATAAGTCCTTCCACTTTGACCCCACGGAGGATTGCCTGTGCGGATCTTCAACGAGTCTACCAGTGTCTAGACACGGGAGCAGTTCTGTCTGGCACAGCAGCTCCCTCAAGGAAGACAAGAGTGAGGAGAAAGGAAACTCAAGTCTGACCATTCTGTCCTGGGAGACAAGAGGAGGATCTCATCTCTCATCTTTCCAAGCAAGGCAACGAGACTTTCTCTCATCTTTCCAAGCAAGGCAAGGAGACTTTTTCTCATGAGGAAACAAAAAGAAGTTGGAAGGAACGAAACCAGCCTGGAAGGTGAATTCCTAAGGATTGCCCATTGAAACTGACAAAATGGCCCTTGTTTGACGAGAGGAATGAGCAGAGCATTGATGTGGTCAAAAAGGACTCGAGTGAGACTTTCCCAGCACGTTTCTACCAAAGCTTTGTCTAAGTTTCGCAAAACACTCTCCTAATAAGCAGATGTTTGGCTCTTCAGAAAGTCAACATGCAAAATGCCTTGAGCGTCCCATAACACTGATGCCATGATGTTGCCTTTGGTCTGCCCTCCTTTTCCTTTGACTGGACCACTGCCATCTCTTGGTAGCCATCGCTTTGATGACGCTTTGTCTTCAGGATCATATTGGCAAAGCCATGTTCCAAATTCCGGTTACAATTTGTCAAACAGGTGCCCCAGGATCGTGATCCCTCCTGTTGAAAATTTCCACTGATAGCTCTCGTCGTCACTGCAGCTGATCTGGGCACAATGGTTTTCACAGCCACTGCAGGATTCATCTTCCACATCTTCTCATCTCTTCTTGAAACAAGCCATACCTCCGTAAAGAGTTGATTTCTTTGGGCTAGTGTCCTTAGAAGCTTTTCTTCAAACATCAATGATTTCTTCATTCTTCCACCCAAGCTTCACCGTCAATTGGATGTTTGCTCTTGCTGCAATTTTAGCGGAATTCAAGTTGCACTGATAGGAGGCCTTTTCAGTGGATGTCTCATCCTTCTTAGTGCCTCCAATGAGATCCAGTTCAGAAAGGTTGTAAGAAGTTAGTACATGTTTATTTTAGTGAAAACGAATTGAAATCCATGCATAGATTTCTCACCATGTACATTTTCTATGAACTTTCGGAAGACCCCCTGTACTGAATATTGCCCAAATCCTGGGAGAGAAGTGGATGCGGTCCACTTCCTGTCTTCAGTTTGCCCACAGTGGAGGAGTGCACAGAGCAGGGAAAGGCAGCCCCAGAGAGAGGCATGCCCTCCAGCATGCAGCAGACTGCTGGCCCAGTCCTGGCTCCATGGGTTGCTGTGTGGGCCCAGCAAGCTGACCAACCTCCCTGAACCTTAATTTAATCCTAGGTAGCCCAATTCCACTCGCTATTATAGGACTGCTGTGCAGGGACAGTCAATTAACTTAAGAAAAGGAACCTAGCTCCAAGGTTGGCAACCGGGAATTCCAGTTGATTCCATGGGCGGACCCCCTGAGGAATTCCCAAGCTGAAGTCTCGTGGAAGATGAGGTTCAGTGTGACTAGACTGAAGCACCAATCCAATGAAGGGGAAGTCCCACCCACTCTGCCCTGTGCCTGTAATAAAGGTGAGGCGGGGCGGCCGCGCCACTCATTGAAGCCGCCAGTTGGGAGAGGAGCAGAGCCAGGCCGGTGCTCCCGAAGGCAGCAAGATGTTGCGAGCCACAGCTCCCTGCTGGTTCCCACCTGCATACCCAGAAGCTAAGAAGGTGGCCGAGGAGGCGGCCCACGAGGCAAGCCGCCATTTGGGAGAGGAGCAGAGCCAGGTCGGTGTTCCCGAAGGCAGCAAGATGTTGCGAGCCACAGCTCCCTGCTGGTTCCCACCTGCATGCCCAGAAGCCAAGAAGGTGGCCGAGGAGGCGGCCCTCGAGGCAAGCCGCCAGTTGGGAGAGGAGCAGAGCCAGGCCGGTGCTCCCGAAGGCAGCAAGATGTTGCGAGCCACAGCTCCCTGCTGGTTCCCACCTGCATACCCAGAAGCTAAGAAGGTGGCCGAGGAGGCGCCCCACGAGGCAAGCCGCCATTTGGGAGTGGAGCAGAGCCAGGTCGGTGTTCCCGAAGGCAGCAAGATGTTGCGAGCCACAGCTCCCTGCTGGTTCCCTCCTGCATACCCAGAAGCCAAGAAGGTGGCCGAGGAGGCGGCCCTCGAGGCTCCAGAATTCCCACTGCCCTCTCATCAGCCTGCCCAGAGCTTCGGGCTCTGCGTGCCCCAGATGCACAACCAGGCCTCAGCACTCGTGGACATCCGGGCGGAGCCCCAGAATAGGGGTCCGGCGGTGCCCCCAGCGTGGCCCAAGATGGCGACGGAGGCGTGGTACTTCCCCGCGCAGAGGGGGTCGGCCTGCTGCTTGCCAGCCGCCCCAAGGCTGACAGAGAGGCCCTGTGGAGTCCGCATCTCAGCCCCCAGGGAGAGGAAGAGGATCGCCCACTTTCCCAGCCCCTGCTTGGTCGCAGGTCGCACCGATGCCAAGAGAACCCGGGTGGCCGGCAGCAGCCAACGCTCCAATGGCTCCAGGGTCGGCACACAGCCACGGAAGACTGGTCGCAACAGACGGGGGAGGGCATGCAAGACCTCCACCACACTCAGCTCTAAGCGAATCGTCCGTCGTCCATCCTTACCGACTTGGAAGAAACCCATTATCCTCCGAAGGTCTCGCTGCCAAGTCCCCACCGTCATCCGCCGAGGCTATCTCCAACTGTTCACCAAAGAGTGTCTCAAGTTCTGCGCCTCCCAGCAGGAGGCCGAGGAGAAGGCGCTGAACGAGGAGAAGGTGGCCTACGACTGCAGCCCCAACAAGAACATGTACCTGAATGTGGTCCTGAACACCCTCAAGAGACTGAAGGGCCTGACCCCCAGCTCCATGCCGGGCCTCAGCAGGGCCGCCCTGTACAGCCGCCTCCAGGAGTTCCTGCTCACCCAGGACCAGCTCAAGGAGAACGGCTACCCCTTCCCGCACCCCGAGCGGCCCGGAGGCGCCGTCCTCTTCACTGGCCAGGGGAAGGGGCCCGGCGACTCCTCCTGCAGGGTCTGCTGCCGCTGTGGCACCGACTACCTGGTGTCCTCCTCGGGCCGCTGTCTACGCGACCAGTTGTGTTATTATCACTGGGGGCGGGTCCGCTCCAGCCAAGTGGCTGGAGGCCGGGTTAGCCAGTACACCTGCTGTGCAGCTGCTCCTGGCTCAGTGGGCTGCCAGGTGGCGAAGCAGCACGTGCGGGACGGCCGCAAGGAGAGCCTCCATGGCTTCGTGAAGACCTTCAAGAAAGAGTTTTCCACAGACGCTTATCCAGGAATCTACGCCTTGGACTGTGAGATGTGCTACACCACGCATGGCCTGGAGCTGACCCGCGTCACCGTGGTGGACGCCGACATGCAAGTGGTGTACGACACCTTCGTCAAGCCCGACAACGAGATCGTGGACTACAACACCAGGTTTTCCGGAGTGACCAAGGCCGACGTCGCCAAGACGAGCGTCACGTTGCCCGAAGTCCAAGCCATCCTGCTGAGCTTTTTCAGCGCCCAAACCATCCTCATCGGGCACAGCCTGGAGAGCGATCTGCTGGCCCTCAAGCTGATCCACAGCACCGTGGTGGACACGGCCGTGCTCTTCCCGCACTACCTGGGTTTCCCCTACAAGCGTTCCCTCAGGAATCTCGCGGCCGACTACCTGGGACAGATCATCCAGGACAGCCAGGACGGCCACAACTCCAGCGAGGACGCAAACGCCTGCCTGCAGCTGGCGATGTGGAAGGTTCGACAGCGCGCCCAGATCCAGCCACGCCACCGGTCCGCCTCTCCCGCCGCCCTGGCCTGTCCTGAGCCCCAGGCCTCTTCCCAAACTGCCATCGATCCCGAGAGCTAGCCCTGTCCACCTCGCCGCAAAGCGAAAGAAACTGGAGCAGCCGGCGGCAGGAGAGGGCCAAAAGCCAAGACTAACCCCGACCCCGGACTCCCAGTCCCCCGGAGTCCCTGCCGCGGGCCGTCGTCCCTGTCCCCATCCCTCTGCCCCTCCCAGACCTCTGTCCTTCCACCAATGGGCTCCCCGAGGCCCCAGCCGCCACTCCCAGTCCCCGGAGACCCTGCCGCCGCCCCTGGCGCCTGTGCCCATCCCTCTGCCCCTCCCAGACCTCTGGCCTTCCACCACTAGCCTCCCCCAGCCCACCTGGACTTCCCCGGCCTCTGACAACAAGGCCAGCCCCCAGGCCCACCAGCCTCCTGATCGTCTTCGTTCTTGGGCCTCTTCCCCTTCTGTGGGGCTGTCTGAACCTCCCCTCCCCCACCCGATTTTTCCCCCGCCCCCGGGGCAGGCGCAGAATAAATGTCTGTATGAAGTTAAAAATTAAAAATAAAAAAAAAGCTAAAAACAACTCAAAGTCCTTTGCTTTTGAATGTGCGCTTACCTGGTTTTCTCTAGAGGCACCACTGTGAGGTGGCTCAAGCCCTTAGGCTCTGGAGTTAGACATCTGGGTTCCCATTCCAATTCCACCACTGACTAGCTTTGTCATATTGGACGCATAACCTTTTTGCGCTTCTACTTCTTGATCTTTCAAGTGTCATCAGAAGATAATTAGACACCCACACAATAGCAATGGGAGATTTTAACACCCCACCGTCAACATGAAACAGATCAACGAGACAGAAAGTTGAAAAGGATATCCAGGAACTGAACTTAGCTCTGCACCAAGCAGACCGAATAGACATCTACATTAACTCTCCACCCCAAATCAACAGAATATACATTCTTCTCAGCACCACATCACACTTATTCCAAAACTGACCACATAGTTGGAAGGAAAGCACTCCTCCGCAAATGCAAAAGAACAGAAATTACAACCAACTGTCTCTCAGACCCCAGGGCAGTCAAACTGGACCTCAGGATGAAGAAACTCACTCAAAACCGCTCAACTACACGGAAACGGAGCAATCTGCTCCTGAGTGACTACTGGGTACATAGCGAAATGAAGACAGAATAAAGATGTTCTTTGAAACCAATGAGAACAAAGACACAACATACCAGAATCTCTGGGATACATTGAAAGCAGTGTGTAGAGGGAAACGTAGCATTAAATGCCCACAAGAGAAAGCAGGAAAGATCTAAAATGGACACCCTCACGTCCCAATTCAAAGAACCAGGGAAGCAAGAGCAAACACAATGCCTGAATCAGTCAGTCAACTTCCAACAGGGCTCCAAGAGAGAATGAACCACCATGCCTCTTTAAATCCACGTTTCTATTTGGAATCTTCAATGAGAGATGAGACACTAAGCAGCTAGTTTTGGTGGAATGGCTGATTTTGTCAATGTTTTCGGTGTGTGAGTGTGTGTGTGTGTGTATGTATAGATAACTAAATTAAACTGATAATCTGGATGCTTACATTTCCATTCATTTAATTTGTGTATGTGAGCCCACGCACACGTATATACACACACACTAACACTTCCAGAACACTGACTTAGTGAAGAACTGGATTTCCAGTGTGTCAGACAAATTTCAGAAAGCGCTGAAGAAGGGCATTTCTGATGGATTTCACCGTTCCTGGAATTTTACTTTCCTTTATAACTTCGAGTTCTTCTCTGGAGATTTAATAGATAAAAGTCTTTTGCAGTGTACGTTATTTCATTGTATTTTTATAATTTATTTAAATTGTCATTTTAAATTGACAGATAAAAATGATAGATATTTATGGTGTACAACATGATGTTTCATATATGTATACATTGTGGAATGACACAAAAATCAAGCTAATTAACACATTCGTTTCCTCACATACTGATTTTATGGTGATGAGAACATGTTTCAAATCTACTCTGATAGCACATTTCAAGTATACAGTACATAGTTACCCACTGTGGTTGCCGTGCTGTTCAACATATCTCTAGAACTATTCGTATCTGAAATTTTGTATCATTAGACTAACATCTCCCAATCCCTCCCCGGCCCCTGCCTCGGGTAAGCAGCGTTCTGCTCTCTACGACTCTGAGTTCCACTTTTTTACATTGCACATAGAAGTGAGATCGTGCAGTATTTGTATTTCTGTGTTTGCTTTTTAAAACTTTATGATGTATTGATGTATTTTTTCAGACAGTGTCGGAGTCTGTCACCAAGGCTGGAGTACAGTGACACAAACACGGCTCACCACGGCCTCCACCTCCCGGGGTCAAGAGATCCTCCCACTTCAGCCTCCTGAGTAGCTAGGACTACAGGCGTCCAACACCACACCTGGCTAATTTTTGTATTTTTTGTAGAGATGGTTGATCTCCAACTCCTGGGCTCAACTCTTCCTCCTCCCTTCTCCTCCCAAAGTCCTGGGATTACAGGCCTGAGCCACTGTGTCTGGCCTTTGCTTTATTTCACACAGTAGAACATCCTCTAGGCTCATTCATGTTGCTAATGATAAGATTTCTTTCTTTTTCAAGGCTGAATAGGATTCTATTGGATATATGTACCTATATAGATAGAGAGATAGATAGATAGACATTTATTATTATTGTTTTGGGAGGGATATGGTTTCGCTCGTGTTCCCCAGGCTGGAGTGCAGTGGCATGATTTCGGCTCACTACAACCTCTGCCTCCCAGGCTGAAGTGATTCTCCTGCCTCAGCTGAGATTAAAGGCATGTCCCATCATGTGCGGCCAATTTTGTGTTTCTAGGAGAGATGGGTTTTCACCATGTTGGCCAGGCTGGTCTCGAACTCCAACAATTCTACTTCAACTATTTATTGGATACAAATATTTATGTGTGAGAAACAAGATTTTCAAGAGTGAAAGATTTAAAAACGACTTAATTGTACATCAGTAAGAGGCTGGCTAACTAAATCAGAGTACGTTCATCCTTACAGAAGAATACTATGCAGCTAGAACAAAACCAAATGGAGGAAACTCTTCCAAATGGTAACTTGGAATGATGTTCAAGACTTATTGTAAAATAAGTTTACAGTAAGGTGTAAGGTACCTTATGGCAAAATTCTCTCAGAAATGTGTGTGTGTGGATTTCAAGTCATCCCAGTCCTAGAACATTGTGCTCTTTAGAGATGCCATACCTGTCTTTCCCTTTGTAATATCAAAGCAGTAATATCTTCTCTGGAGGCTTGTTGGGTGAATTGAATGGAAGAAAGTTAAGGAGGTACCAGAACCATTGCTGTTTCCCCTCCGTAGCCCTGCCACCCACTAAAGAAAGTTGGATGAGATTACTTAATGATTTCCCATTAAGTTGTATTTCCAAATATCATGATTACCATTTGAATGTAGTTGGTATGGAGCTTCGTGAGTGTGTGCTTCGTTTATTATGCATCACGTTCAGCTCCTTGTTATTTGCCTCCTAGTTATCATAGTAAAACTCTACTCCTCTACTCCGAGGAGCCCCTACCATCCGTATCGTCACTTTCCGGCCCAGCACTCTTCATGCTCGTTCGTTTAAAGCATTCTACATTGGGCAAATGAATCTTGGAAGGCAAAAGCTACTGAATTTAGCGAGTTTGTGGAGGCGTTCCCACCGATCAGCCAGGTGGAGTTCCACACACCCGATGACTGCACAACTCCTATAAGGCAGCAATATGCTGCAAACCCAGACGGCCACTCTTCTCACCTCTCGTCCCTTTGCTGTTCTGGATAATGAGGTCAATAGTCACCTAGGCAACTTGCAAAACTAACTGAAATGGAGAAAGGCCTTCCGGCTGGTGACTAGCCGAGGTCCACCTGGCCCCAATAAGCTGCTGAACAAGAAGGGCTGCCAGAAATTTCCCCCTAGGGAATTTGGTGGAGACGAAGACCTGCTCACTGGACAACGGTTCCTCCCAGGATACCCCCAAGCTGAAGAAGCGGGCTCTGAGCCACCCCCTTTCACCCTCCTTTTCCCCACCCTGGCCTGGTGAAGGTGCGCATCAGGATGTGGACTACTGAGCCCTAAAGAAATAAGTCCTTCCACTTTGACCCCACGGAGGATTGCCTGTGCGGATCTTCAACGAGTCTACCAGTGTCTAGACACGGGAGCAGTTCTGTCTGGCACAGCAGCTCCCTCAAGGAAGACAAGAGTGAGGAGAAAGGAAACTCAAGTCCGACCATTCTGTCCTGGGAGACAAGAGGAGGATCTCATCTCTCATCTTTCCAAGCAAGGCAACGAGACTTTCTCTCATCTTTCCAAGCAAGGCAAGGAGACGTTTTCTCATGAGGAAACAAAAAGAAGTTGGAAGGAACGAAACCAGCCTGGAAGGTGAATTCCTAAGGATTGCCCATTGAAACTGACAAAATGGCCCTTGTTTGACGAGAGGAATGAGCAGAGCATTGATGTGGTCAAAAAGGACTCGAGTGAGACTTTCCCAGCATGTTTCTACCAAAGCTTTGTCTAAGTTTCGCAAAACACTCTCCTAATAAGCAGATGTTTGGCTCTTCAGAAAGTCAACATGCAAAATGCCTTGAGCGTCCCATAACACTGATGCCATGATGTTGCCTTTGGTCTGCCCTCCTTTTCCTTTGACTGGACCACTGCCATCTCTTGGTAGCCATCACTTTGATGACGCTTTGTCTTCAGGATCATATTGGCAAAGCCATGTTCCAAATTCCGGTTACAATTTGTCAAACAGGTGCCCCAGGATCGTGATCCCTCCTGTTGAAAATTTCCACTGATAGCTCTCGTCGTCACTGCAGCTGATCTGGGCACAATGGTTTTCACAGCCACTGCAGGATTCATCTTCCACATCTTCTCATCTCTTCTTGAAACAAGCCATACCTCCGTAAAGAGTTGATTTCTTTGGGCTAGTGTCCTTAGAAGCTTTTCTTCAAACATCAATGATTTCTTCATTCTTCCACCCAAGCTTCACCGTCAATTGGATGTTTGCTCTTGCTGCAATTTTAGCGGAATTCAAGTTGCACTGATAGGAGGCCTTTTCAGTGGATGTCTCATCCTTCTTAGTGCCTCCAATGAGATCCAGTTCAGAAAGGTTGTAAGAAGTTAGTACATGTTTATTTTAGTGAAAACGAATTGAAATCCATGCATAGATTTCTCACCATGTACATTTTCTATGAACTTTCAGAAGACCCCCTGTACTGAATATTGCCCAAATCCCGGGAGAGAAGTGGATGCGGTCCACTTCCTGTCTTCAGTTTGCCCACAGTGGAGGAGTGCACAGAGCAGGGAAAGGCAACCCCAGAGAGAGGCATGCCCTCCAGCATGCAGCAGACTGCTGGCCCAGTCCTGGCTCCATGGGTTGCTGTGTGGGCCCAGCAAGCTGACCAACCTCCCTGAAACTTAATTTAATCCTAGGTAGCCCAATTCCACTCGCTATTATAGGACTGCTGTGCAGGGACAGTCAATTAACTTAAGAAAAGGAAACTGGCTCCAAGGTTGGCAACCGGGAATTCCAGTTGATTCCATGGGCGGACCCCCTGAGGAATTCCCAAGCTGAAGTCTCGTGGAAGATGAGGTTCAGTGTGACTAGACTGAAGCACCAATCCAATGAAGGGGAAGTCCCACCCACTCTGCCCTGTGCCTGTATAAAGGTGAGGCGGGGCGGCCGCGCCACTCATTGAAGCCGCCAGTTGGGAGAGGAGCAGAGCCAGGCCGGTGCTCCCGAAGGCAGCAAGATGTTGCGAGCCACAGCTCCCTGCTGGTTCCCACCTGCATACCCAGAAGCTAAGAAGGTGGCCGAGGAGGCGGCCCACGAGGCAAGCCGCCATTTGGGAGAGGAGCAGAGCCAGGTCGGTGTTCCCGAAGGCAGCAAGATGTTGCGAGCCACAGCTCCCTGCTGGTTCCCACCTGCATGCCCAGAAGCCAAGAAGGTGGCCGAGGAGGCGGCCCTCGAGGCAAGCCGCCAGTTGGGAGAGGAGCAGAGCCAGGCCGGTGCTCCCGAAGGCAGCAAGATGTTGCGAGCCACAGCTCCCTGCTGGTTCCCACCTGCATACCCAGAAGCTAAGAAGGTGGCCGAGGAGGCGCCCCACGAGGCAAGCCGCCATTTGGGAGTGGAGCAGAGCCAGGTCGGTGTTCCCGAAGGCAGCAAGATGTTGCGAGCCACAGCTCCCTGCTGGTTCCCTCCTGCTTACCCAGAAGCCAAGAAGGTGGCCGAGGAGGCGGCCCTCGAGGCTCCAGAATTCCCACTGCCCTCTCATCAGCCTGCCCAGAGCTTCGGGCTCTGCGTGCCCCAGATGCACAACCAGGCCTCAGCACTCATGGACATCCGGGCGGAGCCCCAGAATAGGGGTCCGGCGGTGCCCCCAGCGTGGCCCAAGATGGCGACGGAGGCGTGGTACTTCCCCGCGCAGAGGGGGTCGGCCTGCTGCTTGCCAGCCGCCCCAAGGCTGACAGAGAGGCCCTGTGGAGTCCGCATCTCAGCCCCCAGGGAGAGGAAGAGGATCGCCCACTTTCCCAGCCCCTGCTTGGTCGCAGGTCGCACCGATGCCAAGAGAACCCGGGTGGCCGGCAGCAGCCAACGCTCCAATGGCTCCAGGGTCGGCACACAGCCACGGAAGACTGGTCGCAACAGACGGGGGAGGGCATGCAAGACCTCCACCACACTCAGCTCTAAGCGAATCGTCCGTCGTCCATCCTTACCGACTTGGAAGAAACCCATTATCCTCCGAAGGTCTCGCTGCCAAGTCCCCACCGTCATCCGCCGAGGCTATCTCCAACTGTTCACCAAAGAGTGTCTCAAGTTCTGCGCCTCCCAGCAGGAGGCCGAGGAGAAGGCGCTGAACGAGGAGAAGGTGGCCTACGACTGCAGCCCCAACAAGAACATGTACCTGAATGTGGTCCTGAACACCCTCAAGAGACTGAAGGGCCTGACCCCCAGCTCCATGCCGGGCCTCAGCAGGGCCGCCCTGTACAGCCGCCTCCAGGAGTTCCTGCTCACCCAGGACCAGCTCAAGGAGAACGGCTACCCCTTCCCGCACCCCGAGCGGCCCGGAGGCGTCGTCCTCTTCACTGGCCAGGGGAAGGGGCCCGGCGACTCCTCCTGCAGGGTCTGCTGCCGTTGTGGCACCGACTACCTGGTGTCCTCCTCGGGCCGCTGTCTACGCGACCAGTTGTGTTATTATCACTGGGGGCGGGTCCGCTCCAGCCAAGTGGCTGGAGGCCGGGTTAGCCAGTACACCTGCTGTGCAGCTGCTCCTGGCTCAGTGGGCTGCCAGGTGGCGAAGCAGCACGTGCGGGACGGCCGCAAGGAGAGCCTCCATGGCTTCGTGAAGACCTTCAAGAAAGAGTTTTCCACAGACGCTTATCCAGGAATCTACGCCTTGGACTGTGAGATGTGCTACACCACGCATGGCCTGGAGCTGACCCGCGTCACCGTGGTGGACGCCGACATGCAAGTGGTGTACGACACCTTCGTCAAGCCCGACAACGAGATCGTGGACTACAACACCAGGTTTTCCGGAGTGACCGAGGCCGACGTCGCCAAGACGAGCGTCACGTTGCCCGAAGTCCAAGCCATCCTGCTGAGCTTTTTCAGCGCCCAAACCATCCTCATCGGGCACAGCCTGGAGAGCGATCTGCTGGCCCTCAAGCTGATCCACAGCACCGTGGTGGACACGGCCGTGCTCTTCCCGCACTACCTGGGTTTCCCCTACAAGCGTTCCCTCAGGAATCTCGCGGCCGACTACCTGGGACAGATCATCCAGGACAGCCAGGACGGCCACAACTCCAGCGAGGACGCAAACGCCTGCCTGCAGCTGGCGATGTGGAAGGTTCGACAGCGCGCCCAGATCCAGCCACGACACCGGTCCGCCTCTCCCGCCGCCCTGGCCTGTCCTGAGCCCCAGGCCTCTTCCCAAACTGCCATCGATCCCGAGAGCTAGCCCTGTCCACCTCGCCGCAAAGCGAAAGAAACTGGAGCAGCCGGCGGCAGGAGAGGGCCAAAAGCCAAGACTAACCCCGACCCCGGACTCCCAGTCCCCCGGAGTCCCTGCCGCGGGCCGTCGTCCCTGTCCCCATCCTTCTGCCCCTCCCAGACCTCTGTCCTTCCACCAATGGGCTCCCCGAGGCCCCAGCCGCCACTCCCAGTCCCCGGAGACCCTGCCGCCGCCCCTGGCGCCTGTGCCCATCCCTCTGCCCCTCCCAGACCTCTGGCCTTCCACCACTAGCCTCCCCCAGCCCACCTGGACTTCCCCGGCCTCTGACAACAAGGCCAGCCCCCAGGCCCACCAGCCTCCTGATCGTCTTCGTTCTTGGGCCTCTTCCCCTTCTGTGGGGCTGTCTGAACCTCCCCTCCCCCACCCGATTTTTCCCCCGCCCCCGGGGCAGGCGCAGAATAAATGTCTGTATGAAGTTAAAAATTAAAAATAAAAAAAAAGCTAAAAACAACTCAAAGTCCTTTGCTTTTGAATGTGCGCTTACCTGGTTTTCTCTAGAGGCACCACTGTGAGGTGGCTCAAGCCCTTAGGCTCTGGAGTTAGACATCTGGGTTCCCATTCCAATTCCACCACTGACTAGCTTTGTCATATTGGACGCATAACTTTTTTGCGCTTCTACTTCTTGATCTTTCAAGTGTCATCAGAAGATAATTAGACACCCACACAATAGCAATGGGAGATTTTAACACCCCACCGTCAACATGAAACAGATCAACGAGACAGAAAGTTGAAAAGGATATCCAGGAACTGAACTTAGCTCTGCACCAAGCAGACCGAATAGACATCTACATTAACTCTCCACCCCAAATCAACAGAATATACATTCTTCTCAGCACCACATCACACTTATTCAAAAACTGACCACATAGTTGGAAGAAAAGCACTCCTCCGCAAATGCAAAAGAACAGAAATTACAACCAACTGTCTCTCAGACCACAGGGCAGTCAAACTGGACCTCAGGATGAAGAAACTCACTCAAAACCGCTCAACTACACGGAAACGGAGCAATCTGCTCCTGAGTGACTACTGGGTACATAGCGAAATGAAGACAGAATAAAGATGTTCTTTGAAACCAATGAGAACAAAGACACAACATACCAGAATCTCTGGGATACATTGAAAGCAGTGTGTAGAGGGAAACGTAGCATTAAATGCCCACAAGAGAAAGCAGGAAAGATCTAAAATGGACACCCTCACGTCCCAATTCAAAGAACCAGGGAAGCAAGAGCAAACACAATGCCTGAATCAGTCAGTCAACTTCCAACAGGGCTCCAAGAGAGAATGAACCACCATGCCTCTTTAAATCCACGTTTCTATTTGGAATCTTCAATGAGAGATGAGACACTAAGCAGCTAGTTTTGGTGGAATGGCTGATTTTGTCAATGTTTTCGGTGTGTGAGTGTGTGTGTGTGTGTGTATGTATAGATAACTAAATTAAACTGATAATCTGGATGCTTACATTTCCATTCATTTAATTTGTGTATGTGAGCCCACGCACACGTATATACACACACACTAACACTTCCAGAACACTGACTTAGTGAAGAACTGGATTTCCAGTGTGTCAGACAAATTTCAGAAAGCGCTGAAGAAGGGCATTTCTGATGGATTTCACCGTTCCTGGAATTTTATTTTCCTTTATAACTTAGAGTTCTTCTCTGGAGATTTAATAGATAAAAGTCTTTTGCAGTGTACGTTATTTCATTTTATTTTTATAATTTATTTAAATTGTCATTTTAAATTGACAAATAAAAATGATATATATTTATGGTGTACAACATGATGTTTCATATATGTATACATTGTGGAATGACACAAAAATCAAGCTAATTAACACATTCGTTTCCTCACATACTGATTTTATGGTGATGAGAACATGTTTCAAATCTACTCTGATAGCACATTTCAAGTATACAGTACATAGTTACCCACTGTGGTTGCCGTGCTGTTCAACATATCTCTAGAACTATTCGTATCTGAAATTTTGTATCATTAGACTAACATCTCCCAATCCCTCCCCGGCCCCTGCCTCGGGTAAGCAGCGTTCTGCTCTCTACGACTCTGAGTTCCACTTTTTTACATTGCACATAGAAGTGAGATCGTGCAGTATTTGTATTTCTGTGTTTGCTTTTTAAAACTTTATGATGTATTGATGTATTTTTTCAGACAGTGTCGGAGTCTGTCACCAAGGCTGGAGTACAGTGACACAAACACGGCTCACCACGGCCTCCACCTCCCGGGGTCAAGAGATCCTCCCACTTCAGCCTCCTGAGTAGCTAGGACTACAGGCGTCCAACACCACACCTGGCTAATTTTTGTATTTTTTGTAGAGATGGTTGATCTCCAACTCCAGGACTCAACTCTTCCTCCTCCCTTCTCCTCCCAAAGTCCTGGGATTACAGGCCTGAGCCACTGTGTCTGGCCTTTGCTTTATTTCACACAGTAGAACATCCTCTAGGCTCATTCATGTTGCTAATGATAAGATTTCTTTCTTTTTCAAGGCTGAATAGGATTCTATTGGATATATGTACCTATATAGATAGAGAGATAGATAGATAGACATTTATTATTATTGTTTTGGGGGGGATATGGTTTCGCTCGTGTTCCCCAGGCTGGAGTGCAGTGGCATGATTTCGGCTCACTACAACCTCTGCCTCCCAGGCTGAAGTGATTCTCCTGCCTCAGCTGAGATTAAAGGCATGTCCCATCATGTGCGGCCAATTTTGTGTTTCTAGGAGAGATGGGTTTTCACCATGTTGGCCAGGCTGGTCTCGAACTCCAACAATTCTACTTCAACTATTTATTGGATACAAATATTTATGTGTGAGAAACAAGATTTTCAAGAGTGAAAGATTTAAAAACGACTTAATTGTACATCAGTAAGAGGCTGGCTAACTAAATCAGAGTACGTTCATCCTTACAGAAGAATACTATGCAGCTAGAACAAAACCAAATGGAGGAAACTCTTCCAAATGGTAACTTGGAATGATGTTCAAGACTTATTGTAAAATAAGTTTACAGTAAGGTGTAAGGTACCTTATGGCAAAATTCTCTCAGAAATGTGTGTGTGTGGATTTCAAGTCATCCCAGTCCTAGAACATTGTGCTCTTTAGAGATGCCATACCTGTCTTTCCCTTTGTAATATCAAAGCAGTAATATCTTCTCTGGAGGCTTGTTGGGTGAATTTAATGGAAGAAAGTTAAGGAGGTACCAGAACCATTGCTGTTTCCCCTCCGTAGCCCTGCCACCCACTAAAGAAAGTTGGATGAGATTACTTAATGATTTCCCATTAAGTTGTATTTCCAAATATCATGATTACCATTTGAATGTAGTTGGTATGGAGCTTCGTGAGTGTGTGCTTCGTTTATTATGCATCACGTTCAGCTCCTTGTTATTTGCCTCCTAGTTATCATAGTAAAACTCTACTCCTCTACTCCGAGGAGCCCCTACCATCCGTATCGTCACTTTCCGGCCCAGCACTCTTCATGCTCGTTCGTTTAAAGCATTCTACATTGGGCAAATGAATCTTGGAAGGCAAAAGCTACTGAATTTAGCGAGTTTGTGGAGGCGTTCCCACCGATCAGCCAGGTGGAGTTCCACACACCCGATGACTGCACAACTCCTATAAGGCAGCAATATGCTGCAAACCCAGACGGCCACTCTTCTCACCCCTCGTCCCTTTGCTGTTCTGGATAATGAGGTCAATAGTCACCTAGGCAACTTGCACAACTAACTGAAATGGAGAAAGGCCTTCCGGCTGGTGACTAGCCGAGGTCCACCTGGCCCCAATAAGCTGCTGAACAAGAAGGGCTGCCAGAAATTTCCCCCTAGGGAATTTGGTGGAGACGAAGACCTGCTCACTGGACAACGGTTCCTCCCAGGATACCCCCAAGCTGAAGAAGCGGGCTCTGAGCCACCCCCTTTCACCCTCCTTTTCCCCACCCTGGCCTGCTGAAGGTGCGCGTCAGGATGCGGACTACTGAGCCCTAAAGAAATAAGTCCTTCCACTTTGACCCCACGGAGGATTGCCTGTGCGGATCTTCAACGAGTCTACCAGTGTCTAGACACGGGAGCAGTTCTGTCTGGCACAGCAGCTCCCTCAAGGAAGACAAGAGTGAGGAGAAAGGAAACTCAAGTCTGACCATTCTGTCCTGGGAGACAAGAGGAGGATCTCATCTCTCATCTTTCCAAGCAAGGCAACGAGACTTTCTCTCATCTTTCCAAGCAAGGCAAGGAGACTTTTTCTCATGAGGAAACAAAAAGAAGTTGGAAGGAACGAAACCAGCCTGGAAGGTGAATTCCTAAGGATTGCCCATTGAAACTGACAAAATGGCCCTTGTTTGACGAGAGGAATGAGCAGAGCATTGATGTGGTCAAAAAGGACTCGAGTGAGACTTTCCCAGCATGTTTCTACCAAAGCTTTGTCTAAGTTTCGCAAAACACTCTCCTAATAAGCAGATGTTTGGCTCTTCAGAAAGTCAACATGCAAAATGCCTTGAGCGTCCCATAACACTGATGCCATGATGTTGCCTTTGGTCTGCCCTCCTTTTCCTTTGACTGGACCACTGCCATCTCTTGGTAGCCATCGCTTTGATGACGCTTTGTCTTCAGGATCATATTGGCAAAGCCATGTTCCAAATTCCGGTTACAATTTGTCAAACAGGTGCCCCAGGATCGTGATCCCTCCTGTTGAAAATTTCCACTGATAGCTCTCGTCGTCACTGCAGCTGATCTGGGCACAATGGTTTTCACAGCCACTGCAGGATTCATCTTCCACATCTTCTCATCTCTTCTTGAAACAAGCCATACCTCCGTAAAGAGTTGATTTCTTTGGGCTAGTGTCCTTAGAAGCTTTTCTTCAAACATCAATGATTTCTTCATTCTTCCACCCAAGCTTCACCGTCAATTGGATGTTTGCTCTTGCTGCAATTTTAGCGGAATTCAAGTTGCACTGATAGGAGGCCTTTTCAGTGGATGTCTCATCCTTCTTAGTGCCTCCAATGAGATCCAGTTCAGAAAGGTTGTAAGAAGTTAGTACATGTTTATTTTAGTGAAAACGAATTGAAATCCATGCATAGATTTCTCACCATGTACATTTTCTATGAACTTTCGGAAGACCCCCTGTACTGAATATTGCCCAAATCCTGGGAGAGAAGTGGATGCGGTCCACTTCCTGTCTTCAGTTTGCCCACAGTGGAGGAGTGCACAGAGCAGGGAAAGGCAGCCCCAGAGAGAGGCATGCCCTCCAGCATGCAGCAGACTGCTGGCCCAGTCCTGGCTTCATGGGTTGCTGTGTGGGCCCAGCAAGCTGACCAACCTCCCTGAACCTTAATTTAATCCTAGGTAGCCCAATTCCACTCGCTATTATAGGACTGCTGTGCAGGGACAGTCAATTAACTTAAGAAAAGGAACCTGGCTCCAAGGTTGGCAACCGGGAATTCCAGTTGATTCCATGGGCGGACCCCCTGAGGAATTCCCAAGCTGAAGTCTCGTGGAAGATGAGGTTCAGTGTGACTAGACTGAAGCACCAATCCAATGAAGGGGAAGTCCCACCCACTCTGCCCTGTGCCTGTATAAAGGTGAGGCGGGGCGGCCGCGCCACTCATTGAAGCCGCCAGTTGGGAGAGGAGCAGAGCCAGGCCGGTGCTCCCGAAGGCAGCAAGATGTTGCGAGCCACAGCTCCCTGCTGGTTCCCACCTGCATACCCAGAAGCTAAGAAGGTGGCCAAGGAGGCGGCCCACGAGGCAAGCCGCCATTTGGGAGTGGAGCAGAGCCAGGTCGGTGTTCCCGAAGGCAGCAAGATGTTGCGAGCCACAGCTCCCTGCTGGTTCCCACCTGCATGCCCAGAAGCCAAGAAGGTGGCCGAGGAGGCGGCCCTCGAGGCAAGCCGCCAGTTGGGAGAGGAGCAGAGCCAGGCCGGTGCTCCCGAAGGCAGCAAGATGTTGCGAGCCACAGCTCCCTGCTGGTTCCCACCTGCATACCCAGAAGCTAAGAAGGTGGCCGAGGAGGCGCCCCACGAGGCAAGCCGCCATTTGGGGGTGGAGCAGAGCCAGGTCGGTGTTCCCGAAGGCAGCAAGATGTTGCGAGCCACAGCTCCCTGCTGGTTCCCTCCTGCATACCCAGAAGCCAAGAAGGTGGCCGAGGAGGCGGCCCTCGAGGCTCCAGAATTCCCACTGCCCTCTCATCAGCCTGCCCAGAGCTTCGGGCTCTGCGTGCCCCAGATGCACAACCAGGCCTCAGCACTCGTGGACATCCGGGCGGAGCCCCAGAATAGGGGTCCGGCGGTGCCCCCAGCGTGGCCCAAGATGGCGACGGAGGCGTGGTACTTCCCCGCGCAGAGGGGGTCGGCCTGCTGCTTGCCAGCCGCCCCAAGGCTGACAGAGAGGCCCTGTGGAGTCCGCATCTCAGCCCCCAGGGAGAGGAAGAGGATCGCCCACTTTCCCAGCCCCTGCTTGGTCGCAGGTCGCACCGATGCCAAGAGAACCCGGGTGGCCGGCAGCAGCCAACGCTCCAATGGCTCCAGGGTCGGCACACAGCCACGGAAGACTGGTCGCAACAGACGGGGGAGGGCATGCAAGACCTCCACCACACTCAGCTCTAAGCGAATCGTCCGTCGTCCATCCTTACCGACTTGGAAGAAACCCATTATCCTCCGAAGGTCTCGCTGCCAAGTCCCCACCGTCATCCGCCGAGGCTATCTCCAACTGTTCACCAAAGAGTGTCTCAAGTTCTGCGCCTCCCAGCAGGAGGCCGAGGAGAAGGCGCTGAACGAGGAGAAGGTGGCCTACGACTGCAGCCCCAACAAGAACATGTACCTGAATGTGGTCCTGAACACCCTCAAGAGACTGAAGGGCCTGACCCCCAGCTCCATGCCGGGCCTCAGCAGGGCCGCCCTGTACAGCCGCCTCCAGGAGTTCCTGCTCACCCAGGACCAGCTCAAGGAGAACGGCTACCCCTTCCCGCACCCCGAGCGGCCCGGAGGCGCCGTCCTCTTCACTGGCCAGGGGAAGGGGCCCGGCGACTCCTCCTGCAGGGTCTGCTGCCGTTGTGGCACCGACTACCTGGTGTCCTCCTCGGGCCGCTGTCTACGCGACCAGTTGTGTTATTATCACTGGGGGCGGGTCCGCTCCAGCCAAGTGGCTGGAGGCCGGGTTAGCCAGTACACCTGCTGTGCAGCTGCTCCTGGCTCAGTGGGCTGCCAGGTGGCGAAGCAGCACGTGTGGGACGGCCGCAAGGAGAGCCTCCATGGCTTCGTGAAGACCTTCAAGAAAGAGTTTTCCACAGACGCTTATCCAGGAATCTACGCCTTGGACTGTGAGATGTGCTACACCACGCATGGCCTGGAGCTGACCCGCGTCACCGTGGTGGACGCCGACATGCAAGTGGTGTACGACACCTTCGTCAAGCCCGACAACGAGATCGTGGACTACAACACCAGGTTTTCCGGAGTGACCGAGGCCGACGTCGCCAAGACGAGCGTCACGTTGCCCGAAGTCCAAGCCATCCTGCTGAGCTTTTTCAGCGCCCAAACCATCCTCATCGGGCACAGCCTGGAGAGCGATCTGCTGGCCCTCAAGCTGATCCACAGCACCGTGGTGGACACGGCCGTGCTCTTCCCGCACTACCTGGGTTTCCCCTACAAGCGTTCCCTCAGGAATCTCGCGGCCGACTACCTGGGACAGATCATCCAGGACAGCCAGGACGGCCACAACTCCAGCGAGGACGCAAACGCCTGCCTGCAGCTGGCGATGTGGAAGGTTCGACAGCGCGCCCAGATCCAGCCACGCCACCGGTCCGCCTCTCCCGCCGCCCTGGCCTGTCCTGAGCCCCAGGCCTCTTCCCAAACTGCCATCGATCCCGAGAGCTAGCCCTGTCCACCTCGCTGCAAAGCGAAAGAAACTGGAGCAGCCAGCGGCAGGAGAGGGCCAAAAGCCAAGACTAACCCCGACCCCGGACTCCCAGTCCCCCCGAGTCCCTGCCGCGGGCCGTCGTCCCTGTCCCCATCCCTCTGCCCCTCCCAGACCTCTGTCCTTCCACCAATGGGCTCCCCGAGGCCCCAGCCGCCACTCCCAGTCCCCGGAGACCCTGCCGCCGCCCCTGGCGCCTGTGCCCATCCCTCTGCCCCTCCCAGACCTCTGGCCTTCCACCACTAGCCTCCCCCAGCCCACCTGGACTTTCCCGGCCTCTGACAACAAGGCCAGCCCCCAGGCCCACCAGCCTCCTGATCGTCTTCGTTCTTGGGCCTCTTCCCCTTCTGTGGGGCTGTCTGAACCTCCCCTCCCCCACCCGATTTTTCCCCCGCCCCCGGGGCAGGCGCAGAATAAATGTCTCTATGAAGTTAAAAATTAAAAATAAAAAAAAAGCTAAAAACAACTCAAAGTCCTTTGCTTTTGAATGTGCGCTTACCTGGTTTTCTCTAGAGGCACCACTGTGAGGTGGCTCAAGCCCTTAGGCTCTGGAGTTAGACATCTGGGTTCCCATTCCAATTCCACCACTGACTAGCTTTGTCATATTGGACGCATAACCTTTTTGCGCTTCTACTTCTTGATCTTTCAAGTGTCATCAGAAGATAATTAGACACCCACACAATAGCAATGGGAGATTTTAACACCCCACCGTCAACATGAAACAGATCAACGAGACAGAAAGTTGAAAAGGATATCCAGGAACTGAACTTAGCTCTGCACCAAGCAGACCGAATAGACATCTACATTAACTCTCCACCCCAAATCAACAGAATATACATTCTTCTCAGCACCACATCACACTTATTCCAAAACTGACCACATAGTTGGAAGGAAAGCACTCCTCCGCAAATGCAAAAGAACAGAAATTACAACCAACTGTCTCTCAGACCCCAGGGCAGTCAAACTGGACCTCAGGATGAAGAAACTCACTCAAAACCGCTCAACTACACGGAAACGGAGCAATCTGCTCCTGAGTGACTACTGGGTACATAGCGAAATGAAGACAGAATAAAGATGTTCTTTGAAACCAATGAGAACAAAGACACAACATACCAGAATCTCTGGGATACATTGAAAGCAGTGTGTAGAGGGAAACGTAGCATTAAATGCCCACAAGAGAAAGCAGGAAAGATCTAAAATGGACACCCTCACGTCCCAATTCAAAGAACCAGGGAAGCAAGAGCAAACACAATGCCTGAATCAGTCAGTCAACTTCCAACAGGGCTCCAAGAGAGAATGAACCACCATGCCTCTTTAAATCCACGTTTCTATTTGGAATCTTCAATGAGAGATGAGACACTAAGCAGCTAGTTTTGGTGGAATGGCTGATTTTGTCAATGTTTTCGGTGTGTGAGTGTGTGTGTGTGTGTATGTATAGATAACTAAATTAAACTGATAATCTGGATGCTTACATTTCCATTCATTTAATTTGTGTATGTGAGCCCACGCACACGTATATACACACACACTAACACTTCCAGAACACTGACTTAGTGAAGAACTGGATTTCCAGTGTGTCAGACAAATTTCAGAAAGCGCTGAAGAAGGGCATTTCTGATGGATTTCACCGTTCCTGGAATTTTACTTTCCTTTATAACTTCGAGTTCTTCTCTGGAGATTTAATAGATAAAAGTCTTTTGCAGTGCACGTTATTTCATTGTATTTTTATAATTTATTTAAATTGTCATTTTAAATTGACAGATAAAAATGATAGATATTTATGGTGTACAACATGATGTTTCATATATGTATACATTGTGGAATGACACAAAAATCAAGCTAATTAACACATTCGTTTCCTCACATACTGATTTTATGGTGATGAGAACATGTTTCAAATCTACTCTGATAGCACATTTCAAGTATACAGTACATAGTTACCCACTGTGGTTGCCGTGCTGTTCAACATATCTCTAGAACTATTCGTATCTGAAATTTTGTATCATTAGACTAACATCTCCCAATCCCTCCCCGGCCCCTGCCTCGGGTAAGCAGCGTTCTGCTCTCTACGACTCTGAGTTCCACTTTTTTACATTGCACATAGAAGTGAGATCGTGCAGTATTTGTATTTCTGTGTTTGCTTTTTAAAACTTTATGATGTATTGATGTATTTTTTCAGACAGTGTCGGAGTCTGTCACCAAGGCTGGAGTACAGTGACACAAACACGGCTCACCACGGCCTCCACCTCCCGGGGTCAAGAGATCCTCCCACTTCAGCCTCCTGAGTAGCTAGGACTACAGGCGTCCAACACCACACCTGGCTAATTTTTGTATTTTTTGTAGAGATGGTTGATCTCCAACTCCTGGGCTCAACTCTTCCTCCTCCCTTCTCCTCCCAAAGTCCTGGGATTACAGGCCTGAGCCACTGTGTCTGGCCTTTGCTTTATTTCACACAGTAGAACATCCTCTAGGCTCATTCATGTTGCTAATGATAAGATTTCTTTCTTTTTCAAGGCTGAATAGGATTCTATTGGATATATGTACCTATATAGATAGAGAGATAGATAGATAGACATTTATTATTATTGTTTTGGGGGGGATATGGTTTCGCTCGTGTTCCCCAGGCTGGAGTGCAGTAGCATGATTTCGGCTCACTACAACCTCTGCCTCCCAGGCTGAAGTGATTCTCCTGCCTCAGCTGAGATTAAAGGCATGTCCCATCATGTGCGGCCAATTTTGTGTTTCTAGGAGAGATGGGTTTTCACCATGTTGGCCAGGCTGGTCTCGAACTCCAACAATTCTACTTCAACTATTTATTGGATACAAATATTTATGTGTGAGAAACAAGATTTTCAAGAGTGAAAGATTTAAAAACGACTTAATTGTACATCAGTAAGAGGCTGGCTAACTAAATCAGAGTACGTTCATCCTTACAGAAGAATACTATGCAGCTAGAACAAAACCAAATGGAGGAAACTCTTCCAAATGGTAACTTGGAATGATGTTCAAGACTTATTGTAAAATAAGTTTACAGTAAGGTGTAAGGTACCTTATGGCAAAATTCTCTCAGAAATGTGTGTGTGTGGATTTCAAGTCATCCCAGTCCTAGAACATTGTGCTCTTTAGAGATGCCATACCTGTCTTTCCCTTTGTAATATCAAAGCAGTAATATCTTCTCTGGAGGCTTGTTGGGTGAATTGAATGGAAGAAAGTTAAGGAGGTACCAGAACCATTGCTGTTTCCCCTCCGTAGCCCTGCCACCCACTAAAGAAAGTTGGATGAGATTACTTAATGATTTCCCATTAAGTTGTATTTCCAAATATCATGATTACCATTTGAATGTAGTTGGTATGGAGCTTCGTGAGTGTGTGCTTCGTTTATTATGCATCACGTTCAGCTCCTTGTTATTTGCCTCCTAGTTATCATAGTAAAACTCTACTCCTCTACTCCGAGGAGCCCCTACCATCCGTATCGTCACTTTCCGGCCCAGCACTCTTCATGCTCGTTCGTTTAAAGCATTCTACATTGGGCAAATGAATCTTGGAAGGCAAAAGCTACTGAATTTAGCGAGTTTGTGGAGGCGTTCCCACCGATCAGCCAGGTGGAGTTCCACACACCCAATGACTGCACAACTCCTATAAGGCAGCAATATGCTGCAAACCCAGACGGCCACTCTTCTCACCCCTCGTCCCTTTGCTGTTCTGGATAATGAGGTCAATAGTCACCTAGGCAACTTGCAAAACTAACTGAAATGGAGAAAGGCCTTCCGGCTGGTGACTAGCCGAGGTCCACCTGGCCCCAATAAGCTGCTGAACAAGAAGGGCTGCCAGAAATTTCCCCCTAGGGAATTTGGTGGAGACGAAGACCTGCTCACTGGACAACGGTTCCTCCCAGGATACCCCCAAGCTGAAGAAGCGGGCTCTGAGCCACCCCCTTTCACCCTCCTTTTCCCCACCCTGGCCTGCTGAAGGTGCGCGTCAGGATGCGGACTACTGAGCCCTAAAGAAATAAGTCCTTCCACTTTGACCCCACGGAGGATTGCCTGTGCGGATCTTCAACGAGTCTACCAGTGTCTAGACACGGGAGCAGTTCTGTCTGGCACAGCAGCTCCCTCAAGGAAGACAAGAGTGAGGAGAAAGGAAACTCAAGTCTGACCATTCTGTCCTGGGAGACAAGAGGAGGATCTCATCTCTCATCTTTCCAAGCAAGGCAACGAGACTTTCTCTCATCTTTCCAAGCAAGGCAAGGAGACTTTTTCTCATGAGGAAACAAAAAGAAGTTGGAAGGAACGAAACCAGCCTGGAAGGTGAATTCCTAAGGATTGCCCATTGAAACTGACAAAATGGCCCTTGTTTGACGAGAGGAATGAGCAGAGCATTGATGTGGTCAAAAAGGACTCGAGTGAGACTTTCCCAGCAGGTTTCTACCAAAGCTTTGTCTAAGTTTCGCAAAACACTCTCCTAATAAGCAGATGTTTGGCTCTTCAGAAAGTCAACATGCAAAATGCCTTGAGCGTCCCATAACACTGATGCCATGATGTTGCCTTTGGTCTGCCCTCCTTTTCCTTTGACTGGACCACTGCCATCTCTTGGTAGCCATCGCTTTGATGACGCTTTGTCTTCAGGATCATATTGGCAAAGCCATGTTCCAAATTCCGGTTACAATTTGTCAAACAGGTGCCCCAGGATCGTGATCCCTCCTGTTGAAAATTTCCACTGATAGCTCTCGTCGTCACTGCAGCTGATCTGGGCACAATGGTTTTCACAGCCACTGCAGGATTCATCTTCCACATCTTCTCATCTCTTCTTGAAACAAGCCATACCTCCGTAAAGAGTTGATTTCTTTGGGCTAGTGTCCTTAGAAGCTTTTCTTCAAACATCAATGATTTCTTCATTCTTCCACCCAAGCTTCACCGTCAATTGGATGTTTGCACTTGCTGCAATTTTAGCGGAATTCAAGTTGCACTGATAGGAGGCCTTTTCAGTGGATGTCTCATCCTTCTTAGTGCCTCCAATGAGATCCAGTTCAGAAAGGTTGTAAGAAGTTAGTACATGTTTATTTTAGTGAAAACGAATTGAAATCCATGCATAGATTTCTCACCATGTACATTTTCTATGAACTTTCGGAAGACCCCCTGTACTGAATATTGCCCAAATCCTGGGAGAGAAGTGGATGCGGTCCACTTCCTGTCTTCAGTTTGCCCACAGTGGAGGAGTGCACAGAGCAGGGAAAGGCAGCCCCAGAGAGAGGCATGCCCTCCAGCATGCAGCAGACTGCTGGCCCAGTCCTGGCTCCATGGGTTGCTGTGTGGGCCCAGCAAGCTGACCAACCTCCCTGAACCTTAATTTAATCCTAGGTAGCCCAATTCCACTCGCTATTATAGGACTGCTGTGCAGGGACAGTCAATTAACTTAAGAAAAGGAACCTAGCTCCAAGGTTGGCAACCGGGAATTCCAGTTGATTCCATGGGCGGACCCCCTGAGGAATTCCCAAGCTGAAGTCTCGTGGAAGATGAGGTTCAGTGTGACTAGACTGAAGCACCAATCCAATGAAGGGGAAGTCCCACCCACTCTGCCCTGTGCCTGTATAAAGGTGAGGCGGGGCGGCCGCGCCACTCATTGAAGCCGCCAGTTGGGAGAGGAGCAGAGCCAGGCCGGTGCTCCCGAAGGCAGCAAGATGTTGCGAGCCACAGCTCCCTGCTGGTTCCCACCTGCATACCCAGAAGCTAAGAAGGTGGCCGAGGAGGCGGCCCACGAGGCAAGCCGCCATTTGGGAGAGGAGCAGAGCCAGGTCGGTGTTCCCGAAGGCAGCAAGATGTTGCGAGCCACAGCTCCCTGCTGGTTCCCACCTGCATGCCCAGAAGCCAAGAAGGTGGCCGAGGAGGCGGCCCTCGAGGCAAGCCGCCAGTTGGGAGAGGAGCAGAGCCAGGCCGGTGCTCCCGAAGGCAGCAAGATGTTGCGAGCCACAGCTCCCTGCTGGTTCCCACCTGCATACCCAGAAGCTAAGAAGGTGGCCGAGGAGGCGCCCCACGAGGCAAGCCGCCATTTGGGAGTGGAGCAGAGCCAGGTCGGTGTTCCCGAAGGCAGCAAGATGTTGCGAGCCACAGCTCCCTGCTGGTTCCCTCCTGCATACCCAGAAGCCAAGAAGGTGGCCGAGGAGGCGGCCCTCGAGGCTCCAGAATTCCCACTGCCCTCTCATCAGCCTGCCCAGAGCTTCGGGCTCTGCGTGCCCCAGATGCACAACCAGGCCTCAGCACTCGTGGACTTCCGGGCGGAGCCCCAGAATAGGGGTCCGGCGGTGCCCCCAGCGTGGCCCAAGATGGCGACGGAGGCGTGGTACTTCCCCGCGCAGAGGGGGTCGGCCTGCTGCTTGCCAGCCGCCCCAAGGCTGACAGAGAGGCCCTGTGGAGTCCGCATCTCAGCCCCCAGGGAGAGGAAGAGGATCGCCCACTTTCCCAGCCCCTGCTTGGTCGCAGGTCGCACCGATGCCAAGAGAACCCGGGTGGCCGGCAGCAGCCAACGCTCCAATGGCTCCAGGGTCGGCACACAGCCACGGAAGACTGGTCGCAACAGACGGGGGAGGGCATGCAAGACCTCCACCACACTCAGCTCTAAGCGAATCGTCCGTCGTCCATCCTTACCGACTTGGAAGAAACCCATTATCCTCCGAAGGTCTCGCTGCCAAGTCCCCACCGTCATCCGCCGAGGCTATCTCCAACTGTTCACCAAAGAGTGTCTCAAGTTCTGCGCCTCCCAGCAGGAGGCCGAGGAGAAGGCGCTGAACGAGGAGAAGGTGGCCTACGACTGCAGCCCCAACAAGAACATGTACCTGAATGTGGTCCTGAACACCCTCAAGAGACTGAAGGGCCTGACCCCCAGCTCCATGCCGGGCCTCAGCAGGGCCGCCCTGTACAGCCGCCTCCAGGAATTCCTGCTCACCCAGGACCAGCTCAAGGAGAACGGCTACCCCTTCCCGCACCCCGAGCGGCCCGGAGGCGCCGTCCTCTTCACTGGCCAGGGGAAGGGGCCCGGCGACTCCTCCTGCAGGGTCTGCTGCCGTTGTGGCACCGACTACCTGGTGTCCTCCTCGGGCCGCTGTCTACGCGACCAGTTGTGTTATTATCACTGGGGGCGGGTCCGCTCCAGCCAAGTGGCTGGAGGCCGGGTTAGCCAGTACACCTGCTGTGCAGCTGCTCCTGGCTCAGTGGGCTGCCAGGTGGCAAAGCAGCACGTGCGGGACGGCCGCAAGGAGAGCCTCCATGGCTTCGTGAAGACCTTCAAGAAAGAGTTTTCCACAGACGCTTATCCAGGAATCTACGCCTTGGACTGTGAGATGTGCTACACCACGCATGGCCTGGAGCTGACCCGCGTCACCGTGGTGGACGCCGACATGCAAGTGGTGTACGACACCTTCGTCAAGCCCGACAACGAGATCGTGGACTACAACACCAGGTTTTCCGGAGTGACCGAGGCCGACGTCGCCAAGACGAGCGTCACGTTGCCCGAAGTCCAAGCCATCCTGCTGAGCTTTTCCAGCGCCCAAACCATCCTCATCGGGCACAGCCTGGAGAGCGATCTGCTGGCCCTCAAGCTGATCCACAGCACCGTGGTGGACACGGCCGTGCTCTTCCCGCACTACCTGGGTTTCCCCTACAAGCGTTCCCTCAGGAATCTCGCGGCCGACTACCTGGGACAGATCATCCAGGACAGCCAGGACGGCCACAACTCCAGCGAGGACGCAAACGCCTGCCTGCAGCTGGCGATGTGGAAGGTTCGACAGCGCGCCCAGATCCAGCCACGCCACCGGTCCGCCTCTCCCGCCGCCCTGGCCTGTCCTGAGCCCCAGGCCTCTTCCCAAACTGCCATCGATCCCGAGAGCTAGCCCTGTCCACCTCGCCGCAAAGCGAAAGAAACTGGAGCAGCCAGCGGCAGGAGAGGGCCAAAAGCCAAGACTAACCCCGACCCCGGACTCCCAGTCCCCCGGAGTCCCTGCCGCGGGCCGTCGTCCCTGTCCCCATCCCTCTGCCCCTCCCAGACCTCTGTCCTTCCACCAATGGGCTCCCCGAGGCCCCAGCCGCCACTCCCAGTCCCCGGAGACCCTGCCGCCGCCCCTGGCGCCTGTGCCCATCCCTCTGCCCCTCCCAGACCTCTGGCCTTCCACCACTAGCCTCCCCCAGCCCACCTGGACTTCCCCGGCCTCTGACAACAAGGCCAGCCCCCAGGCCCACCAGCCTCCTGATCGTCTTCGTTCTTGGGCCTCTTCCCCTTCTGTGGGGCTGTCTGAACCTCCCCTCCCCCACCCGATTTTTCCCCCGCCCCCGGGGCAGGCGCAGAATAAATGTCTGTATGAAGTTAAAAATTAAAAATAAAAAAAAAAGCTAAAAACAACTCAAAGTCCTTTGCTTTTGAATGTGCGCTTACCTGGTTTTCTCTAGAGGCACCACTGTGAGGTGGCTCAAGCCCTTAGGCTCTGGAGTTAGACATCTGGGTTCCCATTCCAATTCCACCACTGACTAGCTTTGTCATATTGGACGCATAACCTTTTTGCGCTTCTACTTCTTGATCTTTCAAGTGTCATCAGAAGATAATTAGACACCCACACAATAGCAATGGGAGATTTTAACACCCCACCGTCAACATGAAACAGATCAACGAGACAGAAAGTTGAAAAGGATATCCAGGAACTGAACTTAGCTCTGCACCAAGCAGACCGAATAGACATCTACATTAACTCTCCACCCCAAATCAACAGAATATACATTCTTCTCAGCACCACATCACACTTATTCCAAAACTGACCACATAGTTGGAAGGAAAGCACTCCTCCGCAAATGCAAAAGAACAGAAATTACAACCAACTGTCTCTCAGACCCCAGGGCAGTCAAACTGGACCTCAGGATGAAGAAACTCACTCAAAACCGCTCAACTACACGGAAACGGAGCAATCTGCTCCTGAGTGACTACTGGGTACATAGCGAAATGAAGACAGAATAAAGATGTTCTTTGAAACCAATGAGAACAAAGACACAACATACCAGAATCTCTGGGATACATTGAAAGCAGTGTGTAGAGGGAAACGTAGCATTAAATGCCCACAAGAGAAAGCAGGAAAGATCTAAAATGGACACCCTCACGTCCCAATTCAAAGAACCAGGGAAGCAAGAGCAAACACAATGCCTGAATCAGTCAGTCAACTTCCAACAGGGCTCCAAGAGAGAATGAACCACCATGCCTCTTTAAATCCACGTTTCTATTTGGAATCTTCAATGAGAGATGAGACACTAAGCAGCTAGTTTTGGTGGAATGGCTGATTTTGTCAATGTTTTCGGTGTGTGAGTGTGTGTGTGTGTGTATGTATAGATAACTAAATTAAACTGATAATCTGGATGCTTACATTTCCATTCATTTAATTTGTGTATGTGAGCCCACGCACACGTATATACACACACACTAACACTTCCAGAACACTGACTTAGTGAAGAACTGGATTTCCAGTGTGTCAGACAAATTTCAGAAAGCGCTGAAGAAGGGCATTTCTGATGGATTTCACCGTTCCTGGAATTTTATTTTCCTTTATAACTTAGAGTTCTTCTCTGGAGATTTAATAGATAAAAGTCTTTTGCAGTGTACGTTATTTCATTTTATTTTTATAATTTATTTAAATTGTCATTTTAAATTGACAGATAAAAATGATATATATTTATGGTGTACAACATGATGTTTCATATATGTATACATTGTGGAATGACACAAAAATCAAGCTAATTAACACATTCGTTTCCTCACATACTGATTTTATGGTGATGAGAACATGTTTCAAATCTACTCTGATAGCACATTTCAAGTATACAGTACATAGTTACCCACTGTGGTTGCCGTGCTGTTCAACATATCTCTAGAACTATTCGTATCTGAAATTTTGTATCATTAGACTAGCATCTCCCAATCCCTCCCCGGCCCCTGCCTCGGGTAAGCAGCGTTCTGCTCTCTACGACTCTGAGTTCCACTTTTTTACATTGCACATAGAAGTGAGATCGTGCAGTATTTGTATTTCTGTGTTTGCTTTTTAAAACTTTATGATGTATTGATGTATTTTTTCAGACAGTGTCGGAGTCTGTCACCAAGGCTGGAGAACAGTGACACAAACACGGCTCACCACGGCCTCCACCTCCCGGGGTCAAGAGATCCTCCCACTTCAGCCTCCTGAGTAGCTAGGACTACAGGCGTCCAACACCACACCTGGCTAATTTTTGTATTTTTTGTAGAGATGGTTGATCTCCAACTCCTGGGCTCAACTCTTCC
Source organism: Pongo pygmaeus (assembly GCF_028885625.2). Classification (NCBI taxonomy): domain Eukaryota; kingdom Metazoa; phylum Chordata; class Mammalia; order Primates; family Hominidae; genus Pongo; species Pongo pygmaeus. Next base: position 54,195,135 of record NC_072380.2, read on the forward strand.
TCCTCCCTTCTCCTCCCAAAGTCCTGGGATTACAGGCCTGAGCCACTGTGTCTGGCCTTTGCTTTATTTCACACAGTAGAACATCCTCTAGGCTCATTCATGTTGCTAATGATAAGATTTCTTTCTTTTTCAAGGCTGAATAGGATTCTATTGGATATATGTACCTATATAGATAGAGAGATAGATAGATAGATATTTATTATTATTGTTTTGGGGGGGATATGGTTTCGCTCGTGTTCCCCAGGCTGGAGTGCAGTGGCATGATTTCGGCTCACTACAACCTCTGCCTCCCAGGCTGAAGTGATTCTCCTGCCTCAGCTGAGATTAAAGGCATGTCCCATCATGTGCGGCCAATTTTGTGTTTCTAGGAGAGATGGGTTTTCACCATGTTGGCCAGGCTGGTCTCGAACTCCAACAATTCTACTTCAACTATTTATTGGATACAAATATTTATGTGTGAGAAACAAGATTTTCAAGAGTGAAAGATTTAAAAACGACTTAATTGTACATCAGTAAGAGGCTGGCTAACTAAATCAGAGTACGTTCATCCTTACAGAAGAATACTATGCAGCTAGAACAAAACCAAATGGAGGAAACTCTTCCAAATGGTAACTTGGAATGATGTTCAAGACTTATTGTAAAATAAGTTTACAGTAAGGTGTAAGGTACCTTATGGCAAAATTCTCTCAGAAATGTGTGTGTGTGGATTTCAAGTCATCCCAGTCCTAGAACATTGTGCTCTTTAGAGATGCCATACCTGTCTTTCCCTTTGTAATATCAAAGCAGTAATATCTTCTCTGGAGGCTTGTTGGGTGAATTGAATGGAAGAAAGTTAAGGAGGTACCAGAACCATTGCTGTTTCCCCTCCGTAGCCCTGCCACCCACTAAAGAAAGTTGGATGAGATTACTTAATGATTTCCCATTAAGTTGTATTTCCAAATATCATGATTACCATTTGAATGTAGTTGGTATGGAGCTTCGTGAGTGTGTGCTTCGTTTATTATGCATCACGTTCAGCTCCTTGTTATTTGCCTCCTAGTTATCATAGTAAAACTCTACTCCTCTACTCCGAGGAGCCCCTACCATCCGTATCGTCACTTTCCGGCCCAGCACTCTTCATGCTCGTTCGTTTAAAGCATTCTACATTGGGCAAATGAATCTTGGAAGGCAAAAGCTACTGAATTTAGCGAGTTTGTGGAGGCGTTCCCACCGATCAGCCAGGTGGAGTTCCACACACCCGATGACTGCACAACTCCTATAAGGCAGCAATATGCTGCAAACCCAGACGGCCACTCTTCTCACCCCTCGTCCCTTTGCTGTTCTGGATAATGAGGTCAATAGTCACCTAGGCAACTTGCAAAACTAACTGAAATGGAGAAAGGCCTTCCGGCTGGTGACTAGCCGAGGTCCACCTGGCCCCAATAAGCTGCTGAACAAGAAGGGCTGCCAGAACTTTCCCCCTAGGGAATTTGGTGGAGACGAAGACCTGCTCACTGGACAACGGTTCCTCCCAGGATACCCCCAAGCTGAAGAAGCGGGCTCTGAGCCACCCCCTTTCACCCTCCTTTTCCCCACCCTGGCCTGCTGAAGGTGCGCGTCAGGATGTGGACTACTGAGCCCTAAAGAAATAAGTCCTTCCACTTTGACCCCACGGAGGATTGCCTGTGCGGATCTTCAACGAGTCTACCAGTGTCTAGACACGGGAGCAGTTCTGTCTGGCACAGCAGCTCCCTCAAGGAAGACAAGAGTGAGGAGAAAGGAAACTCAAGTCTGACCATTCTGTCCTGGGAGACAAGAGGAGGATCTCATCTCTCATCTTTCCAAGCAAGGCAACGAGACTTTCTCTCATCTTTCCAAGCAAGGCAAGGAGACTTTTTCTCATGAGGAAACAAAAAGAAGTTGGAAGGAACGAAACCAGCCTGGAAGGTGAATTCCTAAGGATTGCCCATTGAAACTGACAAAATGGCCCTTGTTTGACGAGAGGAATGAGCAGAGCATTGATGTGGTCAAAAAGGACTCGAGTGAGACTTTCCCAGCATGTTTCTACCAAAGCTTTGTCTAAGTTTCGCAAAACACTCTCCTAATAAGCAGATGTTTGGCTCTTCAGAAAGTCAACATGCAAAATGCCTTGAGCGTCCCATAACACTGATGCCATGATGTTGCCTTTGGTCTGCCCTCCTTTTCCTTTGACTGGACCACTGCCATCTCTTGGTAGCCATCGCTTTGATGACGCTTTGTCTTCAGGATCATATTGGCAAAGCCATGTTCCAAATTCCGGTTACAATTTGTCAAACAGGTGCCCCAGGATCGTGATCCCTCCTGTTGAAAATTTCCACTGATAGCTCTCGTCGTCACTGCAGCTGATCTGGGCACAATGGTTTTCACAGCCACTGCAGGATTCATCTTCCACATCTTCTCATCTCTTCTTGAAACAAGCCATACCTCCGTAAAGAGTTGATTTCTTTGGGCTAGTGTCCTTAGAAGCTTTTCTTCAAACATCAATGATTTCTTCATTCTTCCACCCAAGCTTCACCGTCAATTGGATGTTTGCTCTTGCTGCAATTTTAGCGGAATTCAAGTTGCACTGATAGGAGGCCTTTTCAGTGGATGTCTCATCCTTCTTAGTGCCTCCAATGAGATCCAGTTCAGAAAGGTTGTAAGAAGTTAGTACATGTTTATTTTAGTGAAAACGAATTGAAATCCATGCATAGATTTCTCACCATGTACATTTTCTATGAACTTTCGGAAGACCCCCTGTACTGAATATTGCCCAAATCCTGGGAGAGAAGTGGATGCGGTCCACTTCCTGTCTTCAGTTTGCCCACAGTGGAGGAGTGCACAGAGCAGGGAAAGGCAGCCCCAGAGAGAGGCATGCCCTCCAGCATGCAGCAGACTGCTGGCCCAGTCCTGGCTCCATGGGTTGCTGTGTGGGCCCAGCAAGCTGACCAACCTCCCTGAACCTTAATTTAATCCTAGGTAGCCCAATTCCACTCGCTATTATAGGACTGCTGTGCAGGGACAGTCAATTAACTTAAGAAAAGGAACCTAGCTCCAAGGTTGGCAACCGGGAATTCCAGTTGATTCCATGGGCGGACCCCCTGAGGAATTCCCAAGCTGAAGTCTCGTGGAAGATGAGGTTCAGTGTGACTAGACTGAAGCACCAATCCAATGAAGGGGAAGTCCCACCCACTCTGCCCTGTGCCTGTATAAAGGTGAGGCGGGGCGGCCGCGCCACTCATTGAAGCCGCCAGTTGGGAGAGGAGCAGAGCCAGGCCGGTGCTCCCGAAGGCAGCAAGATGTTGCGAGCCACAGCTCCCTGCTGGTTCCCACCTGCATACCCAGAAGCTAAGAAGGTGGCCGAGGAGGCGCCCCACGAGGCAAGCCGCCATTTGGGAGTGGAGCAGAGCCAGGTCGGTGTTCCCGAAGGCAGCAAGATGTTGCGAGCCACAGCTCCCTGCTGGTTCCCTCCTGCTTACCCAGAAGCCAAGAAGGTGGCCGAGGAGGCGGCCCTCGAGGCTCCAGAATTCCCACTGCCCTCTCATCAGCCTGCCCAGAGCTTCGGGCTCTGCGTGCCCCAGATGCACAACCAGGCCTCAGCACTCATGGACATCCGGGCGGAGCCCCAGAATAGGGGTCCGGCGGTGCCCCCAGCGTGGCCCAAGATGGCGACGGAGGCGTGGTACTTCCCCGCGCAGAGGGGGTCGGCCTGCTGCTTGCCAGCCGCCCCAAGGCTGACAGAGAGGCCCTGTGGAGTCCGCATCTCAGCCCTCAGGGAGAGGAAGAGGATCGCCCACTTTCCCAGCCCCTGCTTGGTCGCAGGTCGCACCGATGCCAAGAGAACCCGGGTGGCCGGCAGCAGCCAACGCTCCAATGGCTCCAGGGTCAGCACACAGCCACGGAAGACTGGTCGCAACAGACGGGGGAGGGCATGCAAGACCTCCACCACACTCAGCTCTAAGCGAATCGTCCGTCGTCCATCCTTACCGACTTGGAAGAAACCCATTATCCTCCGAAGGTCTCGCTGCCAAGTCCCCACCGTCATCCGCCGAGGCTATCTCCAACTGTTCACCAAAGAGTGTCTCAAGTTCTGCGCCTCCCAGCAGGAGGCCGAGTAGAAGGCGCTGAACGAGGAGAAGGTGGCCTACGACTGCAGCCCCAACAAGAACATGTACCTGAATGTGGTCCTGAACACCCTCAAGAGACTGAAGGGCCTGACCCCCAGCTCCATGCCGGGCCTCAGCAGGGCCGCCCTGTACAGCCGCCTCCAGGAGTTCCTGCTCACCCAGGACCAGCTCAAGGAGAACGGCTACCCCTTCCCGCACCCCGAGCGGCCCGGAGGCGCCGTCCTCTTCACTGGCCAGGGGAAGGGGCCCGGCGACTCCTCCTGCAGGGTCTGCTGCCGTTGTGGCACCGACTACCTGGTGTCCTCCTCGGGCCGCTGTCTACGCGACCAGTTGTGTTATTATCACTGGGGGCGGGTCCGCTCCAGCCAAGTGGCTGGAGGCCGGGTTAGCCAGTACACCTGCTGTGCAGCTGCTCCTGGCTCAGTGGGCTGCCAGGTGGCGAAGCAGCACGTGCGGGATGGCCGCAAGGAGAGCCTCCATGGCTTCGTGAAGACCTTCAAGAAAGAGTTTTCCACAGACGCTTATCCAGGAATCTACGCCTTGGACTGTGAGATGTGCTACACCACGCATGGCCTGGAGCTGACCCGCGTCACCGTGGTGGACGCCGACATGCAAGTGGTGTACGACACCTTCGTCAAGCCCGACAACGAGATCGTGGACTACAACACCAGGTTTTCCGGAGTGACCGAGGCCGACGTCGCCAAGACGAGCGTCACGTTGCCCGAAGTCCAAGCCATCCTGTGAGCTTTTTCAGCGCCCAAACCATCCTCATCGGGCACAGCCTGGAGAGCGATCTGCTGGCCCTCAAGCTGATCCACAGCACCGTGGTGGACACGGCCGTGCTCTTCCCGCACTACCTGGGTTTCCCCTACAAGCGTTCCCTCAGGAATCTCGCGGCCGACTACCTGGGACAGATCATCCAGGACAGCCAGGACGGCCACAACTCCAGCGAGGACGCAAACGCCTGCCTGCAGCTGGCGATGTGGAAGGTTCGACAGCGCGCCCAGATCCAGCCACGCCACCGGTCCGCCTCTCCCGCCGCCCTGGCCTGTCCTGAGCCCCAGGCCTCTTCCCAAACTGCCATCGATCCCGAGAGCTAGCCCTGTCCACCTCGCCGCAAAGCGAAAGAAACTGGAGCAGCCGGCGGCAGGAGAGGGCCAAAAGCCAAGACTAACCCCGACCCCGGACTCCCAGTCCCCCGGAGTCCCTGCCGCGGGCCGTCGTCCCTGTCCCCATCCCTCTGCCCCTCCCAGACCTCTGTCCTTCCACCAATGGGCTCCCCGAGGCCCCAGCCGCCACTCCCAGTCCCCGGAGACCCTGCCGCCGCCCCTGGCGCCTGTGCCCATCCCTCTGCCCCTCCCAGACCTCTGGCCTTCCACCACTAGCCTCCCCCAGCCCACCTGGACTTCCCCGGCCTCTGACAACAAGGCCAGCCCCCAGGCCCACCAGCCTCCTGATCGTCTTCGTTCTTGGGCCTCTTCCCCTTCTGTGGGGCTGTCTGAACCTCCCCTCCCCCACCCGATTTTTCCCCCGCCCCCGGGGCAGGCGCAGAATAAATGTCTGTATGAAGTTAAAAATTAAAAATAAAAAAAAAGCTAAAAACAACTCAAAGTCCTTTGCTTTTGAATGTGCGCTTACCTGGTTTTCTCTAGAGGCACCACTGTGAGGTGGCTCAAGCCCTTAGGCTCTGGAGTTAGACATCTGGGTTCCCATTCCAATTCCACCACTGACTAGCTTTGTCATATTGGACGCATAACCTTTTTGCGCTTCTACTTCTTGATCTTTCAAGTGTCATCAGAAGATAATTAGACACCCACACAATAGCAATGGGAGATTTTAACACCCCACCGTCAACATGAAACAGATCAACGAGACAGAAAGTTGAAAAGGATATCCAGGAACTGAACTTAGCTCTGCACCAAGCAGACCGAATAGACATCTACATTAACTCTCCACCCCAAATCAACAGAATATACATTCTTCTCAGCACCACATCACACTTATTCCAAAACTGACCACATAGTTGGAAGGAAAGCACTCCTCCGCAAATGCAAAAGAACAGAAATTACAACCAACTGTCTCTCAGACCCCAGGGCAGTCAAACTGGACCTCAGGATGAAGAAACTCACTCAAAACCGCTCAACTACACGGAAACGGAGCAATCTGCTCCTGAGTGACTACTGGGTACATAGCGAAATGAAGACAGAATAAAGATGTTCTTTGAAATCAATGAGAACAAAGACACAACATACCAGAATCTCTGGGATACATTGAAAGCAGTGTGTAGAGGGAAACGTAGCATTAAATGCCCACAAGAGAAAGCAGGAAAGATCTAAAATGGACACCCTCACGTCCCAATTCAAAGAACCAGGGAAGCAAGAGCAAACACAATGCCTGAATCAGTCAGTCAACTTCCAACAGGGCTCCAAGAGAGAATGAACCACCATGCCTCTTTAAATCCACGTTTCTATTTGGAATCTTCAATGAGAGATGAGACACTAAGCAGCTAGTTTTGGTGGAATGGCTGATTTTGTCAATGTTTTCGGTGTGTGAGTGTGTGTGTGTGTGTGTATGTATAGATAACTAAATTAAACGGATAATCTGGATGCTTACATTTCCATTCATTTAATTTGTGTATGTGAGCCCACGCACACGTATATACACACACACTAACACTTCCAGAACACTGACTTAGTGAAGAACTGGATTTCCAGTGTGTCAGACAAATTTCAGAAAGCGCTGAAGAAGGGCATTTCTGATGGATTTCACCGTTCCTGGAATTTTATTTTCCTTTATAACTTAGAGTTCTTCTCTGGAGATTTAATAGATAAAAGTCTTTTGCAGTGTACGTTATTTCATTTTATTTTTATAATTTATTTAAATTGTCATTTTAAATTGACAGATAAAAATGATATATATTTATGGTGTACAACATGATGTTTCATTTATGTATACATTGTGGAATGACACAAAAATCAAGCTAATGAACACATTCGTTTCCTCACATACTGATTTTATGGTGATGAGAACATGTTTCAAATCTACTCTGATAGCACATTTCAAGTATACAGTACATAGTTACCCACTGTGGTTGCCGTGCTGTTCAACATATCTCTAGAACTATTCGTATCTGAAATTTTGTATCATTAGACTAACATCTCCCAATCCCTCCCCGGCCCCTGCCTCGGGTAAGCAGCGTTCTGCTCTCTACGACTCTGAGTTCCACTTTTTTACATTGCACATAGAAGTGAGATCGTGCAGTATTTGTATTTCTGTGTTTGCTTTTTAAAACTTTATGATGTATTGATGTATTTTTTCAGACAGTGTCGGAGTCTGTCACCAAGGCTGGAGTACAGTGACACAAACACGGCTCACCACGGCCTCCACCTCCCGGGGTCAAGAGATCCTCCCACTTCAGCCTCCTGAGTAGCTAGGACTACAGGCGTCCAACACCACACCTGGCTAATTTTTGTATTTTTTGTAGAGATGGTTGATCTCCAACTCCTGGGCTCAACTCTTCCTCCTCCCTTCTCCTCCCAAAGTCCTGGGATTACAGGCCTGAGCCACTGTGTCTGGCCTTTGCTTTATTTCACACAGTAGAACATCCTCTAGGCTCATTCATGTTGCTAATGATAAGATTTCTTTCTTTTTCAAGGCTGAATAGGATTCTATTGGATATATGTACCTATATAGATAGAGAGATAGATAGATAGATATTTATTATTATTGTTTTGGGGGGGATATGGTTTCGCTCGTGTTCCCCAGGCTGGAGTGCAGTGGCATGATTTCGGCTCACTACAACCTCTGCCTCCCAGGCTGAAGTGATTCTCCTGCCTCAGCTGAGATTAAAGGCATGTCCCATCATGTGCGGCCAATTTTGTGTTTCTAGGAGAGATGGGTTTTCACCATGTTGGCCAGGCTGGTCTCGAACTCCAACAATTCTACTTCAACTATTTATTGGATACAAATATTTATGTGTGAGAAACAAGATTTTCAAGAGTGAAAGATTTAAAAACGACTTAATTGTACATCAGTAAGAGGCTGGCTAACTAAATCAGAGTACGTTCATCCTTACAGAAGAATACTATGCAGCTAGAACAAAACCAAATGGAGGAAACTCTTCCAAATGGTAACTTGGAATGATGTTCAAGACTTATTGTAAAATAAGTTTACAGTAAGGTGTAAGGTACATTATGGCAAAATTCTCTCAGAAATGTGTGTGTGTGGATTTCAAGTCATCCCAGTCCTAGAACATTGTGCTCTTTAGAGATGCCATACCTGTCTTTCCCTTTGTAATATCAAAGCAGTAATATCTTCTCTGGAGGCTTGTTGGGTGAATTGAATGGAAGAAAGTTAAGGAGGTACCAGAACCATTGCTGTTTCCCCTCCGTAGCCCTGCCACCCACTAAAGAAAGTTGGATGAGATTACTTAATGATTTCCCATTAAGTTGTATTTCCAAATATCATGATTACCATTTGAATGTAGTTGGTATGGAGCTTCGTGAGTGTGTGCTTCGTTTATTATGCATCACGTTCAGCTCCTTGTTATTTGCCTCCTAGTTATCATAGTAAAACTCTACTCCTCTACTCCGAGGAGCCCCTACCATCCGTATCGTCACTTTCCGGCCCAGCACTCTTCATGCTCGTTCGTTTAAAGCATTCTACATTGGGCAAATGAATCTTGGAAGGCAAAAGCTACTGAATTTAGCGAGTTTGTGGAGGCGTTCCCACCGATCAGCCAGGTGGAGTTCCACACACCCGATGACTGCACAACTCCTATAAGGCAGCAATATGCTGCAAACCCAGACGGCCACTCTTCTCACCCCTCGTCCCTTTGCTGTTCTGGATAATGAGGTCAATAGTCACCTAGGCAACTTGCAAAACTAACTGAAATGGAGAAAGGCCTTCCGGCTGGTGACTAGCCGAGGTCCACCTGGCCCCAATAAGCTGCTGAACAAGAAGGGCTGCCAGAAATTTCCCCCTAGGGAATTTGGTGGAGACGAAGACCTGCTCACTGGACAACGGTTCCTCCCAGGATACCCCCAAGCTGAAGAAGCGGGCTCTGAGCCACCCCCTTTCACCCTCCTTTTCCCCACCCTGGCCTGCTGAAGGTGCGCGTCAGGATGCGGACTACTGAGCCCTAAAGAAATAAGTCCTTCCACTTTGACCCCACGGAGGATTGCCTGTGCGGATCTTCAACGAGTCTACCAGTGTCTAGACACGGGAGCAGTTCTGTCTGGCACAGCAGCTCCCTCAAGGAAGACAAGAGTGAGGAGAAAGGAAACTCAAGTCTGACCATTCTGTCCTGGGAGACAAGAGGAGGATCTCATCTCTCATCTTTCCAAGCAAGGCAACGAGACTTTCTCTCATCTTTCCAAGCAAGGCAAGGAGACTTTTTCTCATGAGGAAACAAAAAGAAGTTGGAAGGAACGAAACCAGCCTGGAAGGTGAATTCCTAAGGATTGCCCATTGAAACTGACAAAATGGCCCTTGTTTGACGAGAGGAATGAGCAGAGCATTGATGTGGTCAAAAAGGACTCGAGTGAGACTTTCCCAGCATGTTTCTACCAAAGCTTTGTCTAAGTTTCGCAAAACACTCTCCTAATAAGCAGATGTTTGGCTCTTCAGAAAGTCAACATGCAAAATGCCTTGAGCGTCCCATAACACTGATGCCATGATGTTGCCTTTGGTCTGCCCTCCTTTTCCTTTGACTGGACCACTGCCATCTCTTGGTAGCCATCGCTTTGATGACGCTTTGTCTTCAGGATCATATTGGCAAAGCCATGTTCCAAATTCCGGTTACAATTTGTCAAACAGGTGCCCCAGGATCGTGATCCCTCCTGTTGAAAATTTCCACTGATAGCTCTCGTCGTCACTGCAGCTGATCTGGGCACAATGGTTTTCACAGCCACTGCAGGATTCATCTTCCACATCTTCTCATCTCTTCTTGAAACAAGCCATACCTCCGTAAAGAGTTGATTTCTTTGGGCTAGTGTCCTTAGAAGCTTTTCTTCAAACATCAATGATTTCTTCATTCTTCCACCCAAGCTTCACCGTCAATTGGATGTTTGCACTTGCTGCAATTTTAGCGGAATTCAAGTTGCACTGATAGGAGGCCTTTTCAGTGGATGTCTCATCCTTCTTAGTGCCTCCAATGAGATCCAGTTCAGAAAGGTTGTAAGAAGTTAGTACATGTTTATTTTAGTGAAAACGAATTGAAATCCATGCATAGATTTCTCACCATGTACATTTCCTATGAACTTTCGGAAGACCCCCTGTACTGAATATTGCCCAAATCCTGGGAGAGAAGTGGATGCGGTCCACTTCCTGTCTTCAGTTTGCCCACAGTGGAGGAGTGCACAGAGCAGGGAAAGGCAGCCCCAGAGAGAGGCATGCCCTCCAGCATGCAGCAGACTGCTGGCCCAGTCCTGGCTCCATGGGTTGCTGTGTGGGCCCAGCAAGCTGACCAACCTCCCTGAACCTTAATTTAATCCTAGGTAGCCCAATTCCACTCGCTATTATAGGACTGCTGTGCAGGGACAGTCAATTAACTTAAGAAAAGGAACCTAGCTCCAAGGTTGGCAACCGGGAATTCCAGTTGATTCCATGGGCGGACCCCCTGAGGAATTCCCAAGCTGAAGTCTCGTGGAAGATGAGGTTCAGTGTGACTAGACTGAAGCACCAATCCAATGAAGGGGAAGTCCCACCCACTCTGCCCTGTGCCTGTATAAAGGTGAGGCGGGGCGGCCGCGCCACTCATTGAAGCCGCCAGTTGGGAGAGGAGCAGAGCCAGGCCGGTGCTCCCGAAGGCAGCAAGATGTTGCGAGCCACAGCTCCCTGCTGGTTCCCACCTGCATACCCAGAAGCTAAGAAGGTGGCCGAGGAGGCGGCCCACGAGGCAAGCCGCCATTTGGGAGAGGAGCAGAGCCAGGTCGGTGTTCCCGAAGGCAGCAAGATGTTGCGAGCCACAGCTCCCTGCTGGTTCCCACCTGCATGCCCAGAAGCCAAGAAGGTGGCCGAGGAGGCGGCCCTCGAGGCAAGCCGCCAGTTGGGAGAGGAGCAGAGCCAGGCCGGTGCTCCCGAAGGCAGCAAGATGTTGCGAGCCACAGCTCCCTGCTGGTTCCCACCTGCATACCCAGAAGCTAAGAAGGTGGCCGAGGAGGCGCCCCACGAGGCAAGCCGCCATTTGGGAGTGGAGCAGAGCCAGGTCGGTGTTCCCGAAGGCAGCAAGATGTTGCGAGCCACAGCTCCCTGCTGGTTCCCTCCTGCATACCCAGAAGCCAAGAAGGTGGCCGAGGAGGCGGCCCTCGAGGCTCCAGAATTCCCACTGCCCTCTCATCAGCCTGCCCAGAGCTTCGGGCTCTGCGTGCCCCAGATGCACAACCAGGCCTCAGCACTCGTGGACATCCGGGCGGAGCCCCAGAATAGGGGTCCGGCGGTGCCCCCAGCGTGGCCCAAGATGGCGACGGAGGCGTGGTACTTCCCCGCGCAGAGGGGGTCGGCCTGCTGCTTGCCAGCCGCCCCAAGGCTGACAGAGAGGCCCTGTGGAGTCCGCATCTCAGCCCCCAGGGAGAGGAAGAGGATCGCCCACTTTCCCAGCCCCTGCTTGGTCGCAGGTCGCACCGATGCCAAGAGAACCCGGGTGGCCGGCAGCAGCCAACGCTCCAATGGCTCCAGGGTCGGCACACTGCCACGGAAGACTGGTCGCAACAGACGGGGGAGGGCATGCAAGACCTCCACCACACTCAGCTCTAAGCGAATCGTCCGTCGTCCATCCTTACCGACTTGGAAGAAACCCATTATCCTCCGAAGGTCTCGCTGCCAAGTCCCCACCGTCATCCGCCGAGGCTATCTCCAACTGTTCACCAAAGAGTGTCTCAAGTTCTGTGCCTCCCAGCAGGAGGCCGAGGAGAAGGCGCTGAACGAGGAGAAGGTGGCCTACGACTGCAGCCCCAACAAGAACATGTACCTGAATGTGGTCCTGAACACCCTCAAGAGACTGAAGGGCCTGACCCCCAGCTCCATGCCGGGCCTCAGCAGGGCCGCCCTGTACAGCCGCCTCCAGGAGTTCCTGCTCACCCAGGACCAGCTCAAGGAGAACGGCTACCCCTTCCCGCACCCCGAGCGGCCCGGAGGCGCCGTCCTCTTCACTGGCCAGGGGAAGGGGCCCGGCGACTCCTCCTGCAGGGTCTGCTGCCGTTGTGGCACCGACTATCTGGTGTCCTCCTCGGGCCGCTGTCTACGCGACCAGTTGTGTTATTATCACTGGGGGCGGGTCCGCTCCAGCCAAGTGGCTGGAGGCCGGGTTAGCCAGTACACCTGCTGTGCAGCTGCTCCTGGCTCAGTGGGCTGCCAGGTGGCAAAGCAGCACGTGCGGGACGGCCGCAAGGAGAGCCTCCATGGCTTCGTGAAGACCTTCAAGAAAGAGTTTTCCACAGACGCTTATCCAGGAATCTACGCCTTGGACTGTGAGATGTGCTACACCACGCATGGCCTGGAGCTGACCCGTGTCACCGTGGTGGACGCCGACATGCAAGTGGTGTACGACACCTTCGTCAAGCCCGACAACGAGATCGTGGACTACAACACCAGGTTTTCCGGAGTGACCGAGGCCGACGTCGCCAAGACGAGCGTCACGTTGCCCGAAGTCCAAGCCATCCTGCTGAGCTTTTTCAGCGCCCAAACCATCCTCATCGGGCACAGCCTGGAGAGCGATCTGCTGGCCCTCAAGCTGATCCACAGCACCGTGGTGGACACGGCCGTGCTCTTCCCGCACTACCTGGGTTTCCCCTACAAGCGTTCCCTCAGGAATCTCGCGGCCGACTACCTGGGACAGATCATCCAGGACAGCCAGGACGGCCACAACTCCAGCGAGGACGCAAACGCCTGCCTGCAGCTGGCGATGTGGAAGGTTCGACAGCGCGCCCAGATCCAGCCACGCCACCGGTCCGCCTCTCCCGCCGCCCTGGCCTGTCCTGAGCCCCAGGCCTCTTCCCAAACTGCCATCGATCCCGAGAGCTAGCCCTGTCCACCTCGCCGCAAAGCGAAAGAAACTGGAGCAGCCGGCGGCAGGAGAGGGCCAAAAGCCAAGACTAACCCCGACCCCGGACTCCCAGTCCCCCGGAGTCCCTGCCGCGGGCCGTCGTCCCTGTCCCCATCCCTCTGCCCCTCCCAGACCTCTGTCCTTCCACCAATGGGCTCCCCGAGGCCCCAGCCGCCACTCCCAGTCCCCGGAGACCCTGCCGCCGCCCCTGGCGCCTGTGCCCATCCCTCTGCCCCTCCCAGACCTCTGGCCTTCCACCACTAGCCTCCCCCAGCCCACCTGGACTTCCCCGGCCTCTGACAACAAGGCCAGCCCCCAGGCCCACCAGCCTCCTGATCGTCTTCGTTCTTGGGCCTCTTCCCCTTCTGTGGGGCTGTCTGAACCTCCCCTCCCCCACCCGATTTTTCCCCCGCCCCCGGGGCAGGCGCAGAATAAATGTCTGTATGAAGTTAAAAATTAAAAATAAAAAAAAAAGCTAAAAACAACTCAAAGTCCTTTGCTTTTGAATGTGCGCTTACCTGGTTTTCTCTAGAGGCACCACTGTGAGGTGGCTCAAGCCCTTAGGCTCTGGAGTTAGACATCTGGGTTCCCATTCCAATTCCACCACTGACTAGCTTTGTCATATTGGACGCATAACCTTTTTGCGCTTCTACTTCTTGATCTTTCAAGTGTCATCAGAAGATAATTAGACACCCACACAATAGCAATGGGAGATTTTAACACCCCACCGTCAACATGAAACAGATCAACGAGACAGAAAGTTGAAAAGGATATCCAGGAACTGAACTTAGCTCTGCACCAAGCAGACTGAATAGACATCTACATTAACTCTCCACCCCAAATCAACAGAATATACATTCTTCTCAGCACCACATCACACTTATTCCAAAACTGACCACATAGTTGGAAGGAAAGCACTCCTCCGCAAATGCAAAAGAACAGAAATTACAACCAACTGTCTCTCAGACCCCAGGGCAGTCAAACTGGACCTCAGGATGAAGAAACTCACTCAAAACCGCTCAACTACACGGAAACGGAGCAATCTGCTCCTGAGTGACTACTGGGTACATAGCGAAATGAAGACAGAATAAAGATGTTCTTTGAAACCAATGAGAACAAAGACACAACATACCAGAATCTCTGGGATACATTGAAAGCAGTGTGTAGAGGGAAACGTAGCATTAAATGCCCACAAGAGAAAGCAGGAAAGATCTAAAATGGACACCCTCACGTCCCAATTCAAAGAACCAGGGAAGCAAGAGCAAACACAATGCCTGAATCAGTCAGTCAACTTCCAACAGGGCTCCAAGAGAGAATGAACCACCATGCCTCTTTAAATCCACGTTTCTATTTGGAATCTTCAATGAGAGATGAGACACTAAGCAGCTAGTTTTGGTGGAATGGCTGATTTTGTCAATGTTTTCGGTGTGTGAGTGTGTGTGTGTGTGTATGTATAGATAACTAAATTAAACTGATAATCTGGATGCTTACATTTCCATTCATTTAATTTGTGTATGTGAGCCCACGCACACGTATATACACACACACTAACACTTCCAGAACACTGACTTAGTGAAGAACTGGATTTCCAGTGTGTCAGACAAATTTCAGAAAGCGCTGAAGAAGGGCATTTCTGATGGATTTCACCGTTCCTGGAATTTTATTTTCCTTTATAACTTAGAGTTCTTCTCTGGAGATTTAATAGATAAAAGTCTTTTGCAGTGTACGTTATTTCATTTTATTTTTATAATTTATTTAAATTGTCATTTTAAATTGACAGATAAAAATGATATATATTTATGGTGTACAACATGATGTTTCATATATGTATACATTGTGGAATGACACAAAAATCAAGCTAATGAACACATTCGTTTCCTCACATACTGATTTTATGGTGATGAGAACATGTTTCAAATCTACTCTGATAGCACATTTCAAGTATACAGTACATAGTTACCCACTGTGGTTGCCGTGCTGTTCAACATATCTCTAGAACTATTCGTATCTGAAATTTTGTATCATTAGACTAACATCTCCCAATCCCTCCCCGGCCCCTGCCTCGGGTAAGCAGCGTTCTGCTCTCTACGACTCTGAGTTCCACTTTTTTACATTGCACATAGAAGTGAGATCGTGCAGTATTTGTATTTCTGTGTTTGCTTTTTAAAACTTTATGATGTATTGATGTATTTTTTCAGACAGTGTCGGAGTCTGTCACCAAGGCTGGAGTTCAGTGACACAAACACGGCTCACCACGGCCTCCACCTCCCGGGGTCAAGAGATCCTCCCACTTCAGCCTCCTGAGTAGCTAGGACTACAGGCGTCCAACACCACACCTGGCTAATTTTTGTATTTTTTGTAGAGATGGTTGATCTCCAACTCCTGGGCTCAACTCTTCCTCCTCCTTTCTCCTCCCAAAGTCCTGGGATTACAGGCCTGAGCCACTGTGTCTGGCCTTTGCTTTATTTCACACAGTAGAACATCCTCTAGGCCCATTCATGTTGCTAATGATAAGATTTCTTTCTTTTTCAAGGCTGAATAGGATTCTATTGGATATATGTACCTATATAGATAGAGAGATAGATAGATAGATATTTATTATTATTGTTTTGGGGGAGATATGGTTTCGCTCGTGTTCCCCAGGCTGGAGTGCAGTGGCATGATTTCGGCTCACTACAACCTCTGCCTCCCAGGCTGAAGTGATTCTCCTGCCTCAGCTGAGATTAAAGGCATGTCCCATCATGTGCGGCCAATTTTGTGTTTCTAGGAGAGATGGGTTTTCACCATGTTGGCCAGGCTGGTCTCGAACTCCAACAATTCTACTTCAACTATTTATTGGATACAAATATTTATGTGTGAGAAACAAGATTTTCAAGAGTGAAAGATTTAAAAACGACTTAATTGTACATCAGTAAGAGGCTGGCTAACTAAATCAGAGTACGTTCATCCTTACAGAAGAATACTATGCAGCTAGAACAAAACCAAATGGAGGAAACTCTTCCAAATGGTAACTTGGAATGATGTTCAAGACTTATTGTAAAATAAGTTTACAGTAAGGTGTAAGGTACCTTATGGCAAAATTCTCTCAGAAATGTGTGTGTGTGGATTTCAAGTCATCCCAGTCCTAGAACATTGTGCTCTTTAGAGATGCCATACCTGTCTTTCCCTTTGTAATATCAAAGCAGTAATATCTTCTCTGGAGGCTTGTTGGGTGAATTTAATGGAAGAAAGTTAAGGAGGTACCAGAACCATTGCTGTTTCCCCTCCGTAGCCCTGCCACCCACTAAAGAAAGTTGGATGAGATTACTTAATGATTTCCCATTAAGTTGTATTTCCAAATATCATGATTACCATTTGAATGTAGTTGGTATGGAGCTTCGTGAGTGTGTGCTTCGTTTATTATGCATCACGTTCAGCTCCTTGTTATTTGCCTCCTAGTTATCATAGTAAAACTCTACTCCTCTACTCCGAGGAGCCCCTACCATGCGTATCGTCACTTTCCGGCCCAGCACTCTTCATGCTCGTTCGTTTAAAGCATTCTACATTGGGCAAATGAATCTTGGAAGGCAAAAGCTACTGAATTTAGCGAGTTTGTGGAGGCGTTCCCACCGATCAGCCAGGTGGAGTTCCACACACCCGATGACTGCACAACTCCTATAAGGCAGCAATATGCTGCAAACCCAGACGGCCACTCTTCTCACCCCTCGTCCCTTTGCTGTTCTGGATAATGAGGTCAATAGTCACCTAGGCAACTTGCAAAACTAACTGAAATGGAGAAAGGCCTTCCGGCTGGTGACTAGCCGAGGTCCACCTGGCCCCAATAAGCTGCTGAACAAGAAGGGCTGCCAGAAATTTCCCCCTAGGGAATTTGGTGGAGACGAAGACCTGCTCACTGGACAACGGTTCCTCCCAGGATACCCCCAAGCTGAAGAAGCGGGCTCTGAGCCACCCCCTTTCACCCTCCTTTTCCCCACCCTGGCCTGCTGAAGGTGCGCGTCAGGATGCGGACTACTGAGCCCTAAAGAAATAAGTCCTTCCACTTTGACCCCACGGAGGATTGCCTGCGCGGATCTTCAACGAGTCTACCAGTGTCTAGACACGGGAGCAGTTCTGTCTGGCACAGCAGCTCCCTCAAGGAAGACAAGAGTGAGGAGAAAGGAAACTCAAGTCTGACCATTCTGTCCTGGGAGACAAGAGGAGGATCTCATCTCTCATCTTTCCAAGCAAGGCAACGAGACTTTCTCTCATCTTTCCAAGCAAGGCAAGGAGACTTTTTCTCATGAGGAAACAAAAAGAAGTTGGAAGGAACGAAACCAGCCTGGAAGGTGAATTCCTAAGGATTGCCCATTGAAACTGACAAAATGGCCCTTGTTTGACGAGAGGAATGAGCAGAGCATTGATGTGGTCAAAAAGGACTCGAGTGAGACTTTCCCAGCATGTTTCTACCAAAGCTTTGTCTAAGTTTCGCAAAACACTCTCCTAATAAGCAGATGTTTGGCTCTTCAGAAAGTCAACATGCAAAATGCCTTGAGCGTCCCATAACACTGATGCCATGATGTTGCCTTTGGTCTGCCCTCCTTTTCCTTTGACTGGACCACTGCCATCTCTTGGTAGCCATCGCTTTGATGACGCTTTGTCTTCAGGATCATATTGGCAAAGCCATGTTCCAAATTCCGGTTACAATTTGTCAAACAGGTGCCCCAGGATCGTGATCCCTCCTGTTGAAAATTTCCACTGATAGCTCTCGTCGTCACTGCAGCTGATCTGGGCACAATGGTTTTCACAGCCACTGCAGGATTCATCTTCCACATCTTCTCATCTCTTCTTGAAACAAGCCATACCTCCGTAAAGAGTTGATTTCTTTGGGCTAGTGTCCTTAGAAGCTTTTCTTCAAACATCAATGATTTCTTCATTCTTCCACCCAAGCTTCACCGTCAATTGGATGTTTCCTCTTGCTGCAATTTTAGCGGAATTCAAGTTGCACTCATAGGAGGCCTTTTCAGTGGATGTCTCATCCTTCTTAGTGCCTCCAATGAGATCCAGTTCAGAAAGGTTGTAAGAAGTTAGTACATGTTTATTTTAGTGAAAACGAATTGAAATCCATGCATAGATTTCTCACCATGTACATTTTCTATGAACTTTCGGAAGACCCCCTGTACTGAATATTGCCCAAATCCTGGGAGAGAAGTGGATGCGGTCCACTTCCTGTCTTCAGTTTGCCCACAGTGGAGGAGTGCACAGAGCAGGGAAAGGCAGCCCCAGAGAGAGGCATGCCCTCCAGCATGCAGCAGACTGCTGGCCCAGTCCTGGCTCCATGGGTTGCTGTGTGGGCCCAGCAAGCTGACCAACCTCCCTGAACCTTAATTTAATCCTAGGTAGCCCAATTCCACTCGCTATTATAGGACTGCTGTGCAGGGACAGTCAATTAACTTAAGAAAAGGAACCTAGCTCCAAGGTTGGCAACCGGGAATTCCAGTTGATTCCATGGGCGGACCCCCTGAGGAATTCCCAAGCTGAAGTCTCGTGGAAGATGAGGTTCAGTGTGACTAGACTGAAGCACCAATCCAATGAAGGGGAAGTCCCACCCACTCTGCCCTGTGCCTGTATAAAGGTGAGGCGGGGCGGCCGCGCCACTCATTGAAGCCGCCAGTTGGGAGAGGAGCAGAGCCAGGCCGGTGCTCCCGAAGGCAGCAAGATGTTGCGAGCCACAGCTCCCTGCTGGTTCCCACCTGCATACCCAGAAGCTAAGAAGGTGGCCGAGGAGGCGGCCCACGAGGCAAGCCGCCATTTGGGAGAGGAGCAGATCCAGGTCGGTGTTCCCGAAGGCAGCAAGATGTTGCGAGCCACAGCTCCCTGCTGGTTCCCACCTGCATGCCCAGAAGCCAAGAAGGTGGCCGAGGAGGCGGCCCTCGAGGCAAGCCGCCAGTTGGGAGAGGAGCAGAGCCAGGCCGGTGCTCCCGAAGGCAGCAAGATGTTGCGAGCCACAGCTCCCTGCTGGTTCCCACCTGCATACCCAGAAGCTAAGAAGGTGGCCGAGGAGGCGCCCCACGAGGCAAGCCGCCATTTGGGGGTGGAGCAGAGCCAGGTCGGTGTTCCCGAAGGCAGCAAGATGTTGCGAGCCACAGCTCCCTGCTGGTTCCCTCCTGCATACCCAGAAGCCAAGAAGGTGGCCGAGGAGGCGGCCCTCGAGGCTCCAGAATTCCCACTGCCCTCTCATCAGCCTGCCCAGAGCTTCGGGCTCTGCGTGCCCCAGATGCACAACCAGGCCTCAGCACTCGTGGACATCCGGGCGGAGCCCCAGAATAGGGGTCCGGCGGTGCCCCCAGCGTGGCCCAAGATGGCGACGGAGGCGTGGTACTTCCCCGCGCAGAGGGGGTCGGCCTGCTGCTTGCCAGCCGCCCCAAGGCTGACAGAGAGGCCCTGTGGAGTCCGCATCTCAGCCCCCAGGGAGAGGAAGAGGATCGCCCACTTTCCCAGCCCCTGCTTGGTCGCAGGTCGCACCGATGCCAAGAGAACCCGGGTGGCCGGCAGCAGCCAACGCTCCAATGGCTCCAGGGTCGGCACACAGCCACGGAAGACTGGTCGCAACAGACGGGGGAGGGCATGCAAGACCTCCACCACACTCAGCTCTAAGCGAATCGTCCGTCGTCCATCCTTACCGACTTGGAAGAAACCCATTATCCTCCGAAGGTCTCGCTGCCAAGTCCCCACCGTCATCCGCCGAGGCTATCTCCAACTGTTCACCAAAGAGTGTCTCAAGTTCTGCGCCTCCCAGCAGGAGGCCGAGGAGAAGGCGCTGAACGAGGAGAAGGTGGCCTACGACTGCAGCCCCAACAAGAACATGTACCTGAATGTGGTCCTGAACACCCTCAAGAGACTGAAGGGCCTGACCCCCAGCTCCATGCCGGGCCTCAGCAGGGCCGCCCTGTACAGCCGCCTCCAGGAGTTCCTGCTCACCCAGGACCAGCTCAAGGAGAACGGCTACCCCTTCCCGCACCCCGAGCGGCCCGGAGGCGCCGTCCTCTTCACTGGCCAGGGGAAGGGGCCCGGCGACTCCTCCTGCAGGGTCTGCTGCCGTTGTGGCACCGACTACCTGGTGTCCTCCTCGGGCCGCTGTCTACGCGACCAGTTGTGTTATTATCACTGGGGGCGGGTCCGCTCCAGCCAAGTGGCTGGAGGCCGGGTTAGCCAGTACACCTGCTGTGCAGCTGCTCCTGGCTCAGTGGGCTGCCAGGTGGCAAAGCAGCACGTGCGGGACGGCCGCAAGGAGAGCCTCCATGGCTTCGTGAAGACCTTCAAGAAAGAGTTTTCCACAGATGCTTATCCAGGAATCTACGCCTTGGACTGTGAGATGTGCTACACCACGCATGGCCTGGAGCTGACCCGCGTCACCGTGGTGGACGCCGACATGCAAGTGGTGTACGACACCTTCGTCAAGCCCGACAACGAGATCGTGGACTACAACACCAGGTTTTCCGGAGTGACCGAGGCCGACGTCGCCAAGACGAGCGTCACGTTGCCCGAAGTCCAAGCCATCCTGCTGAGCTTTTCCAGCGCCCAAACCATCCTCATCGGGCACAGCCTGGAGAGCGATCTGCTGGCCCTCAAGCTGATCCACAGCACCGTGGTGGACACGGCCGTGCTCTTCCCGCACTACCTGGGTTTCCCCTACAAGCGTTCCCTCAGGAATCTCGCGGCCGACTACCTGGGACAGATCATCCAGGACAGCCAGGACGGCCACAACTCCAGCGAGGACGCAAACGCCTGCCTGCAGCTGGCGATGTGGAAGGTTCGACAGCGCGCCCAGATCCAGCCACGCCACCGGTCCGCCTCTCCCGCCGCCCTGGCCTGTCCTGAGCCCCAGGCCTCTTCCCAAACTGCCATCGATCCCGAGAGCTAGCCCTGTCCACCTCGCCGCAAAGCGAAAGAAACTGGAGCAGCCGGCGGCAGGAGAGGGCCAAAAGCCAAGACTAACCCCGACCCCGGACTCCCAGTCCCCCGGAGTCCCTGCCGCGGGCCGTCGTCCCTGTCCCCATCCCTCTGCCCCTCCCAGACCTCTGTCCTTCCACCAATGGGCTCCCCGAGGCCCCAGCCGCCACTCCCAGTCCCCGGAGACCCTGCCGCCGCCCCTGGCGCCTGTGCCCATCCCTCTGCCCCTCCCAGACCTCTGGCCTTCCACCACTAGCCTCCCCCAGCCCACCTGGACTTCCCCGGCCTCTGACAACAAGGCCAGCCCCCAGGCCCACCAGCCTCCTGATCGTCTTCGTTCTTGGGCCTCTTCCCCTTCTGTGGGGCTGTCTGAACCTCCCCTCCCCCACCCGATTTTTCCCCCGCCCCCGGGGCAGGCGCAGAATAAATGTCTGTATGAAGTTAAAAATTAAAAATAAAAAAAAAAGCTAAAAACAACTCAAAGTCCTTTGCTTTTGAATGTGCGCTTACCTGGTTTTCTCTAGAGGCACCACTGTGAGGTGGCTCAAGCCCTTAGGCTCTGGAGTTAGACATCTGGGTTCCCATTCCAATTCCACCACTGACTAGCTTTGTCATATTGGACGCATAACCTTTTTGCGCTTCTACTTCTTGATCTTTCAAGTGTCATCAGAAGATAATTAGACACCCACACAATAGCAATGGGAGATTTTAACACCCCACCGTCAACATGAAACAGATCAACGAGACAGAAAGTTGAAAAGGATATCCAGGAACTGAACTTAGCTCTGCACCAAGCAGACCGAATAGACATCTACATTAACTCTCCACCCCAAATCAACAGAATATACATTCTTCTCAGCACCACATCACACTTATTCCAAAACTGACCACATAGTTGGAAGGAAAGCACTCCTCCGCAAATGCAAAAGAACAGAAATTACAACCAACTGTCTCTCAGACCCCAGGGCAGTCAAACTGGACCTCAGGATGAAGAAACTCACTCAAAACCGCTCAACTACACGGAAACGGAGCAATCTGCTCCTGAGTGACTACTGGGTACATAGCGAAATGAAGACAGAATAAAGATGTTCTTTGAAACCAATGAGAACAAAGACACAACATACCAGAATCTCTGGGATACATTGAAAGCAGTGTGTAGAGGGAAACGTAGCATTAAATGCCCACAAGAGAAAGCAGGAAAGATCTAAAATGGACACCCTCACGTCCCAATTCAAAGAACCAGGGAAGCAAGAGCAAACACAATGCCTGAATCAGTCAGTCAACTTCCAACAGGGCTCCAAGAGAGAATGAACCACCATGCCTCTTTAAATCCACGTTTCTATTTGGAATCTTCAATGAGAGATGAGACACTAAGCAGCTAGTTTTGGTGGAATGGCTGATTTTGTCAATGTTTTCGGTGTGTGAGTGTGTGTGTGTGTGTATGTATAGATAACTAAATTAAACTGATAATCTGGATGCTTACATTTCCATTCATTTAATTTGTGTATGTGAGCCCACGCACACGTATATACACACACACTAACACTTCCAGAACACTGACTTAGTGAAGAACTGGATTTCCAGTGTGTCAGACAAATTTCAGAAAGCGCTGAAGAAGGGCATTTCTGATGGATTTCACCGTTCCTGGAATTTTATTTTCCTTTATAACTTAGAGTTCTTCTCTGGAGATTTAATAGATAAAAGTCTTTTGCAGTGTACGTTACTTCATTTTATTTTTATAATTTATTTAAATTGTCATTTTAAATTGACAGATAAAAATGATATATATTTATGGTGTACAACATGATGTTTCATATATGTATACATTGTGGAATGACACAAAAATCAAGCTAATTAACACATTCGTTTCCTCACATACTGATTTTATGGTGATGAGAACATGTTTCAAATCTACTCTGATAGCACATTTCAAGTATACAGTACATAGTTACCCACTGTGGTTGCCGTGCTGTTCAACATATCTCTAGAACTATTCGTATCTGAAATTTTGTATCATTAGACTAACATCTCCCAATCCCTCCCCGGCCCCTGCCTCGGGTAAGCAGCGTTCTGCTCTCTACGACTCTGAGTTCCACTTTTTTACATTGCACATAGAAGTGAGATCGTGCAGTATTTGTATTTCTGTGTTTGCTTTTTAAAACTTTATGATGTATTGATGTATTTTTTCAGACAGTGTCGGAGTCTGTCACCAAGGCTGGAGTACAGTGACACAAACACGGCTCACCACGGCCTCCACCTCCCGGGGTCAAGAGATCCTCCCACTTCAGCCTCCTGAGTAGCTAGGACTACAGGCGTCCAACACCACACCTGGCTAATTTTTGTATTTTTTGTAGAGATGGTTGATCTCCAACTCCTGGGCTCAACTCTTCCTCCTCCCTTCTCCTCCCAAAGTCCTGGGATTACAGGCCTGAGCCACTGTGTCTGGCCTTTGCTTTATTTCACACAGTAGAACATCCTCTAGGCTCATTCATGTTGCTAATGATAAGATTTCTTTCTTTTTCAAGGCTGAATAGGATTCTATTGGATATATGTACCTATATAGATAGAGAGATAGATAGATAGACATTTATTATTATTGTTTTGGGGGGGATATGGTTTCGCTCGTGTTCCCCAGGCTGGAGTGCAGTGGCATGATTTCGGCTCACTACAACCTCTGCCTCCCAGGCTGAAGTGATTCTCCTGCCTCAGCTGAGATTAAAGGCATGTCCCATCATGTGCGGCCAATTTTGTGTTTCTAGGAGAGATGGGTTTTCACCATGTTGGCCAGGCTGGTCTCGAACTCCAACAATTCTACTTCAACTATTTATTGGATACAAATATTTATGTGTGAGAAACAAGATTTTCAAGAGTGAAAGATTTAAAAACGACTTAATTGTACATCAGTAAGAGGCTGGCTAACTAAATCAGAGTACGTTCATCCTTACAGAAGAATACTATGCAGCTAGAACAAAACCAAATGGAGGAAACTCTTCCAAATGGTAACTTGGAATGATGTTCAAGACTTATTGTAAAATAAGTTTACAGTAAGGTGTAAGGTACCTTATGGCAAAATTCTCTCAGAAATGTGTGTGTGTGGATTTCAAGTCATCCCAGTCCTAGAACATTGTGCTCTTTAGAGATGCCATACCTGTCTTTCCCTTTGTAATATCAAAGCAGTAATATCTTCTCTGGAGGCTTGTTGGGTGAATTGAATGGAAGAAAGTTAAGGAGGTACCAGAACCATTGCTGTTTCCCCTCCGTAGCCCTGCCACCCACTAAAGAAAGTTGGATGAGATTACTTAATGATTTCCCATTAAGTTGTATTTCCAAATATCATGATTACCATTTGAATGTAGTTGGTATGGAGCTTCGTGAGTGTGTGCTTCGTTTATTATGCATCACGTTCAGCTCCTTGTTATTTGCCTCCTAGTTATCATAGTAAAACTCTACTCCTCTACTCCGAGGAGCCCCTACCATCCGTATCGTCACTTTCCGGCCCAGCACTCTTCATGCTCGTTCGTTTAAAGCATTCTACATTGGGCAAATGAATCTTGGAAGGCAAAAGCTACTGAATTTAGCGAGTTTGTGGAGGCGTTCCCACCGATCAGCCAGGTGGAGTTCCACACACCCGATGACTGCACAACTCCTATAAGGCAGCAATATGCTGCAAACCCAGACGGCCACTCTTCTCACCCCTCGTCCCTTTGCTGTTCTGGATAATGAGGTCAATAGTCACCTAGGCAACTTGCAAAACTAACTGAAATGGAGAAAGGCCTTCCGGCTGGTGACTAGCCGAGGTCCACCTGGCCCCAATAAGCTGCTGAACAAGAAGGGCTGCCAGAAATTTCCCCCTAGGGAATTTGGTGGAGACGAAGACCTGCTCACTGGACAACGGTTCCTCCCAGGATACCCCCAAGCTGAAGAAGCGGGCTCTGAGCCACCCCCTTTCACCCTCCTTTTCCCCACCCTGGCCTGCTGAAGGTGCGCGTCAGGATGCGGACTACTGAGCCCTAAAGAAATAAGTCCTTCCACTTTGACCCCACGGAGGATTGCCTGTGCGGATCTTCAACGAGTCTACCAGTGTCTAGACACGGGAGCAGTTCTGTCTGGCACAGCAGCTCCCTCAAGGAAGACAAGAGTGAGGAGAAAGGAAACTCAAGTCTGACCATTCTGTCCTGGGAGACAAGAGGAGGATCTCATCTCTCATCTTTCCAAGCAAGGCAACGAGACTTTCTCTCATCTTTCCAAGCAAGGCAAGGAGACTTTTTCTCATGAGGAAACAAAAAGAAGTTGGAAGGAACGAAACCAGCCTGGAAGGTGAATTCCTAAGGATTGCCCATTGAAACTGACAAAATGGCCCTTGTTTGACGAGAGGAATGAGCAGAGCATTGATGTGGTCAAAAAGGACTCGAGTGAGACTTTCCCAGCATGTTTCTACCAAAGCTTTGTCTAAGTTTCGCAAAACACTCTCCTAATAAGCAGATGTTTGGCTCTTCAGAAAGTCAACATGCAAAATGCCTTGAGCGTCCCATAACACTGATGCCATGATGTTGCCTTTGGTCTGCCCTCCTTTTCCTTTGACTGGACCACTGCCATCTCTTGGTAGCCATCGCTTTGATGACGCTTTGTCTTCAGGATCATATTGGCAAAGCCATGTTCCAAATTCCGGTTACAATTTGTCAAACAGGTGCCCCAGGATCGTGATCCCTCCTGTTGAAAATTTCCACTGATAGCTCTCGTCGTCACTGCAGCTGATCTGGGCACAATGGTTTTCACAGCCACTGCAGGATTCATCTTCCACATCTTCTCATCTCTTCTTGAAACAAGCCATACCTCCGTAAAGAGTTGATTTCTTTGGGCTAGTGTCCTTAGAAGCTTTTCTTCAAACATCAATGATTTCTTCATTCTTCCACCCAAGCTTCACCGTCAATTGGATGTTTGCTCTTGCTGCAATTTTAGCGGAATTCAAGTTGCACTGATAGGAGGCCTTTTCAGTGGATGTCTCATCCTTCTTAGTGCCTCCAATGAGATCCAGTTCAGAAAGGTTGTAAGAAGTTAGTACATGTTTATTTTAGTGAAAACGAATTGAAATCCATGCATAGATTTCTCACCATGTACATTTTCTATGAACTTTCGGAAGACCCCCTGTACTGAATATTGCCCAAATCCTGGGAGAGAAGTGGATGCGGTCCACTTCCTGTCTTCAGTTTGCCCACAGTGGAGGAGTGCACAGAGCAGGGAAAGGCAGCCCCAGAGAGAGGCATGCCCTCCAGCATGCAGCAGACTGCTGGCCCAGTCCTGGCTCCATGGGTTGCTGTGTGGGCCCAGCAAGCTGACCAACCTCCCTGAACCTTAATTTAATCCTAGGTAGCCCAATTCCACTCGCTATTATAGGACTGCTGTGCAGGGACAGTCAATTAACTTAAGAAAAGGAACCTAGCTCCAAGGTTGGCAACCGGGAATTCCAGTTGATTCCATGGGCGGACCCCCTGAGGAATTCCCAAGCTGAAGTCTCGTGGAAGATGAGGTTCAGTGTGACTAGACTGAAGCACCAATCCAATGAAGGGGAAGTCCCACCCACTCTGCCCTGTGCCTGTATAAAGGTGAGGCGGGGCGGCCGCGCCACTCATTGAAGCCGCCAGTTGGGAGAGGAGCAGAGCCAGGCCGGTGCTCCCGAAGGCAGCAAGATGTTGCGAGCCACAGCTCCCTGCTGGTTCCCACCTGCATACCCAGAAGCTAAGAAGGTGGCCGAGGAGGCGGCCCACGAGGCAAGCCGCCATTTGGGAGAGGAGCAGAGCCAGGTCGGTGTTCCCGAAGGCAGCAAGATGTTGCGAGCCACAGCTCCCTGCTGGTTCCCACCTGCATGCCCAGAAGCCAAGAAGGTGGCCGAGGAGGCGGCCCTCGAGGCAAGCCGCCAGTTGGGAGAGGAGCAGAGCCAGGCCGGTGCTCCCGAAGGCAGCAAGATGTTGCGAGCCACAGCTCCCTGCTGGTTCCCACCTGCATACCCAGAAGCTAAGAAGGTGGCCGAGGAGGTGCCCCACGAGGCAAGCCGCCATTTGGGAGTGGAGCAGAGCCAGGTCGGTGTTCCCGAAGGCAGCAAGATGTTGCGAGCCACAGCTCCCTGCTGGTTCCCTCCTGCATACCCAGAAGCCAAGAAGGTGGCCGAGGAGGCGGCCCTCGAGGCTCCAGAATTCCCACTGCCCTCTCATCAGCCTGCCCAGAGCTTCGGGCTCTGCGTGCCCCAGATGCACAACCAGGCCTCAGCACTCGTGGACATCCGGGCGGAGCCCCAGAATAGGGGTCCGGCGGTGCCCCCAGCGTGGCCCAAGATGGCGACGGAGGCGTGGTACTTCCCCACGCAGAGGGGGTCGGCCTGCTGCTTGCCAGCCGCCCCAAGGCTGACAGAGAGGCCCTGTGGAGTCCGCATCTCAGCCCCCAGGGAGAGGAAGAGGATCGCCCACTTTCCCAGCCCCTGCTTGGTCGCAGGTCGCACCGATGCCAAGAGAACCCGGGTGGCCGGCAGCAGCCAACGCTCCAATGGCTCCAGGGTCGGCACACAGCCACGGAAGACTGGTCGCAACAGACGGGGGAGGGCATGCAAGACCTCCACCACACTCAGCTCTAAGCGAATCGTCCGTCGTCCATCCTTACCGACTTGGAAGAAACCCATTATCCTCCGAAGGTCTCGCTGCCAAGTCCCCACCGTCATCCGCCGAGGCTATCTCCAACTGTTCACCAAAGAGTGTCTCAAGTTCTGCGCCTCCCAGCAGGAGGCCGAGGAGAAGGCGCTGAACGAGGAGAAGGTGGCCTACGACTGCAGCCCCAACAAGAACATGTACCTGAATGTGGTCCTGAACACCCTCAAGAGACTGAAGGGCCTGACCCCCAGCTCCATGCCGGGCCTCAGCAGGGCCGCCCTGTACAGCCGCCTCCAGGAGTTCCTGCTCACCCAGGACCAGCTCAAGGAGAACGGCTACCCCTTCCCGCACCCCGAGCGGCCCGGAGGCGCCGTCCTCTTCACTGGCCAGGGGAAGGGGCCCGGCGACTCCTCCTGCAGGGTCTGCTGCCGTTGTGGCACCGACTACCTGGTGTCCTCCTCGGGCCGCTGTCTACGCGACCAGTTGTGTTATTATCACTGGGGGCGGGTCCGCTCCAGCCAAGTGGCTGGAGGCCGGGTTAGCCAGTACACCTGCTGTGCAGCTGCTCCTGGCTCAGTGGGCTGCCAGGTGGCGAAGCAGCACGTGCGGGACGGCCGCAAGGAGAGCCTCCATGGCTTCGTGAAGACCTTCAAGAAAGAGTTTTCCACAGACGCTTATCCAGGAATCTACGCCTTGGACTGTGAGATGTGCTACACCACGCATGGCCTGGAGCTGACCCGCGTCACCGTGGTGGACGCCGACATGCAAGTGGTGTACGACACCTTCGTCAAGCCCGACAACGAGATCGTGGACTACAACACCAGGTTTTCCGGAGTGACCGAGGCCGACGTCGCCAAGACGAGCGTCACGTTGCCCGAAGTCCAAGCCATCCTGTGAGCTTTTTCAGCGCCCAAACCATCCTCATCGGGCACAGCCTGGAGAGCGATCTGCTGGCCCTCAAGCTGATCCACAGCACCGTGGTGGACACGGCCGTGCTCTTCCCGCACTACCTGGGTTTCCCCTACAAGCGTTCCCTCAGGAATCTCGCGGCCGACTACCTGGGACAGATCATCCAGGACAGCCAGGACGGCCACAACTCCAGCGAGGACGCAAACGCCTGCCTGCAGCTGGCGATGTGGAAGGTTCGACAGCGCGCCCAGATCCAGCCACGCCACCGGTCCGCCTCTCCCGCCGCCCTGGCCTGTCCTGAGCCCCAGGCCTCTTCCCAAACTGCCATCGATCCCGAGAGCTAGCCCTGTCCACCTCGCCGCAAAGCGAAAGAAACTGGAGCAGCCGGCGGCAGGAGAGGGCCAAAAGCCAAGACTAACCCCGACCCCGGACTCCCAGTCCCCCGGAGTCCCTGCCGCGGGCCGTCGTCCCTGTCCCCATCCCTCTGCCCCTCCCATACCTCTGTCCTTCCACCAATGGGCTCCCCGAGGCCCCTGCCGCCACTCCCAGTCCCCGGAGACCCTGCCGCCGCCCCTGGCGCCTGTGCCCATCCCTCTGCTCCTCCCAGACCTCTGGCCTTCCACCACTAGCCTCCCCCAGCCCACCTGGACTTCCCCGGCCTCTGACAACAAGGCCAGCCCCCAGGCCCACCAGCCTCCTCATCGTCTTCGTTCTTGGGCCTCTTCCCCTTCTGTGGGGCTGTCTGAACCTCCCCTCCCCCACCCGATTTTTCCCCCGCCCCCGGGGCAGGCGCAGAATAAATGTCTGTATGAAGTTAAAAATTAAAAATAAAAAAAAAGCTAAAAACAACTCAAAGTCCTTTGCTTTTGAATGTGCGCTTACCTGGTTTTCTCTAGAGGCACCACTGTGAGGTGGCTCAAGCCCTTAGGCTCTGGAGTTAGACATCTGGGTTCCCATTCCAATTCCACCACTGACTAGCTTTGTCATATTGGACGCATAACCTTTTTGCGCTTCTACTTCTTGATCTTTCAAGTGTCATCAGAAGATAATTAGACACCCACACAATAGCAATGGGAGATTTTAACACCCCACCGTCAACATGAAACAGATCAACGAGACAGAAAGTTGAAAAGGATATCCAGGAACTGAACTTAGCTCTGCACCAAGCAGACCGAATAGACATCTACATTAACTCTCCACCCCAAATCAACAGAATATACATTCTTCTCAGCACCACATCACACTTATTCCAAAACTGACCACATAGTTGGAAGGAAAGCACTCCTCCGCAAATGCAAAAGAACAGAAATTACAACCAACTGTCTCTCAGACCCCAGGGCAGTCAAACTGGACCTCAGGATGAAGAAACTCACTCAAAACCGCTCAACTACACGGAAACGGAGCAATCTGCTCCTGAGTGACTACTGGGTACATAGCGAAATGAAGACAGAATAAAGATGTTCTTTGAAACCAATGAGAACAAAGACACAACATACCAGAATCTCTGGGATACATTGAAAGCAGTGTGTAGAGGGAAACGTAGCATTAAATGCCCACAAGAGAAAGCAGGAAAGATCTAAAATGGACACCCTCACGTCCCAATTCAAAGAACCAGGGAAGCAAGAGCAAACACAATGCCTGAATCAGTCAGTCAACTTCCAACAGGGCTCCAAGAGAGAATGAACCACCATGCCTCTTTAAATCCACGTTTCTATTTGGAATCTTCAATGAGAGATGAGACACTAAGCAGCTAGTTTTGGTGGAATGGCTGATTTTGTCAATGTTTTCGGTGTGTGAGTGTGTGTGTGTGTGTATGTATAGATAACTAAATTAAACTGATAATCTGGATGCTTACATTTCCATTCATTTAATTTGTGTATGTGAGCCCACGCACACGTATATACACACACACTAACACTTCCAGAACACTGACTTAGTGAAGAACTGGATTTCCAGTGTGTCAGACAAATTTCAGAAAGCGCTGAAGAAGGGCATTTCTGATGGATTTCACCGTTCCTGGAATTTTATTTTCCTTTATAACTTAGAGTTCTTCTCTGGAGATTTAATAGATAAAAGTCTTTTGCAGTGTACGTTATTTCATTTTATTTTTATAATTTATTTAAATTGTCATTTTAAATTGACAGATAAAAATGATATATATTTATGGTGTACAACATGATGTTTCATATATGTATACATTGTGGAATGACACAAAAATCAAGCTAATTAACACATTCGTTTCCTCACATACTGATTTTATGGCGATGAGAACATGTTTCAAATCTACTCTGATAGCACATTTCAAGTATACAGTACATAGTTACCCACTGTGGTTGCCGTGCTGTTCAACATATCTCTAGAACTATTCGTATCTGAAATTTTGTATCATTAGACTAACATCTCCCAATCCCTCCCCGGCCCCTGCCTCGGGTAAGCAGCGTTCTGCTCTCTACGACTCT
Organism: Pongo pygmaeus; assembly: GCF_028885625.2. Classification (NCBI taxonomy): domain Eukaryota; kingdom Metazoa; phylum Chordata; class Mammalia; order Primates; family Hominidae; genus Pongo; species Pongo pygmaeus. The sequence continues at coordinate 54,226,237 of NC_072380.2, forward strand.
GAGTTCCACTTTTTTACATTGCACATAGAAGTGAGATCGTGCAGTATTTGTATTTCTGTGTTTGCTTTTTAAAACTTTATGATGTATTGATGTATTTTTTCAGACAGTGTCGGAGTCTGTCACCAAGGCTGGAGTACAGTGACACAAACACGGCTCACCACGGCCTCCACCTCCCGGGGTCAAGAGATCCTCCCACTTCAGCCTCCTGAGTAGCTAGGACTACAGGCGTCCAACACCACACCTGGCTAATTTTTGTATTTTTTGTAGAGATGGTTGATCTCCAACTCCTGGGCTCAACTCTTCCTCCTCCCTTCTCCTCCCAAAGTCCTGGGATTACAGGCCTGAGCCACTGTGTCTGGCCTTTGCTTTATTTCACACAGTAGAACATCCTCTAGGCTCATTCATGTTGCTAATGATAAGATTTCTTTCTTTTTCAAGGCTGAATAGGATTCTATTGGATATATGTACCTATATAGATAGAGAGATAGATAGATAGACATTTATTATTATTGTTTTGGGGGGGATATGGTTTCGCTCGTGTTCCCCAGGCTGGAGTGCAGTGGCATGATTTCGGCTCACTACAACCTCTGCCTCCCAGGCTGAAGTGATTCTCCTGCCTCAGCTGAGATTAAAGGCATGTCCCATCATGTGCGGCCAATTTTGTGTTTCTAGGAGAGATGGGTTTTCACCATGTTGGCCAGGCTGGTCTCGAACTCCAACAATTCTACTTCAACTATTTATTGGATACAAATATTTATGTGTGAGAAACAAGATTTTCAAGAGTGAAAGATTTAAAAACGACTTAATTGTACATCAGTAAGAGGCTGGCTAACTAAATCAGAGTACGTTCATCCTTACAGAAGAATACTATGCAGCTAGAACAAAACCAAATGGAGGAAACTCTTCCAAATGGTAACTTGGAATGATGTTCAAGACTTATTGTAAAATAAGTTTACAGTAAGGTGTAAGGTACCTTATGGCAAAATTCTCTCAGAAATGTGTGTGTGTGGATTTCAAGTCATCCCAGTCCTAGAACATTGTGCTCTTTAGAGATGCCATACCTGTCTTTCCCTTTGTAATATCAAAGCAGTAATATCTTCTCTGGAGGCTTGTTGGGTGAATTTAATGGAAGAAAGTTAAGGAGGTACCAGAACCATTGCTGTTTCCCCTCCGTAGCCCTGCCACCCACTAAAGAAAGTTGGATGAGATTACTTAATGATTTCCCATTAAGTTGTATTTCCAAATATCATGATTACCATTTGAATGTAGTTGGTATGGAGCTTCGTGAGTGTGTGCTTCGTTTATTATGCATCACGTTCAGCTCCTTGTTATTTGCCTCCTAGTTATCATAGTAAAACTCTACTCCTCTACTCCGAGGAGCCCCTACCATCCGTATCGTCACTTTCCGGCCCAGCACTCTTCATGCTCGTTCGTTTAAAGCATTCTACATTGGGCAAATGAATCTTGGAAGGCAAAAGCTACTGAATTTAGCGAGTTTGTGGAGGCGTTCCCACCGATCAGCCAGGTGGAGTTCCACACACCCGATGACTGCACAACTCCTATAAGGCAGCAATATGCTGCAAACCCAGACGGCCACTCTTCTCACCCCTCGTCCCTTTGCTGTTCTGGATAATGAGGTCAATAGTCACCTAGGCAACTTGCAAAACTAACTGAAATGGAGAAAGGCCTTCCGGCTGGTGACTAGCCGAGGTCCACCTGGCCCCAATAAGCTGCTGAACAAGAAGGGCTGCCAGAAATTTCCCCCTAGGGAATTTGGTGGAGACGAAGACCTGCTCACTGGACAACGGTTCCTCCCAGGATACCCCCAAGCTGAAGAAGCGGGCTCTGAGCCACCCCCTTTCACCCTCCTTTTCCCCACCCTGGCCTGCTGAAGGTGCGCGTCAGGATGCGGACTACTGAGCCCTAAAGAAATAAGTCCTTCCACTTTGACCCCACGGAGGATTGCCTGTGCGGATCTTCAACGAGTCTACCAGTGTCTAGACACGGGAGCAGTTCTGTCTGGCACAGCAGCTCCCTCAAGGAAGACAAGAGTGAGGAGAAAGGAAACTCAAGTCTGACCATTCTGTCCTGGGAGACAAGAGGAGGATCTCATCTCTCATCTTTCCAAGCAAGGCAACGAGACTTTCTCTCATCTTTCCAAGCAAGGCAAGGAGACTTTTTCTCATGAGGAAACAAAAAGAAGTTGGAAGGAACGAAACCAGCCTGGAAGGTGAATTCCTAAGGATTGCCCATTGAAACTGACAAAATGGCCCTTGTTTGACGAGAGGAATGAGCAGAGCATTGATGTGGTCAAAAAGGACTCGAGTGAGACTTTCCCAGCATGTTTCTACCAAAGCTTTGTCTAAGTTTCGCAAAACACTCTCCTAATAAGCAGATGTTTGGCTCTTCAGAAAGTCAACATGCAAAATGCCTTGAGCGTCCCATAACACTGATGCCATGATGTTGCCTTTGGTCTGCCCTCCTTTTCCTTTGACTGGACCACTGCCATCTCTTGGTAGCCATCGCTTTGATGACGCTTTGTCTTCAGGATCATATTGGCAAAGCCATGTTCCAAATTCCGGTTACAATTTGTCAAACAGGTGCCCCAGGATCGTGATCCCTCCTGTTGAAAATTTCCACTGATAGCTCTCGTCGTCACTGCAGCTGATCTGGGCACAATGGTTTTCACAGCCACTGCAGGATTCATCTTCCACATCTTCTCATCTCTTCTTGAAACAAGCCATACCTCCGTAAAGAGTTGATTTCTTTGGGCTAGTGTCCTTAGAAGCTTTTCTTCAAACATCAATGATTTCTTCATTCTTCCACCCAAGCTTCACCGTCAATTGGATGTTTGCTCTTGCTGCAATTTTAGCGGAATTCAAGTTGCACTGATAGGAGGCCTTTTCAGTGGATGTCTCATCCTTCTTAGTGCCTCCAATGAGATCCAGTTCAGAAAGGTTGTAAGAAGTTAGTACATGTTTATTTTAGTGAAAACGAATTGAAATCCATGCATAGATTTCTCACCATGTACATTTTCTATGAACTTTCGGAAGACCCCCTGTACTGAATATTGCCCAAATCCTGGGAGAGAAGTGGATGCGGTCCACTTCCTGTCTTCAGTTTGCCCACAGTGGAGGAGTGCACAGAGCAGGGAAAGGCAGCCCCAGAGAGAGGCATGCCCTCCAGCATGCAGCAGACTGCTGGCCCAGTCCTGGCTCCATGGGTTGCTGTGTGGGCCCAGCAAGCTGACCAACCTCCCTGAACCTTAATTTAATCCTAGGTAGCCCAATTCCACTCGCTATTATAGGACTGCTGTGCAGGGACAGTCAATTAACTTAAGAAAAGGAACCTAGCTCCAAGGTTGGCAACCGGGAATTCCAGTTGATTCCATGGGCGGACCCCCTGAGGAATTCCCAAGCTGAAGTCTCGTGGAAGATGAGGTTCAGTGTGACTAGACTGAAGCACCAATCCAATGAAGGGGAAGTCCCACCCACTCTGCCCTGTGCCTGTATAAAGGTGAGGCGGGGCGGCCGCGCCACTCATTGAAGCCGCCAGTTGGGAGAGGAGCAGAGCCAGGCCGGTGCTCCCGAAGGCAGCAAGATGTTGCGAGCCACAGCTCCCTGCTGGTTCCCACCTGCATACCCAGAAGCTAAGAAGGTGGCCGAGGAGGCGGCCCACGAGGCAAGCCGCCATTTGGGAGAGGAGCAGAGCCAGGTCGGTGTTCCCGAAGGCAGCAAGATGTTGCGAGCCACAGCTCCCTGCTGGTTCCCACCTGCATGCCCAGAAGCCAAGAAGGTGGCCGAGGAGGCGGCCCTCGAGGCAAGCCGCCAGTTGGGAGAGGAGCAGAGCCAGGCCGGTGCTCCCGAAGGCAGCAAGATGTTGCGAGCCACAGCTCCCTGCTGGTTCCCACCTGCATACCCAGAAGCTAAGAAGGTGGCCGAGGAGGCGCCCCACGAGGCAAGCCGCCATTTGGGAGTGGAGCAGAGCCAGGTCGGTGTTCCCGAAGGCAGCAAGATGTTGCGAGCCACAGCTCCCTGCTGGTTCCCTCCTGCATACCCAGAAGCCAAGAAGGTGGCCGAGGAGGCGGCCCTCGAGGCTCCAGAATTCCCACTGCCCTCTCATCAGCCTGCCCAGAGCTTCGGGCTCTGCGTGCCCCAGATGCACAACCAGGCCTCAGCACTCGTGGACATCCGGGCGGAGCCCCAGAATAGGGGTCCGGCGGTGCCCCCAGCGTGGCCCAAGATGGCGACGGAGGCGTGGTACTTCCCCGCGCAGAGGGGGTCGGCCTGCTGCTTGCCAGCCGCCCCAAGGCTGACAGAGAGGCCCTGTGGAGTCCGCATCTCAGCCCCCAGGGAGAGGAAGAGGATCGCCCACTTTCCCAGCCCCTGCTTGGTCGCAGGTCGCACCGATGCCAAGAGAACCCGGGTGGCCGGCAGCAGCCAACGCTCCAATGGCTCCAGGGTCGGCACATAGCCACGGAAGACTGGTCGCAACAGACGGGGGAGGGCATGCAAGACCTCCACCACACTCAGCTCTAAGCGAATCGTCCGTCGTCCATCCTTACCGACTTGGAAGAAACCCATTATCCTCCGAAGGTCTCGCTGCCAAGTCCCCACCGTCATCCGCCGAGGCTATCTCCAACTGTTCACCAAAGAGTGTCTCAAGTTCTGCGCCTCCCAGCAGGAGGCCGAGGAGAAGGCGCTGAACGAGGAGAAGGTGGCCTACGACTGCAGCCCCAACAAGAACATGTACCTGAATGTGGTCCTGAACACCCTCAAGAGACTGAAGGGCCTGACCCCCAGCTCCATGCCGGGCCTCAGCAGGGCCGCCCTGTACAGCCGCCTCCAGGAGTTCCTGCTCACCCAGGACCAGCTCAAGGAGAACGGCTACCCCTTCCCGCACCCCGAGCGGCCCGGAGGCGCCGTCCTCTTCACTGGCCAGGGGAAGGGGCCCGGCGACTCCTCCTGCAGGGTCTGCTGCCGTTGTGGCACCGACTACCTGGTGTCCTCCTCGGGCCGCTGTCTATGCGACCAGTTGTGTTATTATCACTGGGGGCGGGTCCGCTCCAGCCAAGTGGCTGGAGGCCGGGTTAGCCAGTACACCTGCTGTGCAGCTGCTCCTGGCTCAGTGGGCTGCCAGGTGGCGAAGCAGCACGTGCGGGACGGCCGCAAGGAGAGCCTCCATGGCTTCGTGAAGACCTTCAAGAAAGAGTTTTCCACAGACGCTTATCCAGGAATCTACGCCTTGGACTGTGAGATGTGCTACACCACGCATGGCCTGGAGCTGACCCGCGTCACCGTGGTGGACGCCGACATGCAAGTGGTGTACGACACCTTCGTCAAGCCCGACAACGAGATCGTGGACTACAACACCAGGTTTTCCGGAGTGACCGAGGCCGACGTCGCCAAGACGAGCGTCACGTTGCCCGAAGTCCAAGCCATCCTGTGAGCTTTTTCAGCGCCCAAACCATCCTCATCGGGCACAGCCTGGAGAGCGATCTGCTGGCCCTCAAGCTGATCCACAGCACCGTGGTGGACACGGCCGTGCTCTTCCCGCACTACCTGGGTTTCCCCTACAAGCGTTCCCTCAGGAATCTCGCGGCCGACTACCTGGGACAGATCATCCAGGACAGCCAGGACGGCCACAACTCCAGCGAGGACGCAAACGCCTGCCTGCAGCTGGCGATGTGGAAGGTTCGACAGCGCGCCCAGATCCAGCCACGCCACCGGTCCGCCTCTCCCGCCGCCCTGGCCTGTCCTGAGCCCCAGGCCTCTTCCCAAACTGCCATCGATCCCGAGAGCTAGCCCTGTCCACCTCGCCGCAAAGCGAAAGAAACTGGAGCAGCCGGCGGCAGGAGAGGGCCAAAAGCCAAGACTAACCCCGACCCCGGACTCCCAGTCCCCCGGAGTCCCTGCCGCGGGCCGTCGTCCCTGTCCCCATCCCTCTGCCCCTCCCAGACCTCTGTCCTTCCACCAATGGGCTCCCCGAGGCCCCAGCCGCCACTCCCAGTCCCCGGAGACCCTGCCGCCGCCCCTGGCGCCTGTGCCCATCCCTCTGCCCCTCCCAGACCTCTGGCCTTCCACCACTAGCCTCCCCCAGCCCACCTGGACTTCCCCGGCCTCTGACAACAAGGCCAGCCCCCAGGCCCACCAGCCTCCTGATCGTCTTCGTTCTTGGGCCTCTTCCCCTTCTGTGGGGCTGTCTGAACCTCCCCTCCCCCACCCGATTTTTCCCCCGCCCCCGGGGCAGGCGCAGAATAAATGTCTGTATGAAGTTAAAAATTAAAAATAAAAAAAAAGCTAAAAACAACTCAAAGTCCTTTGCTTTTGAATGTGCGCTTACCTGGTTTTCTCTAGAGGCACCACTGTGAGGTGGCTCAAGCCCTTAGGCTCTGGAGTTAGACATCTGGGTTCCCATTCCAATTCCACCACTGACTAGCTTTGTCATATTGGACGCATAACCTTTTTGCGCTTCTACTTCTTGATCTTTCAAGTGTCATCAGAAGATAATTAGACACCCACACAATAGCAATGGGAGATTTTAACACCCCACCGTCAACATGAAACAGATCAACGAGACAGAAAGTTGAAAAGGATATCCAGGAACTGAACTTAGCTCTGCACCAAGCAGACCGAATAGACATCTACATTAACTCTCCACCCCAAATCAACAGAATATACATTCTTCTCAGCACCACATCACACTTATTCCAAAACTGACCACATAGTTGGAAGGAAAGCACTCCTCCGCAAATGCAAAAGAACAGAAATTACAACCAACTGTCTCTCAGACCCCAGGGCAGTCAAACTGGACCTCAGGATGAAGAAACTCACTCAAAACCGCTCAACTACACGGAAACGGAGCAATCTGCTCCTGAGTGACTACTGGGTACATAGCGAAATGAAGACAGAATAAAGATGTTCTTTGAAACCAATGAGAACAAAGACACAACATACCAGAATCTCTGGGATACATTGAAAGCAGTGTGTAGAGGGAAACGTAGCATTAAATGCCCACAAGAGAAAGCAGGAAAGATCTAAAATGGACACCCTCACGTCCCAATTCAAAGAACCAGGGAAGCAAGAGCAAACACAATGCCTGAATCAGTCAGTCAACTTCCAACAGGGCTCCAAGAGAGAATGAACCACCATGCCTCTTTAAATCCACGTTTCTATTTGGAATCTTCAATGAGAGATGAGACACTAAGCAGCTAGTTTTGGTGGAATGGCTGATTTTGTCAATGTTTTCGGTGTGTGAGTGTGTGTGTGTGTGTATGTATAGATAACTAAATTAAACTGATAATCTGGATGCTTACATTTCCATTCATTTAATTTGTGTATGTGAGCCCACGCACACGTATATACACACACACTAACACTTCCAGAACACTGACTTAGTGAAGAACTGGATTTCCAGTGTGTCAGACAAATTTCAGAAAGCGCTGAAGAAGGGCATTTCTGATGGATTTCACCGTTCCTGGAATTTTATTTTCCTTTATAACTTAGAGTTCTTCTCTGGAGATTTAATAGATAAAAGTCTTTTGCAGTGTACGTTATTTCATTTTATTTTTATAATTTATTTAAATTGTCATTTTAAATTGACAGATAAAAATGATATATATTTATGGTGTACAACATGATGTTTCATATATGTATACATTGTGGAATGACACAAAAATCAAGCTAATTAACACATTCGTTTCCTCACATACTGATTTTATGGCGATGAGAACATGTTTCAAATCTACTCTGATAGCACATTTCAAGTATACAGTACATAGTTACCCACTGTGGTTGCCGTGCTGTTCAACATATCTCTAGAACTATTCGTATCTGAAATTTTGTATCATTAGACTAACATCTCCCAATCCCTCCCCGGCCCCTGCCTCGGGTAAGCAGCGTTCTGCTCTCTACGACTCTGAGTTCCACTTTTTTACATTGCACATAGAAGTGAGATCGTGCAGTATTTGTATTTCTGTGTTTGCTTTTTAAAACTTTATGATGTATTGATGTATTTTTTCAGACAGTGTCGGAGTCTGTCACCAAGGCTGGAGTACAGTGACACAAACACGGCTCACCACGGCCTCCACCTCCCGGGGTCAAGAGATCCTCCCACTTCAGCCTCCTGAGTAGCTAGGACTACAGGCGTCCAACACCACACCTGGCTAATTTTTGTATTTTTTGTAGAGATGGTTGATCTCCAACTCCTGGGCTCAACTCTTCCTCCTCCCTTCTCCTCCCAAAGTCCTGGGATTACAGGCCTGAGCCACTGTGTCTGGCCTTTGCTTTATTTCACACAGTAGAACATCCTCTAGGCTCATTCATGTTGCTAATGATAAGATTTCTTTCTTTTTCAAGGCTGAATAGGATTCTATTGGATATATGTACCTATATAGATAGAGAGATAGATAGATAGACATTTATTATTATTGTTTTGGGGGGGATATGGTTTCGCTCGTGTTCCCCAGGCTGGAGTGCAGTGGCATGATTTCGGCTCACTACAACCTCTGCCTCCCAGGCTGAAGTGATTCTCCTGCCTCAGCTGAGATTAAAGGCATGTCCCATCATGTGCGGCCAATTTTGTGTTTCTAGGAGAGATGGGTTTTCACCATGTTGGCCAGGCTGGTCTCGAACTCCAACAATTCTACTTCAACTATTTATTGGATACAAATATTTATGTGTGAGAAACAAGATTTTCAAGAGTGAAAGATTTAAAAACGACTTAATTGTACATCAGTAAGAGGCTGGCTAACTAAATCAGAGTACGTTCATCCTTACAGAAGAATACTATGCAGCTAGAACAAAACCAAATGGAGGAAACTCTTCCAAATGGTAACTTGGAATGATGTTCAAGACTTATTGTAAAATAAGTTTACAGTAAGGTGTAAGGTACCTTATGGCAAAATTCTCTCAGGAATGTGTGTGTGTGGATTTCAAGTCATCCCAGTCCTAGAACATTGTGCTCTTTAGAGATGCCATACCTGTCTTTCCCTTTGTAATATCAAAGCAGTAATATCTTCTCTGGAGGCTTGTTGGGTGAATTTAATGGAAGAAAGTTAAGGAGGTACCAGAACCATTGCTGTTTCCCCTCCGTAGCCCTGCCACCCACTAAAGAAAGTTGGATGAGATTACTTAATGATTTCCCATTAAGTTGTATTTCCAAATATCATGATTACCATTTGAATGTAGTTGGTATGGAGCTTCGTGAGTGTGTGCTTCGTTTATTATGCATCACGTTCAGCTCCTTGTTATTTGCCTCCTAGTTATCATAGTAAAACTCTACTCCTCTACTCCGAGGAGCCCCTACCATCCGTATCGTCACTTTCCGGCCCAGCACTCTTCATGCTCGTTCGTTTAAAGCATTCTACATTGGGCAAATGAATCTTGGAAGGCAAAAGCTACTGAATTTAGCGAGTTTGTGGAGGCGTTCCCACCGATCAGCCAGGTGGAGTTCCACACACCCGATGACTGCACAACTCCTATAAGGCAGCAATATGCTGCAAACCCAGACGGCCACTCTTCTCACCCCTCGTCCCTTTGCTGTTCTGGATAATGAGGTCAATAGTCACCTAGGCAACTTGCAAAACTAACTGAAATGGAGAAAGGCCTTCCGGCTGGTGACTAGCCGAGGTCCACCTGGCCCCAATAAGCTGCTGAACAAGAAGGGCTGCCAGAAATTTCCCCCTAGGGAATTTGGTGGAGACGAAGACCTGCTCACTGGACAACGGTTCCTCCCAGGATACCCCCAAGCTGAAGAAGCGGGCTCTGAGCCACCCCCTTTCACCCTCCTTTTCCCCACCCTGGCCTGCTGAAGGTGCGCGTCAGGATGCGGACTACTGAGCCCTAAAGAAATAAGTCCTTCCACTTTGACCCCACGGAGGATTGCCTGTGCGGATCTTCAACGAGTCTACCAGTGTCTAGACACGGGAGCAGTTCTGTCTGGCACAGCAGCTCCCTCAAGGAAGACAAGAGTGAGGAGAAAGGAAACTCAAGTCTGACCATTCTGTCCTGGGAGACAAGAGGAGGATCTCATCTCTCATCTTTCCAAGCAAGGCAACGAGACTTTCTCTCATCTTTCCAAGCAAGGCAAGGAGACTTTTTCTCATGAGGAAACAAAAAGAAGTTGGAAGGAACGAAACCAGCCTGGAAGGTGAATTCCTAAGGATTGCCCATTGAAACTGACAAAATGGCCCTTGTTTGACGAGAGGAATGAGCAGAGCATTGATGTGGTCAAAAAGGACTCGAGTGAGACTTTCCCAGCATGTTTCTACCAAAGCTTTGTCTAAGTTTCGCAAAACACTCTCCTAATAAGCAGATGTTTGGCTCTTCAGAAAGTCAACATGCAAAATGCCTTGAGCGTCCCATAACACTGATGCCATGATGTTGCCTTTGGTCTGCCCTCCTTTTCCTTTGACTGGACCACTGCCATCTCTTGGTAGCCATCGCTTTGATGACGCTTTGTCTTCAGGATCATATTGGCAAAGCCATGTTCCAAATTCCGGTTACAATTTGTCAAACAGGTGCCCCAGGATCGTGATCCCTCCTGTTGAAAATTTCCACTGATAGCTCTCGTCGTCACTGCAGCTGATCTGGGCACAATGGTTTTCACAGCCACTGCAGGATTCATCTTCCACATCTTCTCATCTCTTCTTGAAACAAGCCATACCTCCGTAAAGAGTTGATTTCTTTGGGCTAGTGTCCTTAGAAGCTTTTCTTCAAACATCAATGATTTCTTCATTCTTCCACCCAAGCTTCACCGTCAATTGGATGTTTGCTCTTGCTGCAATTTTAGCGGAATTCAAGTTGCACTGATAGGAGGCCTTTTCAGTGGATGTCTCATCCTTCTTAGTGCCTCCAATGAGATCCAGTTCAGAAAGGTTGTAAGAAGTTAGTACATGTTTATTTTAGTGAAAACGAATTGAAATCCATGCATAGATTTCTCACCATGTACATTTTCTATGAACTTTCGGAAGACCCCCTGTACTGAATATTGCCCAAATCCTGGGAGAGAAGTGGATGCGGTCCACTTCCTGTCTTCAGTTTGCCCACAGTGGAGGAGTGCACAGAGCAGGGAAAGGCAGCCCCAGAGAGAGGCATGCCCTCCAGCATGCAGCAGACTGCTGGCCCAGTCCTGGCTCCATGGGTTGCTGTGTGGGCCCAGCAAGCTGACCAACCTCCCTGAACCTTAATTTAATCCTAGGTAGCCCAATTCCACTCGCTATTATAGGACTGCTGTGCAGGGACAGTCAATTAACTTAAGAAAAGGAACCTAGCTCCAAGGTTGGCAACCGGGAATTCCAGTTGATTCCATGGGCGGACCCCCTGAGGAATTCCCAAGCTGAAGTCTCGTGGAAGATGAGGTTCAGTGTGACTAGACTGAAGCACCAATCCAATGAAGGGGAAGTCCCACCCACTCTGCCCTGTGCCTGTATAAAGGTGAGGCGGGGCGGCCGCGCCACTCATTGAAGCCGCCAGTTGGGAGAGGAGCAGAGCCAGGCCGGTGCTCCCGAAGGCAGCAAGATGTTGCGAGCCACAGCTCCCTGCTGGTTCCCACCTGCATACCCAGAAGCTAAGAAGGTGGCCGAGGAGGCGGCCCACGAGGCAAGCCGCCATTTGGGAGTGGAGCAGAGCCAGGTCGGTGTTCCCGAAGGCAGCAAGATGTTGCGAGCCACAGCTCCCTGCTGGTTCCCACCTGCATGCCCAGAAGCCAAGAAGGTGGCCGAGGAGGCGGCCCTCGAGGCAAGCCGCCAGTTGGGAGAGGAGCAGAGCCAGGCCGGTGCTCCCGAAGGCAGCAAGATGTTGCGAGCCACAGCTCCTTGCTGGTTCCCACCTGCATACCCAGAAGCTAAGAAGGTGGCCGAGGAGGCGCCCCACGAGGCAAGCCGCCATTTGGGGGTGGAGCAGAGCCAGGTCGGTGTTCCCGAAGGCAGCAAGATGCTGCCAGCCACAGCTCCCTGCTGGTTCCCTCCTGCATACCCAGAAGCCAAGAAGGTGGCCGAGGAGGCGGCCCTCGAGGCTCCAGAATTCCCACTGCCCTCTCATCAGCCTGCCCAGAGCTTCGGGCTCTGCGTGCCCCAGATGCACAACCAGGCCTCAGCACTCGTGGACATCCGGGCGGAGCCCCAGAATAGGGGTCCGGCGGTGCCCCCAGCGTGGCCCAAGATGGCGACGGAGGCGTGGTACTTCCCCGCGCAGAGGGGGTCGGCCTGCTGCTTGCCAGCCGCCCCAAGGCTGACAGAGAGGCCCTGTGGAGTCCGCATCTCAGCCCCCAGGGAGAGGAAGAGGATCGCCCACTTTCCCAGCCCCTGCTTGGTCGCAGGTCGCACCGATGCCAAGAGAACCCGGGTGGCCGGCAGCAGCCAACGCTCCAATGGCTCCAGGGTCGGCACACAGCCACGGAAGACTGGTCGCAACAGACGGGGGAGGGCATGCAAGACCTCCACCACACTCAGCTCTAAGCGAATCGTCCGTCGTCCATCCTTACCGACTTGGAAGAAACCCATTATCCTCCGAAGGTCTCGCTGCCAAGTCCCCACCGTCATCCGCCGAGGCTATCTCCAACTGTTCACCAAAGAGTGTCTCAAGTTCTGCGCCTCCCAGCAGGAGGCCGAGTAGAAGGCGCTGAACGAGGAGAAGGTGGCCTACGACTGCAGCCCCAACAAGAACATGTACCTGAATGTGGTCCTGAACACCCTCAAGAGACTGAAGGGCCTGACCCCCAGCTCCATGCCGGGCCTCAGCAGGGCCGCCCTGTACAGCCGCCTCCAGGAGTTCCTGCTCACCCAGGACCAGCTCAAGGAGAACGGCTACCCCTTCCCGCACCCCGAGCGGCCCGGAGGCGCCGTCCTCTTCACTGGCCAGGGGAAGGGGCCCGGCGACTCCTCCTGCAGGGTCTGCTGCCGTTGTGGCACCGACTACCTGGTGTCCTCCTCGGGCCGCTGTCTACGCGACCAGTTGTGTTATTATCACTGGGGGCGGGTCCGCTCCAGCCAAGTGGCTGGAGGCCGGGTTAGCCAGTACACCTGCTGTGCAGCTGCTCCTGGCTCAGTGGGCTGCCAGGTGGCAAAGCAGCACGTGCGGGACGGCCGCAAGGAGAGCCTCCATGGCTTCGTGAAGACCTTCAAGAAAGAGTTTTCCACAGACGCTTATCCAGGAATCTACGCCTTGGACTGTGAGATGTGCTACACCACGCATGGCCTGGAGCTGACCCGCGTCACCGTGGTGGACGCCGACATGCAAGTGGTGTACGACACCTTCGTCAAGCCCGACAACGAGATCGTGGACTACAACACCAGGTTTTCCGGAGTGACCGAGGCCGACGTCGCCAAGACGAGCGTCACGTTGCCCGAAGTCCAAGCCATCCTGCTGAGCTTTTTCAGCGCCCAAACCATCCTCATCGGGCACAGCCTGGAGAGCGATCTGCTGGCCCTCAAGCTGATCCACAGCACCGTGGTGGACACGGCCGTGCTCTTCCCGCACTACCTGGGTTTCCCCTACAAGCGTTCCCTCAGGAATCTCGCGGCCGACTACCTGGGACAGATCATCCAGGACAGCCAGGACGGCCACAACTCCAGCGAGGACGCAAACGCCTGCCTGCAGCTGGCGATGTGGAAGGTTCGACAGCGCGCCCAGATCCAGCCACGCCACCGGTCCGCCTCTCCCGCCGCCCTGGCCTGTCCTGAGCCCCAGGCCTCTTCCCAAACTGCCATCGATCCCGAGAGCTAAGCCCTGTCCAGCTCGCCGCAAAGCGAAAGAAACTGGAGCAGCCGGTGGCAGGAGAGGGCCAAAAGCCAAGACTAACCCCGACCCCGGACTCCCAGTCCCCCGGAGTCCCTGCCGCGGGCCGTCGTCCCTGTCCCCATCCCTCTGCCCCTCCCAGACCTCTGTCCTTCCACCAATGGGCTCCCCGAGGCCCCAGCCGCCACTCCCAGTCCCCGGAGACCCTGCCGCCGCCCCTGGCGCCTGTGCCCATCCCTCTGCCCCTCCCAGACCTCTGGCCTTCCACCACTAGCCTCCCCCAGCCCACCTGGACTTCCCCGGCCTCTGACAACAAGGCCAGCCCCCAGGCCCACCAGCCTCCTGATCGTCTTCGTTCTTGGGCCTCTTCCCCTTCTGTGGGGCTGTCTGAACCTCCCTTCCCCCACCCGATTTTTCCCCTGCCCCCGTGGCAGGCGCAGAATAAATGTCTGTATGAAGTTAAAAATTAAAAATAAAAAAAAAGCTAAAAACAACTGAAAGTCCTTTGCTTTTGAATGTGCGCTTACCTGGTTTTCTCTAGAGGCACCACTGTGAGGTGGCTCAAGCGCTTAGGCTCTGGAGTTAGACATCTGGGTTCCCATTCCAATTCCACCACTTACTAGCTTTGTCATATTGGATGCATAACTTTTTTGCGCTTCTACTTCTTGATCTTTCAAGTGTCATCAGAAGATAATTAGACACCCACACAATAGCAATGGGAGATTTTAACACCCCACCGTCAACATGAAACAGATCAACGAGACAGAAAGTTGAAAAGGATATCCAGGAACTGAACTTAGCTCTGCACCAAGCAGACCGAATAGACATCTACATTAACTCTCCACCCCAAATCAACAGAATATACATTCTTCTCAGCACCACATCACACTTATTCCAAAACTGACCACATAGTTGGAAGGAAAGCACTCCTCCGCAAATGCAAAAGAACAGAAATTACAACCAACTGTCTCTCAGACCACAGGGCAGTCAAACTGGACCTCAGGATGAAGAAACTCACTCAAAACCGCTCAACTACACGGAAACGGAGCAATCTGCTCCTGAGTGACTACTGGGTACATAGCGAAATGAAGACAGAATAAAGATGTTCTTTGAAACCAATGAGAACAAAGACACAACATACCAGAATCTCTGGGATACATTGAAAGCAGTGTGTAGAGGGAAACGTAGCATTAAATGCCCACAAGAGAAAGCAGGAAAGATCTAAAATGGACACCCTCACGTCCCAATTCAAAGAATCAGGGAAGCAAGAGCAAACACCATGCCTGAATCAGTCAGTCAACTTCCAACAGGGCTCCAAGAGAGAATGAACCACCATGCCTCTTTAAATCCACGTTTCTATTTGGAATCTTCAATGAGAGATGAGACACTAAGCAGCTAGTTTTGGTGGAATGGCTGATTTTGTCAATGTTTTCGGTGTGTGAGTGTGTGTGTGTGTGTGTATGTATAGATAACTAAATTAAACTGATAATCTGGATGCTTACATTTCCATTCATTTAATTTGTGTATGTGAGCCCACGCACACGTATATACACACACACTAACACTTCCAGAACACTGACTTAGTGAAGAACTGGATTTCCAGTGTGTCAGACAAATTTCAGAAAGCGCTGAAGAAGGGCATTTCTGATGGATTTCACCGTTCCTGGAATTTTACTTTCCTTTATAACTTACAGTTCTTCTCTGGAGATTTAATAGATAAAAGTCTTTTGCAGTGTACGTTATTTCATTTTATTTTTATAATTTATTTAAATTGTCATTTTAAATTGACAAATAAAAATGATATATATTTATGGTGTACAACATGATGTTTCATATATGTATACATTGTGGAATGACACAAAAATCAAGCTAATTAACACATTCGTTTCCTCACATACTGATTTTATGGTGATGAGAACATGTTTCAAATCTACTCTGATAGCACATTTCAAGTATACAGTACATAGTTACCCACTGTCGTTGCCGTGCTGTTCAACATATCTCTAGAACTATTCGTATCTGAAATTTTGTATCATTAGACTAACATCTCCCAATCCCTCCCCGGCCCCTGCCTCGGGTAAGCAGCGTTCTGCTCTCTACGACTCTGAGTTCCACTTTTTTACATTGCACATAGAAGTGAGATCGTGCAGTATTTGTATTTCTGTGTTTGCTTTTTAAAACTTTATGATGTATTGATGTATTTTTTCAGACAGTGTCGGAGTCTGTCACCAAGGCTGGAGTACAGTGACACAAACACGGCTCACCACGGCCTCCACCTCCCGGGGTCAAGAGATCCTCCCACTTCAGCCTCCTGAGTAGCTAGGACTACAGGCGTCCAACACCACACCTGGCTAATTTTTGTATTTTTTGTAGAGATGGTTGATCTCCAACTCCTGGGCTCAACTCTTCCTCCTCCCTTCTCCTCCCAAAGTCCTGGGATTACAGGCCTGAGCCACTGTGTCTGGCCTTTGCTTTATTTCACACAGTAGAACATCCTCTAGCTCATTCATGTTGCTAATGATAAGATTTCTTTCTTTTTCAAGGCTGAATAGGATTCTATTGGATATATGTACCTATATAGATAGATAGATAGATAGATATACATTTATTATTATTGTTTTGGGGGGGATATGGTTTCGCTCGTGTTCCCCAGGCTGGAGTGCAGTGGCATGATTTCGGCTCACTACAACCTCTGCCTCCCAGGCTGAAGTGATTCTCCTGCCTCAGCTGAGATTAAAGGCCTGTCCCATCATGTGCGGCCAATTTTGTGTTTCTAGGAGAGATGGGTTTTCACCATGTTGGCCAGGCTGGTCTCGAACTCCAACAATTCTACTTCAACTATTTATTGGATACAAATATTTATGTGTGAGAAACAAGATTTTCAAGAGTGAAAGATTTAAAAACGACTTAATTGTACATCAGTAAGAGGCTGGCTAACTAAATCAGAGTACGTTCATCCTTACAGAAGAATACTATGCAGCTAGAACAAAACCAAATGGAGGAAACTCTTCCAAATGGTAACTTGGAATGATGTTCAAGACTTATTGTAAAATAAGTTTACAGTAAGGTGTAAGGTACCTTATGGCAAAATTCTCTCAGAAATGTGTGTGTGGATTTCAAGTCATCCCAGTCCTAGAACATTGTGCTCTTTAGAGGTGCCATACCTGTCTTTCCCTTTGTAATATCAAAGCAGTAATATCTTCTCTGGAGGCTTGTTGGGTGAATTTAATGGAAGAAAGTTAAGGAGGTAGCAGAACCATTGCTGTTTCCCCTCCATAGCCCTGCCACCCACTAAAGAAAGTTGGATGAGATTACTTAATGATTTCCCATTAAGTTGTATTTCCAAATATCATGATTACCATTTGAATGTAGTTGGTATGGAGCTTCGTGAGTGTGTGCTTCGTTTATTATGCATCACGTTCAGCTCCTTGTTATTTGCCTCCTAGTTATCATAGTAAAACTCTACTCCTCTACTCCGAGGAGCCCCTACCATCCGTATCGTCACTTTCCGGCCCAGCACTCTTCATGCTCGTTCGTTTAAAGTATTCTACATTGGGCAAATGAATCTTGGAAGGCAAAAGCTACTGAATTTAGCGAGTTTGTGGAGGCGTTCCCACCGATCAGCAAGGTGGAGTTCCACACACCCGATGACTGCACAACTCCTATAAGGCAGCAATATGCTGCAAACCCAGACGGCCACTCTTCTCACCCCTCGTCCCTTTGCTGTTCTGGATAATGAGGTCAATAGTCACCAAGGCAACTTGCAAAACTAACTGAAATGGAGAAAGGCCTTCCGGCTGGTGACTAGCCGAGGTCCACCTGGCCCCAATAAGCTGCTGAACAAGAAGGGCTGCCAGAAATTTCCCCCTAGGGAATTTGGTGGAGACGAAGACCTGCTCACTGGACAACGGTTCCTCCCAGGATACCCCCAAGCTGAAGAAGCGGGCTCTGAGCCACCCCCTTTCACCCTCCTTTTCCCCACCCTGGCCTGCTGAAGGTGCGCGTCAGGATGTGGACTACTGAGCCCTAAAGAAACAAGTCCTTCCACTTTGACCCCACGGAGGATTGCCTGTGCGGATCTTCAACGAGTCTACCAGTGTCTAGACACGGGAGCAGTTCTGTCTGGCACAGCAGCTCCCTCAAGGAAGACAAGAGTGAGGAGAAAGGAAACTCAAGTCTGACCATTCTGTCCTGGGAGACAAGAGGAGGATCTCATCTCTCATCTTTCCAAGCAAGGCAACGAGACTTTCTCTCATCTTTCCAAGCAAGGCAAGGAGACTTTTTCTCATGAGGAAACAAAAAGAAGTTGGAAGGAACGAAACCAGCCTGGAAGGTGAATTCCTAAGGATTGCCCATTGAAACTGACGAAATGGCCCTTGTTTGACGAGAGGAATGAGCAGAGCATTGATGTGGTCAAAAAGGACTCGAGTGAGACTTTCCCAGCACGTTTCTACCAAAGCTTTGTCTAAGTTTCGCAAAACACTCTCCTAATAAGCAGATGTTTGGCTCTTCAGAAAGTCAACATGCAAAATGCCTTGAGCGTCCCATAACACTGATGCCATGATGTTGCCTTTGGTCTGCCCTCCTTTTCCTTTGACTGGACCACTGCCATCTCTTGGTAGCCATCGCTTTGATGACGCTTTGTCTTCAGGATCATATTGGCAAAGCCATGTTCCAAATTCCGGTTACAATTTGTCAAAGAGGTGCCCCAGGATCGTGATCCCTCCTGTTGAAAATTTCCACTGATAGCTCTCGTCGTCACTGCAGCTGATCTGGGCACAATGGTTTTCACAGCCACTGCAGGATTCATCTTCCACATCTTCTCATCTCTTCTTGAAACAAGCCATACCTCCGTAAAGAGTTGATTTCTTTGGGCTAGTGTCCTTAGAAGCTTTTCTTCAAACATCAATGATTTCTTCATTCTCCACCCAAGCTTCACCGTCAGTTGGATGTTTCCTCTTGCTGCAATTTTAGCGGAATTCAAGTTGCACTGATAGGAGGCCTTTTCAGTGGATGTCTCATCCTTCTTAGTGCCTCCAATGAGATCCAGTTCAGAAAGGTTGTAAGAAGTTAGTACATGTTTATTTTAGTGAAAACGAATTGAAATCCATGCATAGATTTCTCACCATGTACATTTTCTATGAACTTTCGGAAGACCCCCTGTACTGAATATTGCCCAAATCCTGGGAGAGAAGTGGATGCGGTCCACTTCCTGTCTTCAGTTTGCCCACAGTGGAGGAGTGCACAGAGCAGGGAAAGGCAGCCCCAGAGAGAGGCATGCCCTCCAGCATGCAGCAGACTGCTGGCCCAGTCCAGGCTCCATGGGTTGCTGTGTGGGCCCAGCAAGCTGACCAACCTCCCTGAACCTTAATTTAATCCTAGGTAGCCCAATTCCACTCGCTATTATAGGACTGCTGTGCAGGGACAGTCAATTAACTTAAGAAAAGGAACCTAGCTCCAAGGTTGGCAACCGGGAATTCCAGTTGATTCCATGGGCGGACCCCCTGAGGAATTCCCAAGCTGAAGTCTCGTGGAAGATGAGGTTCAGTGTGACTAGACTGAAGCACCAATCCAATGAAGGGGAAGTCCCACCCACTCTGCCCTGTGCCTGTATAAAGGTGAGGCGGGGCGGCCGCGCCACTCATTGAAGCCGCCAGTTGGGAGAGGAGCAGAGCCAGGCCGGTGCTCCCGAAGGCAGCAAGATGTTGCGAGCCACAGCTCCCTGCTGGTTCCCACCTGCATACCCAGAAGCGAAGAAGGTGGCCGAGGAGGCGGCCCACGAGGCAAGCCGCCATTTGGGAGTGGAGCAGAGCCAGGTCGGTGTTCCCGAAGGCAGCAAGATGTTGCGAGCCACAGCTCCCTGCTGGTTCCCACCTGCATGCCCAGAAGCCAAGAAGGTGGCCGAGGAGGCGGCCCTCGAGGCAAGCCGCCAGTTGGGAGAGGAGCAGAGCCAGGCCGGTGCTCCCGAAGGCAGCAAGATGTTGCGAGCCACAGCTCCTTGCTGGTTCCCACCTGCATACCCAGAAGCTAAGAAGGTGGCCGAGGAGGCGGCCCACGAGGCAAGCCACCATTTGGGAGAGGAGCAGAGCCAGGTCGGTGTTCCCGAAGGCAGCAAGATGTTGCGAGCCACAGCTCCCTGCTGGTTCCCACCTGCATGCCCAGAAGCCAAGAAGGTGGCCGAGGAGGAGGCCCTCGAGGCAAGCCGCCAGTTGGGAGAGGAGCAGAGCCAGGCCGGTGCTCCCGAAGGCAGCAAGATGTTGCGAGCCACAGCTCCCTGCTGGTTCCCACCTGCATACCCAGAAGCTAAGAAGGTGGCCGAGGAGGCGCCCCACGAGGCAAGCCGCCATTTGGGGGTGGAGCAGAGCCAGGTCGGTGTTCCCGAAGGCAGCAAGATGCTGCAAGCCACAGCTCCCTGCTGGTTCCCTCCTGCATACCCAGAAGCCAAGAAGGTGGCCGAGGAGGCGGCCCTCGAGGCTCCAGAATTCCCACTGCCCTCTCATCAGCCTGCCCAGAGCTTCGGGCTCTGCGTGCCCCAGATGCACAACCAGGCCTCAGCACTCGTGGACATCCGGGCGGAGCCCCAGAATAGGGGTCCGGCGGTGCCCCCAGCGTGGCCCAAGATGGCGACGGAGGCGTGGTACTTCCCCGCGCAGAGGGGGTCGGCCTGCTGCTTGCCAGCCGCCCCAAGGCTGACAGAGAGGCCCTGTGGAGTCCGCATCTCAGCCCCCAGGGAGAGGAAGAGGATCGCCCACTTTCCCAGCCCCTGCTTGGTCGCAGGTCGCACCGATGCCAAGAGAACCCGGGTGGCCGGCAGCAGCCAACGCTCCAATGGCTCCAGGGTCGGCACACAGCCACGGAAGACTGGTCGCAACAGACGGGGGAGGGCATGCAAGACCTCCACCACACTCAGCTCTAAGCGAATCGTCCGTCGTCCATCCTTACCGACTTGGAAGGAACCCATTATCCTCCGAAGGTCTCGCTGCCAAGTCCCCACCGTCATCCGCCGAGGCTATCTCCAACTGTTCACCAAAGAGTGTCTCAAGTTCTGCGCCTCCCAGCAGGAGGCCGAGGAGAAGGCGCTGAACGAGGAGAAGGTGGCCTACGACTGCAGCCCCAACAAGAACATGTACCTGAATGTGGTCCTGAACACCCTCAAGAGACTGAAGGGCCTGACCCCCAGCTCCATGCCGGGCCTCAGCAGGGCCGCCCTGTACAGCCGCCTCCAGGAGTTCCTGCTCACCCAGGACCAGCTCAAGGAGAACGGCTACCCCTTCCCGCACCCCGAGCGGCCCGGAGGCGCCGTCCTCTTCACTGGCCAGGGGAAGGGGCCCGGCGACTCCTCCTGCAGGGTCTGCTGCCGTTGTGGCACCGACTACCTGGTGTCCTCCTCGGGCCGCTGTCTACGCGACCAGTTGTGTTATTATCACTGGGGGCGGGTCCGCTCCAGCCAAGTGGCTGGAGGCCGGGTTAGCCAGTACACCTGCTGTGCAGCTGCTCCTGGCTCAGTGGGCTGCCAGGTGGCGAAGCAGCACGTGCGGGACGGCCGCAAGGAGAGCCTCCATGGCTTCGTGAAGACCTTCAAGAAAGAGTTTTCCACAGACGCTTATCCAGGAATCTACGCCTTGGACTGTGAGATGTGCTACACCACGCATGGCCTGGAGCTGACCCGCGTCACCGTGGTGGACGCCGACATGCAAGTGGTGTACGACACCTTCGTCAAGCCCGACAACGAGATCGTGGACTACAACACCAGGTTTTCCGGAGTGACCGAGGCCGACGTCGCCAAGACGAGCGTCACGTTGCCCGAAGTCCAAGCCATCCTGCTGAGCTTTTTCAGCGCCCAAACCATCCTCATCGGGCACAGCCTGGAGAGCGATCTGCTGGCCCTCAAGCTGATCCACAGCACCGTGGTGGACACGGCCGTGCTCTTCCCGCACTACCTGGGTTTCCCCTACAAGCGTTCCCTCAGGAATCTCGCGGCCGACTACCTGGGACAGATCATCCAGGACAGCCAGGACGGCCACAACTCCAGCGAGGACGCAAACGCCTGCCTGCAGCTGGCGATGTGGAAGGTTCGACAGCGCGCCCAGATCCAGCCACGCCACCGGTCCGCCTCTCCCGCCGCCCTGGCCTGTCCTGAGCCCCAGGCCTCTTCCCAAACTGCCATCGATCCCGAGAGCTAAGCCCTGTCCAGCTCGCCGCAAAGCGAAAGAAACTGGAGCAGCCGGTGGCAGGAGAGGGCCAAAAGCCAAGACTAACCCCGACCCCGGACTCCCAGTCCCCCGGAGTCCCTGCCGCGGGCCGTCGTCCCTGTCCCCATCCCTCTGCCCCTCCCAGACCTCTGTCCTTCCACCAATGGGCTCCCCGAGGCCCCAGCCGCCACTCCCAGTCCCCGGAGACCCTGCCGCCGCCCCTGGCGCCTGTGCCCATCCCTCTGCCCCTCCCAGACCTCTGGCCTTCCACCACTAGCCTCCCCCAGCCCACCTGGACTTCCCCGGCCTCTGACAACAAGGCCAGCCCCCAGGCCCACCAGCCTCCTGATCGTCTTCGTTCTTGGGCCTCTTCCCCTTCTGTGGGGCTGTCTGAACCTCCCTTCCCCCACCCGATTTTTCCCCTGCCCCCGGGGCAGGCGCAGAATAAATGTCTGTATGAAGTTAAAAATTAAAAATAAAAAAAAAGCTAAAAACAACTGAAAGTCCTTTGCTTTTGAATGTGCGCTTACCTGGTTTTCTCTAGAGGCACCACTGTGAGGTGGCTCAAGCGCTTAGGCTCTGGAGTTAGACATCTGGGTTCCCATTCCAATTCCACCACTTACTAGCTTTGTCATATTGGACGCATAACTTTTTTGCGCTTCTACTTCTTGATCTTTCAAGTGTCATCAGAAGATAATTAGACACCCACACAATAGCAATGGGAGATTTTAACACCCCACCGTCAACATGAAACAGATCAACGAGACAGAAAGTTGAAAAGGATATCCAGGAACTGAACTTAGCTCTGCACCAAGCAGACCGAATAGACATCTACATTAACTCTCCACCCCAAATCAACAGAATATACATTCTTCTCAGCACCACATCACACTTATTCCAAAACTGACCACATAGTTGGAAGGAAAGCACTCCTCCGCAAATGCAAAAGAACAGAAATTACAACCAACTGTCTCTCAGACCACAGGGCAGTCAAACTGGACCTCAGGATGAAGAAACTCACTCAAAACCGCTCAACTACACGGAAACGGAGCAATCTGCTCCTGAGTGACTACTGGGTACATAGCGAAATGAAGACAGAATAAAGATGTTCTTTGAAACCAATGAGAACAAAGACACAACATACCAGAATCTCTGGGATACATTGAAAGCAGTGTGTAGAGGGAAACGTAGCATTAAATGCCCACAAGAGAAAGCAGGAAAGATCTAAAATGGACACCCTCACGTCCCAATTCAAAGAATCAGGGAAGCAAGAGCAAACACCATGCCTGAATCAGTCAGTCAACTTCCAACAGGGCTCCAAGAGAGAATGAACCACCATGCCTCTTTAAATCCACGTTTCTATTTGGAATCTTCAATGAGAGATGAGACACTAAGCAGCTAGTTTTGGTGGAATGGCTGATTTTGTCAATGTTTTCGGTGTGTGAGTGTGTGTGTGTGTGTATGTATAGATAACTAAATTAAACTGATAATCTGGATGCTTACATTTCCATTCATTTAATTTGTGTATGTGAGCCCACGCACACGTATATACACACACACTAACACTTCCAGAACACTGACTTAGTGAAGAACTGGATTTCCAGTGTGTCAGACAAATTTCAGAAAGCGCTGAAGAAGGGCATTTCTGATGGATTTCACCGTTCCTGGAATTTTACTTTCCTTTATAACTTACAGTTCTTCTCTGGAGATTTAATAGATAAAAGTCTTTTGCAGTGTACGTTATTTCATTTTATTTTTATAATTTATTTAAATTGTCATTTTAAATTGACAAATAAAAATGATATATATTTATGGTGTACAACATGATGTTTCATATATGTATACATTGTGGAATGACACAAAAATCAAGCTAATTAACACATTCGTTTCCTCACATACTGATTTTATGGTGATGAGAACATGTTTCAAATCTACTCTGATAGCACATTTCAAGTATACAGTACATAGTTACCCACTGTCGTTGCCGTGCTGTTCAACATATCTCTAGAACTATTCGTATCTGAAATTTTGTATCATTAGACTAACATCTCCCAATCCCTCCCCGGCCCCTGCCTCGGGTAAGCAGCGTTCTGCTCTCTACGACTCTGAGTTCCACTTTTTTACATTGCACATAGAAGTGAGATCGTGCAGTATTTGTATTTCTGTGTTTGCTTTTTAAAACTTTATGATGTATTGATGTATTTTTTCAGACAGTGTCGGAGTCTGTCACCAAGGCTGGAGTACAGTGACACAAACACGGCTCACCACGGCCTCCACCTCCCGGGGTCAAGAGATCCTCCCACTTCAGCCTCCTGAGTAGCTAGGACTACAGGCGTCCAACACCACACCTGGCTAATTTTTGTATTTTTTGTAGAGATGGTTGATCTCCAACTCCTGGGCTCAACTCTTCCTCCTCCCTTCTCCTCCCAAAGTCCTGGGATTACAGGCCTGAGCCACTGTGTCTGGCCTTTGCTTTATTTCACACAGTAGAACATCCTCTAAGCTCATTCATGTTGCTAATGATAAGATTTCTTTCTTTTTCAAGGCTGAATAGGATTCTATTGGATATATGTACCTATATAGATAGATAGATAGATAGATATACATTTATTATTATTGTTTTGGGGGGGATATGGTTTCGCTCGTGTTCCCCAGGCTGGAGTGCAGTGGCATGATTTCGGCTCACTACAACCTCTGCCTCCCAGGCTGAAGTGATTCTCCTGCCTCAGCTGAGATTAAAGGCATGTCCCATCATGTGCGGCCAATTTTGTGTTTCTAGGAGAGATGGGTTTTCACCATGTTGGCCAGGCTGGTCTCGAACTCCAACAATTCTACTTCAACTATTTATTGGATACAAATATTTATGTGTGAGAAACAAGATTTTCAAGAGTGAAAGATTTAAAAACGACTTAATTGTACATCAGTAAGAGGCTGGCCAACTAAATCAGAGTACGTTCATCCTTACAGAAGAATACTATGCAGCTAGAACAAAACCAAATGGAGGAAACTCTTCCAAATGGTAACTTGGAATGATGTTCAAGACTTATTGTAAAATAAGTTTACAGTAAGGTGTAAGGTACCTTATGGCAAAATTCTCTCAGAAATGTGTGTGTGGATTTCAAGTCATCCCAGTCCTAGAACATTGTGCTCTTTAGAGATGCCATACCTGTCTTTCCCTTTGTAATATCAAAGCAGTAATATCTTCTCTGGAGGCTTGTTGGGTGAATTTAATGGAAGAAAGTTAAGGAGGTAGCAGAACCATTGCTGTTTCCCCTCCATAGCCCTGCCACCCACTAAAGAAAGTTGGATGAGATTACTTAATGATTTCCCATTAAGTTGTATTTCCAAATATCATGATTACCATTTGAATGTAGTTGGTATGGAGCTTCGTGAGTGTGTGCTTCGTTTATTATGCATCACGTTCAGCTCCTTGTTATTTGCCTCCTAGTTATCATAGTAAAACTCTACTCCTCTACTCCGAGGAGCCCCTACCATCCGTATCGTCACTTTCCGGCCCAGCACTCTTCATGCTCGTTCGTTTAAAATATTCTACATTGGGCAAATGAATCTTGGAAGGCAAAAGCTACTGAATTTAGCGAGTTTGTGGAGGCGTTCCCACCGATCAGCAAGGTGGAGTTCCGCACACCCGATGACTGCACAACTCCTATAAGGCAGCAATATGCTGCAAACCCAGACGGCCACTCTTCTCACCCCTCGTCCCTTTGCTGTTCTGGATAATGAGGTCAATAGTCACCTAGGCAACTTGCAAAACTAACTGAAATGGAGAAAGTCCTTCCGGCTGGTGACTAGCCGAGGTCCACCTGGCCCCAATAAGCTGCTGAACAAGAATGGCTGCCAGAAATTTCCCCCTAGGGAATTTGGTGGAGACGAAGACCTGCTCACTGGACAACGGTTCCTCCCAGGATACCCCCAAGCTGAAGAAGCGGGCTCTGAGCCACCCCCTTTCACCCTCCTTTTCCCCACCCTGGCCTGCTGAAGGTGCGCGTCAGGATGTGGACTACTGAGCCCTAAAGAAACAAGTCCTTCCACTTTGACCCCACGGAGGATTGCCTGTGCGGATCTTCAACGAGTCTACCAGTGTCTAGACACGGGAGCAGTTCTGTCTGGCACAGCAGCTCCCTCAAGGAAGACAAGAGTGAGGAGAAAGGAAACTCAAGTCTGACCATTCTGTCCTGGGAGACAAGAGGAGGATCTCATCTCTCATCTTTCCAAGCAAGGCAACGAGACTTTCTCTCATCTTTCCAAGCAAGGCAAGGAGACTTTTTCTCATGAGGAAACAAAAAGAAGTTGGAAGGAACGAAACCAGCCTGGAAGGTGAATTCCTAAGGATTGCCCATTGAAACTGACAAAATGGCCCTTGTTTGACGAGAGGAATGAGCAGAGCATTGATGTGGTCAAAAAGGACTCGAGTGAGACTTTCCCAGCACGTTTCTACCAAAGCTTTGTCTAAGTTTCGCAAAACACTCTCCTAATAAGCAGATGTTTGGCTCTTCAGAAAGTCAACATGCAAAATGCCTTGAGCGTCCCATAACACTGATGCCATGATGTTGCCTTTGGTCTGCCCTCCTTTTCCTTTGACTGGACCACTGCCATCTCTTGGTAGCCATCGCTTTGATGACGCTTTGTCTTCAGGATCATATTGGCAAAGCCATGTTCCAAATTCCGGTTACAATTTGTCAAAGAGGTGCCCCAGGATCGTGATCCCTCCTGTTGAAAATTTCCACTGATAGCTCTCGTCGTCACTGCAGCTGATCTGGGCACAATGGTTTTCACAGCCACTGCAGGATTCATCTTCCACATCTTCTCATCTCTTCTTGAAACAAGCCATACCTCCGTAAAGAGTTGATTTCTTTGGGCTAGTGTCCTTAGAAGCTTTTCTTCAAACATCAATGATTTCTTCATTCTTCCACCCAAGCTTCACCGTCAGTTGGATGTTTCCTCTTGCTGCAATTTTAGCGGAATTCAAGTTGCACTGATAGGAGGCCTTTTCAGTGGATGTC
The DNA here is from genome assembly GCF_028885625.2 of Pongo pygmaeus. Classification (NCBI taxonomy): domain Eukaryota; kingdom Metazoa; phylum Chordata; class Mammalia; order Primates; family Hominidae; genus Pongo; species Pongo pygmaeus. The sequence continues at coordinate 54,253,186 of NC_072380.2, forward strand.
TCATCCTTCTTAGTGCCTCCAATGAGATCCAGTTCAGAAAGGTTGTAAGAAGTTAGTACATGTTTATTTTAGTGAAAACGAATTGAAATCCATGCATAGATTTCTCACCATGTACATTTTCTATGAACTTTCGGAAGACCCCCTGTACTGAATATTGCCCAAATCCTGGGAGAGAAGTGGATGCGGTCCACTTCCTGTCTTCAGTTTGCCCACAGCGGAGGAGTGCACAGAGCAGGGAAAGGCAGCCCCAGAGAGAGGCATGCCCTCCAGCATGCAGCAGACTGCTGGCCCAGTCCTGGCTCCATGGGTTGCTGTGTGGGCCCAGCAAGCTGACCAACCTCCCTGAACCTTAATTTAATCCTAGGTAGCCCAATTCCACTCGCTATTATAGGACTGCTGTGCAGGGACAGTCAATTAACTTAAGAAAAGGAACCTAGCTCCAAGGTTGGCAACCGGGAATTCCAGTTGATTCCATGGGCGGACCCCCTGAGGAATTCCCAAGCTGAAGTCTCGTGGAAGATGAGGTTCAGTGTGACTAGACTGAAGCACCAATCCAATGAAGGGGAAGTCCCACCCACTCTGCCCTGTGCCTGTATAAAGGTGAGGCGGGGCGGCCGCGCCACTCATTGAAGCCGCCAGTTGGGAGAGGAGCAGAGCCAGGCCGGTGCTCCCGAAGGCAGCAAGATGTTGCGAGCCACAGCTCCCTGCTGGTTCCCACCTGCATACCCAGAAGCTAAGAAGGTGGCCGAGGAGGCGGCCCACGAGGCAAGCCACCATTTGGGAGAGGAGCAGAGCCAGGTCGGTGTTCCCGAAGGCAGCAAGATGTTGCGAGCCACAGCTCCCTGCTGGTTCCCACCTGCATGCCCAGAAGCCAAGAAGGTGGCCGAGGAGGCGGCCCTCGAGGCAAGCCGCCAGTTGGGAGAGGAGCAGAGCCAGGCCGGTGCTCCCGAAGGCAGCAAGATGTTGCGAGCCACAGCTCCCTGCTGGTTCCCACCTGCATACCCAGAAGCTAAGAAGGTGGCCGAGGAGGCGCCCCACGAGGCAAGCCGCCATTTGGGGGTGGAGCAGAGCCAGGTCGGTGTTCCCGAAGGCAGCAAGATGCTGCGAGCCACAGCTCCCTGCTGGTTCCCTCCTGCATACCCAGAAGCCAAGAAGGTGGCCGAGGAGGCGGCCCTCGAGGCTCCAGAATTCCCACTGCCCTCTCATCAGCCTGCCCAGAGCTTCGGGCTCTGCGTGCCCCAGATGCACAACCAGGCCTCAGCACTCGTGGACATCCGGGCGGAGCCCCAGAATAGGGGTCCGGCGGTGCCCCCAGCGTGGCCCAAGATGGCGACGGAGGCGTGGTACTTCCCCGCGCAGAGGGGGTCGGCCTGCTGCTTGCCAGCCGCCCCAAGGCTGACAGAGAGGCCCTGTGGAGTCCGCATCTCAGCCCCCAGGGAGAGGAAGAGGATCGCCCACTTTCCCAGCCCCTGCTTGGTCGCAGGTCGCACCGATGCCAAGAGAACCCGGGTGGCCGGCAGCAGCCAACGCTCCAATGGCTCCAGGGTCGGCACACAGCCACGGAAGACTGGTCGCAACAGACGGGGGAGGGCATGCAAGACCTCCACCACACTCAGCTCTAAGCGAATCGTCCGTCGTCCATCCTTACCGACTTGGAAGAAACCCATTATCCTCCGAAGGTCTCGCTGCCAAGTCCCCACCGTCATCCGCCGAGGCTATCTCCAACTGTTCACCAAAGAGTGTCTCAAGTTCTGCGCCTCCAAGCAGGAGGCCGAGGAGAAGGCGCTGAACGAGGAGAAGGTGGCCTACGACTGCAGCCCCAACAAGAACATGTACCTGAATGTGGTCCTGAACACCCTCAAGAGACTGAAGGGCCTGACCCCCAGCTCCATGCCGGGCCTCAGCAGGGCCGCCCTGTACAGCCGCCTCCAGGAGTTCCTGCTCACCCAGGACCAGCTCAAGGAGAACGGCTACCCCTTCCCGCACCCCGAGCGGCCCGGAGGCGCCGTCCTCTTCACTGGCCAGGGGAAGGGGCCCGGCGACTCCTCCTGCAGGGTCTGCTGCCGTTGTGGCACCGACTACCTGGTGTCCTCCTCGGGCCGCTGTCTACGCGACCAGTTGTGTTATTATCACTGGGGGCGGGTCCGCTCCAGCCAAGTGGCTGGAGGCCGGGTTAGCCAGTACACCTGCTGTGCAGCTGCTCCTGGCTCAGTGGGCTGCCAGGTGGCAAAGCAGCACGTGCGGGACGGCCGCAAGGAGAGCCTCCATGGCTTCGTGAAGACCTTCAAGAAAGAGTTTTCCACAGACGCTTATCCAGGAATCTACGCCTTGGACTGTGAGATGTGCTACACCACGCATGGCCTGGAGCTGACCCGCGTCACCGTGGTGGACGCCGACATGCAAGTGGTGTACGACACCTTCGTCAAGCCCGACAACGAGATCGTGGACTACAACACCAGGTTTTCCGGAGTGACCGAGGCCGACGTCGCCAAGACGAGCGTCACGTTGCCCGAAGTCCAAGCCATCCTGCTGAGCTTTTTCAGCGCCCAAACCATCCTCATCGGGCACAGCCTGGAGAGCGATCTGCTGGCCCTCAAGCTGATCCACAGCACCGTGGTGGACACGGCCGTGCTCTTCCCGCACTACCTGGGTTTCCCCTACAAGCGTTCCCTCAGGAATCTCGCGGCCGACTACCTGGGACAGATCATCCAGGACAGCCAGGACGGCCACAACTCCAGCGAGGACGCAAACCCCTGCCTGCAGCTGGCGATGTGGAAGGTTCGACAGCGCGCCCAGATCCAGCCACGCCACTGGTCCGCCTCTCCCGCCGCCCTGGCCTGTCCTGAGCCCCAGGCCTCTTCCCAAACTGCCATCGATCCCGAGAGCTAGCCCTGTCCACCTCGCCGCAAAGCGAAAGAAACTGGAGCAGCCGGCGGCAGGAGAGGGCCAAAAGCCAAGACTAACCCCGACCCCGGACTCCCAGTCCCCCGGAGTCCCTGCCGCGGGCCGTCGTCCCTGTCCCCATCCCTCTGCCCCTCCCAGACCTCTGTCCTTCCACCAATGGGCTCCCCGAGGCCCCAGCCGCCACTCCCAGTCCCCGGAGACCCTGTCGCCGCCCCTGGCGCCTGTGCCCATCCCTCTGCCCCTCCCAGACCTCTGGCCTTCCACCACTAGCCTCCCCCAGCCCACCTGGACTACCGCGGCCTCTGACAACAAGGCCAGCCCCCAGGCCCACCAGCCTCCTGATCGTCTTCGTTCTTGGGCCTCTTCCCCTTCTGTGGGGCTGTCTGAACCTCCCCTCCCCCACCCGATTTTTCCCCCGCCCCCGGGGCAGGCGCAGAATAAATGTCTCTATGAAGTTAAAAATTAAAAATAAAAAAAAAGCTAAAAACAACTGAAAGTCCTTTGCTTTTGAATGTGCGCTTACCTGGTTTTCTCTAGAGGCACCACTGTGAGGTGGCTCAAGCCCTTAGGCTCTGGAGTTAGACATCTGGGTTCCCATTCCAATTCCACCACTTACTAGCTTTGTCATATTGGACGCATAACTTTTTTGCGCTTCTACTTCTTGATCTTTCAAGTGTCATCAGAAGATAATTAGACACCCACACAATAGCAATGGGAGATTTTAACACCCCACCGTCAACATGAAACAGATCAACGAGACAGAAAGTTGAAAAGGATATCCAGGAACTGAACTTAGCTCTGCACCAAGCAGACCGAATAGACATCTACATTAACTCTCCACCCCAAATCAACAGAATATACATTCTTCTCAGCACCACATCACACTTATTCCAAAACTGACCACATAGTTGGAAGGAAAGCACTCCTCCGCAAATGCAAAAGAACAGAAATTACAACCAACTGTCTCTCAGACCCCAGGGCAGTCAAACTGGACCTCAGGATGAAGAAACTCACTCAAAACCGCTCAACTACACGGAAACGGAGCAATCTGCTCCTGAGTGACTACTGGGTACATAGCGAAATGAAGACAGAATAAAGATGTTCTTTGAAACCAATGAGAACAAAGACACAACATACCAGAATCTCTGGGATACATTGAAAGCAGTGTGTAGAGGGAAACGTAGCATTAAATGCCCACAAGAGAAAGCAGGAAAGATCTAAAATGGACACCCTCACGTCCCAATTCAAAGAACCAGGGAAGCAAGAGCAAACACAATGTCTGAATCAGTCAGTCAACTTCCAACAGGGCTCCAAGAGAGAATGAACCACCATGCCTCTTTAAATCCACGTTTCTATTTGGAATCTTCAATGAGAGATGAGACACTAAGCAGCTAGTTTTGGTGGAATGGCTGATTTTGTCAATGTTTTCGGTGTGTGAGTGTGTGTGTGTGTGTATGTATAGATAACTAAATTAAACTGATAATCTGGATGCTTACATTTCCATTCATTTAATTTGTGTATGTGAGCCCACGCACACGTATATACACACACACTAACACTTCCAGAACACTGACTTAGTGAAGAACTGGATTTCCAGTGTGTCAGACAAATTTCAGAAAGCGCTGAAGAAGGGCATTTCTGATGGATTTCACCGTTCCTGGAATTTTACTTTCCTTTATAACTTACAGTTCTTCTCTGGAGATTTAATAGATAAAAGTCTTTTGCAGTGTACGTTATTTCATTTTATTTTTATAATTTATTTAAATTGTCATTTTAAATTGACAAATAAAAATGATATATATTTATGGTGTACAACATGATGTTTCATATATGTATACATTGTGGAATGACACAAAAATCAAGCTAATTAACACATTCGTTTCCTCACATACTGATTTTATGGTGATGAGAACATGTTTCAAATCTACTCTGATAGCACATTTCAAGTATACAGTACACAGTTACCCACTGTAGTTGCCGTGCTGTTCAACATATCTCTAGAACTATTCGTATCTGAAATTTTGTATCATTAGACTAACATCTCCCAATCCCTCCCCGGCCCCTGCCTCGGGTAAGCAGCGTTCTGCTCTCTACGACTCTGAGTTCCACTTTTTTACATTGCACATAGAAGTGAGATCGTGCAGTATTTGTATTTCTGTGTTTGCTTTTTAAAACTTTATGATGTATTGATGTATTTTTTCAGACAGTGTCGGAGTCTGTCACCAAGGCTGGAGTACAGTGACACAAACACGGCTCACCACGGCCTCCACCTCCCGGGGTCAAGAGATCCTCCCACTTCAGCCTCCTGAGTAGCTAGGACTACAGGCGTCCAACACCACACCTGGCTAATTTTTGTATTTTTTGTAGAGATGGTTGATCTCCAACTCCTGGGCTCAACTCTTCCTCCTCCCTTCTCCTCCCAAAGTCCTGGGATTACAGGCCTGAGCCACTGTGTCTGGCCTTTGCTTTATTTCACACAGTAGAACATCCTCTAAGCTCATTCATGTTGCTAATGATAAGATTTCTTTCTTTTTCAAGGCTGAATAGGATTCTATTGGATATATGTACCTATATAGATAGATAGATAGATAGATATACATTTATTATTATTGTTTTGGGGGGGATATGGTTTCGCTCGTGTTCCCCAGGCTGGAGTGCAGTGGCATGATTTCGGCTCACTACAACCTCTGCCTCCCAGGCTGAAGTGATTCTCCTGCCTCAGCTGAGATTAAAGGCATGTCCCATCATGTGCGGCCAATTTTGTGTTTCTAGGAGAGATGGGTTTTCACCATGTTGGCCAGGCTGGTCTCGAACTCCAACAATTCTACTTCAACTATTTATTGGATACAAATATTTATGTGTGAGAAACAAGATTTTCAAGAGTGAAAGATTTAAAAACGACTTAATTGTACATCAGTAAGAGGCTGGCCAACTAAATCAGAGTACGTTCATCCTTACAGAAGAATACTATGCAGCTAGAACAAAACCAAATGGAGGAAACTCTTCCAAATGGTAACTTGGAATGATGTTCAAGACTTATTGTAAAATAAGTTTACAGTAAGGTGTAAGGTACCTTATGGCAAAATTCTCTCAGAAATGTGTGTGTGGATTTCAAGTCATCCCAGTCCTAGAACATTGTGCTCTTTAGAGATGCCATACCTGTCTTTCCCTTTGTAATATCAAAGCAGTAATATCTTCTCTGGAGGCTTGTTGGGTGAATTGAATGGAAGAAAGTTAAGGAGGTAGCAGAACCATTGCTGTTTCCCCTCCATAGCCCTGCCACCCACTAAAGAAAGTTGGATGAGATTACTTAATGATTTCCCATTAAGTTGTATTTCCAAATATCATGATTACCATTTGAATGTAGTTGGTATGGAGCTTCGTGAGTGTGTGCTTCGTTTATTATGCATCACGTTCAGCTCCTTGTTATTTGCCTCCTAGTTATCATAGTAAAACTCTACTCCTCTACTCCGAGGAGCCCCTACCATCCGTATCGTCACTTTCCGGCCCAGCACTCTTCATGCTCGTTCGTTTAAAGTATTCTACATTGGGCAAATGAATCTTGGAAGGCAAAAGCTACTGAATTTAGCGAGTTTGTGGAGGCGTTCCCACCGATCAGCAAGGTGGAGTTCCGCACACCCGATGACTGCACAACTCCTATAAGGCAGCAATATGCTGCAAACCCAGACGGCCACTCTTCTCACCCCTCGTCCCTTTGCTGTTCTGGATAATGAGGTCAATAGTCACCTAGGCAACTTGCAAAACTAACTGAAATGGAGAAAGTCCTTCCGGCTGGTGACTAGCCGAGGTCCACCTGGCCCCAATAAGCTGCTGAACAAGAAGGGCTGCCAGAAATTTCCCCCTAGGGAATTTGGTGGAGACGAAGACCTGCTCACTGGACAACGGTTCCTCCCAGGATACCCCCAAGCTGAAGAAGCGGGCTCTGAGCCACCCCCTTTCACCCTCCTTTTCCCCACCCTGGCCTGCTGAAGGTGCGCGTCAGGATGTGGACTACTGAGCCCTAAAGAAACAAGTCCTTCCACTTTGACCCCACGGAGGATTGCCTGTGCGGATCTTCAACGAGTCTACCAGTGTCTAGACACGGGAGCAGTTCTGTCTGGCACAGCAGCTCCCTCAAGGAAGACAAGAGTGAGGAGAAAGGAAACTCAAGTCTGACCATTCTGTCCTGGGAGACAAGAGGAGGATCTCATCTCTCATCTTTCCAAGCAAGGCAACGAGACTTTCTCTCATCTTTCCAAGCAAGGCAAGGAGACTTTTTCTCATGAGGAAACAAAAAGAAGTTGGAAGGAACGAAACCAGCCTGGAAGGTGAATTCCTAAGGATTGCCCATTGAAACTGACAAAATGGCCCTTGTTTGACGAGAGGAATGAGCAGAGCATTGATGTGGTCAAAAAGGACTCGAGTGAGACTTTCCCAGCACGTTTCTACCAAAGCTTTGTCTAAGTTTCGCAAAACACTCTCCTAATAAGCAGATGTTTGGCTCTTCAGAAAGTCAACATGCAAAATGCCTTGAGCGTCCCATAACACTGATGCCATGATGTTGCCTTTGGTCTGCCCTCCTTTTCCTTTGACTGGACCACTGCCATCTCTTGGTAGCCATCGCTTTGATGACGCTTTGTCTTCAGGATCATATTGGCAAAGCCATGTTCCAAATTCCGGTTACAATTTGTCAAAGAGGTGCCCCAGGATCGTGATCCCTCCTGTTGAAAATTTCCACTGATAGCTCTCGTCGTCACTGCAGCTGATCTGGGCACAATGGTTTTCACAGCCACTGCAGGATTCATCTTCCACATCTTCTCATCTCTTCTTGAAACAAGCCATACCTCCGTAAAGAGTTGATTTCTTTGGGCTAGTGTCCTTAGAAGCTTTTCTTCAAACATCAATGATTTCTTCATTCTTCCACCCAAGCTTCACCGTCAGTTGGATGTTTCCTCTTGCTGCAATTTTAGCGGAATTCAAGTTGCACTGATAGGAGGCCTTTTCAGTGGATGTCTCATCCTTCTTAGTGCCTCCAATGAGATCCAGTTCAGAAAGGTTGTAAGAAGTTAGTACATGTTTATTTTAGTGAAAACGAATTGAAATCCATGCATAGATTTCTCACCATGTACATTTTCTATGAACTTTCGGAAGACCCCCTGTACTGAATATTGCCCAAATCCCGGGAGAGAAGTGGATGCGGTCCACTTCCTGTCTTCAGTTTGCCCACAGCGGAGGAGTGCACAGAGCAGGGAAAGGCAGCCCCAGAGAGAGGCATGCCCTCCAGCATGCAGCAGACTGCTGGCCCAGTCCTGGCTCCATGGGTTGCTGTGTGGGCCCAGCAAGCTGACCAACCTCCCTGAACCTTAATTTAATCCTAGGTAGCCCAATTCCACTCGCTATTATAGGACTGCTGTGCAGGGACAGTCAATTAACTTAAGAAAAGGAACCTAGCTCCAAGGTTGGCAACCGGGAATTCCAGTTGATTCCATGGGCGGACCCCCTGAGGAATTCCCAAGCTGAAGTCTCGTGGAAGATGAGGTTCAGTGTGACTAGACTGAAGCACCAATCCAATGAAGGGGAAGTCCCACCCACTCTGCCCTGTGCCTGTATAAAGGTGAGGCGGGGCGGCCGCGCCACTCATTGAAGCCGCCAGTTGGGAGAGGAGCAGAGCCAGGCCGGTGCTCCCGAAGGCAGCAAGATGTTGCGAGCCACAGCTCCCTGCTGGTTCCCACCTGCATACCCAGAAGCTAAGAAGGTGGCCGAGGAGGCGGCCCACGAGGCAAGCCACCATTTGGGAGAGGAGCAGAGCCAGGTCGGTGTTCCCGAAGGCAGCAAGATGTTGCGAGCCACAGCTCCCTGCTGGTTCCCACCTGCATGCCCAGAAGCCAAGAAGGTGGCCGAGGAGGCGGCCCTCGAGGCAAGCCGCCAGTTGGGAGAGGAGCAGAGCCAGGCCGGTGCTCCCGAAGGCAGCAAGATGTTGCGAGCCACAGCTCCCTGCTGGTTCCCACCTGCATACCCAGAAGCTAAGAAGGTGGCCGAGGAGGCGCCCCACGAGGCAAGCCGCCATTTGGGGGTGGAGCAGAGCCAGGTCGGTGTTCCCGAAGGCAGCAAGATGCTGCGAGCCACAGCTCCCTGCTGGTTCCCTCCTGCATACCCAGAAGCCAAGAAGGTGGCCGAGGAGGCGGCCCTCGAGGCTCCAGAATTCCCACTGCCCTCTCATCAGCCTGCCCAGAGCTTCGGGCTCTGCGTGCCCCAGATGCACAACCAGGCCTCAGCACTCGTGGACATCCGGGCGGAGCCCCAGAATAGGGGTCCGGCGGTGCCCCCAGCGTGGCCCAAGATGGCGACGGAGGCGTGGTACTTCCCCGCGCAGAGGGGGTCGGCCTGCTGCTTGCCAGCCGCCCCAAGGCTGACAGAGAGGCCCTGTGGAGTCCGCATCTCAGCCCCCAGGGAGAGGAAGAGGATCGCCCACTTTCCCAGCCCCTGCTTGGTCGCAGGTCGCACCGATGCCAAGAGAACCCGGGTGGCCGGCAGCAGCCAACGCTCCAATGGCTCCAGGGTCGGCACACAGCCACGGAAGACTGGTCGCAACAGACGGGGGAGGGCATGCAAGACCTCCACCACACTCAGCTCTAAGCGAATCGTCCGTGGTCCATCCTTACCGACTTGGAAGAAACCCATTATCCTCCGAAGGTCTCGCTGCCAAGTCCCCACCGTCATCCGCCGAGGCTATCTCCAACTGTTCACCAAAGAGTGTCTCAAGTTCTGCGCCTCCCAGCAGGAGGCCGAGGAGAAGGCGCTGAACGAGGAGAAGGTGGCCTACGACTGCAGCCCCAACAAGAACATGTACCTGAATGTGGTCCTGAACACCCTCAAGAGACTGAAGGGCCTGACCCCCAGCTCCATGCCGGGCCTCAGCAGGGCCGCCCTGTACAGCCGCCTCCAGGAGTTCCTGCTCACCCAGGACCAGCTCAAGGAGAACGGCTACCCCTTCCCGCACCCCGAGCGGCCCGGAGGCGCCGTCCTCTTCACTGGCCAGGGGAAGGGGCCCGGCGACTCCTCCTGCAGGGTCTGCTGCCGTTGTGGCACCGACTACCTGGTGTCCTCCTCGGGCCGCTGTCTACGCGACCAGTTGTGTTATTATCACTGGGGGCGGGTCCGCTCCAGCCAAGTGGCTGGAGGCCGGGTTAGCCAGTACACCTGCTGTGCAGCTGCTCCTGGCTCAGTGGGCTGCCAGGTGGCAAAGCAGCACGTGCGGGACGGCCGCAAGGAGAGCCTCCATGGCTTCGTGAAGACCTTCAAGAAAGAGTTTTCCACAGACGCTTATCCAGGAATCTACGCCTTGGACTGTGAGATGTGCTACACCACGCATGGCCTGGAGCTGACCCGCGTCACCGTGGTGGACGCCGACATGCAAGTGGTGTACGACACCTTCGTCAAGCCCGACAACGAGATCGTGGACTACAACACCAGGTTTTCCGGAGTGACCGAGGCCGACGTCGCCAAGACGAGCGTCACGTTGCCCGAAGTCCAAGCCATCCTGCTGAGCTTTTTCAGCGCCCAAACCATCCTCATCGGGCACAGCCTGGAGAGCGATCTGCTGGCCCTCAAGCTGATCCACAGCACCGTGGTGGACACGGCCGTGCTCTTCCCGCACTACCTGGGTTTCCCCTACAAGCGTTCCCTCAGGAATCTCGCGGCCGACCACCTGGGACAGATCATCCAGGACAGCCAGGACGGCCACAACTCCAGCGAGGACGCAAACCCCTGCCTGCAGCTGGCGATGTGGAAGGTTCGACAGCGCGCCCAGATCCAGCCACGCCACCGGTCCGCCTCTCCCGCCGCCCTGGCCTGTCCTGAGCCCCAGGCCTCTTCCCAAACTGCCATCGATCCCGAGAGCTAGCCCTGTCCACCTCGCCGCAAAGCGAAAGAAACTGGAGCAGCCGGCGGCAGGAGAGGGCCAAAAGCCAAGACTAACCCCGACCCCGGACTCCCAGTCCCCCGGAGTCCCTGCCGCGGGCCGTCGTCCCTGTCCCCATCCCTCTGCCCCTCCCAGACCTCTGTCCTTCCACCAATGGCTCCCCGAGGCCCCAGCCGCCACTCCCAGTCCCCGGAGACCCTGTCGCCGCCCCTGGCGCCTGTGCCCATCCCTCTGCCCCTCCCAGACCTCTGGCCTTCCACCACTAGCCTCCCCCAGCCCACCTGGACTACCGCGGCCTCTGACAACAAGGCCAGCCCCCAGGCCCACCAGCCTCCTGATCGTCTTCGTTCTTGGGCCTCTTCCCCTTCTGTGGGGCTGTCTGAACCTCCCCTCCCCCACCCGATTTTTCTCCCGCCCCCGGGGCAGGCGCAGAATAAATGTCTCTATGAAGTTAAAAATTAAAAATAAAAAAAAAGCTAAAAACAACTGAAAGTCCTTTGCTTTTGAATGTGCGCTTACCTGGTTTTCTCTAGAGGCACCACTGTGAGGTGGCTCAAGCCCTTAGGCTCTGGAGTTAGACATCTGGGTTCCCATTCCAATTCCACCACTTACTAGCTTTGTCATATTGGACGCATAACTTTTTTGCGCTTCTACTTCTTGATCTTTCAAGTGTCATCAGAAGATAATTAGACACCCACACAATAGCAATGGGAGATTTTAACACCCCACCGTCAACATGAAACAGATCAACGAGACAGAAAGTTGAAAAGGATATCCAGGAACTGAACTTAGCTCTGCACCAAGCAGACCGAATAGACATCTACATTAACTCTCCACCCCAAATCAACAGAATATACATTCTTCTCAGCACCACATCACACTTATTCCAAAACTGACCACATAGTTGGAAGGAAAGCACTCCTCCGCAAATGCAAAAGAACAGAAATTACAACCAACTGTCTCTCAGACCCCAGGGCAGTCAAACTGGACCTCAGGATGAAGAAACTCACTCAAAACCGCTCAACTACACGGAAACGGAGCAATCTGCTCCTGAGTGACTACTGGGTACATAGCGAAATGAAGACAGAATAAAGATGTTCTTTGAAACCAATGAGAACAAAGACACAACATACCAGAATCTCTGGGATACATTGAAAGCAGTGTGTAGAGGGAAACGTAGCATTACATGCCCACAAGAGAAAGCAGGAAAGATCTAAAATGGACACCCTCACGTCCCAATTCAAAGAACCAGGGAAGCAAGAGCAAACACAATGTCTGAATCAGTCAGTCAACTTCCAACAGGGCTCCAAGAGAGAATGAACCACCATGCCTCTTTAAATCCACGTTTCTATTTGGAATCTTCAATGAGAGATGAGACACTAAGCAGCTAGTTTTGGTGGAATGGCTGATTTTGTCAATGTTTTCGGTGTGTGAGTGTGTGTGTGTGTGTATATATAGATAACTAAATTAAACTGATAATCTGGATGCTTACATTTCCATTCATTTAATTTGTGTATGTGAGCCCACGCACACGTATATACACACACACTAACACTTCCAGAACACTGACTTAGTGAAGAACTGGATTTCCAGTGTGTCAGACAAATTTCAGAAAGCGCTGAAGAAGGGCATTTCTGATGGATTTCACCGTTCCTGGAATTTTACTTTCCTTTATAACTTACAGTTCTTCTCTGGAGATTTAATAGATAAAAGTCTTTTGCAGTGTACGTTATTTCATTGTATTTTTATAATTTATTTAAATTGTCATTTTAAATTGACAAATAAAAATGATATATATTTATGGTGTACAACATGATGTTTCATATATGTATACATTGTGGAATGACACAAAAATCAAGCTAATTAACACATTCGTTTCCTCACATACTGATTTTATGGTGATGAGAACATGTTTCAAATCTACTCTGATAGCACATTTCAAGTATACAGTACATAGTTACCCACTGTAGTTGCCGTGCTGTTCAACATATCTCTAGAACTATTCGTATCTGAAATTTTGTATCATTAGACTAACATCTCCCAATCCCTCCCCGGCCCCTGCCTCGGGTAAGCAGCGTTCTGCTCTCTACGACTCTGAGTTCCACTTTTTTACATTGCACATAGAAGTGAGATCGTGCAGTATTTGTATTTCTGTGTTTGCTTTTTAAAACTTTATGATGTATTGATGTATTTTTTCAGACAGTGTCGGAGTCTGTCACCAAGGCTGGAGTACAGTGACACAAACACGGCTCACCACGGCCTCCACCTCCCGGGGTCAAGAGATCCTCCCACTTCAGCCTCCTGAGTAGCTAGGACTACAGGCGTCCAACACCACACCTGGCTAATTTTTGTATTTTTTGTAGAGATGGTTGATCTCCAACTCCTGGGCTCAACTCTTCCTCCTCCCTTCTCCTCCCAAAGTCCTGGGATTACAGGCCTGAGCCACTGTGTCTGGCCTTTGCTTTATTTCACACAGTAGAACATCCTCTAAGCTCATTCATGTTGCTAATGATAAGATTTCTTTCTTTTTCAAGGCTGAATAGGATTCTATTGGATATATGTACCTATATAGATAGATAGATAGATAGATATACATTTATTATTATTGTTTTGGGGGGGATATGGTTTCGCTCGTGTTCCCCAGGCTGGAGTGCAGTGGCATGATTTCGGCTCACTACAACCTCTGCCTCCCAGGCTGAAGTGATTCTCCTGCCTCAGCTGAGATTAAAGGCATGTCCCATCATGTGCGGCCAATTTTGTGTTTCTAGGAGAGATGGGTTTTCACCATGTTGGCCAGGCTGGTCTCGAACTCCAACAATTCTACTTCAACTATTTATTGGATACAAATATTTATGTGTGAGAAACAAGATTTTCAAGAGTGAAAGATTTAAAAACGACTTAATTGTACATCAGTAAGAGGCTGGCCAACTAAATCAGAGTACGTTCATCCTTACAGAAGAATACTATGCAGCTAGAACAAAACCAAATGGAGGAAACTCTTCCAAATGGTAACTTGGAATGATGTTCAAGACTTATTGTAAAATAAGTTTACAGTAAGGTGTAAGGTACCTTATGGCAAAATTCTCTCAGAAATGTGTGTGTGGATTTCAAGTCATCCCAGTCCTAGAACATTGTGCTCTTTAGAGATGCCATACCTGTCTTTCCCTTTGTAATATCAAAGCAGTAATATCTTCTCTGGAGGCTTGTTGGGTGAATTTAATGGAAGAAAGTTAAGGAGGTAGCAGAACCATTGCTGTTTCCCCTCCATAGCCCTGCCACCCACTAAAGAAAGTTGGATGAGATTACTTAATGATTTCCCATTAAGTTGTATTTCCAAATATCATGATTACCATTTGAATGTAGTTGGTATGGAGCTTCGTGAGTGTGTGCTTCGTTTATTATGCATCACGTTCAGCTCCTTGTTATTTGCCTCCTAGTTATCATAGTAAAACTCTACTCCTCTACTCCGAGGAGCCCCTACCATCCGTATCGTCACTTTCCGGCCCAGCACTCTTCATGCTCGTTCGTTTAAAGTATTCTACATTGGGCAAATGAATCTTGGAAGGCAAAAGCTACTGAATTTAGCGAGTTTGTGGAGGCGTTCCCACCGATCAGCAAGGTGGAGTTCCGCACACCCGATGACTGCACAACTCCTATAAGGCAGCAATATGCTGCAAACCCAGACGGCCACTCTTCTCACCCCTCGTCCCTTTGCTGTTCTGGATAATGAGGTCAATAGTCACCTAGGCAACTTGCAAAACTAACTGAAATGGAGAAAGTCCTTCCGGCTGGTGACTAGCCGAGGTCCACCTGGCCCCAATAAGCTGCTGAACAAGAAGGGCTGCCAGAAATTTCCCCCTAGGGAATTTGGTGGAGACGAAGACCTGCTCACTGGACAACGGTTCCTCCCAGGATACCCCCAAGCTGAAGAAGCGGGCTCTGAGCCACCCCCTTTCACCCTCCTTTTCCCCACCCTGGCCTGCTGAAGGTGCGCGTCAGGATGTGGACTACTGAGCCCTAAAGAAACAAGTCCTTCCACTTTGACCCCACGGAGGATTGCCTGTGCGGATCTTCAACGAGTCTACCAGTGTCTAGACACGGGAGCAGTTCTGTCTGGCACAGCAGCTCCCTCAAGGAAGACAAGAGTGAGGAGAAAGGAAACTCAAGTCTGACCATTCTGTCCTGGGAGACAAGAGGAGGATCTCATCTCTCATCTTTCCAAGCAAGGCAACGAGACTTTCTCTCATCTTTCCAAGCAAGGCAAGGAGACTTTTTCTCATGAGGAAACAAAAAGAAGTTGGAAGGAACGAAACCAGCCTGGAAGGTGAATTCCTAAGGATTGCCCATTGAAACTGACAAAATGGCCCTTGTTTGACGAGAGGAATGAGCAGAGCATTGATGTGGTCAAAAAGGACTCGAGTGAGACTTTCCCAGCACGTTTCTACCAAAGCTTTGTCTAAGTTTCGCAAAACACTCTCCTAATAAGCAGATGTTTGGCTCTTCAGAAAGTCAACATGCAAAATGCCTTGAGCGTCCCATAACACTGATGCCATGATGTTGCCTTTGGTCTGCCCTCCTTTTCCTTTGACTGGACCACTGCCATCTCTTGGTAGCCATCGCTTTGATGACGCTTTGTCTTCAGGATCATATTGGCAAAGCCATGTTCCAAATTCCGGTTACAATTTGTCAAAGAGGTGCCCCAGGATCGTGATCCCTCCTGTTGAAAATTTCCACTGATAGCTCTCGTCGTCACTGCAGCTGATCTGGGCACAATGGTTTTCACAGCCACTGCAGGATTCATCTTCCACATCTTCTCATCTCTTCTTGAAACAAGCCATACCTCCGTAAAGAGTTGATTTCTTTGGGCTAGTGTCCTTAGAAGCTTTTCTTCAAACATCAATGATTTCTTCATTCTTCCACCCAAGCTTCACCGTCAGTTGGATGTTTCCTCTTGCTGCAATTTTAGCGGAATTCAAGTTGCACTGATAGGAGGCCTTTTCAGTGGATGTCTCATCCTTCTTAGTGCCTCCAATGAGATCCAGTTCAGAAAGGTTGTAAGAAGTTAGTACATGTTTATTTTAGTGAAAACGAATTGAAATCCATGCATAGATTTCTCACCATGTACATTTTCTATGAACTTTCGGAAGACCCCCTGTACTGAATATTGCCCAAATCCTGGGAGAGAAGTGGATGCGGTCCACTTCCTGTCTTCAGTTTGCCCACAGCGGAGGAGTGCACAGAGCAGGGAAAGGCAGCCCCAGAGAGAGGCATGCCCTCCAGCATGCAGCAGACTGCTGGCCCAGTCCTGGCTCCATGGGTTGCTGTGTGGGCCCAGCAAGCTGACCAACCTCCCTGAACCTTAATTTAATCCTAGGTAGCCCAATTCCACTCGCTATTATAGGACTGCTGTGCAGGGACAGTCAATTAACTTAAGAAAAGGAACCTAGCTCCAAGGTTGGCAACCGGGAATTCCAGTTGATTCCATGGGCGGACCCCCTGAGGAATTCCCACGCTGAAGTCTCGTGGAAGATGAGGTTCAGTGTGACTAGACTGAAGCACCAATCCAATGAAGGGGAAGTCCCACCCACTCTGCCCTGTGCCTGTATAAAGGTGAGGCGGGGCGGCCGCGCCACTCATTGAAGCCGCCAGTTGGGAGAGGAGCAGAGCCAGGCCGGTGCTCCCGAAGGCAGCAAGATGTTGCGAGCCACAGCTCCCTGCTGGTTCCCACCTGCATGCCCAGAAGCCAAGAAGGTGGCCGAGGAGGCGGCCCTCGAGGCAAGCCGCCAGTTGGGAGAGGAGCAGAGCCAGGCCGGTGCTCCCGAAGGCAGCAAGATGTTGCGAGCCACAGCTCCCTGCTGGTTCCCACCTGCATACCCAGAAGCTAAGAAGGTGGCCGAGGAGGCGCCCCACGAGGCAAGCTGCCATTTGGGGGTGGAGCAGAGCCAGGTCGGTGTTCCCGAAGGCAGCAAGATGCTGCGAGCCACAGCTCCCTGCTGGTTCCCTCCTGCATACCCAGAAGCCAAGAAGGTGGCCGAGGAGGCGGCCCTCGAGGCTCCAGAATTCCCACTGCCCTCTCATCAGCCTGCCCAGAGCTTCGGGCTCTGCGTGCCCCAGATGCACAACCAGGCCTCAGCACTCGTGGACATCCGGGCGGAGCCCCAGAATAGGGGTCCGGCGGTGCCCCCAGCGTGGCCCAAGATGGCGACGGAGGCGTGGTACTTCCCCGCGCAGAGGGGGTCGGCCTGCTGCTTGCCAGCCGCCCCAAGGCTGACAGAGAGGCCCTGTGGAGTCCGCATCTCAGCCCCCAGGGAGAGGAAGAGGATCGCCCACTTTCCCAGCCCCTGCTTGGTCGCAGGTCGCACCGATGCCAAGAGAACCCGGGTGGCCGGCAGCAGCCAACGCTCCAATGGCTCCAGGGTCGGCACACAGCCACGGAAGACTGGTCGCAACAGACGGGGGAGGGCATGCAAGACCTCCACCACCCTCAGCTCTAAGCGAATCGTCCGTGGTCCATCCTTACCGACTTGGAAGAAACCCATTATCCTCCGAAGGTCTCGCTGCCAAGTCCCCACCGTCATCCGCCGAGGCTATCTCCAACTGTTCACCAAAGAGTGTCTCAAGTTCTGCGCCTCCAAGCAGGAGGCCGAGGAGAAGGCGCTGAACGAGGAGAAGGTGGCCTACGACTGCAGCCCCAACAAGAACATGTACCTGAATGTGGTCCTGAACACCCTCAAGAGACTGAAGGGCCTGACCCCCAGCTCCATGCCGGGCCTCAGCAGGGCCGCCCTGTACAGCCGCCTCCAGGAGTTCCTGCTCACCCAGGACCAGCTCAAGGAGAACGGCTACCCCTTCCCGCACCCCGAGCGGCCCGGAGGCGCCGTCCTCTTCACTGGCCAGGGGAAGGGGCCCGGCGACTCCTCCTGCAGGGTCTGCTGCCGTTGTGGCACCGACTACCTGGTGTCCTCCTCGGGCCGCTGTCTACGCGACCAGTTGTGTTATTATCACTGGGGGCGGGTCCGCTCCAGCCAAGTGGCTGCAGGCCGGGTTAGCCAGTACACCTGCTGTGCAGCTGCTCCTGGCTCAGTGGGCTGCCAGGTGGCAAAGCAGCACGTGCGGGACGGCCGCAAGGAGAGCCTCCATGGCTTCGTGAAGACCTTCAAGAAAGAGTTTTCCACAGACGCTTATCCAGGAATCTACGCCTTGGACTGTGAGATGTGCTACACCACGCATGGCCTGGAGCTGACCCGCGTCACCGTGGTGGACGCCGACATGCAAGTGGTGTACGACACCTTCGTCAAGCCCGACAACGAGATCGTGGACTACAACACCAGGTTTTCCGGAGTGACCGAGGCCGACGTCGCCAAGACGAGCGTCACGTTGCCCGAAGTCCAAGCCATCCTGCTGAGCTTTTTCAGCGCCCAAACCATCCTCATCGGGCACAGCCTGGAGAGCGATCTGCTGGCCCTCAAGCTGATCCACAGCACCGTGGTGGACACGGCCGTGCTCTTCCCGCACTACCTGGGTTTCCCCTACAAGCGTTCCCTCAGGAATCTCGCGGCCGACTACCTGGGACAGATCATCCAGGACAGCCAGGACGGCCACAACTCCAGCGAGGACGCAAACCCCTGCCTGCAGCTGGCGATGTGGAAGGTTCGACAGCGCGCCCAGATCCAGCCACGCCACTGGTCCGCCTCTCCCGCCGCCCTGGCCTGTCCTGAGCCCCAGGCCTCTTCCCAAACTGCCATCGATCCCGAGAGCTAGCCCTGTCCACCTCGCCGCAAAGCGAAAGAAACTGGAGCAGCCGGCGGCAGGAGAGGGCCAAAAGCCAAGACTAACCCCGACCCCGGACTCCCAGTCCCCCGGAGTCCCTGCCGCGGGCCGTCGTCCCTGTCCCCATCCCTCTGCCCCTCCCAGACCTCTGTCCTTCCACCAATGGGCTCCCCGAGGCCCCAGCCGCCACTCCCAGTCCCCGGAGACCCTGTCGCCGCCCCTGGCGCCTGTGCCCATCCCTCTGCCCCTCCCAGACCTCTGGCCTTCCACCACTAGCCTCCCCCAGCCCACCTGGACTACCGCGGCCTCTGACAACAAGGCCAGCCCCCAGGCCCACCAGCCTCCTGATCGTCTTCGTTCTTGGGCCTCTTCCCCTTCTGTGGGGCTGTCTGAACCTCCCCTCCCCCACCCGATTTTTCCCCCGCCCCCGGGGCAGGCGCAGAATAAATGTCTCTATGAAGTTAAAAATTAAAAATAAAAAAAAAGCTAAAAACAACTGAAAGTCCTTTGCTTTTGAATGTGCGCTTACCTGGTTTTCTCTAGAGGCACCACTGTGAGGTGGCTCAAGCCCTTAGGCTCTGGAGTTAGACATCTGGGTTCCCATTCCAATTCCACCACTGACTAGCTTTGTCATATTGGACGCATAACTTTTTTGCGCTTCTACTTCTTGATCTTTCAAGTGTCATCAGAAGATAATTAGACACCCACACAATAGCAATGGGAGATTTTAACACCCCACCGTCAACATGAAACAGATCAACGAGACAGAAAGTTGAAAAGGATATCCAGGAACTGAACTTAGCTCTGCACCAAGCAGACCGAATAGACATCTACATTAACTCTCCACCCCAAATCAACAGAATATACATTCTTCTCAGCACCACATCACACTTATTCCAAAACTGACCACATAGTTGGAAGGAAAGCACTCCTCCGCAAATGCAAAAGAACAGAAATTACAACCAACTGTCTCTCAGACCCCAGGGCAGTCAAACTGGACCTCAGGATGAAGAAACTCACTCAAAACCGCTCAACTACACGGAAACGGAGCAATCTGCTCCTGAGTGACTACTGGGTACATAGCGAAATGAAGACAGAATAAAGATGTTCTTTGAAACCAATGAGAACCAAGACACAACATACCAGAATCTCTGGGATACATTGAAAGCAGTGTGTAGAGGGAAACGTAGCATTAAATGCCCACAAGAGAAAGCAGGAAAGATCTAAAATGGACACCCTCACGTCCCAATTCAAAGAACCAGGGAAGCAAGAGCAAACACAATGCCTGAATCAGTCAGTCAACTTCCAACAGGGCTCCAAGAGAGAATGAACCACCATGCCTCTTTAAATCCACGTTTCTATTTGGAATCTTCAATGAGAGATGAGACACTAAGCAGCTAGTTTTGGTGGAATGGCTGATTTTGTCAATGTTTTCGGTGTGTGAGTGTGTGTGTGTGTGTGTATGTATGGATAACTAAATTAAACTGATAATCTGGATGCTTACATTTCCATTCATTTAATTTGTGTATGTGAGCCCACGCACACGTATATACACACACACTAACACTTCCAGAACACTGACTTAGTGAAGAACTGGATTTCCAGTGTGTCAGACAAATTTCAGAAAGCGCTGAAGAAGGGCATTTCTGATGGATTTCACCGTTCCTGGAATTTTATTTTCCTTTATAACTTAGAGTTCTTCTCTGGAGATTTAATAGATAAAAGTCTTTTGCAGTGTACGTTATTTCATTTTATTTTTATAATTTATTTAAATTGTCATTTTAAATTGACAAATAAAAATGATAGATATTTATGGTGTACAACATGATGTTTCATATATGTATACATTGTGGAATGACACAAAAATCAAGGTAATTAACACATTCGTTTCCTCACATACTGATTTTATGGTGATGAGAACATGTTTCAAATCTACTCTGATAGCACATTTCAAGTATACAGTACATAGTTACCCACTGTGGTTGCCGTGCTGTTCAACATATCTCTAGAACTATTCGTATCTGAAATTTTGTATCATTAGACTAACATCTCCCAATCCCTCCCCGACCCCTGCCTCGGGTAAGCAGCGTTCTGCTCTCTACGACTCTGAGTTCCACTTTTTTACATTGCACATAGAAGTGAGATCGTGCAGTATTTGTATTTCTGTGTTTGCTTTTTAAAACTTTATGATGTATTGATGTATTTTTTCAGACAGTGTCGGAGTCTGTCACCAAGGCTGGAGTACAGTGACACAAACACGGCTCACCACGGCCTCCACCTCCCGGGGTCAAGAGATCCTCCCACTTCAGCCTCCTGAGTAGCTAGGACTACAGGCGTCCAACACCACACCTGGCTAATTTTTGTATTTTTTGTAGAGATGGTTGATCTCCAACTCCTGGGCTCAACTCTTCCTCCTCCCTTCTCCTCCCAAAGTCCTGGGATTACAGGCCTGAGCCACTGTGTCTGGCCTTTGCTTTATTTCACACAGTAGAACATCCTCTAGGCTCATTCATGTTGCTAATGATAAGATTTCTTTCTTTTTCAAGGCTGAATAGGATTCTATTGGATATATGTACCTATATAGATAGAGAGATAGATAGATAGACATTTATTATTATTGTTTTGGGGGGGATATGGTTTCGCTCGTGTTCCCCAGGCTGGAGTGCAGTGGCATGATTTCGGCTCACTACAACCTCTGCCTCCCAGGCTGAAGTGATTCTCCTGCCTCAGCTGAGATTAAAGGCATGTCCCATCATGTGCGGCCAATTTTGTGTTTCTAGGAGAGATGGGTTTTCACCATGTTGGCCAGGCTGGTCTCGAACTCCAACAATTCTACTTCAACTATTTATTGGATACAAATATTTATGTGTGAGAAACAAGATTTTCAAGAGTGAAAGATTTAAAAACGACTTAATTGTACATCAGTAAGAGGCTGGCTAACTAAATCAGAGTACGTTCATCCTTACAGAAGAATACTATGCAGCTAGAACAAAACCAAATGGAGGAAACTCTTCCAAATGGTAACTTGGAATGATGTTCAAGACTTATTGTAAAATAAGTTTACAGTAAGGTGTAAGGTACCTTATGGCAAAATTCTCTCAGAAATGTGTGTGTGTGGATTTCAAGTCATCCCAGTCCTAGAACATTGTGCTCTTTAGAGATGCCATACCTGTCTTTCCCTTTGTAATATCAAAGCAGTAATATCTTCTCTGGAGGCTTGTTGGGTGAATTGAATGGAAGAAAGTTAAGGAGGTACCAGAACCATTGCTGTTTCCCCTCCGTAGCCCTGCCACCCACTAAAGAAAGTTGGATGAGATTACTTAATGATTTCCCATTAAGTTGTATTTCCAAATATCATGATTACCATTTGAATGTAGTTGGTATGGAGCTTCGTGAGTGTGTGCTTCGTTTATTATGCATCACGTTCAGCTCCTTGTTATTTGCCTCCTAGTTATCATAGTAAAACTCTACTCCTCTACTCCGAGGAGCCCCTACCATCCGTATCGTCACTTTCCGGCCCAGCACTCTTCATGCTCGTTCGTTTAAAGCATTCTACATTGGGCAAATGAATCTTGGAAGGCAAAAGCTACTGAATTTAGCGAGTTTGTGGAGGCGTTCCCACCGATCAGCCAGGTGGAGTTCCACACACCCGATGACTGCACAACTCCTATAAGGCAGCAATATGCTGCAAACCCAGACGGCCACTCTTCTCACCCCTCGTCCCTTTGCTGTTCTGGATAATGAGGTCAATAGTCACCTAGGCAACTTGCAAAACTAACTGAAATGGAGAAAGGCCTTCCGGCTGGTGACTAGCCGAGGTCCACCTGGCCCCAATAAGCTGCTGAACAAGAAGGGCTGCCAGAAATTTCCCCCTAGGGAATTTGGTGGAGACGAAGACCTGCTCACTGGACAACGGTTCCTCCCAGGATACCCCCAAGCTGAAGAAGCGGGCTCTGACCCACCCCCTTTCACCCTCCTTTTCCCCACCCTGGCCTGCTGAAGGTGCGCGTCAGGATGCGGACTACTGAGCCCTAAAGAAATAAGTCCTTCCACTTTGACCCCACGGAGGATTGCCTGCGCGGATCTTCAACGAGTCTACCAGTGTCTAGACACGGGAGCAGTTCTGTCTGGCACAGCAGCTCCCTCAAGGAAGACAAGAGTGAGGAGAAAGGAAACTCAAGTCTGACCATTCTGTCCTGGGAGACAAGAGGAGGATCTCATCTCTCATCTTTCCAAGCAAGGCAACGAGACTTTCTCTCATCTTTCCAAGCAAGGCAAGGAGACTTTTTCTCATGAGGAAACAAAAAGAAGTTGGAAGGAACGAAACCAGCCTGGAAGGTGAATTCCTAAGGATTGCCCATTGAAACTGACAAAATGGCCCTTGTTTGACGAGAGGAATGAGCAGAGCATTGATGTGGTCAAAAAGGACTCGAGTGAGACTTTCCCAGCATGTTTCTACCAAAGCTTTGTCTAAGTTTCGCAAAACACTCTCCTAATAAGCAGATGTTTGGCTCTTCAGAAAGTCAACATGCAAAATGCCTTGAGCGTCCCATAACACTGATGCCATGATGTTGCCTTTGGTCTGCCCTCCTTTTCCTTTGACTGGACCACTGCCATCTCTTGGTAGCCATCGCTTTGATGACGCTTTGTCTTCAGGATCATATTGGCAAAGCCATGTTCCAAATTCCGGTTACAATTTGTCAAACAGGTGCCCCAGGATCGTGATCCCTCCTGTTGAAAATTTCCACTGATAGCTCTCGTCCTCACTGCAGCTGATCTGGGCACAATGGTTTTCACAGCCACTGCAGGATTCATCTTCCACATCTTCTCATCTCTTCTTGAAACAAGCCATACCTCCGTAAAGAGTTGATTTCTTTGGGCTAGTGTCCTTAGAAGCTTTTCTTCAAACATCAATGATTTCTTCATTCTTCCACCCAAGCTTCACCGTCAATTGGATGTTTGCTCTTGCTGCAATTTTAGCGGAATTCAAGTTGCACTGATAGGAGGCCTTTTCAGTGGATGTCCCATCCTTCTTAGTGCCTCCAATGAGATCCAGTTCAGAAAGGTTGTAAGAAGTTAGTACATGTTTATTTTAGTGAAAACGAATTGAAATCCATGCATAGATTTCTCACCATGTACATTTTCTATGAACTTTCGGAAGACCCCCTGTACTGAATATTGCCCAAATCCTGGGAGAGAAGTGGATGCGGTCCACTTCCTGTCTTCAGTTTGCCCACAGTGGAGGAGTGCACAGAGCAGGGAAAGGCAGCCCCAGAGAGAGGCATGCCCTCCAGCATGCGGCAGACTGCTGGCCCAGTCCTGGCTCCATGGGTTGCTGTGTGGGCCCAGCAAGCTGACCAACCTCCCTGAACCTTAATTTAATCCTAGGTAGCCCAATTCCACTCGCTATTATAGGACTGCTGTGCAGGGACAGTCAATTAACTTAAGAAAAGGAACCTGGCTCCAAGGTTGGCAACCGGGAATTCCAGTTGATTCCATGGGCGGACCCCCTGAGGAATCCCCAAGCTGAAGTCTCGTGGAAGATGAGGTTCAGTGTGACTAGACTGAAGCACCAATCCAATGAAGGGGAAGTCCCACCCACTCTGCCCTGTGCCTGTATAAAGGTGAGGCGGGGCGGCCGCGCCACTCATTGAAGCCGCCAGTTGGGAGAGGAGCAGAGCCAGGCCGGTGCTCCCGAAGGCAGCAAGATGTTGCGAGCCACAGCTCCCTGCTGGTTCCCACCTGCATACCCAGAAGCTAAGAAGGTGGCCGAGGAGGCGGCCCACGAGGCAAGCCGCCATTTGGGAGAGGAGCAGAGCCAGGTCGGTGTTCCCGAAGGCAGCAAGATGTTGCGAGCCACAGCTCCCTGCTGGTTCCCACCTGCATGCCCAGAAGCCAAGAAGGTGGCCGAGGAGGCGGCCCTCGAGGCAAGCCGCCAGTTGGGAGAGGAGCAGAGCCAGGCCGGTGCTCCCGAAGGCAGCAAGATGTTGCGAGCCACAGCTCCCTGCTGGTTCCCACCTGCATACCCAGAAGCTAAGAAGGTGGCCGAGGAGGCGCCCCACGAGGCAAGCCGCCATTTGGGAGTGGAGCAGAGCCAGGTCGGTGTTCCCGAAGGCAGCAAGATGTTGCGAGCCACAGCTCCCTGCTGGTTCCCTCCTGCATACCCAGAAGCCAAGAAGGTGGCCGAGGAGGCGGCCCTCGAGGCTCCAGAATTCCCACTGCCCTCTCATCAGCCTGCCCAGAGCTTCGGGCTCTGCTTGCCCCAGATGCACAACCAGGCCTCAGCACTCGTGGACATCCGGGCGGAGCCCCAGAATAGGGGTCCGGCGGTGCCCCCAGCGTGGCCCAAGATGGCGACGGAGGCGTGGTACTTCCCCGCGCAGAGGGGGTCGGCCTGCTGCTTGCCAGCCGCCCCAAGGCTGACAGAGAGGCCCTGTGGAGTCCGCATCTCAGCCCCCAGGGAGAGGAAGAGGATCGCCCACTTTCCCAGCCCCTGCTTGGTCGCAGGTCGCACCGATGCCAAGAGAACCCGGGTGGCCGGCAGCAGCCAACGCTCCAATGGCTCCAGGGTCGGCACACAGCCACGGAAGACTGGTCGCAACAGACGGGGGAGGGCATGCAAGACCTCCACCACACTCAGCTCTAAGCGAATCGTCCGTCGTCCATCCTTACCGACTTGGAAGAAACCCATTATCCTCCGAAGGTCTCGCTGCCAAGTCCCCACCGTCATCCGCCGAGGCTATCTCCAACTGTTCACCAAAGAGTGTCTCAAGTTCTGCGCCTCCCAGCAGGAGGCCGAGGAGAAGGCGCTGAACGAGGAGAAGGTGGCCTACGACTGCAGCCCCAACAAGAACATGTACCTGAATGTGGTCCTGAACACCCTCAAGAGACTGAAGGGCCTGACCCCCAGCTCCATGCCGGGCCTCAGCAGGGCCGCCCTGTACAGCCGCCTCCAGGAGTTCCTGCTCACCCAGGACCAGCTCAAGGAGAACGGCTACCCCTTCCCGCACCCCGAGCGGCCCGGAGGCGCCGTCCTCTTCACTGGCCAGGGGAAGGGGCCCGGCGACTCCTCCTGCAGGGTCTGCTGCCGTTGTGGCACCGACTACCTGGTGTCCTCCTCGGGCCGCTGTCTACGCGACCAGTTGTGTTATTATCACTGGGGGCGGGTCCGCTCCAGCCAAGTGGCTGGAGGCCGGGTTAGCCAGTACACCTGCTGTGCAGCTGCTCCTGGCTCAGTGGGCTGCCAGGTGGCGAAGCAGCACGTGCGGGACGGCCGCAAGGAGAGCCTCCATGGCTTCGTGAAGACCTTCAAGAAAGAGTTTTCCACAGACGCTTATCCAGGAATCTACGCCTTGGACTGTGAGATGTGCTACACCACGCATGGCCTGGAGCTGACCCGCGTCACCGTGGTGGACGCCGACATGCAAGTGGTGTACGACACCTTCGTCAAGCCCGACAACGAGATCGTGGACTACAACACCAGGTTTTCCGGAGTGACCGAGGCCGACGTCGCCAAGACGAGCGTCACGTTGCCCGAAGTCCAAGCCATCCTGCTGAGCTTTTTCAGCGCCCAAACCATCCTCATCGGGCACAGCCTGGAGAGCGATCTGCTGGCCCTCAAGCTGATCCACAGCACCGTGGTGGACACGGCCGTGCTCTTCCCGCACTACCTGGGTTTCCCCTACAAGCGTTCCCTCAGGAATCTCGCGGCCGACTACCTGGGACAGATCATCCAGGACAGCCAGGACGGCCACAACTCCAGCGAGGACGCAAACGCCTGCCTGCAGCTGGCGATGTGGAAGGTTCGACAGCGCGCCCAGATCCAGCCACGCCACCGGTCCGCCTCTCCCGCCGCCCTGGCCTGTCCTGAGCCCCAGGCCTCTTCCCAAACTGCCATCGATCCCGAGAGCTAGCCCTGTCCACCTCGCCGCAAAGCGAAAGAAACTGGAGCAGCCGGCGGCAGGAGAGGGCCAAAAGCCAAGACTAACCCCGACCCCAGACTCCCAGTCCCCCGGAGTCCCTGCCGCGGGCCGTCGTCCCTGTCCCCATCCCTCTGCCCCTCCCAGACCTCTGTCCTTCCACCAATGGGCTCCCCGAGGCCCCAGCCGCCACTCCCAGTCCCCGGAGACCCTGCCGCCGCCCCTGGCGCCTGTGCCCATCCCTCTGCCCCTCCCAGACCTCTGGCCTTCCACCACTAGCCTCCCCCAGCCCACCTGGACTTCCCCGGCCTCTGACAACAAGGCCAGCCCCCAGGCCCACCAGCCTCCTGATCGTCTTCGTTCTTGGGCCTCTTCCCCTTCTGTGGGGCTGTCTGAACCTCCCCTCCCCCACCCGATTTTTCCCCCGCCCCCGGGGCAGGCGCAGAATAAATGTCTGTATGAAGTTAAAAATTAAAAATAAAAAAAAAGCTAAAAACAACTCAAAGTCCTTTGCTTTTGAATGTGCGCTTACCTGGTTTTCTCTAGAGGCACCACTGTGAGGTGGCTCAAGCCCTTAGGCTCTGGAGTTAGACATCTGGGTTCCCATTCCAATTCCACCACTGACTAGCTTTGTCATATTGGACGCATAACTTTTTTGCGCTTCTACTTCTTGATCTTTCAAGTGTCATCAGAAGATAATTAGACACCCACACAATAGCAATGGGAGATTTTAACACCCCACCGTCAACATGAAACAGATCAACGAGACAGAAAGTTGAAAAGGATATCCAGGAACTGAACTTAGCTCTGCACCAAGCAGACCGAATAGACATCTACATTAACTCTCCACCCCAAATCAACAGAATATACATTCTTCTCAGCACCACATCACACTTATTCCAAAACTGACCACATAGTTGGAAGGAAAGCACTCCTCCGCAAATGCAAAAGAACAGAAATTACAACCAACTGTCTCTCAGACCCCAGGGCAGTCAAACTGGACCTCAGGATGAAGAAACTCACTCAAAACCGCTCAACTACACGGAAACGGAGCAATCTGCTCCTGAGTGACTACTGGGTACATAGCGAAATGAAGACAGAATAAAGATGTTCTTTGAAACCAATGAGAACAAAGACACAACATACCAGAATCTCTGGGATACATTGAAAGCAGTGTGTAGAGGGAAACGTAGCATTAAATGCCCACAAGAGAAAGCAGGAAAGATCTAAAATGGACACCCTCACGTCCCAATTCAAAGAACCAGGGAAGCAAGAGCAAACACAATGCCTGAATCAGTCAGTCAACTTCCAACAGGGCTCCAAGAGAGAATGAACCACCATGCCTCTTTAAATCCACGTTTCTATTTGGAATCTTCAATGAGAGATGAGACACTAAGCAGCTAGTTTTGGTGGAATGGCTGATTTTGTCAATGTTTTCGGTGTGTGAGTGTGTGTGTGTGTGTGTATGTATGGATAACTAAATTAAACTGATAATCTGGATGCTTACATTTCCATTCATTTAATTTGTGTATGTGAGCCCACGCACACGTATATACACACACACTAACACTTCCAGAACACTGACTTAGTGAAGAACTGGATTTCCAGTGTGTCAGACAAATTTCAGAAAGCGCTGAAGAAGGGCATTTCTGATGGATTTCACCGTTCCTGGAATTTTATTTTCCTTTATAACTTAGAGTTCTTCTCTGGAGATTTAATAGATAAAAGTCTTTTGCAGTGTACGTTATTTCATTTTATTTTTATAATTTATTTAAATTGTCATTTTAAATTGACAAATAAAAATGATATATATTTATGGTGTACAACATGATGTTTCATATATGTATACATTGTGGAATGACACAAAAATCAAGCTAATTAACACATTCGTTTCCTCACATACTGATTTTATGGTGATGAGAACATGTTTCAAATCTACTCTGATAGCACATTTCAAGTATACAGTACATAGTTACCCACTGTGGTTGCCGTGCTGTTCAACATATCTCTAGAACTATTCGTATCTGAAATTTTGTATCATTAGACTAACATCTCCCAATCCCTCCCCGGCCCCTGCCTCGGGTAAGCAGCGTTCTGCTCTCTACGACTCTGAGTTCCACTTTTTTACATTGCACATAGAAGTGAGATCGTGCAGTATTTGTATTTCTGTGTTTGCTTTTTAAAACTTTATGATGTATTGATGTATTTTTTCAGACAGTGTCGGAGTCTGTCACCAAGGCTGGAGTACAGTGACACAAACACGGCTCACCACGGCCTCCACCTCCCGGGGTCAAGAGATCCTCCCACTTCAGCCTCCTGAGTAGCTAGGACTACAGGCGTCCAACACCACACCTGGCTAATTTTTGTATTTTTTGTAGAGATGGTTGATCTCCAACTCCTGGGCTCAACTCTTCCTCCTCCCTTCTCCTCCCAAAGTCCTGGGATTACAGGCCTGAGCCACTGTGTCTGGCCTTTGCTTTATTTCACACAGTAGAACATCCTCTAGGCTCATTCATGTTGCTAATGATAAGATTTCTTTCTTTTTCAAGGCTGAATAGGATTCTATTGGATATATGTACCTATATAGATAGAGAGATAGATAGATAGACATTTATTATTATTGTTTTGGGGGGGATATGGTTTCGCTCGTGTTCCCCAGGCTGGAGTGCAGTGGCATGATTTCGGCTCACTACAACCTCTGCCTCCCAGGCTGAAGTGATTCTCCTGCCTCAGCTGAGATTAAAGGCATGTCCCATCATGTGCGGCCAATTTTGTGTTTCTAGGAGAGATGGGTTTTCACCATGTTGGCCAGGCTGGTCTCGAACTCCAACAATTCTACTTCAACTATTTATTGGATACAAATATTTATGTGTGAGAAACAAGATTTTCAAGAGTGAAAGATTTAAAAACGACTTAATTGTACATCAGTAAGAGGCTGGCTAACTAAATCAGAGTACGTTCATCCTTACAGAAGAATACTATGCAGCTAGAACAAAACCAAATGGAGGAAACTCTTCCAAATGGTAACTTGGAATGATGTTCAAGACTTATTGTAAAATAAGTTTACAGTAAGGTGTAAGGTACCTTATGGCAAAATTCTCTCAGAAATGTGTGTGTGTGGATTTCAAGTCATCCCAGTCCTAGAACATTGTGCTCTTTAGAGATGCCATACCTGTCTTTCCCTTTGTAATATCAAAGCAGTAATATCTTCTCTGGAGGCTTGTTGGGTGAATTGAATGGAAGAAAGTTAAGGAGGTACCAGAACCATTGCTGTTTCCCCTCCGTAGCCCTGCCACCCACTAAAGAAAGTTGGATGAGATTACTTAATGATTTCCCATTAAGTTGTATTTCCAAATATCATGATTACCATTTGAATGTAGTTGGTATGGAGCTTCGTGAGTGTGTGCTTCGTTTATTATGCATCACGTTCAGCTCCTTGTTATTTGCCTCCTAGTTATCATAGTAAAACTCTACTCCTCTACTCCGAGGAGCCCCTACCATCCGTATCGTCACTTTCCGGCCCAGCACTCTTCATGCTCGTTCGTTTAAAGCATTCTACATTGGGCAAATGAATCTTGGAAGGCAAAAGCTACTGAATTTAGCGAGTTTGTGGAGGCGTTCCCACCGATCAGCCAGGTGGAGTTCCACACACCCGATGACTGCACAACTCCTATAAGGCAGCAATATGCTGCAAACCCAGACGGCCACTCTTCTCACCCCTCGTCCCTTTGCTGTTCTGGATAATGAGGTCAATAGTCACCTAGGCAACTTGCAAAACTAACTGAAATGGAGAAAGGCCTTCCGGCTGGTGACTAGCCGAGGTCCACCTGGCCCCAATAAGCTGCTGAACAAGAAGGGCTGCCAGAAATTTCCCCCTAGGGAATTTGGTGGAGACGAAGACCTGCTCACTGGACAACGGTTCCTCCCAGGATACCCCCAAGCTGAAGAAGCGGGCTCTGAGCCACCCCCTTTCACCCTCCTTTTCCCCACCCTGGCCTGCTGAAGGTGCGCGTCAGGATGCGGACTACTGAGCCCTAAAGAAATAAGTCCTTCCACTTTGACCCCACGGAGGATTGCCTGCGCGGATCTTCAACGAGTCTACCAGTGTCTAGACACGGGAGCAGTTCTGTCTGGCACAGCAGCTCCCTCAAGGAAGACAAGAGTGAGGAGAAAGGAAACTCAAGTCTGACCATTCTGTCCTGGGAGACAAGAGGAGGATCTCATCTCTCATCTTTCCAAGCAAGGCAACGAGACTTTCTCTCATCTTTCCAAGCAAGGCAAGGAGACTTTTTCTCATGAGGAAACAAAAAGAAGTTGGAAGGAACGAAACCAGCCTGGAAGGTGAATTCCTAAGGATTGCCCATTGAAACTGACAAAATGGCCCTTGTTTGACGAGAGGAATGAGCAGAGCATTGATGTGGTCAAAAAGGACTCGAGTGAGACTTTCCGAGCATGTTTCTACCAAAGCTTTGTCTAAGTTTCGCAAAACACTCTCCTAATAAGCAGATGTTTGGCTCTTCAGAAAGTCAACATGCAAAATGCCTTGAGCGTCCCATAACACTGATGCCATGATGTTGCCTTTGGTCTGCCCTCCTTTTCCTTTGACTGGACCACTGCCATCTCTTGGTAGCCATCGCTTTGATGACGCTTTGTCTTCAGGATCATATTGGCAAAGCCATGTTCCAAATTCCGGTTACAATTTGTCAAACAGGTGCCCCAGGATCGTGATCCCTCCTGTTGAAAATTTCCACTGATAGCTCTCGTCGTCACTGCAGCTGATCTGGGCACAATGGTTTTCACAGCCACTGCAGGATTCATCTTCCACATCTTCTCATCTCTTCTTGAAACAAGCCATACCTCCGTAAAGAGTTGATTTCTTTGGGCTAGTGTCCTTAGAAGCTTTTCTTCAAACATCAATGATTTCTTCATTCTTCCACCCAAGCTTCACCGTCAATTGGATGTTTGCTCTTGCTGCAATTTTAGCGGAATTCAAGTTGCACTGATAGGAGGCCTTTTCAGTGGATGTCTCATCCTTCTTAGTGCCTCCAATGAGATCCAGTTCAGAAAGGTTGTAAGAAGTTAGTACATGTTTATTTTAGTGAAAACGAATTGAAATCCATGCATAGATTTCTCACCATGTACATTTTCTATGAACTTTCGGAAGACCCCCTGTACTGAATATTGCCCAAATCCTGGGAGAGAAGTGGATGCGGTCCACTTCCTGTCTTCAGTTTGCCCACAGTGGAGGAGTGCACAGAGCAGGGAAAGGCAGCCCCAGAGAGAGGCATGCCCTCCAGCATGCGGCAGACTGCTGGCCCAGTCCTGGCTCCATGGGTTGCTGTGTGGGCCCAGCAAGCTGACCAACCTCCCTGAACCTTAATTTAATCCTAGGTAGCCCAATTCCACTCGCTATTATAGGACTGCTGTGCAGGGACAGTCAATTAACTTAAGAAAAGGAACCTAGCTCCAAGGTTGGCAACCGGGAATTCCAGTTGATTCCATGGGCGGACCCCCTGAGGAATCCCCAAGCTGAAGTCTCGTGGAAGATGAGGTTCAGTGTGACTAGACTGAAGCACCAATCCAATGAAGGGGAAGTCCCACCCACTCTGCCCTGTGCCTGTATAAAGGTGAGGCGGGGCGGCCGCGCCACTCATTGAAGCCGCCAGTTGGGAGAGGAGCAGAGCCAGGCCGGTGCTCCCGAAGGCAGCAAGATGTTGCGAGCCACAGCTCCCTGCTGGTTCCCACCTGCATACCCAGAAGCTAAGAAGGTGGCCGAGGAGGCGGCCCACGAGGCAAGCCGCCATTTGGGAGAGGAGCAGAGCCAGGTCGGTGTTCCCGAAGGCAGCAAGATGTTGCGAGCCACAGCTCCCTGCTGGTTCCCACCTGCATGCCCAGAAGCCAAGAAGGTGGCCGAGGAGGCGGCCCTCGAGGCAAGCCGCCAGTTGGGAGAGGAGCAGAGCCAGGCCGGTGCTCCCGAAGGCAGCAAGATGTTGCGAGCCACAGCTCCCTGCTGGTTCCCACCTGCATACCCAGAAGCTAAGAAGGTGGCCGAGGAGGCGCCCCACGAGGCAAGCCGCCATTTGGGAGTGGAGCAGAGCCAGGTCGGTGTTCCCGAAGGCAGCAAGATGTTGCGAGCCACAGCTCCCTGCTGGTTCCCTCCTGCATACCCAGAAGCCAAGAAGGTGGCCGAGGAGGCGGCCCTCGAGGCTCCAGAATTCCCACTGCCCTCTCATCAGCCTGCCCAGAGCTTCGGGCTCTGCTTGCCCCAGATGCACAACCAGGCCTCAGCACTCGTGGACATCCGGGCGGAGCCCCAGAATAGGGGTCCGGCGGTGCCCCCAGCGTGGCCCAAGATGGCGACGGAGGCGTGGTACTTCCCCGCGCAGAGGGGGTCGGCCTGCTGCTTGCCAGCCGCCCCAAGGCTGACAGAGAGGCCCTGTGGAGTCCGC
Organism: Pongo pygmaeus; assembly: GCF_028885625.2. Lineage (NCBI taxonomy): Eukaryota > Metazoa > Chordata > Mammalia > Primates > Hominidae > Pongo > Pongo pygmaeus. The sequence goes on from NC_072380.2 coordinate 54,286,149, forward strand.
ATCTCAGCCCCCAGGGAGAGGAAGAGGATCGCCCACTTTCCCAGCCCCTGCTTGGTCGCAGGTCGCACCGATGCCAAGAGAACCCGGGTGGCCGGCAGCAGCCAACGCTCCAATGGCTCCAGGGTCGGCACACAGCCACGGAAGACTGGTCGCAACAGACGGGGGAGGGCATGCAAGACCTCCACCACACTCAGCTCTAAGCGAATCGTCCGTCGTCCATCCTTACCGACTTGGAAGAAACCCATTATCCTCCGAAGGTCTCGCTGCCAAGTCCCCACCGTCATCCGCCGAGGCTATCTCCAACTGTTCACCAAAGAGTGTCTCAAGTTCTGCGCCTCCCAGCAGGAGGCCGAGGAGAAGGCGCTGAACGAGGAGAAGGTGGCCTACGACTGCAGCCCCAACAAGAACATGTACCTGAATGTGGTCCTGAACACCCTCAAGAGACTGAAGGGCCTGACCCCCAGCTCCATGCCGGGCCTCAGCAGGGCCGCCCTGTACAGCCGCCTCCAGGAGTTCCTGCTCACCCAGGACCAGCTCAAGGAGAACGGCTACCCCTTCCCGCACCCCGAGCGGCCCGGAGGCGCCGTCCTCTTCACTGGCCAGGGGAAGGGGCCCGGCGACTCCTCCTGCAGGGTCTGCTGCCGTTGTGGCACCGACTACCTGGTGTCCTCCTCGGGCCGCTGTCTACGCGACCAGTTGTGTTATTATCACTGGGGGCGGGTCCGCTCCAGCCAAGTGGCTGGAGGCCGGGTTAGCCAGTACACCTGCTGTGCAGCTGCTCCTGGCTCAGTGGGCTGCCAGGTGGCGAAGCAGCACGTGCGGGACGGCCGCAAGGAGAGCCTCCATGGCTTCGTGAAGACCTTCAAGAAAGAGTTTTCCACAGACGCTTATCCAGGAATCTACGCCTTGGACTGTGAGATGTGCTACACCACGCATGGCCTGGAGCTGACCCGCGTCACCGTGGTGGACGCCGACATGCAAGTGGTGTACGACACCTTCGTCAAGCCCGACAACGAGATCGTGGACTACAACACCAGGTTTTCCGGAGTGACCGAGGCCGACGTCGCCAAGACGAGCGTCACGTTGCCCGAAGTCCAAGCCATCCTGCTGAGCTTTTTCAGCGCCCAAACCATCCTCATCGGGCACAGCCTGGAGAGCGATCTGCTGGCCCTCAAGCTGATCCACAGCACCGTGGTGGACACGGCCGTGCTCTTCCCGCACTACCTGGGTTTCCCCTACAAGCGTTCCCTCAGGAATCTCGCGGCCGACTACCTGGGACAGATCATCCAGGACAGCCAGGACGGCCACAACTCCAGCGAGGACGCAAACGCCTGCCTGCAGCTGGCGATGTGGAAGGTTCGACAGCGCGCCCAGATCCAGCCACGCCACCGGTCCGCCTCTCCCGCCGCCCTGGCCTGTCCTGAGCCCCAGGCCTCTTCCCAAACTGCCATCGATCCCGAGAGCTAGCCCTGTCCACCTCGCCGCAAAGCGAAAGAAACTGGAGCAGCCGGCGGCAGGAGAGGGCCAAAAGCCAAGACTAACCCCGACCCCGGACTCCCAGTCCCCCGGAGTCCCTGCCGCGGGCCGTCGTCCCTGTCCCCATCCCTCTGCCCCTCCCAGACCTCTGTCCTTCCACCAATGGGCTCCCCGAGGCCCCAGCCGCCACTCCCAGTCCCCGGAGACCCTGCCGCCGCCCCTGGCGCCTGTGCCCATCCCTCTGCCCCTCCCAGACCTCTGGCCTTCCACCACTAGCCTCCCCCAGCCCACCTGGACTTCCCCGGCCTCTGACAACAAGGCCAGCCCCCAGGCCCACCAGCCTCCTGATCGTCTTCGTTCTTGGGCCTCTTCCCCTTCTGTGGGGCTGTCTGAACCTCCCCTCCCCCACCCGATTTTTCCCCCGCCCCCGGGGCAGGCGCAGAATAAATGTCTGTATGAAGTTAAAAATTAAAAATAAAAAAAAAGCTAAAAACAACTCAAAGTCCTTTGCTTTTGAATGTGCGCTTACCTGGTTTTCTCTAGAGGCACCACTGTGAGGTGGCTCAAGCCCTTAGGCTCTGGAGTTAGACATCTGGGTTCCCATTCCAATTCCACCACTGACTAGCTTTGTCATATTGGACGCATAACTTTTTTGCGCTTCTACTTCTTGATCTTTCAAGTGTCATCAGAAGATAATTAGACACCCACACAATAGCAATGGGAGATTTTAACACCCCACCGTCAACATGAAACAGATCAACGAGACAGAAAGTTGAAAAGGATATCCAGGAACTGAACTTAGCTCTGCACCAAGCAGACCGAATAGACATCTACATTAACTCTCCACCCCAAATCAACAGAATATACATTCTTCTCAGCACCACATCACACTTATTCCAAAACTGACCACATAGTTGGAAGGAAAGCACTCCTCCGCAAATGCAAAAGAACAGAAATTACAACCAACTGTCTCTCAGACCCCAGGGCAGTCAAACTGGACCTCAGGATGAAGAAACTCACTCAAAACCGCTCAACTACACGGAAACGGAGCAATCTGCTCCTGAGTGACTACTGGGTACATAGCGAAATGAAGACAGAATAAAGATGTTCTTTGAAACCAATGAGAACAAAGACACAACATACCAGAATCTCTGGGATACATTGAAAGCAGTGTGTAGAGGGAAACGTAGCATTAAATGCCCACAAGAGAAAGCAGGAAAGATCTAAAATGGACACCCTCACGTCCCAATTCAAAGAACCAGGGAAGCAAGAGCAAACACAATGCCTGAATCAGTCAGTCAACTTCCAACAGGGCTCCAAGAGAGAATGAACCACCATGCCTCTTTAAATCCACGTTTCTATTTGGAATCTTCAATGAGAGATGAGACACTAAGCAGCTAGTTTTGGTGGAATGGCTGATTTTGTCAATGTTTTCGGTGTGTGAGTGTGTGTGTGTGTGTGTATGTATGGATAACTAAATTAAACTGATAATCTGGATGCTTACATTTCCATTCATTTAATTTGTGTATGTGAGCCCACGCACACGTATATACACACACACTAACACTTCCAGAACACTGACTTAGTGAAGAACTGGATTTCCAGTGTGTCAGACAAATTTCAGAAAGCGCTGAAGAAGGGCATTTCTGATGGATTTCACCGTTCCTGGAATTTTATTTTCCTTTATAACTTAGAGTTCTTCTCTGGAGATTTAATAGATAAAAGTCTTTTGCAGTGTACGTTATTTCATTTTATTTTTATAATTTATTTGAATTGTCGTTTTAAATTGACAAATAAAAATGATATATATTTATGGTGTACAACATGATGTTTCATGTATGTATACATTGTGGAATGACACAAAAATCAAGCTAATTAACACATTCGTTTCCTCACATACTGATTTTATGGTGATGAGAACATGTTTCAAATCTACTCTGATAGCACATTTCAAGTATACAGTACATAGTTACCCACTGTGGTTGCCGTGCTGTTCAACATATCTCTAGAACTATTCGTATCTGGAATTTTGTATCATTAGACTAACATCTCCCAATCCCTCCCCGGCCCCTGCCTCGGGTAAGCAGCGTTCTGCTCTCTACGACTCTGAGTTCCACTTTTTTACATTGCACATAGAAGTGAGATCGTGCAGTATTTGTATTTCTGTGTTTGCTTTTTAAAACTTTATGATGTATTGATGTATTTTTTCAGACAGTGTCGGAGTCTGTCACCAAGGCTGGAGTACAGTGACACAAACACGGCTCACCACGGCCTCCACCTCCCAGGGTCAAGAGATCCTCCCACTTCAGCCTCCTGAGTAGCTAGGACTACAGGCGTCCAACACCACACCTGGCTAATTTTTGTATTTTTTGTAGAGATGGTTGATCTCCAACTCCTGGGCTCAACTCTTCCTCCTCCCTTCTCCTCCCAAAGTCCTGGGATTACAGGCCTGAGCCACTGTGTCTGGCCTTTGCTTTATTTCACACAGTAGAACATCCTCTAGGCTCATTCATGTTGCTAATGATAAGATTTCTTTCTTTTTCAAGGCTGAATAGGATTCTATTGGATATATGTACCTATATAGATAGATAGATAGATAGATAGATAGATATACATTTATTATTATTGTTTTGGGGGGGATATGGTTTCGCTCGTGTTCCCCAGGCTGGAGTGCAGTGGCATGATTTCGGCTCACTACAACCTCTGCCTCCCAGGCTGAAGTGATTCTCCTGCCTCAGCTGAGATTAAAGGCATGTCCCATCATGTGCGGCCAATTTTGTGTTTCTAGGAGAGATGGGTTTTCACCATGTTGGCCAGGCTGGTCTCGAACTCCAACAATTCTACTTCAACTATTTATTGGAAACAAATACTTATGTGTGAGAAACAAGATTTTCAAGAGTGAAAGATTTAAAAACGACTTAATTGTACATCAGTAAGAGGCTGGCTAACTAAATCAGAGTACGTTCATCCTTACAGAAGAATACTATGCAGCTAGAACAAAACCAAATGGAGGAAACTCTTCCAAATGGTAACTTGGAATGATGTTCAAGACTTATTGTAAAATAAGTTTACAGTAAGGTGTAAGGTACCTTATGGCAAAATTCTCTCAGAAATGTGTGTGTGTGGATTTCAAGTCATCCCAGTCCTAGAACATTGTGCTCTTTAGAGATGCCATACCTGTCTTTCCCTTTGTAATATCAAAGCAGTAATATCTTCTCTGGAGGCTTGTTGGGTGAATTGAATGGAAGAAAGTTAAGGAGGTACCAGAACCATTGCTGTTTCCCCTCCGTAGCCCTGCGACCCACTAAAGAAAGTTGGATGAGATTACTTAATGATTTCCCATTAAGTTGTATTTCCAAATATCATGATTACCATTTGAATGTAGTTGGTATGGAGCTTCGTGAGTGTGTGCTTCGTTTATTATGCATCACGTTCAGCTCCTTGTTATTTGCCTCCTAGTTATCATAGTAAAACTCTACTCCTCTACTCCGAGGAGCCCCTACCATCCGTATCGTCACTTTCCGGCCCAGCACTCTTCATGCTCGTTCGTTTAAAGTATTCTACATTGGGCAAATGAATCTTGGAAGGCAAAAGCTACTGAATTTAGCGAGTTTGTGGAGGCGTTCCCACCGATCAGCCAGGTGGAGTTCCACACACCCGATGACTGCACAACTCCTATAAGGCAGCAATATGCTGCAAACCCAGACGGCCACTCTTCTCACCCCTTGTCCCTTTGCTGTTCTGGATAATGAGGTCAATAGTCACCTAGGCAACTTGCAAAACTAACTGAAATGGAGAAAGGCCTTCCGGCTGGTGACTAGCCGAGGTCCACCTGGCCCCAATAAGCTGCTGAACAAGAAGGGCTGCCAGAAATTTCCCCCTAGGGAATTTGGTGGAGACGAAGACCTGCTCACTGGACAACGGTTCCTCCCAGGATACCCCCAAGCTGAAGAAGCGGGCTCTGAGCCACCCCCTTTCACCCTCCTTTTCCCCACCCTGGCCTGCTGAAGGTGCGCGTCAGGATGCGGACTACTGAGCCCTAAAGAAATAAGTCCTTCCACTTTGACCCCACGGAGGATTGCCTGTGCGGATCTTCAACGAGTCTACCAGTGTCTAGACACGGGAGCAGTTCTGTCTGGCACAGCAGCTCCCTCAAGGAAGACAAGAGTGAGGAGAAAGGAAACTCAAGTCTGACCATTCTGCCCTGGGAGACAAGAGGAGGATCTCATCTCTCATCTTTCCAAGCAAGGCAACGAGACTTTCTCTCATCTTTCCAAGCAAGGCAAGGAGACTTTTTCTCATGAGGAAACAAAAAGAAGTTGGAAGGAACGAAACCAGCCTGGAAGGTGAATTCCTAAGGATTGCCCATTGAAACTGACAAAATGGCCCTTGTTTGACGAGAGGAATGAGCAGAGCATTGATGTGGTCAAAAAGGACTCGAGTGAGACTTTCCCAGCATGTTTCTACCAAAGCTTTGTCTAAGTTTCGCAAAACACTCTCCTAATAAGCAGATGTTTGGCTCTTCAGAAAGTCAACATGCAAAATGCCTTGAGCGTCCCATAACACTGATGCCATGATGTTGCCTTTGGTCTGCCCTCCTTTTCCTTTGACTGGACCACTGTCATCTCTTGGTAGCCATCGCTTTGATGACGCTTTGTCTTCAGGATCATATTGGCAAAGCCATGTTCCAAATTCCGGTTACAATTTGTCAAACAGGTGCCCCAGGATCGTGATCCCTCCTGTTGAAAATTTCCACTGATAGCTCTCGTCGTCACTGCAGCTGATCTGGGCACAATGGTTTTCACAGCCACTGCAGGATTCATCTTCCACATCTTCTCATCTCTTCTTGAAACAAGCCATACCTCCGTAAAGAGTTGATTTCTTTGGGCTAGTGTCCTTAGAAGCTTTTCTTCAAACATCAATGATTTCTTCATTCTTCCACCCAAGCTTCACCGTCAATTGGATGTTTGCTCTTGCTGCAATTTTAGCGGAATTCAAGTTGCACTGATAGGAGGCCTTTTCAGTGGATGTCTCATCCTTCTTAGTGCCTCCAATGAGATCCAGTTCAGAAAGGTTGTAAGAAGTTAGTACATGTTTATTTTAGTGAAAACGAATTGAAATCCATGCATAGATTTCTCACCATGTACATTTTCTATGAACTTTCGGAAGACCCCCTGTACTGAATATTGCCCAAATCCTGGGAGAGAAGTGGATGCGGTCCACTTCCTGTCTTCAGTTTGCCCACAGTGGAGGAGTGCACAGAGCAGGGAAAGGCAGCCCCAGAGAGAGGCATGCCCTCCAGCATGCGGCAGACTGCTGGCCCAGTCCTGGCTCCATGGGTTGCTGTGTGGGCCCAGCAAGCTGACCAACCTCCCTGAACCTTAATTTAATCCTAGGTAGCCCAATTCCACTCGCTATTATAGGACTGCTGTGCAGGGACAGTCAATTAACTTAAGAAAAGGAACCTAGCTCCAAGGTTGGCAACCGGGAATTCCAGTTGATTCCATGGGCGGACCCCCTGAGGAATCCCCAAGCTGAAGTCTCGTGGAAGATGAGGTTCAGTGTGACTAGACTGAAGCACCAATCCAATGAAGGGGAAGTCCCACCCACTCTGCCCTGTGCCTGTATAAAGGTGAGGCGGGGCGGCCGCGCCACTCATTGAAGCCGCCAGTTGGGAGAGGAGCAGAGCCAGGCCGGTGCTCCCGAAGGCAGCAAGATGTTGCGAGCCACAGCTCCCTGCTGGTTCCCACCTGCATACCCAGAAGCTAAGAAGGTGGCCGAGGAGGCGGCCCACGAGGCAAGCCGCCATTTGGGAGAGGAGCAGAGCCAGGTCGGTGTTCCCGAAGGCAGCAAGATGTTGCGAGCCACAGCTCCCTGCTGGTTCCCACCTGCATGCCCAGAAGCCAAGAAGGTGGCCGAGGAGGCGGCCCTCGAGGCAAGCCGCCAGTTGGGAGAGGAGCAGAGCCAGGCCGGTGCTCCCGAAGGCAGCAAGATGTTGCGAGCCACAGCTCCCTGCTGGTTCCCACCTGCATACCCAGAAGCTAAGAAGGTGGCCGAGGAGGCGCCCCACGAGGCAAGCCGCCATTTGGGAGTGGAGCAGAGCCAGGTCGGTGTTCCCGAAGGCAGCAAGATGTTGCGAGCCACAGCTCCCTGCTGGTTCCCTCCTGCATACCCAGAAGCCAAGAAGGTGGCCGAGGAGGCGGCCCTCGAGGCTCCAGAATTCCCACTGCCCTCTCATCAGCCTGCCCAGAGCTTCGGGCTCTGCGTGCCCCAGATGCACAACCAGGCCTCAGCACTCGTGGACATCCGGGCGGAGCCCCAGAATAGGGGTCCGGCGGTGCCCCCAGCGTGGCCCAAGATGGCGACGGAGGCGTGGTACTTCCCCGCGCAGAGGGGGTCGGCCTGCTGCTTGCCAGCCGCCCCAAGGCTGACAGAGAGGCCCTGTGGAGTCCGCATCTCAGCCCCCAGGGAGAGGAAGAGGATCGCCCACTTTCCCAGCCCCTGCTTGGTCGCAGGTCGCACCGATGCCAAGAGAACCCGGGTGGCCGGCAGCAGCCAACGCTCCAATGGCTCCAGGGTCGGCACACAGCCACGGAAGACTGGTCGCAACAGACGGGGGAGGGCATGCAAGACCTCCACCACACTCAGCTCTAAGCGAATCGTCCGTCGTCCATCCTTACCGACTTGGAAGAAACCCATTATCCTCCGAAGGTCTCGCTGCCAAGTCCCCACCGTCATCCGCCGAGGCTATCTCCAACTGTTCACCAAAGAGTGTCTCAAGTTCTGCGCCTCCCAGCAGGAGGCCGAGGAGAAGGCGCTGAACGAGGAGAAGGTGGCCTACGACTGCAGCCCCAACAAGAACATGTACCTGAATGTGGTCCTGAACACCCTCAAGAGACTGAAGGGCCTGACCCCCAGCTCCATGCCGGGCCTCAGCAGGGCCGCCCTGTACAGCCGCCTCCAGGAGTTCCTGCTCACCCAGGACCAGCTCAAGGAGAACGGCTACCCCTTCCCGCACCCCGAGCGGCCCGGAGGCGCCGTCCTCTTCACTGGCCAGGGGAAGGGGCCCGGCGACTCCTCCTGCAGGGTCTGCTGCCGTTGTGGCACCGACTACCTGGTGTCCTCCTCGGGCCGCTGTCTACGCGACCAGTTGTGTTATTATCACTGGGGGCGGGTCCGCTCCAGCCAAGTGGCTGGAGGCCGGGTTAGCCAGTACACCTGCTGTGCAGCTGCTCCTGGCTCAGTGGGCTGCCAGGTGGCGAAGCAGCACGTGCGGGACGGCCGCAAGGAGAGCCTCCATGGCTTCGTGAAGACCTTCAAGAAAGAGTTTTCCACAGACGCTTATCCAGGAATCTACGCCTTGGACTGTGAGATGTGCTACACCACGCATGGCCTGGAGCTGACCCGCGTCACCGTGGTGGACGCCGACATGCAAGTGGTGTACGACACCTTCGTCAAGCCCGACAACGAGATCGTGGACTACAACACCAGGTTTTCCGGAGTGACCGAGGCCGACGTCGCCAAGACGAGCGTCACGTTGCCCGAAGTCCAAGCCATCCTGCTGAGCTTTTTCAGCGCCCAAACCATCCTCATCGGGCACAGCCTGGAGAGCGATCTGCTGGCCCTCAAGCTGATCCACAGCACCGTGGTGGACACGGCCGTGCTCTTCCCGCACTACCTGGGTTTCCCCTACAAGCGTTCCCTCAGGAATCTCGCGGCCGACTACCTGGGACAGATCATCCAGGACAGCCAGGACGGCCACAACTCCAGCGAGGACGCAAACGCCTGCCTGCAGCTGGCGATGTGGAAGGTTCGACAGCGCGCCCAGATCCAGCCACGCCACCGGTCCGCCTCTCCCGCCGCCCTGGCCTGTCCTGAGCCCCAGGCCTCTTCCCAAACTGCCATCGATCCCGAGAGCTAGCCCTGTCCACCTCGCCGCAAAGCGAAAGAAACTGGAGCAGCCGGCGGCAGGAGAGGGCCAAAAGCCAAGACTAACCCCGACCCCGGACTCCCAGTCCCCCGGAGTCCCTGCCGCGGGCCGTCGTCCCTGTCCCCATCCCTCTGCCCCTCCCAGACCTCTGTCCTTCCACCAATGGGCTCCCCGAGGCCCCAGCCGCCACTCCCAGTCCCCGGAGACCCTGCCGCCGCCCCTGGCGCCTGTGCCCATCCCTCTGCCCCTCCCAGACCTCTGGCCTTCCACCACTAGCCTCCCCCAGCCCACCTGGACTTCCCCGGCCTCTGACAACAAGGCCAGCCCCCAGGCCCACCAGCCTCCTGATCGTCTTCGTTCTTGGGCCTCTTCCCCTTCTGTGGGGCTGTCTGAACCTCCCCTCCCCCACCCGATTTTTCCCCCGCCCCCGGGGCAGGCGCAGAATAAATGTCTGTATGAAGTTAAAAATTAAAAATAAAAAAAAAGCTAAAAACAACTCAAAGTCCTTTGCTTTTGAATGTGCGCTTACCTGGTTTTCTCTAGAGGCACCACTGTGAGGTGGCTCAAGCCCTTAGGCTCTGGAGTTAGACATCTGGGTTCCCATTCCAATTCCACCACTGACTAGCTTTGTCATATTGGACGCATAACTTTTTTGCGCTTCTACTTCTTGATCTTTCAAGTGTCATCAGAAGATAATTAGACACCCACACAATAGCAATGGGAGATTTTAACACCCCACCGTCAACATGAAACAGATCAACGAGACAGAAAGTTGAAAAGGATATCCAGGAACTGAACTTAGCTCTGCACCAAGCAGACCGAATAGACATCTACATTAACTCTCCACCCCAAATCAACAGAATATACATTCTTCTCAGCACCACATCACACTTATTCCAAAACTGACCACATAGTTGGAAGGAAAGCACTCCTCCGCAAATGCAAAAGAACAGAAATTACAACCAACTGTCTCTCAGACCCCAGGGCAGTCAAACTGGACCTCAGGATGAAGAAACTCACTCAAAACCGCTCAACTACACGGAAACGGAGCAATCTGCTCCTGAGTGACTACTGGGTACATAGCGAAATGAAGACAGAATAAAGATGTTCTTTGAAACCAATGAGAACAAAGACACAACATACCAGAATCTCTGGGATACATTGAAAGCAGTGTGTAGAGGGAAACGTAGCATTAAATGCCCACAAGAGAAAGCAGGAAAGATCTAAAATGGACACCCTCACGTCCCAATTCAAAGAACCAGGGAAGCAAGAGCAAACACAATGCCTGAATCAGTCAGTCAACTTCCAACAGGGCTCCAAGAGAGAATGAACCACCATGCCTCTTTAAATCCACGTTTCTATTTGGAATCTTCAATGAGAGATGAGACACTAAGCAGCTAGTTTTGGTGGAATGGCTGATTTTGTCAATGTTTTCGGTGTGTGAGTGTGTGTGTGTGTTTGTATGTATGGATAACTAAATTAAACTGATAATCTGGATGCTTACATTTCCATTCATTTAATTTGTGTATGTGAGCCCACGCACACGTATATACACACACACTAACACTTCCAGAACACTGACTTAGTGAAGAACTGGATTTCCAGTGTGTCAGACAAATTTCAGAAAGCGCTGAAGAAGGGCATTTCTGATGGATTTCACCGTTCCTGGAATTTTATTTTCCTTTATAACTTAGAGTTCTTCTCTGGAGATTTAATAGATAAAAGTCTTTTGCAGTGTACGTTATTTCATTTTATTTTTATAATTTATTTGAATTGTCATTTTAAATTGACAAATAAAAATGATATATATTTATGGTGTACAACATGATGTTTCATGTATGTATACATTGTGGAATGACACAAAAATCAAGCTAATTAACACATTCGTTTCCTCACATACTGATTTTATGGTGATGAGAACATGTTTCAAATCTACTCTGATAGCACATTTCAAGTATACAGTACATAGTTACCCACTGTGGTTGCCGTGCTGTTCAACATATCTCTAGAACTATTCGTATCTGGAATTTTGTATCATTAGACTAACATCTCCCAATCCCTCCCCGGCCCCTGCCTCGGGTAAGCAGCGTTCTGCTCTCTACGACTCTGAGTTCCACTTTTTTACATTGCACATAGAAGTGAGATCGTGCAGTATTTGTATTTCTGTGTTTGCTTTTTAAAACTTTATGATGTATTGATGTATTTTTTCAGACAGTGTCGGAGTCTGTCACCAAGGCTGGAGTACAGTGACACAAACACGGCTCACCACGGCCTCCACCTCCCGGGGTCAAGAGATCCTCCCACTTCAGCCTCCTGAGTAGCTAGGACTACAGGCGTCCAACACCACACCTGGCTAATTTTTGTATTTTTTGTAGAGATGGTTGATCTCCAACTCCTGGGCTCAACTCTTCCTCCTCCCTTCTCCTCCCAAAGTCCTGGGATTACAGGCCTGAGCCACTGTGTCTGGCCTTTGCTTTATTTCACACAGTAGAACATCCTCTAGGCTCATTCATGTTGCTAATGATAAGATTTCTTTCTTTTTCAAGGCTGAATAGGATTCTATTGGATATATGTACCTATATAGATAGATAGATAGATAGATAGATATACATTTATTATTATTGTTTTGGGGGGGATATGGTTTCGCTCGTGTTCCCCAGGCTGGAGTGCAGTGGCATGATTTCGGCTCACTACAACCTCTGCCTCCCAGGCTGAAGTGATTCTCCTGCCTCAGCTGAGATTAAAGGCATGTCCCATCATGTGCGGCCAATTTTCTGTTTCTAGGAGAGATGGGTTTTCACCATGTTGGCCAGGCTGGTCTCGAACTCCAACAATTCTACTTCAACTATTTATTGGAAACAAATACTTATGTGTGAGAAACAAGATTTTCAAGAGTGAAAGATTTAAAAACGACTTAATTGTACATCAGTAAGAGGCTGGCTAACTAAATCAGAGTACGTTCATCCTTACAGAAGAATACTATGCAGCTAGAACAAAACCAAATGGAGGAAACTCTTCCAAATGGTAACTTGGAATGATGTTCAAGACTTATTGTAAAATAAGTTTACAGTAAGGTGTAAGGTACCTTATGGCAAAATTCTCTCAGAAATGTGTGTGTGTGGATTTCAAGTCATCCCAGTCCTAGAACATTGTGCTCTTTAGAGATGCCATACCTGTCTTTCCCTTTGTAATATCAAAGCAGTAATATCTTCTCTGGAGGCTTGTTGGGTGAATTGAATGGAAGAAAGTTAAGGAGGTACCAGAACCATTGCTGTTTCCCCTCCGTAGCCCTGCGACCCACTAAAGAAAGTTGGATGAGATTACTTAATGATTTCCCATTAAGTTGTATTTCCAAATATCATGATTACCATTTGAATGTAGTTGGTATGGAGCTTCGTGAGTGTGTGCTTCGTTTATTATGCATCACGTTCAGCTCCTTGTTATTTGCCTCCTAGTTATCATAGTAAAACTCTACTCCTCTACTCCGAGGAGCCCCTACCATCCGTATCGTCACTTTCCGGCCCAGCACTCTTCATGCTCGTTCGTTTAAAGTATTCTACATTGGGCAAATGAATCTTGGAAGGCAAAAGCTACTGAATTTAGCGAGTTTGTGGAGGCGTTCCCACCGATCAGCCAGGTGGAGTTCCACACACCCGATGACTGCACAACTCCTATAAGGCAGCAATATGCTGCAAACCCAGACGGCCACTCTTCTCACCCCTTGTCCCTTTGCTGTTCTGGATAATGAGGTCAATAGTCACCTAGGCAACTTGCAAAACTAACTGAAATGGAGAAAGGCCTTCCGGCTGGTGACTAGCCGAGGTCCACCTGGCCCCAATAAGCTGCTGAACAAGAAGGGCTGCCAGAAATTTCCCCCTAGGGAATTTGGTGGAGACGAAGACCTGCTCACTGGACAACGGTTCCTCCCAGGATACCCCCAAGCTGAAGAAGCGGGCTCTGAGCCACCCCCTTTCACCCTCCTTTTCCCCACCCTGGCCTGCTGAAGGTGCGCGTCAGGATGCGGACTACTGAGCCCTAAAGAAATAAGTCCTTCCACTTTGACCCCACGGAGGATTGCCTGTGCGGATCTTCAACGAGTCTACCAGTGTCTAGACACGGGAGCAGTTCTGTCTGGCACAGCAGCTCCCTCAAGGAAGACAAGAGTGAGGAGAAAGGAAACTCAAGTCTGACCATTCTGCCCTGGGAGACAAGAGGAGGATCTCATCTCTCATCTTTCCAAGCAAGGCAACGAGACTTTCTCTCATCTTTCCAAGCAAGGCAAGGAGACTTTTTCTCATGAGGAAACAAAAAGAAGTTGGAAGGAACGAAACCAGCCTGGAAGGTGAATTCCTAAGGATTGCCCATTGAAACTGACAAAATGGCCCTTGTTTGACGAGAGGAATGAGCAGAGCATTGATGTGGTCAAAAAGGACTCGAGTGAGACTTTCCCAGCATGTTTCTACCAAAGCTTTGTCTAAGTTTCGCAAAACACTCTCCTAATAAGCAGATGTTTGGCTCTTCAGAAAGTCAACATGCAAAATGCCTTGAGCGTCCCATAACACTGATGCCATGATGTTGCCTTTGGTCTGCCCTCCTTTTCCTTTGACTGGACCACTGTCATCTCTTGGTAGCCATCGCTTTGATGACGCTTTGTCTTCAGGATCATATTGGCAAAGCCATGTTCCAAATTCCGGTTACAATTTGTCAAACAGGTGCCCCAGGATCGTGATCCCTCCTGTTGAAAATTTCCACTGATAGCTCTCGTCGTCACTGCAGCTGATCTGGGCACAATGGTTTTCACAGCCACTGCAGGATTCATCTTCCACATCTTCTCATCTCTTCTTGAAACAAGCCATACCTCCGTAAAGAGTTGATTTCTTTGGGCTAGTGTCCTTAGAAGCTTTTCTTCAAACATCAATGATTTCTTCATTCTTCCACCCAAGCTTCACCGTCAATTGGATGTTTGCTCTTGCTGCAATTTTAGCGGAATTCAAGTTGCACTGATAGGAGGCCTTTTCAGTGGATGTCTCATCCTTCTTAGTGCCTCCAATGAGATCCAGTTCAGAAAGGTTGTAAGAAGTTAGTACATGTTTATTTTAGTGAAAACGAATTGAAATCCATGCATAGATTTCTCACCATGTACATTTTCTATGAACTTTCGGAAGACCCCCTGTACTGAATATTGCCCAAATCCTGGGAGAGAAGTGGATGCGGTCCACTTCCTGTCTTCAGTTTGCCCACAGTGGAGGAGTGCACAGAGCAGGGAAAGGCAGCCCCAGAGAGAGGCATGCCCTCCAGCATGCGGCAGACTGCTGGCCCAGTCCTGGCTCCATGGGTTGCTGTGTGGGCCCAGCAAGCTGACCAACCTCCCTGAACCTTAATTTAATCCTAGGTAGCCCAATTCCACTCGCTATTATAGGACTGCTGTGCAGGGACAGTCAATTAACTTAAGAAAAGGAACCTAGCTCCAAGGTTGGCAACCGGGAATTCCAGTTGATTCCATGGGCGGACCCCCTGAGGAATCCCCAAGCTGAAGTCTCGTGGAAGATGAGGTTCAGTGTGACTAGACTGAAGCACCAATCCAATGAAGGGGAAGTCCCACCCACTCTGCCCTGTGCCTGTATAAAGGTGAGGCGGGGCGGCCGCGCCACTCATTGAAGCCGCCAGTTGGGAGAGGAGCAGAGCCAGGCCGGTGCTCCCGAAGGCAGCAAGATGTTGCGAGCCACAGCTCCCTGCTGGTTCCCACCTGCATACCCAGAAGCTAAGAAGGTGGCCGAGGAGGCGGCCCACGAGGCAAGCCGCCATTTGGGAGAGGAGCAGAGCCAGGTCGGTGTTCCCGAAGGCAGCAAGATGTTGCGAGCCACAGCTCCCTGCTGGTTCCCACCTGCATGCCCAGAAGCCAAGAAGGTGGCCGAGGAGGCGGCCCTCGAGGCAAGCCGCCAGTTGGGAGAGGAGCAGAGCCAGGCCGGTGCTCCCGAAGGCAGCAAGATGTTGCGAGCCACAGCTCCCTGCTGGTTCCCACCTGCATACCCAGAAGCTAAGAAGGTGGCCGAGGAGGCGCCCCACGAGGCAAGCCGCCATTTGGGAGTGGAGCAGAGCCAGGTCGGTGTTCCCGAAGGCAGCAAGATGTTGTGAGCCACAGCTCCCTGCTGGTTCCCTCCTGCATACCCAGAAGCCAAGAAGGTGGCCGAGGAGGCGGCCCTCGAGGCTCCAGAATTCCCACTGCCCTCTCATCAGCCTGCCCAGAGCTTCGGGCTCTGCGTGCCCCAGATGCACAACCAGGCCTCAGCACTCGTGGACATCCGGGCGGAGCCCCAGAATAGGGGTCCGGCGGTGCCCCCAGCGTGGCCCAAGATGGCGACGGAGGCGTGGTACTTCCCCGCGCAGAGGGGGTCGGCCTGCTGCTTGCCAGCCGCCCCAAGGCTGACAGAGAGGCCCTGTGGAGTCCGCATCTCAGCCCCCAGGGAGAGGAAGAGGATCGCCCACTTTCCCAGCCCCTGCTTGGTCGCAGGTCGCACCGATGCCAAGAGAACCCGGGTGGCCGGCAGCAGCCAACGCTCCAATGGCTCCAGGGTCGGCACACAGCCACGGAAGACTGGTCGCAACAGACGGGGGAGGGCATGCAAGACCTCCACCACACTCAGCTCTAAGCGAATCGTCCGTCGTCCATCCTTACCGACTTGGAAGAAACCCATTATCCTCCGAAGGTCTCGCTGCCAAGTCCCCACCGTCATCCGCCGAGGCTATCTCCAACTGTTCACCAAAGAGTGTCTCAAGTTCTGCGCCTCCCAGCAGGAGGCCGAGGAGAAGGCGCTGAACGAGGAGAAGGTGGCCTACGACTGCAGCCCCAAGAAGAACATGTACCTGAATCTGGTCCTGAACACCCTCAAGAGACTGAAGGGCCTGACCCCCAGCTCCATGCCGGGCCTCAGCAGGGCCGCCCTGTACAGCCGCCTCCAGGAGTTCCTGCTCACCCAGGACCAGCTCAAGGAGAACGGCTACCCCTTCCCGCACCCCGAGCGGCCCGGAGGCGCCGTCCTCTTCACTGGCCAGGGGAAGGGGCCCGGCGACTCCTCCTGCAGGGTCTGCTGCCGTTGTGGCACCGACTACCTGGTGTCCTCCTCGGGCCGCTGTCTACGCGACCAGTTGTGTTATTATCACTGGGGGCGGGTCCGCTCCAGCCAAGTGGCTGGAGGCCGGGTTAGCCAGTACACCTGCTGTGCAGCTGCTCCTGGCTCAGTGGGCTGCCAGGTGGCGAAGCAGCACGTGCGGGACGGCCGCAAGGAGAGCCTCCATGGCTTCGTGAAGACCTTCAAGAAAGAGTTTTCCACAGACGCTTATCCAGGAATCTACGCCTTGGACTGTGAGATGTGCTACACCACGCATGGCCTGGAGCTGACCCGCGTCACCGTGGTGGACGCCGACATGCAAGTGGTGTACGACACCTTCGTCAAGCCCGACAACGAGATCGTGGACTACAACACCAGGTTTTCCGGAGTGACCGAGGCCGACGTCGCCAAGACGAGCGTCACGTTGCCCGAAGTCCAAGCCATCCTGCTGAGCTTTTTCAGCGCCCAAACCATCCTCATCGGGCACAGCCTGGAGAGCGATCTGCTGGCCCTCAAGCTGATCCACAGCACCGTGGTGGACACGGCCGTGCTCTTCCCGCACTACCTGGGTTTCCCCTACAAGCGTTCCCTCAGGAATCTCGCGGCCGACTACCTGGGACAGATCATCCAGGACAGCCAGGACGGCCACAACTCCAGCGAGGACGCAAACGCCTGCCTGCAGCTGGCGATGTGGAAGGTTCGACAGCGCGCCCAGATCCAGCCACGCCACCGGTCCGCCTCTCCCGCCGCCCTGGCCTGTCCTGAGCCCCAGGCCTCTTCCCAAACTGCCATCGATCCCGAGAGCTAGCCCTGTCCACCTCGCCGCAAAGCGAAAGAAACTGGAGCAGCCGGCGGCAGGAGAGGGCCAAAAGCCAAGACTAACCCCGACCCCGGACTCCCAGTCCCCCGGAGTCCCTGCCGCGGGCCGTCGTCCCTGTCCCCATCCCTCTGCCCCTCCCAGACCTCTGTCCTTCCAGCAATGGGCTCCCCGAGGCCCCAGCCGCCACTCCCAGTCCCCGGAGACCCTGCCGCCGCCCCTGGCGCCTGTGCCCATCCCTCTGCCCCTCCCAGACCTCTGGCCTTCCACCACTAGCCTCCCCCAGCCCACCTGGACTTCCCCGGCCTCTGACAACAAGGCCAGCCCCCAGGCCCACCAGCCTCCTGATCGTCTTCGTTCTTGGGCCTCTTCCCCTTCTGTGGGGCTGTCTGAACCTCCCCTCCCCCACCCGATTTTTCCCCCGCCCCCGGGGCAGGCGCAGAATAAATGTCTGTATGAAGTTAAAAATTAAAAATAAAAAAAAAGCTAAAAACAACTCAAAGTCCTTTGCTTTTGAATGTGCGCTTACCTGGTTTTCTCTAGAGGCACCACTGTGAGGTGGCTCAAGCCCTTAGGCTCTGGAGTTAGACATCTGGGTTCCCATTCCAATTCCACCACTGACTAGCTTTGTCATATTGGACGCATAACTTTTTTGCGCTTCTACTTCTTGATCTTTCAAGTGTCATCAGAAGATAATTAGACACCCACACAATAGCAATGGGAGATTTTAACACCCCACCGTCAACATGAAACAGATCAACGAGACAGAAAGTTGAAAAGGATATCCAGGAACTGAACTTAGCTCTGCACCAAGCAGACCGAATAGACATCTACATTAACTCTCCACCCCAAATCAACAGAATATACATTCTTCTCAGCACCACATCACACTTATTCCAAAACTGACCACATAGTTGGAAGGAAAGCACTCCTCCGCAAATGCAAAAGAACAGAAATTACAACCAACTGTCTCTCAGACCCCAGGGCAGTCAAACTGGACCTCAGGATGAAGAAACTCACTCAAAACCGCTCAACTACACGGAAACGGAGCAATCTGCTCCTGAGTGACTACTGGGTACATAGCGAAATGAAGACAGAATAAAGATGTTCTTTGAAACCAATGAGAACAAAGACACAACATACCAGAATCTCTGGGATACATTGAAAGCAGTGTGTAGAGGGAAACGTAGCATTAAATGCCCACAAGAGAAAGCAGGAAAGATCTAAAATGGACACCCTCACGTCCCAATTCAAAGAACCAGGGAAGCAAGAGCAAACACAATGCCTGAATCAGTCAGTCAACTTCCAACAGGGCTCCAAGAGAGAATGAACCACCATGCCTCTTTAAATCCACGTTTCTATTTGGAATCTTCAATGAGAGATGAGACACTAAGCAGCTAGTTTTGGTGGAATGGCTGATTTTGTCAATGTTTTCGGTGTGTGAGTGTGTGTGTGTGTGTGTATGTATGGATAACTAAATTAAACTGATAATCTGGATGCTTACATTTCCATTCATTTAATTTGTGTATGTGAGCCCACGCACACGTATATACACACACACTAACACTTCCAGAACACTGACTTAGTGAAGAACTGGATTTCCAGTGTGTCAGACAAATTTCAGAAAGCGCTGAAGAAGGGCATTTCTGATGGATTTCACCGTTCCTGGAATTTTATTTTCCTTTATAACTTAGAGTTCTTCTCTGGAGATTTAATAGATAAAAGTCTTTTGCAGTGTACGTTATTTCATTTTATTTTTATAATTTATTTAAATTGTCATTTTAAATTGACAAATAAAAATGATATATATTTATGGTGTACAACATGATGTTTCATATATGTATACATTGTGGAATGACACAAAAATCAAGCTAATTAACACATTCGTTTCCTCACATACTGATTTTATGGTGATGAGAACATGTTTCAAATCTACTCTGATAGCACATTTCAAGTATACAGTACATAGTTACCCACTGTGGTTGCCGTGCTGTTCAACATATCTCTAGAACTATTCGTATCTGAAATTTTGTATCATTAGACTAACATCTCCCAATCCCTCCCCGGCCCCTGCCTCGGGTAAGCAGCGTTCTGCTCTCTACGACTCTGAGTTCCACTTTTTTACATTGCACATAGAAGTGAGATCGTGCAGTATTTGTATTTCTGTGTTTGCTTTTTAAAACTTTATGATGTATTGATGTATTTTTTCAGACAGTGTCGGAGTCTGTCACCAAGGCTGGAGTACAGTGACACAAACACGGCTCACCACGGCCTCCACCTCCCGGGGTCAAGAGATCCTCCCACTTCAGCCTCCTGAGTAGCTAGGACTACAGGCGTCCAACACCACACCTGGCTAATTTTTGTATTTTTTGTAGAGATGGTTGATCTCCAACTCCTGGGCTCAACTCTTCCTCCTCCCTTCTCCTCCCAAAGTCCTGGGATTACAGGCCTGAGCCACTGTGTCTGGCCTTTGCTTTATTTCACACAGTAGAACATCCTCTAGGCTCATTCATGTTGCTAATGATAAGATTTCTTTCTTTTTCAAGGCTGAATAGGATTCTATTGGATATATGTACCTATATAGATAGATAGATAGATAGATAGATATACATTTATTATTATTGTTTTGGGGGGGATATGGTTTCGCTCGTGTTCCCCAGGCTGGAGTGCAGTGGCATGATTTCGGCTCACTACAACCTCTGCCTCCCAGGCTGAAGTGATTCTCCTGCCTCAGCTGAGATTAAAGGCATGTCCCATCATGTGCGGCCAATTTTGTGTTTCTAGGAGAGATGGGTTTTCACCATGTTGGCCAGGCTGGTCTCGAACTCCAACAATTCTACTTCAACTATTTATTGGATACAAATATTTATGTGTGAGAAACAAGATTTTCAAGAGTGAAAGATTTAAAAACGACTTAATTGTACATCAGTAAGAGGCTGGCTAACTAAATCAGAGTACGTTCATCCTTACAGAAGAATACTATGCAGCTAGAACAAAACCAAATGGAGGAAACTCTTCCAAATGGTAACTTGGAATGATGTTCAAGACTTATTGTAAAATAAGTTTACAGTAAGGTGTAAGGTACCTTATGGCAAAATTCTCTCAGAAATGTGTGTGTGTGGATTTCAAGTCATCCCAGTCCTAGAACATTGTGCTCTTTAGAGATGCCATACCTGTCTTTCCCTTTGTAATATCAAAGCAGTAATATCTTCTCTGGAGGCTTGTTGGGTGAATTGAATGGAAGAAAGTTAAGGAGGTACCAGAACCATTGCTGTTTCCCCTCCGTAGCCCTGCCACCCACTAAAGAAAGTTGGATGAGATTACTTAATGATTTCCCATTAAGTTGTATTTCCAAATATCATGATTACCATTTGAATGTAGTTGGTATGGAGCTTCGTGAGTGTGTGCTTCGTTTATTATGCATCACGTTCAGCTCCTTGTTATTTGCCTCCTAGTTATCATAGTAAAACTCTACTCCTCTACTCCGAGGAGCCCCTACCATCCGTATCGTCACTTTCCGGCCCAGCACTCTTCATGCTCGTTCGTTTAAAGCATTCTACATTGGGCAAATGAATCTTGGAAGGCAAAAGCTACTGAATTTAGCGAGTTTGTGGAGGCGTTCCCACCGATCAGCCAGGTGGAGTTCCACACACCCGATGACTGCACAACTCCTATAAGGCAGCAATATGCTGCAAACCCAGACGGCCACTCTTCTCACCCCTCGTCCCTTTGCTGTTCTGGATAATGAGGTCAATAGTCACCTAGGCAACTTGCAAAACTAACTGAAATGGAGAAAGGCCTTCCGGCTGGTGACTAGCCGAGGTCCACCTGGCCCCAATAAGCTGCTGAACAAGAAGGGCTGCCAGAAATTTCCCCCTAGGGAATTTGGTGGAGACGAAGACCTGCTCACTGGACAACGGTTCCTCCCAGGATAAACCCAAGCTGAAGAAGCGGGCTCTGAGCCACCCCCTTTCACCCTCCTTTTCCCCACCCTGGCCTGCTGAAGGTGCGCGTCAGGATGCGGACTACTGAGCCCTAAAGAAATAAGTCCTTCCACTTTGACCCCACGGAGGATTGCCTGCGCGGATCTTCAACGAGTCTACCAGTGTCTAGACACGGGAGCAGTTCTGTCTGGCACAGCAGCTCCCTCAAGGAAGACAAGAGTGAGGAGAAAGGAAACTCAAGTCTGACCATTCTGCCCTGGGAGACAAGAGGAGGATCTCATCTCTCATCTTTCCAAGCAAGGCAACGAGACTTTCTCTCATCTTTCCAAGCAAGGCAAGGAGACTTTTTCTCATGAGGAAACAAAAAGAAGTTGGAAGGAACGAAACCAGCCTGGAAGGTGAATTCCTAAGGATTGCCCATTGAAACTGACAAAATGGCCCTTGTTTGACGAGAGGAATGAGCAGAGCATTGATGTGGTCAAAAAGGACTCGAGTGAGACTTTCCCAGCATGTTTCTACCAAAGCTTTGTCTAAGTTTCGCAAAACACTCTCCTAATAAGCAGATGTTTGGCTCTTCAGAAAGTCAACATGCAAAATGCCTTGAGCGTCCCATAACACTGATGCCATGATGTTGCCTTTGGTCTGCCCTCCTTTTCCTTTGACTGGACCACTGCCATCTCTTGGTAGCCATCGCTTTGATGACGCTTTGTCTTCAGGATCATATTGGCAAAGCCATGTTCCAAATTCCGGTTACAATTTGTCAAACAGGTGCCCCAGGATCGTGATCCCTCCTGTTGAAAATTTCCACTGATAGCTCTCGTCCTCACTGCAGCTGATCTGGGCACAATGGTTTTCACAGCCACTGCAGGATTCATCTTCCACATCTTCTCATCTCTTCTTGAAACAAGCCATACCTCCGTAAAGAGTTGATTTCTTTGGGCTAGTGTCCTTAGAAGCTTTTCTTCAAACATCAATGATTTCTTCATTCTTCCACCCAAGCTTCACCGTCAATTGGATGTTTGCTCTTGCTGCAATTTTAGCGGAATTCAAGTTGCACTGATAGGAGGCCTTTTCAGTGGATGTCCCATCCTTCTTAGTGCCTCCAATGAGATCCAGTTCAGAAAGGTTGTAAGAAGTTAGTACATGTTTATTTTAGTGAAAACGAATTGAAATCCATGCATAGATTTCTCACCATGTACATTTTCTATGAACTTTCGGAAGACCCCCTGTACTGAATATTGCCCAAATCCTGGGAGAGAAGTGGATGCGGTCCACTTCCTGTCTTCAGTTTGCCCACAGTGGAGGAGTGCACAGAGCAGGGAAAGGCAGCCCCAGAGAGAGGCATGCCCTCCAGCATGTAGCAGACTGCTGGCCCAGTCCTGGCTCCATGGGTTGCTGTGTGGGCCCAGCAAGCTGACCAACCTCCCTGAACCTTAATTTAATCCTAGGTAGCCCAATTCCACTCGCTATTATAGGACTGCTGTGCAGGGACAGTCAATTAACTTAAGAAAAGGAACCTAGCTCCAAGGTTGGCAACCGGGAATTCCAGTTGATTCCATGGGCGGACCCCCTGAGGAATTCCCAAGCTGAAGTCTCGTGGAAGATGAGGTTCAGTGTGACTAGACTGAAGCACCAATCCAATGAAGGGGAAGTCCCACCCACTCTGCCCTGTGCCTGTATAAAGGTGAGGCGGGGCGGCCGCGCCACTCATTGAAGCCGCCAGTTGGGAGAGGAGCAGAGCCAGGCCGGTGCTCCCGAAGGCAGCAAGATGTTGCGAGCCACAGCTCCCTGCTGGTTCCCACCTGCATACCCAGAAGCTAAGAAGGTGGCCGAGGAGGCGGCCCACGAGGCAAGCCGCCATTTGGGAGAGGAGCAGAGCCAGGTCGGTGTTCCCGAAGGCAGCAAGATGTTGCGAGCCACAGCTCCCTGCTGGTTCCCACCTGCATGCCCAGAAGCCAAGAAGGTGGCCGAGGAGGCGGCCCTCGAGGCAAGCCGCCAGTTGGGAGAGGAGCAGAGCCAGGCCGGTGCTCCCGAAGGCAGCAAGATGTTGCGAGCCACAGCTCCCTGCTGGTTCCCACCTGCATACCCAGAAGCTAAGAAGGTGGCCGAGGAGGCGCCCCACGAGGCAAGCCGCCATTTGGGAGTGGAGCAGAGCCAGGTCGGTGTTCCCGAAGGCAGCAAGATGTTGCGAGCCACAGCTCCCTGCTGGTTCCCTCCTGCATACCCAGAAGCCAAGAAGGTGGCCGAGGAGGCGGCCCTCGAGGCTCCAGAATTCCCACTGCCCTCTCATCAGCCTGCCCAGAGCTTCGGGCTCTGCGTGCCCCAGATGCACAACCAGGCCTCAGCACTCGTGGACATCCGGGCGGAGCCCCAGAATAGGGGTCCGGCGGTGCCCCCAGCGTGGCCCAAGATGGCGACGGAGGCGTGGTACTTCCCCGCGCAGAGGGGGTCGGCCTGCTGCTTGCCAGCCGCCACAAGGCTGACAGAGAGGCCCTGTGGAGTCCGCATCTCAGCCCCCAGGGAGAGGAAGAGGATCGCCCACTTTCCCAGCCCCTGCTTGGTCGCAGGTCACACCGATGCCAAGAGAACCCGGGTGGCCGGCAGCAGCCAACGCTCCAATGGCTCCAGGGTCGGCACACAGCCACGGAAGACTGGTCGCAACAGACGGGGGAGGGCATGCAAGACCTCCACCACACTCAGCTCTAAGCGAATCGTCCGTCGTCCATCCTTACCGACTTGGAAGAAACCCATTATCCTCCGAAGGTCTCGCTGCCAAGTCCCCACCGTCATCCGCCGAGGCTATCTCCAACTGTTCACCAAAGAGTGTCTCAAGTTCTGCGCCTCCCAGCAGGAGGCCGAGGAGAAGGCGCTGAACGAGGAGAAGGTGGCTTAAGACTGCAGCCCCAACAAGAACATGTACCTGAATCTGGTCCTGAACACCCTCAAGAGACTGAAGGGCCTGACCCCCAGCTCCATGCCGGGCCTCAGCAGGGCCGCCCTGTACAGCCGCCTCCAGGAGTTCCTGCTCACCCAGGACCAGCTGAAGGAGAACGGCTACCCCTTCCCGCACCCCGAGCGGCCCGGAGGCGCCGTCCTCTTCACTGGCCAGGGGAAGGGGCCCGGCGACTCCTCCTGCAGGGTCTGCTGCCGTTGTGGCACCGACTACCTGGTGTCCTCCTCGGGCCGCTGTCTACGCGACCAGTTGTGTTATTATCACTGGGGGCGGGTCCGCTCCAGCCAAGTGGCTGGAGGCCGGGTTAGCCAGTACACCTGCTGTGCAGCTGCTCCTGGCTCAGTGGGCTGCCAGGTGGCGAAGCAGCACGTGCGGGACGGCCGCAAGGAGAGCCTCCATGGCTTCGTGAAGACCTTCAAGAAAGAGTTTTCCACAGACGCTTATCCAGGAATCTACGCCTTGGACTGTGAGATGTGCTACACCACGCATGGCCTGGAGCTGACCCGCGTCACCGTGGTGGACGCCGACATGCAAGTGGTGTACGACACCTTCGTCAAGCCCGACAACGAGATCGTGGACTACAACACCAGGTTTTCCGGAGTGACCGAGGCCGACGTCGCCAAGACGAGCGTCACGTTGCCGGAAATCCAAGCCATCCTGCTGAGCTTTTTCAGCGCCCAAACCATCCTCATCGGGCACAGCCTGGAGAGCGATCTGCTGGCCCTCAAGCTGATCCACAGCACCGTGGTGGACACGGCCGTGCTCTTCCCGCACTACCTGGGTTTCCCCTACAAGCGTTCCCTCAGGAATCTCGCGGCCGACTACCTGGGACAGATCATCCAGGACAGCCAGGACGGCCACAACTCCAGCGAGGACGCAAACGCCTGCCTGCAGCTGGCGATGTGGAAGGTTCGACAGCGCGCCCAGATCCAGCCACGCCACCGGTCCGCCTCTCCCGCCGCCCTGGCCTGTCCTGAGCCCCAGGCCTCTTCCCAAACTGCCATCGATCCCGAGAGCTAGCCCTGTCCACCTCGCCGCAAAGCGAAAGAAACTGGAGCAGCCGGCGGCAGGAGAGGGCCAAAAGCCAAGACTAACCCCGACCCCGGACTCCCAGTCCCCCGGAGTCCCTGCCGCGGGCCGTCGTCCCTGTCCCCATCCCTCTGCCCCTCCCAGACCTCTGTCCTTCCAGCAATGGGCTCCCCGAGGCCCCAGCCGCCACTCCCAGTCCCCGGAGACCCTGCCGCCGCCCCTGGCGCCTGTGCCCATCCCTCTGCCCCTCCCAGACCTCTGGCCTTCCACCACTAGCCTCCCCCAGCCCACCTGGACTTCCCCGGCCTCTGACAACAAGGCCAGCCCCCAGGCCCACCAGCCTCCTGATCGTCTTCGTTCTTGGGCCTCTTCCCCTTCTGTGGGGCTGTCTGAACCTCCCCTCCCCCACCCGATTTTTCCCCCGCCCCCGGGGCAGGCGCAGAATAAATGTCTGTATGAAGTTAAAAATTAAAAATAAAAAAAAAGCTAAAAACAACTGAAAGTCCTTTGCTTTTGAATGTGCGCTTACCTGGTTTTCTCTAGAGGCACCACTGTGAGGTGGCTCAAGCCCTTAGGCTCTGGAGTTAGACATCTGGGTTCCCATTCCAATTCCACCACTGACTAGCTTTGTCATATTGGACGCATAACTTTTTTGCGCTTCTACTTCTTGATCTTTCAAGTGTCATCAGAAGATAATTAGACACCCACACAATAGCAATGGGAGATTTTAACACCCCACCGTCAACATGAAACAGATCAACGAGACAGAAAGTTGAAAAGGATATCCAGGAACTGAACTTAGCTCTGCACCAAGCAGACCGAATAGACATCTACATTAACTCTCCACCCCAAATCAACAGAATATACATTCTTCTCAGCACCACATCACACTTATTCCAAAACTGACCACATAGTTGGAAGGAAAGCACTCCTCCGCAAATGCAAAAGAACAGAAATTACAACCAACTGTCTCTCAGACCCCAGGGCAGTCAAACTGGACCTCAGGATGAAGAAACTCACTCAAAACCGCTCAACTACACGGAAACGGAGCAATCTGCTCCTGAGTGACTACTGGGTACATAGCGAAATGAAGACAGAATAAAGATGTTCTTTGAAACCAATGAGAACAAAGACACAACATACCAGAATCTCTGGGATACATTGAAAGCAGTGTGTAGAGGGAAACGTAGCATTAAATGCCCACAAGAGAAAGCAGGAAAGATCTAAAATGGACACCCTCACGTCCCAATTCAAAGAACCAGGGAAGCAAGAGCAAACACAATGCCTGAATCAGTCAGTCAACTTCCAACAGGGCTCCAAGAGAGAATGAACCACCATGCCTCTTTAAATCCACGTTTCTATTTGGAATCTTCAATGAGAGATGAGACACTAAGCAGCTAGTTTTGGTGGAATGGCTGATTTTGTCAATGTTTTCGGTGTGTGAGTGTGTGTGTGTGTGTGTATGTATGGATAACTAAATTAAACTGATAATCTGGATGCTTACATTTCCATTCATTTAATTTGTGTATGTGAGCCCACGCACACGTATATACACACACACTAACACTTCCAGAACACTGACTTAGTGAAGAACTGGATTTCCAGTGTGTCAGACAAATTTCAGAAAGCGCTGAAGAAGGGCATTTCTGATGGATTTCACCGTTCCTGGAATTTTATTTTCCTTTATAACTTAGAGTTCTTCTCTGGAGATTTAATAGATAAAAGTCTTTTGCAGTGTACGTTATTTCATTTTATTTTTATAATTTATTTAAATTGTCATTTTAAATTGACAAATAAAAATGATATATATTTATGGTGTACAACATGATGTTTCATATATGTATACATTGTGGAATGACACAAAAATCAAGCTAATTAACACATTCGTTTCCTCACATACTGATTTTATGGTGATGAGAACATGTTTCAAATCTACTCTGATAGCACATTTCAAGTATACAGTACATAGTTACCCACTGTGGTTGCCGTGCTGTTCAACATATCTCTAGAACTATTCGTATCTGAAATTTTGTATCATTAGACTAACATCTCCCAATCCCTCCCCGGCCCCTGCCTCGGGTAAGCAGCGTTCTGCTCTCTACGACTCTGAGTTCCACTTTTTTACATTGCACATAGAAGTGAGATCGTGCAGTATTTGTATTTCTGTGTTTGCTTTTTAAAACTTTATGATGTATTGATGTATTTTTTCAGACAGTGTCGGAGTCTGTCACCAAGGCTGGAGTACAGTGACACAAACACGGCTCACCACGGCCTCCACCTCCCGGGGTCAAGAGATCCTCCCACTTCAGCCTCCTGAGTAGCTAGGACTACAGGCGTCCAACACCACACCTGGCTAATTTTTGTATTTTTTGTAGAGATGGTTGATCTCCAACTCCTGGGCTCAACTCTTCCTCCTCCCTTCTCCTCCCAAAGTCCTGGGATTACAGGCCTGAGCCACTGTGTCTGGCCTTTGCTTTATTTCACACAGTAGAACATCCTCTAGGCTCATTCATGTTGCTAATGATAAGATTTCTTTCTTTTTCAAGGCTGAATAGGATTCTATTGGATATATGTACCTATATAGATAGATAGATAGATAGATATACATTTATTATTATTGTTTTGGGGGGGATATGGTTTCGCTCGTGTTCCCCAGGCTGGAGTGCAGTGGCATGATTTCGGCTCACTACAACCTCTGCCTCCCAGGCTGAAGTGATTCTCCTGCCTCAGCTGAGATTAAAGGCATGTCCCATCATGTGCGGCCAATTTTGTGTTTCTAGGAGAGATGGGTTTTCACCATGTTGGCCAGGCTGGTCTCGAACTCCAACAATTCTACTTCAACTATTTCTTGGATACAAATATTTATGTGTGAGAAACAAGATTTTCAAGAGTGAAAGATTTAAAAACGACTTAATTGTACATCAGTAAGAGGCTGGCTAACTAAATCAGAGTACGTTCATCCTTACAGAAGAATACTATGCAGCTAGAACAAAACCAAATGGAGGAAACTCTTCCAAATGGTAACTTGGAATGATGTTCAAGACTTATTGTAAAATAAGTTTACAGTAAGGTGTAAGGTACCTTATGGCAAAATTCTCTCAGAAATGTGTGTGTGTGGATTTCAAGTCATCCCAGTCCTAGAACATTGTGCTCTTTAGAGATGCCATACCTGTCTTTCCCTTTGTAATATCAAAGCAGTAATATCTTCTCTGGAGGCTTGTTGGGTGAATTGAATGGAAGAAAGTTAAGGAGGTACCAGAACCATTGCTGTTTCCCCTCCGTAGCCCTGCCACCCACTAAAGAAAGTTGGATGAGATTACTTAATGATTTCCCATTAAGTTGTATTTCCAAATATCATGATTACCATTTGAATGTAGTTGGTATGGAGCTTCGTGAGTGTGTGCTTCGTTTATTATGCATCACGTTCAGCTCCTTGTTATTTGCCTCCTAGTTATCATAGTAAAACTCTACTCCTCTACTCCGAGGAGCCCCTACCATCCGTATCGTCACTTTCCGGCCCAGCACTCTTCATGCTCGTTCGTTTAAAGTATTCTACATTGGGCAAATGAATCTTGGAAGGCAAAAGCTACTGAATTTAGCGAGTTTGTGGAGGCGTTCCCACCGATCAGCAAGGTGGAGTTCCACACACCCGATGACTGCACAACTCCTATAAGGCAGCAATATGCTGCAAACCCAGACGGCCACTCTTCTCACCCCTCGTCCCTTTGCTGTTCTGGATAATGAGGTCAATAGTCACCTAGGCAACTTGCAAAACTAACTGAAATGGAGAAAGGCCTTCCGGCTGGTGACTAGCCGAGGTCCACCTGGCCCCAATAAGCTGCTGAACAAGAAGGGCTGCCAGAAATTTCCCCCTAGGGAATTTGGTGGAGACGAAGACCTGCTCACTGGACAACGGTTCCTCCCAGGATACCCCCAAGCTGAAGAAGCGGGCTCTGAGCCACCCCCTTTCACCCTCCTTTTCCCCACCCTGGCCTGCTGAAGGTGCGCGTCAGGATGTGGACTACTGAGCCCTAAAGAAACAAGTCCTTCCACTTTGACCCCACGGAGGATTGCCTGTGCGGATCTTCAACGAGTCTACCAGTGTCTAGACACGGGAGCAGTTCTGTCTGGCACAGCAGCTCCCTCAAGGAAGACAAGAGTGAGGAGAAAGGAAACTCAAGTCTGACCATTCTGTCCTGGGAGACAAGAGGAGGATCTCATCTCTCATCTTTCCAAGCAAGGCAACGAGACTTTCTCTCATCTTTCCAAGCAAGGCAAGGAGACTTTTTCTCATGAGGAAACAAAAAGAAGTTGGAAGGAACGAAACCAGCCTGGAAGGTGAACTCCTAAGGATTGCCCATTGAAACTGACAAAATGGCCCTTGTTTGACGAGAGGAATGAGCAGAGCATTGATGTGGTCAAAAAGGACTCGAGTGAGACTTTCCCAGCATGTTTCTACCAAAGCTTTGTCTAAGTTTCGCAAAACACTCTCCTAATAAGCAGATGTTTGGCTCTTCAGAAAGTCAACATGCAAAATGCCTTGAGCGTCCCATAACACTGATGCCATGATGTTGCCTTTGGTCTGCCCTCCTTTTCCTTTGACTGGACCACTGCCATCTCTTGGTAGCCATCGCTTTGATGACGCTTTGTCTTCAGGATCATATTGGCAAAGCCATGTTCCAAATTCCGGTTACAATTTGTCAAAGAGGTGCCCCAGGATCGTGATCCCTCCTGTTGAAAATTTCCACTGATAGCTCTCGTCGTCACTGCAGCTGATCTGGGCACAATGGTTTTCACAGCCACTGCAGGATTCATCTTCCACATCTTCTCATCTCTTCTTGAAACAAGCCATACCTCCGTAAAGAGTTGATTTCTTTGGGCTAGTGTCCTTAGAAGCTTTTCTTCAAACATCAATGATTTCTTCATTCTTCCACCCAAGCTTCACCGTCAGTTGGATGTTTCCTCTTGCTGCAGTTTTAGCGGAATTCAAGTTGCACTGATAGGAGGCCTTTTCAGTGGATGTCTCATCCTTCTTAGTGCCTCCAATGAGATCCAGTTCAGAAAGGTTGTAAGAAGTTAGTACATGTTTATTTTAGTGAAAACGAATTGAAATCCATGCATAGATTTCTCACCATGTACATTTTCTATGAACTTTCGGAAGACCCCCTGTACTGAATATTGCCCAAATCCTGGGAGAGAAGTGGATGCGGTCCACTTCCTGTCTTCAGTTTGCCCACAGTGGAGGAGTGCACAGAGCAGGGAAAGGCAGCCCCAGAGAGAGGCATGCCCTCCAGCATGCAGCAGACTGCTGGCCCAGTCCTGGCTCCATGGGTTGCTGTGTGGGCCCAGCAAGCTGACCAACCTCCCTGAACCTTAATTTAATCCTAGGTAGCCCAATTCCACTCGCTATTATAGGACTGCTGTGCAGGGACAGTCAATTAACTTAAGAAAAGGAACCTAGCTCCAAGGTTGGCAACCGGGAATTCCAGTTGATTCCATGGGCGGACCCCCTGAGGAATTCCCAAGCTGAAGTCTCGTGGAAGATGAGGTTCAGTGTGACTAGACTGAAGCACCAATCCAATGAAGGGGAAGTCCCACCCACTCTGCCCTGTGCCTGTATAAAGGTGAGGCGGGGCGGCCGCGCCACTCATTGAAGCCGCCAGTTGGGAGAGGAGCAGAGCCAGGCCGGTGCTCCCGAAGGCAGCAAGATGTTGCGAGCCACAGCTCCCTGCTGGTTCCCACCTGCATACCCAGAAGCTAAGAAGGTGGCCGAGGAGGCGGCCCACGAGGCAAGCCGCCATTTGGGAGAGGAGCAGAGCCAGGTCGGTGTTCCCGAAGGCAGCAAGATGTTGCGAGCCACAGCTCCCTGCTGGTTCCCACCTGCATGCCCAGAAGCCAAGAAGGTGGCCGAGGAGGCGGCCCTCGAGGCAAGCCGCCAGTTGGGAGAGGAGCAGAGCCAGGCCGGTGCTCCCGAAGGCAGCAAGATGTTGCGAGCCACAGCTCCCTGCTGGTTCCCACCTGCATACCCAGAAGCTAAGAAGGTGGCCGAGGAGGCGCCCCACGAGGCAAGCCGCCATTTGGGAGTGGAGCAGAGCCAGGTCGGTGTTCCCGAAGGCAGCAAGATGTTGCGAGCCACAGCTCCCTGCTGGTTCCCTCCTGCATACCCAGAAGCCAAGAAGGTGGCCGAGGAGGCGGCCCTCGAGGCTCCAGAATTCCCACTGCCCTCTCATCAGCCTGCCCAGAGCTTCGGGCTCTGCGTGCCCCAGATGCACAACCAGGCCTCAGCACTCGTGGACATCCGGGCGGAGCCCCAGAATAGGGGTCCGGCGGTGCCCCCAGCGTGGCCCAAGATGGCGACGGAGGCGTGGTACTTCCCCGCGCAGAGGGGGTCGGCCTGCTGCTTGCCAGCTGCCCCAAGGCTGACAGAGAGGCCCTGTGGAGTCCGCATCTCAGCCCCCAGGGAGAGGAAGAGGATCGCCCACTTTCCCAGCCCCTGCTTGGTCGCAGGTCGCACCGATGCCAAGAGAACCCGGGTGGCCGGCAGCAGCCAACGCTCCAATGGCTCCAGGGTCGGCACACAGCCACGGAAGACTGGTCGCAACAGACGGGGGAGGGCATGCAAGACCTCCACCACACTCAGCTCTAAGCGAATCGTCCGTCGTCCATCCTTACCGACTTGGAAGAAACCCATTATCCTCCGAAGGTCTCGCTGCCAAGTCCCCACCGTCATCCGCCGAGGCTATCTCCAACTCTTCACCAAAGAGTGTCTCAAGTTCTGCGCCTCCAAGCAGGAGGCCGGGGAGAAGGCGCTGAACGAGGAGAAGGTGGCCTACGACTGCAGCCCCAACAAGAACATGTACCTGAATGTGGTACTGAACACCCTCAAGAGACTGAAGGGCCTGACCCCCAGCTCCATGCCGGGCCTCAGCAGGGCCGCCCTGTACAGCCGCCTCCAGGAGTTCCTGCTCACCCAGGACCAGCTCAAGGAGAACGGCTACCCCTTCCCGCACCCCGAGCGGCCCGGAGGCGCCGTCCTCTTCACTGGCCAGGGGAAGGGGCCCGGCGACTCCTCCTGCAGGGTCTGCTGCCGTTGTGGCACCGACTACCTGGTGTCCTCCTCGGGCCGCTGTCTACGCGACCAGTTGTGTTATTATCACTGGGGGCGGGTCCGCTCCAGCCAAGTGGCTGGAGGCCGGGTTAGCCAGTACACCTGCTGTGCAGCTGCTCCTGGCTCAGTGGGCTGCCAGGTGGCGAAGCAGCACGTGCGGGACGGCCGCAAGGAGAGCCTCCATGGCTTCGTGAAGACCTTCAAGAAAGAGTTTTCCACAGACGCTTATCCAGGAATCTACGCCTTGGACTGTGAGATGTGCTACACCACGCATGGCCTGGAGCTGACCCGCGTCACCGTGGTGGACGCCGACATGCAAGTGGTGTACGACACCTTCGTCAAGCCCGACAACGAGATCGTGGACTACAACACCAGGTTTTCCGGAGTGACCGAGGCCGACGTCGCCAAGACGAGCGTCACGTTGCCCGAAGTCCAAGCCATCCTGCTGAGCTTTTTCAGCGCCCAAACCATCCTCATCGGGCACAGCCTGGAGAGCGATCTGCTGGCCCTCAAGCTGATCCACAGCACCGTGGTGGACACGGCCGTGCTCTTCCCGCACTACCTGGGTTTCCCCTACAAGCGTTCCCTCAGGAATCTCGCGGCCGACTACCTGGGACAGATCATCCAGGACAGCCAGGACGGCCACAACTCCAGCGAGGACGCTAACGCCTGCCTGCAGCTGGCGATGTGGAAGGTTCGACAGCGCGCCCAGATCCAGCCACGCCACCGGTCCGCCTCTCCCGCCGCCCTGGCCTGTCCTGAGCCCCAGGCCTCTTCCCAAACTGCCATCGATCCCGAGAGCTAGCCCTGTCCACCTCGCCGCAAAGCGAAAGAAGCTGGAGCAGCCGGCGGCAGGAGAGGGCCAAAAGCCAAGACTAACCCCGACCCCGGACTCCCAGTCCCCCGGAGTCCCTGCCGCGGGCCGTCGTCCCTGTCCCCATCCCTCTGCCCCTCCCAGACCTCTGTCCTTCCACCAGTGGGCTCCCCGAGGCCCCAGCCGCCACTCCCAGTCCCCGGAGACCCTGCCGCCGCCCCTGGCGCCTGTGCCCATCCCTCTGCCCCTCCCAGACCTCTGGCCTTCCACCACTAGCCTCCCCCAGCCCACCTGGACTTCCCCGGCCTCTGACAACAAGGCCAGCCCCCAGGCCCACCAGCCTCCTGATCGTCTTCGTTCTTGGGCCTCTTCCCCTTCTGTGGGGCTGTCTGAACCTCCCCTCCCCCACCCGATTTTTCCCCCGCCCCCGGGGCAGGCGCAGAATTAATGTCTGTATGAAGTTAAAAATTAAAAATAAAAAAAAAGCTAAAAACAACTGAAAGTCCTTTGCTTTTGAATGTGCGCTTACCTGGTTTTCTCTAGAGGCACCACTGTGAGGTGGCTCAAGCCCTTAGGCTCTGGAGTTAGACATCTGGGTTCCCATTCCAATTCCACCACTGACTAGCTTTGTCATATTGGACGCATAACTTTTTTGCGCTTCTACTTCTTGATCTTTCAAGTGTCATCAGAAGATAATTAGACACCCACACAATAGCAATGGGAGATTTTAACACCCCACCGTCAACATGAAACAGATCAACGAGACAGAAAGTTGAAAAGGATATCCAGGAACTGAACTTAGCTCTGCACCAAGCAGACCGAATAGACATCTACATTAACTCTCCACCCCAAATCAACAGAATATACATTCTTCTCAGCACCACATCACACTTATTCCAAAACTGACCACATAGTTGGAAGGAAAGCACTCCTCCGCAAATGCAAAAGAACAGAAATTACAACCAACTGTCTCTCAGACCCCAGGGCAGTCAAACTGGACCTCAGGATGAAGAAACTCACTCAAAACCGCTCAACTACACGGAAACGGAGCAATCTGCTCCTGAGTGACTACTGGGTACATAGCGAAATGAAGACAGAATAAAGATGTTCTTTGAAACCAATGAGAACAAAGACACAACATACCAGAATCTCTGGGATACATTGAAAGCAGTGTGTAGAGGGAAACGTAGCATTAAATGCCCACAAGAGAAAGCAGGAAAGATCTAAAATGGACACCCTCACGTCCCAATTCAAAGAACCAGGGAAGCAAGAGCAAACACAATGCCTGAATCAGTCAGTCAACTTCCAACAGGGCTCCAAGAGAGAATGAACCACCATGCCTCTTTAAATCCACGTTTCTATTTGGAATCTTCAATGAGAGATGAGACAGTAAGCAGCTAGTTTTGGTGGAATGGCTGATTTTGTCAATGTTTTCGGTGTGTGAGTGTGTGTGTGTGTGTGTATGTATAGATAACTAAATTAAACTGATAATCTGGATGCTTACATTTCCATTCATTTAATTTGTGTATGTGAGCCCACGCACACGTATATACACACACACTAACACTTCCAGAACACTGACTTAGTGAAGAACTGGATTTCCAGTGTGTCAGACAAATTTCAGAAAGCGCTGAAGAAGGGCATTTCTGATGGATTTCACCGTTCCTGGAATTTTATTTTCCTTTATAACTTAGAGTTCTTCTCTGGAGATTTAATAGATAAAAGTCTTTTGCAGTGTACGTTATTTCATTTTATTTTTATAATTTATTTAAATTGTCATTTTAAATTGACAAATAAAAATGATATATATTTATGGTGTACAACATGATGTTTCATATATGTATACATTGTGGAATGACACAAAAATCAAGCTAATTAACACATTCGTTTCCTCACATACTGATTTTATGGTGATGAGAACATGTTTCAAATCTACTCTGATAGCACATTTCAAGTATACAGTACATAGTTACCCACTGTGGTTGCCGTGCTGTTCAACATATCTCTAGAACTATTCGTATCTGAAATTTTGTATCATTAGACTAACATCTCCCAATCCCTCCCCGGCCCCTGCCTCGGGTAAGCAGCGTTCTGCTCTCTACGACTCTGAGTTCCACTTTTTTACATTGCACATAGAAGTGAGATCGTGCAGTATTTGTATTTCTGTGTTTGCTTTTTAAAACTTTATGATGTATTGATGTATTTTTTCAGACAGTGTCGGAGTCTGTCACCAAGGCTGGAGTACAGTGACACAAACACGGCTCACCACGGCCTCCACCTCCCGGGGTCAAGAGATCCTCCCACTTCAGCCTCCTGAGTAGCTAGGACTACAGGCGTCCAACACCACACCTGGCTAATTTTTGTATATTTTGTAGAGATGGTTGATCTCCAACTCCAGGACTCAACTCTTCCTCCTCCCTTCTCCTCCCAAAGTCCTGGGATTACAGGCCTGAGCCACTGTGTCTGGCCTTTGCTTTATTTCACACAGTAGAACATCCTCTAGGCTCATTCATGTTGCTAATGATAAGATTTCTTTCTTTTTCAAGGCTGAATAGGATTCTATTGGATATATGTACCTATATAGATAGAGAGATAGATAGATATACATTTATTATTATTGTTTTGGGGGGGATATGGTTTCGCTCGTGTTCCCCAGGCTGGAGTGCAGTGGCATGATTTCGGCTCACTACAACCTCTGCCTCCCAGGCTGAAGTGATTCTCCTGCCTCAGCTGAGATTAAAGGCTTGTCCCATCATGTGCGGCCAATTTTGTGTTTCTAGGAGAGATGGGTTTTCACCATGTTGGCCAGGCTGGTCTCGAACTCCAACAATTCTACTTCAACTATTTATTGGATACAAATATTTATGTGTGAGAAACAAGATTTTCAAGAGTGAAAGATTTAAAAACGACTTAATTGTACATCAGTAAGAGGCTGGCTAACTAAATCAGAGTACGTTCATCCTTACAGAAGAATACTATGCAGCTAGAACAAAACCAAATGGAGGAAACTCTTCCAAATGGTAACTTGGAATGATGTTCAAGACTTATTGTAAAATAAGTTTACAGTAAGGTGTAAGGTACCTTATGGCAAAATTCTCTCAGAAATGTGTGTGTGTGGATTTCAAGTCATCCCAGTCCTAGAACATTGTGCTCTTTAGAGATGCCATACCTGTCTTTCCCTTTGTAATATCAAAGCAGTAATATCTTCTCTGGAGGCTTGTTGGGTGAATTGAATGGAAGAAAGTTAAGGAGGTACCAGAACCATTGCTGTTTCCCCTCCGTAGCCCTGCCACCCACTAAAGAAAGTTGGATGAGATTACTTAATGATTTCCCATTAAGTTGTATTTCCAAATATCATGATTACCATTTGAATGTAGTTGGTATGGAGCTTCGTGAGTGTGTGCTTCGTTTATTATGCATCACGTTCAGCTCCTTGTTATTTGCCTCCTAGTTATCATAGTAAAACTCTACTCCTCTACTCCGAGGAGCCCCTACCATCCGTATCGTCACTTTCCGGCCCAGCACTCTTCATGCCCGTTCGTTTAAAGCATTCTACATTGGGCAAATGAATCTTGGAAGGCAAAAGCTACTGAATTTAGCGAGTTTGTGGAGGCGTTCCCACCGATCAGCCAGGTGGAGTTCCACACACCCGATGACTGCACAACTCCTATAAGGCAGCAATATGCTGCAAACCCAGACGGCCACTCTTCTCACCCCTCGTCCCTTTGCTGTTCTGGATAATGAGGTCAATAGTCACCTAGGCAACTTGCAAAACTAACTGAAATGGAGAAAGGCCTTCCGGCTGGTGACTAGCCGAGGTCCACCTGGCCCCAATAAGCTGCTGAACAAGAAGGGCTGCCAGAAATTTCCCCCTAGGGAATTTGGTGGAGACGAAGACCTGCTCACTGGACAACGGTTCCTCCCAGGATACCCCCAAGCTGAAGAAGCGGGCTCTGAGCCTCCCCCTTTCACCCTCCTTTTCCCCACCCTGGC
Source organism: Pongo pygmaeus (assembly GCF_028885625.2). NCBI lineage: Eukaryota > Metazoa > Chordata > Mammalia > Primates > Hominidae > Pongo > Pongo pygmaeus. The sequence goes on from NC_072380.2 coordinate 54,323,322, forward strand.
CTGCTGAAGGTGCGCGTCAGGATGCGGACTACTGAGCCCTAAAGAAATAAGTCCTTCCACTTTGACCCCACGGAGGATTGCCTGTGCGGATCTTCAACGAGTCTACCAGTGTCTAGACACGGGAGCAGTTCTGTCTGGCACAGCAGCTCCCTCAAGGAAGACAAGAGTGAGGAGAAAGGAAACTCAAGTCTGACCATTCTGTCCTGGGAGACAAGAGGAGGATCTCATCTCTCATCTTTCCAAGCAAGGCAATGAGACTTTCTCTCATCTTTCCAAGCAAGGCAAGGAGACTTTTTCTCATGAGGAAACAAAAAGAAGTTGGAAGGAACGAAACCAGCCTGGAAGGTGAATTCCTAAGGATTGCCCATTGAAACTGACAAAATGGCCCTTGTTTGACGAGAGGAATGAGCAGAGCATTGATGTGGTCAAAAAGGACTCGAGTGAGACTTTCCCAGCATGTTTCTACCAAAGCTTTGTCTAAGTTTCGCAAAACACTCTCCTAATAAGCAGATGTTTGGCTCTTCAGAAAGTCAACATGCAAAATGCCTTGAGCGTCCCATAACACTGATGCCATGATGTTGCCTTTGGTCTGCCCTCCTTTTCCTTTGACTGGACCACTGCCATCTCTTGGTAGCCATCGCTTTGATGACGCTTTGTCTTCAGGATCATATTGGCAAAGCCATGTTCCAAATTCCGGTTACAATTTGTCAAACAGGTGCCCCAGGATCGTGATCCCTCCTGTTGAAAATTTCCACTGATAGCTCTCGTCCTCACTGCAGCTGATCTGGGCACAATGGTTTACACAGCCACTGCAGGATTCATCTTCCACATCTTCTCATCTCTTCTTGAAACAAGCCATACCTCCGTAAAGAGTTGATTTCGTTGGGCTAGTGTCCTTAGAAACTTTTCTTCAAACATCAATGATTTCTTCATTCTTCCACCCAAGCTTCACCGTCAATTGGATGTTTGCTCTTGCTGCAATTTTAGCGGAATTCAAGTTGCACTGATAGGAGGCCTTTTCAGTGGATGTCTCATCCTTCTTAGTGCCTCCAATGAGATCCAGTTCAGAAAGGTTGTAAGAAGTTAGTACATGTTTATTTTAGTGAAAACGAATTGAAATCCATGCATAGATTTCTCACCATGTACATTTCCTATGAACTTTCGGAAGACCCCCTGTACTGAATATTGCCCAAATCCTGGGAGAGAAGTGGATGCGGTCCACTTCCTGTCTTCAGTTTGCCCACAGTGGAGGAGTGCACAGAGCAGGGAAAGGCAGCCCCAGAGAGAGGCATGCCCTCCAGCATGCGGCAGACTGCTGGCCCAGTCCTGGCTCCATGGGTTGCTGTGTGGGCCCAGCAAGCTGACCAACCTCCCTGAACCTTAATTTAATCCTAGGTAGCCCAATTCCACTCGCTATTATAGGACTGCTGTGCAGGGACAGTCAATTAACTTAAGAAAAGGAACCTAGCTCCAAGGTTGGCAACCGGGAATTCCAGTTGATTCCATGGGCGGACCCCCTGAGGAATTCCCAAGCTGAAGTCTCGTGGAAGATGAGGTTCAGTGTGACTAGACTGAAGCACCAATCCAATGAAGGGGAAGTCCCACCCACTCTGCCCTGTGCCTGTATAAAGGTGAGGCGGGGCGGCCGCGCCACTCATTGAAGCCGCCAGTTGGGAGAGGAGCAGAGCCAGGCCGGTGCTCCCGAAGGCAGCAAGATGTTGCGAGCCACAGCTCCCTGCTGGTTCCCACCTGCATACCCAGAAGCTAAGAAGGTGGCCGAGGAGGCGCCCCACGAGGCAAGCCGCCATTTGGGAGTGGAGCAGAGCCAGGTCGTTGTTCCCGAAGGCAGCAAGATGTTGCGAGCCACAGCTCCCTGCTGGTTCCCTCCTGCATACCCAGAAGCCAAGAAGGTGGCCGAGGAGGCGGCCCTCGAGGCAAGCCGCCATTTGGGAGAGGAGCAGAGCCAGGTCGGTGTTCCCGAAGGCAGCAAGATGTTGCGAGCCACAGCTCCCTGCTGGTTCCCACCTGCATGCCCAGAAGCCAAGAAGGTGGCCGAGGAGGCGGCCCTCGAGGCAAGCCGCCAGTTGGGAGAGGAGCAGAGCCAGGCCGGTGCTCCCGAAGGCAGCAAGATGTTGCGAGCCACAGCTCCCTGCTGGTTCCCACCTGCATACCCAGAAGCTAAGAAGGTGGCCGAGGAGGCGCCCCACGAGGCAAGCCGCCATTTGGGAGTGGAGCAGAGCCAGGTCGGTGTTCCCGAAGGCAGCAAGATGTTGCGAGCCACAGCTCCCTGCTGGTTCCCTCCTGCATACCCAGAAGCCAAGAAGGTGGCCGAGGAGGCGGCCCTCGAGGCTCCAGAATTCCCACTGCCCTCTCATCAGCCTGCCCAGAGCTTCGGGCTCTGCGTGCCCCAGATGCACAACCAGGCCTCAGCACTCGTGGACATCCGGGCGGAGCCCCAGAATAGGGGTCCGGCGGTGCCCCCAGCGTGGCCCAAGATGGCGACGGAGGCGTGGTACTTCCCCGCGCAGAGGGGGTCGGCCTGCTGCTTGCCAGCCGCCCCAAGGCTGACAGAGAGGCCCTGTGGAGTCCGCATCTCAGCCCCCAGGGAGAGGAAGAGGATCGCCCACTTTCCCAGCCCCTGCTTGGTCGCAGGTCGCACCGATGCCAAGAGAACCCGGGTGGCCGGCAGCAGCCAACGCTCCAATGGCTCCAGGGTCGGCACACAGCCACGGAAGACTGGTCGCAACAGACGGGGGAGGGCATGCAAGACCTCCACCACACTCAGCTCTAAGCGAATCGTCCGTCGTCCATCCTTACCGACTTGGAAGAAACCCATTATCCTCCGAAGGTCTCGCTGCCAAGTCCCCACCGTCATCCGCCGAGGCTATCTCCAACTGTTCACCAAAGAGTGTCTCAAGTTCTGCGCCTCCCAGCAGGAGGCCGAGGAGAAGGCGCTGAACGAGGAGAAGGTGGCCTACGACTGCAGCCCCAACAAGAACATGTACCTGAATGTGGTCCTGAACACCCTCAAGAGACTGAAGGGCCTGACCCCCAGCTCCATGCCGGGCCTCAGCAGGGCCGCCCTGTACAGCCGCCTCCAGGAGTTCCTGCTCACCCAGGACCAGCTCAAGGAGAACGGCTACCCCTTCCCGCACCCCGAGCGGCCCGGGGGCGCCGTCCTCTTCACTGGCCAGGGGAAGGGGCCCGGCGACTCCTCCTGCAGGGTCTGCTGCCGTTGTGGCACCGACTACCTGGTGTCCTCCTCGGGCCGCTGTCTACGCGACCAGTTGTGTTATTATCACTGGGGGCGGGTCCGCTGCAGCCAAGTGGCTGGAGGCCGGGTTAGCCAGTACACCTGCTGTGCAGCTGCTCCTGGCTCAGTGGGCTGCCAGGTGGCGAAGCAGCACGTGCGGGACGGCCGCAAGGAGAGCCTCCATGGCTTCGTGAAGACCTTCAAGAAAGAGTTTTCCACAGACGCTTATCCAGGAATCTACGCCTTGGACTGTGAGATGTGCTACACCACGCATGGCCTGGAGCTGACCCGCGTCACCGTGGTGGACGCCGACATGCAAGTGGTGTACGACACCTTCGTCAAGCCCGACAACGAGATCGTGGACTACAACACCAGGTTTTCCGGAGTGACCGAGGCCGACGTCGCCAAGACGAGCGTCACGTTGCCCGAAGTCCAAGCCATCCTGCTGAGCTTTTTCAGCGCCCAAACCATCCTCATCGGGCACAGCCTGGAGAGCGATCTGCTGGCCCTCAAGCTGATCCACAGCACCGTGGTGGACACGGCCGTGCTCTTCCCGCACTACCTGGGTTTCCCCTACAAGCGTTCCCTCAGGAATCTCGCGGCCGACTACCTGGGACAGATCATCCAGGACAGCCAGGACGGCCACAACTCCAGCGAGGACGCAAACGCCTGCCTGCAGCTGGCGATGTGGAAGGTTCGACAGCGCGCCCAGATCCAGCCACGCCACCGGTCCGCCTCTCCCGCCGCCCTGGCCTGTCCTGAGCCCCAGGCCTCTTCCCAAACTGCCATCGATCCCGAGAGCTAGCCCTGTCCACCTCGCCGCAAAGCGAAAGAAACTGGAGCAGCCGGCGGCAGGAGAGGGCCAAAAGCCAAGACTAACCCCGACCCCGGACTCCCAGTCCCCCGGAGTCCCTGCCGCGGGCCGTCGTCCCTGTCCCCATCCCTCTGCCCCTCCCAGACCTCTGTCCTTCCACCAATGGGCTCCCCGAGGCCCCAGCCGCCACTCCCAGTCCCCGGAGACCCTGCCGCCGCCCCTGGCGCCTGTGCCCATCCCTCTGCCCCTCCCAGACCTCTGGCCTTCCACCACTAGCCTCCCCCAGCCCACCTGGACTTCCCCGGCCTCTGACAACAAGGCCAGCCCCCAGGCCCACCAGCCTCCTGATCGTCTTCGTTCTTGGGCCTCTTCCCCTTCTGTGGGGCTGTCTGAACCTCCCCTCCCCCACCCGATTTTTCCCCCGCCCCCGGGGCAGGCGCAGAATAAATGTCTGTATGAAGTTAAAAATTAAAAATAAAAAAAAAGCTAAAAACAACTCAAAGTCCTTTGCTTTTGAATGTGCGCTTACCTGGTTTTCTCTAGAGGCACCACTGTGAGGTGGCTCAAGCCCTTAGGCTCTGGAGTTAGACATCTGGGTTCCCATTCCAATTCCACCACTGACTAGCTTTGTCATATTGGACGCATAACGTTTTTGCGCTTCTACTTCTTGATCTTTCAAGTGTCATCAGAAGATAATTAGACACCCACACAATAGCAATGGGAGATTTTAACACCCCACCGTCAACATGAAACAGATCAACGAGACAGAAAGTTGAAAAGGATATCCAGGAACTGAACTTAGCTCTGCACCAAGCAGACCGAATAGACATCTACATTAACTCTCCACCCCAAATCAACAGAATATACATTCTTCTCAGCACCACATCACACTTATTCCAAAACCGACCACATAGTTGGAAGGAAAGCACTCCTCCGCAAATGCAAAAGAACAGAAATTACAACCAACTGTCTCTCAGACCCCAGGGCAGTCAAACTGGACCTCAGGATGAAGAAACTCACTCAAAACCGCTCAACTACACGGAAACGGAGCAATCTGCTCCTGAGTGACTACTGGGTACATAGCGAAATGAAGACAGAATAAAGATGTTCTTTGAAACCAATGAGAACAAAGACACAACATACCAGAATCTCTGGGATACATTGAAAGCAGTGTGTAGAGGGAAACGTAGCATTAAATGCCCACAAGAGAAAGCAGGAAAGATCTAAAATGGACACCCTCACGTCCCAATTCAAAGAACCAGGGAAGCAAGAGCAAACACAATGCCTGAATCAGTCAGTCAACTTCCAACAGGGCTCCAAGAGAGAATGAACCACCATGCCTCTTTAAATCCACGTTTCTATTTGGAATCTTCAATGAGAGATGAGACACTAAGCAGCTAGTTTTGGTGGAATGGCTGATTTTGTCAATGTTTTCGGTGTGTGAGTGTGTGTGTGTGTGTGTATGTATAGATAACTAAATTAAACTGATAATCTGGATGCTTACATTTCCATTCATTTAATTTGTGTATGTGAGCCCACGCACACGTATATACACACACACTAACACTTCCAGAACACTGACTTAGTGAAGAACTGGATTTCCAGTGTGTCAGACAAATTTCAGAAAGCGCTGAAGAAGGGCATTTCTGATGGATTTCACCGTTCCTGGAATTTTACTTTCCTTTATAACTTAGAGTTCTTCTCTGGAGATTTAATAGATAAAAGTCTTTTGCAGTGTACGTTATTTCATTTTATTTTTATAATTTATTTAAATTGTCATTTTAAATTGACAAATAAAAATGATATATATTTATGGTGTACAACATGATGTTTCATATATGTATACATTGTGGAATGACACAAAAATCAAGCTAATTAACACATTCGTTTCCTCACATACTGATTTTATGGTGATGAGAACATGTTTCAAATCTACTCTGATAGCACATTTCAAGTATACAGTACATAGTTACCCACTGTCGTTGCCGTGCTGTTCAACATATCTCTAGAACTATTCGTATCTGAAATTTTGTATCATTAGACTAACATCTCCCAATCCCTCCCCGGCCCCTGCCTCGGGTAAGCAGCGTTCTGCTCTCTACGACTCTGAGTTCCACTTTTTTACATTGCACATAGAAGTGAGATCGTGCAGTATTTGTATTTCTGTGTTTGCTTTTTAAAACTTTATGATGTATTGATGTATTTTTTCAGACAGTGTCGGAGTCTGTCACCAAGGCTGGAGTACAGTGACACAAACACGGCTCACCACGGCCTCCACCTCCCGGGGTCAAGAGATCCTCCCACTTCAGCCTCCTGAGTAGCTAGGACTACAGGCGTCCAACACCACACCTGGCTAATTTTTGTATTTTTTGTAGAGATGGTTGATCTCCAACTCCTGGGCTCAACTCTTCCTCCTCCCTTCTCCTCCCAAAGTCCTGGGATTACAGGCCTGAGCCACTGTGTCTGGCCTTTGCTTTATTTCACACAGTAGAACATCCTCTAAGCTCATTCATGTTGCTAATGATAAGATTTCTTTCTTTTTCAAGGCTGAATAGGATTCTATTGGATATATGTACCTATATAGATAGATAGATAGATAGATATACATTTATTATTATTGTTTTGGGGGGGATATGGTTTCGCTCGTGTTCCCCAGGCTGGAGTGCAGTGGCATGATTTCGGCTCACTACAACCTCTGCCTCCCAGGCTGAAGTGATTCTCCTGCCTCAGCTGAGATTAAAGGCATGTCCCATCATGTGCGGCCAATTTTGTGTTTCTAGGAGAGATGGGTTTTCACCATGTTGGCCAGGCTGGTCTCGAACTCCAACAATTCTACTTCAACTATTTATTGGATACAAATATTTATGTGTGAGAAACAAGATTTTCAAGAGTGAAAGATTTAAAAACGACTTAATTGTACATCAGTAAGAGGCTGGCTAACTAAATCAGAGTACGTTCATCCTTACAGGAGAATACTATGCAGCTAGAACAAAACCAAATGGAGGAAACTCTTCCAAATGGTAACTTGGAATGATGTTCAAGACTTATTGTAAAATAAGTTTACAGTAAGGTGTAAGGTACCTTATGGCAAAATTCTCTCAGAAATGTGTGTGTGGATTTCAAGTCATCCCAGTCCTAGAACATTGTGCTCTTTAGAGATGCCATACCTGTCTTTCCCTTTGTAATATCAAAGCAGTAATATCTTCTCTGGAGGCTTGTTGGGTGAATTGAATGGAAGAAAGTTAAGGAGGTAGCAGAACCATTGCTGTTTCCCCTCCATAGCCCTGCCACCCACTAAAGAAAGTTGGATGAGATTACTTAATGATTTCCCATTAAGTTGTATTTCCAAATATCATGATTACCATTTGAATGTAGTTGGTATGGAGCTTCGTGAGTGTGTGCTTCGTTTATTATGCATCACGTTCAGCTCCTTGTTATTTGCCTCCTAGTTATCATAGTAAAACTCTACTCCTCTACTCCGAGGAGCCCCTACCATCCGTATCGTCACTTTCCGGCCCAGCACTCTTCATGCTCGTTCGTTTAAAGTATTCTACATTGGGCAAATGAATCTTGGAAGGCAAAAGCTACTGAATTTAGCGAGTTTGTGGAGGCGTTCCCACCGATCAGCAAGGTGGAGTTCCACACACCCGATGACTGCACAACTCCTATAAGGCAGCAATATGCTGCAAACCCAGACGGCCACTCTTCTCACCCCTCGTCCCTTTGCTGTTCTGGATAATGAGGTCAATAGTCACCTAGGCAACTTGCAAAACTAACTGAAATGGAGAAAGGCCTTCCGGCTGGTGACTAGCCGAGGTCCACCTGGCCCCAATAAGCTGCTGAACAAGAAGGGCTGCCAGAAATTTCCCCCTAGGGAATTTGGTGGAGACGAAGACCTGCTCACTGGACAACGGTTCCTCCCAGGATACCCCCAAGCTGAAGAAGCGGGCTCTGAGCCACCCCCTTTCACCCTCCTTTTCCCCACCCTGGCCTGCTGAAGGTGCGCGTCAGGATGTGGACTACTGAGCCCTAAAGAAACAAGTCCTTCCACTTTGACCCCACGGAGGATTGCCTGTGCGGATCTTCAACGAGTCTACCAGTGTCTAGACACGGGAGCAGTTCTGTCTGGCACAGCAGCTCCCTCAAGGAAGACAAGAGTGAGGAGAAAGGAAACTCAAGTCTGACCATTCTGTCCTGGGAGACAAGAGGAGGATCTCATCTCTCATCTTTCCAAGCAAGGCAACGAGACTTTCTCTCATCTTTCCAAGCAAGGCAAGGAGACTTTTTCTCATGAGGAAACAAAAAGAAGTTGGAAGGAACGAAACCAGCCTGGAAGGTGAACTCCTAAGGATTGCCCATTGAAACTGACAAAATGGCCCTTGTTTGACGAGAGGAATGAGCAGAGCATTGATGTGGTCAAAAAGGACTCGAGTGAGACTTTCCCAGCACGTTTCTACCAAAGCTTTGTCTAAGTTTCGCAAAACACTCTCCTAATAAGCAGATGTTTGGCTCTTCAGAAAGTCAACATGCAAAATGCCTTGAGCGTCCCATAACACTGATGCCATGATGTTGCCTTTGGTCTGCCCTCCTTTTCCTTTGACTGGACCACTGCCATCTCTTGGTAGCCATCGCTTTGATGACGCTTTGTCTTCAGGATCATATTGGCAAAGCCATGTTCCAAATTCCGGTTACAATTTGTCAAAGAGGTGCCCCAGGATCGTGATCCCTCCTGTTGAAAATTTCCACTGATAGCTCTCGTCGTCACTGCAGCTGATCTGGGCACAATGGTTTTCACAGCCACTGCAGGATTCATCTTCCACATCTTCTCATCTCTTCTTGAAACAAGCCATACCTCCGTAAAGAGTTGATTTCTTTGGGCTAGTGTCCTTAGAAGCTTTTCTTCAAACATCAATGATTTCTTCATTCTTCCACCCAAGCTTCACCGTCAGTTGGATGTTTCCTCTTGCTGCAATTTTAGCGGAATTCAAGTTGCACTGATAGGAGGCCTTTTCAGTGGATGTCTCATCCTTCTTAGTGCCTCCAATGAGATCCAGTTCAGAAAGGTTGTAAGAAGTTAGTACATGTTTATTTTAGTGAAAACGAATTGAAATCCATGCATAGATTTCTCACCATGTACATTTTCTATGAACTTTCGGAAGACCCCCTGTACTGAATATTGCCCAAATCCTGGGAGAGAAGTGGATGCGGTCCACTTCCTGTCTTCAGTTTGCCCACAGTGGAGGAGTGCACAGAGCAGGGAAAGGCAGCCCCAGAGAGAGGCATGCCCTCCAGCATGCAGCAGACTGCTGGCCCAGTCCTGGCTCCATGGGTTGCTGTGTGGGCCCAGCAAGCTGACCAACCTCCCTGAACCTTAATTTAATCCTAGGTAGCCCAATTCCACTCGCTATTATAGGACTGCTGTGCAGGGACAGTCAATTAACTTAAGAAAAGGAACCTAGCTCCAAGGTTGGCAACCGGGAATTCCAGTTGATTCCATGGGCGGACCCCCTGAGGAATTCCCAAGCTGAAGTCTCGTGGAAGATGAGGTTCAGTGTGACTAGACTGAAGCACCAATCCAATGAAGGGGAAGTCCCACCCACTCTGCCCTGTGCCTGTATAAAGGTGAGGCGGGGCGGCCGCGCCACTCATTGAAGCCGCCAGTTGGGAGAGGAGCAGAGCCAGGCCGGTGCTCCCGAAGGCAGCAAGATGTTGCGAGCCACAGCTCCCTGCTGGTTCCCACCTGCATACCCAGAAGCTAAGAAGGTGGCCGAGGAGGCGGCCCACGAGGCAAGCCGCCATTTGGGAGAGGAGCAGAGCCAGGTCGGTGTTCCCGAAGGCAGCAAGATGTTGCGAGCCACAGCTCCCTGCTGGTTCCCACCTGCATGCCCAGAAGCCAAGAAGGTGGCCGAGGAGGCGGCCCTCGAGGCAAGCCGCCAGTTGGGAGAGGAGCAGAGCCAGGCCGGTGCTCCCGAAGGCAGCAAGATGTTGCGAGCCACAGCTCCCTGCTGGTTCCCACCTGCATACCCATAAGCTAAGAAGGTGGCCGAGGAGGCGCCCCACGAGGCAAGCCGCCATTTGGGAGTGGAGCAGAGCCAGGTCGGTGTTCCCGAAGGCAGCAAGATGTTGCGAGCCACAGCTCCCTGCTGGTTCCCTCCTGCATACCCAGAAGCCAAGAAGGTGGCCGAGGAGGCGGCCCTCGAGGCTCCAGAATTCCCACTGCCCTCTCATCAGCCTGCCCAGAGCTTCGGGCTCTGCGTGCCCCAGATGCACAACCAGGCCTCAGCACTCGTGGACATCCGGGCGGAGCCCCAGAATAGGGGTCCGGCGGTGCCCCCAGCGTGGCCCAAGATGGCGACGGAGGCGTGGTACTTCCCCGCGCAGAGGGGGTCGGCCTGCTGCTTGCCAGCTGCCCCAAGGCTGACAGAGAGGCCCTGTGGAGTCCGCATCTCAGCCCCCAGGGAGAGGAAGAGGATCGCCCACTTTCCCAGCCCCTGCTTGGTCGCAGGTCGCACCGATGCCAAGAGAACCCGGGTGGCCGGCAGCAGCCAACGCTCCAATGGCTCCAGGGTCGGCACACAGCCACGGAAGACTGGTCGCAACAGACGGGGGAGGGCATGCAAGACCTCCACCACACTCAGCTCTAAGCGAATCGTCCGTCGTCCATCCTTACCGACTTGGAAGAAACCCATTATCCTCCGAAGGTCTCGCTGCCAAGTCCCCACCGTCATCCGCCGAGGCTATCTCCAACTCTTCACCAAAGAGTGTCTCAAGTTCTGCGCCTCCAAGCAGGAGGCCGGGGAGAAGGCGCTGAACGAGGAGAAGGTGGCCTACGACTGCAGCCCCAACAAGAACATGTACCTGAATGTGGTACTGAACACCCTCAAGAGACTGAAGGGCCTGACCCCCAGCTCCATGCCGGGCCTCAGCAGGGCCGCCCTGTACAGCCGCCTCCAGGAGTTCCTGCTCACCCAGGACCAGCTCAAGGAGAACGGCTACCCCTTCCCGCACCCCGAGCGGCCCGGAGGCGCCGTCCTCTTCACTGGCCAGGGGAAGGGGCCCGGCGACTCCTCCTGCAGGGTCTGCTGCCGTTGTGGCACCGACTACCTGGTGTCCTCCTCGGGCCGCTGTCTACGCGACCAGTTTTGTTATTATCACTGGGGGCGGGTCCGCTCCAGCCAAGTGGCTGGAGGCCGGGTTAGCCAGTACACCTGCTGTGCAGCTGCTCCTGGCTCAGTGGGCTGCCAGGTGGCAAAGCAGCACGTGCGGGACGGCCGCAAGGAGAGCCTCCATGGCTTCGTGAAGACCTTCAAGAAAGAGTTTTCCACAGACGCTTATCCAGGAATCTACGCCTTGGACTGTGAGATGTGCTACACCACGCATGGCCTGGAGCTGACCCGCGTCACCGTGGTGGACGCCGACATGCAAGTGGTGTACGACACCTTCGTCAAGCCCGACAACGAGATCGTGGACTACAACACCAGGTTTTCCGGAGTGACCGAGGCCGACGTCGCCAAGACGAGCGTCACGTTGCCCGAAGTCCAAGCCATCCTGCTGAGCTTTTTCAGCGCCCAAACCATCCTCATCGGGCACAGCCTGGAGAGCGATCTGCTGGCCCTCAAGCTGATCCACAGCACCGTGGTGGACACGGCCGTGCTCTTCCCGCACTACCTGGGTTTCCCCTACAAGCGTTCCCTCAGGAATCTCGCGGCCGACTACCTGGGACAGATCATCCAGGACAGCCAGGACGGCCACAACTCCAGCGAGGACGCAAACGCCTGCCTGCAGCTGGCGATGTGGAAGGTTCGACAGCGCGCCCAGATCCAGCCACGCCACCGGTCCGCCTCTCCCGCCGCCCTGGCCTGTCCTGAGCCCCAGGCCTCTTCCCAAACTGCCATCGATCCCGAGAGCTAGCCCTGTCCACCTCGCCGCAAAGCGAAAGAAACTGGAGCAGCCGGCGGCAGGAGAGGGCCAAAAGCCAAGACTAACCCCGACCCCGGACTCCCAGTCCCCCGGAGTCCCTGCCGCGGGCCGTCGTCCCTGTCCCCATCCCTCTGCCCCTCCCAGACCTCTGTCCTTCCACCAATGGGCTCCCCGAGGCCCCAGCCGCCACTCCCAGTCCCCGGAGACCCTGCCGCCGCCTCTGGCGCCTGTGCCCATCCCTCTGCCCCTCCCAGACCTCTGGCCTTCCACCACTAGCCTCCCCCAGCCCACCTGGACTTCCCCGGCCTCTGACAACAAGGCCAGCCCCCAGGCCCACCAGCCTCCTGATCGTCTTCGTTCTTGGGCCTCTTCCCCTTCTGTGGGGCTGTCTGAACCTCCCCTACCCCACCCGATTTTTCCCCCGCCCCCGGGGCAGGCGCAGAATAAATGTCTGTATGAAGTTAAAAATTAAAAATAAAAAAAAAGCTAAAAACAACTGAAAGTCCTTTGCTTTTGAATGTGCGCTTACCTGGTTTTCTCTAGAGGCACCACTGTGAGGTGGCTCAAGCCCTTAGGCTCTGGAGTTAGACATCTGGGTTCCCATTCCAATTCCACCACTTACTAGCTTTGTCATATTGGACGCATAACTTTTTTGCGCTTCTACTTCTTGATCTTTCAAGTGTCATCAGAAGATAATTAGACACCCACACAATAGCAATGGGAGATTTTAACACCCCACCGTCAACATGAAACAGATCAACGAGACAGAAAGTTGAAAAGGATATCCAGGAACTGAACTTAGCTCTGCACCAAGCAGACCGAATAGACATCTACATTAACTCTCCACCCCAAATCAACAGAATATACATTCTTCTCAGCACCACATCACACTTATTCCAAAACTGACCACATAGTTGGAAGGAAAGCACTCCTCCGCAAATGCAAAAGAACAGAAATTACAACCAACTGTCTCTCAGACCACAGGGCAGTCAAACTGGACCTCAGGATGAAGAAACTCACTCAAAACCGCTCAACTACACGGAAACGGAGCAATCTGCTCCTGAGTGACTACTGGGTACATAGCGAAATGAAGACAGAATAAAGATGTTCTTTGAAACCAATGAGAACAAAGACACAACATACCAGAATCTCTGGGATACATTGAAAGCAGTGTGTAGAGGGAAACGTAGCATTAAATGCCCACAAGAGAAAGCAGGAAAGATCTAAAATGGACACCCTCACGTCCCAATTCAAAGAATCAGGGAAGCAAGAGCAAACACCATGCCTGAATCAGTCAGTCAACTTCCAACAGGGCTCCAAGAGAGAATGAACCACCATGCCTCTTTAAATCCACGTTTCTATTTGGAATCTTCAATGAGAGATGAGACACTAAGCAGCTAGTTTTGGTGGAATGGCTGATTTTGTCAATGTTTTCGGTGTGTGAGTGTGTGTGTGTGTGTATGTATAGATAACTAAATTAAACTGATAATCTGGATGCTTACATTTCCATTCATTTAATTTGTGTATGTGAGCCCACGCACACGTATATACACACACACTAACACTTCCAGAACACTGACTTAGTGAAGAACTGGATTTCCAGTGTGTCAGACAAATTTCAGAAAGCGCTGAAGAAGGGCATTTCTGATGGATTTCACCGTTCCTGGAATTTTACTTTCCTTTATAACTTAGAGTTCTTCTCTGGAGATTTAATAGATAAAAGTCTTTTGCAGTGTACGTTATTTCATTTTATTTTTATAATTTATTTAAATTGTCATTTTAAATTGACAAATAAAAATGATATATATTTATGGTGTACAACATGATGTTTCATATATGTATACATTGTGGAATGACACAAAAATCAAGCTAATTAACACATTCGTTTCCTCACATACTGATTTTATGGTGATGAGAACATGTTTCAAATCTACTCTGATAGCACATTTCAAGTATACAGTACATAGTTACCCACTGTCGTTGCCGTGCTGTTCAACATATCTCTAGAACTATTCGTATCTGAAATTTTGTATCATTAGACTAACATCTCCCAATCCCTCCCCGGCCCCTGCCTCGGGTAAGCAGCGTTCTGCTCTCTACGACTCTGAGTTCCACTTTTTTACATTGCACATAGAAGTGAGATCGTGCAGTATTTGTATTTCTGTGTTTGCTTTTTAAAACTTTATGATGTATTGATGTATTTTTTCAGACAGTGTCGGAGTCTGTCACCAAGGCTGGAGTACAGTGACACAAACACGGCTCACCACGGCCTCCACCTCCCGGGGTCAAGAGATCCTCCCACTTCAGCCTCCTGAGTAGCTAGGACTACAGGCGTCCAACACCACACCTGGCTAATTTTTGTATTTTTTGTAGAGATGGTTGATCTCCAACTCCGGGGCTCAACTCTTCCTCCTCCCTTCTCCTCCCAAAGTCCTGGGATTACAGGCCTGAGCCACTGTGTCTGGCCTTTGCTTTATTTCACACAGTAGAACATCCTCTAAGCTCATTCATGTTGCTAATGATAAGATTTCTTTCTTTTTCAAGGCTGAATAGGATTCTATTGGATATATGTACCTATATAGATAGATAGATAGATAGATATACATTTATTATTATTGTTTTGGGGGGGATATGGTTTCGCTCGTGTTCCCCAGGCTGGAGTGCAGTGGCATGATTTCGGCTCACTACAACCTCTGCCTCCCAGGCTGAAGTGATTCTCCTGCCTCAGCTGAGATTAAAGGCATGTCCCATCATGTGCGGCCAATTTTGTGTTTCTAGGAGAGATGGGTTTTCACCATGTTGGCCAGGCTGGTCTCGAACTCCAACAATTCTACTTCAACTATTTATTGGATACAAATATTTATGTGTGAGAAACAAGATTTTCAAGAGTGAAAGATTTAAAAACGACTTAATTGTACATCAGTAAGAGGCTGGCTAACTAAATCAGAGTACGTTCATCCTTACAGGAGAATACTATGCAGCTAGAACAAAACCAAATGGAGGAAACTCTTCCAAATGGTAACTTGGAATGATGTTCAAGACTTATTGTAAAATAAGTTTACAGTAAGGTGTAAGGTACCTTATGGCAAAATTCTCTCAGAAATGTGTGTGTGGATTTCAAGTCATCCCAGTCCTAGAACATTGTGCTCTTTAGAGATGCCATACCTGTCTTTCCCTTTGTAATATCAAAGCAGTAATATCTTCTCTGGAGGCTTGTTGGGTGAATTGAATGGAAGAAAGTTAAGGAGGTAGCAGAACCATTGCTGTTTCCCCTCCATAGCCCTGCCACCCACTAAAGAAAGTTGGATGAGATTACTTAATGATTTCCCATTAAGTTGTATTTCCAAATATCATGATTACCATTTGAATGTAGTTGGTATGGAGCTTCGTGAGTGTGTGCTTCGTTTATTATGCATCACGTTCAGCTCCTTGTTATTTGCCTCCTAGTTATCATAGTAAAACTCTACTCCTCTACTCCGAGGAGCCCCTACCATCCGTATCGTCACTTTCCGGCCCAGCACTCTTCATGCTCGTTCGTTTAAAGTATTCTACATTGGGCAAATGAATCTTGGAAGGCAAAAGCTACTGAATTTAGCGAGTTTGTGGAGGCGTTCCCACCGATCAGCAAGGTGGAGTTCCACACACCCGATGACTGCACAACTCCTATAAGGCAGCAATATGCTGCAAACCCAGACGGCCACTCTTCTCACCCCTCGTCCCTTTGCTGTTCTGGATAATGAGGTCAATAGTCACCTAGGCAACTTGCAAAACTAACTGAAATGGAGAAAGGCCTTCCGGCTGGTGACTAGCCGAGGTCCACCTGGCCCCAATAAGCTGCTGAACAAGAAGGGCTGCCAGAAATTTCCCCCTAGGGAATTTGGTGGAGACGAAGACCTGCTCACTGGACAACGGTTCCTCCCAGGATACCCCCAAGCTGAAGAAGCGGGCTCTGAGCCACCCCCTTTCACCCTCCTTTTCCCCACCCTGGCCTGCTGAAGGTGCGCGTCAGGATGTGGACTACTGAGCCCTAAAGAAACAAGTCCTTCCACTTTGACCCCACGGAGGATTGCCTGTGCGGATCTTCAACGAGTCTACCAGTGTCTAGACACGGGAGCAGTTCTGTCTGGCACAGCAGCTCCCTCAAGGAAGACAAGAGTGAGGAGAAAGGAAACTCAAGTCTGACCATTCTGTCCTGGGAGACAAGAGGAGGATCTCATCTCTCATCTTTCCAAGCAAGGCAACGAGACTTTCTCTCATCTTTCCAAGCAAGGCAAGGAGACTTTTTCTCATGAGGAAACAAAAAGAAGTTGGAAGGAACGAAACCAGCCTGGAAGGTGAATTCCTAAGGATTGCCCATTGAAACTGACAAAATGGCCCTTGTTTGACGAGAGGAATGAGCAGAGCATTGATGTGGTCAAAAAGGACTCGAGTGAGACTTTCCCAGCACGTTTCTACCAAAGCTTTGTCTAAGTTTCGCAAAACACTCTCCTAATAAGCAGATGTTTGGCTCTTCAGAAAGTCAACATGCAAAATGCCTTGAGCGTCCCATAACACTGATGCCATGATGTTGCCTTTGGTCTGCCCTCCTTTTCCTTTGACTGGACCACTGCCATCTCTTGGTAGCCATCGCTTTGATGACGCTTTGTCTTCAGGATCATATTGGCAAAGCCATGTTCCAAATTCCGGTTACAATTTGTCAAAGAGGTGCCCCAGGATCGTGATCCCTCCTGTTGAAAATTTCCACTGATAGCTCTCGTCGTCACTGCAGCTGATCTGGGCACAATGGTTTTCACAGCCACTGCAGGATTCATCTTCCACATCTTCTCATCTCTTCTTGAAACAAGCCATACCTCCGTAAAGAGTTGATTTCTTTGGGCTAGTGTCCTTAGAAGCTTTTCTTCAAACATCAATGATTTCTTCATTCTTCCACCCAAGCTTCACCGTCAGTTGGATGTTTCCTCTTGCTGCAATTTTAGCGGAATTCAAGTTGCACTGATAGGAGGCCTTTTCAGTGGATGTCTCATCCTTCTTAGTGCCTCCAATGAGATCCAGTTCAGAAAGGTTGTAAGAAGTTAGTACATGTTTATTTTAGTGAAAACGAATTGAAATCCATGCATAGATTTCTCACCATGTACATTTTCTATGAACTTTCGGAAGACCCCCTGTACTGAATATTGCCCAAATCCTGGGAGAGAAGTGGATGCGGTCCACTTCCTGTCTTCAGTTTGCCCACAGTGGAGGAGTGCACAGAGCAGGGAAAGGCAGCCCCAGAGAGAGGCATGCCCTCCAGCATGCAGCAGACTGCTGGCCCAGTCCTGGCTCCATGGGTTGCTGTGTGGGCCCAGCAAGCTGACCAACCTCCCTGAACCTTAATTTAATCCTAGGTAGCCCAATTCCACTCGCTATTATAGGACTGCTGTGCAGGGACAGTCAATTAACTTAAGAAAAGGAACCTAGCTCCAAGGTTGGCAACCGGGAATTCCAGTTGATTCCATGGGCGGACCCCCTGAGGAATTCCCAAGCTGAAGTCTCGTGGAAGATGAGGTTCAGTGTGACTAGACTGAAGCACCAATCCAATGAAGGGGAAGTCCCACCCACTCTGCCCTGTGCCTGTATAAAGGTGAGGCGGGGCGGCCGCGCCACTCATTGAAGCCGCCAGTTGGGAGAGGAGCAGAGCCAGGCCGGTGCTCCCGAAGGCAGCAAGATGTTGCGAGCCACAGCTCCCTGCTGGTTCCCACCTGCATACCCAGAAGCTAAGAAGGTGGCCGAGGAGGCGGCCCACGAGGCAAGCCGCCATTTGGGAGAGGAGCAGAGCCAGGTCGGTGTTCCCGAAGGCAGCAAGATGTTGCGAGCCACAGCTCCCTGCTGGTTCCCACCTGCATGCCCAGAAGCCAAGAAGGTGGCCGAGGAGGCGGCCCTCGAGGCAAGCCGCCAGTTGGGAGAGGAGCAGAGCCAGGCCGGTGCTCCCGAAGGCAGCAAGATGTTGCGAGCCACAGCTCCCTGCTGGTTCCCACCTGCATACCCATAAGCTAAGAAGGTGGCCGAGGAGGCGCCCCACGAGGCAAGCCGCCATTTGGGAGTGGAGCAGAGCCAGGTCGGTGTTCCCGAAGGCAGCAAGATGTTGCGAGCCACAGCTCCCTGCTGGTTCCCTCCTGCATACCCAGAAGCCAAGAAGGTGGCCGAGGAGGCGGCCCTCGAGGCTCCAGAATTCCCACTGCCCTCTCATCAGCCTGCCCAGAGCTTCGGGCTCTGCGTGCCCCAGATGCACAACCAGGCCTCAGCACTCGTGGACATCCGGGCGGAGCCCCAGAATAGGGGTCCGGCGGTGCCCCCAGCGTGGCCCAAGATGGCGACGGAGGCGTGGTACTTCCCCGCGCAGAGGGGGTCGGCCTGCTGCTTGCCAGCTGCCCCAAGGCTGACAGAGAGGCCCTGTGGAGTCCGCATCTCAGCCCCCAGGGAGAGGAAGAGGATCGCCCACTTTCCCAGCCCCTGCTTGGTCGCAGGTCGCACCGATGCCAAGAGAACCCGGGTGGCCGGCAGCAGCCAACGCTCCAATGGCTCCAGGGTCGGCACACAGCCACGGAAGACTGGTCGCAACAGACGGGGGAGGGCATGCAAGACCTCCACCACACTCAGCTCTAAGCGAATCGTCCGTCGTCCATCCTTACCGACTTGGAAGAAACCCATTATCCTCCGAAGGTCTCGCTGCCAAGTCCCCACCGTCATCCGCCGAGGCTATCTCCAACTCTTCACCAAAGAGTGTCTCAAGTTCTGCGCCTCCAAGCAGGAGGCCGGGGAGAAGGCGCTGAACGAGGAGAAGGTGGCCTACGACTGCAGCCCCAACAAGAACATGTACCTGAATGTGGTACTGAACACCCTCAAGAGACTGAAGGGCCTGACCCCCAGCTCCATGCCGGGCCTCAGCAGGGCCGCCCTGTACAGCCGCCTCCAGGAGTTCCTGCTCACCCAGGACCAGCTCAAGGAGAACGGCTACCCCTTCCCGCACCCCGAGCGGCCCGGAGGCGCCGTCCTCTTCACTGGCCAGGGGAAGGGGCCCGGCGACTCCTCCTGCAGGGTCTGCTGCCGTTGTGGCACCGACTACCTGGTGTCCTCCTCGGGCCGCTGTCTACGCGACCAGTTTTGTTATTATCACTGGGGGCGGGTCCGCTCCAGCCAAGTGGCTGGAGGCCGGGTTAGCCAGTACACCTGCTGTGCAGCTGCTCCTGGCTCAGTGGGCTGCCAGGTGGCGAAGCAGCACGTGCGGGACGGCCGCAAGGAGAGCCTCCATGGCTTCGTGAAGACCTTCAAGAAAGAGTTTTCCACAGACGCTTATCCAGGAATCTACGCCTTGGACTGTGAGATGTGCTACACCACGCATGGCCTGGAGCTGACCCGCGTCACCGTGGTGGACGCCGACATGCAAGTGGTGTACGACACCTTCGTCAAGCCCGACAACGAGATCGTGGACTACAACACCAGGTTTTCCGGAGTGACCGAGGCCGACGTCGCCAAGACGAGCGTCACGTTGCCCGAAGTCCAAGCCATCCTGCTGAGCTTTTTCAGCGCCCAAACCATCCTCATCGGGCACAGCCTGGAGAGCGATCTGCTGGCCCTCAAGCTGATCCACAGCACCGTGGTGGACACGGCCGTGCTCTTCCCGCACTACCTGGGTTTCCCCTACAAGCGTTCCCTCAGGAATCTCGCGGCCGACTACCTGGGACAGATCATCCAGGACAGCCAGGACGGCCACAACTCCAGCGAGGACGCAAACGCCTGCCTGCAGCTGGCGATGTGGAAGGTTCGACAGCGCGCCCAGATCCAGCCACGCCACCGGTCCGCCTCTCCCGCCGCCCTGGCCTGTCCTGAGCCCCAGGCCTCTTCCCAAACTGCCATCGATCCCGAGAGCTAGCCCTGTCCACCTCGCCGCAAAGCGAAAGAAACTGGAGCAGCCGGCGGCAGGAGAGGGCCAAAAGCCAAGACTAACCCCGACCCCGGACTCCCAGTCCCCCGGAGTCCCTGCCGCGGGCCGTCGTCCCTGTCCCCATCCCTCTGCCCCTCCCAGACCTCTGTCCTTCCACCAATGGGCTCCCCGAGGCCCCAGCCGCCACTCCCAGTCCCCGGAGACCCTGCCGCCGCCTCTGGCGCCTGTGCCCATCCCTCTGCCCCTCCCAGACTTCTGGCCTTCCACCACTAGCCTCCCCCAGCCCACCTGGACTTCCCCGGCCTCTGACAACAAGGCCAGCCCCCAGGCCCACCAGCCTCCTGATCGTCTTCGTTCTTGGGCCTCTTCCCCTTCTGTGGGGCTGTCTGAACCTCCCCTACCCCACCCGATTTTTCCCCCGCCCCCGGGGCAGGTGCAGAATAAATGTCTGTATGAAGTTAAAAATTAAAAATAAAAAAAAGCTAAAAACAACTGAAAGTCCTTTGCTTTTGAATGTGCGCTTACCTGGTTTTCTCTAGAGGCACCACTGTGAGGTGGCTCAAGCCCTTAGGCTCTGGAGTTAGACATCTGGGTTCCCATTCCAATTCCACCACTTACTAGCTTTGTCATATTGGACGCATAACTTTTTTGCGCTTCTACTTCTTGATCTTTCAAGTGTCATCAGAAGATAATTAGACACCCACACAATAGCAATGGGAGATTTTAACACCCCACCGTCAACATGAAACAGATCAACGAGACAGAAAGTTGAAAAGGATATCCAGGAACTGAACTTAGCTCTGCACCAAGCAGACCGAATAGACATCTACATTAACTCTCCACCCCAAATCAACAGAATATACATTCTTCTCAGCACCACATCACACTTATTCCAAAACTGACCACATAGTTGGAAGGAAAGCACTCCTCCGCAAATGCAAAAGAACAGAAATTACAACCAACTGTCTGTCAGACCACAGGGCAGTCAAACTGGACCTCAGGATGAAGAAACTCACTCAAAACCGCTCAACTACACGGAAACGGAGCAATCTGCTCCTGAGTGACTACTGGGTACATAGCGAAATGAAGACAGAATAAAGATGTTCTTTGAAACCAATGAGAACAAAGACACAACATACCAGAATCTCTGGGATACATTGAAAGCAGTGTGTAGAGGGAAACGTAGCATTAAATGCCCACAAGAGAAAGCAGGAAAGATCTAAAATGGACACCCTCACGTCCCAATTCAAAGAACCAGGGAAGCAAGAGCAAACACCATGCCTGAATCAGTCAGTCAACTTCCAACAGGGCTCCAAGAGAGAATGAACCACCATGCCTCTTTAAATCCACGTTTCTATTTGGAATCTTCAATGAGAGATGAGACACTAAGCAGCTAGTTTTGGTGGAATGGCTGATTTTGTCAATGTTTTCGGTGTGTGAGTGTGTGTGTGTGTGTATGTATAGATAACTAAATTAAACTGATAATCTGGATGCTTACATTTCCATTCATTTAATTTGTGTATGTGAGCCCACGCACACGTATATACACACACACTAACACTTCCAGAACACTGACTTAGTGAAGAACTGGATTTCCAGTGTGTCAGACAAATTTCAGAAAGCGCTGAAGAAGGGCATTTCTGATGGATTTCACCGTTCCTGGAATTTTACTTTCCTTTATAACTTAGAGTTCTTCTCTGGAGATTTAATAGATAAAAGTCTTTTGCAGTGTACGTTATTTCATTTTATTTTTATAATTTATTTAAATTGTCATTTTAAATTGACAAATAAAAATGATATATATTTATGGTGTACAACATGATGTTTCATATATGTATACATTGTGGAATGACACAAAAATCAAGCTAATTAACACATTCGTTTCCTCACATACTGATTTTATGGTGATGAGAACATGTTTCAAATCTACTCTGATAGCACATTTCAAGTATACAGTACATAGTTACCCACTGTCGTTGCCGTGCTGTTCAACATATCTCTAGAACTATTCGTATCTGAAATTTTGTATCATTAGACTAACATCTCCCAATCCCTCCCCGGCCCCTGCCTCGGGTAAGCAGCGTTCTGCTCTCTACGACTCTGAGTTCCACTTTTTTACATTGCACATAGAAGTGAGATCGTGCAGTATTTGTATTTCTGTGTTTGCTTTTTAAAACTTTATGATGTATTGATGTATTTTTTCAGACAGTGTCGGAGTCTGTCACCAAGGCTGGAGTACAGTGACACAAACACGGCTCACCACGGCCTCCACCTCCCGGGGTCAAGAGATCCTCCCACTTCAGCCTCCTGAGTAGCTAGGACTACAGGCGTCCAACACCACACCTGGCTAATTTTTGTATTTTTTGTAGAGATGGTTGATCTCCAACTCCGGGGCTCAACTCTTCCTCCTCCCTTCTCCTCCCAAAGTCCTGGGATTACAGGCCTGAGCCACTGTGTCTGGCCTTTGCTTTATTTCACACAGTAGAACATCCTCTAAGCTCATTCATGTTGCTAATGATAAGATTTCTTTCTTTTTCAAGGCTGAATAGGATTCTATTGGATATATGTACCTATATAGATAGATAGATAGATAGATATACATTTATTATTATTGTTTTGGGGGGGATATGGTTTCGCTCGTGTTCCCCAGGCTGGAGTGCAGTGGCATGATTTCGGCTCACTACAACCTCTGCCTCCCAGGCTGAAGTGATTCTCCTGCCTCAGCTGAGATTAAAGGCATGTCCCATCATGTGCGGCCAATTTTGTGTTTCTAGGAGAGATGGGTTTTCACCATGTTGGCCAGGCTGGTCTCGAACTCCAAAAATTCTACTTCAACTATTTATTGGATACAAATATTTATGTGTGAGAAACAAGATTTTCAAGAGTGAAAGATTTAAAAACGACTTAATTGTACATCAGTAAGAGGCTGGCTAACTAAATCAGAGTACGTTCATCCTTACAGGAGAATACTATGCAGCTAGAACAAAACCAAATGGAGGAAACTCTTCCAAATGGTAACTTGGAATGATGTTCAAGACTTATTGTAAAATAAGTTTACAGTAAGGTGTAAGGTACCTTATGGCAAAATTCTCTCAGAAATGTGTGTGTGGATTTCAAGTCATCCCAGTCCTAGAACATTGTGCTCTTTAGAGATGCCATACCTGTCTTTCCCTTTGTAATATCAAAGCAGTAATATCTTCTCTGGAGGCTTGTTGGGTGAATTGAATGGAAGAAAGTTAAGGAGGTAGCAGAACCATTGCTGTTTCCCCTCCATAGCCCTGCCACCCACTAAAGAAAGTTGGATGAGATTACTTAATGATTTCCCATTAAGTTGTATTTCCAAATATCATGATTACCATTTGAATGTAGTTGGTATGGAGCTTCGTGAGTGTGTGCTTCGTTTATTATGCATCACGTTCAGCTCCTTGTTATTTGCCTCCTAGTTATCATAGTAAAACTCTACTCCTCTACTCCGAGGAGCCCCTACCATCCGTATCGTCACTTTCCGGCCCAGCACTCTTCATGCTCGTTCGTTTAAAGTATTCTACATTGGGCAAATGAATCTTGGAAGGCAAAAGCTACTGAATTTAGCGAGTTTGTGGAGGCGTTCCCACCGATCAGCAAGGTGGAGTTCCACACACCCGATGACTGCACAACTCCTATAAGGCAGCAATATGCTGCAAACCCAGACGGCCACTCTTCTCACCCCTCGTCCCTTTGCTGTTCTGGATAATGAGGTCAATAGTCACCTAGGCAACTTGCAAAACTAACTGAAATGGAGAAAGGCCTTCCGGCTGGTGACTAGCCGAGGTCCACCTGGCCCCAATAAGCTGCTGAACAAGAAGGGCTGCCAGAAATTTCCCCCTAGGGAATTTGGTGGAGACGAAGACCTGCTCACTGGACAACGGTTCCTCCCAGGATACCCCCAAGCTGAAGAAGCGGGCTCTGAGCCACCCCCTTTCACCCTCCTTTTCCCCACCCTGGCCTGCTGAAGGTGCGCGTCAGGATGTGGACTACTGAGCCCTAAAGAAACAAGTCCTTCCACTTTGACCCCACGGAGGATTGCCTGTGCGGATCTTCAACGAGTCTACCAGTGTCTAGACACGGGAGCAGTTCTGTCTGGCACAGCAGCTCCCTCAAGGAAGACAAGAGTGAGGAGAAAGGAAACTCAAGTCTGACCATTCTGTCCTGGGAGACAAGAGGAGGATCTCATCTCTCATCTTTCCAAGCAAGGCAACGAGACTTTCTCTCATCTTTCCAAGCAAGGCAAGGAGACTTTTTCTCATGAGGAAACAAAAAGAAGTTGGAAGGAACGAAACCAGCCTGGAAGGTGAATTCCTAAGGATTGCCCATTGAAACTGACAAAATGGCCCTTGTTTGACGAGAGGAATGAGCAGAGCATTGATGTGGTCAAAAAGGACTCGAGTGAGACTTTCCCAGCACGTTTCTACCAAAGCTTTGTCTAAGTTTCGCAAAACACTCTCCTAATAAGCAGATGTTTGGCTCTTCAGAAAGTCAACATGCAAAATGCCTTGAGCGTCCCATAACACTGATGCCATGATGTTGCCTTTGGTCTGCCCTCCTTTTCCTTTGACTGGACCACTGCCATCTCTTGGTAGCCATCGCTTTGATGACGCTTTGTCTTCAGGATCATATTGGCAAAGCCATGTTCCAAATTCCGGTTACAATTTGTCAAACAGGTGCCCCAGGATCGTGATCCCTCCTGTTGAAAATTTCCACTGATAGCTCTCGTCGTCACTGCAGCTGATCTGGGCACAATGGTTTTCACAGCCACTGCAGGATTCATCTTCCACATCTTCTCATCTCTTCTTGAAACAAGCCATACCTCCGTAAAGAGTTGATTTCTTTGGGCTAGTGTCCTTAGAAGCTTTTCTTCAAACATTAATGATTTCTTCATTCTTCCACCCAAGCTTCACCGTCTATTGGATGTTTGCTCTTGCTGCAATTTTAGCGGAATTCAAGTTGCACTGATAGGAGGCCTTTTCAGTGGATGTCTCATCCTTCTTAGTGCCTCCAATGAGATCCAGTTCAGAAAGGTTGTAAGAAGTTAGTACATGTTTATTTTAGTGAAAACGAATTGAAATCCATGCATAGATTTCTCACCATGTACATTTTCTATGAACTTTCGGAAGACCCCCTGTACTGAATATTGCCCAAATCCTGGGAGAGAAGTGGATGCGGTCCACTTCCTGTCTTCAGTTTGCCCACAGTGGAGGAGTGCACAGAGCAGGGAAAGGCAGCCCCAGAGAGAGGCATGCCCTCCAGCATGCAGCAGACTGCTGGCCCAGTCCTGGCTCCATGGGTTGCTGTGTGGGCCCAGCAAGCTGACCAACCTCCCTGAACCTTAATTTAATCCTAGGTAGCCCAATTCCACTCGCTATTATAGGACTGCTGTGCAGGGACAGTCAATTAACTTAAGAAAAGGAACCTAGCTCCAAGGTTGGCAACCGGGAATTCCAGTTGATTCCATGGGCGGACCCCCTGAGGAATTCCCAAGCTGAAGTCTCGTGGAAGATGAGGTTCAGTGTGACTAGACTGAAGCACCAATCCAATGAAGGGGAAGTCCCACCCACTCTGCCCTGTGCCTGTATAAAGGTGAGGCGGGGCGGCCGCGCCACTCATTGAAGCCGCCAGTTGGGAGAGGAGCAGAGCCAGGCCGGTGCTCCCGAAGGCAGCAAGATGTTGCGAGCCACAGCTCCCTGCTGGTTCCCACCTGCATACCCAGAAGCTAAGAAGGTGGCCGATGAGGCGCCCCACGAGGCAAGCCGCCATTTGGGAGTGGAGCAGAGCCAGGTCGGTGTTCCCGAAGGCAGCAATATGCTGCGAGCCACAGCTCCCTGCTGGTTCCCTCCTGCATACCCAGAAGCCAAGAAGGTTCCCGAGGAGGCGGCCCTCGAGGCTCCAGAATTCCCACTGCCCTCTCATCTGCCTGCCCAGAGCTTCGGGCTCTGCGTGCCCCAGATGCACAACCAGGCCTCAGCACTCGTGGACATCCGGGCGGAGCCCCAGAATAGGGGTCCGGCGGTGCCCCCAGCGTGGCCCAAGATGGCGACGGAGGCGTGGTACTTCCCCGCGCAGAGGGGGTCGGCCTGCTGCTTGCCAGCCGCCCCAAGGCTGACAGAGAGGCCCTGTGGAGTCCGCATCTCAGCCCCCAGGGAGAGGAAGAGGATCGCCCACTTTCCCAGCCCCTGCTTGGTCGCAGGTCGCACCGATGCCAAGAGAACCCGGGTGGCCGGCAGCAGCCAACGCTCCAATGGCTCCAGGGTCGGCACACAGCCACGAAGACTGGTCGCAACAGACGGGGGAGGGCATGCAAGACCTCCACTACACTCAGCTCTAAGCGAATCGTCCGTGGTCCATCCTTACCGACTTGGAAGAAACCCATTATCCTCCGAAGGTCTCGCTGCCAAGTCCCCACCGTCATCCGCCAAGGCTATCTCCAACTGTTCACCAAAGAGTGTCTCAAGTTCTGCGCCTCCAAGCAGGAGGCCGGGGAGAAGGCGCTGAACGAGGAGAAGGTGGCCTACGACTGCAGCGCCAACAAGAACATGTACCTGAATGTGGTCCTGAACACCCTCAAGAGACTGAAGGGCCTGACCCCCAGCTCCATGCCGGGCCTCAGCAGGGCCGCCCTGTACAGCCGCCTCCAGGAGTTCCTGCTCACCCAGGACCAGCTCAAGGAGAACGGCTACACCTTCCCGCACCCCGAGCGGCCCGGAGGCGCCGTCCTCTTCACTGGCCAGGGGAAGGGGCCCGGCGACTCCTCCTGCAGGGTCTGCTGCCGTTGTGGCACCGACTACCTGGTGTCCTCCTCGGGCCGCTGTCTACGCGACCAGTTGTGTTATTATCACTGGGGGCGGGTCCGCTCCAGCCAAGTGGCTGGAGGCCGGGTTAGCCAGTACACCTGCTGTGCAGCTGCTCCTGGCTCGGTGGGCTGCCAGGTGGCAAAGCAGCACGTGCGGGACGGCCGCAAGGAGAGCCTCCATGGCTTCGTGAAGACCTTCAAGAAAGAGTTTTCCACAGACGCTTATCCAGGAATCTACGCCTTGGACTGTGAGATGTGCTACACCACGCATGGCCTGGAGCTGACCCGCGTCACCGTGGTGGACGCCGACATGCAAGTGGTGTACGACACCTTCGTCAAGCCCGACAACGAGATCGTGGACTACAACACCAGGTTTTCCGGAGTGACCGAGGCCGACGTCGCCAAGACGAGCGTCACGTTGCCCGAAGTCCAAGCCATCCTGCTGAGCTTTTTCAGCGCCCAAACCATCCTCATCGGGCACAGCCTGGAGAGCGATCTGCTGGCCCTCAAGCTGATCCACAGCACCGTGGTGGACACGGCCGTGCTCTTCCCGCACTACCTGGGTTTCCCCTACAAGCGTTCCCTCAGGAATCTCGCGGCCGACTACCTGGGACAGATCATCCAGGACAGCCAGGACGGCCACAACTCCAGCGAGGACGCAAACGCCTGCTTGCAGCTGGCGATGTGGAAGGTTCGACAGCGCGCCCAGATCCAGCCACGCCACCGGTCCGCCTCTCCCGCCGCCCTGGCCTGTCCTGAGCCCCAGGCCTCTTCCCAAACTGCCATCGATCCCGAGAGCTAGCCCTGTCCAGCTCGCCGCAAAGCGAAAGAAACTGGAGCAGCCGGCGGCAGGAGAGGGCCAAAAGCCAAGACTAACCCCGACCCCGGACTCCCAGTCCCCCGGAGTCCCTGCCGCGGGCCGTCGTCCCTGTCCCCATCCCTCTGCCCCTCCCAGACCTCTGTCCTTCCACCAATGGGCTCCCCGAGGCCCCAGCCGCCACTCCCAGTCCCCGGAGACCCTGCCGCCGCCCCTGGCGCCTGTGCCCATCCCTCTGCCCCTCCCAGACCTCTGGCCTTCCACCACTAGCCTCCCCCAGCCAACCTGAACTTCCCCGGCCTCTGACAACAAGGCCAGCCCCCAGGCCCACCAGCCTCCTGATCGTCTTCGTTCTTGGGCCTCTTCCCCTTCTGTGGGGCTGTCTGTACCTCCCTTCCCCCACCCGATTTTTCCCCTGCCCCCGGGGCAGGCGCAGAATAAATGTCTGTATGAAGTTAAAAATTAAAAATAAAAAAAAAGCTAAAAACAACTGAAAGTCCTTTGCTTTTGAATGTGCGCTTACCTGGTTTTCTCTAGAGGCACCACTGTGAGGTGGCTCAAGCGCTTAGGCTCTGGAGTTAGACATCTGGGTTCCCATTCCAATTCCACCACTTACTAGCTTTGTCATATTGGACGCATAACTTTTTTGCGCTTCTACTTCTTGATCTTTCAAGTGTCATCAGAAGATAATTAGACACCCACACAATAGCAATGGGAGATTTTAACACCCCACCGTCAACATGAAACAGATCAACGAGACAGAAAGTTGAAAAGGATATCCAGGAACTGAACTTAGCTCTGCACCAAGCAGACCGAATAGACATCTACATTAACTCTCCACCCCAAATCAACAGAATATACATTCTTCTCAGCACCACATCACACTTATTCCAAAACTGACCACACAGTTGGAAGGAAAGCACTCCTCCGCAAATGCAAAAGAACAGAAATTACAACCAACTGTCTCTCAGACCACAGGGCAGTCAAACTGGACCTCAGGATGAAGAAACTCACTCAAAACCGCTCAACTACACGGAAACGGAGCAATCTGCTCCTGAGTGACTACTGGGTACATAGCGAAATGAAGACAGAATAAAGATGTTCTTTGAAACCAATGAGAACAAAGACACAACATACCAGAATCTCTGGGATACATTGAAAGCAGTGTGTAGAGGGAAACGTAGCATTAAATGCCCACAAGAGAAAGCAGGAAAGATCTAAAATGGACACCCTCACGTCCCAATTCAAAGAATCAGGGAAGCAAGAGCAAACACCATGCCTGAATCAGTCAGTCAACTTCCAACAGGGCTCCAAGAGAGAATGAACCACCATGCCTCTTTAAATCCACGTTTCTATTTGGAATCTTCAATGAGAGATGAGACACTAAGCAGCTAGTTTTGGTGGAATGGCTGATTTTGTCAATGTTTTCGGTGTGTGAGTGTGTGTGTGTGTGTATGTATAGATAACTAAATTAAACTGATAATCTGGATGCTTACATTTCCATTCATTTAATTTGTGTATGTGAGCCCACGCACATGTATATACACACACACTAACACTTCCAGAACACTGACTTAGTGAAGAACTGGATTTCCAGTGTGTCAGACAAATTTCAGAAAGCGCTGAAGAAGGGCATTTCTGATGGATTTCACCGTTCCTGGAATTTTACTTTCCTTTATAACTTAGAGTTCTTCTCTGGAGATTTAATAGATAAAAGTCTTTTGCAGTGTACGTTATTTCATTTTATTTTTATAATTTATTTAAATTGTCATTTTAAATTGACAAATAAAAATGATATATATTTATGGTGTACAACATGATGTTTTATATATGTATACATTGTGGAATGACACAAAAATCAAGCTAATTAACACATTCGTTTCCTCACATACTGATTTTATGGTGATGAGAACATGTTTCAAATCTACTCTGATAGCACATTTCAAGTATACAGTACATAGTTACCCACTGTCGTTGCCGTGCTGTTCAACATATCTCTAGAACTATTCGTATCTGAAATTTTGTATCATTAGACTAACATCTCCCAATCCCTCCCCGGCCCCTGCCTCGGGTAAGCAGCGTTCTGCTCTCTACGACTCTGAGTTCCACTTTTTTACATTGCACATAGAAGTGAGATCGTGCAGTATTTGTATTTCTGTGTTTGCTTTTTAAAACTTTATGATGTATTGATGTATTTTTTCAGACAGTGTCGGAGTCTGTCACCAAGGCTGGAGTACAGTGACACAAACACGGCTCACCACGGCCTCCACCTCCCGGGGTCAAGAGATCCCCCCACTTCAGCCTCCTGAGTAGCTAGGACTACAGGCGTCCAACACCACACCTGGCTAATTTTTGTATTTTTTGTAGAGATGGTTGATCTCCAACTCCTGGGCTCAACTCTTCCTCCTCCCTTCTCCTCCCAAAGTCCTGGGATTACAGGCCTGAGCCACTGTGTCTGGCCTTTGCTTTATTTCACACAGTAGAACATCCTCTAAGCTCATTCATGTTGCTAATGATAAGATTTCTTTCTTTTTCAAGGCTGAATAGGATTCTATTGGATATATGTACCTATATAGATAGATAGATAGATAGATATACATTTATTATTATTGTTTTGGGGGGGATATGGTTTCGCTCGTGTTCCCCAGGCTGGAGTGCAGTGGCATGATTTCGGCTCACTACAACCTCTGCCTCCCAGGCTGAAGTGATTCTCCTGCCTCAGCTGAGATTAAAGGCATGTCCCATCATGTGCGGCCAATTTTGTGTTTCTAGGAGAGATGGGTTTTCACCATGTTGGCCAGGCTGGTCTCGAACTCCAACAATTCTACTTCAACTATTTATTGGATACAAATATTTATGTGTGAGAAACAAGATTTTCAAGAGTGAAAGATTTAAAAACGACTTAATTGTACATCAGTAAGAGGCTGGCTAACTAAATCAGAGTACGTTCATCCTTACAGAAGAATACTATGCAGCTAGAACAAAACCAAATGGAGGAAACTCTTCCAAATGGTAACTTGGAATGATGTTCAAGACTTATTGTAAAATAAGTTTACAGTAAGGTGTAAGGTACCTTATGGCAAAATTCTCTCAGAAATGTGTGTGTGGATTTCAAGTCATCCCAGTCCTAGAACATTGTGCTCTTTAGAGATGCCATACCTGTCTTTCCCTTTGTAATATCAAAGCAGTAATATCTTCTCTGGAGGCTTGTTGGGTGAATTGAATGGAAGAAAGTTAAGGAGGTAGCAGAACCATTGCTGTTTCCCCTCCATAGCCCTGCCACCCACTAAAGAAAGTTGGATGAGATTACTTAATGATTTCCCATTAAGTTGTATTTCCAAATATCATGATTACCATTTGAATGTAGTTGGTATGGAGCTTCGTGAGTGTGTGCTTCGTTTATTATGCATCACGTTCAGCTCCTTGTTATTTGCCTCCTAGTTATCATAGTAAAACTCTACTCCTCTACTCCGAGGAGCCCCTACCATCCGTATCGTCACTTTCCGGCCCAGCACTCTTCATGCTCGTTCGTTTAAAGTATTCTACATTGGGGAAATGAATCTTGGAAGGCAAAAGCTACTGAATTTAGCGAGTTTGTGGAGGCGTTCCCACCGATCAGCAAGGTGGAGTTCCACACACCCGATGACTGCACAACTCCTCTAAGGCAGCAATATGCTGCAAACCCAGACGGCCACTCTTCTCACCCCTCGTCCCTTTGCTGTTCTGGATAATGAGGTCAATAGTCACCTAGGCAACTTGCAAAACTAACTGAAATGGAGAAAGGCCTTCCGGCTGGTGACTAGCCGAGGTCCACCTGGCCCCAATAAGCTGCTGAACAAGAAGGGCTGCCAGAAATTTCCCCCTAGGGAATTTGGTGGAGACGAAGACCTGCTCACTGGACAACGGTTCCTCCCAGGATACCCCCAAGCTGAAGAAGCGGGCTCTGAGCCACCCCCTTTCACCCTCCTTTTCCCCACCCTGGCCTGCTGAAGGTGCGCGTCAGGATGTGGACTACTGAGCCCTAAAGAAACAAGTCCTTCCACTTTGACCCCACGGAGGATTGCCTGTGTGGATCTTCAACGAGTCTACCAGTGTCTAGACACGGGAGCAGTTCTGTCTGGCACAGCAGCTCCCTCAAGGAAGACAAGAGTGAGGAGAAAGGAAACTCAAGTCTGACCATTCTGTCCTGGGAGACAAGAGGAGGATCTCATCTCTCATCTTTCCAAGCAAGGCAACGAGACTTTCTCTCATCTTTCCAAGCAAGGCAAGGAGACTTTTTCTCATGAGGAAACAAAAAGAAGTTGGAAGGAACGAAACCAGCCTGGAAGGTGAACTCCTAAGGATTGCCCATTGAAACTGACAAAATGGCCCTTGTTTGACGAGAGGAATGAGCAGAGCATTGATGTGGTCAAAAAGGACTCGAGTGAGACTTTCCCAGCATGTTTCTACCAAAGCTTTGTCTAAGTTTCGCAAAACACTCTCCTAATAAGCAGATGTTTGGCTCTTCAGAAAGTCAACATGCAAAATGCCTTGAGCGTCCCATAACACTGATGCCATGATGTTGCCTTTGGTCTGCCCTCCTTTTCCTTTGACTGGACCACTGCCATCTCTTGGTAGCCATCGCTTTGATGACGCTTTGTCTTCAGGATCATATTGGCAAAGCCATGTTCCAAATTCCGGTTACAATTTGTCAAACAGGTGCCCCAGGATCGTGATCCCTCCTGTTGAAAATTTCCACTGATAGCTCTCGTCGTCACTGCAGCTGATCTGGGCACAATGGTTTTCACAGCCACTGCAGGATTCATCTTCCACATCTTCTCATCTCTTCTTGAAACAAGCCATACCTCCGTAAAGAGTTGATTTCTTTGGGCTAGTGTCCTTAGAAGCTTTTCTTCAAACATCAATGATTTCTTCATTCTTCCACCCAAGCTTCACCGTCAGTTGGATGTTTCCTCTTGCTGCAATTTTAGCGGAATTCAAGTTGCACTGATAGGAGGCCTTTTCAGTGGATGTCTCATCCTTCTTAGTGCCTCCAATGAGATCCAGTTCAGAAAGGTTGTAAGAAGTTAGTACATGTTTATTTTAGTGAAAACGAATTGAAATCCATGCATAGATTTCTCACCATGTACATTTTCTATGAACTTTCGGAAGACCCCCTGTACTGAATATTGCCCAAATCCTGGGAGAGAAGTGGATGCGGTCCACTTCCTGTCTTCAGTTTGCCCACAGTGGAGGAGTGCACAGAGCAGGGAAAGGCAGCCCCAGAGAGAGGCATGCCCTCCAGCATGCAGCAGACTGCTGGCCCAGTCCTGGCTCCATGGGTTGCTGTGTGGGCCCAGCAAGCTGACCAACCTCCCTGAACCTTAATTTAATTCTAGGTAGCCCAATTCCACTCGCTATTATAGGACTGCTGTGCAGGGACAGTCAATTAACTTAAGTAAAGGAACCTAGCTCCAAGGTTGGCAACCGGGAATTCCAGTTGATTCCATGGGCGGACCCCCTGAGGAATTCCCAAGCTGAAGTCTCGTGGAAGATGAGGTTCAGTGTGACTAGACTGAAGCACCAATCCAATGAAGGGGAAGTCCCACCCACTCTGCCCTGTGCCTGTATAAAGGTGAGGCGGGGCGGCCGCGCCACTCATTGAAGCCGCCAGTTGGGAGAGGAGCAGAGCCAGGCCGGTGCTCCCGAAGGCAGCAAGATGTTGCGAGCCACAGCTCCCTGCTGGTTCCCACCTGCATACCCAGAAGCTAAGAAGGTGGCCGAGGAGGCGGCCCACGAGGCAAGCCACCATTTGGGAGAGGAGCAGAGCCAGGTCGGTGTTCCCGAAGGCAGCAAGATGTTGCGAGCCACAGCTCCCTGCTGGTTCCCACCTGCATGCCCAGAAGCCAAGAAGGTGGCCGAGGAGGCGGCCCTCGAGGCAAGCCGCCAGTTGGGAGAGGAGCAGAGCCAGGCCGGTGCTCCCGAAGGCAGCAAGATGTTGCGAGCCACAGCTCCCTGCTGGTTCCCACCTGCATACCCAGAAGCTAAGAAGGTGGCCGAGGAGGCGCCCCACGAGGCAAGCCGCCATTTGGGGGTGGAGCAGAGCCAGGTCGGTGTTCCCGAAGGCAGCAATATGCTGCGAGCCACAGCTCCCTGCTGGTTCCCTCCTGCATACCCAGAAGCCAAGAAGGTGGCCGAGGAGGCGGCCCTCGAGGCTCCAGAATTCCCACTGCCCTCTCATCAGCCTGCCCAGAGCTTCGGGCTCTGCGTGCCCCAGATGCACAACCAGGCCTCAGCACTCGTGGACATCCGGGCGGAGCCCCAGAATAGGGGTCCGGCGGTGCCCCCAGCGTGGCCCAAGATGGCGACGGAGGCGTGGTACTTCCCCGCGCAGAGGGGGTCGGCCTGCTGCTTGCCAGCCGCCCCAAGGCTGACAGAGAGGCCCTGTGGAGTCCGCATCTCAGCTCCCAGGGAGAGGAAGAGGATCGCCCACTTTCCCAGCCCCTGCTTGGTCGCAGGTCGCACCGATGCCAAGAGAACCCGGGTGGCCGGCAGCAGCCAACGCTCCAATGGCTCCAGGGTCGGCACACAGCCACGGAAGACTGGTCGCAACAGACGGGGGAGGGCATGCAAGACCTCCACTACACTCAGCTCTAAGCGAATCGTCCGTGGTCCATCCTTACCGACTTGGAAGAAACCCATTATCCTCCGAAGGTCTCGCTGCCAAGTCCCCACCGTCATCCGCCGAGGCTATCTCCAACTGTTCACCAAAGAGTGTCTCAAGTTCTGCGCCTCCAAGCAGGAGGCCGGGGAGAAGGCGCTGAACGAGGAGAAGGTGGCCTACGACTGCAGCCCCAACAAGAACATGTACCTGAATGTGGTCCTGAACACCCTCAAGAGACTGAAGGGCCTGACCCCCAGCTCCATGCCGGGCCTCAGCAGGGCCGCCCTGTACAGCCGCCTCCAGGAGTTCCTGCTCACCCAGGACCAGCTCAAGGAGAACGGCTACCCCTTCCCGCACCCCGAGCGGCCCGGAGGCGCCGTCCTCTTCACTGGCCAGGGGAAGGGGCCCGGCGACTCCTCCTGCAGGGTCTGCTGCCGTTGTGGCACCGACTACCTGGTGTCCTCCTCGGGCCGCTGTCTACGCGACCAGTTGTGTTATTATCACTGGGGGCGGGTCCGCTCCAGCCAAGTGGCTGCAGGCCGGGTTAGCCAGTACACCTGCTGTGCAGCTGCTCCTGGCTCAGTGGGCTGCCAGGTGGCAAAGCAGCACGTGCGGGACGGCCGCAAGGAGAGCCTCCATGGCTTCGTGAAGACCTTCAAGAAAGAGTTTTCCACAGACGCTTATCCAGGAATCTACGCCTTGGACTGTGAGATGTGCTACACCACGCATGGCCTGGAGCTGACCCGCGTCACCGTGGTGGACGCCGACATGCAAGTGGTGTACGACACCTTCGTCAAGCCCGACAACGAGATCGTG
The DNA here is from genome assembly GCF_028885625.2 of Pongo pygmaeus. Taxonomy (NCBI): domain Eukaryota; kingdom Metazoa; phylum Chordata; class Mammalia; order Primates; family Hominidae; genus Pongo; species Pongo pygmaeus. The sequence goes on from NC_072380.2 coordinate 54,358,332, forward strand.
GACTACAACACCAGGTTTTCCGGAGTGACCGAGGCCGACGTCGCCAAGACGAGCGTCACGTTGCCCGAAGTCCAAGCCATCCTGCTGACCTTTTTCAGCGCCCAAACCATCCTCATCGGGCACAGCCTGGAGAGCGATCTGCTGGCCCTCAAGCTGATCCACAGCACCGTGGTGGACACGGCCGTGCTCTTCCCGCACTACCTGGGTTTCCCCTACAAGCGTTCCCTCAGGAATCTCGCGGCCGACTACCTGGGACAGATCATCCAGGACAGCCAGGACGGCCACAACTCCAGCGAGGACGCAAACGCCTGCCTGCAGCTGGCGATGTGGAAGGTTCGACAGCGCGCCCAGATCCAGCCACGCCACCGGTCCGCCTCTCCCGCCGCCCTGGCCTGTCCTGAGCCCCAGGCCTCTTCCCAAACTGCCATCGATCCCGAGAGCTAGCCCTGTCCACCTCGCCGCAAAGCGAAAGAAACTGGAGCAGCCGGCGGCAGGAGAGGGCCAAAAGCCAAGACTAACCCCGACCCCGGACTCCCAGTCCCCCGGAGTCCCTGCCGCGGGCCGTCGTCCCTGTCCCCATCCCTCTGCCCCTCCCAGACCTCTGTCCTTCCACCAATGGGCTCCCCGAGGCCCCAGCCGCCACTCCCAGTCCCCGGAGACCCTGCCGCCGCCCCTGGCGCCTGTGCCCATCCCTCTGCCCCTCCCAGACCTCTGGCCTTCCACCACTAGCCTCCCCCAGCCCACCTGAACTTCCCCGGCCTCTGACAACAAGGCCAGCCCCCAGGCCCACCAGCCTCCTGATCGTCTTCGTTCTTGGGCCTCTTCCCCTTCTGTGGGGCTGTCTGAACCTCCCTTCCCCCACCCGATTTTTCCCCTGCCCCCGGGGCAGGCGCAGAATAAATGTCTGTATGAAGTTAAAAATTAAAAATAAAAAAAAAGCTAAAAACAACTGAAAGTCCTTTGCTTTTGAATGTGCGCTTACCTGGTTTTCTCTAGAGGCACCACTGTGAGGTGGCTCAAGCGCTTAGGCTCTGGAGTTAGACATCTGGGTTCCCATTCCAATTCCACCACTTACTAGCTTTGTCATATTGGACGCATAACTTTTTTGCGCTTCTACTTCTTGATCTTTCAAGTGTCATCAGAAGATAATTAGACACCCACACAATAGCAATGGGAGATTTTAACACCCCACCGTCAACATGAAACAGATCAACGAGACAGAAAGTTGAAAAGGATATCCAGGAACTGAACTTAGCTCTGCACCAAGCAGACCGAATAGACATCTACATTAACTCTCCACCCCAAATCAACAGAATATACATTCTTCTCAGCACCACATCACACTTATTCCAAAACTGACCACATAGTTGGAAGGAAAGCACTCCTCCGCAAATGCAAAAGAACAGAAATTACAACCAACTGTCTCTCAGACCACAGGGCAGTCAAACTGGACCTCAGGATGAAGAAACTCACTCAAAACCGCTCAACTACACGGAAACGGAGCAATCTGCTCCTGAGTGACTACTGGGTACATAGCGAAATGAAGACAGAATAAAGATGTTCTTTGAAACCAATGAGAACAAAGACACAACATACCAGAATCTCTGGGATACATTGAAAGCAGTGTGTAGAGGGAAACGTAGCATTAAATGCCCACAAGAGAAAGCAGGAAAGATCTAAAATGGACACCCTCACGTCCCAATTCAAAGAATCAGGGAAGCAAGAGCAAACACCATGCCTGAATCAGTCAGTCAACTTCCAACAGGGCTCCAAGAGAGAATGAACCACCATGCCTCTTTAAATCCACGTTTCTATTTGGAATCTTCAATGAGAGATGAGACACTAAGCAGCTAGTTTTGGTGGAATGGCTGATTTTGTCAATGTTTTCGGTGTGTGAGTGTGTGTGTGTGTGTATGTATAGATAACTAAATTAAACTGATAATCTGGATGCTTACATTTCCATTCATTTAATTTGTGTATGTGAGCCCACGCACACGTATATACACACACACTAACACTTCCAGAACACTGACTTAGTGAAGAACTGGATTTCCAGTGTGTCAGACAAATTTCAGAAAGCGCTGAAGAAGGGCATTTCTGATGGATTTCACCGTTCCTGGAATTTTACTTTCCTTTATAACTTAGAGTTCTTCTCTGGAGATTTAATAGATAAAAGTCTTTTGCAGTGTACGTTATTTCATTGTATTTTTATAATTTATTTCAATTGTCATTTTAAATTGACAAATAAAAATGATATATATTTATGGTGTACAACATGATGTTTCATATATGTATACATTGTGGAATGACACAAAAATCAAGCTAATTAACACATTCGTTTCCTCACATACTGATTTTATGGTGATGAGAACATGTTTCAAATCTACTCTGATAGCACATTTCAAGTATACAGTACATAGTTACCCACTGTCGTTGCCGTGCTGTTCAACATATCTCTAGAACTATTCGTATCTGAAATTTTGTATCATTAGACTAACATCTCCCAATCCCTCCCCGGCCCCTGCCTCGGGTAAGCAGCATTCTGCTCTCTACGACTCTGAGTTCCACTTTTTTACATTGCACATAGAAGTGAGATCGTGCAGTATTTGTATTTCTGTGTTTGCTTTTTAAAACTTTATGATGTATTGATGTATTTTTTCAGACAGTGTCGGAGTCTGTCACCAAGGCTGGAGTACAGTGACACAAACACGGCTCACCACGGCCTCCACCTCCCGGGGTCAAGAGATCCTCCCACTTCAGCCTCCTGAGTAGCTAGGACTACAGGCGTCCAACACCACACCTGGCTAATTTTTGTATTTTTTGTAGAGATGGTTGATCTCCAACTCCTGGGCTCAACTCTTCCTCCTCCCTTCTCCTCCCAAAGTCCTGGGATTACAGGCCTGAGCCACTGTGTCTGGCCTTTGCTTTATTTCACACAGTAGAACATCCTCTAAGCTCATTCATGTTGCTAATGATAAGATTTCTTTCTTTTTCAAGGCTGAATAGGATTCTATTGGATATATGTACCTATATAGATAGATAGATAGATAGATATACATTTATTATTATTGTTTTGGGGGGGATATGGTTTCGCTCGTGTTCCCCAGGCTGGAGTACAGTGGCATGATTTCGGCTCACTACAACCTCTGCCTCCCAGGCTGAAGTGATTCTCCTGCCTCAGCTGAGATTAAAGGCATGTCCCATCATGTGCGGCCAATTTTGTGTTTCTAGGAGAGATGGGTTTTCACCATGTTGGCCAGGCTGGTCTCGAACTCCAACAATTCTACTTCAACTATTTATTGGATACAAATATTTATGTGTGAGAAACAAGATTTTCAAGAGTGAAAGATTTAAAAACGACTTAATTGTACATCAGTAAGAGGCTGGCTAACTAAATCAGAGTACGTTCATCCTTACAGAAGAATACTATGCAGCTAGAACAAAACCAAATGGAGGAAACTCTTCCAAATGGTAACTTGGAATGATGTTCAAGACTTATTGTAAAATAAGTTTACAGTAAGGTGTAAGGTCCCTTATGGCAAAATTCTCTCAGAAATGTGTGTGTGGATTTCAAGTCATCCCAGTCCTAGAACATTGTGCTCTTTAGAGATGCCATACCTGTCTTTCCCTTTGTAATATCAAAGCAGTAATATCTTCTCTGGAGGCTTGTTGGGTGAATTGAATGGAAGAAAGTTAAGGAGGTAGCAGAACCATTGCTGTTTCCCCTCCATAGCCCTGCCACCCACTAAAGAAAGTTGGATGAGATTACTTAATGATTTCCCATTAAGTTGTATTTCCAAATATCATGATTACCATTTGAATGTAGTTGGTATGGAGCTTCGTGAGTGTGTGCTTCGTTTATTATGCATCACGTTCAGCTCCTTGTTATTTGCCTCCTAGTTATCATAGTAAAACTCTACTCCTCTACTCCGAGGAGCCCCTACCATCCGTATCGTCACTTTCCGGCCCAGCACTCTTCATGCTCGTTCGTTTAAAGTATTCTACATTGGGCAAATGAATCTTGGAAGGCAAAAGCTACTGAATTTAGCGAGTTTGTGGAGGCGTTCCCACCGATCAGCAAGGTGGAGTTCCACACACCCGATGACTGCACAACTCCTATAAGGCAGCAATATGCTGCAAACCCAGACGGCCACTCTTCTCACCCCTCGTCCCTTTGCTGTTCTGGATAATGAGGTCAATAGTCACCTAGGCAACTTGCAAAACTAACTGAAATGGAGAAAGGCCTTCCGGCTGGTGACTAGCCGAGGTCCACCTGGCCCCAATAAGCTGCTGAACAAGAAGGGCTGCCAGAAATTTCCCCCTAGGGAATTTGGTGGAGACGAAGACCTGCTCACTGGACAACGGTTCCTCCCAGGATACCCCCAAGCTGAAGAAGCGGGCTCTGAGCCACCCCCTTTCACCCTCCTTTTCCCCACCCTGGCCTGGTGAAGGTGCGCGTCAGGATGTGGACTACTGAGCCCTAAAGAAACAAGTCCTTCCACTTTGACCCCACGGAGGATTGCCTGTGCGGATCTTCAACGAGTCTACCAGTGTCTGGACACGGGAGCAGTTCTGTCTGGCACAGCAGCTCCCTCAAGGAAGACAAGAGTGAGGAGAAAGGAAACTCAAGTCTGACCATTCTGTCCTGGGAGACAAGAGGAGGATCTCATCTCTCATCTTTCCAAGCAAGGCAACGAGACTTTCTCTCATCTTTCCAAGCAAGGCAAGGAGACTTTTTCTCATGAGGAAACAAAAAGAAGTTGGAAGGAACGAAACCAGCCTGGAAGGTGAATTCCTAAGGATTGCCCATTGAAACTGACAAAATGGCCCTTGTTTGACGAGAGGAATGAGCAGAGTATTGATGTGGTCAAAAAGGACTCGAGTGAGACTTTCCCAGCACGTTTCTACCAAAGCTTTGTCTAAGTTTCGCAAAACACTCTCCTAATAAGCAGATGTTTGGCTCTTCAGAAAGTCAACATGCAAAATGCCTTGAGCGTCCCATAACACTGATGCCATGATGTTGCCTTTGGTCTGCCCTCCTTTTCCTTTGACTGGACCACTGCCATCTCTTGGTAGCCATCGCTTTGATGACGCTTTGTCTTCAGGATCATATTGGCAAAGCCATGTTCCAAATTCCGGTTACAATTTGTCAAAGAGGTGCCCCAGGATCGTGATCCCTCCTGTTGAAAATTTCCACTGATAGCTCTCGTCGTCACTGCAGCTGATCTGGGCACAATGGTTTTCACAGCCACTGCAGGATTCATCTTCCACATCTTCTCATCTCTTCTTGAAACAAGCCATACCTCCGTAAAGAGTTGATTTCTTTGGGCTAGTGTCCTTAGAAGCTTTTCTTCAAACATCAATGATTTCTTCATTCTTCCACCCAAGCTTCACCGTCAATTGGATGTTTGCTCTTGCTGCAATTTTAGCGGAATTCAAGTTGCACTGATAGGAGGCCTTTTCAGTGGATGTCTCATCCTTCTTAGTGCCTCCAATGAGATCCAGTTCAGAAAGGTTGTAAGAAGTTAGTACATGTTTATTTTAGTGAAAACGAATTGAAATCCATGCATAGATTTCTCACCATGTACATTTTCTATGAACTTTCGGAAGACCCCCTGTACTGAATATTGCCCAAATCCTGGGAGAGAAGTGGATGCGGTCCACTTCCTGTCTTCAGTTTGCCCACAGTGGAGGAGTGCACAGAGCAGGGAAAGGCAGCCCCAGAGAGAGGCATGCCCTCCAGCATGCAGCAGACTGCTGGCCCAGTCCTGGCTCCATGGGTTGCTGTGTGGGCCCAGCAAGCTGACCAACCTCCCTGAACCTTAATTTAATCCTAGGTAGCCCAATTCCACTCGCTATTATAGGACTGCTGTGCAGGGACAGTCAATTAACTTAAGAAAAGGAACCTAGCTCCAAGGTTGGCAACCGGGAATTCCAGTTGATTCCATGGGCGGACCCCCTGAGGAATTCCCAAGCTGAAGTCTCGTGGAAGATGAGGTTCAGTGTGACTAGACTGAAGCACCAATCCAATGAAGGGGAAGTCCCACCCACTCTGCCCTGTGCCTGTATAAAGGTGAGGCGGGGCGGCCGCGCCACTCATTGAAGCCGCCAGTTGGGAGAGGAGCAGAGCCAGGTCGGTGCTCCCGAAGGCAGCAAGATGTTGCGAGCCACAGCTCCCTGCTGGTTCCCACCTGCATACCCAGAAGCTAAGAAGGTGGCCGAGGAGGCGCCCCACGAGGCAAGCCGCCATTTGGGGGTGGAGCAGAGCCAGGTCGGTGTTCCCGAAGGCAGCAAGATGCTGCGAGCCACAGCTCCCTGCTGGTTCCCTCCTGCATACCCAGAAGCCAAGAAGGTGGCCGAGGAGGCGGCCCTCGAGGCTCCAGAATTCCCACTGCCCTCTCATCAGCCTGCCCAGAGCTTCGGGCTCTGCGTGCCCCAGATGCACAACCAGGCCTCAGCACTCGTGGACATCCGGGCGGAGCCCCAGAATAGGGGTCCGGCGGTGCCCCCAGCGTGGCAAAAGATGGCGACGGAGGCGTGGTACTTCCCCGCGCAGAGGGGGTCGGCCTGCTGCTTGCCAGCCGCCCCAAGGCTGACAGAGAGGCCCTGTGGAGTCCGCATCTCAGCCCCCAGGGAGAGGAAGAGGATCGCCCACTTTCCCAGCCCCTGCTTGGTCGCAGGTCGCACCGATGCCAAGAGAACCCGGGTGGCCGGCAGCAGCCAACGCTCCAATGGCTCCAGGGTCGGCACACAGCCACGGAAGACTGGTCGCAACAGACGGGGGAGGGCATGCAAGACCTCCACCACACTCAGCTCTAAGCGAATCGTCCGTCGTCCATCCTTACCGACTTGGAAGAAACCCATTATCCTCCGAAGGTCTCGCTGCCAAGTCCCCACCGTCATCCGCCGAGGCTATCTCCAACTGTTCACCAAAGAGTGTCTCAAGTTCTGCGCCTCCAAGCAGGAGGCCGAGGAGAAGGCGCTGAACGAGGAGAAGGTGGCCTACGACTGCAGCCCCAACAAGAACATGTACCTGAATGTGGTCCTGAACACCCTCAAGAGACTGAAGGGCCTGACCCCCAGCTCCATGCCGGGCCTCAGCAGGGCCGCCCTGTACAGCCGCCTCCAGGAATTCCTGCTCACCCAGGACCAGCTCAAGGAGAACGGCTACCCCTTCCCGCACCCCGAGCGGCCCGGGGGCGCCGTCCTCTTCACTGGCCAGGGGAAGGGGCCCGGCGACTCCTCCTGCAGGGTCTGCTGCCGTTGTGGCACCGACTACCTGGTGTCCTCCTCGGGCCGCTGTCTACGCGACCAGTTGTGTTATTATCACTGGGGGCGGGTCCGCTCCAGCCAAGTGGCTGGAGGCCGGGTTAGCCAGTACACCTGCTGTGCAGCTGCTCCTGGCTCAGTGGGCTGCCAGGTGGCAAAGCAGCACGTGCGGGACGGCCACAAGGGGAGCCTCCATGGCTTCGTGAAGACCTTCAAGAAAGAGTTTTCCACAGACGCTTATCCAGGAATCTACGCCTTGGACTGTGAGATGTGCTACACCACGCATGGCCTGGAGCTGACCCGCGTCACCGTGGTGGACGCCGACATGCAAGTGGTGTACGACACCTTCGTCAAGCCCGACAACGAGATCGTGGACTACAACACCAGGTTTTCCGGAGTGACCGAGGCCGACGTCGCCAAGACGAGCGTCACGTTGCCCGAAGTCCAAGCCATCCTGCTGAGCTTTTTCAGTGCCCAAACCATGCTCATCGGGCACAGCCTGGAGAGCGATCTGCTGGCCCTCAAGCTGATCCACAGCACCGTGGTGGACACGGCCGTGCTCTTCCCGCACTACCTGGGTTTCCCCTACAAGCGTTCCCTCAGGAATCTCGCGGCCGACTACCTGGGACAGATCATCCAGGACAGCCAGGACGGCCACAACTCCAGCGAGGACGCAAACGCCTGCCTGCAGCTGGCGATGTGGAAGGTTCGACAGCGCGCCCAGATCCAGCCACGCCACCGGTCCGCCTCTCCCGCCGCCCTGGCCTGTCCTGAGCCCCAGGCCTCTTCCCAAACTGCCATCGATCCCGAGAGCTAGCCCTGTCCACCTCGCCGCAAAGCGAAAGAAACTGGAGCAGCCGGCGGCAGGAGAGGGCCAAAAGCCAAGACTAACCCCGACCCCGGACTCCCAGTCCCCCGGAGTCCCTGCCGCGGGCCGTCGTCCCTGTCCCCATCCCTCTGCCCCTCCCAGACCTCTGTCCTTCCACCAATGGGCTCCCCGAGGCCCCAGCCGCCACTCCCAGTCCCCGGAGACCCTGCCGCCGCCCCTGGCGCCTGTGCCCATCCCTCTGCCCCTCCCAGACCTCTGGCCTTCCACCACTAGCCTCCCCCAGCCCACCTGGACTTCCCCGGCCTCTGACAACAAGGCCAGCCCCCAGGCCCACCAGCCTCCTGATCGTCTTCGTTCTTGGGCCTCTTCCCCTTCTGTGGGGCTGTCTGAACCTCCCCTACCACACCGGATTTTTCCCCCGCCCCCGGGGCAGGCGCAGAATAAATGTCTGTATGAAGTTAAAAATTAAAAATAAAAAAAAAGCTAAAAACAACTGAAAGTCCTTTGCTTTTGAATGTGCGCTTACCTGGTTTTCTCTAGAGGCACCACTGTGAGGTGGCTCAAGCGCTTAGGCTCTGGAGTTAGACATCTGGGTTCCCATTCCAATTCCACCACTTACTAGCTTTGTCATATTGGACGCATAACTTTTTTGCGCTTCTACTTCTTGATCTTTCAAGTGTCATCAGAAGATAATTAGACACCCACACAATAGCAATGGGAGATTTTAACACCCCACCGTCAACATGAAACAGATCAACGAGACAGAAAGTTGAAAAGGATATCCAGGAACTGAACTTAGCTCTGCACCAAGCAGACCGAATAGACATCTACATTAACTCTCCACCCCAAATCAACAGAATATACATTCTTCTCAGCACCACATCACACTTATTCCAAAACTGACCACATAGTTGGAAGGAAAGCACTCCTCCGCAAATGCAAAAGAACAGAAATTACAACCAACTGTCTCTCAGACCACAGGGCAGCCAAACTGGACCTCAGGATGAAGAAACTCACTCAAAACCGCTCAACTACACGGAAACGGAGCAATCTGCTCCTGAGTGACTACTGGGTACATAGCGAAATGAAGACAGAATAAAGATGTTCTTTGAAACCAATGAGAACAAAGACACAACATACCAGAATCTCTGGGATACATTGAAAGCAGTGTGTAGAGGGAAACGTAGCATTAAATGCCCACAAGAGAAAGCAGGAAAGATCTAAAATGGACACCCTCACGTCCCAATTCAAAGAACCAGGGAAGCAAGAGCAAACACCATGCCTGAATCAGTCAGTCAACTTCCAACAGGGCTCCAAGAGAGAATGAACCACCATGCCTCTTTAAATCCACGTTTCTATTTGGAATCTTCAATGAGAGATGAGACACTAAGCAGCTAGTTTTGGTGGAATGGCTGATTTTGTCAATGTTTTCGGTGTGTGAGTGTGTGTGTGTGTGTATGTATAGATAACTAAATTAAACTGATAATCTGGATGCTTACATTTCCATTCATTTAATTTGTGTATGTGAGCCCACGCACACGTATATACACACACACTAACACTTCCAGAACACTGACTTAGTGAAGAACTGGATTTCCAGTGTGTCAGACAAATTTCAGAAAGCGCTGAAGAAGGGCATTTCTGATGGATTTCACCGTTCCTGGAATTTTACTTTCCTTTATAACTTAGAGTTCTTCTCTGGAGATTTAATAGATAAAAGTCTTTTGCAGTGTACGTTATTTCATTTTATTTTTATAATTTATTTCAATTGTCATTTTAAATTGACAAATAAAAATGATATATATTTATGGTGTACAACATGATGTTTCATATATGTATACATTGTGGAATGACACAAAAATCAAGCTAATTAACACATTCGTTTCCTCACATACTGATTTTATGGTGATGAGAACATGTTTCAAATCTACTCTGATAGCACATTTCAAGTATACAGTACATAGTTACCCACTGTCGTTGCCGTGCTGTTCAACATATCTCTAGAACTATTCGTATCTGAAATTTTGTATCATTAGACTAACATCTCCCAATCCCTCCCTGGCCCCTGCCTCGGGTAAGCAGCGTTCTGCTCTCTACGACTCTGAGTTCCACTTTTTTACATTGCACATAGAAGTGAGATCGTGCAGTATTTGTATTTCTGTGTTTGCTTTTTAAAACTTTATGATGTATTGATGTATTTTTTCAGACAGTGTCGGAGTCTGTCACCAAGGCTGGAGTACAGTGACACAAACACGGCTCACGATGGCCTCCACCTACCGGGGTCAAGAGATCCTCCCACTTCAGCCTCCTGAGTAGCTAGGACTACAGGCGTCCAACACCACACCTGGCTAATTTTTGTATTTTTTGTAGAGATGGTTGATCTCCAACTCCTGGGCTCAACTCTTCCTCCTCCCTTCTCCTCCCAAAGTCCTGGGATTACAGGCCTGAGCCACTGTGTCTGGCCTTTGCTTTATTTCACACAGTAGAACATCCTCTAGGCTCATTCATGTTGCTAATGATAAGATTTCTTTCTTTTTCAAGGCTGAATAGGATTCTATTGGATATATGTACCTATATAGATAGATAGATGGATAGATATACTTTTATTATTATTGTTTTGGGGGGGATATGGTTTCGCTCGTGTTCCCCAGGCTGGAGTGCAGTGGCATGATTTCTGCTCACTACAACCTCTGCCTCCCAGGCTGAAGTGATTCTCCTGCCTCAGCTGAGATTAAAGGCATGTCCCATCATGTGCGGCCAATTTTGTGTTTCTAGGAGAGATGGGTTTTCACCATGTTGGCCAGGCTGGTCTCGAACTCCAACAATTCTACTTCAACTATTTGTTGGATACAAATATTTATGTGTGAGAAACAAGATTTTCAAGAGTGAAAGATTTAAAAACGACTTAATTGTACATCAGTAAGAGGCTGGCTAACTAAATCAGAGTACGTTCATCCTTACAGAAGAATACTATGCAGCTAGAACAAAACCAAATGGAGGAAACTCTTCCAAATGGTAACTTGGAATGATGTTCAAGACTTATTGTAAAATAAGTTTACAGTAAGGTGTAAGGTACCTTATGGCAAAATTCTCTCAGAAATGTGTGTGTGGATTTCAAGTCATCCCAGTCCTAGAACATTGTGCTCTTTAGAGATGCCATACCTGTCTTTCCCTTTGTAATATCAAAGCAGTAATATCTTCTCTGGAGGCTTGTTGGGTGAATTGAATGGAAGAAAGTTAAGGAGGTAGCAGAACCATTGCTGTTTCCCCTCCATAGCCCTGCCACCCACTAAAGAAAGTTGGATGAGATTACTTAATGATTTCCCATTAAGTTGTATTTCCAAATATCATGATTACCATTTGAATGTAGTTGGTATGGAGCTTCGTGAGTGTGTGCTTCGTTTATTATGCATCACGTTCAGCTCCTTGTTATTTGCCTCCTAGTTATCATAGTAAAACTCTACTCCTCTACTCCGAGGAGCCCCTACCATCCGTATCGTCACTTTCCGGCCCAGCACTCTTCATGCTCGTTCGTTTAAAGTATTCTACATTGGGCAAATGAATCTTGGAAGGCAAAAGCTACTGAATTTAGCGAGTTTGTGGAGGCGTTCCCACCGATCAGCAAGGTGGAGTTCCACACACCCGATGACTGCACAACTCCTATAAGGCACCAATATGCTGCAAACCCAGACGGCCACTCTTCTCACCCCTTGTCCCTTTGCTGTTCTGGATAATGAGGTCAATAGTCACCAAGGCAACTTGCAAAACTAACTGAAATGGAGAAAGGCCTTCCGGCTGGTGACTAGCCGAGGTCCACCTGGCCCCAATAAGCTGCTGAACAAGAAGGGCTGCCAGAAATTTCCCCCTAGGGAATTTGGTGGAGACGAAGACCTGCTCACTGGACAACGGTTCCTCCCAGGATACCGCCAAGCTGAAGAAGCGGGCTCTGAGCCACCCCCTTTCACCCTCCTTTTCCCCACCCTGGCCTGGTGAAGGTGCGCGTCAGGATGTGGACTACTGAGCCCTAAAGAAACAAGTCCTTCCACTTTGACCCCACGGAGGATTGCCTGTGCGGATCTTCAACGAGTCTACCAGTGTCTAGACACGGGAGCAGTTCTGTCTGGCACAGCAGCTCCCTCAAGGAAGACAAGAGTGAGGAGAAAGGAAACTCAAGTCTGACCATTCTGTCCTGGGAGACAAGAGGAGGATCTCATCTCTCATCTTTCCAAGCAAGGCAACGAGACTTTCTCTCATCTTTCCAAGCAAGGCAAGGAGACTTTTTCTCATGAGGAAACAAAAAGAAGTTGGAAGGAACGAAACCAGCCTGGAAGGTGAATTCCTAAGGATTGCCCATTGAAACTGACAAAATGGCCCTTGTTTGACGAGAGGAATGAGCAGAGCATTGATGTGGTCAAAAAGGACTCGAGTGAGACTTTCCCAGCACGTTTCTACCAAAGCTTTGTCTAAGTTTCGCAAAACACTCTCCTAATAAGCAGATGTTTGGCTCTTCAGAAAGTCAACATGCAAAATGCCTTGAGCGTCCCATAACACTGATGCCATGATGTTGCCTTTGGTCTGCCCTCCTTTTCCTTTGACTGGACCACTGCCATCTCTTGGTAGCCATCGCTTTGATGACGCTTTGTCTTCAGGATCATATTGGCAAAGCCATGTTCCAAATTCCGGTTACAATTTGTCAAAGAGGTGCCCCAGGATCGTGATCCCTCCTGTTGAAAATTTCCACTGATAGCTCTCGTCGTCACTGCAGCTGATCTGGGCACAATGGTTTTCACAGCCACTGCAGGATTCATCTTCCACATCTTCTCATCTCTTCTTGAAACAAGCCATACCTCCGTAAAGAGTTGATTTCTTTGGGCTAGTGTCCTTAGAAGCTTTTCTTCAAACATCAATGATTTCTTCATTCTTCCACCCAAGCTTCACCGTCAATTGGATGTTTGCTCTTGCTGCAATTTTAGCGGAATTCAAGTTGCACTGATAGGAGGCCTTTTCAGTGGATGTCTCATCCTTCTTAGTGCCTCCAATGAGATCCAGTTCAGAAAGGTTGTAAGAAGTTAGTACATGTTTATTTTAGTGAAAACGAATTGAAATCCATGCATAGATTTCTCACCATGTACATTTTCTATGAACTTTCGGAAGACCCCCTGTACTGAATATTGCCCAAATCCTGGGAGAGAAGTGGATGCGGTCCACTTCCTGTCTTCAGTTTGCCCACAGTGGAGGAGTGCACAGAGCAGGGAAAGGCAGCCCCAGAGAGAGGCATGCCCTCCAGCATGCAGCAGACTGCTGGCCCAGTCCTGGCTCCATGGGTTGCTGTGTGGGCCCAGCAAGCTGACCAACTTCCCCGAACCTTAATTTAATCCTAGGTAGCCCAATTCCACTCGCTATTATAGGACTGCTGTGCAGGGACAGTCAATTAACTTGAGAAAAGGAACCTAGCTCCAAGGTTGGCAACCGGGAATCCCAGTTGATTCCATGGGCGGACCCCCTGAGGAATTCCCAAGCTGAAGTCTCGTGGAAGATGAGGTTCAGTGTGACTAGACTGAAGCACCAATCCAATGAAGGGGAAGTCCCACCCACTCTGCCCTGTGCCTGTATAAAGGTGAGGCGGGGCGGCCGCGCCACTCATTGAAGCCGCCAGTTGGGAGAGGAGCAGAGCCAGGCCGGTGCTCCCGAAGGCAGCAAGATGTTGCGAGCCACAGCTCCCTGCTGGTTCCCACCTGCATACCCAGAAGCTAAGAAGGTGGCCGAGGAGGCGGCCCACGAGGCAAGCCGCCATTTGGGAGAGGAGCAGAGCCAGGTCGGTGTTCCCGAAGGCAGCAAGATGTTGCGAGCCACAGCTCCCTGCTGGTTCCCACCTGCATGCCCAGAAGCCAAGAAGGTGGCCGAGGAGGCGGCCCTCGAGGCAAGCCGCCAGTTGGGAGAGGAGCAGAGCCAGGCCGGTGCTCCCGAAGGCAGCAAGATGTTGCGAGCCACAGCTCCCTGCTGGTTCCCACCTGCATACCCAGAAGCTAAGAAGGTGGCCGAGGAGGCGCCCCACGAGGCAAGCCGCCATTTGGGGGTGGAGCAGAGCCAGGTCGGTGTTCCCGAAGGCAGCAAGATGCTGCGAGCCACAGCTCCCTGCTGGTTCCCTCCTGCATACCCAGAAGCCAAGAAGGTGGCCGAGGAGGCGGCCCTCGAGGCTCCAGAATTCCCACTGCCCTCTCATCAGCCTGCCCAGAGCTTCGGGCTCTGCGTGCCCCAGATGCACAACCAGGCCTCAGCACTCGTGGACATCCGGGCGGAGCCCCAGAATAGGGGTCCGGCGGTGCCCCCAGCGTGGCCCAAGATGGCGACGGAGGCGTGGTACTTCCCCGCGCAGAGGGGGTCGGCCTGCTGCTTGCCAGCCGCCCCAAGGCTGACAGAGAGGCCCTGTGGAGTCCGCATCTCAGCCCCCAGGGAGAGGAAGAGGATCGCCCACTTTCCCAGCCCCTGCTTGGTCGCAGGTCGCACCGATGCCAAGAGAACCCGGGTGGCCGGCAGCAGCCAACGCTCCAATGGCTCCAGGGTCGGCACACAGCCACGGAAGACTGGTCGCAACAGACGGGGGAGGGCATGCAAGACCTCCACCACACTCAGCTCTAAGCGAATCGTCCGTCGTCCATCCTTACCGACTTGGAAGAAACCCATTATCCTCCGAAGGTCTCGCTGCCAAGTCCCCACCGTCATCCGCCGAGGCTATCTCCAACTGTTCACCAAAGAGTGTCTCAAGTTCTGCGCCTCCAAGCAGGAGGCCGAGGAGAAGGCGCTGAACGAGGAGAAGGTGGCCTACGACTGCAGCCCCAACAAGAACATGTACCTGAATGTGGTCCTGAACACCCTCAAGAGACTGAAGGGCCTGACCCCCAGCTCCATGCCGGGCCTCAGCAGGGCCGCCCTGTACAGCCGCCTCCAGGAGTTCCTGCTCACCCAGGACCAGCTCAAGGAGAACGGCTACCCCTTCCCGCACCCCGAGCGGCCCGGAGGCGCCGTCCTCTTCACTGGCCAGGGGAAGGGGCCCGGCGACTCCTCCTGCAGGGTCTGCTGCCGTTGTGGCACCGACTACCTGGTGTCCTCCTCGGGCCGCTGTCTACGCGACCAGTTGTGTTATTATCACTGGGGGCGGGTCCGCTCCAGCCAAGTGGCTGGAGGCCGGGTTAGCCAGTACACCTGCTGTGCAGCTGCTCCTGGCTCAGTGGGCTGCCAGGTGGCAAAGCAGCACGTGCGGGACGGCCGCAAGGAGAGCCTCCATGGCTTCGTGAAGACCTTCAAGAAAGAGTTTTCCACAGACGCTTATCCAGGAATCTACGCCTTGGACTGTGAGATGTGCTACACCACGCATGGCCTGGAGCTGACCCGCGTCACCGTGGTGGACGCCGACATGCAAGTGGTGTACGACACCTTCGTCAAGCCCGACAACGAGATCGTGGACTACAACACCAGGTTTTCCGGAGTGACCGAGGCCGACGTCGCCAAGACGAGCGTCACGTTGCCCGAAGTCCAAGCCATCCTGCTGAGCTTTTTCAGCGCCCAAACCATCCTCATCGGGCACAGCCTGGAGAGCGATCTGCTGGCCCTCAAGCTGATCCACAGCACCGTGGTGGACACGGCCGTGCTCTTCCCGCACTACCTGGGTTTCCCCTACAAGCGTTCCCTCAGGAATCTCGCGGCCGACTACCTGGGACAGATCATCCAGGACAGCCAGGACGGCCACAACTCCAGCGAGGACGCAAACGCCTGCCTGCAGCTGGCGATGTGGAAGGTTCGACAGCGCGCCCAGATCCAGCCACGCCACCGGTCCGCCTCTCCCGCCGCCCTGGCCTGTCCTGAGCCCCAGGCCTCTTCCCAAACTGCCATCGATCCCGAGAGCTAGCCCTGTCCACCTCGCCGCAAAGCGAAAGAAACTGGAGCAGCCGGCGGCAGGAGAGGGCCAAAAGCCAAGACTAACCCCGACCCCGGACTCCCAGTCCCCCGGAGTCCCTGCCGCGGGCCGTCGTCCCTGTCCCCATCCCTCTGCCCCTCCCAGACCTCTGTCCTTCCACCAATGGGCTCCCCGAGGCCCCAGCCGCCACTCCCAGTCCCCGGAGACCCTGCCGCCGCCCCTGGCGCCTGTGCCCATCCCTCTGCCCCTCCCAGACCTCTGGCCTTCCACCACTAGCCTCCCCCAGCCCACCTGGACTTCCCCGGCCTCTGACAACAAGGCCAGCCCCCAGGCCCACCAGCCTCCTGATCGTCTTCGTTCTTGGGCCTCTTCCCCTTCTGTGGGGCTGTCTGAACCTCCCCTACCACACCGGATTTTTCCCCCGCCCCCGGGGCAGGCGCAGAATAAATGTCTGTATGAAGTTAAAAATTAAAAATAAAAAAAAAGCTAAAAACAACTGAAAGTCCTTTGCTTTTGAATGTGCGCTTACCTGGTTTTCTCTAGAGGCACCACTGTGAGGTGGCTCAAGCGCTTAGGCTCTGGAGTTAGACATCTGGGTTCCCATTCCAATTCCACCACTTACTAGCTTTGTCATATTGGACGCATAACTTTTTTGCGCTTCTACTTCTTGATCTTTCAAGTGTCATCAGAAGATAATTAGACACCCACACAATAGCAATGGGAGATTTTAACACCCCACCGTCAACATGAAACAGATCAATGAGACAGAAAGTTGAAAAGGATATCCAGGAACTGAACTTAGCTCTGCACCAAGCAGACCGAATAGACATCTACATTAACTCTCCACCCCAAATCAACAGAATATACATTCTTCTCAGCACCACATCACACTTATTCCAAAACTGACCACATAGTTGGAAGGAAAGCACTCCTCCGCAAATGCAAAAGAACAGAAATTACAACCAACTGTCTCTCAGACCACAGGGCAGTCAAACTGGACCTCAGGATGAAGAAACTCACTCAAAACCGCTCAACTACACGGAAACGGAGCAATCTGCTCCTGAGTGACTACTGGGTACATAGCGAAATGAAGACAGAATAAAGATGTTCTTTGAAACCAATGAGAACAAAGACACAACATACCAGAATCTCTGGGATACATTGAAAGCAGTGTGTAGAGGGAAACGTAGCATTAAATGCCCACAAGAGAAAGCAGGAAAGATCTAAAATGGACACCCTCACGTCCCAATTCAAAGAACCAGGGAAGCAAGAGCAAACACCATGCCTGAATCAGTCAGTCAACTTCCAACAGGGCTCCAAGAGAGAATGAACCACCATGCCTCTTTAAATCCACGTTTCTATTTGGAATCTTCAATGAGAGATGAGACACTAAGCAGCTAGTTTTGGTGGAATGGCTGATTTTGTCAATGTTTTCGGTGTGTGAGTGTGTGTGTGTGTGTATGTATAGATAACTAAATTAAACTGATAATCTGGATGCTTACATTTCCATTTATTTAATTTGTGTATGTGAGCCCACGCATACGTATATACACACACACTAACACTTCCAGAACACTCACTTAGTGAAGAACTGGATTTCCAGTGTGTCAGACAAATTTCAGAAAGCGCTGAAGAAGGGCATTTCTGATGGATTTCACCGTTCCTGGAATTTTACTTTCCTTTATAACTTACAGTTCTTCTCTGGAGATTTAATAGATAAAAGTCTTTTGCAGTGTACGTTATTTCATTGTATTTTTATAATTTATTTCAATTGTCATTTTAAATTGACAAATAAAAATGATATATATTTATGGTGTACAACATGATGTTTCATATATGTATACATTGTGGAATGACACAAAAATCAAGCTAATTAACACATTCGTTTCCTCACATACTGATTTTATGGTGATGAGAACATGTTTCAAATCTACTCTGATAGCACATTTCAAGTATACAGTACATAGTTACCCACTGTCGTTGCCGTGCTGTTCAACATATCTCTAGAACTATTCGTATCTGAAATTTTGTATCATTAGACTAACATCTCCCAATCCCTCCCCGGCCCCTGCCTCGGGTAAGCAGCGTTCTGCTCTCTACGACTCTGAGTTCCACTTTTTTACATTGCACATAGAAGTGAGATCGTGCAGTATTTGTATTTCTGTGTTTGCTTTTTAAAACTTTATGATGTATTGATGTATTTTTTCAGACAGTGTCGGAGTCTGTCACCAAGGCTGGAGTACAGTGACACAAACACGGCTCACGATGGCCTCCACCTACCGGGGTCAAGAGATCCTCCCACTTCAGCCTCCTGAGTAGCTAGGACTACAGGCGTCCAACACCACACCTGGCTAATTTTTGTATTTTTTGTAGAGATGGTTGATCTCCAACTCCTGGGCTCAACTCTTCCTCCTCCCTTCTCCTCCCAAAGTCCTGGGATTACAGGCCTGAGCCACTGTGTCTGGCCTTTGCTTTATTTCACACAGTAGAACATCCTCTAGGCTCATTCATGTTGCTAATGATAAGATTTCTTACTTTTTCAAGGCTGAATAGGATTCTATTGGATATATGTACCTATATAGATAGATAGATGGATAGATATACTTTTATTATTATTGTTTTGGGGGGGATATGGTTTCGCTCGTGTTCCCCAGGCTGGAGTGCAGTGGCATGATTTCGGCTCACTACAACCTCTGCCTCCCAGGCTGAAGTGATTCTCCTGCCTCAGCTGAGATTAAAGGCATGTCCCATCATGTGCGGCCAATTTTGTGTTTCTAGGAGAGATGGGTTTTCACCATGTTGGCCAGGCTGGTCTCGAACTCCAACAATTCTACTTCAACTATTTATTGGATACAAATATTTATGTGTGAGAAACAAGATTTTCAAGAGTGAAAGATTTAAAAACGACTTAATTGTACATCAGTAAGAGGCTGGCTAACTAAATCAGAGTACGTTCATCCTTACAGAAGAATACTATGCAGCTAGAACAAAACCAAATGGAGGAAACTCTTCCAAATGGTAACTTGGAATGATGTTCAAGACTTATTGTAAAATAAGTTTACAGTAAGGTGTAAGGTACCTTATGGCAAAATTCTCTCAGAAATGTGTGTGTGGATTTCAAGTCATCCCAGTCCTAGAACATTGTGCTCTTTAGAGATGCCATACCTGTCTTTCCCTTTGTAATATCAAAGCAGTAATATCTTCTCTGGAGGCTTGTTGGGTGAATTTAATGGAAGAAAGTTAAGGAGGTAGCAGAACCATTGCTGTTTCCCCTCCATAGCCCTGCCACCCACTAAAGAAAGTTGGATGAGATTACTTAATGATTTCCCATTAAGTTGTATTTCCAAATATCATGATTACCATTTGAATGTAGTTGGTATGGAGCTTCGTGAGTGTGTGCTTCGTTTATTATGCATCACGTTCAGCTCCTTGTTATTTGCCTCCTAGTTATCATAGTAAAACTCTACTCCTCTACTCCGAGGAGCCCCTACCATCCATATCGTCACTTTCCGGCCCAGCACTCTTCATGCTCCTTCGTTTAAAGTATTCTACATTGGGCAAATGAATCTTGGAAGGCAAAAGCTACTGAATTTAGCGAGTTTGTGGAGGCGTTCCCACCGATCAGCAAGGTGGAGTTCCACACACCCGATGACTGCACAACTCCTATAAGGCAGCAATATGCTGCAAACCCAGACGGCCACTCTTCTCACCCCTCGTCCCTTTGCTGTTCTGGATAATGAGGTCAATAGTCACCTAGGCAACTTGCAAAACTAACTGAAATGGAGAAAGGCCTTCCGGCTGGTGACTAGCCGAGGTCCACCTGGCCCCAATAAGCTGCTGAACAAGAAGGGCTGCCAGAAATTTCCCCCTAGGGAATTTGGTGGAGACGAAGACCTGCTCACTGGACAACGGTTCCTCCCAGGATACCCCCAAGCTGAAGAAGCGGGCTCTGAGCCACCCCCTTTCACCCTCCTTTTCCCCACCCTGGCCTGGTGAAGGTGCGCGTCAGGATGTGGACTACTGAGCCCTAAAGAAACAAGTCCTTCCACTTTGACCCCACGGAGGATTGCCTGTGCGGATCTTCAACGAGTCTACCAGTGTCTGGACACGGGAGCAGTTCTGTCTGGCACAGCAGCTCCCTCAAGGAAGACAAGAGTGAGGAGAAAGGAAACTCAAGTCTGACCATTCTGTCCTGGGAGACAAGAGGAGGATCTCATCTCTCATCTTTCCAAGCAAGGCAACGAGACTTTCTCTCATCTTTCCAAGCAAGGCAAGGAGACTTTTTCTCATGAGGAAACAAAAAGAAGTTGGAAGGAACGAAACCAGCCTGGAAGGTGAATTCCTAAGGATTGCCCATTGAAACTGACAAAATGGCCCTTGTTTGACGAGAGGAATGAGCAGAGTATTGATGTGGTCAAAAAGGACTCGAGTGAGACTTTCCCAGCACGTTTCTACCAAAGCTTTGTCTAAGTTTCGCAAAACACTCTCCTAATAAGCAGATGTTTGGCTCTTCAGAAAGTCAACATGCAAAATGCCTTGAGCGTCCCATAACACTGATGCCATGATGTTGCCTTTGGTCTGCCCTCCTTTTCCTTTGACTGGACCACTGCCATCTCTTGGTAGCCATCGCTTTGATGACGCTTTGTCTTCAGGATCATATTGGCAAAGCCATGTTCCAAATTCCGGTTACAATTTGTCAAAGAGGTGCCCCAGGATCGTGATCCCTCCTGTTGAAAATTTCCACTGATAGCTCTCGTCGTCACTGCAGCTGATCTGGGCACAATGGTTTTCACAGCCACTGCAGGATTCATCTTCCACATCTTCTCATCTCTTCTTGAAACAAGCCATACCTCCGTAAAGAGTTGATTTCTTTGGGCTAGTGTCCTTAGAAGCTTTTCTTCAAACATCAATGATTTCTTCATTCTTCCACCCAAGCTTCACCGTCAATTGGATGTTTGCTCTTGCTGCAATTTTAGCGGAATTCAAGTTGCACTGATAGGAGGCCTTTTCAGTGGATGTCTCATCCTTCTTAGTGCCTCCAATGAGATCCAGTTCAGAAAGGTTGTAAGAAGTTAGTACATGTTTATTTTAGTGAAAACGAATTGAAATCCATGCATAGATTTCTCACCATGTACATTTTCTATGAACTTTCGGAAGACCCCCTGTACTGAATATTGCCCAAATCCTGGGAGAGAAGTGGATGCGGTCCACTTCCTGTCTTCAGTTTGCCCACAGTGGAGGAGTGCACAGAGCAGGGAAAGGCAGCCCCAGAGAGAGGCATGCCCTCCAGCATGCAGCAGACTGCTGGCCCAGTCCTGGCTCCATGGGTTGCTGTGTGGGCCCAGCAAGCTGACCAACCTCCCTGAACCTTAATTTAATCCTAGGTAGCCCAATTCCACTCGCTATTATAGGACTGCTGTGCAGGGACAGTCAATTAACTTAAGAAAAGGAACCTAGCTCCAAGGTTGGCAACCGGGAATTCCAGTTGATTCCATGGGCGGACCCCCTGAGGAATTCCCAAGCTGAAGTCTCGTGGAAGATGAGGTTCAGTGTGACTAGACTGAAGCACCAATCCAATGAAGGGGAAGTCCCACCCACTCTGCCCTGTGCCTGTATAAAGGTGAGGCGGGGCGGCCGCGCCACTCATTGAAGCCGCCAGTTGGGAGAGGAGCAGAGCCAGGTCGGTGCTCCCGAAGGCAGCAAGATGTTGCGAGCCACAGCTCCCTGCTGGTTCCCACCTGCATACCCAGAAGCTAAGAAGGTGGCCGAGGAGGCGCCCCACGAGGCAAGCCGCCATTTGGGGGTGGAGCAGAGCCAGGTCGGTGTTCCCGAAGGCAGCAAGATGCTGCGAGCCACAGCTCCCTGCTGGTTCCCTCCTGCATACCCAGAAGCCAAGAAGGTGGCCGAGGAGGCGGCCCTCGAGGCTCCAGAATTCCCACTGCCCTCTCATCAGCCTGCCCAGAGCTTCGGGCTCTGCGTGCCCCAGATGCACAACCAGGCCTCAGCACTCGTGGACATCCGGGCGGAGCCCCAGAATAGGGGTCCGGCGGTGCCCCCAGCGTGGCAAAAGATGGCGACGGAGGCGTGGTACTTCCCCGCGCAGAGGGGGTCGGCCTGCTGCTTGCCAGCCGCCCCAAGGCTGACAGAGAGGCCCTGTGGAGTCCGCATCTCAGCCCCCAGGGAGAGGAAGAGGATCGCCCACTTTCCCAGCCCCTGCTTGGTCGCAGGTCGCACCGATGCCAAGAGAACCCGGGTGGCCGGCAGCAGCCAACGCTCCAATGGCTCCAGGGTCGGCACACAGCCACGGAAGACTGGTCGCAACAGACGGGGGAGGGCATGCAAGACCTCCACCACACTCAGCTCTAAGCGAATCGTCCGTCGTCCATCCTTACCGACTTGGAAGAAACCCATTATCCTCCGAAGGTCTCGCTGCCAAGTCCCCACCGTCATCCGCCGAGGCTATCTCCAACTGTTCACCAAAGAGTGTCTCAAGTTCTGCGCCTCCAAGCAGGAGGCCGAGGAGAAGGCGCTGAACGAGGAGAAGGTGGCCTACGACTGCAGCCCCAACAAGAACATGTACCTGAATGTGGTCCTGAACACCCTCAAGAGACTGAAGGGCCTGACCCCCAGCTCCATGCCGGGCCTCAGCAGGGCCGCCCTGTACAGCCGCCTCCAGGAATTCCTGCTCACCCAGGACCAGCTCAAGGAGAACGGCTACCCCTTCCCGCACCCCGAGCGGCCCGGGGGCGCCGTCCTCTTCACTGGCCAGGGGAAGGGGCCCGGCGACTCCTCCTGCAGGGTCTGCTGCCGTTGTGGCACCGACTACCTGGTGTCCTCCTCGGGCCGCTGTCTACGCGACCAGTTGTGTTATTATCACTGGGGGCGGGTCCGCTCCAGCCAAGTGGCTGGAGGCCGGGTTAGCCAGTACACCTGCTGTGCAGCTGCTCCTGGCTCAGTGGGCTGCCAGGTGGCAAAGCAGCACGTGCGGGACGGCCACAAGGGGAGCCTCCATGGCTTCGTGAAGACCTTCAAGAAAGAGTTTTCCACAGACGCTTATCCAGGAATCTACGCCTTGGACTGTGAGATGTGCTACACCACGCATGGCCTGGAGCTGACCCGCGTCACCGTGGTGGACGCCGACATGCAAGTGGTGTACGACACCTTCGTCAAGCCCGACAACGAGATCGTGGACTACAACACCAGGTTTTCCGGAGTGACCGAGGCCGACGTCGCCAAGACGAGCGTCACGTTGCCCGAAGTCCAAGCCATCCTGCTGAGCTTTTTCAGTGCCCAAACCATGCTCATCGGGCACAGCCTGGAGAGCGATCTGCTGGCCCTCAAGCTGATCCACAGCACCGTGGTGGACACGGCCGTGCTCTTCCCGCACTACCTGGGTTTCCCCTACAAGCGTTCCCTCAGGAATCTCGCGGCCGACTACCTGGGACAGATCATCCAGGACAGCCAGGACGGCCACAACTCCAGCGAGGACGCAAACGCCTGCCTGCAGCTGGCGATGTGGAAGGTTCGACAGCGCGCCCAGATCCAGCCACGCCACCGGTCCGCCTCTCCCGCCGCCCTGGCCTGTCCTGAGCCCCAGGCCTCTTCCCAAACTGCCATCGATCCCGAGAGCTAGCCCTGTCCACCTCGCCGCAAAGCGAAAGAAACTGGAGCAGCCGGCGGCAGGAGAGGGCCAAAAGCCAAGACTAACCCCGACCCCGGACTCCCAGTCCCCCGGAGTCCCTGCCGCGGGCCGTCGTCCCTGTCCCCATCCCTCTGCCCCTCCCAGACCTCTGTCCTTCCACCAATGGGCTCCCCGAGGCCCCAGCCGCCACTCCCAGTCCCCGGAGACCCTGCCGCCGCCCCTGGCGCCTGTGCCCATCCCTCTGCCCCTCCCAGACCTCTGGCCTTCCACCACTAGCCTCCCCCAGCCCACCTGGACTTCCCCGGCCTCTGACAACAAGGCCAGCCCCCAGGCCCACCAGCCTCCTGATCGTCTTCGTTCTTGGGCCTCTTCCCCTTCTGTGGGGCTGTCTGAACCTCCCCTACCACACCGGATTTTTCCCCCGCCCCCGGGGCAGGCGCAGAATAAATGTCTGTATGAAGTTAAAAATTAAAAATAAAAAAAAAGCTAAAAACAACTGAAAGTCCTTTGCTTTTGAATGTGCGCTTACCTGGTTTTCTCTAGAGGCACCACTGTGAGGTGGCTCAAGCGCTTAGGCTCTGGAGTTAGACATCTGGGTTCCCATTCCAATTCCACCACTTACTAGCTTTGTCATATTGGACGCATAACTTTTTTGCGCTTCTACTTCTTGATCTTTCAAGTGTCATCAGAAGATAATTAGACACCCACACAATAGCAATGGGAGATTTTAACACCCCACCGTCAACATGAAACAGATCAACGAGACAGAAAGTTGAAAAGGATATCCAGGAACTGAACTTAGCTCTGCACCAAGCAGACCGAATAGACATCTACATTAACTCTCCACCCCAAATCAACAGAATATACATTCTTCTCAGCACCACATCACACTTATTCCAAAACTGACCACATAGTTGGAAGGAAAGCACTCCTCCGCAAATGCAAAAGAACAGAAATTACAACCAACTGTCTCTCAGACCACAGGGCAGCCAAACTGGACCTCAGGATGAAGAAACTCACTCAAAACCGCTCAACTACACGGAAACGGAGCAATCTGCTCCTGAGTGACTACTGGGTACATAGCGAAATGAAGACAGAATAAAGATGTTCTTTGAAACCAATGAGAACAAAGACACAACATACCAGAATCTCTGGGATACATTGAAAGCAGTGTGTAGAGGGAAACGTAGCATTAAATGCCCACAAGAGAAAGCAGGAAAGATCTAAAATGGACACCCTCACGTCCCAATTCAAAGAACCAGGGAAGCAAGAGCAAACACCATGCCTGAATCAGTCAGTCAACTTCCAACAGGGCTCCAAGAGAGAATGAACCACCATGCCTCTTTAAATCCACGTTTCTATTTGGAATCTTCAATGAGAGATGAGACACTAAGCAGCTAGTTTTGGTGGAATGGCTGATTTTGTCAATGTTTTCGGTGTGTGAGTGTGTGTGTGTGTGTATGTATAGATAACTAAATTAAACTGATAATCTGGATGCTTACATTTCCATTCATTTAATTTGTGTATGTGAGCCCACGCACACGTATATACACACACACTAACACTTCCAGAACACTGACTTAGTGAAGAACTGGATTTCCAGTGTGTCAGACAAATTTCAGAAAGCGCTGAAGAAGGGCATTTCTGATGGATTTCACCGTTCCTGGAATTTTACTTTCCTTTATAACTTAGAGTTCTTCTCTGGAGATTTAATAGATAAAAGTCTTTTGCAGTGTACGTTATTTCATTTTATTTTTATAATTTATTTCAATTGTCATTTTAAATTGACAAATAAAAATGATATATATTTATGGTGTACAACATGATGTTTCATATATGTATACATTGTGGAATGACACAAAAATCAAGCTAATTAACACATTCGTTTCCTCACATACTGATTTTATGGTGATGAGAACATGTTTCAAATCTACTCTGATAGCACATTTCAAGTATACAGTACATAGTTACCCACTGTCGTTGCCGTGCTGTTCAACATATCTCTAGAACTATTCGTATCTGAAATTTTGTATCATTAGACTAACATCTCCCAATCCCTCCCTGGCCCCTGCCTCGGGTAAGCAGCGTTCTGCTCTCTACGACTCTGAGTTCCACTTTTTTACATTGCACATAGAAGTGAGATCGTGCAGTATTTGTATTTCTGTGTTTGCTTTTTAAAACTTTATGATGTATTGATGTATTTTTTCAGACAGTGTCGGAGTCTGTCACCAAGGCTGGAGTACAGTGACACAAACACGGCTCACGATGGCCTCCACCTACCGGGGTCAAGAGATCCTCCCACTTCAGCCTCCTGAGTAGCTAGGACTACAGGCGTCCAACACCACACCTGGCTAATTTTTGTATTTTTTGTAGAGATGGTTGATCTCCAACTCCTGGGCTCAACTCTTCCTCCTCCCTTCTCCTCCCAAAGTCCTGGGATTACAGGCCTGAGCCACTGTGTCTGGCCTTTGCTTTATTTCACACAGTAGAACATCCTCTAGGCTCATTCATGTTGCTAATGATAAGATTTCTTTCTTTTTCAAGGCTGAATAGGATTCTATTGGATATATGTACCTATATAGATAGATAGATGGATAGATATACTTTTATTATTATTGTTTTGGGGGGGATATGGTTTCGCTCGTGTTCCCCAGGCTGGAGTGCAGTGGCATGATTTCTGCTCACTACAACCTCTGCCTCCCAGGCTGAAGTGATTCTCCTGCCTCAGCTGAGATTAAAGGCATGTCCCATCATGTGCGGCCAATTTTGTGTTTCTAGGAGAGATGGGTTTTCACCATGTTGGCCAGGCTGGTCTCGAACTCCAACAATTCTACTTCAACTATTTGTTGGATACAAATATTTATGTGTGAGAAACAAGATTTTCAAGAGTGAAAGATTTAAAAACGACTTAATTGTACATCAGTAAGAGGCTGGCTAACTAAATCAGAGTACGTTCATCCTTACAGAAGAATACTATGCAGCTAGAACAAAACCAAATGGAGGAAACTCTTCCAAATGGTAACTTGGAATGATGTTCAAGACTTATTGTAAAATAAGTTTACAGTAAGGTGTAAGGTACCTTATGGCAAAATTCTCTCAGAAATGTGTGTGTGGATTTCAAGTCATCCCAGTCCTAGAACATTGTGCTCTTTAGAGATGCCATACCTGTCTTTCCCTTTGTAATATCAAAGCAGTAATATCTTCTCTGGAGGCTTGTTGGGTGAATTGAATGGAAGAAAGTTAAGGAGGTAGCAGAACCATTGCTGTTTCCCCTCCATAGCCCTGCCACCCACTAAAGAAAGTTGGATGAGATTACTTAATGATTTCCCATTAAGTTGTATTTCCAAATATCATGATTACCATTTGAATGTAGTTGGTATGGAGCTTCGTGAGTGTGTGCTTCGTTTATTATGCATCACGTTCAGCTCCTTGTTATTTGCCTCCTAGTTATCATAGTAAAACTCTACTCCTCTACTCCGAGGAGCCCCTACCATCCGTATCGTCACTTTCCGGCCCAGCACTCTTCATGCTCGTTCGTTTAAAGTATTCTACATTGGGCAAATGAATCTTGGAAGGCAAAAGCTACTGAATTTAGCGAGTTTGTGGAGGCGTTCCCACCGATCAGCAAGGTGGAGTTCCACACACCCGATGACTGCACAACTCCTATAAGGCACCAATATGCTGCAAACCCAGACGGCCACTCTTCTCACCCCTTGTCCCTTTGCTGTTCTGGATAATGAGGTCAATAGTCACCAAGGCAACTTGCAAAACTAACTGAAATGGAGAAAGGCCTTCCGGCTGGTGACTAGCCGAGGTCCACCTGGCCCCAATAAGCTGCTGAACAAGAAGGGCTGCCAGAAATTTCCCCCTAGGGAATTTGGTGGAGACGAAGACCTGCTCACTGGACAACGGTTCCTCCCAGGATACCGCCAAGCTGAAGAAGCGGGCTCTGAGCCACCCCCTTTCACCCTCCTTTTCCCCACCCTGGCCTGGTGAAGGTGCGCGTCAGGATGTGGACTACTGAGCCCTAAAGAAACAAGTCCTTCCACTTTGACCCCACGGAGGATTGCCTGTGCGGATCTTCAACGAGTCTACCAGTGTCTAGACACGGGAGCAGTTCTGTCTGGCACAGCAGCTCCCTCAAGGAAGACAAGAGTGAGGAGAAAGGAAACTCAAGTCTGACCATTCTGTCCTGGGAGACAAGAGGAGGATCTCATCTCTCATCTTTCCAAGCAAGGCAACGAGACTTTCTCTCATCTTTCCAAGCAAGGCAAGGAGACTTTTTCTCATGAGGAAACAAAAAGAAGTTGGAAGGAACGAAACCAGCCTGGAAGGTGAATTCCTAAGGATTGCCCATTGAAACTGACAAAATGGCCCTTGTTTGACGAGAGGAATGAGCAGAGCATTGATGTGGTCAAAAAGGACTCGAGTGAGACTTTCCCAGCACGTTTCTACCAAAGCTTTGTCTAAGTTTCGCAAAACACTCTCCTAATAAGCAGATGTTTGGCTCTTCAGAAAGTCAACATGCAAAATGCCTTGAGCGTCCCATAACACTGATGCCATGATGTTGCCTTTGGTCTGCCCTCCTTTTCCTTTGACTGGACCACTGCCATCTCTTGGTAGCCATCGCTTTGATGACGCTTTGTCTTCAGGATCATATTGGCAAAGCCATGTTCCAAATTCCGGTTACAATTTGTCAAAGAGGTGCCCCAGGATCGTGATCCCTCCTGTTGAAAATTTCCACTGATAGCTCTCGTCGTCACTGCAGCTGATCTGGGCACAATGGTTTTCACAGCCACTGCAGGATTCATCTTCCACATCTTCTCATCTCTTCTTGAAACAAGCCATACCTCCGTAAAGAGTTGATTTCTTTGGGCTAGTGTCCTTAGAAGCTTTTCTTCAAACATCAATGATTTCTTCATTCTTCCACCCAAGCTTCACCGTCAATTGGATGTTTGCTCTTGCTGCAATTTTAGCGGAATTCAAGTTGCACTGATAGGAGGCCTTTTCAGTGGATGTCTCATCCTTCTTAGTGCCTCCAATGAGATCCAGTTCAGAAAGGTTGTAAGAAGTTAGTACATGTTTATTTTAGTGAAAACGAATTGAAATCCATGCATAGATTTCTCACCATGTACATTTTCTATGAACTTTCGGAAGACCCCCTGTACTGAATATTGCCCAAATCCTGGGAGAGAAGTGGATGCGGTCCACTTCCTGTCTTCAGTTTGCCCACAGTGGAGGAGTGCACAGAGCAGGGAAAGGCAGCCCCAGAGAGAGGCATGCCCTCCAGCATGCAGCAGACTGCTGGCCCAGTCCTGGCTCCATGGGTTGCTGTGTGGGCCCAGCAAGCTGACCAACTTCCCCGAACCTTAATTTAATCCTAGGTAGCCCAATTCCACTCGCTATTATAGGACTGCTGTGCAGGGACAGTCAATTAACTTGAGAAAAGGAACCTAGCTCCAAGGTTGGCAACCGGGAATCCCAGTTGATTCCATGGGCGGACCCCCTGAGGAATTCCCAAGCTGAAGTCTCGTGGAAGATGAGGTTCAGTGTGACTAGACTGAAGCACCAATCCAATGAAGGGGAAGTCCCACCCACTCTGCCCTGTGCCTGTATAAAGGTGAGGCGGGGCGGCCGCGCCACTCATTGAAGCCGCCAGTTGGGAGAGGAGCAGAGCCAGGCCGGTGCTCCCGAAGGCAGCAAGATGTTGCGAGCCACAGCTCCCTGCTGGTTCCCACCTGCATACCCAGAAGCTAAGAAGGTGGCCGAGGAGGCGGCCCACGAGGCAAGCCGCCATTTGGGAGAGGAGCAGAGCCAGGTCGGTGTTCCCGAAGGCAGCAAGATGTTGCGAGCCACAGCTCCCTGCTGGTTCCCACCTGCATGCCCAGAAGCCAAGAAGGTGGCCGAGGAGGCGGCCCTCGAGGCAAGCCGCCAGTTGGGAGAGGAGCAGAGCCAGGCCGGTGCTCCCGAAGGCAGCAAGATGTTGCGAGCCACAGCTCCCTGCTGGTTCCCACCTGCATACCCAGAAGCTAAGAAGGTGGCCGAGGAGGCGCCCCACGAGGCAAGCCGCCATTTGGGGGTGGAGCAGAGCCAGGTCGGTGTTCCCGAAGGCAGCAAGATGCTGCGAGCCACAGCTCCCTGCTGGTTCCCTCCTGCATACCCAGAAGCCAAGAAGGTGGCCGAGGAGGCGGCCCTCGAGGCTCCAGAATTCCCACTGCCCTCTCATCAGCCTGCCCAGAGCTTCGGGCTCTGCGTGCCCCAGATGCACAACCAGGCCTCAGCACTCGTGGACATCCGGGCGGAGCCCCAGAATAGGGGTCCGGCGGTGCCCCCAGCGTGGCCCAAGATGGCGACGGAGGCGTGGTACTTCCCCGCGCAGAGGGGGTCGGCCTGCTGCTTGCCAGCCGCCCCAAGGCTGACAGAGAGGCCCTGTGGAGTCCGCATCTCAGCCCCCAGGGAGAGGAAGAGGATCGCCCACTTTCCCAGCCCCTGCTTGGTCGCAGGTCGCACCGATGCCAAGAGAACCCGGGTGGCCGGCAGCAGCCAACGCTCCAATGGCTCCAGGGTCGGCACACAGCCACGGAAGACTGGTCGCAACAGACGGGGGAGGGCATGCAAGACCTCCACCACACTCAGCTCTAAGCGAATCGTCCGTCGTCCATCCTTACCGACTTGGAAGAAACCCATTATCCTCCGAAGGTCTCGCTGCCAAGTCCCCACCGTCATCCGCCGAGGCTATCTCCAACTGTTCACCAAAGAGTGTCTCAAGTTCTGCGCCTCCAAGCAGGAGGCCGAGGAGAAGGCGCTGAACGAGGAGAAGGTGGCCTACGACTGCAGCCCCAACAAGAACATGTACCTGAATGTGGTCCTGAACACCCTCAAGAGACTGAAGGGCCTGACCCCCAGCTCCATGCCGGGCCTCAGCAGGGCCGCCCTGTACAGCCGCCTCCAGGAGTTCCTGCTCACCCAGGACCAGCTCAAGGAGAACGGCTACCCCTTCCCGCACCCCGAGCGGCCCGGAGGCGCCGTCCTCTTCACTGGCCAGGGGAAGGGGCCCGGCGACTCCTCCTGCAGGGTCTGCTGCCGTTGTGGCACCGACTACCTGGTGTCCTCCTCGGGCCGCTGTCTACGCGACCAGTTGTGTTATTATCACTGGGGGCGGGTCCGCTCCAGCCAAGTGGCTGGAGGCCGGGTTAGCCAGTACACCTGCTGTGCAGCTGCTCCTGGCTCAGTGGGCTGCCAGGTGGCAAAGCAGCACGTGCGGGACGGCCGCAAGGAGAGCCTCCATGGCTTCGTGAAGACCTTCAAGAAAGAGTTTTCCACAGACGCTTATCCAGGAATCTACGCCTTGGACTGTGAGATGTGCTACACCACGCATGGCCTGGAGCTGACCCGCGTCACCGTGGTGGACGCCGACATGCAAGTGGTGTACGACACCTTCGTCAAGCCCGACAACGAGATCGTGGACTACAACACCAGGTTTTCCGGAGTGACCGAGGCCGACGTCGCCAAGACGAGCGTCACGTTGCCCGAAGTCCAAGCCATCCTGCTGAGCTTTTTCAGCGCCCAAACCATCCTCATCGGGCACAGCCTGGAGAGCGATCTGCTGGCCCTCAAGCTGATCCACAGCACCGTGGTGGACACGGCCGTGCTCTTCCCGCACTACCTGGGTTTCCCCTACAAGCGTTCCCTCAGGAATCTCGCGGCCGACTACCTGGGACAGATCATCCAGGACAGCCAGGACGGCCACAACTCCAGCGAGGACGCAAACGCCTGCCTGCAGCTGGCGATGTGGAAGGTTCGACAGCGCGCCCAGATCCAGCCACGCCACCGGTCCGCCTCTCCCGCCGCCCTGGCCTGTCCTGAGCCCCAGGCCTCTTCCCAAACTGCCATCGATCCCGAGAGCTAGCCCTGTCCACCTCGCCGCAAAGCGAAAGAAACTGGAGCAGCCGGCGGCAGGAGAGGGCCAAAAGCCAAGACTAACCCCGACCCCGGACTCCCAGTCCCCCGGAGTCCCTGCCGCGGGCCGTCGTCCCTGTCCCCATCCCTCTGCCCCTCCCAGACCTCTGTCCTTCCACCAATGGGCTCCCCGAGGCCCCAGCCGCCACTCCCAGTCCCCGGAGACCCTGCCGCCGCCCCTGGCGCCTGTGCCCATCCCTCTGCCCCTCCCAGACCTCTGGCCTTCCACCACTAGCCTCCCCCAGCCCACCTGGACTTCCCCGGCCTCTGACAACAAGGCCAGCCCCCAGGCCCACCAGCCTCCTGATCGTCTTCGTTCTTGGGCCTCTTCCCCTTCTGTGGGGCTGTCTGAACCTCCCCTACCACACCGGATTTTTCCCCCGCCCCCGGGGCAGGCGCAGAATAAATGTCTGTATGAAGTTAAAAATTAAAAATAAAAAAAAAGCTAAAAACAACTGAAAGTCCTTTGCTTTTGAATGTGCGCTTACCTGGTTTTCTCTAGAGGCACCACTGTGAGGTGGCTCAAGCGCTTAGGCTCTGGAGTTAGACATCTGGGTTCCCATTCCAATTCCACCACTTACTAGCTTTGTCATATTGGACGCATAACTTTTTTGCGCTTCTACTTCTTGATCTTTCAAGTGTCATCAGAAGATAATTAGACACCCACACAATAGCAATGGGAGATTTTAACACCCCACCGTCAACATGAAACAGATCAATGAGACAGAAAGTTGAAAAGGATATCCAGGAACTGAACTTAGCTCTGCACCAAGCAGACCGAATAGACATCTACATTAACTCTCCACCCCAAATCAACAGAATATACATTCTTCTCAGCACCACATCACACTTATTCCAAAACTGACCACATAGTTGGAAGGAAAGCACTCCTCCGCAAATGCAAAAGAACAGAAATTACAACCAACTGTCTCTCAGACCACAGGGCAGTCAAACTGGACCTCAGGATGAAGAAACTCACTCAAAACCGCTCAACTACACGGAAACGGAGCAATCTGCTCCTGAGTGACTACTGGGTACATAGCGAAATGAAGACAGAATAAAGATGTTCTTTGAAACCAATGAGAACAAAGACACAACATACCAGAATCTCTGGGATACATTGAAAGCAGTGTGTAGAGGGAAACGTAGCATTAAATGCCCACAAGAGAAAGCAGGAAAGATCTAAAATGGACACCCTCACGTCCCAATTCAAAGAACCAGGGAAGCAAGAGCAAACACCATGCCTGAATCAGTCAGTCAACTTCCAACAGGGCTCCAAGAGAGAATGAACCACCATGCCTCTTTAAATCCACGTTTCTATTTGGAATCTTCAATGAGAGATGAGACACTAAGCAGCTAGTTTTGGTGGAATGGCTGATTTTGTCAATGTTTTCGGTGTGTGAGTGTGTGTGTGTGTGTATGTATAGATAACTAAATTAAACTGATAATCTGGATGCTTACATTTCCATTTATTTAATTTGTGTATGTGAGCCCACGCATACGTATATACACACACACTAACACTTCCAGAACACTCACTTAGTGAAGAACTGGATTTCCAGTGTGTCAGACAAATTTCAGAAAGCGCTGAAGAAGGGCATTTCTGATGGATTTCACCGTTCCTGGAATTTTACTTTCCTTTATAACTTACAGTTCTTCTCTGGAGATTTAATAGATAAAAGTCTTTTGCAGTGTACGTTATTTCATTGTATTTTTATAATTTATTTCAATTGTCATTTTAAATTGACAAATAAAAATGATATATATTTATGGTGTACAACATGATGTTTCATATATGTATACATTGTGGAATGACACAAAAATCAAGCTAATTAACACATTCGTTTCCTCACATACTGATTTTATGGTGATGAGAACATGTTTCAAATCTACTCTGATAGCACATTTCAAGTATACAGTACATAGTTACCCACTGTCGTTGCCGTGCTGTTCAACATATCTCTAGAACTATTCGTATCTGAAATTTTGTATCATTAGACTAACATCTCCCAATCCCTCCCCGGCCCCTGCCTCGGGTAAGCAGCGTTCTGCTCTCTACGACTCTGAGTTCCACTTTTTTACATTGCACATAGAAGTGAGATCGTGCAGTATTTGTATTTCTGTGTTTGCTTTTTAAAACTTTATGATGTATTGATGTATTTTTTCAGACAGTGTCGGAGTCTGTCACCAAGGCTGGAGTACAGTGACACAAACACGGCTCACGATGGCCTCCACCTACCGGGGTCAAGAGATCCTCCCACTTCAGCCTCCTGAGTAGCTAGGACTACAGGCGTCCAACACCACACCTGGCTAATTTTTGTATTTTTTGTAGAGATGGTTGATCTCCAACTCCTGGGCTCAACTCTTCCTCCTCCCTTCTCCTCCCAAAGTCCTGGGATTACAGGCCTGAGCCACTGTGTCTGGCCTTTGCTTTATTTCACACAGTAGAACATCCTCTAGGCTCATTCATGTTGCTAATGATAAGATTTCTTACTTTTTCAAGGCTGAATAGGATTCTATTGGATATATGTACCTATATAGATAGATAGATGGATAGATATACTTTTATTATTATTGTTTTGGGGGGGATATGGTTTCGCTCGTGTTCCCCAGGCTGGAGTGCAGTGGCATGATTTCGGCTCACTACAACCTCTGCCTCCCAGGCTGAAGTGATTCTCCTGCCTCAGCTGAGATTAAAGGCATGTCCCATCATGTGCGGCCAATTTTGTGTTTCTAGGAGAGATGGGTTTTCACCATGTTGGCCAGGCTGGTCTCGAACTCCAACAATTCTACTTCAACTATTTATTGGATACAAATATTTATGTGTGAGAAACAAGATTTTCAAGAGTGAAAGATTTAAAAACGACTTAATTGTACATCAGTAAGAGGCTGGCTAACTAAATCAGAGTACGTTCATCCTTACAGAAGAATACTATGCAGCTAGAACAAAACCAAATGGAGGAAACTCTTCCAAATGGTAACTTGGAATGATGTTCAAGACTTATTGTAAAATAAGTTTACAGTAAGGTGTAAGGTACCTTATGGCAAAATTCTCTCAGAAATGTGTGTGTGGATTTCAAGTCATCCCAGTCCTAGAACATTGTGCTCTTTAGAGATGCCATACCTGTCTTTCCCTTTGTAATATCAAAGCAGTAATATCTTCTCTGGAGGCTTGTTGGGTGAATTTAATGGAAGAAAGTTAAGGAGGTAGCAGAACCATTGCTGTTTCCCCTCCATAGCCCTGCCACCCACTAAAGAAAGTTGGATGAGATTACTTAATGATTTCCCATTAAGTTGTATTTCCAAATATCATGATTACCATTTGAATGTAGTTGGTATGGAGCTTCGTGAGTGTGTGCTTCGTTTATTATGCATCACGTTCAGCTCCTTGTTATTTGCCTCCTAGTTATCATAGTAAAACTCTACTCCTCTACTCCGAGGAGCCCCTACCATCCATATCGTCACTTTCCGGCCCAGCACTCTTCATGCTCCTTCGTTTAAAGTATTCTACATTGGGCAAATGAATCTTGGAAGGCAAAAGCTACTGAATTTAGCGAGTTTGTGGAGGCGTTCCCACCGATCAGCAAGGTGGAGTTCCACACACCCGATGACTGCACAACTCCTATAAGGCAGCAATATGCTGCAAACCCAGACGGCCACTCTTCTCACCCCTCGTCCCTTTGCTGTTCTGGATAATGAGGTCAATAGTCACCTAGGCAACTTGCAAAACTAACTGAAATGGAGAAAGGCCTTCCGGCTGGTGACTAGCCGAGGTCCACCTGGCCCCAATAAGCTGCTGAACAAGAAGGGCTGCCAGAAATTTCCCCCTAGGGAATTTGGTGGAGACGAAGACCTGCTCACTGGACAACGGTTCCTCCCAGGATACCCCCAAGCTGAAGAAGCGGGCTCTGAGCCACCCCCTTTCACCCTCCTTTTCCCCACCCTGGCCTGGTGAAGGTGCGCGTCAGGATGTGGACTACTGAGCCCTAAAGAAACAAGTCCTTCCACTTTGACCCCACGGAGGATTGCCTGTGCGGATCTTCAACGAGTCTACCAGTGTCTGGACACGGGAGCAGTTCTGTCTGGCACAGCAGCTCCCTCAAGGAAGACAAGAGTGAGGAGAAAGGAAACTCAAGTCTGACCATTCTGTCCTGGGAGACAAGAGGAGGATCTCATCTCTCATCTTTCCAAGCAAGGCAACGAGACTTTCTCTCATCTTTCCAAGCAAGGCAAGGAGACTTTTTCTCATGAGGAAACAAAAAGAAGTTGGAAGGAACGAAACCAGCCTGGAAGGTGAATTCCTAAGGATTGCCCATTGAAACTGACAAAATGGCCCTTGTTTGACGAGAGGAATGAGCAGAGCATTGATGTGGTCAAAAAGGACTCGAGTGAGACTTTCCCAGCATGTTTCTACCAAAGCTTTGTCTAAGTTTCGCAAAACACTCTCCTAATAAGCAGATGTTTGGCTCTTCAGAAAGTCAACATGCAAAATGCCTTGAGCGTCCCATAACACTGATGCCATGATGTTGCCTTTGGTCTGCCCTCCTTTTCCTTTGACTGGACCACTGCCATCTCTTGGTAGCCATCGCTTTGATGACGCTTTGTCTTCAGGATCATATTGGCAAAGCCATGTTCCAAATTCCGGTTACAATTTGTCAAAGAGGTGCCCCAGGATCGTGATCCCTCCTGTTGAAAATTTCCACTGATAGCTCTCGTCGTCACTGCAGCTGATCTGGGCACAATGGTTTTCACAGCCACTGCAGGATTCATCTTCCACATCTTCTCATCTCTTCTTGAAACAAGCCATACCTCCGTAAAGAGTTGATTTCTTTGGGCTAGTGTCCTTAGAAGCTTTTCTTCAAACATCAATGATTTCTTCATTCTTCCACCCAAGCTTCACCGTCAATTGGATGTTTGCTCTTGCTGCAATTTTAGCGGAATTCAAGTTGCACTGATAGGAGGCCTTTTCAGTGGATGTCTCATCCTTCTTAGTGCCTCCAATGAGATCCAGTTCAGAAAGGTTGTAAGAAGTTAGTACATGTTTATTTTAGTGAAAACGAATTGAAATCCATGCATAGATTTCTCACCATGTACATTTTCTATGAACTTTCGGAAGACCCCCTGTACTGAATATTGCCCAAATCCTGGGAGAGAAGTGGATGCGGTCCACTTCCTGTCTTCAGTTTGCCCACAGTGGAGGAGTGCACAGAGCAGGGAAAGGCAGCCCCAGAGAGAGGCATGCCCTCCAGCATGCAGCAGACTGCTGGCCCAGTCCTGGCTCCATGGGTTGCTGTGTGGGCCCAGCAAGCTGACCAACCTCCCTGAACCTTAATTTAATCCTAGGTAGCCCAATTCCACTCGCTATTATAGGACTGCTGTGCAGGGACAGTCAATTAACTTAAGAAAAGGAACCTAGCTCCAAGGTTGGCAACCGGGAATTCCAGTTGATTCCATGGGCGGACCCCCTGAGGAATTCCCAAGCTGAAGTCTCGTGGAAGATGAGGTTCAGTGTGACTAGACTGAAGCACCAATCCAATGAAGGGGAAGTCCCACCCACTCTGCCCTGTGCCTGTATAAAGGTGAGGCGGGGCGGCCGCGCCACTCATTGAAGCCGCCAGTTGGGAGAAGAGCAGAGCCAGGCCGGTGCTCCCGAAGGCAGCAAGATGTTGCGAGCCACAGCTCCCTGCTGGTTCCCACCTGCATACCCAGAAGCTAAGAAGGTGGCCGAGGAGGCGGCCCACGAGGCAAGCCGCCATTTGGGAGAGGAGCAGAGCC
Organism: Pongo pygmaeus; assembly: GCF_028885625.2. Lineage (NCBI taxonomy): Eukaryota > Metazoa > Chordata > Mammalia > Primates > Hominidae > Pongo > Pongo pygmaeus. Next base: position 54,395,721 of record NC_072380.2, read on the forward strand.
AGGTCGGTGTTCCCGAAGGCAGCAAGATGTTGCGAGCCACAGCTCCCTGCTGGTTCCCACCTGCTTGCCCAGAAGCCAAGAAGGTGGCCGAGGAGGCGGCCCTCGAGGCAAGCCGCCAGTTGGGAGAGGAGCAGAGCCAGGCCGGTGCTCCCGAAGGCAGCAAGATGTTGCGAGCCACAGCTCCCTGCTGGTTCCCACCTGCATACCCAGAAGCTAAGAAGGTGGCCGAGGAGGCGCCCCACGAGGCAAGCCGCCATTTGGGAGTGGAGCAGAGCCAGGTCGGTGTTCCCGAAGGCAGCAAGATGCTGCGAGCCACAGCTCCCTGCTGGTTCCCTCCTGCATACCCTGAAGCCAAGAAGGCGGCCGAGGAGGCGGCCCTCGAGGCTCCAGAATTCCCACTGCCCTCTCATCAGCCTGCCCAGAGCTTCGGGCTCTGCGTGCCCCAGATGCACAACCAGGCCTCAGCACTCGTGGACATCCGGGCGGAGCCCCAGAATAGGGGTCCGGCGGTGCCCCCAGCGTGGCCCAAGATGGCGACGGAGTCGTGGTACTTCCCCGCGCAGAGGGGGTCGGCCTGCTGCTTGCCAGCCGCCCCATGGCTGACAGAGAGGCCCTGTGGAGTCCGCATCTCAGCCCCCAGGGAGAGGAAGAGGATCGCCCACTTTCCCAGCCCCTGCTTGGTCGCAGGTCGCACCGATGCCAAGAGAACCCGGGTGGCCGGCAGCAGCCAACGCTCCAATGGCTCCAGGGTCGGCACACAGCCACGGAAGACTGGTCGCAACAGACGGGGGAGGGCATGCAAGACCTCCACCACACTCAGCTCTAAGCGAATCGTCCGTCGTCCATCCTTACCGACTTGGAAGAAACCCATTATCCTCCGAAGGTCTCGCTGCCAAGTCCCCACCGTCATCCGCCGAGGCTATCTCCAACTGTTCACCAAAGAGTGTCTCAAGTTCTGCGCCTCCCAGCAGGAGGCCGGGGAGAAGGCGCTGAACGAGGAGAAGGTGGCCTACGACTGCAGCCCCAACAAGAACATGTACCTGCATGTGGTCCTGAACACCCTCAAGAGACTGAAGGGCCTGACCCCCAGCTCCATGCCGGGCCTCAGCAGGGCCGCCCTGTACAGCCGCCTCCAGGAGTTCCTGCTCACCCAGGACCAGCTCAAGGAGAACGGCTACCCCTTCCCGCACCCCGAGCGGCCCGGAGGCGCCGTCCTCTTCACTGGCCAGGGGAAGGGGCCCGGCGACTCCTCCTGCAGGGTCTGCTGCCGTTGTGGCACCGACTACCTGGTGTCCTCCTCGGGCCGCTGTCTACGCGACCAGTTGTGTTATTATCACTGGGGGCGGGTCCGCTCCAGCCAAGTGGCTGGAGGCCGGGTTAGCCAGTACACCTGCTGTGCAGCTGCTCCTGGCTCAGTGGGCTGCCAGGTGGCAAAGCAGCACGTGCGGGACGGCCGCAAGGAGAGCCTCCATGGCTTCGTGAAGACCTTCAAGAAAGAGTTTTCCACAGACGCTTATCCAGGAATCTACGCCTTGGACTGTGAGATGTGCTACACAACGCATGGCCTGGAGCTGACCCGCGTCACCGTGGTGGACGCCGACATGCAAGTGGTGTACGACACCTTCGTCAAGCCCGACAACGAGATCGTGGACTACAACACCAGGTTTTCCGGAGTGACCGAGGCCGACGTCGCCAAGACGAGCGTCACGTTGCCCGAAGTCCAAGCCATCCTGCTGAGCTTTTTCAGCGCCCAAACCATCCTCATCGGGCACAGCCTGGAGAGCGATCTGCTGGCCCTCAAGCTGATCCACAGCACCGTGGTGGACACGGCCGTGCTCTTCCCGCACTACCTGGGTTTCCCCTACAAGCGTTCCCTCAGGAATCTCGCGGCCGACTACCTGGGACAGATCATCCAGGACAGCCAGGACGGCCACAACTCCAGCGAGGACGCAAACGCCTGCCTGCAGCTGGCGATGTGGAAGGTTCGACAGCGCGCCCAGATCCAGCCACGCCACCGGTCCGCCTCTCCCGCCGCCCTGGCCTGTCCTGAGCCCCAGGCCTCTTCCCAAACTGCCATCGATCCCGAGAGCTAGCCCTGTCCACCTCGCCACAAAGCGAAAGAAACTGGAGCAGCCGGCGGCAGGAGAGGGCCAAAAGCCAAGACTAACCCCGACCCCGGACTCCCAGTCCCCCGGAGTCCCTGCCGCGGGCCGTCGTCCCTGTCCCCATCCCTCTGCCCCTCCCAGACCTCTGTCCTTCCACCAATGGGCTCCCCGAGGCCCCAGCCGCCACTCCCAGTCCCCGGAGACCCTGCCGCCGCCCCTGGCGCCTGTGCCCATCCCTCTGCCCCTCCCAGACCTCTGGCCTTCCACCACTAGCCTCCCCCAGCCCACCTGGACTTCCCCGGCCTCTGACAACAAGGCCAGCCCCCAGGCCCACCAGCCTCCTGATCGTCTTCGTTCTTGGGCCTCTTCCCCTTCTGTGGGGCTGTCTGAACCTCCCCTCCCCCACCCGATTTTTCCCCCGCCCCCGGGGCAGGCGCAGAATAAATGTCTGTATGAAGTTAAAAATTAAAAATAAAAAAAAAGCTAAAAACAACTCAAAGTCCTTTGCTTTTGAATGTGCGCTTACCTGGTTTTCTCTAGAGGCACCACTGTGAGGTGGCTCAAGCCCTTAGGCTCTGGAGTTAGACATCTGGGTTCCCATTCCAATTCCACCACTTACTAGCTTTGTCATATTGGACGCATAACTTTTTTGCGCTTCTACTTCTTGATCTTTCAAGTGTCATCAGAAGATAATTAGACACCCACACAATAGCAATGGGAGATTTTAACACCCCACCGTCAACATGAAACAGATCAACGAGACAGAAAGTTGAAAAGGATATCCAGGAACTGAACTTAGCTCTGCACCAAGCAGACCGAATAGACATCTACATTAACTCTCCACCCCAAATCAACAGAATATACATTCTTCTCAGCACCACATCACACTTATTCCAAAACTGACCACATAGTTGGAAGGAAAGCACTCCTCCGCAAATGCAAAAGAACAGAAATTACAACCAACTGTCTCTCAGACCACAGGGCAGTCAAACTGGACCTCAGGATGAAGAAACTCACTCAAAACCGCTCAACTACACGGAAACGGAGCAATCTGCTCCTGAGTGACTACTGGGTACATAGCGAAATGAAGACAGAATAAAGATGTTCTTTGAAACCAATGAGAACAAAGACACAACATACCAGAATCTCTGGGATACATTGAAAGCAGTGTGTAGAGGGAAACGTAGCATTAAATGCCCACAAGAGAAAGCAGGAAAGATCTAAAATGGACACCCTCACGTCCCAATTCAAAGAATCAGGGAAGCAAGAGCAAACACCATGCCTGAATCAGTCAGTCAACTTCCAACAGGGCTCCAAGAGAGAATGAACCACCATGCCTCTTTAAATCCACGTTACTATTTGGAATCTTCAATGAGAGATGAGACACTAAGCAGCTAGTTTTGGTGGAATGGCTGATTTTGTCAATGTTTTCGGTGTGTGAGTGTGTGTGTGTGTGTATGTATAGATAACTAAATTAAACTGATAATCTGGATGCTTACATTTCCATTCATTTAATTTGTGTATGTGAGCCCATGCACACGTATATACACACACACTAACACTTCCAGAACACTCACTTAGTGAAGAACTGGATTTCCAGTGTGTCAGACAAATTTCAGAAAGCGCTGAAGAAGGGCATTTCTGATGGATTTCACCGTTCCTGGAATTTTACTTTCCTTTATAACTTACAGTTCTTCTCTGGAGATTTAATAGATAAAAGTCTTTTGCAGTGTACGTTATTTCATTGTATTTTTATAATTTATTTCAATTGTCATTTTAAATTGACAAATAAAAATGATATATATTTATGGTGTACAACATGATGTTTCATATATGTATACATTGTGGAATGACACAAAAATCAAGCTAATTAACACATTCGTTTCCTCACATACTGATTTTATGGTGATGAGAACATGTTTCAAATCTACTCTGATAACACATTTCAAGTATACAGTACATAGTTACCCACTGTCGTTGCCGTGCTGTTCAACATATCTCTAGAACTATTCGTATCTGAAATTTTGTATCATTAGACTAACATCTCCCAATCCCTCCCCGGCCCCTGCCTCGGGTAAGCAGCGTTCTGCTCTCTACGACTCTGAGTTCCACTTTTTTACATTGCACATAGAAGTGAGATCGTGCAGTATTTGTATTTCTGTGTTTGCTTTTTAAAACTTTATGATGTATTGATGTATTTTTTCAGACAGTGTCGGAGTCTGTCACCAAGGCTGGAGTACAGTGACACAAACACGGCTCACCACGGCCTCCACCTCCCGGGGTCAAGAGATCCTCCCACTTCAGCCTCCTGAGTAGCTAGGACTACAGGCGTCCAACACCACACCTGGCTAATTTTTGTATTTTTTGTAGAGATGGTTGATCTCCAACTCCTGGGCTCAACTCTTCCTCCTCCCTTCTCCTCCCAAAGTCCTGGGATTACAGGCCTGAGCCACTGTGTCTGGCCTTTGCTTTATTTCACACAGTAGAACATCCTCTAGGCTCATTCATGTTGCTAATGATAAGATTTCTTTCTTTTTCAAGGCTGAATAGGATTCTATTGGATATATGTACCTATATAGATAGATAGATAGATAGATATACATTTATTATTATTGTTTTGGGGGGGATATGGTTTCGCTCGTGTTCCCCAGGCTGGAGTGCAGTGGCATGATTTCGGCTCACTACAACCTCTGCCTCCCAGGCTGAAGTGATTCTCCTGCCTCAGCTGAGATTAAAGGCATGTCCCATCATGTGCGGCCAATTTTGTGTTTCTAGGAGAGATGGGTTTTCACCATGTTGGCCAGGCTGGTCTCGAACTCCAACAATTCTACTTCAACTATTTATTGGATACAAATATTTATGTGTGAGAAACAAGATTTTCAAGAGTGAAAGATTTAAAAACGACTTAATTGTACATCAGTAAGAGGCTGGCTAACTAAATCAGAGTACGTTCATCCTTACAGAAGAATACTATGCAGCTAGAACAAAACCAAATGGAGGAAACTCTTCCAAATGGTAACTTGGAATGATGTTCAAGACTTATTGTAAAATAAGTTTACAGTAAGGTGTAAGGTACCTTATGGCAAAATTCTCTCAGAAATGTGTGTGTGGATTTCAAGTCATCCCAGTCCTAGAACATTGTGCTCTTTAGAGATGCCATACCTGTCTTTCCCTTTGTAATATCAAAGCAGTAATATCTTCTCTGGAGGCTTGTTGGGTGAATTTAATGGAAGAAAGTTAAGGAGGTAGCAGAACCATTGCTGTTTCCCCTCCATAGCCCTGCCACCCACTAAAGAAAGTTGGATGAGATTACTTAATGATTTCCCATTAAGTTGTATTTCCAAATATCATGATTACCATTTGAATGTAGTTGGTATGGAGCTTCGTGAGTGTGTGCTTCGTTTATTATGCATCACGTTCAGCTCCTTGTTATTTGCCTCCTAGTTATCATAGTAAAACTCTACTCCTCTACTCCGAGGAGCCCCTACCATCCGTATCGTCACTTTCCGGCCCAGCACTCTTCATGCTCGTTCGTTTAAAGTATTCTACATTGGGCAAATGAATCTTGGAAGGCAAAAGCTACTGAATTTAGCGAGTTTGTGGAGGCGTTCCCACCGATCAGCAAGGTGGAGTTCCACACACCCGATGACTGCACAACTCCTATAAGGCAGCAATATGCTGCAAACCCAGACGGCCACTCTTCTCACCCCTCGTCCCTTTGCTGTTCTGGATAATGAGGTCAATAGTCACCTAGGCAACTTGCAAAACTAACTGAAATGGAGAAAGGCCTTCCGGCTGGTGACTAGCCGAGGTCCACCTGGCCCCAATAAGCTGCTGAACAAGAAGGGCTGCCAGAAATTTCCCCCTAGGGAATTTGGTGGAGACGAAGACCTGCTCACTGGACAACGGTTCCTCCCAGGATACCGCCAAGCTGAAGAAGCGGGCTCTGAGCCACCCCCTTTCACCCTCCTTTTCCCCACCCTGGCCTGGTGAAGGTGCGCGTCAGGATGTGGACTACTGAGCCCTAAAGAAACAAGTCCTTCCACTTTGACCCCACGGAGGATTGCCTGTGCGGATCTTCAACGAGTCTACCAGTGTCTAGACACGGGAGCAGTTCTGTCTGGCACAGCAGCTCCCTCAAGGAAGACAAGAGTGAGGAGAAAGGAAACTCAAGTCTGACCATTCTGTCCTGGGAGACAAGAGGAGGATCTCATCTCTCATCTTTCCAAGCAAGGCAACGAGACTTTCTCTCATCTTTCCAAGCAAGGCAAGGAGACTTTTTCTCATGAGGAAACAAAAAGAAGTTGGAAGGAACGAAACCAGCCTGGAAGGTGAATTCCTAAGGATTGCCCATTGAAACTGACAAAATGGCCCTTGTTTGACGAGAGGAATCAGCAGAGCATTGATGTGGTCAAAAAGGACTCGAGTGAGACTTTCCCAGCACGTTTCTACCAAAGCTTTGTCTAAGTTTCGCAAAACACTCTCCTAATAAGCAGATGTTTGGCTCTTCAGAAAGTCAACATGCAAAATGCCTTGAGCGTCCCATAACACTGATGCCATGATGTTGCCTTTGGTCTGCCCTCCTTTTCCTTTGACTGGACCACTGCCATCTCTTGGTAGCCATCGCTTTGATGACGCTTTGTCTTCAGGATCATATTGGCAAAGCCATGTTCCAAATTCCGGTTACAATTTGTCAAAGAGGTGCCCCAGGATCGTGATCCCTCCTGTTGAAAATTTCCACTGATAGCTCTCGTCGTCACTGCAGCTGATCTGGGCACAATGGTTTTCACAGCCACTGCAGGATTCATCTTCCACATCTTCTCATCTCTTCTTGAAACAAGCCATACCTCCATAAAGAGTTGATTTCTTTGGGCTAGTGTCCTTAGAAGCTTTTCTTCAAACATCAATGATTTCTTCATTCTTCCACCCAAGCTTCACCGTCAATTGGATGTTTGCTCTTGCTGCAATTTTAGCGGAATTCAAGTTGCACTGATAGGAGGCCTTTTCAGTGGATGTCTCATCCTTCTTAGTGCCTCCAATGAGATCCAGTTCAGAAAGGTTGTAAGAAGTTAGTACATGTTTATTTTAGTGAAAACGAATTGAAATCCATGCATAGATTTCTCACCATGTACATTTTCTATGAACTTTCGGAAGACCCCCTGTACTGAATATTGCCCAAATCCTGGGAGAGAAGTGGATGCGGTCCACTTCCTGTCTTCAGTTTGCCCACAGCGGAGGAGTGCACAGAGCAGGGAAAGGCAGCCCCAGAGAGAGGCATGCCCTCCAGCATGCAGCAGACTGCTGGCCCAGTCCTGGCTCCATGGGTTGCTGTGTGGGCCCAGCAAGCTGACCAACCTCCCTGAACCTTAATTTAATCCTAGGTAGCCCAATTCCACTCGCTATTATAGGACTGCTGTGCAGGGACAGTCAATTAACTTAAGAAAAGGAACCTAGCTCCAAGGTTGGCAACCGGGAATTCCAGTTGATTCCATGGGCGGACCCCCTGAGGAATTCCCAAGCTGAAGTCTCGTGGAAGATGAGGTTCAGTGTGACTAGACTGAAGCACCAATCCAATGAAGGGGAAGTCCCACCCACTCTGCCCTGTGCCTGTATAAAGGTGAGGCGGGGCGGCCGCGCCACTCATTGAAGCCGCCAGTTGGGAGAAGAGCAGAGCCAGGCCGGTGCTCCCGAAGGCAGCAAGATGTTGCGAGCCACAGCTCCCTGCTGGTTCCCACCTGCATACCCAGAAGCTAAGAAGGTGGCCGAGGAGGCGGCCCACGAGGCAAGCCGCCATTTGGGAGAGGAGCAGAGCCAGGTCGGTGTTCCCGAAGGCAGCAAGATGTTGCGAGCCACAGCTCCCTGCTGGTTCCCACCTGCTTGCCCAGAAGCCAAGAAGGTGGCCGAGGAGGCGGCCCTCGAGGCAAGCCGCCAGTTGGGAGAGGAGCAGAGCCAGGCCGGTGCTCCCGAAGGCAGCAAGATGTTGCGAGCCACAGCTCCCTGCTGGTTCCCACCTGCATACCCAGAAGCTAAGAAGGTGGCCGAGGAGGCGCCCCACGAGGCAAGCCGCCATTTGGGAGTGGAGCAGAGCCAGGTCGGTGTTCCCGAAGGCAGCAAGATGCTGCGAGCCACAGCTCCCTGCTGGTTCCCTCCTGCATACCCTGAAGCCAAGAAGGCGGCCGAGGAGGCGGCCCTCGAGGCTCCAGAATTCCCACTGCCCTCTCATCAGCCTGCCCAGAGCTTCGGGCTCTGCGTGCCCCAGATGCACAACCAGGCCTCAGCACTCGTGGACATCCGGGCGGAGCCCCAGAATAGGGGTCCGGCGGTGCCCCCAGCGTGGCCCAAGATGGCGACGGAGTCGTGGTACTTCCCCGCGCAGAGGGGGTCGGCCTGCTGCTTGCCAGCCGCCCCATGGCTGACAGAGAGGCCCTGTGGAGTCCGCATCTCAGCCCCCAGGGAGAGGAAGAGGATCGCCCACTTTCCCAGCCCCTGCTTGGTCGCAGGTCGCACCGATGCCAAGAGAACCCGGGTGGCCGGCAGCGGCCAACGCTCCAATGGCTCCAGGGTCGGCACACAGCCACGGAAGACTGGTCGCAACAGACGGGGGAGGGCATGCAAGACCTCCACCACACTCAGCTCTAAGCGAATCGTCCGTCGTCCATCCTTACCGACTTGGAAGAAACCCATTATCCTCCGAAGGTCTCGCTGCCAAGTCCCCACCGTCATCCGCCGAGGCTATCTCCAACTGTTCACCAAAGAGTGTCTCAAGTTCTGCGCCTCCCAGCAGGAGGCCGGGGAGAAGGCGCTGAACGAGGAGAAGGTGGCCTACGACTGCAGCCCCAAGAAGAACATGTACCTCCATGTGGTCCTGAACACCCTCAAGAGACTGAAGGGCCTGACCCCCAGCTCCATGCCGGGCCTCAGCAGGGCCGCCCTGTACAGCCGCCTCCAGGAGTTCCTGCTCACCCAGGACCAGCTCAAGGAGAACGGCTACCCCTTCCCGCACCCCGAGCGGCCCGGAGGCGCCGTCCTCTTCACTGGCCAGGGGAAGGGGCCCGGCGACTCCTCCTGCAGGGTCTGCTGCCGTTGTGGCACCGACTACCTGGTGTCCTCCTCGGGCCGCTGTCTACGCGACCAGTTGTGTTATTATCACTGGGGGCGGGTCCGCTCCAGCCAAGTGGCTGGAGGCCGGGTTAGCCAGTACACCTGCTGTGCAGCTGCTCCTGGCTCAGTGGGCTGCCAGGTGGCAAAGCAGCACGTGCGGGACGGCCGCAAGGAGAGCCTCCATGGCTTCGTGAAGACCTTCAAGAAAGAGTTTTCCACAGACGCTTATCCAGGAATCTACGCCTTGGACTGTGAGATGTGCTACACAACGCATGGCCTGGAGTTGACCCGCGTCACCGTGGTGGACGCCGACATGCAAGTGGTGTACGACACCTTCGTCAAGCCCGACAACGAGATCGTGGACTACAACACCAGGTTTTCCGGAGTGACCGAGGCCGACGTCGCCAAGACGAGCGTCACGTTGCCCGAAGTCCAAGCCATCCTGCTGAGCTTTTTCAGCGCCCAAACCATCCTCATCGGGCACAGCCTGGAGAGCGATCTGCTGGCCCTCAAGCTGATCCACAGCACCGTGGTGGACACGGCCGTGCTCTTCCCGCACTACCTGGGTTTCCCCTACAAGCGTTCCCTCAGGAATCTCGCGGCCGACTACCTGGGACAGATCATCCAGGACAGCCAGGACGGCCACAACTCCAGCGAGGACGCAAACGCCTGCCTGCAGCTGGCGATGTGGAAGGTTCGACAGCGCGCCCAGATCCAGCCACGCCACCGGTCCGCCTCTCCCGCCGCCCTGGCCTGTCCTGAGCCCCAGGCCTCTTCCCAAACTGCCATCGATCCCGAGAGCTAGCCCTGTCCACCTCGCCACAAAGCGAAAGAAACTGGAGCAGCCGGCGGCAGGAGAGGGCCAAAAGCCAAGACTAACCCCGACCCCGGACTCCCAGTCCCCCGGAGTCCCTGCCGCGGGCCGTCGTCCCTGTCCCCATCCCTCTGCCCCTCCCAGACCTCTGTCCTTCCACCAATGGGCTCCCCGAGGCCCCAGCCGCCACTCCCAGTCCCCGGAGACCCTGCCGCCGCCCCTGGCGCCTGTGCCCATCCCTCTGCCCCTCCCAGACCTCTGGCCTTCCACCACTAGCCTCCCCCAGCCCACCTGGACTTCCCCGGCCTCTGACAACAAGGCCAGCCCCCAGGCCCACCAGCCTCCTGATCGTCTTCGTTCTTGGGCCTCTTCCCCTTCTGTGGGGCTGTCTGAACCTCCCCTCCCCCACCCGATTTTTCCCCCGCCCCCGGGGCAGGCGCAGAATAAATGTCTGTATGAAGTTAAAAATTAAAAATAAAAAAAAAGCTAAAAACAACTCAAAGTCCTTTGCTTTTGAATGTGCGCTTACCTGGTTTTCTCTAGAGGCACCACTGTGAGGTGGCTCAAGCCCTTAGGCTCTGGAGTTAGACATCTGGGTTCCCATTCCAATTCCACCACTTACTAGCTTTGTCATATTGGACGCATAACTTTTTTGCGCTTCTACTTCTTGATCTTTCAAGTGTCATCAGAAGATAATTAGACACCCACACAATAGCAATGGGAGATTTTAACACCCCACCGTCAACATGAAACAGATCAACGAGACAGAAAGTTGAAAAGGATATCCAGGAACTGAACTTAGCTCTGCACCAAGCAGACCGAATAGACATCTACATTAACTCTCCACCCCAAATAAACAGAATATACATTCTTCTCAGCACCACATCACACTTATTCCAAAACTGACCACATAGTTGGAAGGAAAGCACTCCTCCGCAAATGCAAAAGAACAGAAATTACAACCAACTGTCTCTCAGACCACAGGGCAGTCAAACTGGACCTCAGGATGAAGAAACTCACTCAAAACCGCTCAACTACACGGAAACGGAGCAATCTGCTCCTGAGTGACTACTGGGTACATAGCGAAATGAAGACAGAATAAAGATGTTCTTTGAAACCAATGAGAACAAAGACACAACATACCAGAATCTCTGGGATACATTGAAAGCAGTGTGTAGAGGGAAACGTAGCATTAAATGCCCACAAGAGAAAGCAGGAAAGATCTAAAATGGACACCCTCACGTCCCAATTCAAAGAATCAGGGAAGCAAGAGCAAACACCATGCCTGAATCAGTCAGTCAACTTCCAACAGGGCTCCAAGAGAGAATGAACCACCATGCCTCTTTAAATCCACGTTTCTATTTGGAATCTTCAATGAGAGATGAGACACTAAGCAGCTAGTTTTGGTGGAATGGCTGATTTTGTCAATGTTTTCGGTGTGTGAGTGTGTGTGTGTGTGTATGTATAGATAACTAAATTAAACTGATAATCTGGATGCTTACATTTCCATTCATTTAATTTGTGTATGTGAGCCCACGCACACGTATATACACACACACTAACACTTCCAGAACACTGACTTAGTGAAGAACTGGATTTCCAGTGTGTCAGACAAATTTCAGAAAGCGCTGAAGAAGGGCATTTCTGATGGATTTCACCGTTCCTGGAATTTTACTTTCCTTTATAACTTACAGTTCTTCTCTGGAGATTTAATAGATAAAAGTCTTTTGCAGTGTACGTTATTTCATTTTATTTTTATAATTTATTTCAATTGTCATTTTAAATTGACAAATAAAAATGATATATATTTATGGTGTACAACATGATGTTTCATATATGTATACATTGTGGAATGACACAAAAATCAAGCTAATTAACACATTCGTTTCCTCACATACTGATTTTATGGTGATGAGAACATGTTTCAAATCTACTCTGATAACACATTTCAAGTATACAGTACATAGTTACCCACTGTCGTTGCCGTGCTGTTCAACATATCTCTAGAACTATTCGTATCTGAAATTTTGTATCATTAGACTAACATCTCCCAATCCCTCCCCGGCCCCTGCCTCGGGTAAGCAGCGTTCTGCTCTCTACGACTCTGAGTTCCACTTTTTTACATTGCACATAGAAGTGAGATCGTGCAGTATTTGTATTTCTGTGTTTGCTTTTTAAAACTTTATGATGTATTGATGTATTTTTTCAGACAGTGTCGGAGTCTGTCACCAAGGCTGGAGTACAGTGACACAAACACGGCTCACCACGGCCTCCACCTCCCGGGGTCAAGAGATCCTCCCACTTCAGCCTCCTGAGTAGCTAGGACTACAGGCGTCCAACACCACACCTGGCTAATTTTTGTATTTTTTGTAGAGATGGTTGATCTCCAACTCCTGGGCTCAACTCTTCCTCCTCCCTTCTCCTCCCAAAGTCCTGGGATTACAGGCCTGAGCCACTGTGTCTGGCCTTTGCTTTATTTCACACAGTAGAACATCCTCTAGGCTCATTCATGTTGCTAATGATAAGATTTCTTTCTTTTTCAAGGCTGAATAGGATTCTATTGGATATATGTACCTATATAGATAGATAGATAGATAGATATACATTTATTATTATTGTTTTGGGGGGGATATGGTTTCGCTCGTGTTCCCCAGGCTGGAGTGCAGTGGCATGATTTCGGCTCACTACAACCTCTGCCTCCCAGGCTGAAGTGATTCTCCTGCCTCAGCTGAGATTAAAGGCATGTCCCATCATGTGCGGCCAATTTTGTGTTTCTAGGAGAGATGGGTTTTCACCATGTTGGCCAGGCTGGTCTCGAACTCCAACAATTCTACTTCAACTATTTATTGGATACAAATATTTATGTGTGAGAAACAAGATTTTCAAGAGTGAAAGATTTAAAAACGACTTAATTGTACATCAGTAAGAGGCTGGCTAACTAAATCAGAGTACGTTCATCCTTACAGAAGAATACTATGCAGCTAGAACAAAACCAAATGGAGGAAACTCTTCCAAATGGTAACTTGGAATGATGTTCAAGACTTATTGTAAAATAAGTTTACAGTAAGGTGTAAGGTACCTTATGGCAAAATTCTCTCAGAAATGTGTGTGTGGATTTCAAGTCATCCCAGTCCTAGAACATTGTGCTCTTTAGAGATGCCATACCTGTCTTTCCGTTTGTAATATCAAAGCAGTAATATCTTCTCTGGAGGCTTGTTGGGTGAATTGAATGGAAGAAAGTTAAGGAGGTAGCAGAACCATTGCTGTTTCCCCTCCATAGCCCTGCCACCCACTAAAGAAAGTTGGATGAGATTACTTAATGATTTCCCATTAAGTTGTATTTCCAAATATCATGATTACCATTTGAATGTAGTTGGTATGGAGCTTCGTGAGTGTGTGCTTCGTTTATTATGCATCACGTTCAGCTCCTTGTTATTTGCCTCCTAGTTATCATAGTAAAACTCTACTCCTCTACTCCGAGGAGCCCCTACCATCCGTATCGTCACTTTCCGGCCCAGCACTCTTCATGCTCGTTCGTTTAAAGTATTCTACATTGGGCAAATGAATCTTGGAATGCAAAAGCTACTGAATTTAGCGAGTTTGTGGAGGCGTTCCCACCGATCAGCAAGGTGGAGTTCCACACACCCGATGACTGCACAACTCCTATAAGGCAGCAATATGCTGCAAACCCAGACGGCCACTCTTCTCACCCCTCGTCCCTTTGCTGTTCTGGATAATGAGGTCAATAGTCACCTAGGCAACTTGCAAAACTAACTGAAATGGAGAAAGGCCTTCCGGCTGGTGACTAGCCGAGGTCCACCTGGCCCCAATAAGCTGCTGAACAAGAAGGGCTGCCAGAAATTTCCCCCTAGGGAATTTGGTGGAGACGAAGACCTGCTCACTGGACAACGGTTCCTCCCAGGATACCGCCAAGCTGAAGAAGCGGGCTCTGAGCCACCCCCTTTCACCCTCCTTTTCCCCACCCTGGCCTGGTGAAGGTGCGCGTCAGGATGTGGACTACTGAGCCCTAAAGAAACAAGTCCTTCCACTTTGACCCCACGGAGGATTGCCTGTGCGGATCTTCAACGAGTCTACCAGTGTCTAGACACGGGAGCAGTTCTGTCTGGCACAGCAGCTCCCTCAAGGAAGACAAGAGTGAGGAGAAAGGAAACTCAAGTCTGACCATTCTGTCCTGGGAGACAAGAGGAGGATCTCATCTCTCATCTTTCCAAGCAAGGCAACGAGACTTTCTCTCATCTTTCCAAGCAAGGCAAGGAGACTTTTTCTCATGAGGAAACAAAAAGAAGTTGGAAGGAACGAAACCAGCCTGGAAGGTGAATTCCTAAGGATTGCCCATTGAAACTGACAAAATGGCCCTTGTTTGACGAGAGGAATCAGCAGAGCATTGATGTGGTCAAAAAGGACTCGAGTGAGACTTTCCCAGCACGTTTCTACCAAAGCTTTGTCTAAGTTTCGCAAAACACTCTCCTAATAAGCAGATGTTTGGCTCTTCAGAAAGTCAACATGCAAAATGCCTTGAGCGTCCCATAACACTGATGCCATGATGTTGCCTTTGGTCTGCCCTCCTTTTCCTTTGACTGGACCACTGCCATCTCTTGGTAGCCATCGCTTTGATGACGCTTTGTCTTCAGGATCATATTGGCAAAGCCATGTTCCAAATTCCGGTTACAATTTGTCAAAGAGGTGCCCCAGGATCGTGATCCCTCCTGTTGAAAATTTCCACTGATAGCTCTCGTCGTCACTGCAGCTGATCTGGGCACAATGGTTTTCACAGCCACTGCAGGATTCATCTTCCACATCTTCTCATCTCTTCTTGAAACAAGCCATACCTCCGTAAAGAGTTGATTTCTTTGGGCTAGTGTCCTTAGAAGCTTTTCTTCAAACATCAATGATTTCTTCATTCTTCCACCCAAGCTTCACCGTCAGTTGGATGTTTCCTCTTGCTGCAATTTTAGCGGAATTCAAGTTGCACTGATAGGAGGCCTTTTCAGTGGATGTCTCATCCTTCTTAGTGCCTCCAATGAGATCCAGTTCAGAAAGGTTGTAAGAAGTTAGTACATGTTTATTTTAGTGAAAACGAATTGAAATCCATGCATAGATTTCTCACCATGTACATTTTCTATGAACTTTCGGAAGACCCCCTGTACTGAATATTGCCCAAATCCTGGGAGAGAAGTGGATGCGGTCCACTTCCTGTCTTCAGTTTGCCCACAGTGGAGGAGTGCACAGAGCAGGGAAAGGCAGCCCCAGAGAGAGGCATGCCCTCCAGCATGCAGCAGACTGCTGGCCCAGTCCTGGCTCCATGGGCTGCTGTGTGGGCCCAGCAAGCTGACCAACCTCCCTGAACCTTAATTTAATCCTAGGTAGCCCAATTCCACTCGCTATTATAGGACTGCTGTGCAGGGACAGTCAATTAACTTAAGAAAAGGAACCTAGCTCCAAGGTTGGCAACCGGGAATTCCAGTTGATTCCATGGGCGGACCCCCTGAGGAATTCCCAAGCTGAAGTCTCGTGGAAGATGAGGTTCAGTGTGACTAGACTGAAGCACCAATCCAATGAAGGGGAAGTCCCACCCACTCTGCCCTGTGCCTGTATAAAGGTGAGGCGGGGCGGCCGCGCCACTCATTGAAGCCGCCAGTTGGGAGAGGAGCAGAGCCAGGCCGGTGCTCCCGAAGGCAGCAAGATGTTGCGAGCCACAGCTCCCTGCTGGTTCCCACCTGCATACCCAGAAGCTAAGAAGGTGGCCGAGGAGGCGGCCCACGAGGCAAGCCGCCATTTGGGAGAGGAGCAGAGCCAGGTCGGTGTTCCCGAAGGCAGCAAGATGTTGCGAGCCACAGCTCCCTGCTGGTTCCCACTTGCATGCCCAGAAGCCAAGAAGGTGGCCGAGGAGGCGGCCCACGAGGCAAGCCGCCATTTGGGAGAGGAGCAGAGCCAGGTCGGTGTTCCCGAACGCAGCAAGATGTTGCGAGCCACAGCTCCCTGCTGGTTCCCACCTGCATGCCCAGAAGCCAAGAAGGTGGCCGAGGAGGCGGCCCTCGAGGCAAGCCGCCAGTTGGGAGAGGAGCAGAGCCAGGCCGATGCTCCCGAAGGCAGCAAGATGTTGCGAGCCACAGCTCCCTGCTGGTTCCCACCTGCATACCCAGAAGCTAAGAAGGTGGCCGAGGAGGCGCCCCACGAGGCAAGCCGCCATTTGGGGGTGGAGCAGAGCCAGGTCGGTGTTCCCGAAGGCAGCAAGATGCTGCGAGCCACAGCTCCCTGCTGGTTCCCTCCTGCATACCCAGAAGCCAAGAAGGTGGCCGAGGAGGCGGCCCTTGAGGCTCCAGAATTCCCACTGCCCTCTCATCAGCCTGCCCAGAGCTTCGGGCTCTGCGTGCCCCAGATGCACAACCAGGCCTCAGCACTCGTGGACATCCGGGCGGAGCCCCAGAATAGGGGTCCGGCGGTGCCCCCAGCGTGGCCCAAGATGGCGACGGAGGCGTGGTACTTCCCCGCGCAGAGGGGGTCGGCCTGCTGCTTGCCAGCCGCCCCAAGGCTGACAGAGAGGCCCTGTGGAGTCCGCATCTCAGCCCCCAGGGAGAGGAAGAGGATCGCCCACTTTCCCAGCCCCTGCTTGGTCGCAGGTCGCACCGATGCCAAGAGAACCCGGGTGGCCGGCAGCAGCCAACGCTCCAATGGCTCCAGGGTCGGCACACAGCCACGGAAGACTGGTCGCAACAGACGGGGGAGGGCATGCGAGACCTCCACCACACTCAGCTCTAAGCGAATCGTCCGTCGTCCATCCTTACCGACTTGGAAGAAACCCATTATCCTCCGAAGGTCTCGCTGCCAAGTCCCCACCGTCATCCGCCGAGGCTATCTCCAACTGTTCACCAAAGAGTGTCTCAAGTTCTGCGCCTCCCAGCAGGAGGCCGAGGAGAAGGCGCTGAACGAGGAGAAGGTGGCCTACGACTGCAGCCCCAACAAGAACATGTACCTGAATGTGGTCCTGAACACCCTCAAGAGACTGAAGGGCCTGACCCCCAGCTCCATGCCGGGCCTCAGCAGGGCCGCCCTGTACAGCCGCCTCCAGGAGTTCCTGCTCACCCAGGACCAGCTCAAGGAGAACGGCTACCCCTTCCCGCACCCCGAGCGGCCCGGAGGCGCCGTCCTCTTCACTGGCCAGGGGAAGGGGCCCGGCGACTCCTCCTGCAGGGTCTGCTGCCGTTGTGGCACCGACTACCTGGTGTCCTCCTCGGGCCGCTGTCTACGCGACCAGTTGTGTTATTATCACTGGGGGCGGGTCCGCTCCAGCCAAGTGGCTGGAGGCCGGGTTAGCCAGTACACCTGCTGTGCAGCTGCTCCTGGCTCAGTGGGCTGCCAGGTGGCAAAGCAGCACGTGCGGGACGGCCGCAAGGAGAGCCTCCATGGCTTCGTGAAGACCTTCAAGAAAGAGTTTTCCACAGACGCTTATCCAGGAATCTACGCCTTGGACTGTGAGATGTGCTACACAACGCATGGCCTGGAGTTGACCCGCGTCACCGTGGTGGACGCCGACATGCAAGTGGTGTACGACACCTTCGTCAAGCCCGACAACGAGATCGTGGACTACAACACCAGGTTTTCCGGAGTGACCGAGGCCGACGTCGCCAAGACGAGCGTCACGTTGCCCGAAGTCCAAGCCATCCTGCTGAGCTTTTTCAGCGCCCAAACCATCCTCATCGGGCACAGCCTGGAGAGCGATCTGCTGGCCCTCAAGCTGATCCACAGCACCGTGGTGGACACGGCCGTGCTCTTCCCGCACTACCTGGGTTTCCCCTACAAGCGTTCCCTCAGGAATCTCGCGGCCGACTACCTGGGACAGATCATCCAGGACAGCCAGGACCGCCACAACTCCAGCGAGGACGCAAACGCCTGCCTGCAGCTGGCGATGTGGAAGGTTCGACAGCGCGCCCAGATCCAGCCACGCCACCGGTCCGCCTCTCCCGCCGCCCTGGCCTGTCCTGAGCCCCAGGCCTCTTCCCAAACTGCCATCGATCCCGAGAGCTAGCCCTGTCCACCTCGCCACAAAGCGAAAGAAACTGGAGCAGCCGGCGGCAGGAGAGGGCCAAAAGCCAAGACTAACCCCGACCCCGGACTCCCAGTCCCCCGGAGTCCCTGCCGCGGGCCGTCGTCCCTGTCCCCATCCCTCTGCCCCTCCCAGACCTCTGTCCTTCCACCAATGGGCTCCCCGAGGCCCCAGCCGCCACTCCCAGTCCCCGGAGACCCTGCCGCCGCCCCTGGCGCCTGTGCCCATCCCTCTGCCCCTCCCAGACCTCTGGCCTTCCACCACTAGCCTCCCCCAGCCCACCTGGACTTCCCCGGCCTCTGACAACAAGGCCAGCCCCCAGGCCCACCAGCCTCCTGATCGTCTTCGTTCTTGGGCCTCTTCCCCTTCTGTGGGGCTGTCTGAACCTCCCTTCCCCCACCCGATTTTTCCCCCACCCCCGGGGCAGGCGCAGAATAAATGTCTGTATGAAGTTAAAAATTAAAAATAAAAAAAAAGCTAAAAACCACTGAAAGTCCTTTGCTTTTGAATGTGCGCTTACCTGGTTTTCTCTAGAGGCACCACTGTGAGGTGGCTCAAGCGCTTAGGCTCTGGAGTTAGACATCTGGGTTCCCATTCCAATTCCACCACTTACTAGCTTTGTCATATTGGACGCATAACTTTTTTGCGCTTCTACTTCTTGATCTTTCAAGTGTCATCAGAAGATAATTAGACACCCACACAATAGCAATGGGAGATTTTAACACCCCACCGTCAACATGAAACAGATCAACGAGACAGAAAGTTGAAAAGGATATCCAGGAACTGAACTTAGCTCTGCACCAAGCAGACCGAATAGACATCTACATTAACTCTCCACCCCAAATCAACAGAATATACATTCTTCTCAGCACCACATCACACTTATTCCAAAACTGACCACATAGTTGGAAGGAAAGCACTCCTCCGCAAATGCAAAAGAACAGAAATTACAACCAACTGTCTCTCAGACCACAGGGCAGTCAAACTGGACCTCAGGATGAAGAAACTCACTCAAAACCGCTCAACTACACGGAAACGGAGCAATCTGCTCCTGAGTGACTACTGGGTACATAGCGAAATGAAGACAGAATAAAGATGTTCTTTGAAACCAATGAGAACAAAGACACAACATACCAGAATCTCTGGGATACATTGAAAGCAGTGTGTAGAGGGAAACGTAGCATTAAATGCCCACAAGAGAAAGCAGGAAAGATCTAAAATGGACACCCTCACGTCCCAATTCAAAGAATCAGGGAAGCAAGAGCAAACACCATGCCTGAATCAGTCAGTCAACTTCCAACAGGGCTCCAAGAGAGAATGAACCACCATGCCTCTTTAAATCCACGTTTCTATTTGGAATCTTCAATGAGAGATGAGACACTAAGCAGCTAGTTTTGGTGGAATGGCTGATTTTGTCAATGTTTTCGGTGTGTGAGTGTGTGTGTGTGTGTGTATGTATAGATAACTAAATTAAACTGATAATCTGGATGCTTACATTTCCATTCATTTAATTTGTGTATGTGAGCCCACGCACACGTATATACACACACACTAACACTTCCAGAACACTGACTTAGTGAAGAACTGGATTTCCAGTGTGTCAGACAAATTTCAGAAAGCGCTGAAGAAGGGCATTTCTGATGGATTTCACCGTTCCTGGAATTTTACTTTCCTTTATAACTTACAGTTCTTCTCTGGAGATTTAATAGATAAAAGTCTTTTGCAGTGTACGTTATTTCATTTTATTTTTATAATTTATTTAAATTGTCATTTTAAATTGACAAATAAAAATGATATATATTTATGGTGTACAACATGATGTTTCATATATGTATACATTGTGGAATGACACAAAAATCAAGCTAATTAACACATTCGTTTCCTCACATACTGATTTTATGGTGATGAGAACATGTTTCAAATCTACTCTGATAGCACATTTCAAGTATACAGTACATAGTTACCCACTGTCGTTGCCGTGCTGTTCAACATATCTCTAGAACTATTCGTATCTGAAATTTTGTATCATTAGACTAACATCTCCCAATCCCTCCCCGGCCCCTGCCTCGGGTAAGCAGCGTTCTGCTCTCTACGACTCTGAGTTCCACTTTTTTACATTGCACATAGAAGTGAGATCGTGCAGTATTTGTATTTCTGTGTTTGCTTTTTAAAACTTTATGATGTATTGATGTATTTTTTCAGACAGTGTCGGAGTCTGTCACCAAGGCTGGAGTACAGTGACACAAACACGGCTCACCACGGCCTCCACCTCCCGGGGTCAAGAGATCCTCCCACTTCAGCCTCCTGAGTAGCTAGGACTACAGGCGTCCAACACCACACCTGGCTAATTTTTGTATATTTTGTAGAGATGGTTGATCTCCAACTCCTGGGCTCAACTCTTCCTCCTCCCTTCTCCTCCCAAAGTCCTGGGATTACAGGCCTGAGCCACTGTGTCTGGCCTTTGCTTTATTTCACACAGTAGAACATCCTCTAGGCTCATTCATGTTGCTAATGATAAGATTTCTTTCTTTTTCAAGGCTGAATAGGATTCTATTGGATATATGTACCTATATAGATAGATAGATAGATAGATATACATTTATTATTATTGTTTTGGGGGGGATATGGTTTCGCTCGTGTTCCCCAGGCTGGAGTGCAGTGGCATGATTTCTGCTCACTACAACCTCTGCCTCCCAGGCTGAAGTGATTCTCCTGCCTCAGCTGAGATTAAAGGCATGTCCCATCATGTGCGGCCAATTTTGTGTTTCTAGGAGAGATGGGTTTTCACCATGTTGGCCAGGCTGGTCTCGAACTCCAACAATTCTACTTCAACTATTTATTGGATACAAATATTTATGTGTGAGAAACAAGATTTTCAAGAGTGAAAGATTTAAAAACGACTTAATTGTACATCAGTAAGAGGCTGGCTAACTAAATCAGAGTACGTTCATCCTTACAGAAGAATACTATGCAGCTAGAACAAAACCAAATGGAGGAAACTCTTCCAAATGGTAACTTGGAATGATGTTCAAGACTTATTGTAAAATAAGTTTACAGTAAGGTGTAAGGTACCTTATGGCAAAATTCTCTCAGAAATGTGTGTGTGGATTTCAAGTCATCCCAGTCCTAGAACATTGTGCTCTTTAGAGATGCCATACCTGTCTTTCCCTTTGTAATATCAAAGCAGTAATATCTTCTCTGGAGGCTTGTTGGGTGAATTTAATGGAAGAAAGTTAAGGAGGTAGCAGAACCATTGCTGTTTCCCCTCCATAGCCCTGCCACCCACTAAAGAAAGTTGGATGAGATTACTTAATGATTTCCCATTAAGTTGTATTTCCAAATATCATGATTACCATTTGAATGTAGTTGGTATGGAGCTTCGTGAGTGTGTGCTTCGTTTATTATGCATCACGTTCAGCTCCTTGTTATTTGCCTCCTAGTTATCATAGTAAAACTCTACTCCTCTACTCCGAGGAGCCCCTACCATCCGTATCGTCACTTTCCGGCCCAGCACTCTTCATGCTCGTTCGTTTAAAGTATTCTACATTGGGCAAATGAATCTTGGAAGGCAAAAGCTACTGAATTTAGCGAGTTTGTGGAGGCGTTCCCACCGATCAGCAAGGTGGAGTTCCACACACCCGATGACTGCACAACTCCTATAAGGCAGCAATATGCTGCAAACCCAGACGGCCACTCTTCTCACCCCTCGTCCCTTTGCTGTTCTGGATAATGAGGTCAATAGTCACCTAGGCAACTTGCAAAACTAACTGAAATGGAGAAAGGCCTTCCGGCTGGTGACTAGCCGAGGTCCACCTGGCCCCAATAAGCTGCTGAACAAGAAGGGCTGCCAGAAATTTCCCCCTAGGGAATTTGGTGGAGACGAAGACCTGCTCACTGGACAACGGTTCCTCCCAGGATACCGCCAAGCTGAAGAAGCGGGCTCTGAGCCACCCCCTTTCACCCTCCTTTTCCCCACCCTGGCCTGGTGAAGGTGCGCGTCAGGATGTGGACTACTGAGCCCTAAAGAAACAAGTCCTTCCACTTTGACCCCACGGAGGATTGCCTGTGCGGATCTTCAACGAGTCTACCAGTGTCTAGACACGGGAGCAGTTCTGTCTGGCACAGCAGCTCCCTCAAGGAAGACAAGAGTGAGGAGAAAGGAAACTCAAGTCTGACCATTCTGTCCTGGGAGACAAGAGGAGGATCTCATCTCTCATCTTTCCAAGCAAGGCAACGAGACTTTCTCTCATCTTTCCAAGCAAGGCAAGGAGACTTTTTCTCATGAGGAAACAAAAAGAAGTTGGAAGGAACGAAACCAGCCTGGAAGGTGAATTCCTAAGGATTGCCCATTGAAACTGACAAAATGGCCCTTGTTTGACGAGAGGAATGAGCAGAGCATTGATGTGGTCAAAAAGGACTCGAGTGAGACTTTCCCAGCACGTTTCTACCAAAGCTTTGTCTAAGTTTCGCAAAACACTCTCCTAATAAGCAGATGTTTGGCTCTTCAGAAAGTCAACATGCAAAATGCCTTGAGCGTCCCATAACACTGATGCCATGATGTTGCCTTTGGTCTGCCCTCCTTTTCCTTTGACTGGACCACTGCCATCTCTTGGTAGCCATCGCTTTGATGACGCTTTGTCTTCAGGATCATATTGGCAAAGCCATGTTCCAAATTCCGGTTACAATTTGTCAAACAGGTGCCCCAGGATCGTGATCCCTCCTGTTGAAAATTTCCACTGATAGCTCTCGTCGTCACTGCAGCTGATCTGGGCACAATGGTTTTCACAGCCACTGCAGGATTCATCTTCCACATCTTCTCATCTCTTCTTGAAACAAGCCATACCTCCGTAAAGAGTTGATTTCTTTGGGCTAGTGTCCTTAGAAGCTTTTCTTCAAACATCAATGATTTCTTCATTCTTCCACCCAAGCTTCACCGTCAGTTGGATGTTTCCTCTTGCTGCAATTTTAGCGGAATTCAAGTTGCACTGATAGGAGGCCTTTTCAGTGGATGTCTCATCCTTCTTAGTGCCTCCAATGAGATCCAGTTCAGAAAGGTTGTAAGAAGTTAGTACATGTTTATTTTAGTGAAAACGAATTGAAATCCATGCATAGATTTCTCACCATGTACATTTTCTATGAACTTTCGGAAGACCCCCTGTACTGAATATTGCCCAAATCCTGGGAGAGAAGTGGATGCGGTCCACTTCCTGTCTTCAGTTTGCCCACAGTGGAGGAGTGCACAGAGCAGGGAAAGGCAGCCCCAGAGAGAGGCATGCCTTCCAGCATGCAGCAGTCTGCTGGCCCAGTCCTGGCTCCATGGGTTGCTGTGTGGGCCCAGCAAGCTGACCAACCTCCCTGAACCTTAATTTAATCCTAGGTAGCCCAATTCCACTCGCTATTATAGGACTGCTGTGCAGGGACAGTCAATTAACTTCAGAAAAGGAACCTAGCTCCAAGGTTGGCAACCGGGAATTCCAGTTGATTCCATGGGCGGACCCCGTGAGGAATTCCCAAGCTGAAGTCTCGTGAAAGATGAGGTTCAGTGTGACTAGACTGAAGCACCAATCCAATGAAGGGGAAGTCCCACCCACTCTGCCCTGTGCCTGTATAAAGGTGAGGCGGGGCGGCCGCGCCACTCATTGAAGCCGCCAGTTGGGAGAGGAGCAGAGCCAGGCCGGTGCTCCCGAAGGCAGCAAGATGTTGCGAGCCACAGCTCCCTGCTGGTTCCCACCTGCATACCCAGAAGCTAAGAAGGTGGCCGAGGAGGCGGCCCACGAGGCAAGCCGCCATTTGGGAGAGGAGCAGAGCCAGGTCGGTGTTCCCCAAGGCAGCAAGATGTTGCGAGCCACAGCTCCCTGCTGGTTCCCACCTGCATGCCCAGAAGCTAAGAAGGTGGCCGAGGAGGCGGCCCTCGAGGCAAGCCGCCAGTTGGGAGAGGAGCAGAGCCAGGCCGGTGCTCCCGAAGGCAGCAAGTTGCTGCGAGCCACAGCTCCCTGCTGGTTCCCTCCTGCATACCCAGAAGCCAAGAAGGTGGCCGAGGAGGCGGCCCTCGAGGCTCCAGAATTCCCACTGCCCTCTCATCAGCCTGCCCAGAGCTTCGGGCTCTGCGTGCCCCAGATGCACAACCAGGCCTCAGCACTCGTGGACATCCGGGCGGAGCCCCAGAATAGGGGTCCGGCGGTGCCCCCAGCGTGGCCCAAGATGGCGACGGAGGCGTGGTACTTCCCCGCGCAGAGGGGGTCGGCCTGCTGCTTGCCAGCCGCCCCAAGGCTGACAGAGAGGCCCTGTGGAGTCCGCATCTCAGCCCCCAGGGAGAGGAAGAGGATCGCCCACTTTCCCAGCCCCTGCTTGGTCTCAGGTCGCACCGATGCCAAGAGAACCCGGGTGGCCGGCAGCAGCCAACGCTCCAATGGCTCCAGGGTCGGCACACAGCCACGGAAGACTGGTCGCAACAGACGGGGGAGGGCATGCAAGACCTCCACCACACTCAGCTCTAAGCGAATCGTCCGTCGTCCATCCTTACCGACTTGGAAGAAACCCATTATCCTCCGAAGGTCTCGCTGCCAAGTCCCCACCGTCATCCGCCGAGGCTATCTCCAACTGTTCACCAAAGAGTGTCTCAAGTTCTGCGCCTCCCAGCAGGAGGCCGAGGAGAAGGCGCTGAACGAGGAGAAGGTGGCCTACGACTGCAGCCCCAACAAGAACATGTACCTGAATGTGGTCCTGAACACCCTCAAGAGACTGAAGGGCCTGACCCCCAGCTCCATGCCGGGCCTCAGCAGGGCCGCCCTGTACAGCCGCCTCCAGGAGTTCCTGCTCACCCAGGACCAGCTCAAGGAGAACGGCTACCCCTTCCCGCACCCCGAGCGGCCCGGAGGCGCCGTCCTCTTCACTGGCCAGGGGAAGGGGCCCGGCGACTCCTCCTGCAGGGTCTGCTGCCGTTGTGGCACCGACTACCTGGTGTCCTCCTCGGGCCGCTGTCTACGCGACCAGTTGTGTTATTATCACTGGGGGCGGGTCCGCTCCAGCCAAGTGGCTGGAGGCCGGGTTAGCCAGTACACCTGCTGTGCAGCTGCTCCTGGCTCAGTGGGCTGCCAGGTGGCGAAGCAGCACGTGCGGGACGGCCGCAAGGAGAGCCTCCATGGCTTCGTGAAGACCTTCAAGAAAGAGTTTTCCACAGACGCTTATCCAGGAATCTACGCCTTGGACTGTGAGATGTGCTACACCACGCATGGCCTGGAGCTGACCCGCGTCACCGTGGTGGACGCCGACATGCAAGTGGTGTACGACACCTTCGTCAAGCCCGACAACGAGATCGTGGACTACAACACCAGGTTTTCCGGAGTGACCGAGGCCGACGTCGCCAAGACGAGCGTCACGTTGCCCGAAGTCCAAGCCATCCTGCTGAGCTTTTTCAGCGCCCAAACCATCCTCATCGGGCACAGCCTGGAGAGCGATCTGCTGGCCCTCAAGCTGATCCACAGCACCGTGGTGGACACGGCCGTGCTCTTCCCGCACTACCTGGGTTTCCCCTACAAGCGTTCCCTCAGGAATCTCGCGGCCGACTACCTGGGACAGATCATCCAGGACAGCCAGGACGGCCACAACTCCAGCGAGGACGCAAACGCCTGCCTGCAGCTGGCGATGTGGAAGGTTCGACAGCGCGCCCAGATCCAGCCACGCCACCGGTCCGCCTCTCCCGCCGCCCTGGCCTGTCCTGAGCCCCAGGCCTCTTCCCAAACTGCCATCGATCCCGAGAGCTAGCCCTGTCCACCTCGCCACAAAGCGAAAGAAACTGGAGCAGCCGGCGGCAGGAGAGGGCCAAAAGCCAAGACTAACCCCGACCCCGGACTCCCAGTCCCCCGGAGTCCCTGCCGCGGGCCGTCGTCCCTGTCCCCATCCCTCTGCCCCTCCCAGACCTCTGTCCTTCCACCAATGGGCTCCCCGAGGCCCCAGCCGCCACTCCCAGTCCCCGGAGACCCTGCCGCCGCCCCTGGCGCCTGTGCCCATCCCTCTGCCCCTCCCAGACCTCTGGCCTTCCACCACTAGCCTCCCCCAGCCCACCTGGACTTCCCCGGCCTCTGACAACAAGGCCAGCCCCCAGGCCCACCAGCCTCCTGATCGTCTTCGTTCTTGGGCCTCTTCCCCTTCTGTGGGGCTGTCTGAACCTCCCCTCCCCCACCCGATTTTTCCCCCGCCCCCGGGGCAGGCGCAGAATAAATGTCTGTATGAAGTTAAAAATTAAAAATAAAAAAAAAGCTAAAAACAACTCAAAGTCCTTTGCTTTTGAATGTGCGCTTACCTGGTTTTCTCTAGAGGCACCACTGTGAGGTGGCTCAAGCGCTTAGGCTCTGGAGTTAGACATCTGGGTTCCCATTCCAATTCCACCACTGACTAGCTTTGTCATATTGGACGCATAACTTTTTTGCGCTTCTACTTCTTGATCTTTCAAGTGTCATCAGAAGATAATTAGACACCCACACAATAGCAATGGGAGATTTTAACACCCCACCGTCAACATGAAACAGATCAACGAGACAGAAAGTTGAAAAGGATATCCAGGAACTGAACTTAGCTCTGCACCAAGCAGACCGAATAGACATCTACATTAACTCTCCACCCCAAATCAACAGAATATACATTCTTCTCAGCACCACATCACACTTATTCCAAAACTGACCACATAGTTGGAAGGAAAGCACTCCTCCGCAAATGCAAAAGAACAGAAATTACAACCAACTGTCTCTCAGACCACAGGGCAGTCAAACTGGACCTCAGGATGAAGAAACTCACTCAAAACCGCTCAACTACACGGAAACGGAGCAATCTGCTCCTGAGTGACTACTGGGTACATAGCGAAATGAAGACAGAATAAAGATGTTCTTTGAAACCAATGAGAACAAAGACACAACATACCAGAATCTCTGGGATACATTGAAAGCAGTGTGTAGAGGGAAACGTAGCATTAAATGCCCACAAGAGAAAGCAGGAAAGATCTAAAATGGACACCCTCACGTCCCAATTCAAAGAATCAGGGAAGCAAGAGCAAACACCATGCCTGAATCAGTCAGTCAACTTCCAACAGGGCTCCAAGAGAGAATGAACCACCATGCCTCTTTAAATCCACGTTTCTATTTGGAATCTTCAATGAGAGATGAGACACTAAGCAGCTAGTTTTGGTGGAATGGCTGATTTTGTCAATGTTTTCGGTGTGTGAGTGTGTGTGTGTGTGTATGTATAGATAACTAAATTAAACTGATAATCTGGATGCTTACATTTCCATTCATTTAATTTGTGTATGTGAGCCCACGCACACGTATATACACACACACTAACACTTCCAGAACACTGACTTAGTGAAGAACTGGATTTCCAGTGTGTCAGACAAATTTCAGAAAGCACTGAAGAAGGGCATTTCTGATGGATTTCACCGTTCCTGGAATTTTACTTTCCTTTATAACTTACAGTTCTTCTCTGGAGATTTAATAGATAAAAGTCTTTTGCAGTGTACGTTATTTCATTGTATTTTTATAATTTATTTCAATTGTCATTTTAAATTGACAAATAAAAATGATATATATTTATGGTGTACAACATGATGTTTCATATATGTATACATTGTGGAATGACACAAAAATCAAGCTAATTAACACATTCGTTTCCTCACATACTGATTTTATGGTGATGAGAACATGTTTCAAATCTACTCTGTTAGCACATTTCAAGTATACAGTACATAGTTACCCACTGTAGTTGCCGTGCTGTTCAACATATCTCTAGAACTATTCGTATCTGAAATTTTGTATCATTAGACTAACATCTCCCAATCCCTCCCCGGCCCCTGCCTCGGGTAAGCAGCGTTCTGCTCTCTACGACTCTGAGTTCCACTTTTTTACATTGCACATAGAAGTGAGATCGTGCAGTATTTGTATTTCTGTGTTTGCTTTTTAAAACTTTATGATGTATTGATGTATTTTTTCAGACAGTGTCGGAGTCTGTCACCAAGGCTGGAGTACAGTGACACAAACACGGCTCACCACGGCCTCCACCTCCCGGGGTCAAGAGATCCTCCCACTTCAGCCTCCTGAGTAGCTAGGACTACAGGCGTCCAACACCACACCTGGCTAATTTTTGTATTTTTTGTAGAGATGGTTGATCTCCAACTCCTGGGCTCAACTCTTCCTCCTCCCTTCTCCTCCCAAAGTCCTGGGATTACAGGCCTGAGCCACTGTGTCTGGCCTTTGCTTTATTTCACACACTAGAACATCCTCTAAGCTCATTCATGTTGCTAATGATAAGATTTCTTTCTTTTTCAAGGCTGAATAGGATTCTATTGGATATATGTACCTATATAGATAGATAGATAGATAGATATACATTTATTATTATTGTTTTGGGGGGGATATGGTTTCGCTCGTGTTCCCCAGGCTGGAGTACAGTGGCATGATTTCGGCTCACTACAACCTCTGCCTCCCAGGCTGAAGTGATTCTCCTGCCTCAGCTGAGATTAAAGGCATGTAACATCATGTGCGGCCAATTTTGTGTTTCTAGGAGAGATGGGTTTTCACCATGTTGGCCAGGCTGGTCTCGAACTCCAACAATTCTACTTCAACTATTTATTGGATACAAATATTTATGTGTGAGAAACAAGATTTTCAAGAGTGAAAGATTTAAAAACGACTTAATTGTACATCAGTAAGAGGCTGGCTAACTAAATCAGAGTACGTTCATCCTTACAGAAGAATACTATGCAGCTAGAACAAAACCAAATGGAGGAAACTCTTCCAAATGGTAACTTGGAATGATGTTCAAGACTTATTGTAAAATAAGTTTACAGTAAGGTGTAAGGTACCTTATGGCAAAATTCTCTCAGAAATGTGTGTGTGGATTTCAAGTCATCCCAGTCCTAGAACATTGTGCTCTTTAGAGATGCCATACCTGTCTTTCCCTTTGTAATATCAAAGCAGTAATATCTTCTCTGGAGGCTTGTTGGGTGAATTGAATGGAAGAAAGTTAAGGAGGTAGCAGAACCATTGCTGTTTCCCCTCCATAGCCCTGCCACCCACTAAAGAAAGTTGGATGAGATTACTTAATGATTTCCCATTAAGTTGTATTTCCAAATATCATGATTACCATTTGAATGTAGTTGGTATGGAGCTTCGTGAGTGTGTGCTTCGTTTATTATGCATCACGTTCAGCTCCTTGTTATTTGCCTCCTAGTTATCATAGTAAAACTCTACTCCTCTACTCCGAGGAGCCCCTACCATCCGTATCGTCACTTTCCGGCCCAGCACTCTTCATGCTCGTTCGTTTAAAGTATTCTACATTGGGCAAATGAATCTTGGAAGGCAAAAGCTACTGAATTTAGCGAGTTTGTGGAGGCGTTCCCACCGATCAGCAAGGTGGAGTTCCACACACCCGATGACTGCACAACTCCTATAAGGCAGCAATATGCTGCAAACCCAGACGGCCACTCTTCTCACCCCTCGTCCCTTTGCTGTTCTGGATAATGAGGTCAATAGTCACCTAGGCAACTTGCAAAACTAACTGAAATGGAGAAAGGCCTTCCGGCTGGTGACTAGCCGAGGTCCACCTGGCCCCAATAAGCTGCTGAACAAGAAGGGCTGCCAGAAATTTCCCCCTAGGGAATTTGGTGGAGACGAAGACCTGCTCACTGGACAACGGTTCCTCCCAGGATACCCCCAAGCTGAAGAAGCGGGCTCTGAGCCATCCCCTTTCACCCTCCTTTTCCCCACCCTGGCCTGGTGAAGGTGCGCGTCAGGATGTGGACTACTGAGCCCTAAAGAAACAAGTCCTTCCACTTTGACCCCACGGAGGATTGCCTGTGCGGATCTTCAACGAGTCTACCAGTGTCTAGACACGGGAGCAGTTCTGTCTGGCACAGCAGCTCCCTCAAGGAAGACAAGAGTGAGGAGAAAGGAAACTCAAGTCTGACCATTCTGTCCTGGGAGACAAGAGGAGGATCTCATCTCTCATCTTTCCAAGCAAGGCAACGAGACTTTCTCTCATCTTCCCAAGCAAGGCAAGGAGACTTTTTCTCATGAGGAAACAAAAAGAAGTTGGAAGGAACGAAACCAGCCTGGAAGGTGAATTCCTAAGGATTGCCCATTGAAACTGACAAAATGGCCCTTGTTTGACGAGAGGAAGGAGCAGAGCATTGATGTGGCCAAAAAGGACTCGAGTGAGACTTTCCCAGCACGTTTCTACCAAAGCTTTGTCTAAGTTTCGCAAAACACTCTCCTAATAAGCAGATGTTTGGCTCTTCAGAAAGTCAACATGCAAAATGCCTTGAGCGTCCCATAACACTGATGCCATGATGTTGCCTTTGGTCTGCCCTCCTTTTCCTTTGACTGGACCACTGCCATCTCTTGGTAGCCATCGCTTTGATGACGCTTTGTCTTCAGGATCATATTGGCAAAGCCATGTTCCAAATTCCGGTTACAATTTGTCAAACAGGTGCCCCAGGATCGTGATCCCTCCTGTTGAAAATTTCCACTGATAGCTCTCGTCGTCACTGCAGCTGATCTGGGCACAATGGTTTTCACAGCCACTGCAGGATTCATCTTCCACATCTTCTCATCTCTTCTTGAAACAAGCCATACCTCCGTAAAGAGTTGATTTCTTTGGGCTAGTGTCCTTAGAAGCTTTTCTTCAAACATCAATGATTTCTTCATTCTTCCACCCAAGCTTCACCGTCAATTGGATGTTTGCTCTTGCTGCAATTTTAGCGGAATTCAAGTTGCACTGATAGGAGGCCTTTTCAGTGGATGTCTCATCCTTCTTAGTGCCTCCAATGAGATCCAGTTCAGAAAGGTTGTAAGAAGTTAGTACATGTTTATTTTAGTGAAAACGAATTGAAATCCATGCATAGATTTCTCACCATGTACATTTTCTATGAACTTTCGGAAGACCCCCTGTACTGAATATTGCCCAAATCCTGGGAGAGAAGTGGATGCGGTCCACTTCCTGTCTTCAGTTTGCCCACAGTGGAGGAGTGCACAGAGCAGGGAAAGGCAGCCCCAGAGAGAGGCATGCCCTCCAGCATGCAGCAGACTGCTGGCCCAGTCCTGGCTCCATGGGCTGCTGTGTGGGCCCAGCAAGCTGACCAACCTCCCTGAACCTTAATTTAATCCTAGGTAGCCCAATTCCACTCGCTATTATAGGACTGCTGTGCAGGGACAGTCAATTAACTTAAGAAAAGGAACCTAGCTCCAAGGTTGGCAACCGGGAATTCCAGTTGATTCCATGGGCGGACCCCCTGAGGAATTCCCAAGCTGAAGTCTCGTGGAAGATGAGGTTCAGTGTGACTAGACTGAAGCACCAATCCAATGAAGGGGAAGTCCCACCCACTCTGCCCTGTGCCTGTATAAAGGTGAGGCGGGGCGGCCGCGCCACTCATTGAAGCCGCCAGTTGGGAGAGGAGCAGAGCCAGGCCGGTGCTCCCGAAGGCAGCAAGATGTTGCGAGCCACAGCTCCCTGCTGGTTCCCACCTGCATACCCAGAAGCTAAGAAGGTGGCCGAGGAGGCGGCCCACGAGGCAAGCCGCCATTTGGGAGAGGAGCAGAGCCAGGTCGGTGTTCCCGAAGGCAGCAAGATGTTGCGAGCCACAGCTCCCTGCTGGTTCCCACCTGCATGCCCAGAAGCCAAGAAGGTGGCCGAGGAGGCGGCCCACGAGGCAAGCCGCCATTTGGGAGAGGAGCAGAGCCAGGTCGGTGTTCCCAAAGGCAGCAAGATGTTGCGAGCCACAGCTCCCTGCTGGTTCCCACCTGCATGCCCAGAAGCCAAGAAGGTGGCCGAGGAGGCGGCCCTCGAGGCAAGCCGCCAGTTGGGAGAGGAGCAGAGCCAGGCCGGTGCTCCCGAAGGCAGCAAGATGTTGCGAGCCACAGCTCCCTGCTGGTTCCCACCTGCATACCCAGAAGCTAAGAAGGTGGCCGAGGAGGCGCCCCACGAGGCAAGCCGCCATTTGGGGGTGGAGCAGAGCCAGGTCGGTGTTCCCGAAGGCAGCAAGATGCTGCGAGCCACAGCTCCCTGCTGGTTCCCTCCTGCATACCCAGAAGCCAAGAAGGTGGCCGAGGAGGCGGCCCTCGAGGCTCCAGAATTCCCACTGCCCTCTCATCAGCCTGCCCAGAGCTTCGGGCTCTGCGTGCCCCAGATGCACAACCAGGCCTCAGCACTCGTGGACATCCGGGCGGAGCCCCAGAATAGGGGTCCGGCGGTGCCCCCAGCGTGGCCCAAGATGGCGACGGAGGCGTGGTACTTCCCCGCGCAGAGGGGGTCGGCCTGCTGCTTGCCAGCCGCCCCAAGGCTGACAGAGAGGCCCTGTGGAGTCCGCATCTCAGCCCCCAGGGAGAGGAAGAGGATCGCCCACTTTCCCAGCCCCTGCTTGGTCGCAGGTCGCACCGATGCCAAGAGAACCCGGGTGGCCGGCAGCAGCCAACGCTCCAATGGCTCCAGGGTCGGCACACAGCCACGGAAGACTGGTCGCAACAGACGGGGGAGGGCATGCAAGACCTCCACCACACTCAGCTCTAAGCGAATCGTCCGTCGTCCATCCTTACCGACTTGGAAGAAACCCATTATCCTCCGAAGGTCTCGCTGCCAAGTCCCCACCGTCATCCGCCGAGGCTATCTCCAACTGTTCACCAAAGTGTCTCAAGTTCTGCGCCTCCCAGCAGGAGGCCGAGGAGAAGGCGCTGAATGAGGAGAAGGTGGCCTACGACTGCAGCCCCAACAAGAACATGTACCTGAATGTGGTCCTGAACACCCTCAAGAGACTGAAGGGCCTGACCCCCAGCTCCATGCCGGGCCTCAGCAGGGCCGCCCTGTACAGCCGCCTCCAGGAGTTCCTGCTCACCCAGGACCAGCTCAAGGAGAACGGCTACCCCTTCCCGCACCCCGAGCGGCCCGGAGGCGCCGTCCTCTTCACTGGCCAGGGGAAGGGGCCCGGCGACTCCTCCTGCAGGGTCTGCTGCCGTTGTGGCACCGACTACCTGGTGTCCTCCTCGGGCCGCTGTCTACGCGACCAGTTGTGTTATTATCACTGGGGGCGGGTCCGCTCCAGCCAAGTGGCTGCAGGCCGGGTTAGCCAGTACACCTGCTGTGCAGCTGCTCCTGGCTCAGTGGGCTGCCAGGTGGCAAAGCAGCACGTGCGGGACGGCCGCAAGGAGAGCCTCCATGGCTTCGTGAAGACCTTCAAGAAAGAGTTTTCCACAGACGCTTATCCAGGAATCTACGCCTTGGACTGTGAGATGTGCTACACCACGCATGGCCTGGAGCTGACCCGCGTCACCGTGGTGGACGCCGACATGCAAGTGGTGTACGACACCTTCGTCAAGCCCGACAACGAGATCGTGGACTACAACACCAGGTTTTCCGGAGTGACCGAGGCCGACGTCGCCAAGACGAGCGTCACGTTGCCCGAAGTCCAAGCCATCCTGCTGAGCTTTTTCAGCGCCCAAACCATCCTCATCGGGCACAGCCTGGAGAGCGATCTGCTGGCCCTCAAGCTGATCCACAGCACCGTGGTGGACACGGCCGTGCTCTTCCCGCACTACCTGGGTTTCCCCTACAAGCGTTCCCTCAGGAATCTCGCGGCCGACTACCTGGGACAGATCATCCAGGACAGCCAGGACGGCCACAACTCCAGCGAGGACGCAAACGCCTGCCTGCAGCTGGCGATGTGGAAGGTTCGACAGCGCGCCCAGATCCAGCCACGCCACCGGTCCGCCTCTCCCGCCGCCCTGGCCTGTCCTGAGCCCCAGGCCTCTTCCCAAACTGCCATCGATCCCGAGAGCTAGCCCTGTCCACCTCGCCGCAAAGCGAAAGAAACTGGAGCAGCCGGCGGCAGGAGAGGGCCAAAAGCCAAGACTAACCCCGACCCCGGACTCCCAGTCCCCCGGAGTCCCTGCCGCGGGCCGTGGTCCCTGTCCCCATCCCTCTGCCCCTCCCAGACCTCTGTCCTTCCACCAATGGGCTCCCCGAGGCCCCAGCCGCCACTCCCAGTCCCCGGAGACCCTGCCGCCGCCCCTGGCGCCTGTGCCCATCCCTCTGCCCCTCCCAGACCTCTGGCCTTCCACCACTAGCCTCCCCCAGCCCACCTGGACTTCCCCGGCCTCTGACAACAAGGCCAGCCCCCAGGCCCACCAGCCTCCTGATCGTCTTCGTTCTTGGGCCTCTTCCCCTTCTGTGGGGCTGTCTGAACCTCCCCTCCCCCACCCGATTTTTCCCCCGCCCCCGGGGCAGGCGCAGAATAAATGTCTGTATGAAGTTAAAAATTAAAAATAAAAAAAAAGCTAAAAACAACTGAAAGTCCTTTGCTTTTGAATGTGCGCTTACCTGGTTTTCTCTAGAGGCACCACTGTGAGGTGGCTCAAGCCCTTAGGCTCTGGAGTTAGACATCTGGGTTCCCATTCCAATTCCACCACTTACTAGCTTTGTCATATTGGACGCATAACTTTTTTGCGCTTCTACTTCTTGATCTTTCAAGTGTCATCAGAAGATAATTAGACACCCACACAATAGCAATGGGAGATTTTAACACCCCACCGTCAACATGAAACAGATCAACGAGACAGAAAGTTGAAAAGGATATCCAGGAACTGAACTTAGCTCTGCACCAAGCAGACCGAATAGACATCTACATTAACTCTCCACCCCAAATCAACAGAATATACATTCTTCTCAGCACCACATCACACTTATTCCAAAACTGACCACATAGTTGGAAGGAAAGCACTCCTCCGCAAATGCAAAAGAACAGAAATTACAACCAACTGTCTCTCAGACCACAGGGCAGTCAAACTGGACCTCAGGATGAAGAAACTCACTCAAAACCGCTCAACTACACGGAAACGGAGCAATCTGCTCCTGAGTGACTCCTGGGTACATAGCGAAATGAAGACAGAATAAAGATGTTCTTTGAAACCAATGAGAACAAAGACACAACATACCAGAATCTCTGGGATACATTGAAAGCAGTGTGTAGAGGGAAACGTAGCATTAAATGCCCACAAGAGAAAGCAGGAAAGATCTAAAATGGACACCCTCACGTCCCAATTCAAAGAATCAGGGAAGCAAGAGCAAACTCCATGCCTGAATCAGTCAGTCAACTTCCAACAGGGCTCCAAGAGAGAATGAACCACCATGCCTCTTTAAATCCACGTTTCTATTTGGAATCTTCAATGAGAGATGAGACACTAAGCAGCTAGTTTTGGTGGAATGGCTGATTTTGTCAATGTTTTCGGTGTGTGAGTGTGTGTGTGTGTGTATGTATAGATAACTAAATTAAACTGATAATCTGGATGCTTACATTTCCATTCATTTAATTTGTGTATGTGAGCCCACGCACACGTATATACACACACACTAACACTTCCAGAACACTGACTTAGTGAAGAACTGGATTTCCAGTGTGTCAGACAAATTTCAGAAAGCGCTGAAGAAGGGCATTTCTGATGGATTTCACCGTTCCTGGAATTTTACTTTCCTTTATAACTTAGAGTTCTTCTCTGGAGATTTAATAGATAAAAGTCTTTTGCAGTGTACGTTATTTCATTTTATTTTTATAATTTATTTAAATTGTCATTTTAAATTGACAAATAAAAATGATATATATTTATGGTGTACAACATGATGTTTCATATATGTATACATTGTGGAATGACACAAAAATCAAGCTAATTAACACATTCGTTTCCTCACATACTGATTTTATGGTGATGAGAACATGTTTCAAATCTACTCTGATAGCACATTTCAAGTATACAGTACATAGTTACCCACTGTCGTTGCCGTGCTGTTCAACATATCTCTAGAACTATTCGTATCTGAAATTTTGTATCATTAGACTAACATCTCCCAATCCCTCCCCGGCCCCTGCCTCGGGTAAGCAGCGTTCTGCTCTCTACGACTCTGAGTTCCACTTTTTTACATTGCACATAGAAGTGAGATCGTGCAGTATTTGTATTTCTGTGTTTGCTTTTTAAAACTTTATGATGTATTGATGTATTTTTTCAGACAGTGTCGGAGTCTGTCACCAAGGCTGGAGTACAGTGACACAAACACGGCTCACCACGGCCTCCACCTCCCGGGGTCAAGAGATCCTCCCACTTCAGCCTCCTGAGTAGCTAGGACTACAGGCGTCCAACACCACACCTGGCTAATTTTTGTATTTTTTGTAGAGATGGTTGATCTCCAACTCCTGGGCTCAACTCTTCCTCCTCCCTTCTCCTCCCAAAGTCCTGGGATTACAGGCCTGAGCCACTGTGTCTGGCCTTTGCTTTATTTCACACACTAGAACATCCTCTAAGCTCATTCATGTTGCTAATGATAAGATTTCTTTCTTTTTCAAGGCTGAATAGGATTCTATTGGATATATGTACCTATATAGATAGATAGATAGATAGATATACATTTATTATTATTGTTTTGGGGGGGATATGGTTTCGCTCGTGTTCCCCAGGCTGGAGTGCAGTGGCATGATTTCGGCTCACTACAACCTCTGCCTCCCAGGCTGAAGTGATTCTCCTGCCTCAGCTGAGATTAAAGGCATGTCCCATCATGTGCGGCCAATTTTGTGTTTCTAGGAGAGATGGGTTTTCACCATGTTGGCCAGGCTGGTCTCGAACTCCAACAATTCTACTTCAACTATTTATTGGATACAAATATTTATGTGTGAGAAACAAGATTTTCAAGAGTGAAAGATTTAAAAACGACTTAATTGTACATCAGTAAGAGGCTGGCTAACTAAATCAGAGTACGTTCATCCTTACAGAAGAATACTATGCAGCTAGAACAAAACCAAATGGAGGAAACTCTTCCAAATGGTAACTTGGAATGATGTTCAAGACTTATTGTAAAATAAGTTTACAGTAAGGTGTAAGGTACCTTATGGCAAAATTCTCTCAGAAATGTGTGTGTGGATTTCAAGTCATCCCAGTCCTAGAACATTGTGCTCTTTAGAGATGCCATACCTGTCTTTCCCTTTGTAATATCAAAGCAGTAATATCTTCTCTGGAGGCTTGTTGGGTGAATTGAATGGAAGAAAGTTAAGGAGGTAGCAGAACCATTGCTGTTTCCCCTCCATAGCCCTGCCACCCACTAAAGAAAGTTGGATGAGATTACTTAATGATTTCCCATTAAGTTGTATTTCCAAATATCATGATTACCATTTGAATGTAGTTGGTATGGAGCTTCGTGAGTGTGTGCTTCGTTTATTATGCATCACGTTCAGCTCCTTGTTATTTGCCTCCTAGTTATCATAGTAAAACTCTACTCCTCTACTCCGAGGAGCCCCTACCATCCGTATCGTCACTTTCCGGCCCAGCACTCTTCATGCTCGTTCGTTTAAAGTATTCTACATTGGGCAAATGAATCTTGGAAGGCAAAAGCTACTGAATTTAGCGAGTTTGTGGAGGCGTTCCCACCGATCAGCAAGGTGGAGTTCCACACACCCGATGACTGCACAACTCCTATAAGGCAGCAATATGCTGCAAACCCAGACGGCCACTCTTCTCACCCCTCGTCCCTTTGCTGTTCTGGATAATGAGGTCAATAGTCACCTAGGCAACTTGCAAAACTAACTGAAATGGAGAAAGGCCTTCCGGCTGGTGACTAGCCGAGGTCCACCTGGCCCCAATAAGCTGCTGAACAAGAAGGGCTGCCAGAAATTTCCCCCTAGGGAATTTGGTGGAGACGAAGACCTGCTCACTGGACAACGGTTCCTCCCAGGATACCCCCAAGCTGAAGAAGCGGGCTCTGAGCCACCCCCTTTCACCCTCCTTTTCCCCACCCTGGCCTGCTGAAGGTGCGCGTCAGGATGTGGACTACTGAGCCCTAAAGAAACAAGTCCTTCCACTTTGACCCCACGGAGGATTGCCTGTGCGGATCTTCAACGAGTCTACCAGTGTCTAGACACGGGAGCAGTTCTGTCTGGCACAGCAGCTCCCTCAAGGAAGACAAGAGTGAGGAGAAAGGAAACTCAAGTCTGACCATTCTGTCCTGGGAGACAAGAGGAGGATCTCATCTCTCATCTTTCCAAGCAAGGCAACGAGACTTTCTCTCATCTTTCCAAGCAAGGCAAGGAGACTTTTTCTCATGAGGAAACAAAAAGAAGTTGGAAGGAACGAAACCAGCCTGGAAGGTGAATTCCTAAGGATTGCCCATTGAAACTGACAAAATGGCCCTTGTTTGACGAGAGGAATGAGCAGAGCATTGATGTGGTCAAAAAGGACTCGAGTGAGACTTTCCCAGCATGTTTCTACCAAAGCTTTGTCTAAGTTTCGCAAAACACTCTCCTAATAAGCAGATGTTTGGCTCTTCAGAAAGTCAACATGCAAAATGCCTTGAGCGTTCCATAACACTGATGCCATGATGTTGCCTTTGGTCTGCCCTCCTTTTCCTTTGACTGGACCACTGCCATCTCTTGGTAGCCATCGCTTTGATGACGCTTTGTCTTCAGGATCATATTGGCAAAGCCATGTTCCAAATTCCGGTTACAATTTGTCAAATAGGTGCCCCAGGATCGTGATCCCTCCTGTTGAAAATTTCCACTGATAGCTCTCGTCGTCACTGCAGCTGATCTGGGCACAATGGTTTTCACAGCCACTGCAGGATTCATCTTCCACATCTTCTCATCTCTTCTTGAAACAAGCCATACCTCCGTAAAGAGTTGATTTCTTTGGGCTAGTGTCCTTAGAAGCTTTTCTTCAAACATCAATGATTTCTTCATTCTTCCACCCAAGCTTCACCGTCAGTTGGATGTTTCCTCTTGCTGCAATTTTAGCGGAATTCAAGTTGCACTGATAGGAGGCCTTTTCAGTGGATGTCTCATCCTTCTTAGTGCCTCCAATGAGATCCAGTTCAGAAAGGTTGTAAGAAGTTAGTACATGTTTATTTTAGTGAAAACGAATTGAAATCCATGCATAGATTTCTCACCATGTACATTTTCTATGAACTTTCGGAAGACCCCCTGTACTGAATATTGCCCAAATCCTGGGAGAGAAGTGGATGTGGTCCACTTCCTGTCTTCAGTTTGCCCACAGTGGAGGAGTGCACAGAGCAGGGAAAGGCAGCCCCAGAGAGAGGCATGCCCTCCAGCATGCAGCAGACTGCTGGCCCAGTCCTGGCTCCATGGGTTGCTGTGTGGGCCCAGCAAGCTGACCAACCTCCCTGAACCTTAATTTAATCCTAGGTAGCCCAATTCCACTCGCTATTATAGGACTGCTGTGCAGGGACAGTCAATTAACTTCAGAAAAGGAACCTAGCTCCAAGGTTGGCAACCGGGAATTCCAGTTGATTCCATGGGCGGACCCCCTGAGGAATTCCCAAGCTGAAGTCTCGTGGAAGATGAGGTTCAGTGTGACTAGACTGAAGCACCAATCCAATGAAGGGGAAGTCCCACCCACTCTGCCCTGTGCCTGTATAAAGGTGAGGCGGGGCGGCCGCGCCACTCATTGAAGCCGCCAGTTGGGAGAGGAGCAGAGCCAGGCCGGTGCTCCCGAAGGCAGCAAGATGTTGCGAGCCACAGCTCCCTGCTGGTTCCCACCTGCATACCCAGAAGCTAAGAAGGTGGCCGAGGAGGCGGCCCACGAGGCAAGCCGCCATTTGGGAGAGGAGCAGAGCCAGGTCGGTGTTCCCGAAGGCAGCAAGATGTTGCGAGCCACAGCTCCCTGCTGGTTCCCACCTGCATGCCCAGAAGCCAAGAAGGTGGCCGAGGAGGCGGCCCTCAAGGCAAGCCGCCAGTTGGGAGAGGAGCAGAGCCAGGCCGGTGCTCCCGAAGGCAGCAAGATGTTGCGAGCCACAGCTCCCTGCTGGTTCCCACCTGCATACCCAGAAGCTAAGAAGGTGGCCGAGGAGGCGCCCCACGAGGCAAGCCGCCATTTGGGGGTGGAGCAGAGCCAGGTCGGTGTTCCCGAAGGCAGCAAGATGCTGCGAGCCACAGCTCCCTGCTGGTTCCCTCCTGCATACCCAGAAGCCAAGAAGGTGGCCGAGGAGGCGGCCCTCGAGGCTCCAGAATTCCCACTGCCCTCTCATCAGCCTGCCCAGAGCTTCGAGCTCTGCGTGCCCCAGATGCACAACCAGGCCTCAGCACTCGTGGACATCCGGGCAGAGCCCCAGAATAGGGGTCCGGCGGTGCCCCCAGCGTGGCCCAAGATGGCGACGGAGGCGTGGTACTTCTCCGCGCAGAGGGGGTCGGCCTGCTGCTTGCCAGCCGCCCCAAGGCTGACAGAGAGGCCCTGTGGAGTCCGCATCTCAGCCCCCAGGGAGAGGAAGAGGATCGCCCACTTTCCCAGCCCCTGCTTGGTCGCAGGTCGCACCGATGCCAAGAGAACCCGGGTGGCCGGCAGCAGCCAACGCTCCAATGGCTCCAGGGTCGGCACACAGCCACGGAAGACTGGTCGCAACAGACGGGGGAGGGCATGCAAGACCTCCACCACACTCAGCTCTAAGCGAATCGTCCGTCGTCCATCCTTACCGACTTGGAAGAAACCCATTATCCTCCGAAGGTCTCGCTGCCAAGTCCCCACCGTCATCCGCCGAGGCTATCTCCAACTGTTCACCAAAGAGTGTCTCAAGTTCTGCGCCTCCAAGCAGGAGGCCGAGGAGAAGGCGCTGAACGAGGAGAAGGTGGCCTACGACTGCAGCCCCAAGAAGAACATGTACCTGAATGTGGTCCTGAACACCCTCAAGAGACTGAAGGGCCTGACCCCCAGCTCCATGCCGGGCCTCAGCAGGGCCGCCCTGTACAGCCGCCTCCAGGAGTTCCTGCTCACCCAGGACCAGCTCAAGGAGAACGGCTACCCCTTCCCGCACCCCGAGCGGCCCGGAGGCGCCGTCCTCTTCACTGGCCAGGGGAAGGGGCCCGGCGACTCCTCCTGCAGGGTCTGCTGCCGTTGTGGCACCGACTACCTGGTGTCCTCCTCGGGCCGCTGTCTACGCGACCAGTTGTGTTATTATCACTGGGGGCGGGTCCGCTCCAGCCAAGTGGCTGGAGGCCGGGTTCGCCAGTACACCTGCTGTGCAGCTGCTCCTGGCTCAGTGGGCTGCCAGGTGGCAAAGCAGCACGTGCGGGACGGCCGCAAGGAGAGCCTCCATGGCTTCGTGAAGACCTTCAAGAAAGAGTTTTCCACAGACGCTTATCCAGGAATCTACGCCTTGGACTGTGAGATGTGCTACACCACGCATGGCCTGGAGCTGACCCGCGTCACCGTGGTGGACGCCGACATGCAAGTGGTGTACGACACCTTCGTCAAGCCCGACAACAAGATCGTGGACTACAACACCAGGTTTTCCGGAGTGACCGAGGCCGACGTCGCCAAGACGAGCGTCACGTTGCCCGAAGTCCAAGCCATCCTGCTGAGCTTTTTCAGCGCCCAAACCATCCTCATCGGGCACAGCCTGGAGAGCGATCTGCTGGCCCTCAAGCTGATCCACAGCACCGTGGTGGACACGGCCGTGCTCTTCCCGCACTACCTGGGTTTCCCCTACAAGCGTTCCCTCAGGAATCTCGCGGCCGACTACCTGGGACAGATCATCCAGGACAGCCAGGACGGCCACAACTCCAGCGAGGACGCAAACGCCTGCCTGCAGCTGGCGATGTGGAAGGTTCGACAGCGCGCCCAGATCCAGCCA
Source organism: Pongo pygmaeus (assembly GCF_028885625.2). Lineage (NCBI taxonomy): Eukaryota > Metazoa > Chordata > Mammalia > Primates > Hominidae > Pongo > Pongo pygmaeus. The sequence goes on from NC_072380.2 coordinate 54,437,458, forward strand.
CGCCACCGGTCCGCCTCTCCCGCCGCCCTGGCCTGTCCTGAGCCCCAGGCCTCTTCCCAAACTGCCATCGATCCCGAGAGCTAGCCCTGTCCACCTCGCCGCAAAGCGAAAGAAACTGGAGCAGCCGGCGGCAGGAGAGGGCCAAAAGCCAAGACTAACCCCGACCCCGGACTCCCAGTCCCCCGGAGTCCCTGCCGCGGGCCGTCGTCCCTGTCCCCATCCCTCTGCCCCTCCCAGACCTCTGTCCTTCCACCAATGGGCTCCCCGAGGCCCCAGCCGCCACTCCCAGTCCCCGGAGACCCTGCCGCCGCCCCTGGCGCCTGTGCCCATCCCTCTGCCCCTCCCAGACCTCTGGCCTTCCACCACTAGCCTCCCCCAGCCCACCTGGACTACCGCGGCCTCTGACAACAAGGCCAGCCCCCAGGCCCACCAGCCTCCTGATCGTCTTCGTTCTTGGGCCTCTTCCCCTTCTGTGGGGCTGTCTGAACCTCCCCTCCCCCACCCGATTTTTCCCCCGCCCCCGGGGCAGGCGCAGAATAAATGTCTGTATGAAGTTAAAAATTAAAAATAAAAAAAAAGCTAAAAACAACTGAAAGTCCTTTGCTTTTGAATGTGCGCTTACCTGGTTTTCTCTAGAGGCACCACTGTGAGGTGGCTCAAGCGCTTAGGCTCTGGAGTTAGACATCTGGGTTCCCATTCCAATTCCACCACTTACTAGCTTTGTCATATTGGACGCATAACTTATTTGCGCTTCTACTTCTTGACCTTTCAAGTGTCATCAGAAGATAATTAGACACCCACGCAATAGCAATGGGAGATTTTAACACCCCACCGTCAACATGAAACAGATCAACGAGACAGAAAGTTGAAAAGGATATCCAGGAACAGAACTTAGCTCTGCACCAAGCAGACCGAATAGACATCTACATTAACTCTCCACCCCAAATCAACAGAATATACATTCTTCTCAGCACCACATCACACTTATTCCAAAACTGACCACATAGTTGGAAGGAAAGCACTCCTCCGCAAATGCAAAAGAACAGAAATTACAACCAACTGTCTCTCAGACCACAGGGCAGTCAAACTGGACCTCAGGATGAAGAAACTCACTCAAAACCGCTCAACTACACGGAAACGGAGCAATCTGCTCCTGAGTGACTACTGGGTACATAGCGAAATGAAGACAGAATAAAGATCTTCTTTGAAACCAATGAGAACAAAGACACAACATACCAGAATCTCTGGGATACATTGAAAGCAGTGTGTAGAGGGAAACATAGCATTAAATGCCCACAAGAGAAAGCAGGAAAGATCTAAAATGGACACCCTCACGTCCCAATTCAAAGAACCAGGGAAGCAAGAGCAAACACAATGTCTGAATCAGTCAGTCAACTTCCAACAGGGCTCCAAGAGAGAATGAACCACCATGCCTCTTTAAATCCACGTTTCTATTTGGAATCTTCAATGAGAGATGAGACACTAAGCAGCTAGTTTTGGTGGAATGGCTGATTTTGTCAATGTTTTCGGTGTGTGAGTGTGTGTGTGTGTGTATGTATAGATAACTAAATTAAACTGATAATCTGGATGCTTACATTTCCATTCATTTAATTTGTGTATGTGAGCCCACACACACGTATATACACACACACTAACACTTCCAGAACACTGACTTAGTGAAGAACTGGATTTCCAGTGTGTCAGACAAATTTCAGAAAGCGCTGAAGAAGGGCATTTCTGATGGATTTCACCGTTCCTGGAATTTTACTTTCCTTTATAACTTAGAGTTCTTCTCTGGAGATTTAATAGATAAAAGTCTTTTGCAGTGTACGTTATTTCATTTTATTTTTATAATTTATTTAAATTGTCATTTTAAATTGACAAATAAAAATGATATATATTTATGGTGTACAACATGATGTTTCATATATGTATACATTGTGGAATGACACAAAAATCAAGCTAATTAACACATTCGTTTCCTCACATACTGATTTTATGGTGATGAGAACATGTTTCAAATCTACTCTGATAGCACATTTCAAGTATACAGTACATAGTTACCCACTGTTGTTGCCGTGCTGTTCAACATATCTCTAGAACTATTCGTATCTGAAATTTTGTATCATTAGACTAACATCTCCCAATCCCTCCCCGGCCCCTGCCTCGGGTAAGCAGCGTTCTGCTCTCTACGACTCTGAGTTCCACTTTTTTACATTGCACATAGAAGTGAGATCGTGCAGTATTTGTATTTCTGTGTTTGCTTTTTAAAACTTTATGATGTATTGATGTATTTTTTCAGACAGTGTCGGAGTCTGTCACCAAGGCTGGAGTACAGTGACACAAACACGGCTCACCACGGCCTCCACCTCCCGGGGTCAAGAGATCCTCCCACTTCAGCCTCCTGAGTAGCTAGGACTACAGGCGTCCAACACCACACCTGGCTAATTTTTGTATTTTTTGTAGAGATGGTTGATCTCCAACTCCTGGGCTCAACTCTTCCTCCTCCCTTCTCCTCCCAAAGTCCTGGGATTACAGGCCTGAGCCACTGTGTCTGGCCTTTGCTTTATTTCACACAGTAGAACATCCTCTAGGCTCATTCATGTTGCTAATGATAAGATTTCTTTCTTTTTCAAGGCTGAATAGGATTCTATTGGATATATGTACCTATATAGATAGAGAGATAGATAGATATACATTTATTATTATTGTTTTGGGGGGGATATGGTTTCGCTCGTGTTCCCCAGGCTGGAGTGCAGTGGCATGATTTCGGCTCACTACAACCTCTGCCTCCCAGGCTGAAGTGATTCTCCTGCCTCAGCTGAGATTAAAGGCATGTCCCATCATGTGCGGCCAATTTTGTGTTTCTAGGAGAGATGGGTTTTCACCATGTTGGCCAGGCTGGTCTCGAACTCCAACAATTCTACTTCCACTCTTTATTGGATACAAATATTTATGTGTGAGAAACAAGATTTTCAAGAGTGAAAGATTTAAAAACGACTTAATTGTACATCAGTAAGAGGCTGGCTAACTAAATCAGAGTACGTTCATCCTTACAGAAGAATACTATGCAGCTAGAACAAAACCAAATGGAGGAAACTCTTCCAAATGGTAACTTGGAATGATGTTCAAGACTTATTGTAAAATAAGTTTACAGTAAGGTGTAAGGTACCTTATGGCAAAATTCTCTCAGAAATGTGTGTGTGTGGATTTCAAGTCATCCCAGTCCTAGAACATTGTGCTCTTTAGAGATGCCATACCTGTCTTTCCCTTTGTAATATCAAAGCAGTAATATCTTCTCTGGAGGCTTGTTGGGTGAATTTAATGGAAGAAAGTTAAGGAGGTACCAGAACCATTGCTGTTTCCCCTCCATAGCCCTGCCACCCACTAAAGAAAGTTGGATGAGATTACTTAATGATTTCCCATTAAGTTGTATTTCCAAATATCATGATTACCATTTGAATGTAGTTGGTATGGAGCTTCGTGAGTGTGTGCTTCGTTTATTATGCATCACGTTCAGCTCCTTGTTATTTGCCTCCTAGTTATCATAGTAAAACTCTACTCCTCTACTCCTAGGAGCCCCTACCATCCGTATCGTCACTTTCCGGCCCAGCACTCTTCATGCTCGTTCGTTTAAAGCATTCTACATTGTGTAAATGAATCTTGGAAGGCAAAAGCTACTGAATTTAGCGAGTTTGTGGAGGCGTTCCCACCGATCAGCAAGGTGGAGTTCCACACACCCGATGACTGCACAACTCCTATAAGGCAGCAATATGCTGCAAACCCAGACGGCCACTCTTCTCACCCCTCGTCCCTTTGCTGTTCTGGATAATGAGGTCAATAGTCACCTAGGCAACTTGCAAAACTAACTGAAATGGAGAAAGGCCTTCCGGCTGGTGACTAGCCGAGGTCCACCTGGCCCCAATAAGCTGCTGAACAAGAAGGGCTGCCAGAAATTTCCCCCTAGGGAATTTGGTGGAGTCGAAGACCTGCTCACTGGACAACGGTTCCTCCCAGGATACCCCAAAGCTGAAGAAGCGGGCTCTGAGCCACCCCCTTTCACCCTCCTTTTCCCCACCCTGGCCTGCTGAAGGTGCGCATCAGGATGTGGACTACTGAGCCCTAAAGAAACAAGTCCTTCCACTTTGACCCCACGGAGGATTGCCTGTGCGGATCTTCAACGAGTCTACCAGTGTCTAGACACGGGAGCAGTTCTGTCTGGCACAGCAGCTCCCTGAAGGAAGACAAGAGTGAGGAGAAAGGAAACTCAAGTCTGACCATTCTGTCCTGGGAGACAAGAGGAGGATCTCATCTCTCATCTTTCCAAGCAAGGCAACGAGACTTTCTCTCATCTTTCCAAGCAAGGCAAGGAGACTTTTTCTCATGAGGAAACAAAAAGAAGTTGGAAGGAACGAAACCAGCTTGGAAGGTGAACTCCTAAGGATTGCCCATTGAAACTGACAAAATGGCCCTTGTTTGACGAGAGGAATGAGCAGAGCATTGATGTGGTCAAAAAGGACTCGAGTGAGACTTTCCCAGCATGTTTCTACCAAAGCTTTGTCTAAGTTTCGCAAAACACTCTCCTAATAAGCAGATGTTTGGCTCTTCAGAAAGTCAACATGCAAAATGCCTTGAGCGTCCCATAACACTGATGCCATGATGTTGCCTTTGGTCTGCCCTCCTTTTCCTTTGACTGGACCACTGCCATCTCTTGGTAGCCATCGCTTTGATGACGCTTTGTCTTCAGGATCATATTGGCAAAGCCATGTTCCAAATTCCGGTTACAATTTGTCAAACAGGTGCCCCAGGATCGTGATCCCTCCTGTTGAAAATTTCCACTGATAGCTCTCGTCGTCACTGCAGCCGATCTGGGCACAATGGTTTTCACAGCCACTGCAGGATTCATCTTCCACATCTTCTCTTCTCTTCTTGAAACAAGCCATACCTCCGTAAAGAGTTGATTTCTTTGGGCTAGTGTCCTTAGAAGCTTTTCTTCAAACATCAATGATTTCTTCATTCTTCCACCCAAGCTTCACCGTCAATTGGATGTTTGCTCTTGCTGCAATTTTAGCGGAATTCAAGTTGCACTGATAGGAGGCCTTTTCAGTGGATGTCTCATCCTTCTTAGTGCCTTCAATGAGATCCAGTTCAGAAAGGTTGTAAGAAGTTAGTACATGTTTATTTTAGTGAAAACGAATTGAAATCCATGCATAGATTTCTCACCATGTACATTTTCTATGAACTTTCGGAAGACCCCCTGTACTGAATATTGCCCAAATCCTGGGAGAGAATTGGATGCGGTCCACTTCCTGTCTTCAGTTTGCCCACAGTGGAGGAGTGCACAGAGCAGGGAAAGGCAGCCCCAGAGAGAGGCATGCCCTCCAGCATGCAGCAGACTGCTGGCCCAGTCCTGGCTCCATGGGTTGCTGTGTGGGCCCAGCAAGCTGACCAACCTCCCTGAACCTTAATTTAATCCTAGGTAGCCCAATTCCACTCGCTATTATAGGACTGCTGTGCAGGGACAGTCAATTAACTTAAGAAAAGGAACGTAGCTCCAAGGTTGGCAACCGGGAATTCCAGTTGATTCCATGGGCGGACCCCCTGAGGAATTCCCAAGCTGAAGTCTCGTGGAAGATGAGGTTCAGTGGGACTAGACTGAAGCACCAATCCAATGAAGGGGAAGTCCCACCCACTCTGCCCTGTGCCTGTATAAAGGTGAGGCGGGGCGGCCGCGCCACTCATTGAAGCCGCCAGTTGGGAGAGGAGCAGAGCCAGGCCGGTGCTCCCGAAGGCAGCATGATGTTGCGAGCCGCAGCTCCCTGCTGGTTCCCACCTGCATATCCAGAAGCTAAGAAGGTGGCCGAGGAGGCGGCCCACGAGGCAAGCCGCCATTTGGGAGAGGAGCAGAGCCAGGTCGGTGTTCCCGAAGGCAGCAAGATGTTGCGAGCCACAGCTCCCTGCTGGTTCCCACCTGCATGCCCTGAAGCCATGAAGGTGGCCGAGGAGGAGGCCCTCGAGGCAAGCCGCCAGTTGGGAGAGGAGCAGAGCCAGGCCGGTGCTCCCGAAGGCAGCAAGATGTTGCGAGCCACAGCTCCCTGCTGGTTCCCACCTGCATACCCAGAAGCTAAGAAGGTGGCCGAGGAGGCGCCCCACGAGGCAAGCCGCCATTTGGGAGTGGAGCAGAGCCAGGTCGGTGTTCCCGAAGGCAGCAAGATGTTGCGAGTCACAGCTCCCTGCTGGTTCCCTCCTGCATACCCAGAGGCTAAGAATGTGGCCGAGGAGGCGGCCCTCGAGGCTCCAGAATTCCCACTGCCCTCTCATCAGCCTGCCCACAGCTTCGGGCTCTGCGTGCCCCAGATGCACAACCAGGCCTCAGCACTCGTGGACATCCGGGCGGAGCCCCAGAATAGGGGTCCGGCGGTGCCCCCAGCGTGGCCCAAGATGGCGACGGAGGCGTGGTACTTCCCCGCGCAGAGGGGGTCGGCCTGCTGCTTGCCAGCCGCCCCAAGGCTGACAGAGAGGCCCTGTGGAGTCCGCATCTCAGCCCCCAGGGAGAGGAAGAGGATCGCCCGCTTTCCCAGCCCCTGCTTGGTCGCAGGTCGCACCGATGCCAAGAGAACCCGGGTGGCCGGCAGCAGCCAACGCTCCAATGGCTCCAGGGTCGGCACACAGCCACGGAAGACTGGTCGCAACAGACGGGGGAGGGCATGCAAGACCTCAACCACACTCAGCTCTAAGCAAATCGTCCGTCGTCCATCCTTACCGACTTGGAAGAAACCCATTATCCTCCGAAGGTCTCGCTGCCAAGTCCCCACCGTCATCCGCCGAGGCTATCTCCAACTGTTCACCAAAGAGTGTCTCAAGTTCTGCGCCTCCAAGGAAGAGGCCGAGGAGAAGGCGCTGAACGAGGAGAAGGTGGCCTACGACTGCAGCCCCAACAAGAACATGTACCTGAATGTGGTCCTGAACACCCCCAAGAGACTGAAGGGCCTGACCCCCTGCTCCATGCCGGGCCTCAGCAGGGCCGCCCTGTACAGCCGCCTCCAGGAGTTCCTGCTCACCCAGGACCAGCTCAAGGAGAACGGCTACCCCTTCCCGCACCCCGAGCGGCCCGGAGGCGCCGTCCTCTTCACTGGCCAGGGGAAGGGGCCCGGCGACTCCTCCTGCAGGGTCTGCTGCCGTTGTGGCACCGACTACCTGGTGTCCTCCTCGGGCCGCTGTCTACGCGACCAGTTGTGTTATTATCACTGGGGGCGGGTCCGCTCCAGCCAAGTGGCTGCAGGCCGGGTTAGCCAGTACACCTGCTGTGCAGCTGCTCCTGGCTCAGTGGGCTGCCAGGTGGCAAAGCAGCACGTGCGGGACGGCCGCAAGGAGAGCCTCCATGGCTTCGTGAAGACCTTCAAGAAAGAGTTTTCCACAGACGCTTATCCAGGAATCTGCGCCTTGGACTGTGAGATGTGCTACACCACGCATGGCCTGGAGCTGACCCGCGTCACCGTGGTGGACGCCGACATGCAAGTGGTGTACGACACCTTCGTCAAGCCCGACAACGAGATCGTGGACTACAACACCAGGTTTTCCGGAGTGACCGAGGCCGACGTCGCCAAGACGAGCGTCACGTTGCCCGAAGTCCAAGCCATCCTGCTGAGCTTTTTCAGCGCCCAAACCATCCTCATCGGGCACAGCCTGGAGAGCGATCTGCTGGCCCTCAAGCTGATCCACAGCACCGTGGTGGACACGGCCGTGCTCTTCCCGCACTACCTGGGTTTCCCCTACAAGCGTTCCCTCAGGAATCTCGCGGCCGACTACCTGGGACAGATCATCCAGGACAGCCAGGACGGCCACAACTCCAGCGAGGACGCAAACGCCTGCCTGCAGCTGGCGATGTGGAAGGTTCGACAGCGCGCCCAGATCCAGCCACGCCACCGGTCCGCCTCTCCCGCCGCCCTGGCCTGTCCTGAGCCCCAGGCCTCTTCCCAAACTGCCATCGATCCCGAGAGCTAGCCCTGTCCACCTCGCCGCAAAGCGAAAGAAACTGGAGCAGCCGGCGGCAGGAGAGGGCCAAAAGCCAAGACTAACCCCGACCCCGGACTCCCAGTCCCCCGGAGTCCCTGCCGCGGGCCGTCGTCCCTGTCCCCATCCCTCTGCCCCTCCCAGACCTCTGTCCTTCCACCAATGGGCTCCCCGAGGCCCCAGCCGCCACTCCCAGTCCCCGGAGACCCTGCCGCCGCCCCTGGCGCCTGTGCCCATCCCTCTGCCCCTCCCAGACCTCTGGCCTTCCACCACTAGCCTCCCCCAGCCCACCTGGACTTCCCCGGCCTCTGACAACAAGGCCAGCCCCCAGGCCCACCAGCCTCCTGATCGTCTTCGTTCTTGGGCCTCTTCCCCTTCTGTGGGGCTGTCTGAACCTCCCCTCCCCCACCCGATTTTTCCCCCGCCCCCGGGGCAGGCGCAGAATAAATGTCTGTATGAAGTTAAAAATTAAAAATAAAAAAAAAGCTAAAAACAACTGAAAGTGCTTTGCTTTTGAATGTGCGCTTACTGGTTTTCTCTAGAGGCACCACTGTGAGGTGGCTCAAGCGCTTAGGCTCTGGAGTTAGACATCTGGGTTCCCATTCCAATTCCACCACTTACTAGCTTTGTCATATTGGACGCATAACTTTTTTGCGCTTCTACTTCTTGATCTTTCAAGTGTCATCAGAAGATAATTAGACACCCACACAATAGCAATGGGAGATTTTAACACCCCACCGTCAACATGAAACAGATCAACGAGACAGAAAGTTGAAAAGGATATCCAGGAACTGAACTTAGCTCTGCACCAAGCAGACCGAATAGACATCTACATTAACTCTCCACCCCAAATCAACAGAATATACATTCTTCTCAGCACCACATCACACTTATTCCAAAACTGACCACATAGTTGGAAGGAAAGCACTCCTCCGCAAATGCAAAAGAACAGAAATTACAACCAACTGTCTCTCAGACCCCAGGGCAGTCAAACTGGACCTCAGGATGAAGAAACTCACTCAAAACCGCTCAACTACACGGAAACGGAGCAATCTGCTCCTGAGTGACTACTGGGTACATAGCGAAATGAAGACAGAATAAAGATGTTCTTTGAAACCAATGAGAACAAAGACACAACATACCAGAATCTCTGGGATACATTGAAAGCAGTGTGTAGAGGGAAACATAGCATTAAATGCCCACAAGAGAAAGCAGGAAAGATCTAAAATGGACACCCTCACGTCCCAATTCAAAGAACCAGGGAAGCAAGAGCAAACACAATGTCTGAATCAGTCAGTCAACTTCCAAAAGGACTCCAAGAGAGAATGAACCACCATGCCTCTTTAAATCCACGTTTCTATTTGGAATCTTCAATGAGAGATGAGACACTAAGCAGCTAGTTTTGGTGGAATGGCTGATTTTGTCAATGTTTTCGGTGTGTGAGTGTGTGTGTGTGTGTATGTATAGATAACTAAATTAAACTGATAATCTGGATGCTTACATTTCCATTCATTTAATTTGTGTATGTGAGCCCACTCACACATATATACACACACACTAACACTTCCAGAACACTGACTTAGTGAAGAACTGGATTTCCAGTGTGTCAGACAAATTTCAGAAAGCGCTGAAGAAGGGCATTTCTGATGGATTTCACCGTTCCTGGAATTTTACTTTCCTTTATAACTTAGAGTTCTTCTCTGGAGATTTAATAGATAAAAGTCTTTTGCAGTGTACGTTATTTCATTTTATTTTTATAATTTATTTAAATTGTCATTTTAAATTGACAAATAAAAATGATATATATTTATGGTGTACAACATGATGTTTCATATATGTATACATTGTGGAATGACACAAAAATCAAGCTAATTAACACATTCGTTTCCTCACCTACTGATTTTATGGTGATGAGAACATGTTTCAAATCTACTCTGATAGCACATTTCAAGTATACGGTACATAGTTACCACTGTAGTTGCCGTGCTGTTCAACATATCTCTAGAACTATTCGTATCTGAAATTTTGTATCATTAGACTAACATCTCCCAATCCCTCCCCGGCCCCTGCCTCGGGTAAGCAGCGTTCTGCTCTCTACGACTCTGAGTTCCACTTTTTTACATTGCACATAGAAGTGAGATCGCGCAGGATTTGGATTTCTGTGTTTGCTTTTTAAAACTTTGTGATGTATTGATGTATTTTTTCAGACAGTGTCGCAGTCTGTCACCAAGGCTGGAGTACAGTGACACAAACACGGCTCACCACGGCCTCCACCTCCCGGGGTCAAGAGATCCTCCCACTTCAGCCTCCTGAGTAGCTAGGACTACAGGCGTCCAACACCACACCTGGCTAATTTTTGTATTTTTTGTAGAGATGGTTGATCTCCAACTCCTGGGCTCAACTCTTCCTCCTCCCTTCTCCTCCCAAAGTCCTGGGATTAGAGGCCTGAGCCACTGTGTCTGGCCTTTGCTTTATTTCACACAGTAGAACATCCTCTAGGCTCATTCTTGTTGCTTAAGATAAGATTTCTTTCTTTTTCAAGGCTGAATAGGATTCTATTGGATATATGTACCTATATAGATAGATAGATAGATAGATAGACATTTATTATTATTGTTTTGGGGGGGATATGGTTTCGCTCGTGTTCCCCAGGCTGGAGTGCAGTGGCATGATTTCGGCTCACTACAACCTCTGCCTCCCAGGCTGAAGTGATTCTCCTGCCTCAGCTGAGATTAAGGGCATGTCCCATCATGTGCGGCCAATTTTGTGTTTCTAGGAGAGATGGGTTTTCACCATGTTGGCCAGGCTGGTCTCGAACTCCAACAATTCTACTTCAACTATTTATTGGATACAAATATTTATGTGTGAGAAACAAGATTTTCAAGAGTGAAAGATTTAAAAACGACTTAATTGTACATCAGTAAGAGGCTGGCTAACTAAATCAGAGTACGTTCATCCTTACAGAAGAATACTATGCAGCTAGAACAAAACCAAATGGAGGAAACTCTTCCAAATGGTAACTTGGAATGATGTTCAAGACTTATTGTAAAATAAGTTTACAGTAAGGTGTAAGGTACCTTATGGCAAAATTCTCTCAGAAATGTGTGTGTGGATTTCAAGTCATCCCAGTCCTAGAACATTGTGCTCTTTAGAGATGCCATACCTGTCTTTCCCTTTGTAATATCAAAGCAGTAATATCTTCTCTGGAGGCTTGTTGGGGGAATTTAATGGAAGAAAGTTAAGGAGGTACCAGAACCATTGCTGTTTCCCCTCCATAGCCCTGCCACCCACTAAAGAAAGTTGGATGAGATTACTTAATGATTTCCCATTAAGTTGTAATTCCAAATATCATGATTACCATTTGAATGTACTTGGTATGGAGCTTCGTGAGTGTGTGCTTCGTTTATTATGCATCACGTTCAGCTCCTTGTTATTTGCCTCCTAGTTATCATAGTAAAACTCTACTCCTCTACTCCGAGGAGCCCCTACCATCCGTATCGTCACTTTCCGGCCCAGCACTCTTCATGCTCGTTCGTTTAAAGCATTCTACATTGTGTAAATGAATCTTGGAAGGCAAAAGCTACTGAATTTAGCGAGTTTGTGGAGGCGTTCCCACCGGTCAGCCAGGTGGAGTTCCACACAGCCGATGACTGCACAACTCCTATAAGGCAGCAATATGCTGCAAACCCAGACGGCCACTCTTCTCACCCCTCGTCCCTTTGCTGTTCTGGATAATGAGGTCAATAGTCACCTAGGCAACTGCAAAACTAACTGAAATGGAGAAAAGCCTTCCGGCTGGTGACTAGCCGAGGTCCACCTGGCCCCAATAAGCTGCTGAACAAGAAGGGCTGCCAGAAATTTCCCCCTAGGGAATTTGGTGGAGACGAAGACCTGCTCACTGGACAACGGTTCCTCCCAGGATACCCCCAAGCTGAAGAAGCGGGCTCTGAGCCACCCCCTTTCACCCTCCTTTTCCCCACCCTGGCCTGCTGAAGGTGCGCGTCAGGATGTGGACTACTGAGCCCTAAAGAAATAAGTCCTTCCACTTTGACCCCACGGAGGATTGCCTGTGCGGATCTTCAACGAGTCTACCAGTGTCTAGACACGGGAGCAGTTCTGTCTGGCACAGCAGCTCCCTGAAGGAAGACAAGAGTGAGGAGAAAGGAAACTCAAGTCTGACCATTCTGTCCTGGGAGACAAGAGGAGGATCTCATCTCTCATCTTTCCAAGCAAGGCAACGAGACTTTCTCTCATCTTTCCAAGCAAGGCAAGGAGACTTTTTCTCATGAGGAAACAAAAAGAAGTTGGAAGGAACGAAACCAGCCTGGAAGGTGAATTCCTAAGGATTGCCCATTGAAACTGACAAAATGGCCCTTGTTTGATGAGAGGAATGAGCAGAGCATTGATGTGGTCAAAAAGGACTCGAGTGAGACTTTCCCAGCAGGTTTCTACCAAAGCTTTGTCTAAGTTTCGCAAAACACTCTCCTAATAAGCAGATGTTTGGCTCTTCAGAAAGTCAACATGCAAAATGCCTTGAGCGTCCCATAACACTGATGCCATGATGTTGCCTTTGGTCTGCCCTCCTTTTCCTTTGACTGGACCACTGCCATCTCTTGGTAGCCATCGCTTTGATGACGCTTGGTCTTCAGGATCATATTGGCAAAGCCATGTTCCAAATTCCGGTTACAATTTGTCAAAGAGATGCCCCAGGATCGTGATCCCTCCTGTTGAAAATTTCCACTGATAGCTCTCGTCGTCACTGCAGCTGATCTGGGCACAATGGTTTTCACAGCCACTGCAGGATTCATCTTCCACATCTTCTCATCTCTTCTTGAAACAAGCCATACCTCCGTAAAGAGTTGATTTCTTTGGGCTAGTGTCCTTAGAAGCTTTTCTTCAAACATCAATGATTTCTTCATTCTTCCACCCAAGCTTCACCGTCAATTGGATGTTTGCTCTTGCTGCAATTTTAGCGGAATTCAAGTTGCACTGATAGGAGGCCTTTTCAGTGGATGTCTCATCCTTCTTAGTGCCTCCAATGAGATCCAGTTCAGAAAGGTTGTAAGAAGTTAGTACATGTTTATTTTAGTGAAAACGAATTGAAATCCATGCATAGATTTCTCACCATGTACATTTTCTATGAACTTTCGGAAGACCCCCTGTACTGAATATTGCCCAAATCCTGGGAGAGAAGTGGATGCGGTCCACATCCTGTCTTCAGTTTGCCCACAGTGGAGGAGTGCACAGAGCAGGGAAAGGCAACCCCAGAGAGAGGCATGCCCTCCAGCATGCAGCAGACTTCTGGCCCAGTCCTGGCTCCATGGGTTGCTGTGTGGGCCCAGCAAGCTGACCAACCTCCCTGAACCTTAATTTAATCCTAGGTAGCCCAATTCCAGTCGCTATTATAGGACTGCTGTGCAGGGACAGTCAATTAACTTAAGAAAAGGAACCTAGCTCCAAGGTTGGCAACCGGGAATTCCAGTTGATTCCATGGGCGGACCCCCTGAGGAATTCCCAAGCTGAAGTCTCGTGGAAGATGAGGTTCAGTGTGACTAGACTGAAGCACCAATCCAATGAAGGGGAGGTCCCACCCACTCTGCCCTGTGCCTGTATAAAGGTGAGGCGGGGCGGCCGCGCCACTCATTGAAGCCACCAGTTGGGAGAGGAGCAGAGCCAGGCCGGTGCTCCCGAAGGCAGCAACAGGTTGCGACCCACAGCTCCCTGCTGGTTCCCACCTGCATACACAGAAGCTAAGAAGGTGGCCGAGGAGGCGGCCCAAGAGGCAAGTCGCCATTTGGGAGAGGAGCAGAGCCAGGTCGGTGCTCCCGAAGGCAGCAAGATGTTGCGAGCCACAGCTCCCTGCTGGTTCCCACCTGCATGCCCAGAAGCCAAGAGGGTGGCCGAGGAGGCGCCCCACGAGGCAAGCCGCCATTTGGGAGAGGAGCAGAGCCAGGCCGGTGCTCCCGAAGGCAGCAAGATGTTGCGAGCCACAGCTCCCTGCTGGTTCCCTCCTGCATACCCAGAAGCTAAGAAGGTGGCCGAGGAGGCGGCCCTCGAGGCTCCAGAATTCCCACTGCCCTCTCATCAGCCTGCCCAGAGCTTCGGGCTCTGCGTGCCCCAGATGCACAACCAGGCCTCAGCACTCGTGGACATCCGGGCGGAGCCCCAGAATAGGGGTCCGGCGGTGCCCCCAGCGTGGCCCAAGATGGCGACGGAGGCGTGGTACTTCCCCGCGCAGAGGGGGTCGGCCTGCTGCTTGCCGGCCGCCCCAAGGCTGACAGAGAGGCCCTGTGGAGTCCGCATCTCAGCCCCCAGGGAGAGGAAGAGGATCGCCCACTTTCCCAGCCCCTGCTTGGTCGCAGGTCGCACCGATGCCAAGAGAACCCGGGTGGCCGGCAGCAGCCAACGCTCCAATGGCTCCAGGGTCGGCACACAGCCACGGAAGACTGGTCGCAACAGACGGGGGAGGGCATGCAAGACCTCCACCACACTCAGCTCTAAGCGAATCGTCCGTCGTCCATCCTTACCGACTTGGAAGAAACCCATTATCCTCCGAAGGTCTGGCTGCCAAGTCCCCACCGTCATCCGCCGAGGCTATCTCCAACTGTTCACCAAAGAGTGTCTCAAGTTCTGCGCCTCCAAGCAGGAGGCCGAGGAGAAGGCGCTGAACGAGGAGAAGGTGGCCTACGACTGCAGCCCCAACAAGAACATGTACCTGAATGTGGTCCTGAACACCCTCAAGAGACTGAAGGGCCTGACCCCCAGCTCCATGCCGGGCCTCAGCAGGGCCGCCCTGTACAGCCGCCTCCAGGAGTTCCTGCTCACCCAGGACCAGCTCAAGGAGAACGGCTACCCCTTCCCGCACCCCGAGCGGCCCGGAGGCGCCGTCCTCTTCACTGGCCAGGGGAAGGGGCCCGGCGACTCCTCCTGCAGGTTCTGCTGCCGTTGTGGCACCGACTACCTGGTGCCCTCCTCGGGCCGCTGTCTACGCGACCAGTTGTGTTATTATCACTGGGGGCGGGTCCGCTCCAGCCAAGTGGCTGCAGGCCGGGTTAGCCAGTACACCTGCTGTGCAGCTGCTCCTGGCTCAGTGGGCTGCCAGGTGGCAAAGCAGCACGTGCGGGACGGCCGCAAGGAGAGCCTCCATGGCTTCGTGAAGACCTTCAAGAAAGAGTTTTCCACAGACGCTTATCCAGGAATCTACGCCTTGGACTGTGAGATGTGCTACACCACGCATGGCCTGGAGCTGACCCGCGTCACCGTGGTGGACGCCGACATGCAAGTGGTGTACGACACCTTCGTCAAGCCCGACAACGAGATCGTGGACTACAACACCAGGTTTTCCGGAGTGACCGAGGCCGACGTCGCCAAGACGAGCGTCACGTTGCCCGAAGTCCAAGCCATCCTGCTGAGCTTTTTCAGCGCCCAAACCATCCTCATCGGGCACAGCCTGGAGAGCGATCTGCTGGCCCTCAAGCTGATCCACAGCACCGTGGTGGACACGGCCGTGCTCTTCCCGCACTACCTGGGTTTCCCCTACAAGCGTTCCCTCAGGAATCTCGCGGCCGACTACCTGGGACAGATCATCCAGGACAGCCAGGACGGCCACAACTCCAGCGAGGACGCAAACGCCTGCCTGCAGCTGGCGATGTGGAAGGTTCGACAGCGCGCCCAGATCCAGCCACGCCACCGGTCCGCCTCTCCCGCCGCCCTGGCCTGTCCTGAGCCCCAGGCCTCTTCCCAAACTGCCATCGATCCCGAGAGCTAGCCCTGTCCACCTCGCCGCAAAGCGAAAGAAACTGGAGCAGCCGGCGGCAGGAGAGGGCCAAAAGCCAAGACTAACCCCGACCCCGGACTCCCAGTCCCCCGGAGTCCCTGCCGCGGGCCGTCGTCCCTGTCCCCATCCCTCTGCCCCTCCCAGACCTCTGTCCTTCCACCAATGGGCTCCCCGAGGCCCCAGCCGCCACTCCCAGTCCCCGGAGACCCTGCCGCCGCCCCTGGCGCCTGTGCCCATCCCTCTGCCCCTCCCAGACCTCTGGCCTTCCACCACTAGCCTCCCCCAGCCCACCTGGACTTCCCCGGCCTCTGACAACAAGGCCAGCCCCCAGGCCCACCAGCCTCCTGATCGTCTTCGTTCTTGGGCCTCTTCCCCTTCTGTGGGGCTGTCTGAACCTCCCCTCCCCCACCCGATTTTTCCCCCGCCCCCGGGGCAGGCGCAGAATAAATGTCTGTATGAAGTTAAAAATTAAAAATAAAAAAAAAGCTAAAAACAACTGAAAGTGCTTTGCTTTTGAATGTGCGCTTACTGGTTTTCTCTAGAGGCACCACTGTGAGGTGGCTCAAGCGCTTAGGCTCTGGAGTTAGACATCTGGGTTCCCATTCCAATTCCACCACTTACTAGCTTTGTCATATTGGACGCATAACTTTTTTGCGCTTCTACTTCTTGATCTTTCAAGTGTCATCAGAAGATAATTAGACACCCACACAATAGCAATGGGAGATTTTAACACCCCACCGTCAACATGAAACAGATCAACGAGACAGAAAGTTGAAAAGGATATCCAGGAACTGAACTTAGCTCTGCACCAAGCAGACCGAATAGACATCTACATTAACTCTCCACCCCAAATCAACAGAATATACATTCTTCTCAGCACCACATCACACTTATTCCAAAACTGACCACATAGTTGGAAGGAAAGCACTCCTCCGCAAATGCAAAAGAACAGAAATTACAACCAACAGTCTCTCAGACCCCAGGGCAGTCAAACTGGACCTCAGGATGAAGAAACTCACTCAAAACCGCTCAACTACACGGAAACGGAGCAATCTGCTCCTGAGTGACTACTGGGTACATAGCGAAATGAAGACAGAATAAAGATGTTCTTTGAAACCAATGAGAACAAAGACACAACATACCAGAATCTCTGGGATACATTGAAAGCAGTGTGTAGAGGGAAACATAGCATTAAATGCCCACAAGAGAAAGCAGGAAAGATCTAAAATGGACACCCTCACGTCCCAATTCAAAGAACCAGGGAAGCAAGAGCAAACACAATGTCTGAATCAGTCAGTCAACTTCCAAAAGGACTCCAAGAGAGAATGAACCACCATGCCTCTTTAAATCCACGTTTCTATTTGGAATCTTCAATGAGAGATGAGACACTAAGCAGCTAGTTTTGGTGGAATGGCTGATTTTGTCAATGTTTTCGGTGTGTGAGTGTGTGTGTGTGTGTATGTATAGATAACTAAATTAAACTGATAATCTGGATGCTTACATTTCCATTCATTTAATTTGTGTATGTGAGCCCACTCACACATATATACACACACACTAACACTTCCAGAACACTGACTTAGTGAAGAACTGGATTTCCAGTGTGTCAGACAAATTTCAGAAAGCGCTGAAGAAGGGCATTTCTGATGGATTTCACCGTTCCTGGAATTTTACTTTCCTTTATAACTTAGAGTTCTTCTCTGGAGATTTAATAGATAAAAGTCTTTTGCAGTGTACGTTATTTCATTTTATTTTTATAATTTATTTAAATTGTCATTTTAAATTGACAAATAAAAATGATATATATTTATGGTGTACAACATGATGTTTCATATATGTATACATTGTGGAATGACACAAAAATCAAGCTAATTAACACATTCGTTTCCTCACCTACTGATTTTATGGTGATGAGAACATGTTTCAAATCTACTCTGATAGCACATTTCAAGTATACGGTACATAGTTACCACTGTAGTTGCCGTGCTGTTCAACATATCTCTAGAACTATTCGTATCTGAAATTTTGTATCATTAGACTAACATCTCCCAATCCCTCCCCGGCCCCTGCCTCGGGTAAGCAGCGTTCTGCTCTCTACGACTCTGAGTTCCACTTTTTTACATTGCACATAGAAGTGAGATCGCGCAGGATTTGGATTTCTGTGTTTGCTTTTTAAAACTTTGTGATGTATTGATGTATTTTTTCAGACAGTGTCGCAGTCTGTCACCAAGGCTGGAGTACAGTGACACAAACACGGCTCACCACGGCCTCCACCTCCCGGGGTCAAGAGATCCTCCCACTTCAGCCTCCTGAGTAGCTAGGACTACAGGCGTCCAACACCACACCTGGCTAATTTTTGTATTTTTTGTAGAGATGGTTGATCTCCAACTCCTGGGCTCAACTCTTCCTCCTCCCTTCTCCTCCCAAAGTCCTGGGATTAGAGGCCTGAGCCACTGTGTCTGGCCTTTGCTTTATTTCACACAGTAGAACATCCTCTAGGCTCATTCTTGTTGCTTAAGATAAGATTTCTTTCTTTTTCAAGGCTGAATAGGATTCTATTGGATATATGTACCTATATAGATAGATAGATAGATAGATAGACATTTATTATTATTGTTTTGGGGGGGATATGGTTTCGCTCGTGTTCCCCAGGCTGGAGTGCAGTGGCATGATTTCGGCTCACTACAACCTCTGCCTCCCAGGCTGAAGTGATTCTCCTGCCTCAGCTGAGATTAAGGGCATGTCCCATCATGTGCGGCCAATTTTGTGTTTCTAGGAGAGATGGGTTTTCACCATGTTGGCCAGGCTGGTCTCGAACTCCAACAATTCTACTTCAACTATTTATTGGATACAAATATTTATGTGTGAGAAACAAGATTTTCAAGAGTGAAAGATTTAAAAACGACTTAATTGTACATCAGTAAGAGGCTGGCTAACTAAATCAGAGTACGTTCATCCTTACAGAAGAATACTATGCAGCTAGAACAAAACCAAATGGAGGAAACTCTTCCAAATGGTAACTTGGAATGATGTTCAAGACTTATTGTAAAATAAGTTTACAGTAAGGTGTAAGGTACCTTATGGCAAAATTCTCTCAGAAATGTGTGTGTGGATTTCAAGTCATCCCAGTCCTAGAACATTGTGCTCTTTAGAGATGCCATACCTGTCTTTCCCTTTGTAATATCAAAGCAGTAATATCTTCTCTGGAGGCTTGTTGGGGGAATTTAATGGAAGAAAGTTAAGGAGGTACCAGAACCATTGCTGTTTCCCCTCCATAGCCCTGCCACCCACTAAAGAAAGTTGGATGAGATTACTTAATGATTTCCCATTAAGTTGTAATTCCAAATATCATGATTACCATTTGAATGTACTTGGTATGGAGCTTCGTGAGTGTGTGCTTCGTTTATTATGCATCACGTTCAGCTCCTTGTTATTTGCCTCCTAGTTATCATAGTAAAACTCTACTCCTCTACTCCGAGGAGCCCCTACCATCCGTATCGTCACTTTCCGGCCCAGCACTCTTCATGCTCGTTCGTTTAAAGCATTCTACATTGTGTAAATGAATCTTGGAAGGCAAAAGCTACTGAATTTAGCGAGTTTGTGGAGGCGTTCCCACCGGTCAGCCAGGTGGAGTTCCACACAGCCGATGACTGCACAACTCCTATAAGGCAGCAATATGCTGCAAACCCAGACGGCCACTCTTCTCACCCCTCGTCCCTTTGCTGTTCTGGATAATGAGGTCAATAGTCACCTAGGCAACTGCAAAACTAACTGAAATGGAGAAAAGCCTTCCGGCTGGTGACTAGCCGAGGTCCACCTGGCCCCAATAAGCTGCTGAACAAGAAGGGCTGCCAGAAAT
This sequence comes from Pongo pygmaeus, assembly GCF_028885625.2. Taxonomy (NCBI): domain Eukaryota; kingdom Metazoa; phylum Chordata; class Mammalia; order Primates; family Hominidae; genus Pongo; species Pongo pygmaeus. The sequence continues at coordinate 54,457,107 of NC_072380.2, forward strand.
TTCCCCCTAGGGAATTTGGTGGAGACGAAGACCTGCTCACTGGACAACGGTTCCTCCCAGGATACCCCCAAGCTGAAGAAGCGGGCTCTGAGCCACCCCCTTTCACCCTCCTTTTCCCCACCCTGGCCTGCTGAAGGTGCGCGTCAGGATGTGGACTACTGAGCCCTAAAGAAATAAGTCCTTCCACTTTGACCCCACGGAGGATTGCCTGTGCGGATCTTCAACGAGTCTACCAGTGTCTAGACACGGGAGCAGTTCTGTCTGGCACAGCAGCTCCCTGAAGGAAGACAAGAGTGAGGAGAAAGGAAACTCAAGTCTGACCATTCTGTCCTGGGAGACAAGAGGAGGATCTCATCTCTCATCTTTCCAAGCAAGGCAACGAGACTTTCTCTCATCTTTCCAAGCAAGGCAAGGAGACTTTTTCTCATGAGGAAACAAAAAGAAGTTGGAAGGAACGAAACCAGCCTGGAAGGTGAATTCCTAAGGATTGCCCATTGAAACTGACAAAATGGCCCTTGTTTGATGAGAGGAATGAGCAGAGCATTGATGTGGTCAAAAAGGACTCGAGTGAGACTTTCCCAGCATGTTTCTACCAAAGCTTTGTCTAAGTTTCGCAAAACACTCTCCTAATAAGCAGATGTTTGGCTCTTCAGAAAGTCAACATGCAAAATGCCTTGAGCGTCCCATAACACTGATGCCATGATGTTGCCTTTGGTCTGCCCTCCTTTTCCTTTGACTGGACCACTGCCATCTCTTGGTAGCCATCGCTTTGATGACGCTTGGTCTTCAGGATCATATTGGCAAAGCCATGTTCCAAATTCCGGTTACAATTTGTCAAAGAGATGCCCCAGGATCGTGATCCCTCCTGTTGAAAATTTCCACTGATAGCTCTCGTCGTCACTGCAGCTGATCTGGGCACAATGGTTTTCACAGCCACTGCAGGATTCATCTTCCACATCTTCTCATCTCTTCTTGAAACAAGCCATACCTCCGTAAAGAGTTGATTTCTTTGGGCTAGTGTCCTTAGAAGCTTTTCTTCAAACATCAATGATTTCTTCATTCTTCCACCCAAGCTTCACCGTCAATTGGATGTTTGCTCTTGCTGCAATTTTAGCGGAATTCAAGTTGCACTGATAGGAGGCCTTTTCAGTGGATGTCTCATCCTTCTTAGTGCCTCCAATGAGATCCAGTTCAGAAAGGTTGTAAGAAGTTAGTACATGTTTATTTTAGTGAAAACGAATTGAAATCCATGCATAGATTTCTCACCATGTACATTTTCTATGAACTTTCGGAAGACCCCCTGTACTGAATATTGCCCAAATCCTGGGAGAGAAGTGGATGCGGTCCACATCCTGTCTTCAGTTTGCCCACAGTGGAGGAGTGCACAGAGCAGGGAAAGGCAACCCCAGAGAGAGGCATGCCCTCCAGCATGCAGCAGACTTCTGGCCCAGTCCTGGCTCCATGGGTTGCTGTGTGGGCCCAGCAAGCTGACCAACCTCCCTGAACCTTAATTTAATCCTAGGTAGCCCAATTCCAGTCGCTATTATAGGACTGCTGTGCAGGGACAGTCAATTAACTTAAGAAAAGGAACCTAGCTCCAAGGTTGGCAACCGGGAATTCCAGTTGATTCCATGGGCGGACCCCCTGAGGAATTCCCAAGCTGAAGTCTCGTGGAAGATGAGGTTCAGTGTGACTAGACTGAAGCACCAATCCAATGAAGGGGAGGTCCCACCCACTCTGCCCTGTGCCTGTATAAAGGTGAGGCGGGGCGGCCGCACCACTCATTGAAGCCACCAGTTGGGAGAGGAGCAGAGCCAGGCCGGTGCTCCCGAAGGCAGCAACAGGTTGCGACCCACAGCTCCCTGCTGGTTCCCACCTGCATACACAGAAGCTAAGAAGGTGGCCGAGGAGGCGGCCCAAGAGGCAAGTCGCCATTTGGGAGAGGAGCAGAGCCAGGTCGGTGCTCCCGAAGGCAGCAAGATGTTGCGAGCCACAGCTCCCTGCTGGTTCCCACCTGCATGCCCAGAAGCCAAGAGGGTGGCCGAGGAGGCGCCCCACGAGGCAAGCCGCCATTTGGGAGAGGAGCAGAGCCAGGCCGGTGCTCCCGAAGGCAGCAAGATGTTGCGAGCCACAGCTCCCTGCTGGTTCCCTCCTGCATACCCAGAAGCTAAGAAGGTGGCCGAGGAGGCGGCCCTCGAGGCTCCAGAATTCCCACTGCCCTCTCATCAGCCTGCCCAGAGCTTCGGGCTCTGCGTGCCCCAGATGCACAACCAGGCCTCAGCACTCGTGGACATCCGGGCGGAGCCCCAGAATAGGGGTCCGGCGGTGCCCCCAGCGTGGCCCAAGATGGCGACGGAGGCGTGGTACTTCCCCGCGCAGAGGGGGTCGGCCTGCTGCTTGCCGGCCGCCCCAAGGCTGACAGAGAGGCCCTGTGGAGTCCGCATCTCAGCCCCCAGGGAGAGGAAGAGGATCGCCCACTTTCCCAGCACCTGCTTGGTCGCAGGTCGCACCGATGCCAAGAGAACCCGGGTGGCCGGCAGCAGCCAACGCTCCAATGGCTCCAGGGTCGGCACACAGCCACGGAAGACTGGTCGCAACAGACGGGGGAGGGCATGCAAGACCTCCACCACACTCAGCTCTAAGCGAATCGTCCGTCGTCCATCCTTACCGACTTGGAAGAAACCCATTATCCTCCGAAGGTCTGGCTGCCAAGTCCCCACCGTCATCCGCCGAGGCTATCTCCAACTGTTCACCAAAGAGTGTCTCAAGTTCTGCGCCTCCAAGCAGGAGGCCGAGGAGAAGGCGCTGAACGAGGAGAAGGTGGCCTACGACTGCAGCCCCAACAAGAACATGTACCTGAATGTGGTCCTGAACACCCTCAAGAGACTGAAGGGCCTGACCCCCAGCTCCATGCCGGGCCTCAGCAGGGCCGCCCTGTACAGCCGCCTCCAGGAGTTCCTGCTCACCCAGGACCAGCTCAAGGAGAACGGCTACCCCTTCCCGCACCCCGAGCGGCCCGGAGGCGCCGTCCTCTTCACTGGCCAGGGGAAGGGGCCCGGCGACTCCTCCTGCAGGGTCTGCTGCCGTTGTGGCACCGACTACCTGGTGCCCTCCTCGGGCCGCTGTCTACGCGACCAGTTGTGTTATTATCACTGGGGGCGGGTCCGCTCCAGCCAAGTGGCTGCAGGCCGGGTTAGCCAGTACACCTGCTGTGCAGCTGCTCCTGGCTCAGTGGGCTGCCAGGTGGCAAAGCAGCACGTGCGGGACGGCCGCAAGGAGAGCCTCCATGGCTTCGTGAAGACCTTCAAGAAAGAGTTTTCCACAGACGCTTATCCAGGAATCTACGCCTTGGACTGTGAGATGTGCTACACCACGCATGGCCTGGAGCTGACCCGCGTCACCGTGGTGGACGCCGACATGCAAGTGGTGTACGACACCTTCGTCAAGCCCGACAACGAGATCGTGGACTACAACACCAGGTTTTCCGGAGTGACCGAGGCCGACGTCGCCAAGACGAGCGTCACGTTGCCCGAAGTCCAAGCCATCCTGCTGAGCTTTTTCAGCGCCCAAACCATCCTCATCGGGCACAGCCTGGAGAGCGATCTGCTGGCCCTCAAGCTGATCCACAGCACCGTGGTGGACACGGCCGTGCTCTTCCCGCACTACCTGGGTTTCCCCTACAAGCGTTCCCTCAGGAATCTCGCGGCCGACTACCTGGGACAGATCATCCAGGACAGCCAGGACGGCCACAACTCCAGCGAGGACGCAAACGCCTGCCTGCAGCTGGCGATGTGGAAGGTTCGACAGCGCGCCCAGATCCAGCCACGCCACCGGTCCGCCTCTCCCGCCGCCCTGGCCTGTCCTGAGCCCCAGGCCTCTTCCCAAACTGCCATCGATCCCGAGAGCTAGCCCTGTCCACCTCGCCGCAAAGCGAAAGAAACTGGAGCAGCCGGCGGCAGGAGAGGGCCAAAAGCCAAGACTAACCCCGACCCCGGACTCCCAGTCCCCCGGAGTCCCTGCCGCGGGCCGTCGTCCCTGTCCCCATCCCTCTGCCCCTCCCAGACCTCTGTCCTTCCACCAATGGGCTCCCCGAGGCCCCAGCTGCCACTCCCAGTCCCCGGAGACCCTGCCGCCGCCCCTGGCGCCTGTGCCCATCCCTCTGCCCCTCCCAGACCTCTGGCCTTCCACCACTAGCCTCCCCCAGCCCAGCTGGACTTCACCGGCCTCTGACAACAAGGCCAGCCCCCAGGCCCACCAGCCTCCTGATCGTCTTCGTTCTTGGGCCTCTTCCCCTTCTGTGGGGCTGTCTGAACCTCCCCTCCCCCACCCGATTTTTCCCCCGCCCCCGGGGCAGGCGCAGAATAAATGTCTGTATGAAGTTAAAAATTAAAAATAAAAAAAAAGCTAAAAACAACGGAAAGTGCTTTGCTTTTGAATGTGCGCTTACCTGGTTTTCTCTAGAGGCACCACTGTGAGGTGGCTCAAGCGCTTAGGCTCTGGAGTTAGACATCTGGGTTCCCATTCCAATTCCACCACTTACTAGCTTTGTCATATTGGACGCATAACTTTTTTGCGCTTCTACTTCTTGATCTTTCAAGTGTCATCAGAAGATAATTAGACACCCACACAATAGCAATGGGAGATTTTAACACCCCACCGTCAACATGAAACAGATCAACGAGACAGAAAGTTGAAAAGGATATCCAGGAACTGAACTTAGCTCTGCACCAAGCAGACCGAATAGACATCTACATTAACTCTCCACCCCAAATCAACAGAATATACATTCTTCTCAGCACCACATCACACTTATTCCAAAACTGACCACATAGTTGGAAGGAAAGCACTCCTCCGCAAATGCAAAAGAACAGAAATTACAACCAACTGTCTCTCAGACCACAGGGCAGTCAAACTGGACCTCAGGATGAAGAAACTCACTCAAAACCGCTCAACTACACGGAAACGGAGCAATCTGCTCCTGCGTGACTACTGGGTACATAGCGAAATGAAGACAGAATAAAGATGTTCTTTGAAACCAATGAGAACAAAGACACAACATACCAGAATCTCTGGGATACATTGAAAGCAGTGTGTAGAGGGAAACATAGCATTAAATGCCCACAAGAGAAAGCAGGAAAGATCTAAAATGGACACCCTCACGTCCCAATTCAAAGAACCAGGGAAGCAAGAGCAAACACAATGTCTGAATCAGTCAGTCAGTCAACTTCCAACAGGGCTCCAAGAGAGAATGAACCACCATGCCTCTTTAAATCCACGTTTCTATTTGGAATCTTCAATGAGAGATGAGACACTAAGCAGCTAGTTTTGGTGGAATGGCTGATTTTGTCAATGTTTTCGGTGTGTGAGTGTGTGTGTGTGTGTATGTATAGATAACTAAATTAAACTGATAATTTGGATGCTTACATTTCCATTCATTTAATTTGTGTATGTGAGCCCACGCACACGTATATACACACACACTAACACTTCCAGAACACTGACTTAGTGAAGAACTGGATTTCCAGTGTGTCAGACAAATTTCAGAAAGCGCTGAAGAAGGGCATTTCTGATGGATTTCACCGTTCCTGGAATTTTACTTTCCTTTATAACTTAGAGTTCTTCTCTGGAGATTTAATAGATAAAAGTCTTTTGCAGTGTACGTTATTTCATTTTATTTTTAGAATTTATTTAAATTGTCATTTTAAATTGACAAATGAAAATGATATATATTTATGGTGTACAACACGATGTTTCATATATGTATACATTGTGGAATGACACAAAAATCAAGCTAATTAACACATTCGTTTCCTCACCTACTGATTTTATGGTGATGAGAACATGTTTCAAATCTACTCTGATAGCACATTTCAAGTATACGGTACATAGTTACCCACTGTAGTTGCCGTGCTGTTCAACATATCTCTAGAACTATTCGTATCTGAAATTTTGTATCATTAGACTAACATCTCCCAATCCCTCCCCGGCCCCTGCCTCGGGTAAGCAGCGTTCTGCTCTCTACGACTCTGAGTTCCACTTTTTTACATTGCACATAGAAGTGAGATCGCGCAGGATTTGGATTTCTGTGTTTGCTTTTTAAAACTTTGTGATGTATTGATGTATTTTTTCAGACAGTGTCGCAGTCTGTCACCAAGGCTGGAGTACAGTGACACAAACACGGCTCACCACGGCCTCCACCTCCCGGGGTCAAGAGATCCTCCCACTTCAGCCTCCTGAGTAGCTAGGACTACAGGCGTCCAACACCACACCTGGCTAATTTTTGTATTTTTTGTAGAGATGGTTGATCTCCAACTCCTGGGCTCAACTCTTCCTCCTCCCTTCTCCTCCCAAAGTCCTGGGATTAGAGGCCTGAGCCACTGTGTCTGGCCTTTGCTTTATTTCACACAGTAGAACATCCTCTAGGCTCATTCTTGTTGCTTAAGATAAGATTTCTTTCTTTTTCAAGGCTGAATAGGATTCTATTGGATATATGTACCTATATAGATAGATAGATAGATAGATAGACATTTATTATTATTGTTTTGGGGGGGATATGGTTTCGCTCGTGTTCCCCAGGCTGGAGTGCAGTGGCATGATTTCGGCTCACTACAACCTCTGCCTCCCAGGCTGAAGTGATTCTCCTGCCTCAGCTGAGATTAAGGGCATGTCCCATCATGTGCGGCCAATTTTGTGTTTCTAGGAGAGATGGGTTTTCACCATGTTGGCCAGGCTGGTCTCGAACTCCAACAATTCTACTTCAACTCTTTATTGGATACAAATATTTATGTGTGAGAAACAAGATTTTCAAGAGTGAAAGATTTAAAAACGACTTAATTGTACATCAGTAAGAGGCTGGCTAACTAAATCAGAGTACGTTCATCCTTACAGAAGAATACTATGCAGCTAGAACAAAACCAAATGGAGGAAACTCTTCCAAATGGTAACTTGGAATGATGTTCAAGACTTATTGTAAAATAAGTTTACAGTAAGGTGTAAGGTACCTTATGGCAAAATTCTCTCAGAAATGTGTGTGTGGATTTCAAGTCATCCCAGTCCTAGAACATTGTGCTCTTTAGAGATGCCATACCTGTCTTTCCCTTTGTAATATCAAAGCAGTAATATCTTCTCTGGAGGCTTGTTGGGGGAATTTAATGGAAGAAAGTTAAGGAGGTACCAGAACCATTGCTGTTTCCCCTCCATAGCCCTGCCACCCACTAAAGAAAGTTGGATGAGATTACTTAATGATTTCCCATTAAGTTGTAATTCCAAATATCATGATTACCATTTGAATGTACTTGGTATGGAGCTTCGTGAGTGTGTGCTTCGTTTATTATGCATCACGTTCAGCTCCTTGTTATTTGCCTCCTAGTTATCATAGTAAAACTCTACTCCTCTACTCCGAGGAGCCCCTACCATCCGTATCGTCACTTTCCGGCCCAGCACTCTTCATGCTCGTTCGTTTAAAGCATTCTACATTGTGTAAATGAATCTTGGAAGGCAAAAGCTACTGAATTTAGCGAGTTTGTGGAGGCGTTCCCACCGGTCAGCCAGGTGGAGTTCCACACAGCCGATGACTGCACAACTCCTATAAGGCAGCAATATGCTGCAAACCCAGACGGCCACTCTTCTCACCCCTCGTCCCTTTGCTGTTCTGGATAATGAGGTCAATAGTCACCTAGGCAACTGCAAAACTAACTGAAATGGAGAAAAGCCTTCCGGCTGGTGACTAGCCGAGGTCCACCTGGCCCCAATAAGCTGCTGAACAAGAAGGGCTGCCAGAAATTTCCCCCTAGGGAATTTGGTGGAGACGAAGACCTGCTCACTGGACAACGGTTCCTCCCAGGATACCCCCAAGCTGAAGAAGCGGGCTCTGAGCCACCCCCTTTCACCCTCCTTTTCCCCACCCTGGCCTGGTGAAGGTGCGCGTCAGGATGTGGACTACTGAGCCCTAAAGAAATAAGTCCTTCCACTTTGACCCCACGGAGGATTGCCTGTGCGGATCTTCAACGAGTCTACCAGTGTCTAGACACGGGAGCAGTTCTGTCTGGCACAGCAGCTCCCTCAAGGAAGACAAGAGTGAGGAGAAAGGAAACTCAAGTCTGACCATTCTGTCCTGGGAGACAAGTGGAGGATCTCATCTCTCATCTTTCCAAGCAAGGCAACGAGACTTTCTCTCATCTTTCCAAGCAAGGCAAGGAGACTTTTTTTCATGAGGAAACAAAAAGAAGTTGGAAGGAACGAAACCAGCCTGGAAGGTGAATTCCTAAGGATTGCCCATTGAAACTGACAAAATGGCCCTTGTTTGACGAGAGGAATGAGCAGAGCATTGATGTGGTCAAAAAGGACTCGAGTGAGACTTTCCCAGCATGTTTCTACCAAAGCTTTGTCTAAGTTTCGCAAAACACTCTCCTAATAAGCAGATGTTTGGCTCTTCAGAAAGTCAACATGCAAAATGCCTTGAGCGTCCCATAACACTGATGCCATGATGTTGCCTTTGGTCTGCCCTCCTTTTCCTTTGACTGGACCACTGCCATCTCTTGGTAGCCATCGCTTTGATGACGCTTTGTCTTCAGGATCATATTGGCAAAGCCATGTTCCAAATTCCGGTTACAATTTGTCAAACAGGTGCCCCAGGATCGTGATCCCTCCTGTTGAAAATTTCCACTGATAGCTCTCGTGGTCATTGCAGCTGATCTGGGCACAATGGTTTTCACAGCCACTGCAGGATTCTTCTTCCACATCTTCTCATCTCTTCTTGAAACAAGCCATACCTCCGTAAAGAGTTGATTTCTTTGGGCTAGTGTCCTTAGAAGCTTTTCTTCAAACATCAATGATTTCTTCATTCTTCCACCCAAGCTTCACCGTCAATTGGATGTTTGCTCTTGCTGCAATTTTAGCGGAATTCAAGTTGCACTGATAGGAGGCCTTTTCAGTGGATGTCTCATCTTTCTTAGTGCCTCCAATGAGATCCAGTTCAGAAAGGTTGTAAGAAGTTAGTACATGTTTATTTTAGTGAAAACGAATTGAAATCCATGCATAGATTTCTCACCATGTACATTTTCTATGAACTTTCGGAAGACCCCCTGTACTGAATATTGCCCAAATCCTGGGAGAGATGTGGATGCGGTCCACTTCCTGTCTTCAGTTTGCCCACAGTGGAGGAGTGCACAGAGCAGGGAAAGGCAGCCCCAGAGAGAGGCATGCCCTCCAGCATGCAGCAGACTGCTGGCCCAGTCCTGGCTCCATGGGTTGCTGTGTGGGCCCAGCAAGCTGACCAACCTCCCTGAACCTTAATTTAATCCTAGGTAGCCCAATTCCACTCGCTATTATAGGACTGCTGTGCAGGGACAGTCAATTAACTTAAGAAAAGGAACCTAGCTCCAAGGTTGGCAACCGGGAATTCCAGTTGATTCCATGGGCGGACCCCCTGAGGAATTCCCAAGCTGAAGTCTCGTGGAAGATGAGGTTCAGTGTGACTAGACTGAAGCACCAATCCAATGAAGGGGAAGTCCCACCCACTCTGCCCTGTGCCTGTATAAAGGTGAGGCGGGGCGGCCGCGCCACTCATTGAAGCCGCCAGTTGGGAGAGGAGCAGAGCCAGGCCAGTGCTCCCGAAGGCAGCAAGATGTTGCGAGCCACAGCTCCCTGCTGGTTCCCACCTGCATACCCAGAAGCTAAGAAGGTGGCCGAGGAGGCGGCCCACGAGGCAAGCCGCCATTTGGGAGAGGAGCAGAGCCAGGTCGGTGTTCCCGAAGGCAGCAAGATGTTGCGAGCCACAGCTCCCTGCTGGTTCCCACCTGTATGACCAGAAGCCAAGAAGGTGGCCGAGGAGGCGGCCCTCGAGGCAAGCCGCCAGTTGGGAGAGGAGCAGAGCCAGGCCGGTGTTCCCGAAGGCAGCAAGATGTTGCGAGCCACAGCTCCCTGCTGGTTCCCACCTGCATACCCAGAAGCTAAGAAGGTGGCCGAGGAGGCGCCCCACGAGGCAAGCCGCCATTTGGGAGTGGAGCAGAGCCAGGTCAGTGTTCCCGAAGGCAGCAAGATGTTGCGAGCCACAGCTCCCTGCTGGTTCCCTCCTGCATACCCAGAAGCCAAGAAGGTGGCCGAGGAGGCGGCCCTCGAGGCTCCAGAATTCCCACTGCCCTCTCATCAGCCTGCCCAGAGCTTCGGGCTCTGCGTGCCCCAGATGCACAACCAGGCCTCAGCACTCGTGGACATCCGGGCGGAGCCCCAGAATAGGGGTCCGGCGGTGCCCCCAGCGTGGCCCAAGATGGCGACGGAGGCGTGGTACTTCCCCGCGCAGAGGGGGTCGGCCTGCTGCTTGCCAGCCACCCCAAGGCTGACAGAGAGGCCCTGTGGAGTCCGCATCTCAGCCCCCAGGGAGAGGAAGAGGATCGCCCACTTTCCCAGCCCCTGCTTGGTCGCAGGTCGCACCGATGCCAAGAGAACCCGGGTGGCCGGCAGCAGCCAACGCTCCAATGGCTCCAGGGTCGGCACACAGCCACGGAAGACTGGTCGCAACAGACGGGGGAGGGCATGCAAGACCTCCACCACACTCAGCTCTAAGCGAATCGTCCGTTGTCCATCCTTACCGACTTGGAAGAAACCCATTATCCTCCGAAGGTCTCGCTGCCAAGTCCCCACCGTCATCCGCCGAGGCTATCTCCAACTGTTCACCAAAGAGTGTCTCAAGTTCTGCGCCTCCCAGCAGGAGGCCGAGGAGAAGGCGCTGAACGAGGAGAAGGTGGCCTACGACTGCAGCCCCAACAAGAACATGTAAATGAATGTGGTCCTGAACACCCTCAAGAGACTGAAGGGCCTGACCCCCAGCTCCATGCCGGGCCTCAGCAGGGCCGCCCCGTACAGCCGCCTCCAGGAGTTCCTGCTCACCCAGGACCAGCTCAAGGAGAACGGCTACCCCTTCCCGCACCCCGAGCGGCCCGGAGGCGCCGTCCTCTTCACTGGCCAGGGGAAGGGGCCCGGCGACTCCTCCTGCAGGGTCTGCTGCCGTTGTGGCACCGACTACCTGGTGTCCTCCTCGGGCCGCTGTCTACGCGACCAGTTGTGTTATTATCACTGGGGGCGGGTCCGCTCCAGCCAAGTGGCTGGAGGCCGGGTTAGCCAGTACACCTGCTGTGCAGCTGCTCCTGGCTCAGTGGGCTGCCAGGTGGCAAAGCAGCACGTGCGGGACGGCCGCAAGGAGAGCCTCCATGGCTTCGTGAAGACCTTCAAGAAAGAGTTTTCCACAGACGCTTATCCAGGAATCTACGCCTTGGACTGTGAGATGTGCTACACCACGCATGGCCTGGAGCTGACCCGCGTCACCGTGGTGGACGCCGACATGCAAGTGGTGTACGACACCTTCGTCAAGCCCGACAACGAGATCGTGGACTACAACACCAGGTTTTCCGGAGTGACCGAGGCCGACGTCGCCAAGACGAGCGTCACGTTGCCCGAAGTCCAAGCCATCCTGCTGAGCTTTTTCAGCGCCCAAACCATCCTCATCGGGCACAGCCTGGAGAGCGATCTGCTGGCCCTCAAGCTGATCCACAGCACCGTGGTGGACACGGCCGTGCTCTTCCCGCACTACCTGGGTTTCCCCTACAAGCGTTCCCTCAGGAATCTCGCGGCCGACTACCTGGGACAGATCATCCAGGACAGCCAGGACGGCCACAACTCCAGCGAGGATGCAAACGCCTGCCTGCAGCTGGCGATGTGGAAGGTTCGACAGCGTGCCCAGATCCAGCCACGCCACCGGTCCGCCTCTCCCGCCGCCCTGGCCTGTCCTGAGCCCCAGGCCTCTTCCCAAACTGCCATCGATCCCGAGAGCTAGCCCTGTCCACCTCGCCTCAAAGCGAAAGAAACTGGAGCAGCCGGCGGCAGGAGAGGGCCAAAAGCCAAGACTAACCCCGACCCCGGACTCCCAGTCCCCCGGAGTCCCTGCCGCGGGCCGTCGTCCCTGTCCCCATCCCTCTGCCCCTCCCAGACCTCTGTCCTTCCACCAATGGGCTCCCCGAGGCCCCAGCCGCCACTCCCAGTCCCCGGAGACCCTGCCGCCGCCCCTGGCGCCTGTGCCCATCCCTCTGCCCCTCCCAGACCTCTGGCCTTCCACCACTAGCCTCCCCCAGCCCACCTGGACTTCCCCGGCCTCTGACAACAAGGCCAGCCCCCAGGCCCACCAGCCTCCTGATCGTCTTCGTTCTTGGGCCTCTTCCCCTTCTGTGGGGCTGTCTGAACCTCCCCTCCCCCACCCGATTTTTCCCCCGCCCCCGGGGCAGGCGCAGAATAAATGTCTGTATGAAGTTAAAAATTAAAAATAAAAAAAAAGCTAAAAACAACGGAAAGTCCTTTGCTTTTGAATGTGCGCTTACCTGGTTTTCTCTAGAGGCACCACTGTGAGGTGGCTCAAGCCCTTAGGCTCTGGAGTTAGACATCTGGGTTCCCATTCCAATTCCACCACTTACTAGCTTTGTCATATTGGACGCATAACTTTTTTGCGCTTCTACTTCTTGATCTTTCAAGTGTCATCAGAAGATAATTAGACACCCACGCAATAGCAATGGGAGATTTTAACACCCCACCGTCAACATGAAACAGATCAACGAGACAGAAAGTTGAAAAGGATATCCAGGAACTGAACTTAGCTCTGCACCAAGCAGACCGAATAGACATCTACATTAACTCTCCACCCCAAATCAACAGAATATACATTCTTCTCAGCACCACATCACACTTATTCCAAAACTGACCACATAGTTGGAAGGAAAGCACTCCTCCGCAAATGCAAAAGAACAGAAATTACAACCAACTGTCTCTCAGACCACAGGGCAGTCAAACTGGACCTCAGGATGAAGAAACTCACTCAAAACCGCTCAACTACACGGAGACGGAGCAATCTGCTCCTGAGTGACTACTGGGTACATAGCGAAATGAAGACAGAATAAAGATGTTCTTTGAAACCAATGAGAACAAAGACACAACATACCAGAATCTCTGGGATACATTGAAAGCAGTGTGTAGAGGGAAACGTAGCATTAAATGCCCACAAGAGAAAGCAGGAAAGATCTAAAATGGACACCCTCACGTCCCAATTCAAAGAACCAGGGAAGCAAGAGCAAACACAATGTCTGAATCAGTCAGTCAACTTCCAACAGGGCTCCAAGAGAGAATGAACCACCATGCCTCTTTAAATCCACGTTTCTATTTGGAATCTTCAATGAGAGATGAGACACTAAGCAGCTAGTTTTGGTGGAATGGCTGATTTTGTCAATGTTTTCGGTGTGTGAGTGTGTGTGTGCGTGTATGTATAGATAACTAAATTAAACTGATAATCTGGATGCTTACATTTCCATTCATTTAATTTGTGTATGTGAGCCCACGCACACGTATATACACACACACTAACACTTCCAGAACACTGACTTAGTCAAGAACTGGATTTCCAGTGTGTCAGACAAATTTCAGAAAGCGCTGAAGAAGGGCATTTCTGATGGATTTCACCGTTCCTGGAATTTTATTTTCCTTTATAACTTAGAGTTCTTCTCTGGAGATTTAATAGATAAAAGTCTTTTGCAGTGTACGTTATTTCATTTTATTTTTATAATTTATTTAAATTGTCATTTTAAATTGACAAATAAAAATGATATATATTTATGGTGTACAACATGATGTTTCATATATGTATACATTGTGGAATGACACAAAAATCAAGCTAATTAACACATTCGTTTCCTCACATACTGATTTTATGGTGATGAGAACATGTTTCAAATCTACTCTGATAGCACATTTCAAGTATACAGTACATAGTTACCCACTGTAGTTGCCGTGCTGTTCAACATATCTCTAGAACTATTCGTATCTGAAATTTTGTATCATTAGACTAACATCTCCCAATCCCTCCCCGGCCCCTGCCTCGGGTAAGCAGCGTTCTGCTCTCTACGACTCTGAGTTCCACTTTTTTACATTGCACATAGAAGTGAGATCGTGCAGTATTTGTATTTCTGTGTTTGCTTTTTAAAACTTTATGATGTATTGATGTATTTTTTCAGACAGTGTCGGAGTCTGTCACCAAGGCTGGAGTACAGTGACACAAACACGGCTCACCACGGCCTCCACCTCCCGGGGTCAAGAGATCCTCCCACTTCAGCCTCCTGAGTAGCTAGGACTACAGGCGTCCAACACCACACCTGGCTAATTTTTGTATTTTTGGTAGAGATGGTTGATCTCCAACTCCTGGGCTCAACTCTTCCTCCTCCCTTCTCCTCCCAAAGTCCTGGGATTACAGGCCTGAGCCACTGTGTCTGGCCTTTGCTTTATTTCACACAGTAGAACATCCTCTAGGCTCATTCATGTTGCTAATGATAAGATTTCTTTCTTTTTCAAGGCTGAATAGGATTCTATTGGATATATGTACCTATATAGATAGAGAGATAGATAGATATACATTTATTATTATTGTTTTGGGGGGGATATGGTTTCGCTCGTGTTCCCCAGGCTGGAGTGCAGTGGCATGATTTCGGCTCACTACAACCTCTGCCTCCCAGGCTGAAGTGATTCTCCTGCCTCAGCTGAGATTAAAGGCATGTCCCATCATGGGCGGCCAATTTTGTGTTTCTAGGAGAGATGGGTTTTCACCATGTTGGCCAGGCTGGTCTCGAACTCCAACAATTCTACTTCAACTATTTATTGGATACAAATATTTATGTGTGAGAAACAAGATTTTCAAGAGTGAAAGATTTAAAAACGACTTAATTGTACATCAGTAAGAGGCTGGCTAACTAAATCAGAGTACGTTCATCCTTACAGAAGAATACTATGCAGCTAGAACAAAACCAAATGGAGGAAACTCTTCCAAATGGTAACTTGGAATGATGTTCAAGACTTATTGTAAAATAAGTTTACAGTAAGGTGTAAGGTACCTTATGGCAAAATTCTCTCAGAAATGTGTGTGTGTGGATTTCAAGTCATCCCAGTCCTAGAACATTGTGCTCTTTAGAGATGCCATACTTGTCTTTCCCTTTGTAATATCAAAGCAGTAATATCTTCTCTGGAGGCTTGTTGGGTGAATTTAATGGAAGAAAGTTAAGGAGGTACCAGAACCATTGCTGTTTCCCCTCCATAGCCCTGCCACCCACTAAAGAAAGTTGGATGAGATTACTTAATGATTTCCCATTAAGATGTATTTCCAAATATCATGATTACCATTTGAATGTAGTTGGTATGGAGCTTCGTGAGTGTGTGCTTCGTTTATTATGCATCACGTTCAGCTCCTTGTTATTTGCCTCCTAGTTATCATAGTAAAACTCTACTCCTCTACTCCGAGGAGCCCCTACCATCCGTATCGTCACTTTCCGGCCCAGCACTCTTCATGCTCGTTCGTTTAAAGCATTCTACATTGTGTAAATGAATCTTGGAAGGCAAAAGCTACTGAATTTAGCGAGTTTGTGGAGGCGTTCCCACCGGTCAGCCAGGTGGAGTTCCACACACCCGATGACTGCACAACTCCTATAAGGCAGCAATATGCTGCAAACCCAGACGGCCACTCTTCTCACCCCTCGTCCCTTTGCTGTTCTGGATAATGAGGTCAATAGTCACCTAGGCAACTGCAAAACAAACTGAAATGGAGAAAGGCCTTCCGGCTGGTGACTAGCCGAGGTCCACCTGGCCCCAATAAGCTGCTGAACAAGAAGGGCTGCCAGAAATTTCCCCCTAGGGAATTTGGTGGAGACGAAGACCTGCTCACTGGACAACGGTTCCTCCCAGGATACCCCCAAGCTGAAGAAGCGGGCTCTGAGCCACCCCCTTTCACCCTCCTTTTCCCCACCCTGGCCTGGTGAAGGTGCGCGTCAGGATGTGGACTACTGAGCCCTAAAGAAATAAGTCCTTCCACTTTGACCCCACGGAGGATTGCCTGTGCGGATCTTCAACGAGTCTGCCAGTGTCTAGACACGGGAGCAGTTCTGTCTGGCACAGCAGCTCCCTCAAGGAAGACAAGAGTGAGGAGAAAGGAAACTCAAGTCTGACCATTCTGTCCTGGGAGACAAGTGGAGGATCTCATCTCTCATCTTTCCAAGCAAGGCAACGAGACTTTCTCTCATCTTTCCAAGCAAGGCAAGGAGACTTTTTTTCATGAGGAAACAAAAAGAAGTTGGAAGGAACGAAACCAGCCTGGAAGGTGAATTCCTAAGGATTGCCCATTGAAACTGACAAAATGGCCCTTGTTTGACGAGAGGAATGAGCAGAGCATTGATGTGGTCAAAAAGGACTCGAGTGAGACTTTCCCAGCATGTTTCTACCAAAGCTTTGTCTAAGTTTCGCAAAACACTCTCCTAATAAGCAGATGTTTGGCTCTTCAGAAAGTCAACATGCAAAATGCCTTGAGCGTCCCATAACACTGATGCCATGATGTTGCCTTTGGTCTGCCCTCCTTTTCCTTTGACTGGACCACTGCCATCTCTTGGTAGCCATCGCTTTGATGACGCTTTGTCTTCAGGATCATATTGGCAAAGCCATGTTCCAAATTCCGGTTACAATTTGTCAAACAGGTGCCCCAGGATCGTGATCCCTCCTGTTGAAAATTTCCACTGATAGCTCTCGTGGTCATTGCAGCTGATCTGGGCACAATGGTTTTCACAGCCACTGCAGGATTCTTCTTCCACATCTTCTCATCTCTTCTTGAAACAAGCCATACCTCCGTAAAGAGTTGATTTCTTTGGGCTAGTGTCCTTAGAAGCTTTTCTTCAAACATCAATGATTTCTTCATTCTTCCACCCAAGCTTCACCGTCAATTGGATGTTTGCTCTTGCTGCAATTTTAGCGGAATTCAAGTTGCACTGATAGGAGGCCTTTTCAGTGGATGTCTCATCTTTCTTAGTGCCTCCAATGAGATCCAGTTCAGAAAGGTTGTAAGAAGTTAGTACATGTTTATTTTAGTGAAAACGAATTGAAATCCATGCATAGATTTCTCACCATGTACATTTTCTATGAACTTTCGGAAGACCCCCTGTACTGAATATTGCCCAAATCCTGGGAGAGATGTGGATGCGGTCCACTTCCTGTCTTCAGTTTGCCCACAGTGGAGGAGTGCACAGAGCAGGGAAAGGCAGCCCCAGAGAGAGGCATGCCCTCCAGCATGCAGCAGACTGCTGGCCCAGTCCTGGCTCCATGGGTTGCTGTGTGGGCCCAGCAAGCTGACCAACCTCCCTGAACCTTAATTTAATCCTAGGTAGCCCAATTCCACTCGCTATTATAGGACTGCTGTGCAGGGACAGTCAATTAACTTAAGAAAAGGAACCTAGCTCCAAGGTTGGCAACCGGGAATTCCAGTTGATTCCATGGGCGGACCCCCTGAGGAATTCCCAAGCTGAAGTCTCGTGGAAGATGAGGTTCAGTGTGACTAGACTGAAGCACCAATCCAATGAAGGGGAAGTCCCACCCACTCTTCCCTGTGCCTGTATAAAGGTGAGGCGGGGCGGCCGCGCCACTCATTGAAGCCGCCAGTTGGGAGAGGAGCAGAGCCAGGCCGGTGCTCCCGAAGGCAGCAAGATGTTGCGAGCCACAGCTCCCTGCTGGTTCCCACCTGCATACCCAGAAGCTAAGAAGGTGGCCGAGGAGGCGGCCCACGAGGCAAGCCGCCATTTGGGAGAGGAGCAGAGCCAGGTCGGTGTTCCCGAAGGCAGCAAGATGTTGCGAGCCACAGCTCCCTGCTGGTTCCCACCTGCATGCCCAGAAGCCAAGAAGGTGGCCGAGGAGGCGGCCCTCGAGGCAAGCCGCCAGTTGGGAGAGGAGCAGAGCCTGGCCGGTGTTCCCGAAGGCAGCAAGATGTTGCGAGCCACAGCTCCCTGCTGGTTCCCACCTGCATACCCAGAAGCTAAGAAGGTGGCCGAGGAGGCGCCCCACGAGGCAAGCCGCCATTTGGGAGTGGAGCAGAGCCAGGTCAGTGTTCCCGAAGGCAGCAAGATGTTGCGAGCCACAGCTCCCTGCTGGTTCCCACCTTCATTCCCAGAAGCCAAGAAGGTGGCCGAGGAGGCGGCCCTCGAGGCAAGCCGCCAGTTGGGAGAGGAGCAGAGCCAGGCCGGTGCTCCCAAAGGCAGCAAGATGTTGCGAGCCACAGCTCCCTGCTGGTTCCCACCTGCATACCCAGAAGCTAAGAAGGTGGCCGAGGAGGCGCCCCACGAGGCAAGCTGCCATTTGGGAGTGGAGCAGAGCCAGGTCGGTGTTCCCGAAGGCAGCAAGATGTTGCGAGCCACAGCTCCCTGCTGGTTCCCTCCTGCATACCCAGAAGCCAAGAAGGTGGCCGAGGAGGCGGCCCTCGAGGCTCCAGAATTCCCACTGCCCTCTCATCAGCCTGCCCAGAGCTTCGGGCTCTGCGTGCCCCAGATGCACAACCAGGCCTCAGCACTCGTGGACATCCGGGCGGAGCCCCAGAATAGGGGTCCGGCGGTGCCCCCAGCGTGTCCCAAGATGGCGACGGAGGCCTGGTACCTCCCCGCGAAGAAGGGGTCGGCCTGCTGCTTGCCAGCCGCCCCAAGGCTGACAGAGAGGCCCTGTGGAGTCCGCATCTCAGCCCCCAGGGAGAGGAAGAGGATCGCCCACTTTCCCAGCACCTGCTTGGTCGCAGGTCGCACCGATGCCAAGAGAACCCGGGTGGCCGGCAGCAGCCAACGCTCCAATGGCTCCAGGGTCGGCACACAGCCACGGAAGACTGGTCGCAACAGACGGGGGAGGGCATGCAAGACCTCCACCACACTCAGCTCTAAGCGAATCGTCCGTCCTCCATCCTTACCGACTTGGAGGAAACCCATTATCCTCCGAAGGTCTCGCTGCCAAGTCCCCACCGTCATCTGCCGAGGCTATCTCCAACTGTTCACCAAAGAGTGTCTCAAGTTCTGCGCCTCCCAGCAGGAGGCCGAGGAGAAGGCGCTGAACGAGGAGAAGGTGGCCTACGACTGCAGCCCCAACAAGAACATGTACCTGAATGTGGTCCTGAACACCCTCAAGAGACTGAAGGGCCTGACCCCCAGCTCCATGCCGGGCCTCAGCAGGGCCGCCCTGTACAGCCGCCTCCAGGAGTTCCTGCTCACCCAGGACCAGCTCAAGGAGAACGGCTACCCCTTCCCGCACCCCGAGCGGCCCGGAGGCGCCGTCCTCTTCACTGGCCAGGGGAAGGGGCCCGGCGACTCCTCCTGCAGGGTCTGCTGCCGTTGTGGCACCGACTACCTGGTGTCCTCCTCGGGCCGCTGTCTACGCGACCAGTTGTGTTATTATCACTGGGGGCGGGTCCGCTCCAGCCAAGTGGCTGGAGGCCGGGTTAGCCAGTACACCTGCTGTGCAGCTCCTCCTGGCTCAGTGGGCTGCCAGGTGGCAAAGCAGCACGTGCGGGACGGCCGCAAGGAGAGCCTCCATGGCTTCGTGAAGACCTTCAAGAAAGAGTTTTCCACAGACGCTTATCCAGGAATCTACGCCTTGGACTGTGAGATGTGCTACACCACGCATGGCCTGGAGCTGACCCGCGTCACCGTGGTGGACGCCGACATGCAAGTGGTGTACGACACCTTCGTCAAGCCCGACAACGAGATCGTGGACTACAACACCAGGTTTTCCGGAGTGACCGAGGCCGACGTCGCCAAGACGAGCGTCACGTTGCCCGAAGTCCAAGCCATCCTGCTGAGCTTTTTCAGCGCCCAAACCATCCTCATCGGGCACAGCCTGGAGAGCGATCTGCTGGCCCTCAAGCTGATCCACAGCACCGTGGTGGACACGGCCGTGCTCTTCCCGCACTACCTGGGTTTCCCCTACAAGCGTTCCCTCAGGAATCTCGCGGCCGACTACCTGGGACAGATCATCCAGGACAGCCAGGACGGCCACAACTCCAGCGAGGACGCAAACGCCTGCCTGCAGCTGGCGATGTGGAAGGTTCGACAGCGCGCCCAGATCCAGCCACGCCACCGGTCCGCCTCTCCCGCCGCCCTGGCCTGTCCTGAGCCCCAGGCCTCTTCCCAAACTGCCATCGATCCCGAGAGCTAGCCCTGTCCACCTCGCCGCAAAGCGAAAGAAACTGGAGCAGCCGGCGGCAGGAGAGGGCCAAAAGCCAAGACTAACCCCGACCCCGGACTCCCAGTCCCCCGGAGTCCCTGCCGCGGGCCGTCGTCCCTGTCCCCATCCCTCTGCCCCTCCCAGACCTCTGTCCTTCCACCAATGGGCTCCCCGAGGCCCCAGCCGCCACTCCCAGTCCCCGGAGACCCTGCCGCCGCCCCTGGCGCCTGTGCCCATCCCTCTGCCCCTCCCAGACCTCTGGCCTTCCACCACTAGCCTCCCCCAGCCCACCTGGACTACCGCGGCCTCTGACAACAAGGCCAGCCCCCAGGCCCACCAGCCTCCTGATCGTCTTCGTTCTTGGGCCTCTTCCCCTTCTGTGGGGCTGTCTGAACCTCCCCTCCCCCACCCGATTTTTCCCCCGCCCCCGGGGCAGGCGCAGAATAAATGTCTGTATGAAGTTAAAAATTAAAAATAAAAAAAAAAGCTAAAAACAACTGAAAGTCCTTTGCTTTTGAATGTGCGCTTACCTGGTTTTCTCTAGAGGCACCACTGTGAGGTGGCTCAAGCGCTTAGGCTCTGGAGTTAGACATCTGGGTTCCCATTCCAATTCCACCACTTACTAACTTTGTCATATTGGACGCATAACTTATTTGCGCTTCTACTTCTTGACCTTTCAAGTGTCATCAGAAGATAATTAGACACCCACGCAATAGCAATGGGAGATTTTAACACCCCACCGTCAACATGAAACAGATCAACGAGACAGAAAGTTGAAAAGGATATCCAGGAACAGAACTTAGCTCTGCACCAAGCAGACCGAATAGACATCTACATTAACTCTCCACCCCAAATCAACAGAATATACATTCTTCTCAGCACCACATCACACTTATTCCAAAACTGACCACATAGTTGGAAGGAAAGCACTCCTCCGCAAATGCAAAAGAACAGAAATTACAACCAACTGTCTCTCAGACCACAGGGCAGTCAAACTGGACCTCAGGATGAAGAAACTCACTCAAAACCGCTCAACTACACGGAAACGGAGCAATCTGCTCCTGAGTGACTACTGGGTACATAGCGAAATGAAGACAGAATAAAGATGTTCTTTGAAACCAATGAGAACAAAGACACAACATACCAGAATCTCTGGGATACATTGAAAGCAGTGTGTATAGGGAAACATAGCATTAAATGCCCACAAGAGAAAGCAGGAAAGATCTAAAATGGACACCCTCACGTCCCAATTCAAAGAACCAGGGAAGCAAGAGCAAACACAATGTCTGAATCAGTCAGTCAACTTCCAACAGGGCTCCAAGAGAGAATGAACCACCATGCCTCTTTAAATCCACGTTTCTATTTGGAATCTTCAATGAGAGATGAGACACTAAGCAGCTAGTTTTGGTGGAATGGCTGATTTTGTCAATGTTTTCGGTGTGTGAGTGTGTGTGTGTGTGTATGTATAGATAACTAAATTAAACTGATAATCTGGATGCTTACATTTCCATTCATTTAATTTGTGTATGTGAGCCCACGCACACGTATATACACACACACTAACACTTCCAGAACACTGACTTAGTGAAGAACTGGATTTCCAGTGTGTCAGACAAATTTCAGAAAGCGCTGAAGAAGGGCATTTCTGATGGATTTCACCGTTCCTGGAATTTTACTTTCCTTTATAACTTAGAGTTCTTCTCTGGAGATTTAATAGATAAAAGTCTTTTGCAGTGTACGTTATTTCATTTTATTTTTATAATTTATTTAAATTGTCATTTTAAATTGACAAATAAAAATGATATATATTTATGGTGTACAACATGATGTTTCATATATGTATACATTGTGGAATGACACAAAAATCAAGCTAATTAACACATTCGTTTCCTCACATACTGATTTTATGGTGATGAGAACATGTTTCAAATCTACTCTGATAGCACATTTCAAGTATACAGTACATAGTTACCCACTGTAGTTGCCGTGCTGTTCAACATATCTCTAGAACTATTCGTATCTGAAATTTTGTATCATTAGACTAACATCTCCCAATCCCTCCCCGGCCCCTGCCTCGGGTAAGCAGCGTTCTGCTCTCTACGACTCTGAGTTCCACTTTTTTACATTGCACATAGAAGTGAGATCGTGCAGTATTTGTATTTCTGTGTTTGCTTTTTAAAACTTTATGATGTATTGATGTATTTTTTCAGACAGTGTCGGAGTCTGTCACCAAGGCTGGAGTACAGTGACACAAACACGGCTCACCACGGCCTCCACCTCCCGGGGTCAAGAGATCCTCCCACTTCAGCCTCCTGAGTAGCTAGGACTACAGGCGTCCAACACCACACCTGGCTAATTTTTGTATTTTTGGTAGAGATGGTTGATCTCCAACTCCTGGGCTCAACTCTTCCTCCTCCCTTCTCCTCCCAAAGTCCTGGGATTACAGGCCTGAGCCACTGTGTCTGGCCTTTGCTTTATTTCACACAGTAGAACATCCTCTAGGCTCATTCATGTTGCTAATGATAAGATTTCTTTCTTTTTCAAGGCTGAATAGGATTCTATTGGATATATGTACCTATATAGATAGAGAGATAGATAGATATACATTTATTATTATTGTTTTGGGGGGGATATGGTTTCGCTCGTGTTCCCCAGGCTGGAGTGCAGTGGCATGATTTCGGCTCACTACAACCTCTGCCTCCCAGGCTGAAGTGATTCTCCTGCCTCAGCTGAGATTAAAGGCATGTCCCATCATGTGCGGCCAATTTTGTGTTTCTAGGAGAGATGGGTTTTCACCATGTTGGCCAGGCTGGTCTCGAACTCCAACAATTCTACTTCAACTCTTTATTGGATACAAATATTTAAGTGTGAGAAACAAGATTTTCAAGAGTGAAAGATTTAAAAACGACTTAATTGTACATCAGTAAGAGGCTGGCTAACTAAATCAGAGTACGTTCATCCTTACAGAAGAATACTATGCAGCTAGAACAAAACCAAATGGAGGAAACTCTTCCAAATGGTAACTTGGAATGATGTTCAAGACTTATTGTAAAATAAGTTTACAGTAAGGTGTAAGGTACCTTATGGCAAAATTCTCTCAGAAATGTGTGTGTGTGGATTTCAAGTCATCCCAGTCCTAGAACATTGTGCTCTTTAGAGATGCCATACCTGTCTTTCCCTTTGTAATATCAAAGCAGTAATATCTTCTCTGGAGGCTTGTTGGGTGAATTGAATGGAAGAAAGTTAAGGAGGTACCAGAACCATTGCTGTTTCCCCTCCATAGCCCTGCCACCCACTAAAGAAAGTTGGATGAGATTACTTAATGATTTCCCATTAAGTTGTATTTCCAAATATCATGATTACCATTTGAATGTAGTTGGTATGGAGCTTCGTGAGTGTGTGCTTCGTTTATTATGCATCACGTTCAGCTCCTTGTTATTTGCCTCCTACTTATCATAGTAAAACTCTACTCCTCTACTCCGAGGAGCCCCCACCATCCGTATCGTCACTTTCCGGCCCAGCACTCTTCATGCTCGTTCGTTTAAAGCATTCTACATTGGGCAAATGAATCTTGGAAGGCAAAAGCTACTGAATTTAGCGAGTTTGTGGAGGCGTTCCCACCGATCAGCCAGGTGGAGTTCCACACACCCGATGACTGCACAACTCCTATAAGGCAGCAATAAGCTGCAAACCCAGACGGCCACTCTTCTCACCCCTCGTCCCTTTGCTGTTCTGGATAATGAGGTCAATAGTCAACTAGGCAACTTGCAAAACTAACTGAAATTGGGAAAGGCCTTCCGGCTCGTGACTAGCCGAGGTCCACCTGGCCCCAATAAGCTGCTGAACAAGAAGGGCTGCCAGAAATTTCCCCCTAGGGAATTTGGTGGAGACGAAGACCTGCTCACTGGACAACGGTTCCTCCCAGGATACCCCCAAGCTGAAGAAGCGGGCTCTGAGCCACCCCCTTTCACCCTCCTTTTCCCCACCCTGGCCTGGTGAAGGTGCGCGTCAGGATGTGGACTACTGAGCTCTAAAGAAATAAATCCTTCCACTTTGACCCCACGGAGGATTGCCTGTGCGGATCTTCAACGAGTCTACCAGTGTCTAGACACGGGAGCAGTTCTGTCTGGCACAGCAGCTCCCTCAAGGAAGACAAGAGTGAGGAGAAAGGAAACTCAAGTCTGACCATTCTGTCCTGGGAGACAAGAGGAGGATCTCATCTCTCATCTTTCCAAGCAAGGCAACGAGACTTTCTCTCATCTTTCCAAGCAAGGCAAGGAGACTTTTTTTCATGAGGAAACAAAAAGAAGTTGGAAGGAACGAAACCAGCCTGGAAGGTGAATTCCTAAGGATTGCCCATTGAAACTGACAAAATGGCCCTTGTTTGACGAGAGGAATGAGCAGAGCATTGATGTGGTCAAAAAGGACTCGAGTGAGACTTTCCCAGCATGTTTCTACCAAAGCTTTGTCTAAGTTTCGCAAAACACTCTCCTAATAAGCAGATGTTTGGCTCTTCAGAAAGTCAACATGCAAAATGCCTTGAGCGTCCCATAACACTGATGCCATGATGTTGCCTTTGGTCTGCCCTCCTTTTCCTTTGACTGGACCACTGCCATCTCTTGGTAGCCATCGCTTTGATGACGCTTTGTCTTCAGGATCATATTGGCAAAGCCATGTTCCAAATTCCGGTTACAATTTGTCAAACAGGTGCCCCAGGATCGTGATCCCTCCTGTTGAAAATTTCCACTGATAGCTCTCGTCGTCACTGCGGCTGATCTGGGCACAATGATTTTCACAGCCACTGCAGGATTCATCTTCCACATCTTCTCATCTCTTCTTGAAACAAGCCATACCTCCGTAAAGAGTTGATTTCTTTGGGCTAGTGTCCTTAGAAGCTTTTCTTCAAACATCAATGATTTCTTCATTCTTCCACCCAAGCTTCACCGTCAATTGGATGTTTGCTCTTGCTGCAATTTTAGCGGAATTCAAGTTGCACTGATAGGAGGCCTTTTCAGTGGATGTCTCATCCTTCTTAGTGCCTCCAATGAGATCCAGTTCAGAAAGGTTGTAAGAAGTTAGTACATGTTTATTTTAGTGAAAACGAATTGAAATCCATGCATAGATTTCTCACCATGTACATTTTCTATGAACTTTCGGAAGACCCCCTGTACTGAATATTGCCCAAATCCT
The DNA here is from genome assembly GCF_028885625.2 of Pongo pygmaeus. Classification (NCBI taxonomy): domain Eukaryota; kingdom Metazoa; phylum Chordata; class Mammalia; order Primates; family Hominidae; genus Pongo; species Pongo pygmaeus. Next base: position 54,482,331 of record NC_072380.2, read on the forward strand.
GGGAAAGAAGTGGATGCGGTCCACTTCCTGTCTTCAGTTTGCCCACAGTGGAGGAGTGCACAGAGCAGGGAAAGGCAGCCCCAGAGAGAGGCATGCCCTCCAGCATGCAGCAGACTGCTGGCCCAGTCCTGGCTCCATGGGTTGCTGTGTGGGCCCAGCAAGCTGACCAACCTCCCTGAACCTTAATTTAATCCTAGGTAGCCCAATTCCACTCGCTATTATAGGACTGCTGTGCAGGGACAGTCAATTAACTTAAGAAAAGGAACCTAGCTCCAAGGTTGGCAACCGGGAATTCCAGTTGATTCCATGGGCGGACCCCCTGAGGAATTCCCAAGCTGAAGTCTCGTGGAAGATGAGGTTCAGTGTGACTAGACTGAAGCACCAATCCAATGAAGGGGAAGTCCCACCCACTCTGCCCTCTGCCTGTATAAAGGTGAGGCGGGGCGGCCGCGCCACTCATTGAAGCCGCCAGTTGGGAGAGGAGCAGAGCCAGGCCGGTGCTCCCGAAGGCAGCAAGATGTTGCGAGCCACAGCTCCCTGCTGGTTCCCACCTGCATACCCAGAAGCTAAGAAGGTGGCCGAGGAGGCGGCCCACGAGGCAAGCCGCCATTTGGGAGAGGAGCAGAGCCAGGTCAGTGTTCCCGAAGGCAGCAAGATGTTGCGAGCCACAGCTCCCTGCTGGTTCCCACCTGCATGCCCAGAAGCCAAGAAGGTGGCCGAGGAGGCGGCCCTCGAGGCAAGCCGCCAGTTGGGAGAGGAGCAGAGCCAGGCCGGTGCTCCCGAAGGCAGCAAGATGTTGCGAGCCACAGCTCCCTGCTGGTTCCCACCTGCATACCCAGAAGCTAAGAAGGTGGCCGAGGAGGCGCCCCACGAGGCAAGCCGCCATTTGGGAGTGGAGCAGAGCCAGGTCGGTGTTCCCGAAGGCAGCAAGATGTTGCGAGCCACAGCTCCCTGCTGGTTCCCTCCTGCATACCCAGAAGCCAAGAAGGTGGCCGAAGAGGCGGCCCTCGAGGCTCCAGAATTCCCACTGCCCTCTCATCAGCCTGCCCAGAGCTTCGGGCTCTGCGTGCCCCAGATGCACAACCAGGCCTCAGCACTCGTGGACATCCGGGCGGAGCCCCAGAATAGGGGTCCGGCGGTGCCCCCAGCGTGGCCCAAGATGGCGACGGAGGCGTGGTACTTCCCCGCGCAGAGGGGGTCGGCCTGCTGCTTGCCAGCCGCCCCAAGGCTGACAGAGAGGCCCTGTGGAGTCCGCATCTCAGCCCCCAGGGAGAGGAAGAGGATCGCCCACTTTCCCAGCCCCTGCTTGGTCGCAGGTCGCACCGATGCCAAGAGAACCCGGGTGGCCGGCAGCAGCCAACGCTCCAATGGCTCCAGGGTCGGCACACAGCCACGGAAGACTGGTCGCAACAGACGGGGGAGGGCATGCAAGACCTCCACCACACTCAGCTCTAAGCGAATCGTCCGTCGTCCATCCTTACCGACTTGGAAGAAACCCATTATCCTCCGAAGGTCTCGCTGCCAAGTCCCCACCGTCATCCGCCGAGGCTATCTCCAACTGTTCACCAAAGAGTGTCTCAAGTTCTGCGCCTCCAAGCAGGAGGCCGAGGAGAAGGCGCTGAACGAGGAGAAGGTGGCCTACGACTGCAGCCCCAAGAAGAACATGTACCTGAATGTGGTCCTGAACACCCTCAAGAGACTGAAGGGCCTGACCCCCAGCTCCATGCCGGGCCTCAGCAGGGCCGCCCTGTACAGCCGCCTCCAGGAGTTCCTGCTCACCCAGGACCAGCTCAAGGAGAACGGCTACCCCTTCCCGCACCCCGAGCGGCCCGGAGGCGCCGTCCTCTTCACTGGCCAGGGGAAGGGGCCCGGCGACTCCTCCTGCAGGGTCTGCTGCCGTTGTGGCACCGACTACCTGGTGTCCTCCTCGGGCCGCTGTCTACGCGACCAGTTGTGTTATTATCACTGGGGGCGGGTCCGCTCCAGCCAAGTGGCTGCAGGCCGGGTTAGCCAGTACACCTGCTGTGCAGCTGCTCCTGGCTCAGTGGGCTGCCAGGTGGCAAAGCAGCACGTGCGGGACGGCCGCAAGGAGAGCCTCCATGGCTTCGTGAAGACCTTCAAGAAAGAGTTTTCCACAGACGCTTATCCAGGAATCTACGCCTTGGACTGTGAGATGTGCTACACCACGCATGGCCTGGAGCTGACCCGCGTCACCGTGGTGGACGCCGACATGCAAGTGGTGTACGACACCTTCGTCAAGCCCGACAACGAGATCGTGGACTACAACACCAGGTTTTCCGGAGTGACCGAGGCCGACGTCGCCAAGACGAGCGTCACGTTGCCCGAAGTCCAAGCCATCCTGCTGAGCTTTTTCAGCGCCCAAACCATCCTCATCGGGCACAGCCTGGAGAGCGATCTGCTGGCCCTCAAGCTGATCCACAGCACCGTGGTGGACACGGCCGTGCTCTTCCCGCACTACCTGGGTTTCCCCTACAAGCGTTCCCTCAGGAATCTCGCGGCCGACTACCTGGGACAGATCATCCAGGACAGCCAGGACGGCCACAACTCCAGCGAGGACGCAAACGCCTGCCTGCAGCTGGCGATGTGGAAGGTTCGACAGCGCGCCCAGATCCAGCCACGCCACCGGTCCGCCTCTCCCGCCGCCCTGGCCTGTCCTGAGCCCCAGGCCTCTTCCCAAACTGCCATCGATCCCGAGAGCTAGCCCTGTCCACCTCGCCGCAAAGCGAAAGAAACTGGAGCAGCCGGCGGCAGGAGAGGGCCAAAAGCCAAGACTAACCCCGACCCCGGACTCCCAGTCCCCCGGAGTCCCTGCCGCGGGCCGTCGTCCCTGTCCCCATCCCTCTGCCCCTCCCAGACCTCTGTCCTTCCACCAATGGGCTCCCCGAGGCCCCAGCCGCCACTCCCAGTCCCCGGAGACCCTGCCGCCGCCCCTGGCGCCTGTGCCCATCCCTCTGCCCCTCCCAGACCTCTGGCCTTCCACCACTAGCCTCCCCCAGCCCACCTGGACTACCGCGGCCTCTGACAACAAGGCCAGCCCCCAGGCCCACCAGCCTCCTGATCGTCTTCGTTCTTGGGCCTCTTCCCCTTCTGTGGGGCTGTCTGAACCTCCCCTCCCCCACCCGATTTTTCCCCCGCCCCCGGGGCAGGCGCAGAATAAATGTCTCTATGAAGTTAAAAATTAAAAATAAAAAAAAAGCTAAAAACAACTGAAAGTCCTTTGCTTTTGAATGTGCGCTTACCTGGTTTTCTCTAGAGGCACCACTGTGAGGTGGCTCAAGCGCTTAGGCTCTGGAGTTAGACATCTGGGTTCCCATTCCAATTCCACCACTTACTAGCTTTGTCATATTGGACGCATAACTTATTTGCGCTTCTACTTCTTGACCTTTCAAGTGTCATCAGAAGATAATTAGACACCCACGCAATAGCAATGGGAGATTTTAACACCCCACCGTCAACATGAAACAGATCAACGAGACAGAAAGTTGAAAAGGATATCCAGGAACAGAACTTAGCTCTGCACCAAGCAGACCGAATAGACATCTACATTAACTCTCCACCCCAAATCAACAGAATATACATTCTTCTCAGCACCACATCACACTTATTCCAAAACTGACCACATAGTTGGAAGGAAAGCACTCCTCCGCAAATGCAAAAGAACAGAAATTACAACCAACTGTCTCTCAGACCACAGGGCAGTCAAACTGGACCTCAGGATGAAGAAACTCACTCAAAACCGCTCAACTACACGGAAACGGAGCAATCTGCTCCTGAGTGACTACTGGGTACATAGCGAAATGAAGACAGAATAAAGATCTTCTTTGAAACCAATGAGAACAAAGACACAACATACCAGAATCTCTGGGATACATTGAAAGCAGTGTGTAGAGGGAAACATAGCATTAAATGCCCACAAGAGAAAGCAGGAAAGATCTAAAATGGACACCCTCACGTCCCAATTCAAAGAACCAGGGAAGCAAGAGCAAACACAATGTCTGAATCAGTCAGTCAACTTCCAACAGGGCTCCAAGAGAGAATGAACCACCATGCCTCTTTAAATCCACGTTTCTATTTGGAATCTTCAATGAGAGATGAGACACTAAGCAGCTAGTTTTGGTGGAATGGCTGATTTTGTCAATGTTTTCGGTGTGTGAGTGTGTGTGTGTGTGTATGTATAGATAACTAAATTAAACTGATAATCTGGATGCTTACATTTCCATTCATTTAATTTGTGTATGTGAGCCCACACACACGTATATACACACACACTAACACTTCCAGAACACTGACTTAGTGAAGAACTGGATTTCCAGTGTGTCAGACAAATTTCAGAAAGCGCTGAAGAAGGGCATTTCTGATGGATTTCACCGTTCCTGGAATTTTACTTTCCTTTATAACTTAGAGTTCTTCTCTGGAGATTTAATAGATAAAAGTCTTTTGCAGTGTACGTTATTTCATTTTATTTTTATAATTTATTTAAATTGTCATTTTAAATTGACAAATAAAAATGATATATATTTATGGTGTACAACATGATGTTTCATATATGTATACATTGTGGAATGACACAAAAATCAAGCTAATTAACACATTCGTTTCCTCACATACTGATTTTATGGTGATGAGAACATGTTTCAAATCTACTCTGATAGCACATTTCAAGTATACAGTACATAGTTACCCACTGTTGTTGCCGTGCTGTTCAACATATCTCTAGAACTATTCGTATCTGAAATTTTGTATCATTAGACTAACATCTCCCAATCCCTCCCCGGCCCCTGCCTCGGGTAAGCAGCGTTCTGCTCTCTACGACTCTGAGTTCCACTTTTTTACATTGCACATAGAAGTGAGATCGTGCAGTATTTGTATTTCTGTGTTTGCTTTTTAAAACTTTATGATGTATTGATGTATTTTTTCAGACAGTGTCGGAGTCTGTCACCAAGGCTGGAGTACAGTGACACAAACACGGCTCACCACGGCCTCCACCTCCCGGGGTCAAGAGATCCTCCCACTTCAGCCTCCTGAGTAGCTAGGACTACAGGCGTCCAACACCACACCTGGCTAATTTTTGTATTTTTTGTAGAGATGGTTGATCTCCAACTCCTGGGCTCAACTCTTCCTCCTCCCTTCTCCTCCCAAAGTCCTGGGATTACAGGCCTGAGCCACTGTGTCTGGCCTTTGCTTTATTTCACACAGTAGAACATCCTCTAGGCTCATTCATGTTGCTAATGATAAGATTTCTTTCTTTTTCAAGGCTGAATAGGATTCTATTGGATATATGTACCTATATAGATAGAGAGATAGATAGATATACATTTATTATTATTGTTTTGGGGGGGATATGGTTTCGCTCGTGTTCCCCAGGCTGGAGTGCAGTGGCATGATTTCGGCTCACTACAACCTCTGCCTCCCAGGCTGAAGTGATTCTCCTGCCTCAGCTGAGATTAAAGGCATGTCCCATCATGTGCGGCCAATTTTGTGTTTCTAGGAGAGATGGGTTTTCACCATGTTGGCCAGGCTGGTCTCGAACTCCAACAATTCTACTTCCACTCTTTATTGGATACAAATATTTATGTGTGAGAAACAAGATTTTCAAGAGTGAAAGATTTAAAAACGACTTAATTGTACATCAGTAAGAGGCTGGCTAACTAAATCAGAGTACGTTCATCCTTACAGAAGAATACTATGCAGCTAGAACAAAACCAAATGGAGGAAACTCTTCCAAATGGTAACTTGGAATGATGTTCAAGACTTATTGTAAAATAAGTTTACAGTAAGGTGTAAGGTACCTTATGGCAAAATTCTCTCAGAAATGTGTGTGTGTGGATTTCAAGTCATCCCAGTCCTAGAACATTGTGCTCTTTAGAGATGCCATACCTGTCTTTCCCTTTGTAATATCAAAGCAGTAATATCTTCTCTGGAGGCTTGTTGGGTGAATTTAATGGAAGAAAGTTAAGGAGGTACCAGAACCATTGCTGTTTCCCCTCCATAGCCCTGCCACCCACTAAAGAAAGTTGGATGAGATTACTTAATGATTTCCCATTAAGTTGTATTTCCAAATATCATGATTACCATTTGAATGTAGTTGGTATGGAGCTTCGTGAGTGTGTGCTTCGTTTATTATGCATCACGTTCAGCTCCTTGTTATTTGCCTCCTAGTTATCATAGTAAAACTCTACTCCTCTACTCCGAGGAGCCCCCACCATCCGTATCATCACTTTCCGGCCCAGCACTCTTCATGCTCGTTCGTTTAAAGCATTCTACATTGGGCAAATGAATCTTGGAAGGCAAAAGCTACTGAATTTAGCGAGTTTGTGGAGGCGTTCCCACCGATCAGCCAGGTGGAGTTCCACACACCCGATGACTGCACAACTCCTATAAGGCAGCAATAAGCTGCAAACCCAGACGGCCACTCTTCTCACCCCTCGTCCCTTTGCTGTTCTGGATAATGAGGTCAATAGTCAACTAGGCAACTTGCAAAACTAACTGAAATTGGGAAAGGCCTTCCGGCTGGTGACTAGCCGAGGTCCACCTGGCCCCAATAAGCTGCTGAACAAGAAGGGCTGCCAGAAATTTCCCCCTAGGGAATTTGGTGGAGACGAAGACCTGCTCACTGGACAACGGTTCCTCCCAGGATACCCCCAAGCTGAAGAAGCGGGCTCTGAGCCACCCCCTTTCACCCTCCTTTTCCCCACCCTGGCCTGGTGAAGGTGCGCGTCAGGATGTGGACTACTGAGCTCTAAAGAAATAAATCCTTCCACTTTGACCCCACGGAGGATTGCCTGTGCGGATCTTCAACGAGTCTACCAGTGTCTAGACACGGGAGCAGTTCTGTCTGGCACAGCAGCTCCCTCAAGGAAGACAAGAGTGAGGAGAAAGGAAACTCAAGTCTGACCATTCTGTCCTGGGAGACAAGAGGAGGATCTCATCTCTCATCTTTCCAAGCAAGGCAACGAGACTTTCTCTCATCTTTCCAAGCAAGGCAAGGAGACTTTTTTTCATGAGGAAACAAAAAGAAGTTGGAAGGAACGAAACCAGCCTGGAAGGTGAATTCCTAAGGATTGCCCATTGAAACTGACAAAATGGCCCTTGTTTGACGAGAGGAATGAGCAGAGCATTGATGTGGTCAAAAAGGACTCGAGTGAGACTTTCCCAGCATGTTTCTACCAAAGCTTTGTCTAAGTTTCACAAAACACTCTCCTAATAAGCAGATGTTTGGCTCTTCAGAAAGTCAACATGCAAAATGCCTTGAGCGTCCCATAACACTGATGCCATGATGTTGCCTTTGGTCTGCCCTCCTTTTCCTTTGACTGGACCACTGCCATCTCTTGGTAGCCATCGCTTTGATGACGCTTTGTCTTCAGGATCATATTGGCAAAGCCATGTTCCAAATTCCGGTTACAATTTGTCAAACAGGTGCCCCAGGATCGTGATCCCTCCTGTTGAAAATTTCCACTGATAGCTCTCGTCGTCACTGCGGCTGATCTGGGCACAATGATTTTCACAGCCACTGCAGGATTCATCTTCCACATCTTCTCATCTCTTCTTGAAACAAGCCATACCTCCGTAAAGAGTTGATTTCTTTGGGCTAGTGTCCTTAGAAGCTTTTCTTCAAACATCAATGATTTCTTCATTCTTCCACCCAAGCTTCACCGTCAATTGGATGTTTGCTCTTGCTGCAATTTTAGCGGAATTCAAGTTGCACTGATAGGAGGCCTTTTCAGTGGATGTCTCATCCTTCTTAGTGCCTCCAATGAGATCCAGTTCAGAAAGGTTGTAAGAAGTTAGTACATGTTTATTTTAGTGAAAACGAATTGAAATCCATGCATAGATTTCTCACCATGTACATTTTCTATGAACTTTCGGAAGACCCCCTGTACTGAATATTGCCCAAATCCTGGGAAAGAAGTGGATGCGGTCCACTTCCTGTCTTCAGTTTGCCCACAGTGGAGGAGTGCACAGAGCAGGGAAAGGCAGCCCCAGAGAGAGGCATGACCTCCAGCATGCAGCAGACTGCTGGCCCAGTCCTGGCTCCATGGGTTGCTGTGTGGGCCCAGCAAGCTGACCAACCTCCCTGAACCTTAATTTAATCCTAGGTAGCCCAATTCCACTCGCTATTATAGGACTGCTGTGCAGGGACAGTCAATTAACTTAAGAAAAGGAACCTAGCTCCAAGGTTGGCAACCGGGAATTCCAGTTGATTCCATGGGCGGACCCCCTGAGGAATTCCCAAGCTGAAGTCTCGTGGAAGATGAGGTTCAGTGTGACTAGACTGAAGCACCAATCCAATGAAGGGGAAGTCCCACCCACTCTGCCCTCTGCCTGTATAAAGGTGAGGCGGGGCGGCCGCGCCACTCATTGAAGCCGCCAGTTGGGAGAGGAGCAGAGCCAGGCCGGTGCTCCCGAAGGCAGCAAGATGTTGCGAGCCACAGCTCCCTGCTGGTTCCCACCTGCATACCCAGAAGCTAAGAAGGTGGCCGAGGAGGCGGCCCACGAGGCAAGCCGCCATTTGGGAGAGGAGCAGAGCCAGGTCAGTGTTCCCGAAGGCAGCAAGATGTTGCGAGCCACAGCTCCCTGCTGGTTCCCACCTGCATGCCCAGAAGCCAAGAAGGTGGCCGAGGAGGCGGCCCTCGAGGCAAGCCGCCAGTTGGGAGAGGAGCAGAGCCAGGCCGGTGCTCCCGAAGGCAGCAAGATGTTGCGAGCCACAGCTCCCTGCTGGTTCCCACCTGCATACCCAGAAGCTAAGAAGGTGGCCGAGGAGGCGCCCCACGAGGCAAGCCGCCATTTGGGAGTGGAGCAGAGCCAGGTCGGTGTTCCCGAAGGCAGCAAGATGTTGCGAGCCACAGCTCCCTGCTGGTTCCCTCCTGCATACCCAGAAGCCAAGAAGGTGGCCGAAGAGGCGGCCCTCGAGGCTCCAGAATTCCCACTGCCCTCTCATCAGCCTGCCCAGAGCTTCGGGCTCTGCGTGCCCCAGATGCACAACCAGGCCTCAGCACTCGTGGACATCCGGGCGGAGCCCCAGAATAGGGGTCCGGCGGTGCCCCCAGCGTGGCCCAAGATGGCGACGGAGGCGTGGTACTTCCCCGCGCAGAGGGGGTCGGCCTGCTGCTTGCCAGCCGCCCCAAGGCTGACAGAGAGGCCCTGTGGAGTCCGCATCTCAGCCCCCAGGGAGAGGAAGAGGATCGCCCACTTTCCCAGCCCCTGCTTGGTCGCAGGTCGCACCGATGCCAAGAGAACCCGGGTGGCCGGCAGCAGCCAACGCTCCAATGGCTCCAGGGTCGGCACACAGCCACGGAAGACTGGTCGCAACAGACGGGGGAGGGCATGCAAGACCTCCACCACACTCAGCTCTAAGCGAATCGTCCGTCGTCCATCCTTACCGACTTGGAAGAAACCCATTATCCTCCGAAGGTCTCGCTGCCAAGTCCCCACCGTCATCCGCCGAGGCTATCTCCAACTGTTCACCAAAGAGTGTCTCAAGTTCTGCGCCTCCAAGCAGGAGGCCGAGGAGAAGGCGCTGAACGAGGAGAAGGTGGCCTACGACTGCAGCCCCAAGAAGAACATGTACCTGAATGTGGTCCTGAACACCCTCAAGAGACTGAAGGGCCTGAGCCCCAGCTCCATGCCGGGCCTCAGCAGGGCCGCCCTGTACAGCCGCCTCCAGGAGTTCCTGCTCACCCAGGACCAGCTCAAGGAGAACGGCTACCCCTTCCCGCACCCCGAGCGGCCCGGAGGCGCCGTCCTCTTCACTGGCCAGGGGAAGGGGCCCGGCGACTCCTCCTGCAGGGTCTGCTGCCGTTGTGGCACCGACTACCTGGTGTCCTCCTCGGGCCGCTGTCTACGCGACCAGTTGTGTTATTATCACTGGGGGCGGGTCCGCTCCAGCCAAGTGGCTGCAGGCCGGGTTAGCCAGTACACCTGCTGTGCAGCTGCTCCTGGCTCAGTGGGCTGCCAGGTGGCAAAGCAGCACGTGCGGGACGGCCGCAAGGAGAGCCTCCATGGCTTCGTGAAGACCTTCAAGAAAGAGTTTTCCACAGACGCTTATCCAGGAATCTACGCCTTGGACTGTGAGATGTGCTACACCACGCATGGCCTGGAGCTGACCCGCGTCACCGTGGTGGACGCCGACATGCAAGTGGTGTACGACACCTTCGTCAAGCCCGACAACGAGATCGTGGACTACAACACCAGGTTTTCCGGAGTGACCGAGGCCGACGTCGCCAAGACGAGCGTCACGTTGCCCGAAGTCCAAGCCATCCTGCTGAGCTTTTTCAGCGCCCAAACCATCCTCATCGGGCACAGCCTGGAGAGCGATCTGCTGGCCCTCAAGCTGATCCACAGCACCGTGGTGGACACGGCCGTGCTCTTCCCGCACTACCTGGGTTTCCCCTACAAGCGTTCCCTCAGGAATCTCGCGGCCGACTACCTGGGACAGATCATCCAGGACAGCCAGGACGGCCACAACTCCAGCGAGGACGCAAACGCCTGCCTGCAGCTGGCGATGTGGAAGGTTCGACAGCGCGCCCAGATCCAGCCACGCCACCGGTCTGCCTCTCCCGCCGCCCTGGCCTGTCCTGAGCCCCAGGCCTCTTCCCAAACTGCCATCGATACCGAGAGCTAGCCCTGTCCACCTCGCCGCAAAGCGAAAGAAACTGGAGCAGCCGGCGGCAGGAGAGGGCCAAAAGCCAAGACTAACCCCGACCCCGGACTCCCAGTCCCCCGGAGTCCCTGCCGCGGGCCGTCGTCCCTGTCCCCATCCCTCTGCCCCTCCCAGACCTCTGTCCTTCCACCAATGGGCTCCCCGAGGCCCCAGCCGCCACTCCCAGTCCCCGGAGACCCTGCCGCCGCCCCTGGCGCCTGTGCCCATCCCTCTGCCCCTCCCAGACCACTGGCCTTCCACCACTAGCCTACCCCAGCCCACCTGAACTTCCCCGGCCTCTGACAACAAGGCCAGCCCCCAGGCCCACCAGCCTCCTGATCGTCTTCGTTCTTGGGCCTCTTCCCCTTCTGTGGGGCTGTCTGAACCTCCCCTCCCCCACCCGATTTTTCCCCCGCCCCCGGGGCAGGCGCAGAATAAATGTCTGTATGAAGTTAAAAATTAAAAATAAAAAAAAAGCTAAAAACAACTGAAAGTCCTTTGCTTTTGAATGTGCGCTTACCTGGTTTTCTCTAGAGGCACCACTGTGAGGTGGCTCAAGCGCTTAGGCTCTGGAGTTAGACATCTGGGTTCCCATTCCAATTCCACCACTGACTTGCTTTGTCATATTGGACGCATATCTTTTTTGCGCTTCTACTTCTTGATCTTTCAAGTGTCATCAGAAGATAATTAGACACCCACACAATAGCAATGGGAGATTTTAACACCCCACCGTCAACATGAAACAGATCAACGAGACAGAAAGTTGAAAAGGATATCCAGGAACTGAACTTAGCTCTGCACCAAGCAGACCGAATAGACATCTACATTAACTCTCCACCCCAAATCAACAGAATATACATTCTTCTCAGCACCACATCACACTTATTCCAAAACTGACCACATAGTTGGAAGGAAAGCACTCCTCCGCAAATGCAAAAGAACAGAAATTACAACCAACTGTCTCTCAGACCCCAGGGCAGTCAAACTGGACCTCAGGATGAAGAAACTCACTCAAAACCGCTCAACTACACGGAAACGGAGCAATCTGCTCCTGAGTGACTACTGGGTACATAGCGAAATGAAGACAGAATAAAGATGTTCTTTGAAACCAATGAGAACAAAGACACAACATACCAGAATCTCTGGGATACATTGAAAGCAGTGTGTAGAGGGAAACATAGCATTAAATGCCCACAAGAGAAAGCAGGAAAGATCTAAAATGGACACCCTCACGTCCCAATTCAAAGAACCAGGGAAGCAAGAGCAAACACAATGTCTGAATCAGTCAGTCAACTTCCAACAGGGCTCCAAGAGAGAATGAACCACCATGCCTCTTTAAATCCACGTTTCTATTTGGAATCTTCAATGAGAGATGAGACACTAAGCAGCTAGTTTTGGTGGAATGGCTGATTTTGTCAATGTTTTCGGTGTGTGAGTGTGTGTGTGTGTGTATGTATAGATAACTAAATTAAACTGATAATCTGGATGCTTACATTTCCATTCATTTAATTTGTGTATGTGAGCCCACGCACACGTATATACACACACACTAACACTTCCAGAACACTGACTTAGTGAAGAACTGGATTTCCAGTGTGTCAGACAAATTTCAGAAAGCGCTGAAGAAGGGCATTTCTGATGGATTTCACCGTTCCTGGAATTTTACTTTCCTTTATAACTTAGAGTTCTTCTCTGGAGATTTAATAGATAAAAGTCTTTTGCAGTGTACGTTATTTCATTTTATTTTTATAATTTATTTAAATTGTCATTTTTAAATTGACAAATAAAAATGATATATATTTATGGTGTACAACATGATGTTTCATATATGTATACATTGTGGAATGACACAAAAATCAAGCTAATTAACACATTCGTTTCCTCACATACTGATTTTATGGTGATGAGAACATGTTTCAAATCTACTCTGATAGCACATTTCAAGTACACAGTACATAGTTACCACTGTAGTTGCCGTGCTGTTCAACATATCTCTAGAACTATTCGTATCTGAAATTTTGTATCATTAGACTAACATCTCCCAATCCCTCCCCGGCCCCTGCCTCGGGTAAGCAGCGTTCTGCTCTCTACGACTCTGAGTTCCACTTTTTTACATTGCACATAGAAGTGAGATCGTGCAGTGTTTGTATTTCTGTGTTTGCTTTTTAAAACTTTGTGATGTATTGATGTATTTTTTCAGACAGTGTCGCAGTCTGTCACCAAGGCTGGAGTACAGTGACACAAACACGGCTCACCACGGCCTCCACCTCCCGGGGTCAAGAGATCCTCCCACTTCAGCCTCCTGAGTAGCTAGGACTACAGGCGTCCAACACCACACCTGGCTAATTTTTGTATTTTTTGTAGAGATGGTTGATCTCCAACTCCTGGGCTCAACTCTTCCTCCTCCCTTCTCCTCCCAAAGTCCTGGGATTACAGGCCTGAGCCACTGTGTCTGGCCTTTGCTTTATTTCACACAGTAGAACATCCTCTAGGCTCATTCTTGTTGCTTAAGATAAGATTTCTTTCTTTTTCAAGGCTGAATAGGATTCTATTGGATATATGTACCTATATAGATAGATAGATAGATAGATATACATTTATTATTATTGTTTTGGGGGGGATATGGTTTCGCTCGTGTTCCCCAGGCTGGAGTGCAGTGGCATGATTTCGGCTCACTACAACCTCTGCCTCCCAGGCTGAAGTGATTCTCCTGCCTCAGCTGAGATTAAGGGCATGTCCCATCATGTGCGGCCAATTTTGTGTTTCTAGGAGAGATGGGTTTTCACCATGTTGGCCAGGCTGGTCTCGAACTCCAACAATTCTACTTCAACTCTTTATTGGATACAAATATTTATGTGTGAGAAACAAGATTTTCAAGAGTGAAAGATTTAAAAACGACTTAATTGTACATCAGTAAGAGGCTGGCTAACTAAATCAGAGTACGTTCATCCTTACAGAAGAATACTATGCAGCTAGAACAAAACCAAATGGAGGAAACTCTTCCAAATGGTAACTTGGAATGATGTTCAAGACTTATTGTAAAATAAGTTTACAGTAAGGTGTAAGGTACCTTATGGCAAAATTCTCTCAGAAATGTGTGTGTGGATTTCAAGTCATCCCGGTCCTAGAACATTGTTCTCTTTAGAGATGCCATACCTGTCTTTCCCTTTGTAATATCAAAGCAGTAATATCTTCTCTGGAGGCTTGTTGGGTGAATTTAATGGAAGAAAATTAAGGAGGTAGCAGAACCATTGCTGTTTCCCCTCCATAGCCCTGCCACCCACTAAAGAAAGTTGGATGAGATTACTTAATGATTTCCCATTAAGTTGTATTTCCAAATATCATGATTACCATTTGAATGTAGTTGGTATGGAGCTTCGTGAGTGTGTGCTTCGTTTATTATGCATCACGTTCAGCTCCTTGTTATTTGCCTCCTAGTTATCATAGTAAAACTCTACTCCTCTACTCCTAGGAGCCCCTACCATCCGTATCGTCACTTTCCGGCCCAGCACTCTTCATGCTCGTTCGTTTAAAGCATTCTACATTGGGCAAATGAATCTTGGAAGGCAAAAGCTACTGAATTTAGCGAGTTTGTGGAGGCGTTCCCACCGATCAGCAAGGTGGAGTTCCACACACCCGATGACTGCACAACTCCTATAAGGCAGCAATATGCTGCAAACCCAGACGGCCACTCTTCTCACCCCTCGTCCCTTTGCTGTTCTGGATAATGAGGTCAATAGTCACCTAGGCAACTTGCAAAACTAACTGAAGTGGAGAAAGGCCTTCCGGCTGGTGACTAGCCGAGGTCCACCTGGCCCCAATAAGCTGCTGAACAAGAAGGGCTGCCAGAAATTTCCCCCTAGGGAATTTGGTGGAGTCGAAGACCTGCTCACTGGACAACGGTTCCTCCCAGGATACCCCAAAGCTGAAGAAGCGGGCTCTGAGCCACCCCCTTTCACCCTCCTTTTCCCCACCCTGGCCTGCTGAAGGTGCGCATCAGGATGTGGACTACTGAGCCCTAAAGAAACAAGTCCTTCCACTTTGACCCCACGGAGGATTGCCTGTGCGGATCTTCAACGAGTCTACCAGTGTCTAGACACGGGAGCAGTTCTGTCTGGCACAGCAGCTCCCTCAAGGAAGACAAGAGTGAGGAGAAAGGAAACTCAAGTCTGACCATTCTGTCCTGGGAGACAAGAGGAGGATCTCATCTCTCATCTTTCCAAGCAAGGCAACGAGACTTTCTCTCATCTTTCCAAGCAAGGCAAGGAGACTTTTTCTCATGAGGAAACAAAAAGAAGTTGGAAGGAACGAAACCAGCCTGGAAGGTGAACTCCTAAGGATTGCCCATTGAAACTGACAAAATGGCCCTTGTTTGACGAGAGGAATGAGCAGAGCATTGATGTGGTCAAAAAGGACTCGAGTGAGACTTTCCCAGCATGTTTCTACCAAAGCTTTGTCTAAGTTTCGCAAAACACTCTCCTAATAAGCAGATGTTTGGCTCTTCAGAAAGTCAACATGCAAAATGCCTTGAGCGTCCCATAACACTGATGCCATGATGTTGCCTTTGGTCTGCCCTCCTTTTCCTTTGACTGGACCACTGCCATCTCTTGGTAGCCATCGCTTTGATGACGCTTTGTCTTCAGGATCATATTGGCAAAGCCATGTTCCAAATTCCGGTTACAATTTGTCAAACAGGTGCCCCAGGATCGTGATCCCTCCTGTTGAAAATTTCCACTGATAGCTCTCGTCGTCACTGCAGCCGATCTGGGCACAATGGTTTTCACAGCCACTGCAGGATTCATCTTCCACATCTTCTCTTCTCTTCTTGAAACAAGCCATACCTCCGTAAAGAGTTGATTTCTTTGGGCTAGTGTCCTTAGAAGCTTTTCTTCAAACATCAATGATTTCTTCATTCTTCCACCCAAGCTTCACCGTCAATTGGATGTTTGCTCTTGCTGCAATTTTAGCGGAATTCAAGTTGCACTGATAGGAGGCCTTTTCAGTGGATGTCTCATCCTTCTTAGTGCCTTCAATGAGATCCAGTTCAGAAAGGTTGTAAGAAGTTAGTACATGTTTATTTTAGTGAAAACGAATTGAAATCCATGCATAGATTTCTCACCATGTACATTTTCTATGAACTTTCGGAAGACCCCCTGTACTGAATATTGCCCAAATCCTGGGAGAGAATTGGATGCGGTCCACTTCCTGTCTTCAGTTTGCCCACAGTGGAGGAGTGCACAGAGCAGGGAAAGGCAGCCCCAGAGAGAGGCATGCCCTCCAGCATGCAGCAGACTGCTGGCCCAGTCCTGGCTCCATGGGTTGCTGTGTGGGCCCAGCAAGCTGACCAACCTCCCTGAACCTTAATTTAATCCTAGGTAGCCCAATTCCACTCGCTATTATAGGACTGCTGTGCAGGGACAGTCAATTAACTTAAGAAAAGGAACGTAGCTCCAAGGTTGGCAACCGGGAATTCCAGTTGATTCCATGGGCGGACCCCCTGAGGAATTCCCAAGCTGAAGTCTCGTGGAAGATGAGGTTCAGTGGGACTAGACTGAAGCACCAATCCAATGAAGGGGAAGTCCCACCCACTCTGCCCTGTGCCTGTATAAAGGTGAGGCGGGGCGGCCGCGCCACTCATTGAAGCCGCCAGTTGGGAGAGGAGCAGAGCCAGGCCGGTGCTCCCGAAGGCAGCATGATGTTGCGAGCCGCAGCTCCCTGCTGGTTCCCACCTGCATATCCAGAAGCTAAGAAGGTGGCCGAGGAGGCGGCCCACGAGGCAAGCCGCCATTTGGGAGAGGAGCAGAGCCAGGTCGGTGTTCCCGAAGGCAGCAAGATGTTGCGAGCCACAGCTCCCTGCTGGTTCCCACCTGCATGCCCTGAAGCCATGA
This sequence comes from Pongo pygmaeus, assembly GCF_028885625.2. Classification (NCBI taxonomy): domain Eukaryota; kingdom Metazoa; phylum Chordata; class Mammalia; order Primates; family Hominidae; genus Pongo; species Pongo pygmaeus. The sequence continues at coordinate 54,498,879 of NC_072380.2, forward strand.
AGGTGGCCGAGGAGGAGGCCCTCGAGGCAAGCCGCCAGTTGGGAGAGGAGCAGAGCCAGGCCGGTGCTCCCGAAGGCAGCAAGATGTTGCGAGCCACAGCTCCCTGCTGGTTCCCACCTGCATACCCAGAAGCTAAGAAGGTGGCCGAGGAGGCGCCCCACGAGGCAAGCCGCCATTTGGGAGTGGAGCAGAGCCAGGTCGGTGTTCCCGAAGGCAGCAAGATGTTGCGAGTCACAGCTCCCTGCTGGTTCCCTCCTGCATACCCAGAGGCTAAGAATGTGGCCGAGGAGGCGGCCCTCGAGGCTCCAGAATTCCCACTGCCCTCTCATCAGCCTGCCCAGAGCTTCGGGCTCTGCGTGCCCCAGATGCACAACCAGGCCTCAGCACTCGTGGACATCCGGGCGGAGCCCCAGAATAGGGGTCCGGCGGTGCCCCCAGCGTGGCCCAAGATGGCGACGGAGGCGTGGTACTTCCCCGCGCAGAGGGGGTCGGCCTGCTGCTTGCCAGCCGCCCCAAGGCTGACAGAGAGGCCCTGTGGAGTCCGCATCTCAGCCCCCAGGGAGAGGAAGAGGATCGCCCGCTTTCCCAGCCCCTGCTTGGTCGCAGGTCGCACCGATGCCAAGAGAACCCGGGTGGCCGGCAGCAGCCAACGCTCCAATGGCTCCAGGGTCGGCACACAGCCACGGAAGACTGGTCGCAACAGACGGGGTAGGGCATGCAAGACCTCAACCACACTCAGCTCTAAGCAAATCGTCCGTCGTCCATCCTTACCGACTTGGAAGAAACCCATTATCCTCCGAAGGTCTCGCTGCCAAGTCCCCACCGTCATCCGCCGAGGCTATCTCCAACTGTTCACCAAAGAGTGTCTCAAGTTCTGCGCCTCCAAGGAAGAGGCCGAGGAGAAGGCGCTGAACGAGGAGAAGGTGGCCTACGACTGCAGCCCCAACAAGAACATGTACCTGAATGTGGTCCTGAACACCCCCAAGAGACTGAAGGGCCTGACCCCCTGCTCCATGCCGGGCCTCAGCAGGGCCGCCCTGTACAGCCGCCTCCAGGAGTTCCTGCTCACCCAGGACCAGCTCAAGGAGAACGGCTACCCCTTCCCGCACCCCGAGCGGCCCGGAGGCGCCGTCCTCTTCACTGGCCAGGGGAAGGGGCCCGGCGACTCCTCCTGCAGGGTCTGCTGCCGTTGTGGCACCGACTACCTGGTGTCCTCCTCGGGCCGCTGTCTACGCGACCAGTTGTGTTATTATCACTGGGGGCGGGTCCGCTCCAGCCAAGTGGCTGCAGGCCGGGTTAGCCAGTACACCTGCTGTGCAGCTGCTCCTGGCTCAGTGGGCTGCCAGGTGGCAAAGCAGCACGTGCGGGACGGCCGCAAGGAGAGCCTCCATGGCTTCGTGAAGACCTTCAAGAAAGAGTTTTCCACAGACGCTTATCCAGGAATCTGCGCCTTGGACTGTGAGATGTGCTACACCACGCATGGCCTGGAGCTGACCCGCGTCACCGTGGTGGACGCCGACATGCAAGTGGTGTACGACACCTTCGTCAAGCCCGACAACGAGATCGTGGACTACAACACCAGGTTTTCCGGAGTGACCGAGGCCGACGTCGCCAAGACGAGCGTCACGTTGCCCGAAGTCCAAGCCATCCTGCTGAGCTTTTTCAGCGCCCAAACCATCCTCATCGGGCACAGCCTGGAGAGCGATCTGCTGGCCCTCAAGCTGATCCACAGCACCGTGGTGGACACGGCCGTGCTCTTCCCGCACTACCTGGGTTTCCCCTACAAGCGTTCCCTCAGGAATCTCGCGGCCGACTACCTGGGACAGATCATCCAGGACAGCCAGGACGGCCACAACTCCAGCGAGGACGCAAACGCCTGCCTGCAGCTGGCGATGTGGAAGGTTCGACAGCGCGCCCAGATCCAGCCACGCCACCGGTCCGCCTCTCCCGCCGCCCTGGCCTGTCCTGAGCCCCAGGCCTCTTCCCAAACTGCCATCGATCCCGAGAGCTAGCCCTGTCCACCTCGCCGCAAAGCGAAAGAAACTGGAGCAGCCGGCGGCAGGAGAGGGCCAAAAGCCAAGACTAACCCCGACCCCGGACTCCCAGTCCCCCGGAGTCCCTGCCGCGGGCCGTCGTCCCTGTCCCCATCCCTCTGCCCCTCCCAGACCTCTGTCCTTCCACCAATGGGCTCCCCGAGGCCCCAGCCGCCACTCCCAGTCCCCGGAGACCCTGCCGCCGCCCCTGGCGCCTGTGCCCATCCCTCTGCCCCTCCCAGACCTCTGGCCTTCCACCACTAGCCTCCCCCAGCCCACCTGGACTTCCCCGGCCTCTGACAACAAGGCCAGCCCCCAGGCCCACCAGCCTCCTGATCGTCTTCGTTCTTGGGCCTCTTCCCCTTCTGTGGGGCTGTCTGAACCTCCCCTCCCCCACCCGATTTTTCCCCCGCCCCCGGGGCAGGCGCAGAATAAATGTCTGTATGAAGTTAAAAATTAAAAATAAAAAAAAAGCTAAAAACAACTGAAAGTGCTTTGCTTTTGAATGTGCGCTTACTGGTTTTCTCTAGAGGCACCACTGTGAGGTGGCTCAAGCGCTTAGGCTCTGGAGTTAGACATCTGGGTTCCCATTCCAATTCCACCACTTACTAGCTTTGTCATATTGGACGCATAACTTTTTTGCGCTTCTACTTCTTGATCTTTCAAGTGTCATCAGAAGATAATTAGACACCCACACAATAGCAATGGGAGATTTTAACACCCCACCGTCAACATGAAACAGATCAACGAGACAGAAAGTTGAAAAGGATATCCAGGAACTGAACTTAGCTCTGCACCAAGCAGACCGAATAGACATCTACATTAACTCTCCACCCCAAATCAACAGAATATACATTCTTCTCAGCACCACATCACACTTATTCCAAAACTGACCACATAGTTGGAAGGAAAGCACTCCTCCGCAAATGCAAAAGAACAGAAATTACAACCAACTGTCTCTCAGACCCCAGGGCAGTCAAACTGGACCTCAGGATGAAGAAACTCACTCAAAACCGCTCAACTACACGGAAACGGAGCAATCTGCTCCTGAGTGACTACTGGGTACATAGCGAAATGAAGACAGAATAAAGATGTTCTTTGAAACCAATGAGAACAAAGACACAACATACCAGAATCTCTGGGATACATTGAAAGCAGTGTGTAGAGGGAAACATAGCATTAAATGCCCACAAGAGAAAGCAGGAAAGATCTAAAATGGACACCCTCACGTCCCAATTCAAAGAACCAGGGAAGCAAGAGCAAACACAATGTCTGAATCAGTCAGTCAACTTCCAAAAGGACTCCAAGAGAGAATGAACCACCATGCCTCTTTAAATCCACGTTTCTATTTGGAATCTTCAATGAGAGATGAGACACTAAGCAGCTAGTTTTGGTGGAATGGCTGATTTTGTCAATGTTTTCGGTGTGTGAGTGTGTGTGTGTGTGTATGTATAGATAACTAAATTAAACTGATAATCTGGATGCTTACATTTCCATTCATTTAATTTGTGTATGTGAGCCCACTCACACATATATACACACACACTAACACTTCCAGAACACTGACTTAGTGAAGAACTGGATTTCCAGTGTGTCAGACAAATTTCAGAAAGCGCTGAAGAAGGGCATTTCTGATGGATTTCACCGTTCCTGGAATTTTACTTTCCTTTATAACTTAGAGTTCTTCTCTGGAGATTTAATAGATAAAAGTCTTTTGCAGTGTACGTTATTTCATTTTATTTTTATAATTTATTTAAATTGTCATTTTAAATTGACAAATAAAAATGATATATATTTATGGTGTACAACATGATGTTTCATATATGTATACATTGTGGAATGACACAAAAATCAAGCTAATTAACACATTCGTTTCCTCACCTACTGATTTTATGGTGATGAGAACATGTTTCAAATCTACTCTGATAGCACATTTCAAGTATACGGTACATAGTTACCACTGTAGTTGCCGTGCTGTTCAACATATCTCTAGAACTATTCGTATCTGAAATTTTGTATCATTAGACTAACATCTCCCAATCCCTCCCCGGCCCCTGCCTCGGGTAAGCAGCGTTCTGCTCTCTACGACTCTGAGTTCCACTTTTTTACATTGCACATAGAAGTGAGATCGCGCAGGATTTGGATTTCTGTGTTTGCTTTTTAAAACTTTGTGATGTATTGATGTATTTTTTCAGACAGTGTCGCAGTCTGTCACCAAGGCTGGAGTACAGTGACACAAACACGGCTCACCACGGCCTCCACCTCCCGGGGTCAAGAGATCCTCCCACTTCAGCCTCCTGAGTAGCTAGGACTACAGGCGTCCAACACCACACCTGGCTAATTTTTGTATTTTTTGTAGAGATGGTTGATCTCCAACTCCTGGGCTCAACTCTTCCTCCTCCCTTCTCCTCCCAAAGTCCTGGGATTAGAGGCCTGAGCCACTGTGTCTGGCCTTTGCTTTATTTCACACAGTAGAACATCCTCTAGGCTCATTCTTGTTGCTTAAGATAAGATTTCTTTCTTTTTCAAGGCTGAATAGGATTCTATTGGATATATGTACCTATATAGATAGATAGATAGATAGATAGACATTTATTATTATTGTTTTGGGGGGGATATGGTTTCGCTCGTGTTCCCCAGGCTGGAGTGCAGTGGCATGATTTCGGCTCACTACAACCTCTGCCTCCCAGGCTGAAGTGATTCTCCTGCCTCAGCTGAGATTAAGGGCATGTCCCATCATGTGCGGCCAATTTTGTGTTTCTAGGAGAGATGGGTTTTCACCATGTTGGCCAGGCTGGTCTCGAACTCCAACAATTCTACTTCAACTCTTTATTGGATACAAATATTTATGTGTGAGAAACAAGATTTTCAAGAGTGAAAGATTTAAAAACGACTTAATTGTACATCAGTAAGAGGCTGGCTAACTAAATCAGAGTACGTTCATCCTTACAGAAGAATACTATGCAGCTAGAACAAAACCAAATGGAGGAAACTCTTCCAAATGGTAACTTGGAATGATGTTCAAGACTTATTGTAAAATAAGTTTACAGTAAGGTGTAAGGTACCTTATGGCAAAATTCTCTCAGAAATGTGTGTGTGGATTTCAAGTCATCCCAGTCCTAGAACATTGTGCTCTTTAGAGATGCCATACCTGTCTTTCCCTTTGTAATATCAAAGCAGTAATATCTTCTCTGGAGGCTTGTTGGGGGAATTTAATGGAAGAAAGTTAAGGAGGTACCAGAACCATTGCTGTTTCCCCTCCATAGCCCTGCCACCCACTAAAGAAAGTTGGATGAGATTACTTAATGATTTCCCATTAAGTTGTAATTCCAAATATCATGATTACCATTTGAATGTACTTGGTATGGAGCTTCGTGAGTGTGTGCTTCGTTTATTATGCATCACGTTCAGCTCCTTGTTATTTGCCTCCTAGTTATCATAGTAAAACTCTACTCCTCTACTCCGAGGAGCCCCTACCATCCGTATCTTCACTTTCCGGCCCAGCACTCTTCATGCTCGTTCGTTTAAAGCATTCTACATTGTGTAAATGAATCTTGGAAGGCAAAAGCTACTGAATTTAGCGAGTTTGTGGAGGCGTTCCCACCGGTCAGCCAGGTGGAGTTCCACACAGCCGATGACTGCACAACTCCTATAAGGCAGCAATATGCTGCAAACCCAGACGGCCACTCTTCTCACCCCTCGTCCCTTTGCTGTTCTGGATAATGAGGTCAATAGTCACCTAGGCAACTGCAAAACTAACTGAAATGGAGAAAAGCCTTCCGGCTGGTGACTAGCCGAGGTCCACCTGGCCCCAATAAGCTGCTGAACAAGAAGGGCTGCCAGAAATTTCCCCCTAGGGAATTTGGTGGAGACGAAGACCTGCTCACTGGACAACGGTTCCTCCCAGGATACCCCCAAGCTGAAGAAGCGGGCTCTGAGCCACCCCCTTTCACCCTCCTTTTCCCCACCCTGGCCTGCTGAAGGTGCGCGTCAGGATGTGGACTACTGAGCCCTAAAGAAATAAGTCCTTCCACTTTGACCCCACGGAGGATTGCCTGTGCGGATCTTCAACGAGTCTACCAGTGTCTAGACACGGGAGAAGTTCTGTCTGGCACAGCAGCTCCCTGAAGGAAGACAAGAGTGAGGAGAAAGGAAACTCAAGTCTGACCATTCTGTCCTGGGAGACAAGAGGAGGATCTCATCTCTCATCTTTCCAAGCAAGGCAACGAGACTTTCTCTCATCTTTCCAAGCAAGGCAAGGAGACTTTTTCTCATGAGGAAACAAAAAGAAGTTGGAAGGAACGAAACCAGCCTGGAAGGTGAATTCCTAAGGATTGCCCATTGAAACTGACAAAATGGCCCTTGTTTGATGAGAGGAATGAGCAGAGCATTGATGTGGTCAAAAAGGACTCGAGTGAGACTTTCCCAGCATGTTTCTACCAAAGCTTTGTCTAAGTTTCGCAAAACACTCTCCTAATAAGCAGATGTTTGGCTCTTCAGAAAGTCAACATGCAAAATGCCTTGAGCGTCCCATAACACTGATGCCATGATGTTGCCTTTGGTCTGCCCTCCTTTTCCTTTGACTGGACCACTGCCATCTCTTGGTAGCCATCGCTTTGATGACGCTTGGTCTTCAGGATCATATTGGCAAAGCCATGTTCCAAATTCCGGTTACAATTTGTCAAAGAGATGCCCCAGGATCGTGATCCCTCCTGTTGAAAATTTCCACTGATAGCTCTCGTCGTCACTGCAGCTGATCTGGGCACAATGGTTTTCACAGCCACTGCAGGATTCATCTTCCACATCTTCTCATCTCTTCTTGAAACAAGCCATACCTCCGTAAAGAGTTGATTTCTTTGGGCTAGTGTCCTTAGAAGCTTTTCTTCAAACATCAATGATTTCTTCATTCTTCCACCCAAGCTTCACCGTCAATTGGATGTTTGCTCTTGCTGCAATTTTAGCGGAATTCAAGTTGCACTGATAGGAGGCCTTTTCAGTGGATGTCTCATCCTTCTTAGTGCCTCCAATGAGATCCAGTTCAGAAAGGTTGTAAGAAGTTAGTACATGTTTATTTTAGTGAAAACGAATTGAAATCCATGCATAGATTTCTCACCATGTACATTTTCTATGAACTTTCGGAAGACCCCCTGTACTGAATATTGCCCAAATCCTGGGAGAGAAGTGGATGCGGTCCACATCCTGTCTTCAGTTTGCCCACAGTGGAGGAGTGCACAGAGCAGGGAAAGGCAACCCCAGAGAGAGGCATGCCCTCCAGCATGCAGCAGACTTCTGGCCCAGTCCTGGCTCCATGGGTTGCTGTGTGGGCCCAGCAAGCTGACCAACCTCCCTGAACCTTAATTTAATCCTAGGTAGCCCAATTCCAGTCGCTATTATAGGACTGCTGTGCAGGGACAGTCAATTAACTTAAGAAAAGGAACCTAGCTCCAAGGTTGGCAACCGGGAATTCCAGTTGATTCCATGGGCGGACCCCCTGAGGAATTCCCAAGCTGAAGTCTCGTGGAAGATGAGGTTCAGTGTGACTAGACTGAAGCACCAATCCAATGAAGGGGAGGTCCCACCCACTCTGCCCTGTGCCTGTATAAAGGTGAGGCGGGGCGGCCGCGCCACTCATTGAAGCCACCAGTTGGGAGAGGAGCAGAGCCAGGCCGGTGCTCCCGAAGGCAGCAACAGGTTGCGACCCACAGCTCCCTGCTGGTTCCCACCTGCATACACAGAAGCTAAGAAGGTGGCCGAGGAGGCGGCCCAAGAGGCAAGTCGCCATTTGGGAGAGGAGCAGAGCCAGGTCGGTGCTCCCGAAGGCAGCAAGATGTTGCGAGCCACAGCTCCCTGCTGGTTCCCACCTGCATGCCCAGAAGCCAAGAGGGTGGCCGAGGAGGCGCCCCACGAGGCAAGCCGCCATTTGGGAGAGGAGCAGAGCCAGGCCGGTGCTCCCGAAGGCAGCAAGATGTTGCGAGCCACAGCTCCCTGCTGGTTCCCTCCTGCATACCCAGAAGCTAAGAAGGTGGCCGAGGAGGCGGCCCTCGAGGCTCCAGAATTCCCACTGCCCTCTCATCAGCCTGCCCAGAGCTTCGGGCTCTGCGTGCCCCAGATGCACAACCAGGCCTCAGCACTCGTGGACATCCGGGCGGAGCCCCAGAATAGGGGTCCGGCGGTGCCCCCAGCGTGGCCCAAGATGGCGACGGAGGCGTGGTACTTCCCCGCGCAGAGGGGGTCGGCCTGCTGCTTGCCGGCCGCCCCAAGGCTGACAGAGAGGCCCTGTGGAGTCCGCATCTCAGCCCCCAGGGAGAGGAAGAGGATCGCCCACTTTCCCAGCCCCTGCTTGGTCGCAGGTCGCACCGATGCCAAGAGAACCCGGGTGGCCGGCAGCAGCCAACGCTCCAATGGCTCCAGGGTCGGCACACAGCCACGGAAGACTGGTCGCAACAGACGGGGGAGGGCATGCAAGACCTCCACCACACTCAGCTCTAAGCGAATCGTCCGTCGTCCATCCTTACCGACTTGGAAGAAACCCATTATCCTCCGAAGGTCTGGCTGCCAAGTCCCCACCGTCATCCGCCGAGGCTATCTCCAACTGTTCACCAAAGAGTGTCTCAAGTTCTGCGCCTCCAAGCAGGAGGCCGAGGAGAAGGCGCTGAACGAGGAGAAGGTGGCCTACGACTGCAGCCCCAACAAGAACATGTACCTGAATGTGGTCCTGAACACCCTCAAGAGACTGAAGGGCCTGACCCCCAGCTCCATGCCGGGCCTCAGCAGGGCCGCCCTGTACAGCCGCCTCCAGGAGTTCCTGCTCACCCAGGACCAGCTCAAGGAGAACGGCTACCCCTTCCCGCACCCCGAGCGGCCCGGAGGCGCCGTCCTCTTCACTGGCCAGGGGAAGGGGCCCGGCGACTCCTCCTGCAGGGTCTGCTGCCGTTGTGGCACCGACTACCTGGTGCCCTCCTCGGGCCGCTGTCTACGCGACCAGTTGTGTTATTATCACTGGGGGCGGGTCCGCTCCAGCCAAGTGGCTGCAGGCCGGGTTAGCCAGTACACCTGCTGTGCAGCTGCTCCTGGCTCAGTGGGCTGCCAGGTGGCAAAGCAGCACGTGCGGGACGGCCGCAAGGAGAGCCTCCATGGCTTCGTGAAGACCTTCAAGAAAGAGTTTTCCACAGACGCTTATCCAGGAATCTACGCCTTGGACTGTGAGATGTGCTACACCACGCATGGCCTGGAGCTGACCCGCGTCACCGTGGTGGACGCCGACATGCAAGTGGTGTACGACACCTTCGTCAAGCCCGACAACGAGATCGTGGACTACAACACCAGGTTTTCCGGAGTGACCGAGGCCGACGTCGCCAAGACGAGCGTCACGTTGCCCGAAGTCCAAGCCATCCTGCTGAGCTTTTTCAGCGCCCAAACCATCCTCATCGGGCACAGCCTGGAGAGCGATCTGCTGGCCCTCAAGCTGATCCACAGCACCGTGGTGGACACGGCCGTGCTCTTCCCGCACTACCTGGGTTTCCCCTACAAGCGTTCCCTCAGGAATCTCGCGGCCGACTACCTGGGACAGATCATCCAGGACAGCCAGGACGGCCACAACTCCAGCGAGGACGCAAACGCCTGCCTGCAGCTGGCGATGTGGAAGGTTCGACAGCGCGCCCAGATCCAGCCACGCCACCGGTCCGCCTCTCCCGCCGCCCTGGCCTGTCCTGAGCCCCAGGCCTCTTCCCAAACTGACATCGATCCCGAGAGCTAGCCCTGTCCACCTCGCCGCAAAGCGAAAGAAACTGGAGCAGCCGGCGGCAGGAGAGGGCCAAAAGCCAAGACTAACCCCGACCCCGGACTCCCAGTCCCCCGGAGTCCCTGCCGCGGGCCGTCGTCCCTGTCCCCATCCCTCTGCCCCTCCCAGACCTCTGTCCTTCCACCAATGGGCTCCCCGAGGCCCCAGCCGCCACTCCCAGTCCCCGGAGACCCTGCCGCCGCCCCTGGCGCCTGTGCCCATCCCTCTGCCCCTCCCAGACCTCTGGCCTTCCACCACTAGCCTCCCCCAGCCCACCTGGACTTCCCCGGCCTCTGACAACAAGGCCAGCCCCCAGGCCCACCAGCCTCCTGATCGTCTTCGTTCTTGGGCCTCTTCCCCTTCTGTGGGGCTGTCTGAACCTCCCCTCCCCCACCCGATTTTTCCCCCGCCCCCGGGGCAGGCGCAGAATAAATGTCTGTATGAAGTTAAAAATTAAAAATAAAAAAAAAGCTAAAAACAACTGAAAGTCCTTTGCTTTTGAATGTGCGCTTACCTGGTTTTCTCTAGAGGCACCACTGTGAGGTGGCTCAAGCGCTTAGGCTCTGGAGTTAGACATCTGGGTTCCCATTCCAATTCCACCACTGACTTGCTTTGTCATATTGGACGCATATCTTTTTTGCGCTTCTACTTCTTGATCTTTCAAGTGTCATCAGAAGATAATTAGACACCCACACAATAGCAATGGGAGATTTTAACACCCCACCGTCAACATGAAACAGATCAACGAGACAGAAAGTTGAAAAGGATATCCAGGAACTGAACTTAGCTCTGCACCAAGCAGACCGAATAGACATCTACATTAACTCTCCACCCCAAATCAACAGAATATACATTCTTCTCAGCACCACATCACACTTATTCCAAAACTGACCACATAGTTGGAAGGAAAGCACTCCTCCGCAAATGCAAAAGAACAGAAATTACAACCAACTGTCTCTCAGACCCCAGGGCAGTCAAACTGGACCTCAGGATGAAGAAACTCACTCAAAACCGCTCAACTACACGGAAACGGAGCAATCTGCTCCTGAGTGACTACTGGGTACATAGCGAAATGAAGACAGAATAAAGATGTTCTTTGAAACCAATGAGAACAAAGACACAACATACCAGAATCTCTGGGATACATTGAAAGCAGTGTGTAGAGGGAAACATAGCATTAAATGCCCACAAGAGAAAGCAGGAAAGATCTAAAATGGACACCCTCACGTCCCAATTCAAAGAACCAGGGAAGCAAGAGCAAACACAATGTCTGAATCAGTCAGTCAACTTCCAACAGGGCTCCAAGAGAGAATGAACCACCATGCCTCTTTAAATCCACGTTTCTATTTGGAATCTTCAATGAGAGATGAGACACTAAGCAGCTAGTTTTGGTGGAATGGCTGATTTTGTCAATGTTTTCGGTGTGTGAGTGTGTGTGTGTGTGTATGTATAGATAACTAAATTAAACTGATAATCTGGATGCTTACATTTCCATTCATTTAATTTGTGTATGTGAGCCCACGCACACGTATATACACACACACTAACACTTCCAGAACACTGACTTAGTGAAGAACTGGATTTCCAGTGTGTCAGACAAATTTCAGAAAGCGCTGAAGAAGGGCATTTCTGATGGATTTCACCGTTCCTGGAATTTTACTTTCCTTTATAACTTAGAGTTCTTCTCTGGAGATTTAATAGATAAAAGTCTTTTGCAGTGTACGTTATTTCATTTTATTTTTATAATTTATTTAAATTGTCATTTTTAAATTGACAAATAAAAATGATATATATTTATGGTGTACAACATGATGTTTCATATATGTATACATTGTGGAATGACACAAAAATCAAGCTAATTAACACATTCGTTTCCTCACATACTGATTTTATGGTGATGAGAACATGTTTCAAATCTACTCTGATAGCACATTTCAAGTACACAGTACATAGTTACCACTGTAGTTGCCGTGCTGTTCAACATATCTCTAGAACTATTCGTATCTGAAATTTTGTATCATTAGACTAACATCTCCCAATCCCTCCCCGGCCCCTGCCTCGGGTAAGCAGCGTTCTGCTCTCTACGACTCTGAGTTCCACTTTTTTACATTGCACATAGAAGTGAGATCGTGCAGTGTTTGTATTTCTGTGTTTGCTTTTTAAAACTTTGTGATGTATTGATGTATTTTTTCAGACAGTGTCGCAGTCTGTCACCAAGGCTGGAGTACAGTGACACAAACACGGCTCACCACGGCCTCCACCTCCCGGGGTCAAGAGATCCTCCCACTTCAGCCTCCTGAGTAGCTAGGACTACAGGCGTCCAACACCACACCTGGCTAATTTTTGTATTTTTTGTAGAGATGGTTGATCTCCAACTCCTGGGCTCAACTCTTCCTCCTCCCTTCTCCTCCCAAAGTCCTGGGATTACAGGCCTGAGCCACTGTGTCTGGCCTTTGCTTTATTTCACACAGTAGAACATCCTCTAGGCTCATTCTTGTTGCTTAAGATAAGATTTCTTTCTTTTTCAAGGCTGAATAGGATTCTATTGGATATATGTACCTATATAGATAGATAGATAGATAGATATACATTTATTATTATTGTTTTGGGGGGGATATGGTTTCGCTCGTGTTCCCCAGGCTGGAGTGCAGTGGCATGATTTCGGCTCACTACAACCTCTGCCTCCCAGGCTGAAGTGATTCTCCTGCCTCAGCTGAGATTAAGGGCATGTCCCATCATGTGCGGCCAATTTTGTGTTTCTAGGAGAGATGGGTTTTCACCATGTTGGCCAGGCTGATCTCGAACTCCAACAATTCTACTTCAACTCTTTATTGGATACAAATATTTATGTGTGAGAAACAAGATTTTCAAGAGTGAAAGATTTAAAAACGACTTAATTGTACATCAGTAAGAGGCTGGCTAACTAAATCAGAGTACGTTCATCCTTACAGAAGAATACTATGCAGCTAGAACAAAACCAAATGGAGGAAACTCTTCCAAATGGTAACTTGGAATGATGTTCAAGACTTATTGTAAAATAAGTTTACAGTAAGGTGTAAGGTACCTTATGGCAAAATTCTCTCAGAAATGTGTGTGTGGATTTCAAGTCATCCCGGTCCTAGAACATTGTTCTCTTTAGAGATGCCATACCTGTCTTTCCCTTTGTAATATCAAAGCAGTAATATCTTCTCTGGAGGCTTGTTGGGTGAATTTAATGGAAGAAAATTAAGGAGGTAGCAGAACCATTGCTGTTTCCCCTCCATAGCCCTGCCACCCACTAAAGAAAGTTGGATGAGATTACTTAATGATTTCCCATTAAGTTGTATTTCCAAATATCATGATTACCATTTGAATGTAGTTGGTATGGAGCTTCGTGAGTGTGTGCTTCGTTTATTATGCATCACGTTCAGCTCCTTGTTATTTGCCTCCTAGTTATCATAGTAAAACTCTACTCCTCTACTCCTAGGAGCCCCTACCATCCGTATCGTCACTTTCCGGCCCAGCACTCTTCATGCTCGTTCGTTTAAAGCATTCTACATTGGGCAAATGAATCTTGGAAGGCAAAAGCTACTGAATTTAGCGAGTTTGTGGAGGCGTTCCCACCGATCAGCAAGGTGGAGTTCCACACACCCGATGACTGCACAACTCCTATAAGGCAGCAATATGCTGCAAACCCAGACGGCCACTCTTCTCACCCCTCGTCCCTTTGCTGTTCTGGATAATGAGGTCAATAGTCACCTAGGCAACTTGCAAAACTAACTGAAATGGAGAAAGGCCTTCCGGCTGGTGACTAGCCGAGGTCCACCTGGCCCCAATAAGCTGCTGAACAAGAAGGGCTGCCAGAAATTTCCCCCTAGGGAATTTGGTGGAGTCGAAGACCTGCTCACTGGACAACGGTTCCTCCCAGGATACCCCAAAGCTGAAGAAGCGGGCTCTGAGCCACCCCCTTTCACCCTCCTTTTCCCCACCCTGGCCTGCTGAAGGTGCGCATCAGGATGTGGACTACTGAGCCCTAAAGAAACAAGTCCTTCCACTTTGACCCCACGGAGGATTGCCTGTGCGGATCTTCAACGAGTCTACCAGTGTCTAGACACGGGAGCAGTTCTGTCTGGCACAGCAGCTCCCTCAAGGAAGACAAGAGTGAGGAGAAAGGAAACTCAAGTCTGACCATTCTGTCCTGGGAGACAAGAGGAGGATCTCATCTCTCATCTTTCCAAGCAAGGCAACGAGACTTTCTCTCATCTTTCCAAGCAAGGCAAGGAGACTTTTTCTCATGAGGAAACAAAAAGAAGTTGGAAGGAACGAAACCAGCCTGGAAGGTGAACTCCTAAGGATTGCCCATTGAAACTGACAAAATGGCCCTTGTTTGACGAGAGGAATGAGCAGAGCATTGATGTGGTCAAAAAGGACTCGAGTGAGACTTTCCCAGCATGTTTCTACCAAAGCTTTGTCTAAGTTTCGCAAAACACTCTCCTAATAAGCAGATGTTTGGCTCTTCAGAAAGTCAACATGCAAAATGCCTTGAGCGTCCCATAACACTGATGCCATGATGTTGCCTTTGGTCTGCCCTCCTTTTCCTTTGACTGGACCACTGCCATCTCTTGGTAGCCATCGCTTTGATGACGCTTTGTCTTCAGGATCATATTGGCAAAGCCATGTTCCAAATTCCGGTTACAATTTGTCAAACAGGTGCCCCAGGATCGTGATCCCTCCTGTTGAAAATTTCCACTGATAGCTCTCGTCGTCACTGCAGCCGATCTGGGCACAATGGTTTTCACAGCCACTGCAGGATTCATCTTCCACATCTTCTCTTCTCTTCTTGAAACAAGCCATACCTCCGTAAAGAGTTGATTTCTTTGGGCTAGTGTCCTTAGAAGCTTTTCTTCAAACATCAATGATTTCTTCATTCTTCCACCCAAGCTTCACCGTCAATTGGATGTTTGCTCTTGCTGCAATTTTAGCGGAATTCAAGTTGCACTGATAGGAGGCCTTTTCAGTGGATGTCTCATCCTTCTTAGTGCCTTCAATGAGATCCAGTTCAGAAAGGTTGTAAGAAGTTAGTACATGTTTATTTTAGTGAAAACGAATTGAAATCCATGCATAGATTTCTCACCATGTACATTTTCTATGAACTTTCGGAAGACCCCCTGTACTGAATATTGCCCAAATCCTGGGAGAGAATTGGATGCGGTCCACTTCCTGTCTTCAGTTTGCCCACAGTGGAGGAGTGCACAGAGCAGGGAAAGGCAGCCCCAGAGAGAGGCATGCCCTCCAGCATGCAGCAGACTGCTGGCCCAGTCCTGGCTCCATGGGTTGCTGTGTGGGCCCAGCAAGCTGACCAACCTCCCTGAACCTTAATTTAATCCTAGGTAGCCCAATTCCACTCGCTATTATAGGACTGCTGTGCAGGGACAGTCAATTAACTTAAGAAAAGGAACGTAGCTCCAAGGTTGGCAACCGGGAATTCCAGTTGATTCCATGGGCGGACCCCCTGAGGAATTCCCAAGCTGAAGTCTCGTGGAAGATGAGGTTCAGTGGGACTAGACTGAAGCACCAATCCAATGAAGGGGAAGTCCCACCCACTCTGCCCTGTGCCTGTATAAAGGTGAGGCGGGGCGGCCGCGCCACTCATTGAAGCCGCCAGTTGGGAGAGGAGCAGAGCCAGGCCGGTGCTCCCGAAGGCAGCATGATGTTGCGAGCCGCAGCTCCCTGCTGGTTCCCACCTGCATATCCAGAAGCTAAGAAGGTGGCCGAGGAGGCGGCCCACGAGGCAAGCCGCCATTTGGGAGAGGAGCAGAGCCAGGTCGGTGTTCCCGAAGGCAGCAAGATGTTGCGAGCCACAGCTCCCTGCTGGTTCCCACCTGCATGCCCTGAAGCCATGAAGGTGGCCGAGGAGGAGGCCCTCGAGGCAAGCCGCCAGTTGGGAGAGGAGCAGAGCCAGGCCGGTGCTCCCGAAGGCAGCAAGATGTTGCGAGCCACAGCTCCCTGCTGGTTCCCACCTGCATACCCAGAAGCTAAGAAGGTGGCCGAGGAGGCGCCCCACGAGGCAAGCCGCCATTTGGGAGTGGAGCAGAGCCAGGTCGGTGTTCCCGAAGGCAGCAAGATGTTGCGAGTCACAGCTCCCTGCTGGTTCCCTCCTGCATACCCAGAGGCTAAGAATGTGGCCGAGGAGGCGGCCCTCGAGGCTCCAGAATTCCCACTGCCCTCTCATCAGCCTGCCCAGAGCTTCGGGCTCTGCGTGCCCCAGATGCACAACCAGGCCTCAGCACTCGTGGACATCCGGGCGGAGCCCCAGAATAGGGGTCCGGCGGTGCCCCCAGCGTGGCCCAAGATGGCGACGGAGGCGTGGTACTTCCCCGCGCAGAGGGGGTCGGCCTGCTGCTTGCCAGCCGCCCCAAGGCTGACAGAGAGGCCCTGTGGAGTCCGCATCTCAGCCCCCAGGGAGAGGAAGAGGATCGCCCGCTTTCCCAGCCCCTGCTTGGTCGCAGGTCGCACCGATGCCAAGAGAACCCGGGTGGCCGGCAGCAGCCAACGCTCCAATGGCTCCAGGGTCGGCACACAGCCACGGAAGACTGGTCGCAACAGACGGGGGAGGGCATGCAAGACCTCAACCACACTCAGCTCTAAGCAAATCGTCCGTCGTCCATCCTTACCGACTTGGAAGAAACCCATTATCCTCCGAAGGTCTCGCTGCCAAGTCCCCACCGTCATCCGCCGAGGCTATCTCCAACTGTTCACCAAAGAGTGTCTCAAGTTCTGCGCCTCCAAGGAAGAGGCCGAGGAGAAGGCGCTGAACGAGGAGAAGGTGGCCTACGACTGCAGCCCCAACAAGAACATGTACCTGAATGTGGTCCTGAACACCCCCAAGAGACTGAAGGGCCTGACCCCCAGCTCCATGCCGGGCCTCAGCAGGGCCGCCCTGTACAGCCGCCTCCAGGAGTTCCTGCTCACCCAGGACCAGCTCAAGGAGAACGGCTACCCCTTCCCGCACCCCGAGCGGCCCGGAGGCGCCGTCCTCTTCACTGGCCAGGGGAAGGGGCCCGGCGACTCCTCCTGCAGGGTCTGCTGCCGTTGTGGCACCGACTACCTGGTGTCCTCCTCGGGCCGCTGTCTACGCGACCAGTTGTGTTATTATCACTGGGGGCGGGTCCGCTCCAGCCAAGTGGCTGCAGGCCGGGTTAGCCAGTACACCTGCTGTGCAGCTGCTCCTGGCTCAGTGGGCTGCCAGGTGGCAAAGCAGCACGTGCGGGACGGCCGCAAGGAGAGCCTCCATGGCTTCGTGAAGACCTTCAAGAAAGAGTTTTCCACAGACGCTTATCCAGGAATCTGCGCCTTGGACTGTGAGATGTGCTACACCACGCATGGCCTGGAGCTGACCCGCGTCACCGTGGTGGACGCCGACATGCAAGTGGTGTACGACACCTTCGTCAAGCCCGACAACGAGATCGTGGACTACAACACCAGGTTTTCCGGAGTGACCGAGGCCGACGTCGCCAAGACGAGCGTCACGTTGCCCGAAGTCCAAGCCATCCTGCTGAGCTTTTTCAGCGCCCAAACCATCCTCATCGGGCACAGCCTGGAGAGCGATCTGCTGGCCCTCAAGCTGATCCACAGCACCGTGGTGGACACGGCCGTGCTCTTCCCGCACTACCTGGGTTTCCCCTACAAGCGTTCCCTCAGGAATCTCGCGGCCGACTACCTGGGACAGATCATCCAGGACAGCCAGGACGGCCACAACTCCAGCGAGGACGCAAACGCCTGCCTGCAGCTGGCGATGTGGAAGGTTCGACAGCGCGCCCAGATCCAGCCACGCCACCGGTCCGCCTCTCCCGCCGCCCTGGCCTGTCCTGAGCCCCAGGCCTCTTCCCAAACTGCCATCGATCCCGAGAGCTAGCCCTGTCCACCTCGCCGCAAAGCGAAAGAAACTGGAGCAGCCGGCGGCAGGAGAGGGCCAAAAGCCAAGACTAACCCCGACCCCGGACTCCCAGTCCCCCGGAGTCCCTGCCGCGGGCCGTCGTCCCTGTCCCCATCCCTCTGCCCCTCCCAGACCTCTGTCCTTCCACCAATGGGCTCCCCGAGGCCCCAGCCGCCACTCCCAGTCCCCGGAGACCCTGCCGCCGCCCCTGGCGCCTGTGCCCATCCCTCTGCCCCTCCCAGACCTCTGGCCTTCCACCACTAGCCTCCCCCAGCCCACCTGGACTTCCCCGGCCTCTGACAACAAGGCCAGCCCCCAGGCCCACCAGCCTCCTGATCGTCTTCGTTCTTGGGCCTCTTCCCCTTCTGTGGGGCTGTCTGAACCTCCCCTCCCCCACCCGATTTTTCCCCCGCCCCCGGGGCAGGCGCAGAATAAATGTCTGTATGAAGTTAAAAATTAAAAATAAAAAAAAAGCTAAAAACAACTGAAAGTGCTTTGCTTTTGAATGTGCGCTTACTGGTTTTCTCTAGAGGCACCACTGTGAGGTGGCTCAAGCGCTTAGGCTCTGGAGTTAGACATCTGGGTTCCCATTCCAATTCCACCACTTACTAGCTTTGTCATATTGGACGCATAACTTTTTTGCGCTTCTACTTCTTGATCTTTCAAGTGTCATCAGAAGATAATTAGACACCCACACAATAGCAATGGGAGATTTTAACACCCCACCGTCAACATGAAACAGATCAACGAGACAGAAATTTGAAAAGGATATCCAGGAACTGAACTTAGCTCTGCACCAAGCAGACCGAATAGACATCTACATTAACTCTCCACCCCAAATCAACAGAATATACATTCTTCTCAGCACCACATCACACTTATTCCAAAACTGACCACATAGTTGGAAGGAAAGCACTCCTCCGCAAATGCAAAAGAACAGAAATTACAACCAACTGTCTCTCAGACCCCAGGGCAGTCAAACTGGACCTCAGGATGAAGAAACTCACTCAAAACCGCTCAACTACACGGAAACGGAGCAATCTGCTCCTGAGTGACTACTGGGTACATAGCGAAATGAAGACAGAATAAAGATGTTCTTTGAAACCAATGAGAACAAAGACACAACATACCAGAATCTCTGGGATACATTGAAAGCAGTGTGTAGAGGGAAACATAGCATTAAATGCCCACAAGAGAAAGCAGGAAAGATCTAAAATGGACACCCTCACGTCCCAATTCAAAGAACCAGGGAAGCAAGAGCAAACACAATGTCTGAATCAGTCAGTCAACTTCCAAAAGGACTCCAAGAGAGAATGAACCACCATGCCTCTTTAAATCCACGTTTCTATTTGGAATCTTCAATGAGAGATGAGACACTAAGCAGCTAGTTTTGGTGGAATGGCTGATTTTGTCAATGTTTTCGGTGTGTGAGTGTGTGTGTGTGTGTATGTATAGATAACTAAATTAAACTGATAATCTGGATGCTTACATTTCCATTCATTTAATTTGTGTATGTGAGCCCACTCACACATATATACACACACACTAACACTTCCAGAACACTGACTTAGTGAAGAACTGGATTTCCAGTGTGTCAGACAAATTTCAGAAAGCGCTGAAGAAGGGCATTTCTGATGGATTTCACCGTTCCTGGAATTTTACTTTCCTTTATAACTTAGAGTTCTTCTCTGGAGATTTAATAGATAAAAGTCTTTTGCAGTGTACGTTATTTCATTTTATTTTTATAATTTATTTAAATTGTCATTTTAAATTGACAAATAAAAATGATATATATTTATGGTGTACAACATGATGTTTCATATATGTATACATTGTGGAATGACACAAAAATCAAGCTAATTAACACATTCGTTTCCTCACCTACTGATTTTATGGTGATGAGAACATGTTTCAAATCTACTCTGATAGCACATTTCAAGTATACGGTACATAGTTACCACTGTAGTTGCCGTGCTGTTCAACATATCTCTAGAACTATTCGTATCTGAAATTTTGTATCATTAGACTAACATCTCCCAATCCCTCCCCGGCCCCTGCCTCGGGTAAGCAGCGTTCTGCTCTCTACGACTCTGAGTTCCACTTTTTTACATTGCACATAGAAGTGAGATCGCGCAGGATTTGGATTTCTGTGTTTGCTTTTTAAAACTTTGTGATGTATTGATGTATTTTTTCAGACAGTGTCGCAGTCTGTCACCAAGGCTGGAGTACAGTGACACAAACACGGCTCACCACGGCCTCCACCTCCCGGGGTCAAGAGATCCTCCCACTTCAGCCTCCTGAGTAGCTAGGACTACAGGCGTCCAACACCACACCTGGCTAATTTTTGTATTTTTTGTAGAGATGGTTGATCTCCAACTCCTGGGCTCAACTCTTCCTCCTCCCTTCTCCTCCCAAAGTCCTGGGATTAGAGGCCTGAGCCACTGTGTCTGGCCTTTGCTTTATTTCACACAGTAGAACATCCTCTAGGCTCATTCTTGTTGCTTAAGATAAGATTTCTTTCTTTTTCAAGGCTGAATAGGATTCTATTGGATATATGTACCTATATAGATAGATAGATAGATAGATAGACATTTATTATTATTGTTTTGGGGGGGATATGGTTTCGCTCGTGTTCCCCAGGCTGGAGTGCAGTGGCATGATTTCGGCTCACTACAACCTCTGCCTCCCAGGCTGAAGTGATTCTCCTGCCTCAGCTGAGATTAAGGGCATGTCCCATCATGTGCGGCCAATTTTGTGTTTCTAGGAGAGATGGGTTTTCACCATGTTGGCCAGGCTGGTCTCGAACTCCAACAATTCTACTTCAACTCTTTATTGGATACAAATATTTATGTGTGAGAAACAAGATTTTCAAGAGTGAAAGATTTAAAAACGACTTAATTGTACATCAGTAAGAGGCTGGCTAACTAAATCAGAGTACGTTCATCCTTACAGAAGAATACTATGCAGCTAGAACAAAACCAAATGGAGGAAACTCTTCCAAATGGTAACTTGGAATGATGTTCAAGACTTATTGTAAAATAAGTTTACAGTAAGGTGTAAGGTACCTTATGGCAAAATTCTCTCAGAAATGTGTGTGTGGATTTCAAGTCATCCCAGTCCTAGAACATTGTGCTCTTTAGAGATGCCATACCTGTCTTTCCCTTTGTAATATCAAAGCAGTAATATCTTCTCTGGAGGCTTGTTGGGGGAATTTAATGGAAGAAAGTTAAGGAGGTACCAGAACCATTGCTGTTTCCCCTCCATAGCCCTGCCACCCACTAAAGAAAGTTGGATGAGATTACTTAATGATTTCCCATTAAGTTGTAATTCCAAATATCATGATTACCATTTGAATGTACTTGGTATGGAGCTTCGTGAGTGTGTGCTTCGTTTATTATGCATCACGTTCAGCTCCTTGTTATTTGCCTCCTAGTTATCATAGTAAAACTCTACTCCTCTACTCCGAGGAGCCCCTACCATCCGTATCGTCACTTTCCGGCCCAGCACTCTTCATGCTCGTTCGTTTAAAGCATTCTACATTGTGTAAATGAATCTTGGAAGGCAAAAGCTACTGAATTTAGCGAGTTTGTGGAGGCGTTCCCACCGGTCAGCCAGGTGGAGTTCCACACAGCCGATGACTGCACAACTCCTATAAGGCAGCAATATGCTGCAAACCCAGACGGCCACTCTTCTCACCCCTCGTCCCTTTGCTGTTCTGGATAATGAGGTCAATAGTCACCTAGGCAACTGCAAAACTAACTGAAATGGAGAAAAGCCTTCCGGCTGGTGACTAGCCGAGGTCCACCTGGCCCCAATAAGCTGCTGAACAAGAAGGGCTGCCAGAAATTTCCCCCTAGGGAATTTGGTGGAGACGAAGACCTGCTCACTGGACAACGGTTCCTCCCAGGATACCCCCAAGCTGAAGAAGCGGGCTCTGAGCCACCCCCTTTCACCCTCCTTTTCCCCACCCTGGCCTGCTGAAGGTGCGCGTCAGGATGTGGACTACTGAGCCCTAAAGAAATAAGTCCTTCCACTTTGACCCCACGGAGGATTGCCTGTGCGGATCTTCAACGAGTCTACCAGTGTCTAGACACGGGAGAAGTTCTGTCTGGCACAGCAGCTCCCTGAAGGAAGACAAGAGTGAGGAGAAAGGAAACTCAAGTCTGACCATTCTGTCCTGGGAGACAAGAGGAGGATCTCATCTCTCATCTTTCCAAGCAAGGCAACGAGACTTTCTCTCATCTTTCCAAGCAAGGCAAGGAGACTTTTTCTCATGAGGAAACAAAAAGAAGTTGGAAGGAACGAAACCAGCCTGGAAGGTGAATTCCTAAGGATTGCCCATTGAAACTGACAAAATGGCCCTTGTTTGATGAGAGGAATGAGCAGAGCATTGATGTGGTCAAAAAGGACTCGAGTGAGACTTTCCCAGCATGTTTCTACCAAAGCTTTGTCTAAGTTTCGCAAAACACTCTCCTAATAAGCAGATGTTTGGCTCTTCAGAAAGTCAACATGCAAAATGCCTTGAGCGTCCCATAACACTGATGCCATGATGTTGCCTTTGGTCTGCCCTCCTTTTCCTTTGACTGGACCACTGCCATCTCTTGGTAGCCATCGCTTTGATGACGCTTGGTCTTCAGGATCATATTGGCAAAGCCATGTTCCAAATTCCGGTTACAATTTGTCAAAGAGATGCCCCAGGATCGTGATCCCTCCTGTTGAAAATTTCCACTGATAGCTCTCGTCGTCACTGCAGCTGATCTGGGCACAATGGTTTTCACAGCCACTGCAGGATTCATCTTCCACATCTTCTCATCTCTTCTTGAAACAAGCCATACCTCCGTAAAGAGTTGATTTCTTTGGGCTAGTGTCCTTAGAAGCTTTTCTTCAAACATCAATGATTTCTTCATTCTTCCACCCAAGCTTCACCGTCAATTGGATGTTTGCTCTTGCTGCAATTTTAGCGGAATTCAAGTTGCACTGATAGGAGGCCTTTTCAGTGGATGTCTCATCCTTCTTAGTGCCTCCAATGAGATCCAGTTCAGAAAGGTTGTAAGAAGTTAGTACATGTTTATTTTAGTGAAAACGAATTGAAATCCATGCATAGATTTCTCACCATGTACATTTTCTATGAACTTTCGGAAGACCCCCTGTACTGAATATTGCCCAAATCCTGGGAGAGAAGTGGATGCGGTCCACATCCTGTCTTCAGTTTGCCCACAGTGGAGGAGTGCACAGAGCAGGGAAAGGCAACCCCAGAGAGAGGCATGCCCTCCAGCATGCAGCAGACTTCTGGCCCAGTCCTGGCTCCATGGGTTGCTGTGTGGGCCCAGCAAGCTGACCAACCTCCCTGAACCTTAATTTAATCCTAGGTAGCCCAATTCCAGTCGCTATTATAGGACTGCTGTGCAGGGACAGTCAATTAACTTAAGAAAAGGAACCTAGCTCCAAGGTTGGCAACCGGGAATTCCAGTTGATTCCATGGGCGGACCCCCTGAGGAATTCCCAAGCTGAAGTCTCGTGGAAGATGAGGTTCAGTGTGACTAGACTGAAGCACCAATCCAATGAAGGGGAGGTCCCACCCACTCTGCCCTGTGCCTGTATAAAGGTGAGGCGGGGCGGCCGCGCCACTCATTGAAGCCACCAGTTGGGAGAGGAGCAGAGCCAGGCCGGTGCTCCCGAAGGCAGCAACAGGTTGCGACCCACAGCTCCCTGCTGGTTCCCACCTGCATACACAGAAGCTAAGAAGGTGGCCGAGGAGGCGGCCCAAGAGGCAAGTCGCCATTTGGGAGAGGAGCAGAGCCAGGTCGGTGCTCCCGAAGGCAGCAAGATGTTGCGAGCCACAGCTCCCTGCTGGTTCCCACCTGCATGCCCAGAAGCCAAGAGGGTGGCCGAGGAGGCGCCCCACGAGGCAAGCCGCCATTTGGGAGAGGAGCAGAGCCAGGCCGGTGCTCCCGAAGGCAGCAAGATGTTGCGAGCCACAGCTCCCTGCTGGTTCCCTCCTGCATACCCAGAAGCTAAGAAGGTGGCCGAGGAGGCGGCCCTCGAGGCTCCAGAATTCCCACTGCCCTCTCATCAGCCTGCCCAGAGCTTCGGGCTCTGCGTGCCCCAGATGCACAACCAGGCCTCAGCACTCGTGGACATCCGGGCGGAGCCCCAGAATAGGGGTCCGGCGGTGCCCCCAGCGTGGCCCAAGATGGCGACGGAGGCGTGGTACTTCCCCGCGCAGAGGGGGTCGGCCTGCTGCTTGCCGGCCACCCCAAGGCTGACAGAGAGGCCCTGTGGAGTCCGCATCTCAGCCCCCAGGGAGAGGAAGAGGATCGCCCACTTTCCCAGCCCCTGCTTGGTCGCAGGTCGCACCGATGCCAAGAGAACCCGGGTGGCCGGCAGCAGCCAACGCTCCAATGGCTCCAGGGTCGGCACACAGCCACGGAAGACTGGTCGCAACAGACGGGGGAGGGCATGCAAGACCTCCACCACACTCAGCTCTAAGCGAATCGTCCATCGTCCATCCTTACCGACTTGGAAGAAACCCATTATCCTCCGAAGGTCTGGCTGCCAAGTCCCCACCGTCATCCGCCGAGGCTATCTCCAACTGTTCACCAAAGAGTGTCTCAAGTTCTGCGCCTCCAAGCAGGAGGCCGAGGAGAAGGCGCTGAACGAGGAGAAGGTGGCCTACGACTGCAGCCCCAACAAGAACATGTACCTGAATGTGGTCCTGAACACCCTCAAGAGACTGAAGGGCCTGACCCCCAGCTCCATGCCGGGCCTCAGCAGGGCCGCCCTGTACAGCCGCCTCCAGGAGTTCCTGCTCACCCAGGACCAGCTCAAGGAGAACGGCTACCCCTTCCCGCACCCCGAGCGGCCCGGAGGCGCCGTCCTCTTCACTGGCCAGGGGAAGGGGCCCGGCGACTCCTCCTGCAGGGTCTGCTGCCGTTGTGGCACCGACTACCTGGTGCCCTCCTCGGGCCGCTGTCTACGCGACCAGTTGTGTTATTATCACTGGGGGCGGGTCCGCTCCAGCCAAGTGGCTGCAGGCCGGGTTAGCCAGT
The DNA here is from genome assembly GCF_028885625.2 of Pongo pygmaeus. NCBI lineage: Eukaryota > Metazoa > Chordata > Mammalia > Primates > Hominidae > Pongo > Pongo pygmaeus. The sequence goes on from NC_072380.2 coordinate 54,523,656, forward strand.
ACACCTGCTGTGCAGCTGCTCCTGGCTCAGTGGGCTGCCAGGTGGCAAAGCAGCACGTGCGGGACGGCCGCAAGGAGAGCCTCCATGGCTTCGTGAAGACCTTCAAGAAAGAGTTTTCCACAGACGCTTATCCAGGAATCTACGCCTTGGACTGTGAGATGTGCTACACCACGCATGGCCTGGAGCTGACCCGCGTCACCGTGGTGGACGCCGACATGCAAGTGGTGTACGACACCTTCGTCAAGCCCGACAACGAGATCGTGGACTACAACACCAGGTTTTCCGGAGTGACCGAGGCCGACGTCGCCAAGACGAGCGTCACGTTGCCCGAAGTCCAAGCCATCCTGCTGAGCTTTTTCAGCGCCCAAACCATCCTCATCGGGCACAGCCTGGAGAGCGATCTGCTGGCCCTCAAGCTGATCCACAGCACCGTGGTGGACACGGCCGTGCTCTTCCCGCACTACCTGGGTTTCCCCTACAAGCGTTCCCTCAGGAATCTCGCGGCCGACTACCTGGGACAGATCATCCAGGACAGCCAGGACGGCCACAACTCCAGCGAGGACGCAAACGCCTGCCTGCAGCTGGCGATGTGGAAGGTTCGACAGCGCGCCCAGATCCAGCCACGCCACCGGTCCGCCTCTCCCGCCGCCCTGGCCTGTCCTGAGCCCCAGGCCTCTTCCCAAACTGCCATCGATCCCGAGAGCTAGCCCTGTCCACCTCGCCGCAAAGCGAAAGAAACTGGAGCAGCCGGCGGCAGGAGAGGGCCAAAAGCCAAGACTAACCCCGACCCCGGACTCCCAGTCCCCCGGAGTCCCTGCCGCGGGCCGTCGTCCCTGTCCCCATCCCTCTGCCCCTCCCAGACCTCTGTCCTTCCACCAATGGGCTCCCCGAGGCCCCAGCCGCCACTCCCAGTCCCCGGAGACCCTGCCGCCGCCCCTGGCGCCTGTGCCCATCCCTCTGCCCCTCCCAGACCTCTGGCCTTCCACCACTAGCCTCCCCCAGCCCAGCTGGACTTCACCGGCCTCTGACAACAAGGCCAGCCCCCAGGCCCACCAGCCTCCTGATCGTCTTCGTTCTTGGGCCTCTTCCCCTTCTGTGGGGCTGTCTGAACCTCCCCTCCCCCACCCGATTTTTCCCCCGCCCCCGGGGCAGGCGCAGAATAAATGTCTGTATGAAGTTAAAAATTAAAAATAAAAAAAAAGCTAAAAACAACGGAAAGTGCTTTGCTTTTGAATGTGCGCTTACCTGGTTTTCTCTAGAGGCACCACTGTGAGGTGGCTCAAGCGCTTAGGCTCTGGAGTTAGACATCTGGGTTCCCATTCCAATTCCACCACTTACTAGCTTTGTCATATTGGACGCATAACTTTTTTGCGCTTCTACTTCTTGATCTTTCAAGTGTCATCAGAAGATAATTAGACACCCACACAATAGCAATGGGAGATTTTAACACCCCACCGTCAACATGAAACAGATCAACGAGACAGAAAGTTGAAAAGGATATCCAGGAACTGAACTTAGCTCTGCACCAAGCAGACCGAATAGACATCTACATTAACTCTCCACCCCAAATCAACAGAATATACATTCTTCTCAGCACCACATCACACTTATTCCAAAACTGACCACATAGTTGGAAGGAAAGCACTCCTCCGCAAATGCAAAAGAACAGAAATTACAACCAACTGTCTCTCAGACCCCAGGGCAGTCAAACTGGACCTCAGGATGAAGAAACTCACTCAAAACCGCTCAACTACACGGAAACGGAGCAATCTGCTCCTGAGTGACTACTGGGTACATAGCGAAATGAAGACAGAATAAAGATGTTCTTTGAAACCAATGAGAACAAAGACACAACATACCAGAATCTCTGGGATACATTGAAAGCAGTGTGTAGAGGGAAACATAGCATTAAATGCCCACAAGAGAAAGCAGGAAAGATCTAAAATGGACACCCTCACGTCCCAATTCAAAGAACCAGGGAAGCAAGAGCAAACACAATGTCTGAATCAGTCAGTCAACTTCCAAAAGGACTCCAAGAGAGAATGAACCACCATGCCTCTTTAAATCCACGTTTCTATTTGGAATCTTCAATGAGAGATGAGACACTAAGCAGCTAGTTTTGGTGGAATGGCTGATTTTGTCAATGTTTTCGGTGTGTGAGTGTGTGTGTGTGTGTATGTATAGATAACTAAATTAAACTGATAATCTGGATGCTTACATTTCCATTCATTTAATTTGTGTATGTGAGCCCACTCACACATATATACACACACACTAACACTTCCAGAACACTGACTTAGTGAAGAACTGGATTTCCAGTGTGTCAGACAAATTTCAGAAAGCGCTGAAGAAGGGCATTTCTGATGGATTTCACCGTTCCTGGAATTTTACTTTCCTTTATAACTTAGAGTTCTTCTCTGGAGATTTAATAGATAAAAGTCTTTTGCAGTGTACGTTATTTCATTTTATTTTTATAATTTATTTAAATTGTCATTTTAAATTGACAAATAAAAATGATATATATTTATGGTGTACAACATGATGTTTCATATATGTATACATTGTGGAATGACACAAAAATCAAGCTAATTAACACATTCGTTTCCTCACCTACTGATTTTATGGTGATGAGAACATGTTTCAAATCTACTCTGATAGCACATTTCAAGTATACGGTACATAGTTACCACTGTAGTTGCCGTGCTGTTCAACATATCTCTAGAACTATTCGTATCTGAAATTTTGTATCATTAGACTAACATCTCCCAATCCCTCCCCGGCCCCTGCCTCGGGTAAGCAGCGTTCTGCTCTCTACGACTCTGAGTTCCACTTTTTTACATTGCACATAGAAGTGAGATCGCGCAGGATTTGGATTTCTGTGTTTGCTTTTTAAAACTTTGTGATGTATTGATGTATTTTTTCAGACAGTGTCGCAGTCTGTCACCAAGGCTGGAGTACAGTGACACAAACACGGCTCACCACGGCCTCCACCTCCCGGGGTCAAGAGATCCTCCCACTTCAGCCTCCTGAGTAGCTAGGACTACAGGCGTCCAACACCACACCTGGCTAATTTTTGTATTTTTTGTAGAGATGGTTGATCTCCAACTCCTGGGCTCAACTCTTCCTCCTCCCTTCTCCTCCCAAAGTCCTGGGATTAGAGGCCTGAGCCACTGTGTCTGGCCTTTGCTTTATTTCACACAGTAGAACATCCTCTAGGCTCATTCTTGTTGCTTAAGATAAGATTTCTTTCTTTTTCAAGGCTGAATAGGATTCTATTGGATATATGTACCTATATAGATAGATAGATAGATAGATAGACATTTATTATTATTGTTTTGGGGGGGATATGGTTTCGCTCGTGTTCCCCAGGCTGGAGTGCAGTGGCATGATTTCGGCTCACTACAACCTCTGCCTCCCAGGCTGAAGTGATTCTCCTGCCTCAGCTGAGATTAAGGGCATGTCCCATCATGTGCGGCCAATTTTGTGTTTCTAGGAGAGATGGGTTTTCACCATGTTGGCCAGGCTGGTCTCGAACTCCAACAATTCTACTTCAACTCTTTATTGGATACAAATATTTATGTGTGAGAAACAAGATTTTCAAGAGTGAAAGATTTAAAAACGACTTAATTGTACATCAGTAAGAGGCTGGCTAACTAAATCAGAGTACGTTCATCCTTACAGAAGAATACTATGCAGCTAGAACAAAACCAAATGGAGGAAACTCTTCCAAATGGTAACTTGGAATGATGTTCAAGACTTATTGTAAAATAAGTTTACAGTAAGGTGTAAGGTACCTTATGGCAAAATTCTCTCAGAAATGTGTGTGTGGATTTCAAGTCATCCCAGTCCTAGAACATTGTGCTCTTTAGAGATGCCATACCTGTCTTTCCCTTTGTAATATCAAAGCAGTAATATCTTCTCTGGAGGCTTGTTGGGGGAATTTAATGGAAGAAAGTTAAGGAGGTACCAGAACCATTGCTGTTTCCCCTCCATAGCCCTGCCACCCACTAAAGAAAGTTGGATGAGATTACTTAATGATTTCCCATTAAGTTGTAATTCCAAATATCATGATTACCATTTGAATGTACTTGGTATGGAGCTTCGTGAGTGTGTGCTTCGTTTATTATGCATCACGTTCAGCTCCTTGTTATTTGCCTCCTAGTTATCATAGTAAAACTCTACTCCTCTACTCCGAGGAGCCCCTACCATCCGTATCGTCACTTTCCGGCCCAGCACTCTTCATGCTCGTTCGTTTAAAGCATTCTACATTGTGTAAATGAATCTTGGAAGGCAAAAGCTACTGAATTTAGCGAGTTTGTGGAGGCGTTCCCACCGGTCAGCCAGGTGGAGTTCCACACAGCCGATGACTGCACAACTCCTATAAGGCAGCAATATGCTGCAAACCCAGACGGCCACTCTTCTCACCCCTCGTCCCTTTGCTGTTCTGGATAATGAGGTCAATAGTCACCTAGGCAACTGCAAAACTAACTGAAATGGAGAAAAGCCTTCCGGCTGGTGACTAGCCGAGGTCCACCTGGCCCCAATAAGCTGCTGAACAAGAAGGGCTGCCAGAAATTTCCCCCTAGGGAATTTGGTGGAGACGAAGACCTGCTCACTGGACAACGGTTCCTCCCAGGATACCCCCAAGCTGAAGAAGCGGGCTCTGAGCCACCCCCTTTCACCCTCCTTTTCCCCACCCTGGCCTGCTGAAGGTGCGCGTCAGGATGTGGACTACTGAGCCCTAAAGAAATAAGTCCTTCCACTTTGACCCCACGGAGGATTGCCTGTGCGGATCTTCAACGAGTCTACCAGTGTCTAGACACGGGAGAAGTTCTGTCTGGCACAGCAGCTCCCTGAAGGAAGACAAGAGTGAGGAGAAAGGAAACTCAAGTCTGACCATTCTGTCCTGGGAGACAAGAGGAGGATCTCATCTCTCATCTTTCCAAGCAAGGCAACGAGACTTTCTCTCATCTTTCCAAGCAAGGCAAGGAGACTTTTTCTCATGAGGAAACAAAAAGAAGTTGGAAGGAACGAAACCAGCCTGGAAGGTGAATTCCTAAGGATTGCCCATTGAAACTGACAAAATGGCCCTTGTTTGATGAGAGGAATGAGCAGAGCATTGATGTGGTCAAAAAGGACTCGAGTGAGACTTTCCCAGCATGTTTCTACCAAAGCTTTGTCTAAGTTTCGCAAAACACTCTCCTAATAAGCAGATGTTTGGCTCTTCAGAAAGTCAACATGCAAAATGCCTTGAGCGTCCCATAACACTGATGCCATGATGTTGCCTTTGGTCTGCCCTCCTTTTCCTTTGACTGGACCACTGCCATCTCTTGGTAGCCATCGCTTTGATGACGCTTGGTCTTCAGGATCATATTGGCAAAGCCATGTTCCAAATTCCGGTTACAATTTGTCAAAGAGATGCCCCAGGATCGTGATCCCTCCTGTTGAAAATTTCCACTGATAGCTCTCGTCGTCACTGCAGCTGATCTGGGCACAATGGTTTTCACAGCCACTGCAGGATTCATCTTCCACATCTTCTCATCTCTTCTTGAAACAAGCCATACCTCCGTAAAGAGTTGATTTCTTTGGGCTAGTGTCCTTAGAAGCTTTTCTTCAAACATCAATGATTTCTTCATTCTTCCACCCAAGCTTCACCGTCAATTGGATGTTTGCTCTTGCTGCAATTTTAGCGGAATTCAAGTTGCACTGATAGGAGGCCTTTTCAGTGGATGTCTCATCCTTCTTAGTGCCTCCAATGAGATCCAGTTCAGAAAGGTTGTAAGAAGTTAGTACATGTTTATTTTAGTGAAAACGAATTGAAATCCATGCATAGATTTCTCACCATGTACATTTTCTATGAACTTTCGGAAGACCCCCTGTACTGAATATTGCCCAAATCCTGGGAGAGAAGTGGATGCGGTCCACATCCTGTCTTCAGTTTGCCCACAGTGGAGGAGTGCACAGAGCAGGGAAAGGCAACCCCAGAGAGAGGCATGCCCTCCAGCATGCAGCAGACTTCTGGCCCAGTCCTGGCTCCATGGGTTGCTGTGTGGGCCCAGCAAGCTGACCAACCTCCCTGAACCTTAATTTAATCCTAGGTAGCCCAATTCCAGTCGCTATTATAGGACTGCTGTGCAGGGACAGTCAATTAACTTAAGAAAAGGAACCTAGCTCCAAGGTTGGCAACCGGGAATTCCAGTTGATTCCATGGGCGGACCCCCTGAGGAATTCCCAAGCTGAAGTCTCGTGGAAGATGAGGTTCAGTGTGACTAGACTGAAGCACCAATCCAATGAAGGGGAGGTCCCACCCACTCTGCCCTGTGCCTGTATAAAGGTGAGGCGGGGCGGCCGCGCCACTCATTGAAGCCACCAGTTGGGAGAGGAGCAGAGCCAGGCCGGTGCTCCCGAAGGCAGCAACAGGTTGCGACCCACAGCTCCCTGCTGGTTCCCACCTGCATACACAGAAGCTAAGAAGGTGGCCGAGGAGGCGGCCCAAGAGGCAAGTCGCCATTTGGGAGAGGAGCAGAGCCAGGTCGGTGCTCCCGAAGGCAGCAAGATGTTGCGAGCCACAGCTCCCTGCTGGTTCCCACCTGCATGCCCAGAAGCCAAGAGGGTGGCCGAGGAGGCGCCCCACGAGGCAAGCCGCCATTTGGGAGAGGAGCAGAGCCAGGCCGGTGCTCCCGAAGGCAGCAAGATGTTGCGAGCCACAGCTCCCTGCTGGTTCCCTCCTGCATACCCAGAAGCTAAGAAGGTGGCCGAGGAGGCGGCCCTCGAGGCTCCAGAATTCCCACTGCCCTCTCATCAGCCTGCCCAGAGCTTCGGGCTCTGCGTGCCCCAGATGCACAACCAGGCCTCAGCACTCGTGGACATCCGGGCGGAGCCCCAGAATAGGGGTCCGGCGGTGCCCCCAGCGTGGCCCAAGATGGCGACGGAGGCGTGGTACTTCCCCGCGCAGAGGGGGTCGGCCTGCTGCTTGCCGGCCACCCCAAGGCTGACAGAGAGGCCCTGTGGAGTCCGCATCTCAGCCCCCAGGGAGAGGAAGAGGATCGCCCACTTTCCCAGCCCCTGCTTGGTCGCAGGTCGCACCGATGCCAAGAGAACCCGGGTGGCCGGCAGCAGCCAACGCTCCAATGGCTCCAGGGTCGGCACACAGCCACGGAAGACTGGTCGCAACAGACGGGGGAGGGCATGCAAGACCTCCACCACACTCAGCTCTAAGCGAATCGTCCATCGTCCATCCTTACCGACTTGGAAGAAACCCATTATCCTCCGAAGGTCTGGCTGCCAAGTCCCCACCGTCATCCGCCGAGGCTATCTCCAACTGTTCACCAAAGAGTGTCTCAAGTTCTGCGCCTCCAAGCAGGAGGCCGAGGAGAAGGCGCTGAACGAGGAGAAGGTGGCCTACGACTGCAGCCCCAACAAGAACATGTACCTGAATGTGGTCCTGAACACCCTCAAGAGACTGAAGGGCCTGACCCCCAGCTCCATGCCGGGCCTCAGCAGGGCCGCCCTGTACAGCCGCCTCCAGGAGTTCCTGCTCACCCAGGACCAGCTCAAGGAGAACGGCTACCCCTTCCCGCACCCCGAGCGGCCCGGAGGCGCCGTCCTCTTCACTGGCCAGGGGAAGGGGCCCGGCGACTCCTCCTGCAGGGTCTGCTGCCGTTGTGGCACCGACTACCTGGTGCCCTCCTCGGGCCGCTGTCTACGCGACCAGTTGTGTTATTATCACTGGGGGCGGGTCCGCTCCAGCCAAGTGGCTGCAGGCCGGGTTAGCCAGTACACCTGCTGTGCAGCTGCTCCTGGCTCAGTGGGCTGCCAGGTGGCAAAGCAGCACGTGCGGGACGGCCGCAAGGAGAGCCTCCATGGCTTCGTGAAGACCTTCAAGAAAGAGTTTTCCACAGACGCTTATCCAGGAATCTACGCCTTGGACTGTGAGATGTGCTACACCACGCATGGCCTGGAGCTGACCCGCGTCACCGTGGTGGACGCCGACATGCAAGTGGTGTACGACACCTTCGTCAAGCCCGACAACGAGATCGTGGACTACAACACCAGGTTTTCCGGAGTGACCGAGGCCGACGTCGCCAAGACGAGCGTCACGTTGCCCGAAGTCCAAGCCATCCTGCTGAGCTTTTTCAGCGCCCAAACCATCCTCATCGGGCACAGCCTGGAGAGCGATCTGCTGGCCCTCAAGCTGATCCACAGCACCGTGGTGGACACGGCCGTGCTCTTCCCGCACTACCTGGGTTTCCCCTACAAGCGTTCCCTCAGGAATCTCGCGGCCGACTACCTGGGACAGATCATCCAGGACAGCCAGGACGGCCACAACTCCAGCGAGGACGCAAACGCCTGCCTGCAGCTGGCGATGTGGAAGGTTCGACAGCGCGCCCAGATCCAGCCACGCCACCGGTCCGCCTCTCCCGCCGCCCTGGCCTGTCCTGAGCCCCAGGCCTCTTCCCAAACTGCCATCGATCCCGAGAGCTAGCCCTGTCCACCTCGCCGCAAAGCGAAAGAAACTGGAGCAGCCGGCGGCAGGAGAGGGCCAAAAGCCAAGACTAACCCCGACCCCGGACTCCCAGTCCCCCGGAGTCCCTGCCGCGGGCCGTCGTCCCTGTCCCCATCCCTCTGCCCCTCCCAGACCTCTGTCCTTCCACCAATGGGCTCCCCGAGGCCCCAGCCGCCACTCCCAGTCCCCGGAGACCCTGCCGCCGCCCCTGGCGCCTGTGCCCATCCCTCTGCCCCTCCCAGACCTCTGGCCTTCCACCACTAGCCTCCCCCAGCCCAGCTGGACTTCACCGGCCTCTGACAACAAGGCCAGCCCCCAGGCCCACCAGCCTCCTGATCGTCTTCGTTCTTGGGCCTCTTCCCCTTCTGTGGGGCTGTCTGAACCTCCCCTCCCCCACCCGATTTTTCCCCCGCCCCCGGGGCAGGCGCAGAATAAATGTCTGTATGAAGTTAAAAATTAAAAATAAAAAAAAAGCTAAAAACAACGGAAAGTGCTTTGCTTTTGAATGTGCGCTTACCTGGTTTTCTCTAGAGGCACCACTGTGAGGTGGCTCAAGCGCTTAGGCTCTGGAGTTAGACATCTGGGTTCCCATTCCAATTCCACCACTTACTAGCTTTGTCATATTGGACGCATAACTTTTTTGCGCTTCTACTTCTTGATCTTTCAAGTGTCATCAGAAGATAATTAGACACCCACACAATAGCAATGGGAGATTTTAACACCCCACCGTCAACATGAAACAGATCAACGAGACAGAAAGTTGAAAAGGATATCCAGGAACTGAACTTAGCTCTGCACCAAGCAGACCGAATAGACATCTACATTAACTCTCCACCCCAAATCAACAGAATATACATTCTTCTCAGCACCACATCACACTTATTCCAAAACTGACCACATAGTTGGAAGGAAAAAACTCCTCCGCCAATGCAAAAGAACAGAAATTACAACCAACTGTCTCTCAGACCACAGGGCAGTCAAACTGGACCTCAGGATGAAGAAACTCACTCAAAACCGCTCAACTACACGGAAACGGAGCAATCTGCTCCTGAGTGACTACTGGGTACATAGCGAAATGAAGACAGAATAAAGATGTTCTTTGAAACCAATGAGAACAAAGACACAACATACCAGAATCTCTGGGATACATTGAAAGCAGTGTGTAGAGGGAAACATAGCATTAAATGCCCACAAGAGAAAGCAGGAAAGATCTAAAATGGACACCCTCACGTCCCAATTCAAAGAACCAGGGAAGCAAGAGCAAACACAATGTCTGAATCAGTCAGTCAGTCAACTTCCAACAGGGCTCCAAGAGAGAATGAACCACCATGCCTCTTTAAATCCACGTTTCTATTTGGAATCTTCAATGAGAGATGAGACACTAAGCAGCTAGTTTTGGTGGAATGGCTGATTTTTTCAATGTTTTCGGTGTGTGAGTGTGTGTGTGTGTGTATGTATAGATAACTAAATTAAACTGATAATTTGGATGCTTACATTTCCATTCATTTAATTTGTGTATGTGAGCCCACGCACACGTATATACACACACACTAACACTTCCAGAACACTGACTTAGTGAAGAACTGGATTTCCAGTGTGTCAGACAAATTTCAGAAAGCGCTGAAGAAGGGCATTTCTGATGGATTTCACCGTTCCTGGAATTTTACTTTCCTTTATAACTTAGAGTTCTTCTCTGGAGATTTAATAGATAAAAGTCTTTTGCAGTGTACGTTATTTCATTTTATTTTTAGAATTTATTTAAATTGTCATTTTAAATTGACAAATGAAAATGATATATATTTATGGTGTACAACACGATGTTTCATATATGTATACATTGTGGAATGACACAAAAATCAAGCTAATTAACACATTCGTTTCCTCACCTACTGATTTTATGGTGATGAGAACATGTTTCAAATCTACTCTGATAGCACATTTCAAGTATACGGTACATAGTTACCCACTGTAGTTGCCGTGCTGTTCAACATATCTCTAGAACTATTCGTATCTGAAATTTTGTATCATTAGACTAACATCTCCCAATCCCTCCCCGGCCCCTGCCTCGGGTAAGCAGCGTTCTGCTCTCTACGACTCTGAGTTCCACTTTTTTACATTGCACATAGAAGTGAGATCGCGCAGGATTTGGATTTCTGTGTTTGCTTTTTAAAACTTTGTGATGTATTGATGTATTTTTTCAGACAGTGTCGCAGTCTGTCACCAAGGCTGGAGTACAGTGACACAAACACGGCTCACCACGGCCTCCACCTCCCGGGGTCAAGAGATCCTCCCACTTCAGCCTCCTGAGTAGCTAGGACTACAGGCGTCCAACACCACACCTGGCTAATTTTTGTATTTTTTGTAGAGATGGTTGATCTCCAACTCCTGGGCTCAACTCTTCCTCCTCCCTTCTCCTCCCAAAGTCCTGGGATTAGAGGCCTGAGCCACTGTGTCTGGCCTTTGCTTTATTTCACACAGTAGAACATCCTCTAGGCTCATTCTTGTTGCTTAAGATAAGATTTCTTTCTTTTTCAAGGCTGAATAGGATTCTATTGGATATATGTACCTATATAGATAGATAGATAGATAGATAGACATTTATTATTATTGTTTTGGGGGGGATATGGTTTCGCTCGTGTTCCCCAGGCTGGAGTGCAGTGGCATGATTTCGGCTCACTACAACCTCTGCCTCCCAGGCTGAAGTGATTCTCCTGCCTCAGCTGAGATTAAGGGCATGTCCCATCATGGGCGGCCAATTTTGTGTTTCTAGGAGAGATGGGTTTTCACCATGTTGGCCAGGCTGGTCTCGAACTCCAACAATTCTACTTCAACTCTTTATTGGATACAAATATTTATGTGTGAGAAACAAGATTTTCAAGAGTGAAAGATTTAAAAACGACTTAATTGTACATCAGTAAGAGGCTGGCTAACTAAATCAGAGTACGTTCATCCTTACAGAAGAATACTATGCAGCTAGAACAAAACCAAATGGAGGAAACTCTTCCAAATGGTAACTTGGAATGATGTTCAAGACTTATTGTAAAATAAGTTTACAGTAAGGTGTAAGGTACCTTATGGCAAAATTCTCTCAGAAATGTGTGTGTGGATTTCAAGTCATCCCAGTCCTAGAACATTGTGCTCTTTAGAGATGCCATACCTGTCTTTCCCTTTGTAATATCAAAGCAGTAATATCTTCTCTGGAGGCTTGTTGGGGGAATTTAATGGAAGAAAGTTAAGGAGGTACCAGAACCATTGCTGTTTCCCCTCCATAGCCCTGCCACCCACTAAAGAAAGTTGGATGAGATTACTTAATGATTTCCCATTAAGTTGTAATTCCAAATATCATGATTACCATTTGAATGTACTTGGTATGGAGCTTCGTGAGTGTGTGCTTCGTTTATTATGCATCACGTTCAGCTCCTTGTTATTTGCCTCCTAGTTATCATAGTAAAACTCTACTCCTCTACTCCGAGGAGCCCCTACCATCCGTATCGTCACTTTCCGGCCCAGCACTCTTCATGCTCGTTCGTTTAAAGCATTCTACATTGTGTAAATGAATCTTGGAAGGCAAAAGCTACTGAATTTAGCGAGTTTGTGGAGGCGTTCCCACCGGTCAGCCAGGTGGAGTTCCACACAGCCGATGACTGCACAACTCCTATAAGGCAGCAATATGCTGCAAACCCAGACGGCCACTCTTCTCACCCCTCGTCCCTTTGCTGTTCTGGATAATGAGGTCAATAGTCACCTAGGCAACTGCAAAACTAACTGAAATGGAGAAAAGCCTTCCGGCTGGTGACTAGCCGAGGTCCACCTGGCCCCAATAAGCTGCTGAACAAGAAGGGCTGCCAGAAATTTCCCCCTAGGGAATTTGGTGGAGACGAAGACCTGCTCACTGGACAACGGTTCCTCCCAGGATACCCCCAAGCTGAAGAAGCGGGCTCTGAGCCACCCCCTTTCACCCTCCTTTTCCCCACCCTGGCCTGGTGAAGGTGCGCGTCAGGATGTGGACTACTGAGCCCTAAAGAAATAAGTCCTTCCACTTTGACCCCACGGAGGATTGCCTGTGCGGAACTTCAACGAGTCTACCAGTGTCTAGACACGGGAGCAGTTCTGTCTGGCACAGCAGCTCCCTCAAGGAAGACAAGAGTGAGGAGAAAGGAAACTCAAGTCTGACCATTCTGTCCTGGGAGACAAGTGGAGGATCTCATCTCTCATCTTTCCAAGCAAGGCAACGAGACTTTCTCTCATCTTTCCAAGCAAGGCAAGGAGACTTTTTTTCATGAGGAAACAAAAAGAAGTTGGAAGGAACGAAACCAGCCTGGAAGGTGAATTCCTAAGGATTGCCCATTGAAACTGACAAAATGGCCCTTGTTTGACGAGAGGAATGAGCAGAGCATTGATGTGGTCAAAAAGGACTCGAGTGAGACTTTCCCAGCATGTTTCTACCAAAGCTTTGTCTAAGTTTCGCAAAACACTCTCCTAATAAGCAGATGTTTGGCTCTTCAGAAAGTCAACATGCAAAATGCCTTGAGCGTCCCATAACACTGATGCCATGATGTTGCCTTTGGTCTGCCCTCCTTTTCCTTTGACTGGACCACTGCCATCTCTTGGTAGCCATCGCTTTGATGACGCTTTGTCTTCAGGATCATATTGGCAAAGCCATGTTCCAAATTCCGGTTACAATTTGTCAAACAGGTGCCCCAGGATCGTGATCCCTCCTGTTGAAAATTTCCACTGATAGCTCTCGTGGTCATTGCAGCTGATCTGGGCACAATGGTTTTCACAGCCACTGCAGGATTCTTCTTCCACATCTTCTCATCTCTTCTTGAAACAAGCCATACCTCCGTAAAGAGTTGATTTCTTTGGGCTAGTGTCCTTAGAAGCTTTTCTTCAAACATCAATGATTTCTTCATTCTTCCACCCAAGCTTCACCGTCAATTGGATGTTTGCTCTTGCTGCAATTTTAGCGGAATTCAAGTTGCACTGATAGGAGGCCTTTTCAGTGGATGTCTCATCTTTCTTAGTGCCTCCAATGAGATCCAGTTCAGAAAGGTTGTAAGAAGTTAGTACATGTTTATTTTAGTGAAAACGAATTGAAATCCATGCATAGATTTCTCACCATGTACATTTTCTATGAACTTTCGGAAGACCCCCTGTACTGAATATTGCCCAAATCCTGGGAGAGATGTGGATGCGGTCCACTTCCTGTCTTCAGTTTGCCCACAGTGGAGGAGTGCACAGAGCAGGGAAAGGCAGCCCCAGAGAGAGGCATGCCCTCCAGCATGCAGCAGACTGCTGGCCCAGTCCTGGCTCCATGGGTTGCTGTGTGGGCCCAGCAAGCTGACCAACCTCCCTGAACCTTAATTTAATCCTAGGTAGCCCAATTCCACTCGCTATTATAGGACTGCTGTGCAGGGACAGTCAATTAACTTAAGAAAAGGAACCTAGCGCCAAGGTTGGCAACCGGGAATTCCAGTTGATTCCATGGGCGGACCCCCTGAGGAATTCCCAAGCTGAAGTCTCGTGGAAGATGAGGTTCAGTGTGACTAGACTGAAGCACCAATCCAATGAAGGGGAAGTCCCACCCACTCTGCCCTGTGCCTGTATAAAGGTGAGGCGGGGCGGCCGCGCCACTCATTGAAGCCGCCAGTTGGGAGAGGAGCAGAGCCAGGCCGGTGCTCCCGAAGGCAGCAAGATGTTGCGAGCCACAGCTCCCTGCTGGTTCCCACCTGCATACCCAGAAGCTAAGAAGGTGGCCGAGGAGGCGGCCCACGAGGCAAGCCGCCATTTGGGAGAGGAGCAGAGCCAGGTCGGTGTTCCCGAAGGCAGCAAGATGTTGCGAGCCACAGCTCCCTGCTGGTTCCCACCTGTATGACCAGAAGCCAAGAAGGTGGCCGAGGAGGCGGCCCTCGAGGCAAGCCGCCAGTTGGGAGAGGAGCAGAGCCAGGCCGGTGTTCCCGAAGGCAGCAAGATGTTGCGAGCCACAGCTCCCTGCTGGTTCCCACCTGCATACCCAGAAGCTAAGAAGGTGGCCGAGGAGGCGCCCCACGAGGCAAGCCGCCATTTGGGAGTGGAGCAGAGCCAGGTCAGTGTTCCCGAAGGCAGCAAGATGTTGCGAGCCACAGCTCCCTGCTGGTTCCCTCCTGCATACCCAGAAGCCAAGAAGGTGGCCGAGGAGGCGGCCCTCGAGGCTCCAGAATTCCCACTGCCCTCTCATCAGCCTGCCCAGAGCTTCGGGCTCTGCGTGCCCCAGATGCACAACCAGGCCTCAGCACTCGTGGACATCCGGGCGGAGCCCCAGAATAGGGGTCCGGCGGTGCCCCCAGCGTGGCCCAAGATGGCGACGGAGGCGTGGTACTTCCCCGCGCAGAGGGGGTCGGCCTGCTGCTTGCCAGCCACCCCAAGGCTGACAGAGAGGCCCTGTGGAGTCCGCATCTCAGCCCCCAGGGAGAGGAAGAGGATCGCCCACTTTCCCAGCCCCTGCTTGGTCGCAGGTCGCACCGATGCCAAGAGAACCCGGGTGGCCGGCAGCAGCCAACGCTCCAATGGCTCCAGGGTCGGCACACAGCCACGGAAGACTGGTCGCAACAGACGGGGGAGGGCATGCAAGACCTCCACCACACTCAGCTCTAAGCGAATCGTCCGTTGTCCATCCTTACCGACTTGGAAGAAACCCATTATCCTCCGAAGGTCTCGCTGCCAAGTCCCCACCGTCATCCGCCGAGGCTATCTCCAACTGTTCACCAAAGAGTGTCTCAAGTTCTGCGCCTCCCAGCAGGAGGCCGAGGAGAAGGCGCTGAACGAGGAGAAGGTGGCCTACGACTGCAGCCCCAACAAGAACATGTAAATGAATGTGGTCCTGAACACCCTCAAGAGACTGAAGGGCCTGACCCCCAGCTCCATGCCGGGCCTCAGCAGGGCCGCCCCGTACAGCCGCCTCCAGGAGTTCCTGCTCACCCAGGACCAGCTCAAGGAGAACGGCTACCCCTTCCCGCACCCCGAGCGGCCCGGAGGCGCCGTCCTCTTCACTGGCCAGGGGAAGGGGCCCGGCGACTCCTCCTGCAGGGTCTGCTGCCGTTGTGGCACCGACTACCTGGTGTCCTCCTCGGGCCGCTGTCTACGCGACCAGTTGTGTTATTATCACTGGGGGCGGGTCCGCTCCAGCCAAGTGGCTGGAGGCCGGGTTAGCCAGTACACCTGCTGTGCAGCTGCTCCTGGCTCAGTGGGCTGCCAGGTGGCAAAGCAGCACGTGCGGGACGGCCGCAAGGAGAGCCTCCATGGCTTCGTGAAGACCTTCAAGAAAGAGTTTTCCACAGACGCTTATCCAGGAATCTACGCCTTGGACTGTGAGATGTGCTACACCACGCATGGCCTGGAGCTGACCCGCGTCACCGTGGTGGACGCCGACATGCAAGTGGTGTACGACACCTTCGTCAAGCCCGACAACGAGATCGTGGACTACAACACCAGGTTTTCCGGAGTGACCGAGGCCGACGTCGCCAAGACGAGCGTCA
Organism: Pongo pygmaeus; assembly: GCF_028885625.2. Taxonomy (NCBI): domain Eukaryota; kingdom Metazoa; phylum Chordata; class Mammalia; order Primates; family Hominidae; genus Pongo; species Pongo pygmaeus. The sequence goes on from NC_072380.2 coordinate 54,539,676, forward strand.
CGTTGCCCGAAGTCCAAGCCATCCTGCTGAGCTTTTTCAGCGCCCAAACCATCCTCATCGGGCACAGCCTGGAGAGCGATCTGCTGGCCCTCAAGCTGATCCACAGCACCGTGGTGGACACGGCCGTGCTCTTCCCGCACTACCTGGGTTTCCCCTACAAGCGTTCCCTCAGGAATCTCGCGGCCGACTACCTGGGACAGATCATCCAGGACAGCCAGGACGGCCACAACTCCAGCGAGGATGCAAACGCCTGCCTGCAGCTGGCGATGTGGAAGGTTCGACAGCGTGCCCAGATCCAGCCACGCCACCGGTCCGCCTCTCCCGCCGCCCTGGCCTGTCCTGAGCCCCAGGCCTCTTCCCAAACTGCCATCGATCCCGAGAGCTAGCCCTGTCCACCTCGCCTCAAAGCGAAAGAAACTGGAGCAGCCGGCGGCAGGAGAGGGCCAAAAGCCAAGACTAACCCCGACCCCGGACTCCCAGTCCCCCGGAGTCCCTGCCGCGGGCCGTCGTCCCTGTCCCCATCCCTCTGCCCCTCCCAGACCTCTGTCCTTCCACCAATGGGCTCCCCGAGGCCCCAGCCGCCACTCCCAGTCCCCGGAGACCCTGCCGCCGCCCCTGGCGCCTGTGCCCATCCCTCTGCCCCTCCCAGACCTCTGGCCTTCCACCACTAGCCTCCCCCAGCCCACCTGGACTTCCCCGGCCTCTGACAACAAGGCCAGCCCCCAGGCCCACCAGCCTCCTGATCGTCTTCGTTCTTGGGCCTCTTCCCCTTCTGTGGGGCTGTCTGAACCTCCCCTCCCCCACCCGATTTTTCCCCCGCCCCCGGGGCAGGCGCAGAATAAATGTCTGTATGAAGTTAAAAATTAAAAATAAAAAAAAAGCTAAAAACAACGGAAAGTCCTTTGCTTTTGAATGTGCGCTTACCTGGTTTTCTCTAGAGGCACCACTGTGAGGTGGCTCAAGCCCTTAGGCTCTGGAGTTAGACATCTGGGTTCCCATTCCAATTCCACCACTTACTAGCTTTGTCATATTGGACGCATAACTTTTTTGCGCTTCTACTTCTTGATCTTTCAAGTGTCATCAGAAGATAATTAGACACCCACGCAATAGCAATGGGAGATTTTAACACCCCACCGTCAACATGAAACAGATCAACGAGACAGAAAGTTGAAAAGGATATCCAGGAACTGAACTTAGCTCTGCACCAAGCAGACCGAATAGACATCTACATTAACTCTCCACCCCAAATCAACAGAATATACATTCTTCTCAGCACCACATCACACTTATTCCAAAACTGACCACATAGTTGGAAGGAAAGCACTCCTCCGCAAATGCAAAAGAACAGAAATTACAACCAACTGTCTCTCAGACCACAGGGCAGTCAAACTGGACCTCAGGATGAAGAAACTCACTCAAAACCGCTCAACTACACGGAGACGGAGCAATCTGCTCCTGAGTGACTACTGGGTACATAGCGAAATGAAGACAGAATAAAGATGTTCTTTGAAACCAATGAGAACAAAGACACAACATACCAGAATCTCTGGGATACATTGAAAGCAGTGTGTAGAGGGAAACGTAGCATTAAATGCCCACAAGAGAAAGCAGGAAAGATCTAAAATGGACACCCTCACGTCCCAATTCAAAGAACCAGGGAAGCAAGAGCAAACACAATGTCTGAATCAGTCAGTCAACTTCCAACAGGGCTCCAAGAGAGAATGAACCACCATGCCTCTTTAAATCCACGTTTCTATTTGGAATCTTCAATGAGAGATGAGACACTAAGCAGCTAGTTTTGGTGGAATGGCTGATTTTGTCAATGTTTTCGGTGTGTGAGTGTGTGTGTGCGTGTATGTATAGATAACTAAATTAAACTGATAATCTGGATGCTTACATTTCCATTCATTTAATTTGTGTATGTGAGCCCACGCACACGTATATACACACACACTAACACTTCCAGAACACTGACTTAGTCAAGAACTGGATTTCCAGTGTGTCAGACAAATTTCAGAAAGCGCTGAAGAAGGGCATTTCTGATGGATTTCACCGTTCCTGGAATTTTATTTTCCTTTATAACTTAGAGTTCTTCTCTGGAGATTTAATAGATAAAAGTCTTTTGCAGTGTACGTTATTTCATTTTATTTTTATAATTTATTTAAATTGTCATTTTAAATTGACAAATAAAAATGATATATATTTATGGTGTACAACATGATGTTTCATATATGTATACATTGTGGAATGACACAAAAATCAAGCTAATTAACACATTCGTTTCCTCACATACTGATTTTATGGTGATGAGAACATGTTTCAAATCTACTCTGATAGCACATTTCAAGTATACAGTACATAGTTACCCACTGTAGTTGCCGTGCTGTTCAACATATCTCTAGAACTATTCGTATCTGAAATTTTGTATCATTAGACTAACATCTCCCAATCCCTCCCCGGCCCCTGCCTCGGGTAAGCAGCGTTCTGCTCTCTACGACTCTGAGTTCCACTTTTTTACATTGCACATAGAAGTGAGATCGTGCAGTATTTGTATTTCTGTGTTTGCTTTTTAAAACTTTATGATGTATTGATGTATTTTTTCAGACAGTGTCGGAGTCTGTCACCAAGGCTGGAGTACAGTGACACAAACACGGCTCACCACGGCCTCCACCTCCCGGGGTCAAGAGATCCTCCCACTTCAGCCTCCTGAGTAGCTAGGACTACAGGCGTCCAACACCACACCTGGCTAATTTTTGTATTTTTGGTAGAGATGGTTGATCTCCAACTCCTGGGCTCAACTCTTCCTCCTCCCTTCTCCTCCCAAAGTCCTGGGATTACAGGCCTGAGCCACTGTGTCTGGCCTTTGCTTTATTTCACACAGTAGAACATCCTCTAGGCTCATTCATGTTGCTAATGATAAGATTTCTTTCTTTTTCAAGGCTGAATAGGATTCTATTGGATATATGTACCTATATAGATAGAGAGATAGATAGATATACATTTATTATTATTGTTTTGGGGGGGATATGGTTTCGCTCGTGTTCCCCAGGCTGGAGTGCAGTGGCATGATTTCGGCTCACTACAACCTCTGCCTCCCAGGCTGAAGTGATTCTCCTGCCTCAGCTGAGATTAAAGGCATGTCCCATCATGGGCGGCCAATTTTGTGTTTCTAGGAGAGATGGGTTTTCACCATGTTGGCCAGGCTGGTCTCGAACTCCAACAATTCTACTTCAACTATTTATTGGATACAAATATTTATGTGTGAGAAACAAGATTTTCAAGAGTGAAAGATTTAAAAACGACTTAATTGTACATCAGTAAGAGGCTGGCTAACTAAATCAGAGTACGTTCATCCTTACAGAAGAATACTATGCAGCTAGAACAAAACCAAATGGAGGAAACTCTTCCAAATGGTAACTTGGAATGATGTTCAAGACTTATTGTAAAATAAGTTTACAGTAAGGTGTAAGGTACCTTATGGCAAAATTCTCTCAGAAATGTGTGTGTGTGGATTTCAAGTCATCCCAGTCCTAGAACATTGTGCTCTTTAGAGATGCCATACTTGTCTTTCCCTTTGTAATATCAAAGCAGTAATATCTTCTCTGGAGGCTTGTTGGGTGAATTTAATGGAAGAAAGTTAAGGAGGTACCAGAACCATTGCTGTTTCCCCTCCATAGCCCTGCCACCCACTAAAGAAAGTTGGATGAGATTACTTAATGATTTCCCATTAAGATGTATTTCCAAATATCATGATTACCATTTGAATGTAGTTGGTATGGAGCTTCGTGAGTGTGTGCTTCGTTTATTATGCATCACGTTCAGCTCCTTGTTATTTGCCTCCTAGTTATCATAGTAAAACTCTACTCCTCTACTCCGAGGAGCCCCTACCATCCGTATCGTCACTTTCCGGCCCAGCACTCTTCATGCTCGTTCGTTTAAAGCATTCTACATTGTGTAAATGAATCTTGGAAGGCAAAAGCTACTGAATTTAGCGAGTTTGTGGAGGCGTTCCCACCGGTCAGCCAGGTGGAGTTCCACACACCCGATGACTGCACAACTCCTATAAGGCAGCAATATGCTGCAAACCCAGACGGCCACTCTTCTCACCCCTCGTCCCTTTGCTGTTCTGGATAATGAGGTCAATAGTCACCTAGGCAACTGCAAAACAAACTGAAATGGAGAAAGGCCTTCCGGCTGGTGACTAGCCGAGGTCCACCTGGCCCCAATAAGCTGCTGAACAAGAAGGGCTGCCAGAAATTTCCCCCTAGGGAATTTGGTGGAGACGAAGACCTGCTCACTGGAAAACGGTTCCTCCCAGGATACCCCCAAGCTGAAGAAGCGGGCTCTGAGCCACCCCCTTTCACCCTCCTTTTCCCCACCCTGGCCTGGTGAAGGTGCGCGTCAGGATGTGGACTACTGAGCCCTAAAGAAATAAGTCCTTCCACTTTGACCCCACGGAGGATTGCCTGTGCGGATCTTCAACGAGTCTGCCAGTGTCTAGACACGGGAGCAGTTCTGTCTGGCACAGCAGCTCCCTCAAGGAAGACAAGAGTGAGGAGAAAGGAAACTCAAGTCTGACCATTCTGTCCTGGGAGACAAGTGGAGGATCTCATCTCTCATCTTTCCAAGCAAGGCAACGAGACTTTCTCTCATCTTTCCAAGCAAGGCAAGGAGACTTTTTTTCATGAGGAAACAAAAAGAAGTTGGAAGGAACGAAACCAGCCTGGAAGGTGAATTCCTAAGGATTGCCCATTGAAACTGACAAAATGGCCCTTGTTTGACGAGAGGAATGAGCAGAGCATTGATGTGGTCAAAAAGGACTCGAGTGAGACTTTCCCAGCATGTTTCTACCAAAGCTTTGTCTAAGTTTCGCAAAACACTCTCCTAATAAGCAGATGTTTGGCTCTTCAGAAAGTCAACATGCAAAATGCCTTGAGCGTCCCATAACACTGATGCCATGATGTTGCCTTTGGTCTGCCCTCCTTTTCCTTTGACTGGACCACTGCCATCTCTTGGTAGCCATCGCTTTGATGACGCTTTGTCTTCAGGATCATATTGGCAAAGCCATGTTCCAAATTCCGGTTACAATTTGTCAAACAGGTGCCCCAGGATCGTGATCCCTCCTGTTGAAAATTTCCACTGATAGCTCTCGTGGTCATTGCAGCTGATCTGGGCACAATGGTTTTCACAGCCACTGCAGGATTCTTCTTCCACATCTTCTCATCTCTTCTTGAAACAAGCCATACCTCCGTAAAGAGTTGATTTCTTTGGGCTAGTGTCCTTAGAAGCTTTTCTTCAAACATCAATGATTTCTTCATTCTTCCACCCAAGCTTCACCGTCAATTGGATGTTTGCTCTTGCTGCAATTTTAGCGGAATTCAAGTTGCACTGATAGGAGGCCTTTTCAGTGGATGTCTCATCTTTCTTAGTGCCTCCAATGAGATCCAGTTCAGAAAGGTTGTAAGAAGTTAGTACATGTTTATTTTAGTGAAAACGAATTGAAATCCATGCATAGATTTCTCACCATGTACATTTTCTATGAACTTTCGGAAGACCCCCTGTACTGAATATTGCCCAAATCCTGGGAAAGAAGTGGATGCGGTCCACTTCCTGTCTTCAGTTTGCCCACAGTGGAGGAGTGCACAGAGCAGGGAAAGGCAGCCCCAGAGAGAGGCATGCCCTCCAGCATGCAGCAGACTGCTGGCCCAGTCCTGGCTCCATGGGTTGCTGTGTGGGCCCAGCAAGCTGACCAACCTCCCTGAACCTTAATTTAATCCTAGGTAGCCCAATTCCACTCGCTATTATAGGACTGCTGTGCAGGGACAGTCAATTAACTTAAGAAAAGGAACCTAGCTCCAAGGTTGGCAACCGGGAATTCCAGTTGATTCCATGGGCGGACCCCCTGAGGAATTCCCAAGCTGAAGTCTCGTGGAAGATGAGGTTCAGTGTGACTAGACTGAAGCACCAATCCAATGAAGGGGAAGTCCCACCCACTCTTCCCTGTGCCTGTATAAAGGTGAGGCGGGGCGGCCGCGCCACTCATTGAAGCCGCCAGTTGGGAGAGGAGCAGAGCCAGGCCGGTGCTCCCGAAGGCAGCAAGATGTTGCGAGCCACAGCTCCCTGCTGGTTCCCACCTGCATACCCAGAAGCTAAGAAGGTGGCCGAGGAGGCGGCCCACGAGGCAAGCCGCCATTTGGGAGAGGAGCAGAGCCAGGTCGGTGTTCCCGAAGGCAGCAAGATGTTGCGAGCCACAGCTCCCTGCTGGTTCCCACCTGCATGCCCAGAAGCCAAGAAGGTGGCCGAGGAGGCGGCCCTCGAGGCAAGCCGCCAGTTGGGAGAGGAGCAGAGCCTGGCCGGTGTTCCCGAAGGCAGCAAGATGTTGCGAGCCACAGCTCCCTGCTGGTTCCCACCTGCATACCCAGAAGCTAAGAAGGTGGCCGAGGAGGCGCCCCACGAGGCAAGCCGCCATTTGGGAGTGGAGCAGAGCCAGGTCAGTGTTCCCGAAGGCAGCAAGATGTTGCGAGCCACAGCTCCCTGCTGGTTCCCACCTTCATTCCCAGAAGCCAAGAAGGTGGCCGAGGAGGCGGCCCTCGAGGCAAGCCGCCAGTTGGGAGAGGAGCAGAGCCAGGCCGGTGCTCCCAAAGGCAGCAAGATGTTGCGAGCCACAGCTCCCTGCTGGTTCCCACCTGCATACCCAGAAGCTAAGAAGGTGGCCGAGGAGGCGCCCCACGAGGCAAGCTGCCATTTGGGAGTGGAGCAGAGCCAGGTCGGTGTTCCCGAAGGCAGCAAGATGTTGCGAGCCACAGCTCCCTGCTGGTTCCCTCCTGCATACCCAGAAGCCAAGAAGGTGGCCGAGGAGGCGGCCCTCGAGGCTCCAGAATTCCCACTGCCCTCTCATCAGCCTGCCCAGAGCTTCGGGCTCTGCGTGCCCCAGATGCACAACCAGGCCTCAGCACTCGTGGACATCCGGGCGGAGCCCCAGAATAGGGGTCCGGCGGTGCCCCCAGCGTGTCCCAAGATGGCGACGGAGGCCTGGTACCTCCCCGCGAAGAAGGGGTCGGCCTGCTGCTTGCCAGCCGCCCCAAGGCTGACAGAGAGGCCCTGTGGAGTCCGCATCTCAGCCCCCAGGGAGAGGAAGAGGATCGCCCACTTTCCCAGCACCTGCTTGGTCGCAGGTCGCACCGATGCCAAGAGAACCCGGGTGGCCGGCAGCAGCCAACGCTCCAATGGCTCCAGGGTCGGCACACAGCCACGGAAGACTGGTCGCAACAGACGGGGGAGGGCATGCAAGACCTCCACCACACTCAGCTCTAAGCGAATCGTCCGTCCTCCATCCTTACCGACTTGGAGGAAACCCATTATCCTCCGAAGGTCTCGCTGCCAAGTCCCCACCGTCATCTGCCGAGGCTATCTCCAACTGTTCACCAAAGAGTGTCTCAAGTTCTGCGCCTCCCAGCAGGAGGCCGAGGAGAAGGCGCTGAACGAGGAGAAGGTGGCCTACGACTGCAGCCCCAAGAAGAACATGTACCTGAATGTGGTCCTGAACACCCTCAAGAGACTGAAGGGCCTGACCCCCAGCTCCATGCCGGGCCTCAGCAGGGCCGCCCTGTACAGCCGCCTCCAGGAGTTCCTGCTCACCCAGGACCAGCTCAAGGAGAACGGCTACCCCTTCCCGCACCCCGAGCGGCCCGGAGGCGCCGTCCTCTTCACTGGCCAGGGGAAGGGGCCCGGCGACTCCTCCTGCAGGGTCTGCTGCCGTTGTGGCACCGACTACCTGGTGTCCTCCTCGGGCCGCTGTCTACGCGACCAGTTGTGTTATTATCACTGGGGGCGGGTCCGCTCCAGCCAAGTGGCTGGAGGCCGGGTTAGCCAGTACACCTGCTGTGCAGCTCCTCCTGGCTCAGTGGGCTGCCAGGTGGCAAAGCAGCACGTGCGGGACGGCCGCAAGGAGAGCCTCCATGGCTTCGTGAAGACCTTCAAGAAAGAGTTTTCCACAGACGCTTATCCAGGAATCTACGCCTTGGACTGTGAGATGTGCTACACCACGCATGGCCTGGAGCTGACCCGCGTCACCGTGGTGGACGCCGACATGCAAGTGGTGTACGACACCTTCGTCAAGCCCGACAACGAGATCGTGGACTACAACACCAGGTTTTCCGGAGTGACCGAGGCCGACGTCGCCAAGACGAGCGTCACGTTGCCCGAAGTCCAAGCCATCCTGCTGAGCTTTTTCAGCGCCCAAACCATCCTCATCGGGCACAGCCTGGAGAGCGATCTGCTGGCCCTCAAGCTGATCCACAGCACCGTGGTGGACACGGCCGTGCTCTTCCCGCACTACCTGGGTTTCCCCTACAAGCGTTCCCTCAGGAATCTCGCGGCCGACTACCTGGGACAGATCATCCAGGACAGCCAGGACGGCCACAACTCCAGCGAGGACGCAAACGCCTGCCTGCAGCTGGCGATGTGGAAGGTTCGACAGCGCGCCCAGATCCAGCCACGCCACCGGTCCGCCTCTCCCGCCGCCCTGGCCTGTCCTGAGCCCCAGGCCTCTTCCCAAACTGCCATCGATCCCGAGAGCTAGCCCTGTCCACCTCGCCGCAAAGCGAAAGAAACTGGAGCAGCCGGCGGCAGGAGAGGGCCAAAAGCCAAGACTAACCCCGACCCCGGACTCCCAGTCCCCCGGAGTCCCTGCCGCGGGCCGTCGTCCCTGTCCCCATCCCTCTGCCCCTCCCAGACCTCTGTCCTTCCACCAATGGGCTCCCCGAGGCCCCAGCCGCCACTCCCAGTCCCCGGAGACCCTGCCGCCGCCCCTGGCGCCTGTGCCCATCCCTCTGCCCCTCCCAGACCTCTGGCCTTCCACCACTAGCCTCCCCCAGCCCACCTGGACTACCGCGGCCTCTGACAACAAGGCCAGCCCCCAGGCCCACCAGCCTCCTGATCGTCTTCGTTCTTGGGCCTCTTCCCCTTCTGTGGGGCTGTCTGAACCTCCCCTCCCCCACCCGATTTTTCCCCCGCCCCCGGGGCAGGCGCAGAATAAATGTCTGTATGAAGTTAAAAATTAAAAATAAAAAAAAAAGCTAAAAACAACTGAAAGTCCTTTGCTTTTGAATGTGCGCTTACCTGGTTTTCTCTAGAGGCACCACTGTGAGGTGGCTCAAGCGCTTAGGCTCTGGAGTTAGACATCTGGGTTCCCATTCCAATTCCACCACTTACTAACTTTGTCATATTGGACGCATAACTTATTTGCGCTTCTACTTCTTGACCTTTCAAGTGTCATCAGAAGATAATTAGACACCCACGCAATAGCAATGGGAGATTTTAACACCCCACCGTCAACATGAAACAGATCAACGAGACAGAAAGTTGAAAAGGATATCCAGGAACAGAACTTAGCTCTGCACCAAGCAGACCGAATAGACATCTACATTAACTCTCCACCCCAAATCAACAGAATATACATTCTTCTCAGCACCACATCACACTTATTCCAAAACTGACCACATAGTTGGAAGGAAAGCACTCCTCCGCAAATGCAAAAGAACAGAAATTACAACCAACTGTCTCTCAGACCACAGGGCAGTCAAACTGGACCTCAGGATGAAGAAACTCACTCAAAACCGCTCAACTACACGGAAACGGAGCAATCTGCTCCTGAGTGACTACTGGGTACATAGCGAAATGAAGACAGAATAAAGATGTTCTTTGAAACCAATGAGAACAAAGACACAACATACCAGAATCTCTGGGATACATTGAAAGCAGTGTGTAGAGGGAAACATAGCATTAAATGCCCACAAGAGAAAGCAGGAAAGATCTAAAATGGACACCCTCACGTCCCAATTCAAAGAACCAGGGAAGCAAGAGCAAACACAATGTCTGAATCAGTCAGTCAACTTCCAACAGGGCTCCAAGAGAGAATGAACCACCATGCCTCTTTAAATCCACGTTTCTATTTGGAATCTTCAATGAGAGATGAGACACTAAGCAGCTAGTTTTGGTGGAATGGCTGATTTTGTCAATGTTTTCGGTGTGTGAGTGTGTGTGTGTGTGTATGTATAGATAACTAAATTAAACTGATAATCTGGATGCTTACATTTCCATTCATTTAATTTGTGTATGTGAGCCCACGCACACGTATATACACACACACTAACACTTCCAGAACACTGACTTAGTGAAGAACTGGATTTCCAGTGTGTCAGACAAATTTCAGAAAGCGCTGAAGAAGGGCATTTCTGATGGATTTCACCGTTCCTGGAATTTTACTTTCCTTTATAACTTAGAGTTCTTCTCTGGAGATTTAATAGATAAAAGTCTTTTGCAGTGTACGTTATTTCATTTTATTTTTATAATTTATTTAAATTGTCATTTTAAATTGACAAATAAAAATGATATATATTTATGGTGTACAACATGATGTTTCATATATGTATACATTGTGGAATGACACAAAAATCAAGCTAATTAACACATTCGTTTCCTCACATACTGATTTTATGGTGATGAGAACATGTTTCAAATCTACTCTGATAGCACATTTCAAGTATACAGTACATAGTTACCCACTGTAGTTGCCGTGCTGTTCAACATATCTCTAGAACTATTCGTATCTGAAATTTTGTATCATTAGACTAACATCTCCCAATCCCTCCCCGGCCCCTGCCTCGGGTAAGCAGCGTTCTGCTCTCTACGACTCTGAGTTCCACTTTTTTACATTGCACATAGAAGTGAGATCGTGCAGTATTTGTATTTCTGTGTTTGCTTTTTAAAACTTTATGATGTATTGATGTATTTTTTCAGACAGTGTCGGAGTCTGTCACCAAGGCTGGAGTACAGTGACACAAACACGGCTCACCACGGCCTCCACCTCCCGGGGTCAAGAGATCCTCCCACTTCAGCCTCCTGAGTAGCTAGGACTACAGGCGTCCAACACCACACCTGGCTAATTTTTGTATTTTTGGTAGAGATGGTTGATCTCCAACTCCTGGGCTCAACTCTTCCTCCTCCCTTCTCCTCCCAAAGTCCTGGGATTACAGGCCTGAGCCACTGTGTCTGGCCTTTGCTTTATTTCACACAGTAGAACATCCTCTAGGCTCATTCATGTTGCTAATGATAAGATTTCTTTCTTTTTCAAGGCTGAATAGGATTCTATTGGATATATGTACCTATATAGATAGAGAGATAGATAGATATACATTTATTATTATTGTTTTGGGGGGGATATGGTTTCGCTCGTGTTCCCCAGGCTGGAGTGCAGTGGCATGATTTCGGCTCACTACAACCTCTGCCTCCCAGGCTGAAGTGATTCTCCTGCCTCAGCTGAGATTAAAGGCATGTCCCATCATGTGCGGCCAATTTTGTGTTTCTAGGAGAGATGGGTTTTCACCATGTTGGCCAGGCTGGTCTCGAACTCCAACAATTCTACTTCAACTCTTTATTGGATACAAATATTTAAGTGTGAGAAACAAGATTTTCAAGAGTGAAAGATTTAAAAACGACTTAATTGTACATCAGTAAGAGGCTGGCTAACTAAATCAGAGTACGTTCATCCTTACAGAAGAATACTATGCAGCTAGAACAAAACCAAATGGAGGAAACTCTTCCAAATGGTAACTTGGAATGATGTTCAAGACTTATTGTAAAATAAGTTTACAGTAAGGTGTAAGGTACCTTATGGCAAAATTCTCTCAGAAATGTGTGTGTGTGGATTTCAAGTCATCCCAGTCCTAGAACATTGTGCTCTTTAGAGATGCCATACCTGTCTTTCCCTTTGTAATATCAAAGCAGTAATATCTTCTCTGGAGGCTTGTTGGGTGAATTGAATGGAAGAAAGTTAAGGAGGTACCAGAACCATTGCTGTTTCCCCTCCATAGCCCTGCCACCCACTAAAGAAAGTTGGATGAGATTACTTAATGATTTCCCATTAAGTTGTATTTCCAAATATCATGATTACCATTTGAATGTAGTTGGTATGGAGCTTCGTGAGTGTGTGCTTCGTTTATTATGCATCACGTTCAGCTCCTTGTTATTTGCCTCCTACTTATCATAGTAAAACTCTACTCCTCTACTCCGAGGAGCCCCCACCATCCGTATCGTCACTTTCCGGCCCAGCACTCTTCATGCTCGTTCGTTTAAAGCATTCTACATTGGGCAAATGAATCTTGGAAGGCAAAAGCTACTGAATTTAGCGAGTTTGTGGAGGCGTTCCCACCGATCAGCCAGGTGGAGTTCCACACACCCGATGACTGCACAACTCCTATAAGGCAGCAATAAGCTGCAAACCCAGACGGCCACTCTTCTCACCCCTCGTCCCTTTGCTGTTCTGGATAATGAGGTCAATAGTCAACTAGGCAACTTGCAAAACTAACTGAAATTGGGAAAGGCCTTCCGGCTCGTGACTAGCCGAGGTCCACCTGGCCCCAATAAGCTGCTGAACAAGAAGGGCTGCCAGAAATTTCCCCCTAGGGAATTTGGTGGAGACGAAGACCTGCTCACTGGACAACGGTTCCTCCCAGGATACCCCCAAGCTGAAGAAGCGGGCTCTGAGCCACCCCCTTTCACCCTCCTTTTCCCCACCCTGGCCTGGTGAAGGTGCGCGTCAGGATGTGGACTACTGAGCTCTAAAGAAATAAATCCTTCCACTTTGACCCCACGGAGGATTGCCTGTGCGGATCTTCAACGAGTCTACCAGTGTCTAGACACGGGAGCAGTTCTGTCTGGCACAGCAGCTCCCTCAAGGAAGACAAGAGTGAGGAGAAAGGAAACTCAAGTCTGACCATTCTGTCCTGGGAGACAAGAGGAGGATCTCATCTCTCATCTTTCCAAGCAAGGCAACGAGACTTTCTCTCATCTTTCCAAGCAAGGCAAGGAGACTTTTTTTCATGAGGAAACAAAAAGAAGTTGGAAGGAACGAAACCAGCCTGGAAGGTGAATTCCTAAGGATTGCCCATTGAAACTGACAAAATGGCCCTTGTTTGACGAGAGGAATGAGCAGAGCATTGATGTGGTCAAAAAGGACTCGAGTGAGACTTTCCCAGCATGTTTCTACCAAAGCTTTGTCTAAGTTTCGCAAAACACTCTCCTAATAAGCAGATGTTTGGCTCTTCAGAAAGTCAACATGCAAAATGCCTTGAGCGTCCCATAACACTGATGCCATGATGTTGCCTTTGGTCTGCCCTCCTTTTCCTTTGACTGGACCACTGCCATCTCTTGGTAGCCATCGCTTTGATGACGCTTTGTCTTCAGGATCATATTGGCAAAGCCATGTTCCAAATTCCGGTTACAATTTGTCAAACAGGTGCCCCAGGATCGTGATCCCTCCTGTTGAAAATTTCCACTGATAGCTCTCGTCGTCACTGCGGCTGATCTGGGCACAATGATTTTCACAGCCACTGCAGGATTCATCTTCCACATCTTCTCATCTCTTCTTGAAACAAGCCATACCTCCGTAAAGAGTTGATTTCTTTGGGCTAGTGTCCTTAGAAGCTTTTCTTCAAACATCAATGATTTCTTCATTCTTCCACCCAAGCTTCACCGTCAATTGGATGTTTGCTCTTGCTGCAATTTTAGCGGAATTCAAGTTGCACTGATAGGAGGCCTTTTCAGTGGATGTCTCATCCTTCTTAGTGCCTCCAATGAGATCCAGTTCAGAAAGGTTGTAAGAAGTTAGTACATGTTTATTTTAGTGAAAACGAATTGAAATCCATGCATAGATTTCTCACCATGTACATTTTCTATGAACTTTCGGAAGACCCCCTGTACTGAATATTGCCCAAATCCTGGGAAAGAAGTGGATGCGGTCCACTTCCTGTCTTCAGTTTGCCCACAGTGGAGGAGTGCACAGAGCAGGGAAAGGCAGCCCCAGAGAGAGGCATGCCCTCCAGCATGCAGCAGACTGCTGGCCCAGTCCTGGCTCCATGGGTTGCTGTGTGGGCCCAGCAAGCTGACCAACCTCCCTGAACCTTAATTTAATCCTAGGTAGCCCAATTCCACTCGCTATTATAGGACTGCTGTGCAGGGACAGTCAATTAACTTAAGAAAAGGAACCTAGCTCCAAGGTTGGCAACCGGGAATTCCAGTTGATTCCATGGGCGGACCCCCTGAGGAATTCCCAAGCTGAAGTCTCGTGGAAGATGAGGTTCAGTGTGACTAGACTGAAGCACCAATCCAATGAAGGGGAAGTCCCACCCACTCTGCCCTCTGCCTGTATAAAGGTGAGGCGGGGCGGCCGCGCCACTCATTGAAGCCGCCAGTTGGGAGAGGAGCAGAGCCAGGCCGGTGCTCCCGAAGGCAGCAAGATGTTGCGAGCCACAGCTCCCTGCTGGTTCCCACCTGCATACCCAGAAGCTAAGAAGGTGGCCGAGGAGGCGGCCCACGAGGCAAGCCGCCATTTGGGAGAGGAGCAGAGCCAGGTCAGTGTTCCCGAAGGCAGCAAGATGTTGCGAGCCACAGCTCCCTGCTGGTTCCCACCTGCATGCCCAGAAGCCAAGAAGGTGGCCGAGGAGGCGGCCCTCGAGGCAAGCCGCCAGTTGGGAGAGGAGCAGAGCCAGGCCGGTGCTCCCGAAGGCAGCAAGATGTTGCGAGCCACAGCTCCCTGCTGGTTCCCACCTGCATACCCAGAAGCTAAGAAGGTGGCCGAGGAGGCGCCCCACGAGGCAAGCCGCCATTTGGGAGTGGAGCAGAGCCAGGTCGGTGTTCCCGAAGGCAGCAAGATGTTGCGAGCCACAGCTCCCTGCTGGTTCCCTCCTGCATACCCAGAAGCCAAGAAGGTGGCCGAAGAGGCGGCCCTCGAGGCTCCAGAATTCCCACTGCCCTCTCATCAGCCTGCCCAGAGCTTCGGGCTCTGCGTGCCCCAGATGCACAACCAGGCCTCAGCACTCGTGGACATCCGGGCGGAGCCCCAGAATAGGGGTCCGGCGGTGCCCCCAGCGTGGCCCAAGATGGCGATGGAGGCGTGGTACTTCCCCGCGCAGAGGGGGTCGGCCTGCTGCTTGCCAGCCGCCCCAAGGCTGACAGAGAGGCCCTGTGGAGTCCGCATCTCAGCCCCCAGGGAGAGGAAGAGGATCGCCCACTTTCCCAGCCCCTGCTTGGTCGCAGGTCGCACCGATGCCAAGAGAACCCGGGTGGCCGGCAGCAGCCAACGCTCCAATGGCTCCAGGGTCGGCACACAGCCACGGAAGACTGGTCGCAACAGACGGGGGAGGGCATGCAAGACCTCCACCACACTCAGCTCTAAGCGAATCGTCCGTCGTCCATCCTTACCGACTTGGAAGAAACCCATTATCCTCCGAAGGTCTCGCTGCCAAGTCCCCACCGTCATCCGCCGAGGCTATCTCCAACTGTTCACCAAAGAGTGTCTCAAGTTCTGCGCCTCCAAGCAGGAGGCCGAGGAGAAGGCGCTGAACGAGGAGAAGGTGGCCTACGACTGCAGCCCCAAGAAGAACATGTACCTGAATGTGGTCCTGAACACCCTCAAGAGACTGAAGGGCCTGACCCCCAGCTCCATGCCGGGCCTCAGCAGGGCCGCCCTGTACAGCCGCCTCCAGGAGTTCCTGCTCACCCAGGACCAGCTCAAGGAGAACGGCTACCCCTTCCCGCACCCCGAGCGGCCCGGAGGCGCCGTCCTCTTCACTGGCCAGGGGAAGGGGCCCGGCGACTCCTCCTGCAGGGTCTGCTGCCGTTGTGGCACCGACTACCTGGTGTCCTCCTCGGGCCGCTGTCTACGCGACCAGTTGTGTTATTATCACTGGGGGCGGGTCCGCTCCAGCCAAGTGGCTGGAGGCCGGGTTCGCCAGTACACCTGCTGTGCAGCTGCTCCTGGCTCAGTGGGCTGCCAGGTGGCAAAGCAGCACGTGCGGGACGGCCGCAAGGAGAGCCTCCATGGCTTCGTGAAGACCTTCAAGAAAGAGTTTTCCACAGACGCTTATCCAGGAATCTACGCCTTGGACTGTGAGATGTGCTACACCACGCATGGCCTGGAGCTGACCCGCGTCACCGTGGTGGACGCCGACATGCAAGTGGTGTACGACACCTTCGTCAAGCCCGACAACGAGATCGTGGACTACAACACCAGGTTTTCCGGAGTGACCGAGGCCGACGTCGCCAAGACGAGCGTCACGTTGCCCGAAGTCCAAGCCATCCTGCTGAGCTTTTTCAGCGCCCAAACCATCCTCATCGGGCACAGCCTGGAGAGCGATCTGCTGGCCCTCAAGCTGATCCACAGCACCGTGGTGGACACGGCCGTGCTCTTCCCGCACTACCTGGGTTTCCCCTACAAGCGTTCCCTCAGGAATCTCGCGGCCGACTACCTGGGACAGATCATCCAGGACAGCCAGGACGGCCACAACTCCAGCGAGGACGCAAACGCCTGCCTGCAGCTGGCGATGTGGAAGGTTCGACAGCGCGCCCAGATCCAGCCACGCCACCGGTCCGCCTCTCCCGCCGCCCTGGCCTGTCCTGAGCCCCAGGCCTCTTCCCAAACTGACATCGATCCCGAGAGCTAGCCCTGTCCACCTCGCCGCAAAGCGAAAGAAACTGGAGCAGCCGGCGGCAGGAGAGGGCCAAAAGCCAAGACTAACCCCGACCCCGGACTCCCAGTCCCCCGGAGTCCCTGCCGCGGGCCGTCGTCCCTGTCCCCATCCCTCTGCCCCTCCCAGACCTCTGTCCTTCCACCAATGGGCTCCCCGAGGCCCCAGCCGCCACTCCCAGTCCCCGGAGACCCTGCCGCCGCCCCTGGCGCCTGTGCCCATCCCTCTGCCCCTCCCAGACCTCTGGCCTTCCACCACTAGCCTCCCCCAGCCCACCTGGACTACCGCGGCCTCTGACAACAAGGCCAGCCCCCAGGCCCACCAGCCTCCTGATCGTCTTCGTTCTTGGGCCTCTTCCCCTTCTGTGGGGCTGTCTGAACCTCCCCTCCCCCACCCGATTTTTCCCCCGCCCCCGGGGCAGGCGCAGAATAAATGTCTGTATGAAGTTAAAAATTAAAAATAAAAAAAAAGCTAAAAACAACTGAAAGTCCTTTGCTTTTGAATGTGCGCTTACCTGGTTTTCTCTAGAGGCACCACTGTGAGGTGGCTCAAGCGCTTAGGCTCTGGAGTTAGACATCTGGGTTCCCATTCCAATTCCACCACTTACTAGCTTTGTCATATTGGACGCATAACTTATTTGCGCTTCTACTTCTTGACCTTTCAAGTGTCATCAGAAGATAATTAGACACCCACGCAATAGCAATGGGAGATTTTAACACCCCACCGTCAACATGAAACAGATCAACGAGACAGAAAGTTGAAAAGGATATCCAGGAACAGAACTTAGCTCTGCACCAAGCAGACCGAATAGACATCTACATTAACTCTCCACCCCAAATCAACAGAATATACATTCTTCTCAGCACCACATCACACTTATTCCAAAACTGACCACATAGTTGGAAGGAAAGCACTCCTCCGCAAATGCAAAAGAACAGAAATTACAACCAACTGTCTCTCAGACCACAGGGCAGTCAAACTGGACCTCAGGATGAAGAAACTCACTCAAAACCGCTCAACTACACGGAAACGGAGCAATCTGCTCCTGAGTGACTACTGGGTACATAGCGAAATGAAGACAGAATAAAGATGTTCTTTGAAACCAATGAGAACAAAGACACAACATACCAGAATCTCTGGGATACATTGAAAGCAGTGTGTAGAGGGAAACATAGCATTAAATGCCCACAAGAGAAAGCAGGAAAGATCTAAAATGGACACCCTCACGTCCCAATTCAAAGAACCAGGGAAGCAAGAGCAAACACAATGTCTGAATCAGTCAGTCAACTTCCAACAGGGCTCCAAGAGAGAATGAACCACCATGCCTCTTTAAATCCACGTTTCTATTTGGAATCTTCAATGAGAGATGAGACACTAAGCAGCTAGTTTTGGTGGAATGGCTGATTTTGTCAATGTTTTCGGTGTGTGAGTGTGTGTGTGTGTGTATGTATAGATAACTAAATTAAACTGATAATCTGGATGCTTACATTTCCATTCATTTAATTTGTGTATGTGAGCCCACACACACGTATATACACACACACTAACACTTCCAGAACACTGACTTAGTGAAGAACTGGATTTCCAGTGTGTCAGACAAATTTCAGAAAGCGCTGAAGAAGGGCATTTCTGATGGATTTCACCGTTCCTGGAATTTTACTTTCCTTTATAACTTAGAGTTCTTCTCTGGAGATTTAATAGATAAAAGTCTTTTGCAGTGTACGTTATTTCATTTTATTTTTATAATTTATTTAAATTGTCATTTTAAATTGACAAATAAAAATGATATATATTTATGGTGTACAACATGATGTTTCATATATGTATACATTGTGGAATGACACAAAAATCAAGCTAATTAACACATTCGTTTCCTCACATACTGATTTTATGGTGATGAGAACATGTTTCAAATCTACTCTGATAGCACATTTCAAGTATACAGTACATAGTTACCCACTGTTGTTGCCGTGCTGTTCAACATATCTCTAGAACTATTCGTATCTGAAATTTTGTATCATTAGACTAACATCTCCCAATCCCTCCCCGGCCCCTGCCTCGGGTAAGCAGCGTTCTGCTCTCTACGACTCTGAGTTCCACTTTTTTACATTGCACATAGAAGTGAGATCGTGCAGTATTTGTATTTCTGTGTTTGCTTTTTAAAACTTTATGATGTATTGATGTATTTTTTCAGACAGTGACGGAGTCTGTCACCAAGGCTGGAGTACAGTGACACAAACACGGCTCACCACGGCCTCCACCTCCCGGGGTCAAGAGATCCTCCCACTTCAGCCTCCTGAGTAGCTAGGACTACAGGCGTCCAACACCACACCTGGCTAATTTTTGTATTTTTTGTAGAGATGGTTGATCTCCAACTCCTGGGCTCAACTCTTCCTCCTCCCTTCTCCTCCCAAAGTCCTGGGATTACAGGCCTGAGCCACTGTGTCTGGCCTTTGCTTTATTTCACACAGTAGAACATCCTCTAGGCTCATTCATGTTGCTAATGATAAGATTTCTTTCTTTTTCAAGGCTGAATAGGATTCTATTGGATATATGTACCTATATAGATAGAGAGATAGATAGATATACATTTATTATTATTGTTTTGGGGGGGATATGGTTTCGCTCGTGTTCCCCAGGCTGGAGTGCAGTGGCATGATTTCGGCTCACTACAACCTCTGCCTCCCAGGCTGAAGTGATTCTCCTGCCTCAGCTGAGATTAAAGGCATGTCCCATCATGTGCGGCCAATTTTGTGTTTCTAGGAGAGATGGGTTTTCACCATGTTGGCCAGGCTGGTCTCGAACTCCAACAATTCTACTTCCACTCTTTATTGGATACAAATATTTATGTGTGAGAAACAAGATTTTCAAGAGTGAAAGATTTAAAAACGACTTAATTGTACATCAGTAAGAGGCTGGCTAACTAAATCAGAGTACGTTCATCCTTACAGAAGAATACTATGCAGCTAGAACAAAACCAAATGGAGGAAACTCTTCCAAATGGTAACTTGGAATGATGTTCAAGACTTATTGTAAAATAAGTTTACAGTAAGGTGTAAGGTACCTTATGGCAAAATTCTCTCAGAAATGTGTGTGTGTGGATTTCAAGTCATCCCAGTCCTAGAACATTGTGCTCTTTAGAGATGCCATACCTGTCTTTCCCTTTGTAATATCAAAGCAGTAATATCTTCTCTGGAGGCTTGTTGGGTGAATTTAATGGAAGAAAGTTAAGGAGGTACCAGAACCATTGCTGTTTCCCCTCCATAGCCCTGCCACCCACTAAAGAAAGTTGGATGAGATTACTTAATGATTTCCCATTAAGTTGTATTTCCAAATATCATGATTACCATTTGAATGTAGTTGGTATGGAGCTTCGTGAGTGTGTGCTTCGTTTATTATGCATCACGTTCAGCTCCTTGTTATTTGCCTCCTAGTTATCATAGTAAAACTCTACTCCTCTACTCCGAGGAGCCCCCACCATCCGTATCATCACTTTCCGGCCCAGCACTCTTCATGCTCGTTCGTTTAAAGCATTCTACATTGGGCAAATGAATCTTGGAAGGCAAAAGCTACTGAATTTAGCGAGTTTGTGGAGGCGTTCCCACCGATCAGCCAGGTGGAGTTCCACACACCCGATGACTGCACAACTCCTATAAGGCAGCAATAAGCTGCAAACCCAGACGGCCACTCTTCTCACCCCTCGTCCCTTTGCTGTTCTGGATAATGAGGTCAATAGTCAACTAGGCAACTTGCAAAACTAACTGAAATTGGGAAAGGCCTTCCGGCTCGTGACTAGCCGAGGTCCACCTGGCCCCAATAAGCTGCTGAACAAGAAGGGCTGCCAGAAATTTCCCCCTAGGGAATTTGGTGGAGACGAAGACCTGCTCACTGGACAACGGTTCCTCCCAGGATACCCCCAAGCTGAAGAAGCGGGCTCTGAGCCACCCCCTTTCACCCTCCTTTTCCCCACCCTGGCCTGGTGAAGGTGCGCGTCAGGATGTGGACTACTGAGCTCTAAAGAAATAAATCCTTCCACTTTGACCCCACGGAGGATTGCCTGTGCGGATCTTCAACGAGTCTACCAGTGTCTAGACACGGGAGCAGTTCTGTCTGGCACAGCAGCTCCCTCAAGGAAGACAAGAGTGAGGAGAAAGGAAACTCAAGTCTGACCATTCTGTCCTGGGAGACAAGAGGAGGATCTCATCTCTCATCTTTCCAAGCAAGGCAACGAGACTTTCTCTCATCTTTCCAAGCAAGGCAAGGAGACTTTTTTTCATGAGGAAACAAAAAGAAGTTGGAAGGAACGAAACCAGCCTGGAAGGTGAATTCCTAAGGATTGCCCATTGAAACTGACAAAATGGCCCTTGTTTGACGAGAGGAATGAGCAGAGCATTGATGTGGTCAAAAAGGACTCGAGTGAGACTTTCCCAGCATGTTTCTACCAAAGCTTTGTCTAAGTTTCACAAAACACTCTCCTAATAAGCAGATGTTTGGCTCTTCAGAAAGTCAACATGCAAAATGCCTTGAGCGTCCCATAACACTGATGCCATGATGTTGCCTTTGGTCTGCCCTCCTTTTCCTTTGACTGGACCACTGCCATCTCTTGGTAGCCATCGCTTTGATGACGCTTTGTCTTCAGGATCATATTGGCAAAGCCATGTTCCAAATTCCGGTTACAATTTGTCAAACAGGTGCCCCAGGATCGTGATCCCTCCTGTTGAAAATTTCCACTGATAGCTCTCGTCGTCACTGCGGCTGATCTGGGCACAATGATTTTCACAGCCACTGCAGGATTCATCTTCCACATCTTCTCATCTCTTCTTGAAACAAGCCATACCTCCGTAAAGAGTTGATTTCTTTGGGCTAGTGTCCTTAGAAGCTTTTCTTCAAACATCAATGATTTCTTCATTCTTCCACCCAAGCTTCACCGTCAATTGGATGTTTGCTCTTGCTGCAATTTTAGCGGAATTCAAGTTGCACTGATAGGAGGCCTTTTCAGTGGATGTCTCATCCTTCTTAGTGCCTTCAATGAGATCCAGTTCAGAAAGGTTGTAAGAAGTTAGTACATGTTTATTTTAGTGAAAACGAATTGAAATCCATGCATAGATTTCTCACCATGTACATTTTCTATGAACTTTCGGAAGACCCCCTGTACTGAATATTGCCCAAATCCTGGGAGAGAATTGGATGCGGTCCACTTCCTGTCTTCAGTTTGCCCACAGTGGAGGAGTGCACAGAGCAGGGAAAGGCAGCCCCAGAGAGAGGCATGCCCTCCAGCATGCAGCAGACTGCTGGCCCAGTCCTGGCTCCATGGGTTGCTGTGTGGGCCCAGCAAGCTGACCAACCTCCCTGAACCTTAATTTAATCCTAGGTAGCCCAATTCCACTCGCTATTATAGGACTGCTGTGCAGGGACAGTCAATTAACTTAAGAAAAGGAACGTAGCTCCAAGGTTGGCAACCGGGAATTCCAGTTGATTCCATGGGCGGACCCCCTGAGGAATTCCCAAGCTGAAGTCTCGTGGAAGATGAGGTTCAGTGGGACTAGACTGAAGCACCAATCCAATGAAGGGGAAGTCCCACCCACTCTGCCCTGTGCCTGTATAAAGGTGAGGCGGGGCGGCCGCGCCACTCATTGAAGCCGCCAGTTGGGAGAGGAGCAGAGCCAGGCCGGTGCTCCCGAAGGCAGCATGATGTTGCGAGCCGCAGCTCCCTGCTGGTTCCCACCTGCATATCCAGAAGCTAAGAAGGTGGCCGAGGAGGCGGCCCACGAGGCAAGCCGCCATTTGGGAGAGGAGCAGAGCCAGGTCGGTGTTCCCGAAGGCAGCAAGATGTTGCGAGCCACAGCTCCCTGCTGGTTCCCACCTGCATGCCCTGAAGCCATGAAGGTGGCCGAGGAGGAGGCCCTCGAGGCAAGCCGCCAGTTGGGAGAGGAGCAGAGCCAGGCCGGTGCTCCCGAAGGCAGCAAGATGTTGCGAGCCACAGCTCCCTGCTGGTTCCCACCTGCATACCCAGAAGCTTAGAAGGTGGCCGAGGAGGCGCCCCACGAGGCAAGCCGCCATTTGGGAGTGGAGCAGAGCCAGGTCGGTGTTCCCGAAGGCAGCAAGATGTTGCGAGTCACAGCTCCCTGCTGGTTCCCTCCTGCATACCCAGAGGCTAAGAATGTGGCCGAGGAGGCGGCCCTCGAGGCTCCAGAATTCCCACTGCCCTCTCATCAGCCTGCCCAGAGCTTCGGGCTCTGCGTGCCCCAGATGCACAACCAGGCCTCAGCACTCGTGGACATCCGGGCGGAGCCCCAGAATAGGGGTCCGGCGGTGCCCCCAGCGTGGCCCAAGATGGCGACGGAGGCGTGGTACTTCCCCGCGCAGAGGGGGTCGGCCTGCTGCTTGCCAGCCGCCCCAAGGCTGACAGAGAGGCCCTGTGGAGTCCGCATCTCAGCCCCCAGGGAGAGGAAGAGGATCGCCCGCTTTCCCAGCCCCTGCTTGGTCGCAGGTCGCACCGATGCCAAGAGAACCCGGGTGGCCGGCAGCAGCCAACGCTCCAATGGCTCCAGGGTCGGCACACAGCCACGGAAGACTGGTCGCAACAGACGGGGGAGGGCATGCAAGACCTCAACCACACTCAGCTCTAAGCAAATCGTCCGTCGTCCATCCTTACCGACTTGGAAGAAACCCATTATCCTCCGAAGGTCTCGCTGCCAAGTCCCCACCGTCATCCGCCGAGGCTATCTCCAACTGTTCACCAAAGAGTGTCTCAAGTTCTGCGCCTCCAAGGAAGAGGCCGAGGAGAAGGCGCTGAACGAGGAGAAGGTGGCCTACGACTGCAGCCCCAACAAGAACATGTACCTGAATGTGGTCCTGAACAACCCCAAGAGACTGAAGGGCCTGACCCCCAGCTCCATGCCGGGCCTCAGCAGGGCCGCCCTGTACAGCCGCCTCCAGGAGTTCCTGCTCACCCAGGACCAGCTCAAGGAGAACGGCTACCCCTTCCCGCACCCCGAGCGGCCCGGAGGCGCCGTCCTCTTCACTGGCCAGGGGAAGGGGCCCGGCGACTCCTCCTGCAGGGTCTGCTGCCGTTGTGGCACCGACTACCTGGTGTCCTCCTCGGGCCGCTGTCTACGCGACCAGTTGTGTTATTATCACTGGGGGCGGGTCCGCTCCAGCCAAGTGGCTGCAGGCCGGGTTAGCCAGTACACCTGCTGTGCAGCTGCTCCTGGCTCAGTGGGCTGCCAGGTGGCAAAGCAGCACGTGCGGGACGGCCGCAAGGAGAGCCTCCATGGCTTCGTGAAGACCTTCAAGAAAGAGTTTTCCACAGACGCTTATCCAGGAATCTGCGCCTTGGACTGTGAGATGTGCTACACCACGCATGGCCTGGAGCTGACCCGCGTCACCGTGGTGGACGCCGACATGCAAGTGGTGTACGACACCTTCGTCAAGCCCGACAACGAGATCGTGGACTACAACACCAGGTTTTCCGGAGTGACCGAGGCCGACGTCGCCAAGACGAGCGTCACGTTGCCCGAAGTCCAAGCCATCCTGCTGAGCTTTTTCAGCGCCCAAACCATCCTCATCGGGCACAGCCTGGAGAGCGATCTGCTGGCCCTCAAGCTGATCCACAGCACCGTGGTGGACACGGCCGTGCTCTTCCCGCACTACCTGGGTTTCCCCTACAAGCGTTCCCTCAGGAATCTCGCGGCCGACTACCTGGGACAGATCATCCAGGACAGCCAGGACGGCCACAACTCCAGCGAGGACGCAAACGCCTGCCTGCAGCTGGCGATGTGGAAGGTTCGACAGCGCGCCCAGATCCAGCCACGCCACCGGTCCGCCTCTCCCGCCGCCCTGGCCTGTCCTGAGCCCCAGGCCTCTTCCCAAACTGCCATCGATCCCGAGAGCTAGCCCTGTCCACCTCGCCGCAAAGCGAAAGAAACTGGAGCAGCCGGCGGCAGGAGAGGGCCAAAAGCCAAGACTAACCCCGACCCCGGACTCCCAGTCCCCCGGAGTCCCTGCCGCGGGCCGTCGTCCCTGTCCCCATCCCTCTGCCCCTCCCAGACCTCTGTCCTTCCACCAATGGGCTCCCCGAGGCCCCAGCCGCCACTCCCAGTCCCCGGAGACCCTGCCGCCGCCCCTGGCGCCTGTGCCCATCCCTCTGCCCCTCCCAGACCTCTGGCCTTCCACCACTAGCCTCCCCCAGCCCACCTGGACTTCCCCGGCCTCTGACAACAAGGCCAGCCCCCAGGCCCACCAGCCTCCTGATCGTCTTCGTTCTTGGGCCTCTTCCCCTTCTGTGGGGCTGTCTGAACCTCCCCTCCCCCACCCGATTTTTCCCCCGCCCCCGGGGCAGGCGCAGAATAAATGTCTGTATGAAGTTAAAAATTAAAAATAAAAAAAAAGCTAAAAACAACTGAAAGTGCTTTGCTTTTGAATGTGCGCTTACTGGTTTTCTCTAGAGGCACCACTGTGAGGTGGCTCAAGCGCTTAGGCTCTGGAGTTAGACATCTGGGTTCCCATTCCAATTCCACCACTTACTAGCTTTGTCATATTGGACGCATAACTTTTTTGCGCTTCTACTTCTTGATCTTTCAAGTGTCATCAGAAGATAATTAGACACCCACACAATAGCAATGGGAGATTTTAACACCCCACCGTCAACATGAAACAGATCAACGAGACAGAAATTTGAAAAGGATATCCAGGAACTGAACTTAGCTCTGCACCAAGCAGACCGAATAGACATCTACATTAACTCTCCACCCCAAATCAACAGAATATACATTCTTCTCAGCACCACATCACACTTATTCCAAAACTGACCACATAGTTGGAAGGAAAGCACTCCTCCGCAAATGCAAAAGAACAGAAATTACAACCAACTGTCTCTCAGACCCCAGGGCAGTCAAACTGGACCTCAGGATGAAGAAACTCACTCAAAACCGCTCAACTACACGGAAACGGAGCAATCTGCTCCTGAGTGACTACTGGGTACATAGCGAAATGAAGACAGAATAAAGATGTTCTTTGAAACCAATGAGAACAAAGACACAACATACCAGAATCTCTGGGATACATTGAAAGCAGTGTGTAGAGGGAAACATAGCATTAAATGCCCACAAGAGAAAGCAGGAAAGATCTAAAATGGACACCCTCACGTCCCAATTCAAAGAACCAGGGAAGCAAGAGCAAACACAATGTCTGAATCAGTCAGTCAACTTCCAAAAGGACTCCAAGAGAGAATGAACCACCATGCCTCTTTAAATCCACGTTTCTATTTGGAATCTTCAATGAGAGATGAGACACTAAGCAGCTAGTTTTGGTGGAATGGCTGATTTTGTCAATGTTTTCGGTGTGTGAGTGTGTGTGTGTGTGTATGTATAGATAACTAAATTAAACTGATAATCTGGATGCTTACATTTCCATTCATTTAATTTGTGTATGTGAGCCCACTCACACATATATACACACACACTAACACTTCCAGAACACTGACTTAGTGAAGAACTGGATTTCCAGTGTGTCAGACAAATTTCAGAAAGCGCTGAAGAAGGGCATTTCTGATGGATTTCACCGTTCCTGGAATTTTACTTTCCTTTATAACTTAGAGTTCTTCTCTGGAGATTTAATAGATAAAAGTCTTTTGCAGTGTACGTTATTTCATTTTATTTTTATAATTTATTTAAATTGTCATTTTAAATTGACAAATAAAAATGATATATATTTATGGTGTACAACATGATGTTTCATATATGTATACATTGTGGAATGACACAAAAATCAAGCTAATTAACACATTCGTTTCCTCACCTACTGATTTTATGGTGATGAGAACATGTTTCAAATCTACTCTGATAGCACATTTCAAGTATACGGTACATAGTTACCACTGTAGTTGCCGTGCTGTTCAACATATCTCTAGAACTATTCGTATCTGAAATTTTGTATCATTAGACTAACATCTCCCAATCCCTCCCCGGCCCCTGCCTCGGGTAAGCAGCGTTCTGCTCTCTACGACTCTGAGTTCCACTTTTTTACATTGCACATAGAAGTGAGATCGCGCAGGATTTGGATTTCTGTGTTTGCTTTTTAAAACTTTGTGATGTATTGATGTATTTTTTCAGACAGTGTCGCAGTCTGTCACCAAGGCTGGAGTACAGTGACACAAACACGGCTCACCACGGCCTCCACCTCCCGGGGTCAAGAGATCCTCCCACTTCAGCCTCCTGAGTAGCTAGGACTACAGGCGTCCAACACCACACCTGGCTAATTTTTGTATTTTTTGTAGAGATGGTTGATCTCCAACTCCTGGGCTCAACTCTTCCTCCTCCCTTCTCCTCCCAAAGTCCTGGGATTAGAGGCCTGAGCCACTGTGTCTGGCCTTTGCTTTATTTCACACAGTAGAACATCCTCTAGGCTCATTCTTGTTGCTTAAGATAAGATTTCTTTCTTTTTCAAGGCTGAATAGGATTCTATTGGATATATGTACCTATATAGATAGATAGATAGATAGATAGACATTTATTATTATTGTTTTGGGGGGGATATGGTTTCGCTCGTGTTCCCCAGGCTGGAGTGCAGTGGCATGATTTCGGCTCACTACAACCTCTGCCTCCCAGGCTGAAGTGATTCTCCTGCCTCAGCTGAGATTAAGGGCATGTCCCATCATGGGCGGCCAATTTTGTGTTTCTAGGAGAGATGGGTTTTCACCATGTTGGCCAGGCTGGTCTCGAACTCCAACAATTCTACTTCAACTCTTTATTGGATACAAATATTTATGTGTGAGAAACAAGATTTTCAAGAGTGAAAGATTTAAAAACGACTTAATTGTACATCAGTAAGAGGCTGGCTAACTAAATCAGAGTACGTTCATCCTTACAGAAGAATACTATGCAGCTAGAACAAAACCAAATGGAGGAAACTCTTCCAAATGGTAACTTGGAATGATGTTCAAGACTTATTGTAAAATAAGTTTACAGTAAGGTGTAAGGTACCTTATGGCAAAATTCTCTCAGAAATGTGTGTGTGGATTTCAAGTCATCCCAGTCCTAGAACATTGTGCTCTTTAGAGATGCCATACCTGTCTTTCCCTTTGTAATATCAAAGCAGTAATATCTTCTCTGGAGGCTTGTTGGGGGAATTTAATGGAAGAAAGTTAAGGAGGTACCAGAACCATTGCTGTTTCCCCTCCATAGCCCTGCCACCCACTAAAGAAAGTTGGATGAGATTACTTAATGATTTCCCATTAAGTTGTAATTCCAAATATCATGATTACCATTTGAATGTACTTGGTATGGAGCTTCGTGAGTGTGTGCTTCGTTTATTATGCATCACGTTCAGCTCCTTGTTATTTGCCTCCTAGTTATCATAGTAAAACTCTACTCCTCTACTCCGAGGAGCCCCTACCATCCGTATCGTCACTTTCCGGCCCAGCACTCTTCATGCTCGTTCGTTTAAAGCATTCTACATTGTGTAAATGAATCTTGGAAGGCAAAAGCTACTGAATTTAGCGAGTTTGTGGAGGCGTTCCCACCGGTCAGCCAGGTGGAGTTCCACACAGCCGATGACTGCACAACTCCTATAAGGCAGCAATATGCTGCAAACCCAGACGGCCACTCTTCTCACCCCTCGTCCCTTTGCTGTTCTGGATAATGAGGTCAATAGTCACCTAGGCAACTGCAAAACTAACTGAAATGGAGAAAAGCCTTCCGGCTGGTGACTAGCCGAGGTCCACCTGGCCCCAATAAGCTGCTGAACAAGAAGGGCTGCCAGAAATTTCCCCCTAGGGAATTTGGTGGAGACGAAGACCTGCTCACTGGACAACGGTTCCTCCCAGGATACCCCCAAGCTGAAGAAGCGGGCTCTGAGCCACCCCCTTTCACCCTCCTTTTCCCCACCCTGGCCTGCTGAAGGTGCGCGTCAGGATGTGGACTACTGAGC
Organism: Pongo pygmaeus; assembly: GCF_028885625.2. Classification (NCBI taxonomy): domain Eukaryota; kingdom Metazoa; phylum Chordata; class Mammalia; order Primates; family Hominidae; genus Pongo; species Pongo pygmaeus. The sequence continues at coordinate 54,568,130 of NC_072380.2, forward strand.
CCTAAAGAAATAAGTCCTTCCACTTTGACCCCACGGAGGATTGCCTGTGCGGATCTTCAACGAGTCTACCAGTGTCTAGACACGGGAGAAGTTCTGTCTGGCACAGCAGCTCCCTGAAGGAAGACAAGAGTGAGGAGAAAGGAAACTCAAGTCTGACCATTCTGTCCTGGGAGACAAGAGGAGGATCTCATCTCTCATCTTTCCAAGCAAGGCAACGAGACTTTCTCTCATCTTTCCAAGCAAGGCAAGGAGACTTTTTCTCATGAGGAAACAAAAAGAAGTTGGAAGGAACGAAACCAGCCTGGAAGGTGAATTCCTAAGGATTGCCCATTGAAACTGACAAAATGGCCCTTGTTTGATGAGAGGAATGAGCAGAGCATTGATGTGGTCAAAAAGGACTCGAGTGAGACTTTCCCAGCATGTTTCTACCAAAGCTTTGTCTAAGTTTCGCAAAACACTCTCCTAATAAGCAGATGTTTGGCTCTTCAGAAAGTCAACATGCAAAATGCCTTGAGCGTCCCATAACACTGATGCCATGATGTTGCCTTTGGTCTGCCCTCCTTTTCCTTTGACTGGACCACTGCCATCTCTTGGTAGCCATCGCTTTGATGACGCTTGGTCTTCAGGATCATATTGGCAAAGCCATGTTCCAAATTCCGGTTACAATTTGTCAAAGAGATGCCCCAGGATCGTGATCCCTCCTGTTGAAAATTTCCACTGATAGCTCTCGTCGTCACTGCAGCTGATCTGGGCACAATGGTTTTCACAGCCACTGCAGGATTCATCTTCCACATCTTCTCATCTCTTCTTGAAACAAGCCATACCTCCGTAAAGAGTTGATTTCTTTGGGCTAGTGTCCTTAGAAGCTTTTCTTCAAACATCAATGATTTCTTCATTCTTCCACCCAAGCTTCACCGTCAATTGGATGTTTGCTCTTGCTGCAATTTTAGCGGAATTCAAGTTGCACTGATAGGAGGCCTTTTCAGTGGATGTCTCATCCTTCTTAGTGCCTCCAATGAGATCCAGTTCAGAAAGGTTGTAAGAAGTTAGTACATGTTTATTTTAGTGAAAACGAATTGAAATCCATGCATAGATTTCTCACCATGTACATTTTCTATGAACTTTCGGAAGACCCCCTGTACTGAATATTGCCCAAATCCTGGGAGAGAAGTGGATGCGGTCCACATCCTGTCTTCAGTTTGCCCACAGTGGAGGAGTGCACAGAGCAGGGAAAGGCAACCCCAGAGAGAGGCATGCCCTCCAGCATGCAGCAGACTTCTGGCCCAGTCCTGGCTCCATGGGTTGCTGTGTGGGCCCAGCAAGCTGACCAACCTCCCTGAACCTTAATTTAATCCTAGGTAGCCCAATTCCAGTCGCTATTATAGGACTGCTGTGCAGGGACAGTCAATTAACTTAAGAAAAGGAACCTAGCTCCAAGGTTGGCAACCGGGAATTCCAGTTGATTCCATGGGCGGACCCCCTGAGGAATTCCCAAGCTGAAGTCTCGTGGAAGATGAGGTTCAGTGTGACTAGACTGAAGCACCAATCCAATGAAGGGGAGGTCCCACCCACTCTGCCCTGTGCCTGTATAAAGGTGAGGCGGGGCGGCCGCGCCACTCATTGAAGCCACCAGTTGGGAGAGGAGCAGAGCCAGGCCGGTGCTCCCGAAGGCAGCAACAGGTTGCGACCCACAGCTCCCTGCTGGTTCCCACCTGCATACACAGAAGCTAAGAAGGTGGCCGAGGAGGCGGCCCAAGAGGCAAGTCGCCATTTGGGAGAGGAGCAGAGCCAGGTCGGTGCTCCCGAAGGCAGCAAGATGTTGCGAGCCACAGCTCCCTGCTGGTTCCCACCTGCATGCCCAGAAGCCAAGAGGGTGGCCGAGGAGGCGCCCCACGAGGCAAGCCGCCATTTGGGAGAGGAGCAGAGCCAGGCCGGTGCTCCCGAAGGCAGCAAGATGTTGCGAGCCACAGCTCCCTGCTGGTTCCCTCCTGCATACCCAGAAGCTAAGAAGGTGGCCGAGGAGGCGGCCCTCGAGGCTCCAGAATTCCCACTGCCCTCTCATCAGCCTGCCCAGAGCTTCGGGCTCTGCGTGCCCCAGATGCACAACCAGGCCTCAGCACTCGTGGACATCCGGGCGGAGCCCCAGAATAGGGGTCCGGCGGTGCCCCCAGCGTGGCCCAAGATGGCGACGGAGGCGTGGTACTTCCCCGCGCAGAGGGGGTCGGCCTGCTGCTTGCCGGCCACCCCAAGGCTGACAGAGAGGCCCTGTGGAGTCCGCATCTCAGCCCCCAGGGAGAGGAAGAGGATCGCCCACTTTCCCAGCCCCTGCTTGGTCGCAGGTCGCACCGATGCCAAGAGAACCCGGGTGGCCGGCAGCAGCCAACGCTCCAATGGCTCCAGGGTCGGCACACAGCCACGGAAGACTGGTCGCAACAGACGGGGGAGGGCATGCAAGACCTCCACCACACTCAGCTCTAAGCGAATCGTCCGTCGTCCATCCTTACCGACTTGGAAGAAACCCATTATCCTCCGAAGGTCTGGCTGCCAAGTCCCCACCGTCATCCGCCGAGGCTATCTCCAACTGTTCACCAAAGAGTGTCTCAAGTTCTGCGCCTCCAAGCAGGAGGCCGAGGAGAAGGCGCTGAACGAGGAGAAGGTGGCCTACGACTGCAGCCCCAACAAGAACATGTACCTGAATGTGGTCCTGAACACCCTCAAGAGACTGAAGGGCCTGACCCCCAGCTCCATGCCGGGCCTCAGCAGGGCCGCCCTGTACAGCCGCCTCCAGGAGTTCCTGCTCACCCAGGACCAGCTCAAGGAGAACGGCTACCCCTTCCCGCACCCCGAGCGGCCCGGAGGCGCCGTCCTCTTCACTGGCCAGGGGAAGGGGCCCGGCGACTCCTCCTGCAGGGTCTGCTGCCGTTGTGGCACCGACTACCTGGTGCCCTCCTCGGGCCGCTGTCTACGCGACCAGTTGTGTTATTATCACTGGGGGCGGGTCCGCTCCAGCCAAGTGGCTGCAGGCCGGGTTAGCCAGTACACCTGCTGTGCAGCTGCTCCTGGCTCAGTGGGCTGCCAGGTGGCAAAGCAGCACGTGCGGGACGGCCGCAAGGAGAGCCTCCATGGCTTCGTGAAGACCTTCAAGAAAGAGTTTTCCACAGACGCTTATCCAGGAATCTACGCCTTGGACTGTGAGATGTGCTACACCACGCATGGCCTGGAGCTGACCCGCGTCACCGTGGTGGACGCCGACATGCAAGTGGTGTACGACACCTTCGTCAAGCCCGACAACGAGATCGTGGACTACAACACCAGGTTTTCCGGAGTGACCGAGGCCGACGTCGCCAAGACGAGCGTCACGTTGCCCGAAGTCCAAGCCATCCTGCTGAGCTTTTTCAGCGCCCAAACCATCCTCATCGGGCACAGCCTGGAGAGCGATCTGCTGGCCCTCAAGCTGATCCACAGCACCGTGGTGGACACGGCCGTGCTCTTCCCGCACTACCTGGGTTTCCCCTACAAGCGTTCCCTCAGGAATCTCGCGGCCGACTACCTGGGACAGATCATCCAGGACAGCCAGGACGGCCACAACTCCAGCGAGGACGCAAACGCCTGCCTGCAGCTGGCGATGTGGAAGGTTCGACAGCGCGCCCAGATCCAGCCACGCCACCGGTCCGCCTCTCCCGCCGCCCTGGCCTGTCCTGAGCCCCAGGCCTCTTCCCAAACTGCCATCGATCCCGAGAGCTAGCCCTGTCCACCTCGCCGCAAAGCGAAAGAAACTGGAGCAGCCGGCGGCAGGAGAGGGCCAAAAGCCAAGACTAACCCCGACCCCGGACTCCCAGTCCCCCGGAGTCCCTGCCGCGGGCCGTCGTCCCTGTCCCCATCCCTCTGCCCCTCCCAGACCTCTGTCCTTCCACCAATGGGCTCCCCGAGGCCCCAGCCGCCACTCCCAGTCCCCGGAGACCCTGCCGCCGCCCCTGGCGCCTGTGCCCATCCCTCTGCCCCTCCCAGACCTCTGGCCTTCCACCACTAGCCTCCCCCAGCCCAGCTGGACTTCACCGGCCTCTGACAACAAGGCCAGCCCCCAGGCCCACCAGCCTCCTGATCGTCTTCGTTCTTGGGCCTCTTCCCCTTCTGTGGGGCTGTCTGAACCTCCCCTCCCCCACCCGATTTTTCCCCCGCCCCCGGGGCAGGCGCAGAATAAATGTCTGTATGAAGTTAAAAATTAAAAATAAAAAAAAAGCTAAAAACAACGGAAAGTGCTTTGCTTTTGAATGTGCGCTTACCTGGTTTTCTCTAGAGGCACCACTGTGAGGTGGCTCAAGCGCTTAGGCTCTGGAGTTAGACATCTGGGTTCCCATTCCAATTCCACCACTTACTAGCTTTGTCATATTGGACGCATAACTTTTTTGCGCTTCTACTTCTTGATCTTTCAAGTGTCATCAGAAGATAATTAGACACCCACACAATAGCAATGGGAGATTTTAACACCCCACCGTCAACATGAAACAGATCAACGAGACAGAAAGTTGAAAAGGATATCCAGGAACTGAACTTAGCTCTGCACCAAGCAGACCGAATAGACATCTACATTAACTCTCCACCCCAAATCAACAGAATATACATTCTTCTCAGCACCACATCACACTTATTCCAAAACTGACCACATAGTTGGAAGGAAAGCACTCCTCCGCAAATGCAAAAGAACAGAAATTACAACCAACTGTCTCTCAGACCACAGGGCAGTCAAACTGGACCTCAGGATGAAGAAACTCACTCAAAACCGCTCAACTACACGGAAACGGAGCAATCTGCTCCTGAGTGACTACTGGGTACATAGCGAAATGAAGACAGAATAAAGATGTTCTTTGAAACCAATGAGAACAAAGACACAACATACCAGAATCTCTGGGATACATTGAAAGCAGTGTGTAGAGGGAAACATAGCATTAAATGCCCACAAGAGAAAGCAGGAAAGATCTAAAATGGACACCCTCACGTCCCAATTCAAAGAACCAGGGAAGCAAGAGCAAACACAATGTCTGAATCAGTCAGTCAGTCAACTTCCAACAGGGCTCCAAGAGAGAATGAACCACCATGCCTCTTTAAATCCACGTTTCTATTTGGAATCTTCAATGAGAGATGAGACACTAAGCAGCTAGTTTTGGTGGAATGGCTGATTTTGTCAATGTTTTCGGTGTGTGAGTGTGTGTGTGTGTGTATGTATAGATAACTAAATTAAACTGATAATTTGGATGCTTACATTTCCATTCATTTAATTTGTGTATGTGAGCCCACGCACACGTATATACACACACACTAACACTTCCAGAACACTGACTTAGTGAAGAACTGGATTTCCAGTGTGTCAGACAAATTTCAGAAAGCGCTGAAGAAGGGCATTTCTGATGGATTTCACCGTTCCTGGAATTTTACTTTCCTTTATAACTTAGAGTTCTTCTCTGGAGATTTAATAGATAAAAGTCTTTTGCAGTGTACGTTATTTCATTTTATTTTTAGAATTTATTTAAATTGTCATTTTAAATTGACAAATGAAAATGATATATATTTATGGTGTACAACACGATGTTTCATATATGTATACATTGTGGAATGACACAAAAATCAAGCTAATTAACACATTCGTTTCCTCACCTACTGATTTTATGGTGATGAGAACATGTTTCAAATCTACTCTGATAGCACATTTCAAGTATACGGTACATAGTTACCCACTGTAGTTGCCGTGCTGTTCAACATATCTCTAGAACTATTCGTATCTGAAATTTTGTATCATTAGACTAACATCTCCCAATCCCTCCCCGGCCCCTGCCTCGGGTAAGCAGCGTTCTGCTCTCTACGACTCTGAGTTCCACTTTTTTACATTGCACATAGAAGTGAGATCGCGCAGGATTTGGATTTCTGTGTTTGCTTTTTAAAACTTTGTGATGTATTGATGTATTTTTTCAGACAGTGTCGCAGTCTGTCACCAAGGCTGGAGTACAGTGACACAAACACGGCTCACCACGGCCTCCACCTCCCGGGGTCAAGAGATCCTCCCACTTCAGCCTCCTGAGTAGCTAGGACTACAGGCGTCCAACACCACACCTGGCTAATTTTTGTATTTTTTGTAGAGATGGTTGATCTCCAACTCCTGGGCTCAACTCTTCCTCCTCCCTTCTCCTCCCAAAGTCCTGGGATTAGAGGCCTGAGCCACTGTGTCTGGCCTTTGCTTTATTTCACACAGTAGAACATCCTCTAGGCTCATTCTTGTTGCTTAAGATAAGATTTCTTTCTTTTTCAAGGCTGAATAGGATTCTATTGGATATATGTACCTATATAGATAGATAGATAGATAGATAGACATTTATTATTATTGTTTTGGGGGGGATATGGTTTCGCTCGTGTTCCCCAGGCTGGAGTGCAGTGGCATGATTTCGGCTCACTACAACCTCTGCCTCCCAGGCTGAAGTGATTCTCCTGCCTCAGCTGAGATTAAGGGCATGTCCCATCATGTGCGGCCAATTTTGTGTTTCTAGGAGAGATGGGTTTTCACCATGTTGGCCAGGCTGGTCTCGAACTCCAACAATTCTACTTCAACTCTTTATTGGATACAAATATTTATGTGTGAGAAACAAGATTTTCAAGAGTGAAAGATTTAAAAACGACTTAATTGTACATCAGTAAGAGGCTGGCTAACTAAATCAGAGTACGTTCATCCTTACAGAAGAATACTATGCAGCTAGAACAAAACCAAATGGAGGAAACTCTTCCAAATGGTAACTTGGAATGATGTTCAAGACTTATTGTAAAATAAGTTTACAGTAAGGTGTAAGGTACCTTATGGCAAAATTCTCTCAGAAATGTGTGTGTGGATTTCAAGTCATCCCAGTCCTAGAACATTGTGCTCTTTAGAGATGCCATACCTGTCTTTCCCTTTGTAATATCAAAGCAGTAATATCTTCTCTGGAGGCTTGTTGGGGGAATTTAATGGAAGAAAGTTAAGGAGGTACCAGAACCATTGCTGTTTCCCCTCCATAGCCCTGCCACCCACTAAAGAAAGTTGGATGAGATTACTTAATGATTTCCCATTAAGTTGTAATTCCAAATATCATGATTACCATTTGAATGTACTTGGTATGGAGCTTCGTGAGTGTGTGCTTCGTTTATTATGCATCACGTTCAGCTCCTTGTTATTTGCCTCCTAGTTATCATAGTAAAACTCTACTCCTCTACTCCGAGGAGCCCCTACCATCCGTATCGTCACTTTCCGGCCCAGCACTCTTCATGCTCGTTCGTTTAAAGCATTCTACATTGTGTAAATGAATCTTGGAAGGCAAAAGCTACTGAATTTAGCGAGTTTGTGGAGGCGTTCCCACCGGTCAGCCAGGTGGAGTTCCACACAGCCGATGACTGCACAACTCCTATAAGGCAGCAATATGCTGCAAACCCAGACGGCCACTCTTCTCACCCCTCGTCCCTTTGCTGTTCTGGATAATGAGGTCAATAGTCACCTAGGCAACTGCAAAACTAACTGAAATGGAGAAAAGCCTTCCGGCTGGTGACTAGCCGAGGTCCACCTGGCCCCAATAAGCTGCTGAACAAGAAGGGCTGCCAGAAATTTCCCCCTAGGGAATTTGGTGGAGACGAAGACCTGCTCACTGGACAACGGTTCCTCCCAGGATACCCCCAAGCTGAAGAAGCGGGCTCTGAGCCACCCCCTTTCACCCTCCTTTTCCCCACCCTGGCCTGGTGAAGGTGCGCGTCAGGATGTGGACTACTGAGCCCTAAAGAAATAAGTCCTTCCACTTTGACCCCACGGAGGATTGCCTGTGCGGATCTTCAACGAGTCTACCAGTGTCTAGACACGGGAGCAGTTCTGTCTGGCACAGCAGCTCCCTCAAGGAAGACAAGAGTGAGGAGAAAGGAAACTCAAGTCTGACCATTCTGTCCTGGGAGACAAGTGGAGGATCTCATCTCTCATCTTTCCAAGCAAGGCAACGAGACTTTCTCTCATCTTTCCAAGCAAGGCAAGGAGACTTTTTTTCATGAGGAAACAAAAAGAAGTTGGAAGGAACGAAACCAGCCTGGAAGGTGAATTCCTAAGGATTGCCCATTGAAACTGACAAAATGGCCCTTGTTTGACGAGAGGAATGAGCAGAGCATTGATGTGGTCAAAAAGGACTCGAGTGAGACTTTCCCAGCATGTTTCTACCAAAGCTTTGTCTAAGTTTCGCAAAACACTCTCCTAATAAGCAGATGTTTGGCTCTTCAGAAAGTCAACATGCAAAATGCCTTGAGCGTCCCATAACACTGATGCCATGATGTTGCCTTTGGTCTGCCCTCCTTTTCCTTTGACTGGACCACTGCCATCTCTTGGTAGCCATCGCTTTGATGACGCTTTGTCTTCAGGATCATATTGGCAAAGCCATGTTCCAAATTCCGGTTACAATTTGTCAAACAGGTGCCCCAGGATCGTGATCCCTCCTGTTGAAAATTTCCACTGATAGCTCTCGTGGTCATTGCAGCTGATCTGGGCACAATGGTTTTCACAGCCACTGCAGGATTCTTCTTCCACATCTTCTCATCTCTTCTTGAAACAAGCCATACCTCCGTAAAGAGTTGATTTCTTTGGGCTAGTGTCCTTAGAAGCTTTTCTTCAAACATCAATGATTTCTTCATTCTTCCACCCAAGCTTCACCGTCAATTGGATGTTTGCTCTTGCTGCAATTTTAGCGGAATTCAAGTTGCACTGATAGGAGGCCTTTTCAGTGGATGTCTCATCTTTCTTAGTGCCTCCAATGAGATCCAGTTCAGAAAGGTTGTAAGAAGTTAGTACATGTTTATTTTAGTGAAAACGAATTGAAATCCATGCATAGATTTCTCACCATGTACATTTTCTATGAACTTTCGGAAGACCCCCTGTACTGAATATTGCCCAAATCCTGGGAGAGATGTGGATGCGGTCCACTTCCTGTCTTCAGTTTGCCCACAGTGGAGGAGTGCACAGAGCAGGGAAAGGCAGCCCCAGAGAGAGGCATGCCCTCCAGCATGCAGCAGACTGCTGGCCCAGTCCTGGCTCCATGGGTTGCTGTGTGGGCCCAGCAAGCTGACCAACCTCCCTGAACCTTAATTTAATCCTAGGTAGCCCAATTCCACTCGCTATTATAGGACTGCTGTGCAGGGACAGTCAATTAACTTAAGAAAAGGAACCTAGCTCCAAGGTTGGCAACCGGGAATTCCAGTTGATTCCATGGGCGGACCCCCTGAGGAATTCCCAAGCTGAAGTCTCGTGGAAGATGAGGTTCAGTGTGACTAGACTGAAGCACCAATCCAATGAAGGGGAAGTCCCACCCACTCTGCCCTGTGCCTGTATAAAGGTGAGGCGGGGCGGCCGCGCCACTCATTGAAGCCGCCAGTTGGGAGAGGAGCAGAGCCAGGCCGGTGCTCCCGAAGGCAGCAAGATGTTGCGAGCCACAGCTCCCTGCTGGTTCCCACCTGCATACCCAGAAGCTAAGAAGGTGGCCGAGGAGGCGGCCCACGAGGCAAGCCGCCATTTGGGAGAGGAGCAGAGCCAGGTCGGTGTTCCCGAAGGCAGCAAGATGTTGCGAGCCACAGCTCCCTGCTGGTTCCCACCTGTATGACCAGAAGCCAAGAAGGTGGCCGAGGAGGCGGCCCTCGAGGCAAGCCGCCAGTTGGGAGAGGAGCAGAGCCAGGCCGGTGTTCCCGAAGGCAGCAAGATGTTGCGAGCCACAGCTCCCTGCTGGTTCCCACCTGCATACCCAGAAGCTAAGAAGGTGGCCGAGGAGGCGCCCCACGAGGCAAGCCGCCATTTGGGAGTGGAGCAGAGCCAGGTCAGTGTTCCCGAAGGCAGCAAGATGTTGCGAGCCACAGCTCCCTGCTGGTTCCCTCCTGCATACCCAGAAGCCAAGAAGGTGGCCGAGGAGGCGGCCCTCGAGGCTCCAGAATTCCCACTGCCCTCTCATCAGCCTGCCCAGAGCTTCGGGCTCTGCGTGCCCCAGATGCACAACCAGGCCTCAGCACTCGTGGACATCCGGGCGGAGCCCCAGAATAGGGGTCCGGCGGTGCCCCCAGCGTGGCCCAAGATGGCGACGGAGGCGTGGTACTTCCCCGCGCAGAGGGGGTCGGCCTGCTGCTTGCCAGCCACCCCAAGGCTGACAGAGAGGCCCTGTGGAGTCCGCATCTCAGCCCCCAGGGAGAGGAAGAGGATCGCCCACTTTCCCAGCCCCTGCTTGGTCGCAGGTCGCACCGATGCCAAGAGAACCCGGGTGGCCGGCAGCAGCCAACGCTCCAATGGCTCCAGGGTCGGCACACAGCCACGGAAGACTGGTCGCAACAGACGGGGGAGGGCATGCAAGACCTCCACCACACTCAGCTCTAAGCGAATCGTCCGTTGTCCATCCTTACCGACTTGGAAGAAACCCATTATCCTCCGAAGGTCTCGCTGCCAAGTCCCCACCGTCATCCGCCGAGGCTATCTCCAACTGTTCACCAAAGAGTGTCTCAAGTTCTGCGCCTCCCAGCAGGAGGCCGAGGAGAAGGCGCTGAACGAGGAGAAGGTGGCCTACGACTGCAGCCCCAACAAGAACATGTAAATGAATGTGGTCCTGAACACCCTCAAGAGACTGAAGGGCCTGACCCCCAGCTCCATGCCGGGCCTCAGCAGGGCCGCCCCGTACAGCCGCCTCCAGGAGTTCCTGCTCACCCAGGACCAGCTCAAGGAGAACGGCTACCCCTTCCCGCACCCCGAGCGGCCCGGAGGCGCCGTCCTCTTCACTGGCCAGGGGAAGGGGCCCGGCGACTCCTCCTGCAGGGTCTGCTGCCGTTGTGGCACCGACTACCTGGTGTCCTCCTCGGGCCGCTGTCTACGCGACCAGTTGTGTTATTATCACTGGGGGCGGGTCCGCTCCAGCCAAGTGGCTGGAGGCCGGGTTAGCCAGTACACCTGCTGTGCAGCTGCTCCTGGCTCAGTGGGCTGCCAGGTGGCAAAGCAGCACGTGCGGGACGGCCGCAAGGAGAGCCTCCATGGCTTCGTGAAGACCTTCAAGAAAGAGTTTTCCACAGACGCTTATCCAGGAATCTACGCCTTGGACTGTGAGATGTGCTACACCACGCATGGCCTGGAGCTGACCCGCGTCACCGTGGTGGACGCCGACATGCAAGTGGTGTACGACACCTTCGTCAAGCCCGACAACGAGATCGTGGACTACAACACCAGGTTTTCCGGAGTGACCGAGGCCGACGTCGCCAAGACGAGCGTCACGTTGCCCGAAGTCCAAGCCATCCTGCTGAGCTTTTTCAGCGCCCAAACCATCCTCATCGGGCACAGCCTGGAGAGCGATCTGCTGGCCCTCAAGCTGATCCACAGCACCGTGGTGGACACGGCCGTGCTCTTCCCGCACTACCTGGGTTTCCCCTACAAGCGTTCCCTCAGGAATCTCGCGGCCGACTACCTGGGACAGATCATCCAGGACAGCCAGGACGGCCACAACTCCAGCGAGGATGCAAACGCCTGCCTGCAGCTGGCGATGTGGAAGGTTCGACAGCGTGCCCAGATCCAGCCACGCCACCGGTCCGCCTCTCCCGCCGCCCTGGCCTGTCCTGAGCCCCAGGCCTCTTCCCAAACTGCCATCGATCCCGAGAGCTAGCCCTGTCCACCTCGCCTCAAAGCGAAAGAAACTGGAGCAGCCGGCGGCAGGAGAGGGCCAAAAGCCAAGACTAACCCCGACCCCGGACTCCCAGTCCCCCGGAGTCCCTGCCGCGGGCCGTCGTCCCTGTCCCCATCCCTCTGCCCCTCCCAGACCTCTGTCCTTCCACCAATGGGCTCCCCGAGGCCCCAGCCGCCACTCCCAGTCCCCGGAGACCCTGCCGCCGCCCCTGGCGCCTGTGCCCATCCCTCTGCCCCTCCCAGACCTCTGGCCTTCCACCACTAGCCTCCCCCAGCCCACCTGGACTTCCCCGGCCTCTGACAACAAGGCCAGCCCCCAGGCCCACCAGCCTCCTGATCGTCTTCGTTCTTGGGCCTCTTCCCCTTCTGTGGGGCTGTCTGAACCTCCCCTCCCCCACCCGATTTTTCCCCCGCCCCCGGGGCAGGCGCAGAATAAATGTCTGTATGAAGTTAAAAATTAAAAATAAAAAAAAAGCTAAAAACAACGGAAAGTCCTTTGCTTTTGAATGTGCGCTTACCTGGTTTTCTCTAGAGGCACCACTGTGAGGTGGCTCAAGCCCTTAGGCTCTGGAGTTAGACATCTGGGTTCCCATTCCAATTCCACCACTTACTAGCTTTGTCATATTGGACGCATAACTTTTTTGCGCTTCTACTTCTTGATCTTTCAAGTGTCATCAGAAGATAATTAGACACCCACGCAATAGCAATGGGAGATTTTAACACCCCACCGTCAACATGAAACAGATCAACGAGACAGAAAGTTGAAAAGGATATCCAGGAACTGAACTTAGCTCTGCACCAAGCAGACCGAATAGACATCTACATTAACTCTCCACCCCAAATCAACAGAATATACATTCTTCTCAGCACCACATCACACTTATTCCAAAACTGACCACATAGTTGGAAGGAAAGCACTCCTCCGCAAATGCAAAAGAACAGAAATTACAACCAACTGTCTCTCAGACCACAGGGCAGTCAAACTGGACCTCAGGATGAAGAAACTCACTCAAAACCGCTCAACTACACGGAGACGGAGCAATCTGCTCCTGAGTGACTACTGGGTACATAGCGAAATGAAGACAGAATAAAGATGTTCTTTGAAACCAATGAGAACAAAGACACAACATACCAGAATCTCTGGGATACATTGAAAGCAGTGTGTAGAGGGAAACGTAGCATTAAATGCCCACAAGAGAAAGCAGGAAAGATCTAAAATGGACACCCTCACGTCCCAATTCAAAGAACCAGGGAAGCAAGAGCAAACACAATGTCTGAATCAGTCAGTCAACTTCCAACAGGGCTCCAAGAGAGAATGAACCACCATGCCTCTTTAAATCCACGTTTCTATTTGGAATCTTCAATGAGAGATGAGACACTAAGCAGCTAGTTTTGGTGGAATGGCTGATTTTGTCAATGTTTTCGGTGTGTGAGTGTGTGTGTGCGTGTATGTATAGATAACTAAATTAAACTGATAATCTGGATGCTTACATTTCCATTCATTTAATTTGTGTATGTGAGCCCATGCACACGTATATACACACACACTAACACTTCCAGAACACTGACTTAGTCAAGAACTGGATTTCCAGTGTGTCAGACAAATTTCAGAAAGCGCTGAAGAAGGGCATTTCTGATGGATTTCACCGTTCCTGGAATTTTATTTTCCTTTATAACTTAGAGTTCTTCTCTGGAGATTTAATAGATAAAAGTCTTTTGCAGTGTACGTTATTTCATTTTATTTTTATAATTTATTTAAATTGTCATTTTAAATTGACAAATAAAAATGATATATATTTATGGTGTACAACATGATGTTTCATATATGTATACATTGTGGAATGACACAAAAATCAAGCTAATTAACACATTCGTTTCCTCACATACTGATTTTATGGTGATGAGAACATGTTTCAAATCTACTCTGATAGCACATTTCAAGTATACAGTACATAGTTACCCACTGTAGTTGCCGTGCTGTTCAACATATCTCTAGAACTATTCGTATCTGAAATTTTGTATCATTAGACTAACATCTCCCAATCCCTCCCCGGCCCCTGCCTCGGGTAAGCAGCGTTCTGCTCTCTACGACTCTGAGTTCCACTTTTTTACATTGCACATAGAAGTGAGATCGTGCAGTATTTGTATTTCTGTGTTTGCTTTTTAAAACTTTATGATGTATTGATGTATTTTTTCAGACAGTGTCGGAGTCTGTCACCAAGGCTGGAGTACAGTGACACAAACACGGCTCACCACGGCCTCCACCTCCCGGGGTCAAGAGATCCTCCCACTTCAGCCTCCTGAGTAGCTAGGACTACAGGCGTCCAACACCACACCTGGCTAATTTTTGTATTTTTGGTAGAGATGGTTGATCTCCAACTCCTGGGCTCAACTCTTCCTCCTCCCTTCTCCTCCCAAAGTCCTGGGATTACAGGCCTGAGCCACTGTGTCTGGCCTTTGCTTTATTTCACACAGTAGAACATCCTCTAGGCTCATTCATGTTGCTAATGATAAGATTTCTTTCTTTTTCAAGGCTGAATAGGATTCTATTGGATATATGTACCTATATAGATAGAGAGATAGATAGATATACATTTATTATTATTGTTTTGGGGGGGATATGGTTTCGCTCGTGTTCCCCAGGCTGGAGTGCAGTGGCATGATTTCGGCTCACTACAACCTCTGCCTCCCAGGCTGAAGTGATTCTCCTGCCTCAGCTGAGATTAAAGGCATGTCCCATCATGGGCGGCCAATTTTGTGTTTCTAGGAGAGATGGGTTTTCACCATGTTGGCCAGGCTGGTCTCGAACTCCAACAATTCTACTTCAACTATTTATTGGATACAAATATTTATGTGTGAGAAACAAGATTTTCAAGAGTGAAAGATTTAAAAACGACTTAATTGTACATCAGTAAGAGGCTGGCTAACTAAATCAGAGTACGTTCATCCTTACAGAAGAATACTATGCAGCTAGAACAAAACCAAATGGAGGAAACTCTTCCAAATGGTAACTTGGAATGATGTTCAAGACTTATTGTAAAATAAGTTTACAGTAAGGTGTAAGGTACCTTATGGCAAAATTCTCTCAGAAATGTGTGTGTGTGGATTTCAAGTCATCCCAGTCCTAGAACATTGTGCTCTTTAGAGATGCCATACTTGTCTTTCCCTTTGTAATATCAAAGCAGTAATATCTTCTCTGGAGGCTTGTTGGGTGAATTTAATGGAAGAAAGTTAAGGAGGTACCAGAACCATTGCTGTTTCCCCTCCATAGCCCTGCCACCCACTAAAGAAAGTTGGATGAGATTACTTAATGATTTCCCATTAAGATGTATTTCCAAATATCATGATTACCATTTGAATGTAGTTGGTATGGAGCTTCGTGAGTGTGTGCTTCGTTTATTATGCATCACGTTCAGCTCCTTGTTATTTGCCTCCTAGTTATCATAGTAAAACTCTACTCCTCTACTCCGAGGAGCCCCTACCATCCGTATCGTCACTTTCCGGCCCAGCACTCTTCATGCTCGTTCGTTTAAAGCATTCTACATTGTGTAAATGAATCTTGGAAGGCAAAAGCTACTGAATTTAGCGAGTTTGTGGAGGCGTTCCCACCGGTCAGCCAGGTGGAGTTCCACACACCCGATGACTGCACAACTCCTATAAGGCAGCAATATGCTGCAAACCCAGACGGCCACTCTTCTCACCCCTCGTCCCTTTGCTGTTCTGGATAATGAGGTCAATAGTCACCTAGGCAACTGCAAAACAAACTGAAATGGAGAAAGGCCTTCCGGCTGGTGACTAGCCGAGGTCCACCTGGCCCCAATAAGCTGCTGAACAAGAAGGGCTGCCAGAAATTTCCCCCTAGGGAATTTGGTGGAGACGAAGACCTGCTCACTGGACAACGGTTCCTCCCAGGATACCCCCAAGCTGAAGAAGCGGGCTCTGAGCCACCCCCTTTCACCCTCCTTTTCCCCACCCTGGCCTGGTGAAGGTGCGCGTCAGGATGTGGACTACTGAGCCCTAAAGAAATAAGTCCTTCCACTTTGACCCCACGGAGGATTGCCTGTGCGGATCTTCAACGAGTCTGCCAGTGTCTAGACACGGGAGCAGTTCTGTCTGGCACAGCAGCTCCCTCAAGGAAGACAAGAGTGAGGAGAAAGGAAACTCAAGTCTGACCATTCTGTCCTGGGAGACAAGTGGAGGATCTCATCTCTCATCTTTCCAAGCAAGGCAACGAGACTTTCTCTCATCTTTCCAAGCAAGGCAAGGAGACTTTTTTTCATGAGGAAACAAAAAGAAGTTGGAAGGAACGAAACCAGCCTGGAAGGTGAATTCCTAAGGATTGCCCATTGAAACTGACAAAATGGCCCTTGTTTGACGAGAGGAATGAGCAGAGCATTGATGTGGTCAAAAAGGACTCGAGTGAGACTTTCCCAGCATGTTTCTACCAAAGCTTTGTCTAAGTTTCGCAAAACACTCTCCTAATAAGCAGATGTTTGGCTCTTCAGAAAGTCAACATGCAAAATGCCTTGAGCGTCCCATAACACTGATGCCATGATGTTGCCTTTGGTCTGCCCTCCTTTTCCTTTGACTGGACCACTGCCATCTCTTGGTAGCCATCGCTTTGATGACGCTTTGTCTTCAGGATCATATTGGCAAAGCCATGTTCCAAATTCCGGTTACAATTTGTCAAACAGGTGCCCCAGGATCGTGATCCCTCCTGTTGAAAATTTCCACTGATAGCTCTCGTGGTCAGTGCAGCTGATCTGGGCACAATGGTTTTCACAGCCACTGCAGGATTCTTCTTCCACATCTTCTCATCTCTTCTTGAAACAAGCCATACCTCCGTAAAGAGTTGATTTCTTTGGGCTAGTGTCCTTAGAAGCTTTTCTTCAAACATCAATGATTTCTTCATTCTTCCACCCAAGCTTCACCGTCAATTGGATGTTTGCTCTTGCTGCAATTTTAGCGGAATTCAAGTTGCACTGATAGGAGGCCTTTTCAGTGGATGTCTCATCTTTCTTAGTGCCTCCAATGAGATCCAGTTCAGAAAGGTTGTAAGAAGTTAGTACATGTTTATTTTAGTGAAAACGAATTGAAATCCATGCATAGATTTCTCACCATGTACATTTTCTATGAACTTTCGGAAGACCCCCTGTACTGAATATTGCCCAAATCCTGGGAGAGATGTGGATGCGGTCCACTTCCTGTCTTCAGTTTGCCCACAGTGGAGGAGTGCACAGAGCAGGGAAAGGCAGCCCCAGAGAGAGGCATGCCCTCCAGCATGCAGCAGACTGCTGGCCCAGTCCTGGCTCCATGGGTTGCTGTGTGGGCCCAGCAAGCTGACCAACCTCCCTGAACCTTAATTTAATCCTAGGTAGCCCAATTCCACTCGCTATTATAGGACTGCTGTGCAGGGACAGTCAATTAACTTAAGAAAAGGAACCTAGCTCCAAGGTTGGCAACCGGGAATTCCAGTTGATTCCATGGGCGGACCCCCTGAGGAATTCCCAAGCTGAAGTCTCGTGGAAGATGAGGTTCAGTGTGACTAGACTGAAGCACCAATCCAATGAAGGGGAAGTCCCACCCACTCTGCCCTGTGCCTGTATAAAGGTGAGGCGGGGCGGCCGCGCCACTCATTGAAGCCGCCAGTTGGGAGAGGAGCAGAGCCAGGCCGGTGCTCCCGAAGGCAGCAAGATGTTGCGAGCCACAGCTCCCTGCTGGTTCCCACCTGCATACCCAGAAGCTAAGAAGGTGGCCGAGGAGGCGGCCCACGAGGCAAGCCGCCATTTGGGAGAGGAGCAGAGCCAGGTCGGTGTTCCCGAAGGCAGCAAGATGTTGCGAGCCACAGCTCCCTGCTGGTTCCCACCTGCATGCCCAGAAGCCAAGAAGGTGGCCGAGGAGGCGGCCCTCGAGGCAAGCCGCCAGTTGGGAGAGGAGCAGAGCCTGGCCGGTGTTCCCGAAGGCAGCAAGATGTTGCGAGCCACAGCTCCCTGCTGGTTCCCACCTGCATACCCAGAAGCTAAGAAGGTGGCCGAGGAGGCGCCCCACGAGGCAAGCCGCCATTTGGGAGTGGAGCAGAGCCAGGTCAGTGTTCCCGAAGGCAGCAAGATGTTGCGAGCCACAGCTCCCTGCTGGTTCCCACCTTCATTCCCAGAAGCCAAGAAGGTGGCCGAGGAGGCGGCCCTCGAGGCAAGCCGCCAGTTGGGAGAGGAGCAGAGCCAGGCCGGTGCTCCCAAAGGCAGCAAGATGTTGCGAGCCACAGCTCCCTGCTGGTTCCCACCTGCATACCCAGAAGCTAAGAAGGTGGCCGAGGAGGCGCCCCACGAGGCAAGCTGCCATTTGGGAGTGGAGCAGAGCCAGGTCGGTGTTCCCGAAGGCAGCAAGATGTTGCGAGCCACAGCTCCCTGCTGGTTCCCTCCTGCATACCCAGAAGCCAAGAAGGTGGCCGAGGAGGCGGCCCTCGAGGCTCCAGAATTCCCACTGCCCTCTCATCAGCCTGCCCAGAGCTTCGGGCTCTGCGTGCCCCAGATGCACAACCAGGCCTCAGCACTCGTGGACATCCGGGCGGAGCCCCAGAATAGGGGTCCGGCGGTGCCCCCAGCGTGTCCCAAGATGGCGACGGAGGCCTGGTACCTCCCCGCGAAGAAGGGGTCGGCCTGCTGCTTGCCAGCCGCCCCAAGGCTGACAGAGAGGCCCTGTGGAGTCCGCATCTCAGCCCCCAGGGAGAGGAAGAGGATCGCCCACTTTCCCAGCACCTGCTTGGTCGCAGGTCGCACCGATGCCAAGAGAACCCGGGTGGCCGGCAGCAGCCAACGCTCCAATGGCTCCAGGGTCGGCACACAGCCACGGAAGACTGGTCGCAACAGACGGGGGAGGGCATGCAAGACCTCCACCACACTCAGCTCTAAGCGAATCGTCCTTCCTCCATCCTTACCGACTTGGAGGAAACCCATTATCCTCCGAAGGTCTCGCTGCCAAGTCCCCACCGTCATCTGCCGAGGCTATCTCCAACTGTTCACCAAAGAGTGTCTCAAGTTCTGCGCCTCCCAGCAGGAGGCCGAGGAGAAGGCGCTGAACGAGGAGAAGGTGGCCTACGACTGCAGCCCCAACAAGAACATGTACCTGAATGTGGTCCTGAACACCCTCAAGAGACTGAAGGGCCTGACCCCCAGCTCCATGCCGGGCCTCAGCAGGGCCGCCCTGTACAGCCGCCTCCAGGAGTTCCTGCTCACCCAGGACCAGCTCAAGGAGAACGGCTACCCCTTCCCGCACCCCGAGCGGCCCGGAGGCGCCGTCCTCTTCACTGGCCAGGGGAAGGGGCCCGGCGACTCCTCCTGCAGGGTCTGCTGCCGTTGTGGCACCGACTACCTGGTGTCCTCCTCGGGCCGCTGTCTACGCGACCAGTTGTGTTATTATCACTGGGGGCGGGTCCGCTCCAGCCAAGTGGCTGGAGGCCGGGTTAGCCAGTACACCTGCTGTGCAGCTCCTCCTGGCTCAGTGGGCTGCCAGGTGGCAAAGCAGCACGTGCGGGACGGCCGCAAGGAGAGCCTCCATGGCTTCGTGAAGACCTTCAAGAAAGAGTTTTCCACAGACGCTTATCCAGGAATCTACGCCTTGGACTGTGAGATGTGCTACACCACGCATGGCCTGGAGCTGACCCGCGTCACCGTGGTGGACGCCGACATGCAAGTGGTGTACGACACCTTCGTCAAGCCCGACAACGAGATCGTGGACTACAACACCAGGTTTTCCGGAGTGACCGAGGCCGACGTCGCCAAGACGAGCGTCACGTTGCCCGAAGTCCAAGCCATCCTGCTGAGCTTTTTCAGCGCCCAAACCATCCTCATCGGGCACAGCCTGGAGAGCGATCTGCTGGCCCTCAAGCTGATCCACAGCACCGTGGTGGACACGGCCGTGCTCTTCCCGCACTACCTGGGTTTCCCCTACAAGCGTTCCCTCAGGAATCTCGCGGCCGACTACCTGGGACAGATCATCCAGGACAGCCAGGACGGCCACAACTCCAGCGAGGACGCAAACGCCTGCCTGCAGCTGGCGATGTGGAAGGTTCGACAGCGCGCCCAGATCCAGCCACGCCACCGGTCCGCCTCTCCCGCCGCCCTGGCCTGTCCTGAGCCCCAGGCCTCTTCCCAAACTGCCATCGATCCCGAGAGCTAGCCCTGTCCACCTCGCCGCAAAGCGAAAGAAACTGGAGCAGCCGGCGGCAGGAGAGGGCCAAAAGCCAAGACTAACCCCGACCCCGGACTCCCAGTCCCCCGGAGTCCCTGCCGCGGGCCGTCGTCCCTGTCCCCATCCCTCTGCCCCTCCCAGACCTCTGTCCTTCCACCAATGGGCTCCCCGAGGCCCCAGCCGCCACTCCCAGTCCCCGGAGACCCTGCCGCCGCCCCTGGCGCCTGTGCCCATCCCTCTGCCCCTCCCAGACCTCTGGCCTTCCACCACTAGCCTCCCCCAGCCCACCTGGACTACCGCGGCCTCTGACAACAAGGCCAGCCCCCAGGCCCACCAGCCTCCTGATCGTCTTCGTTCTTGGGCCTCTTCCCCTTCTGTGGGGCTGTCTGAACCTCCCCTCCCCCACCCGATTTTTCCCCCGCCCCCGGGGCAGGCGCAGAATAAATGTCTGTATGAAATTAAAAATTAAAAATAAAAAAAAAAGCTAAAAACAACTGAAAGTCCTTTGCTTTTGAATGTGCGCTTACCTGGTTTTCTCTAGAGGCACCACTGTGAGGTGGCTCAAGCGCTTAGGCTCTGGAGTTAGACATCTGGGTTCCCATTCCAATTCCACCACTTACTAACTTTGTCATATTGGACGCATAACTTATTTGCGCTTCTACTTCTTGACCTTTCAAGTGTCATCAGAAGATAATTAGACACCCACGCAATAGCAATGGGAGATTTTAACACCCCACCGTCAACATGAAACAGATCAACGAGACAGAAAGTTGAAAAGGATATCCAGGAACAGAACTTAGCTCTGCACCAAGCAGACCGAATAGACATCTACATTAACTCTCCACCCCAAATCAACAGAATATACATTCTTCTCAGCACCACATCACACTTATTCCAAAACTGACCACATAGTTGGAAGGAAAGCACTCCTCCGCAAATGCAAAAGAACAGAAATTACAACCAACTGTCTCTCAGACCACAGGGCAGTCAAACTGGACCTCAGGATGAAGAAACTCACTCAAAACCGCTCAACTACACGGAAACGGAGCAATCTGCTCCTGAGTGACTACTGGGTACATAGCGAAATGAAGACAGAATAAAGATGTTCTTTGAAACCAATGAGAACAAAGACACAACATACCAGAATCTCTGGGATACATTGAAAGCAGTGTGTAGAGGGAAACATAGCATTAAATGCCCACAAGAGAAAGCAGGAAAGATCTAAAATGGACACCCTCACGTCCCAATTCAAAGAACCAGGGAAGCAAGAGCAAACACAATGTCTGAATCAGTCAGTCAACTTCCAACAGGGCTCCAAGAGAGAATGAACCACCATGCCTCTTTAAATCCACGTTTCTATTTGGAATCTTCAATGAGAGATGAGACACTAAGCAGCTAGTTTTGGTGGAATGGCTGATTTTGTCAATGTTTTCGGTGTGTGAGTGTGTGTGTGTGTGTATGTATAGATAACTAAATTAAACTGATAATCTGGATGCTTACATTTCCATTCATTTAATTTGTGTATGTGAGCCCACGCACACGTATATACACACACACTAACACTTCCAGAACACTGACTTAGTGAAGAACTGGATTTCCAGTGTGTCAGACAAATTTCAGAAAGCGCTGAAGAAGGGCATTTCTGATGGATTTCACCGTTCCTGGAATTTTACTTTCCTTTATAACTTAGAGTTCTTCTCTGGAGATTTAATAGATAAAAGTCTTTTGCAGTGTACGTTATTTCATTTTATTTTTATAATTTATTTAAATTGTCATTTTAAATTGACAAATAAAAATGATATATATTTATGGTGTACAACATGATGTTTCATATATGTATACATTGTGGAATGACACAAAAATCAAGCTAATTAACACATTCGTTTCCTCACATACTGATTTTATGGTGATGAGAACATGTTTCAAATCTACTCTGATAGCACATTTCAAGTATACAGTACATAGTTACCCACTGTAGTTGCCGTGCTGTTCAACATATCTCTAGAACTATTCGTATCTGAAATTTTGTATCATTAGACTAACATCTCCCAATCCCTCCCCGGCCCCTGCCTCGGGTAAGCAGCGTTCTGCTCTCTACGACTCTGAGTTCCACTTTTTTACATTGCACATAGAAGTGAGATCGTGCAGTATTTGTATTTCTGTGTTTGCTTTTTAAAACTTTATGATGTATTGATGTATTTTTTCAGACAGTGTCGGAGTCTGTCACCAAGGCTGGAGTACAGTGACACAAACACGGCTCACCACGGCCTCCACCTCCCGGGGTCAAGAGATCCTCCCACTTCAGCCTCCTGAGTAGCTAGGACTACAGGCGTCCAACACCACACCTGGCTAATTTTTGTATTTTTGGTAGAGATGGTTGATCTCCAACTCCTGGGCTCAACTCTTCCTCCTCCCTTCTCCTCCCAAAGTCCTGGGATTACAGGCCTGAGCCACTGTGTCTGGCCTTTGCTTTATTTCACACAGTAGAACATCCTCTAGGCTCATTCATGTTGCTAATGATAAGATTTCTTTCTTTTTCAAGGCTGAATAGGATTCTATTGGATATATGTACCTATATAGATAGAGAGATAGATAGATATACATTTATTATTATTGTTTTGGGGGGGATATGGTTTCGCTCGTGTTCCCCAGGCTGGAGTGCAGTGGCATGATTTCGGCTCACTACAACCTCTGCCTCCCAGGCTGAAGTGATTCTCCTGCCTCAGCTGAGATTAAAGGCATGTCCCATCATGTGCGGCCAATTTTGTGTTTCTAGGAGAGATGGGTTTTCACCATGTTGGCCAGGCTGGTCTCGAACTCCAACAATTCTACTTCAACTCTTTATTGGATACAAATATTTAAGTGTGAGAAACAAGATTTTCAAGAGTGAAAGATTTAAAAACGACTTAATTGTACATCAGTAAGAGGCTGGCTAACTAAATCAGAGTACGTTCATCCTTACAGAAGAATACTATGCAGCTAGAACAAAACCAAATGGAGGAAACTCTTCCAAATGGTAACTTGGAATGATGTTCAAGACTTATTGTAAAATAAGTTTACAGTAAGGTGTAAGGTACCTTATGGCAAAATTCTCTCAGAAATGTGTGTGTGTGGATTTCAAGTCATCCCAGTCCTAGAACATTGTGCTCTTTAGAGATGCCATACCTGTCTTTCCCTTTGTAATATCAAAGCAGTAATATCTTCTCTGGAGGCTTGTTGGGTGAATTGAATGGAAGAAAGTTAAGGAGGTACCAGAACCATTGCTGTTTCCCCTCCATAGCCCTGCCACCCACTAAAGAAAGTTGGATGAGATTACTTAATGATTTCCCATTAAGTTGTATTTCCAAATATCATGATTACCATTTGAATGTAGTTGGTATGGAGCTTCGTGAGTGTGTGCTTCGTTTATTATGCATCACGTTCAGCTCCTTGTTATTTGCCTCCTACTTATCATAGTAAAACTCTACTCCTCTACTCCGAGGAGCCCCCACCATCCGTATCGTCACTTTCCGGCCCAGCACTCTTCATGCTCGTTCGTTTAAAGCATTCTACATTGGGCAAATGAATCTTGGAAGGCAAAAGCTACTGAATTTAGCGAGTTTGTGGAGGCGTTCCCACCGATCAGCCAGGTGGAGTTCCACACACCCGATGACTGCACAACTCCTATAAGGCAGCAATAAGCTGCAAACCCAGACGGCCACTCTTCTCACCCCTCGTCCCTTTGCTGTTCTGGATAATGAGGTCAATAGTCAACTAGGCAACTTGCAAAACTAACTGAAATTGGGAAAGGCCTTCCGGCTCGTGACTAGCCGAGGTCCACCTGGCCCCAATAAGCTGCTGAACAAGAAGGGCTGCCAGAAATTTCCCCCTAGGGAATTTGGTGGAGACGAAGACCTGCTCACTGGACAACGGTTCCTCCCAGGATACCCCCAAGCTGAAGAAGCGGGCTCTGAGCCACCCCCTTTCACCCTCCTTTTCCCCACCCTGGCCTGGTGAAGGTGCGCGTCAGGATGTGGACTACTGAGCTCTAAAGAAATAAATCCTTCCACTTTGACCCCACGGAGGATTGCCTGTGCGGATCTTCAACGAGTCTACCAGTGTCTAGACACGGGAGCAGTTCTGTCTGGCACAGCAGCTCCCTCAAGGAAGACAAGAGTGAGGAGAAAGGAAACTCAAGTCTGACCATTCTGTCCTGGGAGACAAGAGGAGGATCTCATCTCTCATCTTTCCAAGCAAGGCAACGAGACTTTCTCTCATCTTTCCAAGCAAGGCAAGGAGACTTTTTTTCATGAGGAAACAAAAAGAAGTTGGAAGGAACGAAACCAGCCTGGAAGGTGAATTCCTAAGGATTGCCCATTGAAACTGACAAAATGGCCCTTGTTTGACGAGAGGAATGAGCAGAGCATTGATGTGGTCAAAAAGGACTCGAGTGAGACTTTCCCAGCATGTTTCTACCAAAGCTTTGTCTAAGTTTCGCAAAACACTCTCCTAATAAGCAGATGTTTGGCTCTTCAGAAAGTCAACATGCAAAATGCCTTGAGCGTCCCATAACACTGATGCCATGATGTTGCCTTTGGTCTGCCCTCCTTTTCCTTTGACTGGACCACTGCCATCTCTTGGTAGCCATCGCTTTGATGACGCTTTGTCTTCAGGATCATATTGGCAAAGCCATGTTCCAAATTCCGGTTACAATTTGTCAAACAGGTGCCCCAGGATCGTGATCCCTCCTGTTGAAAATTTCCACTGATAGCTCTCGTCGTCACTGCGGCTGATCTGGGCACAATGATTTTCACAGCCACTGCAGGATTCATCTTCCACATCTTCTCATCTCTTCTTGAAACAAGCCATACCTCCGTAAAGAGTTGATTTCTTTGGGCTAGTGTCCTTAGAAGCTTTTCTTCAAACATCAATGATTTCTTCATTCTTCCACCCAAGCTTCACCGTCAATTGGATGTTTGCTCTTGCTGCAATTTTAGCGGAATTCAAGTTGCACTGATAGGAGGCCTTTTCAGTGGATGTCTCATCCTTCTTAGTGCCTCCAATGAGATCCAGTTCAGAAAGGTTGTAAGAAGTTAGTACATGTTTATTTTAGTGAAAACGAATTGAAATCCATGCATAGATTTCTCACCATGTACATTTTCTATGAACTTTCGGAAGACCCCCTGTACTGAATATTGCCCAAATCCTGGGAAAGAAGTGGATGCGGTCCACTTCCTGTCTTCAGTTTGCCCACAGTGGAGGAGTGCACAGAGCAGGGAAAGGCAGCCCCAGAGAGAGGCATGCCCTCCAGCATGCAGCAGACTGCTGGCCCAGTCCTGGCTCCATGGGTTGCTGTGTGGGCCCAGCAAGCTGACCAACCTCCCTGAACCTTAATTTAATCCTAGGTAGCCCAATTCCACTCGCTATTATAGGACTGCTGTGCAGGGACAGTCAATTAACTTAAGAAAAGGAACCTAGCTCCAAGGTTGGCAACCGGGAATTCCAGTTGATTCCATGGGCGGACCCCCTGAGGAATTCCCAAGCTGAAGTCTCGTGGAAGATGAGGTTCAGTGTGACTAGACTGAAGCACCAATCCAATGAAGGGGAAGTCCCACCCACTCTGCCCTCTGCCTGTATAAAGGTGAGGCGGGGCGGCCGCGCCACTCATTGAAGCCGCCAGTTGGGAGAGGAGCAGAGCCAGGCCGGTGCTCCCGAAGGCAGCAAGATGTTGCGAGCCACAGCTCCCTGCTGGTTCCCACCTGCATACCCAGAAGCTAAGAAGGTGGCCGAGGAGGCGGCCCACGAGGCAAGCCGCCATTTGGGAGAGGAGCAGAGCCAGGTCAGTGTTCCCGAAGGCAGCAAGATGTTGCGAGCCACAGCTCCCTGCTGGTTCCCACCTGCATGCCCAGAAGCCAAGAAGGTGGCCGAGGAGGCGGCCCTCGAGGCAAGCCGCCAGTTGGGAGAGGAGCAGAGCCAGGCCGGTGCTCCCGAAGGCAGCAAGATGTTGCGAGCCACAGCTCCCTGCTGGTTCCCACCTGCATACCCAGAAGCTAAGAAGGTGGCCGAGGAGGCGCCCCACGAGGCAAGCCGCCATTTGGGAGTGGAGCAGAGCCAGGTCGGTGTTCCCGAAGGCAGCAAGATGTTGCGAGCCACAGCTCCCTGCTGGTTCCCTCCTGCATACCCAGAAGCCAAGAAGGTGGCCGAAGAGGCGGCCCTCGAGGCTCCAGAATTCCCACTGCCCTCTCATCAGCCTGCCCAGAGCTTCGGGCTCTGCGTGCCCCAGATGCACAACCAGGCCTCAGCACTCGTGGACATCCGGGCGGAGCCCCAGAATAGGGGTCCGGCGGTGCCCCCAGCGTGGCCCAAGATGGCGACGGAGGCGTGGTACTTCCCCGCGCAGAGGGGGTCGGCCTGCTGCTTGCCAGCCGCCCCAAGGCTGACAGAGAGGCCCTGTGGAGTCCGCATCTCAGCCCCCAGGGAGAGGAAGAGGATCGCCCACTTTCCCAGCCCCTGCTTGGTCGCAGGTCGCACCGATGCCAAGAGAACCCGGGTGGCCGGCAGCAGCCAACGCTCCAATGGCTCCAGGGTCGGCACACAGCCACGGAAGACTGGTCGCAACAGACGGGGGAGGGCATGCAAGACCTCCACCACACTCAGCTCTAAGCGAATCGTCCGTCGTCCATCCTTACCGACTTGGAAGAAACCCATTATCCTCCGAAGGTCTCGCTGCCAAGTCCCCACCGTCATCCGCCGAGGCTATCTCCAACTGTTCACCAAAGAGTGTCTCAAGTTCTGCGCCTCCAAGCAGGAGGCCGAGGAGAAGGCGCTGAACGAGGAGAAGGTGGCCTACGACTGCAGCCCCAAGAAGAACATGTACCTGAATGTGGTCCTGAACACCCTCAAGAGACTGAAGGGCCTGACCCCCAGCTCCATGCCGGGCCTCAGCAGGGCCGCCCTGTACAGCCGCCTCCAGGAGTTCCTGCTCACCCAGGACCAGCTCAAGGAGAACGGCTACCCCTTCCCGCACCCCGAGCGGCCCGGAGGCGCCGTCCTCTTCACTGGCCAGGGGAAGGGGCCCGGCGACTCCTCCTGCAGGGTCTGCTGCCGTTGTGGCACCGACTACCTGGTGTCCTCCTCGGGCCGCTGTCTACGCGACCAGTTGTGTTATTATCACTGGGGGCGGGTCCGCTCCAGCCAAGTGGCTGGAGGCCGGGTTCGCCAGTACACCTGCTGTGCAGCTGCTCCTGGCTCAGTGGGCTGCCAGGTGGCAAAGCAGCACGTGCGGGACGGCCGCAAGGAGAGCCTCCATGGCTTCGTGAAGACCTTCAAGAAAGAGTTTTCCACAGACGCTTATCCAGGAATCTACGCCTTGGACTGTGAGATGTGCTACACCACGCATGGCCTGGAGCTGACCCGCGTCACCGTGGTGGACGCCGACATGCAAGTGGTGTACGACACCTTCGTCAAGCCCGACAACGAGATCGTGGACTACAACACCAGGTTTTCCGGAGTGACCGAGGCCGACGTCGCCAAGACGAGCGTCACGTTGCCCGAAGTCCAAGCCATCCTGCTGAGCTTTTTCAGCGCCCAAACCATCCTCATCGGGCACAGCCTGGAGAGCGATCTGCTGGCCCTCAAGCTGATCCACAGCACCGTGGTGGACACGGCCGTGCTCTTCCCGCACTACCTGGGTTTCCCCTACAAGCGTTCCCTCAGGAATCTCGCGGCCGACTACCTGGGACAGATCATCCAGGACAGCCAGGACGGCCACAACTCCAGCGAGGACGCAAACGCCTGCCTGCAGCTGGCGATGTGGAAGGTTCGACAGCGCGCCCAGATCCAGCCACGCCACCGGTCCGCCTCTCCCGCCGCCCTGGCCTGTCCTGAGCCCCAGGCCTCTTCCCAAACTGACATCGATCCCGAGAGCTAGCCCTGTCCACCTCGCCGCAAAGCGAAAGAAACTGGAGCAGCCGGCGGCAGGAGAGGGCCAAAAGCCAAGACTAACCCCGACCCCGGACTCCCAGTCCCCCGGAGTCCCTGCCGCGGGCCGTCGTCCCTGTCCCCATCCCTCTGCCCCTCCCAGACCTCTGTCCTTCCACCAATGGGCTCCCCGAGGCCCCAGCCGCCACTCCCAGTCCCCGGAGACCCTGCCGCCGCCCCTGGCGCCTGTGCCCATCCCTCTGCCCCTCCCAGACCTCTGGCCTTCCACCACTAGCCTCCCCCAGCCCACCTGGACTACCGCGGCCTCTGACAACAAGGCCAGCCCCCAGGCCCACCAGCCTCCTGATCGTCTTCGTTCTTGGGCCTCTTCCCCTTCTGTGGGGCTGTCTGAACCTCCCCTCCCCCACCCGATTTTTCCCCCGCCCCCGGGGCAGGCGCAGAATAAATGTCTGTATGAAGTTAAAAATTAAAAATAAAAAAAAAGCTAAAAACAACTGAAAGTCCTTTGCTTTTGAATGTGCGCTTACCTGGTTTTCTCTAGAGGCACCACTGTGAGGTGGCTCAAGCGCTTAGGCTCTGGAGTTAGACATCTGGGTTCCCATTCCAATTCCACCACTTACTAGCTTTGTCATATTGGACGCATAACTTATTTGCGCTTCTACTTCTTGACCTTTCAAGTGTCATCAGAAGATAATTAGACACCCACGCAATAGCAATGGGAGATTTTAACACCCCACCGTCAACATGAAACAGATCAACGAGACAGAAAGTTGAAAAGGATATCCAGGAACAGAACTTAGCTCTGCACCAAGCAGACCGAATAGACATCTACATTAACTCTCCACCCCAAATCAACAGAATATACATTCTTCTCAGCACCACATCACACTTATTCCAAAACTGACCACATAGTTGGAAGGAAAGCACTCCTCCGCAAATGCAAAAGAACAGAAATTACAACCAACTGTCTCTCAGACCACAGGGCAGTCAAACTGGACCTCAGGATGAAGAAACTCACTCAAAACCGCTCAACTACACGGAAACGGAGCAATCTGCTCCTGAGTGACTACTGGGTACATAGCGAAATGAAGACAGAATAAAGATGTTCTTTGAAACCAATGAGAACAAAGACACAACATACCAGAATCTCTGGGATACATTGAAAGCAGTGTGTAGAGGGAAACATAGCATTAAATGCCCACAAGAGAAAGCAGGAAAGATCTAAAATGGACACCCTCACGTCCCAATTCAAAGAACCAGGGAAGCAAGAGCAAACACAATGTCTGAATCAGTCAGTCAACTTCCAACAGGGCTCCAAGAGAGAATGAACCACCATGCCTCTTTAAATCCACGTTTCTATTTGGAATCTTCAATGAGAGATGAGACACTAAGCAGCTAGTTTTGGTGGAATGGCTGATTTTGTCAATGTTTTCGGTGTGTGAGTGTGTGTGTGTGTGTATGTATAGATAACTAAATTAAACTGATAATCTGGATGCTTACATTTCCATTCATTTAATTTGTGTATGTGAGCCCACACACACGTATATACACACACACTAACACTTCCAGAACACTGACTTAGTGAAGAACTGGATTTCCAGTGTGTCAGACAAATTTCAGAAAGCGCTGAAGAAGGGCATTTCTGATGGATTTCACCGTTCCTGGAATTTTACTTTCCTTTATAACTTAGAGTTCTTCTCTGGAGATTTAATAGATAAAAGTCTTTTGCAGTGTACGTTATTTCATTTTATTTTTATAATTTATTTAAATTGTCATTTTAAATTGACAAATAAAAATGATATATATTTATGGTGTACAACATGATGTTTCATATATGTATACATTGTGGAATGACACAAAAATCAAGCTAATTAACACATTCGTTTCCTCACATACTGATTTTATGGTGATGAGAACATGTTTCAAATCTACTCTGATAGCACATTTCAAGTATACAGTACATAGTTACCCACTGTTGTTGCCGTGCTGTTCAACATATCTCTAGAACTATTCGTATCTGAAATTTTGTATCATTAGACTAACATCTCCCAATCCCTCCCCGGCCCCTGCCTCGGGTAAGCAGCGTTCTGCTCTCTACGACTCTGAGTTCCACTTTTTTACATTGCACATAGAAGTGAGATCGTGCAGTATTTGTATTTCTGTGTTTGCTTTTTAAAACTTTATGATGTATTGATGTATTTTTTCAGACAGTGACGGAGTCTGTCACCAAGGCTGGAGTACAGTGACACAAACACGGCTCACCACGGCCTCCACCTCCCGGGGTCAAGAGATCCTCCCACTTCAGCCTCCTGAGTAGCTAGGACTACAGGCGTCCAACACCACACCTGGCTAATTTTTGTATTTTTTGTAGAGATGGTTGATCTCCAACTCCTGGGCTCAACTCTTCCTCCTCCCTTCTCCTCCCAAAGTCCTGGGATTACAGGCCTGAGCCACTGTGTCTGGCCTTTGCTTTATTTCACACAGTAGAACATCCTCTAGGCTCATTCATGTTGCTAATGATAAGATTTCTTTCTTTTTCAAGGCTGAATAGGATTCTATTGGATATATGTACCTATATAGATAGAGAGATAGATAGATATACATTTATTATTATTGTTTTGGGGGGGATATGGTTTCGCTCGTGTTCCCCAGGCTGGAGTGCAGTGGCATGATTTCGGCTCACTACAACCTCTGCCTCCCAGGCTGAAGTGATTCTCCTGCCTCAGCTGAGATTAAAGGCATGTCCCATCATGTGCGGCCAATTTTGTGTTTCTAGGAGAGATGGGTTTTCACCATGTTGGCCAGGCTGGTCTCGAACTCCAACAATTCTACTTCCACTCTTTATTGGATACAAATATTTATGTGTGAGAAACAAGATTTTCAAGAGTGAAAGATTTAAAAACGACTTAATTGTACATCAGTAAGAGGCTGGCTAACTAAATCAGAGTACGTTCATCCTTACAGAAGAATACTATGCAGCTAGAACAAAACCAAATGGAGGAAACTCTTCCAAATGGTAACTTGGAATGATGTTCAAGACTTATTGTAAAATAAGTTTACAGTAAGGTGTAAGGTACCTTATGGCAAAATTCTCTCAGAAATGTGTGTGTGTGGATTTCAAGTCATCCCAGTCCTAGAACATTGTGCTCTTTAGAGATGCCATACCTGTCTTTCCCTTTGTAATATCAAAGCAGTAATATCTTCTCTGGAGGCTTGTTGGGTGAATTTAATGGAAGAAAGTTAAGGAGGTACCAGAACCATTGCTGTTTCCCCTCCATAGCCCTGCCACCCACTAAAGAAAGTTGGATGAGATTACTTAATGATTTCCCATTAAGTTGTATTTCCAAATATCATGATTACCATTTGAATGTAGTTGGTATGGAGCTTCGTGAGTGTGTGCTTCGTTTATTATGCATCACGTTCAGCTCCTTGTTATTTGCCTCCTAGTTATCATAGTAAAACTCTACTCCTCTACTCCGAGGAGCCCCCACCATCCGTATCATCACTTTCCGGCCCAGCACTCTTCATGCTCGTTCGTTTAAAGCATTCTACATTGGGCAAATGAATCTTGGAAGGCAAAAGCTACTGAATTTAGCGAGTTTGTGGAGGCGTTCCCACCGATCAGCCAGGTGGAGTTCCACACACCCGATGACTGCACAACTCCTATAAGGCAGCAATAAGCTGCAAACCCAGACGGCCACTCTTCTCACCCCTCGTCCCTTTGCTGTTCTGGATAATGAGGTCAATAGTCAACTAGGCAACTTGCAAAACTAACTGAAATTGGGAAAGGCCTTCCGGCTCGTGACTAGCCGAGGTCCACCTGGCCCCAATAAGCTGCTGAACAAGAAGGGCTGCCAGAAATTTCCCCCTAGGGAATTTGGTGGAGACGAAGACCTGCTCACTGGACAACGGTTCCTCCCAGGATACCCCCAAGCTGAAGAAGCGGGCTCTGAGCCACCCCCTTTCACCCTCCTTTTCCCCACCCTGGCCTGGTGAAGGTGCGCGTCAGGATGTGGACTACTGAGCTCTAAAGAAATAAATCCTTCCACTTTGACCCCACGGAGGATTGCCTGTGCGGATCTTCAACGAGTCTACCAGTGTCTAGACACGGGAGCAGTTCTGTCTGGCACAGCAGCTCCCTCAAGGAAGACAAGAGTGAGGAGAAAGGAAACTCAAGTCTGACCATTCTGTCCTGGGAGACAAGAGGAGGATCTCATCTCTCATCTTTCCAAGCAAGGCAACGAGACTTTCTCTCATCTTTCCAAGCAAGGCAAGGAGACTTTTTTTCATGAGGAAACAAAAAGAAGTTGGAAGGAACGAAACCAGCCTGGAAGGTGAATTCCTAAGGATTGCCCATTGAAACTGACAAAATGGCCCTTGTTTGACGAGAGGAATGAGCAGAGCATTGATGTGGTCAAAAAGGACTCGAGTGAGACTTTCCCAGCATGTTTCTACCAAAGCTTTGTCTAAGTTTCACAAAACACTCTCCTAATAAGCAGATGTTTGGCTCTTCAGAAAGTCAACATGCAAAATGCCTTGAGCGTCCCATAACACTGATGCCATGATGTTGCCTTTGGTCTGCCCTCCTTTTCCTTTGACTGGACCACTGCCATCTCTTGGTAGCCATCGCTTTGATGACGCTTTGTCTTCAGGATCATATTGGCAAAGCCATGTTCCAAATTCCGGTTACAATTTGTCAAACAGGTGCCCCAGGATCGTGATCCCTCCTGTTGAAAATTTCCACTGATAGCTCTCGTCGTCACTGCGGCTGATCTGGGCACAATGATTTTCACAGCCACTGCAGGATTCATCTTCCACATCTTCTCATCTCTTCTTGAAACAAGCCATACCTCCGTAAAGAGTTGATTTCTTTGGGCTAGTGTCCTTAGAAGCTTTTCTTCAAACATCAATGATTTCTTCATTCTTCCACCCAAGCTTCACCGTCAATTGGATGTTTGCTCTTGCTGCAATTTTAGCGGAATTCAAGTTGCACTGATAGGAGGCCTTTTCAGTGGATGTCTCATCCTTCTTAGTGCCTCCAATGAGATCCAGTTCAGAAAGGTTGTAAGAAGTTAGTACATGTTTATTTTAGTGAAAACGAATTGAAATCCATGCATAGATTTCTCACCATGTACATTTTCTATGAACTTTCGGAAGACCCCCTGTACTGAATATTGCCCAAATCCTGGGAAAGAAGTGGATGCGGTCCACTTCCTGTCTTCAGTTTGCCCACAGTGGAGGAGTGCACAGAGCAGGGAAAGGCAGCCCCAGAGAGAGGCATGACCTCCAGCATGCAGCAGACTGCTGGCCCAGTCCTGGCTCCATGGGTTGCTGTGTGGGCCCAGCAAGCTGACCAACCTCCCTGAACCTTAATTTAATCCTAGGTAGCCCAATTCCACTCGCTATTATAGGACTGCTGTGCAGGGACAGTCAATTAACTTAAGAAAAGGAACCTAGCTCCAAGGTTGGCAACCGGGAATTCCAGTTGATTCCATGGGCGGACCCCCTGAGGAATTCCCAAGCTGAAGTCTCGTGGAAGATGAGGTTCAGTGTGACTAGACTGAAGCACCAATCCAATGAAGGGGAAGTCCCACCCACTCTGCCCTCTGCCTGTATAAAGGTGAGGCGGGGCGGCCGCGCCACTCATTGAAGCCGCCAGTTGGGAGAGGAGCAGAGCCAGGCCGGTGCTCCCGAAGGCAGCAAGATGTTGCGAGCCACAGCTCCCTGCTGGTTCCCACCTGCATACCCAGAAGCTAAGAAGGTGGCCGAGGAGGCGGCCCACGAGGCAAGCCGCCATTTGGGAGAGGAGCAGAGCCAGGTCAGTGTTCCCGAAGGCAGCAAGATGTTGCGAGCCACAGCTCCCTGCTGGTTCCCACCTGCATGCCCAGAAGCCAAGAAGGTGGCCGAGGAGGCGGCCCTCGAGGCAAGCCGCCAGTTGGGAGAGGAGCAGAGCCAGGCCGGTGCTCCCGAAGGCAGCAAGATGTTGCGAGCCACAGCTCCCTGCTGGTTCCCACCTGCATACCCAGAAGCTAAGAAGGTGGCCGAGGAGGCGCCCCACGAGGCAAGCCGCCATTTGGGAGTGGAGCAGAGCCAGGTCGGTGTTCCCGAAGGCAGCAAGATGTTGCGAGCCACAGCTCCCTGCTGGTTCCCTCCTGCATACCCAGAAGCCAAGAAGGTGGCCGAAGAGGCGGCCCTCGAGGCTCCAGAATTCCCACTGCCCTCTCATCAGCCTGCCCAGAGCTTCGGGCTCTGCGTGCCCCAGATGCACAACCAGGCCTCAGCACTCGTGGACATCCGGGCGGAGCCCCAGAATAGGGGTCCGGCGGTGCCCCCAGCGTGGCCCAAGATGGCGACGGAGGCGTGGTACTTCCCCGCGCAGAGGGGGTCGGCCTGCTGCTTGCCAGCCGCCCCAAGGCTGACAGAGAGGCCCTGTGGAGTCCGCATCTCAGCCCCCAGGGAGAGGAAGAGGATCGCCCACTTTCCCAGCCCCTGCTTGGTCGCAGGTCGCACCGATGCCAAGAGAACCCGGGTGGCCGGCAGCAGCCAACGCTCCAATGGCTCCAGGGTCGGCACACAGCCACGGAAGACTGGTCGCAACAGACGGGGGAGGGCATGCAAGACCTCCACCACACTCAGCTCTAAGCGAATCGTCCGTCGTCCATCCTTACCGACTTGGAAGAAACCCATTATCCTCCGAAGGTCTCGCTGCCAAGTCCCCACCGTCATCCGCCGAGGCTATCTCCAACTGTTCACCAAAGAGTGTCTCAAGTTCTGCGCCTCCAAGCAGGAGGCCGAGGAGAAGGCGCTGAACGAGGAGAAGGTGGCCTACGACTGCAGCCCCAAGAAGAACATGTACCTGAATGTGGTCCTGAACACCCTCAAGAGACTGAAGGGCCTGAGCCCCAGCTCCATGCCGGGCCTCAGCAGGGCCGCCCTGTACAGCCGCCTCCAGGAGTTCCTGCTCACCCAGGACCAGCTCAAGGAGAACGGCTACCCCTTCCCGCACCCCGAGCGGCCCGGAGGCGCCGTCCTCTTCACTGGCCAGGGGAAGGGGCCCGGCGACTCCTCCTGCAGGGTCTGCTGCCGTTGTGGCACCGACTACCTGGTGTCCTCCTCGGGCCGCTGTCTACGCGACCAGTTGTGTTATTATCACTGGGGGCGGGTCCGCTCCAGCCAAGTGGCTGGAGGCCGGGTTCGCCAGTACACCTGCTGTGCAGCTGCTCCTGGCTCAGTGGGCTGCCAGGTGGCAAAGCAGCACGTGCGGGACGGCCGCAAGGAGAGCCTCCATGGCTTCGTGAAGACCTTCAAGAAAGAGTTTTCCACAGACGCTTATCCAGGAATCTACGCCTTGGACTGTGAGATGTGCTACACCACGCATGGCCTGGAGCTGACCCGCGTCACCGTGGTGGACGCCGACATGCAAGTGGTGTACGACACCTTCGTCAAGCCCGACAACGAGATCGTGGACTACAACACCAGGTTTTCCGGAGTGACCGAGGCCGACGTCGCCAAGACGAGCGTCACGTTGCCCGAAGTCCAAGCCATCCTGCTGAGCTTTTTCAGCGCCCAAACCATCCTCATCGGGCACAGCCTGGAGAGCGATCTGCTGGCCCTCAAGCTGATCCACAGCACCGTGGTGGACACGGCCGTGCTCTTCCCGCACTACCTGGGTTTCCCCTACAAGCGTTCCCTCAGGAATCTCGCGGCCGACTACCTGGGACAGATCATCCAGGACAGCCAGGACGGCCACAACTCCAGCGAGGACGCAAACGCCTGCCTGCAGCTGGCGATGTGGAAGGTTCGACAGCGCGCCCAGATCCAGCCACGCCACCGGTCTGCCTCTCCCGCCGCCCTGGCCTGTCCTGAGCCCCAGGCCTCTTCCCAAACTGCCATCGATACCGAGAGCTAGCCCTGTCCACCTCGCCGCAAAGCGAAAGAAACTGGAGCAGCCGGCGGCAGGAGAGGGCCAAAAGCCAAGACTAACCCCGACCCCGGACTCCCAGTCCCCCGGAGTCCCTGCCGCGGGCCGTCGTCCCTGTCCCCATCCCTCTGCCCCTCCCAGACCTCTGTCCTTCCACCAATGGGCTCCCCGAGGCCCCAGCCGCCACTCCCAGTCCCCGGAGACCCTGCCGCCGCCCCTGGCGCCTGTGCCCATCCCTCTGCCCCTCCCAGACCACTGGCCTTCCACCACTAGCCTACCCCAGCCCACCTGAACTTCCCCGGCCTCTGACAACAAGGCCAGCCCCCAGGCCCACCAGCCTCCTGATCGTCTTCGTTCTTGGGCCTCTTCCCCTTCTGTGGGGCTGTCTGAACCTCCCCTCCCCCACCCGATTTTTCCCCCGCCCCCGGGGCAGGCGCAGAATAAATGTCTGTATGAAGTTAAAAATTAAAAATAAAAAAAAAGCTAAAAACAACTGAAAGTACTTTGCTTTTGAATGTGCGCTTACCTGGTTTTCTCTAGAGGCACCACTGTGAGGTGGCTCAAGCGCTTAGGCTCTGGAGTTAGACATCTGGGTTCCCATTCCAATTCCACCACTGACTTGCTTTGTCATATTGGACGCATATCTTTTTTGCGCTTCTACTTCTTGATCTTTCAAGTGTCATCAGAAGATAATTAGACACCCACACAATAGCAATGGGAGATTTTAACACCCCACCGTCAACATGAAACAGATCAACGAGACAGAAAGTTGAAAAGGATATCCAGGAACTGAACTTAGCTCTGCACCAAGCAGACCGAATAGACATCTACATTAACTCTCCACCCCAAATCAACAGAATATACATTCTTCTCAGCACCACATCACACTTATTCCAAAACTGACCACATAGTTGGAAGGAAAGCACTCCTCCGCAAATGCAAAAGAACAGAAATTACAACCAACTGTCTCTCAGACCACAGGGCAGTCAAACTGGACCTCAGGATGAAGAAACTCACTCAAAACCGCTCAACTACACGGAAACGGAGCAATCTGCTCCTGAGTGACTACTGGGTACATAGCGAAATGAAGACAGAATAAAGATGTTCTTTGAAACCAATGAGAACAAAGACACAACATACCAGAATCTCTGGGATACATTGAAAGCAGTGTGTAGAGGGAAACATAGCATTAAATGCCCACAAGAGAAAGCAGGAAAGATCTAAAATGGACACCCTCACGTCCCAATTCAAAGAACCAGGGAAGCAAGAGCAAACACAATGTCTGAATCAGTCAGTCAACTTCCAACAGGGCTCCAAGAGAGAATGAACCACCATGCCTCTTTAAATCCACGTTTCTATTTGGAATCTTCAATGAGAGATGAGACACTAAGCAGCTAGTTTTGGTGGAATGGCTGATTTTGTCAATGTTTTCGGTGTGTGAGTGTGTGTGTGTGTGTATGTATAGATAACTAAATTAAACTGATAATCTGGATGCTTACATTTCCATTCATTTAATTTGTGTATGTGAGCCCACGCACACGTATATACACACACACTAACACTTCCAGAACACTGACTTAGTGAAGAACTGGATTTCCAGTGTGTCAGACAAATTTCAGAAAGCGCTGAAGAAGGGCATTTCTGATGGATTTCACCGTTCCTGGAATTTTACTTTCCTTTATAACTTAGAGTTCTTCTCTGGAGATTTAATAGATAAAAGTCTTTTGCAGTGTACGTTATTTCATTTTATTTTTATAATTTATTTAAATTGTCATTTTTAAATTGACAAATAAAAATGATATATATTTATGGTGTACAACATGATGTTTCATATATGTATACATTGTGGAATGACACAAAAATCAAGCTAATTAACACATTCGTTTCCTCACATACTGATTTTATGGTGATGAGAACATGTTTCAAATCTACTCTGATAGCACATTTCAAGTACACAGTACATAGTTACCACTGTAGTTGCCGTGCTGTTCAACATATCTCTAGAACTATTCGTATCTGAAATTTTGTATCATTAGACTAACATCTCCCAATCCCTCCCCGGCCCCTGCCTCGGGTAAGCAGCGTTCTGCTCTCTACGACTCTGAGTTCCACTTTTTTACATTGCACATAGAAGTGAGATCGTGCAGTGTTTGTATTTCTGTGTTTGCTTTTTAAAACTTTGTGATGTATTGATGTATTTTTTCAGACAGTGTCGCAGTCTGTCACCAAGGCTGGAGTACAGTGACACAAACACGGCTCACCACGGCCTCCACCTCCCGGGGTCAAGAGATCCTCCCACTTCAGCCTCCTGAGTAGCTAGGACTACAGGCGTCCAACACCACACCTGGCTAATTTTTGTATTTTTTGTAGAGATGGTTGATCTCCAACTCCTGGGCTCAACTCTTCCTCCTCCCTTCTCCTCCCAAAGTCCTGGGATTACAGGCCTGAGCCACTGTGTCTGGCCTTTGCTTTATTTCACACAGTAGAACATCCTCTAGGCTCATTCTTGTTGCTTAAGATAAGATTTCTTTCTTTTTCAAGGCTGAATAGGATTCTATTGGATATATGTACCTATATAGATAGATAGATAGATAGATATACATTTATTATTATTGTTTTGGGGGGGATATGGTTTCGCTCGTGTTCCCCAGGCTGGAGTGCAGTGGCATGATTTCGGCTCACTACAACCTCTGCCTCCCAGGCTGAAGTGATTCTCCTGCCTCAGCTGAGATTAAGGGCATGTCCCATCATGTGCGGCCAATTTTGTGTTTCTAGGAGAGATGGGTTTTCACCATGTTGGCCAGGCTGGTCTCGAACTCCAACAATTCTACTTCAACTCTTTATTGGATACAAATATTTATGTGTGAGAAACAAGATTTTCAAGAGTGAAAGATTTAAAAACGACTTAATTGTACATCAGTAAGAGGCTGGCTAACTAAATCAGAGTACGTTCATCCTTACAGAAGAATACTATGCAGCTAGAACAAAACCAAATGGAGGAAACTCTTCCAAATGGTAACTTGGAATGATGTTCAAGACTTATTGTAAAATAAGTTTACAGTAAGGTGTAAGGTACCTTATGGCAAAATTCTCTCAGAAATGTGTGTGTGGATTTCAAGTCATCCCGGTCCTAGAACATTGTTCTCTTTAGAGATGCCATACCTGTCTTTCCCTTTGTAATATCAAAGCAGTAATATCTTCTCTGGAGGCTTGTTGGGTGAATTTAATGGAAGAAAATTAAGGAGGTAGCAGAACCATTGCTGTTTCCCCTCCATAGCCCTGCCACCCACTAAAGAAAGTTGGATGAGATTACTTAATGATTTCCCATTAAGTTGTATTTCCAAATATCATGATTACCATTTGAATGTAGTTGGTATGGAGCTTCGTGAGTGTGTGCTTCGTTTATTATGCATCACGTTCAGCTCCTTGTTATTTGCCTCCTAGTTATCATAGTAAAACTCTACTCCTCTACTCCTAGGAGCCCCTACCATCCGTATCGTCACTTTCCGGCCCAGCACTCTTCATGCTCGTTCGTTTAAAGCATTCTACATTGGGCAAATGAATCTTGGAAGGCAAAAGCTACTGAATTTAGCGAGTTTGTGGAGGCGTTCCCACCGATCAGCAAGGTGGAGTTCCACACACCCGATGACTGCACAACTCCTATAAGGCAGCAATATGCTGCAAACCCAGACGGCCACTCTTCTCACCCCTCGTCCCTTTGCTGTTCTGGATAATGAGGTCAATAGTCACCTAGGCAACTTGCAAAACTAACTGAAATGGAGAAAGGCCTTCCGGCTGGTGACTAGCCGAGGTCCACCTGGCCCCAATAAGCTGCTGAACAAGAAGGGCTGCCAGAAATTTCCCCCTAGGGAATTTGGTGGAGTCGAAGACCTGCTCACTGGACAACGGTTCCTCCCAGGATACCCCAAAGCTGAAGAAGCGGGCTCTGAGCCACCCCCTTTCACCCTCCTTTTCCCCACCCTGGCCTGCTGAAGGTGCGCATCAGGATGTGGACTACTGAGCCCTAAAGAAACAAGTCCTTCCACTTTGACCCCACGGAGGATTGCCTGTGCGGATCTTCAACGAGTCTACCAGTGTCTAGACACGGGAGCAGTTCTGTCTGGCACAGCAGCTCCCTCAAGGAAGACAAGAGTGAGGAGAAAGGAAACTCAAGTCTGACCATTCTGTCCTGGGAGACAAGAGGAGGATCTCATCTCTCATCTTTCCAAGCAAGGCAACGAGACTTTCTCTCATCTTTCCAAGCAAGGCAAGGAGACTTTTTCTCATGAGGAAACAAAAAGAAGTTGGAAGGAACGAAACCAGCCTGGAAGGTGAACTCCTAAGGATTGCCCATTGAAACTGACAAAATGGCCCTTGTTTGACGAGAGGAATGAGCAGAGCATTGATGTGGTCAAAAAGGACTCGAGTGAGACTTTCCCAGCATGTTTCTACCAAAGCTTTGTCTAAGTTTCGCAAAACACTCTCCTAATAAGCAGATGTTTGGCTCTTCAGAAAGTCAACATGCAAAATGCCTTGAGCGTCCCATAACACTGATGCCATGATGTTGCCTTTGGTCTGCCCTCCTTTTCCTTTGACTGGACCACTGCCATCTCTTGGTAGCCATCGCTTTGATGACGCTTTGTCTTCAGGATCATATTGGCAAAGCCATGTTCCAAATTCCGGTTACAATTTGTCAAACAGGTGCCCCAGGATCGTGATCCCTCCTGTTGAAAATTTCCACTGATAGCTCTCGTCGTCACTGCAGCCGATCTGGGCACAATGGTTTTCACAGCCACTGCAGGATTCATCTTCCACATCTTCTCTTCTCTTCTTGAAACAAGCCATACCTCCGTAAAGAGTTGATTTCTTTGGGCTAGTGTCCTTAGAAGCTTTTCTTCAAACATCAATGATTTCTTCATTCTTCCACCCAAGCTTCACCGTCAATTGGATGTTTGCTCTTGCTGCAATTTTAGCGGAATTCAAGTTGCACTGATAGGAGGCCTTTTCAGTGGATGTCTCATCCTTCTTAGTGCCTTCAATGAGATCCAGTTCAGAAAGGTTGTAAGAAGTTAGTACATGTTTATTTTAGTGAAAACGAATTGAAATCCATGCATAGATTTCTCACCATGTACATTTTCTATGAACTTTCGGAAGACCCCCTGTACTGAATATTGCCCAAATCCTGGGAGAGAATTGGATGCGGTCCACTTCCTGTCTTCAGTTTGCCCACAGTGGAGGAGTGCACAGAGCAGGGAAAGGCAGCCCCAGAGAGAGGCATGCCCTCCAGCATGCAGCAGACTGCTGGCCCAGTCCTGGCTCCATGGGTTGCTGTGTGGGCCCAGCAAGCTGACCAACCTCCCTGAACCTTAATTTAATCCTAGGTAGCCCAATTCCACTCGCTATTATAGGACTGCTGTGCAGGGACAGTCAATTAACTTAAGAAAAGGAACGTAGCTCCAAGGTTGGCAACCGGGAATTCCAGTTGATTCCATGGGCGGACCCCCTGAGGAATTCCCAAGCTGAAGTCTCGTGGAAGATGAGGTTCAGTGGGACTAGACTGAAGCACCAATCCAATGAAGGGGAAGTCCCACCCACTCTGCCCTGTGCCTGTATAAAGGTGAGGCGGGGCGGCCGCGCCACTCATTGAAGCCGCCAGTTGGGAGAGGAGCAGAGCCAGGCCGGTGCTCCCGAAGGCAGCATGATGTTGCGAGCCGCAGCTCCCTGCTGGTTCCCACCTGCATATCCAGAAGCTAAGAAGGTGGCCGAGGAGGCGGCCCACGAGGCAAGCCGCCATTTGGGAGAGGAGCAGAGCCAGGTCGGTGTTCCCGAAGGCAGCAAGATGTTGCGAGCCACAGCTCCCTGCTGGTTCCCACCTGCATGCCCTGAAGCCATGAAGGTGGCCGAGGAGGAGGCCCTCGAGGCAAGCCGCCAGTTGGGAGAGGAGCAGAGCCAGGCCGGTGCTCCCGAAGGCAGCAAGATGTTGCGAGCCACAGCTCCCTGCTGGTTCCCACCTGCATACCCAGAAGCTAAGAAGGTGGCCGAGGAGGCGCCCCACGAGGCAAGCCGCCATTTGGGAGTGGAGCAGAGCCAGGTCGGTGTTCCCGAAGGCAGCAAGATGTTGCGAGTCACAGCTCCCTGCTGGTTCCCTCCTGCATACCCAGAGGCTAAGAATGTGGCCGAGGAGGCGGCCCTCGAGGCTCCAGAATTCCCACTGCCCTCTCATCAGCCTGCCCAGAGCTTCGGGCTCTGCGTGCCCCAGATGCACAACCAGGCCTCAGCACTCGTGGACATCCGGGCGGAGCCCCAGAATAGGGGTCCGGCGGTGCCCCCAGCGTGGCCCAAGATGGCGACGGAGGCGTGGTACTTCCCCGCGCAGAGGGGGTCGGCCTGCTGCTTGCCAGCCGCCCCAAGGCTGACAGAGAGGCCCTGTGGAGTCCGCATCTCAGCCCCCAGGGAGAGGAAGAGGATCGCCCGCTTTCCCAGCCCCTGCTTGGTCGCAGGTCGCACCGATGCCAAGAGAACCCGGGTGGCCGGCAGCAGCCAACGCTCCAATGGCTCCAGGGTCGGCACACAGCCACGGAAGACTGGTCGCAACAGACGGGGGAGGGCATGCAAGACCTCAACCACACTCAG
Organism: Pongo pygmaeus; assembly: GCF_028885625.2. Classification (NCBI taxonomy): domain Eukaryota; kingdom Metazoa; phylum Chordata; class Mammalia; order Primates; family Hominidae; genus Pongo; species Pongo pygmaeus. The sequence goes on from NC_072380.2 coordinate 54,610,477, forward strand.
CTCTAAGCAAATCGTCCGTCGTCCATCCTTACCGACTTGGAAGAAACCCATTATCCTCCGAAGGTCTCGCTGCCAAGTCCCCACCGTCATCCGCCGAGGCTATCTCCAACTGTTCACCAAAGAGTGTCTCAAGTTCTGCGCCTCCAAGGAAGAGGCCGAGGAGAAGGCGCTGAACGAGGAGAAGGTGGCCTACGACTGCAGCCCCAACAAGAACATGTACCTGAATGTGGTCCTGAACACCCCCAAGAGACTGAAGGGCCTGACCCCCAGCTCCATGCCGGGCCTCAGCAGGGCCGCCCTGTACAGCCGCCTCCAGGAGTTCCTGCTCACCCAGGACCAGCTCAAGGAGAACGGCTACCCCTTCCCGCACCCCGAGCGGCCCGGAGGCGCCGTCCTCTTCACTGGCCAGGGGAAGGGGCCCGGCGACTCCTCCTGCAGGGTCTGCTGCCGTTGTGGCACCGACTACCTGGTGTCCTCCTCGGGCCGCTGTCTACGCGACCAGTTGTGTTATTATCACTGGGGGCGGGTCCGCTCCAGCCAAGTGGCTGCAGGCCGGGTTAGCCAGTACACCTGCTGTGCAGCTGCTCCTGGCTCAGTGGGCTGCCAGGTGGCAAAGCAGCACGTGCGGGACGGCCGCAAGGAGAGCCTCCATGGCTTCGTGAAGACCTTCAAGAAAGAGTTTTCCACAGACGCTTATCCAGGAATCTGCGCCTTGGACTGTGAGATGTGCTACACCACGCATGGCCTGGAGCTGACCCGCGTCACCGTGGTGGACGCCGACATGCAAGTGGTGTACGACACCTTCGTCAAGCCCGACAACGAGATCGTGGACTACAACACCAGGTTTTCCGGAGTGACCGAGGCCGACGTCGCCAAGACGAGCGTCACGTTGCCCGAAGTCCAAGCCATCCTGCTGAGCTTTTTCAGCGCCCAAACCATCCTCATCGGGCACAGCCTGGAGAGCGATCTGCTGGCCCTCAAGCTGATCCACAGCACCGTGGTGGACACGGCCGTGCTCTTCCCGCACTACCTGGGTTTCCCCTACAAGCGTTCCCTCAGGAATCTCGCGGCCGACTACCTGGGACAGATCATCCAGGACAGCCAGGACGGCCACAACTCCAGCGAGGACGCAAACGCCTGCCTGCAGCTGGCGATGTGGAAGGTTCGACAGCGCGCCCAGATCCAGCCACGCCACCGGTCCGCCTCTCCCGCCGCCCTGGCCTGTCCTGAGCCCCAGGCCTCTTCCCAAACTGCCATCGATCCCGAGAGCTAGCCCTGTCCACCTCGCCGCAAAGCGAAAGAAACTGGAGCAGCCGGCGGCAGGAGAGGGCCAAAAGCCAAGACTAACCCCGACCCCGGACTCCCAGTCCCCCGGAGTCCCTGCCGCGGGCCGTCGTCCCTGTCCCCATCCCTCTGCCCCTCCCAGACCTCTGTCCTTCCACCAATGGGCTCCCCGAGGCCCCAGCCGCCACTCCCAGTCCCCGGAGACCCTGCCGCCGCCCCTGGCGCCTGTGCCCATCCCTCTGCCCCTCCCAGACCTCTGGCCTTCCACCACTAGCCTCCCCCAGCCCACCTGGACTTCCCCGGCCTCTGACAACAAGGCCAGCCCCCAGGCCCACCAGCCTCCTGATCGTCTTCGTTCTTGGGCCTCTTCCCCTTCTGTGGGGCTGTCTGAACCTCCCCTCCCCCACCCGATTTTTCCCCCGCCCCCGGGGCAGGCGCAGAATAAATGTCTGTATGAAGTTAAAAATTAAAAATAAAAAAAAAGCTAAAAACAACTGAAAGTGCTTTGCTTTTGAATGTGCGCTTACTGGTTTTCTCTAGAGGCACCACTGTGAGGTGGCTCAAGCGCTTAGGCTCTGGAGTTAGACATCTGGGTTCCCATTCCAATTCCACCACTTACTAGCTTTGTCATATTGGACGCATAACTTTTTTGCGCTTCTACTTCTTGATCTTTCAAGTGTCATCAGAAGATAATTAGACACCCACACAATAGCAATGGGAGATTTTAACACCCCACCGTCAACATGAAACAGATCAACGAGACAGAAAGTTGAAAAGGATATCCAGGAACTGAACTTAGCTCTGCACCAAGCAGACCGAATAGACATCTACATTAACTCTCCACCCCAAATCAACAGAATATACATTCTTCTCAGCACCACATCACACTTATTCCAAAACTGACCACATAGTTGGAAGGAAAGCACTCCTCCGCAAATGCAAAAGAACAGAAATTACAACCAACTGTCTCTCAGACCCCAGGGCAGTCAAACTGGACCTCAGGATGAAGAAACTCACTCAAAACCGCTCAACTACACGGAAACGGAGCAATCTGCTCCTGAGTGACTACTGGGTACATAGCGAAATGAAGACAGAATAAAGATGTTCTTTGAAACCAATGAGAACAAAGACACAACATACCAGAATCTCTGGGATACATTGAAAGCAGTGTGTAGAGGGAAACATAGCATTAAATGCCCACAAGAGAAAGCAGGAAAGATCTAAAATGGACACCCTCACGTCCCAATTCAAAGAACCAGGGAAGCAAGAGCAAACACAATGTCTGAATCAGTCAGTCAACTTCCAAAAGGACTCCAAGAGAGAATGAACCACCATGCCTCTTTAAATCCACGTTTCTATTTGGAATCTTCAATGAGAGATGAGACACTAAGCAGCTAGTTTTGGTGGAATGGCTGATTTTGTCAATGTTTTCGGTGTGTGAGTGTGTGTGTGTGTGTATGTATAGATAACTAAATTAAACTGATAATCTGGATGCTTACATTTCCATTCATTCAATTTGTGTATGTGAGCCCACTCACACATATATACACACACACTAACACTTCCAGAACACTGACTTAGTGAAGAACTGGATTTCCAGTGTGTCAGACAAATTTCAGAAAGCGCTGAAGAAGGGCATTTCTGATGGATTTCACCGTTCCTGGAATTTTACTTTCCTTTATAACTTAGAGTTCTTCTCTGGAGATTTAATAGATAAAAGTCTTTTGCAGTGTACGTTATTTCATTTTATTTTTATAATTTATTTAAATTGTCATTTTAAATTGACAAATAAAAATGATATATATTTATGGTGTACAACATGATGTTTCATATATGTATACATTGTGGAATGACACAAAAATCAAGCTAATTAACACATTCGTTTCCTCACCTACTGATTTTATGGTGATGAGAACATGTTTCAAATCTACTCTGATAGCACATTTCAAGTATACGGTACATAGTTACCACTGTAGTTGCCGTGCTGTTCAACATATCTCTAGAACTATTCGTATCTGAAATTTTGTATCATTAGACTAACATCTCCCAATCCCTCCCCGGCCCCTGCCTCGGGTAAGCAGCGTTCTGCTCTCTACGACTCTGAGTTCCACTTTTTTACATTGCACATAGAAGTGAGATCGCGCAGGATTTGGATTTCTGTGTTTGCTTTTTAAAACTTTGTGATGTATTGATGTATTTTTTCAGACAGTGTCGCAGTCTGTCACCAAGGCTGGAGTACAGTGACACAAACACGGCTCACCACGGCCTCCACCTCCCGGGGTCAAGAGATCCTCCCACTTCAGCCTCCTGAGTAGCTAGGACTACAGGCGTCCAACACCACACCTGGCTAATTTTTGTATTTTTTGTAGAGATGGTTGATCTCCAACTCCTGGGCTCAACTCTTCCTCCTCCCTTCTCCTCCCAAAGTCCTGGGATTAGAGGCCTGAGCCACTGTGTCTGGCCTTTGCTTTATTTCACACAGTAGAACATCCTCTAGGCTCATTCTTGTTGCTTAAGATAAGATTTCTTTCTTTTTCAAGGCTGAATAGGATTCTATTGGATATATGTACCTATATAGATAGATAGATAGATAGATAGACATTTATTATTATTGTTTTGGGGGGGATATGGTTTCGCTCGTGTTCCCCAGGCTGGAGTGCAGTGGCATGATTTCGGCTCACTACAACCTCTGCCTCCCAGGCTGAAGTGATTCTCCTGCCTCAGCTGAGATTAAGGGCATGTCCCATCATGTGCGGCCAATTTTGTGTTTCTAGGAGAGATGGGTTTTCACCATGTTGGCCAGGCTGGTCTCGAACTCCAACAATTCTACTTCAACTCTTTATTGGATACAAATATTTATGTGTGAGAAACAAGATTTTCAAGAGTGAAAGATTTAAAAACGACTTAATTGTACATCAGTAAGAGGCTGGCTAACTAAATCAGAGTACGTTCATCCTTACAGAAGAATACTATGCAGCTAGAACAAAACCAAATGGAGGAAACTCTTCCAAATGGTAACTTGGAATGATGTTCAAGACTTATTGTAAAATAAGTTTACAGTAAGGTGTAAGGTACCTTATGGCAAAATTCTCTCAGAAATGTGTGTGTGGATTTCAAGTCATCCCAGTCCTAGAACATTGTGCTCTTTAGAGATGCCATACCTGTCTTTCCCTTTGTAATATCAAAGCAGTAATATCTTCTCTGGAGGCTTGTTGGGGGAATTTAATGGAAGAAAGTTAAGGAGGTACCAGAACCATTGCTGTTTCCCCTCCATAGCCCTGCCACCCACTAAAGAAAGTTGGATGAGATTACTTAATGATTTCCCATTAAGTTGTAATTCCAAATATCATGATTACCATTTGAATGTACTTGGTATGGAGCTTCGTGAGTGTGTGCTTCGTTTATTATGCATCACGTTCAGCTCCTTGTTATTTGCCTCCTAGTTATCATAGTAAAACTCTACTCCTCTACTCCGAGGAGCCCCTACCATCCGTATCGTCACTTTCCGGCCCAGCACTCTTCATGCTCGTTCGTTTAAAGCATTCTACATTGTGTAAATGAATCTTGGAAGGCAAAAGCTACTGAATTTAGCGAGTTTGTGGAGGCGTTCCCACCGGTCAGCCAGGTGGAGTTCCACACAGCCGATGACTGCACAACTCCTATAAGGCAGCAATATGCTGCAAACCCAGACGGCCACTCTTCTCACCCCTCGTCCCTTTGCTGTTCTGGATAATGAGGTCAATAGTCACCTAGGCAACTGCAAAACTAACTGAAATGGAGAAAAGCCTTCCGGCTGGTGACTAGCCGAGGTCCACCTGGCCCCAATAAGCTGCTGAACAAGAAGGGCTGCCAGAAATTTCCCCCTAGGGAATTTGGTGGAGACGAAGACCTGCTCACTGGACAACGGTTCCTCCCAGGATACCCCCAAGCTGAAGAAGCGGGCTCTGAGCCACCCCCTTTCACCCTCCTTTTCCCCACCCTGGCCTGCTGAAGGTGCGCGTCAGGATGTGGACTACTGAGCCCTAAAGAAATAAGTCCTTCCACTTTGACCCCACGGAGGATTGCCTGTGCGGATCTTCAACGAGTCTACCAGTGTCTAGACACGGGAGAAGTTCTGTCTGGCACAGCAGCTCCCTGAAGGAAGACAAGAGTGAGGAGAAAGGAAACTCAAGTCTGACCATTCTGTCCTGGGAGACAAGAGGAGGATCTCATCTCTCATCTTTCCAAGCAAGGCAACGAGACTTTCTCTCATCTTTCCAAGCAAGGCAAGGAGACTTTTTCTCATGAGGAAACAAAAAGAAGTTGGAAGGAACGAAACCAGCCTGGAAGGTGAATTCCTAAGGATTGCCCATTGAAACTGACAAAATGGCCCTTGTTTGATGAGAGGAATGAGCAGAGCATTGATGTGGTCAAAAAGGACTCGAGTGAGACTTTCCCAGCATGTTTCTACCAAAGCTTTGTCTAAGTTTCGCAAAACACTCTCCTAATAAGCAGATGTTTGGCTCTTCAGAAAGTCAACATGCAAAATGCCTTGAGCGTCCCATAACACTGATGCCATGATGTTGCCTTTGGTCTGCCCTCCTTTTCCTTTGACTGGACCACTGCCATCTCTTGGTAGCCATCGCTTTGATGACGCTTGGTCTTCAGGATCATATTGGCAAAGCCATGTTCCAAATTCCGGTTACAATTTGTCAAAGAGATGCCCCAGGATCGTGATCCCTCCTGTTGAAAATTTCCACTGATAGCTCTCGTCGTCACTGCAGCTGATCTGGGCACAATGGTTTTCACAGCCACTGCAGGATTCATCTTCCACATCTTCTCATCTCTTCTTGAAACAAGCCATACCTCCGTAAAGAGTTGATTTCTTTGGGCTAGTGTCCTTAGAAGCTTTTCTTCAAACATCAATGATTTCTTCATTCTTCCACCCAAGCTTCACCGTCAATTGGATGTTTGCTCTTGCTGCAATTTTAGCGGAATTCAAGTTGCACTGATAGGAGGCCTTTTCAGTGGATGTCTCATCCTTCTTAGTGCCTCCAATGAGATCCAGTTCAGAAAGGTTGTAAGAAGTTAGTACATGTTTATTTTAGTGAAAACGAATTGAAATCCATGCATAGATTTCTCACCATGTACATTTTCTATGAACTTTCGGAAGACCCCCTGTACTGAATATTGCCCAAATCCTGGGAGAGAAGTGGATGCGGTCCACATCCTGTCTTCAGTTTGCCCACAGTGGAGGAGTGCACAGAGCAGGGAAAGGCAACCCCAGAGAGAGGCATGCCCTCCAGCATGCAGCAGACTTCTGGCCCAGTCCTGGCTCCATGGGTTGCTGTGTGGGCCCAGCAAGCTGACCAACCTCCCTGAACCTTAATTTAATCCTAGGTAGCCCAATTCCAGTCGCTATTATAGGACTGCTGTGCAGGGACAGTCAATTAACTTAAGTAAAGGAACCTAGCTCCAAGGTTGGCAACCGGGAATTCCAGTTGATTCCATGGGCGGACCCCCTGAGGAATTCCCAAGCTGAAGTCTCGTGGAAGATGAGGTTCAGTGTGACTAGACTGAAGCACCAATCCAATGAAGGGGAGGTCCCACCCACTCTGCCCTGTGCCTGTATAAAGGTGAGGCGGGGCGGCCGCGCCACTCATTGAAGCCACCAGTTGGGAGAGGAGCAGAGCCAGGCCGGTGCTCCCGAAGGCAGCAACAGGTTGCGACCCACAGCTCCCTGCTGGTTCCCACCTGCATACACAGAAGCTAAGAAGGTGGCCGAGGAGGCGGCCCAAGAGGCAAGTCGCCATTTGGGAGAGGAGCAGAGCCAGGTCGGTGCTCCCGAAGGCAGCAAGATGTTGCGAGCCACAGCTCCCTGCTGGTTCCCACCTGCATGCCCAGAAGCCAAGAGGGTGGCCGAGGAGGCGCCCCACGAGGCAAGCCGCCATTTGGGAGAGGAGCAGAGCCAGGCCGGTGCTCCCGAAGGCAGCAAGATGTTGCGAGCCACAGCTCCCTGCTGGTTCCCTCCTGCATACCCAGAAGCTAAGAAGGTGGCCGAGGAGGCGGCCCTCGAGGCTCCAGAATTCCCACTGCCCTCTCATCAGCCTGCCCAGAGCTTCGGGCTCTGCGTGCCCCAGATGCACAACCAGGCCTCAGCACTCGTGGACATCCGGGCGGAGCCCCAGAATAGGGGTCCGGCGGTGCCCCCAGCGTGGCCCAAGATGGCGACGGAGGCGTGGTACTTCCCCGCGCAGAGGGGGTCGGCCTGCTGCTTGCCGGCCACCCCAAGGCTGACAGAGAGGCCCTGTGGAGTCCGCATCTCAGCCCCCAGGGAGAGGAAGAGGATCGCCCACTTTCCCAGCCCCTGCTTGGTCGCAGGTCGCACCGATGCCAAGAGAACCCGGGTGGCCGGCAGCAGCCAACGCTCCAATGGCTCCAGGGTCGGCACACAGCCACGGAAGACTGGTCGCAACAGACGGGGGAGGGCATGCAAGACCTCCACCACACTCAGCTCTAAGCGAATCGTCCGTCGTCCATCCTTACCGACTTGGAAGAAACCCATTATCCTCCGAAGGTCTGGCTGCCAAGTCCCCACCGTCATCCGCCGAGGCTATCTCCAACTGTTCACCAAAGAGTGTCTCAAGTTCTGCGCCTCCAAGCAGGAGGCCGAGGAGAAGGCGCTGAACGAGGAGAAGGTGGCCTACGACTGCAGCCCCAACAAGAACATGTACCTGAATGTGGTCCTGAACACCCTCAAGAGACTGAAGGGCCTGACCCCCAGCTCCATGCCGGGCCTCAGCAGGGCCGCCCTGTACAGCCGCCTCCAGGAGTTCCTGCTCACCCAGGACCAGCTCAAGGAGAACGGCTACCCCTTCCCGCACCCCGAGCGGCCCGGAGGCGCCGTCCTCTTCACTGGCCAGGGGAAGGGGCCCGGCGACTCCTCCTGCAGGGTCTGCTGCCGTTGTGGCACCGACTACCTGGTGCCCTCCTCGGGCCGCTGTCTACGCGACCAGTTGTGTTATTATCACTGGGGGCGGGTCCGCTCCAGCCAAGTGGCTGCAGGCCGGGTTAGCCAGTACACCTGCTGTGCAGCTGCTCCTGGCTCAGTGGGCTGCCAGGTGGCAAAGCAGCACGTGCGGGACGGCCGCAAGGAGAGCCTCCATGGCTTCGTGAAGACCTTCAAGAAAGAGTTTTCCACAGACGCTTATCCAGGAATCTACGCCTTGGACTGTGAGATGTGCTACACCACGCATGGCCTGGAGCTGACCCGCGTCACCGTGGTGGACGCCGACATGCAAGTGGTGTACGACACCTTCGTCAAGCCCGACAACGAGATCGTGGACTACAACACCAGGTTTTCCGGAGTGACCGAGGCCGACGTCGCCAAGACGAGCGTCACGTTGCCCGAAGTCCAAGCCATCCTGCTGAGCTTTTTCAGCGCCCAAACCATCCTCATCGGGCACAGCCTGGAGAGCGATCTGCTGGCCCTCAAGCTGATCCACAGCACCGTGGTGGACACGGCCGTGCTCTTCCCGCACTACCTGGGTTTCCCCTACAAGCGTTCCCTCAGGAATCTCGCGGCCGACTACCTGGGACAGATCATCCAGGACAGCCAGGACGGCCACAACTCCAGCGAGGACGCAAACGCCTGCCTGCAGCTGGCGATGTGGAAGGTTCGACAGCGCGCCCAGATCCAGCCACGCCACCGGTCCGCCTCTCCCGCCGCCCTGGCCTGTCCTGAGCCCCAGGCCTCTTCCCAAACTGCCATCGATCCCGAGAGCTAGCCCTGTCCACCTCGCCGCAAAGCGAAAGAAACTGGAGCAGCCGGCGGCAGGAGAGGGCCAAAAGCCAAGACTAACCCCGACCCCGGACTCCCAGTCCCCCGGAGTCCCTGCCGCGGGCCGTCGTCCCTGTCCCCATCCCTCTGCCCCTCCCAGACCTCTGTCCTTCCACCAATGGGCTCCCCGAGGCCCCAGCCGCCACTCCCAGTCCCCGGAGACCCTGCCGCCGCCCCTGGCGCCTGTGCCCATCCCTCTGCCCCTCCCAGACCTCTGGCCTTCCACCACTAGCCTCCCCCAGCCCAGCTGGACTTCACCGGCCTCTGACAACAAGGCCAGCCCCCAGGCCCACCAGCCTCCTGATCGTCTTCGTTCTTGGGCCTCTTCCCCTTCTGTGGGGCTGTCTGAACCTCCCCTCCCCCACCCGATTTTTCCCCCGCCCCCGGGGCAGGCGCAGAATAAATGTCTGTATGAAGTTAAAAATTAAAAATAAAAAAAAAGCTAAAAACAACGGAAAGTGCTTTGCTTTTGAATGTGCGCTTACCTGGTTTTCTCTAGAGGCACCACTGTGAGGTGGCTCAAGCGCTTAGGCTCTGGAGTTAGACATCTGGGTTCCCATTCCAATTCCACCACTGACTAGCTTTGTCATATTGGACGCATAACTTTTTTGCGCTTCTACTTCTTGATCTTTCAAGTGTCATCAGAAGATAATTAGACACCCACACAATAGCAATGGGAGATTTTAACACCCCACCGTCAACATGAAACAGATCAACGAGACAGAAAGTTGAAAAGGATATCCAGGAACTGAACTTAGCTCTGCACCAAGCAGACCGAATAGACATCTACATTAACTCTCCACCCCAAATCAACAGAATATACATTCTTCTCAGCACCACATCACACTTATTCCAAAACTGACCACATAGTTGGAAGGAAAGCACTCCTCCGCAAATGCAAAAGAACAGAAATTACAACCAACTGTCTCTCAGACCACAGGGCAGTCAAACTGGACCTCAGGATGAAGAAACTCACTCAAAACCGCTCAACTACACGGAAACGGAGCAATCTGCTCCTGAGTGACTACTGGGTACATAGCGAAATGAAGACAGAATAAAGATGTTCTTTGAAACCAATGAGAACAAAGACACAACATACCAGAATCTCTGGGATACATTGAAAGCAGTGTGTAGAGGGAAACATAGCATTAAATGCCCACAAGAGAAAGCAGGAAAGATCTAAAATGGACACCCTCACGTCCCAATTCAAAGAACCAGGGAAGCAAGAGCAAACACAATGTCTGAATCAGTCAGTCAGTCAACTTCCAACAGGGCTCCAAGAGAGAATGAACCACCATGCCTCTTTAAATCCACGTTTCTATTTGGAATCTTCAATGAGAGATGAGACACTAAGCAGCTAGTTTTGGTGGAATGGCTGATTTTGTCAATGTTTTCGGTGTGTGAGTGTGTGTGTGTGTGTATGTATAGATAACTAAATTAAACTGATAATTTGGATGCTTACATTTCCATTCATTTAATTTGTGTATGTGAGCCCACGCACACGTATATACACACACACTAACACTTCCAGAACACTGACTTAGTGAAGAACTGGATTTCCAGTGTGTCAGACAAATTTCAGAAAGCGCTGAAGAAGGGCATTTCTGATGGATTTCACCGTTCCTGGAATTTTACTTTCCTTTATAACTTAGAGTTCTTCTCTGGAGATTTAATAGATAAAAGTCTTTTGCAGTGTACGTTATTTCATTTTATTTTTAGAATTTATTTAAATTGTCATTTTAAATTGACAAATGAAAATGATATATATTTATGGTGTACAACACGATGTTTCATATATGTATACATTGTGGAATGACACAAAAATCAAGCTAATTAACACATTCGTTTCCTCACCTACTGATTTTATGGTGATGAGAACATGTTTCAAATCTACTCTGATAGCACATTTCAAGTATACGGTACATAGTTACCCACTGTAGTTGCCGTGCTGTTCAACATATCTCTAGAACTATTCGTATCTGAAATTTTGTATCATTAGACTAACATCTCCCAATCCCTCCCCGGCCCCTGCCTCGGGTAAGCAGCGTTCTGCTCTCTACGACTCTGAGTTCCACTTTTTTACATTGCACATAGAAGTGAGATCGCGCAGGATTTGGATTTCTGTGTTTGCTTTTTAAAACTTTGTGATGTATTGATGTATTTTTTCAGACAGTGTCGCAGTCTGTCACCAAGGCTGGAGTACAGTGACACAAACACGGCTCACCACGGCCTCCACCTCCCGGGGTCAAGAGATCCTCCCACTTCAGCCTCCTGAGTAGCTAGGACTACAGGCGTCCAACACCACACCTGGCTAATTTTTGTATTTTTTGTAGAGATGGTTGATCTCCAACTCCTGGGCTCAACTCTTCCTCCTCCCTTCTCCTCCCAAAGTCCTGGGATTAGAGGCCTGAGCCACTGTGTCTGGCCTTTGCTTTATTTCACACAGTAGAACATCCTCTAGGCTCATTCTTGTTGCTTAAGATAAGATTTCTTTCTTTTTCAAGGCTGAATAGGATTCTATTGGATATATGTACCTATATAGATAGATAGATAGATAGATAGACATTTATTATTATTGTTTTGGGGGGGATATGGTTTCGCTCGTGTTCCCCAGGCTGGAGTGCAGTGGCATGATTTCGGCTCACTACAACCTCTGCCTCCCAGGCTGAAGTGATTCTCCTGCCTCAGCTGAGATTAAGGGCATGTCCCATCATGTGCGGCCAATTTTGTGTTTCTAGGAGAGATGGGTTTTCACCATGTTGGCCAGGCTGGTCTCGAACTCCAACAATTCTACTTCAACTCTTTATTGGATACAAATATTTATGTGTGAGAAACAAGATTTTCAAGAGTGAAAGATTTAAAAACGACTTAATTGTACATCAGTAAGAGGCTGGCTAACTAAATCAGAGTACGTTCATCCTTACAGAAGAATACTATGCAGCTAGAACAAAACCAAATGGAGGAAACTCTTCCAAATGGTAACTTGGAATGATGTTCAAGACTTATTGTAAAATAAGTTTACAGTAAGGTGTAAGGTACCTTATGGCAAAATTCTCTCAGAAATGTGTGTGTGGATTTCAAGTCATCCCAGTCCTAGAACATTGTGCTCTTTAGAGATGCCATACCTGTCTTTCCCTTTGTAATATCAAAGCAGTAATATCTTCTCTGGAGGCTTGTTGGGGGAATTTAATGGAAGAAAGTTAAGGAGGTACCAGAACCATTGCTGTTTCCCCTCCATAGCCCTGCCACCCACTAAAGAAAGTTGGATGAGATTACTTAATGATTTCCCATTAAGTTGTAATTCCAAATATCATGATTACCATTTGAATGTACTTGGTATGGAGCTTCGTGAGTGTGTGCTTCGTTTATTATGCATCACGTTCAGCTCCTTGTTATTTGCCTCCTAGTTATCATAGTAAAACTCTACTCCTCTACTCCGAGGAGCCCCTACCATCCGTATCGTCACTTTCCGGCCCAGCACTCTTCATGCTCGTTCGTTTAAAGCATTCTACATTGTGTAAATGAATCTTGGAAGGCAAAAGCTACTGAATTTAGCGAGTTTGTGGAGGCGTTCCCACCGGTCAGCCAGGTGGAGTTCCACACAGCCGATGACTGCACAACTCCTATAAGGCAGCAATATGCTGCAAACCCAGACGGCCACTCTTCTCACCCCTCGTCCCTTTGCTGTTCTGGATAATGAGGTCAATAGTCACCTAGGCAACTGCAAAACTAACTGAAATGGAGAAAAGCCTTCCGGCTGGTGACTAGCCGAGGTCCACCTGGCCCCAATAAGCTGCTGAACAAGAAGGGCTGCCAGAAATTTCCCCCTAGGGAATTTGGTGGAGACGAAGACCTGCTCACTGGACAACGGTTCCTCCCAGGATACCCCCAAGCTGAAGAAGCGGGCTCTGAGCCACCCCCTTTCACCCTCCTTTTCCCCACCCTGGCCTGGTGAAGGTGCGCGTCAGGATGTGGACTACTGAGCCCTAAAGAAATAAGTCCTTCCACTTTGACCCCACGGAGGATTGCCTGTGCGGATCTTCAACGAGTCTACCAGTGTCTAGACACGGGAGCAGTTCTGTCTGGCACAGCAGCTCCCTCAAGGAAGACAAGAGTGAGGAGAAAGGAAACTCAAGTCTGACCATTCTGTCCTGGGAGACAAGTGGAGGATCTCATCTCTCATCTTTCCAAGCAAGGCAACGAGACTTTCTCTCATCTTTCCAAGCAAGGCAAGGAGACTTTTTTTCATGAGGAAACAAAAAGAAGTTGGAAGGAACGAAACCAGCCTGGAAGGTGAATTCCTAAGGATTGCCCATTGAAACTGACAAAATGGCCCTTGTTTGACGAGAGGAATGAGCAGAGCATTGATGTGGTCAAAAAGGACTCGAGTGAGACTTTCCCAGCATGTTTCTACCAAAGCTTTGTCTAAGTTTCGCAAAACACTCTCCTAATAAGCAGATGTTTGGCTCTTCAGAAAGTCAACATGCAAAATGCCTTGAGCGTCCCATAACACTGATGCCATGATGTTGCCTTTGGTCTGCCCTCCTTTTCCTTTGACTGGACCACTGCCATCTCTTGGTAGCCATCGCTTTGATGACGCTTTGTCTTCAGGATCATATTGGCAAAGCCATGTTCCAAATTCCGGTTACAATTTGTCAAACAGGTGCCCCAGGATCGTGATCCCTCCTGTTGAAAATTTCCACTGATAGCTCTCGTGGTCATTGCAGCTGATCTGGGCACAATGGTTTTCACAGCCACTGCAGGATTCTTCTTCCACATCTTCTCATCTCTTCTTGAAACAAGCCATACCTCCGTAAAGAGTTGATTTCTTTGGGCTAGTGTCCTTAGAAGCTTTTCTTCAAACATCAATGATTTCTTCATTCTTCCACCCAAGCTTCACCGTCAATTGGATGTTTGCTCTTGCTGCAATTTTAGCGGAATTCAAGTTGCACTGATAGGAGGCCTTTTCAGTGGATGTCTCATCTTTCTTAGTGCCTCCAATGAGATCCAGTTCAGAAAGGTTGTAAGAAGTTAGTACATGTTTATTTTAGTGAAAACGAATTGAAATCCATGCATAGATTTCTCACCATGTACATTTTCTATGAACTTTCGGAAGACCCCCTGTACTGAATATTGCCCAAATCCTGGGAGAGATGTGGATGCGGTCCACTTCCTGTCTTCAGTTTGCCCACAGTGGAGGAGTGCACAGAGCAGGGAAAGGCAGCCCCAGAGAGAGGCATGCCCTCCAGCATGCAGCAGACTGCTGGCCCAGTCCTGGCTCCATGGGTTGCTGTGTGGGCCCAGCAAGCTGACCAACCTCCCTGAACCTTAATTTAATCCTAGGTAGCCCAATTCCACTCGCTATTATAGGACTGCTGTGCAGGGACAGTCAATTAACTTAAGAAAAGGAACCTAGCTCCAAGGTTGGCAACCGGGAATTCCAGTTGATTCCATGGGCGGACCCCCTGAGGAATTCCCAAGCTGAAGTCTCGTGGAAGATGAGGTTCAGTGTGACTAGACTGAAGCACCAATCCAATGAAGGGGAAGTCCCACCCACTCTGCCCTGTGCCTGTATAAAGGTGAGGCGGGGCGGCCGCGCCACTCATTGAAGCCGCCAGTTGGGAGAGGAGCAGAGCCAGGCCGGTGCTCCCGAAGGCAGCAAGATGTTGCGAGCCACAGCTCCCTGCTGGTTCCCACCTGCATACCCAGAAGCTAAGAAGGTGGCCGAGGAGGCGGCCCACGAGGCAAGCCGCCATTTGGGAGAGGAGCAGAGCCAGGTCGGTGTTCCCGAAGGCAGCAAGATGTTGCGAGCCACAGCTCCCTGCTGGTTCCCACCTGTATGACCAGAAGCCAAGAAGGTGGCCGAGGAGGCGGCCCTCGAGGCAAGCCGCCAGTTGGGAGAGGAGCAGAGCCAGGCCGGTGTTCCCGAAGGCAGCAAGATGTTGCGAGCCACAGCTCCCTGCTGGTTCCCACCTGCATACCCAGAAGCTAAGAAGGTGGCCGAGGAGGCGCCCCACGAGGCAAGCCGCCATTTGGGAGTGGAGCAGAGCCAGGTCAGTGTTCCCGAAGGCAGCAAGATGTTGCGAGCCACAGCTCCCTGCTGGTTCCCTCCTGCATACCCAGAAGCCAAGAAGGTGGCCGAGGAGGCGGCCCTCGAGGCTCCAGAATTCCCACTGCCCTCTCATCAGCCTGCCCAGAGCTTCGGGCTCTGCGTGCCCCAGATGCACAACCAGGCCTCAGCACTCGTGGACATCCGGGCGGAGCCCCAGAATAGGGGTCCGGCGGTGCCCCCAGCGTGGCCCAAGATGGCGACGGAGGCGTGGTACTTCCCCGCGCAGAGGGGGTCGGCCTGCTGCTTGCCAGCCACCCCAAGGCTGACAGAGAGGCCCTGTGGAGTCCGCATCTCAGCCCCCAGGGAGAGGAAGAGGATCGCCCACTTTCCCAGCCCCTGCTTGGTCGCAGGTCGCACCGATGCCAAGAGAACCCGGGTGGCCGGCAGCAGCCAACGCTCCAATGGCTCCAGGGTCGGCACACAGCCACGGAAGACTGGTCGCAACAGACGGGGGAGGGCATGCAAGACCTCCACCACACTCAGCTCTAAGCGAATCGTCCGTTGTCCATCCTTACCGACTTGGAAGAAACCCATTATCCTCCGAAGGTCTCGCTGCCAAGTCCCCACCGTCATCCGCCGAGGCTATCTCCAACTGTTCACCAAAGAGTGTCTCAAGTTCTGCGCCTCCCAGCAGGAGGCCGAGGAGAAGGCGCTGAACGAGGAGAAGGTGGCCTACGACTGCAGCCCCAACAAGAACATGTAAATGAATGTGGTCCTGAACACCCTCAAGAGACTGAAGGGCCTGACCCCCAGCTCCATGCCGGGCCTCAGCAGGGCCGCCCCGTACAGCCGCCTCCAGGAGTTCCTGCTCACCCAGGACCAGCTCAAGGAGAACGGCTACCCCTTCCCGCACCCCGAGCGGCCCGGAGGCGCCGTCCTCTTCACTGGCCAGGGGAAGGGGCCCGGCGACTCCTCCTGCAGGGTCTGCTGCCGTTGTGGCACCGACTACCTGGTGTCCTCCTCGGGCCGCTGTCTACGCGACCAGTTGTGTTATTATCACTGGGGGCGGGTCCGCTCCAGCCAAGTGGCTGGAGGCCGGGTTAGCCAGTACACCTGCTGTGCAGCTGCTCCTGGCTCAGTGGGCTGCCAGGTGGCAAAGCAGCACGTGCGGGACGGCCGCAAGGAGAGCCTCCATGGCTTCGTGAAGACCTTCAAGAAAGAGTTTTCCACAGACGCTTATCCAGGAATCTACGCCTTGGACTGTGAGATGTGCTACACCACGCATGGCCTGGAGCTGACCCGCGTCACCGTGGTGGACGCCGACATGCAAGTGGTGTACGACACCTTCGTCAAGCCCGACAACGAGATCGTGGACTACAACACCAGGTTTTCCGGAGTGACCGAGGCCGACGTCGCCAAGACGAGCGTCACGTTGCCCGAAGTCCAAGCCATCCTGCTGAGCTTTTTCAGCGCCCAAACCATCCTCATCGGGCACAGCCTGGAGAGCGATCTGCTGGCCCTCAAGCTGATCCACAGCACCGTGGTGGACACGGCCGTGCTCTTCCCGCACTACCTGGGTTTCCCCTACAAGCGTTCCCTCAGGAATCTCGCGGCCGACTACCTGGGACAGATCATCCAGGACAGCCAGGACGGCCACAACTCCAGCGAGGATGCAAACGCCTGCCTGCAGCTGGCGATGTGGAAGGTTCGACAGCGTGCCCAGATCCAGCCACGCCACCGGTCCGCCTCTCCCGCCGCCCTGGCCTGTCCTGAGCCCCAGGCCTCTTCCCAAACTGCCATCGATCCCGAGAGCTAGCCCTGTCCACCTCGCCTCAAAGCGAAAGAAACTGGAGCAGCCGGCGGCAGGAGAGGGCCAAAAGCCAAGACTAACCCCGACCCCGGACTCCCAGTCCCCCGGAGTCCCTGCCGCGGGCCGTCGTCCCTGTCCCCATCCCTCTGCCCCTCCCAGACCTCTGTCCTTCCACCAATGGGCTCCCCGAGGCCCCAGCCGCCACTCCCAGTCCCCGGAGACCCTGCCGCCGCCCCTGGCGCCTGTGCCCATCCCTCTGCCCCTCCCAGACCTCTGGCCTTCCACCACTAGCCTCCCCCAGCCCACCTGGACTTCCCCGGCCTCTGACAACAAGGCCAGCCCCCAGGCCCACCAGCCTCCTGATCGTCTTCGTTCTTGGGCCTCTTCCCCTTCTGTGGGGCTGTCTGAACCTCCCCTCCCCCACCCGATTTTTCCCCCGCCCCCGGGGCAGGCGCAGAATAAATGTCTGTATGAAGTTAAAAATTAAAAATAAAAAAAAAGCTAAAAACAACGGAAAGTCCTTTGCTTTTGAATGTGCGCTTACCTGGTTTTCTCTAGAGGCACCACTGTGAGGTGGCTCAAGCCCTTAGGCTCTGGAGTTAGACATCTGGGTTCCCATTCCAATTCCACCACTTACTAGCTTTGTCATATTGGACGCATAACTTTTTTGCGCTTCTACTTCTTGATCTTTCAAGTGTCATCAGAAGATAATTAGACACCCACGCAATAGCAATGGGAGATTTTAACACCCCACCGTCAACATGAAACAGATCAACGAGACAGAAAGTTGAAAAGGATATCCAGGAACTGAACTTAGCTCTGCACCAAGCAGACCGAATAGACATCTACATTAACTCTCCACCCCAAATCAACAGAATATACATTCTTCTCAGCACCACATCACACTTATTCCAAAACTGACCACATAGTTGGAAGGAAAGCACTCCTCCGCAAATGCAAAAGAACAGAAATTACAACCAACTGTCTCTCAGACCACAGGGCAGTCAAACTGGACCTCAGGATGAAGAAACTCACTCAAAACCGCTCAACTACACGGAGACGGAGCAATCTGCTCCTGAGTGACTACTGGGTACATAGCGAAATGAAGACAGAATAAAGATGTTCTTTGAAACCAATGAGAACAAAGACACAACATACCAGAATCTCTGGGATACATTGAAAGCAGTGTGTAGAGGGAAACGTAGCATTAAATGCCCACAAGAGAAAGCAGGAAAGATCTAAAATGGACACCCTCACGTCCCAATTCAAAGAACCAGGGAAGCAAGAGCAAACACAATGTCTGAATCAGTCAGTCAACTTCCAACAGGGCTCCAAGAGAGAATGAACCACCATGCCTCTTTAAATCCACGTTTCTATTTGGAATCTTCAATGAGAGATGAGACACTAAGCAGCTAGTTTTGGTGGAATGGCTGATTTTGTCAATGTTTTCGGTGTGTGAGTGTGTGTGTGCGTGTATGTATAGATAACTAAATTAAACTGATAATCTGGATGCTTACATTTCCATTCATTTAATTTGTGTATGTGAGCCCACGCACACGTATATACACACACACTAACACTTCCAGAACACTGACTTAGTCAAGAACTGGATTTCCAGTGTGTCAGACAAATTTCAGAAAGCGCTGAAGAAGGGCATTTCTGATGGATTTCACCGTTCCTGGAATTTTATTTTCCTTTATAACTTAGAGTTCTTCTCTGGAGATTTAATAGATAAAAGTCTTTTGCAGTGTACGTTATTTCATTTTATTTTTATAATTTATTTAAATTGTCATTTTAAATTGACAAATAAAAATGATATATATTTATGGTGTACAACATGATGTTTCATATATGTATACATTGTGGAATGACACAAAAATCAAGCTAATTAACACATTCGTTTCCTCACATACTGATTTTATGGTGATGAGAACATGTTTCAAATCTACTCTGATAGCACATTTCAAGTATACAGTACATAGTTACCCACTGTAGTTGCCGTGCTGTTCAACATATCTCTAGAACTATTCGTATCTGAAATTTTGTATCATTAGACTAACATCTCCCAATCCCTCCCCGGCCCCTGCCTCGGGTAAGCAGCGTTCTGCTCTCTACGACTCTGAGTTCCACTTTTTTACATTGCACATAGAAGTGAGATCGTGCAGTATTTGTATTTCTGTGTTTGCTTTTTAAAACTTTATGATGTATTGATGTATTTTTTCAGACAGTGTCGGAGTCTGTCACCAAGGCTGGAGTACAGTGACACAAACACGGCTCACCACGGCCTCCACCTCCCGGGGTCAAGAGATCCTCCCACTTCAGCCTCCTGAGTAGCTAGGACTACAGGCGTCCAACACCACACCTGGCTAATTTTTGTATTTTTGGTAGAGATGGTTGATCTCCAACTCCTGGGCTCAACTCTTCCTCCTCCCTTCTCCTCCCAAAGTCCTGGGATTACAGGCCTGAGCCACTGTGTCTGGCCTTTGCTTTATTTCACACAGTAGAACATCCTCTAGGCTCATTCATGTTGCTAATGATAAGATTTCTTTCTTTTTCAAGGCTGAATAGGATTCTATTGGATATATGTACCTATATAGATAGAGAGATAGATAGATATACATTTATTATTATTGTTTTGGGGGGGATATGGTTTCGCTCGTGTTCCCCAGGCTGGAGTGCAGTGGCATGATTTCGGCTCACTACAACCTCTGCCTCCCAGGCTGAAGTGATTCTCCTGCCTCAGCTGAGATTAAAGGCATGTCCCATCATGGGCGGCCAATTTTGTGTTTCTAGGAGAGATGGGTTTTCACCATGTTGGCCAGGCTGGTCTCGAACTCCAACAATTCTACTTCAACTATTTATTGGATACAAATATTTATGTGTGAGAAACAAGATTTTCAAGAGTGAAAGATTTAAAAACGACTTAATTGTACATCAGTAAGAGGCTGGCTAACTAAATCAGAGTACGTTCATCCTTACAGAAGAATACTATGCAGCTAGAACAAAACCAAATGGAGGAAACTCTTCCAAATGGTAACTTGGAATGATGTTCAAGACTTATTGTAAAATAAGTTTACAGTAAGGTGTAAGGTACCTTATGGCAAAATTCTCTCAGAAATGTGTGTGTGTGGATTTCAAGTCATCCCAGTCCTAGAACATTGTGCTCTTTAGAGATGCCATACTTGTCTTTCCCTTTGTAATATCAAAGCAGTAATATCTTCTCTGGAGGCTTGTTGGGTGAATTTAATGGAAGAAAGTTAAGGAGGTACCAGAACCATTGCTGTTTCCCCTCCATAGCCCTGCCACCCACTAAAGAAAGTTGGATGAGATTACTTAATGATTTCCCATTAAGATGTATTTCCAAATATCATGATTACCATTTGAATGTAGTTGGTATGGAGCTTCGTGAGTGTGTGCTTCGTTTATTATGCATCACGTTCAGCTCCTTGTTATTTGCCTCCTAGTTATCATAGTAAAACTCTACTCCTCTACTCCGAGGAGCCCCTACCATCCGTATCGTCACTTTCCGGCCCAGCACTCTTCATGCTCGTTCGTTTAAAGCATTCTACATTGTGTAAATGAATCTTGGAAGGCAAAAGCTACTGAATTTAGCGAGTTTGTGGAGGCGTTCCCACCGGTCAGCCAGGTGGAGTTCCACACACCCGATGACTGCACAACTCCTATAAGGCAGCAATATGCTGCAAACCCAGACGGCCACTCTTCTCACCCCTCGTCCCTTTGCTGTTCTGGATAATGAGGTCAATAGTCACCTAGGCAACTGCAAAACAAACTGAAATGGAGAAAGGCCTTCCGGCTGGTGACTAGCCGAGGTCCACCTGGCCCCAATAAGCTGCTGAACAAGAAGGGCTGCCAGAAATTTCCCCCTAGGGAATTTGGTGGAGACGAAGACCTGCTCACTGGACAACGGTTCCTCCCAGGATACCCCCAAGCTGAAGAAGCGGGCTCTGAGCCACCCCCTTTCACCCTCCTTTTCCCCACCCTGGCCTGGTGAAGGTGCGCGTCAGGATGTGGACTACTGAGCCCTAAAGAAATAAGTCCTTCCACTTTGACCCCACGGAGGATTGCCTGTGCGGATCTTCAACGAGTCTGCCAGTGTCTAGACACGGGAGCAGTTCTGTCTGGCACAGCAGCTCCCTCAAGGAAGACAAGAGTGAGGAGAAAGGAAACTCAAGTCTGACCATTCTGTCCTGGGAGACAAGTGGAGGATCTCATCTCTCATCTTTCCAAGCAAGGCAACGAGACTTTCTCTCATCTTTCCAAGCAAGGCAAGGAGACTTTTTTTCATGAGGAAACAAAAAGAAGTTGGAAGGAACGAAACCAGCCTGGAAGGTGAATTCCTAAGGATTGCCCATTGAAACTGACAAAATGGCCCTTGTTTGACGAGAGGAATGAGCAGAGCATTGATGTGGTCAAAAAGGACTCGAGTGAGACTTTCCCAGCATGTTTCTACCAAAGCTTTGTCTAAGTTTCGCAAAACACTCTCCTAATAAGCAGATGTTTGGCTCTTCAGAAAGTCAACATGCAAAATGCCTTGAGCGTCCCATAACACTGATGCCATGATGTTGCCTTTGGTCTGCCCTCCTTTTCCTTTGACTGGACCACTGCCATCTCTTGGTAGCCATCGCTTTGATGACGCTTTGTCTTCAGGATCATATTGGCAAAGCCATGTTCCAAATTCCGGTTACAATTTGTCAAACAGGTGCCCCAGGATCGTGATCCCTCCTGTTGAAAATTTCCACTGATAGCTCTCGTGGTCATTGCAGCTGATCTGGGCACAATGGTTTTCACAGCCACTGCAGGATTCTTCTTCCACATCTTCTCATCTCTTCTTGAAACAAGCCATACCTCCGTAAAGAGTTGATTTCTTTGGGCTAGTGTCCTTAGAAGCTTTTCTTCAAACATCAATGATTTCTTCATTCTTCCACCCAAGCTTCACCGTCAATTGGATGTTTGCTCTTGCTGCAATTTTAGCGGAATTCAAGTTGCACTGATAGGAGGCCTTTTCAGTGGATGTCTCATCTTTCTTAGTGCCTCCAATGAGATCCAGTTCAGAAAGGTTGTAAGAAGTTAGTACATGTTTATTTTAGTGAAAACGAATTGAAATCCATGCATAGATTTCTCACCATGTACATTTTCTATGAACTTTCGGAAGACCCCCTGTACTGAATATTGCCCAAATCCTGGGAGAGATGTGGATGCGGTCCACTTCCTGTCTTCAGTTTGCCCACAGTGGAGGAGTGCACAGAGCAGGGAAAGGCAGCCCCAGAGAGAGGCATGCCCTCCAGCATGCAGCAGACTGCTGGCCCAGTCCTGGCTCCATGGGTTGCTGTGTGGGCCCAGCAAGCTGACCAACCTCCCTGAACCTTAATTTAATCCTAGGTAGCCCAATTCCACTCGCTATTATAGGACTGCTGTGCAGGGACAGTCAATTAACTTAAGAAAAGGAACCTAGCTCCAAGGTTGGCAACCGGGAATTCCAGTTGATTCCATGGGCGGACCCCCTGAGGAATTCCCAAGCTGAAGTCTCGTGGAAGATGAGGTTCAGTGTGACTAGACTGAAGCACCAATCCAATGAAGGGGAAGTCCCACCCACTCTTCCCTGTGCCTGTATAAAGGTGAGGCGGGGCGGCCGCGCCACTCATTGAAGCCGCCAGTTGGGAGAGGAGCAGAGCCAGGCCGGTGCTCCCGAAGGCAGCAAGATGTTGCGAGCCACAGCTCCCTGCTGGTTCCCACCTGCATACCCAGAAGCTAAGAAGGTGGCCGAGGAGGCGGCCCACGAGGCAAGCCGCCATTTGGGAGAGGAGCAGAGCCAGGTCGGTGTTCCCGAAGGCAGCAAGATGTTGCGAGCCACAGCTCCCTGCTGGTTCCCACCTGCATGCCCAGAAGCCAAGAAGGTGGCCGAGGAGGCGGCCCTCGAGGCAAGCCGCCAGTTGGGAGAGGAGCAGAGCCTGGCCGGTGTTCCCGAAGGCAGCAAGATGTTGCGAGCCACAGCTCCCTGCTGGTTCCCACCTGCATACCCAGAAGCTAAGAAGGTGGCCGAGGAGGCGCCCCACGAGGCAAGCCGCCATTTGGGAGTGGAGCAGAGCCAGGTCAGTGTTCCCGAAGGCAGCAAGATGTTGCGAGCCACAGCTCCCTGCTGGTTCCCACCTTCATTCCCAGAAGCCAAGAAGGTGGCCGAGGAGGCGGCCCTCGAGGCAAGCCGCCAGTTGGGAGAGGAGCAGAGCCAGGCCGGTGCTCCCAAAGGCAGCAAGATGTTGCGAGCCACAGCTCCCTGCTGGTTCCCACCTGCATACCCAGAAGCTAAGAAGGTGGCCGAGGAGGCGCCCCACGAGGCAAGCTGCCATTTGGGAGTGGAGCAGAGCCAGGTCGGTGTTCCCGAAGGCAGCAAGATGTTGCGAGCCACAGCTCCCTGCTGGTTCCCTCCTGCATACCCAGAAGCCAAGAAGGTGGCCGAGGAGGCGGCCCTCGAGGCTCCAGAATTCCCACTGCCCTCTCATCAGCCTGCCCAGAGCTTCGGGCTCTGCGTGCCCCAGATGCACAACCAGGCCTCAGCACTCGTGGACATCCGGGCGGAGCCCCAGAATAGGGGTCCGGCGGTGCCCCCAGCGTGTCCCAAGATGGCGACGGAGGCCTGGTACCTCCCCGCGAAGAAGGGGTCGGCCTGCTGCTTGCCAGCCGCCCCAAGGCTGACAGAGAGGCCCTGTGGAGTCCGCATCTCAGCCCCCAGGGAGAGGAAGAGGATCGCCCACTTTCCCAGCACCTGCTTGGTCGCAGGTCGCACCGATGCCAAGAGAACCCGGGTGGCCGGCAGCAGCCAACGCTCCAATGGCTCCAGGGTCGGCACACAGCCACGGAAGACTGGTCGCAACAGACGGGGGAGGGCATGCAAGACCTCCACCACACTCAGCTCTAAGCGAATCGTCCGTCCTCCATCCTTACCGACTTGGAGGAAACCCATTATCCTCCGAAGGTCTCGCTGCCAAGTCCCCACCGTCATCTGCCGAGGCTATCTCCAACTGTTCACCAAAGAGTGTCTCAAGTTCTGCGCCTCCCAGCAGGAGGCCGAGGAGAAGGCGCTGAACGAGGAGAAGGTGGCCTACGACTGCAGCCCCAACAAGAACATGTACCTGAATGTGGTCCTGAACACCCTCAAGAGACTGAAGGGCCTGACCCCCAGCTCCATGCCGGGCCTCAGCAGGGCCGCCCTGTACAGCCGCCTCCAGGAGTTCCTGCTCACCCAGGACCAGCTCAAGGAGAACGGCTACCCCTTCCCGCACCCCGAGCGGCCCGGAGGCGCCGTCCTCTTCACTGGCCAGGGGAAGGGGCCCGGCGACTCCTCCTGCAGGGTCTGCTGCCGTTGTGGCACCGACTACCTGGTGTCCTCCTCGGGCCGCTGTCTACGCGACCAGTTGTGTTATTATCACTGGGGGCGGGTCCGCTCCAGCCAAGTGGCTGGAGGCCGGGTTAGCCAGTACACCTGCTGTGCAGCTCCTCCTGGCTCAGTGGGCTGCCAGGTGGCAAAGCAGCACGTGCGGGACGGCCGCAAGGAGAGCCTCCATGGCTTCGTGAAGACCTTCAAGAAAGAGTTTTCCACAGACGCTTATCCAGGAATCTACGCCTTGGACTGTGAGATGTGCTACACCACGCATGGCCTGGAGCTGACCCGCGTCACCGTGGTGGACGCCGACATGCAAGTGGTGTACGACACCTTCGTCAAGCCCGACAACGAGATCGTGGACTACAACACCAGGTTTTCCGGAGTGACCGAGGCCGACGTCGCCAAGACGAGCGTCACGTTGCCCGAAGTCCAAGCCATCCTGCTGAGCTTTTTCAGCGCCCAAACCATCCTCATCGGGCACAGCCTGGAGAGCGATCTGCTGGCCCTCAAGCTGATCCACAGCACCGTGGTGGACACGGCCGTGCTCTTCCCGCACTACCTGGGTTTCCCCTACAAGCGTTCCCTCAGGAATCTCGCGGCCGACTACCTGGGACAGATCATCCAGGACAGCCAGGACGGCCACAACTCCAGCGAGGACGCAAACGCCTGCCTGCAGCTGGCGATGTGGAAGGTTCGACAGCGCGCCCAGATCCAGCCACGCCACCGGTCCGCCTCTCCCGCCGCCCTGGCCTGTCCTGAGCCCCAGGCCTCTTCCCAAACTGCCATCGATCCCGAGAGCTAGCCCTGTCCACCTCGCCGCAAAGCGAAAGAAACTGGAGCAGCCGGCGGCAGGAGAGGGCCAAAAGCCAAGACTAACCCCGACCCCGGACTCCCAGTCCCCCGGAGTCCCTGCCGCGGGCCGTCGTCCCTGTCCCCATCCCTCTGCCCCTCCCAGACCTCTGTCCTTCCACCAATGGGCTCCCCGAGGCCCCAGCCGCCACTCCCAGTCCCCGGAGACCCTGCCGCCGCCCCTGGCGCCTGTGCCCATCCCTCTGCCCCTCCCAGACCTCTGGCCTTCCACCACTAGCCTCCCCCAGCCCACCTGGACTACCGCGGCCTCTGACAACAAGGCCAGCCCCCAGGCCCACCAGCCTCCTGATCGTCTTCGTTCTTGGGCCTCTTCCCCTTCTGTGGGGCTGTCTGAACCTCCCCTCCCCCACCCGATTTTTCCCCCGCCCCCGGGGCAGGCGCAGAATAAATGTCTGTATGAAGTTAAAAATTAAAAATAAAAAAAAAAGCTAAAAACAACTGAAAGTCCTTTGCTTTTGAATGTGCGCTTACCTGGTTTTCTCTAGAGGCACCACTGTGAGGTGGCTCAAGCGCTTAGGCTCTGGAGTTAGACATCTGGGTTCCCATTCCAATTCCACCACTTACTAACTTTGTCATATTGGACGCATAACTTATTTGCGCTTCTACTTCTTGACCTTTCAAGTGTCATCAGAAGATAATTAGACACCCACGCAATAGCAATGGGAGATTTTAACACCCCACCGTCAACATGAAACAGATCAACGAGACAGAAAGTTGAAAAGGATATCCAGGAACAGAACTTAGCTCTGCACCAAGCAGACCGAATAGACATCTACATTAACTCTCCACCCCAAATCAACAGAATATACATTCTTCTCAGCACCACATCACACTTATTCCAAAACTGACCACATAGTTGGAAGGAAAGCACTCCTCCGCAAATGCAAAAGAACAGAAATTACAACCAACTGTCTCTCAGACCACAGGGCAGTCAAACTGGACCTCAGGATGAAGAAACTCACTCAAAACCGCTCAACTACACGGAAACGGAGCAATCTGCTCCTGAGTGACTACTGGGTACATAGCGAAATGAAGACAGAATAAAGATGTTCTTTGAAACCAATGAGAACAAAGACACAACATACCAGAATCTCTGGGATACATTGAAAGCAGTGTGTAGAGGGAAACATAGCATTAAATGCCCACAAGAGAAAGCAGGAAAGATCTAAAATGGACACCCTCACGTCCCAATTCAAAGAACCAGGGAAGCAAGAGCAAACACAATGTCTGAATCAGTCAGTCAACTTCCAACAGGGCTCCAAGAGAGAATGAACCACCATGCCTCTTTAAATCCACGTTTCTATTTGGAATCTTCAATGAGAGATGAGACACTAAGCAGCTAGTTTTGGTGGAATGGCTGATTTTGTCAATGTTTTCGGTGTGTGAGTGTGTGTGTGTGTGTATGTATAGATAACTAAATTAAACTGATAATCTGGATGCTTACATTTCCATTCATTTAATTTGTGTATGTGAGCCCACGCACACGTATATACACACACACTAACACTTCCAGAACACTGACTTAGTGAAGAACTGGATTTCCAGTGTGTCAGACAAATTTCAGAAAGCGCTGAAGAAGGGCATTTCTGATGGATTTCACCGTTCCTGGAATTTTACTTTCCTTTATAACTTAGAGTTCTTCTCTGGAGATTTAATAGATAAAAGTCTTTTGCAGTGTACGTTATTTCATTTTATTTTTATAATTTATTTAAATTGTCATTTTAAATTGACAAATAAAAATGATATATATTTATGGTGTACAACATGATGTTTCATATATGTATACATTGTGGAATGACACAAAAATCAAGCTAATTAACACATTCGTTTCCTCACATACTGATTTTATGGTGATGAGAACATGTTTCAAATCTACTCTGATAGCACATTTCAAGTATACAGTACATAGTTACCCACTGTAGTTGCCGTGCTGTTCAACATATCTCTAGAACTATTCGTATCTGAAATTTTGTATCATTAGACTAACATCTCCCAATCCCTCCCCGGCCCCTGCCTCGGGTAAGCAGCGTTCTGCTCTCTACGACTCTGAGTTCCACTTTTTTACATTGCACATAGAAGTGAGATCGTGCAGTATTTGTATTTCTGTGTTTGCTTTTTAAAACTTTATGATGTATTGATGTATTTTTTCAGACAGTGTCGGAGTCTGTCACCAAGGCTGGAGTACAGTGACACAAACACGGCTCACCACGGCCTCCACCTCCCGGGGTCAAGAGATCCTCCCACTTCAGCCTCCTGAGTAGCTAGGACTACAGGCGTCCAACACCACACCTGGCTAATTTTTGTATTTTTGGTAGAGATGGTTGATCTCCAACTCCTGGGCTCAACTCTTCCTCCTCCCTTCTCCTCCCAAAGTCCTGGGATTACAGGCCTGAGCCACTGTGTCTGGCCTTTGCTTTATTTCACACAGTAGAACATCCTCTAGGCTCATTCATGTTGCTAATGATAAGATTTCTTTCTTTTTCAAGGCTGAATAGGATTCTATTGGATATATGTACCTATATAGATAGAGAGATAGATAGATATACATTTATTATTATTGTTTTGGGGGGGATATGGTTTCGCTCGTGTTCCCCAGGCTGGAGTGCAGTGGCATGATTTCGGCTCACTACAACCTCTGCCTCCCAGGCTGAAGTGATTCTCCTGCCTCAGCTGAGATTAAAGGCATGTCCCATCATGTGCGGCCAATTTTGTGTTTCTAGGAGAGATGGGTTTTCACCATGTTGGCCAGGCTGGTCTCGAACTCCAACAATTCTACTTCAACTCTTTATTGGATACAAATATTTAAGTGTGAGAAACAAGATTTTCAAGAGTGAAAGATTTAAAAACGACTTAATTGTACATCAGTAAGAGGCTGGCTAACTAAATCAGAGTACGTTCATCCTTACAGAAGAATACTATGCAGCTAGAACAAAACCAAATGGAGGAAACTCTTCCAAATGGTAACTTGGAATGATGTTCAAGACTTATTGTAAAATAAGTTTACAGTAAGGTGTAAGGTACCTTATGGCAAAATTCTCTCAGAAATGTGTGTGTGTGGATTTCAAGTCATCCCAGTCCTAGAACATTGTGCTCTTTAGAGATGCCATACCTGTCTTTCCCTTTGTAATATCAAAGCAGTAATATCTTCTCTGGAGGCTTGTTGGGTGAATTGAATGGAAGAAAGTTAAGGAGGTACCAGAACCATTGCTGTTTCCCCTCCATAGCCCTGCCACCCACTAAAGAAAGTTGGATGAGATTACTTAATGATTTCCCATTAAGTTGTATTTCCAAATATCATGATTACCATTTGAATGTAGTTGGTATGGAGCTTCGTGAGTGTGTGCTTCGTTTATTATGCATCACGTTCAGCTCCTTGTTATTTGCCTCCTACTTATCATAGTAAAACTCTACTCCTCTACTCCGAGGAGCCCCCACCATCCGTATCGTCACTTTCCGGCCCAGCACTCTTCATGCTCGTTCGTTTAAAGCATTCTACATTGGGCAAATGAATCTTGGAAGGCAAAAGCTACTGAATTTAGCGAGTTTGTGGAGGCGTTCCCACCGATCAGCCAGGTGGAGTTCCACACACCCGATGACTGCACAACTCCTATAAGGCAGCAATAAGCTGCAAACCCAGACGGCCACTCTTCTCACCCCTCGTCCCTTTGCTGTTCTGGATAATGAGGTCAATAGTCAACTAGGCAACTTGCAAAACTAACTGAAATTGGGAAAGGCCTTCCGGCTCGTGACTAGCCGAGGTCCACCTGGCCCCAATAAGCTGCTGAACAAGAAGGGCTGCCAGAAATTTCCCCCTAGGGAATTTGGTGGAGACGAAGACCTGCTCACTGGACAACGGTTCCTCCCAGGATACCCCCAAGCTGAAGAAGCGGGCTCTGAGCCACCCCCTTTCACCCTCCTTTTCCCCACCCTGGCCTGGTGAAGGTGCGCGTCAGGATGTGGACTACTGAGCTCTAAAGAAATAAATCCTTCCACTTTGACCCCACGGAGGATTGCCTGTGCGGATCTTCAACGAGTCTACCAGTGTCTAGACACGGGAGCAGTTCTGTCTGGCACAGCAGCTCCCTCAAGGAAGACAAGAGTGAGGAGAAAGGAAACTCAAGTCTGACCATTCTGTCCTGGGAGACAAGAGGAGGATCTCATCTCTCATCTTTCCAAGCAAGGCAACGAGACTTTCTCTCATCTTTCCAAGCAAGGCAAGGAGACTTTTTTTCATGAGGAAACAAAAAGAAGTTGGAAGGAACGAAACCAGCCTGGAAGGTGAATTCCTAAGGATTGCCCATTGAAACTGACAAAATGGCCCTTGTTTGACGAGAGGAATGAGCAGAGCATTGATGTGGTCAAAAAGGACTCGAGTGAGACTTTCCCAGCATGTTTCTACCAAAGCTTTGTCTAAGTTTCGCAAAACACTCTCCTAATAAGCAGATGTTTGGCTCTTCAGAAAGTCAACATGCAAAATGCCTTGAGCGTCCCATAACACTGATGCCATGATGTTGCCTTTGGTCTGCCCTCCTTTTCCTTTGACTGGACCACTGCCATCTCTTGGTAGCCATCGCTTTGATGACGCTTTGTCTTCAGGATCATATTGGCAAAGCCATGTTCCAAATTCCGGTTACAATTTGTCAAACAGGTGCCCCAGGATCGTGATCCCTCCTGTTGAAAATTTCCACTGATAGCTCTCGTCGTCACTGCGGCTGATCTGGGCACAATGATTTTCACAGCCACTGCAGGATTCATCTTCCACATCTTCTCATCTCTTCTTGAAACAAGCCATACCTCCGTAAAGAGTTGATTTCTTTGGGCTAGTGTCCTTAGAAGCTTTTCTTCAAACATCAATGATTTCTTCATTCTTCCACCCAAGCTTCACCGTCAATTGGATGTTTGCTCTTGCTGCAATTTTAGCGGAATTCAAGTTGCACTGATAGGAGGCCTTTTCAGTGGATGTCTCATCCTTCTTAGTGCCTCCAATGAGATCCAGTTCAGAAAGGTTGTAAGAAGTTAGTACATGTTTATTTTAGTGAAAACGAATTGAAATCCATGCATAGATTTCTCACCATGTACATTTTCTATGAACTTTCGGAAGACCCCCTGTACTGAATATTGCCCAAATCCTGGGAAAGAAGTGGATGCGGTCCACTTCCTGTCTTCAGTTTGCCCACAGTGGAGGAGTGCACAGAGCAGGGAAAGGCAGCCCCAGAGAGAGGCATGCCCTCCAGCATGCAGCAGACTGCTGGCCCAGTCCTGGCTCCATGGGTTGCTGTGTGGGCCCAGCAAGCTGACCAACCTCCCTGAACCTTAATTTAATCCTAGGTAGCCCAATTCCACTCGCTATTATAGGACTGCTGTGCAGGGACAGTCAATTAACTTAAGAAAAGGAACCTAGCTCCAAGGTTGGCAACCGGGAATTCCAGTTGATTCCATGGGCGGACCCCCTGAGGAATTCCCAAGCTGAAGTCTCGTGGAAGATGAGGTTCAGTGTGACTAGACTGAAGCACCAATCCAATGAAGGGGAAGTCCCACCCACTCTGCCCTCTGCCTGTATAAAGGTGAGGCGGGGCGGCCGCGCCACTCATTGAAGCCGCCAGTTGGGAGAGGAGCAGAGCCAGGCCGGTGCTCCCGAAGGCAGCAAGATGTTGCGAGCCACAGCTCCCTGCTGGTTCCCACCTGCATACCCAGAAGCTAAGAAGGTGGCCGAGGAGGCGGCCCACGAGGCAAGCCGCCATTTGGGAGAGGAGCAGAGCCAGGTCAGTGTTCCCGAAGGCAGCAAGATGTTGCGAGCCACAGCTCCCTGCTGGTTCCCACCTGCATGCCCAGAAGCCAAGAAGGTGGCCGAGGAGGCGGCCCTCGAGGCAAGCCGCCAGTTGGGAGAGGAGCAGAGCCAGGCCGGTGCTCCCGAAGGCAGCAAGATGTTGCGAGCCACAGCTCCCTGCTGGTTCCCACCTGCATACCCAGAAGCTAAGAAGGTGGCCGAGGAGGCGCCCCACGAGGCAAGCCGCCATTTGGGAGTGGAGCAGAGCCAGGTCGGTGTTCCCGAAGGCAGCAAGATGTTGCGAGCCACAGCTCCCTGCTGGTTCCCTCCTGCATACCCAGAAGCCAAGAAGGTGGCCGAAGAGGCGGCCCTCGAGGCTCCAGAATTCCCACTGCCCTCTCATCAGCCTGCCCAGAGCTTCGGGCTCTGCGTGCCCCAGATGCACAACCAGGCCTCAGCACTCGTGGACATCCGGGCGGAGCCCCAGAATAGGGGTCCGGCGGTGCCCCCAGCGTGGCCCAAGATGGCGACGGAGGCGTGGTACTTCCCCGCGCAGAGGGGGTCGGCCTGCTGCTTGCCAGCCGCCCCAAGGCTGACAGAGAGGCCCTGTGGAGTCCGCATCTCAGCCCCCAGGGAGAGGAAGAGGATCGCCCACTTTCCCAGCCCCTGCTTGGTCGCAGGTCGCACCGATGCCAAGAGAACCCGGGTGGCCGGCAGCAGCCAACGCTCCAATGGCTCCAGGGTCGGCACACAGCCACGGAAGACTGGTCGCAACAGACGGGGGAGGGCATGCAAGACCTCCACCACACTCAGCTCTAAGCGAATCGTCCGTCGTCCATCCTTACCGACTTGGAAGAAACCCATTATCCTCCGAAGGTCTCGCTGCCAAGTCCCCACCGTCATCCGCCGAGGCTATCTCCAACTGTTCACCAAAGAGTGTCTCAAGTTCTGCGCCTCCAAGCAGGAGGCCGAGGAGAAGGCGCTGAACGAGGAGAAGGTGGCCTACGACTGCAGCCCCAAGAAGAACATGTACCTGAATGTGGTCCTGAACACCCTCAAGAGACTGAAGGGCCTGACCCCCAGCTCCATGCCGGGCCTCAGCAGGGCCGCCCTGTACAGCCGCCTCCAGGAGTTCCTGCTCACCCAGGACCAGCTCAAGGAGAACGGCTACCCCTTCCCGCACCCCGAGCGGCCCGGAGGCGCCGTCCTCTTCACTGGCCAGGGGAAGGGGCCCGGCGACTCCTCCTGCAGGGTCTGCTGCCGTTGTGGCACCGACTACCTGGTGTCCTCCTCGGGCCGCTGTCTACGCGACCAGTTGTGTTATTATCACTGGGGGCGGGTCCGCTCCAGCCAAGTGGCTGGAGGCCGGGTTAGCCAGTACACCTGCTGTGCAGCTGCTCCTGGCTCAGTGGGCTGCCAGGTGGCAAAGCAGCACGTGCGGGACGGCCGCAAGGAGAGCCTCCATGGCTTCGTGAAGACCTTCAAGAAAGAGTTTTCCACAGACGCTTATCCAGGAATCTACGCCTTGGACTGTGAGATGTGCTACACCACGCATGGCCTGGAGCTGACCCGCGTCACCGTGGTGGACGCCGACATGCAAGTGGTGTACGACACCTTCGTCAAGCCCGACAACGAGATCGTGGACTACAACACCAGGTTTTCCGGAGTGACCGAGGCCGACGTCGCCAAGACGAGCGTCACGTTGCCCGAAGTCCAAGCCATCCTGCTGAGCTTTTTCAGCGCCCAAACCATCCTCATCGGGCACAGCCTGGAGAGCGATCTGCTGGCCCTCAAGCTGATCCACAGCACCGTGGTGGACACGGCCGTGCTCTTCCCGCACTACCTGGGTTTCCCCTACAAGCGTTCCCTCAGGAATCTCGCGGCCGACTACCTGGGACAGATCATCCAGGACAGCCAGGACGGCCACAACTCCAGCGAGGACGCAAACGCCTGCCTGCAGCTGGCGATGTGGAAGGTTCGACAGCGCGCCCAGATCCAGCCACGCCACCGGTCCGCCTCTCCCGCCGCCCTGGCCTGTCCTGAGCCCCAGGCCTCTTCCCAAACTGACATCGATCCCGAGAGCTAGCCCTGTCCACCTCGCCGCAAAGCGAAAGAAACTGGAGCAGCCGGCGGCAGGAGAGGGCCAAAAGCCAAGACTAACCCCGACCCCGGACTCCCAGTCCCCCGGAGTCCCTGCCGCGGGCCGTCGTCCCTGTCCCCATCCCTCTGCCCCTCCCAGACCTCTGTCCTTCCACCAATGGGCTCCCCGAGGCCCCAGCCGCCACTCCCAGTCCCCGGAGACCCTGCCGCCGCCCCTGGCGCCTGTGCCCATCCCTCTGCCCCTCCCAGACCTCTGGCCTTCCACCACTAGCCTCCCCCAGCCCACCTGGACTACCGAGGCCTCTGACAACAAGGCCAGCCCCCAGGCCCACCAGCCTCCTGATCGTCTTCGTTCTTGGGCCTCTTCCCCTTCTGTGGGGCTGTCTGAACCTCCCCTCCCCCACCCGATTTTTCCCCCGCCCCCGGGGCAGGCGCAGAATAAATGTCTGTATGAAGTTAAAAATTAAAAATAAAAAAAAAGCTAAAAACAACTGAAAGTCCTTTGCTTTTGAATGTGCGCTTACCTGGTTTTCTCTAGAGGCACCACTGTGAGGTGGCTCAAGCGCTTAGGCTCTGGAGTTAGACATCTGGGTTCCCATTCCAATTCCACCACTTACTAGCTTTGTCATATTGGACGCATAACTTATTTGCGCTTCTACTTCTTGACCTTTCAAGTGTCATCAGAAGATAATTAGACACCCACGCAATAGCAATGGGAGATTTTAACACCCCACCGTCAACATGAAACAGATCAACGAGACAGAAAGTTGAAAAGGATATCCAGGAACAGAACTTAGCTCTGCACCAAGCAGACCGAATAGACATCTACATTAACTCTCCACCCCAAATCAACAGAATATACATTCTTCTCAGCACCACATCACACTTATTCCAAAACTGACCACATAGTTGGAAGGAAAGCACTCCTCCGCAAATGCAAAAGAACAGAAATTACAACCAACTGTCTCTCAGACCACAGGGCAGTCAAACTGGACCTCAGGATGAAGAAACTCACTCAAAACCGCTCAACTACACGGAAACGGAGCAATCTGCTCCTGAGTGACTACTGGGTACATAGCGAAATGAAGACAGAATAAAGATGTTCTTTGAAACCAATGAGAACAAAGACACAACATACCAGAATCTCTGGGATACATTGAAAGCAGTGTGTAGAGGGAAACATAGCATTAAATGCCCACAAGAGAAAGCAGGAAAGATCTAAAATGGACACCCTCACGTCCCAATTCAAAGAACCAGGGAAGCAAGAGCAAACACAATGTCTGAATCAGTCAGTCAACTTCCAACAGGGCTCCAAGAGAGAATGAACCACCATGCCTCTTTAAATCCACGTTTCTATTTGGAATCTTCAATGAGAGATGAGACACTAAGCAGCTAGTTTTGGTGGAATGGCTGATTTTGTCAATGTTTTCGGTGTGTGAGTGTGTGTGTGTGTGTATGTATAGATAACTAAATTAAACTGATAATCTGGATGCTTACATTTCCATTCATTTAATTTGTGTATGTGAGCCCACACACACGTATATACACACACACTAACACTTCCAGAACACTGACTTAGTGAAGAACTGGATTTCCAGTGTGTCAGACAAATTTCAGAAAGCGCTGAAGAAGGGCATTTCTGATGGATTTCACCGTTCCTGGAATTTTACTTTCCTTTATAACTTAGAGTTCTTCTCTGGAGATTTAATAGATAAAAGTCTTTTGCAGTGTACGTTATTTCATTTTATTTTTATAATTTATTTAAATTGTCATTTTAAATTGACAAATAAAAATGATATATATTTATGGTGTACAACATGATGTTTCATATATGTATACATTGTGGAATGACACAAAAATCAAGCTAATTAACACATTCGTTTCCTCACATACTGATTTTATGGTGATGAGAACATGTTTCAAATCTACTCTGATAGCACATTTCAAGTATACAGTACATAGTTACCCACTGTTGTTGCCGTGCTGTTCAACATATCTCTAGAACTATTCGTATCTGAAATTTTGTATCATTAGACTAACATCTCCCAATCCCTCCCCGGCCCCTGCCTCGGGTAAGCAGCGTTCTGCTCTCTACGACTCTGAGTTCCACTTTTTTACATTGCACATAGAAGTGAGATCGTGCAGTATTTGTATTTCTGTGTTTGCTTTTTAAAACTTTATGATGTATTGATGTATTTTTTCAGACAGTGACGGAGTCTGTCACCAAGGCTGGAGTACAGTGACACAAACACGGCTCACCACGGCCTCCACCTCCCGGGGTCAAGAGATCCTCCCACTTCAGCCTCCTGAGTAGCTAGGACTACAGGCGTCCAACACCACACCTGGCTAATTTTTGTATTTTTTGTAGAGATGGTTGATCTCCAACTCCTGGGCTCAACTCTTCCTCCTCCCTTCTCCTCCCAAAGTCCTGGGATTACAGGCCTGAGCCACTGTGTCTGGCCTTTGCTTTATTTCACACAGTAGAACATCCTCTAGGCTCATTCATGTTGCTAATGATAAGATTTCTTTCTTTTTCAAGGCTGAATAGGATTCTATTGGATATATGTACCTATATAGATAGATAGATAGATAGATAGATATACATTTATTATTATTGTTTTGGGGGGGATATGGTTTCGCTCGTGTTCCCCAGGCTGGAGTGCAGTGGCATGATTTCGGCTCACTACAACCTCTGCCTCCCAGGCTGAAGTGATTCTCCTGCCTCAGCTGAGATTAAAGGCATGTCCCATCATGTGCGGCCAATTTTGTGTTTCTAGGAGAGATGGGTTTTCACCATGTTGGCCAGGCTGGTCTCGAACTCCAACAATTCTACTTCCACTCTTTATTGGATACAAATATTTATGTGTGAGAAACAAGATTTTCAAGAGTGAAAGATTTAAAAACGACTTAATTGTACATCAGTAAGAGGCTGGCTAACTAAATCAGAGTACGTTCATCCTTACAGAAGAATACTATGCAGCTAGAACAAAACCAAATGGAGGAAACTCTTCCAAATGGTAACTTGGAATGATGTTCAAGACTTATTGTAAAATAAGTTTACAGTAAGGTGTAAGGTACCTTATGGCAAAATTCTCTCAGAAATGTGTGTGTGTGGATTTCAAGTCATCCCAGTCCTAGAACATTGTGCTCTTTAGAGATGCCATACCTGTCTTTCCCTTTGTAATATCAAAGCAGTAATATCTTCTCTGGAGGCTTGTTGGGTGAATTTAATGGAAGAAAGTTAAGGAGGTACCAGAACCATTGCTGTTTCCCCTCCATAGCCCTGCCACCCACTAAAGAAAGTTGGATGAGATTACTTAATGATTTCCCATTAAGTTGTATTTCCAAATATCATGATTACCATTTGAATGTAGTTGGTATGGAGCTTCGTGAGTGTGTGCTTCGTTTATTATGCATCACGTTCAGCTCCTTGTTATTTGCCTCCTAGTTATCATAGTAAAACTCTACTCCTCTACTCCGAGGAGCCCCCACCATCCGTATCATCACTTTCCGGCCCAGCACTCTTCATGCTCGTTCGTTTAAAGCATTCTACATTGGGCAAATGAATCTTGGAAGGCAAAAGCTACTGAATTTAGCGAGTTTGTGGAGGCGTTCCCACCGATCAGCCAGGTGGAGTTCCACACACCCGATGACTGCACAACTCCTATAAGGCAGCAATAAGCTGCAAACCCAGACGGCCACTCTTCTCACCCCTCGTCCCTTTGCTGTTCTGGATAATGAGGTCAATAGTCAACTAGGCAACTTGCAAAACTAACTGAAATTGGGAAAGGCCTTCCGGCTCGTGACTAGCCGAGGTCCACCTGGCCCCAATAAGCTGCTGAACAAGAAGGGCTGCCAGAAATTTCCCCCTAGGGAATTTGGTGGAGACGAAGACCTGCTCACTGGACAACGGTTCCTCCCAGGATACCCCCAAGCTGAAGAAGCGGGCTCTGAGCCACCCCCTTTCACCCTCCTTTTCCCCACCCTGGCCTGGTGAAGGTGCGCGTCAGGATGTGGACTACTGAGCTCTAAAGAAATAAATCCTTCCACTTTGACCCCACGGAGGATTGCCTGTGCGGATCTTCAACGAGTCTACCAGTGTCTAGACACGGGAGCAGTTCTGTCTGGCACAGCAGCTCCCTCAAGGAAGACAAGAGTGAGGAGAAAGGAAACTCAAGTCTGACCATTCTGTCCTGGGAGACAAGAGGAGGATCTCATCTCTCATCTTTCCAAGCAAGGCAACGAGACTTTCTCTCATCTTTCCAAGCAAGGCAAGGAGACTTTTTTTCATGAGGAAACAAAAAGAAGTTGGAAGGAACGAAACCAGCCTGGAAGGTGAATTCCTAAGGATTGCCCATTGAAACTGACAAAATGGCCCTTGTTTGACGAGAGGAATGAGCAGAGCATTGATGTGGTCAAAAAGGACTCGAGTGAGACTTTCCCAGCATGTTTCTACCAAAGCTTTGTCTAAGTTTCACAAAACACTCTCCTAATAAGCAGATGTTTGGCTCTTCAGAAAGTCAACATGCAAAATGCCTTGAGCGTCCCATAACACTGATGCCATGATGTTGCCTTTGGTCTGCCCTCCTTTTCCTTTGACTGGACCACTGCCATCTCTTGGTAGCCATCGCTTTGATGACGCTTTGTCTTCAGGATCATATTGGCAAAGCCATGTTCCAAATTCCGGTTACAATTTGTCAAACAGGTGCCCCAGGATCGTGATCCCTCCTGTTGAAAATTTCCACTGATAGCTCTCGTCGTCACTGCGGCTGATCTGGGCACAATGATTTTCACAGCCACTGCAGGATTCATCTTCCACATCTTCTCATCTCTTCTTGAAACAAGCCATACCTCCGTAAAGAGTTGATTTCTTTGGGCTAGTGTCCTTAGAAGCTTTTCTTCAAACATCAATGATTTCTTCATTCTTCCACCCAAGCTTCACCGTCAATTGGATGTTTGCTCTTGCTGCAATTTTAGCGGAATTCAAGTTGCACTGATAGGAGGCCTTTTCAGTGGATGTCTCATCCTTCTTAGTGCCTCCAATGAGATCCAGTTCAGAAAGGTTGTAAGAAGTTAGTACATGTTTATTTTAGTGAAAACGAATTGAAATCCATGCATAGATTTCTCACCATGTACATTTTCTATGAACTTTCGGAAGACCCCCTGTACTGAATATTGCCCAAATCCTGGGAAAGAAGTGGATGCGGTCCACTTCCTGTCTTCAGTTTGCCCACAGTGGAGGAGTGCACAGAGCAGGGAAAGGCAGCCCCAGAGAGAGGCATGACCTCCAGCATGCAGCAGACTGCTGGCCCAGTCCTGGCTCCATGGGTTGCTGTGTGGGCCCAGCAAGCTGACCAACCTCCCTGAACCTTAATTTAATCCTAGGTAGCCCAATTCCACTCGCTATTATAGGACTGCTGTGCAGGGACAGTCAATTAACTTAAGAAAAGGAACCTAGCTCCAAGGTTGGCAACCGGGAATTCCAGTTGATTCCATGGGCGGACCCCCTGAGGAATTCCCAAGCTGAAGTCTCGTGGAAGATGAGGTTCAGTGTGACTAGACTGAAGCACCAATCCAATGAAGGGGAAGTCCCACCCACTCTGCCCTCTGCCTGTATAAAGGTGAGGCGGGGCGGCCGCGCCACTCATTGAAGCCGCCAGTTGGGAGAGGAGCAGAGCCAGGCCGGTGCTCCCGAAGGCAGCAAGATGTTGCGAGCCACAGCTCCCTGCTGGTTCCCACCTGCATACCCAGAAGCTAAGAAGGTGGCCGAGGAGGCGGCCCACGAGGCAAGCCGCCATTTGGGAGAGGAGCAGAGCCAGGTCAGTGTTCCCGAAGGCAGCAAGATGTTGCGAGCCACAGCTCCCTGCTGGTTCCCACCTGCATGCCCAGAAGCCAAGAAGGTGGCCGAGGAGGCGGCCCTCGAGGCAAGCCGCCAGTTGGGAGAGGAGCAGAGCCAGGCCGGTGCTCCCGAAGGCAGCAAGATGTTGCGAGCCACAGCTCCCTGCTGGTTCCCACCTGCATACCCAGAAGCTAAGAAGGTGGCCGAGGAGGCGCCCCACGAGGCAAGCCGCCATTTGGGAGTGGAGCAGAGCCAGGTCGGTGTTCCCGAAGGCAGCAAGATGTTGCGAGCCACAGCTCCCTGCTGGTTCCCTCCTGCATACCCAGAAGCCAAGAAGGTGGCCGAAGAGGCGGCCCTCGAGGCTCCAGAATTCCCACTGCCCTCTCATCAGCCTGCCCAGAGCTTCGGGCTCTGCGTGCCCCAGATGCACAACCAGGCCTCAGCACTCGTGGACATCCGGGCGGAGCCCCAGAATAGGGGTCCGGCGGTGCCCCCAGCGTGGCCCAAGATGGCGACGGAGGCGTGGTACTTCCCCGCGCAGAGGGGGTCGGCCTGCTGCTTGCCAGCCGCCCCAAGGCTGACAGAGAGGCCCTGTGGAGTCCGCATCTCAGCCCCCAGGGAGAGGAAGAGGATCGCCCACTTTCCCAGCCCCTGCTTGGTCGCAGGTCGCACCGATGCCAAGAGAACCCGGGTGGCCGGCAGCAGCCAACGCTCCAATGGCTCCAGGGTCGGCACACAGCCACGGAAGACTGGTCGCAACAGACGGGGGAGGGCATGCAAGACCTCCACCACACTCAGCTCTAAGCGAATCGTCCGTCGTCCATCCTTACCGACTTGGAAGAAACCCATTATCCTCCGAAGGTCTCGCTGCCAAGTCCCCACCGTCATCCGCCGAGGCTATCTCCAACTGTTCACCAAAGAGTGTCTCAAGTTCTGCGCCTCCAAGCAGGAGGCCGAGGAGAAGGCGCTGAACGAGGAGAAGGTGGCCTACGACTGCAGCCCCAAGAAGAACATGTACCTGAATGTGGTCCTGAACACCCTCAAGAGACTGAAGGGCCTGAGCCCCAGCTCCATGCCGGGCCTCAGCAGGGCCGCCCTGTACAGCCGCCTCCAGGAGTTCCTGCTCACCCAGGACCAGCTCAAGGAGAACGGCTACCCCTTCCCGCACCCCGAGCGGCCCGGAGGCGCCGTCCTCTTCACTGGCCAGGGGAAGGGGCCCGGCGACTCCTCCTGCAGGGTCTGCTGCCGTTGTGGCACCGACTACCTGGTGTCCTCCTCGGGCCGCTGTCTACGCGACCAGTTGTGTTATTATCACTGGGGGCGGGTCCGCTCCAGCCAAGTGGCTGGAGGCCGGGTTCGCCAGTACACCTGCTGTGCAGCTGCTCCTGGCTCAGTGGGCTGCCAGGTGGCAAAGCAGCACGTGCGGGACGGCCGCAAGGAGAGCCTCCATGGCTTCGTGAAGACCTTCAAGAAAGAGTTTTCCACAGACGCTTATCCAGGAATCTACGCCTTGGACTGTGAGATGTGCTACACCACGCATGGCCTGGAGCTGACCCGCGTCACCGTGGTGGACGCCGACATGCAAGTGGTGTACGACACCTTCGTCAAGCCCGACAACGAGATCGTGGACTACAACACCAGGTTTTCCGGAGTGACCGAGGCCGACGTCGCCAAGACGAGCGTCACGTTGCCCGAAGTCCAAGCCATCCTGCTGAGCTTTTTCAGCGCCCAAACCATCCTCATCGGGCACAGCCTGGAGAGCGATCTGCTGGCCCTCAAGCTGATCCACAGCACCGTGGTGGACACGGCCGTGCTCTTCCCGCACTACCTGGGTTTCCCCTACAAGCGTTCCCTCAGGAATCTCGCGGCCGACTACCTGGGACAGATCATCCAGGACAGCCAGGACGGCCACAACTCCAGCGAGGACGCAAACGCCTGCCTGCAGCTGGCGATGTGGAAGGTTCGACAGCGCGCCCAGATCCAGCCACGCCACCGGTCTGCCTCTCCCGCCGCCCTGGCCTGTCCTGAGCCCCAGGCCTCTTCCCAAACTGCCATCGATACCGAGAGCTAGCCCTGTCCACCTCGCCGCAAAGCGAAAGAAACTGGAGCAGCCGGCGGCAGGAGAGGGCCAAAAGCCAAGACTAACCCCGACCCCGGACTCCCAGTCCCCCGGAGTCCCTGCCGCGGGCCGTCGTCCCTGTCCCCATCCCTCTGCCCCTCCCAGACCTCTGTCCTTCCACCAATGGGCTCCCCGAGGCCCCAGCCGCCACTCCCAGTCCCCGGAGACCCTGCCGCCGCCCCTGGCGCCTGTGCCCATCCCTCTGCCCCTCCCAGACCACTGGCCTTCCACCACTAGCCTACCCCAGCCCACCTGAACTTCCCCGGCCTCTGACAACAAGGCCAGCCCCCAGGCCCACCAGCCTCCTGATCGTCTTCGTTCTTGGGCCTCTTCCCCTTCTGTGGGGCTGTCTGAACCTCCCCTCCCCCACCCGATTTTTCCCCCGCCCCCGGGGCAGGCGCAGAATAAATGTCTGTATGAAGTTAAAAATTAAAAATAAAAAAAAAGCTAAAAACAACTGAAAGTCCTTTGCTTTTGAATGTGCGCTTACCTGGTTTTCTCTAGAGGCACCACTGTGAGGTGGCTCAAGCGCTTAGGCTCTGGAGTTAGACATCTGGGTTCCCATTCCAATTCCACCACTGACTTGCTTTGTCATATTGGACGCATATCTTTTTTGCGCTTCTACTTCTTGATCTTTCAAGTGTCATCAGAAGATAATTAGACACCCACACAATAGCAATGGGAGATTTTAACACCCCACCGTCAACATGAAACAGATCAACGAGACAGAAAGTTGAAAAGGATATCCAGGAACTGAACTTAGCTCTGCACCAAGCAGACCGAATAGACATCTACATTAACTCTCCACCCCAAATCAACAGAATATACATTCTTCTCAGCACCACATCACACTTATTCCAAAACTGACCACATAGTTGGAAGGAAAGCACTCCTCCGCAAATGCAAAAGAACAGAAATTACAACCAACTGTCTCTCAGACCCCAGGGCAGTCAAACTGGACCTCAGGATGAAGAAACTCACTCAAAACCGCTCAACTACACGGAAACGGAGCAATCTGCTCCTGAGTGACTACTGGGTACATAGCGAAATGAAGACAGAATAAAGATGTTCTTTGAAACCAATGAGAACAAAGACACAACATACCAGAATCTCTGGGATACATTGAAAGCAGTGTGTAGAGGGAAACATAGCATTAAATGCCCACAAGAGAAAGCAGGAAAGATCTAAAATGGACACCCTCACGTCCCAATTCAAAGAACCAGGGAAGCAAGAGCAAACACAATGTCTGAATCAGTCAGTCAACTTCCAACAGGGCTCCAAGAGAGAATGAACCACCATGCCTCTTTAAATCCACGTTTCTATTTGGAATCTTCAATGAGAGATGAGACACTAAGCAGCTAGTTTTGGTGGAATGGCTGATTTTGTCAATGTTTTCGGTGTGTGAGTGTGTGTGTGTGTGTATGTATAGATAACTAAATTAAACTGATAATCTGGATGCTTACATTTCCATTCATTTAATTTGTGTATGTGAGCCCACGCACACGTATATACACACACACTAACACTTCCAGAACACTGACTTAGTGAAGAACTGGATTTCCAGTGTGTCAGACAAATTTCAGAAAGCGCTGAAGAAGGGCATTTCTGATGGATTTCACCGTTCCTGGAATTTTACTTTCCTTTATAACTTAGAGTTCTTCTCTGGAGATTTAATAGATAAAAGTCTTTTGCAGTGTACGTTATTTCATTTTATTTTTATAATTTATTTAAATTGTCATTTTTAAATTGACAAATAAAAATGATATATATTTATGGTGTACAACATGATGTTTCATATATGTATACATTGTGGAATGACACAAAAATCAAGCTAATTAACACATTCGTTTCCTCACATACTGATTTTATGGTGATGAGAACATGTTTCAAATCTACTCTGATAGCACATTTCAAGTACACAGTACATAGTTACCACTGTAGTTGCCGTGCTGTTCAACATATCTCTAGAACTATTCGTATCTGAAATTTTGTATCATTAGACTAACATCTCCCAATCCCTCCCCGGCCCCTGCCTCGGGTAAGCAGCGTTCTGCTCTCTACGACTCTGAGTTCCACTTTTTTACATTGCACATAGAAGTGAGATCGTGCAGTGTTTGTATTTCTGTGTTTGCTTTTTAAAACTTTGTGATGTATTGATGTATTTTTTCAGACAGTGTCGCAGTCTGTCACCAAGGCTGGAGTACAGTGACACAAACACGGCTCACCACGGCCTCCACCTCCCGGGGTCAAGAGATCCTCCCACTTCAGCCTCCTGAGTAGCTAGGACTACAGGCGTCCAACACCACACCTGGCTAATTTTTGTATTTTTTGTAGAGATGGTTGATCTCCAACTCCTGGGCTCAACTCTTCCTCCTCCCTTCTCCTCCCAAAGTCCTGGGATTACAGGCCTGAGCCACTGTGTCTGGCCTTTGCTTTATTTCACACAGTAGAACATCCTCTAGGCTCATTCTTGTTGCTTAAGATAAGATTTCTTTCTTTTTCAAGGCTGAATAGGATTCTATTGGATATATGTACCTATATAGATAGATAGATAGATAGATATACATTTATTATTATTGTTTTGGGGGGGATATGGTTTCGCTCGTGTTCCCCAGGCTGGAGTGCAGTGGCATGATTTCGGCTCACTACAACCTCTGCCTCCCAGGCTGAAGTGATTCTCCTGCCTCAGCTGAGATTAAGGGCATGTCCCATCATGTGCGGCCAATTTTGTGTTTCTAGGAGAGATGGGTTTTCACCATGTTGGCCAGGCTGGTCTCGAACTCCAACAATTCTACTTCAACTCTTTATTGGATACAAATATTTATGTGTGAGAAACAAGATTTTCAAGAGTGAAAGATTTAAAAACGACTTAATTGTAC
Source organism: Pongo pygmaeus (assembly GCF_028885625.2). Taxonomy (NCBI): domain Eukaryota; kingdom Metazoa; phylum Chordata; class Mammalia; order Primates; family Hominidae; genus Pongo; species Pongo pygmaeus. The sequence goes on from NC_072380.2 coordinate 54,654,415, forward strand.
ATCAGTAAGAGGCTGGCTAACTAAATCAGAGTACGTTCATCCTTACAGAAGAATACTATGCAGCTAGAACAAAACCAAATGGAGGAAACTCTTCCAAATGGTAACTTGGAATGATGTTCAAGACTTATTGTAAAATAAGTTTACAGTAAGGTGTAAGGTACCTTATGGCAAAATTCTCTCAGAAATGTGTGTGTGGATTTCAAGTCATCCCGGTCCTAGAACATTGTTCTCTTTAGAGATGCCATACCTGTCTTTCCCTTTGTAATATCAAAGCAGTAATATCTTCTCTGGAGGCTTGTTGGGTGAATTTAATGGAAGAAAATTAAGGAGGTAGCAGAACCATTGCTGTTTCCCCTCCATAGCCCTGCCACCCACTAAAGAAAGTTGGATGAGATTACTTAATGATTTCCCATTAAGTTGTATTTCCAAATATCATGATTACCATTTGAATGTAGTTGGTATGGAGCTTCGTGAGTGTGTGCTTCGTTTATTATGCATCACGTTCAGCTCCTTGTTATTTGCCTCCTAGTTATCATAGTAAAACTCTACTCCTCTACTCCTAGGAGCCCCTACCATCCGTATCGTCACTTTCCGGCCCAGCACTCTTCATGCTCGTTCGTTTAAAGCATTCTACATTGGGCAAATGAATCTTGGAAGGCAAAAGCTACTGAATTTAGCGAGTTTGTGGAGGCGTTCCCACCGATCAGCAAGGTGGAGTTCCACACACCCGATGACTGCACAACTCCTATAAGGCAGCAATATGCTGCAAACCCAGACGGCCACTCTTCTCACCCCTCGTCCCTTTGCTGTTCTGGATAATGAGGTCAATAGTCACCTAGGCAACTTGCAAAACTAACTGAAATGGAGAAAGGCCTTCCGGCTGGTGACTAGCCGAGGTCCACCTGGCCCCAATAAGCTGCTGAACAAGAAGGGCTGCCAGAAATTTCCCCCTAGGGAATTTGGTGGAGTCGAAGACCTGCTCACTGGACAACGGTTCCTCCCAGGATACCCCAAAGCTGAAGAAGCGGGCTCTGAGCCACCCCCTTTCACCCTCCTTTTCCCCACCCTGGCCTGCTGAAGGTGCGCATCAGGATGTGGACTACTGAGCCCTAAAGAAACAAGTCCTTCCACTTTGACCCCACGGAGGATTGCCTGTGCGGATCTTCAACGAGTCTACCAGTGTCTAGACACGGGAGCAGTTCTGTCTGGCACAGCAGCTCCCTCAAGGAAGACAAGAGTGAGGAGAAAGGAAACTCAAGTCTGACCATTCTGTCCTGGGAGACAAGAGGAGGATCTCATCTCTCATCTTTCCAAGCAAGGCAACGAGACTTTCTCTCATCTTTCCAAGCAAGGCAAGGAGACTTTTTCTCATGAGGAAACAAAAAGAAGTTGGAAGGAACGAAACCAGCCTGGAAGGTGAACTCCTAAGGATTGCCCATTGAAACTGACAAAATGGCCCTTGTTTGACGAGAGGAATGAGCAGAGCATTGATGTGGTCAAAAAGGACTCGAGTGAGACTTTCCCAGCATGTTTCTACCAAAGCTTTGTCTAAGTTTCGCAAAACACTCTCCTAATAAGCAGATGTTTGGCTCTTCAGAAAGTCAACATGCAAAATGCCTTGAGCGTCCCATAACACTGATGCCATGATGTTGCCTTTGGTCTGCCCTCCTTTTCCTTTGACTGGACCACTGCCATCTCTTGGTAGCCATCGCTTTGATGACGCTTTGTCTTCAGGATCATATTGGCAAAGCCATGTTCCAAATTCCGGTTACAATTTGTCAAACAGGTGCCCCAGGATCGTGATCCCTCCTGTTGAAAATTTCCACTGATAGCTCTCGTCGTCACTGCGGCTGATCTGGGCACAATGATTTTCACAGCCACTGCAGGATTCATCTTCCACATCTTCTCATCTCTTCTTGAAACAAGCCATACCTCCGTAAAGAGTTGATTTCTTTGGGCTAGTGTCCTTAGAAGCTTTTCTTCAAACATCAATGATTTCTTCATTCTTCCACCCAAGCTTCACCGTCAATTGGATGTTTGCTCTTGCTGCAATTTTAGCGGAATTCAAGTTGCACTGATAGGAGGCCTTTTCAGTGGATGTCTCATCCTTCTTAGTGCCTCCAATGAGATCCAGTTCAGAAAGGTTGTAAGAAGTTAGTACATGTTTATTTTAGTGAAAACGAATTGAAATCCATGCATAGATTTCTCACCATGTACATTTTCTATGAACTTTCGGAAGACCCCCTGTACTGAATATTGCCCAAATCCTGGGAAAGAAGTGGATGCGGTCCACTTCCTGTCTTCAGTTTGCCCACAGTGGAGGAGTGCACAGAGCAGGGAAAGGCAGCCCCAGAGAGAGGCATGACCTCCAGCATGCAGCAGACTGCTGGCCCAGTCCTGGCTCCATGGGTTGCTGTGTGGGCCCAGCAAGCTGACCAACCTCCCTGAACCTTAATTTAATCCTAGGTAGCCCAATTCCACTCGCTATTATAGGACTGCTGTGCAGGGACAGTCAATTAACTTAAGAAAAGGAACCTAGCTCCAAGGTTGGCAACCGGGAATTCCAGTTGATTCCATGGGCGGACCCCCTGAGGAATTCCCAAGCTGAAGTCTCGTGGAAGATGAGGTTCAGTGTGACTAGACTGAAGCACCAATCCAATGAAGGGGAAGTCCCACCCACTCTGCCCTCTGCCTGTATAAAGGTGAGGCGGGGCGGCCGCGCCACTCATTGAAGCCGCCAGTTGGGAGAGGAGCAGAGCCAGGCCGGTGCTCCCGAAGGCAGCAAGATGTTGCGAGCCACAGCTCCCTGCTGGTTCCCACCTGCATACCCAGAAGCTAAGAAGGTGGCCGAGGAGGCGGCCCACGAGGCAAGCCGCCATTTGGGAGAGGAGCAGAGCCAGGTCAGTGTTCCCGAAGGCAGCAAGATGTTGCGAGCCACAGCTCCCTGCTGGTTCCCACCTGCATGCCCAGAAGCCAAGAAGGTGGCCGAGGAGGCGGCCCTCGAGGCAAGCCGCCAGTTGGGAGAGGAGCAGAGCCAGGCCGGTGCTCCCGAAGGCAGCAAGATGTTGCGAGCCACAGCTCCCTGCTGGTTCCCACCTGCATACCCAGAAGCTAAGAAGGTGGCCGAGGAGGCGCCCCACGAGGCAAGCCGCCATTTGGGAGTGGAGCAGAGCCAGGTCGGTGTTCCCGAAGGCAGCAAGATGTTGCGAGCCACAGCTCCCTGCTGGTTCCCTCCTGCATACCCAGAAGCCAAGAAGGTGGCCGAAGAGGCGGCCCTCGAGGCTCCAGAATTCCCACTGCCCTCTCATCAGCCTGCCCAGAGCTTCGGGCTCTGCGTGCCCCAGATGCACAACCAGGCCTCAGCACTCGTGGACATCCGGGCGGAGCCCCAGAATAGGGGTCCGGCGGTGCCCCCAGCGTGGCCCAAGATGGCGACGGAGGCGTGGTACTTCCCCGCGCAGAGGGGGTCGGCCTGCTGCTTGCCAGCCGCCCCAAGGCTGACAGAGAGGCCCTGTGGAGTCCGCATCTCAGCCCCCAGGGAGAGGAAGAGGATCGCCCACTTTCCCAGCCCCTGCTTGGTCGCAGGTCGCACCGATGCCAAGAGAACCCGGGTGGCCGGCAGCAGCCAACGCTCCAATGGCTCCAGGGTCGGCACACAGCCACGGAAGACTGGTCGCAACAGACGGGGGAGGGCATGCAAGACCTCCACCACACTCAGCTCTAAGCGAATCGTCCGTCGTCCATCCTTACCGACTTGGAAGAAACCCATTATCCTCCGAAGGTCTCGCTGCCAAGTCCCCACCGTCATCCGCCGAGGCTATCTCCAACTGTTCACCAAAGAGTGTCTCAAGTTCTGCGCCTCCAAGCAGGAGGCCGAGGAGAAGGCGCTGAACGAGGAGAAGGTGGCCTACGACTGCAGCCCCAAGAAGAACATGTACCTGAATGTGGTCCTGAACACCCTCAAGAGACTGAAGGGCCTGAGCCCCAGCTCCATGCCGGGCCTCAGCAGGGCCGCCCTGTACAGCCGCCTCCAGGAGTTCCTGCTCACCCAGGACCAGCTCAAGGAGAACGGCTACCCCTTCCCGCACCCCGAGCGGCCCGGAGGCGCCGTCCTCTTCACTGGCCAGGGGAAGGGGCCCGGCGACTCCTCCTGCAGGGTCTGCTGCCGTTGTGGCACCGACTACCTGGTGTCCTCCTCGGGCCGCTGTCTACGCGACCAGTTGTGTTATTATCACTGGGGGCGGGTCCGCTCCAGCCAAGTGGCTGGAGGCCGGGTTCGCCAGTACACCTGCTGTGCAGCTGCTCCTGGCTCAGTGGGCTGCCAGGTGGCAAAGCAGCACGTGCGGGACGGCCGCAAGGAGAGCCTCCATGGCTTCGTGAAGACCTTCAAGAAAGAGTTTTCCACAGACGCTTATCCAGGAATCTACGCCTTGGACTGTGAGATGTGCTACACCACGCATGGCCTGGAGCTGACCCGCGTCACCGTGGTGGACGCCGACATGCAAGTGGTGTACGACACCTTCGTCAAGCCCGACAACGAGATCGTGGACTACAACACCAGGTTTTCCGGAGTGACCGAGGCCGACGTCGCCAAGACGAGCGTCACGTTGCCCGAAGTCCAAGCCATCCTGCTGAGCTTTTTCAGCGCCCAAACCATCCTCATCGGGCACAGCCTGGAGAGCGATCTGCTGGCCCTCAAGCTGATCCACAGCACCGTGGTGGACACGGCCGTGCTCTTCCCGCACTACCTGGGTTTCCCCTACAAGCGTTCCCTCAGGAATCTCGCGGCCGACTACCTGGGACAGATCATCCAGGACAGCCAGGACGGCCACAACTCCAGCGAGGACGCAAACGCCTGCCTGCAGCTGGCGATGTGGAAGGTTCGACAGCGCGCCCAGATCCAGCCACGCCACCGGTCTGCCTCTCCCGCCGCCCTGGCCTGTCCTGAGCCCCAGGCCTCTTCCCAAACTGCCATCGATACCGAGAGCTAGCCCTGTCCACCTCGCCGCAAAGCGAAAGAAACTGGAGCAGCCGGCGGCAGGAGAGGGCCAAAAGCCAAGACTAACCCCGACCCCGGACTCCCAGTCCCCCGGAGTCCCTGCCGCGGGCCGTCGTCCCTGTCCCCATCCCTCTGCCCCTCCCAGACCTCTGTCCTTCCACCAATGGGCTCCCCGAGGCCCCAGCCGCCACTCCCAGTCCCCGGAGACCCTGCCGCCGCCCCTGGCGCCTGTGCCCATCCCTCTTCCCCTCCCAGACCACTGGCCTTCCACCACTAGCCTACCCCAGCCCACCTGAACTTCCCCGGCCTCTGACAACAAGGCCAGCCCCCAGGCCCACCAGCCTCCTGATCGTCTTCGTTCTTGGGCCTCTTCCCCTTCTGTGGGGCTGTCTGAACCTCCCCTCCCCCACCCGATTTTTCCCCCGCCCCCGGGGCAGGCGCAGAATAAATGTCTGTATGAAGTTAAAAATTAAAAATAAAAAAAAAGCTAAAAACAACTGAAAGTCCTTTGCTTTTGAATGTGCGCTTACCTGGTTTTCTCTAGAGGCACCACTGTGAGGTGGCTCAAGCGCTTAGGCTCTGGAGTTAGACATCTGGGTTCCCATTCCAATTCCACCACTGACTTGCTTTGTCATATTGGACGCATATCTTTTTTGCGCTTCTACTTCTTGATCTTTCAAGTGTCATCAGAAGATAATTAGACACCCACACAATAGCAATGGGAGATTTTAACACCCCACCGTCAACATGAAACAGATCAACGAGACAGAAAGTTGAAAAGGATATCCAGGAACTGAACTTAGCTCTGCACCAAGCAGACCGAATAGACATCTACATTAACTCTCCACCCCAAATCAACAGAATATACATTCTTCTCAGCACCACATCACACTTATTCCAAAACTGACCACATAGTTGGAAGGAAAGCACTCCTCCGCAAATGCAAAAGAACAGAAATTACAACCAACTGTCTCTCAGACCCCAGGGCAGTCAAACTGGACCTCAGGATGAAGAAACTCACTCAAAACCGCTCAACTACACGGAAACGGAGCAATCTGCTCCTGAGTGACTACTGGGTACATAGCGAAATGAAGACAGAATAAAGATGTTCTTTGAAACCAATGAGAACAAAGACACAACATACCAGAATCTCTGGGATACATTGAAAGCAGTGTGTAGAGGGAAACATAGCATTAAATGCCCACAAGAGAAAGCAGGAAAGATCTAAAATGGACACCCTCACGTCCCAATTCAAAGAACCAGGGAAGCAAGAGCAAACACAATGTCTGAATCAGTCAGTCAACTTCCAACAGGGCTCCAAGAGAGAATGAACCACCATGCCTCTTTAAATCCACGTTTCTATTTGGAATCTTCAATGAGAGATGAGACACTAAGCAGCTAGTTTTGGTGGAATGGCTGATTTTGTCAATGTTTTCGGTGTGTGAGTGTGTGTGTGTGTGTATGTATAGATAACTAAATTAAACTGATAATCTGGATGCTTACATTTCCATTCATTTAATTTGTGTATGTGAGCCCACGCACACGTATATACACACACACTAACACTTCCAGAACACTGACTTAGTGAAGAACTGGATTTCCAGTGTGTCAGACAAATTTCAGAAAGCGCTGAAGAAGGGCATTTCTGATGGATTTCACCGTTCCTGGAATTTTACTTTCCTTTATAACTTAGAGTTCTTCTCTGGAGATTTAATAGATAAAAGTCTTTTGCAGTGTACGTTATTTCATTTTATTTTTATAATTTATTTAAATTGTCATTTTTAAATTGACAAATAAAAATGATATATATTTATGGTGTACAACATGATGTTTCATATATGTATACATTGTGGAATGACACAAAAATCAAGCTAATTAACACATTCGTTTCCTCACATACTGATTTTATGGTGATGAGAACATGTTTCAAATCTACTCTGATAGCACATTTCAAGTACACAGTACATAGTTACCACTGTAGTTGCCGTGCTGTTCAACATATCTCTAGAACTATTCGTATCTGAAATTTTGTATCATTAGACTAACATCTCCCAATCCCTCCCCGGCCCCTGCCTCGGGTAAGCAGCGTTCTGCTCTCTACGACTCTGAGTTCCACTTTTTTACATTGCACATAGAAGTGAGATCGTGCAGTGTTTGTATTTCTGTGTTTGCTTTTTAAAACTTTGTGATGTATTGATGTATTTTTTCAGACAGTGTCGCAGTCTGTCACCAAGGCTGGAGTACAGTGACACAAACACGGCTCACCACGGCCTCCACCTCCCGGGGTCAAGAGATCCTCCCACTTCAGCCTCCTGAGTAGCTAGGACTACAGGCGTCCAACACCACACCTGGCTAATTTTTGTATTTTTTGTAGAGATGGTTGATCTCCAACTCCTGGGCTCAACTCTTCCTCCTCCCTTCTCCTCCCAAAGTCCTGGGATTACAGGCCTGAGCCACTGTGTCTGGCCTTTGCTTTATTTCACACAGTAGAACATCCTCTAGGCTCATTCTTGTTGCTTAAGATAAGATTTCTTTCTTTTTCAAGGCTGAATAGGATTCTATTGGATATATGTACCTATATAGATAGATAGATAGATAGATATACATTTATTATTATTGTTTTGGGGGGGATATGGTTTCGCTCGTGTTCCCCAGGCTGGAGTGCAGTGGCATGATTTCGGCTCACTACAACCTCTGCCTCCCAGGCTGAAGTGATTCTCCTGCCTCAGCTGAGATTAAGGGCATGTCCCATCATGTGCGGCCAATTTTGTGTTTCTAGGAGAGATGGGTTTTCACCATGTTGGCCAGGCTGGTCTCGAACTCCAACAATTCTACTTCAACTCTTTATTGGATACAAATATTTATGTGTGAGAAACAAGATTTTCAAGAGTGAAAGATTTAAAAACGACTTAATTGTACATCAGTAAGAGGCTGGCTAACTAAATCAGAGTACGTTCATCCTTACAGAAGAATACTATGCAGCTAGAACAAAACCAAATGGAGGAAACTCTTCCAAATGGTAACTTGGAATGATGTTCAAGACTTATTGTAAAATAAGTTTACAGTAAGGTGTAAGGTACCTTATGGCAAAATTCTCTCAGAAATGTGTGTGTGGATTTCAAGTCATCCCGGTCCTAGAACATTGTTCTCTTTAGAGATGCCATACCTGTCTTTCCCTTTGTAATATCAAAGCAGTAATATCTTCTCTGGAGGCTTGTTGGGTGAATTTAATGGAAGAAAATTAAGGAGGTAGCAGAACCATTGCTGTTTCCCCTCCATAGCCCTGCCACCCACTAAAGAAAGTTGGATGAGATTACTTAATGATTTCCCATTAAGTTGTATTTCCAAATATCATGATTACCATTTGAATGTAGTTGGTATGGAGCTTCGTGAGTGTGTGCTTCGTTTATTATGCATCACGTTCAGCTCCTTGTTATTTGCCTCCTAGTTATCATAGTAAAACTCTACTCCTCTACTCCTAGGAGCCCCTACCATCCGTATCGTCACTTTCCGGCCCAGCACTCTTCATGCTCGTTCGTTTAAAGCATTCTACATTGGGCAAATGAATCTTGGAAGGCAAAAGCTACTGAATTTAGCGAGTTTGTGGAGGCGTTCCCACCGATCAGCAAGGTGGAGTTCCACACACCCGATGACTGCACAACTCCTATAAGGCAGCAATATGCTGCAAACCCAGACGGCCACTCTTCTCACCCCTCGTCCCTTTGCTGTTCTGGATAATGAGGTCAATAGTCACCTAGGCAACTTGCAAAACTAACTGAAATGGAGAAAGGCCTTCCGGCTGGTGACTAGCCGAGGTCCACCTGGCCCCAATAAGCTGCTGAACAAGAAGGGCTGCCAGAAATTTCCCCCTAGGGAATTTGGTGGAGTCGAAGACCTGCTCACTGGACAACGGTTCCTCCCAGGATACCCCAAAGCTGAAGAAGCGGGCTCTGAGCCACCCCCTTTCACCCTCCTTTTCCCCACCCTGGCCTGCTGAAGGTGCGCATCAGGATGTGGACTACTGAGCCCTAAAGAAACAAGTCCTTCCACTTTGACCCCACGGAGGATTGCCTGTGCGGATCTTCAACGAGTCTACCAGTGTCTAGACACGGGAGCAGTTCTGTCTGGCACAGCAGCTCCCTCAAGGAAGACAAGAGTGAGGAGAAAGGAAACTCAAGTCTGACCATTCTGTCCTGGGAGACAAGAGGAGGATCTCATCTCTCATCTTTCCAAGCAAGGCAACGAGACTTTCTCTCATCTTTCCAAGCAAGGCAAGGAGACTTTTTCTCATGAGGAAACAAAAAGAAGTTGGAAGGAACGAAACCAGCCTGGAAGGTGAACTCCTAAGGATTGCCCATTGAAACTGACAAAATGGCCCTTGTTTGACGAGAGGAATGAGCAGAGCATTGATGTGGTCAAAAAGGACTCGAGTGAGACTTTCCCAGCATGTTTCTACCAAAGCTTTGTCTAAGTTTCGCAAAACACTCTCCTAATAAGCAGATGTTTGGCTCTTCAGAAAGTCAACATGCAAAATGCCTTGAGCGTCCCATAACACTGATGCCATGATGTTGCCTTTGGTCTGCCCTCCTTTTCCTTTGACTGGACCACTGCCATCTCTTGGTAGCCATCGCTTTGATGACGCTTTGTCTTCAGGATCATATTGGCAAAGCCATGTTCCAAATTCCGGTTACAATTTGTCAAACAGGTGCCCCAGGATCGTGATCCCTCCTGTTGAAAATTTCCACTGATAGCTCTCGTCGTCACTGCAGCCGATCTGGGCACAATGGTTTTCACAGCCACTGCAGGATTCATCTTCCACATCTTCTCTTCTCTTCTTGAAACAAGCCATACCTCCGTAAAGAGTTGATTTCTTTGGGCTAGTGTCCTTAGAAGCTTTTCTTCAAACATCAATGATTTCTTCATTCTTCCACCCAAGCTTCACCGTCAATTGGATGTTTGCTCTTGCTGCAATTTTAGCGGAATTCAAGTTGCACTGATAGGAGGCCTTTTCAGTGGATGTCTCATCCTTCTTAGTGCCTTCAATGAGATCCAGTTCAGAAAGGTTGTAAGAAGTTAGTACATGTTTATTTTAGTGAAAACGAATTGAAATCCATGCATAGATTTCTCACCATGTACATTTTCTATGAACTTTCGGAAGACCCCCTGTACTGAATATTGCCCAAATCCTGGGAGAGAATTGGATGCGGTCCACTTCCTGTCTTCAGTTTGCCCACAGTGGAGGAGTGCACAGAGCAGGGAAAGGCAGCCCCAGAGAGAGGCATGCCCTCCAGCATGCAGCAGACTGCTGGCCCAGTCCTGGCTCCATGGGTTGCTGTGTGGGCCCAGCAAGCTGACCAACCTCCCTGAACCTTAATTTAATCCTAGGTAGCCCAATTCCACTCGCTATTATAGGACTGCTGTGCAGGGACAGTCAATTAACTTAAGAAAAGGAACGTAGCTCCAAGGTTGGCAACCGGGAATTCCAGTTGATTCCATGGGCGGACCCCCTGAGGAATTCCCAAGCTGAAGTCTCGTGGAAGATGAGGTTCAGTGGGACTAGACTGAAGCACCAATCCAATGAAGGGGAAGTCCCACCCACTCTGCCCTGTGCCTGTATAAAGGTGAGGCGGGGCGGCCGCGCCACTCATTGAAGCCGCCAGTTGGGAGAGGAGCAGAGCCAGGCCGGTGCTCCCGAAGGCAGCATGATGTTGCGAGCCGCAGCTCCCTGCTGGTTCCCACCTGCATATCCAGAAGCTAAGAAGGTGGCCGAGGAGGCGGCCCACGAGGCAAGCCGCCATTTGGGAGAGGAGCAGAGCCAGGTCGGTGTTCCCGAAGGCAGCAAGATGTTGCGAGCCACAGCTCCCTGCTGGTTCCCACCTGCATGCCCTGAAGCCATGAAGGTGGCCGAGGAGGAGGCCCTCGAGGCAAGCCGCCAGTTGGGAGAGGAGCAGAGCCAGGCCGGTGCTCCCGAAGGCAGCAAGATGTTGCGAGCCACAGCTCCCTGCTGGTTCCCACCTGCATACCCAGAAGCTAAGAAGGTGGCCGAGGAGGCGCCCCACGAGGCAAGCCGCCATTTGGGAGTGGAGCAGAGCCAGGTCGGTGTTCCCGAAGGCAGCAAGATGTTGCGAGTCACAGCTCCCTGCTGGTTCCCTCCTGCATACCCAGAGGCTAAGAATGTGGCCGAGGAGGCGGCCCTCGAGGCTCCAGAATTCCCACTGCCCTCTCATCAGCCTGCCCAGAGCTTCGGGCTCTGCGTGCCCCAGATGCACAACCAGGCCTCAGCACTCGTGGACATCCGGGCGGAGCCCCAGAATAGGGGTCCGGCGGTGCCCCCAGCGTGGCCCAAGATGGCGACGGAGGCGTGGTACTTCCCCGCGCAGAGGGGGTCGGCCTGCTGCTTGCCAGCCGCCCCAAGGCTGACAGAGAGGCCCTGTGGAGTCCGCATCTCAGCCCCCAGGGAGAGGAAGAGGATCGCCCGCTTTCCCAGCCCCTGCTTGGTCGCAGGTCGCACCGATGCCAAGAGAACCCGGGTGGCCGGCAGCAGCCAACGCTCCAATGGCTCCAGGGTCGGCACACAGCCACGGAAGACTGGTCGCAACAGACGGGGGAGGGCATGCAAGACCTCAACCACACTCAGCTCTAAGCAAATCGTCCGTCGTCCATCCTTACCGACTTGGAAGAAACCCATTATCCTCCGAAGGTCTCGCTGCCAAGTCCCCACCGTCATCCGCCGAGGCTATCTCCAACTGTTCACCAAAGAGTGTCTCAAGTTCTGCGCCTCCAAGGAAGAGGCCGAGGAGAAGGCGCTGAACGAGGAGAAGGTGGCCTACGACTGCAGCCCCAACAAGAACATGTACCTGAATGTGGTCCTGAACACCCCCAAGAGACTGAAGGGCCTGACCCCCAGCTCCATGCCGGGCCTCAGCAGGGCCGCCCTGTACAGCCGCCTCCAGGAGTTCCTGCTCACCCAGGACCAGCTCAAGGAGAACGGCTACCCCTTCCCGCACCCCGAGCGGCCCGGAGGCGCCGTCCTCTTCACTGGCCAGGGGAAGGGGCCCGGCGACTCCTCCTGCAGGGTCTGCTGCCGTTGTGGCACCGACTACCTGGTGTCCTCCTCGGGCCGCTGTCTACGCGACCAGTTGTGTTATTATCACTGGGGGCGGGTCCGCTCCAGCCAAGTGGCTGCAGGCCGGGTTAGCCAGTACACCTGCTGTGCAGCTGCTCCTGGCTCAGTGGGCTGCCAGGTGGCAAAGCAGCACGTGCGGGACGGCCGCAAGGAGAGCCTCCATGGCTTCGTGAAGACCTTCAAGAAAGAGTTTTCCACAGACGCTTATCCAGGAATCTGCGCCTTGGACTGTGAGATGTGCTACACCACGCATGGCCTGGAGCTGACCCGCGTCACCGTGGTGGACGCCGACATGCAAGTGGTGTACGACACCTTCGTCAAGCCCGACAACGAGATCGTGGACTACAACACCAGGTTTTCCGGAGTGACCGAGGCCGACGTCGCCAAGACGAGCGTCACGTTGCCCGAAGTCCAAGCCATCCTGCTGAGCTTTTTCAGCGCCCAAACCATCCTCATCGGGCACAGCCTGGAGAGCGATCTGCTGGCCCTCAAGCTGATCCACAGCACCGTGGTGGACACGGCCGTGCTCTTCCCGCACTACCTGGGTTTCCCCTACAAGCGTTCCCTCAGGAATCTCGCGGCCGACTACCTGGGACAGATCATCCAGGACAGCCAGGACGGCCACAACTCCAGCGAGGACGCAAACGCCTGCCTGCAGCTGGCGATGTGGAAGGTTCGACAGCGCGCCCAGATCCAGCCACGCCACCGGTCCGCCTCTCCCGCCGCCCTGGCCTGTCCTGAGCCCCAGGCCTCTTCCCAAACTGCCATCGATCCCGAGAGCTAGCCCTGTCCACCTCGCCGCAAAGCGAAAGAAACTGGAGCAGCCGGCGGCAGGAGAGGGCCAAAAGCCAAGACTAACCCCGACCCCGGACTCCCAGTCCCCCGGAGTCCCTGCCGCGGGCCGTCGTCCCTGTCCCCATCCCTCTGCCCCTCCCAGACCTCTGTCCTTCCACCAATGGGCTCCCCGAGGCCCCAGCCGCCACTCCCAGTCCCCGGAGACCCTGCCGCCGCCCCTGGCGCCTGTGCCCATCCCTCTGCCCCTCCCAGACCTCTGGCCTTCCACCACTAGCCTCCCCCAGCCCACCTGGACTTCCCCGGCCTCTGACAACAAGGCCAGCCCCCAGGCCCACCAGCCTCCTGATCGTCTTCGTTCTTGGGCCTCTTCCCCTTCTGTGGGGCTGTCTGAACCTCCCCTCCCCCACCCGATTTTTCCCCCGCCCCCGGGGCAGGCGCAGAATAAATGTCTGTATGAAGTTAAAAATTAAAAATAAAAAAAAAGCTAAAAACAACTGAAAGTGCTTTGCTTTTGAATGTGCGCTTACTGGTTTTCTCTAGAGGCACCACTGTGAGGTGGCTCAAGCGCTTAGGCTCTGGAGTTAGACATCTGGGTTCCCATTCCAATTCCACCACTTACTAGCTTTGTCATATTGGACGCATAACTTTTTTGCGCTTCTACTTCTTGATCTTTCAAGTGTCATCAGAAGATAATTAGACACCCACACAATAGCAATGGGAGATTTTAACACCCCACCGTCAACATGAAACAGATCAACGAGACAGAAATTTGAAAAGGATATCCAGGAACTGAACTTAGCTCTGCACCAAGCAGACCGAATAGACATCTACATTAACTCTCCACCCCAAATCAACAGAATATACATTCTTCTCAGCACCACATCACACTTATTCCAAAACTGACCACATAGTTGGAAGGAAAGCACTCCTCCGCAAATGCAAAAGAACAGAAATTACAACCAACTGTCTCTCAGACCCCAGGGCAGTCAAACTGGACCTCAGGATGAAGAAACTCACTCAAAACCGCTCAACTACACGGAAACGGAGCAATCTGCTCCTGAGTGACTACTGGGTACATAGCGAAATGAAGACAGAATAAAGATGTTCTTTGAAACCAATGAGAACAAAGACACAACATACCAGAATCTCTGGGATACATTGAAAGCAGTGTGTAGAGGGAAACATAGCATTAAATGCCCACAAGAGAAAGCAGGAAAGATCTAAAATGGACACCCTCACGTCCCAATTCAAAGAACCAGGGAAGCAAGAGCAAACACAATGTCTGAATCAGTCAGTCAACTTCCAAAAGGACTCCAAGAGAGAATGAACCACCATGCCTCTTTAAATCCACGTTTCTATTTGGAATCTTCAATGAGAGATGAGACACTAAGCAGCTAGTTTTGGTGGAATGGCTGATTTTGTCAATGTTTTCGGTGTGTGAGTGTGTGTGTGTGTGTATGTATAGATAACTAAATTAAACTGATAATCTGGATGCTTACATTTCCATTCATTTAATTTGTGTATGTGAGCCCACTCACACATATATACACACACACTAACACTTCCAGAACACTGACTTAGTGAAGAACTGGATTTCCAGTGTGTCAGACAAATTTCAGAAAGCGCTGAAGAAGGGCATTTCTGATGGATTTCACCGTTCCTGGAATTTTACTTTCCTTTATAACTTAGAGTTCTTCTCTGGAGATTTAATAGATAAAAGTCTTTTGCAGTGTACGTTATTTCATTTTATTTTTATAATTTATTTAAATTGTCATTTTAAATTGACAAATAAAAATGATATATATTTATGGTGTACAACATGATGTTTCATATATGTATACATTGTGGAATGACACAAAAATCAAGCTAATTAACACATTCGTTTCCTCACCTACTGATTTTATGGTGATGAGAACATGTTTCAAATCTACTCTGATAGCACATTTCAAGTATACGGTACATAGTTACCACTGTAGTTGCCGTGCTGTTCAACATATCTCTAGAACTATTCGTATCTGAAATTTTGTATCATTAGACTAACATCTCCCAATCCCTCCCCGGCCCCTGCCTCGGGTAAGCAGCGTTCTGCTCTCTACGACTCTGAGTTCCACTTTTTTACATTGCACATAGAAGTGAGATCGCGCAGGATTTGGATTTCTGTGTTTGCTTTTTAAAACTTTGTGATGTATTGATGTATTTTTTCAGACAGTGTCGCAGTCTGTCACCAAGGCTGGAGTACAGTGACACAAACACGGCTCACCACGGCCTCCACCTCCCGGGGTCAAGAGATCCTCCCACTTCAGCCTCCTGAGTAGCTAGGACTACAGGCGTCCAACACCACACCTGGCTAATTTTTGTATTTTTTGTAGAGATGGTTGATCTCCAACTCCTGGGCTCAACTCTTCCTCCTCCCTTCTCCTCCCAAAGTCCTGGGATTAGAGGCCTGAGCCACTGTGTCTGGCCTTTGCTTTATTTCACACAGTAGAACATCCTCTAGGCTCATTCTTGTTGCTTAAGATAAGATTTCTTTCTTTTTCAAGGCTGAATAGGATTCTATTGGATATATGTACCTATATAGATAGATAGATAGATAGATAGACATTTATTATTATTGTTTTGGGGGGGATATGGTTTCGCTCGTGTTCCCCAGGCTGGAGTGCAGTGGCATGATTTCGGCTCACTACAACCTCTGCCTCCCAGGCTGAAGTGATTCTCCTGCCTCAGCTGAGATTAAGGGCATGTCCCATCATGTGCGGCCAATTTTGTGTTTCTAGGAGAGATGGGTTTTCACCATGTTGGCCAGGCTGGTCTCGAACTCCAACAATTCTACTTCAACTCTTTATTGGATACAAATATTTATGTGTGAGAAACAAGATTTTCAAGAGTGAAAGATTTAAAAACGACTTAATTGTACATCAGTAAGAGGCTGGCTAACTAAATCAGAGTACGTTCATCCTTACAGAAGAATACTATGCAGCTAGAACAAAACCAAATGGAGGAAACTCTTCCAAATGGTAACTTGGAATGATGTTCAAGACTTATTGTAAAATAAGTTTACAGTAAGGTGTAAGGTACCTTATGGCAAAATTCTCTCAGAAATGTGTGTGTGGATTTCAAGTCATCCCAGTCCTAGAACATTGTGCTCTTTAGAGATGCCATACCTGTCTTTCCCTTTGTAATATCAAAGCAGTAATATCTTCTCTGGAGGCTTGTTGGGGGAATTTAATGGAAGAAAGTTAAGGAGGTACCAGAACCATTGCTGTTTCCCCTCCATAGCCCTGCCACCCACTAAAGAAAGTTGGATGAGATTACTTAATGATTTCCCATTAAGTTGTAATTCCAAATATCATGATTACCATTTGAATGTACTTGGTATGGAGCTTCGTGAGTGTGTGCTTCGTTTATTATGCATCACGTTCAGCTCCTTGTTATTTGCCTCCTAGTTATCATAGTAAAACTCTACTCCTCTACTCCGAGGAGCCCCTACCATCCGTATCGTCACTTTCCGGCCCAGCACTCTTCATGCTCGTTCGTTTAAAGCATTCTACATTGTGTAAATGAATCTTGGAAGGCAAAAGCTACTGAATTTAGCGAGTTTGTGGAGGCGTTCCCACCGGTCAGCCAGGTGGAGTTCCACACAGCCGATGACTGCACAACTCCTATAAGGCAGCAATATGCTGCAAACCCAGACGGCCACTCTTCTCACCCCTCGTCCCTTTGCTGTTCTGGATAATGAGGTCAATAGTCACCTAGGCAACTGCAAAACTAACTGAAATGGAGAAAAGCCTTCCGGCTGGTGACTAGCCGAGGTCCACCTGGCCCCAATAAGCTGCTGAACAAGAAGGGCTGCCAGAAATTTCCCCCTAGGGAATTTGGTGGAGACGAAGACCTGCTCACTGGACAACGGTTCCTCCCAGGATACCCCCAAGCTGAAGAAGCGGGCTCTGAGCCACCCCCTTTCACCCTCCTTTTCCCCACCCTGGCCTGCTGAAGGTGCGCGTCAGGATGTGGACTACTGAGCCCTAAAGAAATAAGTCCTTCCACTTTGACCCCACGGAGGATTGCCTGTGCGGATCTTCAACGAGTCTACCAGTGTCTAGACACGGGAGAAGTTCTGTCTGGCACAGCAGCTCCCTGAAGGAAGACAAGAGTGAGGAGAAAGGAAACTCAAGTCTGACCATTCTGTCCTGGGAGACAAGAGGAGGATCTCATCTCTCATCTTTCCAAGCAAGGCAACGAGACTTTCTCTCATCTTTCCAAGCAAGGCAAGGAGACTTTTTCTCATGAGGAAACAAAAAGAAGTTGGAAGGAACGAAACCAGCCTGGAAGGTGAATTCCTAAGGATTGCCCATTGAAACTGACAAAATGGCCCTTGTTTGATGAGAGGAATGAGCAGAGCATTGATGTGGTCAAAAAGGACTCGAGTGAGACTTTCCCAGCATGTTTCTACCAAAGCTTTGTCTAAGTTTCGCAAAACACTCTCCTAATAAGCAGATGTTTGGCTCTTCAGAAAGTCAACATGCAAAATGCCTTGAGCGTCCCATAACACTGATGCCATGATGTTGCCTTTGGTCTGCCCTCCTTTTCCTTTGACTGGACCACTGCCATCTCTTGGTAGCCATCGCTTTGATGACGCTTGGTCTTCAGGATCATATTGGCAAAGCCATGTTCCAAATTCCGGTTACAATTTGTCAAAGAGATGCCCCAGGATCGTGATCCCTCCTGTTGAAAATTTCCACTGATAGCTCTCGTCGTCACTGCAGCTGATCTGGGCACAATGGTTTTCACAGCCACTGCAGGATTCATCTTCCACATCTTCTCATCTCTTCTTGAAACAAGCCATACCTCCGTAAAGAGTTGATTTCTTTGGGCTAGTGTCCTTAGAAGCTTTTCTTCAAACATCAATGATTTCTTCATTCTTCCACCCAAGCTTCACCGTCAATTGGATGTTTGCTCTTGCTGCAATTTTAGCGGAATTCAAGTTGCACTGATAGGAGGCCTTTTCAGTGGATGTCTCATCCTTCTTAGTGCCTCCAATGAGATCCAGTTCAGAAAGGTTGTAAGAAGTTAGTACATGTTTATTTTAGTGAAAACGAATTGAAATCCATGCATAGATTTCTCACCATGTACATTTTCTATGAACTTTCGGAAGACCCCCTGTACTGAATATTGCCCAAATCCTGGGAGAGAAGTGGATGCGGTCCACATCCTGTCTTCAGTTTGCCCACAGTGGAGGAGTGCACAGAGCAGGGAAAGGCAACCCCAGAGAGAGGCATGCCCTCCAGCATGCAGCAGACTTCTGGCCCAGTCCTGGCTCCATGGGTTGCTGTGTGGGCCCAGCAAGCTGACCAACCTCCCTGAACCTTAATTTAATCCTAGGTAGCCCAATTCCAGTCGCTATTATAGGACTGCTGTGCAGGGACAGTCAATTAACTTAAGAAAAGGAACCTAGCTCCAAGGTTGGCAACCGGGAATTCCAGTTGATTCCATGGGCGGACCCCCTGAGGAATTCCCAAGCTGAAGTCTCGTGGAAGATGAGGTTCAGTGTGACTAGACTGAAGCACCAATCCAATGAAGGGGAGGTCCCACCCACTCTGCCCTGTGCCTGTATAAAGGTGAGGCGGGGCGGCCGCGCCACTCATTGAAGCCACCAGTTGGGAGAGGAGCAGAGCCAGGCCGGTGCTCCCGAAGGCAGCAACAGGTTGCGACCCACAGCTCCCTGCTGGTTCCCACCTGCATACACAGAAGCTAAGAAGGTGGCCGAGGAGGCGGCCCAAGAGGCAAGTCGCCATTTGGGAGAGGAGCAGAGCCAGGTCGGTGCTCCCGAAGGCAGCAAGATGTTGCGAGCCACAGCTCCCTGCTGGTTCCCACCTGCATGCCCAGAAGCCAAGAGGGTGGCCGAGGAGGCGCCCCACGAGGCAAGCCGCCATTTGGGAGAGGAGCAGAGCCAGGCCGGTGCTCCCGAAGGCAGCAAGATGTTGCGAGCCACAGCTCCCTGCTGGTTCCCTCCTGCATACCCAGAAGCTAAGAAGGTGGCCGAGGAGGCGGCCCTCGAGGCTCCAGAATTCCCACTGCCCTCTCATCAGCCTGCCCAGAGCTTCGGGCTCTGCGTGCCCCAGATGCACAACCAGGCCTCAGCACTCGTGGACATCCGGGCGGAGCCCCAGAATAGGGGTCCGGCGGTGCCCCCAGCGTGGCCCAAGATGGCGACGGAGGCGTGGTACTTCCCCGCGCAGAGGGGGTCGGCCTGCTGCTTGCCGGCCGCCCCAAGGCTGACAGAGAGGCCCTGTGGAGTCCGCATCTCAGCCCCCAGGGAGAGGAAGAGGATCGCCCACTTTCCCAGCCCCTGCTTGGTCGCAGGTCGCACCGATGCCAAGAGAACCCGGGTGGCCGGCAGCAGCCAACGCTCCAATGGCTCCAGGGTCGGCACACAGCCACGGAAGACTGGTCGCAACAGACGGGGGAGGGCATGCAAGACCTCCACCACACTCAGCTCTAAGCGAATCGTCCGTCGTCCATCCTTACCGACTTGGAAGAAACCCATTATCCTCCGAAGGTCTGGCTGCCAAGTCCCCACCGTCATCCGCCGAGGCTATCTCCAACTGTTCACCAAAGAGTGTCTCAAGTTCTGCGCCTCCAAGCAGGAGGCCGAGGAGAAGGCGCTGAACGAGGAGAAGGTGGCCTACGACTGCAGCCCCAACAAGAACATGTACCTGAATGTGGTCCTGAACACCCTCAAGAGACTGAAGGGCCTGACCCCCAGCTCCATGCCGGGCCTCAGCAGGGCCGCCCTGTACAGCCGCCTCCAGGAGTTCCTGCTCACCCAGGACCAGCTCAAGGAGAACGGCTACCCCTTCCCGCACCCCGAGCGGCCCGGAGGCGCCGTCCTCTTCACTGGCCAGGGGAAGGGGCCCGGCGACTCCTCCTGCAGGGTCTGCTGCCGTTGTGGCACCGACTACCTGGTGCCCTCCTCGGGCCGCTGTCTACGCGACCAGTTGTGTTATTATCACTGGGGGCGGGTCCGCTCCAGCCAAGTGGCTGCAGGCCGGGTTAGCCAGTACACCTGCTGTGCAGCTGCTCCTGGCTCAGTGGGCTGCCAGGTGGCAAAGCAGCACGTGCGGGACGGCCGCAAGGAGAGCCTCCATGGCTTCGTGAAGACCTTCAAGAAAGAGTTTTCCACAGACGCTTATCCAGGAATCTACGCCTTGGACTGTGAGATGTGCTACACCACGCATGGCCTGGAGCTGACCCGCGTCACCGTGGTGGACGCCGACATGCAAGTGGTGTACGACACCTTCGTCAAGCCCGACAACGAGATCGTGGACTACAACACCAGGTTTTCCGGAGTGACCGAGGCCGACGTCGCCAAGACGAGCGTCACGTTGCCCGAAGTCCAAGCCATCCTGCTGAGCTTTTTCAGCGCCCAAACCATCCTCATCGGGCACAGCCTGGAGAGCGATCTGCTGGCCCTCAAGCTGATCCACAGCACCGTGGTGGACACGGCCGTGCTCTTCCCGCACTACCTGGGTTTCCCCTACAAGCGTTCCCTCAGGAATCTCGCGGCCGACTACCTGGGACAGATCATCCAGGACAGCCAGGACGGCCACAACTCCAGCGAGGACGCAAACGCCTGCCTGCAGCTGGCGATGTGGAAGGTTCGACAGCGCGCCCAGATCCAGCCACGCCACCGGTCCGCCTCTCCCGCCGCCCTGGCCTGTCCTGAGCCCCAGGCCTCTTCCCAAACTGCCATCGATCCCGAGAGCTAGCCCTGTCCACCTCGCCGCAAAGCGAAAGAAACTGGAGCAGCCGGCGGCAGGAGAGGGCCAAAAGCCAAGACTAACCCCGACCCCGGACTCCCAGTCCCCCGGAGTCCCTGCCGCGGGCCGTCGTCCCTGTCCCCATCCCTCTGCCCCTCCCAGACCTCTGTCCTTCCACCAATGGGCTCCCCGAGGCCCCAGCCGCCACTCCCAGTCCCCGGAGACCCTGCCGCCGCCCCTGGCGCCTGTGCCCATCCCTCTGCCCCTCCCAGACCTCTGGCCTTCCACCACTAGCCTCCCCCAGCCCAGCTGGACTTCACCGGCCTCTGACAACAAGGCCAGCCCCCAGGCCCACCAGCCTCCTGATCGTCTTCGTTCTTGGGCCTCTTCCCCTTCTGTGGGGCTGTCTGAACCTCCCCTCCCCCACCCGATTTTTCCCCCGCCCCCGGGGCAGGCGCAGAATAAATGTCTGTATGAAGTTAAAAATTAAAAATAAAAAAAAAGCTAAAAACAACGGAAAGTGCTTTGCTTTTGAATGTGCGCTTACCTGGTTTTCTCTAGAGGCACCACTGTGAGGTGGCTCAAGCGCTTAGGCTCTGGAGTTAGACATCTGGGTTCCCATTCCAATTCCACCACTTACTAGCTTTGTCATATTGGACGCATAACTTTTTTGCGCTTCTACTTCTTGATCTTTCAAGTGTCATCAGAAGATAATTAGACACCCACACAATAGCAATGGGAGATTTTAACACCCCACCGTCAACATGAAACAGATCAACGAGACAGAAAGTTGAAAAGGATATCCAGGAACTGAACTTAGCTCTGCACCAAGCAGACCGAATAGACATCTACATTAACTCTCCACCCCAAATCAACAGAATATACATTCTTCTCAGCACCACATCACACTTATTCCAAAACTGACCACATAGTTGGAAGGAAAGCACTCCTCCGCAAATGCAAAAGAACAGAAATTACAACCAACTGTCTCTCAGACCACAGGGCAGTCAAACTGGACCTCAGGATGAAGAAACTCACTCAAAACCGCTCAACTACACGGAAACGGAGCAATCTGCTCCTGAGTGACTACTGGGTACATAGCGAAATGAAGACAGAATAAAGATGTTCTTTGAAACCAATGAGAACAAAGACACAACATACCAGAATCTCTGGGATACATTGAAAGCAGTGTGTAGAGGGAAACATAGCATTAAATGCCCACAAGAGAAAGCAGGAAAGATCTAAAATGGACACCCTCACGTCCCAATTCAAAGAACCAGGGAAGCAAGAGCAAACACAATGTCTGAATCAGTCAGTCAGTCAACTTCCAACAGGGCTCCAAGAGAGAATGAACCACCATGCCTCTTTAAATCCACGTTTCTATTTGGAATCTTCAATGAGAGATGAGACACTAAGCAGCTAGTTTTGGTGGAATGGCTGATTTTGTCAATGTTTTCGGTGTGTGAGTGTGTGTGTGTGTGTATGTATAGATAACTAAATTAAACTGATAATTTGGATGCTTACATTTCCATTCATTTAATTTGTGTATGTGAGCCCACGCACACGTATATACACACACACTAACACTTCCAGAACACTGACTTAGTGAAGAACTGGATTTCCAGTGTGTCAGACAAATTTCAGAAAGCGCTGAAGAAGGGCATTTCTGATGGATTTCACCGTTCCTGGAATTTTACTTTCCTTTATAACTTAGAGTTCTTCTCTGGAGATTTAATAGATAAAAGTCTTTTGCAGTGTACGTTATTTCATTTTATTTTTAGAATTTATTTAAATTGTCATTTTAAATTGACAAATGAAAATGATATATATTTATGGTGTACAACACGATGTTTCATATATGTATACATTGTGGAATGACACAAAAATCAAGCTAATTAACACATTCGTTTCCTCACCTACTGATTTTATGGTGATGAGAACATGTTTCAAATCTACTCTGATAGCACATTTCAAGTATACGGTACATAGTTACCCACTGTAGTTGCCGTGCTGTTCAACATATCTCTAGAACTATTCGTATCTGAAATTTTGTATCATTAGACTAACATCTCCCAATCCCTCCCCGGCCCCTGCCTCGGGTAAGCAGCGTTCTGCTCTCTACGACTCTGAGTTCCACTTTTTTACATTGCACATAGAAGTGAGATCGCGCAGGATTTGGATTTCTGTGTTTGCTTTTTAAAACTTTGTGATGTATTGATGTATTTTTTCAGACAGTGTCGCAGTCTGTCACCAAGGCTGGAGTACAGTGACACAAACACGGCTCACCACGGCCTCCACCTCCCGGGGTCAAGAGATCCTCCCACTTCAGCCTCCTGAGTAGCTAGGACTACAGGCGTCCAACACCACACCTGGCTAATTTTTGTATTTTTTGTAGAGATGGTTGATCTCCAACTCCTGGGCTCAACTCTTCCTCCTCCCTTCTCCTCCCAAAGTCCTGGGATTAGAGGCCTGAGCCACTGTGTCTGGCCTTTGCTTTATTTCACACAGTAGAACATCCTCTAGGCTCATTCTTGTTGCTTAAGATAAGATTTCTTTCTTTTTCAAGGCTGAATAGGATTCTATTGGATATATGTACCTATATAGATAGATAGATAGATAGATATACATTTATTATTATTGTTTTGGGGGGGATATGGTTTCGCTCGTGTTCCCCAGGCTGGAGTGCAGTGGCATGATTTCGGCTCACTACAACCTCTGCCTCCCAGGCTGAAGTGATTCTCCTGCCTCAGCTGAGATTAAGGGCATGTCCCATCATGTGCGGCCAATTTTGTGTTTCTAGGAGAGATGGGTTTTCACCATGTTGGCCAGGCTGGTCTCGAACTCCAACAATTCTACTTCAACTCTTTATTGGATACAAATATTTATGTGTGAGAAACAAGATTTTCAAGAGTGAAAGATTTAAAAACGACTTAATTGTACATCAGTAAGAGGCTGGCTAACTAAATCAGAGTACGTTCATCCTTACAGAAGAATACTATGCAGCTAGAACAAAACCAAATGGAGGAAACTCTTCCAAATGGTAACTTGGAATGATGTTCAAGACTTATTGTAAAATAAGTTTACAGTAAGGTGTAAGGTACCTTATGGCAAAATTCTCTCAGAAATGTGTGTGTGGATTTCAAGTCATCCCAGTCCTAGAACATTGTGCTCTTTAGAGATGCCATACCTGTCTTTCCCTTTGTAATATCAAAGCAGTAATATCTTCTCTGGAGGCTTGTTGGGGGAATTTAATGGAAGAAAGTTAAGGAGGTACCAGAACCATTGCTGTTTCCCCTCCATAGCCCTGCCACCCACTAAAGAAAGTTGGATGAGATTACTTAATGATTTCCCATTAAGTTGTAATTCCAAATATCATGATTACCATTTGAATGTACTTGGTATGGAGCTTCGTGAGTGTGTGCTTCGTTTATTATGCATCACGTTCAGCTCCTTGTTATTTGCCTCCTAGTTATCATAGTAAAACTCTACTCCTCTACTCCGAGGAGCCCCTACCATCCGTATCGTCACTTTCCGGCCCAGCACTCTTCATGCTCGTTCGTTTAAAGCATTCTACATTGTGTAAATGAATCTTGGAAGGCAAAAGCTACTGAATTTAGCGAGTTTGTGGAGGCGTTCCCACCGGTCAGCCAGGTGGAGTTCCACACAGCCGATGACTGCACAACTCCTATAAGGCAGCAATATGCTGCAAACCCAGACGGCCACTCTTCTCACCCCTCGTCCCTTTGCTGTTCTGGATAATGAGGTCAATAGTCACCTAGGCAACTGCAAAACTAACTGAAATGGAGAAAAGCCTTCCGGCTGGTGACTAGCCGAGGTCCACCTGGCCCCAATAAGCTGCTGAACAAGAAGGGCTGCCAGAAATTTCCCCCTAGGGAATTTGGTGGAGACGAAGACCTGCTCACTGGACAACGGTTCCTCCCAGGATACCCCCAAGCTGAAGAAGCGGGCTCTGAGCCACCCCCTTTCACCCTCCTTTTCCCCACCCTGGCCTGCTGAAGGTGCGCGTCAGGATGTGGACTACTGAGCCCTAAAGAAATAAGTCCTTCCACTTTGACCCCACGGAGGATTGCCTGTGCGGATCTTCAACGAGTCTACCAGTGTCTAGACACGGGAGAAGTTCTGTCTGGCACAGCAGCTCCCTGAAGGAAGACAAGAGTGAGGAGAAAGGAAACTCAAGTCTGACCATTCTGTCCTGGGAGACAAGAGGAGGATCTCATCTCTCATCTTTCCAAGCAAGGCAACGAGACTTTCTCTCATCTTTCCAAGCAAGGCAAGGAGACTTTTTCTCATGAGGAAACAAAAAGAAGTTGGAAGGAACGAAACCAGCCTGGAAGGTGAATTCCTAAGGATTGCCCATTGAAACTGACAAAATGGCCCTTGTTTGATGAGAGGAATGAGCAGAGCATTGATGTGGTCAAAAAGGACTCGAGTGAGACTTTCCCAGCATGTTTCTACCAAAGCTTTGTCTAAGTTTCGCAAAACACTCTCCTAATAAGCAGATGTTTGGCTCTTCAGAAAGTCAACATGCAAAATGCCTTGAGCGTCCCATAACACTGATGCCATGATGTTGCCTTTGGTCTGCCCTCCTTTTCCTTTGACTGGACCACTGCCATCTCTTGGTAGCCATCGCTTTGATGACGCTTGGTCTTCAGGATCATATTGGCAAAGCCATGTTCCAAATTCCGGTTACAATTTGTCAAAGAGATGCCCCAGGATCGTGATCCCTCCTGTTGAAAATTTCCACTGATAGCTCTCGTCGTCACTGCAGCTGATCTGGGCACAATGGTTTTCACAGCCACTGCAGGATTCATCTTCCACATCTTCTCATCTCTTCTTGAAACAAGCCATACCTCCGTAAAGAGTTGATTTCTTTGGGCTAGTGTCCTTAGAAGCTTTTCTTCAAACATCAATGATTTCTTCATTCTTCCACCCAAGCTTCACCGTCAATTGGATGTTTGCTCTTGCTGCAATTTTAGCGGAATTCAAGTTGCACTGATAGGAGGCCTTTTCAGTGGATGTCTCATCCTTCTTAGTGCCTCCAATGAGATCCAGTTCAGAAAGGTTGTAAGAAGTTAGTACATGTTTATTTTAGTGAAAACGAATTGAAATCCATGCATAGATTTCTCACCATGTACATTTTCTATGAACTTTCGGAAGACCCCCTGTACTGAATATTGCCCAAATCCTGGGAGAGAAGTGGATGCGGTCCACATCCTGTCTTCAGTTTGCCCACAGTGGAGGAGTGCACAGAGCAGGGAAAGGCAACCCCAGAGAGAGGCATGCCCTCCAGCATGCAGCAGACTTCTGGCCCAGTCCTGGCTCCATGGGTTGCTGTGTGGGCCCAGCAAGCTGACCAACCTCCCTGAACCTTAATTTAATCCTAGGTAGCCCAATTCCAGTCGCTATTATAGGACTGCTGTGCAGGGACAGTCAATTAACTTAAGAAAAGGAACCTAGCTCCAAGGTTGGCAACCGGGAATTCCAGTTGATTCCATGGGCGGACCCCCTGAGGAATTCCCAAGCTGAAGTCTCGTGGAAGATGAGGTTCAGTGTGACTAGACTGAAGCACCAATCCAATGAAGGGGAGGTCCCACCCACTCTGCCCTGTGCCTGTATAAAGGTGAGGCGGGGCGGCCGCGCCACTCATTGAAGCCACCAGTTGGGAGAGGAGCAGAGCCAGGCCGGTGCTCCCGAAGGCAGCAACAGGTTGCGACCCACAGCTCCCTGCTGGTTCCCACCTGCATACACAGAAGCTAAGAAGGTGGCCGAGGAGGCGGCCCAAGAGGCAAGTCGCCATTTGGGAGAGGAGCAGAGCCAGGTCGGTGCTCCCGAAGGCAGCAAGATGTTGCGAGCCACAGCTCCCTGCTGGTTCCCACCTGCATGCCCAGAAGCCAAGAGGGTGGCCGAGGAGGCGCCCCACGAGGCAAGCCGCCATTTGGGAGAGGAGCAGAGCCAGGCCGGTGCTCCCGAAGGCAGCAAGATGTTGCGAGCCACAGCTCCCTGCTGGTTCCCTCCTGCATACCCAGAAGCTAAGAAGGTGGCCGAGGAGGCGGCCCTCGAGGCTCCAGAATTCCCACTGCCCTCTCATCAGCCTGCCCAGAGCTTCGGGCTCTGCGTGCCCCAGATGCACAACCAGGCCTCAGCACTCGTGGACATCCGGGCGGAGCCCCAGAATAGGGGTCCGGCGGTGCCCCCAGCGTGGCCCAAGATGGCGACGGAGGCGTGGTACTTCCCCGCGCAGAGGGGGTCGGCCTGCTGCTTGCCGGCCGCCCCAAGGCTGACAGAGAGGCCCTGTGGAGTCCGCATCTCAGCCCCCAGGGAGAGGAAGAGGATCGCCCACTTTCCCAGCCCCTGCTTGGTCGCAGGTCGCACCGATGCCAAGAGAACCCGGGTGGCCGGCAGCAGCCAACGCTCCAATGGCTCCAGGGTCGGCACACAGCCACGGAAGACTGGTCGCAACAGACGGGGGAGGGCATGCAAGACCTCCACCACACTCAGCTCTAAGCGAATCGTCCGTCGTCCATCCTTACCGACTTGGAAGAAACCCATTATCCTCCGAAGGTCTGGCTGCCAAGTCCCCACCGTCATCCGCCGAGGCTATCTCCAACTGTTCACCAAAGAGTGTCTCAAGTTCTGCGCCTCCAAGCAGGAGGCCGAGGAGAAGGCGCTGAACGAGGAGAAGGTGGCCTACGACTGCAGCCCCAACAAGAACATGTACCTGAATGTGGTCCTGAACACCCTCAAGAGACTGAAGGGCCTGAGCCCCAGCTCCATGCCGGGCCTCAGCAGGGCCGCCCTGTACAGCCGCCTCCAGGAGTTCCTGCTCACCCAGGACCAGCTCAAGGAGAACGGCTACCCCTTCCCGCACCCCGAGCGGCCCGGAGGCGCCGTCCTCTTCACTGGCCAGGGGAAGGGGCCCGGCGACTCCTCCTGCAGGGTCTGCTGCCGTTGTGGCACCGACTACCTGGTGCCCTCCTCGGGCCGCTGTCTACGCGACCAGTTGTGTTATTATCACTGGGGGCGGGTCCGCTCCAGCCAAGTGGCTGCAGGCCGGGTTAGCCAGTACACCTGCTGTGCAGCTGCTCCTGGCTCAGTGGGCTGCCAGGTGGCAAAGCAGCACGTGCGGGACGGCCGCAAGGAGAGCCTCCATGGCTTCGTGAAGACCTTCAAGAAAGAGTTTTCCACAGACGCTTATCCAGGAATCTACGCCTTGGACTGTGAGATGTGCTACACCACGCATGGCCTGGAGCTGACCCGCGTCACCGTGGTGGACGCCGACATGCAAGTGGTGTACGACACCTTCGTCAAGCCCGACAACGAGATCGTGGACTACAACACCAGGTTTTCCGGAGTGACCGAGGCCGACGTCGCCAAGACGAGCGTCACGTTGCCCGAAGTCCAAGCCATCCTGCTGAGCTTTTTCAGCGCCCAAACCATCCTCATCGGGCACAGCCTGGAGAGCGATCTGCTGGCCCTCAAGCTGATCCACAGCACCGTGGTGGACACGGCCGTGCTCTTCCCGCACTACCTGGGTTTCCCCTACAAGCGTTCCCTCAGGAATCTCGCGGCCGACTACCTGGGACAGATCATCCAGGACAGCCAGGACGGCCACAACTCCAGCGAGGACGCAAACGCCTGCCTGCAGCTGGCGATGTGGAAGGTTCGACAGCGCGCCCAGATCCAGCCACGCCACCGGTCCGCCTCTCCCGCCGCCCTGGCCTGTCCTGAGCCCCAGGCCTCTTCCCAAACTGACATCGATCCCGAGAGCTAGCCCTGTCCACCTCGCCGCAAAGCGAAAGAAACTGGAGCAGCCGGCGGCAGGAGAGGGCCAAAAGCCAAGACTAACCCCGACCCCGGACTCCCAGTCCCCCGGAGTCCCTGCCGCGGGCCGTCGTCCCTGTCCCCATCCCTCTGCCCCTCCCAGACCTCTGTCCTTCCACCAATGGGCTCCCCGAGGCCCCAGCCGCCACTCCCAGTCCCCGGAGACCCTGCCGCCGCCCCTGGCGCCTGTGCCCATCCCTCTGCCCCTCCCAGACCTCTGGCCTTCCACCACTAGCCTCCCCCAGCCCACCTGGACTTCCCCGGCCTCTGACAACAAGGCCAGCCCCCAGGCCCACCAGCCTCCTGATCGTCTTCGTTCTTGGGCCTCTTCCCCTTCTGTGGGGCTGTCTGAACCTCCCCTCCCCCACCCGATTTTTCCCCCGCCCCCGGGGCAGGCGCAGAATAAATGTCTGTATGAAGTTAAAAATTAAAAATAAAAAAAAAGCTAAAAACAACTGAAAGTGCTTTGCTTTTGAATGTGCGCTTACTGGTTTTCTCTAGAGGCACCACTGTGAGGTGGCTCAAGCGCTTAGGCTCTGGAGTTAGACATCTGGGTTCCCATTCCAATTCCACCACTTACTAGCTTTGTCATATTGGACGCATAACTTTTTTGCGCTTCTACTTCTTGATCTTTCAAGTGTCATCAGAAGATAATTAGACACCCACACAATAGCAATGGGAGATTTTAACACCCCACCGTCAACATGAAACAGATCAACGAGACAGAAAGTTGAAAAGGATATCCAGGAACTGAACTTAGCTCTGCACCAAGCAGACCGAATAGACATCTACATTAACTCTCCACCCCAAATCAACAGAATATACATTCTTCTCAGCACCACATCACACTTATTCCAAAACTGACCACATAGTTGGAAGGAAAGCACTCCTCCGCAAATGCAAAAGAACAGAAATTACAACCAACTGTCTCTCAGACCCCAGGGCAGTCAAACTGGACCTCAGGATGAAGAAACTCACTCAAAACCGCTCAACTACACGGAAACGGAGCAATCTGCTCCTGAGTGACTACTGGGTACATAGCGAAATGAAGACAGAATAAAGATGTTCTTTGAAACCAATGAGAACAAAGACACAACATACCAGAATCTCTGGGATACATTGAAAGCAGTGTGTAGAGGGAAACATAGCATTAAATGCCCACAAGAGAAAGCAGGAAAGATCTAAAATGGACACCCTCACGTCCCAATTCAAAGAACCAGGGAAGCAAGAGCAAACACAATGTCTGAATCAGTCAGTCAACTTCCAAAAGGACTCCAAGAGAGAATGAACCACCATGCCTCTTTAAATCCACGTTTCTATTTGGAATCTTCAATGAGAGATGAGACACTAAGCAGCTAGTTTTGGTGGAATGGCTGATTTTGTCAATGTTTTCGGTGTGTGAGTGTGTGTGTGTGTGTATGTATAGATAACTAAATTAAACTGATAATCTGGATGCTTACATTTCCATTCATTTAATTTGTGTATGTGAGCCCACTCACACATATATACACACACACTAACACTTCCAGAACACTGACTTAGTGAAGAACTGGATTTCCAGTGTGTCAGACAAATTTCAGAAAGCGCTGAAGAAGGGCATTTCTGATGGATTTCACCGTTCCTGGAATTTTACTTTCCTTTATAACTTAGAGTTCTTCTCTGGAGATTTAATAGATAAAAGTCTTTTGCAGTGTACGTTATTTCATTTTATTTTTATAATTTATTTAAATTGTCATTTTAAATTGACAAATAAAAATGATATATATTTATGGTGTACAACATGATGTTTCATATATGTATACATTGTGGAATGACACAAAAATCAAGCTAATTAACACATTCGTTTCCTCACCTACTGATTTTATGGTGATGAGAACATGTTTCAAATCTACTCTGATAGCACATTTCAAGTATACGGTACATAGTTACCACTGTAGTTGCCGTGCTGTTCAACATATCTCTAGAACTATTCGTATCTGAAATTTTGTATCATTAGACTAACATCTCCCAATCCCTCCCCGGCCCCTGCCTCGGGTAAGCAGCGTTCTGCTCTCTACGACTCTGAGTTCCACTTTTTTACATTGCACATAGAAGTGAGATCGCGCAGGATTTGGATTTCTGTGTTTGCTTTTTAAAACTTTGTGATGTATTGATGTATTTTTTCAGACAGTGTCGCAGTCTGTCACCAAGGCTGGAGTACAGTGACACAAACACGGCTCACCACGGCCTCCACCTCCCGGGGTCAAGAGATCCTCCCACTTCAGCCTCCTGAGTAGCTAGGACTACAGGCGTCCAACACCACACCTGGCTAATTTTTGTATTTTTTGTAGAGATGGTTGATCTCCAACTCCTGGGCTCAACTCTTCCTCCTCCCTTCTCCTCCCAAAGTCCTGGGATTAGAGGCCTGAGCCACTGTGTCTGGCCTTTGCTTTATTTCACACAGTAGAACATCCTCTAGGCTCATTCTTGTTGCTTAAGATAAGATTTCTTTCTTTTTCAAGGCTGAATAGGATTCTATTGGATATATGTACCTATATAGATAGATAGATAGATAGATATACATTTATTATTATTGTTTTGGGGGGGATATGGTTTCGCTCGTGTTCCCCAGGCTGGAGTGCAGTGGCATGATTTCGGCTCACTACAACCTCTGCCTCCCAGGCTGAAGTGATTCTCCTGCCTCAGCTGAGATTAAGGGCATGTCCCATCATGTGCGGCCAATTTTGTGTTTCTAGGAGAGATGGGTTTTCACCATGTTGGCCAGGCTGGTCTCGAACTCCAACAATTCTACTTCAACTCTTTATTGGATACAAATATTTATGTGTGAGAAACAAGATTTTCAAGAGTGAAAGATTTAAAAACGACTTAATTGTACATCAGTAAGAGGCTGGCTAACTAAATCAGAGTACGTTCATCCTTACAGAAGAATACTATGCAGCTAGAACAAAACCAAATGGAGGAAACTCTTCCAAATGGTAACTTGGAATGATGTTCAAGACTTATTGTAAAATAAGTTTACAGTAAGGTGTAAGGTACCTTATGGCAAAATTCTCTCAGAAATGTGTGTGTGGATTTCAAGTCATCCCAGTCCTAGAACATTGTGCTCTTTAGAGATGCCATACCTGTCTTTCCCTTTGTAATATCAAAGCAGTAATATCTTCTCTGGAGGCTTGTTGGGGGAATTTAATGGAAGAAAGTTAAGGAGGTACCAGAACCATTGCTGTTTCCCCTCCATAGCCCTGCCACCCACTAAAGAAAGTTGGATGAGATTACTTAATGATTTCCCATTAAGTTGTAATTCCAAATATCATGATTACCATTTGAATGTACTTGGTATGGAGCTTCGTGAGTGTGTGCTTCGTTTATTATGCATCACGTTCAGCTCCTTGTTATTTGCCTCCTAGTTATCATAGTAAAACTCTACTCCTCTACTCCGAGGAGCCCCTACCATCCGTATCGTCACTTTCCGGCCCAGCACTCTTCATGCTCGTTCGTTTAAAGCATTCTACATTGTGTAAATGAATCTTGGAAGGCAAAAGCTACTGAATTTAGCGAGTTTGTGGAGGCGTTCCCACCGGTCAGCCAGGTGGAGTTCCACACAGCCGATGACTGCACAACTCCTATAAGGCAGCAATATGCTGCAAACCCAGACGGCCACTCTTCTCACCCCTCGTCCCTTTGCTGTTCTGGATAATGAGGTCAATAGTCACCTAGGCAACTGCAAAACTAACTGAAATGGAGAAAAGCCTTCCGGCTGGTGACTAGCCGAGGTCCACCTGGCCCCAATAAGCTGCTGAACAAGAAGGGCTGCCAGAAATTTCCCCCTAGGGAATTTGGTGGAGACGAAGACCTGCTCACTGGACAACGGTTCCTCCCAGGATACCCCCAAGCTGAAGAAGCGGGCTCTGAGCCACCCCCTTTCACCCTCCTTTTCCCCACCCTGGCCTGCTGAAGGTGCGCGTCAGGATGTGGACTACTGAGCCCTAAAGAAATAAGTCCTTCCACTTTGACCCCACGGAGGATTGCCTGTGCGGATCTTCAACGAGTCTACCAGTGTCTAGACACGGGAGAAGTTCTGTCTGGCACAGCAGCTCCCTGAAGGAAGACAAGAGTGAGGAGAAAGGAAACTCAAGTCTGACCATTCTGTCCTGGGAGACAAGAGGAGGATCTCATCTCTCATCTTTCCAAGCAAGGCAACGAGACTTTCTCTCATCTTTCCAAGCAAGGCAAGGAGACTTTTTCTCATGAGGAAACAAAAAGAAGTTGGAAGGAACGAAACCAGCCTGGAAGGTGAATTCCTAAGGATTGCCCATTGAAACTGACAAAATGGCCCTTGTTTGATGAGAGGAATGAGCAGAGCATTGATGTGGTCAAAAAGGACTCGAGTGAGACTTTCCCAGCATGTTTCTACCAAAGCTTTGTCTAAGTTTCGCAAAACACTCTCCTAATAAGCAGATGTTTGGCTCTTCAGAAAGTCAACATGCAAAATGCCTTGAGCGTCCCATAACACTGATGCCATGATGTTGCCTTTGGTCTGCCCTCCTTTTCCTTTGACTGGACCACTGCCATCTCTTGGTAGCCATCGCTTTGATGACGCTTGGTCTTCAGGATCATATTGGCAAAGCCATGTTCCAAATTCCGGTTACAATTTGTCAAAGAGATGCCCCAGGATCGTGATCCCTCCTGTTGAAAATTTCCACTGATAGCTCTCGTCGTCACTGCAGCTGATCTGGGCACAATGGTTTTCACAGCCACTGCAGGATTCATCTTCCACATCTTCTCATCTCTTCTTGAAACAAGCCATACCTCCGTAAAGAGTTGATTTCTTTGGGCTAGTGTCCTTAGAAGCTTTTCTTCAAACATCAATGATTTCTTCATTCTTCCACCCAAGCTTCACCGTCAATTGGATGTTTGCTCTTGCTGCAATTTTAGCGGAATTCAAGTTGCACTGATAGGAGGCCTTTTCAGTGGATGTCTCATCCTTCTTAGTGCCTCCAATGAGATCCAGTTCAGAAAGGTTGTAAGAAGTTAGTACATGTTTATTTTAGTGAAAACGAATTGAAATCCATGCATAGATTTCTCACCATGTACATTTTCTATGAACTTTCGGAAGACCCCCTGTACTGAATATTGCCCAAATCCTGGGAGAGAAGTGGATGCGGTCCACATCCTGTCTTCAGTTTGCCCACAGTGGAGGAGTGCACAGAGCAGGGAAAGGCAACCCCAGAGAGAGGCATGCCCTCCAGCATGCAGCAGACTTCTGGCCCAGTCCTGGCTCCATGGGTTGCTGTGTGGGCCCAGCAAGCTGACCAACCTCCCTGAACCTTAATTTAATCCTAGGTAGCCCAATTCCAGTCGCTATTATAGGACTGCTGTGCAGGGACAGTCAATTAACTTAAGAAAAGGAACCTAGCTCCAAGGTTGGCAACCGGGAATTCCAGTTGATTCCATGGGCGGACCCCCTGAGGAATTCCCAAGCTGAAGTCTCGTGGAAGATGAGGTTCAGTGTGACTAGACTGAAGCACCAATCCAATGAAGGGGAGGTCCCACCCACTCTGCCCTGTGCCTGTATAAAGGTGAGGCGGGGCGGCCGCGCCACTCATTGAAGCCACCAGTTGGGAGAGGAGCAGAGCCAGGCCGGTGCTCCCGAAGGCAGCAACAGGTTGCGACCCACAGCTCCCTGCTGGTTCCCACCTGCATACACAGAAGCTAAGAAGGTGGCCGAGGAGGCGGCCCAAGAGGCAAGTCGCCATTTGGGAGAGGAGCAGAGCCAGGTCGGTGCTCCCGAAGGCAGCAAGATGTTGCGAGCCACAGCTCCCTGCTGGTTCCCACCTGCATGCCCAGAAGCCAAGAGGGTGGCCGAGGAGGCGCCCCACGAGGCAAGCCGCCATTTGGGAGAGGAGCAGAGCCAGGCCGGTGCTCCCGAAGGCAGCAAGATGTTGCGAGCCACAGCTCCCTGCTGGTTCCCTCCTGCATACCCAGAAGCTAAGAAGGTGGCCGAGGAGGCGGCCCTCGAGGCTCCAGAATTCCCACTGCCCTCTCATCAGCCTGCCCAGAGCTTCGGGCTCTGCGTGCCCCAGATGCACAACCAGGCCTCAGCACTCGTGGACATCCGGGCGGAGCCCCAGAATAGGGGTCCGGCGGTGCCCCCAGCGTGGCCCAAGATGGCGACGGAGGCGTGGTACTTCCCCGCGCAGAGGGGGTCGGCCTGCTGCTTGCCGGCCGCCCCAAGGCTGACAGAGAGGCCCTGTGGAGTCCGCATCTCAGCCCCCAGGGAGAGGAAGAGGATCGCCCACTTTCCCAGCCCCTGCTTGGTCGCAGGTCGCACCGATGCCAAGAGAACCCGGGTGGCCGGCAGCAGCCAACGCTCCAATGGCTCCAGGGTCGGCACACAGCCACGGAAGACTGGTCGCAACAGACGGGGGAGGGCATGCAAGACCTCCACCACACTCAGCTCTAAGCGAATCGTCCGTCGTCCATCCTTACCGACTTGGAAGAAACCCATTATCCTCCGAAGGTCTGGCTGCCAAGTCCCCACCGTCATCCGCCGAGGCTATCTCCAACTGTTCACCAAAGAGTGTCTCAAGTTCTGCGCCTCCAAGCAGGAGGCCGAGGAGAAGGCGCTGAACGAGGAGAAGGTGGCCTACGACTGCAGCCCCAACAAGAACATGTACCTGAATGTGGTCCTGAACACCCTCAAGAGACTGAAGGGCCTGACCCCCAGCTCCATGCCGGGCCTCAGCAGGGCCGCCCTGTACAGCCGCCTCCAGGAGTTCCTGCTCACCCAGGACCAGCTCAAGGAGAACGGCTACCCCTTCCCGCACCCCGAGCGGCCCGGAGGCGCCGTCCTCTTCACTGGCCAGGGGAAGGGGCCCGGCGACTCCTCCTGCAGGGTCTGCTGCCGTTGTGGCACCGACTACCTGGTGCCCTCCTCGGGCCGCTGTCTACGCGACCAGTTGTGTTATTATCACTGGGGGCGGGTCCGCTCCAGCCAAGTGGCTGCAGGCCGGGTTAGCCAGTACACCTGCTGTGCAGCTGCTCCTGGCTCAGTGGGCTGCCAGGTGGCAAAGCAGCACGTGCGGGACGGCCGCAAGGAGAGCCTCCATGGCTTCGTGAAGACCTTCAAGAAAGAGTTTTCCACAGACGCTTATCCAGGAATCTACGCCTTGGACTGTGAGATGTGCTACACCACGCATGGCCTGGAGATGACCCGCGTCACCGTGGTGGACGCCGACATGCAAGTGGTGTACGACACCTTCGTCAAGCCCGACAACGAGATCGCGGACTACAACACCAGGTTTTCCGGAGTGACCGAGGCCGACGTCGCCAAGACGAGCGTCACGTTGCCCGAAGTCCAAGCCATCCTGCTGAGCTTTTTCAGCGCCCAAACCATCCTCATCGGGCACAGCCTGGAGAGCGATCTGCTGGCCCTCAAGCTGATCCACAGCACCGTGGTGGACACGGCCGTGCTCTTCCCGCACTACCTGGGTTTCCCCTACAAGCGTTCCCTCAGGAATCTCGCGGCCGACTACCTGGGACAGATCATCCAGGACAGCCAGGACGGCCACAACTCCAGCGAGGACGCAAACGCCTGCCTGCAGCTGGCGATGTGGAAGGTTCGACAGCGCGCCCAGATCCAGCCACGCCACCGGTCCGCCTCTCCCGCCGCCCTGGCCTGTCCTGAGCCCCAGGCCTCTTCCCAAACTGCCATCGATCCCGAGAGCTAGCCCTGTCCACCTCGCCGCAAAGCGAAAGAAACTGGAGCAGCCGGCGGCAGGAGAGGGCCAAAAGCCAAGACTAACCCCGACCCCGGACTCCCAGTCCCCCGGAGTCCCTGCCGCGGGCCGTCGTCCCTGTCCCCATCCCTCTGCCCCTCCCAGACCTCTGTCCTTCCACCAATGGGCTCCCCGAGGCCCCAGCCGCCACTCCCAGTCCCCGGAGACCCTGCCGCCGCCCCTGGCGCCTGTGCCCATCCCTCTGCCCCTCCCAGACCTCTGGCCTTCCACCACTAGCCTCCCCCAGCCCAGCTGGACTTCACCGGCCTCTGACAACAAGGCCAGCCCCCAGGCCCACCAGCCTCCTGATCGTCTTCGTTCTTGGGCCTCTTCCCCTTCTGTGGGGCTGTCTGAACCTCCCCTCCCCCACCCGATTTTTCCCCCGCCCCCGGGGCAGGCGCAGAATAAATGTCTGTATGAAGTTAAAAATTAAAAATAAAAAAAAAGCTAAAAACAACGGAAAGTGCTTTGCTTTTGAATGTGCGCTTACCTGGTTTTCTCTAGAGGCACCACTGTGAGGTGGCTCAAGCGCTTAGGCTCTGGAGTTAGACATCTGGGTTCCCATTCCAATTCCACCACTTACTAGCTTTGTCATATTGGACGCATAACTTTTTTGCGCTTCTACTTCTTGATCTTTCAAGTGTCATCAGAAGATAATTAGACACCCACACAATAGCAATGGGAGATTTTAACACCCCACCGTCAACATGAAACAGATCAACGAGACAGAAAGTTGAAAAGGATATCCAGGAACTGAACTTAGCTCTGCACCAAGCAGACCGAATAGACATCTACATTAACTCTCCACCCCAAATCAACAGAATATACATTCTTCTCAGCACCACATCACACTTATTCCAAAACTGACCACATAGTTGGAAGGAAAGCACTCCTCCGCAAATGCAAAAGAACAGAAATTACAACCAACTGTCTCTCAGACCACAGGGCAGTCAAACTGGACCTCAGGATGAAGAAACTCACTCAAAACCGCTCAACTACACGGAAACGGAGCAATCTGCTCCTGAGTGACTACTGGGTACATAGCGAAATGAAGACAGAATAAAGATGTTCTTTGAAACCAATGAGAACAAAGACACAACATACCAGAATCTCTGGGATACATTGAAAGCAGTGTGTAGAGGGAAACATAGCATTAAATGCCCACAAGAGAAAGCAGGAAAGATCTAAAATGGACACCCTCACGTCCCAATTCAAAGAACCAGGGAAGCAAGAGCAAACACAATGTCTGAATCAGTCAGTCAGTCAACTTCCAACAGGGCTCCAAGAGAGAATGAACCACCATGCCTCTTTAAATCCACGTTTCTATTTGGAATCTTCAATGAGAGATGAGACACTAAGCAGCTAGTTTTGGTGGAATGGCTGATTTTGTCAATGTTTTCGGTGTGTGAGTGTGTGTGTGTGTGTATGTATAGATAACTAAATTAAACTGATAATTTGGATGCTTACATTTCCATTCATTTAATTTGTGTATGTGAGCCCACGCACACGTATATACACACACACTAACACTTCCAGAACACTGACTTAGTGAAGAACTGGATTTCCAGTGTGTCAGACAAATTTCAGAAAGCGCTGAAGAAGGGCATTTCTGATGGATTTCACCGTTCCTGGAATTTTACTTTCCTTTATAACTTAGAGTTCTTCTCTGGAGATTTAATAGATAAAAGTCTTTTGCAGTGTACGTTATTTCATTTTATTTTTAGAATTTATTTAAATTGTCATTTTAAATTGACAAATGAAAATGATATATATTTATGGTGTACAACACGATGTTTCATATATGTATACATTGTGGAATGACACAAAAATCAAGCTAATTAACACATTCGTTTCCTCACCTACTGATTTTATGGTGATGAGAACATGTTTCAAATCTACTCTGATAGCACATTTCAAGTATACGGTACATAGTTACCCACTGTAGTTGCCGTGCTGTTCAACATATCTCTAGAACTATTCGTATCTGAAATTTTGTATCATTAGACTAACATCTCCCAATCCCTCCCCGGCCCCTGCCTCGGGTAAGCAGCGTTCTGCTCTCTACGACTCTGAGTTCCACTTTTTTACATTGCACATAGAAGTGAGATCGCGCAGGATTTGGATTTCTGTGTTTGCTTTTTAAAACTTTGTGATGTATTGATGTATTTTTTCAGACAGTGTCGCAGTCTGTCACCAAGGCTGGAGTACAGTGACACAAACACGGCTCACCACGGCCTCCACCTCCCGGGGTCAAGAGATCCTCCCACTTCAGCCTCCTGAGTAGCTAGGACTACAGGCGTCCAACACCACACCTGGCTAATTTTTGTATTTTTTGTAGAGATGGTTGATCTCCAACTCCTGGGCTCAACTCTTCCTCCTCCCTTCTCCTCCCAAAGTCCTGGGATTAGAGGCCTGAGCCACTGTGTCTGGCCTTTGCTTTATTTCACACAGTAGAACATCCTCTAGGCTCATTCTTGTTGCTTAAGATAAGATTTCTTTCTTTTTCAAGGCTGAATAGGATTCTATTGGATATATGTACCTATATAGATAGATAGATAGATAGATATACATTTATTATTATTGTTTTGGGGGGGATATGGTTTCGCTCGTGTTCCCCAGGCTGGAGTGCAGTGGCATGATTTCGGCTCACTACAACCTCTGCCTCCCAGGCTGAAGTGATTCTCCTGCCTCAGCTGAGATTAAGGGCATGTCCCATCATGTGCGGCCAATTTTGTGTTTCTAGGAGAGATGGGTTTTCACCATGTTGGCCAGGCTGGTCTCGAACTCCAACAATTCTACTTCAACTCTTTATTGGATACAAATATTTATGTGTGAGAAACAAGATTTTCAAGAGTGAAAGATTTAAAAACGACTTAATTGTACATCAGTAAGAGGCTGGCTAACTAAATCAGAGTACGTTCATCCTTACAGAAGAATACTATGCAGCTAGAACAAAACCAAATGGAGGAAACTCTTCCAAATGGTAACTTGGAATGATGTTCAAGACTTATTGTAAAATAAGTTTACAGTAAGGTGTAAGGTACCTTATGGCAAAATTCTCTCAGAAATGTGTGTGTGGATTTCAAGTCATCCCAGTCCTAGAACATTGTGCTCTTTAGAGATGCCATACCTGTCTTTCCCTTTGTAATATCAAAGCAGTAATATCTTCTCTGGAGGCTTGTTGGGGGAATTTAATGGAAGAAAGTTAAGGAGGTACCAGAACCATTGCTGTTTCCCCTCCATAGCCCTGCCACCCACTAAAGAAAGTTGGATGAGATTACTTAATGATTTCCCATTAAGTTGTAATTCCAAATATCATGATTACCATTTGAATGTACTTGGTATGGAGCTTCGTGAGTGTGTGCTTCGTTTATTATGCATCACGTTCAGCTCCTTGTTATTTGCCTCCTAGTTATCATAGTAAAACTCTACTCCTCTACTCCGAGGAGCCCCTACCATCCGTATCGTCACTTTCCGGCCCAGCACTCTTCATGCTCGTTCGTTTAAAGCATTCTACATTGTGTAAATGAATCTTGGAAGGCAAAAGCTACTGAATTTAGCGAGTTTGTGGAGGCGTTCCCACCGGTCAGCCAGGTGGAGTTCCACACAGCCGATGACTGCACAACTCCTATAAGGCAGCAATATGCTGCAAACCCAGACGGCCACTCTTCTCACCCCTCGTCCCTTTGCTGTTCTGGATAATGAGGTCAATAGTCACCTAGGCAACTGCAAAACTAACTGAAATGGAGAAAAGCCTTCCGGCTGGTGACTAGCCGAGGTCCACCTGGCCCCAATAAGCTGCTGAACAAGAAGGGCTGCCAGAAATTTCCCCCTAGGGAATTTGGTGGAGACGAAGACCTGCTCACTGGACAACGGTTCCTCCCAGGATACCCCCAAGCTGAAGAAGCGGGCTCTGAGCCACCCCCTTTCACCCTCCTTTTCCCCACCCTGGCCTGCTGAAGGTGCGCGTCAGGATGTGGACTACTGAGCCCTAAAGAAATAAGTCCTTCCACTTTGACCCCACGGAGGATTGCCTGTGCGGATCTTCAACGAGTCTACCAGTGTCTAGACACGGGAGAAGTTCTGTCTGGCACAGCAGCTCCCTGAAGGAAGACAAGAGTGAGGAGAAAGGAAACTCAAGTCTGACCATTCTGTCCTGGGAGACAAGAGGAGGATCTCATCTCTCATCTTTCCAAGCAAGGCAACGAGACTTTCTCTCATCTTTCCAAGCAAGGCAAGGCGACTTTTTCTCATGAGGAAACAAAAAGAAGTTGGAAGGAACGAAACCAGCCTGGAAGGTGAATTCCTAAGGATTGCCCATTGAAACTGACAAAATGGCCCTTGTTTGATGAGAGGAATGAGCAGAGCATTGATGTGGTCAAAAAGGACTCGAGTGAGACTTTCCCAGCATGTTTCTACCAAAGCTTTGTCTAAGTTTCGCAAAACACTCTCCTAATAAGCAGATGTTTGGCTCTTCAGAAAGTCAACATGCAAAATGCCTTGAGCGTCCCATAACACTGATGCCATGATGTTGCCTTTGGTCTGCCCTCCTTTTCCTTTGACTGGACCACTGCCATCTCTTGGTAGCCATCGCTTTGATGACGCTTGGTCTTCAGGATCATATTGGCAAAGCCATGTTCCAAATTCCGGTTACAATTTGTCAAAGAGATGCCCCAGGATCGTGATCCCTCCTGTTGAAAATTTCCACTGATAGCTCTCGTCGTCACTGCAGCTGATCTGGGCACAATGGTTTTCACAGCCACTGCAGGATTCATCTTCCACATCTTCTCATCTCTTCTTGAAACAAGCCATACCTCCGTAAAGAGTTGATTTCTTTGGGCTAGTGTCCTTAGAAGCTTTTCTTCAAACATCAATGATTTCTTCATTCTTCCACCCAAGCTTCACCGTCAATTGGATGTTTGCTCTTGCTGCAATTTTAGCGGAATTCAAGTTGCACTGATAGGAGGCCTTTTCAGTGGATGTCTCATCCTTCTTAGTGCCTCCAATGAGATCCAGTTCAGAAAGGTTGTAAGAAGTTAGTACATGTTTATTTTAGTGAAAACGAATTGAAATCCATGCATAGATTTCTCACCATGTACATTTTCTATGAACTTTCGGAAGACCCCCTGTACTGAATATTGCCCAAATCCTGGGAGAGAAGTGGATGCGGTCCACATCCTGTCTTCAGTTTGCCCACAGTGGAGGAGTGCACAGAGCAGGGAAAGGCAACCCCAGAGAGAGGCATGCCCTCCAGCATGCAGCAGACTTCTGGCCCAGTCCTGGCTCCATGGGTTGCTGTGTGGGCCCAGCAAGCTGACCAACCTCCCTGAACCTTAATTTAATCCTAGGTAGCCCAATTCCAGTCGCTATTATAGGACTGCTGTGCAGGGACAGTCAATTAACTTAAGAAAAGGAACCTAGCTCCAAGGTTGGCAACCGGGAATTCCAGTTGATTCCATGGGCGGACCCCCTGAGGAATTCCCAAGCTGAAGTCTCGTGGAAGATGAGGTTCAGTGTGACTAGACTGAAGCACCAATCCAATGAAGGGGAGGTCCCACCCACTCTGCCCTGTGCCTGTATAAAGGTGAGGCGGGGCGGCCGCGCCACTCATTGAAGCCACCAGTTGGGAGAGGAGCAGAGCCAGGCCGGTGCTCCCGAAGGCAGCAACAGGTTGCGACCCACAGCTCCCTGCTGGTTCCCACCTGCATACACAGAAGCTAAGAAGGTGGCCGAGGAGGTCGCCCAAGAGGCAAGTCGCCATTTGGGAGAGGAGCAGAGCCAGGTCGGTGCTCCCGAAGGCAGCAAGATGTTGCGAGCCACAGCTCCCTGCTGGTTCCCACCTGCATGCCCAGAAGCCAAGAGGGTGGCCGAGGAGGCGCCCCACGAGGCAAGCCGCCATTTGGGAGAGGAGCAGAGCCAGGCCGGTGCTCCCGAAGGCAGCAAGATGTTGCGAGCCACAGCTCCCTGCTGGTTCCCTCCTGCATACCCAGAAGCTAAGAAGGTGGCCGAGGAGGCGGCCCTCGAGGCTCCAGAATTCCCACTGCCCTCTCATCAGCCTGCCCAGAGCTTCGGGCTCTGCGTGCCCCAGATGCACAACCAGGCCTCAGCACTCGTGGACATCCGGGCGGAGCCCCAGAATAGGGGTCCGGCGGTGCCCCCAGCGTGGCCCAAGATGGCGACGGAGGCGTGGTACTTCCCCGCGCAGAGGGGGTCGGCCTGCTGCTTGCCGGCCGCCCCAAGGCTGACAGAGAGGCCCTGTGGAGTCCGCATCTCAGCCCCCAGGGAGAGGAAGAGGATCGCCCACTTTCCCAGCCCCTGCTTGGTCGCAGGTCGCACCGATGCCAAGAGAACCCGGGTGGCCGGCAGCAGCCAACGCTCCAATGGCTCCAGGGTCGGCACACAGCCACGGAAGACTGGTCGCAACAGACGGGGGAGGGCATGCAAGACCTCCACCACACTCAGCTCTAAGCGAATCGTCCGTCGTCCATCCTTACCGACTTGGAAGAAACCCATTATCCTCCGAAGGTCTGGCTGCCAAGTCCCCACCGTCATCCGCCGAGGCTATCTCCAACTGTTCACCAAAGAGTGTCTCAAGTTCTGCGCCTCCAAGCAGGAGGCCGAGGAGAAGGCGCTGAACGAGGAGAAGGTGGCCTACGACTGCAGCCCCAACAAGAACATGTACCTGAATGTGGTCCTGAACACCCTCAAGAGACTGAAGGGCCTGACCCCCAGCTCCATGCCGGGCCTCAGCAGGGCCGCCCTGTACAGCCGCCTCCAGGAGTTCCTGCTCACCCAGGACCAGCTCAAGGAGAACGGCTACCCCTTCCCGCACCCCGAGCGGCCCGGAGGCGCCGTCCTCTTCACTGGCCAGGGGAAGGGGCCCGGCGACTCCTCCTGCAGGGTCTGCTGCCGTTGTGGCACCGACTACCTGGTGCCCTCCTCGGGCCGCTGTC
This sequence comes from Pongo pygmaeus, assembly GCF_028885625.2. Taxonomy (NCBI): domain Eukaryota; kingdom Metazoa; phylum Chordata; class Mammalia; order Primates; family Hominidae; genus Pongo; species Pongo pygmaeus. Next base: position 54,697,662 of record NC_072380.2, read on the forward strand.
TACGCGACCAGTTGTGTTATTATCACTGGGGGCGGGTCCGCTCCAGCCAAGTGGCTGCAGGCCGGGTTAGCCAGTACACCTGCTGTGCAGCTGCTCCTGGCTCAGTGGGCTGCCAGGTGGCAAAGCAGCACGTGCGGGACGGCCGCAAGGAGAGCCTCCATGGCTTCGTGAAGACCTTCAAGAAAGAGTTTTCCACAGACGCTTATCCAGGAATCTACGCCTTGGACTGTGAGATGTGCTACACCACGCATGGCCTGGAGATGACCCGCGTCACCGTGGTGGACGCCGACATGCAAGTGGTGTACGACACCTTCGTCAAGCCCGACAACGAGATCGCGGACTACAACACCAGGTTTTCCGGAGTGACCGAGGCCGACGTCGCCAAGACGAGCGTCACGTTGCCCGAAGTCCAAGCCATCCTGCTGAGCTTTTTCAGCGCCCAAACCATCCTCATCGGGCACAGCCTGGAGAGCGATCTGCTGGCCCTCAAGCTGATCCACAGCACCGTGGTGGACACGGCCGTGCTCTTCCCGCACTACCTGGGTTTCCCCTACAAGCGTTCCCTCAGGAATCTCGCGGCCGACTACCTGGGACAGATCATCCAGGACAGCCAGGACGGCCACAACTCCAGCGAGGACGCAAACGCCTGCCTGCAGCTGGCGATGTGGAAGGTTCGACAGCGCGCCCAGATCCAGCCACGCCACCGGTCCGCCTCTCCCGCCGCCCTGGCCTGTCCTGAGCCCCAGGCCTCTTCCCAAACTGCCATCGATCCCGAGAGCTAGCCCTGTCCACCTCGCCGCAAAGCGAAAGAAACTGGAGCAGCCGGCGGCAGGAGAGGGCCAAAAGCCAAGACTAACCCCGACCCCGGACTCCCAGTCCCCCGGAGTCCCTGCCGCGGGCCGTCGTCCCTGTCCCCATCCCTCTGCCCCTCCCAGACCTCTGTCCTTCCACCAATGGGCTCCCCGAGGCCCCAGCCGCCACTCCCAGTCCCCGGAGACCCTGCCGCCGCCCCTGGCGCCTGTGCCCATCCCTCTGCCCCTCCCAGACCTCTGGCCTTCCACCACTAGCCTCCCCCAGCCCAGCTGGACTTCACCGGCCTCTGACAACAAGGCCAGCCCCCAGGCCCACCAGCCTCCTGATCGTCTTCGTTCTTGGGCCTCTTCCCCTTCTGTGGGGCTGTCTGAACCTCCCCTCCCCCACCCGATTTTTCCCCCGCCCCCGGGGCAGGCGCAGAATAAATGTCTGTATGAAGTTAAAAATTAAAAATAAAAAAAAAGCTAAAAACAACGGAAAGTGCTTTGCTTTTGAATGTGCGCTTACCTGGTTTTCTCTAGAGGCACCACTGTGAGGTGGCTCAAGCGCTTAGGCTCTGGAGTTAGACATCTGGGTTCCCATTCCAATTCCACCACTTACTAGCTTTGTCATATTGGACGCATAACTTTTTTGCGCTTCTACTTCTTGATCTTTCAAGTGTCATCAGAAGATAATTAGACACCCACACAATAGCAATGGGAGATTTTAACACCCCACCGTCAACATGAAACAGATCAACGAGACAGAAAGTTGAAAAGGATATCCAGGAACTGAACTTAGCTCTGCACCAAGCAGACCGAATAGACATCTACATTAACTCTCCACCCCAAATCAACAGAATATACATTCTTCTCAGCACCACATCACACTTATTCCAAAACTGACCACATAGTTGGAAGGAAAGCACTCCTCCGCAAATGCAAAAGAACAGAAATTACAACCAACTGTCTCTCAGACCACAGGGCAGTCAAACTGGACCTCAGGATGAAGAAACTCACTCAAAACCGCTCAACTACACGGAAACGGAGCAATCTGCTCCTGAGTGACTACTGGGTACATAGCGAAATGAAGACAGAATAAAGATGTTCTTTGAAACCAATGAGAACAAAGACACAACATACCAGAATCTCTGGGATACATTGAAAGCAGTGTGTAGAGGGAAACATAGCATTAAATGCCCACAAGAGAAAGCAGGAAAGATCTAAAATGGACACCCTCACGTCCCAATTCAAAGAACCAGGGAAGCAAGAGCAAACACAATGTCTGAATCAGTCAGTCAGTCAACTTCCAACAGGGCTCCAAGAGAGAATGAACCACCATGCCTCTTTAAATCCACGTTTCTATTTGGAATCTTCAATGAGAGATGAGACACTAAGCAGCTAGTTTTGGTGGAATGGCTGATTTTGTCAATGTTTTCGGTGTGTGAGTGTGTGTGTGTGTGTATGTATAGATAACTAAATTAAACTGATAATTTGGATGCTTACATTTCCATTCATTTAATTTGTGTATGTGAGCCCACGCACACGTATATACACACACACTAACACTTCCAGAACACTGACTTAGTGAAGAACTGGATTTCCAGTGTGTCAGACAAATTTCAGAAAGCGCTGAAGAAGGGCATTTCTGATGGATTTCACCGTTCCTGGAATTTTACTTTCCTTTATAACTTAGAGTTCTTCTCTGGAGATTTAATAGATAAAAGTCTTTTGCAGTGTACGTTATTTCATTTTATTTTTAGAATTTATTTAAATTGTCATTTTAAATTGACAAATGAAAATGATATATATTTATGGTGTACAACACGATGTTTCATATATGTATACATTGTGGAATGACACAAAAATCAAGCTAATTAACACATTCGTTTCCTCACCTACTGATTTTATGGTGATGAGAACATGTTTCAAATCTACTCTGATAGCACATTTCAAGTATACGGTACATAGTTACCCACTGTAGTTGCCGTGCTGTTCAACATATCTCTAGAACTATTCGTATCTGAAATTTTGTATCATTAGACTAACATCTCCCAATCCCTCCCCGGCCCCTGCCTCGGGTAAGCAGCGTTCTGCTCTCTACGACTCTGAGTTCCACTTTTTTACATTGCACATAGAAGTGAGATCGCGCAGGATTTGGATTTCTGTGTTTGCTTTTTAAAACTTTGTGATGTATTGATGTATTTTTTCAGACAGTGTCGCAGTCTGTCACCAAGGCTGGAGTACAGTGACACAAACACGGCTCACCACGGCCTCCACCTCCCGGGGTCAAGAGATCCTCCCACTTCAGCCTCCTGAGTAGCTAGGACTACAGGCGTCCAACACCACACCTGGCTAATTTTTGTATTTTTTGTAGAGATGGTTGATCTCCAACTCCTGGGCTCAACTCTTCCTCCTCCCTTCTCCTCCCAAAGTCCTGGGATTAGAGGCCTGAGCCACTGTGTCTGGCCTTTGCTTTATTTCACACAGTAGAACATCCTCTAGGCTCATTCTTGTTGCTTAAGATAAGATTTCTTTCTTTTTCAAGGCTGAATAGGATTCTATTGGATATATGTACCTATATAGATAGATAGATAGATAGATATACATTTATTATTATTGTTTTGGGGGGGATATGGTTTCGCTCGTGTTCCCCAGGCTGGAGTGCAGTGGCATGATTTCGGCTCACTACAACCTCTGCCTCCCAGGCTGAAGTGATTCTCCTGCCTCAGCTGAGATTAAGGGCATGTCCCATCATGTGCGGCCAATTTTGTGTTTCTAGGAGAGATGGGTTTTCACCATGTTGGCCAGGCTGGTCTCGAACTCCAACAATTCTACTTCAACTCTTTATTGGATACAAATATTTATGTGTGAGAAACAAGATTTTCAAGAGTGAAAGATTTAAAAACGACTTAATTGTACATCAGTAAGAGGCTGGCTAACTAAATCAGAGTACGTTCATCCTTACAGAAGAATACTATGCAGCTAGAACAAAACCAAATGGAGGAAACTCTTCCAAATGGTAACTTGGAATGATGTTCAAGACTTATTGTAAAATAAGTTTACAGTAAGGTGTAAGGTACCTTATGGCAAAATTCTCTCAGAAATGTGTGTGTGGATTTCAAGTCATCCCAGTCCTAGAACATTGTGCTCTTTAGAGATGCCATACCTGTCTTTCCCTTTGTAATATCAAAGCAGTAATATCTTCTCTGGAGGCTTGTTGGGGGAATTTAATGGAAGAAAGTTAAGGAGGTACCAGAACCATTGCTGTTTCCCCTCCATAGCCCTGCCACCCACTAAAGAAAGTTGGATGAGATTACTTAATGATTTCCCATTAAGTTGTAATTCCAAATATCATGATTACCATTTGAATGTACTTGGTATGGAGCTTCGTGAGTGTGTGCTTCGTTTATTATGCATCACGTTCAGCTCCTTGTTATTTGCCTCCTAGTTATCATAGTAAAACTCTACTCCTCTACTCCGAGGAGCCCCTACCATCCGTATCGTCACTTTCCGGCCCAGCACTCTTCATGCTCGTTCGTTTAAAGCATTCTACATTGTGTAAATGAATCTTGGAAGGCAAAAGCTACTGAATTTAGCGAGTTTGTGGAGGCGTTCCCACCGGTCAGCCAGGTGGAGTTCCACACAGCCGATGACTGCACAACTCCTATAAGGCAGCAATATGCTGCAAACCCAGACGGCCACTCTTCTCACCCCTCGTCCCTTTGCTGTTCTGGATAATGAGGTCAATAGTCACCTAGGCAACTGCAAAACTAACTGAAATGGAGAAAAGCCTTCCGGCTGGTGACTAGCCGAGGTCCACCTGGCCCCAATAAGCTGCTGAACAAGAAGGGCTGCCAGAAATTTCCCCCTAGGGAATTTGGTGGAGACGAAGACCTGCTCACTGGACAACGGTTCCTCCCAGGATACCCCCAAGCTGAAGAAGCGGGCTCTGAGCCACCCCCTTTCACCCTCCTTTTCCCCACCCTGGCCTGCTGAAGGTGCGCGTCAGGATGTGGACTACTGAGCCCTAAAGAAATAAGTCCTTCCACTTTGACCCCACGGAGGATTGCCTGTGCGGATCTTCAACGAGTCTACCAGTGTCTAGACACGGGAGAAGTTCTGTCTGGCACAGCAGCTCCCTGAAGGAAGACAAGAGTGAGGAGAAAGGAAACTCAAGTCTGACCATTCTGTCCTGGGAGACAAGAGGAGGATCTCATCTCTCATCTTTCCAAGCAAGGCAACGAGACTTTCTCTCATCTTTCCAAGCAAGGCAAGGCGACTTTTTCTCATGAGGAAACAAAAAGAAGTTGGAAGGAACGAAACCAGCCTGGAAGGTGAATTCCTAAGGATTGCCCATTGAAACTGACAAAATGGCCCTTGTTTGATGAGAGGAATGAGCAGAGCATTGATGTGGTCAAAAAGGACTCGAGTGAGACTTTCCCAGCATGTTTCTACCAAAGCTTTGTCTAAGTTTCGCAAAACACTCTCCTAATAAGCAGATGTTTGGCTCTTCAGAAAGTCAACATGCAAAATGCCTTGAGCGTCCCATAACACTGATGCCATGATGTTGCCTTTGGTCTGCCCTCCTTTTCCTTTGACTGGACCACTGCCATCTCTTGGTAGCCATCGCTTTGATGACGCTTGGTCTTCAGGATCATATTGGCAAAGCCATGTTCCAAATTCCGGTTACAATTTGTCAAAGAGATGCCCCAGGATCGTGATCCCTCCTGTTGAAAATTTCCACTGATAGCTCTCGTCGTCACTGCAGCTGATCTGGGCACAATGGTTTTCACAGCCACTGCAGGATTCATCTTCCACATCTTCTCATCTCTTCTTGAAACAAGCCATACCTCCGTAAAGAGTTGATTTCTTTGGGCTAGTGTCCTTAGAAGCTTTTCTTCAAACATCAATGATTTCTTCATTCTTCCACCCAAGCTTCACCGTCAATTGGATGTTTGCTCTTGCTGCAATTTTAGCGGAATTCAAGTTGCACTGATAGGAGGCCTTTTCAGTGGATGTCTCATCCTTCTTAGTGCCTCCAATGAGATCCAGTTCAGAAAGGTTGTAAGAAGTTAGTACATGTTTATTTTAGTGAAAACGAATTGAAATCCATGCATAGATTTCTCACCATGTACATTTTCTATGAACTTTCGGAAGACCCCCTGTACTGAATATTGCCCAAATCCTGGGAGAGAAGTGGATGCGGTCCACATCCTGTCTTCAGTTTGCCCACAGTGGAGGAGTGCACAGAGCAGGGAAAGGCAACCCCAGAGAGAGGCATGCCCTCCAGCATGCAGCAGACTTCTGGCCCAGTCCTGGCTCCATGGGTTGCTGTGTGGGCCCAGCAAGCTGACCAACCTCCCTGAACCTTAATTTAATCCTAGGTAGCCCAATTCCAGTCGCTATTATAGGACTGCTGTGCAGGGACAGTCAATTAACTTAAGAAAAGGAACCTAGCTCCAAGGTTGGCAACCGGGAATTCCAGTTGATTCCATGGGCGGACCCCCTGAGGAATTCCCAAGCTGAAGTCTCGTGGAAGATGAGGTTCAGTGTGACTAGACTGAAGCACCAATCCAATGAAGGGGAGGTCCCACCCACTCTGCCCTGTGCCTGTATAAAGGTGAGGCGGGGCGGCCGCGCCACTCATTGAAGCCACCAGTTGGGAGAGGAGCAGAGCCAGGCCGGTGCTCCCGAAGGCAGCAACAGGTTGCGAGCCACAGCTCCCTGCTGGTTCCCACCTGCATACCCAGAAGCTAAGAAGGTGGCCGAGGAGGCGGCCCACGAGGCAAGCCGCCATTTGGGAGAGGAGCAGAGCCAGGTCGGTGTTCCCGAAGGCAGCAAGATGTTGCGAGCCACAGCTCCCTGCTGGTTCCCACCTGCATGCCCAGAAGCCAAGAAGGTGGCCGAGGAGGCGGCCCTCGAGGCAAGCCGCCAGTTGGGAGAGGAGCAGAGCCAGGCCGGTGCTCCCGAAGGCAGCAAGATGTTGCGAGCCACAGCTCCCTGCTGGTTCCCACCTGCATACCCAGAAGCTAAGAAGGTGGCCGAGGAGGCGCCCCACGAGGCAAGCTGCCATTTGGGAGTGGAGCAGAGCCAGGTCGGTGTTCCCGAAGGCAGCAAGATGTTGCGAGCCACAGCTCCCTGCTGGTTCCCTCCTGCATACCCAGAAGCCAAGAAGGTGGCCGAGGAGGCGGCCCTCGAGGCTCCAGAATTCCCACTGCCCTCTCATCAGCCTGCCCAGAGCTTCGGGCTCTGCATGCCCCAGATGCACAACCAGGCCTCAGCACTCGTGGACATCCGGGCGGAGCCCCAGAATAGGGGTCCGGCGGTGCCCCCAGCGTGGCCCAAGATGGCGACGGAGGCGTGGTACTTCCCCGCGCAGAGGGGGTCGGCCTGCTGCTTGCCAGCCGCCCCAAGGCTGACAGAGAGGCCCTGTGGAGTCCGCATCTCAGCCCCCAGGGAGAGGAAGAGGATCGCCCACTTTCCCAGCCCCTGCTTGGTCGCAGGTCGCACCGATGCCAAGAGAACCCGGGTGGCCGGCAGCAGCCAACGCTCCAATGGCTCCAGGGTCGGCACACAGCCACGGAAGACTGGTCGCAACAGACGGGGGAGGGCATGCAAGACCTCCACCACACTCAGCTCTAAGCGAATCGTCCGTCGTCCATCCTTACCGACTTGGAAGAAACCCATTATCCTCCGAAGGTCTCGCTGCCAAGTCCCCACCGTCATCCGCCGAGGCTATCTCCAACTGTTCACCAAAGAGTGTCTCAAGTTCTGCGCCTCCCAGCAGGAGGCCGAGGAGAAGGCGCTGAACGAGGAGAAGGTGGCCTACGACTGCAGCCCCAACAAGAACATGTACCTGAATGTGGTCCTGAACACCCTCAAGAGACTGAAGGGCCTGACCCCCAGCTCCATGCCGGGCCTCAGCAGGGCCGCCCTGTACAGCCGCCTCCAGGAGTTCCTGCTCACCCAGGACCAGCTCAAGGAGAACGGCTACCCCTTCCCGCACCCCGAGCGGCCCGGAGGCGCCGTCCTCTTCACTGGCCAGGGGAAGGGGCCCGGCGACTCCTCCTGCAGGGTCTGCTGCCGTTGTGGCACCGACTACCTGGTGTCCTCCTCGGGCCGCTGTCTACGCGACCAGTTGTGTTATTATCACTGGGGGCGGGTCCGCTCCAGCCAAGTGGCTGGAGGCCGGGTTAGCCAGTACACCTGCTGTGCAGCTGCTCCTGGCTCAGTGGGCTGCCAGGTGGCGAAGCAGCACGTGCGGGACGGCCGCAAGGAGAGCCTCCATGGCTTCGTGAAGACCTTCAAGAAAGAGTTTTCCACAGACGCTTATCCAGGAATCTACGCCATGGACTGTGAGATGTGCTACACCACGCATGGCCTGGAGCTGACCCGCGTCACCGTGGTGGACGCCGACATGCAAGTGGTGTACGACACCTTCGTCAAGCCCGACAACGAGATCGTGGACTACAACACCAGGTTTTCCGGAGTGACCGAGGCCGACGTCGCCAAGACGAGCGTCACGTTGCCCGAAGTCCAAGCCATCCTGCTGAGCTTTTTCAGCGCCCAAACCATCCTCATCGGGCACAGCCTGGAGAGCGATCTGCTGGCCCTCAAGCTGATCCACAGCACCGTGGTGGACACGGCCGTGCTCTTCCCGCACTACCTGGGTTTCCCCTACAAGCGTTCCCTCAGGAATCTCGCGGCCGACTACCTGGGACAGATCATCCAGGACAGCCAGGACGGCCACAACTCCAGCGAGGACGCAAATGCCTGCCTGCAGCTGGCGATGTGGAAGGTTCGACAGCGCGCCCAGATCCAGCCACGCCACCGGTCCGCCTCTCCCGCCGCCCTGGCCTGTCCTGAGCCCCAGGCCTCTTCCCAAACTGCCATCGATCCCGAGAGCTAGCCCTGTCCACCTCGCCGCAAAGCGAAAGAAACTGGAGCAGCCGGCGGCAGGAGAGGGCCAAAAGCCAAGACTAACCCCGACCCCGGACTCCCAGTCCCCCGGAGTCCCTGCCGCGGGCCGTCGTCCCTGTCCCCATCCCTCTGCCCCTCCCAGACCTCTGTCCTTCCACCAATGGGCTCCCCGAGGCCCCAGCCGCCACTCCCAGTCCCCGGAGACCCTGCCGCCGCCCCTGGCGCCTGTGCCCATCCCTCTGCCCCTCCCAGACCTCTGGCCTTCCACCACTAGCCTCCCCCAGCCCACCTGGACTTCCCCGGCCTCTGACAACAAGGCCAGCCCCCAGGCCCACCAGCCTCCTGATCGTCTTCGTTCTTGGGCCTCTTCCCCTTCTGTGGGGCTGTCTGAACCTCCCCTCCCCCACCCGATTTTTCCCCCGCCCCCGGGGCAGGCGCAGAATAAATGTCTGTATGAAGTTAAAAATTAAAAATAAAAAAAAAGCTAAAAACCACTGAAAGTCCTTTGCTTTTGAATGTGCGCTTACCTGGTTTTCTCTAGAGGCACCACTGTGAGGTGGCTCAAGCCCTTAGGCTCTGGAGTTAGACATCTGGGTTCCCATTCCAATTCCACCACTGACTAGCTTTGTCATATTGGACGCATAACTTTTTTGCGCTTCTACTTCTTGATCTTTCAAGTGTCATCAGAAGATAATTAGACACCCACACAATAGCAATGGGAGATTTTAACACCCCACCGTCAACATGAAACAGATCAACGAGACAGAAAGTTGAAAAGGATATCCAGGAACTGAACTTAGCTCTGCACCAAGCAGACCGAATAGACATCTACATTAACTCTCCACCCCAAATCAACAGAATATACATTCTTCTCAGCACCACATCACACTTATTCCAAAACTGACCACATAGTTGGAAGGAAAGCACTCCTCCGCAAATGCAAAAGAACAGAAATTACAACCAACTGTCTCTCAGACCCCAGGGCAGTCAAACTGGACCTCAGGATGAAGAAACTCACTCAAAACCGCTCAACTACACGGAAACGGAGCAATCTGCTCCTGAGTGACTACTGGGTACATAGCGAAATGAAGACAGAATAAAGATGTTCTTTGAAACCAATGAGAACCAAGACACAACATACCAGAATCTCTGGGATACATTGAAAGCAGTGTGTAGAGGGAAACGTAGCATTAAATGCCCACAAGAGAAAGCAGGAAAGATCTAAAATGGACACCCTCACGTCCCAATTCAAAGAACCAGGGAAGCAAGAGCAAACACAATGCCTGAATCAGTCAGTCAACTTCCAACAGGGCTCCAAGAGAGAATGAACCACCATGCCTCTTTAAATCCACGTTTCTATTTGGAATCTTCAATGAGAGATGAGACACTAAGCAGCTAGTTTTGGTGGAATGGCTGATTTTGTCAATGTTTTCGGTGTGTGAGTGTGTGTGTGTGTGTGTACGTATGGATAACTAAATTAAACTGATAATCTGGATGCTTACATTTCCATTCATTTAATTTGTGTATGTGAGCCCACGCACACGTATATACACACACACTAACACTTCCAGAACACTGACTTAGTGAAGAACTGGATTTCCAGTGTGTCAGACAAATTTCAGAAAGCGCTGAAGAAGGGCATTTCTGATGGATTTCACCGTTCCTGGAATTTTATTTTCCTTTATAACTTAGAGTTCTTCTCTGGAGATTTAATAGATAAAAGTCTTTTGCAGTGTACGTTATTTCATTGTATTTTTATAATTTATTTGAATTGTCATTTTAAATTGACAAATAAAAATGATAGATATTTATGGTGTACAACATGATGTTTCATATATGTATACATTGTGGAATGACACAAAAATCAAGCTAATTAACACATTCGTTTCCTCACATACTGATTTTATGGTGATGAGAACATGTTTCAAATCTACTCTGATAGCACATTTCAAGTATACAGTACATAGTTACCCACTGTGGTTGCCGTGCTGTTCAACATATCTCTAGAACTATTCGTATCTGAAATTTTGTATCATTAGACTAACATCTCCCAATCCCTCCCCGGCCCCTGCCTCGGGTAAGCAGCGTTCTGCTCTCTACGACTCTGAGTTCCACTTTTTTACATTGCACATAGAAGTGAGATCGTGCAGTATTTGTATTTCTGTGTTTGCTTTTTAAAACTTTATGATGTATTGATGTATTTTTTCAGACAGTGTCGGAGTCTGTCACCAAGGCTGGAGTACAGTGACACAAACACGGCTCACCACGGCCTCCACCTCCCGGGGTCAAGAGATCCTCCCACTTCAGCCTCCTGAGTAGCTAGGACTACAGGCGTCCAACACCACACCTGGCTAATTTTTGTATTTTTTGTAGAGATGGTTGATCTCCAACTCCTGGGCTCAACTCTTCCTCCTCCCTTCTCCTCCCAAAGTCCTGGGATTACAGGCCTGAGCCACTGTGTCTGGCCTTTGCTTTATTTCACACAGTAGAACATCCTCTAGGCTCATTCATGTTGCTAATGATAAGATTTCTTTCTTTTTCAAGGCTGAATAGGATTCTATTGGATATATGTACCTATATAGATAGATAGATAGATAGATAGATAGACATTTATTATTATTGTTTTGGGGGGGATATGGTTTCGCTCGTGTTCCCCAGGCTGGAGTGCAGTGGCATGATTTCGGCTCACTACAACCTCTGCCTCCCAGGCTGAAGTGATTCTCCTGCCTCAGCTGAGATTAAAGGCATGTCCCATCATGTGCGGCCAATTTTGTGTTTCTAGGAGAGATGGGTTTTCACCATGTTGGCCAGGCTGGTCTCGAACTCCAACAATTCTACTTCCACTATTTATTGGATACAAATATTTATGTGTGAGAAACAAGATTTTCAAGAGTGAAAGATTTAAAAACGACTTAATTGTACATCAGTAAGAGGCTGGCTAACTAAATCAGAGTACGTTCATCCTTACAGAAGAATACTATGCAGCTAGAACAAAACCAAATGGAGGAAACTCTTCCAAATGGTAACTTGGAATGATGTTCAAGACTTATTGTAAAATAAGTTTACAGTAAGGTGTAAGGTACCTTATGGCAAAATTCTCTCAGAAATGTGTGTGTGTGGATTTCAAGTCATCCCAGTCCTAGAACATTGTGCTCTTTAGAGATGCCATACCTGTCTTTCCCTTTGTAATATCAAAGCAGTAATATCTTCTCTGGAGGCTTGTTGGGTGAATTGAATGGAAGAAAGTTAAGGAGGTACCAGAACCATTGCTGTTTCCCCTCCGTAGCCCTGCCACCCACTAAAGAAAGTTGGATGAGATTACTTAATGATTTCCCATTAAGTTGTATTTCCAAATATCATGATTACCATTTGAATGTAGTTGGTATGGAGCTTCGTGAGTGTGTGCTTCGTTTATTATGCATCACGTTCAGCTCCTTGTTATTTGCCTCCTAGTTATCATAGTAAAACTCTACTCCTCTACTCCGAGGAGCCCCTACCATCCGTATCGTCACTTTCCGGCCCAGCACTCTTCATGCTCGTTCGTTTAAAGCATTCTACATTGGGCAAATGAATCTTGGAAGGCAAAAGCTACTGAATTTAGCGAGTTTGTGGAGGCGTTCCCACCGATCAGCCAGGTGGAGTTCCACACACCCGATGACTGCACAGCTCCTATAAGGCAGCAATATGCTGCAAACCCAGACGGCCACTCTTCTCACCCCTCGTCCCTTTGCTGTTCTGGATAATGAGGTCAATAGTCACCTAGGCAACTTGCAAAACTAACTGAAATGGAGAAAGGCCTTCCGGCTGGTGACTAGCCGAGGTCCACCTGGCCCCAATAAGCTGCTGAACAAGAAGGGCTGCCAGAAATTTCCCCCTAGGGAATTTGGTGGAGACGAAGACCTGCTCACTGGACAACGGTTCCTCCCAGGATACCCCCAAGCTGAAGAAGCGGGCTCTGAGCCACCCCCTTTCACCCTCCTTTTCCCCACCCTGGCCTGCTGAAGGTGCGCGTCAGGATGCGGACTACTGAGCCCTAAAGAAATAAGTCCTTCCACTTTGACCCCACGGAGGATTGCCTGTGCGGATCTTCAACGAGTCTACCAGTGTCTAGACACGGGAGCAGTTCTGTCTGGCACAGCAGCTCCCTCAAGGAAGACAAGAGTGAGGAGAAAGGAAACTCAAGTCTGACCATTCTGTCCTGGGAGACAAGAGGAGGATCTCATCTCTCATCTTTCCAAGCAAGGCAACGAGACTTTCTCTCATCTTTCCAAGCAAGGCAAGGAGACTTTTTCTCATGAGGAAACAAAAAGAAGTTGGAAGGAACGAAAGCAGCCTGGAAGGTGAATTCCTAAGGATTGCCCATTGAAACTGACAAAATGGCCCTTGTTTGACGAGAGGAATGAGCAGAGCATTGATGTGGTCAAAAAGGACTCGAGTGAGACTTTCCCAGCATGTTTCTACCAAAGCTTTGTCTAAGTTTCGCAAAACACTCTCCTAATAAGCAGATGTTTGGCTCTTCAGAAAGTCAACATGCAAAATGCCTTGAGCGTCCCATAACACTGATGCCATGATGTTGCCTTTGGTCTGCCCTCCTTTTCCTTTGACTGGACCACTGCCATCTCTTGGTAGCCATCGCTTTGATGACGCTTTGTCTTCAGGATCATATTGGCAAAGCCATGTTCCAAATTCCGGTTACAATTTGTCAAACAGGTGCCCCAGGATCGTGATCCCTCCTGTTGAAAATTTCCACTGATAGCTCTCGTCGTCACTGCAGCTGATCTGGGCACAATGGTTTTCACAGCCACTGCAGGATTCATCTTCCACATCTTCTCATCTCTTCTTGAAACAAGCCATACCTCCGTAAAGAGTTGATTTCTTTGGGCTAGTGTCCTTAGAAGCTTTTCTTCAAACATCAATGATTTCTTCATTCTTCCACCCAAGCTTCACCGTCAATTGGATGTTTGCTCTTGCTGCAATTTTAGCGGAATTCAAGTTGCACTGATAGGAGGCCTTTTCAGTGGATGTCTCATCCTTCTTAGTGCCTCCAATGAGATCCAGTTCAGAAAGGTTGTAAGAAGTTAGTACATGTTTATTTTAGTGAAAACGAATTGAAATCCATGCATAGATTTCTCACCATGTACATTTTCTATGAACTTTCGGAAGACCCCCTGTACTGAATATTGCCCAAATCCTGGGAGAGAAGTGGATGCGGTCCACTTCCTGTCTTCAGTTTGCCCACAGTGGAGGAGTGCACAGAGCAGGGAAAGGCAGCCCCAGAGAGAGGCATGCCCTCCAGCATGCGGCAGACTGCTGGCCCAGTCCTGGCTCCATGGGTTGCTGTGTGGGCCCAGCAAGCTGACCAACCTCCCTGAACCTTAATTTAATCCTAGGTAGCCCAATTCCACTCGCTATTATAGGACTGCTGTGCAGGGACAGTCAATTAACTTAAGAAAAGGAACCTAGCTCCAAGGTTGGCAACCGGGAATTCCAGTTGATTCCATGGGCGGACCCCCTGAGGAATTCCCAAGCTGAAGTCTCGTGGAAGATGAGGTTCAGTGTGACTAGACTGAAGCACCAATCCAATGAAGGGGAAGTCCCACCCACTCTGCCCTGTGCCTGTATAAAGGTGAGGCGGGGCGGCCGCGCCACTCATTGAAGCCGCCAGTTGGGAGAGGAGCAGAGCCAGGCCGGTGCTCCCGAAGGCAGCAAGATGTTGCGAGCCACAGCTCCCTGCTGGTTCCCACCTGCATACCCAGAAGCTAAGAAGGTGGCCGAGGAGGCGGCCCACGAGGCAAGCCGCCATTTGGGAGAGGAGCAGAGCCAGGTCGGTGTTCCCGAAGGCAGCAAGATGTTGCGAGCCACAGCTCCCTGCTGGTTCCCACCTGCATGCCCAGAAGCCAAGAAGGTGGCCGAGGAGGCGGCCCTCGAGGCAAGCCGCCAGTTGGGAGAGGAGCAGAGCCAGGCCGGTGCTCCCGAAGGCAGCAAGATGTTGCGAGCCACAGCTCCCTGCTGGTTCCCACCTGCATACCCAGAAGCTAAGAAGGTGGCCGAGGAGGCGCCCCACGAGGCAAGCCGCCATTTGGGAGTGGAGCAGAGCCAGGTCGGTGTTCCCGAAGGCAGCAAGATGTTGCGAGCCACAGCTCCCTGCTGGTTCCCTCCTGCATACCCAGAAGCCAAGAAGGTGGCCGAGGAGGCGGCCCTCGAGGCTCCAGAATTCCCACTGCCCTCTCATCAGCCTGCCCAGAGCTTCGGGCTCTGCGTGCCCCAGATGCACAACCAGGCCTCAGCACTCGTGGACATCCGGGCGGAGCCCCAGAATAGGGGTCCGGCGGTGCCCCCAGCGTGGCCCAAGATGGCGACGGAGGCGTGGTACTTCCCCGCGCAGAGGGGGTCGGCCTGCTGCTTGCCAGCCGCCCCAAGGCTGACAGAGAGGCCCTGTGGAGTCCGCATCTCAGCCCCCAGGGAGAGGAAGAGGATCGCCCACTTTCCCAGCCCCTGCTTGGTCGCAGGTCGCACCGATGCCAAGAGAACCCGGGTGGCCGGCAGCAGCCAACGCTCCAATGGCTCCAGGGTCGGCACACAGCCACGGAAGACTGGTCGCAACAGACGGGGGAGGGCATGCAAGACCTCCACCACACTCAGCTCTAAGCGAATCGTCCGTCGTCCATCCTTACCGACTTGGAAGAAACCCATTATCCTCCGAAGGTCTCGCTGCCAAGTCCCCACCGTCATCCGCCGAGGCTATCTCCAACTGTTCACCAAAGAGTGTCTCAAGTTCTGCGCCTCCCAGCAGGAGGCCGAGGAGAAGGCGCTGAACGAGGAGAAGGTGGCCTACGACTGCAGCCCCAACAAGAACATGTACCTGAATGTGGTCCTGAACACCCTCAAGAGACTGAAGGGCCTGACCCCCAGCTCCATGCCGGGCCTCAGCAGGGCCGCCCTGTACAGCCGCCTCCAGGAGTTCCTGCTCACCCAGGACCAGCTCAAGGAGAACGGCTACCCCTTCCCGCACCCCGAGCGGCCCGGAGGCGCCGTCCTCTTCACTGGCCAGGGGAAGGGGCCCGGCGACTCCTCCTGCAGGGTCTGCTGCCGTTGTGGCACCGACTACCTGGTGTCCTCCTCGGGCCGCTGTCTACGCGACCAGTTGTGTTATTATCACTGGGGGCGGGTCCGCTCCAGCCAAGTGGCTGGAGGCCGGGTTAGCCAGTACACCTGCTGTGCAGCTGCTCCTGGCTCAGTGGGCTGCCAGGTGGCGAAGCAGCACGTGCGGGACGGCCGCAAGGAGAGCCTCCATGGCTTCGTGAAGACCTTCAAGAAAGAGTTTTCCACAGACGCTTATCCAGGAATCTACGCCATGGACTGTGAGATGTGCTACACCACGCATGGCCTGGAGCTGACCCGCGTCACCGTGGTGGACGCCGACATGCAAGTGGTGTACGACACCTTCGTCAAGCCCGACAACGAGATCGTGGACTACAACACCAGGTTTTCCGGAGTGACCGAGGCCGACGTCGCCAAGACGAGCGTCACGTTGCCCGAAGTCCAAGCCATCCTGCTGAGCTTTTTCAGCGCCCAAACCATCCTCATCGGGCACAGCCTGGAGAGCGATCTGCTGGCCCTCAAGCTGATCCACAGCACCGTGGTGGACACGGCCGTGCTCTTCCCGCACTACCTGGGTTTCCCCTACAAGCGTTCCCTCAGGAATCTCGCGGCCGACTACCTGGGACAGATCATCCAGGACAGCCAGGACGGCCACAACTCCAGCGAGGACGCAAACGCCTGCCTGCAGCTGGCGATGTGGAAGGTTCGACAGCGCGCCCAGATCCAGCCACGCCACCGGTCCGCCTCTCCCGCCGCCCTGGCCTGTCCTGAGCCCCAGGCCTCTTCCCAAACTGACATCGATCCCGAGAGCTAGCCCTGTCCACCTCGCCGCAAAGCGAAAGAAACTGGAGCAGCCGGCGGCAGGAGAGGGCCAAAAGCCAAGACTAACCCCGACCCCGGACTCCCAGTCCCCCGGAGTCCCTGCCGCGGGCCGTCATCCCTGTCCCCATCCCTCTGCCCCTCCCAGACCTCTGTCCTTCCACCAATGGGCTCCCCGAGGCCCCAGCCGCCACTCCCAGTCCCCGGAGACCCTGCCGCCGCCCCTGGCGCCTATGCCCATCCCTCTGCCCCTCCCAGACCTCTGGCCTTCCACCACTAGCCTCCCCCAGCCCACCTGGACTTCCCCGGCCTCTGACAACAAGGCCAGCCCCCAGGCCCACCAGCCTCCTGATCGTCTTCGTTCTTGGGCCTCTTCCCCTTCTGTGGGGCTGTCTGAACCTCCCCTCCCCCACCCGATTTTTCCCCCGCCCCCGGGGCAGGCGCAGAATAAATGTCTGTATGAAGTTAAAAATTAAAAATAAAAAAAAAGCTAAAAACCACTGAAAGTCCTTTGCTTTTGAATGTGCGCTTACCTGGTTTTCTCTAGAGGCACCACTGTGAGGTGGCTCAAGCCCTTAGGCTCTGGAGTTAGACATCTGGGTTCCCATTCCAATTCCACCACTTACTAGCTTTGTCATATTGGACGCATAACTTTTTTGCGCTTCTACTTCTTGATCTTTCAAGTGTCATCAGAAGATAATTAGACACCCACACAATAGCAATGGGAGATTTTAACACCCCACCGTCAACATGAAACAGATCAACGAGACAGAAAGTTGAAAAGGATATCCAGGAACTGAACTTAGCTCTGCACCAAGCAGACCGAATAGACATCTACATTAACTCTCCACCCCAAATCAACAGAATATACATTCTTCTCAGCACCACATCACACTTATTCCAAAACTGACCACATAGTTGGAAGGAAAGCACTCCTCCGCAAATGCAAAAGAACAGAAATTACAACCAACTGTCTCTCAGACCACAGGGCAGTCAAACTGGACCTCAGGATGAAGAAACTCACTCAAAACCGCTCAACTACACGGAAACGGAGCAATCTGCTCCTGAGTGACTACTGGGTACATAGCGAAATGAAGACAGAATAAAGATGTTCTTTGAAACCAATGAGAACAAAGACACAACATACCAGAATCTCTGGGATACATTGAAAGCAGTGTGTAGAGGGAAACGTAGCATTAAATGCCCACAAGAGAAAGCAGGAAAGATCTAAAATGGACACCCTCACGTCCCAATTCAAAGAACCAGGGAAGCAAGAGCAAACACAATGCCTGAATCAGTCAGTCAACTTCCAACAGGGCTCCAAGAGAGATTGAACCACCATGCCTCTTTAAATCCACGTTTCTATTTGGAATCTTCAATGAGAGATGAGACACTAAGCAGCTAGTTTTGGTGGAATGGCTGATTTTGTCAATGTTTTCGGTGTGTGAGTGTGTGTGTGTGTGTATGTATAGATAACTAAATTAAACTGATAATCTGGATGCTTACATTTCCATTCATTTAATTTGTGTATGTGAGCCCACGCACACGTATATACACACACACTAACACTTCCAGAACACTGACTTAGTGAAGAACTGGATTTCCAGTGTGTCAGACAAATTTCAGAAAGCGCTGAAGAAGGGCATTTCTGATGGATTTCACCGTTCCTGGAATTTTATTTTCCTTTATAACTTAGAGTTCTTCTCTGGAGATTTAATAGATAAAAGTCTTTTGCAGTGTACGTTATTTCATTGTATTTTTATAATTTATTTAAATTGTCATTTTAAATTGACAAATAAAAATGATAGATATTTATGGTGTACAACATGATGTTTCATATATGTATACATTGTGGAATGACACAAAAATCAAGCTAATTAACACATTCGTTTCCTCACATACTGATTTTATGGTGATGAGAACATGTTTCAAATCTACTCTGATAGCACATTTCAAGTATACAGTACATAGTTACCCACTGTGGTTGCCGTGCTGTTCAACATATCTCTAGAACTATTCGTATCTGAAATTTTGTATCATTAGACTAACATCTCCCAATCCCTCCCCGGCCCCTGCCTCGGGTAAGCAGCGTTCTGCTCTCTACGACTCTGAGTTCCACTTTTTTACATTGCACATAGAAGTGAGATCGTGCAGTATTTGTATTTCTGTGTTTGCTTTTTAAAACTTTATGATGTATTGATGTATTTTTTCAGACAGTGTCGGAGTCTGTCACCAAGGCTGGAGTACAGTGACACAAACACGGCTCACCACGGCCTCCACCTCCCGGGGTCAAGAGATCCTCCCACTTCAGCCTCCTGAGTAGCTAGGACTACAGGCGTCCAACACCACACCTGGCTAATTTTTGTATTTTTTGTAGAGATGGTTGATCTCCAACTCCTGGGCTCAACTCTTCCTCCTCCCTTCTCCTCCCAAAGTCCTGGGATTACAGGCCTGAGCCACTGTGTCTGGCCTTTGCTTTATTTCACACAGTAGAACATCCTCTAGGCTCATTCATGTTGCTAATGATAAGATTTCTTTCTTTTTCAAGGCTGAATAGGATTCTATTGGATATATGTACCTATATAGATAGATAGATAGATAGATAGATAGACATTTATTATTATTGTTTTGGGGGGGATATGGTTTCGCTCGTGTTCCCCAGGCTGGAGTGCAGTGGCATGATTTCGGCTCACTACAACCTCTGCCTCCCAGGCTGAAGTGATTCTCCTGCCTCAGCTGAGATTAAAGGCATGTCCCATCATGTGCGGCCAATTTTGTGTTTCTAGGAGAGATGGGTTTTCACCATGTTGGCCAGGCTGGTCTCGAACTCCAACAATTCTACTTCAACTATTTATTGGATACAAATATTTATGTGTGAGAAACAAGATTTTCAAGAGTGAAAGATTTAAAAACGACTTAATTGTACATCAGTAAGAGGCTGGCTAACTAAATCAGAGTACGTTCATCCTTACAGAAGAATACTATGCAGCTAGAACAAAACCAAATGGAGGAAACTCTTCCAAATGGTAACTTGGAATGATGTTCAAGACTTATTGTAAAATAAGTTTACAGTAAGGTGTAAGGTACCTTATGGCAAAATTCTCTCAGAAATGTGTGTGTGTGGATTTCAAGTCATCCCAGTCCTAGAACATTGTGCTCTTTAGAGATGCCATACCTGTCTTTCCCTTTGTAATATCAAAGCAGTAATATCTTCTCTGGAGGCTTGTTGGGTGAATTGAATGGAAGAAAGTTAAGGAGGTACCAGAACCATTGCTGTTTCCCCTCCGTAGCCCTGCCACCCACTAAAGAAAGTTGGATGAGATTACTTAATGATTTCCCATTAAGTTGTATTTCCAAATATCATGATTACCATTTGAATGTAGTTGGTATGGAGCTTCGTGAGTGTGTGCTTCATTTATTATGCATCACGTTCAGCTCCTTGTTATTTGCCTCCTAGTTATCATAGTAAAACTCTACTCCTCTACTCCGAGGAGCCCCTACCATCCGTATCGTCACTTTCCGGCCCAGCACTCTTCATGCTCGTTCGTTTAAAGCATTCTACATTGGACAAATGAATCTTGGAAGGCAAAAGCTACTGAATTTAGCGAGTTTGTGGAGGCGTTCCCACCGATCAGCCAGGTGGAGTTCCACACACCCGATGACTGCACAGCTCCTATAAGGCAGCAATATGCTGCAAACCCAGACGGCCACTCTTCTCACCCCTCGTCCCTTTGCTGTTCTGGATAATGAGGTCAATAGTCACCTAGGCAACTTGCAAAACTAACTGAAATGGAGAAAGGCCTTCCGGCTGGTGACTAGCCGAGGTCCACCTGGCCCCAATAAGCTGCTGAACAAGAAGGGCTGCCAGAAATTTCCCCCTAGGGAATTTGGTGGAGACGAAGACCTGCTCACTGGACAACGGTTCCTCCCAGGATACCCCCAAGCTGAAGAAGCGGGCTCTGAGCCACCCCCTTTCACCCTCCTTTTCCCCACCCTGGCCTGCTGAAGGTGCGCGTCAGGATGCGGACTACTGAGCCCTAAAGAAATAAGTCCTTCCACTTTGACCCCACGGAGGATTGCCTGTGCGGATCTTCAACGAGTCTACCAGTGTCTAGACACGGGAGCAGTTCTGTCTGGCACAGCAGCTCCCTCAAGGAAGACAAGAGTGAGGAGAAAGGAAACTCAAGTCTGACCATTCTGTCCTGGGAGACAAGAGGAGGATCTCATCTCTCATCTTTCCAAGCAAGGCAACGAGACTTTCTCTCATCTTTCCAAGCAAGGCAAGGAGACTTTTTCTCATGAGGAAACAAAAAGAAGTTGGAAGGAACGAAACCAGCCTGGAAGGTGAATTCCTAAGGATTGCCCATTGAAACTGACAAAATGGCCCTTGTTTGACGAGAGGAATGAGCAGAGCATTGATGTGGTCAAAAAGGACTCGAGTGAGACTTTCCCAGCATGTTTCTACCAAAGCTTTGTCTAAGTTTCGCAAAACACTCTCCTAATAAGCAGATGTTTGGCTCTTCAGAAAGTCAACATGCAAAATGCCTTGAGCGTCCCATAACACTGATGCCATGATGTTGCCTTTGGTCTGCCCTCCTTTTCCTTTGACTGGACCACTGCCATCTCTTGGTAGCCATCGCTTTGATGACGCTTTGTCTTCAGGATCATATTGGCAAAGCCATGTTCCAAATTCCGGTTACAATTTGTCAAACAGGTGCCCCAGGATCGTGATCCCTCCTGTTGAAAATTTCCACTGATAGCTCTCGTCGTCACTGCAGCTGATCTGGGCACAATGGTTTTCACAGCCACTGCAGGATTCATCTTCCACATCTTCTCATCTCTTCTTGAAACAAGCCATACCTCCGTAAAGAGTTGATTTCTTTGGGCTAGTGTCCTTAGAAGCTTTTCTTCAAACATCAATGATTTCTTCATTCTTCCACCCAAGCTTCACCGTCAATTGGATGTTTGCTCTTGCTGCAATTTTAGCGGAATTCAAGTTGCACTGATAGGAGGCCTTTTCAGTGGATGTCTCATCCTTCTTAGTGCCTCCAATGAGATCCAGTTCAGAAAGGTTGTAAGAAGTTAGTACATGTTTATTTTAGTGAAAACGAATTGAAATCCATGCATAGATTTCTCACCATGTACATTTTCTATGAACTTTCGGAAGACCCCCTGTACTGAATATTGCCCAAATCCTGGGAGAGAAGTGGATGCGGTCCACTTCCTGTCTTCAGTTTGCCCACAGTGGAGGAGTGCACAGAGCAGGGAAAGGCAGCCCCAGAGAGAGGCATGCCCTCCAGCATGCGGCAGACTGCTGGCCCAGTCCTGGCTCCATGGGTTGCTGTGTGGGCCCAGCAAGCTGACCAACCTCCCTGAACCTTAATTTAATCCTAGGTAGCCCAATTCCACTCGCTATTATAGGACTGCTGTGCAGGGACAGTCAATTAACTTAAGAAAAGGAACCTAGCTCCAAGGTTGGCAACCGGGAATTCCAGTTGATTCCATGGGCGGACCCCCTGAGGAATTCCCAAGCTGAAGTCTCGTGGAAGATGAGGTTCAGTGTGACTAGACTGAAGCACCAATCCAATGAAGGGGAAGTCCCACCCACTCTGCCCTGTGCCTGTATAAAGGTGAGGCGGGGCGGCCGCGCCACTCATTGAAGCCGCCAGTTGGGAGAGGAGCAGAGCCAGGCCGGTGCTCCCGAAGGCAGCAAGATGTTGCGAGCCACAGCTCCCTGCTGGTTCCCACCTGCATACCCAGAAGCTAAGAAGGTGGCCGAGGAGGCGGCCCACGAGGCAAGCCGCCATTTGGGAGAGGAGCAGAGCCAGGTCGGTGTTCCCGAAGGCAGCAAGATGTTGCGAGCCACAGCTCCCTGCTGGTTCCCACCTGCATGCCCAGAAGCCAAGAAGGTGGCCGAGGAGGCGGCCCTCGAGGCAAGCCGCCAGTTGGGAGAGGAGCAGAGCCAGGCCGGTGCTCCCGAAGGCAGCAAGATGTTGCGAGCCACAGCTCCCTGCTGGTTCCCACCTGCATACCCAGAAGCTAAGAAGGTGGCCGAGGAGGCGCCCCACGAGGCAAGCCGCCATTTGGGAGTGGAGCAGAGCCAGGTCGGTGTTCCCGAAGGCAGCAAGATGTTGCGAGCCACAGCTCCCTGCTGGTTCCCTCCTGCATACCCAGAAGCCAAGAAGGTGGCCGAGGAGGCGGCCCTCGAGGCTCCAGAATTCCCACTGCCCTCTCATCAGCCTGCCCAGAGCTTCGGGCTCTGCGTGCCCCAGATGCACAACCAGGCCTCAGCACTCGTGGACATCCGGGCGGAGCCCCAGAATAGGGGTCCGGCGGTGCCCCCAGCGTGGCCCAAGATGGCGACGGAGGCGTGGTACTTC
This sequence comes from Pongo pygmaeus, assembly GCF_028885625.2. Classification (NCBI taxonomy): domain Eukaryota; kingdom Metazoa; phylum Chordata; class Mammalia; order Primates; family Hominidae; genus Pongo; species Pongo pygmaeus. Next base: position 54,720,676 of record NC_072380.2, read on the forward strand.
CCCGCGCAGAGGGGGTCGGCCTGCTGCTTGCCAGCCGCCCCAAGGCTGACAGAGAGGCCCTGTGGAGTCCGCATCTCAGCCCCCAGGGAGAGGAAGAGGATCGCCCACTTTCCCAGCCCCTGCTTGGTCGCAGGTCGCACCGATGCCAAGAGAACCCGGGTGGCCGGCAGCAGCCAACGCTCCAATGGCTCCAGGGTCGGCACACAGCCACGGAAGACTGGTCGCAACAGACGGGGGAGGGCATGCAAGACCTCCACCACACTCAGCTCTAAGCGAATCGTCCGTCGTCCATCCTTACCGACTTGGAAGAAACCCATTATCCTCCGAAGGTCTCGCTGCCAAGTCCCCACCGTCATCCGCCGAGGCTATCTCCAACTGTTCACCAAAGAGTGTCTCAAGTTCTGCGCCTCCCAGCAGGAGGCCGAGGAGAAGGCGCTGAACGAGGAGAAGGTGGCCTACGACTGCAGCCCCAACAAGAACATGTACCTGAATGTGGTCCTGAACACCCTCAAGAGACTGAAGGGCCTGACCCCCAGCTCCATGCCGGGCCTCAGCAGGGCCGCCCTGTACAGCCGCCTCCAGGAGTTCCTGCTCACCCAGGACCAGCTCAAGGAGAACGGCTACCCCTTCCCGCACCCCGAGCGGCCCGGAGGCGCCGTCCTCTTCACTGGCCAGGGGAAGGGGCCCGGCGACTCCTCCTGCAGGGTCTGCTGCCGTTGTGGCACCGACTACCTGGTGTCCTCCTCGGGCCGCTGTCTACGCGACCAGTTGTGTTATTATCACTGGGGGCGGGTCCGCTCCAGCCAAGTGGCTGGAGGCCGGGTTAGCCAGTACACCTGCTGTGCAGCTGCTCCTGGCTCAGTGGGCTGCCAGGTGGCGAAGCAGCACGTGCGGGACGGCCGCAAGGAGAGCCTCCATGGCTTCGTGAAGACCTTCAAGAAAGAGTTTTCCACAGACGCTTATCCAGGAATCTACGCCATGGACTGTGAGATGTGCTACACCACGCATGGCCTGGAGCTGACCCGCGTCACCGTGGTGGACGCCGACATGCAAGTGGTGTACGACACCTTCGTCAAGCCCGACAACGAGATCGTGGACTACAACACCAGGTTTTCCGGAGTGACCGAGGCCGACGTCGCCAAGACGAGCGTCACGTTGCCCGAAGTCCAAGCCATCCTGCTGAGCTTTTTCAGCGCCCAAACCATCCTCATCGGGCACAGCCTGGAGAGCGATCTGCTGGCCCTCAAGCTGATCCACAGCACCGTGGTGGACACGGCCGTGCTCTTCCCGCACTACCTGGGTTTCCCCTACAAGCGTTCCCTCAGGAATCTCGCGGCCGACTACCTGGGACAGATCATCCAGGACAGCCAGGACGGCCACAACTCCAGCGAGGACGCAAACGCCTGCCTGCAGCTGGCGATGTGGAAGGTTCGACAGCGCGCCCAGATCCAGCCACGCCACCGGTCCGCCTCTCCCGCCGCCCTGGCCTGTCCTGAGCCCCAGGCCTCTTCCCAAACTGACATCGATCCCGAGAGCTAGCCCTGTCCACCTCGCCGCAAAGCGAAAGAAACTGGAGCAGCCGGCGGCAGGAGAGGGCCAAAAGCCAAGACTAACCCCGACCCCGGACTCCCAGTCCCCCGGAGTCCCTGCCGCGGGCCGTCATCCCTGTCCCCATCCCTCTGCCCCTCCCAGACCTCTGTCCTTCCACCAATGGGCTCCCCGAGGCCCCAGCCGCCACTCCCAGTCCCCGGAGACCCTGCCGCCGCCCCTGGCGCCTATGCCCATCCCTCTGCCCCTCCCAGACCTCTGGCCTTCCACCACTAGCCTCCCCCAGCCCACCTGGACTTCCCCGGCCTCTGACATCAAGGCCAGCCCCCAGGCCCACCAGCCTCCTGATCGTCTTCGTTCTTGGGCCTCTTCCCCTTCTGTGGGGCTGTCTGAACCTCCCCTCCCCCACCCGATTTTTCCCCCGCCCCCGGGGCAGGCGCAGAATAAATGTCTGTATGAAGTTAAAAATTAAAAATAAAAAAAAAGCTAAAAACCACTCAAAGTCCTTTGCTTTTGAATGTGCGCTTACCTGGTTTTCTCTAGAGGCACCACTGTGAGGTGGCTCAAGCCCTTAGGCTCTGGAGTTAGACATCTGGGTTCCCATTCCAATTCCACCACTTACTAGCTTTGTCATATTGGACGCATAACTTTTTTGCGCTTCTACTTCTTGATCTTTCAAGTGTCATCAGAAGATAATTAGACACCCACACAATAGCAATGGGAGATTTTAACACCCCACCGTCAACATGAAACAGATCAACGAGACAGAAAGTTGAAAAGGATATCCAGGAACTGAACTTAGCTCTGCACCAAGCAGACCGAATAGACATCTACATTAACTCTCCACCCCAAATCAACAGAATATACATTCTTCTCAGCACCACATCACACTTATTCCAAAACTGACCACATAGTTGGAAGGAAAGCACTCCTCCGCAAATGCAAAAGAACAGAAATTACAACCAACTGTCTCTCAGACCACAGGGCAGTCAAACTGGACCTCAGGATGAAGAAACTCACTCAAAACCGCTCAACTACACGGAAACGGAGCAATCTGCTCCTGAGTGACTACTGGGTACATAGCGAAATGAAGACAGAATAAAGATGTTCTTTGAAACCAATGAGAACAAAGACACAACATACCAGAATCTCTGGGATACATTGAAAGCAGTGTGTAGAGGGAAACGTAGCATTAAATGCCCACAAGAGAAAGCAGGAAAGATCTAAAATGGACACCCTCACGTCCCAATTCAAAGAACCAGGGAAGCAAGAGCAAACACAATGCCTGAATCAGTCAGTCAACTTCCAACAGGGCTCCAAGAGAGATTGAACCACCATGCCTCTTTAAATCCACGTTTCTATTTGGAATCTTCAATGAGAGATGAGACACTAAGCAGCTAGTTTTGGTGGAATGGCTGATTTTGTCAATGTTTTCGGTGTGTGAGTGTGTGTGTGTGTGTATGTATAGATAACTAAATTAAACTGATAATCTGGATGCTTACATTTCCATTCATTTAATTTGTGTATGTGAGCCCACGCACACGTATATACACACACACTAACACTTCCAGAACACTGACTTAGTGAAGAACTGGATTTCCAGTGTGTCAGACAAATTTCAGAAAGCGCTGAAGAAGGGCATTTCTGATGGATTTCACCGTTCCTGGAATTTTATTTTCCTTTATAACTTAGAGTTCTTCTCTGGAGATTTAATAGATAAAAGTCTTTTGCAGTGTACGTTATTTCATTGTATTTTTATAATTTATTTAAATTGTCATTTTAAATTGACAAATAAAAATGATAGATATTTATGGTGTACAACATGATGTTTCATATATGTATACATTGTGGAATGACACAAAAATCAAGCTAATTAACACATTCGTTTCCTCACATACTGATTTTATGGTGATGAGAACATGTTTCAAATCTACTCTGATAGCACATTTCAAGTATACAGTACATAGTTACCCACTGTGGTTGCCGTGCTGTTCAACATATCTCTAGAACTATTCGTATCTGAAATTTTGTATCATTAGACTAACATCTCCCAATCCCTCCCCGGCCCCTGCCTCGGGTAAGCAGCGTTCTGCTCTCTACGACTCTGAGTTCCACTTTTTTACATTGCACATAGAAGTGAGATCGTGCAGTATTTGTATTTCTGTGTTTGCTTTTTAAAACTTTATGATGTATTGATGTATTTTTTCAGACAGTGTCGGAGTCTGTCACCAAGGCTGGAGTACAGTGACACAAACACGGCTCACCACGGCCTCCACCTCCCGGGGTCAAGAGATCCTCCCACTTCAGCCTCCTGAGTAGCTAGGACTACAGGCGTCCAACACCACACCTGGCTAATTTTTGTATTTTTTGTAGAGATGGTTGATCTCCAACTCCTGGGCTCAACTCTTCCTCCTCCCTTCTCCTCCCAAAGTCCTGGGATTACAGGCCTGAGCCACTGTGTCTGGCCTTTGCTTTATTTCACACAGTAGAACATCCTCTAGGCTCATTCATGTTGCTAATGATAAGATTTCTTTCTTTTTCAAGGCTGAATAGGATTCTATTGGATATATGTACCTATATAGATAGATAGATAGATAGATAGATAGACATTTATTATTATTGTTTTGGGGGGGATATGGTTTCGCTCGTGTTCCCCAGGCTGGAGTGCAGTGGCATGATTTCGGCTCACTACAACCTCTGCCTCCCAGGCTGAAGTGATTCTCCTGCCTCAGCTGAGATTAAAGGCATGTCCCATCATGTGCGGCCAATTTTGTGTTTCTAGGAGAGATGGGTTTTCACCATGTTGGCCAGGCTGGTCTCGAACTCCAACAATTCTACTTCAACTATTTATTGGATACAAATATTTATGTGTGAGAAACAAGATTTTCAAGAGTGAAAGATTTAAAAACGACTTAATTGTACATCAGTAAGAGGCTGGCTAACTAAATCAGAGTACGTTCATCCTTACAGAAGAATACTATGCAGCTAGAACAAAACCAAATGGAGGAAACTCTTCCAAATGGTAACTTGGAATGATGTTCAAGACTTATTGTAAAATAAGTTTACAGTAAGGTGTAAGGTACCTTATGGCAAAATTCTCTCAGAAATGTGTGTGTGTGGATTTCAAGTCATCCCAGTCCTAGAACATTGTGCTCTTTAGAGATGCCATACCTGTCTTTCCCTTTGTAATATCAAAGCAGTAATATCTTCTCTGGAGGCTTGTTGGGTGAATTGAATGGAAGAAAGTTAAGGAGGTACCAGAACCATTGCTGTTTCCCCTCCGTAGCCCTGCCACCCACTAAAGAAAGTTGGATGAGATTACTTAATGATTTCCCATTAAGTTGTATTTCCAAATATCATGATTACCATTTGAATGTAGTTGGTATGGAGCTTCGTGAGTGTGTGCTTCGTTTATTATGCATCACGTTCAGCTCCTTGTTATTTGCCTCCTAGTTATCATAGTAAAACTCTACTCCTCTACTCCGAGGAGCCCCTACCATCCGTATCGTCACTTTCCGGCCCAGCACTCTTCATGCTCGTTCGTTTAAAGCATTCTACATTGGACAAATGAATCTTGGAAGGCAAAAGCTACTGAATTTAGCGAGTTTGTGGAGGCGTTCCCACCGATCAGCCAGGTGGAGTTCCACACACCCGATGACTGCACAGCTCCTATAAGGCAGCAATATGCTGCAAACCCAGACGGCCACTCTTCTCACCCCTCGTCCCTTTGCTGTTCTGGATAATGAGGTCAATAGTCACCTAGGCAACTTGCAAAACTAACTGAAATGGAGAAAGGCCTTCCGGCTGGTGACTAGCCGAGGTCCACCTGGCCCCAATAAGCTGCTGAACAAGAAGGGCTGCCAGAAATTTCCCCCTAGGGAATTTGGTGGAGACGAAGACCTGCTCACTGGACAACGGTTCCTCCCAGGATACCCCCAAGCTGAAGAAGCGGGCTCTGAGCCACCCCCTTTCACCCTCCTTTTCCCCACCCTGGCCTGCTGAAGGTGCGCGTCAGGATGCGGACTACTGAGCCCTAAAGAAATAAGTCCTTCCACTTTGACCCCACGGAGGATTGCCTGTGCGGATCTTCAACGAGTCTACCAGTGTCTAGACACGGGAGCAGTTCTGTCTGGCACAGCAGCTCCCTCAAGGAAGACAAGAGTGAGGAGAAAGGAAACTCAAGTCTGACCATTCTGTCCTGGGAGACAAGAGGAGGATCTCATCTCTCATCTTTCCAAGCAAGGCAACGAGACTTTCTCTCATCTTTCCAAGCAAGGCAAGGAGACTTTTTCTCATGAGGAAACAAAAAGAAGTTGGAAGGAACGAAACCAGCCTGGAAGGTGAATTCCTAAGGATTGCCCATTGAAACTGACAAAATGGCCCTTGTTTGACGAGAGGAATGAGCAGAGCATTGATGTGGTCAAAAAGGACTCGAGTGAGACTTTCCCAGCATGTTTCTACCAAAGCTTTGTCTAAGTTTCGCAAAACACTCTCCTAATAAGCAGATGTTTGGCTCTTCAGAAAGTCAACATGCAAAATGCCTTGAGCGTCCCATAACACTGATGCCATGATGTTGCCTTTGGTCTGCCCTCCTTTTCCTTTGACTGGACCACTGCCATCTCTTGGTAGCCATCGCTTTGATGACGCTTTGTCTTCAGGATCATATTGGCAAAGCCATGTTCCAAATTCCGGTTACAATTTGTCAAACAGGTGCCCCAGGATCGTGATCCCTCCTGTTGAAAATTTCCACTGATAGCTCTCGTCGTCACTGCAGCTGATCTGGGCACAATGGTTTTCACAGCCACTGCAGGATTCATCTTCCACATCTTCTCATCTCTTCTTGAAACAAGCCATACCTCCGTAAAGAGTTGATTTCTTTGGGCTAGTGTCCTTAGAAGCTTTTCTTCAAACATCAATGATTTCTTCATTCTTCCACCCAAGCTTCACCGTCAATTGGATGTTTGCTCTTGCTGCAATTTTAGCGGAATTCAAGTTGCACTGATAGGAGGCCTTTTCAGTGGATGTCTCATCCTTCTTAGTGCCTCCAATGAGATCCAGTTCAGAAAGGTTGTAAGAAGTTAGTACATGTTTATTTTAGTGAAAACGAATTGAAATCCATGCATAGATTTCTCACCATGTACATTTTCTATGAACTTTCGGAAGACCCCCTGTACTGAATATTGCCCAAATCCTGGGAGAGAAGTGGATGCGGTCCACTTCCTGTCTTCAGTTTGCCCACAGTGGAGGAGTGCACAGAGCAGGGAAAGGCAGCCCCAGAGAGAGGCATGCCCTCCAGCATGCGGCAGACTGCTGGCCCAGTCCTGGCTCCATGGGTTGCTGTGTGGGCCCAGCAAGCTGACCAACCTCCCTGAACCTTAATTTAATCCTAGGTAGCCCAATTCCACTCGCTATTATAGGACTGCTGTGCAGGGACAGTCAATTAACTTAAGAAAAGGAACCTAGCTCCAAGGTTGGCAACCGGGAATTCCAGTTGATTCCATGGGCGGACCCCCTGAGGAATTCCCAAGCTGAAGTCTCGTGGAAGATGAGGTTCAGTGTGACTAGACTGAAGCACCAATCCAATGAAGGGGAAGTCCCACCCACTCTGCCCTGTGCCTGTATAAAGGTGAGGCGGGGCGGCCGCGCCACTCATTGAAGCCGCCAGTTGGGAGAGGAGCAGAGCCAGGCCGGTGCTCCCGAAGGCAGCAAGATGTTGCGAGCCACAGCTCCCTGCTGGTTCCCACCTGCATACCCAGAAGCTAAGAAGGTGGCCGAGGAGGCGGCCCACGAGGCAAGCCGCCATTTGGGAGAGGAGCAGAGCCAGGTCGGTGTTCCCGAAGGCAGCAAGATGTTGCGAGCCACAGCTCCCTGCTGGTTCCCACCTGCATGCCCAGAAGCCAAGAAGGTGGCCGAGGAGGCGGCCCTCGAGGCAAGCCGCCAGTTGGGAGAGGAGCAGAGCCAGGCCGGTGCTCCCGAAGGCAGCAAGATGTTGCGAGCCACAGCTCCCTGCTGGTTCCCACCTGCATACCCAGAAGCTAAGAAGGTGGCCGAGGAGGCGCCCCACGAGGCAAGCCGCCATTTGGGAGTGGAGCAGAGCCAGGTCGGTGTTCCCGAAGGCAGCAAGATGTTGCGAGCCACAGCTCCCTGCTGGTTCCCTCCTGCATACCCAGAAGCCAAGAAGGTGGCCGAGGAGGCGGCCCTCGAGGCTCCAGAATTCCCACTGCCCTCTCATCAGCCTGCCCAGAGCTTCGGGCTCTGCGTGCCCCAGATGCACAACCAGGCCTCAGCACTCGTGGACATCCGGGCGGAGCCCCAGAATAGGGGTCCGGCGGTGCCCCCAGCGTGGCCCAAGATGGCGACGGAGGCGTGGTACTTCCCCGCGCAGAGGGGGTCGGCCTGCTGCTTGCCAGCCGCCCCAAGGCTGACAGAGAGGCCCTGTGGAGTCCGCATCTCAGCCCCCAGGGAGAGGAAGAGGATCGCCCACTTTCCCAGCCCCTGCTTGGTCGCAGGTCGCACCGATGCCAAGAGAACCCGGGTGGCCGGCAGCAGCCAACGCTCCAATGGCTCCAGGGTCGGCACACAGCCACGGAAGACTGGTCGCAACAGACGGGGGAGGGCATGCAAGACCTCCACCACACTCAGCTCTAAGCGAATCGTCCGTCGTCCATCCTTACCGACTTGGAAGAAACCCATTATCCTCCGAAGGTCTCGCTGCCAAGTCCCCACCGTCATCCGCCGAGGCTATCTCCAACTGTTCACCAAAGAGTGTCTCAAGTTCTGCGCCTCCCAGCAGGAGGCCGAGGAGAAGGCGCTGAACGAGGAGAAGGTGGCCTACGACTGCAGCCCCAACAAGAACATGTACCTGAATGTGGTCCTGAACACCCTCAAGAGACTGAAGGGCCTGACCCCCAGCTCCATGCCGGGCCTCAGCAGGGCCGCCCTGTACAGCCGCCTCCAGGAGTTCCTGCTCACCCAGGACCAGCTCAAGGAGAACGGCTACCCCTTCCCGCTCCCCGAGCGGCCCGGAGGCGCCGTCCTCTTCACTGGCCAGGGGAAGGGGCCCGGCGACTCCTCCTGCAGGGTCTGCTGCCGTTGTGGCACCGACTACCTGGTGTCCTCCTCGGGCCGCTGTCTACGCGACCAGTTGTGTTATTATCACTGGGGGCGGGTCCGCTCCAGCCAAGTGGCTGGAGGCCGGGTTAGCCAGTACACCTGCTGTGCAGCTGCTCCTGGCTCAGTGGGCTGCCAGGTGGCGAAGCAGCACGTGCGGGACGGCCGCAAGGAGAGCCTCCATGGCTTCGTGAAGACCTTCAAGAAAGAGTTTTCCACAGACGCTTATCCAGGAATCTACGCCATGGACTGTGAGATGTGCTACACCACGCATGGCCTGGAGCTGACCCGCGTCACCGTGGTGGACGCCGACATGCAAGTGGTGTACGACACCTTCGTCAAGCCCGACAACGAGATCGTGGACTACAACACCAGGTTTTCCGGAGTGACCGAGGCCGACGTCGCCAAGACGAGCGTCACGTTGCCCGAAGTCCAAGCCATCCTGCTGAGCTTTTTCAGCGCCCAAACCATCCTCATCGGGCACAGCCTGGAGAGCGATCTGCTGGCCCTCAAGCTGATCCACAGCACCGTGGTGGACACGGCCGTGCTCTTCCCGCACTACCTGGGTTTCCCCTACAAGCGTTCCCTCAGGAATCTCGCGGCCGACTACCTGGGACAGATCATCCAGGACAGCCAGGACGGCCACAACTCCAGCGAGGACGCAAACGCCTGCCTGCAGCTGGCGATGTGGAAGGTTCGACAGCGCGCCCAGATCCAGCCACGCCACCGGTCCGCCTCTCCCGCCGCCCTGGCCTGTCCTGAGCCCCAGGCCTCTTCCCAAACTGACATCGATCCCGAGAGCTAGCCCTGTCCACCTCGCCGCAAAGCGAAAGAAACTGGAGCAGCCGGCGGCAGGAGAGGGCCAAAAGCCAAGACTAACCCCGACCCCGGACTCCCAGTCCCCCGGAGTCCCTGCCGCGGGCCGTCATCCCTGTCCCCATCCCTCTGCCCCTCCCAGACCTCTGTCCTTCCACCAATGGGCTCCCCGAGGCCCCAGCCGCCACTCCCAGTCCCCGGAGACCCTGCCGCCGCCCCTGGCGCCTATGCCCATCCCTCTGCCCCTCCCAGACCTCTGGCCTTCCACCACTAGCCTCCCCCAGCCCACCTGGACTTCCCCGGCCTCTGACATCAAGGCCAGCCCCCAGGCCCACCAGCCTCCTGATCGTCTTCGTTCTTGGGCCTCTTCCCCTTCTGTGGGGCTGTCTGAACCTCCCCTCCCCCACCCGATTTTTCCCCCGCCCCCGGGGCAGGCGCAGAATAAATGTCTGTATGAAGTTAAAAATTAAAAATAAAAAAAAAGCTAAAAACCACTCAAAGTCCTTTGCTTTTGAATGTGCGCTTACCTGGTTTTCTCTAGAGGCACCACTGTGAGGTGGCTCAAGCCCTTAGGCTCTGGAGTTAGACATCTGGGTTCCCATTCCAATTCCACCACTTACTAGCTTTGTCATATTGGACGCATAACTTTTTTGCGCTTCTACTTCTTGATCTTTCAAGTGTCATCAGAAGATAATTAGACACCCACACAATAGCAATGGGAGATTTTAACACCCCACCGTCAACATGAAACAGATCAACGAGACAGAAAGTTGAAAAGGATATCCAGGAACTGAACTTAGCTCTGCACCAAGCAGACCGAATAGACATCTACATTAACTCTCCACCCCAAATCAACAGAATATACATTCTTCTCAGCACCACATCACACTTATTCCAAAACTGACCACATAGTTGGAAGGAAAGCACTCCTCCGCAAATGCAAAAGAACAGAAATTACAACCAACTGTCTCTCAGACCACAGGGCAGTCAAACTGGACCTCAGGATGAAGAAACTCACTCAAAACCGCTCAACTACACGGAAACGGAGCAATCTGCTCCTGAGTGACTACTGGGTACATAGCGAAATGAAGACAGAATAAAGATGTTCTTTGAAACCAATGAGAACAAAGACACAACATACCAGAATCTCTGGGATACATTGAAAGCAGTGTGTAGAGGGAAACGTAGCATTAAATGCCCACAAGAGAAAGCAGGAAAGATCTAAAATGGACACCCTCACGTCCCAATTCAAAGAACCAGGGAAGCAAGAGCAAACACAATGCCTGAATCAGTCAGTCAACTTCCAACAGGGCTCCAAGAGAGATTGAACCACCATGCCTCTTTAAATCCACGTTTCTATTTGGAATCTTCAATGAGAGATGAGACACTAAGCAGCTAGTTTTGGTGGAATGGCTGATTTTGTCAATGTTTTCGGTGTGTGAGTGTGTGTGTGTGTGTATGTATAGATAACTAAATTAAACTGATAATCTGGATGCTTACATTTCCATTCATTTAATTTGTGTATGTGAGCCCACGCACACGTATATACACACACACTAACACTTCCAGAACACTGACTTAGTGAAGAACTGGATTTCCAGTGTGTCAGACAAATTTCAGAAAGCGCTGAAGAAGGGCATTTCTGATGGATTTCACCGTTCCTGGAATTTTATTTTCCTTTATAACTTAGAGTTCTTCTCTGGAGATTTAATAGATAAAAGTCTTTTGCAGTGTACGTTATTTCATTGTATTTTTATAATTTATTTAAATTGTCATTTTAAATTGACAAATAAAAATGATAGATATTTATGGTGTACAACATGATGTTTCATATATGTATACATTGTGGAATGACACAAAAATCAAGCTAATTAACACATTCGTTTCCTCACATACTGATTTTATGGTGATGAGAACATGTTTCAAATCTACTCTGATAGCACATTTCAAGTACACAGTACATAGTTACCCACTGTGGTTGCCGTGCTGTTCAACATATCTCTAGAACTATTCGTATCTGAAATTTTGTATCATTAGACTAACATCTCCCAATCCCTCCCCGGCCCCTGCCTCGGGTAAGCAGCGTTCTGCTCTCTACGACTCTGAGTTCCACTTTTTTACATTGCACATAGAAGTGAGATCGTGCAGTATTTGTATTTCTGTGTTTGCTTTTTAAAACTTTATGATGTATTGATGTATTTTTTCAGACAGTGTCGGAGTCTGTCACCAAGGCTGGAGTACAGTGACACAAACACGGCTCACCACGGCCTCCACCTCCCGGGGTCAAGAGATCCTCCCACTTCAGCCTCCTGAGTAGCTAGGACTACAGGCGTCCAACACCACACCTGGCTAATTTTTGTATTTTTTGTAGAGATGGTTGATCTCCAACTCCTGGGCTCAACTCTTCCTCCTCCCTTCTCCTCCCAAAGTCCTGGGATTACAGGCCTGAGCCACTGTGTCTGGCCTTTGCTTTATTTCACACAGTAGAACATCCTCTAGGCTCATTCATGTTGCTAATGATAAGATTTCTTTCTTTTTCAAGGCTGAATAGGATTCTATTGGATATATGTACCTATATAGATAGATAGATAGATAGATAGATAGACATTTATTATTATTGTTTTGGGGGGGATATGGTTTCGCTCGTGTTCCCCAGGCTGGAGTGCAGTGGCATGATTTCGGCTCACTACAACCTCTGCCTCCCAGGCTGAAGTGATTCTCCTGCCTCAGCTGAGATTAAAGGCATGTCCCATCATGTGCGGCCAATTTTGTGTTTCTAGGAGAGATGGGTTTTCACCATGTTGGCCAGGCTGGTCTCGAACTCCAACAATTCTACTTCAACTATTTATTGGATACAAATATTTATGTGTGAGAAACAAGATTTTCAAGAGTGAAAGATTTAAAAACGACTTAATTGTACATCAGTAAGAGGCTGGCTAACTAAATCAGAGTACGTTCATCCTTACAGAAGAATACTATGCAGCTAGAACAAAACCAAATGGAGGAAACTCTTCCAAATGGTAACTTGGAATGATGTTCAAGACTTATTGTAAAATAAGTTTACAGTAAGGTGTAAGGTACCTTATGGCAAAATTCTCTCAGAAATGTGTGTGTGTGGATTTCAAGTCATCCCAGTCCTAGAACATTGTGCTCTTTAGAGATGCCATACCTGTCTTTCCCTTTGTAATATCAAAGCAGTAATATCTTCTCTGGAGGCTTGTTGGGTGAATTGAATGGAAGAAAGTTAAGGAGGTACCAGAACCATTGCTGTTTCCCCTCCGTAGCCCTGCCACCCACTAAAGAAAGTTGGATGAGATTACTTAATGATTTCCCATTAAGTTGTATTTCCAAATATCATGATTACCATTTGAATGTAGTTGGTATGGAGCTTCGTGAGTGTGTGCTTCGTTTATTATGCATCACGTTCAGCTCCTTGTTATTTGCCTCCTAGTTATCATAGTAAAACTCTACTCCTCTACTCCGAGGAGCCCCTACCATCCGTATCGTCACTTTCCGGCCCAGCACTCTTCATGCTCGTTCGTTTAAAGCATTCTACATTGGACAAATGAATCTTGGAAGGCAAAAGCTACTGAATTTAGCGAGTTTGTGGAGGCGTTCCCACCGATCAGCCAGGTGGAGTTCCACACACCCGATGACTGCACAGCTCCTATAAGGCAGCAATATGCTGCAAACCCAGACGGCCACTCTTCTCACCCCTCGTCCCTTTGCTGTTCTGGATAATGAGGTCAATAGTCACCTAGGCAACTTGCAAAACTAACTGAAATGGAGAAAGGCCTTCCGGCTGGTGACTAGCCGAGGTCCACCTGGCCCCAATAAGCTGCTGAACAAGAAGGGCTGCCAGAAATTTCCCCCTAGGGAATTTGGTGGAGACGAAGACCTGCTCACTGGACAACGGTTCCTCCCAGGATACCCCCAAGCTGAAGAAGCGGGCTCTGAGCCACCCCCTTTCACCCTCCTTTTCCCCACCCTGGCCTGCTGAAGGTGCGCGTCAGGATGCGGACTACTGAGCCCTAAAGAAATAAGTCCTTCCACTTTGACCCCACGGAGGATTGCCTGTGCGGATCTTCAACGAGTCTACCAGTGTCTAGACACGGGAGCAGTTCTGTCTGGCACAGCAGCTCCCTCAAGGAAGACAAGAGTGAGGAGAAAGGAAACTCAAGTCTGACCATTCTGTCCTGGGAGACAAGAGGAGGATCTCATCTCTCATCTTTCCAAGCAAGGCAACGAGACTTTCTCTCATCTTTCCAAGCAAGGCAAGGAGACTTTTTCTCATGAGGAAACAAAAAGAAGTTGGAAGGAACGAAACCAGCCTGGAAGGTGAATTCCTAAGGATTGCCCATTGAAACTGACAAAATGGCCCTTGTTTGACGAGAGGAATGAGCAGAGCATTGATGTGGTCAAAAAGGACTCGAGTGAGACTTTCCCAGCATGTTTCTACCAAAGCTTTGTCTAAGTTTCGCAAAACACTCTCCTAATAAGCAGATGTTTGGCTCTTCAGAAAGTCAACATGCAAAATGCCTTGAGCGTCCCATAACACTGATGCCATGATGTTGCCTTTGGTCTGCCCTCCTTTTCCTTTGACTGGACCACTGCCATCTCTTGGTAGCCATCGCTTTGATGACGCTTTGTCTTCAGGATCATATTGGCAAAGCCATGTTCCAAATTCCGGTTACAATTTGTCAAACAGGTGCCCCAGGATCGTGATCCCTCCTGTTGAAAATTTCCACTGATAGCTCTCGTCGTCACTGCAGCTGATCTGGGCACAATGGTTTTCACAGCCACTGCAGGATTCATCTTCCACATCTTCTCATCTCTTCTTGAAACAAGCCATACCTCCGTAAAGAGTTGATTTCTTTGGGCTAGTGTCCTTAGAAGCTTTTCTTCAAACATCAATGATTTCTTCATTCTTCCACCCAAGCTTCACCGTCAATTGGATGTTTGCTCTTGCTGCAATTTTAGCGGAATTCAAGTTGCACTGATAGGAGGCCTTTTCAGTGGATGTCTCATCCTTCTTAGTGCCTCCAATGAGATCCAGTTCAGAAAGGTTGTAAGAAGTTAGTACATGTTTATTTTAGTGAAAACGAATTGAAATCCATGCATAGATTTCTCACCATGTACATTTTCTATGAACTTTCGGAAGACCCCCTGTACTGAATATTGCCCAAATCCTGGGAGAGAAGTGGATGCGGTCCACTTCCTGTCTTCAGTTTGCCCACAGTGGAGGAGTGCACAGAGCAGGGAAAGGCAGCCCCAGAGAGAGGCATGCCCTCCAGCATGCGGCAGACTGCTGGCCCAGTCCTGGCTCCATGGGTTGCTGTGTGGGCCCAGCAAGCTGACCAACCTCCCTGAACCTTAATTTAATCCTAGGTAGCCCAATTCCACTCGCTATTATAGGACTGCTGTGCAGGGACAGTCAATTAACTTAAGAAAAGGAACCTAGCTCCAAGGTTGGCAACCGGGAATTCCAGTTGATTCCATGGGCGGACCCCCTGAGGAATTCCCAAGCTGAAGTCTCGTGGAAGATGAGGTTCAGTGTGACTAGACTGAAGCACCAATCCAATGAAGGGGAAGTCCCACCCACTCTGCCCTGTGCCTGTATAAAGGTGAGGCGGGGCGGCCGCGCCACTCATTGAAGCCGCCAGTTGGGAGAGGAGCAGAGCCAGGCCGGTGCTCCCGAAGGCAGCAAGATGTTGCGAGCCACAGCTCCCTGCTGGTTCCCACCTGCATACCCAGAAGCTAAGAAGGTGGCCGAGGAGGCGGCCCACGAGGCAAGCCGCCATTTGGGAGAGGAGCAGAGCCAGGTCGGTGTTCCCGAAGGCAGCAAGATGTTGCGAGCCACAGCTCCCTGCTGGTTCCCACCTGCATGCCCAGAAGCCAAGAAGGTGGCCGAGGAGGCGGCCCTCGAGGCAAGCCGCCAGTTGGGAGAGGAGCAGAGCCAGGCCGGTGCTCCCGAAGGCAGCAAGATGTTGCGAGCCACAGCTCCCTGCTGGTTCCCACCTGCATACCCAGAAGCTCAGAAGGTGGCCGAGGAGGCGCCCCACGAGGCAAGCCGCCATTTGGGAGTGGAGCAGAGCCAGGTCGGTGTTCCCGAAGGCAGCAAGATGTTGCGAGCCACAGCTCCCTGCTGGTTCCCTCCTGCATACCCAGAAGCCAAGAAGGTGGCCGAGGAGGCGGCCCTCGAGGCTCCAGAATTCCCACTGCCCTCTCATCAGCCTGCCCAGAGCTTCGGGCTCTGCGTGCCCCAGATGCACAACCAGGCCTCAGCACTCGTGGACATCCGGGCGGAGCCCCAGAATAGGGGTCCGGCGGTGCCCCCAGCGTGGCCCAAGATGGCGACGGAGGCGTGGTACTTCCCCGCGCAGAGGGGGTCGGCCTGCTGCTTGCCAGCCGCCCCAAGGCTGACAGAGAGGCCCTGTGGAGTCCGCATCTCAGCCCCCAGGGAGAGGAAGAGGATCGCCCACTTTCCCAGCCCCTGCTTGGTCGCAGGTCGCACCGATGCCAAGAGAACCCGGGTGGCCGGCAGCAGCCAACGCTCCAATGGCTCCAGGGTCGGCACACAGCCACGGAAGACTGGTCGCAACAGACGGGGGAGGGCATGCAAGACCTCCACCACACTCAGCTCTAAGCGAATCGTCCGTCGTCCATCCTTACCGACTTGGAAGAAACCCATTATCCTCCGAAGGTCTCGCTGCCAAGTCCCCACCGTCATGCGCCGAGGCTATCTCCAACTGTTCACCAAAGAGTGTCTCAAGTTCTGCGCCTCCCAGCAGGAGGCCGAGGAGAAGGCGCTGAACGAGGAGAAGGTGGCCTACGACTGCAGCCCCAACAAGAACATGTACCTGAATGTGGTCCTGAACACCCTCAAGAGACTGAAGGGCCTGACCCCCAGCTCCATGCCGGGCCTCAGCAGGGCCGCCCTGTACAGCCGCCTCCAGGAGTTCCTGCTCACCCAGGACCAGCTCAAGGAGAACGGCTACCCCTTCCCGCACCCCGAGCGGCCCGGAGGCGCCGTCCTCTTCACTGGCCAGGGGAAGGGGCCCGGCGACTCCTCCTGCAGGGTCTGCTGCCGTTGTGGCACCGACTACCTGGTGTCCTCCTCGGGCCGCTGTCTACGCGACCAGTTGTGTTATTATCACTGGGGGCGGGTCCGCTCCAGCCAAGTGGCTGGAGGCCGGGTTAGCCAGTACACCTGCTGTGCAGCTGCTCCTGGCTCAGTGGGCTGCCAGGTGGCGAAGCAGCACGTGCGGGACGGCCGCAAGGAGAGCCTCCATGGCTTCGTGAAGACCTTCAAGAAAGAGTTTTCCACAGACGCTTATCCAGGAATCTACGCCATGGACTGTGAGATGTGCTACACCACGCATGGCCTGGAGCTGACCCGCGTCACCGTGGTGGACGCCGACATGCAAGTGGTGTACGACACCTTCGTCAAGCCCGACAACGAGATCGTGGACTACAACACCAGGTTTTCCGGAGTGACCGAGGCCGACGTCGCCAAGACGAGCGTCACGTTGCCCGAAGTCCAAGCCATCCTGCTGAGCTTTTTCAGCGCCCAAACCATCCTCATCGGGCACAGCCTGGAGAGCGATCTGCTGGCCCTCAAGCTGATCCACAGCACCGTGGTGGACACGGCCGTGCTCTTCCCGCACTACCTGGGTTTCCCCTACAAGCGTTCCCTCAGGAATCTCGCGGCCGACTACCTGGGACAGATCATCCAGGACAGCCAGGACGGCCACAACTCCAGCGAGGACGCAAACGCCTGCCTGCAGCTGGCGATGTGGAAGGTTCGACAGCGCGCCCAGATCCAGCCACGCCACCGGTCCGCCTCTCCCGCCGCCCTGGCCTGTCCTGAGCCCCAGGCCTCTTCCCAAACTGCCATCGATCCCGAGAGCTAGCCCTGTCCACCTCGCCGCAAAGCGAAAGAAACTGGAGCAGCCGGCGGCAGGAGAGGGCCAAAAGCCAAGACTAACCCCGACCCCGGACTCCCAGTCCCCCGGAGTCCCTGCCGCGGGCCGTCGTCCCTGTCCCCATCCCTCTGCCCCTCCCAGACCTCTGTCCTTCCACCAATGGGCTCCCCGAGGCCCCAGCCGCCACTCCCAGTCCCCGGAGACCCTGCCGCCGCCCCTGGCGCCTGTGCCCATCCCTCTGCCCCTCCCAGACCTCTGGCCTTCCACCACTAGCCTCCCCCAGCCCACCTGGACTTCCCCGGCCTCTGACAACAAGGCCAGCCCCCAGGCCCACCAGCCTCCTGATCGTCTTCGTTCTTGGGCCTCTTCCCCTTCTGTGGGGCTGTCTGAACCTCCCCTCCCCCACCCGATTTTTCCCCCGCCCCCGGGGCAGGCGCAGAATAAATGTCTGTATGAAGTTAAAAATTAAAAATAAAAAAAAAGCTAAAAACCACTGAAAGTCCTTTGCTTTTGAATGTGCGCTTACCTGGTTTTCTCTAGAGGCACCACTGTGAGGTGGCTCAAGCCCTTAGGCTCTGGAGTTAGACATCTGGGTTCCCATTCCAATTCCACCACTGACTAGCTTTGTCATATTGGACGCATAACTTTTTTGCGCTTCTACTTCTTGATCTTTCAAGTGTCATCAGAAGATAATTAGACACCCACACAATAGCAATGGGAGATTTTAACACCCCACCGTCAACATGAAACAGATCAACGAGACAGAAAGTTGAAAAGGATATCCAGGAACTGAACTTAGCTCTGCACCAAGCAGACCGAATAGACATCTACATTAACTCTCCACCCCAAATCAACAGAATATACATTCTTCTCAGCACCACATCACACTTATTCCAAAACTGACCACATAGTTGGAAGGAAAGCACTCCTCCGCAAATGCAAAAGAACAGAAATTACAACCAACTGTCTCTCAGACCCCAGGGCAGTCAAACTGGACCTCAGGATGAAGAAACTCACTCAAAACCGCTCAACTACACGGAAACGGAGCAATCTGCTCCTGAGTGACTACTGGGTACATAGCGAAATGAAGACAGAATAAAGATGTTCTTTGAAACCAATGAGAACCAAGACACAACATACCAGAATCTCTGGGATACATTGAAAGCAGTGTGTAGAGGGAAACGTAGCATTAAATGCCCACAAGAGAAAGCAGGAAAGATCTAAAATGGACACCCTCACGTCCCAATTCAAAGAACCAGGGAAGCAAGAGCAAACACAATGCCTGAATCAGTCAGTCAACTTCCAACAGGGCTCCAAGAGAGAATGAACCACCATGCCTCTTTAAATCCACGTTTCTATTTGGAATCTTCAATGAGAGATGAGACACTAAGCAGCTAGTTTTGGTGGAATGGCTGATTTTGTCAATGTTTTCGGTGTGTGAGTGTGTGTGTGTGTGTGTACGTATGGATAACTAAATTAAACTGATAATCTGGATGCTTACATTTCCATTCATTTAATTTGTGTATGTGAGCCCACGCACACGTATATACACACACACTAACACTTCCAGAACACTGACTTAGTGAAGAACTGGATTTCCAGTGTGTCAGACAAATTTCAGAAAGCGCTGAAGAAGGGCATTTCTGATGGATTTCACCGTTCCTGGAATTTTATTTTCCTTTATAACTTAGAGTTCTTCTCTGGAGATTTAATAGATAAAAGTCTTTTGCAGTGTACGTTATTTCATTGTATTTTTATAATTTATTTGAATTGTCATTTTAAATTGACAAATAAAAATGATAGATATTTATGGTGTACAACATGATGTTTCATATATGTATACATTGTGGAATGACACAAAAATCAAGCTAATTAACACATTCGTTTCCTCACATACTGATTTTATGGTGATGAGAACATGTTTCAAATCTACTCTGATAGCACATTTCAAGTATACAGTACATAGTTACCCACTGTGGTTGCCGTGCTGTTCAACATATCTCTAGAACTATTCGTATCTGAAATTTTGTATCATTAGACTAACATCTCCCAATCCCTCCCCGGCCCCTGCCTCGGGTAAGCAGCGTTCTGCTCTCTACGACTCTGAGTTCCACTTTTTTACATTGCACATAGAAGTGAGATCGTGCAGTATTTGTATTTCTGTGTTTGCTTTTTAAAACTTTATGATGTATTGATGTATTTTTTCAGACAGTGTCGGAGTCTGTCACCAAGGCTGGAGTACAGTGACACAAACACGGCTCACCACGGCCTCCACCTCCCGGGGTCAAGAGATCCTCCCACTTCAGCCTCCTGAGTAGCTAGGACTACAGGCGTCCAACACCACACCTGGCTAATTTTTGTATTTTTTGTAGAGATGGTTGATCTCCAACTCCTGGGCTCAACTCTTCCTCCTCCCTTCTCCTCCCAAAGTCCTGGGATTACAGGCCTGAGCCACTGTGTCTGGCCTTTGCTTTATTTCACACAGTAGAACATCCTCTAGGCTCATTCATGTTGCTAATGATAAGATTTCTTTCTTTTTCAAGGCTGAATAGGATTCTATTGGATATATGTACCTATATAGATAGATAGATAGATAGATAGATAGACATTTATTATTATTGTTTTGGGGGGGATATGGTTTCGCTCGTGTTCCCCAGGCTGGAGTGCAGTGGCATGATTTCGGCTCACTACAACCTCTGCCTCCCAGGCTGAAGTGATTCTCCTGCCTCAGCTGAGATTAAAGGCATGTCCCATCATGTGCGGCCAATTTTGTGTTTCTAGGAGAGATGGGTTTTCACCATGTTGGCCAGGCTGGTCTCGAACTCCAACAATTCTACTTCAACTATTTATTGGATACAAATATTTATGTGTGAGAAACAAGATTTTCAAGAGTGAAAGATTTAAAAACGACTTAATTGTACATCAGTAAGAGGCTGGCTAACTAAATCAGAGTACGTTCATCCTTACAGAAGAATACTATGCAGCTAGAACAAAACCAAATGGAGGAAACTCTTCCAAATGGTAACTTGGAATGATGTTCAAGACTTATTGTAAAATAAGTTTACAGTAAGGTGTAAGGTACCTTATGGCAAAATTCTCTCAGAAATGTGTGTGTGTGGATTTCAAGTCATCCCAGTCCTAGAACATTGTGCTCTTTAGAGATGCCATACCTGTCTTTCCCTTTGTAATATCAAAGCAGTAATATCTTCTCTGGAGGCTTGTTGGGTGAATTGAATGGAAGAAAGTTAAGGAGGTACCAGAACCATTGCTGTTTCCCCTCCGTAGCCCTGCCACCCACTAAAGAAAGTTGGATGAGATTACTTAATGATTTCCCATTAAGTTGTATTTCCAAATATCATGATTACCATTTGAATGTAGTTGGTATGGAGCTTCGTGAGTGTGTGCTTCGTTTATTATGCATCACGTTCAGCTCCTTGTTATTTGCCTCCTAGTTATCATAGTAAAACTCTACTCCTCTACTCCGAGGAGCCCCTACCATCCGTATCGTCACTTTCCGGCCCAGCACTCTTCATGCTCGTTCGTTTAAAGCATTCTACATTGGGCAAATGAATCTTGGAAGGCAAAAGCTACTGAATTTAGCGAGTTTGTGGAGGCGTTCCCACCGATCAGCCAGGTGGAGTTCCACACACCCGATGACTGCACAGCTCCTATAAGGCAGCAATATGCTGCAAACCCAGACGGCCACTCTTCTCACCCCTCGTCCCTTTGCTGTTCTGGATAATGAGGTCAATAGTCACCTAGGCAACTTGCAAAACTAACTGAAATGGAGAAAGGCCTTCCGGCTGGTGACTAGCCGAGGTCCACCTGGCCCCAATAAGCTGCTGAACAAGAAGGGCTGCCAGAAATTTCCCCCTAGGGAATTTGGTGGAGACGAAGACCTGCTCACTGGACAACGGTTCCTCCCAGGATACCCCCAAGCTGAAGAAGCGGGCTCTGAGCCACCCCCTTTCACCCTCCTTTTCCCCACCCTGGCCTGCTGAAGGTGCGCGTCAGGATGCGGACTACTGAGCCCTAAAGAAATAAGTCCTTCCACTTTGACCCCACGGAGGATTGCCTGTGCGGATCTTCAACGAGTCTACCAGTGTCTAGACACGGGAGCAGTTCTGTCTGGCACAGCAGCTCCCTCAAGGAAGACAAGAGTGAGGAGAAAGGAAACTCAAGTCTGACCATTCTGTCCTGGGAGACAAGAGGAGGATCTCATCTCTCATCTTTCCAAGCAAGGCAACGAGACTTTCTCTCATCTTTCCAAGCAAGGCAAGGAGACTTTTTCTCATGAGGAAACAAAAAGAAGTTGGAAGGAACGAAACCAGCCTGGAAGGTGAATTCCTAAGGATTGCCCATTGAAACTGACAAAATGGCCCTTGTTTGACGAGAGGAATGAGCAGAGCATTGATGTGGTCAAAAAGGACTCGAGTGAGACTTTCCCAGCATGTTT
Organism: Pongo pygmaeus; assembly: GCF_028885625.2. Taxonomy (NCBI): domain Eukaryota; kingdom Metazoa; phylum Chordata; class Mammalia; order Primates; family Hominidae; genus Pongo; species Pongo pygmaeus. The sequence continues at coordinate 54,742,531 of NC_072380.2, forward strand.
CTACCAAAGCTTTGTCTAAGTTTCGCAAAACACTCTCCTAATAAGCAGATGTTTGGCTCTTCAGAAAGTCAACATGCAAAATGCCTTGAGCGTCCCATAACACTGATGCCATGATGTTGCCTTTGGTCTGCCCTCCTTTTCCTTTGACTGGACCACTGCCATCTCTTGGTAGCCATCGCTTTGATGACGCTTTGTCTTCAGGATCATATTGGCAAAGCCATGTTCCAAATTCCGGTTACAATTTGTCAAACAGGTGCCCCAGGATCGTGATCCCTCCTGTTGAAAATTTCCACTGATAGCTCTCGTCGTCACTGCAGCTGATCTGGGCACAATGGTTTTCACAGCCACTGCAGGATTCATCTTCCACATCTTCTCATCTCTTCTTGAAACAAGCCATACCTCCGTAAAGAGTTGATTTCTTTGGGCTAGTGTCCTTAGAAGCTTTTCTTCAAACATCAATGATTTCTTCATTCTTCCACCCAAGCTTCACCGTCAATTGGATGTTTGCTCTTGCTGCAATTTTAGCGGAATTCAAGTTGCACTGATAGGAGGCCTTTTCAGTGGATGTCTCATCCTTCTTAGTGCCTCCAATGAGATCCAGTTCAGAAAGGTTGTAAGAAGTTAGTACATGTTTATTTTAGTGAAAACGAATTGAAATCCATGCATAGATTTCTCACCATGTACATTTTCTATGAACTTTCGGAAGACCCCCTGTACTGAATATTGCCCAAATCCTGGGAGAGAAGTGGATGCGGTCCACTTCCTGTCTTCAGTTTGCCCACAGTGGAGGAGTGCACAGAGCAGGGAAAGGCAGCCCCAGAGAGAGGCATGCCCTCCAGCATGCGGCAGACTGCTGGCCCAGTCCTGGCTCCATGGGTTGCTGTGTGGGCCCAGCAAGCTGACCAACCTCCCTGAACCTTAATTTAATCCTAGGTAGCCCAATTCCACTCGCTATTATAGGACTGCTGTGCAGGGACAGTCAATTAACTTAAGAAAAGGAACCTAGCTCCAAGGTTGGCAACCGGGAATTCCAGTTGATTCCATGGGCGGACCCCCTGAGGAATTCCCAAGCTGAAGTCTCGTGGAAGATGAGGTTCAGTGTGACTAGACTGAAGCACCAATCCAATGAAGGGGAAGTCCCACCCACTCTGCCCTGTGCCTGTATAAAGGTGAGGCGGGGCGGCCGCGCCACTCATTGAAGCCGCCAGTTGGGAGAGGAGCAGAGCCAGGCCGGTGCTCCCGAAGGCAGCAAGATGTTGCGAGCCACAGCTCCCTGCTGGTTCCCACCTGCATACCCAGAAGCTAAGAAGGTGGCCGAGGAGGCGGCCCACGAGGCAAGCCGCCATTTGGGAGAGGAGCAGAGCCAGGTCGGTGTTCCCGAAGGCAGCAAGATGTTGCGAGCCACAGCTCCCTGCTGGTTCCCACCTGCATGCCCAGAAGCCAAGAAGGTGGCCGAGGAGGCGGCCCTCGAGGCAAGCCGCCAGTTGGGAGAGGAGCAGAGCCAGGCCGGTGCTCCCGAAGGCAGCAAGATGTTGCGAGCCACAGCTCCCTGCTGGTTCCCACCTGCATACCCAGAAGCTAAGAAGGTGGCCGAGGAGGCGCCCCACGAGGCAAGCCGCCATTTGGGAGTGGAGCAGAGCCAGGTCGGTGTTCCCGAAGGCAGCAAGATGTTGCGAGCCACAGCTCCCTGCTGGTTCCCTCCTGCATACCCAGAAGCCAAGAAGGTGGCCGAGGAGGCGGCCCTCGAGGCTCCAGAATTCCCACTGCCCTCTCATCAGCCTGCCCAGAGCTTCGGGCTCTGCGTGCCCCAGATGCACAACCAGGCCTCAGCACTCGTGGACATCCGGGCGGAGCCCCAGAATAGGGGTCCGGCGGTGCCCCCAGCGTGGCCCAAGATGGCGACGGAGGCGTGGTACTTCCCCGCGCAGAGGGGGTCGGCCTGCTGCTTGCCAGCCGCCCCAAGGCTGACAGAGAGGCCCTGTGGAGTCCGCATCTCAGCCCCCAGGGAGAGGAAGAGGATCGCCCACTTTCCCAGCCCCTGCTTGGTCGCAGGTCGCACCGATGCCAAGAGAACCCGGGTGGCCGGCAGCAGCCAACGCTCCAATGGCTCCAGGGTCGGCACACAGCCACGGAAGACTGGTCGCAACAGACGGGGGAGGGCATGCAAGACCTCCACCACACTCAGCTCTAAGCGAATCGTCCGTCGTCCATCCTTACCGACTTGGAAGAAACCCATTATCCTCCGAAGGTCTCGCTGCCAAGTCCCCACCGTCATCCGCCGAGGCTATCTCCAACTGTTCACCAAAGAGTGTCTCAAGTTCTGCGCCTCCCAGCAGGAGGCCGAGGAGAAGGCGCTGAACGAGGAGAAGGTGGCCTACGACTGCAGCCCCAACAAGAACATGTACCTGAATGTGGTCCTGAACACCCTCAAGAGACTGAAGGGCCTGACCCCCAGCTCCATGCCGGGCCTCAGCAGGGCCGCCCTGTACAGCCGCCTCCAGGAGTTCCTGCTCACCCAGGACCAGCTCAAGGAGAACGGCTACCCCTTCCCGCACCCCGAGCGGCCCGGAGGCGCCGTCCTCTTCACTGGCCAGGGGAAGGGGCCCGGCGACTCCTCCTGCAGGGTCTGCTGCCGTTGTGGCACCGACTACCTGGTGTCCTCCTCGGGCCGCTGTCTACGCGACCAGTTGTGTTATTATCACTGGGGGCGGGTCCGCTCCAGCCAAGTGGCTGGAGGCCGGGTTAGCCAGTACACCTGCTGTGCAGCTGCTCCTGGCTCAGTGGGCTGCCAGGTGGCGAAGCAGCACGTGCGGGACGGCCGCAAGGAGAGCCTCCATGGCTTCGTGAAGACCTTCAAGAAAGAGTTTTCCACAGACGCTTATCCAGGAATCTACGCCATGGACTGTGAGATGTGCTACACCACGCATGGCCTGGAGCTGACCCGCGTCACCGTGGTGGACGCCGACATGCAAGTGGTGTACGACACCTTCGTCAAGCCCGACAACGAGATCGTGGACTACAACACCAGGTTTTCCGGAGTGACCGAGGCCGACGTCGCCAAGACGAGCGTCACGTTGCCCGAAGTCCAAGCCATCCTGCTGAGCTTTTTCAGCGCCCAAACCATCCTCATCGGGCACAGCCTGGAGAGCGATCTGCTGGCCCTCAAGCTGATCCACAGCACCGTGGTGGACACGGCCGTGCTCTTCCCGCACTACCTGGGTTTCCCCTACAAGCGTTCCCTCAGGAATCTCGCGGCCGACTACCTGGGACAGATCATCCAGGACAGCCAGGACGGCCACAACTCCAGCGAGGACGCAAACGCCTGCCTGCAGCTGGCGATGTGGAAGGTTCGACAGCGCGCCCAGATCCAGCCACGCCACCGGTCCGCCTCTCCCGCCGCCCTGGCCTGTCCTGAGCCCCAGGCCTCTTCCCAAACTGACATCGATCCCGAGAGCTAGCCCTGTCCACCTCGCCGCAAAGCGAAAGAAACTGGAGCAGCCGGCGGCAGGAGAGGGCCAAAAGCCAAGACTAACCCCGACCCCGGACTCCCAGTCCCCCGGAGTCCCTGCCGCGGGCCGTCATCCCTGTCCCCATCCCTCTGCCCCTCCCAGACCTCTGTCCTTCCACCAATGGGCTCCCCGAGGCCCCAGCCGCCACTCCCAGTCCCCGGAGACCCTGCCGCCGCCCCTGGCGCCTATGCCCATCCCTCTGCCCCTCCCAGACCTCTGGCCTTCCACCACTAGCCTCCCCCAGCCCACCTGGACTTCCCTGGCCTCTGACAACAAGGCCAGCCCCCAGGCCCACCAGCCTCCTGATCGTCTTCGTTCTTGGGCCTCTTCCCCTTCTGTGGGGCTGTCTGAACCTCCCCTCCCCCACCCGATTTTTCCCCCGCCCCCGGGGCAGGCGCAGAATAAATGTCTGTATGAAGTTAAAAATTAAAAATAAAAAAAAAGCTAAAAACCACTGAAAGTCCTTTGCTTTTGAATGTGCGCTTACCTGGTTTTCTCTAGAGGCACCACTGTGAGGTGGCTCAAGCCCTTAGGCTCTGGAGTTAGACATCTGGGTTCCCATTCCAATTCCACCACTTACTAGCTTTGTCATATTGGACGCATAACTTTTTTGCGCTTCTACTTCTTGATCTTTCAAGTGTCATCAGAAGATAATTAGACACCCACACAATAGCAATGGGAGATTTTAACACCCCACCGTCAACATGAAACAGATCAACGAGACAGAAAGTTGAAAAGGATATCCAGGAACTGAACTTAGCTCTGCACCAAGCAGACCGAATAGACATCTACATTAACTCTCCACCCCAAATCAACAGAATATACATTCTTCTCAGCACCACATCACACTTATTCCAAAACTGACCACATAGTTGGAAGGAAAGCACTCCTCCGCAAATGCAAAAGAACAGAAATTACAACCAACTGTCTCTCAGACCACAGGGCAGTCAAACTGGACCTCAGGATGAAGAAACTCACTCAAAACCGCTCAACTACACGGAAACGGAGCAATCTGCTCCTGAGTGACTACTGGGTACATAGCGAAATGAAGACAGAATAAAGATGTTCTTTGAAACCAATGAGAACAAAGACACAACATACCAGAATCTCTGGGATACATTGAAAGCAGTGTGTAGAGGGAAACGTAGCATTAAATGCCCACAAGAGAAAGCAGGAAAGATCTAAAATGGACACCCTCACGTCCCAATTCAAAGAACCAGGGAAGCAAGAGCAAACACAATGCCTGAATCAGTCAGTCAACTTCCAACAGGGCTCCAAGAGAGATTGAACCACCATGCCTCTTTAAATCCACGTTTCTATTTGGAATCTTCAATGAGAGATGAGACACTAAGCAGCTAGTTTTGGTGGAATGGCTGATTTTGTCAATGTTTTCGGTGTGTGAGTGTGTGTGTGTGTGTATGTATAGATAACTAAATTAAACTGATAATCTGGATGCTTACATTTCCATTCATTTAATTTGTGTATGTGAGCCCACGCACACGTATATACACACACACTAACACTTCCAGAACACTGACTTAGTGAAGAACTGGATTTCCAGTGTGTCAGACAAATTTCAGAAAGCGCTGAAGAAGGGCATTTCTGATGGATTTCACCGTTCCTGGAATTTTATTTTCCTTTATAACTTAGAGTTCTTCTCTGGAGATTTAATAGATAAAAGTCTTTTGCAGTGTACGTTATTTCATTGTATTTTTATAATTTATTTAAATTGTCATTTTAAATTGACAAATAAAAATGATAGATATTTATGGTGTACAACATGATGTTTCATATATGTATACATTGTGGAATGACACAAAAATCAAGCTAATTAACACATTCGTTTCCTCACATACTGATTTTATGGTGATGAGAACATGTTTCAAATCTACTCTGATAGCACATTTCAAGTATACAGTACATAGTTACCCACTGTGGTTGCCGTGCTGTTCAACATATCTCTAGAACTATTCGTATCTGAAATTTTGTATCATTAGACTAACATCTCCCAATCCCTCCCCGGCCCCTGCCTCGGGTAAGCAGCGTTCTGCTCTCTACGACTCTGAGTTCCACTTTTTTACATTGCACATAGAAGTGAGATCGTGCAGTATTTGTATTTCTGTGTTTGCTTTTTAAAACTTTATGATGTATTGATGTATTTTTTCAGACAGTGTCGGAGTCTGTCACCAAGGCTGGAGTACAGTGACACAAACACGGCTCACCACGGCCTCCACCTCCCAGGGTCAAGAGATCCTCCCACTTCAGCCTCCTGAGTAGCTAGGACTACAGGCGTCCAACACCACACCTGGCTAATTTTTGTATTTTTTGTAGAGATGGTTGATCTCCAACTCCTGGGCTCAACTCTTCCTCCTCCCTTCTCCTCCCAAAGTCCTGGGATTACAGGCCTGAGCCACTGTGTCTGGCCTTTGCTTTATTTCACACAGTAGAACATCCTCTAGGCTCATTCATGTTGCTAATGATAAGATTTCTTTCTTTTTCAAGGCTGAATAGGATTCTATTGGATATATGTACCTATATAGATAGATAGATAGATAGATAGATAGACATTTATTATTATTGTTTTGGGGGGGATATGGTTTCGCTCGTGTTCCCCAGGCTGGAGTGCAGTGGCATGATTTCGGCTCACTACAACCTCTGCCTCCCAGGCTGAAGTGATTCTCCTGCCTCAGCTGAGATTAAAGGCATGTCCCATCATGTGCGGCCAATTTTGTGTTTCTAGGAGAGATGGGTTTTCACCATGTTGGCCAGGCTGGTCTCGAACTCCAACAATTCTACTTCAACTATTTATTGGATACAAATATTTATGTGTGAGAAACAAGATTTTCAAGAGTGAAAGATTTAAAAACGACTTAATTGTACATCAGTAAGAGGCTGGCTAACTAAATCAGAGTACGTTCATCCTTACAGAAGAATACTATGCAGCTAGAACAAAACCAAATGGAGGAAACTCTTCCAAATGGTAACTTGGAATGATGTTCAAGACTTATTGTAAAATAAGTTTACAGTAAGGTGTAAGGTACCTTATGGCAAAATTCTCTCAGAAATGTGTGTGTGTGGATTTCAAGTCATCCCAGTCCTAGAACATTGTGCTCTTTAGAGATGCCATACCTGTCTTTCCCTTTGTAATATCAAAGCAGTAATATCTTCTCTGGAGGCTTGTTGGGTGAATTGAATGGAAGAAAGTTAAGGAGGTACCAGAACCATTGCTGTTTCCCCTCCGTAGCCCTGCCACCCACTAAAGAAAGTTGGATGAGATTACTTAATGATTTCCCATTAAGTTGTATTTCCAAATATCATGATTACCATTTGAATGTAGTTGGTATGGAGCTTCGTGAGTGTGTGCTTCATTTATTATGCATCACGTTCAGCTCCTTGTTATTTGCCTCCTAGTTATCATAGTAAAACTCTACTCCTCTACTCCGAGGAGCCCCTACCATCCGTATCGTCACTTTCCGGCCCAGCACTCTTCATGCTCGTTCGTTTAAAGCATTCTACATTGGACAAATGAATCTTGGAAGGCAAAAGCTACTGAATTTAGCGAGTTTGTGGAGGCGTTCCCACCGATCAGCCAGGTGGAGTTCCACACACCCGATGACTGCACAGCTCCTATAAGGCAGCAATATGCTGCAAACCCAGACGGCCACTCTTCTCACCCCTCGTCCCTTTGCTGTTCTGGATAATGAGGTCAATAGTCACCTAGGCAACTTGCAAAACTAACTGAAATGGAGAAAGGCCTTCCGGCTGGTGACTAGCCGAGGTCCACCTGGCCCCAATAAGCTGCTGAACAAGAAGGGCTGCCAGAAATTTCCCCCTAGGGAATTTGGTGGAGACGAAGACCTGCTCACTGGACAACGGTTCCTCCCAGGATACCCCCAAGCTGAAGAAGCGGGCTCTGAGCCACCCCCTTTCACCCTCCTTTTCCCCACCCTGGCCTGCTGAAGGTGCGCGTCAGGATGCGGACTACTGAGCCCTAAAGAAATAAGTCCTTCCACTTTGACCCCACGGAGGATTGCCTGTGCGGATCTTCAACGAGTCTACCAGTGTCTAGACACGGGAGCAGTTCTGTCTGGCACAGCAGCTCCCTCAAGGAAGACAAGAGTGAGGAGAAAGGAAACTCAAGTCTGACCATTCTGTCCTGGGAGACAAGAGGAGGATCTCATCTCTCATCTTTCCAAGCAAGGCAACGAGACTTTCTCTCATCTTTCCAAGCAAGGCAAGGAGACTTTTTCTCATGAGGAAACAAAAAGAAGTTGGAAGGAACGAAACCAGCCTGGAAGGTGAATTCCTAAGGATTGCCCATTGAAACTGACAAAATGGCCCTTGTTTGACGAGAGGAATGAGCAGAGCATTGATGTGGTCAAAAAGGACTCGAGTGAGACTTTCCCAGCATGTTTCTACCAAAGCTTTGTCTAAGTTTCGCAAAACACTCTCCTAATAAGCAGATGTTTGGCTCTTCAGAAAGTCAACATGCAAAATGCCTTGAGCGTCCCATAACACTGATGCCATGATGTTGCCTTTGGTCTGCCCTCCTTTTCCTTTGACTGGACCACTGCCATCTCTTGGTAGCCATCGCTTTGATGACGCTTTGTCTTCAGGATCATATTGGCAAAGCCATGTTCCAAATTCCGGTTACAATTTGTCAAACAGGTGCCCCAGGATCGTGATCCCTCCTGTTGAAAATTTCCACTGATAGCTCTCGTCGTCACTGCAGCTGATCTGGGCACAATGGTTTTCACAGCCACTGCAGGATTCATCTTCCACATCTTCTCATCTCTTCTTGAAACAAGCCATACCTCCGTAAAGAGTTGATTTCTTTGGGCTAGTGTCCTTAGAAGCTTTTCTTCAAACATCAATGATTTCTTCATTCTTCCACCCAAGCTTCACCGTCAATTGGATGTTTGCTCTTGCTGCAATTTTAGCGGAATTCAAGTTGCACTGATAGGAGGCCTTTTCAGTGGATGTCTCATCCTTCTTAGTGCCTCCAATGAGATCCAGTTCAGAAAGGTTGTAAGAAGTTAGTACATGTTTATTTTAGTGAAAACGAATTGAAATCCATGCATAGATTTCTCACCATGTACATTTTCTATGAACTTTCGGAAGACCCCCTGTACTGAATATTGCCCAAATCCTGGGAGAGAAGTGGATGCGGTCCACTTCCTGTCTTCAGTTTGCCCACAGTGGAGGAGTGCACAGAGCAGGGAAAGGCAGCCCCAGAGAGAGGCATGCCCTCCAGCATGCGGCAGACTGCTGGCCCAGTCCTGGCTCCATGGGTTGCTGTGTGGGCCCAGCAAGCTGACCAACCTCCCTGAACCTTAATTTAATCCTAGGTAGCCCAATTCCACTCGCTATTATAGGACTGCTGTGCAGGGACAGTCAATTAACTTAAGAAAAGGAACCTAGCTCCAAGGTTGGCAACCGGGAATTCCAGTTGATTCCATGGGCGGACCCCCTGAGGAATTCCCAAGCTGAAGTCTCGTGGAAGATGAGGTTCAGTGTGACTAGACTGAAGCACCAATCCAATGAAGGGGAAGTCCCACCCACTCTGCCCTGTGCCTGTATAAAGGTGAGGCGGGGCGGCCGCGCCACTCATTGAAGCCGCCAGTTGGGAGAGGAGCAGAGCCAGGCCGGTGCTCCCGAAGGCAGCAAGATGTTGCGAGCCACAGCTCCCTGCTGGTTCCCACCTGCATACCCAGAAGCTAAGAAGGTGGCCGAGGAGGCGGCCCACGAGGCAAGCCGCCATTTGGGAGAGGAGCAGAGCCAGGTCGGTGTTCCCGAAGGCAGCAAGATGTTGCGAGCCACAGCTCCCTGCTGGTTCCCACCTGCATGCCCAGAAGCCAAGAAGGTGGCCGAGGAGGCGGCCCTCGAGGCAAGCCGCCAGTTGGGAGAGGAGCAGAGCCAGGCCGGTGCTCCCGAAGGCAGCAAGATGTTGCGAGCCACAGCTCCCTGCTGGTTCCCACCTGCATACCCAGAAGCTAAGAAGGTGGCCGAGGAGGCGCCCCACGAGGCAAGCCGCCATTTGGGAGTGGAGCAGAGCCAGGTCGGTGTTCCCGAAGGCAGCAAGATGTTGCGAGCCACAGCTCCCTGCTGGTTCCCTCCTGCATACCCAGAAGCCAAGAAGGTGGCCGAGGAGGCGGCCCTCGAGGCTCCAGAATTCCCACTGCCCTCTCATCAGCCTGCCCAGAGCTTCGGGCTCTGCGTGCCCCAGATGCACAACCAGGCCTCAGCACTCGTGGACATCCGGGCGGAGCCCCAGAATAGGGGTCCGGCGGTGCCCCCAGCGTGGCCCAAGATGGCGACGGAGGCGTGGTACTTCCCCGCGCAGAGGGGGTCGGCCTGCTGCTTGCCAGCCGCCCCAAGGCTGACAGAGAGGCCCTGTGGAGTCCGCATCTCAGCCCCCAGGGAGAGGAAGAGGATCGCCCACTTTCCCAGCCCCTGCTTGGTCGCAGGTCGCACCGATGCCAAGAGAACCCGGGTGGCCGGCAGCAGCCAACGCTCCAATGGCTCCAGGGTCGGCACACAGCCACGGAAGACTGGTCGCAACAGACGGGGGAGGGCATGCAAGACCTCCACCACACTCAGCTCTAAGCGAATCGTCCGTCGTCCATCCTTACCGACTTGGAAGAAACCCATTATCCTCCGAAGGTCTCGCTGCCAAGTCCCCACCGTCATCCGCCGAGGCTATCTCCAACTGTTCACCAAAGAGTGTCTCAAGTTCTGCGCCTCCCAGCAGGAGGCCGAGGAGAAGGCGCTGAACGAGGAGAAGGTGGCCTACGACTGCAGCCCCAACAAGAACATGTACCTGAATGTGGTCCTGAACACCCTCAAGAGACTGAAGGGCCTGACCCCCAGCTCCATGCCGGGCCTCAGCAGGGCCGCCCTGTACAGCCGCCTCCAGGAGTTCCTGCTCACCCAGGACCAGCTCAAGGAGAACGGCTACCCCTTCCCGCACCCCGAGCGGCCCGGAGGCGCCGTCCTCTTCACTGGCCAGGGGAAGGGGCCCGGCGACTCCTCCTGCAGGGTCTGCTGCCGTTGTGGCACCGACTACCTGGTGTCCTCCTCGGGCCGCTGTCTACGCGACCAGTTGTGTTATTATCACTGGGGGCGGGTCCGCTCCAGCCAAGTGGCTGGAGGCCGGGTTAGCCAGTACACCTGCTGTGCAGCTGCTCCTGGCTCAGTGGGCTGCCAGGTGGCGAAGCAGCACGTGCGGGACGGCCGCAAGGAGAGCCTCCATGGCTTCGTGAAGACCTTCAAGAAAGAGTTTTCCACAGACGCTTATCCAGGAATCTACGCCATGGACTGTGAGATGTGCTACACCACGCATGGCCTGGAGCTGACCCGCGTCACCGTGGTGGACGCCGACATGCAAGTGGTGTACGACACCTTCGTCAAGCCCGACAACGAGATCGTGGACTACAACACCAGGTTTTCCGGAGTGACCGAGGCCGACGTCGCCAAGACGAGCGTCACGTTGCCCGAAGTCCAAGCCATCCTGCTGAGCTTTTTCAGCGCCCAAACCATCCTCATCGGGCACAGCCTGGAGAGCGATCTGCTGGCCCTCAAGCTGATCCACAGCACCGTGGTGGACACGGCCGTGCTCTTCCCGCACTACCTGGGTTTCCCCTACAAGCGTTCCCTCAGGAATCTCGCGGCCGACTACCTGGGACAGATCATCCAGGACAGCCAGGACGGCCACAACTCCAGCGAGGACGCAAACGCCTGCCTGCAGCTGGCGATGTGGAAGGTTCGACAGCGCGCCCAGATCCAGCCACGCCACCGGTCCGCCTCTCCCGCCGCCCTGGCCTGTCCTGAGCCCCAGGCCTCTTCCCAAACTGACATCGATCCCGAGAGCTAGCCCTGTCCACCTCGCCGCAAAGCGAAAGAAACTGGAGCAGCCGGCGGCAGGAGAGGGCCAAAAGCCAAGACTAACCCCGACCCCGGACTCCCAGTCCCCCGGAGTCCCTGCCGCGGGCCGTCATCCCTGTCCCCATCCCTCTGCCCCTCCCAGACCTCTGTCCTTCCACCAATGGGCTCCCCGAGGCCCCAGCCGCCACTCCCAGTCCCCGGAGACCCTGCCGCCGCCCCTGGCGCCTATGCCCATCCCTCTGCCCCTCCCAGACCTCTGGCCTTCCACCACTAGCCTCCCCCAGCCCACCTGGACTTCCCCGGCCTCTGACATCAAGGCCAGCCCCCAGGCCCACCAGCCTCCTGATCGTCTTCGTTCTTGGGCCTCTTCCCCTTCTGTGGGGCTGTCTGAACCTCCCCTCCCCCACCCGATTTTTCCCCCGCCCCCGGGGCAGGCGCAGAATAAATGTCTGTATGAAGTTAAAAATTAAAAATAAAAAAAAAGCTAAAAACCACTCAAAGTCCTTTGCTTTTGAATGTGCGCTTACCTGGTTTTCTCTAGAGGCACCACTGTGAGGTGGCTCAAGCCCTTAGGCTCTGGAGTTAGACATCTGGGTTCCCATTCCAATTCCACCACTTACTAGCTTTGTCATATTGGACGCATAACTTTTTTGCGCTTCTACTTCTTGATCTTTCAAGTGTCATCAGAAGATAATTAGACACCCACACAATAGCAATGGGAGATTTTAACACCCCACCGTCAACATGAAACAGATCAACGAGACAGAAAGTTGAAAAGGATATCCAGGAACTGAACTTAGCTCTGCACCAAGCAGACCGAATAGACATCTACATTAACTCTCCACCCCAAATCAACAGAATATACATTCTTCTCAGCACCACATCACACTTATTCCAAAACTGACCACATAGTTGGAAGGAAAGCACTCCTCCGCAAATGCAAAAGAACAGAAATTACAACCAACTGTCTCTCAGACCACAGGGCAGTCAAACTGGACCTCAGGATGAAGAAACTCACTCAAAACCGCTCAACTACACGGAAACGGAGCAATCTGCTCCTGAGTGACTACTGGGTACATAGCGAAATGAAGACAGAATAAAGATGTTCTTTGAAACCAATGAGAACAAAGACACAACATACCAGAATCTCTGGGATACATTGAAAGCAGTGTGTAGAGGGAAACGTAGCATTAAATGCCCACAAGAGAAAGCAGGAAAGATCTAAAATGGACACCCTCACGTCCCAATTCAAAGAACCAGGGAAGCAAGAGCAAACACAATGCCTGAATCAGTCAGTCAACTTCCAACAGGGCTCCAAGAGAGATTGAACCACCATGCCTCTTTAAATCCACGTTTCTATTTGGAATCTTCAATGAGAGATGAGACACTAAGCAGCTAGTTTTGGTGGAATGGCTGATTTTGTCAATGTTTTCGGTGTGTGAGTGTGTGTGTGTGTGTATGTATAGATAACTAAATTAAACTGATAATCTGGATGCTTACATTTCCATTCATTTAATTTGTGTATGTGAGCCCACGCACACGTATATACACACACACTAACACTTCCAGAACACTGACTTAGTGAAGAACTGGATTTCCAGTGTGTCAGACAAATTTCAGAAAGCGCTGAAGAAGGGCATTTCTGATGGATTTCACCGTTCCTGGAATTTTATTTTCCTTTATAACTTAGAGTTCTTCTCTGGAGATTTAATAGATAAAAGTCTTTTGCAGTGTACGTTATTTCATTGTATTTTTATAATTTATTTAAATTGTCATTTTAAATTGACAAATAAAAATGATAGATATTTATGGTGTACAACATGATGTTTCATATATGTATACATTGTGGAATGACACAAAAATCAAGCTAATTAACACATTCGTTTCCTCACATACTGATTTTATGGTGATGAGAACATGTTTCAAATCTACTCTGATAGCACATTTCAAGTATACAGTACATAGTTACCCACTGTGGTTGCCGTGCTGTTCAACATATCTCTAGAACTATTCGTATCTGAAATTTTGTATCATTAGACTAACATCTCCCAATCCCTCCCCGGCCCCTGCCTCGGGTAAGCAGCGTTCTGCTCTCTACGACTCTGAGTTCCACTTTTTTACATTGCACATAGAAGTGAGATCGTGCAGTATTTGTATTTCTGTGTTTGCTTTTTAAAACTTTATGATGTATTGATGTATTTTTTCAGACAGTGTCGGAGTCTGTCACCAAGGCTGGAGTACAGTGACACAAACACGGCTCACCACGGCCTCCACCTCCCGGGGTCAAGAGATCCTCCCACTTCAGCCTCCTGAGTAGCTAGGACTACAGGCGTCCAACACCACACCTGGCTAATTTTTGTATTTTTTGTAGAGATGGTTGATCTCCAACTCCTGGGCTCAACTCTTCCTCCTCCCTTCTCCTCCCAAAGTCCTGGGATTACAGGCCTGAGCCACTGTGTCTGGCCTTTGCTTTATTTCACACAGTAGAACATCCTCTAGGCTCATTCATGTTGCTAATGATAAGATTTCTTTCTTTTTCAAGGCTGAATAGGATTCTATTGGATATATGTACCTATATAGATAGATAGATAGATAGATAGATAGACATTTATTATTATTGTTTTGGGGGGGATATGGTTTCGCTCGTGTTCCCCAGGCTGGAGTGCAGTGGCATGATTTCGGCTCACTACAACCTCTGCCTCCCAGGCTGAAGTGATTCTCCTGCCTCAGCTGAGATTAAAGGCATGTCCCATCATGTGCGGCCAATTTTGTGTTTCTAGGAGAGATGGGTTTTCACCATGTTGGCCAGGCTGGTCTCGAACTCCAACAATTCTACTTCAACTATTTATTGGATACAAATATTTATGTGTGAGAAACAAGATTTTCAAGAGTGAAAGATTTAAAAACGACTTAATTGTACATCAGTAAGAGGCTGGCTAACTAAATCAGAGTACGTTCATCCTTACAGAAGAATACTATGCAGCTAGAACAAAACCAAATGGAGGAAACTCTTCCAAATGGTAACTTGGAATGATGTTCAAGACTTATTGTAAAATAAGTTTACAGTAAGGTGTAAGGTACCTTATGGCAAAATTCTCTCAGAAATGTGTGTGTGTGGATTTCAAGTCATCCCAGTCCTAGAACATTGTGCTCTTTAGAGATGCCATACCTGTCTTTCCCTTTGTAATATCAAAGCAGTAATATCTTCTCTGGAGGCTTGTTGGGTGAATTGAATGGAAGAAAGTTAAGGAGGTACCAGAACCATTGCTGTTTCCCCTCCGTAGCCCTGCCACCCACTAAAGAAAGTTGGATGAGATTACTTAATGATTTCCCATTAAGTTGTATTTCCAAATATCATGATTACCATTTGAATGTAGTTGGTATGGAGCTTCGTGAGTGTGTGCTTCATTTATTATGCATCACGTTCAGCTCCTTGTTATTTGCCTCCTAGTTATCATAGTAAAACTCTACTCCTCTACTCCGAGGAGCCCCTACCATCCGTATCGTCACTTTCCGGCCCAGCACTCTTCATGCTCGTTCGTTTAAAGCATTCTACATTGGACAAATGAATCTTGGAAGGCAAAAGCTACTGAATTTAGCGAGTTTGTGGAGGCGTTCCCACCGATCAGCCAGGTGGAGTTCCACACACCCGATGACTGCACAGCTCCTATAAGGCAGCAATATGCTGCAAACCCAGACGGCCACTCTTCTCACCCCTCGTCCCTTTGCTGTTCTGGATAATGAGGTCAATAGTCACCTAGGCAACTTGCAAAACTAACTGAAATGGAGAAAGGCCTTCCGGCTGGTGACTAGCCGAGGTCCACCTGGCCCCAATAAGCTGCTGAACAAGAAGGGCTGCCAGAAATTTCCCCCTAGGGAATTTGGTGGAGACGAAGACCTGCTCACTGGACAACGGTTCCTCCCAGGATACCCCCAAGCTGAAGAAGCGGGCTCTGAGCCACCCCCTTTCACCCTCCTTTTCCCCACCCTGGCCTGCTGAAGGTGCGCGTCAGGATGCGGACTACTGAGCCCTAAAGAAATAAGTCCTTCCACTTTGACCCCACGGAGGATTGCCTGTGCGGATCTTCAACGAGTCTACCAGTGTCTAGACACGGGAGCAGTTCTGTCTGGCACAGCAGCTCCCTCAAGGAAGACAAGAGTGAGGAGAAAGGAAACTCAAGTCTGACCATTCTGTCCTGGGAGACAAGAGGAGGATCTCATCTCTCATCTTTCCAAGCAAGGCAACGAGACTTTCTCTCATCTTTCCAAGCAAGGCAAGGAGACTTTTTCTCATGAGGAAACAAAAAGAAGTTGGAAGGAACGAAACCAGCCTGGAAGGTGAATTCCTAAGGATTGCCCATTGAAACTGACAAAATGGCCCTTGTTTGACGAGAGGAATGAGCAGAGCATTGATGTGGTCAAAAAGGACTCGAGTGAGACTTTCCCAGCATGTTTCTACCAAAGCTTTGTCTAAGTTTCGCAAAACACTCTCCTAATAAGCAGATGTTTGGCTCTTCAGAAAGTCAACATGCAAAATGCCTTGAGCGTCCCATAACACTGATGCCATGATGTTGCCTTTGGTCTGCCCTCCTTTTCCTTTGACTGGACCACTGCCATCTCTTGGTAGCCATCGCTTTGATGACGCTTTGTCTTCAGGATCATATTGGCAAAGCCATGTTCCAAATTCCGGTTACAATTTGTCAAACAGGTGCCCCAGGATCGTGATCCCTCCTGTTGAAAATTTCCACTGATAGCTCTCGTCGTCACTGCAGCTGATCTGGGCACAATGGTTTTCACAGCCACTGCAGGATTCATCTTCCACATCTTCTCATCTCTTCTTGAAACAAGCCATACCTCCGTAAAGAGTTGATTTCTTTGGGCTAGTGTCCTTAGAAGCTTTTCTTCAAACATCAATGATTTCTTCATTCTTCCACCCAAGCTTCACCGTCAATTGGATGTTTGCTCTTGCTGCAATTTTAGCGGAATTCAAGTTGCACTGATAGGAGGCCTTTTCAGTGGATGTCTCATCCTTCTTAGTGCCTCCAATGAGATCCAGTTCAGAAAGGTTGTAAGAAGTTAGTACATGTTTATTTTAGTGAAAACGAATTGAAATCCATGCATAGATTTCTCACCATGTACATTTTCTATGAACTTTCGGAAGACCCCCTGTACTGAATATTGCCCAAATCCTGGGAGAGAAGTGGATGCGGTCCACTTCCTGTCTTCAGTTTGCCCACAGTGGAGGAGTGCACAGAGCAGGGAAAGGCAGCCCCAGAGAGAGGCATGCCCTCCAGCATGCGGCAGACTGCTGGCCCAGTCCTGGCTCCATGGGTTGCTGTGTGGGCCCAGCAAGCTGACCAACCTCCCTGAACCTTAATTTAATCCTAGGTAGCCCAATTCCACTCGCTATTATAGGACTGCTGTGCAGGGACAGTCAATTAACTTAAGAAAAGGAACCTAGCTCCAAGGTTGGCAACCGGGAATTCCAGTTGATTCCATGGGCGGACCCCCTGAGGAATTCCCAAGCTGAAGTCTCGTGGAAGATGAGGTTCAGTGTGACTAGACTGAAGCACCAATCCAATGAAGGGGAAGTCCCACCCACTCTGCCCTGTGCCTGTATAAAGGTGAGGCGGGGCGGCCGCGCCACTCATTGAAGCCGCCAGTTGGGAGAGGAGCAGAGCCAGGCCGGTGCTCCCGAAGGCAGCAAGATGTTGCGAGCCACAGCTCCCTGCTGGTTCCCACCTGCATACCCAGAAGCTAAGAAGGTGGCCGAGGAGGCGGCCCACGAGGCAAGCCGCCATTTGGGAGAGGAGCAGAGCCAGGTCGGTGTTCCCGAAGGCAGCAAGATGTTGCGAGCCACAGCTCCCTGCTGGTTCCCACCTGCATGCCCAGAAGCCAAGAAGGTGGCCGAGGAGGCGGCCCTCGAGGCAAGCCGCCAGTTGGGAGAGGAGCAGAGCCAGGCCGGTGCTCCCGAAGGCAGCAAGATGTTGCGAGCCACAGCTCCCTGCTGGTTCCCACCTGCATACCCAGAAGCTAAGAAGGTGGCCGAGGAGGCGCCCCACGAGGCAAGCCGCCATTTGGGAGTGGAGCAGAGCCAGGTCGGTGTTCCCGAAGGCAGCAAGATGTTGCGAGCCACAGCTCCCTGCTGGTTCCCTCCTGCATACCCAGAAGCCAAGAAGGTGGCCGAGGAGGCGGCCCTCGAGGCTCCAGAATTCCCACTGCCCTCTCATCAGCCTGCCCAGAGCTTCGGGCTCTGCGTGCCCCAGATGCACAACCAGGCCTCAGCACTCGTGGACATCCGGGCGGAGCCCCAGAATAGGGGTCCGGCGGTGCCCCCAGCGTGGCCCAAGATGGCGACGGAGGCGTGGTACTTCCCCGCGCAGAGGGGGTCGGCCTGCTGCTTGCCAGCCGCCCCAAGGCTGACAGAGAGGCCCTGTGGAGTCCGCATCTCAGCCCCCAGGGAGAGGAAGAGGATCGCCCACTTTCCCAGCCCCTGCTTGGTCGCAGGTCGCACCGATGCCAAGAGAACCCGGGTGGCCGGCAGCAGCCAACGCTCCAATGGCTCCAGGGTCGGCACACAGCCACGGAAGACTGGTCGCAACAGACGGGGGAGGGCATGCAAGACCTCCACCACACTCAGCTCTAAGCGAATCGTCCGTCGTCCATCCTTACCGACTTGGAAGAAACCCATTATCCTCCGAAGGTCTCGCTGCCAAGTCCCCACCGTCATCCGCCGAGGCTATCTCCAACTGTTCACCAAAGAGTGTCTCAAGTTCTGCGCCTCCCAGCAGGAGGCCGAGGAGAAGGCGCTGAACGAGGAGAAGGTGGCCTACGACTGCAGCCCCAACAAGAACATGTACCTGAATGTGGTCCTGAACACCCTCAAGAGACTGAAGGGCCTGACCCCCAGCTCCATGCCGGGCCTCAGCAGGGCCGCCCTGTACAGCCGCCTCCAGGAGTTCCTGCTCACCCAGGACCAGCTCAAGGAGAACGGCTACCCCTTCCCGCACCCCGAGCGGCCCGGAGGCGCCGTCCTCTTCACTGGCCAGGGGAAGGGGCCCGGCGACTCCTCCTGCAGGGTCTGCTGCCGTTGTGGCACCGACTACCTGGTGTCCTCCTCGGGCCGCTGTCTACGCGACCAGTTGTGTTATTATCACTGGGGGCGGGTCCGCTCCAGCCAAGTGGCTGGAGGCCGGGTTAGCCAGTACACCTGCTGTGCAGCTGCTCCTGGCTCAGTGGGCTGCCAGGTGGCGAAGCAGCACGTGCGGGACGGCCGCAAGGAGAGCCTCCATGGCTTCGTGAAGACCTTCAAGAAAGAGTTTTCCACAGACGCTTATCCAGGAATCTACGCCATGGACTGTGAGATGTGCTACACCACGCATGGCCTGGAGCTGACCCGCGTCACCGTGGTGGACGCCGACATGCAAGTGGTGTACGACACCTTCGTCAAGCCCGACAACGAGATCGTGGACTACAACACCAGGTTTTCCGGAGTGACCGAGGCCGACGTCGCCAAGACGAGCGTCACGTTGCCCGAAGTCCAAGCCATCCTGCTGAGCTTTTTCAGCGCCCAAACCATCCTCATCGGGCACAGCCTGGAGAGCGATCTGCTGGCCCTCAAGCTGATCCACAGCACCGTGGTGGACACGGCCGTGCTCTTCCCGCACTACCTGGGTTTCCCCTACAAGCGTTCCCTCAGGAATCTCGCGGCCGACTACCTGGGACAGATCATCCAGGACAGCCAGGACGGCCACAACTCCAGCGAGGACGCAAACGCCTGCCTGCAGCTGGCGATGTGGAAGGTTCGACAGCGCGCCCAGATCCAGCCACGCCACCGGTCCGCCTCTCCCGCCGCCCTGGCCTGTCCTGAGCCCCAGGCCTCTTCCCAAACTGACATCGATCCCGAGAGCTAGCCCTGTCCACCTCGCCGCAAAGCGAAAGAAACTGGAGCAGCCGGCGGCAGGAGAGGGCCAAAAGCCAAGACTAACCCCGACCCCGGACTCCCAGTCCCCCGGAGTCCCTGCCGCGGGCCGTCATCCCTGTCCCCATCCCTCTGCCCCTCCCAGACCTCTGTCCTTCCACCAATGGGCTCCCCGAGGCCCCAGCCGCCACTCCCAGTCCCCGGAGACCCTGCCGCCGCCCCTGGCGCCTATGCCCATCCCTCTGCCCCTCCCAGACCTCTGGCCTTCCACCACTAGCCTCCCCCAGCCCACCTGGACTTCCCCGGCCTCTGACATCAAGGCCAGCCCCCAGGCCCACCAGCCTCCTGATCGTCTTCGTTCTTGGGCCTCTTCCCCTTCTGTGGGGCTGTCTGAACCTCCCCTCCCCCACCCGATTTTTCCCCCGCCCCCGGGGCAGGCGCAGAATAAATGTCTGTATGAAGTTAAAAATTAAAAATAAAAAAAAAGCTAAAAACCACTCAAAGTCCTTTGCTTTTGAATGTGCGCTTACCTGGTTTTCTCTAGAGGCACCACTGTGAGGTGGCTCAAGCCCTTAGGCTCTGGAGTTAGACATCTGGGTTCCCATTCCAATTCCACCACTTACTAGCTTTGTCATATTGGACGCATAACTTTTTTGCGCTTCTACTTCTTGATCTTTCAAGTGTCATCAGAAGATAATTAGACACCCACACAATAGCAATGGGAGATTTTAACACCCCACCGTCAACATGAAACAGATCAACGAGACAGAAAGTTGAAAAGGATATCCAGGAACTGAACTTAGCTCTGCACCAAGCAGACCGAATAGACATCTACATTAACTCTCCACCCCAAATCAACAGAATATACATTCTTCTCAGCACCACATCACACTTATTCCAAAACTGACCACATAGTTGGAAGGAAAGCACTCCTCCGCAAATGCAAAAGAACAGAAATTACAACCAACTGTCTCTCAGACCACAGGGCAGTCAAACTGGACCTCAGGATGAAGAAACTCACTCAAAACCGCTCAACTACACGGAAACGGAGCAATCTGCTCCTGAGTGACTACTGGGTACATAGCGAAATGAAGACAGAATAAAGATGTTCTTTGAAACCAATGAGAACAAAGACACAACATACCAGAATCTCTGGGATACATTGAAAGCAGTGTGTAGAGGGAAACGTAGCATTAAATGCCCACAAGAGAAAGCAGGAAAGATCTAAAATGGACACCCTCACGTCCCAATTCAAAGAACCAGGGAAGCAAGAGCAAACACAATGCCTGAATCAGTCAGTCAACTTCCAACAGGGCTCCAAGAGAGATTGAACCACCATGCCTCTTTAAATCCACGTTTCTATTTGGAATCTTCAATGAGAGATGAGACACTAAGCAGCTAGTTTTGGTGGAATGGCTGATTTTGTCAATGTTTTCGGTGTGTGAGTGTGTGTGTGTGTGTATGTATAGATAACTAAATTAAACTGATAATCTGGATGCTTACATTTCCATTCATTTAATTTGTGTATGTGAGCCCACGCACACGTATATACACACACACTAACACTTCCAGAACACTGACTTAGTGAAGAACTGGATTTCCAGTGTGTCAGACAAATTTCAGAAAGCGCTGAAGAAGGGCATTTCTGATGGATTTCACCGTTCCTGGAATTTTATTTTCCTTTATAACTTAGAGTTCTTCTCTGGAGATTTAATAGATAAAAGTCTTTTGCAGTGTACGTTATTTCATTGTATTTTTATAATTTATTTAAATTGTCATTTTAAATTGACAAATAAAAATGATAGATATTTATGGTGTACAACATGATGTTTCATATATGTATACATTGTGGAATGACACAAAAATCAAGCTAATTAACACATTCGTTTCCTCACATACTGATTTTATGGTGATGAGAACATGTTTCAAATCTACTCTGATAGCACATTTCAAGTATACAGTACATAGTTACCCACTGTGGTTGCCGTGCTGTTCAACATATCTCTAGAACTATTCGTATCTGAAATTTTGTATCATTAGACTAACATCTCCCAATCCCTCCCCGGCCCCTGCCTCGGGTAAGCAGCGTTCTGCTCTCTACGACTCTGAGTTCCACTTTTTTACATTGCACATAGAAGTGAGATCGTGCAGTATTTGTATTTCTGTGTTTGCTTTTTAAAACTTTATGATGTATTGATGTATTTTTTCAGACAGTGTCGGAGTCTGTCACCAAGGCTGGAGTACAGTGACACAAACACGGCTCACCACGGCCTCCACCTCCCGGGGTCAAGAGATCCTCCCACTTCAGCCTCCTGAGTAGCTAGGACTACAGGCGTCCAACACCACACCTGGCTAATTTTTGTATTTTTTGTAGAGATGGTTGATCTCCAACTCCTGGGCTCAACTCTTCCTCCTCCCTTCTCCTCCCAAAGTCCTGGGATTACAGGCCTGAGCCACTGTGTCTGGCCTTTGCTTTATTTCACACAGTAGAACATCCTCTAGGCTCATTCATGTTGCTAATGATAAGATTTCTTTCTTTTTCAAGGCTGAATAGGATTCTATTGGATATATGTACCTATATAGATAGATAGATAGATAGATAGATAGACATTTATTATTATTGTTTTGGGGGGGATATGGTTTCGCTCGTGTTCCCCAGGCTGGAGTGCAGTGGCATGATTTCGGCTCACTACAACCTCTGCCTCCCAGGCTGAAGTGATTCTCCTGCCTCAGCTGAGATTAAAGGCATGTCCCATCATGTGCGGCCAATTTTGTGTTTCTAGGAGAGATGGGTTTTCACCATGTTGGCCAGGCTGGTCTCGAACTCCAACAATTCTACTTCAACTATTTATTGGATACAAATATTTATGTGTGAGAAACAAGATTTTCAAGAGTGAAAGATTTAAAAACGACTTAATTGTACATCAGTAAGAGGCTGGCTAACTAAATCAGAGTACGTTCATCCTTACAGAAGAATACTATGCAGCTAGAACAAAACCAAATGGAGGAAACTCTTCCAAATGGTAACTTGGAATGATGTTCAAGACTTATTGTAAAATAAGTTTACAGTAAGGTGTAAGGTACCTTATGGCAAAATTCTCTCAGAAATGTGTGTGTGTGGATTTCAAGTCATCCCAGTCCTAGAACATTGTGCTCTTTAGAGATGCCATACCTGTCTTTCCCTTTGTAATATCAAAGCAGTAATATCTTCTCTGGAGGCTTGTTGGGTGAATTGAATGGAAGAAAGTTAAGGAGGTACCAGAACCATTGCTGTTTCCCCTCCGTAGCCCTGCCACCCACTAAAGAAAGTTGGATGAGATTACTTAATGATTTCCCATTAAGTTGTATTTCCAAATATCATGATTACCATTTGAATGTAGTTGGTATGGAGCTTCGTGAGTGTGTGCTTCGTTTATTATGCATCACGTTCAGCTCCTTGTTATTTGCCTCCTAGTTATCATAGTAAAACTCTACTCCTCTACTCCGAGGAGCCCCTACCATCCGTATCGTCACTTTCCGGCCCAGCACTCTTCATGCTCGTTCGTTTAAAGCATTCTACATTGGACAAATGAATCTTGGAAGGCAAAAGCTACTGAATTTAGCGAGTTTGTGGAGGCGTTCCCACCGATCAGCCAGGTGGAGTTCCACACACCCGATGACTGCACAGCTCCTATAAGGCAGCAATATGCTGCAAACCCAGACGGCCACTCTTCTCACCCCTCGTCCCTTTGCTGTTCTGGATAATGAGGTCAATAGTCACCTAGGCAACTTGCAAAACTAACTGAAATGGAGAAAGGCCTTCCGGCTGGTGACTAGCCGAGGTCCACCTGGCCCCAATAAGCTGCTGAACAAGAAGGGCTGCCAGAAATTTCCCCCTAGGGAATTTGGTGGAGACGAAGACCTGCTCACTGGACAACGGTTCCTCCCAGGATACCCCCAAGCTGAAGAAGCGGGCTCTGAGCCACCCCCTTTCACCCTCCTTTTCCCCACCCTGGCCTGCTGAAGGTGCGCGTCAGGATGCGGACTACTGAGCCCTAAAGAAATAAGTCCTTCCACTTTGACCCCACGGAGGATTGCCTGTGCGGATCTTCAACGAGTCTACCAGTGTCTAGACACGGGAGCAGTTCTGTCTGGCACAGCAGCTCCCTCAAGGAAGACAAGAGTGAGGAGAAAGGAAACTCAAGTCTGACCATTCTGTCCTGGGAGACAAGAGGAGGATCTCATCTCTCATCTTTCCAAGCAAGGCAACGAGACTTTCTCTCATCTTTCCAAGCAAGGCAAGGAGACTTTTTCTCATGAGGAAACAAAAAGAAGTTGGAAGGAACGAAACCAGCCTGGAAGGTGAATTCCTAAGGATTGCCCATTGAAACTGACAAAATGGCCCTTGTTTGACGAGAGGAATGAGCAGAGCATTGATGTGGTCAAAAAGGACTCGAGTGAGACTTTCCCAGCATGTTTCTACCAAAGCTTTGTCTAAGTTTCGCAAAACACTCTCCTAATAAGCAGATGTTTGGCTCTTCAGAAAGTCAACATGCAAAATGCCTTGAGCGTCCCATAACACTGATGCCATGATGTTGCCTTTGGTCTGCCCTCCTTTTCCTTTGACTGGACCACTGCCATCTCTTGGTAGCCATCGCTTTGATGACGCTTTGTCTTCAGGATCATATTGGCAAAGCCATGTTCCAAATTCCGGTTACAATTTGTCAAACAGGTGCCCCAGGATCGTGATCCCTCCTGTTGAAAATTTCCACTGATAGCTCTCGTCGTCACTGCAGCTGATCTGGGCACAATGGTTTTCACAGCCACTGCAGGATTCATCTTCCACATCTTCTCATCTCTTCTTGAAACAAGCCATACCTCCGTAAAGAGTTGATTTCTTTGGGCTAGTGTCCTTAGAAGCTTTTCTTCAAACATCAATGATTTCTTCATTCTTCCACCCAAGCTTCACCGTCAATTGGATGTTTGCTCTTGCTGCAATTTTAGCGGAATTCAAGTTGCACTGATAGGAGGCCTTTTCAGTGGATGTCTCATCCTTCTTAGTGCCTCCAATGAGATCCAGTTCAGAAAGGTTGTAAGAAGTTAGTACATGTTTATTTTAGTGAAAACGAATTGAAATCCATGCATAGATTTCTCACCATGTACATTTTCTATGAACTTTCGGAAGACCCCCTGTACTGAATATTGCCCAAATCCTGGGAGAGAAGTGGATGCGGTCCACTTCCTGTCTTCAGTTTGCCCACAGTGGAGGAGTGCACAGAGCAGGGAAAGGCAGCCCCAGAGAGAGGCATGCCCTCCAGCATGCGGCAGACTGCTGGCCCAGTCCTGGCTCCATGGGTTGCTGTGTGGGCCCAGCAAGCTGACCAACCTCCCTGAACCTTAATTTAATCCTAGGTAGCCCAATTCCACTCGCTATTATAGGACTGCTGTGCAGGGACAGTCAATTAACTTAAGAAAAGGAACCTAGCTCCAAGGTTGGCAACCGGGAATTCCAGTTGATTCCATGGGCGGACCCCCTGAGGAATTCCCAAGCTGAAGTCTCGTGGAAGATGAGGTTCAGTGTGACTAGACTGAAGCACCAATCCAATGAAGGGGAAGTCCCACCCACTCTGCCCTGTGCCTGTATAAAGGTGAGGCGGGGCGGCCGCGCCACTCATTGAAGCCGCCAGTTGGGAGAGGAGCAGAGCCAGGCCGGTGCTCCCGAAGGCAGCAAGATGTTGCGAGCCACAGCTCCCTGCTGGTTCCCACCTGCATACCCAGAAGCTAAGAAGGTGGCCGAGGAGGCGGCCCACGAGGCAAGCCGCCATTTGGGAGAGGAGCAGAGCCAGGTCGGTGTTCCCGAAGGCAGCAAGATGTTGCGAGCCACAGCTCCCTGCTGGTTCCCACCTGCATGCCCAGAAGCCAAGAAGGTGGCCGAGGAGGCGGCCCTCGAGGCAAGCCGCCAGTTGGGAGAGGAGCAGAGCCAGGCCGGTGCTCCCGAAGGCAGCAAGATGTTGCGAGCCACAGCTCCCTGCTGGTTCCCACCTGCATACCCAGAAGCTAAGAAGGTGGCCGAGGAGGCGCCCCACGAGGCAAGCCGCCATTTGGGAGTGGAGCAGAGCCAGGTCGGTGTTCCCGAAGGCAGCAAGATGTTGCGAGCCACAGCTCCCTGCTGGTTCCCTCCTGCATACCCAGAAGCCAAGAAGGTGGCCGAGGAGGCGGCCCTCGAGGCTCCAGAATTCCCACTGCCCTCTCATCAGCCTGCCCAGAGCTTCGGGCTCTGCGTGCCCCAGATGCACAACCAGGCCTCAGCACTCGTGGACATCCGGGCGGAGCCCCAGAATAGGGGTCCGGCGGTGCCCCCAGCGTGGCCCAAGATGGCGACGGAGGCGTGGTACTTCCCCGCGCAGAGGGGGTCGGCCTGCTGCTTGCCAGCCGCCCCAAGGCTGACAGAGAGGCCCTGTGGAGTCCGCATCTCAGCCCCCAGGGAGAGGAAGAGGATCGCCCACTTTCCCAGCCCCTGCTTGGTCGCAGGTCGCACCGATGCCAAGAGAACCCGGGTGGCCGGCAGCAGCCAACGCTCCAATGGCTCCAGGGTCGGCACACAGCCACGGAAGACTGGTCGCAACAGACGGGGGAGGGCATGCAAGACCTCCACCACACTCAGCTCTAAGCGAATCGTCCGTCGTCCATCCTTACCGACTTGGAAGAAACCCATTATCCTCCGAAGGTCTCGCTGCCAAGTCCCCACCGTCATCCGCCGAGGCTATCTCCAACTGTTCACCAAAGAGTGTCTCAAGTTCTGCGCCTCCCAGCAGGAGGCCGAGGAGAAGGCGCTGAACGAGGAGAAGGTGGCCTACGACTGCAGCCCCAACAAGAACATGTACCTGAATGTGGTCCTGAACACCCTCAAGAGACTGAAGGGCCTGACCCCCAGCTCCATGCCGGGCCTCAGCAGGGCCGCCCTGTACAGCCGCCTCCAGGAGTTCCTGCTCACCCAGGACCAGCTCAAGGAGAACGGCTACCCCTTCCCGCTCCCCGAGCGGCCCGGAGGCGCCGTCCTCTTCACTGGCCAGGGGAAGGGGCCCGGCGACTCCTCCTGCAGGGTCTGCTGCCGTTGTGGCACCGACTACCTGGTGTCCTCCTCGGGCCGCTGTCTACGCGACCAGTTGTGTTATTATCACTGGGGGCGGGTCCGCTCCAGCCAAGTGGCTGGAGGCCGGGTTAGCCAGTACACCTGCTGTGCAGCTGCTCCTGGCTCAGTGGGCTGCCAGGTGGCGAAGCAGCACGTGCGGGACGGCCGCAAGGAGAGCCTCCATGGCTTCGTGAAGACCTTCAAGAAAGAGTTTTCCACAGACGCTTATCCAGGAATCTACGCCATGGACTGTGAGATGTGCTACACCACGCATGGCCTGGAGCTGACCCGCGTCACCGTGGTGGACGCCGACATGCAAGTGGTGTACGACACCTTCGTCAAGCCCGACAACGAGATCGTGGACTACAACACCAGGTTTTCCGGAGTGACCGAGGCCGACGTCGCCAAGACGAGCGTCACGTTGCCCGAAGTCCAAGCCATCCTGCTGAGCTTTTTCAGCGCCCAAACCATCCTCATCGGGCACAGCCTGGAGAGCGATCTGCTGGCCCTCAAGCTGATCCACAGCACCGTGGTGGACACGGCCGTGCTCTTCCCGCACTACCTGGGTTTCCCCTACAAGCGTTCCCTCAGGAATCTCGCGGCCGACTACCTGGGACAGATCATCCAGGACAGCCAGGACGGCCACAACTCCAGCGAGGACGCAAACGCCTGCCTGCAGCTGGCGATGTGGAAGGTTCGACAGCGCGCCCAGATCCAGCCACGCCACCGGTCCGCCTCTCCCGCCGCCCTGGCCTGTCCTGAGCCCCAGGCCTCTTCCCAAACTGACATCGATCCCGAGAGCTAGCCCTGTCCACCTCGCCGCAAAGCGAAAGAAACTGGAGCAGCCGGCGGCAGGAGAGGGCCAAAAGCCAAGACTAACCCCGACCCCGGACTCCCAGTCCCCCGGAGTCCCTGCCGCGGGCCGTCATCCCTGTCCCCATCCCTCTGCCCCTCCCAGACCTCTGTCCTTCCACCAATGGGCTCCCCGAGGCCCCAGCCGCCACTCCCAGTCCCCGGAGACCCTGCCGCCGCCCCTGGCGCCTATGCCCATCCCTCTGCCCCTCCCAGACCTCTGGCCTTCCACCACTAGCCTCCCCCAGCCCACCTGGACTTCCCCGGCCTCTGACATCAAGGCCAGCCCCCAGGCCCACCAGCCTCCTGATCGTCTTCGTTCTTGGGCCTCTTCCCCTTCTGTGGGGCTGTCTGAACCTCCCCTCCCCCACCCGATTTTTCCCCCGCCCCCGGGGCAGGCGCAGAATAAATGTCTGTATGAAGTTAAAAATTAAAAATAAAAAAAAAGCTAAAAACCACTCAAAGTCCTTTGCTTTTGAATGTGCGCTTACCTGGTTTTCTCTAGAGGCACCACTGTGAGGTGGCTCAAGCCCTTAGGCTCTGGAGTTAGACATCTGGGTTCCCATTCCAATTCCACCACTTACTAGCTTTGTCATATTGGACGCATAACTTTTTTGCGCTTCTACTTCTTGATCTTTCAAGTGTCATCAGAAGATAATTAGACACCCACACAATAGCAATGGGAGATTTTAACACCCCACCGTCAACATGAAACAGATCAACGAGACAGAAAGTTGAAAAGGATATCCAGGAACTGAACTTAGCTCTGCACCAAGCAGACCGAATAGACATCTACATTAACTCTCCACCCCAAATCAACAGAATATACATTCTTCTCAGCACCACATCACACTTATTCCAAAACTGACCACATAGTTGGAAGGAAAGCACTCCTCCGCAAATGCAAAAGAACAGAAATTACAACCAACTGTCTCTCAGACCACAGGGCAGTCAAACTGGACCTCAGGATGAAGAAACTCACTCAAAACCGCTCAACTACACGGAAACGGAGCAATCTGCTCCTGAGTGACTACTGGGTACATAGCGAAATGAAGACAGAATAAAGATGTTCTTTGAAACCAATGAGAACAAAGACACAACATACCAGAATCTCTGGGATACATTGAAAGCAGTGTGTAGAGGGAAACGTAGCATTAAATGCCCACAAGAGAAAGCAGGAAAGATCTAAAATGGACACCCTCACGTCCCAATTCAAAGAACCAGGGAAGCAAGAGCAAACACAATGCCTGAATCAGTCAGTCAACTTCCAACAGGGCTCCAAGAGAGATTGAACCACCATGCCTCTTTAAATCCACGTTTCTATTTGGAATCTTCAATGAGAGATGAGACACTAAGCAGCTAGTTTTGGTGGAATGGCTGATTTTGTCAATGTTTTCGGTGTGTGAGTGTGTGTGTGTGTGTATGTATAGATAACTAAATTAAACTGATAATCTGGATGCTTACATTTCCATTCATTTAATTTGTGTATGTGAGCCCACGCACACGTATATACACACACACTAACACTTCCAGAACACTGACTTAGTGAAGAACTGGATTTCCAGTGTGTCAGACAAATTTCAGAAAGCGCTGAAGAAGGGCATTTCTGATGGATTTCACCGTTCCTGGAATTTTATTTTCCTTTATAACTTAGAGTTCTTCTCTGGAGATTTAATAGATAAAAGTCTTTTGCAGTGTACGTTATTTCATTGTATTTTTATAATTTATTTAAATTGTCATTTTAAATTGACAAATAAAAATGATAGATATTTATGGTGTACAACATGATGTTTCATATATGTATACATTGTGGAATGACACAAAAATCAAGCTAATTAACACATTCGTTTCCTCACATACTGATTTTATGGTGATGAGAACATGTTTCAAATCTACTCTGATAGCACATTTCAAGTACACAGTACATAGTTACCCACTGTGGTTGCCGTGCTGTTCAACATATCTCTAGAACTATTCGTATCTGAAATTTTGTATCATTAGACTAACATCTCCCAATCCCTCCCCGGCCCCTGCCTCGGGTAAGCAGCGTTCTGCTCTCTACGACTCTGAGTTCCACTTTTTTACATTGCACATAGAAGTGAGATCGTGCAGTATTTGTATTTCTGTGTTTGCTTTTTAAAACTTTATGATGTATTGATGTATTTTTTCAGACAGTGTCGGAGTCTGTCACCAAGGCTGGAGTACAGTGACACAAACACGGCTCACCACGGCCTCCACCTCCCGGGGTCAAGAGATCCTCCCACTTCAGCCTCCTGAGTAGCTAGGACTACAGGCGTCCAACACCACACCTGGCTAATTTTTGTATTTTTTGTAGAGATGGTTGATCTCCAACTCCTGGGCTCAACTCTTCCTCCTCCCTTCTCCTCCCAAAGTCCTGGGATTACAGGCCTGAGCCACTGTGTCTGGCCTTTGCTTTATTTCACACAGTAGAACATCCTCTAGGCTCATTCATGTTGCTAATGATAAGATTTCTTTCTTTTTCAAGGCTGAATAGGATTCTATTGGATATATGTACCTATATAGATAGATAGATAGATAGATAGATAGATAGACATTTATTATTATTGTTTTGGGGGGGATATGGTTTCGCTCGTGTTCCCCAGGCTGGAGTGCAGTGGCATGATTTCGGCTCACTACAACCTCTGCCTCCCAGGCTGAAGTGATTCTCCTGCCTCAGCTGAGATTAAAGGCATGTCCCATCATGTGCGGCCAATTTTGTGTTTCTAGGAGAGATGGGTTTTCACCATGTTGGCCAGGCTGGTCTCGAACTCCAACAATTCTACTTCAACTATTTATTGGATACAAATATTTATGTGTGAGAAACAAGATTTTCAAGAGTGAAAGATTTAAAAACGACTTAATTGTACATCAGTAAGAGGCTGGCTAACTAAATCAGAGTACGTTCATCCTTACAGAAGAATACTATGCAGCTAGAACAAAACCAAATGGAGGAAACTCTTCCAAATGGTAACTTGGAATGATGTTCAAGACTTATTGTAAAATAAGTTTACAGTAAGGTGTAAGGTACCTTATGGCAAAATTCTCTCAGAAATGTGTGTGTGTGGATTTCAAGTCATCCCAGTCCTAGAACATTGTGCTCTTTAGAGATGCCATACCTGTCTTTCCCTTTGTAATATCAAAGCAGTAATATCTTCTCTGGAGGCTTGTTGGGTGAATTGAATGGAAGAAAGTTAAGGAGGTACCAGAACCATTGCTGTTTCCCCTCCGTAGCCCTGCCACCCACTAAAGAAAGTTGGATGAGATTACTTAATGATTTCCCATTAAGTTGTATTTCCAAATATCATGATTACCATTTGAATGTAGTTGGTATGGAGCTTCGTGAGTGTGTGCTTCGTTTATTATGCATCACGTTCAGCTCCTTGTTATTTGCCTCCTAGTTATCATAGTAAAACTCTACTCCTCTACTCCGAGGAGCCCCTACCATCCGTATCGTCACTTTCCGGCCCAGCACTCTTCATGCTCGTTCGTTTAAAGCATTCTACATTGGACAAATGAATCTTGGAAGGCAAAAGCTACTGAATTTAGCGAGTTTGTGGAGGCGTTCCCACCGATCAGCCAGGTGGAGTTCCACACACCCGATGACTGCACAGCTCCTATAAGGCAGCAATATGCTGCAAACCCAGACGGCCACTCTTCTCACCCCTCGTCCCTTTGCTGTTCTGGATAATGAGGTCAATAGTCACCTAGGCAACTTGCAAAACTAACTGAAATGGAGAAAGGCCTTCCGGCTGGTGACTAGCCGAGGTCCACCTGGCCCCAATAAGCTGCTGAACAAGAAGGGCTGCCAGAAATTTCCCCCTAGGGAATTTGGTGGAGACGAAGACCTGCTCACTGGACAACGGTTCCTCCCAGGATACCCCCAAGCTGAAGAAGCGGGCTCTGAGCCACCCCCTTTCACCCTCCTTTTCCCCACCCTGGCCTGCTGAAGGTGCGCGTCAGGATGCGGACTACTGAGCCCTAAAGAAATAAGTCCTTCCACTTTGACCCCACGGAGGATTGCCTGTGCGGATCTTCAACGAGTCTACCAGTGTCTAGACACGGGAGCAGTTCTGTCTGGCACAGCAGCTCCCTCAAGGAAGACAAGAGTGAGGAGAAAGGAAACTCAAGTCTGACCATTCTGTCCTGGGAGACAAGAGGAGGATCTCATCTCTCATCTTTCCAAGCAAGGCAACGAGACTTTCTCTCATCTTTCCAAGCAAGGCAAGGAGACTTTTTCTCATGAGGAAACAAAAAGAAGTTGGAAGGAACGAAACCAGCCTGGAAGGTGAATTCCTAAGGATTGCCCATTGAAACTGACAAAATGGCCCTTGTTTGACGAGAGGAATGAGCAGAGCATTGATGTGGTCAAAAAGGACTCGAGTGAGACTTTCCCAGCATGTTTCTACCAAAGCTTTGTCTAAGTTTCGCAAAACACTCTCCTAATAAGCAGATGTTTGGCTCTTCAGAAAGTCAACATGCAAAATGCCTTGAGCGTCCCATAACACTGATGCCATGATGTTGCCTTTGGTCTGCCCTCCTTTTCCTTTGACTGGACCACTGCCATCTCTTGGTAGCCATCGCTTTGATGACGCTTTGTCTTCAGGATCATATTGGCAAAGCCATGTTCCAAATTCCGGTTACAATTTGTCAAACAGGTGCCCCAGGATCGTGATCCCTCCTGTTGAAAATTTCCACTGATAGCTCTCGTCGTCACTGCAGCTGATCTGGGCACAATGGTTTTCACAGCCACTGCAGGATTCATCTTCCACATCTTCTCATCTCTTCTTGAAACAAGCCATACCTCCGTAAAGAGTTGATTTCTTTGGGCTAGTGTCCTTAGAAGCTTTTCTTCAAACATCAATGATTTCTTCATTCTTCCACCCAAGCTTCACCGTCAATTGGATGTTTGCTCTTGCTGCAATTTTAGCGGAATTCAAGTTGCACTGATAGGAGGCCTTTTCAGTGGATGTCTCATCCTTCTTAGTGCCTCCAATGAGATCCAGTTCAGAAAGGTTGTAAGAAGTTAGTACATGTTTATTTTAGTGAAAACGAATTGAAATCCATGCATAGATTTCTCACCATGTACATTTTCTATGAACTTTCGGAAGACCCCCTGTACTGAATATTGCCCAAATCCTGGGAGAGAAGTGGATGCGGTCCACTTCCTGTCTTCAGTTTGCCCACAGTGGAGGAGTGCACAGAGCAGGGAAAGGCAGCCCCAGAGAGAGGCATGCCCTCCAGCATGCGGCAGACTGCTGGCCCAGTCCTGGCTCCATGGGTTGCTGTGTGGGCCCAGCAAGCTGACCAACCTCCCTGAACCTTAATTTAATCCTAGGTAGCCCAATTCCACTCGCTATTATAGGACTGCTGTGCAGGGACAGTCAATTAACTTAAGAAAAGGAACCTAGCTCCAAGGTTGGCAACCGGGAATTCCAGTTGATTCCATGGGCGGACCCCCTGAGGAATTCCCAAGCTGAAGTCTCGTGGAAGATGAGGTTCAGTGTGACTAGACTGAAGCACCAATCCAATGAAGGGGAAGTCCCACCCACTCTGCCCTGTGCCTGTATAAAGGTGAGGCGGGGCGGCCGCGCCACTCATTGAAGCCGCCAGTTGGGAGAGGAGCAGAGCCAGGCCGGTGCTCCCGAAGGCAGCAAGATGTTGCGAGCCACAGCTCCCTGCTGGTTCCCACCTGCATACCCAGAAGCTAAGAAGGTGGCCGAGGAGGCGGCCCACGAGGCAAGCCGCCATTTGGGAGAGGAGCAGAGCCAGGTCGGTGTTCCCGAAGGCAGCAAGATGTTGCGAGCCACAGCTCCCTGCTGGTTCCCACCTGCATGCCCAGAAGCCAAGAAGGTGGCCGAGGAGGCGGCCCTCGAGGCAAGCCGCCAGTTGGGAGAGGAGCAGAGCCAGGCCGGTGCTCCCGAAGGCAGCAAGATGTTGCGAGCCACAGCTCCCTGCTGGTTCCCACCTGCATACCCAGAAGCTAAGAAGGTGGCCGAGGAGGCGCCCCACGAGGCAAGCCGCCATTTGGGAGTGGAGCAGAGCCAGGTCGGTGTTCCCGAAGGCAGCAAGATGTTGCGAGCCACAGCTCCCTGCTGGTTCCCTCCTGCATACCCAGAAGCCAAGAAGGTGGCCGAGGAGGCGGCCCTCGAGGCGCCAGAATTCCCACTGCCCTCTCATCAGCCTGCCCAGAGCTTCGGGCTCTGCGTGCCCCAGATGCACAACCAGGCCTCAGCACTCGTGGACATCCGGGCGGAGCCCCAGAATAGGGGTCCGGCGGTGCCCCCAGCGTGGCCCAAGATGGCGACGGAGGCGTGGTACTTCCCCGCGCAGAGGGGGTCGGCCTGCTGCTTGCCAGCCGCCCCAAGGCTGACAGAGAGGCCCTGTGGAGTCCGCATCTCAGCCCCCAGGGAGAGGAAGAGGATCGCCCACTTTCCCAGCCCCTGCTTGGTCGCAGGTCGCACCGATGCCAAGAGAACCCGGGTGGCCGGCAGCAGCCAACGCTCCAATGGCTCCAGGGTCGGCACACAGCCACGGAAGACTGGTCGCAACAGACGGGGGAGGGCATGCAAGACCTCCACCACACTCAGCTCTAAGCGAATCGTCCGTCGTCCATCCTTACCGACTTGGAAGAAACCCATTATCCTCCGAAGGTCTCGCTGCCAAGTCCCCACCGTCATCCGCCGAGGCTATCTCCAACTGTTCACCAAAGAGTGTCTCAAGTTCTGCGCCTCCCAGCAGGAGGCCGAGGAGAAGGCGCTGAACGAGGAGAAGGTGGCCTACGACTGCAGCCCCAACAAGAACATGTACCTGAATGTGGTCCTGAACACCCTCAAGAGACTGAAGGGCCTGACCCCCAGCTCCATGCCGGGCCTCAGCAGGGCCGCCCTGTACAGCCGCCTCCAGGAGTTCCTGCTCACCCAGGACCAGCTCAAGGAGAACGGCTACCCCTTCCCGCTCCCCGAGCGGCCCGGAGGCGCCGTCCTCTTCACTGGCCAGGGGAAGGGGCCCGGCGACTCCTCCTGCAGGGTCTGCTGCCGTTGTGGCACCGACTACCTGGTGTCCTCCTCGGGCCGCTGTCTACGCGACCAGTTGTGTTATTATCACTGGGGGCGGGTCCGCTCCAGCCAAGTGGCTGGAGGCCGGGTTAGCCAGTACACCTGCTGTGCAGCTGCTCCTGGCTCAGTGGGCTGCCAGGTGGCGAAGCAGCACGTGCGGGACGGCCGCAAGGAGAGCCTCCATGGCTTCGTGAAGACCTTCAAGAAAGAGTTTTCCACAGACGCTTATCCAGGAATCTACGCCATGGACTGTGAGATGTGCTACACCACGCATGGCCTGGAGCTGACCCGCGTCACCGTGGTGGACGCCGACATGCAAGTGGTGTACGACACCTTCGTCAAGCCCGACAACGAGATCGTGGACTACAACACCAGGTTTTCCGGAGTGACCGAGGCCGACGTCGCCAAGACGAGCGTCACGTTGCCCGAAGTCCAAGCCATCCTGCTGAGCTTTTTCAGCGCCCAAACCATCCTCATCGGGCACAGCCTGGAGAGCGATCTGCTGGCCCTCAAGCTGATCCACAGCACCGTGGTGGACACGGCCGTGCTCTTCCCGCACTACCTGGGTTTCCCCTACAAGCGTTCCCTCAGGAATCTCGCGGCCGACTACCTGGGACAGATCATCCAGGACAGCCAGGACGGCCACAACTCCAGCGAGGACGCAAACGCCTGCCTGCAGCTGGCGATGTGGAAGGTTCGACAGCGCGCCCAGATCCAGCCACGCCACCGGTCCGCCTCTCCCGCCGCCCTGGCCTGTCCTGAGCCCCAGGCCTCTTCCCAAACTGACATCGATCCCGAGAGCTAGCCCTGTCCACCTCGCCGCAAAGCGAAAGAAACTGGAGCAGCCGGCGGCAGGAGAGGGCCAAAAGCCAAGACTAACCCCGACCCCGGACTCCCAGTCCCCCGGAGTCCCTGCCGCGGGCCGTCATCCCTGTCCCCATCCCTCTGCCCCTCCCAGACCTCTGTCCTTCCACCAATGGGCTCCCCGAGGCCCCAGCCGCCACTCCCAGTCCCCGGAGACCCTGCCGCCGCCCCTGGCGCCTATGCCCATCCCTCTGCCCCTCCCAGACCTCTGGCCTTCCACCACTAGCCTCCCCCAGCCCACCTGGACTTCCCCGGCCTCTGACATCAAGGCCAGCCCCCAGGCCCACCAGCCTCCTGATCGTCTTCGTTCTTGGGCCTCTTCCCCTTCTGTGGGGCTGTCTGAACCTCCCCTCCCCCACCCGATTTTTCCCCCGCCCCCGGGGCAGGCGCAGAATAAATGTCTGTATGAAGTTAAAAATTAAAAATAAAAAAAAAGCTAAAAACCACTCAAAGTCCTTTGCTTTTGAATGTGCGCTTACCTGGTTTTCTCTAGAGGCACCACTGTGAGGTGGCTCAAGCCCTTAGGCTCTGGAGTTAGACATCTGGGTTCCCATTCCAATTCCACCACTTACTAGCTTTGTCATATTGGACGCATAACTTTTTTGCGCTTCTACTTCTTGATCTTTCAAGTGTCATCAGAAGATAATTAGACACCCACACAATAGCAATGGGAGATTTTAACACCCCACCGTCAACATGAAACAGATCAACGAGACAGAAAGTTGAAAAGGATATCCAGGAACTGAACTTAGCTCTGCACCAAGCAGACCGAATAGACATCTACATTAACTCTCCACCCCAAATCAACAGAATATACATTCTTCTCAGCACCACATCACACTTATTCCAAAACTGACCACATAGTTGGAAGGAAAGCACTCCTCCGCAAATGCAAAAGAACAGAAATTACAACCAACTGTCTCTCAGACCACAGGGCAGTCAAACTGGACCTCAGGATGAAGAAACTCACTCAAAACCGCTCAACTACACGGAAACGGAGCAATCTGCTCCTGAGTGACTACTGGGTACATAGCGAAATGAAGACAGAATAAAGATGTTCTTTGAAACCAATGAGAACAAAGACACAACATACCAGAATCTCTGGGATACATTGAAAGCAGTGTGTAGAGGGAAACGTAGCATTAAATGCCCACAAGAGAAAGCAGGAAAGATCTAAAATGGACACCCTCACGTCCCAATTCAAAGAACCAGGGAAGCAAGAGCAAACACAATGCCTGAATCAGTCAGTCAACTTCCAACAGGGCTCCAAGAGAGATTGAACCACCATGCCTCTTTAAATCCACGTTTCTATTTGGAATCTTCAATGAGAGATGAGACACTAAGCAGCTAGTTTTGGTGGAATGGCTGATTTTGTCAATGTTTTCGGTGTGTGAGTGTGTGTGTGTGTGTATGTATAGATAACTAAATTAAACTGATAATCTGGATGCTTACATTTCCATTCATTTAATTTGTGTATGTGAGCCCACGCACACGTATATACACACACACTAACACTTCCAGAACACTGACTTAGTGAAGAACTGGATTTCCAGTGTGTCAGACAAATTTCAGAAAGCGCTGAAGAAGGGCATTTCTGATGGATTTCACCGTTCCTGGAATTTTATTTTCCTTTATAACTTAGAGTTCTTCTCTGGAGATTTAATAGATAAAAGTCTTTTGCAGTGTACGTTATTTCATTGTATTTTTATAATTTATTTAAATTGTCATTTTAAATTGACAAATAAAAATGATAGATATTTATGGTGTACAACATGATGTTTCATATATGTATACATTGTGGAATGACACAAAAATCAAGCTAATTAACACATTCGTTTCCTCACATACTGATTTTATGGTGATGAGAACATGTTTCAAATCTACTCTGATAGCACATTTCAAGTACACAGTACATAGTTACCCACTGTGGTTGCCGTGCTGTTCAACATATCTCTAGAACTATTCGTATCTGAAATTTTGTATCATTAGACTAACATCTCCCAATCCCTCCCCGGCCCCTGCCTCGGGTAAGCAGCGTTCTGCTCTCTACGACTCTGAGTTCCACTTTTTTACATTGCACATAGAAGTGAGATCGTGCAGTATTTGTATTTCTGTGTTTGCTTTTTAAAACTTTATGATGTATTGATGTATTTTTTCAGACAGTGTCGGAGTCTGTCACCAAGGCTGGAGTACAGTGACACAAACACGGCTCACCACGGCCTCCACCTCCCGGGGTCAAGAGATCCTCCCACTTCAGCCTCCTGAGTAGCTAGGACTACAGGCGTCCAACACCACACCTGGCTAATTTTTGTATTTTTTGTAGAGATGGTTGATCTCCAACTCCTGGGCTCAACTCTTCCTCCTCCCTTCTCCTCCCAAAGTCCTGGGATTACAGGCCTGAGCCACTGTGTCTGGCCTTTGCTTTATTTCACACAGTAGAACATCCTCTAGGCTCATTCATGTTGCTAATGATAAGATTTCTTTCTTTTTCAAGGCTGAATAGGATTCTATTGGATATATGTACCTATATAGATAGATAGATAGATAGATAGATAGATAGACATTTATTATTATTGTTTTGGGGGGGATATGGTTTCGCTCGTGTTCCCCAGGCTGGAGTGCAGTGGCATGATTTCGGCTCACTACAACCTCTGCCTCCCAGGCTGAAGTGATTCTCCTGCCTCAGCTGAGATTAAAGGCATGTCCCATCATGTGCGGCCAATTTTGTGTTTCTAGGAGAGATGGGTTTTCACCATGTTGGCCAGGCTGGTCTCGAACTCCAACAATTCTACTTCAACTATTTATTGGATACAAATATTTATGTGTGAGAAACAAGATTTTCAAGAGTGAAAGATTTAAAAACGACTTAATTGTACATCAGTAAGAGGCTGGCTAACTAAATCAGAGTACGTTCATCCTTACAGAAGAATACTATGCAGCTAGAACAAAACCAAATGGAGGAAACTCTTCCAAATGGTAACTTGGAATGATGTTCAAGACTTATTGTAAAATAAGTTTACAGTAAGGTGTAAGGTACCTTATGGCAAAATTCTCTCAGAAATGTGTGTGTGTGGATTTCAAGTCATCCCAGTCCTAGAACATTGTGCTCTTTAGAGATGCCATACCTGTCTTTCCCTTTGTAATATCAAAGCAGTAATATCTTCTCTGGAGGCTTGTTGGGTGAATTGAATGGAAGAAAGTTAAGGAGGTACCAGAACCATTGCTGTTTCCCCTCCGTAGCCCTGCCACCCACTAAAGAAAGTTGGATGAGATTACTTAATGATTTCCCATTAAGTTGTATTTCCAAATATCATGATTACCATTTGAATGTAGTTGGTATGGAGCTTCGTGAGTGTGTGCTTCGTTTATTATGCATCACGTTCAGCTCCTTGTTATTTGCCTCCTAGTTATCATAGTAAAACTCTACTCCTCTACTCCGAGGAGCCCCTACCATCCGTATCGTCACTTTCCGGCCCAGCACTCTTCATGCTCGTTCGTTTAAAGCATTCTACATTGGACAAATGAATCTTGGAAGGCAAAAGCTACTGAATTTAGCGAGTTTGTGGAGGCGTTCCCACCGATCAGCCAGGTGGAGTTCCACACACCCGATGACTGCACAGCTCCTATAAGGCAGCAATATGCTGCAAACCCAGACGGCCACTCTTCTCACCCCTCGTCCCTTTGCTGTTCTGGATAATGAGGTCAATAGTCACCTAGGCAACTTGCAAAACTAACTGAAATGGAGAAAGGCCTTCCGGCTGGTGACTAGCCGAGGTCCACCTGGCCCCAATAAGCTGCTGAACAAGAAGGGCTGCCAGAAATTTCCCCCTAGGGAATTTGGTGGAGACGAAGACCTGCTCACTGGACAACGGTTCCTCCCAGGATACCCCCAAGCTGAAGAAGCGGGCTCTGAGCCACCCCCTTTCACCCTCCTTTTCCCCACCCTGGCCTGCTGAAGGTGCGCGTCAGGATGCGGACTACTGAGCCCTAAAGAAATAAGTCCTTCCACTTTGACCCCACGGAGGATTGCCTGTGCGGATCTTCAACGAGTCTACCAGTGTCTAGACACGGGAGCAGTTCTGTCTGGCACAGCAGCTCCCTCAAGGAAGACAAGAGTGAGGAGAAAGGAAACTCAAGTCTGACCATTCTGTCCTGGGAGACAAGAGGAGGATCTCATCTCTCATCTTTCCAAGCAAGGCAACGAGACTTTCTCTCATCTTTCCAAGCAAGGCAAGGAGACTTTTTCTCATGAGGAAACAAAAAGAAGTTGGAAGGAACGAAACCAGCCTGGAAGGTGAATTCCTAAGGATTGCCCATTGAAACTGACA
Organism: Pongo pygmaeus; assembly: GCF_028885625.2. Lineage (NCBI taxonomy): Eukaryota > Metazoa > Chordata > Mammalia > Primates > Hominidae > Pongo > Pongo pygmaeus. The sequence continues at coordinate 54,782,076 of NC_072380.2, forward strand.
AAATGGCCCTTGTTTGACGAGAGGAATGAGCAGAGCATTGATGTGGTCAAAAAGGACTCGAGTGAGACTTTCCCAGCATGTTTCTACCAAAGCTTTGTCTAAGTTTCGCAAAACACTCTCCTAATAAGCAGATGTTTGGCTCTTCAGAAAGTCAACATGCAAAATGCCTTGAGCGTCCCATAACACTGATGCCATGATGTTGCCTTTGGTCTGCCCTCCTTTTCCTTTGACTGGACCACTGCCATCTCTTGGTAGCCATCGCTTTGATGACGCTTTGTCTTCAGGATCATATTGGCAAAGCCATGTTCCAAATTCCGGTTACAATTTGTCAAACAGGTGCCCCAGGATCGTGATCCCTCCTGTTGAAAATTTCCACTGATAGCTCTCGTCGTCACTGCAGCTGATCTGGGCACAATGGTTTTCACAGCCACTGCAGGATTCATCTTCCACATCTTCTCATCTCTTCTTGAAACAAGCCATACCTCCGTAAAGAGTTGATTTCTTTGGGCTAGTGTCCTTAGAAGCTTTTCTTCAAACATCAATGATTTCTTCATTCTTCCACCCAAGCTTCACCGTCAATTGGATGTTTGCTCTTGCTGCAATTTTAGCGGAATTCAAGTTGCACTGATAGGAGGCCTTTTCAGTGGATGTCTCATCCTTCTTAGTGCCTCCAATGAGATCCAGTTCAGAAAGGTTGTAAGAAGTTAGTACATGTTTATTTTAGTGAAAACGAATTGAAATCCATGCATAGATTTCTCACCATGTACATTTTCTATGAACTTTCGGAAGACCCCCTGTACTGAATATTGCCCAAATCCTGGGAGAGAAGTGGATGCGGTCCACTTCCTGTCTTCAGTTTGCCCACAGTGGAGGAGTGCACAGAGCAGGGAAAGGCAGCCCCAGAGAGAGGCATGCCCTCCAGCATGCGGCAGACTGCTGGCCCAGTCCTGGCTCCATGGGTTGCTGTGTGGGCCCAGCAAGCTGACCAACCTCCCTGAACCTTAATTTAATCCTAGGTAGCCCAATTCCACTCGCTATTATAGGACTGCTGTGCAGGGACAGTCAATTAACTTAAGAAAAGGAACCTAGCTCCAAGGTTGGCAACCGGGAATTCCAGTTGATTCCATGGGCGGACCCCCTGAGGAATTCCCAAGCTGAAGTCTCGTGGAAGATGAGGTTCAGTGTGACTAGACTGAAGCACCAATCCAATGAAGGGGAAGTCCCACCCACTCTGCCCTGTGCCTGTATAAAGGTGAGGCGGGGCGGCCGCGCCACTCATTGAAGCCGCCAGTTGGGAGAGGAGCAGAGCCAGGCCGGTGCTCCCGAAGGCAGCAAGATGTTGCGAGCCACAGCTCCCTGCTGGTTCCCACCTGCATACCCAGAAGCTAAGAAGGTGGCCGAGGAGGCGGCCCACGAGGCAAGCCGCCATTTGGGAGAGGAGCAGAGCCAGGTCGGTGTTCCCGAAGGCAGCAAGATGTTGCGAGCCACAGCTCCCTGCTGGTTCCCACCTGCATGCCCAGAAGCCAAGAAGGTGGCCGAGGAGGCGGCCCTCGAGGCAAGCCGCCAGTTGGGAGAGGAGCAGAGCCAGGCCGGTGCTCCCGAAGGCAGCAAGATGTTGCGAGCCACAGCTCCCTGCTGGTTCCCACCTGCATACCCAGAAGCTAAGAAGGTGGCCGAGGAGGCGCCCCACGAGGCAAGCCGCCATTTGGGAGTGGAGCAGAGCCAGGTCGGTGTTCCCGAAGGCAGCAAGATGTTGCGAGCCACAGCTCCCTGCTGGTTCCCTCCTGCATACCCAGAAGCCAAGAAGGTGGCCGAGGAGGCGGCCCTCGAGGCTCCAGAATTCCCACTGCCCTCTCATCAGCCTGCCCAGAGCTTCGGGCTCTGCGTGCCCCAGATGCACAACCAGGCCTCAGCACTCGTGGACATCCGGGCGGAGCCCCAGAATAGGGGTCCGGCGGTGCCCCCAGCGTGGCCCAAGATGGCGACGGAGGCGTGGTACTTCCCCGCGCAGAGGGGGTCGGCCTGCTGCTTGCCAGCCGCCCCAAGGCTGACAGAGAGGCCCTGTGGAGTCCGCATCTCAGCCCCCAGGGAGAGGAAGAGGATCGCCCACTTTCCCAGCCCCTGCTTGGTCGCAGGTCGCACCGATGCCAAGAGAACCCGGGTGGCCGGCAGCAGCCAACGCTCCAATGGCTCCAGGGTCGGCACACAGCCACGGAAGACTGGTCGCAACAGACGGGGGAGGGCATGCAAGACCTCCACCACACTCAGCTCTAAGCGAATCGTCCGTCGTCCATCCTTACCGACTTGGAAGAAACCCATTATCCTCCGAAGGTCTCGCTGCCAAGTCCCCACCGTCATCCGCCGAGGCTATCTCCAACTGTTCACCAAAGAGTGTCTCAAGTTCTGCGCCTCCCAGCAGGAGGCCGAGGAGAAGGCGCTGAACGAGGAGAAGGTGGCCTACGACTGCAGCCCCAACAAGAACATGTACCTGAATGTGGTCCTGAACACCCTCAAGAGACTGAAGGGCCTGACCCCCAGCTCCATGCCGGGCCTCAGCAGGGCCGCCCTGTACAGCCGCCTCCAGGAGTTCCTGCTCACCCAGGACCAGCTCAAGGAGAACGGCTACCCCTTCCCGCTCCCCGAGCGGCCCGGAGGCGCCGTCCTCTTCACTGGCCAGGGGAAGGGGCCCGGCGACTCCTCCTGCAGGGTCTGCTGCCGTTGTGGCACCGACTACCTGGTGTCCTCCTCGGGCCGCTGTCTACGCGACCAGTTGTGTTATTATCACTGGGGGCGGGTCCGCTCCAGCCAAGTGGCTGGAGGCCGGGTTAGCCAGTACACCTGCTGTGCAGCTGCTCCTGGCTCAGTGGGCTGCCAGGTGGCGAAGCAGCACGTGCGGGACGGCCGCAAGGAGAGCCTCCATGGCTTCGTGAAGACCTTCAAGAAAGAGTTTTCCACAGACGCTTATCCAGGAATCTACGCCATGGACTGTGAGATGTGCTACACCACGCATGGCCTGGAGCTGACCCGCGTCACCGTGGTGGACGCCGACATGCAAGTGGTGTACGACACCTTCGTCAAGCCCGACAACGAGATCGTGGACTACAACACCAGGTTTTCCGGAGTGACCGAGGCCGACGTCGCCAAGACGAGCGTCACGTTGCCCGAAGTCCAAGCCATCCTGCTGAGCTTTTTCAGCGCCCAAACCATCCTCATCGGGCACAGCCTGGAGAGCGATCTGCTGGCCCTCAAGCTGATCCACAGCACCGTGGTGGACACGGCCGTGCTCTTCCCGCACTACCTGGGTTTCCCCTACAAGCGTTCCCTCAGGAATCTCGCGGCCGACTACCTGGGACAGATCATCCAGGACAGCCAGGACGGCCACAACTCCAGCGAGGACGCAAACGCCTGCCTGCAGCTGGCGATGTGGAAGGTTCGACAGCGCGCCCAGATCCAGCCACGCCACCGGTCCGCCTCTCCCGCCGCCCTGGCCTGTCCTGAGCCCCAGGCCTCTTCCCAAACTGACATCGATCCCGAGAGCTAGCCCTGTCCACCTCGCCGCAAAGCGAAAGAAACTGGAGCAGCCGGCGGCAGGAGAGGGCCAAAAGCCAAGACTAACCCCGACCCCGGACTCCCAGTCCCCCGGAGTCCCTGCCGCGGGCCGTCATCCCTGTCCCCATCCCTCTGCCCCTCCCAGACCTCTGTCCTTCCACCAATGGGCTCCCCGAGGCCCCAGCCGCCACTCCCAGTCCCCGGAGACCCTGCCGCCGCCCCTGGCGCCTATGCCCATCCCTCTGCCCCTCCCAGACCTCTGGCCTTCCACCACTAGCCTCCCCCAGCCCACCTGGACTTCCCCGGCCTCTGACATCAAGGCCAGCCCCCAGGCCCACCAGCCTCCTGATCGTCTTCGTTCTTGGGCCTCTTCCCCTTCTGTGGGGCTGTCTGAACCTCCCCTCCCCCACCCGATTTTTCCCCCGCCCCCGGGGCAGGCGCAGAATAAATGTCTGTATGAAGTTAAAAATTAAAAATAAAAAAAAAGCTAAAAACCACTCAAAGTCCTTTGCTTTTGAATGTGCGCTTACCTGGTTTTCTCTAGAGGCACCACTGTGAGGTGGCTCAAGCCCTTAGGCTCTGGAGTTAGACATCTGGGTTCCCATTCCAATTCCACCACTTACTAGCTTTGTCATATTGGACGCATAACTTTTTTGCGCTTCTACTTCTTGATCTTTCAAGTGTCATCAGAAGATAATTAGACACCCACACAATAGCAATGGGAGATTTTAACACCCCACCGTCAACATGAAACAGATCAACGAGACAGAAAGTTGAAAAGGATATCCAGGAACTGAACTTAGCTCTGCACCAAGCAGACCGAATAGACATCTACATTAACTCTCCACCCCAAATCAACAGAATATACATTCTTCTCAGCACCACATCACACTTATTCCAAAACTGACCACATAGTTGGAAGGAAAGCACTCCTCCGCAAATGCAAAAGAACAGAAATTACAACCAACTGTCTCTCAGACCACAGGGCAGTCAAACTGGACCTCAGGATGAAGAAACTCACTCAAAACCGCTCAACTACACGGAAACGGAGCAATCTGCTCCTGAGTGACTACTGGGTACATAGCGAAATGAAGACAGAATAAAGATGTTCTTTGAAACCAATGAGAACAAAGACACAACATACCAGAATCTCTGGGATACATTGAAAGCAGTGTGTAGAGGGAAACGTAGCATTAAATGCCCACAAGAGAAAGCAGGAAAGATCTAAAATGGACACCCTCACGTCCCAATTCAAAGAACCAGGGAAGCAAGAGCAAACACAATGCCTGAATCAGTCAGTCAACTTCCAACAGGGCTCCAAGAGAGATTGAACCACCATGCCTCTTTAAATCCACGTTTCTATTTGGAATCTTCAATGAGAGATGAGACACTAAGCAGCTAGTTTTGGTGGAATGGCTGATTTTGTCAATGTTTTCGGTGTGTGAGTGTGTGTGTGTGTGTATGTATAGATAACTAAATTAAACTGATAATCTGGATGCTTACATTTCCATTCATTTAATTTGTGTATGTGAGCCCACGCACACGTATATACACACACACTAACACTTCCAGAACACTGACTTAGTGAAGAACTGGATTTCCAGTGTGTCAGACAAATTTCAGAAAGCGCTGAAGAAGGGCATTTCTGATGGATTTCACCGTTCCTGGAATTTTATTTTCCTTTATAACTTAGAGTTCTTCTCTGGAGATTTAATAGATAAAAGTCTTTTGCAGTGTACGTTATTTCATTGTATTTTTATAATTTATTTAAATTGTCATTTTAAATTGACAAATAAAAATGATAGATATTTATGGTGTACAACATGATGTTTCATATATGTATACATTGTGGAATGACACAAAAATCAAGCTAATTAACACATTCGTTTCCTCACATACTGATTTTATGGTGATGAGAACATGTTTCAAATCTACTCTGATAGCACATTTCAAGTATACAGTACATAGTTACCCACTGTGGTTGCCGTGCTGTTCAACATATCTCTAGAACTATTCGTATCTGAAATTTTGTATCATTAGACTAACATCTCCCAATCCCTCCCCGGCCCCTGCCTCGGGTAAGCAGCGTTCTGCTCTCTACGACTCTGAGTTCCACTTTTTTACATTGCACATAGAAGTGAGATCGTGCAGTATTTGTATTTCTGTGTTTGCTTTTTAAAACTTTATGATGTATTGATGTATTTTTTCAGACAGTGTCGGAGTCTGTCACCAAGGCTGGAGTACAGTGACACAAACACGGCTCACCACGGCCTCCACCTCCCGGGGTCAAGAGATCCTCCCACTTCAGCCTCCTGAGTAGCTAGGACTACAGGCGTCCAACACCACACCTGGCTAATTTTTGTATTTTTTGTAGAGATGGTTGATCTCCAACTCCTGGGCTCAACTCTTCCTCCTCCCTTCTCCTCCCAAAGTCCTGGGATTACAGGCCTGAGCCACTGTGTCTGGCCTTTGCTTTATTTCACACAGTAGAACATCCTCTAGGCTCATTCATGTTGCTAATGATAAGATTTCTTTCTTTTTCAAGGCTGAATAGGATTCTATTGGATATATGTACCTATATAGATAGATAGATAGATAGATAGATAGACATTTATTATTATTGTTTTGGGGGGGATATGGTTTCGCTCGTGTTCCCCAGGCTGGAGTGCAGTGGCATGATTTCGGCTCACTACAACCTCTGCCTCCCAGGCTGAAGTGATTCTCCTGCCTCAGCTGAGATTAAAGGCATGTCCCATCATGTGCGGCCAATTTTGTGTTTCTAGGAGAGATGGGTTTTCACCATGTTGGCCAGGCTGGTCTCGAACTCCAACAATTCTACTTCAACTATTTATTGGATACAAATATTTATGTGTGAGAAACAAGATTTTCAAGAGTGAAAGATTTAAAAACGACTTAATTGTACATCAGTAAGAGGCTGGCTAACTAAATCAGAGTACGTTCATCCTTACAGAAGAATACTATGCAGCTAGAACAAAACCAAATGGAGGAAACTCTTCCAAATGGTAACTTGGAATGATGTTCAAGACTTATTGTAAAATAAGTTTACAGTAAGGTGTAAGGTACCTTATGGCAAAATTCTCTCAGAAATGTGTGTGTGTGGATTTCAAGTCATCCCAGTCCTAGAACATTGTGCTCTTTAGAGATGCCATACCTGTCTTTCCCTTTGTAATATCAAAGCAGTAATATCTTCTCTGGAGGCTTGTTGGGTGAATTGAATGGAAGAAAGTTAAGGAGGTACCAGAACCATTGCTGTTTCCCCTCCGTAGCCCTGCCACCCACTAAAGAAAGTTGGATGAGATTACTTAATGATTTCCCATTAAGTTGTATTTCCAAATATCATGATTACCATTTGAATGTAGTTGGTATGGAGCTTCGTGAGTGTGTGCTTCGTTTATTATGCATCACGTTCAGCTCCTTGTTATTTGCCTCCTAGTTATCATAGTAAAACTCTACTCCTCTACTCCGAGGAGCCCCTACCATCCGTATCGTCACTTTCCGGCCCAGCACTCTTCATGCTCGTTCGTTTAAAGCATTCTACATTGGACAAATGAATCTTGGAAGGCAAAAGCTACTGAATTTAGCGAGTTTGTGGAGGCGTTCCCACCGATCAGCCAGGTGGAGTTCCACACACCCGATGACTGCACAGCTCCTATAAGGCAGCAATATGCTGCAAACCCAGACGGCCACTCTTCTCACCCCTCGTCCCTTTGCTGTTCTGGATAATGAGGTCAATAGTCACCTAGGCAACTTGCAAAACTAACTGAAATGGAGAAAGGCCTTCCGGCTGGTGACTAGCCGAGGTCCACCTGGCCCCAATAAGCTGCTGAACAAGAAGGGCTGCCAGAAATTTCCCCCTAGGGAATTTGGTGGAGACGAAGACCTGCTCACTGGACAACGGTTCCTCCCAGGATACCCCCAAGCTGAAGAAGCGGGCTCTGAGCCACCCCCTTTCACCCTCCTTTTCCCCACCCTGGCCTGCTGAAGGTGCGCGTCAGGATGCGGACTACTGAGCCCTAAAGAAATAAGTCCTTCCACTTTGACCCCACGGAGGATTGCCTGTGCGGATCTTCAACGAGTCTACCAGTGTCTAGACACGGGAGCAGTTCTGTCTGGCACAGCAGCTCCCTCAAGGAAGACAAGAGTGAGGAGAAAGGAAACTCAAGTCTGACCATTCTGTCCTGGGAGACAAGAGGAGGATCTCATCTCTCATCTTTCCAAGCAAGGCAACGAGACTTTCTCTCATCTTTCCAAGCAAGGCAAGGAGACTTTTTCTCATGAGGAAACAAAAAGAAGTTGGAAGGAACGAAACCAGCCTGGAAGGTGAATTCCTAAGGATTGCCCATTGAAACTGACAAAATGGCCCTTGTTTGACGAGAGGAATGAGCAGAGCATTGATGTGGTCAAAAAGGACTCGAGTGAGACTTTCCCAGCATGTTTCTACCAAAGCTTTGTCTAAGTTTCGCAAAACACTCTCCTAATAAGCAGATGTTTGGCTCTTCAGAAAGTCAACATGCAAAATGCCTTGAGCGTCCCATAACACTGATGCCATGATGTTGCCTTTGGTCTGCCCTCCTTTTCCTTTGACTGGACCACTGCCATCTCTTGGTAGCCATCGCTTTGATGACGCTTTGTCTTCAGGATCATATTGGCAAAGCCATGTTCCAAATTCCGGTTACAATTTGTCAAACAGGTGCCCCAGGATCGTGATCCCTCCTGTTGAAAATTTCCACTGATAGCTCTCGTCGTCACTGCAGCTGATCTGGGCACAATGGTTTTCACAGCCACTGCAGGATTCATCTTCCACATCTTCTCATCTCTTCTTGAAACAAGCCATACCTCCGTAAAGAGTTGATTTCTTTGGGCTAGTGTCCTTAGAAGCTTTTCTTCAAACATCAATGATTTCTTCATTCTTCCACCCAAGCTTCACCGTCAATTGGATGTTTGCTCTTGCTGCAATTTTAGCGGAATTCAAGTTGCACTGATAGGAGGCCTTTTCAGTGGATGTCTCATCCTTCTTAGTGCCTCCAATGAGATCCAGTTCAGAAAGGTTGTAAGAAGTTAGTACATGTTTATTTTAGTGAAAACGAATTGAAATCCATGCATAGATTTCTCACCATGTACATTTTCTATGAACTTTCGGAAGACCCCCTGTACTGAATATTGCCCAAATCCTGGGAGAGAAGTGGATGCGGTCCACTTCCTGTCTTCAGTTTGCCCACAGTGGAGGAGTGCACAGAGCAGGGAAAGGCAGCCCCAGAGAGAGGCATGCCCTCCAGCATGCGGCAGACTGCTGGCCCAGTCCTGGCTCCATGGGTTGCTGTGTGGGCCCAGCAAGCTGACCAACCTCCCTGAACCTTAATTTAATCCTAGGTAGCCCAATTCCACTCGCTATTATAGGACTGCTGTGCAGGGACAGTCAATTAACTTAAGAAAAGGAACCTAGCTCCAAGGTTGGCAACCGGGAATTCCAGTTGATTCCATGGGCGGACCCCCTGAGGAATTCCCAAGCTGAAGTCTCGTGGAAGATGAGGTTCAGTGTGACTAGACTGAAGCACCAATCCAATGAAGGGGAAGTCCCACCCACTCTGCCCTGTGCCTGTATAAAGGTGAGGCGGGGCGGCCGCGCCACTCATTGAAGCCGCCAGTTGGGAGAGGAGCAGAGCCAGGCCGGTGCTCCCGAAGGCAGCAAGATGTTGCGAGCCACAGCTCCCTGCTGGTTCCCACCTGCATACCCAGAAGCTAAGAAGGTGGCCGAGGAGGCGGCCCACGAGGCAAGCCGCCATTTGGGAGAGGAGCAGAGCCAGGTCGGTGTTCCCGAAGGCAGCAAGATGTTGCGAGCCACAGCTCCCTGCTGGTTCCCACCTGCATGCCCAGAAGCCAAGAAGGTGGCCGAGGAGGCGGCCCTCGAGGCAAGCCGCCAGTTGGGAGAGGAGCAGAGCCAGGCCGGTGCTCCCGAAGGCAGCAAGATGTTGCGAGCCACAGCTCCCTGCTGGTTCCCACCTGCATACCCAGAAGCTAAGAAGGTGGCCGAGGAGGCGCCCCACGAGGCAAGCCGCCATTTGGGAGTGGAGCAGAGCCAGGTCGGTGTTCCCGAAGGCAGCAAGATGTTGCGAGCCACAGCTCCCTGCTGGTTCCCTCCTGCATACCCAGAAGCCAAGAAGGTGGCCGAGGAGGCGGCCCTCGAGGCTCCAGAATTCCCACTGCCCTCTCATCAGCCTGCCCAGAGCTTCGGGCTCTGCGTGCCCCAGATGCACAACCAGGCCTCAGCACTCGTGGACATCCGGGCGGAGCCCCAGAATAGGGGTCCGGCGGTGCCCCCAGCGTGGCCCAAGATGGCGACGGAGGCGTGGTACTTCCCCGCGCAGAGGGGGTCGGCCTGCTGCTTGCCAGCCGCCCCAAGGCTGACAGAGAGGCCCTGTGGAGTCCGCATCTCAGCCCCCAGGGAGAGGAAGAGGATCGCCCACTTTCCCAGCCCCTGCTTGGTCGCAGGTCGCACCGATGCCAAGAGAACCCGGGTGGCCGGCAGCAGCCAACGCTCCAATGGCTCCAGGGTCGGCACACAGCCACGGAAGACTGGTCGCAACAGACGGGGGAGGGCATGCAAGACCTCCACCACACTCAGCTCTAAGCGAATCGTCCGTCGTCCATCCTTACCGACTTGGAAGAAACCCATTATCCTCCGAAGGTCTCGCTGCCAAGTCCCCACCGTCATCCGCCGAGGCTATCTCCAACTGTTCACCAAAGAGTGTCTCAAGTTCTGCGCCTCCCAGCAGGAGGCCGAGGAGAAGGCGCTGAACGAGGAGAAGGTGGCCTACGACTGCAGCCCCAACAAGAACATGTACCTGAATGTGGTCCTGAACACCCTCAAGAGACTGAAGGGCCTGACCCCCAGCTCCATGCCGGGCCTCAGCAGGGCCGCCCTGTACAGCCGCCTCCAGGAGTTCCTGCTCACCCAGGACCAGCTCAAGGAGAACGGCTACCCCTTCCCGCTCCCCGAGCGGCCCGGAGGCGCCGTCCTCTTCACTGGCCAGGGGAAGGGGCCCGGCGACTCCTCCTGCAGGGTCTGCTGCCGTTGTGGCACCGACTACCTGGTGTCCTCCTCGGGCCGCTGTCTACGCGACCAGTTGTGTTATTATCACTGGGGGCGGGTCCGCTCCAGCCAAGTGGCTGGAGGCCGGGTTAGCCAGTACACCTGCTGTGCAGCTGCTCCTGGCTCAGTGGGCTGCCAGGTGGCGAAGCAGCACGTGCGGGACGGCCGCAAGGAGAGCCTCCATGGCTTCGTGAAGACCTTCAAGAAAGAGTTTTCCACAGACGCTTATCCAGGAATCTACGCCATGGACTGTGAGATGTGCTACACCACGCATGGCCTGGAGCTGACCCGCGTCACCGTGGTGGACGCCGACATGCAAGTGGTGTACGACACCTTCGTCAAGCCCGACAACGAGATCGTGGACTACAACACCAGGTTTTCCGGAGTGACCGAGGCCGACGTCGCCAAGACGAGCGTCACGTTGCCCGAAGTCCAAGCCATCCTGCTGAGCTTTTTCAGCGCCCAAACCATCCTCATCGGGCACAGCCTGGAGAGCGATCTGCTGGCCCTCAAGCTGATCCACAGCACCGTGGTGGACACGGCCGTGCTCTTCCCGCACTACCTGGGTTTCCCCTACAAGCGTTCCCTCAGGAATCTCGCGGCCGACTACCTGGGACAGATCATCCAGGACAGCCAGGACGGCCACAACTCCAGCGAGGACGCAAACGCCTGCCTGCAGCTGGCGATGTGGAAGGTTCGACAGCGCGCCCAGATCCAGCCACGCCACCGGTCCGCCTCTCCCGCCGCCCTGGCCTGTCCTGAGCCCCAGGCCTCTTCCCAAACTGACATCGATCCCGAGAGCTAGCCCTGTCCACCTCGCCGCAAAGCGAAAGAAACTGGAGCAGCCGGCGGCAGGAGAGGGCCAAAAGCCAAGACTAACCCCGACCCCGGACTCCCAGTCCCCCGGAGTCCCTGCCGCGGGCCGTCATCCCTGTCCCCATCCCTCTGCCCCTCCCAGACCTCTGTCCTTCCACCAATGGGCTCCCCGAGGCCCCAGCCGCCACTCCCAGTCCCCGGAGACCCTGCCGCCGCCCCTGGCGCCTATGCCCATCCCTCTGCCCCTCCCAGACCTCTGGCCTTCCACCACTAGCCTCCCCCAGCCCACCTGGACTTCCCCGGCCTCTGACATCAAGGCCAGCCCCCAGGCCCACCAGCCTCCTGATCGTCTTCGTTCTTGGGCCTCTTCCCCTTCTGTGGGGCTGTCTGAACCTCCCCTCCCCCACCCGATTTTTCCCCCGCCCCCGGGGCAGGCGCAGAATAAATGTCTGTATGAAGTTAAAAATTAAAAATAAAAAAAAAGCTAAAAACCACTCAAAGTCCTTTGCTTTTGAATGTGCGCTTACCTGGTTTTCTCTAGAGGCACCACTGTGAGGTGGCTCAAGCCCTTAGGCTCTGGAGTTAGACATCTGGGTTCCCATTCCAATTCCACCACTGACTAGCTTTGTCATATTGGACGCATAACTTTTTTGCGCTTCTACTTCTTGATCTTTCAAGTGTCATCAGAAGATAATTAGACACCCACACAATAGCAATGGGAGATTTTAACACCCCACCGTCAACATGAAACAGATCAACGAGACAGAAAGTTGAAAAGGATATCCAGGAACTGAACTTAGCTCTGCACCAAGCAGACCGAATAGACATCTACATTAACTCTCCACCCCAAATCAACAGAATATACATTCTTCTCAGCACCACATCACACTTATTCCAAAACTGACCACATAGTTGGAAGGAAAGCACTCCTCCGCAAATGCAAAAGAACAGAAATTACAACCAACTGTCTCTCAGACCACAGGGCAGTCAAACTGGACCTCAGGATGAAGAAACTCACTCAAAACCGCTCAACTACACGGAAACGGAGCAATCTGCTCCTGAGTGACTACTGGGTACATAGCGAAATGAAGACAGAATAAAGATGTTCTTTGAAACCAATGAGAACAAAGACACAACATACCAGAATCTCTGGGATACATTGAAAGCAGTGTGTAGAGGGAAACGTAGCATTAAATGCCCACAAGAGAAAGCAGGAAAGATCTAAAATGGACACCCTCACGTCCCAATTCAAAGAACCAGGGAAGCAAGAGCAAACACAATGCCTGAATCAGTCAGTCAACTTCCAACAGGGCTCCAAGAGAGATTGAACCACCATGCCTCTTTAAATCCACGTTTCTATTTGGAATCTTCAATGAGAGATGAGACACTAAGCAGCTAGTTTTGGTGGAATGGCTGATTTTGTCAATGTTTTCGGTGTGTGAGTGTGTGTGTGTGTGTATGTATAGATAACTAAATTAAACTGATAATCTGGATGCTTACATTTCCATTCATTTAATTTGTGTATGTGAGCCCACGCACACGTATATACACACACACTAACACTTCCAGAACACTGACTTAGTGAAGAACTGGATTTCCAGTGTGTCAGACAAATTTCAGAAAGCGCTGAAGAAGGGCATTTCTGATGGATTTCACCGTTCCTGGAATTTTATTTTCCTTTATAACTTAGAGTTCTTCTCTGGAGATTTAATAGATAAAAGTCTTTTGCAGTGTACGTTATTTCATTGTATTTTTATAATTTATTTAAATTGTCATTTTAAATTGACAAATAAAAATGATAGATATTTATGGTGTACAACATGATGTTTCATATATGTATACATTGTGGAATGACACAAAAATCAAGCTAATTAACACATTCGTTTCCTCACATACTGATTTTATGGTGATGAGAACATGTTTCAAATCTACTCTGATAGCACATTTCAAGTATACAGTACATAGTTACCCACTGTGGTTGCCGTGCTGTTCAACATATCTCTAGAACTATTCGTATCTGAAATTTTGTATCATTAGACTAACATCTCCCAATCCCTCCCCGGCCCCTGCCTCGGGTAAGCAGCGTTCTGCTCTCTACGACTCTGAGTTCCACTTTTTTACATTGCACATAGAAGTGAGATCGTGCAGTATTTGTATTTCTGTGTTTGCTTTTTAAAACTTTATGATGTATTGATGTATTTTTTCAGACAGTGTCGGAGTCTGTCACCAAGGCTGGAGTACAGTGACACAAACACGGCTCACCACGGCCTCCACCTCCCGGGGTCAAGAGATCCTCCCACTTCAGCCTCCTGAGTAGCTAGGACTACAGGCGTCCAACACCACACCTGGCTAATTTTTGTATTTTTTGTAGAGATGGTTGATCTCCAACTCCTGGGCTCAACTCTTCCTCCTCCCTTCTCCTCCCAAAGTCCTGGGATTACAGGCCTGAGCCACTGTGTCTGGCCTTTGCTTTATTTCACACAGTAGAACATCCTCTAGGCTCATTCATGTTGCTAATGATAAGATTTCTTTCTTTTTCAAGGCTGAATAGGATTCTATTGGATATATGTACCTATATAGATAGATAGATAGATAGATAGATAGACATTTATTATTATTGTTTTGGGGGGGATATGGTTTCGCTCGTGTTCCCCAGGCTGGAGTGCAGTGGCATGATTTCGGCTCACTACAACCTCTGCCTCCCAGGCTGAAGTGATTCTCCTGCCTCAGCTGAGATTAAAGGCATGTCCCATCATGTGCGGCCAATTTTGTGTTTCTAGGAGAGATGGGTTTTCACCATGTTGGCCAGGCTGGTCTCGAACTCCAACAATTCTACTTCAACTATTTATTGGATACAAATATTTATGTGTGAGAAACAAGATTTTCAAGAGTGAAAGATTTAAAAACGACTTAATTGTACATCAGTAAGAGGCTGGCTAACTAAATCAGAGTACGTTCATCCTTACAGAAGAATACTATGCAGCTAGAACAAAACCAAATGGAGGAAACTCTTCCAAATGGTAACTTGGAATGATGTTCAAGACTTATTGTAAAATAAGTTTACAGTAAGGTGTAAGGTACCTTATGGCAAAATTCTCTCAGAAATGTGTGTGTGTGGATTTCAAGTCATCCCAGTCCTAGAACATTGTGCTCTTTAGAGATGCCATACCTGTCTTTCCCTTTGTAATATCAAAGCAGTAATATCTTCTCTGGAGGCTTGTTGGGTGAATTGAATGGAAGAAAGTTAAGGAGGTACCAGAACCATTGCTGTTTCCCCTCCGTAGCCCTGCCACCCACTAAAGAAAGTTGGATGAGATTACTTAATGATTTCCCATTAAGTTGTATTTCCAAATATCATGATTACCATTTGAATGTAGTTGGTATGGAGCTTCGTGAGTGTGTGCTTCGTTTATTATGCATCACGTTCAGCTCCTTGTTATTTGCCTCCTAGTTATCATAGTAAAACTCTACTCCTCTACTCCGAGGAGCCCCTACCATCCGTATCGTCACTTTCCGGCCCAGCACTCTTCATGCTCGTTCGTTTAAAGCATTCTACATTGGACAAATGAATCTTGGAAGGCAAAAGCTACTGAATTTAGCGAGTTTGTGGAGGCGTTCCCACCGATCAGCCAGGTGGAGTTCCACACACCCGATGACTGCACAGCTCCTATAAGGCAGCAATATGCTGCAAACCCAGACGGCCACTCTTCTCACCCCTCGTCCCTTTGCTGTTCTGGATAATGAGGTCAATAGTCACCTAGGCAACTTGCAAAACTAACTGAAATGGAGAAAGGCCTTCCGGCTGGTGACTAGCCGAGGTCCACCTGGCCCCAATAAGCTGCTGAACAAGAAGGGCTGCCAGAAATTTCCCCCTAGGGAATTTGGTGGAGACGAAGACCTGCTCACTGGACAACGGTTCCTCCCAGGATACCCCCAAGCTGAAGAAGCGGGCTCTGAGCCACCCCCTTTCACCCTCCTTTTCCCCACCCTGGCCTGCTGAAGGTGCGCGTCAGGATGCGGACTACTGAGCCCTAAAGAAATAAGTCCTTCCACTTTGACCCCACGGAGGATTGCCTGTGCGGATCTTCAACGAGTCTACCAGTGTCTAGACACGGGAGCAGTTCTGTCTGGCACAGCAGCTCCCTCAAGGAAGACAAGAGTGAGGAGAAAGGAAACTCAAGTCTGACCATTCTGTCCTGGGAGACAAGAGGAGGATCTCATCTCTCATCTTTCCAAGCAAGGCAACGAGACTTTCTCTCATCTTTCCAAGCAAGGCAAGGAGACTTTTTCTCATGAGGAAACAAAAAGAAGTTGGAAGGAACGAAACCAGCCTGGAAGGTGAGTTCCTAAGGATTGCCCATTGAAACTGACAAAATGGCCCTTGTTTGACGAGAGGAATGAGCAGAGCATTGATGTGGTCAAAAAGGACTCGAGTGAGACTTTCCCAGCATGTTTCTACCAAAGCTTTGTCTAAGTTTCGCAAAACACTCTCCTAATAAGCAGATGTTTGGCTCTTCAGAAAGTCAACATGCAAAATGCCTTGAGCGTCCCATAACACTGATGCCATGATGTTGCCTTTGGTCTGCCCTCCTTTTCCTTTGACTGGACCACTGCCATCTCTTGGTAGCCATCGCTTTGATGACGCTTTGTCTTCAGGATCATATTGGCAAAGCCATGTTCCAAATTCCGGTTACAATTTGTCAAACAGGTGCCCCAGGATCGTGATCCCTCCTGTTGAAAATTTCCACTGATAGCTCTCGTCGTCACTGCAGCTGATCTGGGCACAATGGTTTTCACAGCCACTGCAGGATTCATCTTCCACATCTTCTCATCTCTTCTTGAAACAAGCCATACCTCCGTAAAGAGTTGATTTCTTTGGGCTAGTGTCCTTAGAAGCTTTTCTTCAAACATCAATGATTTCTTCATTCTTCCACCCAAGCTTCACCGTCAATTGGATGTTTGCTCTTGCTGCAATTTTAGCGGAATTCAAGTTGCACTGATAGGAGGCCTTTTCAGTGGATGTCTCATCCTTCTTAGTGCCTCCAATGAGATCCAGTTCAGAAAGGTTGTAAGAAGTTAGTACATGTTTATTTTAGTGAAAACGAATTGAAATCCATGCATAGATTTCTCACCATGTACATTTTCTATGAACTTTCGGAAGACCCCCTGTACTGAATATTGCCCAAATCCTGGGAGAGAAGTGGATGCGGTCCACTTCCTGTCTTCAGTTTGCCCACAGTGGAGGAGTGCACAGAGCAGGGAAAGGCAGCCCCAGAGAGAGGCATGCCCTCCAGCATGCGGCAGACTGCTGGCCCAGTCCTGGCTCCATGGGTTGCTGTGTGGGCCCAGCAAGCTGACCAACCTCCCTGAACCTTAATTTAATCCTAGGTAGCCCAATTCCACTCGCTATTATAGGACTGCTGTGCAGGGACAGTCAATTAACTTAAGAAAAGGAACCTAGCTCCAAGGTTGGCAACCGGGAATTCCAGTTGATTCCATGGGCGGACCCCCTGAGGAATTCCCAAGCTGAAGTCTCGTGGAAGATGAGGTTCAGTGTGACTAGACTGAAGCACCAATCCAATGAAGGGGAAGTCCCACCCACTCTGCCCTGTGCCTGTATAAAGGTGAGGCGGGGCGGCCGCGCCACTCATTGAAGCCGCCAGTTGGGAGAGGAGCAGAGCCAGGCCGGTGCTCCCGAAGGCAGCAAGATGTTGCGAGCCACAGCTCCCTGCTGGTTCCCACCTGCATACCCAGAAGCTAAGAAGGTGGCCGAGGAGGCGGCCCACGAGGCAAGCCGCCATTTGGGAGAGGAGCAGAGCCAGGTCGGTGTTCCCGAAGGCAGCAAGATGTTGCGAGCCACAGCTCCCTGCTGGTTCCCACCTGCATGCCCAGAAGCCAAGAAGGTGGCCGAGGAGGCGGCCCTCGAGGCAAGCCGCCAGTTGGGAGAGGAGCAGAGCCAGGCCGGTGCTCCCGAAGGCAGCAAGATGTTGCGAGCCACAGCTCCCTGCTGGTTCCCACCTGCATACCCAGAAGCTAAGAAGGTGGCCGAGGAGGCGCCCCACGAGGCAAGCCGCCATTTGGGAGTGGAGCAGAGCCAGGTCGGTGTTCCCGAAGGCAGCAAGATGTTGCGAGCCACAGCTCCCTGCTGGTTCCCTCCTGCATACCCAGAAGCCAAGAAGGTGGCCGAGGAGGCGGCCCTCGAGGCTCCAGAATTCCCACTGCCCTCTCATCAGCCTGCCCAGAGCTTCGGGCTCTGCGTGCCCCAGATGCACAACCAGGCCTCAGCACTCGTGGACATCCGGGCGGAGCCCCAGAATAGGGGTCCGGCGGTGCCCCCAGCGTGGCCCAAGATGGCGACGGAGGCGTGGTACTTCCCCGCGCAGAGGGGGTCGGCCTGCTGCTTGCCAGCCGCCCCAAGGCTGACAGAGAGGCCCTGTGGAGTCCGCATCTCAGCCCCCAGGGAGAGGAAGAGGATCGCCCACTTTCCCAGCCCCTGCTTGGTCGCAGGTCGCACCGATGCCAAGAGAACCCGGGTGGCCGGCAGCAGCCAACGCTCCAATGGCTCCAGGGTCGGCACACAGCCACGGAAGACTGGTCGCAACAGACGGGGGAGGGCATGCAAGACCTCCACCACACTCAGCTCTAAGCGAATCGTCCGTCGTCCATCCTTACCGACTTGGAAGAAACCCATTATCCTCCGAAGGTCTCGCTGCCAAGTCCCCACCGTCATCCGCCGAGGCTATCTCCAACTGTTCACCAAAGAGTGTCTCAAGTTCTGCGCCTCCCAGCAGGAGGCCGAGGAGAAGGCGCTGAACGAGGAGAAGGTGGCCTACGACTGCAGCCCCAACAAGAACATGTACCTGAATGTGGTCCTGAACACCCTCAAGAGACTGAAGGGCCTGACCCCCAGCTCCATGCCGGGCCTCAGCAGGGCCGCCCTGTACAGCCGCCTCCAGGAGTTCCTGCTCACCCAGGACCAGCTCAAGGAGAACGGCTACCCCTTCCCGCTCCCCGAGCGGCCCGGAGGCGCCGTCCTCTTCACTGGCCAGGGGAAGGGGCCCGGCGACTCCTCCTGCAGGGTCTGCTGCCGTTGTGGCACCGACTACCTGGTGTCCTCCTCGGGCCGCTGTCTACGCGACCAGTTGTGTTATTATCACTGGGGGCGGGTCCGCTCCAGCCAAGTGGCTGGAGGCCGGGTTAGCCAGTACACCTGCTGTGCAGCTGCTCCTGGCTCAGTGGGCTGCCAGGTGGCGAAGCAGCACGTGCGGGACGGCCGCAAGGAGAGCCTCCATGGCTTCGTGAAGACCTTCAAGAAAGAGTTTTCCACAGACGCTTATCCAGGAATCTACGCCATGGACTGTGAGATGTGCTACACCACGCATGGCCTGGAGCTGACCCGCGTCACCGTGGTGGACGCCGACATGCAAGTGGTGTACGACACCTTCGTCAAGCCCGACAACGAGATCGTGGACTACAACACCAGGTTTTCCGGAGTGACCGAGGCCGACGTCGCCAAGACGAGCGTCACGTTGCCCGAAGTCCAAGCCATCCTGCTGAGCTTTTTCAGCGCCCAAACCATCCTCATCGGGCACAGCCTGGAGAGCGATCTGCTGGCCCTCAAGCTGATCCACAGCACCGTGGTGGACACGGCCGTGCTCTTCCCGCACTACCTGGGTTTCCCCTACAAGCGTTCCCTCAGGAATCTCGCGGCCGACTACCTGGGACAGATCATCCAGGACAGCCAGGACGGCCACAACTCCAGCGAGGACGCAAACGCCTGCCTGCAGCTGGCGATGTGGAAGGTTCGACAGCGCGCCCAGATCCAGCCACGCCACCGGTCCGCCTCTCCCGCCGCCCTGGCCTGTCCTGAGCCCCAGGCCTCTTCCCAAACTGACATCGATCCCGAGAGCTAGCCCTGTCCACCTCGCCGCAAAGCGAAAGAAACTGGAGCAGCCGGCGGCAGGAGAGGGCCAAAAGCCAAGACTAACCCCGACCCCGGACTCCCAGTCCCCCGGAGTCCCTGCCGCGGGCCGTCATCCCTGTCCCCATCCCTCTGCCCCTCCCAGACCTCTGTCCTTCCACCAATGGGCTCCCCGAGGCCCCAGCCGCCACTCCCAGTCCCCGGAGACCCTGCCGCCGCCCCTGGCGCCTATGCCCATCCCTCTGCCCCTCCCAGACCTCTGGCCTTCCACCACTAGCCTCCCCCAGCCCACCTGGACTTCCCCGGCCTCTGACATCAAGGCCAGCCCCCAGGCCCACCAGCCTCCTGATCGTCTTCGTTCTTGGGCCTCTTCCCCTTCTGTGGGGCTGTCTGAACCTCCCCTCCCCCACCCGATTTTTCCCCCGCCCCCGGGGCAGGCGCAGAATAAATGTCTGTATGAAGTTAAAAATTAAAAATAAAAAAAAAGCTAAAAACCACTCAAAGTCCTTTGCTTTTGAATGTGCGCTTACCTGGTTTTCTCTAGAGGCACCACTGTGAGGTGGCTCAAGCCCTTAGGCTCTGGAGTTAGACATCTGGGTTCCCATTCCAATTCCACCACTTACTAGCTTTGTCATATTGGACGCATAACATTTTTGCGCTTCTACTTCTTGATCTTTCAAGTGTCATCAGAAGATAATTAGACACCCACACAATAGCAATGGGAGATTTTAACACCCCACCGTCAACATGAAACAGATCAACGAGACAGAAAGTTGAAAAGGATATCCAGGAACTGAACTTAGCTCTGCACCAAGCAGACCGAATAGACATCTACATTAACTCTCCACCCCAAATCAACAGAATATACATTCTTCTCAGCACCACATCACACTTATTCCAAAACTGACCACATAGTTGGAAGGAAAGCACTCCTCCGCAAATGCAAAAGAACAGAAATTACAACCAACTGTCTCTCAGACCACAGGGCAGTCAAACTGGACCTCAGGATGAAGAAACTCACTCAAAACCGCTCAACTACACGGAAACGGAGCAATCTGCTCCTGAGTGACTACTGGGTACATAGCGAAATGAAGACAGAATAAAGATGTTCTTTGAAACCAATGAGAACAAAGACACAACATACCAGAATCTCTGGGATACATTGAAAGCAGTGTGTAGAGGGAAACGTAGCATTAAATGCCCACAAGAGAAAGCAGGAAAGATCTAAAATGGACACCCTCACGTCCCAATTCAAAGAACCAGGGAAGCAAGAGCAAACACAATGCCTGAATCAGTCAGTCAACTTCCAACAGGGCTCCAAGAGAGATTGAACCACCATGCCTCTTTAAATCCACGTTTCTATTTGGAATCTTCAATGAGAGATGAGACACTAAGCAGCTAGTTTTGGTGGAATGGCTGATTTTGTCAATGTTTTCGGTGTGTGAGTGTGTGTGTGTGTGTATGTATAGATAACTAAATTAAACTGATAATCTGGATGCTTACATTTCCATTCATTTAATTTGTGTATGTGAGCCCACGCACACGTATATACACACACACTAACACTTCCAGAACACTGACTTAGTCAAGAACTGGATTTCCAGTGTGTCAGACAAATTTCAGAAAGCGCTGAAGAAGGGCATTTCTGATGGATTTCACCGTTCCTGGAATTTTATTTTCCTTTATAACTTAGAGTTCTTCTCTGGAGATTTAATAGATAAAAGTCTTTTGCAGTGTACGTTATTTCATTGTATTTTTATAATTTATTTAAATTGTCATTTTAAATTGACAAATAAAAATGATAGATATTTATGGTGTACAACATGATGTTTCATATATGTATACATTGTGGAATGACACAAAAATCAAGCTAATTAACACATTCGTTTCCTCACATACTGATTTTATGGTGATGAGAACATGTTTCAAATCTACTCTGATAGCACATTTCAAGTATACAGTACATAGTTACCCACTGTGGTTGCCGTGCTGTTCAACATATCTCTAGAACTATTCGTATCTGAAATTTTGTATCATTAGACTAACATCTCCCAATCCCTCCCCGGCCCCTGCCTCGGGTAAGCAGCGTTCTGCTCTCTACGACTCTGAGTTCCACTTTTTTACATTGCACATAGAAGTGAGATCGTGCAGTATTTGTATTTCTGTGTTTGCTTTTTAAAACTTTATGATGTATTGATGTATTTTTTCAGACAGTGTCGGAGTCTGTCACCAAGGCTGGAGTACAGTGACACAAACACGGCTCACCACGGCCTCCACCTCCCGGGGTCAAGAGATCCTCCCACTTCAGCCTCCTGAGTAGCTAGGACTACAGGCGTCCAACACCACACCTGGCTAATTTTTGTATTTTTTGTAGAGATGGTTGATCTCCAACTCCTGGGCTCAACTCTTCCTCCTCCCTTCTCCTCCCAAAGTCCTGGGATTACAGGCCTGAGCCACTGTGTCTGGCCTTTGCTTTATTTCACACAGTAGAACATCCTCTAGGCTCATTCATGTTGCTAATGATAAGATTTCTTTCTTTTTCAAGGCTGAATAGGATTCTATTGGATATATGTACCTATATAGATAGATAGATAGATAGATAGATAGACATTTATTATTATTGTTTTGGGGGGGATATGGTTTCGCTCGTGTTCCCCAGGCTGGAGTGCAGTGGCATGATTTCGGCTCACTACAACCTCTGCCTCCCAGGCTGAAGTGATTCTCCTGCCTCAGCTGAGATTAAAGGCATGTCCCATCATGTGCGGCCAATTTTGTGTTTCTAGGAGAGATGGGTTTTCACCATGTTGGCCAGGCTGGTCTCGAACTCCAACAATTCTACTTCAACTATTTATTGGATACAAATATTTATGTGTGAGAAACAAGATTTTCAAGAGTGAAAGATTTAAAAACGACTTAATTGTACATCAGTAAGAGGCTGGCTAACTAAATCAGAGTACGTTCATCCTTACAGAAGAATACTATGCAGCTAGAACAAAACCAAATGGAGGAAACTCTTCCAAATGGTAACTTGGAATGATGTTCAAGACTTATTGTAAAATAAGTTTACAGTAAGGTGTAAGGTACCTTATGGCAAAATTCTCTCAGAAATGTGTGTGTGTGGATTTCAAGTCATCCCAGTCCTAGAACATTGTGCTCTTTAGAGATGCCATACCTGTCTTTCCCTTTGTAATATCAAAGCAGTAATATCTTCTCTGGAGGCTTGTTGGGTGAATTGAATGGAAGAAAGTTAAGGAGGTACCAGAACCATTGCTGTTTCCCCTCCGTAGCCCTGCCACCCACTAAAGAAAGTTGGATGAGATTACTTAATGATTTCCCATTAAGTTGTATTTCCAAATATCATGATTACCATTTGAATGTAGTTGGTATGGAGCTTCGTGAGTGTGTGCTTCGTTTATTATGCATCACGTTCAGCTCCTTGTTATTTGCCTCCTAGTTATCATAGTAAAACTCTACTCCTCTACTCCGAGGAGCCCCTACCATCCGTATCGTCACTTTCCGGCCCAGCACTCTTCATGCTCGTTCGTTTAAAGCATTCTACATTGGACAAATGAATCTTGGAAGGCAAAAGCTACTGAATTTAGCGAGTTTGTGGAGGCGTTCCCACCGATCAGCCAGGTGGAGTTCCACACACCCGATGACTGCACAGCTCCTATAAGGCAGCAATATGCTGCAAACCCAGACGGCCACTCTTCTCACCCCTCGTCCCTTTGCTGTTCTGGATAATGAGGTCAATAGTCACCTAGGCAACTTGCAAAACTAACTGAAATGGAGAAAGGCCTTCCGGCTGGTGACTAGCCGAGGTCCACCTGGCCCCAATAAGCTGCTGAACAAGAAGGGCTGCCAGAAATTTCCCCCTAGGGAATTTGGTGGAGACGAAGACCTGCTCACTGGACAACGGTTCCTCCCAGGATACCCCCAAGCTGAAGAAGCGGGCTCTGAGCCACCCCCTTTCACCCTCCTTTTCCCCACCCTGGCCTGCTGAAGGTGCGCGTCAGGATGCGGACTACTGAGCCCTAAAGAAATAAGTCCTTCCACTTTGACCCCACGGAGGATTGCCTGTGCGGATCTTCAACGAGTCTACCAGTGTCTAGACACGGGAGCAGTTCTGTCTGGCACAGCAGCTCCCTCAAGGAAGACAAGAGTGAGGAGAAAGGAAACTCAAGTCTGACCATTCTGTCCTGGGAGACAAGAGGAGGATCTCATCTCTCATCTTTCCAAGCAAGGCAACGAGACTTTCTCTCATCTTTCCAAGCAAGGCAAGGAGACTTTTTCTCATGAGGAAACAAAAAGAAGTTGGAAGGAACGAAACCAGCCTGGAAGGTGAATTCCTAAGGATTGCCCATTGAAACTGACAAAATGGCCCTTGTTTGACGAGAGGAATGAGCAGAGCATTGATGTGGTCAAAAAGGACTCGAGTGAGACTTTCCCAGCATGTTTCTACCAAAGCTTTGTCTAAGTTTCGCAAAACACTCTCCTAATAAGCAGATGTTTGGCTCTTCAGAAAGTCAACATGCAAAATGCCTTGAGCGTCCCATAACACTGATGCCATGATGTTGCCTTTGGTCTGCCCTCCTTTTCCTTTGACTGGACCACTGCCATCTCTTGGTAGCCATCGCTTTGATGACGCTTTGTCTTCAGGATCATATTGGCAAAGCCATGTTCCAAATTCCGGTTACAATTTGTCAAACAGGTGCCCCAGGATCGTGATCCCTCCTGTTGAAAATTTCCACTGATAGCTCTCGTCGTCACTGCAGCTGATCTGGGCACAATGGTTTTCACAGCCACTGCAGGATTCATCTTCCACATCTTCTCATCTCTTCTTGAAACAAGCCATACCTCCGTAAAGAGTTGATTTCTTTGGGCTAGTGTCCTTAGAAGCTTTTCTTCAAACATCAATGATTTCTTCATTCTTCCACCCAAGCTTCACCGTCAATTGGATGTTTGCTCTTGCTGCAATTTTAGCGGAATTCAAGTTGCACTGATAGGAGGCCTTTTCAGTGGATGTCTCATCCTTCTTAGTGCCTCCAATGAGATCCAGTTCAGAAAGGTTGTAAGAAGTTAGTACATGTTTATTTTAGTGAAAACGAATTGAAATCCATGCATAGATTTCTCACCATGTACATTTTCTATGAACTTTCGGAAGACCCCCTGTACTGAATATTGCCCAAATCCTGGGAGAGAAGTGGATGCGGTCCACTTCCTGTCTTCAGTTTGCCCACAGTGGAGGAGTGCACAGAGCAGGGAAAGGCAGCCCCAGAGAGAGGCATGCCCTCCAGCATGCGGCAGACTGCTGGCCCAGTCCTGGCTCCATGGGTTGCTGTGTGGGCCCAGCAAGCTGACCAACCTCCCTGAACCTTAATTTAATCCTAGGTAGCCCAATTCCACTCGCTATTATAGGACTGCTGTGCAGGGACAGTCAATTAACTTAAGAAAAGGAACCTAGCTCCAAGGTTGGCAACCGGGAATTCCAGTTGATTCCATGGGCGGACCCCCTGAGGAATTCCCAAGCTGAAGTCTCGTGGAAGATGAGGTTCAGTGTGACTAGACTGAAGCACCAATCCAATGAAGGGGAAGTCCCACCCACTCTGCCCTGTGCCTGTATAAAGGTGAGGCGGGGCGGCCGCGCCACTCATTGAAGCCGCCAGTTGGGAGAGGAGCAGAGCCAGGCCGGTGCTCCCGAAGGCAGCAAGATGTTGCGAGCCACAGCTCCCTGCTGGTTCCCACCTGCATACCCAGAAGCTAAGAAGGTGGCCGAGGAGGCGGCCCACGAGGCAAGCCGCCATTTGGGAGAGGAGCAGAGCCAGGTCGGTGTTCCCGAAGGCAGCAAGATGTTGCGAGCCACAGCTCCCTGCTGGTTCCCACCTGCATGCCCAGAAGCCAAGAAGGTGGCCGAGGAGGCGGCCCTCGAGGCAAGCCGCCAGTTGGGAGAGGAGCAGAGCCAGGCCGGTGCTCCCGAAGGCAGCAAGATGTTGCGAGCCACAGCTCCCTGCTGGTTCCCACCTGCATACCCAGAAGCTAAGAAGGTGGCCGAGGAGGCGCCCCACGAGGCAAGCCGCCATTTGGGAGTGGAGCAGAGCCAGGTCGGTGTTCCCGAAGGCAGCAAGATGTTGCGAGCCACAGCTCCCTGCTGGTTCCCTCCTGCATACCCAGAAGCCAAGAAGGTGGCCGAGGAGGCGGCCCTCGAGGCTCCAGAATTCCCACTGCCCTCTCATCAGCCTGCCCAGAGCTTCGGGCTCTGCGTGCCCCAGATGCACAACCAGGCCTCAGCACTCGTGGACATCCGGGCGGAGCCCCAGAATAGGGGTCCGGCGGTGCCCCCAGCGTGGCCCAAGATGGCGACGGAGGCGTGGTACTTCCCCGCGCAGAGGGGGTCGGCCTGCTGCTTGCCAGCCGCCCCAAGGCTGACAGAGAGGCCCTGTGGAGTCCGCATCTCAGCCCCCAGGGAGAGGAAGAGGATCGCCCACTTTCCCAGCCCCTGCTTGGTCGCAGGTCGCACCGATGCCAAGAGAACCCGGGTGGCCGGCAGCAGCCAACGCTCCAATGGCTCCAGGGTCGGCACACAGCCACGGAAGACTGGTCGCAACAGACGGGGGAGGGCATGCAAGACCTCCACCACACTCAGCTCTAAGCGAATCGTCCGTCGTCCATCCTTACCGACTTGGAAGAAACCCATTATCCTCCGAAGGTCTCGCTGCCAAGTCCCCACCGTCATCCGCCGAGGCTATCTCCAACTGTTCACCAAAGAGTGTCTCAAGTTCTGCGCCTCCCAGCAGGAGGCCGAGGAGAAGGCGCTGAACGAGGAGAAGGTGGCCTACGACTGCAGCCCCAACAAGAACATGTACCTGAATGTGGTCCTGAACACCCTCAAGAGACTGAAGGGCCTGACCCCCAGCTCCATGCCGGGCCTCAGCAGGGCCGCCCTGTACAGCCGCCTCCAGGAGTTCCTGCTCACCCAGGACCAGCTCAAGGAGAACGGCTACCCCTTCCCGCTCCCCGAGCGGCCCGGAGGCGCCGTCCTCTTCACTGGCCAGGGGAAGGGGCCCGGCGACTCCTCCTGCAGGGTCTGCTGCCGTTGTGGCACCGACTACCTGGTGTCCTCCTCGGGCCGCTGTCTACGCGACCAGTTGTGTTATTATCACTGGGGGCGGGTCCGCTCCAGCCAAGTGGCTGGAGGCCGGGTTAGCCAGTACACCTGCTGTGCAGCTGCTCCTGGCTCAGTGGGCTGCCAGGTGGCGAAGCAGCACGTGCGGGACGGCCGCAAGGAGAGCCTCCATGGCTTCGTGAAGACCTTCAAGAAAGAGTTTTCCACAGACGCTTATCCAGGAATCTACGCCATGGACTGTGAGATGTGCTACACCACGCATGGCCTGGAGCTGACCCGCGTCACCGTGGTGGACGCCGACATGCAAGTGGTGTACGACACCTTCGTCAAGCCCGACAACGAGATCGTGGACTACAACACCAGGTTTTCCGGAGTGACCGAGGCCGACGTCGCCAAGACGAGCGTCACGTTGCCCGAAGTCCAAGCCATCCTGCTGAGCTTTTTCAGCGCCCAAACCATCCTCATCGGGCACAGCCTGGAGAGCGATCTGCTGGCCCTCAAGCTGATCCACAGCACCGTGGTGGACACGGCCGTGCTCTTCCCGCACTACCTGGGTTTCCCCTACAAGCGTTCCCTCAGGAATCTCGCGGCCGACTACCTGGGACAGATCATCCAGGACAGCCAGGACGGCCACAACTCCAGCGAGGACGCAAACGCCTGCCTGCAGCTGGCGATGTGGAAGGTTCGACAGCGCGCCCAGATCCAGCCACGCCACCGGTCCGCCTCTCCCGCCGCCCTGGCCTGTCCTGAGCCCCAGGCCTCTTCCCAAACTGACATCGATCCCGAGAGCTAGCCCTGTCCACCTCGCCGCAAAGCGAAAGAAACTGGAGCAGCCGGCGGCAGGAGAGGGCCAAAAGCCAAGACTAACCCCGACCCCGGACTCCCAGTCCCCCGGAGTCCCTGCCGCGGGCCGTCATCCCTGTCCCCATCCCTCTGCCCCTCCCAGACCTCTGTCCTTCCACCAATGGGCTCCCCGAGGCCCCAGCCGCCACTCCCAGTCCCCGGAGACCCTGCCGCCGCCCCTGGCGCCTATGCCCATCCCTCTGCCCCTCCCAGACCTCTGGCCTTCCACCACTAGCCTCCCCCAGCCCACCTGGACTTCCCCGGCCTCTGACATCAAGGCCAGCCCCCAGGCCCACCAGCCTCCTGATCGTCTTCGTTCTTGGGCCTCTTCCCCTTCTGTGGGGCTGTCTGAACCTCCCCTCCCCCACCCGATTTTTCCCCCGCCCCCGGGGCAGGCGCAGAATAAATGTCTGTATGAAGTTAAAAATTAAAAATAAAAAAAAAGCTAAAAACCACTCAAAGTCCTTTGCTTTTGAATGTGCGCTTACCTGGTTTTCTCTAGAGGCACCACTGTGAGGTGGCTCAAGCCCTTAGGCTCTGGAGTTAGACATCTGGGTTCCCATTCCAATTCCACCACTTACTAGCTTTGTCATATTGGACGCATAACATTTTTGCGCTTCTACTTCTTGATCTTTCAAGTGTCATCAGAAGATAATTAGACACCCACACAATAGCAATGGGAGATTTTAACACCCCACCGTCAACATGAAACAGATCAACGAGACAGAAAGTTGAAAAGGATATCCAGGAACTGAACTTAGCTCTGCACCAAGCAGACCGAATAGACATCTACATTAACTCTCCACCCCAAATCAACAGAATATACATTCTTCTCAGCACCACATCACACTTATTCCAAAACTGACCACATAGTTGGAAGGAAAGCACTCCTCCGCAAATGCAAAAGAACAGAAATTACAACCAACTGTCTCTCAGACCACAGGGCAGTCAAACTGGACCTCAGGATGAAGAAACTCACTCAAAACCGCTCAACTACACGGAAACGGAGCAATCTGCTCCTGAGTGACTACTGGGTACATAGCGAAATGAAGACAGAATAAAGATGTTCTTTGAAACCAATGAGAACAAAGACACAACATACCAGAATCTCTGGGATACATTGAAAGCAGTGTGTAGAGGGAAACGTAGCATTAAATGCCCACAAGAGAAAGCAGGAAAGATCTAAAATGGACACCCTCACGTCCCAATTCAAAGAACCAGGGAAGCAAGAGCAAACACAATGCCTGAATCAGTCAGTCAACTTCCAACAGGGCTCCAAGAGAGATTGAACCACCATGCCTCTTTAAATCCACGTTTCTATTTGGAATCTTCAATGAGAGATGAGACACTAAGCAGCTAGTTTTGGTGGAATGGCTGATTTTGTCAATGTTTTCGGTGTGTGAGTGTGTGTGTGTGTGTATGTATAGATAACTAAATTAAACTGATAATCTGGATGCTTACATTTCCATTCATTTAATTTGTGTATGTGAGCCCACGCACACGTATATACACACACACTAACACTTCCAGAACACTGACTTAGTCAAGAACTGGATTTCCAGTGTGTCAGACAAATTTCAGAAAGCGCTGAAGAAGGGCATTTCTGATGGATTTCACCGTTCCTGGAATTTTATTTTCCTTTATAACTTAGAGTTCTTCTCTGGAGATTTAATAGATAAAAGTCTTTTGCAGTGTACGTTATTTCATTGTATTTTTATAATTTATTTAAATTGTCATTTTAAATTGACAAATAAAAATGATAGATATTTATGGTGTACAACATGATGTTTCATATATGTATACATTGTGGAATGACACAAAAATCAAGCTAATTAACACATTCGTTTCCTCACATACTGATTTTATGGTGATGAGAACATGTTTCAAATCTACTCTGATAGCACATTTCAAGTATACAGTACATAGTTACCCACTGTGGTTGCCGTGCTGTTCAACATATCTCTAGAACTATTCGTATCTGAAATTTTGTATCATTAGACTAACATCTCCCAATCCCTCCCCGGCCCCTGCCTCGGGTAAGCAGCGTTCTGCTCTCTACGACTCTGAGTTCCACTTTTTTACATTGCACATAGAAGTGAGATCGTGCAGTATTTGTATTTCTGTGTTTGCTTTTTAAAACTTTATGATGTATTGATGTATTTTTTCAGACAGTGTCGGAGTCTGTCACCAAGGCTGGAGTACAGTGACACAAACACGGCTCACCACGGCCTCCACCTCCCGGGGTCAAGAGATCCTCCCACTTCAGCCTCCTGAGTAGCTAGGACTACAGGCGTCCAACACCACACCTGGCTAATTTTTGTATTTTTTGTAGAGATGGTTGATCTCCAACTCCTGGGCTCAACTCTTCCTCCTCCCTTCTCCTCCCAAAGTCCTGGGATTACAGGCCTGAGCCACTGTGTCTGGCCTTTGCTTTATTTCACACAGTAGAACATCCTCTAGGCTCATTCATGTTGCTAATGATAAGATTTCTTTCTTTTTCAAGGCTGAATAGGATTCTATTGGATATATGTACCTATATAGATAGATAGATAGATAGATAGATAGACATTTATTATTATTGTTTTGGGGGGGATATGGTTTCGCTCGTGTTCCCCAGGCTGGAGTGCAGTGGCATGATTTCGGCTCACTACAACCTCTGCCTCCCAGGCTGAAGTGATTCTCCTGCCTCAGCTGAGATTAAAGGCATGTCCCATCATGTGCGGCCAATTTTGTGTTTCTAGGAGAGATGGGTTTTCACCATGTTGGCCAGGCTGGTCTCGAACTCCAACAATTCTACTTCAACTATTTATTGGATACAAATATTTATGTGTGAGAAACAAGATTTTCAAGAGTGAAAGATTTAAAAACGACTTAATTGTACATCAGTAAGAGGCTGGCTAACTAAATCAGAGTACGTTCATCCTTACAGAAGAATACTATGCAGCTAGAACAAAACCAAATGGAGGAAACTCTTCCAAATGGTAACTTGGAATGATGTTCAAGACTTATTGTAAAATAAGTTTACAGTAAGGTGTAAGGTACCTTATGGCAAAATTCTCTCAGAAATGTGTGTGTGTGGATTTCAAGTCATCCCAGTCCTAGAACATTGTGCTCTTTAGAGATGCCATACCTGTCTTTCCCTTTGTAATATCAAAGCAGTAATATCTTCTCTGGAGGCTTGTTGGGTGAATTGAATGGAAGAAAGTTAAGGAGGTACCAGAACCATTGCTGTTTCCCCTCCGTAGCCCTGCCACCCACTAAAGAAAGTTGGATGAGATTACTTAATGATTTCCCATTAAGTTGTATTTCCAAATATCATGATTACCATTTGAATGTAGTTGGTATGGAGCTTCGTGAGTGTGTGCTTCGTTTATTATGCATCACGTTCAGCTCCTTGTTATTTGCCTCCTAGTTATCATAGTAAAACTCTACTCCTCTACTCCGAGGAGCCCCTACCATCCGTATCGTCACTTTCCGGCCCAGCACTCTTCATGCTCGTTCGTTTAAAGCATTCTACATTGGACAAATGAATCTTGGAAGGCAAAAGCTACTGAATTTAGCGAGTTTGTGGAGGCGTTCCCACCGATCAGCCAGGTGGAGTTCCACACACCCGATGACTGCACAGCTCCTATAAGGCAGCAATATGCTGCAAACCCAGACGGCCACTCTTCTCACCCCTCGTCCCTTTGCTGTTCTGGATAATGAGGTCAATAGTCACCTAGGCAACTTGCAAAACTAACTGAAATGGAGAAAGGCCTTCCGGCTGGTGACTAGCCGAGGTCCACCTGGCCCCAATAAGCTGCTGAACAAGAAGGGCTGCCAGAAATTTCCCCCTAGGGAATTTGGTGGAGACGAAGACCTGCTCACTGGACAACGGTTCCTCCCAGGATACCCCCAAGCTGAAGAAGCGGGCTCTGAGCCACCCCCTTTCACCCTCCTTTTCCCCACCCTGGCCTGCTGAAGGTGCGCGTCAGGATGCGGACTACTGAGCCCTAAAGAAATAAGTCCTTCCACTTTGACCCCACGGAGGATTGCCTGTGCGGATCTTCAACGAGTCTACCAGTGTCTAGACACGGGAGCAGTTCTGTCTGGCACAGCAGCTCCCTCAAGGAAGACAAGAGTGAGGAGAAAGGAAACTCAAGTCTGACCATTCTGTCCTGGGAGACAAGAGGAGGATCTCATCTCTCATCTTTCCAAGCAAGGCAACGAGACTTTCTCTCATCTTTCCAAGCAAGGCAAGGAGACTTTTTCTCATGAGGAAACAAAAAGAAGTTGGAAGGAACGAAACCAGCCTGGAAGGTGAATTCCTAAGGATTGCCCATTGAAACTGACAAAATGGCCCTTGTTTGACGAGAGGAATGAGCAGAGCATTGATGTGGTCAAAAAGGACTCGAGTGAGACTTTCCCAGCATGTTTCTACCAAAGCTTTGTCTAAGTTTCGCAAAACACTCTCCTAATAAGCAGATGTTTGGCTCTTCAGAAAGTCAACATGCAAAATGCCTTGAGCGTCCCATAACACTGATGCCATGATGTTGCCTTTGGTCTGCCCTCCTTTTCCTTTGACTGGACCACTGCCATCTCTTGGTAGCCATCGCTTTGATGACGCTTTGTCTTCAGGATCATATTGGCAAAGCCATGTTCCAAATTCCGGTTACAATTTGTCAAACAGGTGCCCCAGGATCGTGATCCCTCCTGTTGAAAATTTCCACTGATAGCTCTCGTCGTCACTGCAGCTGATCTGGGCACAATGGTTTTCACAGCCACTGCAGGATTCATCTTCCACATCTTCTCATCTCTTCTTGAAACAAGCCATACCTCCGTAAAGAGTTGATTTCTTTGGGCTAGTGTCCTTAGAAGCTTTTCTTCAAACATCAATGATTTCTTCATTCTTCCACCCAAGCTTCACCGTCAATTGGATGTTTGCTCTTGCTGCAATTTTAGCGGAATTCAAGTTGCACTGATAGGAGGCCTTTTCAGTGGATGTCTCATCCTTCTTAGTGCCTCCAATGAGATCCAGTTCAGAAAGGTTGTAAGAAGTTAGTACATGTTTATTTTAGTGAAAACGAATTGAAATCCATGCATAGATTTCTCACCATGTACATTTTCTATGAACTTTCGGAAGACCCCCTGTACTGAATATTGCCCAAATCCTGGGAGAGAAGTGGATGCGGTCCACTTCCTGTCTTCAGTTTGCCCACAGTGGAGGAGTGCACAGAGCAGGGAAAGGCAGCCCCAGAGAGAGGCATGCCCTCCAGCATGCGGCAGACTGCTGGCCCAGTCCTGGCTCCATGGGTTGCTGTGTGGGCCCAGCAAGCTGACCAACCTCCCTGAACCTTAATTTAATCCTAGGTAGCCCAATTCCACTCGCTATTATAGGACTGCTGTGCAGGGACAGTCAATTAACTTAAGAAAAGGAACCTAGCTCCAAGGTTGGCAACCGGGAATTCCAGTTGATTCCATGGGCGGACCCCCTGAGGAATTCCCAAGCTGAAGTCTCGTGGAAGATGAGGTTCAGTGTGACTAGACTGAAGCACCAATCCAATGAAGGGGAAGTCCCACCCACTCTGCCCTGTGCCTGTATAAAGGTGAGGCGGGGCGGCCGCGCCACTCATTGAAGCCGCCAGTTGGGAGAGGAGCAGAGCCAGGCCGGTGCTCCCGAAGGCAGCAAGATGTTGCGAGCCACAGCTCCCTGCTGGTTCCCACCTGCATACCCAGAAGCTAAGAAGGTGGCCGAGGAGGCGGCCCACGAGGCAAGCCGCCATTTGGGAGAGGAGCAGAGCCAGGTCGGTGTTCCCGAAGGCAGCAAGATGTTGCGAGCCACAGCTCCCTGCTGGTTCCCACCTGCATGCCCAGAAGCCAAGAAGGTGGCCGAGGAGGCGGCCCTCGAGGCAAGCCGCCAGTTGGGAGAGGAGCAGAGCCAGGCCGGTGCTCCCGAAGGCAGCAAGATGTTGCGAGCCACAGCTCCCTGCTGGTTCCCACCTGCATACCCAGAAGCTAAGAAGGTGGCCGAGGAGGCGCCCCACGAGGCAAGCCGCCATTTGGGAGTGGAGCAGAGCCAGGTCGGTGTTCCCGAAGGCAGCAAGATGTTGCGAGCCACAGCTCCCTGCTGGTTCCCTCCTGCATACCCAGAAGCCAAGAAGGTGGCCGAGGAGGCGGCCCTCGAGGCTCCAGAATTCCCACTGCCCTCTCATCAGCCTGCCCAGAGCTTCGGGCTCTGCGTGCCCCAGATGCACAACCAGGCCTCAGCACTCGTGGACATCCGGGCGGAGCCCCAGAATAGGGGTCCGGCGGTGCCCCCAGCGTGGCCCAAGATGGCGACGGAGGCGTGGTACTTCCCCGCGCAGAGGGGGTCGGCCTGCTGCTTGCCAGCCGCCCCAAGGCTGACAGAGAGGCCCTGTGGAGTCCGCATCTCAGCCCCCAGGGAGAGGAAGAGGATCGCCCACTTTCCCAGCCCCTGCTTGTTCGCAGGTCGCACCGATGCCAAGAGAACCCGGGTGGCCGGCAGCAGCCAACGCTCCAATGGCTCCAGGGTCGGCACACAGCCACGGAAGACTGGTCGCAACAGACGGGGGAGGGCATGCAAGACCTCCACCACACTCAGCTCTAAGCGAATCGTCCGTCGTCCATCCTTACCGACTTGGAAGAAACCCATTATCCTCCGAAGGTCTCGCTGCCAAGTCCCCACCGTCATCCGCCGAGGCTATCTCCAACTGTTCACCAAAGAGTGTCTCAAGTTCTGCGCCTCCCAGCAGGAGGCCGAGGAGAAGGCGCTGAACGAGGAGAAGGTGGCCTACGACTGCAGCCCCAACAAGAACATGTACCTGAATGTGGTCCTGAACACCCTCAAGAGACTGAAGGGCCTGACCCCCAGCTCCATGCCGGGCCTCAGCAGGGCCGCCCTGTACAGCCGCCTCCAGGAGTTCCTGCTCACCCAGGACCAGCTCAAGGAGAACGGCTACCCCTTCCCGCACCCCGAGCGGCCCGGAGGCGCCGTCCTCTTCACTGGCCAGGGGAAGGGGCCCGGCGACTCCTCCTGCAGGGTCTGCTGCCGTTGTGGCACCGACTACCTGGTGTCCTCCTCGGGCCGCTGTCTACGCGACCAGTTGTGTTATTATCACTGGGGGCGGGTCCGCTCCAGCCAAGTGGCTGGAGGCCGGGTTAGCCAGTACACCTGCTGTGCAGCTGCTCCTGGCTCAGTGGGCTGCCAGGTGGCGAAGCAGCACGTGCGGGACGGCCGCAAGGAGAGCCTCCATGGCTTCGTGAAGACCTTCAAGAAAGAGTTTTCCACAGACGCTTATCCAGGAATCTACGCCATGGACTGTGAGATGTGCTACACCACGCATGGCCTGGAGCTGACCCGCGTCACCGTGGTGGACGCCGACATGCAAGTGGTGTACGACACCTTCGTCAAGCCCGACAACGAGATCGTGGACTACAACACCAGGTTTTCCGGAGTGACCGAGGCCGACGTCGCCAAGACGAGCGTCACGTTGCCCGAAGTCCAAGCCATCCTGCTGAGCTTTTTCAGCGCCCAAACCATCCTCATCGGGCACAGCCTGGAGAGCGATCTGCTGGCCCTCAAGCTGATCCACAGCACCGTGGTGGACACGGCCGTGCTCTTCCCGCACTACCTGGGTTTCCCCTACAAGCGTTCCCTCAGGAATCTCGCGGCCGACTACCTGGGACAGATCATCCAGGACAGCCAGGACGGCCACAACTCCAGCGAGGACGCAAACGCCTGCCTGCAGCTGGCGATGTGGAAGGTTCGACAGCGCGCCCAGATCCAGCCACGCCACCGGTCCGCCTCTCCCGCCGCCCTGGCCTGTCCTGAGCCCCAGGCCTCTTCCCAAACTGCCATCGATCCCGAGAGCTAGCCCTGTCCACCTCGCCGCAAAGCGAAAGAAACTGGAGCAGCCGGCGGCAGGAGAGGGCCAAAAGCCAAGACTAACCCCGACCCCGGACTCCCAGTCCCCCGGAGTCCCTGCCGCGGGCCGTCATCCCTGTCCCCATCCCTCTGCCCCTCCCAGACCTCTGTCCTTCCACCAATGGGCTCCCCGAGGCCCCAGCCGCCACTCCCAGTCCCCGGAGACCCTGCCGCCGCCCCTGGCGCCTATGCCCATCCCTCTGCCCCTCCCAGACCTCTGGCCTTCCACCACTAGCCTCCCCCAGCCCACCTGGACTTCCCCGGCCTCTGACAACAAGGCCAGCCCCCAGGCCCACCAGCCTCCTGATCGTCTTCGTTCTTGGGCCTCTTCCCCTTCTGTGGGGCTGTCTGAACCTCCCCTCCCCCACCCGATTTTTCCCCCGCCCCCGGGGCAGGCGCAGAATAAATGTCTGTATGAAGTTAAAAATTAAAAATAAAAAAAAAGCTAAAAACCACTGAAAGTCCTTTGCTTTTGAATGTGCGCTTACCTGGTTTTCTCTAGAGGCACCACTGTGAGGTGGCTCAAGCCCTTAGGCTCTGGAGTTAGACATCTGGGTTCCCATTCCAATTCCACCACTTACTAGCTTTGTCATATTGGACGCATAACTTTTTTGCGCTTCTACTTCTTGATCTTTCAAGTGTCATCAGAAGATAATTAGACACCCACACAATAGCAATGGGAGATTTTAACACCCCACCGTCAACATGAAACAGATCAACGAGACAGAAAGTTGAAAAGGATATCCAGGAACTGAACTTAGCTCTGCACCAAGCAGACCGAATAGACATCTACATTAACTCTCCACCCCAAATCAACAGAATATACATTCTTCTCAGCACCACATCACACTTATTCCAAAACTGACCACATAGTTGGAAGGAAAGCACTCCTCCGCAAATGCAAAAGAACAGAAATTACAACCAACTGTCTCTCAGACCACAGGGCAGTCAAACTGGACCTCAGGATGAAGAAACTCACTCAAAACCGCTCAACTACACGGAAACGGAGCAATCTGCTCCTGAGTGACTACTGGGTACATAGCGAAATGAAGACAGAATAAAGATGTTCTTTGAAACCAATGAGAACAAAGACACAACATACCAGAATCTCTGGGATACATTGAAAGCAGTGTGTAGAGGGAAACGTAGCATTAAATGCCCACAAGAGAAAGCAGGAAAGATCTAAAATGGACACCCTCACGTCCCAATTCAAAGAACCAGGGAAGCAAGAGCAAACACAATGCCTGAATCAGTCAGTCAACTTCCAACAGGGCTCCAAGAGAGATTGAACCACCATGCCTCTTTAAATCCACGTTTCTATTTGGAATCTTCAATGAGAGATGAGACACTAAGCAGCTAGTTTTGGTGGAATGGCTGATTTTGTCAATGTTTTCGGTGTGTGAGTGTGTGTGTGTGTGTGTACGTATGGATAACTAAATTAAACTGATAATCTGGATGCTTACATTTCCATTCATTTAATTTGTGTATGTGAGCCCACGCACACGTATATACACACACACTAACACTTCCAGAACACTGACTTAGTGAAGAACTGGATTTCCAGTGTGTCAGACAAATTTCAGAAAGCGCTGAAGAAGGGCATTTCTGATGGATTTCACCGTTCCTGGAATTTTATTTTCCTTTATAACTTAGAGTTCTTCTCTGGAGATTTAATAGATAAAAGTCTTTTGCAGTGTACGTTATTTCATTCTATTTTTATAATTTATTTGAATTGTCATTTTAAATTGACAAATAAAAATGATATATATTTATGGTGTACAACATGATGTTTCATATATGTATACATTGTGGAATGACACAAAAATCAAGCTAATTAACACATTCGTTTCCTCACATACTGATTTTATGGTGATGAGAACATGTTTCAAATCTACTCTGATAGCACATTTCAAGTATACAGTACATAGTTACCCACTGTGGTTGCCGTGCTGTTCAACATATCTCTAGAACTATTCGTATCTGAAATTTTGTATCATTAGACTAACATCTCCCAATCCCTCCCCGGCTCCTGCCTCGGGTAAGCAGCGTTC
The DNA here is from genome assembly GCF_028885625.2 of Pongo pygmaeus. Lineage (NCBI taxonomy): Eukaryota > Metazoa > Chordata > Mammalia > Primates > Hominidae > Pongo > Pongo pygmaeus. The sequence continues at coordinate 54,819,414 of NC_072380.2, forward strand.
TGCTCTCTACGACTCTGAGTTCCACTTTTTTACATTGCACATAGAAGTGAGATCGTGCAGTATTTGTATTTCTGTGTTTGCTTTTTAAAACTTTATGATGTATTGATGTATTTTTTCAGACAGTGTCGGAGTCTGTCACCAAGGCTGGAGTACAGTGACACAAACACGGCTCACCACGGCCTCCACCTCCCGGGGTCAAGAGATCCTCCCACTTCAGCCTCCTGAGTAGCTAGGACTACAGGCGTCCAACACCACACCTGGCTAATTTTTGTATTTTTTGTAGAGATGGTTGATCTCCAACTCCTGGGCTCAACTCTTCCTCCTCCCTTCTCCTCCCAAAGTCCTGGGATTACAGGCCTGAGCCACTGTGTCTGGCCTTTGCTTTATTTCACACAGTAGAACATCCTCTAGGCTCATTCATGTTGCTAATGATAAGATTTCTTTCTTTTTCAAGGCTGAATAGGATTCTATTGGATATATGTACCTATATAGATAGAGAGATAGATAGATAGACATTTATTATTATTGTTTTGGGGGGGATATGGTTTCGCTCGTGTTCCCCAGGCTGGAGTGCAGTGGCATGATTTCGGCTCACTACAACCTCTGCCTCCCAGGCTGAAGTGATTCTCCTGCCTCAGCTGAGATTAAAGGCATGTCCCATCATGTGCGGCCAATTTTGTGTTTCTAGGAGAGATGGGTTTTCACCATGTTGGCCAGGCTGGTCTCGAACTCCAACAATTCTACTTCAACTATTTATTGGATACAAATATTTATGTGTGAGAAACAAGATTTTCAAGAGTGAAAGATTTAAAAACGACTTAATTGTACATCAGTAAGAGGCTGGCTAACTAAATCAGAGTACGTTCATCCTTACAGAAGAATACTATGCAGCTAGAACAAAACCAAATGGAGGAAACTCTTCCAAATGGTAACTTGGAATGATGTTCAAGACTTATTGTAAAATAAGTTTACAGTAAGGTGTAAGGTACCTTATGGCAAAATTCTCTCAGAAATGTGTGTGTGTGGATTTCAAGTCATCCCAGTCCTAGAACATTGTGCTCTTTAGAGATGCCATACCTGTCTTTCCCTTTGTAATATCAAAGCAGTAATATCTTCTCTGGAGGCTTGTTGGGTGAATTGAATGGAAGAAAGTTAAGGAGGTACCAGAACCATTGCTGTTTCCCCTCCGTAGCCCTGCCACCCACTAAAGAAAGTTGGATGAGATTACTTAATGATTTCCCATTAAGTTGTATTTCCAAATATCATGATTACCATTTGAATGTAGTTGGTATGGAGCTTCGTGAGTGTGTGCTTCGTTTATTATGCATCACGTTCAGCTCCTTGTTATTTGCCTCCTAGTTATCATAGTAAAACTCTACTCCTCTACTCCGAGGAGCCCCTACCATCCGTATCGTCACTTTCCGGCCCAGCACTCTTCATGCTCGTTCGTTTAAAGCATTCTACATTGGACAAATGAATCTTGGAAGGCAAAAGCTACTGAATTTAGCGAGTTTGTGGAGGCGTTCCCACCGATCAGCCAGGTGGAGTTCCACACACCCGATGACTGCACAGCTCCTATAAGGCAGCAATATGCTGCAAACCCAGACGGCCACTCTTCTCACCCCTCGTCCCTTTGCTGTTCTGGATAATGAGGTCAATAGTCACCTAGGCAACTTGCAAAACTAACTGAAATGGAGAAAGGCCTTCCGGCTGGTGACTAGCCGAGGTCCACCTGGCCCCAATAAGCTGCTGAACAAGAAGGGCTGCCAGAAATTTCCCCCTAGGGAATTTGGTGGAGACGAAGACCTGCTCACTGGACAACGGTTCCTCCCAGGATACCCCCAAGCTGAAGAAGCGGGCTCTGAGCCACCCCCTTTCACCCTCCTTTTCCCCACCCTGGCCTGCTGAAGGTGCGCGTCAGGATGCGGACTACTGAGCCCTAAAGAAATAAGTCCTTCCACTTTGACCCCACGGAGGATTGCCTGTGCGGATCTTCAACGAGTCTACCAGTGTCTAGACACGGGAGCAGTTCTGTCTGGCACAGCAGCTCCCTCAAGGAAGACAAGAGTGAGGAGAAAGGAAACTCAAGTCTGACCATTCTGTCCTGGGAGACAAGAGGAGGATCTCATCTCTCATCTTTCCAAGCAAGGCAACGAGACTTTCTCTCATCTTTCCAAGCAAGGCAAGGAGACTTTTTCTCATGAGGAAACAAAAAGAAGTTGGAAGGAACGAAACCAGCCTGGAAGGTGAATTCCTAAGGATTGCCCATTGAAACTGACAAAATGGCCCTTGTTTGACGAGAGGAATGAGCAGAGCATTGATGTGGTCAAAAAGGACTCGAGTGAGACTTTCCCAGCATGTTTCTACCAAAGCTTTGTCTAAGTTTCGCAAAACACTCTCCTAATAAGCAGATGTTTGGCTCTTCAGAAAGTCAACATGCAAAATGCCTTGAGCGTCCCATAACACTGATGCCATGATGTTGCCTTTGGTCTGCCCTCCTTTTCCTTTGACTGGACCACTGCCATCTCTTGGTAGCCATCGCTTTGATGACGCTTTGTCTTCAGGATCATATTGGCAAAGCCATGTTCCAAATTCCGGTTACAATTTGTCAAACAGGTGCCCCAGGATCGTGATCCCTCCTGTTGAAAATTTCCACTGATAGCTCTCGTCGTCACTGCAGCTGATCTGGGCACAATGGTTTTCACAGCCACTGCAGGATTCATCTTCCACATCTTCTCATCTCTTCTTGAAACAAGCCATACCTCCGTAAAGAGTTGATTTCTTTGGGCTAGTGTCCTTAGAAGCTTTTCTTCAAACATCAATGATTTCTTCATTCTTCCACCCTAGCTTCACCGTCAATTGGATGTTTGCTCTTGCTGCAATTTTAGCGGAATTCAAGTTGCACTGATAGGAGGCCTTTTCAGTGGATGTCTCATCCTTCTTAGTGCCTCCAATGAGATCCAGTTCAGAAAGGTTGTAAGAAGTTAGTACATGTTTATTTTAGTGAAAACGAATTGAAATCCATGCATAGATTTCTCACCATGTACATTTTCTATGAACTTTCGGAAGACCCCCTGTACTGAATATTGCCCAAATCCTGGGAGAGAAGTGGATGCGGTCCACTTCCTGTCTTCAGTTTGCCCACAGTGGAGGAGTGCACAGAGCAGGGAAAGGCAGCCCCAGAGAGAGGCATGCCCTCCAGCATGCGGCAGACTGCTGGCCCAGTCCTGGCTCCATGGGTTGCTGTGTGGGCCCAGCAAGCTGACCAACCTCCCTGAACCTTAATTTAATCCTAGGTAGCCCAATTCCACTCGCTATTATAGGACTGCTGTGCAGGGACAGTCAATTAACTTAAGAAAAGGAACCTAGCTCCAAGGTTGGCAACCGGGAATTCCAGTTGATTCCATGGGCGGACCCCCTGAGGAATTCCCAAGCTGAAGTCTCGTGGAAGATGAGGTTCAGTGTGACTAGACTGAAGCACCAATCCAATGAAGGGGAAGTCCCACCCACTCTGCCCTGTGCCTGTATAAAGGTGAGGCGGGGCGGCCGCGCCACTCATTGAAGCCGCCAGTTGGGAGAGGAGCAGAGCCAGGCCGGTGCTCCCGAAGGCAGCAAGATGTTGCGAGCCACAGCTCCCTGCTGGTTCCCACCTGCATACCCAGAAGCTAAGAAGGTGGCCGAGGAGGCGGCCCACGAGGCAAGCCGCCATTTGGGAGAGGAGCAGAGCCAGGTCGGTGTTCCCGAAGGCAGCAAGATGTTGCGAGCCACAGCTCCCTGCTGGTTCCCACCTGCATGCCCAGAAGCCAAGAAGGTGGCCGAGGAGGCGGCCCTCGAGGCAAGCCGCCAGTTGGGAGAGGAGCAGAGCCAGGCCGGTGCTCCCGAAGGCAGCAAGATGTTGCGAGCCACAGCTCCCTGCTGGTTCCCACCTGCATACCCAGAAGCTAAGAAGGTGGCCGAGGAGGCGCCCCACGAGGCAAGCCGCCATTTGGGAGTGGAGCAGAGCCAGGTCGGTGTTCCCGAAGGCAGCAAGATGTTGCGAGCCACAGCTCCCTGCTGGTTCCCTCCTGCATACCCAGAAGCCAAGAAGGTGGCCGAGGAGGCGGCCCTCGAGGCTCCAGAATTCCCACTGCCCTCTCATCAGCCTGCCCAGAGCTTCGGGCTCTGCATGCCCCAGATGCACAACCAGGCCTCAGCACTCGTGGACATCCGGGCGGAGCCCCAGAATAGGGGTCCGGCGGTGCCCCCAGCGTGGCCCAAGATGGCGACGGAGGCGTGGTACTTCCCCGCGCAGAGGGGGTCGGCCTGCTGCTTGCCAGCCGCCCCAAGGCTGACAGAGAGGCCCTGTGGAGTCCGCATCTCAGCCCCCAGGGAGAGGAAGAGGATCGCCCACTTTCCCAGCCCCTGCTTGGTCGCAGGTCGCACCGATGCCAAGAGAACCCGGGTGGCCGGCAGCAGCCAACGCTCCAATGGCTCCAGGGTCGGCACACAGCCACGGAAGACTGGTCGCAACAGACGGGGGAGGGCATGCAAGACCTCCACCACACTCAGCTCTAAGCGAATCGTCCGTCGTCCATCCTTACCGACTTGGAAGAAACCCATTATCCTCCGAAGGTCTCGCTGCCAAGTCCCCACCGTCATCCGCCGAGGCTATCTCCAACTGTTCACCAAAGAGTGTCTCAAGTTCTGCGCCTCCCAGCAGGAGGCCGAGGAGAAGGCGCTGAACGAGGAGAAGGTGGCCTACGACTGCAGCCCCAACAAGAACATGTACCTGAATGTGGTCCTGAACACCCTCAAGAGACTGAAGGGCCTGACCCCCAGCTCCATGCCGGGCCTCAGCAGGGCCGCCCTGTACGGCCGCCTCCAGGAGTTCCTGCTCACCCAGGACCAGCTCAAGGAGAACGGCTACCCCTTCCCGCACCCCGAGCGGCCCGGAGGCGCCGTCCTCTTCACTGGCCAGGGGAAGGGGCCCGGCGACTCCTCCTGCAGGGTCTGCTGCCGTTGTGGCACCGACTACCTGGTGTCCTCCTCGGGCCGCTGTCTACGCGACCAGTTGTGTTATTATCACTGGGGGCGGGTCCGCTCCAGCCAAGTGGCTGGAGGCCGGGTTAGCCAGTACACCTGCTGTGCAGCTGCTCCTGGCTCAGTGGGCTGCCAGGTGGCGAAGCAGCACGTGCGGGACGGCCGCAAGGAGAGCCTCCATGGCTTCGTGAAGACCTTCAAGAAAGAGTTTTCCACAGACGCTTATCCAGGAATCTACGCCATGGACTGTGAGATGTGCTACACCACGCATGGCCTGGAGCTGACCCGCGTCACCGTGGTGGACGCCGACATGCAAGTGGTGTACGACACCTTCGTCAAGCCCGACAACGAGATCGTGGACTACAACACCAGGTTTTCCGGAGTGACCGAGGCCGACGTCGCCAAGACGAGCGTCACGTTGCCCGAAGTCCAAGCCATCCTGCTGAGCTTTTTCAGCGCCCAAACCATCCTCATCGGGCACAGCCTGGAGAGCGATCTGCTGGCCCTCAAGCTGATCCACAGCACCGTGGTGGACACGGCCGTGCTCTTCCCGCACTACCTGGGTTTCCCCTACAAGCGTTCCCTCAGGAATCTCGCGGCCGACTACCTGGGACAGATCATCCAGGACAGCCAGGACGGCCACAACTCCAGCGAGGACGCAAACGCCTGCCTGCAGCTGGCGATGTGGAAGGTTCGACAGCGCGCCCAGATCCAGCCACGCCACCGGTCCGCCTCTCCCGCCGCCCTGGCCTGTCCTGAGCCCCAGGCCTCTTCCCAAACTGACATCGATCCCGAGAGCTAGCCCTGTCCACCTCGCCGCAAAGCGAAAGAAACTGGAGCAGCCGGCGGCAGGAGAGGGCCAAAAGCCAAGACTAACCCCGACCCCGGACTCCCAGTCCCCCGGAGTCCCTGCCGCGGGCCGTCGTCCCTGTCCCCATCCCTCTGCCCCTCCCAGACCTCTGTCCTTCCACCAATGGGCTCCCCGAGGCCCCAGCCGCCACTCCCAGTCCCCGGAGACCCTGCCGCCGCCCCTGGCGCCTGTGCCCATCCCTCTGCCCCTCCCAGACCTCTGGCCTTCCACCACTAGCCTCCCCCAGCCCACCTGGACTTCCCCGGCCTCTGACAACAAGGCCAGCCCCCAGGCCCACCAGCCTCCTGATCGTCTTCGTTCTTGGGCCTCTTCCCCTTCTGTGGGGCTGTCTGAACCTCCCCTCCCCCACCCGATTTTTCCCCCGCCCCCGGGGCAGGCGCAGAATAAATGTCTGTATGAAGTTAAAAATTAAAAATAAAAAAAAAGCTAAAAACCACTCAAAGTCCTTTGCTTTTGAATGTGCGCTTACCTGGTTTTCTCTAGAGGCACCACTGTGAGGTGGCTCAAGCCCTTAGGCTCTGGAGTTAGACATCTGGGTTCCCATTCCAATTCCACCACTGACTAGCTTTGTCATATTGGACGCATAACTTTTTTGCGCTTCTACTTCTTGATCTTTCAAGTGTCATCAGAAGATAATTAGACACCCACACAATAGCAATGGGAGATTTTAACACCCCACCGTCAACATGAAACAGATCAACGAGACAGAAAGTTGAAAAGGATATCCAGGAACTGAACTTAGCTCTGCACCAAGCAGACCGAATAGACATCTACATTAACTCTCCACCCCAAATCAACAGAATATACATTCTTCTCAGCACCACATCACACTTATTCCAAAACTGACCACATAGTTGGAAGGAAAGCACTCCTCCGCAAATGCAAAAGAACAGAAATTACAACCAACTGTCTCTCAGACCCCAGGGCAGTCAAACTGAACCTCAGGATGAAGAAACTCACTCAAAACCGCTCAACTACACGGAAACGGAGCAATCTGCTCCTGAGTGACTACTGGGTACATAGCGAAATGAAGACAGAATAAAGATGTTCTTTGAAACCAATGAGAACCAAGACACAACATACCAGAATCTCTGGGATACATTGAAAGCAGTGTGTAGAGGGAAACGTAGCATTAAATGCCCACAAGAGAAAGCAGGAAAGATCTAAAATGGACACCCTCACGTCCCAATTCAAAGAACCAGGGAAGCAAGAGCAAACACAATGCCTGAATCAGTCAGTCAACTTCCAACAGGGCTCCAAGAGAGATTGAACCACCATGCCTCTTTAAATCCACGTTTCTATTTGGAATCTTCAATGAGAGATGAGACACTAAGCAGCTAGTTTTGGTGGAATGGCTGATTTTGTCAATGTTTTCGGTGTGTGAGTGTGTGTGTGTGTGTATGTATAGATAACTAAATTAAACTGATAATCTGGATGCTTACATTTCCATTCATTTAATTTGTGTATGTGAGCCCACGCACACGTATATACACACACACTAACACTTCCAGAACACTGACTTAGTGAAGAACTGGATTTCCAGTGTGTCAGACAAATTTCAGAAAGCGCTGAAGAAGGGCATTTCTGATGGATTTCACCGTTCCTGGAATTTTATTTTCCTTTATAACTTAGAGTTCTTCTCTGGAGATTTAATAGATAAAAGTCTTTTGCAGTGTACGTTATTTCATTGTATTTTTATAATTTATTTAAATTGTCATTTTAAATTGACAAATAAAAATGATATATATTTATGGTGTACAACATGATGTTTCATATATGTATACATTGTGGAATGACACAAAAATCAAGCTAATTAACACATTCGTTTCCTCACATACTGATTTTATGGTGATGAGAACATGTTTCAAATCTACTCTGATAGCACATTTCAAGTATACAGTACATAGTTACCCACTGTGGTTGCCGTGCTGTTCAACATATCTCTAGAACTATTCGTATCTGAAATTTTGTATCATTAGACTAACATCTCCCAATCCCTCCCCGGCCCCTGCCTCGGGTAAGCAGCGTTCTGCTCTCTACGACTCTGAGTTCCACTTTTTTACATTGCACATAGAAGTGAGATCGTGCAGTATTTGTATTTCTGTGTTTGCTTTTTAAAACTTTATGATGTATTGATGTATTTTTTCAGACAGTGTCGGAGTCTGTCACCAAGGCTGGAGTACAGTGACACAAACACGGCTCACCACGGCCTCCACCTCCCGGGGTCAAGAGATCCTCCCACTTCAGCCTCCTGAGTAGCTAGGACTACAGGCGTCCAACACCACACCTGGCTAATTTTTGTATTTTTTGTAGAGATGGTTGATCTCCAACTCCTGGGCTCAACTCTTCCTCCTCCCTTCTCCTCCCAAAGTCCTGGGATTACAGGCCTGAGCCACTGTGTCTGGCCTTTGCTTTATTTCACACAGTAGAACATCCTCTAGGCTCATTCATGTTGCTAATGATAAGATTTCTTTCTTTTTCAAGGCTGAATAGGATTCTATTGGATATATGTACCTATATAGATAGATAGATAGATAGATAGACATTTATTATTATTGTTTTGGGGGGGATATGGTTTCGCTCGTGTTCCCCAGGCTGGAGTGCAGTGGCATGATTTCGGCTCACTACAACCTCTGCCTCCCAGGCTGAAGTGATTCTCCTGCCTCAGCTGAGATTAAAGGCATGTCCCATCATGTGCGGCCAATTTTGTGTTTCTAGGAGAGATGGGTTTTCACCATGTTGGCCAGGCTGGTCTCGAACTCCAACAATTCTACTTCAACTATTTATTGGATACAAATATTTATGTGTGAGAAACAAGATTTTCAAGAGTGAAAGATTTAAAAACGACTTAATTGTACATCAGTAAGAGGCTGGCTAACTAAATCAGAGTACGTTCATCCTTACAGAAGAATACTATGCAGCTAGAACAAAACCAAATGGAGGAAACTCTTCCAAATGGTAACTTGGAATGATGTTCAAGACTTATTGTAAAATAAGTTTACAGTAAGGTGTAAGGTACCTTATGGCAAAATTCTCTCAGAAATGTGTGTGTGTGGATTTCAAGTCATCCCAGTCCTAGAACATTGTGCTCTTTAGAGATGCCATACCTGTCTTTCCCTTTGTAATATCAAAGCAGTAATATCTTCTCTGGAGGCTTGTTGGGTGAATTGAATGGAAGAAAGTTAAGGAGGTACCAGAACCATTGCTGTTTCCCCTCCGTAGCCCTGCCACCCACTAAAGAAAGTTGGATGAGATTACTTAATGATTTCCCATTAAGTTGTATTTCCAAATATCATGATTACCATTTGAATGTAGTTGGTATGGAGCTTCGTGAGTGTGTGCTTCGTTTATTATGCATCACGTTCAGCTCCTTGTTATTTGCCTCCTAGTTATCATAGTAAAACTCTACTCCTCTACTCCGAGGAGCCCCTACCATCCGTATCGTCACTTTCCGGCCCAGCACTCTTCATGCTCGTTCGTTTAAAGCATTCTACATTGGACAAATGAATCTTGGAAGGCAAAAGCTACTGAATTTAGCGAGTTTGTGGAGGCGTTCCCACCGATCAGCCAGGTGGAGTTCCACACACCCGATGACTGCACAGCTCCTATAAGGCAGCAATATGCTGCAAACCCAGACGGCCACTCTTCTCACCCCTCGTCCCTTTGCTGTTCTGGATAATGAGGTCAATAGTCACCTAGGCAACTTGCAAAACTAACTGAAATGGAGAAAGGCCTTCCGGCTGGTGACTAGCCGAGGTCCACCTGGCCCCAATAAGCTGCTGAACAAGAAGGGCTGCCAGAAATTTCCCCCTAGGGAATTTGGTGGAGACGAAGACCTGCTCACTGGACAACGGTTCCTCCCAGGATACCCCCAAGCTGAAGAAGCGGGCTCTGAGCCACCCCCTTTCACCCTCCTTTTCCCCACCCTGGCCTGCTGAAGGTGCGCGTCAGGATGCGGACTACTGAGCCCTAAAGAAATAAGTCCTTCCACTTTGACCCCACGGAGGATTGCCTGTGCGGATCTTCAACGAGTCTACCAGTGTCTAGACACGGGAGCAGTTCTGTCTGGCACAGCAGCTCCCTCAAGGAAGACAAGAGTGAGGAGAAAGGAAACTCAAGTCTGACCATTCTGTCCTGGGAGACAAGAGGAGGATCTCATCTCTCATCTTTCCAAGCAAGGCAACGAGACTTTCTCTCATCTTTCCAAGCAAGGCAAGGAGACTTTTTCTCATGAGGAAACAAAAAGAAGTTGGAAGGAACGAAACCAGCCTGGAAGGTGAATTCCTAAGGATTGCCCATTGAAACTGACAAAATGGCCCTTGTTTGACGAGAGGAATGAGCAGAGCATTGATGTGGTCAAAAAGGACTCGAGTGAGACTTTCCCAGCATGTTTCTACCAAAGCTTTGTCTAAGTTTCGCAAAACACTCTCCTAATAAGCAGATGTTTGGCTCTTCAGAAAGTCAACATGCAAAATGCCTTGAGCGTCCCATAACACTGATGCCATGATGTTGCCTTTGGTCTGCCCTCCTTTTCCTTTGACTGGACCACTGCCATCTCTTGGTAGCCATCGCTTTGATGACGCTTTGTCTTCAGGATCATATTGGCAAAGCCATGTTCCAAATTCCGGTTACAATTTGTCAAACAGGTGCCCCAGGATCGTGATCCCTCCTGTTGAAAATTTCCACTGATAGCTCTCGTCGTCACTGCAGCTGATCTGGGCACAATGGTTTTCACAGCCACTGCAGGATTCATCTTCCACATCTTCTCATCTCTTCTTGAAACAAGCCATACCTCCGTAAAGAGTTGATTTCTTTGGGCTAGTGTCCTTAGAAGCTTTTCTTCAAACATCAATGATTTCTTCATTCTTCCACCCTAGCTTCACCGTCAATTGGATGTTTGCTCTTGCTGCAATTTTAGCGGAATTCAAGTTGCACTGATAGGAGGCCTTTTCAGTGGATGTCTCATCCTTCTTAGTGCCTCCAATGAGATCCAGTTCAGAAAGGTTGTAAGAAGTTAGTACATGTTTATTTTAGTGAAAACGAATTGAAATCCATGCATAGATTTCTCACCATGTACATTTTCTATGAACTTTCGGAAGACCCCCTGTACTGAATATTGCCCAAATCCTGGGAGAGAAGTGGATGCGGTCCACTTCCTGTCTTCAGTTTGCCCACAGTGGAGGAGTGCACAGAGCAGGGAAAGGCAGCCCCAGAGAGAGGCATGCCCTCCAGCATGCGGCAGACTGCTGGCCCAGTCCTGGCTCCATGGGTTGCTGTGTGGGCCCAGCAAGCTGACCAACCTCCCTGAACCTTAATTTAATCCTAGGTAGCCCAATTCCACTCGCTATTATAGGACTGCTGTGCAGGGACAGTCAATTAACTTAAGAAAAGGAACCTAGCTCCAAGGTTGGCAACCGGGAATTCCAGTTGATTCCATGGGCGGACCCCCTGAGGAATTCCCAAGCTGAAGTCTCGTGGAAGATGAGGTTCAGTGTGACTAGACTGAAGCACCAATCCAATGAAGGGGAAGTCCCACCCACTCTGCCCTGTGCCTGTATAAAGGTGAGGCGGGGCGGCCGCGCCACTCATTGAAGCCGCCAGTTGGGAGAGGAGCAGAGCCAGGCCGGTGCTCCCGAAGGCAGCAAGATGTTGCGAGCCACAGCTCCCTGCTGGTTCCCACCTGCATACCCAGAAGCTAAGAAGGTGGCCGAGGAGGCGGCCCACGAGGCAAGCCGCCATTTGGGAGAGGAGCAGAGCCAGGTCGGTGTTCCCGAAGGCAGCAAGATGTTGCGAGCCACAGCTCCCTGCTGGTTCCCACCTGCATGCCCAGAAGCCAAGAAGGTGGCCGAGGAGGCGGCCCTCGAGGCAAGCCGCCAGTTGGGAGAGGAGCAGAGCCAGGCCGGTGCTCCCGAAGGCAGCAAGATGTTGCGAGCCACAGCTCCCTGCTGGTTCCCACCTGCATACCCAGAAGCTAAGAAGGTGGCCGAGGAGGCGCCCCACGAGGCAAGCCGCCATTTGGGAGTGGAGCAGAGCCAGGTCGGTGTTCCCGAAGGCAGCAAGATGTTGCGAGCCACAGCTCCCTGCTGGTTCCCTCCTGCATACCCAGAAGCCAAGAAGGTGGCCGAGGAGGCGGCCCTCGAGGCTCCAGAATTCCCACTGCCCTCTCATCAGCCTGCCCAGAGCTTCGGGCTCTGCGTGCCCCAGATGCACAACCAGGCCTCAGCACTCGTGGACATCCGGGCGGAGCCCCAGAATAGGGGTCCGGCGGTGCCCCCAGCGTGGCCCAAGATGGCGACGGAGGCGTGGTACTTCCCCGCGCAGAGGGGGTCGGCCTGCTGCTTGCCAGCCGCCCCAAGGCTGACAGAGAGGCCCTGTGGAGTCCGCATCTCAGCCCCCAGGGAGAGGAAGAGGATCGCCCACTTTCCCAGCCCCTGCTTGGTCGCAGGTCGCACCGATGCCAAGAGAACCCGGGTGGCCGGCAGCAGCCAACGCTCCAATGGCTCCAGGGTCGGCACACAGCCACGGAAGACTGGTCGCAACAGACGGGGGAGGGCATGCAAGACCTCCACCACACTCAGCTCTAAGCGAATCGTCCGTCGTCCATCCTTACCGACTTGGAAGAAACCCATTATCCTCCGAAGGTCTCGCTGCCAAGTCCCCACCGTCATCCGCCGAGGCTATCTCCAACTGTTCACCAAAGAGTGTCTCAAGTTCTGCGCCTCCCAGCAGGAGGCCGAGGAGAAGGCGCTGAACGAGGAGAAGGTGGCCTACGACTGCAGCCCCAACAAGAACATGTACCTGAATGTGGTCCTGAACACCCTCAAGAGACTGAAGGGCCTGACCCCCAGCTCCATGCCGGGCCTCAGCAGGGCCGCCCTGTACAGCCGCCTCCAGGAGTTCCTGCTCACCCAGGACCAGCTCAAGGAGAACGGCTACCCCTTCCCGCTCCCCGAGCGGCCCGGAGGCGCCGTCCTCTTCACTGGCCAGGGGAAGGGGCCCGGCGACTCCTCCTGCAGGGTCTGCTGCCGTTGTGGCACCGACTACCTGGTGTCCTCCTCGGGCCGCTGTCTACGCGACCAGTTGTGTTATTATCACTGGGGGCGGGTCCGCTCCAGCCAAGTGGCTGGAGGCCGGGTTAGCCAGTACACCTGCTGTGCAGCTGCTCCTGGCTCAGTGGGCTGCCAGGTGGCGAAGCAGCACGTGCGGGACGGCCGCAAGGAGAGCCTCCATGGCTTCGTGAAGACCTTCAAGAAAGAGTTTTCCACAGACGCTTATCCAGGAATCTACGCCATGGACTGTGAGATGTGCTACACCACGCATGGCCTGGAGCTGACCCGCGTCACCGTGGTGGACGCCGACATGCAAGTGGTGTACGACACCTTCGTCAAGCCCGACAACGAGATCGTGGACTACAACACCAGGTTTTCCGGAGTGACCGAGGCCGACGTCGCCAAGACGAGCGTCACGTTGCCCGAAGTCCAAGCCATCCTGCTGAGCTTTTTCAGCGCCCAAACCATCCTCATCGGGCACAGCCTGGAGAGCGATCTGCTGGCCCTCAAGCTGATCCACAGCACCGTGGTGGACACGGCCGTGCTCTTCCCGCACTACCTGGGTTTCCCCTACAAGCGTTCCCTCAGGAATCTCGCGGCCGACTACCTGGGACAGATCATCCAGGACAGCCAGGACGGCCACAACTCCAGCGAGGACGCAAACGCCTGCCTGCAGCTGGCGATGTGGAAGGTTCGACAGCGCGCCCAGATCCAGCCACGCCACCGGTCCGCCTCTCCCGCCGCCCTGGCCTGTCCTGAGCCCCAGGCCTCTTCCCAAACTGACATCGATCCCGAGAGCTAGCCCTGTCCACCTCGCCGCAAAGCGAAAGAAACTGGAGCAGCCGGCGGCAGGAGAGGGCCAAAAGCCAAGACTAACCCCGACCCCGGACTCCCAGTCCCCCGGAGTCCCTGCCGCGGGCCGTCATCCCTGTCCCCATCCCTCTGCCCCTCCCAGACCTCTGTCCTTCCACCAATGGGCTCCCCGAGGCCCCAGCCGCCACTCCCAGTCCCCGGAGACCCTGCCGCCGCCCCTGGCGCCTATGCCCATCCCTCTGCCCCTCCCAGACCTCTGGCCTTCCACCACTAGCCTCCCCCAGCCCACCTGGACTTCCCCGGCCTCTGACATCAAGGCCAGCCCCCAGGCCCACCAGCCTCCTGATCGTCTTCGTTCTTGGGCCTCTTCCCCTTCTGTGGGGCTGTCTGAACCTCCCCTCCCCCACCCGATTTTTCCCCCGCCCCCGGGGCAGGCGCAGAATAAATGTCTGTATGAAGTTAAAAATTAAAAATAAAAAAAAAGCTAAAAACCACTGAAAGTCCTTTGCTTTTGAATGTGCGCTTACCTGGTTTTCTCTAGAGGCACCACTGTGAGGTGGCTCAAGCCCTTAGGCTCTGGAGTTAGACATCTGGGTTCCCATTCCAATTCCACCACTTACTAGCTTTGTCATATTGGACGCATAACTTTTTTGCGCTTCTACTTCTTGATCTTTCAAGTGTCATCAGAAGATAATTAGACACCCACACAATAGCAATGGGAGATTTTAACACCCCACCGTCAACATGAAACAGATCAACGAGACAGAAAGTTGAAAAGGATATCCAGGAACTGAACTTAGCTCTGCACCAAGCAGACCGAATAGACATCTACATTAACTCTCCACCCCAAATCAACAGAATATACATTCTTCTCAGCACCACATCACACTTATTCCAAAACTGACCACATAGTTGGAAGGAAAGCACTCCTCCGCAAATGCAAAAGAACAGAAATTACAACCAACTGTCTCTCAGACCACAGGGCAGTCAAACTGGACCTCAGGATGAAGAAACTCACTCAAAACCGCTCAACTACACGGAAACGGAGCAATCTGCTCCTGAGTGACTACTGGGTACATAGCGAAATGAAGACAGAATAAAGATGTTCTTTGAAACCAATGAGAACAAAGACACAACATACCAGAATCTCTGGGATACATTGAAAGCAGTGTGTAGAGGGAAACGTAGCATTAAATGCCCACAAGAGAAAGCAGGAAAGATCTAAAATGGACACCCTCACGTCCCAATTCAAAGAACCAGGGAAGCAAGAGCAAACACAATGCCTGAATCAGTCAGTCAACTTCCAACAGGGCTCCAAGAGAGATTGAACCACCATGCCTCTTTAAATCCACGTTTCTATTTGGAATCTTCAATGAGAGATGAGACACTAAGCAGCTAGTTTTGGTGGAATGGCTGATTTTGTCAATGTTTTCGGTGTGTGAGTGTGTGTGTGTGTGTATGTATAGATAACTAAATTAAACTGATAATCTGGATGCTTACATTTCCATTCATTTAATTTGTGTATGTGAGCCCACGCACACGTATATACACACACACTAACACTTCCAGAACACTGACTTAGTGAAGAACTGGATTTCCAGTGTGTCAGACAAATTTCAGAAAGCGCTGAAGAAGGGCATTTCTGATGGATTTCACCGTTCCTGGAATTTTATTTTCCTTTATAACTTAGAGTTCTTCTCTGGAGATTTAATAGATAAAAGTCTTTTGCAGTGTACGTTATTTCATTGTATTTTTATAATTTATTTAAATTGTCATTTTAAATTGACAAATAAAAATGATAGATATTTATGGTGTACAACATGATGTTTCATATATGTATACATTGTGGAATGACACAAAAATCAAGCTAATTAACACATTCGTTTCCTCACATACTGATTTTATGGTGATGAGAACATGTTTCAAATCTACTCTGATAGCACATTTCAAGTATACAGTACATAGTTACCCACTGTGGTTGCCGTGCTGTTCAACATATCTCTAGAACTATTCGTATCTGAAATTTTGTATCATTAGACTAACATCTCCCAATCCCTCCCCGGCCCCTGCCTCGGGTAAGCAGCGTTCTGCTCTCTACGACTCTGAGTTCCACTTTTTTACATTGCACATAGAAGTGAGATCGTGCAGTATTTGTATTTCTGTGTTTGCTTTTTAAAACTTTATGATGTATTGATGTATTTTTTCAGACAGTGTCGGAGTCTGTCACCAAGGCTGGAGTACAGTGACACAAACACGGCTCACCACGGCCTCCACCTCCCGGGGTCAAGAGATCCTCCCACTTCAGCCTCCTGAGTAGCTAGGACTACAGGCGTCCAACACCACACCTGGCTAATTTTTGTATTTTTTGTAGAGATGGTTGATCTCCAACTCCTGGGCTCAACTCTTCCTCCTCCCTTCTCCTCCCAAAGTCCTGGGATTACAGGCCTGAGCCACTGTGTCTGGCCTTTGCTTTATTTCACACAGTAGAACATCCTCTAGGCTCATTCATGTTGCTAATGATAAGATTTCTTTCTTTTTCAAGGCTGAATAGGATTCTATTGGATATATGTACCTATATAGATAGATAGATAGATAGATAGATAGACATTTATTATTATTGTTTTGGGGGGGATATGGTTTCGCTCGTGTTCCCCAGGCTGGAGTGCAGTGGCATGATTTCGGCTCACTACAACCTCTGCCTCCCAGGCTGAAGTGATTCTCCTGCCTCAGCTGAGATTAAAGGCATGTCCCATCATGTGCGGCCAATTTTGTGTTTCTAGGAGAGATGGGTTTTCACCATGTTGGCCAGGCTGGTCTCGAACTCCAACAATTCTACTTCAACTATTTATTGGATACAAATATTTATGTGTGAGAAACAAGATTTTCAAGAGTGAAAGATTTAAAAACGACTTAATTGTACATCAGTAAGAGGCTGGCTAACTAAATCAGAGTACGTTCATCCTTACAGAAGAATACTATGCAGCTAGAACAAAACCAAATGGAGGAAACTCTTCCAAATGGTAACTTGGAATGATGTTCAAGACTTATTGTAAAATAAGTTTACAGTAAGGTGTAAGGTACCTTATGGCAAAATTCTCTCAGAAATGTGTGTGTGTGGATTTCAAGTCATCCCAGTCCTAGAACATTGTGCTCTTTAGAGATGCCATACCTGTCTTTCCCTTTGTAATATCAAAGCAGTAATATCTTCTCTGGAGGCTTGTTGGGTGAATTGAATGGAAGAAAGTTAAGGAGGTACCAGAACCATTGCTGTTTCCCCTCCGTAGCCCTGCCACCCACTAAAGAAAGTTGGATGAGATTACTTAATGATTTCCCATTAAGTTGTATTTCCAAATATCATGATTACCATTTGAATGTAGTTGGTATGGAGCTTCGTGAGTGTGTGCTTCGTTTATTATGCATCACGTTCAGCTCCTTGTTATTTGCCTCCTAGTTATCATAGTAAAACTCTACTCCTCTACTCCGAGGAGCCCCTACCATCCGTATCGTCACTTTCCGGCCCAGCACTCTTCATGCTCGTTCGTTTAAAGCATTCTACATTGGACAAATGAATCTTGGAAGGCAAAAGCTACTGAATTTAGCGAGTTTGTGGAGGCGTTCCCACCGATCAGCCAGGTGGAGTTCCACACACCCGATGACTGCACAGCTCCTATAAGGCAGCAATATGCTGCAAACCCAGACGGCCACTCTTCTCACCCCTCGTCCCTTTGCTGTTCTGGATAATGAGGTCAATAGTCACCTAGGCAACTTGCAAAACTAACTGAAATGGAGAAAGGCCTTCCGGCTGGTGACTAGCCGAGGTCCACCTGGCCCCAATAAGCTGCTGAACAAGAAGGGCTGCCAGAAATTTCCCCCTAGGGAATTTGGTGGAGACGAAGACCTGCTCACTGGACAACGGTTCCTCCCAGGATACCCCCAAGCTGAAGAAGCGGGCTCTGAGCCACCCCCTTTCACCCTCCTTTTCCCCACCCTGGCCTGCTGAAGGTGCGCGTCAGGATGCGGACTACTGAGCCCTAAAGAAATAAGTCCTTCCACTTTGACCCCACGGAGGATTGCCTGTGCGGATCTTCAACGAGTCTACCAGTGTCTAGACACGGGAGCAGTTCTGTCTGGCACAGCAGCTCCCTCAAGGAAGACAAGAGTGAGGAGAAAGGAAACTCAAGTCTGACCATTCTGTCCTGGGAGACAAGAGGAGGATCTCATCTCTCATCTTTCCAAGCAAGGCAACGAGACTTTCTCTCATCTTTCCAAGCAAGGCAAGGAGACTTTTTCTCATGAGGAAACAAAAAGAAGTTGGAAGGAACGAAACCAGCCTGGAAGGTGAATTCCTAAGGATTGCCCATTGAAACTGACAAAATGGCCCTTGTTTGACGAGAGGAATGAGCAGAGCATTGATGTGGTCAAAAAGGACTCGAGTGAGACTTTCCCAGCATGTTTCTACCAAAGCTTTGTCTAAGTTTCGCAAAACACTCTCCTAATAAGCAGATGTTTGGCTCTTCAGAAAGTCAACATGCAAAATGCCTTGAGCGTCCCATAACACTGATGCCATGATGTTGCCTTTGGTCTGCCCTCCTTTTCCTTTGACTGGACCACTGCCATCTCTTGGTAGCCATCGCTTTGATGACGCTTTGTCTTCAGGATCATATTGGCAAAGCCATGTTCCAAATTCCGGTTACAATTTGTCAAACAGGTGCCCCAGGATCGTGATCCCTCCTGTTGAAAATTTCCACTGATAGCTCTCGTCGTCACTGCAGCTGATCTGGGCACAATGGTTTTCACAGCCACTGCAGGATTCATCTTCCACATCTTCTCATCTCTTCTTGAAACAAGCCATACCTCCGTAAAGAGTTGATTTCTTTGGGCTAGTGTCCTTAGAAGCTTTTCTTCAAACATCAATGATTTCTTCATTCTTCCACCCAAGCTTCACCGTCAATTGGATGTTTGCTCTTGCTGCAATTTTAGCGGAATTCAAGTTGCACTGATAGGAGGCCTTTTCAGTGGATGTCTCATCCTTCTTAGTGCCTCCAATGAGATCCAGTTCAGAAAGGTTGTAAGAAGTTAGTACATGTTTATTTTAGTGAAAACGAATTGAAATCCATGCATAGATTTCTCACCATGTACATTTTCTATGAACTTTCGGAAGACCCCCTGTACTGAATATTGCCCAAATCCTGGGAGAGAAGTGGATGCGGTCCACTTCCTGTCTTCAGTTTGCCCACAGTGGAGGAGTGCACAGAGCAGGGAAAGGCAGCCCCAGAGAGAGGCATGCCCTCCAGCATGCGGCAGACTGCTGGCCCAGTCCTGGCTCCATGGGTTGCTGTGTGGGCCCAGCAAGCTGACCAACCTCCCTGAACCTTAATTTAATCCTAGGTAGCCCAATTCCACTCGCTATTATAGGACTGCTGTGCAGGGACAGTCAATTAACTTAAGAAAAGGAACCTAGCTCCAAGGTTGGCAACCGGGAATTCCAGTTGATTCCATGGGCGGACCCCCTGAGGAATTCCCAAGCTGAAGTCTCGTGGAAGATGAGGTTCAGTGTGACTAGACTGAAGCACCAATCCAATGAAGGGGAAGTCCCACCCACTCTGCCCTGTGCCTGTATAAAGGTGAGGCGGGGCGGCCGCGCCACTCATTGAAGCCGCCAGTTGGGAGAGGAGCAGAGCCAGGCCGGTGCTCCCGAAGGCAGCAAGATGTTGCGAGCCACAGCTCCCTGCTGGTTCCCACCTGCATACCCAGAAGCTAAGAAGGTGGCCGAGGAGGCGGCCCACGAGGCAAGCCGCCATTTGGGAGAGGAGCAGAGCCAGGTCGGTGTTCCCGAAGGCAGCAAGATGTTGCGAGCCACAGCTCCCTGCTGGTTCCCACCTGCATGCCCAGAAGCCAAGAAGGTGGCCGAGGAGGCGGCCCTCGAGGCAAGCCGCCAGTTGGGAGAGGAGCAGAGCCAGGCCGGTGCTCCCGAAGGCAGCAAGATGTTGCGAGCCACAGCTCCCTGCTGGTTCCCACCTGCATACCCAGAAGCTAAGAAGGTGGCCGAGGAGGCGCCCCACGAGGCAAGCCGCCATTTGGGAGTGGAGCAGAGCCAGGTCGGTGTTCCCGAAGGCAGCAAGATGTTGCGAGCCACAGCTCCCTGCTGGTTCCCTCCTGCATACCCAGAAGCCAAGAAGGTGGCCGAGGAGGCGGCCCTCGAGGCTCCAGAATTCCCACTGCCCTCTCATCAGCCTGCCCAGAGCTTCGGGCTCTGCGTGCCCCAGATGCACAACCAGGCCTCAGCACTCGTGGACATCCGGGCGGAGCCCCAGAATAGGGGTCCGGCGGTGCCCCCAGCGTGGCCCAAGATGGCGACGGAGGCGTGGTACTTCCCCGCACAGAGGGGGTCGGCCTGCTGCTTGCCAGCCGCCCCAAGGCTGACAGAGAGGCCCTGTGGAGTCCGCATCTCAGCCCCCAGGGAGAGGAAGAGGATCGCCCACTTTCCCAGCCCCTGCTTGTTCGCAGGTCGCACCGATGCCAAGAGAACCCGGGTGGCCGGCAGCAGCCAACGCTCCAATGGCTCCAGGGTCGGCACACAGCCACGGAAGACTGGTCGCAACAGACGGGGGAGGGCATGCAAGACCTCCACCACACTCAGCTCTAAGCGAATCGTCCGTCGTCCATCCTTACCGACTTGGAAGAAACCCATTATCCTCCGAAGGTCTCGCTGCCAAGTCCCCACCGTCATCCGCCGAGGCTATCTCCAACTGTTCACCAAAGAGTGTCTCAAGTTCTGCGCCTCCCAGCAGGAGGCCGAGGAGAAGGCGCTGAATGAGGAGAAGGTGGCCTACGACTGCAGCCCCAACAAGAACATGTACCTGAATGTGGTCCTGAACACCCTCAAGAGACTGAAGGGCCTGACCCCCAGCTCCATGCCGGGCCTCAGCAGGGCCGCCCTGTACAGCCGCCTCCAGGAGTTCCTGCTCACCCAGGACCAGCTCAAGGAGAACGGCTACCCCTTCCCGCACCCCGAGCGGCCCGGAGGCGCCGTCCTCTTCACTGGCCAGGGGAAGGGGCCCGGCGACTCCTCCTGCAGGGTCTGCTGCCGTTGTGGCACCGACTACCTGGTGTCCTCCTCGGGCCGCTGTCTACGCGACCAGTTGTGTTATTATCACTGGGGGCGGGTCCGCTCCAGCCAAGTGGCTGGAGGCCGGGTTAGCCAGTACACCTGCTGTGCAGCTGCTCCTGGCTCAGTGGGCTGCCAGGTGGCGAAGCAGCACGTGCGGGACGGCCGCAAGGAGAGCCTCCATGGCTTCGTGAAGACCTTCAAGAAAGAGTTTTCCACAGACGCTTATCCAGGAATCTACGCCATGGACTGTGAGATGTGCTACACCACGCATGGCCTGGAGCTGACCCGCGTCACCGTGGTGGACGCCGACATGCAAGTGGTGTACGACACCTTCGTCAAGCCCGACAACGAGATCGTGGACTACAACACCAGGTTTTCCGGAGTGACCGAGGCCAACGTCGCCAAGACGAGCGTCACGTTGCCCGAAGTCCAAGCCATCCTGCTGAGCTTTTTCAGCGCCCAAACCATCCTCATCGGGCACAGCCTGGAGAGCGATCTGCTGGCCCTCAAGCTGATCCACAGCACCGTGGTGGACACGGCCGTGCTCTTCCCGCACTACCTGGGTTTCCCCTACAAGCGTTCCCTCAGGAATCTCGCGGCCGACTACCTGGGACAGATCATCCAGGACAGC
This sequence comes from Pongo pygmaeus, assembly GCF_028885625.2. Lineage (NCBI taxonomy): Eukaryota > Metazoa > Chordata > Mammalia > Primates > Hominidae > Pongo > Pongo pygmaeus. The sequence continues at coordinate 54,840,908 of NC_072380.2, forward strand.
CAGGACGGCCACAACTCCAGCGAGGACGCAAACGCCTGCCTGCAGCTGGCGATGTGGAAGGTTCGACAGCGCGCCCAGATCCAGCCACGCCACCGGTCCGCCTCTCCCGCCGCCCTGGCCTGTCCTGAGCCCCAGGCCTCTTCCCAAACTGCCATCGATCCCGAGAGCTAGCCCTGTCCACCTCGCCGCAAAGCGAAAGAAACTGGAGCAGCCGGCGGCAGGAGAGGGCCAAAAGCCAAGACTAACCCCGACCCCGGACTCCCAGTCCCCCGGAGTCCCTGCCGCGGGCCGTCATCCCTGTCCCCATCCCTCTGCCCCTCCCAGACCTCTGTCCTTCCACCAATGGGCTCCCCGAGGCCCCAGCCGCCACTCCCAGTCCCCGGAGACCCTGCCGCCGCCCCTGGCGCCTATGCCCATCCCTCTGCCCCTCCCAGACCTCTGGCCTTCCACCACTAGCCTCCCCCAGCCCACCTGGACTTCCCCGGCCTCTGACAACAAGGCCAGCCCCCAGGCCCACCAGCCTCCTGATCGTCTTCGTTCTTGGGCCTCTTCCCCTTCTGTGGGGCTGTCTGAACCTCCCCTCCCCCACCCGATTTTTCCCCCGCCCCCGGGGCAGGCGCAGAATAAATGTCTGTATGAAGTTAAAAATTAAAAATAAAAAAAAAGCTAAAAACCACTGAAAGTCCTTTGCTTTTGAATGTGCGCTTACCTGGTTTTCTCTAGAGGCACCACTGTGAGGTGGCTCAAGCCCTTAGGCTCTGGAGTTAGACATCTGGGTTCCCATTCCAATTCCACCACTTACTAGCTTTGTCATATTGGACGCATAACTTTTTTGCGCTTCTACTTCTTGATCTTTCAAGTGTCATCAGAAGATAATTAGACACCCACACAATAGCAATGGGAGATTTTAACACCCCACCGTCAACATGAAACAGATCAACGAGACAGAAAGTTGAAAAGGATATCCAGGAACTGAACTTAGCTCTGCACCAAGCAGACCGAATAGACATCTACATTAACTCTCCACCCCAAATCAACAGAATATACATTCTTCTCAGCACCACATCACACTTATTCCAAAACTGACCACATAGTTGGAAGGAAAGCACTCCTCCGCAAATGCAAAAGAACAGAAATTACAACCAACTGTCTCTCAGACCACAGGGCAGTCAAACTGGACCTCAGGATGAAGAAACTCACTCAAAACCGCTCAACTACACGGAAACGGAGCAATCTGCTCCTGAGTGACTACTGGGTACATAGCGAAATGAAGACAGAATAAAGATGTTCTTTGAAACCAATGAGAACAAAGACACAACATACCAGAATCTCTGGGATACATTGAAAGCAGTGTGTAGAGGGAAACGTAGCATTAAATGCCCACAAGAGAAAGCAGGAAAGATCTAAAATGGACACCCTCACGTCCCAATTCAAAGAACCAGGGAAGCAAGAGCAAACACAATGCCTGAATCAGTCAGTCAACTTCCAACAGGGCTCCAAGAGAGATTGAACCACCATGCCTCTTTAAATCCACGTTTCTATTTGGAATCTTCAATGAGAGATGAGACACTAAGCAGCTAGTTTTGGTGGAATGGCTGATTTTGTCAATGTTTTCGGTGTGTGAGTGTGTGTGTGTGTGTGTACGTATGGATAACTAAATTAAACTGATAATCTGGATGCTTACATTTCCATTCATTTAATTTGTGTATGTGAGCCCACGCACACGTATATACACACACACTAACACTTCCAGAACACTGACTTAGTGAAGAACTGGATTTCCAGTGTGTCAGACAAATTTCAGAAAGCGCTGAAGAAGGGCATTTCTGATGGATTTCACCGTTCCTGGAATTTTATTTTCCTTTATAACTTAGAGTTCTTCTCTGGAGATTTAATAGATAAAAGTCTTTTGCAGTGTACGTTATTTCATTCTATTTTTATAATTTATTTGAATTGTCATTTTAAATTGACAAATAAAAATGATATATATTTATGGTGTACAACATGATGTTTCATATATGTATACATTGTGGAATGACACAAAAATCAAGCTAATTAACACATTCGTTTCCTCACATACTGATTTTATGGTGATGAGAACATGTTTCAAATCTACTCTGATAGCACATTTCAAGTATACAGTACATAGTTACCCACTGTGGTTGCCGTGCTGTTCAACATATCTCTAGAACTATTCGTATCTGAAATTTTGTATCATTAGACTAACATCTCCCAATCCCTCCCCGGCTCCTGCCTCGGGTAAGCAGCGTTCTGCTCTCTACGACTCTGAGTTCCACTTTTTTACATTGCACATAGAAGTGAGATCGTGCAGTATTTGTATTTCTGTGTTTGCTTTTTAAAACTTTATGATGTATTGATGTATTTTTTCAGACAGTGTCGGAGTCTGTCACCAAGGCTGGAGTACAGTGACACAAACACGGCTCACCACGGCCTCCACCTCCCGGGGTCAAGAGATCCTCCCACTTCAGCCTCCTGAGTAGCTAGGACTACAGGCGTCCAACACCACACCTGGCTAATTTTTGTATTTTTTGTAGAGATGGTTGATCTCCAACTCCTGGGCTCAACTCTTCCTCCTCCCTTCTCCTCCCAAAGTCCTGGGATTACAGGCCTGAGCCACTGTGTCTGGCCTTTGCTTTATTTCACACCGTAGAACATCCTCTAGGCTCATTCATGTTGCTAATGATAAGATTTCTTTCTTTTTCAAGGCTGAATAGGATTCTATTGGATATATGTACCTATATAGATAGAGAGATAGATAGATAGACATTTATTATTATTGTTTTGGGGGGGATATGGTTTCGCTCGTGTTCCCCAGGCTGGAGTGCAGTGGCATGATTTCGGCTCACTACAACCTCTGCCTCCCAGGCTGAAGTGATTCTCCTGCCTCAGCTGAGATTAAAGGCATGTCCCATCATGTGCGGCCAATTTTGTGTTTCTAGGAGAGATGGGTTTTCACCATGTTGGCCAGGCTGGTCTCGAACTCCAACAATTCTACTTCAACTATTTATTGGATACAAATATTTATGTGTGAGAAACAAGATTTTCAAGAGTGAAAGATTTAAAAACGACTTAATTGTACATCAGTAAGAGGCTGGCTAACTAAATCAGAGTACGTTCATCCTTACAGAAGAATACTATGCAGCTAGAACAAAACCAAATGGAGGAAACTCTTCCAAATGGTAACTTGGAATGATGTTCAAGACTTATTGTAAAATAAGTTTACAGTAAGGTGTAAGGTACCTTATGGCAAAATTCTCTCAGAAATGTGTGTGTGTGGATTTCAAGTCATCCCAGTCCTAGAACATTGTGCTCTTTAGAGATGCCATACCTGTCTTTCCCTTTGTAATATCAAAGCAGTAATATCTTCTCTGGAGGCTTGTTGGGTGAATTGAATGGAAGAAAGTTAAGGAGGTACCAGAACCATTGCTGTTTCCCCTCCGTAGCCCTGCCACCCACTAAAGAAAGTTGGATGAGATTACTTAATGATTTCCCATTAAGTTGTATTTCCAAATATCATGATTACCATTTGAATGTAGTTGGTATGGAGCTTCGTGAGTGTGTGCTTCGTTTATTATGCATCACGTTCAGCTCCTTGTTATTTGCCTCCTAGTTATCATAGTAAAACTCTACTCCTCTACTCCGAGGAGCCCCTACCATCCGTATCGTCACTTTCCGGCCCAGCACTCTTCATGCTCGTTCGTTTAAAGCATTCTACATTGGACAAATGAATCTTGGAAGGCAAAAGCTACTGAATTTAGCGAGTTTGTGGAGGCGTTCCCACCGATCAGCCAGGTGGAGTTCCACACACCCGATGACTGCACAGCTCCTATAAGGCAGCAATATGCTGCAAACCCAGACGGCCACTCTTCTCACCCCTCGTCCCTTTGCTGTTCTGGATAATGAGGTCAATAGTCACCTAGGCAACTTGCAAAACTAACTGAAATGGAGAAAGGCCTTCCGGCTGGTGACTAGCCGAGGTCCACCTGGCCCCAATAAGCTGCTGAACAAGAAGGGCTGCCAGAAATTTCCCCCTAGGGAATTTGGTGGAGACGAAGACCTGCTCACTGGACAACGGTTCCTCCCAGGATACCCCCAAGCTGAAGAAGCGGGCTCTGAGCCACCCCCTTTCACCCTCCTTTTCCCCACCCTGGCCTGCTGAAGGTGCGCGTCAGGATGCGGACTACTGAGCCCTAAAGAAATAAGTCCTTCCACTTTGACCCCACGGAGGATTGCCTGTGCGGATCTTCAACGAGTCTACCAGTGTCTAGACACGGGAGCAGTTCTGTCTGGCACAGCAGCTCCCTCAAGGAAGACAAGAGTGAGGAGAAAGGAAACTCAAGTCTGACCATTCTGTCCTGGGAGACAAGAGGAGGATCTCATCTCTCATCTTTCCAAGCAAGGCAACGAGACTTTCTCTCATCTTTCCAAGCAAGGCAAGGAGACTTTTTCTCATGAGGAAACAAAAAGAAGTTGGAAGGAACGAAACCAGCCTGGAAGGTGAATTCCTAAGGATTGCCCATTGAAACTGACAAAATGGCCCTTGTTTGACGAGAGGAATGAGCAGAGCATTGATGTGGTCAAAAAGGACTCGAGTGAGACTTTCCCAGCATGTTTCTACCAAAGCTTTGTCTAAGTTTCGCAAAACACTCTCCTAATAAGCAGATGTTTGGCTCTTCAGAAAGTCAACATGCAAAATGCCTTGAGCGTCCCATAACACTGATGCCATGATGTTGCCTTTGGTCTGCCCTCCTTTTCCTTTGACTGGACCACTGCCATCTCTTGGTAGCCATCGCTTTGATGACGCTTTGTCTTCAGGATCATATTGGCAAAGCCATGTTCCAAATTCCGGTTACAATTTGTCAAACAGGTGCCCCAGGATCGTGATCCCTCCTGTTGAAAATTTCCACTGATAGCTCTCGTCGTCACTGCAGCTGATCTGGGCACAATGGTTTTCACAGCCACTGCAGGATTCATCTTCCACATCTTCTCATCTCTTCTTGAAACAAGCCATACCTCCGTAAAGAGTTGATTTCTTTGGGCTAGTGTCCTTAGAAGCTTTTCTTCAAACATCAATGATTTCTTCATTCTTCCACCCTAGCTTCACCGTCAATTGGATGTTTGCTCTTGCTGCAATTTTAGCGGAATTCAAGTTGCACTGATAGGAGGCCTTTTCAGTGGATGTCTCATCCTTCTTAGTGCCTCCAATGAGATCCAGTTCAGAAAGGTTGTAAGAAGTTAGTACATGTTTATTTTAGTGAAAACGAATTGAAATCCATGCATAGATTTCTCACCATGTACATTTTCTATGAACTTTCGGAAGACCCCCTGTACTGAATATTGCCCAAATCCTGGGAGAGAAGTGGATGCGGTCCACTTCCTGTCTTCAGTTTGCCCACAGTGGAGGAGTGCACAGAGCAGGGAAAGGCAGCCCCAGAGAGAGGCATGCCCTCCAGCATGCGGCAGACTGCTGGCCCAGTCCTGGCTCCATGGGTTGCTGTGTGGGCCCAGCAAGCTGACCAACCTCCCTGAACCTTAATTTAATCCTAGGTAGCCCAATTCCACTCGCTATTATAGGACTGCTGTGCAGGGACAGTCAATTAACTTAAGAAAAGGAACCTAGCTCCAAGGTTGGCAACCGGGAATTCCAGTTGATTCCATGGGCGGACCCCCTGAGGAATTCCCAAGCTGAAGTCTCGTGGAAGATGAGGTTCAGTGTGACTAGACTGAAGCACCAATCCAATGAAGGGGAAGTCCCACCCACTCTGCCCTGTGCCTGTATAAAGGTGAGGCGGGGCGGCCGCGCCACTCATTGAAGCCGCCAGTTGGGAGAGGAGCAGAGCCAGGCCGGTGCTCCCGAAGGCAGCAAGATGTTGCGAGCCACAGCTCCCTGCTGGTTCCCACCTGCATACCCAGAAGCTAAGAAGGTGGCCGAGGAGGCGGCCCACGAGGCAAGCCGCCATTTGGGAGAGGAGCAGAGCCAGGTCGGTGTTCCCGAAGGCAGCAAGATGTTGCGAGCCACAGCTCCCTGCTGGTTCCCACCTGCATGCCCAGAAGCCAAGAAGGTGGCCGAGGAGGCGGCCCTCGAGGCAAGCCGCCAGTTGGGAGAGGAGCAGAGCCAGGCCGGTGCTCCCGAAGGCAGCAAGATGTTGCGAGCCACAGCTCCCTGCTGGTTCCCACCTGCATACCCAGAAGCTAAGAAGGTGGCCGAGGAGGCGCCCCACGAGGCAAGCCGCCATTTGGGAGTGGAGCAGAGCCAGGTCGGTGTTCCCGAAGGCAGCAAGATGTTGCGAGCCACAGCTCCCTGCTGGTTCCCTCCTGCATACCCAGAAGCCAAGAAGGTGGCCGAGGAGGCGGCCCTCGAGGCTCCAGAATTCCCACTGCCCTCTCATCAGCCTGCCCAGAGCTTCGGGCTCTGCATGCCCCAGATGCACAACCAGGCCTCAGCACTCGTGGACATCCGGGCGGAGCCCCAGAATAGGGGTCCGGCGGTGCCCCCAGCGTGGCCCAAGATGGCGACGGAGGCGTGGTACTTCCCCGCGCAGAGGGGGTCGGCCTGCTGCTTGCCAGCCGCCCCAAGGCTGACAGAGAGGCCCTGTGGAGTCCGCATCTCAGCCCCCAGGGAGAGGAAGAGGATCGCCCACTTTCCCAGCCCCTGCTTGGTCGCAGGTCGCACCGATGCCAAGAGAACCCGGGTGGCCGGCAGCAGCCAACGCTCCAATGGCTCCAGGGTCGGCACACAGCCACGGAAGACTGGTCGCAACAGACGGGGGAGGGCATGCAAGACCTCCACCACACTCAGCTCTAAGCGAATCGTCCGTCGTCCATCCTTACCGACTTGGAAGAAACCCATTATCCTCCGAAGGTCTCGCTGCCAAGTCCCCACCGTCATCCGCCGAGGCTATCTCCAACTGTTCACCAAAGAGTGTCTCAAGTTCTGCGCCTCCCAGCAGGAGGCCGAGGAGAAGGCGCTGAACGAGGAGAAGGTGGCCTACGACTGCAGCCCCAACAAGAACATGTACCTGAATGTGGTCCTGAACACCCTCAAGAGACTGAAGGGCCTGACCCCCAGCTCCATGCCGGGCCTCAGCAGGGCCGCCCTGTACGGCCGCCTCCAGGAGTTCCTGCTCACCCAGGACCAGCTCAAGGAGAACGGCTACCCCTTCCCGCACCCCGAGCGGCCCGGAGGCGCCGTCCTCTTCACTGGCCAGGGGAAGGGGCCCGGCGACTCCTCCTGCAGGGTCTGCTGCCGTTGTGGCACCGACTACCTGGTGTCCTCCTCGGGCCGCTGTCTACGCGACCAGTTGTGTTATTATCACTGGGGGCGGGTCCGCTCCAGCCAAGTGGCTGGAGGCCGGGTTAGCCAGTACACCTGCTGTGCAGCTGCTCCTGGCTCAGTGGGCTGCCAGGTGGCGAAGCAGCACGTGCGGGACGGCCGCAAGGAGAGCCTCCATGGCTTCGTGAAGACCTTCAAGAAAGAGTTTTCCACAGACGCTTATCCAGGAATCTACGCCATGGACTGTGAGATGTGCTACACCACGCATGGCCTGGAGCTGACCCGCGTCACCGTGGTGGACGCCGACATGCAAGTGGTGTACGACACCTTCGTCAAGCCCGACAACGAGATCGTGGACTACAACACCAGGTTTTCCGGAGTGACCGAGGCCGACGTCGCCAAGACGAGCGTCACGTTGCCCGAAGTCCAAGCCATCCTGCTGAGCTTTTTCAGCGCCCAAACCATCCTCATCGGGCACAGCCTGGAGAGCGATCTGCTGGCCCTCAAGCTGATCCACAGCACCGTGGTGGACACGGCCGTGCTCTTCCCGCACTACCTGGGTTTCCCCTACAAGCGTTCCCTCAGGAATCTCGCGGCCGACTACCTGGGACAGATCATCCAGGACAGCCAGGACGGCCACAACTCCAGCGAGGACGCAAACGCCTGCCTGCAGCTGGCGATGTGGAAGGTTCGACAGCGCGCCCAGATCCAGCCACGCCACCGGTCCGCCTCTCCCGCCGCCCTGGCCTGTCCTGAGCCCCAGGCCTCTTCCCAAACTGACATCGATCCCGAGAGCTAGCCCTGTCCACCTCGCCGCAAAGCGAAAGAAACTGGAGCAGCCGGCGGCAGGAGAGGGCCAAAAGCCAAGACTAACCCCGACCCCGGACTCCCAGTCCCCCGGAGTCCCTGCCGCGGGCCGTCGTCCCTGTCCCCATCCCTCTGCCCCTCCCAGACCTCTGTCCTTCCACCAATGGGCTCCCCGAGGCCCCAGCCGCCACTCCCAGTCCCCGGAGACCCTGCCGCCGCCCCTGGCGCCTGTGCCCATCCCTCTGCCCCTCCCAGACCTCTGGCCTTCCACCACTAGCCTCCCCCAGCCCACCTGGACTTCCCCGGCCTCTGACAACAAGGCCAGCCCCCAGGCCCACCAGCCTCCTGATCGTCTTCGTTCTTGGGCCTCTTCCCCTTCTGTGGGGCTGTCTGAACCTCCCCTCCCCCACCCGATTTTTCCCCCGCCCCCGGGGCAGGCGCAGAATAAATGTCTGTATGAAGTTAAAAATTAAAAATAAAAAAAAAGCTAAAAACCACTCAAAGTCCTTTGCTTTTGAATGTGCGCTTACCTGGTTTTCTCTAGAGGCACCACTGTGAGGTGGCTCAAGCCCTTAGGCTCTGGAGTTAGACATCTGGGTTCCCATTCCAATTCCACCACTGACTAGCTTTGTCATATTGGACGCATAACTTTTTTGCGCTTCTACTTCTTGATCTTTCAAGTGTCATCAGAAGATAATTAGACACCCACACAATAGCAATGGGAGATTTTAACACCCCACCGTCAACATGAAACAGATCAACGAGACAGAAAGTTGAAAAGGATATCCAGGAACTGAACTTAGCTCTGCACCAAGCAGACCGAATAGACATCTACATTAACTCTCCACCCCAAATCAACAGAATATACATTCTTCTCAGCACCACATCACACTTATTCCAAAACTGACCACATAGTTGGAAGGAAAGCACTCCTCCGCAAATGCAAAAGAACAGAAATTACAACCAACTGTCTCTCAGACCCCAGGGCAGTCAAACTGAACCTCAGGATGAAGAAACTCACTCAAAACCGCTCAACTACACGGAAACGGAGCAATCTGCTCCTGAGTGACTACTGGGTACATAGCGAAATGAAGACAGAATAAAGATGTTCTTTGAAACCAATGAGAACCAAGACACAACATACCAGAATCTCTGGGATACATTGAAAGCAGTGTGTAGAGGGAAACGTAGCATTAAATGCCCACAAGAGAAAGCAGGAAAGATCTAAAATGGACACCCTCACGTCCCAATTCAAAGAACCAGGGAAGCAAGAGCAAACACAATGCCTGAATCAGTCAGTCAACTTCCAACAGGGCTCCAAGAGAGATTGAACCACCATGCCTCTTTAAATCCACGTTTCTATTTGGAATCTTCAATGAGAGATGAGACACTAAGCAGCTAGTTTTGGTGGAATGGCTGATTTTGTCAATGTTTTCGGTGTGTGAGTGTGTGTGTGTGTGTATGTATAGATAACTAAATTAAACTGATAATCTGGATGCTTACATTTCCATTCATTTAATTTGTGTATGTGAGCCCACGCACACGTATATACACACACACTAACACTTCCAGAACACTGACTTAGTGAAGAACTGGATTTCCAGTGTGTCAGACAAATTTCAGAAAGCGCTGAAGAAGGGCATTTCTGATGGATTTCACCGTTCCTGGAATTTTATTTTCCTTTATAACTTAGAGTTCTTCTCTGGAGATTTAATAGATAAAAGTCTTTTGCAGTGTACGTTATTTCATTGTATTTTTATAATTTATTTAAATTGTCATTTTAAATTGACAAATAAAAATGATATATATTTATGGTGTACAACATGATGTTTCATATATGTATACATTGTGGAATGACACAAAAATCAAGCTAATTAACACATTCGTTTCCTCACATACTGATTTTATGGTGATGAGAACATGTTTCAAATCTACTCTGATAGCACATTTCAAGTATACAGTACATAGTTACCCACTGTGGTTGCCGTGCTGTTCAACATATCTCTAGAACTATTCGTATCTGAAATTTTGTATCATTAGACTAACATCTCCCAATCCCTCCCCGGCCCCTGCCTCGGGTAAGCAGCGTTCTGCTCTCTACGACTCTGAGTTCCACTTTTTTACATTGCACATAGAAGTGAGATCGTGCAGTATTTGTATTTCTGTGTTTGCTTTTTAAAACTTTATGATGTATTGATGTATTTTTTCAGACAGTGTCGGAGTCTGTCACCAAGGCTGGAGTACAGTGACACAAACACGGCTCACCACGGCCTCCACCTCCCGGGGTCAAGAGATCCTCCCACTTCAGCCTCCTGAGTAGCTAGGACTACAGGCGTCCAACACCACACCTGGCTAATTTTTGTATTTTTTGTAGAGATGGTTGATCTCCAACTCCTGGGCTCAACTCTTCCTCCTCCCTTCTCCTCCCAAAGTCCTGGGATTACAGGCCTGAGCCACTGTGTCTGGCCTTTGCTTTATTTCACACAGTAGAACATCCTCTAGGCTCATTCATGTTGCTAATGATAAGATTTCTTTCTTTTTCAAGGCTGAATAGGATTCTATTGGATATATGTACCTATATAGATAGATAGATAGATAGATAGACATTTATTATTATTGTTTTGGGGGGGATATGGTTTCGCTCGTGTTCCCCAGGCTGGAGTGCAGTGGCATGATTTCGGCTCACTACAACCTCTGCCTCCCAGGCTGAAGTGATTCTCCTGCCTCAGCTGAGATTAAAGGCATGTCCCATCATGTGCGGCCAATTTTGTGTTTCTAGGAGAGATGGGTTTTCACCATGTTGGCCAGGCTGGTCTCGAACTCCAACAATTCTACTTCAACTATTTATTGGATACAAATATTTATGTGTGAGAAACAAGATTTTCAAGAGTGAAAGATTTAAAAACGACTTAATTGTACATCAGTAAGAGGCTGGCTAACTAAATCAGAGTACGTTCATCCTTACAGAAGAATACTATGCAGCTAGAACAAAACCAAATGGAGGAAACTCTTCCAAATGGTAACTTGGAATGATGTTCAAGACTTATTGTAAAATAAGTTTACAGTAAGGTGTAAGGTACCTTATGGCAAAATTCTCTCAGAAATGTGTGTGTGTGGATTTCAAGTCATCCCAGTCCTAGAACATTGTGCTCTTTAGAGATGCCATACCTGTCTTTCCCTTTGTAATATCAAAGCAGTAATATCTTCTCTGGAGGCTTGTTGGGTGAATTGAATGGAAGAAAGTTAAGGAGGTACCAGAACCATTGCTGTTTCCCCTCCGTAGCCCTGCCACCCACTAAAGAAAGTTGGATGAGATTACTTAATGATTTCCCATTAAGTTGTATTTCCAAATATCATGATTACCATTTGAATGTAGTTGGTATGGAGCTTCGTGAGTGTGTGCTTCGTTTATTATGCATCACGTTCAGCTCCTTGTTATTTGCCTCCTAGTTATCATAGTAAAACTCTACTCCTCTACTCCGAGGAGCCCCTACCATCCGTATCGTCACTTTCCGGCCCAGCACTCTTCATGCTCGTTCGTTTAAAGCATTCTACATTGGACAAATGAATCTTGGAAGGCAAAAGCTACTGAATTTAGCGAGTTTGTGGAGGCGTTCCCACCGATCAGCCAGGTGGAGTTCCACACACCCGATGACTGCACAGCTCCTATAAGGCAGCAATATGCTGCAAACCCAGACGGCCACTCTTCTCACCCCTCGTCCCTTTGCTGTTCTGGATAATGAGGTCAATAGTCACCTAGGCAACTTGCAAAACTAACTGAAATGGAGAAAGGCCTTCCGGCTGGTGACTAGCCGAGGTCCACCTGGCCCCAATAAGCTGCTGAACAAGAAGGGCTGCCAGAAATTTCCCCCTAGGGAATTTGGTGGAGACGAAGACCTGCTCACTGGACAACGGTTCCTCCCAGGATACCCCCAAGCTGAAGAAGCGGGCTCTGAGCCACCCCCTTTCACCCTCCTTTTCCCCACCCTGGCCTGCTGAAGGTGCGCGTCAGGATGCGGACTACTGAGCCCTAAAGAAATAAGTCCTTCCACTTTGACCCCACGGAGGATTGCCTGTGCGGATCTTCAACGAGTCTACCAGTGTCTAGACACGGGAGCAGTTCTGTCTGGCACAGCAGCTCCCTCAAGGAAGACAAGAGTGAGGAGAAAGGAAACTCAAGTCTGACCATTCTGTCCTGGGAGACAAGAGGAGGATCTCATCTCTCATCTTTCCAAGCAAGGCAACGAGACTTTCTCTCATCTTTCCAAGCAAGGCAAGGAGACTTTTTCTCATGAGGAAACAAAAAGAAGTTGGAAGGAACGAAACCAGCCTGGAAGGTGAATTCCTAAGGATTGCCCATTGAAACTGACAAAATGGCCCTTGTTTGACGAGAGGAATGAGCAGAGCATTGATGTGGTCAAAAAGGACTCGAGTGAGACTTTCCCAGCATGTTTCTACCAAAGCTTTGTCTAAGTTTCGCAAAACACTCTCCTAATAAGCAGATGTTTGGCTCTTCAGAAAGTCAACATGCAAAATGCCTTGAGCGTCCCATAACACTGATGCCATGATGTTGCCTTTGGTCTGCCCTCCTTTTCCTTTGACTGGACCACTGCCATCTCTTGGTAGCCATCGCTTTGATGACGCTTTGTCTTCAGGATCATATTGGCAAAGCCATGTTCCAAATTCCGGTTACAATTTGTCAAACAGGTGCCCCAGGATCGTGATCCCTCCTGTTGAAAATTTCCACTGATAGCTCTCGTCGTCACTGCAGCTGATCTGGGCACAATGGTTTTCACAGCCACTGCAGGATTCATCTTCCACATCTTCTCATCTCTTCTTGAAACAAGCCATACCTCCGTAAAGAGTTGATTTCTTTGGGCTAGTGTCCTTAGAAGCTTTTCTTCAAACATCAATGATTTCTTCATTCTTCCACCCAAGCTTCACCGTCAATTGGATGTTTGCTCTTGCTGCAATTTTAGCGGAATTCAAGTTGCACTGATAGGAGGCCTTTTCAGTGGATGTCTCATCCTTCTTAGTGCCTCCAATGAGATCCAGTTCAGAAAGGTTGTAAGAAGTTAGTACATGTTTATTTTAGTGAAAACGAATTGAAATCCATGCATAGATTTCTCACCATGTACATTTTCTATGAACTTTCGGAAGACCCCCTGTACTGAATATTGCCCAAATCCTGGGAGAGAAGTGGATGCGGTCCACTTCCTGTCTTCAGTTTGCCCACAGTGGAGGAGTGCACAGAGCAGGGAAAGGCAGCCCCAGAGAGAGGCATGCCCTCCAGCATGCGGCAGACTGCTGGCCCAGTCCTGGCTCCATGGGTTGCTGTGTGGGCCCAGCAAGCTGAACAACCTCCCTGAACCTTAATTTAATCCTAGGTAGCCCAATTCCACTCGCTATTATAGGACTGCTGTGCAGGGACAGTCAATTAACTTAAGAAAAGGAACCTAGCTCCAAGGTTGGCAACCGGGAATTCCAGTTGATTCCATGGGCGGACCCCCTGAGGAATTCCCAAGCTGAAGTCTCGTGGAAGATGAGGTTCAGTGTGACTAGACTGAAGCACCAATCCAATGAAGGGGAAGTCCCACCCACTCTGCCCTGTGCCTGTATAAAGGTGAGGCGGGGCGGCCGCGCCACTCATTGAAGCCGCCAGTTGGGAGAGGAGCAGAGCCAGGCCGGTGCTCCCGAAGGCAGCAAGATGTTGCGAGCCACAGCTCCCTGCTGGTTCCCACCTGCATACCCAGAAGCTAAGAAGGTGGCCGAGGAGGCGGCCCACGAGGCAAGCCGCCATTTGGGAGAGGAGCAGAGCCAGGTCGGTGTTCCCGAAGGCAGCAAGATGTTGCGAGCCACAGCTCCCTGCTGGTTCCCACCTGCATGCCCAGAAGCCAAGAAGGTGGCCGAGGAGGCGGCCCTCGAGGCAAGCCGCCAGTTGGGAGAGGAGCAGAGCCAGGCCGGTGCTCCCGAAGGCAGCAAGATGTTGCGAGCCACAGCTCCCTGCTGGTTCCCACCTGCATACCCAGAAGCTAAGAAGGTGGCCGAGGAGGCGCCCCACGAGGCAAGCCGCCATTTGGGAGTGGAGCAGAGCCAGGTCGGTGTTCCCGAAGGCAGCAAGATGTTGCGAGCCACAGCTCCCTGCTGGTTCCCTCCTGCATACCCAGAAGCCAAGAAGGTGGCCGAGGAGGCGGCCCTCGAGGCTCCAGAATTCCCACTGCCCTCTCATCAGCCTGCCCAGAGCTTCGGGCTCTGCGTGCCCCAGATGCACAACCAGGCCTCAGCACTCGTGGACATCCGGGCGGAGCCCCAGAATAGGGGTCCGGCGGTGCCCCCAGCGTGGCCCAAGATGGCGACGGAGGCGTGGTACTTCCCCGCGCAGAGGGGGTCGGCCTGCTGCTTGCCAGCCGCCCCAAGGCTGACAGAGAGGCCCTGTGGAGTCCGCATCTCAGCCCCCAGGGAGAGGAAGAGGATCGCCCACTTTCCCAGCCCCTGCTTGGTCGCAGGTCGCACCGATGCCAAGAGAACCCGGGTGGCCGGCAGCAGCCAACGCTCCAATGGCTCCAGGGTCGGCACACAGCCACGGAAGACTGGTCGCAACAGACGGGGGAGGGCATGCAAGACCTCCACCACACTCAGCTCTAAGCGAATCGTCCGTCGTCCATCCTTACCGACTTGGAAGAAACCCATTATCCTCCGAAGGTCTCGCTGCCAAGTCCCCACCGTCATCCGCCGAGGCTATCTCCAACTGTTCACCAAAGAGTGTCTCAAGTTCTGCGCCTCCCAGCAGGTGGCCGAGGAGAAGGCGCTGAACGAGGAGAAGGTGGCCTACGACTGCAGCCCCAACAAGAACATGTACCTGAATGTGGTCCTGAACACCCTCAAGAGACTGAAGGGCCTGACCCCCAGCTCCATGCCGGGCCTCAGCAGGGCCGCCCTGTACAGCCGCCTCCAGGAGTTCCTGCTCACCCAGGACCAGCTCAAGGAGAACGGCTACCCCTTCCCGCACCCCGAGCGGCCCGGAGGCGCCGTCCTCTTCACTGGCCAGGGGAAGGGGCCCGGCGACTTCTCCTGCAGGGTCTGCTGCCGTTGTGGCACCGACTACCTGGTGTCCTCCTCGGGCCGCTGTCTACGCGACCAGTTGTGTTATTATCACTGGGGGCGGGTCCGCTCCAGCCAAGTGGCTGGAGGCCGGGTTAGCCAGTACACCTGCTGTGCAGCTGCTCCTGGCTCAGTGGGCTGCCAGGTGGCGAAGCAGCACGTGCGGGACGGCCGCAAGGAGAGCCTCCATGGCTTCGTGAAGACCTTCAAGAAAGAGTTTTCCACAGACGCTTATCCAGGAATCTACGCCTTGGACTGTGAGATGTGCTACACCACGCATGGCCTGGAGCTGACCCGCGTCACCGTGGTGGACGCCGACATGCAAGTGGTGTACGACACCTTCGTCAAGCCCGACAACGAGATCGTGGACTACAACACCAGGTTTTCCGGAGTGACCGAGGCCGACGTCGCCAAGACGAGCGTCACGTTGCCCGAAGTCCAAGCCATCCTGCTGAGCTTTTTCAGCGCCCAAACCATCCTCATCGGGCACAGCCTGGAGAGCGATCTGCTGGCCCTCAAGCTGATCCACAGCACCGTGGTGGACACGGCCGTGCTCTTCCCGCACTACCTGGGTTTCCCCTACAAGCGTTCCCTCAGGAATCTCGCGGCCGACTACCTGGGACAGATCATCCAGGACAGCCAGGACGGCCACAACTCCAGCGAGGACGCAAACGCCTGCCTGCAGCTGGCGATGTGGAAGGTTCGACAGCGCGCCCAGATCCAGCCACGCCACCGGTCCGCCTCTCCCGCCGCCCTGGCCTGTCCTGAGCCCCAGGCCTCTTCCCAAACTGCCATCGATCCCGAGAGCTAGCCCTGTCCACCTCGCCGCAAAGCGAAAGAAACTGGAGCAGCCGGCGGCAGGAGAGGGCCAAAAGCCAAGACTAACCCCGACCCCGGACTCCCAGTCCCCCGGAGTCCCTGCCGCGGGCCGTCGTCCCTGTCCCCATCCCTCTGCCCCTCCCAGACCTCTGTCCTTCCACCAATGGGCTCCCCGAGGCCCCAGCCGCCACTCCCAGTCCCCGGAGACCCTGCCGCCGCCCCTGGCGCCTGTGCCCATCCCTCTGCCCCTCCCAGACCTCTGGCCTTCCACCACTAGCCTCCCCCAGCCCACCTGGACTTCCCCGGCCTCTGACAACAAGGCCAGCCCCCAGGCCCACCAGCCTCCTGATCGTCTTCGTTCTTGGGCCTCTTCCCCTTCTGTGGGGCTGTCTGAACCTCCCCTCCCCCACCCGATTTTTCCCCCGCCCCCGGGGCAGGCGCAGAATAAATGTCTGTATGAAGTTAAAAATTAAAAATAAAAAAAAAGCTAAAAACCACTCAAAGTCCTTTGCTTTTGAATGTGCGCTTACCTGGTTTTCTCTAGAGGCACCACTGTGAGGTGGCTCAAGCCCTTAGGCTCTGGAGTTAGACATCTGGGTTCCCATTCCAATTCCACCACTGACTAGCTTTGTCATATTGGACGCATAACTTTTTTGCGCTTCTACTTCTTGATCTTTCAAGTGTCATCAGAAGATAATTAGACACCCACACAATAGCAATGGGAGATTTTAACACCCCACCGTCAACATGAAACAGATCAACGAGACAGAAAGTTGAAAAGGATATCCAGGAACTGAACTTAGCTCTGCACCAAGCAGACCGAATAGACATCTACATTAACTCTCCACCCCAAATCAACAGAATATACATTCTTCTCAGCACCACATCACACTTATTCCAAAACTGACCACATAGTTGGAAGGAAAGCACTCCTCCGCAAATGCAAAAGAACAGAAATTACAACCAACTGTCTCTCAGACCCCAGGGCAGTCAAACTGGACCTCAGGATGAAGAAACTCACTCAAAACCGCTCAACTACACGGAAACGGAGCAATCTGCTCCTGAGTGACTACTGGGTACATAGCGAAATGAAGACAGAATAAAGATGTTCTTTGAAACCAATGAGAACCAAGACACAACATACCAGAATCTCTGGGATACATTGAAAGCAGTGTGTAGAGGGAAACGTAGCATTAAATGCCCACAAGAGAAAGCAGGAAAGATCTAAAATGGACACCCTCACGTCCCAATTCAAAGAACCAGGGAAGCAAGAGCAAACACAATGCCTGAATCAGTCAGTCAACTTCCAACAGGGCTCCAAGAGAGAATGAACCACCATGCCTCTTTAAATCCACGTTTCTATTTGGAATCTTCAATGAGAGATGAGACACTAAGCAGCTAGTTTTGGTGGAATGGCTGATTTTGTCAATGTTTTCGGTGTGTGAGTGTGTGTGTGTGTGTGTACGTATGGATAACTAAATTAAACTGATAATCTGGATGCTTACATTTCCATTCATTTAATTTGTGTATGTGAGCCCACGCACACGTATATACACACACACTAACACTTCCAGAACACTGACTTAGTGAAGAACTGGATTTCCAGTGTGTCAGACAAATTTCAGAAAGCGCTGAAGAAGGGCATTTCTGATGGATTTCACCGTTCCTGGAATTTTATTTTCCTTTATAACTTAGAGTTCTTCTCTGGAGATTTAATAGATAAAAGTCTTTTGCAGTGTACGTTATTTCATTGTATTTTTATAATTTATTTGAATTGTCATTTTAAATTGACAAATAAAAATGATATATATTTATGGTGTACAACATGATGTTTCATATATGTATACATTGTGGAATGACACAAAAATCAAGCTAATTAACACATTCGTTTCCTCACATACTGATTTTATGGTGATGAGAACATGTTTCAAATCTACTCTGATAGCACATTTCAAGTATACAGTACATAGTTACCCACTGTGGTTGCCGTGCTGTTCAACATATCTCTAGAACTATTCGTATCTGAAATTTTGTATCATTAGACTAACATCTCCCAATCCCTCCCCGGCCCCTGCCTCGGGTAAGCAGCGTTCTGCTCTCTACGACTCTGAGTTCCACTTTTTTACATTGCACATAGAAGTGAGATCGTGCAGTATTTGTATTTCTGTGTTTGCTTTTTAAAACTTTATGATGTATTGATGTATTTTTTCAGACAGTGTCGGAGTCTGTCACCAAGGCTGGAGTACAGTGACACAAACACGGCTCACCACGGCCTCCACCTCCCGGGGTCAAGAGATCCTCCCACTTCAGCCTCCTGAGTAGCTAGGACTACAGGCGTCCAACACCACACCTGGCTAATTTTTGTATTTTTTGTAGAGATGGTTGATCTCCAACTCCTGGGCTCAACTCTTCCTCCTCCCTTCTCCTCCCAAAGTCCTGGGATTACAGGCCTGAGCCACTGTGTCTGGCCTTTGCTTTATTTCACACAGTAGAACATCCTCTAGGCTCATTCATGTTGCTAATGATAAGATTTCTTTCTTTTTCAAGGCTGAATAGGATTCTATTGGATATATGTACCTATATAGATAGATAGATAGATAGATAGATATACATTTATTATTATTGTTTTGGGGGGGATATGGTTTCGCTCGTGTTCCCCAGGCTGGAGTGCAGTGGCATGATTTCGGCTCACTACAACCTCTGCCTCCCAGGCTGAAGTGATTCTCCTGCCTCAGCTGAGATTAAAGGCATGTCCCATCATGTGCGGCCAATTTTGTGTTTCTAGGAGAGATGGGTTTTCACCATGTTGGCCAGGCTGGTCTCGAACTCCAACAATTCTACTTCAACTATTTATTGGAAACAAATACTTATGTGTGAGAAACAAGATTTTCAAGAGTGAAAGATTTAAAAACGACTTAATTGTACATCAGTAAGAGGCTGGCTAACTAAATCAGAGTACGTTCATCCTTACAGAAGAATACTATGCAGCTAGAACAAAACCAAATGGAGGAAACTCTTCCAAATGGTAACTTGGAATGATGTTCAAGACTTATTGTAAAATAAGTTTACAGTAAGGTGTAAGGTACCTTATGGCAAAATTCTCTCAGAAATGTGTGTGTGTGGATTTCAAGTCATCCCAGTCCTAGAACATTGTGCTCTTTAGAGATGCCATACCTGTCTTTCCCTTTGTAATATCAAAGCAGTAATATCTTCTCTGGAGGCTTGTTGGGTGAATTGAATGGAAGAAAGTTAAGGAGGTACCAGAACCATTGCTGTTTCCCCTCCGTAGCCCTGCCACCCACTAAAGAAAGTTGGATGAGATTACTTAATGATTTCCCATTAAGTTGTATTTCCAAATATCATGATTACCATTTGAATGTAGTTGGTATGGAGCTTCGTGAGTGTGTGCTTCGTTTATTATGCATCACGTTCAGCTCCTTGTTATTTGCCTCCTAGTTATCATAGTAAAACTCTACTCCTCTACTCCGAGGAGCCCCTACCATCCGTATCGTCACTTTCCGGCCCAGCACTCTTCATGCTCGTTCGTTTAAAGCATTCTACATTGGGCAAATGAATCTTGGAAGGCAAAAGCTACTGAATTTAGCGAGTTTGTGGAGGCGTTCCCACCGATCAGCCAGGTGGAGTTCCACACACCCGATGACTGCACAACTCCTATAAGGCAGCAATATGCTGCAAACCCAGACGGCCACTCTTCTCACCCCTCGTCCCTTTGCTGTTCTGGATAATGAGGTCAATAGTCACCTAGGCAACTTGCAAAACTAACTGAAATGGAGAAAGGCCTTCCGGCTGGTGACTAGCCGAGGTCCACCTGGCCCCAATAAGCTGCTGAACAAGAAGGGCTGCCAGAAATTTCCCCCTAGGGAATTTGGTGGAGACGAAGACCTGCTCACTGGACAACGGTTCTTCCCAGGATACCCCCAAGCTGAAGAAGCGGGCTCTGAGCCACCCCCTTTCACCCTCCTTTTCCCCACCCTGGCCTGCTGAAGGTGCGCGTCAGGATGCGGACTACTGAGCCCTAAAGAAATAAGTCCTTCCACTTTGACCCCACGGAGGATTGCCTGTGCGGATCTTCAACGAGTCTACCAGTGTCTAGACACGGGAGCAGTTCTGTCTGGCACAGCAGCTCCCTCAAGGAAGACAAGAGTGAGGAGAAAGGAAACTCAAGTCTGACCATTCTGCCCTGGGAGACAAGAGGAGGATCTCATCTCTCATCTTTCCAAGCAAGGCAACGAGACTTTCTCTCATCTTTCCAAGCAAGGCAAGGAGACTTTTTCTCATGAGGAAACAAAAAGAAGTTGGAAGGAACGAAACCAGCCTGGAAGGTGAATTCCTAAGGATTGCCCATTGAAACTGACAAAATGGCCCTTGTTTGACGAGAGGAATGAGCAGAGCATTGATGTGGTCAAAAAGGACTCGAGTGAGACTTTCCCAGCATGTTTCTACCAAAGCTTTGTCTAAGTTTCGCAAAACACTCTCCTAATAAGCAGATGTTTGGCTCTTCAGAAAGTCAACATGCAAAATGCCTTGAGCGTCCCATAACACTGATGCCATGATGTTGCCTTTGGTCTGCCCTCCTTTTCCTTTGACTGGACCACTGTCATCTCTTGGTAGCCATCGCTTTGATGACGCTTTGTCTTCAGGATCATATTGGCAAAGCCATGTTCCAAATTCCGGTTACAATTTGTCAAACAGGTGCCCCAGGATCGTGATCCCTCCTGTTGAAAATTTCCACTGATAGCTCTCGTCGTCACTGCAGCTGATCTGGGCACAATGGTTTTCACAGCCACTGCAGGATTCATCTTCCACATCTTCTCATCTCTTCTTGAAACAAGCCATACCTCCGTAAAGAGTTGATTTCTTTGGGCTAGTGTCCTTAGAAGCTTTTCTTCAAACATCAATGATTTCTTCATTCTTCCACCCAAGCTTCACCGTCAATTGGATGTTTGCTCTTGCTGCAATTTTAGCGGAATTCAAGTTGCACTGATAGGAGGCCTTTTCAGTGGATGTCTCATCCTTCTTAGTGCCTCCAATGAGATCCAGTTCAGAAAGGTTGTAAGAAGTTAGTACATGTTTATTTTAGTGAAAACGAATTGAAATCCATGCATAGATTTCTCACCATGTACATTTTCTATGAACTTTCGGAAGACCCCCTGTACTGAATATTGCCCAAATCCTGGGAGAGAAGTGGATGCGGTCCACTTCCTGTCTTCAGTTTGCCCACAGTGGAGGAGTGCACAGAGCAGGGAAAGGCAGCCCCAGAGAGAGGCATGCCCTCCAGCATGCGGCAGACTGCTGGCCCAGTCCTGGCTCCATGGGTTGCTGTGCGGGCCCAGCAAGCTGACCAACCTCCCTGAACCTTAACTTAATCCTAGGTAGCCCAATTCCACTCGCTATTATAGGACTGCTGTGCAGGGACAGTCAATTAACTTAAGAAAAGGAACCTAGCTCCAAGGTTGGCAACCGGGAATTCCAGTTGATTCCATGGGCGGACCCCCTGAGGAATCCCCAAGCTGAAGTCTCGTGGAAGATGAGGTTCAGTGTGACTAGACTGAAGCACCAATCCAATGAAGGGGAAGTCCCACCCACTCTGCCCTGTGCCTGTATAAAGGTGAGGCGGGGCGGCCGCGCCACTCATTGAAGCCGCCAGTTGGGAGAGGAGCAGAGCCAGGCCGGTGCTCCCGAAGGCAGCAAGATGTTGCGAGCCACAGCTCCCTGCTGGTTCCCACCTGCATACCCAGAAGCTAAGAAGGTGGCCGAGGAGGCGGCCCACGAGGCAAGCCGCCATTTGGGAGAGGAGCAGAGCCAGGTCGGTGTTCCTGAAGGCAGCAAGATGTTGCGAGCCACAGCTCCCTGCTGGTTCCCACCTGCATGCCCAGAAGCCAAGAAGGTGGCCGAGGAGGCGGCCCTCGAGGCAAGCCGCCAGTTGGGAGAGGAGCAGAGCCAGGCCGGTGCTCCCGAAGGCGGCAAGATGTTGCGAGCCACAGCTCCCTGCTGGTTCCCACCTGCATACCCAGAAGCTAAGAAGGTGGCCGAGGAGGCGCCCCACGAGGCAAGCCGCCATTTGGGAGTGGAGCAGAGCCAGGTCGGTGTTCCCGAAGGCAGCAAGATGTTGCGAGCCACAGCTCCCTGCTGGTTCCCTCCTGCATACCCAGAAGCCAAGAAGGTGGCCGAGGAGGCGGCCCTCGAGGCTCCAGAATTCCCACTGCCCTCTCATCAGCCTGCCCAGAGCTTCGGGCTCTGCGTGCCCCAGATGCACAACCAGGCCTCAGCACTCGTGGACATCCGGGCGGAGCCCCAGAATAGGGGTCCGGCGGTGCCCCCAGCGTGGCCCAAGATGGCGACGGAGGCGTGGTACTTCCCCGCGCAGAGGGGGTCGGCCTGCTGCTTGCCAGCCGCCCCAAGGCTGACAGAGAGGCCCTGTGGAGTCCGCATCTCAGCCCCCAGGGAGAGGAAGAGGATCGCCCACTTTCCCAGCCCCTGCTTGGTCGCAGGTCACACCGATGCCAAGAGAACCCGGGTGGCCGGCAGCAGCCAACGCTCCAATGGCTCCAGGGTCGGCACACAGCCACGGAAGACTGGTCGCAACAGACGGGGGAGGGCATGCAAGACCTCCACCACACTCAGCTCTAAGCGAATCGTCCGTCGTCCATCCTTACCGACTTGGAAGAAACCCATTATCCTCCGAAGGTCTCGCTGCCAAGTCCCCACCGTCATCCGCCGAGGCTATCTCCAACTGTTCACCAAAGAGTGTCTCAAGTTCTGCGCCTCCCAGCAGGAGGCCGAGGAGAAGGCGCTGAACGAGGAGAAGGTGGCCTACGACTGCAGCCCCAACAAGAACATGTACCTGAATGTGGTCCTGAACACCCTCAAGAGACTGAAGGGCCTGACCCCCAGCTCCATGCCGGGCCTCAGCAGGGCCGCCCTGTACAGCCGCCTCCAGGAGTTCCTGCTCACCCAGGACCAGCTCAAGGAGAACGGCTACCCCTTCCCGCACCCCGAGCGGCCCGGAGGCGCCGTCCTCTTCACTGGCCAGGGGAAGGGGCCCGGCGACTCCTCCTGCAGGGTCTGCTGCCGTTGTGGCACCGACTACCTGGTGTCCTCCTCGGGCCGCTGTCTACGCGACCAGTTGTGTTATTATCACTGGGGGCGGGTCCGCTCCAGCCAAGTGGCTGGAGGCCGGGTTAGCCAGTACACCTGCTGTGCAGCTGCTCCTGGCTCAGTGGGCTGCCAGGTGGCGAAGCAGCACGTGCGGGACGGCCGCAAGGAGAGCCTCCATGGCTTCGTGAAGACCTTCAAGAAAGAGTTTTCCACAGACGCTTATCCAGGAATCTACGCCATGGACTGTGAGATGTGCTACACCACGCATGGCCTGGAGCTGACCCGCGTCACCGTGGTGGACGCCGACATGCAAGTGGTGTACGACACCTTCGTCAAGCCCGACAACGAGATCGTGGACTACAACACCAGGTTTTCCGGAGTGACCGAGGCCGACGTCGCCAAGACGAGCGTCACGTTGCCCGAAGTCCAAGCCATCCTGCTGAGCTTTTTCAGCGCCCAAACCATCCTCATCGGGCACAGCCTGGAGAGCGATCTGCTGGCCCTCAAGCTGATCCACAGCACCGTGGTGGACACGGCCGTGCTCTTCCCGCACTACCTGGGTTTCCCCTACAAGCGTTCCCTCAGGAATCTCGCGGCCGACTACCTGGGACAGATCATCCAGGACAGCCAGGACGGCCACAACTCCAGCGAGGACGCAAACGCCTGCCTGCAGCTGGCGATGTGGAAGGTTCGACAGCGCGCCCAGATCCAGCCACGCCACCGGTCCGCCTCTCCCGCCGCCCTGGCCTGTCCTGAGCCCCAGGCCTCTTCCCAAACTGACATCGATCCCGAGAGCTAGCCCTGTCCACCTCGCCGCAAAGCGAAAGAAACTGGAGCAGCCGGCGGCAGGAGAGGGCCAAAAGCCAAGACTAACCCCGACCCCGGACTCCCAGTCCCCCGGAGTCCCTGCCGCGGGCCGTCGTCCCTGTCCCCATCCCTCTGCCCCTCCCAGACCTCTGTCCTTCCACCAATGGGCTCCCCGAGGCCCCAGCCGCCACTCCCAGTCCCCGGAGACCCTGCCGCCGCCCCTGGCGCCTGTGCCCATCCCTCTGCCCCTCCCAGACCTCTGGCCTTCCACCACTAGCCTCCCCCAGCCCACCTGGACTTCCCCGGCCTCTGACAACAAGGCCAGCCCCCAGGCCCACCAGCCTCCTGATCGTCTTCGTTCTTGGGCCTCTTCCCCTTCTGTGGGGCTGTCTGAACCTCCCCTCCCCCACCCGATTTTTCCCCCGCCCCCGGGGCAGGCGCAGAATAAATGTCTGTATGAAGTTAAAAATTAAAAATAAAAAAAAAGCTAAAAACCACTCAAAGTCCTTTGCTTTTGAATGTGCGCTTACCTGGTTTTCTCTAGAGGCACCACTGTGAGGTGGCTCAAGCCCTTAGGCTCTGGAGTTAGACATCTGGGTTCCCATTCCAATTCCACCACTGACTAGCTTTGTCATATTGGACGCATAACTTTTTTGCGCTTCTACTTCTTGATCTTTCAAGTGTCATCAGAAGATAATTAGACACCCACACAATAGCAATGGGAGATTTTAACACCCCACCGTCAACATGAAACAGATCAACGAGACAGAAAGTTGAAAAGGATATCCAGGAACTGAACTTAGCTCTGCACCAAGCAGACCGAATAGACATCTACATTAACTCTCCACCCCAAATCAACAGAATATACATTCTTCTCAGCACCACATCACACTTATTCCAAAACTGACCACATAGTTGGAAGGAAAGCACTCCTCCGCAAATGCAAAAGAACAGAAATTACAACCAACTGTCTCTCAGACCCCAGGGCAGTCAAACTGAACCTCAGGATGAAGAAACTCACTCAAAACCGCTCAACTACACGGAAACGGAGCAATCTGCTCCTGAGTGACTACTGGGTACATAGCGAAATGAAGACAGAATAAAGATGTTCTTTGAAACCAATGAGAACCAAGACACAACATACCAGAATCTCTGGGATACATTGAAAGCAGTGTGTAGAGGGAAACGTAGCATTAAATGCCCACAAGAGAAAGCAGGAAAGATCTAAAATGGACACCCTCACGTCCCAATTCAAAGAACCAGGGAAGCAAGAGCAAACACAATGCCTGAATCAGTCAGTCAACTTCCAACAGGGCTCCAAGAGAGATTGAACCACCATGCCTCTTTAAATCCACGTTTCTATTTGGAATCTTCAATGAGAGATGAGACACTAAGCAGCTAGTTTTGGTGGAATGGCTGATTTTGTCAATGTTTTCGGTGTGTGAGTGTGTGTGTGTGTGTATGTATAGATAACTAAATTAAACTGATAATCTGGATGCTTACATTTCCATTCATTTAATTTGTGTATGTGAGCCCACGCACACGTATATACACACACACTAACACTTCCAGAACACTGACTTAGTGAAGAACTGGATTTCCAGTGTGTCAGACAAATTTCAGAAAGCGCTGAAGAAGGGCATTTCTGATGGATTTCACCGTTCCTGGAATTTTATTTTCCTTTATAACTTAGAGTTCTTCTCTGGAGATTTAATAGATAAAAGTCTTTTGCAGTGTACGTTATTTCATTGTATTTTTATAATTTATTTAAATTGTCATTTTAAATTGACAAATAAAAATGATATATATTTATGGTGTACAACATGATGTTTCATATATGTATACATTGTGGAATGACACAAAAATCAAGCTAATTAACACATTCGTTTCCTCACATACTGATTTTATGGTGATGAGAACATGTTTCAAATCTACTCTGATAGCACATTTCAAGTATACAGTACATAGTTACCCACTGTGGTTGCCGTGCTGTTCAACATATCTCTAGAACTATTCGTATCTGAAATTTTGTATCATTAGACTAACATCTCCCAATCCCTCCCCGGCCCCTGCCTCGGGTAAGCAGCGTTCTGCTCTCTACGACTCTGAGTTCCACTTTTTTACATTGCACATAGAAGTGAGATCGTGCAGTATTTGTATTTCTGTGTTTGCTTTTTAAAACTTTATGATGTATTGATGTATTTTTTCAGACAGTGTCGGAGTCTGTCACCAAGGCTGGAGTACAGTGACACAAACACGGCTCACCACGGCCTCCACCTCCCGGGGTCAAGAGATCCTCCCACTTCAGCCTCCTGAGTAGCTAGGACTACAGGCGTCCAACACCACACCTGGCTAATTTTTGTATTTTTTGTAGAGATGGTTGATCTCCAACTCCTGGGCTCAACTCTTCCTCCTCCCTTCTCCTCCCAAAGTCCTGGGATTACAGGCCTGAGCCACTGTGTCTGGCCTTTGCTTTATTTCACACAGTAGAACATCCTCTAGGCTCATTCATGTTGCTAATGATAAGATTTCTTTCTTTTTCAAGGCTGAATAGGATTCTATTGGATATATGTACCTATATAGATAGATAGATAGATAGATAGACATTTATTATTATTGTTTTGGGGGGGATATGGTTTCGCTCGTGTTCCCCAGGCTGGAGTGCAGTGGCATGATTTCGGCTCACTACAACCTCTGCCTCCCAGGCTGAAGTGATTCTCCTGCCTCAGCTGAGATTAAAGGCATGTCCCATCATGTGCGGCCAATTTTGTGTTTCTAGGAGAGATGGGTTTTCACCATGTTGGCCAGGCTGGTCTCGAACTCCAACAATTCTACTTCAACTATTTATTGGATACAAATATTTATGTGTGAGAAACAAGATTTTCAAGAGTGAAAGATTTAAAAACGACTTAATTGTACATCAGTAAGAGGCTGGCTAACTAAATCAGAGTACGTTCATCCTTACAGAAGAATACTATGCAGCTAGAACAAAACCAAATGGAGGAAACTCTTCCAAATGGTAACTTGGAATGATGTTCAAGACTTATTGTAAAATAAGTTTACAGTAAGGTGTAAGGTACCTTATGGCAAAATTCTCTCAGAAATGTGTGTGTGTGGATTTCAAGTCATCCCAGTCCTAGAACATTGTGCTCTTTAGAGATGCCATACCTGTCTTTCCCTTTGTAATATCAAAGCAGTAATATCTTCTCTGGAGGCTTGTTGGGTGAATTGAATGGAAGAAAGTTAAGGAGGTACCAGAACCATTGCTGTTTCCCCTCCGTAGCCCTGCCACCCACTAAAGAAAGTTGGATGAGATTACTTAATGATTTCCCATTAAGTTGTATTTCCAAATATCATGATTACCATTTGAATGTAGTTGGTATGGAGCTTCGTGAGTGTGTGCTTCGTTTATTATGCATCACGTTCAGCTCCTTGTTATTTGCCTCCTAGTTATCATAGTAAAACTCTACTCCTCTACTCCGAGGAGCCCCTACCATCCGTATCGTCACTTTCCGGCCCAGCACTCTTCATGCTCGTTCGTTTAAAGCATTCTACATTGGACAAATGAATCTTGGAAGGCAAAAGCTACTGAATTTAGCGAGTTTGTGGAGGCGTTCCCACCGATCAGCCAGGTGGAGTTCCACACACCCGATGACTGCACAGCTCCTATAAGGCAGCAATATGCTGCAAACCCAGACGGCCACTCTTCTCACCCCTCGTCCCTTTGCTGTTCTGGATAATGAGGTCAATAGTCACCTAGGCAACTTGCAAAACTAACTGAAATGGAGAAAGGCCTTCCGGCTGGTGACTAGCCGAGGTCCACCTGGCCCCAATAAGCTGCTGAACAAGAAGGGCTGCCAGAAATTTCCCCCTAGGGAATTTGGTGGAGACGAAGACCTGCTCACTGGACAACGGTTCCTCCCAGGATACCCCCAAGCTGAAGAAGCGGGCTCTGAGCCACCCCCTTTCACCCTCCTTTTCCCCACCCTGGCCTGCTGAAGGTGCGCGTCAGGATGCGGACTACTGAGCCCTAAAGAAATAAGTCCTTCCACTTTGACCCCACGGAGGATTGCCTGTGCGGATCTTCAACGAGTCTACCAGTGTCTAGACACGGGAGCAGTTCTGTCTGGCACAGCAGCTCCCTCAAGGAAGACAAGAGTGAGGAGAAAGGAAACTCAAGTCTGACCATTCTGTCCTGGGAGACAAGAGGAGGATCTCATCTCTCATCTTTCCAAGCAAGGCAACGAGACTTTCTCTCATCTTTCCAAGCAAGGCAAGGAGACTTTTTCTCATGAGGAAACAAAAAGAAGTTGGAAGGAACGAAACCAGCCTGGAAGGTGAATTCCTAAGGATTGCCCATTGAAACTGACAAAATGGCCCTTGTTTGACGAGAGGAATGAGCAGAGCATTGATGTGGTCAAAAAGGACTCGAGTGAGACTTTCCCAGCATGTTTCTACCAAAGCTTTGTCTAAGTTTCGCAAAACACTCTCCTAATAAGCAGATGTTTGGCTCTTCAGAAAGTCAACATGCAAAATGCCTTGAGCGTCCCATAACACTGATGCCATGATGTTGCCTTTGGTCTGCCCTCCTTTTCCTTTGACTGGACCACTGCCATCTCTTGGTAGCCATCGCTTTGATGACGCTTTGTCTTCAGGATCATATTGGCAAAGCCATGTTCCAAATTCCGGTTACAATTTGTCAAACAGGTGCCCCAGGATCGTGATCCCTCCTGTTGAAAATTTCCACTGATAGCTCTCGTCGTCACTGCAGCTGATCTGGGCACAATGGTTTTCACAGCCACTGCAGGATTCATCTTCCACATCTTCTCATCTCTTCTTGAAACAAGCCATACCTCCGTAAAGAGTTGATTTCTTTGGGCTAGTGTCCTTAGAAGCTTTTCTTCAAACATCAATGATTTCTTCATTCTTCCACCCAAGCTTCACCGTCAATTGGATGTTTGCTCTTGCTGCAATTTTAGCGGAATTCAAGTTGCACTGATAGGAGGCCTTTTCAGTGGATGTCTCATCCTTCTTAGTGCCTCCAATGAGATCCAGTTCAGAAAGGTTGTAAGAAGTTAGTACATGTTTATTTTAGTGAAAACGAATTGAAATCCATGCATAGATTTCTCACCATGTACATTTTCTATGAACTTTCGGAAGACCCCCTGTACTGAATATTGCCCAAATCCTGGGAGAGAAGTGGATGCGGTCCACTTCCTGTCTTCAGTTTGCCCACAGTGGAGGAGTGCACAGAGCAGGGAAAGGCAGCCCCAGAGAGAGGCATGCCCTCCAGCATGCGGCAGACTGCTGGCCCAGTCCTGGCTCCATGGGTTGCTGTGTGGGCCCAGCAAGCTGAACAACCTCCCTGAACCTTAATTTAATCCTAGGTAGCCCAATTCCACTCGCTATTATAGGACTGCTGTGCAGGGACAGTCAATTAACTTAAGAAAAGGAACCTAGCTCCAAGGTTGGCAACCGGGAATTCCAGTTGATTCCATGGGCGGACCCCCTGAGGAATTCCCAAGCTGAAGTCTCGTGGAAGATGAGGTTCAGTGTGACTAGACTGAAGCACCAATCCAATGAAGGGGAAGTCCCACCCACTCTGCCCTGTGCCTGTATAAAGGTGAGGCGGGGCGGCCGCGCCACTCATTGAAGCCGCCAGTTGGGAGAGGAGCAGAGCCAGGCCGGTGCTCCCGAAGGCAGCAAGATGTTGCGAGCCACAGCTCCCTGCTGGTTCCCACCTGCATACCCAGAAGCTAAGAAGGTGGCCGAGGAGGCGGCCCACGAGGCAAGCCGCCATTTGGGAGAGGAGCAGAGCCAGGTCGGTGTTCCCGAAGGCAGCAAGATGTTGCGAGCCACAGCTCCCTGCTGGTTCCCACCTGCATGCCCAGAAGCCAAGAAGGTGGCCGAGGAGGCGGCCCTCGAGGCAAGCCGCCAGTTGGGAGAGGAGCAGAGCCAGGCCGGTGCTCCCGAAGGCAGCAAGATGTTGCGAGCCACAGCTCCCTGCTGGTTCCCACCTGCATACCCAGAAGCTAAGAAGGTGGCCGAGGAGGCGCCCCACGAGGCAAGCCGCCATTTGGGAGTGGAGCAGAGCCAGGTCGGTGTTCCCGAAGGCAGCAAGATGTTGCGAGCCACAGCTCCCTGCTGGTTCCCTCCTGCATACCCAGAAGCCAAGAAGGTGGCCGAGGAGGCGGCCCTCGAGGCTCCAGAATTCCCACTGCCCTCTCATCAGCCTGCCCAGAGCTTCGGGCTCTGCGTGCCCCAGATGCACAACCAGGCCTCAGCACTCGTGGACATCCGGGCGGAGCCCCAGAATAGGGGTCCGGCGGTGCCCCCAGCGTGGCCCAAGATGGCGACGGAGGCGTGGTACTTCCCCGCGCAGAGGGGGTCGGCCTGCTGCTTGCCAGCCGCCCCAAGGCTGACAGAGAGGCCCTGTGGAGTCCGCATCTCAGCCCCCAGGGAGAGGAAGAGGATCGCCCACTTTCCCAGCCCCTGCTTGGTCGCAGGTCGCACCGATGCCAAGAGAACCCGGGTGGCCGGCAGCAGCCAACGCTCCAATGGCTCCAGGGTCGGCACACAGCCACGGAAGACTGGTCGCAACAGACGGGGGAGGGCATGCAAGACCTCCACCACACTCAGCTCTAAGCGAATCGTCCGTCGTCCATCCTTACCGACTTGGAAGAAACCCATTATCCTCCGAAGGTCTCGCTGCCAAGTCCCCACCGTCATCCGCCGAGGCTATCTCCAACTGTTCACCAAAGAGTGTCTCAAGTTCTGCGCCTCCCAGCAGGTGGCCGAGGAGAAGGCGCTGAACGAGGAGAAGGTGGCCTACGACTGCAGCCCCAACAAGAACATGTACCTGAATGTGGTCCTGAACACCCTCAAGAGACTGAAGGGCCTGACCCCCAGCTCCATGCCGGGCCTCAGCAGGGCCGCCCTGTACAGCCGCCTCCAGGAGTTCCTGCTCACCCAGGACCAGCTCAAGGAGAACGGCTACCCCTTCCCGCACCCCGAGCGGCCCGGAGGCGCCGTCCTCTTCACTGGCCAGGGGAAGGGGCCCGGCGACTCCTCCTGCAGGGTCTGCTGCCGTTGTGGCACCGACTACCTGGTGTCCTCCTCGGGCCGCTGTCTACGCGACCAGTTGTGTTATTATCACTGGGGGCGGGTCCGCTCCAGCCAAGTGGCTGGAGGCCGGGTTAGCCAGTACACCTGCTGTGCAGCTGCTCCTGGCTCAGTGGGCTGCCAGGTGGCGAAGCAGCACGTGCGGGACGGCCGCAAGGAGAGCCTCCATGGCTTCGTGAAGACCTTCAAGAAAGAGTTTTCCACAGACGCTTATCCAGGAATCTACGCCTTGGACTGTGAGATGTGCTACACCACGCATGGCCTGGAGCTGACCCGCGTCACCGTGGTGGACGCCGACATGCAAGTGGTGTACGACACCTTCGTCAAGCCCGACAACGAGATCGTGGACTACAACACCAGGTTTTCCGGAGTGACCGAGGCCGACGTCGCCAAGACGAGCGTCACGTTGCCCGAAGTCCAAGCCATCCTGCTGAGCTTTTTCAGCGCCCAAACCATCCTCATCGGGCACAGCCTGGAGAGCGATCTGCTGGCCCTCAAGCTGATCCACAGCACCGTGGTGGACACGGCCGTGCTCTTCCCGCACTACCTGGGTTTCCCCTACAAGCGTTCCCTCAGGAATCTCGCGGCCGACTACCTGGGACAGATCATCCAGGACAGCCAGGACGGCCACAACTCCAGCGAGGACGCAAACGCCTGCCTGCAGCTGGCGATGTGGAAGGTTCGACAGCGCGCCCAGATCCAGCCACGCCACCGGTCCGCCTCTCCCGCCGCCCTGGCCTGTCCTGAGCCCCAGGCCTCTTCCCAAACTGCCATCGATCCCGAGAGCTAGCCCTGTCCACCTCGCCGCAAAGCGAAAGAAACTGGAGCAGCCGGCGGCAGGAGAGGGCCAAAAGCCAAGACTAACCCCGACCCCGGACTCCCAGTCCCCCGGAGTCCCTGCCGCGGGCCGTCGTCCCTGTCCCCATCCCTCTGCCCCTCCCAGACCTCTGTCCTTCCACCAATGGGCTCCCCGAGGCCCCAGCCGCCACTCCCAGTCCCCGGAGACCCTGCCGCCGCCCCTGGCGCCTGTGCCCATCCCTCTGCCCCTCCCAGACCTCTGGCCTTCCACCACTAGCCTCCCCCAGCCCACCTGGACTTCCCCGGCCTCTGACAACAAGGCCAGCCCCCAGGCCCACCAGCCTCCTGATCGTCTTCGTTCTTGGGCCTCTTCCCCTTCTGTGGGGCTGTCTGAACCTCCCCTCCCCCACCCGATTTTTCCCCCGCCCCCGGGGCAGGCGCAGAATAAATGTCTGTATGAAGTTAAAAATTAAAAATAAAAAAAAAGCTAAAAACCACTCAAAGTCCTTTGCTTTTGAATGTGCGCTTACCTGGTTTTCTCTAGAGGCACCACTGTGAGGTGGCTCAAGCCCTTAGGCTCTGGAGTTAGACATCTGGGTTCCCATTCCAATTCCACCACTGACTAGCTTTGTCATATTGGACGCATAACTTTTTTGCGCTTCTACTTCTTGATCTTTCAAGTGTCATCAGAAGATAATTAGACACCCACACAATAGCAATGGGAGATTTTAACACCCCACCGTCAACATGAAACAGATCAACGAGACAGAAAGTTGAAAAGGATATCCAGGAACTGAACTTAGCTCTGCACCAAGCAGACCGAATAGACATCTACATTAACTCTCCACCCCAAATCAACAGAATATACATTCTTCTCAGCACCACATCACACTTATTCCAAAACTGACCACATAGTTGGAAGGAAAGCACTCCTCCGCAAATGCAAAAGAACAGAAATTACAACCAACTGTCTCTCAGACCCCAGGGCAGTCAAACTGGACCTCAGGATGAAGAAACTCACTCAAAACCGCTCAACTACACGGAAACGGAGCAATCTGCTCCTGAGTGACTACTGGGTACATAGCGAAATGAAGACAGAATAAAGATGTTCTTTGAAACCAATGAGAACCAAGACACAACATACCAGAATCTCTGGGATACATTGAAAGCAGTGTGTAGAGGGAAACGTAGCATTAAATGCCCACAAGAGAAAGCAGGAAAGATCTAAAATGGACACCCTCACGTCCCAATTCAAAGAACCAGGGAAGCAAGAGCAAACACAATGCCTGAATCAGTCAGTCAACTTCCAACAGGGCTCCAAGAGAGAATGAACCACCATGCCTCTTTAAATCCACGTTTCTATTTGGAATCTTCAATGAGAGATGAGACACTAAGCAGCTAGTTTTGGTGGAATGGCTGATTTTGTCAATGTTTTCGGTGTGTGAGTGTGTGTGTGTGTGTGTGTACGTATGGATAACTAAATTAAACTGATAATCTGGATGCTTACATTTCCATTCATTTAATTTGTGTATGTGAGCCCACGCACACGTATATACACACACACTAACACTTCCAGAACACTGACTTAGTGAAGAACTGGATTTCCAGTGTGTCAGACAAATTTCAGAAAGCGCTGAAGAAGGGCATTTCTGATGGATTTCACCGTTCCTGGAATTTTATTTTCCTTTATAACTTAGAGTTCTTCTCTGGAGATTTAATAGATAAAAGTCTTTTGCAGTGTACGTTATTTCATTGTATTTTTATAATTTATTTGAATTGTCATTTGAAATTGACAAATAAAAATGATAGATATTTATGGTGTACAACATGATGTTTCATATATGTATACATTGTGGAATGACACAAAAATCAAGCTAATTAACACATTCGTTTCCTCACATACTGATTTTATGGTGATGAGAACATGTTTCAAATCTACTCTGATAGCACATTTCAAGTATACAGTACATAGTTACCCACTGTGGTTGCCGTGCTGTTCAACATATCTCTAGAACTATTCGTATCTGAAATTTTGTATCATTAGACTAACATCTCCCAATCCCTCCCCGGCCCCTGCCTCGGGTAAGCAGCGTTCTGCTCTCTACGACTCTGAGTTCCACTTTTTTACATTGCACATAGAAGTGAGATCGTGCAGTATTTGTATTTCTGTGTTTGCTTTTTAAAACTTTATGATGTATTGATGTATTTTTTCAGACAGTGTCGGAGTCTGTCACCAAGGCTGGAGTACAGTGACACAAACACGGCTCACCACGGCCTCCACCTCCCGGGGTCAAGAGATCCTCCCACTTCAGCCTCCTGAGTAGCTAGGACTACAGGCGTCCAACACCACACCTGGCTAATTTTTGTATTTTTTGTAGAGATGGTTGATCTCCAACTCCTGGGCTCAACTCTTCCTCCTCCCTTCTCCTCCCAAAGTCCTGGGATTACAGGCCTGAGCCACTGTGTCTGGCCTTTGCTTTATTTCACACAGTAGAACATCCTCTAGGCTCATTCATGTTGCTAATGATAAGATTTCTTTCTTTTTCAAGGCTGAATAGGATTCTATTGGATATATGTACCTATATAGATAGATAGATAGATAGATAGATATACATTTATTATTATTGTTTTGGGGGGGATATGGTTTCGCTCGTGTTCCCCAGGCTGGAGTGCAGTGGCATGATTTCGGCTCACTACAACCTCTGCCTCCCAGGCTGAAGTGATTCTCCTGCCTCAGCTGAGATTAAAGGCATGTCCCATCATGTGCGGCCAATTTTGTGTTTCTAGGAGAGATGGGTTTTCACCATGTTGGCCAGGCTGGTCTCGAACTCCAACAATTCTACTTCAACTATTTATTGGAAACAAATACTTATGTGTGAGAAACAAGATTTTCAAGAGTGAAAGATTTAAAAACGACTTAATTGTACATCAGTAAGAGGCTGGCTAACTAAATCAGAGTACGTTCATCCTTACAGAAGAATACTATGCAGCTAGAACAAAACCAAATGGAGGAAACTCTTCCAAATGGTAACTTGGAATGATGTTCAAGACTTATTGTAAAATAAGTTTACAGTAAGGTGTAAGGTACCTTATGGCAAAATTCTCTCAGAAATGTGTGTGTGTGGATTTCAAGTCATCCCAGTCCTAGAACATTGTGCTCTTTAGAGATGCCATACCTGTCTTTCCCTTTGTAATATCAAAGCAGTAATATCTTCTCTGGAGGCTTGTTGGGTGAATTGAATGGAAGAAAGTTAAGGAGGTACCAGAACCATTGCTGTTTCCCCTCCGTAGCCCTGCCACCCACTAAAGAAAGTTGGATGAGATTACTTAATGATTTCCCATTAAGTTGTATTTCCAAATATCATGATTACCATTTGAATGTAGTTGGTATGGAGCTTCGTGAGTGTGTGCTTCGTTTATTATGCATCACGTTCAGCTCCTTGTTATTTGCCTCCTAGTTATCATAGTAAAACTCTACTCCTCTACTCCGAGGAGCCCCTACCATCCGTATCGTCACTTTCCGGCCCAGCACTCTTCATGCTCGTTCGTTTAAAGCATTCTACATTGGGCAAATGAATCTTGGAAGGCAAAAGCTACTGAATTTAGCGAGTTTGTGGAGGCGTTCCCACCGATCAGCCAGGTGGAGTTCCACACACCCGATGACTGCACAACTCCTATAAGGCAGCAATATGCTGCAAACCCAGACGGCCACTCTTCTCACCCCTCGTCCCTTTGCTGTTCTGGATAATGAGGTCAATAGTCACCTAGGCAACTTGCAAAACTAACTGAAATGGAGAAAGGCCTTCCGGCTGGTGACTAGCCGAGGTCCACCTGGCCCCAATAAGCTGCTGAACAAGAAGGGCTGCCAGAAATTTCCCCCTAGGGAATTTGGTGGAGACGAAGACCTGCTCACTGGACAACGGTTCTTCCCAGGATACCCCCAAGCTGAAGAAGCGGGCTCTGAGCCACCCCCTTTCACCCTCCTTTTCCCCACCCTGGCCTGCTGAAGGTGCGCGTCAGGATGCGGACTACTGAGCCCTAAAGAAATAAGTCCTTCCACTTTGACCCCACGGAGGATTGCCTGTGCGGATCTTCAACGAGTCTACCAGTGTCTAGACACGGGAGCAGTTCTGTCTGGCACAGCAGCTCCCTCAAGGAAGACAAGAGTGAGGAGAAAGGAAACTCAAGTCTGACCATTCTGCCCTGGGAGACAAGAGGAGGATCTCATCTCTCATCTTTCCAAGCAAGGCAACGAGACTTTCTCTCATCTTTCCAAGCAAGGCAAGGAGACTTTTTCTCATGAGGAAACAAAAAGAAGTTGGAAGGAACGAAACCAGCCTGGAAGGTGAATTCCTAAGGATTGCCCATTGAAACTGACAAAATGGCCCTTGTTTGACGAGAGGAATGAGCAGAGCATTGATGTGGTCAAAAAGGACTCGAGTGAGACTTTCCCAGCATGTTTCTACCAAAGCTTTGTCTAAGTTTCGCAAAACACTCTCCTAATAAGCAGATGTTTGGCTCTTCAGAAAGTCAACATGCAAAATGCCTTGAGCGTCCCATAACACTGATGCCATGATGTTGCCTTTGGTCTGCCCTCCTTTTCCTTTGACTGGACCACTGTCATCTCTTGGTAGCCATCGCTTTGATGACGCTTTGTCTTCAGGATCATATTGGCAAAGCCATGTTCCAAATTCCGGTTACAATTTGTCAAACAGGTGCCCCAGGATCGTGATCCCTCCTGTTGAAAATTTCCACTGATAGCTCTCGTCGTCACTGCAGCTGATCTGGGCACAATGGTTTTCACAGCCACTGCAGGATTCATCTTCCACATCTTCTCATCTCTTCTTGAAACAAGCCATACCTCCGTAAAGAGTTGATTTCTTTGGGCTAGTGTCCTTAGAAGCTTTTCTTCAAACATCAATGATTTCTTCATTCTTCCACCCAAGCTTCACCGTCAATTGGATGTTTGCTCTTGCTGCAATTTTAGCGGAATTCAAGTTGCACTGATAGGAGGCCTTTTCAGTGGATGTCTCATCCTTCTTAGTGCCTCCAATGAGATCCAGTTCAGAAAGGTTGTAAGAAGTTAGTACATGTTTATTTTAGTGAAAACGAATTGAAATCCATGCATAGATTTCTCACCATGTACATTTTCTATGAACTTTCGGAAGACCCCCTGTACTGAATATTGCCCAAATCCTGGGAGAGAAGTGGATGCGGTCCACTTCCTGTCTTCAGTTTGCCCACAGTGGAGGAGTGCACAGAGCAGGGAAAGGCAGCCCCAGAGAGAGGCATGCCCTCCAGCATGCGGCAGACTGCTGGCCCAGTCCTGGCTCCATGGGTTGCTGTGCGGGCCCAGCAAGCTGACCAACCTCCCTGAACCTTAACTTAATCCTAGGTAGCCCAATTCCACTCGCTATTATAGGACTGCTGTGCAGGGACAGTCAATTAACTTAAGAAAAGGAACCTAGCTCCAAGGTTGGCAACCGGGAATTCCAGTTGATTCCATGGGCGGACCCCCTGAGGAATCCCCAAGCTGAAGTCTCGTGGAAGATGAGGTTCAGTGTGACTAGACTGAAGCACCAATCCAATGAAGGGGAAGTCCCACCCACTCTGCCCTGTGCCTGTATAAAGGTGAGGCGGGGCGGCCGCGCCACTCATTGAAGCCGCCAGTTGGGAGAGGAGCAGAGCCAGGCCGGTGCTCCCGAAGGCAGCAAGATGTTGCGAGCCACAGCTCCCTGCTGGTTCCCACCTGCATACCCAGAAGCTAAGAAGGTGGCCGAGGAGGCGGCCCACGAGGCAAGCCGCCATTTGGGAGAGGAGCAGAGCCAGGTCGGTGTTCCTGAAGGCAGCAAGATGTTGCGAGCCACAGCTCCCTGCTGGTTCCCACCTGCATGCCCAGAAGCCAAGAAGGTGGCCGAGGAGGCGGCCCTCGAGGCAAGCCGCCAGTTGGGAGAGGAGCAGAGCCAGGCCGGTGCTCCCGAAGGCGGCAAGATGTTGCGAGCCACAGCTCCCTGCTGGTTCCCACCTGCATACCCAGAAGCTAAGAAGGTGGCCGAGGAGGCGCCCCACGAGGCAAGCCGCCATTTGGGAGTGGAGCAGAGCCAGGTCGGTGTTCCCGAAGGCAGCAAGATGTTGCGAGCCACAGCTCCCTGCTGGTTCCCTCCTGCATACCCAGAAGCCAAGAAGGTGGCCGAGGAGGCGGCCCTCGAGGCTCCAGAATTCCCACTGCCCTCTCATCAGCCTGCCCAGAGCTTCGGGCTCTGCGTGCCCCAGATGCACAACCAGGCCTCAGCACTCGTGGACATCCGGGCGGAGCCCCAGAATAGGGGTCCGGCGGTGCCCCCAGCGTGGCCCAAGATGGCGACGGAGGCGTGGTACTTCCCCGCGCAGAGGGGGTCGGCCTGCTGCTTGCCAGCCGCCCCAAGGCTGACAGAGAGGCCCTGTGGAGTCCGCATCTCAGCCCCCAGGGAGAGGAAGAGGATCGCCCACTTTCCCAGCCCCTGCTTGGTCGCAGGTCGCACCGATGCCAAGAGAACCCGGGTGGCCGGCAGCAGCCAACGCTCCAATGGCTCCAGGGTCGGCACACAGCCACGGAAGACTGGTCGCAACAGACGGGGGAGGGCATGCAAGACCTCCACCACACTCAGCTCTAAGCGAATCGTCCGTCGTCCATCCTTACCGACTTGGAAGAAACCCATTATCCTCCGAAGGTCTCGCTGCCAAGTCCCCACCGTCATCCGCCGAGGCTATCTCCAACTGTTCACCAAAGAGTGTCTCAAGTTCTGCGCCTCCCAGCAGGAGGCCGAGGAGAAGGCGCTGAACGAGGAGAAGGTGGCCTACGACTGCAGCCCCAACAAGAACATGTACCTGAATGTGGTCCTGAACACCCTCAAGAGACTGAAGGGCCTGACCCCCAGCTCCATGCCGGGCCTCAGCAGGGCCGCCCTGTACAGCCGCCTCCAGGAGTTCCTGCTCACCCAGGACCAGCTCAAGGAGAACGGCTACCCCTTCCCGCACCCCGAGCGGCCCGGAGGCGCCGTCCTCTTCACTGGCCAGGGGAAGGGGCCCGGCGACTCCTCCTGCAGGGTCTGCTGCCGTTGTGGCACCGACTACCTGGTGTCCTCCTCGGGCCGCTGTCTACGCGACCAGTTGTGTTATTATCACTGGGGGCGGGTCCGCTCCAGCCAAGTGGCTGGAGGCCGGGTTAGCCAGTACACCTGCTGTGCAGCTGCTCCTGGCTCAGTGGGCTGCCAGGTGGCGAAGCAGCACGTGCGGGACGGCCGCAAGGAGAGCCTCCATGGCTTCGTGAAGACCTTCAAGAAAGAGTTTTCCACAGACGCTTATCCAGGAATCTACGCCATGGACTGTGAGATGTGCTACACCACGCATGGCCTGGAGCTGACCCGCGTCACCGTGGTGGACGCCGACATGCAAGTGGTGTACGACACCTTCGTCAAGCCCGACAACGAGATCGTGGACTACAACACCAGGTTTTCCGGAGTGACCGAGGCCGACGTCGCCAAGACGAGCGTCACGTTGCCCGAAGTCCAAGCCATCCTGCTGAGCTTTTTCAGCGC
Source organism: Pongo pygmaeus (assembly GCF_028885625.2). Lineage (NCBI taxonomy): Eukaryota > Metazoa > Chordata > Mammalia > Primates > Hominidae > Pongo > Pongo pygmaeus. Next base: position 54,880,352 of record NC_072380.2, read on the forward strand.
CCAAACCATCCTCATCGGGCACAGCCTGGAGAGCGATCTGCTGGCCCTCAAGCTGATCCACAGCACCGTGGTGGACACGGCCGTGCTCTTCCCGCACTACCTGGGTTTCCCCTACAAGCGTTCCCTCAGGAATCTCGCGGCCGACTACCTGGGACAGATCATCCAGGACAGCCAGGACGGCCACAACTCCAGCGAGGACGCAAACGCCTGCCTGCAGCTGGCGATGTGGAAGGTTCGACAGCGCGCCCAGATCCAGCCACGCCACCGGTCCGCCTCTCCCGCCGCCCTGGCCTGTCCTGAGCCCCAGGCCTCTTCCCAAACTGACATCGATCCCGAGAGCTAGCCCTGTCCACCTCGCCGCAAAGCGAAAGAAACTGGAGCAGCCGGCGGCAGGAGAGGGCCAAAAGCCAAGACTAACCCCGACCCCGGACTCCCAGTCCCCCGGAGTCCCTGCCGCGGGCCGTCGTCCCTGTCCCCATCCCTCTGCCCCTCCCAGACCTCTGTCCTTCCACCAATGGGCTCCCCGAGGCCCCAGCCGCCACTCCCAGTCCCCGGAGACCCTGCCGCCGCCCCTGGCGCCTGTGCCCATCCCTCTGCCCCTCCCAGACCTCTGGCCTTCCACCACTAGCCTCCCCCAGCCCACCTGGACTTCCCCGGCCTCTGACAACAAGGCCAGCCCCCAGGCCCACCAGCCTCCTGATCGTCTTCGTTCTTGGGCCTCTTCCCCTTCTGTGGGGCTGTCTGAACCTCCCCTCCCCCACCCGATTTTTCCCCCGCCCCCGGGGCAGGCGCAGAATAAATGTCTGTATGAAGTTAAAAATTAAAAATAAAAAAAAAGCTAAAAACCACTCAAAGTCCTTTGCTTTTGAATGTGCGCTTACCTGGTTTTCTCTAGAGGCACCACTGTGAGGTGGCTCAAGCCCTTAGGCTCTGGAGTTAGACATCTGGGTTCCCATTCCAATTCCACCACTGACTAGCTTTGTCATATTGGACGCATAACTTTTTTGCGCTTCTACTTCTTGATCTTTCAAGTGTCATCAGAAGATAATTAGACACCCACACAATAGCAATGGGAGATTTTAACACCCCACCGTCAACATGAAACAGATCAACGAGACAGAAAGTTGAAAAGGATATCCAGGAACTGAACTTAGCTCTGCACCAAGCAGACCGAATAGACATCTACATTAACTCTCCACCCCAAATCAACAGAATATACATTCTTCTCAGCACCACATCACACTTATTCCAAAACTGACCACATAGTTGGAAGGAAAGCACTCCTCCGCAAATGCAAAAGAACAGAAATTACAACCAACTGTCTCTCAGACCCCAGGGCAGTCAAACTGAACCTCAGGATGAAGAAACTCACTCAAAACCGCTCAACTACACGGAAACGGAGCAATCTGCTCCTGAGTGACTACTGGGTACATAGCGAAATGAAGACAGAATAAAGATGTTCTTTGAAACCAATGAGAACCAAGACACAACATACCAGAATCTCTGGGATACATTGAAAGCAGTGTGTAGAGGGAAACGTAGCATTAAATGCCCACAAGAGAAAGCAGGAAAGATCTAAAATGGACACCCTCACGTCCCAATTCAAAGAACCAGGGAAGCAAGAGCAAACACAATGCCTGAATCAGTCAGTCAACTTCCAACAGGGCTCCAAGAGAGATTGAACCACCATGCCTCTTTAAATCCACGTTTCTATTTGGAATCTTCAATGAGAGATGAGACACTAAGCAGCTAGTTTTGGTGGAATGGCTGATTTTGTCAATGTTTTCGGTGTGTGAGTGTGTGTGTGTGTGTATGTATAGATAACTAAATTAAACTGATAATCTGGATGCTTACATTTCCATTCATTTAATTTGTGTATGTGAGCCCACGCACACGTATATACACACACACTAACACTTCCAGAACACTGACTTAGTGAAGAACTGGATTTCCAGTGTGTCAGACAAATTTCAGAAAGCGCTGAAGAAGGGCATTTCTGATGGATTTCACCGTTCCTGGAATTTTATTTTCCTTTATAACTTAGAGTTCTTCTCTGGAGATTTAATAGATAAAAGTCTTTTGCAGTGTACGTTATTTCATTGTATTTTTATAATTTATTTAAATTGTCATTTTAAATTGACAAATAAAAATGATATATATTTATGGTGTACAACATGATGTTTCATATATGTATACATTGTGGAATGACACAAAAATCAAGCTAATTAACACATTCGTTTCCTCACATACTGATTTTATGGTGATGAGAACATGTTTCAAATCTACTCTGATAGCACATTTCAAGTATACAGTACATAGTTACCCACTGTGGTTGCCGTGCTGTTCAACATATCTCTAGAACTATTCGTATCTGAAATTTTGTATCATTAGACTAACATCTCCCAATCCCTCCCCGGCCCCTGCCTCGGGTAAGCAGCGTTCTGCTCTCTACGACTCTGAGTTCCACTTTTTTACATTGCACATAGAAGTGAGATCGTGCAGTATTTGTATTTCTGTGTTTGCTTTTTAAAACTTTATGATGTATTGATGTATTTTTTCAGACAGTGTCGGAGTCTGTCACCAAGGCTGGAGTACAGTGACACAAACACGGCTCACCACGGCCTCCACCTCCCGGGGTCAAGAGATCCTCCCACTTCAGCCTCCTGAGTAGCTAGGACTACAGGCGTCCAACACCACACCTGGCTAATTTTTGTATTTTTTGTAGAGATGGTTGATCTCCAACTCCTGGGCTCAACTCTTCCTCCTCCCTTCTCCTCCCAAAGTCCTGGGATTACAGGCCTGAGCCACTGTGTCTGGCCTTTGCTTTATTTCACACAGTAGAACATCCTCTAGGCTCATTCATGTTGCTAATGATAAGATTTCTTTCTTTCTCAAGGCTGAATAGGATTCTATTGGATATATGTACCTATATAGATAGATAGATAGATAGATAGACATTTATTATTATTGTTTTGGGGGGGATATGGTTTCGCTCGTGTTCCCCAGGCTGGAGTGCAGTGGCATGATTTCGGCTCACTACAACCTCTGCCTCCCAGGCTGAAGTGATTCTCCTGCCTCAGCTGAGATTAAAGGCATGTCCCATCATGTGCGGCCAATTTTGTGTTTCTAGGAGAGATGGGTTTTCACCATGTTGGCCAGGCTGGTCTCGAACTCCAACAATTCTACTTCAACTATTTATTGGATACAAATATTTATGTGTGAGAAACAAGATTTTCAAGAGTGAAAGATTTAAAAACGACTTAATTGTACATCAGTAAGAGGCTGGCTAACTAAATCAGAGTACGTTCATCCTTACAGAAGAATACTATGCAGCTAGAACAAAACCAAATGGAGGAAACTCTTCCAAATGGTAACTTGGAATGATGTTCAAGACTTATTGTAAAATAAGTTTACAGTAAGGTGTAAGGTACCTTATGGCAAAATTCTCTCAGAAATGTGTGTGTGTGGATTTCAAGTCATCCCAGTCCTAGAACATTGTGCTCTTTAGAGATGCCATACCTGTCTTTCCCTTTGTAATATCAAAGCAGTAATATCTTCTCTGGAGGCTTGTTGGGTGAATTGAATGGAAGAAAGTTAAGGAGGTACCAGAACCATTGCTGTTTCCCCTCCGTAGCCCTGCCACCCACTAAAGAAAGTTGGATGAGATTACTTAATGATTTCCCATTAAGTTGTATTTCCAAATATCATGATTACCATTTGAATGTAGTTGGTATGGAGCTTCGTGAGTGTGTGCTTCGTTTATTATGCATCACGTTCAGCTCCTTGTTATTTGCCTCCTAGTTATCATAGTAAAACTCTACTCCTCTACTCCGAGGAGCCCCTACCATCCGTATCGTCACTTTCCGGCCCAGCACTCTTCATGCTCGTTCGTTTAAAGCATTCTACATTGGACAAATGAATCTTGGAAGGCAAAAGCTACTGAATTTAGCGAGTTTGTGGAGGCGTTCCCACCGATCAGCCAGGTGGAGTTCCACACACCCGATGACTGCACAGCTCCTATAAGGCAGCAATATGCTGCAAACCCAGACGGCCACTCTTCTCACCCCTCGTCCCTTTGCTGTTCTGGATAATGAGGTCAATAGTCACCTAGGCAACTTGCAAAACTAACTGAAATGGAGAAAGGCCTTCCGGCTGGTGACTAGCCGAGGTCCACCTGGCCCCAATAAGCTGCTGAACAAGAAGGGCTGCCAGAAATTTCCCCCTAGGGAATTTGGTGGAGACGAAGACCTGCTCACTGGACAACGGTTCCTCCCAGGATACCCCCAAGCTGAAGAAGCGGGCTCTGAGCCACCCCCTTTCACCCTCCTTTTCCCCACCCTGGCCTGCTGAAGGTGCGCGTCAGGATGCGGACTACTGAGCCCTAAAGAAATAAGTCCTTCCACTTTGACCCCACGGAGGATTGCCTGTGCGGATCTTCAACGAGTCTACCAGTGTCTAGACACGGGAGCAGTTCTGTCTGGCACAGCAGCTCCCTCAAGGAAGACAAGAGTGAGGAGAAAGGAAACTCAAGTCTGACCATTCTGTCCTGGGAGACAAGAGGAGGATCTCATCTCTCATCTTTCCAAGCAAGGCAACGAGACTTTCTCTCATCTTTCCAAGCAAGGCAAGGAGACTTTTTCTCATGAGGAAACAAAAAGAAGTTGGAAGGAACGAAACCAGCCTGGAAGGTGAATTCCTAAGGATTGCCCATTGAAACTGACAAAATGGCCCTTGTTTGACGAGAGGAATGAGCAGAGCATTGATGTGGTCAAAAAGGACTCGAGTGAGACTTTCCCAGCATGTTTCTACCAAAGCTTTGTCTAAGTTTCGCAAAACACTCTCCTAATAAGCAGATGTTTGGCTCTTCAGAAAGTCAACATGCAAAATGCCTTGAGCGTCCCATAACACTGATGCCATGATGTTGCCTTTGGTCTGCCCTCCTTTTCCTTTGACTGGACCACTGCCATCTCTTGGTAGCCATCGCTTTGATGACGCTTTGTCTTCAGGATCATATTGGCAAAGCCATGTTCCAAATTCCGGTTACAATTTGTCAAACAGGTGCCCCAGGATCGTGATCCCTCCTGTTGAAAATTTCCACTGATAGCTCTCGTCGTCACTGCAGCTGATCTGGGCACAATGGTTTTCACAGCCACTGCAGGATTCATCTTCCACATCTTCTCATCTCTTCTTGAAACAAGCCATACCTCCGTAAAGAGTTGATTTCTTTGGGCTAGTGTCCTTAGAAGCTTTTCTTCAAACATCAATGATTTCTTCATTCTTCCACCCAAGCTTCACCGTCAATTGGATGTTTGCTCTTGCTGCAATTTTAGCGGAATTCAAGTTGCACTGATAGGAGGCCTTTTCAGTGGATGTCTCATCCTTCTTAGTGCCTCCAATGAGATCCAGTTCAGAAAGGTTGTAAGAAGTTAGTACATGTTTATTTTAGTGAAAACGAATTGAAATCCATGCATAGATTTCTCACCATGTACATTTTCTATGAACTTTCGGAAGACCCCCTGTACTGAATATTGCCCAAATCCTGGGAGAGAAGTGGATGCGGTCCACTTCCTGTCTTCAGTTTGCCCACAGTGGAGGAGTGCACAGAGCAGGGAAAGGCAGCCCCAGAGAGAGGCATGCCCTCCAGCATGCGGCAGACTGCTGGCCCAGTCCTGGCTCCATGGGTTGCTGTGTGGGCCCAGCAAGCTGAACAACCTCCCTGAACCTTAATTTAATCCTAGGTAGCCCAATTCCACTCGCTATTATAGGACTGCTGTGCAGGGACAGTCAATTAACTTAAGAAAAGGAACCTAGCTCCAAGGTTGGCAACCGGGAATTCCAGTTGATTCCATGGGCGGACCCCCTGAGGAATTCCCAAGCTGAAGTCTCGTGGAAGATGAGGTTCAGTGTGACTAGACTGAAGCACCAATCCAATGAAGGGGAAGTCCCACCCACTCTGCCCTGTGCCTGTATAAAGGTGAGGCGGGGCGGCCGCGCCACTCATTGAAGCCGCCAGTTGGGAGAGGAGCAGAGCCAGGCCGGTGCTCCCGAAGGCAGCAAGATGTTGCGAGCCACAGCTCCCTGCTGGTTCCCACCTGCATACCCAGAAGCTAAGAAGGTGGCCGAGGAGGCGGCCCACGAGGCAAGCCGCCATTTGGGAGAGGAGCAGAGCCAGGTCGGTGTTCCCGAAGGCAGCAAGATGTTGCGAGCCACAGCTCCCTGCTGGTTCCCACCTGCATGCCCAGAAGCCAAGAAGGTGGCCGAGGAGGCGGCCCTCGAGGCAAGCCGCCAGTTGGGAGAGGAGCAGAGCCAGGCCGGTGCTCCCGAAGGCAGCAAGATGTTGCGAGCCACAGCTCCCTGCTGGTTCCCACCTGCATACCCAGAAGCTAAGAAGGTGGCCGAGGAGGCGCCCCACGAGGCAAGCCGCCATTTGGGAGTGGAGCAGAGCCAGGTCGGTGTTCCCGAAGGCAGCAAGATGTTGCGAGCCACAGCTCCCTGCTGGTTCCCTCCTGCATACCCAGAAGCCAAGAAGGTGGCCGAGGAGGCGGCCCTCGAGGCTCCAGAATTCCCACTGCCCTCTCATCAGCCTGCCCAGAGCTTCGGGCTCTGCGTGCCCCAGATGCACAACCAGGCCTCAGCACTCGTGGACATCCGGGCGGAGCCCCAGAATAGGGGTCCGGCGGTGCCCCCAGCGTGGCCCAAGATGGCGACGGAGGCGTGGTACTTCCCCGCGCAGAGGGGGTCGGCCTGCTGCTTGCCAGCCGCCCCAAGGCTGACAGAGAGGCCCTGTGGAGTCCGCATCTCAGCCCCCAGGGAGAGGAAGAGGATCGCCCACTTTCCCAGCCCCTGCTTGGTCGCAGGTCGCACCGATGCCAAGAGAACCCGGGTGGCCGGCAGCAGCCAACGCTCCAATGGCTCCAGGGTCGGCACACAGCCACGGAAGACTGGTCGCAACAGACGGGGGAGGGCATGCAAGACCTCCACCACACTCAGCTCTAAGCGAATCGTCCGTCGTCCATCCTTACCGACTTGGAAGAAACCCATTATCCTCCGAAGGTCTCGCTGCCAAGTCCCCACCGTCATCCGCCGAGGCTATCTCCAACTGTTCACCAAAGAGTGTCTCAAGTTCTGCGCCTCCCAGCAGGTGGCCGAGGAGAAGGCGCTGAACGAGGAGAAGGTGGCCTACGACTGCAGCCCCAACAAGAACATGTACCTGAATGTGGTCCTGAACACCCTCAAGAGACTGAAGGGCCTGACCCCCAGCTCCATGCCGGGCCTCAGCAGGGCCGCCCTGTACAGCCGCCTCCAGGAGTTCCTGCTCACCCAGGACCAGCTCAAGGAGAACGGCTACCCCTTCCCGCACCCCGAGCGGCCCGGAGGCGCCGTCCTCTTCACTGGCCAGGGGAAGGGGCCCGGCGACTCCTCCTGCAGGGTCTGCTGCCGTTGTGGCACCGACTACCTGGTGTCCTCCTCGGGCCGCTGTCTACGCGACCAGTTGTGTTATTATCACTGGGGGCGGGTCCGCTCCAGCCAAGTGGCTGGAGGCCGGGTTAGCCAGTACACCTGCTGTGCAGCTGCTCCTGGCTCAGTGGGCTGCCAGGTGGCGAAGCAGCACGTGCGGGACGGCCGCAAGGAGAGCCTCCATGGCTTCGTGAAGACCTTCAAGAAAGAGTTTTCCACAGACGCTTATCCAGGAATCTACGCCTTGGACTGTGAGATGTGCTACACCACGCATGGCCTGGAGCTGACCCGCGTCACCGTGGTGGACGCCGACATGCAAGTGGTGTACGACACCTTCGTCAAGCCCGACAACGAGATCGTGGACTACAACACCAGGTTTTCCGGAGTGACCGAGGCCGACGTCGCCAAGACGAGCGTCACGTTGCCCGAAGTCCAAGCCATCCTGCTGAGCTTTTTCAGCGCCCAAACCATCCTCATCGGGCACAGCCTGGAGAGCGATCTGCTGGCCCTCAAGCTGATCCACAGCACCGTGGTGGACACGGCCGTGCTCTTCCCGCACTACCTGGGTTTCCCCTACAAGCGTTCCCTCAGGAATCTCGCGGCCGACTACCTGGGACAGATCATCCAGGACAGCCAGGACGGCCACAACTCCAGCGAGGACGCAAACGCCTGCCTGCAGCTGGCGATGTGGAAGGTTCGACAGCGCGCCCAGATCCAGCCACGCCACCGGTCCGCCTCTCCCGCCGCCCTGGCCTGTCCTGAGCCCCAGGCCTCTTCCCAAACTGCCATCGATCCCGAGAGCTAGCCCTGTCCACCTCGCCGCAAAGCGAAAGAAACTGGAGCAGCCGGCGGCAGGAGAGGGCCAAAAGCCAAGACTAACCCCGACCCCGGACTCCCAGTCCCCCGGAGTCCCTGCCGCGGGCCGTCGTCCCTGTCCCCATCCCTCTGCCCCTCCCAGACCTCTGTCCTTCCACCAATGGGCTCCCCGAGGCCCCAGCCGCCACTCCCAGTCCCCGGAGACCCTGCCGCCGCCCCTGGCGCCTGTGCCCATCCCTCTGCCCCTCCCAGACCTCTGGCCTTCCACCACTAGCCTCCCCCAGCCCACCTGGACTTCCCCGGCCTCTGACAACAAGGCCAGCCCCCAGGCCCACCAGCCTCCTGATCGTCTTCGTTCTTGGGCCTCTTCCCCTTCTGTGGGGCTGTCTGAACCTCCCCTCCCCCACCCGATTTTTCCCCCGCCCCCGGGGCAGGCGCAGAATAAATGTCTGTATGAAGTTAAAAATTAAAAATAAAAAAAAAGCTAAAAACCACTCAAAGTCCTTTGCTTTTGAATGTGCGCTTACCTGGTTTTCTCTAGAGGCACCACTGTGAGGTGGCTCAAGCCCTTAGGCTCTGGAGTTAGACATCTGGGTTCCCATTCCAATTCCACCACTGACTAGCTTTGTCATATTGGACGCATAACTTTTTTGCGCTTCTACTTCTTGATCTTTCAAGTGTCATCAGAAGATAATTAGACACCCACACAATAGCAATGGGAGATTTTAACACCCCACCGTCAACATGAAACAGATCAACGAGACAGAAAGTTGAAAAGGATATCCAGGAACTGAACTTAGCTCTGCACCAAGCAGACCGAATAGACATCTACATTAACTCTCCACCCCAAATCAACAGAATATACATTCTTCTCAGCACCACATCACACTTATTCCAAAACTGACCACATAGTTGGAAGGAAAGCACTCCTCCGCAAATGCAAAAGAACAGAAATTACAACCAACTGTCTCTCAGACCCCAGGGCAGTCAAACTGGACCTCAGGATGAAGAAACTCACTCAAAACCGCTCAACTACACGGAAACGGAGCAATCTGCTCCTGAGTGACTACTGGGTACATAGCGAAATGAAGACAGAATAAAGATGTTCTTTGAAACCAATGAGAACCAAGACACAACATACCAGAATCTCTGGGATACATTGAAAGCAGTGTGTAGAGGGAAACGTAGCATTAAATGCCCACAAGAGAAAGCAGGAAAGATCTAAAATGGACACCCTCACGTCCCAATTCAAAGAACCAGGGAAGCAAGAGCAAACACAATGCCTGAATCAGTCAGTCAACTTCCAACAGGGCTCCAAGAGAGAATGAACCACCATGCCTCTTTAAATCCACGTTTCTATTTGGAATCTTCAATGAGAGATGAGACACTAAGCAGCTAGTTTTGGTGGAATGGCTGATTTTGTCAATGTTTTCGGTGTGTGAGTGTGTGTGTGTGTGTGTGTACGTATGGATAACTAAATTAAACTGATAATCTGGATGCTTACATTTCCATTCATTTAATTTGTGTATGTGAGCCCACGCACACGTATATACACACACACTAACACTTCCAGAACACTGACTTAGTGAAGAACTGGATTTCCAGTGTGTCAGACAAATTTCAGAAAGCGCTGAAGAAGGGCATTTCTGATGGATTTCACCGTTCCTGGAATTTTATTTTCCTTTATAACTTAGAGTTCTTCTCTGGAGATTTAATAGATAAAAGTCTTTTGCAGTGTACGTTATTTCATTGTATTTTTATAATTTATTTGAATTGTCATTTGAAATTGACAAATAAAAATGATAGATATTTATGGTGTACAACATGATGTTTCATATATGTATACATTGTGGAATGACACAAAAATCAAGCTAATTAACACATTCGTTTCCTCACATACTGATTTTATGGTGATGAGAACATGTTTCAAATCTACTCTGATAGCACATTTCAAGTATACAGTACATAGTTACCCACTGTGGTTGCCGTGCTGTTCAACATATCTCTAGAACTATTCGTATCTGAAATTTTGTATCATTAGACTAACATCTCCCAATCCCTCCCCGGCCCCTGCCTCGGGTAAGCAGCGTTCTGCTCTCTACGACTCTGAGTTCCACTTTTTTACATTGCACATAGAAGTGAGATCGTGCAGTATTTGTATTTCTGTGTTTGCTTTTTAAAACTTTATGATGTATTGATGTATTTTTTCAGACAGTGTCGGAGTCTGTCACCAAGGCTGGAGTACAGTGACACAAACACGGCTCACCACGGCCTCCACCTCCCGGGGTCAAGAGATCCTCCCACTTCAGCCTCCTGAGTAGCTAGGACTACAGGCGTCCAACACCACACCTGGCTAATTTTTGTATTTTTTGTAGAGATGGTTGATCTCCAACTCCTGGGCTCAACTCTTCCTCCTCCCTTCTCCTCCCAAAGTCCTGGGATTACAGGCCTGAGCCACTGTGTCTGGCCTTTGCTTTATTTCACACAGTAGAACATCCTCTAGGCTCATTCATGTTGCTAATGATAAGATTTCTTTCTTTTTCAAGGCTGAATAGGATTCTATTGGATATATGTACCTATATAGATAGATAGATAGATAGATAGATATACATTTATTATTATTGTTTTGGGGGGGATATGGTTTCGCTCGTGTTCCCCAGGCTGGAGTGCAGTGGCATGATTTCGGCTCACTACAACCTCTGCCTCCCAGGCTGAAGTGATTCTCCTGCCTCAGCTGAGATTAAAGGCATGTCCCATCATGTGCGGCCAATTTTGTGTTTCTAGGAGAGATGGGTTTTCACCATGTTGGCCAGGCTGGTCTCGAACTCCAACAATTCTACTTCAACTATTTATTGGAAACAAATACTTATGTGTGAGAAACAAGATTTTCAAGAGTGAAAGATTTAAAAACGACTTAATTGTACATCAGTAAGAGGCTGGCTAACTAAATCAGAGTACGTTCATCCTTACAGAAGAATACTATGCAGCTAGAACAAAACCAAATGGAGGAAACTCTTCCAAATGGTAACTTGGAATGATGTTCAAGACTTATTGTAAAATAAGTTTACAGTAAGGTGTAAGGTACCTTATGGCAAAATTCTCTCAGAAATGTGTGTGTGTGGATTTCAAGTCATCCCAGTCCTAGAACATTGTGCTCTTTAGAGATGCCATACCTGTCTTTCCCTTTGTAATATCAAAGCAGTAATATCTTCTCTGGAGGCTTGTTGGGTGAATTGAATGGAAGAAAGTTAAGGAGGTACCAGAACCATTGCTGTTTCCCCTCCGTAGCCCTGCCACCCACTAAAGAAAGTTGGATGAGATTACTTAATGATTTCCCATTAAGTTGTATTTCCAAATATCATGATTACCATTTGAATGTAGTTGGTATGGAGCTTCGTGAGTGTGTGCTTCGTTTATTATGCATCACGTTCAGCTCCTTGTTATTTGCCTCCTAGTTATCATAGTAAAACTCTACTCCTCTACTCCGAGGAGCCCCTACCATCCGTATCGTCACTTTCCGGCCCAGCACTCTTCATGCTCGTTCGTTTAAAGCATTCTACATTGGGCAAATGAATCTTGGAAGGCAAAAGCTACTGAATTTAGCGAGTTTGTGGAGGCGTTCCCACCGATCAGCCAGGTGGAGTTCCACACACCCGATGACTGCACAACTCCTATAAGGCAGCAATATGCTGCAAACCCAGACGGCCACTCTTCTCACCCCTCGTCCCTTTGCTGTTCTGGATAATGAGGTCAATAGTCACCTAGGCAACTTGCAAAACTAACTGAAATGGAGAAAGGCCTTCCGGCTGGTGACTAGCCGAGGTCCACCTGGCCCCAATAAGCTGCTGAACAAGAAGGGCTGCCAGAAATTTCCCCCTAGGGAATTTGGTGGAGACGAAGACCTGCTCACTGGACAACGGTTCTTCCCAGGATACCCCCAAGCTGAAGAAGCGGGCTCTGAGCCACCCCCTTTCACCCTCCTTTTCCCCACCCTGGCCTGCTGAAGGTGCGCGTCAGGATGCGGACTACTGAGCCCTAAAGAAATAAGTCCTTCCACTTTGACCCCACGGAGGATTGCCTGTGCGGATCTTCAACGAGTCTACCAGTGTCTAGACACGGGAGCAGTTCTGTCTGGCACAGCAGCTCCCTCAAGGAAGACAAGAGTGAGGAGAAAGGAAACTCAAGTCTGACCATTCTGCCCTGGGAGACAAGAGGAGGATCTCATCTCTCATCTTTCCAAGCAAGGCAACGAGACTTTCTCTCATCTTTCCAAGCAAGGCAAGGAGACTTTTTCTCATGAGGAAACAAAAAGAAGTTGGAAGGAACGAAACCAGCCTGGAAGGTGAATTCCTAAGGATTGCCCATTGAAACTGACAAAATGGCCCTTGTTTGACGAGAGGAATGAGCAGAGCATTGATGTGGTCAAAAAGGACTCGAGTGAGACTTTCCCAGCATGTTTCTACCAAAGCTTTGTCTAAGTTTCGCAAAACACTCTCCTAATAAGCAGATGTTTGGCTCTTCAGAAAGTCAACATGCAAAATGCCTTGAGCGTCCCATAACACTGATGCCATGATGTTGCCTTTGGTCTGCCCTCCTTTTCCTTTGACTGGACCACTGTCATCTCTTGGTAGCCATCGCTTTGATGACGCTTTGTCTTCAGGATCATATTGGCAAAGCCATGTTCCAAATTCCGGTTACAATTTGTCAAACAGGTGCCCCAGGATCGTGATCCCTCCTGTTGAAAATTTCCACTGATAGCTCTCGTCGTCACTGCAGCTGATCTGGGCACAATGGTTTTCACAGCCACTGCAGGATTCATCTTCCACATCTTCTCATCTCTTCTTGAAACAAGCCATACCTCCGTAAAGAGTTGATTTCTTTGGGCTAGTGTCCTTAGAAGCTTTTCTTCAAACATCAATGATTTCTTCATTCTTCCACCCAAGCTTCACCGTCAATTGGATGTTTGCTCTTGCTGCAATTTTAGCGGAATTCAAGTTGCACTGATAGGAGGCCTTTTCAGTGGATGTCTCATCCTTCTTAGTGCCTCCAATGAGATCCAGTTCAGAAAGGTTGTAAGAAGTTAGTACATGTTTATTTTAGTGAAAACGAATTGAAATCCATGCATAGATTTCTCACCATGTACATTTTCTATGAACTTTCGGAAGACCCCCTGTACTGAATATTGCCCAAATCCTGGGAGAGAAGTGGATGCGGTCCACTTCCTGTCTTCAGTTTGCCCACAGTGGAGGAGTGCACAGAGCAGGGAAAGGCAGCCCCAGAGAGAGGCATGCCCTCCAGCATGCGGCAGACTGCTGGCCCAGTCCTGGCTCCATGGGTTGCTGTGCGGGCCCAGCAAGCTGACCAACCTCCCTGAACCTTAACTTAATCCTAGGTAGCCCAATTCCACTCGCTATTATAGGACTGCTGTGCAGGGACAGTCAATTAACTTAAGAAAAGGAACCTAGCTCCAAGGTTGGCAACCGGGAATTCCAGTTGATTCCATGGGCGGACCCCCTGAGGAATCCCCAAGCTGAAGTCTCGTGGAAGATGAGGTTCAGTGTGACTAGACTGAAGCACCAATCCAATGAAGGGGAAGTCCCACCCACTCTGCCCTGTGCCTGTATAAAGGTGAGGCGGGGCGGCCGCGCCACTCATTGAAGCCGCCAGTTGGGAGAGGAGCAGAGCCAGGCCGGTGCTCCCGAAGGCAGCAAGATGTTGCGAGCCACAGCTCCCTGCTGGTTCCCACCTGCATACCCAGAAGCTAAGAAGGTGGCCGAGGAGGCGGCCCACGAGGCAAGCCGCCATTTGGGAGAGGAGCAGAGCCAGGTCGGTGTTCCTGAAGGCAGCAAGATGTTGCGAGCCACAGCTCCCTGCTGGTTCCCACCTGCATGCCCAGAAGCCAAGAAGGTGGCCGAGGAGGCGGCCCTCGAGGCAAGCCGCCAGTTGGGAGAGGAGCAGAGCCAGGCCGGTGCTCCCGAAGGCGGCAAGATGTTGCGAGCCACAGCTCCCTGCTGGTTCCCACCTGCATACCCAGAAGCTAAGAAGGTGGCCGAGGAGGCGCCCCACGAGGCAAGCCGCCATTTGGGAGTGGAGCAGAGCCAGGTCGGTGTTCCCGAAGGCAGCAAGATGTTGCGAGCCACAGCTCCCTGCTGGTTCCCTCCTGCATACCCAGAAGCCAAGAAGGTGGCCGAGGAGGCGGCCCTCGAGGCTCCAGAATTCCCACTGCCCTCTCATCAGCCTGCCCAGAGCTTCGGGCTCTGCGTGCCCCAGATGCACAACCAGGCCTCAGCACTCGTGGACATCCGGGCGGAGCCCCAGAATAGGGGTCCGGCGGTGCCCCCAGCGTGGCCCAAGATGGCGACGGAGGCGTGGTACTTCCCCGCGCAGAGGGGGTCGGCCTGCTGCTTGCCAGCCGCCCCAAGGCTGACAGAGAGGCCCTGTGGAGTCCGCATCTCAGCCCCCAGGGAGAGGAAGAGGATCGCCCACTTTCCCAGCCCCTGCTTGGTCGCAGGTCGCACCGATGCCAAGAGAACCCGGGTGGCCGGCAGCAGCCAACGCTCCAATGGCTCCAGGGTCGGCACACAGCCACGGAAGACTGGTCGCAACAGACGGGGGAGGGCATGCAAGACCTCCACCACACTCAGCTCTAAGCGAATCGTCCGTCGTCCATCCTTACCGACTTGGAAGAAACCCATTATCCTCCGAAGGTCTCGCTGCCAAGTCCCCACCGTCATCCGCCGAGGCTATCTCCAACTGTTCACCAAAGAGTGTCTCAAGTTCTGCGCCTCCCAGCAGGAGGCCGAGGAGAAGGCGCTGAACGAGGAGAAGGTGGCCTACGACTGCAGCCCCAACAAGAACATGTACCTGAATGTGGTCCTGAACACCCTCAAGAGACTGAAGGGCCTGACCCCCAGCTCCATGCCGGGCCTCAGCAGGGCCGCCCTGTACAGCCGCCTCCAGGAGTTCCTGCTCACCCAGGACCAGCTCAAGGAGAACGGCTACCCCTTCCCGCACCCCGAGCGGCCCGGAGGCGCCGTCCTCTTCACTGGCCAGGGGAAGGGGCCCGGCGACTCCTCCTGCAGGGTCTGCTGCCGTTGTGGCACCGACTACCTGGTGTCCTCCTCGGGCCGCTGTCTACGCGACCAGTTGTGTTATTATCACTGGGGGCGGGTCCGCTCCAGCCAAGTGGCTGGAGGCCGGGTTAGCCAGTACACCTGCTGTGCAGCTGCTCCTGGCTCAGTGGGCTGCCAGGTGGCGAAGCAGCACGTGCGGGACGGCCGCAAGGAGAGCCTCCATGGCTTCGTGAAGACCTTCAAGAAAGAGTTTTCCACAGACGCTTATCCAGGAATCTACGCCATGGACTGTGAGATGTGCTACACCACGCATGGCCTGGAGCTGACCCGCGTCACCGTGGTGGACGCCGACATGCAAGTGGTGTACGACACCTTCGTCAAGCCCGACAACGAGATCGTGGACTACAACACCAGGTTTTCCGGAGTGACCGAGGCCGACGTCGCCAAGACGAGCGTCACGTTGCCCGAAGTCCAAGCCATCCTGCTGAGCTTTTTCAGCGCCCAAACCATCCTCATCGGGCACAGCCTGGAGAGCGATCTGCTGGCCCTCAAGCTGATCCACAGCACCGTGGTGGACACGGCCGTGCTCTTCCCGCACTACCTGGGTTTCCCCTACAAGCGTTCCCTCAGGAATCTCGCGGCCGACTACCTGGGACAGATCATCCAGGACAGCCAGGACGGCCACAACTCCAGCGAGGACGCAAACGCCTGCCTGCAGCTGGCGATGTGGAAGGTTCGACAGCGCGCCCAGATCCAGCCACGCCACCGGTCCGCCTCTCCCGCCGCCCTGGCCTGTCCTGAGCCCCAGGCCTCTTCCCAAACTGCCATCGATCCCGAGAGCTAGCCCTGTCCACCTCGCCGCAAAGCGAAAGAAACTGGAGCAGCCGGCGGCAGGAGAGGGCCAAAAGCCAAGACTAACCCCGACCCCGGACTCCCAGTCCCCCGGAGTCCCTGCCGCGGGCCGTCGTCCCTGTCCCCATCCCTCTGCCCCTCCCAGACCTCTGTCCTTCCACCAATGGGCTCCCCGAGGCCCCAGCCGCCACTCCCAGTCCCCGGAGACCCTGCCGCCGCCCCTGGCGCCTGTGCCCATCCCTCTGCCCCTCCCAGACCTCTGGCCTTCCACCACTAGCCTCCCCCAGCCCACCTGGACTTCCCCGGCCTCTGACAACAAGGCCAGCCCCCAGGCCCACCAGCCTCCTGATCGTCTTCGTTCTTGGGCCTCTTCCCCTTCTGTGGGGCTGTCTGAACCTCCCCTCCCCCACCCGATTTTTCCCCCGCCCCCGGGGCAGGCGCAGAATAAATGTCTGTATGAAGTTAAAAATTAAAAATAAAAAAAAAGCTAAAAACAACTCAAAGTCCTTTGCTTTTGAATGTGCGCTTACCTGGTTTTCTCTAGAGGCACCACTGTGAGGTGGCTCAAGCCCTTAGGCTCTGGAGTTAGACATCTGGGTTCCCATTCCAATTCCACCACTGACTAGCTTTGTCATATTGGACGCATAACTTTTTTGCGCTTCTACTTCTTGATCTTTCAAGTGTCATCAGAAGATAATTAGACACCCACACAATAGCAATGGGAGATTTTAACACCCCACCGTCAACATGAAACAGATCAACGAGACAGAAAGTTGAAAAGGATATCCAGGAACTGAACTTAGCTCTGCACCAAGCAGACCGAATAGACATCTACATTAACTCTCCACCCCAAATCAACAGAATATACATTCTTCTCAGCACCACATCACACTTATTCCAAAACTGACCACATAGTTGGAAGGAAAGCACTCCTCCGCAAATGCAAAAGAACAGAAATTACAACCAACTGTCTCTCAGACCCCAGGGCAGTCAAACTGGACCTCAGGATGAAGAAACTCACTCAAAACCGCTCAACTACACGGAAACGGAGCAATCTGCTCCTGAGTGACTACTGGGTACATAGCGAAATGAAGACAGAATAAAGATGTTCTTTGAAACCAATGAGAACAAAGACACAACATACCAGAATCTCTGGGATACATTGAAAGCAGTGTGTAGAGGGAAACGTAGCATTAAATGCCCACAAGAGAAAGCAGGAAAGATCTAAAATGGACACCCTCACGTCCCAATTCAAAGAACCAGGGAAGCAAGAGCAAACACAATGCCTGAATCAGTCAGTCAACTTCCAACAGGGCTCCAAGAGAGAATGAACCACCATGCCTCTTTAAATCCACGTTTCTATTTGGAATCTTCAATGAGAGATGAGACACTAAGCAGCTAGTTTTGGTGGAATGGCTGATTTTGTCAATGTTTTCGGTGTGTGAGTGTGTGTGTGTGTGTGTATGTATGGATAACTAAATTAAACTGATAATCTGGATGCTTACATTTCCATTCATTTAATTTGTGTATGTGAGCCCACGCACACGTATATACACACACACTAACACTTCCAGAACACTGACTTAGTGAAGAACTGGATTTCCAGTGTGTCAGACAAATTTCAGAAAGCGCTGAAGAAGGGCATTTCTGATGGATTTCACCGTTCCTGGAATTTTATTTTCCTTTATAACTTAGAGTTCTTCTCTGGAGATTTAATAGATAAAAGTCTTTTGCAGTGTACGTTATTTCATTGTATTTTTATAATTTATTTGAATTGTCATTTGAAATTGACAAATAAAAATGATAGATATTTATGGTGTACAACATGATGTTTCATATATGTATACATTGTGGAATGACACAAAAATCAAGCTAATTAACACATTCGTTTCCTCACATACTGATTTTATGGTGATGAGAACATGTTTCAAATCTACTCTGATAGCACATTTCAAGTATACAGTACATAGTTACCCACTGTGGTTGCCGTGCTGTTCAACATATCTCTAGAACTATTCGTATCTGGAATTTTGTATCATTAGACTAACATCTCCCAATCCCTCCCCGGCCCCTGCCTCGGGTAAGCAGCGTTCTGCTCTCTACGACTCTGAGTTCCACTTTTTTACATTGCACATAGAAGTGAGATCGTGCAGTATTTGTATTTCTGTGTTTGCTTTTTAAAACTTTATGATGTATTGATGTATTTTTTCAGACAGTGTCGGAGTCTGTCACCAAGGCTGGAGTACAGTGACACAAACACGGCTCACCACGGCCTCCACCTCCCGGGGTCAAGAGATCCTCCCACTTCAGCCTCCTGAGTAGCTAGGACTACAGGCGTCCAACACCACACCTGGCTAATTTTTGTATTTTTTGTAGAGATGGTTGATCTCCAACTCCTGGGCTCAACTCTTCCTCCTCCCTTCTCCTCCCAAAGTCCTGGGATTACAGGCCTGAGCCACTGTGTCTGGCCTTTGCTTTATTTCACACAGTAGAACATCCTCTAGGCTCATTCATGTTGCTAATGATAAGATTTCTTTCTTTTTCAAGGCTGAATAGGATTCTATTGGATATATGTACCTATATAGATAGATAGATAGATAGATAGATATACATTTATTATTATTGTTTTGGGGGGGATATGGTTTCGCTCGTGTTCCCCAGGCTGGAGTGCAGTGGCATGATTTCGGCTCACTACAACCTCTGCCTCCCAGGCTGAAGTGATTCTCCTGCCTCAGCTGAGATTAAAGGCATGTCCCATCATGTGCGGCCAATTTTGTGTTTCTAGGAGAGATGGGTTTTCACCATGTTGGCCAGGCTGGTCTCGAACTCCAACAATTCTACTTCAACTATTTATTGGAAACAAATACTTATGTGTGAGAAACAAGATTTTCAAGAGTGAAAGATTTAAAAACGACTTAATTGTACATCAGTAAGAGGCTGGCTAACTAAATCAGAGTACGTTCATCCTTACAGAAGAATACTATGCAGCTAGAACAAAACCAAATGGAGGAAACTCTTCCAAATGGTAACTTGGAATGATGTTCAAGACTTATTGTAAAATAAGTTTACAGTAAGGTGTAAGGTACCTTATGGCAAAATTCTCTCAGAAATGTGTGTGTGTGGATTTCAAGTCATCCCAGTCCTAGAACATTGTGCTCTTTAGAGATGCCATACCTGTCTTTCCCTTTGTAATATCAAAGCAGTAATATCTTCTCTGGAGGCTTGTTGGGTGAATTTAATGGAAGAAAGTTAAGGAGGTACCAGAACCATTGCTGTTTCCCCTCCGTAGCCCTGCGACCCACTAAAGAAAGTTGGATGAGATTACTTAATGATTTCCCATTAAGTTGTATTTCCAAATATCATGATTACCATTTGAATGTAGTTGGTATGGAGCTTCGTGAGTGTGTGCTTCGTTTATTATGCATCACGTTCAGCTCCTTGTTATTTGCCTCCTAGTTATCATAGTAAAACTCTACTCCTCTACTCCGAGGAGCCCCTACCATCCGTATCGTCACTTTCCGGCCCAGCACTCTTCATGCTCGTTCGTTTAAAGCATTCTACATTGGGCAAATGAATCTTGGAAGGCAAAAGCTACTGAATTTAGCGAGTTTGTGGAGGCGTTCCCACCGATCAGCCAGGTGGAGTTCCACACACCCGATGACTGCACAACTCCTATAAGGCAGCAATATGCTGCAAACCCAGACGGCCACTCTTCTCACCCCTCGTCCCTTTGCTGTTCTGGATAATGAGGTCAATAGTCACCTAGGCAACTTGCAAAACTAACTGAAATGGAGAAAGGCCTTCCGGCTGGTGACTAGCCGAGGTCCACCTGGCCCCAATAAGCTGCTGAACAAGAAGGGCTGCCAGAAATTTCCCCCTAGGGAATTTGGTGGAGACGAAGACCTGCTCACTGGACAACGGTTCCTCCCAGGATACCCCCAAGCTGAAGAAGCGGGCTCTGAGCCACCCCCTTTCACCCTCCTTTTCCCCACCCTGGCCTGCTGAAGGTGCGCGTCAGGATGCGGACTACTGAGCCCTAAAGAAATAAGTCCTTCCACTTTGACCCCACGGAGGATTGCCTGTGCGGATCTTCAACGAGTCTACCAGTGTCTAGACACGGGAGCAGTTCTGTCTGGCACAGCAGCTCCCTCAAGGAAGACAAGAGTGAGGAGAAAGGAAACTCAAGTCTGACCATTCTGCCCTGGGAGACAAGAGGAGGATCTCATCTCTCATCTTTCCAAGCAAGGCAACGAGACTTTCTCTCATCTTTCCAAGCAAGGCAAGGAGACTTTTTCTCATGAGGAAACAAAAAGAAGTTGGAAGGAACGAAACCAGCCTGGAAGGTGAATTCCTAAGGATTGCCCATTGAAACTGACAAAATGGCCCTTGTTTGACGAGAGGAATGAGCAGAGCATTGATGTGGTCAAAAAGGACTCGAGTGAGACTTTCCCAGCATGTTTCTACCAAAGCTTTGTCTAAGTTTCGCAAAACACTCTCCTAATAAGCAGATGTTTGGCTCTTCAGAAAGTCAACATGCAAAATGCCTTGAGCGTCCCATAACACTGATGCCATGATGTTGCCTTTGGTCTGCCCTCCTTTTCCTTTGACTGGACCACTGCCATCTCTTGGTAGCCATCGCTTTGATGACGCTTTGTCTTCAGGATCATATTGGCAAAGCCATGTTCCAAATTCCGGTTACAATTTGTCAAACAGGTGCCCCAGGATCGTGATCCCTCCTGTTGAAAATTTCCACTGATAGCTCTCGTCGTCACTGCAGCTGATCTGGGCACAATGGTTTTCACAGCCACTGCAGGATTCATCTTCCACATCTTCTCATCTCTTCTTGAAACAAGCCATACCTCCGTAAAGAGTTGATTTCTTTGGGCTAGTGTCCTTAGAAGCTTTTCTTCAAACATCAATGATTTCTTCATTCTTCCACCCAAGCTTCACCGTCAATTGGATGTTTGCTCTTGCTGCAATTTTAGCGGAATTCAAGTTGCACTGATAGGAGGCCTTTTCAGTGGATGTCCCATCCTTCTTAGTGCCTCCAATGAGATCCAGTTCAGAAAGGTTGTAAGAAGTTAGTACATGTTTATTTTAGTGAAAACGAATTGAAATCCATGCATAGATTTCTCACCATGTACATTTTCTATGAACTTTCGGAAGACCCCCTGTACTGAATATTGCCCAAATCCTGGGAGAGAAGTGGATGCGGTCCACTTCCTGTCTTCAGTTTGCCCACAGTGGAGGAGTGCACAGAGCAGGGAAAGGCAGCCCCAGAGAGAGGCATGCCCTCCAGCATGTAGCAGACTGCTGGCCCAGTCCTGGCTCCATGGGTTGCTGTGTGGGCCCAGCAAGCTGACCAACCTCCCTGAACCTTAATTTAATCCTAGGTAGCCCAATTCCACTCGCTATTATAGGACTGCTGTGCAGGGACAGTCAATTAACTTAAGAAAAGGAACCTAGCTCCAAGGTTGGCAACCGGGAATTCCAGTTGATTCCATGGGCGGACCCCCTGAGGAATCCCCAAGCTGAAGTCTCGTGGAAGATGAGGTTCAGTGTGACTAGACTGAAGCACCAATCCAATGAAGGGGAAGTCCCACCCACTCTGCCCTGTGCCTGTATAAAGGTGAGGCGGGGCGGCCGCGCCACTCATTGAAGCCGCCAGTTGGGAGAGGAGCAGAGCCAGGCCGGTGCTCCCGAAGGCAGCAAGATGTTGCGAGCCACAGCTCCCTGCTGGTTCCCACCTGCATACCCAGAAGCTAAGAAGGTGGCCGAGGAGGCGGCCCACGAGGCAAGCCGCCATTTGGGAGAGGAGCAGAGCCAGGTCGGTGTTCCCGAAGGCAGCAAGATGTTGCGAGCCACAGCTCCCTGCTGGTTCCCACCTGCATGCCCAGAAGCCAAGAAGGTGGCCGAGGAGGCGGCCCTCGAGGCAAGCCGCCAGTTGGGAGAGGAGCAGAGCCAGGCCGGTGCTCCCAAAGGCGGCAAGATGTTGCGAGCCACAGCTCCCTGCTGGTTCCCACCTGCATACCCAGAAGCTAAGAAGGTGGCCGAGGAGGCGCCCCACGAGGCAAGCCGCCATTTGGGAGTGGAGCAGAGCCAGGTCGGTGTTCCCGAAGGCAGCAAGATGTTGCGAGCCACAGCTCCCTGCTGGTTCCCTCCTGCATACCCAGAAGCCAAGAAGGTGGCCGAGGAGGCGGCCCTCGAGGCTCCAGAATTCCCACTGCCCTCTCATCAGCCTGCCCAGAGCTTCGGGCTCTGCGTGCCCCAGATGCACAACCAGGCCTCAGCACTCGTGGACATCCGGGCGGAGCCCCAGAATAGGGGTCCGGCGGTGCCCCCAGCGTGGCCCAAGATGGCGACGGAGGCGTGGTACTTCCCCGCGCAGAGGGGGTCGGCCTGCTGCTTGCCAGCCGCCCCAAGGCTGACAGAGAGGCCCTGTGGAGTCCGCATCTCAGCCCCCAGGGAGAGGAAGAGGATCGCCCACTTTCCCAGCCCCTGCTTGGTCGCAGGTCGCACCGATGCCAAGAGAACCCGGGTGGCCGGCAGCAGCCAACGCTCCAATGGCTCCAGGGTCGGCACACAGCCACGGAAGACTGGTCGCAACAGACGGGGGAGGGCATGCAAGACCTCCACCACACTCAGCTCTAAGCGAATCGTCCGTCGTCCATCCTTACCGACTTGGAAGAAACCCATTATCCTCCGAAGGTCTCGCTGCCAAGTCCCCACCGTCATCCGCCGAGGCTATCTCCAACTGTTCACCAAAGAGTGTCTCAAGTTCTGCGCCTCCCAGCAGGAGGCCGAGGAGAAGGCGCTGAACGAGGAGAAGGTGGCCTACGACTGCAGCCCCAACAAGAACATGTACCTGAATGTGGTCCTGAACACCCTCAAGAGACTGAAGGGCCTGACCCCCAGCTCCATGCCGGGCCTCAGCAGGGCCGCCCTGTACAGCCGCCTCCAGGAGTTCCTGCTCACCCAGGACCAGCTCAAGGAGAACGGCTACCCCTTCCCGCACCCCGAGCGGCCCGGAGGCGCCGTCCTCTTCACTGGCCAGGGGAAGGGGCCCGGCGACTCCTCCTGCAGGGTCTGCTGCCGTTGTGGCACCGACTACCTGGTGTCCTCCTCGGGCCGCTGTCTACGCGACCAGTTGTGTTATTATCACTGGGGGCGGGTCCGCTCCAGCCAAGTGGCTGGAGGCCGGGTTAGCCAGTACACCTGCTGTGCAGCTGCTCCTGGCTCAGTGGGCTGCCAGGTGGCGAAGCAGCACGTGCGGGACGGCCGCAAGGAGAGCCTCCATGGCTTCGTGAAGACCTTCAAGAAAGAGTTTTCCACAGACGCTTATCCAGGAATCTACGCCATGGACTGTGAGATGTGCTACACCACGCATGGCCTGGAGCTGACCCGCGTCACCGTGGTGGACGCCGACATGCAAGTGGTGTACGACACCTTCGTCAAGCCCGACAACGAGATCGTGGACTACAACACCAGGTTTTCCGGAGTGACCGAGGCCGACGTCGCCAAGACGAGCGTCACGTTGCCCGAAGTCCAAGCCATCCTGCTGAGCTTTTTCAGCGCCCAAACCATCCTCATCGGGCACAGCCTGGAGAGCGATCTGCTGGCCCTCAAGCTGATCCACAGCACCGTGGTGGACACGGCCGTGCTCTTCCCGCACTACCTGGGTTTCCCCTACAAGCGTTCCCTCAGGAATCTCGCGGCCGACTACCTGGGACAGATCATCCAGGACAGCCAGGACGGCCACAACTCCAGCGAGGACGCAAACGCCTGCCTGCAGCTGGCGATGTGGAAGGTTCGACAGCGCGCCCAGATCCAGCCACGCCACCGGTCCGCCTCTCCCGCCGCCCTGGCCTGTCCTGAGCCCCAGGCCTCTTCCCAAACTGCCATCGATCCCGAGAGCTAGCCCTGTCCACCTCGCCGCAAAGCGAAAGAAACTGGAGCAGCCGGCGGCAGGAGAGGGCCAAAAGCCAAGACTAACCCCGACCCCGGACTCCCAGTCCCCCGGAGTCCCTGCCGCGGGCCGTCGTCCCTGTCCCCATCCCTCTGCCCCTCCCAGACCTCTGTCCTTCCACCAATGGGCTCCCCGAGGCCCCAGCCGCCACTCCCAGTCCCCGGAGACCCTGCCGCCGCCCCTGGCGCCTGTGCCCATCCCTCTGCCCCTCCCAGACCTCTGGCCTTCCACCACTAGCCTCCCCCAGCCACCTGGACTTCCCCGGCCTCTGACAACAAGGCCAGCCCCCAGGCCCACCAGCCTCCTGATCGTCTTCGTTCTTGGGCCTCTTCCCCTTCTGTGGGGCTGTCTGAACCTCCCCTCCCCCACCCGATTTTTCCCCCGCCCCCGGGGCAGGCGCAGAATAAATGTCTGTATGAAGTTAAAAATTAAAAATAAAAAAAAAGCTAAAAACAACTCAAAGTCCTTTGCTTTTGAATGTGCGCTTACCTGGTTTTCTCTAGAGGCACCACTGTGAGGTGGCTCAAGCCCTTAGGCTCTGGAGTTAGACATCTGGGTTCCCATTCCAATTCCACCACTGACTAGCTTTGTCATATTGGACGCATAACTTTTTTGCGCTTCTACTTCTTGATCTTTCAAGTGTCATCAGAAGATAATTAGACACCCACACAATAGCAATGGGAGATTTTAACACCCCACCGTCAACATGAAACAGATCAACGAGACAGAAAGTTGAAAAGGATATCCAGGAACTGAACTTAGCTCTGCACCAAGCAGACCGAATAGACATCTACATTAACTCTCCACCCCAAATCAACAGAATATACATTCTTCTCAGCACCACATCACACTTATTCCAAAACTGACCACATAGTTGGAAGGAAAGCACTCCTCCGCAAATGCAAAAGAACAGAAATTACAACCAACTGTCTCTCAGACCCCAGGGCAGTCAAACTGGACCTCAGGATGAAGAAACTCACTCAAAACCGCTCAACTACACGGAAACGGAGCAATCTGCTCCTGAGTGACTACTGGGTACATAGCGAAATGAAGACAGAATAAAGATGTTCTTTGAAACCAATGAGAACAAAGACACAACATACCAGAATCTCTGGGATACATTGAAAGCAGTGTGTAGAGGGAAACGTAGCATTAAATGCCCACAAGAGAAAGCAGGAAAGATCTAAAATGGACACCCTCACGTCCCAATTCAAAGAACCAGGGAAGCAAGAGCAAACACAATGCCTGAATCAGTCAGTCAACTTCCAACAGGGCTCCAAGAGAGAATGAACCACCATGCCTCTTTAAATCCACGTTTCTATTTGGAATCTTCAATGAGAGATGAGACACTAAGCAGCTAGTTTTGGTGGAATGGCTGATTTTGTCAATGTTTTCGGTGTGTGAGTGTGTGTGTGTGTGTGTATGTATGGATAACTAAATTAAACTGATAATCTGGATGCTTACATTTCCATTCATTTAATTTGTGTATGTGAGCCCACGCACACGTATATACACACACACTAACACTTCCAGAACACTGACTTAGTGAAGAACTGGATTTCCAGTGTGTCAGACAAATTTCAGAAAGCGCTGAAGAAGGGCATTTCTGATGGATTTCACCGTTCCTGGAATTTTATTTTCCTTTATAACTTAGAGTTCTTCTCTGGAGATTTAATAGATAAAAGTCTTTTGCAGTGTACGTTATTTCATTGTATTTTTATAATTTATTTGAATTGTCATTTGAAATTGACAAATAAAAATGATATATATTTATGGTGTACAACATGATGTTTCATATATGTATACATTGTGGAATGACACAAAAATCAAGCTAATTAACACATTCGTTTCCTCACATACTGATTTTATGGTGATGAGAACATGTTTCAAATCTACTCTGATAGCACATTTCAAGTATACAGTACATAGTTACCCACTGTGGTTGCCGTGCTGTTCAACATATCTCTAGAACTATTCGTATCTGGAATTTTGTATCATTAGACTAACATCTCCCAATCCCTCCCCGGCCCCTGCCTCGGGTAAGCAGCGTTCTGCTCTCTACGACTCTGAGTTCCACTTTTTTACATTGCACATAGAAGTGAGATCGTGCAGTATTTGTATTTCTGTGTTTGCTTTTTAAAACTTTATGATGTATTGATGTATTTTTTCAGACAGTGTCGGAGTCTGTCACCAAGGCTGGAGTACAGTGACACAAACACGGCTCACCACGGCCTCCACCTCCCGGGGTCAAGAGATCCTCCCACTTCAGCCTCCTGAGTAGCTAGGACTACAGGCGTCCAACACCACACCTGGCTAATTTTTGTATTTTTTGTAGAGATGGTTGATCTCCAACTCCTGGGCTCAACTCTTCCTCCTCCCTTCTCCTCCCAAAGTCCTGGGATTACAGGCCTGAGCCACTGTGTCTGGCCTTTGCTTTATTTCACACAGTAGAACATCCTCTAGGCTCATTCATGTTGCTAATGATAAGATTTCTTTCTTTTTCAAGGCTGAATAGGATTCTATTGGATATATGTACCTATATAGATAGATAGATAGATAGATAGATAGACATTTATTATTATTGTTTTGGGGGGGATATGGTTTCGCTCGTGTTCCCCAGGCTGGAGTGCAGTGGCATGATTTCGGCTCACTACAACCTCTGCCTCCCAGGCTGAAGTGATTCTCCTGCCTCAGCTGAGATTAAAGGCATGTCCCATCATGTGCGGCCAATTTTCTGTTTCTAGGAGAGATGGGTTTTCACCATGTTGGCCAGGCTGGTCTCGAACTCCAACAATTCTACTTCAACTATTTATTGGAAACAAATACTTATGTGTGAGAAACAAGATTTTCAAGAGTGAAAGATTTAAAAACGACTTAATTGTACATCAGTAAGAGGCTGGCTAACTAAATCAGAGTACGTTCATCCTTACAGAAGAATACTATGCAGCTAGAACAAAACCAAATGGAGGAAACTCTTCCAAATGGTAACTTGGAATGATGTTCAAGACTTATTGTAAAATAAGTTTACAGTAAGGTGTAAGGTACCTTATGGCAAAATTCTCTCAGAAATGTGTGTGTGTGGATTTCAAGTCATCCCAGTCCTAGAACATTGTGCTCTTTAGAGATGCCATACCTGTCTTTCCCTTTGTAATATCAAAGCAGTAATATCTTCTCTGGAGGCTTGTTGGGTGAATTTAATGGAAGAAAGTTAAGGAGGTACCAGAACCATTGCTGTTTCCCCTCCGTAGCCCTGCGACCCACTAAAGAAAGTTGGATGAGATTACTTAATGATTTCCCATTAAGTTGTATTTCCAAATATCATGATTACCATTTGAATGTAGTTGGTATGGAGCTTCGTGAGTGTGTGCTTCGTTTATTATGCATCACGTTCAGCTCCTTGTTATTTGCCTCCTAGTTATCATAGTAAAACTCTACTCCTCTACTCCGAGGAGCCCCTACCATCCGTATCGTCACTTTCCGGCCCAGCACTCTTCATGCTCGTTCGTTTAAAGCATTCTACATTGGGCAAATGAATCTTGGAAGGCAAAAGCTACTGAATTTAGCGAGTTTGTGGAGGCGTTCCCACCGATCAGCCAGGTGGAGTTCCACACACCCGATGACTGCACAACTCCTATAAGGCAGCAATATGCTGCAAACCCAGACGGCCACTCTTCTCACCCCTCGTCCCTTTGCTGTTCTGGATAATGAGGTCAATAGTCACCTAGGCAACTTGCAAAACTAACTGAAATGGAGAAAGGCCTTCCGGCTGGTGACTAGCCGAGGTCCACCTGGCCCCAATAAGCTGCTGAACAAGAAGGGCTGCCAGAAATTTCCCCCTAGGGAATTTGGTGGAGACGAAGACCTGCTCACTGGACAACGGTTCCTCCCAGGATACCCCCAAGCTGAAGAAGCGGGCTCTGAGCCACCCCCTTTCACCCTCCTTTTCCCCACCCTGGCCTGCTGAAGGTGCGCGTCAGGATGCGGACTACTGAGCCCTAAAGAAATAAGTCCTTCCACTTTGACCCCACGGAGGATTGCCTGTGCGGATCTTCAACGAGTCTACCAGTGTCTAGACACGGGAGCAGTTCTGTCTGGCACAGCAGCTCCCTCAAGGAAGACAAGAGTGAGGAGAAAGGAAACTCAAGTCTGACCATTCTGCCCTGGGAGACAAGAGGAGGATCTCATCTCTCATCTTTCCAAGCAAGGCAACGAGACTTTCTCTCATCTTTCCAAGCAAGGCAAGGAGACTTTTTCTCATGAGGAAACAAAAAGAAGTTGGAAGGAACGAAACCAGCCTGGAAGGTGAATTCCTAAGGATTGCCCATTGAAACTGACAAAATGGCCCTTGTTTGACGAGAGGAATGAGCAGAGCATTGATGTGGTCAAAAAGGACTCGAGTGAGACTTTCCCAGCATGTTTCTACCAAAGCTTTGTCTAAGTTTCGCAAAACACTCTCCTAATAAGCAGATGTTTGGCTCTTCAGAAAGTCAACATGCAAAATGCCTTGAGCGTCCCATAACACTGATGCCATGATGTTGCCTTTGGTCTGCCCTCCTTTTCCTTTGACTGGACCACTGCCATCTCTTGGTAGCCATCGCTTTGATGACGCTTTGTCTTCAGGATCATATTGGCAAAGCCATGTTCCAAATTCCGGTTACAATTTGTCAAACAGGTGCCCCAGGATCGTGATCCCTCCTGTTGAAAATTTCCACTGATAGCTCTCGTCGTCACTGCAGCTGATCTGGGCACAATGATTTTCACAGCCACTGCAGGATTCATCTTCCACATCTTCTCATCTCTTCTTGAAACAAGCCATACCTCCGTAAAGAGTTGATTTCTTTGGGCTAGTGTCCTTAGAAGCTTTTCTTCAAACATCAATGATTTCTTCATTCTTCCACCCAAGCTTCACCGTCAATTGGATGTTTGCTCTTGCTGCAATTTTAGCGGAATTCAAGTTGCACTGATAGGAGGCCTTTTCAGTGGATGTCCCATCCTTCTTAGTGCCTCCAATGAGATCCAGTTCAGAAAGGTTGTAAGAAGTTAGTACATGTTTATTTTAGTGAAAACGAATTGAAATCCATGCATAGATTTCTCACCATGTACATTTTCTATGAACTTTCGGAAGACCCCCTGTACTGAATATTGCCCAAATCCTGGGAGAGAAGTGGATGCGGTCCACTTCCTGTCTTCAGTTTGCCCACAGTGGAGGAGTGCACAGAGCAGGGAAAGGCAGCCCCAGAGAGAGGCATGCCCTCCAGCATGTAGCAGACTGCTGGCCCAGTCCTGGCTCCATGGGTTGCTGTGTGGGCCCAGCAAGCTGACCAACCTCCCTGAACCTTAATTTAATCCTAGGTAGCCCAATTCCACTCGCTATTATAGGACTGCTGTGCAGGGACAGTCAATTAACTTAAGAAAAGGAACCTAGCTCCAAGGTTGGCAACCGGGAATTCCAGTTGATTCCATGGGCGGACCCCCTGAGGAATCCCCAAGCTGAAGTCTCGTGGAAGATGAGGTTCAGTGTGACTAGACTGAAGCACCAATCCAATGAAGGGGAAGTCCCACCCACTCTGCCCTGTGCCTGTATAAAGGTGAGGCGGGGCGGCCGCGCCACTCATTGAAGCCGCCAGTTGGGAGAGGAGCAGAGCCAGGCCGGTGCTCCCGAAGGCAGCAAGATGTTGCGAGCCACAGCTCCCTGCTGGTTCCCACCTGCATACCCAGAAGCTAAGAAGGTGGCCGAGGAGGCGGCCCACGAGGCAAGCCGCCATTTGGGAGAGGAGCAGAGCCAGGTCGGTGTTCCCGAAGGCAGCAAGATGTTGCGAGCCACAGCTCCCTGCTGGTTCCCACCTGCATGCCCAGAAGCCAAGAAGGTGGCCGAGGAGGCGGCCCTCGAGGCAAGCCGCCAGTTGGGAGAGGAGCAGAGCCAGGCCGGTGCTCCCAAAGGCGGCAAGATGTTGCGAGCCACAGCTCCCTGCTGGTTCCCACCTGCATACCCAGAAGCTAAGAAGGTGGCCGAGGAGGCGCCCCACGAGGCAAGCCGCCATTTGGGAGTGGAGCAGAGCCAGGTCGGTGTTCCCGAAGGCAGCAAGATGTTGCGAGCCACAGCTCCCTGCTGGTTCCCTCCTGCATACCCAGAAGCCAAGAAGGTGGCCGAGGAGGCGGCCCTCGAGGCTCCAGAATTCCCACTGCCCTCTCATCAGCCTGCCCAGAGCTTCGGGCTCTGCGTGCCCCAGATGCACAACCAGGCCTCAGCACTCGTGGACATCCGGGCGGAGCCCCAGAATAGGGGTCCGGCGGTGCCCCCAGCGTGGCCCAAGATGGCGACGGAGGCGTGGTACTTCCCCGCGCAGAGGGGGTCGGCCTGCTGCTTGCCAGCCGCCCCAAGGCTGACAGAGAGGCCCTGTGGAGTCCGCATCTCAGCCCCCAGGGAGAGGAAGAGGATCGCCCACTTTCCCAGCCCCTGCTTGGTCGCAGGTCGCACCGATGCCAAGAGAACCCGGGTGGCCGGCAGCAGCCAACGCTCCAATGGCTCCAGGGTCGGCACACAGCCACGGAAGACTGGTCGCAACAGACGGGGGAGGGCATGCAAGACCTCCACCACACTCAGCTCTAAGCGAATCGTCCGTCGTCCATCCTTACCGACTTGGAAGAAACCCATTATCCTCCGAAGGTCTCGCTGCCAAGTCCCCACCGTCATCCGCCGAGGCTATCTCCAACTGTTCACCAAAGAGTGTCTCAAGTTCTGCGCCTCCCAGCAGGAGGCCGAGGAGAAGGCGCTGAACGAGGAGAAGGTGGCCTACGACTGCAGCCCCAACAAGAACATGTACCTGAATGTGGTCCTGAACACCCTCAAGAGACTGAAGGGCCTGACCCCCAGCTCCATGCCGGGCCTCAGCAGGGCCGCCCTGTACAGCCGCCTCCAGGAGTTCCTGCTCACCCAGGACCAGCTCAAGGAGAACGGCTACCCCTTCCCGCACCCCGAGCGGCCCGGAGGCGCCGTCCTCTTCACTGGCCAGGGGAAGGGGCCCGGCGACTCCTCCTGCAGGGTCTGCTGCCGTTGTGGCACCGACTACCTGGTGTCCTCCTCGGGCCGCTGTCTACGCGACCAGTTGTGTTATTATCACTGGGGGCGGGTCCGCTCCAGCCAAGTGGCTGGAGGCCGGGTTAGCCAGTACACCTGCTGTGCAGCTGCTCCTGGCTCAGTGGGCTGCCAGGTGGCGAAGCAGCACGTGCGGGACGGCCGCAAGGAGAGCCTCCATGGCTTCGTGAAGACCTTCAAGAAAGAGTTTTCCACAGACGCTTATCCAGGAATCTACGCCATGGACTGTGAGATGTGCTACACCACGCATGGCCTGGAGCTGACCCGCGTCACCGTGGTGGACGCCGACATGCAAGTGGTGTACGACACCTTCGTCAAGCCCGACAACGAGATCGTGGACTACAACACCAGGTTTTCCGGAGTGACCGAGGCCGACGTCGCCAAGACGAGCGTCACGTTGCCCGAAGTCCAAGCCATCCTGCTGAGCTTTTTCAGCGCCCAAACCATCCTCATCGGGCACAGCCTGGAGAGCGATCTGCTGGCCCTCAAGCTGATCCACAGCACCGTGGTGGACACGGCCGTGCTCTTCCCGCACTACCTGGGTTTCCCCTACAAGCGTTCCCTCAGGAATCTCGCGGCCGACTACCTGGGACAGATCATCCAGGACAGCCAGGACGGCCACAACTCCAGCGAGGACGCAAACGCCTGCCTGCAGCTGGCGATGTGGAAGGTTCGACAGCGCGCCCAGATCCAGCCACGCCACCGGTCCGCCTCTCCCGCCGCCCTGGCCTGTCCTGAGCCCCAGGCCTCTTCCCAAACTGCCATCGATCCCGAGAGCTAGCCCTGTCCACCTCGCCGCAAAGCGAAAGAAACTGGAGCAGCCGGCGGCAGGAGAGGGCCAAAAGCCAAGACTAACCCCGACCCCGGACTCCCAGTCCCCCGGAGTCCCTGCCGCGGGCCGTCGTCCCTGTCCCCATCCCTCTGCCCCTCCCAGACCTCTGTCCTTCCACCAATGGGCTCCCCGAGGCCCCAGCCGCCACTCCCAGTCCCCGGAGACCCTGCCGCCGCCCCTGGCGCCTGTGCCCATCCCTCTGCCCCTCCCAGACCTCTGGCCTTCCACCACTAGCCTCCCCCAGCCACCTGGACTTCCCCGGCCTCTGACAACAAGGCCAGCCCCCAGGCCCACCAGCCTCCTGATCGTCTTCGTTCTTGGGCCTCTTCCCCTTCTGTGGGGCTGTCTGAACCTCCCCTCCCCCACCCGATTTTTCCCCCGCCCCCGGGGCAGGCGCAGAATAAATGTCTGTATGAAGTTAAAAATTAAAAATAAAAAAAAAGCTAAAAACAACTCAAAGTCCTTTGCTTTTGAATGTGCGCTTACCTGGTTTTCTCTAGAGGCACCACTGTGAGGTGGCTCAAGCCCTTAGGCTCTGGAGTTAGACATCTGGGTTCCCATTCCAATTCCACCACTGACTAGCTTTGTCATATTGGACGCATAACTTTTTTGCGCTTCTACTTCTTGATCTTTCAAGTGTCATCAGAAGATAATTAGACACCCACACAATAGCAATGGGAGATTTTAACACCCCACCGTCAACATGAAACAGATCAACGAGACAGAAAGTTGAAAAGGATATCCAGGAACTGAACTTAGCTCTGCACCAAGCAGACCGAATAGACATCTACATTAACTCTCCACCCCAAATCAACAGAATATACATTCTTCTCAGCACCACATCACACTTATTCCAAAACTGACCACATAGTTGGAAGGAAAGCACTCCTCCGCAAATGCAAAAGAACAGAAATTACAACCAACTGTCTCTCAGACCCCAGGGCAGTCAAACTGGACCTCAGGATGAAGAAACTCACTCAAAACCGCTCAACTACACGGAAACGGAGCAATCTGCTCCTGAGTGACTACTGGGTACATAGCGAAATGAAGACAGAATAAAGATGTTCTTTGAAACCAATGAGAACAAAGACACAACATACCAGAATCTCTGGGATACATTGAAAGCAGTGTGTAGAGGGAAACGTAGCATTAAATGCCCACAAGAGAAAGCAGGAAAGATCTAAAATGGACACCCTCACGTCCCAATTCAAAGAACCAGGGAAGCAAGAGCAAACACAATGCCTGAATCAGTCAGTCAACTTCCAACAGGGCTCCAAGAGAGAATGAACCACCATGCCTCTTTAAATCCACGTTTCTATTTGGAATCTTCAATGAGAGATGAGACACTAAGCAGCTAGTTTTGGTGGAATGGCTGATTTTGTCAATGTTTTCGGTGTGTGAGTGTGTGTGTGTGTGTGTATGTATGGATAACTAAATTAAACTGATAATCTGGATGCTTACATTTCCATTCATTTAATTTGTGTATGTGAGCCCACGCACACGTATATACACACACACTAACACTTCCAGAACACTGACTTAGTGAAGAACTGGATTTCCAGTGTGTCAGACAAATTTCAGAAAGCGCTGAAGAAGGGCATTTCTGATGGATTTCACCGTTCCTGGAATTTTATTTTCCTTTATAACTTAGAGTTCTTCTCTGGAGATTTAATAGATAAAAGTCTTTTGCAGTGTACGTT
The DNA here is from genome assembly GCF_028885625.2 of Pongo pygmaeus. NCBI lineage: Eukaryota > Metazoa > Chordata > Mammalia > Primates > Hominidae > Pongo > Pongo pygmaeus. The sequence continues at coordinate 54,914,145 of NC_072380.2, forward strand.
ATTTCATTGTATTTTTATAATTTATTTGAATTGTCATTTGAAATTGACAAATAAAAATGATATATATTTATGGTGTACAACATGATGTTTCATATATGTATACATTGTGGAATGACACAAAAATCAAGCTAATTAACACATTCGTTTCCTCACATACTGATTTTATGGTGATGAGAACATGTTTCAAATCTACTCTGATAGCACATTTCAAGTATACAGTACATAGTTACCCACTGTGGTTGCCGTGCTGTTCAACATATCTCTAGAACTATTCGTATCTGGAATTTTGTATCATTAGACTAACATCTCCCAATCCCTCCCCGGCCCCTGCCTCGGGTAAGCAGCGTTCTGCTCTCTACGACTCTGAGTTCCACTTTTTTACATTGCACATAGAAGTGAGATCGTGCAGTATTTGTATTTCTGTGTTTGCTTTTTAAAACTTTATGATGTATTGATGTATTTTTTCAGACAGTGTCGGAGTCTGTCACCAAGGCTGGAGTACAGTGACACAAACACGGCTCACCACGGCCTCCACCTCCCGGGGTCAAGAGATCCTCCCACTTCAGCCTCCTGAGTAGCTAGGACTACAGGCGTCCAACACCACACCTGGCTAATTTTTGTATTTTTTGTAGAGATGGTTGATCTCCAACTCCTGGGCTCAACTCTTCCTCCTCCCTTCTCCTCCCAAAGTCCTGGGATTACAGGCCTGAGCCACTGTGTCTGGCCTTTGCTTTATTTCACACAGTAGAACATCCTCTAGGCTCATTCATGTTGCTAATGATAAGATTTCTTTCTTTTTCAAGGCTGAATAGGATTCTATTGGATATATGTACCTATATAGATAGATAGATAGATAGATAGATAGACATTTATTATTATTGTTTTGGGGGGGATATGGTTTCGCTCGTGTTCCCCAGGCTGGAGTGCAGTGGCATGATTTCGGCTCACTACAACCTCTGCCTCCCAGGCTGAAGTGATTCTCCTGCCTCAGCTGAGATTAAAGGCATGTCCCATCATGTGCGGCCAATTTTCTGTTTCTAGGAGAGATGGGTTTTCACCATGTTGGCCAGGCTGGTCTCGAACTCCAACAATTCTACTTCAACTATTTATTGGAAACAAATACTTATGTGTGAGAAACAAGATTTTCAAGAGTGAAAGATTTAAAAACGACTTAATTGTACATCAGTAAGAGGCTGGCTAACTAAATCAGAGTACGTTCATCCTTACAGAAGAATACTATGCAGCTAGAACAAAACCAAATGGAGGAAACTCTTCCAAATGGTAACTTGGAATGATGTTCAAGACTTATTGTAAAATAAGTTTACAGTAAGGTGTAAGGTACCTTATGGCAAAATTCTCTCAGAAATGTGTGTGTGTGGATTTCAAGTCATCCCAGTCCTAGAACATTGTGCTCTTTAGAGATGCCATACCTGTCTTTCCCTTTGTAATATCAAAGCAGTAATATCTTCTCTGGAGGCTTGTTGGGTGAATTTAATGGAAGAAAGTTAAGGAGGTACCAGAACCATTGCTGTTTCCCCTCCGTAGCCCTGCGACCCACTAAAGAAAGTTGGATGAGATTACTTAATGATTTCCCATTAAGTTGTATTTCCAAATATCATGATTACCATTTGAATGTAGTTGGTATGGAGCTTCGTGAGTGTGTGCTTCGTTTATTATGCATCACGTTCAGCTCCTTGTTATTTGCCTCCTAGTTATCATAGTAAAACTCTACTCCTCTACTCCGAGGAGCCCCTACCATCCGTATCGTCACTTTCCGGCCCAGCACTCTTCATGCTCGTTCGTTTAAAGCATTCTACATTGGGCAAATGAATCTTGGAAGGCAAAAGCTACTGAATTTAGCGAGTTTGTGGAGGCGTTCCCACCGATCAGCCAGGTGGAGTTCCACACACCCGATGACTGCACAACTCCTATAAGGCAGCAATATGCTGCAAACCCAGACGGCCACTCTTCTCACCCCTCGTCCCTTTGCTGTTCTGGATAATGAGGTCAATAGTCACCTAGGCAACTTGCAAAACTAACTGAAATGGAGAAAGGCCTTCCGGCTGGTGACTAGCCGAGGTCCACCTGGCCCCAATAAGCTGCTGAACAAGAAGGGCTGCCAGAAATTTCCCCCTAGGGAATTTGGTGGAGACGAAGACCTGCTCACTGGACAACGGTTCCTCCCAGGATACCCCCAAGCTGAAGAAGCGGGCTCTGAGCCACCCCCTTTCACCCTCCTTTTCCCCACCCTGGCCTGCTGAAGGTGCGCGTCAGGATGCGGACTACTGAGCCCTAAAGAAATAAGTCCTTCCACTTTGACCCCACGGAGGATTGCCTGTGCGGATCTTCAACGAGTCTACCAGTGTCTAGACACGGGAGCAGTTCTGTCTGGCACAGCAGCTCCCTCAAGGAAGACAAGAGTGAGGAGAAAGGAAACTCAAGTCTGACCATTCTGCCCTGGGAGACAAGAGGAGGATCTCATCTCTCATCTTTCCAAGCAAGGCAACGAGACTTTCTCTCATCTTTCCAAGCAAGGCAAGGAGACTTTTTCTCATGAGGAAACAAAAAGAAGTTGGAAGGAACGAAACCAGCCTGGAAGGTGAATTCCTAAGGATTGCCCATTGAAACTGACAAAATGGCCCTTGTTTGACGAGAGGAATGAGCAGAGCATTGATGTGGTCAAAAAGGACTCGAGTGAGACTTTCCCAGCATGTTTCTACCAAAGCTTTGTCTAAGTTTCGCAAAACACTCTCCTAATAAGCAGATGTTTGGCTCTTCAGAAAGTCAACATGCAAAATGCCTTGAGCGTCCCATAACACTGATGCCATGATGTTGCCTTTGGTCTGCCCTCCTTTTCCTTTGACTGGACCACTGCCATCTCTTGGTAGCCATCGCTTTGATGACGCTTTGTCTTCAGGATCATATTGGCAAAGCCATGTTCCAAATTCCGGTTACAATTTGTCAAACAGGTGCCCCAGGATCGTGATCCCTCCTGTTGAAAATTTCCACTGATAGCTCTCGTCGTCACTGCAGCTGATCTGGGCACAATGGTTTTCACAGCCACTGCAGGATTCATCTTCCACATCTTCTCATCTCTTCTTGAAACAAGCCATACCTCCGTAAAGAGTTGATTTCTTTGGGCTAGTGTCCTTAGAAGCTTTTCTTCAAACATCAATGATTTCTTCATTCTTCCACCCAAGCTTCACCGTCAATTGGATGTTTGCTCTTGCTGCAATTTTAGCGGAATTCAAGTTGCACTGATAGGAGGCCTTTTCAGTGGATGTCCCATCCTTCTTAGTGCCTCCAATGAGATCCAGTTCAGAAAGGTTGTAAGAAGTTAGTACATGTTTATTTTAGTGAAAACGAATTGAAATCCATGCATAGATTTCTCACCATGTACATTTTCTATGAACTTTCGGAAGACCCCCTGTACTGAATATTGCCCAAATCCTGGGAGAGAAGTGGATGCGGTCCACTTCCTGTCTTCAGTTTGCCCACAGTGGAGGAGTGCACAGAGCAGGGAAAGGCAGCCCCAGAGAGAGGCATGCCCTCCAGCATGTAGCAGACTGCTGGCCCAGTCCTGGCTCCATGGGTTGCTGTGTGGGCCCAGCAAGCTGACCAACCTCCCTGAACCTTAATTTAATCCTAGGTAGCCCAATTCCACTCGCTATTATAGGACTGCTGTGCAGGGACAGTCAATTAACTTAAGAAAAGGAACCTAGCTCCAAGGTTGGCAACCGGGAATTCCAGTTGATTCCATGGGCGGACCCCCTGAGGAATCCCCAAGCTGAAGTCTCGTGGAAGATGAGGTTCAGTGTGACTAGACTGAAGCACCAATCCAATGAAGGGGAAGTCCCACCCACTCTGCCCTGTGCCTGTATAAAGGTGAGGCGGGGCGGCCGCGCCACTCATTGAAGCCGCCAGTTGGGAGAGGAGCAGAGCCAGGCCGGTGCTCCCGAAGGCAGCAAGATGTTGCGAGCCACAGCTCCCTGCTGGTTCCCACCTGCATACCCAGAAGCTAAGAAGGTGGCCGAGGAGGCGGCCCACGAGGCAAGCCGCCATTTGGGAGAGGAGCAGAGCCAGGTCGGTGTTCCCGAAGGCAGCAAGATGTTGCGAGCCACAGCTCCCTGCTGGTTCCCACCTGCATGCCCAGAAGCCAAGAAGGTGGCCGAGGAGGCGGCCCTCGAGGCAAGCCGCCAGTTGGGAGAGGAGCAGAGCCAGGCCGGTGCTCCCGAAGGCGGCAAGATGTTGCGAGCCACAGCTCCCTGCTGGTTCCCACCTGCATACCCAGAAGCTAAGAAGGTGGCCGAGGAGGCGCCCCACGAGGCAAGCCGCCATTTGGGAGTGGAGCAGAGCCAGGTCGGTGTTCCCGAAGGCAGCAAGATGTTGCGAGCCACAGCTCCCTGCTGGTTCCCTCCTGCATACCCAGAAGCCAAGAAGGTGGCCGAGGAGGCGGCCCTCGAGGCTCCAGAATTCCCACTGCCCTCTCATCAGCCTGCCCAGAGCTTCGGGCTCTGCGTGCCCCAGATGCACAACCAGGCCTCAGCACTCGTGGACATCCGGGCGGAGCCCCAGAATAGGGGTCCGGCGGTGCCCCCAGCGTGGCCCAAGATGGCGACGGAGGCGTGGTACTTCCCCGCGCAGAGGGGGTCGGCCTGCTGCTTGCCAGCCGCCCCAAGGCTGACAGAGAGGCCCTGTGGAGTCCGCATCTCAGCCCCCAGGGAGAGGAAGAGGATCGCCCACTTTCCCAGCCCCTGCTTGGTCGCAGGTCGCACCGATGCCAAGAGAACCCGGGTGGCCGGCAGCAGCCAACGCTCCAATGGCTCCAGGGTCGGCACACAGCCACGGAAGACTGGTCGCAACAGACGGGGGAGGGCATGCAAGACCTCCACCACACTCAGCTCTAAGCGAATCGTCCGTCGTCCATCCTTACCGACTTGGAAGAAACCCATTATCCTCCGAAGGTCTCGCTGCCAAGTCCCCACCGTCATCCGCCGAGGCTATCTCCAACTGTTCACCAAAGAGTGTCTCAAGTTCTGCGCCTCCCAGCAGGAGGCCGAGGAGAAGGCGCTGAACGAGGAGAAGGTGGCCTACGACTGCAGCCCCAACAAGAACATGTACCTGAATGTGGTCCTGAACACCCTCAAGAGACTGAAGGGCCTGACCCCCAGCTCCATGCCGGGCCTCAGCAGGGCCGCCCTGTACAGCCGCCTCCAGGAGTTCCTGCTCACCCAGGACCAGCTCAAGGAGAACGGCTACCCCTTCCCGCACCCCGAGCGGCCCGGAGGCGCCGTCCTCTTCACTGGCCAGGGGAAGGGGCCCGGCGACTCCTCCTGCAGGGTCTGCTGCCGTTGTGGCACCGACTACCTGGTGTCCTCCTCGGGCCGCTGTCTACGCGACCAGTTGTGTTATTATCACTGGGGGCGGGTCCGCTCCAGCCAAGTGGCTGGAGGCCGGGTTAGCCAGTACACCTGCTGTGCAGCTGCTCCTGGCTCAGTGGGCTGCCAGGTGGCGAAGCAGCACGTGCGGGACGGCCGCAAGGAGAGCCTCCATGGCTTCGTGAAGACCTTCAAGAAAGAGTTTTCCACAGACGCTTATCCAGGAATCTACGCCTTGGACTGTGAGATGTGCTACACCACGCATGGCCTGGAGCTGACCCGCGTCACCGTGGTGGACGCCGACATGCAAGTGGTGTACGACACCTTCGTCAAGCCCGACAACGAGATCGTGGACTACAACACCAGGTTTTCCGGAGTGACCGAGGCCGACGTCGCCAAGACGAGCGTCACGTTGCCCGAAGTCCAAGCCATCCTGCTGAGCTTTTTCAGCGCCCAAACCATCCTCATCGGGCACAGCCTGGAGAGCGATCTGCTGGCCCTCAAGCTGATCCACAGCACCGTGGTGGACACGGCCGTGCTCTTCCCGCACTACCTGGGTTTCCCCTACAAGCGTTCCCTCAGGAATCTCGCGGCCGACTACCTGGGACAGATCATCCAGGACAGCCAGGACGGCCACAACTCCAGCGAGGACGCAAACGCCTGCCTGCAGCTGGCGATGTGGAAGGTTCGACAGCGCGCCCAGATCCAGCCACGCCACCGGTCCGCCTCTCCCGCCGCCCTGGCCTGTCCTGAGCCCCAGGCCTCTTCCCAAACTGCCATCGATCCCGAGAGCTAGCCCTGTCCACCTCGCCGCAAAGCGAAAGAAACTGGAGCAGCCGGCGGCAGGAGAGGGCCAAAAGCCAAGACTAACCCCGACCCCGGACTCCCAGTCCCCCGGAGTCCCTGCCGCGGGCCGTCGTCCCTGTCCCCATCCCTCTGCCCCTCCCAGACCTCTGTCCTTCCACCAATGGGCTCCCCGAGGCCCCAGCCGCCACTCCCAGTCCCCGGAGACCCTGCCGCCGCCCCTGGCGCCTGTGCCCATCCCTCTGCCCCTCCCAGACCTCTGGCCTTCCACCACTAGCCTCCCCCAGCCCACCTGGACTTCCCCGGCCTCTGACAACAAGGCCAGCCCCCAGGCCCACCAGCCTCCTGATCGTCTTCGTTCTTGGGCCTCTTCCCCTTCTGTGGGGCTGTCTGAACCTCCCCTCCCCCACCCGATTTTTCCCCCGCCCCCGGGGCAGGCGCAGAATAAATGTCTGTATGAAGTTAAAAATTAAAAATAAAAAAAAAGCTAAAAACAACTCAAAGTCCTTTGCTTTTGAATGTGCGCTTACCTGGTTTTCTCTAGAGGCACCACTGTGAGGTGGCTCAAGCCCTTAGGCTCTGGAGTTAGACATCTGGGTTCCCATTCCAATTCCACCACTGACTAGCTTTGTCATATTGGACGCATAACTTTTTTGCGCTTCTACTTCTTGATCTTTCAAGTGTCATCAGAAGATAATTAGACACCCACACAATAGCAATGGGAGATTTTAACACCCCACCGTCAACATGAAACAGATCAACGAGACAGAAAGTTGAAAAGGATATCCAGGAACTGAACTTAGCTCTGCACCAAGCAGACCGAATAGACATCTACATTAACTCTCCACCCCAAATCAACAGAATATACATTCTTCTCAGCACCACATCACACTTATTCCAAAACTGACCACATAGTTGGAAGGAAAGCACTCCTCCGCAAATGCAAAAGAACAGAAATTACAACCAACTGTCTCTCAGACCCCAGGGCAGTCAAACTGGACCTCAGGATGAAGAAACTCACTCAAAACCGCTCAACTACACGGAAACGGAGCAATCTGCTCCTGAGTGACTACTGGGTACATAGCGAAATGAAGACAGAATAAAGATGTTCTTTGAAACCAATGAGAACAAAGACACAACATACCAGAATCTCTGGGATACATTGAAAGCAGTGTGTAGAGGGAAACGTAGCATTAAATGCCCACAAGAGAAAGCAGGAAAGATCTAAAATGGACACCCTCACGTCCCAATTCAAAGAACCAGGGAAGCAAGAGCAAACACAATGCCTGAATCAGTCAGTCAACTTCCAACAGGGCTCCAAGAGAGAATGAACCACCATGCCTCTTTAAATCCACGTTTCTATTTGGAATCTTCAATGAGAGATGAGACACTAAGCAGCTAGTTTTGGTGGAATGGCTGATTTTGTCAATGTTTTCGGTGTGTGAGTGTGTGTGTGTGTGTGTATGTATGGATAACTAAATTAAACTGATAATCTGGATGCTTACATTTCCATTCATTTAATTTGTGTATGTGAGCCCACGCACACGTATATACACACACACTAACACTTCCAGAACACTGACTTAGTGAAGAACTGGATTTCCAGTGTGTCAGACAAATTTCAGAAAGCGCTGAAGAAGGGCATTTCTGATGGATTTCACCGTTCCTGGAATTTTATTTTCCTTTATAACTTAGAGTTCTTCTCTGGAGATTTAATAGATAAAAGTCTTTTGCAGTGTACGTTATTTCATTGTATTTTTATAATTTATTTGAATTGTCATTTGAAATTGACAAATAAAAATGATATATATTTATGGTGTACAACATGATGTTTCATATATGTATACATTGTGGAATGACACAAAAATCAAGCTAATTAACACATTCGTTTCCTCACATACTGATTTTATGGTGATGAGAACATGTTTCAAATCTACTCTGATAGCACATTTCAAGTATACAGTACATAGTTACCCACTGTGGTTGCCGTGCTGTTCAACATATCTCTAGAACTATTCGTATCTGGAATTTTGTATCATTAGACTAACATCTCCCAATCCCTCCCCGGCCCCTGCCTCGGGTAAGCAGCGTTCTGCTCTCTACGACTCTGAGTTCCACTTTTTTACATTGCACATAGAAGTGAGATCGTGCAGTATTTGTATTTCTGTGTTTGCTTTTTAAAACTTTATGATGTATTGATGTATTTTTTCAGACAGTGTCGGAGTCTGTCACCAAGGCTGGAGTACAGTGACACAAACACGGCTCACCACGGCCTCCACCTCCCGGGGTCAAGAGATCCTCCCACTTCAGCCTCCTGAGTAGCTAGGACTACAGGCGTCCAACACCACACCTGGCTAATTTTTGTATTTTTTGTAGAGATGGTTGATCTCCAACTCCTGGGCTCAACTCTTCCTCCTCCCTTCTCCTCCCAAAGTCCTGGGATTACAGGCCTGAGCCACTGTGTCTGGCCTTTGCTTTATTTCACACAGTAGAACATCCTCTAGGCTCATTCATGTTGCTAATGATAAGATTTCTTTCTTTTTCAAGGCTGAATAGGATTCTATTGGATATATGTACCTATATAGATAGATAGATAGATAGATAGATATACATTTATTATTATTGTTTTGGGGGGGATATGGTTTCGCTCGTGTTCCCCAGGCTGGAGTGCAGTGGCATGATTTCGGCTCACTACAACCTCTGCCTCCCAGGCTGAAGTGATTCTCCTGCCTCAGCTGAGATTAAAGGCATGTCCCATCATGTGCGGCCAATTTTCTGTTTCTAGGAGAGATGGGTTTTCACCATGTTGGCCAGGCTGGTCTCGAACTCCAACAATTCTACTTCAACTATTTATTGGAAACAAATACTTATGTGTGAGAAACAAGATTTTCAAGAGTGAAAGATTTAAAAACGACTTAATTGTACATCAGTAAGAGGCTGGCTAACTAAATCAGAGTACGTTCATCCTTACAGAAGAATACTATGCAGCTAGAACAAAACCAAATGGAGGAAACTCTTCCAAATGGTAACTTGGAATGATGTTCAAGACTTATTGTAAAATAAGTTTACAGTAAGGTGTAAGGTACCTTATGGCAAAATTCTCTCAGAAATGTGTGTGTGTGGATTTCAAGTCATCCCAGTCCTAGAACATTGTGCTCTTTAGAGATGCCATACCTGTCTTTCCCTTTGTAATATCAAAGCAGTAATATCTTCTCTGGAGGCTTGTTGGGTGAATTGAATGGAAGAAAGTTAAGGAGGTACCAGAACCATTGCTGTTTCCCCTCCGTAGCCCTGCGACCCACTAAAGAAAGTTGGATGAGATTACTTAATGATTTCCCATTAAGTTGTATTTCCAAATATCATGATTACCATTTGAATGTAGTTGGTATGGAGCTTCGTGAGTGTGTGCTTCGTTTATTATGCATCACGTTCAGCTCCTTGTTATTTGCCTCCTAGTTATCATAGTAAAACTCTACTCCTCTACTCCGAGGAGCCCCTACCATCCGTATCGTCACTTTCCGGCCCAGCACTCTTCATGCTCGTTCGTTTAAAGCATTCTACATTGGGCAAATGAATCTTGGAAGGCAAAAGCTACTGAATTTAGCGAGTTTGTGGAGGCGTTCCCACCGATCAGCCAGGTGGAGTTCCACACACCCGATGACTGCACAACTCCTATAAGGCAGCAATATGCTGCAAACCCAGACGGCCACTCTTCTCACCCCTCGTCCCTTTGCTGTTCTGGATAATGAGGTCAATAGTCACCTAGGCAACTTGCAAAACTAACTGAAATGGAGAAAGGCCTTCCGGCTGGTGACTAGCCGAGGTCCACCTGGCCCCAATAAGCTGCTGAACAAGAAGGGCTGCCAGAAATTTCCCCCTAGGGAATTTGGTGGAGACGAAGACCTGCTCACTGGACAACGGTTCCTCCCAGGATACCCCCAAGCTGAAGAAGCGGGCTCTGAGCCACCCCCTTTCACCCTCCTTTTCCCCACCCTGGCCTGCTGAAGGTGCGCGTCAGGATGCGGACTACTGAGCCCTAAAGAAATAAGTCCTTCCACTTTGACCCCACGGAGGATTGCCTGCGCGGATCTTCAACGAGTCTACCAGTGTCTAGACACGGGAGCAGTTCTGTCTGGCACAGCAGCTCCCTCAAGGAAGACAAGAGTGAGGAGAAAGGAAACTCAAGTCTGACCATTCTGCCCTGGGAGACAAGAGGAGGATCTCATCTCTCATCTTTCCAAGCAAGGCAACGAGACTTTCTCTCATCTTTCCAAGCAAGGCAAGGAGACTTTTTCTCATGAGGAAACAAAAAGAAGTTGGAAGGAACGAAACCAGCCTGGAAGGTGAATTCCTAAGGATTGCCCATTGAAACTGACAAAATGGCCCTTGTTTGACGAGAGGAATGAGCAGAGCATTGATGTGGTCAAAAAGGACTCGAGTGAGACTTTCCCAGCATGTTTCTACCAAAGCTTTGTCTAAGTTTCGCAAAACACTCTCCTAATAAGCAGATGTTTGGCTCTTCAGAAAGTCAACATGCAAAATGCCTTGAGCGTCCCATAACACTGATGCCATGATGTTGCCTTTGGTCTGCCCTCCTTTTCCTTTGACTGGACCACTGCCATCTCTTGGTAGCCATCGCTTTGATGACGCTTTGTCTTCAGGATCATATTGGCAAAGCCATGTTCCAAATTCCGGTTACAATTTGTCAAACAGGTGCCCCAGGATCGTGATCCCTCCTGTTGAAAATTTCCACTGATAGCTCTCGTCGTCACTGCAGCTGATCTGGGCACAATGGTTTTCACAGCCACTGCAGGATTCATCTTCCACATCTTCTCATCTCTTCTTGAAACAAGCCATACCTCCGTAAAGAGTTGATTTCTTTGGGCTAGTGTCCTTAGAAGCTTTTCTTCAAACATCAATGATTTCTTCATTCTTCCACCCAAGCTTCACCGTCAATTGGATGTTTGCTCTTGCTGCAATTTTAGCGGAATTCAAGTTGCACTGATAGGAGGCCTTTTCAGTGGATGTCCCATCCTTCTTAGTGCCTCCAATGAGATCCAGTTCAGAAAGGTTGTAAGAAGTTAGTACATGTTTATTTTAGTGAAAACGAATTGAAATCCATGCATAGATTTCTCACCATGTACATTTTCTATGAACTTTCGGAAGACCCCCTGTACTGAATATTGCCCAAATCCTGGGAGAGAAGTGGATGCGGTCCACTTCCTGTCTTCAGTTTGCCCACAGTGGAGGAGTGCACAGAGCAGGGAAAGGCAGCCCCAGAGAGAGGCATGCCCTCCAGCATGCGGCAGACTGCTGGCCCAGTCCTGGCTCCATGGGTTGCTGTGTGGGCCCAGCAAGCTGACCAACCTCCCTGAACCTTAATTTAATCCTAGGTAGCCCAATTCCACTCGCTATTATAGGACTGCTGTGCAGGGACAGTCAATTAACTTAAGAAAAGGAACCTAGCTCCAAGGTTGGCAACCGGGAATTCCAGTTGATTCCATGGGCGGACCCCCTGAGGAATCCCCAAGCTGAAGTCTCGTGGAAGATGAGGTTCAGTGTGACTAGACTGAAGCACCAATCCAATGAAGGGGAAGTCCCACCCACTCTGCCCTGTGCCTGTATAAAGGTGAGGCGGGGCGGCCGCGCCACTCATTGAAGCCGCCAGTTGGGAGAGGAGCAGAGCCAGGCCGGTGCTCCCGAAGGCAGCAAGATGTTGCGAGCCACAGCTCCCTGCTGGTTCCCACCTGCATACCCAGAAGCTAAGAAGGTGGCCGAGGAGGCGGCCCACGAGGCAAGCCGCCATTTGGGAGAGGAGCAGAGCCAGGTCGGTGTTCCCGAAGGCAGCAAGATGTTGCGAGCCACAGCTCCCTGCTGGTTCCCACCTGCATGCCCAGAAGCCAAGAAGGTGGCCGAGGAGGCGGCCCTCGAGGCAAGCCGCCAGTTGGGAGAGGAGCAGAGCCAGGCCGGTGCTCCCGAAGGCAGCAAGATGTTGCGAGCCACAGCTCCCTGCTGGTTCCCACCTGCATACCCAGAAGCTAAGAAGGTGGCCGAGGAGGCGCCCCACGAGGCAAGCCGCCATTTGGGAGTGGAGCAGAGCCAGGTCGGTGTTCCCGAAGGCAGCAAGATGTTGCGAGCCACAGCTCCCTGCTGGTTCCCTCCTGCATACCCAGAAGCCAAGAAGGTGGCCGAGGAGGCGGCCCTCGAGGCTCCAGAATTCCCACTGCCCTCTCATCAGCCTGCCCAGAGCTTCGGGCTCTGCGTGCCCCAGATGCACAACCAGGCCTCAGCACTCGTGGACATCCGGGCGGAGCCCCAGAATAGGGGTCCGGCGGTGCCCCCAGCGTGGCCCAAGATGGCGACGGAGGCGTGGTACTTCCCCGCGCAGAGGGGGTCGGCCTGCTGCTTGCCAGCCGCCCCAAGGCTGACAGAGAGGCCCTGTGGAGTCCGCATCTCAGCCCCCAGGGAGAGGAAGAGGATCGCCCACTTTCCCAGCCCCTGCTTGGTCGCAGGTCGCACCGATGCCAAGAGAACCCGGGTGGCCGGCAGCAGCCAACGCTCCAATGGCTCCAGGGTCGGCACACAGCCACGGAAGACTGGTCGCAACAGACGGGGGAGGGCATGCAAGACCTCCACCACACTCAGCTCTAAGCGAATCGTCCGTCGTCCATCCTTACCGACTTGGAAGAAACCCATTATCCTCCGAAGGTCTCGCTGCCAAGTCCCCACCGTCATCCGCCGAGGCTATCTCCAACTGTTCACCAAAGAGTGTCTCAAGTTCTGCGCCTCCCAGCAGGAGGCCGAGGAGAAGGCGCTGAACGAGGAGAAGGTGGCCTACGACTGCAGCCCCAACAAGAACATGTACCTGAATGTGGTCCTGAACACCCTCAAGAGACTGAAGGGCCTGACCCCCAGCTCCATGCCGGGCCTCAGCAGGGCCGCCCTGTACAGCCGCCTCCAGGAGTTCCTGCTCACCCAGGACCAGCTCAAGGAGAACGGCTACCCCTTCCCGCACCCCGAGCGGCCCGGAGGCGCCGTCCTCTTCACTGGCCAGGGGAAGGGGCCCGGCGACTCCTCCTGCAGGGTCTGCTGCCGTTGTGGCACCGACTACCTGGTGTCCTCCTCGGGCCGCTGTCTACGCGACCAGTTGTGTTATTATCACTGGGGGCGGGTCCGCTCCAGCCAAGTGGCTGGAGGCCGGGTTAGCCAGTACACCTGCTGTGCAGCTGCTCCTGGCTCAGTGGGCTGCCAGGTGGCGAAGCAGCACGTGCGGGACGGCCGCAAGGAGAGCCTCCATGGCTTCGTGAAGACCTTCAAGAAAGAGTTTTCCACAGACGCTTATCCAGGAATCTACGCCTTGGACTGTGAGATGTGCTACACCACGCATGGCCTGGAGCTGACCCGCGTCACCGTGGTGGACGCCGACATGCAAGTGGTGTACGACACCTTCGTCAAGCCCGACAACGAGATCGTGGACTACAACACCAGGTTTTCCGGAGTGACCGAGGCCGACGTCGCCAAGACGAGCGTCACGTTGCCCGAAGTCCAAGCCATCCTGCTGAGCTTTTTCAGCGCCCAAACCATCCTCATCGGGCACAGCCTGGAGAGCGATCTGCTGGCCCTCAAGCTGATCCACAGCACCGTGGTGGACACGGCCGTGCTCTTCCCGCACTACCTGGGTTTCCCCTACAAGCGTTCCCTCAGGAATCTCGCGGCCGACTACCTGGGACAGATCATCCAGGACAGCCAGGACGGCCACAACTCCAGCGAGGACGCAAACGCCTGCCTGCAGCTGGCGATGTGGAAGGTTCGACAGCGCGCCCAGATCCAGCCACGCCACCGGTCCGCCTCTCCCGCCGCCCTGGCCTGTCCTGAGCCCCAGGCCTCTTCCCAAACTGCCATCGATCCCGAGAGCTAGCCCTGTCCACCTCGCCGCAAAGCGAAAGAAACTGGAGCAGCCGGCGGCAGGAGAGGGCCAAAAGCCAAGACTAACCCCGACCCCGGACTCCCAGTCCCCCGGAGTCCCTGCCGCGGGCCGTCGTCCCTGTCCCCATCCCTCTGCCCCTCCCAGACCTCTGTCCTTCCACCAATGGGCTCCCCGAGGCCCCAGCCGCCACTCCCAGTCCCCGGAGACCCTGCCGCCGCCCCTGGCGCCTGTGCCCATCCCTCTGCCCCTCCCAGACCTCTGGCCTTCCACCACTAGCCTCCCCCAGCCCACCTGGACTTCCCCGGCCTCTGACAACAAGGCCAGCCCCCAGGCCCACCAGCCTCCTGATCGTCTTCGTTCTTGGGCCTCTTCCCCTTCTGTGGGGCTGTCTGAACCTCCCCTCCCCCACCCGATTTTTCCCCCGCCCCCGGGGCAGGCGCAGAATAAATGTCTGTATGAAGTTAAAAATTAAAAATAAAAAAAAAGCTAAAAACAACTCAAAGTCCTTTGCTTTTGAATGTGCGCTTACCTGGTTTTCTCTAGAGGCACCACTGTGAGGTGGCTCAAGCCCTTAGGCTCTGGAGTTAGACATCTGGGTTCCCATTCCAATTCCACCACTGACTAGCTTTGTCATATTGGACGCATAACTTTTTTGCGCTTCTACTTCTTGATCTTTCAAGTGTCATCAGAAGATAATTAGACACCCACACAATAGCAATGGGAGATTTTAACACCCCACCGTCAACATGAAACAGATCAACGAGACAGAAAGTTGAAAAGGATATCCAGGAACTGAACTTAGCTCTGCACCAAGCAGACCGAATAGACATCTACATTAACTCTCCACCCCAAATCAACAGAATATACATTCTTCTCAGCACCACATCACACTTATTCCAAAACTGACCACATAGTTGGAAGGAAAGCACTCCTCCGCAAATGCAAAAGAACAGAAATTACAACCAACTGTCTCTCAGACCCCAGGGCAGTCAAACTGGACCTCAGGATGAAGAAACTCACTCAAAACCGCTCAACTACACGGAAACGGAGCAATCTGCTCCTGAGTGACTACTGGGTACATAGCGAAATGAAGACAGAATAAAGATGTTCTTTGAAACCAATGAGAACAAAGACACAACATACCAGAATCTCTGGGATACATTGAAAGCAGTGTGTAGAGGGAAACGTAGCATTAAATGCCCACAAGAGAAAGCAGGAAAGATCTAAAATGGACACCCTCACGTCCCAATTCAAAGAACCAGGGAAGCAAGAGCAAACACAATGCCTGAATCAGTCAGTCAACTTCCAACAGGGCTCCAAGAGAGAATGAACCACCATGCCTCTTTAAATCCACGTTTCTATTTGGAATCTTCAATGAGAGATGAGACACTAAGCAGCTAGTTTTGGTGGAATGGCTGATTTTGTCAATGTTTTCGGTGTGTGAGTGTGTGTGTGTGTGTGTATGTATGGATAACTAAATTAAACTGATAATCTGGATGCTTACATTTCCATTCATTTAATTTGTGTATGTGAGCCCACGCACACGTATATACACACACACTAACACTTCCAGAACACTGACTTAGTGAAGAACTGGATTTCCAGTGTGTCAGACAAATTTCAGAAAGCGCTGAAGAAGGGCATTTCTGATGGATTTCACCGTTCCTGGAATTTTATTTTCCTTTATAACTTAGAGTTCTTCTCTGGAGATTTAATAGATAAAAGTCTTTTGCAGTGTACGTTATTTCATTTTATTTTTATAATTTATTTAAATTGTCATTTGAAATTGACAAATAAAAATGATATATATTTATGGTGTACAACATGATGTTTCATGTATGTATACATTGTGGAATGACACAAAAATCAAGCTAATTAACACATTCGTTTCCTCACATACTGATTTTATGGTGATGAGAACATGTTTCAAATCTACTCTGATAGCACATTTCAAGTATACAGTACATAGTTACCCACTGTGGTTGCCGTGCTGTTCAACATATCTCTAGAACTATTCGTATCTGAAATTTTGTATCATTAGACTAACATCTCCCAATCCCTCCCCGGCCCCTGCCTCGGGTAAGCAGCGTTCTGCTCTCTACGACTCTGAGTTCCACTTTTTTACATTGCACATAGAAGTGAGATCGTGCAGTATTTGTATTTCTGTGTTTGCTTTTTAAAACTTTATGATGTATTGATGTATTTTTTCAGACAGTGTCGGAGTCTGTCACCAAGGCTGGAGTACAGTGACACAAACACGGCTCACCACGGCCTCCACCTCCCGGGGTCAAGAGATCCTCCCACTTCAGCCTCCTGAGTAGCTAGGACTACAGGCGTCCAACACCACACCTGGCTAATTTTTGTATTTTTTGTAGAGATGGTTGATCTCCAACTCCTGGGCTCAACTCTTCCTCCTCCCTTCTCCTCCCAAAGTCCTGGGATTACAGGCCTGAGCCACTGTGTCTGGCCTTTGCTTTATTTCACACAGTAGAACATCCTCTAGGCTCATTCATGTTGCTAATGATAAGATTTCTTTCTTTTTCAAGGCTGAATAGGATTCTATTGGATATATGTACCTATATAGATAGATAGATAGATAGATAGATATACATTTATTATTATTGTTTTGGGGGGGATATGGTTTCGCTCGTGTTCCCCAGGCTGGAGTGCAGTGGCATGATTTCGGCTCACTACAACCTCTGCCTCCCAGGCTGAAGTGATTCTCCTGCCTCAGCTGAGATTAAAGGCATGTCCCATCATGTGCGGCCAATTTTGTGTTTCTAGGAGAGATGGGTTTTCACCATGTTGGCCAGGCTGGTCTCGAACTCCAACAATTCTACTTCAACTATTTATTGGATACAAATATTTATGTGTGAGAAACAAGATTTTCAAGAGTGAAAGATTTAAAAACGACTTAATTGTACATCAGTAAGAGGCTGGCTAACTAAATCAGAGTACGTTCATCCTTACAGAAGAATACTATGCAGCTAGAACAAAACCAAATGGAGGAAACTCTTCCAAATGGTAACTTGGAATGATGTTCAAGACTTATTGTAAAATAAGTTTACAGTAAGGTGTAAGGTACCTTATGGCAAAATTCTCTCAGAAATGTGTGTGTGTGGATTTCAAGTCATCCCAGTCCTAGAACATTGTGCTCTTTAGAGATGCCATACCTGTCTTTCCCTTTGTAATATCAAAGCAGTAATATCTTCTCTGGAGGCTTGTTGGGTGAATTGAATGGAAGAAAGTTAAGGAGGTACCAGAACCATTGCTGTTTCCCCTCCGTAGCCCTGCCACCCACTAAAGAAAGTTGGATGAGATTACTTAATGATTTCCCATTAAGTTGTATTTCCAAATATCATGATTACCATTTGAATGTAGTTGGTATGGAGCTTCGTGAGTGTGTGCTTCGTTTATTATGCATCACGTTCAGCTCCTTGTTATTTGCCTCCTAGTTATCATAGTAAAACTCTACTCCTCTACTCCGAGGAGCCCCTACCATCCGTATCGTCACTTTCCGGCCCAGCACTCTTCATGCTCATTCGTTTAAAGCATTCTACATTGGGCAAATGAATCTTGGAAGGCAAAAGCTACTGAATTTAGCGAGTTTGTGGAGGCGTTCCCACCGATCAGCCAGGTGGAGTTCCACACACCCGATGACTGCACAACTCCTATAAGGCAGCAATATGCTGCAAACCCAGACGGCCACTCTTCTCACCCCTCGTCCCTTTGCTGTTCTGGATAATGAGGTCAATAGTCACCTAGGCAACTTGCAAAACTAACTGAAATGGAGAAAGGCCTTCCGGCTGGTGACTAGCCGAGGTCCACCTGGCCCCAATAAGCTGCTGAACAAGAAGGGCTGCCAGAAATTTCCCCCTAGGGAATTTGGTGGAGACGAAGACCTGCTCACTGGACAACGGTTCCTCCCAGGATAAACCCAAGCTGAAGAAGCGGGCTCTGAGCCACCCCCTTTCACCCTCCTTTTCCCCACCCTGGCCTGCTGAAGGTGCGCGTCAGGATGCGGACTACTGAGCCCTAAAGAAATAAGTCCTTCCACTTTGACCCCACGGAGGATTGCCTGCGCGGATCTTCAACGAGTCTACCAGTGTCTAGACACGGGAGCAGTTCTGTCTGGCACAGCAGCTCCCTCAAGGAAGACAAGAGTGAGGAGAAAGGAAACTCAAGTCTGACCATTCTGCCCTGGGAGACAAGAGGAGGATCTCATCTCTCATCTTTCCAAGCAAGGCAACGAGACTTTCTCTCATCTTTCCAAGCAAGGCAAGGAGACTTTTTCTCATGAGGAAACAAAAAGAAGTTGGAAGGAACGAAACCAGCCTGGAAGGTGAATTCCTAAGGATTGCCCATTGAAACTGACAAAATGGCCCTTGTTTGACGAGAGGAATGAGCAGAGCATTGATGTGGTCAAAAAGGACTCGAGTGAGACTTTCCCAGCATGTTTCTACCAAAGCTTTGTCTAAGTTTCGCAAAACACTCTCCTAATAAGCAGATGTTTGGCTCTTCAGAAAGTCAACATGCAAAATGCCTTGAGCGTCCCATAACACTGATGCCATGATGTTGCCTTTGGTCTGCCCTCCTTTTCCTTTGACTGGACCACTGCCATCTCTTGGTAGCCATCGCTTTGATGACGCTTTGTCTTCAGGATCATATTGGCAAAGCCATGTTCCAAATTCCGGTTACAATTTGTCAAACAGGTGCCCCAGGATCGTGATCCCTCCTGTTGAAAATTTCCACTGATAGCTCTCGTCCTCACTGCAGCTGATCTGGGCACAATGGTTTTCACAGCCACTGCAGGATTCATCTTCCACATCTTCTCATCTCTTCTTGAAACAAGCCATACCTCCGTAAAGAGTTGATTTCTTTGGGCTAGTGTCCTTAGAAGCTTTTCTTCAAACATCAATGATTTCTTCATTCTTCCACCCAAGCTTCACCGTCAATTGGATGTTTGCTCTTGCTGCAATTTTAGCGGAATTCAAGTTGCACTGATAGGAGGCCTTTTCAGTGGATGTCCCATCCTTCTTAGTGCCTCCAATGAGATCCAGTTCAGAAAGGTTGTAAGAAGTTAGTACATGTTTATTTTAGTGAAAACGAATTGAAATCCATGCATAGATTTCTCACCATGTACATTTTCTATGAACTTTCGGAAGACCCCCTGTACTGAATATTGCCCAAATCCTGGGAGAGAAGTGGATGCGGTCCACTTCCTGTCTTCAGTTTGCCCACAGTGGAGGAGTGCACAGAGCAGGGAAAGGCAGCCCCAGAGAGAGGCATGCCCTCCAGCATGTAGCAGACTGCTGGCCCAGTCCTGGCTCCATGGGTTGCTGTGTGGGCCCAGCAAGCTGACCAACCTCCCTGAACCTTAATTTAATCCTAGGTAGCCCAATTCCACTCGCTATTATAGGACTGCTGTGCAGGGACAGTCAATTAACTTAAGAAAAGGAACCTAGCTCCAAGGTTGGCAACCGGGAATTCCAGTTGATTCCATGGGCGGACCCCCTGAGGAATTCCCAAGCTGAAGTCTCGTGGAAGATGAGGTTCAGTGTGACTAGACTGAAGCACCAATCCAATGAAGGGGAAGTCCCACCCACTCTGCCCTGTGCCTGTATAAAGGTGAGGCGGGGCGGCCGCGCCACTCATTGAAGCCGCCAGTTGGGAGAGGAGCAGAGCCAGGCCGGTGCTCCCGAAGGCAGCAAGATGTTGCGAGCCACAGCTCCCTGCTGGTTCCCACCTGCATACCCAGAAGCTAAGAAGGTGGCCGAGGAGGCGGCCCACGAGGCAAGCCGCCATTTGGGAGAGGAGCAGAGCCAGGTCGGTGTTCCCGAAGGCAGCAAGATGTTGCGAGCCACAGCTCCCTGCTGGTTCCCACCTGCATGCCCAGAAGCCAAGAAGGTGGCCGAGGAGGCGGCCCTCGAGGCAAGCCGCCAGTTGGGAGAGGAGCAGAGCCAGGCTGGTGCTCCCGAAGGCAGCAAGATGTTGCGAGCCACAGCTCCCTGCTGGTTCCCACCTGCATACCCAGAAGCTAAGAAGGTGGCCGAGGAGGCGCCCCACGAGGCAAGCCGCCATTTGGGAGTGGAGCAGAGCCAGGTCGGTGTTCCCGAAGGCAGCAAGATGTTGCGAGCCACAGCTCCCTGCTGGTTCCCTCCTGCATACCCAGAAGCCAAGAAGGTGGCCGAGGAGGCGGCCCTCGAGGCTCCAGAATTCCCACTGCCCTCTCATCAGCCTGCCCAGAGCTTCGGGCTCTGCGTGCCCCAGATGCACAACCAGGCCTCAGCACTCGTGGACATCCGGGCGGAGCCCCAGAATAGGGGTCCGGCGGTGCCCCCAGCGTGGCCCAAGATGGCGACGGAGGCGTGGTACTTCCCCGCGCAGAGGGGGTCGGCCTGCTGCTTGCCAGCCGCCCCAAGGCTGACAGAGAGGCCCTGTGGAGTCCGCATCTCAGCCCCCAGGGAGAGGAAGAGGATCGCCCACTTTCCCAGCCCCTGCTTGGTCGCAGGTCGCACCGATGCCAAGAGAACCCGGGTGGCCGGCAGCAGCCAACGCTCCAATGGCTCCAGGGTCGGCACACAGCCACGGAAGACTGGTCGCAACAGACGGGGGAGGGCATGCAAGACCTCCACCACACTCAGCTCTAAGCGAATCGTCCGTCGTCCATCCTTACCGACTTGGAAGAAACCCATTATCCTCCGAAGGTCTCGCTGCCAAGTCCCCACCGTCATCCGCCGAGGCTATCTCCAACTGTTCACCAAAGAGTGTCTCAAGTTCTGCGCCTCCCAGCAGGAGGCCGAGGAGAAGGCGCTGAACGAGGAGAAGGTGGCTTACGACTGCAGCCCCAACAAGAACATGTACCTGAATGTGGTCCTGAACACCCTCAAGAGACTGAAGGGCCTGACCCCCAGCTCCATGCCGGGCCTCAGCAGGGCCGCCCTGTACAGCCGCCTCCAGGAGTTCCTGCTCACCCAGGACCAGCTCAAGGAGAACGGCTACCCCTTCCCGCACCCCGAGCGGCCTGGAGGCGCCGTCCTCTTCACTGGCCAGGGGAAGGGGCCCGGCGACTCCTCCTGCAGGGTCTGCTGCCGTTGTGGCACCGACTACCTGGTGTCCTCCTCGGGCCGCTGTCTACGCGACCAGTTGTGTTATTATCACTGGGGGCGGGTCCGCTCCAGCCAAGTGGCTGCAGGCCGGGTTAGCCAGTACACCTGCTGTGCAGCTGCTCCTGGCTCAGTGGGCTGCCAGGTGGCGAAGCAGCACGTGCGGGACGGCCGCAAGGAGAGCCTCCATGGCTTCGTGAAGACCTTCAAGAAAGAGTTTTCCACAGACGCTTATCCAGGAATCTACGCCTTGGACTGTGAGATGTGCTACACCACGCATGGCCTGGAGCTGACCCGCGTCACCGTGGTGGACGCCGACATGCAAGTGGTGTACGACACCTTCGTCAAGCCCGACAACGAGATCGTGGACTACAACACCAGGTTTTCCGGAGTGACCGAGGCCGACGTCGCCAAGACGAGCGTCACGTTGCCGGAAATCCAAGCCATCCTGCTGAGCTTTTTCAGCGCCCAAACCATCCTCATCGGGCACAGCCTGGAGAGCGATCTGCTGGCCCTCAAGCTGATCCACAGCACCGTGGTGGACACGGCCGTGCTCTTCCCGCACTACCTGGGTTTCCCCTACAAGCGTTCCCTCAGGAATCTCGCGGCCGACTACCTGGGACAGATCATCCAGGACAGCCAGGACGGCCACAACTCCAGCGAGGATGCAAACGCCTGCCTGCAGCTGGCGATGTGGAAGGTTCGACAGCGCGCCCAGATCCAGCCACGCCACCGGTCCGCCTCTCCCGCCGCCCTGGCCTGTCCTGAGCCCCAGGCCTCTTCCCAAACTGCCATCGATCCCGAGAGCTAGCCCTGTCCACCTCGCCGCAAAGCGAAAGAAACTGGAGCAGCCGGCGGCAGGAGAGGGCCAAAAGCCAAGACTAACCCCGACCCCGGACTCCCAGTCCCCCGGAGTCCCTGCCGCGGGCCGTCGTCCCTGTCCCCATCCCTCTGCCCCTCCCAGACCTCTGTCCTTCCACCAATGGGCTCCCCGAGGCCCCAGCCGCCACTCCCAGTCCCCGGAGACCCTGCCGCCGCCCCTGGCGCCTGTGCCCATCCCTCTGCCCCTCCCAGACCTCTGGCCTTCCACCACTAGCCTCCCCCAGCCCACCTGGACTTCCCCGGCCTCTGACAACAAGGCCAGCCCCCAGGCCCACCAGCCTCCTGATCGTCTTCGTTCTTGGGCCTCTTCCCCTTCTGTGGGGCTGTCTGAACCTCCCCTCCCCCACCCGATTTTTCCCCCGCCCCCGGGGCAGGCGCAGAATAAATGTCTGTATGAAGTTAAAAATTAAAAATAAAAAAAAAGCTAAAAACAACTCAAAGTCCTTTGCTTTTGAATGTGCGCTTACCTGGTTTTCTCTAGAGGCACCACTGTGAGGTGGCTCAAGCCCTTAGGCTCTGGAGTTAGACATCTGGGTTCCCATTCCAATTCCACCACTGACTAGCTTTGTCATATTGGACGCATAACTTTTTTGCGCTTCTACTTCTTGATCTTTCAAGTGTCATCAGAAGATAATTAGACACCCACACAATAGCAATGGGAGATTTTAACACCCCACCGTCAACATGAAACAGATCAACGAGACAGAAAGTTGAAAAGGATATCCAGGAACTGAACTTAGCTCTGCACCAAGCAGACCGAATAGACATCTACATTAACTCTCCACCCCAAATCAACAGAATATACATTCTTCTCAGCACCACATCACACTTATTCCAAAACTGACCACATAGTTGGAAGGAAAGCACTCCTCCGCAAATGCAAAAGAACAGAAATTACAACCAACTGTCTCTCAGACCCCAGGGCAGTCAAACTGGACCTCAGGATGAAGAAACTCACTCAAAACCGCTCAACTACACGGAAACGGAGCAATCTGCTCCTGAGTGACTACTGGGTACATAGCGAAATGAAGACAGAATAAAGATGTTCTTTGAAACCAATGAGAACAAAGACACAACATACCAGAATCTCTGGGATACATTGAAAGCAGTGTGTAGAGGGAAACGTAGCATTAAATGCCCACAAGAGAAAGCAGGAAAGATCTAAAATGGACACCCTCACGTCCCAATTCAAAGAACCAGGGAAGCAAGAGCAAACACAATGCCTGAATCAGTCAGTCAACTTCCAACAGGGCTCCAAGAGAGAATGAACCACCATGCCTCTTTAAATCCACGTTTCTATTTGGAATCTTCAATGAGAGATGAGACACTAAGCAGCTAGTTTTGGTGGAATGGCTGATTTTGTCAATGTTTTCGGTGTGTGAGTGTGTGTGTGTGTGTGTATGTATGGATAACTAAATTAAACTGATAATCTGGATGCTTACATTTCCATTCATTTAATTTGTGTATGTGAGCCCACGCACACGTATATACACACACACTAACACTTCCAGAACACTGACTTAGTGAAGAACTGGATTTCCAGTGTGTCAGACAAATTTCAGAAAGCGCTGAAGAAGGGCATTTCTGATGGATTTCACCGTTCCTGGAATTTTATTTTCCTTTATAACTTAGAGTTCTTCTCTGGAGATTTAATAGATAAAAGTCTTTTGCAGTGTACGTTATTTCATTTTATTTTTATAATTTATTTGAATTGTCATTTTAAATTGACAAATAAAAATGATATATATTTATGGTGTACAACATGATGTTTCATGTATGTATACATTGTGGAATGACACAAAAATCAAGCTAATTAACACATTCGTTTCCTCACATACTGATTTTATGGTGATGAGAACATGTTTCAAATCTACTCTGATAGCACATTTCAAGTATACAGTACATAGTTACCCACTGTGGTTGCCGTGCTGTTCAACATATCTCTAGAACTATTCGTATCTGGAATTTTGTATCATTAGACTAACATCTCCCAATCCCTCCCCGGCCCCTGCCTCGGGTAAGCAGCGTTCTGCTCTCTACGACTCTGAGTTCCACTTTTTTACATTGCACATAGAAGTGAGATCGTGCAGTATTTGTATTTCTGTGTTTGCTTTTTAAAACTTTATGATGTATTGATGTATTTTTTCAGACAGTGTCGGAGTCTGTCACCAAGGCTGGAGTACAGTGACACAAACACGGCTCACCACGGCCTCCACCTCCCGGGGTCAAGAGATCCTCCCACTTCAGCCTCCTGAGTAGCTAGGACTACAGGCGTCCAACACCACACCTGGCTAATTTTTGTATTTTTTGTAGAGATGGTTGATCTCCAACTCCTGGGCTCAACTCTTCCTCCTCCCTTCTCCTCCCAAAGTCCTGGGATTACAGGCCTGAGCCACTGTGTCTGGCCTTTGCTTTATTTCACACAGTAGAACATCCTCTAGGCTCATTCATGTTGCTAATGATAAGATTTCTTTCTTTTTCAAGGCTGAATAGGATTCTATTGGATATATGTACCTATATAGATAGATAGATAGATAGATAGATATACATTTATTATTATTGTTTTGGGGGGGATATGGTTTCGCTCGTGTTCCCCAGGCTGGAGTGCAGTGGCATGATTTCGGCTCACTACAACCTCTGCCTCCCAGGCTGAAGTGATTCTCCTGCCTCAGCTGAGATTAAAGGCATGTCCCATCATGTGCGGCCAATTTTCTGTTTCTAGGAGAGATGGGTTTTCACCATGTTGGCCAGGCTGGTCTCGAACTCCAACAATTCTACTTCAACTATTTATTGGAAACAAATACTTATGTGTGAGAAACAAGATTTTCAAGAGTGAAAGATTTAAAAACGACTTAATTGTACATCAGTAAGAGGCTGGCTAACTAAATCAGAGTACGTTCATCCTTACAGAAGAATACTATGCAGCTAGAACAAAACCAAATGGAGGAAACTCTTCCAAATGGTAACTTGGAATGATGTTCAAGACTTATTGTAAAATAAGTTTACAGTAAGGTGTAAGGTACCTTATGGCAAAATTCTCTCAGAAATGTGTGTGTGTGGATTTCAAGTCATCCCAGTCCTAGAACATTGTGCTCTTTAGAGATGCCATACCTGTCTTTCCCTTTGTAATATCAAAGCAGTAATATCTTCTCTGGAGGCTTGTTGGGTGAATTTAATGGAAGAAAGTTAAGGAGGTACCAGAACCATTGCTGTTTCCCCTCCGTAGCCCTGCGACCCACTAAAGAAAGTTGGATGAGATTACTTAATGATTTCCCATTAAGTTGTATTTCCAAATATCATGATTACCATTTGAATGTAGTTGGTATGGAGCTTCGTGAGTGTGTGCTTCGTTTATTATGCATCACGTTCAGCTCCTTGTTATTTGCCTCCTAGTTATCATAGTAAAACTCTACTCCTCTACTCCGAGGAGCCCCTACCATCCGTATCGTCACTTTCCGGCCCAGCACTCTTCATGCTCGTTCGTTTAAAGCATTCTACATTGGGCAAATGAATCTTGGAAGGCAAAAGCTACTGAATTTAGCGAGTTTGTGGAGGCGTTCCCACCGATCAGCCAGGTGGAGTTCCACACACCCGATGACTGCACAACTCCTATAAGGCAGCAATATGCTGCAAACCCAGACGGCCACTCTTCTCACCCCTCGTCCCTTTGCTGTTCTGGATAATGAGGTCAATAGTCACCTAGGCAACTTGCAAAACTAACTGAAATGGAGAAAGGCCTTCCGGCTGGTGACTAGCCGAGGTCCACCTGGCCCCAATAAGCTGCTGAACAAGAAGGGCTGCCAGAAATTTCCCCCTAGGGAATTTGGTGGAGACGAAGACCTGCTCACTGGACAACGGTTCCTCCCAGGATACCCCCAAGCTGAAGAAGCGGGCTCTGAGCCACCCCCTTTCACCCTCCTTTTCCCCACCCTGGCCTGCTGAAGGTGCGCGTCAGGATGCGGACTACTGAGCCCTAAAGAAATAAGTCCTTCCACTTTGACCCCACGGAGGATTGCCTGTGCGGATCTTCAACGAGTCTACCAGTGTCTAGACACGGGAGCAGTTCTGTCTGGCACAGCAGCTCCCTCAAGGAAGACAAGAGTGAGGAGAAAGGAAACTCAAGTCTGACCATTCTGCCCTGGGAGACAAGAGGAGGATCTCATCTCTCATCTTTCCAAGCAAGGCAACGAGACTTTCTCTCATCTTTCCAAGCAAGGCAAGGAGACTTTTTCTCATGAGGAAACAAAAAGAAGTTGGAAGGAACGAAACCAGCCTGGAAGGTGAATTCCTAAGGATTGCCCATTGAAACTGACAAAATGGCCCTTGTTTGACGAGAGGAATGAGCAGAGCATTGATGTGGTCAAAAAGGACTCGAGTGAGACTTTCCCAGCATGTTTCTACCAAAGCTTTGTCTAAGTTTCGCAAAACACTCTCCTAATAAGCAGATGTTTGGCTCTTCAGAAAGTCAACATGCAAAATGCCTTGAGCGTCCCATAACACTGATGCCATGATGTTGCCTTTGGTCTGCCCTCCTTTTCCTTTGACTGGACCACTGTCATCTCTTGGTAGCCATCGCTTTGATGATGCTTTGTCTTCAGGATCATATTGGCAAAGCCATGTTCCAAATTCCGGTTACAATTTGTCAAACAGGTGCCCCAGGATCGTGATCCCTCCTGTTGAAAATTTCCACTGATAGCTCTCGTCGTCACTGCAGCTGATCTGGGCACAATGGTTTTCACAGCCACTGCAGGATTCATCTTCCACATCTTCTCATCTCTTCTTGAAACAAGCCATACCTCCGTAAAGAGTTGATTTCTTTGGGCTAGTGTCCTTAGAAGCTTTTCTTCAAACATCAATGATTTCTTCATTCTTCCACCCAAGCTTCACCGTCAATTGGATGTTTGCTCTTGCTGCAATTTTAGCGGAATTCAAGTTGCACTGATAGGAGGCCTTTTCAGTGGATGTCCCATCCTTCTTAGTGCCTCCAATGAGATCCAGTTCAGAAAGGTTGTAAGAAGTTAGTACATGTTTATTTTAGTGAAAACGAATTGAAATCCATGCATAGATTTCTCACCATGTACATTTTCTATGAACTTTCGGAAGACCCCCTGTACTGAATATTGCCCAAATCCTGGGAGAGAAGTGGATGCGGTCCACTTCCTGTCTTCAGTTTGCCCACAGTGGAGGAGTGCACAGAGCAGGGAAAGGCAGCCCCAGAGAGAGGCATGCCCTCCAGCATGTAGCAGACTGCTGGCCCAGTCCTGGCTCCATGGGTTGCTGTGTGGGCCCAGCAAGCTGACCAACCTCCCTGAACCTTAATTTAATCCTAGGTAGCCCAATTCCACTCGCTATTATAGGACTGCTGTGCAGGGACAGTCAATTAAC
The DNA here is from genome assembly GCF_028885625.2 of Pongo pygmaeus. NCBI lineage: Eukaryota > Metazoa > Chordata > Mammalia > Primates > Hominidae > Pongo > Pongo pygmaeus. Next base: position 54,941,627 of record NC_072380.2, read on the forward strand.
TTAAGAAAAGGAACCTAGCTCCAAGGTTGGCAACCGGGAATTCCAGTTGATTCCATGGGCGGACCCCCTGAGGAATTCCCAAGCTGAAGTCTCGTGGAAGATGAGGTTCAGTGTGACTAGACTGAAGCACCAATCCAATGAAGGGGAAGTCCCACCCACTCTGCCCTGTGCCTGTATAAAGGTGAGGCGGGGCGGCCGCGCCACTCATTGAAGCCGCCAGTTGGGAAAGGAGCAGAGCCAGGCCGGTGCTCCCGAAGGCAGCAAGATGTTGCGAGCCACAGCTCCCTGCTGGTTCCCACCTGCATACCCAGAAGCTAAGAAGGTGGCCGAGGAGGCGGCCCACGAGGCAAGCCGCCATTTGGGAGAGGAGCAGAGCCAGGTCGGTGTTCCCGAAGGCAGCAAGATGTTGCGAGCCACAGCTCCCTGCTGGTTCCCACCTGCATACCCAGAAGCTAAGAAGGTGGCCGAGGAGGCGGCCCACGAGGCAAGCCGCCATTTGGGAGAGGAGCAGAGCCAGGCCGGTGCTCCCGAAGGCAGCAAGATGTTGCGAGCCACAGCTCCCTGCTGGTTCCCACCTGCATACCCAGAAGCTAAGAAGGTGGCCGAGGAGGCGCCCCACGAGGCAAGCCGCCATTTGGGAGTGGAGCAGAGCCAGGTCGGTGTTCCCGAAGGCAGCAAGATGTTGCGAGCCACAGCTCCCTGCTGGTTCCCTCCTGCATACCCAGAAGCCAAGAAAGTGGCCGAGGAGGCGGCCCTCGAGGCTCCAGAATTCCCACTGCCCTCTCATCAGCCTGCCCAGAGCTTCGGGCTCTGCGTGCCCCAGATGCACAACCAGGCCTCAGCACTCGTGGACATCCGGGCGGAGCCCCAGAATAGGGGTCCGGCGGTGCCCCCAGCGTGGTCCAAGATGGCGACGGAGGCGTGGTACTTCCCCGCGCAGAGGGGGTCGGCCTGCTGCTTGCCAGCCGCCCCAAGGCTGACAGAGAGGCCCTGTGGAGTCCGCATCTCAGCCCCCAGGGAGAGGAAGAGGATCGCCCACTTTCCCAGCCCCTGCTTGGTCGCAGGTCACACCGATGCCAAGAGAACCCGGGTGGCCGGCAGCAGCCAACGCTCCAATGGCTCCAGGGTCGGCACACAGCCACGGAAGACTGGTCGCAACAGACGGGGGAGGGCATGCAAGACCTCCACCACACTCAGCTCTAAGCGAATCGTCCGTCGTCCATCCTTACCGACTTGGAAGAAACCCATTATCCTCCGAAGGTCTCGCTGCCAAGTCCCCACCGTCATCCGCCGAGGCTATCTCCAACTGTTCACCAAAGAGTGTCTCAAGTTCTGCGCCTCCCAGCAGGAGGCCGAGGAGAAGGCGCTGAACGAGGAGAAGGTGGCCTACGACTGCAGCCCCAACAAGAACATGTACCTGAATGTGGTCCTGAACACCCTCAAGAGACTGAAGGGCCTGACCCCCAGCTCCATGCCGGGCCTCAGCAGGGCCGCCCTGTACAGCCGCCTCCAGGAGTTCCTGCTCACCCAGGACCAGCTCAAGGAGAACGGCTACCCCTTCCCGCACCCCGAGCGGCCCGGAGGCGCCGTCCTCTTCACTGGCCAGGGGAAGGGGCCCGGCGACTCCTCCTGCAGGGTCTGCTGCCGTTGTGGCACCGACTACCTGGTGTCCTCCTCGGGCCGCTGTCTACGCGACCAGTTGTGTTATTATCACTGGGGGCGGGTCCGCTCCAGCCAAGTGGCTGGAGGCCGGGTTAGCCAGTACACCTGCTGTGCAGCTGCTCCTGGCTCAGTGGGCTGCCAGGTGGCGAAGCAGCACGTGCGGGACGGCCGCAAGGAGAGCCTCCATGGCTTCGTGAAGACCTTCAAGAAAGAGTTTTCCACAGACGCTTATCCAGGAATCTACGCCTTGGACTGTGAGATGTGCTACACCACGCATGGCCTGGAGCTGACCCGCGTCACCGTGGTGGACGCCGACATGCAAGTGGTGTACGACACCTTCGTCAAGCCCGACAACGAGATCGTGGACTACAACACCAGGTTTTCCGGAGTGACCGAGGCCGACGTCGCCAAGACGAGCGTCACGTTGCCCGAAGTCCAAGCCATCCTGCTGAGCTTTTTCAGCGCCCAAACCATCCTCATCGGGCACAGCCTGGAGAGCGATCTGCTGGCCCTCAAGCTGATCCACAGCACCGTGGTGGACACGGCCGTGCTCTTCCCGCACTACCTGGGTTTCCCCTACAAGCGTTCCCTCAGGAATCTCGCGGCTGACTACCTGGGACAGATCATCCAGGACAGCCAGGACGGCCACAACTCCAGCGAGGACGCAAACGCCTGCCTGCAGCTGGCGATGTGGAAGGTTCGACAGCGCGCCCAGATCCAGCCACGCCACCGGTCCGCCTCTCCCGCCGCCCTGGCCTGTCCTGAGCCCCAGGCCTCTTCCCAAACTGCCATCGATCCCGAGAGCTAGCCCTGTCCACCTCGCCGCAAAGCGAAAGAAACTGGAGCAGCCGGCGGCAGGAGAGGGCCAAAAGCCAAGACTAACCCCGACCCCGGACTCCCAGTCCCCCGGAGTCCCTGCCGCGGGCCGTCGTCCCTGTCCCCATCCCTCTGCCCCTCCCAGACCTCTGTCCTTCCACCAATGGGCTCCCCGAGGCCCCAGCCGCCACTCCCAGTCCCCGGAGACCCTGCCGCCGCCCCTGGCGCCTGTGCCCATCCCTCTGCCCCTCCCAGACCTCTGGCCTTCCACCACTAGCCTCCCCCAGCCCACCTGGACTTCCCCGGCCTCTGACAACAAGGCCAGCCCCCAGGCCCACCAGCCTCCTGATCGTCTTCGTTCTTGGGCCTCTTCCCCTTCTGTGGGGCTGTCTGAACCTCCCCTCCCCCACCCGATTTTTCCCCCGCCCCCGGGGCAGGCGCAGAATAAATGTCTGTATGAAGTTAAAAATTAAAAATAAAAAAAAAGCTAAAAACAACTCAAAGTCCTTTGCTTTTGAATGTGCGCTTACCTGGTTTTCTCTAGAGGCACCACTGTGAGGTGGCTCAAGCCCTTAGGCTCTGGAGTTAGACATCTGGGTTCCCATTCCAATTCCACCACTGACTAGCTTTGTCATATTGGACGCATAACCTTTTTGCGCTTCTACTTCTTGATCTTTCAAGTGTCATCAGAAGATAATTAGACACCCACACAATAGCAATGGGAGATTTTAACACCCCACCGTCAACATGAAACAGATCAACGAGACAGAAAGTTGAAAAGGATATCCAGGAACTGAACTTAGCTCTGCACCAAGCAGACCGAATAGACATCTACATTAACTCTCCACCCCAAATCAACAGAATATACATTCTTCTCAGCACCACATCACACTTATTCCAAAACTGACCACATAGTTGGAAGGAAAGCACTCCTCCGCAAATGCAAAAGAACGGAAATTACAACCAACTGTCTCTCAGACCCCAGGGCAGTCAAACTGGACCTCAGGATGAAGAAACTCACTCAAAACCGCTCAACTACACGGAAACGGAGCAATCTGCTCCTGAGTGACTACTGGGTACATAGCGAAATGAAGACAGAATAAAGATGTTCTTTGAAACCAATGAGAACAAAGACACAACATACCAGAATCTCTGGGATACATTGAAAGCAGTGTGTAGAGGGAAACGTAGCATTAAATGCCCACAAGAGAAAGCAGGAAAGATCTAAAATGGACACCCTCACGTCCCAATTCAAAGAACCAGGGAAGCAAGAGCAAACACAATGCCTGAATCAGTCAGTCAACTTCCAACAGGGCTCCAAGAGAGAATGAACCACCATGCCTCTTTAAATCCACGTTTCTATTTGGAATCTTCAATGAGAGATGAGACACTAAGCAGCTAGTTTTGGTGGAATGGCTGATTTTGTCAATGTTTTCGGTGTGTGAGTGTGTGTGTGTGTGTGTATGTATGGATAACTAAATTAAACTGATAATCTGGATGCTTACATTTCCATTCATTTAATTTGTGTATGTGAGCCCACGCACACGTATATACACACACACTAACACTTCCAGAACACTGACTTAGTGAAGAACTGGATTTCCAGTGTGTCAGACAAATTTCAGAAAGCGCTGAAGAAGGGCATTTCTGATGGATTTCACCGTTCCTGGAATTTTATTTTCCTTTATAACTTAGAGTTCTTCTCTGGAGATTTAATAGATAAAAGTCTTTTGCAGTGTACGTTATTTCATTTTATTTTTATAATTTATTTAAATTGTCATTTTAAATTGACAAATAAAAATGATATATATTTATGGTGTACAACATGATGTTTCATATATGTATACATTGTGGAATGACACAAAAATCAAGCTAATTAACACATTCGTTTCCTCTCATACTGATTTTATGGTGATGAGAACATGTTTCAAATCTACTCTGATAGCACATTTCAAGTATACAGTACATAGTTACCCACTGTGGTTGCCGTGCTGTTCAACATATCTCTAGAACTATTCGTATCTGAAATTTTGTATCATTAGACTAACATCTCCCAATCCCTCCCCGGCCCCTGCCTCGGGTAAGCAGCGTTCTGCTCTCTACGACTCTGAGTTCCACTTTTTTACATTGCACATAGAAGTGAGATCGTGCAGTATTTGTATTTCTGTGTTTGCTTTTTAAAACTTTATGATGTATTGATGTATTTTTTCAGACAGTGTCGGAGTCTGTCACCAAGGCTGGAGTACAGTGACACAAACACGGCTCACCACGGCCTCCACCTCCCGGGGTCAAGAGATCCTCCCACTTCAGCCTCCTGAGTAGCTAGGACTACAGGCGTCCAACACCACACCTGGCTAATTTTTGTATTTTTTGTAGAGATGGTTGATCTCCAACTCCTGGGCTCAACTCTTCCTCCTCCCTTCTCCTCCCAAAGTCCTGGGATTACAGGCCTGAGCCACTGTGTCTGGCCTTTGCTTTATTTCACACAGTAGAACATCCTCTAGGCTCATTCATGTTGCTAATGATAAGATTTCTTTCTTTTTCAAGGCTGAATAGGATTCTATTGGATATATGTACCTATATAGATAGATAGATAGATAGATAGATATACATTTATTATTATTGTTTTGGGGGGGATATGGTTTCGCTCGTGTTCCCCAGGCTGGAGTGCAGTGGCATGATTTCGGCTCACTACAACCTCTGCCTCCCAGGCTGAAGTGATTCTCCTGCCTCAGCTGAGATTAAAGGCATGTCCCATCATGTGCGGCCAATTTTGTGTTTCTAGGAGAGATGGGTTTTCACCATGTTGGCCAGGCTGGTCTCGAACTCCAACAATTCTACTTCAACTATTTATTGGATACAAATATTTATGTGTGAGAAACAAGATTTTCAAGAGTGAAAGATTTAAAAACGACTTAATTGTACATCAGTAAGAGGCTGGCTAACTAAATCAGAGTACGTTCATCCTTACAGAAGAATACTATGCAGCTAGAACAAAACCAAATGGAGGAAACTCTTCCAAATGGTAACTTGGAATGATGTTCAAGACTTATTGTAAAATAAGTTTACAGTAAGGTGTAAGGTACCTTATGGCAAAATTCTCTCAGAAATGTGTGTGTGTGGATTTCAAGTCATCCCAGTCCTAGAACATTGTGCTCTTTAGAGATGCCATACCTGTCTTTCCCTTTGTAATATCAAAGCAGTAATATCTTCTCTGGAGGCTTGTTGGGTGAATTGAATGGAAGAAAGTTAAGGAGGTACCAGAACCATTGCTGTTTCCCCTCCGTAGCCCTGCCACCCACTAAAGAAAGTTGGATGAGATTACTTAATGATTTCCCATTAAGTTGTATTTCCAAATATCATGATTACCATTTGAATGTAGTTGGTATGGAGCTTCGTGAGTGTGTGCTTCGTTTATTATGCATCACGTTCAGCTCCTTGTTATTTGCCTCCTAGTTATCATAGTAAAACTCTACTCCTCTACTCCGAGGAGCCCCTACCATCCGTATCGTCACTTTCCGGCCCAGCACTCTTCATGCTCATTCGTTTAAAGCATTCTACATTGGGCAAATGAATCTTGGAAGGCAAAAGCTACTGAATTTAGCGAGTTTGTGGAGGCGTTCCCACCGATCAGCCAGGTGGAGTTCCACACACCCGATGACTGCACAACTCCTATAAGGCAGCAATATGCTGCAAACCCAGACGGCCACTCTTCTCACCCCTCGTCCCTTTGCTGTTCTGGATAATGAGGTCAATAGTCACCTAGGCAACTTGCAAAACTAACTGAAATGGAGAAAGGCCTTCCGGCTGGTGACTAGCCGAGGTCCACCTGGCCCCAATAAGCTGCTGAACAAGAAGGGCTGCCAGAAATTTCCCCCTAGGGAATTTGGTGGAGACGAAGACCTGCTCACTGGACAACGGTTCCTCCCAGGATAAACCCAAGCTGAAGAAGCGGGCTCTGAGCCACCCCCTTTCACCCTCCTTTTCCCCACCCTGGCCTGCTGAAGGTGCGCGTCAGGATGCGGACTACTGAGCCCTAAAGAAATAAGTCCTTCCACTTTGACCCCACGGAGGATTGCCTGCGCGGATCTTCAACGAGTCTACCAGTGTCTAGACACGGGAGCAGTTCTGTCTGGCACAGCAGCTCCCTCAAGTAAGACAAGAGTGAGGAGAAAGGAAACTCAAGTCTGACCATTCTGCCCTGGGAGACAAGAGGAGGATCTCATCTCTCATCTTTCCAAGCAAGGCAACGAGACTTTCTCTCATCTTTCCAAGCAAGGCAAGGAGACTTTTTCTCATGAGGAAACAAAAAGAAGTTGGAAGGAACGAAACCAGCCTGGAAGGTGAATTCCTAAGGATTGCCCATTGAAACTGACAAAATGGCCCTTGTTTGACGAGAGGAATGAGCAGAGCATTGATGTGGTCAAAAAGGACTCGAGTGAGACTTTCCCAGCATGTTTCTACCAAAGCTTTGTCTAAGTTTCGCAAAACACTCTCCTAATAAGCAGATGTTTGGCTCTTCAGAAAGTCAACATGCAAAATGCCTTGAGCGTCCCATAACACTGATGCCATGATGTTGCCTTTGGTCTGCCCTCCTTTTCCTTTGACTGGACCACTGCCATCTCTTGGTAGCCATCGCTTTGATGACGCTTTGTCTTCAGGATCATATTGGCAAAGCCATGTTCCAAATTCCGGTTACAATTTGTCAAACAGGTGCCCCAGGATCGTGATCCCTCCTGTTGAAAATTTCCACTGATAGCTCTCGTCCTCACTGCAGCTGATCTGGGCACAATGGTTTTCACAGCCACTGCAGGATTCATCTTCCACATCTTCTCATCTCTTCTTGAAACAAGCCATACCTCCGTAAAGAGTTGATTTCTTTGGGCTAGTGTCCTTAGAAGCTTTTCTTCAAACATCAATGATTTCTTCATTCTTCCACCCAAGCTTCACCGTCAATTGGATGTTTGCTCTTGCTGCAATTTTAGCGGAATTCAAGTTGCACTGATAGGAGGCCTTTTCAGTGGATGTCCCATCCTTCTTAGTGCCTCCAATGAGATCCAGTTCAGAAAGGTTGTAAGAAGTTAGTACATGTTTATTTTAGTGAAAACGAATTGAAATCCATGCATAGATTTCTCACCATGTACATTTTCTATGAACTTTCGGAAGACCCCCTGTACTGAATATTGCCCAAATCCTGGGAGAGAAGTGGATGCGGTCCACTTCCTGTCTTCAGTTTGCCCACAGTGGAGGAGTGCACAGAGCAGGGAAAGGCAGCCCCAGAGAGAGGCATGCCCTCCAGCATGTAGCAGACTGCTGGCCCAGTCCTGGCTCCATGGGTTGCTGTGTGGGCCCAGCAAGCTGACCAACCTCCCTGAACCTTAATTTAATCCTAGGTAGCCCAATTCCACTCGCTATTATAGGACTGCTGTGCAGGGACAGTCAATTAACTTAAGAAAAGGAACCTAGCTCCAAGTTTGGCAACCGGGAATTCCAGTTGATTCCATGGGCGGACCCCCTGAGGAATTCCCAAGCTGAAGTCTCGTGGAAGATGAGGTTCAGTGTGACTAGACTGAAGCACCAATCCAATGAAGGGGAAGTCCCACCCACTCTGCCCTGTGCCTGTATAAAGGTGAGGCGGGGCGGCCGCGCCACTCATTGAAGCCGCCAGTTGGGAGAGGAGCAGAGCCAGGCCGGTGCTCCCGAAGGCAGCAAGATGTTGCGAGCCACAGCTCCCTGCTGGTTCCCACCTGCATACCCAGAAGCTAAGAAGGTGGCCGAGGAGGCGGCCCACGAGGCAAGCCGCCATTTGGGAGAGGAGCAGAGCCAGGTCGGTGTTCCCGAAGGCAGCAAGATGTTGCGAGCCACAGCTCCCTGCTGGTTCCCACCTGCATGCCCAGAAGCCAAGAAGGTGGCCGAGGAGGCGGCCCTCGAGGCAAGCCGCCAGTTGGGAGAGGAGCAGAGCCAGGCCGGTGCTCCCGAAGGCAGCAAGATGTTGCGAGCCACAGCTCCCTGCTGGTTCCCACCTGCATACCCAGAAGCTAAGAAGGTGGCCGAGGAGGCGCCCCACGAGGCAAGCCGCCATTTGGGAGTGGAGCAGAGCCAGGTCGGTGTTCCCGAAGGCAGCAAGATGTTGCGAGCCACAGCTCCCTGCTGGTTCCCTCCTGCATACCCAGAAGCCAAGAAGGTGGCCGAGGAGGCGGCCCTCGAGGCTCCAGAATTCCCACTGCCCTCTCATCAGCCTGCCCAGAGCTTCGGGCTCTGCGTGCCCCAGATGCACAACCAGGCCTCAGCACTCGTGGACATCCGGGCGGAGCCCCAGAATAGGGGTCCGGCGGTGCCCCCAGCGTGGTCCAAGATGGCGACGGAGGCGTGGTACTTCCCCGCGCAGAGGGGGTCGGCCTGCTGCTTGCCAGCCGCCCCAAGGCTGACAGAGAGGCCCTGTGGAGTCCGCATCTCAGCCCCCAGGGAGAGGAAGAGGATCGCCCACTTTCCCAGCCCCTGCTTGGTCGCAGGTCGCACCGATGCCAAGAGAACCCGGGTGGCCGGCAGCAGCCAACGCTCCAATGGCTCCAGGGTCGGCACACAGCCACGGAAGACTGGTCGCAACAGACGGGGGAGGGCATGCAAGACCTCCACCACACTCAGCTCTAAGCGAATCGTCCGTCGTCCATCCTTACCGACTTGGAAGAAACCCATTATCCTCCGAAGGTCTCGCTGCCAAGTCCCCACCGTCATCCACCGAGGCTATCTCCAACTGTTCACCAAAGAGTGTCTCAAGTTCTGCGCCTCCCAGCAGGAGGCCGAGGAGAAGGCGCTGAACGAGGAGAAGGTGGCTTACGACTGCAGCCCCAACAAGAACATGTACCTGAATCTGGTCCTGAACACCCTCAAGAGACTGAAGGGCCTGACCCCCAGCTCCATGCCGGGCCTCAGCAGGGCCGCCCTGTACAGCCGCCTCCAGGAGTTCCTGCTCACCCAGGACCAGCTCAAGGAGAACGGCTACCCCTTCCCGCACCCCGAGCGGCCCGGAGGCGCCGTCCTCTTCACTGGCCAGGGGAAGGGGCCCGGCGACTCCTCCTGCAGGGTCTGCTGCCGTTGTGGCACCGACTACCTGGTGTCCTCCTCGGGCCGCTGTCTACGCGACCAGTTGTGTTATTATCACTGGGGGCGGGTCCGCTCCAGCCAAGTGGCTGGAGGCCGGGTTAGCCAGTACACCTGCTGTGCAGCTGCTCCTGGCTCAGTGGGCTGCCAGGTGGCGAAGCAGCACGTGCGGGACGGCCGCAAGGAGAGCCTCCATGGCTTCGTGAAGACCTTCAAGAAAGAGTTTTCCACAGACGCTTATCCAGGAATCTACGCCTTGGACTGTGAGATGTGCTACACCACGCATGGCCTGGAGCTGACCCGCGTCACCGTGGTGGACGCCGACATGCAAGTGGTGTACGACACCTTCGTCAAGCCCGACAACGAGATCGTGGACTACAACACCAGGTTTTCCGGAGTGACCGAGGCCGACGTCGCCAAGACGAGCGTCACGTTGCCCGAAGTCCAAGCCATCCTGCTGAGCTTTTTCAGCGCCCAAACCATCCTCATCGGGCACAGCCTGGAGAGCGATCTGCTGGCCCTCAAGCTGATCCACAGCACCGTGGTGGACACGGCCGTGCTCTTCCCGCACTACCTGGGTTTCCCCTACAAGCGTTCCCTCAGGAATCTCGCGGCCGACTACCTGGGACAGATCATCCAGGACAGCCAGGACGGCCACAACTCCAGCGAGGACGCAAACGCCTGCCTGCAGCTGGCGATGTGGAAGGTTCGACAGCGCGCCCAGATCCAGCCACGCCACCGGTCCGCCTCTCCCGCCGCCCTGGCCTGTCCTGAGCCCCAGGCCTCTTCCCAAACTGCCATCGATCCCGAGAGCTAGCCCTGTCCACCTCGCCGCAAAGCGAAAGAAACTGGAGCAGCCGGCGGCAGGAGAGGGCCAAAAGCCAAGACTAACCCCGACCCCGGACTCCCAGTCCCCCGGAGTCCCTGCCGCGGGCCGTCATCCCTGTCCCCATCCCTCTGCCCCTCCCAGACCTCTGTCCTTCCACCAATGGGCTCCCCGAGGCCCCAGCCGCCACTCCCAGTCCCCGGAGACCCTGCCGCCGCCCCTGGCGCCTGTGCCCATCCCTCTGCCCCTCCCAGACCTCTGGCCTTCCACCACTAGCCTCCCCCAGCCCACCTGGACTTCCCCGGCCTCTGACAACAAGGCCAGCCCCCAGGCCCACCAGCCTCCTGATCGTCTTCGTTCTTGGGCCTCTTCCCCTTCTGTGGGGCTGTCTGAACCTCCCCTCCCCCACCCGATTTTTCCCCCGCCCCCGGGGCAGGCGCAGAATAAATGTCTGTATGAAGTTAAAAATTAAAAATAAAAAAAAAGCTAAAAACAACTCAAAGTCCTTTGCTTTTGAATGTGCGCTTACCTGGTTTTCTCTAGAGGCACCACTGTGAGGTGGCTCAAGCCCTTAGGCTCTGGAGTTAGACATCTGGGTTCCCATTCCAATTCCACCACTGACTAGCTTTGTCATATTGGACGCATAACTTTTTTGCGCTTCTACTTCTTGATCTTTCAAGTGTCATCAGAAGATAATTAGACACCCACACAATAGCAATGGGAGATTTTAACACCCCACCGTCAACATGAAACAGATCAACGAGACAGAAAGTTGAAAAGGATATCCAGGAACTGAACTTAGCTCTGCACCAAGCAGACCGAATAGACATCTACATTAACTCTCCACCCCAAATCAACAGAATATACATTCTTCTCAGCACCACATCACACTTATTCCAAAACTGACCACATAGTTGGAAGGAAAGCACTCCTCCGCAAATGCAAAAGAACAGAAATTACAACCAACTGTCTCTCAGACCCCAGGGCAGTCAAACTGGACCTCAGGATGAAGAAACTCACTCAAAACCGCTCAACTACACGGAAACGGAGCAATCTGCTCCTGAGTGACTACTGGGTACATAGCGAAATGAAGACAGAATAAAGATGTTCTTTGAAACCAATGAGAACAAAGACACAACATACCAGAATCTCTGGGATACATTGAAAGCAGTGTGTAGAGGGAAACGTAGCATTAAATGCCCACAAGAGAAAGCAGGAAAGATCTAAAATGGACACCCTCACGTCCCAATTCAAAGAACCAGGGAAGCAAGAGCAAACACAATGCCTGAATCAGTCAGTCAACTTCCAACAGGGCTCCAAGAGAGAATGAACCACCATGCCTCTTTAAATCCACGTTTCTATTTGGAATCTTCAATGAGAGATGAGACACTAAGCACCTAGTTTTGGTGGAATGGCTGATTTTGTCAATGTTTTCGGTGTGTGAGTGTGTGTGTGTGTGTGTATGTATGGATAACTAAATTAAACTGATAATCTGGATGCTTACATTTCCATTCATTTAATTTGTGTATGTGAGCCCACGCACACGTATATACACACACACTAACACTTCCAGAACACTGACTTAGTGAAGAACTGGATTTCCAGTGTGTCAGACAAATTTCAGAAAGCGCTGAAGAAGGGCATTTCTGATGGATTTCACCGTTCCTGGAATTTTATTTTCCTTTATAACTTAGAGTTCTTCTCTGGAGATTTAATAGATAAAAGTCTTTTGCAGTGTACGTTATTTCATTTTATTTTTATAATTTATTTAAATTGTCATTTTAAATTGACAAATAAAAATGATATATATTTATGGTGTACAACATGATGTTTCATATATGTATACATTGTGGAATGACACAAAAATCAAGCTAATTAACACATTCGTTTCCTCACATACTGATTTTATGGTGATGAGAACATGTTTCAAATCTACTCTGATAGCACATTTCAAGTATACAGTACATAGTTACCCACTGTGGTTGCCGTGCTGTTCAACATATCTCTAGAACTATTCGTATCTGAAATTTTGTATCATTAGACTAACATCTCCCAATCCCTCCCCGGCCCCTGCCTCGGGTAAGCAGCGTTCTGCTCTCTACGACTCTGAGTTCCACTTTTTTACATTGCACATAGAAGTGAGATCGTGCAGTATTTGTATTTCTGTGTTTGCTTTTTAAAACTTTATGATGTATTGATGTATTTTTTCAGACAGTGTCGGAGTCTGTCACCAAGGCTGGAGTACAGTGACACAAACACGGCTCACCACGGCCTCCACCTCCCGGGGTCAAGAGATCCTCCCACTTCAGCCTCCTGAGTAGCTAGGACTACAGGCGTCCAACACCACACCTGGCTAATTTTTGTATTTTTTGTAGAGATGGTTGATCTCCAACTCCTGGGCTCAACTCTTCCTCCTCCCTTCTCCTCCCAAAGTCCTGGGATTACAGGCCTGAGCCACTGTGTCTGGCCTTTGCTTTATTTCACACAGTAGAACATCCTCTAGGCTCATTCATGTTGCTAATGATAAGATTTCTTTCTTTTTCAAGGCTGAATAGGATTCTATTGGATATATGTACCTATATAGATAGATAGATAGATAGATAGATATACATTTATTATTATTGTTTTGGGGGGGATATGGTTTCGCTCGTGTTCCCCAGGCTGGAGTGCAGTGGCATGATTTCGGCTCACTACAACCTCTGCCTCCCAGGCTGAAGTGATTCTCCTGCCTCAGCTGAGATTAAAGGCATGTCCCATCATGTGCGGCCAATTTTGTGTTTCTAGGAGAGATGGGTTTTCACCATGTTGGCCAGGCTGGTCTCGAACTCCAACAATTCTACTTCAACTATTTATTGGATACAAATATTTATGTGTGAGAAACAAGATTTTCAAGAGTGAAAGATTTAAAAACGACTTAATTGTACATCAGTAAGAGGCTGGCTAACTAAATCAGAGTACGTTCATCCTTACAGAAGAATACTATGCAGCTAGAACAAAACCAAATGGAGGAAACTCTTCCAAATGGTAACTTGGAATGATGTTCAAGACTTATTGTAAAATAAGTTTACAGTAAGGTGTAAGGTACCTTATGGCAAAATTCTCTCAGAAATGTGTGTGTGTGGATTTCAAGTCATCCCAGTCCTAGAACATTGTGCTCTTTAGAGATGCCATACCTGTCTTTCCCTTTGTAATATCAAAGCAGTAATATCTTCTCTGGAGGCTTGTTGGGTGAATTGAATGGAAGAAAGTTAAGGAGGTACCAGAACCATTGCTGTTTCCCCTCCGTAGCCCTGCCACCCACTAAAGAAAGTTGGATGAGATTACTTAATGATTTCCCATTAAGTTGTATTTCCAAATATCATGATTACCATTTGAATGTAGTTGGTATGGAGCTTCGTGAGTGTGTGCTTCGTTTATTATGCATCACGTTCAGCTCCTTGTTATTTGCCTCCTAGTTATCATAGTAAAACTCTACTCCTCTACTCCGAGGAGCCCCTACCATCCGTATCGTCACTTTCCGGCCCAGCACTCTTCATGCTCATTCGTTTAAAGCATTCTACATTGGGCAAATGAATCTTGGAAGGCAAAAGCTACTGAATTTAGCGAGTTTGTGGAGGCGTTCCCACCGATCAGCCAGGTGGAGTTCCACACACCCGATGACTGCACAACTCCTATAAGGCAGCAATATGCTGCAAACCCAGACGGCCACTCTTCTCACCCCTCGTCCCTTTGCTGTTCTGGATAATGAGGTCAATAGTCACCTAGGCAACTTGCAAAACTAACTGAAATGGAGAAAGGCCTTCCGGCTGGTGACTAGCCGAGGTCCACCTGGCCCCAATAAGCTGCTGAACAAGAAGGGCTGCCAGAAATTTCCCCCTAGGGAATTTGGTGGAGACGAAGACCTGCTCACTGGACAACGGTTCCTCCCAGGATAAACCCAAGCTGAAGAAGCGGGCTCTGAGCCACCCCCTTTCACCCTCCTTTTCCCCACCCTGGCCTGCTGAAGGTGCGCGTCAGGATGCGGACTACTGAGCCCTAAAGAAATAAGTCCTTCCACTTTGACCCCACGGAGGATTGCCTGCGCGGATCTTCAACGAGTCTACAAGTGTCTAGACACGGGAGCAGTTCTGTCTGGCACAGCAGCTCCCTCAAGGAAGACAAGAGTGAGGAGAAAGGAAACTCAAGTCTGACCATTCTGCCCTGGGAGACAAGAGGAGGATCTCATCTCTCATCTTTCCAAGCAAGGCAACGAGACTTTCTCTCATCTTTCCAAGCAAGGCAAGGAGACTTTTTCTCATGAGGAAACAAAAAGAAGTTGGAAGGAACGAAACCAGCCTGGAAGGTGAATTCCTAAGGATTGCCCATTGAAACTGACAAAATGGCCCTTGTTTGACGAGAGGAATGAGCAGAGCATTGATGTGGTCAAAAAGGACTCGAGTGAGACTTTCCCAGCATGTTTCTACCAAAGCTTTGTCTAAGTTTCGCAAAACACTCTCCTAATAAGCAGATGTTTGGCTCTTCAGAAAGTCAACATGCAAAATGCCTTGAGCGTCCCATAACACTGATGCCATGATGTTGCCTTTGGTCTGCCCTCCTTTTCCTTTGACTGGACCACTGCCATCTCTTGGTAGCCATCGCTTTGATGACGCTTTGTCTTCAGGATCATATTGGCAAAGCCATGTTCCAAATTCCGGTTACAATTTGTCAAACAGGTGCCCCAGGATCGTGATCCCTCCTGTTGAAAATTTCCACTGATAGCTCTCGTCCTCACTGCAGCTGATCTGGGCACAATGGTTTTCACAGCCACTGCAGGATTCATCTTCCACATCTTCTCATCTCTTCTTGAAACAAGCCATACCTCCGTAAAGAGTTGATTTCTTTGGGCTAGTGTCCTTAGAAGCTTTTCTTCAAACATCAATGATTTCTTCATTCTTCCACCCAAGCTTCACCGTCAATTGGATGTTTGCTCTTGCTGCAATTTTAGCGGAATTCAAGTTGCACTGATAGGAGGCCTTTTCAGTGGATGTCCCATCCTTCTTAGTGCCTCCAATGAGATCCAGTTCAGAAAGGTTGTAAGAAGTTAGTACATGTTTATTTTAGTGAAAACGAATTGAAATCCATGCATAGATTTCTCACCATGTACATTTTCTATGAACTTTCGGAAGACCCCCTGTACTGAATATTGCCCAAATCCTGGGAGAGAAGTGGATGCGGTCCACTTCCTGTCTTCAGTTTGCCCACAGTGGAGGAGTGCACAGAGCAGGGAAAGGCAGCCCCAGAGAGAGGCATGCCCTCCAGCATGTAGCAGACTGCTGGCCCAGTCCTGGCTCCATGGGTTGCTGTGTGGGCCCAGCAAGCTGACCAACCTCCCTGAACCTTAATTTAATCCTAGGTAGCCCAATTCCACTCGCTATTATAGGACTGCTGTGCAGGGACAGTCAATTAACTTAAGAAAAGGAACCTAGCTCCAAGTTTGGCAACCGGGAATTCCAGTTGATTCCATGGGCGGACCCCCTGAGGAATTCCCAAGCTGAAGTCTCGTGGAAGATGAGGTTCAGTGTGACTAGACTGAAGCACCAATCCAATGAAGGGGAAGTCCCACCCACTCTGCCCTGTGCCTGTATAAAGGTGAGGCGGGGCGGCCGCGCCACTCATTGAAGCCGCCAGTTGGGAGAGGAGCAGAGCCAGGCCGGTGCTCCCGAAGGCAGCAAGATGTTGCGAGCCACAGCTCCCTGCTGGTTCCCACCTGCATACCCAGAAGCTAAGAAGGTGGCCGAGGAGGCGGCCCACGAGGCAAGCCGCCATTTGGGAGAGGAGCAGAGCCAGGTCGGTGTTCCCGAAGGCAGCAAGATGTTGCGAGCCACAGCTCCCTGCTGGTTCCCACCTGCATGCCCAGAAGCCAAGAAGGTGGCTGAGGAGGCGGCCCTCGAGGCAAGCCGCCAGTTGGGAGAGGAGCAGAGCCAGGCCGGTGCTCCCGAAGGCAGCAAGATGTTGCGAGCCACAGCTCCCTGCTGGTTCCCACCTGCATACCCAGAAGCTAAGAAGGTGGCCGAGGAGGCGCCCCACGAGGCAAGCCGCCATTTGGGAGTGGAGCAGAGCCAGGTCGGTGTTCCCGAAGGCAGCAAGATGTTGCGAGCCACAGCTCCCTGCTGGTTCCCTCCTGCATACCCAGAAGCCAAGAAGGTGGCCGAGGAGGCGGCCCTCGAGGCTCCAGAATTCCCACTGCCCTCTCATCAGCCTGCCCAGAGCTTCGGGCTCTGCGTGCCCCAGATGCACAACCAGGCCTCAGCACTCGTGGACATCCGGGCGGAGCCCCAGAATAGGGGTCCGGCGGTGCCCCCAGCGTGGCCCAAGATGGCGACGGAGGCGTGGTACTTCCCCGCGCAGAGGGGGTCGGCCTGCTGCTTGCCAGCCGCCCCAAGGCTGACAGAGAGGCCCTGTGGAGTCCGCATCTCAGCCCCCAGGGAGAGGAAGAGGATCGCCCACTTTCCCAGCCCCTGCTTGGTCGCAGGTCGCACCGATGCCAAGAGAACCCGGGTGGCCGGCAGCAGCCAACGCTCCAATGGCTCCAGGGTCGGCACACAGCCACGGAAGACTGGTCGCAACAGACGGGGGAGGGCATGCAAGACCTCCACCACACTCAGCTCTAAGCGAATCGTCCGTCGTCCATCCTTACCGACTTGGAAGAAACCCATTATCCTCCGAAGGTCTCGCTGCCAAGTCCCCACCGTCATCCGCCGAGGCTATCTCCAACTGTTCACCAAAGAGTGTCTCAAGTTCTGCGCCTCCCAGCAGGAGGCCGAGGAGAAGGCGCTGAACGAGGAGAAGGTGGCTTACGACTGCAGCCCCAACAAGAACATGTACCTGAATCTGGTCCTGAACACCCTCAAGAGACTGAAGGGCCTGACCCCCAGCTCCATGCCGGGCCTCAGCAGGGCCGCCCTGTACAGCCGCCTCCAGGAGTTCCTGCTCACCCAGGACCAGCTCAAGGAGAACGGCTACCCCTTCCCGCACCCCGAGCGGCCCGGAGGCGCCGTCCTCTTCACTGGCCAGGGGAAGGGGCCCGGCGACTCCTCCTGCAGGGTCTGCTGCCGTTGTGGCACCGACTACCTGGTGTCCTCCTCGGGCCGCTGTCTACGCGACCAGTTGTGTTATTATCACTGGGGGCGGGTCCGCTCCAGCCAAGTGGCTGGAGGCCGGGTTAGCCAGTACACCTGCTGTGCAGCTGCTCCTGGCTCAGTGGGCTGCCAGGTGGCGAAGCAGCACGTGCGGGACGGCCGCAAGGAGAGCCTCCATGGCTTCGTGAAGACCTTCAAGAAAGAGTTTTCCACAGACGCTTATCCAGGAATCTACGCCTTGGACTGTGAGATGTGCTACACCACGCATGGCCTGGAGCTGACCCGCGTCACCGTGGTGGACGCCGACATGCAAGTGGTGTACGACACCTTCGTCAAGCCCGACAACGAGATCGTGGACTACAACACCAGGTTTTCCGGAGTGACCGAGGCCGACGTCGCCAAGACGAGCGTCACGTTGCCCGAAGTCCAAGCCATCCTGCTGAGCTTTTTCAGCGCCCAAACCATCCTCATCGGGCACAGCCTGGAGAGCGATCTGCTGGCCCTCAAGCTGATCCACAGCACCGTGGTGGACACGGCCGTGCTCTTCCCGCACTACCTGGGTTTCCCCTACAAGCGTTCCCTCAGGAATCTCGCGGCCGACTACCTGGGACAGATCATCCAGGACAGCCAGGACGGCCACAACTCCAGCGAGGACGCAAACGCCTGCCTGCAGCTGGCGATGTGGAAGGTTCGACAGCGCGCCCAGATCCAGCCACGCCACCGGTCCGCCTCTCCCGCCGCCCTGGCCTGTCCTGAGCCCCAGGCCTCTTCCCAAACTGCCATCGATCCCGAGAGCTAGCCCTGTCCACCTCGCCGCAAAGCGAAAGAAACTGGAGCAGCCGGCGGCAGGAGAGGGCCAAAAGCCAAGACTAACCCCGACCCCGGACTCCCAGTCCCCCGGAGTCCCTGCCGCGGGCCGTCGTCCCTGTCCCCATCCCTCTGCCCCTCCCAGACCTCTGTCCTTCCACCAAAGGGCTCCCCGAGGCCCCAGCCGCCACTCCCAGTCCCCGGAGACCCTGCCGCCGCCCCTGGCGCCTGTGCCCATCCCTCTGCCCCTCCCAGACCTCTGGCCTTCCACCACTAGCCTCCCCCAGCCCACCTGGACTTCCCCGGCCTCTGACAACAAGGCCAGCCCCCAGGCCCACCAGCCTCCTGATCGTCTTCGTTCTTGGGCCTCTTCCCCTTCTGTGGGGCTGTCTGAACCTCCCCTCCCCCACCCGATTTTTCCCCCGCCCCCGGGGCAGGCGCAGAATAAATGTCTGTATGAAGTTAAAAATTAAAAATAAAAAAAAAGCTAAAAACAACTCAAAGTCCTTTGCTTTTGAATGTGCGCTTACCTGGTTTTCTCTAGAGGCACCACTGTGAGGTGGCTCAAGCCCTTAGGCTCTGGAGTTAGACATCTGGGTTCCCATTCCAATTCCACCACTGACTAGCTTTGTCATATTGGACGCATAACTTTTTTGCGCTTCTACTTCTTGATCTTTCAAGTGTCATCAGAAGATAATTAGACACCCACACAATAGCAATGGGAGATTTTAACACCCCACCGTCAACATGAAACAGATCAACGAGACAGAAAGTTGAAAAGGATATCCAGGAACTGAACTTAGCTCTGCACCAAGCAGACCGAATAGACATCTACATTAACTCTCCACTCCAAATCAACAGAATATACATTCTTCTCAGCACCACATCACACTTATTCCAAAACTGACCACATAGTTGGAAGGAAAGCACTCCTCCGCAAATGCAAAAGAACAGAAATTACAACCAACTGTCTCTCAGACCCCAGGGCAGTCAAACTGGACCTCAGGATGAAGAAACTCACTCAAAACCGCTCAACTACACGGAAACGGAGCAATCTGCTCCTGAGTGACTACTGGGTACATAGCGAAATGAAGACAGAATAAAGATGTTCTTTGAAACCAATGAGAACAAAGACACAACATACCAGAATCTCTGGGATACATTGAAAGCAGTGTGTAGAGGGAAACGTAGCATTAAATGCCCACAAGAGAAAGCAGGAAAGATCTAAAATGGACACCCTCACGTCCCAATTCAAAGAACCAGGGAAGCAAGAGCAAACACAATGCCTGAATCAGTCAGTCAACTTCCAACAGGGCTCCAAGAGAGAATGAACCACCATGCCTCTTTAAATCCACGTTTCTATTTGGAATCTTCAATGAGAGATGAGACACTAAGCAGCTAGTTTTGGTGGAATGGCTGATTTTGTCAATGTTTTCGGTGTGTGAGTGTGTGTGTGTGTGTGTATGTATGGATAACTAAATTAAACTGATAATCTGGATGCTTACATTTCCATTCATTTAATTTGTGTATGTGAGCCCACGCACACGTATATACACACACACTAACACTTCCAGAACACTGACTTAGTGAAGAACTGGATTTCCAGTGTGTCAGACAAATTTCAGAAAGCGCTGAAGAAGGGCATTTCTGATGGATTTCACCGTTCCTGGAATTTTATTTTCCTTTATAACTTAGAGTTCTTCTCTGGAGATTTAATAGATAAAAGTCTTTTGCAGTGTACGTTATTTCATTTTATTTTTATAATTTATTTGAATTGTCATTTTAAATTGACAAATAAAAATGATATATATTTATGGTGTACAACATGATGTTTCATGTATGTATACATTGTGGAATGACACAAAAATCAAGCTAATTAACACATTCGTTTCCTCACATACTGATTTTATGGTGATGAGAACATGTTTCAAATCTACTCTGATAGCACATTTCAAGTATACAGTACATAGTTACCCACTGTGGTTGCCGTGCTGTTCAACATATCTCTAGAACTATTCGTATCTGGAATTTTGTATCATTAGACTAACATCTCCCAATCCCTCCCCGGCCCCTGCCTCGGGTAAGCAGCGTTCTGCTCTCTACGACTCTGAGTTCCACTTTTTTACATTGCACATAGAAGTGAGATCGTGCAGTATTTGTATTTCTGTGTTTGCTTTTTAAAACTTTATGATGTATTGATGTATTTTTTCAGACAGTGTCGGAGTCTGTCACCAAGGCTGGAGTACAGTGACACAAACACGGCTCACCACGGCCTCCACCTCCCGGGGTCAAGAGATCTTCCCACTTCAGCCTCCTGAGTAGCTAGGACTACAGGCGTCCAACACCACACCTGGCTAATTTTTGTATTTTTTGTAGAGATGGTTGATCTCCAACTCCTGGGCTCAACTCTTCCTCCTCCCTTCTCCTCCCAAAGTCCTGGGATTACAGGCCTGAGCCACTGTGTCTGGCCTTTGCTTTATTTCACACAGTAGAACATCCTCTAGGCTCATTCATGTTGCTAATGATAAGATTTCTTTCTTTTTCAAGGCTGAATAGGATTCTATTGGATATATGTACCTATATAGATAGATAGATAGATAGATAGATATACATTTATTATTATTGTTTTGGGGGGGATATGGTTTCGCTCGTGTTCCCCAGGCTGGAGTGCAGTGGCATGATTTCGGCTCACTACAACCTCTGCCTCCCAGGCTGAAGTGATTCTCCTGCCTCAGCTGAGATTAAAGGCATGTCCCATCATGTGCGGCCAATTTTGTGTTTCTAGGAGAGATGGGTTTTCACCATGTTGGCCAGGCTGGTCTCGAACTCCAACAATTCTACTTCAACTATTTATTGGAAACAAATACTTATGTGTGAGAAACAAGATTTTCAAGAGTGAAAGATTTAAAAACGACTTAATTGTACATCAGTAAGAGGCTGGCTAACTAAATCAGAGTACGTTCATCCTTACAGAAGAATACTATGCAGCTAGAACAAAACCAAATGGAGGAAACTCTTCCAAATGGTAACTTGGAATGATGTTCAAGACTTATTGTAAAATAAGTTTACAGTAAGGTGTAAGGTACCTTATGGCAAAATTCTCTCAGAAATGTGTGTGTGTGGATTTCAAGTCATCCCAGTCCTAGAACATTGTGCTCTTTAGAGATGCCATACCTGTCTTTCCCTTTGTAATATCAAAGCAGTAATATCTTCTCTGGAGGCTTGTTGGGTGAATTGAATGGAAGAAAGTTAAGGAGGTACCAGAACCATTGCTGTTTCCCCTCCGTAGCCCTGCCACCCACTAAAGAAAGTTGGATGAGATTACTTAATGATTTCCCATTAAGTTGTATTTCCAAATATCATGATTACCATTTGAATGTAGTTGGTATGGAGCTTCGTGAGTGTGTGCTTCGTTTATTATGCATCACGTTCAGCTCCTTGTTATTTGCCTCCTAGTTATCATAGTAAAACTCTACTCCTCTACTCCGAGGAGCCCCTACCATCCGTATCGTCACTTTCCGGCCCAGCACTCTTCATGCTCATTCGTTTAAAGCATTCTACATTGGGCAAATGAATCTTGGAAGGCAAAAGCTACTGAATTTAGCGAGTTTGTGGAGGCGTTCCCACCGATCAGCCAGGTGGAGTTCCACACACCCGATGACTGCACAACTCCTATAAGGCAGCAATATGCTGCAAACCCAGACGGCCACTCTTCTCACCCCTCGTCCCTTTGCTGTTCTGGATAATGAGGTCAATAGTCACCTAGGCAACTTGCAAAACTAACTGAAATGGAGAAAGGCCTTCCGGCTGGTGACTAGCCGAGGTCCACCTGGCCCCAATAAGCTGCTGAACAAGAAGGGCTGCCAGAAATTTCCCCCTAGGGAATTTGGTGGAGACGAAGACCTGCTCACTGGACAACGGTTCCTCCCAGGATAAACCCAAGCTGAAGAAGCGGGCTCTGAGCCACCCCCTTTCACCCTCCTTTTCCCCACCCTGGCCTGCTGAAGGTGCGCGTCAGGATGCGGACTACTGAGCCCTAAAGAAATAAGTCCTTCCACTTTGACCCCACGGAGGATTGCCTGCGCGGATCTTCAACGAGTCTACCAGTGTCTAGACACGGGAGCAGTTCTGTCTGGCACAGCAGCTCCCTCAAGGAAGACAAGAGTGAGGAGAAAGGAAACTCAAGTCTGACCATTCTGCCCTGGGAGACAAGAGGAGGATCTCATCTCTCATCTTTCCAAGCAAGGCAACGAGACTTTCTCTCATCTTTCCAAGCAAGGCAAGGAGACTTTTTCTCATGAGGAAACAAAAAGAAGTTGGAAGGAACGAAACCAGCCTGGAAGGTGAATTCCTAAGGATTGCCCATTGAAACTGACAAAATGGCCCTTGTTTGACGAGAGGAATGAGCAGAGCATTGATGTGGTCAAAAAGGACTCGAGTGAGACTTTCCCAGCATGTTTCTACCAAAGCTTTGTCTAAGTTTCGCAAAACACTCTCCTAATAAGCAGATGTTTGGCTCTTCAGAAAGTCAACATGCAAAATGCCTTGAGCGTCCCATAACACTGATGCCATGATGTTGCCTTTGGTCTGCCCTCCTTTTCCTTTGACTGGACCACTGCCATCTCTTGGTAGCCATCGCTTTGATGACGCTTTGTCTTCAGGATCATATTGGCAAAGCCATGTTCCAAATTCCGGTTACAATTTGTCAAACAGGTGCCCCAGGATCGTGATCCCTCCTGTTGAAAATTTCCACTGATAGCTCTCGTCCTCACTGCAGCTGATCTGGGCACAATGGTTTTCACAGCCACTGCAGGATTCATCTTCCACATCTTCTCATCTCTTCTTGAAACAAGCCATACCTCCGTAAAGAGTTGATTTCTTTGGGCTAGTGTCCTTAGAAGCTTTTCTTCAAACATCAATGATTTCTTCATTCTTCCACCCAAGCTTCACCGTCAATTGGATGTTTGCTCTTGCTGCAATTTTAGCGGAATTCAAGTTGCACTGATAGGAGGCCTTTTCAGTGGATGTCCCATCCTTCTTAGTGCCTCCAATGAGATCCAGTTCAGAAAGGTTGTAAGAAGTTAGTACATGTTTATTTTAGTGAAAACGAATTGAAATCCATGCATAGATTTCTCACCATGTACATTTTCTATGAACTTTCGGAAGACCCCCTGTACTGAATATTGCCCAAATCCTGGGAGAGAAGTGGATGCGGTCCACTTCCTGTCTTCAGTTTGCCCACAGTGGAGGAGTGCACAGAGCAGGGAAAGGCAGCCCCAGAGAGAGGCATGCCCTCCAGCATGTAGCAGACTGCTGGCCCAGTCCTGGCTCCATGGGTTGCTGTGTGGGCCCAGCAAGCTGACCAACCTCCCTGAACCTTAATTTAATCCTAGGTAGCCCAATTCCACTCGCTATTATAGGACTGCTGTGCAGGGACAGTCAATTAACTTAAGAAAAGGAACCTAGCTCCAAGGTTGGCAACCGGGAATTCCAGTTGATTCCATGGGCGGACCCCCTGAGGAATTCCCAAGCTGAAGTCTCGTGGAAGATGAGGTTCAGTGTGACTAGACTGAAGCACCAATCCAATGAAGGGGAAGTCCCACCCACTCTGCCCTGTGCCTGTATAAAGGTGAGGCGGGGCGGCCGCGCCACTCATTGAAGCCGCCAGTTGGGAGAGGAGCAGAGCCAGGCCGGTGCTCCCGAAGGCAGCAAGATGTTGCGAGCCACAGCTCCCTGCTGGTTCCCACCTGCATACCCAGAAGCTAAGAAGGTGGCCGAGGAGGCGGCCCACGAGGCAAGCCGCCATTTGGGAGAGGAGCAGAGCCAGGTCGGTGTTCCCGAAGGCAGCAAGATGTTGCGAGCCACAGCTCCCTGCTGGTTCCCACCTGCATGCCCAGAAGCCAAGAAGGTGGCCGAGGAGGCGGCCCTCGAGGCAAGCCGCCAGTTGGGAGAGGAGCAGAGCCAGGCCGGTGCTCCCGAAGGCAGCAAGATGTTGCGAGCCACAGCTCCCTGCTGGTTCCCACCTGCATACCCAGAAGCTAAGAAGGTGGCCGAGGAGGCGCCCCACGAGGCAAGCCGCCATTTGGGAGTGGAGCAGAGCCAGGTCGGTGTTCCCGAAGGCAGCAAGATGTTGCGAGCCACAGCTCCCTGCTGGTTCCCTCCTGCATACCCAGAAGCCAAGAAGGTGGCCGAGGAGGCGGCCCTCGAGGCTCCAGAATTCCCACTGCCCTCTCATCAGCCTGCCCAGAGCTTCGGGCTCTGCGTGCCCCAGATGCACAACCAGGCCTCAGCACTCGTGGACATCCGGGCGGAGCCCCAGAATAGGGGTCCGGCGGTGCCCCCAGCGTGGCCCAAGATGGCGACGGAGGCGTGGTACTTCCCCGCGCAGAGGGGGTCGGCCTGCTGCTTGCCAGCCGCCCCAAGGCTGACAGAGAGGCCCTGTGGAGTCCGCATCTCAGCCCCCAGGGAGAGGAAGAGGATCGCCCACTTTCCCAGCCCCTGCTTGGTCGCAGGTCGCACCGATGCCAAGAGAACCCGGGTGGCCGGCAGCAGCCAACGCTCCAATGGCTCCAGGGTCGGCACACAGCCACGGAAGACTGGTCGCAACAGACGGGGGAGGGCATGCAAGACCTCCACCACACTCAGCTCTAAGCGAATCGTCCGTCGTCCATCCTTACCGACTTGGAAGAAACCCATTATCCTCCGAAGGTCTCGCTGCCAAGTCCCCACCGTCATCCGCCGAGGCTATCTCCAACTGTTCACCAAAGAGTGTCTCAAGTTCTGCGCCTCCCAGCAGGAGGCCGAGGAGAAGGCGCTGAACGAGGAGAAGGTGGCTTACGACTGCAGCCCCAACAAGAACATGTACCTGAATCTGGTCCTGAACACCCTCAAGAGACTGAAGGGCCTGACCCCCAGCTCCATGCCGGGCCTCAGCAGGGCCGCCCTGTACAGCCGCCTCCAGGAGTTCCTGCTCACCCAGGACCAGCTCAAGGAGAACGGCTACCCCTTCCCGCACCCCGAGCGGCCCGGAGGCGCCGTCCTCTTCACTGGCCAGGGGAAGGGGCCCGGCGACTCCTCCTGCAGGGTCTGCTGCCGTTGTGGCACCGACTACCTGGTGTCCTCCTCGGGCCGCTGTCTACGCGACCAGTTGTGTTATTATCACTGGGGGCGGGTCCGCTCCAGCCAAGTGGCTGGAGGCCGGGTTAGCCAGTACACCTGCTGTGCAGCTGCTCCTGGCTCAGTGGGCTGCCAGGTGGCGAAGCAGCACGTGCGGGACGGCCGCAAGGAGAGCCTCCATGGCTTCGTGAAGACCTTCAAGAAAGAGTTTTCCACAGACGCTTATCCAGGAATCTACGCCTTGGACTGTGAGATGTGCTACACCACGCATGGCCTGGAGCTGACCCGCGTCACCGTGGTGGACGCCGACATGCAAGTGGTGTACGACACCTTCGTCAAGCCCGACAACGAGATCGTGGACTACAACACCAGGTTTTCCGGAGTGACCGAGGCCGACGTCGCCAAGACGAGCGTCACGTTGCCGGAAATCCAAGCCATCCTGCTGAGCTTTTTCAGCGCCCAAACCATCCTCATCGGGCACAGCCTGGAGAGCGATCTGCTGGCCCTCAAGCTGATCCACAGCACCGTGGTGGACACGGCCGTGCTCTTCCCGCACTACCTGGGTTTCCCCTACAAGCGTTCCCTCAGGAATCTCGCGGCCGACTACCTGGGACAGATCATCCAGGACAGCCAGGACGGCCACAACTCCAGCGAGGACGCAAACGCCTGCCTGCAGCTGGCGATGTGGAAGGTTCGACAGCGCGCCCAGATCCAGCCACGCCACCGGTCCGCCTCTCCCGCCGCCCTGGCCTGTCCTGAGCCCCAGGCCTCTTCCCAAACTGCCATCGATCCCGAGAGCTAGCCCTGTCCACCTCGCCGCAAAGCGAAAGAAACTGGAGCAGCCGGCGGCAGGAGAGGGCCAAAAGCCAAGACTAACCCCGACCCCGGACTCCCAGTCCCCCGGAGTCCCTGCCGCGGGCCGTCGTCCCTGTCCCCATCCCTCTGCCCCTCCCAGACCTCTGTCCTTCCACCAATGGGCTCCCCGAGGCCCCAGCCGCCACTCCCAGTCCCCGGAGACCCTGCCGCCGCCCCTGGCGCCTGTGCCCATCCCTCTGCCCCTCCCAGACCTCTGGCCTTCCACCACTAGCCTCCCCCAGCCCACCTGGACTTCCCCGGCCTCTGACAACAAGGCCAGCCCCCAGGCCCACCAGCCTCCTGATCGTCTTCGTTCTTGGGCCTCTTCCCCTTCTGTGGGGCTGTCTGAACCTCCCCTCCCCCACCCGATTTTTCCCCCGCCCCCGGGGCAGGCGCAGAATAAATGTCTGTATGAAGTTAAAAATTAAAAATAAAAAAAAAGCTAAAAACAACTCAAAGTCCTTTGCTTTTGAATGTGCGCTTACCTGGTTTTCTCTAGAGGCACCACTGTGAGGTGGCTCAAGCCCTTAGGCTCTGGAGTTAGACATCTGGGTTCCCATTCCAATTCCACCACTGACTAGCTTTGTCATATTGGACGCATAACTTTTTTGCGCTTCTACTTCTTGATCTTTCAAGTGTCATCAGAAGATAATTAGACACCCACACAATAGCAATGGGAGATTTTAACACCCCACCGTCAACATGAAACAGATCAACGAGACAGAAAGTTGAAAAGGATATCCAGGAACTGAACTTAGCTCTGCACCAAGCAGACCGAATAGACATCTACATTAACTCTCCACCCCAAATCAACAGAATATACATTCTTCTCAGCACCACATCACACTTATTCCAAAACTGACCACATAGTTGGAAGGAAAGCACTCCTCCGCAAATGCAAAAGAACAGAAATTACAACCAACTGTCTCTCAGACCCCAGGGCAGTCAAACTGGACCTCAGGATGAAGAAACTCACTCAAAACCGCTCAACTACACGGAAACGGAGCAATCTGCTCCTGAGTGACTACTGGGTACATAGCGAAATGAAGACAGAATAAAGATGTTCTTTGAAACCAATGAGAACAAAGACACAACATACCAGAATCTCTGGGATACATTGAAAGCAGTGTGTAGAGGGAAACGTAGCATTAAATGCCCACAAGAGAAAGCAGGAAAGATCTAAAATGGACACCCTCACGTCCCAATTCAAAGAACCAGGGAAGCAAGAGCAAACACAATGCCTGAATCAGTCAGTCAACTTCCAACAGGGCTCCAAGAGAGAATGAACCACCATGCCTCTTTAAATCCACGTTTCTATTTGGAATCTTCAATGAGAGATGAGACACTAAGCAGCTAGTTTTGGTGGAATGGCTGATTTTGTCAATGTTTTCGGTGTGTGAGTGTGTGTGTGTGTGTGTATGTATGGATAACTAAATTAAACTGATAATCTGGATGCTTACATTTCCATTCATTTAATTTGTGTATGTGAGCCCACGCACACGTATATACACACACACTAACACTTCCAGAACACTGACTTAGTGAAGAACTGGATTTCCAGTGTGTCAGACAAATTTCAGAAAGCGCTGAAGAAGGGCATTTCTGATGGATTTCACCGTTCCTGGAATTTTATTTTCCTTTATAACTTAGAGTTCTTCTCTGGAGATTTAATAGATAAAAGTCTTTTGCAGTGTACGTTATTTCATTTTATTTTTATAATTTATTTGAATTGTCATTTTAAATTGACAAATAAAAATGATATATATTTATGGTGTACAACATGATGTTTCATGTATGTATACATTGTGGAATGACACAAAAATCAAGCTAATTAACACATTCGTTTCCTCACATACTGATTTTATGGTGATGAGAACATGTTTCAAATCTACTCTGATAGCACATTTCAAGTATACAGTACATAGTTACCCACTGTGGTTGCCGTGCTGTTCAACATATCTCTAGAACTATTCGTATCTGGAATTTTGTATCATTAGACTAACATCTCCCAATCCCTCCCCGGCCCCTGCCTCGGGTAAGCAGCGTTCTGCTCTCTACGACTCTGAGTTCCACTTTTTTACATTGCACATAGAAGTGAGATCGTGCAGTATTTGTATTTCTGTGTTTGCTTTTTAAAACTTTATGATGTATTGATGTATTTTTTCAGACAGTGTCGGAGTCTGTCACCAAGGCTGGAGTACAGTGACACAAACACGGCTCACCACGGCCTCCACCTCCCGGGGTCAAGAGATCTTCCCACTTCAGCCTCCTGAGTAGCTAGGACTACAGGCGTCCAACACCACACCTGGCTAATTTTTGTATTTTTTGTAGAGATGGTTGATCTCCAACTCCTGGGCTCAACTCTTCCTCCTCCCTTCTCCTCCCAAAGTCCTGGGATTACAGGCCTGAGCCACTGTGTCTGGCCTTTGCTTTATTTCACACAGTAGAACATCCTCTAGGCTCATTCATGTTGCTAATGATAAGATTTCTTTCTTTTTCAAGGCTGAATAGGATTCTATTGGATATATGTACCTATATAGATAGATAGATAGATAGATAGATATACATTTATTATTATTGTTTTGGGGGGGATATGGTTTCGCTCGTGTTCCCCAGGCTGGAGTGCAGTGGCATGATTTCGGCTCACTACAACCTCTGCCTCCCAGGCTGAAGTGATTCTCCTGCCTCAGCTGAGATTAAAGGCATGTCCCATCATGTGCGGCCAATTTTGTGTTTCTAGGAGAGATGGGTTTTCACCATGTTGGCCAGGCTGGTCTCGAACTCCAACAATTCTACTTCAACTATTTATTGGAAACAAATACTTATGTGTGAGAAACAAGATTTTCAAGAGTGAAAGATTTAAAAACGACTTAATTGTACATCAGTAAGAGGCTGGCTAACTAAATCAGAGTACGTTCATCCTTACAGAAGAATACTATGCAGCTAGAACAAAACCAAATGGAGGAAACTCTTCCAAATGGTAACTTGGAATGATGTTCAAGACTTATTGTAAAATAAGTTTACAGTAAGGTGTAAGGTACCTTATGGCAAAATTCTCTCAGAAATGTGTGTGTGTGGATTTCAAGTCATCCCAGTCCTAGAACATTGTGCTCTTTAGAGATGCCATACCTGTCTTTCCCTTTGTAATATCAAAGCAGTAATATCTTCTCTGGAGGCTTGTTGGGTGAATTGAATGGAAGAAAGTTAAGGAGGTACCAGAACCATTGCTGTTTCCCCTCCGTAGCCCTGCCACCCACTAAAGAAAGTTGGATGAGATTACTTAATGATTTCCCATTAAGTTGTATTTCCAAATATCATGATTACCATTTGAATGTAGTTGGTATGGAGCTTCGTGAGTGTGTGCTTCGTTTATTATGCATCACGTTCAGCTCCTTGTTATTTGCCTCCTAGTTATCATAGTAAAACTCTACTCCTCTACTCCGAGGAGCCCCTACCATCCGTATCGTCACTTTCCGGCCCAGCACTCTTCATGCTCATTCGTTTAAAGCATTCTACATTGGGCAAATGAATCTTGGAAGGCAAAAGCTACTGAATTTAGCGAGTTTGTGGAGGCGTTCCCACCGATCAGCCAGGTGGAGTTCCACACACCCGATGACTGCACAACTCCTATAAGGCAGCAATATGCTGCAAACCCAGACGGCCACTCTTCTCACCCCTCGTCCCTTTGCTGTTCTGGATAATGAGGTCAATAGTCACCTAGGCAACTTGCAAAACTAACTGAAATGGAGAAAGGCCTTCCGGCTGGTGACTAGCCGAGGTCCACCTGGCCCCAATAAGCTGCTGAACAAGAAGGGCTGCCAGAAATTTCCCCCTAGGGAATTTGGTGGAGACGAAGACCTGCTCACTGGACAACGGTTCCTCCCAGGATAAACCCAAGCTGAAGAAGCGGGCTCTGAGCCACCCCCTTTCACCCTCCTTTTCCCCACCCTGGCCTGCTGAAGGTGCGCGTCAGGATGCGGACTACTGAGCCCTAAAGAAATAAGTCCTTCCACTTTGACCCCACGGAGGATTGCCTGCGCGGATCTTCAACGAGTCTACCAGTGTCTAGACACGGGAGCAGTTCTGTCTGGCACAGCAGCTCCCTCAAGGAAGACAAGAGTGAGGAGAAAGGAAACTCAAGTCTGACCATTCTGCCCTGGGAGACAAGAGGAGGATCTCATCTCTCATCTTTCCAAGCAAGGCAACGAGACTTTCTCTCATCTTTCCAAGCAAGGCAAGGAGACTTTTTCTCATGAGGAAACAAAAAGAAGTTGGAAGGAACGAAACCAGCCTGGAAGGTGAATTCCTAAGGATTGCCCATTGAAACTGACAAAATGGCCCTTGTTTGACGAGAGGAATGAGCAGAGCATTGATGTGGTCAAAAAGGACTCGAGTGAGACTTTCCCAGCATGTTTCTACCAAAGCTTTGTCTAAGTTTCGCAAAACACTCTCCTAATAAGCAGATGTTTGGCTCTTCAGAAAGTCAACATGCAAAATGCCTTGAGCGTCCCATAACACTGATGCCATGATGTTGCCTTTGGTCTGCCCTCCTTTTCCTTTGACTGGACCACTGCCATCTCTTGGTAGCCATCGCTTTGATGACGCTTTGTCTTCAGGATCATATTGGCAAAGCCATGTTCCAAATTCCGGTTACAATTTGTCAAACAGGTGCCCCAGGATCGTGATCCCTCCTGTTGAAAATTTCCACTGATAGCTCTCGTCCTCACTGCAGCTGATCTGGGCACAATGGTTTTCACAGCCACTGCAGGATTCATCTTCCACATCTTCTCATCTCTTCTTGAAACAAGCCATACCTCCGTAAAGAGTTGATTTCTTTGGGCTAGTGTCCTTAGAAGCTTTTCTTCAAACATCAATGATTTCTTCATTCTTCCACCCAAGCTTCACCGTCAATTGGATGTTTGCTCTTGCTGCAATTTTAGCGGAATTCAAGTTGCACTGATAGGAGGCCTTTTCAGTGGATGTCCCATCCTTCTTAGTGCCTCCAATGAGATCCAGTTCAGAAAGGTTGTAAGAAGTTAGTACATGTTTATTTTAGTGAAAACGAATTGAAATCCATGCATAGATTTCTCACCATGTACATTTTCTATGAACTTTCGGAAGACCCCCTGTACTGAATATTGCCCAAATCCTGGGAGAGAAGTGGATGCGGTCCACTTCCTGTCTTCAGTTTGCCCACAGTGGAGGAGTGCACAGAGCAGGGAAAGGCAGCCCCAGAGAGAGGCATGCCCTCCAGCATGTAGCAGACTGCTGGCCCAGTCCTGGCTCCATGGGTTGCTGTGTGGGCCCAGCAAGCTGACCAACCTCCCTGAACCTTAATTTAATCCTAGGTAGCCCAATTCCACTCGCTATTATAGGACTGCTGTGCAGGGACAGTCAATTAACTTAAGAAAAGGAACCTAGCTCCAAGGTTGGCAACCGGGAATTCCAGTTGATTCCATGGGCGGACCCCCTGAGGAATTCCCAAGCTGAAGTCTCGTGGAAGATGAGGTTCAGTGTGACTAGACTGAAGCACCAATCCAATGAAGGGGAAGTCCCACCCACTCTGCCCTGTGCCTGTATAAAGGTGAGGCGGGGCGGCCGCGCCACTCATTGAAGCCGCCAGTTGGGAGAGGAGCAGAGCCAGGCCGGTGCTCCCGAAGGCAGCAAGATGTTGCGAGCCACAGCTCCCTGCTGGTTCCCACCTGCATACCCAGAAGCTAAGAAGGTGGCCGAGGAGGCGGCCCACGAGGCAAGCCGCCATTTGGGAGAGGAGCAGAGCCAGGTCGGTGTTCCCGAAGGCAGCAAGATGTTGCGAGCCACAGCTCCCTGCTGGTTCCCACCTGCATGCCCAGAAGCCAAGAAGGTGGCCGAGGAGGCGGCCCTCGAGGCAAGCCGCCAGTTGGGAGAGGAGCAGAGCCAGGCCGGTGCTCCCGAAGGCAGCAAGATGTTGCGAGCCACAGCTCCCTGCTGGTTCCCACCTGCATACCCAGAAGCTAAGAAGGTGGCCGAGGAGGCGCCCCACGAGGCAAGCCGCCATTTGGGAGTGGAGCAGAGCCAGGTCGGTGTTCCCGAAGGCAGCAAGATGTTGCGAGCCACAGCTCCCTGCTGGTTCCCTCCTGCATACCCAGAAGCCAAGAAGGTGGCCGAGGAGGCGGCCCTCGAGGCTCCAGAATTCCCACTGCCCTCTCATCAGCCTGCCCAGAGCTTCGGGCTCTGCGTGCCCCAGATGCACAACCAGGCCTCAGCACTCGTGGACATCCGGGCGGAGCCCCAGAATAGGGGTCCGGCGGTGCCCCCAGCGTGGCCCAAGATGGCGACGGAGGCGTGGTACTTCCCCGCGCAGAGGGGGTCGGCCTGCTGCTTGCCAGCCGCCCCAAGGCTGACAGAGAGGCCCTGTGGAGTCCGCATCTCAGCCCCCAGGGAGAGGAAGAGGATCGCCCACTTTCCCAGCCCCTGCTTGGTCGCAGGTCGCACCGATGCCAAGAGAACCCGGGTGGCCGGCAGCAGCCAACGCTCCAATGGCTCCAGGGTCGGCACACAGCCACGGAAGACTGGTCGCAACAGACGGGGGAGGGCATGCAAGACCTCCACCACACTCAGCTCTAAGCGAATCGTCCGTCGTCCATCCTTACCGACTTGGAAGAAACCCATTATCCTCCGAAGGTCTCGCTGCCAAGTCCCCACCGTCATCCGCCGAGGCTATCTCCAACTGTTCACCAAAGAGTGTCTCAAGTTCTGCGCCTCCCAGCAGGAGGCCGAGGAGAAGGCGCTGAACGAGGAGAAGGTGGCTTACGACTGCAGCCCCAACAAGAACATGTACCTGAATCTGGTCCTGAACACCCTCAAGAGACTGAAGGGCCTGACCCCCAGCTCCATGCCGGGCCTCAGCAGGGCCGCCCTGTACAGCCGCCTCCAGGAGTTCCTGCTCACCCAGGACCAGCTCAAGGAGAACGGCTACCCCTTCCCGCACCCCGAGCGGCCCGGAGGCGCCGTCCTCTTCACTGGCCAGGGGAAGGGGCCCGGCGACTCCTCCTGCAGGGTCTGCTGCCGTTGTGGCACCGACTACCTGGTGTCCTCCTCGGGCCGCTGTCTACGCGACCAGTTGTGTTATTATCACTGGGGGCGGGTCCGCTCCAGCCAAGTGGCTGGAGGCCGGGTTAGCCAGTACACCTGCTGTGCAGCTGCTCCTGGCTCAGTGGGCTGCCAGGTGGCGAAGCAGCACGTGCGGGACGGCCGCAAGGAGAGCCTCCATGGCTTCGTGAAGACCTTCAAGAAAGAGTTTTCCACAGACGCTTATCCAGGAATCTACGCCTTGGACTGTGAGATGTGCTACACCACGCATGGCCTGGAGCTGACCCGCGTCACCGTGGTGGACGCCGACATGCAAGTGGTGTACGACACCTTCGTCAAGCCCGACAACGAGATCGTGGACTACAACACCAGGTTTTCCGGAGTGACCGAGGCCGACGTCGCCAAGACGAGCGTCACGTTGCCGGAAATCCAAGCCATCCTGCTGAGCTTTTTCAGCGCCCAAACCATCCTCATCGGGCACAGCCTGGAGAGCGATCTGCTGGCCCTCAAGCTGATCCACAGCACCGTGGTGGACACGGCCGTGCTCTTCCCGCACTACCTGGGTTTCCCCTACAAGCGTTCCCTCAGGAATCTCGCGGCCGACTACCTGGGACAGATCATCCAGGACAGCCAGGACGGCCACAACTCCAGCGAGGACGCAAACGCCTGCCTGCAGCTGGCGATGTGGAAGGTTCGACAGCGCGCCCAGATCCAGCCACGCCACCGGTCCGCCTCTCCCGCCGCCCTGGCCTGTCCTGAGCCCCAGGCCTCTTCCCAAACTGCCATCGATCCCGAGAGCTAGCCCTGTCCACCTCGCCGCAAAGCGAAAGAAACTGGAGCAGCCGGCGGCAGGAGAGGGCCAAAAGCCAAGACTAACCCCGACCCCGGACTCCCAGTCCCCCGGAGTCCCTGCCGCGGGCCGTCGTCCCTGTCCCCATCCCTCTGCCCCTCCCAGACCTCTGTCCTTCCACCAATGGGCTCCCCGAGGCCCCAGCCGCCACTCCCAGTCCCCGGAGACCCTGCCGCCGCCCCTGGCGCCTGTGCCCATCCCTCTGCCCCTCCCAGACCTCTGGCCTTCCACCACTAGCCTCCCCCAGCCCACCTGGACTTCCCCGGCCTCTGACAACAAGGCCAGCCCCCAGGCCCACCAGCCTCCTGATCGTCTTCGTTCTTGGGCCTCTTCCCCTTCTGTGGGGCTGTCTGAACCTCCCCTCCCCCACCCGATTTTTCCCCCGCCCCCGGGGCAGGCGCAGAATAAATGTCTGTATGAAGTTAAAAATTAAAAATAAAAAAAAAGCTAAAAACAACTCAAAGTCCTTTGCTTTTGAATGTGCGCTTACCTGGTTTTCTCTAGAGGCACCACTGTGAGGTGGCTCAAGCCCTTAGGCTCTGGAGTTAGACATCTGGGTTCCCATTCCAATTCCACCACTGACTAGCTTTGTCATATTGGACGCATAACTTTTTTGCGCTTCTACTTCTTGATCTTTCAAGTGTCATCAGAAGATAATTAGACACCCACACAATAGCAATGGGAGATTTTAACACCCCACCGTCAACATGAAACAGATCAACGAGACAGAAAGTTGAAAAGGATATCCAGGAACTGAACTTAGCTCTGCACCAAGCAGACCGAATAGACATCTACATTAACTCTCCACCCCAAATCAACAGAATATACATTCTTCTCAGCACCACATCACACTTATTCCAAAACTGACCACATAGTTGGAAGGAAAGCACTCCTCCGCAAATGCAAAAGAACAGAAATTACAACCAACTGTCTCTCAGACCCCAGGGCAGTCAAACTGGACCTCAGGATGAAGAAACTCACTCAAAACCGCTCAACTACACGGAAACGGAGCAATCTGCTCCTGAGTGACTACTGGGTACATAGCGAAATGAAGACAGAATAAAGATGTTCTTTGAAACCAATGAGAACAAAGACACAACATACCAGAATCTCTGGGATACATTGAAAGCAGTGTGTAGAGGGAAACGTAGCATTAAATGCCCACAAGAGAAAGCAGGAAAGATCTAAAATGGACACCCTCACGTCCCAATTCAAAGAACCAGGGAAGCAAGAGCAAACACAATGCCTGAATCAGTCAGTCAACTTCCAACAGGGCTCCAAGAGAGAATGAACCACCATGCCTCTTTAAATCCACGTTTCTATTTGGAATCTTCAATGAGAGATGAGACACTAAGCAGCTAGTTTTGGTGGAATGGCTGATTTTGTCAATGTTTTCGGTGTGTGAGTGTGTGTGTGTGTGTGTATGTATGGATAACTAAATTAAACTGATAATCTGGATGCTTACATTTCCATTCATTTAATTTGTGTATGTGAGCCCACGCACACGTATATACACACACACTAACACTTCCAGAACACTGACTTAGTGAAGAACTGGATTTCCAGTGTGTCAGACAAATTTCAGAAAGCGCTGAAGAAGGGCATTTCTGATGGATTTCACCGTTCCTGGAATTTTATTTTCCTTTATAACTTAGAGTTCTTCTCTGGAGATTTAATAGATAAAAGTCTTTTGCAGTGTACGTTATTTCATTTTATTTTTATAATTTATTTAAATTGTCATTTTAAATTGACAAATAAAAATGATATATATTTATGGTGTACAACATGATGTTTCATATATGTATACATTGTGGAATGACACAAAAATCAAGCTAATTAACACATTCGTTTCCTCACATACTGATTTTATGGTGATGAGAACATGTTTCAAATCTACTCTGATAGCACATTTCAAGTATACAGTACATAGTTACCCACTGTGGTTGCCGTGCTGTTCAACATATCTCTAGAACTATTCGTATCTGAAATTTTGTATCATTAGACTAACATCTCCCAATCCCTCCCCGGCCCCTGCCTCGGGTAAGCAGCGTTCTGCTCTCTACGACTCTGAGTTCCACTTTTTTACATTGCACATAGAAGTGAGATCGTGCAGTATTTGTATTTCTGTGTTTGCTTTTTAAAACTTTATGATGTATTGATGTATTTTTTCAGACAGTGTCGGAGTCTGTCACCAAGGCTGGAGTACAGTGACACAAACACGGCTCACCACGGCCTCCACCTCCCGGGGTCAAGAGATCCTCCCACTTCAGCCTCCTGAGTAGCTAGGACTACAGGCGTCCAACACCACACCTGGCTAATTTTTGTATTTTTTGTAGAGATGGTTGATCTCCAACTCCTGGGCTCAACTCTTCCTCCTCCCTTCTCCTCCCAAAGTCCTGGGATTACAGGCCTGAGCCACTGTGTCTGGCCTTTGCTTTATTTCACACAGTAGAACATCCTCTAGGCTCATTCATGTTGCTAATGATAAGATTTCTTTCTTTTTCAAGGCTGAATAGGATTCTATTGGATATATGTACCTATATAGATAGATAGATAGATAGATAGATAGATATACATTTATTATTATTGTTTTGGGGGGGATATGGTTTCGCTCGTGTTCCCCAGGCTGGAGTGCAGTGGCATGATTTCGGCTCACTACAACCTCTGCCTCCCAGGCTGAAGTGATTCTCCTGCCTCAGCTGAGATTAAAGGCATGTCCCATCATGTGCGGCCAATTTTGTGTTTCTAGGAGAGATGGGTTTTCACCATGTTGGCCAGGCTGGTCTCGAACTCCAACAATTCTACTTCAACTATTTATTGGATACAAATATTTATGTGTGAGAAACAAGATTTTCAAGAGTGAAAGATTTAAAAACGACTTAATTGTACATCAGTAAGAGGCTGGCTAACTAAATCAGAGTACGTTCATCCTTACAGAAGAATACTATGCAGCTAGAACAAAACCAAATGGAGGAAACTCTTCCAAATGGTAACTTGGAATGATGTTCAAGACTTATTGTAAAATAAGTTTACAGTAAGGTGTAAGGTACCTTATGGCAAAATTCTCTCAGAAATGTGTGTGTGTGGATTTCAAGTCATCCCAGTCCTAGAACATTGTGCTCTTTAGAGATGCCATACCTGTCTTTCCCTTTGTAATATCAAAGCAGTAATATCTTCTCTGGAGGCTTGTTGGGTGAATTGAATGGAAGAAAGTTAAGGAGGTACCAGAACCATTGCTGTTTCCCCTCCGTAGCCCTGCCACCCACTAAAGAAAGTTGGATGAGATTACTTAATGATTTCCCATTAAGTTGTATTTCCAAATATCATGATTACCATTTGAATGTAGTTGGTATGGAGCTTCGTGAGTGTGTGCTTCGTTTATTATGCATCACGTTCAGCTCCTTGTTATTTGCCTCCTAGTTATCATAGTAAAACTCTACTCCTCTACTCCGAGGAGCCCCTACCATCCGTATCGTCACTTTCCGGCCCAGCACTCTTCATGCTCGTTCGTTTAAAGCATTCTACATTGGGCAAATGAATCTTGGAAGGCAAAAGCTACTGAATTTAGCGAGTTTGTGGAGGCGTTCCCACCGATCAGCCAGGTGGAGTTCCACACACCCGATGACTGCACAACTCCTATAAGGCAGCAATATGCTGCAAACCCAGACGGCCACTCTTCTCACCCCTCGTCCCTTTGCTGTTCTGGATAATGAGGTCAATAGTCACCTAGGCAACTTGCAAAACTAACTGAAATGGAGAAAGGCCTTCCGGCTGGTGACTAGCCGAGGTCCACCTGGCCCCAATAAGCTGCTGAACAAGAAGGGCTGCCAGAAATTTCCCCCTAGGGAATTTGGTGGAGACGAAGACCTGCTCACTGGACAACGGTTCCTCCCAGGATAAACCCAAGCTGAAGAAGCGGGCTCTGAGCCACCCCCTTTCACCCTCCTTTTCCCCACCCTGGCCTGCTGAAGGTGCGCGTCAGGATGCGGACTACTGAGCCCTAAAGAAATAAGTCCTTCCACTTTGACCCCACGGAGGATTGCCTGCGCGGATCTTCAACGAGTCTACCAGTGTCTAGACACGGGAGCAGTTCTGTCTGGCACAGCAGCTCCCTCAAGGAAGACAAGAGTGAGGAGAAAGGAAACTCAAGTCTGACCATTCTGCCCTGGGAGACAAGAGGAGGATCTCATCTCTCATCTTTCCAAGCAAGGCAACGAGACTTTCTCTCATCTTTCCAAGCAAGGCAAGGAGACTTTTTCTCATGAGGAAACAAAAAGAAGTTGGAAGGAACGAAACCAGCCTGGAAGGTGAATTCCTAAGGATTGCCCATTGAAACTGACAAAATGGCCCTTGTTTGACGAGAGGAATGAGCAGAGGATTGATGTGGTCAAAAAGGACTCGAGTGAGACTTTCCCAGCATGTTTCTACCAAAGCTTTGTCTAAGTTTCGCAAAACACTCTCCTAATAAGCAGATGTTTGGCTCTTCAGAAAGTCAACATGCAAAATGCCTTGAGCGTCCCATAACACTGATGCCATGATGTTGCCTTTGGTCTGCCCTCCTTTTCCTTTGACTGGACCACTGCCATCTCTTGGTAGCCATCGCTTTGATGACGCTTTGTCTTCAGGATCATATTGGCAAAGCCATGTTCCAAATTCCGGTTACAATTTGTCAAACAGGTGCCCCAGGATCGTGATCCCTCCTGTTGAAAATTTCCACTGATAGCTCTCGTCCTCACTGCAGCTGATCTGGGCACAATGGTTTTCACAGCCACTGCAGGATTCATCTTCCACATCTTCTCATCTCTTCTTGAAACAAGCCATACCTCCGTAAAGAGTTGATTTCTTTGGGCTAGTGTCCTTAGAAGCTTTTCTTCAAACATCAATGATTTCTTCATTCTTCCACCCAAGCTTCACCGTCAATTGGATGTTTGCTCTTGCTGCAATTTTAGCGGAATTCAAGTTGCACTGATAGGAGGCCTTTTCAGTGGATGTCCCATCCTTCTTAGTGCCTCCAATGAGATCCAGTTCAGAAAGGTTGTAAGAAGTTAGTACATGTTTATTTTAGTGAAAACGAATTGAAATCCATGCATAGATTTCTCACCATGTACATTTTCTATGAACTTTCGGAAGACCCCCTGTACTGAATATTGCCCAAATCCTGGGAGAGAAATGGATGCGGTCCACTTCCTGTCTTCAGTTTGCCCACAGTGGAGGAGTGCACAGAGCAGGGAAAGGCAGCCCCAGAGAGAGGCATGCCCTCCAGCATGTAGCAGACTGCTGGCCCAGTCCTGGCTCCATGGGTTGCTGTGTGGGCCCAGCAAGCTGACCAACCTCCCTGAACCTTAATTTAATCCTAGGTAGCCCAATTCCACTCGCTATTATAGGACTGCTGTGCAGGGACAGTCAATTAACTTAAGAAAAGGAACCTAGCTCCAAGTTTGGCAACCGGGAATTCCAGTTGATTCCATGGGCGGACCCCCTGAGGAATTCCCAAGCTGAAGTCTCGTGGAAGATGAGGTTCAGTGTGACTAGACTGAAGCACCAATCCAATGAAGGGGAAGTCCCACCCACTCTGCATTGTGCCTGTATAAAGGTGAGGCGGGGCGGCCGCGCCACTCATTGAAGCCGCCAGTTGGGAGAGGAGCAGAGCCAGGCCGGTGCTCCCGAAGGCAGCAAGATGTTGCGAGCCACAGCTCCCTGCTGGTTCCCACCTGCATACCCAGAAGCTAAGAAGGTGGCCGAGGAGGCGGCCCACGAGGCAAGCCGCCATTTGGGAGAGGAGCAGAGCCAGGTCGGTGTTCCCGAAGGCAGCAAGATGTTGCGAGCCACAGCTCCCTGCTGGTTCCCACCTGCATGCCCAGAAGCCAAGAAGGTGGCCGAGGAGGCGGCCCTCGAGGCAAGCCGCCAGTTGGGAGAGGAGCAGAGCCAGGCCGGTGCTCCCGAAGGCAGCAAGATGTTGCGAGCCACAGCTCCCTGCTGGTTCCCACCTGCATACCCAGAAGCTAAGAAGGTGGCCGAGGAGGCGCCCCAGGAGGCAAGCCGCCATTTGGGAGTGGAGCAGAGCCAGGTCGGTGTTCCCGAAGGCAGCAAGATGTTGCGAGCCACAGCTCCCTGCTGGTTCCCTCCTGCATACCCAGAAGCCAAGAAGGTGGCCGAGGAGGCGGCCCTCGAGGCTCCAGAATTCCCACTGCCCTCTCATCAGCCTGCCCAGAGCTTCGGGCTCTGCGTGCCCCAGATGCACAACCAGGCCTCAGCACTCGTGGACATCCGGGCGGAGCCCCAGAATAGGGGTCCGGCGGTGCCCCCAGCGTGGCCCAAGATGGCGACGGAGGCGTGGTACTTCCCCGCGCAGAGGGGGTCGGCCTGCTGCTTGCCAGCCGCCCCAAGGCTGACAGAGAGGCCCTGTGGAGTCCGCATCTCAGCCCCCAGGGAGAGGAAGAGGATCGCCCACTTTCCCAGCCCCTGCTTGGTCGCAGGTCGCACCGATGCCAAGAGAACCCGGGTGGCCGGCAGCAGCCAACGCTCCAATGGCTCCAGGGTCGGCACACAGCCACGGAAGACTGGTCGCAACAGACGGGGGAGGGCATGCAAGACCTCCACCACACTCAGCTCTAAGCGAATCGTCCGTCGTCCATCCTTACCGACTTGGAAGAAACCCATTATCCTCCGAAGGTCTCGCTGCCAAGTCCCCACCGTCATCCGCCGAGGCTATCTCCAACTGTTCACCAAAGAGTGTCTCAAGTTCTGCGCCTCCCAGCAGGAGGCCGAGGAGAAGGCGCTGAACGAGGAGAAGGTGGCTTACGACTGCAGCCCCAACAAGAACATGTACCTGAATCTGGTCCTGAACACCCTCAAGAGACTGAAGGGCCTGACCCCCAGCTCCATGCCGGGCCTCAGCAGGGCCGCCCTGTACAGCCGCCTCCAGGAGTTCCTGCTCACCCAGGACCAGCTCAAGGAGAACGGCTACCCCTTCCCGCACCCCGAGCGGCCCGGAGGCGCCGTCCTCTTCACTGGCCAGGGGAAGGGGCCCGGCGACTCCTCCTGCAGGGTCTGCTGCCGTTGTGGCACCGACTACCTGGTGTCCTCCTCGGGCCGCTGTCTACGCGACCAGTTGTGTTATTATCACTGGGGGCGGGTCCGCTCCAGCCAAGTGGCTGGAGGCCGGGTTAGCCAGTACACCTGCTGTGCAGCTGCTCCTGGCTCAGTGGGCTGCCAGGTGGCGAAGCAGCACGTGCGGGACGGCCGCAAGGAGAGCCTCCATGGCTTCGTGAAGACCTTCAAGAAAGAGTTTTCCACAGACGCTTATCCAGGAATCTACGCCTTGGACTGTGAGATGTGCTACACCACGCATGGCCTGGAGCTGA
This sequence comes from Pongo pygmaeus, assembly GCF_028885625.2. Taxonomy (NCBI): domain Eukaryota; kingdom Metazoa; phylum Chordata; class Mammalia; order Primates; family Hominidae; genus Pongo; species Pongo pygmaeus. The sequence goes on from NC_072380.2 coordinate 54,983,213, forward strand.
CCCGCGTCACCGTGGTGGACGCCGACATGCAAGTGGTGTACGACACCTTCGTCAAGCCCGACAACGAGATCGTGGACTACAACACCAGGTTTTCCGGAGTGACCGAGGCCGACGTCGCCAAGACGAGCGTCACGTTGCCGGAAATCCAAGCCATCCTGCTGAGCTTTTTCAGCGCCCAAACCATCCTCATCGGGCACAGCCTGGAGAGCGATCTGCTGGCCCTCAAGCTGATCCACAGCACCGTGGTGGACACGGCCGTGCTCTTCCCGCACTACCTGGGTTTCCCCTACAAGCGTTCCCTCAGGAATCTCGCGGCCGACTACCTGGGACAGATCATCCAGGACAGCCAGGACGGCCACAACTCCAGCGAGGACGCAAACGCCTGCCTGCAGCTGGCGATGTGGAAGGTTCGACAGCGCGCCCAGATCCAGCCACGCCACCGGTCCGCCTCTCCCGCCGCCCTGGCCTGTCCTGAGCCCCAGGCCTCTTCCCAAACTGCCATCGATCCCGAGAGCTAGCCCTGTCCACCTCGCCGCAAAGCGAAAGAAACTGGAGCAGCCGGCGGCAGGAGAGGGCCAAAAGCCAAGACTAACCCCGACCCCGGACTCCCAGTCCCCCGGAGTCCCTGCCGCGGGCCGTCGTCCCTGTCCCCATCCCTCTGCCCCTCCCAGACCTCTGTCCTTCCACCAATGGGCTCCCCGAGGCCCCAGCCGCCACTCCCAGTCCCCGGAGACCCTGCCGCCGCCCCTGGCGCCTGTGCCCATCCCTCTGCCCCTCCCAGACCTCTGGCCTTCCACCACTAGCCTCCCCCAGCCCACCTGGACTTCCCCGGCCTCTGACAACAAGGCCAGCCCCCAGGCCCACCAGCCTCCTGATCGTCTTCGTTCTTGGGCCTCTTCCCCTTCTGTGGGGCTGTCTGAACCTCCCCTCCCCCACCCGATTTTTCCCCCGCCCCCGGGGCAGGCGCAGAATAAATGTCTGTATGAAGTTAAAAATTAAAAATAAAAAAAAAGCTAAAAACAACTCAAAGTCCTTTGCTTTTGAATGTGCGCTTACCTGGTTTTCTCTAGAGGCACCACTGTGAGGTGGCTCAAGCCCTTAGGCTCTGGAGTTAGACATCTGGGTTCCCATTCCAATTCCACCACTGACTAGCTTTGTCATATTGGACGCATAACTTTTTTGCGCTTCTACTTCTTGATCTTTCAAGTGTCATCAGAAGATAATTAGACACCCACACAATAGCAATGGGAGATTTTAACACCCCACCGTCAACATGAAACAGATCAACGAGACAGAAAGTTGAAAAGGATATCCAGGAACTGAACTTAGCTCTGCACCAAGCAGACCGAATAGACATCTACATTAACTCTCCACCCCAAATCAACAGAATATACATTCTTCTCAGCACCACATCACACTTATTCCAAAACTGACCACATAGTTGGAAGGAAAGCACTCCTCCGCAAATGCAAAAGAACAGAAATTACAACCAACTGTCTCTCAGACCCCAGGGCAGTCAAACTGGACCTCAGGATGAAGAAACTCACTCAAAACCGCTCAACTACACGGAAACGGAGCAATCTGCTCCTGAGTGACTACTGGGTACATAGCGAAATGAAGACAGAATAAAGATGTTCTTTGAAACCAATGAGAACAAAGACACAACATACCAGAATCTCTGGGATACATTGAAAGCAGTGTGTAGAGGGAAACGTAGCATTAAATGCCCACAAGAGAAAGCAGGAAAGATCTAAAATGGACACCCTCACGTCCCAATTCAAAGAACCAGGGAAGCAAGAGCAAACACAATGCCTGAATCAGTCAGTCAACTTCCAACAGGGCTCCAAGAGAGAATGAACCACCATGCCTCTTTAAATCCACGTTTCTATTTGGAATCTTCAATGAGAGATGAGACACTAAGCAGCTAGTTTTGGTGGAATGGCTGATTTTGTCAATGTTTTCGGTGTGTGAGTGTGTGTGTGTGTGTGTATGTATGGATAACTAAATTAAACTGATAATCTGGATGCTTACATTTCCATTCATTTAATTTGTGTATGTGAGCCCACGCACACGTATATACACACACACTAACACTTCCAGAACACTGACTTAGTGAAGAACTGGATTTCCAGTGTGTCAGACAAATTTCAGAAAGCGCTGAAGAAGGGCATTTCTGATGGATTTCACCGTTCCTGGAATTTTATTTTCCTTTATAACTTAGAGTTCTTCTCTGGAGATTTAATAGATAAAAGTCTTTTGCAGTGTACGTTATTTCATTTTATTTTTATAATTTATTTAAATTGTCATTTTAAATTGACAAATAAAAATGATATATATTTATGGTGTACAACATGATGTTTCATATATGTATACATTGTGGAATGACACAAAAATCAAGCTAATTAACACATTCGTTTCCTCACATACTGATTTTATGGTGATGAGAACATGTTTCAAATCTACTCTGATAGCACATTTCAAGTATACAGTACATAGTTACCCACTGTGGTTGCCGTGCTGTTCAACATATCTCTAGAACTATTCGTATCTGAAATTTTGTATCATTAGACTAACATCTCCCAATCCCTCCCCGGCCCCTGCCTCGGGTAAGCAGCGTTCTGCTCTCTACGACTCTGAGTTCCACTTTTTTACATTGCACATAGAAGTGAGATCGTGCAGTATTTGTATTTCTGTGTTTGCTTTTTAAAACTTTATGATGTATTGATGTATTTTTTCAGACAGTGTCGGAGTCTGTCACCAAGGCTGGAGTACAGTGACACAAACACGGCTCACCACGGCCTCCACCTCCCGGGGTCAAGAGATCCTCCCACTTCAGCCTCCTGAGTAGCTAGGACTACAGGCGTCCAACACCACACCTGGCTAATTTTTGTATTTTTTGTAGAGATGGTTGATCTCCAACTCCTGGGCTCAACTCTTCCTCCTCCCTTCTCCTCCCAAAGTCCTGGGATTACAGGCCTGAGCCACTGTGTCTGGCCTTTGCTTTATTTCACACAGTAGAACATCCTCTAGGCTCATTCATGTTGCTAATGATAAGATTTCTTTCTTTTTCAAGGCTGAATAGGATTCTATTGGATATATGTACCTATATAGATAGATAGATAGATAGATAGATATACATTTATTATTATTGTTTTGGGGGGGATATGGTTTCGCTCGTGTTCCCCAGGCTGGAGTGCAGTGGCATGATTTCGGCTCACTACAACCTCTGCCTCCCAGGCTGAAGTGATTCTCCTGCCTCAGCTGAGATTAAAGGCATGTCCCATCATGTGCGGCCAATTTTGTGTTTCTAGGAGAGATGGGTTTTCACCATGTTGGCCAGGCTGGTCTCGAACTCCAACAATTCTACTTCAACTATTTATTGGATACAAATATTTATGTGTGAGAAACAAGATTTTCAAGAGTGAAAGATTTAAAAACGACTTAATTGTACATCAGTAAGAGGCTGGCTAACTAAATCAGAGTACGTTCATCCTTACAGAAGAATACTATGCAGCTAGAACAAAACCAAATGGAGGAAACTCTTCCAAATGGTAACTTGGAATGATGTTCAAGACTTATTGTAAAATAAGTTTACAGTAAGGTGTAAGGTACCTTATGGCAAAATTCTCTCAGAAATGTGTGTGTGTGGATTTCAAGTCATCCCAGTCCTAGAACATTGTGCTCTTTAGAGATGCCATACCTGTCTTTCCCTTTGTAATATCAAAGCAGTAATATCTTCTCTGGAGGCTTGTTGGGTGAATTGAATGGAAGAAAGTTAAGGAGGTACCAGAACCATTGCTGTTTCCCCTCCGTAGCCCTGCCACCCACTAAAGAAAGTTGGATGAGATTACTTAATGATTTCCCATTAAGTTGTATTTCCAAATATCATGATTACCATTTGAATGTAGTTGGTATGGAGCTTCGTGAGTGTGTGCTTCGTTTATTATGCATCACGTTCAGCTCCTTGTTATTTGCCTCCTAGTTATCATAGTAAAACTCTACTCCTCTACTCCGAGGAGCCCCTACCATCCGTATCGTCACTTTCCGGCCCAGCACTCTTCATGCTCGTTCGTTTAAAGCATTCTACATTGGGCAAATGAATCTTGGAAGGCAAAAGCTACTGAATTTAGCGAGTTTGTGGAGGAGTTCCCACCGATCAGCCAGGTGGAGTTCCACACACCCGATGACTGCACAACTCCTATAAGGCAGCAATATGCTGCAAACCCAGACGGCCACTCTTCTCACCCCTCGTCCCTTTGCTGTTCTGGATAATGAGGTCAATAGTCACCTAGGCAACTTGCAAAACTAACTGAAATGGAGAAAGGCCTTCCGGCTGGTGACTAGCCGAGGTCCACCTGGCCCCAATAAGCTGCTGAACAAGAAGGGCTGCCAGAAATTTCCCCCTAGGGAATTTGGTGGAGACGAAGACCTGCTCACTGGACAACGGTTCCTCCCAGGATACCCCCAAGCTGAAGAAGCGGGCTCTGAGCCACCCCCTTTCACCCTCCTTTTCCCCACCCTGGCCTGCTGAAGGTGCGCGTCAGGATGCGGACTACTGAGCCCTAAAGAAATAAGTCCTTCCACTTTGACCCCACGGAGGATTGCCTGCGCGGATCTTCAACGAGTCTACCAGTGTCTAGACACGGGAGCAGTTCTGTCTGGCACAGCAGCTCCCTCAAGGAAGACAAGAGTGAGGAGAAAGGAAACTCAAGTCTGACCATTCTGTCCTGGGTGACAAGAGGAGGATCTCATCTCTCATCTTTCCAAGCAAGGCAACGAGACTTTCTCTCATCTTTCCAAGCAAGGCAAGGAGACTTTTTCTCATGAGGAAACAAAAAGAAGTTGGAAGGAACGAAACCAGCCTGGAAGGTGAATTCCTAAGGATTGCCCATTGAAACTGACAAAATGGCCCTTGTTTGACGAGAGGAATGAGCAGAGCATTGATGTGGTCAAAAAGGACTCGAGTGAGACTTTCCCAGCATGTTTCTACCAAAGCTTTGTCTAAGTTTCGCAAAACACTCTCCTAATAAGCAGATGTTTGGCTCTTCAGAAAGTCAACATGCAAAATGCCTTGAGCGTCCCATAACACTGATGCCATGATGTTGCCTTTGGTCTGCCCTCCTTTTCCTTTGACTGGACCACTGCCATCTCTTGGTAGCCATCGCTTTGATGACGCTTTGTCTTCAGGATCATATTGGCAAAGCCATGTTCCAAATTCCGGTTACAATTTGTCAAACAGGTGCCCCAGGATCGTGATCCCTCCTGTTGAAAATTTCCACTGATAGCTCTCGTCCTCACTGCAGCTGATCTGGGCACAATGGTTTTCACAGCCACTGCAGGATTCATCTTCCACATCTTCTCATCTCTTCTTGAAACAAGCCATACCTCCGTAAAGAGTTGATTTCTTTGGGCTAGTGTCCTTAGAAGCTTTTCTTCAAACATCAATGATTTCTTCATTCTTCCACCCAAGCTTCACCGTCAATTGGATGTTTGCTCTTGCTGCAATTTTAGCGGAATTCAAGTTGCACTGATAGGAGGCCTTTTCAGTGGATGTCTCATCCTTCTTAGTGCCTCCAATGAGATCCAGTTCAGAAAGGTTGTAAGAAGTTAGTACATGTTTATTTTAGTGAAAACGAATTGAAATCCATGCATAGATTTCTCACCATGTACATTTTCTATGAACTTTCGGAAGACCCCCTGTACTGAATATTGCCCAAATCCTGGGAGAGAAGTGGATGCGGTCCACTTCCTGTCTTCAGTTTGCCCACAGTGGAGGAGTGCACAGAGCAGGGAAAGGCAGCCCCAGAGAGAGGCATGCCCTCCAGCATGCAGCAGACTGCTGGCCCAGTCCTGGCTCCATGGGTTGCTGTGTGGGCCCAGCAAGCTGACCAACCTCCCTGAACCTTAATTTAATCCTAGGTAGCCCAATTCCACTCGCTATTATAGGACTGCTGTGCAGGGACAGTCAATTAACTTAAGAAAAGGAAACTGGCTCCAAGGTTGGCAACCGGGAATTCCAGTTGATTCCATGGGCGGACCCCCTGAGGAATTCCCAAGCTGAAGTCTCGTGGAAGATGAGGTTCAGTGTGACTAGACTGAAGCACCAATCCAATGAAGGGGAAGTCCCACCCACTCTGCCCTGTGCCTGTATAAAGGTGAGGCGGGGCGGCCGCGCCACTCATTGAAGCCGCCAGTTGGGAGAGGAGCAGAGCCAGGCCGGTGCTCCCGAAGGCAGCAAGATGTTGCGAGCCACAGCTCCCTGCTGGTTCCCACCTGCATACCCAGAAGCTAAGAAGGTGGCCAAGGAGGCGGCCCACGAGGCAAGCCGCCATTTGGGAGAGGAGCAGAGCCAGGTCGGTGTTCCCGAAGGCAGCAAGATGTTGCGAGCCACAGCTCCCTGCTGGTTCCCACCTGCATGCCCAGAAGCCAAGAAGGTGGCCGAGGAGGCGGCCCTCGAGGCAAGCCGCCAGTTGGGAGAGGAGCAGAGCCAGGCCGGTGCTCCCGAAGGCAGCAAGATGTTGCGAGCCACAGCTCCCTGCTGGTTCCCACCTGCATACCCAGAAGCTAAGAAGGTGGCCGAGGAGGCGCCCCACGAGGCAAGCCGCCATTTGGGAGTGGAGCAGAGCCAGGTCGGTGTTCCCGAAGGCAGCAAGATGTTGCGAGCCACAGCTCCCTGCTGGTTCCCTCCTGCATACCCAGAAGCCAAGAAGGTGGCCGAGGAGGCGGCCCTCGAGGCTCCAGAATTCCCACTGCCCTCTCATCAGCCTGCCCAGAGCTTCGGGCTCTGCGTGCCCCAGATGCACAACCAGGCCTCAGCACTCGTGGACATCCGGGCGGAGCCCCAGAATAGGGGTCCGGCGGTGCCCCCAGCGTGGCCCAAGATGGCGACGGAGGCGTGGTACTTCCCCGCGCAGAGGGGGTCGGCCTGCTGCTTGCCAGCCGCCCCAAGGCTGACAGAGAAGCCCTGTGGAGTCCGCATCTCAGCCCCCAGGGAGAGGAAGAGGATCGCCCACTTTCCCAGCCCCTGCTTGGTCGCAGGTCGCACCGATGCCAAGAGAACCCGGGTGGCCGGCAGCAGCCAACGCTCCAATGGCTCCAGGGTCGGCACACAGCCACGGAAGACTGGTCGCAACAGACGGGGGAGGGCATGCAAGACCTCCACCACACTCAGCTCTAAGCGAATCGTCCGTCGTCCATCCTTACCGACTTGGAAGAAACCCATTATCCTCCGAAGGTCTCGCTGCCAAGTCCCCACCGTCATCCGCCGAGGCTATCTCCAACTGTTCACCAAAGAGTGTCTCAAGTTCTGCGCCTCCCAGCAGGAGGCCGAGGAGAAGGCGCTGAACGAGGAGAAGGTGGCCTACGACTGCAGCCCCAACAAGAACATGTACCTGAATGTGGTCCTGAACACCCTCAAGAGACTGAAGGGCCTGACCCCCAGCTCCATGCCGGGCCTCAGCAGGGCCGCCCTGTACAGCCGCCTCCAGGAGTTCCTGCTCACCCAGGACCAGCTCAAGGAGAACGGCTACCCCTTCCCGCACCCCGAGCGGCCCGGAGGCGCCGTCCTCTTCACTGGCCAGGGGAAGGGGCCCGGCGACTCCTCCTGCAGGGTCTGCTGCCGTTGTGGCACCGACTACCTGGTGTCCTCCTCGGGCCGCTGTCTACGCGACCAGTTGTGTTATTATCACTGGGGGCGGGTCCGCTCCAGCCAAGTGGCTGGAGGCCGGGTTAGCCAGTACACCTGCTGTGCAGCGGCTCCTGGCTCAGTGGGCTGCCAGGTGGCGAAGCAGCACGTGCGGGACGGCCGCAAGGAGAGCCTCCATGGCTTCGTGAAGACCTTCAAGAAAGAGTTTTCCACAGACGCTTATCCAGGAATCTACGCCTTGGACTGTGAGATGTGCTACACCACGCATGGCCTGGAGCTGACCCGCGTCACCGTGGTGGACGCCGACATGCAAGTGGTGTACGACACCTTCGTCAAGCCCGACAACGAGATCGTGGACTACAACACCAGGTTTTCCGGAGTGACCGAGGCCGACGTCGCCAAGACGAGCGTCACGTTGCCCGAAGTCCAAGCCATCCTGCTGAGCTTTTTCAGCGCCCAAACCATCCTCATCGGGCACAGCCTGGAGAGCGATCTGCTGGCCCTCAAGCTGATCCACAGCACCGTGGTGGACACGGCCGTGCTCTTCCCGCACTACCTGGGTTTCCCCTACAAGCGTTCCCTCAGGAATCTCGCGGCCGACTACCTGGGACAGATCATCCAGGACAGCCAGGACGGCCACAACTCCAGCGAGGACGCAAACGCCTGCCTGCAGCTGGCGATGTGGAAGGTTCGACAGCGCGCCCAGATCCAGCCACGCCACCGGTCCGCCTCTCCCGCCGCCCTGGCCTGTCCTGAGCCCCAGGCCTCTTCCCAAACTGCCATCGATCCCGAGAGCTAGCCCTGTCCACCTCGCCGCAAAGCGAAAGAAACTGGAGCAGCCGGCGGCAGGAGAGGGCCAAAAGCCAAGACTAACCCCGACCCCGGACTCCCAGTCCCCCGGAGTCCCTGCCGCGGGCCGTCGTCCCTGTCCCCATCCCTCTGCCCCTCCCAGACCTCTGTCCTTCCACCAATGGGCTCCCCGAGGCCCCAGCCGCCACTCCCAGTCCCCGGAGACCCTGCCGCCGCCCCTGGCGCCTGTGCCCATCCCTCTGCCCCTCCCAGACCTCTGGCCTTCCACCACTAGCCTCCCCCAGCCCACCTGGACTTCCCCGGCCTCTGACAACAAGGCCAGCCCCCAGGCCCACCAGCCTCCTGATCGTCTTCGTTCTTGGGCCTCTTCCCCTTCTGTGGGGCTGTCTGAACCTCCCCTCCCCCACCCGATTTTTCCCCCGCCCCCGGGGCAGGCGCAGAATAAATGTCTGTATGAAGTTAAAAATTAAAAATAAAAAAAAAGCTAAAAACAACTCAAAGTCCTTTGCTTTTGAATGTGCGCTTACCTGGTTTTCTCTAGAGGCACCACTGTGAGGTGGCTCAAGCCCTTAGGCTCTGGAGTTAGACATCTGGGTTCCCATTCCAATTCCACCACTGACTAGCTTTGTCATATTGGACGCATAACTTTTTTGCGCTTCTACTTCTTGATCTTTCAAGTGTCATCAGAAGATAATTAGACACCCACACAATAGCAATGGGAGATTTTAACACCCCACCGTCAACATGAAACAGATCAACGAGACAGAAAGTTGAAAAGGATATCCAGGAACTGAACTTAGCTCTGCACCAAGCAGACCGAATAGACATCTACATTAACTCTCCACCCCAAATCAACAGAATATACATTCTTCTCAGCACCACATCACACTTATTCCAAAACTGACCACATAGTTGGAAGGAAAGCACTCCTCCGCAAATGCAAAAGAACAGAAATTACAACCAACTGTCTCTCAGACCCCAGGGCAGTCAAACTGGACCTCAGGATGAAGAAACTCACTCAAAACCGCTCAACTACACGGAAACGGAGCAATCTGCTCCTGAGTGACTACTGGGTACATAGCGAAATGAAGACAGAATAAAGATGTTCTTTGAAACCAATGAGAACAAAGACACAACATACCAGAATCTCTGGGATACATTGAAAGCAGTGTGTAGAGGGAAACGTAGCATTAAATGCCCACAAGAGAAAGCAGGAAAGATCTAAAATGGACACCCTCACGTCCCAATTCAAAGAACCAGGGAAGCAAGAGCAAACACAATGCCTGAATCAGTCAGTCAACTTCCAACAGGGCTGCAAGAGAGAATGAACCACCATGCCTCTTTAAATCCACGTTTCTATTTGGAATCTTCAATGAGAGATGAGACACTAAGCAGCTAGTTTTGGTGGAATGGCTGATTTTGTCAATGTTTTCGGTGTGTGAGTGTGTGTGTGTGTGTGTATGTATGGATAACTAAATTAAACTGATAATCTGGATGCTTACATTTCCATTCATTTAATTTGTGTATGTGAGCCCACGCACACGTATATACACACACACTAACACTTCCAGAACACTGACTTAGTGAAGAACTGGATTTCCAGTGTGTCAGACAAATTTCAGAAAGCGCTGAAGAAGGGCATTTCTGATGGATTTCACCGTTCCTGGAATTTTATTTTCCTTTATAACTTAGAGTTCTTCTCTGGAGATTTAATAGATAAAAGTCTTTTGCAGTGTACGTTATTTCATTGTATTTTTATAATTTATTTAAATTGTCATTTTAAATTGACAAATAAAAATGATAGATATTTATGGTGTACAACATGATGTTTCATATATGTATACATTGTGGAATGACACAAAAATCAAGCTAATTAACACATTCGTTTCCTCACATACTGATTTTATGGTGATGAGAACATGTTTCAAATCTACTCTGATAGCACATTTCAAGTATACAGTACATAGTTACCCACTGTGGTTGCCGTGCTGTTCAACATATCTCTAGAACTATTCGTATCTGAAATTTTGTATCATTAGACTAACATCTCCCAATCCCTCCCCGGCCCCTGCCTCGGGTAAGCAGCGTTCTGCTCTCTACGACTCTGAGTTCCACTTTTTTACATTGCACATAGAAGTGAGATCGTGCAGTATTTGTATTTCTGTGTTTGCTTTTTAAAACTTTATGATGTATTGATGTATTTTTTCAGACAGTGTCGGAGTCTGTCACCAAGGCTGGAGTACAGTGACACAAACACGGCTCACCACGGCCTCCACCTCCCGGGGTCAAGAGATCCTCCCACTTCAGCCTCCTGAGTAGCTAGGACTACAGGCGTCCAACACCACACCTGGCTAATTTTTGTATTTTTTGTAGAGATGGTTGATCTCCAACTCCTGGGCTCAACTCTTCCTCCTCCCTTCTCCTCCCAAAGTCCTGGGATTACAGGCCTGAGCCACTGTGTCTGGCCTTTGCTTTATTTCACACAGTAGAACATCCTCTAGGCTCATTCATGTTGCTAATGATAAGATTTCTTTCTTTTTCAAGGCTGAATAGGATTCTATTGGATATATGTACCTATATAGATAGATAGATAGATAGATATACATTTATTATTATTGTTTTGGGGGGGATATGGTTTCGCTCGTGTTCCCCAGGCTGGAGTGCAGTGGCATGATTTCGGCTCACTACAACCTCTGCCTCCCAGGCTGAAGTGATTCTCCTGCCTCAGCTGAGATTAAAGGCATGTCCCATCATGTGCGGCCAATTTTGTGTTTCTAGGAGAGATGGGTTTTCACCATGTTGGCCAGGCTGGTCTCGAACTCCAACAATTCTACTTCAACTATTTCTTGGATACAAATATTTATGTGTGAGAAACAAGATTTTCAAGAGTGAAAGATTTAAAAACGACTTAATTGTACATCAGTAAGAGGCTGGCTAACTAAATCAGAGTACGTTCATCCTTACAGAAGAATACTATGCAGCTAGAACAAAACCAAATGGAGGAAACTCTTCCAAATGGTAACTTGGAATGATGTTCAAGACTTATTGTAAAATAAGTTTACAGTAAGGTGTAAGGTACCTTATGGCAAAATCCTCTCAGAAATGTGTGTGTGTGGATTTCAAGTCATCCCAGTCCTAGAACATTGTGCTCTTTAGAGATGCCATACCTGTCTTTCCCTTTGTAATATCAAAGCAGTAATATCTTCTCTGGAGGCTTGTTGGGTGAATTGAATGGAAGAAAGTTAAGGAGGTACCAGAACCATTGCTGTTTCCCCTCCGTAGCCCTGCCACCCACTAAAGAAAGTTGGATGAGATTACTTAATGATTTCCCATTAAGTTGTATTTCCAAATATCATGATTACCATTTGAATGTAGTTGGTATGGAGCTTCGTGAGTGTGTGCTTCGTTTATTATGCATCACGTTCAGCTCCTTGTTATTTGCCTCCTAGTTATCATAGTAAAACTCTACTCCTCTACTCCGAGGAGCCCCTACCATCCGTATCGTCACTTTCCGGCCCAGCACTCTTCATGCTCGTTCGTTTAAAGCATTCTACATTGGGCAAATGAATCTTGGAAGGCAAAAGCTACTGAATTTAGCGAGTTTGTGGAGGAGTTCCCACCGATCAGCCAGGTGGAGTTCCACACACCCGATGACTGCACAACTCCTATAAGGCAGCAATATGCTGCAAACCCAGACGGCCACTCTTCTCACCCCTCGTCCCTTTGCTGTTCTGGATAATGAGGTCAATAGTCACCTAGGCAACTTGCAAAACTAACTGAAATGGAGAAAGGCCTTCCGGCTGGTGACTAGCCGAGGTCCACCTGGCCCCAATAAGCTGCTGAACAAGAAGGGCTGCCAGAAATTTCCCCCTAGGGAATTTGGTGGAGACGAAGACCTGCTCACTGGACAACGGTTCCTCCCAGGATACCCCCAAGCTGAAGAAGCGGGCTCTGAGCCACCCCCTTTCACCCTCCTTTTCCCCACCCTGGCCTGCTGAAGGTGCGCGTCAGGATGCGGACTACTGAGCCCTAAAGAAATAAGTCCTTCCACTTTGACCCCACGGAGGATTGCCTGCGCGGATCTTCAACGAGTCTACCAGTGTCTAGACACGGGAGCAGTTCTGTCTGGCACAGCAGCTCCCTCAAGGAAGACAAGAGTGAGGAGAAAGGAAACTCAAGTCTGACCATTCTGTCCTGGGTGACAAGAGGAGGATCTCATCTCTCATCTTTCCAAGCAAGGCAACGAGACTTTCTCTCATCTTTCCAAGCAAGGCAAGGAGACTTTTTCTCATGAGGAAACAAAAAGAAGTTGGAAGGAACGAAACCAGCCTGGAAGGTGAATTCCTAAGGATTGCCCATTGAAACTGACAAAATGGCCCTTGTTTGACGAGAGGAATGAGCAGAGCATTGATGTGGTCAAAAAGGACTCGAGTGAGACTTTCCCAGCATGTTTCTACCAAAGCTTTGTCTAAGTTTCGCAAAACACTCTCCTAATAAGCAGATGTTTGGCTCTTCAGAAAGTCAACATGCAAAATGCCTTGAGCGTCCCATAACACTGATGCCATGATGTTGCCTTTGGTCTGCCCTCCTTTTCCTTTGACTGGACCACTGCCATCTCTTGGTAGCCATCGCTTTGATGACGCTTTGTCTTCAGGATCATATTGGCAAAGCCATGTTCCAAATTCCGGTTACAATTTGTCAAACAGGTGCCCCAGGATCGTGATCCCTCCTGTTGAAAATTTCCACTGATAGCTCTCGTCCTCACTGCAGCTGATCTGGGCACAATGGTTTTCACAGCCACTGCAGGATTCATCTTCCACATCTTCTCATCTCTTCTTGAAACAAGCCATACCTCCGTAAAGAGTTGATTTCTTTGGGCTAGTGTCCTTAGAAGCTTTTCTTCAAACATCAATGATTTCTTCATTCTTCCACCCAAGCTTCACCGTCAATTGGATGTTTGCTCTTGCTGCAATTTTAGCGGAATTCAAGTTGCACTGATAGGAGGCCTTTTCAGTGGATGTCTCATCCTTCTTAGTGCCTCCAATGAGATCCAGTTCAGAAAGGTTGTAAGAAGTTAGTACATGTTTATTTTAGTGAAAACGAATTGAAATCCATGCATAGATTTCTCACCATGTACATTTTCTATGAACTTTCGGAAGACCCCCTGTACTGAATATTGCCCAAATCCTGGGAGAGAAGTGGATGCGGTCCACTTCCTGTCTTCAGTTTGCCCACAGTGGAGGAGTGCACAGAGCAGGGAAAGGCAACCCCAGAGAGAGGCATGCCCTCCAGCATGCAGCAGACTGCTGGCCCAGTCCTGGCTCCATGGGTTGCTGTGTGGGCCCAGCAAGCTGACCAACCTCCCTGAACCTTAATTTAATCCTAGGTAGCCCAATTCCACTCGCTATTATAGGACTGCTGTGCAGGGACAGTCAATTAACTTAAGAAAAGGAAACTGGCTCCAAGGTTGGCAACCGGGAATTCCAGTTGATTCCATGGGCGGACCCCCTGAGGAATTCCCAAGCTGAAGTCTCGTGGAAGATGAGGTTCAGTGTGACTAGACTGAAGCACCAATCCAATGAAGGGGAAGTCCCACCCACTCTGCCCTGTGCCTGTATAAAGGTGAGGCGGGGCGGCCGCGCCACTCATTGAAGCCGCCAGTTGGGAGAGGAGCAGAGCCAGGCCGGTGCTCCCGAAGGCAGCAAGATGTTGCGAGCCACAGCTCCCTGCTGGTTCCCACCTGCATACCCAGAAGCTAAGAAGGTGGCCGAGGAGGCGGCCCACGAGGCAAGCCGCCATTTGGGAGAGGAGCAGAGCCAGGTCGGTGTTCCCGAAGGCAGCAAGATGTTGCGAGCCACAGCTCCCTGCTGGTTCCCACCTGCATGCCCAGAAGCCAAGAAGGTGGCCGAGGAGGCGGCCCTCGAGGCAAGCCGCCAGTTGGGAGAGGAGCAGAGCCAGGCCGGTGCTCCCGAAGGCAGCAAGATGTTGCGAGCCACAGCTCCCTGCTGGTTCCCACCTGCATACCCAGAAGCTAAGAAGGTGGCCGAGGAGGCGCCCCACGAGGCAAGCTGCCATTTGGGAGTGGAGCAGAGCCAGGTCGGTGTTCCCGAAGGCAGCAAGATGTTGCGAGCCACAGCTCCCTGCTGGTTCCCTCCTGCATACCCAGAAGCCAAGAAGGTGGCCGAGGAGGCGGCCCTCGAGGCTCCAGAATTCCCACTGCCCTCTCATCAGCCTGCCCAGAGCTTCGGGCTCTGCGTGCCCCAGATGCACAACCAGGCCTCAGCACTCGTGGACATCCGGGCGGAGCCCCAGAATAGGGGTCCGGCGGTGCCCCCAGCGTGGCCCAAGATGGCGACGGAGGCGTGGTACTTCCCCGCGCAGAGGGGGTCGGCCTGCTGCTTGCCAGCCGCCCCAAGGCTGACAGAGAGGCCCTGTGGAGTCCGCATCTCAGCCCCCAGGGAGAGGAAGAGGATCGCCCACTTTCCCAGCCCCTGCTTGGTCGCAGGTCGCACCGATGCCAAGAGAACCCGGGTGGCCGGCAGCAGCCAACGCTCCAATGGCTCCAGGGTCGGCACACAGCCACGGAAGACTGGTCGCAACAGACGGGGGAGGGCATGCAAGACCTCCACCACACTCAGCTCTAAGCGAATCGTCCGTCGTCCATCCTTACCGACTTGGAAGAAACCCATTATCCTCCGAAGGTCTCGCTGCCAAGTCCCCACCGTCATCCGCCGAGGCTATCTCCAACTGTTCACCAAAGAGTGTCTCAAGTTCTGCGCCTCCCAGCAGGAGGCCGAGGAGAAGGCGCTGAACGAGGAGAAGGTGGCCTACGACTGCAGCCCCAACAAGAACATGTACCTGAATGTGGTCCTGAACACCCTCAAGAGACTGAAGGGCCTGACCCCCAGCTCCATGCCGGGCCTCAGCAGGGCCGCCCTGTACAGCCGCCTCCAGGAGTTCCTGCTCACCCAGGACCAGCTCAAGGAGAACGGCTACCCCTTCCCGCACCCCGAGCGGCCCGGAGGCGCCGTCCTCTTCACTGGCCAGGGGAAGGGGCCCGGCGACTCCTCCTGCAGGGTCTGCTGCCGTTGTGGCACCGACTACCTGGTGTCCTCCTCGGGCCGCTGTCTACGCGACCAGTTGTGTTATTATCACTGGGGGCGGGTCCGCTCCAGCCAAGTGGCTGGAGGCCGGGTTAGCCAGTACACCTGCTGTGCAGCGGCTCCTGGCTCAGTGGGCTGCCAGGTGGTGAAGCAGCACGTGCGGGACGGCCGCAAGGAGAGCCTCCATGGCTTCGTGAAGACCTTCAAGAAAGAGTTTTCCACAGACGCTTATCCAGGAATCTACGCCTTGGACTGTGAGATGTGCTACACCACGCATGGCCTGGAGCTGACCCGCGTCACCGTGGTGGACGCCGACATGCAAGTGGTGTACGACACCTTCGTCAAGCCCGACAACGAGATCGTGGACTACAACACCAGGTTTTCCGGAGTGACCGAGGCCGACGTCGCCAAGACGAGCGTCACGTTGCCCGAAGTCCAAGCCATCCTGCTGAGCTTTTTCAGCGCCCAAACCATCCTCATCGGGCACAGCCTGGAGAGCGATCTGCTGGCCCTCAAGCTGATCCACAGCACCGTGGTGGACACGGCCGTGCTCTTCCCGCACTACCTGGGTTTCCCCTACAAGCGTTCCCTCAGGAATCTCGCGGCCGACTACCTGGGACAGATCATCCAGGACAGCCAGGACGGCCACAACTCCAGCGAGGACGCAAACGCCTGCCTGCAGCTGGCGATGTGGAAGGTTCGACAGCGCGCCCAGATCCAGCCACGCCACCGGTCCGCCTCTCCCGCCGCCCTGGCCTGTCCTGAGCCCCAGGCCTCTTCCCAAACTGCCATCGATCCCGAGAGCTAGCCCTGTCCACCTCGCCGCAAAGCGAAAGAAACTGGAGCAGCCGGCGGCAGGAGAGGGCCAAAAGCCAAGACTAACCCCGACCCCGGACTCCCAGTCCCCCGGAGTCCCTGCCGCGGGCCGTCGTCCCTGTCCCCATCCCTCTGCCCCTCCCAGACCTCTGTCCTTCCACCAATGGGCTCCCCGAGGCCCCAGCCGCCACTCCCAGTCCCCGGAGACCCTGCCGCCGCCCCTGGCGCCTGTGCCCATCCCTCTGCCCCTCCCAGACTTCTGGCCTTCCACCACTAGCCTCCCCCAGCCCACCTGGACTTCCCCGGCCTCTGACAACAAGGCCAGCCCCCAGGCCCACCAGCCTCCTGATCGTCTTCGTTCTTGGGCCTCTTCCCCTTCTGTGGGGCTGTCTGAACCTCCCCTCCCCCACCCGATTTTTCCCCCGCCCCCGGGGCAGGCGCAGAATAAATGTCTGTATGAAGTTAAAAATTAAAAATAAAAAAAAAGCTAAAAACAACTCAAAGTCCTTTGCTTTTGAATGTGCGCTTACCTGGTTTTCTCTAGAGGCACCACTGTGAGGTGGCTCAAGCCCTTAGGCTCAGGAGTTAGACATCTGGGTTCCCATTCCAATTCCACCACTGACTAGCTTTGTCATATTGGACGCATAACCTTTTTGCGCTTCTACTTCTTGATCTTTCAAGTGTCATCAGAAGATAATTAGACACCCACACAATAGCAATGGGAGATTTTAACACCCCACCGTCAACATGAAACAGATCAACGAGACAGAAAGTTGAAAAGGATATCCAGGAACTGAACTTAGCTCTGCACCAAGCAGACCGAATAGACATCTACATTAACTCTCCACCCCAAATCAACAGAATATACATTCTTCTCAGCACCACATCACACTTATTCCAAAACTGACCACATAGTTGGAAGGAAAGCACTCCTCCGCAAATGCAAAAGAACAGAAATTACAACCAACTGTCTCTCAGACCCCAGGGCAGTCAAACTGGACCTCAGGATGAAGAAACTCACTCAAAACCGCTCAACTACACGGAAACGGAGCAATCTGCTCCTGAGTGACTACTGGGTACATAGCGAAATGAAGACAGAATAAAGATGTTCTTTGAAACCAATGAGAACAAAGACACAACATACCAGAATCTCTGGGATACATTGAAAGCAGTGTGTAGAGGGAAACGTAGCATTAAATGCCCACAAGAGAAAGCAGGAAAGATCTAAAATGGACACCCTCACGTCCCAATTCAAAGAACCAGGGAAGCAAGAGCAAACACAATGCCTGAATCAGTCAGTCAACTTCCAACAGGGCTCCAAGAGAGAATGAACCACCATGCCTCTTTAAATCCACGTTTCTATTTGGAATCTTCAATGAGAGATGAGACACTAAGCACCTAGTTTTGGTGGAATGGCTGATTTTGTCAATGTTTTCGGTGTGTGAGTGTGTGTGTGTGTGTGTATGTATGGATAACTAAATTAAACTGATAATCTGGATGCTTACATTTCCATTCATTTAATTTGTGTATGTGAGCCCACGCACACGTATATACACACACACTAACACTTCCAGAACACTGACTTAGTGAAGAACTGGATTTCCAGTGTGTCAGACAAATTTCAGAAAGCGCTGAAGAAGGGCATTTCTGATGGATTTCACCGTTCCTGGAATTTTATTTTCCTTTATAACTTAGAGTTCTTCTCTGGAGATTTAATAGATAAAAGTCTTTTGCAGTGTACGTTATTTCATTTTATTTTTATAATTTATTTAAATTGTCATTTGAAATTGACAAATAAAAATGATATATATTTATGGTGTACAACATGATGTTTCATATATGTATACATTGTGGAATGACACAAAAATCAAGCTAATTAACACATTCGTTTCCTCACATACTGATTTTATGGTGATGAGAACATGTTTCAAATCTACTCTGATAGCACATTTCAAGTATACAGTACATAGTTACCCACTGTGGTTGCCGTGCTGTTCAACATATCTCTAGAACTATTCGTATCTGAAATTTTGTATCATTAGACTAACATCTCCCAATCCCTCCCCGGCCCCTGCCTCGGGTAAGCAGCGTTCTGCTCTCTACGACTCTGAGTTCCACTTTTTTACATTGCACATAGAAGTGAGATCGTGCAGTATTTGTATTTCTGTGTTTGCTTTTTAAAACTTTATGATGTATTGATGTATTTTTTCAGACAGTGTCGGAGTCTGTCACCAAGGCTGGAGTACAGTGACACAAACACGGCTCACCACGGCCTCCACCTCCCGGGGTCAAGAGATCCTCCCACTTCAGCCTCCTGAGTAGCTAGGACTACAGGCGTCCAACACCACACCTGGCTAATTTTTGTATTTTTTGTAGAGATGGTTGATCTCCAACTCCAGGACTCAACTCTTCCTCCTCCCTTCTCCTCCCAAAGTCCTGGGATTACAGGCCTGAGCCACTGTGTCTGGCCTTTGCTTTATTTCACACAGTAGAACATCCTCTAGGCTCATTCATGTTGCTAATGATAAGATTTCTTTCTTTTTCAAGGCTGAATAGGATTCTATTGGATATATGTACCTATATAGATAGAGAGATAGATAGATATACATTTATTATTATTGTTTTGGGGGGGATATGGTTTCGCTCGTGTTCCCCAGGCTGGAGTGCAGTGGCATGATTTCGGCTCACTACAACCTCTGCCTCCCAGGCTGAAGTGATTCTCCTGCCTCAGTTGAGATTAAAGGCATGTCCCATCATGTGCGGCCAATTTTGTGTTTCTAGGAGAGATGGGTTTTCACCATGTTGGCCAGGCTGGTCTCGAACTCCAACAATTCTACTTCAACTATTTATTGGATACAAATATTTATGTGTGAGAAACAAGATTTTCAAGAGTGAAAGATTTAAAAACGACTTAATTGTACATCAGTAAGAGGCTGGCTAACTAAATCAGAGTACGTTCATCCTTACAGAAGAATACTATGCAGCTAGAACAAAACCAAATGGAGGAAACTCTTCCAAATGGTAACTTGGAATGATGTTCAAGACTTATTGTAAAATAAGTTTACAGTAAGGTGTAAGGTACCTTATGGCAAAATTCTCTCAGAAATGTGTGTGTGTGGATTTCAAGTCATCCCAGTCCTAGAACATTGTGCTCTTTAGAGATGCCATACCTGTCTTTCCCTTTGTAATATCAAAGCAGTAATATCTTCTCTGGAGGCTTGTTGGGTGAATTGAATGGAAGAAAGTTAAGGAGGTACCAGAACCATTGCTGTTTCCCCTCCGTAGCCCTGCCACCCACTAAAGAAAGTTGGATGAGATTACTTAATGATTTCCCATTAAGTTGTATTTCCAAATATCATGATTACCATTTGAATGTAGTTGGTATGGAGCTTCGTGAGTGTGTGCTTCGTTTATTATGCATCACGTTCAGCTCCTTGTTATTTGCCTCCTAGTTATCATAGTAAAACTCTACTCCTCTACTCCGAGGAGCCCCTACCATCCGTATCGTCACTTTCCGGCCCAGCACTCTTTATGCTCGTTCGTTTAAAGCATTCTACATTGGGCAAATGAATCTTGGAAGGCAAAAGCTACTGAATTTAGCGAGTTTGTGGAGGCGTTCCCACCGATCAGCCAGGTGGAGTTCCACACACCCGATGACTGCACAACTCCTATAAGGCAGCAATATGCTGCAAACCCAGACGGCCACTCTTCTCACCCCTCGTCCCTTTGCTGTTCTGGATAATGAGGTCAATAGTCACCTAGGCAACTTGCAAAACTAACTGAAATGGAGAAAGGCCTTCCGGCTGGTGACTAGCCGAGGTCCACCTGGCCCCAATAAGCTGCTGAACAAGAAGGGCTGCCAGAAATTTCCCCCTAGGGAATTTGGTGGAGACGAAGACCTGCTCACTGGACAACGGTTCCTCCCAGGATACCCCCAAGCTGAAGAAGCGGGCTCTGAGCCACCCCCTTTCACCCTCCTTTTCCCCACCCTGGCCTGCTGAAGGTGCGCGTCAGGATGCGGACTACTGAGCCCTAAAGAAATAAGTCCTTCCACTTTGACCCCACGGAGGATTGCCTGTGCGGATCTTCAACGAGTCTACCAGTGTCTAGACACGGGAGCAGTTCTGTCTGGCACAGCAGCTCCCTCAAGGAAGACAAGAGTGAGGAGAAAGGAAACTCAAGTCTGACCATTCTGTCCTGGGAGACAAGAGGAGGATCTCATCTCTCATCTTTCCAAGCAAGGCAACGAGACTTTCTCTCATCTTTCCAAGCAAGGCAAGGAGACTTTTTCTCATGAGGAAACAAAAAGAAGTTGGAAGGAACGAAACCAGCCTGGAAGGTGAATTCCTAAGGATTGCCCATTGAAACTGACAAAATGGCCCTTGTTTGACGAGAGGAATGAGCAGAGGATTGATGTGGTCAAAAAGGACTCGAGTGAGACTTTCCCAGCATGTTTCTACCAAAGCTTTGTCTAAGTTTCGCAAAACACTCTCCTAATAAGCAGATGTTTGGCTCTTCAGAAAGTCAACATGCAAAATGCCTTGAGCGTCCCATAACACTGATGCCATGATGTTGCCTTTGGTCTGCCCTCCTTTTCCTTTGACTGGACCACTGCCACCTCTTGGTAGCCATCGCTTTGATGACGCTTTGTCTTCAGGATCATATTGGCAAAGCCATGTTCCAAATTCCGGTTACAATTTGTCAAACAGGTGCCCCAGGATCGTGATCCCTCCTGTTGAAAATTTCCACTGATAGCTCTCGTCCTCACTGCAGCTGATCTGGGCACAATGGTTTTCACAGCCACTGCAGGATTCATCTTCCACATCTTCTCATCTCTTCTTGAAACAAGCCATACCTCCGTAAAGAGTTGATTTCTTTGGGCTAGTGTCCTTAGAAGCTTTTCTTCAAACATCAATGATTTCTTCATTCTTCCACCCAAGCTTCACCGTCAATTGGATGTTTGCTCTTGCTGCAATTTTAGCGGAATTCAAGTTGCACTGATAGGAGGCCTTTTCAGTGGATGTCCCATCCTTCTTAGTGCCTCCAATGAGATCCAGTTCAGAAAGGTTGTAAGAAGTTAGTACATGTTTATTTTAGTGAAAACGAATTGAAATCCATGCATAGATTTCTCACCATGTACATTTTCTATGAACTTTCGGAAGACCCCCTGTACTGAATATTGCCCAAATCCTGGGAGAGAAGTGGATGCGGTCCACTTCCTGTCTTCAGTTTGCCCACAGTGGAGGAGTGCACAGAGCAGGGAAAGGCAGCCCCAGAGAGAGGCATGCCCTCCAGCATGTAGCAGACTGCTGGCCCAGTCCTGGCTCCATGGGTTGCTGTGTGGGCCCAGCAAGCTGACCAACCTCCCTGAACCTTAATTTAATCCTAGGTAGCCCAATTCCACTCGCTATTATAGGACTGCTGTGCAGGGACAGTCAATTAACTTAAGAAAAGGAACCTAGCTCCAAGTTTGGCAACCGGGAATTCCAGTTGATTCCATGGGCGGACCCCCTGAGGAATTCCCAAGCTGAAGTCTCGTGGAAGATGAGGTTCAGTGTGACTAGACTGAAGCACCAATCCAATGAAGGGGAAGTCCCACCCACTCTGCCCTGTGCCTGTATAAAGGTGAGGCGGGGCGGCCGCGCCACTCATTGAAGCCGCCAGTTGGGAGAGGAGCAGAGCCAGGCCGGTGCTCCCGAAGGCAGCAAGATGTTGCGAGCCACAGCTCCCTGCTGGTTCCCACCTGCATACCCAGAAGCTAAGAAGGTGGCCGAGGAGGCGGCCCACGAGGCAAGCCGCCATTTGGGAGAGGAGCAGAGCCAGGTCGGTGTTCCCGAAGGCAGCAAGATGTTGCGAGCCACAGCTCCCTGCTGGTTCCCACCTGCATGCCCAGAAGCCAAGAAGGTGGCCGAGGAGGCGGCCCTCGAGGCAAGCCGCCAGTTGGGAGAGGAGCAGAGCCAGGCCGGTGCTCCCGAAGGCAGCAAGATGTTGCGAGCCACAGCTCCCTGCTGGTTCCCACCTGCATACCCAGAAGCTAAGAAGGTGGCCGAGGAGGCGCCCCACGAGGCAAGCCGCCATTTGGGAGTGGAGCAGAGCCAGGTCGGTGTTCCCGAAGGCAGCAAGATGTTGCGAGCCACAGCTCCCTGCTGGTTCCCTCCTGCATACCCAGAAGCCAAGAAGGTGGCCGAGGAGGCGGCCCTCGAGGCTCCAGAATTCCCACTGCCCTCTCATCAGCCTGCCCAGAGCTTCGGGCTCTGCGTGCCCCAGATGCACAACCAGGCCTCAGCACTCGTGGACATCCGGGCGGAGCCCCAGAATAGGGGTCCGGCGGTGCCCCCAGCGTGGCCCAAGATGGCGACGGAGGCGTGGTACTTCCCCGCGCAGAGGGGGTCGGCCTGCTGCTTGCCAGCCGCCCCAAGGCTGACAGAGAGGCCCTGTGGAGTCCGCATCTCAGCCCCCAGGGAGAGGAAGAGGATCGCCCACTTTCCCAGCCCCTGCTTGGTCGCAGGTCGCACCGATGCCAAGAGAACCCGGGTGGCCGGCAGCAGCCAACGCTCCAATGGCTCCAGGGTCGGCACACAGCCACGGAAGACTGGTCGCAACAGACGGGGGAGGGCATGCAAGACCTCCACCACACTCAGCTCTAAGCGAATCGTCCGTCGTCCATCCTTACCGACTTGGAAGAAACCCATTATCCTCCGAAGGTCTCGCTGCCAAGTCCCCACCGTCATCCGCCGAGGCTATCTCCAACTGTTCACCAAAGAGTGTCTCAAGTTCTGCGCCTCCCAGCAGGAGGCCGAGGAGAAGGCGCTGAACGAGGAGAAGGTGGCCTACGACTGCAGCCCCAACAAGAACATGTACCTGAATGTGGTCCTGAACACCCTCAAGAGACTGAAGGGCCTGACCCCCAGCCTCATGCCGGGCCTCAGCAGGGCCGCCCTGTACAGCCGCCTCCAGGAGTTCCTGCTCACCCAGGACCAGCTCAAGGAGAACGGCTACCCCTTCCCGCACCCCGAGCGGCCCGGAGGCGCCGTCCTCTTCACTGGCCAGGGGAAGGGGCCCGGCGACTCCTCCTGCAGGGTCTGCTGCCGTTGTGGCACCGACTACCTGGTGTCCTCCTCGGGCCGCTGTCTACGCGACCAGTTGTGTTATTATCACTGGGGGCGGGTCCGCTCCAGCCAAGTGGCTGGAGGCCGGGTTAGCCAGTACACCTGCTGTGCAGCTGCTCCTGGCTCAGTGGGCTGCCAGGTGGCGAAGCAGCACGTGCGGGACGGCCGCAAGGAGAGCCTCCATGGCTTCGTGAAGACCTTCAAGAAAGAGTTTTCCACAGACGCTTATCCAGGAATCTACGCCTTGGACTGTGAGATGTGCTACACCACGCATGGCCTGGAGCTGACCCGCGTCACCGTGGTGGACGCCGACATGCAAGTGGTGTACGACACCTTCGTCAAGCCCGACAACGAGATCGTGGACTACAACACCAGGTTTTCCGGAGTGACCGAGGCCGACGTCGCCAAGACGAGCGTCACGTTGCCCGAAGTCCAAGCCATCCTGCTGAGCTTTTTCAGCGCCCAAACCATCCTCATCGGGCACAGCCTGGAGAGCGATCTGCTGGCCCTCAAGCTGATCCACAGCACCGTGGTGGACACGGCCGTGCTCTTCCCGCACTACCTGGGTTTCCCCTACAAGCGTTCCCTCAGGAATCTCGCGGCCGACTACCTGGGACAGATCATCCAGGACAGCCAGGACGGCCACAACTCCAGCGAGGACGCAAACGCCTGCCTGCAGCTGGCGATGTGGAAGGTTCGACAGCGCGCCCAGATCCAGCCACGCCACCGGTCCGCCTCTCCCGCCGCCCTGGCCTGTCCTGAGCCCCAGGCCTCTTCCCAAACTGCCATCGATCCCGAGAGCTAGCCCTGTCCACCTCGCCGCAAAGCGAAAGAAGCTGGAGCAGCCGGCGGCAGGAGAGGGCCAAAAGCCAAGACTAACCCCGACCCCGGACTCCCAGTCCCCCGGAGTCCCTGCCGCGGGCCGTCGTCCCTGTCCCCATCCCTCTGCCCCTCCCAGACCTCTGTCCTTCCACCAGTGGGCTCCCCGAGGCCCCAGCCGCCACTCCCAGTCCCCGGAGACCCTGCCGCCGCCCCTGGCGCCTGTGCCCATCCCTCTGCCCCTCCCAGACCTCTGGCCTTCCACCACTAGCCTCCCCCAGCCCACCTGGACTTCCCCGGCCTCTGACAACAAGGCCAGCCCCCAGGCCCACCAGCCTCCTGATCGTCTTCGTTCTTGGGCCTCTTCCCCTTCTGTGGGGCTGTCTGAACCTCCCCTCCCCCACCCGATTTTTCCCCCGCCCCCGGGGCAGGCGCAGAATAAATGTCTGTATGAAGTTAAAAATTAAAAATAAAAAAAAAGCTAAAAACAACTCAAAGTCCTTTGCTTTTGAATGTGCGCTTACCTGGTTTTCTCTAGAGGCACCAGTGTGAGGTGGCTCAAGCCCTTAGGCTCTGGAGTTAGACATCTGGGTTCCCATTCCAATTCCACCACTGACTAGCTTTGTCATATTGGACGCATAACTTTTTTGCGCTTCTACTTCTTGATCTTTCAAGTGTCATCAGAAGATAATTAGACACCCACACAATAGCAATGGGAGATTTTAACACCCCACCGTCAACATGAAACAGATCAACGAGACAGAAAGTTGAAAAGGATATCCAGGAACTGAACTTAGCTCTGCACCAAGCAGACCGAATAGACATCTACATTAACTCTCCACCCCAAATCAACAGAATATACATTCTTCTCAGCACCACATCACACTTATTCCAAAACTGACCACATAGTTGGAAGGAAAGCACTCCTCCGCAAATGCAAAAGAACAGAAATTACAACCAACTGTCTCTCAGACCCCAGGGCAGTCAAACTGGACCTCAGGATGAAGAAACTCACTCAAAACCGCTCAACTACACGGAAACGGAGCAATCTGCTCCTGAGTGACTACTGGGTACATAGCGAAATGAAGACAGAATAAAGATGTTCTTTGAAACCAATGAGAACAAAGACACAACATACCAGAATCTCTGGGATACATTGAAAGCAGTGTGTAGAGGGAAACGTAGCATTAAATGCCCACAAGAGAAAGCAGGAAAGATCTAAAATGGACACCCTCACGTCCCAATTCAAAGAACCAGGGAAGCAAGAGCAAACACAATGCCTGAATCAGTCAGTCAACTTCCAACAGGGCTCCAAGAGAGAATGAACCACCATGCCTCTTTAAATCCACGTTTCTATTTGGAATCTTCAATGAGAGATGAGACAGTAAGCAGCTAGTTTTGGTGGAATGGCTGATTTTGTCAATGTTTTCGGTGTGTGAGTGTGTGTGTGTGTGTGTATGTATAGATAACTAAATTAAACTGATAATCTGGATGCTTACATTTCCATTCATTTAATTTGTGTATGTGAGCCCACGCACACGTATATACACACACACTAACACTTCCAGAACACTGACTTAGTGAAGAACTGGATTTCCAGTGTGTCAGACAAATTTCAGAAAGCGCTGAAGAAGGGCATTTCTGATGGATTTCACCGTTCCTGGAATTTTATTTTCCTTTATAACTTAGAGTTCTTCTCTGGAGATTTAATAGATAAAAGTCTTTTGCAGTGTACGTTATTTCATTTTATTTTTATAATTTATTTAAATTGTCATTTTAAATTGACAAATAAAAATGATATATATTTATGGTGTACAACATGATGTTTCATATATGTATACATTGTGGAATGACACAAAAATCAAGCTAATTAACACATTCGTTTCCTCACATACTGATTTTATGGTGATGAGAACATGTTTCAAATCTACTCTGATAGCACATTTCAAGTATACAGTACATAGTTACCCACTGTGGTTGCCGTGCTGTTCAACATATCTCTAGAACTATTCGTATCTGAAATTTTGTATCATTAGACTAACATCTCCCAATCCCTCCCCGGCCCCTGCCTCGGGTAAGCAGCGTTCTGCTCTCTACGACTCTGAGTTCCACTTTTTTACATTGCACATAGAAGTGAGATCGTGCAGTATTTGTATTTCTGTGTTTGCTTTTTAAAACTTTATGATGTATTGATGTATTTTTTCAGACAGTGTCGGAGTCTGTCACCAAGGCTGGAGTACAGTGACACAAACACGGCTCACCACGGCCTCCACCTCCCGGGGTCAAGAGATCCTCCCACTTCAGCCTCCTGAGTAGCTAGGACTACAGGCGTCCAACACCACACCTGGCTAATTTTTGTATTTTTTGTAGAGATGGTTGATCTCCAACTCCAGGACTCAACTCTTCCTCCTCCCTTCTCCTCCCAAAGTCCTGGGATTACAGGCCTGAGCCACTGTGTCTGGCCTTTGCTTTATTTCACACAGTAGAACATCCTCTAGGCTCATTCATGTTGCTAATGATAAGATTTCTTTCTTTTTCAAGGCTGAATAGGATTCTATTGGATATATGTACCTATATAGATAGAGAGATAGATAGATATACATTTATTATTATTGTTTTGGGGGGGATATGGTTTCGCTCGTGTTCCCCAGGCTGGAGTGCAGTGGCATGATTTCGGCTCACTACAACCTCTGCCTCCCAGGCTGAAGTGATTCTCCTGCCTCAGCTGAGATTAAAGGCATGTCCCATCATGTGCGGCCAATTTTGTGTTTCTAGGAGAGATGGGTTTTCACCATGTTGGCCAGGCTGGTCTCGAACTCCAACAATTCTACTTCAACTATTTATTGGATACAAATATTTATGTGTGAGAAACAAGATTTTCAAGAGTGAAAGATTTAAAAACGACTTAATTGTACATCAGTAAGAGGCTGGCTAACTAAATCAGAGTACGTTCATCCTTACAGAAGAATACTATGCAGCTAGAACAAAACCAAATGGAGGAAACTCTTCCAAATGGTAACTTGGAATGATGTTCAAGACTTATTGTAAAATAAGTTTACAGTAAGGTGTAAGGTACCTTATGGCAAAATTCTCTCAGAAATGTGTGTGTGTGGATTTCAAGTCATCCCAGTCCTAGAACATTGTGCTCTTTAGAGATGCCATACCTGTCTTTCCCTTTGTAATATCAAAGCAGTAATATCTTCTCTGGAGGCTTGTTGGGTGAATTGAATGGCAGAAAGTTAAGGAGGTACCAGAACCATTGCTGTTTCCCCTCCGTAGCCCTGCCACCCACTAAAGAAAGTTGGATGAGATTACTTAATGATTTCCCATTAAGTTGTATTTCCAAATATCATGATTACCATTTGAATGTAGTTGGTATGGAGCTTCGTGAGTGTGT
The DNA here is from genome assembly GCF_028885625.2 of Pongo pygmaeus. Lineage (NCBI taxonomy): Eukaryota > Metazoa > Chordata > Mammalia > Primates > Hominidae > Pongo > Pongo pygmaeus. The sequence continues at coordinate 55,010,912 of NC_072380.2, forward strand.
GCTTCGTTTATTATGCATCACGTTCAGCTCCTTGTTATTTGCCTCCTAGTTATCATAGTAAAACTCTACTCCTCTACTCCGAGGAGCCCCTACCATCCGTATCGTCACTTTCCGGCCCAGCACTCTTCATGCTCGTTCGTTTAAAGCATTCTACATTGGGCAAATGAATCTTGGAAGGCAAAAGCTACTGAATTTAGCGAGTTTGTGGAGGCGTTCCCACCGATCAGCCAGGTGGAGTTCCACACACCCGATGACTGCACAACTCCTATAAGGCAGCAATATGCTGCAAACCCAGACGGCCACTCTTCTCACCCCTCGTCCCTTTGCTGTTCTGGATAATGAGGTCAATAGTCACCTAGGCAACTTGCAAAACTAACTGAAATGGAGAAAGGCCTTCCGGCTGGTGACTAGCCGAGGTCCACCTGGCCCCAATAAGCTGCTGAACAAGAAGGGCTGCCAGAAATTTCCCCCTAGGGAATTTGGTGGAGACGAAGACCTGCTCACTGGACAACGGTTCCTCCCAGGATACCCCCAAGCTGAAGAAGCGGGCTCTGAGCCACCCCCTTTCACCCTCCTTTTCCCCACCCTGGCCTGCTGAAGGTGCGCGTCAGGATGCGGACTACTGAGCCCTAAAGAAATAAGTCCTTCCACTTTGACCCCACGGAGGATTGCCTGTGCGGATCTTCAACGAGTCTACCAGTGTCTAGACACGGGAGCAGTTCTGTCTGGCACAGCAGCTCCCTCAAGGAAGACAAGAGTGAGGAGAAAGGAAACTCAAGTCTGACCATTCTGTCCTGGGAGACAAGAGGAGGATCTCATCTCTCATCTTTCCAAGCAAGGCAACGAGACTTTCTCTCATCTTTCCAAGCAAGGCAAGGAGACTTTTTCTCATGAGGAAACAAAAAGAAGTTGGAAGGAACGAAACCAGCCTGGAAGGTGAATTCCTAAGGATTGCCCATTGAAACTGACAAAATGGCCCTTGTTTGACGAGAGGAATGAGCAGAGGATTGATGTGGTCAAAAAGGACTCGAGTGAGACTTTCCCAGCATGTTTCTACCAAAGCTTTGTCTAAGTTTCGCAAAACACTCTCCTAATAAGCAGATGTTTGGCTCTTCAGAAAGTCAACATGCAAAATGCCTTGAGCGTCCCATAACACTGATGCCATGATGTTGCCTTTGGTCTGCCCTCCTTTTCCTTTGACTGGACCACTGCCACCTCTTGGTAGCCATCGCTTTGATGACGCTTTGTCTTCAGGATCATATTGGCAAAGCCATGTTCCAAATTCCGGTTACAATTTGTCAAACAGGTGCCCCAGGATCGTGATCCCTCCTGTTGAAAATTTCCACTGATAGCTCTCGTCCTCACTGCAGCTGATCTGGGCACAATGGTTTTCACAGCCACTGCAGGATTCATCTTCCACATCTTCTCATCTCTTCTTGAAACAAGCCATACCTCCGTAAAGAGTTGATTTCTTTGGGCTAGTGTCCTTAGAAGCTTTTCTTCAAACATCAATGATTTCTTCATTCTTCCACCCAAGCTTCACCGTCAATTGGATGTTTGCTCTTGCTGCAATTTTAGCGGAATTCAAGTTGCACTGATAGGAGGCCTTTTCAGTGGATGTCCCATCCTTCTTAGTGCCTCCAATGAGATCCAGTTCAGAAAGGTTGTAAGAAGTTAGTACATGTTTATTTTAGTGAAAACGAATTGAAATCCATGCATAGATTTCTCACCATGTACATTTTCTATGAACTTTCGGAAGACCCCCTGTACTGAATATTGCCCAAATCCTGGGAGAGAAGTGGATGCGGTCCACTTCCTGTCTTCAGTTTGCCCACAGTGGAGGAGTGCACAGAGCAGGGAAAGGCAGCCCCAGAGAGAGGCATGCCCTCCAGCATGTAGCAGACTGCTGGCCCAGTCCTGGCTCCATGGGTTGCTGTGTGGGCCCAGCAAGCTGACCAACCTCCCTGAACCTTAATTTAATCCTAGGTAGCCCAATTCCACTCGCTATTATAGGACTGCTGTGCAGGGACAGTCAATTAACTTAAGAAAAGGAACCTAGCTCCAAGTTTGGCAACCGGGAATTCCAGTTGATTCCATGGGCGGACCCCCTGAGGAATTCCCAAGCTGAAGTCTCGTGGAAGATGAGGTTCAGTGTGACTAGACTGAAGCACCAATCCAATGAAGGGGAAGTCCCACCCACTCTGCCCTGTGCCTGTATAAAGGTGAGGCGGGGCGGCCGCGCCACTCATTGAAGCCGCCAGTTGGGAGAGGAGCAGAGCCAGGCCGGTGCTCCCGAAGGCAGCAAGATGTTGCGAGCCACAGCTCCCTGCTGGTTCCCACCTGCATACCCAGAAGCTAAGAAGGTGGCCGAGGAGGCGGCCCACGAGGCAAGCCGCCATTTGGGAGAGGAGCAGAGCCAGGTCGGTGTTCCCGAAGGCAGCAAGATGTTGCGAGCCACAGCTCCCTGCTGGTTCCCACCTGCATGCCCAGAAGCCAAGAAGGTGGCCGAGGAGGCGGCCCTCGAGGCAAGCCGCCAGTTGGGAGAGGAGCAGAGCCAGGCCGGTGCTCCCGAAGGCAGCAAGATGTTGCGAGCCACAGCTCCCTGCTGGTTCCCACCTGCATACCCAGAAGCTAAGAAGGTGGCCGAGGAGGCGCCCCACGAGGCAAGCCGCCATTTGGGAGTGGAGCAGAGCCAGGTCGGTGTTCCCGAAGGCAGCAAGATGTTGCGAGCCACAGCTCCCTGCTGGTTCCCTCCTGCATACCCAGAAGCCAAGAAGGTGGCCGAGGAGGCGGCCCTCGAGGCTCCAGAATTCCCACTGCCCTCTCATCAGCCTGCCCAGAGCTTCGGGCTCTGCGTGCCCCAGATGCACAACCAGGCCTCAGCACTCGTGGACATCCGGGCGGAGCCCCAGAATAGGGGTCCGGCGGTGCCCCCAGCGTGGCCCAAGATGGCGACGGAGGCGTGGTACTTCCCCGCGCAGAGGGGGTCGGCCTGCTGCTTGCCAGCCGCCCCAAGGCTGACAGAGAGGCCCTGTGGAGTCCGCATCTCAGCCCCCAGGGAGAGGAAGAGGATCGCCCACTTTCCCAGCCCCTGCTTGGTCGCAGGTCGCACCGATGCCAAGAGAACCCGGGTGGCCGGCAGCAGCCAACGCTCCAATGGCTCCAGGGTCGGCACACAGCCACGGAAGACTGGTCGCAACAGACGGGGGAGGGCATGCAAGACCTCCACCACACTCAGCTCTAAGCGAATCGTCCGTCGTCCATCCTTACCGACTTGGAAGAAACCCATTATCCTCCGAAGGTCTCGCTGCCAAGTCCCCACCGTCATCCGCCGAGGCTATCTCCAACTGTTCACCAAAGAGTGTCTCAAGTTCTGCGCCTCCCAGCAGGAGGCCGAGGAGAAGGCGCTGAACGAGGAGAAGGTGGCCTACGACTGCAGCCCCAACAAGAACATGTACCTGAATGTGGTCCTGAACACCCTCAAGAGACTGAAGGGCCTGACCCCCAGCTCCATGCCGGGCCTCAGCAGGGCCGCCCTGTACAGCCGCCTCCAGGAGTTCCTGCTCACCCAGGACCAGCTCAAGGAGAACGGCTACCCCTTCCCGCACCCCGAGCGGCCCGGAGGCGCCGTCCTCTTCACTGGCCAGGGGAAGGGGCCCGGCGACTCCTCCTGCAGGGTCTGCTGCCGTTGTGGCACCGACTACCTGGTGTCCTCCTCGGGCCGCTGTCTACGCGACCAGTTGTGTTATTATCACTGGGGGCGGGTCCGCTCCAGCCAAGTGGCTGGAGGCCGGGTTAGCCAGTACACCTGCTGTGCAGCTGCTCCTGGCTCAGTGGGCTGCCAGGTGGCAAAGCAGCACGTGCGGGACGGCCGCAAGGAGAGCCTCCATGGCTTCGTGAAGACCTTCAAGAAAGAGTTTTCCACAGACGCTTATCCAGGAATCTACGCCTTGGACTGTGAGATGTGCTACACCACGCATGGCCTGGAGCTGACCCGCGTCACCGTGGTGGACGCCGACATGCAAGTGGTGTACGACACCTTCGTCAAGCCCGACAACGAGATCGTGGACTACAACACCAGGTTTTCCGGAGTGACCGAGGCCGACGTCGCCAAGACGAGCGTCACGTTTCCGGAAGTCCAAGCCATCCTGCTGAGCTTTTTCAGCGCCCAAACCATCCTCATCGGGCACAGCCTGGAGAGCGATCTGCTGGCCCTCAAGCTGATCCACAGCACCGTGGTGGACACGGCCGTGCTCTTCCTGCACTACCTGGGTTTCCCCTACAAGCGTTCCCTCAGGAATCTCGCGGCCGACTACCTGGGACAGATCATCCAGGACAGCCAGGACGGCCACAACTCCAGCGAGGACGCAAACGCCTGCCTGCAGCTGGCGATGTGGAAGGTTCGACAGCACGCCCAGATCCAGCCACGCCACCGGTCCGCCTCTCCCGCCGCCCTGGCCTGTCCTGAGCCCCAGGCCTCTTCCCAAACTGCCATCGATCCCGAGAGCTAGCCCTGTCCACCTCGCCGCAAAGCGAAAGAAACTGGAGCAGCCGGCGGCAGGAGAGGGCCAAAAGCCAAGACTAACCCCGACCCCGGACTCCCAGTCCCCCGGAGTCCCTGCCGCGGGCCGTCGTCCCTGTCCCCATCCCTCTGCCCCTCCCAGACCTCTGTCCTTCCACCAATGGGCTCCCCGAGGCCCCAGCCGCCACTCCCAGTCCCCGGAGACCCTGCCGCCGCCCCTGGCGCCTGTGCCCATCCCTCTGCCCCTCCCAGACCTCTGGCCTTCCACCACTAGCCTCCCCCAGCCCACCTGGACTTCCCCGGCCTCTGACAACAAGGCCAGCCCCCAGGCCCACCAGCCTCCTGATCGTCTTCGTTCTTGGGCCTCTTCCCCTTCTGTGGGGCTGTCTGAACCTCCCCTCCCCCACCCGATTTTTCCCCCGCCCCCGGGGCAGGCGCAGAATTAATGTCTGTATGAAGTTAAAAATTAAAAATAAAAAAAAAGCTAAAAACAACTGAAAGTCCTTTGCTTTTGAATGTGCGCTTACCTGGTTTTCTCTAGAGGCACCACTGTGAGGTGGCTCAAGCCCTTAGGCTCTGGAGTTAGACATCTGGGTTCCCATTCCAATTCCACCACTGACTAGCTTTGTCATATTGGACGCATAACTTTTTTGCGCTTCTACTTCTTGATCTTTCAAGTGTCATCAGAAGATAATTAGACACCCACACAATAGCAATGGGAGATTTTAACACCCCACCGTCAACATGAAACAGATCAACGAGACAGAAAGTTGAAAAGGATATCCAGGAACTGAACTTAGCTCTGCACCAAGCAGACCGAATAGACATCTATATTAACTCTCCACCCCAAATCAACAGAATATACATTCTTCTCAGCACCACATCACACTTATTCCAAAACTGACCACATAGTTGGAAGGAAAGCACTCCTCCGCAAATGCAAAAGAACAGAAATTACAACCAACTGTCTCTCAGACCCCAGGGCAGTCAAACTGGACCTCAGGATGAAGAAACTCACTCAAAACCGCTCAACTACACGGAAACGGAGCAATCTGCTCCTGAGTGACTACTGGGTACATAGCGAAATGAAGACAGAATAAAGATGTTCTTTGAAACCAATGAGAACAAAGACACAACATACCAGAATCTCTGGGATACATTGAAAGCAGTGTGTAGAGGGAAACGTAGCATTAAATGCCCACAAGAGAAAGCAGGAAAGATCTAAAATGGACACCCTCACGTCCCAATTCAAAGAACCAGGGAAGGAAGAGCAAACACAATGCCTGAATCAGTCAGTCAACTTCCAACAGGGCTCCAAGAGAGAATGAACCACCATGCCTCTTTAAATCCACGTTTCTATTTGGAATCTTCAATGAGAGATGAGACACTAAGCAGCTAGTTTTGGTGGAATGGCTGATTTTGTCAATGTTTTCGGTGTGTGAGTGTGTGTGTGTGTGTGTATGTATAGATAACTAAATTAAACTGATAATCTGGATGCTTACATTTCCATTCATTTAATTTGTGTATGTGAGCCCACGCACACGTATATACACACACACTAACACTTCCAGAACACTGACTTAGTGAAGAACTGGATTTCCAGTGTGTCAGACAAATTTCAGAAAGCGCTGAAGAAGGGCATTTCTGATGGATTTCACCGTTCCTGGAATTTTATTTTCCTTTATAACTTAGAGTTCTTCTCTGGAGATTTAATAGATAAAAGTCTTTTGCAGTGTACGTTATTTCATTTTATTTTTATAATTTATTTAAATTGTCATTTTAAATTGACAAATAAAAATGATAGATATTTATGGTGTACAACATGATGTTTCATATATGTATACATTGTGGAATGACACAAAAATCAAGCTAATTAACACATTCGTTTCCTCACATACTGATTTTATGGTGATGAGAACATGTTTCAAATCTACTCTGATAGCACATTTCAAGTATACAGTACATAGTTACCCACTGTGGTTGCCGTGCTGTTCAACATATCTCTAGAACTATACGTATCTGAAATTTTGTATCATTAGACTAACATCTCCCAATCCCTCCCCGGCCCCTGCCTCGGGTAAGCAGCGTTCTGCTCTCTACGACTCTGAGTTCCACTTTTTTACATTGCACATAGAAGTGAGATCGTGCAGTATTTGTATTTCTGTGTTTGCTTTTTAAAACTTTATGATGTATTGATGTATTTTTTCAGACAGTGTCGGAGTCTGTCACCAAGGCTGGAGTACAGTGACACAAACACGGCTCACCACGGCCTCCACCTCCCGGGGTCAAGAGATCCTCCCACTTCAGCCTCCTGAGTAGCTAGGACTACAGGCGTCCAACACCACACCTGGCTAATTTTTGTATTTTTTGTAGAGATGGTTGATCTCCAACTCCTGGGCTCAACTCTTCCTCCTCCCTTCTCCTCCCAAAGTCCTGGGATTACAGGCCTGAGCCACTGTGTCTGGCCTTTGCTTTATTTCACACAGTAGAACATCCTCTAGGCTCATTCATGTTGCTAATGATAAGATTTCTTTCTTTTTCAAGGCTGAATAGGATTCTATTGGATATATGTACCTATATAGATAGATAGATAGATAGATAGATATACATTTATTATTATTGTTTTGGGGGGGATATGGTTTCGCTCGTGTTCCCCAGGCTGGAGTGCAGTGGCATGATTTCGGCTCACTACAACCTCTGCCTCCCAGGCTGAAGTGATTCTCCTGCCTCAGCTGAGATTAAAGGCATGTCCCATCATGTGCGGCCAATTTTGTGTTTCTAGGAGAGATGGGTTTTCACCATGTTGGCCAGGCTGGTCTCGAACTCCAACAATTCTACTTCAACTATTTATTGGATACAAATATTTATGTGTGAGAAACAAGATTTTCAAGAGTGAAAGATTTAAAAACGACTTAATTGTACATCAGTAAGAGGCTGGCTAACTAAATCAGAGTACGTTCATCCTTACAGAAGAATACTATGCAGCTAGAACAAAACCAAATGGAGGAAACTCTTCCAAATGGTAACTTGGAATGATGTTCAAGACTTATTGTAAAATAAGTTTACAGTAAGGTGTAAGGTACCTTATGGCAAAATTCTCTCAGAAATGTGTGTGTGTGGATTTCAAGTCATCCCAGTCCTAGAACATTGTGCTCTTTAGAGATGCCATACCTGTCTTTCCCTTTGTAATATCAAAGCGGTAATATCTTCTCTGGAGGCTTGTTGGGTGAATTTAATGGAAGAAAGTTAAGGAGGTACCAGAACCATTGCTGTTTCCCCTCCGTAGCCCTGCCACCCACTAAAGAAAGTTGGATGAGATTACTTAATGATTTCCCATTAAGTTGTATTTCCAAATATCATGATTACCATTTGAATGTAGTTGGTATGGAGCTTCGTGTGTGTGTGCTTCGTTTATTATGCATCACGTTCAGCTCCTTGTTATTTGCCTCCTAGTTATCATAGTAAAACTCTACTCCTCTACTCCGAGGAGCCCCTACCATCCGTATCGTCACTTTCCGGCCCAGCACTCTTCATGCTCGTTCGTTTAAAGCATTCTACATTGGGCAAATGAATCTTGGAAGGCAAAAGCTACTGAATTTAGCGAGTTTGTGGAGGCGTTCCCACCGATCAGCCAGGTGGAGTTCCACACACCCGATGACTGCACAACTCCTATAAGGCAGCAATATGCTGCAAACCCAGACGGCCACTCTTCTCACCCCTCGTCCCTTTGCTGTTCTGGATAATGAGGTCAATAGTCACCTAGGCAACTTGCAAAACTAACTGAAATGGAGAAAGGCCTTCCGGCTGGTGACTAGCCGAGGTCCACCTGGCCCCAATAAGCTGCTGAACAAGAAGGGCTGCCAGAAATTTCCCCCTAGGGAATTTGGTGGAGACGAAGACCTGCTCACTGGACAACGGTTCCTCCCAGGATACCCCCAGGCTGAAGAAGCGGGCTCTGAGCCACCCCCTTTCACCCTCCTTTTCCCCACCCTGGCCTGCTGAAGGTGCGCGTCAGGATGCGGACTACTGAGCCCTAAAGAAATAAGTCCTTCCACTTTGACCCCACGGAGGATTGCCTGTGCGGATCTTCAACGAGTCTACCAGTGTCTAGACACGGGAGCAGTTCTGTGTGGCACAGCAGCTCCCTCAAGGAAGACAAGAGTGAGGAGAAAGGAAACTCAAGTCTGACCATTCTGTCCTGGGAGACAAGAGGAGGATCTCATCTCTCATCTTTCCAAGCAAGGCAACGAGACTTTCTCTCATCTTTCCAAGCAAGGCAAGGAGACTTTTTCTCATGAGGAAACAAAAAGAAGTTGGAAGGAACGAAACCAGCCTGGAAGGTGAATTCCTAAGGATTGCCCATTGAAACTGACAAAATGGCCCTTGTTTGACGAGAGGAATGAGCAGAGCATTGATGTGGTCAAAAAGGACTCGAGTGAGACTTTCCCAGCATGTTTCTACCAAAGCTTTGTCTAAGTTTCGCAAAACACTCTCCTAATAAGCAGATGTTTGGCTCTTCAGAAAGTCAACATGCAAAATGCCTTGAGCGTCCCATAACACTGATGCCATGATGTTGCCTTTGGTCTGCCCTCCTTTTCCTTTGACTGGACCACTGCCATCTCTTGGTAGCCATCGCTTTGATGACGCTTTGTCTTCAGGATCATATTGGCAAAGCCATGTTCCAAATTCCGGTTACAATTTGTCAAACAGGTGCCCCAGGATCGTGATCCCTCCTGTTGAAAATTTCCACTGATAGCTCTCGTCGTCACTGCAGCTGATCTGGGCACAATGGTTTTCACAGCCACTGCAGGATTCATCTTCCACATCTTCTCATCTCTTCTTGAAACAAGCCATACCTCCGTAAAGAGTTGATTTCTTTGGGCTAGTGTCCTTAGAAGCTTTTCTTCAAACATCAATGATTTCTTCATTCTTCCACCCAAGCTTCACCGTCAATTGGATGTTTGCTCTTGCTGCAATTTTAGCGGAATTCAAGTTGCACTGATAGGAGGCCTTTTCAGTGGATGTCCCATCCTTCTTAGTGCCTCCAATGAGATCCAGTTCAGAAAGGTTGTAAGAAGTTAGTACATGTTTATTTTAGTGAAAACGAATTGAAATCCATGCATAGATTTCTCACCATGTACATTTTCTATGAACTTTCGGAAGACCCCCTGTACTGAATATTGCCCAAATCCTGGGAGAGAAGTGGATGCGGTCCACTTCCTGTCTTCAGTTTGCCCACAGTGGAGGAGTGCACAGAGCAGGGAAAGGCAGCCCCAGAGAGAGGCATGCCCTCCAGCATGCAGCAGACTGCTGGCCCAGTCCTGGCTCCATGGGTTGCTGTGTGGGCCCAGCAAGCTGACCAACCTCCCTGAACCTTAATTTAATCCTAGGTAGCCCAATTCCACTCGCTATTATAGGACTGCTGTGCAGGGACAGTCAATTAACTTAAGAAAAGGAACCTAGCTCCAAGGTTGGCAACCGGGAATTCCAGTTGATTCCATGGGCGGACCCCCTGAGGAATTCCCAAGCTGAAGTCTCGTGGAAGATGAGGTTCAGTGTGACTAGACTGAAGCACCAATCCAATGAAGGGGAAGTCCCACCCACTCTGCCCTGTGCCTGTATAAAGGTGAGGCGGGGCGGCCGCGCCACTCATTGAAGCCGCCAGTTGGGAGAGGAGCAGAGCCAGGCTGGTGCTCCCGAAGGCAGCAAGATGTTGCGAGCCACAGCTCCCTGCTGGTTCCCACCTGCATACCCAGAAGCTAAGAAGGTGGCCGAGGAGGCGGCCCACGAGGCAAGCCGCCATTTGGGAGAGGAGCAGAGCCAGGTCGGTGTTCCCGAAGGCAGCAAGATGTTGCGAGCCACAGCTCCCTGCTGGTTCCCACCTGCATGCCCAGAAGCCAAGAAGGTGGCCGAGGAGGCGGCCCTCGAGGCAAGCCGCCAGTTGGGAGAGGAGCAGAGCCAGGCCGGTGCTCCCGAAGGCAGCAAGATGTTGCGAGCCACAGCTCCCTGCTGGTTCCCACCTGCATACCCAGAAGCTAAGAAGGTGGCCGAGGAGGCGCCCCACGAGGCAAGCCGCCATTTGGGAGTGGAGCAGAGCCAGGTCGGTGTTCCCGAAGGCAGCAAGATGTTGCGAGCCACAGCTCCCTGCTGGTTCCCTCCAGCATACCCAGAAGCCAAGAAGGTGGCCGAGGAGGCGGCCCTCGAGGCTCCAGAATTCCCACTGCCCTCTCATCAGCCTGCCCAGAGCTTCGGGCTCTGCGTGCCCCAGATGCACAACCAGGCCTCAGCACTCGTGGACATCCGGGCGGAGCCCCAGAATAGGGGTCCGGCGGTGCCCCCAGCGTGGCCCAAGATGGCGACGGAGGCGTGGTACTTCCCCGCGCAGAGGGGGTCGGCCTGCTGCTTGCCAGCCGCCCCAAGGCTGACAGAGAGGCCCTGTGGAGTCCGCATCTCAGCCCCCAGGGAGAGGAAGAGGATCGCCCACTTTCCCAGCCCCTGCTTGGTCGCAGGTCGCACCGATGCCAAGAGAACCCGGGTGGCCGGCAGCAGCCAACGCTCCAATGGCTCCAGGGTCGGCACACAGCCACGGAAGACTGGTCGCAACAGACGGGGGAGGGCATGCAAGACCTCCACCACACTCAGCTCTAAGCGAATCGTCCGTCGTCCATCCTTACCGACTTGGAAGAAACCCATTATCCTCCGAAGGTCTCGCTGCCAAGTCCCCACCGTCATCCGCCGAGGCTATCTCCAACTGTTCACCAAAGAGTGTCTCAAGTTCTGCGCCTCCCAGCAGGAGGCCGAGGAGAAGGCGCTGAACGAGGAGAAGGTGGCCTACGACTGCAGCCCCAACAAGAACATGTACCTGAATGTGGTCCTGAACACCCTCAAGAGACTGAAGGGCCTGACCCCCAGCTCCATGCCGGGCCTCAGCAGGGCCGCCCTGTACAGCCGCCTCCAGGAGTTCCTGCTCACCCAGGACCAGCTCAAGGAGAACGGCTACCCCTTCCCGCACCCCGAGCGGCCCGGAGGCGCCGTCCTCTTCACTGGCCAGGGGAAGGGGCCCGGCGACTCCTCCTGCAGGGTCTGCTGCCGTTGTGGCACCGACTACCTGGTGTCCTCCTCGGGCCGCTGTCTACGCGACCAGTTGTGTTATTATCACTGGGGGCGGGTCCGCTCCAGCCAAGTGGCTGGAGGCCGGGTTAGCCAGTACACCTGCTGTGCAGCTGCTCCTGGCTCAGTGGGCTGCCAGGTGGCAAAGCAGCACGTGCGGGACGGCCGCAAGGAGAGCCTCCATGGCTTCGTGAAGACCTTCAAGAAAGAGTTTTCCACAGACGCTTATCCAGGAATCTACGCCCTGGACTGTGAGATGTGCTACACCACGCATGGCCTGGAGCTGACCCGCGTCACCGTGGTGGACGCCGACATGCAAGTGGTGTACGACACCTTCGTCAAGCCCGACAACGAGATCGTGGACTACAACACCAGGTTTTCCGGAGTGACCGAGGCCGACGTCGCCAAGACGAGCGTCACGTTGCCCGAAGTCCAAGCCATCCTGCTGAGCTTTTTCAGCGCCCAAACCATCCTCATCGGGCACAGCCTGGAGAGCGATCTGCTGGCCCTCAAGCTGATCCACAGCACCGTGGTGGACACGGCCGTGCTCTTCCCGCACTACCTGGGTTTCCCCTACAAGCGTTCCCTCAGGAATCTCGCGGCCGACTACCTGGGACAGATCATCCAGGACAGCCAGGACGGCCACAACTCCAGCGAGGACGCAAACGCCTGCCTGCAGCTGGCGATGTGGAAGGTTCGACAGCGCGCCCAGATCCAGCCACGCCACCGGTCCGCCTCTCCCGCCGCCCTGGCCTGTCCTGAGCCCCAGGCCTCTTCCCAAACTGCCATCGATCCCGAGAGCTAGCCCTGTCCACCTCGCCGCAAAGCGAAAGAAACTGGAGCAGCCGGCGGCAGGAGAGGGCCAAAAGCCAAGACTAACCCCGACCCCGGACTCCCAGTCCCCCGGAGTCCCTGCCGCGGGCCGTCGTCCCTGTCCCCATCCCTCTGCCCCTCCCAGACCTCTGTCCTTCCACCAATGGGCTCCCCGAGGCCCCAGCCGCCACTCCCAGTCCCCGGAGACCCTGCCGCCGCCCCTGGCGCCTGTGCCCATCCCTCTGCCCCTCCCAGACCTCTGGCCTTCCACCACTAGCCTCCCCCAGCCCACCTGGACTTCCCCGGCCTCTGACAACAAGGCCAGCCCCCAGGCCCACCAGCCTCCTGATCGTCTTCGTTCTTGGGCCTCTTCCCCTTCTGTGGGGCTGTCTGAACCTCCCCTCCCCCACCCGATTTTTCCCCCGCCCCCGGGGCAGGCGCAGAATTAATGTCTGTATGAAGTTAAAAATTAAAAATAAAAAAAAAGCTAAAAACAACTGAAAGTCCTTTGCTTTTGAATGTGCGCTTACCTGGTTTTCTCTAGAGGCACCACTGTGAGGTGGCTCAAGCCCTTAGGCTCTGGAGTTAGACATCTGGGTTCCCATTCCAATTCCACCACTGACTAGCTTTGTCATATTGGACGCATAACTTTTTTGCGCTTCTACTTCTTGATCTTTCAAGTGTCATCAGAAGATAATTAGACACCCACACAATAGCAATGGGAGATTTTAACACCCCACCGTCAACATGAAACAGATCAACGAGACAGAAAGTTGAAAAGGATATCCAGGAACTGAACTTAGCTCTGCACCAAGCAGACCGAATAGACATCTATATTAACTCTCCACCCCAAATCAACAGAATATACATTCTTCTCAGCACCACATCACACTTATTCCAAAACTGACCACATAGTTGGAAGGAAAGCACTCCTCCGCAAATGCAAAAGAACAGAAATTACAACCAACTGTCTCTCAGACCCCAGGGCAGTCAAACTGGACCTCAGGATGAAGAAACTCACTCAAAACCGCTCAACTACACGGAAACGGAGCAATCTGCTCCTGAGTGACTACTGGGTACATAGCGAAATGAAGACAGAATAAAGATGTTCTTTGAAACCAATGAGAACAAAGACACAACATACCAGAATCTCTGGGATACATTGAAAGCAGTGTGTAGAGGGAAACGTAGCATTAAATGCCCACAAGAGAAAGCAGGAAAGATCTAAAATGGACACCCTCACGTCCCAATTCAAAGAACCAGGGAAGCAAGAGCAAACACAATGCCTGAATCAGTCAGTCAACTTCCAACAGGGCTCCAAGAGAGAATGAACCACCATGCCTCTTTAAATCCACGTTTCTATTTGGAATCTTCAATGAGAGATGAGACACTAAGCAGCTAGTTTTGGTGGAATGGCTGATTTTGTCAATGTTTTCGGTGTGTGAGTGTGTGTGTGTGTGTGTATGTATAGATAACTAAATTAAACTGATAATCTGGATGCTTACATTTCCATTCATTTAATTTGTGTATGTGAGCCCACGCACACGTATATACACACACACTAACACTTCCAGAACACTGACTTAGTGAAGAACTGGATTTCCAGTGTGTCAGACAAATTTCAGAAAGCGCTGAAGAAGGGCATTTCTGATGGATTTCACCGTTCCTGGAATTTTATTTTCCTTTATAACTTAGAGTTCTTCTCTGGAGATTTAATAGATAAAAGTCTTTTGCAGTGTACGTTATTTCATTTTATTTTTATAATTTATTTAAATTGTCATTTTAAATTGACAAATAAAAATGATAGATATTTATGGTGTACAACATGATGTTTCATATATGTATACATTGTGGAATGACACAAAAATCAAGCTAATTAACACATTCGTTTCCTCACATACTGATTTTATGGTGATGAGAACATGTTTCAAATCTACTCTGATAGCACATTTCAAGTATACAGTACATAGTTACCCACTGTGGTTGCCGTGCTGTTCAACATATCTCTAGAACTATACGTATCTGAAATTTTGTATCATTAGACTAACATCTCCCAATCCCTCCCCGGCCCCTGCCTCGGGTAAGCAGCGTTCTGCTCTCTACGACTCTGAGTTCCACTTTTTTACATTGCACATAGAAGTGAGATCGTGCAGTATTTGTATTTCTGTGTTTGCTTTTTAAAACTTTATGATGTATTGATGTATTTTTTCAGACAGTGTCGGAGTCTGTCACCAAGGCTGGAGTACAGTGACACAAACACGGCTCACCACGGCCTCCACCTCCCGGGGTCAAGAGATCCTCCCACTTCAGCCTCCTGAGTAGCTAGGACTACAGGCGTCCAACACCACACCTGGCTAATTTTTGTATTTTTTGTAGAGATGGTTGATCTCCAACTCCTGGGCTCAACTCTTCCTCCTCCCTTCTCCTCCCAAAGTCCTGGGATTACAGGCCTGAGCCACTGTGTCTGGCCTTTGCTTTATTTCACACAGTAGAACATCCTCTAGGCTCATTCATGTTGCTAATGATAAGATTTCTTTCTTTTTCAAGGCTGAATAGGATTCTATTGGATATATGTACCTATATAGATAGATAGATAGATAGATAGATATACATTTATTATTATTGTTTTGGGGGGGATATGGTTTCGCTCGTGTTCCCCAGGCTGGAGTGCAGTGGCATGATTTCGGCTCACTACAACCTCTGCCTCCCAGGCTGAAGTGATTCTCCTGCCTCAGCTGAGATTAAAGGCATGTCCCATCATGTGCGGCCAATTTTGTGTTTCTAGGAGAGATGGGTTTTCACCATGTTGGCCAGGCTGGTCTCGAACTCCAACAATTCTACTTCAACTATTTATTGGATACAAATATTTATGTGTGAGAAACAAGATTTTCAAGAGTGAAAGATTTAAAAACGACTTAATTGTACATCAGTAAGAGGCTGGCTAACTAAATCAGAGTACGTTCATCCTTACAGAAGAATACTATGCAGCTAGAACAAAACCAAATGGAGGAAACTCTTCCAAATGGTAACTTGGAATGATGTTCAAGACTTATTGTAAAATAAGTTTACAGTAAGGTGTAAGGTACCTTATGGCAAAATTCTCTCAGAAATGTGTGTGTGTGGATTTCAAGTCATCCCAGTCCTAGAACATTGTGCTCTTTAGAGATGCCATACCTGTCTTTCCCTTTGTAATATCAAAGCGGTAATATCTTCTCTGGAGGCTTGTTGGGTGAATTTAATGGAAGAAAGTTAAGGAGGTACCAGAACCATTGCTGTTTCCCCTCCGTAGCCCTGCCACCCACTAAAGAAAGTTGGATGAGATTACTTAATGATTTCCCATTAAGTTGTATTTCCAAATATCATGATTACCATTTGAATGTAGTTGGTATGGAGCTTCGTGTGTGTGTGCTTCGTTTATTATGCATCACGTTCAGCTCCTTGTTATTTGCCTCCTAGTTATCATAGTAAAACTCTACTCCTCTACTCCGAGGAGCCCCTACCATCCGTATCGTCACTTTCCGGCCCAGCACTCTTCATGCTCGTTCGTTTAAAGCATTCTACATTGGGCAAATGAATCTTGGAAGGCAAAAGCTACTGAATTTAGCGAGTTTGTGGAGGCGTTCCCACCGATCAGCCAGGTGGAGTTCCACACACCCGATGACTGCACAACTCCTATAAGGCAGCAATATGCTGCAAACCCAGACGGCCACTCTTCTCACCCCTCGTCCCTTTGCTGTTCTGGATAATGAGGTCAATAGTCACCTAGGCAACTTGCAAAACTAACTGAAATGGAGAAAGGCCTTCCGGCTTGTGACTAGCCGAGGTCCACCTGGCCCCAATAAGCTGCTGAACAAGAAGGGCTGCCAGAAATTTCCCCCTAGGGAATTTGGTGGAGACGAAGACCTGCTCACTGGACAACGGTTCCTCCCAGGATACCCCCAGGCTGAAGAAGCGGGCTCTGAGCCACCCCCTTTCACCCTCCTTTTCCCCACCCTGGCCTGCTGAAGGTGCGCGTCAGGATGCGGACTACTGAGCCCTAAAGAAATAAGTCCTTCCACTTTGACCCCACGGAGGATTGCCTGTGCGGATCTTCAACGAGTCTACCAGTGTCTAGACACGGGAGCAGTTCTGTGTGGCACAGCAGCTCCCTCAAGGAAGACAAGAGTGAGGAGAAAGGAAACTCAAGTCTGACCATTCTGTCCTGGGAGACAAGAGGAGGATCTCATCTCTCATCTTTCCAAGCAAGGCAACGAGACTTTCTCTCATCTTTCCAAGCAAGGCAAGGAGACTTTTTCTCATGAGGAAACAAAAAGAAGTTGGAAGGAACGAAACCAGCCTGGAAGGTGAATTCCTAAGGATTGCCCATTGAAACTGACAAAATGGCCCTTGTTTGACGAGAGGAATGAGCAGAGCATTGATGTGGTCAAAAAGGACTCGAGTGAGACTTTCCCAGCATGTTTCTACCAAAGCTTTGTCTAAGTTTCGCAAAACACTCTCCTAATAAGCAGATGTTTGGCTCTTCAGAAAGTCAACATGCAAAATGCCTTGAGCGTCCCATAACACTGATGCCATGATGTTGCCTTTGGTCTGCCCTCCTTTTCCTTTGACTGGACCACTGCCATCTCTTGGTAGCCATCGCTTTGATGACGCTTTGTCTTCAGGATCATATTGGCAAAGCCATGTTCCAAATTCCGGTTACAATTTGTCAAACAGGTGCCCCAGGATCGTGATCCCTCCTGTTGAAAATTTCCACTGATAGCTCTCGTCGTCACTGCAGCTGATCTGGGCACAATGGTTTTCACAGCCACTGCAGGATTCATCTTCCACATCTTCTCATCTCTTCTTGAAACAAGCCATACCTCCGTAAAGAGTTGATTTCTTTGGGCTAGTGTCCTTAGAAGCTTTTCTTCAAACATCAATGATTTCTTCATTCTTCCACCCAAGCTTCACCGTCAATTGGATGTTTGCTCTTGCTGCAATTTTAGCGGAATTCAAGTTGCACTGATAGGAGGCCTTTTCAGTGGATGTCCCATCCTTCTTAGTGCCTCCAATGAGATCCAGTTCAGAAAGGTTGTAAGAAGTTAGTACATGTTTATTTTAGTGAAAACGAATTGAAATCCATGCATAGATTTCTCACCATGTACATTTTCTATGAACTTTCGGAAGACCCCCTGTACTGAATATTGCCCAAATCCTGGGAGAGAAGTGGATGCGGTCCACTTCCTGTCTTCAGTTTGCCCACAGTGGAGGAGTGCACAGAGCAGGGAAAGGCAGCCCCAGAGAGAGGCATGCCCTCCAGCATGCAGCAGACTGCTGGCCCAGTCCTGGCTCCATGGGTTGCTGTGTGGGCCCAGCAAGCTGACCAACCTCCCTGAACCTTAATTTAATCCTAGGTAGCCCAATTCCACTCGCTATTATAGGACTGCTGTGCAGGGACAGTCAATTAACTTAAGAAAAGCAACCTAGCTCCAAGGTTGGCAACCGGGAATTCCAGTTGATTCCATGGGCGGACCCCCTGAGGAATTCCCAAGCTGAAGTCTCGTGGAAGATGAGGTTCAGTGTGACTAGACTGAAGCACCAATCCAATGAAGGGGAAGTCCCACCCACTCTGCCCTGTGCCTGTATAAAGGTGAGGCGGGGCGGCCGCGCCACTCATTGAAGCCGCCAGTTGGGAGAGGAGCAGAGCCAGGCCGGTGCTCCCGAAGGCAGCAAGATGTTGCGAGCCACAGCTCCCTGCTGGTTCCCACCTGCATACCCAGAAGCTAAGAAGGTGGCCGAGGAGGCGGCCCACGAGGCAAGCCGCCATTTGGGAGAGGAGCAGAGCCAGGTCAGTGTTCCCGAAGGCAGCAAGATGTTGCGAGCCACAGCTCCCTGCTGGTTCCCACCTGCATGCCCAGAAGCCAAGAAGGTGGCCGAGGAGGCGGCCCTCGAGGCAAGCCGCCAGTTGGGAGAGGAGCAGAGCCAGGCCGGTGCTCCCGAAGGCAGCAAGATGTTGCGAGCCACAGCTCCCTGCTGGTTCCCACCTGCATACCCAGAAGCTAAGAAGGTGGCCGAGGAGGCGCCCCACGAGGCAAGCCGCCATTTGGGAGAGGAGCAGAGCCAGGTCGGTGTTCCCGAAGGCAGCAAGAAGTTGCGAGCCACAGCTCCATGCTGGTTCCCACCTGCATGCCCAGAAGCCAAGAAGGTGGCCGAGGAGGCGGCCCTCGAGGCAAGCCACCAGTTGGGAGAGGAGCAGAGCCAGGCCGGTGCTCCCGAAGGCAGCAAGATGTTGCGAGCCACAGCTCCCTGCTGGTTCCCACCTGCATACCCAGAAGCTAAGAAGGTGGCCGAGGAGGCGCCCCAAGAGGCAAGCTGCCATTTGGGAGTGGAGCAGAGCCAGGTCGGTGTTCCCGAAGGCAGCAAGATGTTGCGAGCCACAGCTCCCTGCTGGTTCCCTCCTGCATACCCAGAAGCCAAGAAGGTGGCCGAGGAGGCGGCCCTCGAGGCTCCAGAATTCCCACTGCCCTCTCATCAGCCTGCCCAGAGCTTCGGGCTCTGCGTGCCCCAGATGCACAACCAGGCCTCAGCACTCGTGGACATCTGTGCGGAGCCCCAGAATAGGGGTCCGGCGGTGCCCCCAGCATGGCCCAAGATGGCGACGGAGGCTTGGTACTTCCCCGCGCAGAGGGGGTCGGCCTGCTGCTTGCCAGCCGCCCCAAGGCTGACAGAGAGGCCCTGTGGAGTCCGCATCTCAGCCCCCAGGGAGAGGAAGAGGATCGCCCACTTTCCCAGCCCCTGCTTGGTTG
The DNA here is from genome assembly GCF_028885625.2 of Pongo pygmaeus. Taxonomy (NCBI): domain Eukaryota; kingdom Metazoa; phylum Chordata; class Mammalia; order Primates; family Hominidae; genus Pongo; species Pongo pygmaeus. Next base: position 55,030,142 of record NC_072380.2, read on the forward strand.
CAGGTCGCACCGATGCCAAGAGAACCCGGGTGGCCGGCAGCAGCCAACGCTCCAATGGCTCCAGGGTCGGCACACAGCCACGGAAGACTGGTCGCAACAGACGGGGGAGGGCATGCAAGACCTCCACCACACTCAGCTCTAAGCGAATCGTCCGTCGTCCATCCTTACCGACTTGGAAGAAACCCATTATCCTCCGAAGGTCTCGCTGCCAAGTCCCCACCGTCATCCGCCGAGGCTATCTCCAACTGTTCACCAAAGAGTGTCTCAAGTTCTGCGCCTCCCAGCAGGAGGCCGAGGAGAAGGCGCTGAACGAGGAGAAGGTGGCCTACGACTGCAGCCCCAACAAGAACATGTACCTGAATGTGGTCCTGAACACCCTCAAGAGACTGAAGGGCCTGACCCCCAGCTCCATGCCGGGCCTCAGCAGGGCCGCCCTGTACAGCCGCCTCCAGGAGTTCCTGCTCACCCAGGACCAGCTCAAGGAGAACGGCTACCCCTTCCCGCACCCCGAGCGGCCCGGAGGCGCCGTCCTCTTCACTGGCCAGGGGAAGGGGCCCGGCGACTCCTCCTGCAGGGTCTGCTGCCGTTGTGGCACCGACTACCTGGTGTCCTCCTCGGGCCGCTGTCTACGCGACCAGTTGTGTTATTATCACTGGGGGCGGGTCCGCTCCAGCCAAGTGGCTGGAGGCCGGGTTAGCCAGTACACCTGCTGTGCAGCTGCTCCTGGCTCAGTGGGCTGCCAGGTGGCAAAGCAGCACGTGCGGGACGGCCGCAAGGAGAGCCTCCATGGCTTCGTGAAGACCTTCAAGAAAGAGTTTTCCACAGACGCTTATCCAGGAATCTACGCCCTGGACTGTGAGATGTGCTACACCACGCATGGCCTGGAGCTGACCCGCGTCACCGTGGTGGACGCCGACATGCAAGTGGTGTACGACACCTTCGTCAAGCCCGACAACGAGATCGTGGACTACAACACCAGGTTTTCCGGAGTGACCGAGGCCGACGTCGCCAAGACGAGCGTCACGTTGCCCGAAGTCCAAGCCATCCTGCTGAGCTTTTTCAGCGCCCAAACCATCCTCATCGGGCACAGCCTGGAGAGCGATCTGCTGGCCCTCAAGCTGATCCACAGCACCGTGGTGGACACGGCCGTGCTCTTCCCGCACTACCTGGGTTTCCCCTACAAGCGTTCCCTCAGGAATCTCGCGGCCGACTACCTGGGACAGATCATCCAGGACAGCCAGGACGGCCACAACTCCAGCGAGGACGCAAACGCCTGCCTGCAGCTGGCGATGTGGAAGGTTCGACAGCGCGCCCAGATCCAGCCACGCCACCGGTCCGCCTCTCCCGCCGCCCTGGCCTGTCCTGAGCCCCAGGCCTCTTCCCAAACTGCCATCGATCCCGAGAGCTAGCCCTGTCCACCTCGCCGCAAAGCGAAAGAAACTGGAGCAGCCGGCGGCAGGAGAGGGCCAAAAGCCAAGACTAACCCCGACCCCGGACTCCCAGTCCCCCGGAGTCCCTGCCGCGGGCCGTCGTCCCTGTCCCCATCCCTCTGCCCCTCCCAGACCTCTGTCCTTCCACCAATGGGCTCCCCGAGGCCCCAGCCGCCACTCCCAGTCCCCGGAGACCCTGCCGCCGCCCCTGGCGCCTGTGCCCATCCCTCTGCCCCTCCCAGACCTCTGGCCTTCCACCACTAGCCTCCCCCAGCCCACCTGGACTTCCCCGGCCTCTGACAACAAGGCCAGCCCCCAGGCCCACCAGCCTCCTGATCGTCTTCGTTCTTGGGCCTCTTCCCCTTCTGTGGGGCTGTCTGAACCTCCCCTCCCCCACCCGATTTTTCCCCCGCCCCCGGGGCAGGCGCAGAATTAATGTCTGTATGAAGTTAAAAATTAAAAATAAAAAAAAAGCTAAAAACAACTGAAAGTCCTTTGCTTTTGAATGTGCGCTTACCTGGTTTTCTCTAGAGGCACCACTGTGAGGTGGCTCAAGACCTTAGGCTCTGGAGTTAGACATCTGGGTTCCCATTCCAATTCCACCACTGACTAGCTTTGTCATATTGGACGCATAACTTTTTTGCGCTTCTACTTCTTGATCTTTCAAGTGTCATCAGAAGATAATTAGACACCCACACAATAGCAATGGGAGATTTTAACACCCCACCGTCAACATGAAACAGATCAACGAGACAGAAAGTTGAAAAGGATATCCAGGAACTGAACTTAGCTCTGCACCAAGCAGACCGAATAGACATCTACATTAACTCTCCACCCCAAATCAACAGAATATACATTCTTCTCAGCACCACATCACACTTATTCCAAAACTGACCACATAGTTGGAAGGAAAGCACTACTCCGCAAATGCAAAAGAACAGAAATTACAACCAACTGTCTCTCAGACCCCAGGGCAGTCAAACTGGACCTCAGGATGAAGAAACTCACTCAAAACCGCTCAACTACACGGAAACGGAGCAATCTGCTCCTGAGTGACTACTGGGTACATAGCGAAATGAAGACAGAATAAAGATGTTCTTTGAAACCAATGAGAACAAAGACACAACATACCAGAATCTCTGGGATACATTGAAAGCAGTGTGTAGAGGGAAACGTAGCATTAAATGCCCACAAGAGAAAGCAGGAAAGATCTAAAATGGACACCCTCACGTCCCAATTCAAAGAACCAGGGAAGCAAGAGCAAACACAATGCCTGAATCAGTCAGTCAACTTCCAACAGGGCTCCAAGAGAGAATGAACCACCATGCCTCTTTAAATCCACGTTTCTATTTGGAATCTTCAATGAGAGATGAGACACTAAGCAGCTAGTTTTGGTGGAATGGCTGATTTTGTCAATGTTTTCGGTGTGTGAGTGTGTGTGTGTGTGTATGTATAGATAACTAAATTAAACTGATAATCTGGATGCTTACATTTCCATTCATTTAATTTGTGTATGTGAGCCCACGCACACGTATATACACACACACTAACACTTCCAGAACACTGACTTAGTGAAGAACTGGATTTCCAGTGTGTCAGACAAATTTCAGAAAGCGCTGAAGAAGGGCATTTCTGATGGATTTCACCGTTCCTGGAATTTTATTTTCCTTTATAACTTAGAGTTCTTCTCTGGAGATTTAATAGATAAAAGTCTTTTGCAGTGTACGTTATTTCATTTTATTTTTATAATTTATTTAAATTGTCATTTTAAATTGACAAATAAAAATGATAGATATTTATGGTGTACAACATGATGTTTCATATATGTATACATTGTGGAATGACACAAAAATCAAGCTAATTAACACATTCGTTTCCTCACATACTGATTTTATGGTGATGAGAACATGTTTCAAATCTACTCTGATAGCACATTTCAAGTATACAGTACATAGTTACCCACTGTGGTTGCCGTGCTGTTCAACATATCTCTAGAACTATACGTATCTGAAATTTTGTATCATTAGACTAACATCTCCCAATCCCTCCCCGGCCCCTGCCTCGGGTAAGCAGCGTTCTGCTCTCTACGACTCTGAGTTCCACTTTTTTACATTGCACATAGAAGTGAGATCGTGCAGTATTTGTATTTCTGTGTTTGCTTTTTAAAACTTTATGATGTATTGATGTATTTTTTCAGACAGTGTCGGAGTCTGTCACCAAGGCTGGAGTACAGTGACACAAACACGGCTCACCACGGCCTCCACCTCCCGGGGTCAAGAGATCCTCCCACTTCAGCCTCCTGAGTAGCTAGGACTACAGGCGTCCAACACCACACCTGGCTAATTTTTGTATTTTTTGTAGAGATGGTTGATCTCCAACTCCTGGGCTCAACTCTTCCTCCTCCCTTCTCCTCCCAAAGTCCTGGGATTACAGGCCTGAGCCACTGTGTCTGGCCTTTGCTTTATTTCACACAGTAGAACATCCTCTAGGCTCATTCATGTTGCTAATGATAAGATTTCTTTCTTTTTCAAGGCTGAATAGGATTCTATTGGATATATGTACCTATATAGATAGATAGATAGATAGATAGATATACATTTATTATTATTGTTTTGGGGGGGATATGGTTTCGCTCGTGTTCCCCAGGCTGGAGTGCAGTGGCATGATTTCGGCTCACTACAACCTCTGCCTCCCAGGCTGAAGTGATTCTCCTGCCTCAGCTGAGATTAAAGGCATGTCCCATCATGTGCGGCCAATTTTGTGTTTCTAGGAGAGATGGGTTTTCACCATGTTGGCCAGGCTGGTCTCGAACTCCAACAATTCTACTTCAACTATTTATTGGATACAAATATTTATGTGTGAGAAACAAGATTTTCAAGAGTGAAAGATTTAAAAACGACTTAATTGTACATCAGTAAGAGGCTGGCTAACTAAATCAGAGTACGTTCATCCTTACAGAAGAATACTATGCAGCTAGAACAAAACCAAATGGAGGAAACTCTTCCAAATGGTAACTTGGAATGATGTTCAAGACTTATTGTAAAATAAGTTTACAGTAAGGTGTAAGGTACCTTATGGCAAAATTCTCTCAGAAATGTGTGTGTGTGGATTTCAAGTCATCCCAGTCCTAGAACATTGTGCTCTTTAGAGATGCCATACCTGTCTTTCCCTTTGTAATATCAAAGCGGTAATATCTTCTCTGGAGGCTTGTTGGGTGAATTTAATGGAAGAAAGTTAAGGAGGTACCAGAACCATTGCTGTTTCCCCTCCGTAGCCCTGCCACCCACTAAAGAAAGTTGGATGAGATTACTTAATGATTTCCCATTAAGTTGTATTTCCAAATATCATGATTACCATTTGAATGTAGTTGGTATGGAGCTTCGTGAGTGTGTGCTTCGTTTATTATGCATCACGTTCAGCTCCTTGTTATTTGCCTCCTAGTTATCATAGTAAAACTCTACTCCTCTACTCCGAGGAGCCCCTACCATCCGTATCGTCACTTTCCGGCCCAGCACTCTTCATGCTCGTTCGTTTAAAGCATTCTACATTGGGCAAATGAATCTTGGAAGGCAAAAGCTACTGAATTTAGCGAGTTTGTGGAGGCGTTCCCACCGATCAGCCAGGTGGAGTTCCACACACCCGATGACTGCACAACTCCTATAAGGCAGCAATATGCTGCAAACCCAGACGGCCACTCTTCTCACCCCTCGTCCCTTTGCTGTTCTGGATAATGAGGTCAATAGTCACCTAGGCAACTTGCAAAACTAACTGAAATGGAGAAAGGCCTTCCGGCTGGTGACTAGCCGAGGTCCACCTGGCCCCAATAAGCTGCTGAACAAGAAGGGCTGCCAGAAATTTCCCCCTAGGGAATTTGGTGGAGACGAAGACCTGCTCACTGGACAACGGTTCCTCCCAGGATACCCCCAAGCTGAAGAAGCGGGCTCTGAGCCACCCCCTTTCACCCTCCTTTTCCCCACCCTGGCCTGCTGAAGGTGCGCGTCAGGATGCGGACTACTGAGCCCTAAAGAAATAAGTCCTTCCACTTTGACCCCACGGAGGATTGCCTGCGCGGATCTTCAACGAGTCTACCAGTGTCTAGACACGGGAGCAGTTCTGTCTGGCACAGCAGCTCCCTCAAGGAAGACAAGAGTGAGGAGAAAGGAAACTCAAGTCTGACCATTCTGCCCTGGGAGACAAGAGGAGGATCTCATCTCTCATCTTTCCAAGCAAGGCAACGAGACTTTCTCTCATCTTTCCAAGCAAGGCAAGGAGACTTTTTCTCATGAGGAAACAAAAAGAAGTTGGAAGGAACGAAACCAGCCTGGAAGGTGAATTCCTAAGGATTGCCCATTGAAACTGACAAAATGGCCCTTGTTTGACGAGAGGAATGAGCAGAGCATTGATGTGGTCAAAAAGGACTCGAGTGAGACTTTCCCAGCATGTTTCTACCAAAGCTTTGTCTAAGTTTCGCAAAACACTCTCCTAATAAGCAGATGTTTGGCTCTTCAGAAAGTCAACATGCAAAATGCCTTGAGCGTCCCATAACACTGATGCCATGATGTTGCCTTTGGTCTGCCCTCCTTTTCCTTTGACTGGACCACTGCCATCTCTTGGTAGCCATCGCTTTGATGACGCTTTGTCTTCAGGATCATATTGGCAAAGCCATGTTCCAAATTCCGGTTACAATTTGTCAAACAGGTGCCCCAGGATCGTGATCCCTCCTGTTGAAAATTTCCACTGATAGCTCTCGTCGTCACTGCAGCTGATCTGGGCACAATGGTTTTCACAGCCACTGCAGGATTCATCTTCCACATCTTCTCATCTCTTCTTGAAACAAGCCATACCTCCGTAAAGAGTTGATTTCTTTGGGCTAGTGTCCTTAGAAGCTTTTCTTCAAACATCAATGATTTCTTCATTCTTCCACCCAAGCTTCACCGTCAATTGGATGTTTGCTCTTGCTGCAATTTTAGCGGAATTCAAGTTGCACTGATAGGAGGCCTTTTCAGTGGATGTCCCATCCTTCTTAGTGCCTCCAATGAGATCCAGTTCAGAAAGGTTGTAAGAAGTTAGTACATGTTTATTTTAGTGAAAACGAATTGAAATCCATGCATAGATTTCTCACCATGTACATTTTCTATGAACTTTCGGAAGACCCCCTGTACTGAATATTGCCCAAATCCTGGGAGAGAAGTGGATGCGGTCCACTTCCTGTCTTCAGTTTGCCCACAGTGGAGGAGTGCACAGAGCAGGGAAAGGCAGCCCCAGAGAGAGGCATGCCCTCCAGCATGCAGCAGACTGCTGGCCCAGTCCTGGCTCCATGGGTTGCTGTGTGGGCCCAGCAAGCTGACCAACCTCCCTGAACCTTAATTTAATCCTAGGTAGCCCAATTCCACTCGCTATTATAGGACTGCTGTGCAGGGACAGTCAATTAACTTAAGAAAAGCAACCTAGCTCCAAGGTTGGCAACCGGGAATTCCAGTTGATTCCATGGGCGGACCCCCTGAGGAATTCCCAAGCTGAAGTCTCGTGGAAGATGAGGTTCAGTGTGACTAGACTGAAGCACCAATCCAATGAAGGGGAAGTCCCACCCACTCTGCCCTGTGCCTGTATAAAGGTGAGGCGGGGCGGCCGCGCCACTCATTGAAGCCGCCAGTTGGGAGAGGAGCAGAGCCAGGCCGGTGCTCCCGAAGGCAGCAAGATGTTGCGAGCCACAGCTCCCTGCTGGTTCCCACCTGCATACCCAGAAGCTAAGAAGGTGGCCGAGGAGGCGGCCCACGAGGCAAGCCGCCATTTGGGAGAGGAGCAGAGCCAGGTCAGTGTTCCCGAAGGCAGCAAGATGTTGCGAGCCACAGCTCCCTGCTGGTTCCCACCTGCATGCCCAGAAGCCAAGAAGGTGGCCGAGGAGGCGGCCCTCGAGGCAAGCCGCCAGTTGGGAGAGGAGCAGAGCCAGGCCGGTGCTCCCGAAGGCAGCAAGATGTTGCGAGCCACAGCTCCCTGCTGGTTCCCACCTGCATACCCAGAAGCTAAGAAGGTGGCCGAGGAGGCGCCCCACGAGGCAAGCCGCCATTTGGGAGAGGAGCAGAGCCAGGTCGGTGTTCCCGAAGGCAGCAAGAAGTTGCGAGCCACAGCTCCATGCTGGTTCCCACCTGCATGCCCAGAAGCCAAGAAGGTGGCCGAGGAGGCGGCCCTCGAGGCAAGCCACCAGTTGGGAGAGGAGCAGAGCCAGGCCGGTGCTCCCGAAGGCAGCAAGATGTTGCGAGCCACAGCTCCCTGCTGGTTCCCACCTGCATACCCAGAAGCTAAGAAGGTGGCCGAGGAGGCGCCCCAAGAGGCAAGCTGCCATTTGGGAGTGGAGCAGAGCCAGGTCGGTGTTCCCGAAGGCAGCAAGATGTTGCGAGCCACAGCTCCCTGCTGGTTCCCTCCTGCATACCCAGAAGCCAAGAAGGTGGCCGAGGAGGCGGCCCTCGAGGCTCCAGAATTCCCACTGCCCTCTCATCAGCCTGCCCAGAGCTTCGGGCTCTGCGTGCCCCAGATGCACAACCAGGCCTCAGCACTCGTGGACATCTGTGCGGAGCCCCAGAATAGGGGTCCGGCGGTGCCCCCAGCATGGCCCAAGATGGCGACGGAGGCTTGGTACTTCCCCGCGCAGAGGGGGTCGGCCTGCTGCTTGCCAGCCGCCCCAAGGCTGACAGAGAGGCCCTGTGGAGTCCGCATCTCAGCCCCCAGGGAGAGGAAGAGGATCGCCCACTTTCCCAGCCCCTGCTTGGTTGCAGGTCGCACCGATGCCAAGAGAACCCGGGTGGCCGGCAGCAGCCAACGCTCCAATGGCTCCAGGGTCGGCACACAGCCACGGAAGACTGGTCGCAACAGACGGGGGAGGGCATGCAAGACCTCCACCACACTCAGCTCTAAGCGAATCGTCCGTCGTCCATCCTTACCGACTTGGAAGAAACACATTATCCTCCGAAGGTCTCGCTGCCAAGTCCCCACCGTCATCCGCCGAGGCTATCTCCAACTGTTCACCAAAGAGTGTCTCAAGTTCTGCGCCTCCCAGCAGGAGGCCGAGGAGAAGGCGCTGAACGAGGAGAAGGTGGCCTACGACTGCAGCCCCAACAAGAACATGTACCTGAATGTGGTCCTGAACACCCTCAAGAGACTGAAGGGCCTGACCCCCAGCTCCATGCCGGGCCTCAGCAGGGCCGCCCTGTACAGCCGCCTCCAGGAGTTCCTGCTCACCCAGGACCAGCTCAAGGAGAACGGCTACCCCTTCCCGCACCCCGAGCGGCCCGGAGGCGCCGTCCTCTTCACTGGCCAGGGGAAGGGGCCCGGCGACTCCTCCTGCAGGGTCTGCTGCCGTTGTGGCACCGACTACCTGGTGTCCTCCTCGGGCCGCTGTCTACGCGACCAGTTGTGTTATTATCACTGGGGGCGGGTCCGCTCCAGCCAAGTGGCTGGAGGCCGGGTTAGCCAGTACACCTGCTGTGCAGCTGCTCCTGGCTCAGTGGGCTGCCAGGTGGCAAAGCAGCACGTGCGGGACGGCCGCAAGGAGAGCCTCCATGGCTTCGTGAAGACCTTCAAGAAAGAGTTTTCCACAGACGCTTATCCAGGAATCTACGCCCTGGACTGTGAGATGTGCTACACCACGCATGGCCTGGAGCTGACCCGCGTCACCGTGGTGGACGCCGACATGCAAGTGGTGTACGACACCTTCGTCAAGCCCGACAACGAGATCGTGGACTACAACACCAGGTTTTCCGGAGTGACCGAGGCCGACGTCGCCAAGACGAGCGTCACGTTGCCCGAAGTCCAAGCCATCCTGCTGAGCTTTTTCAGCGCCCAAACCATCCTCATCGGGCACAGCCTGGAGAGCGATCTGCTGGCCCTCAAGCTGATCCACAGCACCGTGGTGGACACGGCCGTGCTCTTCCCGCACTACCTGGGTTTCCCCTACAAGCGTTCCCTCAGGAATCTCGCGGCCGACTACCTGGGACAGATCATCCAGGACAGCCAGGACGGCCACAACTCCAGCGAGGACGCAAACGCCTGCCTGCAGCTGGCGATGTGGAAGGTTCGACAGCGCGCCCAGATCCAGCCACGCCACCGGTCCGCCTCTCCCGCCGCCCTGGCCTGTCCTGAGCCCCAGGCCTCTTCCCAAACTGCCATCGATCCCGAGAGCTAGCCCTGTCCACCTCGCCGCAAAGCGAAAGAAACTGGAGCAGCCGGCGGCAGGAGAGGGCCAAAAGCCAAGACTAACCCCGACCCCGGACTCCCAGTCCCCCGGAGTCCCTGCCGCGGGCCGTCGTCCCTGTCCCCATCCCTCTGCCCCTCCCAGACCTCTGTCCTTCCACCAATGGGCTCCCCGAGGCCCCAGCCGCCACTCCCAGTCCCCGGAGACCCTGCCGCCGCCCCTGGCGCCTGTGCCCATCCCTCTGCCCCTCCCAGACCTCTGGCCTTCCACCACTAGCCTCCCCCAGCCCACCTGGACTTCCCCGGCCTCTGACAACAAGGCCAGCCCCCAGGCCCACCAGCCTCCTGATCGTCTTCGTTCTTGGGCCTCTTCCCCTTCTGTGGGGCTGTCTGAACCTCCCCTCCCCCACCCGATTTTTCCCCCGCCCCCGGGGCAGGCGCAGAATTAATGTCTGTATGAAGTTAAAAATTAAAAATAAAAAAAAAGCTAAAAACAACTGAAAGTCCTTTGCTTTTGAATGTGCGCTTACCTGGTTTTCTCTAGAGGCACCACTGTGAGGTGGCTCAAGACCTTAGGCTCTGGAGTTAGACATCTGGGTTCCCATTCCAATTCCACCACTGACTAGCTTTGTCATATTGGACGCATAACTTTTTTGCGCTTCTACTTCTTGATCTTTCAAGTGTCATCAGAAGATAATTAGACACCCACACAATAGCAATGGGAGATTTTAACACCCCACCGTCAACATGAAACAGATCAACGAGACAGAAAGTTGAAAAGGATATCCAGGAACTGAACTTAGCTCTGCACCAAGCAGACCGAATAGACATCTACATTAACTCTCCACCCCAAATCAACAGAATATACATTCTTCTCAGCACCACATCACACTTATTCCAAAACTGACCACATAGTTGGAAGGAAAGCACTACTCCGCAAATGCAAAAGAACAGAAATTACAACCAACTGTCTCTCAGACCCCAGGGCAGTCAAACTGGACCTCAGGATGAAGAAACTCACTCAAAACCGCTCAACTACACGGAAACGGAGCAATCTGCTCCTGAGTGACTACTGGGTACATAGCGAAATGAAGACAGAATAAAGATGTTCTTTGAAACCAATGAGAACAAAGACACAACATACCAGAATCTCTGGGATACATTGAAAGCAGTGTGTAGAGGGAAACGTAGCATTAAATGCCCACAAGAGAAAGCAGGAAAGATCTAAAATGGACACCCTCACGTCCCAATTCAAAGAACCAGGGAAGCAAGAGCAAACACAATGCCTGAATCAGTCAGTCAACTTCCAACAGGGCTCCAAGAGAGAATGAACCACCATGCCTCTTTAAATCCACGTTTCTATTTGGAATCTTCAATGAGAGATGAGACACTAAGCAGCTAGTTTTGGTGGAATGGCTGATTTTGTCAATGTTTTCGGTGTGTGAGTGTGTGTGTGTGTGTATGTATAGATAACTAAATTAAACTGATAATCTGGATGCTTACATTTCCATTCATTTAATTTGTGTATGTGAGCCCACGCACACGTATATACACACACACTAACACTTCCAGAACACTGACTTAGTGAAGAACTGGATTTCCAGTGTGTCAGACAAATTTCAGAAAGCGCTGAAGAAGGGCATTTCTGATGGATTTCACCGTTCCTGGAATTTTATTTTCCTTTATAACTTAGAGTTCTTCTCTGGAGATTTAATAGATAAAAGTCTTTTGCAGTGTACGTTATTTCATTTTATTTTTATAATTTATTTAAATTGTCATTTTAAATTGACAAATAAAAATGATAGATATTTATGGTGTACAACATGATGTTTCATATATGTATACATTGTGGAATGACACAAAAATCAAGCTAATTAACACATTCGTTTCCTCACATACTGATTTTATGGTGATGAGAACATGTTTCAAATCTACTCTGATAGCACATTTCAAGTATACAGTACATAGTTACCCACTGTGGTTGCCGTGCTGTTCAACATATCTCTAGAACTATACGTATCTGAAATTTTGTATCATTAGACTAACATCTCCCAATCCCTCCCCGGCCCCTGCCTCGGGTAAGCAGCGTTCTGCTCTCTACGACTCTGAGTTCCACTTTTTTACATTGCACATAGAAGTGAGATCGTGCAGTATTTGTATTTCTGTGTTTGCTTTTTAAAACTTTATGATGTATTGATGTATTTTTTCAGACAGTGTCGGAGTCTGTCACCAAGGCTGGAGTACAGTGACACAAACACGGCTCACCACGGCCTCCACCTCCCGGGGTCAAGAGATCCTCCCACTTCAGCCTCCTGAGTAGCTAGGACTACAGGCGTCCAACACCACACCTGGCTAATTTTTGTATTTTTTGTAGAGATGGTTGATCTCCAACTCCTGGGCTCAACTCTTCCTCCTCCCTTCTCCTCCCAAAGTCCTGGGATTACAGGCCTGAGCCACTGTGTCTGGCCTTTGCTTTATTTCACACAGTAGAACATCCTCTAGGCTCATTCATGTTGCTAATGATAAGATTTCTTTCTTTTTCAAGGCTGAATAGGATTCTATTGGATATATGTACCTATATAGATAGATAGATAGATAGATAGATATACATTTATTATTATTGTTTTGGGGGGGATATGGTTTCGCTCGTGTTCCCCAGGCTGGAGTGCAGTGGCATGATTTCGGCTCACTACAACCTCTGCCTCCCAGGCTGAAGTGATTCTCCTGCCTCAGCTGAGATTAAAGGCATGTCCCATCATGTGCGGCCAATTTTGTGTTTCTAGGAGAGATGGGTTTTCACCATGTTGGCCAGGCTGGTCTCGAACTCCAACAATTCTACTTCAACTATTTATTGGATACAAATATTTATGTGTGAGAAACAAGATTTTCAAGAGTGAAAGATTTAAAAACGACTTAATTGTACATCAGTAAGAGGCTGGCTAACTAAATCAGAGTACGTTCATCCTTACAGAAGAATACTATGCAGCTAGAACAAAACCAAATGGAGGAAACTCTTCCAAATGGTAACTTGGAATGATGTTCAAGACTTATTGTAAAATAAGTTTACAGTAAGGTGTAAGGTACCTTATGGCAAAATTCTCTCAGAAATGTGTGTGTGTGGATTTCAAGTCATCCCAGTCCTAGAACATTGTGCTCTTTAGAGATGCCATACCTGTCTTTCCCTTTGTAATATCAAAGCGGTAATATCTTCTCTGGAGGCTTGTTGGGTGAATTTAATGGAAGAAAGTTAAGGAGGTACCAGAACCATTGCTGTTTCCCCTCCGTAGCCCTGCCACCCACTAAAGAAAGTTGGATGAGATTACTTAATGATTTCCCATTAAGTTGTATTTCCAAATATCATGATTACCATTTGAATGTAGTTGGTATGGAGCTTCGTGAGTGTGTGCTTCGTTTATTATGCATCACGTTCAGCTCCTTGTTATTTGCCTCCTAGTTATCATAGTAAAACTCTACTCCTCTACTCCGAGGAGCCCCTACCATCCGTATCGTCACTTTCCGGCCCAGCACTCTTCATGCTCGTTCGTTTAAAGCATTCTACATTGGGCAAATGAATCTTGGAAGGCAAAAGCTACTGAATTTAGCGAGTTTGTGGAGGCGTTCCCACCGATCAGCCAGGTGGAGTTCCACACACCCGATGACTGCACAACTCCTATAAGGCAGCAATATGCTGCAAACCCAGACGGCCACTCTTCTCACCCCTCGTCCCTTTGCTGTTCTGGATAATGAGGTCAATAGTCACCTAGGCAACTTGCAAAACTAACTGAAATGGAGAAAGGCCTTCCGGCTGGTGACTAGCCGAGGTCCACCTGGCCCCAATAAGCTGCTGAACAAGAAGGGCTGCCAGAAATTTCCCCCTAGGGAATTTGGTGGAGACGAAGACCTGCTCACTGGACAACGGTTCCTCCCAGGATACCCCCAAGCTGAAGAAGCGGGCTCTGAGCCACCCCCTTTCACCCTCCTTTTCCCCACCCTGGCCTGCTGAAGGTGCGCGTCAGGATGCGGACTACTGAGCCCTAAAGAAATAAGTCCTTCCACTTTGACCCCACGGAGGATTGCCTGCGCGGATCTTCAACGAGTCTACCAGTGTCTAGACACGGGAGCAGTTCTGTCTGGCACAGCAGCTCCCTCAAGGAAGACAAGAGTGAGGAGAAAGGAAACTCAAGTCTGACCATTCTGCCCTGGGAGACAAGAGGAGGATCTCATCTCTCATCTTTCCAAGCAAGGCAACGAGACTTTCTCTCATCTTTCCAAGCAAGGCAAGGAGACTTTTTCTCATGAGGAAACAAAAAGAAGTTGGAAGGAACGAAACCAGCCTGGAAGGTGAATTCCTAAGGATTGCCCATTGAAACTGACAAAATGGCCCTTGTTTGACGAGAGGAATGAGCAGAGCATTGATGTGGTCAAAAAGGACTCGAGTGAGACTTTCCCAGCATGTTTCTACCAAAGCTTTGTCTAAGTTTCGCAAAACACTCTCCTAATAAGCAGATGTTTGGCTCTTCAGAAAGTCAACATGCAAAATGCCTTGAGCGTCCCATAACACTGATGCCATGATGTTGCCTTTGGTCTGCCCTCCTTTTCCTTTGACTGGACCACTGCCATCTCTTGGTAGCCATCGCTTTGATGACGCTTTGTCTTCAGGATCATATTGGCAAAGCCATGTTCCAAATTCCGGTTACAATTTGTCAAACAGGTGCCCCAGGATCGTGATCCCTCCTGTTGAAAATTTCCACTGATAGCTCTCGTCCTCACTGCAGCTGATCTGGGCACAATGGTTTTCACAGCCACTGCAGGATTCATCTTCCACATCTTCTCATCTCTTCTTGAAACAAGCCATACCTCCGTAAAGAGTTGATTTCTTTGGGCTAGTGTCCTTAGAAGCTTTTCTTCAAACATCAATGATTTCTTCATTCTTCCACCCAAGCTTCACCGTCAATTGGATGTTTGCTCTTGCTGCAATTTTAGCGGAATTCAAGTTGCACTGATAGGAGGCCTTTTCAGTGGATGTCCCATCCTTCTTAGTGCCTCCAATGAGATCCAGTTCAGAAAGGTTGTAAGAAGTTAGTACATGTTTATTTTAGTGAAAACGAATTGAAATCCATGCATAGATTTCTCACCATGTACATTTTCTATGAACTTTCGGAAGACCCCCTGTACTGAATATTGCCCAAATCCTGGGAGAGAAGTGGATGCGGTCCACTTCCTGTCTTCAGTTTGCCCACAGTGGAGGAGTGCACAGAGCAGGGAAAGGCAGCCCCAGAGAGAGGCATGCCCTCCAGCATGCAGCAGACTGCTGGCCCAGTCCTGGCTCCATGGGTTGCTGTGTGGGCCCAGCAAGCTGACCAACCTCCCTGAACCTTAATTTAATCCTAGGTAGCCCAATTCCACTCGCTATTATAGGACTGCTGTGCAGGGACAGTCAATTAACTTAAGAAAAGCAACCTAGCTCCAAGGTTGGCAACCGGGAATTCCAGTTGATTCCATGGGCGGACCCCCTGAGGAATTCCCAAGCTGAAGTCTCGTGGAAGATGAGGTTCAGTGTGACTAGACTGAAGCACCAATCCAATGAAGGGGAAGTCCCACCCACTCTGCCCTGTGCCTGTATAAAGGTGAGGCGGGGCGGCCGCGCCACTCATTGAAGCCACCAGTTGGGAGAGGAGCAGAGCCAGGCCGGTGCTCCCGAAGGCAGCAAGATGTTGCGAGCCACAGCTCCCTGCTGGTTCCCACCTGCATACCCAGAAGCTAAGAAGGTGGCCGAGGAGGCGGCCCACGAGGCAAGCCGCCATTTGGGAGAGGAGCAGAGCCAGGTCAGTGTTCCCGAAGGCAGCAAGATGTTGCGAGCCACAGCTCCCTGCTGGTTCCCACCTGCATGCCCAGAAGCCAAGAAGGTGGCCGAGGAGGCGGCCCTCGAGGCAAGCCGCCAGTTGGGAGAGGAGCAGAGCCAGGCCGGTGCTCCCGAAGGCAGCAAGATGTTGCGAGCCACAGCTCCCTGCTGGTTCCCACCTGCATACCCAGAAGCTAAGAAGGTGGCCGAGGAGGCGCCCCACGAGGCAAGCCGCCATTTGGGAGAGGAGCAGAGCCAGGTCGGTGTTCCCGAAGGCAGCAAGAAGTTGCGAGCCACAGCTCCATGCTGGTTCCCACCTGCATGCCCAGAAGCCAAGAAGGTGGCCGAGGAGGCGGCCCTCGAGGCAAGCCACCAGTTGGGAGAGGAGCAGAGCCAGGCCGGTGCTCCCGAAGGCAGCAAGATGTTGCGAGCCACAGCTCCCTGCTGGTTCCCACCTGCATACCCAGAAGCTAAGAAGGTGGCCGAGGAGGCGCCCCACGAGGCAAGCCGCCATTTGGGAGTGGAGCAGAGCCAGGTCGGTGTTCCCGAAGGCAGCAAGATGTTGCGAGCCACAGCTCCCTGCTGGTTCCCTCCTGCTTACCCAGAAGCCAAGAAGGTGGCCGAGGAGGCGGCCCTCGAGGCTCCAGAATTCCCACTGCCCTCTCATCAGCCTGCCCAGAGCTTCGGGCTCTGCGTGCCCCAGATGCACAACCAGGCCTCAGCACTCGTGGACATCCGGGCGGAGCCCCAGAATAGGGGTCCGGCGGTGCCCCCAGCGTGGCCCAAGATGGCGACGGAGGCGTGGTACTTCCCCGCGCAGAGGGGGTCGGCCTGCTGCTTGCCAGCCGCCCCAAGGCTGACGAAGAGGCCCTGTGGAGTCCGCATCTCAGCCCCCAGGGAGAGGAAGAGGATCGCCCACTTTCCCAGCCCCTGCTTGGTCGCAGGTCGCACCGATGCCAAGAGAACCCGGGTGGCCGGCAGCAGCCAACGCTCCAATGGCTCCAGGGTCGGCACACAGCCACGGAAGACTGGTCGCAACAGACGGGGGAGGGCATGCAAGACCTCCACCACACTCAGCTCTAAGCGAATCGTCCGTCGTCCATCCTTACCGACTTGGAAGAAACCCATTATCCTCCGAAGGTCTCGCTGCCAAGTCCCCACCGTCATCCGCCGAGGCTATCTCCAACTGTTCACCAAAGAGTGTCTCAAGTTCTGCGCCTCCCAGCAGGAGGCCGAGGAGAAGGCGCTGAACGAGGAGAAGGTGGCCTACGACTGCAGCCCCAACAAGAACATGTACCTGAATGTGGTCCTGAACACCCTCAAGAGACTGAAGGGCCTGACCCCCAGCTCCATGCCGGGCCTCAGCAGGGCCGCCCTGTACAGCCGCCTCCAGGAGTTCCTGCTCACCCAGGACCAGCTCAAGGAGAACGGCTACCCCTTCCCGCACCCCGAGCGGCCCGGAGGCGCCGTCCTCTTCACTGGCCAGGGGAAGGGGCCCGGCGACTCCTCCTGCAGGGTCTGCTGCCGTTGTGGCACCGACTACCTGGTGTCCTCCTCGGGCCGCTGTCTACGCGACCAGTTGTGTTATTATCACTGGGGGCGGGTCCGCTCCAGCCAAGTGGCTGGAGGCCGGGTTAGCCAGTACACCTGCTGTGCAGCTGCTCCTGGCTCAGTGGGCTGCCAGGTGGCGAAGCAGCACGTGCGGGACGGCCGCAAGGAGAGCCTCCATGGCTTCGTGAAGACCTTCAAGAAAGAGTTTTCCACAGACGCTTATCCAGGAATCTACGCCTTGGACTGTGAGATGTGCTACACCACGCATGGCCTGGAGCTGACCCGCGTCACCGTGGTGGACGCCGACATGCAAGTGGTGTACGACACCTTCGTCAAGCCCGACAACGAGATCGTGGACTACAACACCAGGTTTTCCGGAGTGACCGAGGCCGACGTCGCCAAGACGAGCGTCACGTTGCCCGAAGTCCAAGCCATCCTGCTGAGCTTTTTCAGCGCCCAAACCATCCTCATCGGGCACAGCCTGGAGAGCGATCTGCTGGCCCTCAAGCTGATCCACAGCACCGTGGTGGACACGGCCGTGCTCTTCCCGCACTACCTGGGTTTCCCCTACAAGCGTTCCCTCAGGAATCTCGCGGCCGACTACCTGGGACAGATCATCCAGGACAGCCAGGACGGCCACAACTCCAGCGAGGACGCAAACGCCTGCCTGCAGCTGGCGATGTGGAAGGTTCGACAGCGCGCCCAGATCCAGCCACGCCACCGGTCCGCCTCTCCCGCCGCCCTGGCCTGTCCTGAGCCCCAGGCCTCTTCCCAAACTGCCATCGATCCCGAGAGCTAGCCCTGTCCACCTCGCCGCAAAGCGAAAGAAACTGGAGCAGCCGGCGGCAGGAGAGGGCCAAAAGCCAAGACTAACCCCGACCCCGGACTCCCAGTCCCCCGGAGTCCCTGCCGCGGGCCGTCGTCCCTGTCCCCATCCCTCTGCCCCTCCCAGACCTCTGTCCTTCCACCAATGGGCTCCCCGAGGCCCCAGCCGCCACTCCCAGTCCCCGGAGACCCTGCCGCCGCCCCTGGCGCCTGTGCCCATCCCTCTGCCCCTCCCAGACCTCTGGCCTTCCACCACTAGCCTCCCCCAGCCCACCTGGACTTCCCCGGCCTCTGACAACAAGGCCAGCCCCCAGGCCCACCAGCCTCCTGATCGTCTTCGTTCTTGGGCCTCTTCCCCTTCTGTGGGGCTGTCTGAACCTCCCCTCCCCCACCCGATTTTTCCCCCGCCCCCGGGGCAGGCGCAGAATAAATGTCTGTATGAAGTTAAAAATTAAAAATAAAAAAAAAGCTAAAAACAACTCAAAGTCCTTTGCTTTTGAATGTGCGCTTACCTGGTTTTCTCTAGAGGCACCACTGTGAGGTGGCTCAAGCCCTTAGGCTCTGGAGTTAGACATCTGGGTTCCCATTCCAATTCCACCACTGACTAGCTTTGTCATATTGGACGCATAACCTTTTTGCGCTTCTACTTCTTGATCTTTCAAGTGTCATCAGAAGATAATTAGACACCCACACAATAGCAATGGGAGATTTTAACACCCCACCGTCAACATGAAACAGATCAACGAGACAGAAAGTTGAAAAGGATATCCAGGAACTGAACTTAGCTCTGCACCAAGCAGACCGAATAGACATCTACATTAACTCTCCACCCCAAATCAACAGAATATACATTCTTCTCAGCACCACATCACACTTATTCCAAAACTGACCACATAGTTGGAAGGAAAGCACTCCTCCGCAAATGCAAAAGAACAGAAATTACAACCAACTGTCTCTCAGACCCCAGGGCAGTCAAACTGGACCTCAGGATGAAGAAACTCACTCAAAACCGCTCAACTACACGGAAACGGAGCAATCTGCTCCTGAGTGACTACTGGGTACATAGCGAAATGAAGACAGAATAAAGATGTTCTTTGAAACCAATGAGAACAAAGACACAACATACCAGAATCTCTGGGATACATTGAAAGCAGTGTGTAGAGGGAAACGTAGCATTAAATGCCCACAAGAGAAAGCAGGAAAGATCTAAAATGGACACCCTCACGTCCCAATTCAAAGAACCAGGGAAGCAAGAGCAAACACAATCCCTGAATCAGTCAGTCAACTTCCAACAGGGCTCCAAGAGAGAATGAACCACCATGCCTCTTTAAATCCACGTTTCTATTTGGAATCTTCAATGAGAGATGAGACACTAAGCAGCTAGTTTTGGTGGAATGGCTGATTTTGTCAATGTTTTCGGTGTGTGAGTGTGTGTGTGTGTGTATGTATAGATAACTAAATTAAACTGATAATCTGGATGCTTACATTTCCATTCATTTAATTTGTGTATGTGAGCCCACGCACACGTATATACACACACACTAACACTTCCAGAACACTGACTTAGTGAAGAACTGGATTTCCAGTGTGTCAGACAAATTTCAGAAAGCGCTGAAGAAGGGCATTTCTGATGGATTTCACCGTTCCTGGAATTTTACTTTCCTTTATAACTTCGAGTTCTTCTCTGGAGATTTAATAGATAAAAGTCTTTTGCAGTGTACGTTATTTCATTGTATTTTTATAATTTATTTAAATTGTCATTTTAAATTGACAGATAAAAATGATAGATATTTATGGTGTACAACATGATGTTTCATATATGTATACATTGTGGAATGACACAAAAATCAAGCTAATTAACACATTCGTTTCCTCACATACTGATTTTATGGTGATGAGAACATGTTTCAAATCTACTCTGATAGCACATTTCAAGTATACAGTACATAGTTACCCACTGTGGTTGCCGTGCTGTTCAACATATCTCTAGAACTATTCGTATCTGAAATTTTGTATCATTAGACTAACATCTCCCAATCCCTCCCCGGCCCCTGCCTCGGGTAAGCAGCGTTCTGCTCTCTACGACTCTGAGTTCCACTTTTTTACATTGCACATAGAAGTGAGATCGTGCAGTATTTGTATTTCTGTGTTTGCTTTTTAAAACTTTATGATGTATTGATGTATTTTTTCAGACAGTGTCGGAGTCTGTCACCAAGGCTGGAGTACAGTGACACAAACACGGCTCACCACGGCCTCCACCTCCCGGGGTCAAGAGATCCTCCCACTTCAGCCTCCTGAGTAGCTAGGACTACAGGCGTCCAACACCACACCTGGCTAATTTTTGTATTTTTTGTAGAGATGGTTGATCTCCAACTCCTGGGCTCAACTCTTCCTCCTCCCTTCTCCTCCCAAAGTCCTGGGATTACAGGCCTGAGCCACTGTGTCTGGCCTTTGCTTTATTTCACACAGTAGAACATCCTCTAGGCTCATTCATGTTGCTAATGATAAGATTTCTTTCTTTTTCAAGGCTGAATAGGATTCTATTGGATATATGTACCTATATAGATAGAGAGATAGATAGATAGACATTTATTATTATTGTTTTGGGGGGGATATGGTTTCGCTCGTGTTCCCCAGGCTGGAGTGCAGTGGCATGATTTCGGCTCACTACAACCTCTGCCTCCCAGGCTGAAGTGATTCTCCTGCCTCAGCTGAGATTAAAGGCATGTCCCATCATGTGCGGCCAATTTTGTGTTTCTAGGAGAGATGGGTTTTCACCATGTTGGCCAGGCTGGTCTCGAACTCCAACAATTCTACTTCAACTATTTATTGGATACAAATATTTATGTGTGAGAAACAAGATTTTCAAGAGTGAAAGATTTAAAAACGACTTAATTGTACATCAGTAAGAGGCTGGCTAACTAAATCAGAGTACGTTCATCCTTACAGAAGAATACTATGCAGCTAGAACAAAACCAAATGGAGGAAACTCTTCCAAATGGTAACTTGGAATGATGTTCAAGACTTATTGTAAAATAAGTTTACAGTAAGGTGTAAGGTACCTTATGGCAAAATTCTCTCAGAAATGTGTGTGTGTGGATTTCAAGTCATCCCAGTCCTAGAACATTGTGCTCTTTAGAGATGCCATACCTGTCTTTCCCTTTGTAATATCAAAGCAGTAATATCTTCTCTGGAGGCTTGTTGGGTGAATTGAATGGAAGAAAGTTAAGGAGGTACCAGAACCATTGCTGTTTCCCCTCCGTAGCCCTGCCACCCACTAAAGAAAGTTGGATGAGATTACTTAATGATTTCCCATTAAGTTGTATTTCCAAATATCATGATTACCATTTGAATGTAGTTGGTATGGAGCTTCGTGAGTGTGTGCTTCGTTTATTATGCATCACGTTCAGCTCCTTGTTATTTGCCTCCTAGTTATCATAGTAAAACTCTACTCCTCTACTCCGAGGAGCCCCTACCATCCGTATCGTCACTTTCCGGCCCAGCACTCTTCATGCTCGTTCGTTTAAAGCATTCTACATTGGGCAAATGAATCTTGGAAGGCAAAAGCTACTGAATTTAGCGAGTTTGTGGAGGCGTTCCCACCGATCAGCCAGGTGGAGTTCCACACACCCGATGACTGCACAACTCCTATAAGGCAGCAATATGCTGCAAACCCAGACGGCCACTCTTCTCACCCCTCGTCCCTTTGCTGTTCTGGATAATGAGGTCAATAGTCACCTAGGCAACTTGCAAAACTAACTGAAATGGAGAAAGGCCTTCCGGCTGGTGACTAGCCGAGGTCCACCTGGCCCCAATAAGCTGCTGAACAAGAAGGGCTGCCAGAAATTTCCCCCTAGGGAATTTGGTGGAGACGAAGACCTGCTCACTGGACAACGGTTCCTCCCAGGATACCCCCAAGCTGAAGAAGCGGGCTCTGAGCCACCCCCTTTCACCCTCCTTTTCCCCACCCTGGCCTGCTGAAGGTGCGCGTCAGGATGCAGACTACTGAGCCCTAAAGAAATAAGTCCTTCCACTTTGACCCCACGGAGGATTGCCTGTGCGGATCTTCAACGAGTCTACCAGTGTCTAGACACGGGAGCAGTTCTGTCTGGCACAGCAGCTCCCTCAAGGAAGACAAGAGTGAGGAGAAAGGAAACTCAAGTCCGACCATTCTGTCCTGGGAGACAAGAGGAGGATCTCATCTCTCATCTTTCCAAGCAAGGCAACGAGACTTTCTCTCATCTTTCCAAGCAAGGCAAGGAGACTTTTTCTCATGAGGAAACAAAAAGAAGTTGGAAGGAACGAAACCAGCCTGGAAGGTGAATTCCTAAGGATTGCCCATTGAAACTGACAAAATGGCCCTTGTTTGACGAGAGGAATGAGCAGAGCATTGATGTGGTCAAAAAGGACTCGAGTGAGACTTTCCCAGCATGTTTCTACCAAAGCTTTGTCTAAGTTTCGCAAAACACTCTCCTAATAAGCAGATGTTTGGCTCTTCAGAAAGTCAACATGCAAAATGCCTTGAGCGTCCCATAACACTGATGCCATGATGTTGCCTTTGGTCTGCCCTCCTTTTCCTTTGACTGGACCACTGCCATCTCTTGGTAGCCATCGCTTTGATGACGCTTTGTCTTCAGGATCATATTGGCAAAGCCATGTTCCAAATTCCGGTTACAATTTGTCAAACAGGTGCCCCAGGATCGTGATCCCTCCTGTTGAAAATTTCCACTGATAGCTCTCGTCGTCACTGCAGCTGATCTGGGCACAATGGTTTTCACAGCCACTGCAGGATTCATCTTCCACATCTTCTCATCTCTTCTTGAAACAAGCCATACCTCCGTAAAGAGTTGATTTCTTTGGGCTAGTGTCCTTAGAAGCTTTTCTTCAAACATCAATGATTTCTTCATTCTTCCACCCAAGCTTCACCGTCAATTGGATGTTTGCTCTTGCTGCAATTTTAGCGGAATTCAAGTTGCACTCATAGGAGGCCTTTTCAGTGGATGTCCCATCCTTCTTAGTGCCTCCAATGAGATCCAGTTCAGAAAGGTTGTAAGAAGTTAGTACATGTTTATTTTAGTGAAAACGAATTGAAATCCATGCATAGATTTCTCACCATGTACATTTTCTATGAACTTTCGGAAGACCCCCTGTACTGAATATTGCCCAAATCCTGGGAGAGAAGTGGATGCGGTCCACTTCCTGTCTTCAGTTTGCCCACAGTGGAGGAGTGCACAGAGCAGGGAAAGGCAGCCCCAGAGAGAGGCATGCCCTCCAGCATGCAGCAGACTGCTGGCCCAGTCCTGGCTCCATGGGTTGCTGTGTGGGCCCAGCAAGCTGACCAACCTCCCTGAACCTTAATTTAATCCTAGGTAGCCCAATTCCACTCGCTATTATAGGACTGCTGTGCAGGGACAGTCAATTAACTTAAGAAAAGGAACCTGGCTCCAAGGTTGGCAACCGGGAATTCCAGTTGATTCCATGGGCGGACCCCCTGAGGAATTCCCAAGCTGAAGTCTCGTGGAAGATGAGGTTCAGTGTGACTAGACTGAAGCACCAATCCAATGAAGGGGAAGTCCCACCCACTCTGCCCTGTGCCTGTATAAAGGTGAGGCGGGGCGGCCGCGCCACTCATTGAAGCCGCCAGTTGGGAGAGGAGCAGAGCCAGGCCGGTGCTCCCGAAGGCAGCAAGATGTTGCGAGCCACAGCTCCCTGCTGGTTCCCACCTGCATACCCAGAAGCTAAGAAGGTGGCCGAGGAGGCGGCCCACGAGGCAAGCCGCCATTTGGGAGAGGAGCAGAGCCAGGTCGGTGTTCCCGAAGGCAGCAAGATGTTGCGAGCCACAGCTCCCTGCTGGTTCCCACCTGCATGCCCAGAAGCCAAGAAGGTGGCCGAGGAGGCGGCCCTCGAGGCAAGCCGCCAGTTGGGAGAGGAGCAGAGCCAGGCCGGTGCTCCCGAAGGCAGCAAGATGTTGCGAGCCACAGCTCCCTGCTGGTTCCCACCTGCATACCCAGAAGCTAAGAAGGTGGCCGAGGAGGCGCCCCACGAGGCAAGCTGCCATTTGGGGGTGGAGCAGAGCCAGGTCGGTGTTCCCGAAGGCAGCAAGATGCTGCGAGCCACAGCTCCCTGCTGGTTCCCTCCTGCATACCCAGAAGCCAAGAAGGTGGCCGAGGAGGCGGCCCTCGAGGCTCCAGAATTCCCACTGCCCTCTCATCAGCCTGCCCAGAGCTTCGGGCTCTGCGTGCCCCAGATGCACAACCAGGCCTCAGCACTCGTGGACATCCGAGCGGAGCCCCAGAATAGGGGTCCGGCGGTGCCCCCAGCGTGGCCCAAGATGACGACGGAGGCGTGGTACTTCCCCGCGCAGAGGGGGTCGGCCTGCTGCTTGCCAGCCGCCCGAAGGCTGACAGAGAGGCTCTGAGGAGTCCGCATCTCAGCCCCCAGGGAGAGGAAGAGGATCGCCCACTTTCCCAGCCCCTGCTTGGTCGCAGGTCACACCGATGCCAAGAGAACCCGGGTGGCCGGCAGCAGCCAACGCTCCAATGGCTCCAGGGTCGGCACACAGCCACGGAAGACTGGTCGCAACAGACGGGGGAGGGCATGCAAGACCTCCACCACACTCAGCTCTAAGCGAATCGTCCGTGGTCCATCCTTACCGACTTGGAAGAAACCCATTATCCTCCGAAGGTCTCGCTGCCAAGTCCCCACCGTCATCCGCCGAGGCTATCTCCAACTGTTCACCAAAGAGTGTCTCAAGTTCTGCGCCTCCAAGCAGGAGGCCGAGGAGAAGGCGCTGAACGAGGAGAAGGTGGCCTACGACTGCAGCCCCAACAAGAACATGTACCTGAATGTGGTCCTGAACACCCTCAAGAGACTGAAGGGCCTGACCCCCAGCTCCATGCCGGGCCTCAGCAGGGCCGCCCTGTACAGCCGCCTCCAGGAGTTCCTGCTCACCCAGGACCAGCTCAAGGAGAACGGCTACCCCTTCCCGCACCCCGAGCGGCCCGGAGGCGCCGTCCTCTTCACTGGCCAGGGGAAGGGGCCCGGCGACTCCTCCTGCAGGGTCTGCTGCCGTTGTGGCACCGACTACCTGGTGTCCTCCTCGGGCCGCTGTCTACGCGACCAGTTGTGTTATTATCACTGGGGGCGGGTCCGCTCCAGCCAAGTGGCTGGAGGCCGGGTTAGCCAGTACACCTGCTGTGCAGCTGCTCCTGGCTCAGTGGGCTGCCAGGTGGCAAAGCAGCACGTGCGGGACGGCCGCAAGGAGAGCCTCCATGGCTTCGTGAAGACCTTCAAGAAAGAGTTTTCCACAGACGCTTATCCAGGAATCTACGCCTTGGACTGTGAGATGTGCTACACCACGCATGGCCTGGAGCTGACCCGCGTCACCGTGGTGGACGCCGACATGCAAGTGGTGTACGACACCTTCGTCAAGCCCGACAACGAGATCGTGGACTACAACACCAGGTTTTCCGGAGTGACCGAGGCCCACGTCGCCAAGACGAGCGTCACGTTGCCCGAAGTCCAAGCCATCCTGCTGAGCTTTTTCAGCGCCCAAACCATCCTCATCGGGCACAGCCTGGAGAGCGATCTGCTGGCCCTCAAGCTGATCCACAGCACCGTGGTGGACACGGCCGTGCTCTTCCTGCACTACCTGGGTTTCCCCTACAAGCGTTCCCTCAGGAATCTCGCGGCCGACTACCTGGGACAGATCATCCAGGACAGCCAGGACGGCCACAACTCCAGCGAGGACGCAAACGCCTGCCTGCAGCTGGCGATGTGGAAGGTTCGACAGCGCGCCCAGATCCAGCCACGCCACCGGTCCGCCTCTCCCGCCGCCCTGGCCTGTCCTGAGCCCCAGGCCTCTTCCCAAACTGCCATCGATCCCGAGAGCTAGCCCTGTCCACCTCGCCGCAAAGCGAAAGAAACTGGAGCAGCCGGCGGCAGGAGAGGGCCAAAAGCCAAGACTAACCCCGACCCCGGACTCCCAGTACCCCGGAGTCCCTGCCGCGGGCCGTCGTCCCTGTCCCCATCCCTCTGCCCCTCCCAGACCTCTGTCCTTCCACCAATGGGCTCCCCGAGGCCCCAGCCGCCACTCCCAGTCCCCGGAGACCCTGCCGCCGCCCCTGGCGCCTGTGCCCATCCCTCTGCCCCTCCCAGACCTCTGGCCTTCCACCACTAGCCTCCCCCAGCCCACCTGGACTACCGCGGCCTCTGACAACAAGGCCAGCCCCCAGGCCCACCAGCCTCCTGATCGTCTTCGTTCTTGGGCCTCTTCCCCTTCTGTGGGGCTGTCTGAACCTCCCGTCCCCCACCCGATTTTTCCCCCGCCCCCGGGGCAGGCGCAGAATAAATGTCTCTATGAAGTTAAAAATTAAAAATAAAAAAAAAGCTAAAAACAACTCAAAGTCCTTTGCTTTTGAATGTGCGCTTACCTGGTTTTCTCTAGAGGCACCACTGTGAGGTGGCTCAAGCCCTTAGGCTCTGGAGTTAGACATCTGGGTTCCCATTCCAATTCCACCACTGACTAGCTTTGTCATATTGGACGCATAACCTTTTTGCGCTTCTACTTCTTGATCTTTCAAGTGTCATCAGAAGATAATTAGACACCCACACAATAGCAATGGGAGATTTTAACACCCCACCGTCAACATGAAACAGATCAACGAGACAGAAAGTTGAAAAGGATATCCAGGAACTGAACTTAGCTCTGCACCAAGCAGACCGAATAGACATCTACATTAACTCTCCACCCCAAATCAACAGAATATACATTCTTCTCAGCACCACATCACACTTATTCCAAAACTGACCACATAGTTGGAAGGAAAGCACTCCTCCGCAAATGCAAAAGAACAGAAATTACAACCAACTGTCTCTCAGACCACAGGGCAGTCAAACTGGACCTCAGGATGAAGAAACTCACTCAAAACCGCTCAACTACACGGAAACGGAGCAATCTGCTCCTGAGTGACTACTGGGTACATAGCGAAATGAAGACAGAATAAAGATGTTCTTTGAAACCAATGAGAACAAAGACACAACATACCAGAATCTCTGGGATACATTGAAAGCAGTGTGTAGAGGGAAACGTAGCATTAAATGCCCACAAGAGAAAGCAGGAAAGATCTAAAATGGACACCCTCACGTCCCAATTCAAAGAACCAGGGAAGCAAGTGCAAACACCATGCCTGAATCAGTCAGTCAACTTCCAACAGGGCTCCAAGAGAGAATGAACCACCATGCCTCTTTAAATCCACGTTTCTATTTGGAATCTTCAATGAGAGATGAGACACTAAGCAGCTAGTTTTGGTGGAATGGCTGATTTTGTCAATGTTTTCGGTGTGTGAGTGTGTGTGTGTGTGTATGTATAGATAACTAAATTAAACCGATAATCTGGATGCTTACATTTCCATTCATTTAATTTGTGTATGTGAGCCCACGCACACGTATATACACACACACTAACACTTCCAGAACACTGACTTAGTGAAGAACTGGATTTCCAGTGTGTCAGACAAATTTCAGAAAGCGCTGAAGAAGGGCATTTCTGATGGATTTCACCGTTCCTGGAATTTTACTTTCCTGTATAACTTAGAGTTCTTCTCTGGAGATTTAATAGATAAAAGTCTTTTGCAGTGTACGTTATTTCATTGTATTTTTATAATTTATTTCAATTGTCATTTTAAATTGACAAATAAAAATGATATATATTTATGGTGTACAACATGATGTTTCATATATGTATACATTGTGGAATGACACAAAAATCAAGCTAATTAACACATTCGTTTCCTCACATACTGAGTTTATGGTGATGAGAACATGTTTCAAATCTACTCTGATAGCACATTTCAAGTATACAGTACATAGTTACCCACTGTCGTTGCCGTGCTGTTCAACATATCTCTAGAACTATTCGTATCTGAAATTTTGTATCATTAGACTAACATCTCCCAATCCCTCCCCGGCCCCTGCCTCGGGTAAGCAGCGTTCTGCTCTCTACGACTCTGAGTTCCACTTTTTTACATTGCACATAGAAGTGAGATCGTGCAGTATTTGTATTTCTGTGTTTGCTTTTTAAAACTTTATGATGTATTGATGTATTTTTTCAGACAGTGTCGGAGTCTGTCACCAAGGCTGGAGTACAGTGACACAAACACGGCTCACCACGGCCTCCACCTCCCGGGGTCAAGAGATCCTCCCACTTCAGCCTCCTGAGTAGCTAGGACTACAGGCGTCCAACACCACACCTGGCTAATTTTTGTATTTTTTGTAGAGATGGTTGATCTCCAACTCCTGGGCTCAACTCTTCCTCCTCCCTTCTCCTCCCAAAGTCCTGGGATTACAGGCCTGAGCCACTGTGTCTGGCCTTTGCTTTATTTCACACAGTAGAACATCCTCTAGGCTCATTCATGTTGCTAATGATAAGATTTCTTTCTTTTTCAAGGCTGAATAGGATTCTATTGGATATATGTACCTATATAGATAGAGAGATAGATAGATAGACATTTATTATTATTGTTTTGGGGGGGATATGGTTTCGCTCGTGTTCCCCAGGCTGGAGTGCAGTGGCATGATTTCGGCTCACTACAACCTCTGCCTCCCAGGCTGAAGTGATTCTCCTGCCTCAGCTGAGATTAAAGGCATGTCCCATCATGTGCGGCCAATTTTGTGTTTCTAGGAGAGATGGGTTTTCACCATGTTGGCCAGGCTGGTCTCGAACTCCAACAATTCTACTTCAACTATTTATTGGATACAAATATTTATGTGTGAGAAACAAGATTTTCAAGAGTGAAAGATTTAAAAACGACTTAATTGTACATCAGTAAGAGGCTGGCTAACTAAATCAGAGTACGTTCATCCTAACAGAAGAATACTATGCAGCTAGAACAAAACCAAATGGAGGAAACTCTTCCAAATGGTAACTTGGAATGATGTTCAAGACTTATTGTAAAATAAGTTTACAGTAAGGTGTAAGGTACCTTATGGCAAAATTCTCTCAGAAATGTGTGTGTGTGGATTTCAAGTCATCCCAGTCCTAGAACATTGTGCTCTTTAGAGATGCCATACCTGTCTTTCCCTTTGTAATATCAAAGCAGTAATATCTTCTCTGGAGGCTTGTTGGGTGAATTTAATGGAAGAAAGTTAAGGAGGTACCAGAACCATTGCTGTTTCCCCTCCGTAGCCCTGCCACCCACTAAAGAAAGTTGGATGAGATTACTTAATGATTTCCCATTAAGTTGTATTTCCAAATATCATGATTACCATTTGAATGTAGTTGGTATGGAGCTTCGTGAGTGTGTGCTTCGTTTATTATGCATCACGTTCAGCTCCTTGTTATTTGCCTCCTAGTTATCATAGTAAAACTCTACTCCTCTACTCCGAGGAGCCCCTACCATCCGTATCGTCACCTTCCGGCCCAGCACTCTTCATGCTCGTTCGTTTAAAGCATTCTACATTGGGCAAATGAATCTTGGAAGGCAAAAGCTGCTGAATTTAGCGAGTTTGTGGAGGCGTTCCCACCGATCAGCCAGGTGGAGTTCCACACACCCGATGACTGCACAACTCCTATAAGGCAGCAATATGCTGCAAACCCAGACGGCCACTCTTCTCACCCCTCGTCCCTTTGCTGTTCTGGATAATGAGGTCAATAGTCACCTAGGCAACTTGCAAAACTAACTGAAATGGAGAAAGGCCTTCCGGCTGGTGACTAGCCGAAGTCCACCTGGCCCCAATAAGCTGCTGAACAAGAAGGGCTGCCAGAAATTTCCCCCTAGGGAATTTGGTGGAGACGAAGACCTGCTCACTGGACAACGGTTCCTCCCAGGATACCCCCAAGCTGAAGAAGCGGGCTCTGAGCCACCCCCTTTCACCCTCCTTTTCCCCACCCTGGCCTGCTGAAGGTGCGCGTCAGGATGCGGACTACTGAGCCCTAAAGAAATAAGTCCTTCCACTTTGACCCCACGGAGGATTGCCTGTGCGGATCTTCAACGAGTCTACCAGTGTCTAGACACGGGAGCAGTTCTGTCTGGCACAGCAGCTCCCTCAAGGAAGACAAGAGTGAGGAGAAAGGAAACTCAAGTCTGACCATTCTGTCCTGGGAGACAAGAGGAGGATCTCATCTCTCATCTTTCCAAGCAAGGCAACGAGACTTTCTCTCATCTTTCCAAGCAAGGCAAGGAGACTTTTTCTCATGAGGAAACAAAAAGAAGTTGGAAGGAACGAAACCAGCCTGGAAGGTGAATTCCTAAGGATTGCCCATTGAAACTGACAAAATGGCCCTTGTTTGACGAGAGGAATGAGCAGAGCATTGATGTAGTCAAAAAGGACTCGAGTGAGACTTTCCCAGCATGTTTCTACCAAAGCTTTGTCTAAGTTTCGCAAAACACTCTCCTAATAAGCAGATGTTTAGCTCTTCAGAAAGTCAACATGCAAAATGCCTTGAGCGTCCCATAACACTGATGCCATGATGTTGCCTTTGGTCTGCCCTCCTTTTCCTTTGACTGGACCACTGCCATCTCTTGGTAGCCATCGCTTTGATGACGCTTTGTCTTCAGGATCATATTGGCAAAGCCATGTTCCAAATTCCGGTTACAATTTGTCAAACAGGTGCCCCAGGATCGTGATCCCTCCTGTTGAAAATTTCCACTGATAGCTCTCGTCGTCACTGCAGCTGATCTGGGCACAATGGTTTTCACAGCCACTGCAGGATTCATCTTCCACATCTTCTCATCTCTTCTTGAAACAAGCCATACCTCCGTAAAGAGTTGATTTCTTTGGGCTAGTGTCCTTAGAAGCTTTTCTTCAAACATCAATGATTTCTTCATTCTTCCACCCAAGCTTCACCGTCAGTTGGATGTTTGCTCTTGCTGCAATTTTAGCGGAATTCAAGTTGCACTGATAGGAGGCCTTTTCAGTGGATGTCTCATCCTTCTTAGTGCCTCCAATGAGATCCAGTTCAGAAAGGTTGTAAGAAGTTAGTACATGTTTATTTTAGTGAAAACGAATTGAAATCCATGCATAGATTTCTCACCATGTACATTTTCTATGAACTTTCGGAAGACCCCCTGTACTGAATATTGCCCAAATCCTGGGAGAGAAGTGGATGCGGTCCACTTCCTGTCTTCAGTTTGCCCACAGTGGAGGAGTGCACAGAGCAGGGAAAGGCAACCCCAGAGAGAGGCATGCCCTCCAGCATGCAGCAGACTGCTGGCCCAGTCCTGGCTCCATGGGTTGCTGTGTGGGCCCAGCAAGCTGACCAACCTCCCTGAACCTTAATTTATTCCTAGGTAGCCCAATTCCACTCGCTATTATAGGACTGCTGTGCAGGGACAGTCAATTAACTTAAGAAAAGGAACCTGGCTCCAAGGTTGGCAACCGGGAATTCCAGTTGATTCCATGGGCGGACCCCCTGAGGAATTCCCAAGCTGAAGTCTCGTGGAAGATGAGGTTCAGTGTGACTAGACTGAAGCACCAATCCAATGAAGGGGAAGTCCCACCCACTCTGCCCTGTGCCTGTATAAAGGTGAGGCGGGGCGGCCGCGCCACTCATTGAAGCCGCCAGTTGGGAGAGGAGCAGAGCCAGGCCGGTGCTCCCGAAGGCAGCAAGATGTTGCGAGCCACAGCTCCCTGCTGGTTCCCACCTGCATACCCAGAAGCTAAGAAGGTGGCCGAGGAGGCGGCCCACGAGGCAAGCCGCCATTTGGGAGAGGAGCAGAGCCAGGTCGGTGTTCCCGAAGGCAGCAAGATGTTGCGAGCCACAGCTCCCTGCTGGTTCCCACCTGCATGCCCAGAAGCCAAGAAGGTGGCCGAGGAGGCGGCCCTCGAGGCAAGCCGCCAGTTGGGAGAGGAGCAGAGCCAGGCCGGTGCTCCCGAAGGCAGCAAGATGTTGCGAGCCACAGCTCCCTGCTGGTTCCCACCTGCATACCCAGAAGCTAAGAAGGTGGCCGAGGAGGCGCCCCACGAGGCAAGCCGCCATTTGGGGGTGGAGCAGAGCCAGGTCGGTGTTCCCGAAGGCAGCAAGATGCTGCGAGCCACAGCTCCCTGCTGGTTCCCTCCTGCATACCCAGAAGCCAAGAAGGTGGCCGAGGAGGCGGCCCTCGAGGCTCCAGAATTCCCACTGCCCTCTCATCAGCCTGCCCAGAGCTTCGGGCTCTGCGTGCCCCAGATGCACAACCAGGCCTCAGCACTCGTGGACATCCGGGCGGAGCCCCAGAATAGGGGTCCGGCGGTGCCCCCAGCGTGGCCCAAGATGGCGACGGAGGCGTGGTACTTCCCCGCGCAGACGGGGTCAGCCTGCTGCTTGCCAGCCGCCCCAAGGCTGACAGAGAGGCCCTGTGGAGTCCGCATCTCAGCCCCCAGGGAGAGGAAGAGGATCGCCCACTTTCCCAGCCCCTGCTTGGTCGCAGGTCGCACCGATGCCAAGAGAACCCGGGTGGCCGGCAGCAGCCAACGCTCCAATGGCTCCAGGGTCGGCACACAGCCACGGAAGACTGGTCGCAACAGACGGGGGAGGGCATGCAAGACCTCCACCACACTCAGCTCTAAGCGAATCGTCCGTCGTCCATCCTTACCGACTTGGAAGAAACCCATTATCCTCCGAAGGTCTCGCTGCCAAGTCCCCACCGTCATCCGCCGAGGCTATCTCCAACTGTTCACCAAAGAGTGTCTCAAGTTCTGCGCCTCCAAGCAGGAGGCCGAGGAGAAGGCGCTGAACGAGGAGA
The DNA here is from genome assembly GCF_028885625.2 of Pongo pygmaeus. NCBI lineage: Eukaryota > Metazoa > Chordata > Mammalia > Primates > Hominidae > Pongo > Pongo pygmaeus. The sequence goes on from NC_072380.2 coordinate 55,062,700, forward strand.
AGGTGGCCTACGACTGCAGCCCCAACAAGAACATGTACCTGAATGTGGTCCTGAACACCCTCAAGAGACTGAAGGGCCTGACCCCCAGCTCCATGCCGGGCCTCAGCAGGGCCGCCCTGTACAGCCGCCTCCAGGAGTTCCTGCTCACCCAGGACCAGCTCAAGGAGAATGGCTACCCCTTCCCGCACCCCGAGCGGCCGGGAGGCGCCGTCCTCTTCACTGGCCAGGGGAAGGGGCCCGGCGACTCCTCCTGCAGGGTCTGCTGCCGTTGTGGCACCGACTACCTGGTGTCCTCCTCGGGCCGCTGTCTACGCGACCAGTTGTGTTATTATCACTGGGGGCGGGTCCGCTCCAGCCAAGTGGCTGGAGGCCGGGTTAGCCAGTACACCTGCTGTGCAGCTGCTCCTGGCTCAGTGGGCTGCCAGGTGGCAAAGCAGCACGTGCGGGACGGCCGCAAGGAGAGCCTCCATGGCTTCGTGAAGACCTTCAAGAAAGAGTTTTCCACAGACGCTTATCCAGGAATCTACGCCTTGGACTGTGAGATGTGCTACACCACGCATGGCCTGGAGCTGACCCGCGTCACCGTGGTGGACGCCGACATGCAAGTGGTGTACGACACCTTCGTCAAGCCCGACAACGAGATCGTGGACTACAACACCAGGTTTTCCGGAGTGACCGAGGCCCACGTCGCCAAGACGAGCGTCACGTTGCCCGAAGTCCAAGCCATCCTGCTGAGCTTTTTCAGCGCCCAAACCATCCTCATCGGGCACAGCCTGGAGAGCGATCTGCTGGCCCTCAAGCTGATCCACAGCACCGTGGTGGACACGGCCGTGCTCTTCCCGCACTACCTGGGTTTCCCCTACAAGCGTTCCCTCAGGAATCTCGCGGCCGACTACCTGGGACAGATCATCCAGGACAGCCAGGACGGCCACAACTCCAGCGAGGACGCAAACGCCTGCCTGCAGCTGGCGATGTGGAAGGTTCGACAGCGCGCCCAGATCCAGCCACGCCACCGGTCCGCCTCTCCCGCCGCCCTGGCCTGTCCTGAGCCCCAGGCCTCTTCCCAAACTGCCATCGATCCCGAGAGCTAGCCCTGTCCACCTCGCCGCAAAGCGAAAGAAACTGGAGCAGCCGGCGGCAGGAGAGGGCCAAAAGCCAAGACTAACCCCGACCCCGGACTCCCAGTCCCCCGGAATCCCTGCCGCGGGCCGTCGTCCCTGTCCCCATCCCTCTGCCCCTCCCAGACCTCTGTCCTTCCACCAATGGGCTCCCCGAGGCCCCAGCCGCCACTCCCAGTCCCCGGAGACCCTGCCGCCGCCCCTGGCGCCTGTGCCCATCCCTCTGCCCCTCCCAGACCTCTGGCCTTCCACCACTAGCCTCCCCCAGCCCACCTGGACTTCCCCGGCCTCTGACAACAAGGCCAGCCCCCAGGCCCACCAGCCTCCTGATCGTCTTCGTTCTTGGGCCTCTTCCCCTTCTGTGGGGCTGTCTGAACCTCCCCTCCCCCACCCGATTTTTCCCCCGCCCCCGGGGCAGGCGCAGAATAAATGTCTGTATGAAGTTAAAAATTAAAAATAAAAAAAAAGCTAAAAACAACTGAAAGTCCTTTGCTTTTGAATGTGCGCTTACCTGGTTTTCTCTAGAGGCACCACTGTGAGGTGGCTCAAGCCCTTAGGCTCTGGAGTTAGACATCTGGGTTCCCATTCCAATTCCACCACTGACTAGCTTTGTCATATTGGACGCATAACTTTTTTGCGCTTCTACTTCTTGATCTTTCAAGTGTCATCAGAAGATAATTAGACACCCACACAATAGCAATGGGAGATTTTAACACCCCACCGTCAACATGAAACAGATCAACGAGACAGAAAGTTGAAAAGGATATCCAGGAACTGAACTTAGCTCTGCACCAAGCAGACCGAATAGACATCTACATTAACTCTCCACCCCAAATCAACAGAATATACATTCTTCTCAGCACCACATCACACTTATTCCAAAACTGACCACATAGTTGGAAGGAAAGCACTCCTCCGCAAATGCAAAAGAACAGAAATTACAACCAACTGTCTCTCAGACCACAGGGCAGTCAAACTGGACCTCAGGATGAAGAAACTCACTCAAAACCGCTCAACTACACGGAAACGGAGCAATCTGCTCCTGAGTGACTACTGGGTACATAGCGAAATGAAGACAGAATAAAGATGTTCTTTGAAACCAATGAGAACAAAGACACAACATACCAGAATCTCTGGGATACATTGAAAGCAGTGTGTAGAGGGAAACGTAGCGTTAAATGCCCACAAGAGAAAGCAGGAAAGATCTAAAATGGACACCCTCACGTCCCAATTCAAAGAACCAGGGAAGCAAGAGCAAACACCATGCCTGAATCAGTCAGTCAACTTCCAACAGGGCTCCAAGAGAGAATGAACCACCATGCCTCTTTAAATCCACGTTTCTATTTGGAATCTTCAATGAGAGATGAGACACTAAGCAGCTAGTTTTGGTGGAATGGCTGATTTTGTCAATGTTTTCGGTGTGTGAGTGTGTGTGTGTGTGTATGTATAGATAACTAAATTAAACTGATAATCTGGATGCTTACATTTCCATTCATTTAATTTGTGTATGTGAGCCCACGCACACGTATATACACACACACTAACACTTCCAGAACACTGACTTAGTGAAGAACTGGATTTCCAGTGTGTCAGACAAATTTCAGAAAGCGCTGAAGAAGGGCATTTCTGATGGATTTCACCTTTCCTGGAATTTTACTTTCCTTTATAACTTAGAGTTCTTCTCTGGAGATTTAATAGATAAAAGTCTTTTGCAGTGTACGTTATTTCATTTTATTTTTATAATTTATTTAAATTGTCATTTTAAATTGACAAATAAAAATGATATATATTTATGGTGTACAACATGATGTTTCTTATATGTATACATTGTGGAATGACACAAAAATCAAGCTAATTAACACATTCGTTTCCTCACATACTGATTTTATGGTGATGAGAACATGTTTCAAATCTACTCTGATAGCACATTTCAAGTATACAGTACATAGTTACCCACTGTGGTTGCCGTGCTGTTCAACATATCTCTAGAACTATTCGTATCTGAAATTTTGTATCATTAGACTAACATCTCCCAATCCCTCCCCGGTCCCTGCCTCGGTAAGCAGCGTTCTGCTCTCTACGACTCTGAGTTCCACTTTTTTACATTGCACATAGAAGTGAGATCGTGCAGTATTTGTATTTCTGTGTTTGCTTTTTAAAACTTTATGATGTATTGATGTATTTTTTCAGACAGTGTCGGAGTCTGTCACCAAGGCTGGAGTACAGTGACACAAACACGGCTCACCACGGCCTCCACCTCCCGGGGTCAAGAGATCCTCCCACTTCAGCCTCCTGAGTAGCTAGGACTACAGGCGTCCAACACCACACCTGGCTAATTTTTGTATTTTTTGTAGAGATGGTTGATCTCCAACTCCTGGGCTCAACTCTTCCTCCTCCCTTCTCCTCCCAAAGTCCTGGGATTACAGGCCTGAGCCACTGTGTCTGGCCTTTGCTTTATTTCACACAGTAGAACATCCTCTAGGCTCATTCATGTTGCTAATGATAAGATTTCTTTCTTTTTCAAGGCTGAATAGGATTCTATTGGATATATGTACCTATATAGATAGAGAGATAGATAGATAGACATTTATTATTATTGTTTTGGGGGGGATATGGTTTCGCTCGTGTTCCCCAGGCTGGAGTGCAGTGGCATGATTTCGGCTCACTACAACCTCTGCCTCCCAGGCTGAAGTGATTCTCCTGCCTCAGCTGAGATTAAAGGCATGTCCCATCATGTGCGGCCAATTTTGTGTTTCTAGGAGAGATGGGTTTTCACCATGTTGGCCAGGCTGGTCTCGAACTCCAACAATTCTACTTCAACTATTTATTGGATACAAATATTTATGTGTGAGAAACAAGATTTTCAAGAGTGAAAGATTTAAAAACGACTTAATTGTACATCAGTAAGAGGCTGGCTAACTAAATCAGAGTACGTTCATCCTAACAGAAGAATACTATGCAGCTAGAACAAAACCAAATGGAGGAAACTCTTCCAAATGGTAACTTGGAATGATGTTCAAGACTTATTGTAAAATAAGTTTACAGTAAGGTGTAAGGTACCTTATGGCAAAATTCTCTCAGAAATGTGTGTGTGTGGATTTCAAGTCATCCCAGTCCTAGAACATTGTGCTCTTTAGAGATGCCATACCTGTCTTTCCCTTTGTAATATCAAAGCAGTAATATCTTCTCTGGAGGCTTGTTGGGTGAATTTAATGGAAGAAAGTTAAGGAGGTACCAGAACCATTGCTGTTTCCCCTCCGTAGCCCTGCCACCCACTAAAGAAAGTTGGATGAGATTACTTAATGATTTCCCATTAAGTTGTATTTCCAAATATCATGATTACCATTTGAATGTAGTTGGTATGGAGCTTCGTGAGTGTGTGCTTCGTTTATTATGCATCACGTTCAGCTCCTTGTTATTTGCCTCCTAGTTATCATAGTAAAACTCTACTCCTCTACTCCGAGGAGCCCCTACCATCCGTATCGTCACCTTCCGGCCCAGCACTCTTCATGCTCGTTCGTTTAAAGCATTCTACATTGGGCAAATGAATCTTGGAAGGCAAAAGCTGCTGAATTTAGCGAGTTTGTGGAGGCGTTCCCACCGATCAGCCAGGTGGAGTTCCACACACCCGATGACTGCACAACTCCTATAAGGCAGCAATATGCTGCAAACCCAGACGGCCACTCTTCTCACCCCTCGTCCCTTTGCTGTTCTGGATAATGAGGTCAATAGTCACCTAGGCAACTTGCAAAACTAACTGAAATGGAGAAAGGCCTTCCGGCTGGTGACTAGCCGAAGTCCACCTGGCCCCAATAAGCTGCTGAACAAGAAGGGCTGCCAGAAATTTCCCCCTAGGGAATTTGGTGGAGACGAAGACCTGCTCACTGGACAACGGTTCCTCCCAGGATACCCCCAAGCTGAAGAAGCGGGCTCTGAGCCACCCCCTTTCACCCTCCTTTTCCCCACCCTGGCCTGCTGAAGGTGCGCGTCAGGATGCGGACTACTGAGCCCTAAAGAAATAAGTCCTTCCACTTTGACCCCACGGAGGATTGCCTGTGCGGATCTTCAACGAGTCTACCAGTGTCTAGACACGGGAGCAGTTCTGTCTGGCACAGCAGCTCCCTCAAGGAAGACAAGAGTGAGGAGAAAGGAAACTCAAGTCTGACCATTCTGTCCTGGGAGACAAGAGGAGGATCTCATCTCTCATCTTTCCAAGCAAGGCAACGAGACTTTCTCTCATCTTTCCAAGCAAGGCAAGGAGACTTTTTCTCATGAGGAAACAAAAAGAAGTTGGAAGGAACGAAACCAGCCTGGAAGGTGAATTCCTAAGGATTGCCCATTGAAACTGACAAAATGGCCCTTGTTTGACGAGAGGAATGAGCAGAGCATTGATGTGGTCAAAAAGGACTCGAGTGAGACTTTCCCAGCATGTTTCTACCAAAGCTTTGTCTAAGTTTCGCAAAACACTCTCCTAATAAGCAGATGTTTGGCTCTTCAGAAAGTCAACATGCAAAATGCCTTGAGCGTCCCATAACACTGATGCCATGATGTTGCCTTTGGTCTGCCCTCCTTTTCCTTTGACTGGACCACTGCCATCTCTTGGTAGCCATCGCTTTGATGACGCTTTGTCTTCAGGATCATATTGGCAAAGCCATGTTCCAAATTCCGGTTACAATTTGTCAAACAGGTGCCCCAGGATCGTGATCCCTCCTGTTGAAAATTTCCACTGATAGCTCTCGTCGTCACTGCAGCTGATCTGGGCACAATGGTTTTCACAGCCACTGCAGGATTCATCTTCCACATCTTCTCATCTCTTCTTGAAACAAGCCATACCTCCGTAAAGAGTTGATTTCTTTGGGCTAGTGTCCTTAGAAGCTTTTCTTCAAACATCAATGATTTCTTCATTCTTCCACCCAAGCTTCACCGTCAGTTGGATGTTTGCTCTTGCTGCAATTTTAGCGGAATTCAAGTTGCACTGATAGGAGGCCTTTTCAGTGGATGTCTCATCCTTCTTAGTGCCTCCAATGAGATCCAGTTCAGAAAGGTTGTAAGAAGTTAGTACATGTTTATTTTAGTGAAAACGAATTGAAATCCATGCATAGATTTCTCACCATGTACATTTTCTATGAACTTTCGGAAGACCCCCTGTACTGAATATTGCCCAAATCCTGGGAGAGAAGTGGATGCGGTCCACTTCCTGTCTTCAGTTTGCCCACAGTGGAGGAGTGCACAGAGCAGGGAAAGGCAACCCCAGAGAGAGGCATGCCCTCCAGCATGCAGCAGACTCCTGGCCCAGTCCTGGCTCCATGGGTTGCTGTGTGGGCCCAGCAAGCTGACCAACCTCCCTGAACCTTAATTTAATCCTAGGTAGCACAATTCCACTCGCTATTATAGGACTGCTGTGCAGGGACAGTCAATTAACTTAAGAAAAGGAACCTGGCTCCAAGGTTGGCAACCGGGAATTCCAGTTGATTCCATGGGCGGACCCCCTGAGGAATTCCCAAGCTGAAGTCTCGTGGAAGATGAGGTTCAGTGTGACTAGACTGAAGCACCAATCCAATGGAGGGGAAGTCCCACCCACTCTGCCCTGTGCCTGTATAAAGGTGAGGCGGGGCGGCCGCGCCACTCATTGAAGCCGCCAGTTGGGAGAGGAGCAGAGCCAGGCCGGTGCTCCCGAAGGCAGCAAGATGTTGCGAGCCACAGCTCCCTGCTGGTTCCCACCTGCATACCCAGAAGCTAAGAAGGTGGCCGAGGAGGCGGCCCACGAGGCAAGCCGCCATTTGGGAGAGGAGCAGAGCCAGGTCGGTGTTCCCGAAGGCAGCAAGATGTTGCGAGCCACAGCTCCCTGCTGGTTCCCACCTGCATGCCCAGAAGCCAAGAAGGTGGCCGAGGAGGCGGCCCTCGAGGCAAGCCGCCAGTTGGGAGAGGAGCAGAGCCAGGCCGGTGCTCCCGAAGGCAGCAAGATGTTGCGAGCCACAGCTCCCTGCTGGTTCCCACCTGCATACCCAGAAGCTAAGAAGGTGGCCGAGGAGGCGCCCCACGAGGCAAGCCGCCATTTGGGGGTGGAGCAGAGCCAGGTCGGTGTTCCCGAAGGCAGCAAGATGCTGCGAGCCACAGCTCCCTGCTGGTTCCCTCCTGCATACCCAGAAGCCAAGAAGGTGGCCGAGGAGGCGGCCCTCGAGGCTCCAGAATTCCCACTGCCCTCTCATCAGCCTGCCCAGAGCTTCGGGCTCTGCGTGCCCCAGATGCACAACCAGGCCTCAGCACTCGTGGACATCCGGGCGGAGCCCCAGAATAGGGGTCCGGCGGTGCCCCCAGCGTGGCCCAAGATGGCGACGGAGGCGTGGTACTTCCCCGCGCAGAGGGGGTCAGCCTGCTGCTTGCCAGCCGCCCCAAGGCTGACAGAGAGGCCCTGTGGAGTCCGCATCTCAGCCCCCAGGGAGAGGAAGAGGATCGCCCACTTTCCCAGCCCCTGCTTGGTCGCAGGTCGCACCGATGCCAAGAGAACCCGGGTGGCCGGCAGCAGCCAACGCTCCAATGGCTCCAGGGTCGGCACACAGCCACGGAAGACTGGTCGCAACAGACGGGGGAGGGCATGCAAGACCTCCACCACACTCAGCTCTAAGCGAATCGTCCGTGGTCCATCCTTACCGACTTGGAAGAAACCCATTATCCTCCGAAGGTCTCGCTGCCAAGTCCCCACCGTCATCCGCCGAGGCTATCTCCAACTGTTCACCAAAGAGTGTCTCAAGTTCTGCGCCTCCAAGCAGGAGGCCGAGGAGAAGGCGCTGAACGAGGAGAAGGTGGCCTACGACTGCAGCCCCAACAAGAACATGTACCTGAATGTGGTCCTGAACACCCTCAAGAGACTGAAGGGCCTGACCCCCAGCTCCATGCCGGGCCTCAGCAGGGCCGCCCTGTACAGCCGCCTCCAGGAGTTCCTGCTCACCCAGGACCAGCTCAAGGAGAACGGCTACCCCTTCCCGCACCCCGAGCGGCCCAGAGGCGCCGTCCTCTTCACTGGCCAGGGGAAGGGGCCCGGCGACTCCTCCTGCAGGGTCTGCTGCCGTTGTGGCACCGACTACCTGGTGTCCTCCTCGGGCCGCTGTCTACGCGACCAGTTGTGTTATTATCACTGGGGGCGGGTCCGCTCCAGCCAAGTGGCTGGAGGCCGGGTTAGCCAGTACACCTGCTGTGCAGCTGCTCCTGGCTCAGTGGGCTGCCAGGTGGCAAAGCAGCACGTGCGGGACGGCCGCAAGGAGAGCCTCCATGGCTTCGTGAAGACCTTCAAGAAAGAGTTTTCCACAGACGCTTATCCAGGAATCTACGCCTTGGACTGTGAGATGTGCTACACCACGCATGGCCTGGAGCTGACCCGCGTCACCGTGGTGGACGCCGACATGCAAGTGGTGTACGACACCTTCGTCAAGCCCGACAACGAGATCGTGGACTACAACACCAGGTTTTCCGGAGTGACCGAGGCCCACGTCGCCAAGACGAGCGTCACGTTGCCCGAAGTCCAAGCCATCCTGCTGAGCTTTTTCAGCGCCCAAACCATCCTCATCGGGCACAGCCTGGAGAGCGATCTGCTGGCCCTCAAGCTGATCCACAGCACCGTGGTGGACACGGCCGTGCTCTTCCCGCACTACCTGGGTTTCCCCTACAAGCGTTCCCTCAGGAATCTCGCGGCCGACTACCTGGGACAGATCATCCAGGACAGCCAGGACGGCCACAACTCCAGCGAGGACGCAAACGCCTGCCTGCAGCTGGCGATGTGGAAGGTTCGACAGCGCGCCCAGATCCAGCCACGCCACCGGTCCGCCTCTCCCGCCGCCCTGGCCTGTCCTGAGCCCCAGGCCTCTTCCCAAACTGCCATCGATCCCGAGAGCTAGCCCTGTCCACCTCGCCGCAAAGCGAAAGAAACTGGAGCAGCCGGCGGCAGGAGAGGGCCAAAAGCCAAGACTAACCCCGACCCCGGACTCCCAGTCCCCCGGAGTCCCTGCCGCGGGCCGTCGTCCCTGTCCCCATCCCTCTGCCCCTCCCAGACCTCTGTCCTTCCACCAATGGGCTCCCCGAGGCCCCAGCCGCCACTCCCAGTCCCCGGAGACCCTGCCGCCGCCCCTGGCGCCTGTGCCCATCCCTCTGCCCCTCCCAGACCTCTGGCCTTCCACCACTAGCCTCCCCCAGCCCACCTGGACTTCCCCGGCCTCTGACAACAAGGCCAGCCCCCAGGCCCACCAGCCTCCTGATCGTCTTCGTTCTTGGGCCTCTTCCCCTTCTGTGGGGCTGTCTGAACCTCCCCTCCCCCACCCGATTTTTCCCCCGCCCCCGGGGCAGGCGCAGAATAAATGTCTGTATGAAGTTAAAAATTAAAAATAAAAAAAAAGCTAAAAACAACTGAAAGTCCTTTGCTTTTGAATGTGCGCTTACCTGGTTTTCTCTAGAGGCACCACTGTGAGGTGGCTCAAGCCCTTAGGCTCTGGAGTTAGACATCTGGGTTCCCATTCCAATTCCACCACTGACTAGCTTTGTCATATTGGACGCATAACTTTTTTGCGCTTCTACTTCTTGATCTTTCAAGTGTCATCAGAAGATAATTAGACACCCACACAATAGCAATGGGAGATTTTAACACCCCACCGTCAACATGAAACAGATCAACGAGACAGAAAGTTGAAAAGGATATCCAGAAACTGAACTTAGCTCTGCACCAAGCAGACCGAATAGACATCTACATTAACTCTCCACCCCAAATCAACAGAATATACATTCTTCTCAGCACCACATCACACTTATTCCAAAACTGACCACATAGTTGGAAGGAAAGCACTCCTCCGCAAATGCAAAAGAACAGAAATTACAACCAACTGTCTCTCAGACCACAGGGCAGTCAAACTGGACCTCAGGATGAAGAAACTCACTCAAAACCGCTCAACTACACGGAAACGGAGCAATCTGCTCCTGAGTGACTACTGGGTACATAGCGAAATGAAGACAGAATAAAGATGTTCTTTGAAACCAATGAGAACAAATACACAACATACCAGAATCTCTGGGATACATTGAAAGCAGTGTGTAGAGGGAAACGTAGCGTTAAATGCCCACAAGAGAAAGCAGGAAAGATCTAAAATGGACACCCTCACGTCCCAATTCAAAGAACCAGGGAAGCAAGAGCAAACACCATGCCTGAATCAGTCAGTCAACTTCCAACAGGGCTCCAAGAGAGAATGAACCACCATGCCTCTTTAAATCCACGTTTCTATTTGGAATCTTCAATGAGAGATGAGACACTAAGCAGCTAGTTTTGGTGGAATGGCTGATTTTGTCAATGTTTTCGGTGTGTGAGTGTGTGTGTGTGTGTATGTATAGATAACTAAATTAAACTGATAATCTGGATGCTTACATTTCCATTCATTTAATTTGTGTATGTGAGCCCACGCACACGTATATACACACACACTAACACTTCCAGAACACTGACTTAGTGAAGAACTGGATTTCCAGTGTGTCAGACAAATTTCAGAAAGCGCTGAAGAAGGGCATTTCTGATGGATTTCACCGTTCCTGGAATTTTACTTTCCTCTATAACTTAGAGTTCTTCTCTGGAGATTTAATAGATAAAAGTCTTTTGCAGTGTACGTTATTTCATTTTATTTTTATAATTTATTTAAATTGTCATTTTAAATTGACAAATAAAAATGATATATATTTATGGTGTACAACATGATGTTTCTTATATGTATACATTGTGGAATGACACAAAAATCAAGCTAATTAACACATTCGTTTCCTCACATACTGATTTTATGGTGATGAGAACATGTTTCAAATCTACTCTGATAGCACATTTCAAGTATACAGTACATAGTTACCCACTGTGGTTGCCGTGCTGTTCAACATATCTCTAGAACTATTCGTATCTGAAATTTTGTATCATTAGACTAACATCTCCCAATCCCTCCCCGGTCCCTGCCTCGGTAAGCAGCGTTCTGCTCTCTACGACTCTGAGTTCCACTTTTTTACATTGCACATAGAAGTGAGATCGTGCAGTATTTGTATTTCTGTGTTTGCTTTTTAAAACTTTATGATGTATTGATGTATTTTTTCAGACAGTGTCGGAGTCTGTCACCAAGGCTGGAGTACAGTGACACAAACACGGCTCACCACGGCCTCCACCTCCCGGGGTCAAGAGATCCTCCCACTTCAGCCTCCTGAGTAGCTAGGACTACAGGCGTCCAACACCACACCTGGCTAATTTTTGTATTTTTTGTAGAGATGGTTGATCTCCAACTCCTGGGCTCAACTCTTCCTCCTCCCTTCTCCTCCCAAAGTCCTGGGATTACAGGCCTGAGCCACTGTGTCTGGCCTTTGCTTTATTTCACACAGTAGAACATCCTCTAGGCTCATTCATGTTGCTAATGATAAGATTTCTTTCTTTTTCAAGGCTGAATAGGATTCTATTGGATATATGTACCTATATAGATAGATAGATAGATAGATAGACATTTATTATTATTGTTTTGGGGGGGATATGGTTTCGCTCGTGTTCCCCAGGCTGGAGTGCAGTGGCATGATTTCGGCTCACTACAACCTCTGCCTCCCAGGCTGAAGTGATTCTCCTGCCTCAGCTGAGATTAAAGGCATGTCCCATCATGTGCGGCCAATTTTGTGTTTCTAGGAGAGATGGGTTTTCACCATGTTGGCCAGGCTGGTCTCGAACTCCAACAATTCTACTTCAACTATTTATTGGATACAAATATTTATGTGTGAGAAACAAGATTTTCAAGAGTGAAAGATTTAAAAACGACTTAATTGTACATCAGTAAGAGGCTGGCTAACTAAATCAGAGTACGTTCATCCTTACAGAAGAATACTATGCAGCTAGAACAAAACCAAATGGAGGAAACTCTTCCAAATGGTAACTTGGAATGATGTTCAAGACTTATTGTAAAATAAGTTTACAGTAAGGTGTAAGGTACCTTATGGCAAAATTCTCTCAGAAATGTGTGTGTGGATTTCAAGTCGTCCCAGTCCTAGAACATTGTGCTCTTTAGAGATGCCATACCTGTCTTTCCCTTTGTAATATCAAAGCAGTAATATCTTCTCTGGAGGCTTGTTGGGTGAATTTAATGGAAGAAAGTTAAGGAGGTAGCAGAACCATTGCTGTTTCCCCTCCATAGCCCTGCCACCCGCTAAAGAAAGTTGGATGAGATTACTTAATGATTTCCCATTAAGTTGTATTTCCAAATATCATGATTACCATTTGAATGTAGTTGGTATGGAGCTTCGTGAGTGTGTGCTTCGTTTATTATGCATCACGTTCAGCTCCTTGTTATTTGCCTCCTAGTTATCATAGTAAAACTCTACTCCTCTACTCCGAGGAGCCCCTACCATCCGTATCGTCACTTTCCGGCCCAGCACTCTTCATGCTCGTTCGTTTAAAGTATTCTACATTGGGCAAATGAATCTTGGAAGGCAAAAGCTACTGAATTTAGCGAGTTTGTGGAGGCGTTCCCACCGATCAGCAAGGTGGAGTTCCACACACCCGATGACTGCACAACTCCTATAAGGCAGCAATATGCTGCAAACCCAGACGGCCACTCTTCTCACCCCTCGTCCCTTTGCTGTTCTGGATAATGAGGTCAATAGTCACCTAGGCAACTTGCAAAACTAACTGAAATGGAGAAAGGCCTTCCGGCTGGTGACTAGCCGAGGTCCACCTGGCCCCAATAAGCTGCTGAACAAGAAGGGCTGCCAGAAATTTCCCCCTAGGGAATTTGGTGGAGACGAAGACCTGCTCACTGGACAACGGTTCCTCCCAGGATACCCCCAAGCTGAAGAAGCGGGCTCTGAGCCACCCCCTTTCATCCTCCTTTTCCCCACCCTGGCCTGGTGAAGGTGCGCGTCAGGACGTGGACTACTGAGCCCTAAAGAAACAAGTCCTTCCACTTTGACCCCACGGAGGATTGCCTGTGCGGATCTTCAACGAGTCTACCAGTGTCTAGACACGGGAGCAGTTCTGTCTGGCACAGCAGCTCCCTCAAGGAAGACAAGAGTGAGGAGAAAGGAAACTCAAGTCTGACCATTCTGTCCTGGGAGACAAGAGGAGGATCTCATCTCTCATCTTTCCAAGCAAGGCAACGAGACTTTCTCTCATCTTTCCAAGCAAGGCAAGGAGACTTTTTCTCATGAGGAAACAAAAAGAAGTTGGAAGGAACGAAACCAGCCTGGAAGGTGAATTCCTAAGGATTGCCCATTGAAACTGACAAAATGGCCCTTGTTTGACGAGAGGAATGAGCAGAGCATTGATGTGGTCAAAAAGGACTCGAGTGAGACTTTCCCAGCATGTTTCTACCAAAGCTTTGTCTAAGTTTCGCAAAACACTCTCCTAATAAGCAGATGTTTGGCTCTTCAGAAAGTCAACATGCAAAATGCCTTGAGCGTCCCATAACACTGATGCCATGATGTTGCCTTTGGTCTGCCCTCCTTTTCCTTTGACTGGACCACTGCCATCTCTTGGTAGCCATCGCTTTGATGACGCTTTGTCTTCAGGATCATATTGGCAAAGCCATGTTCCAAATTCCGGTTACAATTTGTCAAACAGGTGCCCCAGGATCGTGATCCCTCCTGTTGAAAATTTCCACTGATAGCTCTCGTCGTCACTGCAGCTGATCTGGGCACAATGGTTTTCACAGCCACTGCAGGATTCATCTTCCACATCTTCTCATCTCTTCTTGAAACAAGCCATACCTCCGTAAAGAGTTGATTTCCTTGGGCTAGTGTCCTTAGAAGCTTTTCTTCAAACATCAATGATTTCTTCATTCTTCCACCCAAGCTTCACCGTCAGTTGGATGTTTCCTCTTTCTGCAATTTTAGCGGAATTCAAGTTGCACTGATAGGAGGCCTTTTCAGTGGATGTCTCATCCTTCTTAGTGCCTCCAATGAGATCCAGTTCAGAAAGGTTGTAAGAAGTTAGTACATGTTTATTTTAGTGAAAACGAATTGAAATCCATGCATAGATTTCTCACCATGTACATTTTCTATGAACTTTCGGAAGACCCCCTGTACTGAATATTGCCCAAATCCTGGGAGAGAAGTGGATGCGGTCCACTTCCTGTCTTCAGTTTGCCCACAGTGGAGGAGTGCACAGAGCAGGGAAAGGCAGCCCCAGAGAGAGGCATGCCCTCCAGCATGCAGCAGACTGCTGGCCCAGTCCTGGCTCCATGGGTTGCTGTGTGGGCCCAGCAAGCTGACCAACCTCCCTGAACCTTAATTTAATCCTAGGTAGCCCAATTCCACTCGCTATTATAGGACTGCTGTGCAGGGACAGTCAATTAACTTAAGAAAAGGAACCTAGCTCCAAGGTTGGCAACCGGGAATTCCAGTTGATTCCATGGGCGGACCCCCTGAGGAATTCCCAAGCTGAAGTCTCGTGGAAGATGAGGTTCAGTGTGACTAGACTGAAGCACCAATCCAATGAAGGGGAAGTCCCACCCACTCTGCCCTGTGCCTGTATAAAGGTGAGGCGGGGCGGCCGCGCCACTCATTGAAGCCGCCAGTTGGGAGAGGAGCAGAGCCAGGCCGGTGCTCCCGAAGGCAGCAAGATGTTGCGAGCCACAGCTCCCTGCTGGTTCCCACCTGCATACCCAGAAGCTAAGAAGGTGGCCGAGGAGGCGGCCCACGAGGCAAGCCGCCATTTGGGAGAGGAGCAGAGCCAGGTCGGTGTTCCCGAAGGCAGCAAGATGTTGCGAGCCACAGCTCCCTGCTGGTTCCCACCTGCATGCCCAGAAGCCAAGAAGGTGGCCGAGGAGGCGGCCCTCGAGGCAAGCCGCCAGTTGGGAGAGGAGCAGAGCCAGGCCGGTGCTCCCAAAGGCAGCAAGATGTTGCGAGCCACAGCTCCCTGCTGGTTCCCACCTGCATACCCAGAAGCTAAGAAGGTGGCCGAGGAGGCGCCCCACGAGGCAAGCCGCCATTTGGGAGTGGAGCAGAGCCAGGTCGGTGTTCCCAAAGGCAGCAAGATGCTGCGAGCCACAGCTCCCTGCTGGTTCCCTCCTGCATACCCTGAAGCCAAGAAGGCGGCCGAGGAGGCGGCCCTCGAGGCTCCAGAATTCCCACTGCCCTCTCATCAGCCTGCCCAGAGCTTCGGGCTCTGCATGCCCCAGATGCACAACCAGGCCTCAGCACTCGTGGACATCCGGGCGGAGCCCCAGAATAGGGGTCCGGCGGTGCCCCCAGCGTGGCCCAAGATGGCGACGGAGGCGTGGTACTTCCCCGCGCAGAGGGGGTCGGCCTGCTGCTTGCCAGCCGCCCCAAGGCTGACAGAGAGGCCCTGTGGAGTCCGCATCTCAGCCCCCAGGGAGAGGAAGAGGATCGCCCACTTTCCCAGCCCCTGCTTGGTCGCAGGTCGCACCGATGCCAAGAGAACCCGGGTGGCCGGCAGCAGCCAACGCTCCAATGGCTCCAGGGTCGGCACACAGCCACGGAAGACTGGTCGCAACAGACGGGGGAGGGCATGCAAGACCTCCACCACACTCAGCTCTAAGCGAATCGTCCGTCGTCCATCCTTACCGACTTGGAAGAAACCCATTATCCTCCGAAGGTCTCGCTGCCAAGTCCCCACCGTCATCCGCCGAGGCTATCTCCAACTGTTCACCAAAGAGTGTCTCAAGTTCTGCGCCTCCCAGCAGGAGGCCGAGGAGAAGGCGCTGAACGAGGAGAAGGTGGCCTACGACTGCAGCCCCAACAAGAACATGTACCTGAATGTGGTCCTGAACACCCTCAAGAGACTGAAGGGCCTGACCCCCAGCTCCATGCCGGGCCTCAGCAGGGCCGCCCTGTACAGCTGCCTCCAGGAGTTCCTGCTCACCCAGGACCAGCTCAAGGAGAACGGCTACCCCTTCCCGCACCCCGAGCGGCCCGGAGGCGCCGTCCTCTTCACTGGCCAGGGGAAGGGGCCCGGCGACTCCTCCTGCAGGGTCTGCTGCCGTTGTGGCACCGACTACCTGGTGTCCTCCTCGGGCCGCTGTCTACGCGACCAGTTGTGTTATTATCACTGGGGGCGGGTCCGCTCCAGCCAAGTGGCTGGAGGCCGGGTTAGCCAGTACACCTGCTGTGCAGCTGCTCCTGGCTCAGTGGGCTGCCAGGTGGCAAAGCAGCACGTGCGGGACGGCCGCAAGGAGAGCCTCCATGGCTTCGTGAAGACCTTCAAGAAAGAGTTTTCCACAGACGCTTATCCAGGAATCTACGCCTTGGACTGTGAGATGTGCTACACCACGCATGGCCTGGAGCTGACCCGCGTCACCGTGGTGGACGCCGACATGCAAGTGGTGTACGACACCTTCGTCAAGCCCGACAACGAGATCGTGGACTACAACACCAGGTTTTCCGGAGTGACCGAGGCCGACGTCGCCAAGACGAGCGTCACGTTGCCCGAAGTCCAAGCCATCCTGCTGAGCTTTTTCAGCGCCCAAACCATCCTCATCGGGCACAGCCTGGAGAGCGATCTGCTGGCCCTCAAGCTGATCCACAGCACCGTGGTGGACACGGCCGTGCTCTTCCCGCACTACCTGGGTTTCCCCTACAAGCGTTCCCTCAGGAATCTCGCGGCCGACTACCTGGGACAGATCATCCAGGACAGCCAGGACGGCCACAACTCCAGCGAGGACGCAAACGCCTGCCTGCAGCTGGCGATGTGGAAGGTTCGACAGCGCGCCCAGATCCAGCCACGCCACCGGTCCGCCTCTCCCGCCGCCCTGGCCTGTCCTGAGCCCCAGGCCTCTTCCCAAACTGCCATCGATCCCGAGAGCTAGCCCTGTCCACCTCGCCGCAAAGCGAAAGAAACTGGAGCAGCCGGCGGCAGGAGAGGGCCAAAAGCCAAGACTAACCCCGACCCCGGACTCCCAGTCCCCCGGAGTCCCTGCCGCGGGCCGTCGTCCCTGTCCCCATCCCTCTGCCCCTCCCAGACCTCTGTCCTTCCACCAATGGGCTCCCCGAGGCCCCAGCCGCCACTCCCAGTCCCCGGAGACCCTGCCGCCGCCCCTGGCGCCTGTGCCCATCCCTCTGCCCCTCCCAGACCTCTGGCCTTCCACCACTAGCCTCCCCCAGCCCACCTGGACTTCCCCGGCCTCTGACAACAAGGCCAGCCCCCAGGCCCACCAGCCTCCTGATCGTCTTCGTTCTTGGGCCTCTTCCCCTTCTGTGGGGCTGTCTGAACCTCCCCTACCACACCCGATTTTTCTCCCGCCCCCGGGGCAGGCGCAGAATAAATGTCTGTATGAAGTTAAAAATTAAAAATAAAAAAAAAGCTAAAAACAACTGAAAGTCCTTTGCTTTTGAATGTGCGCTTACCTGGTTTTCTCTAGAGGCACCACTGTGAGGTGGCTCAAGCGCTTAGGCTCTGGAGTTAGACATCTGGGTTCCCATTCCAATTCCACCACTGACTAGCTTTGTCATATTGGACGCATAACTTTTTTGCGCTTCTACTTCTTGATCTTTCAAGTGTCATCAGAAGATAATTAGACACCCACACAATAGCAATGGGAGATTTTAACACCCCACCGTCAACATGAAACAGATCAACGAGACAGAAAGTTGAAAAGGATATCCAGGAACTGAACTTAGCTCTGCACCAAGCAGACCGAATAGACATCTACATTAACTCTCCACCCCAAATCAACAGAATATACATTCTTCTCAGCACCACATCACACTTATTCCAAAACTGACCACATAGTTGGAAGGAAAGCACTCCTCCGCAAATGCAAAAGAACAGAAATTACAACCAACTGTCTCTCAGACCACAGGGCAGTCAAACTGGACCTCAGGATGAAGAAACTCACTCAAAACCGCTCAACTACACGGAAACGGAGCAATCTGCTCCTGAGTGACTACTGGGTACATAGCGAAATGAAGACAGAATAAAGATGTTCTTTGAAACCAATGAGAACAAAGACACAACATACCAGAATCTCTGGGATACATTGAAAGCAGTGTGTAGAGGGAAACGTAGCATTAAATGCCCACAAGAGAAAGCAGGAAAGATCTAAAATGGACACCCTCACGTCCCAATTCAAAGAATCAGGGAAGCAAGAGCAAACACCATGCCTGAATCAGTCAGTCAACTTCCAACAGGGCTCCAAGAGAGAATGAACCACCATGCCTCTTTAAATCCACGTTTCTATTTGGAATCTTCAATGAGAGATGAGACACTAAGCAGCTAGTTTTGGTGGAATGGCTGATTTTGTCAATGTTTTCGGTGTGTGAGTGTGTGTGTGTGTATGTATAGATAACTAAATTAAACTGATAATCTGGATGCTTACATTTCCATTCATTTAATTTGTGTATGTGGGCCCACGCACACGTATATACACACACACTAACACTTCC
Source organism: Pongo pygmaeus (assembly GCF_028885625.2). NCBI lineage: Eukaryota > Metazoa > Chordata > Mammalia > Primates > Hominidae > Pongo > Pongo pygmaeus. The sequence goes on from NC_072380.2 coordinate 55,081,203, forward strand.
AGAACACTGACTTAGTGAAGAACTGGATTTCCAGTGTGTCAGACAAATTTCAGAAAGCGCTGAAGAAGGGCATTTCTGATGGATTTCACCGTTCCTGGAATTTTACTTTCCTCTATAACTTAGAGTTCTTCTCTGGAGATTTAATAGATAAAAGTCTTTTGCAGTGTACGTTATTTCATTTTATTTTTATAATTTATTTAAATTGTCATTTTAAATTGACAAATAAAAATGATATATATTTATGGTGTACAACATGATGTTTCATATATGTATACATTGTGGAATGACACAAAAATCAAGCTAATTAACACATTCGTTTCCTCACATACTGAGTTTATGGTGATGAGAACATGTTTCAAATCTACTCTGATAGCACATTTCAAGTATACAGTACATAGTTACCCACTGTCGTTGCCGTGCTGTTCAACATATCTCTAGAACTATTCGTATCTGAAATTTTGTATCATTAGACTAACATCTCCCAATCCCTCCCCGGCCCCTGCCTCGGGTAAGCAGCCTTCTGCTCTCTACTACTCTGAGTTCCACTTTTTTACATTGCACATAGAAGTGAGATCGTGCAGTATTTGTATTTCTGTGTTTGCTTTTTAAAACTTTATGATGTATTGATGTATTTTTTCAGACAGTGTCGGAGTCTGTCACCAAGGCTGGAGTACAGTGACACAAACACGGCTCACCACGGCCTCCACCTCCCGGGGTCAAGAGATCCTCCCACTTCAGCCTCCTGAGTAGCTAGGACTACAGGCGTCCAACACCACACCTGGCTAATTTTTGTATTTTTTGTAGAGATGGTTGATCTCCAACTCCTGGGCTCAACTCTTCCTCCTCCCTTCTCCTCCCAAAGTCCTGGGATTACAGGCCTGAGCCACTGTGTCTGGCCTTTGCTTTATTTCACACAGTAGAACATCCTCTAGGCTCATTCATGTTGCTAATGATAAGATTTCTTTCTTCTTCAAGGCTGAATAGGATTCTATTGGATATATGTACCTATATAGATAGAGAGATAGATAGATATACATTTATTATTATTGTTTTGGGGGGGATATGGTTTCGCTCGTGTTCCCCAGGCTGGAGTGCAGTGGCATGATTTCGGCTCACTACAACCTCTGCCTCCCAGGCTGAAGTGATTCTCCTGCCTCAGCTGAGATTAAAGGCATGTCCCATCATGTGCGGCCAATTTTGTGTTTCTAGGAGAGATGGGTTTTCACCATGTTGGCCAGGCTGGTCTCGAACTCCAACAATTCTACTTCAACTATTTATTGGATACAAATATTTATGTGTGAGAAACAAGATTTTCAAGAGTGAAAGATTTAAAAACGACTTAATTGTACATCAGTAAGAGGCTGGCTAACTAAATCAGAGTACGTTCATCCTTACAGAAGAATACTATGCAGCTAGAACAAAACCAAATGGAGGAAACTCTTCCAAATGGTAACTTGGAATGATGTTCAAGACTTATTGTAAAATAAGTTTACAGTAAGGTGTAAGGTACCTTATGGCAAAATTCTCTCAGAAATGTGTGTGTGTGGATTTCAAGTCATCCCAGTCCTAGAACATTGTGCTCTTTAGAGATGCCATACCTGTCTTTCCCTTTGTAATATCAAAGCAGTAATATCTTCTCTGGAGGCTTGTTGGGTGAATTTAATGGAAGAAAGTTAAGGAGGTACCAGAACCATTGCTGTTTCCCCTCCGTAGCCCTGCCACCCACTAAAGAAAGTTGGATGAGATTACTTAATGATTTCCCATTAAGTTGTATTTCCAAATATCATGATTACCATTTGAATGTAGTTGGTATGGAGCTTCGTGAGTGTGTGCTTCGTTTATTATGCATCACGTTCAGCTCCTTGTTATTTGCCTCCTAGTTATCATAGTAAAACTCTACTCCTCTACTCCGAGGAGCCCCTACCATCCGTATCGTCACTTTCCGGCCCAGCACTCTTCATGCTCGTTCGTTTAAAGCATTCTACATTGGGCAAATGAATCTTGGAAGGCAAAAGCTACTGAATTTAGCGAGTTTGTGGAGGCGTTCCCACCGATCAGCCAGGTGGAGTTCCACACACCCGATGACTGCACAACTCCTATAAGGCAGCAATATGCTGCAAACCCAGACGGCCACTCTTCTCACCCCTCGTCCCTTTGCTGTTCTGGATAATGAGGTCAATAGTCACCTAGGCAACTTGCAAAACTAACTGAAATGGAGAAAGGCCTTCCGGCTGGTGACTAGCCGAGGTCCACCTGGCCCCAATAAGCTGCTGAACAAGAAGGGCTGCCAGAAAATTCCCCCTAGGGAATTTGGTGGAGACGAAGACCTGCTCACTGGACAACGGTTCCTCCCAGGATAGCCCCAAGCTGAAGAAGCGGGCTCTGAGCCACCCCCTTTCACCCTCCTTTTCCCCACCCTGGCCTGCTGAAGGTGCGCGTCAGGATGCGGACTACTGAGCCCTAAAGAAATAAGTCCTTCCACTTTGACCCCACGGAGGATTGCCTGTGCGGATCTTCAACGAGTCTACCAGTGTCTAGACACGGGAGCAGTTCTGTCTGGCACAGCAGCTCCCTCAAGGAAGACAAGAGTGAGGGGAAAGGAAACTCAAGTCTGACCATTCTGTCCTGGGAGACAAGAGGAGGATCTCATCTCTCATCTTTCCAAGCAAGGCAACGAGACTTTCTCTCATCTTTCCAAGCAAGGCAAGGAGACTTTTTCTCATGAGGAAACAAAAAGAAGTTGGAAGGAACGAAACCAGCCTGGAAGGTGAATTCCTAAGGATTGCCCATTGAAACTGACAAAATGGCCCTTGTTTGACGAGAGGAATGAGCAGAGCATTGATGTGGTCAAAAAGGACTCGAGTGAGACTTTCCCAGCATGTTTCTACCAAAGCTTTGTCTAAGTTTCGCAAAACACTCTCCTAATAAGCAGATGTTTGGCTCTTCAGAAAGTCAACATGCAAAATGCCTTGAGCGTCCCATAACACTGATGCCATGATGTTGCCTTTGGTCTGCCCTCCTTTTCCTTTGACTGGACCACTGCCATCTCTTGGTAGCCATCGCTTTGATGACGCTTTGTCTTCAGGATCATATTGGCAAAGCCATGTTCCAAATTCCGGTTACAATTTGTCAAACAGGTGCCCCAGGATCGTGATCCCTCCTGTTGAAAATTTCCACTGATAGCTCTCGTCGTCACTGCAGCTGATCTGGGCACAATGGTTTTCACAGCCACTGCAGGATTCATCTTCCACATCTTCTCATCTCTTCTTGAAACAAGCCATACCTCCGTAAAGAGTTGATTTCTTTGGGCTAGTGTCCTTAGAAGCTTTTCTTCAAACATCAATGATTTCTTCATTCTTCCACCCAAGCTTCACCGTCAATTGGATGTTTGCTCTTGCTGCAATTTTAGCGGAATTCAAGTTGCACTGATAGGAGGCCTTTTCAGTGGATGTCCCATCCTTCTTAGTGCCTCCAATGAGATCCAGTTCAGAAAGGTTGTAAGAAGTTAGTACATGTTTATTTTAGTGAAAACGAATTGAAATCCATGCATAGATTTCTCACCATGTACATTTTCTATGAACTTTCGGAAGACCCCCTGTACTGAATATTGCCCAAATCCTGGGAGAGAAGTGGATGCGGTCCACTTCCTGTCTTCAGTTTGCCCACAGTGGAGGAGTGCACAGAGCAGGGAAAGGCAGCCCCAGAGAGAGGCATGCCCTCCAGCATGCAGCAGACTGCTGGCCCAGTCCTGGCTCCATGGGTTGCTGTGTGGGCCCAGCAAGCTGACCAACCTCCCTGAACCTTAATTTAATCCTAGGTAGCCCAATTCCACTCGCTATTATAGGACTGCTGTGCAGGGACAGTCAATTAACTTAAGAAAAGGAACCTAGCTCCAAGGTTGGCAACCGGGAATTCCAGTTGATTCCATGGGCGGACCCCCTGAGGAATTCCCAAGCTGAAGTCTCGTGGAAGATGAGGTTCAGTGTGACTAGACTGAAGCACCAATCCAATGAAGGGGAAGTCCCACCCACTCTGCCCTGTGCCTGTATAAAGGTGAGGCGGGGCGGCCGCGCCACTCATTGAAGCCGCCAGTTGGGAGAGGAGCAGAGCCAGGCCGGTGCTCCCGAAGGCAGCAAGATGTTGCGAGCCACAGCTCCCTGCTGGTTCCCACCTGCATACCCAGAAGCTAAGAAGGTGGCCGAGGAGGCGGCCCACGAGGCAAGCCGCCATTTGGGAGAGGAGCAGAGCCAGGTCGGTGTTCCCGAAGGCAGCAAGATGTTGCGAGCCACAGCTCCCTGCTGGTTCCCACCTGCATGCCCAGAAGCCAAGAAGGTGGCCGAGGAGGCGGCCCACGAGGCAAGCCGCCAGTTGGGAGAGGAGCAGAGCCAGGCCGGTGCTCCCGAAGGCAGCAAGATGTTGCGAGCCACAGCTCCCTGCTGGTTCCCACCTGCATACCCAGAAGCTAAGAAGGTGGCCGAGGAGGCGCCCCACGAGGCAAGCCGCCATTTGGGGGTGGAGCAGAGCCAGGTCGGTGTTCCCGAAGGCAGCAAGATGCTGCGAGCCACAGCTCCCTGCTGGTTCCCTCCTGCATACCCAGAAGCCAAGAAGGTGGCCGAGGAGGCGGCCCTCGAGGCTCCAGAATTCCCACTGCCCTCTCATCAGCCTGCCCAGAGCTTCGGGCTCTGCGTGCCCCAGATGCACAACCAGGCCTCAGCACTCGTGGACATCCGGGCGGAGCCCCAGAATAGGGGTCCGGCGGTGCCCCCAGCGTGGCCCAAGATGACGACGGAGGCGTGGTACTTCCCCGCGCAGAGGGGGTCGGCCTGCTGCTTGCCAGCCGCCCCAAGGCTGACAGAGAGGCCCTGAGGAGTCCGCATCTCAGCCCCCAGGGAGAGGAAGAGGATCGCCCACTTTCCCAGCCCCTGCTTGGTCGCAGGTCGCACCGATGCCAAGAGAACCCGGGTGGCCGGCAGCAGCCAACGCTCCAATGGCTCCAGGGTCGGCACACAGCCACGGAAGACTGGTCGCAACAGACGGGGGAGGGCATGCAAGACCTCCACCACACTCAGCTCTAAGCGAATCGTCCGTGGTCCATCCTTACCGACTTGGAAGAAACCCATTATCCTCCGAAGGTCTCGCTGCCAAGTCCCCACCGTCATCCGCCGAGGCTATCTCCAACTGTTCACCAAAGAGTGTCTCAAGTTCTGCGCCTCCAAGCAGGAGGCCGAGGAGAAGGCGCTGAACGAGGAGAAGGTGGCCTACGACTGCAGCCCCAACAAGAACATGTACCTGAATGTGGTCCTGAACACCCTCAAGAGACTGAAGGGCCTGACCCCCAGCTCCATGCCGGGCCTCAGCAGGGCCGCCCTGTACAGCCGCCTCCAGGAGTTCCTGCTCACCCAGGACCAGCTCAAGGAGAACGGCTACCCCTTCCCGCACCCCGAGCGGCCCGGAGGCGCCGTCCTCTTCACTGGCCAGGGGAAGGGGCCCGGCGACTCCTCCTGCAGGGTCTGCTGCCGTTGTGGCACCGACTACCTGGTGTCCTCCTCGGGCCGCTGTCTACGTGACCAGTTGTGTTATTATCACTGGGGGCGGGTCCGCTCCAGCCAAGTGGCTGGAGGCCGGGTTAGCCAGTACACCTGCTGTTCAGCTGCTCCTGGCTCAGTGGGCTGCCAGGTGGCAAAGCAGCACGTGCGGGACGGCCGCAAGGAGAGCCTCCATGGCTTCGTGAAGACCTTCAAGAAAGAGTTTTCCACAGACGCTTATCCAGGAATCTACGCCTTGGACTGTGAGATGTGCTACACCACGCATGGCCTGGAGCTGACCCGCGTCACCGTGGTGGACGCCGACATGCAAGTGGTGTACGACACCTTCGTCAAGCCCGACAACGAGATCGTGGACTACAACACCAGGTTTTCCGGAGTGACCGAGGCCGACGTCGCCAAGACGAGCGTCACGTTGCCCGAAGTCCAAGCCATCCTGCTGAGCTTTTTCAGCGCCCAAACCATCCTCATCGGGCACAGCCTGTAGAGCGATCTGCTGGCCCTCAAGCTGATCCACAGCACCGTGGTGGACACGGCCGTGCTCTTCCCGCACTACCTGGGTTTCCCCTACAAGCGTTCCCTCAGGAATCTCGCGGCCGACTACCTGGGACAGATCATCCAGGACAGCCAGGACGGCCACAACTCCAGCGAGGACGCAAACGCCTGCCTGCAGCTGGCGATGTGGAAGGTTCGACAGCGCGCCCAGATCCAGCCACGCCACCGGTCCGCCTCTCCCGCCGCCCTGGCCTGTCCTGAGCCCCAGGCCTCTTCCCAAACTGCCATCGATCCCGAGAGCTAGCCCTGTCCACCTCGCCGCAAAGCGAAAGAAACTGGAGCAGCCGGCGGCAGGAGAGGGCCAAAAGCCAAGACTAACCCCGACCCCGGACTCCCAGTCCCCCGGAGTCCCTGCCGCGGGCCGTCGTCCCTGTCCCCATCCCTCTGCCCCTCCCAGACCTCTGTCCTTCCACCAATGGGCTCCCCGAGGCCCCAGCCGCCACTCCCAGTCCCCGGAGACCCTGCCGCCGCCCCTGGCGCCTGTGCCCATCCCTCTGCCCCTCCCAGACCTCTGGCCTTCAACCACTAGCCTCCCCCAGCCCACCTGAACTTCCCCGGCCTCTGACAACAAGGCCAGCCCCCAGGCCCACCAGCCTCCTGATCGTCTTCGTTCTTGGGCCTCTTCCCCTTCTGTGGGGCTGTCTGAACCTCCCCTACCACACCCGATTTTTCCCCCGCCCCCGGGGCAGGCGCAGAATAAATGTCTGTATGAAGTTAAAAATTAAAAATAAAAAAAAAGCTAAAAACAACTGAAAGTCCTTTGCTTTTGAATGTGCGCTTACCTGGTTTTCTCTAGAGGCACCACTGTGAGGTGGCTCAAGCGCTTAGGCTCTGGAGTTAGACATCTGGGTTCCCATTCCAATTCCACCACTGACTAGCTTTGTCATATTGGACGCATAACTTTTTTGCGCTTCTACTTCTTGATCTTTCAAGTGTCATCAGAAGATAATTAGACACCCACACAATAGCAATGGGAGATTTTAACACCCCACCGTCAACATGAAACAGATCAACGAGACAGAAAGTTGAAAAGGATATCCAGGAACTGAACTTAGCTCTGCACCAAGCAGACCGAATAGACATCTACATTAACTCTCCACCCCAAATCAACAGAATATACATTCTTCTCAGCACCACATCACACTTATTCCAAAACTGACCACATAGTTGGAAGGAAAGCACTCCTCCGCAAATGCAAAAGAACAGAAATTACAACCAACTGTCTCTCAGACCACAGGGCAGTCAAACTGGACCTCAGGATGAAGAAACTCACTCAAAACCGCTCAACTACACGGAAACGGAGCAATCTGCTCCTGAGTGACTACTGGGTACATAGCGAAATGAAGACAGAATAAAGATGTTCTTTGAAACCAATGAGAAAAAAGACACAACATACCAGAATCTCTGGGATACATTGAAAGCAGTGTGTAGAGGGAAACGTCGCATTAAATGCCCACAAGAGAAAGCAGGAAAGATCTAAAATGGACACCCTCACGTCCCAATTCAAAGAACCAGGGAAGCAAGAGCAAACACCATGCCTGAATCAGTCAGTCAACTTCCAACAGGGCTCCAAGAGAGAATGAACCACCATGCCTCTTTAAATCCACGTTTCTATTTGGAATCTTCAATGAGAGATGAGACACTAAGCAGCTAGTTTTGGTGGAATGGCTGATTTTGTCAATGTTTTCGGTGTGTGAGTGTGTGTGTGTGTGTATGTATAGATAACTAAATTAAACTGATAATCTGGATGCTTACATTTCCATTCATTTAATTTGTGTATGTGAGCCCACGCACACGTATATACACACACACTAACACTTCCAGAACACTGACTTAGTGAAGAACTGGATTTCCAGTGTGTCAGACAAATTTCAGAAAGCGCTGAAGAAGGGCATTTCTGATGGATTTCACCGTTCCTGGAATTTTATTTTCCTTTATAACTTAGAGTTCTTCTCTGGAGATTTAATAGATAAAAGTCTTTTGCAGTGTACGCTATTTCATTTTATTTTTATAATTTATTTAAATTGTCATTTTAAATTGACAAATAAAAATGATATATATTTATGGTGTACAACATGATGTTTCATATATGTATACATTGTGGAATGACACAAAAATCAAGCTAATTAACACATTCGTTTCCTCACATACTGATTTTATGGTGATGAGAACATGTTTCAAATCTACTCTGATAGCACATTTCAAGTATACAGTACATAGTTACCCACTGTGGTTGCCGTGCTGTTCAACATATCTCTAGAACTATTCGTATCTGAAATTTTGTATCATTAGACTAACATCTCCCAATCCCTCCCCGGCCCCTGCCTCGGGTAAGCAGCGTTCTGCTCTCTACGACTCTGAGTTCCACTTTTTTACATTGCACATAGAAGTGAGATCGTGCAGTATTTGTATTTCTGTGTTTGCTTTTTAAAACTTTATGATGTATTGATGTATTTTTTCAGACAGTGTCGGAGTCTGTCACCAAGGCTGGAGTGCAGTGACACAAACACGGCTCACCACGGCCTCCACCTCCCGGGGTCAAGAGATCCTCCCACTTCAGCCTCCTGAGTAGCTAGGACTACAGGCGTCCAACACCAATCCTGGCTAATTTTTGTATTTTTTGTAGAGATGGTTGATCTCCAACTCCTGGGCTCAACTCTTCCTCCTCCCTTCTCCTCCCAAAGTCCTGGGATTACAGGCCTGAGCCACTGTGTCTGGCCTTTGCTTTATTTCACACAGTAGAACATCCTCTAGGCTCATTCATGTTGCTAATGATAAGATTTCTTTCTTTTTCAAGGCTGAATAGGATTCTATTGGATATATGTACCTATATAGATAGAGAGATAGATAGATAGACATTTATTATTATTGTTTTGGGGGGGATATGGTTTCGCTCGTGTTCCCCAGGCTGGAGTGCAGTGGCATGATTTCGGCTCACTACAACCTCTGCCTCCCAGGCTGAAGTGATTCTCCTGCCTCAGCTGAGATTAAAGGCATGTCCCATCATGTGCGGCCAATTTTGTGTTTCTAGGAGAGATGGGTTTTCACCATGTTGGCCAGGCTGGTCTCGAACTCCAACAATTCTACTTCAACTATTTATTGGATACAAATATTTATGTGTGAGAAACAAGATTTTCAAGAGTGAAAGATTTAAAAACGACTTAATTGTACATCAGTAAGAGGCTGGCTAACTAAATCAGAGTACGTTCATCCTTACAGAAGAATACTATGCAGCTAGAACAAAACCAAATGGAGGAAACTCTTCCAAATGGTAACTTGGAATGATGTTCAAGACTTATTGTAAAATAAGTTTACAGTAAGGTGTAAGGTACCTTATGGCAAAATTCTCTCAGAAATGTGTGTGTGTGGATTTCAAGTCATCCCAGTCCTAGAACATTGTGCTCTTTAGAGATGCCATACCTGTCTTTCCCTTTGTAATATCAAAGCAGTAATATCTTCTCTGGAGGCTTGTTGGGTGAATTGAATGGAAGAAAGTTAAGGAGGTACCAGAACCATTGCTGTTTCCCCTCCGTAGCCCTGCCACCCACTAAAGAAAGTTGGATGAGATTACTTAATGATTTCCCATTAAGTTGTATTTCCAAATATCATGATTACCATTTGAATGTAGTTGGTATGGAGCTTCGTGAGTGTGTGCTTCGTTTATTATGCATCACGTTCAGCTCCTTGTTATTTGCCTCCTAGTTATCATAGTAAAACTCTACTCCTCTACTCCGAGGAGCCCCTACCATCCGTATCGTCACTTTCCGGCCCAGCACTCTTCATGCTCGTTCGTTTAAAGCATTCTACATTGGGCAAATGAATCTTGGAAGGCAAAAGCTACTGAATTTAGCGAGTTTGTGGAGGCGTTCCCACCGATCAGCCAGGTGGAGTTCCACACACCCGATGACTGCACAACTCCTATAAGGCAGCAATATGCTGCAAACCCAGACGGCCACTCTTCTCACCCCTCGTCCCTTTGCTGTTCTGGATAATGAGGTCAATAGTCACCTAGGCAACTTGCAAAACTAACTGAAATGGAGAAAGGCCTTCCGGCTGGTGACTAGCCGAGGTCCACCTGGCCCCAATAAGCTGCTGAACAAGAAGGGCTGCCAGAAATTTCCCCCTAGGGAATTTGGTGGAGACGAAGACCTGCTCACTGGACAACGGTTCCTCCCAGGATACCCCCAAGCTGAAGAAGCGGGCTCTGAGCCACCCCCTTTCACCCTCCTTTTCCCCACCCTGGCCTGCTGAAGGTGCGCGTCAGGATGCGGACTACTGAGCCCTAAAGAAATAAGTCCTTCCACTTTGACCCCACGGAGGATTGCCTGTGCGGATCTTCAACGAGTCTACCAGTGTCTAGACACGGGAGCAGTTCTGTCTGGCACAGCAGCTCCCTCAAGGAAGACAAGAGTGAGGAGAAAGGAAACTCAAGTCTGACCATTCTGTCCTGGGAGACAAGAGGAGGATCTCATCTCTCATCTTTCCAAGCAAGGCAACGAGACTTTCTCTCATCTTTCCAAGCAAGGCAAGGAGACTTTTTCTCATGAGGAAACAAAAAGAAGTTGGAAGGAACGAAACCAGCCTGGAAGGTGAATTCCTAAGGATTGCCCATTGAAACTGACAAAATGGCCCTTGTTTGACAAGAGGAATGAGCAGAGCATTGATGTGGTCAAAAAGGACTCGAGTGAGACTTTCCGAGCATGTTTCTACCAAAGCTTTGTCTAAGTTTCGCAAAACACTCTCCTAATAAGCAGATGTTTGGCTCTTCAGAAAGTCAACATGCAAAATGCCTTGAGCGTCCCATAACACTGATGCCATGATGTTGCCTTTGGTCTGCCCTCCTTTTCCTTTGACTGGACCACTGCCATCTCTTGGTAGCCATCGCTTTGATGACGCTTTGTCTTCAGGATCATATTGGCAAAGCCATGTTCCAAATTCCGGTTACAATTTGTCAAACAGGTGCCCCAGGATCGTGATCCCTCCTGTTGAAAATTTCCACTGATAGCTCTCGTCGTCACTGCAGCTGATCTGGGCACAATGGTTTTCACAGCCACTGCAGGATTCATCTTCCACATCTTCTCATCTCTTCTTGAAACAAGCCATACCTCCGTAAAGAGTTGATTTCTTTGGGCTAGTGTCCTTAGAAGCTTTTCTTCAAACATCAATGATTTCTTCATTCTTCCACCCAAGCTTCACCGTCAATTGGATGTTTGCTCTTGCTGCAATTTTAGCGGAATTCAAGTTGCACTGATAGGAGGCCTTTTCAGTGGATGTCTCATCCTTCTTAGTGCCTCCAATGAGATCCAGTTCAGAAAGGTTGTAAGAAGTTAGAACATGTTTATTTTAGTGAAAACGAATTGAAATCCATGCATAGATTTCTCACCATGTACATTTTCTATGAACTTTCGGAAGACCCCCTGTACTGAATATTGCCCAAATCCTGGGAGAGAAGTGGATGCGGTCCACTTCCTGTCTTCAGTTTGCCCACAGTGGAGGAGTGCACAGAGCAGGGAAAGGCAACCCCAGAGAGAGGCATGCCCTCCAGCATGCAGCAGACTGCTGGCCCAGTCCTGGCTCCATGGGTTGCTGTGTGGGCCCAGCAAGCTGACCAACCTCCCTGAACCTTAATTTAATCCTAGGTAGCCCAATTCCACTCGCTATTATAGGACTGCTGTGCAGGGACAGTCAATTAACTTAAGAAAAGGAAACTGGCTCCAAGGTTGGCAACCGGGAATTCCAGTTGATTCCACGGGCGGACCCCCTGAGGAATTCCCAAGCTGAAGTCTCGTGGAAGATGAGGTTCAGTGTGACTAGACTGAAGCACCAATCCAATGAAGGGGAAGTCCCACCCACTCTGCCCTGTGCCTGTATAAAGGTGAGGCGGGGCGGCCGCGCCACTCATTGAAGCCGCCAGTTGGGAGAGGAGCAGAGCCAGGCCGGTGCTCCCGAAGGCAGCAAGATGTTGCGAGCCACAGCTCCCTGCTGGTTCCCACCTGCATACCCAGAAGCTAAGAAGGTGGCCGAGGAGGCGCCCCACGAGGCAAGCCGCCATTTGGGAGTGGAGCAGAGCCAGGTCGGTGTTCCCGAAGGCAGCAAGATGTTGCGAGCCACAGCTCCCTGCTGGTTCCCTCCTGCATACCCAGAAGCCAAGAAGGTGGCCGAGGAGGCGGCCCTCGAGGCTCCAGAATTCCCACTGCCCTCTCATCAGCCTGCCCAGAGCTTCGGGCTCTGCGTGCCCCAGATGCACAACCAGGCCTCAGCACTCGTGGACATCCGGGCGGAGCCCCAGAATAGGGGTCCGGCGGTGCCCCCAGCGTGGCCCAAGATGGCGACGGAGGCGTGTTACTTCCCCGCGCAGAGGGGATCGGCCTGCTGCTTGCCAGCCGCCCCAAGGCTGACAGAGAGGCCCTGTGGAGTCCGCATCTCAGCCCCCAGGGAGAGGAAGAGGATCGCCCACTTTCCCAGCCCCTGCTTGGTCGCAGGTCGCACCGATGCCAAGAGAACCCGGGTGGCCGGCAGCAGCCAACGCTCCAATGGCTCCAGGGTCGGCACACAGCCACGGAAGACTGGTCGCAACAGACGGGGGAGGGCATGCAAGACCTCCACCACACTCAGCTCTAAGCGAATCGTCCGTCGTCCATCCTTACCGACTTGGAAGAAACCCATTATCCTCCGAAGGTATCGCTGCCAAGTCCCCACCGTCATCCGCCGAGGCTATCTCCAACTGTTCACCAAAGAGTGTCTCAAGTTCTGCGCCTCCCAGCAGGAGGCCGAGGAGAAGGCGCTGAACGAGGAGAAGGTGGCCTACGACTGCAGCCCCAACAAGAACATGTACCTGAATGTGGTCCTGAACACCCTCAAGAGACTGAAGGGCCTGACCCCCAGCTCCATGCCGGGCCTCAGCAGGGCCGCCCTGTACAGCCGCCTCCAGGAGTTCCTGCTCACCCAGGACCAGCTCAAGGAGAACGGCTACCCCTTCCCGCACCCCGAGCGGCCCGGAGGCGCCGTCCTCTTCACTGGCCAGGGGAAGGGGCCCGGCGACTCCTCCTGCAGGGTCTGCTGCCGTTGTGGCACCGACTACCTGGTGTCCTCCTCGGGCCGCTGTCTACGCGACCAGTTGTGTTATTATCACTGGGGGTGGGTCCGCTCCAGCCAAGTGGCTGGAGGCCGGGTTAGCCAGTACACCTGCTGTGCAGCTGCTCCTGGCTCAGTGGGCTGCCAGGTGGCGAAGCAGCACGTGCGGGACGGCCGCAAGGAGAGCCTCCATGGCTTCGTGAAGACCTTCAAGAAAGAGTTTTCCACAGACGCTTATCCAGGAATCTACGCCTTGGACTGTGATATGTGCTACACCACGCATGGCCTGGAGCTGACCCGCGTCACCGTGGTGGACGCCGACATGCAAGTGGTGTACGACACCTTCGTCAAGCCCGACAACGAGATCGTGGACTACAACACCAGGTTTTCCGGAGTGACCGAGGCCGACGTCACCAAGACGAGCGTCACGTTGCCCGAAGTCCAAGCCATCCTGCTGAGCTTTTTCAGCGCCCAAACCATCCTCATCGGGCACAGCCTGGAGAGCGATCTGCTGGCCCTCAAGCTGATCCACAGCACCGTGGTGGACACGGCCGTGCTCTTCCCGCACTACCTGGGTTTCCCCTACAAGCGTTCCCTCAGGAATCTCGCGGCCGACTACCTGGGACAGATCATCCAGGACAGCCAGGACGGCCACAACTCCAGCGAGGACGCAAACGCCTGCCTGCAGCTGGCGATGTGGAAGGTTCGACAGCGCGCCCAGATCCAGCCACGCCACCGGTCCGCCTCTCCCGCCGCCCTGGCCTGTCCTGAGCCCCAGGCCTCTTCCCAAACTGCCATCGATCCCGAGAGCTAGCCCTGTCCACCTCGCCGCAAAGCGAAAGAAACTGGAGCAGCCGGCGGCAGGAGAGGGCCAAAAGCCAAGACTAACCCCGACCCCGGCCTCCCAGTCCCCCGGAGTCCCTGCCGCGGGCCGTCGTCCCTGTCCCCATCCCTCTGCCCCTCCCAGACCTCTGTCCTTCCACCAATGGGCTCCCCGAGGCCCCAGCCGCCACTCCCAGTCCCCGGAGACCCTGCCGCCGCCTCTGGCGCCTGTGCCCATCCCTCTGCCCCTCCCAGACCTCTGGCCTTCCACCACTAGCCTCCCCCAGCTCACCTGGACTTCCCCGGCCTCTGACAACAAGGCCAGCCCCCAGGCCCACCAGCCTCCTGATCGTCTTCGTTCTTGGGCCTCTTCCCCCTCTGTGGGGCTGTCTGAACCTCCCCTCCCCCACCCGATTTTTCCCCCGCCCCCGGGGCAGGCGCAGAATAAATGTCTGTATGAAGTTAAAAATTAAAAATAAAAAAAAAGCTAAAAACAACTCAAAGTCCTTTGCTTTTGAATGTGCGCTTACCTGGTTTTCTCTAGAGGCACCACTGTGAGGTGGCTCAAGCCCTTAGGCTCTGGAGTTAGACATCTGGGTTCCCATTCCAATTCCACCACTGACTAGCTTTGTCATATTGGACGCATAACCTTTTTGCGCTTCTACTTCTTGATCTTTCAAGTGTCATCAGAAGATAATTAGACACCCACACAATAGCAATGGGAGATTTTAACACCCCACCGTCAACATGAAACAAATCAACGAGACAGAAAGTTGAAAAGGATATCCAGGAACTGAACTTAGCTCTGCACCAAGCAGACCGAATAGACATCTACATTAACTCTCCACCCCAAATCAACAGAATATACATTCTTCTCAGCACCACATCACACTTATTCCAAAACTGACCACATAGTTGGAAGGAAAGCACTCCTCCGCAAATGCAAAAGAACAGAAATTACAACCAACTGTCTCTCAGACCCCAGGGCAGTCAAACTGGACCTCAGGATGAAGAAACTCACTCAAAACCTCTCAACTACACGGAAACGGAGCAATCTGCTTCTGAGTGACTACTGGGTACATAGCGAAATGAAGACAGAATAAAGATGTTCTTTGAAACCAAAGAGAACAAAGACACAACATACCAGAATCTCTGGGATACATTGAAAGCAGTGTGTAGAGGGAAACGTAGCATTAAATGCCCACAAGAGAAAGCAGGAAAGATCTAAAATGGACACCCTCACGTCCCAATTCAAAGAACCAGGGAAGCAAGAGCAAACACAATGCCTGAATCAGTCAGTCAACTTCCAACAGGGCTCCAAGAGAGAATGAACCACCATGCCTCTTTAAATCCACGTTTCTATTTGGAATCTTCAATGAGAGATGAGACACTAAGCAGCTAGTTTTGGTGGAAAGGCTGATTTTGTCAATGTTTTCGGTGTGTGAGTGTGTGTGTGTGTGTGTGTATGTATAGATAACTAAATTAAACTGATAATCTGGATGCTTACATTTCCATTCATTTAATTTGTGTATGTGAGCCCACGCACACGTATATACACACACACTAACACTTCCAGAACACTGACTTAGTGAAGAACTGGATTTCCAGTGTGTCAGACAAATTTCAGAAAGCGCTGAAGAAGGGCATTTCTGATGGATTTCACCGTTCCTGGAATTTTATTTTCCTTTATAACTTAGAGTTCTTCTCTGGAGATTTAATAGATAAAAGTCTTTTGCAGTGTACGTTATTTCATTTTATTTTTATAATTTATTTAAATTGTCATTTTAAATTGACAAATAAAAATGATATATATTTATGGTGTACAACATGATGTTTCATATATGTATACATTGTGGAATGACACAAAAATCAAGCTAATTAACACATTCGTTTCCTCACATACTGAGTTTATGGTGATGAGAACATGTTTCAAATCTACTCTGATAGCACATTTCAAGTATACAGTACATAGTTACCCACTGTGGTTGCCGTGCTGTTCAACATATCTCTAGAACTATTCGTATCTGAAATTTTGTATCATTAGACTAACATCTCCCAATCCCTCCCCGGCCCCTGCCTCGGGTAAGCAGCGTTCTGCTCTCTACGACTCTGAGTTCCACTTTTTTACATTGCACATAGAAGTGAGATCGTGCAGTATTTGTATTTCTGTGTTTGCTTTTTAAAACTTTATGATGTATTGATGTATTTTTTCAGACAGTGTCGGAGTCTGTCACCAAGGCTGGAGTACAGTGACACAAACACGGCTCACCACGGCCTCCACCTCCCGGGGTCAAGAGATCCTCCCACTTCAGCCTCCTGAGTAGCTAGGACTACAGGCGTCCAACACCACACCTGGCTAATTTTTGTATTTTTTGTAGAGATGGTTGATCTCCAACTCCTGGGCTCAACTCTTCCTCCTCCCTTCTCCTCCCAAAGTCCTGGGATTACAGGCCTGAGCCACTGTGTCTGGCCTTTGCTTTATTTCACACAGTAGAACATCCTCTAGGCTCATTCATGTTGCTAATGATAAGATTTCTTTCTTTTTCAAGGCTGAATAGGATTCTATTGGATATATGTACCTATATAGATAGATAGATAGATAGATATACATTTATTATTATTGTTTTGGGGGGGATATGGTTTCGCTCGTGTTCCCCAGGCTGGAGTGCAGTGGCATGATTTCGGCTCACTACAACCTCTGCCTCCCAGGCTGAAGTGATTCTCCTGCCTCAGCTGAGATTAAAGGCATGTCCCATCATGTGCGGCCAATTTTGTGTTTCTAGGAGAGATGGGTTTTCACCATGTTGGCCAGGCTGGTCTCGAACTCCAACAATTCTACTTCAACTATTTATTGGATACAAATATTTATGTGTGAGAAACAAGATTTTCAAGAGTGACAGATTTAAAAACGACTTAATTGTACATCAGTAAGAGGCTGGCTAACTAAATCAGAGTACGTTCATCCTAACAGAAGAATACTATGCAGCTAGAACAAAACCAAATGGAGGAAACTCTTCCAAATGGTAACTTGGAATGATGTTCAAGACTTATTGTAAAATAAGTTTACAGTAAGGTGTAAGGTACCTTATGGCAAAATTCTCTCAGAAATGTGTGTGTGTGGATTTCAAGTCATCCCAGTCCTAGAACATTGTGCTCTTTAGAGATGCCATACCTGTCTTTCCCTTTGTAATATCAAAGCAGTAATATCTTCTCTGGAGGCTTGTTGGGTGAATTTAATGGAAGAAAGTTAAGGAGGTACCAGAACCAATGCTGTTTCCCCTCCGTAGCCCTGCCACCCACTAAAGAAAGTTGGATGAGATTACTTAATGATTTCCCATTAAGTTGTATTTCCAAATATCATGATTACCATTTGAATGTAGTTGGTATGGAGCTTCGTGAGTGTGTGCTTCGTTTATTATGCATCACGTTCAGCTCCTTGTTATTTGCCTCCTAGTTATCATAGTAAAACTCTACTCCTCTACTCCGAGGAGCCCCTACCATCCGTATCGTCACCTTCCGGCCCAGCACTCTTCATGCTCGTTCGTTTAAAGCATTCTACATTGGGCAAATGAATCTTGGAAGGCAAAAGCTGCTGAATTTAGCGAGTTTGTGGAGGCGTTCCCACCGATCAGCCAGGTGGAGTTCCACACACCCGATGACTGCACAACTCCTATAAGGCAGCAATATGCTGCAAACCCAGACGGCCACTCTTCTCACCCCTCGTCCCTTTGCTGTTCTGGATAATGAGGTCAATAGTCACCTAGGCAACTTGCAAAACTAACTGAAATGGAGAAAGGCCTTCCGGCTGGTGACTAGCCGAGGTCCACCTGGCCCCAATAAGCTGCTGAACAAGAAGGGCTGCCAGAAATTTCCCCCTAGGGAATTTGGTGGAGACGAAGACCTGCTCACTGGACAACGGTTCCTCCCAGGATACCCCCAAGCTGAAGAAGCGGGCTCTGAGCCACCCCCTTTCATCCTCCTTTTCCCCACCCTGGCCTGGTGAAGGTGCGCGTCAGGATGTGGACTACTGAGCCCTAAAGAAACAAGTCCTTCCACTTTGACCCCACGGAGGATTGCCTGTGCGGATCTTCAACGAGTCTACCAGTGTCTAGACACGGGAGCAGTTCTGTGTGGCACAGCAGCTCCCTCAAGGAAGACAAGAGTGAGGAGAAAGGAAACTCAAGTCTGACCATTCTGTCCTGGGAGACAAGAGGAGGATCTCATCTCTCATCTTTCCAAGCAAGGCAACGAGACTTTCTCTCATCTTTCCAAGCAAGGCAAGGAGACTTTTTCTCATGAGGAAACAAAAAGAAGTTGGAAGGAACGAAACCAGCCTGGAAGGTGAATTCCTAAGGATTGCCCATTGAAACTGACAAAATGGCCCTTGTTTGACGAGAGGAATGAGCAGAGCATTGATGTGGTCAAAAAGGACTCGAGTGAGACTTTCCCAGCATGTTTCTACCAAAGCTTTGTCTAAGTTTCGCAAAACACTCTCCTAATAAGCAGATGTTTGGCTCTTCAGAAAGTCAACATGCAAAATGCCTTGAGCGTCCCATAACACTGATGCCATGATGTTGCCTTTGGTCTGCCCTCCTTTTCCTTTGACTGGACCACTGCCATCTCTTGGTAGCCATCGCTTTGATGACGCTTTGTCTTCAGGATCATATTGGCAAAGCCATGTTCCAAATTCCGGTTACAATTTGTCAAACAGGTGCCCCAGGATCGTGATCCCTCCTGTTGAAAATTTCCACTGATAGCTCTCGTCGTCACTGCAGCTGATCTGGGCACAATGGTTTTCACAGCCACTGCAGGATTCATCTTCCACATCTTCTCATCTCTTCTTGAAACAAGCCATACCTCCGTAAAGAGTTGATTTCCTTGGGCTAGTGTCCTTAGAAGCTTTTCTTCAAACATCAATGATTTCTTCATTCTTCCACCCAAGCTTCACCGTCAGTTGGATGTTTCCTCTTGCTGCAATTTTAGCGGAATTCAAGTTGCACTGATAGGAGGCCTTTTCAGTGGATGTCTCATCCTTCTTAGTGCCTCCAATGAGATCCAGTTCAGAAAGGTTGTAAGAAGTTAGTACATGTTTATTTTAGTGAAAACGAATTGAAATCCATGCATAGATTTCTCACCATGTACATTTTCTATGAACTTTCGGAAGACCCCCTGTACTGAATATTGCCCAAATCCTGGGAGAGAAGTGGATGCGGTCCACTTCCTGTCTTCAGTTTGCCCACAGTGGAGGAGTGCACAGAGCAGGGAAAGGCAGCCCCAGAGAGAGGCATGCCCTCCAGCATGCAGCAGACTGCTGGCCCAGTCCTGGCTCCATGGGTTGCTGTGTGGGCCCAGCAAGCTGACCAACCTCCCTGAACCTTAATTTAATCCTAGGTAGACCAATTCCACTCGCTATTATAGGACTGCTGTGCAGGGACAGTCAATTAACTTAAGAAAAGGAACCTAGCTCCAAGGTTGGCAACCGGGAATTCCAGTTGATTCCATGGGCGGACCCCCTGAGGAATTCCCAAGCTGAAGTCTCGTGGAAGATGAGGTTCAGTGTGACTAGACTGAAGCACCAATCCAATGAAGGGGAAGTCCCACCCACTCTGCCCTGTGCCTGTATAAAGGTGAGGCGGGGCGGCCGCGCCACTCATTGAAGCCGCCAGTTGGGAGAGGAGCAGAGCCAGGCCGGTGCTCCCGAAGGCAGCAAGATGTTGCGAGCCACAGCTCCCTGCTGGTTCCCACCTGCATACCCAGAAGCTAAGAAGGTGGCCGAGGAGGCGGCCCACGAGGCAAGCCGCCATTTGGGAGAGGAGCAGAGCCAGGTCGGTGTTCCCGAAGGCAGCAAGATGTTGCGAGCCACAGCTCCCTGCTGGTTCCCACCTGCATGCCCAGAAGCCAAGAAGGTGGCCGAGGAGGCGGCCCTCGAGGCAAGCCGCCAGTTGGGAGAGGAGCAGAGCCAGGCCGGTGCTCCCGAAGGCAGCAAGATGTTGCGAGCCACAGCTCCCTGCTGGTTCCCACCTGCATACCCAGAAGCTAAGAAGGTGGCCGAGGAGGCGCCCCACGAGGCAAGCCGCCATTTGGGAGTGGAGCAGAGCCAGGTCGGTGTTCCCAAAGGCAGCAAGATGCTGCGAGCCACAACTCCCTGCTGGTTCCCTCCTGCATACCCTGAAGCCAAGAAGGCGGCCGAGGAGGCGGCCCTCGAGGCTCCAGAATTCCCACTGCCCTCTCATCAGCCTGCCCAGAGCTTCGGGCTCTGCATGCCCCAGATGCACAACCAGGCCTCAGCACTCGTGGACATCCGGGCGGAGCCCCAGAATAGGGGTCCGGCGGTGCCCCCAGCGTGGCCCAAGATGGCGACGGAGGCGTGGTACTTCCCCGCGCAGAGGGGGTCGGCCTGCTGCTTGCCAGCCGCCCCAAGGCTGACAGAGAGGCCCTGTGGAGTCCGCATCTCAGCCCCCAGGGAGAGGAAGAGGATCGCCCACTTTCCCAGCCCCTGCTTGGTCGCAGGTCGCACCGATGCCAAGAGAACCCGGGTGGCCGGCAGCAGCCAACGCTCCAATGGCTCCAGGGTCGGCACACAGCCACGGAAGACTGGTCGCAACAGACGGGGGAGGGCATGCAAGACCTCCACCACACTCAGCTCTAAGCGAATCGTCCGTCGTCCATCCTTACCGACTTGGAAGAAACCCATTATCCTCCGAAGGTCTCGCTGCCAAGTCCCCACCGTCATCCGCCGAGGCTATCTCCAACTGTTCACCAAAGAGTGTCTCAAGTTCTGCGCCTCCAAGCAGGAGGCCGAGGAGAAGGCGCTGAACGAGGAGAAGGTGGCCTACGACTGCAGCCCCAACAAGAACATGTACCTGAATGTGGTCCTGAACACCCTCAAGAGACTGAAGGGCCTGACCCCCAGCTCCATGCCGGGCCTCAGCAGGGCCGCCCTGTACAGCCGCCTCCAGGAGTTCCTGCTCACCCAGGACCAGCTCAAGGAGAACGGCTACCCCTTCCCGCACCCCGAGCGGCCCGGAGGCGCCGTCCTCTTCACTGGCCAGGGGAAGGGGCCCGGCGACTCCTCCTGCAGGGTCTGCTGCCGTTGTGGCACCGACTACCTGGTGTCCTCCTCGGGCCGCTGTCTACGCGACCAGTTGTGTTATTATCACTGGGGGCGGGTCCGCTCCAGCCAAGTGGCTGGAGGCCGGGTTAGCCAGTACACCTGCTGTGCAGCTGCTCCTGGCTCAGTGGGCTGCCAGGTGGCAAAGCAGCACGTGCGGGACGGCCGCAAGGAGAGCCTCCATGGCTTCGTGAAGACCTTCAAGAAAGAGTTTTCCACAGACGCTTATCCAGGAATCTACGCCTTGGACTGTGAGATGTGCTACACCACGCATGGCCTGGAGCTGACCCGCGTCACCGTGGTGGACGCCGACATGCAAGTGGTGTACGACACCTTCGTCAAGCCCGACAACGAGATCGTGGACTACAACACCAGGTTTTCCGGAGTGACCGAGGCCGACGTCGCCAAGACGAGCGTCACGTTGCCCGAAGTCCAAGCCATCCTGCTGAGCTTTTTCAGCGCCCAAACCATCCTCATCGGGCACAGCCTGGAGAGCGATCTGCTGGCCCTCAAGCTGATCCACAGCACCGTGGTGGACACGGCCGTGCTCTTCCCGCACTACCTGGGTTTCCCCTACAAGCGTTCCCTCAGGAATCTCGCGGCCGACTACCTGGGACAGATCATCCAGGACAGCCAGGACGGCCACAACTCCAGCGAGGACGCAAACGCCTGCCTGCAGCTGGCGATGTGGAAGGTTCGACAGCGCGCCCAGATCCAGCCACGCCACCGGTCCGCCTCTCCCGCCGCCCTGGCCTGTCCTGAGCCCCAGGCCTCTTCCCAAACTGCCATCGATCCCGAGAGCTAGCCCTGTCCACCTCGCCGCAAAGCGAAAGAAACTGGAGCAGCCGGCGGCAGGAGAGGGCCAAAAGCCAAGACTAACCCCGACCCCGGACTCCCAGTCCCCCGGAGTCCCTGCCGCGGGCCGTCGTCCCTGTCCCCATCCCTCTGCCCCTCCCAGACCTCTGTCCTTCCACCAATGGGCTCCCCGAGGCCCCAGCCGCCACTCCCAGTCCCCGGAGACCCTGCCGCCGCCCCTGGCGCCTGTGCCCATCCCTCTGCCCCTCCCAGACCTCTGGCCTTCCACCACTAGCCTCCCCCAGCCCACCTGGACTTCCCCGGCCTCTGACAACAAGGCCAGCCCCCAGGCCCACCAGCCTCCTGATCGTCTTCGTTCTTGGGCCTCTTCCCCTTCTGTGGGGCTGTCTGAACCTCCCCTACCACACCCGATTTTTCCCCCGCCCCCGGGGCAGGCGCAGAATAAATGTCTGTATGAAGTTAAAAATTAAAAATAAAAAAAAAGCTAAAAACAACTGAAAGTCCTTTGCTTTTGAATGTGCGCTTACCTGGTTTTCTCTAGAGGCACCACTGTGAGGTGGCTCAAGCGCTTAGGCTCTGGAGTTAGACATCTGGGTTCCCATTCCAATTCCACCACTTACTAGCTTTGTCATATTGGACGCATAACTTTTTTGCGCTTCTACTTCTTGATCTTTCAAGTGTCATCAGAAGATAATTAGACACCCACACAATAGCAATGGGAGATTTTAACACCCCACCGTCAACATGAAACAGATCAACGAGACAGAAAGTTGAAAAGGATATCCAGGAACTGAACTTAGCTCTGCACCAAGCAGACCGAATAGACATCTACATTAACTCTCCACCCCAAATCAACAGAATATACATTCTTCTCAGCACCACATCACACTTATTCCAAAACTGACCACATAGTTGGAAGGAAAGCACTCCTCCGCAAATGCAAAAGAACAGAAATTACAACCAACTGTCTCTCAGACCACAGGGCAGTCAAACTGGACCTCAGGATGAAGAAACTCACTCAAAACCGCTCAACTACACGGAAACGGAGCAATCTGCTCCTGAGTGACTACTGGGTACATAGCGAAATGAAGACAGAATAAAGATGTTCTTTGAAACCAATGAGAACAAAGACACAACATACCAGAATCTCTGGGATACATTGAAAGCAGTGTGTAGAGGGAAACGTAGCATTAAATGCCCACAAGAGAAAGCAGGAAAGATCTAAAATGGACACCCTCACGTCCCAATTCAAAGAATCAGGGAAGCAAGAGCAAACACCATGCCTGAATCAGTCAGTCAACTTCCAACAGGGCTCCAAGAGAGAATGAACCACCATGCCTCTTTAAATCCACGTTTCTATTTGGAATCTTCAATGAGAGATGAGACACTAAGCAGCTAGTTTTGGTGGAATGGCTGATTTTGTCAATGTTTTCGGTGTGTGAGTGTGTGTGTGTGTATGTATAGATAACTAAATTAAACTGATAATCTGGATGCTTACATTTCCATTCATTTAATTTGTGTATGTGGGCCCACGCACACGTATATACACACACACTAACACTTCCAGAACACTGACTTAGTGAAGAACTGGATTTCCAGTGTGTCAGACAAATTTCAGAATGCGCTGAAGAAGGGCATTTCTGATGGATTTCACCGTTCCTGGAATTTTACTTTCCTCTATAACTTAGAGTTCTTCTCTGGAGATTTAATAGATAAAAGTCTTTTGCAGTGTACGTTATTTCATTTTATTTTTATAATTTATTTCAATTGTCATTTTAAATTGACAAATAAAAATGATATATATTTATGGTGTACAACATGATGTTTCATATATGTATACATTGTGGAATGACACAAAAATCAAGCTAATTAACACATTCGTTTCCTCACATACTGATTTTATGGTGATGAGAACATGTTTCAAATCTACTCTGATAGCACATTTCAAGTATACAGTACATAGTTACCCACTGTCGTTGCCGTGCTGTTCAACATATCTCTAGAACTATTCGTATCTGAAATTTTGTATCATTAGACTAACATCTCCCAATCCCTCCCCGGCCCCTGCCTCGGGTTAGCAGCGTTCTGCTCTCTACGACTCTGAGTTCCACTTTTTTACATTGCACATAGAAGTGAGATCGTGCAGTATTTGTATTTCTGTGTTTGCTTTTTAAAACTTTATGATGTATTGATGTATTTTTTCAGACAGTGTCGGAGTCTGTCACCAAGGCTGGAGTACAGTGACACAAACACGGCTCACCACGGCCTCCACCTCCCGGGGTCAAGAGATCCTCCCACTTCAGCCTCCTGAGTAGCTAGGACTACAGGCGTCCAACACCACACCTGGCTAATTTTTGTATTTTTTGTAGAGATGGTTGATCTCCAACTCCTGGGCTCAACTCTTCCTCCTCCCTTCTCCTCCCAAAGTCCTGGGATTACAGGCCTGAGCCACTGTGTCTGGCCTTTGCTTTATTTCACACAGTAGAACATCCTCTAGGCTCATTCATGTTGCTAATGATAAGATTTCTTTCTTCTTCAAGGCTGAATAGGATTCTATTGGATATATGTACCTATATAGATAGAGAGATAGATAGATATACATTTATTATTATTGTTTTGGGGGGGATATGGTTTCGCTCGTGTTCCCCAGGCTGGAGTGCAGTGGCATGATTTCGGCTCACTACAACCTCTGCCTCCCAGGCTGAAGTGATTCTCCTGCCTCAGCTGAGATTAAAGGCATGTCCCATCATGTGCGGCCAATTTTGTGTTTCTAGGAGAGATGGGTTTTCACCATGTTGGCCAGGCTGGTCTCGAACTCCAACAATTCTACTTCAACTATTTATTGGATACAAATATTTATGTGTGAGAAACAAGATTTTCAAGAGTGAAAGATTTAAAAACGACTTAATTGTACATCAGTAAGAGGCTGGCTAACTAAATCAGAGTACGTTCATCCTTACAGAAGAATACTATGCAGCTAGAACAAAACCAAATGGAGGAAACTCTTCCAAATGGTAACTTGGAATGATGTTCAAGACTTATTGTAAAATAAGTTTACAGTAAGGTGTAAGGTACCTTATGGCAAAATTCTCTCAGAAATGTGTGTGTGTGGATTTCAAGTCATCCCAGTCCTAGAACATTGTGCTCTTTAGAGATGCCATACCTGTCTTTCCCTTTGTAATATCAAAGCAGTAATATCTTCTCTGGAGGCTTGTTGGGTGAATTTAATGGAAGAAAGTTAAGGAGGTACCAGAACCATTGCTGTTTCCCCTCCGTAGCCCTGCCACCCACTAAAGAAAGTTGGATGAGATTACTTAATGATTTCCCATTAAGTTGTATTTCCAAATATCATGATTACCATTTGAATGTAGTTGGTATGGAGCTTCGTGAGTGTGTGCTTCGTTTATTATGCATCACGTTCAGCTCCTTGTTATTTGCCTCCTAGTTATCATAGTAAAACTCTACTCCTCTACTCCGAGGAGCCCCTACCATCCGTATCGTCACTTTCCGGCCCAGCACTCTTCATGCTCGTTCGTTTAAAGCATTCTACATTGGGCAAATGAATCTTGGAAGGCAAAAGCTACTGAATTTAGCGAGTTTGTGGAGGCGTTCCCACCGATCAGCCAGGTGGAGTTCCACACACCCGATGACTGCACAACTCCTATAAGGCAGCAATATGCTGCAAACCCAGACGGCCACTCTTCTCACCCCTCGTCCCTTTGCTGTTCTGGATAATGAGGTCAATAGTCACCTAGGCAACTTGCAAAACTAACTGAAATGGAGAAAGGCCTTCCGGCTGGTGACTAGCCGAGGTCCACCTGGCCCCAATAAGCTGCTGAACAAGAAGGGCTGCCAGAAAATTCCCCCTAGGGAATTTGGTGGAGACGAAGACCTGCTCACTGGACAACGGTTCCTCCCAGGATAGCCCCAAGCTGAAGAAGCAGGCTCTGAGCCACCCCCTTTCACCCTCCTTTTCCCCACCCTGGCCTGCTGAAGGTGCGCGTCAGGATGCGGACTACTGAGCCCTAAAGAAATAAGTCCTTCCACTTTGACCCAACGGAGGATTGCCTGTGCGGATCTTCAACGAGTCTACCAGTGTCTAGACACGGGAGCAGTTCTGTCTGGCACAGCAGCTCCCTCAAGGAAGACAAGAGTGAGGAGAAAGGAAACTCAAGTCTGACCATTCTGTCCTGGGAGACAAGAGGAGGATCTCATCTCTCATCTTTCCAAGCAAGGCAACGAGACTTTCTCTCATCTTTCCAAGCAAGGCAAGGAGACTTTTTCTCATGAGGAAACAAAAAGAAGTTGGAAGGAACGAAACCAGCCTGGAAGGTGAATTCCTAAGGATTGCCCATTGAAACTGACAAAATGGCCCTTGTTTGACGAGAGGAATGAGCAGAGCATTGATGTGGTCAAAAAGGACTCGAGTGAGACTTTCCCAGCATGTTTCTACCAAAGCTTTGTCTAAGTTTCGCAAAACACTCTCCTAATAAGCAGATGTTTGGCTCTTCAGAAAGTCAACATGCAAAATGCCTTGAGCGTCCCATAACACTGATGCCATGATGTTGCCTTTGGTCTGCCCTCCTTTTCCTTTGACTGGACCACTGCCATCTCTTGGTAGCCATCGCTTTGATGACGCTTTGTCTTCAGGATCATATTGGCAAAGCCATGTTCCAAATTCCGGTTACAATTTGTCAAACAGGTGCCCCAGGATCGTGATCCCTCCTGTTGAAAATTTCCACTGATAGCTCTCGTCGTCACTGCAGCTGATCTGGGCACAATGGTTTTCACAGCCACTGCAGGATTCATCTTCCACATCTTCTCATCTCTTCTTGAAACAAGCCATACCTCCGTAAAGAGTTGATTTCTTTGGGCTAGTGTCCTTAGAAGCTTTTCTTCAAACATCAATGATTTCTTCATTCTTCCACCCAAGCTTCACCGTCAATTGGATGTTTGCACTTGCTGCAATTTTAGCGGAATTCAAGTTGCACTGATAGGAGGCCTTTTCAGTGGATGTCTCATCCTTCTTAGTGCCTCCAATGAGATCCAGTTCAGAAAGGTTGTAAGAAGTTAGTACATGTTTATTTTAGTGAAAACGAATTGAAATCCATGCATAGATTTCTCACCATGTACATTTTCTATGAACTTTCGGAAGACCCCCTGTACTGAATATTGCCCAAATCCTGGGAGAGAAGTGGATGCGGTCCACTTCCTGTCTTCAGTTTGCCCACAGTGGAGGAGTGCACAGAGCAGGGAAAGGCAGCCCCAGAGAGAGGCATGCCCTCCAGCATGCAGCAGACTGCTGGCCCAGTCCTGGCTCCATGGGTTGCTGTGTGGGCCCAGCAAGCTGACCAACCTCCCTGAACCTTAATTTAATCCTAGGTAGCCCAATTCCACTCGCTATTATAGGACTGCTGTGCAGGGACAGTCAATTAACTTAAGAAAAGGAACCTAGCTCCAAGGTTGGCAACCGGGAATTCCAGTTGATTCCATGGGCGGACCCCCTGAGGAATTCCCAAGCTGAAGTCTCGTGGAAGATGAGGTTCAGTGTGACTAGACTGAAGCACCAATCCAATGAAGGGGAAGTCCCACCCACTCTGCCCTGTGCCTGTATAAAGGTGAGGCGGGGCGGCCGCGCCACTCATTGAAGCCGCCAGTTGGGAGAGGAGCAGAGCCAGGCCGGTGCTCCCGAAGGCAGCAAGATGTTGCGAGCCACAGCTCCCTGCTGGATCCCACCTGCATACCCAGAAGCTAAGAAGGTGGCCGAGGAGGCGGCCCACGAGGCAAGCCGCCATTTGGGAGAGGAGCAGAGCCAGGTCGGTGTTCCCGAAGGCAGCAAGATGTTGCGAGCCACAGCTCCCTGCTGGTTCCCACCTGCATGCCCAGAAGCCAAGAAGGTGGCCGAGGAGGCGGCCCACGAGGCAAGCCGCCAGTTGGGAGAGGAGCAGAGCCAGGCCGGTGCTCCCGAAGGCAGCAAGATGTTGCGAGCCACAGCTCCCTGCTGGTTCCCACCTGCATACCCAGAAGCTAAGAAGGTGGCCGAGGAGGCGCCCCACGGGGCAAGCCGCCATTTGGGGGTGGAGCAGAGCCAGGTCGGTGTTCCCGAAGGCAGCAAGATGCTGCGAGCCACAGCTCCCTGCTGGTTCCCTCCTGCATACCCAGAAGCCAAGAAGGTGGCCGAGGAGGCGGCCCTCGAGGCTCCAGAATTCCCACTGCCCTCTCATCAGCCTGCCCAGAGCTTCGGGCTCTGCGTGCCCCAGATGCACAACCAGGCCTCAGCACTCGTGGACATCCGGGCGGAGCCCCAGAATAGGGGTCCGACGGTGCCCCCAGCGTGGCCCAAGATGACGACGGAGGCGTGGTACTTCCCCGCGCAGAGGGGGTCGGCCTGCTGCTTGCCAGCCGCCCCAAGGCTGACAGAGAGGCCCTGAGGAGTCCGCATCTCAGCCCCCAGGGAGAGGAAGAGGATCGCCCACTTTCCCAGCCCCTGCTTGGTCGCAGGTCGCACCGATGCCAAGAGAACCCGGGTGGCCGGCAGCAGCCAACGCTCCAATGGCTCCAGGGTCGGCACACAGCCACGGAAGACTGGTCGCAACAGACGGGGGAGGGCATGCAAGACCTCCACCACACTCAGCTCTAAGCGAATCGTCCGTCGTCCATCCTTACCGACTTGGAAGTAACCCATTATCCTCCGAAGGTCTCGCTGCCAAGTCCCCACCGTCATCCGCCGAGGCTATCTCCAACTGTTCACCAAAGAGTGTCTCAAGTTCTGCGCCTCCCAGCAGGAGGCCGAGGAGAAGGCGCTGAACGAGGAGAAGGTGGCCTACGACTGCAGCCCCAACAAGAACATGTACCTGAATGTGGTCCTGAACACCCTCAAGAGACTGAAGGGCCTGACCCCCAGCTCCATGCCGGGCCTCAGCAGGGCCGCCCTGTACAGCCGCCTCCAGGAGTTCCTGCTCACCCAGGACCAGCTCAAGGAGAACGGCTACCCCTTCCCGCACCCCGAGCGGCCCGGAGGCGCCGTCCTCTTCACTGGCCAGGGGAAGGGGCCCGGCGACTCCTCCTGCAGGGTCTGCTGCCGTTGTGGCACCGACTACCTGGTGTCCTCCTCGGGCCGCTGTCTACGTGACCAGTTGTGTTATTATCACTGGGGGCGGGTCCGCTCCAGCCAAGTGGCTGGAGGCCGGGTTAGCCAGTACACCTGCTGTTCAGCTGCTCCTGGCTCAGTGGGCTGCCAGGTGGCAAAGCAGCACGTGCGGGACGGCCGCAAGGCGAGCCTCCATGGCTTCGTGAAGACCTTCAAGAAAGAGTTTTCCACAGACGCTTATCCAGGAATCTACGCCTTGGACTGTGAGATGTGCTACACCACGCATGGCCTGGAGCTGACCCGCGTCACCGTGGTGGACGCCGACATGCAAGTGGTGTACGACACCTTCGTCAAGCCCGACAACGAGATCGTGGACTACAACACCAGGTTTTCCGGAGTGACCGAGGCCGACGTCGCCAAGACGAGCGTCACGTTGCCCGAAGTCCAAGCCATCCTGCTGAGCTTTTTCAGCGCCCAAACCATCCTCATCGGGCACAGCCTGGAGAGCGATCTGCTGGCCCTCAAGCTGATCCACAGCACCGTGGTGGACACGGCCGTGCTCTTCCCGCACTACCTGGGTTTCCCCTACAAGCGTTCCCTCAGGAATCTCGTGGCCGACTACCTGGGACAGATCATCCAGGACAGCCAGGACGGCCACAACTCCAGCGAGGACGCAAACGCCTGCCTGCAGCTGGCGATGTGGAAGGTTCGACAGCGCGCCCAGATCCAGCCACGCCACCGGTCCGCCTCTCCCGCCGCCCTGGCCTGTCCTGAGCCCCAGGCCTCTTCCCAAACTGCCATCGATCCCGAGAGCTAGCCCTGTCCCTCGCCGCAAAGCGAAAGAAACTGGAGCAGCCGGCGGCAGGAGAGGGCCAAAAGCCAAGACTAACCCCGACCCCGGACTCCCAGTCCCCCGGAGTCCCTGCCGCGGGCCGTCGTCCCTGTCCCCATCCCTCTGCCCCTCCCAGACCTCTGTCCTTCCACCAATGGGCTCCCCGAGGCCCCAGCCGCCACTCCCAGTCCCCGGAGACCCTGCCGCCGCCCCTGGCGCCTGTGCCCATCCCTCTGCCCCTCCCAGACCTCTGGCCTTCCACCACTAGCCTCCCCCAGCCCACCTGGACTTCCCCGGCCTCTGACAACAAGGCCAGCCCCCAGGCCCACCAGCCTCCTGATCGTCTTCGTTCTTGGGCCTCTTCCCCTTCTGTGGGGCTGTCTGAACCTCCCCTCCCCCACCCGATTTTTCCCCCGCCCCCGGGGCAGGCGCAGAATAAATGTCTGTATGAAGTTAAAAATTAAAAATAAAAAAAAAGCTAAAAACAACTGAAAGTCCTTTGCTTTTGAATGTGCGCTTACCTGGTTTTCTCTAGAGGCACCACTGTGAGGTGGCTCAAGCGCTTAGGCTCTGGAGTTAGACATCTGGGTTCCCATTCCAATTCCACCACTGACTAGCTTTGTCATATTGGACGCATAACCTTTTTGCGCTTCTACTTCTTGATCTTTCAAGTGTCATCAGAAGATAATTAGACACCCACACAATAGCAATGGGAGATTTTAACACCCCACCGTCAACATGAAACAGATCAACGAGACAGAAAGTTGAAAAGGATATCCAGGAACTGAACTTAGCTCTGCACCAAGCAGACCGAATAGACATCTACATTAACTCTCCACCCCAAATCAACAGAATATACATTCTTCTCAGCACCACATCACACTTATTCCAAAACTGACCACATAGTTGGAAGGAAAGCACTCCTCCGCAAATGCAAAAGAACAGAAATTACAACCAACTGTCTCTCAGACCACAGGGCAGTCAAACTGGACCTCAGGATGAAGAAACTCACTCAAAACCGCTCAACTACACGGAAACGGAGCAATCTGCTCCTGAGTGACTACTGGGTACATAGCGAAATGAAGACAGAATAAAGATGTTCTTTGAAACCAATGAGAACAAAGACACAACATACCAGAATCTCTGGGATACATTGAAAGCAGTGTGTAGAGGGAAACGTAGCATTAAATGCCCACAAGAGAAAGCAGGAAAGATCTAAAATGGACACCCTCACGTCCCAATTCAAAGAACCAGGGAAGCAAGAGCAAACACAATGCCTGAATCAGTCAGTCAACTTCCAACAGGGCTCCAAGAGAGAATGAACCACCATGCCTCTTTAAATCCACGTTTCTATTTGGAATCTTCAATGAGAGATGAGACACTAAGCAGCTAGTTTTGGTGGAATGGCTGATTTTGTCAATGTTTTCGGTGTGTGAGTGTGTGTGTGTGTGTGTATGTATAGATAACTAAATTAAACTGATAATCTGGATGCTTACATTTCCATTCATTTAATTTGTGTATGTGAGCCCACGCACACGTATATACACACACACTAACACTTCCAGAACACTGACTTAGTGAAGAACTGGATTTCCAGTGTGTCAGACAAATTTCAGAAAGCGCTGAAGAAGGGCATTTCTGATGGATTTCACCGTTCCTGGAATTTTATTTTCCTTTATAACTTAGAGTTCTTCTCTGGAGATTTAATAGATAAAAGTCTTTTGCAGTGTACGTTATTTCATTGTATTTTTATAATTTATTTCAATTGTCATTTTAAATTGACAGATAAAAATGATATATATTTATGGTGTACAACATGATGTTTCATATATGTATACATTGTGGAATGACACAAAAATCAAGCTAATTAACACATTCGTTTCCTCACATACTGATTTTATGGTGATGAGAACATGTTTCAAATCTACTCTGATAGCACATTTCAAGTATACAGTACATAGTTACCCACTGTGGTTGCCGTGCTGTTCAACATATCTCTAGAACTATTCGTATCTGAAATTTTGTATCATTAGACTAACATCTCCCAATCCCTCCCCGGCCCCTGCCTCGGGTAAGCAGCGTTCTGCTCTCTACGACTCTGAGTTCCACTTTTTTACATTGCACATAGAAGTGAGATCGTGCAGTATTTGTATTTCTGTGTTTGCTTTTTAAAACTTTATGATGTATTGATGTATTTTTTCAGACAGTGTCGGAGTCTGTCACCAAGGCTGGAGTACAGTGACACAAACACGGCTCACCACGGCCTCCACCTCCCGGGGTCAAGAGATCCTCCCACTTCAGCCTCCTGAGTAGCTAGGACTACAGGCGTCCAACACCACACCTGGCTAATTTTTGTATTTTTTGTAGAGATGGTTGATCTCCAACTCCTGGGCTCAACTCTTCCTCCTCCCTTCTCCTCCCAAAGTCCTGGGATTACAGGCCTGAGCCACTGTGTCTGGCCTTTGCTTTATTTCACACAGTAGAACATCCTCTAGGCTCATTCATGTTGCTAATGATAAGATTTCTTTCTTTTTCAAGGCTGAATAGGATTCTATTGGATATATGTACCTATATAGATAGAGAGATAGATAGATAGATATTTATTATTATTGTTTTGGGGGGGATATGGTTTCGCTCGTGTTCCCCAGGCTGGAGTGCAGTGGCATGATTTCGGCTCACTACAACCTCTGCCTCCCAGGCTGAAGTGATTCTCCTGCCTCAGCTGAGATTAAAGGCATGTCCCATCATGTGCGGCCAATTTTGTGTTTCTAGGAGAGATGGGTTTTCACCATGTTGGCCAGGCTGGTCTCGAACTCCAACAATTCTACTTCAACTATTTATTGGATACAAATATTTATGTGTGAGAAACAAGATTTTCAAGAGTGAAAGATTTAAAAACGACTTAATTGTACATCAGTAAGAGGCTGGCTAACTAAATCAGAGTACGTTCATCCTTACAGAAGAATACTATGCAGCTAGAACAAAACCAAATGGAGGAAACTCTTCCAAATGGTAACTTGGAATGATGTTCAAGACTTATTGTAAAATAAGTTTACAGTAAGGTGTAAGGTACCTTATGGCAAAATTCTCTCAGAAATGTGTGTGTGTGGATTTCAAGTCATCCCAGTCCTAGAACATTGTGCTCTTTAGAGATGCCATACCTGTCTTTCCCTTTGTAATATCAAAGCAGTAATATCTTCTCTGGAGGCTTGTTGGGTGAATTGAATGGAAGAAAGTTAAGGAGGTACCAGAACCATTGCTGTTTCCCCTCCGTAGCCCTGCCACCCACTAAAGAAAGTTGGATGAGATTACTTAATGATTTCCCATTAAGTTGTATTTCCAAATATCATGATTACCATTTGAATGTAGTTGGTATGGAGCTTCGTGAGTGTGTGCTTCGTTTATTATGCATCACGTTCAGCTCCTTGTTATTTGCCTCCTAGTTATCATAGTAAAACTCTACTCCTCTACTCCGAGGAGCCCCTACCATCCGCATCGTCACTTTACGGCCCAGCACTCTTCATGCTCGTTCGTTTAAAGTATTCTACATTGGGCAAACGAATCTTGGAAGGCAAAAGCTACTGAATTTAGCGAGTTTGTGGAGGCGTTCCCACCGATCAGCAAAGTGGAGTTCCACACACCCGATGACTGCACAACTCCTATAAGGCAGCAATATGCTGCAAACCCAGACGGCCACTCTTCTCACCCCTCGTCCCTTTGCTGTTCTGGATAATGAGGTCAATAGTCACCTAGGCAACTTGCAAAACTAACTGAAATGGAGAAAGGCCTTCCGGCTGGTGACTAGCCGAGGTCCACCTGGCCCCAATAAGCTGCTGAACAAGAAGGGCTGCCAGAAATTTCCCCCTAGGGAATTTGGTGGAGACGAAGACCTGCTCACTGGACAACGGTTCCTCCCAGGATACCCCCAAGCTGAAGAAGCGGGCTCTGAGCCACCCCCTTTCACCCTCCTTTTCCCCACCCTGGCCTGCTGAAGGTGCGCATCAGGATGCGGACTACTGAGCCCTAAAGAAACAAGTCCTTCCACTTTGACCCCACGGAGGATTGCCTGTGCGGATCTTCAACGAGTCTACCAGTGTCTAGACACGGGAGCAGTTCTGTCTGGCACAGCAGCTCCCTCAAGGAAGACAAGAGTGAGGAGAAAGGAAACTCAAGTCTGACCATTCTGTCCTGGGAGACAAGAGGAGGATCTCATCTCTCATCTTTCCAAGCAAGGCAACGAGACTTTCTCTCATCTTTCCAAGCAAGGCAAGGAGACTTTTTCTCATGAGGAAACAAAAAGAAGTTGGAAGGAACGAAACCAGCCTGGAAGGTGAATTCCTAAGGATTGCCCATTGAAACTGACAAAATGGCCCTTGTTTGACGAGAGGAATGAGCAGAGCATTGATGTGGTCAAAAAGGACTCGAGTGAGACTTTCCCAGCACGTTTCTACCAAAGCTTTGTCTAAGTTTCGCAAAACACTCTCCTAATAAGCAGATGTTTGGCTCTTCAGAAAGTCAACATGCAAAATGCCTTCAGCGTCCCATAACACTGATGCCATGATGTTGCCTTTGGTCTGCCCTCCTTTTCCTTTGACTGGACCACTGCCATCTCTTGGTAGCCATCGCTTTGATGACGCTTTGTCTTCAGGATCATATTGGCAAAGCCATGTTCCAAATTCCGGTTACAATTTGTCAAAAGGTGCCCCAGGATCGTGATCCCTCCTGTTGAAAATTTCCACTGATAGCTCTCGTCGTCACTGCAGCTGATCTGGGCACAATGGTTTTCACAGCCACTGCAGGATTCATCTTCCACATCTTCTCATCTCTTCTTGAAACAAGCCATACCTCCGTAAAGAGTTGATTTCTTTGGGCTAGTGTCCTTAGAAGCTTTTCTTCAAACATCAATGATTTCTTCATTCTTCCACCCAAGCTTCACCGTCAATTGGATGTTTGCTCTTGCTGCAATTTTAGCGGAATTCAAGTTGCACTGATAGGAGGCCTTTTCAGTGGATGTCTTATCCTTCTTAGTGCCTCCAATGAGATCCAGTTCAGAAAGGTTGTAAGAAGTTAGTACATGTTTATTTTAGTGAAAACGAATTGAAATCCATGCATAGATTTCTCACCATGTACATTTTCTATGAACTTTCGGAAGACCCCCTGTACTGAATATTGCCCAAATCCTGGGAGAGAAGTGGATGCGGTCCACTTCCTGTCTTCAGTTTGCCCACAGTGGAGGAGTGCACAGAGCAGGGAAAGGCAGCCCCAGAGAGAGGCATGCCCTCCAGCATGCAGCAGACTGCTGGCCCAGTCCTGGCTCCATGGGTTGCTGTGTGGGCCCAGCAAGCTGACCAACCTCCCTGAACCTTAATTTAATCCTAGGTAGCCCAATTCCACTCGCTATTATAGGACTGCTGTGCAGGGACAGTCAATTAACTTAAGAAAAGGAACCTGGCTCCAAGGTTGGCAACCGGGAATTCCAGTTGATTCCATTGGCGGACCCCCTGAGGAATTCCAAAGCTGAAGTCTCGTGGAAGATGAGGTTCAGTGTGACTAGACTGAAGCACCAATCCAATGAAGGGGAAGTCCCACCCACTCTGCCCTGTGCCTGTATAAAGGTGAGGCGGGGCGGCCGCGCCACTCATTGAAGCCGCCAGTTGGGAGAGGAGCAGAGCCAGGCCGGTGCTCCCGAAGGCAGCAAGATGTTGCGAGCCACAGCTCCCTGCTGGTTCCCACCTGCATACCCAGAAGCTAAGAAGGTGGCCGAGGAGGCGGCCCACGAGGCAAGCCGCCATTTGGGAGAGGAGCAGAGCCAGGTCGGTGTTCCCGAAGGCAGCAAGATGTTGCGAGCCACAGCTCCCTGCTGGTTCCCACCTGCATGCCCAGAAGCCAAGAAGGTGGCCGAGGAGGCGGCCCTCGAGGCAAGCCGCCAGTTGGGAGAGGAGCAGAGCCAGGCCGGTGCTCCCGAAGGCAGCAAGATGTTGCGAGCCACAGCTCCCTGCTGGTTCCCACCTGCATACCCAGAAGCTAAGAAGGTGGCCGAGGAGGCGCCCCACGAGGCAAGCCGCCATTTGGGAGTGGAGCAGAGCCAGGTCGGTGTTCCCGAAGGCAGCAAGATGTTGCGAGCCACAGCTCCCTGCTGGTTCCCTCCTGCATACCCAGAAGCCAAGAAGGTGGCCGAGGAGGCGGCCCTCGAGGCTCCAGAATTCCCACTGCCCTCTCATCAGCCTGCCCAGAGCTTCGGGCTCTGCGTGCCCCAGATGCACAACCAGGCCTCAGCACTCGTGGACATCCGGGCGGAGCCCCAGAATAGGGGTCCGGCGGTGCCCCCAGCGTGGCCCAAGATGGCGACGGAGGCGTGGCACTTCCCCGCGCAGAGGGGGTCGGCCTGCTGCTTGCCAGCCGCCCCAAGGCTGACAGAGAGGCCCTGTGGAGTCCGCATCTCAGCCCCCAGGGAGAGGAAGAGGATCGCCCACTTTCCCAGCCCCTGCTTGGTCGCAGGTCGCACCGATGCCAAGAGAACCCGGGTGGCCGGCAGCAGCCAACGCTCCAATGGCTCCAGGGTCGGCACACAGCCACGGAAGACTGGTCGCAACAGACGGGGGAGGGCATGCAAGACCTCCACCACACTCAGCTCTAAGCGAATCGTCCGTGGTCCATCCTTACCGACTTGGAAGAAACCCATTATCCTCCGAAGGTCTCGCTGCCAAGTCCCCACCGTCATCCGCCGAGGCTATCTCCAACTGTTCACCAAAGAGTGTCTCAAGTTCTGCGCCTCCCAGCAGGAGGCCGAGGAGAAGGCGCTGAACGAGGAGAAGGTGGCCTACGACTGCAGCCCCAACAAGAACATGTACCTGAATGTGGTCCTGAACACCCTCAAGAGACTGAAGGGCCTGACCCCCAGCTCCATGCCGGGCCTCAGCAGGGCCGCCCTGTACAGCCGCCTCCAGGAGTTCCTGCTCACCCAGGACCAGCTCAAGGAGAACGGCTACCCCTTCCCGCACCCCGAGCGGCCCGGAGGCGCCGTCCTCTTCACTGGCCAGGGGAAGGGGCCCGGCGACTCCTCCTGCAGGGTCTGCTGCCGTTGTGGCACCGACTACCTGGTGTCCTCCTCGGGCCGCTGTCTACGCGACCAGTTGTGTTATTATCACTGGGGGCGGGTCCGCTCCAGCCAAGTGGCTGGAGGCCGGGTTAGCCAGTACACCTGCTGTGCAGCTGCTCCTGGCTCAGTGGGCTGCCAGGTGGCAAAGCAGCACGTGCGGGACGGCCGCAAGGAGAGCCTCCATGGCTTCGTGAAGACCTTCAAGAAAGAGTTTTCCACAGACGCTTATCCAGGAATCTACGCCTTGGACTGTGAGATGTGCTACACCACGCATGGCCTGGAGCTGACCCGCGTCACCGTGGTGGACGCCGACATGCAAGTGGTGTACGACACCTTCGTCAAGCCCGACAACGAGATCGTGGACTACAACACCAGGTTTTCCGGAGTGACCGAGGCCGACGTCGCCAAGACGAGCGTCACGTTGCCCGAAGTCCAAGCCATCCTGCTGAGCTTTTTCAGCGCCCAAACCATCCTCATCGGGCACAGCCTGGAGAGCGATCTGCTGGCCCTCAAGCTGATCCACAGCACCGTGGTGGACACGGCCGTGCTCTTCCCGCACTACCTGGGTTTCCCCTACAAGCGTTCCCTCAGGAATCTCGCGGCCGACTACCTGGGACAGATCATCCAGGACAGCCAGGACGGCCACAACTCCAGCGAGGACGCAAACGCCTGCCTGCAGCTGGCGATGTGGAAGGTTCGACAGCGCGCCCAGATCCAGCCACGCCACCGGTCCGCCTCTCCCGCCGCCCTGGCCTGTCCTGAGCCCCAGGCCTCTTCCCAAACTGCCATCGATCCCGAGAGCTAGCCCTGTCCACCTCGCCGCAAAGCGAAAGAAACTGGAGCAGCCGGCGGCAGGAGAGGGCCAAAAGCCAAGACTAACCCCGACCCCGGACTCCCAGTCCCCCGGAGTCCCTGCCGCGGGCCGTCGTCCCTGTCCCCATCCCTCTGCCCCTCCCAGACCTCTGTCCTTCCACCAATGGGCTCCCCGAGGCCCCAGCCGCCACTCCCAGTCCCCGGAGACCCTGCCGCCGCCCCTGGCGCCTGTGCCCATCCCTCTGCCCCTCCCAGACCTCTGGCCTTCCACCACTAGCCTCCCCCAGCCCACCTGGACTACCGCGGCCTCTGACAACAAGGCCAGCCCCCAGGCCCACCAGCCTCCTGATCGTCTTCGTTCTTGGGCCTCTTCCCCTTCTGTGGGGCTGTCTGAACCTCCCCTCCCCCACCCGATTTTTCCCCCGCCCCCGGGGCAGGCGCAGAATAAATGTCTCTATGAAGTTAAAAATTAAAAATAAAAAAAAAGCTAAAAACAACTCAAAGTCCTTTGCTTTTGAATGTGCGCTTACCTGGTTTTCTCTAGAGGCACCACTGTGAGGTGGCTCAAGCCCTTAGGCTCTGGAGTTAGACATCTGGGTTCCCATTCCAATTCCACCACTGACTAGCTTTGTCATATTGGACGCATAACCTTTTTGCGCTTCTACTTCTTGATCTTTCAAGTGTCATCAGAAGATAATTAGACACCCACACAATAGCAATGGGAGATTTTAACACCCCACCGTCAACATGAAACAGATCAACGAGACAGAAAGTTGAAAAGGATATCCAGGAACTGAACTTAGCTCTGCACCAAGCAGACCGAATAGACATCTACATTAACTCTCCACCCCAAATCAACAGAATATACATTCTTCTCAGCACCACATCACACTTATTCCAAAACTGACCACATAGTTGGAAGGAAAGCACTCCTCCGCAAATGCAAAAGAACAGAAATTACAACCAACTGTCTCTCAGACCCCAGGGCAGTCAAACTGGACCTCAGGATGAAGAAACTCACTCAAAACCGCTCAACTACACGGAAACGGAGCAATCTGCTCCTGAGTGACTACTGGGTACATAGCGAAATGAAGACAGAATAAAGATGTTCTTTGAAACCAATGAGAACAAAGACACAACATACCAGAATCTCTGGGATACATTGAAAGCAGTGTGTAGAGGGAAACGTAGCATTAAATGCCCACAAGAGAAAGCAGGAAAGATCTAAAATGGACACCCTCACGTCCCAATTCAAAGAACCAGGGAAGCAAGAGCAAACACAATGCCTGAATCAGTCAGTCAACTTCCAACAGGGCTCCAAGAGAGAATGAACCACCATGCCTCTTTAAATCCACGTTTCTATTTGGAATCTTCAATGAGAGATGAGACACTAAGCAGCTAGTTTTGGTGGAATGGCTGATTTTGTCAATGTTTTCGGTGTGTGAGTGTGTGTGTGTGTGTATGTATAGATAACTAAATTAAACTGATAATCTGGATGCTTACATTTCCATTCATTTAATTTGTGTATGTGAGCCCACGCACACGTATATACACACACACTAACACTTCCAGAACACTGACTTAGTGAAGAACTGGATTTCCAGTGTGTCAGACAAATTTCAGAAAGCGCTGAAGAAGGGCATTTCTGATGGATTTCACCGTTCCTGGAATTTTATTTTCCTTTATAACTTAGAGTTCTTCTCTGGAGATTTAATAGATAAAAGTCTTTTGCAGTGTACGTTATTTCATTGTATTTTTATAATTTATTTAAATTGTCATTTTAAATTGACAGATAAAAATGATATATATTTATGGTGTACAACATGATGTTTCATATATGTATACATTGTGGAATGACACAAAAATCAAGCTAATTAACACATTCGTTTCCTCACATACTGATTTTATGGCGATGAGAACATGTTTCAAATCTACTCTGATAGCACATTTCAAGTATACAGTACATAGTTACCCACTGTGGTTGCCGTGCTGTTCAACATATCTCTAGAACTATTCGTATCTGAAATTTTGTATCATTAGACTAACATCTCCCAATCCCTCCCCGGCCCCTGCCTCGGGTAAGCAGCGTTCTGCTCTCTACGACTCTGAGTTCCACTTTTTTACATTGCACATAGAAGTGAGATCGTGCAGTATTTGTATTTCTGTGTTTGCTTTTTAAAACTTTATGATGTATTGATGTATTTTTTCAGACAGTGTCGGAGTCTGTCACCAAGGCTGGAGTACAGTGACACAAACACGGCTCACCACGGCCTCCACCTCCCGGGGTCAAGAGATCCTCCCACTTCAGCCTCCTGAGTAGCTAGGACTACAGGCGTCCAACACCACACCTGGCTAATTTTTGTATTTTTTGTAGAGATGGTTGATCTCCAACTCCTGGGCTCAACTCTTCCTCCTCCCTTCTCCTCCCAAAGTCCTGGGATTACAGGCCTGAGCCACTGTGTCTGGCCTTTGCTTTATTTCACACAGTAGAACATCCTCTAGGCTCATTCATGTTGCTAATGATAAGATTTCTTTCTTTTTCAAGGCTGAATAGGATTCTATTGGATATATGTACCTATATAGATAGAGAGATAGATAGATAGATATTTATTATTATTGTTTTGGGGGGGATATGGTTTCGCTCGTGTTCCCCAGGCTGGAGTGCAGTGGCATGATTTCGGCTCACTACAACCTCTGCCTCCCAGGCTGAAGTGATTCTCCTGCCTCAGCTGAGATTAAAGGCATGTCCCATCATGTGCGGCCAATTTTGTGTTTCTAGGAGAGATGGGTTTTCACCATGTTGGCCAGGCTGGTCTCGAACTCCAACAATTCTACTTCAACTATTTATTGGATACAAATATTTATGTGTGAGAAACAAGATTTTCAAGAGTGAAAGATTTAAAAACGACTTAATTGTACATCAGTAAGAGGCTGGCTAACTAAATCAGAGTACGTTCATCCTTACAGAAGAATACTATGCAGCTAGAACAAAACCAAATGGAGGAAACTCTTCCAAATGGTAACTTGGAATGATGTTCAAGACTTATTGTAAAATAAGTTTACAGTAAGGTGTAAGGTACCTTATGGCAAAATTCTCTCAGAAATGTGTGTGTGTGGATTTCAAGTCATCCCAGTCCTAGAACATTGTGCTCTTTAGAGATGCCATACCTGTCTTTCCCTTTGTAATATCAAAGCAGTAATATCTTCTCTGGAGGCTTGTTGGGTGAATTTAATGGAAGAAAGTTAAGGAGGTACCAGAACCATTGCTGTTTCCCCTCCGTAGCCCTGCCACCCACTAAAGAAAGTTGGATGAGATTACTTAATGATTTCCCATTAAGTTGTATTTCCAAATATCAT
This sequence comes from Pongo pygmaeus, assembly GCF_028885625.2. Taxonomy (NCBI): domain Eukaryota; kingdom Metazoa; phylum Chordata; class Mammalia; order Primates; family Hominidae; genus Pongo; species Pongo pygmaeus. The sequence goes on from NC_072380.2 coordinate 55,122,315, forward strand.
GATTACCATTTGAATGTAGTTGGTATGGAGCTTCGTGAGTGTGTGCTTCGTTTATTATGCATCACGTTCACCTCCTTGTTATTTGCCTCCTAGTTATCATAGTAAAACTCTACTCCTCTACTCCGAGGAGCCCCTACCATCCGTATCGTCACTTTCCGGCCCAGCACTCTTCATGCTCGTTCGTTTAAAGCATTCTACATTGGGCAAATGAATCTTGGAAGGCAAAAGCTACTGAATTTAGCGAGTTTGTGGAGGCGTTCCCACCGATCAGCCAGGTGGAGTTCCACACACCCGATGACTGCACAACTCCTATAAGGCAGCAATATGCTGCAAACCCAGACGGCCACTCTTCTCACCCCTCGTCCCTTTGCTGTTCTGGATAATGAGGTCAATAGTCACCTAGGCAACTTGCAAAACTAACTGAAATGGAGAAAGGCCTTCCGGCTGGTGACTAGCCGAGGTCCACCTGGCCCCAATAAGCTGCTGAACAAGAAGGGCTGCCAGAAATTTCCCCCTAGGGAATTTGGTGGAGACGAAGACCTGCTCACTGGACAACGGTTCCTCCCAGGATACCCCCAAGCTGAAGAAGCGGGCTCTGAGCCACCCCCTTTCACCCTCCTTTTCCCCACCCTGGCCTGCTGAAGGTGCGTGTCAGGATGCGGACTACTGAGCCCTAAAGAAATAAGTCCTTCCACTTTGACCCCACGGAGGATTGCCTGTGCGGATCTTCAACGAGTCTACCAGTGTCTAGACACGGGAGCAGTTCTGTCTGGCACAGCAGCTCCCTCAAGGAAGACAAGAGTGAGGAGAAAGGAAACTCAAGTCTGACCATTCTGTCCTGGGAGACAAGAGGAGGATCTCATCTCTCATCTTTCCAAGCAAGGCAACGAGACTTTCTCTCATCTTTCCAAGCAAGGCAAGGAGACTTTTTCTCATGAGGAAACAAAAAGAAGTTGGAAGGAACGAAACCAGCCTGGAAGGTGAATTCCTAAGGATTGCCCATTGAAACTGACAAAATGGCCCTTGTTTGACGAGAGGAATGAGCAGAGCATTGATGTGGTCAAAAAGGACTCGAGTGAGACTTTCCCAGCATGTTTCTACCAAAGCTTTGTCTAAGTTTCGCAAAACACTCTCCTAATAAGCAGATGTTTGGCTCTTCAGAAAGTCAACATGCAAAATGCCTTGAGCGTCCCATAACACTGATGCCATGATGTTGCCTTTGGTCTGCCCTCCTTTTCCTTTGACTGGACCACTGCCATCTCTTGGTAGCCATCGCTTTGATGACGCTTTGTCTTCAGGATCATATTGGCAAAGCCATGTTCCAAATTCCGGTTACAATTTGTCAAACAGGTGCCCCAGGATCGTGATCCCTCCTGTTGAAAATTTCCACTGATAGCTCTCGTCGTCACTGCAGCTGATCTGGGCACAATGGTTTTCACAGCCACTGCAGGATTCATCTTCCACATCTTCTCATCTCTTCTTGAAACAAGCCATACCTCCGTAAAGAGTTGATTTCTTTGGGCTAGTGTCCTTAGAAGCTTTTCTTCAAACATCAATGATTTCTTCATTCTTCCACCCAAGCTTCACCGTCAATTGGATGTTTGCTCTTGCTGCAATTTTAGCGGAATTCAAGTTGCACTGATAGGAGGCCTTTTCAGTGGATGTCTCATCCTTCTTAGTGCCTCCAATGAGATCCAGTTCAGAAAGGTTGTAAGAAGTTAGTACATGTTTATTTTAGTGAAAACGAATTGAAATCCATGCATAGATTTCTCACCATGTACATTTTCTATGAACTTTCGGAAGACCCCCTGTACTGAATATTGCCCAAATCCTGGGAGAGAAGTGGATGCGGTCCACTTCCTGTCTTCAGTTTGCCCACAGTGGAGGAGTGCACAGAGCAGGGAAAGGCAGCCCCAGAGAGAGGCATGCCCTCCAGCATGCAGCAGACTGCTGGCCCAGTCCTGGCTCCATGGGTTGCTGTGTGGGCCCAGCAAGCTGACCAACCTCCCTGAACCTTAATTTAATCCTAGGTAGCCCAATTCCACTCGCTATTATAGGACTGCTGTGCAGGGACAGTCAATTAACTTAAGAAAAGGAACCTAGCTCCAAGGTTGGCAACCGGGAATTCCAGTTGATTCCATGGGCGGACCCACTGAGGAATTCCCAAGCTGAAGTCTCGTGGAAGATGAGGTTCAGTGTGACTAGACTGAAGCACCAATCCAATGAAGGGGAAGTCCCACCCACTCTGCCCTGTGCCTGTATAAAGGTGAGGCGGGGCGGCCGCGCCACTCATTGAAGCCGCCAGTTGGGAGAGGAGCAGAGCCAGGCCGGTGCTCCCGAAGGCAGCAAGATGTTGCGAGCCACAGCTCCCTGCTGGTTCCCACCTGCATACCCAGAAGCTAAGAAGGTGGCCGAGGAGGCGCCCCACGAGGCAAGCCGCCATTTGGGAGTGGAGCAGAGCCAGGTCGGTGTTCCCGAAGGCAGCAAGATGTTGCGAGCCACAGCTCCCTGCTGGTTCCCTCCTGCATACCCAGAAGCCAAGAAGGTGGCCGAGGAGGCGGCCCTCGAGGCTCCAGAATTCCCACTGCCCTCTCATCAGCCTGCCCAGAGCTTCGGGCTCTGCGTGCCCCAGATGCACAACCAGGCCTCAGCACTCGTGGACATCCGGGCGGAGCCCCAGAATAGGGGTCCGGCGGTGCCCCCAGCGTGGCCCAAGATGGCGACGGAGGCGTGGTACTTCCCCGCGCAGAGGGGGTCGGCCTGCTGCTTGCCAGCCGCCCCAAGGCTGACAGAGAGGCCCTGTGGAGTCCGCATCTCAGCCCCCAGGGAGAGGAAGAGGATCGCCCACTTTCCCAGCCCCTGCTTGGTCGCAGGTCGCACCGATGCCAAGAGAACCCGGGTGGCCGGCAGCAGCCAACGCTCCAATGGCTCCAGGGTCGGCACACAGCCACGGAAGACTGGTCGCAACAGACGGGGGAGGGCATGCAAGACCTCCACCACACTCAGCTCTAAGCGAATCGTCCGTCGTCCATCCTTACCGACTTGGAAGAAACCCATTATCCTCCGAAGGTCTCGCTGCCAAGTCCCCACCGTCATCCGCCGAGGCTATCTCCAACTGTTCACCAAAGAGTGTCTCAAGTTCTGCGCCTCCAAGCAGGAGGCCGAGGAGAAGGCGCTGAACGAGGAGAAGGTGGCCTACGACTGCAGCCCCAACAAGAACATGTACCTGAATGTGGTCCTGAACACCCTCAAGAGACTGAAGGGCCTGACCCCCAGCTCCATGCCGGGCCTCAGCAGGGCCGCCCTGTACAGCCGCCTCCAGGAGTTCCTGCTCACCCAGGACCAGCTCAAGGAGAACGGCTACCCCTTCCCGCACCCCGAGCGGCCCGGAGGCGCCGTCCTCTTCACTGGCCAGGGGAAGGGGCCCGGCGACTCCTCCTGCAGGGTCTGCTGCCGTTGTGGCACCGACTACCTGGTGTCCTCCTCGGGCCGCTGTCTACGCGACCAGTTGTGTTATTATCACTGGGGGCGGGTCCGCTCCAGCCAAGTGGCTGGAGGCCGGGTTAGCCAGTACACCTGCTGTGCAGCTGCTCCTGGCTCAGTGGGCTGCCAGGTGGCAAAGCAGCACGTGCGGGACGGCCGCAAGGAGAGCCTCCATGGCTTCGTGAAGACCTTCAAGAAAGAGTTTTCCACAGACGCTTATCCAGGAATCTACGCCTTGGACTGTGAGATGTGCTACACCACGCATGGCCTGGAGCTGACCCGCGTCACCGTGGTGGACGCCGACATGCAAGTGGTGTACGACACCTTCGTCAAGCCCGACAACGAGATCGTGGACTACAACACCAGGTTTTCCGGAGTGACCGAGGCCGACGTCGCCAAGACGAGCGTCACGTTGCCCGAAGTCCAAGCCATCCTGCTGAGCTTTTTCAGCGCCCAAACCATCCTCATCGGGCACAGCCTGGAGAGCGATCTGCTGGCCCTCAAGCTGATCCACAGCACCGTGGTGGACACGGCCGTGCTCTTCCCGCACTACCTGGGTTTCCCCTACAAGCGTTCCCTCAGGAATCTCGCGGCCGACTACCTGGGACAGATCATCCAGGACAGCCAGGACGGCCACAACTCCAGCGAGGACGCAAACGCCTGCCTGCAGCTGGCGATGTGGAAGGTTCGACAGCGCGCCCAGATCCAGCCACGCCACCGGTCCGCCTCTCCCGCCGCCCTGGCCTGTCCTGAGCCCCAGGCCTCTTCCCAAACTGCCATCGATCCCGAGAGCTAGCCCTGTCCACCTCGCCGCAAAGCGAAAGAAACTGGAGCAGCCGGCGGCAGGAGAGGGCCAAAAGCCAAGACTAACCCCGACCCCGGACTCCCAGTCCCCCGGAGTCCCTGCCGCGGGCCGTCGTCCCTGTCCCCATCCCTCTGCCCCTCCCAGACCTCTGTCCTTCCACCAATGGGCTCCCCGAGGCCCCAGCCGCCACTCCCAGTCCCCGGAGACCCTGCCGCCGCCCCTGGCGCCTGTGCCCATCCCTCTGCCCCTCCCAGACCTCTGGCCTTCCACCACTAGCCTCCCCCAGCCCACCTGGACTTCCCCGGCCTCTGACAACAAGGCCAGCCCCCAGGCCCACCAGCCTCCTGATCGTCTTCGTTCTTGGGCCTCTTCCCCTTCTGTGGGGCTGTCTGAACCTCCCCTCCCCCACCCGATTTTTCCCCCGCCCCCGGGGCAGGCGCAGAATAAATGTCTGTATGAAGTTAAAAATTAAAAATAAAAAAAAAAGCTAAAAACAACTCAAAGTCCTTTGCTTTTGAATGTGCGCTTACCTGGTTTTCTCTAGAGGCACCACTGTGAGGTGGCTCAAGCCCTTAGGCTCTGGAGTTAGACATCTGGGTTCCCATTCCAATTCCACCACTGACTAGCTTTGTCATATTGGACGCATAACCTTTTTGCGCTTCTACTTCTTGATCTTTCAAGTGTCATCAGAAGATAATTAGACACCCACACAATAGCAATGGGAGATTTTAACACCCCACCGTCAACATGAAACAGATCAACGAGACAGAAAGTTGAAAAGGATATCCAGGAACTGAACTTAGCTCTGCACCAAGCAGACCGAATAGACATCTACATTAACTCTCCACCCCAAATCAACAGAATATACATTCTTCTCAGCACCACATCACACTTATTCCAAAACTGACCACATAGTTGGAAGGAAAGCACTCCTCCGCAAATGCAAAAGAACAGAAATTACAACCAACTGTCTCTCAGACCCCAGGGCAGTCAAACTGGACCTCAGGATGAAGAAACTCACTCAAAACCGCTCAACTACACGGAAACGGAGCAATCTGCTCCTGAGTGACTACTGGGTACATAGCGAAATGAAGACAGAATAAAGATGTTCTTTGAAACCAATGAGAACAAAGACACAACATACCAGAATCTCTGGGATACATTGAAAGCAGTGTGTAGAGGGAAACGTAGCATTAAATGCCCACAAGAGAAAGCAGGAAAGATCTAAAATGGACACCCTCACGTCCCAATTCAAAGAACCAGGGAAGCAAGAGCAAACACAATGCCTGAATCAGTCAGTCAACTTCCAACAGGGCTCCAAGAGAGAATGAACCACCATGCCTCTTTAAATCCACGTTTCTATTTGGAATCTTCAATGAGAGATGAGACACTAAGCAGCTAGTTTTGGTGGAATGGCTGATTTTGTCAATGTTTTCGGTGTGTGAGTGTGTGTGTGTGTGTATGTATAGATAACTAAATTAAACTGATAATCTGGATGCTTACATTTCCATTCATTTAATTTGTGTATGTGAGCCCACGCACACGTATATACACACACACTAACACTTCCAGAACACTGACTTAGTGAAGAACTGGATTTCCAGTGTGTCAGACAAATTTCAGAAAGCGCTGAAGAAGGGCATTTCTGATGGATTTCACCGTTCCTGGAATTTTATTTTCCTTTATAACTTAGAGTTCTTCTCTGGAGATTTAATAGATAAAAGTCTTTTGCAGTGTACGTTATTTCATTTTATTTTTATAATTTATTTAAATTGTCATTTTAAATTGACAGATAAAAATGATATATATTTATGGTGTACAACATGATGTTTCATATATGTATACATTGTGGAATGACACAAAAATCAAGCTAATTAACACATTCGTTTCCTCACATACTGATTTTATGGTGATGAGAACATGTTTCAAATCTACTCTGATAGCACATTTCAAGTATACAGTACATAGTTACCCACTGTGGTTGCCGTGCTGTTCAACATATCTCTAGAACTATTCGTATCTGAAATTTTGTATCATTAGACTAACATCTCCCAATCCCTCCCCGGCCCCTGCCTCGGGTAAGCAGCGTTCTGCTCTCTACGACTCTGAGTTCCACTTTTTTACATTGCACATAGAAGTGAGATCGTGCAGTATTTGTATTTCTGTGTTTGCTTTTTAAAACTTTATGATGTATTGATGTATTTTTTCAGACAGTGTCGGAGTCTGTCACCAAGGCTGGAGTACAGTGACACAAACACGGCTCACCACGGCCTCCACCTCCCGGGGTCAAGAGATCCTCCCACTTCAGCCTCCTGAGTAGCTAGGACTACAGGCGTCCAACACCACACCTGGCTAATTTTTGTATTTTTTGTAGAGATGGTTGATCTCCAACTCCTGGGCTCAACTCTTCCTCCTCCCTTCTCCTCCCAAAGTCCTGGGATTACAGGCCTGAGCCACTGTGTCTGGCCTTTGCTTTATTTCACACAGTAGAACATCCTCTAGGCCCATTCATGTTGCTGATGATAAGATTTCTTTCTTTCTCAAGGCTGAATAGGATTCTATTGGATATATGTACCTATATAGATAGAGAGATAGATAGATAGATATTTATTATTATTGTTTTGGGGGGGATATGGTTTCGCTCGTGTTCCCCAGGCTGGAGTGCAGTGGCATGATTTCGGCTCACTACAACCTCTGCCTCCCAGGCTGAAGTGATTCTCCTGCCTCAGCTGAGATTAAAGGCATGTCCCATCATGTGCGGCCAATTTTGTGTTTCTAGGAGAGATGGGTTTTCACCATGTTGGCCAGGCTGGTCTCGAACTCCAACAATTCTACTTCAACTATTTATTGGATACAAATATTTATGTGTGAGAAACAAGATTTTCAAGAGTGAAAGATTTAAAAACGACTTAATTGTACATCAGTAAGAGGCTGGCTAACTAAATCAGAGTACGTTCATCCTTACAGAAGAATACTATGCAGCTAGAACAAAACCAAATGGAGGAAACTCTTCCAAATGGTAACTTGGAATGATGTTCAAGACTTATTGTAAAATAAGTTTACAGTAAGGTGTAAGGTACCTTATGGCAAAATTCTCTCAGAAATGTGTGTGTGTGGATTTCAAGTCATCCCAGTCCTAGAACATTGTGCTCTTTAGAGATGCCATACCTGTCTTTCCCTTTGTAATATCAAAGCAGTAATATCTTCTCTGGAGGCTTGTTGGGTGAATTTAATGGAAGAAAGTTAAGGAGGTACCAGAACCATTGCTGTTTCCCCTCCGTAGCCCTGCCACCCACTAAAGAAAGTTGGATGAGATTACTTAATGATTTCCCATTAAGTTGTATTTCCAAATATCATGATTACCATTTGAATGTAGTTGGTATGGAGCTTCGTGAGTGTGTGCTTCGTTTATTATGCATCACGTTCAGCTCCTTGTTATTTGCCTCCTAGTTATCATAGTAAAACTCTACTCCTCTACTCCGAGGAGCCCCTACCATCCGTATCGTCACTTTCCGGCCCAGCACTCTTCATGCTCGTTCGTTTAAAGCATTCTACATTGGGCAAATGAATCTTGGAAGGCAAAAGCTACTGAATTTAGCGAGTTTGTGGAGGCGTTCCCACCGATCAGCCAGGTGGAGTTCCACACACCCGATGACTGCACAACTCCTATAAGGCAGCAATATGCTGCAAACCCAGACGGCCACTCTTCTCACCCCTCGTCCCTTTGCTGTTCTGGATAATGAGGTCAATAGTCACCTAGGCAACTTGCAAAACTAACTGAAATGGAGAAAGGCCTTCCGGCTGGTGACTAGCCGTGGTCCACCTGGCCCCAATAAGCTGCTGAACAAGAAGGGCTGCCAGAAATTTCCCCCTAGGGAATTTGGTGGAGACGAAGACCTGCTCACTGGACAACGGTTCCTCCCAGGATACCCCCAAGCTGAAGAAGCGGGCTCTGAGCCACCCCCTTTCACCCTCCTTTTCCCCACCCTGGCCTGCTGAAGGTGCGCGTCAGGATGCGGACTACTGAGCCCTAAAGAAATAAGTCCTTCCACTTTGACCCCACGGAGGATTGCCTGTGCGGATCTTCAACGAGTCTACCAGTGTCTAGACACGGGAGCAGTTCTGTCTGGCACAGCAGCTCCCTCAAGGAAGACAAGAGTGAGGAGAAAGGAAACTCAAGTCTGACCATTCTGTCCTGGGAGACAAGAGGAGGATCTCATCTCTCATCTTTCCAAGCAAGGCAACGAGACTTTCTCTCATCTTTCCAAGCAAGGCAAGGAGACTTTTTCTCATGAGGAAACAAAAAGAAGTTGGAAGGAACGAAACCAGCCTGGAAGGTGAATTCCTAAGGATTGCCCATTGAAACTGACAAAATGGCCCTTGTTTGACGAGAGGAATGAGCAGAGCATTGATGTGGTCAAAAAGGACTCGAGTGAGACTTTCCCAGCAGGTTTCTACCAAAGCTTTGTCTAAGTTTCGCAAAACACTCTCCTAATAAGCAGATGTTTGGCTCTTCAGAAAGTCAACATGCAAAATGCCTTGAGCGTCCCATAACACTGATGCCATGATGTTGCCTTTGGTCTGCCCTCCTTTTCCTTTGACTGGACCACTGCCATCTCTTGGTAGCCATCGCTTTGATGACGCTTTGTCTTCAGGATCATATTGGCAAAGCCATGTTCCAAATTCCGGTTACAATTTGTCAAACAGGTGCCCCAGGATCGTGATCCCTCCTGTTGAAAATTTCCACTGATAGCTCTCGTCGTCACTGCAGCTGATCTGGGCACAATGGTTTTCACAGCCACTGCAGGATTCATCTTCCACATCTTCTCATCTCTTCTTGAAACAAGCCATACCTCCGTAAAGAGTTGATTTCTTTGGGCTAGTGTCCTTAGAAGCTTTTCTTCAAACATCAATGATTTCTTCATTCTTCCACCCAAGCTTCACCGTCAATTGGATGTTTGCTCTTGCTGCAATTTTAGCGGAATTCAAGTTGCACTGATAGGAGGCCTTTTCAGTGGATGTCTCATCCTTCTTAGTGCCTCCAATGAGATCCAGTTCAGAAAGGTTGTAAGAAGTTAGTACATGTTTATTTTAGTGAAAACGAATTGAAATCCATGCATAGATTTCTCACCATGTACATTTTCTATGAACTTTCGGAAGACCCCCTGTACTGAATATTGCCCAAATCCTGGGAGAGAAGTGGATGCGGTCCACTTCCTGTCTTCAGTTTGCCCACAGTGGAGGAGTGCACAGAGCAGGGAAAGGCAGCCCCAGAGAGAGGCATGCCCTCCAGCATGCAGCAGACTGCTGGCCCAGTCCTGGCTCCATGGGTTGCTGTGTGGGCCCAGCAAGCTGACCAACCTCCCTGAACCTTAATTTAATCCTAGGTAGCCCAATTCCACTCGCTATTATAGGACTGCTGTGCAGGGACAGTCAATTAACTTAAGAAAAGGAACCTGGCTCCAAGGTTGGCAACCGGGAATTCCAGTTGATTCCATGGGCGGACCCCCTGAGGAATTCCCAAGCTGAAGTCTCGTGGAAGATGAGGTTCAGTGTGACTAGACTGAAGCACCAATCCAATGAAGGGGAAGTCCCACCCACTCTGCCCTGTGCCTGTATAAAGGTGAGGCGGGGCGGCCGCGCCACTCATTGAAGCCGCCAGTTGGGAGAGGAGCAGAGCCAGGCCGGTGCTCCCGAAGGCAGCAAGATGTTGCGAGCCACAGCTCCCTGCTGGTTCCCACCTGCATACCCAGAAGCTAAGAAGGTGGCCGAGGAGGCGGCCCACGAGGCAAGCCGCCATTTGGGAGAGGAGCAGAGCCAGGTCGGTGTTCCCGAAGGCAGCAAGATGTTGCGAGCCACAGCTCCCTGCTGGTTCCCACCTGCATGCCCAGAAGCCAAGAAGGTGGCCGAGGAGGCGGCCCTCGAGGCAAGCCGCCAGTTGGGAGAGGAGCAGAGCCAGGCCGGTGCTCCCGAAGGCAGCAAGATGTTGCGAGCCACAGCTCCCTGCTGGTTCCCACCTGCATACCCAGAAGCTAAGAAGGTGGCCGAGGAGGCGCCCCACGAGGCAAGCCGCCATTTGGGAGTGGAGCAGAGCCAGGTCGGTGTTCCCGAAGGCAGCAAGATGTTGCGAGCCACAGCTCCCTGCTGGTTCCCTCCTGCATACCCAGAAGCCAAGAAGGTGGCCGAGGAGGCGGCCCTCGAGGCTCCAGAATTCCCACTGCCCTCTCATCAGCCTGCCCAGAGCTTCGGGCTCTGCGTGCCCCAGATGCACAACCAGGCCTCAGCACTCGTGGACATCCGGGCGGAGCCCCAGAATAGGGGTCCGGCGGTGCCCCCAGCGTGGCCCAAGATGGCGACGGAGGCGTGGTACTTCCCCGCGCAGAGGGGGTCGGCCTGCTGCTTGCCAGCCGCCCCAAGGCTGACAGAGAGGCCCTGTGGAGTCCGCATCTCAGCCCCCAGGGAGAGGAAGAGGATCGCCCACTTTCCCAGCCCCTGCTTGGTCGCAGGTCGCACCGATGCCAAGAGAACCCGGGTGGCCGGCAGCAGCCAACGCTCCAATGGCTCCAGGGTCGGCACACAGCCACGGAAGACTGGTCGCAACAGACGGGGGAGGGCATGCAAGACCTCCACCACACTCAGCTCTAAGCGAATCGTCCGTCGTCCATCCTTACCGACTTGGAAGAAACCCATTATCCTCCGAAGGTCTCGCTGCCAAGTCCCCACCGTCATCCGCCGAGGCTATCTCCAACTGTTCACCAAAGAGTGTCTCAAGTTCTGCGCCTCCCAGCAGGAGGCCGAGGAGAAGGCGCTGAACGAGGAGAAGGTGGCCTACGACTGCAGCCCCAACAAGAACATGTACCTGAATGTGGTCCTGAACACCCTCAAGAGACTGAAGGGCCTGACCCCCAGCTCCATGCCGGGCCTCAGCAGGGCCGCCCTGTACAGCCGCCTCCAGGAGTTCCTGCTCACCCAGGACCAGCTCAAGGAGAACGGCTACCCCTTCCCGCACCCCGAGCGGCCCGGAGGCGCCGTCCTCTTCACTGGCCAGGGGAAGGGGCCCGGCGACTCCTCCTGCAGGGTCTGCTGCCGTTGTGGCACCGACTACCTGGTGTCCTCCTCGGGCCGCTGTCTACGCGACCAGTTGTGTTATTATCACTGGGGGCGGGTCCGCTCCAGCCAAGTGGCTGGAGGCCGGGTTAGCCAGTACACCTGCTGTGCAGCTGCTCCTGGCTCAGTGGGCTGCCAGGTGGCAAAGCAGCACGTGCGGGACGGCCGGAAGGAGAGCCTCCATGGCTTCGTGAAGACCTTCAAGAAAGAGTTTTCCACAGACGCTTATCCAGGAATCTACGCCTTGGACTGTGAGATGTGCTACACCACGCATGGCCTGGAGCTGACCCGCGTCACCGTGGTGGACGCCGACATGCAAGTGGTGTACGACACCTTCGTCAAGCCCGACAACGAGATCGTGGACTACAACACCAGGTTTTCCGGAGTGACCGAGGCCGACGTCGCCAAGACGAGCGTCACGTTGCCCGAAGTCCAAGCCATCCTGCTGAGCTTTTTCAGCGCCCAAACCATCCTCATCGGGCACAGCCTGGAGAGCGATCTGCTGGCCCTCAAGCTGATCCACAGCACCGTGGTGGACACGGCCGTGCTCTTCCCGCACTACCTGGGTTTCCCCTACAAGCGTTCCCTCAGGAATCTCGCGGCCGACTACCTGGGACAGATCATCCAGGACAGCCAGGACGGCCACAACTCCAGCGAGGACGCAAACGCCTGCCTGCAGCTGGCGATGTGGAAGGTTCGACAGCGCGCCCAGATCCAGCCACGCCACCGGTCCGCCTCTCCCGCCGCCCTGGCCTGTCCTGAGCCCCAGGCCTCTTCCCAAACTGCCATCGATCCCGAGAGCTAGCCCTGTCCACCTCGCCGCAAAGCGAAAGAAACTGGAGCAGCCGGCGGCAGGAGAGGGCCAAAAGCCAAGACTAACCCCGACCCCGGACTCCCAGTCCCCCGGAGTCCCTGCCGCGGGCCGTCGTCCCTGTCCCCATCCCTCTGCCCCTCCCAGACCTCTGTCCTTCCACCAATGGGCTCCCCGAGGCCCCAGCCGCCACTCCCAGTCCCCGGAGACCCTGCCGCCGCCCCTGGCGCCTGTGCCCATCCCTCTGCCCCTCCCAGACCTCTGGCCTTCCACCACTAGCCTCCCCCAGCCCACCTGGACTTCCCCGGCCTCTGACAACAAGGCCAGCCCCCAGGCCCACCAGCCTCCTGATCGTCTTCGTTCTTGGGCCTCTTCCCCTTCTGTGGGGCTGTCTGAACCTCCCCTCCCCCACCCGATTTTTCCCCCGCCCCCGGGGCAGGCGCAGAATAAATGTCTGTATGAAGTTAAAAATTAAAAATAAAAAAAAAAGCTAAAAACAACTCAAAGTCCTTTGCTTTTGAATGTGCGCTTACCTGGTTTTCTCTAGAGGCACCACTGTGAGGTGGCTCAAGCCCTTAGGCTCTGGAGTTAGACATCTGGGTTCCCATTCCAATTCCACCACTGACTAGCTTTGTCATATTGGACGCATAACCTTTTTGCGCTTCTACTTCTTGATCTTTCAAGTGTCATCAGAAGATAATTAGACACCCACACAATAGCAATGGGAGATTTTAACACCCCACCGTCAACATGAAACAGATCAACGAGACAGAAAGTTGAAAAGGATATCCAGGAACTGAACTTAGCTCTGCACCAAGCAGACCGAATAGACATCTACATTAACTCTCCACCCCAAATCAACAGAATATACATTCTTCTCAGCACCACATCACACTTATTCCAAAACTGACCACATAGTTGGAAGGAAAGCACTCCTCCGCAAATGCAAAAGAACAGAAATTACAACCAACTGTCTCTCAGACCCCAGGGCAGTCAAACTGGACCTCAGGATGAAGAAACTCACTCAAAACCGCTCAACTACACGGAAACGGAGCAATCTGCTCCTGAGTGACTACTGGGTACATAGCGAAATGAAGACAGAATAAAGATGTTCTTTGAAACCAATGAGAACAAAGACACAACATACCAGAATCTCTGGGATACATTGAAAGCAGTGTGTAGAGGGAAACGTAGCATTAAATGCCCACAAGAGAAAGCAGGAAAGATCTAAAATGGACACCCTCACGTCCCAATTCAAAGAACCAGGGAAGCAAGAGCAAACACAACGCCTGAATCAGTCAGTCAACTTCCAACAGGGCTCCAAGAGAGAATGAACCACCATGCCTCTTTAAATCCACGTTTCTATTTGGAATCTTCAATGAGAGATGAGACACTAAGCAGCTAGTTTTGGTGGAATGGCTGATTTTGTCAATGTTTTCGGTGTGTGAGTGTGTGTGTGTGTGTATGTATAGATAACTAAATTAAACTGATAATCTGGATGCTTACATTTCCATTCATTTAATTTGTGTATGTGAGCCCACGCACACGTATATACACACACACTAACACTTCCAGAACACTGACTTAGTGAAGAACTGGATTTCCAGTGTGTCAGACAAATTTCAGAAAGCGCTGAAGAAGGGCATTTCTGATGGATTTCACCGTTCCTGGAATTTTATTTTCCTTTATAACTTAGAGTTCTTCTCTGGAGATTTAATAGATAAAAGTCTTTTGCAGTGTACGTTATTTCATTTTATTTTTATAATTTATTTAAATTGTCATTTTAAATTGACAGATAAAAATGATATATATTTATGGTGTACAACATGATGTTTCATATATGTATACATTGTGGAATGACACAAAAATCAAGCTAATTAACACATTCGTTTCCTCACATACTGATTTTATGGCGATGAGAACATGTTTCAAATCTACTCTGATAGCACATTTCAAGTATACAGTACATAGTTACCCACTGTGGTTGCCGTGCTGTTCAACATATCTCTAGAACTATTCGTATCTGAAATTTTGTATCATTAGACTAACATCTCCCAATCCCTCCCCGGCCCCTGCCTCGGGTAAGCAGCGTTCTGCTCTCTACGACTCTGAGTTCCACTTTTTTACATTGCACATAGAAGTGAGATCGTGCAGTATTTGTATTTCTGTGTTTGCTTTTTAAAACTTTATGATGTATTGATGTATTTTTTCAGACAGTGTCGGAGTCTGTCACCAAGGCTGGAGTACAGTGACACAAACACGGCTCACCACGGCCTCCACCTCCCGGGGTCAAGAGATCCTCCCACTTCAGCCTCCTGAGTAGCTAGGACTACAGGCGTCCAACACCACACCTGGCTAATTTTTGTATTTTTTGTAGAGATGGTTGATCTCCAACTCCTGGGCTCAACTCTTCCTCCTCCCTTCTCCTCCCCAAGTCCTGGGATTACAGGCCTGAGCCACTGTGTCTGGCCTTTGCTTTATTTCACACAGTAGAACATCCTCTAGGCTCATTCATGTTGCTAATGATAAGATTTCTTTCTTTTTCAAGGCTGAATAGGATTCTATTGGATATATGTACCTATATAGATAGAGAGATAGATAGATAGACATTTATTATTATTGTTTTGGGGGGGATATGGTTTCGCTCGTGTTCCCCAGGCTGGAGTGCAGTGGCATGATTTCAGCTCACTACAACCTCTGCCTCCCAGGCTGAAGTGATTCTCCTGCCTCAGCTGAGATTAAAGGCATGTCCCATCATGTGCGGCCAATTTTGTGTTTCTAGGAGAGATGGGTTTTCACCATGTTGGCCTGGCTGGTCTCGAACTCCAACAATTCTACTTCAACTATTTATTGGATACAAATATTTATGTGTGAGAAACAAGATTTTCAAGAGTGAAAGATTTAAAAACGACTTAATTGTACATCAGTAAGAGGCTGGCTAACTAAATCAGAGTACGTTCATCCTTACAGAAGAATACTATGCAGCTAGAACAAAACCAAATGGAGGAAACTCTTCCAAATGGTAACTTAGAATGATGTTCAAGACTTATTGTAAAATAAGTTTACAGTAAGGTGTAAGGTACCTTATGGCAAAATTCTCTCAGAAATGTGTGTGTGTGGATTTCAAGTCATCCCAGTCCTAGAACATTGTGCTCTTTAGAGATGCCATACCTGTCTTTCCCTTTGTAATATCAAAGCAGTAATATCTTCTCTGGAGGCTTGTTGGGTGAATTTAATGGAAGAAAGTTAAGGAGGTACCAGAACCATTGCTGTTTCCCCTCCGTAGCCCTGCCACCCACTAAAGAAAGTTGGATGAGATTACTTAATGATTTCCCATTAAGTTGTATTTCCAAATATCATGATTACCATTTGAATGTAGTTGGTATGGAGCTTCGTGAGTGTGTGCTTCGTTTATTATGCATCACGTTCAGCTCCTTGTTATTTGCCTCCTAGTTATCATAGTAAAACTCTACTCCTCTACTCCGAGGAGCCCCTACCATCCGTATCGTCACTTTCCGGCCCAGCACTCTTCATGCTCGTTCGTTTAAAGCATTCTACATTGGGCAAATGAATCTTGGAAGGCAAAAGCTACTGAATTTAGCGAGTTTGTGGAGGCGTTCCCACCGATCAGCCAGGTGGAGTTCCACACACCCGATGACTGCACAACTCCTATAAGGCAGCAATATGCTGCAAACCCAGACGGCCACTCTTCTCACCCCTCGTCCCTTTGCTGTTCTGGATAATGAGGTCAATAGTCACCTAGGCAACTTGCAAAACTAACTGAAATGGAGAAAGGCCTTCCGGCTGGTGACTAGCCGAGGTCCACCTGGCCCCAATAAGCTGCTGAACAAGAAGGGCTGCCAGAAATTTCCCCCTAGGGAATTTGGTGGAGACGAAGACCTGCTCACTGGACAACGGTTCCTCCCAGGATACCCCCAAGCTGAAGAAGCGGGCTCTGAGCCACCCCCTTTCACCCTCCTTTTCCCCACCCTGGCCTGCTGAAGGTGCGCGTCAGGATGCGGACTACTGAGCCCTAAAGAAATAAGTCCTTCCACTTTGACCCCACGGAGGATTGCCTGTGCGGATCTTCAACGAGTCTACCAGTGTCTAGACACGGGAGCAGTTCTGTCTGGCACAGCAGCTCCCTCAAGGAAGACAAGAGTGAGGAGAAAGGAAACTCAAGTCTGACCATTCTGTCCTGGGAGACAAGAGGAGGATCTCATCTCTCATCTTTCCAAGCAAGGCAACGAGACTTTCTCTCATCTTTCCAAGCAAGGCAAGGAGACTTTTTCTCATGAGGAAACAAAAAGAAGTTGGAAGGAACGAAACCAGCCTGGAAGGTGAATTCCTAAGGATTGCCCATTGAAACTGACAAAATGGCCCTTGTTTGACGAGAGGAATGAGCAGAGCATTGATGTGGTCAAAAAGGACTCGAGTGAGACTTTCCCAGCATGTTTCTACCAAAGCTTTGTCTAAGTTTCGCAAAACACTCTCCTAATAAGCAGATGTTTGGCTCTTCAGAAAGTCAACATGCAAAATGCCTTGAGCGTCCCATAACACTGATGCCATGATGTTGCCTTTGGTCTGCCCTCCTTTTCCTTTGACTGGACCACTGCCATCTCTTGGTAGCCATCGCTTTGATGACGCTTTGTCTTCAGGATCATATTGGCAAAGCCATGTTCCAAATTCCGGTTACAATTTGTCAAACAGGTGCCCCAGGATCGTGATCCCTCCTGTTGAAAATTTCCACTGATAGCTCTCGTCGTCACTGCAGCTGATCTGGGCACAATGGTTTTCACAGCCACTGCAGGATTCATCTTCCACATCTTCTCATCTCTTCTTGAAACAAGCCATACCTCCGTAAAGAGTTGATTTCTTTGGGCTAGTGTCCTTAGAAGCTTTTCTTCAAACATCAATGATTTCTTCATTCTTCCACCCAAGCTTCACCGTCAATTGGATGTTTGCTCTTGCTGCAATTTTAGCGGAATTCAAGTTGCACTGATAGGAGGCCTTTTCAGTGGATGTCTCATCCTTCTTAGTGCCTCCAATGAGATCCAGTTCAGAAAGGTTGTAAGAAGTTAGTACATGTTTATTTTAGTGAAAACGAATTGAAATCCATGCATAGATTTCTCACCATGTACATTTTCTATGAACTTTCGGAAGACCCCCTGTACTGAATATTGCCCAAATCCTGGGAGAGAAGTGGATGCGGTCCACTTCCTGTCTTCAGTTTGCCCACAGTGGAGGAGTGCACAGAGCAGGGAAAGGCAGCCCCAGAGAGAGGCATGCCCTCCAGCATGCAGCAGACTGCTGGCCCAGTCCTGGCTCCATGGGTTGCTGTGTGGGCCCAGCAAGCTGACCAACCTCCCTGAACCTTAATTTAATCCTAGGTAGCCCAATTCCACTCGCTATTATAGGACTGCTGCGCAGGGACAGTCAATTAACTTAAGAAAAGGAACCTAGCTCCAAGGTTGGCAACCGGGAATTCCAGTTGATTCCATGGGCGGACCCCCTGAGGAATTCCCAAGCTGAAGTCTCGTGGAAGATGAGGTTCAGTGTGACTAGACTGAAGCACCAATCCAATGAAGGGGAAGTCCCACCCACTCTGCCCTGTGCCTGTATAAAGGTGAGGCGGGGCGGCCGCGCCACTCATTGAAGCCGCCAGTTGGGAGAGGAGCAGAGCCAGGCCGGTGCTCCCGAAGGCAGCAAGATGTTGCGAGCCACAGCTCCCTGCTGGTTCCCACCTGCATACCCAGAAGCTAAGAAGGTGGCCGAGGAGGCGGCCCACGAGGCAAGCCGCCATTTGGGAGAGGAGCAGAGCCAGGTCGGTGTTCCCGAAGGCAGCAAGATGTTGCGAGCCACAGCTCCCTGCTGGTTCCCACCTGCATGCCCAGAAGCCAAGAAGGTGGCCGAGGAGGCGGCCCTCGAGGCAAGCCGCCAGTTGGGAGAGGAGCAGAGCCAGGCCGGTGCTCCCGAAGGCAGCAAGATGTTGCGAGCCACAGCTCCCTGCTGGTTCCCACCTGCATACCCAGAAGCTAAGAAGGTGGCCGAGGAGGCGCCCCACGAGGCAAGCCGCCATTTGGGAGTGGAGCAGAGCCAGGTCGGTGTTCCCGAAGGCAGCAAGATGTTGCGAGCCACAGCTCCCTGCTGGTTCCCTCCTGCATACCCAGAAGCCAAGAAGGTGGCCGAGGAGGCGGCCCTCGAGGCTCCAGAATTCCCACTGCCCTCTCATCAGCCTGCCCAGAGCTTCGGGCTCTGCGTGCCCCAGATGCACAACCAGGCCTCAGCACTCGTGGACATCCGGGCGGAGCCCCAGAATAGGGGTCCGGCGGTGCCCCCAGCGTGGCCCAAGATGGCGACGGAGGCGTGGTACTTCCCCGCGCAGAGGGGGTCGGCCTGCTGCTTGCCAGCCGCCCCAAGGCTGACAGAGAGGCCCTGTGGAGTCCGCATCTCAGCCCCCAGGGAGAGGAAGAGGATCGCCCACTTTCCCAGCCCCTGCTTGGTCGCAGGTCGCACCGATGCCAAGAGAACCCGGGTGGCCGGCAGCAGCCAACGCTCCAATGGCTCCAGGGTCGGCACACAGCCACGGAAGACTGGTCGCAACAGACGGGGGAGGGCATGCAAGACCTCCACCACACTCAGCTCTAAGCGAATCGTCCGTCGTCCATCCTTACCGACTTGGAAGAAACCCATTATCCTCCGAAGGTCTCGCTGCCAAGTCCCCACCGTCATCCGCCGAGGCTATCTCCAACTGTTCACCAAAGAGTGTCTCAAGTTCTGCGCCTCCCAGCAGGAGGCCGAGGAGAAGGCGCTGAACGAGGAGAAGGTGGCCTACGACTGCAGCCCCAACAAGAACATGTACCTGAATGTGGTCCTGAACACCCTCAAGAGACTGAAGGGCCTGACCCCCAGCTCCATGCCGGGCCTCAGCAGGGCCGCCCTGTACAGCCGCCTCCAGGAGTTCCTGCTCACCCAGGACCAGCTCAAGGAGAACGGCTACCCCTTCCCGCACCCCGAGCGGCCCGGAGGCGCCGTCCTCTTCACTGGCCAGGGGAAGGGGCCCGGCGACTCCTCCTGCAGGGTCTGCTGCCGTTGTGGCACCGACTACCTGGTGTCCTCCTCGGGCCGCTGTCTACGCGACCAGTTGTGTTATTATCACTGGGGGCGGGTCCGCTCCAGCCAAGTGGCTGGAGGCCGGGTTAGCCAGTACACCTGCTGTGCAGCGGCTCCTGGCTCAGTGGGCTGCCAGGTGGCGAAGCAGCACGTGCGGGACGGCCGCAAGGAGAGCCTCCATGGCTTCGTGAAGACCTTCAAGAAAGAGTTTTCCACAGACGCTTATCCAGGAATCTACGCCTTGGACTGTGAGATGTGCTACACCACGCATGGCCTGGAGCTGACCCGCGTCACCGTGGTGGACGCCGACATGCAAGTGGTGTACGACACCTTCGTCAAGCCCGACAACGAGATCGTGGACTACAACACCAGGTTTTCCGGAGTGACCGAGGCCGACGTCGCCAAGACGAGCGTCACGTTGCCCGAAGTCCAAGCCATCCTGCTGAGCTTTTTCAGCGCCCAAACCATCCTCATCGGGCACAGCCTGGAGAGCGATCTGCTGGCCCTCAAGCTGATCCACAGCACCGTGGTGGACACGGCCGTGCTCTTCCCGCACTACCTGGGTTTCCCCTACAAGCGTTCCCTCAGGAATCTCGCGGCCGACTACCTGGGACAGATCATCCAGGACAGCCAGGACGGCCACAACTCCAGCGAGGACGCAAACGCCTGCCTGCAGCTGGCGATGTGGAAGGTTCGACAGCGCGCCCAGATCCAGCCACGCCACCGGTCCGCCTCTCCCGCCGCCCTGGCCTGTCCTGAGCCCCAGGCCTCTTCCCAAACTGCCATCGATCCCGAGAGCTAGCCCTGTCCACCTCGCCGCAAAGCGAAAGAAACTGGAGCAGCCGGCGGCAGGAGAGGGCCAAAAGCCAAGACTAACCCCGACCCCGGACTCCCAGTCCCCCGGAGTCCCTGCCGCGGGCCGTCGTCCCTGTCCCCATCCCTCTGCCCCTCCCAGACCTCTGTCCTTCCACCAATGGGCTCCCCGAGGCCCCAGCCGCCACTCCCAGTCCCCGGAGACCCTGCCGCCGCCCCTGGCGCCTGTGCCCATCCCTCTGCCCCTCCCAGACCTCTGGCCTTCCACCACTAGCCTCCCCCAGCCCACCTGGACTTCCCCGGCCTCTGACAACAAGGCCAGCCCCCAGGCCCACCAGCCTCCTGATCGTCTTCGTTCTTGGGCCTCTTCCCCTTCTGTGGGGCTGTCTGAACCTCCCCTCCCCCACCCGATTTTTCCCCCGCCCCCGGGGCAGGCGCAGAATAAATGTCTGTATGAAGTTAAAAATTAAAAATAAAAAAAAAAGCTAAAAACAACTCAAAGTCCTTTGCTTTTGAATGTGCGCTTACCTGGTTTTCTCTAGAGGCACCACTGTGAGGTGGCTCAAGCCCTTAGGCTCTGGAGTTAGACATCTGGGTTCCCATTCCAATTCCACCACTGACTAGCTTTGTCATATTGGACGCATAACCTTTTTGCGCTTCTACTTCTTGATCTTTCAAGTGTCATCAGAAGATAATTAGACACCCACACAATAGCAATGGGAGATTTTAACACCCCACCGTCAACATGAAACAGATCAACGAGACAGAAAGTTGAAAAGGATATCCAGGAACTGAACTTAGCTCTGCACCAAGCAGACCGAATAGACATCTACATTAACTCTCCACCCCAAATCAACAGAATATACATTCTTCTCAGCACCACATCACACTTATTCCAAAACTGACCACATAGTTGGAAGGAAAGCACTCCTCCGCAAATGCAAAAGAACAGAAATTACAACCAACTGTCTCTCAGACCCCAGGGCAGTCAAACTGGACCTCAGGATGAAGAAACTCACTCAAAACCGCTCAACTACACGGAAACGGAGCAATCTGCTCCTGAGTGACTACTGGGTACATAGCGAAATGAAGACAGAATAAAGATGTTCTTTGAAACCAATGAGAACAAAGACACAACATACCAGAATCTCTGGGATACATTGAAAGCAGTGTGTAGAGGGAAACGTAGCATTAAATGCCCACAAGAGAAAGCAGGAAAGATCTAAAATGGACAACCTCACGTCCCAATTCAAAGAACCAGGGAAGCAAGAGCAAACACAACGCCTGAATCAGTCAGTCAACTTCCAACAGGGCTCCAAGAGAGAATGAACCACCATGCCTCTTTAAATCCACGTTTCTATTTGGAATCTTCAATGAGAGATGAGACACTAAGCAGCTAGTTTTGGTGGAATGGCTGATTTTGTCAATGTTTTCGGTGTGTGAGTGTGTGTGTGTGTGTATGTATAGATAACTAAATTAAACTGATAATCTGGATGCTTACATTTCCATTCATTTAATTTGTGTATGTGAGCCCACGCACACGTATATACACACACACTAACACTTCCAGAACACTGACTTAGTGAAGAACTGGATTTCCAGTGTGTCAGACAAATTTCAGAAAGCGCTGAAGAAGGGCATTTCTGATGGATTTCACCGTTCCTGGAATTTTATTTTCCTTTATAACTTAGAGTTCTTCTCTGGAGATTTAATAGATAAAAGTCTTTTGCAGTGTACGTTATTTCATTTTATTTTTATAATTTATTTAAATTGTCATTTTAAATTGACAGATAAAAATGATATATATTTATGGTGTACAACATGATGTTTCATATATGTATACATTGTGGAATGACACAAAAATCAAGCTAATTAACACATTCGTTTCCTCACATACTGATTTTATGGCGATGAGAACATGTTTCAAATCTACTCTGATAGCACATTTCAAGTATACAGTACATAGTTACCCACTGTGGTTGCCGTGCTGTTCAACATATCTCTAGAACTATTCGTATCTGAAATTTTGTATCATTAGACTAACATCTCCCAATCCCTCCCCGGCCCCTGCCTCGGGTAAGCAGCGTTCTGCTCTCTACGACTCTGAGTTCCACTTTTTTACATTGCACATAGAAGTGAGATCGTGCAGTATTTGTATTTCTGTGTTTGCTTTTTAAAACTTTATGATGTATTGATGTATTTTTTCAGACAGTGTCGGAGTCTGTCACCAAGGCTGGAGTACAGTGACACAAACACGGCTCACCACGGCCTCCACCTCCCGGGGTCAAGAGATCCTCCCACTTCAGCCTCCTGAGTAGCTAGGACTACAGGCGTCCAACACCACACCTGGCTAATTTTTGTATTTTTTGTAGAGATGGTTGATCTCCAACTCCTGGGCTCAACTCTTCCTCCTCCCTTCTCCTCCCAAAGTCCTGGGATTACAGGCCTGAGCCACTGTGTCTGGCCTTTGCTTTATTTCACACAGTAGAACATCCTCTAGGCTCATTCATGTTGCTAATGATAAGATTTCTTTCTTTTTCAAGGCTGAATAGGATTCTATTGGATATATGTACCTATATAGATAGAGAGATAGATAGATAGACATTTATTATTATTGTTTTGGGGGGGATATGGTTTCGCTCGTGTTCCCCAGGCTGGAGTGCAGTGGCATGATTTCGGCTCACTACAACCTCTGCCTCCCAGGCTGAAGTGATTCTCCTGCCTCAGCTGAGATTAAAGGCATGTCCCATCATGTGCGGCCAATTTTGTGTTTCTAGGAGAGATGGGTTTTCACCATGTTGGCCAGGCTGGTCTCGAACTCCAACAATTCTACTTCAACTATTTATTGGATACAAATATTTATGTGTGAGAAACAAGATTTTCAAGAGTGAAAGATTTAAAAACGACTTAATTGTACATCAGTAAGAGGCTGGCTAACTAAATCAGAGTACGTTCATCCTTACAGAAGAATACTATGCAGCTAGAACAAAACCAAATGGAGGAAACTCTTCCAAATGGTAACTTGGAATGATGTTCAAGACTTATTGTAAAATAAGTTTACAGTAAGGTGTAAGGTACCTTATGGCAAAATTCTCTCAGAAATGTGTGTGTGTGGATTTCAAGTCATCCCAGTCCTAGAACATTGTGCTCTTTAGAGATGCCATACCTGTCTTTCCCTTTGTAATATCAAAGCAGTAATATCTTCTCTGGAGGCTTGTTGGGTGAATTGAATGGAAGAAAGTTAAGGAGGTACCAGAACCATTGCTGTTTCCCCTCCGTAGCCCTGCCACCCACTAAAGAAAGTTGGATGAGATTACTTAATGATTTCCCATTAAGTTGTATTTCCAAATATCATGATTACCATTTGAATGTAGTTGGTATGGAGCTTCGTGAGTGTGTGCTTCGTTTATTATGCATCACGTTCAGCTCCTTGTTATTTGCCTCCTAGTTATCATAGTAAAACTCTACTCCTCTACTCCGAGGAGCCCCTACCATCCGTATCGTCACTTTCCGGCCCAGCACTCTTCATGCTCGTTCGTTTAAAGCATTCTACATTGGGCAAATGAATCTTGGAAGGCAAAAGCTACTGAATTTAGCGAGTTTGTGGAGGCGTTCCCACCGATCAGCCAGGTGGAGTTCCACACACCCGATGACTGCACAACTCCTATAAGGCAGCAATATGCTGCAAACCCAGACGGCCACTCTTCTCACCCCTCGTCCCTTTGCTGTTCTGGATAATGAGGTCAATAGTCACCTAGGCAACTTGCAAAACTAACTGAAATGGAGAAAGGCCTTCCGGCTGGTGACTAGCCGAGGTCCACCTGGCCCCAATAAGCTGCTGAACAAGAAGGGCTGCCAGAAATTTCCCCCTAGGGAATTTGGTGGAGACGAAGACCTGCTCACTGGACAACGGTTCCTCCCAGGATACCCCCAAGCTGAAGAAGCGGGCTCTGAGCCACCCCCTTTCACCCTCCTTTTCCCCACCCTGGCCTGCTGAAGGTGCGCGTCAGGATGCGGACTACTGAGCCCTAAAGAAATAAGTCCTTCCACTTTGACCCCACGGAGGATTGCCTGTGCGGATCTTCAACGAGTCTACCAGTGTCTAGACACGGGAGCAGTTCTGTCTGGCACAGCAGCTCCCTCAAGGAAGACAAGAGTGAGGAGAAAGGAAACTCAAGTCTGACCATTCTGTCCTGGGAGACAAGAGGAGGATCTCATCTCTCATCTTTCCAAGCAAGGCAACGAGACTTTCTCTCATCTTTCCAAGCAAGGCAAGGAGACTTTTTCTCATGAGGAAACAAAAAGAAGTTGGAAGGAACGAAACCAGCCTGGAAGGTGAATTCCTAAGGATTGCCCATTGAAACTGACAAAATGGCCCTTGTTTGACGAGAGGAATGAGCAGAGCATTGATGTGGTCAAAAAGGACTCGAGTGAGACTTTCCCAGCATGTTTCTACCAAAGCTTTGTCTAAGTTTCGCAAAACACTCTCCTAATAAGCAGATGTTTGGCTCTTCAGAAAGTCAACATGCAAAATGCCTTGAGCGTCCCATAACACTGATGCCATGATGTTGCCTTTGGTCTGCCCTCCTTTTCCTTTGACTGGACCACTGCCATCTCTTGGTAGCCATCGCTTTGATGACGCTTTGTCTTCAGGATCATATTGGCAAAGCCATGTTCCAAATTCCGGTTACAATTTGTCAAACAGGTGCCCCAGGATCGTGATCCCTCCTGTTGAAAATTTCCACTGATAGCTCTCGTCGTCACTGCAGCTGATCTGGGCACAATGGTTTTCACAGCCACTGCAGGATTCATCTTCCACATCTTCTCATCTCTTCTTGAAACAAGCCATACCTCCGTAAAGAGTTGATTTCTTTGGGCTACTGTCCTTAGAAGCTTTTCTTCAAACATCAATGATTTCTTCATTCTTCCACCCAAGCTTCACCGTCAATTGGATGTTTGCTCTTGCTGCAATTTTAGCGGAATTCAAGTTGCACTGATAGGAGGCCTTTTCAGTGGATGTCTCATCCTTCTTAGTGCCTCCAATGAGATCCAGTTCAGAAAGGTTGTAAGAAGTTAGTACATGTTTATTTTAGTGAAAACGAATTGAAATCCATGCATAGATTTCTCACCATGTACATTTTCTATGAACTTTCGGAAGACCCCCTGTACTGAATATTGCCCAAATCCTGGGAGAGAAGTGGATGCGGTCCACTTCCTGTCTTCAGTTTGCCCACAGTGGAGGAGTGCACAGAGCAGGGAAAGGCAGCCCCAGAGAGAGGCATGCACTCCAGCATGCAGCAGACTGCTGGCCCAGTCCTGGCTCCATGGGTTGCTGTGTGGGCCCAGCAAGCTGACCAACCTCCCTGAACCTTAATTTAATCCTAGGTAGCCCAATTCCACTCGCTATTATAGGACTGCTGTGCAGGGACAGTCAATTAACTTAAGAAAAGGAACCTGGCTCCAAGGTTGGCAACCGGGAATTCCAGTTGATTCCATGGGCGGACCCCCTGAGGAATTCCCAAGCTGAAGTCTCGTGGAAGATGAGGTTCAGTGTGACTAGACTGAAGCACCAATCCAATGAAGGGGAAGTCCCACCCACTCTGCCCTGTGCCTGTATAAAGGTGAGGCGGGGCGGCCGCGCCACTCATTGAAGCCGCCAGTTGGGAGAGGAGCAGAGCCAGGCCGGTGCTCCCGAAGGCAGCAAGATGTTGCGAGCCACAGCTCCCTGCTGGTTCCCACCTGCATACCCAGAAGCTAAGAAGGTGGCCGAGGAGGCGGCCCACGAGGCAAGCCGCCATTTGGGAGAGGAGCAGAGCCAGGTCGGTGTTCCCGAAGGCAGCAAGATGTTGCGAGCCACAGCTCCCTGCTGGTTCCCACCTGCATGCCCAGAAGCCAAGAAGGTGGCCGAGGAGGCGGCCCTCGAGGCAAGCCGCCAGTTGGGAGAGGAGCAGAGCCAGGCCGGTGCTCCCGAAGGCAGCAAGATGTTGCGAGCCACAGCTCCCTGCTGGTTCCCACCTGCATACCCAGAAGCTAAGAAGGTGGCCGAGGAGGCGCCCCACGAGGCAAGCCGCCATTTGGGAGTGGAGCAGAGCCAGGTCGGTGTTCCCGAAGGCAGCAAGATGTTGCGAGCCACAGCTCCCTGCTGGTTCCCTCCTGCATACCCAGAAGCCAAGAAGGTGGCCGAGGAGGCGGCCCTCGAGGCTCCAGAATTCCCACTGCCCTCTCATCAGCCTGCCCAGAGCTTCGGGCTCTGCGTGCCCCAGATGCACAACCAGGCCTCAGCACTCGTGGACATCCGGGCGGAGCCCCAGAATAGGGGTCCGGCGGTGCCCCCAGCGTGGCCCAAGATGGCGACGGAGGCGTGGTACCTCCCCGCGCAGAGGGGGTCGGCCTTCTGCTTGCCAGCCGCCCCAAGGCTGACAGAGAGGCCCTGTGGAGTCCGCATCTCAGCCCCCAGGGAGAGGAAGAGGATCGCCCACTTTCCCAGCCCCTGCTTGGTCGCAGGTCGCACCGATGCCAAGAGAACCCGGGTGGCCGGCAGCAGCCAACGCTCCAATGGCTCCAGGGTCGGCACACAGCCACGGAAGACTGGTCGCAACAGACGGGGGAGGGCATGCAAGACCTCCACCACACTCAGCTCTAAGCAAATCGTCCGTCGTCCATCCTTACCGACTTGGAAGAAACCCATTATCCTCCGAAGGTCTCGCTGCCAAGTCCCCACCGTCATCCGCCGAGGCTATCTCCAACTGTTCACCAAAGAGTGTCTCAAGTTCTGCGCCTCCCAGCAGGAGGCCGAGGAGAAGGCGCTGAACGAGGAGAAGGTGGCCTACGACTGCAGCCCCAACAAGAACATGTACCTGAATGTGGTCCTGAACACCCTCAAGAGACTGAAGGGCCTGACCCCCAGCTCCATGCCGGGCCTCAGCAGGGCCGCCCTGTACAGCCGCCTCCAGGAGTTCCTGCTCACCCAGGACCAGCTCAAGGAGAACGGCTACCCCTTCCCGCACCCCGAGCGGCCCGGAGGCGCCGTCCTCTTCACTGGCCAGGGGAAGGGGCCCGGCGACTCCTCCTGCAGGGTCTGCTGCCGTTGTGGCACCGACTACCTGGTGTCCTCCTCGGGCCGCTGTCTACGCGACCAGTTGTGTTATTATCACTGGGGGCGGGTCCGCTCCAGCCAAGTGGCTGGAGGCCGGGTTAGCCAGTACACCTGCTGTGCAGCTGCTCCTGGCTCAGTGGGCTGCCAGGTGGCGAAGCAGCACGTGCGGGACGGCCGCAAGGAGAGCCTCCATGGCTTCGTGAAGACCTTCAAGAAAGAGTTTTCCACAGACGCTTATCCAGGAATCTACGCCTTGGACTGTGAGATGTGCTACACCACGCATGGCCTGGAGCTGACCCGCGTCACCGTGGTGGACGCCGACATGCAAGTGGTGTACGACACCTTCGTCAAGCCCGACAACGAGATCGTGGACTACAACACCAGGTTTTCCGGAGTGACCGAGGCCGACGTCGCCAAGACGAGCGTCACGTTGCCCGAAGTCCAAGCCATCCTGCTGAGCTTTTTCAGCGCCCAAACCATCCTCATCGGGCACAGCCTGGAGAGCGATCTGCTGGCCCTCAAGCTGATCCACAGCACCGTGGTGGACACGGCCGTGCTCTTCCCGCACTACCTGGGTTTCCCCTACAAGCGTTCCCTCAGGAATCTCGCGGCCGACTACCTGGGACAGATCATCCAGGACAGCCAGGACGGCCACAACTCCAGCGAGGACGCAAACGCCTGCCTGCAGCTGGCGATGTGGAAGGTTCGACAGCGCGCCCAGATCCAGCCACGCCACCGGTCCGCCTCTCCCGCCGCCCTGGCCTGTCCTGAGCCCCAGGCCTCTTCCCAAACTGACATCGATCCCGAGAGCTAGCCCTGTCCACCTCGCCGCAAAGCGAAAGAAACTGGAGCAGCCGGCGGCAGGAGAGGGCCAAAAGCCAAGACTAACCCCGACCCCGGACTCCCAGTCCCCCGGAGTCCCTGCCGCGGGCCGTCGTCCCTGTCCCCATCCCTCTGCCCCTCCCAGACCTCTGTCCTTCCACCAATGGGCTCCCCGAGGCCCCAGCCGCCACTCCCAGTCCCCGGAGACCCTGCCGCCGCCCCTGGCGCCTGTGCCCATCCCTCTGCCCCTCCCAGACCTCTGGCCTTCCACCACTAGCCTCCCCCAGCCCACCTGGACTTCCCCGGCCTCTGACAACAAGGCCAGCCCCCAGGCCCACCAGCCTCCTGATCGTCTTCGTTCTTGGGCCTCTTCCCCTTCTGTGGGGCTGTCTGAACCTCCCCTCCCCCACCCGATTTTTCCCCCGCCCCCGGGGCAGGCGCAGAATAAATGTCTGTATGAAGTTAAAAATTAAAAATAAAAAAAAAAGCTAAAAACAACTCAAAGTCCTTTGCTTTTGAATGTGCGCTTACCTGGTTTTCTCTAGAGGCACCACTGTGAGGTGGCTCAAGCCCTTAGGCTCTGGAGTTAGACATCTGGGTTCCCATTCCAATTCCACCACTGACTAGCTTTGTCATATTGGACGCATAACCTTTTTGCGCTTCTACTTCTTGATCTTTCAAGTGTCATCAGAAGATAATTAGACACCCACACAATAGCAATGGGAGATTTTAACACCCCACCGTCAACATGAAACAGATCAACGAGACAGAAAGTTGAAAAGGATATCCAGGAACTGAACTTAGCTCTGCACCAAGCAGACCGAATAGACATCTACATTAACTCTCCACCCCAAATCAACAGAATATACATTCTTCTCAGCACCACATCACACTTATTCCAAAACTGACCACATAGTTGGAAGGAAAGCACTCCTCCGCAAATGCAAAAGAACAGAAATTACAACCAACTGTCTCTCAGACCCCAGGGCAGTCAAACTGGACCTCAGGATGAAGAAACTCACTCAAAACCGCTCAACTACACGGAAACGGAGCAATCTGCTCCTGAGTGACTACTGGGTACATAGCGAAATGAAGACAGAATAAAGATGTTCTTTGAAACCAATGAGAACAAAGACACAACATACCAGAATCTCTGGGATACATTGAAAGCAGTGTGTAGAGGGAAACGTAGCATTAAATGCCCACAAGAGAAAGCAGGAAAGATCTAAAATGGACACCCTCACGTCCCAATTCAAAGAACCAGGGAAGCAAGAGCAAACACAATGCCTGAATCAGTCAGTCAACTTCCAACAGGGCTCCAAGAGAGAATGAACCACCATGCCTCTTTAAATCCACGTTTCTATTTGGAATCTTCAATGAGAGATGAGACACTAAGCAGCTAGTTTTGGTGGAATGGCTGATTTTGTCAATGTTTTCGGTGTGTGAGTGTGTGTGTGTGTGTATGTATAGATAACTAAATTAAACTGATAATCTGGATGCTTACATTTCCATTCATTTAATTTGTGTATGTGAGCCCACGCACACGTATATACACACACACTAACACTTCCAGAACACTGACTTAGTGAAGAACTGGATTTCCAGTGTGTCAGACAAATTTCAGAAAGCGCTGAAGAAGGGCATTTCTGATGGATTTCACCGTTCCTGGAATTTTATTTTCCTTTATAACTTAGAGTTCTTCTCTGGAGATTTAATAGATAAAAGTCTTTTGCAGTGTACGTTATTTCATTTTATTTTTATAATTTATTTAAATTGTCATTTTAAATTGACAGATAAAAATGATATATATTTATGGTGTACAACATGATGTTTCATATATGTATACATTGTGGAATGACACAAAAATCAAGCTAATGAACACATTCGTTTCCTCACATACTGATTTTATGGTGATGAGAACATGTTTCAAATCTACTCTGATAGCACATTTCAAGTATACAGTACATAGTTACCCACTGTGGTTGCCGTGCTGTTCAACATATCTCTAGAACTATTCGTATCTGAAATTTTGTATCATTAGACTAACATCTCCCAATCCCTCCCCGGCCCCTGCCTCGGGTAAGCAGCGTTCTGCTCTCTACGACTCTGAGTTCCACTTTTTTACATTGCACATAGAAGTGAGATCGTGCAGTATTTGTATTTCTGTGTTTGCTTTTTAAAACTTTATGATGTATTGATGTATTTTTTCAGACAGTGTCGGAGTCTGTCACCAAGGCTGGAGTACAGTGACACAAACACGGCTCACCACGGCCTCCACCTCCCGGGGTCAAGAGATCCTCCCACTTCAGCCTCCTGAGTAGCTAGGACTACAGGCGTCCAACACCACACCTGGCTAATTTTTGTATTTTTTGTAGAGATGGTTGATCTCCAACTCCTGGGCTCAACTCTTCCTCCTCCCTTCTCCTCCCAAAGTCCTGGGATTACAGGCCTGAGCCACTGTGTCTGGACTTTGCTTTATTTCACACAGTAGAACATCCTCTAGGCTCATTCATGTTGCTAATGATAAGATTTCTTTCTTTTTCAAGGCTGAATAGGATTCTATTGGATATATGTACCTATATAGATAGAGAGATAGATAGATAGATATTTATTATTATTGTTTTGGGGGGGATATGGTTTCGCTCGTGTTCCCCAGGCTGGAGTGCAGTGGCATGATTTCGGCTCACTACAACCTCTGCCTCCCAGGCTGAAGTGATTCTCCTGCCTCAGCTGAGATTAAAGGCATGTCCCATCATGTGCGGCCAATTTTGTGTTTCTAGGAGAGATGGGTTTTCACCATGTTGGCCAGGCTGGTCTCGAACTCCAACAATTCTACTTCAACTATTTATTGGATACAAATATTTATGTGTGAGAAACAAGATTTTCAAGAGTGAAAGATTTAAAAACGACTTAATTGTACATCAGTAAGAGGCTGGCTAACTAAATCAGAGTACGTTCATCCTTACAGAAGAATACTATGCAGCTAGAACAAAACCAAATGGAGGAAACTCTTCCAAATGGTAACTTGGAATGATGTTCAAGACTTATTGTGAAATAAGTTTACAGTAAGGTGTAAGGTACCTTATGGCAAAATTCTCTCAGAAATGTGTGTGTGTGGATTTCAAGTCATCCCAGTCCTAGAACATTGTGCTCTTTAGAGATGCCATACCTGTCTTTCCCTTTGTAATATCAAAGCAGTAATATCTTCTCTGGAGGCTTGTTGGGTGAATTGAATGGAAGAAAGTTAAGGAGGTACCAGAACCATTGCTGTTTCCCCTCCGTAGCCCTGCCACCCACTAAAGAAAGTTGGATGAGATTACTTAATGATTTCCCATTAAGTTGTATTTCCAAATATCATGATTACCATTTGAATGTAGTTGGTATGGAGCTTCGTGAGTGTGTGCTTCGTTTATTATGCATCACGTTCAGCTCCTTGTTATTTGCCTCCTAGTTATCATAGTAAAACTCTACTCCTCTACTCCGAGGAGCCCCTACCATCCGTATCGTCACTTTCCGGCCCAGCACTCTTCATGCTCGTTCGTTTAAAGCATTCTACATTGGGCAAATGAATCTTGGAAGGCAAAAGCTACTGAATTTAGCGAGTTTGTGGAGGCGTTCCCACCGATCAGCCAGGTGGAGTTCCACACACCCGATGACTGCACAACTCCTATAAGGCAGCAATATGCTGCAAACCCAGACGGCCACTCTTCTCACCCCTCGTCCCTTTGCTGTTCTGGATAATGAGGTCAATAGTCACCTAGGCAACTTGCAAAACTAACTGAAATGGAGAAAGGCCTTCTGGCTGGTGACTAGCCGAGGTCCACCTGGCCCCAATAAGCTGCTGAACAAGAAGGGCTGCCAGAAATTTCCCCCTAGGGAATTTGGTGGAGACGAAGACCTGCTCACTGGACAACGGTTCCTCCCAGGATACCCCCAAGCTGAAGAAGCGGGCTCTGAGCCACCCCCTTTCACCCTCCTTTTCCCCACCCTGGCCTGCTGAAGGTGCGCATCAGGATGCGGACTACTGAGCCCTAAAGAAATAAGTCCTTCCACTTTGACCCCACGGAGGATTGCCTGTGCGGATCTTCAACGAGTCTACCAGTGTCTAGACACGGGAGCAGTTCTGTCTGGCACAGCAGCTCCCTCAAGGAAGACAAGAGTGAGGAGAAAGGAAACTCAAGTCTGACCATTCTGTCCTGGGAGACAAGAGGAGGATCTCATCTCTCATCTTTCCAAGCAAGGCAACGAGACTTTCTCTCATCTTTCCAAGCAAGGCAAGGAGACTTTTTCTCATGAGGAAACAAAAAGAAGTTGGAAGGAACGAAACCAGCCTGGAAGGTGAATTCCTAAGGATTGCCCATTGAAACTGACAAAATGGCCCTTGTTTGACGAGAGGAATGAGCAGAGCATTGATGTGGTCAAAAAGGACTCGAGTGAGACTTTCCCAGCATGTTTCTACCAAAGCTTTGTCTAAGTTTCGCAAAACACTCTCCTAATAAGCAGATGTTTGGCTCTTCAGAAAGTCAACATGCAAAATGCCTTGAGCGTCCCATAACACTGATGCCATGATGTTGCCTTTGGTCTGCCCTCCTTTTCCTTTGACTGGACCACTGCCATCTCTTGGTAGCCATCGCTTTGATGACGCTTTGTCTTCAGGATCATATTGGCAAAGCCATGTTCCAAATTCCGGTTACAATTTGTCAAACAGGTGCCCCAGGATCGTGATCCCTCCTGTTGAAAATTTCCACTGATAGCTCTCGTCGTCACTGCAGCTGATCTGGGCACAATGGTTTTCACAGCCACTGCAGGATTCATCTTCCACATCTTCTCATCTCTTCTTGAAACAAGCCATACCTCCGTAAAGAGTTGATTTCTTTGGGCTAGTGTCCTTAGAAGCTTTTCTTCAAACATCAATGATTTCTTCATTCTTCCACCCAAGCTTCACCGTCAATTGGATGTTTGCTCTTGCTGCAATTTTAGCGGAATTCAAGTTGCACTGATAGGAGGCCTTTTCAGTGGATGTCTCATCCTTCTTAGTGCCTCCAATGAGATCCAGTTCAGAAAGGTTGTAAGAAGTTAGTACATGTTTATTTTAGTGAAAACGAATTGAAATCCATGCATAGATTTCTCACCATGTACATTTTCTATGAACTTTCGGAAGACCCCCTGTACTGAATATTGCCCAAATCCTGGGAGAGAAGTGGATGCGGTCCACTTCCTGTCTTCAGTTTGCCCACAGTGGAGGAGTGCACAGAGCAGGGAAAGGCAGCCCCAGAGAGAGGCATGCCCTCCAGCATGCAGCAGACTGCTGGCCCAGTCCTGGCTCCATGGGTTGCTGTGTGGGCCCAGCAAGCTGACCAACCTCCCTGAACCTTAATTTAATCCTAGGTAGCCCAATTCCACTCGCTATTATAGGACTGCTGTGCAGGGACAGTCAATTAACTTAAGAAAAGGAACCTAGCTCCAAGGTTGGCAACCGGGAATTCCAGTTGATTCCATGGGCGGACCCCCTGAGGAATTCCCAAGCTGAAGTCTCGTGGAAGATGAGGTTCAGTGTGACTAGACTGAAGCACCAATCCAATGAAGGGGAAGTCCCACCCACTCTGCCCTGTGCCTGTATAAAGGTGAGGCGGGGCGGCCGCGCCACTCATTGAAGCCGCCAGTTGGGAGAGGAGCAGAGCCAGGCCGGTGCTCCCGAAGGCAGCAAGATGTTGCGAGCCACAGCTCCCTGCTGGTTCCCACCTGCATACCCAGAAGCTAAGAAGGTGGCCGAGGAGGCGCCCCACGAGGCAAGCCGCCATTTGGGAGTGGAGCAGAGCCAGGTCGGTGTTCCCGAAGGCAGCAAGATGTTGCGAGCCACAGCTCCC
The DNA here is from genome assembly GCF_028885625.2 of Pongo pygmaeus. Lineage (NCBI taxonomy): Eukaryota > Metazoa > Chordata > Mammalia > Primates > Hominidae > Pongo > Pongo pygmaeus. Next base: position 55,156,232 of record NC_072380.2, read on the forward strand.
TGCTGGTTCCCTCCTGCATACCCAGAAGCCAAGAAGGTGGCCGAGGAGGCGGCCCTCGAGGCTCCAGAATTCCCACTGCCCTCTCATCAGCCTGCCCAGAGCTTCGGGCTCTGCGTGCCCCAGATGCACAACCAGGCCTCAGCACTCGTGGACATCCGGGCGGAGCCCCAGAATAGGGGTCCGGCGGTGCCCCCAGCGTGGCCCAAGATGGCGACGGAGGCGTGGTACCTCCCCGCGCAGAGGGGGTCGGCCTTCTGCTTGCCAGCCGCCCCAAGGCTGACAGAGAGGCCCTGTGGAGTCCGCATCTCAGCCCCCAGGGAGAGGAAGAGGATCGCCCACTTTCCCAGCCCCTGCTTGGTCGCAGGTCGCACCGATGCCAAGAGAACCCGGGTGGCCGGCAGCAGCCAACGCTCCAATGGCTCCAGGGTCGGCACACAGCCACGGAAGACTGGTCGCAACAGACGGGGGAGGGCATGCAAGACCTCCACCACACTCAGCTCTAAGCGAATCGTCCGTCGTCCATCCTTACCGACTTGGAAGAAACCCATTATCCTCCGAAGGTCTCGCTGCCAAGTCCCCACCGTCATCCGCCGAGGCTATCTCCAACTGTTCACCAAAGAGTGTCTCAAGTTCTGCGCCTCCCAGCAGGAGGCCGAGGAGAAGGCGCTGAACGAGGAGAAGGTGGCCTACGACTGCAGCCCCAACAAGAACATGTACCTGAATGTGGTCCTGAACACCCTCAAGAGACTGAAGGGCCTGACCCCCAGCTCCATGCCGGGCCTCAGCAGGGCCGCCCTGTACAGCCGCCTCCAGGAGTTCCTGCTCACCCAGGACCAGCTCAAGGAGAACGGCTACCCCTTCCCGCACCCCGAGCGGCCCGGAGGCGCCGTCCTCTTCACTGGCCAGGGGAAGGGGCCCGGCGACTCCTCCTGCAGGGTCTGCTGCCGTTGTGGCACCGACTACCTGGTGTCCTCCTCGGGCCGCTGTCTACGCGACCAGTTGTGTTATTATCACTGGGGGCGGGTCCGCTCCAGCCAAGTGGCTGGAGGCCGGGTTAGCCAGTACACCTGCTGTGCAGCTGCTCCTGGCTCAGTGGGCTGCCAGGTGGCGAAGCAGCACGTGCGGGACGGCCGCAAGGAGAGCCTCCATGGCTTCGTGAAGACCTTCAAGAAAGAGTTTTCCACAGACGCTTATCCAGGAATCTACGCCTTGGACTGTGAGATGTGCTACACCACGCATGGCCTGGAGCTGACCCGCGTCACCGTGGTGGACGCCGACATGCAAGTGGTGTACGACACCTTCGTCAAGCCCGACAACGAGATCGTGGACTACAACACCAGGTTTTCCGGAGTGACCGAGGCCGACGTCGCCAAGACGAGCGTCACGTTGCCCGAAGTCCAAGCCATCCTGCTGAGCTTTTTCAGCGCCCAAACCATCCTCATCGGGCACAGCCTGGAGAGCGATCTGCTGGCCCTCAAGCTGATCCACAGCACCGTGGTGGACACGGCCGTTCTCTTCCCGCACTACCTGGGTTTCCCCTACAAGCGTTCCCTCAGGAATCTCGCGGCCGACTACCTGGGACAGATCATCCAGGACAGCCAGGACGGCCACAACTCCAGCGAGGACGCAAACGCCTGCCTGCAGCTGGCGATGTGGAAGGTTCGACAGCGCGCCCAGATCCAGCCACGCCACCGGTCCGCCTCTCCCGCCGCCCTGGCCTGTCCTGAGCCCCAGGCCTCTTCCCAAACTGCCATCGATCCCGAGAGCTAGCCCTGTCCACCTCGCCGCAAAGCGAAAGAAACTGGAGCAGCCGGCGGCAGGAGAGGGCCAAAAGCCAAGACTAACCCCGACCCCGGACTCCCAGTCCCCCGGAGTCCCTGCCGCGGGCCGTCGTCCCTGTCCCCATCCCTCTGCCCCTCCCAGACCTCTGTCCTTCCACCAATGGGCTCCCCGAGGCCCCAGCCGCCACTCCCAGTCCCCGGAGACCCTGCCGCCGCCCCTGGCGCCTGTGCCCATCCCTCTGCCCCTCCCAGACCTCTGGCCTTCCACCACTAGCCTCCCCCAGCCCACCTGGACTTCCCCGGCCTCTGACAACAAGGCCAGCCCCCAGGCCCACCAGCCTCCTGATCGTCTTCGTTCTTGGGCCTCTTCCCCTTCTGTGGGGCTGTCTGAACCTCCCCTCCCCCACCCGATTTTTCCCCCGCCCCCGGGGCAGGCGCAGAATAAATGTCTGTATGAAGTTAAAAATTAAAAATAAAAAAAAAGCTAAAAACAACTCAAAGTCCTTTGCTTTTGAATGTGCGCTTACCTGGTTTTCTCTAGAGGCACCACTGTGAGGTGGCTCAAGCCCTTAGGCTCTGGAGTTAGACATCTGGGTTCCCATTCCAATTCCACCACTGACTAGCTTTGTCATATTGGACGCATAACCTTTTTGCGCTTCTACTTCTTGATCTTTCAAGTGTCATCAGAAGATAATTAGACACCCACACAATAGCAATGGGAGATTTTAACACCCCACCGTCAACATGAAACAGATCAACGAGACAGAAAGTTGAAAAGGATATCCAGGAACTGAACTTAGCTCTGCACCAAGCAGACCGAATAGACATCTACATTAACTCTCCACCCCAAATCAACAGAATATACATTCTTCTCAGCACCACATCACACTTATTCCAAAACTGACCACATAGTTGGAAGGAAAGCACTCCTCCGCAAATGCAAAAGAACAGAAATTACAACCAACTGTCTCTCAGACCCCAGGGCAGTCAAACTGGACCTCAGGATGAAGAAACTCACTCAAAACCGCTCAACTACACGGAAACGGAGCAATCTGCTCCTGAGTGACTACTGGGTACATAGCGAAATGAAGACAGAATAAAGATGTTCTTTGAAACCAATGAGAACAAAGACACAACATACCAGAATCTCTGGGATACATTGAAAGCAGTGTGTAGAGGGAAACGTAGCATTAAATGCCCACAAGAGAAAGCAGGAAAGATCTAAAATGGACACCCTCACGTCCCAATTCAAAGAACCAGGGAAGCAAGAGCAAACACAATGCCTGAATCAGTCAGTCAACTTCCAACAGGGCTCCAAGAGAGAATGAACCACCATGCCTCTTTAAATCCACGTTTCTATTTGGAATCTTCAATGAGAGATGAGACACTAAGCAGCTAGTTTTGGTGGAATGGCTGATTTTGTCAATGTTTTCGGTGTGTGAGTGTGTGTGTGTGTGTGTATGTATAGATAACTAAATTAAACTGATAATCTGGATGCTTACATTTCCATTCATTTAATTTGTGTATGTGAGCCCACGCACACGTATATACACACACACTAACACTTCCAGAACACTGACTTAGTGAAGAACTGGATTTCCAGTGTGTCAGACAAATTTCAGAAAGCGCTGAAGAAGGGCATTTCTGATGGATTTCACCGTTCCTGGAATTTTACTTTCCTTTATAACTTCGAGTTCTTCTCTGGAGATTTAATAGATAAAAGTCTTTTGCAGTGCACGTTATTTCATTGTATTTTTATAATTTATTTAAATTGTTATCTTAAATTGACAGATAAAAATGATAGATATTTATGGTGTACAACATGATGTTTCATATATGTATACATTGTGGAATGACACAAAAATCAAGCTAATGAACACATTCGTTTCCTCACATACTGATTTTATGGTGATGAGAACATGTTTCAAATCTACTCTGATAGCACATTTCAAGTATACAGTACATAGTTACCCACTGTGGTTGCCGTGCTGTTCAACATATCTCTAGAACTATTCGTATCTGAAATTTTGTATCATTAGACTAACATCTCCCAATCCCTCCCCGGCCCCTGCCTCGGGTAAGCAGCGTTCTGCTCTCTACGACTCTGAGTTCCACTTTTTTACATTGCACATAGAAGTGAGATCGTGAAGTATTTGTATTTCTGTGTTTGCTTTTTAAAACTTTATGATGTATTGATGTATTTTTTCAGACAGTGTCGGAGTCTGTCACCAAGGCTGGAGTACAGTGACACAAACACGGCTCACCACGGCCTCCACCTCCCGGGGTCAAGAGATCCTCCCACTTCAGCCTCCTGAGTAGCTAGGACTACAGGCGTCCAACACCACACCTGGCTAATTTTTGTATTTTTTGTAGAGATGGTTGATCTCCAACTCCTGGGCTCAACTCTTCCTCCTCCCTTCTCCTCCCAAAGTCCTGGGATTACAGGCCTGAGCCACTGTGTCTGGCCTTTGCTTTATTTCACACAGTAGAACATCCTCTAGGCTCATTCATGTTGCTAATGATAAGATTTCTTTCTTTTTCAAGGCTGAATAGGATTCTATTGGATATATGTACCTATATAGATAGAGAGATAGATAGATAGATATTTATTATTATTGTTTTGGGGGGGATATGGTTTCGCTCGTGTTCCCCAGGCTGGAGTGCAGTGGCATGATTTCGGCTCACTACAACCTCTGCCTCCCAGGCTGAAGTGATTCTCCTGCCTCAGCTGAGATTAAAGGCATGTCCCATCATGTGCGGCCAATTTTGTGTTTCTAGGAGAGATGGGTTTTCACCATGTTGGCCAGGCTGGTCTCGAACTCCAACAATTCTACTTCAACTATTTATTGGATACAAATATTTATGTGTGAGAAACAAGATTTTCAAGAGTGAAAGATTTAAAAACGACTTAATTGTACATCAGTAAGAGGCTGGCTAACTAAATCAGAGTACGTTCATCCTTACAGAAGAATACTATGCAGCTAGAACAAAACCAAATGGAGGAAACTCTTCCAAATGGTAACTTGGAATGATGTTCAAGACTTATTGTAAAATAAGTTTACAGTAAGGTGTAAGGTACCTTATGGCAAAATTCTCTCAGAAATGTGTGTGTGTGGATTTCAAGTCATCCCAGTCCTAGAACATTGTGCTCTTTAGAGATGCCATACCTGTCTTTCCCTTTGTAATATCAAAGCAGTAATATCTTCTCTGGAGGCTTGTTGGGTGAATTTAATGGAAGAAAGTTAAGGAGGTACCAGAACCATTGCTGTTTCCCCTCCGTAGCCCTGCCACCCACTAAAGAAAGTTGGATGAGATTACTTAATGATTTCCCATTAAGTTGTATTTCCAAATATCATGATTACCATTTGAATGTAGTTGGTATGGAGCTTCGTGAGTGTGTGCTTCGTTTATTATGCATCACGTTCAGCTCCTTGTTATTTGCCTCCTAGTTATCATAGTAAAACTCTACTCCTCTACTCCGAGGAGCCCCTACCATCCGTATCGTCACTTTCCGGCCCAGCACTCTTCATGCTCGTTCGTTTAAAGCATTCTACATTGGGCAAATGAATCTTGGAAGGCAAAAGCTACTGAATTTAGCGAGTTTGTGGAGGCGTTCCCACCGATCAGCCAGGTGGAGTTCCACACACCCGATGACTGCACAACTCCTATAAGGCAGCAATATGCTGCAAACCCAGACGGCCACTCTTCTCACCCCTCGTCCCTTTGCTGTTCTGGATAATGAGGTCAATAGTCACCTAGGCAACTTGCAAAACTAACTGAAATGGAGAAAGGCCTTCCGGCTGGTGACTAGCCGAGGTCCACCTGGCCCCAATAAGCTGCTGAACAAGAAGGGCTGCCAGAAATTTCCCCCTAGGGAATTTGGTGGAGACGAAGACCTGCTCACTGGACAACGGTTCCTCCCAGGATACCCCCAAGCTGAAGAAGCGGGCTCTGAGCCACCCCCTTTCACCCTCCTTTTCCCCACCCTGGCCTGCTGAAGGTGCGCGTCAGGATGCGGACTACTGAGCCCTAAAGAAATAAGTCCTTCCACTTTGACCCCACGGAGGATTGCCTGTGCGGATCTTCAACGAGTCTACCAGTGTCTAGACACGGGAGCAGTTCTGTCTGGCACAGCAGCTCCCTCAAGGAAGACAAGAGTGAGGAGAAAGGAAACTCAAGTCTGACCATTCTGTCCTGGGAGACAAGAGGAGGATCTCATCTCTCATCTTTCCAAGCAAGGCAACGAGACTTTCTCTCATCTTTCCAAGCAAGGCAAGGAGACTTTTTCTCATGAGGAAACAAAAAGAAGTTGGAAGGAACGAAACCAGCCTGGAAGGTGAATTCCTAAGGATTGCCCATTGAAACTGACAAAATGGCCCTTGTTTGACGAGAGGAATGAGCAGAGCATTGATGTGGTCAAAAAGGACTCGAGTGAGACTTTCCCAGCACGTTTCTACCAAAGCTTTGTCTAAGTTTCGCAAAACACTCTCCTAATAAGCAGATGTTTGGCTCTTCAGAAAGTCAACATGCAAAATGCCTTGAGCGTCCCATAACACTGATGCCATGATGTTGCCTTTGGTCTGCCCTCCTTTTCCTTTGACTGGACCACTGCCATCTCTTGGTAGCCATCGCTTTGATGACGCTTTGTCTTCAGGATCATATTGGCAAAGCCATGTTCCAAATTCCGGTTACAATTTGTCAAACAGGTGCCCCAGGATCGTGATCCCTCCTGTTGAAAATTTCCACTGATAGCTCTCGTCGTCACTGCAGCTGATCTGGGCACAATGGTTTTCACAGCCACTGCAGGATTCATCTTCCACATCTTCTCATCTCTTCTTGAAACAAGCCATACCTCCGTAAAGAGTTGATTTCTTTGGGCTAGTGTCCTTAGAAGCTTTTCTTCAAACATCAATGATTTCTTCATTCTTCCACCCAAGCTTCACCGTCAATTGGATGTTTGCTCTTGCTGCAATTTTAGCGGAATTCAAGTTGCACTGATAGGAGGCCTTTTCAGTGGATGTCTCATCCTTCTTAGTGCCTCCAATGAGATCCAGTTCAGAAAGGTTGTAAGAAGTTAGTACATGTTTATTTTAGTGAAAACGAATTGAAATCCATGCATAGATTTCTCACCATGTACATTTTCTATGAACTTTCGGAAGACCCCCTGTACTGAATATTGCCCAAATCCTGGGAGAGAAGTGGATGCGGTCCACTTCCTGTCTTCAGTTTGCCCACAGTGGAGGAGTGCACAGAGCAGGGAAAGGCAGCCCCAGAGAGAGGCATGCCCTCCAGCATGCAGCAGACTGCTGGCCCAGTCCTGGCTCCATGGGTTGCTGTGTGGGCCCAGCAAGCTGACCAACCTCCCTGAACCTTAATTTAATCCTAGGTAGCCCAATTCCACTCGCTATTATAGGACTGCTGTGCAGGGACAGTCAATTAACTTAAGAAAAGGAACCTAGCTCCAAGGTTGGCAACCGGGAATTCCAGTTGATTCCATGGGCGGACCCCCTGAGGAATTCCCAAGCTGAAGTCTCGTGGAAGATGAGGTTCAGTGTGACTAGACTGAAGCACCAATCCAATGAAGGGGAAGTCCCACCCACTCTGCCCTGTGCCTGTAATAAAGGTGAGGCGGGGCGGCCGCGCCACTCATTGAAGCCGCCAGTTGGGAGAGGAGCAGAGCCAGGCCGGTGCTCCCGAAGGCAGCAAGATGTTGCGAGCCACAGCTCCCTGCTGGTTCCCACCTGCATACCCAGAAGCTAAGAAGGTGGCCGAGGAGGCGGCCCACGAGGCAAGCCGCCATTTGGGAGAGGAGCAGAGCCAGGTCGGTGTTCCCGAAGGCAGCAAGATGTTGCGAGCCACAGCTCCCTGCTGGTTCCCACCTGCATGCCCAGAAGCCAAGAAGGTGGCCGAGGAGGCGGCCCTCGAGGCAAGCCGCCAGTTGGGAGAGGAGCAGAGCCAGGCCGGTGCTCCCGAAGGCAGCAAGATGTTGCGAGCCACAGCTCCCTGCTGGTTCCCACCTGCATACCCAGAAGCTAAGAAGGTGGCCGAGGAGGCGCCCCACGAGGCAAGCCGCCATTTGGGAGTGGAGCAGAGCCAGGTCGGTGTTCCCGAAGGCAGCAAGATGTTGCGAGCCACAGCTCCCTGCTGGTTCCCTCCTGCATACCCAGAAGCCAAGAAGGTGGCCGAGGAGGCGGCCCTCGAGGCTCCAGAATTCCCACTGCCCTCTCATCAGCCTGCCCAGAGCTTCGGGCTCTGCGTGCCCCAGATGCACAACCAGGCCTCAGCACTCGTGGACATCCGGGCGGAGCCCCAGAATAGGGGTCCGGCGGTGCCCCCAGCGTGGCCCAAGATGGCGACGGAGGCGTGGTACTTCCCCGCGCAGAGGGGGTCGGCCTGCTGCTTGCCAGCCGCCCCAAGGCTGACAGAGAGGCCCTGTGGAGTCCGCATCTCAGCCCCCAGGGAGAGGAAGAGGATCGCCCACTTTCCCAGCCCCTGCTTGGTCGCAGGTCGCACCGATGCCAAGAGAACCCGGGTGGCCGGCAGCAGCCAACGCTCCAATGGCTCCAGGGTCGGCACACAGCCACGGAAGACTGGTCGCAACAGACGGGGGAGGGCATGCAAGACCTCCACCACACTCAGCTCTAAGCGAATCGTCCGTCGTCCATCCTTACCGACTTGGAAGAAACCCATTATCCTCCGAAGGTCTCGCTGCCAAGTCCCCACCGTCATCCGCCGAGGCTATCTCCAACTGTTCACCAAAGAGTGTCTCAAGTTCTGCGCCTCCCAGCAGGAGGCCGAGGAGAAGGCGCTGAACGAGGAGAAGGTGGCCTACGACTGCAGCCCCAACAAGAACATGTACCTGAATGTGGTCCTGAACACCCTCAAGAGACTGAAGGGCCTGACCCCCAGCTCCATGCCGGGCCTCAGCAGGGCCGCCCTGTACAGCCGCCTCCAGGAGTTCCTGCTCACCCAGGACCAGCTCAAGGAGAACGGCTACCCCTTCCCGCACCCCGAGCGGCCCGGAGGCGCCGTCCTCTTCACTGGCCAGGGGAAGGGGCCCGGCGACTCCTCCTGCAGGGTCTGCTGCCGCTGTGGCACCGACTACCTGGTGTCCTCCTCGGGCCGCTGTCTACGCGACCAGTTGTGTTATTATCACTGGGGGCGGGTCCGCTCCAGCCAAGTGGCTGGAGGCCGGGTTAGCCAGTACACCTGCTGTGCAGCTGCTCCTGGCTCAGTGGGCTGCCAGGTGGCGAAGCAGCACGTGCGGGACGGCCGCAAGGAGAGCCTCCATGGCTTCGTGAAGACCTTCAAGAAAGAGTTTTCCACAGACGCTTATCCAGGAATCTACGCCTTGGACTGTGAGATGTGCTACACCACGCATGGCCTGGAGCTGACCCGCGTCACCGTGGTGGACGCCGACATGCAAGTGGTGTACGACACCTTCGTCAAGCCCGACAACGAGATCGTGGACTACAACACCAGGTTTTCCGGAGTGACCAAGGCCGACGTCGCCAAGACGAGCGTCACGTTGCCCGAAGTCCAAGCCATCCTGCTGAGCTTTTTCAGCGCCCAAACCATCCTCATCGGGCACAGCCTGGAGAGCGATCTGCTGGCCCTCAAGCTGATCCACAGCACCGTGGTGGACACGGCCGTGCTCTTCCCGCACTACCTGGGTTTCCCCTACAAGCGTTCCCTCAGGAATCTCGCGGCCGACTACCTGGGACAGATCATCCAGGACAGCCAGGACGGCCACAACTCCAGCGAGGACGCAAACGCCTGCCTGCAGCTGGCGATGTGGAAGGTTCGACAGCGCGCCCAGATCCAGCCACGCCACCGGTCCGCCTCTCCCGCCGCCCTGGCCTGTCCTGAGCCCCAGGCCTCTTCCCAAACTGCCATCGATCCCGAGAGCTAGCCCTGTCCACCTCGCCGCAAAGCGAAAGAAACTGGAGCAGCCGGCGGCAGGAGAGGGCCAAAAGCCAAGACTAACCCCGACCCCGGACTCCCAGTCCCCCGGAGTCCCTGCCGCGGGCCGTCGTCCCTGTCCCCATCCCTCTGCCCCTCCCAGACCTCTGTCCTTCCACCAATGGGCTCCCCGAGGCCCCAGCCGCCACTCCCAGTCCCCGGAGACCCTGCCGCCGCCCCTGGCGCCTGTGCCCATCCCTCTGCCCCTCCCAGACCTCTGGCCTTCCACCACTAGCCTCCCCCAGCCCACCTGGACTTCCCCGGCCTCTGACAACAAGGCCAGCCCCCAGGCCCACCAGCCTCCTGATCGTCTTCGTTCTTGGGCCTCTTCCCCTTCTGTGGGGCTGTCTGAACCTCCCCTCCCCCACCCGATTTTTCCCCCGCCCCCGGGGCAGGCGCAGAATAAATGTCTGTATGAAGTTAAAAATTAAAAATAAAAAAAAAGCTAAAAACAACTCAAAGTCCTTTGCTTTTGAATGTGCGCTTACCTGGTTTTCTCTAGAGGCACCACTGTGAGGTGGCTCAAGCCCTTAGGCTCTGGAGTTAGACATCTGGGTTCCCATTCCAATTCCACCACTGACTAGCTTTGTCATATTGGACGCATAACCTTTTTGCGCTTCTACTTCTTGATCTTTCAAGTGTCATCAGAAGATAATTAGACACCCACACAATAGCAATGGGAGATTTTAACACCCCACCGTCAACATGAAACAGATCAACGAGACAGAAAGTTGAAAAGGATATCCAGGAACTGAACTTAGCTCTGCACCAAGCAGACCGAATAGACATCTACATTAACTCTCCACCCCAAATCAACAGAATATACATTCTTCTCAGCACCACATCACACTTATTCCAAAACTGACCACATAGTTGGAAGGAAAGCACTCCTCCGCAAATGCAAAAGAACAGAAATTACAACCAACTGTCTCTCAGACCCCAGGGCAGTCAAACTGGACCTCAGGATGAAGAAACTCACTCAAAACCGCTCAACTACACGGAAACGGAGCAATCTGCTCCTGAGTGACTACTGGGTACATAGCGAAATGAAGACAGAATAAAGATGTTCTTTGAAACCAATGAGAACAAAGACACAACATACCAGAATCTCTGGGATACATTGAAAGCAGTGTGTAGAGGGAAACGTAGCATTAAATGCCCACAAGAGAAAGCAGGAAAGATCTAAAATGGACACCCTCACGTCCCAATTCAAAGAACCAGGGAAGCAAGAGCAAACACAATGCCTGAATCAGTCAGTCAACTTCCAACAGGGCTCCAAGAGAGAATGAACCACCATGCCTCTTTAAATCCACGTTTCTATTTGGAATCTTCAATGAGAGATGAGACACTAAGCAGCTAGTTTTGGTGGAATGGCTGATTTTGTCAATGTTTTCGGTGTGTGAGTGTGTGTGTGTGTGTATGTATAGATAACTAAATTAAACTGATAATCTGGATGCTTACATTTCCATTCATTTAATTTGTGTATGTGAGCCCACGCACACGTATATACACACACACTAACACTTCCAGAACACTGACTTAGTGAAGAACTGGATTTCCAGTGTGTCAGACAAATTTCAGAAAGCGCTGAAGAAGGGCATTTCTGATGGATTTCACCGTTCCTGGAATTTTACTTTCCTTTATAACTTCGAGTTCTTCTCTGGAGATTTAATAGATAAAAGTCTTTTGCAGTGTACGTTATTTCATTGTATTTTTATAATTTATTTAAATTGTCATTTTAAATTGACAGATAAAAATGATAGATATTTATGGTGTACAACATGATGTTTCATATATGTATACATTGTGGAATGACACAAAAATCAAGCTAATTAACACATTCGTTTCCTCACATACTGATTTTATGGTGATGAGAACATGTTTCAAATCTACTCTGATAGCACATTTCAAGTATACAGTACATAGTTACCCACTGTGGTTGCCGTGCTGTTCAACATATCTCTAGAACTATTCGTATCTGAAATTTTGTATCATTAGACTAACATCTCCCAATCCCTCCCCGGCCCCTGCCTCGGGTAAGCAGCGTTCTGCTCTCTACGACTCTGAGTTCCACTTTTTTACATTGCACATAGAAGTGAGATCGTGCAGTATTTGTATTTCTGTGTTTGCTTTTTAAAACTTTATGATGTATTGATGTATTTTTTCAGACAGTGTCGGAGTCTGTCACCAAGGCTGGAGTACAGTGACACAAACACGGCTCACCACGGCCTCCACCTCCCGGGGTCAAGAGATCCTCCCACTTCAGCCTCCTGAGTAGCTAGGACTACAGGCGTCCAACACCACACCTGGCTAATTTTTGTATTTTTTGTAGAGATGGTTGATCTCCAACTCCTGGGCTCAACTCTTCCTCCTCCCTTCTCCTCCCAAAGTCCTGGGATTACAGGCCTGAGCCACTGTGTCTGGCCTTTGCTTTATTTCACACAGTAGAACATCCTCTAGGCTCATTCATGTTGCTAATGATAAGATTTCTTTCTTTTTCAAGGCTGAATAGGATTCTATTGGATATATGTACCTATATAGATAGAGAGATAGATAGATAGACATTTATTATTATTGTTTTGGGAGGGATATGGTTTCGCTCGTGTTCCCCAGGCTGGAGTGCAGTGGCATGATTTCGGCTCACTACAACCTCTGCCTCCCAGGCTGAAGTGATTCTCCTGCCTCAGCTGAGATTAAAGGCATGTCCCATCATGTGCGGCCAATTTTGTGTTTCTAGGAGAGATGGGTTTTCACCATGTTGGCCAGGCTGGTCTCGAACTCCAACAATTCTACTTCAACTATTTATTGGATACAAATATTTATGTGTGAGAAACAAGATTTTCAAGAGTGAAAGATTTAAAAACGACTTAATTGTACATCAGTAAGAGGCTGGCTAACTAAATCAGAGTACGTTCATCCTTACAGAAGAATACTATGCAGCTAGAACAAAACCAAATGGAGGAAACTCTTCCAAATGGTAACTTGGAATGATGTTCAAGACTTATTGTAAAATAAGTTTACAGTAAGGTGTAAGGTACCTTATGGCAAAATTCTCTCAGAAATGTGTGTGTGTGGATTTCAAGTCATCCCAGTCCTAGAACATTGTGCTCTTTAGAGATGCCATACCTGTCTTTCCCTTTGTAATATCAAAGCAGTAATATCTTCTCTGGAGGCTTGTTGGGTGAATTGAATGGAAGAAAGTTAAGGAGGTACCAGAACCATTGCTGTTTCCCCTCCGTAGCCCTGCCACCCACTAAAGAAAGTTGGATGAGATTACTTAATGATTTCCCATTAAGTTGTATTTCCAAATATCATGATTACCATTTGAATGTAGTTGGTATGGAGCTTCGTGAGTGTGTGCTTCGTTTATTATGCATCACGTTCAGCTCCTTGTTATTTGCCTCCTAGTTATCATAGTAAAACTCTACTCCTCTACTCCGAGGAGCCCCTACCATCCGTATCGTCACTTTCCGGCCCAGCACTCTTCATGCTCGTTCGTTTAAAGCATTCTACATTGGGCAAATGAATCTTGGAAGGCAAAAGCTACTGAATTTAGCGAGTTTGTGGAGGCGTTCCCACCGATCAGCCAGGTGGAGTTCCACACACCCGATGACTGCACAACTCCTATAAGGCAGCAATATGCTGCAAACCCAGACGGCCACTCTTCTCACCTCTCGTCCCTTTGCTGTTCTGGATAATGAGGTCAATAGTCACCTAGGCAACTTGCAAAACTAACTGAAATGGAGAAAGGCCTTCCGGCTGGTGACTAGCCGAGGTCCACCTGGCCCCAATAAGCTGCTGAACAAGAAGGGCTGCCAGAAATTTCCCCCTAGGGAATTTGGTGGAGACGAAGACCTGCTCACTGGACAACGGTTCCTCCCAGGATACCCCCAAGCTGAAGAAGCGGGCTCTGAGCCACCCCCTTTCACCCTCCTTTTCCCCACCCTGGCCTGGTGAAGGTGCGCATCAGGATGTGGACTACTGAGCCCTAAAGAAATAAGTCCTTCCACTTTGACCCCACGGAGGATTGCCTGTGCGGATCTTCAACGAGTCTACCAGTGTCTAGACACGGGAGCAGTTCTGTCTGGCACAGCAGCTCCCTCAAGGAAGACAAGAGTGAGGAGAAAGGAAACTCAAGTCCGACCATTCTGTCCTGGGAGACAAGAGGAGGATCTCATCTCTCATCTTTCCAAGCAAGGCAACGAGACTTTCTCTCATCTTTCCAAGCAAGGCAAGGAGACGTTTTCTCATGAGGAAACAAAAAGAAGTTGGAAGGAACGAAACCAGCCTGGAAGGTGAATTCCTAAGGATTGCCCATTGAAACTGACAAAATGGCCCTTGTTTGACGAGAGGAATGAGCAGAGCATTGATGTGGTCAAAAAGGACTCGAGTGAGACTTTCCCAGCATGTTTCTACCAAAGCTTTGTCTAAGTTTCGCAAAACACTCTCCTAATAAGCAGATGTTTGGCTCTTCAGAAAGTCAACATGCAAAATGCCTTGAGCGTCCCATAACACTGATGCCATGATGTTGCCTTTGGTCTGCCCTCCTTTTCCTTTGACTGGACCACTGCCATCTCTTGGTAGCCATCACTTTGATGACGCTTTGTCTTCAGGATCATATTGGCAAAGCCATGTTCCAAATTCCGGTTACAATTTGTCAAACAGGTGCCCCAGGATCGTGATCCCTCCTGTTGAAAATTTCCACTGATAGCTCTCGTCGTCACTGCAGCTGATCTGGGCACAATGGTTTTCACAGCCACTGCAGGATTCATCTTCCACATCTTCTCATCTCTTCTTGAAACAAGCCATACCTCCGTAAAGAGTTGATTTCTTTGGGCTAGTGTCCTTAGAAGCTTTTCTTCAAACATCAATGATTTCTTCATTCTTCCACCCAAGCTTCACCGTCAATTGGATGTTTGCTCTTGCTGCAATTTTAGCGGAATTCAAGTTGCACTGATAGGAGGCCTTTTCAGTGGATGTCTCATCCTTCTTAGTGCCTCCAATGAGATCCAGTTCAGAAAGGTTGTAAGAAGTTAGTACATGTTTATTTTAGTGAAAACGAATTGAAATCCATGCATAGATTTCTCACAATGTACATTTTCTATGAACTTTCAGAAGACCCCCTGTACTGAATATTGCCCAAATCCCGGGAGAGAAGTGGATGCGGTCCACTTCCTGTCTTCAGTTTGCCCACAGTGGAGGAGTGCACAGAGCAGGGAAAGGCAACCCCAGAGAGAGGCATGCCCTCAAGCATGCAGCAGACTGCTGGCCCAGTCCTGGCTCCATGGGTTGCTGTGTGGGCCCAGCAAGCTGACCAACCTCCCTGAAACTTAATTTAATCCTAGGTAGCCCAATTCCACTCGCTATTATAGGACTGCTGTGCAGGGACAGTCAATTAACTTAAGAAAAGGAAACTGGCTCCAAGGTTGGCAACCGGGAATTCCAGTTGATTCCATGGGCGGACCCCCTGAGGAATTCCCAAGCTGAAGTCTCGTGGAAGATGAGGTTCAGTGTGACTAGACTGAAGCACCAATCCAATGAAGGGGAAGTCCCACCCACTCTGCCCTGTGCCTGTATAAAGGTGAGGCGGGGCGGCCGCGCCACTCATTGAAGCCGCCAGTTGGGAGAGGAGCAGAGCCAGGCCGGTGCTCCCGAAGGCAGCAAGATGTTGCGAGCCACAGCTCCCTGCTGGTTCCCACCTGCATACCCAGAAGCTAAGAAGGTGGCCGAGGAGGCGGCCCACGAGGCAAGCCGCCATTTGGGAGAGGAGCAGAGCCAGGTCGGTGTTCCCGAAGGCAGCAAGATGTTGCGAGCCACAGCTCCCTGCTGGTTCCCACCTGCATGCCCAGAAGCCAAGAAGGTGGCCGAGGAGGCGGCCCTCGAGGCAAGCCGCCAGTTGGGAGAGGAGCAGAGCCAGGCCGGTGCTCCCGAAGGCAGCAAGATGTTGCGAGCCACAGCTCCCTGCTGGTTCCCACCTGCATACCCAGAAGCTAAGAAGGTGGCCGAGGAGGCGCCCCACGAGGCAAGCCGCCATTTGGGAGTGGAGCAGAGCCAGGTCGGTGTTCCCGAAGGCAGCAAGATGTTGCGAGCCACAGCTCCCTGCTGGTTCCCTCCTGCTTACCCAGAAGCCAAGAAGGTGGCCGAGGAGGCGGCCCTCGAGGCTCCAGAATTCCCACTGCCCTCTCATCAGCCTGCCCAGAGCTTCGGGCTCTGCGTGCCCCAGATGCACAACCAGGCCTCAGCACTCATGGACATCCGGGCGGAGCCCCAGAATAGGGGTCCGGCGGTGCCCCCAGCGTGGCCCAAGATGGCGACGGAGGCGTGGTACTTCCCCGCGCAGAGGGGGTCGGCCTGCTGCTTGCCAGCCGCCCCAAGGCTGACAGAGAGGCCCTGTGGAGTCCGCATCTCAGCCCCCAGGGAGAGGAAGAGGATCGCCCACTTTCCCAGCCCCTGCTTGGTCGCAGGTCGCACCGATGCCAAGAGAACCCGGGTGGCCGGCAGCAGCCAACGCTCCAATGGCTCCAGGGTCGGCACACAGCCACGGAAGACTGGTCGCAACAGACGGGGGAGGGCATGCAAGACCTCCACCACACTCAGCTCTAAGCGAATCGTCCGTCGTCCATCCTTACCGACTTGGAAGAAACCCATTATCCTCCGAAGGTCTCGCTGCCAAGTCCCCACCGTCATCCGCCGAGGCTATCTCCAACTGTTCACCAAAGAGTGTCTCAAGTTCTGCGCCTCCCAGCAGGAGGCCGAGGAGAAGGCGCTGAACGAGGAGAAGGTGGCCTACGACTGCAGCCCCAACAAGAACATGTACCTGAATGTGGTCCTGAACACCCTCAAGAGACTGAAGGGCCTGACCCCCAGCTCCATGCCGGGCCTCAGCAGGGCCGCCCTGTACAGCCGCCTCCAGGAGTTCCTGCTCACCCAGGACCAGCTCAAGGAGAACGGCTACCCCTTCCCGCACCCCGAGCGGCCCGGAGGCGTCGTCCTCTTCACTGGCCAGGGGAAGGGGCCCGGCGACTCCTCCTGCAGGGTCTGCTGCCGTTGTGGCACCGACTACCTGGTGTCCTCCTCGGGCCGCTGTCTACGCGACCAGTTGTGTTATTATCACTGGGGGCGGGTCCGCTCCAGCCAAGTGGCTGGAGGCCGGGTTAGCCAGTACACCTGCTGTGCAGCTGCTCCTGGCTCAGTGGGCTGCCAGGTGGCGAAGCAGCACGTGCGGGACGGCCGCAAGGAGAGCCTCCATGGCTTCGTGAAGACCTTCAAGAAAGAGTTTTCCACAGACGCTTATCCAGGAATCTACGTCTTGGACTGTGAGATGTGCTACACCACGCATGGCCTGGAGCTGACCCGCGTCACCGTGGTGGACGCCGACATGCAAGTGGTGTACGACACCTTCGTCAAGCCCGACAACGAGATCGTGGACTACAACACCAGGTTTTCCGGAGTGACCGAGGCCGACGTCGCCAAGACGAGCGTCACGTTGCCCGAAGTCCAAGCCATCCTGCTGAGCTTTTTCAGCGCCCAAACCATCCTCATCGGGCACAGCCTGGAGAGCGATCTGCTGGCCCTCAAGCTGATCCACAGCACCGTGGTGGACACGGCCGTGCTCTTCCCGCACTACCTGGGTTTCCCCTACAAGCGTTCCCTCAGGAATCTCGCGGCCGACTACCTGGGACAGATCATCCAGGACAGCCAGGACGGCCACAACTCCAGCGAGGACGCAAACGCCTGCCTGCAGCTGGCGATGTGGAAGGTTCGACAGCGCGCCCAGATCCAGCCACGACACCGGTCCGCCTCTCCCGCCGCCCTGGCCTGTCCTGAGCCCCAGGCCTCTTCCCAAACTGCCATCGATCCCGAGAGCTAGCCCTGTCCACCTCGCCGCAAAGCGAAAGAAACTGGAGCAGCCGGCGGCAGGAGAGGGCCAAAAGCCAAGACTAACCCCGACCCCGGACTCCCAGTCCCCCGGAGTCCCTGCCGCGGGCCGTCGTCCCTGTCCCCATCCTTCTGCCCCTCCCAGACCTCTGTCCTTCCACCAATGGGCTCCCCGAGGCCCCAGCCGCCACTCCCAGTCCCCGGAGACCCTGCCGCCGCCCCTGGCGCCTGTGCCCATCCCTCTGCCCCTCCCAGACCTCTGGCCTTCCACCACTAGCCTCCCCCAGCCCACCTGGACTTCCCCGGCCTCTGACAACAAGGCCAGCCCCCAGGCCCACCAGCCTCCTGATCGTCTTCGTTCTTGGGCCTCTTCCCCTTCTGTGGGGCTGTCTGAACCTCCCCTCCCCCACCCGATTTTTCCCCCGCCCCCGGGGCAGGCGCAGAATAAATGTCTGTATGAAGTTAAAAATTAAAAATAAAAAAAAAGCTAAAAACAACTCAAAGTCCTTTGCTTTTGAATGTGCGCTTACCTGGTTTTCTCTAGAGGCACCACTGTGAGGTGGCTCAAGCCCTTAGGCTCTGGAGTTAGACATCTGGGTTCCCATTCCAATTCCACCACTGACTAGCTTTGTCATATTGGACGCATAACTTTTTTGCGCTTCTACTTCTTGATCTTTCAAGTGTCATCAGAAGATAATTAGACACCCACACAATAGCAATGGGAGATTTTAACACCCCACCGTCAACATAAAACAGATCAACGAGACAGAAAGTTGAAAAGGATATCCAGGAACTGAACTTAGCTCTGCACCAAGCAGACCGAATAGACATCTACATTAACTCTCCACCCCAAATCAACAGAATATACATTCTTCTCAGCACCACATCACACTTATTCAAAAACTGACCACATAGTTGGAAGAAAAGCACTCCTCCGCAAATGCAAAAGAACAGAAATTACAACCAACTGTCTCTCAGACCACAGGGCAGTCAAACTGGACCTCAGGATGAAGAAACTCACTCAAAACCGCTCAACTACACGGAAACGGAGCAATCTGCTCCTGAGTGACTACTGGGTACATAGCGAAATGAAGACAGAATAAAGATGTTCTTTGAAACCAATGAGAACAAAGACACAACATACCAGAATCTCTGGGATACATTGAAAGCAGTGTGTAGAGGGAAACGTAGCATTAAATGCCCACAAGAGAAAGCAGGAAAGATCTAAAATGGACACCCTCACGTCCCAATTCAAAGAACCAGGGAAGCAAGAGCAAACACAATGCCTGAATCAGTCAGTCAACTTCCAACAGGGCTCCAAGAGAGAATGAACCACCATGCCTCTTTAAATCCACGTTTCTATTTGGAATCTTCAATGAGAGATGAGACACTAAGCAGCTAGTTTTGGTGGAATGGCTGATTTTGTCAATGTTTTCGGTGTGTGAGTGTGTGTGTGTGTGTGTATGTATAGATAACTAAATTAAACTGATAATCTGGATGCTTACATTTCCATTCATTTAATTTGTGTATGTGAGCCCACGCACACGTATATACACACACACTAACACTTCCAGAACACTGACTTAGTGAAGAACTGGATTTCCAGTGTGTCAGACAAATTTCAGAAAGCGCTGAAGAAGGGCATTTCTGATGGATTTCACCGTTCCTGGAATTTTATTTTCCTTTATAACTTAGAGTTCTTCTCTGGAGATTTAATAGATAAAAGTCTTTTGCAGTGTACGTTATTTCATTTTATTTTTATAATTTATTTAAATTGTCATTTTAAATTGACAAATAAAAATGATATATATTTATGGTGTACAACATGATGTTTCATATATGTATACATTGTGGAATGACACAAAAATCAAGCTAATTAACACATTCGTTTCCTCACATACTGATTTTATGGTGATGAGAACATGTTTCAAATCTACTCTGATAGCACATTTCAAGTATACAGTACATAGTTACCCACTGTGGTTGCCGTGCTGTTCAACATATCTCTAGAACTATTCGTATCTGAAATTTTGTATCATTAGACTAACATCTCCCAATCCCTCCCCGGCCCCTGCCTCGGGTAAGCAGCGTTCTGCTCTCTACGACTCTGAGTTCCACTTTTTTACATTGCACATAGAAGTGAGATCGTGCAGTATTTGTATTTCTGTGTTTGCTTTTTAAAACTTTATGATGTATTGATGTATTTTTTCAGACAGTGTCGGAGTCTGTCACCAAGGCTGGAGTACAGTGACACAAACACGGCTCACCACGGCCTCCACCTCCCGGGGTCAAGAGATCCTCCCACTTCAGCCTCCTGAGTAGCTAGGACTACAGGCGTCCAACACCACACCTGGCTAATTTTTGTATTTTTTGTAGAGATGGTTGATCTCCAACTCCAGGACTCAACTCTTCCTCCTCCCTTCTCCTCCCAAAGTCCTGGGATTACAGGCCTGAGCCACTGTGTCTGGCCTTTGCTTTATTTCACACAGTAGAACATCCTCTAGGCTCATTCATGTTGCTAATGATAAGATTTCTTTCTTTTTCAAGGCTGAATAGGATTCTATTGGATATATGTACCTATATAGATAGAGAGATAGATAGATAGACATTTATTATTATTGTTTTGGGGGGGATATGGTTTCGCTCGTGTTCCCCAGGCTGGAGTGCAGTGGCATGATTTCGGCTCACTACAACCTCTGCCTCCCAGGCTGAAGTGATTCTCCTGCCTCAGCTGAGATTAAAGGCATGTCCCATCATGTGCGGCCAATTTTGTGTTTCTAGGAGAGATGGGTTTTCACCATGTTGGCCAGGCTGGTCTCGAACTCCAACAATTCTACTTCAACTATTTATTGGATACAAATATTTATGTGTGAGAAACAAGATTTTCAAGAGTGAAAGATTTAAAAACGACTTAATTGTACATCAGTAAGAGGCTGGCTAACTAAATCAGAGTACGTTCATCCTTACAGAAGAATACTATGCAGCTAGAACAAAACCAAATGGAGGAAACTCTTCCAAATGGTAACTTGGAATGATGTTCAAGACTTATTGTAAAATAAGTTTACAGTAAGGTGTAAGGTACCTTATGGCAAAATTCTCTCAGAAATGTGTGTGTGTGGATTTCAAGTCATCCCAGTCCTAGAACATTGTGCTCTTTAGAGATGCCATACCTGTCTTTCCCTTTGTAATATCAAAGCAGTAATATCTTCTCTGGAGGCTTGTTGGGTGAATTTAATGGAAGAAAGTTAAGGAGGTACCAGAACCATTGCTGTTTCCCCTCCGTAGCCCTGCCACCCACTAAAGAAAGTTGGATGAGATTACTTAATGATTTCCCATTAAGTTGTATTTCCAAATATCATGATTACCATTTGAATGTAGTTGGTATGGAGCTTCGTGAGTGTGTGCTTCGTTTATTATGCATCACGTTCAGCTCCTTGTTATTTGCCTCCTAGTTATCATAGTAAAACTCTACTCCTCTACTCCGAGGAGCCCCTACCATCCGTATCGTCACTTTCCGGCCCAGCACTCTTCATGCTCGTTCGTTTAAAGCATTCTACATTGGGCAAATGAATCTTGGAAGGCAAAAGCTACTGAATTTAGCGAGTTTGTGGAGGCGTTCCCACCGATCAGCCAGGTGGAGTTCCACACACCCGATGACTGCACAACTCCTATAAGGCAGCAATATGCTGCAAACCCAGACGGCCACTCTTCTCACCCCTCGTCCCTTTGCTGTTCTGGATAATGAGGTCAATAGTCACCTAGGCAACTTGCACAACTAACTGAAATGGAGAAAGGCCTTCCGGCTGGTGACTAGCCGAGGTCCACCTGGCCCCAATAAGCTGCTGAACAAGAAGGGCTGCCAGAAATTTCCCCCTAGGGAATTTGGTGGAGACGAAGACCTGCTCACTGGACAACGGTTCCTCCCAGGATACCCCCAAGCTGAAGAAGCGGGCTCTGAGCCACCCCCTTTCACCCTCCTTTTCCCCACCCTGGCCTGCTGAAGGTGCGCGTCAGGATGCGGACTACTGAGCCCTAAAGAAATAAGTCCTTCCACTTTGACCCCACGGAGGATTGCCTGTGCGGATCTTCAACGAGTCTACCAGTGTCTAGACACGGGAGCAGTTCTGTCTGGCACAGCAGCTCCCTCAAGGAAGACAAGAGTGAGGAGAAAGGAAACTCAAGTCTGACCATTCTGTCCTGGGAGACAAGAGGAGGATCTCATCTCTCATCTTTCCAAGCAAGGCAACGAGACTTTCTCTCATCTTTCCAAGCAAGGCAAGGAGACTTTTTCTCATGAGGAAACAAAAAGAAGTTGGAAGGAACGAAACCAGCCTGGAAGGTGAATTCCTAAGGATTGCCCATTGAAACTGACAAAATGGCCCTTGTTTGACGAGAGGAATGAGCAGAGCATTGATGTGGTCAAAAAGGACTCGAGTGAGACTTTCCCAGCATGTTTCTACCAAAGCTTTGTCTAAGTTTCGCAAAACACTCTCCTAATAAGCAGATGTTTGGCTCTTCAGAAAGTCAACATGCAAAATGCCTTGAGCGTCCCATAACACTGATGCCATGATGTTGCCTTTGGTCTGCCCTCCTTTTCCTTTGACTGGACCACTGCCATCTCTTGGTAGCCATCGCTTTGATGACGCTTTGTCTTCAGGATCATATTGGCAAAGCCATGTTCCAAATTCCGGTTACAATTTGTCAAACAGGTGCCCCAGGATCGTGATCCCTCCTGTTGAAAATTTCCACTGATAGCTCTCGTCGTCACTGCAGCTGATCTGGGCACAATGGTTTTCACAGCCACTGCAGGATTCATCTTCCACATCTTCTCATCTCTTCTTGAAACAAGCCATACCTCCGTAAAGAGTTGATTTCTTTGGGCTAGTGTCCTTAGAAGCTTTTCTTCAAACATCAATGATTTCTTCATTCTTCCACCCAAGCTTCACCGTCAATTGGATGTTTGCTCTTGCTGCAATTTTAGCGGAATTCAAGTTGCACTGATAGGAGGCCTTTTCAGTGGATGTCTCATCCTTCTTAGTGCCTCCAATGAGATCCAGTTCAGAAAGGTTGTAAGAAGTTAGTACATGTTTATTTTAGTGAAAACGAATTGAAATCCATGCATAGATTTCTCACCATGTACATTTTCTATGAACTTTCGGAAGACCCCCTGTACTGAATATTGCCCAAATCCTGGGAGAGAAGTGGATGCGGTCCACTTCCTGTCTTCAGTTTGCCCACAGTGGAGGAGTGCACAGAGCAGGGAAAGGCAGCCCCAGAGAGAGGCATGCCCTCCAGCATGCAGCAGACTGCTGGCCCAGTCCTGGCTTCATGGGTTGCTGTGTGGGCCCAGCAAGCTGACCAACCTCCCTGAACCTTAATTTAATCCTAGGTAGCCCAATTCCACTCGCTATTATAGGACTGCTGTGCAGGGACAGTCAATTAACTTAAGAAAAGGAACCTGGCTCCAAGGTTGGCAACCGGGAATTCCAGTTGATTCCATGGGCGGACCCCCTGAGGAATTCCCAAGCTGAAGTCTCGTGGAAGATGAGGTTCAGTGTGACTAGACTGAAGCACCAATCCAATGAAGGGGAAGTCCCACCCACTCTGCCCTGTGCCTGTATAAAGGTGAGGCGGGGCGGCCGCGCCACTCATTGAAGCCGCCAGTTGGGAGAGGAGCAGAGCCAGGCCGGTGCTCCCGAAGGCAGCAAGATGTTGCGAGCCACAGCTCCCTGCTGGTTCCCACCTGCATACCCAGAAGCTAAGAAGGTGGCCAAGGAGGCGGCCCACGAGGCAAGCCGCCATTTGGGAGTGGAGCAGAGCCAGGTCGGTGTTCCCGAAGGCAGCAAGATGTTGCGAGCCACAGCTCCCTGCTGGTTCCCACCTGCATGCCCAGAAGCCAAGAAGGTGGCCGAGGAGGCGGCCCTCGAGGCAAGCCGCCAGTTGGGAGAGGAGCAGAGCCAGGCCGGTGCTCCCGAAGGCAGCAAGATGTTGCGAGCCACAGCTCCCTGCTGGTTCCCACCTGCATACCCAGAAGCTAAGAAGGTGGCCGAGGAGGCGCCCCACGAGGCAAGCCGCCATTTGGGGGTGGAGCAGAGCCAGGTCGGTGTTCCCGAAGGCAGCAAGATGTTGCGAGCCACAGCTCCCTGCTGGTTCCCTCCTGCATACCCAGAAGCCAAGAAGGTGGCCGAGGAGGCGGCCCTCGAGGCTCCAGAATTCCCACTGCCCTCTCATCAGCCTGCCCAGAGCTTCGGGCTCTGCGTGCCCCAGATGCACAACCAGGCCTCAGCACTCGTGGACATCCGGGCGGAGCCCCAGAATAGGGGTCCGGCGGTGCCCCCAGCGTGGCCCAAGATGGCGACGGAGGCGTGGTACTTCCCCGCGCAGAGGGGGTCGGCCTGCTGCTTGCCAGCCGCCCCAAGGCTGACAGAGAGGCCCTGTGGAGTCCGCATCTCAGCCCCCAGGGAGAGGAAGAGGATCGCCCACTTTCCCAGCCCCTGCTTGGTCGCAGGTCGCACCGATGCCAAGAGAACCCGGGTGGCCGGCAGCAGCCAACGCTCCAATGGCTCCAGGGTCGGCACACAGCCACGGAAGACTGGTCGCAACAGACGGGGGAGGGCATGCAAGACCTCCACCACACTCAGCTCTAAGCGAATCGTCCGTCGTCCATCCTTACCGACTTGGAAGAAACCCATTATCCTCCGAAGGTCTCGCTGCCAAGTCCCCACCGTCATCCGCCGAGGCTATCTCCAACTGTTCACCAAAGAGTGTCTCAAGTTCTGCGCCTCCCAGCAGGAGGCCGAGGAGAAGGCGCTGAACGAGGAGAAGGTGGCCTACGACTGCAGCCCCAACAAGAACATGTACCTGAATGTGGTCCTGAACACCCTCAAGAGACTGAAGGGCCTGACCCCCAGCTCCATGCCGGGCCTCAGCAGGGCCGCCCTGTACAGCCGCCTCCAGGAGTTCCTGCTCACCCAGGACCAGCTCAAGGAGAACGGCTACCCCTTCCCGCACCCCGAGCGGCCCGGAGGCGCCGTCCTCTTCACTGGCCAGGGGAAGGGGCCCGGCGACTCCTCCTGCAGGGTCTGCTGCCGTTGTGGCACCGACTACCTGGTGTCCTCCTCGGGCCGCTGTCTACGCGACCAGTTGTGTTATTATCACTGGGGGCGGGTCCGCTCCAGCCAAGTGGCTGGAGGCCGGGTTAGCCAGTACACCTGCTGTGCAGCTGCTCCTGGCTCAGTGGGCTGCCAGGTGGCGAAGCAGCACGTGTGGGACGGCCGCAAGGAGAGCCTCCATGGCTTCGTGAAGACCTTCAAGAAAGAGTTTTCCACAGACGCTTATCCAGGAATCTACGCCTTGGACTGTGAGATGTGCTACACCACGCATGGCCTGGAGCTGACCCGCGTCACCGTGGTGGACGCCGACATGCAAGTGGTGTACGACACCTTCGTCAAGCCCGACAACGAGATCGTGGACTACAACACCAGGTTTTCCGGAGTGACCGAGGCCGACGTCGCCAAGACGAGCGTCACGTTGCCCGAAGTCCAAGCCATCCTGCTGAGCTTTTTCAGCGCCCAAACCATCCTCATCGGGCACAGCCTGGAGAGCGATCTGCTGGCCCTCAAGCTGATCCACAGCACCGTGGTGGACACGGCCGTGCTCTTCCCGCACTACCTGGGTTTCCCCTACAAGCGTTCCCTCAGGAATCTCGCGGCCGACTACCTGGGACAGATCATCCAGGACAGCCAGGACGGCCACAACTCCAGCGAGGACGCAAACGCCTGCCTGCAGCTGGCGATGTGGAAGGTTCGACAGCGCGCCCAGATCCAGCCACGCCACCGGTCCGCCTCTCCCGCCGCCCTGGCCTGTCCTGAGCCCCAGGCCTCTTCCCAAACTGCCATCGATCCCGAGAGCTAGCCCTGTCCACCTCGCTGCAAAGCGAAAGAAACTGGAGCAGCCAGCGGCAGGAGAGGGCCAAAAGCCAAGACTAACCCCGACCCCGGACTCCCAGTCCCCCCGAGTCCCTGCCGCGGGCCGTCGTCCCTGTCCCCATCCCTCTGCCCCTCCCAGACCTCTGTCCTTCCACCAATGGGCTCCCCGAGGCCCCAGCCGCCACTCCCAGTCCCCGGAGACCCTGCCGCCGCCCCTGGCGCCTGTGCCCATCCCTCTGCCCCTCCCAGACCTCTGGCCTTCCACCACTAGCCTCCCCCAGCCCACCTGGACTTCCCCGGCCTCTGACAACAAGGCCAGCCCCCAGGCCCACCAGCCTCCTGATCGTCTTCGTTCTTGGGCCTCTTCCCCTTCTGTGGGGCTGTCTGAACCTCCCCTCCCCCACCCGATTTTTCCCCCGCCCCCGGGGCAGGCGCAGAATAAATGTCTCTATGAAGTTAAAAATTAAAAATAAAAAAAAAGCTAAAAACAACTCAAAGTCCTTTGCTTTTGAATGTGCGCTTACCTGGTTTTCTCTAGAGGCACCACTGTGAGGTGGCTCAAGCCCTTAGGCTCTGGAGTTAGACATCTGGGTTCCCATTCCAATTCCACCACTGACTAGCTTTGTCATATTGGACGCATAACCTTTTTGCGCTTCTACTTCTTGATCTTTCAAGTGTCATCAGAAGATAATTAGACACCCACACAATAGCAATGGGAGATTTTAACACCCCACCGTCAACATGAAACAGATCAACGAGACAGAAAGTTGAAAAGGATATCCAGGAACTGAACTTAGCTCTGCACCAAGCAGACCGAATAGACATCTACATTAACTCTCCACCCCAAATCAACAGAATATACATTCTTCTCAGC
This sequence comes from Pongo pygmaeus, assembly GCF_028885625.2. Taxonomy (NCBI): domain Eukaryota; kingdom Metazoa; phylum Chordata; class Mammalia; order Primates; family Hominidae; genus Pongo; species Pongo pygmaeus. Next base: position 55,182,655 of record NC_072380.2, read on the forward strand.
ACCACATCACACTTATTCCAAAACTGACCACATAGTTGGAAGGAAAGCACTCCTCCGCAAATGCAAAAGAACAGAAATTACAACCAACTGTCTCTCAGACCCCAGGGCAGTCAAACTGGACCTCAGGATGAAGAAACTCACTCAAAACCGCTCAACTACACGGAAACGGAGCAATCTGCTCCTGAGTGACTACTGGGTACATAGCGAAATGAAGACAGAATAAAGATGTTCTTTGAAACCAATGAGAACAAAGACACAACATACCAGAATCTCTGGGATACATTGAAAGCAGTGTGTAGAGGGAAACGTAGCATTAAATGCCCACAAGAGAAAGCAGGAAAGATCTAAAATGGACACCCTCACGTCCCAATTCAAAGAACCAGGGAAGCAAGAGCAAACACAATGCCTGAATCAGTCAGTCAACTTCCAACAGGGCTCCAAGAGAGAATGAACCACCATGCCTCTTTAAATCCACGTTTCTATTTGGAATCTTCAATGAGAGATGAGACACTAAGCAGCTAGTTTTGGTGGAATGGCTGATTTTGTCAATGTTTTCGGTGTGTGAGTGTGTGTGTGTGTGTATGTATAGATAACTAAATTAAACTGATAATCTGGATGCTTACATTTCCATTCATTTAATTTGTGTATGTGAGCCCACGCACACGTATATACACACACACTAACACTTCCAGAACACTGACTTAGTGAAGAACTGGATTTCCAGTGTGTCAGACAAATTTCAGAAAGCGCTGAAGAAGGGCATTTCTGATGGATTTCACCGTTCCTGGAATTTTACTTTCCTTTATAACTTCGAGTTCTTCTCTGGAGATTTAATAGATAAAAGTCTTTTGCAGTGCACGTTATTTCATTGTATTTTTATAATTTATTTAAATTGTCATTTTAAATTGACAGATAAAAATGATAGATATTTATGGTGTACAACATGATGTTTCATATATGTATACATTGTGGAATGACACAAAAATCAAGCTAATTAACACATTCGTTTCCTCACATACTGATTTTATGGTGATGAGAACATGTTTCAAATCTACTCTGATAGCACATTTCAAGTATACAGTACATAGTTACCCACTGTGGTTGCCGTGCTGTTCAACATATCTCTAGAACTATTCGTATCTGAAATTTTGTATCATTAGACTAACATCTCCCAATCCCTCCCCGGCCCCTGCCTCGGGTAAGCAGCGTTCTGCTCTCTACGACTCTGAGTTCCACTTTTTTACATTGCACATAGAAGTGAGATCGTGCAGTATTTGTATTTCTGTGTTTGCTTTTTAAAACTTTATGATGTATTGATGTATTTTTTCAGACAGTGTCGGAGTCTGTCACCAAGGCTGGAGTACAGTGACACAAACACGGCTCACCACGGCCTCCACCTCCCGGGGTCAAGAGATCCTCCCACTTCAGCCTCCTGAGTAGCTAGGACTACAGGCGTCCAACACCACACCTGGCTAATTTTTGTATTTTTTGTAGAGATGGTTGATCTCCAACTCCTGGGCTCAACTCTTCCTCCTCCCTTCTCCTCCCAAAGTCCTGGGATTACAGGCCTGAGCCACTGTGTCTGGCCTTTGCTTTATTTCACACAGTAGAACATCCTCTAGGCTCATTCATGTTGCTAATGATAAGATTTCTTTCTTTTTCAAGGCTGAATAGGATTCTATTGGATATATGTACCTATATAGATAGAGAGATAGATAGATAGACATTTATTATTATTGTTTTGGGGGGGATATGGTTTCGCTCGTGTTCCCCAGGCTGGAGTGCAGTAGCATGATTTCGGCTCACTACAACCTCTGCCTCCCAGGCTGAAGTGATTCTCCTGCCTCAGCTGAGATTAAAGGCATGTCCCATCATGTGCGGCCAATTTTGTGTTTCTAGGAGAGATGGGTTTTCACCATGTTGGCCAGGCTGGTCTCGAACTCCAACAATTCTACTTCAACTATTTATTGGATACAAATATTTATGTGTGAGAAACAAGATTTTCAAGAGTGAAAGATTTAAAAACGACTTAATTGTACATCAGTAAGAGGCTGGCTAACTAAATCAGAGTACGTTCATCCTTACAGAAGAATACTATGCAGCTAGAACAAAACCAAATGGAGGAAACTCTTCCAAATGGTAACTTGGAATGATGTTCAAGACTTATTGTAAAATAAGTTTACAGTAAGGTGTAAGGTACCTTATGGCAAAATTCTCTCAGAAATGTGTGTGTGTGGATTTCAAGTCATCCCAGTCCTAGAACATTGTGCTCTTTAGAGATGCCATACCTGTCTTTCCCTTTGTAATATCAAAGCAGTAATATCTTCTCTGGAGGCTTGTTGGGTGAATTGAATGGAAGAAAGTTAAGGAGGTACCAGAACCATTGCTGTTTCCCCTCCGTAGCCCTGCCACCCACTAAAGAAAGTTGGATGAGATTACTTAATGATTTCCCATTAAGTTGTATTTCCAAATATCATGATTACCATTTGAATGTAGTTGGTATGGAGCTTCGTGAGTGTGTGCTTCGTTTATTATGCATCACGTTCAGCTCCTTGTTATTTGCCTCCTAGTTATCATAGTAAAACTCTACTCCTCTACTCCGAGGAGCCCCTACCATCCGTATCGTCACTTTCCGGCCCAGCACTCTTCATGCTCGTTCGTTTAAAGCATTCTACATTGGGCAAATGAATCTTGGAAGGCAAAAGCTACTGAATTTAGCGAGTTTGTGGAGGCGTTCCCACCGATCAGCCAGGTGGAGTTCCACACACCCAATGACTGCACAACTCCTATAAGGCAGCAATATGCTGCAAACCCAGACGGCCACTCTTCTCACCCCTCGTCCCTTTGCTGTTCTGGATAATGAGGTCAATAGTCACCTAGGCAACTTGCAAAACTAACTGAAATGGAGAAAGGCCTTCCGGCTGGTGACTAGCCGAGGTCCACCTGGCCCCAATAAGCTGCTGAACAAGAAGGGCTGCCAGAAATTTCCCCCTAGGGAATTTGGTGGAGACGAAGACCTGCTCACTGGACAACGGTTCCTCCCAGGATACCCCCAAGCTGAAGAAGCGGGCTCTGAGCCACCCCCTTTCACCCTCCTTTTCCCCACCCTGGCCTGCTGAAGGTGCGCGTCAGGATGCGGACTACTGAGCCCTAAAGAAATAAGTCCTTCCACTTTGACCCCACGGAGGATTGCCTGTGCGGATCTTCAACGAGTCTACCAGTGTCTAGACACGGGAGCAGTTCTGTCTGGCACAGCAGCTCCCTCAAGGAAGACAAGAGTGAGGAGAAAGGAAACTCAAGTCTGACCATTCTGTCCTGGGAGACAAGAGGAGGATCTCATCTCTCATCTTTCCAAGCAAGGCAACGAGACTTTCTCTCATCTTTCCAAGCAAGGCAAGGAGACTTTTTCTCATGAGGAAACAAAAAGAAGTTGGAAGGAACGAAACCAGCCTGGAAGGTGAATTCCTAAGGATTGCCCATTGAAACTGACAAAATGGCCCTTGTTTGACGAGAGGAATGAGCAGAGCATTGATGTGGTCAAAAAGGACTCGAGTGAGACTTTCCCAGCAGGTTTCTACCAAAGCTTTGTCTAAGTTTCGCAAAACACTCTCCTAATAAGCAGATGTTTGGCTCTTCAGAAAGTCAACATGCAAAATGCCTTGAGCGTCCCATAACACTGATGCCATGATGTTGCCTTTGGTCTGCCCTCCTTTTCCTTTGACTGGACCACTGCCATCTCTTGGTAGCCATCGCTTTGATGACGCTTTGTCTTCAGGATCATATTGGCAAAGCCATGTTCCAAATTCCGGTTACAATTTGTCAAACAGGTGCCCCAGGATCGTGATCCCTCCTGTTGAAAATTTCCACTGATAGCTCTCGTCGTCACTGCAGCTGATCTGGGCACAATGGTTTTCACAGCCACTGCAGGATTCATCTTCCACATCTTCTCATCTCTTCTTGAAACAAGCCATACCTCCGTAAAGAGTTGATTTCTTTGGGCTAGTGTCCTTAGAAGCTTTTCTTCAAACATCAATGATTTCTTCATTCTTCCACCCAAGCTTCACCGTCAATTGGATGTTTGCACTTGCTGCAATTTTAGCGGAATTCAAGTTGCACTGATAGGAGGCCTTTTCAGTGGATGTCTCATCCTTCTTAGTGCCTCCAATGAGATCCAGTTCAGAAAGGTTGTAAGAAGTTAGTACATGTTTATTTTAGTGAAAACGAATTGAAATCCATGCATAGATTTCTCACCATGTACATTTTCTATGAACTTTCGGAAGACCCCCTGTACTGAATATTGCCCAAATCCTGGGAGAGAAGTGGATGCGGTCCACTTCCTGTCTTCAGTTTGCCCACAGTGGAGGAGTGCACAGAGCAGGGAAAGGCAGCCCCAGAGAGAGGCATGCCCTCCAGCATGCAGCAGACTGCTGGCCCAGTCCTGGCTCCATGGGTTGCTGTGTGGGCCCAGCAAGCTGACCAACCTCCCTGAACCTTAATTTAATCCTAGGTAGCCCAATTCCACTCGCTATTATAGGACTGCTGTGCAGGGACAGTCAATTAACTTAAGAAAAGGAACCTAGCTCCAAGGTTGGCAACCGGGAATTCCAGTTGATTCCATGGGCGGACCCCCTGAGGAATTCCCAAGCTGAAGTCTCGTGGAAGATGAGGTTCAGTGTGACTAGACTGAAGCACCAATCCAATGAAGGGGAAGTCCCACCCACTCTGCCCTGTGCCTGTATAAAGGTGAGGCGGGGCGGCCGCGCCACTCATTGAAGCCGCCAGTTGGGAGAGGAGCAGAGCCAGGCCGGTGCTCCCGAAGGCAGCAAGATGTTGCGAGCCACAGCTCCCTGCTGGTTCCCACCTGCATACCCAGAAGCTAAGAAGGTGGCCGAGGAGGCGGCCCACGAGGCAAGCCGCCATTTGGGAGAGGAGCAGAGCCAGGTCGGTGTTCCCGAAGGCAGCAAGATGTTGCGAGCCACAGCTCCCTGCTGGTTCCCACCTGCATGCCCAGAAGCCAAGAAGGTGGCCGAGGAGGCGGCCCTCGAGGCAAGCCGCCAGTTGGGAGAGGAGCAGAGCCAGGCCGGTGCTCCCGAAGGCAGCAAGATGTTGCGAGCCACAGCTCCCTGCTGGTTCCCACCTGCATACCCAGAAGCTAAGAAGGTGGCCGAGGAGGCGCCCCACGAGGCAAGCCGCCATTTGGGAGTGGAGCAGAGCCAGGTCGGTGTTCCCGAAGGCAGCAAGATGTTGCGAGCCACAGCTCCCTGCTGGTTCCCTCCTGCATACCCAGAAGCCAAGAAGGTGGCCGAGGAGGCGGCCCTCGAGGCTCCAGAATTCCCACTGCCCTCTCATCAGCCTGCCCAGAGCTTCGGGCTCTGCGTGCCCCAGATGCACAACCAGGCCTCAGCACTCGTGGACTTCCGGGCGGAGCCCCAGAATAGGGGTCCGGCGGTGCCCCCAGCGTGGCCCAAGATGGCGACGGAGGCGTGGTACTTCCCCGCGCAGAGGGGGTCGGCCTGCTGCTTGCCAGCCGCCCCAAGGCTGACAGAGAGGCCCTGTGGAGTCCGCATCTCAGCCCCCAGGGAGAGGAAGAGGATCGCCCACTTTCCCAGCCCCTGCTTGGTCGCAGGTCGCACCGATGCCAAGAGAACCCGGGTGGCCGGCAGCAGCCAACGCTCCAATGGCTCCAGGGTCGGCACACAGCCACGGAAGACTGGTCGCAACAGACGGGGGAGGGCATGCAAGACCTCCACCACACTCAGCTCTAAGCGAATCGTCCGTCGTCCATCCTTACCGACTTGGAAGAAACCCATTATCCTCCGAAGGTCTCGCTGCCAAGTCCCCACCGTCATCCGCCGAGGCTATCTCCAACTGTTCACCAAAGAGTGTCTCAAGTTCTGCGCCTCCCAGCAGGAGGCCGAGGAGAAGGCGCTGAACGAGGAGAAGGTGGCCTACGACTGCAGCCCCAACAAGAACATGTACCTGAATGTGGTCCTGAACACCCTCAAGAGACTGAAGGGCCTGACCCCCAGCTCCATGCCGGGCCTCAGCAGGGCCGCCCTGTACAGCCGCCTCCAGGAATTCCTGCTCACCCAGGACCAGCTCAAGGAGAACGGCTACCCCTTCCCGCACCCCGAGCGGCCCGGAGGCGCCGTCCTCTTCACTGGCCAGGGGAAGGGGCCCGGCGACTCCTCCTGCAGGGTCTGCTGCCGTTGTGGCACCGACTACCTGGTGTCCTCCTCGGGCCGCTGTCTACGCGACCAGTTGTGTTATTATCACTGGGGGCGGGTCCGCTCCAGCCAAGTGGCTGGAGGCCGGGTTAGCCAGTACACCTGCTGTGCAGCTGCTCCTGGCTCAGTGGGCTGCCAGGTGGCAAAGCAGCACGTGCGGGACGGCCGCAAGGAGAGCCTCCATGGCTTCGTGAAGACCTTCAAGAAAGAGTTTTCCACAGACGCTTATCCAGGAATCTACGCCTTGGACTGTGAGATGTGCTACACCACGCATGGCCTGGAGCTGACCCGCGTCACCGTGGTGGACGCCGACATGCAAGTGGTGTACGACACCTTCGTCAAGCCCGACAACGAGATCGTGGACTACAACACCAGGTTTTCCGGAGTGACCGAGGCCGACGTCGCCAAGACGAGCGTCACGTTGCCCGAAGTCCAAGCCATCCTGCTGAGCTTTTCCAGCGCCCAAACCATCCTCATCGGGCACAGCCTGGAGAGCGATCTGCTGGCCCTCAAGCTGATCCACAGCACCGTGGTGGACACGGCCGTGCTCTTCCCGCACTACCTGGGTTTCCCCTACAAGCGTTCCCTCAGGAATCTCGCGGCCGACTACCTGGGACAGATCATCCAGGACAGCCAGGACGGCCACAACTCCAGCGAGGACGCAAACGCCTGCCTGCAGCTGGCGATGTGGAAGGTTCGACAGCGCGCCCAGATCCAGCCACGCCACCGGTCCGCCTCTCCCGCCGCCCTGGCCTGTCCTGAGCCCCAGGCCTCTTCCCAAACTGCCATCGATCCCGAGAGCTAGCCCTGTCCACCTCGCCGCAAAGCGAAAGAAACTGGAGCAGCCAGCGGCAGGAGAGGGCCAAAAGCCAAGACTAACCCCGACCCCGGACTCCCAGTCCCCCGGAGTCCCTGCCGCGGGCCGTCGTCCCTGTCCCCATCCCTCTGCCCCTCCCAGACCTCTGTCCTTCCACCAATGGGCTCCCCGAGGCCCCAGCCGCCACTCCCAGTCCCCGGAGACCCTGCCGCCGCCCCTGGCGCCTGTGCCCATCCCTCTGCCCCTCCCAGACCTCTGGCCTTCCACCACTAGCCTCCCCCAGCCCACCTGGACTTCCCCGGCCTCTGACAACAAGGCCAGCCCCCAGGCCCACCAGCCTCCTGATCGTCTTCGTTCTTGGGCCTCTTCCCCTTCTGTGGGGCTGTCTGAACCTCCCCTCCCCCACCCGATTTTTCCCCCGCCCCCGGGGCAGGCGCAGAATAAATGTCTGTATGAAGTTAAAAATTAAAAATAAAAAAAAAAGCTAAAAACAACTCAAAGTCCTTTGCTTTTGAATGTGCGCTTACCTGGTTTTCTCTAGAGGCACCACTGTGAGGTGGCTCAAGCCCTTAGGCTCTGGAGTTAGACATCTGGGTTCCCATTCCAATTCCACCACTGACTAGCTTTGTCATATTGGACGCATAACCTTTTTGCGCTTCTACTTCTTGATCTTTCAAGTGTCATCAGAAGATAATTAGACACCCACACAATAGCAATGGGAGATTTTAACACCCCACCGTCAACATGAAACAGATCAACGAGACAGAAAGTTGAAAAGGATATCCAGGAACTGAACTTAGCTCTGCACCAAGCAGACCGAATAGACATCTACATTAACTCTCCACCCCAAATCAACAGAATATACATTCTTCTCAGCACCACATCACACTTATTCCAAAACTGACCACATAGTTGGAAGGAAAGCACTCCTCCGCAAATGCAAAAGAACAGAAATTACAACCAACTGTCTCTCAGACCCCAGGGCAGTCAAACTGGACCTCAGGATGAAGAAACTCACTCAAAACCGCTCAACTACACGGAAACGGAGCAATCTGCTCCTGAGTGACTACTGGGTACATAGCGAAATGAAGACAGAATAAAGATGTTCTTTGAAACCAATGAGAACAAAGACACAACATACCAGAATCTCTGGGATACATTGAAAGCAGTGTGTAGAGGGAAACGTAGCATTAAATGCCCACAAGAGAAAGCAGGAAAGATCTAAAATGGACACCCTCACGTCCCAATTCAAAGAACCAGGGAAGCAAGAGCAAACACAATGCCTGAATCAGTCAGTCAACTTCCAACAGGGCTCCAAGAGAGAATGAACCACCATGCCTCTTTAAATCCACGTTTCTATTTGGAATCTTCAATGAGAGATGAGACACTAAGCAGCTAGTTTTGGTGGAATGGCTGATTTTGTCAATGTTTTCGGTGTGTGAGTGTGTGTGTGTGTGTATGTATAGATAACTAAATTAAACTGATAATCTGGATGCTTACATTTCCATTCATTTAATTTGTGTATGTGAGCCCACGCACACGTATATACACACACACTAACACTTCCAGAACACTGACTTAGTGAAGAACTGGATTTCCAGTGTGTCAGACAAATTTCAGAAAGCGCTGAAGAAGGGCATTTCTGATGGATTTCACCGTTCCTGGAATTTTATTTTCCTTTATAACTTAGAGTTCTTCTCTGGAGATTTAATAGATAAAAGTCTTTTGCAGTGTACGTTATTTCATTTTATTTTTATAATTTATTTAAATTGTCATTTTAAATTGACAGATAAAAATGATATATATTTATGGTGTACAACATGATGTTTCATATATGTATACATTGTGGAATGACACAAAAATCAAGCTAATTAACACATTCGTTTCCTCACATACTGATTTTATGGTGATGAGAACATGTTTCAAATCTACTCTGATAGCACATTTCAAGTATACACTACATAGTTACCCACTGTGGTTGCCGTGCTGTTCAACATATCTCTAGAACTATTCGTATCTGAAATTTTGTATCATTAGACTAGCATCTCCCAATCCCTCCCCGGCCCCTGCCTCGGGTAAGCAGCGTTCTGCTCTCTACGACTCTGAGTTCCACTTTTTTACATTGCACATAGAAGTGAGATCGTGCAGTATTTGTATTTCTGTGTTTGCTTTTTAAAACTTTATGATGTATTGATGTATTTTTTCAGACAGTGTCGGAGTCTGTCACCAAGGCTGGAGAACAGTGACACAAACACGGCTCACCACGGCCTCCACCTCCCGGGGTCAAGAGATCCTCCCACTTCAGCCTCCTGAGTAGCTAGGACTACAGGCGTCCAACACCACACCTGGCTAATTTTTGTATTTTTTGTAGAGATGGTTGATCTCCAACTCCTGGGCTCAACTCTTCCTCCTCCCTTCTCCTCCCAAAGTCCTGGGATTACAGGCCTGAGCCACTGTGTCTGGCCTTTGCTTTATTTCACACAGTAGAACATCCTCTAGGCTCATTCATGTTGCTAATGATAAGATTTCTTTCTTTTTCAAGGCTGAATAGGATTCTATTGGATATATGTACCTATATAGATAGAGAGATAGATAGATAGATATTTATTATTATTGTTTTGGGGGGGATATGGTTTCGCTCGTGTTCCCCAGGCTGGAGTGCAGTGGCATGATTTCGGCTCACTACAACCTCTGCCTCCCAGGCTGAAGTGATTCTCCTGCCTCAGCTGAGATTAAAGGCATGTCCCATCATGTGCGGCCAATTTTGTGTTTCTAGGAGAGATGGGTTTTCACCATGTTGGCCAGGCTGGTCTCGAACTCCAACAATTCTACTTCAACTATTTATTGGATACAAATATTTATGTGTGAGAAACAAGATTTTCAAGAGTGAAAGATTTAAAAACGACTTAATTGTACATCAGTAAGAGGCTGGCTAACTAAATCAGAGTACGTTCATCCTTACAGAAGAATACTATGCAGCTAGAACAAAACCAAATGGAGGAAACTCTTCCAAATGGTAACTTGGAATGATGTTCAAGACTTATTGTAAAATAAGTTTACAGTAAGGTGTAAGGTACCTTATGGCAAAATTCTCTCAGAAATGTGTGTGTGTGGATTTCAAGTCATCCCAGTCCTAGAACATTGTGCTCTTTAGAGATGCCATACCTGTCTTTCCCTTTGTAATATCAAAGCAGTAATATCTTCTCTGGAGGCTTGTTGGGTGAATTGAATGGAAGAAAGTTAAGGAGGTACCAGAACCATTGCTGTTTCCCCTCCGTAGCCCTGCCACCCACTAAAGAAAGTTGGATGAGATTACTTAATGATTTCCCATTAAGTTGTATTTCCAAATATCATGATTACCATTTGAATGTAGTTGGTATGGAGCTTCGTGAGTGTGTGCTTCGTTTATTATGCATCACGTTCAGCTCCTTGTTATTTGCCTCCTAGTTATCATAGTAAAACTCTACTCCTCTACTCCGAGGAGCCCCTACCATCCGTATCGTCACTTTCCGGCCCAGCACTCTTCATGCTCGTTCGTTTAAAGCATTCTACATTGGGCAAATGAATCTTGGAAGGCAAAAGCTACTGAATTTAGCGAGTTTGTGGAGGCGTTCCCACCGATCAGCCAGGTGGAGTTCCACACACCCGATGACTGCACAACTCCTATAAGGCAGCAATATGCTGCAAACCCAGACGGCCACTCTTCTCACCCCTCGTCCCTTTGCTGTTCTGGATAATGAGGTCAATAGTCACCTAGGCAACTTGCAAAACTAACTGAAATGGAGAAAGGCCTTCCGGCTGGTGACTAGCCGAGGTCCACCTGGCCCCAATAAGCTGCTGAACAAGAAGGGCTGCCAGAACTTTCCCCCTAGGGAATTTGGTGGAGACGAAGACCTGCTCACTGGACAACGGTTCCTCCCAGGATACCCCCAAGCTGAAGAAGCGGGCTCTGAGCCACCCCCTTTCACCCTCCTTTTCCCCACCCTGGCCTGCTGAAGGTGCGCGTCAGGATGTGGACTACTGAGCCCTAAAGAAATAAGTCCTTCCACTTTGACCCCACGGAGGATTGCCTGTGCGGATCTTCAACGAGTCTACCAGTGTCTAGACACGGGAGCAGTTCTGTCTGGCACAGCAGCTCCCTCAAGGAAGACAAGAGTGAGGAGAAAGGAAACTCAAGTCTGACCATTCTGTCCTGGGAGACAAGAGGAGGATCTCATCTCTCATCTTTCCAAGCAAGGCAACGAGACTTTCTCTCATCTTTCCAAGCAAGGCAAGGAGACTTTTTCTCATGAGGAAACAAAAAGAAGTTGGAAGGAACGAAACCAGCCTGGAAGGTGAATTCCTAAGGATTGCCCATTGAAACTGACAAAATGGCCCTTGTTTGACGAGAGGAATGAGCAGAGCATTGATGTGGTCAAAAAGGACTCGAGTGAGACTTTCCCAGCATGTTTCTACCAAAGCTTTGTCTAAGTTTCGCAAAACACTCTCCTAATAAGCAGATGTTTGGCTCTTCAGAAAGTCAACATGCAAAATGCCTTGAGCGTCCCATAACACTGATGCCATGATGTTGCCTTTGGTCTGCCCTCCTTTTCCTTTGACTGGACCACTGCCATCTCTTGGTAGCCATCGCTTTGATGACGCTTTGTCTTCAGGATCATATTGGCAAAGCCATGTTCCAAATTCCGGTTACAATTTGTCAAACAGGTGCCCCAGGATCGTGATCCCTCCTGTTGAAAATTTCCACTGATAGCTCTCGTCGTCACTGCAGCTGATCTGGGCACAATGGTTTTCACAGCCACTGCAGGATTCATCTTCCACATCTTCTCATCTCTTCTTGAAACAAGCCATACCTCCGTAAAGAGTTGATTTCTTTGGGCTAGTGTCCTTAGAAGCTTTTCTTCAAACATCAATGATTTCTTCATTCTTCCACCCAAGCTTCACCGTCAATTGGATGTTTGCTCTTGCTGCAATTTTAGCGGAATTCAAGTTGCACTGATAGGAGGCCTTTTCAGTGGATGTCTCATCCTTCTTAGTGCCTCCAATGAGATCCAGTTCAGAAAGGTTGTAAGAAGTTAGTACATGTTTATTTTAGTGAAAACGAATTGAAATCCATGCATAGATTTCTCACCATGTACATTTTCTATGAACTTTCGGAAGACCCCCTGTACTGAATATTGCCCAAATCCTGGGAGAGAAGTGGATGCGGTCCACTTCCTGTCTTCAGTTTGCCCACAGTGGAGGAGTGCACAGAGCAGGGAAAGGCAGCCCCAGAGAGAGGCATGCCCTCCAGCATGCAGCAGACTGCTGGCCCAGTCCTGGCTCCATGGGTTGCTGTGTGGGCCCAGCAAGCTGACCAACCTCCCTGAACCTTAATTTAATCCTAGGTAGCCCAATTCCACTCGCTATTATAGGACTGCTGTGCAGGGACAGTCAATTAACTTAAGAAAAGGAACCTAGCTCCAAGGTTGGCAACCGGGAATTCCAGTTGATTCCATGGGCGGACCCCCTGAGGAATTCCCAAGCTGAAGTCTCGTGGAAGATGAGGTTCAGTGTGACTAGACTGAAGCACCAATCCAATGAAGGGGAAGTCCCACCCACTCTGCCCTGTGCCTGTATAAAGGTGAGGCGGGGCGGCCGCGCCACTCATTGAAGCCGCCAGTTGGGAGAGGAGCAGAGCCAGGCCGGTGCTCCCGAAGGCAGCAAGATGTTGCGAGCCACAGCTCCCTGCTGGTTCCCACCTGCATACCCAGAAGCTAAGAAGGTGGCCGAGGAGGCGCCCCACGAGGCAAGCCGCCATTTGGGAGTGGAGCAGAGCCAGGTCGGTGTTCCCGAAGGCAGCAAGATGTTGCGAGCCACAGCTCCCTGCTGGTTCCCTCCTGCTTACCCAGAAGCCAAGAAGGTGGCCGAGGAGGCGGCCCTCGAGGCTCCAGAATTCCCACTGCCCTCTCATCAGCCTGCCCAGAGCTTCGGGCTCTGCGTGCCCCAGATGCACAACCAGGCCTCAGCACTCATGGACATCCGGGCGGAGCCCCAGAATAGGGGTCCGGCGGTGCCCCCAGCGTGGCCCAAGATGGCGACGGAGGCGTGGTACTTCCCCGCGCAGAGGGGGTCGGCCTGCTGCTTGCCAGCCGCCCCAAGGCTGACAGAGAGGCCCTGTGGAGTCCGCATCTCAGCCCTCAGGGAGAGGAAGAGGATCGCCCACTTTCCCAGCCCCTGCTTGGTCGCAGGTCGCACCGATGCCAAGAGAACCCGGGTGGCCGGCAGCAGCCAACGCTCCAATGGCTCCAGGGTCAGCACACAGCCACGGAAGACTGGTCGCAACAGACGGGGGAGGGCATGCAAGACCTCCACCACACTCAGCTCTAAGCGAATCGTCCGTCGTCCATCCTTACCGACTTGGAAGAAACCCATTATCCTCCGAAGGTCTCGCTGCCAAGTCCCCACCGTCATCCGCCGAGGCTATCTCCAACTGTTCACCAAAGAGTGTCTCAAGTTCTGCGCCTCCCAGCAGGAGGCCGAGTAGAAGGCGCTGAACGAGGAGAAGGTGGCCTACGACTGCAGCCCCAACAAGAACATGTACCTGAATGTGGTCCTGAACACCCTCAAGAGACTGAAGGGCCTGACCCCCAGCTCCATGCCGGGCCTCAGCAGGGCCGCCCTGTACAGCCGCCTCCAGGAGTTCCTGCTCACCCAGGACCAGCTCAAGGAGAACGGCTACCCCTTCCCGCACCCCGAGCGGCCCGGAGGCGCCGTCCTCTTCACTGGCCAGGGGAAGGGGCCCGGCGACTCCTCCTGCAGGGTCTGCTGCCGTTGTGGCACCGACTACCTGGTGTCCTCCTCGGGCCGCTGTCTACGCGACCAGTTGTGTTATTATCACTGGGGGCGGGTCCGCTCCAGCCAAGTGGCTGGAGGCCGGGTTAGCCAGTACACCTGCTGTGCAGCTGCTCCTGGCTCAGTGGGCTGCCAGGTGGCGAAGCAGCACGTGCGGGATGGCCGCAAGGAGAGCCTCCATGGCTTCGTGAAGACCTTCAAGAAAGAGTTTTCCACAGACGCTTATCCAGGAATCTACGCCTTGGACTGTGAGATGTGCTACACCACGCATGGCCTGGAGCTGACCCGCGTCACCGTGGTGGACGCCGACATGCAAGTGGTGTACGACACCTTCGTCAAGCCCGACAACGAGATCGTGGACTACAACACCAGGTTTTCCGGAGTGACCGAGGCCGACGTCGCCAAGACGAGCGTCACGTTGCCCGAAGTCCAAGCCATCCTGCTGAGCTTTTTCAGCGCCCAAACCATCCTCATCGGGCACAGCCTGGAGAGCGATCTGCTGGCCCTCAAGCTGATCCACAGCACCGTGGTGGACACGGCCGTGCTCTTCCCGCACTACCTGGGTTTCCCCTACAAGCGTTCCCTCAGGAATCTCGCGGCCGACTACCTGGGACAGATCATCCAGGACAGCCAGGACGGCCACAACTCCAGCGAGGACGCAAACGCCTGCCTGCAGCTGGCGATGTGGAAGGTTCGACAGCGCGCCCAGATCCAGCCACGCCACCGGTCCGCCTCTCCCGCCGCCCTGGCCTGTCCTGAGCCCCAGGCCTCTTCCCAAACTGCCATCGATCCCGAGAGCTAGCCCTGTCCACCTCGCCGCAAAGCGAAAGAAACTGGAGCAGCCGGCGGCAGGAGAGGGCCAAAAGCCAAGACTAACCCCGACCCCGGACTCCCAGTCCCCCGGAGTCCCTGCCGCGGGCCGTCGTCCCTGTCCCCATCCCTCTGCCCCTCCCAGACCTCTGTCCTTCCACCAATGGGCTCCCCGAGGCCCCAGCCGCCACTCCCAGTCCCCGGAGACCCTGCCGCCGCCCCTGGCGCCTGTGCCCATCCCTCTGCCCCTCCCAGACCTCTGGCCTTCCACCACTAGCCTCCCCCAGCCCACCTGGACTTCCCCGGCCTCTGACAACAAGGCCAGCCCCCAGGCCCACCAGCCTCCTGATCGTCTTCGTTCTTGGGCCTCTTCCCCTTCTGTGGGGCTGTCTGAACCTCCCCTCCCCCACCCGATTTTTCCCCCGCCCCCGGGGCAGGCGCAGAATAAATGTCTGTATGAAGTTAAAAATTAAAAATAAAAAAAAAGCTAAAAACAACTCAAAGTCCTTTGCTTTTGAATGTGCGCTTACCTGGTTTTCTCTAGAGGCACCACTGTGAGGTGGCTCAAGCCCTTAGGCTCTGGAGTTAGACATCTGGGTTCCCATTCCAATTCCACCACTGACTAGCTTTGTCATATTGGACGCATAACCTTTTTGCGCTTCTACTTCTTGATCTTTCAAGTGTCATCAGAAGATAATTAGACACCCACACAATAGCAATGGGAGATTTTAACACCCCACCGTCAACATGAAACAGATCAACGAGACAGAAAGTTGAAAAGGATATCCAGGAACTGAACTTAGCTCTGCACCAAGCAGACCAATAGACATCTACATTAACTCTCCACCCCAAATCAACAGAATATACATTCTTCTCAGCACCACATCACACTTATTCCAAAACTGACCACATAGTTGGAAGGAAAGCACTCCTCCGCAAATGCAAAAGAACAGAAATTACAACCAACTGTCTCTCAGACCCCAGGGCAGTCAAACTGGACCTCAGGATGAAGAAACTCACTCAAAACCGCTCAACTACACGGAAACGGAGCAATCTGCTCCTGAGTGACTACTGGGTACATAGCGAAATGAAGACAGAATAAAGATGTTCTTTGAAATCAATGAGAACAAAGACACAACATACCAGAATCTCTGGGATACATTGAAAGCAGTGTGTAGAGGGAAACGTAGCATTAAATGCCCACAAGAGAAAGCAGGAAAGATCTAAAATGGACACCCTCACGTCCCAATTCAAAGAACCAGGGAAGCAAGAGCAAACACAATGCCTGAATCAGTCAGTCAACTTCCAACAGGGCTCCAAGAGAGAATGAACCACCATGCCTCTTTAAATCCACGTTTCTATTTGGAATCTTCAATGAGAGATGAGACACTAAGCAGCTAGTTTTGGTGGAATGGCTGATTTTGTCAATGTTTTCGGTGTGTGAGTGTGTGTGTGTGTGTGTATGTATAGATAACTAAATTAAACGGATAATCTGGATGCTTACATTTCCATTCATTTAATTTGTGTATGTGAGCCCACGCACACGTATATACACACACACTAACACTTCCAGAACACTGACTTAGTGAAGAACTGGATTTCCAGTGTGTCAGACAAATTTCAGAAAGCGCTGAAGAAGGGCATTTCTGATGGATTTCACCGTTCCTGGAATTTTATTTTCCTTTATAACTTAGAGTTCTTCTCTGGAGATTTAATAGATAAAAGTCTTTTGCAGTGTACGTTATTTCATTTTATTTTTATAATTTATTTAAATTGTCATTTTAAATTGACAGATAAAAATGATATATATTTATGGTGTACAACATGATGTTTCATTTATGTATACATTGTGGAATGACACAAAAATCAAGCTAATGAACACATTCGTTTCCTCACATACTGATTTTATGGTGATGAGAACATGTTTCAAATCTACTCTGATAGCACATTTCAAGTATACAGTACATAGTTACCCACTGTGGTTGCCGTGCTGTTCAACATATCTCTAGAACTATTCGTATCTGAAATTTTGTATCATTAGACTAACATCTCCCAATCCCTCCCCGGCCCCTGCCTCGGGTAAGCAGCGTTCTGCTCTCTACGACTCTGAGTTCCACTTTTTTACATTGCACATAGAAGTGAGATCGTGCAGTATTTGTATTTCTGTGTTTGCTTTTTAAAACTTTATGATGTATTGATGTATTTTTTCAGACAGTGTCGGAGTCTGTCACCAAGGCTGGAGTACAGTGACACAAACACGGCTCACCACGGCCTCCACCTCCCGGGGTCAAGAGATCCTCCCACTTCAGCCTCCTGAGTAGCTAGGACTACAGGCGTCCAACACCACACCTGGCTAATTTTTGTATTTTTTGTAGAGATGGTTGATCTCCAACTCCTGGGCTCAACTCTTCCTCCTCCCTTCTCCTCCCAAAGTCCTGGGATTACAGGCCTGAGCCACTGTGTCTGGCCTTTGCTTTATTTCACACAGTAGAACATCCTCTAGGCTCATTCATGTTGCTAATGATAAGATTTCTTTCTTTTTCAAGGCTGAATAGGATTCTATTGGATATATGTACCTATATAGATAGAGAGATAGATAGATAGATATTTATTATTATTGTTTTGGGGGGGATATGGTTTCGCTCGTGTTCCCCAGGCTGGAGTGCAGTGGCATGATTTCGGCTCACTACAACCTCTGCCTCCCAGGCTGAAGTGATTCTCCTGCCTCAGCTGAGATTAAAGGCATGTCCCATCATGTGCGGCCAATTTTGTGTTTCTAGGAGAGATGGGTTTTCACCATGTTGGCCAGGCTGGTCTCGAACTCCAACAATTCTACTTCAACTATTTATTGGATACAAATATTTATGTGTGAGAAACAAGATTTTCAAGAGTGAAAGATTTAAAAACGACTTAATTGTACATCAGTAAGAGGCTGGCTAACTAAATCAGAGTACGTTCATCCTTACAGAAGAATACTATGCAGCTAGAACAAAACCAAATGGAGGAAACTCTTCCAAATGGTAACTTGGAATGATGTTCAAGACTTATTGTAAAATAAGTTTACAGTAAGGTGTAAGGTACATTATGGCAAAATTCTCTCAGAAATGTGTGTGTGTGGATTTCAAGTCATCCCAGTCCTAGAACATTGTGCTCTTTAGAGATGCCATACCTGTCTTTCCCTTTGTAATATCAAAGCAGTAATATCTTCTCTGGAGGCTTGTTGGGTGAATTGAATGGAAGAAAGTTAAGGAGGTACCAGAACCATTGCTGTTTCCCCTCCGTAGCCCTGCCACCCACTAAAGAAAGTTGGATGAGATTACTTAATGATTTCCCATTAAGTTGTATTTCCAAATATCATGATTACCATTTGAATGTAGTTGGTATGGAGCTTCGTGAGTGTGTGCTTCGTTTATTATGCATCACGTTCAGCTCCTTGTTATTTGCCTCCTAGTTATCATAGTAAAACTCTACTCCTCTACTCCGAGGAGCCCCTACCATCCGTATCGTCACTTTCCGGCCCAGCACTCTTCATGCTCGTTCGTTTAAAGCATTCTACATTGGGCAAATGAATCTTGGAAGGCAAAAGCTACTGAATTTAGCGAGTTTGTGGAGGCGTTCCCACCGATCAGCCAGGTGGAGTTCCACACACCCGATGACTGCACAACTCCTATAAGGCAGCAATATGCTGCAAACCCAGACGGCCACTCTTCTCACCCCTCGTCCCTTTGCTGTTCTGGATAATGAGGTCAATAGTCACCTAGGCAACTTGCAAAACTAACTGAAATGGAGAAAGGCCTTCCGGCTGGTGACTAGCCGAGGTCCACCTGGCCCCAATAAGCTGCTGAACAAGAAGGGCTGCCAGAAATTTCCCCCTAGGGAATTTGGTGGAGACGAAGACCTGCTCACTGGACAACGGTTCCTCCCAGGATACCCCCAAGCTGAAGAAGCGGGCTCTGAGCCACCCCCTTTCACCCTCCTTTTCCCCACCCTGGCCTGCTGAAGGTGCGCGTCAGGATGCGGACTACTGAGCCCTAAAGAAATAAGTCCTTCCACTTTGACCCCACGGAGGATTGCCTGTGCGGATCTTCAACGAGTCTACCAGTGTCTAGACACGGGAGCAGTTCTGTCTGGCACAGCAGCTCCCTCAAGGAAGACAAGAGTGAGGAGAAAGGAAACTCAAGTCTGACCATTCTGTCCTGGGAGACAAGAGGAGGATCTCATCTCTCATCTTTCCAAGCAAGGCAACGAGACTTTCTCTCATCTTTCCAAGCAAGGCAAGGAGACTTTTTCTCATGAGGAAACAAAAAGAAGTTGGAAGGAACGAAACCAGCCTGGAAGGTGAATTCCTAAGGATTGCCCATTGAAACTGACAAAATGGCCCTTGTTTGACGAGAGGAATGAGCAGAGCATTGATGTGGTCAAAAAGGACTCGAGTGAGACTTTCCCAGCATGTTTCTACCAAAGCTTTGTCTAAGTTTCGCAAAACACTCTCCTAATAAGCAGATGTTTGGCTCTTCAGAAAGTCAACATGCAAAATGCCTTGAGCGTCCCATAACACTGATGCCATGATGTTGCCTTTGGTCTGCCCTCCTTTTCCTTTGACTGGACCACTGCCATCTCTTGGTAGCCATCGCTTTGATGACGCTTTGTCTTCAGGATCATATTGGCAAAGCCATGTTCCAAATTCCGGTTACAATTTGTCAAACAGGTGCCCCAGGATCGTGATCCCTCCTGTTGAAAATTTCCACTGATAGCTCTCGTCGTCACTGCAGCTGATCTGGGCACAATGGTTTTCACAGCCACTGCAGGATTCATCTTCCACATCTTCTCATCTCTTC
Organism: Pongo pygmaeus; assembly: GCF_028885625.2. NCBI lineage: Eukaryota > Metazoa > Chordata > Mammalia > Primates > Hominidae > Pongo > Pongo pygmaeus. The sequence continues at coordinate 55,202,178 of NC_072380.2, forward strand.
TTGAAACAAGCCATACCTCCGTAAAGAGTTGATTTCTTTGGGCTAGTGTCCTTAGAAGCTTTTCTTCAAACATCAATGATTTCTTCATTCTTCCACCCAAGCTTCACCGTCAATTGGATGTTTGCACTTGCTGCAATTTTAGCGGAATTCAAGTTGCACTGATAGGAGGCCTTTTCAGTGGATGTCTCATCCTTCTTAGTGCCTCCAATGAGATCCAGTTCAGAAAGGTTGTAAGAAGTTAGTACATGTTTATTTTAGTGAAAACGAATTGAAATCCATGCATAGATTTCTCACCATGTACATTTCCTATGAACTTTCGGAAGACCCCCTGTACTGAATATTGCCCAAATCCTGGGAGAGAAGTGGATGCGGTCCACTTCCTGTCTTCAGTTTGCCCACAGTGGAGGAGTGCACAGAGCAGGGAAAGGCAGCCCCAGAGAGAGGCATGCCCTCCAGCATGCAGCAGACTGCTGGCCCAGTCCTGGCTCCATGGGTTGCTGTGTGGGCCCAGCAAGCTGACCAACCTCCCTGAACCTTAATTTAATCCTAGGTAGCCCAATTCCACTCGCTATTATAGGACTGCTGTGCAGGGACAGTCAATTAACTTAAGAAAAGGAACCTAGCTCCAAGGTTGGCAACCGGGAATTCCAGTTGATTCCATGGGCGGACCCCCTGAGGAATTCCCAAGCTGAAGTCTCGTGGAAGATGAGGTTCAGTGTGACTAGACTGAAGCACCAATCCAATGAAGGGGAAGTCCCACCCACTCTGCCCTGTGCCTGTATAAAGGTGAGGCGGGGCGGCCGCGCCACTCATTGAAGCCGCCAGTTGGGAGAGGAGCAGAGCCAGGCCGGTGCTCCCGAAGGCAGCAAGATGTTGCGAGCCACAGCTCCCTGCTGGTTCCCACCTGCATACCCAGAAGCTAAGAAGGTGGCCGAGGAGGCGGCCCACGAGGCAAGCCGCCATTTGGGAGAGGAGCAGAGCCAGGTCGGTGTTCCCGAAGGCAGCAAGATGTTGCGAGCCACAGCTCCCTGCTGGTTCCCACCTGCATGCCCAGAAGCCAAGAAGGTGGCCGAGGAGGCGGCCCTCGAGGCAAGCCGCCAGTTGGGAGAGGAGCAGAGCCAGGCCGGTGCTCCCGAAGGCAGCAAGATGTTGCGAGCCACAGCTCCCTGCTGGTTCCCACCTGCATACCCAGAAGCTAAGAAGGTGGCCGAGGAGGCGCCCCACGAGGCAAGCCGCCATTTGGGAGTGGAGCAGAGCCAGGTCGGTGTTCCCGAAGGCAGCAAGATGTTGCGAGCCACAGCTCCCTGCTGGTTCCCTCCTGCATACCCAGAAGCCAAGAAGGTGGCCGAGGAGGCGGCCCTCGAGGCTCCAGAATTCCCACTGCCCTCTCATCAGCCTGCCCAGAGCTTCGGGCTCTGCGTGCCCCAGATGCACAACCAGGCCTCAGCACTCGTGGACATCCGGGCGGAGCCCCAGAATAGGGGTCCGGCGGTGCCCCCAGCGTGGCCCAAGATGGCGACGGAGGCGTGGTACTTCCCCGCGCAGAGGGGGTCGGCCTGCTGCTTGCCAGCCGCCCCAAGGCTGACAGAGAGGCCCTGTGGAGTCCGCATCTCAGCCCCCAGGGAGAGGAAGAGGATCGCCCACTTTCCCAGCCCCTGCTTGGTCGCAGGTCGCACCGATGCCAAGAGAACCCGGGTGGCCGGCAGCAGCCAACGCTCCAATGGCTCCAGGGTCGGCACACTGCCACGGAAGACTGGTCGCAACAGACGGGGGAGGGCATGCAAGACCTCCACCACACTCAGCTCTAAGCGAATCGTCCGTCGTCCATCCTTACCGACTTGGAAGAAACCCATTATCCTCCGAAGGTCTCGCTGCCAAGTCCCCACCGTCATCCGCCGAGGCTATCTCCAACTGTTCACCAAAGAGTGTCTCAAGTTCTGTGCCTCCCAGCAGGAGGCCGAGGAGAAGGCGCTGAACGAGGAGAAGGTGGCCTACGACTGCAGCCCCAACAAGAACATGTACCTGAATGTGGTCCTGAACACCCTCAAGAGACTGAAGGGCCTGACCCCCAGCTCCATGCCGGGCCTCAGCAGGGCCGCCCTGTACAGCCGCCTCCAGGAGTTCCTGCTCACCCAGGACCAGCTCAAGGAGAACGGCTACCCCTTCCCGCACCCCGAGCGGCCCGGAGGCGCCGTCCTCTTCACTGGCCAGGGGAAGGGGCCCGGCGACTCCTCCTGCAGGGTCTGCTGCCGTTGTGGCACCGACTATCTGGTGTCCTCCTCGGGCCGCTGTCTACGCGACCAGTTGTGTTATTATCACTGGGGGCGGGTCCGCTCCAGCCAAGTGGCTGGAGGCCGGGTTAGCCAGTACACCTGCTGTGCAGCTGCTCCTGGCTCAGTGGGCTGCCAGGTGGCAAAGCAGCACGTGCGGGACGGCCGCAAGGAGAGCCTCCATGGCTTCGTGAAGACCTTCAAGAAAGAGTTTTCCACAGACGCTTATCCAGGAATCTACGCCTTGGACTGTGAGATGTGCTACACCACGCATGGCCTGGAGCTGACCCGTGTCACCGTGGTGGACGCCGACATGCAAGTGGTGTACGACACCTTCGTCAAGCCCGACAACGAGATCGTGGACTACAACACCAGGTTTTCCGGAGTGACCGAGGCCGACGTCGCCAAGACGAGCGTCACGTTGCCCGAAGTCCAAGCCATCCTGCTGAGCTTTTTCAGCGCCCAAACCATCCTCATCGGGCACAGCCTGGAGAGCGATCTGCTGGCCCTCAAGCTGATCCACAGCACCGTGGTGGACACGGCCGTGCTCTTCCCGCACTACCTGGGTTTCCCCTACAAGCGTTCCCTCAGGAATCTCGCGGCCGACTACCTGGGACAGATCATCCAGGACAGCCAGGACGGCCACAACTCCAGCGAGGACGCAAACGCCTGCCTGCAGCTGGCGATGTGGAAGGTTCGACAGCGCGCCCAGATCCAGCCACGCCACCGGTCCGCCTCTCCCGCCGCCCTGGCCTGTCCTGAGCCCCAGGCCTCTTCCCAAACTGCCATCGATCCCGAGAGCTAGCCCTGTCCACCTCGCCGCAAAGCGAAAGAAACTGGAGCAGCCGGCGGCAGGAGAGGGCCAAAAGCCAAGACTAACCCCGACCCCGGACTCCCAGTCCCCCGGAGTCCCTGCCGCGGGCCGTCGTCCCTGTCCCCATCCCTCTGCCCCTCCCAGACCTCTGTCCTTCCACCAATGGGCTCCCCGAGGCCCCAGCCGCCACTCCCAGTCCCCGGAGACCCTGCCGCCGCCCCTGGCGCCTGTGCCCATCCCTCTGCCCCTCCCAGACCTCTGGCCTTCCACCACTAGCCTCCCCCAGCCCACCTGGACTTCCCCGGCCTCTGACAACAAGGCCAGCCCCCAGGCCCACCAGCCTCCTGATCGTCTTCGTTCTTGGGCCTCTTCCCCTTCTGTGGGGCTGTCTGAACCTCCCCTCCCCCACCCGATTTTTCCCCCGCCCCCGGGGCAGGCGCAGAATAAATGTCTGTATGAAGTTAAAAATTAAAAATAAAAAAAAAAGCTAAAAACAACTCAAAGTCCTTTGCTTTTGAATGTGCGCTTACCTGGTTTTCTCTAGAGGCACCACTGTGAGGTGGCTCAAGCCCTTAGGCTCTGGAGTTAGACATCTGGGTTCCCATTCCAATTCCACCACTGACTAGCTTTGTCATATTGGACGCATAACCTTTTTGCGCTTCTACTTCTTGATCTTTCAAGTGTCATCAGAAGATAATTAGACACCCACACAATAGCAATGGGAGATTTTAACACCCCACCGTCAACATGAAACAGATCAACGAGACAGAAAGTTGAAAAGGATATCCAGGAACTGAACTTAGCTCTGCACCAAGCAGACTGAATAGACATCTACATTAACTCTCCACCCCAAATCAACAGAATATACATTCTTCTCAGCACCACATCACACTTATTCCAAAACTGACCACATAGTTGGAAGGAAAGCACTCCTCCGCAAATGCAAAAGAACAGAAATTACAACCAACTGTCTCTCAGACCCCAGGGCAGTCAAACTGGACCTCAGGATGAAGAAACTCACTCAAAACCGCTCAACTACACGGAAACGGAGCAATCTGCTCCTGAGTGACTACTGGGTACATAGCGAAATGAAGACAGAATAAAGATGTTCTTTGAAACCAATGAGAACAAAGACACAACATACCAGAATCTCTGGGATACATTGAAAGCAGTGTGTAGAGGGAAACGTAGCATTAAATGCCCACAAGAGAAAGCAGGAAAGATCTAAAATGGACACCCTCACGTCCCAATTCAAAGAACCAGGGAAGCAAGAGCAAACACAATGCCTGAATCAGTCAGTCAACTTCCAACAGGGCTCCAAGAGAGAATGAACCACCATGCCTCTTTAAATCCACGTTTCTATTTGGAATCTTCAATGAGAGATGAGACACTAAGCAGCTAGTTTTGGTGGAATGGCTGATTTTGTCAATGTTTTCGGTGTGTGAGTGTGTGTGTGTGTGTATGTATAGATAACTAAATTAAACTGATAATCTGGATGCTTACATTTCCATTCATTTAATTTGTGTATGTGAGCCCACGCACACGTATATACACACACACTAACACTTCCAGAACACTGACTTAGTGAAGAACTGGATTTCCAGTGTGTCAGACAAATTTCAGAAAGCGCTGAAGAAGGGCATTTCTGATGGATTTCACCGTTCCTGGAATTTTATTTTCCTTTATAACTTAGAGTTCTTCTCTGGAGATTTAATAGATAAAAGTCTTTTGCAGTGTACGTTATTTCATTTTATTTTTATAATTTATTTAAATTGTCATTTTAAATTGACAGATAAAAATGATATATATTTATGGTGTACAACATGATGTTTCATATATGTATACATTGTGGAATGACACAAAAATCAAGCTAATGAACACATTCGTTTCCTCACATACTGATTTTATGGTGATGAGAACATGTTTCAAATCTACTCTGATAGCACATTTCAAGTATACAGTACATAGTTACCCACTGTGGTTGCCGTGCTGTTCAACATATCTCTAGAACTATTCGTATCTGAAATTTTGTATCATTAGACTAACATCTCCCAATCCCTCCCCGGCCCCTGCCTCGGGTAAGCAGCGTTCTGCTCTCTACGACTCTGAGTTCCACTTTTTTACATTGCACATAGAAGTGAGATCATGCAGTATTTGTATTTCTGTGTTTGCTTTTTAAAACTTTATGATGTATTGATGTATTTTTTCAGACAGTGTCGGAGTCTGTCACCAAGGCTGGAGTTCAGTGACACAAACACGGCTCACCACGGCCTCCACCTCCCGGGGTCAAGAGATCCTCCCACTTCAGCCTCCTGAGTAGCTAGGACTACAGGCGTCCAACACCACACCTGGCTAATTTTTGTATTTTTTGTAGAGATGGTTGATCTCCAACTCCTGGGCTCAACTCTTCCTCCTCCTTTCTCCTCCCAAAGTCCTGGGATTACAGGCCTGAGCCACTGTGTCTGGCCTTTGCTTTATTTCACACAGTAGAACATCCTCTAGGCCCATTCATGTTGCTAATGATAAGATTTCTTTCTTTTTCAAGGCTGAATAGGATTCTATTGGATATATGTACCTATATAGATAGAGAGATAGATAGATAGATATTTATTATTATTGTTTTGGGGGAGATATGGTTTCGCTCGTGTTCCCCAGGCTGGAGTGCAGTGGCATGATTTCGGCTCACTACAACCTCTGCCTCCCAGGCTGAAGTGATTCTCCTGCCTCAGCTGAGATTAAAGGCATGTCCCATCATGTGCGGCCAATTTTGTGTTTCTAGGAGAGATGGGTTTTCACCATGTTGGCCAGGCTGGTCTCGAACTCCAACAATTCTACTTCAACTATTTATTGGATACAAATATTTATGTGTGAGAAACAAGATTTTCAAGAGTGAAAGATTTAAAAACGACTTAATTGTACATCAGTAAGAGGCTGGCTAACTAAATCAGAGTACGTTCATCCTTACAGAAGAATACTATGCAGCTAGAACAAAACCAAATGGAGGAAACTCTTCCAAATGGTAACTTGGAATGATGTTCAAGACTTATTGTAAAATAAGTTTACAGTAAGGTGTAAGGTACCTTATGGCAAAATTCTCTCAGAAATGTGTGTGTGTGGATTTCAAGTCATCCCAGTCCTAGAACATTGTGCTCTTTAGAGATGCCATACCTGTCTTTCCCTTTGTAATATCAAAGCAGTAATATCTTCTCTGGAGGCTTGTTGGGTGAATTTAATGGAAGAAAGTTAAGGAGGTACCAGAACCATTGCTGTTTCCCCTCCGTAGCCCTGCCACCCACTAAAGAAAGTTGGATGAGATTACTTAATGATTTCCCATTAAGTTGTATTTCCAAATATCATGATTACCATTTGAATGTAGTTGGTATGGAGCTTCGTGAGTGTGTGCTTCGTTTATTATGCATCACGTTCAGCTCCTTGTTATTTGCCTCCTAGTTATCATAGTAAAACTCTACTCCTCTACTCCGAGGAGCCCCTACCATGCGTATCGTCACTTTCCGGCCCAGCACTCTTCATGCTCGTTCGTTTAAAGCATTCTACATTGGGCAAATGAATCTTGGAAGGCAAAAGCTACTGAATTTAGCGAGTTTGTGGAGGCGTTCCCACCGATCAGCCAGGTGGAGTTCCACACACCCGATGACTGCACAACTCCTATAAGGCAGCAATATGCTGCAAACCCAGACGGCCACTCTTCTCACCCCTCGTCCCTTTGCTGTTCTGGATAATGAGGTCAATAGTCACCTAGGCAACTTGCAAAACTAACTGAAATGGAGAAAGGCCTTCCGGCTGGTGACTAGCCGAGGTCCACCTGGCCCCAATAAGCTGCTGAACAAGAAGGGCTGCCAGAAATTTCCCCCTAGGGAATTTGGTGGAGACGAAGACCTGCTCACTGGACAACGGTTCCTCCCAGGATACCCCCAAGCTGAAGAAGCGGGCTCTGAGCCACCCCCTTTCACCCTCCTTTTCCCCACCCTGGCCTGCTGAAGGTGCGCGTCAGGATGCGGACTACTGAGCCCTAAAGAAATAAGTCCTTCCACTTTGACCCCACGGAGGATTGCCTGCGCGGATCTTCAACGAGTCTACCAGTGTCTAGACACGGGAGCAGTTCTGTCTGGCACAGCAGCTCCCTCAAGGAAGACAAGAGTGAGGAGAAAGGAAACTCAAGTCTGACCATTCTGTCCTGGGAGACAAGAGGAGGATCTCATCTCTCATCTTTCCAAGCAAGGCAACGAGACTTTCTCTCATCTTTCCAAGCAAGGCAAGGAGACTTTTTCTCATGAGGAAACAAAAAGAAGTTGGAAGGAACGAAACCAGCCTGGAAGGTGAATTCCTAAGGATTGCCCATTGAAACTGACAAAATGGCCCTTGTTTGACGAGAGGAATGAGCAGAGCATTGATGTGGTCAAAAAGGACTCGAGTGAGACTTTCCCAGCATGTTTCTACCAAAGCTTTGTCTAAGTTTCGCAAAACACTCTCCTAATAAGCAGATGTTTGGCTCTTCAGAAAGTCAACATGCAAAATGCCTTGAGCGTCCCATAACACTGATGCCATGATGTTGCCTTTGGTCTGCCCTCCTTTTCCTTTGACTGGACCACTGCCATCTCTTGGTAGCCATCGCTTTGATGACGCTTTGTCTTCAGGATCATATTGGCAAAGCCATGTTCCAAATTCCGGTTACAATTTGTCAAACAGGTGCCCCAGGATCGTGATCCCTCCTGTTGAAAATTTCCACTGATAGCTCTCGTCGTCACTGCAGCTGATCTGGGCACAATGGTTTTCACAGCCACTGCAGGATTCATCTTCCACATCTTCTCATCTCTTCTTGAAACAAGCCATACCTCCGTAAAGAGTTGATTTCTTTGGGCTAGTGTCCTTAGAAGCTTTTCTTCAAACATCAATGATTTCTTCATTCTTCCACCCAAGCTTCACCGTCAATTGGATGTTTCCTCTTGCTGCAATTTTAGCGGAATTCAAGTTGCACTCATAGGAGGCCTTTTCAGTGGATGTCTCATCCTTCTTAGTGCCTCCAATGAGATCCAGTTCAGAAAGGTTGTAAGAAGTTAGTACATGTTTATTTTAGTGAAAACGAATTGAAATCCATGCATAGATTTCTCACCATGTACATTTTCTATGAACTTTCGGAAGACCCCCTGTACTGAATATTGCCCAAATCCTGGGAGAGAAGTGGATGCGGTCCACTTCCTGTCTTCAGTTTGCCCACAGTGGAGGAGTGCACAGAGCAGGGAAAGGCAGCCCCAGAGAGAGGCATGCCCTCCAGCATGCAGCAGACTGCTGGCCCAGTCCTGGCTCCATGGGTTGCTGTGTGGGCCCAGCAAGCTGACCAACCTCCCTGAACCTTAATTTAATCCTAGGTAGCCCAATTCCACTCGCTATTATAGGACTGCTGTGCAGGGACAGTCAATTAACTTAAGAAAAGGAACCTAGCTCCAAGGTTGGCAACCGGGAATTCCAGTTGATTCCATGGGCGGACCCCCTGAGGAATTCCCAAGCTGAAGTCTCGTGGAAGATGAGGTTCAGTGTGACTAGACTGAAGCACCAATCCAATGAAGGGGAAGTCCCACCCACTCTGCCCTGTGCCTGTATAAAGGTGAGGCGGGGCGGCCGCGCCACTCATTGAAGCCGCCAGTTGGGAGAGGAGCAGAGCCAGGCCGGTGCTCCCGAAGGCAGCAAGATGTTGCGAGCCACAGCTCCCTGCTGGTTCCCACCTGCATACCCAGAAGCTAAGAAGGTGGCCGAGGAGGCGGCCCACGAGGCAAGCCGCCATTTGGGAGAGGAGCAGAGCCAGGTCGGTGTTCCCGAAGGCAGCAAGATGTTGCGAGCCACAGCTCCCTGCTGGTTCCCACCTGCATGCCCAGAAGCCAAGAAGGTGGCCGAGGAGGCGGCCCTCGAGGCAAGCCGCCAGTTGGGAGAGGAGCAGAGCCAGGCCGGTGCTCCCGAAGGCAGCAAGATGTTGCGAGCCACAGCTCCCTGCTGGTTCCCACCTGCATACCCAGAAGCTAAGAAGGTGGCCGAGGAGGCGCCCCACGAGGCAAGCCGCCATTTGGGGGTGGAGCAGAGCCAGGTCGGTGTTCCCGAAGGCAGCAAGATGTTGCGAGCCACAGCTCCCTGCTGGTTCCCTCCTGCATACCCAGAAGCCAAGAAGGTGGCCGAGGAGGCGGCCCTCGAGGCTCCAGAATTCCCACTGCCCTCTCATCAGCCTGCCCAGAGCTTCGGGCTCTGCGTGCCCCAGATGCACAACCAGGCCTCAGCACTCGTGGACATCCGGGCGGAGCCCCAGAATAGGGGTCCGGCGGTGCCCCCAGCGTGGCCCAAGATGGCGACGGAGGCGTGGTACTTCCCCGCGCAGAGGGGGTCGGCCTGCTGCTTGCCAGCCGCCCCAAGGCTGACAGAGAGGCCCTGTGGAGTCCGCATCTCAGCCCCCAGGGAGAGGAAGAGGATCGCCCACTTTCCCAGCCCCTGCTTGGTCGCAGGTCGCACCGATGCCAAGAGAACCCGGGTGGCCGGCAGCAGCCAACGCTCCAATGGCTCCAGGGTCGGCACACAGCCACGGAAGACTGGTCGCAACAGACGGGGGAGGGCATGCAAGACCTCCACCACACTCAGCTCTAAGCGAATCGTCCGTCGTCCATCCTTACCGACTTGGAAGAAACCCATTATCCTCCGAAGGTCTCGCTGCCAAGTCCCCACCGTCATCCGCCGAGGCTATCTCCAACTGTTCACCAAAGAGTGTCTCAAGTTCTGCGCCTCCCAGCAGGAGGCCGAGGAGAAGGCGCTGAACGAGGAGAAGGTGGCCTACGACTGCAGCCCCAACAAGAACATGTACCTGAATGTGGTCCTGAACACCCTCAAGAGACTGAAGGGCCTGACCCCCAGCTCCATGCCGGGCCTCAGCAGGGCCGCCCTGTACAGCCGCCTCCAGGAGTTCCTGCTCACCCAGGACCAGCTCAAGGAGAACGGCTACCCCTTCCCGCACCCCGAGCGGCCCGGAGGCGCCGTCCTCTTCACTGGCCAGGGGAAGGGGCCCGGCGACTCCTCCTGCAGGGTCTGCTGCCGTTGTGGCACCGACTACCTGGTGTCCTCCTCGGGCCGCTGTCTACGCGACCAGTTGTGTTATTATCACTGGGGGCGGGTCCGCTCCAGCCAAGTGGCTGGAGGCCGGGTTAGCCAGTACACCTGCTGTGCAGCTGCTCCTGGCTCAGTGGGCTGCCAGGTGGCAAAGCAGCACGTGCGGGACGGCCGCAAGGAGAGCCTCCATGGCTTCGTGAAGACCTTCAAGAAAGAGTTTTCCACAGATGCTTATCCAGGAATCTACGCCTTGGACTGTGAGATGTGCTACACCACGCATGGCCTGGAGCTGACCCGCGTCACCGTGGTGGACGCCGACATGCAAGTGGTGTACGACACCTTCGTCAAGCCCGACAACGAGATCGTGGACTACAACACCAGGTTTTCCGGAGTGACCGAGGCCGACGTCGCCAAGACGAGCGTCACGTTGCCCGAAGTCCAAGCCATCCTGCTGAGCTTTTCCAGCGCCCAAACCATCCTCATCGGGCACAGCCTGGAGAGCGATCTGCTGGCCCTCAAGCTGATCCACAGCACCGTGGTGGACACGGCCGTGCTCTTCCCGCACTACCTGGGTTTCCCCTACAAGCGTTCCCTCAGGAATCTCGCGGCCGACTACCTGGGACAGATCATCCAGGACAGCCAGGACGGCCACAACTCCAGCGAGGACGCAAACGCCTGCCTGCAGCTGGCGATGTGGAAGGTTCGACAGCGCGCCCAGATCCAGCCACGCCACCGGTCCGCCTCTCCCGCCGCCCTGGCCTGTCCTGAGCCCCAGGCCTCTTCCCAAACTGCCATCGATCCCGAGAGCTAGCCCTGTCCACCTCGCCGCAAAGCGAAAGAAACTGGAGCAGCCGGCGGCAGGAGAGGGCCAAAAGCCAAGACTAACCCCGACCCCGGACTCCCAGTCCCCCGGAGTCCCTGCCGCGGGCCGTCGTCCCTGTCCCCATCCCTCTGCCCCTCCCAGACCTCTGTCCTTCCACCAATGGGCTCCCCGAGGCCCCAGCCGCCACTCCCAGTCCCCGGAGACCCTGCCGCCGCCCCTGGCGCCTGTGCCCATCCCTCTGCCCCTCCCAGACCTCTGGCCTTCCACCACTAGCCTCCCCCAGCCCACCTGGACTTCCCCGGCCTCTGACAACAAGGCCAGCCCCCAGGCCCACCAGCCTCCTGATCGTCTTCGTTCTTGGGCCTCTTCCCCTTCTGTGGGGCTGTCTGAACCTCCCCTCCCCCACCCGATTTTTCCCCCGCCCCCGGGGCAGGCGCAGAATAAATGTCTGTATGAAGTTAAAAATTAAAAATAAAAAAAAAAGCTAAAAACAACTCAAAGTCCTTTGCTTTTGAATGTGCGCTTACCTGGTTTTCTCTAGAGGCACCACTGTGAGGTGGCTCAAGCCCTTAGGCTCTGGAGTTAGACATCTGGGTTCCCATTCCAATTCCACCACTGACTAGCTTTGTCATATTGGACGCATAACCTTTTTGCGCTTCTACTTCTTGATCTTTCAAGTGTCATCAGAAGATAATTAGACACCCACACAATAGCAATGGGAGATTTTAACACCCCACCGTCAACATGAAACAGATCAACGAGACAGAAAGTTGAAAAGGATATCCAGGAACTGAACTTAGCTCTGCACCAAGCAGACCGAATAGACATCTACATTAACTCTCCACCCCAAATCAACAGAATACACATTCTTCTCAGCACCACATCACACTTATTCCAAAACTGACCACATAGTTGGAAGGAAAGCACTCCTCCGCAAATGCAAAAGAACAGAAATTACAACCAACTGTCTCTCAGACCCCAGGGCAGTCAAACTGGACCTCAGGATGAAGAAACTCACTCAAAACCGCTCAACTACACGGAAACGGAGCAATCTGCTCCTGAGTGACTACTGGGTACATAGCGAAATGAAGACAGAATAAAGATGTTCTTTGAAACCAATGAGAACAAAGACACAACATACCAGAATCTCTGGGATACATTGAAAGCAGTGTGTAGAGGGAAACGTAGCATTAAATGCCCACAAGAGAAAGCAGGAAAGATCTAAAATGGACACCCTCACGTCCCAATTCAAAGAACCAGGGAAGCAAGAGCAAACACAATGCCTGAATCAGTCAGTCAACTTCCAACAGGGCTCCAAGAGAGAATGAACCACCATGCCTCTTTAAATCCACGTTTCTATTTGGAATCTTCAATGAGAGATGAGACACTAAGCAGCTAGTTTTGGTGGAATGGCTGATTTTGTCAATGTTTTCGGTGTGTGAGTGTGTGTGTGTGTGTATGTATAGATAACTAAATTAAACTGATAATCTGGATGCTTACATTTCCATTCATTTAATTTGTGTATGTGAGCCCACGCACACGTATATACACACACACTAACACTTCCAGAACACTGACTTAGTGAAGAACTGGATTTCCAGTGTGTCAGACAAATTTCAGAAAGCGCTGAAGAAGGGCATTTCTGATGGATTTCACCGTTCCTGGAATTTTATTTTCCTTTATAACTTAGAGTTCTTCTCTGGAGATTTAATAGATAAAAGTCTTTTGCAGTGTACGTTATTTCATTTTATTTTTATAATTTATTTAAATTGTCATTTTAAATTGACAGATAAAAATGATATATATTTATGGTGTACAACATGATGTTTCATATATGTATACATTGTGGAATGACACAAAAATCAAGCTAATTAACACATTCGTTTCCTCACATACTGATTTTATGGCGATGAGAACATGTTTCAAATCTACTCTGATAGCACATTTCAAGTATACAGTACATAGTTACCCACTGTGGTTGCCGTGCTGTTCAACATATCTCTAGAACTATTCGTATCTGAAATTTTGTATCATTAGACTAACATCTCCCAATCCCTCCCCGGCCCCTGCCTCGGGTAAGCAGCGTTCTGCTCTCTACGACTCTGAGTTCCACTTTTTTACATTGCACATAGAAGTGAGATCGTGCAGTATTTGTATTTCTGTGTTTGCTTTTTAAAACTTTATGATGTATTGATGTATTTTTTCAGACAGTGTCGGAGTCTGTCACCAAGGCTGGAGTACAGTGACACAAACACGGCTCACCACGGCCTCCACCTCCCGGGGTCAAGAGATCCTCCCACTTCAGCCTCCTGAGTAGCTAGGACTACAGGCGTCCAACACCACACCTGGCTAATTTTTGTATTTTTTGTAGAGATGGTTGATCTCCAACTCCTGGGCTCAACTCTTCCTCCTCCCTTCTCCTCCCAAAGTCCTGGGATTACAGGCCTGAGCCACTGTGTCTGGCCTTTGCTTTATTTCACACAGTAGAACATCCTCTAGGCTCATTCATGTTGCTAATGATAAGATTTCTTTCTTTTTCAAGGCTGAATAGGATTCTATTGGATATATGTACCTATATAGATAGAGAGATAGATAGATAGACATTTATTATTATTGTTTTGGGGGGGATATGGTTTCGCTCGTGTTCCCCAGGCTGGAGTGCAGTGGCATGATTTCGGCTCACTACAACCTCTGCCTCCCAGGCTGAAGTGATTCTCCTGCCTCAGCTGAGATTAAAGGCATGTCCCATCATGTGCGGCCAATTTTGTGTTTCTAGGAGAGATGGGTTTTCACCATGTTGGCCAGGCTGGTCTCGAACTCCAACAATTCTACTTCAACTATTTATTGGATACAAATATTTATGTGTGAGAAACAAGATTTTCAAGAGTGAAAGATTTAAAAACGACTTAATTGTACATCAGTAAGAGGCTGGCTAACTAAATCAGAGTACGTTCATCCTTACAGAAGAATACTATGCAGCTAGAACAAAACCAAATGGAGGAAACTCTTCCAAATGGTAACTTGGAATGATGTTCAAGACTTATTGTAAAATAAGTTTACAGTAAGGTGTAAGGTACCTTATGGCAAAATTCTCTCAGAAATGTGTGTGTGTGGATTTCAAGTCATCCCAGTCCTAGAACATTGTGCTCTTTAGAGATGCCATACCTGTCTTTCCCTTTGTAATATCAAAGCAGTAATATCTTCTCTGGAGGCTTGTTGGGTGAATTGAATGGAAGAAAGTTAAGGAGGTACCAGAACCATTGCTGTTTCCCCTCCGTAGCCCTGCCACCCACTAAAGAAAGTTGGATGAGATTACTTAATGATTTCCCATTAAGTTGTATTTCCAAATATCATGATTACCATTTGAATGTAGTTGGTATGGAGCTTCGTGAGTGTGTGCTTCGTTTATTATGCATCACGTTCAGCTCCTTGTTATTTGCCTCCTAGTTATCATAGTAAAACTCTACTCCTCTACTCCGAGGAGCCCCTACCATCCGTATCGTCACTTTCCGGCCCAGCACTCTTCATGCTCGTTCGTTTAAAGCATTCTACATTGGGCAAATGAATCTTGGAAGGCAAAAGCTACTGAATTTAGCGAGTTTGTGGAGGCGTTCCCACCGATCAGCCAGGTGGAGTTCCACACACCCGATGACTGCACAACTCCTATAAGGCAGCAATATGCTGCAAACCCAGACGGCCACTCTTCTCACCCCTCGTCCCTTTGCTGTTCTGGATAATGAGGTCAATAGTCACCTAGGCAACTTGCAAAACTAACTGAAATGGAGAAAGGCCTTCCGGCTGGTGACTAGCCGAGGTCCACCTGGCCCCAATAAGCTGCTGAACAAGAAGGGCTGCCAGAAATTTCCCCCTAGGGAATTTGGTGGAGACGAAGACCTGCTCACTGGACAACGGTTCCTCCCAGGATACCCCCAAGCTGAAGAAGCGGGCTCTGAGCCACCCCCTTTCACCCTCCTTTTCCCCACCCTGGCCTGCTGAAGGTGCGCGTCAGGATGCGGACTACTGAGCCCTAAAGAAATAAGTCCTTCCACTTTGACCCCACGGAGGATTGCCTGTGCGGATCTTCAACGAGTCTACCAGTGTCTAGACACGGGAGCAGTTCTGTCTGGCACAGCAGCTCCCTCAAGGAAGACAAGAGTGAGGAGAAAGGAAACTCAAGTCTGACCATTCTGTCCTGGGAGACAAGAGGAGGATCTCATCTCTCATCTTTCCAAGCAAGGCAACGAGACTTTCTCTCATCTTTCCAAGCAAGGCAAGGAGACTTTTTCTCATGAGGAAACAAAAAGAAGTTGGAAGGAACGAAACCAGCCTGGAAGGTGAATTCCTAAGGATTGCCCATTGAAACTGACAAAATGGCCCTTGTTTGACGAGAGGAATGAGCAGAGCATTGATGTGGTCAAAAAGGACTCGAGTGAGACTTTCCCAGCATGTTTCTACCAAAGCTTTGTCTAAGTTTCGCAAAACACTCTCCTAATAAGCAGATGTTTGGCTCTTCAGAAAGTCAACATGCAAAATGCCTTGAGCGTCCCATAACACTGATGCCATGATGTTGCCTTTGGTCTGCCCTCCTTTTCCTTTGACTGGACCACTGCCATCTCTTGGTAGCCATCGCTTTGATGACGCTTTGTCTTCAGGATCATATTGGCAAAGCCATGTTCCAAATTCCGGTTACAATTTGTCAAACAGGTGCCCCAGGATCGTGATCCCTCCTGTTGAAAATTTCCACTGATAGCTCTCGTCGTCACTGCAGCTGATCTGGGCACAATGGTTTTCACAGCCACTGCAGGATTCATCTTCCACATCTTCTCATCTCTTCTTGAAACAAGCCATACCTCCGTAAAGAGTTGATTTCTTTGGGCTAGTGTCCTTAGAAGCTTTTCTTCAAACATCAATGATTTCTTCATTCTTCCACCCAAGCTTCACCGTCAATTGGATGTTTGCTCTTGCTGCAATTTTAGCGGAATTCAAGTTGCACTGATAGGAGGCCTTTTCAGTGGATGTCTCATCCTTCTTAGTGCCTCCAATGAGATCCAGTTCAGAAAGGTTGTAAGAAGTTAGTACATGTTTATTTTAGTGAAAACGAATTGAAATCCATGCATAGATTTCTCACCATGTACATTTTCTATGAACTTTCGGAAGACCCCCTGTACTGAATATTGCCCAAATCCTGGGAGAGAAGTGGATGCGGTCCACTTCCTGTCTTCAGTTTGCCCACAGTGGAGGAGTGCACAGAGCAGGGAAAGGCAGCCCCAGAGAGAGGCATGCCCTCCAGCATGCAGCAGACTGCTGGCCCAGTCCTGGCTCCATGGGTTGCTGTGTGGGCCCAGCAAGCTGACCAACCTCCCTGAACCTTAATTTAATCCTAGGTAGCCCAATTCCACTCGCTATTATAGGACTGCTGTGCAGGGACAGTCAATTAACTTAAGAAAAGGAACCTAGCTCCAAGGTTGGCAACCGGGAATTCCAGTTGATTCCATGGGCGGACCCCCTGAGGAATTCCCAAGCTGAAGTCTCGTGGAAGATGAGGTTCAGTGTGACTAGACTGAAGCACCAATCCAATGAAGGGGAAGTCCCACCCACTCTGCCCTGTGCCTGTATAAAGGTGAGGCGGGGCGGCCGCACCACTCATTGAAGCCGCCAGTTGGGAGAGGAGCAGAGCCAGGCCGGTGCTCCCGAAGGCAGCAAGATGTTGCGAGCCACAGCTCCCTGCTGGTTCCCACCTGCATACCCAGAAGCTAAGAAGGTGGCCGAGGAGGCGGCCCACGAGGCAAGCCGCCATTTGGGAGAGGAGCAGAGCCAGGTCGGTGTTCCCGAAGGCAGCAAGATGTTGCGAGCCACAGCTCCCTGCTGGTTCCCACCTGCATGCCCAGAAGCCAAGAAGGTGGCCGAGGAGGCGGCCCTCGAGGCAAGCCGCCAGTTGGGAGAGGAGCAGAGCCAGGCCGGTGCTCCCGAAGGCAGCAAGATGTTGCGAGCCACAGCTCCCTGCTGGTTCCCACCTGCATACCCAGAAGCTAAGAAGGTGGCCGAGGAGGCGCCCCACGAGGCAAGCCGCCATTTGGGAGTGGAGCAGAGCCAGGTCGGTGTTCCCGAAGGCAGCAAGATGTTGCGAGCCACAGCTCCCTGCTGGTTCCCTCCTGCATACCCAGAAGCCAAGAAGGTGGCCGAGGAGGCGGCCCTCGAGGCTCCAGAATTCCCACTGCCCTCTCATCAGCCTGCCCAGAGCTTCGGGCTCTGCGTGCCCCAGATGCACAACCAGGCCTCAGCACTCGTGGACATCCGGGCGGAGCCCCAGAATAGGGGTCCGGCGGTGCCCCCAGCGTGGCCCAAGATGGCGACGGAGGCGTGGTACTTCCCCGCGCAGAGGGGGTCGGCCTGCTGCTTGCCAGCCGCCCCAAGGCTGACAGAGAGGCCCTGTGGAGTCCGCATCTCAGCCCCCAGGGAGAGGAAGAGGATCGCCCACTTTCCCAGCCCCTGCTTGGTCGCAGGTCGCACCGATGCCAAGAGAACCCGGGTGGCCGGCAGCAGCCAACGCTCCAATGGCTCCAGGGTCGGCACACAGCCACGGAAGACTGGTCGCAACAGACGGGGGAGGGCATGCAAGACCTCCACCACACTCAGCTCTAAGCGAATCGTCCGTCGTCCATCCTTACCGACTTGGAAGAAACCCATTATCCTCCGAAGGTCTCGCTGCCAAGTCCCCACCGTCATCCGCCGAGGCTATCTCCAACTGTTCACCAAAGAGTGTCTCAAGTTCTGCGCCTCCCAGCAGGAGGCCGAGGAGAAGGCGCTGAACGAGGAGAAGGTGGCCTACGACTGCAGCCCCAACAAGAACATGTACCTGAATGTGGTCCTGAACACCCTCAAGAGACTGAAGGGCCTGACCCCCAGCTCCATGCCGGGCCTCAGCAGGGCCGCCCTGTACAGCCGCCTCCAGGAGTTCCTGCTCACCCAGGACCAGCTCAAGGAGAACGGCTACCCCTTCCCGCACCCCGAGCGGCCCGGAGGCGCCGTCCTCTTCACTGGCCAGGGGAAGGGGCCCGGCGACTCCTCCTGCAGGGTCTGCTGCCGTTGTGGCACCGACTACCTGGTGTCCTCCTCGGGCCGCTGTCTACGCGACCAGTTGTGTTATTATCACTGGGGGCGGGTCCGCTCCAGCCAAGTGGCTGGAGGCCGGGTTAGCCAGTACACCTGCTGTGCAGCTGCTCCTGGCTCAGTGGGCTGCCAGGTGGCGAAGCAGCACGTGCGGGACGGCCGCAAGGAGAGCCTCCATGGCTTCGTGAAGACCTTCAAGAAAGAGTTTTCCACAGACGCTTATCCAGGAATCTACGCCTTGGACTGTGAGATGTGCTACACCACGCATGGCCTGGAGCTGACCCGCGTCACCGTGGTGGACGCCGACATGCAAGTGGTGTACGACACCTTCGTCAAGCCCGACAACGAGATCGTGGACTACAACACCAGGTTTTCCGGAGTGACCGAGGCCGACGTCGCCAAGACGAGCGTCACGTTGCCCGAAGTCCAAGCCATCCTGCTGAGCTTTTCCAGCGCCCAAACCATCCTCATCGGGCACAGCCTGGAGAGCGATCTGCTGGCCCTCAAGCTGATCCACAGCACCGTGGTGGACACGGCCGTGCTCTTCCCGCACTACCTGGGTTTCCCCTACAAGCGTTCCCTCAGGAATCTCGCGGCCGACTACCTGGGACAGATCATCCAGGACAGCCAGGACGGCCACAACTCCAGCGAGGACGCAAACGCCTGCCTGCAGCTGGCGATGTGGAAGGTTCGACAGCGCGCCCAGATCCAGCCACGCCACCGGTCCGCCTCTCCCGCCGCCCTGGCCTGTCCTGAGCCCCAGGCCTCTTCCCAAACTGCCATCGATCCCGAGAGCTAGCCCTGTCCACCTCGCCGCAAAGCGAAAGAAACTGGAGCAGCCGGCGGCAGGAGAGGGCCAAAAGCCAAGACTAACCCCGACCCCGGACTCCCAGTCCCCCGGAGTCCCTGCCGCGGGCCGTCGTCCCTGTCCCCATCCCTCTGCCCCTCCCAGACCTCTGTCCTTCCACCAATGGGCTCCCCGAGGCCCCAGCCGCCACTCCCAGTCCCCGGAGACCCTGCCGCCGCCCCTGGCGCCTGTGCCCATCCCTCTGCCCCTCCCAGACCTCTGGCCTTCCACCACTAGCCTCCCCCAGCCCACCTGGACTTCCCCGGCCTCTGACAACAAGGCCAGCCCCCAGGCCCACCAGCCTCCTGATCGTCTTCGTTCTTGGGCCTCTTCCCCTTCTGTGGGGCTGTCTGAACCTCCCCTCCCCCACCCGATTTTTCCCCCGCCCCCGGGGCAGGCGCAGAATAAATGTCTGTATGAAGTTAAAAATTAAAAATAAAAAAAAAAGCTAAAAACAACTCAAAGTCCTTTGCTTTTGAATGTGCGCTTACCTGGTTTTCTCTAGAGGCACCACTGTGAGGTGGCTCAAGCCCTTAGGCTCTGGAGTTAGACATCTGGGTTCCCATTCCAATTCCACCACTGACTAGCTTTGTCATATTGGACGCATAACCTTTTTGCGCTTCTACTTCTTGATCTTTCAAGTGTCATCAGAAGATAATTAGACACCCACACAATAGCAATGGGAGATTTTAACACCCCACCGTCAACATGAAACAGATCAACGAGACAGAAAGTTGAAAAGGATATCCAGGAACTGAACTTAGCTCTGCACCAAGCAGACCGAATAGACATCTACATTAACTCTCCACCCCAAATCAACAGAATATACATTCTTCTCAGCACCACATCACACTTATTCCAAAACTGACCACATAGTTGGAAGGAAAGCACTCCTCCGCAAATGCAAAAGAACAGAAATTACAACCAACTGTCTCTCAGACCCCAGGGCAGTCAAACTGGACCTCAGGATGAAGAAACTCACTCAAAACCGCTCAACTACACGGAAACGGAGCAATCTGCTCCTGAGTGACTACTGGGTACATAGCGAAATGAAGACAGAATAAAGATGTTCTTTGAAACCAATGAGAACAAAGACACAACATACCAGAATCTCTGGGATACATTGAAAGCAGTGTGTAGAGGGAAACGTAGCATTAAATGCCCACAAGAGAAAGCAGGAAAGATCTAAAATGGACACCCTCACGTCCCAATTCAAAGAACCAGGGAAGCAAGAGCAAACACAATGCCTGAATCAGTCAGTCAACTTCCAACAGGGCTCCAAGAGAGAATGAACCACCATGCCTCTTTAAATCCACGTTTCTATTTGGAATCTTCAATGAGAGATGAGACACTAAGCAGCTAGTTTTGGTGGAATGGCTGATTTTGTCAATGTTTTCGGTGTGTGAGTGTGTGTGTGTGTGTATGTATAGATAACTAAATTAAACTGATAATCTGGATGCTTACATTTCCATTCATTTAATTTGTGTATGTGAGCCCACGCACACGTATATACACACACACTAACACTTCCAGAACACTGACTTAGTGAAGAACTGGATTTCCAGTGTGTCAGACAAATTTCAGAAAGCGCTGAAGAAGGGCATTTCTGATGGATTTCACCGTTCCTGGAATTTTATTTTCCTTTATAACTTAGAGTTCTTCTCTGGAGATTTAATAGATAAAAGTCTTTTGCAGTGTACGTTACTTCATTTTATTTTTATAATTTATTTAAATTGTCATTTTAAATTGACAGATAAAAATGATATATATTTATGGTGTACAACATGATGTTTCATATATGTATACATTGTGGAATGACACAAAAATCAAGCTAATTAACACATTCGTTTCCTCACATACTGATTTTATGGTGATGAGAACATGTTTCAAATCTACTCTGATAGCACATTTCAAGTATACAGTACATAGTTACCCACTGTGGTTGCCGTGCTGTTCAACATATCTCTAGAACTATTCGTATCTGAAATTTTGTATCATTAGACTAACATCTCCCAATCCCTCCCCGGCCCCTGCCTCGGGTAAGCAGCGTTCTGCTCTCTACGACTCTGAGTTCCACTTTTTTACATTGCACATAGAAGTGAGATCGTGCAGTATTTGTATTTCTGTGTTTGCTTTTTAAAACTTTATGATGTATTGATGTATTTTTTCAGACAGTGTCGGAGTCTGTCACCAAGGCTGGAGTACAGTGACACAAACACGGCTCACCACGGCCTCCACCTCCCGGGGTCAAGAGATCCTCCCACTTCAGCCTCCTGAGTAGCTAGGACTACAGGCGTCCAACACCACACCTGGCTAATTTTTGTATTTTTTGTAGAGATGGTTGATCTCCAACTCCTGGGCTCAACTCTTCCTCCTCCCTTCTCCTCCCAAAGTCCTGGGATTACAGGCCTGAGCCACTGTGTCTGGCCTTTGCTTTATTTCACACAGTAGAACATCCTCTAGGCTCATTCATGTTGCTAATGATAAGATTTCTTTCTTTTTCAAGGCTGAATAGGATTCTATTGGATATATGTACCTATATAGATAGAGAGATAGATAGATAGATATTTATTATTATTGTTTTGGGGGGGATATGGTTTCGCTCGTGTTCCCCAGGCTGGAGTGCAGTGGCATGATTTCGGCTCACTACAACCTCTGCCTCCCAGGCTGAAGTGATTCTCCTGCCTCAGCTGAGATTAAAGGCATGTCCCATCATGTGCGGCCAATTTTGTGTTTCTAGGAGAGATGGGTTTTCACCATGTTGGCCAGGCTGGTCTCGAACTCCAACAATTCTACTTCAACTATTTATTGGATACAAATATTTATGTGTGAGAAACAAGATTTTCAAGAGTGAAAGATTTAAAAACGACTTAATTGTACATCAGTAAGAGGCTGGCTAACTAAATCAGAGTACGTTCATCCTTACAGAAGAATACTATGCAGCTAGAACAAAACCAAATGGAGGAAACTCTTCCAAATGGTAACTTGGAATGATGTTCAAGACTTATTGTAAAATAAGTTTACAGTAAGGTGTAAGGTACCTTATGGCAAAATTCTCTCAGAAATATGTGTGTGTGGATTTCAAGTCATCCCAGTCCTAGAACATTGTGCTCTTTAGAGATGCCATACCTGTCTTTCCCTTTGTAATATCAAAGCAGTAATATCTTCTCTGGAGGCTTGTTGGGTGAATTGAATGGAAGAAAGTTAAGGAGGTACCAGAACCATTGCTGTTTCCCCTCCGTAGCCCTGCCACCCACTAAAGAAAGTTGGATGAGATTACTTAATGATTTCCCATTAAGTTGTATTTCCAAATATCATGATTACCATTTGAATGTAGTTGGTATGGAGCTTCGTGAGTGTGTGCTTCGTTTATTATGCATCACGTTCAGCTCCTTGTTATTTGCCTCCTAGTTATCATAGTAAAACTCTACTCCTCTACTCCGAGGAGCCCCTACCATCCGTATCGTCACTTTCCGGCCCAGCACTCTTCATGCTCGTTCGTTTAAAGCATTCTACATTGGGCAAATGAATCTTGGAAGGCAAAAGCTACTGAATTTAGCGAGTTTGTGGAGGCGTTCCCACCGATCAGCCAGGTGGAGTTCCACACACCCGATGACTGCACAACTCCTATAAGGCAGCAATATGCTGCAAACCCAGACGGCCACTCTTCTCACCCCTCGTCCCTTTGATGTTCTGGATAATGAGGTCAATAGTCACCTAGGCAACTTGCAAAACTAACTGAAATGGAGAAAGGCCTTCCGGCTGGTGACTAGCCGAGGTCCACCTGGCCCCAATAAGCTGCTGAACAAGAAGGGCTGCCAGAAATTTCCCCCTAGGGAATTTGGTGGAGACGAAGACCTGCTCACTGGACAACGGTTCCTCCCAGGATACCCCCAAGCTGAAGAAGCGGGCTCTGAGCCACCCCCTTTCACCCTCCTTTTCCCCACCCTGGCCTGCTGAAGGTGCGCGTCAGGATGCGGACTACTGAGCCCTAAAGAAATAAGTCCTTCCACTTTGACCCCACGGAGGATTGCCTGTGCGGATCTTCAACGAGTCTACCAGTGTCTAGACACGGGAGCAGTTCTGTCTGGCACAGCAGCTCCCTCAAGGAAGACAAGAGTGAGGAGAAAGGAAACTCAAGTCTGACCATTCTGTCCTGGGAGACAAGAGGAGGATCTCATCTCTCATCTTTCCAAGCAAGGCAACGAGACTTTCTCTCATCTTTCCAAGCAAGGCAAGGAGACTTTTTCTCATGAGGAAACAAAAAGAAGTTGGAAGGAACGAAACCAGCCTGGAAGGTGAATTCCTAAGGATTGCCCATTGAAACTGACAAAATGGCCCTTGTTTGACGAGAGGAATGAGCAGAGCATTGATGTGGTCAAAAAGGACTCGAGTGAGACTTTCCCAGCATGTTTCTACCAAAGCTTTGTCTAAGTTTCGCAAAACACTCTCCTAATAAGCAGATGTTTGGCTCTTCAGAAAGTCAACAAGCAAAATGCCTTGAGCGTCCCATAACACTGATGCCATGATGTTGCCTTTGGTCTGCCCTCCTTTTCCTTTGACTGGACCACTGCCATCTCTTGGTAGCCATCGCTTTGATGACGCTTTGTCTTCAGGATCATATTGGCAAAGCCATGTTCCAAATTCCGGTTACAATTTGTCAAACAGGTGCCCCAGGATCGTGATCCCTCCTGTTGAAAATTTCCACTGATAGCTCTCGTCGTCACTGCAGCTGATCTGGGCACAATGGTTTTCACAGCCACTGCAGGATTCATCTTCCACATCTTCTCATCTCTTCTTGAAACAAGCCATACCTCCGTAAAGAGTTGATTTCTTTGGGCTAGTGTCCTTAGAAGCTTTTCTTCAAACATCAATGATTTCTTCATTCTTCCACCCAAGCTTCACCGTCAATTGGATGTTTGCTCTTGCTGCAATTTTAGCGGAATTCAAGTTGCACTGATAGGAGGCCTTTTCAGTGGATGTCTCATCCTTCTTAGTGCCTCCAATGAGATCCAGTTCAGAAAGGTTGTAAGAAGTTAGTACATGTTTATTTTAGTGAAAACGAATTGAAATCCATGCATAGATTTCTCACCATGTACATTTTCTATGAACTTTCGGAAGACCCCCTGTACTGAATATTGCCCAAATCCTGGGAGAGAAGTGGATGCGGTCCACTTCCTGTCTTCAGTTTGCCCACAGTGGAGGAGTGCACAGAGCAGGGAAAGGCAGCCCCAGAGAGAGGCATGTCCTCCAGCATGCAGCAGACTGCTGGCCCAGTCCTGGCTCCATGGGTTGCTGTGTGGGCCCAGCAAGCTGACCAACCTCCCTGAACCTTAATTTAATCCTAGGTAGCCCAATTCCACTCGCTATTATAGGACTGCTGTGCAGGGACAGTCAATTAACTTAAGAAAAGGAACCTAGCTCCAAGGTTGGCAACCGGGAATTCCAGTTGATTCCATGGGCGGACCCCCTGAGGAATTCCCAAGCTGAAGTCTCGTGGAAGATGAGGTTCAGTGTGACTAGACTGAAGCACCAATCCAATGAAGGGGAAGTCCCACCCACTCTGCCCTGTGCCTGTATAAAGGTGAGGCGGGGCGGCCGCGCCACTCATTGAAGCCGCCAGTTGGGAGAGGAGCAGAGCCAGGCCGGTGCTCCCGAAGGCAGCAAGATGTTGCGAGCCACAGCTCCCTGCTGGTTCCCACCTGCATACCCAGAAGCTAAGAAGGTGGCCGAGGAGGCGGCCCACGAGGCAAGCCGCCATTTGGGAGAGGAGCAGAGCCAGGTCGGTGTTCCCGAAGGCAGCAAGATGTTGCGAGCCACAGCTCCCTGCTGGTTCCCACCTGCATGCCCAGAAGCCAAGAAGGTGGCCGAGGAGGCGGCCCTCGAGGCAAGCCGCCAGTTGGGAGAGGAGCAGAGCCAGGCCGGTGCTCCCGAAGGCAGCAAGATGTTGCGAGCCACAGCTCCCTGCTGGTTCCCACCTGCATACCCAGAAGCTAAGAAGGTGGCCGAGGAGGTGCCCCACGAGGCAAGCCGCCATTTGGGAGTGGAGCAGAGCCAGGTCGGTGTTCCCGAAGGCAGCAAGATGTTGCGAGCCACAGCTCCCTGCTGGTTCCCTCCTGCATACCCAGAAGCCAAGAAGGTGGCCGAGGAGGCGGCCCTCGAGGCTCCAGAATTCCCACTGCCCTCTCATCAGCCTGCCCAGAGCTTCGGGCTCTGCGTGCCCCAGATGCACAACCAGGCCTCAGCACTCGTGGACATCCGGGCGGAGCCCCAGAATAGGGGTCCGGCGGTGCCCCCAGCGTGGCCCAAGATGGCGACGGAGGCGTGGTACTTCCCCACGCAGAGGGGGTCGGCCTGCTGCTTGCCAGCCGCCCCAAGGCTGACAGAGAGGCCCTGTGGAGTCCGCATCTCAGCCCCCAGGGAGAGGAAGAGGATCGCCCACTTTCCCAGCCCCTGCTTGGTCGCAGGTCGCACCGATGCCAAGAGAACCCGGGTGGCCGGCAGCAGCCAACGCTCCAATGGCTCCAGGGTCGGCACACAGCCACGGAAGACTGGTCGCAACAGACGGGGGAGGGCATGCAAGACCTCCACCACACTCAGCTCTAAGCGAATCGTCCGTCGTCCATCCTTACCGACTTGGAAGAAACCCATTATCCTCCGAAGGTCTCGCTGCCAAGTCCCCACCGTCATCCGCCGAGGCTATCTCCAACTGTTCACCAAAGAGTGTCTCAAGTTCTGCGCCTCCCAGCAGGAGGCCGAGGAGAAGGCGCTGAACGAGGAGAAGGTGGCCTACGACTGCAGCCCCAACAAGAACATGTACCTGAATGTGGTCCTGAACACCCTCAAGAGACTGAAGGGCCTGACCCCCAGCTCCATGCCGGGCCTCAGCAGGGCCGCCCTGTACAGCCGCCTCCAGGAGTTCCTGCTCACCCAGGACCAGCTCAAGGAGAACGGCTACCCCTTCCCGCACCCCGAGCGGCCCGGAGGCGCCGTCCTCTTCACTGGCCAGGGGAAGGGGCCCGGCGACTCCTCCTGCAGGGTCTGCTGCCGTTGTGGCACCGACTACCTGGTGTCCTCCTCGGGCCGCTGTCTACGCGACCAGTTGTGTTATTATCACTGGGGGCGGGTCCGCTCCAGCCAAGTGGCTGGAGGCCGGGTTAGCCAGTACACCTGCTGTGCAGCTGCTCCTGGCTCAGTGGGCTGCCAGGTGGCGAAGCAGCACGTGCGGGACGGCCGCAAGGAGAGCCTCCATGGCTTCGTGAAGACCTTCAAGAAAGAGTTTTCCACAGACGCTTATCCAGGAATCTACGCCTTGGACTGTGAGATGTGCTACACCACGCATGGCCTGGAGCTGACCCGCGTCACCGTGGTGGACGCCGACATGCAAGTGGTGTACGACACCTTCGTCAAGCCCGACAACGAGATCGTGGACTACAACACCAGGTTTTCCGGAGTGACCGAGGCCGACGTCGCCAAGACGAGCGTCACGTTGCCCGAAGTCCAAGCCATCCTGTGAGCTTTTTCAGCGCCCAAACCATCCTCATCGGGCACAGCCTGGAGAGCGATCTGCTGGCCCTCAAGCTGATCCACAGCACCGTGGTGGACACGGCCGTGCTCTTCCCGCACTACCTGGGTTTCCCCTACAAGCGTTCCCTCAGGAATCTCGCGGCCGACTACCTGGGACAGATCATCCAGGACAGCCAGGACGGCCACAACTCCAGCGAGGACGCAAACGCCTGCCTGCAGCTGGCGATGTGGAAGGTTCGACAGCGCGCCCAGATCCAGCCACGCCACCGGTCCGCCTCTCCCGCCGCCCTGGCCTGTCCTGAGCCCCAGGCCTCTTCCCAAACTGCCATCGATCCCGAGAGCTAGCCCTGTCCACCTCGCCGCAAAGCGAAAGAAACTGGAGCAGCCGGCGGCAGGAGAGGGCCAAAAGCCAAGACTAACCCCGACCCCGGACTCCCAGTCCCCCGGAGTCCCTGCCGCGGGCCGTCGTCCCTGTCCCCATCCCTCTGCCCCTCCCATACCTCTGTCCTTCCACCAATGGGCTCCCCGAGGCCCCTGCCGCCACTCCCAGTCCCCGGAGACCCTGCCGCCGCCCCTGGCGCCTGTGCCCATCCCTCTGCCCCTCCCAGACCTCTGGCCTTCCACCACTAGCCTCCCCCAGCCCACCTGGACTTCCCCGGCCTCTGACAACAAGGCCAGCCCCCAGGCCCACCAGCCTCCTCATCGTCTTCGTTCTTGGGCCTCTTCCCCTTCTGTGGGGCTGTCTGAACCTCCCCTCCCCCACCCGATTTTTCCCCCGCCCCCGGGGCAGGCGCAGAATAAATGTCTGTATGAAGTTAAAAATTAAAAATAAAAAAAAAGCTAAAAACAACTCAAAGTCCTTTGCTTTTGAATGTGCGCTTACCTGGTTTTCTCTAGAGGCACCACTGTGAGGTGGCTCAAGCCCTTAGGCTCTGGAGTTAGACATCTGGGTTCCCATTCCAATTCCACCACTGACTAGCTTTGTCATATTGGACGCATAACCTTTTTGCGCTTCTACTTCTTGATCTTTCAAGTGTCATCAGAAGATAATTAGACACCCACACAATAGCAATGGGAGATTTTAACACCCCACCGTCAACATGAAACAGATCAACGAGACAGAAAGTTGAAAAGGATATCCAGGAACTGAACTTAGCTCTGCACCAAGCAGACCGAATAGACATCTACATTAACTCTCCACCCCAAATCAACAGAATATACATTCTTCTCAGCACCACATCACACTTATTCCAAAACTGACCACATAGTTGGAAGGAAAGCACTCCTCCGCAAATGCAAAAGAACAGAAATTACAACCAACTGTCTCTCAGACCCCAGGGCAGTCAAACTGGACCTCAGGATGAAGAAACTCACTCAAAACCGCTCAACTACACGGAAACGGAGCAATCTGCTCCTGAGTGACTACTGGGTACATAGCGAAATGAAGACAGAATAAAGATGTTCTTTGAAACCAATGAGAACAAAGACACAACATACCAGAATCTCTGGGATACATTGAAAGCAGTGTGTAGAGGGAAACGTAGCATTAAATGCCCACAAGAGAAAGCAGGAAAGATCTAAAATGGACACCCTCACGTCCCAATTCAAAGAACCAGGGAAGCAAGAGCAAACACAATGCCTGAATCAGTCAGTCAACTTCCAACAGGGCTCCAAGAGAGAATGAACCACCATGCCTCTTTAAATCCACGTTTCTATTTGGAATCTTCAATGAGAGATGAGACACTAAGCAGCTAGTTTTGGTGGAATGGCTGATTTTGTCAATGTTTTCGGTGTGTGAGTGTGTGTGTGTGTGTATGTATAGATAACTAAATTAAACTGATAATCTGGATGCTTACATTTCCATTCATTTAATTTGTGTATGTGAGCCCACGCACACGTATATACACACACACTAACACTTCCAGAACACTGACTTAGTGAAGAACTGGATTTCCAGTGTGTCAGACAAATTTCAGAAAGCGCTGAAGAAGGGCATTTCTGATGGATTTCACCGTTCCTGGAATTTTATTTTCCTTTATAACTTAGAGTTCTTCTCTGGAGATTTAATAGATAAAAGTCTTTTGCAGTGTACGTTATTTCATTTTATTTTTATAATTTATTTAAATTGTCATTTTAAATTGACAGATAAAAATGATATATATTTATGGTGTACAACATGATGTTTCATATATGTATACATTGTGGAATGACACAAAAATCAAGCTAATTAACACATTCGTTTCCTCACATACTGATTTTATGGCGATGAGAACATGTTTCAAATCTACTCTGATAGCACATTTCAAGTATACAGTACATAGTTACCCACTGTGGTTGCCGTGCTGTTCAACATATCTCTAGAACTATTCGTATCTGAAATTTTGTATCATTAGACTAACATCTCCCAATCCCTCCCCGGCCCCTGCCTCGGGTAAGCAGCGTTCTGCTCTCTACGACTCTGAGTTCCACTTTTTTACATTGCACATAGAAGTGAGATCGTGCAGTATTTGTATTTCTGTGTTTGCTTTTTAAAACTTTATGATGTATTGATGTATTTTTTCAGACAGTGTCGGAGTCTGTCACCAAGGCTGGAGTACAGTGACACAAACACGGCTCACCACGGCCTCCACCTCCCGGGGTCAAGAGATCCTCCCACTTCAGCCTCCTGAGTAGCTAGGACTACAGGCGTCCAACACCACACCTGGCTAATTTTTGTATTTTTTGTAGAGATGGTTGATCTCCAACTCCTGGGCTCAACTCTTCCTCCTCCCTTCTCCTCCCAAAGTCCTGGGATTACAGGCCTGAGCCACTGTGTCTGGCCTTTGCTTTATTTCACACAGTAGAACATCCTCTAGGCTCATTCATGTTGCTAATGATAAGATTTCTTTCTTTTTCAAGGCTGAATAGGATTCTATTGGATATATGTACCTATATAGATAGAGAGATAGATAGATAGACATTTATTATTATTGTTTTGGGGGGGATATGGTTTCGCTCGTGTTCCCCAGGCTGGAGTGCAGTGGCATGATTTCGGCTCACTACAACCTCTGCCTCCCAGGCTGAAGTGATTCTCCTGCCTCAGCTGAGATTAAAGGCATGTCCCATCATGTGCGGCCAATTTTGTGTTTCTAGGAGAGATGGGTTTTCACCATGTTGGCCAGGCTGGTCTCGAACTCCAACAATTCTACTTCAACTATTTATTGGATACAAATATTTATGTGTGAGAAACAAGATTTTCAAGAGTGAAAGATTTAAAAACGACTTAATTGTACATCAGTAAGAGGCTGGCTAACTAAATCAGAGTACGTTCATCCTTACAGAAGAATACTATGCAGCTAGAACAAAACCAAATGGAGGAAACTCTTCCAAATGGTAACTTGGAATGATGTTCAAGACTTATTGTAAAATAAGTTTACAGTAAGGTGTAAGGTACCTTATGGCAAAATTCTCTCAGAAATGTGTGTGTGTGGATTTCAAGTCATCCCAGTCCTAGAACATTGTGCTCTTTAGAGATGCCATACCTGTCTTTCCCTTTGTAATATCAAAGCAGTAATATCTTCTCTGGAGGCTTGTTGGGTGAATTTAATGGAAGAAAGTTAAGGAGGTACCAGAACCATTGCTGTTTCCCCTCCGTAGCCCTGCCACCCACTAAAGAAAGTTGGATGAGATTACTTAATGATTTCCCATTAAGTTGTATTTCCAAATATCATGATTACCATTTGAATGTAGTTGGTATGGAGCTTCGTGAGTGTGTGCTTCGTTTATTATGCATCACGTTCAGCTCCTTGTTATTTGCCTCCTAGTTATCATAGTAAAACTCTACTCCTCTACTCCGAGGAGCCCCTACCATCCGTATCGTCACTTTCCGGCCCAGCACTCTTCATGCTCGTTCGTTTAAAGCATTCTACATTGGGCAAATGAATCTTGGAAGGCAAAAGCTACTGAATTTAGCGAGTTTGTGGAGGCGTTCCCACCGATCAGCCAGGTGGAGTTCCACACACCCGATGACTGCACAACTCCTATAAGGCAGCAATATGCTGCAAACCCAGACGGCCACTCTTCTCACCCCTCGTCCCTTTGCTGTTCTGGATAATGAGGTCAATAGTCACCTAGGCAACTTGCAAAACTAACTGAAATGGAGAAAGGCCTTCCGGCTGGTGACTAGCCGAGGTCCACCTGGCCCCAATAAGCTGCTGAACAAGAAGGGCTGCCAGAAATTTCCCCCTAGGGAATTTGGTGGAGACGAAGACCTGCTCACTGGACAACGGTTCCTCCCAGGATACCCCCAAGCTGAAGAAGCGGGCTCTGAGCCACCCCCTTTCACCCTCCTTTTCCCCACCCTGGCCTGCTGAAGGTGCGCGTCAGGATGCGGACTACTGAGCCCTAAAGAAATAAGTCCTTCCACTTTGACCCCACGGAGGATTGCCTGTGCGGATCTTCAACGAGTCTACCAGTGTCTAGACACGGGAGCAGTTCTGTCTGGCACAGCAGCTCCCTCAAGGAAGACAAGAGTGAGGAGAAAGGAAACTCAAGTCTGACCATTCTGTCCTGGGAGACAAGAGGAGGATCTCATCTCTCATCTTTCCAAGCAAGGCAACGAGACTTTCTCTCATCTTTCCAAGCAAGGCAAGGAGACTTTTTCTCATGAGGAAACAAAAAGAAGTTGGAAGGAACGAAACCAGCCTGGAAGGTGAATTCCTAAGGATTGCCCATTGAAACTGACAAAATGGCCCTTGTTTGACGAGAGGAATGAGCAGAGCATTGATGTGGTCAAAAAGGACTCGAGTGAGACTTTCCCAGCATGTTTCTACCAAAGCTTTGTCTAAGTTTCGCAAAACACTCTCCTAATAAGCAGATGTTTGGCTCTTCAGAAAGTCAACATGCAAAATGCCTTGAGCGTCCCATAACACTGATGCCATGATGTTGCCTTTGGTCTGCCCTCCTTTTCCTTTGACTGGACCACTGCCATCTCTTGGTAGCCATCGCTTTGATGACGCTTTGTCTTCAGGATCATATTGGCAAAGCCATGTTCCAAATTCCGGTTACAATTTGTCAAACAGGTGCCCCAGGATCGTGATCCCTCCTGTTGAAAATTTCCACTGATAGCTCTCGTCGTCACTGCAGCTGATCTGGGCACAATGGTTTTCACAGCCACTGCAGGATTCATCTTCCACATCTTCTCATCTCTTCTTGAAACAAGCCATACCTCCGTAAAGAGTTGATTTCTTTGGGCTAGTGTCCTTAGAAGCTTTTCTTCAAACATCAATGATTTCTTCATTCTTCCACCCAAGCTTCACCGTCAATTGGATGTTTGCTCTTGCTGCAATTTTAGCGGAATTCAAGTTGCACTGATAGGAGGCCTTTTCAGTGGATGTCTCATCCTTCTTAGTGCCTCCAATGAGATCCAGTTCAGAAAGGTTGTAAGAAGTTAGTACATGTTTATTTTAGTGAAAACGAATTGAAATCCATGCATAGATTTCTCACCATGTACATTTTCTATGAACTTTCGGAAGACCCCCTGTACTGAATATTGCCCAAATCCTGGGAGAGAAGTGGATGCGGTCCACTTCCTGTCTTCAGTTTGCCCACAGTGGAGGAGTGCACAGAGCAGGGAAAGGCAGCCCCAGAGAGAGGCATGCCCTCCAGCATGCAGCAGACTGCTGGCCCAGTCCTGGCTCCATGGGTTGCTGTGTGGGCCCAGCAAGCTGACCAACCTCCCTGAACCTTAATTTAATCCTAGGTAGCCCAATTCCACTCGCTATTATAGGACTGCTGTGCAGGGACAGTCAATTAACTTAAGAAAAGGAACCTAGCTCCAAGGTTGGCAACCGGGAATTCCAGTTGATTCCATGGGCGGACCCCCTGAGGAATTCCCAAGCTGAAGTCTCGTGGAAGATGAGGTTCAGTGTGACTAGACTGAAGCACCAATCCAATGAAGGGGAAGTCCCACCCACTCTGCCCTGTGCCTGTATAAAGGTGAGGCGGGGCGGCCGCGCCACTCATTGAAGCCGCCAGTTGGGAGAGGAGCAGAGCCAGGCCGGTGCTCCCGAAGGCAGCAAGATGTTGCGAGCCACAGCTCCCTGCTGGTTCCCACCTGCATACCCAGAAGCTAAGAAGGTGGCCGAGGAGGCGGCCCACGAGGCAAGCCGCCATTTGGGAGAGGAGCAGAGCCAGGTCGGTGTTCCCGAAGGCAGCAAGATGTTGCGAGCCACAGCTCCCTGCTGGTTCCCACCTGCATGCCCAGAAGCCAAGAAGGTGGCCGAGGAGGCGGCCCTCGAGGCAAGCCGCCAGTTGGGAGAGGAGCAGAGCCAGGCCGGTGCTCCCGAAGGCAGCAAGATGTTGCGAGCCACAGCTCCCTGCTGGTTCCCACCTGCATACCCAGAAGCTAAGAAGGTGGCCGAGGAGGCGCCCCACGAGGCAAGCCGCCATTTGGGAGTGGAGCAGAGCCAGGTCGGTGTTCCCGAAGGCAGCAAGATGTTGCGAGCCACAGCTCCCTGCTGGTTCCCTCCTGCATACCCAGAAGCCAAGAAGGTGGCCGAGGAGGCGGCCCTCGAGGCTCCAGAATTCCCACTGCCCTCTCATCAGCCTGCCCAGAGCTTCGGGCTCTGCGTGCCCCAGATGCACAACCAGGCCTCAGCACTCGTGGACATCCGGGCGGAGCCCCAGAATAGGGGTCCGGCGGTGCCCCCAGCGTGGCCCAAGATGGCGACGGAGGCGTGGTACTTCCCCGCGCAGAGGGGGTCGGCCTGCTGCTTGCCAGCCGCCCCAAGGCTGACAGAGAGGCCCTGTGGAGTCCGCATCTCAGCCCCCAGGGAGAGGAAGAGGATCGCCCACTTTCCCAGCCCCTGCTTGGTCGCAGGTCGCACCGATGCCAAGAGAACCCGGGTGGCCGGCAGCAGCCAACGCTCCAATGGCTCCAGGGTCGGCACATAGCCACGGAAGACTGGTCGCAACAGACGGGGGAGGGCATGCAAGACCTCCACCACACTCAGCTCTAAGCGAATCGTCCGTCGTCCATCCTTACCGACTTGGAAGAAACCCATTATCCTCCGAAGGTCTCGCTGCCAAGTCCCCACCGTCATCCGCCGAGGCTATCTCCAACTGTTCACCAAAGAGTGTCTCAAGTTCTGCGCCTCCCAGCAGGAGGCCGAGGAGAAGGCGCTGAACGAGGAGAAGGTGGCCTACGACTGCAGCCCCAACAAGAACATGTACCTGAATGTGGTCCTGAACACCCTCAAGAGACTGAAGGGCCTGACCCCCAGCTCCATGCCGGGCCTCAGCAGGGCCGCCCTGTACAGCCGCCTCCAGGAGTTCCTGCTCACCCAGGACCAGCTCAAGGAGAACGGCTACCCCTTCCCGCACCCCGAGCGGCCCGGAGGCGCCGTCCTCTTCACTGGCCAGGGGAAGGGGCCCGGCGACTCCTCCTGCAGGGTCTGCTGCCGTTGTGGCACCGACTACCTGGTGTCCTCCTCGGGCCGCTGTCTATGCGACCAGTTGTGTTATTATCACTGGGGGCGGGTCCGCTCCAGCCAAGTGGCTGGAGGCCGGGTTAGCCAGTACACCTGCTGTGCAGCTGCTCCTGGCTCAGTGGGCTGCCAGGTGGCGAAGCAGCACGTGCGGGACGGCCGCAAGGAGAGCCTCCATGGCTTCGTGAAGACCTTCAAGAAAGAGTTTTCCACAGACGCTTATCCAGGAATCTACGCCTTGGACTGTGAGATGTGCTACACCACGCATGGCCTGGAGCTGACCCGCGTCACCGTGGTGGACGCCGACATGCAAGTGGTGTACGACACCTTCGTCAAGCCCGACAACGAGATCGTGGACTACAACACCAGGTTTTCCGGAGTGACCGAGGCCGACGTCGCCAAGACGAGCGTCACGTTGCCCGAAGTCCAAGCCATCCTGCTGAGCTTTTCCAGCGCCCAAACCATCCTCATCGGGCACAGCCTGGAGAGCGATCTGCTGGCCCTCAAGCTGATCCACAGCACCGTGGTGGACACGGCCGTGCTCTTCCCGCACTACCTGGGTTTCCCCTACAAGCGTTCCCTCAGGAATCTCGCGGCCGACTACCTGGGACAGATCATCCAGGACAGCCAGGACGGCCACAACTCCAGCGAGGACGCAAACGCCTGCCTGCAGCTGGCGATGTGGAAGGTTCGACAGCGCGCCCAGATCCAGCCACGCCACCGGTCCGCCTCTCCCGCCGCCCTGGCCTGTCCTGAGCCCCAGGCCTCTTCCCAAACTGCCATCGATCCCGAGAGCTAGCCCTGTCCACCTCGCCGCAAAGCGAAAGAAACTGGAGCAGCCGGCGGCAGGAGAGGGCCAAAAGCCAAGACTAACCCCGACCCCGGACTCCCAGTCCCCCGGAGTCCCTGCCGCGGGCCGTCGTCCCTGTCCCCATCCCTCTGCCCCTCCCAGACCTCTGTCCTTCCACCAATGGGCTCCCCGAGGCCCCAGCCGCCACTCCCAGTCCCCGGAGACCCTGCCGCCGCCCCTGGCGCCTGTGCCCATCCCTCTGCCCCTCCCAGACCTCTGGCCTTCCACCACTAGCCTCCCCCAGCCCACCTGGACTTCCCCGGCCTCTGACAACAAGGCCAGCCCCCAGGCCCACCAGCCTCCTGATCGTCTTCGTTCTTTGGCCTCTTCCCCTTCTGTGGGGCTGTCTGAACCTCCCCTCCCCCACCCGATTTTTCCCCCGCCCCCGGGGCAGGCGCAGAATAAATGTCTGTATGAAGTTAAAAATTAAAAATAAAAAAAAAGCTAAAAACAACTCAAAGTCCTTTGCTTTTGAATGTGCGCTTACCTGGTTTTCTCTAGAGGCACCACTGTGAGGTGGCTCAAGCCCTTAGGCTCTGGAGTTAGACATCTGGGTTCCCATTCCAATTCCACCACTGACTAGCTTTGTCATATTGGACGCATAACCTTTTTGCGCTTCTACTTCTTGATCTTTCAAGTGTCATCAGAAGATAATTAGACACCCACACAATAGCAATGGGAGATTTTAACACCCCACCGTCAACATGAAACAGATCAACGAGACAGAAAGTTGAAAAGGATATCCAGGAACTGAACTTAGCTCTGCACCAAGCAGACCGAATAGACATCTACATTAACTCTCCACCCCAAATCAACAGAATATACATTCTTCTCAGCACCACATCACACTTATTCCAAAACTGACCACATAGTTGGAAGGAAAGCACTCCTCCGCAAATGCAAAAGAACAGAAATTACAACCAACTGTCTCTCAGACCCCAGGGCAGTCAAACTGGACCTCAGGATGAAGAAACTCACTCAAAACCGCTCAACTACACGGAAACGGAGCAATCTGCTCCTGAGTGACTACTGGGTACATAGCGAAATGAAGACAGAATAAAGATGTTCTTTGAAACCAATGAGAACAAAGACACAACATACCAGAATCTCTGGGATACATTGAAAGCAGTGTGTAGAGGGAAACGTAGCATTAAATGCCCACAAGAGAAAGCAGGAAAGATCTAAAATGGACACCCTCACGTCCCAATTCAAAGAACCAGGGAAGCAAGAGCAAACACAATGCCTGAATCAGTCAGTCAACTTCCAACAGGGCTCCAAGAGAGAATGAACCACCATGCCTCTTTAAATCCACGTTTCTATTTGGAATCTTCAATGAGAGATGAGACACTAAGCAGCTAGTTTTGGTGGAATGGCTGATTTTGTCAATGTTTTCGGTGTGTGAGTGTGTGTGTGTGTGTATGTATAGATAACTAAATTAAACTGATAATCTGGATGCTTACATTTCCATTCATTTAATTTGTGTATGTGAGCCCACGCACACGTATATACACACACACTAACACTTCCAGAACACTGACTTAGTGAAGAACTGGATTTCCAGTGTGTCAGACAAATTTCAGAAAGCGCTGAAGAAGGGCATTTCTGATGGATTTCACCGTTCCTGGAATTTTATTTTCCTTTATAACTTAGAGTTCTTCTCTGGAGATTTAATAGATAAAAGTCTTTTGCAGTGTACGTTATTTCATTTTATTTTTATAATTTATTTAAATTGTCATTTTAAATTGACAGATAAAAATGATATATATTTATGGTGTACAACATGATGTTTCATATATGTATACATTGTGGAATGACACAAAAATCAAGCTAATTAACACATTCGTTTCCTCACATACTGATTTTATGGCGATGAGAACATGTTTCAAATCTACTCTGATAGCACATTTCAAGTATACAGTACATAGTTACCCACTGTGGTTGCCGTGCTGTTCAACATATCTCTAGAACTATTCGTATCTGAAATTTTGTATCATTAGACTAACATCTCCCAATCCCTCCCCGGCCCCTGCCTCGGGTAAGCAGCGTTCTGCTCTCTACGACTCTGAGTTCCACTTTTTTACATTGCACATAGAAGTGAGATCGTGCAGTATTTGTATTTCTGTGTTTGCTTTTTAAAACTTTATGATGTATTGATGTATTTTTTCAGACAGTGTCGGAGTCTGTCACCAAGGCTGGAGTACAGTGACACAAACACGGCTCACCACGGCCTCCACCTCCCGGGGTCAAGAGATCCTCCCACTTCAGCCTCCTGAGTAGCTAGGACTACAGGCGTCCAACACCACACCTGGCTAATTTTTGTATTTTTTGTAGAGATGGTTGATCTCCAACTCCTGGGCTCAACTCTTCCTCCTCCCTTCTCCTCCCAAAGTCCTGGGATTACAGGCCTGAGCCACTGTGTCTGGCCTTTGCTTTATTTCACACAGTAGAACATCCTCTAGGCTCATTCATGTTGCTA
Organism: Pongo pygmaeus; assembly: GCF_028885625.2. NCBI lineage: Eukaryota > Metazoa > Chordata > Mammalia > Primates > Hominidae > Pongo > Pongo pygmaeus. Next base: position 55,239,462 of record NC_072380.2, read on the forward strand.
ATGATAAGATTTCTTTCTTTTTCAAGGCTGAATAGGATTCTATTGGATATATGTACCTATATAGATAGAGAGATAGATAGATAGACATTTATTATTATTGTTTTGGGGGGGATATGGTTTCGCTCGTGTTCCCCAGGCTGGAGTGCAGTGGCATGATTTCGGCTCACTACAACCTCTGCCTCCCAGGCTGAAGTGATTCTCCTGCCTCAGCTGAGATTAAAGGCATGTCCCATCATGTGCGGCCAATTTTGTGTTTCTAGGAGAGATGGGTTTTCACCATGTTGGCCAGGCTGGTCTCGAACTCCAACAATTCTACTTCAACTATTTATTGGATACAAATATTTATGTGTGAGAAACAAGATTTTCAAGAGTGAAAGATTTAAAAACGACTTAATTGTACATCAGTAAGAGGCTGGCTAACTAAATCAGAGTACGTTCATCCTTACAGAAGAATACTATGCAGCTAGAACAAAACCAAATGGAGGAAACTCTTCCAAATGGTAACTTGGAATGATGTTCAAGACTTATTGTAAAATAAGTTTACAGTAAGGTGTAAGGTACCTTATGGCAAAATTCTCTCAGGAATGTGTGTGTGTGGATTTCAAGTCATCCCAGTCCTAGAACATTGTGCTCTTTAGAGATGCCATACCTGTCTTTCCCTTTGTAATATCAAAGCAGTAATATCTTCTCTGGAGGCTTGTTGGGTGAATTTAATGGAAGAAAGTTAAGGAGGTACCAGAACCATTGCTGTTTCCCCTCCGTAGCCCTGCCACCCACTAAAGAAAGTTGGATGAGATTACTTAATGATTTCCCATTAAGTTGTATTTCCAAATATCATGATTACCATTTGAATGTAGTTGGTATGGAGCTTCGTGAGTGTGTGCTTCGTTTATTATGCATCACGTTCAGCTCCTTGTTATTTGCCTCCTAGTTATCATAGTAAAACTCTACTCCTCTACTCCGAGGAGCCCCTACCATCCGTATCGTCACTTTCCGGCCCAGCACTCTTCATGCTCGTTCGTTTAAAGCATTCTACATTGGGCAAATGAATCTTGGAAGGCAAAAGCTACTGAATTTAGCGAGTTTGTGGAGGCGTTCCCACCGATCAGCCAGGTGGAGTTCCACACACCCGATGACTGCACAACTCCTATAAGGCAGCAATATGCTGCAAACCCAGACGGCCACTCTTCTCACCCCTCGTCCCTTTGCTGTTCTGGATAATGAGGTCAATAGTCACCTAGGCAACTTGCAAAACTAACTGAAATGGAGAAAGGCCTTCCGGCTGGTGACTAGCCGAGGTCCACCTGGCCCCAATAAGCTGCTGAACAAGAAGGGCTGCCAGAAATTTCCCCCTAGGGAATTTGGTGGAGACGAAGACCTGCTCACTGGACAACGGTTCCTCCCAGGATACCCCCAAGCTGAAGAAGCGGGCTCTGAGCCACCCCCTTTCACCCTCCTTTTCCCCACCCTGGCCTGCTGAAGGTGCGCGTCAGGATGCGGACTACTGAGCCCTAAAGAAATAAGTCCTTCCACTTTGACCCCACGGAGGATTGCCTGTGCGGATCTTCAACGAGTCTACCAGTGTCTAGACACGGGAGCAGTTCTGTCTGGCACAGCAGCTCCCTCAAGGAAGACAAGAGTGAGGAGAAAGGAAACTCAAGTCTGACCATTCTGTCCTGGGAGACAAGAGGAGGATCTCATCTCTCATCTTTCCAAGCAAGGCAACGAGACTTTCTCTCATCTTTCCAAGCAAGGCAAGGAGACTTTTTCTCATGAGGAAACAAAAAGAAGTTGGAAGGAACGAAACCAGCCTGGAAGGTGAATTCCTAAGGATTGCCCATTGAAACTGACAAAATGGCCCTTGTTTGACGAGAGGAATGAGCAGAGCATTGATGTGGTCAAAAAGGACTCGAGTGAGACTTTCCCAGCATGTTTCTACCAAAGCTTTGTCTAAGTTTCGCAAAACACTCTCCTAATAAGCAGATGTTTGGCTCTTCAGAAAGTCAACATGCAAAATGCCTTGAGCGTCCCATAACACTGATGCCATGATGTTGCCTTTGGTCTGCCCTCCTTTTCCTTTGACTGGACCACTGCCATCTCTTGGTAGCCATCGCTTTGATGACGCTTTGTCTTCAGGATCATATTGGCAAAGCCATGTTCCAAATTCCGGTTACAATTTGTCAAACAGGTGCCCCAGGATCGTGATCCCTCCTGTTGAAAATTTCCACTGATAGCTCTCGTCGTCACTGCAGCTGATCTGGGCACAATGGTTTTCACAGCCACTGCAGGATTCATCTTCCACATCTTCTCATCTCTTCTTGAAACAAGCCATACCTCCGTAAAGAGTTGATTTCTTTGGGCTAGTGTCCTTAGAAGCTTTTCTTCAAACATCAATGATTTCTTCATTCTTCCACCCAAGCTTCACCGTCAATTGGATGTTTGCTCTTGCTGCAATTTTAGCGGAATTCAAGTTGCACTGATAGGAGGCCTTTTCAGTGGATGTCTCATCCTTCTTAGTGCCTCCAATGAGATCCAGTTCAGAAAGGTTGTAAGAAGTTAGTACATGTTTATTTTAGTGAAAACGAATTGAAATCCATGCATAGATTTCTCACCATGTACATTTTCTATGAACTTTCGGAAGACCCCCTGTACTGAATATTGCCCAAATCCTGGGAGAGAAGTGGATGCGGTCCACTTCCTGTCTTCAGTTTGCCCACAGTGGAGGAGTGCACAGAGCAGGGAAAGGCAGCCCCAGAGAGAGGCATGCCCTCCAGCATGCAGCAGACTGCTGGCCCAGTCCTGGCTCCATGGGTTGCTGTGTGGGCCCAGCAAGCTGACCAACCTCCCTGAACCTTAATTTAATCCTAGGTAGCCCAATTCCACTCGCTATTATAGGACTGCTGTGCAGGGACAGTCAATTAACTTAAGAAAAGGAACCTAGCTCCAAGGTTGGCAACCGGGAATTCCAGTTGATTCCATGGGCGGACCCCCTGAGGAATTCCCAAGCTGAAGTCTCGTGGAAGATGAGGTTCAGTGTGACTAGACTGAAGCACCAATCCAATGAAGGGGAAGTCCCACCCACTCTGCCCTGTGCCTGTATAAAGGTGAGGCGGGGCGGCCGCGCCACTCATTGAAGCCGCCAGTTGGGAGAGGAGCAGAGCCAGGCCGGTGCTCCCGAAGGCAGCAAGATGTTGCGAGCCACAGCTCCCTGCTGGTTCCCACCTGCATACCCAGAAGCTAAGAAGGTGGCCGAGGAGGCGGCCCACGAGGCAAGCCGCCTTTTGGGAGTGGAGCAGAGCCAGGTCGGTGTTCCCGAAGGCAGCAAGATGTTGCGAGCCACAGCTCCCTGCTGGTTCCCACCTGCATGCCCAGAAGCCAAGAAGGTGGCCGAGGAGGCGGCCCTCGAGGCAAGCCGCCAGTTGGGAGAGGAGCAGAGCCAGGCCGGTGCTCCCGAAGGCAGCAAGATGTTGCGAGCCACAGCTCCTTGCTGGTTCCCACCTGCATACCCAGAAGCTAAGAAGGTGGCCGAGGAGGCGCCCCACGAGGCAAGCCGCCATTTGGGGGTGGAGCAGAGCCAGGTCGGTGTTCCCGAAGGCAGCAAGATGCTGCCAGCCACAGCTCCCTGCTGGTTCCCTCCTGCATACCCAGAAGCCAAGAAGGTGGCCGAGGAGGCGGCCCTCGAGGCTCCAGAATTCCCACTGCCCTCTCATCAGCCTGCCCAGAGCTTCGGGCTCTGCGTGCCCCAGATGCACAACCAGGCCTCAGCACTCGTGGACATCCGGGCGGAGCCCCAGAATAGGGGTCCGGCGGTGCCCCCAGCGTGGCCCAAGATGGCGACGGAGGCGTGGTACTTCCCCGCGCAGAGGGGGTCGGCCTGCTGCTTGCCAGCCGCCCCAAGGCTGACAGAGAGGCCCTGTGGAGTCCGCATCTCAGCCCCCAGGGAGAGGAAGAGGATCGCCCACTTTCCCAGCCCCTGCTTGGTCGCAGGTCGCACCGATGCCAAGAGAACCCGGGTGGCCGGCAGCAGCCAACGCTCCAATGGCTCCAGGGTCGGCACACAGCCACGGAAGACTGGTCGCAACAGACGGGGGAGGGCATGCAAGACCTCCACCACACTCAGCTCTAAGCGAATCGTCCGTCGTCCATCCTTACCGACTTGGAAGAAACCCATTATCCTCCGAAGGTCTCGCTGCCAAGTCCCCACCGTCATCCGCCGAGGCTATCTCCAACTGTTCACCAAAGAGTGTCTCAAGTTCTGCGCCTCCAAGCAGGAGGCCGAGGAGAAGGCGCTGAACGAGGAGAAGGTGGCCTACGACTGCAGCCCCAACAAGAACATGTACCTGAATGTGGTCCTGAACACCCTCAAGAGACTGAAGGGCCTGACCCCCAGCTCCATGCCGGGCCTCAGCAGGGCCGCCCTGTACAGCCGCCTCCAGGAGTTCCTGCTCACCCAGGACCAGCTCAAGGAGAACGGCTACCCCTTCCCGCACCCCGAGCGGCCCGGAGGCGCCGTCCTCTTCACTGGCCAGGGGAAGGGGCCCGGCGACTCCTCCTGCAGGGTCTGCTGCCGTTGTGGCACCGACTACCTGGTGTCCTCCTCGGGCCGCTGTCTACGCGACCAGTTGTGTTATTATCACTGGGGGCGGGTCCGCTCCAGCCAAGTGGCTGGAGGCCGGGTTAGCCAGTACACCTGCTGTGCAGCTGCTCCTGGCTCAGTGGGCTGCCAGGTGGCAAAGCAGCACGTGCGGGACGGCCGCAAGGAGAGCCTCCATGGCTTCGTGAAGACCTTCAAGAAAGAGTTTTCCACAGACGCTTATCCAGGAATCTACGCCTTGGACTGTGAGATGTGCTACACCACGCATGGCCTGGAGCTGACCCGCGTCACCGTGGTGGACGCCGACATGCAAGTGGTGTACGACACCTTCGTCAAGCCCGACAACGAGATCGTGGACTACAACACCAGGTTTTCCGGAGTGACCGAGGCCGACGTCGCCAAGACGAGCGTCACGTTGCCCGAAGTCCAAGCCATCCTGCTGAGCTTTTTCAGCGCCCAAACCATCCTCATCGGGCACAGCCTGGAGAGCGATCTGCTGGCCCTCAAGCTGATCCACAGCACCGTGGTGGACACGGCCGTGCTCTTCCCGCACTACCTGGGTTTCCCCTACAAGCGTTCCCTCAGGAATCTCGCGGCCGACTACCTGGGACAGATCATCCAGGACAGCCAGGACGGCCACAACTCCAGCGAGGACGCAAACGCCTGCCTGCAGCTGGCGATGTGGAAGGTTCGACAGCGCGCCCAGATCCAGCCACGCCACCGGTCCGCCTCTCCCGCCGCCCTGGCCTGTCCTGAGCCCCAGGCCTCTTCCCAAACTGCCATCGATCCCGAGAGCTAAGCCCTGTCCAGCTCGCCGCAAAGCGAAAGAAACTGGAGCAGCCGGTGGCAGGAGAGGGCCAAAAGCCAAGACTAACCCCGACCCCGGACTCCCAGTCCCCCGGAGTCCCTGCCGCGGGCCGTCGTCCCTGTCCCCATCCCTCTGCCCCTCCCAGACCTCTGTCCTTCCACCAATGGGCTCCCCGAGGCCCCAGCCGCCACTCCCAGTCCCCGGAGACCCTGCCGCCGCCCCTGGCGCCTGTGCCCATCCCTCTGCCCCTCCCAGACCTCTGGCCTTCCACCACTAGCCTCCCCCAGCCCACCTGGACTTCCCCGGCCTCTGACAACAAGGCCAGCCCCCAGGCCCACCAGCCTCCTGATCGTCTTCGTTCTTGGGCCTCTTCCCCTTCTGTGGGGCTGTCTGAACCTCCCTTCCCCCACCCGATTTTTCCCCTGCCCCCGTGGCAGGCGCAGAATAAATGTCTGTATGAAGTTAAAAATTAAAAATAAAAAAAAAGCTAAAAACAACTGAAAGTCCTTTGCTTTTGAATGTGCGCTTACCTGGTTTTCTCTAGAGGCACCACTGTGAGGTGGCTCAAGCGCTTAGGCTCTGGAGTTAGACATCTGGGTTCCCATTCCAATTCCACCACTTACTAGCTTTGTCATATTGGATGCATAACTTTTTTGCGCTTCTACTTCTTGATCTTTCAAGTGTCATCAGAAGATAATTAGACACCCACACAATAGCAATGGGAGATTTTAACACCCCACCGTCAACATGAAACAGATCAACGAGACAGAAAGTTGAAAAGGATATCCAGGAACTGAACTTAGCTCTGCACCAAGCAGACCGAATAGACATCTACATTAACTCTCCACCCCAAATCAACAGAATATACATTCTTCTCAGCACCACATCACACTTATTCCAAAACTGACCACATAGTTGGAAGGAAAGCACTCCTCCGCAAATGCAAAAGAACAGAAATTACAACCAACTGTCTCTCAGACCACAGGGCAGTCAAACTGGACCTCAGGATGAAGAAACTCACTCAAAACCGCTCAACTACACGGAAACGGAGCAATCTGCTCCTGAGTGACTACTGGGTACATAGCGAAATGAAGACAGAATAAAGATGTTCTTTGAAACCAATGAGAACAAAGACACAACATACCAGAATCTCTGGGATACATTGAAAGCAGTGTGTAGAGGGAAACGTAGCATTAAATGCCCACAAGAGAAAGCAGGAAAGATCTAAAATGGACACCCTCACGTCCCAATTCAAAGAATCAGGGAAGCAAGAGCAAACACCATGCCTGAATCAGTCAGTCAACTTCCAACAGGGCTCCAAGAGAGAATGAACCACCATGCCTCTTTAAATCCACGTTTCTATTTGGAATCTTCAATGAGAGATGAGACACTAAGCAGCTAGTTTTGGTGGAATGGCTGATTTTGTCAATGTTTTCGGTGTGTGAGTGTGTGTGTGTGTGTGTATGTATAGATAACTAAATTAAACTGATAATCTGGATGCTTACATTTCCATTCATTTAATTTGTGTATGTGAGCCCACGCACACGTATATACACACACACTAACACTTCCAGAACACTGACTTAGTGAAGAACTGGATTTCCAGTGTGTCAGACAAATTTCAGAAAGCGCTGAAGAAGGGCATTTCTGATGGATTTCACCGTTCCTGGAATTTTACTTTCCTTTATAACTTACAGTTCTTCTCTGGAGATTTAATAGATAAAAGTCTTTTGCAGTGTACGTTATTTCATTTTATTTTTATAATTTATTTAAATTGTCATTTTAAATTGACAAATAAAAATGATATATATTTATGGTGTACAACATGATGTTTCATATATGTATACATTGTGGAATGACACAAAAATCAAGCTAATTAACACATTCGTTTCCTCACATACTGATTTTATGGTGATGAGAACATGTTTCAAATCTACTCTGATAGCACATTTCAAGTATACAGTACATAGTTACCCACTGTCGTTGCCGTGCTGTTCAACATATCTCTAGAACTATTCGTATCTGAAATTTTGTATCATTAGACTAACATCTCCCAATCCCTCCCCGGCCCCTGCCTCGGGTAAGCAGCGTTCTGCTCTCTACGACTCTGAGTTCCACTTTTTTACATTGCACATAGAAGTGAGATCGTGCAGTATTTGTATTTCTGTGTTTGCTTTTTAAAACTTTATGATGTATTGATGTATTTTTTCAGACAGTGTCGGAGTCTGTCACCAAGGCTGGAGTACAGTGACACAAACACGGCTCACCACGGCCTCCACCTCCCGGGGTCAAGAGATCCTCCCACTTCAGCCTCCTGAGTAGCTAGGACTACAGGCGTCCAACACCACACCTGGCTAATTTTTGTATTTTTTGTAGAGATGGTTGATCTCCAACTCCTGGGCTCAACTCTTCCTCCTCCCTTCTCCTCCCAAAGTCCTGGGATTACAGGCCTGAGCCACTGTGTCTGGCCTTTGCTTTATTTCACACAGTAGAACATCCTCTAGCTCATTCATGTTGCTAATGATAAGATTTCTTTCTTTTTCAAGGCTGAATAGGATTCTATTGGATATATGTACCTATATAGATAGATAGATAGATAGATATACATTTATTATTATTGTTTTGGGGGGGATATGGTTTCGCTCGTGTTCCCCAGGCTGGAGTACAGTGGCATGATTTCGGCTCACTACAACCTCTGCCTCCCAGGCTGAAGTGATTCTCCTGCCTCAGCTGAGATTAAAGGCCTGTCCCATCATGTGCGGCCAATTTTGTGTTTCTAGGAGAGATGGGTTTTCACCATGTTGGCCAGGCTGGTCTCGAACTCCAACAATTCTACTTCAACTATTTATTGGATACAAATATTTATGTGTGAGAAACAAGATTTTCAAGAGTGAAAGATTTAAAAACGACTTAATTGTACATCAGTAAGAGGCTGGCTAACTAAATCAGAGTACGTTCATCCTTACAGAAGAATACTATGCAGCTAGAACAAAACCAAATGGAGGAAACTCTTCCAAATGGTAACTTGGAATGATGTTCAAGACTTATTGTAAAATAAGTTTACAGTAAGGTGTAAGGTACCTTATGGCAAAATTCTCTCAGAAATGTGTGTGTGGATTTCAAGTCATCCCAGTCCTAGAACATTGTGCTCTTTAGAGGTGCCATACCTGTCTTTCCCTTTGTAATATCAAAGCAGTAATATCTTCTCTGGAGGCTTGTTGGGTGAATTTAATGGAAGAAAGTTAAGGAGGTAGCAGAACCATTGCTGTTTCCCCTCCATAGCCCTGCCACCCACTAAAGAAAGTTGGATGAGATTACTTAATGATTTCCCATTAAGTTGTATTTCCAAATATCATGATTACCATTTGAATGTAGTTGGTATGGAGCTTCGTGAGTGTGTGCTTCGTTTATTATGCATCACGTTCAGCTCCTTGTTATTTGCCTCCTAGTTATCATAGTAAAACTCTACTCCTCTACTCCGAGGAGCCCCTACCATCCGTATCGTCACTTTCCGGCCCAGCACTCTTCATGCTCGTTCGTTTAAAGTATTCTACATTGGGCAAATGAATCTTGGAAGGCAAAAGCTACTGAATTTAGCGAGTTTGTGGAGGCGTTCCCACCGATCAGCAAGGTGGAGTTCCACACACCCGATGACTGCACAACTCCTATAAGGCAGCAATATGCTGCAAACCCAGACGGCCACTCTTCTCACCCCTCGTCCCTTTGCTGTTCTGGATAATGAGGTCAATAGTCACCAAGGCAACTTGCAAAACTAACTGAAATGGAGAAAGGCCTTCCGGCTGGTGACTAGCCGAGGTCCACCTGGCCCCAATAAGCTGCTGAACAAGAAGGGCTGCCAGAAATTTCCCCCTAGGGAATTTGGTGGAGACGAAGACCTGCTCACTGGACAACGGTTCCTCCCAGGATACCCCCAAGCTGAAGAAGCGGGCTCTGAGCCACCCCCTTTCACCCTCCTTTTCCCCACCCTGGCCTGCTGAAGGTGCGCGTCAGGATGTGGACTACTGAGCCCTAAAGAAACAAGTCCTTCCACTTTGACCCCACGGAGGATTGCCTGTGCGGATCTTCAACGAGTCTACCAGTGTCTAGACACGGGAGCAGTTCTGTCTGGCACAGCAGCTCCCTCAAGGAAGACAAGAGTGAGGAGAAAGGAAACTCAAGTCTGACCATTCTGTCCTGGGAGACAAGAGGAGGATCTCATCTCTCATCTTTCCAAGCAAGGCAACGAGACTTTCTCTCATCTTTCCAAGCAAGGCAAGGAGACTTTTTCTCATGAGGAAACAAAAAGAAGTTGGAAGGAACGAAACCAGCCTGGAAGGTGAATTCCTAAGGATTGCCCATTGAAACTGACAAAATGGCCCTTGTTTGACGAGAGGAATGAGCAGAGCATTGATGTGGTCAAAAAGGACTCGAGTGAGACTTTCCCAGCACGTTTCTACCAAAGCTTTGTCTAAGTTTCGCAAAACACTCTCCTAATAAGCAGATGTTTGGCTCTTCAGAAAGTCAACATGCAAAATGCCTTGAGCGTCCCATAACACTGATGCCATGATGTTGCCTTTGGTCTGCCCTCCTTTTCCTTTGACTGGACCACTGCCATCTCTTGGTAGCCATCGCTTTGATGACGCTTTGTCTTCAGGATCATATTGGCAAAGCCATGTTCCAAATTCCGGTTACAATTTGTCAAAGAGGTGCCCCAGGATCGTGATCCCTCCTGTTGAAAATTTCCACTGATAGCTCTCGTCGTCACTGCAGCTGATCTGGGCACAATGGTTTTCACAGCCACTGCAGGATTCATCTTCCACATCTTCTCATCTCTTCTTGAAACAAGCCATACCTCCGTAAAGAGTTGATTTCTTTGGGCTAGTGTCCTTAGAAGCTTTTCTTCAAACATCAATGATTTCTTCATTCTCCACCCAAGCTTCACCGTCAGTTGGATGTTTCCTCTTGCTGCAATTTTAGCGGAATTCAAGTTGCACTGATAGGAGGCCTTTTCAGTGGATGTCTCATCCTTCTTAGTGCCTCCAATGAGATCCAGTTCAGAAAGGTTGTAAGAAGTTAGTACATGTTTATTTTAGTGAAAACGAATTGAAATCCATGCATAGATTTCTCACCATGTACATTTTCTATGAACTTTCGGAAGACCCCCTGTACTGAATATTGCCCAAATCCTGGGAGAGAAGTGGATGCGGTCCACTTCCTGTCTTCAGTTTGCCCACAGTGGAGGAGTGCACAGAGCAGGGAAAGGCAGCCCCAGAGAGAGGCATGCCCTCCAGCATGCAGCAGACTGCTGGCCCAGTCCAGGCTCCATGGGTTGCTGTGTGGGCCCAGCAAGCTGACCAACCTCCCTGAACCTTAATTTAATCCTAGGTAGCCCAATTCCACTCGCTATTATAGGACTGCTGTGCAGGGACAGTCAATTAACTTAAGAAAAGGAACCTAGCTCCAAGGTTGGCAACCGGGAATTCCAGTTGATTCCATGGGCGGACCCCCTGAGGAATTCCCAAGCTGAAGTCTCGTGGAAGATGAGGTTCAGTGTGACTAGACTGAAGCACCAATCCAATGAAGGGGAAGTCCCACCCACTCTGCCCTGTGCCTGTATAAAGGTGAGGCGGGGCGGCCGCGCCACTCATTGAAGCCGCCAGTTGGGAGAGGAGCAGAGCCAGGCCGGTGCTCCCGAAGGCAGCAAGATGTTGCGAGCCACAGCTCCCTGCTGGTTCCCACCTGCATACCCAGAAGCGAAGAAGGTGGCCGAGGAGGCGGCCCACGAGGCAAGCCGCCATTTGGGAGTGGAGCAGAGCCAGGTCGGTGTTCCCGAAGGCAGCAAGATGTTGCGAGCCACAGCTCCCTGCTGGTTCCCACCTGCATGCCCAGAAGCCAAGAAGGTGGCCGAGGAGGCGGCCCTCGAGGCAAGCCGCCAGTTGGGAGAGGAGCAGAGCCAGGCCGGTGCTCCCGAAGGCAGCAAGATGTTGCGAGCCACAGCTCCTTGCTGGTTCCCACCTGCATACCCAGAAGCTAAGAAGGTGGCCGAGGAGGCGGCCCACGAGGCAAGCCACCATTTGGGAGAGGAGCAGAGCCAGGTCGGTGTTCCCGAAGGCAGCAAGATGTTGCGAGCCACAGCTCCCTGCTGGTTCCCACCTGCATGCCCAGAAGCCAAGAAGGTGGCCGAGGAGGAGGCCCTCGAGGCAAGCCGCCAGTTGGGAGAGGAGCAGAGCCAGGCCGGTGCTCCCGAAGGCAGCAAGATGTTGCGAGCCACAGCTCCCTGCTGGTTCCCACCTGCATACCCAGAAGCTAAGAAGGTGGCCGAGGAGGCGCCCCACGAGGCAAGCCGCCATTTGGGGGTGGAGCAGAGCCAGGTCGGTGTTCCCGAAGGCAGCAAGATGCTGCAAGCCACAGCTCCCTGCTGGTTCCCTCCTGCATACCCAGAAGCCAAGAAGGTGGCCGAGGAGGCGGCCCTCGAGGCTCCAGAATTCCCACTGCCCTCTCATCAGCCTGCCCAGAGCTTCGGGCTCTGCGTGCCCCAGATGCACAACCAGGCCTCAGCACTCGTGGACATCCGGGCGGAGCCCCAGAATAGGGGTCCGGCGGTGCCCCCAGCGTGGCCCAAGATGGCGACGGAGGCGTGGTACTTCCCCGCGCAGAGGGGGTCGGCCTGCTGCTTGCCAGCCGCCCCAAGGCTGACAGAGAGGCCCTGTGGAGTCCGCATCTCAGCCCCCAGGGAGAGGAAGAGGATCGCCCACTTTCCCAGCCCCTGCTTGGTCGCAGGTCGCACCGATGCCAAGAGAACCCGGGTGGCCGGCAGCAGCCAACGCTCCAATGGCTCCAGGGTCGGCACACAGCCACGGAAGACTGGTCGCAACAGACGGGGGAGGGCATGCAAGACCTCCACCACACTCAGCTCTAAGCGAATCGTCCGTCGTCCATCCTTACCGACTTGGAAGGAACCCATTATCCTCCGAAGGTCTCGCTGCCAAGTCCCCACCGTCATCCGCCGAGGCTATCTCCAACTGTTCACCAAAGAGTGTCTCAAGTTCTGCGCCTCCCAGCAGGAGGCCGAGGAGAAGGCGCTGAACGAGGAGAAGGTGGCCTACGACTGCAGCCCCAACAAGAACATGTACCTGAATGTGGTCCTGAACACCCTCAAGAGACTGAAGGGCCTGACCCCCAGCTCCATGCCGGGCCTCAGCAGGGCCGCCCTGTACAGCCGCCTCCAGGAGTTCCTGCTCACCCAGGACCAGCTCAAGGAGAACGGCTACCCCTTCCCGCACCCCGAGCGGCCCGGAGGCGCCGTCCTCTTCACTGGCCAGGGGAAGGGGCCCGGCGACTCCTCCTGCAGGGTCTGCTGCCGTTGTGGCACCGACTACCTGGTGTCCTCCTCGGGCCGCTGTCTACGCGACCAGTTGTGTTATTATCACTGGGGGCGGGTCCGCTCCAGCCAAGTGGCTGGAGGCCGGGTTAGCCAGTACACCTGCTGTGCAGCTGCTCCTGGCTCAGTGGGCTGCCAGGTGGCGAAGCAGCACGTGCGGGACGGCCGCAAGGAGAGCCTCCATGGCTTCGTGAAGACCTTCAAGAAAGAGTTTTCCACAGACGCTTATCCAGGAATCTACGCCTTGGACTGTGAGATGTGCTACACCACGCATGGCCTGGAGCTGACCCGCGTCACCGTGGTGGACGCCGACATGCAAGTGGTGTACGACACCTTCGTCAAGCCCGACAACGAGATCGTGGACTACAACACCAGGTTTTCCGGAGTGACCGAGGCCGACGTCGCCAAGACGAGCGTCACGTTGCCCGAAGTCCAAGCCATCCTGCTGAGCTTTTTCAGCGCCCAAACCATCCTCATCGGGCACAGCCTGGAGAGCGATCTGCTGGCCCTCAAGCTGATCCACAGCACCGTGGTGGACACGGCCGTGCTCTTCCCGCACTACCTGGGTTTCCCCTACAAGCGTTCCCTCAGGAATCTCGCGGCCGACTACCTGGGACAGATCATCCAGGACAGCCAGGACGGCCACAACTCCAGCGAGGACGCAAACGCCTGCCTGCAGCTGGCGATGTGGAAGGTTCGACAGCGCGCCCAGATCCAGCCACGCCACCGGTCCGCCTCTCCCGCCGCCCTGGCCTGTCCTGAGCCCCAGGCCTCTTCCCAAACTGCCATCGATCCCGAGAGCTAAGCCCTGTCCAGCTCGCCGCAAAGCGAAAGAAACTGGAGCAGCCGGTGGCAGGAGAGGGCCAAAAGCCAAGACTAACCCCGACCCCGGACTCCCAGTCCCCCGGAGTCCCTGCCGCGGGCCGTCGTCCCTGTCCCCATCCCTCTGCCCCTCCCAGACCTCTGTCCTTCCACCAATGGGCTCCCCGAGGCCCCAGCCGCCACTCCCAGTCCCCGGAGACCCTGCCGCCGCCCCTGGCGCCTGTGCCCATCCCTCTGCCCCTCCCAGACCTCTGGCCTTCCACCACTAGCCTCCCCCAGCCCACCTGGACTTCCCCGGCCTCTGACAACAAGGCCAGCCCCCAGGCCCACCAGCCTCCTGATCGTCTTCGTTCTTGGGCCTCTTCCCCTTCTGTGGGGCTGTCTGAACCTCCCTTCCCCCACCCGATTTTTCCCCTGCCCCCGGGGCAGGCGCAGAATAAATGTCTGTATGAAGTTAAAAATTAAAAATAAAAAAAAAGCTAAAAACAACTGAAAGTCCTTTGCTTTTGAATGTGCGCTTACCTGGTTTTCTCTAGAGGCACCACTGTGAGGTGGCTCAAGCGCTTAGGCTCTGGAGTTAGACATCTGGGTTCCCATTCCAATTCCACCACTTACTAGCTTTGTCATATTGGACGCATAACTTTTTTGCGCTTCTACTTCTTGATCTTTCAAGTGTCATCAGAAGATAATTAGACACCCACACAATAGCAATGGGAGATTTTAACACCCCACCGTCAACATGAAACAGATCAACGAGACAGAAAGTTGAAAAGGATATCCAGGAACTGAACTTAGCTCTGCACCAAGCAGACCGAATAGACATCTACATTAACTCTCCACCCCAAATCAACAGAATATACATTCTTCTCAGCACCACATCACACTTATTCCAAAACTGACCACATAGTTGGAAGGAAAGCACTCCTCCGCAAATGCAAAAGAACAGAAATTACAACCAACTGTCTCTCAGACCACAGGGCAGTCAAACTGGACCTCAGGATGAAGAAACTCACTCAAAACCGCTCAACTACACGGAAACGGAGCAATCTGCTCCTGAGTGACTACTGGGTACATAGCGAAATGAAGACAGAATAAAGATGTTCTTTGAAACCAATGAGAACAAAGACACAACATACCAGAATCTCTGGGATACATTGAAAGCAGTGTGTAGAGGGAAACGTAGCATTAAATGCCCACAAGAGAAAGCAGGAAAGATCTAAAATGGACACCCTCACGTCCCAATTCAAAGAATCAGGGAAGCAAGAGCAAACACCATGCCTGAATCAGTCAGTCAACTTCCAACAGGGCTCCAAGAGAGAATGAACCACCATGCCTCTTTAAATCCACGTTTCTATTTGGAATCTTCAATGAGAGATGAGACACTAAGCAGCTAGTTTTGGTGGAATGGCTGATTTTGTCAATGTTTTCGGTGTGTGAGTGTGTGTGTGTGTGTATGTATAGATAACTAAATTAAACTGATAATCTGGATGCTTACATTTCCATTCATTTAATTTGTGTATGTGAGCCCACGCACACGTATATACACACACACTAACACTTCCAGAACACTGACTTAGTGAAGAACTGGATTTCCAGTGTGTCAGACAAATTTCAGAAAGCGCTGAAGAAGGGCATTTCTGATGGATTTCACCGTTCCTGGAATTTTACTTTCCTTTATAACTTACAGTTCTTCTCTGGAGATTTAATAGATAAAAGTCTTTTGCAGTGTACGTTATTTCATTTTATTTTTATAATTTATTTAAATTGTCATTTTAAATTGACAAATAAAAATGATATATATTTATGGTGTACAACATGATGTTTCATATATGTATACATTGTGGAATGACACAAAAATCAAGCTAATTAACACATTCGTTTCCTCACATACTGATTTTATGGTGATGAGAACATGTTTCAAATCTACTCTGATAGCACATTTCAAGTATACAGTACATAGTTACCCACTGTCGTTGCCGTGCTGTTCAACATATCTCTAGAACTATTCGTATCTGAAATTTTGTATCATTAGACTAACATCTCCCAATCCCTCCCCGGCCCCTGCCTCGGGTAAGCAGCGTTCTGCTCTCTACGACTCTGAGTTCCACTTTTTTACATTGCACATAGAAGTGAGATCGTGCAGTATTTGTATTTCTGTGTTTGCTTTTTAAAACTTTATGATGTATTGATGTATTTTTTCAGACAGTGTCGGAGTCTGTCACCAAGGCTGGAGTACAGTGACACAAACACGGCTCACCACGGCCTCCACCTCCCGGGGTCAAGAGATCCTCCCACTTCAGCCTCCTGAGTAGCTAGGACTACAGGCGTCCAACACCACACCTGGCTAATTTTTGTATTTTTTGTAGAGATGGTTGATCTCCAACTCCTGGGCTCAACTCTTCCTCCTCCCTTCTCCTCCCAAAGTCCTGGGATTACAGGCCTGAGCCACTGTGTCTGGCCTTTGCTTTATTTCACACAGTAGAACATCCTCTAAGCTCATTCATGTTGCTAATGATAAGATTTCTTTCTTTTTCAAGGCTGAATAGGATTCTATTGGATATATGTACCTATATAGATAGATAGATAGATAGATATACATTTATTATTATTGTTTTGGGGGGGATATGGTTTCGCTCGTGTTCCCCAGGCTGGAGTGCAGTGGCATGATTTCGGCTCACTACAACCTCTGCCTCCCAGGCTGAAGTGATTCTCCTGCCTCAGCTGAGATTAAAGGCATGTCCCATCATGTGCGGCCAATTTTGTGTTTCTAGGAGAGATGGGTTTTCACCATGTTGGCCAGGCTGGTCTCGAACTCCAACAATTCTACTTCAACTATTTATTGGATACAAATATTTATGTGTGAGAAACAAGATTTTCAAGAGTGAAAGATTTAAAAACGACTTAATTGTACATCAGTAAGAGGCTGGCCAACTAAATCAGAGTACGTTCATCCTTACAGAAGAATACTATGCAGCTAGAACAAAACCAAATGGAGGAAACTCTTCCAAATGGTAACTTGGAATGATGTTCAAGACTTATTGTAAAATAAGTTTACAGTAAGGTGTAAGGTACCTTATGGCAAAATTCTCTCAGAAATGTGTGTGTGGATTTCAAGTCATCCCAGTCCTAGAACATTGTGCTCTTTAGAGATGCCATACCTGTCTTTCCCTTTGTAATATCAAAGCAGTAATATCTTCTCTGGAGGCTTGTTGGGTGAATTTAATGGAAGAAAGTTAAGGAGGTAGCAGAACCATTGCTGTTTCCCCTCCATAGCCCTGCCACCCACTAAAGAAAGTTGGATGAGATTACTTAATGATTTCCCATTAAGTTGTATTTCCAAATATCATGATTACCATTTGAATGTAGTTGGTATGGAGCTTCGTGAGTGTGTGCTTCGTTTATTATGCATCACGTTCAGCTCCTTGTTATTTGCCTCCTAGTTATCATAGTAAAACTCTACTCCTCTACTCCGAGGAGCCCCTACCATCCGTATCGTCACTTTCCGGCCCAGCACTCTTCATGCTCGTTCGTTTAAAATATTCTACATTGGGCAAATGAATCTTGGAAGGCAAAAGCTACTGAATTTAGCGAGTTTGTGGAGGCGTTCCCACCGATCAGCAAGGTGGAGTTCCGCACACCCGATGACTGCACAACTCCTATAAGGCAGCAATATGCTGCAAACCCAGACGGCCACTCTTCTCACCCCTCGTCCCTTTGCTGTTCTGGATAATGAGGTCAATAGTCACCTAGGCAACTTGCAAAACTAACTGAAATGGAGAAAGTCCTTCCGGCTGGTGACTAGCCGAGGTCCACCTGGCCCCAATAAGCTGCTGAACAAGAATGGCTGCCAGAAATTTCCCCCTAGGGAATTTGGTGGAGACGAAGACCTGCTCACTGGACAACGGTTCCTCCCAGGATACCCCCAAGCTGAAGAAGCGGGCTCTGAGCCACCCCCTTTCACCCTCCTTTTCCCCACCCTGGCCTGCTGAAGGTGCGCGTCAGGATGTGGACTACTGAGCCCTAAAGAAACAAGTCCTTCCACTTTGACCCCACGGAGGATTGCCTGTGCGGATCTTCAACGAGTCTACCAGTGTCTAGACACGGGAGCAGTTCTGTCTGGCACAGCAGCTCCCTCAAGGAAGACAAGAGTGAGGAGAAAGGAAACTCAAGTCTGACCATTCTGTCCTGGGAGACAAGAGGAGGATCTCATCTCTCATCTTTCCAAGCAAGGCAACGAGACTTTCTCTCATCTTTCCAAGCAAGGCAAGGAGACTTTTTCTCATGAGGAAACAAAAAGAAGTTGGAAGGAACGAAACCAGCCTGGAAGGTGAATTCCTAAGGATTGCCCATTGAAACTGACAAAATGGCCCTTGTTTGACGAGAGGAATGAGCAGAGCATTGATGTGGTCAAAAAGGACTCGAGTGAGACTTTCCCAGCACGTTTCTACCAAAGCTTTGTCTAAGTTTCGCAAAACACTCTCCTAATAAGCAGATGTTTGGCTCTTCAGAAAGTCAACATGCAAAATGCCTTGAGCGTCCCATAACACTGATGCCATGATGTTGCCTTTGGTCTGCCCTCCTTTTCCTTTGACTGGACCACTGCCATCTCTTGGTAGCCATCGCTTTGATGACGCTTTGTCTTCAGGATCATATTGGCAAAGCCATGTTCCAAATTCCGGTTACAATTTGTCAAAGAGGTGCCCCAGGATCGTGATCCCTCCTGTTGAAAATTTCCACTGATAGCTCTCGTCGTCACTGCAGCTGATCTGGGCACAATGGTTTTCACAGCCACTGCAGGATTCATCTTCCACATCTTCTCATCTCTTCTTGAAACAAGCCATACCTCCGTAAAGAGTTGATTTCTTTGGGCTAGTGTCCTTAGAAGCTTTTCTTCAAACATCAATGATTTCTTCATTCTTCCACCCAAGCTTCACCGTCAGTTGGATGTTTCCTCTTGCTGCAATTTTAGCGGAATTCAAGTTGCACTGATAGGAGGCCTTTTCAGTGGATGTCTCATCCTTCTTAGTGCCTCCAATGAGATCCAGTTCAGAAAGGTTGTAAGAAGTTAGTACATGTTTATTTTAGTGAAAACGAATTGAAATCCATGCATAGATTTCTCACCATGTACATTTTCTATGAACTTTCGGAAGACCCCCTGTACTGAATATTGCCCAAATCCTGGGAGAGAAGTGGATGCGGTCCACTTCCTGTCTTCAGTTTGCCCACAGCGGAGGAGTGCACAGAGCAGGGAAAGGCAGCCCCAGAGAGAGGCATGCCCTCCAGCATGCAGCAGACTGCTGGCCCAGTCCTGGCTCCATGGGTTGCTGTGTGGGCCCAGCAAGCTGACCAACCTCCCTGAACCTTAATTTAATCCTAGGTAGCCCAATTCCACTCGCTATTATAGGACTGCTGTGCAGGGACAGTCAATTAACTTAAGAAAAGGAACCTAGCTCCAAGGTTGGCAACCGGGAATTCCAGTTGATTCCATGGGCGGACCCCCTGAGGAATTCCCAAGCTGAAGTCTCGTGGAAGATGAGGTTCAGTGTGACTAGACTGAAGCACCAATCCAATGAAGGGGAAGTCCCACCCACTCTGCCCTGTGCCTGTATAAAGGTGAGGCGGGGCGGCCGCGCCACTCATTGAAGCCGCCAGTTGGGAGAGGAGCAGAGCCAGGCCGGTGCTCCCGAAGGCAGCAAGATGTTGCGAGCCACAGCTCCCTGCTGGTTCCCACCTGCATACCCAGAAGCTAAGAAGGTGGCCGAGGAGGCGGCCCACGAGGCAAGCCACCATTTGGGAGAGGAGCAGAGCCAGGTCGGTGTTCCTGAAGGCAGCAAGATGTTGCGAGCCACAGCTCCCTGCTGGTTCCCACCTGCATGCCCAGAAGCCAAGAAGGTGGCCGAGGAGGCGGCCCTCGAGGCAAGCCGCCAGTTGGGAGAGGAGCAGAGCCAGGCCGGTGCTCCCGAAGGCAGCAAGATGTTGCGAGCCACAGCTCCCTGCTGGTTCCCACCTGCATACCCAGAAGCTAAGAAGGTGGCCGAGGAGGCGCCCCACGAGGCAAGCCGCCATTTGGGGGTGGAGCAGAGCCAGGTCGGTGTTCCCGAAGGCAGCAAGATGCTGCGAGCCACAGCTCCCTGCTGGTTCCCTCCTGCATACCCAGAAGCCAAGAAGGTGGCCGAGGAGGCGGCCCTCGAGGCTCCAGAATTCCCACTGCCCTCTCATCAGCCTGCCCAGAGCTTCGGGCTCTGCGTGCCCCAGATGCACAACCAGGCCTCAGCACTCGTGGACATCCGGGCGGAGCCCCAGAATAGGGGTCCGGCGGTGCCCCCAGCGTGGCCCAAGATGGCGACGGAGGCGTGGTACTTCCCCGCGCAGAGGGGGTCGGCCTGCTGCTTGCCAGCCGCCCCAAGGCTGACAGAGAGGCCCTGTGGAGTCCGCATCTCAGCCCCCAGGGAGAGGAAGAGGATCGCCCACTTTCCCAGCCCCTGCTTGGTCGCAGGTCGCACCGATGCCAAGAGAACCCGGGTGGCCGGCAGCAGCCAACGCTCCAATGGCTCCAGGGTCGGCACACAGCCACGGAAGACTGGTCGCAACAGACGGGGGAGGGCATGCAAGACCTCCACCACACTCAGCTCTAAGCGAATCGTCCGTCGTCCATCCTTACCGACTTGGAAGAAACCCATTATCCTCCGAAGGTCTCGCTGCCAAGTCCCCACCGTCATCCGCCGAGGCTATCTCCAACTGTTCACCAAAGAGTGTCTCAAGTTCTGCGCCTCCAAGCAGGAGGCCGAGGAGAAGGCGCTGAACGAGGAGAAGGTGGCCTACGACTGCAGCCCCAACAAGAACATGTACCTGAATGTGGTCCTGAACACCCTCAAGAGACTGAAGGGCCTGACCCCCAGCTCCATGCCGGGCCTCAGCAGGGCCGCCCTGTACAGCCGCCTCCAGGAGTTCCTGCTCACCCAGGACCAGCTCAAGGAGAACGGCTACCCCTTCCCGCACCCCGAGCGGCCCGGAGGCGCCGTCCTCTTCACTGGCCAGGGGAAGGGGCCCGGCGACTCCTCCTGCAGGGTCTGCTGCCGTTGTGGCACCGACTACCTGGTGTCCTCCTCGGGCCGCTGTCTACGCGACCAGTTGTGTTATTATCACTGGGGGCGGGTCCGCTCCAGCCAAGTGGCTGGAGGCCGGGTTAGCCAGTACACCTGCTGTGCAGCTGCTCCTGGCTCAGTGGGCTGCCAGGTGGCAAAGCAGCACGTGCGGGACGGCCGCAAGGAGAGCCTCCATGGCTTCGTGAAGACCTTCAAGAAAGAGTTTTCCACAGACGCTTATCCAGGAATCTACGCCTTGGACTGTGAGATGTGCTACACCACGCATGGCCTGGAGCTGACCCGCGTCACCGTGGTGGACGCCGACATGCAAGTGGTGTACGACACCTTCGTCAAGCCCGACAACGAGATCGTGGACTACAACACCAGGTTTTCCGGAGTGACCGAGGCCGACGTCGCCAAGACGAGCGTCACGTTGCCCGAAGTCCAAGCCATCCTGCTGAGCTTTTTCAGCGCCCAAACCATCCTCATCGGGCACAGCCTGGAGAGCGATCTGCTGGCCCTCAAGCTGATCCACAGCACCGTGGTGGACACGGCCGTGCTCTTCCCGCACTACCTGGGTTTCCCCTACAAGCGTTCCCTCAGGAATCTCGCGGCCGACTACCTGGGACAGATCATCCAGGACAGCCAGGACGGCCACAACTCCAGCGAGGACGCAAACCCCTGCCTGCAGCTGGCGATGTGGAAGGTTCGACAGCGCGCCCAGATCCAGCCACGCCACTGGTCCGCCTCTCCCGCCGCCCTGGCCTGTCCTGAGCCCCAGGCCTCTTCCCAAACTGCCATCGATCCCGAGAGCTAGCCCTGTCCACCTCGCCGCAAAGCGAAAGAAACTGGAGCAGCCGGCGGCAGGAGAGGGCCAAAAGCCAAGACTAACCCCGACCCCGGACTCCCAGTCCCCCGGAGTCCCTGCCGCGGGCCGTCGTCCCTGTCCCCATCCCTCTGCCCCTCCCAGACCTCTGTCCTTCCACCAATGGGCTCCCCGAGGCCCCAGCCGCCACTCCCAGTCCCCGGAGACCCTGTCGCCGCCCCTGGCGCCTGTGCCCATCCCTCTGCCCCTCCCAGACCTCTGGCCTTCCACCACTAGCCTCCCCCAGCCCACCTGGACTACCGCGGCCTCTGACAACAAGGCCAGCCCCCAGGCCCACCAGCCTCCTGATCGTCTTCGTTCTTGGGCCTCTTCCCCTTCTGTGGGGCTGTCTGAACCTCCCCTCCCCCACCCGATTTTTCCCCCGCCCCCGGGGCAGGCGCAGAATAAATGTCTCTATGAAGTTAAAAATTAAAAATAAAAAAAAAGCTAAAAACAACTGAAAGTCCTTTGCTTTTGAATGTGCGCTTACCTGGTTTTCTCTAGAGGCACCACTGTGAGGTGGCTCAAGCCCTTAGGCTCTGGAGTTAGACATCTGGGTTCCCATTCCAATTCCACCACTTACTAGCTTTGTCATATTGGACGCATAACTTTTTTGCGCTTCTACTTCTTGATCTTTCAAGTGTCATCAGAAGATAATTAGACACCCACACAATAGCAATGGGAGATTTTAACACCCCACCGTCAACATGAAACAGATCAACGAGACAGAAAGTTGAAAAGGATATCCAGGAACTGAACTTAGCTCTGCACCAAGCAGACCGAATAGACATCTACATTAACTCTCCACCCCAAATCAACAGAATATACATTCTTCTCAGCACCACATCACACTTATTCCAAAACTGACCACATAGTTGGAAGGAAAGCACTCCTCCGCAAATGCAAAAGAACAGAAATTACAACCAACTGTCTCTCAGACCCCAGGGCAGTCAAACTGGACCTCAGGATGAAGAAACTCACTCAAAACCGCTCAACTACACGGAAACGGAGCAATCTGCTCCTGAGTGACTACTGGGTACATAGCGAAATGAAGACAGAATAAAGATGTTCTTTGAAACCAATGAGAACAAAGACACAACATACCAGAATCTCTGGGATACATTGAAAGCAGTGTGTAGAGGGAAACGTAGCATTAAATGCCCACAAGAGAAAGCAGGAAAGATCTAAAATGGACACCC
Source organism: Pongo pygmaeus (assembly GCF_028885625.2). Taxonomy (NCBI): domain Eukaryota; kingdom Metazoa; phylum Chordata; class Mammalia; order Primates; family Hominidae; genus Pongo; species Pongo pygmaeus. The sequence goes on from NC_072380.2 coordinate 55,262,216, forward strand.
TCACGTCCCAATTCAAAGAACCAGGGAAGCAAGAGCAAACACAATGTCTGAATCAGTCAGTCAACTTCCAACAGGGCTCCAAGAGAGAATGAACCACCATGCCTCTTTAAATCCACGTTTCTATTTGGAATCTTCAATGAGAGATGAGACACTAAGCAGCTAGTTTTGGTGGAATGGCTGATTTTGTCAATGTTTTCGGTGTGTGAGTGTGTGTGTGTGTGTATGTATAGATAACTAAATTAAACTGATAATCTGGATGCTTACATTTCCATTCATTTAATTTGTGTATGTGAGCCCACGCACACGTATATACACACACACTAACACTTCCAGAACACTGACTTAGTGAAGAACTGGATTTCCAGTGTGTCAGACAAATTTCAGAAAGCGCTGAAGAAGGGCATTTCTGATGGATTTCACCGTTCCTGGAATTTTACTTTCCTTTATAACTTACAGTTCTTCTCTGGAGATTTAATAGATAAAAGTCTTTTGCAGTGTACGTTATTTCATTTTATTTTTATAATTTATTTAAATTGTCATTTTAAATTGACAAATAAAAATGATATATATTTATGGTGTACAACATGATGTTTCATATATGTATACATTGTGGAATGACACAAAAATCAAGCTAATTAACACATTCGTTTCCTCACATACTGATTTTATGGTGATGAGAACATGTTTCAAATCTACTCTGATAGCACATTTCAAGTATACAGTACACAGTTACCCACTGTAGTTGCCGTGCTGTTCAACATATCTCTAGAACTATTCGTATCTGAAATTTTGTATCATTAGACTAACATCTCCCAATCCCTCCCCGGCCCCTGCCTCGGGTAAGCAGCGTTCTGCTCTCTACGACTCTGAGTTCCACTTTTTTACATTGCACATAGAAGTGAGATCGTGCAGTATTTGTATTTCTGTGTTTGCTTTTTAAAACTTTATGATGTATTGATGTATTTTTTCAGACAGTGTCGGAGTCTGTCACCAAGGCTGGAGTACAGTGACACAAACACGGCTCACCACGGCCTCCACCTCCCGGGGTCAAGAGATCCTCCCACTTCAGCCTCCTGAGTAGCTAGGACTACAGGCGTCCAACACCACACCTGGCTAATTTTTGTATTTTTTGTAGAGATGGTTGATCTCCAACTCCTGGGCTCAACTCTTCCTCCTCCCTTCTCCTCCCAAAGTCCTGGGATTACAGGCCTGAGCCACTGTGTCTGGCCTTTGCTTTATTTCACACAGTAGAACATCCTCTAAGCTCATTCATGTTGCTAATGATAAGATTTCTTTCTTTTTCAAGGCTGAATAGGATTCTATTGGATATATGTACCTATATAGATAGATAGATAGATAGATATACATTTATTATTATTGTTTTGGGGGGGATATGGTTTCGCTCGTGTTCCCCAGGCTGGAGTGCAGTGGCATGATTTCGGCTCACTACAACCTCTGCCTCCCAGGCTGAAGTGATTCTCCTGCCTCAGCTGAGATTAAAGGCATGTCCCATCATGTGCGGCCAATTTTGTGTTTCTAGGAGAGATGGGTTTTCACCATGTTGGCCAGGCTGGTCTCGAACTCCAACAATTCTACTTCAACTATTTATTGGATACAAATATTTATGTGTGAGAAACAAGATTTTCAAGAGTGAAAGATTTAAAAACGACTTAATTGTACATCAGTAAGAGGCTGGCCAACTAAATCAGAGTACGTTCATCCTTACAGAAGAATACTATGCAGCTAGAACAAAACCAAATGGAGGAAACTCTTCCAAATGGTAACTTGGAATGATGTTCAAGACTTATTGTAAAATAAGTTTACAGTAAGGTGTAAGGTACCTTATGGCAAAATTCTCTCAGAAATGTGTGTGTGGATTTCAAGTCATCCCAGTCCTAGAACATTGTGCTCTTTAGAGATGCCATACCTGTCTTTCCCTTTGTAATATCAAAGCAGTAATATCTTCTCTGGAGGCTTGTTGGGTGAATTTAATGGAAGAAAGTTAAGGAGGTAGCAGAACCATTGCTGTTTCCCCTCCATAGCCCTGCCACCCACTAAAGAAAGTTGGATGAGATTACTTAATGATTTCCCATTAAGTTGTATTTCCAAATATCATGATTACCATTTGAATGTAGTTGGTATGGAGCTTCGTGAGTGTGTGCTTCGTTTATTATGCATCACGTTCAGCTCCTTGTTATTTGCCTCCTAGTTATCATAGTAAAACTCTACTCCTCTACTCCGAGGAGCCCCTACCATCCGTATCGTCACTTTCCGGCCCAGCACTCTTCATGCTCGTTCGTTTAAAGTATTCTACATTGGGCAAATGAATCTTGGAAGGCAAAAGCTACTGAATTTAGCGAGTTTGTGGAGGCGTTCCCACCGATCAGCAAGGTGGAGTTCCGCACACCCGATGACTGCACAACTCCTATAAGGCAGCAATATGCTGCAAACCCAGACGGCCACTCTTCTCACCCCTCGTCCCTTTGCTGTTCTGGATAATGAGGTCAATAGTCACCTAGGCAACTTGCAAAACTAACTGAAATGGAGAAAGTCCTTCCGGCTGGTGACTAGCCGAGGTCCACCTGGCCCCAATAAGCTGCTGAACAAGAAGGGCTGCCAGAAATTTCCCCCTAGGGAATTTGGTGGAGACGAAGACCTGCTCACTGGACAACGGTTCCTCCCAGGATACCCCCAAGCTGAAGAAGCGGGCTCTGAGCCACCCCCTTTCACCCTCCTTTTCCCCACCCTGGCCTGCTGAAGGTGCGTGTCAGGATGTGGACTACTGAGCCCTAAAGAAACAAGTCCTTCCACTTTGACCCCACGGAGGATTGCCTGTGCGGATCTTCAACGAGTCTACCAGTGTCTAGACACGGGAGCAGTTCTGTCTGGCACAGCAGCTCCCTCAAGGAAGACAAGAGTGAGGAGAAAGGAAACTCAAGTCTGACCATTCTGTCCTGGGAGACAAGAGGAGGATCTCATCTCTCATCTTTCCAAGCAAGGCAACGAGACTTTCTCTCATCTTTCCAAGCAAGGCAAGGAGACTTTTTCTCATGAGGAAACAAAAAGAAGTTGGAAGGAACGAAACCAGCCTGGAAGGTGAATTCCTAAGGATTGCCCATTGAAACTGACAAAATGGCCCTTGTTTGACGAGAGGAATGAGCAGAGCATTGATGTGGTCAAAAAGGACTCGAGTGAGACTTTCCCAGCACGTTTCTACCAAAGCTTTGTCTAAGTTTCGCAAAACACTCTCCTAATAAGCAGATGTTTGGCTCTTCAGAAAGTCAACATGCAAAATGCCTTGAGCGTCCCATAACACTGATGCCATGATGTTGCCTTTGGTCTGCCCTCCTTTTCCTTTGACTGGACCACTGCCATCTCTTGGTAGCCATCGCTTTGATGACGCTTTGTCTTCAGGATCATATTGGCAAAGCCATGTTCCAAATTCCGGTTACAATTTGTCAAAGAGGTGCCCCAGGATCGTGATCCCTCCTGTTGAAAATTTCCACTGATAGCTCTCGTCGTCACTGCAGCTGATCTGGGCACAATGGTTTTCACAGCCACTGCAGGATTCATCTTCCACATCTTCTCATCTCTTCTTGAAACAAGCCATACCTCCGTAAAGAGTTGATTTCTTTGGGCTAGTGTCCTTAGAAGCTTTTCTTCAAACATCAATGATTTCTTCATTCTTCCACCCAAGCTTCACCGTCAGTTGGATGTTTCCTCTTGCTGCAATTTTAGCGGAATTCAAGTTGCACTGATAGGAGGCCTTTTCAGTGGATGTCTCATCCTTCTTAGTGCCTCCAATGAGATCCAGTTCAGAAAGGTTGTAAGAAGTTAGTACATGTTTATTTTAGTGAAAACGAATTGAAATCCATGCATAGATTTCTCACCATGTACATTTTCTATGAACTTTCGGAAGACCCCCTGTACTGAATATTGCCCAAATCCCGGGAGAGAAGTGGATGCGGTCCACTTCCTGTCTTCAGTTTGCCCACAGCGGAGGAGTGCACAGAGCAGGGAAAGGCAGCCCCAGAGAGAGGCATGCCCTCCAGCATGCAGCAGACTGCTGGCCCAGTCCTGGCTCCATGGGTTGCTGTGTGGGCCCAGCAAGCTGACCAACCTCCCTGAACCTTAATTTAATCCTAGGTAGCCCAATTCCACTCGCTATTATAGGACTGCTGTGCAGGGACAGTCAATTAACTTAAGAAAAGGAACCTAGCTCCAAGGTTGGCAACCGGGAATTCCAGTTGATTCCATGGGCGGACCCCCTGAGGAATTCCCAAGCTGAAGTCTCGTGGAAGATGAGGTTCAGTGTGACTAGACTGAAGCACCAATCCAATGAAGGGGAAGTCCCACCCACTCTGCCCTGTGCCTGTATAAAGGTGAGGCGGGGCGGCCGCGCCACTCATTGAAGCCGCCAGTTGGGAGAGGAGCAGAGCCAGGCCGGTGCTCCCGAAGGCAGCAAGATGTTGCGAGCCACAGCTCCCTGCTGGTTCCCACCTGCATACCCAGAAGCTAAGAAGGTGGCCGAGGAGGCGGCCCACGAGGCAAGCCGCCATTTGGGAGAGGAGCAGAGCCAGGTCGGTGTTCCCGAAGGCAGCAAGATGTTGCGAGCCACAGCTCCCTGCTGGTTCCCACCTGCATGCCCAGAAGCCAAGAAGGTGGCCGAGGAGGCGGCCCTCGAGGCAAGCCGCCAGTTGGGAGAGGAGCAGAGCCAGGCCGGTGCTCCCGAAGGCAGCAAGATGTTGCGAGCCACAGCTCCCTGCTGGTTCCCACCTGCATACCCAGAAGCTAAGAAGGTGGCCGAGGAGGCGCCCCACGAGGCAAGCCGCCATTTGGGGGTGGAGCAGAGCCAGGTCGGTGTTCCCGAAGGCAGCAAGATGCTGCGAGCCACAGCTCCCTGCTGGTTCCCTCCTGCATACCCAGAAGCCAAGAAGGTGGCCGAGGAGGCGGCCCTCGAGGCTCCAGAATTCCCACTGCCCTCTCATCAGCCTGCCCAGAGCTTCGGGCTCTGCGTGCCCCAGATGCACAACCAGGCCTCAGCACTCGTGGACATCCGGGCGGAGCCCCAGAATAGGGGTCCGGCGGTGCCCCCAGCGTGGCCCAAGATGGCGACGGAGGCGTGGTACTTCCCCGCGCAGAGGGGGTCGGCCTGCTGCTTGCCAGCCGCCCCAAGGCTGACAGAGAGGCCCTGTGGAGTCCGCATCTCAGCCCCCAGGGAGAGGAAGAGGATCGCCCACTTTCCCAGCCCCTGCTTGGTCGCAGGTCGCACCGATGCCAAGAGAACCCGGGTGGCCGGCAGCAGCCAACGCTCCAATGGCTCCAGGGTCGGCACACAGCCACGGAAGACTGGTCGCAACAGACGGGGGAGGGCATGCAAGACCTCCACCACACTCAGCTCTAAGCGAATCGTCCGTGGTCCATCCTTACCGACTTGGAAGAAACCCATTATCCTCCGAAGGTCTCGCTGCCAAGTCCCCACCGTCATCCGCCGAGGCTATCTCCAACTGTTCACCAAAGAGTGTCTCAAGTTCTGCGCCTCCCAGCAGGAGGCCGAGGAGAAGGCGCTGAACGAGGAGAAGGTGGCCTACGACTGCAGCCCCAACAAGAACATGTACCTGAATGTGGTCCTGAACACCCTCAAGAGACTGAAGGGCCTGACCCCCAGCTCCATGCCGGGCCTCAGCAGGGCCGCCCTGTACAGCCGCCTCCAGGAGTTCCTGCTCACCCAGGACCAGCTCAAGGAGAACGGCTACCCCTTCCCGCACCCCGAGCGGCCCGGAGGCGCCGTCCTCTTCACTGGCCAGGGGAAGGGGCCCGGCGACTCCTCCTGCAGGGTCTGCTGCCGTTGTGGCACCGACTACCTGGTGTCCTCCTCGGGCCGCTGTCTACGCGACCAGTTGTGTTATTATCACTGGGGGCGGGTCCGCTCCAGCCAAGTGGCTGGAGGCCGGGTTAGCCAGTACACCTGCTGTGCAGCTGCTCCTGGCTCAGTGGGCTGCCAGGTGGCAAAGCAGCACGTGCGGGACGGCCGCAAGGAGAGCCTCCATGGCTTCGTGAAGACCTTCAAGAAAGAGTTTTCCACAGACGCTTATCCAGGAATCTACGCCTTGGACTGTGAGATGTGCTACACCACGCATGGCCTGGAGCTGACCCGCGTCACCGTGGTGGACGCCGACATGCAAGTGGTGTACGACACCTTCGTCAAGCCCGACAACGAGATCGTGGACTACAACACCAGGTTTTCCGGAGTGACCGAGGCCGACGTCGCCAAGACGAGCGTCACGTTGCCCGAAGTCCAAGCCATCCTGCTGAGCTTTTTCAGCGCCCAAACCATCCTCATCGGGCACAGCCTGGAGAGCGATCTGCTGGCCCTCAAGCTGATCCACAGCACCGTGGTGGACACGGCCGTGCTCTTCCCGCACTACCTGGGTTTCCCCTACAAGCGTTCCCTCAGGAATCTCGCGGCCGACCACCTGGGACAGATCATCCAGGACAGCCAGGACGGCCACAACTCCAGCGAGGACGCAAACCCCTGCCTGCAGCTGGCGATGTGGAAGGTTCGACAGCGCGCCCAGATCCAGCCACGCCACCGGTCCGCCTCTCCCGCCGCCCTGGCCTGTCCTGAGCCCCAGGCCTCTTCCCAAACTGCCATCGATCCCGAGAGCTAGCCCTGTCCACCTCGCCGCAAAGCGAAAGAAACTGGAGCAGCCGGCGGCAGGAGAGGGCCAAAAGCCAAGACTAACCCCGACCCCGGACTCCCAGTCCCCCGGAGTCCCTGCCGCGGGCCGTCGTCCCTGTCCCCATCCCTCTGCCCCTCCCAGACCTCTGTCCTTCCACCAATGGCTCCCCGAGGCCCCAGCCGCCACTCCCAGTCCCCGGAGACCCTGTCGCCGCCCCTGGCGCCTGTGCCCATCCCTCTGCCCCTCCCAGACCTCTGGCCTTCCACCACTAGCCTCCCCCAGCCCACCTGGACTACCGCGGCCTCTGACAACAAGGCCAGCCCCCAGGCCCACCAGCCTCCTGATCGTCTTCGTTCTTGGGCCTCTTCCCCTTCTGTGGGGCTGTCTGAACCTCCCCTCCCCCACCCGATTTTTCTCCCGCCCCCGGGGCAGGCGCAGAATAAATGTCTCTATGAAGTTAAAAATTAAAAATAAAAAAAAAGCTAAAAACAACTGAAAGTCCTTTGCTTTTGAATGTGCGCTTACCTGGTTTTCTCTAGAGGCACCACTGTGAGGTGGCTCAAGCCCTTAGGCTCTGGAGTTAGACATCTGGGTTCCCATTCCAATTCCACCACTTACTAGCTTTGTCATATTGGACGCATAACTTTTTTGCGCTTCTACTTCTTGATCTTTCAAGTGTCATCAGAAGATAATTAGACACCCACACAATAGCAATGGGAGATTTTAACACCCCACCGTCAACATGAAACAGATCAACGAGACAGAAAGTTGAAAAGGATATCCAGGAACTGAACTTAGCTCTGCACCAAGCAGACCGAATAGACATCTACATTAACTCTCCACCCCAAATCAACAGAATATACATTCTTCTCAGCACCACATCACACTTATTCCAAAACTGACCACATAGTTGGAAGGAAAGCACTCCTCCGCAAATGCAAAAGAACAGAAATTACAACCAACTGTCTCTCAGACCCCAGGGCAGTCAAACTGGACCTCAGGATGAAGAAACTCACTCAAAACCGCTCAACTACACGGAAACGGAGCAATCTGCTCCTGAGTGACTACTGGGTACATAGCGAAATGAAGACAGAATAAAGATGTTCTTTGAAACCAATGAGAACAAAGACACAACATACCAGAATCTCTGGGATACATTGAAAGCAGTGTGTAGAGGGAAACGTAGCATTAAATGCCCACAAGAGAAAGCAGGAAAGATCTAAAATGGACACCCTCACGTCCCAATTCAAAGAACCAGGGAAGCAAGAGCAAACACAATGTCTGAATCAGTCAGTCAACTTCCAACAGGGCTCCAAGAGAGAATGAACCACCATGCCTCTTTAAATCCACGTTTCTATTTGGAATCTTCAATGAGAGATGAGACACTAAGCAGCTAGTTTTGGTGGAATGGCTGATTTTGTCAATGTTTTCGGTGTGTGAGTGTGTGTGTGTGTGTATGTATAGATAACTAAATTAAACTGATAATCTGGATGCTTACATTTCCATTCATTTAATTTGTGTATGTGAGCCCACGCACACGTATATACACACACACTAACACTTCCAGAACACTGACTTAGTGAAGAACTGGATTTCCAGTGTGTCAGACAAATTTCAGAAAGCGCTGAAGAAGGGCATTTCTGATGGATTTCACCGTTCCTGGAATTTTACTTTCCTTTATAACTTACAGTTCTTCTCTGGAGATTTAATAGATAAAAGTCTTTTGCAGTGTACGTTATTTCATTTTATTTTTATAATTTATTTAAATTGTCATTTTAAATTGACAAATAAAAATGATATATATTTATGGTGTACAACATGATGTTTCATATATGTATACATTGTGGAATGACACAAAAATCAAGCTAATTAACACATTCGTTTCCTCACATACTGATTTTATGGTGATGAGAACATGTTTCAAATCTACTCTGATAGCACATTTCAAGTATACAGTACATAGTTACCCACTGTCGTTGCCGTGCTGTTCAACATATCTCTAGAACTATTCGTATCTGAAATTTTGTATCATTAGACTAACATCTCCCAATCCCTCCCCGGCCCCTGCCTCGGGTAAGCAGCGTTCTGCTCTCTACGACTCTGAGTTCCACTTTTTTACATTGCACATAGAAGTGAGATCGTGCAGTATTTGTATTTCTGTGTTTGCTTTTTAAAACTTTATGATGTATTGATGTATTTTTTCAGACAGTGTCGGAGTCTGTCACCAAGGCTGGAGTACAGTGACACAAACACGGCTCACCACGGCCTCCACCTCCCGGGGTCAAGAGATCCTCCCACTTCAGCCTCCTGAGTAGCTAGGACTACAGGCGTCCAACACCACACCTGGCTAATTTTTGTATTTTTTGTAGAGATGGTTGATCTCCAACTCCTGGGCTCAACTCTTCCTCCTCCCTTCTCCTCCCAAAGTCCTGGGATTACAGGCCTGAGCCACTGTGTCTGGCCTTTGCTTTATTTCACACAGTAGAACATCCTCTAAGCTCATTCATGTTGCTAATGATAAGATTTCTTTCTTTTTCAAGGCTGAATAGGATTCTATTGGATATATGTACCTATATAGATAGATAGATAGATAGATATACATTTATTATTATTGTTTTGGGGGGGATATGGTTTCGCTCGTGTTCCCCAGGCTGGAGTGCAGTGGCATGATTTCGGCTCACTACAACCTCTGCCTCCCAGGCTGAAGTGATTCTCCTGCCTCAGCTGAGATTAAAGGCATGTCCCATCATGTGCGGCCAATTTTGTGTTTCTAGGAGAGATGGGTTTTCACCATGTTGGCCAGGCTGGTCTCGAACTCCAACAATTCTACTTCAACTATTTATTGGATACAAATATTTATGTGTGAGAAACAAGATTTTCAAGAGTGAAAGATTTAAAAACGACTTAATTGTACATCAGTAAGAGGCTGGCTAACTAAATCAGAGTACGTTCATCCTTACAGAAGAATACTATGCAGCTAGAACAAAACCAAATGGAGGAAACTCTTCCAAATGGTAACTTGGAATGATGTTCAAGACTTATTGTAAAATAAGTTTACAATAAGGTGTAAGGTACCTTATGGCAAAATTCTCTCAGAAATGTGTGTGTGGATTTCAAGTCATCCCAGTCCTAGAACATTGTGCTCTTTAGAGATGCCATACCTGTCTTTCCCTTTGTAATATCAAAGCAGTAATATCTTCTCTGGAGGCTTGTTGGGTGAATTTAATGGAAGAAAGTTAAGGAGGTAGCAGAACCATTGCTGTTTCCCCTCCATAGCCCTGCCACCCACTAAAGAAAGTTGGATGAGATTACTTAAAGATTTCCCATTAAGTTGTATTTCCAAATATCATGATTACCATTTGAATGTAGTTGGTATGGAGCTTCGTGAGTGTGTGCTTCGTTTATTATGCATCACGTTCAGCTCCTTGTTATTTGCCTCCTAGTTATCATAGTAAAACTCTACTCCTCTACTCCGAGGAGCCCCTACCATCCGTATCGTCACTTTCCGGCCCAGCACTCTTCATGCTCGTTCGTTTAAAGTATTCTACATTGGGCAAATGAATCTTGGAAGGCAAAAGCTACTGAATTTAGCGAGTTTGTGGAGGCGTTCCCACCGATCAGCAAGGTGGAGTTCCACACACCCGATGACTGCACAACTCCTATAAGGCAGCAATATGCTGCAAACCCAGACGGCCACTCTTCTCACCCCTCGTCCCTTTGCTGTTCTGGATAATGAGGTCAATAGTCACCTAGGCAACTTGCAAAACTAACTGAAATGGAGAAAGGCCTTCCGGCTGGTGACTAGCCGAGGTCCACCTGGCCCCAATAAGCTGCTGAACAAGAAGGGCTGCCAGAAATTTCCCCCTAGGGAATTTGGTGGAGACGAAGACCTGCTCACTGGACAACGGTTCCTCCCAGGATACCCCCAAGCTGAAGAAGCGGGCTCTGACCCACCCCCTTTCACCCTCCTTTTCCCCACCCTGGCCTGCTGAAGGTGCGCGTCAGGATGCGGACTACTGAGCCCTAAAGAAATAAGTCCTTCCACTTTGACCCCACGGAGGATTGCCTGCGCGGATCTTCAACGAGTCTACCAGTGTCTAGACACGGGAGCAGTTCTGTCTGGCACAGCAGCTCCCTCAAGGAAGACAAGAGTGAGGAGAAAGGAAACTCAAGTCTGACCATTCTGTCCTGGGAGACAAGAGGAGGATCTCATCTCTCATCTTTCCAAGCAAGGCAACGAGACTTTCTCTCATCTTTCCAAGCAAGGCAAGGAGACTTTTTCTCATGAGGAAACAAAAAGAAGTTGGAAGGAACGAAACCAGCCTGGAAGGTGAATTCCTAAGGATTGCCCATTGAAACTGACAAAATGGCCCTTGTTTGACGAGAGGAATGAGCAGAGCATTGATGTGGTCAAAAAGGACTCGAGTGAGACTTTCCCAGCATGTTTCTACCAAAGCTTTGTCTAAGTTTCGCAAAACACTCTCCTAATAAGCAGATGTTTGGCTCTTCAGAAAGTCAACATGCAAAATGCCTTGAGCGTCCCATAACACTGATGCCATGATGTTGCCTTTGGTCTGCCCTCCTTTTCCTTTGACTGGACCACTGCCATCTCTTGGTAGCCATCGCTTTGATGACGCTTTGTCTTCAGGATCATATTGGCAAAGCCATGTTCCAAATTCCGGTTACAATTTGTCAAACAGGTGCCCCAGGATCGTGATCCCTCCTGTTGAAAATTTCCACTGATAGCTCTCGTCCTCACTGCAGCTGATCTGGGCACAATGGTTTTCACAGCCACTGCAGGATTCATCTTCCACATCTTCTCATCTCTTCTTGAAACAAGCCATACCTCCGTAAAGAGTTGATTTCTTTGGGCTAGTGTCCTTAGAAGCTTTTCTTCAAACATCAATGATTTCTTCATTCTTCCACCCAAGCTTCACCGTCAATTGGATGTTTGCTCTTGCTGCAATTTTAGCGGAATTCAAGTTGCACTGATAGGAGGCCTTTTCAGTGGATGTCCCATCCTTCTTAGTGCCTCCAATGAGATCCAGTTCAGAAAGGTTGTAAGAAGTTAGTACATGTTTATTTTAGTGAAAACGAATTGAAATCCATGCATAGATTTCTCACCATGTACATTTTCTATGAACTTTCGGAAGACCCCCTGTACTGAATATTGCCCAAATCCTGGGAGAGAAGTGGATGCGGTCCACTTCCTGTCTTCAGTTTGCCCACAGTGGAGGAGTGCACAGAGCAGGGAAAGGCAGCCCCAGAGAGAGGCATGCCCTCCAGCATGCGGCAGACTGCTGGCCCAGTCCTGGCTCCATGGGTTGCTGTGTGGGCCCAGCAAGCTGACCAACCTCCCTGAACCTTAATTTAATCCTAGGTAGCCCAATTCCACTCGCTATTATAGGACTGCTGTGCAGGGACAGTCAATTAACTTAAGAAAAGGAACCTGGCTCCAAGGTTGGCAACCGGGAATTCCAGTTGATTCCATGGGCGGACCCCCTGAGGAATCCCCAAGCTGAAGTCTCGTGGAAGATGAGGTTCAGTGTGACTAGACTGAAGCACCAATCCAATGAAGGGGAAGTCCCACCCACTCTGCCCTGTGCCTGTATAAAGGTGAGGCGGGGCGGCCGCGCCACTCATTGAAGCCGCCAGTTGGGAGAGGAGCAGAGCCAGGCCGGTGCTCCCGAAGGCAGCAAGATGTTGCGAGCCACAGCTCCCTGCTGGTTCCCACCTGCATACCCAGAAGCTAAGAAGGTGGCCGAGGAGGCGGCCCACGAGGCAAGCCGCCATTTGGGAGAGGAGCAGAGCCAGGTCGGTGTTCCCGAAGGCAGCAAGATGTTGCGAGCCACAGCTCCCTGCTGGTTCCCACCTGCATGCCCAGAAGCCAAGAAGGTGGCCGAGGAGGCGGCCCTCGAGGCAAGCCGCCAGTTGGGAGAGGAGCAGAGCCAGGCCGGTGCTCCCGAAGGCAGCAAGATGTTGCGAGCCACAGCTCCCTGCTGGTTCCCACCTGCATACCCAGAAGCTAAGAAGGTGGCCGAGGAGGCGCCCCACGAGGCAAGCCGCCATTTGGGAGTGGAGCAGAGCCAGGTCGGTGTTCCCGAAGGCAGCAAGATGTTGCGAGCCACAGCTCCCTGCTGGTTCCCTCCTGCATACCCAGAAGCCAAGAAGGTGGCCGAGGAGGCGGCCCTCGAGGCTCCAGAATTCCCACTGCCCTCTCATCAGCCTGCCCAGAGCTTCGGGCTCTGCGTGCCCCAGATGCACAACCAGGCCTCAGCACTCGTGGACATCCGGGCGGAGCCCCAGAATAGGGGTCCGGCGGTGCCCCCAGCGTGGCCCAAGATGGCGACGGAGGCGTGGTACTTCCCCGCGCAGAGGGGGTCGGCCTGCTGCTTGCCAGCCGCCCCAAGGCTGACAGAGAGGCCCTGTGGAGTCCGCATCTCAGCCCCCAGGGAGAGGAAGAGGATCGCCCACTTTCCCAGCCCCTGCTTGGTCGCAGGTCGCACCGATGCCAAGAGAACCCGGGTGGCCGGCAGCAGCCAACGCTCCAATGGCTCCAGGGTCGGCACACAGCCACGGAAGACTGGTCGCAACAGACGGGGGAGGGCATGCAAGACCTCCACCACACTCAGCTCTAAGCGAATCGTCCGTCGTCCATCCTTACCGACTTGGAAGAAACCCATTATCCTCCGAAGGTCTCGCTGCCAAGTCCCCACCGTCATCCGCCGAGGCTATCTCCAACTGTTCACCAAAGAGTGTCTCAAGTTCTGCGCCTCCCAGCAGGAGGCCGAGGAGAAGGCGCTGAACGAGGAGAAGGTGGCCTACGACTGCAGCCCCAACAAGAACATGTACCTGAATGTGGTCCTGAACACCCTCAAGAGACTGAAGGGCCTGACCCCCAGCTCCATGCCGGGCCTCAGCAGGGCCGCCCTGTACAGCCGCCTCCAGGAGTTCCTGCTCACCCAGGACCAGCTCAAGGAGAACGGCTACCCCTTCCCGCACCCCGAGCGGCCCGGAGGCGCCGTCCTCTTCACTGGCCAGGGGAAGGGGCCCGGCGACTCCTCCTGCAGGGTCTGCTGCCGTTGTGGCACCGACTACCTGGTGTCCTCCTCGGGCCGCTGTCTACGCGACCAGTTGTGTTATTATCACTGGGGGCGGGTCCGCTCCAGCCAAGTGGCTGGAGGCCGGGTTAGCCAGTACACCTGCTGTGCAGCTGCTCCTGGCTCAGTGGGCTGCCAGGTGGCGAAGCAGCACGTGCGGGACGGCCGCAAGGAGAGCCTCCATGGCTTCGTGAAGACCTTCAAGAAAGAGTTTTCCACAGACGCTTATCCAGGAATCTACGCCTTGGACTGTGAGATGTGCTACACCACGCATGGCCTGGAGCTGACCCGCGTCACCGTGGTGGACGCCGACATGCAAGTGGTGTACGACACCTTCGTCAAGCCCGACAACGAGATCGTGGACTACAACACCAGGTTTTCCGGAGTGACCGAGGCCGACGTCGCCAAGACGAGCGTCACGTTGCCCGAAGTCCAAGCCATCCTGCTGAGCTTTTTCAGCGCCCAAACCATCCTCATCGGGCACAGCCTGGAGAGCGATCTGCTGGCCCTCAAGCTGATCCACAGCACCGTGGTGGACACGGCCGTGCTCTTCCCGCACTACCTGGGTTTCCCCTACAAGCGTTCCCTCAGGAATCTCGCGGCCGACTACCTGGGACAGATCATCCAGGACAGCCAGGACGGCCACAACTCCAGCGAGGACGCAAACGCCTGCCTGCAGCTGGCGATGTGGAAGGTTCGACAGCGCGCCCAGATCCAGCCACGCCACCGGTCCGCCTCTCCCGCCGCCCTGGCCTGTCCTGAGCCCCAGGCCTCTTCCCAAACTGCCATCGATCCCGAGAGCTAGCCCTGTCCACCTCGCCGCAAAGCGAAAGAAACTGGAGCAGCCGGCGGCAGGAGAGGGCCAAAAGCCAAGACTAACCCCGACCCCGGACTCCCAGTCCCCCGGAGTCCCTGCCGCGGGCCGTCGTCCCTGTCCCCATCCCTCTGCCCCTCCCAGACCTCTGTCCTTCCACCAATGGGCTCCCCGAGGCCCCAGCCGCCACTCCCAGTCCCCGGAGACCCTGCCGCCGCCCCTGGCGCCTGTGCCCATCCCTCTGCCCCTCCCAGACCTCTGGCCTTCCACCACTAGCCTCCCCCAGCCCACCTGGACTTCCCCGGCCTCTGACAACAAGGCCAGCCCCCAGGCCCACCAGCCTCCTGATCGTCTTCGTTCTTGGGCCTCTTCCCCTTCTGTGGGGCTGTCTGAACCTCCCCTCCCCCACCCGATTTTTCCCCCGCCCCCGGGGCAGGCGCAGAATAAATGTCTGTATGAAGTTAAAAATTAAAAATAAAAAAAAAGCTAAAAACAACTCAAAGTCCTTTGCTTTTGAATGTGCGCTTACCTGGTTTTCTCTAGAGGCACCACTGTGAGGTGGCTCAAGCCCTTAGGCTCTGGAGTTAGACATCTGGGTTCCCATTCCAATTCCACCACTGACTAGCTTTGTCATATTGGACGCATAACTTTTTTGCGCTTCTACTTCTTGATCTTTCAAGTGTCATCAGAAGATAATTAGACACCCACACAATAGCAATGGGAGATTTTAACACCCCACCGTCAACATGAAACAGATCAACGAGACAGAAAGTTGAAAAGGATATCCAGGAACTGAACTTAGCTCTGCACCAAGCAGACCGAATAGACATCTACATTAACTCTCCACCCCAAATCAACAGAATATACATTCTTCTCAGCACCACATCACACTTATTCCAAAACTGACCACATAGTTGGAAGGAAAGCACTCCTCCGCAAATGCAAAAGAACAGAAATTACAACCAACTGTCTCTCAGACCCCAGGGCAGTCAAACTGGACCTCAGGATGAAGAAACTCACTCAAAACCGCTCAACTACACGGAAACGGAGCAATCTGCTCCTGAGTGACTACTGGGTACATAGCGAAATGAAGACAGAATAAAGATGTTCTTTGAAACCAATGAGAACAAAGACACAACATACCAGAATCTCTGGGATACATTGAAAGCAGTGTGTAGAGGGAAACGTAGCATTAAATGCCCACAAGAGAAAGCAGGAAAGATCTAAAATGGACACCCTCACGTCCCAATTCAAAGAACCAGGGAAGCAAGAGCAAACACAATGCCTGAATCAGTCAGTCAACTTCCAACAGGGCTCCAAGAGAGAATGAACCACCATGCCTCTTTAAATCCACGTTTCTATTTGGAATCTTCAATGAGAGATGAGACACTAAGCAGCTAGTTTTGGTGGAATGGCTGATTTTGTCAATGTTTTCGGTGTGTGAGTGTGTGTGTGTGTGTGTATGTATGGATAACTAAATTAAACTGATAATCTGGATGCTTACATTTCCATTCATTTAATTTGTGTATGTGAGCCCACGCACACGTATATACACACACACTAACACTTCCAGAACACTGACTTAGTGAAGAACTGGATTTCCAGTGTGTCAGACAAATTTCAGAAAGCGCTGAAGAAGGGCATTTCTGATGGATTTCACCGTTCCTGGAATTTTATTTTCCTTTATAACTTAGAGTTCTTCTCTGGAGATTTAATAGATAAAAGTCTTTTGCAGTGTACGTTATTTCATTTTATTTTTATAATTTATTTAAATTGTCATTTTAAATTGACAAATAAAAATGATATATATTTATGGTGTACAACATGATGTTTCATATATGTATACATTGTGGAATGACACAAAAATCAAGCTAATTAACACATTCGTTTCCTCACATACTGATTTTATGGTGATGAGAACATGTTTCAAATCTACTCTGATAGCACATTTCAAGTATACAGTACATAGTTACCCACTGTGGTTGCCGTGCTGTTCAACATATCTCTAGAACTATTCGTATCTGAAATTTTGTATCATTAGACTAACATCTCCCAATCCCTCCCCGGCCCCTGCCTCGGGTAAGCAGCGTTCTGCTCTCTACGACTCTGAGTTCCACTTTTTTACATTGCACATAGAAGTGAGATCGTGCAGTATTTGTATTTCTGTGTTTGCTTTTTAAAACTTTATGATGTATTGATGTATTTTTTCAGACAGTGTCGGAGTCTGTCACCAAGGCTGGAGTACAGTGACACAAACACGGCTCACCACGGCCTCCACCTCCCGGGGTCAAGAGATCCTCCCACTTCAGCCTCCTGAGTAGCTAGGACTACAGGCGTCCAACACCACACCTGGCTAATTTTTGTATTTTTTGTAGAGATGGTTGATCTCCAACTCCTGGGCTCAACTCTTCCTCCTCCCTTCTCCTCCCAAAGTCCTGGGATTACAGGCCTGAGCCACTGTGTCTGGCCTTTGCTTTATTTCACACAGTAGAACATCCTCTAGGCTCATTCATGTTGCTAATGATAAGATTTCTTTCTTTTTCAAGGCTGAATAGGATTCTATTGGATATATGTACCTATATAGATAGAGAGATAGATAGATAGACATTTATTATTATTGTTTTGGGGGGGATATGGTTTCGCTCGTGTTCCCCAGGCTGGAGTGCAGTGGCATGATTTCGGCTCACTACAACCTCTGCCTCCCAGGCTGAAGTGATTCTCCTGCCTCAGCTGAGATTAAAGGCATGTCCCATCATGTGCGGCCAATTTTGTGTTTCTAGGAGAGATGGGTTTTCACCATGTTGGCCAGGCTGGTCTCGAACTCCAACAATTCTACTTCAACTATTTATTGGATACAAATATTTATGTGTGAGAAACAAGATTTTCAAGAGTGAAAGATTTAAAAACGACTTAATTGTACATCAGTAAGAGGCTGGCTAACTAAATCAGAGTACGTTCATCCTTACAGAAGAATACTATGCAGCTAGAACAAAACCAAATGGAGGAAACTCTTCCAAATGGTAACTTGGAATGATGTTCAAGACTTATTGTAAAATAAGTTTACAGTAAGGTGTAAGGTACCTTATGGCAAAATTCTCTCAGAAATGTGTGTGTGTGGATTTCAAGTCATCCCAGTCCTAGAACATTGTGCTCTTTAGAGATGCCATACCTGTCTTTCCCTTTGTAATATCAAAGCAGTAATATCTTCTCTGGAGGCTTGTTGGGTGAATTGAATGGAAGAAAGTTAAGGAGGTACCAGAACCATTGCTGTTTCCCCTCCGTAGCCCTGCCACCCACTAAAGAAAGTTGGATGAGATTACTTAATGATTTCCCATTAAGTTGTATTTCCAAATATCATGATTACCATTTGAATGTAGTTGGTATGGAGCTTCGTGAGTGTGTGCTTCGTTTATTATGCATCACGTTCAGCTCCTTGTTATTTGCCTCCTAGTTATCATAGTAAAACTCTACTCCTCTACTCCGAGGAGCCCCTACCATCCGTATCGTCACTTTCCGGCCCAGCACTCTTCATGCTCGTTCGTTTAAAGCATTCTACATTGGGCAAATGAATCTTGGAAGGCAAAAGCTACTGAATTTAGCGAGTTTGTGGAGGCGTTCCCACCGATCAGCCAGGTGGAGTTCCACACACCCGATGACTGCACAACTCCTATAAGGCAGCAATATGCTGCAAACCCAGACGGCCACTCTTCTCACCCCTCGTCCCTTTGCTGTTCTGGATAATGAGGTCAATAGTCACCTAGGCAACTTGCAAAACTAACTGAAATGGAGAAAGGCCTTCCGGCTGGTGACTAGCCGAGGTCCACCTGGCCCCAATAAGCTGCTGAACAAGAAGGGCTGCCAGAAATTTCCCCCTAGGGAATTTGGTGGAGACGAAGACCTGCTCACTGGACAACGGTTCCTCCCAGGATACCCCCAAGCTGAAGAAGCGGGCTCTGAGCCACCCCCTTTCACCCTCCTTTTCCCCACCCTGGCCTGCTGAAGGTGCGCGTCAGGATGCGGACTACTGAGCCCTAAAGAAATAAGTCCTTCCACTTTGACCCCACGGAGGATTGCCTGCGCGGATCTTCAACGAGTCTACCAGTGTCTAGACACGGGAGCAGTTCTGTCTGGCACAGCAGCTCCCTCAAGGAAGACAAGAGTGAGGAGAAAGGAAACTCAAGTCTGACCATTCTGTCCTGGGAGACAAGAGGAGGATCTCATCTCTCATCTTTCCAAGCAAGGCAACGAGACTTTCTCTCATCTTTCCAAGCAAGGCAAGGAGACTTTTTCTCATGAGGAAACAAAAAGAAGTTGGAAGGAACGAAACCAGCCTGGAAGGTGAATTCCTAAGGATTGCCCATTGAAACTGACAAAATGGCCCTTGTTTGACGAGAGGAATGAGCAGAGCATTGATGTGGTCAAAAAGGACTCGAGTGAGACTTTCCGAGCATGTTTCTACCAAAGCTTTGTCTAAGTTTCGCAAAACACTCTCCTAATAAGCAGATGTTTGGCTCTTCAGAAAGTCAACATGCAAAATGCCTTGAGCGTCCCATAACACTGATGCCATGATGTTGCCTTTGGTCTGCCCTCCTTTTCCTTTGACTGGACCACTGCCATCTCTTGGTAGCCATCGCTTTGATGACGCTTTGTCTTCAGGATCATATTGGCAAAGCCATGTTCCAAATTCCGGTTACAATTTGTCAAACAGGTGCCCCAGGATCGTGATCCCTCCTGTTGAAAATTTCCACTGATAGCTCTCGTCCTCACTGCAGCTGATCTGGGCACAATGGTTTTCACAGCCACTGCAGGATTCATCTTCCACATCTTCTCATCTCTTCTTGAAACAAGCCATACCTCCGTAAAGAGTTGATTTCTTTGGGCTAGTGTCCTTAGAAGCTTTTCTTCAAACATCAATGATTTCTTCATTCTTCCACCCAAGCTTCACCGTCAATTGGATGTTTGCTCTTGCTGCAATTTTAGCGGAATTCAAGTTGCACTGATAGGAGGCCTTTTCAGTGGATGTCTCATCCTTCTTAGTGCCTCCAATGAGATCCAGTTCAGAAAGGTTGTAAGAAGTTAGTACATGTTTATTTTAGTGAAAACGAATTGAAATCCATGCATAGATTTCTCACCATGTACATTTTCTATGAACTTTCGGAAGACCCCCTGTACTGAATATTGCCCAAATCCTGGGAGAGAAGTGGATGCGGTCCACTTCCTGTCTTCAGTTTGCCCACAGTGGAGGAGTGCACAGAGCAGGGAAAGGCAGCCCCAGAGAGAGGCATGCCCTCCAGCATGCGGCAGACTGCTGGCCCAGTCCTGGCTCCATGGGTTGCTGTGTGGGCCCAGCAAGCTGACCAACCTCCCTGAACCTTAATTTAATCCTAGGTAGCCCAATTCCACTCGCTATTATAGGACTGCTGTGCAGGGACAGTCAATTAACTTAAGAAAAGGAACCTAGCTCCAAGGTTGGCAACCGGGAATTCCAGTTGATTCCATGGGCGGACCCCCTGAGGAATCCCCAAGCTGAAGTCTCGTGGAAGATGAGGTTCAGTGTGACTAGACTGAAGCACCAATCCAATGAAGGGGAAGTCCCACCCACTCTGCCCTGTGCCTGTATAAAGGTGAGGCGGGGCGGCCGCGCCACTCATTGAAGCCGCCAGTTGGGAGAGGAGCAGAGCCAGGCCGGTGCTCCCGAAGGCAGCAAGATGTTGCGAGCCACAGCTCCCTGCTGGTTCCCACCTGCATACCCAGAAGCTAAGAAGGTGGCCGAGGAGGCGGCCCACGAGGCAAGCCGCCATTTGGGAGAGGAGCAGAGCCAGGTCGGTGTTCCCGAAGGCAGCAAGATGTTGCGAGCCACAGCTCCCTGCTGGTTCCCACCTGCATGCCCAGAAGCCAAGAAGGTGGCCGAGGAGGCGGCCCTCGAGGCAAGCCGCCAGTTGGGAGAGGAGCAGAGCCAGGCCGGTGCTCCCGAAGGCAGCAAGATGTTGCGAGCCACAGCTCCCTGCTGGTTCCCACCTGCATACCCAGAAGCTAAGAAGGTGGCCGAGGAGGCGCCCCACGAGGCAAGCCGCCATTTGGGAGTGGAGCAGAGCCAGGTCGGTGTTCCCGAAGGCAGCAAGATGTTGCGAGCCACAGCTCCCTGCTGGTTCCCTCCTGCATACCCAGAAGCCAAGAAGGTGGCCGAGGAGGCGGCCCTCGAGGCTCCAGAATTCCCACTGCCCTCTCATCAGCCTGCCCAGAGCTTCGGGCTCTGCTTGCCCCAGATGCACAACCAGGCCTCAGCACTCGTGGACATCCGGGCGGAGCCCCAGAATAGGGGTCCGGCGGTGCCCCCAGCGTGGCCCAAGATGGCGACGGAGGCGTGGTACTTCCCCGCGCAGAGGGGGTCGGCCTGCTGCTTGCCAGCCGCCCCAAGGCTGACAGAGAGGCCCTGTGGAGTCCGCATCTCAGCCCCCAGGGAGAGGAAGAGGATCGCCCACTTTCCCAGCCCCTGCTTGGTCGCAGGTCGCACCGATGCCAAGAGAACCCGGGTGGCCGGCAGCAGCCAACGCTCCAATGGCTCCAGGGTCGGCACACAGCCACGGAAGACTGGTCGCAACAGACGGGGGAGGGCATGCAAGACCTCCACCACACTCAGCTCTAAGCGAATCGTCCGTCGTCCATCCTTACCGACTTGGAAGAAACCCATTATCCTCCGAAGGTCTCGCTGCCAAGTCCCCACCGTCATCCGCCGAGGCTATCTCCAACTGTTCACCAAAGAGTGTCTCAAGTTCTGCGCCTCCCAGCAGGAGGCCGAGGAGAAGGCGCTGAACGAGGAGAAGGTGGCCTACGACTGCAGCCCCAACAAGAACATGTACCTGAATGTGGTCCTGAACACCCTCAAGAGACTGAAGGGCCTGACCCCCAGCTCCATGCCGGGCCTCAGCAGGGCCGCCCTGTACAGCCGCCTCCAGGAGTTCCTGCTCACCCAGGACCAGCTCAAGGAGAACGGCTACCCCTTCCCGCACCCCGAGCGGCCCGGAGGCGCCGTCCTCTTCACTGGCCAGGGGAAGGGGCCCGGCGACTCCTCCTGCAGGGTCTGCTGCCGTTGTGGCACCGACTACCTGGTGTCCTCCTCGGGCCGCTGTCTACGCGACCAGTTGTGTTATTATCACTGGGGGCGGGTCCGCTCCAGCCAAGTGGCTGGAGGCCGGGTTAGCCAGTACACCTGCTGTGCAGCTGCTCCTGGCTCAGTGGGCTGCCAGGTGGCGAAGCAGCACGTGCGGGACGGCCGCAAGGAGAGCCTCCATGGCTTCGTGAAGACCTTCAAGAAAGAGTTTTCCACAGACGCTTATCCAGGAATCTACGCCTTGGACTGTGAGATGTGCTACACCACGCATGGCCTGGAGCTGACCCGCGTCACCGTGGTGGACGCCGACATGCAAGTGGTGTACGACACCTTCGTCAAGCCCGACAACGAGATCGTGGACTACAACACCAGGTTTTCCGGAGTGACCGAGGCCGACGTCGCCAAGACGAGCGTCACGTTGCCCGAAGTCCAAGCCATCCTGCTGAGCTTTTTCAGCGCCCAAACCATCCTCATCGGGCACAGCCTGGAGAGCGATCTGCTGGCCCTCAAGCTGATCCACAGCACCGTGGTGGACACGGCCGTGCTCTTCCCGCACTACCTGGGTTTCCCCTACAAGCGTTCCCTCAGGAATCTCGCGGCCGACTACCTGGGACAGATCATCCAGGACAGCCAGGACGGCCACAACTCCAGCGAGGACGCAAACGCCTGCCTGCAGCTGGCGATGTGGAAGGTTCGACAGCGCGCCCAGATCCAGCCACGCCACCGGTCCGCCTCTCCCGCCGCCCTGGCCTGTCCTGAGCCCCAGGCCTCTTCCCAAACTGCCATCGATCCCGAGAGCTAGCCCTGTCCACCTCGCCGCAAAGCGAAAGAAACTGGAGCAGCCGGCGGCAGGAGAGGGCCAAAAGCCAAGACTAACCCCGACCCCGGACTCCCAGTCCCCCGGAGTCCCTGCCGCGGGCCGTCGTCCCTGTCCCCATCCCTCTGCCCCTCCCAGACCTCTGTCCTTCCACCAATGGGCTCCCCGAGGCCCCAGCCGCCACTCCCAGTCCCCGGAGACCCTGCCGCCGCCCCTGGCGCCTGTGCCCATCCCTCTGCCCCTCCCAGACCTCTGGCCTTCCACCACTAGCCTCCCCCAGCCCACCTGGACTTCCCCGGCCTCTGACAACAAGGCCAGCCCCCAGGCCCACCAGCCTCCTGATCGTCTTCGTTCTTGGGCCTCTTCCCCTTCTGTGGGGCTGTCTGAACCTCCCCTCCCCCACCCGATTTTTCCCCCGCCCCCGGGGCAGGCGCAGAATAAATGTCTGTATGAAGTTAAAAATTAAAAATAAAAAAAAAGCTAAAAACAACTCAAAGTCCTTTGCTTTTGAATGTGCGCTTACCTGGTTTTCTCTAGAGGCACCACTGTGAGGTGGCTCAAGCCCTTAGGCTCTGGAGTTAGACATCTGGGTTCCCATTCCAATTCCACCACTGACTAGCTTTGTCATATTGGACGCATAACTTTTTTGCGCTTCTACTTCTTGATCTTTCAAGTGTCATCAGAAGATAATTAGACACCCACACAATAGCAATGGGAGATTTTAACACCCCACCGTCAACATGAAACAGATCAACGAGACAGAAAGTTGAAAAGGATATCCAGGAACTGAACTTAGCTCTGCACCAAGCAGACCGAATAGACATCTACATTAACTCTCCACCCCAAATCAACAGAATATACATTCTTCTCAGCACCACATCACACTTATTCCAAAACTGACCACATAGTTGGAAGGAAAGCACTCCTCCGCAAATGCAAAAGAACAGAAATTACAACCAACTGTCTCTCAGACCCCAGGGCAGTCAAACTGGACCTCAGGATGAAGAAACTCACTCAAAACCGCTCAACTACACGGAAACGGAGCAATCTGCTCCTGAGTGACTACTGGGTACATAGCGAAATGAAGACAGAATAAAGATGTTCTTTGAAACCAATGAGAACAAAGACACAACATACCAGAATCTCTGGGATACATTGAAAGCAGTGTGTAGAGGGAAACGTAGCATTAAATGCCCACAAGAGAAAGCAGGAAAGATCTAAAATGGACACCCTCACGTCCCAATTCAAAGAACCAGGGAAGCAAGAGCAAACACAATGCCTGAATCAGTCAGTCAACTTCCAACAGGGCTCCAAGAGAGAATGAACCACCATGCCTCTTTAAATCCACGTTTCTATTTGGAATCTTCAATGAGAGATGAGACACTAAGCAGCTAGTTTTGGTGGAATGGCTGATTTTGTCAATGTTTTCGGTGTGTGAGTGTGTGTGTGTGTGTGTATGTATGGATAACTAAATTAAACTGATAATCTGGATGCTTACATTTCCATTCATTTAATTTGTGTATGTGAGCCCACGCACACGTATATACACACACACTAACACTTCCAGAACACTGACTTAGTGAAGAACTGGATTTCCAGTGTGTCAGACAAATTTCAGAAAGCGCTGAAGAAGGGCATTTCTGATGGATTTCACCGTTCCTGGAATTTTATTTTCCTTTATAACTTAGAGTTCTTCTCTGGAGATTTAATAGATAAAAGTCTTTTGCAGTGTACGTTATTTCATTTTATTTTTATAATTTATTTAAATTGTCATTTTAAATTGACAAATAAAAATGATATATATTTATGGTGTACAACATGATGTTTCATATATGTATACATTGTGGAATGACACAAAAATCAAGCTAATTAACACATTCGTTTCCTCACATACTGATTTTATGGTGATGAGAACATGTTTCAAATCTACTCTGATAGCACATTTCAAGTATACAGTACATAGTTACCCACTGTGGTTGCCGTGCTGTTCAACATATCTCTAGAACTATTCGTATCTGAAATTTTGTATCATTAGACTAACATCTCCCAATCCCTCCCCGGCCCCTGCCTCGGGTAAGCAGCGTTCTGCTCTCTACGACTCTGAGTTCCACTTTTTTACATTGCACATAGAAGTGAGATCGTGCAGTATTTGTATTTCTGTGTTTGCTTTTTAAAACTTTATGATGTATTGATGTATTTTTTCAGACAGTGTCGGAGTCTGTCACCAAGGCTGGAGTACAGTGACACAAACACGGCTCACCACGGCCTCCACCTCCCGGGGTCAAGAGATCCTCCCACTTCAGCCTCCTGAGTAGCTAGGACTACAGGCGTCCAACACCACACCTGGCTAATTTTTGTATTTTTTGTAGAGATGGTTGATCTCCAACTCCTGGGCTCAACTCTTCCTCCTCCCTTCTCCTCCCAAAGTCCTGGGATTACAGGCCTGAGCCACTGTGTCTGGCCTTTGCTTTATTTCACACAGTAGAACATCCTCTAGGCTCATTCATGTTGCTAATGATAAGATTTCTTTCTTTTTCAAGGCTGAATAGGATTCTATTGGATATATGTACCTATATAGATAGAGAGATAGATAGATAGACATTTATTATTATTGTTTTGGGGGGGATATGGTTTCGCTCGTGTTCCCCAGGCTGGAGTGCAGTGGCATGATTTCGGCTCACTACAACCTCTGCCTCCCAGGCTGAAGTGATTCTCCTGCCTCAGCTGAGATTAAAGGCATGTCCCATCATGTGCGGCCAATTTTGTGTTTCTAGGAGAGATGGGTTTTCACCATGTTGGCCAGGCTGGTCTCGAACTCCAACAATTCTACTTCAACTATTTATTGGATACAAATATTTATGTGTGAGAAACAAGATTTTCAAGAGTGAAAGATTTAAAAACGACTTAATTGTACATCAGTAAGAGGCTGGCTAACTAAATCAGAGTACGTTCATCCTTACAGAAGAATACTATGCAGCTAGAACAAAACCAAATGGAGGAAACTCTTCCAAATGGTAACTTGGAATGATGTTCAAGACTTATTGTAAAATAAGTTTACAGTAAGGTGTAAGGTACCTTATGGCAAAATTCTCTCAGAAATGTGTGTGTGTGGATTTCAAGTCATCCCAGTCCTAGAACATTGTGCTCTTTAGAGATGCCATACCTGTCTTTCCCTTTGTAATATCAAAGCAGTAATATCTTCTCTGGAGGCTTGTTGGGTGAATTGAATGGAAGAAAGTTAAGGAGGTACCAGAACCATTGCTGTTTCCCCTCCGTAGCCCTGCCACCCACTAAAGAAAGTTGGATGAGATTACTTAATGATTTCCCATTAAGTTGTATTTCCAAATATCATGATTACCATTTGAATGTAGTTGGTATGGAGCTTCGTGAGTGTGTGCTTCGTTTATTATGCATCACGTTCAGCTCCTTGTTATTTGCCTCCTAGTTATCATAGTAAAACTCTACTCCTCTACTCCGAGGAGCCCCTACCATCCGTATCGTCACTTTCCGGCCCAGCACTCTTCATGCTCGTTCGTTTAAAGCATTCTACATTGGGCAAATGAATCTTGGAAGGCAAAAGCTACTGAATTTAGCGAGTTTGTGGAGGCGTTCCCACCGATCAGCCAGGTGGAGTTCCACACACCCGATGACTGCACAACTCCTATAAGGCAGCAATATGCTGCAAACCCAGACGGCCACTCTTCTCACCCCTCGTCCCTTTGCTGTTCTGGATAATGAGGTCAATAGTCACCTAGGCAACTTGCAAAACTAACTGAAATGGAGAAAGGCCTTCCGGCTGGTGACTAGCCGAGGTCCACCTGGCCCCAATAAGCTGCTGAACAAGAAGGGCTGCCAGAAATTTCCCCCTAGGGAATTTGGTGGAGACGAAGACCTGCTCACTGGACAACGGTTCCTCCCAGGATACCCCCAAGCTGAAGAAGCGGGCTCTGAGCCACCCCCTTTCACCCTCCTTTTCCCCACCCTGGCCTGCTGAAGGTGCGCGTCAGGATGCGGACTACTGAGCCCTAAAGAAATAAGTCCTTCCACTTTGACCCCACGGAGGATTGCCTGCGCGGATCTTCAACGAGTCTACCAGTGTCTAGACACGGGAGCAGTTCTGTCTGGCACAGCAGCTCCCTCAAGGAAGACAAGAGTGAGGAGAAAGGAAACTCAAGTCTGACCATTCTGTCCTGGGAGACAAGAGGAGGATCTCATCTCTCATCTTTCCAAGCAAGGCAACGAGACTTTCTCTCATCTTTCCAAGCAAGGCAAGGAGACTTTTTCTCATGAGGAAACAAAAAGAAGTTGGAAGGAACGAAACCAGCCTGGAAGGTGAATTCCTAAGGATTGCCCATTGAAACTGACAAAATGGCCCTTGTTTGACGAGAGGAATGAGCAGAGCATTGATGTGGTCAAAAAGGACTCGAGTGAGACTTTCCGAGCATGTTTCTACCAAAGCTTTGTCTAAGTTTCGCAAAACACTCTCCTAATAAGCAGATGTTTGGCTCTTCAGAAAGTCAACATGCAAAATGCCTTGAGCGTCCCATAACACTGATGCCATGATGTTGCCTTTGGTCTGCCCTCCTTTTCCTTTGACTGGACCACTGCCATCTCTTGGTAGCCATCGCTTTGATGACGCTTTGTCTTCAGGATCATATTGGCAAAGCCATGTTCCAAATTCCGGTTACAATTTGTCAAACAGGTGCCCCAGGATCGTGATCCCTCCTGTTGAAAATTTCCACTGATAGCTCTCGTCCTCACTGCAGCTGATCTGGGCACAATGGTTTTCACAGCCACTGCAGGATTCATCTTCCACATCTTCTCATCTCTTCTTGAAACAAGCCATACCTCCGTAAAGAGTTGATTTCTTTGGGCTAGTGTCCTTAGAAGCTTTTCTTCAAACATCAATGATTTCTTCATTCTTCCACCCAAGCTTCACCGTCAATTGGATGTTTGCTCTTGCTGCAATTTTAGCGGAATTCAAGTTGCACTGATAGGAGGCCTTTTCAGTGGATGTCTCATCCTTCTTAGTGCCTCCAATGAGATCCAGTTCAGAAAGGTTGTAAGAAGTTAGTACATGTTTATTTTAGTGAAAACGAATTGAAATCCATGCATAGATTTCTCACCATGTACATTTTCTATGAACTTTCGGAAGACCCCCTGTACTGAATATTGCCCAAATCCTGGGAGAGAAGTGGATGCGGTCCACTTCCTGTCTTCAGTTTGCCCACAGTGGAGGAGTGCACAGAGCAGGGAAAGGCAGCCCCAGAGAGAGGCATGCCCTCCAGCATGCGGCAGACTGCTGGCCCAGTCCTGGCTCCATGGGTTGCTGTGTGGGCCCAGCAAGCTGACCAACCTCCCTGAACCTTAATTTAATCCTAGGTAGCCCAATTCCACTCGCTATTATAGGACTGCTGTGCAGGGACAGTCAATTAACTTAAGAAAAGGAACCTAGCTCCAAGGTTGGCAACCGGGAATTCCAGTTGATTCCATGGGCGGACCCCCTGAGGAATCCCCAAGCTGAAGTCTCGTGGAAGATGAGGTTCAGTGTGACTAGACTGAAGCACCAATCCAATGAAGGGGAAGTCCCACCCACTCTGCCCTGTGCCTGTATAAAGGTGAGGCGGGGCGGCCGCGCCACTCATTGAAGCCGCCAGTTGGGAGAGGAGCAGAGCCAGGCCGGTGCTCCCGAAGGCAGCAAGATGTTGCGAGCCACAGCTCCCTGCTGGTTCCCACCTGCATACCCAGAAGCTAAGAAGGTGGCCGAGGAGGCGGCCCACGAGGCAAGCCGCCATTTGGGAGAGGAGCAGAGCCAGGTCGGTGTTCCCGAAGGCAGCAAGATGTTGCGAGCCACAGCTCCCTGCTGGTTCCCACCTGCATGCCCAGAAGCCAAGAAGGTGGCCGAGGAGGCGGCCCTCGAGGCAAGCCGCCAGTTGGGAGAGGAGCAGAGCCAGGCCGGTGCTCCCGAAGGCAGCAAGATGTTGCGAGCCACAGCTCCCTGCTGGTTCCCACCTGCATACCCAGAAGCTAAGAAGGTGGCCGAGGAGGCGCCCCACGAGGCAAGCCGCCATTTGGGAGTGGAGCAGAGCCAGGTCGGTGTTCCCGAAGGCAGCAAGATGTTGCGAGCCACAGCTCCCTGCTGGTTCCCTCCTGCATACCCAGAAGCCAAGAAGGTGGCCGAGGAGGCGGCCCTCGAGGCTCCAGAATTCCCACTGCCCTCTCATCAGCCTGCCCAGAGCTTCGGGCTCTGCTTGCCCCAGATGCACAACCAGGCCTCAGCACTCGTGGACATCCGGGCGGAGCCCCAGAATAGGGGTCCGGCGGTGCCCCCAGCGTGGCCCAAGATGGCGACGGAGGCGTGGTACTTCCCCGCGCAGAGGGGGTCGGCCTGCTGCTTGCCAGCCGCCCCAAGGCTGACAGAGAGGCCCTGTGGAGTCCGCATCTCAGCCCCCAGGGAGAGGAAGAGGATCGCCCACTTTCCCAGCCCCTGCTTGGTCGCAGGTCGCACCGATGCCAAGAGAACCCGGGTGGCCGGCAGCAGCCAACGCTCCAATGGCTCCAGGGTCGGCACACAGCCACGGAAGACTGGTCGCAACAGACGGGGGAGGGCATGCAAGACCTCCACCACACTCAGCTCTAAGCGAATCGTCCGTCGTCCATCCTTACCGACTTGGAAGAAACCCATTATCCTCCGAAGGTCTCGCTGCCAAGTCCCCACCGTCATCCGCCGAGGCTATCTCCAACTGTTCACCAAAGAGTGTCTCAAGTTCTGCGCCTCCCAGCAGGAGGCCGAGGAGAAGGCGCTGAACGAGGAGAAGGTGGCCTACGACTGCAGCCCCAACAAGAACATGTACCTGAATGTGGTCCTGAACACCCTCAAGAGACTGAAGGGCCTGACCCCCAGCTCCATGCCGGGCCTCAGCAGGGCCGCCCTGTACAGCCGCCTCCAGGAGTTCCTGCTCACCCAGGACCAGCTCAAGGAGAACGGCTACCCCTTCCCGCACCCCGAGCGGCCCGGAGGCGCCGTCCTCTTCACTGGCCAGGGGAAGGGGCCCGGCGACTCCTCCTGCAGGGTCTGCTGCCGTTGTGGCACCGACTACCTGGTGTCCTCCTCGGGCCGCTGTCTACGCGACCAGTTGTGTTATTATCACTGGGGGCGGGTCCGCTCCAGCCAAGTGGCTGGAGGCCGGGTTAGCCAGTACACCTGCTGTGCAGCTGCTCCTGGCTCAGTGGGCTGCCAGGTGGCGAAGCAGCACGTGCGGGACGGCCGCAAGGAGAGCCTCCATGGCTTCGTGAAGACCTTCAAGAAAGAGTTTTCCACAGACGCTTATCCAGGAATCTACGCCTTGGACTGTGAGATGTGCTACACCACGCATGGCCTGGAGCTGACCCGCGTCACCGTGGTGGACGCCGACATGCAAGTGGTGTACGACACCTTCGTCAAGCCCGACAACGAGATCGTGGACTACAACACCAGGTTTTCCGGAGTGACCGAGGCCGACGTCGCCAAGACGAGCGTCACGTTGCCCGAAGTCCAAGCCATCCTGCTGAGCTTTTTCAGCGCCCAAACCATCCTCATCGGGCACAGCCTGGAGAGCGATCTGCTGGCCCTCAAGCTGATCCACAGCACCGTGGTGGACACGGCCGTGCTCTTCCCGCACTACCTGGGTTTCCCCTACAAGCGTTCCCTCAGGAATCTCGCGGCCGACTACCTGGGACAGATCATCCAGGACAGCCAGGACGGCCACAACTCCAGCGAGGACGCAAACGCCTGCCTGCAGCTGGCGATGTGGAAGGTTCGACAGCGCGCCCAGATCCAGCCACGCCACCGGTCCGCCTCTCCCGCCGCCCTGGCCTGTCCTGAGCCCCAGGCCTCTTCCCAAACTGCCATCGATCCCGAGAGCTAGCCCTGTCCACCTCGCCGCAAAGCGAAAGAAACTGGAGCAGCCGGCGGCAGGAGAGGGCCAAAAGCCAAGACTAACCCCGACCCCGGACTCCCAGTCCCCCGGAGTCCCTGCCGCGGGCCGTCGTCCCTGTCCCCATCCCTCTGCCCCTCCCAGACCTCTGTCCTTCCACCAATGGGCTCCCCGAGGCCCCAGCCGCCACTCCCAGTCCCCGGAGACCCTGCCGCCGCCCCTGGCGCCTGTGCCCATCCCTCTGCCCCTCCCAGACCTCTGGCCTTCCACCACTAGCCTCCCCCAGCCCACCTGGACTTCCCCGGCCTCTGACAACAAGGCCAGCCCCCAGGCCCACCAGCCTCCTGATCGTCTTCGTTCTTGGGCCTCTTCCCCTTCTGTGGGGCTGTCTGAACCTCCCCTCCCCCACCCGATTTTTCCCCCGCCCCCGGGGCAGGCGCAGAATAAATGTCTGTATGAAGTTAAAAATTAAAAATAAAAAAAAAGCTAAAAACAACTCAAAGTCCTTTGCTTTTGAATGTGCGCTTACCTGGTTTTCTCTAGAGGCACCACTGTGAGGTGGCTCAAGCCCTTAGGCTCTGGAGTTAGACATCTGGGTTCCCATTCCAATTCCACCACTGACTAGCTTTGTCATATTGGACGCATAACTTTTTTGCGCTTCTACTTCTTGATCTTTCAAGTGTCATCAGAAGATAATTAGACACCCACACAATAGCAATGGGAGATTTTAACACCCCACCGTCAACATGAAACAGATCAACGAGACAGAAAGTTGAAAAGGATATCCAGGAACTGAACTTAGCTCTGCACCAAGCAGACCGAATAGACATCTACATTAACTCTCCACCCCAAATCAACAGAATATACATTCTTCTCAGCACCACATCACACTTATTCCAAAACTGACCACATAGTTGGAAGGAAAGCACTCCTCCGCAAATGCAAAAGAACAGAAATTACAACCAACTGTCTCTCAGACCCCAGGGCAGTCAAACTGGACCTCAGGATGAAGAAACTCACTCAAAACCGCTCAACTACACGGAAACGGAGCAATCTGCTCCTGAGTGACTACTGGGTACATAGCGAAATGAAGACAGAATAAAGATGTTCTTTGAAACCAATGAGAACAAAGACACAACATACCAGAATCTCTGGGATACATTGAAAGCAGTGTGTAGAGGGAAACGTAGCATTAAATGCCCACAAGAGAAAGCAGGAAAGATCTAAAATGGACACCCTCACGTCCCAATTCAAAGAACCAGGGAAGCAAGAGCAAACACAATGCCTGAATCAGTCAGTCAACTTCCAACAGGGCTCCAAGAGAGAATGAACCACCATGCCTCTTTAAATCCACGTTTCTATTTGGAATCTTCAATGAGAGATGAGACACTAAGCAGCTAGTTTTGGTGGAATGGCTGATTTTGTCAATGTTTTCGGTGTGTGAGTGTGTGTGTGTGTGTGTATGTATGGATAACTAAATTAAACTGATAATCTGGATGCTTACATTTCCATTCATTTAATTTGTGTATGTGAGCCCACGCACACGTATATACACACACACTAACACTTCCAGAACACTGACTTAGTGAAGAACTGGATTTCCAGTGTGTCAGACAAATTTCAGAAAGCGCTGAAGAAGGGCATTTCTGATGGATTTCACCGTTCCTGGAATTTTATTTTCCTTTATAACTTAGAGTTCTTCTCTGGAGATTTAATAGATAAAAGTCTTTTGCAGTGTACGTTATTTCATTTTATTTTTATAATTTATTTGAATTGTCGTTTTAAATTGACAAATAAAAATGATATATATTTATGGTGTACAACATGATGTTTCATGTATGTATACATTGTGGAATGACACAAAAATCAAGCTAATTAACACATTCGTTTCCTCACATACTGATTTTATGGTGATGAGAACATGTTTCAAATCTACTCTGATAGCACATTTCAAGTATACAGTACATAGTTACCCACTGTGGTTGCCGTGCTGTTCAACATATCTCTAGAACTATTCGTATCTGGAATTTTGTATCATTAGACTAACATCTCCCAATCCCTCCCCGGCCCCTGCCTCGGGTAAGCAGCGTTCTGCTCTCTACGACTCTGAGTTCCACTTTTTTACATTGCACATAGAAGTGAGATCGTGCAGTATTTGTATTTCTGTGTTTGCTTTTTAAAACTTTATGATGTATTGATGTATTTTTTCAGACAGTGTCGGAGTCTGTCACCAAGGCTGGAGTACAGTGACACAAACACGGCTCACCACGGCCTCCACCTCCCAGGGTCAAGAGATCCTCCCACTTCAGCCTCCTGAGTAGCTAGGACTACAGGCGTCCAACACCACACCTGGCTAATTTTTGTATTTTTTGTAGAGATGGTTGATCTCCAACTCCTGGGCTCAACTCTTCCTCCTCCCTTCTCCTCCCAAAGTCCTGGGATTACAGGCCTGAGCCACTGTGTCTGGCCTTTGCTTTATTTCACACAGTAGAACATCCTCTAGGCTCATTCATGTTGCTAATGATAAGATTTCTTTCTTTTTCAAGGCTGAATAGGATTCTATTGGATATATGTACCTATATAGATAGATAGATAGATAGATAGATATACATTTATTATTATTGTTTTGGGGGGGATATGGTTTCGCTCGTGTTCCCCAGGCTGGAGTGCAGTGGCATGATTTCGGCTCACTACAACCTCTGCCTCCCAGGCTGAAGTGATTCTCCTGCCTCAGCTGAGATTAAAGGCATGTCCCATCATGTGCGGCCAATTTTGTGTTTCTAGGAGAGATGGGTTTTCACCATGTTGGCCAGGCTGGTCTCGAACTCCAACAATTCTACTTCAACTATTTATTGGAAACAAATACTTATGTGTGAGAAACAAGATTTTCAAGAGTGAAAGATTTAAAAACGACTTAATTGTACATCAGTAAGAGGCTGGCTAACTAAATCAGAGTACGTTCATCCTTACAGAAGAATACTATGCAGCTAGAACAAAACCAAATGGAGGAAACTCTTCCAAATGGTAACTTGGAATGATGTTCAAGACTTATTGTAAAATAAGTTTACAGTAAGGTGTAAGGTACCTTATGGCAAAATTCTCTCAGAAATGTGTGTGTGTGGATTTCAAGTCATCCCAGTCCTAGAACATTGTGCTCTTTAGAGATGCCATACCTGTCTTTCCCTTTGTAATATCAAAGCAGTAATATCTTCTCTGGAGGCTTGTTGGGTGAATTGAATGGAAGAAAGTTAAGGAGGTACCAGAACCATTGCTGTTTCCCCTCCGTAGCCCTGC
The DNA here is from genome assembly GCF_028885625.2 of Pongo pygmaeus. Lineage (NCBI taxonomy): Eukaryota > Metazoa > Chordata > Mammalia > Primates > Hominidae > Pongo > Pongo pygmaeus. The sequence continues at coordinate 55,295,951 of NC_072380.2, forward strand.
GACCCACTAAAGAAAGTTGGATGAGATTACTTAATGATTTCCCATTAAGTTGTATTTCCAAATATCATGATTACCATTTGAATGTAGTTGGTATGGAGCTTCGTGAGTGTGTGCTTCGTTTATTATGCATCACGTTCAGCTCCTTGTTATTTGCCTCCTAGTTATCATAGTAAAACTCTACTCCTCTACTCCGAGGAGCCCCTACCATCCGTATCGTCACTTTCCGGCCCAGCACTCTTCATGCTCGTTCGTTTAAAGTATTCTACATTGGGCAAATGAATCTTGGAAGGCAAAAGCTACTGAATTTAGCGAGTTTGTGGAGGCGTTCCCACCGATCAGCCAGGTGGAGTTCCACACACCCGATGACTGCACAACTCCTATAAGGCAGCAATATGCTGCAAACCCAGACGGCCACTCTTCTCACCCCTTGTCCCTTTGCTGTTCTGGATAATGAGGTCAATAGTCACCTAGGCAACTTGCAAAACTAACTGAAATGGAGAAAGGCCTTCCGGCTGGTGACTAGCCGAGGTCCACCTGGCCCCAATAAGCTGCTGAACAAGAAGGGCTGCCAGAAATTTCCCCCTAGGGAATTTGGTGGAGACGAAGACCTGCTCACTGGACAACGGTTCCTCCCAGGATACCCCCAAGCTGAAGAAGCGGGCTCTGAGCCACCCCCTTTCACCCTCCTTTTCCCCACCCTGGCCTGCTGAAGGTGCGCGTCAGGATGCGGACTACTGAGCCCTAAAGAAATAAGTCCTTCCACTTTGACCCCACGGAGGATTGCCTGTGCGGATCTTCAACGAGTCTACCAGTGTCTAGACACGGGAGCAGTTCTGTCTGGCACAGCAGCTCCCTCAAGGAAGACAAGAGTGAGGAGAAAGGAAACTCAAGTCTGACCATTCTGCCCTGGGAGACAAGAGGAGGATCTCATCTCTCATCTTTCCAAGCAAGGCAACGAGACTTTCTCTCATCTTTCCAAGCAAGGCAAGGAGACTTTTTCTCATGAGGAAACAAAAAGAAGTTGGAAGGAACGAAACCAGCCTGGAAGGTGAATTCCTAAGGATTGCCCATTGAAACTGACAAAATGGCCCTTGTTTGACGAGAGGAATGAGCAGAGCATTGATGTGGTCAAAAAGGACTCGAGTGAGACTTTCCCAGCATGTTTCTACCAAAGCTTTGTCTAAGTTTCGCAAAACACTCTCCTAATAAGCAGATGTTTGGCTCTTCAGAAAGTCAACATGCAAAATGCCTTGAGCGTCCCATAACACTGATGCCATGATGTTGCCTTTGGTCTGCCCTCCTTTTCCTTTGACTGGACCACTGTCATCTCTTGGTAGCCATCGCTTTGATGACGCTTTGTCTTCAGGATCATATTGGCAAAGCCATGTTCCAAATTCCGGTTACAATTTGTCAAACAGGTGCCCCAGGATCGTGATCCCTCCTGTTGAAAATTTCCACTGATAGCTCTCGTCGTCACTGCAGCTGATCTGGGCACAATGGTTTTCACAGCCACTGCAGGATTCATCTTCCACATCTTCTCATCTCTTCTTGAAACAAGCCATACCTCCGTAAAGAGTTGATTTCTTTGGGCTAGTGTCCTTAGAAGCTTTTCTTCAAACATCAATGATTTCTTCATTCTTCCACCCAAGCTTCACCGTCAATTGGATGTTTGCTCTTGCTGCAATTTTAGCGGAATTCAAGTTGCACTGATAGGAGGCCTTTTCAGTGGATGTCTCATCCTTCTTAGTGCCTCCAATGAGATCCAGTTCAGAAAGGTTGTAAGAAGTTAGTACATGTTTATTTTAGTGAAAACGAATTGAAATCCATGCATAGATTTCTCACCATGTACATTTTCTATGAACTTTCGGAAGACCCCCTGTACTGAATATTGCCCAAATCCTGGGAGAGAAGTGGATGCGGTCCACTTCCTGTCTTCAGTTTGCCCACAGTGGAGGAGTGCACAGAGCAGGGAAAGGCAGCCCCAGAGAGAGGCATGCCCTCCAGCATGCGGCAGACTGCTGGCCCAGTCCTGGCTCCATGGGTTGCTGTGTGGGCCCAGCAAGCTGACCAACCTCCCTGAACCTTAATTTAATCCTAGGTAGCCCAATTCCACTCGCTATTATAGGACTGCTGTGCAGGGACAGTCAATTAACTTAAGAAAAGGAACCTAGCTCCAAGGTTGGCAACCGGGAATTCCAGTTGATTCCATGGGCGGACCCCCTGAGGAATCCCCAAGCTGAAGTCTCGTGGAAGATGAGGTTCAGTGTGACTAGACTGAAGCACCAATCCAATGAAGGGGAAGTCCCACCCACTCTGCCCTGTGCCTGTATAAAGGTGAGGCGGGGCGGCCGCGCCACTCATTGAAGCCGCCAGTTGGGAGAGGAGCAGAGCCAGGCCGGTGCTCCCGAAGGCAGCAAGATGTTGCGAGCCACAGCTCCCTGCTGGTTCCCACCTGCATACCCAGAAGCTAAGAAGGTGGCCGAGGAGGCGGCCCACGAGGCAAGCCGCCATTTGGGAGAGGAGCAGAGCCAGGTCGGTGTTCCCGAAGGCAGCAAGATGTTGCGAGCCACAGCTCCCTGCTGGTTCCCACCTGCATGCCCAGAAGCCAAGAAGGTGGCCGAGGAGGCGGCCCTCGAGGCAAGCCGCCAGTTGGGAGAGGAGCAGAGCCAGGCCGGTGCTCCCGAAGGCAGCAAGATGTTGCGAGCCACAGCTCCCTGCTGGTTCCCACCTGCATACCCAGAAGCTAAGAAGGTGGCCGAGGAGGCGCCCCACGAGGCAAGCCGCCATTTGGGAGTGGAGCAGAGCCAGGTCGGTGTTCCCGAAGGCAGCAAGATGTTGCGAGCCACAGCTCCCTGCTGGTTCCCTCCTGCATACCCAGAAGCCAAGAAGGTGGCCGAGGAGGCGGCCCTCGAGGCTCCAGAATTCCCACTGCCCTCTCATCAGCCTGCCCAGAGCTTCGGGCTCTGCGTGCCCCAGATGCACAACCAGGCCTCAGCACTCGTGGACATCCGGGCGGAGCCCCAGAATAGGGGTCCGGCGGTGCCCCCAGCGTGGCCCAAGATGGCGACGGAGGCGTGGTACTTCCCCGCGCAGAGGGGGTCGGCCTGCTGCTTGCCAGCCGCCCCAAGGCTGACAGAGAGGCCCTGTGGAGTCCGCATCTCAGCCCCCAGGGAGAGGAAGAGGATCGCCCACTTTCCCAGCCCCTGCTTGGTCGCAGGTCGCACCGATGCCAAGAGAACCCGGGTGGCCGGCAGCAGCCAACGCTCCAATGGCTCCAGGGTCGGCACACAGCCACGGAAGACTGGTCGCAACAGACGGGGGAGGGCATGCAAGACCTCCACCACACTCAGCTCTAAGCGAATCGTCCGTCGTCCATCCTTACCGACTTGGAAGAAACCCATTATCCTCCGAAGGTCTCGCTGCCAAGTCCCCACCGTCATCCGCCGAGGCTATCTCCAACTGTTCACCAAAGAGTGTCTCAAGTTCTGCGCCTCCCAGCAGGAGGCCGAGGAGAAGGCGCTGAACGAGGAGAAGGTGGCCTACGACTGCAGCCCCAACAAGAACATGTACCTGAATGTGGTCCTGAACACCCTCAAGAGACTGAAGGGCCTGACCCCCAGCTCCATGCCGGGCCTCAGCAGGGCCGCCCTGTACAGCCGCCTCCAGGAGTTCCTGCTCACCCAGGACCAGCTCAAGGAGAACGGCTACCCCTTCCCGCACCCCGAGCGGCCCGGAGGCGCCGTCCTCTTCACTGGCCAGGGGAAGGGGCCCGGCGACTCCTCCTGCAGGGTCTGCTGCCGTTGTGGCACCGACTACCTGGTGTCCTCCTCGGGCCGCTGTCTACGCGACCAGTTGTGTTATTATCACTGGGGGCGGGTCCGCTCCAGCCAAGTGGCTGGAGGCCGGGTTAGCCAGTACACCTGCTGTGCAGCTGCTCCTGGCTCAGTGGGCTGCCAGGTGGCGAAGCAGCACGTGCGGGACGGCCGCAAGGAGAGCCTCCATGGCTTCGTGAAGACCTTCAAGAAAGAGTTTTCCACAGACGCTTATCCAGGAATCTACGCCTTGGACTGTGAGATGTGCTACACCACGCATGGCCTGGAGCTGACCCGCGTCACCGTGGTGGACGCCGACATGCAAGTGGTGTACGACACCTTCGTCAAGCCCGACAACGAGATCGTGGACTACAACACCAGGTTTTCCGGAGTGACCGAGGCCGACGTCGCCAAGACGAGCGTCACGTTGCCCGAAGTCCAAGCCATCCTGCTGAGCTTTTTCAGCGCCCAAACCATCCTCATCGGGCACAGCCTGGAGAGCGATCTGCTGGCCCTCAAGCTGATCCACAGCACCGTGGTGGACACGGCCGTGCTCTTCCCGCACTACCTGGGTTTCCCCTACAAGCGTTCCCTCAGGAATCTCGCGGCCGACTACCTGGGACAGATCATCCAGGACAGCCAGGACGGCCACAACTCCAGCGAGGACGCAAACGCCTGCCTGCAGCTGGCGATGTGGAAGGTTCGACAGCGTGCCCAGATCCAGCCACGCCACCGGTCCGCCTCTCCCGCCGCCCTGGCCTGTCCTGAGCCCCAGGCCTCTTCCCAAACTGCCATCGATCCCGAGAGCTAGCCCTGTCCACCTCGCCGCAAAGCGAAAGAAACTGGAGCAGCCGGCGGCAGGAGAGGGCCAAAAGCCAAGACTAACCCCGACCCCGGACTCCCAGTCCCCCGGAGTCCCTGCCGCGGGCCGTCGTCCCTGTCCCCATCCCTCTGCCCCTCCCAGACCTCTGTCCTTCCACCAATGGGCTCCCCGAGGCCCCAGCCGCCACTCCCAGTCCCCGGAGACCCTGCCGCCGCCCCTGGCGCCTGTGCCCATCCCTCTGCCCCTCCCAGACCTCTGGCCTTCCACCACTAGCCTCCCCCAGCCCACCTGGACTTCCCCGGCCTCTGACAACAAGGCCAGCCCCCAGGCCCACCAGCCTCCTGATCGTCTTCGTTCTTGGGCCTCTTCCCCTTCTGTGGGGCTGTCTGAACCTCCCCTCCCCCACCCGATTTTTCCCCCGCCCCCGGGGCAGGCGCAGAATAAATGTCTGTATGAAGTTAAAAATTAAAAATAAAAAAAAAGCTAAAAACAACTCAAAGTCCTTTGCTTTTGAATGTGCGCTTACCTGGTTTTCTCTAGAGGCACCACTGTGAGGTGGCTCAAGCCCTTAGGCTCTGGAGTTAGACATCTGGGTTCCCATTCCAATTCCACCACTGACTAGCTTTGTCATATTGGACGCATAACTTTTTTGCGCTTCTACTTCTTGATCTTTCAAGTGTCATCAGAAGATAATTAGACACCCACACAATAGCAATGGGAGATTTTAACACCCCACCGTCAACATGAAACAGATCAACGAGACAGAAAGTTGAAAAGGATATCCAGGAACTGAACTTAGCTCTGCACCAAGCAGACCGAATAGACATCTACATTAACTCTCCACCCCAAATCAACAGAATATACATTCTTCTCAGCACCACATCACACTTATTCCAAAACTGACCACATAGTTGGAAGGAAAGCACTCCTCCGCAAATGCAAAAGAACAGAAATTACAACCAACTGTCTCTCAGACCCCAGGGCAGTCAAACTGGACCTCAGGATGAAGAAACTCACTCAAAACCGCTCAACTACACGGAAACGGAGCAATCTGCTCCTGAGTGACTACTGGGTACATAGCGAAATGAAGACAGAATAAAGATGTTCTTTGAAACCAATGAGAACAAAGACACAACATACCAGAATCTCTGGGATACATTGAAAGCAGTGTGTAGAGGGAAACGTAGCATTAAATGCCCACAAGAGAAAGCAGGAAAGATCTAAAATGGACACCCTCACGTCCCAATTCAAAGAACCAGGGAAGCAAGAGCAAACACAATGCCTGAATCAGTCAGTCAACTTCCAACAGGGCTCCAAGAGAGAATGAACCACCATGCCTCTTTAAATCCACGTTTCTATTTGGAATCTTCAATGAGAGATGAGACACTAAGCAGCTAGTTTTGGTGGAATGGCTGATTTTGTCAATGTTTTCGGTGTGTGAGTGTGTGTGTGTGTTTGTATGTATGGATAACTAAATTAAACTGATAATCTGGATGCTTACATTTCCATTCATTTAATTTGTGTATGTGAGCCCACGCACACGTATATACACACACACTAACACTTCCAGAACACTGACTTAGTGAAGAACTGGATTTCCAGTGTGTCAGACAAATTTCAGAAAGCGCTGAAGAAGGGCATTTCTGATGGATTTCACCGTTCCTGGAATTTTATTTTCCTTTATAACTTAGAGTTCTTCTCTGGAGATTTAATAGATAAAAGTCTTTTGCAGTGTACGTTATTTCATTTTATTTTTATAATTTATTTGAATTGTCATTTTAAATTGACAAATAAAAATGATATATATTTATGGTGTACAACATGATGTTTCATGTATGTATACATTGTGGAATGACACAAAAATCAAGCTAATTAACACATTCGTTTCCTCACATACTGATTTTATGGTGATGAGAACATGTTTCAAATCTACTCTGATAGCACATTTCAAGTATACAGTACATAGTTACCCACTGTGGTTGCCGTGCTGTTCAACATATCTCTAGAACTATTCGTATCTGGAATTTTGTATCATTAGACTAACATCTCCCAATCCCTCCCCGGCCCCTGCCTCGGGTAAGCAGCGTTCTGCTCTCTACGACTCTGAGTTCCACTTTTTTACATTGCACATAGAAGTGAGATCGTGCAGTATTTGTATTTCTGTGTTTGCTTTTTAAAACTTTATGATGTATTGATGTATTTTTTCAGACAGTGTCGGAGTCTGTCACCAAGGCTGGAGTACAGTGACACAAACACGGCTCACCACGGCCTCCACCTCCCGGGGTCAAGAGATCCTCCCACTTCAGCCTCCTGAGTAGCTAGGACTACAGGCGTCCAACACCACACCTGGCTAATTTTTGTATTTTTTGTAGAGATGGTTGATCTCCAACTCCTGGGCTCAACTCTTCCTCCTCCCTTCTCCTCCCAAAGTCCTGGGATTACAGGCCTGAGCCACTGTGTCTGGCCTTTGCTTTATTTCACACAGTAGAACATCCTCTAGGCTCATTCATGTTGCTAATGATAAGATTTCTTTCTTTTTCAAGGCTGAATAGGATTCTATTGGATATATGTACCTATATAGATAGATAGATAGATAGATAGATATACATTTATTATTATTGTTTTGGGGGGGATATGGTTTCGCTCGTGTTCCCCAGGCTGGAGTGCAGTGGCATGATTTCGGCTCACTACAACCTCTGCCTCCCAGGCTGAAGTGATTCTCCTGCCTCAGCTGAGATTAAAGGCATGTCCCATCATGTGCGGCCAATTTTCTGTTTCTAGGAGAGATGGGTTTTCACCATGTTGGCCAGGCTGGTCTCGAACTCCAACAATTCTACTTCAACTATTTATTGGAAACAAATACTTATGTGTGAGAAACAAGATTTTCAAGAGTGAAAGATTTAAAAACGACTTAATTGTACATCAGTAAGAGGCTGGCTAACTAAATCAGAGTACGTTCATCCTTACAGAAGAATACTATGCAGCTAGAACAAAACCAAATGGAGGAAACTCTTCCAAATGGTAACTTGGAATGATGTTCAAGACTTATTGTAAAATAAGTTTACAGTAAGGTGTAAGGTACCTTATGGCAAAATTCTCTCAGAAATGTGTGTGTGTGGATTTCAAGTCATCCCAGTCCTAGAACATTGTGCTCTTTAGAGATGCCATACCTGTCTTTCCCTTTGTAATATCAAAGCAGTAATATCTTCTCTGGAGGCTTGTTGGGTGAATTGAATGGAAGAAAGTTAAGGAGGTACCAGAACCATTGCTGTTTCCCCTCCGTAGCCCTGCGACCCACTAAAGAAAGTTGGATGAGATTACTTAATGATTTCCCATTAAGTTGTATTTCCAAATATCATGATTACCATTTGAATGTAGTTGGTATGGAGCTTCGTGAGTGTGTGCTTCGTTTATTATGCATCACGTTCAGCTCCTTGTTATTTGCCTCCTAGTTATCATAGTAAAACTCTACTCCTCTACTCCGAGGAGCCCCTACCATCCGTATCGTCACTTTCCGGCCCAGCACTCTTCATGCTCGTTCGTTTAAAGTATTCTACATTGGGCAAATGAATCTTGGAAGGCAAAAGCTACTGAATTTAGCGAGTTTGTGGAGGCGTTCCCACCGATCAGCCAGGTGGAGTTCCACACACCCGATGACTGCACAACTCCTATAAGGCAGCAATATGCTGCAAACCCAGACGGCCACTCTTCTCACCCCTTGTCCCTTTGCTGTTCTGGATAATGAGGTCAATAGTCACCTAGGCAACTTGCAAAACTAACTGAAATGGAGAAAGGCCTTCCGGCTGGTGACTAGCCGAGGTCCACCTGGCCCCAATAAGCTGCTGAACAAGAAGGGCTGCCAGAAATTTCCCCCTAGGGAATTTGGTGGAGACGAAGACCTGCTCACTGGACAACGGTTCCTCCCAGGATACCCCCAAGCTGAAGAAGCGGGCTCTGAGCCACCCCCTTTCACCCTCCTTTTCCCCACCCTGGCCTGCTGAAGGTGCGCGTCAGGATGCGGACTACTGAGCCCTAAAGAAATAAGTCCTTCCACTTTGACCCCACGGAGGATTGCCTGTGCGGATCTTCAACGAGTCTACCAGTGTCTAGACACGGGAGCAGTTCTGTCTGGCACAGCAGCTCCCTCAAGGAAGACAAGAGTGAGGAGAAAGGAAACTCAAGTCTGACCATTCTGCCCTGGGAGACAAGAGGAGGATCTCATCTCTCATCTTTCCAAGCAAGGCAACGAGACTTTCTCTCATCTTTCCAAGCAAGGCAAGGAGACTTTTTCTCATGAGGAAACAAAAAGAAGTTGGAAGGAACGAAACCAGCCTGGAAGGTGAATTCCTAAGGATTGCCCATTGAAACTGACAAAATGGCCCTTGTTTGACGAGAGGAATGAGCAGAGCATTGATGTGGTCAAAAAGGACTCGAGTGAGACTTTCCCAGCATGTTTCTACCAAAGCTTTGTCTAAGTTTCGCAAAACACTCTCCTAATAAGCAGATGTTTGGCTCTTCAGAAAGTCAACATGCAAAATGCCTTGAGCGTCCCATAACACTGATGCCATGATGTTGCCTTTGGTCTGCCCTCCTTTTCCTTTGACTGGACCACTGTCATCTCTTGGTAGCCATCGCTTTGATGACGCTTTGTCTTCAGGATCATATTGGCAAAGCCATGTTCCAAATTCCGGTTACAATTTGTCAAACAGGTGCCCCAGGATCGTGATCCCTCCTGTTGAAAATTTCCACTGATAGCTCTCGTCGTCACTGCAGCTGATCTGGGCACAATGGTTTTCACAGCCACTGCAGGATTCATCTTCCACATCTTCTCATCTCTTCTTGAAACAAGCCATACCTCCGTAAAGAGTTGATTTCTTTGGGCTAGTGTCCTTAGAAGCTTTTCTTCAAACATCAATGATTTCTTCATTCTTCCACCCAAGCTTCACCGTCAATTGGATGTTTGCTCTTGCTGCAATTTTAGCGGAATTCAAGTTGCACTGATAGGAGGCCTTTTCAGTGGATGTCTCATCCTTCTTAGTGCCTCCAATGAGATCCAGTTCAGAAAGGTTGTAAGAAGTTAGTACATGTTTATTTTAGTGAAAACGAATTGAAATCCATGCATAGATTTCTCACCATGTACATTTTCTATGAACTTTCGGAAGACCCCCTGTACTGAATATTGCCCAAATCCTGGGAGAGAAGTGGATGCGGTCCACTTCCTGTCTTCAGTTTGCCCACAGTGGAGGAGTGCACAGAGCAGGGAAAGGCAGCCCCAGAGAGAGGCATGCCCTCCAGCATGCGGCAGACTGCTGGCCCAGTCCTGGCTCCATGGGTTGCTGTGTGGGCCCAGCAAGCTGACCAACCTCCCTGAACCTTAATTTAATCCTAGGTAGCCCAATTCCACTCGCTATTATAGGACTGCTGTGCAGGGACAGTCAATTAACTTAAGAAAAGGAACCTAGCTCCAAGGTTGGCAACCGGGAATTCCAGTTGATTCCATGGGCGGACCCCCTGAGGAATCCCCAAGCTGAAGTCTCGTGGAAGATGAGGTTCAGTGTGACTAGACTGAAGCACCAATCCAATGAAGGGGAAGTCCCACCCACTCTGCCCTGTGCCTGTATAAAGGTGAGGCGGGGCGGCCGCGCCACTCATTGAAGCCGCCAGTTGGGAGAGGAGCAGAGCCAGGCCGGTGCTCCCGAAGGCAGCAAGATGTTGCGAGCCACAGCTCCCTGCTGGTTCCCACCTGCATACCCAGAAGCTAAGAAGGTGGCCGAGGAGGCGGCCCACGAGGCAAGCCGCCATTTGGGAGAGGAGCAGAGCCAGGTCGGTGTTCCCGAAGGCAGCAAGATGTTGCGAGCCACAGCTCCCTGCTGGTTCCCACCTGCATGCCCAGAAGCCAAGAAGGTGGCCGAGGAGGCGGCCCTCGAGGCAAGCCGCCAGTTGGGAGAGGAGCAGAGCCAGGCCGGTGCTCCCGAAGGCAGCAAGATGTTGCGAGCCACAGCTCCCTGCTGGTTCCCACCTGCATACCCAGAAGCTAAGAAGGTGGCCGAGGAGGCGCCCCACGAGGCAAGCCGCCATTTGGGAGTGGAGCAGAGCCAGGTCGGTGTTCCCGAAGGCAGCAAGATGTTGCGAGCCACAGCTCCCTGCTGGTTCCCTCCTGCATACCCAGAAGCCAAGAAGGTGGCCGAGGAGGCGGCCCTCGAGGCTCCAGAATTCCCACTGCCCTCTCATCAGCCTGCCCAGAGCTTCGGGCTCTGCGTGCCCCAGATGCACAACCAGGCCTCAGCACTCGTGGACATCCGGGCGGAGCCCCAGAATAGGGGTCCGGCGGTGCCCCCAGCGTGGCCCAAGATGGCGACGGAGGCGTGGTACTTCCCCGCGCAGAGGGGGTCGGCCTGCTGCTTGCCAGCCGCCCCAAGGCTGACAGAGAGGCCCTGTGGAGTCCGCATCTCAGCCCCCAGGGAGAGGAAGAGGATCGCCCACTTTCCCAGCCCCTGCTTGGTCGCAGGTCGCACCGATGCCAAGAGAACCCGGGTGGCCGGCAGCAGCCAACGCTCCAATGGCTCCAGGGTCGGCACACAGCCACGGAAGACTGGTCGCAACAGACGGGGGAGGGCATGCAAGACCTCCACCACACTCAGCTCTAAGCGAATCGTCCGTCGTCCATCCTTACCGACTTGGAAGAAACCCATTATCCTCCGAAGGTCTCGCTGCCAAGTCCCCACCGTCATCCGCCGAGGCTATCTCCAACTGTTCACCAAAGAGTGTCTCAAGTTCTGCGCCTCCCAGCAGGAGGCCGAGGAGAAGGCGCTGAACGAGGAGAAGGTGGCCTACGACTGCAGCCCCAACAAGAACATGTACCTGAATCTGGTCCTGAACACCCTCAAGAGACTGAAGGGCCTGACCCCCAGCTCCATGCCGGGCCTCAGCAGGGCCGCCCTGTACAGCCGCCTCCAGGAGTTCCTGCTCACCCAGGACCAGCTCAAGGAGAACGGCTACCCCTTCCCGCACCCCGAGCGGCCCGGAGGCGCCGTCCTCTTCACTGGCCAGGGGAAGGGGCCCGGCGACTCCTCCTGCAGGGTCTGCTGCCGTTGTGGCACCGACTACCTGGTGTCCTCCTCGGGCCGCTGTCTACGCGACCAGTTGTGTTATTATCACTGGGGGCGGGTCCGCTCCAGCCAAGTGGCTGGAGGCCGGGTTAGCCAGTACACCTGCTGTGCAGCTGCTCCTGGCTCAGTGGGCTGCCAGGTGGCGAAGCAGCACGTGCGGGACGGCCGCAAGGAGAGCCTCCATGGCTTCGTGAAGACCTTCAAGAAAGAGTTTTCCACAGACGCTTATCCAGGAATCTACGCCTTGGACTGTGAGATGTGCTACACCACGCATGGCCTGGAGCTGACCCGCGTCACCGTGGTGGACGCCGACATGCAAGTGGTGTACGACACCTTCGTCAAGCCCGACAACGAGATCGTGGACTACAACACCAGGTTTTCCGGAGTGACCGAGGCCGACGTCGCCAAGACGAGCGTCACGTTGCCCGAAGTCCAAGCCATCCTGCTGAGCTTTTTCAGCGCCCAAACCATCCTCATCGGGCACAGCCTGGAGAGCGATCTGCTGGCCCTCAAGCTGATCCACAGCACCGTGGTGGACACGGCCGTGCTCTTCCCGCACTACCTGGGTTTCCCCTACAAGCGTTCCCTCAGGAATCTCGCGGCCGACTACCTGGGACAGATCATCCAGGACAGCCAGGACGGCCACAACTCCAGCGAGGACGCAAACGCCTGCCTGCAGCTGGCGATGTGGAAGGTTCGACAGCGCGCCCAGATCCAGCCACGCCACCGGTCCGCCTCTCCCGCCGCCCTGGCCTGTCCTGAGCCCCAGGCCTCTTCCCAAACTGCCATCGATCCCGAGAGCTAGCCCTGTCCACCTCGCCGCAAAGCGAAAGAAACTGGAGCAGCCGGCGGCAGGAGAGGGCCAAAAGCCAAGACTAACCCCGACCCCGGACTCCCAGTCCCCCGGAGTCCCTGCCGCGGGCCGTCGTCCCTGTCCCCATCCCTCTGCCCCTCCCAGACCTCTGTCCTTCCAGCAATGGGCTCCCCGAGGCCCCAGCCGCCACTCCCAGTCCCCGGAGACCCTGCCGCCGCCCCTGGCGCCTGTGCCCATCCCTCTGCCCCTCCCAGACCTCTGGCCTTCCACCACTAGCCTCCCCCAGCCCACCTGGACTTCCCCGGCCTCTGACAACAAGGCCAGCCCCCAGGCCCACCAGCCTCCTGATCGTCTTCGTTCTTGGGCCTCTTCCCCTTCTGTGGGGCTGTCTGAACCTCCCCTCCCCCACCCGATTTTTCCCCCGCCCCCGGGGCAGGCGCAGAATAAATGTCTGTATGAAGTTAAAAATTAAAAATAAAAAAAAAGCTAAAAACAACTCAAAGTCCTTTGCTTTTGAATGTGCGCTTACCTGGTTTTCTCTAGAGGCACCACTGTGAGGTGGCTCAAGCCCTTAGGCTCTGGAGTTAGACATCTGGGTTCCCATTCCAATTCCACCACTGACTAGCTTTGTCATATTGGACGCATAACTTTTTTGCGCTTCTACTTCTTGATCTTTCAAGTGTCATCAGAAGATAATTAGACACCCACACAATAGCAATGGGAGATTTTAACACCCCACCGTCAACATGAAACAGATCAACGAGACAGAAAGTTGAAAAGGATATCCAGGAACTGAACTTAGCTCTGCACCAAGCAGACCGAATAGACATCTACATTAACTCTCCACCCCAAATCAACAGAATATACATTCTTCTCAGCACCACATCACACTTATTCCAAAACTGACCACATAGTTGGAAGGAAAGCACTCCTCCGCAAATGCAAAAGAACAGAAATTACAACCAACTGTCTCTCAGACCCCAGGGCAGTCAAACTGGACCTCAGGATGAAGAAACTCACTCAAAACCGCTCAACTACACGGAAACGGAGCAATCTGCTCCTGAGTGACTACTGGGTACATAGCGAAATGAAGACAGAATAAAGATGTTCTTTGAAACCAATGAGAACAAAGACACAACATACCAGAATCTCTGGGATACATTGAAAGCAGTGTGTAGAGGGAAACGTAGCATTAAATGCCCACAAGAGAAAGCAGGAAAGATCTAAAATGGACACCCTCACGTCCCAATTCAAAGAACCAGGGAAGCAAGAGCAAACACAATGCCTGAATCAGTCAGTCAACTTCCAACAGGGCTCCAAGAGAGAATGAACCACCATGCCTCTTTAAATCCACGTTTCTATTTGGAATCTTCAATGAGAGATGAGACACTAAGCACCTAGTTTTGGTGGAATGGCTGATTTTGTCAATGTTTTCGGTGTGTGAGTGTGTGTGTGTGTGTGTATGTATGGATAACTAAATTAAACTGATAATCTGGATGCTTACATTTCCATTCATTTAATTTGTGTATGTGAGCCCACGCACACGTATATACACACACACTAACACTTCCAGAACACTGACTTAGTGAAGAACTGGATTTCCAGTGTGTCAGACAAATTTCAGAAAGCGCTGAAGAAGGGCATTTCTGATGGATTTCACCGTTCCTGGAATTTTACTTTCCTTTATAACTTAGAGTTCTTCTCTGGAGATTTAATAGATAAAAGTCTTTTGCAGTGTACGTTATTTCATTTTATTTTTATAATTTATTTAAATTGTCATTTTAAATTGACAAATAAAAATGATATATATTTATGGTGTACAACATGATGTTTCATATATGTATACATTGTGGAATGACACAAAAATCAAGCTAATTAACACATTCGTTTCCTCACATACTGATTTTATGGTGATGAGAACATGTTTCAAATCTACTCTGATAGCACATTTCAAGTATACAGTACATAGTTACCCACTGTGGTTGCCGTGCTGTTCAACATATCTCTAGAACTATTCGTATCTGAAATTTTGTATCATTAGACTAACATCTCCCAATCCCTCCCCGGCCCCTGCCTCGGGTAAGCAGCGTTCTGCTCTCTACGACTCTGAGTTCCACTTTTTTACATTGCACATAGAAGTGAGATCGTGCAGTATTTGTATTTCTGTGTTTGCTTTTTAAAACTTTATGATGTATTGATGTATTTTTTCAGACAGTGTCGGAGTCTGTCACCAAGGCTGGAGTACAGTGACACAAACACGGCTCACCACGGCCTCCACCTCCCGGGGTCAAGAGATCCTCCCACTTCAGCCTCCTGAGTAGCTAGGACTACAGGCGTCCAACACCACACCTGGCTAATTTTTGTATTTTTTGTAGAGATGGTTGATCTCCAACTCCTGGGCTCAACTCTTCCTCCTCCCTTCTCCTCCCAAAGTCCTGGGATTACAGGCCTGAGCCACTGTGTCTGGCCTTTGCTTTATTTCACACAGTAGAACATCCTCTAGGCTCATTCATGTTGCTAATGATAAGATTTCTTTCTTTTTCAAGGCTGAATAGGATTCTATTGGATATATGTACCTATATAGATAGATAGATAGATAGATAGATATACATTTATTATTATTGTTTTGGGGGGGATATGGTTTCGCTCGTGTTCCCCAGGCTGGAGTGCAGTGGCATGATTTCGGCTCACTACAACCTCTGCCTCCCAGGCTGAAGTGATTCTCCTGCCTCAGCTGAGATTAAAGGCATGTCCCATCATGTGCGGCCAATTTTGTGTTTCTAGGAGAGATGGGTTTTCACCATGTTGGCCAGGCTGGTCTCGAACTCCAACAATTCTACTTCAACTATTTATTGGATACAAATATTTATGTGTGAGAAACAAGATTTTCAAGAGTGAAAGATTTAAAAACGACTTAATTGTACATCAGTAAGAGGCTGGCTAACTAAATCAGAGTACGTTCATCCTTACAGAAGAATACTATGCAGCTAGAACAAAACCAAATGGAGGAAACTCTTCCAAATGGTAACTTGGAATGATGTTCAAGACTTATTGTAAAATAAGTTTACAGTAAGGTGTAAGGTACCTTATGGCAAAATTCTCTCAGAAATGTGTGTGTGTGGATTTCAAGTCATCCCAGTCCTAGAACATTGTGCTCTTTAGAGATGCCATACCTGTCTTTCCCTTTGTAATATCAAAGCAGTAATATCTTCTCTGGAGGCTTGTTGGGTGAATTGAATGGAAGAAAGTTAAGGAGGTACCAGAACCATTGCTGTTTCCCCTCCGTAGCCCTGCCACCCACTAAAGAAAGTTGGATGAGATTACTTAATGATTTCCCATTAAGTTGTATTTCCAAATATCATGATTACCATTTGAATGTAGTTGGTATGGAGCTTCGTGAGTGTGTGCTTCGTTTATTATGCATCACGTTCAGCTCCTTGTTATTTGCCTCCTAGTTATCATAGTAAAACTCTACTCCTCTACTCCGAGGAGCCCCTACCATCCGTATCGTCACTTTCCGGCCCAGCACTCTTCATGCTCGTTCGTTTAAAGTATTCTACATTGGGCAAATGAATCTTGGAAGGCAAAAGCTACTGAATTTAGCGAGTTTGTGGAGGCGTTCCCACCGATCAGCCAGGTGGAGTTCCACACACCCGATGACTGCACAACTCCTATAAGGCAGCAATATGCTGCAAACCCAGACGGCCACTCTTCTCACCCCTCGTCCCTTTGCTGTTCTGGATAATGAGGTCAATAGTCACCTAGGCAACTTGCAAAACTAACTGAAATGGAGAAAGGCCTTCCGGCTGGTGACTAGCCGAGGTCCACCTGGCCCCAATAAGCTGCTGAACAAGAAGGGCTGCCAGAAATTTCCCCCTAGGGAATTTGGTGGAGACGAAGACCTGCTCACTGGACAACGGTTCCTCCCAGGATAAACCCAAGCTGAAGAAGCGGGCTCTGAGCCACCCCCTTTCACCCTCCTTTTCCCCACCCTGGCCTGCTGAAGGTGCGCGTCAGGATGCGGACTACTGAGCCCTAAAGAAATAAGTCCTTCCACTTTGACCCCACGGAGGATTGCCTGCGCGGATCTTCAACGAGTCTACCAGTGTCTAGACACGGGAGCAGTTCTGTCTGGCACAGCAGCTCCCTCAAGGAAGACAAGAGTGAGGAGAAAGGAAACTCAAGTCTGACCATTCTGCCCTGGGAGACAAGAGGAGGATCTCATCTCTCATCTTTCCAAGCAAGGCAACGAGACTTTCTCTCATCTTTCCAAGCAAGGCAAGGAGACTTTTTCTCATGAGGAAACAAAAAGAAGTTGGAAGGAACGAAACCAGCCTGGAAGGTGAATTCCTAAGGATTGCCCATTGAAACTGACAAAATGGCCCTTGTTTGACGAGAGGAATGAGCAGAGCATTGATGTGGTCAAAAAGGACTCGAGTGAGACTTTCCCAGCATGTTTCTACCAAAGCTTTGTCTAAGTTTCGCAAAACACTCTCCTAATAAGCAGATGTTTGGCTCTTCAGAAAGTCAACATGCAAAATGCCTTGAGCGTCCCATAACACTGATGCCATGATGTTGCCTTTGGTCTGCCCTCCTTTTCCTTTGACTGGACCACTGCCATCTCTTGGTAGCCATCGCTTTGATGACGCTTTGTCTTCAGGATCATATTGGCAAAGCCATGTTCCAAATTCCGGTTACAATTTGTCAAACAGGTGCCCCAGGATCGTGATCCCTCCTGTTGAAAATTTCCACTGATAGCTCTCGTCCTCACTGCAGCTGATCTGGGCACAATGGTTTTCACAGCCACTGCAGGATTCATCTTCCACATCTTCTCATCTCTTCTTGAAACAAGCCATACCTCCGTAAAGAGTTGATTTCTTTGGGCTAGTGTCCTTAGAAGCTTTTCTTCAAACATCAATGATTTCTTCATTCTTCCACCCAAGCTTCACCGTCAATTGGATGTTTGCTCTTGCTGCAATTTTAGCGGAATTCAAGTTGCACTGATAGGAGGCCTTTTCAGTGGATGTCCCATCCTTCTTAGTGCCTCCAATGAGATCCAGTTCAGAAAGGTTGTAAGAAGTTAGTACATGTTTATTTTAGTGAAAACGAATTGAAATCCATGCATAGATTTCTCACCATGTACATTTTCTATGAACTTTCGGAAGACCCCCTGTACTGAATATTGCCCAAATCCTGGGAGAGAAGTGGATGCGGTCCACTTCCTGTCTTCAGTTTGCCCACAGTGGAGGAGTGCACAGAGCAGGGAAAGGCAGCCCCAGAGAGAGGCATGCCCTCCAGCATGTAGCAGACTGCTGGCCCAGTCCTGGCTCCATGGGTTGCTGTGTGGGCCCAGCAAGCTGACCAACCTCCCTGAACCTTAATTTAATCCTAGGTAGCCCAATTCCACTCGCTATTATAGGACTGCTGTGCAGGGACAGTCAATTAACTTAAGAAAAGGAACCTAGCTCCAAGGTTGGCAACCGGGAATTCCAGTTGATTCCATGGGCGGACCCCCTGAGGAATTCCCAAGCTGAAGTCTCGTGGAAGATGAGGTTCAGTGTGACTAGACTGAAGCACCAATCCAATGAAGGGGAAGTCCCACCCACTCTGCCCTGTGCCTGTATAAAGGTGAGGCGGGGCGGCCGCGCCACTCATTGAAGCCGCCAGTTGGGAGAGGAGCAGAGCCAGGCCGGTGCTCCCGAAGGCAGCAAGATGTTGCGAGCCACAGCTCCCTGCTGGTTCCCACCTGCATACCCAGAAGCTAAGAAGGTGGCCGAGGAGGCGGCCCACGAGGCAAGCCGCCATTTGGGAGAGGAGCAGAGCCAGGTCGGTGTTCCCGAAGGCAGCAAGATGTTGCGAGCCACAGCTCCCTGCTGGTTCCCACCTGCATGCCCAGAAGCCAAGAAGGTGGCCGAGGAGGCGGCCCTCGAGGCAAGCCGCCAGTTGGGAGAGGAGCAGAGCCAGGCCGGTGCTCCCGAAGGCAGCAAGATGTTGCGAGCCACAGCTCCCTGCTGGTTCCCACCTGCATACCCAGAAGCTAAGAAGGTGGCCGAGGAGGCGCCCCACGAGGCAAGCCGCCATTTGGGAGTGGAGCAGAGCCAGGTCGGTGTTCCCGAAGGCAGCAAGATGTTGCGAGCCACAGCTCCCTGCTGGTTCCCTCCTGCATACCCAGAAGCCAAGAAGGTGGCCGAGGAGGCGGCCCTCGAGGCTCCAGAATTCCCACTGCCCTCTCATCAGCCTGCCCAGAGCTTCGGGCTCTGCGTGCCCCAGATGCACAACCAGGCCTCAGCACTCGTGGACATCCGGGCGGAGCCCCAGAATAGGGGTCCGGCGGTGCCCCCAGCGTGGCCCAAGATGGCGACGGAGGCGTGGTACTTCCCCGCGCAGAGGGGGTCGGCCTGCTGCTTGCCAGCCGCCACAAGGCTGACAGAGAGGCCCTGTGGAGTCCGCATCTCAGCCCCCAGGGAGAGGAAGAGGATCGCCCACTTTCCCAGCCCCTGCTTGGTCGCAGGTCACACCGATGCCAAGAGAACCCGGGTGGCCGGCAGCAGCCAACGCTCCAATGGCTCCAGGGTCGGCACACAGCCACGGAAGACTGGTCGCAACAGACGGGGGAGGGCATGCAAGACCTCCACCACACTCAGCTCTAAGCGAATCGTCCGTCGTCCATCCTTACCGACTTGGAAGAAACCCATTATCCTCCGAAGGTCTCGCTGCCAAGTCCCCACCGTCATCCGCCGAGGCTATCTCCAACTGTTCACCAAAGAGTGTCTCAAGTTCTGCGCCTCCCAGCAGGAGGCCGAGGAGAAGGCGCTGAACGAGGAGAAGGTGGCTTAAGACTGCAGCCCCAACAAGAACATGTACCTGAATCTGGTCCTGAACACCCTCAAGAGACTGAAGGGCCTGACCCCCAGCTCCATGCCGGGCCTCAGCAGGGCCGCCCTGTACAGCCGCCTCCAGGAGTTCCTGCTCACCCAGGACCAGCTGAAGGAGAACGGCTACCCCTTCCCGCACCCCGAGCGGCCTGGAGGCGCCGTCCTCTTCACTGGCCAGGGGAAGGGGCCCGGCGACTCCTCCTGCAGGGTCTGCTGCCGTTGTGGCACCGACTACCTGGTGTCCTCCTCGGGCCGCTGTCTACGCGACCAGTTGTGTTATTATCACTGGGGGCGGGTCCGCTCCAGCCAAGTGGCTGGAGGCCGGGTTAGCCAGTACACCTGCTGTGCAGCTGCTCCTGGCTCAGTGGGCTGCCAGGTGGCGAAGCAGCACGTGCGGGACGGCCGCAAGGAGAGCCTCCATGGCTTCGTGAAGACCTTCAAGAAAGAGTTTTCCACAGACGCTTATCCAGGAATCTACGCCTTGGACTGTGAGATGTGCTACACCACGCATGGCCTGGAGCTGACCCGCGTCACCGTGGTGGACGCCGACATGCAAGTGGTGTACGACACCTTCGTCAAGCCCGACAACGAGATCGTGGACTACAACACCAGGTTTTCCGGAGTGACCGAGGCCGACGTCGCCAAGACGAGCGTCACGTTGCCGGAAATCCAAGCCATCCTGCTGAGCTTTTTCAGCGCCCAAACCATCCTCATCGGGCACAGCCTGGAGAGCGATCTGCTGGCCCTCAAGCTGATCCACAGCACCGTGGTGGACACGGCCGTGCTCTTCCCGCACTACCTGGGTTTCCCCTACAAGCGTTCCCTCAGGAATCTCGCGGCCGACTACCTGGGACAGATCATCCAGGACAGCCAGGACGGCCACAACTCCAGCGAGGACGCAAACGCCTGCCTGCAGCTGGCGATGTGGAAGGTTCGACAGCGCGCCCAGATCCAGCCACGCCACCGGTCCGCCTCTCCCGCCGCCCTGGCCTGTCCTGAGCCCCAGGCCTCTTCCCAAACTGCCATCGATCCCGAGAGCTAGCCCTGTCCACCTCGCCGCAAAGCGAAAGAAACTGGAGCAGCCGGCGGCAGGAGAGGGCCAAAAGCCAAGACTAACCCCGACCCCGGACTCCCAGTCCCCCGGAGTCCCTGCCGCGGGCCGTCGTCCCTGTCCCCATCCCTCTGCCCCTCCCAGACCTCTGTCCTTCCAGCAATGGGCTCCCCGAGGCCCCAGCCGCCACTCCCAGTCCCCGGAGACCCTGCCGCCGCCCCTGGCGCCTGTGCCCATCCCTCTGCCCCTCCCAGACCTCTGGCCTTCCACCACTAGCCTCCCCCAGCCCACCTGGACTTCCCCGGCCTCTGACAACAAGGCCAGCCCCCAGGCCCACCAGCCTCCTGATCGTCTTCGTTCTTGGGCCTCTTCCCCTTCTGTGGGGCTGTCTGAACCTCCCCTCCCCCACCCGATTTTTCCCCCGCCCCCGGGGCAGGCGCAGAATAAATGTCTGTATGAAGTTAAAAATTAAAAATAAAAAAAAAGCTAAAAACAACTGAAAGTCCTTTGCTTTTGAATGTGCGCTTACCTGGTTTTCTCTAGAGGCACCACTGTGAGGTGGCTCAAGCCCTTAGGCTCTGGAGTTAGACATCTGGGTTCCCATTCCAATTCCACCACTGACTAGCTTTGTCATATTGGACGCATAACTTTTTTGCGCTTCTACTTCTTGATCTTTCAAGTGTCATCAGAAGATAATTAGACACCCACACAATAGCAATGGGAGATTTTAACACCCCACCGTCAACATGAAACAGATCAACGAGACAGAAAGTTGAAAAGGATATCCAGGAACTGAACTTAGCTCTGCACCAAGCAGACCGAATAGACATCTACATTAACTCTCCACCCCAAATCAACAGAATATACATTCTTCTCAGCACCACATCACACTTATTCCAAAACTGACCACATAGTTGGAAGGAAAGCACTCCTCCGCAAATGCAAAAGAACAGAAATTACAACCAACTGTCTCTCAGACCCCAGGGCAGTCAAACTGGACCTCAGGATGAAGAAACTCACTCAAAACCGCTCAACTACACGGAAACGGAGCAATCTGCTCCTGAGTGACTACTGGGTACATAGCGAAATGAAGACAGAATAAAGATGTTCTTTGAAACCAATGAGAACAAAGACACAACATACCAGAATCTCTGGGATACATTGAAAGCAGTGTGTAGAGGGAAACGTAGCATTAAATGCCCACAAGAGAAAGCAGGAAAGATCTAAAATGGACACCCTCACGTCCCAATTCAAAGAACCAGGGAAGCAAGAGCAAACACAATGCCTGAATCAGTCAGTCAACTTCCAACAGGGCTCCAAGAGAGAATGAACCACCATGCCTCTTTAAATCCACGTTTCTATTTGGAATCTTCAATGAGAGATGAGACACTAAGCAGCTAGTTTTGGTGGAATGGCTGATTTTGTCAATGTTTTCGGTGTGTGAGTGTGTGTGTGTGTGTGTATGTATGGATAACTAAATTAAACTGATAATCTGGATGCTTACATTTCCATTCATTTAATTTGTGTATGTGAGCCCACGCACACGTATATACACACACACTAACACTTCCAGAACACTGACTTAGTGAAGAACTGGATTTCCAGTGTGTCAGACAAATTTCAGAAAGCGCTGAAGAAGGGCATTTCTGATGGATTTCACCGTTCCTGGAATTTTATTTTCCTTTATAACTTAGAGTTCTTCTCTGGAGATTTAATAGATAAAAGTCTTTTGCAGTGTACGTTATTTCATTTTATTTTTATAATTTATTTAAATTGTCATTTTAAATTGACAAATAAAAATGATATATATTTATGGTGTACAACATGATGTTTCATATATGTATACATTGTGGAATGACACAAAAATCAAGCTAATTAACACATTCGTTTCCTCACATACTGATTTTATGGTGATGAGAACATGTTTCAAATCTACTCTGATAGCACATTTCAAGTATACAGTACATAGTTACCCACTGTGGTTGCCGTGCTGTTCAACATATCTCTAGAACTATTCGTATCTGAAATTTTGTATCATTAGACTAACATCTCCCAATCCCTCCCCGGCCCCTGCCTCGGGTAAGCAGCGTTCTGCTCTCTACGACTCTGAGTTCCACTTTTTTACATTGCACATAGAAGTGAGATCGTGCAGTATTTGTATTTCTGTGTTTGCTTTTTAAAACTTTATGATGTATTGATGTATTTTTTCAGACAGTGTCGGAGTCTGTCACCAAGGCTGGAGTACAGTGACACAAACACGGCTCACCACGGCCTCCACCTCCCGGGGTCAAGAGATCCTCCCACTTCAGCCTCCTGAGTAGCTAGGACTACAGGCGTCCAACACCACACCTGGCTAATTTTTGTATTTTTTGTAGAGATGGTTGATCTCCAACTCCTGGGCTCAACTCTTCCTCCTCCCTTCTCCTCCCAAAGTCCTGGGATTACAGGCCTGAGCCACTGTGTCTGGCCTTTGCTTTATTTCACACAGTAGAACATCCTCTAGGCTCATTCATGTTGCTAATGATAAGATTTCTTTCTTTTTCAAGGCTGAATAGGATTCTATTGGATATATGTACCTATATAGATAGATAGATAGATAGATATACATTTATTATTATTGTTTTGGGGGGGATATGGTTTCGCTCGTGTTCCCCAGGCTGGAGTGCAGTGGCATGATTTCGGCTCACTACAACCTCTGCCTCCCAGGCTGAAGTGATTCTCCTGCCTCAGCTGAGATTAAAGGCATGTCCCATCATGTGCGGCCAATTTTGTGTTTCTAGGAGAGATGGGTTTTCACCATGTTGGCCAGGCTGGTCTCGAACTCCAACAATTCTACTTCAACTATTTCTTGGATACAAATATTTATGTGTGAGAAACAAGATTTTCAAGAGTGAAAGATTTAAAAACGACTTAATTGTACATCAGTAAGAGGCTGGCTAACTAAATCAGAGTACGTTCATCCTTACAGAAGAATACTATGCAGCTAGAACAAAACCAAATGGAGGAAACTCTTCCAAATGGTAACTTGGAATGATGTTCAAGACTTATTGTAAAATAAGTTTACAGTAAGGTGTAAGGTACCTTATGGCAAAATTCTCTCAGAAATGTGTGTGTGTGGATTTCAAGTCATCCCAGTCCTAGAACATTGTGCTCTTTAGAGATGCCATACCTGTCTTTCCCTTTGTAATATCAAAGCAGTAATATCTTCTCTGGAGGCTTGTTGGGTGAATTGAATGGAAGAAAGTTAAGGAGGTACCAGAACCATTGCTGTTTCCCCTCCGTAGCCCTGCCACCCACTAAAGAAAGTTGGATGAGATTACTTAATGATTTCCCATTAAGTTGTATTTCCAAATATCATGATTACCATTTGAATGTAGTTGGTATGGAGCTTCGTGAGTGTGTGCTTCGTTTATTATGCATCACGTTCAGCTCCTTGTTATTTGCCTCCTAGTTATCATAGTAAAACTCTACTCCTCTACTCCGAGGAGCCCCTACCATCCGTATCGTCACTTTCCGGCCCAGCACTCTTCATGCTCGTTCGTTTAAAGTATTCTACATTGGGCAAATGAATCTTGGAAGGCAAAAGCTACTGAATTTAGCGAGTTTGTGGAGGCGTTCCCACCGATCAGCAAGGTGGAGTTCCACACACCCGATGACTGCACAACTCCTATAAGGCAGCAATATGCTGCAAACCCAGACGGCCACTCTTCTCACCCCTCGTCCCTTTGCTGTTCTGGATAATGAGGTCAATAGTCACCTAGGCAACTTGCAAAACTAACTGAAATGGAGAAAGGCCTTCCGGCTGGTGACTAGCCGAGGTCCACCTGGCCCCAATAAGCTGCTGAACAAGAAGGGCTGCCAGAAATTTCCCCCTAGGGAATTTGGTGGAGACGAAGACCTGCTCACTGGACAACGGTTCCTCCCAGGATACCCCCAAGCTGAAGAAGCGGGCTCTGAGCCACCCCCTTTCACCCTCCTTTTCCCCACCCTGGCCTGCTGAAGGTGCGCGTCAGGATGTGGACTACTGAGCCCTAAAGAAACAAGTCCTTCCACTTTGACCCCACGGAGGATTGCCTGTGCGGATCTTCAACGAGTCTACCAGTGTCTAGACACGGGAGCAGTTCTGTCTGGCACAGCAGCTCCCTCAAGGAAGACAAGAGTGAGGAGAAAGGAAACTCAAGTCTGACCATTCTGTCCTGGGAGACAAGAGGAGGATCTCATCTCTCATCTTTCCAAGCAAGGCAACGAGACTTTCTCTCATCTTTCCAAGCAAGGCAAGGAGACTTTTTCTCATGAGGAAACAAAAAGAAGTTGGAAGGAACGAAACCAGCCTGGAAGGTGAACTCCTAAGGATTGCCCATTGAAACTGACAAAATGGCCCTTGTTTGACGAGAGGAATGAGCAGAGCATTGATGTGGTCAAAAAGGACTCGAGTGAGACTTTCCCAGCATGTTTCTACCAAAGCTTTGTCTAAGTTTCGCAAAACACTCTCCTAATAAGCAGATGTTTGGCTCTTCAGAAAGTCAACATGCAAAATGCCTTGAGCGTCCCATAACACTGATGCCATGATGTTGCCTTTGGTCTGCCCTCCTTTTCCTTTGACTGGACCACTGCCATCTCTTGGTAGCCATCGCTTTGATGACGCTTTGTCTTCAGGATCATATTGGCAAAGCCATGTTCCAAATTCCGGTTACAATTTGTCAAAGAGGTGCCCCAGGATCGTGATCCCTCCTGTTGAAAATTTCCACTGATAGCTCTCGTCGTCACTGCAGCTGATCTGGGCACAATGGTTTTCACAGCCACTGCAGGATTCATCTTCCACATCTTCTCATCTCTTCTTGAAACAAGCCATACCTCCGTAAAGAGTTGATTTCTTTGGGCTAGTGTCCTTAGAAGCTTTTCTTCAAACATCAATGATTTCTTCATTCTTCCACCCAAGCTTCACCGTCAGTTGGATGTTTCCTCTTGCTGCAGTTTTAGCGGAATTCAAGTTGCACTGATAGGAGGCCTTTTCAGTGGATGTCTCATCCTTCTTAGTGCCTCCAATGAGATCCAGTTCAGAAAGGTTGTAAGAAGTTAGTACATGTTTATTTTAGTGAAAACGAATTGAAATCCATGCATAGATTTCTCACCATGTACATTTTCTATGAACTTTCGGAAGACCCCCTGTACTGAATATTGCCCAAATCCTGGGAGAGAAGTGGATGCGGTCCACTTCCTGTCTTCAGTTTGCCCACAGTGGAGGAGTGCACAGAGCAGGGAAAGGCAGCCCCAGAGAGAGGCATGCCCTCCAGCATGCAGCAGACTGCTGGCCCAGTCCTGGCTCCATGGGTTGCTGTGTGGGCCCAGCAAGCTGACCAACCTCCCTGAACCTTAATTTAATCCTAGGTAGCCCAATTCCACTCGCTATTATAGGACTGCTGTGCAGGGACAGTCAATTAACTTAAGAAAAGGAACCTAGCTCCAAGGTTGGCAACCGGGAATTCCAGTTGATTCCATGGGCGGACCCCCTGAGGAATTCCCAAGCTGAAGTCTCGTGGAAGATGAGGTTCAGTGTGACTAGACTGAAGCACCAATCCAATGAAGGGGAAGTCCCACCCACTCTGCCCTGTGCCTGTATAAAGGTGAGGCGGGGCGGCCGCGCCACTCATTGAAGCCGCCAGTTGGGAGAGGAGCAGAGCCAGGCCGGTGCTCCCGAAGGCAGCAAGATGTTGCGAGCCACAGCTCCCTGCTGGTTCCCACCTGCATACCCAGAAGCTAAGAAGGTGGCCGAGGAGGCGGCCCACGAGGCAAGCCGCCATTTGGGAGAGGAGCAGAGCCAGGTCGGTGTTCCCGAAGGCAGCAAGATGTTGCGAGCCACAGCTCCCTGCTGGTTCCCACCTGCATGCCCAGAAGCCAAGAAGGTGGCCGAGGAGGCGGCCCTCGAGGCAAGCCGCCAGTTGGGAGAGGAGCAGAGCCAGGCCGGTGCTCCCGAAGGCAGCAAGATGTTGCGAGCCACAGCTCCCTGCTGGTTCCCACCTGCATACCCAGAAGCTAAGAAGGTGGCCGAGGAGGCGCCCCACGAGGCAAGCCGCCATTTGGGAGTGGAGCAGAGCCAGGTCGGTGTTCCCGAAGGCAGCAAGATGTTGCGAGCCACAGCTCCCTGCTGGTTCCCTCCTGCATACCCAGAAGCCAAGAAGGTGGCCGAGGAGGCGGCCCTCGAGGCTCCAGAATTCCCACTGCCCTCTCATCAGCCTGCCCAGAGCTTCGGGCTCTGCGTGCCCCAGATGCACAACCAGGCCTCAGCACTCGTGGACATCCGGGCGGAGCCCCAGAATAGGGGTCCGGCGGTGCCCCCAGCGTGGCCCAAGATGGCGACGGAGGCGTGGTACTTCCCCGCGCAGAGGGGGTCGGCCTGCTGCTTGCCAGCTGCCCCAAGGCTGACAGAGAGGCCCTGTGGAGTCCGCATCTCAGCCCCCAGGGAGAGGAAGAGGATCGCCCACTTTCCCAGCCCCTGCTTGGTCGCAGGTCGCACCGATGCCAAGAGAACCCGGGTGGCCGGCAGCAGCCAACGCTCCAATGGCTCCAGGGTCGGCACACAGCCACGGAAGACTGGTCGCAACAGACGGGGGAGGGCATGCAAGACCTCCACCACACTCAGCTCTAAGCGAATCGTCCGTCGTCCATCCTTACCGACTTGGAAGAAACCCATTATCCTCCGAAGGTCTCGCTGCCAAGTCCCCACCGTCATCCGCCGAGGCTATCTCCAACTCTTCACCAAAGAGTGTCTCAAGTTCTGCGCCTCCAAGCAGGAGGCCGGGGAGAAGGCGCTGAACGAGGAGAAGGTGGCCTACGACTGCAGCCCCAACAAGAACATGTACCTGAATGTGGTACTGAACACCCTCAAGAGACTGAAGGGCCTGACCCCCAGCTCCATGCCGGGCCTCAGCAGGGCCGCCCTGTACAGCCGCCTCCAGGAGTTCCTGCTCACCCAGGACCAGCTCAAGGAGAACGGCTACCCCTTCCCGCACCCCGAGCGGCCCGGAGGCGCCGTCCTCTTCACTGGCCAGGGGAAGGGGCCCGGCGACTCCTCCTGCAGGGTCTGCTGCCGTTGTGGCACCGACTACCTGGTGTCCTCCTCGGGCCGCTGTCTACGCGACCAGTTGTGTTATTATCACTGGGGGCGGGTCCGCTCCAGCCAAGTGGCTGGAGGCCGGGTTAGCCAGTACACCTGCTGTGCAGCTGCTCCTGGCTCAGTGGGCTGCCAGGTGGCGAAGCAGCACGTGCGGGACGGCCGCAAGGAGAGCCTCCATGGCTTCGTGAAGACCTTCAAGAAAGAGTTTTCCACAGACGCTTATCCAGGAATCTACGCCTTGGACTGTGAGATGTGCTACACCACGCATGGCCTGGAGCTGACCCGCGTCACCGTGGTGGACGCCGACATGCAAGTGGTGTACGACACCTTCGTCAAGCCCGACAACGAGATCGTGGACTACAACACCAGGTTTTCCGGAGTGACCGAGGCCGACGTCGCCAAGACGAGCGTCACGTTGCCGGAAATCCAAGCCATCCTGCTGAGCTTTTTCAGCGCCCAAACCATCCTCATCGGGCACAGCCTGGAGAGCGATCTGCTGGCCCTCAAGCTGATCCACAGCACCGTGGTGGACACGGCCGTGCTCTTCCCGCACTACCTGGGTTTCCCCTACAAGCGTTCCCTCAGGAATCTCGCGGCCGACTACCTGGGACAGATCATCCAGGACAGCCAGGACGGCCACAACTCCAGCGAGGACGCAAACGCCTGCCTGCAGCTGGCGATGTGGAAGGTTCGACAGCGCGCCCAGATCCAGCCACGCCACCGGTCCGCCTCTCCCGCCGCCCTGGCCTGTCCTGAGCCCCAGGCCTCTTCCCAAACTGCCATCGATCCCGAGAGCTAGCCCTGTCCACCTCGCCGCAAAGCGAAAGAAACTGGAGCAGCCGGCGGCAGGAGAGGGCCAAAAGCCAAGACTAACCCCGACCCCGGACTCCCAGTCCCCCGGAGTCCCTGCCGCGGGCCGTCGTCCCTGTCCCCATCCCTCTGCCCCTCCCAGACCTCTGTCCTTCCAGCAATGGGCTCCCCGAGGCCCCAGCCGCCACTCCCAGTCCCCGGAGACCCTGCCGCCGCCCCTGGCGCCTGTGCCCATCCCTCTGCCCCTCCCAGACCTCTGGCCTTCCACCACTAGCCTCCCCCAGCCCACCTGGACTTCCCCGGCCTCTGACAACAAGGCCAGCCCCCAGGCCCACCAGCCTCCTGATCGTCTTCGTTCTTGGGCCTCTTCCCCTTCTGTGGGGCTGTCTGAACCTCCCCTCCCCCACCCGATTTTTCCCCCGCCCCCGGGGCAGGCGCAGAATAAATGTCTGTATGAAGTTAAAAATTAAAAATAAAAAAAAAGCTAAAAACAACTGAAAGTCCTTTGCTTTTGAATGTGCGCTTACCTGGTTTTCTCTAGAGGCACCACTGTGAGGTGGCTCAAGCCCTTAGGCTCTGGAGTTAGACATCTGGGTTCCCATTCCAATTCCACCACTGACTAGCTTTGTCATATTGGACGCATAACTTTTTTGCGCTTCTACTTCTTGATCTTTCAAGTGTCATCAGAAGATAATTAGACACCCACACAATAGCAATGGGAGATTTTAACACCCCACCGTCAACATGAAACAGATCAACGAGACAGAAAGTTGAAAAGGATATCCAGGAACTGAACTTAGCTCTGCACCAAGCAGACCGAATAGACATCTACATTAACTCTCCACCCCAAATCAACAGAATATACATTCTTCTCAGCACCACATCACACTTATTCCAAAACTGACCACATAGTTGGAAGGAAAGCACTCCTCCGCAAATGCAAAAGAACAGAAATTACAACCAACTGTCTCTCAGACCCCAGGGCAGTCAAACTGGACCTCAGGATGAAGAAACTCACTCAAAACCGCTCAACTACACGGAAACGGAGCAATCTGCTCCTGAGTGACTACTGGGTACATAGCGAAATGAAGACAGAATAAAGATGTTCTTTGAAACCAATGAGAACAAAGACACAACATACCAGAATCTCTGGGATACATTGAAAGCAGTGTGTAGAGGGAAACGTAGCATTAAATGCCCACAAGAGAAAGCAGGAAAGATCTAAAATGGACACCCTCACGTCCCAATTCAAAGAACCAGGGAAGCAAGAGCAAACACAATGCCTGAATCAGTCAGTCAACTTCCAACAGGGCTCCAAGAGAGAATGAACCACCATGCCTCTTTAAATCCACGTTTCTATTTGGAATCTTCAATGAGAGATGAGACACTAAGCAGCTAGTTTTGGTGGAATGGCTGATTTTGTCAATGTTTTCGGTGTGTGAGTGTGTGTGTGTGTGTGTATGTATGGATAACTAAATTAAACTGATAATCTGGATGCTTACATTTCCATTCATTTAATTTGTGTATGTGAGCCCACGCACACGTATATACACACACACTAACACTTCCAGAACACTGACTTAGTGAAGAACTGGATTTCCAGTGTGTCAGACAAATTTCAGAAAGCGCTGAAGAAGGGCATTTCTGATGGATTTCACCGTTCCTGGAATTTTATTTTCCTTTATAACTTAGAGTTCTTCTCTGGAGATTTAATAGATAAAAGTCTTTTGCAGTGTACGTTATTTCATTTTATTTTTATAATTTATTTAAATTGTCATTTTAAATTGACAAATAAAAATGATATATATTTATGGTGTACAACATGATGTTTCATATATGTATACATTGTGGAATGACACAAAAATCAAGCTAATTAACACATTCGTTTCCTCACATACTGATTTTATGGTGATGAGAACATGTTTCAAATCTACTCTGATAGCACATTTCAAGTATACAGTACATAGTTACCCACTGTGGTTGCCGTGCTGTTCAACATATCTCTAGAACTATTCGTATCTGAAATTTTGTATCATTAGACTAACATCTCCCAATCCCTCCCCGGCCCCTGCCTCGGGTAAGCAGCGTTCTGCTCTCTACGACTCTGAGTTCCACTTTTTTACATTGCACATAGAAGTGAGATCGTGCAGTATTTGTATTTCTGTGTTTGCTTTTTAAAACTTTATGATGTATTGATGTATTTTTTCAGACAGTGTCGGAGTCTGTCACCAAGGCTGGAGTACAGTGACACAAACACGGCTCACCACGGCCTCCACCTCCCGGGGTCAAGAGATCCTCCCACTTCAGCCTCCTGAGTAGCTAGGACTACAGGCGTCCAACACCACACCTGGCTAATTTTTGTATTTTTTGTAGAGATGGTTGATCTCCAACTCCTGGGCTCAACTCTTCCTCCTCCCTTCTCCTCCCAAAGTCCTGGGATTACAGGCCTGAGCCACTGTGTCTGGCCTTTGCTTTATTTCACACAGTAGAACATCCTCTAGGCTCATTCATGTTGCTAATGATAAGATTTCTTTCTTTTTCAAGGCTGAATAGGATTCTATTGGATATATGTACCTATATAGATAGATAGATAGATAGATATACATTTATTATTATTGTTTTGGGGGGGATATGGTTTCGCTCGTGTTCCCCAGGCTGGAGTGCAGTGGCATGATTTCGGCTCACTACAACCTCTGCCTCCCAGGCTGAAGTGATTCTCCTGCCTCAGCTGAGATTAAAGGCATGTCCCATCATGTGCGGCCAATTTTGTGTTTCTAGGAGAGATGGGTTTTCACCATGTTGGCCAGGCTGGTCTCGAACTCCAACAATTCTACTTCAACTATTTCTTGGATACAAATATTTATGTGTGAGAAACAAGATTTTCAAGAGTGAAAGATTTAAAAACGACTTAATTGTACATCAGTAAGAGGCTGGCTAACTAAATCAGAGTACGTTCATCCTTACAGAAGAATACTATGCAGCTAGAACAAAACCAAATGGAGGAAACTCTTCCAAATGGTAACTTGGAATGATGTTCAAGACTTATTGTAAAATAAGTTTACAGTAAGGTGTAAGGTACCTTATGGCAAAATTCTCTCAGAAATGTGTGTGTGTGGATTTCAAGTCATCCCAGTCCTAGAACATTGTGCTCTTTAGAGATGCCATACCTGTCTTTCCCTTTGTAATATCAAAGCAGTAATATCTTCTCTGGAGGCTTGTTGGGTGAATTGAATGGAAGAAAGTTAAGGAGGTACCAGAACCATTGCTGTTTCCCCTCCGTAGCCCTGCCACCCACTAAAGAAAGTTGGATGAGATTACTTAATGATTTCCCATTAAGTTGTATTTCCAAATATCATGATTACCATTTGAATGTAGTTGGTATGGAGCTTCGTGAGTGTGTGCTTCGTTTATTATGCATCACGTTCAGCTCCTTGTTATTTGCCTCCTAGTTATCATAGTAAAACTCTACTCCTCTACTCCGAGGAGCCCCTACCATCCGTATCGTCACTTTCCGGCCCAGCACTCTTCATGCTCGTTCGTTTAAAGTATTCTACATTGGGCAAATGAATCTTGGAAGGCAAAAGCTACTGAATTTAGCGAGTTTGTGGAGGCGTTCCCACCGATCAGCAAGGTGGAGTTCCACACACCCGATGACTGCACAACTCCTATAAGGCAGCAATATGCTGCAAACCCAGACGGCCACTCTTCTCACCCCTCGTCCCTTTGCTGTTCTGGATAATGAGGTCAATAGTCACCTAGGCAACTTGCAAAACTAACTGAAATGGAGAAAGGCCTTCCGGCTGGTGACTAGCCGAGGTCCACCTGGCCCCAATAAGCTGCTGAACAAGAAGGGCTGCCAGAAATTTCCCCCTAGGGAATTTGGTGGAGACGAAGACCTGCTCACTGGACAACGGTTCCTCCCAGGATACCCCCAAGCTGAAGAAGCGGGCTCTGAGCCACCCCCTTTCACCCTCCTTTTCCCCACCCTGGCCTGCTGAAGGTGCGCGTCAGGATGTGGACTACTGAGCCCTAAAGAAACAAGTCCTTCCACTTTGACCCCACGGAGGATTGCCTGTGCGGATCTTCAACGAGTCTACCAGTGTCTAGACACGGGAGCAGTTCTGTCTGGCACAGCAGCTCCCTCAAGGAAGACAAGAGTGAGGAGAAAGGAAACTCAAGTCTGACCATTCTGTCCTGGGAGACAAGAGGAGGATCTCATCTCTCATCTTTCCAAGCAAGGCAACGAGACTTTCTCTCATCTTTCCAAGCAAGGCAAGGAGACTTTTTCTCATGAGGAAACAAAAAGAAGTTGGAAGGAACGAAACCAGCCTGGAAGGTGAACTCCTAAGGATTGCCCATTGAAACTGACAAAATGGCCCTTGTTTGACGAGAGGAATGAGCAGAGCATTGATGTGGTCAAAAAGGACTCGAGTGAGACTTTCCCAGCATGTTTCTACCAAAGCTTTGTCTAAGTTTCGCAAAACACTCTCCTAATAAGCAGATGTTTGGCTCTTCAGAAAGTCAACATGCAAAATGCCTTGAGCGTCCCATAACACTGATGCCATGATGTTGCCTTTGGTCTGCCCTCCTTTTCCTTTGACTGGACCACTGCCATCTCTTGGTAGCCATCGCTTTGATGACGCTTTGTCTTCAGGATCATATTGGCAAAGCCATGTTCCAAATTCCGGTTACAATTTGTCAAAGAGGTGCCCCAGGATCGTGATCCCTCCTGTTGAAAATTTCCACTGATAGCTCTCGTCGTCACTGCAGCTGATCTGGGCACAATGGTTTTCACAGCCACTGCAGGATTCATCTTCCACATCTTCTCATCTCTTCTTGAAACAAGCCATACCTCCGTAAAGAGTTGATTTCTTTGGGCTAGTGTCCTTAGAAGCTTTTCTTCAAACATCAATGATTTCTTCATTCTTCCACCCAAGCTTCACCGTCAGTTGGATGTTTCCTCTTGCTGCAGTTTTAGCGGAATTCAAGTTGCACTGATAGGAGGCCTTTTCAGTGGATGTCTCATCCTTCTTAGTGCCTCCAATGAGATCCAGTTCAGAAAGGTTGTAAGAAGTTAGTACATGTTTATTTTAGTGAAAACGAATTGAAATCCATGCATAGATTTCTCACCATGTACATTTTCTATGAACTTTCGGAAGACCCCCTGTACTGAATATTGCCCAAATCCTGGGAGAGAAGTGGATGCGGTCCACTTCCTGTCTTCAGTTTGCCCACAGTGGAGGAGTGCACAGAGCAGGGAAAGGCAGCCCCAGAGAGAGGCATGCCCTCCAGCATGCAGCAGACTGCTGGCCCAGTCCTGGCTCCATGGGTTGCTGTGTGGGCCCAGCAAGCTGACCAACCTCCCTGAACCTTAATTTAATCCTAGGTAGCCCAATTCCACTCGCTATTATAGGACTGCTGTGCAGGGACAGTCAATTAACTTAAGAAAAGGAACCTAGCTCCAAGGTTGGCAACCGGGAATTCCAGTTGATTCCATGGGCGGACCCCCTGAGGAATTCCCAAGCTGAAGTCTCGTGGAAGATGAGGTTCAGTGTGACTAGACTGAAGCACCAATCCAATGAAGGGGAAGTCCCACCCACTCTGCCCTGTGCCTGTATAAAGGTGAGGCGGGGCGGCCGCGCCACTCATTGAAGCCGCCAGTTGGGAGAGGAGCAGAGCCAGGCCGGTGCTCCCGAAGGCAGCAAGAT
The DNA here is from genome assembly GCF_028885625.2 of Pongo pygmaeus. Classification (NCBI taxonomy): domain Eukaryota; kingdom Metazoa; phylum Chordata; class Mammalia; order Primates; family Hominidae; genus Pongo; species Pongo pygmaeus. Next base: position 55,330,067 of record NC_072380.2, read on the forward strand.
GTTGCGAGCCACAGCTCCCTGCTGGTTCCCACCTGCATACCCAGAAGCTAAGAAGGTGGCCGAGGAGGCGGCCCACGAGGCAAGCCGCCATTTGGGAGAGGAGCAGAGCCAGGTCGGTGTTCCCGAAGGCAGCAAGATGTTGCGAGCCACAGCTCCCTGCTGGTTCCCACCTGCATGCCCAGAAGCCAAGAAGGTGGCCGAGGAGGCGGCCCTCGAGGCAAGCCGCCAGTTGGGAGAGGAGCAGAGCCAGGCCGGTGCTCCCGAAGGCAGCAAGATGTTGCGAGCCACAGCTCCCTGCTGGTTCCCACCTGCATACCCAGAAGCTAAGAAGGTGGCCGAGGAGGCGCCCCACGAGGCAAGCCGCCATTTGGGAGTGGAGCAGAGCCAGGTCGGTGTTCCCGAAGGCAGCAAGATGTTGCGAGCCACAGCTCCCTGCTGGTTCCCTCCTGCATACCCAGAAGCCAAGAAGGTGGCCGAGGAGGCGGCCCTCGAGGCTCCAGAATTCCCACTGCCCTCTCATCAGCCTGCCCAGAGCTTCGGGCTCTGCGTGCCCCAGATGCACAACCAGGCCTCAGCACTCGTGGACATCCGGGCGGAGCCCCAGAATAGGGGTCCGGCGGTGCCCCCAGCGTGGCCCAAGATGGCGACGGAGGCGTGGTACTTCCCCGCGCAGAGGGGGTCGGCCTGCTGCTTGCCAGCTGCCCCAAGGCTGACAGAGAGGCCCTGTGGAGTCCGCATCTCAGCCCCCAGGGAGAGGAAGAGGATCGCCCACTTTCCCAGCCCCTGCTTGGTCGCAGGTCGCACCGATGCCAAGAGAACCCGGGTGGCCGGCAGCAGCCAACGCTCCAATGGCTCCAGGGTCGGCACACAGCCACGGAAGACTGGTCGCAACAGACGGGGGAGGGCATGCAAGACCTCCACCACACTCAGCTCTAAGCGAATCGTCCGTCGTCCATCCTTACCGACTTGGAAGAAACCCATTATCCTCCGAAGGTCTCGCTGCCAAGTCCCCACCGTCATCCGCCGAGGCTATCTCCAACTCTTCACCAAAGAGTGTCTCAAGTTCTGCGCCTCCAAGCAGGAGGCCGGGGAGAAGGCGCTGAACGAGGAGAAGGTGGCCTACGACTGCAGCCCCAACAAGAACATGTACCTGAATGTGGTACTGAACACCCTCAAGAGACTGAAGGGCCTGACCCCCAGCTCCATGCCGGGCCTCAGCAGGGCCGCCCTGTACAGCCGCCTCCAGGAGTTCCTGCTCACCCAGGACCAGCTCAAGGAGAACGGCTACCCCTTCCCGCACCCCGAGCGGCCCGGAGGCGCCGTCCTCTTCACTGGCCAGGGGAAGGGGCCCGGCGACTCCTCCTGCAGGGTCTGCTGCCGTTGTGGCACCGACTACCTGGTGTCCTCCTCGGGCCGCTGTCTACGCGACCAGTTGTGTTATTATCACTGGGGGCGGGTCCGCTCCAGCCAAGTGGCTGGAGGCCGGGTTAGCCAGTACACCTGCTGTGCAGCTGCTCCTGGCTCAGTGGGCTGCCAGGTGGCGAAGCAGCACGTGCGGGACGGCCGCAAGGAGAGCCTCCATGGCTTCGTGAAGACCTTCAAGAAAGAGTTTTCCACAGACGCTTATCCAGGAATCTACGCCTTGGACTGTGAGATGTGCTACACCACGCATGGCCTGGAGCTGACCCGCGTCACCGTGGTGGACGCCGACATGCAAGTGGTGTACGACACCTTCGTCAAGCCCGACAACGAGATCGTGGACTACAACACCAGGTTTTCCGGAGTGACCGAGGCCGACGTCGCCAAGACGAGCGTCACGTTGCCCGAAGTCCAAGCCATCCTGCTGAGCTTTTTCAGCGCCCAAACCATCCTCATCGGGCACAGCCTGGAGAGCGATCTGCTGGCCCTCAAGCTGATCCACAGCACCGTGGTGGACACGGCCGTGCTCTTCCCGCACTACCTGGGTTTCCCCTACAAGCGTTCCCTCAGGAATCTCGCGGCCGACTACCTGGGACAGATCATCCAGGACAGCCAGGACGGCCACAACTCCAGCGAGGACGCTAACGCCTGCCTGCAGCTGGCGATGTGGAAGGTTCGACAGCGCGCCCAGATCCAGCCACGCCACCGGTCCGCCTCTCCCGCCGCCCTGGCCTGTCCTGAGCCCCAGGCCTCTTCCCAAACTGCCATCGATCCCGAGAGCTAGCCCTGTCCACCTCGCCGCAAAGCGAAAGAAGCTGGAGCAGCCGGCGGCAGGAGAGGGCCAAAAGCCAAGACTAACCCCGACCCCGGACTCCCAGTCCCCCGGAGTCCCTGCCGCGGGCCGTCGTCCCTGTCCCCATCCCTCTGCCCCTCCCAGACCTCTGTCCTTCCACCAGTGGGCTCCCCGAGGCCCCAGCCGCCACTCCCAGTCCCCGGAGACCCTGCCGCCGCCCCTGGCGCCTGTGCCCATCCCTCTGCCCCTCCCAGACCTCTGGCCTTCCACCACTAGCCTCCCCCAGCCCACCTGGACTTCCCCGGCCTCTGACAACAAGGCCAGCCCCCAGGCCCACCAGCCTCCTGATCGTCTTCGTTCTTGGGCCTCTTCCCCTTCTGTGGGGCTGTCTGAACCTCCCCTCCCCCACCCGATTTTTCCCCCGCCCCCGGGGCAGGCGCAGAATTAATGTCTGTATGAAGTTAAAAATTAAAAATAAAAAAAAAGCTAAAAACAACTGAAAGTCCTTTGCTTTTGAATGTGCGCTTACCTGGTTTTCTCTAGAGGCACCACTGTGAGGTGGCTCAAGCCCTTAGGCTCTGGAGTTAGACATCTGGGTTCCCATTCCAATTCCACCACTGACTAGCTTTGTCATATTGGACGCATAACTTTTTTGCGCTTCTACTTCTTGATCTTTCAAGTGTCATCAGAAGATAATTAGACACCCACACAATAGCAATGGGAGATTTTAACACCCCACCGTCAACATGAAACAGATCAACGAGACAGAAAGTTGAAAAGGATATCCAGGAACTGAACTTAGCTCTGCACCAAGCAGACCGAATAGACATCTACATTAACTCTCCACCCCAAATCAACAGAATATACATTCTTCTCAGCACCACATCACACTTATTCCAAAACTGACCACATAGTTGGAAGGAAAGCACTCCTCCGCAAATGCAAAAGAACAGAAATTACAACCAACTGTCTCTCAGACCCCAGGGCAGTCAAACTGGACCTCAGGATGAAGAAACTCACTCAAAACCGCTCAACTACACGGAAACGGAGCAATCTGCTCCTGAGTGACTACTGGGTACATAGCGAAATGAAGACAGAATAAAGATGTTCTTTGAAACCAATGAGAACAAAGACACAACATACCAGAATCTCTGGGATACATTGAAAGCAGTGTGTAGAGGGAAACGTAGCATTAAATGCCCACAAGAGAAAGCAGGAAAGATCTAAAATGGACACCCTCACGTCCCAATTCAAAGAACCAGGGAAGCAAGAGCAAACACAATGCCTGAATCAGTCAGTCAACTTCCAACAGGGCTCCAAGAGAGAATGAACCACCATGCCTCTTTAAATCCACGTTTCTATTTGGAATCTTCAATGAGAGATGAGACAGTAAGCAGCTAGTTTTGGTGGAATGGCTGATTTTGTCAATGTTTTCGGTGTGTGAGTGTGTGTGTGTGTGTGTATGTATAGATAACTAAATTAAACTGATAATCTGGATGCTTACATTTCCATTCATTTAATTTGTGTATGTGAGCCCACGCACACGTATATACACACACACTAACACTTCCAGAACACTGACTTAGTGAAGAACTGGATTTCCAGTGTGTCAGACAAATTTCAGAAAGCGCTGAAGAAGGGCATTTCTGATGGATTTCACCGTTCCTGGAATTTTATTTTCCTTTATAACTTAGAGTTCTTCTCTGGAGATTTAATAGATAAAAGTCTTTTGCAGTGTACGTTATTTCATTTTATTTTTATAATTTATTTAAATTGTCATTTTAAATTGACAAATAAAAATGATATATATTTATGGTGTACAACATGATGTTTCATATATGTATACATTGTGGAATGACACAAAAATCAAGCTAATTAACACATTCGTTTCCTCACATACTGATTTTATGGTGATGAGAACATGTTTCAAATCTACTCTGATAGCACATTTCAAGTATACAGTACATAGTTACCCACTGTGGTTGCCGTGCTGTTCAACATATCTCTAGAACTATTCGTATCTGAAATTTTGTATCATTAGACTAACATCTCCCAATCCCTCCCCGGCCCCTGCCTCGGGTAAGCAGCGTTCTGCTCTCTACGACTCTGAGTTCCACTTTTTTACATTGCACATAGAAGTGAGATCGTGCAGTATTTGTATTTCTGTGTTTGCTTTTTAAAACTTTATGATGTATTGATGTATTTTTTCAGACAGTGTCGGAGTCTGTCACCAAGGCTGGAGTACAGTGACACAAACACGGCTCACCACGGCCTCCACCTCCCGGGGTCAAGAGATCCTCCCACTTCAGCCTCCTGAGTAGCTAGGACTACAGGCGTCCAACACCACACCTGGCTAATTTTTGTATATTTTGTAGAGATGGTTGATCTCCAACTCCAGGACTCAACTCTTCCTCCTCCCTTCTCCTCCCAAAGTCCTGGGATTACAGGCCTGAGCCACTGTGTCTGGCCTTTGCTTTATTTCACACAGTAGAACATCCTCTAGGCTCATTCATGTTGCTAATGATAAGATTTCTTTCTTTTTCAAGGCTGAATAGGATTCTATTGGATATATGTACCTATATAGATAGAGAGATAGATAGATATACATTTATTATTATTGTTTTGGGGGGGATATGGTTTCGCTCGTGTTCCCCAGGCTGGAGTGCAGTGGCATGATTTCGGCTCACTACAACCTCTGCCTCCCAGGCTGAAGTGATTCTCCTGCCTCAGCTGAGATTAAAGGCTTGTCCCATCATGTGCGGCCAATTTTGTGTTTCTAGGAGAGATGGGTTTTCACCATGTTGGCCAGGCTGGTCTCGAACTCCAACAATTCTACTTCAACTATTTATTGGATACAAATATTTATGTGTGAGAAACAAGATTTTCAAGAGTGAAAGATTTAAAAACGACTTAATTGTACATCAGTAAGAGGCTGGCTAACTAAATCAGAGTACGTTCATCCTTACAGAAGAATACTATGCAGCTAGAACAAAACCAAATGGAGGAAACTCTTCCAAATGGTAACTTGGAATGATGTTCAAGACTTATTGTAAAATAAGTTTACAGTAAGGTGTAAGGTACCTTATGGCAAAATTCTCTCAGAAATGTGTGTGTGTGGATTTCAAGTCATCCCAGTCCTAGAACATTGTGCTCTTTAGAGATGCCATACCTGTCTTTCCCTTTGTAATATCAAAGCAGTAATATCTTCTCTGGAGGCTTGTTGGGTGAATTGAATGGAAGAAAGTTAAGGAGGTACCAGAACCATTGCTGTTTCCCCTCCGTAGCCCTGCCACCCACTAAAGAAAGTTGGATGAGATTACTTAATGATTTCCCATTAAGTTGTATTTCCAAATATCATGATTACCATTTGAATGTAGTTGGTATGGAGCTTCGTGAGTGTGTGCTTCGTTTATTATGCATCACGTTCAGCTCCTTGTTATTTGCCTCCTAGTTATCATAGTAAAACTCTACTCCTCTACTCCGAGGAGCCCCTACCATCCGTATCGTCACTTTCCGGCCCAGCACTCTTCATGCCCGTTCGTTTAAAGCATTCTACATTGGGCAAATGAATCTTGGAAGGCAAAAGCTACTGAATTTAGCGAGTTTGTGGAGGCGTTCCCACCGATCAGCCAGGTGGAGTTCCACACACCCGATGACTGCACAACTCCTATAAGGCAGCAATATGCTGCAAACCCAGACGGCCACTCTTCTCACCCCTCGTCCCTTTGCTGTTCTGGATAATGAGGTCAATAGTCACCTAGGCAACTTGCAAAACTAACTGAAATGGAGAAAGGCCTTCCGGCTGGTGACTAGCCGAGGTCCACCTGGCCCCAATAAGCTGCTGAACAAGAAGGGCTGCCAGAAATTTCCCCCTAGGGAATTTGGTGGAGACGAAGACCTGCTCACTGGACAACGGTTCCTCCCAGGATACCCCCAAGCTGAAGAAGCGGGCTCTGAGCCTCCCCCTTTCACCCTCCTTTTCCCCACCCTGGCCTGCTGAAGGTGCGCGTCAGGATGCGGACTACTGAGCCCTAAAGAAATAAGTCCTTCCACTTTGACCCCACGGAGGATTGCCTGTGCGGATCTTCAACGAGTCTACCAGTGTCTAGACACGGGAGCAGTTCTGTCTGGCACAGCAGCTCCCTCAAGGAAGACAAGAGTGAGGAGAAAGGAAACTCAAGTCTGACCATTCTGTCCTGGGAGACAAGAGGAGGATCTCATCTCTCATCTTTCCAAGCAAGGCAATGAGACTTTCTCTCATCTTTCCAAGCAAGGCAAGGAGACTTTTTCTCATGAGGAAACAAAAAGAAGTTGGAAGGAACGAAACCAGCCTGGAAGGTGAATTCCTAAGGATTGCCCATTGAAACTGACAAAATGGCCCTTGTTTGACGAGAGGAATGAGCAGAGCATTGATGTGGTCAAAAAGGACTCGAGTGAGACTTTCCCAGCATGTTTCTACCAAAGCTTTGTCTAAGTTTCGCAAAACACTCTCCTAATAAGCAGATGTTTGGCTCTTCAGAAAGTCAACATGCAAAATGCCTTGAGCGTCCCATAACACTGATGCCATGATGTTGCCTTTGGTCTGCCCTCCTTTTCCTTTGACTGGACCACTGCCATCTCTTGGTAGCCATCGCTTTGATGACGCTTTGTCTTCAGGATCATATTGGCAAAGCCATGTTCCAAATTCCGGTTACAATTTGTCAAACAGGTGCCCCAGGATCGTGATCCCTCCTGTTGAAAATTTCCACTGATAGCTCTCGTCCTCACTGCAGCTGATCTGGGCACAATGGTTTTCACAGCCACTGCAGGATTCATCTTCCACATCTTCTCATCTCTTCTTGAAACAAGCCATACCTCCGTAAAGAGTTGATTTCGTTGGGCTAGTGTCCTTAGAAACTTTTCTTCAAACATCAATGATTTCTTCATTCTTCCACCCAAGCTTCACCGTCAATTGGATGTTTGCTCTTGCTGCAATTTTAGCGGAATTCAAGTTGCACTGATAGGAGGCCTTTTCAGTGGATGTCTCATCCTTCTTAGTGCCTCCAATGAGATCCAGTTCAGAAAGGTTGTAAGAAGTTAGTACATGTTTATTTTAGTGAAAACGAATTGAAATCCATGCATAGATTTCTCACCATGTACATTTCCTATGAACTTTCGGAAGACCCCCTGTACTGAATATTGCCCAAATCCTGGGAGAGAAGTGGATGCGGTCCACTTCCTGTCTTCAGTTTGCCCACAGTGGAGGAGTGCACAGAGCAGGGAAAGGCAGCCCCAGAGAGAGGCATGCCCTCCAGCATGCGGCAGACTGCTGGCCCAGTCCTGGCTCCATGGGTTGCTGTGTGGGCCCAGCAAGCTGACCAACCTCCCTGAACCTTAATTTAATCCTAGGTAGCCCAATTCCACTCGCTATTATAGGACTGCTGTGCAGGGACAGTCAATTAACTTAAGAAAAGGAACCTAGCTCCAAGGTTGGCAACCGGGAATTCCAGTTGATTCCATGGGCGGACCCCCTGAGGAATTCCCAAGCTGAAGTCTCGTGGAAGATGAGGTTCAGTGTGACTAGACTGAAGCACCAATCCAATGAAGGGGAAGTCCCACCCACTCTGCCCTGTGCCTGTATAAAGGTGAGGCGGGGCGGCCGCGCCACTCATTGAAGCCGCCAGTTGGGAGAGGAGCAGAGCCAGGCCGGTGCTCCCGAAGGCAGCAAGATGTTGCGAGCCACAGCTCCCTGCTGGTTCCCACCTGCATACCCAGAAGCTAAGAAGGTGGCCGAGGAGGCGCCCCACGAGGCAAGCCGCCATTTGGGAGTGGAGCAGAGCCAGGTCGGTGTTCCCGAAGGCAGCAAGATGTTGCGAGCCACAGCTCCCTGCTGGTTCCCTCCTGCATACCCAGAAGCCAAGAAGGTGGCCGAGGAGGCGGCCCTCGAGGCAAGCCGCCATTTGGGAGAGGAGCAGAGCCAGGTCGGTGTTCCCGAAGGCAGCAAGATGTTGCGAGCCACAGCTCCCTGCTGGTTCCCACCTGCATGCCCAGAAGCCAAGAAGGTGGCCGAGGAGGCGGCCCTCGAGGCAAGCCGCCAGTTGGGAGAGGAGCAGAGCCAGGCCGGTGCTCCCGAAGGCAGCAAGATGTTGCGAGCCACAGCTCCCAGCTGGTTCCCACCTGCATACCCAGAAGCTAAGAAGGTGGCCGAGGAGGCGGCCCACGAGGCAAGCCGCCATTTGGGAGTGGAGCAGAGCCAGGTCGGTGTTCCCGAAGGCAGCAAGATGTTGCGAGCCACAGCTCCCTGCTGGTTCCCTCCTGCATACCCAGAAGCCAAGAAGGTGGCCGAGGAGGCGGCCCTCGAGGCTCCAGAATTCCCACTGCCCTCTCATCAGCCTGCCCAGAGCTTCGGGCTCTGCGTGCCCCAGATGCACAACCAGGCCTCAGCACTCGTGGACATCCGGGCGGAGCCCCAGAATAGGGGTCCGGCGGTGCCCCCAGCGTGGCCCAAGATGGCGACGGAGGCGTGGTACTTCCCCGCGCAGAGGGGGTCGGCCTGCTGCTTGCCAGCCGCCCCAAGGCTGACAGAGAGGCCCTGTGGAGTCCGCATCTCAGCCCCCAGGGAGAGGAAGAGGATCGCCCACTTTCCCAGCCCCTGCTTGGTCGCAGGTCGCACCGATGCCAAGAGAACCCGGGTGGCCGGCAGCAGCCAACGCTCCAATGGCTCCAGGGTCGGCACACAGCCACGGAAGACTGGTCGCAACAGACGGGGGAGGGCATGCAAGACCTCCACCACACTCAGCTCTAAGCGAATCGTCCGTCGTCCATCCTTACCGACTTGGAAGAAACCCATTATCCTCCGAAGGTCTCGCTGCCAAGTCCCCACCGTCATCCGCCGAGGCTATCTCCAACTGTTCACCAAAGAGTGTCTCAAGTTCTGCGCCTCCCAGCAGGAGGCCGAGGAGAAGGCGCTGAACGAGGAGAAGGTGGCCTACGACTGCAGCCCCAACAAGAACATGTACCTGAATGTGGTCCTGAACACCCTCAAGAGACTGAAGGGCCTGACCCCCAGCTCCATGCCGGGCCTCAGCAGGGCCGCCCTGTACAGCCGCCTCCAGGAGTTCCTGCTCACCCAGGACCAGCTCAAGGAGAACGGCTACCCCTTCCCGCACCCCGAGCGGCCCGGGGGCGCCGTCCTCTTCACTGGCCAGGGGAAGGGGCCCGGCGACTCCTCCTGCAGGGTCTGCTGCCGTTGTGGCACCGACTACCTGGTGTCCTCCTCGGGCCGCTGTCTACGCGACCAGTTGTGTTATTATCACTGGGGGCGGGTCCGCTGCAGCCAAGTGGCTGGAGGCCGGGTTAGCCAGTACACCTGCTGTGCAGCTGCTCCTGGCTCAGTGGGCTGCCAGGTGGCGAAGCAGCACGTGCGGGACGGCCGCAAGGAGAGCCTCCATGGCTTCGTGAAGACCTTCAAGAAAGAGTTTTCCACAGACGCTTATCCAGGAATCTACGCCTTGGACTGTGAGATGTGCTACACCACGCATGGCCTGGAGCTGACCCGCGTCACCGTGGTGGACGCCGACATGCAAGTGGTGTACGACACCTTCGTCAAGCCCGACAACGAGATCGTGGACTACAACACCAGGTTTTCCGGAGTGACCGAGGCCGACGTCGCCAAGACGAGCGTCACGTTGCCCGAAGTCCAAGCCATCCTGCTGAGCTTTTTCAGCGCCCAAACCATCCTCATCGGGCACAGCCTGGAGAGCGATCTGCTGGCCCTCAAGCTGATCCACAGCACCGTGGTGGACACGGCCGTGCTCTTCCCGCACTACCTGGGTTTCCCCTACAAGCGTTCCCTCAGGAATCTCGCGGCCGACTACCTGGGACAGATCATCCAGGACAGCCAGGACGGCCACAACTCCAGCGAGGACGCAAACGCCTGCCTGCAGCTGGCGATGTGGAAGGTTCGACAGCGCGCCCAGATCCAGCCACGCCACCGGTCCGCCTCTCCCGCCGCCCTGGCCTGTCCTGAGCCCCAGGCCTCTTCCCAAACTGCCATCGATCCCGAGAGCTAGCCCTGTCCACCTCGCCGCAAAGCGAAAGAAACTGGAGCAGCCGGCGGCAGGAGAGGGCCAAAAGCCAAGACTAACCCCGACCCCGGACTCCCAGTCCCCCGGAGTCCCTGCCGCGGGCCGTCGTCCCTGTCCCCATCCCTCTGCCCCTCCCAGACCTCTGTCCTTCCACCAATGGGCTCCCCGAGGCCCCAGCCGCCACTCCCAGGCCCCGGAGACCCTGCCGCCGCCCCTGGCGCCTGTGCCCATCCCTCTGCCCCTCCCAGACCTCTGGCCTTCCACCACTAGCCTCCCCCAGCCCACCTGGACTTCCCCGGCCTCTGACAACAAGGCCAGCCCCCAGGCCCACCAGCCTCCTGATCGTCTTCGTTCTTGGGCCTCTTCCCCTTCTGTGGGGCTGTCTGAACCTCCCCTCCCCCACCCGATTTTTCCCCCGCCCCCGGGGCAGGCGCAGAATAAATGTCTGTATGAAGTTAAAAATTAAAAATAAAAAAAAAGCTAAAAACAACTCAAAGTCCTTTGCTTTTGAATGTGCGCTTACCTGGTTTTCTCTAGAGGCACCACTGTGAGGTGGCTCAAGCCCTTAGGCTCTGGAGTTAGACATCTGGGTTCCCATTCCAATTCCACCACTGACTAGCTTTGTCATATTGGACGCATAACCTTTTTGCGCTTCTACTTCTTGATCTTTCAAGTGTCATCAGAAGATAATTAGACACCCACACAATAGCAATGGGAGATTTTAACACCCCACCGTCAACATGAAACAGATCAACGAGACAGAAAGTTGAAAAGGATATCCAGGAACTGAACTTAGCTCTGCACCAAGCAGACCGAATAGACATCTACATTAACTCTCCACCCCAAATCAACAGAATATACATTCTTCTCAGCACCACATCACACTTATTCCAAAACCGACCACATAGTTGGAAGGAAAGCACTCCTCCGCAAATGCAAAAGAACAGAAATTACAACCAACTGTCTCTCAGACCCCAGGGCAGTCAAACTGGACCTCAGGATGAAGAAACTCACTCAAAACCGCTCAACTACACGGAAACGGAGCAATCTGCTCCTGAGTGACTACTGGGTACATAGCGAAATGAAGACAGAATAAAGATGTTCTTTGAAACCAATGAGAACAAAGACACAACATACCAGAATCTCTGGGATACATTGAAAGCAGTGTGTAGAGGGAAACGTAGCATTAAATGCCCACAAGAGAAAGCAGGAAAGATCTAAAATGGACACCCTCACGTCCCAATTCAAAGAACCAGGGAAGCAAGAGCAAACACAATGCCTGAATCAGTCAGTCAACTTCCAACAGGGCTCCAAGAGAGAATGAACCACCATGCCTCTTTAAATCCACGTTTCTATTTGGAATCTTCAATGAGAGATGAGACACTAAGCAGCTAGTTTTGGTGGAATGGCTGATTTTGTCAATGTTTTCGGTGTGTGAGTGTGTGTGTGTGTGTGTATGTATAGATAACTAAATTAAACTGATAATCTGGATGCTTACATTTCCATTCATTTAATTTGTGTATGTGAGCCCACGCACACGTATATACACACACACTAACACTTCCAGAACACTGACTTAGTGAAGAACTGGATTTCCAGTGTGTCAGACAAATTTCAGAAAGCGCTGAAGAAGGGCATTTCTGATGGATTTCACCGTTCCTGGAATTTTACTTTCCTTTATAACTTAGAGTTCTTCTCTGGAGATTTAATAGATAAAAGTCTTTTGCAGTGTACGTTATTTCATTTTATTTTTATAATTTATTTAAATTGTCATTTTAAATTGACAAATAAAAATGATATATATTTATGGTGTACAACATGATGTTTCATATATGTATACATTGTGGAATGACACAAAAATCAAGCTAATTAACACATTCGTTTCCTCACATACTGATTTTATGGTGATGAGAACATGTTTCAAATCTACTCTGATAGCACATTTCAAGTATACAGTACATAGTTACCCACTGTCGTTGCCGTGCTGTTCAACATATCTCTAGAACTATTCGTATCTGAAATTTTGTATCATTAGACTAACATCTCCCAATCCCTCCCCGGCCCCTGCCTCGGGTAAGCAGCGTTCTGCTCTCTACGACTCTGAGTTCCACTTTTTTACATTGCACATAGAAGTGAGATCGTGCAGTATTTGTATTTCTGTGTTTGCTTTTTAAAACTTTATGATGTATTGATGTATTTTTTCAGACAGTGTCGGAGTCTGTCACCAAGGCTGGAGTACAGTGACACAAACACGGCTCACCACGGCCTCCACCTCCCGGGGTCAAGAGATCCTCCCACTTCAGCCTCCTGAGTAGCTAGGACTACAGGCGTCCAACACCACACCTGGCTAATTTTTGTATTTTTTGTAGAGATGGTTGATCTCCAACTCCTGGGCTCAACTCTTCCTCCTCCCTTCTCCTCCCAAAGTCCTGGGATTACAGGCCTGAGCCACTGTGTCTGGCCTTTGCTTTATTTCACACAGTAGAACATCCTCTAAGCTCATTCATGTTGCTAATGATAAGATTTCTTTCTTTTTCAAGGCTGAATAGGATTCTATTGGATATATGTACCTATATAGATAGATAGATAGATAGATATACATTTATTATTATTGTTTTGGGGGGGATATGGTTTCGCTCGTGTTCCCCAGGCTGGAGTGCAGTGGCATGATTTCGGCTCACTACAACCTCTGCCTCCCAGGCTGAAGTGATTCTCCTGCCTCAGCTGAGATTAAAGGCATGTCCCATCATGTGCGGCCAATTTTGTGTTTCTAGGAGAGATGGGTTTTCACCATGTTGGCCAGGCTGGTCTCGAACTCCAACAATTCTACTTCAACTATTTATTGGATACAAATATTTATGTGTGAGAAACAAGATTTTCAAGAGTGAAAGATTTAAAAACGACTTAATTGTACATCAGTAAGAGGCTGGCTAACTAAATCAGAGTACGTTCATCCTTACAGGAGAATACTATGCAGCTAGAACAAAACCAAATGGAGGAAACTCTTCCAAATGGTAACTTGGAATGATGTTCAAGACTTATTGTAAAATAAGTTTACAGTAAGGTGTAAGGTACCTTATGGCAAAATTCTCTCAGAAATGTGTGTGTGGATTTCAAGTCATCCCAGTCCTAGAACATTGTGCTCTTTAGAGATGCCATACCTGTCTTTCCCTTTGTAATATCAAAGCAGTAATATCTTCTCTGGAGGCTTGTTGGGTGAATTGAATGGAAGAAAGTTAAGGAGGTAGCAGAACCATTGCTGTTTCCCCTCCATAGCCCTGCCACCCACTAAAGAAAGTTGGATGAGATTACTTAATGATTTCCCATTAAGTTGTATTTCCAAATATCATGATTACCATTTGAATGTAGTTGGTATGGAGCTTCGTGAGTGTGTGCTTCGTTTATTATGCATCACGTTCAGCTCCTTGTTATTTGCCTCCTAGTTATCATAGTAAAACTCTACTCCTCTACTCCGAGGAGCCCCTACCATCCGTATCGTCACTTTCCGGCCCAGCACTCTTCATGCTCGTTCGTTTAAAGTATTCTACATTGGGCAAATGAATCTTGGAAGGCAAAAGCTACTGAATTTAGCGAGTTTGTGGAGGCGTTCCCACCGATCAGCAAGGTGGAGTTCCACACACCCGATGACTGCACAACTCCTATAAGGCAGCAATATGCTGCAAACCCAGACGGCCACTCTTCTCACCCCTCGTCCCTTTGCTGTTCTGGATAATGAGGTCAATAGTCACCTAGGCAACTTGCAAAACTAACTGAAATGGAGAAAGGCCTTCCGGCTGGTGACTAGCCGAGGTCCACCTGGCCCCAATAAGCTGCTGAACAAGAAGGGCTGCCAGAAATTTCCCCCTAGGGAATTTGGTGGAGACGAAGACCTGCTCACTGGACAACGGTTCCTCCCAGGATACCCCCAAGCTGAAGAAGCGGGCTCTGAGCCACCCCCTTTCACCCTCCTTTTCCCCACCCTGGCCTGCTGAAGGTGCGCGTCAGGATGTGGACTACTGAGCCCTAAAGAAACAAGTCCTTCCACTTTGACCCCACGGAGGATTGCCTGTGCGGATCTTCAACGAGTCTACCAGTGTCTAGACACGGGAGCAGTTCTGTCTGGCACAGCAGCTCCCTCAAGGAAGACAAGAGTGAGGAGAAAGGAAACTCAAGTCTGACCATTCTGTCCTGGGAGACAAGAGGAGGATCTCATCTCTCATCTTTCCAAGCAAGGCAACGAGACTTTCTCTCATCTTTCCAAGCAAGGCAAGGAGACTTTTTCTCATGAGGAAACAAAAAGAAGTTGGAAGGAACGAAACCAGCCTGGAAGGTGAACTCCTAAGGATTGCCCATTGAAACTGACAAAATGGCCCTTGTTTGACGAGAGGAATGAGCAGAGCATTGATGTGGTCAAAAAGGACTCGAGTGAGACTTTCCCAGCACGTTTCTACCAAAGCTTTGTCTAAGTTTCGCAAAACACTCTCCTAATAAGCAGATGTTTGGCTCTTCAGAAAGTCAACATGCAAAATGCCTTGAGCGTCCCATAACACTGATGCCATGATGTTGCCTTTGGTCTGCCCTCCTTTTCCTTTGACTGGACCACTGCCATCTCTTGGTAGCCATCGCTTTGATGACGCTTTGTCTTCAGGATCATATTGGCAAAGCCATGTTCCAAATTCCGGTTACAATTTGTCAAAGAGGTGCCCCAGGATCGTGATCCCTCCTGTTGAAAATTTCCACTGATAGCTCTCGTCGTCACTGCAGCTGATCTGGGCACAATGGTTTTCACAGCCACTGCAGGATTCATCTTCCACATCTTCTCATCTCTTCTTGAAACAAGCCATACCTCCGTAAAGAGTTGATTTCTTTGGGCTAGTGTCCTTAGAAGCTTTTCTTCAAACATCAATGATTTCTTCATTCTTCCACCCAAGCTTCACCGTCAGTTGGATGTTTCCTCTTGCTGCAATTTTAGCGGAATTCAAGTTGCACTGATAGGAGGCCTTTTCAGTGGATGTCTCATCCTTCTTAGTGCCTCCAATGAGATCCAGTTCAGAAAGGTTGTAAGAAGTTAGTACATGTTTATTTTAGTGAAAACGAATTGAAATCCATGCATAGATTTCTCACCATGTACATTTTCTATGAACTTTCGGAAGACCCCCTGTACTGAATATTGCCCAAATCCTGGGAGAGAAGTGGATGCGGTCCACTTCCTGTCTTCAGTTTGCCCACAGTGGAGGAGTGCACAGAGCAGGGAAAGGCAGCCCCAGAGAGAGGCATGCCCTCCAGCATGCAGCAGACTGCTGGCCCAGTCCTGGCTCCATGGGTTGCTGTGTGGGCCCAGCAAGCTGACCAACCTCCCTGAACCTTAATTTAATCCTAGGTAGCCCAATTCCACTCGCTATTATAGGACTGCTGTGCAGGGACAGTCAATTAACTTAAGAAAAGGAACCTAGCTCCAAGGTTGGCAACCGGGAATTCCAGTTGATTCCATGGGCGGACCCCCTGAGGAATTCCCAAGCTGAAGTCTCGTGGAAGATGAGGTTCAGTGTGACTAGACTGAAGCACCAATCCAATGAAGGGGAAGTCCCACCCACTCTGCCCTGTGCCTGTATAAAGGTGAGGCGGGGCGGCCGCGCCACTCATTGAAGCCGCCAGTTGGGAGAGGAGCAGAGCCAGGCCGGTGCTCCCGAAGGCAGCAAGATGTTGCGAGCCACAGCTCCCTGCTGGTTCCCACCTGCATACCCAGAAGCTAAGAAGGTGGCCGAGGAGGCGGCCCACGAGGCAAGCCGCCATTTGGGAGAGGAGCAGAGCCAGGTCGGTGTTCCCGAAGGCAGCAAGATGTTGCGAGCCACAGCTCCCTGCTGGTTCCCACCTGCATGCCCAGAAGCCAAGAAGGTGGCCGAGGAGGCGGCCCTCGAGGCAAGCCGCCAGTTGGGAGAGGAGCAGAGCCAGGCCGGTGCTCCCGAAGGCAGCAAGATGTTGCGAGCCACAGCTCCCTGCTGGTTCCCACCTGCATACCCAGAAGCTAAGAAGGTGGCCGAGGAGGCGCCCCACGAGGCAAGCCGCCATTTGGGAGTGGAGCAGAGCCAGGTCGGTGTTCCCGAAGGCAGCAAGATGTTGCGAGCCACAGCTCCCTGCTGGTTCCCTCCTGCATACCCAGAAGCCAAGAAGGTGGCCGAGGAGGCGGCCCTCGAGGCTCCAGAATTCCCACTGCCCTCTCATCAGCCTGCCCAGAGCTTCGGGCTCTGCGTGCCCCAGATGCACAACCAGGCCTCAGCACTCGTGGACATCCGGGCGGAGCCCCAGAATAGGGGTCCGGCGGTGCCCCCAGCGTGGCCCAAGATGGCGACGGAGGCGTGGTACTTCCCCGCGCAGAGGGGGTCGGCCTGCTGCTTGCCAGCTGCCCCAAGGCTGACAGAGAGGCCCTGTGGAGTCCGCATCTCAGCCCCCAGGGAGAGGAAGAGGATCGCCCACTTTCCCAGCCCCTGCTTGGTCGCAGGTCGCACCGATGCCAAGAGAACCCGGGTGGCCGGCAGCAGCCAACGCTCCAATGGCTCCAGGGTCGGCACACAGCCACGGAAGACTGGTCGCAACAGACGGGGGAGGGCATGCAAGACCTCCACCACACTCAGCTCTAAGCGAATCGTCCGTCGTCCATCCTTACCGACTTGGAAGAAACCCATTATCCTCCGAAGGTCTCGCTGCCAAGTCCCCACCGTCATCCGCCGAGGCTATCTCCAACTCTTCACCAAAGAGTGTCTCAAGTTCTGCGCCTCCAAGCAGGAGGCCGGGGAGAAGGCGCTGAACGAGGAGAAGGTGGCCTACGACTGCAGCCCCAACAAGAACATGTACCTGAATGTGGTACTGAACACCCTCAAGAGACTGAAGGGCCTGACCCCCAGCTCCATGCCGGGCCTCAGCAGGGCCGCCCTGTACAGCCGCCTCCAGGAGTTCCTGCTCACCCAGGACCAGCTCAAGGAGAACGGCTACCCCTTCCCGCACCCCGAGCGGCCCGGAGGCGCCGTCCTCTTCACTGGCCAGGGGAAGGGGCCCGGCGACTCCTCCTGCAGGGTCTGCTGCCGTTGTGGCACCGACTACCTGGTGTCCTCCTCGGGCCGCTGTCTACGCGACCAGTTTTGTTATTATCACTGGGGGCGGGTCCGCTCCAGCCAAGTGGCTGGAGGCCGGGTTAGCCAGTACACCTGCTGTGCAGCTGCTCCTGGCTCAGTGGGCTGCCAGGTGGCAAAGCAGCACGTGCGGGACGGCCGCAAGGAGAGCCTCCATGGCTTCGTGAAGACCTTCAAGAAAGAGTTTTCCACAGACGCTTATCCAGGAATCTACGCCTTGGACTGTGAGATGTGCTACACCACGCATGGCCTGGAGCTGACCCGCGTCACCGTGGTGGACGCCGACATGCAAGTGGTGTACGACACCTTCGTCAAGCCCGACAACGAGATCGTGGACTACAACACCAGGTTTTCCGGAGTGACCGAGGCCGACGTCGCCAAGACGAGCGTCACGTTGCCCGAAGTCCAAGCCATCCTGCTGAGCTTTTTCAGCGCCCAAACCATCCTCATCGGGCACAGCCTGGAGAGCGATCTGCTGGCCCTCAAGCTGATCCACAGCACCGTGGTGGACACGGCCGTGCTCTTCCCGCACTACCTGGGTTTCCCCTACAAGCGTTCCCTCAGGAATCTCGCGGCCGACTACCTGGGACAGATCATCCAGGACAGCCAGGACGGCCACAACTCCAGCGAGGACGCAAACGCCTGCCTGCAGCTGGCGATGTGGAAGGTTCGACAGCGCGCCCAGATCCAGCCACGCCACCGGTCCGCCTCTCCCGCCGCCCTGGCCTGTCCTGAGCCCCAGGCCTCTTCCCAAACTGCCATCGATCCCGAGAGCTAGCCCTGTCCACCTCGCCGCAAAGCGAAAGAAACTGGAGCAGCCGGCGGCAGGAGAGGGCCAAAAGCCAAGACTAACCCCGACCCCGGACTCCCAGTCCCCCGGAGTCCCTGCCGCGGGCCGTCGTCCCTGTCCCCATCCCTCTGCCCCTCCCAGACCTCTGTCCTTCCACCAATGGGCTCCCCGAGGCCCCAGCCGCCACTCCCAGTCCCCGGAGACCCTGCCGCCGCCTCTGGCGCCTGTGCCCATCCCTCTGCCCCTCCCAGACCTCTGGCCTTCCACCACTAGCCTCCCCCAGCCCACCTGGACTTCCCCGGCCTCTGACAACAAGGCCAGCCCCCAGGCCCACCAGCCTCCTGATCGTCTTCGTTCTTGGGCCTCTTCCCCTTCTGTGGGGCTGTCTGAACCTCCCCTACCCCACCCGATTTTTCCCCCGCCCCCGGGGCAGGCGCAGAATAAATGTCTGTATGAAGTTAAAAATTAAAAATAAAAAAAAAGCTAAAAACAACTGAAAGTCCTTTGCTTTTGAATGTGCGCTTACCTGGTTTTCTCTAGAGGCACCACTGTGAGGTGGCTCAAGCCCTTAGGCTCTGGAGTTAGACATCTGGGTTCCCATTCCAATTCCACCACTTACTAGCTTTGTCATATTGGACGCATAACTTTTTTGCGCTTCTACTTCTTGATCTTTCAAGTGTCATCAGAAGATAATTAGACACCCACACAATAGCAATGGGAGATTTTAACACCCCACCGTCAACATGAAACAGATCAACGAGACAGAAAGTTGAAAAGGATATCCAGGAACTGAACTTAGCTCTGCACCAAGCAGACCGAATAGACATCTACATTAACTCTCCACCCCAAATCAACAGAATATACATTCTTCTCAGCACCACATCACACTTATTCCAAAACTGACCACATAGTTGGAAGGAAAGCACTCCTCCGCAAATGCAAAAGAACAGAAATTACAACCAACTGTCTCTCAGACCACAGGGCAGTCAAACTGGACCTCAGGATGAAGAAACTCACTCAAAACCGCTCAACTACACGGAAACGGAGCAATCTGCTCCTGAGTGACTACTGGGTACATAGCGAAATGAAGACAGAATAAAGATGTTCTTTGAAACCAATGAGAACAAAGACACAACATACCAGAATCTCTGGGATACATTGAAAGCAGTGTGTAGAGGGAAACGTAGCATTAAATGCCCACAAGAGAAAGCAGGAAAGATCTAAAATGGACACCCTCACGTCCCAATTCAAAGAATCAGGGAAGCAAGAGCAAACACCATGCCTGAATCAGTCAGTCAACTTCCAACAGGGCTCCAAGAGAGAATGAACCACCATGCCTCTTTAAATCCACGTTTCTATTTGGAATCTTCAATGAGAGATGAGACACTAAGCAGCTAGTTTTGGTGGAATGGCTGATTTTGTCAATGTTTTCGGTGTGTGAGTGTGTGTGTGTGTGTATGTATAGATAACTAAATTAAACTGATAATCTGGATGCTTACATTTCCATTCATTTAATTTGTGTATGTGAGCCCACGCACACGTATATACACACACACTAACACTTCCAGAACACTGACTTAGTGAAGAACTGGATTTCCAGTGTGTCAAACAAATTTCAGAAAGCGCTGAAGAAGGGCATTTCTGATGGATTTCACCGTTCCTGGAATTTTACTTTCCTTTATAACTTAGAGTTCTTCTCTGGAGATTTAATAGATAAAAGTCTTTTGCAGTGTACGTTATTTCATTTTATTTTTATAATTTATTTAAATTGTCATTTTAAATTGACAAATAAAAATGATATATATTTATGGTGTACAACATGATGTTTCATATATGTATACATTGTGGAATGACACAAAAATCAAGCTAATTAACACATTCGTTTCCTCACATACTGATTTTATGGTGATGAGAACATGTTTCAAATCTACTCTGATAGCACATTTCAAGTATACAGTACATAGTTACCCACTGTGGTTGCCGTGCTGTTCAACATATCTCTAGAACTATTCGTATCTGAAATTTTGTATCATTAGACTAACATCTCCCAATCCCTCCCCGGCCCCTGCCTCGGGTAAGCAGCGTTCTGCTCTCTACGACTCTGAGTTCCACTTTTTTACATTGCACATAGAAGTGAGATCGTGCAGTATTTGTATTTCTGTGTTTGCTTTTTAAAACTTTATGATGTATTGATGTATTTTTTCAGACAGTGTCGGAGTCTGTCACCAAGGCTGGAGTACAGTGACACAAACACGGCTCACCACGGCCTCCACCTCCCGGGGTCAAGAGATCCTCCCACTTCAGCCTCCTGAGTAGCTAGGACTACAGGCGTCCAACACCACACCTGGCTAATTTTTGTATTTTTTGTAGAGATGGTTGATCTCCAACTCCGGGGCTCAACTCTTCCTCCTCCCTTCTCCTCCCAAAGTCCTGGGATTACAGGCCTGAGCCACTGTGTCTGGCCTTTGCTTTATTTCACACAGTAGAACATCCTCTAAGCTCATTCATGTTGCTAATGATAAGATTTCTTTCTTTTTCAAGGCTGAATAGGATTCTATTGGATATATGTACCTATATAGATAGATAGATAGATAGATATACATTTATTATTATTGTTTTGGGGGGGATATGGTTTCGCTCGTGTTCCCCAGGCTGGAGTGCAGTGGCATGATTTCGGCTCACTACAACCTCTGCCTCCCAGGCTGAAGTGATTCTCCTGCCTCAGCTGAGATTAAAGGCATGTCCCATCATGTGCGGCCAATTTTGTGTTTCTAGGAGAGATGGGTTTTCACCATGTTGGCCAGGCTGGTCTCGAACTCCAAAAATTCTACTTCAACTATTTATTGGATACAAATATTTATGTGTGAGAAACAAGATTTTCAAGAGTGAAAGATTTAAAAACGACTTAATTGTACATCAGTAAGAGGCTGGCTAACTAAATCAGAGTACGTTCATCCTTACAGGAGAATACTATGCAGCTAGAACAAAACCAAATGGAGGAAACTCTTCCAAATGGTAACTTGGAATGATGTTCAAGACTTATTGTAAAATAAGTTTACAGTAAGGTGTAAGGTACCTTATGGCAAAATTCTCTCAGAAATGTGTGTGTGGATTTCAAGTCATCCCAGTCCTAGAACATTGTGCTCTTTAGAGATGCCATACCTGTCTTTCCCTTTGTAATATCAAAGCAGTAATATCTTCTCTGGAGGCTTGTTGGGTGAATTGAATGGAAGAAAGTTAAGGAGGTAGCAGAACCATTGCTGTTTCCCCTCCATAGCCCTGCCACCCACTAAAGAAAGTTGGATGAGATTACTTAATGATTTCCCATTAAGTTGTATTTCCAAATATCATGATTACCATTTGAATGTAGTTGGTATGGAGCTTCGTGAGTGTGTGCTTCGTTTATTATGCATCACGTTCAGCTCCTTGTTATTTGCCTCCTAGTTATCATAGTAAAACTCTACTCCTCTACTCCGAGGAGCCCCTACCATCCGTATCGTCACTTTCCGGCCCAGCACTCTTCATGCTCGTTCGTTTAAAGTATTCTACATTGGGCAAATGAATCTTGGAAGGCAAAAGCTACTGAATTTAGCGAGTTTGTGGAGGCGTTCCCACCGATCAGCAAGGTGGAGTTCCACACACCCGATGACTGCACAACTCCTATAAGGCAGCAATATGCTGCAAACCCAGACGGCCACTCTTCTCACCCCTCGTCCCTTTGCTGTTCTGGATAATGAGGTCAATAGTCACCTAGGCAACTTGCAAAACTAACTGAAATGGAGAAAGGCCTTCCGGCTGGTGACTAGCCGAGGTCCACCTGGCCCCAATAAGCTGCTGAACAAGAAGGGCTGCCAGAAATTTCCCCCTAGGGAATTTGGTGGAGACGAAGACCTGCTCACTGGACAACGGTTCCTCCCAGGATACCCCCAAGCTGAAGAAGCGGGCTCTGAGCCACCCCCTTTCACCCTCCTTTTCCCCACCCTGGCCTGCTGAAGGTGCGCGTCAGGATGTGGACTACTGAGCCCTAAAGAAACAAGTCCTTCCACTTTGACCCCACGGAGGATTGCCTGTGCGGATCTTCAACGAGTCTACCAGTGTCTAGACACGGGAGCAGTTCTGTCTGGCACAGCAGCTCCCTCAAGGAAGACAAGAGTGAGGAGAAAGGAAACTCAAGTCTGACCATTCTGTCCTGGGAGACAAGAGGAGGATCTCATCTCTCATCTTTCCAAGCAAGGCAACGAGACTTTCTCTCATCTTTCCAAGCAAGGCAAGGAGACTTTTTCTCATGAGGAAACAAAAAGAAGTTGGAAGGAACGAAACCAGCCTGGAAGGTGAACTCCTAAGGATTGCCCATTGAAACTGACAAAATGGCCCTTGTTTGACGAGAGGAATGAGCAGAGCATTGATGTGGTCAAAAAGGACTCGAGTGAGACTTTCCCAGCATGTTTCTACCAAAGCTTTGTCTAAGTTTCGCAAAACACTCTCCTAATAAGCAGATGTTTGGCTCTTCAGAAAGTCAACATGCAAAATGCCTTGAGCGTCCCATAACACTGATGCCATGATGTTGCCTTTGGTCTGCCCTCCTTTTCCTTTGACTGGACCACTGCCATCTCTTGGTAGCCATCGCTTTGATGACGCTTTGTCTTCAGGATCATATTGGCAAAGCCATGTTCCAAATTCCGGTTACAATTTGTCAAAGAGGTGCCCCAGGATCGTGATCCCTCCTGTTGAAAATTTCCACTGATAGCTCTCGTCGTCACTGCAGCTGATCTGGGCACAATGGTTTTCACAGCCACTGCAGGATTCATCTTCCACATCTTCTCATCTCTTCTTGAAACAAGCCATACCTCCGTAAAGAGTTGATTTCTTTGGGCTAGTGTCCTTAGAAGCTTTTCTTCAAACATCAATGATTTCTTCATTCTTCCACCCAAGCTTCACCGTCAGTTGGATGTTTCCTCTTGCTGCAATTTTAGCGGAATTCAAGTTGCACTGATAGGAGGCCTTTTCAGTGGATGTCTCATCCTTCTTAGTGCCTCCAATGAGATCCAGTTCAGAAAGGTTGTAAGAAGTTAGTACATGTTTATTTTAGTGAAAACGAATTGAAATCCATGCATAGATTTCTCACCATGTACATTTTCTATGAACTTTCGGAAGACCCCCTGTACTGAATATTGCCCAAATCCTGGGAGAGAAGTGGATGCGGTCCACTTCCTGTCTTCAGTTTGCCCACAGTGGAGGAGTGCACAGAGCAGGGAAAGGCAGCCCCAGAGAGAGGCATGCCCTCCAGCATGCAGCAGACTGCTGGCCCAGTCCTGGCTCCATGGGTTGCTGTGTGGGCCCAGCAAGCTGACCAACCTCCCTGAACCTTAATTTAATCCTAGGTAGCCCAATTCCACTCGCTATTATAGGACTGCTGTGCAGGGACAGTCAATTAACTTAAGAAAAGGAACCTAGCTCCAAGGTTGGCAACCGGGAATTCCAGTTGATTCCATGGGCGGACCCCCTGAGGAATTCCCAAGCTGAAGTCTCGTGGAAGATGAGGTTCAGTGTGACTAGACTGAAGCACCAATCCAATGAAGGGGAAGTCCCACCCACTCTGCCCTGTGCC
This sequence comes from Pongo pygmaeus, assembly GCF_028885625.2. NCBI lineage: Eukaryota > Metazoa > Chordata > Mammalia > Primates > Hominidae > Pongo > Pongo pygmaeus. The sequence continues at coordinate 55,353,870 of NC_072380.2, forward strand.
TGTATAAAGGTGAGGCGGGGCGGCCGCGCCACTCATTGAAGCCGCCAGTTGGGAGAGGAGCAGAGCCAGGCCGGTGCTCCCGAAGGCAGCAAGATGTTGCGAGCCACAGCTCCCTGCTGGTTCCCACCTGCATACCCAGAAGCTAAGAAGGTGGCCGAGGAGGCGGCCCACGAGGCAAGCCGCCATTTGGGAGAGGAGCAGAGCCAGGTCGGTGTTCCCGAAGGCAGCAAGATGTTGCGAGCCACAGCTCCCTGCTGGTTCCCACCTGCATGCCCAGAAGCCAAGAAGGTGGCCGAGGAGGCGGCCCTCGAGGCAAGCCGCCAGTTGGGAGAGGAGCAGAGCCAGGCCGGTGCTCCCGAAGGCAGCAAGATGTTGCGAGCCACAGCTCCCTGCTGGTTCCCACCTGCATACCCATAAGCTAAGAAGGTGGCCGAGGAGGCGCCCCACGAGGCAAGCCGCCATTTGGGAGTGGAGCAGAGCCAGGTCGGTGTTCCCGAAGGCAGCAAGATGTTGCGAGCCACAGCTCCCTGCTGGTTCCCTCCTGCATACCCAGAAGCCAAGAAGGTGGCCGAGGAGGCGGCCCTCGAGGCTCCAGAATTCCCACTGCCCTCTCATCAGCCTGCCCAGAGCTTCGGGCTCTGCGTGCCCCAGATGCACAACCAGGCCTCAGCACTCGTGGACATCCGGGCGGAGCCCCAGAATAGGGGTCCGGCGGTGCCCCCAGCGTGGCCCAAGATGGCGACGGAGGCGTGGTACTTCCCCGCGCAGAGGGGGTCGGCCTGCTGCTTGCCAGCTGCCCCAAGGCTGACAGAGAGGCCCTGTGGAGTCCGCATCTCAGCCCCCAGGGAGAGGAAGAGGATCGCCCACTTTCCCAGCCCCTGCTTGGTCGCAGGTCGCACCGATGCCAAGAGAACCCGGGTGGCCGGCAGCAGCCAACGCTCCAATGGCTCCAGGGTCGGCACACAGCCACGGAAGACTGGTCGCAACAGACGGGGGAGGGCATGCAAGACCTCCACCACACTCAGCTCTAAGCGAATCGTCCGTCGTCCATCCTTACCGACTTGGAAGAAACCCATTATCCTCCGAAGGTCTCGCTGCCAAGTCCCCACCGTCATCCGCCGAGGCTATCTCCAACTCTTCACCAAAGAGTGTCTCAAGTTCTGCGCCTCCAAGCAGGAGGCCGGGGAGAAGGCGCTGAACGAGGAGAAGGTGGCCTACGACTGCAGCCCCAACAAGAACATGTACCTGAATGTGGTACTGAACACCCTCAAGAGACTGAAGGGCCTGACCCCCAGCTCCATGCCGGGCCTCAGCAGGGCCGCCCTGTACAGCCGCCTCCAGGAGTTCCTGCTCACCCAGGACCAGCTCAAGGAGAACGGCTACCCCTTCCCGCACCCCGAGCGGCCCGGAGGCGCCGTCCTCTTCACTGGCCAGGGGAAGGGGCCCGGCGACTCCTCCTGCAGGGTCTGCTGCCGTTGTGGCACCGACTACCTGGTGTCCTCCTCGGGCCGCTGTCTACGCGACCAGTTTTGTTATTATCACTGGGGGCGGGTCCGCTCCAGCCAAGTGGCTGGAGGCCGGGTTAGCCAGTACACCTGCTGTGCAGCTGCTCCTGGCTCAGTGGGCTGCCAGGTGGCGAAGCAGCACGTGCGGGACGGCCGCAAGGAGAGCCTCCATGGCTTCGTGAAGACCTTCAAGAAAGAGTTTTCCACAGACGCTTATCCAGGAATCTACGCCTTGGACTGTGAGATGTGCTACACCACGCATGGCCTGGAGCTGACCCGCGTCACCGTGGTGGACGCCGACATGCAAGTGGTGTACGACACCTTCGTCAAGCCCGACAACGAGATCGTGGACTACAACACCAGGTTTTCCGGAGTGACCGAGGCCGACGTCGCCAAGACGAGCGTCACGTTGCCCGAAGTCCAAGCCATCCTGCTGAGCTTTTTCAGCGCCCAAACCATCCTCATCGGGCACAGCCTGGAGAGCGATCTGCTGGCCCTCAAGCTGATCCACAGCACCGTGGTGGACACGGCCGTGCTCTTCCCGCACTACCTGGGTTTCCCCTACAAGCGTTCCCTCAGGAATCTCGCGGCCGACTACCTGGGACAGATCATCCAGGACAGCCAGGACGGCCACAACTCCAGCGAGGACGCAAACGCCTGCCTGCAGCTGGCGATGTGGAAGGTTCGACAGCGCGCCCAGATCCAGCCACGCCACCGGTCCGCCTCTCCCGCCGCCCTGGCCTGTCCTGAGCCCCAGGCCTCTTCCCAAACTGCCATCGATCCCGAGAGCTAGCCCTGTCCACCTCGCCGCAAAGCGAAAGAAACTGGAGCAGCCGGCGGCAGGAGAGGGCCAAAAGCCAAGACTAACCCCGACCCCGGACTCCCAGTCCCCCGCAGTCCCTGCCGCGGGCCGTCGTCCCTGTCCCCATCCCTCTGCCCCTCCCAGACCTCTGTCCTTCCACCAATGGGCTCCCCGAGGCCCCAGCCGCCACTCCCAGTCCCCGGAGACCCTGCCGCCGCCTCTGGCGCCTGTGCCCATCCCTCTGCCCCTCCCAGACTTCTGGCCTTCCACCACTAGCCTCCCCCAGCCCACCTGGACTTCCCCGGCCTCTGACAACAAGGCCAGCCCCCAGGCCCACCAGCCTCCTGATCGTCTTCGTTCTTGGGCCTCTTCCCCTTCTGTGGGGCTGTCTGAACCTCCCCTACCCCACCCGATTTTTCCCCCGCCCCCGGGGCAGGCGCAGAATAAATGTCTGTATGAAGTTAAAAATTAAAAATAAAAAAAAGCTAAAAACAACTGAAAGTCCTTTGCTTTTGAATGTGCGCTTACCTGGTTTTCTCTAGAGGCACCACTGTGAGGTGGCTCAAGCCCTTAGGCTCTGGAGTTAGACATCTGGGTTCCCATTCCAATTCCACCACTTACTAGCTTTGTCATATTGGACGCATAACTTTTTTGCGCTTCTACTTCTTGATCTTTCAAGTGTCATCAGAAGATAATTAGACACCCACACAATAGCAATGGGAGATTTTAACACCCCACCGTCAACATGAAACAGATCAACGAGACAGAAAGTTGAAAAGGATATCCAGGAACTGAACTTAGCTCTGCACCAAGCAGACCGAATAGACATCTACATTAACTCTCCACCCCAAATCAACAGAATATACATTCTTCTCAGCACCACATCACACTTATTCCAAAACTGACCACATAGTTGGAAGGAAAGCACTCCTCCGCAAATGCAAAAGAACAGAAATTACAACCAACTGTCTGTCAGACCACAGGGCAGTCAAACTGGACCTCAGGATGAAGAAACTCACTCAAAACCGCTCAACTACACGGAAACGGAGCAATCTGCTCCTGAGTGACTACTGGGTACATAGCGAAATGAAGACAGAATAAAGATGTTCTTTGAAACCAATGAGAACAAAGACACAACATACCAGAATCTCTGGGATACATTGAAAGCAGTGTGTAGAGGGAAACGTAGCATTAAATGCCCACAAGAGAAAGCAGGAAAGATCTAAAATGGACACCCTCACGTCCCAATTCAAAGAATCAGGGAAGCAAGAGCAAACACCATGCCTGAATCAGTCAGTCAACTTCCAACAGGGCTCCAAGAGAGAATGAACCACCATGCCTCTTTAAATCCACGTTTCTATTTGGAATCTTCAATGAGAGATGAGACACTAAGCAGCTAGTTTTGGTGGAATGGCTGATTTTGTCAATGTTTTCGGTGTGTGAGTGTGTGTGTGTGTGTATGTATAGATAACTAAATTAAACTGATAATCTGGATGCTTACATTTCCATTCATTTAATTTGTGTATGTGAGCCCACGCACACGTATATACACACACACTAACACTTCCAGAACACTGACTTAGTGAAGAACTGGATTTCCAGTGTGTCAGACAAATTTCAGAAAGCGCTGAAGAAGGGCATTTCTGATGGATTTCACCGTTCCTGGAATTTTACTTTCCTTTATAACTTAGAGTTCTTCTCTGGAGATTTAATAGATAAAAGTCTTTTGCAGTGTACGTTATTTCATTTTATTTTTATAATTTATTTAAATTGTCATTTTAAATTGACAAATAAAAATGATATATATTTATGGTGTACAACATGATGTTTCATATATGTATACATTGTGGAATGACACAAAAATCAAGCTAATTAACACATTCGTTTCCTCACATACTGATTTTATGGTGATGAGAACATGTTTCAAATCTACTCTGATAGCACATTTCAAGTATACAGTACATAGTTACCCACTGTCGTTGCCGTGCTGTTCAACATATCTCTAGAACTATTCGTATCTGAAATTTTGTATCATTAGACTAACATCTCCCAATCCCTCCCCGGCCCCTGCCTCGGGTAAGCAGCGTTCTGCTCTCTACGACTCTGAGTTCCACTTTTTTACATTGCACATAGAAGTGAGATCGTGCAGTATTTGTATTTCTGTGTTTGCTTTTTAAAACTTTATGATGTATTGATGTATTTTTTCAGACAGTGTCGGAGTCTGTCACCAAGGCTGGAGTACAGTGACACAAACACGGCTCACCACGGCCTCCACCTCCCGGGGTCAAGAGATCCTCCCACTTCAGCCTCCTGAGTAGCTAGGACTACAGGCGTCCAACACCACACCTGGCTAATTTTTGTATTTTTTGTAGAGATGGTTGATCTCCAACTCCGGGGCTCAACTCTTCCTCCTCCCTTCTCCTCCCAAAGTCCTGGGATTACAGGCCTGAGCCACTGTGTCTGGCCTTTGCTTTATTTCACACAGTAGAACATCCTCTAAGCTCATTCATGTTGCTAATGATAAGATTTCTTTCTTTTTCAAGGCTGAATAGGATTCTATTGGATATATGTACCTATATAGATAGATAGATAGATAGATATACATTTATTATTATTGTTTTGGGGGGGATATGGTTTCGCTCGTGTTCCCCAGGCTGGAGTGCAGTGGCATGATTTCGGCTCACTACAACCTCTGCCTCCCAGGCTGAAGTGATTCTCCTGCCTCAGCTGAGATTAAAGGCATGTCCCATCATGTGCGGCCAATTTTGTGTTTCTAGGAGAGATGGGTTTTCACCATGTTGGCCAGGCTGGTCTCGAACTCCAAAAATTCTACTTCAACTATTTATTGGATACAAATATTTATGTGTGAGAAACAAGATTTTCAAGAGTGAAAGATTTAAAAACGACTTAATTGTACATCAGTAAGAGGCTGGCTAACTAAATCAGAGTACGTTCATCCTTACAGGAGAATACTATGCAGCTAGAACAAAACCAAATGGAGGAAACTCTTCCAAATGGTAACTTGGAATGATGTTCAAGACTTATTGTAAAATAAGTTTACAGTAAGGTGTAAGGTACCTTATGGCAAAATTCTCTCAGAAATGTGTGTGTGGATTTCAAGTCATCCCAGTCCTAGAACATTGTGCTCTTTAGAGATGCCATACCTGTCTTTCCCTTTGTAATATCAAAGCAGTAATATCTTCTCTGGAGGCTTGTTGGGTGAATTGAATGGAAGAAAGTTAAGGAGGTAGCAGAACCATTGCTGTTTCCCCTCCATAGCCCTGCCACCCACTAAAGAAAGTTGGATGAGATTACTTAATGATTTCCCATTAAGTTGTATTTCCAAATATCATGATTACCATTTGAATGTAGTTGGTATGGAGCTTCGTGAGTGTGTGCTTCGTTTATTATGCATCACGTTCAGCTCCTTGTTATTTGCCTCCTAGTTATCATAGTAAAACTCTACTCCTCTACTCCGAGGAGCCCCTACCATCCGTATCGTCACTTTCCGGCCCAGCACTCTTCATGCTCGTTCGTTTAAAGTATTCTACATTGGGCAAATGAATCTTGGAAGGCAAAAGCTACTGAATTTAGCGAGTTTGTGGAGGCGTTCCCACCGATCAGCAAGGTGGAGTTCCACACACCCGATGACTGCACAACTCCTATAAGGCAGCAATATGCTGCAAACCCAGACGGCCACTCTTCTCACCCCTCGTCCCTTTGCTGTTCTGGATAATGAGGTCAATAGTCACCTAGGCAACTTGCAAAACTAACTGAAATGGAGAAAGGCCTTCCGGCTGGTGACTAGCCGAGGTCCACCTGGCCCCAATAAGCTGCTGAACAAGAAGGGCTGCCAGAAATTTCCCCCTAGGGAATTTGGTGGAGACGAAGACCTGCTCACTGGACAACGGTTCCTCCCAGGATACCCCCAAGCTGAAGAAGCGGGCTCTGAGCCACCCCCTTTCACCCTCCTTTTCCCCACCCTGGCCTGCTGAAGGTGCGCGTCAGGATGTGGACTACTGAGCCCTAAAGAAACAAGTCCTTCCACTTTGACCCCACGGAGGATTGCCTGTGCGGATCTTCAACGAGTCTACCAGTGTCTAGACACGGGAGCAGTTCTGTCTGGCACAGCAGCTCCCTCAAGGAAGACAAGAGTGAGGAGAAAGGAAACTCAAGTCTGACCATTCTGTCCTGGGAGACAAGAGGAGGATCTCATCTCTCATCTTTCCAAGCAAGGCAACGAGACTTTCTCTCATCTTTCCAAGCAAGGCAAGGAGACTTTTTCTCATGAGGAAACAAAAAGAAGTTGGAAGGAACGAAACCAGCCTGGAAGGTGAATTCCTAAGGATTGCCCATTGAAACTGACAAAATGGCCCTTGTTTGACGAGAGGAATGAGCAGAGCATTGATGTGGTCAAAAAGGACTCGAGTGAGACTTTCCCAGCACGTTTCTACCAAAGCTTTGTCTAAGTTTCGCAAAACACTCTCCTAATAAGCAGATGTTTGGCTCTTCAGAAAGTCAACATGCAAAATGCCTTGAGCGTCCCATAACACTGATGCCATGATGTTGCCTTTGGTCTGCCCTCCTTTTCCTTTGACTGGACCACTGCCATCTCTTGGTAGCCATCGCTTTGATGACGCTTTGTCTTCAGGATCATATTGGCAAAGCCATGTTCCAAATTCCGGTTACAATTTGTCAAAGAGGTGCCCCAGGATCGTGATCCCTCCTGTTGAAAATTTCCACTGATAGCTCTCGTCGTCACTGCAGCTGATCTGGGCACAATGGTTTTCACAGCCACTGCAGGATTCATCTTCCACATCTTCTCATCTCTTCTTGAAACAAGCCATACCTCCGTAAAGAGTTGATTTCTTTGGGCTAGTGTCCTTAGAAGCTTTTCTTCAAACATCAATGATTTCTTCATTCTTCCACCCAAGCTTCACCGTCAGTTGGATGTTTCCTCTTGCTGCAATTTTAGCGGAATTCAAGTTGCACTGATAGGAGGCCTTTTCAGTGGATGTCTCATCCTTCTTAGTGCCTCCAATGAGATCCAGTTCAGAAAGGTTGTAAGAAGTTAGTACATGTTTATTTTAGTGAAAACGAATTGAAATCCATGCATAGATTTCTCACCATGTACATTTTCTATGAACTTTCGGAAGACCCCCTGTACTGAATATTGCCCAAATCCTGGGAGAGAAGTGGATGCGGTCCACTTCCTGTCTTCAGTTTGCCCACAGTGGAGGAGTGCACAGAGCAGGGAAAGGCAGCCCCAGAGAGAGGCATGCCCTCCAGCATGCAGCAGACTGCTGGCCCAGTCCTGGCTCCATGGGTTGCTGTGTGGGCCCAGCAAGCTGACCAACCTCCCTGAACCTTAATTTAATCCTAGGTAGCCCAATTCCACTCGCTATTATAGGACTGCTGTGCAGGGACAGTCAATTAACTTAAGAAAAGGAACCTAGCTCCAAGGTTGGCAACCGGGAATTCCAGTTGATTCCATGGGCGGACCCCCTGAGGAATTCCCAAGCTGAAGTCTCGTGGAAGATGAGGTTCAGTGTGACTAGACTGAAGCACCAATCCAATGAAGGGGAAGTCCCACCCACTCTGCCCTGTGCCTGTATAAAGGTGAGGCGGGGCGGCCGCGCCACTCATTGAAGCCGCCAGTTGGGAGAGGAGCAGAGCCAGGCCGGTGCTCCCGAAGGCAGCAAGATGTTGCGAGCCACAGCTCCCTGCTGGTTCCCACCTGCATACCCAGAAGCTAAGAAGGTGGCCGAGGAGGCGGCCCACGAGGCAAGCCGCCATTTGGGAGAGGAGCAGAGCCAGGTCGGTGTTCCCGAAGGCAGCAAGATGTTGCGAGCCACAGCTCCCTGCTGGTTCCCACCTGCATGCCCAGAAGCCAAGAAGGTGGCCGAGGAGGCGGCCCTCGAGGCAAGCCGCCAGTTGGGAGAGGAGCAGAGCCAGGCCGGTGCTCCCGAAGGCAGCAAGATGTTGCGAGCCACAGCTCCCTGCTGGTTCCCACCTGCATACCCATAAGCTAAGAAGGTGGCCGAGGAGGCGCCCCACGAGGCAAGCCGCCATTTGGGAGTGGAGCAGAGCCAGGTCGGTGTTCCCGAAGGCAGCAAGATGTTGCGAGCCACAGCTCCCTGCTGGTTCCCTCCTGCATACCCAGAAGCCAAGAAGGTGGCCGAGGAGGCGGCCCTCGAGGCTCCAGAATTCCCACTGCCCTCTCATCAGCCTGCCCAGAGCTTCGGGCTCTGCGTGCCCCAGATGCACAACCAGGCCTCAGCACTCGTGGACATCCGGGCGGAGCCCCAGAATAGGGGTCCGGCGGTGCCCCCAGCGTGGCCCAAGATGGCGACGGAGGCGTGGTACTTCCCCGCGCAGAGGGGGTCGGCCTGCTGCTTGCCAGCTGCCCCAAGGCTGACAGAGAGGCCCTGTGGAGTCCGCATCTCAGCCCCCAGGGAGAGGAAGAGGATCGCCCACTTTCCCAGCCCCTGCTTGGTCGCAGGTCGCACCGATGCCAAGAGAACCCGGGTGGCCGGCAGCAGCCAACGCTCCAATGGCTCCAGGGTCGGCACACAGCCACGGAAGACTGGTCGCAACAGACGGGGGAGGGCATGCAAGACCTCCACCACACTCAGCTCTAAGCGAATCGTCCGTCGTCCATCCTTACCGACTTGGAAGAAACCCATTATCCTCCGAAGGTCTCGCTGCCAAGTCCCCACCGTCATCCGCCGAGGCTATCTCCAACTCTTCACCAAAGAGTGTCTCAAGTTCTGCGCCTCCAAGCAGGAGGCCGGGGAGAAGGCGCTGAACGAGGAGAAGGTGGCCTACGACTGCAGCCCCAACAAGAACATGTACCTGAATGTGGTACTGAACACCCTCAAGAGACTGAAGGGCCTGACCCCCAGCTCCATGCCGGGCCTCAGCAGGGCCGCCCTGTACAGCCGCCTCCAGGAGTTCCTGCTCACCCAGGACCAGCTCAAGGAGAACGGCTACCCCTTCCCGCACCCCGAGCGGCCCGGAGGCGCCGTCCTCTTCACTGGCCAGGGGAAGGGGCCCGGCGACTCCTCCTGCAGGGTCTGCTGCCGTTGTGGCACCGACTACCTGGTGTCCTCCTCGGGCCGCTGTCTACGCGACCAGTTTTGTTATTATCACTGGGGGCGGGTCCGCTCCAGCCAAGTGGCTGGAGGCCGGGTTAGCCAGTACACCTGCTGTGCAGCTGCTCCTGGCTCAGTGGGCTGCCAGGTGGCGAAGCAGCACGTGCGGGACGGCCGCAAGGAGAGCCTCCATGGCTTCGTGAAGACCTTCAAGAAAGAGTTTTCCACAGACGCTTATCCAGGAATCTACGCCTTGGACTGTGAGATGTGCTACACCACGCATGGCCTGGAGCTGACCCGCGTCACCGTGGTGGACGCCGACATGCAAGTGGTGTACGACACCTTCGTCAAGCCCGACAACGAGATCGTGGACTACAACACCAGGTTTTCCGGAGTGACCGAGGCCGACGTCGCCAAGACGAGCGTCACGTTGCCCGAAGTCCAAGCCATCCTGCTGAGCTTTTTCAGCGCCCAAACCATCCTCATCGGGCACAGCCTGGAGAGCGATCTGCTGGCCCTCAAGCTGATCCACAGCACCGTGGTGGACACGGCCGTGCTCTTCCCGCACTACCTGGGTTTCCCCTACAAGCGTTCCCTCAGGAATCTCGCGGCCGACTACCTGGGACAGATCATCCAGGACAGCCAGGACGGCCACAACTCCAGCGAGGACGCAAACGCCTGCCTGCAGCTGGCGATGTGGAAGGTTCAACAGCGCGCCCAGATCCAGCCACGCCACCGGTCCGCCTCTCCCGCCGCCCTGGCCTGTCCTGAGCCCCAGGCCTCTTCCCAAACTGCCATCGATCCCGAGAGCTAGCCCTGTCCACCTCGCCGCAAAGCGAAAGAAACTGGAGCAGCCGGCGGCAGGAGAGGGCCAAAAGCCAAGACTAACCCCGACCCCGGACTCCCAGTCCCCCGGAGTCCCTGCCGCGGGCCGTCGTCCCTGTCCCCATCCCTCTGCCCCTCCCAGACCTCTGTCCTTCCACCAATGGGCTCCCCGAGGCCCCAGCCGCCACTCCCAGTCCCCGGAGACCCTGCCGCCGCCTCTGGCGCCTGTGCCCATCCCTCTGCCCCTCCCAGACTTCTGGCCTTCCACCACTAGCCTCCCCCAGCCCACCTGGACTTCCCCGGCCTCTGACAACAAGGCCAGCCCCCAGGCCCACCAGCCTCCTGATCGTCTTCGTTCTTGGGCCTCTTCCCCTTCTGTGGGGCTGTCTGAACCTCCCCTACCCCACCCGATTTTTCCCCCGCCCCCGGGGCAGGTGCAGAATAAATGTCTGTATGAAGTTAAAAATTAAAAATAAAAAAAAGCTAAAAACAACTGAAAGTCCTTTGCTTTTGAATGTGCGCTTACCTGGTTTTCTCTAGAGGCACCACTGTGAGGTGGCTCAAGCCCTTAGGCTCTGGAGTTAGACATCTGGGTTCCCATTCCAATTCCACCACTTACTAGCTTTGTCATATTGGACGCATAACTTTTTTGCGCTTCTACTTCTTGATCTTTCAAGTGTCATCAGAAGATAATTAGACACCCACACAATAGCAATGGGAGATTTTAACACCCCACCGTCAACATGAAACAGATCAACGAGACAGAAAGTTGAAAAGGATATCCAGGAACTGAACTTAGCTCTGCACCAAGCAGACCGAATAGACATCTACATTAACTCTCCACCCCAAATCAACAGAATATACATTCTTCTCAGCACCACATCACACTTATTCCAAAACTGACCACATAGTTGGAAGGAAAGCACTCCTCCGCAAATGCAAAAGAACAGAAATTACAACCAACTGTCTGTCAGACCACAGGGCAGTCAAACTGGACCTCAGGATGAAGAAACTCACTCAAAACCGCTCAACTACACGGAAACGGAGCAATCTGCTCCTGAGTGACTACTGGGTACATAGCGAAATGAAGACAGAATAAAGATGTTCTTTGAAACCAATGAGAACAAAGACACAACATACCAGAATCTCTGGGATACATTGAAAGCAGTGTGTAGAGGGAAACGTAGCATTAAATGCCCACAAGAGAAAGCAGGAAAGATCTAAAATGGACACCCTCACGTCCCAATTCAAAGAATCAGGGAAGCAAGAGCAAACACCATGCCTGAATCAGTCAGTCAACTTCCAACAGGGCTCCAAGAGAGAATGAACCACCATGCCTCTTTAAATCCACGTTTCTATTTGGAATCTTCAATGAGAGATGAGACACTAAGCAGCTAGTTTTGGTGGAATGGCTGATTTTGTCAATGTTTTCGGTGTGTGAGTGTGTGTGTGTGTGTATGTATAGATAACTAAATTAAACTGATAATCTGGATGCTTACATTTCCATTCATTTAATTTGTGTATGTGAGCCCACGCACACGTATATACACACACACTAACACTTCCAGAACACTGACTTAGTGAAGAACTGGATTTCCAGTGTGTCAGACAAATTTCAGAAAGCGCTGAAGAAGGGCATTTCTGATGGATTTCACCGTTCCTGGAATTTTACTTTCCTTTATAACTTAGAGTTCTTCTCTGGAGATTTAATAGATAAAAGTCTTTTGCAGTGTACGTTATTTCATTTTATTTTTATAATTTATTTAAATTGTCATTTTAAATTGACAAATAAAAATGATATATATTTATGGTGTACAACATGATGTTTCATATATGTATACATTGTGGAATGACACAAAAATCAAGCTAATTAACACATTCGTTTCCTCACATACTGATTTTATGGTGATGAGAACATGTTTCAAATCTACTCTGATAGCACATTTCAAGTATACAGTACATAGTTACCCACTGTCGTTGCCGTGCTGTTCAACATATCTCTAGAACTATTCGTATCTGAAATTTTGTATCATTAGACTAACATCTCCCAATCCCTCCCCGGCCCCTGCCTCGGGTAAGCAGCGTTCTGCTCTCTACGACTCTGAGTTCCACTTTTTTACATTGCACATAGAAGTGAGATCGTGCAGTATTTGTATTTCTGTGTTTGCTTTTTAAAACTTTATGATGTATTGATGTATTTTTTCAGACAGTGTCGGAGTCTGTCACCAAGGCTGGAGTACAGTGACACAAACACGGCTCACCACGGCCTCCACCTCCCGGGGTCAAGAGATCCTCCCACTTCAGCCTCCTGAGTAGCTAGGACTACAGGCGTCCAACACCACACCTGGCTAATTTTTGTATTTTTTGTAGAGATGGTTGATCTCCAACTCCGGGGCTCAACTCTTCCTCCTCCCTTCTCCTCCCAAAGTCCTGGGATTACAGGCCTGAGCCACTGTGTCTGGCCTTTGCTTTATTTCACACAGTAGAACATCCTCTAAGCTCATTCATGTTGCTAATGATAAGATTTCTTTCTTTTTCAAGGCTGAATAGGATTCTATTGGATATATGTACCTATATAGATAGATAGATAGATAGATATACATTTATTATTATTGTTTTGGGGGGGATATGGTTTCGCTCGTGTTCCCCAGGCTGGAGTGCAGTGGCATGATTTCGGCTCACTACAACCTCTGCCTCCCAGGCTGAAGTGATTCTCCTGCCTCAGCTGAGATTAAAGGCATGTCCCATCATGTGCGGCCAATTTTGTGTTTCTAGGAGAGATGGGTTTTCACCATGTTGGCCAGGCTGGTCTCGAACTCCAAAAATTCTACTTCAACTATTTATTGGATACAAATATTTATGTGTGAGAAACAAGATTTTCAAGAGTGAAAGATTTAAAAACGACTTAATTGTACATCAGTAAGAGGCTGGCTAACTAAATCAGAGTACGTTCATCCTTACAGGAGAATACTATGCAGCTAGAACAAAACCAAATGGAGGAAACTCTTCCAAATGGTAACTTGGAATGATGTTCAAGACTTATTGTAAAATAAGTTTACAGTAAGGTGTAAGGTACCTTATGGCAAAATTCTCTCAGAAATGTGTGTGTGGATTTCAAGTCATCCCAGTCCTAGAACATTGTGCTCTTTAGAGATGCCATACCTGTCTTTCCCTTTGTAATATCAAAGCAGTAATATCTTCTCTGGAGGCTTGTTGGGTGAATTGAATGGAAGAAAGTTAAGGAGGTAGCAGAACCATTGCTGTTTCCCCTCCATAGCCCTGCCACCCACTAAAGAAAGTTGGATGAGATTACTTAATGATTTCCCATTAAGTTGTATTTCCAAATATCATGATTACCATTTGAATGTAGTTGGTATGGAGCTTCGTGAGTGTGTGCTTCGTTTATTATGCATCACGTTCAGCTCCTTGTTATTTGCCTCCTAGTTATCATAGTAAAACTCTACTCCTCTACTCCGAGGAGCCCCTACCATCCGTATCGTCACTTTCCGGCCCAGCACTCTTCATGCTCGTTCGTTTAAAGTATTCTACATTGGGCAAATGAATCTTGGAAGGCAAAAGCTACTGAATTTAGCGAGTTTGTGGAGGCGTTCCCACCGATCAGCAAGGTGGAGTTCCACACACCCGATGACTGCACAACTCCTATAAGGCAGCAATATGCTGCAAACCCAGACGGCCACTCTTCTCACCCCTCGTCCCTTTGCTGTTCTGGATAATGAGGTCAATAGTCACCTAGGCAACTTGCAAAACTAACTGAAATGGAGAAAGGCCTTCCGGCTGGTGACTAGCCGAGGTCCACCTGGCCCCAATAAGCTGCTGAACAAGAAGGGCTGCCAGAAATTTCCCCCTAGGGAATTTGGTGGAGACGAAGACCTGCTCACTGGACAACGGTTCCTCCCAGGATACCCCCAAGCTGAAGAAGCGGGCTCTGAGCCACCCCCTTTCACCCTCCTTTTCCCCACCCTGGCCTGCTGAAGGTGCGCGTCAGGATGTGGACTACTGAGCCCTAAAGAAACAAGTCCTTCCACTTTGACCCCACGGAGGATTGCCTGTGCGGATCTTCAACGAGTCTACCAGTGTCTAGACACGGGAGCAGTTCTGTCTGGCACAGCAGCTCCCTCAAGGAAGACAAGAGTGAGGAGAAAGGAAACTCAAGTCTGACCATTCTGTCCTGGGAGACAAGAGGAGGATCTCATCTCTCATCTTTCCAAGCAAGGCAACGAGACTTTCTCTCATCTTTCCAAGCAAGGCAAGGAGACTTTTTCTCATGAGGAAACAAAAAGAAGTTGGAAGGAACGAAACCAGCCTGGAAGGTGAATTCCTAAGGATTGCCCATTGAAACTGACAAAATGGCCCTTGTTTGACGAGAGGAATGAGCAGAGCATTGATGTGGTCAAAAAGGACTCGAGTGAGACTTTCCCAGCACGTTTCTACCAAAGCTTTGTCTAAGTTTCGCAAAACACTCTCCTAATAAGCAGATGTTTGGCTCTTCAGAAAGTCAACATGCAAAATGCCTTGAGCGTCCCATAACACTGATGCCATGATGTTGCCTTTGGTCTGCCCTCCTTTTCCTTTGACTGGACCACTGCCATCTCTTGGTAGCCATCGCTTTGATGACGCTTTGTCTTCAGGATCATATTGGCAAAGCCATGTTCCAAATTCCGGTTACAATTTGTCAAACAGGTGCCCCAGGATCGTGATCCCTCCTGTTGAAAATTTCCACTGATAGCTCTCGTCGTCACTGCAGCTGATCTGGGCACAATGGTTTTCACAGCCACTGCAGGATTCATCTTCCACATCTTCTCATCTCTTCTTGAAACAAGCCATACCTCCGTAAAGAGTTGATTTCTTTGGGCTAGTGTCCTTAGAAGCTTTTCTTCAAACATTAATGATTTCTTCATTCTTCCACCCAAGCTTCACCGTCTATTGGATGTTTGCTCTTGCTGCAATTTTAGCGGAATTCAAGTTGCACTGATAGGAGGCCTTTTCAGTGGATGTCTCATCCTTCTTAGTGCCTCCAATGAGATCCAGTTCAGAAAGGTTGTAAGAAGTTAGTACATGTTTATTTTAGTGAAAACGAATTGAAATCCATGCATAGATTTCTCACCATGTACATTTTCTATGAACTTTCGGAAGACCCCCTGTACTGAATATTGCCCAAATCCTGGGAGAGAAGTGGATGCGGTCCACTTCCTGTCTTCAGTTTGCCCACAGTGGAGGAGTGCACAGAGCAGGGAAAGGCAGCCCCAGAGAGAGGCATGCCCTCCAGCATGCAGCAGACTGCTGGCCCAGTCCTGGCTCCATGGGTTGCTGTGTGGGCCCAGCAAGCTGACCAACCTCCCTGAACCTTAATTTAATCCTAGGTAGCCCAATTCCACTCGCTATTATAGGACTGCTGTGCAGGGACAGTCAATTAACTTAAGAAAAGGAACCTAGCTCCAAGGTTGGCAACCGGGAATTCCAGTTGATTCCATGGGCGGACCCCCTGAGGAATTCCCAAGCTGAAGTCTCGTGGAAGATGAGGTTCAGTGTGACTAGACTGAAGCACCAATCCAATGAAGGGGAAGTCCCACCCACTCTGCCCTGTGCCTGTATAAAGGTGAGGCGGGGCGGCCGCGCCACTCATTGAAGCCGCCAGTTGGGAGAGGAGCAGAGCCAGGCCGGTGCTCCCGAAGGCAGCAAGATGTTGCGAGCCACAGCTCCCTGCTGGTTCCCACCTGCATACCCAGAAGCTAAGAAGGTGGCCGATGAGGCGCCCCACGAGGCAAGCCGCCATTTGGGAGTGGAGCAGAGCCAGGTCGGTGTTCCCGAAGGCAGCAATATGCTGCGAGCCACAGCTCCCTGCTGGTTCCCTCCTGCATACCCAGAAGCCAAGAAGGTTGCCGAGGAGGCGGCCCTCGAGGCTCCAGAATTCCCACTGCCCTCTCATCTGCCTGCCCAGAGCTTCGGGCTCTGCGTGCCCCAGATGCACAACCAGGCCTCAGCACTCGTGGACATCCGGGCGGAGCCCCAGAATAGGGGTCCGGCGGTGCCCCCAGCGTGGCCCAAGATGGCGACGGAGGCGTGGTACTTCCCCGCGCAGAGGGGGTCGGCCTGCTGCTTGCCAGCCGCCCCAAGGCTGACAGAGAGGCCCTGTGGAGTCCGCATCTCAGCCCCCAGGGAGAGGAAGAGGATCGCCCACTTTCCCAGCCCCTGCTTGGTCGCAGGTCGCACCGATGCCAAGAGAACCCGGGTGGCCGGCAGCAGCCAACGCTCCAATGGCTCCAGGGTCGGCACACAGCCACGAAGACTGGTCGCAACAGACGGGGGAGGGCATGCAAGACCTCCACTACACTCAGCTCTAAGCGAATCGTCCGTGGTCCATCCTTACCGACTTGGAAGAAACCCATTATCCTCCGAAGGTCTCGCTGCCAAGTCCCCACCGTCATCCGCCAAGGCTATCTCCAACTGTTCACCAAAGAGTGTCTCAAGTTCTGCGCCTCCAAGCAGGAGGCCGGGGAGAAGGCGCTGAACGAGGAGAAGGTGGCCTACGACTGCAGCGCCAACAAGAACATGTACCTGAATGTGGTCCTGAACACCCTCAAGAGACTGAAGGGCCTGACCCCCAGCTCCATGCCGGGCCTCAGCAGGGCCGCCCTGTACAGCCGCCTCCAGGAGTTCCTGCTCACCCAGGACCAGCTCAAGGAGAACGGCTACACCTTCCCGCACCCCGAGCGGCCCGGAGGCGCCGTCCTCTTCACTGGCCAGGGGAAGGGGCCCGGCGACTCCTCCTGCAGGGTCTGCTGCCGTTGTGGCACCGACTACCTGGTGTCCTCCTCGGGCCGCTGTCTACGCGACCAGTTGTGTTATTATCACTGGGGGCGGGTCCGCTCCAGCCAAGTGGCTGGAGGCCGGGTTAGCCAGTACACCTGCTGTGCAGCTGCTCCTGGCTCGGTGGGCTGCCAGGTGGCAAAGCAGCACGTGCGGGACGGCCGCAAGGAGAGCCTCCATGGCTTCGTGAAGACCTTCAAGAAAGAGTTTTCCACAGACGCTTATCCAGGAATCTACGCCTTGGACTGTGAGATGTGCTACACCACGCATGGCCTGGAGCTGACCCGCGTCACCGTGGTGGACGCCGACATGCAAGTGGTGTACGACACCTTCGTCAAGCCCGACAACGAGATCGTGGACTACAACACCAGGTTTTCCGGAGTGACCGAGGCCGACGTCGCCAAGACGAGCGTCACGTTGCCCGAAGTCCAAGCCATCCTGCTGAGCTTTTTCAGCGCCCAAACCATCCTCATCGGGCACAGCCTGGAGAGCGATCTGCTGGCCCTCAAGCTGATCCACAGCACCGTGGTGGACACGGCCGTGCTCTTCCCGCACTACCTGGGTTTCCCCTACAAGCGTTCCCTCAGGAATCTCGCGGCCGACTACCTGGGACAGATCATCCAGGACAGCCAGGACGGCCACAACTCCAGCGAGGACGCAAACGCCTGCTTGCAGCTGGCGATGTGGAAGGTTCGACAGCGCGCCCAGATCCAGCCACGCCACCGGTCCGCCTCTCCCGCCGCCCTGGCCTGTCCTGAGCCCCAGGCCTCTTCCCAAACTGCCATCGATCCCGAGAGCTAGCCCTGTCCAGCTCGCCGCAAAGCGAAAGAAACTGGAGCAGCCGGCGGCAGGAGAGGGCCAAAAGCCAAGACTAACCCCGACCCCGGACTCCCAGTCCCCCGGAGTCCCTGCCGCGGGCCGTCGTCCCTGTCCCCATCCCTCTGCCCCTCCCAGACCTCTGTCCTTCCACCAATGGGCTCCCCGAGGCCCCAGCCGCCACTCCCAGTCCCCGGAGACCCTGCCGCCGCCCCTGGCGCCTGTGCCCATCCCTCTGCCCCTCCCAGACCTCTGGCCTTCCACCACTAGCCTCCCCCAGCCAACCTGAACTTCCCCGGCCTCTGACAACAAGGCCAGCCCCCAGGCCCACCAGCCTCCTGATCGTCTTCGTTCTTGGGCCTCTTCCCCTTCTGTGGGGCTGTCTGTACCTCCCTTCCCCCACCCGATTTTTCCCCTGCCCCCGGGGCAGGCGCAGAATAAATGTCTGTATGAAGTTAAAAATTAAAAATAAAAAAAAAGCTAAAAACAACTGAAAGTCCTTTGCTTTTGAATGTGCGCTTACCTGGTTTTCTCTAGAGGCACCACTGTGAGGTGGCTCAAGCGCTTAGGCTCTGGAGTTAGACATCTGGGTTCCCATTCCAATTCCACCACTTACTAGCTTTGTCATATTGGACGCATAACTTTTTTGCGCTTCTACTTCTTGATCTTTCAAGTGTCATCAGAAGATAATTAGACACCCACACAATAGCAATGGGAGATTTTAACACCCCACCGTCAACATGAAACAGATCAACGAGACAGAAAGTTGAAAAGGATATCCAGGAACTGAACTTAGCTCTGCACCAAGCAGACCGAATAGACATCTACATTAACTCTCCACCCCAAATCAACAGAATATACATTCTTCTCAGCACCACATCACACTTATTCCAAAACTGACCACACAGTTGGAAGGAAAGCACTCCTCCGCAAATGCAAAAGAACAGAAATTACAACCAACTGTCTCTCAGACCACAGGGCAGTCAAACTGGACCTCAGGATGAAGAAACTCACTCAAAACCGCTCAACTACACGGAAACGGAGCAATCTGCTCCTGAGTGACTACTGGGTACATAGCGAAATGAAGACAGAATAAAGATGTTCTTTGAAACCAATGAGAACAAAGACACAACATACCAGAATCTCTGGGATACATTGAAAGCAGTGTGTAGAGGGAAACGTAGCATTAAATGCCCACAAGAGAAAGCAGGAAAGATCTAAAATGGACACCCTCACGTCCCAATTCAAAGAATCAGGGAAGCAAGAGCAAACACCATGCCTGAATCAGTCAGTCAACTTCCAACAGGGCTCCAAGAGAGAATGAACCACCATGCCTCTTTAAATCCACGTTTCTATTTGGAATCTTCAATGAGAGATGAGACACTAAGCAGCTAGTTTTGGTGGAATGGCTGATTTTGTCAATGTTTTCGGTGTGTGAGTGTGTGTGTGTGTGTATGTATAGATAACTAAATTAAACTGATAATCTGGATGCTTACATTTCCATTCATTTAATTTGTGTATGTGAGCCCACGCACATGTATATACACACACACTAACACTTCCAGAACACTGACTTAGTGAAGAACTGGATTTCCAGTGTGTCAGACAAATTTCAGAAAGCGCTGAAGAAGGGCATTTCTGATGGATTTCACCGTTCCTGGAATTTTACTTTCCTTTATAACTTAGAGTTCTTCTCTGGAGATTTAATAGATAAAAGTCTTTTGCAGTGTACGTTATTTCATTTTATTTTTATAATTTATTTAAATTGTCATTTTAAATTGACAAATAAAAATGATATATATTTATGGTGTACAACATGATGTTTTATATATGTATACATTGTGGAATGACACAAAAATCAAGCTAATTAACACATTCGTTTCCTCACATACTGATTTTATGGTGATGAGAACATGTTTCAAATCTACTCTGATAGCACATTTCAAGTATACAGTACATAGTTACCCACTGTCGTTGCCGTGCTGTTCAACATATCTCTAGAACTATTCGTATCTGAAATTTTGTATCATTAGACTAACATCTCCCAATCCCTCCCCGGCCCCTGCCTCGGGTAAGCAGCGTTCTGCTCTCTACGACTCTGAGTTCCACTTTTTTACATTGCACATAGAAGTGAGATCGTGCAGTATTTGTATTTCTGTGTTTGCTTTTTAAAACTTTATGATGTATTGATGTATTTTTTCAGACAGTGTCGGAGTCTGTCACCAAGGCTGGAGTACAGTGACACAAACACGGCTCACCACGGCCTCCACCTCCCGGGGTCAAGAGATCCCCCCACTTCAGCCTCCTGAGTAGCTAGGACTACAGGCGTCCAACACCACACCTGGCTAATTTTTGTATTTTTTGTAGAGATGGTTGATCTCCAACTCCTGGGCTCAACTCTTCCTCCTCCCTTCTCCTCCCAAAGTCCTGGGATTACAGGCCTGAGCCACTGTGTCTGGCCTTTGCTTTATTTCACACAGTAGAACATCCTCTAAGCTCATTCATGTTGCTAATGATAAGATTTCTTTCTTTTTCAAGGCTGAATAGGATTCTATTGGATATATGTACCTATATAGATAGATAGATAGATAGATATACATTTATTATTATTGTTTTGGGGGGGATATGGTTTCGCTCGTGTTCCCCAGGCTGGAGTGCAGTGGCATGATTTCGGCTCACTACAACCTCTGCCTCCCAGGCTGAAGTGATTCTCCTGCCTCAGCTGAGATTAAAGGCATGTCCCATCATGTGCGGCCAATTTTGTGTTTCTAGGAGAGATGGGTTTTCACCATGTTGGCCAGGCTGGTCTCGAACTCCAACAATTCTACTTCAACTATTTATTGGATACAAATATTTATGTGTGAGAAACAAGATTTTCAAGAGTGAAAGATTTAAAAACGACTTAATTGTACATCAGTAAGAGGCTGGCTAACTAAATCAGAGTACGTTCATCCTTACAGAAGAATACTATGCAGCTAGAACAAAACCAAATGGAGGAAACTCTTCCAAATGGTAACTTGGAATGATGTTCAAGACTTATTGTAAAATAAGTTTACAGTAAGGTGTAAGGTACCTTATGGCAAAATTCTCTCAGAAATGTGTGTGTGGATTTCAAGTCATCCCAGTCCTAGAACATTGTGCTCTTTAGAGATGCCATACCTGTCTTTCCCTTTGTAATATCAAAGCAGTAATATCTTCTCTGGAGGCTTGTTGGGTGAATTGAATGGAAGAAAGTTAAGGAGGTAGCAGAACCATTGCTGTTTCCCCTCCATAGCCCTGCCACCCACTAAAGAAAGTTGGATGAGATTACTTAATGATTTCCCATTAAGTTGTATTTCCAAATATCATGATTACCATTTGAATGTAGTTGGTATGGAGCTTCGTGAGTGTGTGCTTCGTTTATTATGCATCACGTTCAGCTCCTTGTTATTTGCCTCCTAGTTATCATAGTAAAACTCTACTCCTCTACTCCGAGGAGCCCCTACCATCCGTATCGTCACTTTCCGGCCCAGCACTCTTCATGCTCGTTCGTTTAAAGTATTCTACATTGGGGAAATGAATCTTGGAAGGCAAAAGCTACTGAATTTAGCGAGTTTGTGGAGGCGTTCCCACCGATCAGCAAGGTGGAGTTCCACACACCCGATGACTGCACAACTCCTCTAAGGCAGCAATATGCTGCAAACCCAGACGGCCACTCTTCTCACCCCTCGTCCCTTTGCTGTTCTGGATAATGAGGTCAATAGTCACCTAGGCAACTTGCAAAACTAACTGAAATGGAGAAAGGCCTTCCGGCTGGTGACTAGCCGAGGTCCACCTGGCCCCAATAAGCTGCTGAACAAGAAGGGCTGCCAGAAATTTCCCCCTAGGGAATTTGGTGGAGACGAAGACCTGCTCACTGGACAACGGTTCCTCCCAGGATACCCCCAAGCTGAAGAAGCGGGCTCTGAGCCACCCCCTTTCACCCTCCTTTTCCCCACCCTGGCCTGCTGAAGGTGCGCGTCAGGATGTGGACTACTGAGCCCTAAAGAAACAAGTCCTTCCACTTTGACCCCACGGAGGATTGCCTGTGTGGATCTTCAACGAGTCTACCAGTGTCTAGACACGGGAGCAGTTCTGTCTGGCACAGCAGCTCCCTCAAGGAAGACAAGAGTGAGGAGAAAGGAAACTCAAGTCTGACCATTCTGTCCTGGGAGACAAGAGGAGGATCTCATCTCTCATCTTTCCAAGCAAGGCAACGAGACTTTCTCTCATCTTTCCAAGCAAGGCAAGGAGACTTTTTCTCATGAGGAAACAAAAAGAAGTTGGAAGGAACGAAACCAGCCTGGAAGGTGAACTCCTAAGGATTGCCCATTGAAACTGACAAAATGGCCCTTGTTTGACGAGAGGAATGAGCAGAGCATTGATGTGGTCAAAAAGGACTCGAGTGAGACTTTCCCAGCATGTTTCTACCAAAGCTTTGTCTAAGTTTCGCAAAACACTCTCCTAATAAGCAGATGTTTGGCTCTTCAGAAAGTCAACATGCAAAATGCCTTGAGCGTCCCATAACACTGATGCCATGATGTTGCCTTTGGTCTGCCCTCCTTTTCCTTTGACTGGACCACTGCCATCTCTTGGTAGCCATCGCTTTGATGACGCTTTGTCTTCAGGATCATATTGGCAAAGCCATGTTCCAAATTCCGGTTACAATTTGTCAAAGAGGTGCCCCAGGATCGTGATCCCTCCTGTTGAAAATTTCCACTGATAGCTCTCGTCGTCACTGCAGCTGATCTGGGCACAATGGTTTTCACAGCCACTGCAGGATTCATCTTCCACATCTTCTCATCTCTTCTTGAAACAAGCCATACCTCCGTAAAGAGTTGATTTCTTTGGGCTAGTGTCCTTAGAAGCTTTTCTTCAAACATCAATGATTTCTTCATTCTTCCACCCAAGCTTCACCGTCAGTTGGATGTTTCCTCTTGCTGCAATTTTAGCGGAATTCAAGTTGCACTGATAGGAGGCCTTTTCAGTGGATGTCTCATCCTTCTTAGTGCCTCCAATGAGATCCAGTTCAGAAAGGTTGTAAGAAGTTAGTACATGTTTATTTTAGTGAAAACGAATTGAAATCCATGCATAGATTTCTCACCATGTACATTTTCTATGAACTTTCGGAAGACCCCCTGTACTGAATATTGCCCAAATCCTGGGAGAGAAGTGGATGCGGTCCACTTCCTGTCTTCAGTTTGCCCACAGTGGAGGAGTGCACAGAGCAGGGAAAGGCAGCCCCAGAGAGAGGCATGCCCTCCAGCATGCAGCAGACTGCTGGCCCAGTCCTGGCTCCATGGGTTGCTGTGTGGGCCCAGCAAGCTGACCAACCTCCCTGAACCTTAATTTAATTCTAGGTAGCCCAATTCCACTCGCTATTATAGGACTGCTGTGCAGGGACAGTCAATTAACTTAAGTAAAGGAACCTAGCTCCAAGGTTGGCAACCGGGAATTCCAGTTGATTCCATGGGCGGACCCCCTGAGGAATTCCCAAGCTGAAGTCTCGTGGAAGATGAGGTTCAGTGTGACTAGACTGAAGCACCAATCCAATGAAGGGGAAGTCCCACCCACTCTGCCCTGTGCCTGTATAAAGGTGAGGCGGGGCGGCCGCGCCACTCATTGAAGCCGCCAGTTGGGAGAGGAGCAGAGCCAGGCCGGTGCTCCCGAAGGCAGCAAGATGTTGCGAGCCACAGCTCCCTGCTGGTTCCCACCTGCATACCCAGAAGCTAAGAAGGTGGCCGAGGAGGCGGCCCACGAGGCAAGCCACCATTTGGGAGAGGAGCAGAGCCAGGTCGGTGTTCCCGAAGGCAGCAAGATGTTGCGAGCCACAGCTCCCTGCTGGTTCCCACCTGCATGCCCAGAAGCCAAGAAGGTGGCCGAGGAGGCGGCCCTCGAGGCAAGCCGCCAGTTGGGAGAGGAGCAGAGCCAGGCCGGTGCTCCCGAAGGCAGCAAGATGTTGCGAGCCACAGCTCCCTGCTGGTTCCCACCTGCATACCCAGAAGCTAAGAAGGTGGCCGAGGAGGCGCCCCACGAGGCAAGCCGCCATTTGGGGGTGGAGCAGAGCCAGGTCGGTGTTCCCGAAGGCAGCAATATGCTGCGAGCCACAGCTCCCTGCTGGTTCCCTCCTGCATACCCAGAAGCCAAGAAGGTGGCCGAGGAGGCGGCCCTCGAGGCTCCAGAATTCCCACTGCCCTCTCATCAGCCTGCCCAGAGCTTCGGGCTCTGCGTGCCCCAGATGCACAACCAGGCCTCAGCACTCGTGGACATCCGGGCGGAGCCCCAGAATAGGGGTCCGGCGGTGCCCCCAGCGTGGCCCAAGATGGCGACGGAGGCGTGGTACTTCCCCGCGCAGAGGGGGTCGGCCTGCTGCTTGCCAGCCGCCCCAAGGCTGACAGAGAGGCCCTGTGGAGTCCGCATCTCAGCTCCCAGGGAGAGGAAGAGGATCGCCCACTTTCCCAGCCCCTGCTTGGTCGCAGGTCGCACCGATGCCAAGAGAACCCGGGTGGCCGGCAGCAGCCAACGCTCCAATGGCTCCAGGGTCGGCACACAGCCACGGAAGACTGGTCGCAACAGACGGGGGAGGGCATGCAAGACCTCCACTACACTCAGCTCTAAGCGAATCGTCCGTGGTCCATCCTTACCGACTTGGAAGAAACCCATTATCCTCCGAAGGTCTCGCTGCCAAGTCCCCACCGTCATCCGCCGAGGCTATCTCCAACTGTTCACCAAAGAGTGTCTCAAGTTCTGCGCCTCCAAGCAGGAGGCCGGGGAGAAGGCGCTGAACGAGGAGAAGGTGGCCTACGACTGCAGCCCCAACAAGAACATGTACCTGAATGTGGTCCTGAACACCCTCAAGAGACTGAAGGGCCTGACCCCCAGCTCCATGCCGGGCCTCAGCAGGGCCGCCCTGTACAGCCGCCTCCAGGAGTTCCTGCTCACCCAGGACCAGCTCAAGGAGAACGGCTACCCCTTCCCGCACCCCGAGCGGCCCGGAGGCGCCGTCCTCTTCACTGGCCAGGGGAAGGGGCCCGGCGACTCCTCCTGCAGGGTCTGCTGCCGTTGTGGCACCGACTACCTGGTGTCCTCCTCGGGCCGCTGTCTACGCGACCAGTTGTGTTATTATCACTGGGGGCGGGTCCGCTCCAGCCAAGTGGCTGCAGGCCGGGTTAGCCAGTACACCTGCTGTGCAGCTGCTCCTGGCTCAGTGGGCTGCCAGGTGGCAAAGCAGCACGTGCGGGACGGCCGCAAGGAGAGCCTCCATGGCTTCGTGAAGACCTTCAAGAAAGAGTTTTCCACAGACGCTTATCCAGGAATCTACGCCTTGGACTGTGAGATGTGCTACACCACGCATGGCCTGGAGCTGACCCGCGTCACCGTGGTGGACGCCGACATGCAAGTGGTGTACGACACCTTCGTCAAGCCCGACAACGAGATCGTGGACTACAACACCAGGTTTTCCGGAGTGACCGAGGCCGACGTCGCCAAGACGAGCGTCACGTTGCCCGAAGTCCAAGCCATCCTGCTGACCTTTTTCAGCGCCCAAACCATCCTCATCGGGCACAGCCTGGAGAGCGATCTGCTGGCCCTCAAGCTGATCCACAGCACCGTGGTGGACACGGCCGTGCTCTTCCCGCACTACCTGGGTTTCCCCTACAAGCGTTCCCTCAGGAATCTCGCGGCCGACTACCTGGGACAGATCATCCAGGACAGCCAGGACGGCCACAACTCCAGCGAGGACGCAAACGCCTGCCTGCAGCTGGCGATGTGGAAGGTTCGACAGCGCGCCCAGATCCAGCCACGCCACCGGTCCGCCTCTCCCGCCGCCCTGGCCTGTCCTGAGCCCCAGGCCTCTTCCCAAACTGCCATCGATCCCGAGAGCTAGCCCTGTCCACCTCGCCGCAAAGCGAAAGAAACTGGAGCAGCCGGCGGCAGGAGAGGGCCAAAAGCCAAGACTAACCCCGACCCCGGACTCCCAGTCCCCCAGAGTCCCTGCCGCGGGCCGTCGTCCCTGTCCCCATCCCTCTGCCCCTCCCAGACCTCTGTCCTTCCACCAATGGGCTCCCCGAGGCCCCAGCCGCCACTCCCAGTCCCCGGAGACCCTGCCGCCGCCCCTGGCGCCTGTGCCCATCCCTCTGCCCCTCCCAGACCTCTGGCCTTCCACCACTAGCCTCCCCCAGCCCACCTGAACTTCCCCGGCCTCTGACAACAAGGCCAGCCCCCAGGCCCACCAGCCTCCTGATCGTCTTCGTTCTTGGGCCTCTTCCCCTTCTGTGGGGCTGTCTGAACCTCCCTTCCCCCACCCGATTTTTCCCCTGCCCCCGGGGCAGGCGCAGAATAAATGTCTGTATGAAGTTAAAAATTAAAAATAAAAAAAAAGCTAAAAACAACTGAAAGTCCTTTGCTTTTGAATGTGCGCTTACCTGGTTTTCTCTAGAGGCACCACTGTGAGGTGGCTCAAGCGCTTAGGCTCTGGAGTTAGACATCTGGGTTCCCATTCCAATTCCACCACTTACTAGCTTTGTCATATTGGACGCATAACTTTTTTGCGCTTCTACTTCTTGATCTTTCAAGTGTCATCAGAAGATAATTAGACACCCACACAATAGCAATGGGAGATTTTAACACCCCACCGTCAACATGAAACAGATCAACGAGACAGAAAGTTGAAAAGGATATCCAGGAACTGAACTTAGCTCTGCACCAAGCAGACCGAATAGACATCTACATTAACTCTCCACCCCAAATCAACAGAATATACATTCTTCTCAGCACCACATCACACTTATTCCAAAACTGACCACATAGTTGGAAGGAAAGCACTCCTCCGCAAATGCAAAAGAACAGAAATTACAACCAACTGTCTCTCAGACCACAGGGCAGTCAAACTGGACCTCAGGATGAAGAAACTCACTCAAAACCGCTCAACTACACGGAAACGGAGCAATCTGCTCCTGAGTGACTACTGGGTACATAGCGAAATGAAGACAGAATAAAGATGTTCTTTGAAACCAATGAGAACAAAGACACAACATACCAGAATCTCTGGGATACATTGAAAGCAGTGTGTAGAGGGAAACGTAGCATTAAATGCCCACAAGAGAAAGCAGGAAAGATCTAAAATGGACACCCTCACGTCCCAATTCAAAGAATCAGGGAAGCAAGAGCAAACACCATGCCTGAATCAGTCAGTCAACTTCCAACAGGGCTCCAAGAGAGAATGAACCACCATGCCTCTTTAAATCCACGTTTCTATTTGGAATCTTCAATGAGAGATGAGACACTAAGCAGCTAGTTTTGGTGGAATGGCTGATTTTGTCAATGTTTTCGGTGTGTGAGTGTGTGTGTGTGTGTATGTATAGATAACTAAATTAAACAGATAATCTGGATGCTTACATTTCCATTCATTTAATTTGTGTATGTGAGCCCACGCACACGTATATACACACACACTAACACTTCCAGAACACTGACTTAGTGAAGAACTGGATTTCCAGTGTGTCAGACAAATTTCAGAAAGCGCTGAAGAAGGGCATTTCTGATGGATTTCACCGTTCCTGGAATTTTACTTTCCTTTATAACTTAGAGTTCTTCTCTGGAGATTTAATAGATAAAAGTCTTTTGCAGTGTACGTTATTTCATTGTATTTTTATAATTTATTTCAATTGTCATTTTAAATTGACAAATAAAAATGATATATATTTATGGTGTACAACATGATGTTTCATATATGTATACATTGTGGAATGACACAAAAATCAAGCTAATTAACACATTCGTTTCCTCACATACTGATTTTATGGTGATGAGAACATGTTTCAAATCTACTCTGATAGCACATTTCAAGTATACAGTACATAGTTACCCACTGTCGTTGCCGTGCTGTTCAACATATCTCTAGAACTATTCGTATCTGAAATTTTGTATCATTAGACTAACATCTCCCAATCCCTCCCCGGCCCCTGCCTCGGGTAAGCAGCATTCTGCTCTCTACGACTCTGAGTTCCACTTTTTTACATTGCACATAGAAGTGAGATCGTGCAGTATTTGTATTTCTGTGTTTGCTTTTTAAAACTTTATGATGTATTGATGTATTTTTTCAGACAGTGTCGGAGTCTGTCACCAAGGCTGGAGTACAGTGACACAAACACGGCTCACCACGGCCTCCACCTCCCGGGGTCAAGAGATCCTCCCACTTCAGCCTCCTGAGTAGCTAGGACTACAGGCGTCCAACACCACACCTGGCTAATTTTTGTATTTTTTGTAGAGATGGTTGATCTCCAACTCCTGGGCTCAACTCTTCCTCCTCCCTTCTCCTCCCAAAGTCCTGGGATTACAGGCCTGAGCCACTGTGTCTGGCCTTTGCTTTATTTCACACAGTAGAACATCCTCTAAGCTCATTCATGTTGCTAATGATAAGATTTCTTTCTTTTTCAAGGCTGAATAGGATTCTATTGGATATATGTACCTATATAGATAGATAGATAGATAGATATACATTTATTATTATTGTTTTGGGGGGGATATGGTTTCGCTCGTGTTCCCCAGGCTGGAGTACAGTGGCATGATTTCGGCTCACTACAACCTCTGCCTCCCAGGCTGAAGTGATTCTCCTGCCTCAGCTGAGATTAAAGGCATGTCCCATCATGTGCGGCCAATTTTGTGTTTCTAGGAGAGATGGGTTTTCACCATGTTGGCCAGGCTGGTCTCGAACTCCAACAATTCTACTTCAACTATTTATTGGATACAAATATTTATGTGTGAGAAACAAGATTTTCAAGAGTGAAAGATTTAAAAACGACTTAATTGTACATCAGTAAGAGGCTGGCTAACTAAATCAGAGTACGTTCATCCTTACAGAAGAATACTATGCAGCTAGAACAAAACCAAATGGAGGAAACTCTTCCAAATGGTAACTTGGAATGATGTTCAAGACTTATTGTAAAATAAGTTTACAGTAAGGTGTAAGGTCCCTTATGGCAAAATTCTCTCAGAAATGTGTGTGTGGATTTCAAGTCATCCCAGTCCTAGAACATTGTGCTCTTTAGAGATGCCATACCTGTCTTTCCCTTTGTAATATCAAAGCAGTAATATCTTCTCTGGAGGCTTGTTGGGTGAATTGAATGGAAGAAAGTTAAGGAGGTAGCAGAACCATTGCTGTTTCCCCTCCATAGCCCTGCCACCCACTAAAGAAAGTTGGATGAGATTACTTAATGATTTCCCATTAAGTTGTATTTCCAAATATCATGATTACCATTTGAATGTAGTTGGTATGGAGCTTCGTGAGTGTGTGCTTCGTTTATTATGCATCACGTTCAGCTCCTTGTTATTTGCCTCCTAGTTATCATAGTAAAACTCTACTCCTCTACTCCGAGGAGCCCCTACCATCCGTATCGTCACTTTCCGGCCCAGCACTCTTCATGCTCGTTCGTTTAAAGTATTCTACATTGGGCAAATGAATCTTGGAAGGCAAAAGCTACTGAATTTAGCGAGTTTGTGGAGGCGTTCCCACCGATCAGCAAGGTGGAGTTCCACACACCCGATGACTGCACAACTCCTATAAGGCAGCAATATGCTGCAAACCCAGACGGCCACTCTTCTCACCCCTCGTCCCTTTGCTGTTCTGGATAATGAGGTCAATAGTCACCTAGGCAACTTGCAAAACTAACTGAAATGGAGAAAGGCCTTCCGGCTGGTGACTAGCCGAGGTCCACCTGGCCCCAATAAGCTGCTGAACAAGAAGGGCTGCCAGAAATTTCCCCCTAGGGAATTTGGTGGAGACGAAGACCTGCTCACTGGACAACGGTTCCTCCCAGGATACCCCCAAGCTGAAGAAGCGGGCTCTGAGCCACCCCCTTTCACCCTCCTTTTCCCCACCCTGGCCTGGTGAAGGTGCGCGTCAGGATGTGGACTACTGAGCCCTAAAGAAACAAGTCCTTCCACTTTGACCCCACGGAGGATTGCCTGTGCGGATCTTCAACGAGTCTACCAGTGTCTGGACACGGGAGCAGTTCTGTCTGGCACAGCAGCTCCCTCAAGGAAGACAAGAGTGAGGAGAAAGGAAACTCAAGTCTGACCATTCTGTCCTGGGAGACAAGAGGAGGATCTCATCTCTCATCTTTCCAAACAAGGCAACGAGACTTTCTCTCATCTTTCCAAGCAAGGCAAGGAGACTTTTTCTCATGAGGAAACAAAAAGAAGTTGGAAGGAACGAAACCAGCCTGGAAGGTGAATTCCTAAGGATTGCCCATTGAAACTGACAAAATGGCCCTTGTTTGACGAGAGGAATGAGCAGAGTATTGATGTGGTCAAAAAGGACTCGAGTGAGACTTTCCCAGCACGTTTCTACCAAAGCTTTGTCTAAGTTTCGCAAAACACTCTCCTAATAAGCAGATGTTTGGCTCTTCAGAAAGTCAACATGCAAAATGCCTTGAGCGTCCCATAACACTGATGCCATGATGTTGCCTTTGGTCTGCCCTCCTTTTCCTTTGACTGGACCACTGCCATCTCTTGGTAGCCATCGCTTTGATGACGCTTTGTCTTCAGGATCATATTGGCAAAGCCATGTTCCAAATTCCGGTTACAATTTGTCAAAGAGGTGCCCCAGGATCGTGATCCCTCCTGTTGAAAATTTCCACTGATAGCTCTCGTCGTCACTGCAGCTGATCTGGGCACAATGGTTTTCACAGCCACTGCAGGATTCATCTTCCACATCTTCTCATCTCTTCTTGAAACAAGCCATACCTCCGTAAAGAGTTGATTTCTTTGGGCTAGTGTCCTTAGAAGCTTTTCTTCAAACATCAATGATTTCTTCATTCTTCCACCCAAGCTTCACCGTCAATTGGATGTTTGCTCTTGCTGCAATTTTAGCGGAATTCAAGTTGCACTGATAGGAGGCCTTTTCAGTGGATGTCTCATCCTTCTTAGTGCCTCCAATGAGATCCAGTTCAGAAAGGTTGTAAGAAGTTAGTACATGTTTATTTTAGTGAAAACGAATTGAAATCCATGCATAGATTTCTCACCATGTACATTTTCTATGAACTTTCGGAAGACCCCCTGTACTGAATATTGCCCAAATCCTGGGAGAGAAGTGGATGCGGTCCACTTCCTGTCTTCAGTTTGCCCACAGTGGAGGAGTGCACAGAGCAGGGAAAGGCAGCCCCAGAGAGAGGCATGCCCTCCAGCATGCAGCAGACTGCTGGCCCAGTCCTGGCTCCATGGGTTGCTGTGTGGGCCCAGCAAGCTGACCAACCTCCCTGAACCTTAATTTAATCCTAGGTAGCCCAATTCCACTCGCTATTATAGGACTGCTGTGCAGGGACAGTCAATTAACTTAAGAAAAGGAACCTAGCTCCAAGGTTGGCAACCGGGAATTCCAGTTGATTCCATGGGCGGACCCCCTGAGGAATTCCCAAGCTGAAGTCTCGTGGAAGATGAGGTTCAGTGTGACTAGACTGAAGCACCAATCCAATGAAGGGGAAGTCCCACCCACTCTGCCCTGTGCCTGTATAAAGGTGAGGCGGGGCGGCCGCGCCACTCATTGAAGCCGCCAGTTGGGAGAGGAGCAGAGCCAGGTCGGTGCTCCCGAAGGCAGCAAGATGTTGCGAGCCACAGCTCCCTGCTGGTTCCCACCTGCATACCCAGAAGCTAAGAAGGTGGCCGAGGAGGCGCCCCACGAGGCAAGCCGCCATTTGGGGGTGGAGCAGAGCCAGGTCGGTGTTCCCGAAGGCAGCAAGATGCTGCGAGCCACAGCTCCCTGCTGGTTCCCTCCTGCATACCCAGAAGCCAAGAAGGTGGCCGAGGAGGCGGCCCTCGAGGCTCCAGAATTCCCACTGCCCTCTCATCAGCCTGCCCAGAGCTTCGGGCTCTGCGTGCCCCAGATGCACAACCAGGCCTCAGCACTCGTGGACATCCGGGCGGAGCCCCAGAATAGGGGTCCGGCGGTGCCCCCAGCGTGGCCCAAGATGGCGACGGAGGCGTGGTACTTCCCCGCGCAGAGGGGGTCGGCCTGCTGCTTGCCAGCCGCCCCAAGGCTGACAGAGAGGCCCTGTGGAGTCCGCATCTCAGCCCCCAGGGAGAGGAAGAGGATCGCCCACTTTCCCAGCCCCTGCTTGGTCGCAGGTCGCACCGATGCCAAGAGAACCCGGGTGGCCGGCAGCAGCCAACGCTCCAATGGCTCCAGGGTCGGCACACAGCCACGGAAGACTGGTCGCAACAGACGGGGGAGGGCATGCAAGACCTCCACCACACTCAGCTCTAAGCGAATCGTCCGTCGTCCATCCTTACCGACTTGGAAGAAACCCATTATCCTCCGAAGGTCTCGCTGCCAAGTCCCCACCGTCATCCGCCGAGGCTATCTCCAACTGTTCACCAAAGAGTGTCTCAAGTTCTGCGCCTCCAAGCAGGAGGCCGAGGAGAAGGCGCTGAACGAGGAGAAGGTGGCCTACGACTGCAGCCCCAACAAGAACATGTACCTGAATGTGGTCCTGAACACCCTCAAGAGACTGAAGGGCCTGACCCCCAGCTCCATGCCGGGCCTCAGCAGGGCCGCCCTGTACAGCCGCCTCCAGGAATTCCTGCTCACCCAGGACCAGCTCAAGGAGAACGGCTACCCCTTCCCGCACCCCGAGCGGCCCGGGGGCGCCGTCCTCTTCACTGGCCAGGGGAAGGGGCCCGGCGACTCCTCCTGCAGGGTCTGCTGCCGTTGTGGCACCGACTACCTGGTGTCCTCCTCGGGCCGCTGTCTACGCGACCAGTTGTGTTATTATCACTGGGGGCGGGTCCGCTCCAGCCAAGTGGCTGGAGGCCGGGTTAGCCAGTACACCTGCTGTGCAGCTGCTCCTGGCTCAGTGGGCTGCCAGGTGGCAAAGCAGCACGTGCGGGACGGCCGCAAGGGGAGCCTCCATGGCTTCGTGAAGACCTTCAAGAAAGAGTTTTCCACAGACGCTTATCCAGGAATCTACGCCTTGGACTGTGAGATGTGCTACACCACGCATGGCCTGGAGCTGACCCGCGTCACCGTGGTGGACGCCGACATGCAAGTGGTGTACGACACCTTCGTCAAGCCCGACAACGAGATCGTGGACTACAACACCAGGTTTTCCGGAGTGACCGAGGCCGACGTCGCCAAGACGAGCGTCACGTTGCCCGAAGTCCAAGCCATCCTGCTGAGCTTTTTCAGTGCCCAAACCATGCTCATCGGGCACAGCCTGGAGAGCGATCTGCTGGCCCTCAAGCTGATCCACAGCACCGTGGTGGACACGGCCGTGCTCTTCCCGCACTACCTGGGTTTCCCCTACAAGCGTTCCCTCAGGAATCTCGCGGCCGACTACCTGGGACAGATCATCCAGGACAGCCAGGACGGCCACAACTCCAGCGAGGACGCAAACGCCTGCCTGCAGCTGGCGATGTGGAAGGTTCGACAGCGCGCCCAGATCCAGCCACGCCACCGGTCCGCCTCTCCCGCCGCCCTGGCCTGTCCTGAGCCCCAGGCCTCTTCCCAAACTGCCATCGATCCCGAGAGCTAGCCCTGTCCACCTCGCCGCAAAGCGAAAGAAACTGGAGCAGCCGGCGGCAGGAGAGGGCCAAAAGCCAAGACTAACCCCGACCCCGGACTCCCAGTCCCCCGGAGTCCCTGCCGCGGGCCGTCGTCCCTGTCCCCATCCCTCTGCCCCTCCCAGACCTCTGTCCTTCCACCAATGGGCTCCCCGAGGCCCCAGCCGCCACTCCCAGTCCCCGGAGACCCTGCCGCCGCCCCTGGCGCCTGTGCCCATCCCTCTGCCCCTCCCAGACCTCTGGCCTTCCACCACTAGCCTCCCCCAGCCCACCTGGACTTCCCCGGCCTCTGACAACAAGGCCAGCCCCCAGGCCCACCAGCCTCCTGATCGTCTTCGTTCTTGGGCCTCTTCCCCTTCTGTGGGGCTGTCTGAACCTCCCCTACCACACCGGATTTTTCCCCCGCCCCCGGGGCAGGCGCAGAATAAATGTCTGTATGAAGTTAAAAATTAAAAATAAAAAAAAAGCTAAAAACAACTCAAAGTCCTTTGCTTTTGAATGTGCGCTTACCTGGTTTTCTCTAGAGGCACCACTGTGAGGTGGCTCAAGCGCTTAGGCTCTGGAGTTAGACATCTGGGTTCCCATTCCAATTCCACCACTTACTAGCTTTGTCATATTGGACGCATAACTTTTTTGCGCTTCTACTTCTTGATCTTTCAAGTGTCATCAGAAGATAATTAGACACCCACACAATAGCAATGGGAGATTTTAACACCCCACCGTCAACATGAAACAGATCAACGAGACAGAAAGTTGAAAAGGATATCCAGGAACTGAACTTAGCTCTGCACCAAGCAGACCGAATAGACATCTACATTAACTCTCCACCCCAAATCAACAGAATATACATTCTTCTCAGCACCACATCACACTTATTCCAAAACTGACCACATAGTTGGAAGGAAAGCACTCCTCCGCAAATGCAAAAGAACAGAAATTACAACCAACTGTCTCTCAGACCACAGGGCAGCCAAACTGGACCTCAGGATGAAGAAACTCACTCAAAACCGCTCAACTACACGGAAACGGAGCAATCTGCTCCTGAGTGACTACTGGGTACATAGCGAAATGAAGACAGAATAAAGATGTTCTTTGAAACCAATGAGAACAAAGACACAACATACCAGAATCTCTGGGATACATTGAAAGCAGTGTGTAGAGGGAAACGTAGCATTAAATGCCCACAAGAGAAAGCAGGAAAGATCTAAAATGGACACCCTCACGTCCCAATTCAAAGAACCAGGGAAGCAAGAGCAAACACCATGCCTGAATCAGTCAGTCAACTTCCAACAGGGCTCCAAGAGAGAATGAACCACCATGCCTCTTTAAATCCACGTTTCTATTTGGAATCTTCAATGAGAGATGAGACACTAAGCAGCTAGTTTTGGTGGAATGGCTGATTTTGTCAATGTTTTCGGTGTGTGAGTGTGTGTGTGTGTGTATGTATAGATAACTAAATTAAACTGATAATCTGGATGCTTACATTTCCATTCATTTAATTTGTGTATGTGAGCCCACGCACACGTATATACACACACACTAACACTTCCAGAACACTGACTTAGTGAAGAACTGGATTTCCAGTGTGTCAGACAAATTTCAGAAAGCGCTGAAGAAGGGCATTTCTGATGGATTTCACCGTTCCTGGAATTTTACTTTCCTTTATAACTTAGAGTTCTTCTCTGGAGATTTAATAGATAAAAGTCTTTTGCAGTGTACGTTATTTCATTTTATTTTTATAATTTATTTCAATTGTCATTTTAAATTGACAAATAAAAATGATATATATTTATGGTGTACAACATGATGTTTCATATATGTATACATTGTGGAATGACACAAAAATCAAGCTAATTAACACATTCGTTTCCTCACATACTGATTTTATGGTGATGAGAACATGTTTCAAATCTACTCTGATAGCACATTTCAAGTATACAGTACATAGTTACCCACTGTCGTTGCCGTGCTGTTCAACATATCTCTAGAACTATTCGTATCTGAAATTTTGTATCATTAGACTAACATCTCCCAATCCCTCCCTGGCCCCTGCCTCGGGTAAGCAGCGTTCTGCTCTCTACGACTCTGAGTTCCACTTTTTTACATTGCACATAGAAGTGAGATCGTGCAGTATTTGTATTTCTGTGTTTGCTTTTTAAAACTTTATGATGTATTGATGTATTTTTTCAGACAGTGTCGGAGTCTGTCACCAAGGCTGGAGTACAGTGACACAAACACGGCTCACGATGGCCTCCACCTACCGGGGTCAAGAGATCCTCCCACTTCAGCCTCCTGAGTAGCTAGGACTACAGGCGTCCAACACCACACCTGGCTAATTTTTGTATTTTTTGTAGAGATGGTTGATCTCCAACTCCTGGGCTCAACTCTTCCTCCTCCCTTCTCCTCCCAAAGTCCTGGGATTACAGGCCTGAGCCACTGTGTCTGGCCTTTGCTTTATTTCACACAGTAGAACATCCTCTAGGCTCATTCATGTTGCTAATGATAAGATTTCTTTCTTTTTCAAGGCTGAATAGGATTCTATTGGATATATGTACCTATATAGATAGATAGATGGATAGATATACTTTTATTATTATTGTTTTGGGGGGGATATGGTTTCGCTCGTGTTCCCCAGGCTGGAGTGCAGTGGCATGATTTCTGCTCACTACAACCTCTGCCTCCCAGGCTGAAGTGATTCTCCTGCCTCAGCTGAGATTAAAGGCATGTCCCATCATGTGCGGCCAATTTTGTGTTTCTAGGAGAGATGGGTTTTCACCATGTTGGCCAGGCTGGTCTCGAACTCCAACAATTCTACTTCAACTATTTGTTGGATACAAATATTTATGTGTGAGAAACAAGATTTTCAAGAGTGAAAGATTTAAAAACGACTTAATTGTACATCAGTAAGAGGCTGGCTAACTAAATCAGAGTACGTTCATCCTTACAGAAGAATACTATGCAGCTAGAACAAAACCAAATGGAGGAAACTCTTCCAAATGGTAACTTGGAATGATGTTCAAGACTTATTGTAAAATAAGTTTACAGTAAGGTGTAAGGTACCTTATGGCAAAATTCTCTCAGAAATGTGTGTGTGGATTTCAAGTCATCCCAGTCCTAGAACATTGTGCTCTTTAGAGATGCCATACCTGTCTTTCCCTTTGTAATATCAAAGCAGTAATATCTTCTCTGGAGGCTTGTTGGGTGAATTGAATGGAAGAAAGTTAAGGAGGTAGCAGAACCATTGCTGTTTCCCCTCCATAGCCCTGCCACCCACTAAAGAAAGTTGGATGAGATTACTTAATGATTTCCCATTAAGTTGTATTTCCAAATATCATGATTACCATTTGAATGTAGTTGGTATGGAGCTTCGTGAGTGTGTGCTTCGTTTATTATGCATCACGTTCAGCTCCTTGTTATTTGCCTCCTAGTTATCATAGTAAAACTCTACTCCTCTACTCCGAGGAGCCCCTACCATCCGTATCGTCACTTTCCGGCCCAGCACTCTTCATGCTCGTTCGTTTAAAGTATTCTACATTGGGCAAATGAATCTTGGAAGGCAAAAGCTACTGAATTTAGCGAGTTTGTGGAGGCGTTCCCACCGATCAGCAAGGTGGAGTTCCACACACCCGATGACTGCACAACTCCTATAAGGCACCAATATGCTGCAAACCCAGACGGCCACTCTTCTCACCCCTTGTCCCGTTGCTGTTCTGGATAATGAGGTCAATAGTCACCAAGGCAACTTGCAAAACTAACTGAAATGGAGAAAGGCCTTCCGGCTGGTGACTAGCCGAGGTCCACCTGGCCCCAATAAGCTGCTGAACAAGAAGGGCTGCCAGAAATTTCCCCCTAGGGAATTTGGTGGAGACGAAGACCTGCTCACTGGACAACGGTTCCTCCCAGGATACCGCCAAGCTGAAGAAGCGGGCTCTGAGCCACCCCCTTTCACCCTCCTTTTCCCCACCCTGGCCTGGTGAAGGTGCGCGTCAGGATGTGGACTACTGAGCCCTAAAGAAACAAGTCCTTCCACTTTGACCCCACGGAGGATTGCCTGTGCGGATCTTCAACGAGTCTACCAGTGTCTAGACACGGGAGCAGTTCTGTCTGGCACAGCAGCTCCCTCAAGGAAGACAAGAGTGAGGAGAAAGGAAACTCAAGTCTGACCATTCTGTCCTGGGAGACAAGAGGAGGATCTCATCTCTCATCTTTCCAAGCAAGGCAACGAGACTTTCTCTCATCTTTCCAAGCAAGGCAAGGAGACTTTTTCTCATGAGGAAACAAAAAGAAGTTGGAAGGAACGAAACCAGCCTGGAAGGTGAATTCCTAAGGATTGCCCATTGAAACTGACAAAATGGCCCTTGTTTGACGAGAGGAATGAGCAGAGCATTGATGTGGTCAAAAAGGACTCGAGTGAGACTTTCCCAGCACGTTTCTACCAAAGCTTTGTCTAAGTTTCGCAAAACACTCTCCTAATAAGCAGATGTTTGGCTCTTCAGAAAGTCAACATGCAAAATGCCTTGAGCGTCCCATAACACTGATGCCATGATGTTGCCTTTGGTCTGCCCTCCTTTTCCTTTGACTGGACCACTGCCATCTCTTGGTAGCCATCGCTTTGATGACGCTTTGTCTTCAGGATCATATTGGCAAAGCCATGTTCCAAATTCCGGTTACAATTTGTCAAAGAGGTGCCCCAGGATCGTGATCCCTCCTGTTGAAAATTTCCACTGATAGCTCTCGTCGTCACTGCAGCTGATCTGGGCACAATAGTTTTCACAGCCACTGCAGGATTCATCTTCCACATCTTCTCATCTCTTCTTGAAACAAGCCATACCTCCGTAAAGAGTTGATTTCTTTGGGCTAGTGTCCTTAGAAGCTTTTCTTCAAACATCAATGATTTCTTCATTCTTCCACCCAAGCTTCACCGTCAATTGGATGTTTGCTCTTGCTGCAATTTTAGCGGAATTCAAGTTGCACTGATAGGAGGCCTTTTCAGTGGATGTCTCATCCTTCTTAGTGCCTCCAATGAGATCCAGTTCAGAAAGGTTGTAAGAAGTTAGTACATGTTTATTTTAGTGAAAACGAATTGAAATCCATGCATAGATTTCTCACCATGTACATTTTCTATGAACTTTCGGAAGACCCCCTGTACTGAATATTGCCCAAATCCTGGGAGAGAAGTGGATGCGGTCCACTTCCTGTCTTCAGTTTGCCCACAGTGGAGGAGTGCACAGAGCAGGGAAAGGCAGCCCCAGAGAGAGGCATGCCCTCCAGCATGCAGCAGACTGCTGGCCCAGTCCTGGCTCCATGGGTTGCTGTGTGGGCCCAGCAAGCTGACCAACTTCCCCGAACCTTAATTTAATCCTAGGTAGCCCAATTCCACTCGCTATTATAGGACTGCTGTGCAGGGACAGTCAATTAACTTGAGAAAAGGAACCTAGCTCCAAGGTTGGCAACCGGGAATCCCAGTTGATTCCATGGGCGGACCCCCTGAGGAATTCCCAAGCTGAAGTCTCGTGGAAGATGAGGTTCAGTGTGACTAGACTGAAGCACCAATCCAATGAAGGGGAAGTCCCACCCACTCTGCCCTGTGCCTGTATAAAGGTGAGGCGGGGCGGCCGCGCCACTCATTGAAGCCGCCAGTTGGGAGAGGAGCAGAGCCAGGCCGGTGCTCCCGAAGGCAGCAAGATGTTGCGAGCCACAGCTCCCTGCTGGTTCCCACCTGCATACCCAGAAGCTAAGAAGGTGGCCGAGGAGGCGGCCCACGAGGCAAGCCGCCATTTGGGAGAGGAGCAGAGCCAGGTCGGTGTTCCCGAAGGCAGCAAGATGTTGCGAGCCACAGCTCCCTGCTGGTTCCCACCTGCATGCCCAGAAGCCAAGAAGGTGGCCGAGGAGGCGGCCCTCGAGGCAAGCCGCCAGTTGGGAGAGGAGCAGAGCCAGGCCGGTGCTCCCGAAGGCAGCAAGATGTTGCGAGCCACAGCTCCCTGCTGGTTCCCACCTGCATACCCAGAAGCTAAGAAGGTGGCCGAGGAGGCGCCCCACGAGGCAAGCCGCCATTTGGGGGTGGAGCAGAGCCAGGTCGGTGTTCCCGAAGGCAGCAAGATGCTGCGAGCCACAGCTCCCTGCTGGTTCCCTCCTGCATACCCAGAAGCCAAGAAGGTGGCCGAGGAGGCGGCCCTCGAGGCTCCAGAATTCCCACTGCCCTCTCATCAGCCTGCCCAGAGCTTCGGGCTCTGCGTGCCCCAGATGCACAACCAGGCCTCAGCACTCGTGGACATCCGGGCGGAGCCCCAGAATAGGGGTCCGGCGGTGCCCCCAGCGTGGCCCAAGATGGCGACGGAGGCGTGGTACTTCCCCGCGCAGAGGGGGTCGGCCTGCTGCTTGCCAGCCGCCCCAAGGCTGACAGAGAGGCCCTGTGGAGTCCGCATCTCAGCCCCCAGGGAGAGGAAGAGGATCGCCCACTTTCCCAGCCCCTGCTTGGTCGCAGGTCGCACCGATGCCAAGAGAACCCGGGTGGCCGGCAGCAGCCAACGCTCCAATGGCTCCAGGGTCGGCACACAGCCACGGAAGACTGGTCGCAACAGACGGGGGAGGGCATGCAAGACCTCCACCACACTCAGCTCTAAGCGAATCGTCCGTCGTCCATCCTTACCGACTTGGAAGAAACCCATTATCCTCCGAAGGTCTCGCTGCCAAGTCCCCACCGTCATCCGCCGAGGCTATCTCCAACTGTTCACCAAAGAGTGTCTCAAGTTCTGCGCCTCCAAGCAGGAGGCCGAGGAGAAGGCGCTGAACGAGGAGAAGGTGGCCTACGACTGCAGCCCCAACAAGAACATGTACCTGAATGTGGTCCTGAACACCCTCAAGAGACTGAAGGGCCTGACCCCCAGCTCCATGCCGGGCCTCAGCAGGGCCGCCCTGTACAGCCGCCTCCAGGAGTTCCTGCTCACCCAGGACCAGCTCAAGGAGAACGGCTACCCCTTCCCGCACCCCGAGCGGCCCGGAGGCGCCGTCCTCTTCACTGGCCAGGGGAAGGGGCCCGGCGACTCCTCCTGCAGGGTCTGCTGCCGTTGTGGCACCGACTACCTGGTGTCCTCCTCGGGCCGCTGTCTACGCGACCAGTTGTGTTATTATCACTGGGGGCGGGTCCGCTCCAGCCAAGTGGCTGGAGGCCGGGTTAGCCAGTACACCTGCTGTGCAGCTGCTCCTGGCTCAGTGGGCTGCCAGGTGGCAAAGCAGCACGTGCGGGACGGCCGCAAGGAGAGCCTCCATGGCTTCGTGAAGACCTTCAAGAAAGAGTTTTCCACAGACGCTTATCCAGGAATCTACGCCTTGGACTGTGAGATGTGCTACACCACGCATGGCCTGGAGCTGACCCGCGTCACCGTGGTGGACGCCGACATGCAAGTGGTGTACGACACCTTCGTCAAGCCCGACAACGAGATCGTGGACTACAACACCAGGTTTTCCGGAGTGACCGAGGCCGACGTCGCCAAGACGAGCGTCACGTTGCCCGAAGTCCAAGCCATCCTGCTGAGCTTTTTCAGCGCCCAAACCATCCTCATCGGGCACAGCCTGGAGAGCGATCTGCTGGCCCTCAAGCTGATCCACAGCACCGTGGTGGACACGGCCGTGCTCTTCCCGCACTACCTGGGTTTCCCCTACAAGCGTTCCCTCAGGAATCTCGCGGCCGACTACCTGGGACAGATCATCCAGGACAGCCAGGACGGCCACAACTCCAGCGAGGACGCAAACGCCTGCCTGCAGCTGGCGATGTGGAAGG
Organism: Pongo pygmaeus; assembly: GCF_028885625.2. Classification (NCBI taxonomy): domain Eukaryota; kingdom Metazoa; phylum Chordata; class Mammalia; order Primates; family Hominidae; genus Pongo; species Pongo pygmaeus. Next base: position 55,395,093 of record NC_072380.2, read on the forward strand.
TTCGACAGCGCGCCCAGATCCAGCCACGCCACCGGTCCGCCTCTCCCGCCGCCCTGGCCTGTCCTGAGCCCCAGGCCTCTTCCCAAACTGACATCGATCCCGAGAGCTAGCCCTGTCCACCTCGCCGCAAAGCGAAAGAAACTGGAGCAGCCGGCGGCAGGAGAGGGCCAAAAGCCAAGACTAACCCCGACCCCGGACTCCCAGTCCCCCGGAGTCCCTGCCGCGGGCCGTCGTCCCTGTCCCCATCCCTCTGCCCCTCCCAGACCTCTGTCCTTCCACCAATGGGCTCCCCGAGGCCCCAGCCGCCACTCCCAGTCCCCGGAGACCCTGCCGCCGCCCCTGGCGCCTGTGCCCATCCCTCTGCCCCTCCCAGACCTCTGGCCTTCCACCACTAGCCTCCCCCAGCCCACCTGGACTTCCCCGGCCTCTGACAACAAGGCCAGCCCCCAGGCCCACCAGCCTCCTGATCGTCTTCGTTCTTGGGCCTCTTCCCCTTCTGTGGGGCTGTCTGAACCTCCCCTACCACACCGGATTTTTCCCCCGCCCCCGGGGCAGGCGCAGAATAAATGTCTGTATGAAGTTAAAAATTAAAAATAAAAAAAAAGCTAAAAACAACTGAAAGTCCTTTGCTTTTGAATGTGCGCTTACCTGGTTTTCTCTAGAGGCACCACTGTGAGGTGGCTCAAGCGCTTAGGCTCTGGAGTTAGACATCTGGGTTCCCATTCCAATTCCACCACTTACTAGCTTTGTCATATTGGACGCATAACTTTTTTGCGCTTCTACTTCTTGATCTTTCAAGTGTCATCAGAAGATAATTAGACACCCACACAATAGCAATGGGAGATTTTAACACCCCACCGTCAACATGAAACAGATCAATGAGACAGAAAGTTGAAAAGGATATCCAGGAACTGAACTTAGCTCTGCACCAAGCAGACCGAATAGACATCTACATTAACTCTCCACCCCAAATCAACAGAATATACATTCTTCTCAGCACCACATCACACTTATTCCAAAACTGACCACATAGTTGGAAGGAAAGCACTCCTCCGCAAATGCAAAAGAACAGAAATTACAACCAACTGTCTCTCAGACCACAGGGCAGTCAAACTGGACCTCAGGATGAAGAAACTCACTCAAAACCGCTCAACTACACGGAAACGGAGCAATCTGCTCCTGAGTGACTACTGGGTACATAGCGAAATGAAGACAGAATAAAGATGTTCTTTGAAACCAATGAGAACAAAGACACAACATACCAGAATCTCTGGGATACATTGAAAGCAGTGTGTAGAGGGAAACGTAGCATTAAATGCCCACAAGAGAAAGCAGGAAAGATCTAAAATGGACACCCTCACGTCCCAATTCAAAGAACCAGGGAAGCAAGAGCAAACACCATGCCTGAATCAGTCAGTCAACTTCCAACAGGGCTCCAAGAGAGAATGAACCACCATGCCTCTTTAAATCCACGTTTCTATTTGGAATCTTCAATGAGAGATGAGACACTAAGCAGCTAGTTTTGGTGGAATGGCTGATTTTGTCAATGTTTTCGGTGTGTGAGTGTGTGTGTGTGTGTATGTATAGATAACTAAATTAAACTGATAATCTGGATGCTTACATTTCCATTTATTTAATTTGTGTATGTGAGCCCACGCATACGTATATACACACACACTAACACTTCCAGAACACTCACTTAGTGAAGAACTGGATTTCCAGTGTGTCAGACAAATTTCAGAAAGCGCTGAAGAAGGGCATTTCTGATGGATTTCACCGTTCCTGGAATTTTACTTTCCTTTATAACTTACAGTTCTTCTCTGGAGATTTAATAGATAAAAGTCTTTTGCAGTGTACGTTATTTCATTGTATTTTTATAATTTATTTCAATTGTCATTTTAAATTGACAAATAAAAATGATATATATTTATGGTGTACAACATGATGTTTCATATATGTATACATTGTGGAATGACACAAAAATCAAGCTAATTAACACATTCGTTTCCTCACATACTGATTTTATGGTGATGAGAACATGTTTCAAATCTACTCTGATAGCACATTTCAAGTATACAGTACATAGTTACCCACTGTCGTTGCCGTGCTGTTCAACATATCTCTAGAACTATTCGTATCTGAAATTTTGTATCATTAGACTAACATCTCCCAATCCCTCCCCGGCCCCTGCCTCGGGTAAGCAGCGTTCTGCTCTCTACGACTCTGAGTTCCACTTTTTTACATTGCACATAGAAGTGAGATCGTGCAGTATTTGTATTTCTGTGTTTGCTTTTTAAAACTTTATGATGTATTGATGTATTTTTTCAGACAGTGTCGGAGTCTGTCACCAAGGCTGGAGTACAGTGACACAAACACGGCTCACGATGGCCTCCACCTACCGGGGTCAAGAGATCCTCCCACTTCAGCCTCCTGAGTAGCTAGGACTACAGGCGTCCAACACCACACCTGGCTAATTTTTGTATTTTTTGTAGAGATGGTTGATCTCCAACTCCTGGGCTCAACTCTTCCTCCTCCCTTCTCCTCCCAAAGTCCTGGGATTACAGGCCTGAGCCACTGTGTCTGGCCTTTGCTTTATTTCACACAGTAGAACATCCTCTAGGCTCATTCATGTTGCTAATGATAAGATTTCTTACTTTTTCAAGGCTGAATAGGATTCTATTGGATATATGTACCTATATAGATAGATAGATGGATAGATATACTTTTATTATTATTGTTTTGGGGGGGATATGGTTTCGCTCGTGTTCCCCAGGCTGGAGTGCAGTGGCATGATTTCGGCTCACTACAACCTCTGCCTCCCAGGCTGAAGTGATTCTCCTGCCTCAGCTGAGATTAAAGGCATGTCCCATCATGTGCGGCCAATTTTGTGTTTCTAGGAGAGATGGGTTTTCACCATGTTGGCCAGGCTGGTCTCGAACTCCAACAATTCTACTTCAACTATTTATTGGATACAAATATTTATGTGTGAGAAACAAGATTTTCAAGAGTGAAAGATTTAAAAACGACTTAATTGTACATCAGTAAGAGGCTGGCTAACTAAATCAGAGTACGTTCATCCTTACAGAAGAATACTATGCAGCTAGAACAAAACCAAATGGAGGAAACTCTTCCAAATGGTAACTTGGAATGATGTTCAAGACTTATTGTAAAATAAGTTTACAGTAAGGTGTAAGGTACCTTATGGCAAAATTCTCTCAGAAATGTGTGTGTGGATTTCAAGTCATCCCAGTCCTAGAACATTGTGCTCTTTAGAGATGCCATACCTGTCTTTCCCTTTGTAATATCAAAGCAGTAATATCTTCTCTGGAGGCTTGTTGGGTGAATTTAATGGAAGAAAGTTAAGGAGGTAGCAGAACCATTGCTGTTTCCCCTCCATAGCCCTGCCACCCACTAAAGAAAGTTGGATGAGATTACTTAATGATTTCCCATTAAGTTGTATTTCCAAATATCATGATTACCATTTGAATGTAGTTGGTATGGAGCTTCGTGAGTGTGTGCTTCGTTTATTATGCATCACGTTCAGCTCCTTGTTATTTGCCTCCTAGTTATCATAGTAAAACTCTACTCCTCTACTCCGAGGAGCCCCTACCATCCATATCGTCACTTTCCGGCCCAGCACTCTTCATGCTCCTTCGTTTAAAGTATTCTACATTGGGCAAATGAATCTTGGAAGGCAAAAGCTACTGAATTTAGCGAGTTTGTGGAGGCGTTCCCACCGATCAGCAAGGTGGAGTTCCACACACCCGATGACTGCACAACTCCTATAAGGCAGCAATATGCTGCAAACCCAGACGGCCACTCTTCTCACCCCTCGTCCCTTTGCTGTTCTGGATAATGAGGTCAATAGTCACCTAGGCAACTTGCAAAACTAACTGAAATGGAGAAAGGCCTTCCGGCTGGTGACTAGCCGAGGTCCACCTGGCCCCAATAAGCTGCTGAACAAGAAGGGCTGCCAGAAATTTCCCCCTAGGGAATTTGGTGGAGACGAAGACCTGCTCACTGGACAACGGTTCCTCCCAGGATACCCCCAAGCTGAAGAAGCGGGCTCTGAGCCACCCCCTTTCACCCTCCTTTTCCCCACCCTGGCCTGGTGAAGGTGCGCGTCAGGATGTGGACTACTGAGCCCTAAAGAAACAAGTCCTTCCACTTTGACCCCACGGAGGATTGCCTGTGCGGATCTTCAACGAGTCTACCAGTGTCTAGACACGGGAGCAGTTCTGTCTGGCACAGCAGCTCCCTCAAGGAAGACAAGAGTGAGGAGAAAGGAAACTCAAGTCTGACCATTCTGTCCTGGGAGACAAGAGGAGGATCTCATCTCTCATCTTTCCAAGCAAGGCAACGAGACTTTCTCTCATCTTTCCAAGCAAGGCAAGGAGACTTTTTCTCATGAGGAAACAAAAAGAAGTTGGAAGGAACGAAACCAGCCTGGAAGGTGAATTCCTAAGGATTGCCCATTGAAACTGACAAAATGGCCCTTGTTTGACGAGAGGAATGAGCAGAGCATTGATGTGGTCAAAAAGGACTCGAGTGAGACTTTCCCAGCATGTTTCTACCAAAGCTTTGTCTAAGTTTCGCAAAACACTCTCCTAATAAGCAGATGTTTGGCTCTTCAGAAAGTCAACATGCAAAATGCCTTGAGCGTCCCATAACACTGATGCCATGATGTTGCCTTTGGTCTGCCCTCCTTTTCCTTTGACTGGACCACTGCCATCTCTTGGTAGCCATCGCTTTGATGACGCTTTGTCTTCAGGATCATATTGGCAAAGCCATGTTCCAAATTCCGGTTACAATTTGTCAAAGAGGTGCCCCAGGATCGTGATCCCTCCTGTTGAAAATTTCCACTGATAGCTCTCGTCGTCACTGCAGCTGATCTGGGCACAATGGTTTTCACAGCCACTGCAGGATTCATCTTCCACATCTTCTCATCTCTTCTTGAAACAAGCCATACCTCCGTAAAGAGTTGATTTCTTTGGGCTAGTGTCCTTAGAAGCTTTTCTTCAAACATCAATGATTTCTTCATTCTTCCACCCAAGCTTCACCGTCAATTGGATGTTTGCTCTTGCTGCAATTTTAGCGGAATTCAAGTTGCACTGATAGGAGGCCTTTTCAGTGGATGTCTCATCCTTCTTAGTGCCTCCAATGAGATCCAGTTCAGAAAGGTTGTAAGAAGTTAGTACATGTTTATTTTAGTGAAAACGAATTGAAATCCATGCATAGATTTCTCACCATGTACATTTTCTATGAACTTTCGGAAGACCCCCTGTACTGAATATTGCCCAAATCCTGGGAGAGAAGTGGATGCGGTCCACTTCCTGTCTTCAGTTTGCCCACAGTGGAGGAGTGCACAGAGCAGGGAAAGGCAGCCCCAGAGAGAGGCATGCCCTCCAGCATGCAGCAGACTGCTGGCCCAGTCCTGGCTCCATGGGTTGCTGTGTGGGCCCAGCAAGCTGACCAACCTCCCTGAACCTTAATTTAATCCTAGGTAGCCCAATTCCACTCGCTATTATAGGACTGCTGTGCAGGGACAGTCAATTAACTTAAGAAAAGGAACCTAGCTCCAAGGTTGGCAACCGGGAATTCCAGTTGATTCCATGGGCGGACCCCCTGAGGAATTCCCAAGCTGAAGTCTCGTGGAAGATGAGGTTCAGTGTGACTAGACTGAAGCACCAATCCAATGAAGGGGAAGTCCCACCCACTCTGCCCTGTGCCTGTATAAAGGTGAGGCGGGGTGGCCGCGCCACTCATTGAAGCCGCCAGTTGGGAGAAGAGCAGAGCCAGGCCGGTGCTCCCGAAGGCAGCAAGATGTTGCGAGCCACAGCTCCCTGCTGGTTCCCACCTGCATACCCAGAAGCTAAGAAGGTGGCCGAGGAGGCGGCCCACGAGGCAAGCCGCCATTTGGGAGAGGAGCAGAGCCAGGTCGGTGTTCCCGAAGGCAGCAAGATGTTGCGAGCCACAGCTCCCTGCTGGTTCCCACCTGCTTGCCCAGAAGCCAAGAAGGTGGCCGAGGAGGCGGCCCTCGAGGCAAGCCGCCAGTTGGGAGAGGAGCAGAGCCAGGCCGGTGCTCCCGAAGGCAGCAAGATGTTGCGAGCCACAGCTCCCTGCTGGTTCCCACCTGCATACCCAGAAGCTAAGAAGGTGGCCGAGGAGGCGCCCCACGAGGCAAGCCGCCATTTGGGAGTGGAGCAGAGCCAGGTCGGTGTTCCCGAAGGCAGCAAGATGCTGCGAGCCACAGCTCCCTGCTGGTTCCCTCCTGCATACCCTGAAGCCAAGAAGGCGGCCGAGGAGGCGGCCCTCGAGGCTCCAGAATTCCCACTGCCCTCTCATCAGCCTGCCCAGAGCTTCGGGCTCTGCGTGCCCCAGATGCACAACCAGGCCTCAGCACTCGTGGACATCCGGGCGGAGCCCCAGAATAGGGGTCCGGCGGTGCCCCCAGCGTGGCCCAAGATGGCGACGGAGTCGTGGTACTTCCCCGCGCAGAGGGGGTCGGCCTGCTGCTTGCCAGCCGCCCCATGGCTGACAGAGAGGCCCTGTGGAGTCCGCATCTCAGCCCCCAGGGAGAGGAAGAGGATCGCCCACTTTCCCAGCCCCTGCTTGGTCGCAGGTCGCACCGATGCCAAGAGAACCCGGGTGGCCGGCAGCAGCCAACGCTCCAATGGCTCCAGGGTCGGCACACAGCCACGGAAGACTGGTCGCAACAGACGGGGGAGGGCATGCAAGACCTCCACCACACTCAGCTCTAAGCGAATCGTCCGTCGTCCATCCTTACCGACTTGGAAGAAACCCATTATCCTCCGAAGGTCTCGCTGCCAAGTCCCCACCGTCATCCGCCGAGGCTATCTCCAACTGTTCACCAAAGAGTGTCTCAAGTTCTGCGCCTCCCAGCAGGAGGCCGGGGAGAAGGCGCTGAACGAGGAGAAGGTGGCCTACGACTGCAGCCCCAACAAGAACATGTACCTGCATGTGGTCCTGAACACCCTCAAGAGACTGAAGGGCCTGACCCCCAGCTCCATGCCGGGCCTCAGCAGGGCCGCCCTGTACAGCCGCCTCCAGGAGTTCCTGCTCACCCAGGACCAGCTCAAGGAGAACGGCTACCCCTTCCCGCACCCCGAGCGGCCCGGAGGCGCCGTCCTCTTCACTGGCCAGGGGAAGGGGCCCGGCGACTCCTCCTGCAGGGTCTGCTGCCGTTGTGGCACCGACTACCTGGTGTCCTCCTCGGGCCGCTGTCTACGCGACCAGTTGTGTTATTATCACTGGGGGCGGGTCCGCTCCAGCCAAGTGGCTGGAGGCCGGGTTAGCCAGTACACCTGCTGTGCAGCTGCTCCTGGCTCAGTGGGCTGCCAGGTGGCAAAGCAGCACGTGCGGGACGGCCGCAAGGAGAGCCTCCATGGCTTCGTGAAGACCTTCAAGAAAGAGTTTTCCACAGACGCTTATCCAGGAATCTACGCCTTGGACTGTGAGATGTGCTACACAACGCATGGCCTGGAGCTGACCCGCGTCACCGTGGTGGACGCCGACATGCAAGTGGTGTACGACACCTTCGTCAAGCCCGACAACGAGATCGTGGACTACAACACCAGGTTTTCCGGAGTGACCGAGGCCGACGTCGCCAAGACGAGCGTCACGTTGCCCGAAGTCCAAGCCATCCTGCTGAGCTTTTTCAGCGCCCAAACCATCCTCATCGGGCACAGCCTGGAGAGCGATCTGCTGGCCCTCAAGCTGATCCACAGCACCGTGGTGGACACGGCCGTGCTCTTCCCGCACTACCTGGGTTTCCCCTACAAGCGTTCCCTCAGGAATCTCGCGGCCGACTACCTGGGACAGATCATCCAGGACAGCCAGGACGGCCACAACTCCAGCGAGGACGCAAACGCCTGCCTGCAGCTGGCGATGTGGAAGGTTCGACAGCGCGCCCAGATCCAGCCACGCCACCGGTCCGCCTCTCCCGCCGCCCTGGCCTGTCCTGAGCCCCAGGCCTCTTCCCAAACTGCCATCGATCCCGAGAGCTAGCCCTGTCCACCTCGCCACAAAGCGAAAGAAACTGGAGCAGCCGGCGGCAGGAGAGGGCCAAAAGCCAAGACTAACCCCGACCCCGGACTCCCAGTCCCCCGGAGTCCCTGCCGCGGGCCGTCGTCCCTGTCCCCATCCCTCTGCCCCTCCCAGACCTCTGTCCTTCCACCAATGGGCTCCCCGAGGCCCCAGCCGCCACTCCCAGTCCCCGGAGACCCTGCCGCCGCCCCTGGCGCCTGTGCCCATCCCTCTGCCCCTCCCAGACCTCTGGCCTTCCACCACTAGCCTCCCCCAGCCCACCTGGACTTCCCCGGCCTCTGACAACAAGGCCAGCCCCCAGGCCCACCAGCCTCCTGATCGTCTTCGTTCTTGGGCCTCTTCCCCTTCTGTGGGGCTGTCTGAACCTCCCCTCCCCCACCCGATTTTTCCCCCGCCCCCGGGGCAGGCGCAGAATAAATGTCTGTATGAAGTTAAAAATTAAAAATAAAAAAAAAGCTAAAAACAACTCAAAGTCCTTTGCTTTTGAATGTGCGCTTACCTGGTTTTCTCTAGAGGCACCACTGTGAGGTGGCTCAAGCCCTTAGGCTCTGGAGTTAGACATCTGGGTTCCCATTCCAATTCCACCACTTACTAGCTTTGTCATATTGGACGCATAACTTTTTTGCGCTTCTACTTCTTGATCTTTCAAGTGTCATCAGAAGATAATTAGACACCCACACAATAGCAATGGGAGATTTTAACACCCCACCGTCAACATGAAACAGATCAACGAGACAGAAAGTTGAAAAGGATATCCAGGAACTGAACTTAGCTCTGCACCAAGCAGACCGAATAGACATCTACATTAACTCTCCACCCCAAATCAACAGAATATACATTCTTCTCAGCACCACATCACACTTATTCCAAAACTGACCACATAGTTGGAAGGAAAGCACTCCTCCGCAAATGCAAAAGAACAGAAATTACAACCAACTGTCTCTCAGACCACAGGGCAGTCAAACTGGACCTCAGGATGAAGAAACTCACTCAAAACCGCTCAACTACACGGAAACGGAGCAATCTGCTCCTGAGTGACTACTGGGTACATAGCGAAATGAAGACAGAATAAAGATGTTCTTTGAAACCAATGAGAACAAAGACACAACATACCAGAATCTCTGGGATACATTGAAAGCAGTGTGTAGAGGGAAACGTAGCATTAAATGCCCACAAGAGAAAGCAGGAAAGATCTAAAATGGACACCCTCACGTCCCAATTCAAAGAATCAGGGAAGCAAGAGCAAACACCATGCCTGAATCAGTCAGTCAACTTCCAACAGGGCTCCAAGAGAGAATGAACCACCATGCCTCTTTAAATCCACGTTACTATTTGGAATCTTCAATGAGAGATGAGACACTAAGCAGCTAGTTTTGGTGGAATGGCTGATTTTGTCAATGTTTTCGGTGTGTGAGTGTGTGTGTGTGTGTATGTATAGATAACTAAATTAAACTGATAATCTGGATGCTTACATTTCCATTCATTTAATTTGTGTATGTGAGCCCATGCACACGTATATACACACACACTAACACTTCCAGAACACTCACTTAGTGAAGAACTGGATTTCCAGTGTGTCAGACAAATTTCAGAAAGCGCTGAAGAAGGGCATTTCTGATGGATTTCACCGTTCCTGGAATTTTACTTTCCTTTATAACTTACAGTTCTTCTCTGGAGATTTAATAGATAAAAGTCTTTTGCAGTGTACGTTATTTCATTGTATTTTTATAATTTATTTCAATTGTCATTTTAAATTGACAAATAAAAATGATATATATTTATGGTGTACAACATGATGTTTCATATATGTATACATTGTGGAATGACACAAAAATCAAGCTAATTAACACATTCGTTTCCTCACATACTGATTTTATGGTGATGAGAACATGTTTCAAATCTACTCTGATAACACATTTCAAGTATACAGTACATAGTTACCCACTGTCGTTGCCGTGCTGTTCAACATATCTCTAGAACTATTCGTATCTGAAATTTTGTATCATTAGACTAACATCTCCCAATCCCTCCCCGGCCCCTGCCTCGGGTAAGCAGCGTTCTGCTCTCTACGACTCTGAGTTCCACTTTTTTACATTGCACATAGAAGTGAGATCGTGCAGTATTTGTATTTCTGTGTTTGCTTTTTAAAACTTTATGATGTATTGATGTATTTTTTCAGACAGTGTCGGAGTCTGTCACCAAGGCTGGAGTACAGTGACACAAACACGGCTCACCACGGCCTCCACCTCCCGGGGTCAAGAGATCCTCCCACTTCAGCCTCCTGAGTAGCTAGGACTACAGGCGTCCAACACCACACCTGGCTAATTTTTGTATTTTTTGTAGAGATGGTTGATCTCCAACTCCTGGGCTCAACTCTTCCTCCTCCCTTCTCCTCCCAAAGTCCTGGGATTACAGGCCTGAGCCACTGTGTCTGGCCTTTGCTTTATTTCACACAGTAGAACATCCTCTAGGCTCATTCATGTTGCTAATGATAAGATTTCTTTCTTTTTCAAGGCTGAATAGGATTCTATTGGATATATGTACCTATATAGATAGATAGATAGATAGATATACATTTATTATTATTGTTTTGGGGGGGATATGGTTTCGCTCGTGTTCCCCAGGCTGGAGTGCAGTGGCATGATTTCGGCTCACTACAACCTCTGCCTCCCAGGCTGAAGTGATTCTCCTGCCTCAGCTGAGATTAAAGGCATGTCCCATCATGTGCGGCCAATTTTGTGTTTCTAGGAGAGATGGGTTTTCACCATGTTGGCCAGGCTGGTCTCGAACTCCAACAATTCTACTTCAACTATTTATTGGATACAAATATTTATGTGTGAGAAACAAGATTTTCAAGAGTGAAAGATTTAAAAACGACTTAATTGTACATCAGTAAGAGGCTGGCTAACTAAATCAGAGTACGTTCATCCTTACAGAAGAATACTATGCAGCTAGAACAAAACCAAATGGAGGAAACTCTTCCAAATGGTAACTTGGAATGATGTTCAAGACTTATTGTAAAATAAGTTTACAGTAAGGTGTAAGGTACCTTATGGCAAAATTCTCTCAGAAATGTGTGTGTGGATTTCAAGTCATCCCAGTCCTAGAACATTGTGCTCTTTAGAGATGCCATACCTGTCTTTCCCTTTGTAATATCAAAGCAGTAATATCTTCTCTGGAGGCTTGTTGGGTGAATTTAATGGAAGAAAGTTAAGGAGGTAGCAGAACCATTGCTGTTTCCCCTCCATAGCCCTGCCACCCACTAAAGAAAGTTGGATGAGATTACTTAATGATTTCCCATTAAGTTGTATTTCCAAATATCATGATTACCATTTGAATGTAGTTGGTATGGAGCTTCGTGAGTGTGTGCTTCGTTTATTATGCATCACGTTCAGCTCCTTGTTATTTGCCTCCTAGTTATCATAGTAAAACTCTACTCCTCTACTCCGAGGAGCCCCTACCATCCGTATCGTCACTTTCCGGCCCAGCACTCTTCATGCTCGTTCGTTTAAAGTATTCTACATTGGGCAAATGAATCTTGGAAGGCAAAAGCTACTGAATTTAGCGAGTTTGTGGAGGCGTTCCCACCGATCAGCAAGGTGGAGTTCCACACACCCGATGACTGCACAACTCCTATAAGGCAGCAATATGCTGCAAACCCAGACGGCCACTCTTCTCACCCCTCGTCCCTTTGCTGTTCTGGATAATGAGGTCAATAGTCACCTAGGCAACTTGCAAAACTAACTGAAATGGAGAAAGGCCTTCCGGCTGGTGACTAGCCGAGGTCCACCTGGCCCCAATAAGCTGCTGAACAAGAAGGGCTGCCAGAAATTTCCCCCTAGGGAATTTGGTGGAGACGAAGACCTGCTCACTGGACAACGGTTCCTCCCAGGATACCGCCAAGCTGAAGAAGCGGGCTCTGAGCCACCCCCTTTCACCCTCCTTTTCCCCACCCTGGCCTGGTGAAGGTGCGCGTCAGGATGTGGACTACTGAGCCCTAAAGAAACAAGTCCTTCCACTTTGACCCCACGGAGGATTGCCTGTGCGGATCTTCAACGAGTCTACCAGTGTCTAGACACGGGAGCAGTTCTGTCTGGCACAGCAGCTCCCTCAAGGAAGACAAGAGTGAGGAGAAAGGAAACTCAAGTCTGACCATTCTGTCCTGGGAGACAAGAGGAGGATCTCATCTCTCATCTTTCCAAGCAAGGCAACGAGACTTTCTCTCATCTTTCCAAGCAAGGCAAGGAGACTTTTTCTCATGAGGAAACAAAAAGAAGTTGGAAGGAACGAAACCAGCCTGGAAGGTGAATTCCTAAGGATTGCCCATTGAAACTGACAAAATGGCCCTTGTTTGACGAGAGGAATCAGCAGAGCATTGATGTGGTCAAAAAGGACTCGAGTGAGACTTTCCCAGCACGTTTCTACCAAAGCTTTGTCTAAGTTTCGCAAAACACTCTCCTAATAAGCAGATGTTTGGCTCTTCAGAAAGTCAACATGCAAAATGCCTTGAGCGTCCCATAACACTGATGCCATGATGTTGCCTTTGGTCTGCCCTCCTTTTCCTTTGACTGGACCACTGCCATCTCTTGGTAGCCATCGCTTTGATGACGCTTTGTCTTCAGGATCATATTGGCAAAGCCATGTTCCAAATTCCGGTTACAATTTGTCAAAGAGGTGCCCCAGGATCGTGATCCCTCCTGTTGAAAATTTCCACTGATAGCTCTCGTCGTCACTGCAGCTGATCTGGGCACAATGGTTTTCACAGCCACTGCAGGATTCATCTTCCACATCTTCTCATCTCTTCTTGAAACAAGCCATACCTCCATAAAGAGTTGATTTCTTTGGGCTAGTGTCCTTAGAAGCTTTTCTTCAAACATCAATGATTTCTTCATTCTTCCACCCAAGCTTCACCGTCAATTGGATGTTTGCTCTTGCTGCAATTTTAGCGGAATTCAAGTTGCACTGATAGGAGGCCTTTTCAGTGGATGTCTCATCCTTCTTAGTGCCTCCAATGAGATCCAGTTCAGAAAGGTTGTAAGAAGTTAGTACATGTTTATTTTAGTGAAAACGAATTGAAATCCATGCATAGATTTCTCACCATGTACATTTTCTATGAACTTTCGGAAGACCCCCTGTACTGAATATTGCCCAAATCCTGGGAGAGAAGTGGATGCGGTCCACTTCCTGTCTTCAGTTTGCCCACAGCGGAGGAGTGCACAGAGCAGGGAAAGGCAGCCCCAGAGAGAGGCATGCCCTCCAGCATGCAGCAGACTGCTGGCCCAGTCCTGGCTCCATGGGTTGCTGTGTGGGCCCAGCAAGCTGACCAACCTCCCTGAACCTTAATTTAATCCTAGGTAGCCCAATTCCACTCGCTATTATAGGACTGCTGTGCAGGGACAGTCAATTAACTTAAGAAAAGGAACCTAGCTCCAAGGTTGGCAACCGGGAATTCCAGTTGATTCCATGGGCGGACCCCCTGAGGAATTCCCAAGCTGAAGTCTCGTGGAAGATGAGGTTCAGTGTGACTAGACTGAAGCACCAATCCAATGAAGGGGAAGTCCCACCCACTCTGCCCTGTGCCTGTATAAAGGTGAGGCGGGGCGGCCGCGCCACTCATTGAAGCCGCCAGTTGGGAGAAGAGCAGAGCCAGGCCGGTGCTCCCGAAGGCAGCAAGATGTTGCGAGCCACAGCTCCCTGCTGGTTCCCACCTGCATACCCAGAAGCTAAGAAGGTGGCCGAGGAGGCGGCCCACGAGGCAAGCCGCCATTTGGGAGAGGAGCAGAGCCAGGTCGGTGTTCCCGAAGGCAGCAAGATGTTGCGAGCCACAGCTCCCTGCTGGTTCCCACCTGCTTGCCCAGAAGCCAAGAAGGTGGCCGAGGAGGCGGCCCTCGAGGCAAGCCGCCAGTTGGGAGAGGAGCAGAGCCAGGCCGGTGCTCCCGAAGGCAGCAAGATGTTGCGAGCCACAGCTCCCTGCTGGTTCCCACCTGCATACCCAGAAGCTAAGAAGGTGGCCGAGGAGGCGCCCCACGAGGCAAGCCGCCATTTGGGAGTGGAGCAGAGCCAGGTCGGTGTTCCCGAAGGCAGCAAGATGCTGCGAGCCACAGCTCCCTGCTGGTTCCCTCCTGCATACCCTGAAGCCAAGAAGGCGGCCGAGGAGGCGGCCCTCGAGGCTCCAGAATTCCCACTGCCCTCTCATCAGCCTGCCCAGAGCTTCGGGCTCTGCGTGCCCCAGATGCACAACCAGGCCTCAGCACTCGTGGACATCCGGGCGGAGCCCCAGAATAGGGGTCCGGCGGTGCCCCCAGCGTGGCCCAAGATGGCGACGGAGTCGTGGTACTTCCCCGCGCAGAGGGGGTCGGCCTGCTGCTTGCCAGCCGCCCCATGGCTGACAGAGAGGCCCTGTGGAGTCCGCATCTCAGCCCCCAGGGAGAGGAAGAGGATCGCCCACTTTCCCAGCCCCTGCTTGGTCGCAGGTCGCACCGATGCCAAGAGAACCCGGGTGGCCGGCAGCGGCCAACGCTCCAATGGCTCCAGGGTCGGCACACAGCCACGGAAGACTGGTCGCAACAGACGGGGGAGGGCATGCAAGACCTCCACCACACTCAGCTCTAAGCGAATCGTCCGTCGTCCATCCTTACCGACTTGGAAGAAACCCATTATCCTCCGAAGGTCTCGCTGCCAAGTCCCCACCGTCATCCGCCGAGGCTATCTCCAACTGTTCACCAAAGAGTGTCTCAAGTTCTGCGCCTCCCAGCAGGAGGCCGGGGAGAAGGCGCTGAACGAGGAGAAGGTGGCCTACGACTGCAGCCCCAACAAGAACATGTACCTCCATGTGGTCCTGAACACCCTCAAGAGACTGAAGGGCCTGACCCCCAGCTCCATGCCGGGCCTCAGCAGGGCCGCCCTGTACAGCCGCCTCCAGGAGTTCCTGCTCACCCAGGACCAGCTCAAGGAGAACGGCTACCCCTTCCCGCACCCCGAGCGGCCCGGAGGCGCCGTCCTCTTCACTGGCCAGGGGAAGGGGCCCGGCGACTCCTCCTGCAGGGTCTGCTGCCGTTGTGGCACCGACTACCTGGTGTCCTCCTCGGGCCGCTGTCTACGCGACCAGTTGTGTTATTATCACTGGGGGCGGGTCCGCTCCAGCCAAGTGGCTGGAGGCCGGGTTAGCCAGTACACCTGCTGTGCAGCTGCTCCTGGCTCAGTGGGCTGCCAGGTGGCAAAGCAGCACGTGCGGGACGGCCGCAAGGAGAGCCTCCATGGCTTCGTGAAGACCTTCAAGAAAGAGTTTTCCACAGACGCTTATCCAGGAATCTACGCCTTGGACTGTGAG
Source organism: Pongo pygmaeus (assembly GCF_028885625.2). Classification (NCBI taxonomy): domain Eukaryota; kingdom Metazoa; phylum Chordata; class Mammalia; order Primates; family Hominidae; genus Pongo; species Pongo pygmaeus. Next base: position 55,410,490 of record NC_072380.2, read on the forward strand.
ATGTGCTACACAACGCATGGCCTGGAGTTGACCCGCGTCACCGTGGTGGACGCCGACATGCAAGTGGTGTACGACACCTTCGTCAAGCCCGACAACGAGATCGTGGACTACAACACCAGGTTTTCCGGAGTGACCGAGGCCGACGTCGCCAAGACGAGCGTCACGTTGCCCGAAGTCCAAGCCATCCTGCTGAGCTTTTTCAGCGCCCAAACCATCCTCATCGGGCACAGCCTGGAGAGCGATCTGCTGGCCCTCAAGCTGATCCACAGCACCGTGGTGGACACGGCCGTGCTCTTCCCGCACTACCTGGGTTTCCCCTACAAGCGTTCCCTCAGGAATCTCGCGGCCGACTACCTGGGACAGATCATCCAGGACAGCCAGGACGGCCACAACTCCAGCGAGGACGCAAACGCCTGCCTGCAGCTGGCGATGTGGAAGGTTCGACAGCGCGCCCAGATCCAGCCACGCCACCGGTCCGCCTCTCCCGCCGCCCTGGCCTGTCCTGAGCCCCAGGCCTCTTCCCAAACTGCCATCGATCCCGAGAGCTAGCCCTGTCCACCTCGCCACAAAGCGAAAGAAACTGGAGCAGCCGGCGGCAGGAGAGGGCCAAAAGCCAAGACTAACCCCGACCCCGGACTCCCAGTCCCCCGGAGTCCCTGCCGCGGGCCGTCGTCCCTGTCCCCATCCCTCTGCCCCTCCCAGACCTCTGTCCTTCCACCAATGGGCTCCCCGAGGCCCCAGCCGCCACTCCCAGTCCCCGGAGACCCTGCCGCCGCCCCTGGCGCCTGTGCCCATCCCTCTGCCCCTCCCAGACCTCTGGCCTTCCACCACTAGCCTCCCCCAGCCCACCTGGACTTCCCCGGCCTCTGACAACAAGGCCAGCCCCCAGGCCCACCAGCCTCCTGATCGTCTTCGTTCTTGGGCCTCTTCCCCTTCTGTGGGGCTGTCTGAACCTCCCCTCCCCCACCCGATTTTTCCCCCGCCCCCGGGGCAGGCGCAGAATAAATGTCTGTATGAAGTTAAAAATTAAAAATAAAAAAAAAGCTAAAAACAACTCAAAGTCCTTTGCTTTTGAATGTGCGCTTACCTGGTTTTCTCTAGAGGCACCACTGTGAGGTGGCTCAAGCCCTTAGGCTCTGGAGTTAGACATCTGGGTTCCCATTCCAATTCCACCACTTACTAGCTTTGTCATATTGGACGCATAACTTTTTTGCGCTTCTACTTCTTGATCTTTCAAGTGTCATCAGAAGATAATTAGACACCCACACAATAGCAATGGGAGATTTTAACACCCCACCGTCAACATGAAACAGATCAACGAGACAGAAAGTTGAAAAGGATATCCAGGAACTGAACTTAGCTCTGCACCAAGCAGACCGAATAGACATCTACATTAACTCTCCACCCCAAATCAACAGAATATACATTCTTCTCAGCACCACATCACACTTATTCCAAAACTGACCACATAGTTGGAAGGAAAGCACTCCTCCGCAAATGCAAAAGAACAGAAATTACAACCAACTGTCTCTCAGACCACAGGGCAGTCAAACTGGACCTCAGGATGAAGAAACTCACTCAAAACCGCTCAACTACACGGAAACGGAGCAATCTGCTCCTGAGTGACTACTGGGTACATAGCGAAATGAAGACAGAATAAAGATGTTCTTTGAAACCAATGAGAACAAAGACACAACATACCAGAATCTCTGGGATACATTGAAAGCAGTGTGTAGAGGGAAACGTAGCATTAAATGCCCACAAGAGAAAGCAGGAAAGATCTAAAATGGACACCCTCACGTCCCAATTCAAAGAATCAGGGAAGCAAGAGCAAACACCATGCCTGAATCAGTCAGTCAACTTCCAACAGGGCTCCAAGAGAGAATGAACCACCATGCCTCTTTAAATCCACGTTTCTATTTGGAATCTTCAATGAGAGATGAGACACTAAGCAGCTAGTTTTGGTGGAATGGCTGATTTTGTCAATGTTTTCGGTGTGTGAGTGTGTGTGTGTGTGTATGTATAGATAACTAAATTAAACTGATAATCTGGATGCTTACATTTCCATTCATTTAATTTGTGTATGTGAGCCCATGCACACGTATATACACACACACTAACACTTCCAGAACACTCACTTAGTGAAGAACTGGATTTCCAGTGTGTCAGACAAATTTCAGAAAGCGCTGAAGAAGGGCATTTCTGATGGATTTCACCGTTCCTGGAATTTTACTTTCCTTTATAACTTACAGTTCTTCTCTGGAGATTTAATAGATAAAAGTCTTTTGCAGTGTACGTTATTTCATTGTATTTTTATAATTTATTTCAATTGTCATTTTAAATTGACAAATAAAAATGATATATATTTATGGTGTACAACATGATGTTTCATATATGTATACATTGTGGAATGACACAAAAATCAAGCTAATTAACACATTCGTTTCCTCACATACTGATTTTATGGTGATGAGAACATGTTTCAAATCTACTCTGATAACACATTTCAAGTATACAGTACATAGTTACCCACTGTCGTTGCCGTGCTGTTCAACATATCTCTAGAACTATTCGTATCTGAAATTTTGTATCATTAGACTAACATCTCCCAATCCCTCCCCGGCCCCTGCCTCGGGTAAGCAGCGTTCTGCTCTCTACGACTCTGAGTTCCACTTTTTTACATTGCACATAGAAGTGAGATCGTGCAGTATTTGTATTTCTGTGTTTGCTTTTTAAAACTTTATGATGTATTGATGTATTTTTTCAGACAGTGTCGGAGTCTGTCACCAAGGCTGGAGTACAGTGACACAAACACGGCTCACCACGGCCTCCACCTCCCGGGGTCAAGAGATCCTCCCACTTCAGCCTCCTGAGTAGCTAGGACTACAGGCGTCCAACACCACACCTGGCTAATTTTTGTATTTTTTGTAGAGATGGTTGATCTCCAACTCCTGGGCTCAACTCTTCCTCCTCCCTTCTCCTCCCAAAGTCCTGGGATTACAGGCCTGAGCCACTGTGTCTGGCCTTTGCTTTATTTCACACAGTAGAACATCCTCTAGGCTCATTCATGTTGCTAATGATAAGATTTCTTTCTTTTTCAAGGCTGAATAGGATTCTATTGGATATATGTACCTATATAGATAGATAGATAGATAGATATACATTTATTATTATTGTTTTGGGGGGGATATGGTTTCGCTCGTGTTCCCCAGGCTGGAGTGCAGTGGCATGATTTCGGCTCACTACAACCTCTGCCTCCCAGGCTGAAGTGATTCTCCTGCCTCAGCTGAGATTAAAGGCATGTCCCATCATGTGCGGCCAATTTTGTGTTTCTAGGAGAGATGGGTTTTCACCATGTTGGCCAGGCTGGTCTCGAACTCCAACAATTCTACTTCAACTATTTATTGGATACAAATATTTATGTGTGAGAAACAAGATTTTCAAGAGTGAAAGATTTAAAAACGACTTAATTGTACATCAGTAAGAGGCTGGCTAACTAAATCAGAGTACGTTCATCCTTACAGAAGAATACTATGCAGCTAGAACAAAACCAAATGGAGGAAACTCTTCCAAATGGTAACTTGGAATGATGTTCAAGACTTATTGTAAAATAAGTTTACAGTAAGGTGTAAGGTACCTTATGGCAAAATTCTCTCAGAAATGTGTGTGTGGATTTCAAGTCATCCCAGTCCTAGAACATTGTGCTCTTTAGAGATGCCATACCTGTCTTTCCCTTTGTAATATCAAAGCAGTAATATCTTCTCTGGAGGCTTGTTGGGTGAATTTAATGGAAGAAAGTTAAGGAGGTAGCAGAACCATTGCTGTTTCCCCTCCATAGCCCTGCCACCCACTAAAGAAAGTTGGATGAGATTACTTAATGATTTCCCATTAAGTTGTATTTCCAAATATCATGATTACCATTTGAATGTAGTTGGTATGGAGCTTCGTGAGTGTGTGCTTCGTTTATTATGCATCACGTTCAGCTCCTTGTTATTTGCCTCCTAGTTATCATAGTAAAACTCTACTCCTCTACTCCGAGGAGCCCCTACCATCCGTATCGTCACTTTCCGGCCCAGCACTCTTCATGCTCGTTCGTTTAAAGTATTCTACATTGGGCAAATGAATCTTGGAAGGCAAAAGCTACTGAATTTAGCGAGTTTGTGGAGGCGTTCCCACCGATCAGCAAGGTGGAGTTCCACACACCCGATGACTGCACAACTCCTATAAGGCAGCAATATGCTGCAAACCCAGACGGCCACTCTTCTCACCCCTCGTCCCTTTGCTGTTCTGGATAATGAGGTCAATAGTCACCTAGGCAACTTGCAAAACTAACTGAAATGGAGAAAGGCCTTCCGGCTGGTGACTAGCCGAGGTCCACCTGGCCCCAATAAGCTGCTGAACAAGAAGGGCTGCCAGAAATTTCCCCCTAGGGAATTTGGTGGAGACGAAGACCTGCTCACTGGACAACGGTTCCTCCCAGGATACCGCCAAGCTGAAGAAGCGGGCTCTGAGCCACCCCCTTTCACCCTCCTTTTCCCCACCCTGGCCTGGTGAAGGTGCGCGTCAGGATGTGGACTACTGAGCCCTAAAGAAACAAGTCCTTCCACTTTGACCCCACGGAGGATTGCCTGTGCGGATCTTCAACGAGTCTACCAGTGTCTAGACACGGGAGCAGTTCTGTCTGGCACAGCAGCTCCCTCAAGGAAGACAAGAGTGAGGAGAAAGGAAACTCAAGTCTGACCATTCTGTCCTGGGAGACAAGAGGAGGATCTCATCTCTCATCTTTCCAAGCAAGGCAACGAGACTTTCTCTCATCTTTCCAAGCAAGGCAAGGAGACTTTTTCTCATGAGGAAACAAAAAGAAGTTGGAAGGAACGAAACCAGCCTGGAAGGTGAATTCCTAAGGATTGCCCATTGAAACTGACAAAATGGCCCTTGTTTGACGAGAGGAATCAGCAGAGCATTGATGTGGTCAAAAAGGACTCGAGTGAGACTTTCCCAGCACGTTTCTACCAAAGCTTTGTCTAAGTTTCGCAAAACACTCTCCTAATAAGCAGATGTTTGGCTCTTCAGAAAGTCAACATGCAAAATGCCTTGAGCGTCCCATAACACTGATGCCATGATGTTGCCTTTGGTCTGCCCTCCTTTTCCTTTGACTGGACCACTGCCATCTCTTGGTAGCCATCGCTTTGATGACGCTTTGTCTTCAGGATCATATTGGCAAAGCCATGTTCCAAATTCCGGTTACAATTTGTCAAAGAGGTGCCCCAGGATCGTGATCCCTCCTGTTGAAAATTTCCACTGATAGCTCTCGTCGTCACTGCAGCTGATCTGGGCACAATGGTTTTCACAGCCACTGCAGGATTCATCTTCCACATCTTCTCATCTCTTCTTGAAACAAGCCATACCTCCATAAAGAGTTGATTTCTTTGGGCTAGTGTCCTTAGAAGCTTTTCTTCAAACATCAATGATTTCTTCATTCTTCCACCCAAGCTTCACCGTCAATTGGATGTTTGCTCTTGCTGCAATTTTAGCGGAATTCAAGTTGCACTGATAGGAGGCCTTTTCAGTGGATGTCTCATCCTTCTTAGTGCCTCCAATGAGATCCAGTTCAGAAAGGTTGTAAGAAGTTAGTACATGTTTATTTTAGTGAAAACGAATTGAAATCCATGCATAGATTTCTCACCATGTACATTTTCTATGAACTTTCGGAAGACCCCCTGTACTGAATATTGCCCAAATCCTGGGAGAGAAGTGGATGCGGTCCACTTCCTGTCTTCAGTTTGCCCACAGCGGAGGAGTGCACAGAGCAGGGAAAGGCAGCCCCAGAGAGAGGCATGCCCTCCAGCATGCAGCAGACTGCTGGCCCAGTCCTGGCTCCATGGGTTGCTGTGTGGGCCCAGCAAGCTGACCAACCTCCCTGAACCTTAATTTAATCCTAGGTAGCCCAATTCCACTCGCTATTATAGGACTGCTGTGCAGGGACAGTCAATTAACTTAAGAAAAGGAACCTAGCTCCAAGGTTGGCAACCGGGAATTCCAGTTGATTCCATGGGCGGACCCCCTGAGGAATTCCCAAGCTGAAGTCTCGTGGAAGATGAGGTTCAGTGTGACTAGACTGAAGCACCAATCCAATGAAGGGGAAGTCCCACCCACTCTGCCCTGTGCCTGTATAAAGGTGAGGCGGGGCGGCCGCGCCACTCATTGAAGCCGCCAGTTGGGAGAAGAGCAGAGCCAGGCCGGTGCTCCCGAAGGCAGCAAGATGTTGCGAGCCACAGCTCCCTGCTGGTTCCCACCTGCATACCCAGAAGCTAAGAAGGTGGCCGAGGAGGCGGCCCACGAGGCAAGCCGCCATTTGGGAGAGGAGCAGAGCCAGGTCGGTGTTCCCGAAGGCAGCAAGATGTTGCGAGCCACAGCTCCCTGCTGGTTCCCACCTGCTTGCCCAGAAGCCAAGAAGGTGGCCGAGGAGGCGGCCCTCGAGGCAAGCCGCCAGTTGGGAGAGGAGCAGAGCCAGGCCGGTGCTCCCGAAGGCAGCAAGATGTTGCGAGCCACAGCTCCCTGCTGGTTCCCACCTGCATACCCAGAAGCTAAGAAGGTGGCCGAGGAGGCGCCCCACGAGGCAAGCCGCCATTTGGGAGTGGAGCAGAGCCAGGTCGGTGTTCCCGAAGGCAGCAAGATGCTGCGAGCCACAGCTCCCTGCTGGTTCCCTCCTGCATACCCTGAAGCCAAGAAGGCGGCCGAGGAGGCGGCCCTCGAGGCTCCAGAATTCCCACTGCCCTCTCATCAGCCTGCCCAGAGCTTCGGGCTCTGCGTGCCCCAGATGCACAACCAGGCCTCAGCACTCGTGGACATCCGGGCGGAGCCCCAGAATAGGGGTCCGGCGGTGCCCCCAGCGTGGCCCAAGATGGCGACGGAGTCGTGGTACTTCCCCGCGCAGAGGGGGTCGGCCTGCTGCTTGCCAGCCGCCCCATGGCTGACAGAGAGGCCCTGTGGAGTCCGCATCTCAGCCCCCAGGGAGAGGAAGAGGATCGCCCACTTTCCCAGCCCCTGCTTGGTCGCAGGTCGCACCGATGCCAAGAGAACCCGGGTGGCCGGCAGCGGCCAACGCTCCAATGGCTCCAGGGTCGGCACACAGCCACGGAAGACTGGTCGCAACAGACGGGGGAGGGCATGCAAGACCTCCACCACACTCAGCTCTAAGCGAATCGTCCGTCGTCCATCCTTACCGACTTGGAAGAAACCCATTATCCTCCGAAGGTCTCGCTGCCAAGTCCCCACCGTCATCCGCCGAGGCTATCTCCAACTGTTCACCAAAGAGTGTCTCAAGTTCTGCGCCTCCCAGCAGGAGGCCGGGGAGAAGGCGCTGAACGAGGAGAAGGTGGCCTACGACTGCAGCCCCAAGAAGAACATGTACCTCCATGTGGTCCTGAACACCCTCAAGAGACTGAAGGGCCTGACCCCCAGCTCCATGCCGGGCCTCAGCAGGGCCGCCCTGTACAGCCGCCTCCAGGAGTTCCTGCTCACCCAGGACCAGCTCAAGGAGAACGGCTACCCCTTCCCGCACCCCGAGCGGCCCGGAGGCGCCGTCCTCTTCACTGGCCAGGGGAAGGGGCCCGGCGACTCCTCCTGCAGGGTCTGCTGCCGTTGTGGCACCGACTACCTGGTGTCCTCCTCGGGCCGCTGTCTACGCGACCAGTTGTGTTATTATCACTGGGGGCGGGTCCGCTCCAGCCAAGTGGCTGGAGGCCGGGTTAGCCAGTACACCTGCTGTGCAGCTGCTCCTGGCTCAGTGGGCTGCCAGGTGGCAAAGCAGCACGTGCGGGACGGCCGCAAGGAGAGCCTCCATGGCTTCGTGAAGACCTTCAAGAAAGAGTTTTCCACAGACGCTTATCCAGGAATCTACGCCTTGGACTGTGAGATGTGCTACACAACGCATGGCCTGGAGTTGACCCGCGTCACCGTGGTGGACGCCGACATGCAAGTGGTGTACGACACCTTCGTCAAGCCCGACAACGAGATCGTGGACTACAACACCAGGTTTTCCGGAGTGACCGAGGCCGACGTCGCCAAGACGAGCGTCACGTTGCCCGAAGTCCAAGCCATCCTGCTGAGCTTTTTCAGCGCCCAAACCATCCTCATCGGGCACAGCCTGGAGAGCGATCTGCTGGCCCTCAAGCTGATCCACAGCACCGTGGTGGACACGGCCGTGCTCTTCCCGCACTACCTGGGTTTCCCCTACAAGCGTTCCCTCAGGAATCTCGCGGCCGACTACCTGGGACAGATCATCCAGGACAGCCAGGACGGCCACAACTCCAGCGAGGACGCAAACGCCTGCCTGCAGCTGGCGATGTGGAAGGTTCGACAGCGCGCCCAGATCCAGCCACGCCACCGGTCCGCCTCTCCCGCCGCCCTGGCCTGTCCTGAGCCCCAGGCCTCTTCCCAAACTGCCATCGATCCCGAGAGCTAGCCCTGTCCACCTCGCCACAAAGCGAAAGAAACTGGAGCAGCCGGCGGCAGGAGAGGGCCAAAAGCCAAGACTAACCCCGACCCCGGACTCCCAGTCCCCCGGAGTCCCTGCCGCGGGCCGTCGTCCCTGTCCCCATCCCTCTGCCCCTCCCAGACCTCTGTCCTTCCACCAATGGGCTCCCCGAGGCCCCAGCCGCCACTCCCAGTCCCCGGAGACCCTGCCGCCGCCCCTGGCGCCTGTGCCCATCCCTCTGCCCCTCCCAGACCTCTGGCCTTCCACCACTAGCCTCCCCCAGCCCACCTGGACTTCCCCGGCCTCTGACAACAAGGCCAGCCCCCAGGCCCACCAGCCTCCTGATCGTCTTCGTTCTTGGGCCTCTTCCCCTTCTGTGGGGCTGTCTGAACCTCCCCTCCCCCACCCGATTTTTCCCCCGCCCCCGGGGCAGGCGCAGAATAAATGTCTGTATGAAGTTAAAAATTAAAAATAAAAAAAAAGCTAAAAACAACTCAAAGTCCTTTGCTTTTGAATGTGCGCTTACCTGGTTTTCTCTAGAGGCACCACTGTGAGGTGGCTCAAGCCCTTAGGCTCTGGAGTTAGACATCTGGGTTCCCATTCCAATTCCACCACTTACTAGCTTTGTCATATTGGACGCATAACTTTTTTGCGCTTCTACTTCTTGATCTTTCAAGTGTCATCAGAAGATAATTAGACACCCACACAATAGCAATGGGAGATTTTAACACCCCACCGTCAACATGAAACAGATCAACGAGACAGAAAGTTGAAAAGGATATCCAGGAACTGAACTTAGCTCTGCACCAAGCAGACCGAATAGACATCTACATTAACTCTCCACCCCAAATCAACAGAATATACATTCTTCTCAGCACCACATCACACTTATTCCAAAACTGACCACATAGTTGGAAGGAAAGCACTCCTCCGCAAATGCAAAAGAACAGAAATTACAACCAACTGTCTCTCAGACCACAGGGCAGTCAAACTGGACCTCAGGATGAAGAAACTCACTCAAAACCGCTCAACTACACGGAAACGGAGCAATCTGCTCCTGAGTGACTACTGGGTACATAGCGAAATGAAGACAGAATAAAGATGTTCTTTGAAACCAATGAGAACAAAGACACAACATACCAGAATCTCTGGGATACATTGAAAGCAGTGTGTAGAGGGAAACGTAGCATTAAATGCCCACAAGAGAAAGCAGGAAAGATCTAAAATGGACACCCTCACGTCCCAATTCAAAGAATCAGGGAAGCAAGAGCAAACACCATGCCTGAATCAGTCAGTCAACTTCCAACAGGGCTCCAAGAGAGAATGAACCACCATGCCTCTTTAAATCCACGTTTCTATTTGGAATCTTCAATGAGAGATGAGACACTAAGCAGCTAGTTTTGGTGGAATGGCTGATTTTGTCAATGTTTTCGGTGTGTGAGTGTGTGTGTGTGTGTATGTATAGATAACTAAATTAAACTGATAATCTGGATGCTTACATTTCCATTCATTTAATTTGTGTATGTGAGCCCACGCACACGTATATACACACACACTAACACTTCCAGAACACTGACTTAGTGAAGAACTGGATTTCCAGTGTGTCAGACAAATTTCAGAAAGCGCTGAAGAAGGGCATTTCTGATGGATTTCACCGTTCCTGGAATTTTACTTTCCTTTATAACTTACAGTTCTTCTCTGGAGATTTAATAGATAAAAGTCTTTTGCAGTGTACGTTATTTCATTTTATTTTTATAATTTATTTCAATTGTCATTTTAAATTGACAAATAAAAATGATATATATTTATGGTGTACAACATGATGTTTCATATATGTATACATTGTGGAATGACACAAAAATCAAGCTAATTAACACATTCGTTTCCTCACATACTGATTTTATGGTGATGAGAACATGTTTCAAATCTACTCTGATAACACATTTCAAGTATACAGTACATAGTTACCCACTGTCGTTGCCGTGCTGTTCAACATATCTCTAGAACTATTCGTATCTGAAATTTTGTATCATTAGACTAACATCTCCCAATCCCTCCCCGGCCCCTGCCTCGGGTAAGCAGCGTTCTGCTCTCTACGACTCTGAGTTCCACTTTTTTACATTGCACATAGAAGTGAGATCGTGCAGTATTTGTATTTCTGTGTTTGCTTTTTAAAACTTTATGATGTATTGATGTATTTTTTCAGACAGTGTCGGAGTCTGTCACCAAGGCTGGAGTACAGTGACACAAACACGGCTCACCACGGCCTCCACCTCCCGGGGTCAAGAGATCCTCCCACTTCAGCCTCCTGAGTAGCTAGGACTACAGGCGTCCAACACCACACCTGGCTAATTTTTGTATTTTTTGTAGAGATGGTTGATCTCCAACTCCTGGGCTCAACTCTTCCTCCTCCCTTCTCCTCCCAAAGTCCTGGGATTACAGGCCTGAGCCACTGTGTCTGGCCTTTGCTTTATTTCACACAGTAGAACATCCTCTAGGCTCATTCATGTTGCTAATGATAAGATTTCTTTCTTTTTCAAGGCTGAATAGGATTCTATTGGATATATGTACCTATATAGATAGATAGATAGATAGATATACATTTATTATTATTGTTTTGGGGGGGATATGGTTTCGCTCGTGTTCCCCAGGCTGGAGTGCAGTGGCATGATTTCGGCTCACTACAACCTCTGCCTCCCAGGCTGAAGTGATTCTCCTGCCTCAGCTGAGATTAAAGGCATGTCCCATCATGTGCGGCCAATTTTGTGTTTCTAATAGAGATGGGTTTTCACCATGTTGGCCAGGCTGGTCTCGAACTCCAACAATTCTACTTCAACTATTTATTGGATACAAATATTTATGTGTGAGAAACAAGATTTTCAAGAGTGAAAGATTTAAAAACGACTTAATTGTACATCAGTAAGAGGCTGGCTAACTAAATCAGAGTACGTTCATCCTTACAGAAGAATACTATGCAGCTAGAACAAAACCAAATGGAGGAAACTCTTCCAAATGGTAACTTGGAATGATGTTCAAGACTTATTGTAAAATAAGTTTACAGTAAGGTGTAAGGTACCTTATGGCAAAATTCTCTCAGAAATGTGTGTGTGGATTTCAAGTCATCCCAGTCCTAGAACATTGTGCTCTTTAGAGATGCCATACCTGTCTTTCCGTTTGTAATATCAAAGCAGTAATATCTTCTCTGGAGGCTTGTTGGGTGAATTGAATGGAAGAAAGTTAAGGAGGTAGCAGAACCATTGCTGTTTCCCCTCCATAGCCCTGCCACCCACTAAAGAAAGTTGGATGAGATTACTTAATGATTTCCCATTAAGTTGTATTTCCAAATATCATGATTACCATTTGAATGTAGTTGGTATGGAGCTTCGTGAGTGTGTGCTTCGTTTATTATGCATCACGTTCAGCTCCTTGTTATTTGCCTCCTAGTTATCATAGTAAAACTCTACTCCTCTACTCCGAGGAGCCCCTACCATCCGTATCGTCACTTTCCGGCCCAGCACTCTTCATGCTCGTTCGTTTAAAGTATTCTACATTGGGCAAATGAATCTTGGAATGCAAAAGCTACTGAATTTAGCGAGTTTGTGGAGGCGTTCCCACCGATCAGCAAGGTGGAGTTCCACACACCCGATGACTGCACAACTCCTATAAGGCAGCAATATGCTGCAAACCCAGACGGCCACTCTTCTCACCCCTCGTCCCTTTGCTGTTCTGGATAATGAGGTCAATAGTCACCTAGGCAACTTGCAAAACTAACTGAAATGGAGAAAGGCCTTCCGGCTGGTGACTAGCCGAGGTCCACCTGGCCCCAATAAGCTGCTGAACAAGAAGGGCTGCCAGAAATTTCCCCCTAGGGAATTTGGTGGAGACGAAGACCTGCTCACTGGACAACGGTTCCTCCCAGGATACCGCCAAGCTGAAGAAGCGGGCTCTGAGCCACCCCCTTTCACCCTCCTTTTCCCCACCCTGGCCTGGTGAAGGTGCGCGTCAGGATGTGGACTACTGAGCCCTAAAGAAACAAGTCCTTCCACTTTGACCCCACGGAGGATTGCCTGTGCGGATCTTCAACGAGTCTACCAGTGTCTAGACACGGGAGCAGTTCTGTCTGGCACAGCAGCTCCCTCAAGGAAGACAAGAGTGAGGAGAAAGGAAACTCAAGTCTGACCATTCTGTCCTGGGAGACAAGAGGAGGATCTCATCTCTCATCTTTCCAAGCAAGGCAACGAGACTTTCTCTCATCTTTCCAAGCAAGGCAAGGAGACTTTTTCTCATGAGGAAACAAAAAGAAGTTGGAAGGAACGAAACCAGCCTGGAAGGTGAATTCCTAAGGATTGCCCATTGAAACTGACAAAATGGCCCTTGTTTGACGAGAGGAATCAGCAGAGCATTGATGTGGTCAAAAAGGACTCGAGTGAGACTTTCCCAGCACGTTTCTACCAAAGCTTTGTCTAAGTTTCGCAAAACACTCTCCTAATAAGCAGATGTTTGGCTCTTCAGAAAGTCAACATGCAAAATGCCTTGAGCGTCCCATAACACTGATGCCATGATGTTGCCTTTGGTCTGCCCTCCTTTTCCTTTGACTGGACCACTGCCATCTCTTGGTAGCCATCGCTTTGATGACGCTTTGTCTTCAGGATCATATTGGCAAAGCCATGTTCCAAATTCCGGTTACAATTTGTCAAAGAGGTGCCCCAGGATCGTGATCCCTCCTGTTGAAAATTTCCACTGATAGCTCTCGTCGTCACTGCAGCTGATCTGGGCACAATGGTTTTCACAGCCACTGCAGGATTCATCTTCCACATCTTCTCATCTCTTCTTGAAACAAGCCATACCTCCGTAAAGAGTTGATTTCTTTGGGCTAGTGTCCTTAGAAGCTTTTCTTCAAACATCAATGATTTCTTCATTCTTCCACCCAAGCTTCACCGTCAGTTGGATGTTTCCTCTTGCTGCAATTTTAGCGGAATTCAAGTTGCACTGATAGGAGGCCTTTTCAGTGGATGTCTCATCCTTCTTAGTGCCTCCAATGAGATCCAGTTCAGAAAGGTTGTAAGAAGTTAGTACATGTTTATTTTAGTGAAAACGAATTGAAATCCATGCATAGATTTCTCACCATGTACATTTTCTATGAACTTTCGGAAGACCCCCTGTACTGAATATTGCCCAAATCCTGGGAGAGAAGTGGATGCGGTCCACTTCCTGTCTTCAGTTTGCCCACAGTGGAGGAGTGCACAGAGCAGGGAAAGGCAGCCCCAGAGAGAGGCATGCCCTCCAGCATGCAGCAGACTGCTGGCCCAGTCCTGGCTCCATGGGCTGCTGTGTGGGCCCAGCAAGCTGACCAACCTCCCTGAACCTTAATTTAATCCTAGGTAGCCCAATTCCACTCGCTATTATAGGACTGCTGTGCAGGGACAGTCAATTAACTTAAGAAAAGGAACCTAGCTCCAAGGTTGGCAACCGGGAATTCCAGTTGATTCCATGGGCGGACCCCCTGAGGAATTCCCAAGCTGAAGTCTCGTGGAAGATGAGGTTCAGTGTGACTAGACTGAAGCACCAATCCAATGAAGGGGAAGTCCCACCCACTCTGCCCTGTGCCTGTATAAAGGTGAGGCGGGGCGGCCGCGCCACTCATTGAAGCCGCCAGTTGGGAGAGGAGCAGAGCCAGGCCGGTGCTCCCGAAGGCAGCAAGATGTTGCGAGCCACAGCTCCCTGCTGGTTCCCACCTGCATACCCAGAAGCTAAGAAGGTGGCCGAGGAGGCGGCCCACGAGGCAAGCCGCCATTTGGGAGAGGAGCAGAGCCAGGTCGGTGTTCCCGAAGGCAGCAAGATGTTGCGAGCCACAGCTCCCTGCTGGTTCCCACTTGCATGCCCAGAAGCCAAGAAGGTGGCCGAGGAGGCGGCCCACGAGGCAAGCCGCCATTTGGGAGAGGAGCAGAGCCAGGTCGGTGTTCCCGAACGCAGCAAGATGTTGCGAGCCACAGCTCCCTGCTGGTTCCCACCTGCATGCCCAGAAGCCAAGAAGGTGGCCGAGGAGGCGGCCCTCGAGGCAAGCCGCCAGTTGGGAGAGGAGCAGAGCCAGGCCGATGCTCCCGAAGGCAGCAAGATGTTGCGAGCCACAGCTCCCTGCTGGTTCCCACCTGCATACCCAGAAGCTAAGAAGGTGGCCGAGGAGGCGCCCCACGAGGCAAGCCGCCATTTGGGGGTGGAGCAGAGCCAGGTCGGTGTTCCCGAAGGCAGCAAGATGCTGCGAGCCACAGCTCCCTGCTGGTTCCCTCCTGCATACCCAGAAGCCAAGAAGGTGGCCGAGGAGGCGGCCCTTGAGGCTCCAGAATTCCCACTGCCCTCTCATCAGCCTGCCCAGAGCTTCGGGCTCTGCGTGCCCCAGATGCACAACCAGGCCTCAGCACTCGTGGACATCCGGGCGGAGCCCCAGAATAGGGGTCCGGCGGTGCCCCCAGCGTGGCCCAAGATGGCGACGGAGGCGTGGTACTTCCCCGCGCAGAGGGGGTCGGCCTGCTGCTTGCCAGCCGCCCCAAGGCTGACAGAGAGGCCCTGTGGAGTCCGCATCTCAGCCCCCAGGGAGAGGAAGAGGATCGCCCACTTTCCCAGCCCCTGCTTGGTCGCAGGTCGCACCGATGCCAAGAGAACCCGGGTGGCCGGCAGCAGCCAACGCTCCAATGGCTCCAGGGTCGGCACACAGCCACGGAAGACTGGTCGCAACAGACGGGGGAGGGCATGCGAGACCTCCACCACACTCAGCTCTAAGCGAATCGTCCGTCGTCCATCCTTACCGACTTGGAAGAAACCCATTATCCTCCGAAGGTCTCGCTGCCAAGTCCCCACCGTCATCCGCCGAGGCTATCTCCAACTGTTCACCAAAGAGTGTCTCAAGTTCTGCGCCTCCCAGCAGGAGGCCGAGGAGAAGGCGCTGAACGAGGAGAAGGTGGCCTACGACTGCAGCCCCAACAAGAACATGTACCTGAATGTGGTCCTGAACACCCTCAAGAGACTGAAGGGCCTGACCCCCAGCTCCATGCCGGGCCTCAGCAGGGCCGCCCTGTACAGCCGCCTCCAGGAGTTCCTGCTCACCCAGGACCAGCTCAAGGAGAACGGCTACCCCTTCCCGCACCCCGAGCGGCCCGGAGGCGCCGTCCTCTTCACTGGCCAGGGGAAGGGGCCCGGCGACTCCTCCTGCAGGGTCTGCTGCCGTTGTGGCACCGACTACCTGGTGTCCTCCTCGGGCCGCTGTCTACGCGACCAGTTGTGTTATTATCACTGGGGGCGGGTCCGCTCCAGCCAAGTGGCTGGAGGCCGGGTTAGCCAGTACACCTGCTGTGCAGCTGCTCCTGGCTCAGTGGGCTGCCAGGTGGCAAAGCAGCACGTGCGGGACGGCCGCAAGGAGAGCCTCCATGGCTTCGTGAAGACCTTCAAGAAAGAGTTTTCCACAGACGCTTATCCAGGAATCTACGCCTTGGACTGTGAGATGTGCTACACCACGCATGGCCTGGAGCTGACCCGCGTCACCGTGGTGGACGCCGACATGCAAGTGGTGTACGACACCTTCGTCAAGCCCGACAACGAGATCGTGGACTACAACACCAGGTTTTCCGGAGTGACCGAGGCCGACGTCGCCAAGACGAGCGTCACGTTGCCCGAAGTCCAAGCCATCCTGCTGAGCTTTTTCAGCGCCCAAACCATCCTCATCGGGCACAGCCTGGAGAGCGATCTGCTGGCCCTCAAGCTGATCCACAGCACCGTGGTGGACACGGCCGTGCTCTTCCCGCACTACCTGGGTTTCCCCTACAAGCGTTCCCTCAGGAATCTCGCGGCCGACTACCTGGGACAGATCATCCAGGACAGCCAGGACGGCCACAACTCCAGCGAGGACGCAAACGCCTGCCTGCAGCTGGCGATGTGGAAGGTTCGACAGCGCGCCCAGATCCAGCCACGCCACCGGTCCGCCTCTCCCGCCGCCCTGGCCTGTCCTGAGCCCCAGGCCTCTTCCCAAACTGCCATCGATCCCGAGAGCTAGCCCTGTCCACCTCGCCACAAAGCGAAAGAAACTGGAGCAGCCGGCGGCAGGAGAGGGCCAAAAGCCAAGACTAACCCCGACCCCGGACTCCCAGTCCCCCGGAGTCCCTGCCGCGGGCCGTCGTCCCTGTCCCCATCCCTCTGCCCCTCCCAGACCTCTGTCCTTCCACCAATGGGCTCCCCGAGGCCCCAGCCGCCACTCCCAGTCCCCGGAGACCCTGCCGCCGCCCCTGGCGCCTGTGCCCATCCCTCTGCCCCTCCCAGACCTCTGGCCTTCCACCACTAGCCTCCCCCAGCCCACCTGGACTTCCCCGGCCTCTGACAACAAGGCCAGCCCCCAGGCCCACCAGCCTCCTGATCGTCTTCGTTCTTGGGCCTCTTCCCCTTCTGTGGGGCTGTCTGAACCTCCCTTCCCCCACCCGATTTTTCCCCCGCCCCCGGGGCAGGCGCAGAATAAATGTCTGTATGAAGTTAAAAATTAAAAATAAAAAAAAAGCTAAAAACCACTGAAAGTCCTTTGCTTTTGAATGTGCGCTTACCTGGTTTTCTCTAGAGGCACCACTGTGAGGTGGCTCAAGCGCTTAGGCTCTGGAGTTAGACATCTGGGTTCCCATTCCAATTCCACCACTTACTAGCTTTGTCATATTGGACGCATAACTTTTTTGCGCTTCTACTTCTTGATCTTTCAAGTGTCATCAGAAGATAATTAGACACCCACACAATAGCAATGGGAGATTTTAACACCCCACCGTCAACATGAAACAGATCAACGAGACAGAAAGTTGAAAAGGATATCCAGGAACTGAACTTAGCTCTGCACCAAGCAGACCGAATAGACATCTACATTAACTCTCCACCCCAAATCAACAGAATATACATTCTTCTCAGCACCACATCACACTTATTCCAAAACTGACCACATAGTTGGAAGGAAAGCACTCCTCCGCAAATGCAAAAGAACAGAAATTACAACCAACTGTCTCTCAGACCACAGGGCAGTCAAACTGGACCTCAGGATGAAGAAACTCACTCAAAACCGCTCAACTACACGGAAACGGAGCAATCTGCTCCTGAGTGACTACTGGGTACATAGCGAAATGAAGACAGAATAAAGATGTTCTTTGAAACCAATGAGAACAAAGACACAACATACCAGAATCTCTGGGATACATTGAAAGCAGTGTGTAGAGGGAAACGTAGCATTAAATGCCCACAAGAGAAAGCAGGAAAGATCTAAAATGGACACCCTCACGTCCCAATTCAAAGAATCAGGGAAGCAAGAGCAAACACCATGCCTGAATCAGTCAGTCAACTTCCAACAGGGCTCCAAGAGAGAATGAACCACCATGCCTCTTTAAATCCACGTTTCTATTTGGAATCTTCAATGAGAGATGAGACACTAAGCAGCTAGTTTTGGTGGAATGGCTGATTTTGTCAATGTTTTCGGTGTGTGAGTGTGTGTGTGTGTGTGTATGTATAGATAACTAAATTAAACTGATAATCTGGATGCTTACATTTCCATTCATTTAATTTGTGTATGTGAGCCCACGCACACGTATATACACACACACTAACACTTCCAGAACACTGACTTAGTGAAGAACTGGATTTCCAGTGTGTCAGACAAATTTCAGAAAGCGCTGAAGAAGGGCATTTCTGATGGATTTCACCGTTCCTGGAATTTTACTTTCCTTTATAACTTACAGTTCTTCTCTGGAGATTTAATAGATAAAAGTCTTTTGCAGTGTACGTTATTTCATTTTATTTTTATAATTTATTTAAATTGTCATTTTAAATTGACAAATAAAAATGATATATATTTATGGTGTACAACATGATGTTTCATATATGTATACATTGTGGAATGACACAAAAATCAAGCTAATTAACACATTCGTTTCCTCACATACTGATTTTATGGTGATGAGAACATGTTTCAAATCTACTCTGATAGCACATTTCAAGTATACAGTACATAGTTACCCACTGTCGTTGCCGTGCTGTTCAACATATCTCTAGAACTATTCGTATCTGAAATTTTGTATCATTAGACTAACATCTCCCAATCCCTCCCCGGCCCCTGCCTCGGGTAAGCAGCGTTCTGCTCTCTACGACTCTGAGTTCCACTTTTTTACATTGCACATAGAAGTGAGATCGTGCAGTATTTGTATTTCTGTGTTTGCTTTTTAAAACTTTATGATGTATTGATGTATTTTTTCAGACAGTGTCGGAGTCTGTCACCAAGGCTGGAGTACAGTGACACAAACACGGCTCACCACGGCCTCCACCTCCCGGGGTCAAGAGATCCTCCCACTTCAGCCTCCTGAGTAGCTAGGACTACAGGCGTCCAACACCACACCTGGCTAATTTTTGTATATTTTGTAGAGATGGTTGATCTCCAACTCCTGGGCTCAACTCTTCCTCCTCCCTTCTCCTCCCAAAGTCCTGGGATTACAGGCCTGAGCCACTGTGTCTGGCCTTTGCTTTATTTCACACAGTAGAACATCCTCTAGGCTCATTCATGTTGCTAATGATAAGATTTCTTTCTTTTTCAAGGCTGAATAGGATTCTATTGGATATATGTACCTATATAGATAGATAGATAGATAGATATACATTTATTATTATTGTTTTGGGGGGGATATGGTTTCGCTCGTGTTCCCCAGGCTGGAGTGCAGTGGCATGATTTCTGCTCACTACAACCTCTGCCTCCCAGGCTGAAGTGATTCTCCTGCCTCAGCTGAGATTAAAGGCATGTCCCATCATGTGCGGCCAATTTTGTGTTTCTAGGAGAGATGGGTTTTCACCATGTTGGCCAGGCTGGTCTCGAACTCCAACAATTCTACTTCAACTATTTATTGGATACAAATATTTATGTGTGAGAAACAAGATTTTCAAGAGTGAAAGATTTAAAAACGACTTAATTGTACATCAGTAAGAGGCTGGCTAACTAAATCAGAGTACGTTCATCCTTACAGAAGAATACTATGCAGCTAGAACAAAACCAAATGGAGGAAACTCTTCCAAATGGTAACTTGGAATGATGTTCAAGACTTATTGTAAAATAAGTTTACAGTAAGGTGTAAGGTACCTTATGGCAAAATTCTCTCAGAAATGTGTGTGTGGATTTCAAGTCATCCCAGTCCTAGAACATTGTGCTCTTTAGAGATGCCATACCTGTCTTTCCCTTTGTAATATCAAAGCAGTAATATCTTCTCTGGAGGCTTGTTGGGTGAATTTAATGGAAGAAAGTTAAGGAGGTAGCAGAACCATTGCTGTTTCCCCTCCATAGCCCTGCCACCCACTAAAGAAAGTTGGATGAGATTACTTAATGATTTCCCATTAAGTTGTATTTCCAAATATCATGATTACCATTTGAATGTAGTTGGTATGGAGCTTCGTGAGTGTGTGCTTCGTTTATTATGCATCACGTTCAGCTCCTTGTTATTTGCCTCCTAGTTATCATAGTAAAACTCTACTCCTCTACTCCGAGGAGCCCCTACCATCCGTATCGTCACTTTCCGGCCCAGCACTCTTCATGCTCGTTCGTTTAAAGTATTCTACATTGGGCAAATGAATCTTGGAAGGCAAAAGCTACTGAATTTAGCGAGTTTGTGGAGGCGTTCCCACCGATCAGCAAGGTGGAGTTCCACACACCCGATGACTGCACAACTCCTATAAGGCAGCAATATGCTGCAAACCCAGACGGCCACTCTTCTCACCCCTCGTCCCTTTGCTGTTCTGGATAATGAGGTCAATAGTCACCTAGGCAACTTGCAAAACTAACTGAAATGGAGAAAGGCCTTCCGGCTGGTGACTAGCCGAGGTCCACCTGGCCCCAATAAGCTGCTGAACAAGAAGGGCTGCCAGAAATTTCCCCCTAGGGAATTTGGTGGAGACGAAGACCTGCTCACTGGACAACGGTTCCTCCCAGGATACCGCCAAGCTGAAGAAGCGGGCTCTGAGCCACCCCCTTTCACCCTCCTTTTCCCCACCCTGGCCTGGTGAAGGTGCGCGTCAGGATGTGGACTACTGAGCCCTAAAGAAACAAGTCCTTCCACTTTGACCCCACGGAGGATTGCCTGTGCGGATCTTCAACGAGTCTACCAGTGTCTAGACACGGGAGCAGTTCTGTCTGGCACAGCAGCTCCCTCAAGGAAGACAAGAGTGAGG
This sequence comes from Pongo pygmaeus, assembly GCF_028885625.2. Taxonomy (NCBI): domain Eukaryota; kingdom Metazoa; phylum Chordata; class Mammalia; order Primates; family Hominidae; genus Pongo; species Pongo pygmaeus. The sequence goes on from NC_072380.2 coordinate 55,431,185, forward strand.
AGAAAGGAAACTCAAGTCTGACCATTCTGTCCTGGGAGACAAGAGGAGGATCTCATCTCTCATCTTTCCAAGCAAGGCAACGAGACTTTCTCTCATCTTTCCAAGCAAGGCAAGGAGACTTTTTCTCATGAGGAAACAAAAAGAAGTTGGAAGGAACGAAACCAGCCTGGAAGGTGAATTCCTAAGGATTGCCCATTGAAACTGACAAAATGGCCCTTGTTTGACGAGAGGAATGAGCAGAGCATTGATGTGGTCAAAAAGGACTCGAGTGAGACTTTCCCAGCACGTTTCTACCAAAGCTTTGTCTAAGTTTCGCAAAACACTCTCCTAATAAGCAGATGTTTGGCTCTTCAGAAAGTCAACATGCAAAATGCCTTGAGCGTCCCATAACACTGATGCCATGATGTTGCCTTTGGTCTGCCCTCCTTTTCCTTTGACTGGACCACTGCCATCTCTTGGTAGCCATCGCTTTGATGACGCTTTGTCTTCAGGATCATATTGGCAAAGCCATGTTCCAAATTCCGGTTACAATTTGTCAAACAGGTGCCCCAGGATCGTGATCCCTCCTGTTGAAAATTTCCACTGATAGCTCTCGTCGTCACTGCAGCTGATCTGGGCACAATGGTTTTCACAGCCACTGCAGGATTCATCTTCCACATCTTCTCATCTCTTCTTGAAACAAGCCATACCTCCGTAAAGAGTTGATTTCTTTGGGCTAGTGTCCTTAGAAGCTTTTCTTCAAACATCAATGATTTCTTCATTCTTCCACCCAAGCTTCACCGTCAGTTGGATGTTTCCTCTTGCTGCAATTTTAGCGGAATTCAAGTTGCACTGATAGGAGGCCTTTTCAGTGGATGTCTCATCCTTCTTAGTGCCTCCAATGAGATCCAGTTCAGAAAGGTTGTAAGAAGTTAGTACATGTTTATTTTAGTGAAAACGAATTGAAATCCATGCATAGATTTCTCACCATGTACATTTTCTATGAACTTTCGGAAGACCCCCTGTACTGAATATTGCCCAAATCCTGGGAGAGAAGTGGATGCGGTCCACTTTCTGTCTTCAGTTTGCCCACAGTGGAGGAGTGCACAGAGCAGGGAAAGGCAGCCCCAGAGAGAGGCATGCCCTCCAGCATGCAGCAGTCTGCTGGCCCAGTCCTGGCTCCATGGGTTGCTGTGTGGGCCCAGCAAGCTGACCAACCTCCCTGAACCTTAATTTAATCCTAGGTAGCCCAATTCCACTCGCTATTATAGGACTGCTGTGCAGGGACAGTCAATTAACTTCAGAAAAGGAACCTAGCTCCAAGGTTGGCAACCGGGAATTCCAGTTGATTCCATGGGCGGACCCCGTGAGGAATTCCCAAGCTGAAGTCTCGTGAAAGATGAGGTTCAGTGTGACTAGACTGAAGCACCAATCCAATGAAGGGGAAGTCCCACCCACTCTGCCCTGTGCCTGTATAAAGGTGAGGCGGGGCGGCCGCGCCACTCATTGAAGCCGCCAGTTGGGAGAGGAGCAGAGCCAGGCCGGTGCTCCCGAAGGCAGCAAGATGTTGCGAGCCACAGCTCCCTGCTGGTTCCCACCTGCATACCCAGAAGCTAAGAAGGTGGCCGAGGAGGCGGCCCACGAGGCAAGCCGCCATTTGGGAGAGGAGCAGAGCCAGGTCGGTGTTCCCCAAGGCAGCAAGATGTTGCGAGCCACAGCTCCCTGCTGGTTCCCACCTGCATGCCCAGAAGCTAAGAAGGTGGCCGAGGAGGCGGCCCTCGAGGCAAGCCGCCAGTTGGGAGAGGAGCAGAGCCAGGCCGGTGCTCCCGAAGGCAGCAAGTTGCTGCGAGCCACAGCTCCCTGCTGGTTCCCTCCTGCATACCCAGAAGCCAAGAAGGTGGCCGAGGAGGCGGCCCTCGAGGCTCCAGAATTCCCACTGCCCTCTCATCAGCCTGCCCAGAGCTTCGGGCTCTGCGTGCCCCAGATGCACAACCAGGCCTCAGCACTCGTGGACATCCGGGCGGAGCCCCAGAATAGGGGTCCGGCGGTGCCCCCAGCGTGGCCCAAGATGGCGACGGAGGCGTGGTACTTCCCCGCGCAGAGGGGGTCGGCCTGCTGCTTGCCAGCCGCCCCAAGGCTGACAGAGAGGCCCTGTGGAGTCCGCATCTCAGCCCCCAGGGAGAGGAAGAGGATCGCCCACTTTCCCAGCCCCTGCTTGGTCTCAGGTCGCACCGATGCCAAGAGAACCCGGGTGGCCGGCAGCAGCCAACGCTCCAATGGCTCCAGGGTCGGCACACAGCCACGGAAGACTGGTCGCAACAGACGGGGGAGGGCATGCAAGACCTCCACCACACTCAGCTCTAAGCGAATCGTCCGTCGTCCATCCTTACCGACTTGGAAGAAACCCATTATCCTCCGAAGGTCTCGCTGCCAAGTCCCCACCGTCATCCGCCGAGGCTATCTCCAACTGTTCACCAAAGAGTGTCTCAAGTTCTGCGCCTCCCAGCAGGAGGCCGAGGAGAAGGCGCTGAACGAGGAGAAGGTGGCCTACGACTGCAGCCCCAACAAGAACATGTACCTGAATGTGGTCCTGAACACCCTCAAGAGACTGAAGGGCCTGACCCCCAGCTCCATGCCGGGCCTCAGCAGGGCCGCCCTGTACAGCCGCCTCCAGGAGTTCCTGCTCACCCAGGACCAGCTCAAGGAGAACGGCTACCCCTTCCCGCACCCCGAGCGGCCCGGAGGCGCCGTCCTCTTCACTGGCCAGGGGAAGGGGCCCGGCGACTCCTCCTGCAGGGTCTGCTGCCGTTGTGGCACCGACTACCTGGTGTCCTCCTCGGGCCGCTGTCTACGCGACCAGTTGTGTTATTATCACTGGGGGCGGGTCCGCTCCAGCCAAGTGGCTGGAGGCCGGGTTAGCCAGTACACCTGCTGTGCAGCTGCTCCTGGCTCAGTGGGCTGCCAGGTGGCGAAGCAGCACGTGCGGGACGGCCGCAAGGAGAGCCTCCATGGCTTCGTGAAGACCTTCAAGAAAGAGTTTTCCACAGACGCTTATCCAGGAATCTACGCCTTGGACTGTGAGATGTGCTACACCACGCATGGCCTGGAGCTGACCCGCGTCACCGTGGTGGACGCCGACATGCAAGTGGTGTACGACACCTTCGTCAAGCCCGACAACGAGATCGTGGACTACAACACCAGGTTTTCCGGAGTGACCGAGGCCGACGTCGCCAAGACGAGCGTCACGTTGCCCGAAGTCCAAGCCATCCTGCTGAGCTTTTTCAGCGCCCAAACCATCCTCATCGGGCACAGCCTGGAGAGCGATCTGCTGGCCCTCAAGCTGATCCACAGCACCGTGGTGGACACGGCCGTGCTCTTCCCGCACTACCTGGGTTTCCCCTACAAGCGTTCCCTCAGGAATCTCGCGGCCGACTACCTGGGACAGATCATCCAGGACAGCCAGGACGGCCACAACTCCAGCGAGGACGCAAACGCCTGCCTGCAGCTGGCGATGTGGAAGGTTCGACAGCGCGCCCAGATCCAGCCACGCCACCGGTCCGCCTCTCCCGCCGCCCTGGCCTGTCCTGAGCCCCAGGCCTCTTCCCAAACTGCCATCGATCCCGAGAGCTAGCCCTGTCCACCTCGCCACAAAGCGAAAGAAACTGGAGCAGCCGGCGGCAGGAGAGGGCCAAAAGCCAAGACTAACCCCGACCCCGGACTCCCAGTCCCCCGGAGTCCCTGCCGCGGGCCGTCGTCCCTGTCCCCATCCCTCTGCCCCTCCCAGACCTCTGTCCTTCCACCAATGGGCTCCCCGAGGCCCCAGCCGCCACTCCCAGTCCCCGGAGACCCTGCCGCCGCCCCTGGCGCCTGTGCCCATCCCTCTGCCCCTCCCAGACCTCTGGCCTTCCACCACTAGCCTCCCCCAGCCCACCTGGACTTCCCCGGCCTCTGACAACAAGGCCAGCCCCCAGGCCCACCAGCCTCCTGATCGTCTTCGTTCTTGGGCCTCTTCCCCTTCTGTGGGGCTGTCTGAACCTCCCCTCCCCCACCCGATTTTTCCCCCGCCCCCGGGGCAGGCGCAGAATAAATGTCTGTATGAAGTTAAAAATTAAAAATAAAAAAAAAGCTAAAAACAACTCAAAGTCCTTTGCTTTTGAATGTGCGCTTACCTGGTTTTCTCTAGAGGCACCACTGTGAGGTGGCTCAAGCGCTTAGGCTCTGGAGTTAGACATCTGGGTTCCCATTCCAATTCCACCACTGACTAGCTTTGTCATATTGGACGCATAACTTTTTTGCGCTTCTACTTCTTGATCTTTCAAGTGTCATCAGAAGATAATTAGACACCCACACAATAGCAATGGGAGATTTTAACACCCCACCGTCAACATGAAACAGATCAACGAGACAGAAAGTTGAAAAGGATATCCAGGAACTGAACTTAGCTCTGCACCAAGCAGACCGAATAGACATCTACATTAACTCTCCACCCCAAATCAACAGAATATACATTCTTCTCAGCACCACATCACACTTATTCCAAAACTGACCACATAGTTGGAAGGAAAGCACTCCTCCGCAAATGCAAAAGAACAGAAATTACAACCAACTGTCTCTCAGACCACAGGGCAGTCAAACTGGACCTCAGGATGAAGAAACTCACTCAAAACCGCTCAACTACACGGAAACGGAGCAATCTGCTCCTGAGTGACTACTGGGTACATAGCGAAATGAAGACAGAATAAAGATGTTCTTTGAAACCAATGAGAACAAAGACACAACATACCAGAATCTCTGGGATACATTGAAAGCAGTGTGTAGAGGGAAACGTAGCATTAAATGCCCACAAGAGAAAGCAGGAAAGATCTAAAATGGACACCCTCACGTCCCAATTCAAAGAATCAGGGAAGCAAGAGCAAACACCATGCCTGAATCAGTCAGTCAACTTCCAACAGGGCTCCAAGAGAGAATGAACCACCATGCCTCTTTAAATCCACGTTTCTATTTGGAATCTTCAATGAGAGATGAGACACTAAGCAGCTAGTTTTGGTGGAATGGCTGATTTTGTCAATGTTTTCGGTGTGTGAGTGTGTGTGTGTGTGTATGTATAGATAACTAAATTAAACTGATAATCTGGATGCTTACATTTCCATTCATTTAATTTGTGTATGTGAGCCCACGCACACGTATATACACACACACTAACACTTCCAGAACACTGACTTAGTGAAGAACTGGATTTCCAGTGTGTCAGACAAATTTCAGAAAGCACTGAAGAAGGGCATTTCTGATGGATTTCACCGTTCCTGGAATTTTACTTTCCTTTATAACTTACAGTTCTTCTCTGGAGATTTAATAGATAAAAGTCTTTTGCAGTGTACGTTATTTCATTGTATTTTTATAATTTATTTCAATTGTCATTTTAAATTGACAAATAAAAATGATATATATTTATGGTGTACAACATGATGTTTCATATATGTATACATTGTGGAATGACACAAAAATCAAGCTAATTAACACATTCGTTTCCTCACATACTGATTTTATGGTGATGAGAACATGTTTCAAATCTACTCTGTTAGCACATTTCAAGTATACAGTACATAGTTACCCACTGTAGTTGCCGTGCTGTTCAACATATCTCTAGAACTATTCGTATCTGAAATTTTGTATCATTAGACTAACATCTCCCAATCCCTCCCCGGCCCCTGCCTCGGGTAAGCAGCGTTCTGCTCTCTACGACTCTGAGTTCCACTTTTTTACATTGCACATAGAAGTGAGATCGTGCAGTATTTGTATTTCTGTGTTTGCTTTTTAAAACTTTATGATGTATTGATGTATTTTTTCAGACAGTGTCGGAGTCTGTCACCAAGGCTGGAGTACAGTGACACAAACACGGCTCACCACGGCCTCCACCTCCCGGGGTCAAGAGATCCTCCCACTTCAGCCTCCTGAGTAGCTAGGACTACAGGCGTCCAACACCACACCTGGCTAATTTTTGTATTTTTTGTAGAGATGGTTGATCTCCAACTCCTGGGCTCAACTCTTCCTCCTCCCTTCTCCTCCCAAAGTCCTGGGATTACAGGCCTGAGCCACTGTGTCTGGCCTTTGCTTTATTTCACACACTAGAACATCCTCTAAGCTCATTCATGTTGCTAATGATAAGATTTCTTTCTTTTTCAAGGCTGAATAGGATTCTATTGGATATATGTACCTATATAGATAGATAGATAGATAGATATACATTTATTATTATTGTTTTGGGGGGGATATGGTTTCGCTCGTGTTCCCCAGGCTGGAGTACAGTGGCATGATTTCGGCTCACTACAACCTCTGCCTCCCAGGCTGAAGTGATTCTCCTGCCTCAGCTGAGATTAAAGGCATGTCCCATCATGTGCGGCCAATTTTGTGTTTCTAGGAGAGATGGGTTTTCACCATGTTGGCCAGGCTGGTCTCGAACTCCAACAATTCTACTTCAACTATTTATTGGATACAAATATTTATGTGTGAGAAACAAGATTTTCAAGAGTGAAAGATTTAAAAACGACTTAATTGTACATCAGTAAGAGGCTGGCTAACTAAATCAGAGTACGTTCATCCTTACAGAAGAATACTATGCAGCTAGAACAAAACCAAATGGAGGAAACTCTTCCAAATGGTAACTTGGAATGATGTTCAAGACTTATTGTAAAATAAGTTTACAGTAAGGTGTAAGGTACCTTATGGCAAAATTCTCTCAGAAATGTGTGTGTGGATTTCAAGTCATCCCAGTCCTAGAACATTGTGCTCTTTAGAGATGCCATACCTGTCTTTCCCTTTGTAATATCAAAGCAGTAATATCTTCTCTGGAGGCTTGTTGGGTGAATTGAATGGAAGAAAGTTAAGGAGGTAGCAGAACCATTGCTGTTTCCCCTCCATAGCCCTGCCACCCACTAAAGAAAGTTGGATGAGATTACTTAATGATTTCCCATTAAGTTGTATTTCCAAATATCATGATTACCATTTGAATGTAGTTGGTATGGAGCTTCGTGAGTGTGTGCTTCGTTTATTATGCATCACGTTCAGCTCCTTGTTATTTGCCTCCTAGTTATCATAGTAAAACTCTACTCCTCTACTCCGAGGAGCCCCTACCATCCGTATCGTCACTTTCCGGCCCAGCACTCTTCATGCTCGTTCGTTTAAAGTATTCTACATTGGGCAAATGAATCTTGGAAGGCAAAAGCTACTGAATTTAGCGAGTTTGTGGAGGCGTTCCCACCGATCAGCAAGGTGGAGTTCCACACACCCGATGACTGCACAACTCCTATAAGGCAGCAATATGCTGCAAACCCAGACGGCCACTCTTCTCACCCCTCGTCCCTTTGCTGTTCTGGATAATGAGGTCAATAGTCACCTAGGCAACTTGCAAAACTAACTGAAATGGAGAAAGGCCTTCCGGCTGGTGACTAGCCGAGGTCCACCTGGCCCCAATAAGCTGCTGAACAAGAAGGGCTGCCAGAAATTTCCCCCTAGGGAATTTGGTGGAGACGAAGACCTGCTCACTGGACAACGGTTCCTCCCAGGATACCCCCAAGCTGAAGAAGCGGGCTCTGAGCCATCCCCTTTCACCCTCCTTTTCCCCACCCTGGCCTGGTGAAGGTGCGCGTCAGGATGTGGACTACTGAGCCCTAAAGAAACAAGTCCTTCCACTTTGACCCCACGGAGGATTGCCTGTGCGGATCTTCAACGAGTCTACCAGTGTCTAGACACGGGAGCAGTTCTGTCTGGCACAGCAGCTCCCTCAAGGAAGACAAGAGTGAGGAGAAAGGAAACTCAAGTCTGACCATTCTGTCCTGGGAGACAAGAGGAGGATCTCATCTCTCATCTTTCCAAGCAAGGCAACGAGACTTTCTCTCATCTTCCCAAGCAAGGCAAGGAGACTTTTTCTCATGAGGAAACAAAAAGAAGTTGGAAGGAACGAAACCAGCCTGGAAGGTGAATTCCTAAGGATTGCCCATTGAAACTGACAAAATGGCCCTTGTTTGACGAGAGGAAGGAGCAGAGCATTGATGTGGCCAAAAAGGACTCGAGTGAGACTTTCCCAGCACGTTTCTACCAAAGCTTTGTCTAAGTTTCGCAAAACACTCTCCTAATAAGCAGATGTTTGGCTCTTCAGAAAGTCAACATGCAAAATGCCTTGAGCGTCCCATAACACTGATGCCATGATGTTGCCTTTGGTCTGCCCTCCTTTTCCTTTGACTGGACCACTGCCATCTCTTGGTAGCCATCGCTTTGATGACGCTTTGTCTTCAGGATCATATTGGCAAAGCCATGTTCCAAATTCCGGTTACAATTTGTCAAACAGGTGCCCCAGGATCGTGATCCCTCCTGTTGAAAATTTCCACTGATAGCTCTCGTCGTCACTGCAGCTGATCTGGGCACAATGGTTTTCACAGCCACTGCAGGATTCATCTTCCACATCTTCTCATCTCTTCTTGAAACAAGCCATACCTCCGTAAAGAGTTGATTTCTTTGGGCTAGTGTCCTTAGAAGCTTTTCTTCAAACATCAATGATTTCTTCATTCTTCCACCCAAGCTTCACCGTCAATTGGATGTTTGCTCTTGCTGCAATTTTAGCGGAATTCAAGTTGCACTGATAGGAGGCCTTTTCAGTGGATGTCCCATCCTTCTTAGTGCCTCCAATGAGATCCAGTTCAGAAAGGTTGTAAGAAGTTAGTACATGTTTATTTTAGTGAAAACGAATTGAAATCCATGCATAGATTTCTCACCATGTACATTTTCTATGAACTTTCGGAAGACCCCCTGTACTGAATATTGCCCAAATCCTGGGAGAGAAGTGGATGCGGTCCACTTCCTGTCTTCAGTTTGCCCACAGTGGAGGAGTGCACAGAGCAGGGAAAGGCAGCCCCAGAGAGAGGCATGCCCTCCAGCATGCAGCAGACTGCTGGCCCAGTCCTGGCTCCATGGGCTGCTGTGTGGGCCCAGCAAGCTGACCAACCTCCCTGAACCTTAATTTAATCCTAGGTAGCCCAATTCCACTCGCTATTATAGGACTGCTGTGCAGGGACAGTCAATTAACTTAAGAAAAGGAACCTAGCTCCAAGGTTGGCAACCGGGAATTCCAGTTGATTCCATGGGCGGACCCCCTGAGGAATTCCCAAGCTGAAGTCTCGTGGAAGATGAGGTTCAGTGTGACTAGACTGAAGCACCAATCCAATGAAGGGGAAGTCCCACCCACTCTGCCCTGTGCCTGTATAAAGGTGAGGCGGGGCGGCCGCGCCACTCATTGAAGCCGCCAGTTGGGAGAGGAGCAGAGCCAGGCCGGTGCTCCCGAAGGCAGCAAGATGTTGCGAGCCACAGCTCCCTGCTGGTTCCCACCTGCATACCCAGAAGCTAAGAAGGTGGCCGAGGAGGCGGCCCACGAGGCAAGCCGCCATTTGGGAGAGGAGCAGAGCCAGGTCGGTGTTCCCGAAGGCAGCAAGATGTTGCGAGCCACAGCTCCCTGCTGGTTCCCACCTGCATGCCCAGAAGCCAAGAAGGTGGCCGAGGAGGCGGCCCACGAGGCAAGCCGCCATTTGGGAGAGGAGCAGAGCCAGGTCGGTGTTCCCAAAGGCAGCAAGATGTTGCGAGCCACAGCTCCCTGCTGGTTCCCACCTGCATGCCCAGAAGCCAAGAAGGTGGCCGAGGAGGCGGCCCTCGAGGCAAGCCGCCAGTTGGGAGAGGAGCAGAGCCAGGCCGGTGCTCCCGAAGGCAGCAAGATGTTGCGAGCCACAGCTCCCTGCTGGTTCCCACCTGCATACCCAGAAGCTAAGAAGGTGGCCGAGGAGGCGCCCCACGAGGCAAGCCGCCATTTGGGGGTGGAGCAGAGCCAGGTCGGTGTTCCCGAAGGCAGCAAGATGCTGCGAGCCACAGCTCCCTGCTGGTTCCCTCCTGCATACCCAGAAGCCAAGAAGGTGGCCGAGGAGGCGGCCCTCGAGGCTCCAGAATTCCCACTGCCCTCTCATCAGCCTGCCCAGAGCTTCGGGCTCTGCGTGCCCCAGATGCACAACCAGGCCTCAGCACTCGTGGACATCCGGGCGGAGCCCCAGAATAGGGGTCCGGCGGTGCCCCCAGCGTGGCCCAAGATGGCGACGGAGGCGTGGTACTTCCCCGCGCAGAGGGGGTCGGCCTGCTGCTTGCCAGCCGCCCCAAGGCTGACAGAGAGGCCCTGTGGAGTCCGCATCTCAGCCCCCAGGGAGAGGAAGAGGATCGCCCACTTTCCCAGCCCCTGCTTGGTCGCAGGTCGCACCGATGCCAAGAGAACCCGGGTGGCCGGCAGCAGCCAACGCTCCAATGGCTCCAGGGTCGGCACACAGCCACGGAAGACTGGTCGCAACAGACGGGGGAGGGCATGCAAGACCTCCACCACACTCAGCTCTAAGCGAATCGTCCGTCGTCCATCCTTACCGACTTGGAAGAAACCCATTATCCTCCGAAGGTCTCGCTGCCAAGTCCCCACCGTCATCCGCCGAGGCTATCTCCAACTGTTCACCAAAGTGTCTCAAGTTCTGCGCCTCCCAGCAGGAGGCCGAGGAGAAGGCGCTGAACGAGGAGAAGGTGGCCTACGACTGCAGCCCCAACAAGAACATGTACCTGAATGTGGTCCTGAACACCCTCAAGAGACTGAAGGGCCTGACCCCCAGCTCCATGCCGGGCCTCAGCAGGGCCGCCCTGTACAGCCGCCTCCAGGAGTTCCTGCTCACCCAGGACCAGCTCAAGGAGAACGGCTACCCCTTCCCGCACCCCGAGCGGCCCGGAGGCGCCGTCCTCTTCACTGGCCAGGGGAAGGGGCCCGGCGACTCCTCCTGCAGGGTCTGCTGCCGTTGTGGCACCGACTACCTGGTGTCCTCCTCGGGCCGCTGTCTACGCGACCAGTTGTGTTATTATCACTGGGGGCGGGTCCGCTCCAGCCAAGTGGCTGCAGGCCGGGTTAGCCAGTACACCTGCTGTGCAGCTGCTCCTGGCTCAGTGGGCTGCCAGGTGGCAAAGCAGCACGTGCGGGACGGCCGCAAGGAGAGCCTCCATGGCTTCGTGAAGACCTTCAAGAAAGAGTTTTCCACAGACGCTTATCCAGGAATCTACGCCTTGGACTGTGAGATGTGCTACACCACGCATGGCCTGGAGCTGACCCGCGTCACCGTGGTGGACGCCGACATGCAAGTGGTGTACGACACCTTCGTCAAGCCCGACAACGAGATCGTGGACTACAACACCAGGTTTTCCGGAGTGACCGAGGCCGACGTCGCCAAGACGAGCGTCACGTTGCCCGAAGTCCAAGCCATCCTGCTGAGCTTTTTCAGCGCCCAAACCATCCTCATCGGGCACAGCCTGGAGAGCGATCTGCTGGCCCTCAAGCTGATCCACAGCACCGTGGTGGACACGGCCGTGCTCTTCCCGCACTACCTGGGTTTCCCCTACAAGCGTTCCCTCAGGAATCTCGCGGCCGACTACCTGGGACAGATCATCCAGGACAGCCAGGACGGCCACAACTCCAGCGAGGACGCAAACGCCTGCCTGCAGCTGGCGATGTGGAAGGTTCGACAGCGCGCCCAGATCCAGCCACGCCACCGGTCCGCCTCTCCCGCCGCCCTGGCCTGTCCTGAGCCCCAGGCCTCTTCCCAAACTGCCATCGATCCCGAGAGCTAGCCCTGTCCACCTCGCCGCAAAGCGAAAGAAACTGGAGCAGCCGGCGGCAGGAGAGGGCCAAAAGCCAAGACTAACCCCGACCCCGGACTCCCAGTCCCCCGGAGTCCCTGCCGCGGGCCGTGGTCCCTGTCCCCATCCCTCTGCCCCTCCCAGACCTCTGTCCTTCCACCAATGGGCTCCCCGAGGCCCCAGCCGCCACTCCCAGTCCCCGGAGACCCTGCCGCCGCCCCTGGCGCCTGTGCCCATCCCTCTGCCCCTCCCAGACCTCTGGCCTTCCACCACTAGCCTCCCCCAGCCCACCTGGACTTCCCCGGCCTCTGACAACAAGGCCAGCCCCCAGGCCCACCAGCCTCCTGATCGTCTTCGTTCTTGGGCCTCTTCCCCTTCTGTGGGGCTGTCTGAACCTCCCCTCCCCCACCCGATTTTTCCCCCGCCCCCGGGGCAGGCGCAGAATAAATGTCTGTATGAAGTTAAAAATTAAAAATAAAAAAAAAGCTAAAAACAACTGAAAGTCCTTTGCTTTTGAATGTGCGCTTACCTGGTTTTCTCTAGAGGCACCACTGTGAGGTGGCTCAAGCCCTTAGGCTCTGGAGTTAGACATCTGGGTTCCCATTCCAATTCCACCACTTACTAGCTTTGTCATATTGGACGCATAACTTTTTTGCGCTTCTACTTCTTGATCTTTCAAGTGTCATCAGAAGATAATTAGACACCCACACAATAGCAATGGGAGATTTTAACACCCCACCGTCAACATGAAACAGATCAACGAGACAGAAAGTTGAAAAGGATATCCAGGAACTGAACTTAGCTCTGCACCAAGCAGACCGAATAGACATCTACATTAACTCTCCACCCCAAATCAACAGAATATACATTCTTCTCAGCACCACATCACACTTATTCCAAAACTGACCACATAGTTGGAAGGAAAGCACTCCTCCGCAAATGCAAAAGAACAGAAATTACAACCAACTGTCTCTCAGACCACAGGGCAGTCAAACTGGACCTCAGGATGAAGAAACTCACTCAAAACCGCTCAACTACACGGAAACGGAGCAATCTGCTCCTGAGTGACTCCTGGGTACATAGCGAAATGAAGACAGAATAAAGATGTTCTTTGAAACCAATGAGAACAAAGACACAACATACCAGAATCTCTGGGATACATTGAAAGCAGTGTGTAGAGGGAAACGTAGCATTAAATGCCCACAAGAGAAAGCAGGAAAGATCTAAAATGGACACCCTCACGTCCCAATTCAAAGAATCAGGGAAGCAAGAGCAAACTCCATGCCTGAATCAGTCAGTCAACTTCCAACAGGGCTCCAAGAGAGAATGAACCACCATGCCTCTTTAAATCCACGTTTCTATTTGGAATCTTCAATGAGAGATGAGACACTAAGCAGCTAGTTTTGGTGGAATGGCTGATTTTGTCAATGTTTTCGGTGTGTGAGTGTGTGTGTGTGTGTATGTATAGATAACTAAATTAAACTGATAATCTGGATGCTTACATTTCCATTCATTTAATTTGTGTATGTGAGCCCACGCACACGTATATACACACACACTAACACTTCCAGAACACTGACTTAGTGAAGAACTGGATTTCCAGTGTGTCAGACAAATTTCAGAAAGCGCTGAAGAAGGGCATTTCTGATGGATTTCACCGTTCCTGGAATTTTACTTTCCTTTATAACTTAGAGTTCTTCTCTGGAGATTTAATAGATAAAAGTCTTTTGCAGTGTACGTTATTTCATTTTATTTTTATAATTTATTTAAATTGTCATTTTAAATTGACAAATAAAAATGATATATATTTATGGTGTACAACATGATGTTTCATATATGTATACATTGTGGAATGACACAAAAATCAAGCTAATTAACACATTCGTTTCCTCACATACTGATTTTATGGTGATGAGAACATGTTTCAAATCTACTCTGATAGCACATTTCAAGTATACAGTACATAGTTACCCACTGTCGTTGCCGTGCTGTTCAACATATCTCTAGAACTATTCGTATCTGAAATTTTGTATCATTAGACTAACATCTCCCAATCCCTCCCCGGCCCCTGCCTCGGGTAAGCAGCGTTCTGCTCTCTACGACTCTGAGTTCCACTTTTTTACATTGCACATAGAAGTGAGATCGTGCAGTATTTGTATTTCTGTGTTTGCTTTTTAAAACTTTATGATGTATTGATGTATTTTTTCAGACAGTGTCGGAGTCTGTCACCAAGGCTGGAGTACAGTGACACAAACACGGCTCACCACGGCCTCCACCTCCCGGGGTCAAGAGATCCTCCCACTTCAGCCTCCTGAGTAGCTAGGACTACAGGCGTCCAACACCACACCTGGCTAATTTTTGTATTTTTTGTAGAGATGGTTGATCTCCAACTCCTGGGCTCAACTCTTCCTCCTCCCTTCTCCTCCCAAAGTCCTGGGATTACAGGCCTGAGCCACTGTGTCTGGCCTTTGCTTTATTTCACACACTAGAACATCCTCTAAGCTCATTCATGTTGCTAATGATAAGATTTCTTTCTTTTTCAAGGCTGAATAGGATTCTATTGGATATATGTACCTATATAGATAGATAGATAGATAGATATACATTTATTATTATTGTTTTGGGGGGGATATGGTTTCGCTCGTGTTCCCCAGGCTGGAGTGCAGTGGCATGATTTCGGCTCACTACAACCTCTGCCTCCCAGGCTGAAGTGATTCTCCTGCCTCAGCTGAGATTAAAGGCATGTCCCATCATGTGCGGCCAATTTTGTGTTTCTAGGAGAGATGGGTTTTCACCATGTTGGCCAGGCTGGTCTCGAACTCCAACAATTCTACTTCAACTATTTATTGGATACAAATATTTATGTGTGAGAAACAAGATTTTCAAGAGTGAAAGATTTAAAAACGACTTAATTGTACATCAGTAAGAGGCTGGCTAACTAAATCAGAGTACGTTCATCCTTACAGAAGAATACTATGCAGCTAGAACAAAACCAAATGGAGGAAACTCTTCCAAATGGTAACTTGGAATGATGTTCAAGACTTATTGTAAAATAAGTTTACAGTAAGGTGTAAGGTACCTTATGGCAAAATTCTCTCAGAAATGTGTGTGTGGATTTCAAGTCATCCCAGTCCTAGAACATTGTGCTCTTTAGAGATGCCATACCTGTCTTTCCCTTTGTAATATCAAAGCAGTAATATCTTCTCTGGAGGCTTGTTGGGTGAATTGAATGGAAGAAAGTTAAGGAGGTAGCAGAACCATTGCTGTTTCCCCTCCATAGCCCTGCCACCCACTAAAGAAAGTTGGATGAGATTACTTAATGATTTCCCATTAAGTTGTATTTCCAAATATCATGATTACCATTTGAATGTAGTTGGTATGGAGCTTCGTGAGTGTGTGCTTCGTTTATTATGCATCACGTTCAGCTCCTTGTTATTTGCCTCCTAGTTATCATAGTAAAACTCTACTCCTCTACTCCGAGGAGCCCCTACCATCCGTATCGTCACTTTCCGGCCCAGCACTCTTCATGCTCGTTCGTTTAAAGTATTCTACATTGGGCAAATGAATCTTGGAAGGCAAAAGCTACTGAATTTAGCGAGTTTGTGGAGGCGTTCCCACCGATCAGCAAGGTGGAGTTCCACACACCCGATGACTGCACAACTCCTATAAGGCAGCAATATGCTGCAAACCCAGACGGCCACTCTTCTCACCCCTCGTCCCTTTGCTGTTCTGGATAATGAGGTCAATAGTCACCTAGGCAACTTGCAAAACTAACTGAAATGGAGAAAGGCCTTCCGGCTGGTGACTAGCCGAGGTCCACCTGGCCCCAATAAGCTGCTGAACAAGAAGGGCTGCCAGAAATTTCCCCCTAGGGAATTTGGTGGAGACGAAGACCTGCTCACTGGACAACGGTTCCTCCCAGGATACCCCCAAGCTGAAGAAGCGGGCTCTGAGCCACCCCCTTTCACCCTCCTTTTCCCCACCCTGGCCTGCTGAAGGTGCGCGTCAGGATGTGGACTACTGAGCCCTAAAGAAACAAGTCCTTCCACTTTGACCCCACGGAGGATTGCCTGTGCGGATCTTCAACGAGTCTACCAGTGTCTAGACACGGGAGCAGTTCTGTCTGGCACAGCAGCTCCCTCAAGGAAGACAAGAGTGAGGAGAAAGGAAACTCAAGTCTGACCATTCTGTCCTGGGAGACAAGAGGAGGATCTCATCTCTCATCTTTCCAAGCAAGGCAACGAGACTTTCTCTCATCTTTCCAAGCAAGGCAAGGAGACTTTTTCTCATGAGGAAACAAAAAGAAGTTGGAAGGAACGAAACCAGCCTGGAAGGTGAATTCCTAAGGATTGCCCATTGAAACTGACAAAATGGCCCTTGTTTGACGAGAGGAATGAGCAGAGCATTGATGTGGTCAAAAAGGACTCGAGTGAGACTTTCCCAGCATGTTTCTACCAAAGCTTTGTCTAAGTTTCGCAAAACACTCTCCTAATAAGCAGATGTTTGGCTCTTCAGAAAGTCAACATGCAAAATGCCTTGAGCGTTCCATAACACTGATGCCATGATGTTGCCTTTGGTCTGCCCTCCTTTTCCTTTGACTGGACCACTGCCATCTCTTGGTAGCCATCGCTTTGATGACGCTTTGTCTTCAGGATCATATTGGCAAAGCCATGTTCCAAATTCCGGTTACAATTTGTCAAATAGGTGCCCCAGGATCGTGATCCCTCCTGTTGAAAATTTCCACTGATAGCTCTCGTCGTCACTGCAGCTGATCTGGGCACAATGGTTTTCACAGCCACTGCAGGATTCATCTTCCACATCTTCTCATCTCTTCTTGAAACAAGCCATACCTCCGTAAAGAGTTGATTTCTTTGGGCTAGTGTCCTTAGAAGCTTTTCTTCAAACATCAATGATTTCTTCATTCTTCCACCCAAGCTTCACCGTCAGTTGGATGTTTCCTCTTGCTGCAATTTTAGCGGAATTCAAGTTGCACTGATAGGAGGCCTTTTCAGTGGATGTCTCATCCTTCTTAGTGCCTCCAATGAGATCCAGTTCAGAAAGGTTGTAAGAAGTTAGTACATGTTTATTTTAGTGAAAACGAATTGAAATCCATGCATAGATTTCTCACCATGTACATTTTCTATGAACTTTCGGAAGACCCCCTGTACTGAATATTGCCCAAATCCTGGGAGAGAAGTGGATGTGGTCCACTTCCTGTCTTCAGTTTGCCCACAGTGGAGGAGTGCACAGAGCAGGGAAAGGCAGCCCCAGAGAGAGGCATGCCCTCCAGCATGCAGCAGACTGCTGGCCCAGTCCTGGCTCCATGGGTTGCTGTGTGGGCCCAGCAAGCTGACCAACCTCCCTGAACCTTAATTTAATCCTAGGTAGCCCAATTCCACTCGCTATTATAGGACTGCTGTGCAGGGACAGTCAATTAACTTCAGAAAAGGAACCTAGCTCCAAGGTTGGCAACCGGGAATTCCAGTTGATTCCATGGGCGGACCCCCTGAGGAATTCCCAAGCTGAAGTCTCGTGGAAGATGAGGTTCAGTGTGACTAGACTGAAGCACCAATCCAATGAAGGGGAAGTCCCACCCACTCTGCCCTGTGCCTGTATAAAGGTGAGGCGGGGCGGCCGCGCCACTCATTGAAGCCGCCAGTTGGGAGAGGAGCAGAGCCAGGCCGGTGCTCCCGAAGGCAGCAAGATGTTGCGAGCCACAGCTCCCTGCTGGTTCCCACCTGCATACCCAGAAGCTAAGAAGGTGGCCGAGGAGGCGGCCCACGAGGCAAGCCGCCATTTGGGAGAGGAGCAGAGCCAGGTCGGTGTTCCCGAAGGCAGCAAGATGTTGCGAGCCACAGCTCCCTGCTGGTTCCCACCTGCATGCCCAGAAGCCAAGAAGGTGGCCGAGGAGGCGGCCCTCAAGGCAAGCCGCCAGTTGGGAGAGGAGCAGAGCCAGGCCGGTGCTCCCGAAGGCAGCAAGATGTTGCGAGCCACAGCTCCCTGCTGGTTCCCACCTGCATACCCAGAAGCTAAGAAGGTGGCCGAGGAGGCGCCCCACGAGGCAAGCCGCCATTTGGGGGTGGAGCAGAGCCAGGTCGGTGTTCCCGAAGGCAGCAAGATGCTGCGAGCCACAGCTCCCTGCTGGTTCCCTCCTGCATACCCAGAAGCCAAGAAGGTGGCCGAGGAGGCGGCCCTCGAGGCTCCAGAATTCCCACTGCCCTCTCATCAGCCTGCCCAGAGCTTCGAGCTCTGCGTGCCCCAGATGCACAACCAGGCCTCAGCACTCGTGGACATCCGGGCAGAGCCCCAGAATAGGGGTCCGGCGGTGCCCCCAGCGTGGCCCAAGATGGCGACGGAGGCGTGGTACTTCTCCGCGCAGAGGGGGTCGGCCTGCTGCTTGCCAGCCGCCCCAAGGCTGACAGAGAGGCCCTGTGGAGTCCGCATCTCAGCCCCCAGGGAGAGGAAGAGGATCGCCCACTTTCCCAGCCCCTGCTTGGTCGCAGGTCGCACCGATGCCAAGAGAACCCGGGTGGCCGGCAGCAGCCAACGCTCCAATGGCTCCAGGGTCGGCACACAGCCACGGAAGACTGGTCGCAACAGACGGGGGAGGGCATGCAAGACCTCCACCACACTCAGCTCTAAGCGAATCGTCCGTCGTCCATCCTTACCGACTTGGAAGAAACCCATTATCCTCCGAAGGTCTCGCTGCCAAGTCCCCACCGTCATCCGCCGAGGCTATCTCCAACTGTTCACCAAAGAGTGTCTCAAGTTCTGCGCCTCCAAGCAGGAGGCCGAGGAGAAGGAGCTGAACGAGGAGAAGGTGGCCTACGACTGCAGCCCCAACAAGAACATGTACCTGAATGTGGTCCTGAACACCCTCAAGAGACTGAAGGGCCTGACCCCCAGCTCCATGCCGGGCCTCAGCAGGGCCGCCCTGTACAGCCGCCTCCAGGAGTTCCTGCTCACCCAGGACCAGCTCAAGGAGAACGGCTACCCCTTCCCGCACCCCGAGCGGCCCGGAGGCGCCGTCCTCTTCACTGGCCAGGGGAAGGGGCCCGGCGACTCCTCCTGCAGGGTCTGCTGCCGTTGTGGCACCGACTACCTGGTGTCCTCCTCGGGCCGCTGTCTACGCGACCAGTTGTGTTATTATCACTGGGGGCGGGTCCGCTCCAGCCAAGTGGCTGGAGGCCGGGTTAGCCAGAACACCTGCTGTGCAGCTGCTCCTGGCTCAGTGGGCTGCCAGGTGGCAAAGCAGCACGTGCGGGACGGCCGCAAGGAGAGCCTCCATGGCTTCGTGAAGACCTTCAAGAAAGAGTTTTCCACAGACGCTTATCCAGGAATCTACGCCTTGGACTGTGAGATGTGCTACACCACGCATGGCCTGGAGCTGACCCGCGTCACCGTGGTGGACGCCGACATGCAAGTGGTGTACGGCACCTTCGTCAAGCCCGACAACGAGATCGTGGACTACAACACCAGGTTTTCCGGAGTGACCGAGGCCAACGTCGCCAAGACGAGCGTCACGTTGCCCGAAGTCCAAGCCATCCTGCTGAGCTTTTTCAGCGCCCAAACCATCCTCATCGGGCACAGCCTGGAGAGCGATCTGCTGGCCCTCAAGCTGATCCACAGCACCGTGGTGGACACGGCCGTGCTCTTCCCGCACTACCTGGGTTTCCCCTACAAGCGTTCCCTCAGGAATCTCGCGGCCGACTACCTGGGACAGATCATCCAGGACAGCCAGGACGGCCACAACTCCAGCGAGGACACAAACGCCTGCCTGCAGCTGGCGATGTGGAAGGTTCGACAGCGCGCCCAGATCCAGCCACGCCACCGGTCCGCCTCTCCCGCCGCCCTGGCCTGTCCTGAGCCCCAGGCCTCTTCCCAAACTGCCATCGATCCCGAGAGCTAGCCCTGTCCACCTCGCCGCAAAGCGAAAGAAACTGGAGCAGCCGGCGGCAGGAGAGGGCCAAAAGCCAAGACTAACCCCGACCCCGGACTCCCAGTCCCCCGGAGTCCCTGCCGCGGGCCGTCGTCCCTGTCCCCATCCCTCTGCCCCTCCCAGACCTCTCTCCTTCCACCAATGGGCTCCCCGAGGCCCCAGCCGCCACTCCCAGTCCCCGGAGACCCTGCCGCCGCCCCTGGCGCCTGTGCCCATCCCTCTGCCCCTCCCAGACCTCTGGCCTTCCACCACTAGCCTCCCCCAGCCCACCTGGACTTCCCCGGCCTCTGACAACAAGGCCAGCCCCCAGGCCCACCAGCCTCCTGATCGTCTTCGTTCTTGGGCCTCTTCCCCTTCTGTGGGGCTGTCTGAACCTCCCCTCCCCCACCCGATTTTTCCCCCGCCCCCGGGGCAGGCGCAGAATAAATGTCTGTATGAAGTTAAAAATTAAAAATAAAAAAAAAGCTAAAAACAACGGAAAGTCCTTTGCTTTTGAATGTGCGCTTACCTGGTTTTCTCTAGAGGCACCACTGTGAGGTGGCTCAAGCCCTTAGGCTCTGGAGTTAGACATCTGGGTTCCCATTCCAATTCCACCACTTACTAGCTTTGTCATATTGGACGCATAACTTTTTTGCGCTTCTACTTCTTGATCTTTCAAGTGTCATCAGAAGATAATTAGACACCCACGCAATAGCAATGGGAGATTTTAACACCCCACCGTCAACATGAAACAGATCAACGAGACAGAAAGTTGAAAAGGATATCCAGGAACTGAACTTAGCTCTGCACCAAGCAGACCGAATAGACATCTACATTAACTCTCCACCCCAAATCAACAGAATATACATTCTTCTCAGCACCACATCACACTTATTCCAAAACTGACCACATAGTTGGAAGGAAAGCACTCCTCCGCAAATGCAAAAGAACAGAAATTACAACCAACTGTCTCTCAGACCACAGGGCAGTCAAACTGGACCTCAGGATGAAGAAACTCACTCAAAACCGCTCAACTACACGGAGACGGAGCAATCTGCTCCTGAGTGACTACTGGGTACATAGCGAAATGAAGACAGAATAAAGATGTTCTTTGAAACCAATGAGAACAAAGACACAACATACCAGAATCTCTGGGATACATTGAAAGCAGTGTGTAGAGGGAAACGTAGCATTAAATGCCCACAAGAGAAAGCAGGAAAGATCTAAAATGGACACCCTCACGTCCCAATTCAAAGAACCAGGGAAGCAAGAGCAAACACAATGTCTGAATCAGTCAGTCAACTTCCAACAGGGCTCCAAGAGAGAATGAACCACCATGCCTCTTTAAATCCACGTTTCTATTTGGAATCTTCAATGAGAGATGAGACACTAAGCAGCTAGTTTTGGTGGAATGGCTGATTTTGTCAATGTTTTCGGTGTGTGAGTGTGTGTGTGCGTGTATGTATAGATAACTAAATTAAACTGATAATCTGGATGCTTACATTTCCATTCATTTAATTTGTGTATGTGAGCCCACGCACACGTATATACACACACACTAACACTTCCAGAACACTGACTTAGTCAAGAACTGGATTTCCAGTGTGTCAGACAAATTTCAGAAAGCGCTGAAGAAGGGCATTTCTGATGGATTTCACCGTTCCTGGAATTTTATTTTCCTTTATAACTTAGAGTTCTTCTCTGGAGATTTAATAGATAAAAGTCTTTTGCAGTGTACGTTATTTCATTTTATTTTTATAATTTATTTAAATTGTCATTTTAAATTGACAAATAAAAATGATATATATTTATGGTGTACAACATGATGTTTCATATATGTATACATTGTGGAATGACACAAAAATCAAGCTAATTAACACATTCGTTTCCTCACATACTGATTTTATGGTGATGAGAACATGTTTCAAATCTACTCTGATAGCACATTTCAAGTATACAGTACATAGTTACCCACTGTAGTTGCCGTGCTGTTCAACATATCTCTAGAACTATTCGTATCTGAAATTTTGTATCATTAGACTAACATCTCCCAATCCCTCCCCGGCCCCTGCCTCGGGTAAGCAGCGTTCTGCTCTCTACGACTCTGAGTTCCACTTTTTTACATTGCACATAGAAGTGAGATCGTGCAGTATTTGTATTTCTGTGTTTGCTTTTTAAAACTTTATGATGTATTGATGTATTTTTTCAGACAGTGTCGGAGTCTGTCACCAAGGCTGGAGTACAGTGACACAAACACGGCTCACCACGGCCTCCACCTCCCGGGGTCAAGAGATCCTCCCACTTCAGCCTCCTGAGTAGCTAGGACTACAGGCGTCCAACACCACACCTGGCTAATTTTTGTATTTTTGGTAGAGATGGTTGATCTCCAACTCCTGGGCTCAACTCTTCCTCCTCCCTTCTCCTCCCAAAGTCCTGGGATTACAGGCCTGAGCCACTGTGTCTGGCCTTTGCTTTATTTCACACAGTAGAACATCCTCTAGGCTCATTCATGTTGCTAATGATAAGATTTCTTTCTTTTTCAAGGCTGAATAGGATTCTATTGGATATATGTACCTATATAGATAGAGAGATAGATAGATATACATTTATTATTATTGTTTTGGGGGGGATATGGTTTCGCTCGTGTTCCCCAGGCTGGAGTGCAGTGGCATGATTTCGGCTCACTACAACCTCTGCCTCCCAGGCTGAAGTGATTCTCCTGCCTCAGCTGAGATTAAAGGCATGTCCCATCATGTGCGGCCAATTTTGTGTTTCTAGGAGAGATGGGTTTTCACCATGTTGGCCAGGCTGGTCTCGAACTCCAACAATTCTACTTCAACTCTTTATTGGATACAAATATTTAAGTGTGAGAAACAAGATTTTCAAGAGTGAAAGATTTAAAAACGACTTAATTGTACATCAGTAAGAGGCTGGCTAACTAAATCAGAGTACGTTCATCCTTACAGAAGAATACTATGCAGCTAGAACAAAACCAAATGGAGGAAACTCTTCCAAATGGTAACTTGGAATGATGTTCAAGACTTATTGTAAAATAAGTTTACAGTAAGGTGTAAGGTACCTTATGGCAAAATTCTCTCAGAAATGTGTGTGTGTGGATTTCAAGTCATCCCAGTCCTAGAACATTGTGCTCTTTAGAGATGCCATACCTGTCTTTCCCTTTGTAATATCAAAGCAGTAATATCTTCTCTGGAGGCTTGTTGGGTGAATTTAATGGAAGAAAGTTAAGGAGGTACCAGAACCATTGCTGTTTCCCCTCCATAGCCCTGCCACCCACTAAAGAAAGTTGGATGAGATTACTTAATGATTTCCCATTAAGTTGTATTTCCAAATATCATGATTACCATTTGAATGTAGTTGGTATGGAGCTTCGTGAGTGTGTGCTTCGTTTATTATGCATCACGTTCAGCTCCTTGTTATTTGCCTCCTACTTATCATAGTAAAACTCTACTCCTCTACTCCGAGGAGCCCCCACCATCCGTATCGTCACTTTCCGGCCCAGCACTCTTCATGCTCGTTCGTTTAAAGCATTCTACATTGGGCAAATGAATCTTGGAAGGCAAAAGCTACTGAATTTAGCGAGTTTGTGGAGGCGTTCCCACCGATCAGCCAGGTGGAGTTCCACACACCCGATGACTGCACAACTCCTATAAGGCAGCAATAAGCTGCAAACCCAGACGGCCACTCTTCTCACCCCTCGTCCCTTTGCTGTTCTGGATAATGAGGTCAATAGTCAACTAGGCAACTTGCAAAACTAACTGAAATTGGGAAAGGCCTTCCGGCTCGTGACTAGCCGAGGTCCACCTGGCCCCAATAAGCTGCTGAACAAGAAGGGCTGCCAGAAATTTCCCCCTAGGGAATTTGGTGGAGACGAAGACCTGCTCACTGGACAACGGTTCCTCCCAGGATACCCCCAAGCTGAAGAAGCGGGCTCTGAGCCACCCCCTTTCACCCTCCTTTTCCCCACCCTGGCCTGGTGAAGGTGCGCGTCAGGATGCGGACTACTGAGCTCTAAAGAAATAAATCCTTCCACTTTGACCCCACGGAGGATTGCCTGTGCGGATCTTCAACGAGTCTACCAGTGTCTAGACACGGGAGCAGTTCTGTCTGGCACAGCAGCTCCCTCAAGGAAGACAAGAGTGAGGAGAAAGGAAACTCAAGTCTGACCATTCTGTCCTGGGAGACAAGAGGAGGATCTCATCTCTCATCTTTCCAAGCAAGGCAACGAGACTTTCTCTCATCTTTCCAAGCAAGGCAAGGAGACTTTTTTTCATGAGGAAACAAAAAGAAGTTGGAAGGAACGAAACCAGCCTGGAAGGTGAATTCCTAAGGATTGCCCATTGAAACTGACAAAATGGCCCTTGTTTGACGAGAGGAATGAGCAGAGCATTGATGTGGTCAAAAAGGACTCGAGTGAGACTTTCCCAGCATGTTTCTACCAAAGCTTTGTCTAAGTTTCGCAAAACACTCTCCTAATAAGCAGATGTTTGGCTCTTCAGAAAGTCAACATGCAAAATGCCTTGAGCGTCCCATAACACTGATGCCATGATGTTGCCTTTGGTCTGCCCTCCTTTTCCTTTGACTGGACCACTGCCATCTCTTGGTAGCCATCGCTTTGATGACGCTTTGTCTTCAGGATCATATTGGCAAAGCCATGTTCCAAATTCCGGTTACAATTTGTCAAACAGGTGCCCCAGGATCGTGATCCCTCCTGTTGAAAATTTCCACTGATAGCTCTCGTCGTCACTGCGGCTGATCTGGGCACAATGATTTTCACAGCCACTGCAGGATTCATCTTCCACATCTTCTCATCTCTTCTTGAAACAAGCCATACCTCCGTAAAGAGTTGATTTCTTTGGGCTAGTGTCCTTAGAAGCTTTTCTTCAAACATCAATGATTTCTTCATTCTTCCACCCAAGCTTCACCGTCAATTGGATGTTTGCTCTTGCTGCAATTTTAGCGGAATTCAAGTTGCACTGATAGGAGGCCTTTTCAGTGGATGTCTCATCCTTCTTAGTGCCTCCAATGAGATCCAGTTCAGAAAGGTTGTAAGAAGTTAGTACATGTTTATTTTAGTGAAAACGAATTGAAATCCATGCATAGATTTCTCACCATGTACATTTTCTATGAACTTTCGGAAGACCCCCTGTACTGAATATTGCCCAAATCCTGGGAAAGAAGTGGATGCGGTCCACTTCCTGTCTTCAGTTTGCCCACAGTGGAGGAGTGCACAGAGCAGGGAAAGGCAGCCCCAGAGAGAGGCATGCCCTCCAGCATGCAGCAGACTGCTGGCCCAGTCCTGGCTCCATGGGTTGCTGTGTGGGCCCAGCAAGCTGACCAACCTCCCTGAACCTTAATTTAATCCTAGGTAGCCCAATTCCACTCGCTATTATAGGACTGCTGTGCAGGGACAGTCAATTAACTTAAGAAAAGGAACCTAGCTCCAAGGTTGGCAACCGGGAATTCCAGTTGATTCCATGGGCGGACCCCCTGAGGAATTCCCAAGCTGAAGTCTCGTGGAAGATGAGGTTCAGTGTGACTAGACTGAAGCACCAATCCAATGAAGGGGAAGTCCCACCCACTCTGCCCTCTGCCTGTATAAAGGTGAGGCGGGGCGGCCGCGCCACTCATTGAAGCCGCCAGTTGGGAGAGGAGCAGAGCCAGGCCGGTGCTCCCGAAGGCAGCAAGATGTTGCGAGCCACAGCTCCCTGCTGGTTCCCACCTGCATACCCAGAAGCTAAGAAGGTGGCCGAGGAGGCGGCCCACGAGGCAAGCCGCCATTTGGGAGAGGAGCAGAGCCAGGTCAGTGTTCCCGAAGGCAGCAAGATGTTGCGAGCCACAGCTCCCTGCTGGTTCCCACCTGCATGCCCAGAAGCCAAGAAGGTGGCCGAGGAGGCGGCCCTCGAGGCAAGCCGCCAGTTGGGAGAGGAGCAGAGCCAGGCCGGTGCTCCCGAAGGCAGCAAGATGTTGCGAGCCACAGCTCCCTGCTGGTTCCCACCTGCATACCCAGAAGCTAAGAAGGTGGCCGAGGAGGCGCCCCACGAGGCAAGCCGCCATTTGGGAGTGGAGCAGAGCCAGGTCGGTGTTCCCGAAGGCAGCAAGATGTTGCGAGCCACAGCTCCCTGCTGGTTCCCTCCTGCATACCCAGAAGCCAAGAAGGTGGCCGAAGAGGCGGCCCTCGAGGCTCCAGAATTCCCACTGCCCTCTCATCAGCCTGCCCAGAGCTTCGGGCTCTGCGTGCCCCAGATGCACAACCAGGCCTCAGCACTCGTGGACATCCGGGCGGAGCCCCAGAATAGGGGTCCGGCGGTGCCCCCAGCGTGGCCCAAGATGGCGACGGAGGCGTGGTACTTCCCCGCGCAGAGGGGGTCGGCCTGCTGCTTGCCAGCCGCCCCAAGGCTGACAGAGAGGCCCTGTGGAGTCCGCATCTCAGCCCCCAGGGAGAGGAAGAGGATCGCCCACTTTCCCAGCCCCTGCTTGGTCGCAGGTCGCACCGATGCCAAGAGAACCCGGGTGGCCGGCAGCAGCCAACGCTCCAATGGCTCCAGGGTCGGCACACAGCCACGGAAGACTGGTCGCAACAGACGGGGGAGGGCATGCAAGACCTCCACCACACTCAGCTCTAAGCGAATCGTCCGTCGTCCATCCTTACCGACTTGGAAGAAACCCATTATCCTCCGAAGGTCTCGCTGCCAAGTCCCCACCGTCATCCGCCGAGGCTATCTCCAACTGTTCACCAAAGAGTGTCTCAAGTTCTGCGCCTCCAAGCAGGAGGCCGAGGAGAAGGCGCTGAACGAGGAGAAGGTGGCCTACGACTGCAGCCCCAAGAAGAACATGTACCTGAATGTGGTCCTGAACACCCTCAAGAGACTGAAGGGCCTGACCCCCAGCTCCATGCCGGGCCTCAGCAGGGCCGCCCTGTACAGCCGCCTCCAGGAGTTCCTGCTCACCCAGGACCAGCTCAAGGAGAACGGCTACCCCTTCCCGCACCCCGAGCGGCCCGGAGGCGCCGTCCTCTTCACTGGCCAGGGGAAGGGGCCCGGCGACTCCTCCTGCAGGGTCTGCTGCCGTTGTGGCACCGACTACCTGGTGTCCTCCTCGGGCCGCTGTCTACGCGACCAGTTGTGTTATTATCACTGGGGGCGGGTCCGCTCCAGCCAAGTGGCTGGAGGCCGGGTTCGCCAGTACACCTGCTGTGCAGCTGCTCCTGGCTCAGTGGGCTGCCAGGTGGCAAAGCAGCACGTGCGGGACGGCCGCAAGGAGAGCCTCCATGGCTTCGTGAAGACCTTCAAGAAAGAGTTTTCCACAGACGCTTATCCAGGAATCTACGCCTTGGACTGTGAGATGTGCTACACCACGCATGGCCTGGAGCTGACCCGCGTCACCGTGGTGGACGCCGACATGCAAGTGGTGTACGACACCTTCGTCAAGCCCGACAACGAGATCGTGGACTACAACACCAGGTTTTCCGGAGTGACCGAGGCCGACGTCGCCAAGACGAGCGTCACGTTGCCCGAAGTCCAAGCCATCCTGCTGAGCTTTTTCAGCGCCCAAACCATCCTCATCGGGCACAGCCTGGAGAGCGATCTGCTGGCCCTCAAGCTGATCCACAGCACCGTGGTGGACACGGCCGTGCTCTTCCCGCACTACCTGGGTTTCCCCTACAAGCGTTCCCTCAGGAATCTCGCGGCCGACTACCTGGGACAGATCATCCAGGACAGCCAGGACGGCCACAACTCCAGCGAGGACGCAAACGCCTGCCTGCAGCTGGCGATGTGGAAGGTTCGACAGCGCGCCCAGATCCAGCCACGCCACCGGTCCGCCTCTCCCGCCGCCCTGGCCTGTCCTGAGCCCCAGGCCTCTTCCCAAACTGCCATCGATCCCGAGAGCTAGCCCTGTCCACCTCGCCGCAAAGCGAAAGAAACTGGAGCAGCCGGCGGCAGGAGAGGGCCAAAAGCCAAGACTAACCCCGACCCCGGACTCCCAGTCCCCCGGAGTCCCTGCCGCGGGCCGTCGTCCCTGTCCCCATCCCTCTGCCCCTCCCAGACCTCTGTCCTTCCACCAATGGGCTCCCCGAGGCCCCAGCCGCCACTCCCAGTCCCCGGAGACCCTGCCGCCGCCCCTGGCGCCTGTGCCCATCCCTCTGCCCCTCCCAGACCTCTGGCCTTCCACCACTAGCCTCCCCCAGCCCACCTGGACTACCGCGGCCTCTGACAACAAGGCCAGCCCCCAGGCCCACCAGCCTCCTGATCGTCTTCGTTCTTGGGCCTCTTCCCCTTCTGTGGGGCTGTCTGAACCTCCCCTCCCCCACCCGATTTTTCCCCCGCCCCCGGGGCAGGCGCAGAATAAATGTCTGTATGAAGTTAAAAATTAAAAATAAAAAAAAAGCTAAAAACAACTGAAAGTCCTTTGCTTTTGAATGTGCGCTTACCTGGTTTTCTCTAGAGGCACCACTGTGAGGTGGCTCAAGCGCTTAGGCTCTGGAGTTAGACATCTGGGTTCCCATTCCAATTCCACCACTTACTAGCTTTGTCATATTGGACGCATAACTTATTTGCGCTTCTACTTCTTGACCTTTCAAGTGTCATCAGAAGATAATTAGACACCCACGCAATAGCAATGGGAGATTTTAACACCCCACCGTCAACATGAAACAGATCAACGAGACAGAAAGTTGAAAAGGATATCCAGGAACAGAACTTAGCTCTGCACCAAGCAGACCGAATAGACATCTACATTAACTCTCCACCCCAAATCAACAGAATATACATTCTTCTCAGCACCACATCACACTTATTCCAAAACTGACCACATAGTTGGAAGGAAAGCACTCCTCCGCAAATGCAAAAGAACAGAAATTACAACCAACTGTCTCTCAGACCACAGGGCAGTCAAACTGGACCTCAGGATGAAGAAACTCACTCAAAACCGCTCAACTACACGGAAACGGAGCAATCTGCTCCTGAGTGACTACTGGGTACATAGCGAAATGAAGACAGAATAAAGATCTTCTTTGAAACCAATGAGAACAAAGACACAACATACCAGAATCTCTGGGATACATTGAAAGCAGTGTGTAGAGGGAAACATAGCATTAAATGCCCACAAGAGAAAGCAGGAAAGATCTAAAATGGACACCCTCACGTCCCAATTCAAAGAACCAGGGAAGCAAGAGCAAACACAATGTCTGAATCAGTCAGTCAACTTCCAACAGGGCTCCAAGAGAGAATGAACCACCATGCCTCTTTAAATCCACGTTTCTATTTGGAATCTTCAATGAGAGATGAGACACTAAGCAGCTAGTTTTGGTGGAATGGCTGATTTTGTCAATGTTTTCGGTGTGTGAGTGTGTGTGTGTGTGTATGTATAGATAACTAAATTAAACTGATAATCTGGATGCTTACATTTCCATTCATTTAATTTGTGTATGTGAGCCCACACACACGTATATACACACACACTAACACTTCCAGAACACTGACTTAGTGAAGAACTGGATTTCCAGTGTGTCAGACAAATTTCAGAAAGCGCTGAAGAAGGGCATTTCTGATGGATTTCACCGTTCCTGGAATTTTACTTTCCTTTATAACTTAGAGTTCTTCTCTGGAGATTTAATAGATAAAAGTCTTTTGCAGTGTACGTTATTTCATTTTATTTTTATAATTTATTTAAATTGTCATTTTAAATTGACAAATAAAAATGATATATATTTATGGTGTACAACATGATGTTTCATATATGTATACATTGTGGAATGACACAAAAATCAAGCTAATTAACACATTCGTTTCCTCACATACTGATTTTATGGTGATGAGAACATGTTTCAAATCTACTCTGATAGCACATTTCAAGTATACAGTACATAGTTACCCACTGTTGTTGCCGTGCTGTTCAACATATCTCTAGAACTATTCGTATCTGAAATTTTGTATCATTAGACTAACATCTCCCAATCCCTCCCCGGCCCCTGCCTCGGGTAAGCAGCGTTCTGCTCTCTACGACTCTGAGTTCCACTTTTTTACATTGCACATAGAAGTGAGATCGTGCAGTATTTGTATTTCTGTGTTTGCTTTTTAAAACTTTATGATGTATTGATGTATTTTTTCAGACAGTGTCGGAGTCTGTCACCAAGGCTGGAGTACAGTGACACAAACACGGCTCACCACGGCCTCCACCTCCCGGGGTCAAGAGATCCTCCCACTTCAGCCTCCTGAGTAGCTAGGACTACAGGCGTCCAACACCACACCTGGCTAATTTTTGTATTTTTTGTAGAGATGGTTGATCTCCAACTCCTGGGCTCAACTCTTCCTCCTCCCTTCTCCTCCCAAAGTCCTGGGATTACAGGCCTGAGCCACTGTGTCTGGCCTTTGCTTTATTTCACACAGTAGAACATCCTCTAGGCTCATTCATGTTGCTAATGATAAGATTTCTTTCTTTTTCAAGGCTGAATAGGATTCTATTGGATATATGTACCTATATAGATAGAGAGATAGATAGATATACATTTATTATTATTGTTTTGGGGGGGATATGGTTTCGCTCGTGTTCCCCAGGCTGGAGTGCAGTGGCATGATTTCGGCTCACTACAACCTCTGCCTCCCAGGCTGAAGTGATTCTCCTGCCTCAGCTGAGATTAAAGGCATGTCCCATCATGTGCGGCCAATTTTGTGTTTCTAGGAGAGATGGGTTTTCACCATGTTGGCCAGGCTGGTCTCGAACTCCAACAATTCTACTTCCACTCTTTATTGGATACAAATATTTATGTGTGAGAAACAAGATTTTCAAGAGTGAAAGATTTAAAAACGACTTAATTGTACATCAGTAAGAGGCTGGCTAACTAAATCAGAGTACGTTCATCCTTACAGAAGAATACTATGCAGCTAGAACAAAACCAAATGGAGGAAACTCTTCCAAATGGTAACTTGGAATGATGTTCAAGACTTATTGTAAAATAAGTTTACAGTAAGGTGTAAGGTACCTTATGGCAAAATTCTCTCAGAAATGTGTGTGTGTGGATTTCAAGTCATCCCAGTCCTAGAACATTGTGCTCTTTAGAGATGCCATACCTGTCTTTCCCTTTGTAATATCAAAGCAGTAATATCTTCTCTGGAGGCTTGTTGGGTGAATTTAATGGAAGAAAGTTAAGGAGGTACCAGAACCATTGCTGTTTCCCCTCCATAGCCCTGCCACCCACTAAAGAAAGTTGGATGAGATTACTTAATGATTTCCCATTAAGTTGTATTTCCAAATATCATGATTACCATTTGAATGTAGTTGGTATGGAGCTTCGTGAGTGTGTGCTTCGTTTATTATGCATCACGTTCAGCTCCTTGTTATTTGCCTCCTAGTTATCATAGTAAAACTCTACTCCTCTACTCCTAGGAGCCCCTACCATCCGTATCGTCACTTTCCGGCCCAGCACTCTTCATGCTCGTTCGTTTAAAGCATTCTACATTGTGTAAATGAATCTTGGAAGGCAAAAGCTACTGAATTTAGCGAGTTTGTGGAGGCGTTCCCACCGATCAGCAAGGTGGAGTTCCACACACCCGATGACTGCACAACTCCTATAAGGCAGCAATATGCTGCAAACCCAGACGGCCACTCTTCTCACCCCTCGTCCCTTTGCTGTTCTGGATAATGAGGTCAATAGTCACCTAGGCAACTTGCAAAACTAACTGAAATGGAGAAAGGCCTTCCGGCTGGTGACTAGCCGAGGTCCACCTGGCCCCAATAAGCTGCTGAACAAGAAGGGCTGCCAGAAATTTCCCCCTAGGGAATTTGGTGGAGTCGAAGACCTGCTCACTGGACAACGGTTCCTCCCAGGATACCCCAAAGCTGAAGAAGCGGGCTCTGAGCCACCCCCTTTCACCCTCCTTTTCCCCACCCTGGCCTGCTGAAGGTGCGCATCAGGATGTGGACTACTGAGCCCTAAAGAAACAAGTCCTTCCACTTTGACCCCACGGAGGATTGCCTGTGCGGATCTTCAACGAGTCTACCAGTGTCTAGACACGGGAGCAGTTCTGTCTGGCACAGCAGCTCCCTGAAGGAAGACAAGAGTGAGGAGAAAGGAAACTCAAGTCTGACCATTCTGTCCTGGGAGACAAGAGGAGGATCTCATCTCTCATCTTTCCAAGCAAGGCAACGAGACTTTCTCTCATCTTTCCAAGCAAGGCAAGGAGACTTTTTCTCATGAGGAAACAAAAAGAAGTTGGAAGGAACGAAACCAGCTTGGAAGGTGAACTCCTAAGGATTGCCCATTGAAACTGACAAAATGGCCCTTGTTTGACGAGAGGAATGAGCAGAGCATTGATGTGGTCAAAAAGGACTCGAGTGAGACTTTCCCAGCATGTTTCTACCAAAGCTTTGTCTAAGTTTCGCAAAACACTCTCCTAATAAGCAGATGTTTGGCTCTTCAGAAAGTCAACATGCAAAATGCCTTGAGCGTCCCATAACACTGATGCCATGATGTTGCCTTTGGTCTGCCCTCCTTTTCCTTTGACTGGACCACTGCCATCTCTTGGTAGCCATCGCTTTGATGACGCTTTGTCTTCAGGATCATATTGGCAAAGCCATGTTCCAAATTCCGGTTACAATTTGTCAAACAGGTGCCCCAGGATCGTGATCCCTCCTGTTGAAAATTTCCACTGATAGCTCTCGTCGTCACTGCAGCCGATCTGGGCACAATGGTTTTCACAGCCACTGCAGGATTCATCTTCCACATCTTCTCTTCTCTTCTTGAAACAAGCCATACCTCCGTAAAGAGTTGATTTCTTTGGGCTAGTGTCCTTAGAAGCTTTTCTTCAAACATCAATGATTTCTTCATTCTTCCACCCAAGCTTCACCGTCAATTGGATGTTTGCTCTTGCTGCAATTTTAGCGGAATTCAAGTTGCACTGATAGGAGGCCTTTTCAGTGGATGTCTCATCCTTCTTAGTGCCTTCAATGAGATCCAGTTCAGAAAGGTTGTAAGAAGTTAGTACATGTTTATTTTAGTGAAAACGAATTGAAATCCATGCATAGATTTCTCACCATGTACATTTTCTATGAACTTTCGGAAGACCCCCTGTACTGAATATTGCCCAAATCCTGGGAGAGAATTGGATGCGGTCCACTTCCTGTCTTCAGTTTGCCCACAGTGGAGGAGTGCACAGAGCAGGGAAAGGCAGCCCCAGAGAGAGGCATGCCCTCCAGCATGCAGCAGACTGCTGGCCCAGTCCTGGCTCCATGGGTTGCTGTGTGGGCCCAGCAAGCTGACCAACCTCCCTGAACCTTAATTTAATCCTAGGTAGCCCAATTCCACTCGCTATTATAGGACTGCTGTGCAGGGACAGTCAATTAACTTAAGAAAAGGAACCTAGCTCCAAGGTTGGCAACCGGGAATTCCAGTTGATTCCATGGGCGGACCCCCTGAGGAATTCCCAAGCTGAAGTCTCGTGGAAGATGAGGTTCAGTGGGACTAGACTGAAGCACCAATCCAATGAAGGGGAAGTCCCACCCACTCTGCCCTGTGCCTGTATAAAGGTGAGGCGGGGCGGCCGCGCCACTCATTGAAGCCGCCAGTTGGGAGAGGAGCAGAGCCAGGCCGGTGCTCCCGAAGGCAGCATGATGTTGCGAGCCGCAGCTCCCTGCTGGTTCCCACCTGCATATCCAGAAGCTAAGAAGGTGGCCGAGGAGGCGGCCCACGAGGCAAGCCGCCATTTGGGAGAGGAGCAGAGCCAGGTCGGTGTTCCCGAAGGCAGCAAGATGTTGCGAGCCACAGCTCCCTGCTGGTTCCCACCTGCATGCCCTGAAGCCATGAAGGTGGCCGAGGAGGAGGCCCTCGAGGCAAGCCGCCAGTTGGGAGAGGAGCAGAGCCAGGCCGGTGCTCCCGAAGGCAGCAAGATGTTGCGAGCCACAGCTCCCTGCTGGTTCCCACCTGCATACCCAGAAGCTAAGAAGGTGGCCGAGGAGGCGCCCCACGAGGCAAGCCGCCATTTGGGAGTGGAGCAGAGCCAGGTCGGTGTTCCCGAAGGCAGCAAGATGTTGCGAGTCACAGCTCCCTGCTGGTTCCCTCCTGCATACCCAGAGGCTAAGAATGTGGCCGAGGAGGCGGCCCTCGAGGCTCCAGAATTCCCACTGCCCTCTCATCAGCCTGCCCACAGCTTCGGGCTCTGCGTGCCCCAGATGCACAACCAGGCCTCAGCACTCGTGGACATCCGGGCGGAGCCCCAGAATAGGGGTCCGGCGGTGCCCCCAGCGTGGCCCAAGATGGCGACGGAGGCGTGGTACTTCCCCGCGCAGAGGGGGTCGGCCTGCTGCTTGCCAGCCGCCCCAAGGCTGACAGAGAGGCCCTGTGGAGTCCGCATCTCAGCCCCCAGGGAGAGGAAGAGGATCGCCCGCTTTCCCAGCCCCTGCTTGGTCGCAGGTCGCACCGATGCCAAGAGAACCCGGGTGGCCGGCAGCAGCCAACGCTCCAATGGCTCCAGGGTCGGCACACAGCCACGGAAGACTGGTCGCAACAGACGGGGGAGGGCATGCAAGACCTCAACCACACTCAGCTCTAAGCAAATCGTCCGTCGTCCATCCTTACCGACTTGGAAGAAACCCATTATCCTCCGAAGGTCTCGCTGCCAAGTCCCCACCGTCATCCGCCGAGGCTATCTCCAACTGTTCACCAAAGAGTGTCTCAAGTTCTGCGCCTCCAAGGAAGAGGCCGAGGAGAAGGCGCTGAACGAGGAGAAGGTGGCCTACGACTGCAGCCCCAACAAGAACATGTACCTGAATGTGGTCCTGAACACCCCCAAGAGACTGAAGGGCCTGACCCCCTGCTCCATGCCGGGCCTCAGCAGGGCCGCCCTGTACAGCCGCCTCCAGGAGTTCCTGCTCACCCAGGACCAGCTCAAGGAGAACGGCTACCCCTTCCCGCACCCCGAGCGGCCCGGAGGCGCCGTCCTCTTCACTGGCCAGGGGAAGGGGCCCGGCGACTCCTCCTGCAGGGTCTGCTGCCGTTGTGGCACCGACTACCTGGTGTCCTCCTCGGGCCGCTGTCTACGCGACCAGTTGTGTTATTATCACTGGGGGCGGGTCCGCTCCAGCCAAGTGGCTGCAGGCCGGGTTAGCCAGTACACCTGCTGTGCAGCTGCTCCTGGCTCAGTGGGCTGCCAGGTGGCAAAGCAGCACGTGCGGGACGGCCGCAAGGAGAGCCTCCATGGCTTCGTGAAGACCTTCAAGAAAGAGTTTTCCACAGACGCTTATCCAGGAATCTGCGCCTTGGACTGTGAGATGTGCTACACCACGCATGGCCTGGAGCTGACCCGCGTCACCGTGGTGGACGCCGACATGCAAGTGGTGTACGACACCTTCGTCAAGCCCGACAACGAGATCGTGGACTACAACACCAGGTTTTCCGGAGTGACCGAGGCCGACGTCGCCAAGACGAGCGTCACGTTGCCCGAAGTCCAAGCCATCCTGCTGAGCTTTTTCAGCGCCCAAACCATCCTCATCGGGCACAGCCTGGAGAGCGATCTGCTGGCCCTCAAGCTGATCCACAGCACCGTGGTGGACACGGCCGTGCTCTTCCCGCACTACCTGGGTTTCCCCTACAAGCGTTCCCTCAGGAATCTCGCGGCCGACTACCTGGGACAGATCATCCAGGACAGCCAGGACGGCCACAACTCCAGCGAGGACGCAAACGCCTGCCTGCAGCTGGCGATGTGGAAGGTTCGACAGCGCGCCCAGATCCAGCCACGCCACCGGTCCGCCTCTCCCGCCGCCCTGGCCTGTCCTGAGCCCCAGGCCTCTTCCCAAACTGCCATCGATCCCGAGAGCTAGCCCTGTCCACCTCGCCGCAAAGCGAAAGAAACTGGAGCAGCCGGCGGCAGGAGAGGGCCAAAAGCCAAGACTAACCCCGACCCCGGACTCCCAGTCCCCCGGAGTCCCTGCCGCGGGCCGTCGTCCCTGTCCCCATCCCTCTGCCCCTCCCAGACCTCTGTCCTTCCACCAATGGGCTCCCCGAGGCCCCAGCCGCCACTCCCAGTCCCCGGAGACCCTGCCGCCGCCCCTGGCGCCTGTGCCCATCCCTCTGCCCCTCCCAGACCTCTGGCCTTCCACCACTAGCCTCCCCCAGCCCACCTGGACTTCCCCGGCCTCTGACAACAAGGCCAGCCCCCAGGCCCACCAGCCTCCTGATCGTCTTCGTTCTTGGGCCTCTTCCCCTTCTGTGGGGCTGTCTGAACCTCCCCTCCCCCACCCGATTTTTCCCCCGCCCCCGGGGCAGGCGCAGAATAAATGTCTGTATGAAGTTAAAAATTAAAAATAAAAAAAAAGCTAAAAACAACTGAAAGTGCTTTGCTTTTGAATGTGCGCTTACTGGTTTTCTCTAGAGGCACCACTGTGAGGTGGCTCAAGCGCTTAGGCTCTGGAGTTAGACATCTGGGTTCCCATTCCAATTCCACCACTTACTAGCTTTGTCATATTGGACGCATAACTTTTTTGCGCTTCTACTTCTTGATCTTTCAAGTGTCATCAGAAGATAATTAGACACCCACACAATAGCAATGGGAGATTTTAACACCCCACCGTCAACATGAAACAGATCAACGAGACAGAAAGTTGAAAAGGATATCCAGGAACTGAACTTAGCTCTGCACCAAGCAGACCGAATAGACATCTACATTAACTCTCCACCCCAAATCAACAGAATATACATTCTTCTCAGCACCACATCACACTTATTCCAAAACTGACCACATAGTTGGAAGGAAAGCACTCCTCCGCAAATGCAAAAGAACAGAAATTACAACCAACTGTCTCTCAGACCCCAGGGCAGTCAAACTGGACCTCAGGATGAAGAAACTCACTCAAAACCGCTCAACTACACGGAAACGGAGCAATCTGCTCCTGAGTGACTACTGGGTACATAGCGAAATGAAGACAGAATAAAGATGTTCTTTGAAACCAATGAGAACAAAGACACAACATACCAGAATCTCTGGGATACATTGAAAGCAGTGTGTAGAGGGAAACATAGCATTAAATGCCCACAAGAGAAAGCAGGAAAGATCTAAAATGGACACCCTCACGTCCCAATTCAAAGAACCAGGGAAGCAAGAGCAAACACAATGTCTGAATCAGTCAGTCAACTTCCAAAAGGACTCCAAGAGAGAATGAACCACCATGCCTCTTTAAATCCACGTTTCTATTTGGAATCTTCAATGAGAGATGAGACACTAAGCAGCTAGTTTTGGTGGAATGGCTGATTTTGTCAATGTTTTCGGTGTGTGAGTGTGTGTGTGTGTGTATGTATAGATAACTAAATTAAACTGATAATCTGGATGCTTACATTTCCATTCATTTAATTTGTGTATGTGAGCCCACTCACACATATATACACACACACTAACACTTCCAGAACACTGACTTAGTGAAGAACTGGATTTCCAGTGTGTCAGACAAATTTCAGAAAGCGCTGAAGAAGGGCATTTCTGATGGATTTCACCGTTCCTGGAATTTTACTTTCCTTTATAACTTAGAGTTCTTCTCTGGAGATTTAATAGATAAAAGTCTTTTGCAGTGTACGTTATTTCATTTTATTTTTATAATTTATTTAAATTGTCATTTTAAATTGACAAATAAAAATGATATATATTTATGGTGTACAACATGATGTTTCATATATGTATACATTGTGGAATGACACAAAAATCAAGCTAATTAACACATTCGTTTCCTCACCTACTGATTTTATGGTGATGAGAACATGTTTCAAATCTACTCTGATAGCACATTTCAAGTATACGGTACATAGTTACCACTGTAG
Organism: Pongo pygmaeus; assembly: GCF_028885625.2. Taxonomy (NCBI): domain Eukaryota; kingdom Metazoa; phylum Chordata; class Mammalia; order Primates; family Hominidae; genus Pongo; species Pongo pygmaeus. Next base: position 55,468,594 of record NC_072380.2, read on the forward strand.
TTGCCGTGCTGTTCAACATATCTCTAGAACTATTCGTATCTGAAATTTTGTATCATTAGACTAACATCTCCCAATCCCTCCCCGGCCCCTGCCTCGGGTAAGCAGCGTTCTGCTCTCTACGACTCTGAGTTCCACTTTTTTACATTGCACATAGAAGTGAGATCGCGCAGGATTTGGATTTCTGTGTTTGCTTTTTAAAACTTTGTGATGTATTGATGTATTTTTTCAGACAGTGTCGCAGTCTGTCACCAAGGCTGGAGTACAGTGACACAAACACGGCTCACCACGGCCTCCACCTCCCGGGGTCAAGAGATCCTCCCACTTCAGCCTCCTGAGTAGCTAGGACTACAGGCGTCCAACACCACACCTGGCTAATTTTTGTATTTTTTGTAGAGATGGTTGATCTCCAACTCCTGGGCTCAACTCTTCCTCCTCCCTTCTCCTCCCAAAGTCCTGGGATTAGAGGCCTGAGCCACTGTGTCTGGCCTTTGCTTTATTTCACACAGTAGAACATCCTCTAGGCTCATTCTTGTTGCTTAAGATAAGATTTCTTTCTTTTTCAAGGCTGAATAGGATTCTATTGGATATATGTACCTATATAGATAGATAGATAGATAGATAGACATTTATTATTATTGTTTTGGGGGGGATATGGTTTCGCTCGTGTTCCCCAGGCTGGAGTGCAGTGGCATGATTTCGGCTCACTACAACCTCTGCCTCCCAGGCTGAAGTGATTCTCCTGCCTCAGCTGAGATTAAGGGCATGTCCCATCATGTGCGGCCAATTTTGTGTTTCTAGGAGAGATGGGTTTTCACCATGTTGGCCAGGCTGGTCTCGAACTCCAACAATTCTACTTCAACTATTTATTGGATACAAATATTTATGTGTGAGAAACAAGATTTTCAAGAGTGAAAGATTTAAAAACGACTTAATTGTACATCAGTAAGAGGCTGGCTAACTAAATCAGAGTACGTTCATCCTTACAGAAGAATACTATGCAGCTAGAACAAAACCAAATGGAGGAAACTCTTCCAAATGGTAACTTGGAATGATGTTCAAGACTTATTGTAAAATAAGTTTACAGTAAGGTGTAAGGTACCTTATGGCAAAATTCTCTCAGAAATGTGTGTGTGGATTTCAAGTCATCCCAGTCCTAGAACATTGTGCTCTTTAGAGATGCCATACCTGTCTTTCCCTTTGTAATATCAAAGCAGTAATATCTTCTCTGGAGGCTTGTTGGGGGAATTTAATGGAAGAAAGTTAAGGAGGTACCAGAACCATTGCTGTTTCCCCTCCATAGCCCTGCCACCCACTAAAGAAAGTTGGATGAGATTACTTAATGATTTCCCATTAAGTTGTAATTCCAAATATCATGATTACCATTTGAATGTACTTGGTATGGAGCTTCGTGAGTGTGTGCTTCGTTTATTATGCATCACGTTCAGCTCCTTGTTATTTGCCTCCTAGTTATCATAGTAAAACTCTACTCCTCTACTCCGAGGAGCCCCTACCATCCGTATCGTCACTTTCCGGCCCAGCACTCTTCATGCTCGTTCGTTTAAAGCATTCTACATTGTGTAAATGAATCTTGGAAGGCAAAAGCTACTGAATTTAGCGAGTTTGTGGAGGCGTTCCCACCGGTCAGCCAGGTGGAGTTCCACACAGCCGATGACTGCACAACTCCTATAAGGCAGCAATATGCTGCAAACCCAGACGGCCACTCTTCTCACCCCTCGTCCCTTTGCTGTTCTGGATAATGAGGTCAATAGTCACCTAGGCAACTGCAAAACTAACTGAAATGGAGAAAAGCCTTCCGGCTGGTGACTAGCCGAGGTCCACCTGGCCCCAATAAGCTGCTGAACAAGAAGGGCTGCCAGAAATTTCCCCCTAGGGAATTTGGTGGAGACGAAGACCTGCTCACTGGACAACGGTTCCTCCCAGGATACCCCCAAGCTGAAGAAGCGGGCTCTGAGCCACCCCCTTTCACCCTCCTTTTCCCCACCCTGGCCTGCTGAAGGTGCGCGTCAGGATGTGGACTACTGAGCCCTAAAGAAATAAGTCCTTCCACTTTGACCCCACGGAGGATTGCCTGTGCGGATCTTCAACGAGTCTACCAGTGTCTAGACACGGGAGCAGTTCTGTCTGGCACAGCAGCTCCCTGAAGGAAGACAAGAGTGAGGAGAAAGGAAACTCAAGTCTGACCATTCTGTCCTGGGAGACAAGAGGAGGATCTCATCTCTCATCTTTCCAAGCAAGGCAACGAGACTTTCTCTCATCTTTCCAAGCAAGGCAAGGAGACTTTTTCTCATGAGGAAACAAAAAGAAGTTGGAAGGAACGAAACCAGCCTGGAAGGTGAATTCCTAAGGATTGCCCATTGAAACTGACAAAATGGCCCTTGTTTGATGAGAGGAATGAGCAGAGCATTGATGTGGTCAAAAAGGACTCGAGTGAGACTTTCCCAGCATGTTTCTACCAAAGCTTTGTCTAAGTTTCGCAAAACACTCTCCTAATAAGCAGATGTTTGGCTCTTCAGAAAGTCAACATGCAAAATGCCTTGAGCGTCCCATAACACTGATGCCATGATGTTGCCTTTGGTCTGCCCTCCTTTTCCTTTGACTGGACCACTGCCATCTCTTGGTAGCCATCGCTTTGATGACGCTTGGTCTTCAGGATCATATTGGCAAAGCCATGTTCCAAATTCCGGTTACAATTTGTCAAAGAGATGCCCCAGGATCGTGATCCCTCCTGTTGAAAATTTCCACTGATAGCTCTCGTCGTCACTGCAGCTGATCTGGGCACAATGGTTTTCACAGCCACTGCAGGATTCATCTTCCACATCTTCTCATCTCTTCTTGAAACAAGCCATACCTCCGTAAAGAGTTGATTTCTTTGGGCTAGTGTCCTTAGAAGCTTTTCTTCAAACATCAATGATTTCTTCATTCTTCCACCCAAGCTTCACCGTCAATTGGATGTTTGCTCTTGCTGCAATTTTAGCGGAATTCAAGTTGCACTGATAGGAGGCCTTTTCAGTGGATGTCTCATCCTTCTTAGTGCCTCCAATGAGATCCAGTTCAGAAAGGTTGTAAGAAGTTAGTACATGTTTATTTTAGTGAAAACGAATTGAAATCCATGCATAGATTTCTCACCATGTACATTTTCTATGAACTTTCGGAAGACCCCCTGTACTGAATATTGCCCAAATCCTGGGAGAGAAGTGGATGCGGTCCACATCCTGTCTTCAGTTTGCCCACAGTGGAGGAGTGCACAGAGCAGGGAAAGGCAACCCCAGAGAGAGGCATGCCCTCCAGCATGCAGCAGACTTCTGGCCCAGTCCTGGCTCCATGGGTTGCTGTGTGGGCCCAGCAAGCTGACCAACCTCCCTGAACCTTAATTTAATCCTAGGTAGCCCAATTCCAGTCGCTATTATAGGACTGCTGTGCAGGGACAGTCAATTAACTTAAGAAAAGGAACCTAGCTCCAAGGTTGGCAACCGGGAATTCCAGTTGATTCCATGGGCGGACCCCCTGAGGAATTCCCAAGCTGAAGTCTCGTGGAAGATGAGGTTCAGTGTGACTAGACTGAAGCACCAATCCAATGAAGGGGAGGTCCCACCCACTCTGCCCTGTGCCTGTATAAAGGTGAGGCGGGGCGGCCGCGCCACTCATTGAAGCCACCAGTTGGGAGAGGAGCAGAGCCAGGCCGGTGCTCCCGAAGGCAGCAACAGGTTGCGACCCACAGCTCCCTGCTGGTTCCCACCTGCATACACAGAAGCTAAGAAGGTGGCCGAGGAGGCGGCCCAAGAGGCAAGTCGCCATTTGGGAGAGGAGCAGAGCCAGGTCGGTGCTCCCGAAGGCAGCAAGATGTTGCGAGCCACAGCTCCCTGCTGGTTCCCACCTGCATGCCCAGAAGCCAAGAGGGTGGCCGAGGAGGCGCCCCACGAGGCAAGCCGCCATTTGGGAGAGGAGCAGAGCCAGGCCGGTGCTCCCGAAGGCAGCAAGATGTTGCGAGCCACAGCTCCCTGCTGGTTCCCTCCTGCATACCCAGAAGCTAAGAAGGTGGCCGAGGAGGCGGCCCTCGAGGCTCCAGAATTCCCACTGCCCTCTCATCAGCCTGCCCAGAGCTTCGGGCTCTGCGTGCCCCAGATGCACAACCAGGCCTCAGCACTCGTGGACATCCGGGCGGAGCCCCAGAATAGGGGTCCGGCGGTGCCCCCAGCGTGGCCCAAGATGGCGACGGAGGCGTGGTACTTCCCCGCGCAGAGGGGGTCGGCCTGCTGCTTGCCGGCCGCCCCAAGGCTGACAGAGAGGCCCTGTGGAGTCCGCATCTCAGCCCCCAGGGAGAGGAAGAGGATCGCCCACTTTCCCAGCCCCTGCTTGGTCGCAGGTCGCACCGATGCCAAGAGAACCCGGGTGGCCGGCAGCAGCCAACGCTCCAATGGCTCCAGGGTCGGCACACAGCCACGGAAGACTGGTCGCAACAGACGGGGGAGGGCATGCAAGACCTCCACCACACTCAGCTCTAAGCGAATCGTCCGTCGTCCATCCTTACCGACTTGGAAGAAACCCATTATCCTCCGAAGGTCTGGCTGCCAAGTCCCCACCGTCATCCGCCGAGGCTATCTCCAACTGTTCACCAAAGAGTGTCTCAAGTTCTGCGCCTCCAAGCAGGAGGCCGAGGAGAAGGCGCTGAACGAGGAGAAGGTGGCCTACGACTGCAGCCCCAAGAAGAACATGTACCTGAATGTGGTCCTGAACACCCTCAAGAGACTGAAGGGCCTGACCCCCAGCTCCATGCCGGGCCTCAGCAGGGCCGCCCTGTACAGCCGCCTCCAGGAGTTCCTGCTCACCCAGGACCAGCTCAAGGAGAACGGCTACCCCTTCCCGCACCCCGAGCGGCCCGGAGGCGCCGTCCTCTTCACTGGCCAGGGGAAGGGGCCCGGCGACTCCTCCTGCAGGGTCTGCTGCCGTTGTGGCACCGACTACCTGGTGCCCTCCTCGGGCCGCTGTCTACGCGACCAGTTGTGTTATTATCACTGGGGGCGGGTCCGCTCCAGCCAAGTGGCTGCAGGCCGGGTTAGCCAGTACACCTGCTGTGCAGCTGCTCCTGGCTCAGTGGGCTGCCAGGTGGCAAAGCAGCACGTGCGGGACGGCCGCAAGGAGAGCCTCCATGGCTTCGTGAAGACCTTCAAGAAAGAGTTTTCCACAGACGCTTATCCAGGAATCTACGCCTTGGACTGTGAGATGTGCTACACCACGCATGGCCTGGAGCTGACCCGCGTCACCGTGGTGGACGCCGACATGCAAGTGGTGTACGACACCTTCGTCAAGCCCGACAACGAGATCGTGGACTACAACACCAGGTTTTCCGGAGTGACCGAGGCCGACGTCGCCAAGACGAGCGTCACGTTGCCCGAAGTCCAAGCCATCCTGCTGAGCTTTTTCAGCGCCCAAACCATCCTCATCGGGCACAGCCTGGAGAGCGATCTGCTGGCCCTCAAGCTGATCCACAGCACCGTGGTGGACACGGCCGTGCTCTTCCCGCACTACCTGGGTTTCCCCTACAAGCGTTCCCTCAGGAATCTCGCGGCCGACTACCTGGGACAGATCATCCAGGACAGCCAGGACGGCCACAACTCCAGCGAGGACGCAAACGCCTGCCTGCAGCTGGCGATGTGGAAGGTTCGACAGCGCGCCCAGATCCAGCCACGCCACCGGTCCGCCTCTCCCGCCGCCCTGGCCTGTCCTGAGCCCCAGGCCTCTTCCCAAACTGCCATCGATCCCGAGAGCTAGCCCTGTCCACCTCGCCGCAAAGCGAAAGAAACTGGAGCAGCCGGCGGCAGGAGAGGGCCAAAAGCCAAGACTAACCCCGACCCCGGACTCCCAGTCCCCCGGAGTCCCTGCCGCGGGCCGTCGTCCCTGTCCCCATCCCTCTGCCCCTCCCAGACCTCTGTCCTTCCACCAATGGGCTCCCCGAGGCCCCAGCCGCCACTCCCAGTCCCCGGAGACCCTGCCGCCGCCCCTGGCGCCTGTGCCCATCCCTCTGCCCCTCCCAGACCTCTGGCCTTCCACCACTAGCCTCCCCCAGCCCACCTGGACTTCCCCGGCCTCTGACAACAAGGCCAGCCCCCAGGCCCACCAGCCTCCTGATCGTCTTCGTTCTTGGGCCTCTTCCCCTTCTGTGGGGCTGTCTGAACCTCCCCTCCCCCACCCGATTTTTCCCCCGCCCCCGGGGCAGGCGCAGAATAAATGTCTGTATGAAGTTAAAAATTAAAAATAAAAAAAAAGCTAAAAACAACTGAAAGTGCTTTGCTTTTGAATGTGCGCTTACTGGTTTTCTCTAGAGGCACCACTGTGAGGTGGCTCAAGCGCTTAGGCTCTGGAGTTAGACATCTGGGTTCCCATTCCAATTCCACCACTTACTAGCTTTGTCATATTGGACGCATAACTTTTTTGCGCTTCTACTTCTTGATCTTTCAAGTGTCATCAGAAGATAATTAGACACCCACACAATAGCAATGGGAGATTTTAACACCCCACCGTCAACATGAAACAGATCAACGAGACAGAAAGTTGAAAAGGATATCCAGGAACTGAACTTAGCTCTGCACCAAGCAGACCGAATAGACATCTACATTAACTCTCCACCCCAAATCAACAGAATATACATTCTTCTCAGCACCACATCACACTTATTCCAAAACTGACCACATAGTTGGAAGGAAAGCACTCCTCCGCAAATGCAAAAGAACAGAAATTACAACCAACAGTCTCTCAGACCCCAGGGCAGTCAAACTGGACCTCAGGATGAAGAAACTCACTCAAAACCGCTCAACTACACGGAAACGGAGCAATCTGCTCCTGAGTGACTACTGGGTACATAGCGAAATGAAGACAGAATAAAGATGTTCTTTGAAACCAATGAGAACAAAGACACAACATACCAGAATCTCTGGGATACATTGAAAGCAGTGTGTAGAGGGAAACATAGCATTAAATGCCCACAAGAGAAAGCAGGAAAGATCTAAAATGGACACCCTCACGTCCCAATTCAAAGAACCAGGGAAGCAAGAGCAAACACAATGTCTGAATCAGTCAGTCAACTTCCAAAAGGACTCCAAGAGAGAATGAACCACCATGCCTCTTTAAATCCACGTTTCTATTTGGAATCTTCAATGAGAGATGAGACACTAAGCAGCTAGTTTTGGTGGAATGGCTGATTTTGTCAATGTTTTCGGTGTGTGAGTGTGTGTGTGTGTGTATGTATAGATAACTAAATTAAACTGATAATCTGGATGCTTACATTTCCATTCATTTAATTTGTGTATGTGAGCCCACTCACACATATATACACACACACTAACACTTCCAGAACACTGACTTAGTGAAGAACTGGATTTCCAGTGTGTCAGACAAATTTCAGAAAGCGCTGAAGAAGGGCATTTCTGATGGATTTCACCGTTCCTGGAATTTTACTTTCCTTTATAACTTAGAGTTCTTCTCTGGAGATTTAATAGATAAAAGTCTTTTGCAGTGTACGTTATTTCATTTTATTTTTATAATTTATTTAAATTGTCATTTTAAATTGACAAATAAAAATGATATATATTTATGGTGTACAACATGATGTTTCATATATGTATACATTGTGGAATGACACAAAAATCAAGCTAATTAACACATTCGTTTCCTCACCTACTGATTTTATGGTGATGAGAACATGTTTCAAATCTACTCTGATAGCACATTTCAAGTATACGGTACATAGTTACCACTGTAGTTGCCGTGCTGTTCAACATATCTCTAGAACTATTCGTATCTGAAATTTTGTATCATTAGACTAACATCTCCCAATCCCTCCCCGGCCCCTGCCTCGGGTAAGCAGCGTTCTGCTCTCTACGACTCTGAGTTCCACTTTTTTACATTGCACATAGAAGTGAGATCGCGCAGGATTTGGATTTCTGTGTTTGCTTTTTAAAACTTTGTGATGTATTGATGTATTTTTTCAGACAGTGTCGCAGTCTGTCACCAAGGCTGGAGTACAGTGACACAAACACGGCTCACCACGGCCTCCACCTCCCGGGGTCAAGAGATCCTCCCACTTCAGCCTCCTGAGTAGCTAGGACTACAGGCGTCCAACACCACACCTGGCTAATTTTTGTATTTTTTGTAGAGATGGTTGATCTCCAACTCCTGGGCTCAACTCTTCCTCCTCCCTTCTCCTCCCAAAGTCCTGGGATTAGAGGCCTGAGCCACTGTGTCTGGCCTTTGCTTTATTTCACACAGTAGAACATCCTCTAGGCTCATTCTTGTTGCTTAAGATAAGATTTCTTTCTTTTTCAAGGCTGAATAGGATTCTATTGGATATATGTACCTATATAGATAGATAGATAGATAGATAGACATTTATTATTATTGTTTTGGGGGGGATATGGTTTCGCTCGTGTTCCCCAGGCTGGAGTGCAGTGGCATGATTTCGGCTCACTACAACCTCTGCCTCCCAGGCTGAAGTGATTCTCCTGCCTCAGCTGAGATTAAGGGCATGTCCCATCATGTGCGGCCAATTTTGTGTTTCTAGGAGAGATGGGTTTTCACCATGTTGGCCAGGCTGGTCTCGAACTCCAACAATTCTACTTCAACTATTTATTGGATACAAATATTTATGTGTGAGAAACAAGATTTTCAAGAGTGAAAGATTTAAAAACGACTTAATTGTACATCAGTAAGAGGCTGGCTAACTAAATCAGAGTACGTTCATCCTTACAGAAGAATACTATGCAGCTAGAACAAAACCAAATGGAGGAAACTCTTCCAAATGGTAACTTGGAATGATGTTCAAGACTTATTGTAAAATAAGTTTACAGTAAGGTGTAAGGTACCTTATGGCAAAATTCTCTCAGAAATGTGTGTGTGGATTTCAAGTCATCCCAGTCCTAGAACATTGTGCTCTTTAGAGATGCCATACCTGTCTTTCCCTTTGTAATATCAAAGCAGTAATATCTTCTCTGGAGGCTTGTTGGGGGAATTTAATGGAAGAAAGTTAAGGAGGTACCAGAACCATTGCTGTTTCCCCTCCATAGCCCTGCCACCCACTAAAGAAAGTTGGATGAGATTACTTAATGATTTCCCATTAAGTTGTAATTCCAAATATCATGATTACCATTTGAATGTACTTGGTATGGAGCTTCGTGAGTGTGTGCTTCGTTTATTATGCATCACGTTCAGCTCCTTGTTATTTGCCTCCTAGTTATCATAGTAAAACTCTACTCCTCTACTCCGAGGAGCCCCTACCATCCGTATCGTCACTTTCCGGCCCAGCACTCTTCATGCTCGTTCGTTTAAAGCATTCTACATTGTGTAAATGAATCTTGGAAGGCAAAAGCTACTGAATTTAGCGAGTTTGTGGAGGCGTTCCCACCGGTCAGCCAGGTGGAGTTCCACACAGCCGATGACTGCACAACTCCTATAAGGCAGCAATATGCTGCAAACCCAGACGGCCACTCTTCTCACCCCTCGTCCCTTTGCTGTTCTGGATAATGAGGTCAATAGTCACCTAGGCAACTGCAAAACTAACTGAAATGGAGAAAAGCCTTCCGGCTGGTGACTAGCCGAGGTCCACCTGGCCCCAATAAGCTGCTGAACAAGAAGGGCTGCCAGAAATTTCCCCCTAGGGAATTTGGTGGAGACGAAGACCTGCTCACTGGACAACGGTTCCTCCCAGGATACCCCCAAGCTGAAGAAGCGGGCTCTGAGCCACCCCCTTTCACCCTCCTTTTCCCCACCCTGGCCTGCTGAAGGTGCGCGTCAGGATGTGGACTACTGAGCCCTAAAGAAATAAGTCCTTCCACTTTGACCCCACGGAGGATTGCCTGTGCGGATCTTCAACGAGTCTACCAGTGTCTAGACACGGGAGCAGTTCTGTCTGGCACAGCAGCTCCCTGAAGGAAGACAAGAGTGAGGAGAAAGGAAACTCAAGTCTGACCATTCTGTCCTGGGAGACAAGAGGAGGATCTCATCTCTCATCTTTCCAAGCAAGGCAACGAGACTTTCTCTCATCTTTCCAAGCAAGGCAAGGAGACTTTTTCTCATGAGGAAACAAAAAGAAGTTGGAAGGAACGAAACCAGCCTGGAAGGTGAATTCCTAAGGATTGCCCATTGAAACTGACAAAATGGCCCTTGTTTGATGAGAGGAATGAGCAGAGCATTGATGTGGTCAAAAAGGACTCGAGTGAGACTTTCCCAGCATGTTTCTACCAAAGCTTTGTCTAAGTTTCGCAAAACACTCTCCTAATAAGCAGATGTTTGGCTCTTCAGAAAGTCAACATGCAAAATGCCTTGAGCGTCCCATAACACTGATGCCATGATGTTGCCTTTGGTCTGCCCTCCTTTTCCTTTGACTGGACCACTGCCATCTCTTGGTAGCCATCGCTTTGATGACGCTTGGTCTTCAGGATCATATTGGCAAAGCCATGTTCCAAATTCCGGTTACAATTTGTCAAAGAGATGCCCCAGGATCGTGATCCCTCCTGTTGAAAATTTCCACTGATAGCTCTCGTCGTCACTGCAGCTGATCTGGGCACAATGGTTTTCACAGCCACTGCAGGATTCATCTTCCACATCTTCTCATCTCTTCTTGAAACAAGCCATACCTCCGTAAAGAGTTGATTTCTTTGGGCTAGTGTCCTTAGAAGCTTTTCTTCAAACATCAATGATTTCTTCATTCTTCCACCCAAGCTTCACCGTCAATTGGATGTTTGCTCTTGCTGCAATTTTAGCGGAATTCAAGTTGCACTGATAGGAGGCCTTTTCAGTGGATGTCTCATCCTTCTTAGTGCCTCCAATGAGATCCAGTTCAGAAAGGTTGTAAGAAGTTAGTACATGTTTATTTTAGTGAAAACGAATTGAAATCCATGCATAGATTTCTCACCATGTACATTTTCTATGAACTTTCGGAAGACCCCCTGTACTGAATATTGCCCAAATCCTGGGAGAGAAGTGGATGCGGTCCACATCCTGTCTTCAGTTTGCCCACAGTGGAGGAGTGCACAGAGCAGGGAAAGGCAACCCCAGAGAGAGGCATGCCCTCCAGCATGCAGCAGACTTCTGGCCCAGTCCTGGCTCCATGGGTTGCTGTGTGGGCCCAGCAAGCTGACCAACCTCCCTGAACCTTAATTTAATCCTAGGTAGCCCAATTCCAGTCGCTATTATAGGACTGCTGTGCAGGGACAGTCAATTAACTTAAGAAAAGGAACCTAGCTCCAAGGTTGGCAACCGGGAATTCCAGTTGATTCCATGGGCGGACCCCCTGAGGAATTCCCAAGCTGAAGTCTCGTGGAAGATGAGGTTCAGTGTGACTAGACTGAAGCACCAATCCAATGAAGGGGAGGTCCCACCCACTCTGCCCTGTGCCTGTATAAAGGTGAGGCGGGGCGGCCGCGCCACTCATTGAAGCCACCAGTTGGGAGAGGAGCAGAGCCAGGCCGGTGCTCCCGAAGGCAGCAACAGGTTGCGACCCACAGCTCCCTGCTGGTTCCCACCTGCATACACAGAAGCTAAGAAGGTGGCCGAGGAGGCGGCCCAAGAGGCAAGTCGCCATTTGGGAGAGGAGCAGAGCCAGGTCGGTGCTCCCGAAGGCAGCAAGATGTTGCGAGCCACAGCTCCCTGCTGGTTCCCACCTGCATGCCCAGAAGCCAAGAGGGTGGCCGAGGAGGCGCCCCACGAGGCAAGCCGCCATTTGGGAGAGGAGCAGAGCCAGGCCGGTGCTCCCGAAGGCAGCAAGATGTTGCGAGCCACAGCTCCCTGCTGGTTCCCTCCTGCATACCCAGAAGCTAAGAAGGTGGCCGAGGAGGCGGCCCTCGAGGCTCCAGAATTCCCACTGCCCTCTCATCAGCCTGCCCAGAGCTTCGGGCTCTGCGTGCCCCAGATGCACAACCAGGCCTCAGCACTCGTGGACATCCGGGCGGAGCCCCAGAATAGGGGTCCGGCGGTGCCCCCAGCGTGGCCCAAGATGGCGACGGAGGCGTGGTACTTCCCCGCGCAGAGGGGGTCGGCCTGCTGCTTGCCGGCCGCCCCAAGGCTGACAGAGAGGCCCTGTGGAGTCCGCATCTCAGCCCCCAGGGAGAGGAAGAGGATCGCCCACTTTCCCAGCCCCTGCTTGGTCGCAGGTCGCACCGATGCCAAGAGAACCCGGGTGGCCGGCAGCAGCCAACGCTCCAATGGCTCCAGGGTCGGCACACAGCCACGGAAGACTGGTCGCAACAGACGGGGGAGGGCATGCAAGACCTCCACCACACTCAGCTCTAAGCGAATCGTCCGTCGTCCATCCTTACCGACTTGGAAGAAACCCATTATCCTCCGAAGGTCTGGCTGCCAAGTCCCCACCGTCATCCGCCGAGGCTATCTCCAACTGTTCACCAAAGAGTGTCTCAAGTTCTGCGCCTCCAAGCAGGAGGCCGAGGAGAAGGCGCTGAACGAGGAGAAGGTGGCCTACGACTGCAGCCCCAACAAGAACATGTACCTGAATGTGGTCCTGAACACCCTCAAGAGACTGAAGGGCCTGACCCCCAGCTCCATGCCGGGCCTCAGCAGGGCCGCCCTGTACAGCCGCCTCCAGGAGTTCCTGCTCACCCAGGACCAGCTCAAGGAGAACGGCTACCCCTTCCCGCACCCCGAGCGGCCCGGAGGCGCCGTCCTCTTCACTGGCCAGGGGAAGGGGCCCGGCGACTCCTCCTGCAGGGTCTGCTGCCGTTGTGGCACCGACTACCTGGTGCCCTCCTCGGGCCGCTGTCTACGCGACCAGTTGTGTTATTATCACTGGGGGCGGGTCCGCTCCAGCCAAGTGGCTGCAGGCCGGGTTAGCCAGTACACCTGCTGTGCAGCTGCTCCTGGCTCAGTGGGCTGCCAGGTGGCAAAGCAGCACGTGCGGGACGGCCGCAAGGAGAGCCTCCATGGCTTCGTGAAGACCTTCAAGAAAGAGTTTTCCACAGACGCTTATCCAGGAATCTACGCCTTGGACTGTGAGATGTGCTACACCACGCATGGCCTGGAGCTGACCCGCGTCACCGTGGTGGACGCCGACATGCAAGTGGTGTACGACACCTTCGTCAAGCCCGACAACGAGATCGTGGACTACAACACCAGGTTTTCCGGAGTGACCGAGGCCGACGTCGCCAAGACGAGCGTCACGTTGCCCGAAGTCCAAGCCATCCTGCTGAGCTTTTTCAGCGCCCAAACCATCCTCATCGGGCACAGCCTGGAGAGCGATCTGCTGGCCCTCAAGCTGATCCACAGCACCGTGGTGGACACGGCCGTGCTCTTCCCGCACTACCTGGGTTTCCCCTACAAGCGTTCCCTCAGGAATCTCGCGGCCGACTACCTGGGACAGATCATCCAGGACAGCCAGGACGGCCACAACTCCAGCGAGGACGCAAACGCCTGCCTGCAGCTGGCGATGTGGAAGGTTCGACAGCGCGCCCAGATCCAGCCACGCCACCGGTCCGCCTCTCCCGCCGCCCTGGCCTGTCCTGAGCCCCAGGCCTCTTCCCAAACTGCCATCGATCCCGAGAGCTAGCCCTGTCCACCTCGCCGCAAAGCGAAAGAAACTGGAGCAGCCGGCGGCAGGAGAGGGCCAAAAGCCAAGACTAACCCCGACCCCGGACTCCCAGTCCCCCGGAGTCCCTGCCGCGGGCCGTCGTCCCTGTCCCCATCCCTCTGCCCCTCCCAGACCTCTGTCCTTCCACCAATGGGCTCCCCGAGGCCCCAGCCGCCACTCCCAGTCCCCGGAGACCCTGCCGCCGCCCCTGGCGCCTGTGCCCATCCCTCTGCCCCTCCCAGACCTCTGGCCTTCCACCACTAGCCTCCCCCAGCCCAGCTGGACTTCACCGGCCTCTGACAACAAGGCCAGCCCCCAGGCCCACCAGCCTCCTGATCGTCTTCGTTCTTGGGCCTCTTCCCCTTCTGTGGGGCTGTCTGAACCTCCCCTCCCCCACCCGATTTTTCCCCCGCCCCCGGGGCAGGCGCAGAATAAATGTCTGTATGAAGTTAAAAATTAAAAATAAAAAAAAAGCTAAAAACAACGGAAAGTGCTTTGCTTTTGAATGTGCGCTTACCTGGTTTTCTCTAGAGGCACCACTGTGAGGTGGCTCAAGCGCTTAGGCTCTGGAGTTAGACATCTGGGTTCCCATTCCAATTCCACCACTTACTAGCTTTGTCATATTGGACGCATAACTTTTTTGCGCTTCTACTTCTTGATCTTTCAAGTGTCATCAGAAGATAATTAGACACCCACACAATAGCAATGGGAGATTTTAACACCCCACCGTCAACATGAAACAGATCAACGAGACAGAAAGTTGAAAAGGATATCCAGGAACTGAACTTAGCTCTGCACCAAGCAGACCGAATAGACATCTACATTAACTCTCCACCCCAAATCAACAGAATATACATTCTTCTCAGCACCACATCACACTTATTCCAAAACTGACCACATAGTTGGAAGGAAAGCACTCCTCCGCAAATGCAAAAGAACAGAAATTACAACCAACTGTCTCTCAGACCACAGGGCAGTCAAACTGGACCTCAGGATGAAGAAACTCACTCAAAACCGCTCAACTACACGGAAACGGAGCAATCTGCTCCTGCGTGACTACTGGGTACATAGCGAAATGAAGACAGAATAAAGATGTTCTTTGAAACCAATGAGAACAAAGACACAACATACCAGAATCTCTGGGATACATTGAAAGCAGTGTGTAGAGGGAAACATAGCATTAAATGCCCACAAGAGAAAGCAGGAAAGATCTAAAATGGACACCCTCACGTCCCAATTCAAAGAACCAGGGAAGCAAGAGCAAACACAATGTCTGAATCAGTCAGTCAGTCAACTTCCAACAGGGCTCCAAGAGAGAATGAACCACCATGCCTCTTTAAATCCACGTTTCTATTTGGAATCTTCAATGAGAGATGAGACACTAAGCAGCTAGTTTTGGTGGAATGGCTGATTTTGTCAATGTTTTCGGTGTGTGAGTGTGTGTGTGTGTGTATGTATAGATAACTAAATTAAACTGATAATTTGGATGCTTACATTTCCATTCATTTAATTTGTGTATGTGAGCCCACGCACACGTATATACACACACACTAACACTTCCAGAACACTGACTTAGTGAAGAACTGGATTTCCAGTGTGTCAGACAAATTTCAGAAAGCGCTGAAGAAGGGCATTTCTGATGGATTTCACCGTTCCTGGAATTTTACTTTCCTTTATAACTTAGAGTTCTTCTCTGGAGATTTAATAGATAAAAGTCTTTTGCAGTGTACGTTATTTCATTTTATTTTTAGAATTTATTTAAACTGTCATTTTAAATTGACAAATGAAAATGATATATATTTATGGTGTACAACACGATGTTTCATATATGTATACATTGTGGAATGACACAAAAATCAAGCTAATTAACACATTCGTTTCCTCACCTACTGATTTTATGGTGATGAGAACATGTTTCAAATCTACTCTGATAGCACATTTCAAGTATACGGTACATAGTTACCCACTGTAGTTGCCGTGCTGTTCAACATATCTCTAGAACTATTCGTATCTGAAATTTTGTATCATTAGACTAACATCTCCCAATCCCTCCCCGGCCCCTGCCTCGGGTAAGCAGCGTTCTGCTCTCTACGACTCTGAGTTCCACTTTTTTACATTGCACATAGAAGTGAGATCGCGCAGGATTTGGATTTCTGTGTTTGCTTTTTAAAACTTTGTGATGTATTGATGTATTTTTTCAGACAGTGTCGCAGTCTGTCACCAAGGCTGGAGTACAGTGACACAAACACGGCTCACCACGGCCTCCACCTCCCGGGGTCAAGAGATCCTCCCACTTCAGCCTCCTGAGTAGCTAGGACTACAGGCGTCCAACACCACACCTGGCTAATTTTTGTATTTTTTGTAGAGATGGTTGATCTCCAACTCCTGGGCTCAACTCTTCCTCCTCCCTTCTCCTCCCAAAGTCCTGGGATTAGAGGCCTGAGCCACTGTGTCTGGCCTTTGCTTTATTTCACACAGTAGAACATCCTCTAGGCTCATTCTTGTTGCTTAAGATAAGATTTCTTTCTTTTTCAAGGCTGAATAGGATTCTATTGGATATATGTACCTATATAGATAGATAGATAGATAGATAGACATTTATTATTATTGTTTTGGGGGGGATATGGTTTCGCTCGTGTTCCCCAGGCTGGAGTGCAGTGGCATGATTTCGGCTCACTACAACCTCTGCCTCCCAGGCTGAAGTGATTCTCCTGCCTCAGCTGAGATTAAGGGCATGTCCCATCATGTGCGGCCAATTTTGTGTTTCTAGGAGAGATGGGTTTTCACCATGTTGGCCAGGCTGGTCTCGAACTCCAACAATTCTACTTCAACTCTTTATTGGATACAAATATTTATGTGTGAGAAACAAGATTTTCAAGAGTGAAAGATTTAAAAACGACTTAATTGTACATCAGTAAGAGGCTGGCTAACTAAATCAGAGTACGTTCATCCTTACAGAAGAATACTATGCAGCTAGAACAAAACCAAATGGAGGAAACTCTTCCAAATGGTAACTTGGAATGATGTTCAAGACTTATTGTAAAATAAGTTTACAGTAAGGTGTAAGGTACCTTATGGCAAAATTCTCTCAGAAATGTGTGTGTGGATTTCAAGTCATCCCAGTCCTAGAACATTGTGCTCTTTAGAGATGCCATACCTGTCTTTCCCTTTGTAATATCAAAGCAGTAATATCTTCTCTGGAGGCTTGTTGGGGGAATTTAATGGAAGAAAGTTAAGGAGGTACCAGAACCATTGCTGTTTCCCCTCCATAGCCCTGCCACCCACTAAAGAAAGTTGGATGAGATTACTTAATGATTTCCCATTAAGTTGTAATTCCAAATATCATGATTACCATTTGAATGTACTTGGTATGGAGCTTCGTGAGTGTGTGCTTCGTTTATTATGCATCACGTTCAGCTCCTTGTTATTTGCCTCCTAGTTATCATAGTAAAACTCTACTCCTCTACTCCGAGGAGCCCCTACCATCCGTATCGTCACTTTCCGGCCCAGCACTCTTCATGCTCGTTCGTTTAAAGCATTCTACATTGTGTAAATGAATCTTGGAAGGCAAAAGCTACTGAATTTAGCGAGTTTGTGGAGGCGTTCCCACCGGTCAGCCAGGTGGAGTTCCACACAGCCGATGACTGCACAACTCCTATAAGGCAGCAATATGCTGCAAACCCAGACGGCCACTCTTCTCACCCCTCGTCCCTTTGCTGTTCTGGATAATGAGGTCAATAGTCACCTAGGCAACTGCAAAACTAACTGAAATGGAGAAAAGCCTTCCGGCTGGTGACTAGCCGAGGTCCACCTGGCCCCAATAAGCTGCTGAACAAGAAGGGCTGCCAGAAATTTCCCCCTAGGGAATTTGGTGGAGACGAAGACCTGCTCACTGGACAACGGTTCCTCCCAGGATACCCCCAAGCTGAAGAAGCGGGCTCTGAGCCACCCCCTTTCACCCTCCTTTTCCCCACCCTGGCCTGGTGAAGGTGCGCGTCAGGATGTGGACTACTGAGCCCTAAAGAAATAAGTCCTTCCACTTTGACCCCACGGAGGATTGCCTGTGCGGATCTTCAACGAGTCTACCAGTGTCTAGACACGGGAGCAGTTCTGTCTGGCACAGCAGCTCCCTCAAGGAAGACAAGAGTGAGGAGAAAGGAAACTCAAGTCTGACCATTCTGTCCTGGGAGACAAGTGGAGGATCTCATCTCTCATCTTTCCAAGCAAGGCAACGAGACTTTCTCTCATCTTTCCAAGCAAGGCAAGGAGACTTTTTTTCATGAGGAAACAAAAAGAAGTTGGAAGGAACGAAACCAGCCTGGAAGGTGAATTCCTAAGGATTGCCCATTGAAACTGACAAAATGGCCCTTGTTTGACGAGAGGAATGAGCAGAGCATTGATGTGGTCAAAAAGGACTCGAGTGAGACTTTCCCAGCATGTTTCTACCAAAGCTTTGTCTAAGTTTCGCAAAACACTCTCCTAATAAGCAGATGTTTGGCTCTTCAGAAAGTCAACATGCAAAATGCCTTGAGCGTCCCATAACACTGATGCCATGATGTTGCCTTTGGTCTGCCCTCCTTTTCCTTTGACTGGACCACTGCCATCTCTTGGTAGCCATCGCTTTGATGACGCTTTGTCTTCAGGATCATATTGGCAAAGCCATGTTCCAAATTCCGGTTACAATTTGTCAAACAGGTGCCCCAGGATCGTGATCCCTCCTGTTGAAAATTTCCACTGATAGCTCTCGTGGTCATTGCAGCTGATCTGGGCACAATGGTTTTCACAGCCACTGCAGGATTCTTCTTCCACATCTTCTCATCTCTTCTTGAAACAAGCCATACCTCCGTAAAGAGTTGATTTCTTTGGGCTAGTGTCCTTAGAAGCTTTTCTTCAAACATCAATGATTTCTTCATTCTTCCACCCAAGCTTCACCGTCAATTGGATGTTTGCTCTTGCTGCAATTTTAGCGGAATTCAAGTTGCACTGATAGGAGGCCTTTTCAGTGGATGTCTCATCTTTCTTAGTGCCTCCAATGAGATCCAGTTCAGAAAGGTTGTAAGAAGTTAGTACATGTTTATTTTAGTGAAAACGAATTGAAATCCATGCATAGATTTCTCACCATGTACATTTTCTATGAACTTTCGGAAGACCCCCTGTACTGAATATTGCCCAAATCCTGGGAGAGATGTGGATGCGGTCCACTTCCTGTCTTCAGTTTGCCCACAGTGGAGGAGTGCACAGAGCAGGGAAAGGCAGCCCCAGAGAGAGGCATGCCCTCCAGCATGCAGCAGACTGCTGGCCCAGTCCTGGCTCCATGGGTTGCTGTGTGGGCCCAGCAAGCTGACCAACCTCCCTGAACCTTAATTTAATCCTAGGTAGCCCAATTCCACTCGCTATTATAGGACTGCTGTGCAGGGACAGTCAATTAACTTAAGAAAAGGAACCTAGCTCCAAGGTTGGCAACCGGGAATTCCAGTTGATTCCATGGGCGGACCCCCTGAGGAATTCCCAAGCTGAAGTCTCGTGGAAGATGAGGTTCAGTGTGACTAGACTGAAGCACCAATCCAATGAAGGGGAAGTCCCACCCACTCTGCCCTGTGCCTGTATAAAGGTGAGGCGGGGCGGCCGCGCCACTCATTGAAGCCGCCAGTTGGGAGAGGAGCAGAGCCAGGCCAGTGCTCCCGAAGGCAGCAAGATGTTGCGAGCCACAGCTCCCTGCTGGTTCCCACCTGCATACCCAGAAGCTAAGAAGGTGGCCGAGGAGGCGGCCCACGAGGCAAGCCGCCATTTGGGAGAGGAGCAGAGCCAGGTCGGTGTTCCCGAAGGCAGCAAGATGTTGCGAGCCACAGCTCCCTGCTGGTTCCCACCTGTATGACCAGAAGCCAAGAAGGTGGCCGAGGAGGCGGCCCTCGAGGCAAGCCGCCAGTTGGGAGAGGAGCAGAGCCAGGCCGGTGTTCCCGAAGGCAGCAAGATGTTGCGAGCCACAGCTCCCTGCTGGTTCCCACCTGCATACCCAGAAGCTAAGAAGGTGGCCGAGGAGGCGCCCCACGAGGCAAGCCGCCATTTGGGAGTGGAGCAGAGCCAGGTCAGTGTTCCCGAAGGCAGCAAGATGTTGCGAGCCACAGCTCCCTGCTGGTTCCCTCCTGCATACCCAGAAGCCAAGAAGGTGGCCGAGGAGGCGGCCCTCGAGGCTCCAGAATTCCCACTGCCCTCTCATCAGCCTGCCCAGAGCTTCGGGCTCTGCGTGCCCCAGATGCACAACCAGGCCTCAGCACTCGTGGACATCCGGGCGGAGCCCCAGAATAGGGGTCCGGCGGTGCCCCCAGCGTGGCCCAAGATGGCGACGGAGGCGTGGTACTTCCCCGCGCAGAGGGGGTCGGCCTGCTGCTTGCCAGCCACCCCAAGGCTGACAGAGAGGCCCTGTGGAGTCCGCATCTCAGCCCCCAGGGAGAGGAAGAGGATCGCCCACTTTCCCAGCCCCTGCTTGGTCGCAGGTCGCACCGATGCCAAGAGAACCCGGGTGGCCGGCAGCAGCCAACGCTCCAATGGCTCCAGGGTCGGCACACAGCCACGGAAGACTGGTCGCAACAGACGGGGGAGGGCATGCAAGACCTCCACCACACTCAGCTCTAAGCGAATCGTCCGTTGTCCATCCTTACCGACTTGGAAGAAACCCATTATCCTCCGAAGGTCTCGCTGCCAAGTCCCCACCGTCATCCGCCGAGGCTATCTCCAACTGTTCACCAAAGAGTGTCTCAAGTTCTGCGCCTCCCAGCAGGAGGCCGAGGAGAAGGCGCTGAACGAGGAGAAGGTGGCCTACGACTGCAGCCCCAACAAGAACATGTAAATGAATGTGGTCCTGAACACCCTCAAGAGACTGAAGGGCCTGACCCCCAGCTCCATGCCGGGCCTCAGCAGGGCCGCCCCGTACAGCCGCCTCCAGGAGTTCCTGCTCACCCAGGACCAGCTCAAGGAGAACGGCTACCCCTTCCCGCACCCCGAGCGGCCCGGAGGCGCCGTCCTCTTCACTGGCCAGGGGAAGGGGCCCGGCGACTCCTCCTGCAGGGTCTGCTGCCGTTGTGGCACCGACTACCTGGTGTCCTCCTCGGGCCGCTGTCTACGCGACCAGTTGTGTTATTATCACTGGGGGCGGGTCCGCTCCAGCCAAGTGGCTGGAGGCCGGGTTAGCCAGTACACCTGCTGTGCAGCTGCTCCTGGCTCAGTGGGCTGCCAGGTGGCAAAGCAGCACGTGCGGGACGGCCGCAAGGAGAGCCTCCATGGCTTCGTGAAGACCTTCAAGAAAGAGTTTTCCACAGACGCTTATCCAGGAATCTACGCCTTGGACTGTGAGATGTGCTACACCACGCATGGCCTGGAGCTGACCCGCGTCACCGTGGTGGACGCCGACATGCAAGTGGTGTACGACACCTTCGTCAAGCCCGACAACGAGATCGTGGACTACAACACCAGGTTTTCCGGAGTGACCGAGGCCGACGTCGCCAAGACGAGCGTCACGTTGCCCGAAGTCCAAGCCATCCTGCTGAGCTTTTTCAGCGCCCAAACCATCCTCATCGGGCACAGCCTGGAGAGCGATCTGCTGGCCCTCAAGCTGATCCACAGCACCGTGGTGGACACGGCCGTGCTCTTCCCGCACTACCTGGGTTTCCCCTACAAGCGTTCCCTCAGGAATCTCGCGGCCGACTACCTGGGACAGATCATCCAGGACAGCCAGGACGGCCACAACTCCAGCGAGGATGCAAACGCCTGCCTGCAGCTGGCGATGTGGAAGGTTCGACAGCGTGCCCAGATCCAGCCACGCCACCGGTCCGCCTCTCCCGCCGCCCTGGCCTGTCCTGAGCCCCAGGCCTCTTCCCAAACTGCCATCGATCCCGAGAGCTAGCCCTGTCCACCTCGCCTCAAAGCGAAAGAAACTGGAGCAGCCGGCGGCAGGAGAGGGCCAAAAGCCAAGACTAACCCCGACCCCGGACTCCCAGTCCCCCGGAGTCCCTGCCGCGGGCCGTCGTCCCTGTCCCCATCCCTCTGCCCCTCCCAGACCTCTGTCCTTCCACCAATGGGCTCCCCGAGGCCCCAGCCGCCACTCCCAGTCCCCGGAGACCCTGCCGCCGCCCCTGGCGCCTGTGCCCATCCCTCTGCCCCTCCCAGACCTCTGGCCTTCCACCACTAGCCTCCCCCAGCCCACCTGGACTTCCCCGGCCTCTGACAACAAGGCCAGCCCCCAGGCCCACCAGCCTCCTGATCGTCTTCGTTCTTGGGCCTCTTCCCCTTCTGTGGGGCTGTCTGAACCTCCCCTCCCCCACCCGATTTTTCCCCCGCCCCCGGGGCAGGCGCAGAATAAATGTCTGTATGAAGTTAAAAATTAAAAATAAAAAAAAAGCTAAAAACAACGGAAAGTCCTTTGCTTTTGAATGTGCGCTTACCTGGTTTTCTCTAGAGGCACCACTGTGAGGTGGCTCAAGCCCTTAGGCTCTGGAGTTAGACATCTGGGTTCCCATTCCAATTCCACCACTTACTAGCTTTGTCATATTGGACGCATAACTTTTTTGCGCTTCTACTTCTTGATCTTTCAAGTGTCATCAGAAGATAATTAGACACCCACGCAATAGCAATGGGAGATTTTAACACCCCACCGTCAACATGAAACAGATCAACGAGACAGAAAGTTGAAAAGGATATCCAGGAACTGAACTTAGCTCTGCACCAAGCAGACCGAATAGACATCTACATTAACTCTCCACCCCAAATCAACAGAATATACATTCTTCTCAGCACCACATCACACTTATTCCAAAACTGACCACATAGTTGGAAGGAAAGCACTCCTCCGCAAATGCAAAAGAACAGAAATTACAACCAACTGTCTCTCAGACCACAGGGCAGTCAAACTGGACCTCAGGATGAAGAAACTCACTCAAAACCGCTCAACTACACGGAGACGGAGCAATCTGCTCCTGAGTGACTACTGGGTACATAGCGAAATGAAGACAGAATAAAGATGTTCTTTGAAACCAATGAGAACAAAGACACAACATACCAGAATCTCTGGGATACATTGAAAGCAGTGTGTAGAGGGAAACGTAGCATTAAATGCCCACAAGAGAAAGCAGGAAAGATCTAAAATGGACACCCTCACGTCCCAATTCAAAGAACCAGGGAAGCAAGAGCAAACACAATGTCTGAATCAGTCAGTCAACTTCCAACAGGGCTCCAAGAGAGAATGAACCACCATGCCTCTTTAAATCCACGTTTCTATTTGGAATCTTCAATGAGAGATGAGACACTAAGCAGCTAGTTTTGGTGGAATGGCTGATTTTGTCAATGTTTTCGGTGTGTGAGTGTGTGTGTGCGTGTATGTATAGATAACTAAATTAAACTGATAATCTGGATGCTTACATTTCCATTCATTTAATTTGTGTATGTGAGCCCACGCACACGTATATACACACACACTAACACTTCCAGAACACTGACTTAGTCAAGAACTGGATTTCCAGTGTGTCAGACAAATTTCAGAAAGCGCTGAAGAAGGGCATTTCTGATGGATTTCACCGTTCCTGGAATTTTATTTTCCTTTATAACTTAGAGTTCTTCTCTGGAGATTTAATAGATAAAAGTCTTTTGCAGTGTACGTTATTTCATTTTATTTTTATAATTTATTTAAATTGTCATTTTAAATTGACAAATAAAAATGATATATATTTATGGTGTACAACATGATGTTTCATATATGTATACATTGTGGAATGACACAAAAATCAAGCTAATTAACACATTCGTTTCCTCACATACTGATTTTATGGTGATGAGAACATGTTTCAAATCTACTCTGATAGCACATTTCAAGTATACAGTACATAGTTACCCACTGTAGTTGCCGTGCTGTTCAACATATCTCTAGAACTATTCGTATCTGAAATTTTGTATCATTAGACTAACATCTCCCAATCCCTCCCCGGCCCCTGCCTCGGGTAAGCAGCGTTCTGCTCTCTACGACTCTGAGTTCCACTTTTTTACATTGCACATAGAAGTGAGATCGTGCAGTATTTGTATTTCTGTGTTTGCTTTTTAAAACTTTATGATGTATTGATGTATTTTTTCAGACAGTGTCGGAGTCTGTCACCAAGGCTGGAGTACAGTGACACAAACACGGCTCACCACGGCCTCCACCTCCCGGGGTCAAGAGATCCTCCCACTTCAGCCTCCTGAGTAGCTAGGACTACAGGCGTCCAACACCACACCTGGCTAATTTTTGTATTTTTGGTAGAGATGGTTGATCTCCAACTCCTGGGCTCAACTCTTCCTCCTCCCTTCTCCTCCCAAAGTCCTGGGATTACAGGCCTGAGCCACTGTGTCTGGCCTTTGCTTTATTTCACACAGTAGAACATCCTCTAGGCTCATTCATGTTGCTAATGATAAGATTTCTTTCTTTTTCAAGGCTGAATAGGATTCTATTGGATATATGTACCTATATAGATAGAGAGATAGATAGATATACATTTATTATTATTGTTTTGGGGGGGATATGGTTTCGCTCGTGTTCCCCAGGCTGGAGTGCAGTGGCATGATTTCGGCTCACTACAACCTCTGCCTCCCAGGCTGAAGTGATTCTCCTGCCTCAGCTGAGATTAAAGGCATGTCCCATCATGGGCGGCCAATTTTGTGTTTCTAGGAGAGATGGGTTTTCACCATGTTGGCCAGGCTGGTCTCGAACTCCAACAATTCTACTTCAACTATTTATTGGATACAAATATTTATGTGTGAGAAACAAGATTTTCAAGAGTGAAAGATTTAAAAACGACTTAATTGTACATCAGTAAGAGGCTGGCTAACTAAATCAGAGTACGTTCATCCTTACAGAAGAATACTATGCAGCTAGAACAAAACCAAATGGAGGAAACTCTTCCAAATGGTAACTTGGAATGATGTTCAAGACTTATTGTAAAATAAGTTTACAGTAAGGTGTAAGGTACCTTATGGCAAAATTCTCTCAGAAATGTGTGTGTGTGGATTTCAAGTCATCCCAGTCCTAGAACATTGTGCTCTTTAGAGATGCCATACTTGTCTTTCCCTTTGTAATATCAAAGCAGTAATATCTTCTCTGGAGGCTTGTTGGGTGAATTTAATGGAAGAAAGTTAAGGAGGTACCAGAACCATTGCTGTTTCCCCTCCATAGCCCTGCCACCCACTAAAGAAAGTTGGATGAGATTACTTAATGATTTCCCATTAAGATGTATTTCCAAATATCATGATTACCATTTGAATGTAGTTGGTATGGAGCTTCGTGAGTGTGTGCTTCGTTTATTATGCATCACGTTCAGCTCCTTGTTATTTGCCTCCTAGTTATCATAGTAAAACTCTACTCCTCTACTCCGAGGAGCCCCTACCATCCGTATCGTCACTTTCCGGCCCAGCACTCTTCATGCTCGTTCGTTTAAAGCATTCTACATTGTGTAAATGAATCTTGGAAGGCAAAAGCTACTGAATTTAGCGAGTTTGTGGAGGCGTTCCCACCGGTCAGCCAGGTGGAGTTCCACACACCCGATGACTGCACAACTCCTATAAGGCAGCAATATGCTGCAAACCCAGACGGCCACTCTTCTCACCCCTCGTCCCTTTGCTGTTCTGGATAATGAGGTCAATAGTCACCTAGGCAACTGCAAAACAAACTGAAATGGAGAAAGGCCTTCCGGCTGGTGACTAGCCGAGGTCCACCTGGCCCCAATAAGCTGCTGAACAAGAAGGGCTGCCAGAAATTTCCCCCTAGGGAATTTGGTGGAGACGAAGACCTGCTCACTGGACAACGGTTCCTCCCAGGATACCCCCAAGCTGAAGAAGCGGGCTCTGAGCCACCCCCTTTCACCCTCCTTTTCCCCACCCTGGCCTGGTGAAGGTGCGCGTCAGGATGTGGACTACTGAGCCCTAAAGAAATAAGTCCTTCCACTTTGACCCCACGGAGGATTGCCTGTGCGGATCTTCAACGAGTCTGCCAGTGTCTAGACACGGGAGCAGTTCTGTCTGGCACAGCAGCTCCCTCAAGGAAGACAAGAGTGAGGAGAAAGGAAACTCAAGTCTGACCATTCTGTCCTGGGAGACAAGTGGAGGATCTCATCTCTCATCTTTCCAAGCAAGGCAACGAGACTTTCTCTCATCTTTCCAAGCAAGGCAAGGAGACTTTTTTTCATGAGGAAACAAAAAGAAGTTGGAAGGAACGAAACCAGCCTGGAAGGTGAATTCCTAAGGATTGCCCATTGAAACTGACAAAATGGCCCTTGTTTGACGAGAGGAATGAGCAGAGCATTGATGTGGTCAAAAAGGACTCGAGTGAGACTTTCCCAGCATGTTTCTACCAAAGCTTTGTCTAAGTTTCGCAAAACACTCTCCTAATAAGCAGATGTTTGGCTCTTCAGAAAGTCAACATGCAAAATGCCTTGAGCGTCCCATAACACTGATGCCATGATGTTGCCTTTGGTCTGCCCTCCTTTTCCTTTGACTGGACCACTGCCATCTCTTGGTAGCCATCGCTTTGATGACGCTTTGTCTTCAGGATCATATTGGCAAAGCCATGTTCCAAATTCCGGTTACAATTTGTCAAACAGGTGCCCCAGGATCGTGATCCCTCCTGTTGAAAATTTCCACTGATAGCTCTCGTGGTCATTGCAGCTGATCTGGGCACAATGGTTTTCACAGCCACTGCAGGATTCTTCTTCCACATCTTCTCATCTC
The DNA here is from genome assembly GCF_028885625.2 of Pongo pygmaeus. Taxonomy (NCBI): domain Eukaryota; kingdom Metazoa; phylum Chordata; class Mammalia; order Primates; family Hominidae; genus Pongo; species Pongo pygmaeus. Next base: position 55,494,923 of record NC_072380.2, read on the forward strand.
TTCTTGAAACAAGCCATACCTCCGTAAAGAGTTGATTTCTTTGGGCTAGTGTCCTTAGAAGCTTTTCTTCAAACATCAATGATTTCTTCATTCTTCCACCCAAGCTTCACCGTCAATTGGATGTTTGCTCTTGCTGCAATTTTAGCGGAATTCAAGTTGCACTGATAGGAGGCCTTTTCAGTGGATGTCTCATCTTTCTTAGTGCCTCCAATGAGATCCAGTTCAGAAAGGTTGTAAGAAGTTAGTACATGTTTATTTTAGTGAAAACGAATTGAAATCCATGCATAGATTTCTCACCATGTACATTTTCTATGAACTTTCGGAAGACCCCCTGTACTGAATATTGCCCAAATCCTGGGAGAGATGTGGATGCGGTCCACTTCCTGTCTTCAGTTTGCCCACAGTGGAGGAGTGCACAGAGCAGGGAAAGGCAGCCCCAGAGAGAGGCATGCCCTCCAGCATGCAGCAGACTGCTGGCCCAGTCCTGGCTCCATGGGTTGCTGTGTGGGCCCAGCAAGCTGACCAACCTCCCTGAACCTTAATTTAATCCTAGGTAGCCCAATTCCACTCGCTATTATAGGACTGCTGTGCAGGGACAGTCAATTAACTTAAGAAAAGGAACCTAGCTCCAAGGTTGGCAACCGGGAATTCCAGTTGATTCCATGGGCGGACCCCCTGAGGAATTCCCAAGCTGAAGTCTCGTGGAAGATGAGGTTCAGTGTGACTAGACTGAAGCACCAATCCAATGAAGGGGAAGTCCCACCCACTCTTCCCTGTGCCTGTATAAAGGTGAGGCGGGGCGGCCGCGCCACTCATTGAAGCCGCCAGTTGGGAGAGGAGCAGAGCCAGGCCGGTGCTCCCGAAGGCAGCAAGATGTTGCGAGCCACAGCTCCCTGCTGGTTCCCACCTGCATACCCAGAAGCTAAGAAGGTGGCCGAGGAGGCGGCCCACGAGGCAAGCCGCCATTTGGGAGAGGAGCAGAGCCAGGTCGGTGTTCCCGAAGGCAGCAAGATGTTGCGAGCCACAGCTCCCTGCTGGTTCCCACCTGCATGCCCAGAAGCCAAGAAGGTGGCCGAGGAGGCGGCCCTCGAGGCAAGCCGCCAGTTGGGAGAGGAGCAGAGCCTGGCCGGTGTTCCCGAAGGCAGCAAGATGTTGCGAGCCACAGCTCCCTGCTGGTTCCCACCTGCATACCCAGAAGCTAAGAAGGTGGCCGAGGAGGCGCCCCACGAGGCAAGCCGCCATTTGGGAGTGGAGCAGAGCCAGGTCAGTGTTCCCGAAGGCAGCAAGATGTTGCGAGCCACAGCTCCCTGCTGGTTCCCACCTTCATTCCCAGAAGCCAAGAAGGTGGCCGAGGAGGCGGCCCTCGAGGCAAGCCGCCAGTTGGGAGAGGAGCAGAGCCAGGCCGGTGCTCCCAAAGGCAGCAAGATGTTGCGAGCCACAGCTCCCTGCTGGTTCCCACCTGCATACCCAGAAGCTAAGAAGGTGGCCGAGGAGGCGCCCCACGAGGCAAGCTGCCATTTGGGAGTGGAGCAGAGCCAGGTCGGTGTTCCCGAAGGCAGCAAGATGTTGCGAGCCACAGCTCCCTGCTGGTTCCCTCCTGCATACCCAGAAGCCAAGAAGGTGGCCGAGGAGGCGGCCCTCGAGGCTCCAGAATTCCCACTGCCCTCTCATCAGCCTGCCCAGAGCTTCGGGCTCTGCGTGCCCCAGATGCACAACCAGGCCTCAGCACTCGTGGACATCCGGGCGGAGCCCCAGAATAGGGGTCCGGCGGTGCCCCCAGCGTGTCCCAAGATGGCGACGGAGGCCTGGTACCTCCCCGCGAAGAAGGGGTCGGCCTGCTGCTTGCCAGCCGCCCCAAGGCTGACAGAGAGGCCCTGTGGAGTCCGCATCTCAGCCCCCAGGGAGAGGAAGAGGATCGCCCACTTTCCCAGCACCTGCTTGGTCGCAGGTCGCACCGATGCCAAGAGAACCCGGGTGGCCGGCAGCAGCCAACGCTCCAATGGCTCCAGGGTCGGCACACAGCCACGGAAGACTGGTCGCAACAGACGGGGGAGGGCATGCAAGACCTCCACCACACTCAGCTCTAAGCGAATCGTCCGTCCTCCATCCTTACCGACTTGGAGGAAACCCATTATCCTCCGAAGGTCTCGCTGCCAAGTCCCCACCGTCATCTGCCGAGGCTATCTCCAACTGTTCACCAAAGAGTGTCTCAAGTTCTGCGCCTCCCAGCAGGAGGCCGAGGAGAAGGCGCTGAACGAGGAGAAGGTGGCCTACGACTGCAGCCCCAACAAGAACATGTACCTGAATGTGGTCCTGAACACCCTCAAGAGACTGAAGGGCCTGACCCCCAGCTCCATGCCGGGCCTCAGCAGGGCCGCCCTGTACAGCCGCCTCCAGGAGTTCCTGCTCACCCAGGACCAGCTCAAGGAGAACGGCTACCCCTTCCCGCACCCCGAGCGGCCCGGAGGCGCCGTCCTCTTCACTGGCCAGGGGAAGGGGCCCGGCGACTCCTCCTGCAGGGTCTGCTGCCGTTGTGGCACCGACTACCTGGTGTCCTCCTCGGGCCGCTGTCTACGCGACCAGTTGTGTTATTATCACTGGGGGCGGGTCCGCTCCAGCCAAGTGGCTGGAGGCCGGGTTAGCCAGTACACCTGCTGTGCAGCTCCTCCTGGCTCAGTGGGCTGCCAGGTGGCAAAGCAGCACGTGCGGGACGGCCGCAAGGAGAGCCTCCATGGCTTCGTGAAGACCTTCAAGAAAGAGTTTTCCACAGACGCTTATCCAGGAATCTACGCCTTGGACTGTGAGATGTGCTACACCACGCATGGCCTGGAGCTGACCCGCGTCACCGTGGTGGACGCCGACATGCAAGTGGTGTACGACACCTTCGTCAAGCCCGACAACGAGATCGTGGACTACAACACCAGGTTTTCCGGAGTGACCGAGGCCGACGTCGCCAAGACGAGCGTCACGTTGCCCGAAGTCCAAGCCATCCTGCTGAGCTTTTTCAGCGCCCAAACCATCCTCATCGGGCACAGCCTGGAGAGCGATCTGCTGGCCCTCAAGCTGATCCACAGCACCGTGGTGGACACGGCCGTGCTCTTCCCGCACTACCTGGGTTTCCCCTACAAGCGTTCCCTCAGGAATCTCGCGGCCGACTACCTGGGACAGATCATCCAGGACAGCCAGGACGGCCACAACTCCAGCGAGGACGCAAACGCCTGCCTGCAGCTGGCGATGTGGAAGGTTCGACAGCGCGCCCAGATCCAGCCACGCCACCGGTCCGCCTCTCCCGCCGCCCTGGCCTGTCCTGAGCCCCAGGCCTCTTCCCAAACTGCCATCGATCCCGAGAGCTAGCCCTGTCCACCTCGCCGCAAAGCGAAAGAAACTGGAGCAGCCGGCGGCAGGAGAGGGCCAAAAGCCAAGACTAACCCCGACCCCGGACTCCCAGTCCCCCGGAGTCCCTGCCGCGGGCCGTCGTCCCTGTCCCCATCCCTCTGCCCCTCCCAGACCTCTGTCCTTCCACCAATGGGCTCCCCGAGGCCCCAGCCGCCACTCCCAGTCCCCGGAGACCCTGCCGCCGCCCCTGGCGCCTGTGCCCATCCCTCTGCCCCTCCCAGACCTCTGGCCTTCCACCACTAGCCTCCCCCAGCCCACCTGGACTACCGCGGCCTCTGACAACAAGGCCAGCCCCCAGGCCCACCAGCCTCCTGATCGTCTTCGTTCTTGGGCCTCTTCCCCTTCTGTGGGGCTGTCTGAACCTCCCCTCCCCCACCCGATTTTTCCCCCGCCCCCGGGGCAGGCGCAGAATAAATGTCTGTATGAAGTTAAAAATTAAAAATAAAAAAAAAAGCTAAAAACAACTGAAAGTCCTTTGCTTTTGAATGTGCGCTTACCTGGTTTTCTCTAGAGGCACCACTGTGAGGTGGCTCAAGCGCTTAGGCTCTGGAGTTAGACATCTGGGTTCCCATTCCAATTCCACCACTTACTAACTTTGTCATATTGGACGCATAACTTATTTGCGCTTCTACTTCTTGACCTTTCAAGTGTCATCAGAAGATAATTAGACACCCACGCAATAGCAATGGGAGATTTTAACACCCCACCGTCAACATGAAACAGATCAACGAGACAGAAAGTTGAAAAGGATATCCAGGAACAGAACTTAGCTCTGCACCAAGCAGACCGAATAGACATCTACATTAACTCTCCACCCCAAATCAACAGAATATACATTCTTCTCAGCACCACATCACACTTATTCCAAAACTGACCACATAGTTGGAAGGAAAGCACTCCTCCGCAAATGCAAAAGAACAGAAATTACAACCAACTGTCTCTCAGACCACAGGGCAGTCAAACTGGACCTCAGGATGAAGAAACTCACTCAAAACCGCTCAACTACACGGAAACGGAGCAATCTGCTCCTGAGTGACTACTGGGTACATAGCGAAATGAAGACAGAATAAAGATGTTCTTTGAAACCAATGAGAACAAAGACACAACATACCAGAATCTCTGGGATACATTGAAAGCAGTGTGTAGAGGGAAACATAGCATTAAATGCCCACAAGAGAAAGCAGGAAAGATCTAAAATGGACACCCTCACGTCCCAATTCAAAGAACCAGGGAAGCAAGAGCAAACACAATGTCTGAATCAGTCAGTCAACTTCCAACAGGGCTCCAAGAGAGAATGAACCACCATGCCTCTTTAAATCCACGTTTCTATTTGGAATCTTCAATGAGAGATGAGACACTAAGCAGCTAGTTTTGGTGGAATGGCTGATTTTGTCAATGTTTTCGGTGTGTGAGTGTGTGTGTGTGTGTATGTATAGATAACTAAATTAAACTGATAATCTGGATGCTTACATTTCCATTCATTTAATTTGTGTATGTGAGCCCACGCACACGTATATACACACACACTAACACTTCCAGAACACTGACTTAGTGAAGAACTGGATTTCCAGTGTGTCAGACAAATTTCAGAAAGCGCTGAAGAAGGGCATTTCTGATGGATTTCACCGTTCCTGGAATTTTACTTTCCTTTATAACTTAGAGTTCTTCTCTGGAGATTTAATAGATAAAAGTCTTTTGCAGTGTACGTTATTTCATTTTATTTTTATAATTTATTTAAATTGTCATTTTAAATTGACAAATAAAAATGATATATATTTATGGTGTACAACATGATGTTTCATATATGTATACATTGTGGAATGACACAAAAATCAAGCTAATTAACACATTCGTTTCCTCACATACTGATTTTATGGTGATGAGAACATGTTTCAAATCTACTCTGATAGCACATTTCAAGTATACAGTACATAGTTACCCACTGTAGTTGCCGTGCTGTTCAACATATCTCTAGAACTATTCGTATCTGAAATTTTGTATCATTAGACTAACATCTCCCAATCCCTCCCCGGCCCCTGCCTCGGGTAAGCAGCGTTCTGCTCTCTACGACTCTGAGTTCCACTTTTTTACATTGCACATAGAAGTGAGATCGTGCAGTATTTGTATTTCTGTGTTTGCTTTTTAAAACTTTATGATGTATTGATGTATTTTTTCAGACAGTGTCGGAGTCTGTCACCAAGGCTGGAGTACAGTGACACAAACACGGCTCACCACGGCCTCCACCTCCCGGGGTCAAGAGATCCTCCCACTTCAGCCTCCTGAGTAGCTAGGACTACAGGCGTCCAACACCACACCTGGCTAATTTTTGTATTTTTGGTAGAGATGGTTGATCTCCAACTCCTGGGCTCAACTCTTCCTCCTCCCTTCTCCTCCCAAAGTCCTGGGATTACAGGCCTGAGCCACTGTGTCTGGCCTTTGCTTTATTTCACACAGTAGAACATCCTCTAGGCTCATTCATGTTGCTAATGATAAGATTTCTTTCTTTTTCAAGGCTGAATAGGATTCTATTGGATATATGTACCTATATAGATAGAGAGATAGATAGATATACATTTATTATTATTGTTTTGGGGGGGATATGGTTTCGCTCGTGTTCCCCAGGCTGGAGTGCAGTGGCATGATTTCGGCTCACTACAACCTCTGCCTCCCAGGCTGAAGTGATTCTCCTGCCTCAGCTGAGATTAAAGGCATGTCCCATCATGTGCGGCCAATTTTGTGTTTCTAGGAGAGATGGGTTTTCACCATGTTGGCCAGGCTGGTCTCGAACTCCAACAATTCTACTTCAACTCTTTATTGGATACAAATATTTAAGTGTGAGAAACAAGATTTTCAAGAGTGAAAGATTTAAAAACGACTTAATTGTACATCAGTAAGAGGCTGGCTAACTAAATCAGAGTACGTTCATCCTTACAGAAGAATACTATGCAGCTAGAACAAAACCAAATGGAGGAAACTCTTCCAAATGGTAACTTGGAATGATGTTCAAGACTTATTGTAAAATAAGTTTACAGTAAGGTGTAAGGTACCTTATGGCAAAATTCTCTCAGAAATGTGTGTGTGTGGATTTCAAGTCATCCCAGTCCTAGAACATTGTGCTCTTTAGAGATGCCATACCTGTCTTTCCCTTTGTAATATCAAAGCAGTAATATCTTCTCTGGAGGCTTGTTGGGTGAATTGAATGGAAGAAAGTTAAGGAGGTACCAGAACCATTGCTGTTTCCCCTCCATAGCCCTGCCACCCACTAAAGAAAGTTGGATGAGATTACTTAATGATTTCCCATTAAGTTGTATTTCCAAATATCATGATTACCATTTGAATGTAGTTGGTATGGAGCTTCGTGAGTGTGTGCTTCGTTTATTATGCATCACGTTCAGCTCCTTGTTATTTGCCTCCTACTTATCATAGTAAAACTCTACTCCTCTACTCCGAGGAGCCCCCACCATCCGTATCGTCACTTTCCGGCCCAGCACTCTTCATGCTCGTTCGTTTAAAGCATTCTACATTGGGCAAATGAATCTTGGAAGGCAAAAGCTACTGAATTTAGCGAGTTTGTGGAGGCGTTCCCACCGATCAGCCAGGTGGAGTTCCACACACCCGATGACTGCACAACTCCTATAAGGCAGCAATAAGCTGCAAACCCAGACGGCCACTCTTCTCACCCCTCGTCCCTTTGCTGTTCTGGATAATGAGGTCAATAGTCAACTAGGCAACTTGCAAAACTAACTGAAATTGGGAAAGGCCTTCCGGCTCGTGACTAGCCGAGGTCCACCTGGCCCCAATAAGCTGCTGAACAAGAAGGGCTGCCAGAAATTTCCCCCTAGGGAATTTGGTGGAGACGAAGACCTGCTCACTGGACAACGGTTCCTCCCAGGATACCCCCAAGCTGAAGAAGCGGGCTCTGAGCCACCCCCTTTCACCCTCCTTTTCCCCACCCTGGCCTGGTGAAGGTGCGCGTCAGGATGTGGACTACTGAGCTCTAAAGAAATAAATCCTTCCACTTTGACCCCACGGAGGATTGCCTGTGCGGATCTTCAACGAGTCTACCAGTGTCTAGACACGGGAGCAGTTCTGTCTGGCACAGCAGCTCCCTCAAGGAAGACAAGAGTGAGGAGAAAGGAAACTCAAGTCTGACCATTCTGTCCTGGGAGACAAGAGGAGGATCTCATCTCTCATCTTTCCAAGCAAGGCAACGAGACTTTCTCTCATCTTTCCAAGCAAGGCAAGGAGACTTTTTTTCATGAGGAAACAAAAAGAAGTTGGAAGGAACGAAACCAGCCTGGAAGGTGAATTCCTAAGGATTGCCCATTGAAACTGACAAAATGGCCCTTGTTTGACGAGAGGAATGAGCAGAGCATTGATGTGGTCAAAAAGGACTCGAGTGAGACTTTCCCAGCATGTTTCTACCAAAGCTTTGTCTAAGTTTCGCAAAACACTCTCCTAATAAGCAGATGTTTGGCTCTTCAGAAAGTCAACATGCAAAATGCCTTGAGCGTCCCATAACACTGATGCCATGATGTTGCCTTTGGTCTGCCCTCCTTTTCCTTTGACTGGACCACTGCCATCTCTTGGTAGCCATCGCTTTGATGACGCTTTGTCTTCAGGATCATATTGGCAAAGCCATGTTCCAAATTCCGGTTACAATTTGTCAAACAGGTGCCCCAGGATCGTGATCCCTCCTGTTGAAAATTTCCACTGATAGCTCTCGTCGTCACTGCGGCTGATCTGGGCACAATGATTTTCACAGCCACTGCAGGATTCATCTTCCACATCTTCTCATCTCTTCTTGAAACAAGCCATACCTCCGTAAAGAGTTGATTTCTTTGGGCTAGTGTCCTTAGAAGCTTTTCTTCAAACATCAATGATTTCTTCATTCTTCCACCCAAGCTTCACCGTCAATTGGATGTTTGCTCTTGCTGCAATTTTAGCGGAATTCAAGTTGCACTGATAGGAGGCCTTTTCAGTGGATGTCTCATCCTTCTTAGTGCCTCCAATGAGATCCAGTTCAGAAAGGTTGTAAGAAGTTAGTACATGTTTATTTTAGTGAAAACGAATTGAAATCCATGCATAGATTTCTCACCATGTACATTTTCTATGAACTTTCGGAAGACCCCCTGTACTGAATATTGCCCAAATCCTGGGAAAGAAGTGGATGCGGTCCACTTCCTGTCTTCAGTTTGCCCACAGTGGAGGAGTGCACAGAGCAGGGAAAGGCAGCCCCAGAGAGAGGCATGCCCTCCAGCATGCAGCAGACTGCTGGCCCAGTCCTGGCTCCATGGGTTGCTGTGTGGGCCCAGCAAGCTGACCAACCTCCCTGAACCTTAATTTAATCCTAGGTAGCCCAATTCCACTCGCTATTATAGGACTGCTGTGCAGGGACAGTCAATTAACTTAAGAAAAGGAACCTAGCTCCAAGGTTGGCAACCGGGAATTCCAGTTGATTCCATGGGCGGACCCCCTGAGGAATTCCCAAGCTGAAGTCTCGTGGAAGATGAGGTTCAGTGTGACTAGACTGAAGCACCAATCCAATGAAGGGGAAGTCCCACCCACTCTGCCCTCTGCCTGTATAAAGGTGAGGCGGGGCGGCCGCGCCACTCATTGAAGCCGCCAGTTGGGAGAGGAGCAGAGCCAGGCCGGTGCTCCCGAAGGCAGCAAGATGTTGCGAGCCACAGCTCCCTGCTGGTTCCCACCTGCATACCCAGAAGCTAAGAAGGTGGCCGAGGAGGCGGCCCACGAGGCAAGCCGCCATTTGGGAGAGGAGCAGAGCCAGGTCAGTGTTCCCGAAGGCAGCAAGATGTTGCGAGCCACAGCTCCCTGCTGGTTCCCACCTGCATGCCCAGAAGCCAAGAAGGTGGCCGAGGAGGCGGCCCTCGAGGCAAGCCGCCAGTTGGGAGAGGAGCAGAGCCAGGCCGGTGCTCCCGAAGGCAGCAAGATGTTGCGAGCCACAGCTCCCTGCTGGTTCCCACCTGCATACCCAGAAGCTAAGAAGGTGGCCGAGGAGGCGCCCCACGAGGCAAGCCGCCATTTGGGAGTGGAGCAGAGCCAGGTCGGTGTTCCCGAAGGCAGCAAGATGTTGCGAGCCACAGCTCCCTGCTGGTTCCCTCCTGCATACCCAGAAGCCAAGAAGGTGGCCGAAGAGGCGGCCCTCGAGGCTCCAGAATTCCCACTGCCCTCTCATCAGCCTGCCCAGAGCTTCGGGCTCTGCGTGCCCCAGATGCACAACCAGGCCTCAGCACTCGTGGACATCCGGGCGGAGCCCCAGAATAGGGGTCCGGCGGTGCCCCCAGCGTGGCCCAAGATGGCGACGGAGGCGTGGTACTTCCCCGCGCAGAGGGGGTCGGCCTGCTGCTTGCCAGCCGCCCCAAGGCTGACAGAGAGGCCCTGTGGAGTCCGCATCTCAGCCCCCAGGGAGAGGAAGAGGATCGCCCACTTTCCCAGCCCCTGCTTGGTCGCAGGTCGCACCGATGCCAAGAGAACCCGGGTGGCCGGCAGCAGCCAACGCTCCAATGGCTCCAGGGTCGGCACACAGCCACGGAAGACTGGTCGCAACAGACGGGGGAGGGCATGCAAGACCTCCACCACACTCAGCTCTAAGCGAATCGTCCGTCGTCCATCCTTACCGACTTGGAAGAAACCCATTATCCTCCGAAGGTCTCGCTGCCAAGTCCCCACCGTCATCCGCCGAGGCTATCTCCAACTGTTCACCAAAGAGTGTCTCAAGTTCTGCGCCTCCAAGCAGGAGGCCGAGGAGAAGGCGCTGAACGAGGAGAAGGTGGCCTACGACTGCAGCCCCAAGAAGAACATGTACCTGAATGTGGTCCTGAACACCCTCAAGAGACTGAAGGGCCTGACCCCCAGCTCCATGCCGGGCCTCAGCAGGGCCGCCCTGTACAGCCGCCTCCAGGAGTTCCTGCTCACCCAGGACCAGCTCAAGGAGAACGGCTACCCCTTCCCGCACCCCGAGCGGCCCGGAGGCGCCGTCCTCTTCACTGGCCAGGGGAAGGGGCCCGGCGACTCCTCCTGCAGGGTCTGCTGCCGTTGTGGCACCGACTACCTGGTGTCCTCCTCGGGCCGCTGTCTACGCGACCAGTTGTGTTATTATCACTGGGGGCGGGTCCGCTCCAGCCAAGTGGCTGCAGGCCGGGTTAGCCAGTACACCTGCTGTGCAGCTGCTCCTGGCTCAGTGGGCTGCCAGGTGGCAAAGCAGCACGTGCGGGACGGCCGCAAGGAGAGCCTCCATGGCTTCGTGAAGACCTTCAAGAAAGAGTTTTCCACAGACGCTTATCCAGGAATCTACGCCTTGGACTGTGAGATGTGCTACACCACGCATGGCCTGGAGCTGACCCGCGTCACCGTGGTGGACGCCGACATGCAAGTGGTGTACGACACCTTCGTCAAGCCCGACAACGAGATCGTGGACTACAACACCAGGTTTTCCGGAGTGACCGAGGCCGACGTCGCCAAGACGAGCGTCACGTTGCCCGAAGTCCAAGCCATCCTGCTGAGCTTTTTCAGCGCCCAAACCATCCTCATCGGGCACAGCCTGGAGAGCGATCTGCTGGCCCTCAAGCTGATCCACAGCACCGTGGTGGACACGGCCGTGCTCTTCCCGCACTACCTGGGTTTCCCCTACAAGCGTTCCCTCAGGAATCTCGCGGCCGACTACCTGGGACAGATCATCCAGGACAGCCAGGACGGCCACAACTCCAGCGAGGACGCAAACGCCTGCCTGCAGCTGGCGATGTGGAAGGTTCGACAGCGCGCCCAGATCCAGCCACGCCACCGGTCCGCCTCTCCCGCCGCCCTGGCCTGTCCTGAGCCCCAGGCCTCTTCCCAAACTGCCATCGATCCCGAGAGCTAGCCCTGTCCACCTCGCCGCAAAGCGAAAGAAACTGGAGCAGCCGGCGGCAGGAGAGGGCCAAAAGCCAAGACTAACCCCGACCCCGGACTCCCAGTCCCCCGGAGTCCCTGCCGCGGGCCGTCGTCCCTGTCCCCATCCCTCTGCCCCTCCCAGACCTCTGTCCTTCCACCAATGGGCTCCCCGAGGCCCCAGCCGCCACTCCCAGTCCCCGGAGACCCTGCCGCCGCCCCTGGCGCCTGTGCCCATCCCTCTGCCCCTCCCAGACCTCTGGCCTTCCACCACTAGCCTCCCCCAGCCCACCTGGACTACCGCGGCCTCTGACAACAAGGCCAGCCCCCAGGCCCACCAGCCTCCTGATCGTCTTCGTTCTTGGGCCTCTTCCCCTTCTGTGGGGCTGTCTGAACCTCCCCTCCCCCACCCGATTTTTCCCCCGCCCCCGGGGCAGGCGCAGAATAAATGTCTCTATGAAGTTAAAAATTAAAAATAAAAAAAAAGCTAAAAACAACTGAAAGTCCTTTGCTTTTGAATGTGCGCTTACCTGGTTTTCTCTAGAGGCACCACTGTGAGGTGGCTCAAGCGCTTAGGCTCTGGAGTTAGACATCTGGGTTCCCATTCCAATTCCACCACTTACTAGCTTTGTCATATTGGACGCATAACTTATTTGCGCTTCTACTTCTTGACCTTTCAAGTGTCATCAGAAGATAATTAGACACCCACGCAATAGCAATGGGAGATTTTAACACCCCACCGTCAACATGAAACAGATCAACGAGACAGAAAGTTGAAAAGGATATCCAGGAACAGAACTTAGCTCTGCACCAAGCAGACCGAATAGACATCTACATTAACTCTCCACCCCAAATCAACAGAATATACATTCTTCTCAGCACCACATCACACTTATTCCAAAACTGACCACATAGTTGGAAGGAAAGCACTCCTCCGCAAATGCAAAAGAACAGAAATTACAACCAACTGTCTCTCAGACCACAGGGCAGTCAAACTGGACCTCAGGATGAAGAAACTCACTCAAAACCGCTCAACTACACGGAAACGGAGCAATCTGCTCCTGAGTGACTACTGGGTACATAGCGAAATGAAGACAGAATAAAGATGTTCTTTGAAACCAATGAGAACAAAGACACAACATACCAGAATCTCTGGGATACATTGAAAGCAGTGTGTAGAGGGAAACATAGCATTAAATGCCCACAAGAGAAAGCAGGAAAGATCTAAAATGGACACCCTCACGTCCCAATTCAAAGAACCAGGGAAGCAAGAGCAAACACAATGTCTGAATCAGTCAGTCAACTTCCAACAGGGCTCCAAGAGAGAATGAACCACCATGCCTCTTTAAATCCACGTTTCTATTTGGAATCTTCAATGAGAGATGAGACACTAAGCAGCTAGTTTTGGTGGAATGGCTGATTTTGTCAATGTTTTCGGTGTGTGAGTGTGTGTGTGTGTGTATGTATAGATAACTAAATTAAACTGATAATCTGGATGCTTACATTTCCATTCATTTAATTTGTGTATGTGAGCCCACACACACGTATATACACACACACTAACACTTCCAGAACACTGACTTAGTGAAGAACTGGATTTCCAGTGTGTCAGACAAATTTCAGAAAGCGCTGAAGAAGGGCATTTCTGATGGATTTCACCGTTCCTGGAATTTTACTTTCCTTTATAACTTAGAGTTCTTCTCTGGAGATTTAATAGATAAAAGTCTTTTGCAGTGTACGTTATTTCATTTTATTTTTATAATTTATTTAAATTGTCATTTTAAATTGACAAATAAAAATGATATATATTTATGGTGTACAACATGATGTTTCATATATGTATACATTGTGGAATGACACAAAAATCAAGCTAATTAACACATTCGTTTCCTCACATACTGATTTTATGGTGATGAGAACATGTTTCAAATCTACTCTGATAGCACATTTCAAGTATACAGTACATAGTTACCCACTGTTGTTGCCGTGCTGTTCAACATATCTCTAGAACTATTCGTATCTGAAATTTTGTATCATTAGACTAACATCTCCCAATCCCTCCCCGGCCCCTGCCTCGGGTAAGCAGCGTTCTGCTCTCTACGACTCTGAGTTCCACTTTTTTACATTGCACATAGAAGTGAGATCGTGCAGTATTTGTATTTCTGTGTTTGCTTTTTAAAACTTTATGATGTATTGATGTATTTTTTCAGACAGTGTCGGAGTCTGTCACCAAGGCTGGAGTACAGTGACACAAACACGGCTCACCACGGCCTCCACCTCCCGGGGTCAAGAGATCCTCCCACTTCAGCCTCCTGAGTAGCTAGGACTACAGGCGTCCAACACCACACCTGGCTAATTTTTGTATTTTTTGTAGAGATGGTTGATCTCCAACTCCTGGGCTCAACTCTTCCTCCTCCCTTCTCCTCCCAAAGTCCTGGGATTACAGGCCTGAGCCACTGTGTCTGGCCTTTGCTTTATTTCACACAGTAGAACATCCTCTAGGCTCATTCATGTTGCTAATGATAAGATTTCTTTCTTTTTCAAGGCTGAATAGGATTCTATTGGATATATGTACCTATATAGATAGAGAGATAGATAGATATACATTTATTATTATTGTTTTGGGGGGGATATGGTTTCGCTCGTGTTCCCCAGGCTGGAGTGCAGTGGCATGATTTCGGCTCACTACAACCTCTGCCTCCCAGGCTGAAGTGATTCTCCTGCCTCAGCTGAGATTAAAGGCATGTCCCATCATGTGCGGCCAATTTTGTGTTTCTAGGAGAGATGGGTTTTCACCATGTTGGCCAGGCTGGTCTCGAACTCCAACAATTCTACTTCCACTCTTTATTGGATACAAATATTTATGTGTGAGAAACAAGATTTTCAAGAGTGAAAGATTTAAAAACGACTTAATTGTACATCAGTAAGAGGCTGGCTAACTAAATCAGAGTACGTTCATCCTTACAGAAGAATACTATGCAGCTAGAACAAAACCAAATGGAGGAAACTCTTCCAAATGGTAACTTGGAATGATGTTCAAGACTTATTGTAAAATAAGTTTACAGTAAGGTGTAAGGTACCTTATGGCAAAATTCTCTCAGAAATGTGTGTGTGTGGATTTCAAGTCATCCCAGTCCTAGAACATTGTGCTCTTTAGAGATGCCATACCTGTCTTTCCCTTTGTAATATCAAAGCAGTAATATCTTCTCTGGAGGCTTGTTGGGTGAATTTAATGGAAGAAAGTTAAGGAGGTACCAGAACCATTGCTGTTTCCCCTCCATAGCCCTGCCACCCACTAAAGAAAGTTGGATGAGATTACTTAATGATTTCCCATTAAGTTGTATTTCCAAATATCATGATTACCATTTGAATGTAGTTGGTATGGAGCTTCGTGAGTGTGTGCTTCGTTTATTATGCATCACGTTCAGCTCCTTGTTATTTGCCTCCTAGTTATCATAGTAAAACTCTACTCCTCTACTCCGAGGAGCCCCCACCATCCGTATCATCACTTTCCGGCCCAGCACTCTTCATGCTCGTTCGTTTAAAGCATTCTACATTGGGCAAATGAATCTTGGAAGGCAAAAGCTACTGAATTTAGCGAGTTTGTGGAGGCGTTCCCACCGATCAGCCAGGTGGAGTTCCACACACCCGATGACTGCACAACTCCTATAAGGCAGCAATAAGCTGCAAACCCAGACGGCCACTCTTCTCACCCCTCGTCCCTTTGCTGTTCTGGATAATGAGGTCAATAGTCAACTAGGCAACTTGCAAAACTAACTGAAATTGGGAAAGGCCTTCCGGCTGGTGACTAGCCGAGGTCCACCTGGCCCCAATAAGCTGCTGAACAAGAAGGGCTGCCAGAAATTTCCCCCTAGGGAATTTGGTGGAGACGAAGACCTGCTCACTGGACAACGGTTCCTCCCAGGATACCCCCAAGCTGAAGAAGCGGGCTCTGAGCCACCCCCTTTCACCCTCCTTTTCCCCACCCTGGCCTGGTGAAGGTGCGCGTCAGGATGTGGACTACTGAGCTCTAAAGAAATAAATCCTTCCACTTTGACCCCACGGAGGATTGCCTGTGCGGATCTTCAACGAGTCTACCAGTGTCTAGACACGGGAGCAGTTCTGTCTGGCACAGCAGCTCCCTCAAGGAAGACAAGAGTGAGGAGAAAGGAAACTCAAGTCTGACCATTCTGTCCTGGGAGACAAGAGGAGGATCTCATCTCTCATCTTTCCAAGCAAGGCAACGAGACTTTCTCTCATCTTTCCAAGCAAGGCAAGGAGACTTTTTTTCATGAGGAAACAAAAAGAAGTTGGAAGGAACGAAACCAGCCTGGAAGGTGAATTCCTAAGGATTGCCCATTGAAACTGACAAAATGGCCCTTGTTTGACGAGAGGAATGAGCAGAGCATTGATGTGGTCAAAAAGGACTCGAGTGAGACTTTCCCAGCATGTTTCTACCAAAGCTTTGTCTAAGTTTCACAAAACACTCTCCTAATAAGCAGATGTTTGGCTCTTCAGAAAGTCAACATGCAAAATGCCTTGAGCGTCCCATAACACTGATGCCATGATGTTGCCTTTGGTCTGCCCTCCTTTTCCTTTGACTGGACCACTGCCATCTCTTGGTAGCCATCGCTTTGATGACGCTTTGTCTTCAGGATCATATTGGCAAAGCCATGTTCCAAATTCCGGTTACAATTTGTCAAACAGGTGCCCCAGGATCGTGATCCCTCCTGTTGAAAATTTCCACTGATAGCTCTCGTCGTCACTGCGGCTGATCTGGGCACAATGATTTTCACAGCCACTGCAGGATTCATCTTCCACATCTTCTCATCTCTTCTTGAAACAAGCCATACCTCCGTAAAGAGTTGATTTCTTTGGGCTAGTGTCCTTAGAAGCTTTTCTTCAAACATCAATGATTTCTTCATTCTTCCACCCAAGCTTCACCGTCAATTGGATGTTTGCTCTTGCTGCAATTTTAGCGGAATTCAAGTTGCACTGATAGGAGGCCTTTTCAGTGGATGTCTCATCCTTCTTAGTGCCTCCAATGAGATCCAGTTCAGAAAGGTTGTAAGAAGTTAGTACATGTTTATTTTAGTGAAAACGAATTGAAATCCATGCATAGATTTCTCACCATGTACATTTTCTATGAACTTTCGGAAGACCCCCTGTACTGAATATTGCCCAAATCCTGGGAAAGAAGTGGATGCGGTCCACTTCCTGTCTTCAGTTTGCCCACAGTGGAGGAGTGCACAGAGCAGGGAAAGGCAGCCCCAGAGAGAGGCATGACCTCCAGCATGCAGCAGACTGCTGGCCCAGTCCTGGCTCCATGGGTTGCTGTGTGGGCCCAGCAAGCTGACCAACCTCCCTGAACCTTAATTTAATCCTAGGTAGCCCAATTCCACTCGCTATTATAGGACTGCTGTGCAGGGACAGTCAATTAACTTAAGAAAAGGAACCTAGCTCCAAGGTTGGCAACCGGGAATTCCAGTTGATTCCATGGGCGGACCCCCTGAGGAATTCCCAAGCTGAAGTCTCGTGGAAGATGAGGTTCAGTGTGACTAGACTGAAGCACCAATCCAATGAAGGGGAAGTCCCACCCACTCTGCCCTCTGCCTGTATAAAGGTGAGGCGGGGCGGCCGCGCCACTCATTGAAGCCGCCAGTTGGGAGAGGAGCAAAGCCAGGCCGGTGCTCCCGAAGGCAGCAAGATGTTGCGAGCCACAGCTCCCTGCTGGTTCCCACCTGCATACCCAGAAGCTAAGAAGGTGGCCGAGGAGGCGGCCCACGAGGCAAGCCGCCATTTGGGAGAGGAGCAGAGCCAGGTCAGTGTTCCCGAAGGCAGCAAGATGTTGCGAGCCACAGCTCCCTGCTGGTTCCCACCTGCATGCCCAGAAGCCAAGAAGGTGGCCGAGGAGGCGGCCCTCGAGGCAAGCCGCCAGTTGGGAGAGGAGCAGAGCCAGGCCGGTGCTCCCGAAGGCAGCAAGATGTTGCGAGCCACAGCTCCCTGCTGGTTCCCACCTGCATACCCAGAAGCTAAGAAGGTGGCCGAGGAGGCGCCCCACGAGGCAAGCCGCCATTTGGGAGTGGAGCAGAGCCAGGTCGGTGTTCCCGAAGGCAGCAAGATGTTGCGAGCCACAGCTCCCTGCTGGTTCCCTCCTGCATACCCAGAAGCCAAGAAGGTGGCCGAAGAGGCGGCCCTCGAGGCTCCAGAATTCCCACTGCCCTCTCATCAGCCTGCCCAGAGCTTCGGGCTCTGCGTGCCCCAGATGCACAACCAGGCCTCAGCACTCGTGGACATCCGGGCGGAGCCCCAGAATAGGGGTCCGGCGGTGCCCCCAGCGTGGCCCAAGATGGCGACGGAGGCGTGGTACTTCCCCGCGCAGAGGGGGTCGGCCTGCTGCTTGCCAGCCGCCCCAAGGCTGACAGAGAGGCCCTGTGGAGTCCGCATCTCAGCCCCCAGGGAGAGGAAGAGGATCGCCCACTTTCCCAGCCCCTGCTTGGTCGCAGGTCGCACCGATGCCAAGAGAACCCGGGTGGCCGGCAGCAGCCAACGCTCCAATGGCTCCAGGGTCGGCACACAGCCACGGAAGACTGGTCGCAACAGACGGGGGAGGGCATGCAAGACCTCCACCACACTCAGCTCTAAGCGAATCGTCCGTCGTCCATCCTTACCGACTTGGAAGAAACCCATTATCCTCCGAAGGTCTCGCTGCCAAGTCCCCACCGTCATCCGCCGAGGCTATCTCCAACTGTTCACCAAAGAGTGTCTCAAGTTCTGCGCCTCCAAGCAGGAGGCCGAGGAGAAGGCGCTGAACGAGGAGAAGGTGGCCTACGACTGCAGCCCCAAGAAGAACATGTACCTGAATGTGGTCCTGAACACCCTCAAGAGACTGAAGGGCCTGAGCCCCAGCTCCATGCCGGGCCTCAGCAGGGCCGCCCTGTACAGCCGCCTCCAGGAGTTCCTGCTCACCCAGGACCAGCTCAAGGAGAACGGCTACCCCTTCCCGCACCCCGAGCGGCCCGGAGGCGCCGTCCTCTTCACTGGCCAGGGGAAGGGGCCCGGCGACTCCTCCTGCAGGGTCTGCTGCCGTTGTGGCACCGACTACCTGGTGTCCTCCTCGGGCCGCTGTCTACGCGACCAGTTGTGTTATTATCACTGGGGGCGGGTCCGCTCCAGCCAAGTGGCTGCAGGCCGGGTTAGCCAGTACACCTGCTGTGCAGCTGCTCCTGGCTCAGTGGGCTGCCAGGTGGCAAAGCAGCACGTGCGGGACGGCCGCAAGGAGAGCCTCCATGGCTTCGTGAAGACCTTCAAGAAAGAGTTTTCCACAGACGCTTATCCAGGAATCTACGCCTTGGACTGTGAGATGTGCTACACCACGCATGGCCTGGAGCTGACCCGCGTCACCGTGGTGGACGCCGACATGCAAGTGGTGTACGACACCTTCGTCAAGCCCGACAACGAGATCGTGGACTACAACACCAGGTTTTCCGGAGTGACCGAGGCCGACGTCGCCAAGACGAGCGTCACGTTGCCCGAAGTCCAAGCCATCCTGCTGAGCTTTTTCAGCGCCCAAACCATCCTCATCGGGCACAGCCTGGAGAGCGATCTGCTGGCCCTCAAGCTGATCCACAGCACCGTGGTGGACACGGCCGTGCTCTTCCCGCACTACCTGGGTTTCCCCTACAAGCGTTCCCTCAGGAATCTCGCGGCCGACTACCTGGGACAGATCATCCAGGACAGCCAGGACGGCCACAACTCCAGCGAGGACGCAAACGCCTGCCTGCAGCTGGCGATGTGGAAGGTTCGACAGCGCGCCCAGATCCAGCCACGCCACCGGTCCGCCTCTCCCGCCGCCCTGGCCTGTCCTGAGCCCCAGGCCTCTTCCCAAACTGCCATCGATCCCGAGAGCTAGCCCTGTCCACCTCGCCGCAAAGCGAAAGAAACTGGAGCAGCCGGCGGCAGGAGAGGGCCAAAAGCCAAGACTAACCCCGACCCCGGACTCCCAGTCCCCCGGAGTCCCTGCCGCGGGCCGTCGTCCCTGTCCCCATCCCTCTGCCCCTCCCAGACCTCTGTCCTTCCACCAATGGGCTCCCCGAGGCCCCAGCCGCCACTCCCAGTCCCCGGAGACCCTGCCGCCGCCCCTGGCGCCTGTGCCCATCCCTCTGCCCCTCCCAGACCACTGGCCTTCCACCACTAGCCTACCCCAGCCCACCTGAACTTCCCCGGCCTCTGACAACAAGGCCAGCCCCCAGGCCCACCAGCCTCCTGATCGTCTTCGTTCTTGGGCCTCTTCCCCTTCTGTGGGGCTGTCTGAACCTCCCCTCCCCCACCCGATTTTTCCCCCGCCCCCGGGGCAGGCGCAGAATAAATGTCTGTATGAAGTTAAAAATTAAAAATAAAAAAAAAGCTAAAAACAACTGAAAGTCCTTTGCTTTTGAATGTGCGCTTACCTGGTTTTCTCTAGAGGCACCACTGTGAGGTGGCTCAAGCGCTTAGGCTCTGGAGTTAGACATCTGGGTTCCCATTCCAATTCCACCACTGACTTGCTTTGTCATATTGGACGCATATCTTTTTTGCGCTTCTACTTCTTGATCTTTCAAGTGTCATCAGAAGATAATTAGACACCCACACAATAGCAATGGGAGATTTTAACACCCCACCGTCAACATGAAACAGATCAACGAGACAGAAAGTTGAAAAGGATATCCAGGAACTGAACTTAGCTCTGCACCAAGCAGACCGAATAGACATCTACATTAACTCTCCACCCCAAATCAACAGAATATACATTCTTCTCAGCACCACATCACACTTATTCCAAAACTGACCACATAGTTGGAAGGAAAGCACTCCTCCGCAAATGCAAAAGAACAGAAATTACAACCAACTGTCTCTCAGACCCCAGGGCAGTCAAACTGGACCTCAGGATGAAGAAACTCACTCAAAACCGCTCAACTACACGGAAACGGAGCAATCTGCTCCTGAGTGACTACTGGGTACATAGCGAAATGAAGACAGAATAAAGATGTTCTTTGAAACCAATGAGAACAAAGACACAACATACCAGAATCTCTGGGATACATTGAAAGCAGTGTGTAGAGGGAAACATAGCATTAAATGCCCACAAGAGAAAGCAGGAAAGATCTAAAATGGACACCCTCACGTCCCAATTCAAAGAACCAGGGAAGCAAGAGCAAACACAATGTCTGAATCAGTCAGTCAACTTCCAACAGGGCTCCAAGAGAGAATGAACCACCATGCCTCTTTAAATCCACGTTTCTATTTGGAATCTTCAATGAGAGATGAGACACTAAGCAGCTAGTTTTGGTGGAATGGCTGATTTTGTCAATGTTTTCGGTGTGTGAGTGTGTGTGTGTGTGTATGTATAGATAACTAAATTAAACTGATAATCTGGATGCTTACATTTCCATTCATTTAATTTGTGTATGTGAGCCCACGCACACGTATATACACACACACTAACACTTCCAGAACACTGACTTAGTGAAGAACTGGATTTCCAGTGTGTCAGACAAATTTCAGAAAGCGCTGAAGAAGGGCATTTCTGATGGATTTCACCGTTCCTGGAATTTTACTTTCCTTTATAACTTAGAGTTCTTCTCTGGAGATTTAATAGATAAAAGTCTTTTGCAGTGTACGTTATTTCATTTTATTTTTATAATTTATTTAAATTGTCATTTTTAAATTGACAAATAAAAATGATATATATTTATGGTGTACAACATGATGTTTCATATATGTATACATTGTGGAATGACACAAAAATCAAGCTAATTAACACATTCGTTTCCTCACCTACTGATTTTATGGTGATGAGAACATGTTTCAAATCTACTCTGATAGCACATTTCAAGTACACAGTACATAGTTACCACTGTAGTTGCCGTGCTGTTCAACATATCTCTAGAACTATTCGTATCTGAAATTTTGTATCATTAGACTAACATCTCCCAATCCCTCCCCGGCCCCTGCCTCGGGTAAGCAGCGTTCTGCTCTCTACGACTCTGAGTTCCACTTTTTTACATTGCACATAGAAGTGAGATCGTGCAGTGTTTGTATTTCTGTGTTTGCTTTTTAAAACTTTGTGATGTATTGATGTATTTTTTCAGACAGTGTCGCAGTCTGTCACCAAGGCTGGAGTACAGTGACACAAACACGGCTCACCACGGCCTCCACCTCCCGGGGTCAAGAGATCCTCCCACTTCAGCCTCCTGAGTAGCTAGGACTACAGGCGTCCAACACCACACCTGGCTAATTTTTGTATTTTTTGTAGAGATGGTTGATCTCCAACTCCTGGGCTCAACTCTTCCTCCTCCCTTCTCCTCCCAAAGTCCTGGGATTACAGGCCTGAGCCACTGTGTCTGGCCTTTGCTTTATTTCACACAGTAGAACATCCTCTAGGCTCATTCTTGTTGCTTAAGATAAGATTTCTTTCTTTTTCAAGGCTGAATAGGATTCTATTGGATATATGTACCTATATAGATAGATAGATAGATAGATATACATTTATTATTATTGTTTTGGGGGGGATATGGTTTCGCTCGTGTTCCCCAGGCTGGAGTGCAGTGGCATGATTTCGGCTCACTACAACCTCTGCCTCCCAGGCTGAAGTGATTCTCCTGCCTCAGCTGAGATTAAGGGCATGTCCCATCATGTGCGGCCAATTTTGTGTTTCTAGGAGAGATGGGTTTTCACCATGTTGGCCAGGCTGGTCTCGAACTCCAACAATTCTACTTCAACTCTTTATTGGATACAAATATTTATGTGTGAGAAACAAGATTTTCAAGAGTGAAAGATTTAAAAACGACTTAATTGTACATCAGTAAGAGGCTGGCTAACTAAATCAGAGTACGTTCATCCTTACAGAAGAATACTATGCAGCTAGAACAAAACCAAATGGAGGAAACTCTTCCAAATGGTAACTTGGAATGATGTTCAAGACTTATTGTAAAATAAGTTTACAGTAAGGTGTAAGGTACCTTATGGCAAAATTCTCTCAGAAATGTGTGTGTGGATTTCAAGTCATCCCGGTCCTAGAACATTGTTCTCTTTAGAGATGCCATACCTGTCTTTCCCTTTGTAATATCAAAGCAGTAATATCTTCTCTGGAGGCTTGTTGGGTGAATTTAATGGAAGAAAATTAAGGAGGTAGCAGAACCATTGCTGTTTCCCCTCCATAGCCCTGCCACCCACTAAAGAAAGTTGGATGAGATTACTTAATGATTTCCCATTAAGTTGTATTTCCAAATATCATGATTACCATTTGAATGTAGTTGGTATGGAGCTTCGTGAGTGTGTGCTTCGTTTATTATGCATCACGTTCAGCTCCTTGTTATTTGCCTCCTAGTTATCATAGTAAAACTCTACTCCTCTACTCCTAGGAGCCCCTACCATCCGTATCGTCACTTTCCGGCCCAGCACTCTTCATGCTCGTTCGTTTAAAGCATTCTACATTGGGCAAATGAATCTTGGAAGGCAAAAGCTACTGAATTTAGCGAGTTTGTGGAGGCGTTCCCACCGATCAGCAAGGTGGAGTTCCACACACCCGATGACTGCACAACTCCTATAAGGCAGCAATATGCTGCAAACCCAGACGGCCACTCTTCTCACCCCTCGTCCCTTTGCTGTTCTGGATAATGAGGTCAATAGTCACCTAGGCAACTTGCAAAACTAACTGAAATGGAGAAAGGCCTTCCGGCTGGTGACTAGCCGAGGTCCACCTGGCCCCAATAAGCTGCTGAACAAGAAGGGCTGCCAGAAATTTCCCCCTAGGGAATTTGGTGGAGTCGAAGACCTGCTCACTGGACAACGGTTCCTCCCAGGATACCCCAAAGCTGAAGAAGCGGGCTCTGAGCCACCCCCTTTCACCCTCCTTTTCCCCACCCTGGCCTGCTGAAGGTGCGCATCAGGATGTGGACTACTGAGCCCTAAAGAAACAAGTCCTTCCACTTTGACCCCACGGAGGATTGCCTGTGCGGATCTTCAACGAGTCTACCAGTGTCTAGACACGGGAGCAGTTCTGTCTGGCACAGCAGCTCCCTCAAGGAAGACAAGAGTGAGGAGAAAGGAAACTCAAGTCTGACCATTCTGTCCTGGGAGACAAGAGGAGGATCTCATCTCTCATCTTTCCAAGCAAGGCAACGAGACTTTCTCTCATCTTTCCAAGCAAGGCAAGGAGACTTTTTCTCATGAGGAAACAAAAAGAAGTTGGAAGGAACGAAACCAGCCTGGAAGGTGAACTCCTAAGGATTGCCCATTGAAACTGACAAAATGGCCCTTGTTTGACGAGAGGAATGAGCAGAGCATTGATGTGGTCAAAAAGGACTCGAGTGAGACTTTCCCAGCATGTTTCTACCAAAGCTTTGTCTAAGTTTCGCAAAACACTCTCCTAATAAGCAGATGTTTGGCTCTTCAGAAAGTCAACATGCAAAATGCCTTGAGCGTCCCATAACACTGATGCCATGATGTTGCCTTTGGTCTGCCCTCCTTTTCCTTTGACTGGACCACTGCCATCTCTTGGTAGCCATCGCTTTGATGACGCTTTGTCTTCAGGATCATATTGGCAAAGCCATGTTCCAAATTCCGGTTACAATTTGTCAAACAGGTGCCCCAGGATCGTGATCCCTCCTGTTGAAAATTTCCACTGATAGCTCTCGTCGTCACTGCAGCTGATCTGGGCACAATGGTTTTCACAGCCACTGCAGGATTCATCTTCCACATCTTCTCTTCTCTTCTTGAAACAAGCCATACCTCCGTAAAGAGTTGATTTCTTTGGGCTAGTGTCCTTAGAAGCTTTTCTTCAAACATCAATGATTTCTTCATTCTTCCACCCAAGCTTCACCGTCAATTGGATGTTTGCTCTTGCTGCAATTTTAGCGGAATTCAAGTTGCACTGATAGGAGGCCTTTTCAGTGGATGTCTCATCCTTCTTAGTGCCTTCAATGAGATCCAGTTCAGAAAGGTTGTAAGAAGTTAGTACATGTTTATTTTAGTGAAAACGAATTGAAATCCATGCATAGATTTCTCACCATGTACATTTTCTATGAACTTTCGGAAGACCCCCTGTACTGAATATTGCCCAAATCCTGGGAGAGAATTGGATGCGGTCCACTTCCTGTCTTCAGTTTGCCCACAGTGGAGGAGTGCACAGAGCAGGGAAAGGCAGCCCCAGAGAGAGGCATGCCCTCCAGCATGCAGCAGACTGCTGGCCCAGTCCTGGCTCCATGGGTTGCTGTGTGGGCCCAGCAAGCTGACCAACCTCCCTGAACCTTAATTTAATCCTAGGTAGCCCAATTCCACTCGCTATTATAGGACTGCTGTGCAGGGACAGTCAATTAACTTAAGAAAAGGAACGTAGCTCCAAGGTTGGCAACCGGGAATTCCAGTTGATTCCATGGGCGGACCCCCTGAGGAATTCCCAAGCTGAAGTCTCGTGGAAGATGAGGTTCAGTGGGACTAGACTGAAGCACCAATCCAATGAAGGGGAAGTCCCACCCACTCTGCCCTGTGCCTGTATAAAGGTGAGGCGGGGCGGCCGCGCCACTCATTGAAGCCGCCAGTTGGGAGAGGAGCAGAGCCAGGCCGGTGCTCCCGAAGGCAGCATGATGTTGCGAGCCGCAGCTCCCTGCTGGTTCCCACCTGCATATCCAGAAGCTAAGAAGGTGGCCGAGGAGGCGGCCCACGAGGCAAGCCGCCATTTGGGAGAGGAGCAGAGCCAGGTCGGTGTTCCCGAAGGCAGCAAGATGTTGCGAGCCACAGCTCCCTGCTGGTTCCCACCTGCATGCCCTGAAGCCATGAAGGTGGCCGAGGAGGAGGCCCTCGAGGCAAGCCGCCAGTTGGGAGAGGAGCAGAGCCAGGCCGGTGCTCCCGAAGGCAGCAAGATGTTGCGAGCCACAGCTCCCTGCTGGTTCCCACCTGCATACCCAGAAGCTAAGAAGGTGGCCGAGGAGGCGCCCCACGAGGCAAGCCGCCATTTGGGAGTGGAGCAGAGCCAGGTCGGTGTTCCCGAAGGCAGCAAGATGTTGCGAGTCACAGCTCCCTGCTGGTTCCCTCCTGCATACCCAGAGGCTAAGAATGTGGCCGAGGAGGCGGCCCTCGAGGCTCCAGAATTCCCACTGCCCTCTCATCAGCCTGCCCAGAGCTTCGGGCTCTGCGTGCCCCAGATGCACAACCAGGCCTCAGCACTCGTGGACATCCGGGCGGAGCCCCAGAATAGGGGTCCGGCGGTGCCCCCAGCGTGGCCCAAGATGGCGACGGAGGCGTGGTACTTCCCCGCGCAGAGGGGGTCGGCCTGCTGCTTGCCAGCCGCCCCAAGGCTGACAGAGAGGCCCTGTGGAGTCCGCATCTCAGCCCCCAGGGAGAGGAAGAGGATCGCCCGCTTTCCCAGCCCCTGCTTGGTCGCAGGTCGCACCGATGCCAAGAGAACCCGGGTGGCCGGCAGCAGCCAACGCTCCAATGGCTCCAGGGTCGGCACACAGCCACGGAAGACTGGTCGCAACAGACGGGGGAGGGCATGCAAGACCTCAACCACACTCAGCTCTAAGCAAATCGTCCGTCGTCCATCCTTACCGACTTGGAAGAAACCCATTATCCTCCGAAGGTCTCGCTGCCAAGTCCCCACCGTCATCCGCCGAGGCTATCTCCAACTGTTCACCAAAGAGTGTCTCAAGTTCTGCGCCTCCAAGGAAGAGGCCGAGGAGAAGGCGCTGAACGAGGAGAAGGTGGCCTACGACTGCAGCCCCAACAAGAACATGTACCTGAATGTGGTCCTGAACACCCCCAAGAGACTGAAGGGCCTGACCCCCTGCTCCATGCCGGGCCTCAGCAGGGCCGCCCTGTACAGCCGCCTCCAGGAGTTCCTGCTCACCCAGGACCAGCTCAAGGAGAACGGCTACCCCTTCCCGCACCCCGAGCGGCCCGGAGGCGCCGTCCTCTTCACTGGCCAGGGGAAGGGGCCCGGCGACTCCTCCTGCAGGGTCTGCTGCCGTTGTGGCACCGACTACCTGGTGTCCTCCTCGGGCCGCTGTCTACGCGACCAGTTGTGTTATTATCACTGGGGGCGGGTCCGCTCCAGCCAAGTGGCTGCAGGCCGGGTTAGCCAGTACACCTGCTGTGCAGCTGCTCCTGGCTCAGTGGGCTGCCAGGTGGCAAAGCAGCACGTGCGGGACGGCCGCAAGGAGAGCCTCCATGGCTTCGTGAAGACCTTCAAGAAAGAGTTTTCCACAGACGCTTATCCAGGAATCTGCGCCTTGGACTGTGAGATGTGCTACACCACGCATGGCCTGGAGCTGACCCGCGTCACCGTGGTGGACGCCGACATGCAAGTGGTGTACGACACCTTCGTCAAGCCCGACAACGAGATCGTGGACTACAACACCAGGTTTTCCGGAGTGACCGAGGCCGACGTCGCCAAGACGAGCGTCACGTTGCCCGAAGTCCAAGCCATCCTGCTGAGCTTTTTCAGCGCCCAAACCATCCTCATCGGGCACAGCCTGGAGAGCGATCTGCTGGCCCTCAAGCTGATCCACAGCACCGTGGTGGACACGGCCGTGCTCTTCCCGCACTACCTGGGTTTCCCCTACAAGCGTTCCCTCAGGAATCTCGCGGCCGACTACCTGGGACAGATCATCCAGGACAGCCAGGACGGCCACAACTCCAGCGAGGACGCAAACGCCTGCCTGCAGCTGGCGATGTGGAAGGTTCGACAGCGCGCCCAGATCCAGCCACGCCACCGGTCCGCCTCTCCCGCCGCCCTGGCCTGTCCTGAGCCCCAGGCCTCTTCCCAAACTGCCATCGATCCCGAGAGCTAGCCCTGTCCACCTCGCCGCAAAGCGAAAGAAACTGGAGCAGCCGGCGGCAGGAGAGGGCCAAAAGCCAAGACTAACCCCGACCCCGGACTCCCAGTCCCCCGGAGTCCCTGCCGCGGGCCGTCGTCCCTGTCCCCATCCCTCTGCCCCTCCCAGACCTCTGTCCTTCCACCAATGGGCTCCCCGAGGCCCCAGCCGCCACTCCCAGTCCCCGGAGACCCTGCCGCCGCCCCTGGCGCCTGTGCCCATCCCTCTGCCCCTCCCAGACCTCTGGCCTTCCACCACTAGCCTCCCCCAGCCCACCTGGACTTCCCCGGCCTCTGACAACAAGGCCAGCCCCCAGGCCCACCAGCCTCCTGATCGTCTTCGTTCTTGGGCCTCTTCCCCTTCTGTGGGGCTGTCTGAACCTCCCCTCCCCCACCCGATTTTTCCCCCGCCCCCGGGGCAGGCGCAGAATAAATGTCTGTATGAAGTTAAAAATTAAAAATAAAAAAAAAGCTAAAAACAACTGAAAGTGCTTTGCTTTTGAATGTGCGCTTACTGGTTTTCTCTAGAGGCACCACTGTGAGGTGGCTCAAGCGCTTAGGCTCTGGAGTTAGACATCTGGGTTCCCATTCCAATTCCACCACTTACTAGCTTTGTCATATTGGACGCATAACTTTTTTGCGCTTCTACTTCTTGATCTTTCAAGTGTCATCAGAAGATAATTAGACACCCACACAATAGCAATGGGAGATTTTAACACCCCACCGTCAACATGAAACAGATCAACGAGACAGAAAGTTGAAAAGGATATCCAGGAACTGAACTTAGCTCTGCACCAAGCAGACCGAATAGACATCTACATTAACTCTCCACCCCAAATCAACAGAATATACATTCTTCTCAGCACCACATCACACTTATTCCAAAACTGACCACATAGTTGGAAGGAAAGCACTCCTCCGCAAATGCAAAAGAACAGAAATTACAACCAACTGTCTCTCAGACCCCAGGGCAGTCAAACTGGACCTCAGGATGAAGAAACTCACTCAAAACCGCTCAACTACACGGAAACGGAGCAATCTGCTCCTGAGTGACTACTGGGTACATAGCGAAATGAAGACAGAATAAAGATGTTCTTTGAAACCAATGAGAACAAAGACACAACATACCAGAATCTCTGGGATACATTGAAAGCAGTGTGTAGAGGGAAACATAGCATTAAATGCCCACAAGAGAAAGCAGGAAAGATCTAAAATGGACACCCTCACGTCCCAATTCAAAGAACCAGGGAAGCAAGAGCAAACACAATGTCTGAATCAGTCAGTCAACTTCCAAAAGGACTCCAAGAGAGAATGAACCACCATGCCTCTTTAAATCCACGTTTCTATTTGGAATCTTCAATGAGAGATGAGACACTAAGCAGCTAGTTTTGGTGGAATGGCTGATTTTGTCAATGTTTTCGGTGTGTGAGTGTGTGTGTGTGTGTATGTATAGATAACTAAATTAAACTGATAATCTGGATGCTTACATTTCCATTCATTTAATTTGTGTATGTGAGCCCACTCACACATATATACACACACACTAACACTTCCAGAACACTGACTTAGTGAAGAACTGGATTTCCAGTGTGTCAGACAAATTTCAGAAAGCGCTGAAGAAGGGCATTTCTGATGGATTTCACCGTTCCTGGAATTTTACTTTCCTTTATAACTTAGAGTTCTTCTCTGGAGATTTAATAGATAAAAGTCTTTTGCAGTGTACGTTATTTCATTTTATTTTTATAATTTATTTAAATTGTCATTTTAAATTGACAAATAAAAATGATATATATTTATGGTGTACAACATGATGTTTCATATATGTATACATTGTGGAATGACACAAAAATCAAGCTAATTAACACATTCGTTTCCTCACCTACTGATTTTATGGTGATGAGAACATGTTTCAAATCTACTCTGATAGCACATTTCAAGTATACGGTACATAGTTACCACTGTAGTTGCCGTGCTGTTCAACATATCTCTAGAACTATTCGTATCTGAAATTTTGTATCATTAGACTAACATCTCCCAATCCCTCCCCGGCCCCTGCCTCGGGTAAGCAGCGTTCTGCTCTCTACGACTCTGAGTTCCACTTTTTTACATTGCACATAGAAGTGAGATCGCGCAGGATTTGGATTTCTGTGTTTGCTTTTTAAAACTTTGTGATGTATTGATGTATTTTTTCAGACAGTGTCGCAGTCTGTCACCAAGGCTGGAGTACAGTGACACAAACACGGCTCACCACGGCCTCCACCTCCCGGGGTCAAGAGATCCTCCCACTTCAGCCTCCTGAGTAGCTAGGACTACAGGCGTCCAACACCACACCTGGCTAATTTTTGTATTTTTTGTAGAGATGGTTGATCTCCAACTCCTGGGCTCAACTCTTCCTCCTCCCTTCTCCTCCCAAAGTCCTGGGATTAGAGGCCTGAGCCACTGTGTCTGGCCTTTGCTTTATTTCACACAGTAGAACATCCTCTAGGCTCATTCTTGTTGCTTAAGATAAGATTTCTTTCTTTTTCAAGGCTGAATAGGATTCTATTGGATATATGTACCTATATAGATAGATAGATAGATAGATAGACATTTATTATTATTGTTTTGGGGGGGATATGGTTTCGCTCGTGTTCCCCAGGCTGGAGTGCAGTGGCATGATTTCGGCTCACTACAACCTCTGCCTCCCAGGCTGAAGTGATTCTCCTGCCTCAGCTGAGATTAAGGGCATGTCCCATCATGTGCGGCCAATTTTGTGTTTCTAGGAGAGATGGGTTTTCACCATGTTGGCCAGGCTGGTCTCGAACTCCAACAATTCTACTTCAACTCTTTATTGGATACAAATATTTATGTGTGAGAAACAAGATTTTCAAGAGTGAAAGATTTAAAAACGACTTAATTGTACATCAGTAAGAGGCTGGCTAACTAAATCAGAGTACGTTCATCCTTACAGAAGAATACTATGCAGCTAGAACAAAACCAAATGGAGGAAACTCTTCCAAATGGTAACTTGGAATGATGTTCAAGACTTATTGTAAAATAAGTTTACAGTAAGGTGTAAGGTACCTTATGGCAAAATTCTCTCAGAAATGTGTGTGTGGATTTCAAGTCATCCCAGTCCTAGAACATTGTGCTCTTTAGAGATGCCATACCTGTCTTTCCCTTTGTAATATCAAAGCAGTAATATCTTCTCTGGAGGCTTGTTGGGGGAATTTAATGGAAGAAAGTTAAGGAGGTACCAGAACCATTGCTGTTTCCCCTCCATAGCCCTGCCACCCACTAAAGAAAGTTGGATGAGATTACTTAATGATTTCCCATTAAGTTGTAATTCCAAATATCATGATTACCATTTGAATGTACTTGGTATGGAGCTTCGTGAGTGTGTGCTTCGTTTATTATGCATCACGTTCAGCTCCTTGTTATTTGCCTCCTAGTTATCATAGTAAAACTCTACTCCTCTACTCCGAGGAGCCCCTACCATCCGTATCGTCACTTTCCGGCCCAGCACTCTTCATGCTCGTTCGTTTAAAGCATTCTACATTGTGTAAATGAATCTTGGAAGGCAAAAGCTACTGAATTTAGCGAGTTTGTGGAGGCGTTCCCACCGGTCAGCCAGGTGGAGTTCCACACAGCCGATGACTGCACAACTCCTATAAGGCAGCAATATGCTGCAAACCCAGACGGCCACTCTTCTCACCCCTCGTCCCTTTGCTGTTCTGGATAATGAGGTCAATAGTCACCTAGGCAACTGCAAAACTAACTGAAATGGAGAAAAGCCTTCCGGCTGGTGACTAGCCGAGGTCCACCTGGCCCCAATAAGCTGCTGAACAAGAAGGGCTGCCAGAAATTTCCCCCTAGGGAATTTGGTGGAGACGAAGACCTGCTCACTGGACAACGGTTCCTCCCAGGATACCCCCAAGCTGAAGAAGCGGGCTCTGAGCCACCCCCTTTCACCCTCCTTTTCCCCACCCTGGCCTGCTGAAGGTGCGCGTCAGGATGTGGACTACTGAGCCCTAAAGAAATAAGTCCTTCCACTTTGACCCCACGGAGGATTGCCTGTGCGGATCTTCAACGAGTCTACCAGTGTCTAGACACGGGAGAAGTTCTGTCTGGCACAGCAGCTCCCTGAAGGAAGACAAGAGTGAGGAGAAAGGAAACTCAAGTCTGACCATTCTGTCCTGGGAGACAAGAGGAGGATCTCATCTCTCATCTTTCCAAGCAAGGCAACGAGACTTTCTCTCATCTTTCCAAGCAAGGCAAGGAGACTTTTTCTCATGAGGAAACAAAAAGAAGTTGGAAGGAACGAAACCAGCCTGGAAGGTGAATTCCTAAGGATTGCCCATTGAAACTGACAAAATGGCCCTTGTTTGATGAGAGGAATGAGCAGAGCATTGATGTGGTCAAAAAGGACTCGAGTGAGACTTTCCCAGCATGTTTCTACCAAAGCTTTGTCTAAGTTTCGCAAAACACTCTCCTAATAAGCAGATGTTTGGCTCTTCAGAAAGTCAACATGCAAAATGCCTTGAGCGTCCCATAACACTGATGCCATGATGTTGCCTTTGGTCTGCCCTCCTTTTCCTTTGACTGGACCACTGCCATCTCTTGGTAGCCATCGCTTTGATGACGCTTGGTCTTCAGGATCATATTGGCAAAGCCATGTTCCAAATTCCGGTTACAATTTGTCAAAGAGATGCCCCAGGATCGTGATCCCTCCTGTTGAAAATTTCCACTGATAGCTCTCGTCGTCACTGCAGCTGATCTGGGCACAATGGTTTTCACAGCCACTGCAGGATTCATCTTCCACATCTTCTCATCTCTTCTTGAAACAAGCCATACCTCCGTAAAGAGTTGATTTCTTTGGGCTAGTGTCCTTAGAAGCTTTTCTTCAAACATCAATGATTTCTTCATTCTTCCACCCAAGCTTCACCGTCAATTGGATGTTTGCTCTTGCTGCAATTTTAGCGGAATTCAAGTTGCACTGATAGGAGGCCTTTTCAGTGGATGTCTCATCCTTCTTAGTGCCTCCAATGAGATCCAGTTCAGAAAGGTTGTAAGAAGTTAGTACATGTTTATTTTAGTGAAAACGAATTGAAATCCATGCATAGATTTCTCACCATGTACATTTTCTATGAACTTTCGGAAGACCCCCTGTACTGAATATTGCCCAAATCCTGGGAGAGAAGTGGATGCGGTCCACATCCTGTCTTCAGTTTGCCCACAGTGGAGGAGTGCACAGAGCAGGGAAAGGCAACCCCAGAGAGAGGCATGCCCTCCAGCATGCAGCAGACTTCTGGCCCAGTCCTGGCTCCATGGGTTGCTGTGTGGGCCCAGCAAGCTGACCAACCTCCCTGAACCTTAATTTAATCCTAGGTAGCCCAATTCCAGTCGCTATTATAGGACTGCTGTGCAGGGACAGTCAATTAACTTAAGAAAAGGAACCTAGCTCCAAGGTTGGCAACCGGGAATTCCAGTTGATTCCATGGGCGGACCCCCTGAGGAATTCCCAAGCTGAAGTCTCGTGGAAGATGAGGTTCAGTGTGACTAGACTGAAGCACCAATCCAATGAAGGGGAGGTCCCACCCACTCTGCCCTGTGCCTGTATAAAGGTGAGGCGGGGCGGCCGCGCCACTCATTGAAGCCACCAGTTGGGAGAGGAGCAGAGCCAGGCCGGTGCTCCCGAAGGCAGCAACAGGTTGCGACCCACAGCTCCCTGCTGGTTCCCACCTGCATACACAGAAGCTAAGAAGGTGGCCGAGGAGGCGGCCCAAGAGGCAAGTCGCCATTTGGGAGAGGAGCAGAGCCAGGTCGGTGCTCCCGAAGGCAGCAAGATGTTGCGAGCCACAGCTCCCTGCTGGTTCCCACCTGCATGCCCAGAAGCCAAGAGGGTGGCCGAGGAGGCGCCCCACGAGGCAAGCCGCCATTTGGGAGAGGAGCAGAGCCAGGCCGGTGCTCCCGAAGGCAGCAAGATGTTGCGAGCCACAGCTCCCTGCTGGTTCCCTCCTGCATACCCAGAAGCTAAGAAGGTGGCCGAGGAGGCGGCCCTCGAGGCTCCAGAATTCCCACTGCCCTCTCATCAGCCTGCCCAGAGCTTCGGGCTCTGCGTGCCCCAGATGCACAACCAGGCCTCAGCACTCGTGGACATCTGGGCGGAGCCCCAGAATAGGGGTCCGGCGGTGCCCCCAGCGTGGCCCAAGATGGCGACGGAGGCGTGGTACTTCCCCGCGCAGAGGGGGTCGGCCTGCTGCTTGCCGGCCGCCCCAAGGCTGACAGAGAGGCCCTGTGGAGTCCGCATCTCAGCCCCCAGGGAGAGGAAGAGGATCGCCCACTTTCCCAGCCCCTGCTTGGTCGCAGGTCGCACCGATGCCAAGAGAACCCGGGTGGCCGGCAGCAGCCAACGCTCCAATGGCTCCAGGGTCGGCACACAGCCACGGAAGACTGGTCGCAACAGACGGGGGAGGGCATGCAAGACCTCCACCACACTCAGCTCTAAGCGAATCGTCCGTCGTCCATCCTTACCGACTTGGAAGAAACCCATTATCCTCCGAAGGTCTGGCTGCCAAGTCCCCACCGTCATCCGCCGAGGCTATCTCCAACTGTTCACCAAAGAGTGTCTCAAGTTCTGCGCCTCCAAGCAGGAGGCCGAGGAGAAGGCGCTGAACGAGGAGAAGGTGGCCTACGACTGCAGCCCCAACAAGAACATGTACCTGAATGTGGTCCTGAACACCCTCAAGAGACTGAAGGGCCTGACCCCCAGCTCCATGCCGGGCCTCAGCAGGGCCGCCCTGTACAGCCGCCTCCAGGAGTTCCTGCTCACCCAGGACCAGCTCAAGGAGAACGGCTACCCCTTCCCGCACCCCGAGCGGCCCGGAGGCGCCGTCCTCTTCACTGGCCAGGGGAAGGGGCCCGGCGACTCCTCCTGCAGGGTCTGCTGCCGTTGTGGCACCGACTACCTGGTGCCCTCCTCGGGCCGCTGTCTACGCGACCAGTTGTGTTATTATCACTGGGGGCGGGTCCGCTCCAGCCAAGTGGCTGCAGGCCGGGTTAGCCAGTACACCTGCTGTGCAGCTGCTCCTGGCTCAGTGGGCTGCCAGGTGGCAAAGCAGCACGTGCGGGACGGCCGCAAGGAGAGCCTCCATGGCTTCGTGAAGACCTTCAAGAAAGAGTTTTCCACAGACGCTTATCCAGGAATCTACGCCTTGGACTGTGAGATGTGCTACACCACGCATGGCCTGGAGCTGACCCGCGTCACCGTGGTGGACGCCGACATGCAAGTGGTGTACGACACCTTCGTCAAGCCCGACAACGAGATCGTGGACTACAACACCAGGTTTTCCGGAGTGACCGAGGCCGACGTCGCCAAGACGAGCGTCACGTTGCCCGAAGTCCAAGCCATCCTGCTGAGCTTTTTCAGCGCCCAAACCATCCTCATCGGGCACAGCCTGGAGAGCGATCTGCTGGCCCTCAAGCTGATCCACAGCACCGTGGTGGACACGGCCGTGCTCTTCCCGCACTACCTGGGTTTCCCCTACAAGCGTTCCCTCAGGAATCTCGCGGCCGACTACCTGGGACAGATCATCCAGGACAGCCAGGACGGCCACAACTCCAGCGAGGACGCAAACGCCTGCCTGCAGCTGGCGATGTGGAAGGTTCGACAGCGCGCCCAGATCCAGCCACGCCACCGGTCCGCCTCTCCCGCCGCCCTGGCCTGTCCTGAGCCCCAGGCCTCTTCCCAAACTGACATCGATCCCGAGAGCTAGCCCTGTCCACCTCGCCGCAAAGCGAAAGAAACTGGAGCAGCCGGCGGCAGGAGAGGGCCAAAAGCCAAGACTAACCCCGACCCCGGACTCCCAGTCCCCCGGAGTCCCTGCCGCGGGCCGTCGTCCCTGTCCCCATCCCTCTGCCCCTCCCAGACCTCTGTCCTTCCACCAATGGGCTCCCCGAGGCCCCAGCCGCCACTCCCAGTCCCCGGAGACCCTGCCGCCGCCCCTGGCGCCTGTGCCCATCCCTCTGCCCCTCCCAGACCTCTGGCCTTCCACCACTAGCCTCCCCCAGCCCACCTGGACTTCCCCGGCCTCTGACAACAAGGCCAGCCCCCAGGCCCACCAGCCTCCTGATCGTCTTCGTTCTTGGGCCTCTTCCCCTTCTGTGGGGCTGTCTGAACCTCCCCTCCCCCACCCGATTTTTCCCCCGCCCCCGGGGCAGGCGCAGAATAAATGTCTGTATGAAGTTAAAAATTAAAAATAAAAAAAAAGCTAAAAACAACTGAAAGTCCTTTGCTTTTGAATGTGCGCTTACCTGGTTTTCTCTAGAGGCACCACTGTGAGGTGGCTCAAGCGCTTAGGCTCTGGAGTTAGACATCTGGGTTCCCATTCCAATTCCACCACTGACTTGCTTTGTCATATTGGACGCATATCTTTTTTGCGCTTCTACTTCTTGATCTTTCAAGTGTCATCAGAAGATAATTAGACACCCACACAATAGCAATGGGAGATTTTAACACCCCACCGTCAACATGAAACAGATCAACGAGACAGAAAGTTGAAAAGGATATCCAGGAACTGAACTTAGCTCTGCACCAAGCAGACCGAATAGACATCTACATTAACTCTCCACCCCAAATCAACAGAATATACATTCTTCTCAGCACCACATCACACTTATTCCAAAACTGACCACATAGTTGGAAGGAAAGCACTCCTCCGCAAATGCAAAAGAACAGAAATTACAACCAACTGTCTCTCAGACCCCAGGGCAGTCAAACTGGACCTCAGGATGAAGAAACTCACTCAAAACCGCTCAACTACACGGAAACGGAGCAATCTGCTCCTGAGTGACTACTGGGTACATAGCGAAATGAAGACAGAATAAAGATGTTCTTTGAAACCAATGAGAACAAAGACACAACATACCAGAATCTCTGGGATACATTGAAAGCAGTGTGTAGAGGGAAACATAGCATTAAATGCCCACAAGAGAAAGCAGGAAAGATCTAAAATGGACACCCTCACGTCCCAATTCAAAGAACCAGGGAAGCAAGAGCAAACACAATGTCTGAATCAGTCAGTCAACTTCCAACAGGGCTCCAAGAGAGAATGAACCACCATGCCTCTTTAAATCCACGTTTCTATTTGGAATCTTCAATGAGAGATGAGACACTAAGCAGCTAGTTTTGGTGGAATGGCTGATTTTGTCAATGTTTTCGGTGTGTGAGTGTGTGTGTGTGTGTATGTATAGATAACTAAATTAAACTGATAATCTGGATGCTTACATTTCCATTCATTTAATTTGTGTATGTGAGCCCACGCACACGTATATACACACACACTAACACTTCCAGAACACTGACTTAGTGAAGAACTGGATTTCCAGTGTGTCAGACAAATTTCAGAAAGCGCTGAAGAAGGGCATTTCTGATGGATTTCACCGTTCCTGGAATTTTACTTTCCTTTATAACTTAGAGTTCTTCTCTGGAGATTTAATAGATAAAAGTCTTTTGCAGTGTACGTTATTTCATTTTATTTTTATAATTTATTTAAATTGTCATTTTTAAATTGACAAATAAAAATGATATATATTTATGGTGTACAACATGATGTTTCATATATGTATACATTGTGGAATGACACAAAAATCAAGCTAATTAACACATTCGTTTCCTCACATACTGATTTTATGGTGATGAGAACATGTTTCAAATCTACTCTGATAGCACATTTCAAGTACACAGTACATAGTTACCACTGTAGTTGCCGTGCTGTTCAACATATCTCTAGAACTATTCGTATCTGAAATTTTGTATCATTAGACTAACATCTCCCAATCCCTCCCCGGCCCCTGCCTCGGGTAAGCAGCGTTCTGCTCTCTACGACTCTGAGTTCCACTTTTTTACATTGCACATAGAAGTGAGATCGTGCAGTGTTTGTATTTCTGTGTTTGCTTTTTAAAACTTTGTGATGTATTGATGTATTTTTTCAGACAGTGTCGCAGTCTGTCACCAAGGCTGGAGTACAGTGACACAAACACGGCTCACCACGGCCTCCACCTCCCGGGGTCAAGAGATCCTCCCACTTCAGCCTCCTGAGTAGCTAGGACTACAGGCGTCCAACACCACACCTGGCTAATTTTTGTATTTTTTGTAGAGATGGTTGATCTCCAACTCCTGGGCTCAACTCTTCCTCCTCCCTTCTCCTCCCAAAGTCCTGGGATTACAGGCCTGAGCCACTGTGTCTGGCCTTTGCTTTATTTCACACAGTAGAACATCCTCTAGGCTCATTCTTGTTGCTTAAGATAAGATTTCTTTCTTTTTCAAGGCTGAATAGGATTCTATTGGATATATGTACCTATATAGATAGATAGATAGATAGATATACATTTATTATTATTGTTTTGGGGGGGATATGGTTTCGCTCGTGTTCCCCAGGCTGGAGTGCAGTGGCATGATTTCGGCTCACTACAACCTCTGCCTCCCAGGCTGAAGTGATTCTCCTGCCTCAGCTGAGATTAAGGGCATGTCCCATCATGTGCGGCCAATTTTGTGTTTCTAGGAGAGATGGGTTTTCACCATGTTGGCCAGGCTGGTCTCGAACTCCAACAATTCTACTTCAACTCTTTATTGGATACAAATATTTATGTGTGAGAAACAAGATTTTCAAGAGTGAAAGATTTAAAAACGACTTAATTGTACATCAGTAAGAGGCTGGCTAACTAAATCAGAGTACGTTCATCCTTACAGAAGAATACTATGCAGCTAGAACAAAACCAAATGGAGGAAACTCTTCCAAATGGTAACTTGGAATGATGTTCAAGACTTATTGTAAAATAAGTTTACAGTAAGGTGTAAGGTACCTTATGGCAAAATTCTCTCAGAAATGTGTGTGTGGATTTCAAGTCATCCCGGTCCTAGAACATTGTTCTCTTTAGAGATGCCATACCTGTCTTTCCCTTTGTAATATCAAAGCAGTAATATCTTCTCTGGAGGCTTGTTGGGTGAATTTAATGGAAGAAAATTAAGGAGGTAGCAGAACCATTGCTGTTTCCCCTCCATAGCCCTGCCACCCACTAAAGAAAGTTGGATGAGATTACTTAATGATTTCCCATTAAGTTGTATTTCCAAATATCATGATTACCATTTGAATGTAGTTGGTATGGAGCTTCGTGAGTGTGTGCTTCGTTTATTATGCATCACGTTCAGCTCCTTGTTATTTGCCTCCTAGTTATCATAGTAAAACTCTACTCCTCTACTCCTAGGAGCCCCTACCATCCGTATCGTCACTTTCCGGCCCAGCACTCTTCATGCTCGTTCGTTTAAAGCATTCTACATTGGGCAAATGAATCTTGGAAGGCAAAAGCTACTGAATTTAGCGAGTTTGTGGAGGCGTTCCCACCGATCAGCAAGGTGGAGTTCCACACACCCGATGACTGCACAACTCCTATAAGGCAGCAATATGCTGCAAACCCAGACGGCCACTCTTCTCACCCCTCGTCCCTTTGCTGTTCTGGATAATGAGGTCAATAGTCACCTAGGCAACTTGCAAAACTAACTGAAATGGAGAAAGGCCTTCCGGCTGGTGACTAGCCGAGGTCCACCTGGCCCCAATAAGCTGCTGAACAAGAAGGGCTGCCAGAAATTTCCCCCTAGGGAATTTGGTGGAGTCGAAGACCTGCTCACTGGACAACGGTTCCTCCCAGGATACCCCAAAGCTGAAGAAGCGGGCTCTGAGCCACCCCCTTTCACCCTCCTTTTCCCCACCCTGGCCTGCTGAAGGTGCGCATCAGGATGTGGACTACTGAGCCCTAAAGAAACAAGTCCTTCCACTTTGACCCCACGGAGGATTGCCTGTGCGGATCTTCAACGAGTCTACCAGTGTCTAGACACGGGAGCAGTTCTGTCTGGCACAGCAGCTCCCTCAAGGAAGACAAGAGTGAGGAGAAAGGAAACTCAAGTCTGACCATTCTGTCCTGGGAGACAAGAGGAGGATCTCATCTCTCATCTTTCCAAGCAAGGCAACGAGACTTTCTCTCATCTTTCCAAGCAAGGCAAGGAGACTTTTTCTCATGAGGAAACAAAAAGAAGTTGGAAGGAACGAAACCAGCCTGGAAGGTGAACTCCTAAGGATTGCCCATTGAAACTGACAAAATGGCCCTTGTTTGACGAGAGGAATGAGCAGAGCATTGATGTGGTCAAAAAGGACTCGAGTGAGACTTTCCCAGCATGTTTCTACCAAAGCTTTGTCTAAGTTTCGCAAAACACTCTCCTAATAAGCAGATGTTTGGCTCTTCAGAAAGTCAACATGCAAAATGCCTTGAGCGTCCCATAACACTGATGCCATGATGTTGCCTTTGGTCTGCCCTCCTTTTCCTTTGACTGGACCACTGCCATCTCTTGGTAGCCATCGCTTTGATGACGCTTTGTCTTCAGGATCATATTGGCAAAGCCATGTTCCAAATTCCGGTTACAATTTGTCAAACAGGTGCCCCAGGATCGTGATCCCTCCTGTTGAAAATTTCCACTGATAGCTCTCGTCGTCACTGCAGCCGATCTGGGCACAATGGTTTTCACAGCCACTGCAGGATTCATCTTCCACATCTTCTCTTCTCTTCTTGAAACAAGCCATACCTCCGTAAAGAGTTGATTTCTTTGGGCTAGTGTCCTTAGAAGCTTTTCTTCAAACATCAATGATTT
This sequence comes from Pongo pygmaeus, assembly GCF_028885625.2. Classification (NCBI taxonomy): domain Eukaryota; kingdom Metazoa; phylum Chordata; class Mammalia; order Primates; family Hominidae; genus Pongo; species Pongo pygmaeus. The sequence goes on from NC_072380.2 coordinate 55,534,738, forward strand.
CTTCATTCTTCCACCCAAGCTTCACCGTCAATTGGATGTTTGCTCTTGCTGCAATTTTAGCGGAATTCAAGTTGCACTGATAGGAGGCCTTTTCAGTGGATGTCTCATCCTTCTTAGTGCCTTCAATGAGATCCAGTTCAGAAAGGTTGTAAGAAGTTAGTACATGTTTATTTTAGTGAAAACGAATTGAAATCCATGCATAGATTTCTCACCATGTACATTTTCTATGAACTTTCGGAAGACCCCCTGTACTGAATATTGCCCAAATCCTGGGAGAGAATTGGATGCGGTCCACTTCCTGTCTTCAGTTTGCCCACAGTGGAGGAGTGCACAGAGCAGGGAAAGGCAGCCCCAGAGAGAGGCATGCCCTCCAGCATGCAGCAGACTGCTGGCCCAGTCCTGGCTCCATGGGTTGCTGTGTGGGCCCAGCAAGCTGACCAACCTCCCTGAACCTTAATTTAATCCTAGGTAGCCCAATTCCACTCGCTATTATAGGACTGCTGTGCAGGGACAGTCAATTAACTTAAGAAAAGGAACGTAGCTCCAAGGTTGGCAACCGGGAATTCCAGTTGATTCCATGGGCGGACCCCCTGAGGAATTCCCAAGCTGAAGTCTCGTGGAAGATGAGGTTCAGTGGGACTAGACTGAAGCACCAATCCAATGAAGGGGAAGTCCCACCCACTCTGCCCTGTGCCTGTATAAAGGTGAGGCGGGGCGGCCGCGCCACTCATTGAAGCCGCCAGTTGGGAGAGGAGCAGAGCCAGGCCGGTGCTCCCGAAGGCAGCATGATGTTGCGAGCCGCAGCTCCCTGCTGGTTCCCACCTGCATATCCAGAAGCTAAGAAGGTGGCCGAGGAGGCGGCCCACGAGGCAAGCCGCCATTTGGGAGAGGAGCAGAGCCAGGTCGGTGTTCCCGAAGGCAGCAAGATGTTGCGAGCCACAGCTCCCTGCTGGTTCCCACCTGCATGCCCTGAAGCCATGAAGGTGGCCGAGGAGGAGGCCCTCGAGGCAAGCCGCCAGTTGGGAGAGGAGCAGAGCCAGGCCGGTGCTCCCGAAGGCAGCAAGATGTTGCGAGCCACAGCTCCCTGCTGGTTCCCACCTGCATACCCAGAAGCTAAGAAGGTGGCCGAGGAGGCGCCCCACGAGGCAAGCCGCCATTTGGGAGTGGAGCAGAGCCAGGTCGGTGTTCCCGAAGGCAGCAAGATGTTGCGAGTCACAGCTCCCTGCTGGTTCCCTCCTGCATACCCAGAGGCTAAGAATGTGGCCGAGGAGGCGGCCCTCGAGGCTCCAGAATTCCCACTGCCCTCTCATCAGCCTGCCCAGAGCTTCGGGCTCTGCGTGCCCCAGATGCACAACCAGGCCTCAGCACTCGTGGACATCCGGGCGGAGCCCCAGAATAGGGGTCCGGCGGTGCCCCCAGCGTGGCCCAAGATGGCGACGGAGGCGTGGTACTTCCCCGCGCAGAGGGGGTCGGCCTGCTGCTTGCCAGCCGCCCCAAGGCTGACAGAGAGGCCCTGTGGAGTCCGCATCTCAGCCCCCAGGGAGAGGAAGAGGATCGCCCGCTTTCCCAGCCCCTGCTTGGTCGCAGGTCGCACCGATGCCAAGAGAACCCGGGTGGCCGGCAGCAGCCAACGCTCCAATGGCTCCAGGGTCGGCACACAGCCACGGAAGACTGGTCGCAACAGACGGGGGAGGGCATGCAAGACCTCAACCACACTCAGCTCTAAGCAAATCGTCCGTCGTCCATCCTTACCGACTTGGAAGAAACCCATTATCCTCCGAAGGTCTCGCTGCCAAGTCCCCACCGTCATCCGCCGAGGCTATCTCCAACTGTTCACCAAAGAGTGTCTCAAGTTCTGCGCCTCCAAGGAAGAGGCCGAGGAGAAGGCGCTGAACGAGGAGAAGGTGGCCTACGACTGCAGCCCCAACAAGAACATGTACCTGAATGTGGTCCTGAACACCCCCAAGAGACTGAAGGGCCTGACCCCCAGCTCCATGCCGGGCCTCAGCAGGGCCGCCCTGTACAGCCGCCTCCAGGAGTTCCTGCTCACCCAGGACCAGCTCAAGGAGAACGGCTACCCCTTCCCGCACCCCGAGCGGCCCGGAGGCGCCGTCCTCTTCACTGGCCAGGGGAAGGGGCCCGGCGACTCCTCCTGCAGGGTCTGCTGCCGTTGTGGCACCGACTACCTGGTGTCCTCCTCGGGCCGCTGTCTACGCGACCAGTTGTGTTATTATCACTGGGGGCGGGTCCGCTCCAGCCAAGTGGCTGCAGGCCGGGTTAGCCAGTACACCTGCTGTGCAGCTGCTCCTGGCTCAGTGGGCTGCCAGGTGGCAAAGCAGCACGTGCGGGACGGCCGCAAGGAGAGCCTCCATGGCTTCGTGAAGACCTTCAAGAAAGAGTTTTCCACAGACGCTTATCCAGGAATCTGCGCCTTGGACTGTGAGATGTGCTACACCACGCATGGCCTGGAGCTGACCCGCGTCACCGTGGTGGACGCCGACATGCAAGTGGTGTACGACACCTTCGTCAAGCCCGACAACGAGATCGTGGACTACAACACCAGGTTTTCCGGAGTGACCGAGGCCGACGTCGCCAAGACGAGCGTCACGTTGCCCGAAGTCCAAGCCATCCTGCTGAGCTTTTTCAGCGCCCAAACCATCCTCATCGGGCACAGCCTGGAGAGCGATCTGCTGGCCCTCAAGCTGATCCACAGCACCGTGGTGGACACGGCCGTGCTCTTCCCGCACTACCTGGGTTTCCCCTACAAGCGTTCCCTCAGGAATCTCGCGGCCGACTACCTGGGACAGATCATCCAGGACAGCCAGGACGGCCACAACTCCAGCGAGGACGCAAACGCCTGCCTGCAGCTGGCGATGTGGAAGGTTCGACAGCGCGCCCAGATCCAGCCACGCCACCGGTCCGCCTCTCCCGCCGCCCTGGCCTGTCCTGAGCCCCAGGCCTCTTCCCAAACTGCCATCGATCCCGAGAGCTAGCCCTGTCCACCTCGCCGCAAAGCGAAAGAAACTGGAGCAGCCGGCGGCAGGAGAGGGCCAAAAGCCAAGACTAACCCCGACCCCGGACTCCCAGTCCCCCGGAGTCCCTGCCGCGGGCCGTCGTCCCTGTCCCCATCCCTCTGCCCCTCCCAGACCTCTGTCCTTCCACCAATGGGCTCCCCGAGGCCCCAGCCGCCACTCCCAGTCCCCGGAGACCCTGCCGCCGCCCCTGGCGCCTGTGCCCATCCCTCTGCCCCTCCCAGACCTCTGGCCTTCCACCACTAGCCTCCCCCAGCCCACCTGGACTTCCCCGGCCTCTGACAACAAGGCCAGCCCCCAGGCCCACCAGCCTCCTGATCGTCTTCGTTCTTGGGCCTCTTCCCCTTCTGTGGGGCTGTCTGAACCTCCCCTCCCCCACCCGATTTTTCCCCCGCCCCCGGGGCAGGCGCAGAATAAATGTCTGTATGAAGTTAAAAATTAAAAATAAAAAAAAAGCTAAAAACAACTGAAAGTGCTTTGCTTTTGAATGTGCGCTTACTGGTTTTCTCTAGAGGCACCACTGTGAGGTGGCTCAAGCGCTTAGGCTCTGGAGTTAGACATCTGGGTTCCCATTCCAATTCCACCACTTACTAGCTTTGTCATATTGGACGCATAACTTTTTTGCGCTTCTACTTCTTGATCTTTCAAGTGTCATCAGAAGATAATTAGACACCCACACAATAGCAATGGGAGATTTTAACACCCCACCGTCAACATGAAACAGATCAACGAGACAGAAATTTGAAAAGGATATCCAGGAACTGAACTTAGCTCTGCACCAAGCAGACCGAATAGACATCTACATTAACTCTCCACCCCAAATCAACAGAATATACATTCTTCTCAGCACCACATCACACTTATTCCAAAACTGACCACATAGTTGGAAGGAAAGCACTCCTCCGCAAATGCAAAAGAACAGAAATTACAACCAACTGTCTCTCAGACCCCAGGGCAGTCAAACTGGACCTCAGGATGAAGAAACTCACTCAAAACCGCTCAACTACACGGAAACGGAGCAATCTGCTCCTGAGTGACTACTGGGTACATAGCGAAATGAAGACAGAATAAAGATGTTCTTTGAAACCAATGAGAACAAAGACACAACATACCAGAATCTCTGGGATACATTGAAAGCAGTGTGTAGAGGGAAACATAGCATTAAATGCCCACAAGAGAAAGCAGGAAAGATCTAAAATGGACACCCTCACGTCCCAATTCAAAGAACCAGGGAAGCAAGAGCAAACACAATGTCTGAATCAGTCAGTCAACTTCCAAAAGGACTCCAAGAGAGAATGAACCACCATGCCTCTTTAAATCCACGTTTCTATTTGGAATCTTCAATGAGAGATGAGACACTAAGCAGCTAGTTTTGGTGGAATGGCTGATTTTGTCAATGTTTTCGGTGTGTGAGTGTGTGTGTGTGTGTATGTATAGATAACTAAATTAAACTGATAATCTGGATGCTTACATTTCCATTCATTTAATTTGTGTATGTGAGCCCACTCAGACATATATACACACACACTAACACTTCCAGAACACTGACTTAGTGAAGAACTGGATTTCCAGTGTGTCAGACAAATTTCAGAAAGCGCTGAAGAAGGGCATTTCTGATGGATTTCACCGTTCCTGGAATTTTACTTTCCTTTATAACTTAGAGTTCTTCTCTGGAGATTTAATAGATAAAAGTCTTTTGCAGTGTACGTTATTTCATTTTATTTTTATAATTTATTTAAATTGTCATTTTAAATTGACAAATAAAAATGATATATATTTATGGTGTACAACATGATGTTTCATATATGTATACATTGTGGAATGACACAAAAATCAAGCTAATTAACACATTCGTTTCCTCACCTACTGATTTTATGGTGATGAGAACATGTTTCAAATCTACTCTGATAGCACATTTCAAGTATACGGTACATAGTTACCACTGTAGTTGCCGTGCTGTTCAACATATCTCTAGAACTATTCGTATCTGAAATTTTGTATCATTAGACTAACATCTCCCAATCCCTCCCCGGCCCCTGCCTCGGGTAAGCAGCGTTCTGCTCTCTACGACTCTGAGTTCCACTTTTTTACATTGCACATAGAAGTGAGATCGCGCAGGATTTGGATTTCTGTGTTTGCTTTTTAAAACTTTGTGATGTATTGATGTATTTTTTCAGACAGTGTCGCAGTCTGTCACCAAGGCTGGAGTACAGTGACACAAACACGGCTCACCACGGCCTCCACCTCCCGGGGTCAAGAGATCCTCCCACTTCAGCCTCCTGAGTAGCTAGGACTACAGGCGTCCAACACCACACCTGGCTAATTTTTGTATTTTTTGTAGAGATGGTTGATCTCCAACTCCTGGGCTCAACTCTTCCTCCTCCCTTCTCCTCCCAAAGTCCTGGGATTAGAGGCCTGAGCCACTGTGTCTGGCCTTTGCTTTATTTCACACAGTAGAACATCCTCTAGGCTCATTCTTGTTGCTTAAGATAAGATTTCTTTCTTTTTCAAGGCTGAATAGGATTCTATTGGATATATGTACCTATATAGATAGATAGATAGATAGATAGACATTTATTATTATTGTTTTGGGGGGGATATGGTTTCGCTCGTGTTCCCCAGGCTGGAGTGCAGTGGCATGATTTCGGCTCACTACAACCTCTGCCTCCCAGGCTGAAGTGATTCTCCTGCCTCAGCTGAGATTAAGGGCATGTCCCATCATGTGCGGCCAATTTTGTGTTTCTAGGAGAGATGGGTTTTCACCATGTTGGCCAGGCTGGTCTCGAACTCCAACAATTCTACTTCAACTCTTTATTGGATACAAATATTTATGTGTGAGAAACAAGATTTTCAAGAGTGAAAGATTTAAAAACGACTTAATTGTACATCAGTAAGAGGCTGGCTAACTAAATCAGAGTACGTTCATCCTTACAGAAGAATACTATGCAGCTAGAACAAAACCAAATGGAGGAAACTCTTCCAAATGGTAACTTGGAATGATGTTCAAGACTTATTGTAAAATAAGTTTACAGTAAGGTGTAAGGTACCTTATGGCAAAATTCTCTCAGAAATGTGTGTGTGGATTTCAAGTCATCCCAGTCCTAGAACATTGTGCTCTTTAGAGATGCCATACCTGTCTTTCCCTTTGTAATATCAAAGCAGTAATATCTTCTCTGGAGGCTTGTTGGGGGAATTTAATGGAAGAAAGTTAAGGAGGTACCAGAACCATTGCTGTTTCCCCTCCATAGCCCTGCCACCCACTAAAGAAAGTTGGATGAGATTACTTAATGATTTCCCATTAAGTTGTAATTCCAAATATCATGATTACCATTTGAATGTACTTGGTATGGAGCTTCGTGAGTGTGTGCTTCGTTTATTATGCATCACGTTCAGCTCCTTGTTATTTGCCTCCTAGTTATCATAGTAAAACTCTACTCCTCTACTCCGAGGAGCCCCTACCATCCGTATCGTCACTTTCCGGCCCAGCACTCTTCATGCTCGTTCGTTTAAAGCATTCTACATTGTGTAAATGAATCTTGGAAGGCAAAAGCTACTGAATTTAGCGAGTTTGTGGAGGCGTTCCCACCGGTCAGCCAGGTGGAGTTCCACACAGCCGATGACTGCACAACTCCTATAAGGCAGCAATATGCTGCAAACCCAGACGGCCACTCTTCTCACCCCTCGTCCCTTTGCTGTTCTGGATAATGAGGTCAATAGTCACCTAGGCAACTGCAAAACTAACTGAAATGGAGAAAAGCCTTCCGGCTGGTGACTAGCCGAGGTCCACCTGGCCCCAATAAGCTGCTGAACAAGAAGGGCTGCCAGAAATTTCCCCCTAGGGAATTTGGTGGAGACGAAGACCTGCTCACTGGACAACGGTTCCTCCCAGGATACCCCCAAGCTGAAGAAGCGGGCTCTGAGCCACCCCCTTTCACCCTCCTTTTCCCCACCCTGGCCTGCTGAAGGTGCGCGTCAGGATGTGGACTACTGAGCCCTAAAGAAATAAGTCCTTCCACTTTGACCCCACGGAGGATTGCCTGTGCGGATCTTCAACGAGTCTACCAGTGTCTAGACACGGGAGAAGTTCTGTCTGGCACAGCAGCTCCCTGAAGGAAGACAAGAGTGAGGAGAAAGGAAACTCAAGTCTGACCATTCTGTCCTGGGAGACAAGAGGAGGATCTCATCTCTCATCTTTCCAAGCAAGGCAACGAGACTTTCTCTCATCTTTCCAAGCAAGGCAAGGAGACTTTTTCTCATGAGGAAACAAAAAGAAGTTGGAAGGAACGAAACCAGCCTGGAAGGTGAATTCCTAAGGATTGCCCATTGAAACTGACAAAATGGCCCTTGTTTGATGAGAGGAATGAGCAGAGCATTGATGTGGTCAAAAAGGACTCGAGTGAGACTTTCCCAGCATGTTTCTACCAAAGCTTTGTCTAAGTTTCGCAAAACACTCTCCTAATAAGCAGATGTTTGGCTCTTCAGAAAGTCAACATGCAAAATGCCTTGAGCGTCCCATAACACTGATGCCATGATGTTGCCTTTGGTCTGCCCTCCTTTTCCTTTGACTGGACCACTGCCATCTCTTGGTAGCCATCGCTTTGATGACGCTTGGTCTTCAGGATCATATTGGCAAAGCCATGTTCCAAATTCCGGTTACAATTTGTCAAAGAGATGCCCCAGGATCGTGATCCCTCCTGTTGAAAATTTCCACTGATAGCTCTCGTCGTCACTGCAGCTGATCTGGGCACAATGGTTTTCACAGCCACTGCAGGATTCATCTTCCACATCTTCTCATCTCTTCTTGAAACAAGCCATACCTCCGTAAAGAGTTGATTTCTTTGGGCTAGTGTCCTTAGAAGCTTTTCTTCAAACATCAATGATTTCTTCATTCTTCCACCCAAGCTTCACCGTCAATTGGATGTTTGCTCTTGCTGCAATTTTAGCGGAATTCAAGTTGCACTGATAGGAGGCCTTTTCAGTGGATGTCTCATCCTTCTTAGTGCCTCCAATGAGATCCAGTTCAGAAAGGTTGTAAGAAGTTAGTACATGTTTATTTTAGTGAAAACGAATTGAAATCCATGCATAGATTTCTCACCATGTACATTTTCTATGAACTTTCGGAAGACCCCCTGTACTGAATATTGCCCAAATCCTGGGAGAGAAGTGGATGCGGTCCACATCCTGTCTTCAGTTTGCCCACAGTGGAGGAGTGCACAGAGCAGGGAAAGGCAACCCCAGAGAGAGGCATGCCCTCCAGCATGCAGCAGACTTCTGGCCCAGTCCTGGCTCCATGGGTTGCTGTGTGGGCCCAGCAAGCTGACCAACCTCCCTGAACCTTAATTTAATCCTAGGTAGCCCAATTCCAGTCGCTATTATAGGACTGCTGTGCAGGGACAGTCAATTAACTTAAGAAAAGGAACCTAGCTCCAAGGTTGGCAACCGGGAATTCCAGTTGATTCCATGGGCGGACCCCCTGAGGAATTCCCAAGCTGAAGTCTCGTGGAAGATGAGGTTCAGTGTGACTAGACTGAAGCACCAATCCAATGAAGGGGAGGTCCCACCCACTCTGCCCTGTGCCTGTATAAAGGTGAGGCGGGGCGGCCGCGCCACTCATTGAAGCCACCAGTTGGGAGAGGAGCAGAGCCAGGCCGGTGCTCCCGAAGGCAGCAACAGGTTGCGACCCACAGCTCCCTGCTGGTTCCCACCTGCATACACAGAAGCTAAGAAGGTGGCCGAGGAGGCGGCCCAAGAGGCAAGTCGCCATTTGGGAGAGGAGCAGAGCCAGGTCGGTGCTCCCGAAGGCAGCAAGATGTTGCGAGCCACAGCTCCCTGCTGGTTCCCACCTGCATGCCCAGAAGCCAAGAGGGTGGCCGAGGAGGCGCCCCACGAGGCAAGCCGCCATTTGGGAGAGGAGCAGAGCCAGGCCGGTGCTCCCGAAGGCAGCAAGATGTTGCGAGCCACAGCTCCCTGCTGGTTCCCTCCTGCATACCCAGAAGCTAAGAAGGTGGCCGAGGAGGCGGCCCTCGAGGCTCCAGAATTCCCACTGCCCTCTCATCAGCCTGCCCAGAGCTTCGGGCTCTGCGTGCCCCAGATGCACAACCAGGCCTCAGCACTCGTGGACATCCGGGCGGAGCCCCAGAATAGGGGTCCGGCGGTGCCCCCAGCGTGGCCCAAGATGGCGACGGAGGCGTGGTACTTCCCCGCGCAGAGGGGGTCGGCCTGCTGCTTGCCGGCCACCCCAAGGCTGACAGAGAGGCCCTGTGGAGTCCGCATCTCAGCCCCCAGGGAGAGGAAGAGGATCGCCCACTTTCCCAGCCCCTGCTTGGTCGCAGGTCGCACCGATGCCAAGAGAACCCGGGTGGCCGGCAGCAGCCAACGCTCCAATGGCTCCAGGGTCGGCACACAGCCACGGAAGACTGGTCGCAACAGACGGGGGAGGGCATGCAAGACCTCCACCACACTCAGCTCTAAGCGAATCGTCCGTCGTCCATCCTTACCGACTTGGAAGAAACCCATTATCCTCCGAAGGTCTGGCTGCCAAGTCCCCACCGTCATCCGCCGAGGCTATCTCCAACTGTTCACCAAAGAGTGTCTCAAGTTCTGCGCCTCCAAGCAGGAGGCCGAGGAGAAGGCGCTGAACGAGGAGAAGGTGGCCTACGACTGCAGCCCCAACAAGAACATGTACCTGAATGTGGTCCTGAACACCCTCAAGAGACTGAAGGGCCTGAGCCCCAGCTCCATGCCGGGCCTCAGCAGGGCCGCCCTGTACAGCCGCCTCCAGGAGTTCCTGCTCACCCAGGACCAGCTCAAGGAGAACGGCTACCCCTTCCCGCACCCCGAGCGGCCCGGAGGCGCCGTCCTCTTCACTGGCCAGGGGAAGGGGCCCGGCGACTCCTCCTGCAGGGTCTGCTGCCGTTGTGGCACCGACTACCTGGTGCCCTCCTCGGGCCGCTGTCTACGCGACCAGTTGTGTTATTATCACTGGGGGCGGGTCCGCTCCAGCCAAGTGGCTGCAGGCCGGGTTAGCCAGTACACCTGCTGTGCAGCTGCTCCTGGCTCAGTGGGCTGCCAGGTGGCAAAGCAGCACGTGCGGGACGGCCGCAAGGAGAGCCTCCATGGCTTCGTGAAGACCTTCAAGAAAGAGTTTTCCACAGACGCTTATCCAGGAATCTACGCCTTGGACTGTGAGATGTGCTACACCACGCATGGCCTGGAGCTGACCCGCGTCACCGTGGTGGACGCCGACATGCAAGTGGTGTACGACACCTTCGTCAAGCCCGACAACGAGATCGTGGACTACAACACCAGGTTTTCCGGAGTGACCGAGGCCGACGTCGCCAAGACGAGCGTCACGTTGCCCGAAGTCCAAGCCATCCTGCTGAGCTTTTTCAGCGCCCAAACCATCCTCATCGGGCACAGCCTGGAGAGCGATCTGCTGGCCCTCAAGCTGATCCACAGCACCGTGGTGGACACGGCCGTGCTCTTCCCGCACTACCTGGGTTTCCCCTACAAGCGTTCCCTCAGGAATCTCGCGGCCGACTACCTGGGACAGATCATCCAGGACAGCCAGGACGGCCACAACTCCAGCGAGGACGCAAACGCCTGCCTGCAGCTGGCGATGTGGAAGGTTCGACAGCGCGCCCAGATCCAGCCACGCCACCGGTCCGCCTCTCCCGCCGCCCTGGCCTGTCCTGAGCCCCAGGCCTCTTCCCAAACTGCCATCGATCCCGAGAGCTAGCCCTGTCCACCTCGCCGCAAAGCGAAAGAAACTGGAGCAGCCGGCGGCAGGAGAGGGCCAAAAGCCAAGACTAACCCCGACCCCGGACTCCCAGTCCCCCGGAGTCCCTGCCGCGGGCCGTCGTCCCTGTCCCCATCCCTCTGCCCCTCCCAGACCTCTGTCCTTCCACCAATGGGCTCCCCGAGGCCCCAGCCGCCACTCCCAGTCCCCGGAGACCCTGCCGCCGCCCCTGGCGCCTGTGCCCATCCCTCTGCCCCTCCCAGACCTCTGGCCTTCCACCACTAGCCTCCCCCAGCCCAGCTGGACTTCACCGGCCTCTGACAACAAGGCCAGCCCCCAGGCCCACCAGCCTCCTGATCGTCTTCGTTCTTGGGCCTCTTCCCCTTCTGTGGGGCTGTCTGAACCTCCCCTCCCCCACCCGATTTTTCCCCCGCCCCCGGGGCAGGCGCAGAATAAATGTCTGTATGAAGTTAAAAATTAAAAATAAAAAAAAAGCTAAAAACAACGGAAAGTGCTTTGCTTTTGAATGTGCGCTTACCTGGTTTTCTCTAGAGGCACCACTGTGAGGTGGCTCAAGCGCTTAGGCTCTGGAGTTAGACATCTGGGTTCCCATTCCAATTCCACCACTTACTAGCTTTGTCATATTGGACGCATAACTTTTTTGCGCTTCTACTTCTTGATCTTTCAAGTGTCATCAGAAGATAATTAGACACCCACACAATAGCAATGGGAGATTTTAACACCCCACCGTCAACATGAAACAGATCAACGAGACAGAAAGTTGAAAAGGATATCCAGGAACTGAACTTAGCTCTGCACCAAGCAGACCGAATAGACATCTACATTAACTCTCCACCCCAAATCAACAGAATATACATTCTTCTCAGCACCACATCACACTTATTCCAAAACTGACCACATAGTTGGAAGGAAAGCACTCCTCCGCAAATGCAAAAGAACAGAAATTACAACCAACTGTCTCTCAGACCACAGGGCAGTCAAACTGGACCTCAGGATGAAGAAACTCACTCAAAACCGCTCAACTACACGGAAACGGAGCAATCTGCTCCTGAGTGACTACTGGGTACATAGCGAAATGAAGACAGAATAAAGATGTTCTTTGAAACCAATGAGAACAAAGACACAACATACCAGAATCTCTGGGATACATTGAAAGCAGTGTGTAGAGGGAAACATAGCATTAAATGCCCACAAGAGAAAGCAGGAAAGATCTAAAATGGACACCCTCACGTCCCAATTCAAAGAACCAGGGAAGCAAGAGCAAACACAATGTCTGAATCAGTCAGTCAGTCAACTTCCAACAGGGCTCCAAGAGAGAATGAACCACCATGCCTCTTTAAATCCACGTTTCTATTTGGAATCTTCAATGAGAGATGAGACACTAAGCAGCTAGTTTTGGTGGAATGGCTGATTTTTTCAATGTTTTCGGTGTGTGAGTGTGTGTGTGTGTGTATGTATAGATAACTAAATTAAACTGATAATTTGGATGCTTACATTTCCATTCATTTAATTTGTGTATGTGAGCCCACGCACACGTATATACACACACACTAACACTTCCAGAACACTGACTTAGTGAAGAACTGGATTTCCAGTGTGTCAGACAAATTTCAGAAAGCGCTGAAGAAGGGCATTTCTGATGGATTTCACCGTTCCTGGAATTTTACTTTCCTTTATAACTTAGAGTTCTTCTCTGGAGATTTAATAGATAAAAGTCTTTTGCAGTGTACGTTATTTCATTTTATTTTTAGAATTTATTTAAATTGTCATTTTAAATTGACAAATGAAAATGATATATATTTATGGTGTACAACACGATGTTTCATATATGTATACATTGTGGAATGACACAAAAATCAAGCTAATTAACACATTCGTTTCCTCACCTACTGATTTTATGGTGATGAGAACATGTTTCAAATCTACTCTGATAGCACATTTCAAGTATACGGTACATAGTTACCCACTGTAGTTGCCGTGCTGTTCAACATATCTCTAGAACTATTCGTATCTGAAATTTTGTATCATTAGACTAACATCTCCCAATCCCTCCCCGGCCCCTGCCTCGGGTAAGCAGCGTTCTGCTCTCTACGACTCTGAGTTCCACTTTTTTACATTGCACATAGAAGTGAGATCGCGCAGGATTTGGATTTCTGTGTTTGCTTTTTAAAACTTTGTGATGTATTGATGTATTTTTTCAGACAGTGTCGCAGTCTGTCACCAAGGCTGGAGTACAGTGACACAAACACGGCTCACCACGGCCTCCACCTCCCGGGGTCAAGAGATCCTCCCACTTCAGCCTCCTGAGTAGCTAGGACTACAGGCGTCCAACACCACACCTGGCTAATTTTTGTATTTTTTGTAGAGATGGTTGATCTCCAACTCCTGGGCTCAACTCTTCCTCCTCCCTTCTCCTCCCAAAGTCCTGGGATTAGAGGCCTGAGCCACTGTGTCTGGCCTTTGCTTTATTTCACACAGTAGAACATCCTCTAGGCTCATTCTTGTTGCTTAAGATAAGATTTCTTTCTTTTTCAAGGCTGAATAGGATTCTATTGGATATATGTACCTATATAGATAGATAGATAGATAGATAGACATTTATTATTATTGTTTTGGGGGGGATATGGTTTCGCTCGTGTTCCCCAGGCTGGAGTGCAGTGGCATGATTTCGGCTCACTACAACCTCTGCCTCCCAGGCTGAAGTGATTCTCCTGCCTCAGCTGAGATTAAGGGCATGTCCCATCATGTGCGGCCAATTTTGTGTTTCTAGGAGAGATGGGTTTTCACCATGTTGGCCAGGCTGGTCTCGAACTCCAACAATTCTACTTCAACTCTTTATTGGATACAAATATTTATGTGTGAGAAACAAGATTTTCAAGAGTGAAAGATTTAAAAACGACTTAATTGTACATCAGTAAGAGGCTGGCTAACTAAATCAGAGTACGTTCATCCTTACAGAAGAATACTATGCAGCTAGAACAAAACCAAATGGAGGAAACTCTTCCAAATGGTAACTTGGAATGATGTTCAAGACTTATTGTAAAATAAGTTTACAGTAAGGTGTAAGGTACCTTATGGCAAAATTCTCTCAGAAATGTGTGTGTGGATTTCAAGTCATCCCAGTCCTAGAACATTGTGCTCTTTAGAGATGCCATACCTGTCTTTCCCTTTGTAATATCAAAGCAGTAATATCTTCTCTGGAGGCTTGTTGGGGGAATTTAATGGAAGAAAGTTAAGGAGGTACCAGAACCATTGCTGTTTCCCCTCCATAGCCCTGCCACCCACTAAAGAAAGTTGGATGAGATTACTTAATGATTTCCCATTAAGTTGTAATTCCAAATATCATGATTACCATTTGAATGTACTTGGTATGGAGCTTCGTGAGTGTGTGCTTCGTTTATTATGCATCACGTTCAGCTCCTTGTTATTTGCCTCCTAGTTATCATAGTAAAACTCTACTCCTCTACTCCGAGGAGCCCCTACCATCCGTATCGTCACTTTCCGGCCCAGCACTCTTCATGCTCGTTCGTTTAAAGCATTCTACATTGTGTAAATGAATCTTGGAAGGCAAAAGCTACTGAATTTAGCGAGTTTGTGGAGGCGTTCCCACCGGTCAGCCAGGTGGAGTTCCACACAGCCGATGACTGCACAACTCCTATAAGGCAGCAATATGCTGCAAACCCAGACGGCCACTCTTCTCACCCCTCGTCCCTTTGCTGTTCTGGATAATGAGGTCAATAGTCACCTAGGCAACTGCAAAACTAACTGAAATGGAGAAAAGCCTTCCGGCTGGTGACTAGCCGAGGTCCACCTGGCCCTAATAAGCTGCTGAACAAGAAGGGCTGCCAGAAATTTCCCCCTAGGGAATTTGGTGGAGACGAAGACCTGCTCACTGGACAACGGTTCCTCCCAGGATACCCCCAAGCTGAAGAAGCGGGCTCTGAGCCACCCCCTTTCACCCTCCTTTTCCCCACCCTGGCCTGGTGAAGGTGCGCGTCAGGATGTGGACTACTGAGCCCTAAAGAAATAAGTCCTTCCACTTTGACCCCACGGAGGATTGCCTGTGCGGATCTTCAACGAGTCTACCAGTGTCTAGACACGGGAGCAGTTCTGTCTGGCACAGCAGCTCCCTCAAGGAAGACAAGAGTGAGGAGAAAGGAAACTCAAGTCTGACCATTCTGTCCTGGGAGACAAGTGGAGGATCTCATCTCTCATCTTTCCAAGCAAGGCAACGAGACTTTCTCTCATCTTTCCAAGCAAGGCAAGGAGACTTTTTTTCATGAGGAAACAAAAAGAAGTTGGAAGGAACGAAACCAGCCTGGAAGGTGAATTCCTAAGGATTGCCCATTGAAACTGACAAAATGGCCCTTGTTTGACGAGAGGAATGAGCAGAGCATTGATGTGGTCAAAAAGGACTCGAGTGAGACTTTCCCAGCATGTTTCTACCAAAGCTTTGTCTAAGTTTCGCAAAACACTCTCCTAATAAGCAGATGTTTGGCTCTTCAGAAAGTCAACATGCAAAATGCCTTGAGCGTCCCATAACACTGATGCCATGATGTTGCCTTTGGTCTGCCCTCCTTTTCCTTTGACTGGACCACTGCCATCTCTTGGTAGCCATCGCTTTGATGACGCTTTGTCTTCAGGATCATATTGGCAAAGCCATGTTCCAAATTCCGGTTACAATTTGTCAAACAGGTGCCCCAGGATCGTGATCCCTCCTGTTGAAAATTTCCACTGATAGCTCTCGTGGTCATTGCAGCTGATCTGGGCACAATGGTTTTCACAGCCACTGCAGGATTCTTCTTCCACATCTTCTCATCTCTTCTTGAAACAAGCCATACCTCCGTAAAGAGTTGATTTCTTTGGGCTAGTGTCCTTAGAAGCTTTTCTTCAAACATCAATGATTTCTTCATTCTTCCACCCAAGCTTCACCGTCAATTGGATGTTTGCTCTTGCTGCAATTTTAGCGGAATTCAAGTTGCACTGATAGGAGGCCTTTTCAGTGGATGTCTCATCTTTCTTAGTGCCTCCAATGAGATCCAGTTCAGAAAGGTTGTAAGAAGTTAGTACATGTTTATTTTAGTGAAAACGAATTGAAATCCATGCATAGATTTCTCACCATGTACATTTTCTATGAACTTTCGGAAGACCCCCTGTACTGAATATTGCCCAAATCCTGGGAGAGATGTGGATGCGGTCCACTTCCTGTCTTCAGTTTGCCCACAGTGGAGGAGTGCACAGAGCAGGGAAAGGCAGCCCCAGAGAGAGGCATGCCCTCCAGCATGCAGCAGACTGCTGGCCCAGTCCTGGCTCCATGGGTTGCTGTGTGGGCCCAGCAAGCTGACCAACCTCCCTGAACCTTAATTTAATCCTAGGTAGCCCAATTCCACTCGCTATTATAGGACTGCTGTGCAGGGACAGTCAATTAACTTAAGAAAAGGAACCTAGCTCCAAGGTTGGCAACCGGGAATTCCAGTTGATTCCATGGGCGGACCCCCTGAGGAATTCCCAAGCTGAAGTCTCGTGGAAGATGAGGTTCAGTGTGACTAGACTGAAGCACCAATCCAATGAAGGGGAAGTCCCACCCACTCTGCCCTGTGCCTGTATAAAGGTGAGGCGGGGCGGCCGCGCCACTCATTGAAGCCGCCAGTTGGGAGAGGAGCAGAGCCAGGCCGGTGCTCCCGAAGGCAGCAAGATGTTGCGAGCCACAGCTCCCTGCTGGTTCCCACCTGCATACCCAGAAGCTAAGAAGGTGGCCGAGGAGGCGGCCCACGAGGCAAGCCGCCATTTGGGAGAGGAGCAGAGCCAGGTCGGTGTTCCCGAAGGCAGCAAGATGTTGCGAGCCACAGCTCCCTGCTGGTTCCCACCTGTATGACCAGAAGCCAAGAAGGTGGCCGAGGAGGCGGCCCTCGAGGCAAGCCGCCAGTTGGGAGAGGAGCAGAGCCAGGCCGGTGTTCCCGAAGGCAGCAAGATGTTGCGAGCCACAGCTCCCTGCTGGTTCCCACCTGCATACCCAGAAGCTAAGAAGGTGGCCGAGGAGGCGCCCCACGAGGCAAGCCGCCATTTGGGAGTGGAGCAGAGCCAGGTCAGTGTTCCCGAAGGCAGCAAGATGTTGCGAGCCACAGCTCCCTGCTGGTTCCCTCCTGCATACCCAGAAGCCAAGAAGGTGGCCGAGGAGGCGGCCCTCGAGGCTCCAGAATTCCCACTGCCCTCTCATCAGCCTGCCCAGAGCTTCGGGCTCTGCGTGCCCCAGATGCACAACCAGGCCTCAGCACTCGTGGACATCCGGGCGGAGCCCCAGAATAGGGGTCCGGCGGTGCCCCCAGCGTGGCCCAAGATGGCGACGGAGGCGTGGTACTTCCCCGCGCAGAGGGGGTCGGCCTGCTGCTTGCCAGCCACCCCAAGGCTGACAGAGAGGCCCTGTGGAGTCCGCATCTCAGCCCCCAGGGAGAGGAAGAGGATCGCCCACTTTCCCAGCCCCTGCTTGGTCGCAGGTCGCACCGATGCCAAGAGAACCCGGGTGGCCGGCAGCAGCCAACGCTCCAATGGCTCCAGGGTCGGCACACAGCCACGGAAGACTGGTCGCAACAGACGGGGGAGGGCATGCAAGACCTCCACCACACTCAGCTCTAAGCGAATCGTCCGTTGTCCATCCTTACCGACTTGGAAGAAACCCATTATCCTCCGAAGGTCTCGCTGCCAAGTCCCCACCGTCATCCGCCGAGGCTATCTCCAACTGTTCACCAAAGAGTGTCTCAAGTTCTGCGCCTCCCAGCAGGAGGCCGAGGAGAAGGCGCTGAACGAGGAGAAGGTGGCCTACGACTGCAGCCCCAACAAGAACATGTAAATGAATGTGGTCCTGAACACCCTCAAGAGACTGAAGGGCCTGACCCCCAGCTCCATGCCGGGCCTCAGCAGGGCCGCCCCGTACAGCCGCCTCCAGGAGTTCCTGCTCACCCAGGACCAGCTCAAGGAGAACGGCTACCCCTTCCCGCACCCCGAGCGGCCCGGAGGCGCCGTCCTCTTCACTGGCCAGGGGAAGGGGCCCGGCGACTCCTCCTGCAGGGTCTGCTGCCGTTGTGGCACCGACTACCTGGTGTCCTCCTCGGGCCGCTGTCTACGCGACCAGTTGTGTTATTATCACTGGGGGCGGGTCCGCTCCAGCCAAGTGGCTGGAGGCCGGGTTAGCCAGTACACCTGCTGTGCAGCTGCTCCTGGCTCAGTGGGCTGCCAGGTGGCAAAGCAGCACGTGCGGGACGGCCGCAAGGAGAGCCTCCATGGCTTCGTGAAGACCTTCAAGAAAGAGTTTTCCACAGACGCTTATCCAGGAATCTACGCCTTGGACTGTGAGATGTGCTACACCACGCATGGCCTGGAGCTGACCCGCGTCACCGTGGTGGACGCCGACATGCAAGTGGTGTACGACACCTTCGTCAAGCCCGACAACGAGATCGTGGACTACAACACCAGGTTTTCCGGAGTGACCGAGGCCGACGTCGCCAAGACGAGCGTCACGTTGCCCGAAGTCCAAGCCATCCTGCTGAGCTTTTTCAGCGCCCAAACCATCCTCATCGGGCACAGCCTGGAGAGCGATCTGCTGGCCCTCAAGCTGATCCACAGCACCGTGGTGGACACGGCCGTGCTCTTCCCGCACTACCTGGGTTTCCCCTACAAGCGTTCCCTCAGGAATCTCGCGGCCGACTACCTGGGACAGATCATCCAGGACAGCCAGGACGGCCACAACTCCAGCGAGGACGCAAACGCCTGCCTGCAGCTGGCGATGTGGAAGGTTCGACAGCGCGCCCAGATCCAGCCACGCCACCGGTCCGCCTCTCCCGCCGCCCTGGCCTGTCCTGAGCCCCAGGCCTCTTCCCAAACTGCCATCGATCCCGAGAGCTAGCCCTGTCCACCTCGCCGCAAAGCGAAAGAAACTGGAGCAGCCGGCGGCAGGAGAGGGCCAAAAGCCAAGACTAACCCCGACCCCAGACTCCCAGTCCCCCGGAGTCCCTGCCGCGGGCCGTCGTCCCTGTCCCCATCCCTCTGCCCCTCCCAGACCTCTGTCCTTCCACCAATGGGCTCCCCGAGGCCCCAGCCGCCACTCCCAGTCCCCGGAGACCCTGCCGCCGCCCCTGGCGCCTGTGCCCATCCCTCTGCCCCTCCCAGACCTCTGGCCTTCCACCACTAGCCTCCCCCAGCCCACCTGGACTACCGCGGCCTCTGACAACAAGGCCAGCCCCCAGGCCCACCAGCCTCCTGATCGTCTTCGTTCTTGGGCCTCTTCCCCTTCTGTGGGGCTGTCTGAACCTCCCCTCCCCCACCCGATTTTTCCCCCGCCCCCGGGGCAGGCGCAGAATAAATGTCTGTATGAAGTTAAAAATTAAAAATAAAAAAAAAAGCTAAAAACAACTGAAAGTCCTTTGCTTTTGAATGTGCGCTTACCTGGTTTTCTCTAGAGGCACCACTGTGAGGTGGCTCAAGCGCTTAGGCTCTGGAGTTAGACATCTGGGTTCCCATTCCAATTCCACCACTTACTAACTTTGTCATATTGGACGCATAACTTATTTGCGCTTCTACTTCTTGACCTTTCAAGTGTCATCAGAAGATAATTAGACACCCACGCAATAGCAATGGGAGATTTTAACACCCCACCGTCAACATGAAACAGATCAACGAGACAGAAAGTTGAAAAGGATATCCAGGAACAGAACTTAGCTCTGCACCAAGCAGACCGAATAGACATCTACATTAACTCTCCACCCCAAATCAACAGAATATACATTCTTCTCAGCACCACATCACACTTATTCCAAAACTGACCACATAGTTGGAAGGAAAGCACTCCTCCGCAAATGCAAAAGAACAGAAATTACAACCAACTGTCTCTCAGACCACAGGGCAGTCAAACTGGACCTCAGGATGAAGAAACTCACTCAAAACCGCTCAACTACACGGAAACGGAGCAATCTGCTCCTGAGTGACTACTGGGTACATAGCGAAATGAAGACAGAATAAAGATGTTCTTTGAAACCAATGAGAACAAAGACACAACATACCAGAATCTCTGGGATACATTGAAAGCAGTGTGTAGAGGGAAACATAGCATTAAATGCCCACAAGAGAAAGCAGGAAAGATCTAAAATGGACACCCTCACGTCCCAATTCAAAGAACCAGGGAAGCAAGAGCAAACACAATGTCTGAATCAGTCAGTCAACTTCCAACAGGGCTCCAAGAGAGAATGAACCACCATGCCTCTTTAAATCCACGTTTCTATTTGGAATCTTCAATGAGAGATGAGACACTAAGCAGCTAGTTTTGGTGGAATGGCTGATTTTGTCAATGTTTTCGGTGTGTGAGTGTGTGTGTGTGTGTATGTATAGATAACTAAATTAAACTGATAATCTGGATGCTTACATTTCCATTCATTTAATTTGTGTATGTGAGCCCACGCACACGTATATACACACACACTAACACTTCCAGAACACTGACTTAGTGAAGAACTGGATTTCCAGTGTGTCAGACAAATTTCAGAAAGCGCTGAAGAAGGGCATTTCTGATGGATTTCACCGTTCCTGGAATTTTACTTTCCTTTATAACTTAGAGTTCTTCTCTGGAGATTTAATAGATAAAAGTCTTTTGCAGTGTACGTTATTTCATTTTATTTTTATAATTTATTTAAATTGTCATTTTAAATTGACAAATAAAAATGATATATATTTATGGTGTACAACATGATGTTTCATATATGTATACATTGTGGAATGACACAAAAATCAAGCTAATTAACACATTCGTTTCCTCACATACTGATTTTATGGTGATGAGAACATGTTTCAAATCTACTCTGATAGCACATTTCAAGTATACAGTACATAGTTACCCACTGTAGTTGCCGTGCTGTTCAACATATCTCTAGAACTATTCGTATCTGAAATTTTGTATCATTAGACTAACATCTCCCAATCCCTCCCCGGCCCCTGCCTCGGGTAAGCAGCGTTCTGCTCTCTACGACTCTGAGTTCCACTTTTTTACATTGCACATAGAAGTGAGATCGTGCAGTATTTGTATTTCTGTGTTTGCTTTTTAAAACTTTATGATGTATTGATGTATTTTTTCAGACAGTGTCGGAGTCTGTCACCAAGGCTGGAGTACAGTGACACAAACACGGCTCACCACGGCCTCCACCTCCCGGGGTCAAGAGATCCTCCCACTTCAGCCTCCTGAGTAGCTAGGACTACAGGCGTCCAACACCACACCTGGCTAATTTTTGTATTTTTGGTAGAGATGGTTGATCTCCAACTCCTGGGCTCAACTCTTCCTCCTCCCTTCTCCTCCCAAAGTCCTGGGATTACAGGCCTGAGCCACTGTGTCTGGCCTTTGCTTTATTTCACACAGTAGAACATCCTCTAGGCTCATTCATGTTGCTAATGATAAGATTTCTTTCTTTTTCAAGGCTGAATAGGATTCTATTGGATATATGTACCTATATAGATAGAGAGATAGATAGATATACATTTATTATTATTGTTTTGGGGGGGATATGGTTTCGCTCGTGTTCCCCAGGCTGGAGTGCAGTGGCATGATTTCGGCTCACTACAACCTCTGCCTCCCAGGCTGAAGTGATTCTCCTGCCTCAGCTGAGATTAAAGGCATGTCCCATCATGTGCGGCCAATTTTGTGTTTCTAGGAGAGATGGGTTTTCACCATGTTGGCCAGGCTGGTCTCGAACTCCAACAATTCTACTTCCACTCTTTATTGGATACAAATATTTAAGTGTGAGAAACAAGATTTTCAAGAGTGAAAGATTTAAAAACGACTTAATTGTACATCAGTAAGAGGCTGGCTAACTAAATCAGAGTACGTTCATCCTTACAGAAGAATACTATGCAGCTAGAACAAAACCAAATGGAGGAAACTCTTCCAAATGGTAACTTGGAATGATGTTCAAGACTTATTGTAAAATAAGTTTACAGTAAGGTGTAAGGTACCTTATGGCAAAATTCTCTCAGAAATGTGTGTGTGTGGATTTCAAGTCATCCCAGTCCTAGAACATTGTGCTCTTTAGAGATGCCATACCTGTCTTTCCCTTTGTAATATCAAAGCAGTAATATCTTCTCTGGAGGCTTGTTGGGTGAATTGAATGGAAGAAAGTTAAGGAGGTACCAGAACCATTGCTGTTTCCCCTCCATAGCCCTGCCACCCACTAAAGAAAGTTGGATGAGATTACTTAATGATTTCCCATTAAGTTGTATTTCCAAATATCATGATTACCATTTGAATGTAGTTGGTATGGAGCTTCGTGAGTGTGTGCTTCGTTTATTATGCATCACGTTCAGCTCCTTGTTATTTGCCTCCTACTTATCATAGTAAAACTCTACTCCTCTACTCCGAGGAGCCCCCACCATCCGTATCGTCACTTTCCGGCCCAGCACTCTTCATGCTCGTTCGTTTAAAGCATTCTACATTGGGCAAATGAATCTTGGAAGGCAAAAGCTACTGAATTTAGCGAGTTTGTGGAGGCGTTCCCACCGATCAGCCAGGTGGAGTTCCACACACCCGATGACTGCACAACTCCTATAAGGCAGCAATAAGCTGCAAACCCAGACGGCCACTCTTCTCACCCCTCGTCCCTTTGCTGTTCTGGATAATGAGGTCAATAGTCAACTAGGCAACTTGCAAAACTAACTGAAATTGGGAAAGGCCTTCCGGCTCGTGACTAGCCGAGGTCCACCTGGCCCCAATAAGCTGCTGAACAAGAAGGGCTGCCAGAAATTTCCCCCTAGGGAATTTGGTGGAGACGAAGACCTGCTCACTGGACAACGGTTCCTCCCAGGATACCCCCAAGCTGAAGAAGCGGGCTCTGAGCCACCCCCTTTCACCCTCCTTTTCCCCACCCTGGCCTGGTGAAGGTGCGCGTCAGGATGTGGACTACTGAGCTCTAAAGAAATAAATCCTTCCACTTTGACCCCACGGAGGATTGCCTGTGCGGATCTTCAACGAGTCTACCAGTGTCTAGACACGGGAGCAGTTCTGTCTGGCACAGCAGCTCCCTCAAGGAAGACAAGAGTGAGGAGAAAGGAAACTCAAGTCTGACCATTCTGTCCTGGGAGACAAGAGGAGGATCTCATCTCTCATCTTTCCAAGCAAGGCAACGAGACTTTCTCTCATCTTTCCAAGCAAGGCAAGGAGACTTTTTTTCATGAGGAAACAAAAAGAAGTTGGAAGGAACGAAACCAGCCTGGAAGGTGAATTCCTAAGGATTGCCCATTGAAACTGACAAAATGGCCCTTGTTTGACGAGAGGAATGAGCAGAGCATTGATGTGGTCAAAAAGGACTCGAGTGAGACTTTCCCAGCATGTTTCTACCAAAGCTTTGTCTAAGTTTCGCAAAACACTCTCCTAATAAGCAGATGTTTGGCTCTTCAGAAAGTCAACATGCAAAATGCCTTGAGCGTCCCATAACACTGATGCCATGATGTTGCCTTTGGTCTGCCCTCCTTTTCCTTTGACTGGACCACTGCCATCTCTTGGTAGCCATCGCTTTGATGACGCTTTGTCTTCAGGATCATATTGGCAAAGCCATGTTCCAAATTCCGGTTACAATTTGTCAAACAGGTGCCCCAGGATCGTGATCCCTCCTGTTGAAAATTTCCACTGATAGCTCTCGTCGTCACTGCGGCTGATCTGGGCACAATGATTTTCACAGCCACTGCAGGATTCATCTTCCACATCTTCTCATCTCTTCTTGAAACAAGCCATACCTCCGTAAAGAGTTGATTTCTTTGGGCTAGTGTCCTTAGAAGCTTTTCTTCAAACATCAATGATTTCTTCATTCTTCCACCCAAGCTTCACCGTCAATTGGATGTTTGCTCTTGCTGCAATTTTAGCGGAATTCAAGTTGCACTGATAGGAGGCCTTTTCAGTGGATGTCTCATCCTTCTTAGTGCCTCCAATGAGATCCAGTTCAGAAAGGTTGTAAGAAGTTAGTACATGTTTATTTTAGTGAAAACGAATTGAAATCCATGCATAGATTTCTCACCATGTACATTTTCTATGAACTTTCGGAAGACCCCCTGTACTGAATATTGCCCAAATCCTGGGAAAGAAGTGGATGCGGTCCACTTCCTGTCTTCAGTTTGCCCACAGTGGAGGAGTGCACAGAGCAGGGAAAGGCAGCCCCAGAGAGAGGCATGCCCTCCAGCATGCAGCAGACTGCTGGCCCAGTCCTGGCTCCATGGGTTGCTGTGTGGGCCCAGCAAGCTGACCAACCTCCCTGAACCTTAATTTAATCCTAGGTAGCCCAATTCCACTCGCTATTATAGGACTGCTGTGCAGGGACAGTCAATTAACTTAAGAAAAGGAACCTAGCTCCAAGGTTGGCAACCGGGAATTCCAGTTGATTCCATGGGCGGACCCCCTGAGGAATTCCCAAGCTGAAGTCTCGTGGAAGATGAGGTTCAGTGTGACTAGACTGAAGCACCAATCCAATGAAGGGGAAGTCCCACCCACTCTGCCCTCTGCCTGTATAAAGGTGAGGCGGGGCGGCCGCGCCACTCATTGAAGCCGCCAGTTGGGAGAGGAGCAGAGCCAGGCCGGTGCTCCCGAAGGCAGCAAGATGTTGCGAGCCACAGCTCCCTGCTGGTTCCCACCTGCATACCCAGAAGCTAAGAAGGTGGCCGAGGAGGCGGCCCACGAGGCAAGCCGCCATTTGGGAGAGGAGCAGAGCCAGGTCAGTGTTCCCGAAGGCAGCAAGATGTTGCGAGCCACAGCTCCCTGCTGGTTCCCACCTGCATGCCCAGAAGCCAAGAAGGTGGCCGAGGAGGCGGCCCTCGAGGCAAGCCGCCAGTTGGGAGAGGAGCAGAGCCAGGCCGGTGCTCCCGAAGGCAGCAAGATGTTGCGAGCCACAGCTCCCTGCTGGTTCCCACCTGCATACCCAGAAGCTAAGAAGGTGGCCGAGGAGGCGCCCCACGAGGCAAGCCGCCATTTGGGAGTGGAGCAGAGCCAGGTCGGTGTTCCCGAAGGCAGCAAGATGTTGCGAGCCACAGCTCCCTGCTGGTTCCCTCCTGCATACCCAGAAGCCAAGAAGGTGGCCGAAGAGGCGGCCCTCGAGGCTCCAGAATTCCCACTGCCCTCTCATCAGCCTGCCCAGAGCTTCGGGCTCTGCATGCCCCAGATGCACAACCAGGCCTCAGCACTCGTGGACATCCGGGCGGAGCCCCAGAATAGGGGTCCGGCGGTGCCCCCAGCGTGGCCCAAGATGGCGACGGAGGCGTGGTACTTCCCCGCGCAGAGGGGGTCGGCCTGCTGCTTGCCAGCCGCCCCAAGGCTGACAGAGAGGCCCTGTGGAGTCCGCATCTCAGCCCCCAGGGAGAGGAAGAGGATCGCCCACTTTCCCAGCCCCTGCTTGGTCGCAGGTCGCACCGATGCCAAGAGAACCCGGGTGGCCGGCAGCAGCCAACGCTCCAATGGCTCCAGGGTCGGCACACAGCCACGGAAGACTGGTCGCAACAGACGGGGGAGGGCATGCAAGACCTCCACCACACTCAGCTCTAAGCGAATCGTCCGTCGTCCATCCTTACCGACTTGGAAGAAACCCATTATCCTCCGAAGGTCTCGCTGCCAAGTCCCCACCGTCATCCGCCGAGGCTATCTCCAACTGTTCACCAAAGAGTGTCTCAAGTTCTGCGCCTCCAAGCAGGAGGCCGAGGAGAAGGCGCTGAACGAGGAGAAGGTGGCCTACGACTGCAGCCCCAAGAAGAACATGTACCTGAATGTGGTCCTGAACACCCTCAAGAGACTGAAGGGCCTGAGCCCCAGCTCCATGCCGGGCCTCAGCAGGGCCGCCCTGTACAGCCGCCTCCAGGAGTTCCTGCTCACCCAGGACCAGCTCAAGGAGAACGGCTACCCCTTCCCGCACCCCGAGCGGCCCGGAGGCGCCGTCCTCTTCACTGGCCAGGGGAAGGGGCCCGGCGACTCCTCCTGCAGGGTCTGCTGCCGTTGTGGCACCGACTACCTGGTGTCCTCCTCGGGCCGCTGTCTACGCGACCAGTTGTGTTATTATCACTGGGGGCGGGTCCGCTCCAGCCAAGTGGCTGGAGGCCGGGTTCGCCAGTACACCTGCTGTGCAGCTGCTCCTGGCTCAGTGGGCTGCCAGGTGGCAAAGCAGCACGTGCGGGACGGCCGCAAGGAGAGCCTCCATGGCTTCGTGAAGACCTTCAAGAAAGAGTTTTCCACAGACGCTTATCCAGGAATCTACGCCTTGGACTGTGAGATGTGCTACACCACGCATGGCCTGGAGCTGACCCGCGTCACCGTGGTGGACGCCGACATGCAAGTGGTGTACGACACCTTCGTCAAGCCCGACAACGAGATCGTGGACTACAACACCAGGTTTTCCGGAGTGACCGAGGCCGACGTCGCCAAGACGAGCGTCACGTTGCCCGAAGTCCAAGCCATCCTGCTGAGCTTTTTCAGCGCCCAAACCATCCTCATCGGGCACAGCCTGGAGAGCGATCTGCTGGCCCTCAAGCTGATCCACAGCACCGTGGTGGACACGGCCGTGCTCTTCCCGCACTACCTGGGTTTCCCCTACAAGCGTTCCCTCAGGAATCTCGCGGCCGACTACCTGGGACAGATCATCCAGGACAGCCAGGACGGCCACAACTCCAGCGAGGACGCAAACGCCTGCCTGCAGCTGGCGATGTGGAAGGTTCGACAGCGCGCCCAGATCCAGCCACGCCACCGGTCTGCCTCTCCCGCCGCCCTGGCCTGTCCTGAGCCCCAGGCCTCTTCCCAAACTGCCATCGATACCGAGAGCTAGCCCTGTCCACCTCGCCGCAAAGCGAAAGAAACTGGAGCAGCCGGCGGCAGGAGAGGGCCAAAAGCCAAGACTAACCCCGACCCCGGACTCCCAGTCCCCCGGAGTCCCTGCCGCGGGCCGTCGTCCCTGTCCCCATCCCTCTGCCCCTCCCAGACCTCTGTCCTTCCACCAATGGGCTCCCCGAGGCCCCAGCCGCCACTCCCAGTCCCCGGAGACCCTGCCGCCGCCCCTGGCGCCTGTGCCCATCCCTCTGCCCCTCCCAGACCACTGGCCTTCCACCACTAGCCTACCCCAGCCCACCTGAACTTCCCCGGCCTCTGACAACAAGGCCAGCCCCCAGGCCCACCAGCCTCCTGATCGTCTTCGTTCTTGGGCCTCTTCCCCTTCTGTGGGGCTGTCTGAACCTCCCCTCCCCCACCCGATTTTTCCCCCGCCCCCGGGGCAGGCGCAGAATAAATGTCTGTATGAAGTTAAAAATTAAAAATAAAAAAAAAGCTAAAAACAACTGAAAGTCCTTTGCTTTTGAATGTGCGCTTACCTGGTTTTCTCTAGAGGCACCACTGTGAGGTGGCTCAAGCGCTTAGGCTCTGGAGTTAGACATCTGGGTTCCCATTCCAATTCCACCACTGACTTGCTTTGTCATATTGGACGCATATCTTTTTTGCGCTTCTACTTCTTGATCTTTCAAGTGTCATCAGAAGATAATTAGACACCCACACAATAGCAATGGGAGATTTTAACACCCCACCGTCAACATGAAACAGATCAACGAGACAGAAATTTGAAAAGGATATCCAGGAACTGAACTTAGCTCTGCACCAAGCAGACCGAATAGACATCTACATTAACTCTCCACCCCAAATCAACAGAATATACATTCTTCTCAGCACCACATCACACTTATTCCAAAACTGACCACATAGTTGGAAGGAAAGCACTCCTCCGCAAATGCAAAAGAACAGAAATTACAACCAACTGTCTCTCAGACCCCAGGGCAGTCAAACTGGACCTCAGGATGAAGAAACTCACTCAAAACCGCTCAACTACACGGAAACGGAGCAATCTGCTCCTGAGTGACTACTGGGTACATAGCGAAATGAAGACAGAATAAAGATGTTCTTTGAAACCAATGAGAACAAAGACACAACATACCAGAATCTCTGGGATACATTGAAAGCAGTGTGTAGAGGGAAACATAGCATTAAATGCCCACAAGAGAAAGCAGGAAAGATCTAAAATGGACACCCTCACGTCCCAATTCAAAGAACCAGGGAAGCAAGAGCAAACACAATGTCTGAATCAGTCAGTCAACTTCCAACAGGGCTCCAAGAGAGAATGAACCACCATGCCTCTTTAAATCCACGTTTCTATTTGGAATCTTCAATGAGAGATGAGACACTAAGCAGCTAGTTTTGGTGGAATGGCTGATTTTGTCAATGTTTTCGGTGTGTGAGTGTGTGTGTGTGTGTATGTATAGATAACTAAATTAAACTGATAATCTGGATGCTTACATTTCCATTCATTTAATTTGTGTATGTGAGCCCACGCACACGTATATACACACACACTAACACTTCCAGAACACTGACTTAGTGAAGAACTGGATTTCCAGTGTGTCAGACAAATTTCAGAAAGCGCTGAAGAAGGGCATTTCTGATGGATTTCACCGTTCCTGGAATTTTACTTTCCTTTATAACTTAGAGTTCTTCTCTGGAGATTTAATAGATAAAAGTCTTTTGCAGTGTACGTTATTTCATTTTATTTTTATAATTTATTTAAATTGTCATTTTAAATTGACAAATAAAAATGATATATATTTATGGTGTACAACATGATGTTTCATATATGTATACATTGTGGAATGACACAAAAATCAAGCTAATTAACACATTCGTTTCCTCACCTACTGATTTTATGGTGATGAGAACATGTTTCAAATCTACTCTGATAGCACATTTCAAGTATACGGTACATAGTTACCACTGTAGTTGCCGTGCTGTTCAACATATCTCTAGAACTATTCGTATCTGAAATTTTGTATCATTAGACTAACATCTCCCAATCCCTCCCCGGCCCCTGCCTCGGGTAAGCAGCGTTCTGCTCTCTACGACTCTGAGTTCCACTTTTTTACATTGCACATAGAAGTGAGATCGCGCAGGATTTGGATTTCTGTGTTTGCTTTTTAAAACTTTGTGATGTATTGATGTATTTTTTCAGACAGTGTCGCAGTCTGTCACCAAGGCTGGAGTACAGTGACACAAACACGGCTCACCACGGCCTCCACCTCCCGGGGTCAAGAGATCCTCCCACTTCAGCCTCCTGAGTAGCTAGGACTACAGGCGTCCAACACCACACCTGGCTAATTTTTGTATTTTTTGTAGAGATGGTTGATCTCCAACTCCTGGGCTCAACTCTTCCTCCTCCCTTCTCCTCCCAAAGTCCTGGGATTAGAGGCCTGAGCCACTGTGTCTGGCCTTTGCTTTATTTCACACAGTAGAACATCCTCTAGGCTCATTCTTGTTGCTTAAGATAAGATTTCTTTCTTTTTCAAGGCTGAATAGGATTCTATTGGATATATGTACCTATATAGATAGATAGATAGATAGATAGACATTTATTATTATTGTTTTGGGGGGGATATGGTTTCGCTCGTGTTCCCCAGGCTGGAGTGCAGTGGCATGATTTCGGCTCACTACAACCTCTGCCTCCCAGGCTGAAGTGATTCTCCTGCCTCAGCTGAGATTAAGGGCATGTCCCATCATGTGCGGCCAATTTTGTGTTTCTAGGAGAGATGGGTTTTCACCATGTTGGCCAGGCTGGTCTCGAACTCCAACAATTCTACTTCAACTCTTTATTGGATACAAATATTTATGTGTGAGAAACAAGATTTTCAAGAGTGAAAGATTTAAAAACGACTTAATTGTACATCAGTAAGAGGCTGGCTAACTAAATCAGAGTACGTTCATCCTTACAGAAGAATACTATGCAGCTAGAACAAAACCAAATGGAGGAAACTCTTCCAAATGGTAACTTGGAATGATGTTCAAGACTTATTGTAAAATAAGTTTACAGTAAGGTGTAAGGTACCTTATGGCAAAATTCTCTCAGAAATGTGTGTGTGGATTTCAAGTCATCCCAGTCCTAGAACATTGTGCTCTTTAGAGATGCCATACCTGTCTTTCCCTTTGTAATATCAAAGCAGTAATATCTTCTCTGGAGGCTTGTTGGGGGAATTTAATGGAAGAAAGTTAAGGAGGTACCAGAACCATTGCTGTTTCCCCTCCATAGCCCTGCCACCCACTAAAGAAAGTTGGATGAGATTACTTAATGATTTCCCATTAAGTTGTAATTCCAAATATCATGATTACCATTTGAATGTACTTGGTATGGAGCTTCGTGAGTGTGTGCTTCGTTTATTATGCATCACGTTCAGCTCCTTGTTATTTGCCTCCTAGTTATCATAGTAAAACTCTACTCCTCTACTCCGAGGAGCCCCTACCATCCGTATCGTCACTTTCCGGCCCAGCACTCTTCATGCTCGTTCGTTTAAAGCATTCTACATTGTGTAAATGAATCTTGGAAGGCAAAAGCTACTGAATTTAGCGAGTTTGTGGAGGCGTTCCCACCGGTCAGCCAGGTGGAGTTCCACACAGCCGATGACTGCACAACTCCTATAAGGCAGCAATATGCTGCAAACCCAGACGGCCACTCTTCTCACCCCTCGTCCCTTTGCTGTTCTGGATAATGAGGTCAATAGTCACCTAGGCAACTGCAAAACTAACTGAAATGGAGAAAAGCCTTCCGGCTGGTGACTAGCCGAGGTCCACCTGGCCCCAATAAGCTGCTGAACAAGAAGGGCTGCCAGAAATTTCCCCCTAGGGAATTTGGTGGAGACGAAGACCTGCTCACTGGACAACGGTTCCTCCCAGGATACCCCCAAGCTGAAGAAGCGGGCTCTGAGCCACCCCCTTTCACCCTCCTTTTCCCCACCCTGGCCTGCTGAAGGTGCGCGTCAGGATGTGGACTACTGAGCCCTAAAGAAATAAGTCCTTCCACTTTGACCCCACGGAGGATTGCCTGTGCGGATCTTCAACGAGTCTACCAGTGTCTAGACACGGGAGAAGTTCTGTCTGGCACAGCAGCTCCCTGAAGGAAGACAAGAGTGAGGAGAAAGGAAACTCAAGTCTGACCATTCTGTCCTGGGAGACAAGAGGAGGATCTCATCTCTCATCTTTCCAAGCAAGGCAACGAGACTTTCTCTCATCTTTCCAAGCAAGGCAAGGAGACTTTTTCTCATGAGGAAACAAAAAGAAGTTGGAAGGAACGAAACCAGCCTGGAAGGTGAATTCCTAAGGATTGCCCATTGAAACTGACAAAATGGCCCTTGTTTGATGAGAGGAATGAGCAGAGCATTGATGTGGTCAAAAAGGACTCGAGTGAGACTTTCCCAGCATGTTTCTACCAAAGCTTTGTCTAAGTTTCGCAAAACACTCTCCTAATAAGCAGATGTTTGGCTCTTCAGAAAGTCAACATGCAAAATGCCTTGAGCGTCCCATAACACTGATGCCATGATGTTGCCTTTGGTCTGCCCTCCTTTTCCTTTGACTGGACCACTGCCATCTCTTGGTAGCCATCGCTTTGATGACGCTTGGTCTTCAGGATCATATTGGCAAAGCCATGTTCCAAATTCCGGTTACAATTTGTCAAAGAGATGCCCCAGGATCGTGATCCCTCCTGTTGAAAATTTCCACTGATAGCTCTCGTCGTCACTGCAGCTGAT
Source organism: Pongo pygmaeus (assembly GCF_028885625.2). NCBI lineage: Eukaryota > Metazoa > Chordata > Mammalia > Primates > Hominidae > Pongo > Pongo pygmaeus. The sequence goes on from NC_072380.2 coordinate 55,566,130, forward strand.
CTGGGCACAATGGTTTTCACAGCCACTGCAGGATTCATCTTCCACATCTTCTCATCTCTTCTTGAAACAAGCCATACCTCCGTAAAGAGTTGATTTCTTTGGGCTAGTGTCCTTAGAAGCTTTTCTTCAAACATCAATGATTTCTTCATTCTTCCACCCAAGCTTCACCGTCAATTGGATGTTTGCTCTTGCTGCAATTTTAGCGGAATTCAAGTTGCACTGATAGGAGGCCTTTTCAGTGGATGTCTCATCCTTCTTAGTGCCTCCAATGAGATCCAGTTCAGAAAGGTTGTAAGAAGTTAGTACATGTTTATTTTAGTGAAAACGAATTGAAATCCATGCATAGATTTCTCACCATGTACATTTTCTATGAACTTTCGGAAGACCCCCTGTACTGAATATTGCCCAAATCCTGGGAGAGAAGTGGATGCGGTCCACATCCTGTCTTCAGTTTGCCCACAGTGGAGGAGTGCACAGAGCAGGGAAAGGCAACCCCAGAGAGAGGCATGCCCTCCAGCATGCAGCAGACTTCTGGCCCAGTCCTGGCTCCATGGGTTGCTGTGTGGGCCCAGCAAGCTGACCAACCTCCCTGAACCTTAATTTAATCCTAGGTAGCCCAATTCCAGTCGCTATTATAGGACTGCTGTGCAGGGACAGTCAATTAACTTAAGAAAAGGAACCTAGCTCCAAGGTTGGCAACCGGGAATTCCAGTTGATTCCATGGGCGGACCCCCTGAGGAATTCCCAAGCTGAAGTCTCGTGGAAGATGAGGTTCAGTGTGACTAGACTGAAGCACCAATCCAATGAAGGGGAGGTCCCACCCACTCTGCCCTGTGCCTGTATAAAGGTGAGGCGGGGCGGCCGCGCCACTCATTGAAGCCACCAGTTGGGAGAGGAGCAGAGCCAGGCCGGTGCTCCCGAAGGCAGCAACAGGTTGCGACCCACAGCTCCCTGCTGGTTCCCACCTGCATACACAGAAGCTAAGAAGGTGGCCGAGGAGGCGGCCCAAGAGGCAAGTCGCCATTTGGGAGAGGAGCAGAGCCAGGTCGGTGCTCCCGAAGGCAGCAAGATGTTGCGAGCCACAGCTCCCTGCTGGTTCCCACCTGCATGCCCAGAAGCCAAGAGGGTGGCCGAGGAGGCGCCCCACGAGGCAAGCCGCCATTTGGGAGAGGAGCAGAGCCAGGCCGGTGCTCCCGAAGGCAGCAAGATGTTGCGAGCCACAGCTCCCTGCTGGTTCCCTCCTGCATACCCAGAAGCTAAGAAGGTGGCCGAGGAGGCGGCCCTCGAGGCTCCAGAATTCCCACTGCCCTCTCATCAGCCTGCCCAGAGCTTCGGGCTCTGCGTGCCCCAGATGCACAACCAGGCCTCAGCACTCGTGGACATCCGGGCGGAGCCCCAGAATAGGGGTCCGGCGGTGCCCCCAGCGTGGCCCAAGATGGCGACGGAGGCGTGGTACTTCCCCGCGCAGAGGGGGTCGGCCTGCTGCTTGCCGGCCGCCCCAAGGCTGACAGAGAGGCCCTGTGGAGTCCGCATCTCAGCCCCCAGGGAGAGGAAGAGGATCGCCCACTTTCCCAGCCCCTGCTTGGTCGCAGGTCGCACCGATGCCAAGAGAACCCGGGTGGCCGGCAGCAGCCAACGCTCCAATGGCTCCAGGGTCGGCACACAGCCACGGAAGACTGGTCGCAACAGACGGGGGAGGGCATGCAAGACCTCCACCACACTCAGCTCTAAGCGAATCGTCCGTCGTCCATCCTTACCGACTTGGAAGAAACCCATTATCCTCCGAAGGTCTGGCTGCCAAGTCCCCACCGTCATCCGCCGAGGCTATCTCCAACTGTTCACCAAAGAGTGTCTCAAGTTCTGCGCCTCCAAGCAGGAGGCCGAGGAGAAGGCGCTGAACGAGGAGAAGGTGGCCTACGACTGCAGCCCCAACAAGAACATGTACCTGAATGTGGTCCTGAACACCCTCAAGAGACTGAAGGGCCTGAGCCCCAGCTCCATGCCGGGCCTCAGCAGGGCCGCCCTGTACAGCCGCCTCCAGGAGTTCCTGCTCACCCAGGACCAGCTCAAGGAGAACGGCTACCCCTTCCCGCACCCCGAGCGGCCCGGAGGCGCCGTCCTCTTCACTGGCCAGGGGAAGGGGCCCGGCGACTCCTCCTGCAGGGTCTGCTGCCGTTGTGGCACCGACTACCTGGTGCCCTCCTCGGGCCGCTGTCTACGCGACCAGTTGTGTTATTATCACTGGGGGCGGGTCCGCTCCAGCCAAGTGGCTGCAGGCCGGGTTAGCCAGTACACCTGCTGTGCAGCTGCTCCTGGCTCAGTGGGCTGCCAGGTGGCAAAGCAGCACGTGCGGGACGGCCGCAAGGAGAGCCTCCATGGCTTCGTGAAGACCTTCAAGAAAGAGTTTTCCACAGACGCTTATCCAGGAATCTACGCCTTGGACTGTGAGATGTGCTACACCACGCATGGCCTGGAGCTGACCCGCGTCACCGTGGTGGACGCCGACATGCAAGTGGTGTACGACACCTTCGTCAAGCCCGACAACGAGATCGTGGACTACAACACCAGGTTTTCCGGAGTGACCGAGGCCGACGTCGCCAAGACGAGCGTCACGTTGCCCGAAGTCCAAGCCATCCTGCTGAGCTTTTTCAGCGCCCAAACCATCCTCATCGGGCACAGCCTGGAGAGCGATCTGCTGGCCCTCAAGCTGATCCACAGCACCGTGGTGGACACGGCCGTGCTCTTCCCGCACTACCTGGGTTTCCCCTACAAGCGTTCCCTCAGGAATCTCGCGGCCGACTACCTGGGACAGATCATCCAGGACAGCCAGGACGGCCACAACTCCAGCGAGGACGCAAACGCCTGCCTGCAGCTGGCGATGTGGAAGGTTCGACAGCGCGCCCAGATCCAGCCACGCCACCGGTCCGCCTCTCCCGCCGCCCTGGCCTGTCCTGAGCCCCAGGCCTCTTCCCAAACTGCCATCGATCCCGAGAGCTAGCCCTGTCCACCTCGCCGCAAAGCGAAAGAAACTGGAGCAGCCGGCGGCAGGAGAGGGCCAAAAGCCAAGACTAACCCCGACCCCGGACTCCCAGTCCCCCGGAGTCCCTGCCGCGGGCCGTCGTCCCTGTCCCCATCCCTCTGCCCCTCCCAGACCTCTGTCCTTCCACCAATGGGCTCCCCGAGGCCCCAGCCGCCACTCCCAGTCCCCGGAGACCCTGCCGCCGCCCCTGGCGCCTGTGCCCATCCCTCTGCCCCTCCCAGACCTCTGGCCTTCCACCACTAGCCTCCCCCAGCCCAGCTGGACTTCACCGGCCTCTGACAACAAGGCCAGCCCCCAGGCCCACCAGCCTCCTGATCGTCTTCGTTCTTGGGCCTCTTCCCCTTCTGTGGGGCTGTCTGAACCTCCCCTCCCCCACCCGATTTTTCCCCCGCCCCCGGGGCAGGCGCAGAATAAATGTCTGTATGAAGTTAAAAATTAAAAATAAAAAAAAAGCTAAAAACAACGGAAAGTGCTTTGCTTTTGAATGTGCGCTTACCTGGTTTTCTCTAGAGGCACCACTGTGAGGTGGCTCAAGCGCTTAGGCTCTGGAGTTAGACATCTGGGTTCCCATTCCAATTCCACCACTTACTAGCTTTGTCATATTGGACGCATAACTTTTTTGCGCTTCTACTTCTTGATCTTTCAAGTGTCATCAGAAGATAATTAGACACCCACACAATAGCAATGGGAGATTTTAACACCCCACCGTCAACATGAAACAGATCAACGAGACAGAAAGTTGAAAAGGATATCCAGGAACTGAACTTAGCTCTGCACCAAGCAGACCGAATAGACATCTACATTAACTCTCCACCCCAAATCAACAGAATATACATTCTTCTCAGCACCACATCACACTTATTCCAAAACTGACCACATAGTTGGAAGGAAAGCACTCCTCCGCAAATGCAAAAGAACAGAAATTACAACCAACTGTCTCTCAGACCACAGGGCAGTCAAACTGGACCTCAGGATGAAGAAACTCACTCAAAACCGCTCAACTACACGGAAACGGAGCAATCTGCTCCTGAGTGACTACTGGGTACATAGCGAAATGAAGACAGAATAAAGATGTTCTTTGAAACCAATGAGAACAAAGACACAACATACCAGAATCTCTGGGATACATTGAAAGCAGTGTGTAGAGGGAAACATAGCATTAAATGCCCACAAGAGAAAGCAGGAAAGATCTAAAATGGACACCCTCACGTCCCAATTCAAAGAACCAGGGAAGCAAGAGCAAACACAATGTCTGAATCAGTCAGTCAGTCAACTTCCAACAGGGCTCCAAGAGAGAATGAACCACCATGCCTCTTTAAATCCACGTTTCTATTTGGAATCTTCAATGAGAGATGAGACACTAAGCAGCTAGTTTTGGTGGAATGGCTGATTTTGTCAATGTTTTCGGTGTGTGAGTGTGTGTGTGTGTGTATGTATAGATAACTAAATTAAACTGATAATTTGGATGCTTACATTTCCATTCATTTAATTTGTGTATGTGAGCCCACGCACACGTATATACACACACACTAACACTTCCAGAACACTGACTTAGTGAAGAACTGGATTTCCAGTGTGTCAGACAAATTTCAGAAAGCGCTGAAGAAGGGCATTTCTGATGGATTTCACCGTTCCTGGAATTTTACTTTCCTTTATAACTTAGAGTTCTTCTCTGGAGATTTAATAGATAAAAGTCTTTTGCAGTGTACGTTATTTCATTTTATTTTTAGAATTTATTTAAATTGTCATTTTAAATTGACAAATGAAAATGATATATATTTATGGTGTACAACACGATGTTTCATATATGTATACATTGTGGAATGACACAAAAATCAAGCTAATTAACACATTCGTTTCCTCACCTACTGATTTTATGGTGATGAGAACATGTTTCAAATCTACTCTGATAGCACATTTCAAGTATACGGTACATAGTTACCCACTGTAGTTGCCGTGCTGTTCAACATATCTCTAGAACTATTCGTATCTGAAATTTTGTATCATTAGACTAACATCTCCCAATCCCTCCCCGGCCCCTGCCTCGGGTAAGCAGCGTTCTGCTCTCTACGACTCTGAGTTCCACTTTTTTACATTGCACATAGAAGTGAGATCGCGCAGGATTTGGATTTCTGTGTTTGCTTTTTAAAACTTTGTGATGTATTGATGTATTTTTTCAGACAGTGTCGCAGTCTGTCACCAAGGCTGGAGTACAGTGACACAAACACGGCTCACCACGGCCTCCACCTCCCGGGGTCAAGAGATCCTCCCACTTCAGCCTCCTGAGTAGCTAGGACTACAGGCGTCCAACACCACACCTGGCTAATTTTTGTATTTTTTGTAGAGATGGTTGATCTCCAACTCCTGGGCTCAACTCTTCCTCCTCCCTTCTCCTCCCAAAGTCCTGGGATTAGAGGCCTGAGCCACTGTGTCTGGCCTTTGCTTTATTTCACACAGTAGAACATCCTCTAGGCTCATTCTTGTTGCTTAAGATAAGATTTCTTTCTTTTTCAAGGCTGAATAGGATTCTATTGGATATATGTACCTATATAGATAGATAGATAGATAGATATACATTTATTATTATTGTTTTGGGGGGGATATGGTTTCGCTCGTGTTCCCCAGGCTGGAGTGCAGTGGCATGATTTCGGCTCACTACAACCTCTGCCTCCCAGGCTGAAGTGATTCTCCTGCCTCAGCTGAGATTAAGGGCATGTCCCATCATGTGCGGCCAATTTTGTGTTTCTAGGAGAGATGGGTTTTCACCATGTTGGCCAGGCTGGTCTCGAACTCCAACAATTCTACTTCAACTCTTTATTGGATACAAATATTTATGTGTGAGAAACAAGATTTTCAAGAGTGAAAGATTTAAAAACGACTTAATTGTACATCAGTAAGAGGCTGGCTAACTAAATCAGAGTACGTTCATCCTTACAGAAGAATACTATGCAGCTAGAACAAAACCAAATGGAGGAAACTCTTCCAAATGGTAACTTGGAATGATGTTCAAGACTTATTGTAAAATAAGTTTACAGTAAGGTGTAAGGTACCTTATGGCAAAATTCTCTCAGAAATGTGTGTGTGCATTTCAAGTCATCCCAGTCCTAGAACATTGTGCTCTTTAGAGATGCCATACCTGTCTTTCCCTTTGTAATATCAAAGCAGTAATATCTTCTCTGGAGGCTTGTTGGGGGAATTTAATGGAAGAAAGTTAAGGAGGTACCAGAACCATTGCTGTTTCCCCTCCATAGCCCTGCCACCCACTAAAGAAAGTTGGATGAGATTACTTAATGATTTCCCATTAAGTTGTAATTCCAAATATCATGATTACCATTTGAATGTACTTGGTATGGAGCTTCGTGAGTGTGTGCTTCGTTTATTATGCATCACGTTCAGCTCCTTGTTATTTGCCTCCTAGTTATCATAGTAAAACTCTACTCCTCTACTCCGAGGAGCCCCTACCATCCGTATCGTCACTTTCCGGCCCAGCACTCTTCATGCTCGTTCGTTTAAAGCATTCTACATTGTGTAAATGAATCTTGGAAGGCAAAAGCTACTGAATTTAGCGAGTTTGTGGAGGCGTTCCCACCGGTCAGCCAGGTGGAGTTCCACACAGCCGATGACTGCACAACTCCTATAAGGCAGCAATATGCTGCAAACCCAGACGGCCACTCTTCTCACCCCTCGTCCCTTTGCTGTTCTGGATAATGAGGTCAATAGTCACCTAGGCAACTGCAAAACTAACTGAAATGGAGAAAAGCCTTCCGGCTGGTGACTAGCCGAGGTCCACCTGGCCCCAATAAGCTGCTGAACAAGAAGGGCTGCCAGAAATTTCCCCCTAGGGAATTTGGTGGAGACGAAGACCTGCTCACTGGACAACGGTTCCTCCCAGGATACCCCCAAGCTGAAGAAGCGGGCTCTGAGCCACCCCCTTTCACCCTCCTTTTCCCCACCCTGGCCTGCTGAAGGTGCGCGTCAGGATGTGGACTACTGAGCCCTAAAGAAATAAGTCCTTCCACTTTGACCCCACGGAGGATTGCCTGTGCGGATCTTCAACGAGTCTACCAGTGTCTAGACACGGGAGAAGTTCTGTCTGGCACAGCAGCTCCCTGAAGGAAGACAAGAGTGAGGAGAAAGGAAACTCAAGTCTGACCATTCTGTCCTGGGAGACAAGAGGAGGATCTCATCTCTCATCTTTCCAAGCAAGGCAACGAGACTTTCTCTCATCTTTCCAAGCAAGGCAAGGAGACTTTTTCTCATGAGGAAACAAAAAGAAGTTGGAAGGAACGAAACCAGCCTGGAAGGTGAATTCCTAAGGATTGCCCATTGAAACTGACAAAATGGCCCTTGTTTGATGAGAGGAATGAGCAGAGCATTGATGTGGTCAAAAAGGACTCGAGTGAGACTTTCCCAGCATGTTTCTACCAAAGCTTTGTCTAAGTTTCGCAAAACACTCTCCTAATAAGCAGATGTTTGGCTCTTCAGAAAGTCAACATGCAAAATGCCTTGAGCGTCCCATAACACTGATGCCATGATGTTGCCTTTGGTCTGCCCTCCTTTTCCTTTGACTGGACCACTGCCATCTCTTGGTAGCCATCGCTTTGATGACGCTTGGTCTTCAGGATCATATTGGCAAAGCCATGTTCCAAATTCCGGTTACAATTTGTCAAAGAGATGCCCCAGGATCGTGATCCCTCCTGTTGAAAATTTCCACTGATAGCTCTCGTCGTCACTGCAGCTGATCTGGGCACAATGGTTTTCACAGCCACTGCAGGATTCATCTTCCACATCTTCTCATCTCTTCTTGAAACAAGCCATACCTCCGTAAAGAGTTGATTTCTTTGGGCTAGTGTCCTTAGAAGCTTTTCTTCAAACATCAATGATTTCTTCATTCTTCCACCCAAGCTTCACCGTCAATTGGATGTTTGCTCTTGCTGCAATTTTAGCGGAATTCAAGTTGCACTGATAGGAGGCCTTTTCAGTGGATGTCTCATCCTTCTTAGTGCCTCCAATGAGATCCAGTTCAGAAAGGTTGTAAGAAGTTAGTACATGTTTATTTTAGTGAAAACGAATTGAAATCCATGCATAGATTTCTCACCATGTACATTTTCTATGAACTTTCGGAAGACCCCCTGTACTGAATATTGCCCAAATCCTGGGAGAGAAGTGGATGCGGTCCACATCCTGTCTTCAGTTTGCCCACAGTGGAGGAGTGCACAGAGCAGGGAAAGGCAACCCCAGAGAGAGGCATGCCCTCCAGCATGCAGCAGACTTCTGGCCCAGTCCTGGCTCCATGGGTTGCTGTGTGGGCCCAGCAAGCTGACCAACCTCCCTGAACCTTAATTTAATCCTAGGTAGCCCAATTCCAGTCGCTATTATAGGACTGCTGTGCAGGGACAGTCAATTAACTTAAGAAAAGGAACCTAGCTCCAAGGTTGGCAACCGGGAATTCCAGTTGATTCCATGGGCGGACCCCCTGAGGAATTCCCAAGCTGAAGTCTCGTGGAAGATGAGGTTCAGTGTGACTAGACTGAAGCACCAATCCAATGAAGGGGAGGTCCCACCCACTCTGCCCTGTGCCTGTATAAAGGTGAGGCGGGGCGGCCGCGCCACTCATTGAAGCCACCAGTTGGGAGAGGAGCAGAGCCAGGCCGGTGCTCCCGAAGGCAGCAACAGGTTGCGACCCACAGCTCCCTGCTGGTTCCCACCTGCATACACAGAAGCTAAGAAGGTGGCCGAGGAGGCGGCCCAAGAGGCAAGTCGCCATTTGGGAGAGGAGCAGAGCCAGGTCGGTGCTCCCGAAGGCAGCAAGATGTTGCGAGCCACAGCTCCCTGCTGGTTCCCACCTGCATGCCCAGAAGCCAAGAGGGTGGCCGAGGAGGCGCCCCACGAGGCAAGCCGCCATTTGGGAGAGGAGCAGAGCCAGGCCGGTGCTCCCGAAGGCAGCAAGATGTTGCGAGCCACAGCTCCCTGCTGGTTCCCTCCTGCATACCCAGAAGCTAAGAAGGTGGCCGAGGAGGCGGCCCTCGAGGCTCCAGAATTCCCACTGCCCTCTCATCAGCCTGCCCAGAGCTTCGGGCTCTGCGTGCCCCAGATGCACAACCAGGCCTCAGCACTCGTGGACATCCGGGCGGAGCCCCAGAATAGGGGTCCGGCGGTGCCCCCAGCGTGGCCCAAGATGGCGACGGAGGCGTGGTACTTCCCCGCGCAGAGGGGGTCGGCCTGCTGCTTGCCGGCCGCCCCAAGGCTGACAGAGAGGCCCTGTGGAGTCCGCATCTCAGCCCCCAGGGAGAGGAAGAGGATCGCCCACTTTCCCAGCCCCTGCTTGGTCGCAGGTCGCACCGATGCCAAGAGAACCCGGGTGGCCGGCAGCAGCCAACGCTCCAATGGCTCCAGGGTCGGCACACAGCCACGGAAGACTGGTCGCAACAGACGGGGGAGGGCATGCAAGACCTCCACCACACTCAGCTCTAAGCGAATCGTCCGTCGTCCATCCTTACCGACTTGGAAGAAACCCATTATCCTCCGAAGGTCTGGCTGCCAAGTCCCCACCGTCATCCGCCGAGGCTATCTCCAACTGTTCACCAAAGAGTGTCTCAAGTTCTGCGCCTCCAAGCAGGAGGCCGAGGAGAAGGCGCTGAACGAGGAGAAGGTGGCCTACGACTGCAGCCCCAACAAGAACATGTACCTGAATGTGGTCCTGAACACCCTCAAGAGACTGAAGGGCCTGAGCCCCAGCTCCATGCCGGGCCTCAGCAGGGCCGCCCTGTACAGCCGCCTCCAGGAGTTCCTGCTCACCCAGGACCAGCTCAAGGAGAACGGCTACCCCTTCCCGCACCCCGAGCGGCCCGGAGGCGCCGTCCTCTTCACTGGCCAGGGGAAGGGGCCCGGCGACTCCTCCTGCAGGGTCTGCTGCCGTTGTGGCACCGACTACCTGGTGCCCTCCTCGGGCCGCTGTCTACGCGACCAGTTGTGTTATTATCACTGGGGGCGGGTCCGCTCCAGCCAAGTGGCTGCAGGCCGGGTTAGCCAGTACACCTGCTGTGCAGCTGCTCCTGGCTCAGTGGGCTGCCAGGTGGCAAAGCAGCACGTGCGGGACGGCCGCAAGGAGAGCCTCCATGGCTTCGTGAAGACCTTCAAGAAAGAGTTTTCCACAGACGCTTATCCAGGAATCTACGCCTTGGACTGTGAGATGTGCTACACCACGCATGGCCTGGAGCTGACCCGCGTCACCGTGGTGGACGCCGACATGCAAGTGGTGTACGACACCTTCGTCAAGCCCGACAACGAGATCGTGGACTACAACACCAGGTTTTCCGGAGTGACCGAGGCCGACGTCGCCAAGACGAGCGTCACGTTGCCCGAAGTCCAAGCCATCCTGCTGAGCTTTTTCAGCGCCCAAACCATCCTCATCGGGCACAGCCTGGAGAGCGATCTGCTGGCCCTCAAGCTGATCCACAGCACCGTGGTGGACACGGCCGTGCTCTTCCCGCACTACCTGGGTTTCCCCTACAAGCGTTCCCTCAGGAATCTCGCGGCCGACTACCTGGGACAGATCATCCAGGACAGCCAGGACGGCCACAACTCCAGCGAGGACGCAAACGCCTGCCTGCAGCTGGCGATGTGGAAGGTTCGACAGCGCGCCCAGATCCAGCCACGCCACCGGTCCGCCTCTCCCGCCGCCCTGGCCTGTCCTGAGCCCCAGGCCTCTTCCCAAACTGACATCGATCCCGAGAGCTAGCCCTGTCCACCTCGCCGCAAAGCGAAAGAAACTGGAGCAGCCGGCGGCAGGAGAGGGCCAAAAGCCAAGACTAACCCCGACCCCGGACTCCCAGTCCCCCGGAGTCCCTGCCGCGGGCCGTCGTCCCTGTCCCCATCCCTCTGCCCCTCCCAGACCTCTGTCCTTCCACCAATGGGCTCCCCGAGGCCCCAGCCGCCACTCCCAGTCCCCGGAGACCCTGCCGCCGCCCCTGGCGCCTGTGCCCATCCCTCTGCCCCTCCCAGACCTCTGGCCTTCCACCACTAGCCTCCCCCAGCCCACCTGGACTTCCCCGGCCTCTGACAACAAGGCCAGCCCCCAGGCCCACCAGCCTCCTGATCGTCTTCGTTCTTGGGCCTCTTCCCCTTCTGTGGGGCTGTCTGAACCTCCCCTCCCCCACCCGATTTTTCCCCCGCCCCCGGGGCAGGCGCAGAATAAATGTCTGTATGAAGTTAAAAATTAAAAATAAAAAAAAAGCTAAAAACAACTGAAAGTGCTTTGCTTTTGAATGTGCGCTTACTGGTTTTCTCTAGAGGCACCACTGTGAGGTGGCTCAAGCGCTTAGGCTCTGGAGTTAGACATCTGGGTTCCCATTCCAATTCCACCACTTACTAGCTTTGTCATATTGGACGCATAACTTTTTTGCGCTTCTACTTCTTGATCTTTCAAGTGTCATCAGAAGATAATTAGACACCCACACAATAGCAATGGGAGATTTTAACACCCCACCGTCAACATGAAACAGATCAACGAGACAGAAAGTTGAAAAGGATATCCAGGAACTGAACTTAGCTCTGCACCAAGCAGACCGAATAGACATCTACATTAACTCTCCACCCCAAATCAACAGAATATACATTCTTCTCAGCACCACATCACACTTATTCCAAAACTGACCACATAGTTGGAAGGAAAGCACTCCTCCGCAAATGCAAAAGAACAGAAATTACAACCAACTGTCTCTCAGACCCCAGGGCAGTCAAACTGGACCTCAGGATGAAGAAACTCACTCAAAACCGCTCAACTACACGGAAACGGAGCAATCTGCTCCTGAGTGACTACTGGGTACATAGCGAAATGAAGACAGAATAAAGATGTTCTTTGAAACCAATGAGAACAAAGACACAACATACCAGAATCTCTGGGATACATTGAAAGCAGTGTGTAGAGGGAAACATAGCATTAAATGCCCACAAGAGAAAGCAGGAAAGATCTAAAATGGACACCCTCACGTCCCAATTCAAAGAACCAGGGAAGCAAGAGCAAACACAATGTCTGAATCAGTCAGTCAACTTCCAAAAGGACTCCAAGAGAGAATGAACCACCATGCCTCTTTAAATCCACGTTTCTATTTGGAATCTTCAATGAGAGATGAGACACTAAGCAGCTAGTTTTGGTGGAATGGCTGATTTTGTCAATGTTTTCGGTGTGTGAGTGTGTGTGTGTGTGTATGTATAGATAACTAAATTAAACTGATAATCTGGATGCTTACATTTCCATTCATTCAATTTGTGTATGTGAGCCCACTCACACATATATACACACACACTAACACTTCCAGAACACTGACTTAGTGAAGAACTGGATTTCCAGTGTGTCAGACAAATTTCAGAAAGCGCTGAAGAAGGGCATTTCTGATGGATTTCACCGTTCCTGGAATTTTACTTTCCTTTATAACTTAGAGTTCTTCTCTGGAGATTTAATAGATAAAAGTCTTTTGCAGTGTACGTTATTTCATTTTATTTTTATAATTTATTTAAATTGTCATTTTAAATTGACAAATAAAAATGATATATATTTATGGTGTACAACATGATGTTTCATATATGTATACATTGTGGAATGACACAAAAATCAAGCTAATTAACACATTCGTTTCCTCACCTACTGATTTTATGGTGATGAGAACATGTTTCAAATCTACTCTGATAGCACATTTCAAGTATACGGTACATAGTTACCACTGTAGTTGCCGTGCTGTTCAACATATCTCTAGAACTATTCGTATCTGAAATTTTGTATCATTAGACTAACATCTCCCAATCCCTCCCCGGCCCCTGCCTCGGGTAAGCAGCGTTCTGCTCTCTACGACTCTGAGTTCCACTTTTTTACATTGCACATAGAAGTGAGATCGCGCAGGATTTGGATTTCTGTGTTTGCTTTTTAAAACTTTGTGATGTATTGATGTATTTTTTCAGACAGTGTCGCAGTCTGTCACCAAGGCTGGAGTACAGTGACACAAACACGGCTCACCACGGCCTCCACCTCCCGGGGTCAAGAGATCCTCCCACTTCAGCCTCCTGAGTAGCTAGGACTACAGGCGTCCAACACCACACCTGGCTAATTTTTGTATTTTTTGTAGAGATGGTTGATCTCCAACTCCTGGGCTCAACTCTTCCTCCTCCCTTCTCCTCCCAAAGTCCTGGGATTAGAGGCCTGAGCCACTGTGTCTGGCCTTTGCTTTATTTCACACAGTAGAACATCCTCTAGGCTCATTCTTGTTGCTTAAGATAAGATTTCTTTCTTTTTCAAGGCTGAATAGGATTCTATTGGATATATGTACCTATATAGATAGATAGATAGATAGATATACATTTATTATTATTGTTTTGGGGGGGATATGGTTTCGCTCGTGTTCCCCAGGCTGGAGTGCAGTGGCATGATTTCGGCTCACTACAACCTCTGCCTCCCAGGCTGAAGTGATTCTCCTGCCTCAGCTGAGATTAAGGGCATGTCCCATCATGTGCGGCCAATTTTGTGTTTCTAGGAGAGATGGGTTTTCACCATGTTGGCCAGGCTGGTCTCGAACTCCAACAATTCTACTTCAACTCTTTATTGGATACAAATATTTATGTGTGAGAAACAAGATTTTCAAGAGTGAAAGATTTAAAAACGACTTAATTGTACATCAGTAAGAGGCTGGCTAACTAAATCAGAGTACGTTCATCCTTACAGAAGAATACTATGCAGCTAGAACAAAACCAAATGGAGGAAACTCTTCCAAATGGTAACTTGGAATGATGTTCAAGACTTATTGTAAAATAAGTTTACAGTAAGGTGTAAGGTACCTTATGGCAAAATTCTCTCAGAAATGTGTGTGTGGATTTCAAGTCATCCCAGTCCTAGAACATTGTGCTCTTTAGAGATGCCATACCTGTCTTTCCCTTTGTAATATCAAAGCAGTAATATCTTCTCTGGAGGCTTGTTGGGGGAATTTAATGGAAGAAAGTTAAGGAGGTACCAGAACCATTGCTGTTTCCCCTCCATAGCCCTGCCACCCACTAAAGAAAGTTGGATGAGATTACTTAATGATTTCCCATTAAGTTGTAATTCCAAATATCATGATTACCATTTGAATGTACTTGGTATGGAGCTTCGTGAGTGTGTGCTTCGTTTATTATGCATCACGTTCAGCTCCTTGTTATTTGCCTCCTAGTTATCATAGTAAAACTCTACTCCTCTACTCCGAGGAGCCCCTACCATCCGTATCGTCACTTTCCGGCCCAGCACTCTTCATGCTCGTTCGTTTAAAGCATTCTACATTGTGTAAATGAATCTTGGAAGGCAAAAGCTACTGAATTTAGCGAGTTTGTGGAGGCGTTCCCACCGGTCAGCCAGGTGGAGTTCCACACAGCCGATGACTGCACAACTCCTATAAGGCAGCAATATGCTGCAAACCCAGACGGCCACTCTTCTCACCCCTCGTCCCTTTGCTGTTCTGGATAATGAGGTCAATAGTCACCTAGGCAACTGCAAAACTAACTGAAATGGAGAAAAGCCTTCCGGCTGGTGACTAGCCGAGGTCCACCTGGCCCCAATAAGCTGCTGAACAAGAAGGGCTGCCAGAAATTTCCCCCTAGGGAATTTGGTGGAGACGAAGACCTGCTCACTGGACAACGGTTCCTCCCAGGATACCCCCAAGCTGAAGAAGCGGGCTCTGAGCCACCCCCTTTCACCCTCCTTTTCCCCACCCTGGCCTGCTGAAGGTGCGCGTCAGGATGTGGACTACTGAGCCCTAAAGAAATAAGTCCTTCCACTTTGACCCCACGGAGGATTGCCTGTGCGGATCTTCAACGAGTCTACCAGTGTCTAGACACGGGAGAAGTTCTGTCTGGCACAGCAGCTCCCTGAAGGAAGACAAGAGTGAGGAGAAAGGAAACTCAAGTCTGACCATTCTGTCCTGGGAGACAAGAGGAGGATCTCATCTCTCATCTTTCCAAGCAAGGCAACGAGACTTTCTCTCATCTTTCCAAGCAAGGCAAGGAGACTTTTTCTCATGAGGAAACAAAAAGAAGTTGGAAGGAACGAAACCAGCCTGGAAGGTGAATTCCTAAGGATTGCCCATTGAAACTGACAAAATGGCCCTTGTTTGATGAGAGGAATGAGCAGAGCATTGATGTGGTCAAAAAGGACTCGAGTGAGACTTTCCCAGCATGTTTCTACCAAAGCTTTGTCTAAGTTTCGCAAAACACTCTCCTAATAAGCAGATGTTTGGCTCTTCAGAAAGTCAACATGCAAAATGCCTTGAGCGTCCCATAACACTGATGCCATGATGTTGCCTTTGGTCTGCCCTCCTTTTCCTTTGACTGGACCACTGCCATCTCTTGGTAGCCATCGCTTTGATGACGCTTGGTCTTCAGGATCATATTGGCAAAGCCATGTTCCAAATTCCGGTTACAATTTGTCAAAGAGATGCCCCAGGATCGTGATCCCTCCTGTTGAAAATTTCCACTGATAGCTCTCGTCGTCACTGCAGCTGATCTGGGCACAATGGTTTTCACAGCCACTGCAGGATTCATCTTCCACATCTTCTCATCTCTTCTTGAAACAAGCCATACCTCCGTAAAGAGTTGATTTCTTTGGGCTAGTGTCCTTAGAAGCTTTTCTTCAAACATCAATGATTTCTTCATTCTTCCACCCAAGCTTCACCGTCAATTGGATGTTTGCTCTTGCTGCAATTTTAGCGGAATTCAAGTTGCACTGATAGGAGGCCTTTTCAGTGGATGTCTCATCCTTCTTAGTGCCTCCAATGAGATCCAGTTCAGAAAGGTTGTAAGAAGTTAGTACATGTTTATTTTAGTGAAAACGAATTGAAATCCATGCATAGATTTCTCACCATGTACATTTTCTATGAACTTTCGGAAGACCCCCTGTACTGAATATTGCCCAAATCCTGGGAGAGAAGTGGATGCGGTCCACATCCTGTCTTCAGTTTGCCCACAGTGGAGGAGTGCACAGAGCAGGGAAAGGCAACCCCAGAGAGAGGCATGCCCTCCAGCATGCAGCAGACTTCTGGCCCAGTCCTGGCTCCATGGGTTGCTGTGTGGGCCCAGCAAGCTGACCAACCTCCCTGAACCTTAATTTAATCCTAGGTAGCCCAATTCCAGTCGCTATTATAGGACTGCTGTGCAGGGACAGTCAATTAACTTAAGAAAAGGAACCTAGCTCCAAGGTTGGCAACCGGGAATTCCAGTTGATTCCATGGGCGGACCCCCTGAGGAATTCCCAAGCTGAAGTCTCGTGGAAGATGAGGTTCAGTGTGACTAGACTGAAGCACCAATCCAATGAAGGGGAGGTCCCACCCACTCTGCCCTGTGCCTGTATAAAGGTGAGGCGGGGCGGCCGCGCCACTCATTGAAGCCACCAGTTGGGAGAGGAGCAGAGCCAGGCCGGTGCTCCCGAAGGCAGCAACAGGTTGCGACCCACAGCTCCCTGCTGGTTCCCACCTGCATACACAGAAGCTAAGAAGGTGGCCGAGGAGGCGGCCCAAGAGGCAAGTCGCCATTTGGGAGAGGAGCAGAGCCAGGTCGGTGCTCCCGAAGGCAGCAAGATGTTGCGAGCCACAGCTCCCTGCTGGTTCCCACCTGCATGCCCAGAAGCCAAGAGGGTGGCCGAGGAGGCGCCCCACGAGGCAAGCCGCCATTTGGGAGAGGAGCAGAGCCAGGCCGGTGCTCCCGAAGGCAGCAAGATGTTGCGAGCCACAGCTCCCTGCTGGTTCCCTCCTGCATACCCAGAAGCTAAGAAGGTGGCCGAGGAGGCGGCCCTCGAGGCTCCAGAATTCCCACTGCCCTCTCATCAGCCTGCCCAGAGCTTCGGGCTCTGCGTGCCCCAGATGCACAACCAGGCCTCAGCACTCGTGGACATCCGGGCGGAGCCCCAGAATAGGGGTCCGGCGGTGCCCCCAGCGTGGCCCAAGATGGCGACGGAGGCGTGGTACTTCCCCGCGCAGAGGGGGTCGGCCTGCTGCTTGCCGGCCGCCCCAAGGCTGACAGAGAGGCCCTGTGGAGTCCGCATCTCAGCCCCCAGGGAGAGGAAGAGGATCGCCCACTTTCCCAGCCCCTGCTTGGTCGCAGGTCGCACCGATGCCAAGAGAACCCGGGTGGCCGGCAGCAGCCAACGCTCCAATGGCTCCAGGGTCGGCACACAGCCACGGAAGACTGGTCGCAACAGACGGGGGAGGGCATGCAAGACCTCCACCACACTCAGCTCTAAGCGAATCGTCCGTCGTCCATCCTTACCGACTTGGAAGAAACCCATTATCCTCCGAAGGTCTGGCTGCCAAGTCCCCACCGTCATCCGCCGAGGCTATCTCCAACTGTTCACCAAAGAGTGTCTCAAGTTCTGCGCCTCCAAGCAGGAGGCCGAGGAGAAGGCGCTGAACGAGGAGAAGGTGGCCTACGACTGCAGCCCCAACAAGAACATGTACCTGAATGTGGTCCTGAACACCCTCAAGAGACTGAAGGGCCTGACCCCCAGCTCCATGCCGGGCCTCAGCAGGGCCGCCCTGTACAGCCGCCTCCAGGAGTTCCTGCTCACCCAGGACCAGCTCAAGGAGAACGGCTACCCCTTCCCGCACCCCGAGCGGCCCGGAGGCGCCGTCCTCTTCACTGGCCAGGGGAAGGGGCCCGGCGACTCCTCCTGCAGGGTCTGCTGCCGTTGTGGCACCGACTACCTGGTGCCCTCCTCGGGCCGCTGTCTACGCGACCAGTTGTGTTATTATCACTGGGGGCGGGTCCGCTCCAGCCAAGTGGCTGCAGGCCGGGTTAGCCAGTACACCTGCTGTGCAGCTGCTCCTGGCTCAGTGGGCTGCCAGGTGGCAAAGCAGCACGTGCGGGACGGCCGCAAGGAGAGCCTCCATGGCTTCATGAAGACCTTCAAGAAAGAGTTTTCCACAGACGCTTATCCAGGAATCTACGCCTTGGACTGTGAGATGTGCTACACCACGCATGGCCTGGAGATGACCCGCGTCACCGTGGTGGACGCCGACATGCAAGTGGTGTACGACACCTTCGTCAAGCCCGACAACGAGATCGCGGACTACAACACCAGGTTTTCCGGAGTGACCGAGGCCGACGTCGCCAAGACGAGCGTCACGTTGCCCGAAGTCCAAGCCATCCTGCTGAGCTTTTTCAGCGCCCAAACCATCCTCATCGGGCACAGCCTGGAGAGCGATCTGCTGGCCCTCAAGCTGATCCACAGCACCGTGGTGGACACGGCCGTGCTCTTCCCGCACTACCTGGGTTTCCCCTACAAGCGTTCCCTCAGGAATCTCGCGGCCGACTACCTGGGACAGATCATCCAGGACAGCCAGGACGGCCACAACTCCAGCGAGGACGCAAACGCCTGCCTGCAGCTGGCGATGTGGAAGGTTCGACAGCGCGCCCAGATCCAGCCACGCCACCGGTCCGCCTCTCCCGCCGCCCTGGCCTGTCCTGAGCCCCAGGCCTCTTCCCAAACTGCCATCGATCCCGAGAGCTAGCCCTGTCCACCTCGCCGCAAAGCGAAAGAAACTGGAGCAGCCGGCGGCAGGAGAGGGCCAAAAGCCAAGACTAACCCCGACCCCGGACTCCCAGTCCCCCGGAGTCCCTGCCGCGGGCCGTCGTCCCTGTCCCCATCCCTCTGCCCCTCCCAGACCTCTGTCCTTCCACCAATGGGCTCCCCGAGGCCCCAGCCGCCACTCCCAGTCCCCGGAGACCCTGCCGCCGCCCCTGGCGCCTGTGCCCATCCCTCTGCCCCTCCCAGACCTCTGGCCTTCCACCACTAGCCTCCCCCAGCCCAGCTGGACTTCACCGGCCTCTGACAACAAGGCCAGCCCCCAGGCCCACCAGCCTCCTGATCGTCTTCGTTCTTGGGCCTCTTCCCCTTCTGTGGGGCTGTCTGAACCTCCCCTCCCCCACCCGATTTTTCCCCCGCCCCCGGGGCAGGCGCAGAATAAATGTCTGTATGAAGTTAAAAATTAAAAATAAAAAAAAAGCTAAAAACAACGGAAAGTGCTTTGCTTTTGAATGTGCGCTTACCTGGTTTTCTCTAGAGGCACCACTGTGAGGTGGCTCAAGCGCTTAGGCTCTGGAGTTAGACATCTGGGTTCCCATTCCAATTCCACCACTTACTAGCTTTGTCATATTGGACGCATAACTTTTTTGCGCTTCTACTTCTTGATCTTTCAAGTGTCATCAGAAGATAATTAGACACCCACACAATAGCAATGGGAGATTTTAACACCCCACCGTCAACATGAAACAGATCAACGAGACAGAAAGTTGAAAAGGATATCCAGGAACTGAACTTAGCTCTGCACCAAGCAGACCGAATAGACATCTACATTAACTCTCCACCCCAAATCAACAGAATATACATTCTTCTCAGCACCACATCACACTTATTCCAAAACTGACCACATAGTTGGAAGGAAAGCACTCCTCCGCAAATGCAAAAGAACAGAAATTACAACCAACTGTCTCTCAGACCACAGGGCAGTCAAACTGGACCTCAGGATGAAGAAACTCACTCAAAACCGCTCAACTACACGGAAACGGAGCAATCTGCTCCTGAGTGACTACTGGGTACATAGCGAAATGAAGACAGAATAAAGATGTTCTTTGAAACCAATGAGAACAAAGACACAACATACCAGAATCTCTGGGATACATTGAAAGCAGTGTGTAGAGGGAAACATAGCATTAAATGCCCACAAGAGAAAGCAGGAAAGATCTAAAATGGACACCCTCACGTCCCAATTCAAAGAACCAGGGAAGCAAGAGCAAACACAATGTCTGAATCAGTCAGTCAGTCAACTTCCAACAGGGCTCCAAGAGAGAATGAACCACCATGCCTCTTTAAATCCACGTTTCTATTTGGAATCTTCAATGAGAGATGAGACACTAAGCAGCTAGTTTTGGTGGAATGGCTGATTTTGTCAATGTTTTCGGTGTGTGAGTGTGTGTGTGTGTGTATGTATAGATAACTAAATTAAACTGATAATTTGGATGCTTACATTTCCATTCATTTAATTTGTGTATGTGAGCCCACGCACACGTATATACACACACACTAACACTTCCAGAACACTGACTTAGTGAAGAACTGGATTTCCAGTGTGTCAGACAAATTTCAGAAAGCGCTGAAGAAGGGCATTTCTGATGGATTTCACCGTTCCTGGAATTTTACTTTCCTTTATAACTTAGAGTTCTTCTCTGGAGATTTAATAGATAAAAGTCTTTTGCAGTGTACGTTATTTCATTTTATTTTTAGAATTTATTTAAATTGTCATTTTAAATTGACAAATGAAAATGATATATATTTATGGTGTACAACACGATGTTTCATATATGTATACATTGTGGAATGACACAAAAATCAAGCTAATTAACACATTCGTTTCCTCACCTACTGATTTTATGGTGATGAGAACATGTTTCAAATCTACTCTGATAGCACATTTCAAGTATACGGTACATAGTTACCCACTGTAGTTGCCGTGCTGTTCAACATATCTCTAGAACTATTCGTATCTGAAATTTTGTATCATTAGACTAACATCTCCCAATCCCTCCCCGGCCCCTGCCTCGGGTAAGCAGCGTTCTGCTCTCTACGACTCTGAGTTCCACTTTTTTACATTGCACATAGAAGTGAGATCGCGCAGGATTTGGATTTCTGTGTTTGCTTTTTAAAACTTTGTGATGTATTGATGTATTTTTTCAGACAGTGTCGCAGTCTGTCACCAAGGCTGGAGTACAGTGACACAAACACGGCTCACCACGGCCTCCACCTCCCGGGGTCAAGAGATCCTCCCACTTCAGCCTCCTGAGTAGCTAGGACTACAGGCGTCCAACACCACACCTGGCTAATTTTTGTATTTTTTGTAGAGATGGTTGATCTCCAACTCCTGGGCTCAACTCTTCCTCCTCCCTTCTCCTCCCAAAGTCCTGGGATTAGAGGCCTGAGCCACTGTGTCTGGCCTTTGCTTTATTTCACACAGTAGAACATCCTCTAGGCTCATTCTTGTTGCTTAAGATAAGATTTCTTTCTTTTTCAAGGCTGAATAGGATTCTATTGGATATATGTACCTATATAGATAGATAGATAGATAGATATACATTTATTATTATTGTTTTGGGGGGGATATGGTTTCGCTCGTGTTCCCCAGGCTGGAGTGCAGTGGCATGATTTCGGCTCACTACAACCTCTGCCTCCCAGGCTGAAGTGATTCTCCTGCCTCAGCTGAGATTAAGGGCATGTCCCATCATGTGCGGCCAATTTTGTGTTTCTAGGAGAGATGGGTTTTCACCATGTTGGCCAGGCTGGTCTCGAACTCCAACAATTCTACTTCAACTCTTTATTGGATACAAATATTTATGTGTGAGAAACAAGATTTTCAAGAGTGAAAGATTTAAAAACGACTTAATTGTACATCAGTAAGAGGCTGGCTAACTAAATCAGAGTACGTTCATCCTTACAGAAGAATACTATGCAGCTAGAACAAAACCAAATGGAGGAAACTCTTCCAAATGGTAACTTGGAATGATGTTCAAGACTTATTGTAAAATAAGTTTACAGTAAGGTGTAAGGTACCTTATGGCAAAATTCTCTCAGAAATGTGTGTGTGGATTTCAAGTCATCCCAGTCCTAGAACATTGTGCTCTTTAGAGATGCCATACCTGTCTTTCCCTTTGTAATATCAAAGCAGTAATATCTTCTCTGGAGGCTTGTTGGGGGAATTTAATGGAAGAAAGTTAAGGAGGTACCAGAACCATTGCTGTTTCCCCTCCATAGCCCTGCCACCCACTAAAGAAAGTTGGATGAGATTACTTAATGATTTCCCATTAAGTTGTAATTCCAAATATCATGATTACCATTTGAATGTACTTGGTATGGAGCTTCGTGAGTGTGTGCTTCGTTTATTATGCATCACGTTCAGCTCCTTGTTATTTGCCTCCTAGTTATCATAGTAAAACTCTACTCCTCTACTCCGAGGAGCCCCTACCATCCGTATCGTCACTTTCCGGCCCAGCACTCTTCATGCTCGTTCGTTTAAAGCATTCTACATTGTGTAAATGAATCTTGGAAGGCAAAAGCTACTGAATTTAGCGAGTTTGTGGAGGCGTTCCCACCGGTCAGCCAGGTGGAGTTCCACACAGCCGATGACTGCACAACTCCTATAAGGCAGCAATATGCTGCAAACCCAGACGGCCACTCTTCTCACCCCTCGTCCCTTTGCTGTTCTGGATAATGAGGTCAATAGTCACCTAGGCAACTGCAAAACTAACTGAAATGGAGAAAAGCCTTCCGGCTGGTGACTAGCCGAGGTCCACCTGGCCCCAATAAGCTGCTGAACAAGAAGGGCTGCCAGAAATTTCCCCCTAGGGAATTTGGTGGAGACGAAGACCTGCTCACTGGACAACGGTTCCTCCCAGGATACCCCCAAGCTGAAGAAGCGGGCTCTGAGCCACCCCCTTTCACCCTCCTTTTCCCCACCCTGGCCTGCTGAAGGTGCGCGTCAGGATGTGGACTACTGAGCCCTAAAGAAATAAGTCCTTCCACTTTGACCCCACGGAGGATTGCCTGTGCGGATCTTCAACGAGTCTACCAGTGTCTAGACACGGGAGAAGTTCTGTCTGGCACAGCAGCTCCCTGAAGGAAGACAAGAGTGAGGAGAAAGGAAACTCAAGTCTGACCATTCTGTCCTGGGAGACAAGAGGAGGATCTCATCTCTCATCTTTCCAAGCAAGGCAACGAGACTTTCTCTCATCTTTCCAAGCAAGGCAAGGCGACTTTTTCTCATGAGGAAACAAAAAGAAGTTGGAAGGAACGAAACCAGCCTGGAAGGTGAATTCCTAAGGATTGCCCATTGAAACTGACAAAATGGCCCTTGTTTGATGAGAGGAATGAGCAGAGCATTGATGTGGTCAAAAAGGACTCGAGTGAGACTTTCCCAGCATGTTTCTACCAAAGCTTTGTCTAAGTTTCGCAAAACACTCTCCTAATAAGCAGATGTTTGGCTCTTCAGAAAGTCAACATGCAAAATGCCTTGAGCGTCCCATAACACTGATGCCATGATGTTGCCTTTGGTCTGCCCTCCTTTTCCTTTGACTGGACCACTGCCATCTCTTGGTAGCCATCGCTTTGATGACGCTTGGTCTTCAGGATCATATTGGCAAAGCCATGTTCCAAATTCCGGTTACAATTTGTCAAAGAGATGCCCCAGGATCGTGATCCCTCCTGTTGAAAATTTCCACTGATAGCTCTCGTCGTCACTGCAGCTGATCTGGGCACAATGGTTTTCACAGCCACTGCAGGATTCATCTTCCACATCTTCTCATCTCTTCTTGAAACAAGCCATACCTCCGTAAAGAGTTGATTTCTTTGGGCTAGTGTCCTTAGAAGCTTTTCTTCAAACATCAATGATTTCTTCATTCTTCCACCCAAGCTTCACCGTCAATTGGATGTTTGCTCTTGCTGCAATTTTAGCGGAATTCAAGTTGCACTGATAGGAGGCCTTTTCAGTGGATGTCTCATCCTTCTTAGTGCCTCCAATGAGATCCAGTTCAGAAAGGTTGTAAGAAGTTAGTACATGTTTATTTTAGTGAAAACGAATTGAAATCCATGCATAGATTTCTCACCATGTACATTTTCTATGAACTTTCGGAAGACCCCCTGTACTGAATATTGCCCAAATCCTGGGAGAGAAGTGGATGCGGTCCACATCCTGTCTTCAGTTTGCCCACAGTGGAGGAGTGCACAGAGCAGGGAAAGGCAACCCCAGAGAGAGGCATGCCCTCCAGCATGCAGCAGACTTCTGGCCCAGTCCTGGCTCCATGGGTTGCTGTGTGGGCCCAGCAAGCTGACCAACCTCCCTGAACCTTAATTTAATCCTAGGTAGCCCAATTCCAGTCGCTATTATAGGACTGCTGTGCAGGGACAGTCAATTAACTTAAGAAAAGGAACCTAGCTCCAAGGTTGGCAACCGGGAATTCCAGTTGATTCCATGGGCGGACCCCCTGAGGAATTCCCAAGCTGAAGTCTCGTGGAAGATGAGGTTCAGTGTGACTAGACTGAAGCACCAATCCAATGAAGGGGAGGTCCCACCCACTCTGCCCTGTGCCTGTATAAAGGTGAGGCGGGGCGGCCGCGCCACTCATTGAAGCCACCAGTTGGGAGAGGAGCAGAGCCAGGCCGGTGCTCCCGAAGGCAGCAACAGGTTGCGACCCACAGCTCCCTGCTGGTTCCCACCTGCATACACAGAAGCTAAGAAGGTGGCCGAGGAGGCGGCCCAAGAGGCAAGTCGCCATTTGGGAGAGGAGCAGAGCCAGGTCGGTGCTCCCGAAGGCAGCAAGATGTTGCGAGCCACAGCTCCCTGCTGGTTCCCACCTGCATGCCCAGAAGCCAAGAGGGTGGCCGAGGAGGCGCCCCACGAGGCAAGCCGCCATTTGGGAGAGGAGCAGAGCCAGGCCGGTGCTCCCGAAGGCAGCAAGATGTTGCGAGCCACAGCTCCCTGCTGGTTCCCTCCTGCATACCCAGAAGCTAAGAAGGTGGCCGAGGAGGCGGCCCTCGAGGCTCCAGAATTCCCACTGCCCTCTCATCAGCCTGCCCAGAGCTTCGGGCTCTGCGTGCCCCAGATGCACAACCAGGCCTCAGCACTCGTGGACATCCGGGCGGAGCCCCAGAATAGGGGTCCGGCGGTGCCCCCAGCGTGGCCCAAGATGGCGACGGAGGCGTGGTACTTCCCCGCGCAGAGGGGGTCGGCCTGCTGCTTGCCGGCCGCCCCAAGGCTGACAGAGAGGCCCTGTGGAGTCCGCATCTCAGCCCCCAGGGAGAGGAAGAGGATCGCCCACTTTCCCAGCCCCTGCTTGGTCGCAGGTCGCACCGATGCCAAGAGAACCCGGGTGGCCGGCAGCAGCCAACGCTCCAATGGCTCCAGGGTCGGCACACAGCCACGGAAGACTGGTCGCAACAGACGGGGGAGGGCATGCAAGACCTCCACCACACTCAGCTCTAAGCGAATCGTCCGTCGTCCATCCTTACCGACTTGGAAGAAACCCATTATCCTCCGAAGGTCTGGCTGCCAAGTCCCCACCGTCATCCGCCGAGGCTATCTCCAACTGTTCACCAAAGAGTGTCTCAAGTTCTGCGCCTCCAAGCAGGAGGCCGAGGAGAAGGCGCTGAACGAGGAGAAGGTGGCCTACGACTGCAGCCCCAACAAGAACATGTACCTGAATGTGGTCCTGAACACCCTCAAGAGACTGAAGGGCCTGACCCCCAGCTCCATGCCGGGCCTCAGCAGGGCCGCCCTGTACAGCCGCCTCCAGGAGTTCCTGCTCACCCAGGACCAGCTCAAGGAGAACGGCTACCCCTTCCCGCACCCCGAGCGGCCCGGAGGCGCCGTCCTCTTCACTGGCCAGGGGAAGGGGCCCGGCGACTCCTCCTGCAGGGTCTGCTGCCGTTGTGGCACCGACTACCTGGTGCCCTCCTCGGGCCGCTGTCTACGCGACCAGTTGTGTTATTATCACTGGGGGCGGGTCCGCTCCAGCCAAGTGGCTGCAGGCCGGGTTAGCCAGTACACCTGCTGTGCAGCTGCTCCTGGCTCAGTGGGCTGCCAGGTGGCAAAGCAGCACGTGCGGGACGGCCGCAAGGAGAGCCTCCATGGCTTCGTGAAGACCTTCAAGAAAGAGTTTTCCACAGACGCTTATCCAGGAATCTACGCCTTGGACTGTGAGATGTGCTACACCACGCATGGCCTGGAGATGACCCGCGTCACCGTGGTGGACGCCGACATGCAAGTGGTGTACGACACCTTCGTCAAGCCCGACAACGAGATCGCGGACTACAACACCAGGTTTTCCGGAGTGACCGAGGCCGACGTCGCCAAGACGAGCGTCACGTTGCCCGAAGTCCAAGCCATCCTGCTGAGCTTTTTCAGCGCCCAAACCATCCTCATCGGGCACAGCCTGGAGAGCGATCTGCTGGCCCTCAAGCTGATCCACAGCACCGTGGTGGACACGGCCGTGCTCTTCCCGCACTACCTGGGTTTCCCCTACAAGCGTTCCCTCAGGAATCTCGCGGCCGACTACCTGGGACAGATCATCCAGGACAGCCAGGACGGCCACAACTCCAGCGAGGACGCAAACGCCTGCCTGCAGCTGGCGATGTGGAAGGTTCGACAGCGCGCCCAGATCCAGCCACGCCACCGGTCCGCCTCTCCCGCCGCCCTGGCCTGTCCTGAGCCCCAGGCCTCTTCCCAAACTGCCATCGATCCCGAGAGCTAGCCCTGTCCACCTCGCCGCAAAGCGAAAGAAACTGGAGCAGCCGGCGGCAGGAGAGGGCCAAAAGCCAAGACTAACCCCGACCCCGGACTCCCAGTCCCCCGGAGTCCCTGCCGCGGGCCGTCGTCCCTGTCCCCATCCCTCTGCCCCTCCCAGACCTCTGTCCTTCCACCAATGGGCTCCCCGAGGCCCCAGCCGCCACTCCCAGTCCCCGGAGACCCTGCCGCCGCCCCTGGCGCCTGTGCCCATCCCTCTGCCCCTCCCAGACCTCTGGCCTTCCACCACTAGCCTCCCCCAGCCCAGCTGGACTTCACCGGCCTCTGACAACAAGGCCAGCCCCCAGGCCCACCAGCCTCCTGATCGTCTTCGTTCTTGGGCCTCTTCCCCTTCTGTGGGGCTGTCTGAACCTCCCCTCCCCCACCCGATTTTTCCCCCGCCCCCGGGGCAGGCGCAGAATAAATGTCTGTATGAAGTTAAAAATTAAAAATAAAAAAAAAGCTAAAAACAACGGAAAGTGCTTTGCTTTTGAATGTGCGCTTACCTGGTTTTCTCTAGAGGCACCACTGTGAGGTGGCTCAAGCGCTTAGGCTCTGGAGTTAGACATCTGGGTTCCCATTCCAATTCCACCACTTACTAGCTTTGTCATATTGGACGCATAACTTTTTTGCGCTTCTACTTCTTGATCTTTCAAGTGTCATCAGAAGATAATTAGACACCCACACAATAGCAATGGGAGATTTTAACACCCCACCGTCAACATGAAACAGATCAACGAGACAGAAAGTTGAAAAGGATATCCAGGAACTGAACTTAGCTCTGCACCAAGCAGACCGAATAGACATCTACATTAACTCTCCACCCCAAATCAACAGAATATACATTCTTCTCAGCACCACATCACACTTATTCCAAAACTGACCACATAGTTGGAAGGAAAGCACTCCTCCGCAAATGCAAAAGAACAGAAATTACAACCAACTGTCTCTCAGACCACAGGGCAGTCAAACTGGACCTCAGGATGAAGAAACTCACTCAAAACCGCTCAACTACACGGAAACGGAGCAATCTGCTCCTGAGTGACTACTGGGTACATAGCGAAATGAAGACAGAATAAAGATGTTCTTTGAAACCAATGAGAACAAAGACACAACATACCAGAATCTCTGGGATACATTGAAAGCAGTGTGTAGAGGGAAACATAGCATTAAATGCCCACAAGAGAAAGCAGGAAAGATCTAAAATGGACACCCTCACGTCCCAATTCAAAGAACCAGGGAAGCAAGAGCAAACACAATGTCTGAATCAGTCAGTCAGTCAACTTCCAACAGGGCTCCAAGAGAGAATGAACCACCATGCCTCTTTAAATCCACGTTTCTATTTGGAATCTTCAATGAGAGATGAGACACTAAGCAGCTAGTTTTGGTGGAATGGCTGATTTTGTCAATGTTTTCGGTGTGTGAGTGTGTGTGTGTGTGTATGTATAGATAACTAAATTAAACTGATAATTTGGATGCTTACATTTCCATTCATTTAATTTGTGTATGTGAGCCCACGCACACGTATATACACACACACTAACACTTCCAGAACACTGACTTAGTGAAGAACTGGATTTCCAGTGTGTCAGACAAATTTCAGAAAGCGCTGAAGAAGGGCATTTCTGATGGATTTCACCGTTCCTGGAATTTTACTTTCCTTTATAACTTAGAGTTCTTCTCTGGAGATTTAATAGATAAAAGTCTTTTGCAGTGTACGTTATTTCATTTTATTTTTAGAATTTATTTAAATTGTCATTTTAAATTGACAAATGAAAATGATATATATTTATGGTGTACAACACGATGTTTCATATATGTATACATTGTGGAATGACACAAAAATCAAGCTAATTAACACATTCGTTTCCTCACCTACTGATTTTATGGTGATGAGAACATGTTTCAAATCTACTCTGATAGCACATTTCAAGTATACGGTACATAGTTACCCACTGTAGTTGCCGTGCTGTTCAACATATCTCTAGAACTATTCGTATCTGAAATTTTGTATCATTAGACTAACATCTCCCAATCCCTCCCCGGCCCCTGCCTCGGGTAAGCAGCGTTCTGCTCTCTACGACTCTGAGTTCCACTTTTTTACATTGCACATAGAAGTGAGATCGCGCAGGATTTGGATTTCTGTGTTTGCTTTTTAAAACTTTGTGATGTATTGATGTATTTTTTCAGACAGTGTCGCAGTCTGTCACCAAGGCTGGAGTACAGTGACACAAACACGGCTCACCACGGCCTCCACCTCCCGGGGTCAAGAGATCCTCCCACTTCAGCCTCCTGAGTAGCTAGGACTACAGGCGTCCAACACCACACCTGGCTAATTTTTGTATTTTTTGTAGAGATGGTTGATCTCCAACTCCTGGGCTCAACTCTTCCTCCTCCCTTCTCCTCCCAAAGTCCTGGGATTAGAGGCCTGAGCCACTGTGTCTGGCCTTTGCTTTATTTCACACAGTAGAACATCCTCTAGGCTCATTCTTGTTGCTTAAGATAAGATTTCTTTCTTTTTCAAGGCTGAATAGGATTCTATTGGATATATGTACCTATATAGATAGATAGATAGATAGATATACATTTATTATTATTGTTTTGGGGGGGATATGGTTTCGCTCGTGTTCCCCAGGCTGGAGTGCAGTGGCATGATTTCGGCTCACTACAACCTCTGCCTCCCAGGCTGAAGTGATTCTCCTGCCTCAGCTGAGATTAAGGGCATGTCCCATCATGTGCGGCCAATTTTGTGTTTCTAGGAGAGATGGGTTTTCACCATGTTGGCCAGGCTGGTCTCGAACTCCAACAATTCTACTTCAACTCTTTATTGGATACAAATATTTATGTGTGAGAAACAAGATTTTCAAGAGTGAAAGATTTAAAAACGACTTAATTGTACATCAGTAAGAGGCTGGCTAACTAAATCAGAGTACGTTCATCCTTACAGAAGAATACTATGCAGCTAGAACAAAACCAAATGGAGGAAACTCTTCCAAATGGTAACTTGGAATGATGTTCAAGACTTATTGTAAAATAAGTTTACAGTAAGGTGTAAGGTACCTTATGGCAAAATTCTCTCAGAAATGTGTGTGTGGATTTCAAGTCATCCCAGTCCTAGAACATTGTGCTCTTTAGAGATGCCATACCTGTCTTTCCCTTTGTAATATCAAAGCAGTAATATCTTCTCTGGAGGCTTGTTGGGGGAATTTAATGGAAGAAAGTTAAGGAGGTACCAGAACCATTGCTGTTTCCCCTCCATAGCCCTGCCACCCACTAAAGAAAGTTGGATGAGATTACTTAATGATTTCCCATTAAGTTGTAATTCCAAATATCATGATTACCATTTGAATGTACTTGGTATGGAGCTTCGTGAGTGTGTGCTTCGTTTATTATGCATCACGTTCAGCTCCTTGTTATTTGCCTCCTAGTTATCATAGTAAAACTCTACTCCTCTACTCCGAGGAGCCCCTACCATCCGTATCGTCACTTTCCGGCCCAGCACTCTTCATGCTCGTTCGTTTAAAGCATTCTACATTGTGTAAATGAATCTTGGAAGGCAAAAGCTACTGAATTTAGCGAGTTTGTGGAGGCGTTCCCACCGGTCAGCCAGGTGGAGTTCCACACAGCCGATGACTGCACAACTCCTATAAGGCAGCAATATGCTGCAAACCCAGACGGCCACTCTTCTCACCCCTCGTCCCTTTGCTGTTCTGGATAATGAGGTCAATAGTCACCTAGGCAACTGCAAAACTAACTGAAATGGAGAAAAGCCTTCCGGCTGGTGACTAGCCGAGGTCCACCTGGCCCCAATAAGCTGCTGAACAAGAAGGGCTGCCAGAAATTTCCCCCTAGGGAATTTGGTGGAGACGAAGACCTGCTCACTGGACAACGGTTCCTCCCAGGATACCCCCAAGCTGAAGAAGCGGGCTCTGAGCCACCCCCTTTCACCCTCCTTTTCCCCACCCTGGCCTGCTGAAGGTGCGCGTCAGGATGTGGACTACTGAGCCCTAAAGAAATAAGTCCTTCCACTTTGACCCCACGGAGGATTGCCTGTGCGGATCTTCAACGAGTCTACCAGTGTCTAGACACGGGAGAAGTTCTGTCTGGCACAGCAGCTCCCTGAAGGAAGACAAGAGTGAGGAGAAAGGAAACTCAAGTCTGACCATTCTGTCCTGGGAGACAAGAGGAGGATCTCATCTCTCATCTTTCCAAGCAAGGCAACGAGACTTTCTCTCATCTTTCCAAGCAAGGCAAGGCGACTTTTTCTCATGAGGAAACAAAAAGAAGTTGGAAGGAACGAAACCAGCCTGGAAGGTGAATTCCTAAGGATTGCCCATTGAAACTGACAAAATGGCCCTTGTTTGATGAGAGGAATGAGCAGAGCATTGATGTGGTCAAAAAGGACTCGAGTGAGACTTTCCCAGCATGTTTCTACCAAAGCTTTGTCTAAGTTTCGCAAAACACTCTCCTAATAAGCAGATGTTTGGCTCTTCAGAAAGTCAACATGCAAAATGCCTTGAGCGTCCCATAACACTGATGCCATGATGTTGCCTTTGGTCTGCCCTCCTTTTCCTTTGACTGGACCACTGCCATCTCTTGGTAGCCATCGCTTTGATGACGCTTGGTCTTCAGGATCATATTGGCAAAGCCATGTTCCAAATTCCGGTTACAATTTGTCAAAGAGATGCCCCAGGATCGTGATCCCTCCTGTTGAAAATTTCCACTGATAGCTCTCGTCGTCACTGCAGCTGATCTGGGCACAATGGTTTTCACAGCCACTGCAGGATTCATCTTCCACATCTTCTCATCTCTTCTTGAAACAAGCCATACCTCCGTAAAGAGTTGATTTCTTTGGGCTAGTGTCCTTAGAAGCTTTTCTTCAAACATCAATGATTTCTTCATTCTTCCACCCAAGCTTCACCGTCAATTGGATGTTTGCTCTTGCTGCAATTTTAGCGGAATTCAAGTTGCACTGATAGGAGGCCTTTTCAGTGGATGTCTCATCCTTCTTAGTGCCTCCAATGAGATCCAGTTCAGAAAGGTTGTAAGAAGTTAGTACATGTTTATTTTAGTGAAAACGAATTGAAATCCATGCATAGATTTCTCACCATGTACATTTTCTATGAACTTTCGGAAGACCCCCTGTACTGAATATTGCCCAAATCCTGGGAGAGAAGTGGATGCGGTCCACATCCTGTCTTCAGTTTGCCCACAGTGGAGGAGTGCACAGAGCAGGGAAAGGCAACCCCAGAGAGAGGCATGCCCTCCAGCATGCAGCAGACTTCTGGCCCAGTCCTGGCTCCATGGGTTGCTGTGTGGGCCCAGCAAGCTGACCAACCTCCCTGAACCTTAATTTAATCCTAGGTAGCCCAATTCCAGTCGCTATTATAGGACTGCTGTGCAGGGACAGTCAATTAACTTAAGAAAAGGAACCTAGCTCCAAGGTTGGCAACCGGGAATTCCAGTTGATTCCATGGGCGGACCCCCTGAGGAATTCCCAAGCTGAAGTCTCGTGGAAGATGAGGTTCAGTGTGACTAGACTGAAGCACCAATCCAATGAAGGGGAGGTCCCACCCACTCTGCCCTGTGCCTGTATAAAGGTGAGGCGGGGCGGCCGCGCCACTCATTGAAGCCACCAGTTGGGAGAGGAGCAGAGCCAGGCCGGTGCTCCCGAAGGCAGCAACAGGTTGCGACCCACAGCTCCCTGCTGGTTCCCACCTGCATACACAGAAGCTAAGAAGGTGGCCGAGGAGGCGGCCCAAGAGGCAAGTCGCCATTTGGGAGAGGAGCAGAGCCAGGTCGGTGCTCCCGAAGGCAGCAAGATGTTGCGAGCCACAGCTCCCTGCTGGTTCCCACCTGCATGCCCAGAAGCCAAGAGGGTGGCCGAGGAGGCGCCCCACGAGGCAAGCCGCCATTTGGGAGAGGAGCAGAGCCAGGCCGGTGCTCCCGAAGGCAGCAAGATGTTGCGAGCCACAGCTCCCTGCTGGTTCCCTCCTGCATACCCAGAAGCTAAGAAGGTGGCCGAGGAGGCGGCCCTCGAGGCTCCAGAATTCCCACTGCCCTCTCATCAGCCTGCCCAGAGCTTCGGGCTCTGCGTGCCCCAGATGCACAACCAGGCCTCAGCACTCGTGGACATCCGGGCGGAGCCCCAGAATAGGGGTCCGGCGGTGCCCCCAGCGTGGCCCAAGATGGCGACGGAGGCGTGGTACTTCCCCGCGCAGAGGGGGTCGGCCTGCTGCTTGCCGGCCGCCCCAAGGCTGACAGAGAGGCCCTGTGGAGTCCGCATCTCAGCCCCCAGGGAGAGGAAGAGGATCGCCCACTTTCCCAGCCCCTGCTTGGTCGCAGGTCGCACCGATGCCAAGAGAACCCGGGTGGCCGGCAGCAGCCAACGCTCCAATGGCTCCAGGGTCGGCACACAGCCACGGAAGACTGGTCGCAACAGACGGGGGAGGGCATGCAAGACCTCCACCACACTCAGCTCTAAGCGAATCGTCCGTCGTCCATCCTTACCGACTTGGAAGAAACCCATTATCCTCCGAAGGTCTGGCTGCCAAGTCCCCACCGTCATCCGCCGAGGCTATCTCCAACTGTTCACCAAAGAGTGTCTCAAGTTCTGCGCCTCCAAGCAGGAGGCCGAGGAGAAGGCGCTGAACGAGGAGAAGGTGGCCTACGACTGCAGCCCCAACAAGAACATGTACCTGAATGTGGTCCTGAACACCCTCAAGAGACTGAAGGGCCTGACCCCCAGCTCCATGCCGGGCCTCAGCAGGGCCGCCCTGTACAGCCGCCTCCAGGAGTTCCTGCTCACCCAGGACCAGCTCAAGGAGAACGGCTACCCCTTCCCGCACCCCGAGCGGCCCGGAGGCGCCGTCCTCTTCACTGGCCAGGGGAAGGGGCCCGGCGACTCCTCCTGCAGGGTCTGCTGCCGTTGTGGCACCGACTACCTGGTGCCCTCCTCGGGCCGCTGTCTACGCGACCAGTTGTGTTATTATCACTGGGGGCGGGTCCGCTCCAGCCAAGTGGCTGCAGGCCGGGTTAGCCAGTACACCTGCTGTGCAGCTGCTCCTGGCTCAGTGGGCTGCCAGGTGGCAAAGCAGCACGTGCGGGACGGCCGCAAGGAGAGCCTCCATGGCTTCGTGAAGACCTTCAAGAAAGAGTTTTCCACAGACGCTTATCCAGGAATCTACGCCTTGGACTGTGAGATGTGCTACACCACGCATGGCCTGGAGCTGACCCGCGTCACCGTGGTGGACGCCGACATGCAAGTGGTGTACGACACCTTCGTCAAGCCCGACAACGAGATCATGGACTACAACACCAGGTTTTCCGGAGTGACCGAGGCCGACGTCGCCAAGACGAGCGTCACGTTGCCCGAAGTCCAAGCCATCCTGCTGAGCTTTTTCAGCGCCCAAACCATCCTCATCGGGCACAGCCTGGAGAGCGATCTGCTGGCCCTCAAGCTGATCCACAGCACCGTGGTGGACACGGCCGTGCTCTTCCCGCACTACCTGGGTTTCCCCTACAAGCGTTCCCTCAGGAATCTCGCGGCCGACTACCTGGGACAGATCATCCAGGACAGCCAGGACGGCCACAACTCCAGCGAGGACGCAAACGCCTGCCTGCAGCTGGCGATGTGGAAGGTTCGACAGCGCGCCCAGATCCAGCCACGCCACCGGTCCGCCTCTCCCGCCGCCCTGGCCTGTCCTGAGCCCCAGGCCTCTTCCCAAACTGACATCGATCCCGAGAGCTAGCCCTGTCCACCTCGCCGCAAAGCGAAAGAAACTGGAGCAGCCGGCGGCAGGAGAGGGCCAAAAGCCAAGACTAACCCCGACCCCGGACTCCCAGTCCCCCGGAGTCCCTGCCGCGGGCCGTCGTCCCTGTCCCCATCCCTCTGCCCCTCCCAGACCTCTGTCCTTCCACCAATGGGCTCCCCGAGGCCCCAGCCGCCACTCCCAGTCCCCGGAGACCCTGCCGCCGCCCCTGGCGCCTGTGCCCATCCCTCTGCCCCTCCCAGACCTCTGGCCTTCCACCACTAGCCTCCCCCAGCCCAGCTGGACTTCACCGGCCTCTGACAACAAGGCCAGCCCCCAGGCCCACCAGCCTCCTGATCGTCTTCGTTCTTGGGCCTCTTCCCCTTCTGTGGGGCTGTCTGAACCTCCCCTCCCCCACCCGATTTTTCCCCCGCCCCCGGGGCAGGCGCAGAATAAATGTCTGTATGAAGTTAAAAATTAAAAATAAAAAAAAAGCTAAAAACAACGGAAAGTGCTTTGCTTTTGAATGTGCGCTTACCTGGTTTTCTCTAGAGGCACCACTGTGAGATGGCTCAAGCGCTTAGGCTCTGGAGTTAGACATCTGGGTTCCCATTCCAATTCCACCACTTACTAGCTTTGTCATATTGGACGCATAACTTTTTTGCGCTTCTACTTCTTGATCTTTCAAGTGTCATCAGAAGATAATTAGACACCCACACAATAGCAATGGGAGATTTTAACACCCCACCGTCAACATGAAACAGATCAACGAGACAGAAAGTTGAAAAGGATATCCAGGAACTGAACTTAGCTCTGCACCAAGCAGACCGAATAGACATCTACATTAACTCTCCACCCCAAATCAACAGAATATACATTCTTCTCAGCACCACATCACACTTATTCCAAAACTGACCACATAGTTGGAAGGAAAGCACTCCTCCGCAAATGCAAAAGAACAGAAATTACAACCAACTGTCTCTCAGACCACAGGGCAGTCAAACTGGACCTCAGGATGAAGAAACTCACTCAAAACCGCTCAACTACACGGAAACGGAGCAATCTGCTCCTGAGTGACTACTGGGTACATAGCGAAATGAAGACAGAATAAAGATGTTCTTTGAAACCAATGAGAACAAAGACACAACATACCAGAATCTCTGGGATACATTGAAAGCAGTGTGTAGAGGGAAACATAGCATTAAATGCCCACAAGAGAAAGCAGGAAAGATCTAAAATGGACACCCTCACGTCCCAATTCAAAGAACCAGGGAAGCAAGAGCAAACACAATGTCTGAATCAGTCAGTCAGTCAACTTCCAACAGGGCTCCAAGAGAGAATGAACCACCATGCCTCTTTAAATCCACGTTTCTATTTGGAATCTTCAATGAGAGATGAGACACTAAGCAGCTAGTTTTGGTGGAATGGCTGATTTTGTCAATGTTTTCGGTGTGTGAGTGTGTGTGTGTGTGTATGTATAGATAACTAAATTAAACTGATAATTTGGATGCTTACATTTCCATTCATTTAATTTGTGTATGTGAGCCCACGCACACGTATATACACACACACTAACACTTCCAGAACACTGACTTAGTGAAGAACTGGATTTCCAGTGTGTCAGACAAATTTCAGAAAGCGCTGAAGAAGGGCATTTCTGATGGATTTCACCGTTCCTGGAATTTTACTTTCCTTTATAACTTAGAGTTCTTCTCTGGAGATTTAATAGATAAAAGTCTTTTGCAGTGTACGTTATTTCATTTTATTTTTAGAATTTATTTAAATTGTCATTTTAAATTGACAAATGAAAATGATATATATTTATGGTGTACAACACGATGTTTCATATATGTATACATTGTGGAATGACACAAAAATCAAGCTAATTACACATTCGTTTCCTCACCTACTGATTTTATGGTGATGAGAACATGTTTCAAATCTACTCTGATAGCACATTTCAAGTATACGGTACATAGTTACCCACTGTAGTTGCCGTGCTGTTCAACATGTCTCTAGAACTATTCGTATCTGAAATTTTGTATCATTAGACTAACGTCTCCCAATCCCTCCCCGGCCCCTGCCTCGGGTAAGCAGCGTTCTGCTCTCTACGACTCTGAGTTCCACTTCTTTACATTGCACATAGAAGTGAGATTGCGCAGGATTTGTATTTCTGTGTTTGCTTTTTAAAACTTTATGATGTATTGATGTATTTTTTCAGACAGTGTCGGAGTCTGTCACCAAGGCTGGAGTACAGTGACACAAACACGGCTCACCACGGCCTCCACCTCCCGGGGTCAAGAGATCCTCCCACTTCAGCCTCCTGAGTAGCTAGGACTACAGGCGTCCAACACCACACCTGGCTAATTTTTGTATTTTTTGTAGAGATGGTTGATCTCCAACTCCTGGGCTCAACTCTTCCTCCTCCCTTCTCCTCCCAAAGTCCTGGGATTACAGGCCTGAGCCACTGTGTCTGGCCTTTGCTTTATTTCACACAGTAGAACATCCTCTAGGCTTATTCATGTTGCTAATGATAAGATTTCTTTCTTTTTCAAGGCTGAATAGGATTCTATTGGATATATGTACCTATATAGATAGATAGATAGATAGATAGACATTTATTATTATTGTTTTGGGGGGGATATGGTTTCGCTCGTGTTCCCCAGGCTGGAGTGCAGTGGCATGATTTCGGCTCACTACAACCTCTGCCTCCCAGGCTGAAGTGATTCTCCTGCCTCAGCTGAGATTAAAGGCATGTCCCATCATGTGCGGCCAATTTTGTGTTTCTAGGAGAGATGGGTTTTCACCATGTTGGCCAGGCTGGTCTCGAACTCCAACAATTCTACTTCAACTATTTATTGGATACAAATATTTATGTGTGAGAAACAAGATTTTCAAGAGTGAAAGATTTAAAAACGACTTAATTGTACATCAGTAAGAGGCTGGCTAACTAAATCAGAGTACGTTCATCCTTACAGAAGAATACTATACAGCTAGAACAAAACCAAATGGAGGAAACTCTTCCAAATGGTAACTTGGAATGATGTTCAAGACTTATTGTAAAATAAGTTTACAGTAAGGTGTAAGGTACCTTATGGCAAAATTCTCTCAGAAATGTGTGTGTGTGGATTTCAAGTCATCCCAGTCCTAGAACATTGTGCTCTTTAGAGATGCCATACCTGTCTTTCCCTTTGTAATATCAAAGCAATAATATCTTCTCTGGAGGCTTGTTGGGTGAATTGAATGGAAGAAAGTTAAGGAGGTACCAGAACCATTGCTGTTTCCCCTCCGTAGCCCTGCCACCCACTAAAGAAAGTTGGATGAGATTACTTAATGATTTCCCATTAAGTTGTATTTCCAAATATCATGATTACCATTTGAATGTAGTTGGTATGGAGCTTCGTGAGTGTGTGCTTCGTTTATTATGCATCACGTTCAGCTCCTTGTTATTTGCCTCCTAGTTATCATAGTAAAACTCTACTCCTCTACTCCGAGGAGCCCCTACCATCCGTATCGTCACTTTCCGGCCCAGCACTCTTCATGCTCGTTCGTTTAAAGCATTCTACATTGGGCAAATGAATCTTGGAAGGCAAAAGCTACTGAATTTAGCGAGTTTGTGGAGGCGTTCCCACCGATCAGCCAGGTGGAGTTCCACACACCCGATGACTGCACAGCTCCTATAAGGCAGCAATATGCTGCAAACCCAGACGGCCACTCTTCTCACCCCTCGTCCCTTTGCTGTTCTGGATAATGAGGTCAATAGTCACCTAGGCAACTTGCAAAACTAACTGAAATGGAGAAAGGCCTTCCGGCTGGTGACTAGCCGAGGTCCACCTGGCCCCAATAAGCTGCTGAACAAGAAGGGCTGCCAGAAATTTCCCCCTAGGGAATTTGGTGGAGACGAAGACCTGCTCACTGGACAACGGTTCCTCCCAGGATACCCCCAAGCTGAAGAAGCGGGCTCTGAGCCACCCCCTTTCACCCTCCTTTTCCCCACCCTGGCCTGCTGAAGGTGCGCGTCAGGATGCGGACTACTGAGCCCTAAAGAAATAAGTCCTTCCACTTTGACCCCACAGAGGATTGCCTGTGCGGATCTTCAGCGAGTCTACCAGTGTCTAGACACGGGAGCAGTTCTGTCTGGCACAGCAGCTCCCTCAAGGAAGACAAGAGTGAGGAGAAAGGAAACTCAAGTCTGACCATTCTGTCCTGGGAGACAAGAGGAGGATCTCATCTCTCATCTTTCCAAGCAAGGCAACGAGACTTTCTCTCATCTTTCCAAGCAAGGCAAGGAGACTTTTTCTCATGAGGAAACAAAAAGAAGTTGGAAGGAACGAAAGCAGCCTGGAAGGTGAATTCCTAAGGATTGCCCATTGAAACTGACAAAATGGCCCTTGTTTGACGAGAGGAATGAGCAGAGCATTGATGTGGTCAAAAAGGACTCGAGTGAGACTTTCCCAGCATGTTTCTACCAAAGCTTTGTCTAAGTTTCGCAAAACACTCTCCTAATAAGCAGATGTTTGGCTCTTCAGAAAGTCAACATGCAAAATGCCTTGAGCGTCCCATAACACTGATGCCATGATGTTGCCTTTGGTCTGCCCTCCTTTTCCTTTGACTGGACCACTGCCATCTCTTGGTAGCCATCGCTTTGATGACGCTTTGTCTTCAGGATCATATTGGCAAAGCCATGTTCCAAATTCCGGTTACAATTTGTCAAACAGGTGCCCCAGGATCGTGATCCCTCCTGTTGAAAATTTCCACTGATAGCTCTCGTCGTCACTGCAGCTGATCTGGGCACAATGGTTTTCACAGCCACTGCAGGATTCATCTTCCACATCTTCTCATCTCTTCTTGAAACAAGCCATACCTCCGTAAAGAGTTGATTTCTTTGGGCTAGTGTCCTTAGAAGCTTTTCTTCAAACATCAATGATTTCTTCATTCTTCCACCCAAGCTTCACCGTCAATTGGATGTTTGCTCTTGCTGCAATTTTAGCGGAATTCAAGTTGCACTGATAGGAGGCCTTTTCAGTGGATGTCTCATCCTTCTTAGTGCCTCCAATGAGATCCAGTTCAGAAAGGTTGTAAGAAGTTAGTACATGTTTATTTTAGTGAAAACGAATTGAAATCCATGCATAGATTTCT
Organism: Pongo pygmaeus; assembly: GCF_028885625.2. Taxonomy (NCBI): domain Eukaryota; kingdom Metazoa; phylum Chordata; class Mammalia; order Primates; family Hominidae; genus Pongo; species Pongo pygmaeus. Next base: position 55,605,393 of record NC_072380.2, read on the forward strand.
CACCATGTACATTTTCTATGAACTTTCGGAAGACCCCCTGTACTGAATATTGCCCAAATCCTGGGAGAGAAGTGGATGCGGTCCACTTCCTGTCTTCAGTTTGCCCACAGTGGAGGAGTGCACAGAGCAGGGAAAGGCAGCCCCAGAGAGAGGCATGCCCTCCAGCATGCGGCAGACTGCTGGCCCAGTCCTGGCTCCATGGGTTGCTGTGTGGGCCCAGCAAGCTGACCAACCTCCCTGAACCTTAATTTAATCCTAGGTAGCCCAATTCCACTCGCTATTATAGGACTGCTGTGCAGGGACAGTCAATTAACTTAAGAAAAGGAACCTAGCTCCAAGGTTGGCAACCGGGAATTCCAGTTGATTCCATGGGCGGACCCCCTGAGGAATTCCCAAGCTGAAGTCTCGTGGAAGATGAGGTTCAGTGTGACTAGACTGAAGCACCAATCCAATGAAGGGGAAGTCCCACCCACTCTGCCCTGTGCCTGTATAAAGGTGAGGCGGGGCGGCCGCGCCACTCATTGAAGCCGCCAGTTGGGAGAGGAGCAGAGCCAGGCCGGTGCTCCCGAAGGCAGCAAGATGTTGCGAGCCACAGCTCCCTGCTGGTTCCCACCTGCATACCCAGAAGCTAAGAAGGTGGCCGAGGAGGCGGCCCACGAGGCAAGCCGCCATTTGGGAGAGGAGCAGAGCCAGGTCGGTGTTCCCGAAGGCAGCAAGATGTTGCGAGCCACAGCTCCCTGCTGGTTCCCACCTGCATGCCCAGAAGCCAAGAAGGAGGCCGAGGAGGCGGCCCTCGAGGCAAGCCGCCAGTTGGGAGAGGAGCAGAGCCAGGCCGGTGCTCCCGAAGGCAGCAAGATGTTGCGAGCCACAGCTCCCTGCTGGTTCCCACCTGCATACCCAGAAGCTAAGAAGGTGGCCGAGGAGGCGCCCCACGAGGCAAGCTGCCATTTGGGAGTGGAGCAGAGCCAGGTCGGTGTTCCCGAAGGCAGCAAGATGTTGCGAGCCACAGCTCCCTGCTGGTTCCCTCCTGCATACCCAGAAGCCAAGAAGGTGGCCGAGGAGGCGGCCCTCGAGGCTCCAGAATTCCCACTGCCCTCTCATCAGCCTGCCCAGAGCTTCGGGCTCTGCATGCCCCAGATGCACAACCAGGCCTCAGCACTCGTGGACATCCGGGCGGAGCCCCAGAATAGGGGTCCGGCGGTGCCCCCAGCGTGGCCCAAGATGGCGACGGAGGCGTGGTACTTCCCCGCGCAGAGGGGGTCGGCCTGCTGCTTGCCAGCCGCCCCAAGGCTGACAGAGAGGCCCTGTGGAGTCCGCATCTCAGCCCCCAGGGAGAGGAAGAGGATCGCCCACTTTCCCAGCCCCTGCTTGGTCGCAGGTCGCACCGATGCCAAGAGAACCCGGGTGGCCGGCAGCAGCCAACGCTCCAATGGCTCCAGGGTCGGCACACAGCCACGGAAGACTGGTCGCAACAGACGGGGGAGGGCATGCAAGACCTCCACCACACTCAGCTCTAAGCGAATCGTCCGTCGTCCATCCTTACCGACTTGGAAGAAACCCATTATCCTCCGAAGGTCTCGCTGCCAAGTCCCCACCGTCATCCGCCGAGGCTATCTCCAACTGTTCACCAAAGAGTGTCTCAAGTTCTGCGCCTCCCAGCAGGAGGCCGAGGAGAAGGCGCTGAACGAGGAGAAGGTGGCCTACGACTGCAGCCCCAACAAGAACATGTACCTGAATGTGGTCCTGAACACCCTCAAGAGACTGAAGGGCCTGACCCCCAGCTCCATGCCGGGCCTCAGCAGGGCCGCCCTGTACAGCCGCCTCCAGGAGTTCCTGCTCACCCAGGACCAGCTCAAGGAGAACGGCTACCCCTTCCCGCACCCCGAGCGGCCCGGAGGCGCCGTCCTCTTCACTGGCCAGGGGAAGGGGCCCGGCGACTCCTCCTGCAGGGTCTGCTGCCGTTGTGGCACCGACTACCTGGTGTCCTCCTCGGGCCGCTGTCTACGCGACCAGTTGTGTTATTATCACTGGGGGCGGGTCCGCTCCAGCCAAGTGGCTGGAGGCCGGGTTAGCCAGTACACCTGCTGTGCAGCTGCTCCTGGCTCAGTGGGCTGCCAGGTGGCGAAGCAGCACGTGCGGGACGGCCGCAAGGAGAGCCTCCATGGCTTCGTGAAGACCTTCAAGAAAGAGTTTTCCACAGACGCTTATCCAGGAATCTACGCCATGGACTGTGAGATGTGCTACACCACGCATGGCCTGGAGCTGACCCGCGTCACCGTGGTGGACGCCGACATGCAAGTGGTGTACGACACCTTCGTCAAGCCCGACAACGAGATCGTGGACTACAACACCAGGTTTTCCGGAGTGACCGAGGCCGACGTCGCCAAGACGAGCGTCACGTTGCCCGAAGTCCAAGCCATCCTGCTGAGCTTTTTCAGCGCCCAAACCATCCTCATCGGGCACAGCCTGGAGAGCGATCTGCTGGCCCTCAAGCTGATCCACAGCACCGTGGTGGACACGGCCGTGCTCTTCCCGCACTACCTGGGTTTCCCCTACAAGCGTTCCCTCAGGAATCTCGCGGCCGACTACCTGGGACAGATCATCCAGGACAGCCAGGACGGCCACAACTCCAGCGAGGACGCAAATGCCTGCCTGCAGCTGGCGATGTGGAAGGTTCGACAGCGCGCCCAGATCCAGCCACGCCACCGGTCCGCCTCTCCCGCCGCCCTGGCCTGTCCTGAGCCCCAGGCCTCTTCCCAAACTGCCATCGATCCCGAGAGCTAGCCCTGTCCACCTCGCCGCAAAGCGAAAGAAACTGGAGCAGCCGGCGGCAGGAGAGGGCCAAAAGCCAAGACTAACCCCGACCCCGGACTCCCAGTCCCCCGGAGTCCCTGCCGCGGGCCGTCGTCCCTGTCCCCATCCCTCTGCCCCTCCCAGACCTCTGTCCTTCCACCAATGGGCTCCCCGAGGCCCCAGCCGCCACTCCCAGTCCCCGGAGACCCTGCCGCCGCCCCTGGCGCCTGTGCCCATCCCTCTGCCCCTCCCAGACCTCTGGCCTTCCACCACTAGCCTCCCCCAGCCCACCTGGACTTCCCCGGCCTCTGACAACAAGGCCAGCCCCCAGGCCCACCAGCCTCCTGATCGTCTTCGTTCTTGGGCCTCTTCCCCTTCTGTGGGGCTGTCTGAACCTCCCCTCCCCCACCCGATTTTTCCCCCGCCCCCGGGGCAGGCGCAGAATAAATGTCTGTATGAAGTTAAAAATTAAAAATAAAAAAAAAGCTAAAAACCACTGAAAGTCCTTTGCTTTTGAATGTGCGCTTACCTGGTTTTCTCTAGAGGCACCACTGTGAGGTGGCTCAAGCCCTTAGGCTCTGGAGTTAGACATCTGGGTTCCCATTCCAATTCCACCACTGACTAGCTTTGTCATATTGGACGCATAACTTTTTTGCGCTTCTACTTCTTGATCTTTCAAGTGTCATCAGAAGATAATTAGACACCCACACAATAGCAATGGGAGATTTTAACACCCCACCGTCAACATGAAACAGATCAACGAGACAGAAAGTTGAAAAGGATATCCAGGAACTGAACTTAGCTCTGCACCAAGCAGACCGAATAGACATCTACATTAACTCTCCACCCCAAATCAACAGAATATACATTCTTCTCAGCACCACATCACACTTATTCCAAAACTGACCACATAGTTGGAAGGAAAGCACTCCTCCGCAAATGCAAAAGAACAGAAATTACAACCAACTGTCTCTCAGACCCCAGGGCAGTCAAACTGGACCTCAGGATGAAGAAACTCACTCAAAACCGCTCAACTACACGGAAACGGAGCAATCTGCTCCTGAGTGACTACTGGGTACATAGCGAAATGAAGACAGAATAAAGATGTTCTTTGAAACCAATGAGAACCAAGACACAACATACCAGAATCTCTGGGATACATTGAAAGCAGTGTGTAGAGGGAAACGTAGCATTAAATGCCCACAAGAGAAAGCAGGAAAGATCTAAAATGGACACCCTCACGTCCCAATTCAAAGAACCAGGGAAGCAAGAGCAAACACAATGCCTGAATCAGTCAGTCAACTTCCAACAGGGCTCCAAGAGAGAATGAACCACCATGCCTCTTTAAATCCACGTTTCTATTTGGAATCTTCAATGAGAGATGAGACACTAAGCAGCTAGTTTTGGTGGAATGGCTGATTTTGTCAATGTTTTCGGTGTGTGAGTGTGTGTGTGTGTGTGTACGTATGGATAACTAAATTAAACTGATAATCTGGATGCTTACATTTCCATTCATTTAATTTGTGTATGTGAGCCCACGCACACGTATATACACACACACTAACACTTCCAGAACACTGACTTAGTGAAGAACTGGATTTCCAGTGTGTCAGACAAATTTCAGAAAGCGCTGAAGAAGGGCATTTCTGATGGATTTCACCGTTCCTGGAATTTTATTTTCCTTTATAACTTAGAGTTCTTCTCTGGAGATTTAATAGATAAAAGTCTTTTGCAGTGTACGTTATTTCATTGTATTTTTATAATTTATTTGAATTGTCATTTTAAATTGACAAATAAAAATGATAGATATTTATGGTGTACAACATGATGTTTCATATATGTATACATTGTGGAATGACACAAAAATCAAGCTAATTAACACATTCGTTTCCTCACATACTGATTTTATGGTGATGAGAACATGTTTCAAATCTACTCTGATAGCACATTTCAAGTATACAGTACATAGTTACCCACTGTGGTTGCCGTGCTGTTCAACATATCTCTAGAACTATTCGTATCTGAAATTTTGTATCATTAGACTAACATCTCCCAATCCCTCCCCGGCCCCTGCCTCGGGTAAGCAGCGTTCTGCTCTCTACGACTCTGAGTTCCACTTTTTTACATTGCACATAGAAGTGAGATCGTGCAGTATTTGTATTTCTGTGTTTGCTTTTTAAAACTTTATGATGTATTGATGTATTTTTTCAGACAGTGTCGGAGTCTGTCACCAAGGCTGGAGTACAGTGACACAAACACGGCTCACCACGGCCTCCACCTCCCGGGGTCAAGAGATCCTCCCACTTCAGCCTCCTGAGTAGCTAGGACTACAGGCGTCCAACACCACACCTGGCTAATTTTTGTATTTTTTGTAGAGATGGTTGATCTCCAACTCCTGGGCTCAACTCTTCCTCCTCCCTTCTCCTCCCAAAGTCCTGGGATTACAGGCCTGAGCCACTGTGTCTGGCCTTTGCTTTATTTCACACAGTAGAACATCCTCTAGGCTCATTCATGTTGCTAATGATAAGATTTCTTTCTTTTTCAAGGCTGAATAGGATTCTATTGGATATATGTACCTATATAGATAGATAGATAGATAGATAGATAGACATTTATTATTATTGTTTTGGGGGGGATATGGTTTCGCTCGTGTTCCCCAGGCTGGAGTGCAGTGGCATGATTTCGGCTCACTACAACCTCTGCCTCCCAGGCTGAAGTGATTCTCCTGCCTCAGCTGAGATTAAAGGCATGTCCCATCATGTGCGGCCAATTTTGTGTTTCTAGGAGAGATGGGTTTTCACCATGTTGGCCAGGCTGGTCTCGAACTCCAACAATTCTACTTCAACTATTTATTGGATACAAATATTTATGTGTGAGAAACAAGATTTTCAAGAGTGAAAGATTTAAAAACGACTTAATTGTACATCAGTAAGAGGCTGGCTAACTAAATCAGAGTACGTTCATCCTTACAGAAGAATACTATGCAGCTAGAACAAAACCAAATGGAGGAAACTCTTCCAAATGGTAACTTGGAATGATGTTCAAGACTTATTGTAAAATAAGTTTACAGTAAGGTGTAAGGTACCTTATGGCAAAATTCTCTCAGAAATGTGTGTGTGTGGATTTCAAGTCATCCCAGTCCTAGAACATTGTGCTCTTTAGAGATGCCATACCTGTCTTTCCCTTTGTAATATCAAAGCAGTAATATCTTCTCTGGAGGCTTGTTGGGTGAATTGAATGGAAGAAAGTTAAGGAGGTACCAGAACCATTGCTGTTTCCCCTCCGTAGCCCTGCCACCCACTAAAGAAAGTTGGATGAGATTACTTAATGATTTCCCATTAAGTTGTATTTCCAAATATCATGATTACCATTTGAATGTAGTTGGTATGGAGCTTCGTGAGTGTGTGCTTCGTTTATTATGCATCACGTTCAGCTCCTTGTTATTTGCCTCCTAGTTATCATAGTAAAACTCTACTCCTCTACTCCGAGGAGCCCCTACCATCCGTATCGTCACTTTCCGGCCCAGCACTCTTCATGCTCGTTCGTTTAAAGCATTCTACATTGGGCAAATGAATCTTGGAAGGCAAAAGCTACTGAATTTAGCGAGTTTGTGGAGGCGTTCCCACCGATCAGCCAGGTGGAGTTCCACACACCCGATGACTGCACAGCTCCTATAAGGCAGCAATATGCTGCAAACCCAGACGGCCACTCTTCTCACCCCTCGTCCCTTTGCTGTTCTGGATAATGAGGTCAATAGTCACCTAGGCAACTTGCAAAACTAACTGAAATGGAGAAAGGCCTTCCGGCTGGTGACTAGCCGAGGTCCACCTGGCCCCAATAAGCTGCTGAACAAGAAGGGCTGCCAGAAATTTCCCCCTAGGGAATTTGGTGGAGACGAAGACCTGCTCACTGGACAACGGTTCCTCCCAGGATACCCCCAAGCTGAAGAAGCGGGCTCTGAGCCACCCCCTTTCACCCTCCTTTTCCCCACCCTGGCCTGCTGAAGGTGCGCGTCAGGATGCGGACTACTGAGCCCTAAAGAAATAAGTCCTTCCACTTTGACCCCACGGAGGATTGCCTGTGCGGATCTTCAACGAGTCTACCAGTGTCTAGACACGGGAGCAGTTCTGTCTGGCACAGCAGCTCCCTCAAGGAAGACAAGAGTGAGGAGAAAGGAAACTCAAGTCTGACCATTCTGTCCTGGGAGACAAGAGGAGGATCTCATCTCTCATCTTTCCAAGCAAGGCAACGAGACTTTCTCTCATCTTTCCAAGCAAGGCAAGGAGACTTTTTCTCATGAGGAAACAAAAAGAAGTTGGAAGGAACGAAACCAGCCTGGAAGGTGAATTCCTAAGGATTGCCCATTGAAACTGACAAAATGGCCCTTGTTTGACGAGAGGAATGAGCAGAGCATTGATGTGGTCAAAAAGGACTCGAGTGAGACTTTCCCAGCATGTTTCTACCAAAGCTTTGTCTAAGTTTCGCAAAACACTCTCCTAATAAGCAGATGTTTGGCTCTTCAGAAAGTCAACATGCAAAATGCCTTGAGCGTCCCATAACACTGATGCCATGATGTTGCCTTTGGTCTGCCCTCCTTTTCCTTTGACTGGACCACTGCCATCTCTTGGTAGCCATCGCTTTGATGACGCTTTGTCTTCAGGATCATATTGGCAAAGCCATGTTCCAAATTCCGGTTACAATTTGTCAAACAGGTGCCCCAGGATCGTGATCCCTCCTGTTGAAAATTTCCACTGATAGCTCTCGTCGTCACTGCAGCTGATCTGGGCACAATGGTTTTCACAGCCACTGCAGGATTCATCTTCCACATCTTCTCATCTCTTCTTGAAACAAGCCATACCTCCGTAAAGAGTTGATTTCTTTGGGCTAGTGTCCTTAGAAGCTTTTCTTCAAACATCAATGATTTCTTCATTCTTCCACCCAAGCTTCACCGTCAATTGGATGTTTGCTCTTGCTGCAATTTTAGCGGAATTCAAGTTGCACTGATAGGAGGCCTTTTCAGTGGATGTCTCATCCTTCTTAGTGCCTCCAATGAGATCCAGTTCAGAAAGGTTGTAAGAAGTTAGTACATGTTTATTTTAGTGAAAACGAATTGAAATCCATGCATAGATTTCTCACCATGTACATTTTCTATGAACTTTCGGAAGACCCCCTGTACTGAATATTGCCCAAATCCTGGGAGAGAAGTGGATGCGGTCCACTTCCTGTCTTCAGTTTGCCCACAGTGGAGGAGTGCACAGAGCAGGGAAAGGCAGCCCCAGAGAGAGGCATGCCCTCCAGCATGCGGCAGACTGCTGGCCCAGTCCTGGCTCCATGGGTTGCTGTGTGGGCCCAGCAAGCTGACCAACCTCCCTGAACCTTAATTTAATCCTAGGTAGCCCAATTCCACTCGCTATTATAGGACTGCTGTGCAGGGACAGTCAATTAACTTAAGAAAAGGAACCTAGCTCCAAGGTTGGCAACCGGGAATTCCAGTTGATTCCATGGGCGGACCCCCTGAGGAATTCCCAAGCTGAAGTCTCGTGGAAGATGAGGTTCAGTGTGACTAGACTGAAGCACCAATCCAATGAAGGGGAAGTCCCACCCACTCTGCCCTGTGCCTGTATAAAGGTGAGGCGGGGCGGCCGCGCCACTCATTGAAGCCGCCAGTTGGGAGAGGAGCAGAGCCAGGCCGGTGCTCCCGAAGGCAGCAAGATGTTGCGAGCCACAGCTCCCTGCTGGTTCCCACCTGCATACCCAGAAGCTAAGAAGGTGGCCGAGGAGGCGGCCCACGAGGCAAGCCGCCATTTGGGAGAGGAGCAGAGCCAGGTCGGTGTTCCCGAAGGCAGCAAGATGTTGCGAGCCACAGCTCCCTGCTGGTTCCCACCTGCATGCCCAGAAGCCAAGAAGGTGGCCGAGGAGGCGGCCCTCGAGGCAAGCCGCCAGTTGGGAGAGGAGCAGAGCCAGGCCGGTGCTCCCGAAGGCAGCAAGATGTTGCGAGCCACAGCTCCCTGCTGGTTCCCACCTGCATACCCAGAAGCTAAGAAGGTGGCCGAGGAGGCGCCCCACGAGGCAAGCCGCCATTTGGGAGTGGAGCAGAGCCAGGTCGGTGTTCCCGAAGGCAGCAAGATGTTGCGAGCCACAGCTCCCTGCTGGTTCCCTCCTGCATACCCAGAAGCCAAGAAGGTGGCCGAGGAGGCGGCCCTCGAGGCTCCAGAATTCCCACTGCCCTCTCATCAGCCTGCCCAGAGCTTCGGGCTCTGCGTGCCCCAGATGCACAACCAGGCCTCAGCACTCGTGGACATCCGGGCGGAGCCCCAGAATAGGGGTCCGGCGGTGCCCCCAGCGTGGCCCAAGATGGCGACGGAGGCGTGGTACTTCCCCGCGCAGAGGGGGTCGGCCTGCTGCTTGCCAGCCGCCCCAAGGCTGACAGAGAGGCCCTGTGGAGTCCGCATCTCAGCCCCCAGGGAGAGGAAGAGGATCGCCCACTTTCCCAGCCCCTGCTTGGTCGCAGGTCGCACCGATGCCAAGAGAACCCGGGTGGCCGGCAGCAGCCAACGCTCCAATGGCTCCAGGGTCGGCACACAGCCACGGAAGACTGGTCGCAACAGACGGGGGAGGGCATGCAAGACCTCCACCACACTCAGCTCTAAGCGAATCGTCCGTCGTCCATCCTTACCGACTTGGAAGAAACCCATTATCCTCCGAAGGTCTCGCTGCCAAGTCCCCACCGTCATCCGCCGAGGCTATCTCCAACTGTTCACCAAAGAGTGTCTCAAGTTCTGCGCCTCCCAGCAGGAGGCCGAGGAGAAGGCGCTGAACGAGGAGAAGGTGGCCTACGACTGCAGCCCCAACAAGAACATGTACCTGAATGTGGTCCTGAACACCCTCAAGAGACTGAAGGGCCTGACCCCCAGCTCCATGCCGGGCCTCAGCAGGGCCGCCCTGTACAGCCGCCTCCAGGAGTTCCTGCTCACCCAGGACCAGCTCAAGGAGAACGGCTACCCCTTCCCGCACCCCGAGCGGCCCGGAGGCGCCGTCCTCTTCACTGGCCAGGGGAAGGGGCCCGGCGACTCCTCCTGCAGGGTCTGCTGCCGTTGTGGCACCGACTACCTGGTGTCCTCCTCGGGCCGCTGTCTACGCGACCAGTTGTGTTATTATCACTGGGGGCGGGTCCGCTCCAGCCAAGTGGCTGGAGGCCGGGTTAGCCAGTACACCTGCTGTGCAGCTGCTCCTGGCTCAGTGGGCTGCCAGGTGGCGAAGCAGCACGTGCGGGACGGCCGCAAGGAGAGCCTCCATGGCTTCGTGAAGACCTTCAAGAAAGAGTTTTCCACAGACGCTTATCCAGGAATCTACGCCATGGACTGTGAGATGTGCTACACCACGCATGGCCTGGAGCTGACCCGCGTCACCGTGGTGGACGCCGACATGCAAGTGGTGTACGACACCTTCGTCAAGCCCGACAACGAGATCGTGGACTACAACACCAGGTTTTCCGGAGTGACCGAGGCCGACGTCGCCAAGACGAGCGTCACGTTGCCCGAAGTCCAAGCCATCCTGCTGAGCTTTTTCAGCGCCCAAACCATCCTCATCGGGCACAGCCTGGAGAGCGATCTGCTGGCCCTCAAGCTGATCCACAGCACCGTGGTGGACACGGCCGTGCTCTTCCCGCACTACCTGGGTTTCCCCTACAAGCGTTCCCTCAGGAATCTCGCGGCCGACTACCTGGGACAGATCATCCAGGACAGCCAGGACGGCCACAACTCCAGCGAGGACGCAAACGCCTGCCTGCAGCTGGCGATGTGGAAGGTTCGACAGCGCGCCCAGATCCAGCCACGCCACCGGTCCGCCTCTCCCGCCGCCCTGGCCTGTCCTGAGCCCCAGGCCTCTTCCCAAACTGCCATCGATCCCGAGAGCTAGCCCTGTCCACCTCGCCGCAAAGCGAAAGAAACTGGAGCAGCCGGCGGCAGGAGAGGGCCAAAAGCCAAGACTAACCCCGACCCCGGACTCCCAGTCCCCCGGAGTCCCTGCCGCGGGCCGTCATCCCTGTCCCCATCCCTCTGCCCCTCCCAGACCTCTGTCCTTCCACCAATGGGCTCCCCGAGGCCCCAGCCGCCACTCCCAGTCCCCGGAGACCCTGCCGCCGCCCCTGGCGCCTATGCCCATCCCTCTGCCCCTCCCAGACCTCTGGCCTTCCACCACTAGCCTCCCCCAGCCCACCTGGACTTCCCCGGCCTCTGACAACAAGGCCAGCCCCCAGGCCCACCAGCCTCCTGATCGTCTTCGTTCTTGGGCCTCTTCCCCTTCTGTGGGGCTGTCTGAACCTCCCCTCCCCCACCCGATTTTTCCCCCGCCCCCGGGGCAGGCGCAGAATAAATGTCTGTATGAAGTTAAAAATTAAAAATAAAAAAAAAGCTAAAAACCACTGAAAGTCCTTTGCTTTTGAATGTGCGCTTACCTGGTTTTCTCTAGAGGCACCACTGTGAGGTGGCTCAAGCCCTTAGGCTCTGGAGTTAGACATCTGGGTTCCCATTCCAATTCCACCACTTACTAGCTTTGTCATATTGGACGCATAACTTTTTTGCGCTTCTACTTCTTGATCTTTCAAGTGTCATCAGAAGATAATTAGACACCCACACAATAGCAATGGGAGATTTTAACACCCCACCGTCAACATGAAACAGATCAACGAGACAGAAAGTTGAAAAGGATATCCAGGAACTGAACTTAGCTCTGCACCAAGCAGACCGAATAGACATCTACATTAACTCTCCACCCCAAATCAACAGAATATACATTCTTCTCAGCACCACATCACACTTATTCCAAAACTGACCACATAGTTGGAAGGAAAGCACTCCTCCGCAAATGCAAAAGAACAGAAATTACAACCAACTGTCTCTCAGACCACAGGGCAGTCAAACTGGACCTCAGGATGAAGAAACTCACTCAAAACCGCTCAACTACACGGAAACGGAGCAATCTGCTCCTGAGTGACTACTGGGTACATAGCGAAATGAAGACAGAATAAAGATGTTCTTTGAAACCAATGAGAACAAAGACACAACATACCAGAATCTCTGGGATACATTGAAAGCAGTGTGTAGAGGGAAACGTAGCATTAAATGCCCACAAGAGAAAGCAGGAAAGATCTAAAATGGACACCCTCACGTCCCAATTCAAAGAACCAGGGAAGCAAGAGCAAACACAATGCCTGAATCAGTCAGTCAACTTCCAACAGGGCTCCAAGAGAGATTGAACCACCATGCCTCTTTAAATCCACGTTTCTATTTGGAATCTTCAATGAGAGATGAGACACTAAGCAGCTAGTTTTGGTGGAATGGCTGATTTTGTCAATGTTTTCGGTGTGTGAGTGTGTGTGTGTGTGTATGTATAGATAACTAAATTAAACTGATAATCTGGATGCTTACATTTCCATTCATTTAATTTGTGTATGTGAGCCCACGCACACGTATATACACACACACTAACACTTCCAGAACACTGACTTAGTGAAGAACTGGATTTCCAGTGTGTCAGACAAATTTCAGAAAGCGCTGAAGAAGGGCATTTCTGATGGATTTCACCGTTCCTGGAATTTTATTTTCCTTTATAACTTAGAGTTCTTCTCTGGAGATTTAATAGATAAAAGTCTTTTGCAGTGTACGTTATTTCATTGTATTTTTATAATTTATTTAAATTGTCATTTTAAATTGACAAATAAAAATGATAGATATTTATGGTGTACAACATGATGTTTCATATATGTATACATTGTGGAATGACACAAAAATCAAGCTAATTAACACATTCGTTTCCTCACATACTGATTTTATGGTGATGAGAACATGTTTCAAATCTACTCTGATAGCACATTTCAAGTATACAGTACATAGTTACCCACTGTGGTTGCCGTGCTGTTCAACATATCTCTAGAACTATTCGTATCTGAAATTTTGTATCATTAGACTAACATCTCCCAATCCCTCCCCGGCCCCTGCCTCGGGTAAGCAGCGTTCTGCTCTCTACGACTCTGAGTTCCACTTTTTTACATTGCACATAGAAGTGAGATCGTGCAGTATTTGTATTTCTGTGTTTGCTTTTTAAAACTTTATGATGTATTGATGTATTTTTTCAGACAGTGTCGGAGTCTGTCACCAAGGCTGGAGTACAGTGACACAAACACGGCTCACCACGGCCTCCACCTCCCGGGGTCAAGAGATCCTCCCACTTCAGCCTCCTGAGTAGCTAGGACTACAGGCGTCCAACACCACACCTGGCTAATTTTTGTATTTTTTGTAGAGATGGTTGATCTCCAACTCCTGGGCTCAACTCTTCCTCCTCCCTTCTCCTCCCAAAGTCCTGGGATTACAGGCCTGAGCCACTGTGTCTGGCCTTTGCTTTATTTCACACAGTAGAACATCCTCTAGGCTCATTCATGTTGCTAATGATAAGATTTCTTTCTTTTTCAAGGCTGAATAGGATTCTATTGGATATATGTACCTATATAGATAGATAGATAGATAGATAGATAGACATTTATTATTATTGTTTTGGGGGGGATATGGTTTCGCTCGTGTTCCCCAGGCTGGAGTGCAGTGGCATGATTTCGGCTCACTACAACCTCTGCCTCCCAGGCTGAAGTGATTCTCCTGCCTCAGCTGAGATTAAAGGCATGTCCCATCATGTGCGGCCAATTTTGTGTTTCTAGGAGAGATGGGTTTTCACCATGTTGGCCAGGCTGGTCTCGAACTCCAACAATTCTACTTCAACTATTTATTGGATACAAATATTTATGTGTGAGAAACAAGATTTTCAAGAGTGAAAGATTTAAAAACGACTTAATTGTACATCAGTAAGAGGCTGGCTAACTAAATCAGAGTACGTTCATCCTTACAGAAGAATACTATGCAGCTAGAACAAAACCAAATGGAGGAAACTCTTCCAAATGGTAACTTGGAATGATGTTCAAGACTTATTGTAAAATAAGTTTACAGTAAGGTGTAAGGTACCTTATGGCAAAATTCTCTCAGAAATGTGTGTGTGTGGATTTCAAGTCATCCCAGTCCTAGAACATTGTGCTCTTTAGAGATGCCATACCTGTCTTTCCCTTTGTAATATCAAAGCAGTAATATCTTCTCTGGAGGCTTGTTGGGTGAATTGAATGGAAGAAAGTTAAGGAGGTACCAGAACCATTGCTGTTTCCCCTCCGTAGCCCTGCCACCCACTAAAGAAAGTTGGATGAGATTACTTAATGATTTCCCATTAAGTTGTATTTCCAAATATCATGATTACCATTTGAATGTAGTTGGTATGGAGCTTCGTGAGTGTGTGCTTCATTTATTATGCATCACGTTCAGCTCCTTGTTATTTGCCTCCTAGTTATCATAGTAAAACTCTACTCCTCTACTCCGAGGAGCCCCTACCATCCGTATCGTCACTTTCCGGCCCAGCACTCTTCATGCTCGTTCGTTTAAAGCATTCTACATTGGACAAATGAATCTTGGAAGGCAAAAGCTACTGAATTTAGCGAGTTTGTGGAGGCGTTCCCACCGATCAGCCAGGTGGAGTTCCACACACCCGATGACTGCACAGCTCCTATAAGGCAGCAATATGCTGCAAACCCAGACGGCCACTCTTCTCACCCCTCGTCCCTTTGCTGTTCTGGATAATGAGGTCAATAGTCACCTAGGCAACTTGCAAAACTAACTGAAATGGAGAAAGGCCTTCCGGCTGGTGACTAGCCGAGGTCCACCTGGCCCCAATAAGCTGCTGAACAAGAAGGGCTGCCAGAAATTTCCCCCTAGGGAATTTGGTGGAGACGAAGACCTGCTCACTGGACAACGGTTCCTCCCAGGATACCCCCAAGCTGAAGAAGCGGGCTCTGAGCCACCCCCTTTCACCCTCCTTTTCCCCACCCTGGCCTGCTGAAGGTGCGCGTCAGGATGCGGACTACTGAGCCCTAAAGAAATAAGTCCTTCCACTTTGACCCCACGGAGGATTGCCTGTGCGGATCTTCAACGAGTCTACCAGTGTCTAGACACGGGAGCAGTTCTGTCTGGCACAGCAGCTCCCTCAAGGAAGACAAGAGTGAGGAGAAAGGAAACTCAAGTCTGACCATTCTGTCCTGGGAGACAAGAGGAGGATCTCATCTCTCATCTTTCCAAGCAAGGCAACGAGACTTTCTCTCATCTTTCCAAGCAAGGCAAGGAGACTTTTTCTCATGAGGAAACAAAAAGAAGTTGGAAGGAACGAAACCAGCCTGGAAGGTGAATTCCTAAGGATTGCCCATTGAAACTGACAAAATGGCCCTTGTTTGACGAGAGGAATGAGCAGAGCATTGATGTGGTCAAAAAGGACTCGAGTGAGACTTTCCCAGCATGTTTCTACCAAAGCTTTGTCTAAGTTTCGCAAAACACTCTCCTAATAAGCAGATGTTTGGCTCTTCAGAAAGTCAACATGCAAAATGCCTTGAGCGTCCCATAACACTGATGCCATGATGTTGCCTTTGGTCTGCCCTCCTTTTCCTTTGACTGGACCACTGCCATCTCTTGGTAGCCATCGCTTTGATGACGCTTTGTCTTCAGGATCATATTGGCAAAGCCATGTTCCAAATTCCGGTTACAATTTGTCAAACAGGTGCCCCAGGATCGTGATCCCTCCTGTTGAAAATTTCCACTGATAGCTCTCGTCGTCACTGCAGCTGATCTGGGCACAATGGTTTTCACAGCCACTGCAGGATTCATCTTCCACATCTTCTCATCTCTTCTTGAAACAAGCCATACCTCCGTAAAGAGTTGATTTCTTTGGGCTAGTGTCCTTAGAAGCTTTTCTTCAAACATCAATGATTTCTTCATTCTTCCACCCAAGCTTCACCGTCAATTGGATGTTTGCTCTTGCTGCAATTTTAGCGGAATTCAAGTTGCACTGATAGGAGGCCTTTTCAGTGGATGTCTCATCCTTCTTAGTGCCTCCAATGAGATCCAGTTCAGAAAGGTTGTAAGAAGTTAGTACATGTTTATTTTAGTGAAAACGAATTGAAATCCATGCATAGATTTCTCACCATGTACATTTTCTATGAACTTTCGGAAGACCCCCTGTACTGAATATTGCCCAAATCCTGGGAGAGAAGTGGATGCGGTCCACTTCCTGTCTTCAGTTTGCCCACAGTGGAGGAGTGCACAGAGCAGGGAAAGGCAGCCCCAGAGAGAGGCATGCCCTCCAGCATGCGGCAGACTGCTGGCCCAGTCCTGGCTCCATGGGTTGCTGTGTGGGCCCAGCAAGCTGACCAACCTCCCTGAACCTTAATTTAATCCTAGGTAGCCCAATTCCACTCGCTATTATAGGACTGCTGTGCAGGGACAGTCAATTAACTTAAGAAAAGGAACCTAGCTCCAAGGTTGGCAACCGGGAATTCCAGTTGATTCCATGGGCGGACCCCCTGAGGAATTCCCAAGCTGAAGTCTCGTGGAAGATGAGGTTCAGTGTGACTAGACTGAAGCACCAATCCAATGAAGGGGAAGTCCCACCCACTCTGCCCTGTGCCTGTATAAAGGTGAGGCGGGGCGGCCGCGCCACTCATTGAAGCCGCCAGTTGGGAGAGGAGCAGAGCCAGGCCGGTGCTCCCGAAGGCAGCAAGATGTTGCGAGCCACAGCTCCCTGCTGGTTCCCACCTGCATACCCAGAAGCTAAGAAGGTGGCCGAGGAGGCGGCCCACGAGGCAAGCCGCCATTTGGGAGAGGAGCAGAGCCAGGTCGGTGTTCCCGAAGGCAGCAAGATGTTGCGAGCCACAGCTCCCTGCTGGTTCCCACCTGCATGCCCAGAAGCCAAGAAGGTGGCCGAGGAGGCGGCCCTCGAGGCAAGCCGCCAGTTGGGAGAGGAGCAGAGCCAGGCCGGTGCTCCCGAAGGCAGCAAGATGTTGCGAGCCACAGCTCCCTGCTGGTTCCCACCTGCATACCCAGAAGCTAAGAAGGTGGCCGAGGAGGCGCCCCACGAGGCAAGCCGCCATTTGGGAGTGGAGCAGAGCCAGGTCGGTGTTCCCGAAGGCAGCAAGATGTTGCGAGCCACAGCTCCCTGCTGGTTCCCTCCTGCATACCCAGAAGCCAAGAAGGTGGCCGAGGAGGCGGCCCTCGAGGCTCCAGAATTCCCACTGCCCTCTCATCAGCCTGCCCAGAGCTTCGGGCTCTGCGTGCCCCAGATGCACAACCAGGCCTCAGCACTCGTGGACATCCGGGCGGAGCCCCAGAATAGGGGTCCGGCGGTGCCCCCAGCGTGGCCCAAGATGGCGACGGAGGCGTGGTACTTCCCCGCGCAGAGGGGGTCGGCCTGCTGCTTGCCAGCCGCCCCAAGGCTGACAGAGAGGCCCTGTGGAGTCCGCATCTCAGCCCCCAGGGAGAGGAAGAGGATCGCCCACTTTCCCAGCCCCTGCTTGGTCGCAGGTCGCACCGATGCCAAGAGAACCCGGGTGGCCGGCAGCAGCCAACGCTCCAATGGCTCCAGGGTCGGCACACAGCCACGGAAGACTGGTCGCAACAGACGGGGGAGGGCATGCAAGACCTCCACCACACTCAGCTCTAAGCGAATCGTCCGTCGTCCATCCTTACCGACTTGGAAGAAACCCATTATCCTCCGAAGGTCTCGCTGCCAAGTCCCCACCGTCATCCGCCGAGGCTATCTCCAACTGTTCACCAAAGAGTGTCTCAAGTTCTGCGCCTCCCAGCAGGAGGCCGAGGAGAAGGCGCTGAACGAGGAGAAGGTGGCCTACGACTGCAGCCCCAACAAGAACATGTACCTGAATGTGGTCCTGAACACCCTCAAGAGACTGAAGGGCCTGACCCCCAGCTCCATGCCGGGCCTCAGCAGGGCCGCCCTGTACAGCCGCCTCCAGGAGTTCCTGCTCACCCAGGACCAGCTCAAGGAGAACGGCTACCCCTTCCCGCACCCCGAGCGGCCCGGAGGCGCCGTCCTCTTCACTGGCCAGGGGAAGGGGCCCGGCGACTCCTCCTGCAGGGTCTGCTGCCGTTGTGGCACCGACTACCTGGTGTCCTCCTCGGGCCGCTGTCTACGCGACCAGTTGTGTTATTATCACTGGGGGCGGGTCCGCTCCAGCCAAGTGGCTGGAGGCCGGGTTAGCCAGTACACCTGCTGTGCAGCTGCTCCTGGCTCAGTGGGCTGCCAGGTGGCGAAGCAGCACGTGCGGGACGGCCGCAAGGAGAGCCTCCATGGCTTCGTGAAGACCTTCAAGAAAGAGTTTTCCACAGACGCTTATCCAGGAATCTACGCCATGGACTGTGAGATGTGCTACACCACGCATGGCCTGGAGCTGACCCGCGTCACCGTGGTGGACGCCGACATGCAAGTGGTGTACGACACCTTCGTCAAGCCCGACAACGAGATCGTGGACTACAACACCAGGTTTTCCGGAGTGACCGAGGCCGACGTCGCCAAGACGAGCGTCACGTTGCCCGAAGTCCAAGCCATCCTGCTGAGCTTTTTCAGCGCCCAAACCATCCTCATCGGGCACAGCCTGGAGAGCGATCTGCTGGCCCTCAAGCTGATCCACAGCACCGTGGTGGACACGGCCGTGCTCTTCCCGCACTACCTGGGTTTCCCCTACAAGCGTTCCCTCAGGAATCTCGCGGCCGACTACCTGGGACAGATCATCCAGGACAGCCAGGACGGCCACAACTCCAGCGAGGACGCAAACGCCTGCCTGCAGCTGGCGATGTGGAAGGTTCGACAGCGCGCCCAGATCCAGCCACGCCACCGGTCCGCCTCTCCCGCCGCCCTGGCCTGTCCTGAGCCCCAGGCCTCTTCCCAAACTGACATCGATCCCGAGAGCTAGCCCTGTCCACCTCGCCGCAAAGCGAAAGAAACTGGAGCAGCCGGCGGCAGGAGAGGGCCAAAAGCCAAGACTAACCCCGACCCCGGACTCCCAGTCCCCCGGAGTCCCTGCCGCGGGCCGTCATCCCTGTCCCCATCCCTCTGCCCCTCCCAGACCTCTGTCCTTCCACCAATGGGCTCCCCGAGGCCCCAGCCGCCACTCCCAGTCCCCGGAGACCCTGCCGCCGCCCCTGGCGCCTATGCCCATCCCTCTGCCCCTCCCAGACCTCTGGCCTTCCACCACTAGCCTCCCCCAGCCCACCTGGACTTCCCCGGCCTCTGACATCAAGGCCAGCCCCCAGGCCCACCAGCCTCCTGATCGTCTTCGTTCTTGGGCCTCTTCCCCTTCTGTGGGGCTGTCTGAACCTCCCCTCCCCCACCCGATTTTTCCCCCGCCCCCGGGGCAGGCGCAGAATAAATGTCTGTATGAAGTTAAAAATTAAAAATAAAAAAAAAGCTAAAAACCACTCAAAGTCCTTTGCTTTTGAATGTGCGCTTACCTGGTTTTCTCTAGAGGCACCACTGTGAGGTGGCTCAAGCCCTTAGGCTCTGGAGTTAGACATCTGGGTTCCCATTCCAATTCCACCACTTACTAGCTTTGTCATATTGGACGCATAACTTTTTTGCGCTTCTACTTCTTGATCTTTCAAGTGTCATCAGAAGATAATTAGACACCCACACAATAGCAATGGGAGATTTTAACACCCCACCGTCAACATGAAACAGATCAACGAGACAGAAAGTTGAAAAGGATATCCAGGAACTGAACTTAGCTCTGCACCAAGCAGACCGAATAGACATCTACATTAACTCTCCACCCCAAATCAACAGAATATACATTCTTCTCAGCACCACATCACACTTATTCCAAAACTGACCACATAGTTGGAAGGAAAGCACTCCTCCGCAAATGCAAAAGAACAGAAATTACAACCAACTGTCTCTCAGACCACAGGGCAGTCAAACTGGACCTCAGGATGAAGAAACTCACTCAAAACCGCTCAACTACACGGAAACGGAGCAATCTGCTCCTGAGTGACTACTGGGTACATAGCGAAATGAAGACAGAATAAAGATGTTCTTTGAAACCAATGAGAACAAAGACACAACATACCAGAATCTCTGGGATACATTGAAAGCAGTGTGTAGAGGGAAACGTAGCATTAAATGCCCACAAGAGAAAGCAGGAAAGATCTAAAATGGACACCCTCACGTCCCAATTCAAAGAACCAGGGAAGCAAGAGCAAACACAATGCCTGAATCAGTCAGTCAACTTCCAACAGGGCTCCAAGAGAGATTGAACCACCATGCCTCTTTAAATCCACGTTTCTATTTGGAATCTTCAATGAGAGATGAGACACTAAGCAGCTAGTTTTGGTGGAATGGCTGATTTTGTCAATGTTTTCGGTGTGTGAGTGTGTGTGTGTGTGTATGTATAGATAACTAAATTAAACTGATAATCTGGATGCTTACATTTCCATTCATTTAATTTGTGTATGTGAGCCCACGCACACGTATATACACACACACTAACACTTCCAGAACACTGACTTAGTGAAGAACTGGATTTCCAGTGTGTCAGACAAATTTCAGAAAGCGCTGAAGAAGGGCATTTCTGATGGATTTCACCGTTCCTGGAATTTTATTTTCCTTTATAACTTAGAGTTCTTCTCTGGAGATTTAATAGATAAAAGTCTTTTGCAGTGTACGTTATTTCATTGTATTTTTATAATTTATTTAAATTGTCATTTTAAATTGACAAATAAAAATGATAGATATTTATGGTGTACAACATGATGTTTCATATATGTATACATTGTGGAATGACACAAAAATCAAGCTAATTAACACATTCGTTTCCTCACATACTGATTTTATGGTGATGAGAACATGTTTCAAATCTACTCTGATAGCACATTTCAAGTATACAGTACATAGTTACCCACTGTGGTTGCCGTGCTGTTCAACATATCTCTAGAACTATTCGTATCTGAAATTTTGTATCATTAGACTAACATCTCCCAATCCCTCCCCGGCCCCTGCCTCGGGTAAGCAGCGTTCTGCTCTCTACGACTCTGAGTTCCACTTTTTTACATTGCACATAGAAGTGAGATCGTGCAGTATTTGTATTTCTGTGTTTGCTTTTTAAAACTTTATGATGTATTGATGTATTTTTTCAGACAGTGTCGGAGTCTGTCACCAAGGCTGGAGTACAGTGACACAAACACGGCTCACCACGGCCTCCACCTCCCGGGGTCAAGAGATCCTCCCACTTCAGCCTCCTGAGTAGCTAGGACTACAGGCGTCCAACACCACACCTGGCTAATTTTTGTATTTTTTGTAGAGATGGTTGATCTCCAACTCCTGGGCTCAACTCTTCCTCCTCCCTTCTCCTCCCAAAGTCCTGGGATTACAGGCCTGAGCCACTGTGTCTGGCCTTTGCTTTATTTCACACAGTAGAACATCCTCTAGGCTCATTCATGTTGCTAATGATAAGATTTCTTTCTTTTTCAAGGCTGAATAGGATTCTATTGGATATATGTACCTATATAGATAGATAGATAGATAGATAGATAGACATTTATTATTATTGTTTTGGGGGGGATATGGTTTCGCTCGTGTTCCCCAGGCTGGAGTGCAGTGGCATGATTTCGGCTCACTACAACCTCTGCCTCCCAGGCTGAAGTGATTCTCCTGCCTCAGCTGAGATTAAAGGCATGTCCCATCATGTGCGGCCAATTTTGTGTTTCTAGGAGAGATGGGTTTTCACCATGTTGGCCAGGCTGGTCTCGAACTCCAACAATTCTACTTCAACTATTTATTGGATACAAATATTTATGTGTGAGAAACAAGATTTTCAAGAGTGAAAGATTTAAAAACGACTTAATTGTACATCAGTAAGAGGCTGGCTAACTAAATCAGAGTACGTTCATCCTTACAGAAGAATACTATGCAGCTAGAACAAAACCAAATGGAGGAAACTCTTCCAAATGGTAACTTGGAATGATGTTCAAGACTTATTGTAAAATAAGTTTACAGTAAGGTGTAAGGTACCTTATGGCAAAATTCTCTCAGAAATGTGTGTGTGTGGATTTCAAGTCATCCCAGTCCTAGAACATTGTGCTCTTTAGAGATGCCATACCTGTCTTTCCCTTTGTAATATCAAAGCAGTAATATCTTCTCTGGAGGCTTGTTGGGTGAATTGAATGGAAGAAAGTTAAGGAGGTACCAGAACCATTGCTGTTTCCCCTCCGTAGCCCTGCCACCCACTAAAGAAAGTTGGATGAGATTACTTAATGATTTCCCATTAAGTTGTATTTCCAAATATCATGATTACCATTTGAATGTAGTTGGTATGGAGCTTCGTGAGTGTGTGCTTCGTTTATTATGCATCACGTTCAGCTCCTTGTTATTTGCCTCCTAGTTATCATAGTAAAACTCTACTCCTCTACTCCGAGGAGCCCCTACCATCCGTATCGTCACTTTCCGGCCCAGCACTCTTCATGCTCGTTCGTTTAAAGCATTCTACATTGGACAAATGAATCTTGGAAGGCAAAAGCTACTGAATTTAGCGAGTTTGTGGAGGCGTTCCCACCGATCAGCCAGGTGGAGTTCCACACACCCGATGACTGCACAGCTCCTATAAGGCAGCAATATGCTGCAAACCCAGACGGCCACTCTTCTCACCCCTCGTCCCTTTGCTGTTCTGGATAATGAGGTCAATAGTCACCTAGGCAACTTGCAAAACTAACTGAAATGGAGAAAGGCCTTCCGGCTGGTGACTAGCCGAGGTCCACCTGGCCCCAATAAGCTGCTGAACAAGAAGGGCTGCCAGAAATTTCCCCCTAGGGAATTTGGTGGAGACGAAGACCTGCTCACTGGACAACGGTTCCTCCCAGGATACCCCCAAGCTGAAGAAGCGGGCTCTGAGCCACCCCCTTTCACCCTCCTTTTCCCCACCCTGGCCTGCTGAAGGTGCGCGTCAGGATGCGGACTACTGAGCCCTAAAGAAATAAGTCCTTCCACTTTGACCCCACGGAGGATTGCCTGTGCGGATCTTCAACGAGTCTACCAGTGTCTAGACACGGGAGCAGTTCTGTCTGGCACAGCAGCTCCCTCAAGGAAGACAAGAGTGAGGAGAAAGGAAACTCAAGTCTGACCATTCTGTCCTGGGAGACAAGAGGAGGATCTCATCTCTCATCTTTCCAAGCAAGGCAACGAGACTTTCTCTCATCTTTCCAAGCAAGGCAAGGAGACTTTTTCTCATGAGGAAACAAAAAGAAGTTGGAAGGAACGAAACCAGCCTGGAAGGTGAATTCCTAAGGATTGCCCATTGAAACTGACAAAATGGCCCTTGTTTGACGAGAGGAATGAGCAGAGCATTGATGTGGTCAAAAAGGACTCGAGTGAGACTTTCCCAGCATGTTTCTACCAAAGCTTTGTCTAAGTTTCGCAAAACACTCTCCTAATAAGCAGATGTTTGGCTCTTCAGAAAGTCAACATGCAAAATGCCTTGAGCGTCCCATAACACTGATGCCATGATGTTGCCTTTGGTCTGCCCTCCTTTTCCTTTGACTGGACCACTGCCATCTCTTGGTAGCCATCGCTTTGATGACGCTTTGTCTTCAGGATCATATTGGCAAAGCCATGTTCCAAATTCCGGTTACAATTTGTCAAACAGGTGCCCCAGGATCGTGATCCCTCCTGTTGAAAATTTCCACTGATAGCTCTCGTCGTCACTGCAGCTGATCTGGGCACAATGGTTTTCACAGCCACTGCAGGATTCATCTTCCACATCTTCTCATCTCTTCTTGAAACAAGCCATACCTCCGTAAAGAGTTGATTTCTTTGGGCTAGTGTCCTTAGAAGCTTTTCTTCAAACATCAATGATTTCTTCATTCTTCCACCCAAGCTTCACCGTCAATTGGATGTTTGCTCTTGCTGCAATTTTAGCGGAATTCAAGTTGCACTGATAGGAGGCCTTTTCAGTGGATGTCTCATCCTTCTTAGTGCCTCCAATGAGATCCAGTTCAGAAAGGTTGTAAGAAGTTAGTACATGTTTATTTTAGTGAAAACGAATTGAAATCCATGCATAGATTTCTCACCATGTACATTTTCTATGAACTTTCGGAAGACCCCCTGTACTGAATATTGCCCAAATCCTGGGAGAGAAGTGGATGCGGTCCACTTCCTGTCTTCAGTTTGCCCACAGTGGAGGAGTGCACAGAGCAGGGAAAGGCAGCCCCAGAGAGAGGCATGCCCTCCAGCATGCGGCAGACTGCTGGCCCAGTCCTGGCTCCATGGGTTGCTGTGTGGGCCCAGCAAGCTGACCAACCTCCCTGAACCTTAATTTAATCCTAGGTAGCCCAATTCCACTCGCTATTATAGGACTGCTGTGCAGGGACAGTCAATTAACTTAAGAAAAGGAACCTAGCTCCAAGGTTGGCAACCGGGAATTCCAGTTGATTCCATGGGCGGACCCCCTGAGGAATTCCCAAGCTGAAGTCTCGTGGAAGATGAGGTTCAGTGTGACTAGACTGAAGCACCAATCCAATGAAGGGGAAGTCCCACCCACTCTGCCCTGTGCCTGTATAAAGGTGAGGCGGGGCGGCCGCGCCACTCATTGAAGCCGCCAGTTGGGAGAGGAGCAGAGCCAGGCCGGTGCTCCCGAAGGCAGCAAGATGTTGCGAGCCACAGCTCCCTGCTGGTTCCCACCTGCATACCCAGAAGCTAAGAAGGTGGCCGAGGAGGCGGCCCACGAGGCAAGCCGCCATTTGGGAGAGGAGCAGAGCCAGGTCGGTGTTCCCGAAGGCAGCAAGATGTTGCGAGCCACAGCTCCCTGCTGGTTCCCACCTGCATGCCCAGAAGCCAAGAAGGTGGCCGAGGAGGCGGCCCTCGAGGCAAGCCGCCAGTTGGGAGAGGAGCAGAGCCAGGCCGGTGCTCCCGAAGGCAGCAAGATGTTGCGAGCCACAGCTCCCTGCTGGTTCCCACCTGCATACCCAGAAGCTAAGAAGGTGGCCGAGGAGGCGCCCCACGAGGCAAGCCGCCATTTGGGAGTGGAGCAGAGCCAGGTCGGTGTTCCCGAAGGCAGCAAGATGTTGCGAGCCACAGCTCCCTGCTGGTTCCCTCCTGCATACCCAGAAGCCAAGAAGGTGGCCGAGGAGGCGGCCCTCGAGGCTCCAGAATTCCCACTGCCCTCTCATCAGCCTGCCCAGAGCTTCGGGCTCTGCGTGCCCCAGATGCACAACCAGGCCTCAGCACTCGTGGACATCCGGGCGGAGCCCCAGAATAGGGGTCCGGCGGTGCCCCCAGCGTGGCCCAAGATGGCGACGGAGGCGTGGTACTTCCCCGCGCAGAGGGGGTCGGCCTGCTGCTTGCCAGCCGCCCCAAGGCTGACAGAGAGGCCCTGTGGAGTCCGCATCTCAGCCCCCAGGGAGAGGAAGAGGATCGCCCACTTTCCCAGCCCCTGCTTGGTCGCAGGTCGCACCGATGCCAAGAGAACCCGGGTGGCCGGCAGCAGCCAACGCTCCAATGGCTCCAGGGTCGGCACACAGCCACGGAAGACTGGTCGCAACAGACGGGGGAGGGCATGCAAGACCTCCACCACACTCAGCTCTAAGCGAATCGTCCGTCGTCCATCCTTACCGACTTGGAAGAAACCCATTATCCTCCGAAGGTCTCGCTGCCAAGTCCCCACCGTCATCCGCCGAGGCTATCTCCAACTGTTCACCAAAGAGTGTCTCAAGTTCTGCGCCTCCCAGCAGGAGGCCGAGGAGAAGGCGCTGAACGAGGAGAAGGTGGCCTACGACTGCAGCCCCAACAAGAACATGTACCTGAATGTGGTCCTGAACACCCTCAAGAGACTGAAGGGCCTGACCCCCAGCTCCATGCCGGGCCTCAGCAGGGCCGCCCTGTACAGCCGCCTCCAGGAGTTCCTGCTCACCCAGGACCAGCTCAAGGAGAACGGCTACCCCTTCCCGCTCCCCGAGCGGCCCGGAGGCGCCGTCCTCTTCACTGGCCAGGGGAAGGGGCCCGGCGACTCCTCCTGCAGGGTCTGCTGCCGTTGTGGCACCGACTACCTGGTGTCCTCCTCGGGCCGCTGTCTACGCGACCAGTTGTGTTATTATCACTGGGGGCGGGTCCGCTCCAGCCAAGTGGCTGGAGGCCGGGTTAGCCAGTACACCTGCTGTGCAGCTGCTCCTGGCTCAGTGGGCTGCCAGGTGGCGAAGCAGCACGTGCGGGACGGCCGCAAGGAGAGCCTCCATGGCTTCGTGAAGACCTTCAAGAAAGAGTTTTCCACAGACGCTTATCCAGGAATCTACGCCATGGACTGTGAGATGTGCTACACCACGCATGGCCTGGAGCTGACCCGCGTCACCGTGGTGGACGCCGACATGCAAGTGGTGTACGACACCTTCGTCAAGCCCGACAACGAGATCGTGGACTACAACACCAGGTTTTCCGGAGTGACCGAGGCCGACGTCGCCAAGACGAGCGTCACGTTGCCCGAAGTCCAAGCCATCCTGCTGAGCTTTTTCAGCGCCCAAACCATCCTCATCGGGCACAGCCTGGAGAGCGATCTGCTGGCCCTCAAGCTGATCCACAGCACCGTGGTGGACACGGCCGTGCTCTTCCCGCACTACCTGGGTTTCCCCTACAAGCGTTCCCTCAGGAATCTCGCGGCCGACTACCTGGGACAGATCATCCAGGACAGCCAGGACGGCCACAACTCCAGCGAGGACGCAAACGCCTGCCTGCAGCTGGCGATGTGGAAGGTTCGACAGCGCGCCCAGATCCAGCCACGCCACCGGTCCGCCTCTCCCGCCGCCCTGGCCTGTCCTGAGCCCCAGGCCTCTTCCCAAACTGACATCGATCCCGAGAGCTAGCCCTGTCCACCTCGCCGCAAAGCGAAAGAAACTGGAGCAGCCGGCGGCAGGAGAGGGCCAAAAGCCAAGACTAACCCCGACCCCGGACTCCCAGTCCCCCGGAGTCCCTGCCGCGGGCCGTCATCCCTGTCCCCATCCCTCTGCCCCTCCCAGACCTCTGTCCTTCCACCAATGGGCTCCCCGAGGCCCCAGCCGCCACTCCCAGTCCCCGGAGACCCTGCCGCCGCCCCTGGCGCCTATGCCCATCCCTCTGCCCCTCCCAGACCTCTGGCCTTCCACCACTAGCCTCCCCCAGCCCACCTGGACTTCCCCGGCCTCTGACATCAAGGCCAGCCCCCAGGCCCACCAGCCTCCTGATCGTCTTCGTTCTTGGGCCTCTTCCCCTTCTGTGGGGCTGTCTGAACCTCCCCTCCCCCACCCGATTTTTCCCCCGCCCCCGGGGCAGGCGCAGAATAAATGTCTGTATGAAGTTAAAAATTAAAAATAAAAAAAAAGCTAAAAACCACTCAAAGTCCTTTGCTTTTGAATGTGCGCTTACCTGGTTTTCTCTAGAGGCACCACTGTGAGGTGGCTCAAGCCCTTAGGCTCTGGAGTTAGACATCTGGGTTCCCATTCCAATTCCACCACTTACTAGCTTTGTCATATTGGACGCATAACTTTTTTGCGCTTCTACTTCTTGATCTTTCAAGTGTCATCAGAAGATAATTAGACACCCACACAATAGCAATGGGAGATTTTAACACCCCACCGTCAACATGAAACAGATCAACGAGACAGAAAGTTGAAAAGGATATCCAGGAACTGAACTTAGCTCTGCACCAAGCAGACCGAATAGACATCTACATTAACTCTCCACCCCAAATCAACAGAATATACATTCTTCTCAGCACCACATCACACTTATTCCAAAACTGACCACATAGTTGGAAGGAAAGCACTCCTCCGCAAATGCAAAAGAACAGAAATTACAACCAACTGTCTCTCAGACCACAGGGCAGTCAAACTGGACCTCAGGATGAAGAAACTCACTCAAAACCGCTCAACTACACGGAAACGGAGCAATCTGCTCCTGAGTGACTACTGGGTACATAGCGAAATGAAGACAGAATAAAGATGTTCTTTGAAACCAATGAGAACAAAGACACAACATACCAGAATCTCTGGGATACATTGAAAGCAGTGTGTAGAGGGAAACGTAGCATTAAATGCCCACAAGAGAAAGCAGGAAAGATCTAAAATGGACACCCTCACGTCCCAATTCAAAGAACCAGGGAAGCAAGAGCAAACACAATGCCTGAATCAGTCAGTCAACTTCCAACAGGGCTCCAAGAGAGATTGAACCACCATGCCTCTTTAAATCCACGTTTCTATTTGGAATCTTCAATGAGAGATGAGACACTAAGCAGCTAGTTTTGGTGGAATGGCTGATTTTGTCAATGTTTTCGGTGTGTGAGTGTGTGTGTGTGTGTATGTATAGATAACTAAATTAAACTGATAATCTGGATGCTTACATTTCCATTCATTTAATTTGTGTATGTGAGCCCACGCACACGTATATACACACACACTAACACTTCCAGAACACTGACTTAGTGAAGAACTGGATTTCCAGTGTGTCAGACAAATTTCAGAAAGCGCTGAAGAAGGGCATTTCTGATGGATTTCACCGTTCCTGGAATTTTATTTTCCTTTATAACTTAGAGTTCTTCTCTGGAGATTTAATAGATAAAAGTCTTTTGCAGTGTACGTTATTTCATTGTATTTTTATAATTTATTTGAATTGTCATTTTAAATTGACAAATAAAAATGATAGATATTTATGGTGTACAACATGATGTTTCATATATGTATACATTGTGGAATGACACAAAAATCAAGCTAATTAACACATTCGTTTCCTCACATACTGATTTTATGGTGATGAGAACATGTTTCAAATCTACTCTGATAGCACATTTCAAGTACACAGTACATAGTTACCCACTGTGGTTGCCGTGCTGTTCAACATATCTCTAGAACTATTCGTATCTGAAATTTTGTATCATTAGACTAACATCTCCCAATCCCTCCCCGGCCCCTGCCTCGGGTAAGCAGCGTTCTGCTCTCTACGACTCTGAGTTCCACTTTTTTACATTGCACATAGAAGTGAGATCGTGCAGTATTTGTATTTCTGTGTTTGCTTTTTAAAACTTTATGATGTATTGATGTATTTTTTCAGACAGTGTCGGAGTCTGTCACCAAGGCTGGAGTACAGTGACACAAACACGGCTCACCACGGCCTCCACCTCCCGGGGTCAAGAGATCCTCCCACTTCAGCCTCCTGAGTAGCTAGGACTACAGGCGTCCAACACCACACCTGGCTAATTTTTGTATTTTTTGTAGAGATGGTTGATCTCCAACTCCTGGGCTCAACTCTTCCTCCTCCCTTCTCCTCCCAAAGTCCTGGGATTACAGGCCTGAGCCACTGTGTCTGGCCTTTGCTTTATTTCACACAGTAGAACATCCTCTAGGCTCATTCATGTTGCTAATGATAAGATTTCTTTCTTTTTCAAGGCTGAATAGGATTCTATTGGATATATGTACCTATATAGATAGATAGATAGATAGATAGATAGACATTTATTATTATTGTTTTGGGGGGGATATGGTTTCGCTCGTGTTCCCCAGGCTGGAGTGCAGTGGCATGATTTCGGCTCACTACAACCTCTGCCTCCCAGGCTGAAGTGATTCTCCTGCCTCAGCTGAGATTAAAGGCATGTCCCATCATGTGCGGCCAATTTTGTGTTTCTAGGAGAGATGGGTTTTCACCATGTTGGCCAGGCTGGTCTCGAACTCCAACAATTCTACTTCAACTATTTATTGGATACAAATATTTATGTGTGAGAAACAAGATTTTCAAGAGTGAAAGATTTAAAAACGACTTAATTGTACATCAGTAAGAGGCTGGCTAACTAAATCAGAGTACGTTCATCCTTACAGAAGAATACTATGCAGCTAGAACAAAACCAAATGGAGGAAACTCTTCCAAATGGTAACTTGGAATGATGTTCAAGACTTATTGTAAAATAAGTTTACAGTAAGGTGTAAGGTACCTTATGGCAAAATTCTCTCAGAAATGTGTGTGTGTGGATTTCAAGTCATCCCAGTCCTAGAACATTGTGCTCTTTAGAGATGCCATACCTGTCTTTCCCTTTGTAATATCAAAGCAGTAATATCTTCTCTGGAGGCTTGTTGGGTGAATTGAATGGAAGAAAGTTAAGGAGGTACCAGAACCATTGCTGTTTCCCCTCCGTAGCCCTGCCACCCACTAAAGAAAGTTGGATGAGATTACTTAATGATTTCCCATTAAGTTGTATTTCCAAATATCATGATTACCATTTGAATGTAGTTGGTATGGAGCTTCGTGAGTGTGTGCTTCGTTTATTATGCATCACGTTCAGCTCCTTGTTATTTGCCTCCTAGTTATCATAGTAAAACTCTACTCCTCTACTCCGAGGAGCCCCTACCATCCGTATCGTCACTTTCCGGCCCAGCACTCTTCATGCTCGTTCGTTTAAAGCATTCTACATTGGACAAATGAATCTTGGAAGGCAAAAGCTACTGAATTTAGCGAGTTTGTGGAGGCGTTCCCACCGATCAGCCAGGTGGAGTTCCACACACCCGATGACTGCACAGCTCCTATAAGGCAGCAATATGCTGCAAACCCAGACGGCCACTCTTCTCACCCCTCGTCCCTTTGCTGTTCTGGATAATGAGGTCAATAGTCACCTAGGCAACTTGCAAAACTAACTGAAATGGAGAAAGGCCTTCCGGCTGGTGACTAGCCGAGGTCCACCTGGCCCCAATAAGCTGCTGAACAAGAAGGGCTGCCAGAAATTTCCCCCTAGGGAATTTGGTGGAGACGAAGACCTGCTCACTGGACAACGGTTCCTCCCAGGATACCCCCAAGCTGAAGAAGCGGGCTCTGAGCCACCCCCTTTCACCCTCCTTTTCCCCACCCTGGCCTGCTGAAGGTGCGCGTCAGGATGCGGACTACTGAGCCCTAAAGAAATAAGTCCTTCCACTTTGACCCCACGGAGGATTGCCTGTGCGGATCTTCAACGAGTCTACCAGTGTCTAGACACGGGAGCAGTTCTGTCTGGCACAGCAGCTCCCTCAAGGAAGACAAGAGTGAGGAGAAAGGAAACTCAAGTCTGACCATTCTGTCCTGGGAGACAAGAGGAGGATCTCATCTCTCATCTTTCCAAGCAAGGCAACGAGACTTTCTCTCATCTTTCCAAGCAAGGCAAGGAGACTTTTTCTCATGAGGAAACAAAAAGAAGTTGGAAGGAACGAAACCAGCCTGGAAGGTGAATTCCTAAGGATTGCCCATTGAAACTGACAAAATGGCCCTTGTTTGACGAGAGGAATGAGCAGAGCATTGATGTGGTCAAAAAGGACTCGAGTGAGACTTTCCCAGCATGTTTCTACCAAAGCTTTGTCTAAGTTTCGCAAAACACTCTCCTAATAAGCAGATGTTTGGCTCTTCAGAAAGTCAACATGCAAAATGCCTTGAGCGTCCCATAACACTGATGCCATGATGTTGCCTTTGGTCTGCCCTCCTTTTCCTTTGACTGGACCACTGCCATCTCTTGGTAGCCATCGCTTTGATGACGCTTTGTCTTCAGGATCATATTGGCAAAGCCATGTTCCAAATTCCGGTTACAATTTGTCAAACAGGTGCCCCAGGATCGTGATCCCTCCTGTTGAAAATTTCCACTGATAGCTCTCGTCGTCACTGCAGCTGATCTGGGCACAATGGTTTTCACAGCCACTGCAGGATTCATCTTCCACATCTTCTCATCTCTTCTTGAAACAAGCCATACCTCCGTAAAGAGTTGATTTCTTTGGGCTAGTGTCCTTAGAAGCTTTTCTTCAAACATCAATGATTTCTTCATTCTTCCACCCAAGCTTCACCGTCAATTGGATGTTTGCTCTTGCTGCAATTTTAGCGGAATTCAAGTTGCACTGATAGGAGGCCTTTTCAGTGGATGTCTCATCCTTCTTAGTGCCTCCAATGAGATCCAGTTCAGAAAGGTTGTAAGAAGTTAGTACATGTTTATTTTAGTGAAAACGAATTGAAATCCATGCATAGATTTCTCACCATGTACATTTTCTATGAACTTTCGGAAGACCCCCTGTACTGAATATTGCCCAAATCCTGGGAGAGAAGTGGATGCGGTCCACTTCCTGTCTTCAGTTTGCCCACAGTGGAGGAGTGCACAGAGCAGGGAAAGGCAGCCCCAGAGAGAGGCATGCCCTCCAGCATGCGGCAGACTGCTGGCCCAGTCCTGGCTCCATGGGTTGCTGTGTGGGCCCAGCAAGCTGACCAACCTCCCTGAACCTTAATTTAATCCTAGGTAGCCCAATTCCACTCGCTATTATAGGACTGCTGTGCAGGGACAGTCAATTAACTTAAGAAAAGGAACCTAGCTCCAAGGTTGGCAACCGGGAATTCCAGTTGATTCCATGGGCGGACCCCCTGAGGAATTCCCAAGCTGAAGTCTCGTGGAAGATGAGGTTCAGTGTGACTAGACTGAAGCACCAATCCAATGAAGGGGAAGTCCCACCCACTCTGCCCTGTGCCTGTATAAAGGTGAGGCGGGGCGGCCGCGCCACTCATTGAAGCCGCCAGTTGGGAGAGGAGCAGAGCCAGGCCGGTGCTCCCGAAGGCAGCAAGATGTTGCGAGCCACAGCTCCCTGCTGGTTCCCACCTGCATACCCAGAAGCTAAGAAGGTGGCCGAGGAGGCGGCCCACGAGGCAAGCCGCCATTTGGGAGAGGAGCAGAGCCAGGTCGGTGTTCCCGAAGGCAGCAAGATGTTGCGAGCCACAGCTCCCTGCTGGTTCCCACCTGCATGCCCAGAAGCCAAGAAGGTGGCCGAGGAGGCGGCCCTCGAGGCAAGCCGCCAGTTGGGAGAGGAGCAGAGCCAGGCCGGTGCTCCCGAAGGCAGCAAGATGTTGCGAGCCACAGCTCCCTGCTGGTTCCCACCTGCATACCCAGAAGCTAAGAAGGTGGCCGAGGAGGCGCCCCACGAGGCAAGCCGCCATTTGGGAGTGGAGCAGAGCCAGGTCGGTGTTCCCGAAGGCAGCAAGATGTTGCGAGCCACAGCTCCCTGCTGGTTCCCTCCTGCATACCCAGAAGCCAAGAAGGTGGCCGAGGAGGCGGCCCTCGAGGCTCCAGAATTCCCACTGCCCTCTCATCAGCCTGCCCAGAGCTTCGGGCTCTGCGTGCCCCAGATGCACAACCAGGCCTCAGCACTCGTGGACATCCGGGCGGAGCCCCAGAATAGGGGTCCGGCGGTGCCCCCAGCGTGGCCCAAGATGGCGACGGAGGCGTGGTACTTCCCCGCGCAGAGGGGGTCGGCCTGCTGCTTGCCAGCCGCCCCAAGGCTGACAGAGAGGCCCTGTGGAGTCCGCATCTCAGCCCCCAGGGAGAGGAAGAGGATCGCCCACTTTCCCAGCCCCTGCTTGGTCGCAGGTCGCACCGATGCCAAGAGAACCCGGGTGGCCGGCAGCAGCCAACGCTCCAATGGCTCCAGGGTCGGCACACAGCCACGGAAGACTGGTCGCAACAGACGGGGGAGGGCATGCAAGACCTCCACCACACTCAGCTCTAAGCGAATCGTCCGTCGTCCATCCTTACCGACTTGGAAGAAACCCATTATCCTCCGAAGGTCTCACTGCCAAGTCCCCACCGTCATCCGCCGAGGCTATCTCCAACTGTTCACCAAAGAGTGTCTCAAGTTCTGCGCCTCCCAGCAGGAGGCCGAGGAGAAGGCGCTGAACGAGGAGAAGGTGGCCTACGACTGCAGCCCCAACAAGAACATGTACCTGAATGTGGTCCTGAACACCCTCAAGAGACTGAAGGGCCTGACCCCCAGCTCCATGCCGGGCCTCAGCAGGGCCGCCCTGTACAGCCGCCTCCAGGAGTTCCTGCTCACCCAGGACCAGCTCAAGGAGAACGGCTACCCCTTCCCGCACCCCGAGCGGCCCGGAGGCGCCGTCCTCTTCACTGGCCAGGGGAAGGGGCCCGGCGACTCCTCCTGCAGGGTCTGCTGCCGTTGTGGCACCGACTACCTGGTGTCCTCCTCGGGCCGCTGTCTACGCGACCAGTTGTGTTATTATCACTGGGGGCGGGTCCGCTCCAGCCAAGTGGCTGGAGGCCGGGTTAGCCAGTACACCTGCTGTGCAGCTGCTCCTGGCTCAGTGGGCTGCCAGGTGGCGAAGCAGCACGTGCGGGACGGCCGCAAGGAGAGCCTCCATGGCTTCGTGAAGACCTTCAAGAAAGAGTTTTCCACAGACGCTTATCCAGGAATCTACGCCATGGACTGTGAGATGTGCTACACCACGCATGGCCTGGAGCTGACCCGCGTCACCGTGGTGGACGCCGACATGCAAGTGGTGTACGACACCTTCGTCAAGCCCGACAACGAGATCGTGGACTACAACACCAGGTTTTCCGGAGTGACCGAGGCCGACGTCGCCAAGACGAGCGTCACGTTGCCCGAAGTCCAAGCCATCCTGCTGAGCTTTTTCAGCGCCCAAACCATCCTCATCGGGCACAGCCTGGAGAGCGATCTGCTGGCCCTCAAGCTGATCCACAGCACCGTGGTGGACACGGCCGTGCTCTTCCCGCACTACCTGGGTTTCCCCTACAAGCGTTCCCTCAGGAATCTCGCGGCCGACTACCTGGGACAGATCATCCAGGACAGCCAGGACGGCCACAACTCCAGCGAGGACGCAAACGCCTGCCTGCAGCTGGCGATGTGGAAGGTTCGACAGCGCGCCCAGATCCAGCCACGCCACCGGTCCGCCTCTCCCGCCGCCCTGGCCTGTCCTGAGCCCCAGGCCTCTTCCCAAACTGACATCGATCCCGAGAGCTAGCCCTGTCCACCTCGCCGCAAAGCGAAAGAAACTGGAGCAGCCGGCGGCAGGAGAGGGCCAAAAGCCAAGACTAACCCCGACCCCGGACTCCCAGTCCCCCGGAGTCCCTGCCGCGGGCCGTCATCCCTGTCCCCATCCCTCTGCCCCTCCCAGACCTCTGTCCTTCCACCAATGGGCTCCCCGAGGCCCCAGCCGCCACTCCCAGTCCCCGGAGACCCTGCCGCCGCCCCTGGCGCCTATGCCCATCCCTCTGCCCCTCCCAGACCTCTGGCCTTCCACCACTAGCCTCCCCCAGCCCACCTGGACTTCCCCGGCCTCTGACATCAAGGCCAGCCCCCAGGCCCACCAGCCTCCTGATCGTCTTCGTTCTTGGGCCTCTTCCCCTTCTGTGGGGCTGTCTGAACCTCCCCTCCCCCACCCGATTTTTCCCCCGCCCCCGGGGCAGGCGCAGAATAAATGTCTGTATGAAGTTAAAAATTAAAAATAAAAAAAAAGCTAAAAACCACTCAAAGTCCTTTGCTTTTGAATGTGCGCTTACCTGGTTTTCTCTAGAGGCACCACTGTGAGGTGGCTCAAGCCCTTAGGCTCTGGAGTTAGACATCTGGGTTCCCATTCCAATTCCACCACTTACTAGCTTTGTCATATTGGACGCATAACTTTTTTGCGCTTCTACTTCTTGATCTTTCAAGTGTCATCAGAAGATAATTAGACACCCACACAATAGCAATGGGAGATTTTAACACCCCACCGTCAACATGAAACAGATCAACGAGACAGAAAGTTGAAAAGGATATCCAGGAACTGAACTTAGCTCTGCACCAAGCAGACCGAATAGACATCTACATTAACTCTCCACCCCAAATCAACAGAATATACATTCTTCTCAGCACCACATCACACTTATTCCAAAACTGACCACATAGTTGGAAGGAAAGCACTCCTCCGCAAATGCAAAAGAACAGAAATTACAACCAACTGTCTCTCAGACCACAGGGCAGTCAAACTGGACCTCAGGATGAAGAAACTCACTCAAAACCGCTCAACTACACGGAAACGGAGCAATCTGCTCCTGAGTGACTACTGGGTACATAGCGAAATGAAGACAGAATAAAGATGTTCTTTGAAACCAATGAGAACAAAGACACAACATACCAGAATCTCTGGGATACATTGAAAGCAGTGTGTAGAGGGAAACGTAGCATTAAATGCCCACAAGAGAAAGCAGGAAAGATCTAAAATGGACACCCTCACGTCCCAATTCAAAGAACCAGGGAAGCAAGAGCAAACACAATGCCTGAATCAGTCAGTCAACTTCCAACAGGGCTCCAAGAGAGATTGAACCACCATGCCTCTTTAAATCCACGTTTCTATTTGGAATCTTCAATGAGAGATGAGACACTAAGCAGCTAGTTTTGGTGGAATGGCTGATTTTGTCAATGTTTTCGGTGTGTGAGTGTGTGTGTGTGTGTATGTATAGATAACTAAATTAAACTGATAATCTGGATGCTTACATTTCCATTCATTTAATTTGTGTATGTGAGCCCACGCACACGTATATACACACACACTAACACTTCCAGAACACTGACTTAGTGAAGAACTGGATTTCCAGTGTGTCAGACAAATTTCAGAAAGCGCTGAAGAAGGGCATTTCTGATGGATTTCACCGTTCCTGGAATTTTATTTTCCTTTATAACTTAGAGTTCTTCTCTGGAGATTTAATAGATAAAAGTCTTTTGCAGTGTACGTTATTTCATTGTATTTTTATAATTTATTTAAATTGTCATTTTAAATTGACAAATAAAAATGATAGATATTTATGGTGTACAACATGATGTTTCATATATGTATACATTGTGGAATGACACAAAAATCAAGCTAATTAACACATTCGTTTCCTCACATACTGATTTTATGGTGATGAGAACATGTTTCAAATCTACTCTGATAGCACATTTCAAGTACACAGTACATAGTTACCCACTGTGGTTGCCGTGCTGTTCAACATATCTCTAGAACTATTCGTATCTGAAATTTTGTATCATTAGACTAACATCTCCCAATCCCTCCCCGGCCCCTGCCTCGGGTAAGCAGCGTTCTGCTCTCTACGACTCTGAGTTCCACTTTTTTACATTGCACATAGAAGTGAGATCGTGCAGTATTTGTATTTCTGTGTTTGCTTTTTAAAACTTTATGATGTATTGATGTATTTTTTCAGACAGTGTCGGAGTCTGTCACCAAGGCTGGAGTACAGTGACACAAACACGGCTCACCACGGCCTCCACCTCCCGGGGTCAAGAGATCCTCCCACTTCAGCCTCCTGAGTAGCTAGGACTACAGGCGTCCAACACCACACCTGGCTAATTTTTGTATTTTTTGTAGAGATGGTTGATCTCCAACTCCTGGGCTCAACTCTTCCTCCTCCCTTCTCCTCCCAAAGTCCTGGGATTACAGGCCTGAGCCACTGTGTCTGGCCTTTGCTTTATTTCACACAGTAGAACATCCTCTAGGCTCATTCATGTTGCTAATGATAAGATTTCTTTCTTTTTCAAGGCTGAATAGGATTCTATTGGATATATGTACCTATATAGATAGATAGATAGATAGATAGATAGACATTTATTATTATTGTTTTGGGGGGGATATGGTTTCGCTCGTGTTCCCCAGGCTGGAGTGCAGTGGCATGATTTCGGCTCACTACAACCTCTGCCTCCCAGGCTGAAGTGATTCTCCTGCCTCAGCTGAGATTAAAGGCATGTCCCATCATGTGCGGCCAATTTTGTGTTTCTAGGAGAGATGGGTTTTCACCATGTTGGCCAGGCTGGTCTCGAACTCCAACAATTCTACTTCAACTATTTATTGGATACAAATATTTATGTGTGAGAAACAAGATTTTCAAGAGTGAAAGATTTAAAAACGACTTAATTGTACATCAGTAAGAGGCTGGCTAACTAAATCAGAGTACGTTCATCCTTACAGAAGAATACTATGCAGCTAGAACAAAACCAAATGGAGGAAACTCTTCCAAATGGTAACTTGGAATGATGTTCAAGACTTATTGTAAAATAAGTTTACAGTAAGGTGTAAGGTACCTTATGGCAAAATTCTCTCAGAAATGTGTGTGTGTGGATTTCAAGTCATCCCAGTCCTAGAACATTGTGCTCTTTAGAGATGCCATACCTGTCTTTCCCTTTGTAATATCAAAGCAGTAATATCTTCTCTGGAGGCTTGTTGGGTGAATTGAATGGAAGAAAGTTAAGGAGGTACCAGAACCATTGCTGTTTCCC
Organism: Pongo pygmaeus; assembly: GCF_028885625.2. Taxonomy (NCBI): domain Eukaryota; kingdom Metazoa; phylum Chordata; class Mammalia; order Primates; family Hominidae; genus Pongo; species Pongo pygmaeus. The sequence goes on from NC_072380.2 coordinate 55,643,162, forward strand.
CTCCGTAGCCCTGCCACCCACTAAAGAAAGTTGGATGAGATTACTTAATGATTTCCCATTAAGTTGTATTTCCAAATATCATGATTACCATTTGAATGTAGTTGGTATGGAGCTTCGTGAGTGTGTGCTTCGTTTATTATGCATCACGTTCAGCTCCTTGTTATTTGCCTCCTAGTTATCATAGTAAAACTCTACTCCTCTACTCCGAGGAGCCCCTACCATCCGTATCGTCACTTTCCGGCCCAGCACTCTTCATGCTCGTTCGTTTAAAGCATTCTACATTGGACAAATGAATCTTGGAAGGCAAAAGCTACTGAATTTAGCGAGTTTGTGGAGGCGTTCCCACCGATCAGCCAGGTGGAGTTCCACACACCCGATGACTGCACAGCTCCTATAAGGCAGCAATATGCTGCAAACCCAGACGGCCACTCTTCTCACCCCTCGTCCCTTTGCTGTTCTGGATAATGAGGTCAATAGTCACCTAGGCAACTTGCAAAACTAACTGAAATGGAGAAAGGCCTTCCGGCTGGTGACTAGCCGAGGTCCACCTGGCCCCAATAAGCTGCTGAACAAGAAGGGCTGCCAGAAATTTCCCCCTAGGGAATTTGGTGGAGACGAAGACCTGCTCACTGGACAACGGTTCCTCCCAGGATACCCCCAAGCTGAAGAAGCGGGCTCTGAGCCACCCCCTTTCACCCTCCTTTTCCCCACCCTGGCCTGCTGAAGGTGCGCGTCAGGATGCGGACTACTGAGCCCTAAAGAAATAAGTCCTTCCACTTTGACCCCACGGAGGATTGCCTGTGCGGATCTTCAACGAGTCTACCAGTGTCTAGACACGGGAGCAGTTCTGTCTGGCACAGCAGCTCCCTCAAGGAAGACAAGAGTGAGGAGAAAGGAAACTCAAGTCTGACCATTCTGTCCTGGGAGACAAGAGGAGGATCTCATCTCTCATCTTTCCAAGCAAGGCAACGAGACTTTCTCTCATCTTTCCAAGCAAGGCAAGGAGACTTTTTCTCATGAGGAAACAAAAAGAAGTTGGAAGGAACGAAACCAGCCTGGAAGGTGAATTCCTAAGGATTGCCCATTGAAACTGACAAAATGGCCCTTGTTTGACGAGAGGAATGAGCAGAGCATTGATGTGGTCAAAAAGGACTCGAGTGAGACTTTCCCAGCATGTTTCTACCAAAGCTTTGTCTAAGTTTCGCAAAACACTCTCCTAATAAGCAGATGTTTGGCTCTTCAGAAAGTCAACATGCAAAATGCCTTGAGCGTCCCATAACACTGATGCCATGATGTTGCCTTTGGTCTGCCCTCCTTTTCCTTTGACTGGACCACTGCCATCTCTTGGTAGCCATCGCTTTGATGACGCTTTGTCTTCAGGATCATATTGGCAAAGCCATGTTCCAAATTCCGGTTACAATTTGTCAAACAGGTGCCCCAGGATCGTGATCCCTCCTGTTGAAAATTTCCACTGATAGCTCTCGTCGTCACTGCAGCTGATCTGGGCACAATGGTTTTCACAGCCACTGCAGGATTCATCTTCCACATCTTCTCATCTCTTCTTGAAACAAGCCATACCTCCGTAAAGAGTTGATTTCTTTGGGCTAGTGTCCTTAGAAGCTTTTCTTCAAACATCAATGATTTCTTCATTCTTCCACCCAAGCTTCACCGTCAATTGGATGTTTGCTCTTGCTGCAATTTTAGCGGAATTCAAGTTGCACTGATAGGAGGCCTTTTCAGTGGATGTCTCATCCTTCTTAGTGCCTCCAATGAGATCCAGTTCAGAAAGGTTGTAAGAAGTTAGTACATGTTTATTTTAGTGAAAACGAATTGAAATCCATGCATAGATTTCTCACCATGTACATTTTCTATGAACTTTCGGAAGACCCCCTGTACTGAATATTGCCCAAATCCTGGGAGAGAAGTGGATGCGGTCCACTTCCTGTCTTCAGTTTGCCCACAGTGGAGGAGTGCACAGAGCAGGGAAAGGCAGCCCCAGAGAGAGGCATGCCCTCCAGCATGCGGCAGACTGCTGGCCCAGTCCTGGCTCCATGGGTTGCTGTGTGGGCCCAGCAAGCTGACCAACCTCCCTGAACCTTAATTTAATCCTAGGTAGCCCAATTCCACTCGCTATTATAGGACTGCTGTGCAGGGACAGTCAATTAACTTAAGAAAAGGAACCTAGCTCCAAGGTTGGCAACCGGGAATTCCAGTTGATTCCATGGGCGGACCCCCTGAGGAATTCCCAAGCTGAAGTCTCGTGGAAGATGAGGTTCAGTGTGACTAGACTGAAGCACCAATCCAATGAAGGGGAAGTCCCACCCACTCTGCCCTGTGCCTGTATAAAGGTGAGGCGGGGCGGCCGCGCCACTCATTGAAGCCGCCAGTTGGGAGAGGAGCAGAGCCAGGCCGGTGCTCCCGAAGGCAGCAAGATGTTGCGAGCCACAGCTCCCTGCTGGTTCCCACCTGCATACCCAGAAGCTAAGAAGGTGGCCGAGGAGGCGGCCCACGAGGCAAGCCGCCATTTGGGAGAGGAGCAGAGCCAGGTCGGTGTTCCCGAAGGCAGCAAGATGTTGCGAGCCACAGCTCCCTGCTGGTTCCCACCTGCATGCCCAGAAGCCAAGAAGGTGGCCGAGGAGGCGGCCCTCGAGGCAAGCCGCCAGTTGGGAGAGGAGCAGAGCCAGGCCGGTGCTCCCGAAGGCAGCAAGATGTTGCGAGCCACAGCTCCCTGCTGGTTCCCACCTGCATACCCAGAAGCTAAGAAGGTGGCCGAGGAGGCGCCCCACGAGGCAAGCCGCCATTTGGGAGTGGAGCAGAGCCAGGTCGGTGTTCCCGAAGGCAGCAAGATGTTGCGAGCCACAGCTCCCTGCTGGTTCCCTCCTGCATACCCAGAAGCCAAGAAGGTGGCCGAGGAGGCGGCCCTCGAGGCTCCAGAATTCCCACTGCCCTCTCATCAGCCTGCCCAGAGCTTCGGGCTCTGCGTGCCCCAGATGCACAACCAGGCCTCAGCACTCGTGGACATCCGGGCGGAGCCCCAGAATAGGGGTCCGGCGGTGCCCCCAGCGTGGCCCAAGATGGCGACGGAGGCGTGGTACTTCCCCGCGCAGAGGGGGTCGGCCTGCTGCTTGCCAGCCGCCCCAAGGCTGACAGAGAGGCCCTGTGGAGTCCGCATCTCAGCCCCCAGGGAGAGGAAGAGGATCGCCCACTTTCCCAGCCCCTGCTTGGTCGCAGGTCGCACCGATGCCAAGAGAACCCGGGTGGCCGGCAGCAGCCAACGCTCCAATGGCTCCAGGGTCGGCACACAGCCACGGAAGACTGGTCGCAACAGACGGGGGAGGGCATGCAAGACCTCCACCACACTCAGCTCTAAGCGAATCGTCCGTCGTCCATCCTTACCGACTTGGAAGAAACCCATTATCCTCCGAAGGTCTCACTGCCAAGTCCCCACCGTCATCCGCCGAGGCTATCTCCAACTGTTCACCAAAGAGTGTCTCAAGTTCTGCGCCTCCCAGCAGGAGGCCGAGGAGAAGGCGCTGAACGAGGAGAAGGTGGCCTACGACTGCAGCCCCAACAAGAACATGTACCTGAATGTGGTCCTGAACACCCTCAAGAGACTGAAGGGCCTGACCCCCAGCTCCATGCCGGGCCTCAGCAGGGCCGCCCTGTACAGCCGCCTCCAGGAGTTCCTGCTCACCCAGGACCAGCTCAAGGAGAACGGCTACCCCTTCCCGCACCCCGAGCGGCCCGGAGGCGCCGTCCTCTTCACTGGCCAGGGGAAGGGGCCCGGCGACTCCTCCTGCAGGGTCTGCTGCCGTTGTGGCACCGACTACCTGGTGTCCTCCTCGGGCCGCTGTCTACGCGACCAGTTGTGTTATTATCACTGGGGGCGGGTCCGCTCCAGCCAAGTGGCTGGAGGCCGGGTTAGCCAGTACACCTGCTGTGCAGCTGCTCCTGGCTCAGTGGGCTGCCAGGTGGCGAAGCAGCACGTGCGGGACGGCCGCAAGGAGAGCCTCCATGGCTTCGTGAAGACCTTCAAGAAAGAGTTTTCCACAGACGCTTATCCAGGAATCTACGCCATGGACTGTGAGATGTGCTACACCACGCATGGCCTGGAGCTGACCCGCGTCACCGTGGTGGACGCCGACATGCAAGTGGTGTACGACACCTTCGTCAAGCCCGACAACGAGATCGTGGACTACAACACCAGGTTTTCCGGAGTGACCGAGGCCGACGTCGCCAAGACGAGCGTCACGTTGCCCGAAGTCCAAGCCATCCTGCTGAGCTTTTTCAGCGCCCAAACCATCCTCATCGGGCACAGCCTGGAGAGCGATCTGCTGGCCCTCAAGCTGATCCACAGCACCGTGGTGGACACGGCCGTGCTCTTCCCGCACTACCTGGGTTTCCCCTACAAGCGTTCCCTCAGGAATCTCGCGGCCGACTACCTGGGACAGATCATCCAGGACAGCCAGGACGGCCACAACTCCAGCGAGGACGCAAACGCCTGCCTGCAGCTGGCGATGTGGAAGGTTCGACAGCGCGCCCAGATCCAGCCACGCCACCGGTCCGCCTCTCCCGCCGCCCTGGCCTGTCCTGAGCCCCAGGCCTCTTCCCAAACTGACATCGATCCCGAGAGCTAGCCCTGTCCACCTCGCCGCAAAGCGAAAGAAACTGGAGCAGCCGGCGGCAGGAGAGGGCCAAAAGCCAAGACTAACCCCGACCCCGGACTCCCAGTCCCCCGGAGTCCCTGCCGCGGGCCGTCATCCCTGTCCCCATCCCTCTGCCCCTCCCAGACCTCTGTCCTTCCACCAATGGGCTCCCCGAGGCCCCAGCCGCCACTCCCAGTCCCCGGAGACCCTGCCGCCGCCCCTGGCGCCTATGCCCATCCCTCTGCCCCTCCCAGACCTCTGGCCTTCCACCACTAGCCTCCCCCAGCCCACCTGGACTTCCCCGGCCTCTGACATCAAGGCCAGCCCCCAGGCCCACCAGCCTCCTGATCGTCTTCGTTCTTGGGCCTCTTCCCCTTCTGTGGGGCTGTCTGAACCTCCCCTCCCCCACCCGATTTTTCCCCCGCCCCCGGGGCAGGCGCAGAATAAATGTCTGTATGAAGTTAAAAATTAAAAATAAAAAAAAAGCTAAAAACCACTCAAAGTCCTTTGCTTTTGAATGTGCGCTTACCTGGTTTTCTCTAGAGGCACCACTGTGAGGTGGCTCAAGCCCTTAGGCTCTGGAGTTAGACATCTGGGTTCCCATTCCAATTCCACCACTTACTAGCTTTGTCATATTGGACGCATAACTTTTTTGCGCTTCTACTTCTTGATCTTTCAAGTGTCATCAGAAGATAATTAGACACCCACACAATAGCAATGGGAGATTTTAACACCCCACCGTCAACATGAAACAGATCAACGAGACAGAAAGTTGAAAAGGATATCCAGGAACTGAACTTAGCTCTGCACCAAGCAGACCGAATAGACATCTACATTAACTCTCCACCCCAAATCAACAGAATATACATTCTTCTCAGCACCACATCACACTTATTCCAAAACTGACCACATAGTTGGAAGGAAAGCACTCCTCCGCAAATGCAAAAGAACAGAAATTACAACCAACTGTCTCTCAGACCACAGGGCAGTCAAACTGGACCTCAGGATGAAGAAACTCACTCAAAACCGCTCAACTACACGGAAACGGAGCAATCTGCTCCTGAGTGACTACTGGGTACATAGCGAAATGAAGACAGAATAAAGATGTTCTTTGAAACCAATGAGAACAAAGACACAACATACCAGAATCTCTGGGATACATTGAAAGCAGTGTGTAGAGGGAAACGTAGCATTAAATGCCCACAAGAGAAAGCAGGAAAGATCTAAAATGGACACCCTCACGTCCCAATTCAAAGAACCAGGGAAGCAAGAGCAAACACAATGCCTGAATCAGTCAGTCAACTTCCAACAGGGCTCCAAGAGAGATTGAACCACCATGCCTCTTTAAATCCACGTTTCTATTTGGAATCTTCAATGAGAGATGAGACACTAAGCAGCTAGTTTTGGTGGAATGGCTGATTTTGTCAATGTTTTCGGTGTGTGAGTGTGTGTGTGTGTGTATGTATAGATAACTAAATTAAACTGATAATCTGGATGCTTACATTTCCATTCATTTAATTTGTGTATGTGAGCCCACGCACACGTATATACACACACACTAACACTTCCAGAACACTGACTTAGTGAAGAACTGGATTTCCAGTGTGTCAGACAAATTTCAGAAAGCGCTGAAGAAGGGCATTTCTGATGGATTTCACCGTTCCTGGAATTTTATTTTCCTTTATAACTTAGAGTTCTTCTCTGGAGATTTAATAGATAAAAGTCTTTTGCAGTGTACGTTATTTCATTGTATTTTTATAATTTATTTAAATTGTCATTTTAAATTGACAAATAAAAATGATAGATATTTATGGTGTACAACATGATGTTTCATATATGTATACATTGTGGAATGACACAAAAATCAAGCTAATTAACACATTCGTTTCCTCACATACTGATTTTATGGTGATGAGAACATGTTTCAAATCTACTCTGATAGCACATTTCAAGTACACAGTACATAGTTACCCACTGTGGTTGCCGTGCTGTTCAACATATCTCTAGAACTATTCGTATCTGAAATTTTGTATCATTAGACTAACATCTCCCAATCCCTCCCCGGCCCCTGCCTCGGGTAAGCAGCGTTCTGCTCTCTACGACTCTGAGTTCCACTTTTTTACATTGCACATAGAAGTGAGATCGTGCAGTATTTGTATTTCTGTGTTTGCTTTTTAAAACTTTATGATGTATTGATGTATTTTTTCAGACAGTGTCGGAGTCTGTCACCAAGGCTGGAGTACAGTGACACAAACACGGCTCACCACGGCCTCCACCTCCCGGGGTCAAGAGATCCTCCCACTTCAGCCTCCTGAGTAGCTAGGACTACAGGCGTCCAACACCACACCTGGCTAATTTTTGTATTTTTTGTAGAGATGGTTGATCTCCAACTCCTGGGCTCAACTCTTCCTCCTCCCTTCTCCTCCCAAAGTCCTGGGATTACAGGCCTGAGCCACTGTGTCTGGCCTTTGCTTTATTTCACACAGTAGAACATCCTCTAGGCTCATTCATGTTGCTAATGATAAGATTTCTTTCTTTTTCAAGGCTGAATAGGATTCTATTGGATATATGTACCTATATAGATAGATAGATAGATAGATAGATAGACATTTATTATTATTGTTTTGGGGGGGATATGGTTTCGCTCGTGTTCCCCAGGCTGGAGTGCAGTGGCATGATTTCGGCTCACTACAACCTCTGCCTCCCAGGCTGAAGTGATTCTCCTGCCTCAGCTGAGATTAAAGGCATGTCCCATCATGTGCGGCCAATTTTGTGTTTCTAGGAGAGATGGGTTTTCACCATGTTGGCCAGGCTGGTCTCGAACTCCAACAATTCTACTTCAACTATTTATTGGATACAAATATTTATGTGTGAGAAACAAGATTTTCAAGAGTGAAAGATTTAAAAACGACTTAATTGTACATCAGTAAGAGGCTGGCTAACTAAATCAGAGTACGTTCATCCTTACAGAAGAATACTATGCAGCTAGAACAAAACCAAATGGAGGAAACTCTTCCAAATGGTAACTTGGAATGATGTTCAAGACTTATTGTAAAATAAGTTTACAGTAAGGTGTAAGGTACCTTATGGCAAAATTCTCTCAGAAATGTGTGTGTGTGGATTTCAAGTCATCCCAGTCCTAGAACATTGTGCTCTTTAGAGATGCCATACCTGTCTTTCCCTTTGTAATATCAAAGCAGTAATATCTTCTCTGGAGGCTTGTTGGGTGAATTGAATGGAAGAAAGTTAAGGAGGTACCAGAACCATTGCTGTTTCCCCTCCGTAGCCCTGCCACCCACTAAAGAAAGTTGGATGAGATTACTTAATGATTTCCCATTAAGTTGTATTTCCAAATATCATGATTACCATTTGAATGTAGTTGGTATGGAGCTTCGTGAGTGTGTGCTTCGTTTATTATGCATCACGTTCAGCTCCTTGTTATTTGCCTCCTAGTTATCATAGTAAAACTCTACTCCTCTACTCCGAGGAGCCCCTACCATCCGTATCGTCACTTTCCGGCCCAGCACTCTTCATGCTCGTTCGTTTAAAGCATTCTACATTGGACAAATGAATCTTGGAAGGCAAAAGCTACTGAATTTAGCGAGTTTGTGGAGGCGTTCCCACCGATCAGCCAGGTGGAGTTCCACACACCCGATGACTGCACAGCTCCTATAAGGCAGCAATATGCTGCAAACCCAGACGGCCACTCTTCTCACCCCTCGTCCCTTTGCTGTTCTGGATAATGAGGTCAATAGTCACCTAGGCAACTTGCAAAACTAACTGAAATGGAGAAAGGCCTTCCGGCTGGTGACTAGCCGAGGTCCACCTGGCCCCAATAAGCTGCTGAACAAGAAGGGCTGCCAGAAATTTCCCCCTAGGGAATTTGGTGGAGACGAAGACCTGCTCACTGGACAACGGTTCCTCCCAGGATACCCCCAAGCTGAAGAAGCGGGCTCTGAGCCACCCCCTTTCACCCTCCTTTTCCCCACCCTGGCCTGCTGAAGGTGCGCGTCAGGATGCGGACTACTGAGCCCTAAAGAAATAAGTCCTTCCACTTTGACCCCACGGAGGATTGCCTGTGCGGATCTTCAACGAGTCTACCAGTGTCTAGACACGGGAGCAGTTCTGTCTGGCACAGCAGCTCCCTCAAGGAAGACAAGAGTGAGGAGAAAGGAAACTCAAGTCTGACCATTCTGTCCTGGGAGACAAGAGGAGGATCTCATCTCTCATCTTTCCAAGCAAGGCAACGAGACTTTCTCTCATCTTTCCAAGCAAGGCAAGGAGACTTTTTCTCATGAGGAAACAAAAAGAAGTTGGAAGGAACGAAACCAGCCTGGAAGGTGAATTCCTAAGGATTGCCCATTGAAACTGACAAAATGGCCCTTGTTTGACGAGAGGAATGAGCAGAGCATTGATGTGGTCAAAAAGGACTCGAGTGAGACTTTCCCAGCATGTTTCTACCAAAGCTTTGTCTAAGTTTCGCAAAACACTCTCCTAATAAGCAGATGTTTGGCTCTTCAGAAAGTCAACATGCAAAATGCCTTGAGCGTCCCATAACACTGATGCCATGATGTTGCCTTTGGTCTGCCCTCCTTTTCCTTTGACTGGACCACTGCCATCTCTTGGTAGCCATCGCTTTGATGACGCTTTGTCTTCAGGATCATATTGGCAAAGCCATGTTCCAAATTCCGGTTACAATTTGTCAAACAGGTGCCCCAGGATCGTGATCCCTCCTGTTGAAAATTTCCACTGATAGCTCTCGTCGTCACTGCAGCTGATCTGGGCACAATGGTTTTCACAGCCACTGCAGGATTCATCTTCCACATCTTCTCATCTCTTCTTGAAACAAGCCATACCTCCGTAAAGAGTTGATTTCTTTGGGCTAGTGTCCTTAGAAGCTTTTCTTCAAACATCAATGATTTCTTCATTCTTCCACCCAAGCTTCACCGTCAATTGGATGTTTGCTCTTGCTGCAATTTTAGCGGAATTCAAGTTGCACTGATAGGAGGCCTTTTCAGTGGATGTCTCATCCTTCTTAGTGCCTCCAATGAGATCCAGTTCAGAAAGGTTGTAAGAAGTTAGTACATGTTTATTTTAGTGAAAACGAATTGAAATCCATGCATAGATTTCTCACCATGTACATTTTCTATGAACTTTCGGAAGACCCCCTGTACTGAATATTGCCCAAATCCTGGGAGAGAAGTGGATGCGGTCCACTTCCTGTCTTCAGTTTGCCCACAGTGGAGGAGTGCACAGAGCAGGGAAAGGCAGCCCCAGAGAGAGGCATGCCCTCCAGCATGCGGCAGACTGCTGGCCCAGTCCTGGCTCCATGGGTTGCTGTGTGGGCCCAGCAAGCTGACCAACCTCCCTGAACCTTAATTTAATCCTAGGTAGCCCAATTCCACTCGCTATTATAGGACTGCTGTGCAGGGACAGTCAATTAACTTAAGAAAAGGAACCTAGCTCCAAGGTTGGCAACCGGGAATTCCAGTTGATTCCATGGGCGGACCCCCTGAGGAATTCCCAAGCTGAAGTCTCGTGGAAGATGAGGTTCAGTGTGACTAGACTGAAGCACCAATCCAATGAAGGGGAAGTCCCACCCACTCTGCCCTGTGCCTGTATAAAGGTGAGGCGGGGCGGCCGCGCCACTCATTGAAGCCGCCAGTTGGGAGAGGAGCAGAGCCAGGCCGGTGCTCCCGAAGGCAGCAAGATGTTGCGAGCCACAGCTCCCTGCTGGTTCCCACCTGCATACCCAGAAGCTAAGAAGGTGGCCGAGGAGGCGGCCCACGAGGCAAGCCGCCATTTGGGAGAGGAGCAGAGCCAGGTCGGTGTTCCCGAAGGCAGCAAGATGTTGCGAGCCACAGCTCCCTGCTGGTTCCCACCTGCATGCCCAGAAGCCAAGAAGGTGGCCGAGGAGGCGGCCCTCGAGGCAAGCCGCCAGTTGGGAGAGGAGCAGAGCCAGGCCGGTGCTCCCGAAGGCAGCAAGATGTTGCGAGCCACAGCTCCCTGCTGGTTCCCACCTGCATACCCAGAAGCTAAGAAGGTGGCCGAGGAGGCGCCCCACGAGGCAAGCCGCCATTTGGGAGTGGAGCAGAGCCAGGTCGGTGTTCCCGAAGGCAGCAAGATGTTGCGAGCCACAGCTCCCTGCTGGTTCCCTCCTGCATACCCAGAAGCCAAGAAGGTGGCCGAGGAGGCGGCCCTCGAGGCTCCAGAATTCCCACTGCCCTCTCATCAGCCTGCCCAGAGCTTCGGGCTCTGCGTGCCCCAGATGCACAACCAGGCCTCAGCACTCGTGGACATCCGGGCGGAGCCCCAGAATAGGGGTCCGGCGGTGCCCCCAGCGTGGCCCAAGATGGCGACGGAGGCGTGGTACTTCCCCGCGCAGAGGGGGTCGGCCTGCTGCTTGCCAGCCGCCCCAAGGCTGACAGAGAGGCCCTGTGGAGTCCGCATCTCAGCCCCCAGGGAGAGGAAGAGGATCGCCCACTTTCCCAGCCCCTGCTTGGTCGCAGGTCGCACCGATGCCAAGAGAACCCGGGTGGCCGGCAGCAGCCAACGCTCCAATGGCTCCAGGGTCGGCACACAGCCACGGAAGACTGGTCGCAACAGACGGGGGAGGGCATGCAAGACCTCCACCACACTCAGCTCTAAGCGAATCGTCCGTCGTCCATCCTTACCGACTTGGAAGAAACCCATTATCCTCCGAAGGTCTCACTGCCAAGTCCCCACCGTCATCCGCCGAGGCTATCTCCAACTGTTCACCAAAGAGTGTCTCAAGTTCTGCGCCTCCCAGCAGGAGGCCGAGGAGAAGGCGCTGAACGAGGAGAAGGTGGCCTACGACTGCAGCCCCAACAAGAACATGTACCTGAATGTGGTCCTGAACACCCTCAAGAGACTGAAGGGCCTGACCCCCAGCTCCATGCCGGGCCTCAGCAGGGCCGCCCTGTACAGCCGCCTCCAGGAGTTCCTGCTCACCCAGGACCAGCTCAAGGAGAACGGCTACCCCTTCCCGCACCCCGAGCGGCCCGGAGGCGCCGTCCTCTTCACTGGCCAGGGGAAGGGGCCCGGCGACTCCTCCTGCAGGGTCTGCTGCCGTTGTGGCACCGACTACCTGGTGTCCTCCTCGGGCCGCTGTCTACGCGACCAGTTGTGTTATTATCACTGGGGGCGGGTCCACTCCAGCCAAGTGGCTGGAGGCCGGGTTAGCCAGTACACCTGCTGTGCAGCTGCTCCTGGCTCAGTGGGCTGCCAGGTGGCGAAGCAGCACGTGCGGGACGGCCGCAAGGAGAGCCTCCATGGCTTCGTGAAGACCTTCAAGAAAGAGTTTTCCACAGACGCTTATCCAGGAATCTACGCCATGGACTGTGAGATGTGCTACACCACGCATGGCCTGGAGCTGACCCGCGTCACCGTGGTGGACGCCGACATGCAAGTGGTGTACGACACCTTCGTCAAGCCCGACAACGAGATCGTGGACTACAACACCAGGTTTTCCGGAGTGACCGAGGCCGACGTCGCCAAGACGAGCGTCACGTTGCCCGAAGTCCAAGCCATCCTGCTGAGCTTTTTCAGCGCCCAAACCATCCTCATCGGGCACAGCCTGGAGAGCGATCTGCTGGCCCTCAAGCTGATCCACAGCACCGTGGTGGACACGGCCGTGCTCTTCCCGCACTACCTGGGTTTCCCCTACAAGCGTTCCCTCAGGAATCTCGCGGCCGACTACCTGGGACAGATCATCCAGGACAGCCAGGACGGCCACAACTCCAGCGAGGACGCAAACGCCTGCCTGCAGCTGGCGATGTGGAAGGTTCGACAGCGCGCCCAGATCCAGCCACGCCACCGGTCCGCCTCTCCCGCCGCCCTGGCCTGTCCTGAGCCCCAGGCCTCTTCCCAAACTGCCATCGATCCCGAGAGCTAGCCCTGTCCACCTCGCCGCAAAGCGAAAGAAACTGGAGCAGCCGGCGGCAGGAGAGGGCCAAAAGCCAAGACTAACCCCGACCCCGGACTCCCAGTCCCCCGGAGTCCCTGCCGCGGGCCGTCGTCCCTGTCCCCATCCCTCTGCCCCTCCCAGACCTCTGTCCTTCCACCAATGGGCTCCCCGAGGCCCCAGCCGCCACTCCCAGTCCCCGGAGACCCTGCCGCCGCCCCTGGCGCCTGTGCCCATCCCTCTGCCCCTCCCAGACCTCTGGCCTTCCACCACTAGCCTCCCCCAGCCCACCTGGACTTCCCCGGCCTCTGACAACAAGGCCAGCCCCCAGGCCCACCAGCCTCCTGATCGTCTTCGTTCTTGGGCCTCTTCCCCTTCTGTGGGGCTGTCTGAACCTCCCCTCCCCCACCCGATTTTTCCCCCGCCCCCGGGGCAGGCGCAGAATAAATGTCTGTATGAAGTTAAAAATTAAAAATAAAAAAAAAGCTAAAAACCACTGAAAGTCCTTTGCTTTTGAATGTGCGCTTACCTGGTTTTCTCTAGAGGCACCACTGTGAGGTGGCTCAAGCCCTTAGGCTCTGGAGTTAGACATCTGGGTTCCCATTCCAATTCCACCACTGACTAGCTTTGTCATATTGGACGCATAACTTTTTTGCGCTTCTACTTCTTGATCTTTCAAGTGTCATCAGAAGATAATTAGACACCCACACAATAGCAATGGGAGATTTTAACACCCCACCGTCAACATGAAACAGATCAACGAGACAGAAAGTTGAAAAGGATATCCAGGAACTGAACTTAGCTCTGCACCAAGCAGACCGAATAGACATCTACATTAACTCTCCACCCCAAATCAACAGAATATACATTCTTCTCAGCACCACATCACACTTATTCCAAAACTGACCACATAGTTGGAAGGAAAGCACTCCTCCGCAAATGCAAAAGAACAGAAATTACAACCAACTGTCTCTCAGACCCCAGGGCAGTCAAACTGGACCTCAGGATGAAGAAACTCACTCAAAACCGCTCAACTACACGGAAACGGAGCAATCTGCTCCTGAGTGACTACTGGGTACATAGCGAAATGAAGACAGAATAAAGATGTTCTTTGAAACCAATGAGAACCAAGACACAACATACCAGAATCTCTGGGATACATTGAAAGCAGTGTGTAGAGGGAAACGTAGCATTAAATGCCCACAAGAGAAAGCAGGAAAGATCTAAAATGGACACCCTCACGTCCCAATTCAAAGAACCAGGGAAGCAAGAGCAAACACAATGCCTGAATCAGTCAGTCAACTTCCAACAGGGCTCCAAGAGAGAATGAACCACCATGCCTCTTTAAATCCACGTTTCTATTTGGAATCTTCAATGAGAGATGAGACACTAAGCAGCTAGTTTTGGTGGAATGGCTGATTTTGTCAATGTTTTCGGTGTGTGAGTGTGTGTGTGTGTGTGTACGTATGGATAACTAAATTAAACTGATAATCTGGATGCTTACATTTCCATTCATTTAATTTGTGTATGTGAGCCCACGCACACGTATATACACACACACTAACACTTCCAGAACACTGACTTAGTGAAGAACTGGATTTCCAGTGTGTCAGACAAATTTCAGAAAGCGCTGAAGAAGGGCATTTCTGATGGATTTCACCGTTCCTGGAATTTTATTTTCCTTTATAACTTAGAGTTCTTCTCTGGAGATTTAATAGATAAAAGTCTTTTGCAGTGTACGTTATTTCATTGTATTTTTATAATTTATTTGAATTGTCATTTTAAATTGACAAATAAAAATGATAGATATTTATGGTGTACAACATGATGTTTCATATATGTATACATTGTGGAATGACACAAAAATCAAGCTAATTAACACATTCGTTTCCTCACATACTGATTTTATGGTGATGAGAACATGTTTCAAATCTACTCTGATAGCACATTTCAAGTATACAGTACATAGTTACCCACTGTGGTTGCCGTGCTGTTCAACATATCTCTAGAACTATTCGTATCTGAAATTTTGTATCATTAGACTAACATCTCCCAATCCCTCCCCGGCCCCTGCCTCGGGTAAGCAGCGTTCTGCTCTCTACGACTCTGAGTTCCACTTTTTTACATTGCACATAGAAGTGAGATCGTGCAGTATTTGTATTTCTGTGTTTGCTTTTTAAAACTTTATGATGTATTGATGTATTTTTTCAGACAGTGTCGGAGTCTGTCACCAAGGCTGGAGTACAGTGACACAAACACGGCTCACCACGGCCTCCACCTCCCGGGGTCAAGAGATCCTCCCACTTCAGCCTCCTGAGTAGCTAGGACTACAGGCGTCCAACACCACACCTGGCTAATTTTTGTATTTTTTGTAGAGATGGTTGATCTCCAACTCCTGGGCTCAACTCTTCCTCCTCCCTTCTCCTCCCAAAGTCCTGGGATTACAGGCCTGAGCCACTGTGTCTGGCCTTTGCTTTATTTCACACAGTAGAACATCCTCTAGGCTCATTCATGTTGCTAATGATAAGATTTCTTTCTTTTTCAAGGCTGAATAGGATTCTATTGGATATATGTACCTATATAGATAGATAGATAGATAGATAGATAGACATTTATTATTATTGTTTTGGGGGGGATATGGTTTCGCTCGTGTTCCCCAGGCTGGAGTGCAGTGGCATGATTTCGGCTCACTACAACCTCTGCCTCCCAGGCTGAAGTGATTCTCCTGCCTCAGCTGAGATTAAAGGCATGTCCCATCATGTGCGGCCAATTTTGTGTTTCTAGGAGAGATGGGTTTTCACCATGTTGGCCAGGCTGGTCTCGAACTCCAACAATTCTACTTCAACTATTTATTGGATACAAATATTTATGTGTGAGAAACAAGATTTTCAAGAGTGAAAGATTTAAAAACGACTTAATTGTACATCAGTAAGAGGCTGGCTAACTAAATCAGAGTACGTTCATCCTTACAGAAGAATACTATGCAGCTAGAACAAAACCAAATGGAGGAAACTCTTCCAAATGGTAACTTGGAATGATGTTCAAGACTTATTGTAAAATAAGTTTACAGTAAGGTGTAAGGTACCTTATGGCAAAATTCTCTCAGAAATGTGTGTGTGTGGATTTCAAGTCATCCCAGTCCTAGAACATTGTGCTCTTTAGAGATGCCATACCTGTCTTTCCCTTTGTAATATCAAAGCAGTAATATCTTCTCTGGAGGCTTGTTGGGTGAATTGAATGGAAGAAAGTTAAGGAGGTACCAGAACCATTGCTGTTTCCCCTCCGTAGCCCTGCCACCCACTAAAGAAAGTTGGATGAGATTACTTAATGATTTCCCATTAAGTTGTATTTCCAAATATCATGATTACCATTTGAATGTAGTTGGTATGGAGCTTCGTGAGTGTGTGCTTCGTTTATTATGCATCACGTTCAGCTCCTTGTTATTTGCCTCCTAGTTATCATAGTAAAACTCTACTCCTCTACTCCGAGGAGCCCCTACCATCCGTATCGTCACTTTCCGGCCCAGCACTCTTCATGCTCGTTCGTTTAAAGCATTCTACATTGGGCAAATGAATCTTGGAAGGCAAAAGCTACTGAATTTAGCGAGTTTGTGGAGGCGTTCCCACCGATCAGCCAGGTGGAGTTCCACACACCCGATGACTGCACAGCTCCTATAAGGCAGCAATATGCTGCAAACCCAGACGGCCACTCTTCTCACCCCTCGTCCCTTTGCTGTTCTGGATAATGAGGTCAATAGTCACCTAGGCAACTTGCAAAACTAACTGAAATGGAGAAAGGCCTTCCGGCTGGTGACTAGCCGAGGTCCACCTGGCCCCAATAAGCTGCTGAACAAGAAGGGCTGCCAGAAATTTCCCCCTAGGGAATTTGGTGGAGACGAAGACCTGCTCACTGGACAACGGTTCCTCCCAGGATACCCCCAAGCTGAAGAAGCGGGCTCTGAGCCACCCCCTTTCACCCTCCTTTTCCCCACCCTGGCCTGCTGAAGGTGCGCGTCAGGATGCGGACTACTGAGCCCTAAAGAAATAAGTCCTTCCACTTTGACCCCACGGAGGATTGCCTGTGCGGATCTTCAACGAGTCTACCAGTGTCTAGACACGGGAGCAGTTCTGTCTGGCACAGCAGCTCCCTCAAGGAAGACAAGAGTGAGGAGAAAGGAAACTCAAGTCTGACCATTCTGTCCTGGGAGACAAGAGGAGGATCTCATCTCTCATCTTTCCAAGCAAGGCAACGAGACTTTCTCTCATCTTTCCAAGCAAGGCAAGGAGACTTTTTCTCATGAGGAAACAAAAAGAAGTTGGAAGGAACGAAACCAGCCTGGAAGGTGAATTCCTAAGGATTGCCCATTGAAACTGACAAAATGGCCCTTGTTTGACGAGAGGAATGAGCAGAGCATTGATGTGGTCAAAAAGGACTCGAGTGAGACTTTCCCAGCATGTTTCTACCAAAGCTTTGTCTAAGTTTCGCAAAACACTCTCCTAATAAGCAGATGTTTGGCTCTTCAGAAAGTCAACATGCAAAATGCCTTGAGCGTCCCATAACACTGATGCCATGATGTTGCCTTTGGTCTGCCCTCCTTTTCCTTTGACTGGACCACTGCCATCTCTTGGTAGCCATCGCTTTGATGACGCTTTGTCTTCAGGATCATATTGGCAAAGCCATGTTCCAAATTCCGGTTACAATTTGTCAAACAGGTGCCCCAGGATCGTGATCCCTCCTGTTGAAAATTTCCACTGATAGCTCTCGTCGTCACTGCAGCTGATCTGGGCACAATGGTTTTCACAGCCACTGCAGGATTCATCTTCCACATCTTCTCATCTCTTCTTGAAACAAGCCATACCTCCGTAAAGAGTTGATTTCTTTGGGCTAGTGTCCTTAGAAGCTTTTCTTCAAACATCAATGATTTCTTCATTCTTCCACCCAAGCTTCACCGTCAATTGGATGTTTGCTCTTGCTGCAATTTTAGCGGAATTCAAGTTGCACTGATAGGAGGCCTTTTCAGTGGATGTCTCATCCTTCTTAGTGCCTCCAATGAGATCCAGTTCAGAAAGGTTGTAAGAAGTTAGTACATGTTTATTTTAGTGAAAACGAATTGAAATCCATGCATAGATTTCTCACCATGTACATTTTCTATGAACTTTCGGAAGACCCCCTGTACTGAATATTGCCCAAATCCTGGGAGAGAAGTGGATGCGGTCCACTTCCTGTCTTCAGTTTGCCCACAGTGGAGGAGTGCACAGAGCAGGGAAAGGCAGCCCCAGAGAGAGGCATGCCCTCCAGCATGCGGCAGACTGCTGGCCCAGTCCTGGCTCCATGGGTTGCTGTGTGGGCCCAGCAAGCTGACCAACCTCCCTGAACCTTAATTTAATCCTAGGTAGCCCAATTCCACTCGCTATTATAGGACTGCTGTGCAGGGACAGTCAATTAACTTAAGAAAAGGAACCTAGCTCCAAGGTTGGCAACCGGGAATTCCAGTTGATTCCATGGGCGGACCCCCTGAGGAATTCCCAAGCTGAAGTCTCGTGGAAGATGAGGTTCAGTGTGACTAGACTGAAGCACCAATCCAATGAAGGGGAAGTCCCACCCACTCTGCCCTGTGCCTGTATAAAGGTGAGGCGGGGCGGCCGCGCCACTCATTGAAGCCGCCAGTTGGGAGAGGAGCAGAGCCAGGCCGGTGCTCCCGAAGGCAGCAAGATGTTGCGAGCCACAGCTCCCTGCTGGTTCCCACCTGCATACCCAGAAGCTAAGAAGGTGGCCGAGGAGGCGGCCCACGAGGCAAGCCGCCATTTGGGAGAGGAGCAGAGCCAGGTCGGTGTTCCCGAAGGCAGCAAGATGTTGCGAGCCACAGCTCCCTGCTGGTTCCCACCTGCATGCCCAGAAGCCAAGAAGGTGGCCGAGGAGGCGGCCCTCGAGGCAAGCCGCCAGTTGGGAGAGGAGCAGAGCCAGGCCGGTGCTCCCGAAGGCAGCAAGATGTTGCGAGCCACAGCTCCCTGCTGGTTCCCACCTGCATACCCAGAAGCTAAGAAGGTGGCCGAGGAGGCGCCCCACGAGGCAAGCCGCCATTTGGGAGTGGAGCAGAGCCAGGTCGGTGTTCCCGAAGGCAGCAAGATGTTGCGAGCCACAGCTCCCTGCTGGTTCCCTCCTGCATACCCAGAAGCCAAGAAGGTGGCCGAGGAGGCGGCCCTCGAGGCTCCAGAATTCCCACTGCCCTCTCATCAGCCTGCCCAGAGCTTCGGGCTCTGCGTGCCCCAGATGCACAACCAGGCCTCAGCACTCGTGGACATCCGGGCGGAGCCCCAGAATAGGGGTCCGGCGGTGCCCCCAGCGTGGCCCAAGATGGCGACGGAGGCGTGGTACTTCCCCGCGCAGAGGGGGTCGGCCTGCTGCTTGCCAGCCGCCCCAAGGCTGACAGAGAGGCCCTGTGGAGTCCGCATCTCAGCCCCCAGGGAGAGGAAGAGGATCGCCCACTTTCCCAGCCCCTGCTTGGTCGCAGGTCGCACCGATGCCAAGAGAACCCGGGTGGCCGGCAGCAGCCAACGCTCCAATGGCTCCAGGGTCGGCACACAGCCACGGAAGACTGGTCGCAACAGACGGGGGAGGGCATGCAAGACCTCCACCACACTCAGCTCTAAGCGAATCGTCCGTCGTCCATCCTTACCGACTTGGAAGAAACCCATTATCCTCCGAAGGTCTCGCTGCCAAGTCCCCACCGTCATCCGCCGAGGCTATCTCCAACTGTTCACCAAAGAGTGTCTCAAGTTCTGCGCCTCCCAGCAGGAGGCCGAGGAGAAGGCGCTGAACGAGGAGAAGGTGGCCTACGACTGCAGCCCCAACAAGAACATGTACCTGAATGTGGTCCTGAACACCCTCAAGAGACTGAAGGGCCTGACCCCCAGCTCCATGCCGGGCCTCAGCAGGGCCGCCCTGTACAGCCGCCTCCAGGAGTTCCTGCTCACCCAGGACCAGCTCAAGGAGAACGGCTACCCCTTCCCGCACCCCGAGCGGCCCGGAGGCGCCGTCCTCTTCACTGGCCAGGGGAAGGGGCCCGGCGACTCCTCCTGCAGGGTCTGCTGCCGTTGTGGCACCGACTACCTGGTGTCCTCCTCGGGCCGCTGTCTACGCGACCAGTTGTGTTATTATCACTGGGGGCGGGTCCGCTCCAGCCAAGTGGCTGGAGGCCGGGTTAGCCAGTACACCTGCTGTGCAGCTGCTCCTGGCTCAGTGGGCTGCCAGGTGGCGAAGCAGCACGTGCGGGACGGCCGCAAGGAGAGCCTCCATGGCTTCGTGAAGACCTTCAAGAAAGAGTTTTCCACAGACGCTTATCCAGGAATCTACGCCATGGACTGTGAGATGTGCTACACCACGCATGGCCTGGAGCTGACCCGCGTCACCGTGGTGGACGCCGACATGCAAGTGGTGTACGACACCTTCGTCAAGCCCGACAACGAGATCGTGGACTACAACACCAGGTTTTCCGGAGTGACCGAGGCCGACGTCGCCAAGACGAGCGTCACGTTGCCCGAAGTCCAAGCCATCCTGCTGAGCTTTTTCAGCGCCCAAACCATCCTCATCGGGCACAGCCTGGAGAGCGATCTGCTGGCCCTCAAGCTGATCCACAGCACCGTGGTGGACACGGCCGTGCTCTTCCCGCACTACCTGGGTTTCCCCTACAAGCGTTCCCTCAGGAATCTCGCGGCCGACTACCTGGGACAGATCATCCAGGACAGCCAGGACGGCCACAACTCCAGCGAGGACGCAAACGCCTGCCTGCAGCTGGCGATGTGGAAGGTTCGACAGCGCGCCCAGATCCAGCCACGCCACCGGTCCGCCTCTCCCGCCGCCCTGGCCTGTCCTGAGCCCCAGGCCTCTTCCCAAACTGCCATCGATCCCGAGAGCTAGCCCTGTCCACCTCGCCGCAAAGCGAAAGAAACTGGAGCAGCCGGCGGCAGGAGAGGGCCAAAAGCCAAGACTAACCCCGACCCCGGACTCCCAGTCCCCCGGAGTCCCTGCCGCGGGCCGTCATCCCTGTCCCCATCCCTCTGCCCCTCCCAGACCTCTGTCCTTCCACCAATGGGCTCCCCGAGGCCCCAGCCGCCACTCCCAGTCCCCGGAGACCCTGCCGCCGCCCCTGGCGCCTATGCCCATCCCTCTGCCCCTCCCAGACCTCTGGCCTTCCACCACTAGCCTCCCCCAGCCCACCTGGACTTCCCCGGCCTCTGACAACAAGGCCAGCCCCCAGGCCCACCAGCCTCCTGATCGTCTTCGTTCTTGGGCCTCTTCCCCTTCTGTGGGGCTGTCTGAACCTCCCCTCCCCCACCCGATTTTTCCCCCGCCCCCGGGGCAGGCGCAGAATAAATGTCTGTATGAAGTTAAAAATTAAAAATAAAAAAAAAGCTAAAAACCACTGAAAGTCCTTTGCTTTTGAATGTGCGCTTACCTGGTTTTCTCTAGAGGCACCACTGTGAGGTGGCTCAAGCCCTTAGGCTCTGGAGTTAGACATCTGGGTTCCCATTCCAATTCCACCACTTACTAGCTTTGTCATATTGGACGCATAACTTTTTTGCGCTTCTACTTCTTGATCTTTCAAGTGTCATCAGAAGATAATTAGACACCCACACAATAGCAATGGGAGATTTTAACACCCCACCGTCAACATGAAACAGATCAACGAGACAGAAAGTTGAAAAGGATATCCAGGAACTGAACTTAGCTCTGCACCAAGCAGACCGAATAGACATCTACATTAACTCTCCACCCCAAATCAACAGAATATACATTCTTCTCAGCACCACATCACACTTATTCCAAAACTGACCACATAGTTGGAAGGAAAGCACTCCTCCGCAAATGCAAAAGAACAGAAATTACAACCAACTGTCTCTCAGACCACAGGGCAGTCAAACTGGACCTCAGGATGAAGAAACTCACTCAAAACCGCTCAACTACACGGAAACGGAGCAATCTGCTCCTGAGTGACTACTGGGTACATAGCGAAATGAAGACAGAATAAAGATGTTCTTTGAAACCAATGAGAACAAAGACACAACATACCAGAATCTCTGGGATACATTGAAAGCAGTGTGTAGAGGGAAACGTAGCATTAAATGCCCACAAGAGAAAGCAGGAAAGATCTAAAATGGACACCCTCACGTCCCAATTCAAAGAACCAGGGAAGCAAGAGCAAACACAATGCCTGAATCAGTCAGTCAACTTCCAACAGGGCTCCAAGAGAGATTGAACCACCATGCCTCTTTAAATCCACGTTTCTATTTGGAATCTTCAATGAGAGATGAGACACTAAGCAGCTAGTTTTGGTGGAATGGCTGATTTTGTCAATGTTTTCGGTGTGTGAGTGTGTGTGTGTGTGTATGTATAGATAACTAAATTAAACTGATAATCTGGATGCTTACATTTCCATTCATTTAATTTGTGTATGTGAGCCCACGCACACGTATATACACACACACTAACACTTCCAGAACACTGACTTAGTGAAGAACTGGATTTCCAGTGTGTCAGACAAATTTCAGAAAGCGCTGAAGAAGGGCATTTCTGATGGATTTCACCGTTCCTGGAATTTTATTTTCCTTTATAACTTAGAGTTCTTCTCTGGAGATTTAATAGATAAAAGTCTTTTGCAGTGTACGTTATTTCATTGTATTTTTATAATTTATTTAAATTGTCATTTTAAATTGACAAATAAAAATGATAGATATTTATGGTGTACAACATGATGTTTCATATATGTATACATTGTGGAATGACACAAAAATCAAGCTAATTAACACATTCGTTTCCTCACATACTGATTTTATGGTGATGAGAACATGTTTCAAATCTACTCTGATAGCACATTTCAAGTATACAGTACATAGTTACCCACTGTGGTTGCCGTGCTGTTCAACATATCTCTAGAACTATTCGTATCTGAAATTTTGTATCATTAGACTAACATCTCCCAATCCCTCCCCGGCCCCTGCCTCGGGTAAGCAGCGTTCTGCTCTCTACGACTCTGAGTTCCACTTTTTTACATTGCACATAGAAGTGAGATCGTGCAGTATTTGTATTTCTGTGTTTGCTTTTTAAAACTTTATGATGTATTGATGTATTTTTTCAGACAGTGTCGGAGTCTGTCACCAAGGCTGGAGTACAGTGACACAAACACGGCTCACCACGGCCTCCACCTCCCGGGGTCAAGAGATCCTCCCACTTCAGCCTCCTGAGTAGCTAGGACTACAGGCGTCCAACACCACACCTGGCTAATTTTTGTATTTTTTGTAGAGATGGTTGATCTCCAACTCCTGGGCTCAACTCTTCCTCCTCCCTTCTCCTCCCAAAGTCCTGGGATTACAGGCCTGAGCCACTGTGTCTGGCCTTTGCTTTATTTCACACAGTAGAACATCCTCTAGGCTCATTCATGTTGCTAATGATAAGATTTCTTTCTTTTTCAAGGCTGAATAGGATTCTATTGGATATATGTACCTATATAGATAGATAGATAGATAGATAGATAGACATTTATTATTATTGTTTTGGGGGGGATATGGTTTCGCTCGTGTTCCCCAGGCTGGAGTGCAGTGGCATGATTTCGGCTCACTACAACCTCTGCCTCCCAGGCTGAAGTGATTCTCCTGCCTCAGCTGAGATTAAAGGCATGTCCCATCATGTGCGGCCAATTTTGTGTTTCTAGGAGAGATGGGTTTTCACCATGTTGGCCAGGCTGGTCTCGAACTCCAACAATTCTACTTCAACTATTTATTGGATACAAATATTTATGTGTGAGAAACAAGATTTTCAAGAGTGAAAGATTTAAAAACGACTTAATTGTACATCAGTAAGAGGCTGGCTAACTAAATCAGAGTACGTTCATCCTTACAGAAGAATACTATGCAGCTAGAACAAAACCAAATGGAGGAAACTCTTCCAAATGGTAACTTGGAATGATGTTCAAGACTTATTGTAAAATAAGTTTACAGTAAGGTGTAAGGTACCTTATGGCAAAATTCTCTCAGAAATGTGTGTGTGTGGATTTCAAGTCATCCCAGTCCTAGAACATTGTGCTCTTTAGAGATGCCATACCTGTCTTTCCCTTTGTAATATCAAAGCAGTAATATCTTCTCTGGAGGCTTGTTGGGTGAATTGAATGGAAGAAAGTTAAGGAGGTACCAGAACCATTGCTGTTTCCCCTCCGTAGCCCTGCCACCCACTAAAGAAAGTTGGATGAGATTACTTAATGATTTCCCATTAAGTTGTATTTCCAAATATCATGATTACCATTTGAATGTAGTTGGTATGGAGCTTCGTGAGTGTGTGCTTCATTTATTATGCATCACGTTCAGCTCCTTGTTATTTGCCTCCTAGTTATCATAGTAAAACTCTACTCCTCTACTCCGAGGAGCCCCTACCATCCGTATCGTCACTTTCCGGCCCAGCACTCTTCATGCTCGTTCGTTTAAAGCATTCTACATTGGACAAATGAATCTTGGAAGGCAAAAGCTACTGAATTTAGCGAGTTTGTGGAGGCGTTCCCACCGATCAGCCAGGTGGAGTTCCACACACCCGATGACTGCACAGCTCCTATAAGGCAGCAATATGCTGCAAACCCAGACGGCCACTCTTCTCACCCCTCGTCCCTTTGCTGTTCTGGATAATGAGGTCAATAGTCACCTAGGCAACTTGCAAAACTAACTGAAATGGAGAAAGGCCTTCCGGCTGGTGACTAGCCGAGGTCCACCTGGCCCCAATAAGCTGCTGAACAAGAAGGGCTGCCAGAAATTTCCCCCTAGGGAATTTGGTGGAGACGAAGACCTGCTCACTGGACAACGGTTCCTCCCAGGATACCCCCAAGCTGAAGAAGCGGGCTCTGAGCCACCCCCTTTCACCCTCCTTTTCCCCACCCTGGCCTGCTGAAGGTGCGCGTCAGGATGCGGACTACTGAGCCCTAAAGAAATAAGTCCTTCCACTTTGACCCCACGGAGGATTGCCTGTGCGGATCTTCAACGAGTCTACCAGTGTCTAGACACGGGAGCAGTTCTGTCTGGCACAGCAGCTCCCTCAAGGAAGACAAGAGTGAGGAGAAAGGAAACTCAAGTCTGACCATTCTGTCCTGGGAGACAAGAGGAGGATCTCATCTCTCATCTTTCCAAGCAAGGCAACGAGACTTTCTCTCATCTTTCCAAGCAAGGCAAGGAGACTTTTTCTCATGAGGAAACAAAAAGAAGTTGGAAGGAACGAAACCAGCCTGGAAGGTGAATTCCTAAGGATTGCCCATTGAAACTGACAAAATGGCCCTTGTTTGACGAGAGGAATGAGCAGAGCATTGATGTGGTCAAAAAGGACTCGAGTGAGACTTTCCCAGCATGTTTCTACCAAAGCTTTGTCTAAGTTTCGCAAAACACTCTCCTAATAAGCAGATGTTTGGCTCTTCAGAAAGTCAACATGCAAAATGCCTTGAGCGTCCCATAACACTGATGCCATGATGTTGCCTTTGGTCTGCCCTCCTTTTCCTTTGACTGGACCACTGCCATCTCTTGGTAGCCATCGCTTTGATGACGCTTTGTCTTCAGGATCATATTGGCAAAGCCATGTTCCAAATTCCGGTTACAATTTGTCAAACAGGTGCCCCAGGATCGTGATCCCTCCTGTTGAAAATTTCCACTGATAGCTCTCGTCGTCACTGCAGCTGATCTGGGCACAATGGTTTTCACAGCCACTGCAGGATTCATCTTCCACATCTTCTCATCTCTTCTTGAAACAAGCCATACCTCCGTAAAGAGTTGATTTCTTTGGGCTAGTGTCCTTAGAAGCTTTTCTTCAAACATCAATGATTTCTTCATTCTTCCACCCAAGCTTCACCGTCAATTGGATGTTTGCTCTTGCTGCAATTTTAGCGGAATTCAAGTTGCACTGATAGGAGGCCTTTTCAGTGGATGTCTCATCCTTCTTAGTGCCTCCAATGAGATCCAGTTCAGAAAGGTTGTAAGAAGTTAGTACATGTTTATTTTAGTGAAAACGAATTGAAATCCATGCATAGATTTCTCACCATGTACATTTTCTATGAACTTTCGGAAGACCCCCTGTACTGAATATTGCCCAAATCCTGGGAGAGAAGTGGATGCGGTCCACTTCCTGTCTTCAGTTTGCCCACAGTGGAGGAGTGCACAGAGCAGGGAAAGGCAGCCCCAGAGAGAGGCATGCCCTCCAGCATGCGGCAGACTGCTGGCCCAGTCCTGGCTCCATGGGTTGCTGTGTGGGCCCAGCAAGCTGACCAACCTCCCTGAACCTTAATTTAATCCTAGGTAGCCCAATTCCACTCGCTATTATAGGACTGCTGTGCAGGGACAGTCAATTAACTTAAGAAAAGGAACCTAGCTCCAAGGTTGGCAACCGGGAATTCCAGTTGATTCCATGGGCGGACCCCCTGAGGAATTCCCAAGCTGAAGTCTCGTGGAAGATGAGGTTCAGTGTGACTAGACTGAAGCACCAATCCAATGAAGGGGAAGTCCCACCCACTCTGCCCTGTGCCTGTATAAAGGTGAGGCGGGGCGGCCGCGCCACTCATTGAAGCCGCCAGTTGGGAGAGGAGCAGAGCCAGGCCGGTGCTCCCGAAGGCAGCAAGATGTTGCGAGCCACAGCTCCCTGCTGGTTCCCACCTGCATACCCAGAAGCTAAGAAGGTGGCCGAGGAGGCGGCCCACGAGGCAAGCCGCCATTTGGGAGAGGAGCAGAGCCAGGTCGGTGTTCCCGAAGGCAGCAAGATGTTGCGAGCCACAGCTCCCTGCTGGTTCCCACCTGCATGCCCAGAAGCCAAGAAGGTGGCCGAGGAGGCGGCCCTCGAGGCAAGCCGCCAGTTGGGAGAGGAGCAGAGCCAGGCCGGTGCTCCCGAAGGCAGCAAGATGTTGCGAGCCACAGCTCCCTGCTGGTTCCCACCTGCATACCCAGAAGCTAAGAAGGTGGCCGAGGAGGCGCCCCACGAGGCAAGCCGCCATTTGGGAGTGGAGCAGAGCCAGGTCGGTGTTCCCGAAGGCAGCAAGATGTTGCGAGCCACAGCTCCCTGCTGGTTCCCTCCTGCATACCCAGAAGCCAAGAAGGTGGCCGAGGAGGCGGCCCTCGAGGCTCCAGAATTCCCACTGCCCTCTCATCAGCCTGCCCAGAGCTTCGGGCTCTGCGTGCCCCAGATGCACAACCAGGCCTCAGCACTCGTGGACATCCGGGCGGAGCCCCAGAATAGGGGTCCGGCGGTGCCCCCAGCGTGGCCCAAGATGGCGACGGAGGCGTGGTACTTCCCCGCGCAGAGGGGGTCGGCCTGCTGCTTGCCAGCCGCCCCAAGGCTGACAGAGAGGCCCTGTGGAGTCCGCATCTCAGCCCCCAGGGAGAGGAAGAGGATCGCCCACTTTCCCAGCCCCTGCTTGGTCGCAGGTCGCACCGATGCCAAGAGAACCCGGGTGGCCGGCAGCAGCCAACGCTCCAATGGCTCCAGGGTCGGCACACAGCCACGGAAGACTGGTCGCAACAGACGGGGGAGGGCATGCAAGACCTCCACCACACTCAGCTCTAAGCGAATCGTCCGTCGTCCATCCTTACCGACTTGGAAGAAACCCATTATCCTCCGAAGGTCTCGCTGCCAAGTCCCCACCGTCATCCGCCGAGGCTATCTCCAACTGTTCACCAAAGAGTGTCTCAAGTTCTGCGCCTCCCAGCAGGAGGCCGAGGAGAAGGCGCTGAACGAGGAGAAGGTGGCCTACGACTGCAGCCCCAACAAGAACATGTACCTGAATGTGGTCCTGAACACCCTCAAGAGACTGAAGGGCCTGACCCCCAGCTCCATGCCGGGCCTCAGCAGGGCCGCCCTGTACAGCCGCCTCCAGGAGTTCCTGCTCACCCAGGACCAGCTCAAGGAGAACGGCTACCCCTTCCCGCACCCCGAGCGGCCCGGAGGCGCCGTCCTCTTCACTGGCCAGGGGAAGGGGCCCGGCGACTCCTCCTGCAGGGTCTGCTGCCGTTGTGGCACCGACTACCTGGTGTCCTCCTCGGGCCGCTGTCTACGCGACCAGTTGTGTTATTATCACTGGGGGCGGGTCCGCTCCAGCC
Organism: Pongo pygmaeus; assembly: GCF_028885625.2. NCBI lineage: Eukaryota > Metazoa > Chordata > Mammalia > Primates > Hominidae > Pongo > Pongo pygmaeus. The sequence continues at coordinate 55,670,839 of NC_072380.2, forward strand.
AAGTGGCTGGAGGCCGGGTTAGCCAGTACACCTGCTGTGCAGCTGCTCCTGGCTCAGTGGGCTGCCAGGTGGCGAAGCAGCACGTGCGGGACGGCCGCAAGGAGAGCCTCCATGGCTTCGTGAAGACCTTCAAGAAAGAGTTTTCCACAGACGCTTATCCAGGAATCTACGCCATGGACTGTGAGATGTGCTACACCACGCATGGCCTGGAGCTGACCCGCGTCACCGTGGTGGACGCCGACATGCAAGTGGTGTACGACACCTTCGTCAAGCCCGACAACGAGATCGTGGACTACAACACCAGGTTTTCCGGAGTGACCGAGGCCGACGTCGCCAAGACGAGCGTCACGTTGCCCGAAGTCCAAGCCATCCTGCTGAGCTTTTTCAGCGCCCAAACCATCCTCATCGGGCACAGCCTGGAGAGCGATCTGCTGGCCCTCAAGCTGATCCACAGCACCGTGGTGGACACGGCCGTGCTCTTCCCGCACTACCTGGGTTTCCCCTACAAGCGTTCCCTCAGGAATCTCGCGGCCGACTACCTGGGACAGATCATCCAGGACAGCCAGGACGGCCACAACTCCAGCGAGGACGCAAACGCCTGCCTGCAGCTGGCGATGTGGAAGGTTCGACAGCGCGCCCAGATCCAGCCACGCCACCGGTCCGCCTCTCCCGCCGCCCTGGCCTGTCCTGAGCCCCAGGCCTCTTCCCAAACTGACATCGATCCCGAGAGCTAGCCCTGTCCACCTCGCCGCAAAGCGAAAGAAACTGGAGCAGCCGGCGGCAGGAGAGGGCCAAAAGCCAAGACTAACCCCGACCCCGGACTCCCAGTCCCCCGGAGTCCCTGCCGCGGGCCGTCATCCCTGTCCCCATCCCTCTGCCCCTCCCAGACCTCTGTCCTTCCACCAATGGGCTCCCCGAGGCCCCAGCCGCCACTCCCAGTCCCCGGAGACCCTGCCGCCGCCCCTGGCGCCTATGCCCATCCCTCTGCCCCTCCCAGACCTCTGGCCTTCCACCACTAGCCTCCCCCAGCCCACCTGGACTTCCCCGGCCTCTGACATCAAGGCCAGCCCCCAGGCCCACCAGCCTCCTGATCGTCTTCGTTCTTGGGCCTCTTCCCCTTCTGTGGGGCTGTCTGAACCTCCCCTCCCCCACCCGATTTTTCCCCCGCCCCCGGGGCAGGCGCAGAATAAATGTCTGTATGAAGTTAAAAATTAAAAATAAAAAAAAAGCTAAAAACCACTCAAAGTCCTTTGCTTTTGAATGTGCGCTTACCTGGTTTTCTCTAGAGGCACCACTGTGAGGTGGCTCAAGCCCTTAGGCTCTGGAGTTAGACATCTGGGTTCCCATTCCAATTCCACCACTTACTAGCTTTGTCATATTGGACGCATAACTTTTTTGCGCTTCTACTTCTTGATCTTTCAAGTGTCATCAGAAGATAATTAGACACCCACACAATAGCAATGGGAGATTTTAACACCCCACCGTCAACATGAAACAGATCAACGAGACAGAAAGTTGAAAAGGATATCCAGGAACTGAACTTAGCTCTGCACCAAGCAGACCGAATAGACATCTACATTAACTCTCCACCCCAAATCAACAGAATATACATTCTTCTCAGCACCACATCACACTTATTCCAAAACTGACCACATAGTTGGAAGGAAAGCACTCCTCCGCAAATGCAAAAGAACAGAAATTACAACCAACTGTCTCTCAGACCACAGGGCAGTCAAACTGGACCTCAGGATGAAGAAACTCACTCAAAACCGCTCAACTACACGGAAACGGAGCAATCTGCTCCTGAGTGACTACTGGGTACATAGCGAAATGAAGACAGAATAAAGATGTTCTTTGAAACCAATGAGAACAAAGACACAACATACCAGAATCTCTGGGATACATTGAAAGCAGTGTGTAGAGGGAAACGTAGCATTAAATGCCCACAAGAGAAAGCAGGAAAGATCTAAAATGGACACCCTCACGTCCCAATTCAAAGAACCAGGGAAGCAAGAGCAAACACAATGCCTGAATCAGTCAGTCAACTTCCAACAGGGCTCCAAGAGAGATTGAACCACCATGCCTCTTTAAATCCACGTTTCTATTTGGAATCTTCAATGAGAGATGAGACACTAAGCAGCTAGTTTTGGTGGAATGGCTGATTTTGTCAATGTTTTCGGTGTGTGAGTGTGTGTGTGTGTGTATGTATAGATAACTAAATTAAACTGATAATCTGGATGCTTACATTTCCATTCATTTAATTTGTGTATGTGAGCCCACGCACACGTATATACACACACACTAACACTTCCAGAACACTGACTTAGTGAAGAACTGGATTTCCAGTGTGTCAGACAAATTTCAGAAAGCGCTGAAGAAGGGCATTTCTGATGGATTTCACCGTTCCTGGAATTTTATTTTCCTTTATAACTTAGAGTTCTTCTCTGGAGATTTAATAGATAAAAGTCTTTTGCAGTGTACGTTATTTCATTGTATTTTTATAATTTATTTAAATTGTCATTTTAAATTGACAAATAAAAATGATAGATATTTATGGTGTACAACATGATGTTTCATATATGTATACATTGTGGAATGACACAAAAATCAAGCTAATTAACACATTCGTTTCCTCACATACTGATTTTATGGTGATGAGAACATGTTTCAAATCTACTCTGATAGCACATTTCAAGTATACAGTACATAGTTACCCACTGTGGTTGCCGTGCTGTTCAACATATCTCTAGAACTATTCGTATCTGAAATTTTGTATCATTAGACTAACATCTCCCAATCCCTCCCCGGCCCCTGCCTCGGGTAAGCAGCGTTCTGCTCTCTACGACTCTGAGTTCCACTTTTTTACATTGCACATAGAAGTGAGATCGTGCAGTATTTGTATTTCTGTGTTTGCTTTTTAAAACTTTATGATGTATTGATGTATTTTTTCAGACAGTGTCGGAGTCTGTCACCAAGGCTGGAGTACAGTGACACAAACACGGCTCACCACGGCCTCCACCTCCCGGGGTCAAGAGATCCTCCCACTTCAGCCTCCTGAGTAGCTAGGACTACAGGCGTCCAACACCACACCTGGCTAATTTTTGTATTTTTTGTAGAGATGGTTGATCTCCAACTCCTGGGCTCAACTCTTCCTCCTCCCTTCTCCTCCCAAAGTCCTGGGATTACAGGCCTGAGCCACTGTGTCTGGCCTTTGCTTTATTTCACACAGTAGAACATCCTCTAGGCTCATTCATGTTGCTAATGATAAGATTTCTTTCTTTTTCAAGGCTGAATAGGATTCTATTGGATATATGTACCTATATAGATAGATAGATAGATAGATAGATAGACATTTATTATTATTGTTTTGGGGGGGATATGGTTTCGCTCGTGTTCCCCAGGCTGGAGTGCAGTGGCATGATTTCGGCTCACTACAACCTCTGCCTCCCAGGCTGAAGTGATTCTCCTGCCTCAGCTGAGATTAAAGGCATGTCCCATCATGTGCGGCCAATTTTGTGTTTCTAGGAGAGATGGGTTTTCACCATGTTGGCCAGGCTGGTCTCGAACTCCAACAATTCTACTTCAACTATTTATTGGATACAAATATTTATGTGTGAGAAACAAGATTTTCAAGAGTGAAAGATTTAAAAACGACTTAATTGTACATCAGTAAGAGGCTGGCTAACTAAATCAGAGTACGTTCATCCTTACAGAAGAATACTATGCAGCTAGAACAAAACCAAATGGAGGAAACTCTTCCAAATGGTAACTTGGAATGATGTTCAAGACTTATTGTAAAATAAGTTTACAGTAAGGTGTAAGGTACCTTATGGCAAAATTCTCTCAGAAATGTGTGTGTGTGGATTTCAAGTCATCCCAGTCCTAGAACATTGTGCTCTTTAGAGATGCCATACCTGTCTTTCCCTTTGTAATATCAAAGCAGTAATATCTTCTCTGGAGGCTTGTTGGGTGAATTGAATGGAAGAAAGTTAAGGAGGTACCAGAACCATTGCTGTTTCCCCTCCGTAGCCCTGCCACCCACTAAAGAAAGTTGGATGAGATTACTTAATGATTTCCCATTAAGTTGTATTTCCAAATATCATGATTACCATTTGAATGTAGTTGGTATGGAGCTTCGTGAGTGTGTGCTTCGTTTATTATGCATCACGTTCAGCTCCTTGTTATTTGCCTCCTAGTTATCATAGTAAAACTCTACTCCTCTACTCCGAGGAGCCCCTACCATCCGTATCGTCACTTTCCGGCCCAGCACTCTTCATGCTCGTTCGTTTAAAGCATTCTACATTGGACAAATGAATCTTGGAAGGCAAAAGCTACTGAATTTAGCGAGTTTGTGGAGGCGTTCCCACCGATCAGCCAGGTGGAGTTCCACACACCCGATGACTGCACAGCTCCTATAAGGCAGCAATATGCTGCAAACCCAGACGGCCACTCTTCTCACCCCTCGTCCCTTTGCTGTTCTGGATAATGAGGTCAATAGTCACCTAGGCAACTTGCAAAACTAACTGAAATGGAGAAAGGCCTTCCGGCTGGTGACTAGCCGAGGTCCACCTGGCCCCAATAAGCTGCTGAACAAGAAGGGCTGCCAGAAATTTCCCCCTAGGGAATTTGGTGGAGACGAAGACCTGCTCACTGGACAACGGTTCCTCCCAGGATACCCCCAAGCTGAAGAAGCGGGCTCTGAGCCACCCCCTTTCACCCTCCTTTTCCCCACCCTGGCCTGCTGAAGGTGCGCGTCAGGATGCGGACTACTGAGCCCTAAAGAAATAAGTCCTTCCACTTTGACCCCACGGAGGATTGCCTGTGCGGATCTTCAACGAGTCTACCAGTGTCTAGACACGGGAGCAGTTCTGTCTGGCACAGCAGCTCCCTCAAGGAAGACAAGAGTGAGGAGAAAGGAAACTCAAGTCTGACCATTCTGTCCTGGGAGACAAGAGGAGGATCTCATCTCTCATCTTTCCAAGCAAGGCAACGAGACTTTCTCTCATCTTTCCAAGCAAGGCAAGGAGACTTTTTCTCATGAGGAAACAAAAAGAAGTTGGAAGGAACGAAACCAGCCTGGAAGGTGAATTCCTAAGGATTGCCCATTGAAACTGACAAAATGGCCCTTGTTTGACGAGAGGAATGAGCAGAGCATTGATGTGGTCAAAAAGGACTCGAGTGAGACTTTCCCAGCATGTTTCTACCAAAGCTTTGTCTAAGTTTCGCAAAACACTCTCCTAATAAGCAGATGTTTGGCTCTTCAGAAAGTCAACATGCAAAATGCCTTGAGCGTCCCATAACACTGATGCCATGATGTTGCCTTTGGTCTGCCCTCCTTTTCCTTTGACTGGACCACTGCCATCTCTTGGTAGCCATCGCTTTGATGACGCTTTGTCTTCAGGATCATATTGGCAAAGCCATGTTCCAAATTCCGGTTACAATTTGTCAAACAGGTGCCCCAGGATCGTGATCCCTCCTGTTGAAAATTTCCACTGATAGCTCTCGTCGTCACTGCAGCTGATCTGGGCACAATGGTTTTCACAGCCACTGCAGGATTCATCTTCCACATCTTCTCATCTCTTCTTGAAACAAGCCATACCTCCGTAAAGAGTTGATTTCTTTGGGCTAGTGTCCTTAGAAGCTTTTCTTCAAACATCAATGATTTCTTCATTCTTCCACCCAAGCTTCACCGTCAATTGGATGTTTGCTCTTGCTGCAATTTTAGCGGAATTCAAGTTGCACTGATAGGAGGCCTTTTCAGTGGATGTCTCATCCTTCTTAGTGCCTCCAATGAGATCCAGTTCAGAAAGGTTGTAAGAAGTTAGTACATGTTTATTTTAGTGAAAACGAATTGAAATCCATGCATAGATTTCTCACCATGTACATTTTCTATGAACTTTCGGAAGACCCCCTGTACTGAATATTGCCCAAATCCTGGGAGAGAAGTGGATGCGGTCCACTTCCTGTCTTCAGTTTGCCCACAGTGGAGGAGTGCACAGAGCAGGGAAAGGCAGCCCCAGAGAGAGGCATGCCCTCCAGCATGCGGCAGACTGCTGGCCCAGTCCTGGCTCCATGGGTTGCTGTGTGGGCCCAGCAAGCTGACCAACCTCCCTGAACCTTAATTTAATCCTAGGTAGCCCAATTCCACTCGCTATTATAGGACTGCTGTGCAGGGACAGTCAATTAACTTAAGAAAAGGAACCTAGCTCCAAGGTTGGCAACCGGGAATTCCAGTTGATTCCATGGGCGGACCCCCTGAGGAATTCCCAAGCTGAAGTCTCGTGGAAGATGAGGTTCAGTGTGACTAGACTGAAGCACCAATCCAATGAAGGGGAAGTCCCACCCACTCTGCCCTGTGCCTGTATAAAGGTGAGGCGGGGCGGCCGCGCCACTCATTGAAGCCGCCAGTTGGGAGAGGAGCAGAGCCAGGCCGGTGCTCCCGAAGGCAGCAAGATGTTGCGAGCCACAGCTCCCTGCTGGTTCCCACCTGCATACCCAGAAGCTAAGAAGGTGGCCGAGGAGGCGGCCCACGAGGCAAGCCGCCATTTGGGAGAGGAGCAGAGCCAGGTCGGTGTTCCCGAAGGCAGCAAGATGTTGCGAGCCACAGCTCCCTGCTGGTTCCCACCTGCATGCCCAGAAGCCAAGAAGGTGGCCGAGGAGGCGGCCCTCGAGGCAAGCCGCCAGTTGGGAGAGGAGCAGAGCCAGGCCGGTGCTCCCGAAGGCAGCAAGATGTTGCGAGCCACAGCTCCCTGCTGGTTCCCACCTGCATACCCAGAAGCTAAGAAGGTGGCCGAGGAGGCGCCCCACGAGGCAAGCCGCCATTTGGGAGTGGAGCAGAGCCAGGTCGGTGTTCCCGAAGGCAGCAAGATGTTGCGAGCCACAGCTCCCTGCTGGTTCCCTCCTGCATACCCAGAAGCCAAGAAGGTGGCCGAGGAGGCGGCCCTCGAGGCTCCAGAATTCCCACTGCCCTCTCATCAGCCTGCCCAGAGCTTCGGGCTCTGCGTGCCCCAGATGCACAACCAGGCCTCAGCACTCGTGGACATCCGGGCGGAGCCCCAGAATAGGGGTCCGGCGGTGCCCCCAGCGTGGCCCAAGATGGCGACGGAGGCGTGGTACTTCCCCGCGCAGAGGGGGTCGGCCTGCTGCTTGCCAGCCGCCCCAAGGCTGACAGAGAGGCCCTGTGGAGTCCGCATCTCAGCCCCCAGGGAGAGGAAGAGGATCGCCCACTTTCCCAGCCCCTGCTTGGTCGCAGGTCGCACCGATGCCAAGAGAACCCGGGTGGCCGGCAGCAGCCAACGCTCCAATGGCTCCAGGGTCGGCACACAGCCACGGAAGACTGGTCGCAACAGACGGGGGAGGGCATGCAAGACCTCCACCACACTCAGCTCTAAGCGAATCGTCCGTCGTCCATCCTTACCGACTTGGAAGAAACCCATTATCCTCCGAAGGTCTCGCTGCCAAGTCCCCACCGTCATCCGCCGAGGCTATCTCCAACTGTTCACCAAAGAGTGTCTCAAGTTCTGCGCCTCCCAGCAGGAGGCCGAGGAGAAGGCGCTGAACGAGGAGAAGGTGGCCTACGACTGCAGCCCCAACAAGAACATGTACCTGAATGTGGTCCTGAACACCCTCAAGAGACTGAAGGGCCTGACCCCCAGCTCCATGCCGGGCCTCAGCAGGGCCGCCCTGTACAGCCGCCTCCAGGAGTTCCTGCTCACCCAGGACCAGCTCAAGGAGAACGGCTACCCCTTCCCGCTCCCCGAGCGGCCCGGAGGCGCCGTCCTCTTCACTGGCCAGGGGAAGGGGCCCGGCGACTCCTCCTGCAGGGTCTGCTGCCGTTGTGGCACCGACTACCTGGTGTCCTCCTCGGGCCGCTGTCTACGCGACCAGTTGTGTTATTATCACTGGGGGCGGGTCCGCTCCAGCCAAGTGGCTGGAGGCCGGGTTAGCCAGTACACCTGCTGTGCAGCTGCTCCTGGCTCAGTGGGCTGCCAGGTGGCGAAGCAGCACGTGCGGGACGGCCGCAAGGAGAGCCTCCATGGCTTCGTGAAGACCTTCAAGAAAGAGTTTTCCACAGACGCTTATCCAGGAATCTACGCCATGGACTGTGAGATGTGCTACACCACGCATGGCCTGGAGCTGACCCGCGTCACCGTGGTGGACGCCGACATGCAAGTGGTGTACGACACCTTCGTCAAGCCCGACAACGAGATCGTGGACTACAACACCAGGTTTTCCGGAGTGACCGAGGCCGACGTCGCCAAGACGAGCGTCACGTTGCCCGAAGTCCAAGCCATCCTGCTGAGCTTTTTCAGCGCCCAAACCATCCTCATCGGGCACAGCCTGGAGAGCGATCTGCTGGCCCTCAAGCTGATCCACAGCACCGTGGTGGACACGGCCGTGCTCTTCCCGCACTACCTGGGTTTCCCCTACAAGCGTTCCCTCAGGAATCTCGCGGCCGACTACCTGGGACAGATCATCCAGGACAGCCAGGACGGCCACAACTCCAGCGAGGACGCAAACGCCTGCCTGCAGCTGGCGATGTGGAAGGTTCGACAGCGCGCCCAGATCCAGCCACGCCACCGGTCCGCCTCTCCCGCCGCCCTGGCCTGTCCTGAGCCCCAGGCCTCTTCCCAAACTGACATCGATCCCGAGAGCTAGCCCTGTCCACCTCGCCGCAAAGCGAAAGAAACTGGAGCAGCCGGCGGCAGGAGAGGGCCAAAAGCCAAGACTAACCCCGACCCCGGACTCCCAGTCCCCCGGAGTCCCTGCCGCGGGCCGTCATCCCTGTCCCCATCCCTCTGCCCCTCCCAGACCTCTGTCCTTCCACCAATGGGCTCCCCGAGGCCCCAGCCGCCACTCCCAGTCCCCGGAGACCCTGCCGCCGCCCCTGGCGCCTATGCCCATCCCTCTGCCCCTCCCAGACCTCTGGCCTTCCACCACTAGCCTCCCCCAGCCCACCTGGACTTCCCCGGCCTCTGACATCAAGGCCAGCCCCCAGGCCCACCAGCCTCCTGATCGTCTTCGTTCTTGGGCCTCTTCCCCTTCTGTGGGGCTGTCTGAACCTCCCCTCCCCCACCCGATTTTTCCCCCGCCCCCGGGGCAGGCGCAGAATAAATGTCTGTATGAAGTTAAAAATTAAAAATAAAAAAAAAGCTAAAAACCACTCAAAGTCCTTTGCTTTTGAATGTGCGCTTACCTGGTTTTCTCTAGAGGCACCACTGTGAGGTGGCTCAAGCCCTTAGGCTCTGGAGTTAGACATCTGGGTTCCCATTCCAATTCCACCACTTACTAGCTTTGTCATATTGGACGCATAACTTTTTTGCGCTTCTACTTCTTGATCTTTCAAGTGTCATCAGAAGATAATTAGACACCCACACAATAGCAATGGGAGATTTTAACACCCCACCGTCAACATGAAACAGATCAACGAGACAGAAAGTTGAAAAGGATATCCAGGAACTGAACTTAGCTCTGCACCAAGCAGACCGAATAGACATCTACATTAACTCTCCACCCCAAATCAACAGAATATACATTCTTCTCAGCACCACATCACACTTATTCCAAAACTGACCACATAGTTGGAAGGAAAGCACTCCTCCGCAAATGCAAAAGAACAGAAATTACAACCAACTGTCTCTCAGACCACAGGGCAGTCAAACTGGACCTCAGGATGAAGAAACTCACTCAAAACCGCTCAACTACACGGAAACGGAGCAATCTGCTCCTGAGTGACTACTGGGTACATAGCGAAATGAAGACAGAATAAAGATGTTCTTTGAAACCAATGAGAACAAAGACACAACATACCAGAATCTCTGGGATACATTGAAAGCAGTGTGTAGAGGGAAACGTAGCATTAAATGCCCACAAGAGAAAGCAGGAAAGATCTAAAATGGACACCCTCACGTCCCAATTCAAAGAACCAGGGAAGCAAGAGCAAACACAATGCCTGAATCAGTCAGTCAACTTCCAACAGGGCTCCAAGAGAGATTGAACCACCATGCCTCTTTAAATCCACGTTTCTATTTGGAATCTTCAATGAGAGATGAGACACTAAGCAGCTAGTTTTGGTGGAATGGCTGATTTTGTCAATGTTTTCGGTGTGTGAGTGTGTGTGTGTGTGTATGTATAGATAACTAAATTAAACTGATAATCTGGATGCTTACATTTCCATTCATTTAATTTGTGTATGTGAGCCCACGCACACGTATATACACACACACTAACACTTCCAGAACACTGACTTAGTGAAGAACTGGATTTCCAGTGTGTCAGACAAATTTCAGAAAGCGCTGAAGAAGGGCATTTCTGATGGATTTCACCGTTCCTGGAATTTTATTTTCCTTTATAACTTAGAGTTCTTCTCTGGAGATTTAATAGATAAAAGTCTTTTGCAGTGTACGTTATTTCATTGTATTTTTATAATTTATTTAAATTGTCATTTTAAATTGACAAATAAAAATGATAGATATTTATGGTGTACAACATGATGTTTCATATATGTATACATTGTGGAATGACACAAAAATCAAGCTAATTAACACATTCGTTTCCTCACATACTGATTTTATGGTGATGAGAACATGTTTCAAATCTACTCTGATAGCACATTTCAAGTACACAGTACATAGTTACCCACTGTGGTTGCCGTGCTGTTCAACATATCTCTAGAACTATTCGTATCTGAAATTTTGTATCATTAGACTAACATCTCCCAATCCCTCCCCGGCCCCTGCCTCGGGTAAGCAGCGTTCTGCTCTCTACGACTCTGAGTTCCACTTTTTTACATTGCACATAGAAGTGAGATCGTGCAGTATTTGTATTTCTGTGTTTGCTTTTTAAAACTTTATGATGTATTGATGTATTTTTTCAGACAGTGTCGGAGTCTGTCACCAAGGCTGGAGTACAGTGACACAAACACGGCTCACCACGGCCTCCACCTCCCGGGGTCAAGAGATCCTCCCACTTCAGCCTCCTGAGTAGCTAGGACTACAGGCGTCCAACACCACACCTGGCTAATTTTTGTATTTTTTGTAGAGATGGTTGATCTCCAACTCCTGGGCTCAACTCTTCCTCCTCCCTTCTCCTCCCAAAGTCCTGGGATTACAGGCCTGAGCCACTGTGTCTGGCCTTTGCTTTATTTCACACAGTAGAACATCCTCTAGGCTCATTCATGTTGCTAATGATAAGATTTCTTTCTTTTTCAAGGCTGAATAGGATTCTATTGGATATATGTACCTATATAGATAGATAGATAGATAGATAGATAGACATTTATTATTATTGTTTTGGGGGGGATATGGTTTCGCTCGTGTTCCCCAGGCTGGAGTGCAGTGGCATGATTTCGGCTCACTACAACCTCTGCCTCCCAGGCTGAAGTGATTCTCCTGCCTCAGCTGAGATTAAAGGCATGTCCCATCATGTGCGGCCAATTTTGTGTTTCTAGGAGAGATGGGTTTTCACCATGTTGGCCAGGCTGGTCTCGAACTCCAACAATTCTACTTCAACTATTTATTGGATACAAATATTTATGTGTGAGAAACAAGATTTTCAAGAGTGAAAGATTTAAAAACGACTTAATTGTACATCAGTAAGAGGCTGGCTAACTAAATCAGAGTACGTTCATCCTTACAGAAGAATACTATGCAGCTAGAACAAAACCAAATGGAGGAAACTCTTCCAAATGGTAACTTGGAATGATGTTCAAGACTTATTGTAAAATAAGTTTACAGTAAGGTGTAAGGTACCTTATGGCAAAATTCTCTCAGAAATGTGTGTGTGTGGATTTCAAGTCATCCCAGTCCTAGAACATTGTGCTCTTTAGAGATGCCATACCTGTCTTTCCCTTTGTAATATCAAAGCAGTAATATCTTCTCTGGAGGCTTGTTGGGTGAATTGAATGGAAGAAAGTTAAGGAGGTACCAGAACCATTGCTGTTTCCCCTCCGTAGCCCTGCCACCCACTAAAGAAAGTTGGATGAGATTACTTAATGATTTCCCATTAAGTTGTATTTCCAAATATCATGATTACCATTTGAATGTAGTTGGTATGGAGCTTCGTGAGTGTGTGCTTCGTTTATTATGCATCACGTTCAGCTCCTTGTTATTTGCCTCCTAGTTATCATAGTAAAACTCTACTCCTCTACTCCGAGGAGCCCCTACCATCCGTATCGTCACTTTCCGGCCCAGCACTCTTCATGCTCGTTCGTTTAAAGCATTCTACATTGGACAAATGAATCTTGGAAGGCAAAAGCTACTGAATTTAGCGAGTTTGTGGAGGCGTTCCCACCGATCAGCCAGGTGGAGTTCCACACACCCGATGACTGCACAGCTCCTATAAGGCAGCAATATGCTGCAAACCCAGACGGCCACTCTTCTCACCCCTCGTCCCTTTGCTGTTCTGGATAATGAGGTCAATAGTCACCTAGGCAACTTGCAAAACTAACTGAAATGGAGAAAGGCCTTCCGGCTGGTGACTAGCCGAGGTCCACCTGGCCCCAATAAGCTGCTGAACAAGAAGGGCTGCCAGAAATTTCCCCCTAGGGAATTTGGTGGAGACGAAGACCTGCTCACTGGACAACGGTTCCTCCCAGGATACCCCCAAGCTGAAGAAGCGGGCTCTGAGCCACCCCCTTTCACCCTCCTTTTCCCCACCCTGGCCTGCTGAAGGTGCGCGTCAGGATGCGGACTACTGAGCCCTAAAGAAATAAGTCCTTCCACTTTGACCCCACGGAGGATTGCCTGTGCGGATCTTCAACGAGTCTACCAGTGTCTAGACACGGGAGCAGTTCTGTCTGGCACAGCAGCTCCCTCAAGGAAGACAAGAGTGAGGAGAAAGGAAACTCAAGTCTGACCATTCTGTCCTGGGAGACAAGAGGAGGATCTCATCTCTCATCTTTCCAAGCAAGGCAACGAGACTTTCTCTCATCTTTCCAAGCAAGGCAAGGAGACTTTTTCTCATGAGGAAACAAAAAGAAGTTGGAAGGAACGAAACCAGCCTGGAAGGTGAATTCCTAAGGATTGCCCATTGAAACTGACAAAATGGCCCTTGTTTGACGAGAGGAATGAGCAGAGCATTGATGTGGTCAAAAAGGACTCGAGTGAGACTTTCCCAGCATGTTTCTACCAAAGCTTTGTCTAAGTTTCGCAAAACACTCTCCTAATAAGCAGATGTTTGGCTCTTCAGAAAGTCAACATGCAAAATGCCTTGAGCGTCCCATAACACTGATGCCATGATGTTGCCTTTGGTCTGCCCTCCTTTTCCTTTGACTGGACCACTGCCATCTCTTGGTAGCCATCGCTTTGATGACGCTTTGTCTTCAGGATCATATTGGCAAAGCCATGTTCCAAATTCCGGTTACAATTTGTCAAACAGGTGCCCCAGGATCGTGATCCCTCCTGTTGAAAATTTCCACTGATAGCTCTCGTCGTCACTGCAGCTGATCTGGGCACAATGGTTTTCACAGCCACTGCAGGATTCATCTTCCACATCTTCTCATCTCTTCTTGAAACAAGCCATACCTCCGTAAAGAGTTGATTTCTTTGGGCTAGTGTCCTTAGAAGCTTTTCTTCAAACATCAATGATTTCTTCATTCTTCCACCCAAGCTTCACCGTCAATTGGATGTTTGCTCTTGCTGCAATTTTAGCGGAATTCAAGTTGCACTGATAGGAGGCCTTTTCAGTGGATGTCTCATCCTTCTTAGTGCCTCCAATGAGATCCAGTTCAGAAAGGTTGTAAGAAGTTAGTACATGTTTATTTTAGTGAAAACGAATTGAAATCCATGCATAGATTTCTCACCATGTACATTTTCTATGAACTTTCGGAAGACCCCCTGTACTGAATATTGCCCAAATCCTGGGAGAGAAGTGGATGCGGTCCACTTCCTGTCTTCAGTTTGCCCACAGTGGAGGAGTGCACAGAGCAGGGAAAGGCAGCCCCAGAGAGAGGCATGCCCTCCAGCATGCGGCAGACTGCTGGCCCAGTCCTGGCTCCATGGGTTGCTGTGTGGGCCCAGCAAGCTGACCAACCTCCCTGAACCTTAATTTAATCCTAGGTAGCCCAATTCCACTCGCTATTATAGGACTGCTGTGCAGGGACAGTCAATTAACTTAAGAAAAGGAACCTAGCTCCAAGGTTGGCAACCGGGAATTCCAGTTGATTCCATGGGCGGACCCCCTGAGGAATTCCCAAGCTGAAGTCTCGTGGAAGATGAGGTTCAGTGTGACTAGACTGAAGCACCAATCCAATGAAGGGGAAGTCCCACCCACTCTGCCCTGTGCCTGTATAAAGGTGAGGCGGGGCGGCCGCGCCACTCATTGAAGCCGCCAGTTGGGAGAGGAGCAGAGCCAGGCCGGTGCTCCCGAAGGCAGCAAGATGTTGCGAGCCACAGCTCCCTGCTGGTTCCCACCTGCATACCCAGAAGCTAAGAAGGTGGCCGAGGAGGCGGCCCACGAGGCAAGCCGCCATTTGGGAGAGGAGCAGAGCCAGGTCGGTGTTCCCGAAGGCAGCAAGATGTTGCGAGCCACAGCTCCCTGCTGGTTCCCACCTGCATGCCCAGAAGCCAAGAAGGTGGCCGAGGAGGCGGCCCTCGAGGCAAGCCGCCAGTTGGGAGAGGAGCAGAGCCAGGCCGGTGCTCCCGAAGGCAGCAAGATGTTGCGAGCCACAGCTCCCTGCTGGTTCCCACCTGCATACCCAGAAGCTAAGAAGGTGGCCGAGGAGGCGCCCCACGAGGCAAGCCGCCATTTGGGAGTGGAGCAGAGCCAGGTCGGTGTTCCCGAAGGCAGCAAGATGTTGCGAGCCACAGCTCCCTGCTGGTTCCCTCCTGCATACCCAGAAGCCAAGAAGGTGGCCGAGGAGGCGGCCCTCGAGGCTCCAGAATTCCCACTGCCCTCTCATCAGCCTGCCCAGAGCTTCGGGCTCTGCGTGCCCCAGATGCACAACCAGGCCTCAGCACTCGTGGACATCCGGGCGGAGCCCCAGAATAGGGGTCCGGCGGTGCCCCCAGCGTGGCCCAAGATGGCGACGGAGGCGTGGTACTTCCCCGCGCAGAGGGGGTCGGCCTGCTGCTTGCCAGCCGCCCCAAGGCTGACAGAGAGGCCCTGTGGAGTCCGCATCTCAGCCCCCAGGGAGAGGAAGAGGATCGCCCACTTTCCCAGCCCCTGCTTGGTCGCAGGTCGCACCGATGCCAAGAGAACCCGGGTGGCCGGCAGCAGCCAACGCTCCAATGGCTCCAGGGTCGGCACACAGCCACGGAAGACTGGTCGCAACAGACGGGGGAGGGCATGCAAGACCTCCACCACACTCAGCTCTAAGCGAATCGTCCGTCGTCCATCCTTACCGACTTGGAAGAAACCCATTATCCTCCGAAGGTCTCGCTGCCAAGTCCCCACCGTCATCCGCCGAGGCTATCTCCAACTGTTCACCAAAGAGTGTCTCAAGTTCTGCGCCTCCCAGCAGGAGGCCGAGGAGAAGGCGCTGAACGAGGAGAAGGTGGCCTACGACTGCAGCCCCAACAAGAACATGTACCTGAATGTGGTCCTGAACACCCTCAAGAGACTGAAGGGCCTGACCCCCAGCTCCATGCCGGGCCTCAGCAGGGCCGCCCTGTACAGCCGCCTCCAGGAGTTCCTGCTCACCCAGGACCAGCTCAAGGAGAACGGCTACCCCTTCCCGCTCCCCGAGCGGCCCGGAGGCGCCGTCCTCTTCACTGGCCAGGGGAAGGGGCCCGGCGACTCCTCCTGCAGGGTCTGCTGCCGTTGTGGCACCGACTACCTGGTGTCCTCCTCGGGCCGCTGTCTACGCGACCAGTTTTGTTATTATCACTGGGGGCGGGTCCGCTCCAGCCAAGTGGCTGGAGGCCGGGTTAGCCAGTACACCTGCTGTGCAGCTGCTCCTGGCTCAGTGGGCTGCCAGGTGGCGAAGCAGCACGTGCGGGACGGCCGCAAGGAGAGCCTCCATGGCTTCGTGAAGACCTTCAAGAAAGAGTTTTCCACAGACGCTTATCCAGGAATCTACGCCATGGACTGTGAGATGTGCTACACCACGCATGGCCTGGAGCTGACCCGCGTCACCGTGGTGGACGCCGACATGCAAGTGGTGTACGACACCTTCGTCAAGCCCGACAACGAGATCGTGGACTACAACACCAGGTTTTCCGGAGTGACCGAGGCCGACGTCGCCAAGACGAGCGTCACGTTGCCCGAAGTCCAAGCCATCCTGCTGAGCTTTTTCAGCGCCCAAACCATCCTCATCGGGCACAGCCTGGAGAGCGATCTGCTGGCCCTCAAGCTGATCCACAGCACCGTGGTGGACACGGCCGTGCTCTTCCCGCACTACCTGGGTTTCCCCTACAAGCGTTCCCTCAGGAATCTCGCGGCCGACTACCTGGGACAGATCATCCAGGACAGCCAGGACGGCCACAACTCCAGCGAGGACGCAAACGCCTGCCTGCAGCTGGCGATGTGGAAGGTTCGACAGCGCGCCCAGATCCAGCCACGCCACCGGTCCGCCTCTCCCGCCGCCCTGGCCTGTCCTGAGCCCCAGGCCTCTTCCCAAACTGACATCGATCCCGAGAGCTAGCCCTGTCCACCTCGCCGCAAAGCGAAAGAAACTGGAGCAGCCGGCGGCAGGAGAGGGCCAAAAGCCAAGACTAACCCCGACCCCGGACTCCCAGTCCCCCGGAGTCCCTGCCGCGGGCCGTCATCCCTGTCCCCATCCCTCTGCCCCTCCCAGACCTCTGTCCTTCCACCAATGGGCTCCCCGAGGCCCCAGCCGCCACTCCCAGTCCCCGGAGACCCTGCCGCCGCCCCTGGCGCCTATGCCCATCCCTCTGCCCCTCCCAGACCTCTGGCCTTCCACCACTAGCCTCCCCCAGCCCACCTGGACTTCCCCGGCCTCTGACATCAAGGCCAGCCCCCAGGCCCACCAGCCTCCTGATCGTCTTCGTTCTTGGGCCTCTTCCCCTTCTGTGGGGCTGTCTGAACCTCCCCTCCCCCACCCGATTTTTCCCCCGCCCCCGGGGCAGGCGCAGAATAAATGTCTGTATGAAGTTAAAAATTAAAAATAAAAAAAAAGCTAAAAACCACTCAAAGTCCTTTGCTTTTGAATGTGCGCTTACCTGGTTTTCTCTAGAGGCACCACTGTGAGGTGGCTCAAGCCCTTAGGCTCTGGAGTTAGACATCTGGGTTCCCATTCCAATTCCACCACTTACTAGCTTTGTCATATTGGACGCATAACTTTTTTGCGCTTCTACTTCTTGATCTTTCAAGTGTCATCAGAAGATAATTAGACACCCACACAATAGCAATGGGAGATTTTAACACCCCACCGTCAACATGAAACAGATCAACGAGACAGAAAGTTGAAAAGGATATCCAGGAACTGAACTTAGCTCTGCACCAAGCAGACCGAATAGACATCTACATTAACTCTCCACCCCAAATCAACAGAATATACATTCTTCTCAGCACCACATCACACTTATTCCAAAACTGACCACATAGTTGGAAGGAAAGCACTCCTCCGCAAATGCAAAAGAACAGAAATTACAACCAACTGTCTCTCAGACCACAGGGCAGTCAAACTGGACCTCAGGATGAAGAAACTCACTCAAAACCGCTCAACTACACGGAAACGGAGCAATCTGCTCCTGAGTGACTACTGGGTACATAGCGAAATGAAGACAGAATAAAGATGTTCTTTGAAACCAATGAGAACAAAGACACAACATACCAGAATCTCTGGGATACATTGAAAGCAGTGTGTAGAGGGAAACGTAGCATTAAATGCCCACAAGAGAAAGCAGGAAAGATCTAAAATGGACACCCTCACGTCCCAATTCAAAGAACCAGGGAAGCAAGAGCAAACACAATGCCTGAATCAGTCAGTCAACTTCCAACAGGGCTCCAAGAGAGATTGAACCACCATGCCTCTTTAAATCCACGTTTCTATTTGGAATCTTCAATGAGAGATGAGACACTAAGCAGCTAGTTTTGGTGGAATGGCTGATTTTGTCAATGTTTTCGGTGTGTGAGTGTGTGTGTGTGTGTATGTATAGATAACTAAATTAAACTGATAATCTGGATGCTTACATTTCCATTCATTTAATTTGTGTATGTGAGCCCACGCACACGTATATACACACACACTAACACTTCCAGAACACTGACTTAGTGAAGAACTGGATTTCCAGTGTGTCAGACAAATTTCAGAAAGCGCTGAAGAAGGGCATTTCTGATGGATTTCACCGTTCCTGGAATTTTATTTTCCTTTATAACTTAGAGTTCTTCTCTGGAGATTTAATAGATAAAAGTCTTTTGCAGTGTACGTTATTTCATTGTATTTTTATAATTTATTTAAATTGTCATTTTAAATTGACAAATAAAAATGATAGATATTTATGGTGTACAACATGATGTTTCATATATGTATACATTGTGGAATGACACAAAAATCAAGCTAATTAACACATTCGTTTCCTCACATACTGATTTTATGGTGATGAGAACATGTTTCAAATCTACTCTGATAGCACATTTCAAGTACACAGTACATAGTTACCCACTGTGGTTGCCGTGCTGTTCAACATATCTCTAGAACTATTCGTATCTGAAATTTTGTATCATTAGACTAACATCTCCCAATCCCTCCCCGGCCCCTGCCTCGGGTAAGCAGCGTTCTGCTCTCTACGACTCTGAGTTCCACTTTTTTACATTGCACATAGAAGTGAGATCGTGCAGTATTTGTATTTCTGTGTTTGCTTTTTAAAACTTTATGATGTATTGATGTATTTTTTCAGACAGTGTCGGAGTCTGTCACCAAGGCTGGAGTACAGTGACACAAACACGGCTCACCACGGCCTCCACCTCCCGGGGTCAAGAGATCCTCCCACTTCAGCCTCCTGAGTAGCTAGGACTACAGGCGTCCAACACCACACCTGGCTAATTTTTGTATTTTTTGTAGAGATGGTTGATCTCCAACTCCTGGGCTCAACTCTTCCTCCTCCCTTCTCCTCCCAAAGTCCTGGGATTACAGGCCTGAGCCACTGTGTCTGGCCTTTGCTTTATTTCACACAGTAGAACATCCTCTAGGCTCATTCATGTTGCTAATGATAAGATTTCTTTCTTTTTCAAGGCTGAATAGGATTCTATTGGATATATGTACCTATATAGATAGATAGATAGATAGATAGATAGACATTTATTATTATTGTTTTGGGGGGGATATGGTTTCGCTCGTGTTCCCCAGGCTGGAGTGCAGTGGCATGATTTCGGCTCACTACAACCTCTGCCTCCCAGGCTGAAGTGATTCTCCTGCCTCAGCTGAGATTAAAGGCATGTCCCATCATGTGCGGCCAATTTTGTGTTTCTAGGAGAGATGGGTTTTCACCATGTTGGCCAGGCTGGTCTCGAACTCCAACAATTCTACTTCAACTATTTATTGGATACAAATATTTATGTGTGAGAAACAAGATTTTCAAGAGTGAAAGATTTAAAAACGACTTAATTGTACATCAGTAAGAGGCTGGCTAACTAAATCAGAGTACGTTCATCCTTACAGAAGAATACTATGCAGCTAGAACAAAACCAAATGGAGGAAACTCTTCCAAATGGTAACTTGGAATGATGTTCAAGACTTATTGTAAAATAAGTTTACAGTAAGGTGTAAGGTACCTTATGGCAAAATTCTCTCAGAAATGTGTGTGTGTGGATTTCAAGTCATCCCAGTCCTAGAACATTGTGCTCTTTAGAGATGCCATACCTGTCTTTCCCTTTGTAATATCAAAGCAGTAATATCTTCTCTGGAGGCTTGTTGGGTGAATTGAATGGAAGAAAGTTAAGGAGGTACCAGAACCATTGCTGTTTCCCCTCCGTAGCCCTGCCACCCACTAAAGAAAGTTGGATGAGATTACTTAATGATTTCCCATTAAGTTGTATTTCCAAATATCATGATTACCATTTGAATGTAGTTGGTATGGAGCTTCGTGAGTGTGTGCTTCGTTTATTATGCATCACGTTCAGCTCCTTGTTATTTGCCTCCTAGTTATCATAGTAAAACTCTACTCCTCTACTCCGAGGAGCCCCTACCATCCGTATCGTCACTTTCCGGCCCAGCACTCTTCATGCTCGTTCGTTTAAAGCATTCTACATTGGACAAATGAATCTTGGAAGGCAAAAGCTACTGAATTTAGCGAGTTTGTGGAGGCGTTCCCACCGATCAGCCAGGTGGAGTTCCACACACCCGATGACTGCACAGCTCCTATAAGGCAGCAATATGCTGCAAACCCAGACGGCCACTCTTCTCACCCCTCGTCCCTTTGCTGTTCTGGATAATGAGGTCAATAGTCACCTAGGCAACTTGCAAAACTAACTGAAATGGAGAAAGGCCTTCCGGCTGGTGACTAGCCGAGGTCCACCTGGCCCCAATAAGCTGCTGAACAAGAAGGGCTGCCAGAAATTTCCCCCTAGGGAATTTGGTGGAGACGAAGACCTGCTCACTGGACAACGGTTCCTCCCAGGATACCCCCAAGCTGAAGAAGCGGGCTCTGAGCCACCCCCTTTCACCCTCCTTTTCCCCACCCTGGCCTGCTGAAGGTGCGCGTCAGGATGCGGACTACTGAGCCCTAAAGAAATAAGTCCTTCCACTTTGACCCCACGGAGGATTGCCTGTGCGGATCTTCAACGAGTCTACCAGTGTCTAGACACGGGAGCAGTTCTGTCTGGCACAGCAGCTCCCTCAAGGAAGACAAGAGTGAGGAGAAAGGAAACTCAAGTCTGACCATTCTGTCCTGGGAGACAAGAGGAGGATCTCATCTCTCATCTTTCCAAGCAAGGCAACGAGACTTTCTCTCATCTTTCCAAGCAAGGCAAGGAGACTTTTTCTCATGAGGAAACAAAAAGAAGTTGGAAGGAACGAAACCAGCCTGGAAGGTGAATTCCTAAGGATTGCCCATTGAAACTGACAAAATGGCCCTTGTTTGACGAGAGGAATGAGCAGAGCATTGATGTGGTCAAAAAGGACTCGAGTGAGACTTTCCCAGCATGTTTCTACCAAAGCTTTGTCTAAGTTTCGCAAAACACTCTCCTAATAAGCAGATGTTTGGCTCTTCAGAAAGTCAACATGCAAAATGCCTTGAGCGTCCCATAACACTGATGCCATGATGTTGCCTTTGGTCTGCCCTCCTTTTCCTTTGACTGGACCACTGCCATCTCTTGGTAGCCATCGCTTTGATGACGCTTTGTCTTCAGGATCATATTGGCAAAGCCATGTTCCAAATTCCGGTTACAATTTGTCAAACAGGTGCCCCAGGATCGTGATCCCTCCTGTTGAAAATTTCCACTGATAGCTCTCGTCGTCACTGCAGCTGATCTGGGCACAATGGTTTTCACAGCCACTGCAGGATTCATCTTCCACATCTTCTCATCTCTTCTTGAAACAAGCCATACCTCCGTAAAGAGTTGATTTCTTTGGGCTAGTGTCCTTAGAAGCTTTTCTTCAAACATCAATGATTTCTTCATTCTTCCACCCAAGCTTCACCGTCAATTGGATGTTTGCTCTTGCTGCAATTTTAGCGGAATTCAAGTTGCACTGATAGGAGGCCTTTTCAGTGGATGTCTCATCCTTCTTAGTGCCTCCAATGAGATCCAGTTCAGAAAGGTTGTAAGAAGTTAGTACATGTTTATTTTAGTGAAAACGAATTGAAATCCATGCATAGATTTCTCACCATGTACATTTTCTATGAACTTTCGGAAGACCCCCTGTACTGAATATTGCCCAAATCCTGGGAGAGAAGTGGATGCGGTCCACTTCCTGTCTTCAGTTTGCCCACAGTGGAGGAGTGCACAGAGCAGGGAAAGGCAGCCCCAGAGAGAGGCATGCCCTCCAGCATGCGGCAGACTGCTGGCCCAGTCCTGGCTCCATGGGTTGCTGTGTGGGCCCAGCAAGCTGACCAACCTCCCTGAACCTTAATTTAATCCTAGGTAGCCCAATTCCACTCGCTATTATAGGACTGCTGTGCAGGGACAGTCAATTAACTTAAGAAAAGGAACCTAGCTCCAAGGTTGGCAACCGGGAATTCCAGTTGATTCCATGGGCGGACCCCCTGAGGAATTCCCAAGCTGAAGTCTCGTGGAAGATGAGGTTCAGTGTGACTAGACTGAAGCACCAATCCAATGAAGGGGAAGTCCCACCCACTCTGCCCTGTGCCTGTATAAAGGTGAGGCGGGGCGGCCGCGCCACTCATTGAAGCCGCCAGTTGGGAGAGGAGCAGAGCCAGGCCGGTGCTCCCGAAGGCAGCAAGATGTTGCGAGCCACAGCTCCCTGCTGGTTCCCACCTGCATACCCAGAAGCTAAGAAGGTGGCCGAGGAGGCGGCCCACGAGGCAAGCCGCCATTTGGGAGAGGAGCAGAGCCAGGTCGGTGTTCCCGAAGGCAGCAAGATGTTGCGAGCCACAGCTCCCTGCTGGTTCCCACCTGCATGCCCAGAAGCCAAGAAGGTGGCCGAGGAGGCGGCCCTCGAGGCAAGCCGCCAGTTGGGAGAGGAGCAGAGCCAGGCCGGTGCTCCCGAAGGCAGCAAGATGTTGCGAGCCACAGCTCCCTGCTGGTTCCCACCTGCATACCCAGAAGCTAAGAAGGTGGCCGAGGAGGCGCCCCACGAGGCAAGCCGCCATTTGGGAGTGGAGCAGAGCCAGGTCGGTGTTCCCGAAGGCAGCAAGATGTTGCGAGCCACAGCTCCCTGCTGGTTCCCTCCTGCATACCCAGAAGCCAAGAAGGTGGCCGAGGAGGCGGCCCTCGAGGCTCCAGAATTCCCACTGCCCTCTCATCAGCCTGCCCAGAGCTTCGGGCTCTGCGTGCCCCAGATGCACAACCAGGCCTCAGCACTCGTGGACATCCGGGCGGAGCCCCAGAATAGGGGTCCGGCGGTGCCCCCAGCGTGGCCCAAGATGGCGACAGAGGCGTGGTACTTCCCCGCGCAGAGGGGGTCGGCCTGCTGCTTGCCAGCCGCCCCAAGGCTGACAGAGAGGCCCTGTGGAGTCCGCATCTCAGCCCCCAGGGAGAGGAAGAGGATCGCCCACTTTCCCAGCCCCTGCTTGGTCGCAGGTCGCACCGATGCCAAGAGAACCCGGGTGGCCGGCAGCAGCCAACGCTCCAATGGCTCCAGGGTCGGCACACAGCCACGGAAGACTGGTCGCAACAGACGGGGGAGGGCATGCAAGACCTCCACCACACTCAGCTCTAAGCGAATCGTCCGTCGTCCATCCTTACCGACTTGGAAGAAACCCATTATCCTCCGAAGGTCTCGCTGCCAAGTCCCCACCGTCATCCGCCGAGGCTATCTCCAACTGTTCACCAAAGAGTGTCTCAAGTTCTGCGCCTCCCAGCAGGAGGCCGAGGAGAAGGCGCTGAACGAGGAGAAGGTGGCCTACGACTGCAGCCCCAACAAGAACATGTACCTGAATGTGGTCCTGAACACCCTCAAGAGACTGAAGGGCCTGACCCCCAGCTCCATGCCGGGCCTCAGCAGGGCCGCCCTGTACAGCCGCCTCCAGGAGTTCCTGCTCACCCAGGACCAGCTCAAGGAGAACGGCTACCCCTTCCCGCTCCCCGAGCGGCCCGGAGGCGCCGTCCTCTTCACTGGCCAGGGGAAGGGGCCCGGCGACTCCTCCTGCAGGGTCTGCTGCCGTTGTGGCACCGACTACCTGGTGTCCTCCTCGGGCCGCTGTCTACGCGACCAGTTGTGTTATTATCACTGGGGGCGGGTCCGCTCCAGCCAAGTGGCTGGAGGCCGGGTTAGCCAGTACACCTGCTGTGCAGCTGCTCCTGGCTCAGTGGGCTGCCAGGTGGCGAAGCAGCACGTGCGGGACGGCCGCAAGGAGAGCCTCCATGGCTTCGTGAAGACCTTCAAGAAAGAGTTTTCCACAGACGCTTATCCAGGAATCTACGCCATGGACTGTGAGATGTGCTACACCACGCATGGCCTGGAGCTGACCCGCGTCACCGTGGTGGACGCCGACATGCAAGTGGTGTACGACACCTTCGTCAAGCCCGACAACGAGATCGTGGACTACAACACCAGGTTTTCCGGAGTGACCGAGGCCGACGTCGCCAAGACGAGCGTCACGTTGCCCGAAGTCCAAGCCATCCTGCTGAGCTTTTTCAGCGCCCAAACCATCCTCATCGGGCACAGCCTGGAGAGCGATCTGCTGGCCCTCAAGCTGATCCACAGCACCGTGGTGGACACGGCCGTGCTCTTCCCGCACTACCTGGGTTTCCCCTACAAGCGTTCCCTCAGGAATCTCGCGGCCGACTACCTGGGACAGATCATCCAGGACAGCCAGGACGGCCACAACTCCAGCGAGGACGCAAACGCCTGCCTGCAGCTGGCGATGTGGAAGGTTCGACAGCGCGCCCAGATCCAGCCACGCCACCGGTCCGCCTCTCCCGCCGCCCTGGCCTGTCCTGAGCCCCAGGCCTCTTCCCAAACTGACATCGATCCCGAGAGCTAGCCCTGTCCACCTCGCCGCAAAGCGAAAGAAACTGGAGCAGCCGGCGGCAGGAGAGGGCCAAAAGCCAAGACTAACCCCGACCCCGGACTCCCAGTCCCCCGGAGTCCCTGCCGCGGGCCGTCATCCCTGTCCCCATCCCTCTGCCCCTCCCAGACCTCTGTCCTTCCACCAATGGGCTCCCCGAGGCCCCAGCCGCCACTCCCAGTCCCCGGAGACCCTGCCGCCGCCCCTGGCGCCTATGCCCATCCCTCTGCCCCTCCCAGACCTCTGGCCTTCCACCACTAGCCTCCCCCAGCCCACCTGGACTTCCCCGGCCTCTGACATCAAGGCCAGCCCCCAGGCCCACCAGCCTCCTGATCGTCTTCGTTCTTGGGCCTCTTCCCCTTCTGTGGGGCTGTCTGAACCTCCCCTCCCCCACCCGATTTTTCCCCCGCCCCCGGGGCAGGCGCAGAATAAATGTCTGTATGAAGTTAAAAATTAAAAATAAAAAAAAAGCTAAAAACCACTCAAAGTCCTTTGCTTTTGAATGTGCGCTTACCTGGTTTTCTCTAGAGGCACCACTGTGAGGTGGCTCAAGCCCTTAGGCTCTGGAGTTAGACATCTGGGTTCCCATTCCAATTCCACCACTTACTAGCTTTGTCATATTGGACGCATAACTTTTTTGCGCTTCTACTTCTTGATCTTTCAAGTGTCATCAGAAGATAATTAGACACCCACACAATAGCAATGGGAGATTTTAACACCCCACCGTCAACATGAAACAGATCAACGAGACAGAAAGTTGAAAAGGATATCCAGGAACTGAACTTAGCTCTGCACCAAGCAGACCGAATAGACATCTACATTAACTCTCCACCCCAAATCAACAGAATATACATTCTTCTCAGCACCACATCACACTTATTCCAAAACTGACCACATAGTTGGAAGGAAAGCACTCCTCCGCAAATGCAAAAGAACAGAAATTACAACCAACTGTCTCTCAGACCACAGGGCAGTCAAACTGGACCTCAGGATGAAGAAACTCACTCAAAACCGCTCAACTACACGGAAACGGAGCAATCTGCTCCTGAGTGACTACTGGGTACATAGCGAAATGAAGACAGAATAAAGATGTTCTTTGAAACCAATGAGAACAAAGACACAACATACCAGAATCTCTGGGATACATTGAAAGCAGTGTGTAGAGGGAAACGTAGCATTAAATGCCCACAAGAGAAAGCAGGAAAGATCTAAAATGGACACCCTCACGTCCCAATTCAAAGAACCAGGGAAGCAAGAGCAAACACAATGCCTGAATCAGTCAGTCAACTTCCAACAGGGCTCCAAGAGAGATTGAACCACCATGCCTCTTTAAATCCACGTTTCTATTTGGAATCTTCAATGAGAGATGAGACACTAAGCAGCTAGTTTTGGTGGAATGGCTGATTTTGTCAATGTTTTCGGTGTGTGAGTGTGTGTGTGTGTGTATGTATAGATAACTAAATTAAACTGATAATCTGGATGCTTACATTTCCATTCATTTAATTTGTGTATGTGAGCCCACGCACACGTATATACACACACACTAACACTTCCAGAACACTGACTTAGTGAAGAACTGGATTTCCAGTGTGTCAGACAAATTTCAGAAAGCGCTGAAGAAGGGCATTTCTGATGGATTTCACCGTTCCTGGAATTTTATTTTCCTTTATAACTTAGAGTTCTTCTCTGGAGATTTAATAGATAAAAGTCTTTTGCAGTGTACGTTATTTCATTGTATTTTTATAATTTATTTAAATTGTCATTTTAAATTGACAAATAAAAATGATAGATATTTATGGTGTACAACATGATGTTTCATATATGTATACATTGTGGAATGACACAAAAATCAAGCTAATTAACACATTCGTTTCCTCACATACTGATTTTATGGTGATGAGAACATGTTTCAAATCTACTCTGATAGCACATTTCAAGTATACAGTACATAGTTACCCACTGTGGTTGCCGTGCTGTTCAACATATCTCTAGAACTATTCGTATCTGAAATTTTGTATCATTAGACTAACATCTCCCAATCCCTCCCCGGCCCCTGCCTCGGGTAAGCAGCGTTCTGCTCTCTACGACTCTGAGTTCCACTTTTTTACATTGCACATAGAAGTGAGATCGTGCAGTATTTGTATTTCTGTGTTTGCTTTTTAAAACTTTATGATGTATTGATGTATTTTTTCAGACAGTGTCGGAGTCTGTCACCAAGGCTGGAGTACAGTGACACAAACACGGCTCACCACGGCCTCCACCTCCCGGGGTCAAGAGATCCTCCCACTTCAGCCTCCTGAGTAGCTAGGACTACAGGCGTCCAACACCACACCTGGCTAATTTTTGTATTTTTTGTAGAGATGGTTGATCTCCAACTCCTGGGCTCAACTCTTCCTCCTCCCTTCTCCTCCCAAAGTCCTGGGATTACAGGCCTGAGCCACTGTGTCTGGCCTTTGCTTTATTTCACACAGTAGAACATCCTCTAGGCTCATTCATGTTGCTAATGATAAGATTTCTTTCTTTTTCAAGGCTGAATAGGATTCTATTGGATATATGTACCTATATAGATAGATAGATAGATAGATAGATAGACATTTATTATTATTGTTTTGGGGGGGATATGGTTTCGCTCGTGTTCCCCAGGCTGGAGTGCAGTGGCATGATTTCGGCTCACTACAACCTCTGCCTCCCAGGCTGAAGTGATTCTCCTGCCTCAGCTGAGATTAAAGGCATGTCCCATCATGTGCGGCCAATTTTGTGTTTCTAGGAGAGATGGGTTTTCACCATGTTGGCCAGGCTGGTCTCGAACTCCAACAATTCTACTTCAACTATTTATTGGATACAAATATTTATGTGTGAGAAACAAGATTTTCAAGAGTGAAAGATTTAAAAACGACTTAATTGTACATCAGTAAGAGGCTGGCTAACTAAATCAGAGTACGTTCATCCTTACAGAAGAATACTATGCAGCTAGAACAAAACCAAATGGAGGAAACTCTTCCAAATGGTAACTTGGAATGATGTTCAAGACTTATTGTAAAATAAGTTTACAGTAAGGTGTAAGGTACCTTATGGCAAAATTCTCTCAGAAATGTGTGTGTGTGGATTTCAAGTCATCCCAGTCCTAGAACATTGTGCTCTTTAGAGATGCCATACCTGTCTTTCCCTTTGTAATATCAAAGCAGTAATATCTTCTCTGGAGGCTTGTTGGGTGAATTGAATGGAAGAAAGTTAAGGAGGTACCAGAACCATTGCTGTTTCCCCTCCGTAGCCCTGCCACCCACTAAAGAAAGTTGGATGAGATTACTTAATGATTTCCCATTAAGTTGTATTTCCAAATATCATGATTACCATTTGAATGTAGTTGGTATGGAGCTTCGTGAGTGTGTGCTTCGTTTATTATGCATCACGTTCAGCTCCTTGTTATTTGCCTCCTAGTTATCATAGTAAAACTCTACTCCTCTACTCCGAGGAGCCCCTACCATCCGTATCGTCACTTTCCGGCCCAGCACTCTTCATGCTCGTTCGTTTAAAGCATTCTACATTGGACAAATGAATCTTGGAAGGCAAAAGCTACTGAATTTAGCGAGTTTGTGGAGGCGTTCCCACCGATCAGCCAGGTGGAGTTCCACACACCCGATGACTGCACAGCTCCTATAAGGCAGCAATATGCTGCAAACCCAGACGGCCACTCTTCTCACCCCTCGTCCCTTTGCTGTTCTGGATAATGAGGTCAATAGTCACCTAGGCAACTTGCAAAACTAACTGAAATGGAGAAAGGCCTTCCGGCTGGTGACTAGCCGAGGTCCACCTGGCCCCAATAAGCTGCTGAACAAGAAGGGCTGCCAGAAATTTCCCCCTAGGGAATTTGGTGGAGACGAAGACCTGCTCACTGGACAACGGTTCCTCCCAGGATACCCCCAAGCTGAAGAAGCGGGCTCTGAGCCACCCCCTTTCACCCTCCTTTTCCCCACCCTGGCCTGCTGAAGGTGCGCGTCAGGATGCGGACTACTGAGCCCTAAAGAAATAAGTCCTTCCACTTTGACCCCACGGAGGATTGCCTGTGCGGATCTTCAACGAGTCTACCAGTGTCTAGACACGGGAGCAGTTCTGTCTGGCACAGCAGCTCCCTCAAGGAAGACAAGAGTGAGGAGAAAGGAAACTCAAGTCTGACCATTCTGTCCTGGGAGACAAGAGGAGGATCTCATCTCTCATCTTTCCAAGCAAGGCAACGAGACTTTCTCTCATCTTTCCAAGCAAGGCAAGGAGACTTTTTCTCATGAGGAAACAAAAAGAAGTTGGAAGGAACGAAACCAGCCTGGAAGGTGAATTCCTAAGGATTGCCCATTGAAACTGACAAAATGGCCCTTGTTTGACGAGAGGAATGAGCAGAGCATTGATGTGGTCAAAAAGGACTCGAGTGAGACTTTCCCAGCATGTTTCTACCAAAGCTTTGTCTAAGTTTCGCAAAACACTCTCCTAATAAGCAGATGTTTGGCTCTTCAGAAAGTCAACATGCAAAATGCCTTGAGCGTCCCATAACACTGATGCCATGATGTTGCCTTTGGTCTGCCCTCCTTTTCCTTTGACTGGACCACTGCCATCTCTTGGTAGCCATCGCTTTGATGACGCTTTGTCTTCAGGATCATATTGGCAAAGCCATGTTCCAAATTCCGGTTACAATTTGTCAAACAGGTGCCCCAGGATCGTGATCCCTCCTGTTGAAAATTTCCACTGATAGCTCTCGTCGTCACTGCAGCTGATCTGGGCACAATGGTTTTCACAGCCACTGCAGGATTCATCTTCCACATCTTCTCATCTCTTCTTGAAACAAGCCATACCTCCGTAAAGAGTTGATTTCTTTGGGCTAGTGTCCTTAGAAGCTTTTCTTCAAACATCAATGATTTCTTCATTCTTCCACCCAAGCTTCACCGTCAATTGGATGTTTGCTCTTGCTGCAATTTTAGCGGAATTCAAGTTGCACTGATAGGAGGCCTTTTCAGTGGATGTCTCATCCTTCTTAGTGCCTCCAATGAGATCCAGTTCAGAAAGGTTGTAAGAAGTTAGTACATGTTTATTTTAGTGAAAACGAATTGAAATCCATGCATAGATTTCTCACCATGTACATTTTCTATGAACTTTCGGAAGACCCCCTGTACTGAATATTGCCCAAATCCTGGGAGAGAAGTGGATGCGGTCCACTTCCTGTCTTCAGTTTGCCCACAGTGGAGGAGTGCACAGAGCAGGGAAAGGCAGCCCCAGAGAGAGGCATGCCCTCCAGCATGCGGCAGACTGCTGGCCCAGTCCTGGCTCCATGGGTTGCTGTGTGGGCCCAGCAAGCTGACCAACCTCCCTGAACCTTAATTTAATCCTAGGTAGCCCAATTCCACTCGCTATTATAGGACTGCTGTGCAGGGACAGTCAATTAACTTAAGAAAAGGAACCTAGCTCCAAGGTTGGCAACCGGGAATTCCAGTTGATTCCATGGGCGGACCCCCTGAGGAATTCCCAAGCTGAAGTCTCGTGGAAGATGAGGTTCAGTGTGACTAGACTGAAGCACCAATCCAATGAAGGGGAAGTCCCACCCACTCTGCCCTGTGCCTGTATAAAGGTGAGGCGGGGCGGCCGCGCCACTCATTGAAGCCGCCAGTTGGGAGAGGAGCAGAGCCAGGCCGGTGCTCCCGAAGGCAGCAAGATGTTGCGAGCCACAGCTCCCTGCTGGTTCCCACCTGCATACCCAGAAGCTAAGAAGGTGGCCGAGGAGGCGGCCCACGAGGCAAGCCGCCATTTGGGAGAGGAGCAGAGCCAGGTCGGTGTTCCCGAAGGCAGCAAGATGTTGCGAGCCACAGCTCCCTGCTGGTTCCCACCTGCATGCCCAGAAGCCAAGAAGGTGGCCGAGGAGGCGGCCCTCGAGGCAAGCCGCCAGTTGGGAGAGGAGCAGAGCCAGGCCGGTGCTCCCGAAGGCAGCAAGATGTTGCGAGCCACAGCTCCCTGCTGGTTCCCACCTGCATACCCAGAAGCTAAGAAGGTGGCCGAGGAGGCGCCCCACGAGGCAAGCCGCCATTTGGGAGTGGAGCAGAGCCAGGTCGGTGTTCCCGAAGGCAGCAAGATGTTGCGAGCCACAGCTCCCTGCTGGTTCCCTCCTGCATACCCAGAAGCCAAGAAGGTGGCCGAGGAGGCGGCCCTCGAGGCTCCAGAATTCCCACTGCCCTCTCATCAGCCTGCCCAGAGCTTCGGGCTCTGCGTGCCCCAGATGCACAACCAGGCCTCAGCACTCGTGGACATCCGGGCGGAGCCCCAGAATAGGGGTCCGGCGGTGCCCCCAGCGTGGCCCAAGATGGCGACGGAGGCGTGGTACTTCCCCGCGCAGAGGGGGTCGGCCTGCTGCTTGCCAGCCGCCCCAAGGCTGACAGAGAGGCCCTGTGGAGTCCGCATCTCAGCCCCCAGGGAGAGGAAGAGGATCGCCCACTTTCCCAGCCCCTGCTTGGTCGCAGGTCGCACCGATGCCAAGAGAACCCGGGTGGCCGGCAGCAGCCAACGCTCCAATGGCTCCAGGGTCGGCACACAGCCACGGAAGACTGGTCGCAACAGACGGGGGAGGGCATGCAAGACCTCCACCACACTCAGCTCTAAGCGAATCGTCCGTCGTCCATCCTTACCGACTTGGAAGAAACCCATTATCCTCCGAAGGTCTCGCTGCCAAGTCCCCACCGTCATCCGCCGAGGCTATCTCCAACTGTTCACCAAAGAGTGTCTCAAGTTCTGCGCCTCCCAGCAGGAGGCCGAGGAGAAGGCGCTGAACGAGGAGAAGGTGGCCTACGACTGCAGCCCCAACAAGAACATGTACCTGAATGTGGTCCTGAACACCCTCAAGAGACTGAAGGGCCTGACCCCCAGCTCCATGCCGGGCCTCAGCAGGGCCGCCCTGTACAGCCGCCTCCAGGAGTTCCTGCTCACCCAGGACCAGCTCAAGGAGAACGGCTACCCCTTCCCGCTCCCCGAGCGGCCCGGAGGCGCCGTCCTCTTCACTGGCCAGGGGAAGGGGCCCGGCGACTCCTCCTGCAGGGTCTGCTGCCGTTGTGGCACCGACTACCTGGTGTCCTCCTCGGGCCGCTGTCTACGCGACCAGTTGTGTTATTATCACTGGGGGCGGGTCCGCTCCAGCCAAGTGGCTGGAGGCCGGGTTAGCCAGTACACCTGCTGTGCAGCTGCTCCTGGCTCAGTGGGCTGCCAGGTGGCGAAGCAGCACGTGCGGGACGGCCGCAAGGAGAGCCTCCATGGCTTCGTGAAGACCTTCAAGAAAGAGTTTTCCACAGACGCTTATCCAGGAATCTACGCCATGGACTGTGAGATGTGCTACACCACGCATGGCCTGGAGCTGACCCGCGTCACCGTGGTGGACGCCGACATGCAAGTGGTGTACGACACCTTCGTCAAGCCCGACAACGAGATCGTGGACTACAACACCAGGTTTTCCGGAGTGACCGAGGCCGACGTCGCCAAGACGAGCGTCACGTTGCCCGAAGTCCAAGCCATCCTGCTGAGCTTTTTCAGCGCCCAAACCATCCTCATCGGGCACAGCCTGGAGAGCGATCTGCTGGCCCTCAAGCTGATCCACAGCACCGTGGTGGACACGGCCGTGCTCTTCCCGCACTACCTGGGTTTCCCCTACAAGCGTTCCCTCAGGAATCTCGCGGCCGACTACCTGGGACAGATCATCCAGGACAGCCAGGACGGCCACAACTCCAGCGAGGACGCAAACGCCTGCCTGCAGCTGGCGATGTGGAAGGTTCGACAGCGCGCCCAGATCCAGCCACGCCACCGGTCCGCCTCTCCCGCCGCCCTGGCCTGTCCTGAGCCCCAGGCCTCTTCCCAAACTGACATCGATCCCGAGAGCTAGCCCTGTCCACCTCGCCGCAAAGCGAAAGAAACTGGAGCAGCCGGCGGCAGGAGAGGGCCAAAAGCCAAGACTAACCCCGACCCCGGACTCCCAGTCCCCCGGAGTCCCTGCCGCGGGCCGTCATCCCTGTCCCCATCCCTCTGCCCCTCCCAGACCTCTGTCCTTCCACCAATGGGCTCCCCGAGGCCCCAGCCGCCACTCCCAGTCCCCGGAGACCCTGCCGCCGCCCCTGGCGCCTATGCCCATCCCTCTGCCCCTCCCAGACCTCTGGCCTTCCACCACTAGCCTCCCCCAGCCCACCTGGACTTCCCCGGCCTCTGACATCAAGGCCAGCCCCCAGGCCCACCAGCCTCCTGATCGTCTTCGTTCTTGGGCCTCTTCCCCTTCTGTGGGGCTGTCTGAACCTCCCCTCCCCCACCCGATTTTTCCCCCGCCCCCGGGGCAGGCGCAGAATAAATGTCTGTATGAAGTTAAAAATTAAAAATAAAAAAAAAGCTAAAAACCACTCAAAGTCCTTTGCTTTTGAATGTGCGCTTACCTGGTTTTCTCTAGAGGCACCACTGTGAGGTGGCTCAAGCCCTTAGGCTCTGGAGTTAGACATCTGGGTTCCCATTCCAATTCCACCACTTACTAGCTTTGTCATATTGGACGCATAACTTTTTTGCGCTTCTACTTCTTGATCTTTCAAGTGTCATCAGAAGATAATTAGACACCCACACAATAGCAATGGGAGATTTTAACACCCCACCGTCAACATGAAACAGATCAACGAGACAGAAAGTTGAAAAGGATATCCAGGAACTGAACTTAGCTCTGCACCAAGCAGACCGAATAGACATCTACATTAACTCTCCACCCCAAATCAACAGAATATACATTCTTCTCAGCACCACATCACACTTATTCCAAAACTGACCACATAGTTGGAAGGAAAGCACTCCTCCGCAAATGCAAAAGAACAGAAATTACAACCAACTGTCTCTCAGACCACAGGGCAGTCAAACTGGACCTCAGGATGAAGAAACTCACTCAAAACCGCTCAACTACACGGAAACGGAGCAATCTGCTCCTGAGTGACTACTGGGTACATAGCGAAATGAAGACAGAATAAAGATGTTCTTTGAAACCAATGAGAACAAAGACACAACATACCAGAATCTCTGGGATACATTGAAAGCAGTGTGTAGAGGGAAACGTAGCATTAAATGCCCACAAGAGAAAGCAGGAAAGATCTAAAATGGACACCCTCACGTCCCAATTCAAAGAACCAGGGAAGCAAGAGCAAACACAATGCCTGAATCAGTCAGTCAACTTCCAACAGGGCTCCAAGAGAGATTGAACAACCATGCCTCTTTAAATCCACGTTTCTATTTGGAATCTTCAATGAGAGATGAGACACTAAGCAGCTAGTTTTGGTGGAATGGCTGATTTTGTCAATGTTTTCGGTGTGTGAGTGTGTGTGTGTGTGTATGTATAGATAACTAAATTAAACTGATAATCTGGATGCTTACATTTCCATTCATTTAATTTGTGTATGTGAGCCCACGCACACGTATATACACACACACTAACACTTCCAGAACACTGACTTAGTGAAGAACTGGATTTCCAGTGTGTCAGACAAATTTCAGAAAGCGCTGAAGAAGGGCATTTCTGATGGATTTCACCGTTCCTGGAATTTTATTTTCCTTTATAACTTAGAGTTCTTCTCTGGAGATTTAATAGATAAAAGTCTTTTGCAGTGTACGTTATTTCATTGTATTTTTATAATTTATTTAAATTGTCATTTTAAATTGACAAATAAAAATGATAGATATTTATGGTGTACAACATGATGTTTCATATATGTATACATTGTGGAATGACACAAAAATCAAGCTAATTAACACATTCGTTTCCTCACATACTGATTTTATGGTGATGAGAACATGTTTCAAATCTACTCTGATAGCACATTTCAAGTATACAGTACATAGTTACCCACTGTGGTTGCCGTGCTGTTCAACATATCTCTAGAACTATTCGTATCTGAAATTTTGTATCATTAGACTAACATCTCCCAATCCCTCCCCGGCCCCTGCCTCGGGTAAGCAGCGTTCTGCTCTCTACGACTCTGAGTTCCACTTTTTTACATTGCACATAGAAGTGAGATCGTGCAGTATTTGTATTTCTGTGTTTGCTTTTTAAAACTTTATGATGTATTGATGTATTTTTTCAGACAGTGTCGGAGTCTGTCACCAAGGCTGGAGTACAGTGACACAAACACGGCTCACCACGGCCTCCACCTCCCGGGGTCAAGAGATCCTCCCACTTCAGCCTCCTGAGTAGCTAGGACTACAGGCGTCCAACACCACACCTGGCTAATTTTTGTATTTTTTGTAGAGATGGTTGATCTCCAACTCCTGGGCTCAACTCTTCCTCCTCCCTTCTCCTCCCAAAGTCCTGGGATTACAGGCCTGAGCCACTGTGTCTGGCCTTTGCTTTATTTCACACAGTAGAACATCCTCTAGGCTCATTCATGTTGCTAATGATAAGATTTCTTTCTTTTTCAAGGCTGAATAGGATTCTATTGGATATATGTACCTATATAGATAGATAGATAGATAGATAGATAGACATTTATTATTATTGTTTTGGGGGGGATATGGTTTCGCTCGTGTTCCCCAGGCTGGAGTGCAGTGGCATGATTTCGGCTCACTACAACCTCTGCCTCCCAGGCTGAAGTGATTCTCCTGCCTCAGCTGAGATTAAAGGCATGTCCCATCATGTGCGGCCAATTTTGTGTTTCTAGGAGAGATGGGTTTTCACCATGTTGGCCAGGCTGGTCTCGAACTCCAACAATTCTACTTCAACTATTTATTGGATACAAATATTTATGTGTGAGAAACAAGATTTTCAAGAGTGAAAGATTTAAAAACGACTTAATTGTACATCAGTAAGAGGCTGGCTAACTAAATCAGAGTACGTTCATCCTTACAGAAGAATACTATGCAGCTAGAACAAAACCAAATGGAGGAAACTCTTCCAAATGGTAACTTGGAATGATGTTCAAGACTTATTGTAAAATAAGTTTACAGTAAGGTGTAAGGTACCTTATGGCAAAATTCTCTCAGAAATGTGTGTGTGTGGATTTCAAGTCATCCCAGTCCTAGAACATTGTGCTCTTTAGAGATGCCATACCTGTCTTTCCCTTTGTAATATCAAAGCAGTAATATCTTCTCTGGAGGCTTGTTGGGTGAATTGAATGGAAGAAAGTTAAGGAGGTACCAGAACCATTGCTGTTTCCCCTCCGTAGCCCTGCCACCCACTAAAGAAAGTTGGATGAGATTACTTAATGATTTCCCATTAAGTTGTATTTCCAAATATCATGATTACCATTTGAATGTAGTTGGTATGGAGCTTCGTGAGTGTGTGCTTCGTTTATTATGCATCACGTTCAGCTCCTTGTTATTTGCCTCCTAGTTATCATAGTAAAACTCTACTCCTCTACTCCGAGGAGCCCCTACCATCCGTATCGTCACTTTCCGGCCCAGCACTCTTCATGCTCGTTCGTTTAAAGCATTCTACATTGGACAAATGAATCTTGGAAGGCAAAAGCTACTGAATTTAGCGAGTTTGTGGAGGCGTTCCCACCGATCAGCCAGGTGGAGTTCCACACACCCGATGACTGCACAGCTCCTATAAGGCAGCAATATGCTGCAAACCCAGACGGCCACTCTTCTCACCCCTCGTCCCTTTGCTGTTCTGGATAATGAGGTCAATAGTCACCTAGGCAACTTGCAAAACTAACTGAAATGGAGAAAGGCCTTCCGGCTGGTGACTAGCCGAGGTCCACCTGGCCCCAATAAGCTGCTGAACAAGAAGGGCTGCCAGAAATTTCCCCCTAGGGAATTTGGTGGAGACGAAGACCTGCTCACTGGACAACGGTTCCTCCCAGGATACCCCCAAGCTGAAGAAGCGGGCTCTGAGCCACCCCCTTTCACCCTCCTTTTCCCCACCCTGGCCTGCTGAAGGTGCGCGTCAGGATGCGGACTACTGAGCCCTAAAGAAATAAGTCCTTCCACTTTGACCCCACGGAGGATTGCCTGTGCGGATCTTCAACGAGTCTACCAGTGTCTAGACACGGGAGCAGTTCTGTCTGGCACAGCAGCTCCCTCAAGGAAGACAAGAGTGAGGAGAAAGGAAACTCAAGTCTGACCATTCTGTCCTGGGAGACAAGAGGAGGATCTCATCTCTCATCTTTCCAAGCAAGGCAACGAGACTTTCTCTCATCTTTCCAAGCAAGGCAAGGAGACTTTTTCTCATGAGGAAACAAAAAGAAGTTGGAAGGAACGAAACCAGCCTGGAAGGTGAATTCCTAAGGATTGCCCATTGAAACTGACAAAATGGCCCTTGTTTGACGAGAGGAATGAGCAGAGCATTGATGTGGTCAAAAAGGACTCGAGTGAGACTTTCCCAGCATGTTTCTACCAAAGCTTTGTCTAAGTTTCGCAAAACACTCTCCTAATAAGCAGATGTTTGGCTCTTCAGAAAGTCAACATGCAAAATGCCTTGAGCGTCCCATAACACTGATGCCATGATGTTGCCTTTGGTCTGCCCTCCTTTTCCTTTGACTGGACCACTGCCATCTCTTGGTAGCCATCGCTTTGATGACGCTTTGTCTTCAGGATCATATTGGCAAAGCCATGTTCCAAATTCCGGTTACAATTTGTCAAACAGGTGCCCCAGGATCGTGATCCCTCCTGTTGAAAATTTCCACTGATAGCTCTCGTCGTCACTGCAGCTGATCTGGGCACAATGGTTTTCACAGCCACTGCAGGATTCATCTTCCACATCTTCTCATCTCTTCTTGAAACAAGCCATACCTCCGTAAAGAGTTGATTTCTTTGGGCTAGTGTCCTTAGAAGCTTTTCTTCAAACATCAATGATTTCTTCATTCTTCCACCCAAGCTTCACCGTCAATTGGATGTTTGCTCTTGCTGCAATTTTAGCGGAATTCAAGTTGCACTGATAGGAGGCCTTTTCAGTGGATGTCTCATCCTTCTTAGTGCCTCCAATGAGATCCAGTTCAGAAAGGTTGTAAGAAGTTAGTACATGTTTATTTTAGTGAAAACGAATTGAAATCCATGCATAGATTTCTCACCATGTACATTTTCTATGAACTTTCGGAAGACCCCCTGTACTGAATATTGCCCAAATCCTGGGAGAGAAGTGGATGCGGTCCACTTCCTGTCTTCAGTTTGCCCACAGTGGAGGAGTGCACAGAGCAGGGAAAGGCAGCCCCAGAGAGAGGCATGCCCTCCAGCATGCGGCAGACTGCTGGCCCAGTCCTGGCTCCATGGGTTGCTGTGTGGGCCCAGCAAGCTGACCAACCTCCCTGAACCTTAATTTAATCCTAGGTAGCCCAATTCCACTCGCTATTATAGGACTGCTGTGCAGGGACAGTCAATTAACTTAAGAAAAGGAACCTAGCTCCAAGGTTGGCAACCGGGAATTCCAGTTGATTCCATGGGCGGACCCCCTGAGGAATTCCCAAGCTGAAGTCTCGTGGAAGATGAGGTTCAGTGTGACTAGACTGAAGCACCAATCCAATGAAGGGGAAGTCCCACCCACTCTGCCCTGTGCCTGTATAAAGGTGAGGCGGGGCGGCCGCGCCACTCATTGAAGCCGCCAGTTGGGAGAGGAGCAGAGCCAGGCCGGTGCTCCCGAAGGCAGCAAGATGTTGCGAGCCACAGCTCCCTGCTGGTTCCCACCTGCATACCCAGAAGCTAAGAAGGTGGCCGAGGAGGCGGCCCACGAGGCAAGCCGCCATTTGGGAGAGGAGCAGAGCCAGGTCGGTGTTCCCGAAGGCAGCAAGATGTTGCGAGCCACAGCTCCCTGCTGGTTCCCACCTGCATGCCCAGAAGCCAAGAAGGTGGCCGAGGAGGCGGCCCTCGAGGCAAGCCGCCAGTTGGGAGAGGAGCAGAGCCAGGCCGGTGCTCCCGAAGGCAGCAAGATGTTGCGAGCCACAGCTCCCTGCTGGTTCCCACCTGCATACCCAGAAGCTAAGAAGGTGGCCGAGGAGGCGCCCCACGAGGCAAGCCGCCATTTGGGAGTGGAGCAGAGCCAGGTCGGTGTTCCCGAAGGCAGCAAGATGTTGCGAGCCACAGCTCCCTGCTGGTTCCCTCCTGCATACCCAGAAGCCAAGAAGGTGGCCGAGGAGGCGGCCCTCGAGGCTCCAGAATTCCCACTGCCCTCTCATCAGCCTGCCCAGAGCTTCGGGCTCTGCGTGCCCCAGATGCACAACCAGGCCTCAGCACTCGTGGACATCCGGGCGGAGCCCCAGAATAGGGGTCCGGCGGTGCCCCCAGCGTGGCCCAAGATGGCGACGGAGGCGTGGTACTTCCCCGCGCAGAGGGGGTCGGCCTGCTGCTTGCCAGCCGCCCCAAGGCTGACAGAGAGGCCCTGTGGAGTCCGCATCTCAGCCCCCAGGGAGAGGAAGAGGATCGCCCACTTTCCCAGCCCCTGCTTGGTCGCAGGTCGCACCGATGCCAAGAGAACCCGGGTGGCCGGCAGCAGCCAACGCTCCAATGGCTCCAGGGTCGGCACACAGCCACGGAAGACTGGTCGCAACAGACGGGGGAGGGCATGCAAGACCTCCACCACACTCAGCTCTAAGCGAATCGTCCGTCGTCCATCCTTACCGACTTGGAAGAAACCCATTATCCTCCGAAGGTCTCGCTGCCAAGTCCCCACCGTCATCCGCCGAGGCTATCTCCAACTGTTCACCAAAGAGTGTCTCAAGTTCTGCGCCTCCCAGCAGGAGGCCGAGGAGAAGGCGCTGAACGAGGAGAAGGTGGCCTACGACTGCAGCCCCAACAAGAACATGTACCTGAATGTGGTCCTGAACACCCTCAAGAGACTGAAGGGCCTGACCCCCAGCTCCATGCCGGGCCTCAGCAGGGCCGCCCTGTACAGCCGCCTCCAGGAGTTCCTGCTCACCCAGGACCAGCTCAAGGAGAACGGCTACCCCTTCCCGCTCCCCGAGCGGCCCGGAGGCGCCGTCCTCTTCACTGGCCAGGGGAAGGGGCCCGGCGACTCCTCCTGCAGGGTCTGCTGCCGTTGTGGCACCGACTACCTGGTGTCCTCCTCGGGCCGCTGTCTACGCGACCAGTTGTGTTATTATCACTGGGGGCGGGTCCGCTCCAGCCAAGTGGCTGGAGGCCGGGTTAGCCAGTACACCTGCTGTGCAGCTGCTCCTGGCTCAGTGGGCTGCCAGGTGGCGAAGCAGCACGTGCGGGACGGCCGCAAGGAGAGCCTCCATGGCTTCGTGAAGACCTTCAAGAAAGAGTTTTCCACAGACGCTTATCCAGGAATCTACGCCATGGACTGTGAGATGTGCTACACCACGCATGGCCTGGAGCTGACCCGCGTCACCGTGGTGGACGCCGACATGCAAGTGGTGTACGACACCTTCGTCAAGCCCGACAACGAGATCGTGGACTACAACACCAGGTTTTCCGGAGTGACCGAGGCCGACGTCGCCAAGACGAGCGTCACGTTGCCCGAAGTCCAAGCCATCCTGCTGAGCTTTTTCAGCGCCCAAACCATCCTCATCGGGCACAGCCTGGAGAGCGATCTGCTGGCCCTCAAGCTGATCCACAGCACCGTGGTGGACACGGCCGTGCTCTTCCCGCACTACCTGGGTTTCCCCTACAAGCGTTCCCTCAGGAATCTCGCGGCCGACTACCTGGGACAGATCATCCAGGACAGCCAGGACGGCCACAACTCCAGCGAGGACGCAAACGCCTGCCTGCAGCTGGCGATGTGGAAGGTTCGACAGCGCGCCCAGATCCAGCCACGCCACCGGTCCGCCTCTCCCGCCGCCCTGGCCTGTCCTGAGCCCCAGGCCTCTTCCCAAACTGACATCGATCCCGAGAGCTAGCCCTGTCCACCTCGCCGCAAAGCGAAAGAAACTGGAGCAGCCGGCGGCAGGAGAGGGCCAAAAGCCAAGACTAACCCCGACCCCGGACTCCCAGTCCCCCGGAGTCCCTGCCGCGGGCCGTCATCCCTGTCCCCATCCCTCTGCCCCTCCCAGACCTCTGTCCTTCCACCAATGGGCTCCCCGAGGCCCCAGCCGCCACTCCCAGTCCCCGGAGACCCTGCCGCCGCCCCTGGCGCCTATGCCCATCCCTCTGCCCCTCCCAGACCTCTGGCCTTCCACCACTAGCCTCCCCCAGCCCACCTGGACTTCCCCGGCCTCTGACATCAAGGCCAGCCCCCAGGCCCACCAGCCTCCTGATCGTCTTCGTTCTTGGGCCTCTTCCCCTTCTGTGGGGCTGTCTGAACCTCCCCTCCCCCACCCGATTTTTCCCCCGCCCCCGGGGCAGGCGCAGAATAAATGTCTGTATGAAGTTAAAAATTAAAAATAAAAAAAAAGCTAAAAACCACTCAAAGTCCTTTGCTTTTGAATGTGCGCTTACCTGGTTTTCTCTAGAGGCACCACTGTGAGGTGGCTCAAGCCCTTAGGCTCTGGAGTTAGACATCTGGGTTCCCATTCCAATTCCACCACTTACTAGCTTTGTCATATTGGACGCATAACATTTTTGCGCTTCTACTTCTTGATCTTTCAAGTGTCATCAGAAGATAATTAGACACCCACACAATAGCAATGGGAGATTTTAACACCCCACCGTCAACATGAAACAGATCAACGAGACAGAAAGTTGAAAAGGATATCCAGGAACTGAACTTAGCTCTGCACCAAGCAGACCGAATAGACATCTACATTAACTCTCCACCCCAAATCAACAGAATATACATTCTTCTCAGCACCACATCACACTTATTCCAAAACTGACCACATAGTTGGAAGGAAAGCACTCCTCCGCAAATGCAAAAGAACAGAAATTACAACCAACTGTCTCTCAGACCACAGGGCAGTCAAACTGGACCTCAGGATGAAGAAACTCACTCAAAACCGCTCAACTACACGGAAACGGAGCAATCTGCTCCTGAGTGACTACTGGGTACATAGCGAAATGAAGACAGAATAAAGATGTTCTTTGAAACCAATGAGAACAAAGACACAACATACCAGAATCTCTGGGATACATTGAAAGCAGTGTGTAGAGGGAAACGTAGCATTAAATGCCCACAAGAGAAAGCAGGAAAGATCTAAAATGGACACCCTCACGTCCCAATTCAAAGAACCAGGGAAGCAAGAGCAAACACAATGCCTGAATCAGTCAGTCAACTTCCAACAGGGCTCCAAGAGAGATTGAACCACCATGCCTCTTTAAATCCACGTTTCTATTTGGAATCTTCAATGAGAGATGAGACACTAAGCAGCTAGTTTTGGTGGAATGGCTGATTTTGTCAATGTTTTCGGTGTGTGAGTGTGTGTGTGTGTGTATGTATAGATAACTAAATTAAACTGATAATCTGGATGCTTACATTTCCATTCATTTAATTTGTGTATGTGAGCCCACGCACACGTATATACACACACACTAACACTTCCAGAACACTGACTTAGTCAAGAACTGGATTTCCAGTGTGTCAGACAAATTTCAGAAAGCGCTGAAGAAGGGCATTTCTGATGGATTTCACCGTTCCTGGAATTTTATTTTCCTTTATAACTTAGAGTTCTTCTCTGGAGATTTAATAGATAAAAGTCTTTTGCAGTGTACGTTATTTCATTGTATTTTTATAATTTATTTAAATTGTCATTTTAAATTGACAAATAAAAATGATAGATATTTATGGTGTACAACATGATGTTTCATATATGTATACATTGTGGAATGACACAAAAATCAAGCTAATTAACACATTCGTTTCCTCACATACTGATTTTATGGTGATGAGAACATGTTTCAAATCTACTCTGATAGCACATTTCAAGTATACAGTACATAGTTACCCACTGTGGTTGCCGTGCTGTTCAACATATCTCTAGAACTATTCGTATCTGAAATTTTGTATCATTAGACTAACATCTCCCAATCCCTCCCCGGCCCCTGCCTCGGGTAAGCAGCGTTCTGCTCTCTACGACTCTGAGTTCCACTTTTTTACATTGCACATAGAAGTGAGATCGTGCAGTATTTGTATTTCTGTGTTTGCTTTTTAAAACTTTATGATGTATTGATGTATTTTTTCAGACAGTGTCGGAGTCTGTCACCAAGGCTGGAGTACAGTGACACAAACACGGCTCACCACGGCCTCCACCTCCCGGGGTCAAGAGATCCTCCCACTTCAGCCTCCTGAGTAGCTAGGACTACAGGCGTCCAACACCACACCTGGCTAATTTTTGTATTTTTTGTAGAGATGGTTGATCTCCAACTCCTGGGCTCAACTCTTCCTCCTCCCTTCTCCTCCCAAAGTCCTGGGATTACAGGCCTGAGCCACTGTGTCTGGCCTTTGCTTTATTTCACACAGTAGAACATCCTCTAGGCTCATTCATGTTGCTAATGATAAGATTTCTTTCTTTTTCAAGGCTGAATAGGATTCTATTGGATATATGTACCTATATAGATAGATAGATAGATAGATAGATAGACATTTATTATTATTGTTTTGGGGGGGATATGGTTTCGCTCGTGTTCCCCAGGCTGGAGTGCAGTGGCATGATTTCGGCTCACTACAACCTCTGCCTCCCAGGCTGAAGTGATTCTCCTGCCTCAGCTGAGATTAAAGGCATGTCCCATCATGTGCGGCCAATTTTGTGTTTCTAGGAGAGATGGGTTTTCACCATGTTGGCCAGGCTGGTCTCGAACTCCAACAATTCTACTTCAACTATTTATTGGATACAAATATTTATGTGTGAGAAACAAGATTTTCAAGAGTGAAAGATTTAAAAACGACTTAATTGTACATCAGTAAGAGGCTGGCTAACTAAATCAGAGTACGTTCATCCTTACAGAAGAATACTATGCAGCTAGAACAAAACCAAATGGAGGAAACTCTTCCAAATGGTAACTTGGAATGATGTTCAAGACTTATTGTAAAATAAGTTTACAGTAAGGTGTAAGGTACCTTATGGCAAAATTCTCTCAGAAATGTGTGTGTGTGGATTTCAAGTCATCCCAGTCCTAGAACATTGTGCTCTTTAGAGATGCCATACCTGTCTTTCCCTTTGTAATATCAAAGCAGTAATATCTTCTCTGGAGGCTTGTTGGGTGAATTGAATGGAAGAAAGTTAAGGAGGTACCAGAACCATTGCTGTTTCCCCTCCGTAGCCCTGCCACCCACTAAAGAAAGTTGGATGAGATTACTTAATGATTTCCCATTAAGTTGTATTTCCAAATATCATGATTACCATTTGAATGTAGTTGGTATGGAGCTTCGTGAGTGTGTGCTTCGTTTATTATGCATCACGTTCAGCTCCTTGTTATTTGCCTCCTAGTTATCATAGTAAAACTCTACTCCTCTACTCCGAGGAGCCCCTACCATCCGTATCGTCACTTTCCGGCCCAGCACTCTTCATGCTCGTTCGTTTAAAGCATTCTACATTGGACAAATGAATCTTGGAAGGCAAAAGCTACTGAATTTAGCGAGTTTGTGGAGGCGTTCCCACCGATCAGCCAGGTGGAGTTCCACACACCCGATGACTGCACAGCTCCTATAAGGCAGCAATATGCTGCAAACCCAGACGGCCACTCTTCTCACCCCTCGTCCCTTTGCTGTTCTGGATAATGAGGTCAATAGTCACCTAGGCAACTTGCAAAACTAACTGAAATGGAGAAAGGCCTTCCGGCTGGTGACTAGCCGAGGTCCACCTGGCCCCAATAAGCTGCTGAACAAGAAGGGCTGCCAGAAATTTCCCCCTAGGGAATTTGGTGGAGACGAAGACCTGCTCACTGGACAACGGTTCCTCCCAGGATACCCCCAAGCTGAAGAAGCGGGCTCTGAGCCACCCCCTTTCACCCTCCTTTTCCCCACCCTGGCCTGCTGAAGGTGCGCGTCAGGATGCGGACTACTGAGCCCTAAAGAAATAAGTCCTTCCACTTTGACCCCACGGAGGATTGCCTGTGCGGATCTTCAACGAGTCTACCAGTGTCTAGACACGGGAGCAGTTCTGTCTGGCACAGCAGCTCCCTCAAGGAAGACAAGAGTGAGGAGAAAGGAAACTCAAGTCTGACCATTCTGTCCTGGGAGACAAGAGGAGGATCTCATCTCTCATCTTTCCAAGCAAGGCAACGAGACTTTCTCTCATCTTTCCAAGCAAGGCAAGGAGACTTTTTCTCATGAGGAAACAAAAAGAAGTTGGAAGGAACGAAACCAGCCTGGAAGGTGAATTCCTAAGGATTGCCCATTGAAACTGACAAAATGGCCCTTGTTTG
This sequence comes from Pongo pygmaeus, assembly GCF_028885625.2. NCBI lineage: Eukaryota > Metazoa > Chordata > Mammalia > Primates > Hominidae > Pongo > Pongo pygmaeus. Next base: position 55,715,592 of record NC_072380.2, read on the forward strand.
ACGAGAGGAATGAGCAGAGCATTGATGTGGTCAAAAAGGACTCGAGTGAGACTTTCCCAGCATGTTTCTACCAAAGCTTTGTCTAAGTTTCGCAAAACACTCTCCTAATAAGCAGATGTTTGGCTCTTCAGAAAGTCAACATGCAAAATGCCTTGAGCGTCCCATAACACTGATGCCATGATGTTGCCTTTGGTCTGCCCTCCTTTTCCTTTGACTGGACCACTGCCATCTCTTGGTAGCCATCGCTTTGATGACGCTTTGTCTTCAGGATCATATTGGCAAAGCCATGTTCCAAATTCCGGTTACAATTTGTCAAACAGGTGCCCCAGGATCGTGATCCCTCCTGTTGAAAATTTCCACTGATAGCTCTCGTCGTCACTGCAGCTGATCTGGGCACAATGGTTTTCACAGCCACTGCAGGATTCATCTTCCACATCTTCTCATCTCTTCTTGAAACAAGCCATACCTCCGTAAAGAGTTGATTTCTTTGGGCTAGTGTCCTTAGAAGCTTTTCTTCAAACATCAATGATTTCTTCATTCTTCCACCCAAGCTTCACCGTCAATTGGATGTTTGCTCTTGCTGCAATTTTAGCGGAATTCAAGTTGCACTGATAGGAGGCCTTTTCAGTGGATGTCTCATCCTTCTTAGTGCCTCCAATGAGATCCAGTTCAGAAAGGTTGTAAGAAGTTAGTACATGTTTATTTTAGTGAAAACGAATTGAAATCCATGCATAGATTTCTCACCATGTACATTTTCTATGAACTTTCGGAAGACCCCCTGTACTGAATATTGCCCAAATCCTGGGAGAGAAGTGGATGCGGTCCACTTCCTGTCTTCAGTTTGCCCACAGTGGAGGAGTGCACAGAGCAGGGAAAGGCAGCCCCAGAGAGAGGCATGCCCTCCAGCATGCGGCAGACTGCTGGCCCAGTCCTGGCTCCATGGGTTGCTGTGTGGGCCCAGCAAGCTGACCAACCTCCCTGAACCTTAATTTAATCCTAGGTAGCCCAATTCCACTCGCTATTATAGGACTGCTGTGCAGGGACAGTCAATTAACTTAAGAAAAGGAACCTAGCTCCAAGGTTGGCAACCGGGAATTCCAGTTGATTCCATGGGCGGACCCCCTGAGGAATTCCCAAGCTGAAGTCTCGTGGAAGATGAGGTTCAGTGTGACTAGACTGAAGCACCAATCCAATGAAGGGGAAGTCCCACCCACTCTGCCCTGTGCCTGTATAAAGGTGAGGCGGGGCGGCCGCGCCACTCATTGAAGCCGCCAGTTGGGAGAGGAGCAGAGCCAGGCCGGTGCTCCCGAAGGCAGCAAGATGTTGCGAGCCACAGCTCCCTGCTGGTTCCCACCTGCATACCCAGAAGCTAAGAAGGTGGCCGAGGAGGCGGCCCACGAGGCAAGCCGCCATTTGGGAGAGGAGCAGAGCCAGGTCGGTGTTCCCGAAGGCAGCAAGATGTTGCGAGCCACAGCTCCCTGCTGGTTCCCACCTGCATGCCCAGAAGCCAAGAAGGTGGCCGAGGAGGCGGCCCTCGAGGCAAGCCGCCAGTTGGGAGAGGAGCAGAGCCAGGCCGGTGCTCCCGAAGGCAGCAAGATGTTGCGAGCCACAGCTCCCTGCTGGTTCCCACCTGCATACCCAGAAGCTAAGAAGGTGGCCGAGGAGGCGCCCCACGAGGCAAGCCGCCATTTGGGAGTGGAGCAGAGCCAGGTCGGTGTTCCCGAAGGCAGCAAGATGTTGCGAGCCACAGCTCCCTGCTGGTTCCCTCCTGCATACCCAGAAGCCAAGAAGGTGGCCGAGGAGGCGGCCCTCGAGGCTCCAGAATTCCCACTGCCCTCTCATCAGCCTGCCCAGAGCTTCGGGCTCTGCGTGCCCCAGATGCACAACCAGGCCTCAGCACTCGTGGACATCCGGGCGGAGCCCCAGAATAGGGGTCCGGCGGTGCCCCCAGCGTGGCCCAAGATGGCGACGGAGGCGTGGTACTTCCCCGCGCAGAGGGGGTCGGCCTGCTGCTTGCCAGCCGCCCCAAGGCTGACAGAGAGGCCCTGTGGAGTCCGCATCTCAGCCCCCAGGGAGAGGAAGAGGATCGCCCACTTTCCCAGCCCCTGCTTGGTCGCAGGTCGCACCGATGCCAAGAGAACCCGGGTGGCCGGCAGCAGCCAACGCTCCAATGGCTCCAGGGTCGGCACACAGCCACGGAAGACTGGTCGCAACAGACGGGGGAGGGCATGCAAGACCTCCACCACACTCAGCTCTAAGCGAATCGTCCGTCGTCCATCCTTACCGACTTGGAAGAAACCCATTATCCTCCGAAGGTCTCGCTGCCAAGTCCCCACCGTCATCCGCCGAGGCTATCTCCAACTGTTCACCAAAGAGTGTCTCAAGTTCTGCGCCTCCCAGCAGGAGGCCGAGGAGAAGGCGCTGAACGAGGAGAAGGTGGCCTACGACTGCAGCCCCAACAAGAACATGTACCTGAATGTGGTCCTGAACACCCTCAAGAGACTGAAGGGCCTGACCCCCAGCTCCATGCCGGGCCTCAGCAGGGCCGCCCTGTACAGCCGCCTCCAGGAGTTCCTGCTCACCCAGGACCAGCTCAAGGAGAACGGCTACCCCTTCCCGCACCCCGAGCGGCCCGGAGGCGCCGTCCTCTTCACTGGCCAGGGGAAGGGGCCCGGCGACTCCTCCTGCAGGGTCTGCTGCCGTTGTGGCACCGACTACCTGGTGTCCTCCTCGGGCCGCTGTCTACGCGACCAGTTGTGTTATTATCACTGGGGGCGGGTCCGCTCCAGCCAAGTGGCTGGAGGCCGGGTTAGCCAGTACACCTGCTGTGCAGCTGCTCCTGGCTCAGTGGGCTGCCAGGTGGCGAAGCAGCACGTGCGGGACGGCCGCAAGGAGAGCCTCCATGGCTTCGTGAAGACCTTCAAGAAAGAGTTTTCCACAGACGCTTATCCAGGAATCTACGCCATGGACTGTGAGATGTGCTACACCACGCATGGCCTGGAGCTGACCCGCGTCACCGTGGTGGACGCCGACATGCAAGTGGTGTACGACACCTTCGTCAAGCCCGACAACGAGATCGTGGACTACAACACCAGGTTTTCCGGAGTGACCGAGGCCGACGTCGCCAAGACGAGCGTCACGTTGCCCGAAGTCCAAGCCATCCTGCTGAGCTTTTTCAGCGCCCAAACCATCCTCATCGGGCACAGCCTGGAGAGCGATCTGCTGGCCCTCAAGCTGATCCACAGCACCGTGGTGGACACGGCCGTGCTCTTCCCGCACTACCTGGGTTTCCCCTACAAGCGTTCCCTCAGGAATCTCGCGGCCGACTACCTGGGACAGATCATCCAGGACAGCCAGGACGGCCACAACTCCAGCGAGGACGCAAACGCCTGCCTGCAGCTGGCGATGTGGAAGGTTCGACAGCGCGCCCAGATCCAGCCACGCCACCGGTCCGCCTCTCCCGCCGCCCTGGCCTGTCCTGAGCCCCAGGCCTCTTCCCAAACTGCCATCGATCCCGAGAGCTAGCCCTGTCCACCTCGCCGCAAAGCGAAAGAAACTGGAGCAGCCGGCGGCAGGAGAGGGCCAAAAGCCAAGACTAACCCCGACCCCGGACTCCCAGTCCCCCGGAGTCCCTGCCGCGGGCCGTCGTCCCTGTCCCCATCCCTCTGCCCCTCCCAGACCTCTGTCCTTCCACCAATGGGCTCCCCGAGGCCCCAGCCGCCACTCCCAGTCCCCGGAGACCCTGCCGCCGCCCCTGGCGCCTGTGCCCATCCCTCTGCCCCTCCCAGACCTCTGGCCTTCCACCACTAGCCTCCCCCAGCCCACCTGGACTTCCCCGGCCTCTGACAACAAGGCCAGCCCCCAGGCCCACCAGCCTCCTGATCGTCTTCGTTCTTGGGCCTCTTCCCCTTCTGTGGGGCTGTCTGAACCTCCCCTCCCCCACCCGATTTTTCCCCCGCCCCCGGGGCAGGCGCAGAATAAATGTCTGTATGAAGTTAAAAATTAAAAATAAAAAAAAAGCTAAAAACCACTGAAAGTCCTTTGCTTTTGAATGTGCGCTTACCTGGTTTTCTCTAGAGGCACCACTGTGAGGTGGCTCAAGCCCTTAGGCTCTGGAGTTAGACATCTGGGTTCCCATTCCAATTCCACCACTGACTAGCTTTGTCATATTGGACGCATAACTTTTTTGCGCTTCTACTTCTTGATCTTTCAAGTGTCATCAGAAGATAATTAGACACCCACACAATAGCAATGGGAGATTTTAACACCCCACCGTCAACATGAAACAGATCAACGAGACAGAAAGTTGAAAAGGATATCCAGGAACTGAACTTAGCTCTGCACCAAGCAGACCGAATAGACATCTACATTAACTCTCCACCCCAAATCAACAGAATATACATTCTTCTCAGCACCACATCACACTTATTCCAAAACTGACCACATAGTTGGAAGGAAAGCACTCCTCCGCAAATGCAAAAGAACAGAAATTACAACCAACTGTCTCTCAGACCCCAGGGCAGTCAAACTGGACCTCAGGATGAAGAAACTCACTCAAAACCGCTCAACTACACGGAAACGGAGCAATCTGCTCCTGAGTGACTACTGGGTACATAGCGAAATGAAGACAGAATAAAGATGTTCTTTGAAACCAATGAGAACCAAGACACAACATACCAGAATCTCTGGGATACATTGAAAGCAGTGTGTAGAGGGAAACGTAGCATTAAATGCCCACAAGAGAAAGCAGGAAAGATCTAAAATGGACACCCTCACGTCCCAATTCAAAGAACCAGGGAAGCAAGAGCAAACACAATGCCTGAATCAGTCAGTCAACTTCCAACAGGGCTCCAAGAGAGAATGAACCACCATGCCTCTTTAAATCCACGTTTCTATTTGGAATCTTCAATGAGAGATGAGACACTAAGCAGCTAGTTTTGGTGGAATGGCTGATTTTGTCAATGTTTTCGGTGTGTGAGTGTGTGTGTGTGTGTGTACGTATGGATAACTAAATTAAACTGATAATCTGGATGCTTACATTTCCATTCATTTAATTTGTGTATGTGAGCCCACGCACACGTATATACACACACACTAACACTTCCAGAACACTGACTTAGTGAAGAACTGGATTTCCAGTGTGTCAGACAAATTTCAGAAAGCGCTGAAGAAGGGCATTTCTGATGGATTTCACCGTTCCTGGAATTTTATTTTCCTTTATAACTTAGAGTTCTTCTCTGGAGATTTAATAGATAAAAGTCTTTTGCAGTGTACGTTATTTCATTGTATTTTTATAATTTATTTGAATTGTCATTTTAAATTGACAAATAAAAATGATAGATATTTATGGTGTACAACATGATGTTTCATATATGTATACATTGTGGAATGACACAAAAATCAAGCTAATTAACACATTCGTTTCCTCACATACTGATTTTATGGTGATGAGAACATGTTTCAAATCTACTCTGATAGCACATTTCAAGTATACAGTACATAGTTACCCACTGTGGTTGCCGTGCTGTTCAACATATCTCTAGAACTATTCGTATCTGAAATTTTGTATCATTAGACTAACATCTCCCAATCCCTCCCCGGCCCCTGCCTCGGGTAAGCAGCGTTCTGCTCTCTACGACTCTGAGTTCCACTTTTTTACATTGCACATAGAAGTGAGATCGTGCAGTATTTGTATTTCTGTGTTTGCTTTTTAAAACTTTATGATGTATTGATGTATTTTTTCAGACAGTGTCGGAGTCTGTCACCAAGGCTGGAGTACAGTGACACAAACACGGCTCACCACGGCCTCCACCTCCCGGGGTCAAGAGATCCTCCCACTTCAGCCTCCTGAGTAGCTAGGACTACAGGCGTCCAACACCACACCTGGCTAATTTTTGTATTTTTTGTAGAGATGGTTGATCTCCAACTCCTGGGCTCAACTCTTCCTCCTCCCTTCTCCTCCCAAAGTCCTGGGATTACAGGCCTGAGCCACTGTGTCTGGCCTTTGCTTTATTTCACACAGTAGAACATCCTCTAGGCTCATTCATGTTGCTAATGATAAGATTTCTTTCTTTTTCAAGGCTGAATAGGATTCTATTGGATATATGTACCTATATAGATAGATAGATAGATAGATAGATAGACATTTATTATTATTGTTTTGGGGGGGATATGGTTTCGCTCGTGTTCCCCAGGCTGGAGTGCAGTGGCATGATTTCGGCTCACTACAACCTCTGCCTCCCAGGCTGAAGTGATTCTCCTGCCTCAGCTGAGATTAAAGGCATGTCCCATCATGTGCGGCCAATTTTGTGTTTCTAGGAGAGATGGGTTTTCACCATGTTGGCCAGGCTGGTCTCGAACTCCAACAATTCTACTTCAACTATTTATTGGATACAAATATTTATGTGTGAGAAACAAGATTTTCAAGAGTGAAAGATTTAAAAACGACTTAATTGTACATCAGTAAGAGGCTGGCTAACTAAATCAGAGTACGTTCATCCTTACAGAAGAATACTATGCAGCTAGAACAAAACCAAATGGAGGAAACTCTTCCAAATGGTAACTTGGAATGATGTTCAAGACTTATTGTAAAATAAGTTTACAGTAAGGTGTAAGGTACCTTATGGCAAAATTCTCTCAGAAATGTGTGTGTGTGGATTTCAAGTCATCCCAGTCCTAGAACATTGTGCTCTTTAGAGATGCCATACCTGTCTTTCCCTTTGTAATATCAAAGCAGTAATATCTTCTCTGGAGGCTTGTTGGGTGAATTGAATGGAAGAAAGTTAAGGAGGTACCAGAACCATTGCTGTTTCCCCTCCGTAGCCCTGCCACCCACTAAAGAAAGTTGGATGAGATTACTTAATGATTTCCCATTAAGTTGTATTTCCAAATATCATGATTACCATTTGAATGTAGTTGGTATGGAGCTTCGTGAGTGTGTGCTTCGTTTATTATGCATCACGTTCAGCTCCTTGTTATTTGCCTCCTAGTTATCATAGTAAAACTCTACTCCTCTACTCCGAGGAGCCCCTACCATCCGTATCGTCACTTTCCGGCCCAGCACTCTTCATGCTCGTTCGTTTAAAGCATTCTACATTGGGCAAATGAATCTTGGAAGGCAAAAGCTACTGAATTTAGCGAGTTTGTGGAGGCGTTCCCACCGATCAGCCAGGTGGAGTTCCACACACCCGATGACTGCACAGCTCCTATAAGGCAGCAATATGCTGCAAACCCAGACGGCCACTCTTCTCACCCCTCGTCCCTTTGCTGTTCTGGATAATGAGGTCAATAGTCACCTAGGCAACTTGCAAAACTAACTGAAATGGAGAAAGGCCTTCCGGCTGGTGACTAGCCGAGGTCCACCTGGCCCCAATAAGCTGCTGAACAAGAAGGGCTGCCAGAAATTTCCCCCTAGGGAATTTGGTGGAGACGAAGACCTGCTCACTGGACAACGGTTCCTCCCAGGATACCCCCAAGCTGAAGAAGCGGGCTCTGAGCCACCCCCTTTCACCCTCCTTTTCCCCACCCTGGCCTGCTGAAGGTGCGCGTCAGGATGCGGACTACTGAGCCCTAAAGAAATAAGTCCTTCCACTTTGACCCCACGGAGGATTGCCTGTGCGGATCTTCAACGAGTCTACCAGTGTCTAGACACGGGAGCAGTTCTGTCTGGCACAGCAGCTCCCTCAAGGAAGACAAGAGTGAGGAGAAAGGAAACTCAAGTCTGACCATTCTGTCCTGGGAGACAAGAGGAGGATCTCATCTCTCATCTTTCCAAGCAAGGCAACGAGACTTTCTCTCATCTTTCCAAGCAAGGCAAGGAGACTTTTTCTCATGAGGAAACAAAAAGAAGTTGGAAGGAACGAAACCAGCCTGGAAGGTGAATTCCTAAGGATTGCCCATTGAAACTGACAAAATGGCCCTTGTTTGACGAGAGGAATGAGCAGAGCATTGATGTGGTCAAAAAGGACTCGAGTGAGACTTTCCCAGCATGTTTCTACCAAAGCTTTGTCTAAGTTTCGCAAAACACTCTCCTAATAAGCAGATGTTTGGCTCTTCAGAAAGTCAACATGCAAAATGCCTTGAGCGTCCCATAACACTGATGCCATGATGTTGCCTTTGGTCTGCCCTCCTTTTCCTTTGACTGGACCACTGCCATCTCTTGGTAGCCATCGCTTTGATGACGCTTTGTCTTCAGGATCATATTGGCAAAGCCATGTTCCAAATTCCGGTTACAATTTGTCAAACAGGTGCCCCAGGATCGTGATCCCTCCTGTTGAAAATTTCCACTGATAGCTCTCGTCGTCACTGCAGCTGATCTGGGCACAATGGTTTTCACAGCCACTGCAGGATTCATCTTCCACATCTTCTCATCTCTTCTTGAAACAAGCCATACCTCCGTAAAGAGTTGATTTCTTTGGGCTAGTGTCCTTAGAAGCTTTTCTTCAAACATCAATGATTTCTTCATTCTTCCACCCAAGCTTCACCGTCAATTGGATGTTTGCTCTTGCTGCAATTTTAGCGGAATTCAAGTTGCACTGATAGGAGGCCTTTTCAGTGGATGTCTCATCCTTCTTAGTGCCTCCAATGAGATCCAGTTCAGAAAGGTTGTAAGAAGTTAGTACATGTTTATTTTAGTGAAAACGAATTGAAATCCATGCATAGATTTCTCACCATGTACATTTTCTATGAACTTTCGGAAGACCCCCTGTACTGAATATTGCCCAAATCCTGGGAGAGAAGTGGATGCGGTCCACTTCCTGTCTTCAGTTTGCCCACAGTGGAGGAGTGCACAGAGCAGGGAAAGGCAGCCCCAGAGAGAGGCATGCCCTCCAGCATGCGGCAGACTGCTGGCCCAGTCCTGGCTCCATGGGTTGCTGTGTGGGCCCAGCAAGCTGACCAACCTCCCTGAACCTTAATTTAATCCTAGGTAGCCCAATTCCACTCGCTATTATAGGACTGCTGTGCAGGGACAGTCAATTAACTTAAGAAAAGGAACCTAGCTCCAAGGTTGGCAACCGGGAATTCCAGTTGATTCCATGGGCGGACCCCCTGAGGAATTCCCAAGCTGAAGTCTCGTGGAAGATGAGGTTCAGTGTGACTAGACTGAAGCACCAATCCAATGAAGGGGAAGTCCCACCCACTCTGCCCTGTGCCTGTATAAAGGTGAGGCGGGGCGGCCGCGCCACTCATTGAAGCCGCCAGTTGGGAGAGGAGCAGAGCCAGGCCGGTGCTCCCGAAGGCAGCAAGATGTTGCGAGCCACAGCTCCCTGCTGGTTCCCACCTGCATACCCAGAAGCTAAGAAGGTGGCCGAGGAGGCGGCCCACGAGGCAAGCCGCCATTTGGGAGAGGAGCAGAGCCAGGTCGGTGTTCCCGAAGGCAGCAAGATGTTGCGAGCCACAGCTCCCTGCTGGTTCCCACCTGCATGCCCAGAAGCCAAGAAGGTGGCCGAGGAGGCGGCCCTCGAGGCAAGCCGCCAGTTGGGAGAGGAGCAGAGCCAGGCCGGTGCTCCCGAAGGCAGCAAGATGTTGCGAGCCACAGCTCCCTGCTGGTTCCCACCTGCATACCCAGAAGCTAAGAAGGTGGCCGAGGAGGCGCCCCACGAGGCAAGCCGCCATTTGGGAGTGGAGCAGAGCCAGGTCGGTGTTCCCGAAGGCAGCAAGATGTTGCGAGCCACAGCTCCCTGCTGGTTCCCTCCTGCATACCCAGAAGCCAAGAAGGTGGCCGAGGAGGCGGCCCTCGAGGCTCCAGAATTCCCACTGCCCTCTCATCAGCCTGCCCAGAGCTTCGGGCTCTGCGTGCCCCAGATGCACAACCAGGCCTCAGCACTCGTGGACATCCGGGCGGAGCCCCAGAATAGGGGTCCGGCGGTGCCCCCAGCGTGGCCCAAGATGGCGACGGAGGCGTGGTACTTCCCCGCGCAGAGGGGGTCGGCCTGCTGCTTGCCAGCCGCCCCAAGGCTGACAGAGAGGCCCTGTGGAGTCCGCATCTCAGCCCCCAGGGAGAGGAAGAGGATCGCCCACTTTCCCAGCCCCTGCTTGGTCGCAGGTCGCACCGATGCCAAGAGAACCCGGGTGGCCGGCAGCAGCCAACGCTCCAATGGCTCCAGGGTCGGCACACAGCCACGGAAGACTGGTCGCAACAGACGGGGGAGGGCATGCAAGACCTCCACCACACTCAGCTCTAAGCGAATCGTCCGTCGTCCATCCTTACCGACTTGGAAGAAACCCATTATCCTCCGAAGGTCTCGCTGCCAAGTCCCCACCGTCATCCGCCGAGGCTATCTCCAACTGTTCACCAAAGAGTGTCTCAAGTTCTGCGCCTCCCAGCAGGAGGCCGAGGAGAAGGCGCTGAACGAGGAGAAGGTGGCCTACGACTGCAGCCCCAACAAGAACATGTACCTGAATGTGGTCCTGAACACCCTCAAGAGACTGAAGGGCCTGACCCCCAGCTCCATGCCGGGCCTCAGCAGGGCCGCCCTGTACAGCCGCCTCCAGGAGTTCCTGCTCACCCAGGACCAGCTCAAGGAGAACGGCTACCCCTTCCCGCACCCCGAGCGGCCCGGAGGCGCCGTCCTCTTCACTGGCCAGGGGAAGGGGCCCGGCGACTCCTCCTGCAGGGTCTGCTGCCGTTGTGGCACCGACTACCTGGTGTCCTCCTCGGGCCGCTGTCTACGCGACCAGTTGTGTTATTATCACTGGGGGCGGGTCCGCTCCAGCCAAGTGGCTGGAGGCCGGGTTAGCCAGTACACCTGCTGTGCAGCTGCTCCTGGCTCAGTGGGCTGCCAGGTGGCGAAGCAGCACGTGCGGGACGGCCGCAAGGAGAGCCTCCATGGCTTCGTGAAGACCTTCAAGAAAGAGTTTTCCACAGACGCTTATCCAGGAATCTACGCCATGGACTGTGAGATGTGCTACACCACGCATGGCCTGGAGCTGACCCGCGTCACCGTGGTGGACGCCGACATGCAAGTGGTGTACGACACCTTCGTCAAGCCCGACAACGAGATCGTGGACTACAACACCAGGTTTTCCGGAGTGACCGAGGCCGACGTCGCCAAGACGAGCGTCACGTTGCCCGAAGTCCAAGCCATCCTGCTGAGCTTTTTCAGCGCCCAAACCATCCTCATCGGGCACAGCCTGGAGAGCGATCTGCTGGCCCTCAAGCTGATCCACAGCACCGTGGTGGACACGGCCGTGCTCTTCCCGCACTACCTGGGTTTCCCCTACAAGCGTTCCCTCAGGAATCTCGCGGCCGACTACCTGGGACAGATCATCCAGGACAGCCAGGACGGCCACAACTCCAGCGAGGACGCAAACGCCTGCCTGCAGCTGGCGATGTGGAAGGTTCGACAGCGCGCCCAGATCCAGCCACGCCACCGGTCCGCCTCTCCCGCCGCCCTGGCCTGTCCTGAGCCCCAGGCCTCTTCCCAAACTGACATCGATCCCGAGAGCTAGCCCTGTCCACCTCGCCGCAAAGCGAAAGAAACTGGAGCAGCCGGCGGCAGGAGAGGGCCAAAAGCCAAGACTAACCCCGACCCCGGACTCCCAGTCCCCCGGAGTCCCTGCCGCGGGCCGTCATCCCTGTCCCCATCCCTCTGCCCCTCCCAGACCTCTGTCCTTCCACCAATGGGCTCCCCGAGGCCCCAGCCGCCACTCCCAGTCCCCGGAGACCCTGCCGCCGCCCCTGGCGCCTATGCCCATCCCTCTGCCCCTCCCAGACCTCTGGCCTTCCACCACTAGCCTCCCCCAGCCCACCTGGACTTCCCCGGCCTCTGACAACAAGGCCAGCCCCCAGGCCCACCAGCCTCCTGATCGTCTTCGTTCTTGGGCCTCTTCCCCTTCTGTGGGGCTGTCTGAACCTCCCCTCCCCCACCCGATTTTTCCCCCGCCCCCGGGGCAGGCGCAGAATAAATGTCTGTATGAAGTTAAAAATTAAAAATAAAAAAAAAGCTAAAAACCACTGAAAGTCCTTTGCTTTTGAATGTGCGCTTACCTGGTTTTCTCTAGAGGCACCACTGTGAGGTGGCTCAAGCCCTTAGGCTCTGGAGTTAGACATCTGGGTTCCCATTCCAATTCCACCACTTACTAGCTTTGTCATATTGGACGCATAACTTTTTTGCGCTTCTACTTCTTGATCTTTCAAGTGTCATCAGAAGATAATTAGACACCCACACAATAGCAATGGGAGATTTTAACACCCCACCGTCAACATGAAACAGATCAACGAGACAGAAAGTTGAAAAGGATATCCAGGAACTGAACTTAGCTCTGCACCAAGCAGACCGAATAGACATCTACATTAACTCTCCACCCCAAATCAACAGAATATACATTCTTCTCAGCACCACATCACACTTATTCCAAAACTGACCACATAGTTGGAAGGAAAGCACTCCTCCGCAAATGCAAAAGAACAGAAATTACAACCAACTGTCTCTCAGACCACAGGGCAGTCAAACTGGACCTCAGGATGAAGAAACTCACTCAAAACCGCTCAACTACACGGAAACGGAGCAATCTGCTCCTGAGTGACTACTGGGTACATAGCGAAATGAAGACAGAATAAAGATGTTCTTTGAAACCAATGAGAACAAAGACACAACATACCAGAATCTCTGGGATACATTGAAAGCAGTGTGTAGAGGGAAACGTAGCATTAAATGCCCACAAGAGAAAGCAGGAAAGATCTAAAATGGACACCCTCACGTCCCAATTCAAAGAACCAGGGAAGCAAGAGCAAACACAATGCCTGAATCAGTCAGTCAACTTCCAACAGGGCTCCAAGAGAGATTGAACCACCATGCCTCTTTAAATCCACGTTTCTATTTGGAATCTTCAATGAGAGATGAGACACTAAGCAGCTAGTTTTGGTGGAATGGCTGATTTTGTCAATGTTTTCGGTGTGTGAGTGTGTGTGTGTGTGTATGTATAGATAACTAAATTAAACTGATAATCTGGATGCTTACATTTCCATTCATTTAATTTGTGTATGTGAGCCCACGCACACGTATATACACACACACTAACACTTCCAGAACACTGACTTAGTGAAGAACTGGATTTCCAGTGTGTCAGACAAATTTCAGAAAGCGCTGAAGAAGGGCATTTCTGATGGATTTCACCGTTCCTGGAATTTTATTTTCCTTTATAACTTAGAGTTCTTCTCTGGAGATTTAATAGATAAAAGTCTTTTGCAGTGTACGTTATTTCATTGTATTTTTATAATTTATTTAAATTGTCATTTTAAATTGACAAATAAAAATGATAGATATTTATGGTGTACAACATGATGTTTCATATATGTATACATTGTGGAATGACACAAAAATCAAGCTAATTAACACATTCGTTTCCTCACATACTGATTTTATGGTGATGAGAACATGTTTCAAATCTACTCTGATAGCACATTTCAAGTATACAGTACATAGTTACCCACTGTGGTTGCCGTGCTGTTCAACATATCTCTAGAACTATTCGTATCTGAAATTTTGTATCATTAGACTAACATCTCCCAATCCCTCCCCGGCCCCTGCCTCGGGTAAGCAGCGTTCTGCTCTCTACGACTCTGAGTTCCACTTTTTTACATTGCACATAGAAGTGAGATCGTGCAGTATTTGTATTTCTGTGTTTGCTTTTTAAAACTTTATGATGTATTGATGTATTTTTTCAGACAGTGTCGGAGTCTGTCACCAAGGCTGGAGTACAGTGACACAAACACGGCTCACCACGGCCTCCACCTCCCGGGGTCAAGAGATCCTCCCACTTCAGCCTCCTGAGTAGCTAGGACTACAGGCGTCCAACACCACACCTGGCTAATTTTTGTATTTTTTGTAGAGATGGTTGATCTCCAACTCCTGGGCTCAACTCTTCCTCCTCCCTTCTCCTCCCAAAGTCCTGGGATTACAGGCCTGAGCCACTGTGTCTGGCCTTTGCTTTATTTCACACAGTAGAACATCCTCTAGGCTCATTCATGTTGCTAATGATAAGATTTCTTTCTTTTTCAAGGCTGAATAGGATTCTATTGGATATATGTACCTATATAGATAGATAGATAGATAGATAGATAGACATTTATTATTATTGTTTTGGGGGGGATATGGTTTCGCTCGTGTTCCCCAGGCTGGAGTGCAGTGGCATGATTTCGGCTCACTACAACCTCTGCCTCCCAGGCTGAAGTGATTCTCCTGCCTCAGCTGAGATTAAAGGCATGTCCCATCATGTGCGGCCAATTTTGTGTTTCTAGGAGAGATGGGTTTTCACCATGTTGGCCAGGCTGGTCTCGAACTCCAACAATTCTACTTCAACTATTTATTGGATACAAATATTTATGTGTGAGAAACAAGATTTTCAAGAGTGAAAGATTTAAAAACGACTTAATTGTACATCAGTAAGAGGCTGGCTAACTAAATCAGAGTACGTTCATCCTTACAGAAGAATACTATGCAGCTAGAACAAAACCAAATGGAGGAAACTCTTCCAAATGGTAACTTGGAATGATGTTCAAGACTTATTGTAAAATAAGTTTACAGTAAGGTGTAAGGTACCTTATGGCAAAATTCTCTCAGAAATGTGTGTGTGTGGATTTCAAGTCATCCCAGTCCTAGAACATTGTGCTCTTTAGAGATGCCATACCTGTCTTTCCCTTTGTAATATCAAAGCAGTAATATCTTCTCTGGAGGCTTGTTGGGTGAATTGAATGGAAGAAAGTTAAGGAGGTACCAGAACCATTGCTGTTTCCCCTCCGTAGCCCTGCCACCCACTAAAGAAAGTTGGATGAGATTACTTAATGATTTCCCATTAAGTTGTATTTCCAAATATCATGATTACCATTTGAATGTAGTTGGTATGGAGCTTCGTGAGTGTGTGCTTCATTTATTATGCATCACGTTCAGCTCCTTGTTATTTGCCTCCTAGTTATCATAGTAAAACTCTACTCCTCTACTCCGAGGAGCCCCTACCATCCGTATCGTCACTTTCCGGCCCAGCACTCTTCATGCTCGTTCGTTTAAAGCATTCTACATTGGACAAATGAATCTTGGAAGGCAAAAGCTACTGAATTTAGCGAGTTTGTGGAGGCGTTCCCACCGATCAGCCAGGTGGAGTTCCACACACCCGATGACTGCACAGCTCCTATAAGGCAGCAATATGCTGCAAACCCAGACGGCCACTCTTCTCACCCCTCGTCCCTTTGCTGTTCTGGATAATGAGGTCAATAGTCACCTAGGCAACTTGCAAAACTAACTGAAATGGAGAAAGGCCTTCCGGCTGGTGACTAGCCGAGGTCCACCTGGCCCCAATAAGCTGCTGAACAAGAAGGGCTGCCAGAAATTTCCCCCTAGGGAATTTGGTGGAGACGAAGACCTGCTCACTGGACAACGGTTCCTCCCAGGATACCCCCAAGCTGAAGAAGCGGGCTCTGAGCCACCCCCTTTCACCCTCCTTTTCCCCACCCTGGCCTGCTGAAGGTGCGCGTCAGGATGCGGACTACTGAGCCCTAAAGAAATAAGTCCTTCCACTTTGACCCCACGGAGGATTGCCTGTGCGGATCTTCAACGAGTCTACCAGTGTCTAGACACGGGAGCAGTTCTGTCTGGCACAGCAGCTCCCTCAAGGAAGACAAGAGTGAGGAGAAAGGAAACTCAAGTCTGACCATTCTGTCCTGGGAGACAAGAGGAGGATCTCATCTCTCATCTTTCCAAGCAAGGCAACGAGACTTTCTCTCATCTTTCCAAGCAAGGCAAGGAGACTTTTTCTCATGAGGAAACAAAAAGAAGTTGGAAGGAACGAAACCAGCCTGGAAGGTGAATTCCTAAGGATTGCCCATTGAAACTGACAAAATGGCCCTTGTTTGACGAGAGGAATGAGCAGAGCATTGATGTGGTCAAAAAGGACTCGAGTGAGACTTTCCCAGCATGTTTCTACCAAAGCTTTGTCTAAGTTTCGCAAAACACTCTCCTAATAAGCAGATGTTTGGCTCTTCAGAAAGTCAACATGCAAAATGCCTTGAGCGTCCCATAACACTGATGCCATGATGTTGCCTTTGGTCTGCCCTCCTTTTCCTTTGACTGGACCACTGCCATCTCTTGGTAGCCATCGCTTTGATGACGCTTTGTCTTCAGGATCATATTGGCAAAGCCATGTTCCAAATTCCGGTTACAATTTGTCAAACAGGTGCCCCAGGATCGTGATCCCTCCTGTTGAAAATTTCCACTGATAGCTCTCGTCGTCACTGCAGCTGATCTGGGCACAATGGTTTTCACAGCCACTGCAGGATTCATCTTCCACATCTTCTCATCTCTTCTTGAAACAAGCCATACCTCCGTAAAGAGTTGATTTCTTTGGGCTAGTGTCCTTAGAAGCTTTTCTTCAAACATCAATGATTTCTTCATTCTTCCACCCAAGCTTCACCGTCAATTGGATGTTTGCTCTTGCTGCAATTTTAGCGGAATTCAAGTTGCACTGATAGGAGGCCTTTTCAGTGGATGTCTCATCCTTCTTAGTGCCTCCAATGAGATCCAGTTCAGAAAGGTTGTAAGAAGTTAGTACATGTTTATTTTAGTGAAAACGAATTGAAATCCATGCATAGATTTCTCACCATGTACATTTTCTATGAACTTTCGGAAGACCCCCTGTACTGAATATTGCCCAAATCCTGGGAGAGAAGTGGATGCGGTCCACTTCCTGTCTTCAGTTTGCCCACAGTGGAGGAGTGCACAGAGCAGGGAAAGGCAGCCCCAGAGAGAGGCATGCCCTCCAGCATGCGGCAGACTGCTGGCCCAGTCCTGGCTCCATGGGTTGCTGTGTGGGCCCAGCAAGCTGACCAACCTCCCTGAACCTTAATTTAATCCTAGGTAGCCCAATTCCACTCGCTATTATAGGACTGCTGTGCAGGGACAGTCAATTAACTTAAGAAAAGGAACCTAGCTCCAAGGTTGGCAACCGGGAATTCCAGTTGATTCCATGGGCGGACCCCCTGAGGAATTCCCAAGCTGAAGTCTCGTGGAAGATGAGGTTCAGTGTGACTAGACTGAAGCACCAATCCAATGAAGGGGAAGTCCCACCCACTCTGCCCTGTGCCTGTATAAAGGTGAGGCGGGGCGGCCGCGCCACTCATTGAAGCCGCCAGTTGGGAGAGGAGCAGAGCCAGGCCGGTGCTCCCGAAGGCAGCAAGATGTTGCGAGCCACAGCTCCCTGCTGGTTCCCACCTGCATACCCAGAAGCTAAGAAGGTGGCCGAGGAGGCGGCCCACGAGGCAAGCCGCCATTTGGGAGAGGAGCAGAGCCAGGTCGGTGTTCCCGAAGGCAGCAAGATGTTGCGAGCCACAGCTCCCTGCTGGTTCCCACCTGCATGCCCAGAAGCCAAGAAGGTGGCCGAGGAGGCGGCCCTCGAGGCAAGCCGCCAGTTGGGAGAGGAGCAGAGCCAGGCCGGTGCTCCCGAAGGCAGCAAGATGTTGCGAGCCACAGCTCCCTGCTGGTTCCCACCTGCATACCCAGAAGCTAAGAAGGTGGCCGAGGAGGCGCCCCACGAGGCAAGCCGCCATTTGGGAGTGGAGCAGAGCCAGGTCGGTGTTCCCGAAGGCAGCAAGATGTTGCGAGCCACAGCTCCCTGCTGGTTCCCTCCTGCATACCCAGAAGCCAAGAAGGTGGCCGAGGAGGCGGCCCTCGAGGCTCCAGAATTCCCACTGCCCTCTCATCAGCCTGCCCAGAGCTTCGGGCTCTGCGTGCCCCAGATGCACAACCAGGCCTCAGCACTCGTGGACATCCGGGCGGAGCCCCAGAATAGGGGTCCGGCGGTGCCCCCAGCGTGGCCCAAGATGGCGACGGAGGCGTGGTACTTCCCCGCGCAGAGGGGGTCGGCCTGCTGCTTGCCAGCCGCCCCAAGGCTGACAGAGAGGCCCTGTGGAGTCCGCATCTCAGCCCCCAGGGAGAGGAAGAGGATCGCCCACTTTCCCAGCCCCTGCTTGGTCGCAGGTCGCACCGATGCCAAGAGAACCCGGGTGGCCGGCAGCAGCCAACGCTCCAATGGCTCCAGGGTCGGCACACAGCCACGGAAGACTGGTCGCAACAGACGGGGGAGGGCATGCAAGACCTCCACCACACTCAGCTCTAAGCGAATCGTCCGTCGTCCATCCTTACCGACTTGGAAGAAACCCATTATCCTCCGAAGGTCTCGCTGCCAAGTCCCCACCGTCATCCGCCGAGGCTATCTCCAACTGTTCACCAAAGAGTGTCTCAAGTTCTGCGCCTCCCAGCAGGAGGCCGAGGAGAAGGCGCTGAACGAGGAGAAGGTGGCCTACGACTGCAGCCCCAACAAGAACATGTACCTGAATGTGGTCCTGAACACCCTCAAGAGACTGAAGGGCCTGACCCCCAGCTCCATGCCGGGCCTCAGCAGGGCCGCCCTGTACAGCCGCCTCCAGGAGTTCCTGCTCACCCAGGACCAGCTCAAGGAGAACGGCTACCCCTTCCCGCACCCCGAGCGGCCCGGAGGCGCCGTCCTCTTCACTGGCCAGGGGAAGGGGCCCGGCGACTCCTCCTGCAGGGTCTGCTGCCGTTGTGGCACCGACTACCTGGTGTCCTCCTCGGGCCGCTGTCTACGCGACCAGTTGTGTTATTATCACTGGGGGCGGGTCCGCTCCAGCCAAGTGGCTGGAGGCCGGGTTAGCCAGTACACCTGCTGTGCAGCTGCTCCTGGCTCAGTGGGCTGCCAGGTGGCGAAGCAGCACGTGCGGGACGGCCGCAAGGAGAGCCTCCATGGCTTCGTGAAGACCTTCAAGAAAGAGTTTTCCACAGACGCTTATCCAGGAATCTACGCCATGGACTGTGAGATGTGCTACACCACGCATGGCCTGGAGCTGACCCGCGTCACCGTGGTGGACGCCGACATGCAAGTGGTGTACGACACCTTCGTCAAGCCCGACAACGAGATCGTGGACTACAACACCAGGTTTTCCGGAGTGACCGAGGCCGACGTCGCCAAGACGAGCGTCACGTTGCCCGAAGTCCAAGCCATCCTGCTGAGCTTTTTCAGCGCCCAAACCATCCTCATCGGGCACAGCCTGGAGAGCGATCTGCTGGCCCTCAAGCTGATCCACAGCACCGTGGTGGACACGGCCGTGCTCTTCCCGCACTACCTGGGTTTCCCCTACAAGCGTTCCCTCAGGAATCTCGCGGCCGACTACCTGGGACAGATCATCCAGGACAGCCAGGACGGCCACAACTCCAGCGAGGACGCAAACGCCTGCCTGCAGCTGGCGATGTGGAAGGTTCGACAGCGCGCCCAGATCCAGCCACGCCACCGGTCCGCCTCTCCCGCCGCCCTGGCCTGTCCTGAGCCCCAGGCCTCTTCCCAAACTGACATCGATCCCGAGAGCTAGCCCTGTCCACCTCGCCGCAAAGCGAAAGAAACTGGAGCAGCCGGCGGCAGGAGAGGGCCAAAAGCCAAGACTAACCCCGACCCCGGACTCCCAGTCCCCCGGAGTCCCTGCCGCGGGCCGTCATCCCTGTCCCCATCCCTCTGCCCCTCCCAGACCTCTGTCCTTCCACCAATGGGCTCCCCGAGGCCCCAGCCGCCACTCCCAGTCCCCGGAGACCCTGCCGCCGCCCCTGGCGCCTATGCCCATCCCTCTGCCCCTCCCAGACCTCTGGCCTTCCACCACTAGCCTCCCCCAGCCCACCTGGACTTCCCCGGCCTCTGACATCAAGGCCAGCCCCCAGGCCCACCAGCCTCCTGATCGTCTTCGTTCTTGGGCCTCTTCCCCTTCTGTGGGGCTGTCTGAACCTCCCCTCCCCCACCCGATTTTTCCCCCGCCCCCGGGGCAGGCGCAGAATAAATGTCTGTATGAAGTTAAAAATTAAAAATAAAAAAAAAGCTAAAAACCACTCAAAGTCCTTTGCTTTTGAATGTGCGCTTACCTGGTTTTCTCTAGAGGCACCACTGTGAGGTGGCTCAAGCCCTTAGGCTCTGGAGTTAGACATCTGGGTTCCCATTCCAATTCCACCACTTACTAGCTTTGTCATATTGGACGCATAACTTTTTTGCGCTTCTACTTCTTGATCTTTCAAGTGTCATCAGAAGATAATTAGACACCCACACAATAGCAATGGGAGATTTTAACACCCCACCGTCAACATGAAACAGATCAACGAGACAGAAAGTTGAAAAGGATATCCAGGAACTGAACTTAGCTCTGCACCAAGCAGACCGAATAGACATCTACATTAACTCTCCACCCCAAATCAACAGAATATACATTCTTCTCAGCACCACATCACACTTATTCCAAAACTGACCACATAGTTGGAAGGAAAGCACTCCTCCGCAAATGCAAAAGAACAGAAATTACAACCAACTGTCTCTCAGACCACAGGGCAGTCAAACTGGACCTCAGGATGAAGAAACTCACTCAAAACCGCTCAACTACACGGAAACGGAGCAATCTGCTCCTGAGTGACTACTGGGTACATAGCGAAATGAAGACAGAATAAAGATGTTCTTTGAAACCAATGAGAACAAAGACACAACATACCAGAATCTCTGGGATACATTGAAAGCAGTGTGTAGAGGGAAACGTAGCATTAAATGCCCACAAGAGAAAGCAGGAAAGATCTAAAATGGACACCCTCACGTCCCAATTCAAAGAACCAGGGAAGCAAGAGCAAACACAATGCCTGAATCAGTCAGTCAACTTCCAACAGGGCTCCAAGAGAGATTGAACCACCATGCCTCTTTAAATCCACGTTTCTATTTGGAATCTTCAATGAGAGATGAGACACTAAGCAGCTAGTTTTGGTGGAATGGCTGATTTTGTCAATGTTTTCGGTGTGTGAGTGTGTGTGTGTGTGTATGTATAGATAACTAAATTAAACTGATAATCTGGATGCTTACATTTCCATTCATTTAATTTGTGTATGTGAGCCCACGCACACGTATATACACACACACTAACACTTCCAGAACACTGACTTAGTGAAGAACTGGATTTCCAGTGTGTCAGACAAATTTCAGAAAGCGCTGAAGAAGGGCATTTCTGATGGATTTCACCGTTCCTGGAATTTTATTTTCCTTTATAACTTAGAGTTCTTCTCTGGAGATTTAATAGATAAAAGTCTTTTGCAGTGTACGTTATTTCATTGTATTTTTATAATTTATTTAAATTGTCATTTTAAATTGACAAATAAAAATGATAGATATTTATGGTGTACAACATGATGTTTCATATATGTATACATTGTGGAATGACACAAAAATCAAGCTAATTAACACATTCGTTTCCTCACATACTGATTTTATGGTGATGAGAACATGTTTCAAATCTACTCTGATAGCACATTTCAAGTATACAGTACATAGTTACCCACTGTGGTTGCCGTGCTGTTCAACATATCTCTAGAACTATTCGTATCTGAAATTTTGTATCATTAGACTAACATCTCCCAATCCCTCCCCGGCCCCTGCCTCGGGTAAGCAGCGTTCTGCTCTCTACGACTCTGAGTTCCACTTTTTTACATTGCACATAGAAGTGAGATCGTGCAGTATTTGTATTTCTGTGTTTGCTTTTTAAAACTTTATGATGTATTGATGTATTTTTTCAGACAGTGTCGGAGTCTGTCACCAAGGCTGGAGTACAGTGACACAAACACGGCTCACCACGGCCTCCACCTCCCGGGGTCAAGAGATCCTCCCACTTCAGCCTCCTGAGTAGCTAGGACTACAGGCGTCCAACACCACACCTGGCTAATTTTTGTATTTTTTGTAGAGATGGTTGATCTCCAACTCCTGGGCTCAACTCTTCCTCCTCCCTTCTCCTCCCAAAGTCCTGGGATTACAGGCCTGAGCCACTGTGTCTGGCCTTTGCTTTATTTCACACAGTAGAACATCCTCTAGGCTCATTCATGTTGCTAATGATAAGATTTCTTTCTTTTTCAAGGCTGAATAGGATTCTATTGGATATATGTACCTATATAGATAGATAGATAGATAGATAGATAGACATTTATTATTATTGTTTTGGGGGGGATATGGTTTCGCTCGTGTTCCCCAGGCTGGAGTGCAGTGGCATGATTTCGGCTCACTACAACCTCTGCCTCCCAGGCTGAAGTGATTCTCCTGCCTCAGCTGAGATTAAAGGCATGTCCCATCATGTGCGGCCAATTTTGTGTTTCTAGGAGAGATGGGTTTTCACCATGTTGGCCAGGCTGGTCTCGAACTCCAACAATTCTACTTCAACTATTTATTGGATACAAATATTTATGTGTGAGAAACAAGATTTTCAAGAGTGAAAGATTTAAAAACGACTTAATTGTACATCAGTAAGAGGCTGGCTAACTAAATCAGAGTACGTTCATCCTTACAGAAGAATACTATGCAGCTAGAACAAAACCAAATGGAGGAAACTCTTCCAAATGGTAACTTGGAATGATGTTCAAGACTTATTGTAAAATAAGTTTACAGTAAGGTGTAAGGTACCTTATGGCAAAATTCTCTCAGAAATGTGTGTGTGTGGATTTCAAGTCATCCCAGTCCTAGAACATTGTGCTCTTTAGAGATGCCATACCTGTCTTTCCCTTTGTAATATCAAAGCAGTAATATCTTCTCTGGAGGCTTGTTGGGTGAATTGAATGGAAGAAAGTTAAGGAGGTACCAGAACCATTGCTGTTTCCCCTCCGTAGCCCTGCCACCCACTAAAGAAAGTTGGATGAGATTACTTAATGATTTCCCATTAAGTTGTATTTCCAAATATCATGATTACCATTTGAATGTAGTTGGTATGGAGCTTCGTGAGTGTGTGCTTCGTTTATTATGCATCACGTTCAGCTCCTTGTTATTTGCCTCCTAGTTATCATAGTAAAACTCTACTCCTCTACTCCGAGGAGCCCCTACCATCCGTATCGTCACTTTCCGGCCCAGCACTCTTCATGCTCGTTCGTTTAAAGCATTCTACATTGGACAAATGAATCTTGGAAGGCAAAAGCTACTGAATTTAGCGAGTTTGTGGAGGCGTTCCCACCGATCAGCCAGGTGGAGTTCCACACACCCGATGACTGCACAGCTCCTATAAGGCAGCAATATGCTGCAAACCCAGACGGCCACTCTTCTCACCCCTCGTCCCTTTGCTGTTCTGGATAATGAGGTCAATAGTCACCTAGGCAACTTGCAAAACTAACTGAAATGGAGAAAGGCCTTCCGGCTGGTGACTAGCCGAGGTCCACCTGGCCCCAATAAGCTGCTGAACAAGAAGGGCTGCCAGAAATTTCCCCCTAGGGAATTTGGTGGAGACGAAGACCTGCTCACTGGACAACGGTTCCTCCCAGGATACCCCCAAGCTGAAGAAGCGGGCTCTGAGCCACCCCCTTTCACCCTCCTTTTCCCCACCCTGGCCTGCTGAAGGTGCGCGTCAGGATGCGGACTACTGAGCCCTAAAGAAATAAGTCCTTCCACTTTGACCCCACGGAGGATTGCCTGTGCGGATCTTCAACGAGTCTACCAGTGTCTAGACACGGGAGCAGTTCTGTCTGGCACAGCAGCTCCCTCAAGGAAGACAAGAGTGAGGAGAAAGGAAACTCAAGTCTGACCATTCTGTCCTGGGAGACAAGAGGAGGATCTCATCTCTCATCTTTCCAAGCAAGGCAACGAGACTTTCTCTCATCTTTCCAAGCAAGGCAAGGAGACTTTTTCTCATGAGGAAACAAAAAGAAGTTGGAAGGAACGAAACCAGCCTGGAAGGTGAATTCCTAAGGATTGCCCATTGAAACTGACAAAATGGCCCTTGTTTGACGAGAGGAATGAGCAGAGCATTGATGTGGTCAAAAAGGACTCGAGTGAGACTTTCCCAGCATGTTTCTACCAAAGCTTTGTCTAAGTTTCGCAAAACACTCTCCTAATAAGCAGATGTTTGGCTCTTCAGAAAGTCAACATGCAAAATGCCTTGAGCGTCCCATAACACTGATGCCATGATGTTGCCTTTGGTCTGCCCTCCTTTTCCTTTGACTGGACCACTGCCATCTCTTGGTAGCCATCGCTTTGATGACGCTTTGTCTTCAGGATCATATTGGCAAAGCCATGTTCCAAATTCCGGTTACAATTTGTCAAACAGGTGCCCCAGGATCGTGATCCCTCCTGTTGAAAATTTCCACTGATAGCTCTCGTCGTCACTGCAGCTGATCTGGGCACAATGGTTTTCACAGCCACTGCAGGATTCATCTTCCACATCTTCTCATCTCTTCTTGAAACAAGCCATACCTCCGTAAAGAGTTGATTTCTTTGGGCTAGTGTCCTTAGAAGCTTTTCTTCAAACATCAATGATTTCTTCATTCTTCCACCCAAGCTTCACCGTCAATTGGATGTTTGCTCTTGCTGCAATTTTAGCGGAATTCAAGTTGCACTGATAGGAGGCCTTTTCAGTGGATGTCTCATCCTTCTTAGTGCCTCCAATGAGATCCAGTTCAGAAAGGTTGTAAGAAGTTAGTACATGTTTATTTTAGTGAAAACGAATTGAAATCCATGCATAGATTTCTCACCATGTACATTTTCTATGAACTTTCGGAAGACCCCCTGTACTGAATATTGCCCAAATCCTGGGAGAGAAGTGGATGCGGTCCACTTCCTGTCTTCAGTTTGCCCACAGTGGAGGAGTGCACAGAGCAGGGAAAGGCAGCCCCAGAGAGAGGCATGCCCTCCAGCATGCGGCAGACTGCTGGCCCAGTCCTGGCTCCATGGGTTGCTGTGTGGGCCCAGCAAGCTGACCAACCTCCCTGAACCTTAATTTAATCCTAGGTAGCCCAATTCCACTCGCTATTATAGGACTGCTGTGCAGGGACAGTCAATTAACTTAAGAAAAGGAACCTAGCTCCAAGGTTGGCAACCGGGAATTCCAGTTGATTCCATGGGCGGACCCCCTGAGGAATTCCCAAGCTGAAGTCTCGTGGAAGATGAGGTTCAGTGTGACTAGACTGAAGCACCAATCCAATGAAGGGGAAGTCCCACCCACTCTGCCCTGTGCCTGTATAAAGGTGAGGCGGGGCGGCCGCGCCACTCATTGAAGCCGCCAGTTGGGAGAGGAGCAGAGCCAGGCCGGTGCTCCCGAAGGCAGCAAGATGTTGCGAGCCACAGCTCCCTGCTGGTTCCCACCTGCATACCCAGAAGCTAAGAAGGTGGCCGAGGAGGCGGCCCACGAGGCAAGCCGCCATTTGGGAGAGGAGCAGAGCCAGGTCGGTGTTCCCGAAGGCAGCAAGATGTTGCGAGCCACAGCTCCCTGCTGGTTCCCACCTGCATGCCCAGAAGCCAAGAAGGTGGCCGAGGAGGCGGCCCTCGAGGCAAGCCGCCAGTTGGGAGAGGAGCAGAGCCAGGCCGGTGCTCCCGAAGGCAGCAAGATGTTGCGAGCCACAGCTCCCTGCTGGTTCCCACCTGCATACCCAGAAGCTAAGAAGGTGGCCGAGGAGGCGCCCCACGAGGCAAGCCGCCATTTGGGAGTGGAGCAGAGCCAGGTCGGTGTTCCCGAAGGCAGCAAGATGTTGCGAGCCACAGCTCCCTGCTGGTTCCCTCCTGCATACCCAGAAGCCAAGAAGGTGGCCGAGGAGGCGGCCCTCGAGGCTCCAGAATTCCCACTGCCCTCTCATCAGCCTGCCCAGAGCTTCGGGCTCTGCGTGCCCCAGATGCACAACCAGGCCTCAGCACTCGTGGACATCCGGGCGGAGCCCCAGAATAGGGGTCCGGCGGTGCCCCCAGCGTGGCCCAAGATGGCGACGGAGGCGTGGTACTTCCCCGCGCAGAGGGGGTCGGCCTGCTGCTTGCCAGCCGCCCCAAGGCTGACAGAGAGGCCCTGTGGAGTCCGCATCTCAGCCCCCAGGGAGAGGAAGAGGATCGCCCACTTTCCCAGCCCCTGCTTGGTCGCAGGTCGCACCGATGCCAAGAGAACCCGGGTGGCCGGCAGCAGCCAACGCTCCAATGGCTCCAGGGTCGGCACACAGCCACGGAAGACTGGTCGCAACAGACGGGGGAGGGCATGCAAGACCTCCACCACACTCAGCTCTAAGCGAATCGTCCGTCGTCCATCCTTACCGACTTGGAAGAAACCCATTATCCTCCGAAGGTCTCGCTGCCAAGTCCCCACCGTCATCCGCCGAGGCTATCTCCAACTGTTCACCAAAGAGTGTCTCAAGTTCTGCGCCTCCCAGCAGGAGGCCGAGGAGAAGGCGCTGAACGAGGAGAAGGTGGCCTACGACTGCAGCCCCAACAAGAACATGTACCTGAATGTGGTCCTGAACACCCTCAAGAGACTGAAGGGCCTGACCCCCAGCTCCATGCCGGGCCTCAGCAGGGCCGCCCTGTACAGCCGCCTCCAGGAGTTCCTGCTCACCCAGGACCAGCTCAAGGAGAACGGCTACCCCTTCCCGCACCCCGAGCGGCCCGGAGGCGCCGTCCTCTTCACTGGCCAGGGGAAGGGGCCCGGCGACTCCTCCTGCAGGGTCTGCTGCCGTTGTGGCACCGACTACCTGGTGTCCTCCTCGGGCCGCTGTCTACGCGACCAGTTGTGTTATTATCACTGGGGGCGGGTCCGCTCCAGCCAAGTGGCTGGAGGCCGGGTTAGCCAGTACACCTGCTGTGCAGCTGCTCCTGGCTCAGTGGGCTGCCAGGTGGCGAAGCAGCACGTGCGGGACGGCCGCAAGGAGAGCCTCCATGGCTTCGTGAAGACCTTCAAGAAAGAGTTTTCCACAGACGCTTATCCAGGAATCTACGCCATGGACTGTGAGATGTGCTACACCACGCATGGCCTGGAGCTGACCCGCGTCACCGTGGTGGACGCCGACATGCAAGTGGTGTACGACACCTTCGTCAAGCCCGACAACGAGATCGTGGACTACAACACCAGGTTTTCCGGAGTGACCGAGGCCGACGTCGCCAAGACGAGCGTCACGTTGCCCGAAGTCCAAGCCATCCTGCTGAGCTTTTTCAGCGCCCAAACCATCCTCATCGGGCACAGCCTGGAGAGCGATCTGCTGGCCCTCAAGCTGATCCACAGCACCGTGGTGGACACGGCCGTGCTCTTCCCGCACTACCTGGGTTTCCCCTACAAGCGTTCCCTCAGGAATCTCGCGGCCGACTACCTGGGACAGATCATCCAGGACAGCCAGGACGGCCACAACTCCAGCGAGGACGCAAACGCCTGCCTGCAGCTGGCGATGTGGAAGGTTCGACAGCGCGCCCAGATCCAGCCACGCCACCGGTCCGCCTCTCCCGCCGCCCTGGCCTGTCCTGAGCCCCAGGCCTCTTCCCAAACTGACATCGATCCCGAGAGCTAGCCCTGTCCACCTCGCCGCAAAGCGAAAGAAACTGGAGCAGCCGGCGGCAGGAGAGGGCCAAAAGCCAAGACTAACCCCGACCCCGGACTCCCAGTCCCCCGGAGTCCCTGCCGCGGGCCGTCATCCCTGTCCCCATCCCTCTGCCCCTCCCAGACCTCTGTCCTTCCACCAATGGGCTCCCCGAGGCCCCAGCCGCCACTCCCAGTCCCCGGAGACCCTGCCGCCGCCCCTGGCGCCTATGCCCATCCCTCTGCCCCTCCCAGACCTCTGGCCTTCCACCACTAGCCTCCCCCAGCCCACCTGGACTTCCCCGGCCTCTGACATCAAGGCCAGCCCCCAGGCCCACCAGCCTCCTGATCGTCTTCGTTCTTGGGCCTCTTCCCCTTCTGTGGGGCTGTCTGAACCTCCCCTCCCCCACCCGATTTTTCCCCCGCCCCCGGGGCAGGCGCAGAATAAATGTCTGTATGAAGTTAAAAATTAAAAATAAAAAAAAAGCTAAAAACCACTCAAAGTCCTTTGCTTTTGAATGTGCGCTTACCTGGTTTTCTCTAGAGGCACCACTGTGAGGTGGCTCAAGCCCTTAGGCTCTGGAGTTAGACATCTGGGTTCCCATTCCAATTCCACCACTTACTAGCTTTGTCATATTGGACGCATAACTTTTTTGCGCTTCTACTTCTTGATCTTTCAAGTGTCATCAGAAGATAATTAGACACCCACACAATAGCAATGGGAGATTTTAACACCCCACCGTCAACATGAAACAGATCAACGAGACAGAAAGTTGAAAAGGATATCCAGGAACTGAACTTAGCTCTGCACCAAGCAGACCGAATAGACATCTACATTAACTCTCCACCCCAAATCAACAGAATATACATTCTTCTCAGCACCACATCACACTTATTCCAAAACTGACCACATAGTTGGAAGGAAAGCACTCCTCCGCAAATGCAAAAGAACAGAAATTACAACCAACTGTCTCTCAGACCACAGGGCAGTCAAACTGGACCTCAGGATGAAGAAACTCACTCAAAACCGCTCAACTACACGGAAACGGAGCAATCTGCTCCTGAGTGACTACTGGGTACATAGCGAAATGAAGACAGAATAAAGATGTTCTTTGAAACCAATGAGAACAAAGACACAACATACCAGAATCTCTGGGATACATTGAAAGCAGTGTGTAGAGGGAAACGTAGCATTAAATGCCCACAAGAGAAAGCAGGAAAGATCTAAAATGGACACCCTCACGTCCCAATTCAAAGAACCAGGGAAGCAAGAGCAAACACAATGCCTGAATCAGTCAGTCAACTTCCAACAGGGCTCCAAGAGAGATTGAACCACCATGCCTCTTTAAATCCACGTTTCTATTTGGAATCTTCAATGAGAGATGAGACACTAAGCAGCTAGTTTTGGTGGAATGGCTGATTTTGTCAATGTTTTCGGTGTGTGAGTGTGTGTGTGTGTGTATGTATAGATAACTAAATTAAACTGATAATCTGGATGCTTACATTTCCATTCATTTAATTTGTGTATGTGAGCCCACGCACACGTATATACACACACACTAACACTTCCAGAACACTGACTTAGTGAAGAACTGGATTTCCAGTGTGTCAGACAAATTTCAGAAAGCGCTGAAGAAGGGCATTTCTGATGGATTTCACCGTTCCTGGAATTTTATTTTCCTTTATAACTTAGAGTTCTTCTCTGGAGATTTAATAGATAAAAGTCTTTTGCAGTGTACGTTATTTCATTGTATTTTTATAATTTATTTAAATTGTCATTTTAAATTGACAAATAAAAATGATAGATATTTATGGTGTACAACATGATGTTTCATATATGTATACATTGTGGAATGACACAAAAATCAAGCTAATTAACACATTCGTTTCCTCACATACTGATTTTATGGTGATGAGAACATGTTTCAAATCTACTCTGATAGCACATTTCAAGTACACAGTACATAGTTACCCACTGTGGTTGCCGTGCTGTTCAACATATCTCTAGAACTATTCGTATCTGAAATTTTGTATCATTAGACTAACATCTCCCAATCCCTCCCCGGCCCCTGCCTCGGGTAAGCAGCGTTCTGCTCTCTACGACTCTGAGTTCCACTTTTTTACATTGCACATAGAAGTGAGATCGTGCAGTATTTGTATTTCTGTGTTTGCTTTTTAAAACTTTATGATGTATTGATGTATTTTTTCAGACAGTGTCGGAGTCTGTCACCAAGGCTGGAGTACAGTGACACAAACACGGCTCACCACGGCCTCCACCTCCCGGGGTCAAGAGATCCTCCCACTTCAGCCTCCTGAGTAGCTAGGACTACAGGCGTCCAACACCACACCTGGCTAATTTTTGTATTTTTTGTAGAGATGGTTGATCTCCAACTCCTGGGCTCAACTCTTCCTCCTCCCTTCTCCTCCCAAAGTCCTGGGATTACAGGCCTGAGCCACTGTGTCTGGCCTTTGCTTTATTTCACACAGTAGAACATCCTCTAGGCTCATTCATGTTGCTAATGATAAGATTTCTTTCTTTTTCAAGGCTGAATAGGATTCTATTGGATATATGTACCTATATAGATAGATAGATAGATAGATAGATAGACATTTATTATTATTGTTTTGGGGGGGATATGGTTTCGCTCGTGTTCCCCAGGCTGGAGTGCAGTGGCATGATTTCGGCTCACTACAACCTCTGCCTCCCAGGCTGAAGTGATTCTCCTGCCTCAGCTGAGATTAAAGGCATGTCCCATCATGTGCGGCCAATTTTGTGTTTCTAGGAGAGATGGGTTTTCACCATGTTGGCCAGGCTGGTCTCGAACTCCAACAATTCTACTTCAACTATTTATTGGATACAAATATTTATGTGTGAGAAACAAGATTTTCAAGAGTGAAAGATTTAAAAACGACTTAATTGTACATCAGTAAGAGGCTGGCTAACTAAATCAGAGTACGTTCATCCTTACAGAAGAATACTATGCAGCTAGAACAAAACCAAATGGAGGAAACTCTTCCAAATGGTAACTTGGAATGATGTTCAAGACTTATTGTAAAATAAGTTTACAGTAAGGTGTAAGGTACCTTATGGCAAAATTCTCTCAGAAATGTGTGTGTGTGGATTTCAAGTCATCCCAGTCCTAGAACATTGTGCTCTTTAGAGATGCCATACCTGTCTTTCCCTTTGTAATATCAAAGCAGTAATATCTTCTCTGGAGGCTTGTTGGGTGAATTGAATGGAAGAAAGTTAAGGAGGTACCAGAACCATTGCTGTTTCCCCTCCGTAGCCCTGCCACCCACTAAAGAAAGTTGGATGAGATTACTTAATGATTTCCCATTAAGTTGTATTTCCAAATATCATGATTACCATTTGAATGTAGTTGGTATGGAGCTTCGTGAGTGTGTGCTTCGTTTATTATGCATCACGTTCAGCTCCTTGTTATTTGCCTCCTAGTTATCATAGTAAAACTCTACTCCTCTACTCCGAGGAGCCCCTACCATCCGTATCGTCACTTTCCGGCCCAGCACTCTTCATGCTCGTTCGTTTAAAGCATTCTACATTGGACAAATGAATCTTGGAAGGCAAAAGCTACTGAATTTAGCGAGTTTGTGGAGGCGTTCCCACCGATCAGCCAGGTGGAGTTCCACACACCCGATGACTGCACAGCTCCTATAAGGCAGCAATATGCTGCAAACCCAGACGGCCACTCTTCTCACCCCTCGTCCCTTTGCTGTTCTGGATAATGAGGTCAATAGTCACCTAGGCAACTTGCAAAACTAACTGAAATGGAGAAAGGCCTTCCGGCTGGTGACTAGCCGAGGTCCACCTGGCCCCAATAAGCTGCTGAACAAGAAGGGCTGCCAGAAATTTCCCCCTAGGGAATTTGGTGGAGACGAAGACCTGCTCACTGGACAACGGTTCCTCCCAGGATACCCCCAAGCTGAAGAAGCGGGCTCTGAGCCACCCCCTTTCACCCTCCTTTTCCCCACCCTGGCCTGCTGAAGGTGCGCGTCAGGATGCGGACTACTGAGCCCTAAAGAAATAAGTCCTTCCACTTTGACCCCACGGAGGATTGCCTGTGCGGATCTTCAACGAGTCTACCAGTGTCTAGACACGGGAGCAGTTCTGTCTGGCACAGCAGCTCCCTCAAGGAAGACAAGAGTGAGGAGAAAGGAAACTCAAGTCTGACCATTCTGTCCTGGGAGACAAGAGGAGGATCTCATCTCTCATCTTTCCAAGCAAGGCAACGAGACTTTCTCTCATCTTTCCAAGCAAGGCAAGGAGACTTTTTCTCATGAGGAAACAAAAAGAAGTTGGAAGGAACGAAACCAGCCTGGAAGGTGAATTCCTAAGGATTGCCCATTGAAACTGACAAAATGGCCCTTGTTTGACGAGAGGAATGAGCAGAGCATTGATGTGGTCAAAAAGGACTCGAGTGAGACTTTCCCAGCATGTTTCTACCAAAGCTTTGTCTAAGTTTCGCAAAACACTCTCCTAATAAGCAGATGTTTGGCTCTTCAGAAAGTCAACATGCAAAATGCCTTGAGCGTCCCATAACACTGATGCCATGATGTTGCCTTTGGTCTGCCCTCCTTTTCCTTTGACTGGACCACTGCCATCTCTTGGTAGCCATCGCTTTGATGACGCTTTGTCTTCAGGATCATATTGGCAAAGCCATGTTCCAAATTCCGGTTACAATTTGTCAAACAGGTGCCCCAGGATCGTGATCCCTCCTGTTGAAAATTTCCACTGATAGCTCTCGTCGTCACTGCAGCTGATCTGGGCACAATGGTTTTCACAGCCACTGCAGGATTCATCTTCCACATCTTCTCATCTCTTCTTGAAACAAGCCATACCTCCGTAAAGAGTTGATTTCTTTGGGCTAGTGTCCTTAGAAGCTTTTCTTCAAACATCAATGATTTCTTCATTCTTCCACCCAAGCTTCACCGTCAATTGGATGTTTGCTCTTGCTGCAATTTTAGCGGAATTCAAGTTGCACTGATAGGAGGCCTTTTCAGTGGATGTCTCATCCTTCTTAGTGCCTCCAATGAGATCCAGTTCAGAAAGGTTGTAAGAAGTTAGTACATGTTTATTTTAGTGAAAACGAATTGAAATCCATGCATAGATTTCTCACCATGTACATTTTCTATGAACTTTCGGAAGACCCCCTGTACTGAATATTGCCCAAATCCTGGGAGAGAAGTGGATGCGGTCCACTTCCTGTCTTCAGTTTGCCCACAGTGGAGGAGTGCACAGAGCAGGGAAAGGCAGCCCCAGAGAGAGGCATGCCCTCCAGCATGCGGCAGACTGCTGGCCCAGTCCTGGCTCCATGGGTTGCTGTGTGGGCCCAGCAAGCTGACCAACCTCCCTGAACCTTAATTTAATCCTAGGTAGCCCAATTCCACTCGCTATTATAGGACTGCTGTGCAGGGACAGTCAATTAACTTAAGAAAAGGAACCTAGCTCCAAGGTTGGCAACCGGGAATTCCAGTTGATTCCATGGGCGGACCCCCTGAGGAATTCCCAAGCTGAAGTCTCGTGGAAGATGAGGTTCAGTGTGACTAGACTGAAGCACCAATCCAATGAAGGGGAAGTCCCACCCACTCTGCCCTGTGCCTGTATAAAGGTGAGGCGGGGCGGCCGCGCCACTCATTGAAGCCGCCAGTTGGGAGAGGAGCAGAGCCAGGCCGGTGCTCCCGAAGGCAGCAAGATGTTGCGAGCCACAGCTCCCTGCTGGTTCCCACCTGCATACCCAGAAGCTAAGAAGGTGGCCGAGGAGGCGGCCCACGAGGCAAGCCGCCATTTGGGAGAGGAGCAGAGCCAGGTCGGTGTTCCCGAAGGCAGCAAGATGTTGCGAGCCACAGCTCCCTGCTGGTTCCCACCTGCATGCCCAGAAGCCAAGAAGGTGGCCGAGGAGGCGGCCCTCGAGGCAAGCCGCCAGTTGGGAGAGGAGCAGAGCCAGGCCGGTGCTCCCGAAGGCAGCAAGATGTTGCGAGCCACAGCTCCCTGCTGGTTCCCACCTGCATACCCAGAAGCTAAGAAGGTGGCCGAGGAGGCGCCCCACGAGGCAAGCCGCCATTTGGGAGTGGAGCAGAGCCAGGTCGGTGTTCCCGAAGGCAGCAAGATGTTGCGAGCCACAGCTCCCTGCTGGTTCCCTCCTGCATACCCAGAAGCCAAGAAGGTGGCCGAGGAGGCGGCCCTCGAGGCTCCAGAATTCCCACTGCCCTCTCATCAGCCTGCCCAGAGCTTCGGGCTCTGCGTGCCCCAGATGCACAACCAGGCCTCAGCACTCGTGGACATCCGGGCGGAGCCCCAGAATAGGGGTCCGGCGGTGCCCCCAGCGTGGCCCAAGATGGCGACGGAGGCGTGGTACTTCCCCGCGCAGAGGGGGTCGGCCTGCTGCTTGCCAGCCGCCCCAAGGCTGACAGAGAGGCCCTGTGGAGTCCGCATCTCAGCCCCCAGGGAGAGGAAGAGGATCGCCCACTTTCCCAGCCCCTGCTTGGTCGCAGGTCGCACCGATGCCAAGAGAACCCGGGTGGCCGGCAGCAGCCAACGCTCCAATGGCTCCAGGGTCGGCACACAGCCACGGAAGACTGGTCGCAACAGACGGGGGAGGGCATGCAAGACCTCCACCACACTCAGCTCTAAGCGAATCGTCCGTCGTCCATCCTTACCGACTTGGAAGAAACCCATTATCCTCCGAAGGTCTCGCTGCCAAGTCCCCACCGTCATCCGCCGAGGCTATCTCCAACTGTTCACCAAAGAGTGTCTCAAGTTCTGCGCCTCCCAGCAGGAGGCCGAGGAGAAGGCGCTGAACGAGGAGAAGGTGGCCTACGACTGCAGCCCCAACAAGAACATGTACCTGAATGTGGTCCTGAACACCCTCAAGAGACTGAAGGGCCTGACCCCCAGCTCCATGCCGGGCCTCAGCAGGGCCGCCCTGTACAGCCGCCTCCAGGAGTTCCTGCTCACCCAGGACCAGCTCAAGGAGAACGGCTACCCCTTCCCGCTCCCCGAGCGGCCCGGAGGCGCCGTCCTCTTCACTGGCCAGGGGAAGGGGCCCGGCGACTCCTCCTGCAGGGTCTGCTGCCGTTGTGGCACCGACTACCTGGTGTCCTCCTCGGGCCGCTGTCTACGCGACCAGTTGTGTTATTATCACTGGGGGCGGGTCCGCTCCAGCCAAGTGGCTGGAGGCCGGGTTAGCCAGTACACCTGCTGTGCAGCTGCTCCTGGCTCAGTGGGCTGCCAGGTGGCGAAGCAGCACGTGCGGGACGGCCGCAAGGAGAGCCTCCATGGCTTCGTGAAGACCTTCAAGAAAGAGTTTTCCACAGACGCTTATCCAGGAATCTACGCCATGGACTGTGAGATGTGCTACACCACGCATGGCCTGGAGCTGACCCGCGTCACCGTGGTGGACGCCGACATGCAAGTGGTGTACGACACCTTCGTCAAGCCCGACAACGAGATCGTGGACTACAACACCAGGTTTTCCGGAGTGACCGAGGCCGACGTCGCCAAGACGAGCGTCACGTTGCCCGAAGTCCAAGCCATCCTGCTGAGCTTTTTCAGCGCCCAAACCATCCTCATCGGGCACAGCCTGGAGAGCGATCTGCTGGCCCTCAAGCTGATCCACAGCACCGTGGTGGACACGGCCGTGCTCTTCCCGCACTACCTGGGTTTCCCCTACAAGCGTTCCCTCAGGAATCTCGCGGCCGACTACCTGGGACAGATCATCCAGGACAGCCAGGACGGCCACAACTCCAGCGAGGACGCAAACGCCTGCCTGCAGCTGGCGATGTGGAAGGTTCGACAGCGCGCCCAGATCCAGCCACGCCACCGGTCCGCCTCTCCCGCCGCCCTGGCCTGTCCTGAGCCCCAGGCCTCTTCCCAAACTGACATCGATCCCGAGAGCTAGCCCTGTCCACCTCGCCGCAAAGCGAAAGAAACTGGAGCAGCCGGCGGCAGGAGAGGGCCAAAAGCCAAGACTAACCCCGACCCCGGACTCCCAGTCCCCCGGAGTCCCTGCCGCGGGCCGTCATCCCTGTCCCCATCCCTCTGCCCCTCCCAGACCTCTGTCCTTCCACCAATGGGCTCCCCGAGGCCCCAGCCGCCACTCCCAGTCCCCGGAGACCCTGCCGCCGCCCCT
This sequence comes from Pongo pygmaeus, assembly GCF_028885625.2. Lineage (NCBI taxonomy): Eukaryota > Metazoa > Chordata > Mammalia > Primates > Hominidae > Pongo > Pongo pygmaeus. The sequence goes on from NC_072380.2 coordinate 55,751,046, forward strand.
GGCGCCTATGCCCATCCCTCTGCCCCTCCCAGACCTCTGGCCTTCCACCACTAGCCTCCCCCAGCCCACCTGGACTTCCCCGGCCTCTGACAACAAGGCCAGCCCCCAGGCCCACCAGCCTCCTGATCGTCTTCGTTCTTGGGCCTCTTCCCCTTCTGTGGGGCTGTCTGAACCTCCCCTCCCCCACCCGATTTTTCCCCCGCCCCCGGGGCAGGCGCAGAATAAATGTCTGTATGAAGTTAAAAATTAAAAATAAAAAAAAAGCTAAAAACCACTGAAAGTCCTTTGCTTTTGAATGTGCGCTTACCTGGTTTTCTCTAGAGGCACCACTGTGAGGTGGCTCAAGCCCTTAGGCTCTGGAGTTAGACATCTGGGTTCCCATTCCAATTCCACCACTTACTAGCTTTGTCATATTGGACGCATAACTTTTTTGCGCTTCTACTTCTTGATCTTTCAAGTGTCATCAGAAGATAATTAGACACCCACACAATAGCAATGGGAGATTTTAACACCCCACCGTCAACATGAAACAGATCAACGAGACAGAAAGTTGAAAAGGATATCCAGGAACTGAACTTAGCTCTGCACCAAGCAGACCGAATAGACATCTACATTAACTCTCCACCCCAAATCAACAGAATATACATTCTTCTCAGCACCACATCACACTTATTCCAAAACTGACCACATAGTTGGAAGGAAAGCACTCCTCCGCAAATGCAAAAGAACAGAAATTACAACCAACTGTCTCTCAGACCACAGGGCAGTCAAACTGGACCTCAGGATGAAGAAACTCACTCAAAACCGCTCAACTACACGGAAACGGAGCAATCTGCTCCTGAGTGACTACTGGGTACATAGCGAAATGAAGACAGAATAAAGATGTTCTTTGAAACCAATGAGAACAAAGACACAACATACCAGAATCTCTGGGATACATTGAAAGCAGTGTGTAGAGGGAAACGTAGCATTAAATGCCCACAAGAGAAAGCAGGAAAGATCTAAAATGGACACCCTCACGTCCCAATTCAAAGAACCAGGGAAGCAAGAGCAAACACAATGCCTGAATCAGTCAGTCAACTTCCAACAGGGCTCCAAGAGAGATTGAACCACCATGCCTCTTTAAATCCACGTTTCTATTTGGAATCTTCAATGAGAGATGAGACACTAAGCAGCTAGTTTTGGTGGAATGGCTGATTTTGTCAATGTTTTCGGTGTGTGAGTGTGTGTGTGTGTGTATGTATAGATAACTAAATTAAACTGATAATCTGGATGCTTACATTTCCATTCATTTAATTTGTGTATGTGAGCCCACGCACACGTATATACACACACACTAACACTTCCAGAACACTGACTTAGTGAAGAACTGGATTTCCAGTGTGTCAGACAAATTTCAGAAAGCGCTGAAGAAGGGCATTTCTGATGGATTTCACCGTTCCTGGAATTTTATTTTCCTTTATAACTTAGAGTTCTTCTCTGGAGATTTAATAGATAAAAGTCTTTTGCAGTGTACGTTATTTCATTGTATTTTTATAATTTATTTAAATTGTCATTTTAAATTGACAAATAAAAATGATAGATATTTATGGTGTACAACATGATGTTTCATATATGTATACATTGTGGAATGACACAAAAATCAAGCTAATTAACACATTCGTTTCCTCACATACTGATTTTATGGTGATGAGAACATGTTTCAAATCTACTCTGATAGCACATTTCAAGTACACAGTACATAGTTACCCACTGTGGTTGCCGTGCTGTTCAACATATCTCTAGAACTATTCGTATCTGAAATTTTGTATCATTAGACTAACATCTCCCAATCCCTCCCCGGCCCCTGCCTCGGGTAAGCAGCGTTCTGCTCTCTACGACTCTGAGTTCCACTTTTTTACATTGCACATAGAAGTGAGATCGTGCAGTATTTGTATTTCTGTGTTTGCTTTTTAAAACTTTATGATGTATTGATGTATTTTTTCAGACAGTGTCGGAGTCTGTCACCAAGGCTGGAGTACAGTGACACAAACACGGCTCACCACGGCCTCCACCTCCCGGGGTCAAGAGATCCTCCCACTTCAGCCTCCTGAGTAGCTAGGACTACAGGCGTCCAACACCACACCTGGCTAATTTTTGTATTTTTTGTAGAGATGGTTGATCTCCAACTCCTGGGCTCAACTCTTCCTCCTCCCTTCTCCTCCCAAAGTCCTGGGATTACAGGCCTGAGCCACTGTGTCTGGCCTTTGCTTTATTTCACACAGTAGAACATCCTCTAGGCTCATTCATGTTGCTAATGATAAGATTTCTTTCTTTTTCAAGGCTGAATAGGATTCTATTGGATATATGTACCTATATAGATAGATAGATAGATAGATAGATAGACATTTATTATTATTGTTTTGGGGGGGATATGGTTTCGCTCGTGTTCCCCAGGCTGGAGTGCAGTGGCATGATTTCGGCTCACTACAACCTCTGCCTCCCAGGCTGAAGTGATTCTCCTGCCTCAGCTGAGATTAAAGGCATGTCCCATCATGTGCGGCCAATTTTGTGTTTCTAGGAGAGATGGGTTTTCACCATGTTGGCCAGGCTGGTCTCGAACTCCAACAATTCTACTTCAACTATTTATTGGATACAAATATTTATGTGTGAGAAACAAGATTTTCAAGAGTGAAAGATTTAAAAACGACTTAATTGTACATCAGTAAGAGGCTGGCTAACTAAATCAGAGTACGTTCATCCTTACAGAAGAATACTATGCAGCTAGAACAAAACCAAATGGAGGAAACTCTTCCAAATGGTAACTTGGAATGATGTTCAAGACTTATTGTAAAATAAGTTTACAGTAAGGTGTAAGGTACCTTATGGCAAAATTCTCTCAGAAATGTGTGTGTGTGGATTTCAAGTCATCCCAGTCCTAGAACATTGTGCTCTTTAGAGATGCCATACCTGTCTTTCCCTTTGTAATATCAAAGCAGTAATATCTTCTCTGGAGGCTTGTTGGGTGAATTGAATGGAAGAAAGTTAAGGAGGTACCAGAACCATTGCTGTTTCCCCTCCGTAGCCCTGCCACCCACTAAAGAAAGTTGGATGAGATTACTTAATGATTTCCCATTAAGTTGTATTTCCAAATATCATGATTACCATTTGAATGTAGTTGGTATGGAGCTTCGTGAGTGTGTGCTTCGTTTATTATGCATCACGTTCAGCTCCTTGTTATTTGCCTCCTAGTTATCATAGTAAAACTCTACTCCTCTACTCCGAGGAGCCCCTACCATCCGTATCGTCACTTTCCGGCCCAGCACTCTTCATGCTCGTTCGTTTAAAGCATTCTACATTGGACAAATGAATCTTGGAAGGCAAAAGCTACTGAATTTAGCGAGTTTGTGGAGGCGTTCCCACCGATCAGCCAGGTGGAGTTCCACACACCCGATGACTGCACAGCTCCTATAAGGCAGCAATATGCTGCAAACCCAGACGGCCACTCTTCTCACCCCTCGTCCCTTTGCTGTTCTGGATAATGAGGTCAATAGTCACCTAGGCAACTTGCAAAACTAACTGAAATGGAGAAAGGCCTTCCGGCTGGTGACTAGCCGAGGTCCACCTGGCCCCAATAAGCTGCTGAACAAGAAGGGCTGCCAGAAATTTCCCCCTAGGGAATTTGGTGGAGACGAAGACCTGCTCACTGGACAACGGTTCCTCCCAGGATACCCCCAAGCTGAAGAAGCGGGCTCTGAGCCACCCCCTTTCACCCTCCTTTTCCCCACCCTGGCCTGCTGAAGGTGCGCGTCAGGATGCGGACTACTGAGCCCTAAAGAAATAAGTCCTTCCACTTTGACCCCACGGAGGATTGCCTGTGCGGATCTTCAACGAGTCTACCAGTGTCTAGACACGGGAGCAGTTCTGTCTGGCACAGCAGCTCCCTCAAGGAAGACAAGAGTGAGGAGAAAGGAAACTCAAGTCTGACCATTCTGTCCTGGGAGACAAGAGGAGGATCTCATCTCTCATCTTTCCAAGCAAGGCAACGAGACTTTCTCTCATCTTTCCAAGCAAGGCAAGGAGACTTTTTCTCATGAGGAAACAAAAAGAAGTTGGAAGGAACGAAACCAGCCTGGAAGGTGAATTCCTAAGGATTGCCCATTGAAACTGACAAAATGGCCCTTGTTTGACGAGAGGAATGAGCAGAGCATTGATGTGGTCAAAAAGGACTCGAGTGAGACTTTCCCAGCATGTTTCTACCAAAGCTTTGTCTAAGTTTCGCAAAACACTCTCCTAATAAGCAGATGTTTGGCTCTTCAGAAAGTCAACATGCAAAATGCCTTGAGCGTCCCATAACACTGATGCCATGATGTTGCCTTTGGTCTGCCCTCCTTTTCCTTTGACTGGACCACTGCCATCTCTTGGTAGCCATCGCTTTGATGACGCTTTGTCTTCAGGATCATATTGGCAAAGCCATGTTCCAAATTCCGGTTACAATTTGTCAAACAGGTGCCCCAGGATCGTGATCCCTCCTGTTGAAAATTTCCACTGATAGCTCTCGTCGTCACTGCAGCTGATCTGGGCACAATGGTTTTCACAGCCACTGCAGGATTCATCTTCCACATCTTCTCATCTCTTCTTGAAACAAGCCATACCTCCGTAAAGAGTTGATTTCTTTGGGCTAGTGTCCTTAGAAGCTTTTCTTCAAACATCAATGATTTCTTCATTCTTCCACCCAAGCTTCACCGTCAATTGGATGTTTGCTCTTGCTGCAATTTTAGCGGAATTCAAGTTGCACTGATAGGAGGCCTTTTCAGTGGATGTCTCATCCTTCTTAGTGCCTCCAATGAGATCCAGTTCAGAAAGGTTGTAAGAAGTTAGTACATGTTTATTTTAGTGAAAACGAATTGAAATCCATGCATAGATTTCTCACCATGTACATTTTCTATGAACTTTCGGAAGACCCCCTGTACTGAATATTGCCCAAATCCTGGGAGAGAAGTGGATGCGGTCCACTTCCTGTCTTCAGTTTGCCCACAGTGGAGGAGTGCACAGAGCAGGGAAAGGCAGCCCCAGAGAGAGGCATGCCCTCCAGCATGCGGCAGACTGCTGGCCCAGTCCTGGCTCCATGGGTTGCTGTGTGGGCCCAGCAAGCTGACCAACCTCCCTGAACCTTAATTTAATCCTAGGTAGCCCAATTCCACTCGCTATTATAGGACTGCTGTGCAGGGACAGTCAATTAACTTAAGAAAAGGAACCTAGCTCCAAGGTTGGCAACCGGGAATTCCAGTTGATTCCATGGGCGGACCCCCTGAGGAATTCCCAAGCTGAAGTCTCGTGGAAGATGAGGTTCAGTGTGACTAGACTGAAGCACCAATCCAATGAAGGGGAAGTCCCACCCACTCTGCCCTGTGCCTGTATAAAGGTGAGGCGGGGCGGCCGCGCCACTCATTGAAGCCGCCAGTTGGGAGAGGAGCAGAGCCAGGCCGGTGCTCCCGAAGGCAGCAAGATGTTGCGAGCCACAGCTCCCTGCTGGTTCCCACCTGCATACCCAGAAGCTAAGAAGGTGGCCGAGGAGGCGGCCCACGAGGCAAGCCGCCATTTGGGAGAGGAGCAGAGCCAGGTCGGTGTTCCCGAAGGCAGCAAGATGTTGCGAGCCACAGCTCCCTGCTGGTTCCCACCTGCATGCCCAGAAGCCAAGAAGGTGGCCGAGGAGGCGGCCCTCGAGGCAAGCCGCCAGTTGGGAGAGGAGCAGAGCCAGGCCGGTGCTCCCGAAGGCAGCAAGATGTTGCGAGCCACAGCTCCCTGCTGGTTCCCACCTGCATACCCAGAAGCTAAGAAGGTGGCCGAGGAGGCGCCCCACGAGGCAAGCCGCCATTTGGGAGTGGAGCAGAGCCAGGTCGGTGTTCCCGAAGGCAGCAAGATGTTGCGAGCCACAGCTCCCTGCTGGTTCCCTCCTGCATACCCAGAAGCCAAGAAGGTGGCCGAGGAGGCGGCCCTCGAGGCTCCAGAATTCCCACTGCCCTCTCATCAGCCTGCCCAGAGCTTCGGGCTCTGCGTGCCCCAGATGCACAACCAGGCCTCAGCACTCGTGGACATCCGGGCGGAGCCCCAGAATAGGGGTCCGGCGGTGCCCCCAGCGTGGCCCAAGATGGCGACGGAGGCGTGGTACTTCCCCGCGCAGAGGGGGTCGGCCTGCTGCTTGCCAGCCGCCCCAAGGCTGACAGAGAGGCCCTGTGGAGTCCGCATCTCAGCCCCCAGGGAGAGGAAGAGGATCGCCCACTTTCCCAGCCCCTGCTTGGTCGCAGGTCGCACCGATGCCAAGAGAACCCGGGTGGCCGGCAGCAGCCAACGCTCCAATGGCTCCAGGGTCGGCACACAGCCACGGAAGACTGGTCGCAACAGACGGGGGAGGGCATGCAAGACCTCCACCACACTCAGCTCTAAGCGAATCGTCCGTCGTCCATCCTTACCGACTTGGAAGAAACCCATTATCCTCCGAAGGTCTCGCTGCCAAGTCCCCACCGTCATCCGCCGAGGCTATCTCCAACTGTTCACCAAAGAGTGTCTCAAGTTCTGCGCCTCCCAGCAGGAGGCCGAGGAGAAGGCGCTGAACGAGGAGAAGGTGGCCTACGACTGCAGCCCCAACAAGAACATGTACCTGAATGTGGTCCTGAACACCCTCAAGAGACTGAAGGGCCTGACCCCCAGCTCCATGCCGGGCCTCAGCAGGGCCGCCCTGTACAGCCGCCTCCAGGAGTTCCTGCTCACCCAGGACCAGCTCAAGGAGAACGGCTACCCCTTCCCGCTCCCCGAGCGGCCCGGAGGCGCCGTCCTCTTCACTGGCCAGGGGAAGGGGCCCGGCGACTCCTCCTGCAGGGTCTGCTGCCGTTGTGGCACCGACTACCTGGTGTCCTCCTCGGGCCGCTGTCTACGCGACCAGTTGTGTTATTATCACTGGGGGCGGGTCCGCTCCAGCCAAGTGGCTGGAGGCCGGGTTAGCCAGTACACCTGCTGTGCAGCTGCTCCTGGCTCAGTGGGCTGCCAGGTGGCGAAGCAGCACGTGCGGGACGGCCGCAAGGAGAGCCTCCATGGCTTCGTGAAGACCTTCAAGAAAGAGTTTTCCACAGACGCTTATCCAGGAATCTACGCCATGGACTGTGAGATGTGCTACACCACGCATGGCCTGGAGCTGACCCGCGTCACCGTGGTGGACGCCGACATGCAAGTGGTGTACGACACCTTCGTCAAGCCCGACAACGAGATCGTGGACTACAACACCAGGTTTTCCGGAGTGACCGAGGCCGACGTCGCCAAGACGAGCGTCACGTTGCCCGAAGTCCAAGCCATCCTGCTGAGCTTTTTCAGCGCCCAAACCATCCTCATCGGGCACAGCCTGGAGAGCGATCTGCTGGCCCTCAAGCTGATCCACAGCACCGTGGTGGACACGGCCGTGCTCTTCCCGCACTACCTGGGTTTCCCCTACAAGCGTTCCCTCAGGAATCTCGCGGCCGACTACCTGGGACAGATCATCCAGGACAGCCAGGACGGCCACAACTCCAGCGAGGACGCAAACGCCTGCCTGCAGCTGGCGATGTGGAAGGTTCGACAGCGCGCCCAGATCCAGCCACGCCACCGGTCCGCCTCTCCCGCCGCCCTGGCCTGTCCTGAGCCCCAGGCCTCTTCCCAAACTGACATCGATCCCGAGAGCTAGCCCTGTCCACCTCGCCGCAAAGCGAAAGAAACTGGAGCAGCCGGCGGCAGGAGAGGGCCAAAAGCCAAGACTAACCCCGACCCCGGACTCCCAGTCCCCCGGAGTCCCTGCCGCGGGCCGTCATCCCTGTCCCCATCCCTCTGCCCCTCCCAGACCTCTGTCCTTCCACCAATGGGCTCCCCGAGGCCCCAGCCGCCACTCCCAGTCCCCGGAGACCCTGCCGCCGCCCCTGGCGCCTATGCCCATCCCTCTGCCCCTCCCAGACCTCTGGCCTTCCACCACTAGCCTCCCCCAGCCCACCTGGACTTCCCCGGCCTCTGACATCAAGGCCAGCCCCCAGGCCCACCAGCCTCCTGATCGTCTTCGTTCTTGGGCCTCTTCCCCTTCTGTGGGGCTGTCTGAACCTCCCCTCCCCCACCCGATTTTTCCCCCGCCCCCGGGGCAGGCGCAGAATAAATGTCTGTATGAAGTTAAAAATTAAAAATAAAAAAAAAGCTAAAAACCACTCAAAGTCCTTTGCTTTTGAATGTGCGCTTACCTGGTTTTCTCTAGAGGCACCACTGTGAGGTGGCTCAAGCCCTTAGGCTCTGGAGTTAGACATCTGGGTTCCCATTCCAATTCCACCACTTACTAGCTTTGTCATATTGGACGCATAACTTTTTTGCGCTTCTACTTCTTGATCTTTCAAGTGTCATCAGAAGATAATTAGACACCCACACAATAGCAATGGGAGATTTTAACACCCCACCGTCAACATGAAACAGATCAACGAGACAGAAAGTTGAAAAGGATATCCAGGAACTGAACTTAGCTCTGCACCAAGCAGACCGAATAGACATCTACATTAACTCTCCACCCCAAATCAACAGAATATACATTCTTCTCAGCACCACATCACACTTATTCCAAAACTGACCACATAGTTGGAAGGAAAGCACTCCTCCGCAAATGCAAAAGAACAGAAATTACAACCAACTGTCTCTCAGACCACAGGGCAGTCAAACTGGACCTCAGGATGAAGAAACTCACTCAAAACCGCTCAACTACACGGAAACGGAGCAATCTGCTCCTGAGTGACTACTGGGTACATAGCGAAATGAAGACAGAATAAAGATGTTCTTTGAAACCAATGAGAACAAAGACACAACATACCAGAATCTCTGGGATACATTGAAAGCAGTGTGTAGAGGGAAACGTAGCATTAAATGCCCACAAGAGAAAGCAGGAAAGATCTAAAATGGACACCCTCACGTCCCAATTCAAAGAACCAGGGAAGCAAGAGCAAACACAATGCCTGAATCAGTCAGTCAACTTCCAACAGGGCTCCAAGAGAGATTGAACCACCATGCCTCTTTAAATCCACGTTTCTATTTGGAATCTTCAATGAGAGATGAGACACTAAGCAGCTAGTTTTGGTGGAATGGCTGATTTTGTCAATGTTTTCGGTGTGTGAGTGTGTGTGTGTGTGTATGTATAGATAACTAAATTAAACTGATAATCTGGATGCTTACATTTCCATTCATTTAATTTGTGTATGTGAGCCCACGCACACGTATATACACACACACTAACACTTCCAGAACACTGACTTAGTCAAGAACTGGATTTCCAGTGTGTCAGACAAATTTCAGAAAGCGCTGAAGAAGGGCATTTCTGATGGATTTCACCGTTCCTGGAATTTTATTTTCCTTTATAACTTAGAGTTCTTCTCTGGAGATTTAATAGATAAAAGTCTTTTGCAGTGTACGTTATTTCATTGTATTTTTATAATTTATTTAAATTGTCATTTTAAATTGACAAATAAAAATGATAGATATTTATGGTGTACAACATGATGTTTCATATATGTATACATTGTGGAATGACACAAAAATCAAGCTAATTAACACATTCGTTTCCTCACATACTGATTTTATGGTGATGAGAACATGTTTCAAATCTACTCTGATAGCACATTTCAAGTACACAGTACATAGTTACCCACTGTGGTTGCCGTGCTGTTCAACATATCTCTAGAACTATTCGTATCTGAAATTTTGTATCATTAGACTAACATCTCCCAATCCCTCCCCGGCCCCTGCCTCGGGTAAGCAGCGTTCTGCTCTCTACGACTCTGAGTTCCACTTTTTTACATTGCACATAGAAGTGAGATCGTGCAGTATTTGTATTTCTGTGTTTGCTTTTTAAAACTTTATGATGTATTGATGTATTTTTTCAGACAGTGTCGGAGTCTGTCACCAAGGCTGGAGTACAGTGACACAAACACGGCTCACCACGGCCTCCACCTCCCGGGGTCAAGAGATCCTCCCACTTCAGCCTCCTGAGTAGCTAGGACTACAGGCGTCCAACACCACACCTGGCTAATTTTTGTATTTTTTGTAGAGATGGTTGATCTCCAACTCCTGGGCTCAACTCTTCCTCCTCCCTTCTCCTCCCAAAGTCCTGGGATTACAGGCCTGAGCCACTGTGTCTGGCCTTTGCTTTATTTCACACAGTAGAACATCCTCTAGGCTCATTCATGTTGCTAATGATAAGATTTCTTTCTTTTTCAAGGCTGAATAGGATTCTATTGGATATATGTACCTATATAGATAGATAGATAGATAGATAGATAGACATTTATTATTATTGTTTTGGGGGGGATATGGTTTCGCTCGTGTTCCCCAGGCTGGAGTGCAGTGGCATGATTTCGGCTCACTACAACCTCTGCCTCCCAGGCTGAAGTGATTCTCCTGCCTCAGCTGAGATTAAAGGCATGTCCCATCATGTGCGGCCAATTTTGTGTTTCTAGGAGAGATGGGTTTTCACCATGTTGGCCAGGCTGGTCTCGAACTCCAACAATTCTACTTCAACTATTTATTGGATACAAATATTTATGTGTGAGAAACAAGATTTTCAAGAGTGAAAGATTTAAAAACGACTTAATTGTACATCAGTAAGAGGCTGGCTAACTAAATCAGAGTACGTTCATCCTTACAGAAGAATACTATGCAGCTAGAACAAAACCAAATGGAGGAAACTCTTCCAAATGGTAACTTGGAATGATGTTCAAGACTTATTGTAAAATAAGTTTACAGTAAGGTGTAAGGTACCTTATGGCAAAATTCTCTCAGAAATGTGTGTGTGTGGATTTCAAGTCATCCCAGTCCTAGAACATTGTGCTCTTTAGAGATGCCATACCTGTCTTTCCCTTTGTAATATCAAAGCAGTAATATCTTCTCTGGAGGCTTGTTGGGTGAATTGAATGGAAGAAAGTTAAGGAGGTACCAGAACCATTGCTGTTTCCCCTCCGTAGCCCTGCCACCCACTAAAGAAAGTTGGATGAGATTACTTAATGATTTCCCATTAAGTTGTATTTCCAAATATCATGATTACCATTTGAATGTAGTTGGTATGGAGCTTCGTGAGTGTGTGCTTCGTTTATTATGCATCACGTTCAGCTCCTTGTTATTTGCCTCCTAGTTATCATAGTAAAACTCTACTCCTCTACTCCGAGGAGCCCCTACCATCCGTATCGTCACTTTCCGGCCCAGCACTCTTCATGCTCGTTCGTTTAAAGCATTCTACATTGGACAAATGAATCTTGGAAGGCAAAAGCTACTGAATTTAGCGAGTTTGTGGAGGCGTTCCCACCGATCAGCCAGGTGGAGTTCCACACACCCGATGACTGCACAGCTCCTATAAGGCAGCAATATGCTGCAAACCCAGACGGCCACTCTTCTCACCCCTCGTCCCTTTGCTGTTCTGGATAATGAGGTCAATAGTCACCTAGGCAACTTGCAAAACTAACTGAAATGGAGAAAGGCCTTCCGGCTGGTGACTAGCCGAGGTCCACCTGGCCCCAATAAGCTGCTGAACAAGAAGGGCTGCCAGAAATTTCCCCCTAGGGAATTTGGTGGAGACGAAGACCTGCTCACTGGACAACGGTTCCTCCCAGGATACCCCCAAGCTGAAGAAGCGGGCTCTGAGCCACCCCCTTTCACCCTCCTTTTCCCCACCCTGGCCTGCTGAAGGTGCGCGTCAGGATGCGGACTACTGAGCCCTAAAGAAATAAGTCCTTCCACTTTGACCCCACGGAGGATTGCCTGTGCGGATCTTCAACGAGTCTACCAGTGTCTAGACACGGGAGCAGTTCTGTCTGGCACAGCAGCTCCCTCAAGGAAGACAAGAGTGAGGAGAAAGGAAACTCAAGTCTGACCATTCTGTCCTGGGAGACAAGAGGAGGATCTCATCTCTCATCTTTCCAAGCAAGGCAACGAGACTTTCTCTCATCTTTCCAAGCAAGGCAAGGAGACTTTTTCTCATGAGGAAACAAAAAGAAGTTGGAAGGAACGAAACCAGCCTGGAAGGTGAATTCCTAAGGATTGCCCATTGAAACTGACAAAATGGCCCTTGTTTGACGAGAGGAATGAGCAGAGCATTGATGTGGTCAAAAAGGACTCGAGTGAGACTTTCCCAGCATGTTTCTACCAAAGCTTTGTCTAAGTTTCGCAAAACACTCTCCTAATAAGCAGATGTTTGGCTCTTCAGAAAGTCAACATGCAAAATGCCTTGAGCGTCCCATAACACTGATGCCATGATGTTGCCTTTGGTCTGCCCTCCTTTTCCTTTGACTGGACCACTGCCATCTCTTGGTAGCCATCGCTTTGATGACGCTTTGTCTTCAGGATCATATTGGCAAAGCCATGTTCCAAATTCCGGTTACAATTTGTCAAACAGGTGCCCCAGGATCGTGATCCCTCCTGTTGAAAATTTCCACTGATAGCTCTCGTCGTCACTGCAGCTGATCTGGGCACAATGGTTTTCACAGCCACTGCAGGATTCATCTTCCACATCTTCTCATCTCTTCTTGAAACAAGCCATACCTCCGTAAAGAGTTGATTTCTTTGGGCTAGTGTCCTTAGAAGCTTTTCTTCAAACATCAATGATTTCTTCATTCTTCCACCCAAGCTTCACCGTCAATTGGATGTTTGCTCTTGCTGCAATTTTAGCGGAATTCAAGTTGCACTGATAGGAGGCCTTTTCAGTGGATGTCTCATCCTTCTTAGTGCCTCCAATGAGATCCAGTTCAGAAAGGTTGTAAGAAGTTAGTACATGTTTATTTTAGTGAAAACGAATTGAAATCCATGCATAGATTTCTCACCATGTACATTTTCTATGAACTTTCGGAAGACCCCCTGTACTGAATATTGCCCAAATCCTGGGAGAGAAGTGGATGCGGTCCACTTCCTGTCTTCAGTTTGCCCACAGTGGAGGAGTGCACAGAGCAGGGAAAGGCAGCCCCAGAGAGAGGCATGCCCTCCAGCATGCGGCAGACTGCTGGCCCAGTCCTGGCTCCATGGGTTGCTGTGTGGGCCCAGCAAGCTGACCAACCTCCCTGAACCTTAATTTAATCCTAGGTAGCCCAATTCCACTCGCTATTATAGGACTGCTGTGCAGGGACAGTCAATTAACTTAAGAAAAGGAACCTAGCTCCAAGGTTGGCAACCGGGAATTCCAGTTGATTCCATGGGCGGACCCCCTGAGGAATTCCCAAGCTGAAGTCTCGTGGAAGATGAGGTTCAGTGTGACTAGACTGAAGCACCAATCCAATGAAGGGGAAGTCCCACCCACTCTGCCCTGTGCCTGTATAAAGGTGAGGCGGGGCGGCCGCGCCACTCATTGAAGCCGCCAGTTGGGAGAGGAGCAGAGCCAGGCCGGTGCTCCCGAAGGCAGCAAGATGTTGCGAGCCACAGCTCCCTGCTGGTTCCCACCTGCATACCCAGAAGCTAAGAAGGTGGCCGAGGAGGCGGCCCACGAGGCAAGCCGCCATTTGGGAGAGGAGCAGAGCCAGGTCGGTGTTCCCGAAGGCAGCAAGATGTTGCGAGCCACAGCTCCCTGCTGGTTCCCACCTGCATGCCCAGAAGCCAAGAAGGTGGCCGAGGAGGCGGCCCTCGAGGCAAGCCGCCAGTTGGGAGAGGAGCAGAGCCAGGCCGGTGCTCCCGAAGGCAGCAAGATGTTGCGAGCCACAGCTCCCTGCTGGTTCCCACCTGCATACCCAGAAGCTAAGAAGGTGGCCGAGGAGGCGCCCCACGAGGCAAGCCGCCATTTGGGAGTGGAGCAGAGCCAGGTCGGTGTTCCCGAAGGCAGCAAGATGTTGCGAGCCACAGCTCCCTGCTGGTTCCCTCCTGCATACCCAGAAGCCAAGAAGGTGGCCGAGGAGGCGGCCCTCGAGGCTCCAGAATTCCCACTGCCCTCTCATCAGCCTGCCCAGAGCTTCGGGCTCTGCGTGCCCCAGATGCACAACCAGGCCTCAGCACTCGTGGACATCCGGGCGGAGCCCCAGAATAGGGGTCCGGCGGTGCCCCCAGCGTGGCCCAAGATGGCGACAGAGGCGTGGTACTTCCCCGCGCAGAGGGGGTCGGCCTGCTGCTTGCCAGCCGCCCCAAGGCTGACAGAGAGGCCCTGTGGAGTCCGCATCTCAGCCCCCAGGGAGAGGAAGAGGATCGCCCACTTTCCCAGCCCCTGCTTGGTCGCAGGTCGCACCGATGCCAAGAGAACCCGGGTGGCCGGCAGCAGCCAACGCTCCAATGGCTCCAGGGTCGGCACACAGCCACGGAAGACTGGTCGCAACAGACGGGGGAGGGCATGCAAGACCTCCACCACACTCAGCTCTAAGCGAATCGTCCGTCGTCCATCCTTACCGACTTGGAAGAAACCCATTATCCTCCGAAGGTCTCGCTGCCAAGTCCCCACCGTCATCCGCCGAGGCTATCTCCAACTGTTCACCAAAGAGTGTCTCAAGTTCTGCGCCTCCCAGCAGGAGGCCGAGGAGAAGGCGCTGAACGAGGAGAAGGTGGCCTACGACTGCAGCCCCAACAAGAACATGTACCTGAATGTGGTCCTGAACACCCTCAAGAGACTGAAGGGCCTGACCCCCAGCTCCATGCCGGGCCTCAGCAGGGCCGCCCTGTACAGCCGCCTCCAGGAGTTCCTGCTCACCCAGGACCAGCTCAAGGAGAACGGCTACCCCTTCCCGCTCCCCGAGCGGCCCGGAGGCGCCGTCCTCTTCACTGGCCAGGGGAAGGGGCCCGGCGACTCCTCCTGCAGGGTCTGCTGCCGTTGTGGCACCGACTACCTGGTGTCCTCCTCGGGCCGCTGTCTACGCGACCAGTTGTGTTATTATCACTGGGGGCGGGTCCGCTCCAGCCAAGTGGCTGGAGGCCGGGTTAGCCAGTACACCTGCTGTGCAGCTGCTCCTGGCTCAGTGGGCTGCCAGGTGGCGAAGCAGCACGTGCGGGACGGCCGCAAGGAGAGCCTCCATGGCTTCGTGAAGACCTTCAAGAAAGAGTTTTCCACAGACGCTTATCCAGGAATCTACGCCATGGACTGTGAGATGTGCTACACCACGCATGGCCTGGAGCTGACCCGCGTCACCGTGGTGGACGCCGACATGCAAGTGGTGTACGACACCTTCGTCAAGCCCGACAACGAGATCGTGGACTACAACACCAGGTTTTCCGGAGTGACCGAGGCCGACGTCGCCAAGACGAGCGTCACGTTGCCCGAAGTCCAAGCCATCCTGCTGAGCTTTTTCAGCGCCCAAACCATCCTCATCGGGCACAGCCTGGAGAGCGATCTGCTGGCCCTCAAGCTGATCCACAGCACCGTGGTGGACACGGCCGTGCTCTTCCCGCACTACCTGGGTTTCCCCTACAAGCGTTCCCTCAGGAATCTCGCGGCCGACTACCTGGGACAGATCATCCAGGACAGCCAGGACGGCCACAACTCCAGCGAGGACGCAAACGCCTGCCTGCAGCTGGCGATGTGGAAGGTTCGACAGCGCGCCCAGATCCAGCCACGCCACCGGTCCGCCTCTCCCGCCGCCCTGGCCTGTCCTGAGCCCCAGGCCTCTTCCCAAACTGACATCGATCCCGAGAGCTAGCCCTGTCCACCTCGCCGCAAAGCGAAAGAAACTGGAGCAGCCGGCGGCAGGAGAGGGCCAAAAGCCAAGACTAACCCCGACCCCGGACTCCCAGTCCCCCGGAGTCCCTGCCGCGGGCCGTCATCCCTGTCCCCATCCCTCTGCCCCTCCCAGACCTCTGTCCTTCCACCAATGGGCTCCCCGAGGCCCCAGCCGCCACTCCCAGTCCCCGGAGACCCTGCCGCCGCCCCTGGCGCCTATGCCCATCCCTCTGCCCCTCCCAGACCTCTGGCCTTCCACCACTAGCCTCCCCCAGCCCACCTGGACTTCCCCGGCCTCTGACATCAAGGCCAGCCCCCAGGCCCACCAGCCTCCTGATCGTCTTCGTTCTTGGGCCTCTTCCCCTTCTGTGGGGCTGTCTGAACCTCCCCTCCCCCACCCGATTTTTCCCCCGCCCCCGGGGCAGGCGCAGAATAAATGTCTGTATGAAGTTAAAAATTAAAAATAAAAAAAAAGCTAAAAACCACTCAAAGTCCTTTGCTTTTGAATGTGCGCTTACCTGGTTTTCTCTAGAGGCACCACTGTGAGGTGGCTCAAGCCCTTAGGCTCTGGAGTTAGACATCTGGGTTCCCATTCCAATTCCACCACTTACTAGCTTTGTCATATTGGACGCATAACTTTTTTGCGCTTCTACTTCTTGATCTTTCAAGTGTCATCAGAAGATAATTAGACACCCACACAATAGCAATGGGAGATTTTAACACCCCACCGTCAACATGAAACAGATCAACGAGACAGAAAGTTGAAAAGGATATCCAGGAACTGAACTTAGCTCTGCACCAAGCAGACCGAATAGACATCTACATTAACTCTCCACCCCAAATCAACAGAATATACATTCTTCTCAGCACCACATCACACTTATTCCAAAACTGACCACATAGTTGGAAGGAAAGCACTCCTCCGCAAATGCAAAAGAACAGAAATTACAACCAACTGTCTCTCAGACCACAGGGCAGTCAAACTGGACCTCAGGATGAAGAAACTCACTCAAAACCGCTCAACTACACGGAAACGGAGCAATCTGCTCCTGAGTGACTACTGGGTACATAGCGAAATGAAGACAGAATAAAGATGTTCTTTGAAACCAATGAGAACAAAGACACAACATACCAGAATCTCTGGGATACATTGAAAGCAGTGTGTAGAGGGAAACGTAGCATTAAATGCCCACAAGAGAAAGCAGGAAAGATCTAAAATGGACACCCTCACGTCCCAATTCAAAGAACCAGGGAAGCAAGAGCAAACACAATGCCTGAATCAGTCAGTCAACTTCCAACAGGGCTCCAAGAGAGATTGAACCACCATGCCTCTTTAAATCCACGTTTCTATTTGGAATCTTCAATGAGAGATGAGACACTAAGCAGCTAGTTTTGGTGGAATGGCTGATTTTGTCAATGTTTTCGGTGTGTGAGTGTGTGTGTGTGTGTATGTATAGATAACTAAATTAAACTGATAATCTGGATGCTTACATTTCCATTCATTTAATTTGTGTATGTGAGCCCACGCACACGTATATACACACACACTAACACTTCCAGAACACTGACTTAGTGAAGAACTGGATTTCCAGTGTGTCAGACAAATTTCAGAAAGCGCTGAAGAAGGGCATTTCTGATGGATTTCACCGTTCCTGGAATTTTATTTTCCTTTATAACTTAGAGTTCTTCTCTGGAGATTTAATAGATAAAAGTCTTTTGCAGTGTACGTTATTTCATTGTATTTTTATAATTTATTTAAATTGTCATTTTAAATTGACAAATAAAAATGATAGATATTTATGGTGTACAACATGATGTTTCATATATGTATACATTGTGGAATGACACAAAAATCAAGCTAATTAACACATTCGTTTCCTCACATACTGATTTTATGGTGATGAGAACATGTTTCAAATCTACTCTGATAGCACATTTCAAGTATACAGTACATAGTTACCCACTGTGGTTGCCGTGCTGTTCAACATATCTCTAGAACTATTCGTATCTGAAATTTTGTATCATTAGACTAACATCTCCCAATCCCTCCCCGGCCCCTGCCTCGGGTAAGCAGCGTTCTGCTCTCTACGACTCTGAGTTCCACTTTTTTACATTGCACATAGAAGTGAGATCGTGCAGTATTTGTATTTCTGTGTTTGCTTTTTAAAACTTTATGATGTATTGATGTATTTTTTCAGACAGTGTCGGAGTCTGTCACCAAGGCTGGAGTACAGTGACACAAACACGGCTCACCACGGCCTCCACCTCCCGGGGTCAAGAGATCCTCCCACTTCAGCCTCCTGAGTAGCTAGGACTACAGGCGTCCAACACCACACCTGGCTAATTTTTGTATTTTTTGTAGAGATGGTTGATCTCCAACTCCTGGGCTCAACTCTTCCTCCTCCCTTCTCCTCCCAAAGTCCTGGGATTACAGGCCTGAGCCACTGTGTCTGGCCTTTGCTTTATTTCACACAGTAGAACATCCTCTAGGCTCATTCATGTTGCTAATGATAAGATTTCTTTCTTTTTCAAGGCTGAATAGGATTCTATTGGATATATGTACCTATATAGATAGATAGATAGATAGATAGATAGACATTTATTATTATTGTTTTGGGGGGGATATGGTTTCGCTCGTGTTCCCCAGGCTGGAGTGCAGTGGCATGATTTCGGCTCACTACAACCTCTGCCTCCCAGGCTGAAGTGATTCTCCTGCCTCAGCTGAGATTAAAGGCATGTCCCATCATGTGCGGCCAATTTTGTGTTTCTAGGAGAGATGGGTTTTCACCATGTTGGCCAGGCTGGTCTCGAACTCCAACAATTCTACTTCAACTATTTATTGGATACAAATATTTATGTGTGAGAAACAAGATTTTCAAGAGTGAAAGATTTAAAAACGACTTAATTGTACATCAGTAAGAGGCTGGCTAACTAAATCAGAGTACGTTCATCCTTACAGAAGAATACTATGCAGCTAGAACAAAACCAAATGGAGGAAACTCTTCCAAATGGTAACTTGGAATGATGTTCAAGACTTATTGTAAAATAAGTTTACAGTAAGGTGTAAGGTACCTTATGGCAAAATTCTCTCAGAAATGTGTGTGTGTGGATTTCAAGTCATCCCAGTCCTAGAACATTGTGCTCTTTAGAGATGCCATACCTGTCTTTCCCTTTGTAATATCAAAGCAGTAATATCTTCTCTGGAGGCTTGTTGGGTGAATTGAATGGAAGAAAGTTAAGGAGGTACCAGAACCATTGCTGTTTCCCCTCCGTAGCCCTGCCACCCACTAAAGAAAGTTGGATGAGATTACTTAATGATTTCCCATTAAGTTGTATTTCCAAATATCATGATTACCATTTGAATGTAGTTGGTATGGAGCTTCGTGAGTGTGTGCTTCGTTTATTATGCATCACGTTCAGCTCCTTGTTATTTGCCTCCTAGTTATCATAGTAAAACTCTACTCCTCTACTCCGAGGAGCCCCTACCATCCGTATCGTCACTTTCCGGCCCAGCACTCTTCATGCTCGTTCGTTTAAAGCATTCTACATTGGACAAATGAATCTTGGAAGGCAAAAGCTACTGAATTTAGCGAGTTTGTGGAGGCGTTCCCACCGATCAGCCAGGTGGAGTTCCACACACCCGATGACTGCACAGCTCCTATAAGGCAGCAATATGCTGCAAACCCAGACGGCCACTCTTCTCACCCCTCGTCCCTTTGCTGTTCTGGATAATGAGGTCAATAGTCACCTAGGCAACTTGCAAAACTAACTGAAATGGAGAAAGGCCTTCCGGCTGGTGACTAGCCGAGGTCCACCTGGCCCCAATAAGCTGCTGAACAAGAAGGGCTGCCAGAAATTTCCCCCTAGGGAATTTGGTGGAGACGAAGACCTGCTCACTGGACAACGGTTCCTCCCAGGATACCCCCAAGCTGAAGAAGCGGGCTCTGAGCCACCCCCTTTCACCCTCCTTTTCCCCACCCTGGCCTGCTGAAGGTGCGCGTCAGGATGCGGACTACTGAGCCCTAAAGAAATAAGTCCTTCCACTTTGACCCCACGGAGGATTGCCTGTGCGGATCTTCAACGAGTCTACCAGTGTCTAGACACGGGAGCAGTTCTGTCTGGCACAGCAGCTCCCTCAAGGAAGACAAGAGTGAGGAGAAAGGAAACTCAAGTCTGACCATTCTGTCCTGGGAGACAAGAGGAGGATCTCATCTCTCATCTTTCCAAGCAAGGCAACGAGACTTTCTCTCATCTTTCCAAGCAAGGCAAGGAGACTTTTTCTCATGAGGAAACAAAAAGAAGTTGGAAGGAACGAAACCAGCCTGGAAGGTGAATTCCTAAGGATTGCCCATTGAAACTGACAAAATGGCCCTTGTTTGACGAGAGGAATGAGCAGAGCATTGATGTGGTCAAAAAGGACTCGAGTGAGACTTTCCCAGCATGTTTCTACCAAAGCTTTGTCTAAGTTTCGCAAAACACTCTCCTAATAAGCAGATGTTTGGCTCTTCAGAAAGTCAACATGCAAAATGCCTTGAGCGTCCCATAACACTGATGCCATGATGTTGCCTTTGGTCTGCCCTCCTTTTCCTTTGACTGGACCACTGCCATCTCTTGGTAGCCATCGCTTTGATGACGCTTTGTCTTCAGGATCATATTGGCAAAGCCATGTTCCAAATTCCGGTTACAATTTGTCAAACAGGTGCCCCAGGATCGTGATCCCTCCTGTTGAAAATTTCCACTGATAGCTCTCGTCGTCACTGCAGCTGATCTGGGCACAATGGTTTTCACAGCCACTGCAGGATTCATCTTCCACATCTTCTCATCTCTTCTTGAAACAAGCCATACCTCCGTAAAGAGTTGATTTCTTTGGGCTAGTGTCCTTAGAAGCTTTTCTTCAAACATCAATGATTTCTTCATTCTTCCACCCAAGCTTCACCGTCAATTGGATGTTTGCTCTTGCTGCAATTTTAGCGGAATTCAAGTTGCACTGATAGGAGGCCTTTTCAGTGGATGTCTCATCCTTCTTAGTGCCTCCAATGAGATCCAGTTCAGAAAGGTTGTAAGAAGTTAGTACATGTTTATTTTAGTGAAAACGAATTGAAATCCATGCATAGATTTCTCACCATGTACATTTTCTATGAACTTTCGGAAGACCCCCTGTACTGAATATTGCCCAAATCCTGGGAGAGAAGTGGATGCGGTCCACTTCCTGTCTTCAGTTTGCCCACAGTGGAGGAGTGCACAGAGCAGGGAAAGGCAGCCCCAGAGAGAGGCATGCCCTCCAGCATGCGGCAGACTGCTGGCCCAGTCCTGGCTCCATGGGTTGCTGTGTGGGCCCAGCAAGCTGACCAACCTCCCTGAACCTTAATTTAATCCTAGGTAGCCCAATTCCACTCGCTATTATAGGACTGCTGTGCAGGGACAGTCAATTAACTTAAGAAAAGGAACCTAGCTCCAAGGTTGGCAACCGGGAATTCCAGTTGATTCCATGGGCGGACCCCCTGAGGAATTCCCAAGCTGAAGTCTCGTGGAAGATGAGGTTCAGTGTGACTAGACTGAAGCACCAATCCAATGAAGGGGAAGTCCCACCCACTCTGCCCTGTGCCTGTATAAAGGTGAGGCGGGGCGGCCGCGCCACTCATTGAAGCCGCCAGTTGGGAGAGGAGCAGAGCCAGGCCGGTGCTCCCGAAGGCAGCAAGATGTTGCGAGCCACAGCTCCCTGCTGGTTCCCACCTGCATACCCAGAAGCTAAGAAGGTGGCCGAGGAGGCGGCCCACGAGGCAAGCCGCCATTTGGGAGAGGAGCAGAGCCAGGTCGGTGTTCCCGAAGGCAGCAAGATGTTGCGAGCCACAGCTCCCTGCTGGTTCCCACCTGCATGCCCAGAAGCCAAGAAGGTGGCCGAGGAGGCGGCCCTCGAGGCAAGCCGCCAGTTGGGAGAGGAGCAGAGCCAGGCCGGTGCTCCCGAAGGCAGCAAGATGTTGCGAGCCACAGCTCCCTGCTGGTTCCCACCTGCATACCCAGAAGCTAAGAAGGTGGCCGAGGAGGCGCCCCACGAGGCAAGCCGCCATTTGGGAGTGGAGCAGAGCCAGGTCGGTGTTCCCGAAGGCAGCAAGATGTTGCGAGCCACAGCTCCCTGCTGGTTCCCTCCTGCATACCCAGAAGCCAAGAAGGTGGCCGAGGAGGCGGCCCTCGAGGCTCCAGAATTCCCACTGCCCTCTCATCAGCCTGCCCAGAGCTTCGGGCTCTGCGTGCCCCAGATGCACAACCAGGCCTCAGCACTCGTGGACATCCGGGCGGAGCCCCAGAATAGGGGTCCGGCGGTGCCCCCAGCGTGGCCCAAGATGGCGACGGAGGCGTGGTACTTCCCCGCGCAGAGGGGGTCGGCCTGCTGCTTGCCAGCCGCCCCAAGGCTGACAGAGAGGCCCTGTGGAGTCCGCATCTCAGCCCCCAGGGAGAGGAAGAGGATCGCCCACTTTCCCAGCCCCTGCTTGGTCGCAGGTCGCACCGATGCCAAGAGAACCCGGGTGGCCGGCAGCAGCCAACGCTCCAATGGCTCCAGGGTCGGCACACAGCCACGGAAGACTGGTCGCAACAGACGGGGGAGGGCATGCAAGACCTCCACCACACTCAGCTCTAAGCGAATCGTCCGTCGTCCATCCTTACCGACTTGGAAGAAACCCATTATCCTCCGAAGGTCTCGCTGCCAAGTCCCCACCGTCATCCGCCGAGGCTATCTCCAACTGTTCACCAAAGAGTGTCTCAAGTTCTGCGCCTCCCAGCAGGAGGCCGAGGAGAAGGCGCTGAACGAGGAGAAGGTGGCCTACGACTGCAGCCCCAACAAGAACATGTACCTGAATGTGGTCCTGAACACCCTCAAGAGACTGAAGGGCCTGACCCCCAGCTCCATGCCGGGCCTCAGCAGGGCCGCCCTGTACAGCCGCCTCCAGGAGTTCCTGCTCACCCAGGACCAGCTCAAGGAGAACGGCTACCCCTTCCCGCTCCCCGAGCGGCCCGGAGGCGCCGTCCTCTTCACTGGCCAGGGGAAGGGGCCCGGCGACTCCTCCTGCAGGGTCTGCTGCCGTTGTGGCACCGACTACCTGGTGTCCTCCTCGGGCCGCTGTCTACGCGACCAGTTGTGTTATTATCACTGGGGGCGGGTCCGCTCCAGCCAAGTGGCTGGAGGCCGGGTTAGCCAGTACACCTGCTGTGCAGCTGCTCCTGGCTCAGTGGGCTGCCAGGTGGCGAAGCAGCACGTGCGGGACGGCCGCAAGGAGAGCCTCCATGGCTTCGTGAAGACCTTCAAGAAAGAGTTTTCCACAGACGCTTATCCAGGAATCTACGCCATGGACTGTGAGATGTGCTACACCACGCATGGCCTGGAGCTGACCCGCGTCACCGTGGTGGACGCCGACATGCAAGTGGTGTACGACACCTTCGTCAAGCCCGACAACGAGATCGTGGACTACAACACCAGGTTTTCCGGAGTGACCGAGGCCGACGTCGCCAAGACGAGCGTCACGTTGCCCGAAGTCCAAGCCATCCTGCTGAGCTTTTTCAGCGCCCAAACCATCCTCATCGGGCACAGCCTGGAGAGCGATCTGCTGGCCCTCAAGCTGATCCACAGCACCGTGGTGGACACGGCCGTGCTCTTCCCGCACTACCTGGGTTTCCCCTACAAGCGTTCCCTCAGGAATCTCGCGGCCGACTACCTGGGACAGATCATCCAGGACAGCCAGGACGGCCACAACTCCAGCGAGGACGCAAACGCCTGCCTGCAGCTGGCGATGTGGAAGGTTCGACAGCGCGCCCAGATCCAGCCACGCCACCGGTCCGCCTCTCCCGCCGCCCTGGCCTGTCCTGAGCCCCAGGCCTCTTCCCAAACTGACATCGATCCCGAGAGCTAGCCCTGTCCACCTCGCCGCAAAGCGAAAGAAACTGGAGCAGCCGGCGGCAGGAGAGGGCCAAAAGCCAAGACTAACCCCGACCCCGGACTCCCAGTCCCCCGGAGTCCCTGCCGCGGGCCGTCATCCCTGTCCCCATCCCTCTGCCCCTCCCAGACCTCTGTCCTTCCACCAATGGGCTCCCCGAGGCCCCAGCCGCCACTCCCAGTCCCCGGAGACCCTGCCGCCGCCCCTGGCGCCTATGCCCATCCCTCTGCCCCTCCCAGACCTCTGGCCTTCCACCACTAGCCTCCCCCAGCCCACCTGGACTTCCCCGGCCTCTGACATCAAGGCCAGCCCCCAGGCCCACCAGCCTCCTGATCGTCTTCGTTCTTGGGCCTCTTCCCCTTCTGTGGGGCTGTCTGAACCTCCCCTCCCCCACCCGATTTTTCCCCCGCCCCCGGGGCAGGCGCAGAATAAATGTCTGTATGAAGTTAAAAATTAAAAATAAAAAAAAAGCTAAAAACCACTCAAAGTCCTTTGCTTTTGAATGTGCGCTTACCTGGTTTTCTCTAGAGGCACCACTGTGAGGTGGCTCAAGCCCTTAGGCTCTGGAGTTAGACATCTGGGTTCCCATTCCAATTCCACCACTTACTAGCTTTGTCATATTGGACGCATAACTTTTTTGCGCTTCTACTTCTTGATCTTTCAAGTGTCATCAGAAGATAATTAGACACCCACACAATAGCAATGGGAGATTTTAACACCCCACCGTCAACATGAAACAGATCAACGAGACAGAAAGTTGAAAAGGATATCCAGGAACTGAACTTAGCTCTGCACCAAGCAGACCGAATAGACATCTACATTAACTCTCCACCCCAAATCAACAGAATATACATTCTTCTCAGCACCACATCACACTTATTCCAAAACTGACCACATAGTTGGAAGGAAAGCACTCCTCCGCAAATGCAAAAGAACAGAAATTACAACCAACTGTCTCTCAGACCACAGGGCAGTCAAACTGGACCTCAGGATGAAGAAACTCACTCAAAACCGCTCAACTACACGGAAACGGAGCAATCTGCTCCTGAGTGACTACTGGGTACATAGCGAAATGAAGACAGAATAAAGATGTTCTTTGAAACCAATGAGAACAAAGACACAACATACCAGAATCTCTGGGATACATTGAAAGCAGTGTGTAGAGGGAAACGTAGCATTAAATGCCCACAAGAGAAAGCAGGAAAGATCTAAAATGGACACCCTCACGTCCCAATTCAAAGAACCAGGGAAGCAAGAGCAAACACAATGCCTGAATCAGTCAGTCAACTTCCAACAGGGCTCCAAGAGAGATTGAACCACCATGCCTCTTTAAATCCACGTTTCTATTTGGAATCTTCAATGAGAGATGAGACACTAAGCAGCTAGTTTTGGTGGAATGGCTGATTTTGTCAATGTTTTCGGTGTGTGAGTGTGTGTGTGTGTGTATGTATAGATAACTAAATTAAACTGATAATCTGGATGCTTACATTTCCATTCATTTAATTTGTGTATGTGAGCCCACGCACACGTATATACACACACACTAACACTTCCAGAACACTGACTTAGTGAAGAACTGGATTTCCAGTGTGTCAGACAAATTTCAGAAAGCGCTGAAGAAGGGCATTTCTGATGGATTTCACCGTTCCTGGAATTTTATTTTCCTTTATAACTTAGAGTTCTTCTCTGGAGATTTAATAGATAAAAGTCTTTTGCAGTGTACGTTATTTCATTGTATTTTTATAATTTATTTAAATTGTCATTTTAAATTGACAAATAAAAATGATAGATATTTATGGTGTACAACATGATGTTTCATATATGTATACATTGTGGAATGACACAAAAATCAAGCTAATTAACACATTCGTTTCCTCACATACTGATTTTATGGTGATGAGAACATGTTTCAAATCTACTCTGATAGCACATTTCAAGTACACAGTACATAGTTACCCACTGTGGTTGCCGTGCTGTTCAACATATCTCTAGAACTATTCGTATCTGAAATTTTGTATCATTAGACTAACATCTCCCAATCCCTCCCCGGCCCCTGCCTCGGGTAAGCAGCGTTCTGCTCTCTACGACTCTGAGTTCCACTTTTTTACATTGCACATAGAAGTGAGATCGTGCAGTATTTGTATTTCTGTGTTTGCTTTTTAAAACTTTATGATGTATTGATGTATTTTTTCAGACAGTGTCGGAGTCTGTCACCAAGGCTGGAGTACAGTGACACAAACACGGCTCACCACGGCCTCCACCTCCCGGGGTCAAGAGATCCTCCCACTTCAGCCTCCTGAGTAGCTAGGACTACAGGCGTCCAACACCACACCTGGCTAATTTTTGTATTTTTTGTAGAGATGGTTGATCTCCAACTCCTGGGCTCAACTCTTCCTCCTCCCTTCTCCTCCCAAAGTCCTGGGATTACAGGCCTGAGCCACTGTGTCTGGCCTTTGCTTTATTTCACACAGTAGAACATCCTCTAGGCTCATTCATGTTGCTAATGATAAGATTTCTTTCTTTTTCAAGGCTGAATAGGATTCTATTGGATATATGTACCTATATAGATAGATAGATAGATAGATAGATAGACATTTATTATTATTGTTTTGGGGGGGATATGGTTTCGCTCGTGTTCCCCAGGCTGGAGTGCAGTGGCATGATTTCGGCTCACTACAACCTCTGCCTCCCAGGCTGAAGTGATTCTCCTGCCTCAGCTGAGATTAAAGGCATGTCCCATCATGTGCGGCCAATTTTGTGTTTCTAGGAGAGATGGGTTTTCACCATGTTGGCCAGGCTGGTCTCGAACTCCAACAATTCTACTTCAACTATTTATTGGATACAAATATTTATGTGTGAGAAACAAGATTTTCAAGAGTGAAAGATTTAAAAACGACTTAATTGTACATCAGTAAGAGGCTGGCTAACTAAATCAGAGTACGTTCATCCTTACAGAAGAATACTATGCAGCTAGAACAAAACCAAATGGAGGAAACTCTTCCAAATGGTAACTTGGAATGATGTTCAAGACTTATTGTAAAATAAGTTTACAGTAAGGTGTAAGGTACCTTATGGCAAAATTCTCTCAGAAATGTGTGTGTGTGGATTTCAAGTCATCCCAGTCCTAGAACATTGTGCTCTTTAGAGATGCCATACCTGTCTTTCCCTTTGTAATATCAAAGCAGTAATATCTTCTCTGGAGGCTTGTTGGGTGAATTGAATGGAAGAAAGTTAAGGAGGTACCAGAACCATTGCTGTTTCCCCTCCGTAGCCCTGCCACCCACTAAAGAAAGTTGGATGAGATTACTTAATGATTTCCCATTAAGTTGTATTTCCAAATATCATGATTACCATTTGAATGTAGTTGGTATGGAGCTTCGTGAGTGTGTGCTTCGTTTATTATGCATCACGTTCAGCTCCTTGTTATTTGCCTCCTAGTTATCATAGTAAAACTCTACTCCTCTACTCCGAGGAGCCCCTACCATCCGTATCGTCACTTTCCGGCCCAGCACTCTTCATGCTCGTTCGTTTAAAGCATTCTACATTGGACAAATGAATCTTGGAAGGCAAAAGCTACTGAATTTAGCGAGTTTGTGGAGGCGTTCCCACCGATCAGCCAGGTGGAGTTCCACACACCCGATGACTGCACAGCTCCTATAAGGCAGCAATATGCTGCAAACCCAGACGGCCACTCTTCTCACCCCTCGTCCCTTTGCTGTTCTGGATAATGAGGTCAATAGTCACCTAGGCAACTTGCAAAACTAACTGAAATGGAGAAAGGCCTTCCGGCTGGTGACTAG
Source organism: Pongo pygmaeus (assembly GCF_028885625.2). Taxonomy (NCBI): domain Eukaryota; kingdom Metazoa; phylum Chordata; class Mammalia; order Primates; family Hominidae; genus Pongo; species Pongo pygmaeus. The sequence goes on from NC_072380.2 coordinate 55,778,411, forward strand.
CCGAGGTCCACCTGGCCCCAATAAGCTGCTGAACAAGAAGGGCTGCCAGAAATTTCCCCCTAGGGAATTTGGTGGAGACGAAGACCTGCTCACTGGACAACGGTTCCTCCCAGGATACCCCCAAGCTGAAGAAGCGGGCTCTGAGCCACCCCCTTTCACCCTCCTTTTCCCCACCCTGGCCTGCTGAAGGTGCGCGTCAGGATGCGGACTACTGAGCCCTAAAGAAATAAGTCCTTCCACTTTGACCCCACGGAGGATTGCCTGTGCGGATCTTCAACGAGTCTACCAGTGTCTAGACACGGGAGCAGTTCTGTCTGGCACAGCAGCTCCCTCAAGGAAGACAAGAGTGAGGAGAAAGGAAACTCAAGTCTGACCATTCTGTCCTGGGAGACAAGAGGAGGATCTCATCTCTCATCTTTCCAAGCAAGGCAACGAGACTTTCTCTCATCTTTCCAAGCAAGGCAAGGAGACTTTTTCTCATGAGGAAACAAAAAGAAGTTGGAAGGAACGAAACCAGCCTGGAAGGTGAATTCCTAAGGATTGCCCATTGAAACTGACAAAATGGCCCTTGTTTGACGAGAGGAATGAGCAGAGCATTGATGTGGTCAAAAAGGACTCGAGTGAGACTTTCCCAGCATGTTTCTACCAAAGCTTTGTCTAAGTTTCGCAAAACACTCTCCTAATAAGCAGATGTTTGGCTCTTCAGAAAGTCAACATGCAAAATGCCTTGAGCGTCCCATAACACTGATGCCATGATGTTGCCTTTGGTCTGCCCTCCTTTTCCTTTGACTGGACCACTGCCATCTCTTGGTAGCCATCGCTTTGATGACGCTTTGTCTTCAGGATCATATTGGCAAAGCCATGTTCCAAATTCCGGTTACAATTTGTCAAACAGGTGCCCCAGGATCGTGATCCCTCCTGTTGAAAATTTCCACTGATAGCTCTCGTCGTCACTGCAGCTGATCTGGGCACAATGGTTTTCACAGCCACTGCAGGATTCATCTTCCACATCTTCTCATCTCTTCTTGAAACAAGCCATACCTCCGTAAAGAGTTGATTTCTTTGGGCTAGTGTCCTTAGAAGCTTTTCTTCAAACATCAATGATTTCTTCATTCTTCCACCCAAGCTTCACCGTCAATTGGATGTTTGCTCTTGCTGCAATTTTAGCGGAATTCAAGTTGCACTGATAGGAGGCCTTTTCAGTGGATGTCTCATCCTTCTTAGTGCCTCCAATGAGATCCAGTTCAGAAAGGTTGTAAGAAGTTAGTACATGTTTATTTTAGTGAAAACGAATTGAAATCCATGCATAGATTTCTCACCATGTACATTTTCTATGAACTTTCGGAAGACCCCCTGTACTGAATATTGCCCAAATCCTGGGAGAGAAGTGGATGCGGTCCACTTCCTGTCTTCAGTTTGCCCACAGTGGAGGAGTGCACAGAGCAGGGAAAGGCAGCCCCAGAGAGAGGCATGCCCTCCAGCATGCGGCAGACTGCTGGCCCAGTCCTGGCTCCATGGGTTGCTGTGTGGGCCCAGCAAGCTGACCAACCTCCCTGAACCTTAATTTAATCCTAGGTAGCCCAATTCCACTCGCTATTATAGGACTGCTGTGCAGGGACAGTCAATTAACTTAAGAAAAGGAACCTAGCTCCAAGGTTGGCAACCGGGAATTCCAGTTGATTCCATGGGCGGACCCCCTGAGGAATTCCCAAGCTGAAGTCTCGTGGAAGATGAGGTTCAGTGTGACTAGACTGAAGCACCAATCCAATGAAGGGGAAGTCCCACCCACTCTGCCCTGTGCCTGTATAAAGGTGAGGCGGGGCGGCCGCGCCACTCATTGAAGCCGCCAGTTGGGAGAGGAGCAGAGCCAGGCCGGTGCTCCCGAAGGCAGCAAGATGTTGCGAGCCACAGCTCCCTGCTGGTTCCCACCTGCATACCCAGAAGCTAAGAAGGTGGCCGAGGAGGCGGCCCACGAGGCAAGCCGCCATTTGGGAGAGGAGCAGAGCCAGGTCGGTGTTCCCGAAGGCAGCAAGATGTTGCGAGCCACAGCTCCCTGCTGGTTCCCACCTGCATGCCCAGAAGCCAAGAAGGTGGCCGAGGAGGCGGCCCTCGAGGCAAGCCGCCAGTTGGGAGAGGAGCAGAGCCAGGCCGGTGCTCCCGAAGGCAGCAAGATGTTGCGAGCCACAGCTCCCTGCTGGTTCCCACCTGCATACCCAGAAGCTAAGAAGGTGGCCGAGGAGGCGCCCCACGAGGCAAGCCGCCATTTGGGAGTGGAGCAGAGCCAGGTCGGTGTTCCCGAAGGCAGCAAGATGTTGCGAGCCACAGCTCCCTGCTGGTTCCCTCCTGCATACCCAGAAGCCAAGAAGGTGGCCGAGGAGGCGGCCCTCGAGGCTCCAGAATTCCCACTGCCCTCTCATCAGCCTGCCCAGAGCTTCGGGCTCTGCGTGCCCCAGATGCACAACCAGGCCTCAGCACTCGTGGACATCCGGGCGGAGCCCCAGAATAGGGGTCCGGCGGTGCCCCCAGCGTGGCCCAAGATGGCGACGGAGGCGTGGTACTTCCCCGCGCAGAGGGGGTCGGCCTGCTGCTTGCCAGCCGCCCCAAGGCTGACAGAGAGGCCCTGTGGAGTCCGCATCTCAGCCCCCAGGGAGAGGAAGAGGATCGCCCACTTTCCCAGCCCCTGCTTGGTCGCAGGTCGCACCGATGCCAAGAGAACCCGGGTGGCCGGCAGCAGCCAACGCTCCAATGGCTCCAGGGTCGGCACACAGCCACGGAAGACTGGTCGCAACAGACGGGGGAGGGCATGCAAGACCTCCACCACACTCAGCTCTAAGCGAATCGTCCGTCGTCCATCCTTACCGACTTGGAAGAAACCCATTATCCTCCGAAGGTCTCGCTGCCAAGTCCCCACCGTCATCCGCCGAGGCTATCTCCAACTGTTCACCAAAGAGTGTCTCAAGTTCTGCGCCTCCCAGCAGGAGGCCGAGGAGAAGGCGCTGAACGAGGAGAAGGTGGCCTACGACTGCAGCCCCAACAAGAACATGTACCTGAATGTGGTCCTGAACACCCTCAAGAGACTGAAGGGCCTGACCCCCAGCTCCATGCCGGGCCTCAGCAGGGCCGCCCTGTACAGCCGCCTCCAGGAGTTCCTGCTCACCCAGGACCAGCTCAAGGAGAACGGCTACCCCTTCCCGCTCCCCGAGCGGCCCGGAGGCGCCGTCCTCTTCACTGGCCAGGGGAAGGGGCCCGGCGACTCCTCCTGCAGGGTCTGCTGCCGTTGTGGCACCGACTACCTGGTGTCCTCCTCGGGCCGCTGTCTACGCGACCAGTTGTGTTATTATCACTGGGGGCGGGTCCGCTCCAGCCAAGTGGCTGGAGGCCGGGTTAGCCAGTACACCTGCTGTGCAGCTGCTCCTGGCTCAGTGGGCTGCCAGGTGGCGAAGCAGCACGTGCGGGACGGCCGCAAGGAGAGCCTCCATGGCTTCGTGAAGACCTTCAAGAAAGAGTTTTCCACAGACGCTTATCCAGGAATCTACGCCATGGACTGTGAGATGTGCTACACCACGCATGGCCTGGAGCTGACCCGCGTCACCGTGGTGGACGCCGACATGCAAGTGGTGTACGACACCTTCGTCAAGCCCGACAACGAGATCGTGGACTACAACACCAGGTTTTCCGGAGTGACCGAGGCCGACGTCGCCAAGACGAGCGTCACGTTGCCCGAAGTCCAAGCCATCCTGCTGAGCTTTTTCAGCGCCCAAACCATCCTCATCGGGCACAGCCTGGAGAGCGATCTGCTGGCCCTCAAGCTGATCCACAGCACCGTGGTGGACACGGCCGTGCTCTTCCCGCACTACCTGGGTTTCCCCTACAAGCGTTCCCTCAGGAATCTCGCGGCCGACTACCTGGGACAGATCATCCAGGACAGCCAGGACGGCCACAACTCCAGCGAGGACGCAAACGCCTGCCTGCAGCTGGCGATGTGGAAGGTTCGACAGCGCGCCCAGATCCAGCCACGCCACCGGTCCGCCTCTCCCGCCGCCCTGGCCTGTCCTGAGCCCCAGGCCTCTTCCCAAACTGACATCGATCCCGAGAGCTAGCCCTGTCCACCTCGCCGCAAAGCGAAAGAAACTGGAGCAGCCGGCGGCAGGAGAGGGCCAAAAGCCAAGACTAACCCCGACCCCGGACTCCCAGTCCCCCGGAGTCCCTGCCGCGGGCCGTCATCCCTGTCCCCATCCCTCTGCCCCTCCCAGACCTCTGTCCTTCCACCAATGGGCTCCCCGAGGCCCCAGCCGCCACTCCCAGTCCCCGGAGACCCTGCCGCCGCCCCTGGCGCCTATGCCCATCCCTCTGCCCCTCCCAGACCTCTGGCCTTCCACCACTAGCCTCCCCCAGCCCACCTGGACTTCCCCGGCCTCTGACATCAAGGCCAGCCCCCAGGCCCACCAGCCTCCTGATCGTCTTCGTTCTTGGGCCTCTTCCCCTTCTGTGGGGCTGTCTGAACCTCCCCTCCCCCACCCGATTTTTCCCCCGCCCCCGGGGCAGGCGCAGAATAAATGTCTGTATGAAGTTAAAAATTAAAAATAAAAAAAAAGCTAAAAACCACTCAAAGTCCTTTGCTTTTGAATGTGCGCTTACCTGGTTTTCTCTAGAGGCACCACTGTGAGGTGGCTCAAGCCCTTAGGCTCTGGAGTTAGACATCTGGGTTCCCATTCCAATTCCACCACTTACTAGCTTTGTCATATTGGACGCATAACATTTTTGCGCTTCTACTTCTTGATCTTTCAAGTGTCATCAGAAGATAATTAGACACCCACACAATAGCAATGGGAGATTTTAACACCCCACCGTCAACATGAAACAGATCAACGAGACAGAAAGTTGAAAAGGATATCCAGGAACTGAACTTAGCTCTGCACCAAGCAGACCGAATAGACATCTACATTAACTCTCCACCCCAAATCAACAGAATATACATTCTTCTCAGCACCACATCACACTTATTCCAAAACTGACCACATAGTTGGAAGGAAAGCACTCCTCCGCAAATGCAAAAGAACAGAAATTACAACCAACTGTCTCTCAGACCACAGGGCAGTCAAACTGGACCTCAGGATGAAGAAACTCACTCAAAACCGCTCAACTACACGGAAACGGAGCAATCTGCTCCTGAGTGACTACTGGGTACATAGCGAAATGAAGACAGAATAAAGATGTTCTTTGAAACCAATGAGAACAAAGACACAACATACCAGAATCTCTGGGATACATTGAAAGCAGTGTGTAGAGGGAAACGTAGCATTAAATGCCCACAAGAGAAAGCAGGAAAGATCTAAAATGGACACCCTCACGTCCCAATTCAAAGAACCAGGGAAGCAAGAGCAAACACAATGCCTGAATCAGTCAGTCAACTTCCAACAGGGCTCCAAGAGAGATTGAACCACCATGCCTCTTTAAATCCACGTTTCTATTTGGAATCTTCAATGAGAGATGAGACACTAAGCAGCTAGTTTTGGTGGAATGGCTGATTTTGTCAATGTTTTCGGTGTGTGAGTGTGTGTGTGTGTGTATGTATAGATAACTAAATTAAACTGATAATCTGGATGCTTACATTTCCATTCATTTAATTTGTGTATGTGAGCCCACGCACACGTATATACACACACACTAACACTTCCAGAACACTGACTTAGTCAAGAACTGGATTTCCAGTGTGTCAGACAAATTTCAGAAAGCGCTGAAGAAGGGCATTTCTGATGGATTTCACCGTTCCTGGAATTTTATTTTCCTTTATAACTTAGAGTTCTTCTCTGGAGATTTAATAGATAAAAGTCTTTTGCAGTGTACGTTATTTCATTGTATTTTTATAATTTATTTAAATTGTCATTTTAAATTGACAAATAAAAATGATAGATATTTATGGTGTACAACATGATGTTTCATATATGTATACATTGTGGAATGACACAAAAATCAAGCTAATTAACACATTCGTTTCCTCACATACTGATTTTATGGTGATGAGAACATGTTTCAAATCTACTCTGATAGCACATTTCAAGTATACAGTACATAGTTACCCACTGTGGTTGCCGTGCTGTTCAACATATCTCTAGAACTATTCGTATCTGAAATTTTGTATCATTAGACTAACATCTCCCAATCCCTCCCCGGCCCCTGCCTCGGGTAAGCAGCGTTCTGCTCTCTACGACTCTGAGTTCCACTTTTTTACATTGCACATAGAAGTGAGATCGTGCAGTATTTGTATTTCTGTGTTTGCTTTTTAAAACTTTATGATGTATTGATGTATTTTTTCAGACAGTGTCGGAGTCTGTCACCAAGGCTGGAGTACAGTGACACAAACACGGCTCACCACGGCCTCCACCTCCCGGGGTCAAGAGATCCTCCCACTTCAGCCTCCTGAGTAGCTAGGACTACAGGCGTCCAACACCACACCTGGCTAATTTTTGTATTTTTTGTAGAGATGGTTGATCTCCAACTCCTGGGCTCAACTCTTCCTCCTCCCTTCTCCTCCCAAAGTCCTGGGATTACAGGCCTGAGCCACTGTGTCTGGCCTTTGCTTTATTTCACACAGTAGAACATCCTCTAGGCTCATTCATGTTGCTAATGATAAGATTTCTTTCTTTTTCAAGGCTGAATAGGATTCTATTGGATATATGTACCTATATAGATAGATAGATAGATAGATAGATAGACATTTATTATTATTGTTTTGGGGGGGATATGGTTTCGCTCGTGTTCCCCAGGCTGGAGTGCAGTGGCATGATTTCGGCTCACTACAACCTCTGCCTCCCAGGCTGAAGTGATTCTCCTGCCTCAGCTGAGATTAAAGGCATGTCCCATCATGTGCGGCCAATTTTGTGTTTCTAGGAGAGATGGGTTTTCACCATGTTGGCCAGGCTGGTCTCGAACTCCAACAATTCTACTTCAACTATTTATTGGATACAAATATTTATGTGTGAGAAACAAGATTTTCAAGAGTGAAAGATTTAAAAACGACTTAATTGTACATCAGTAAGAGGCTGGCTAACTAAATCAGAGTACGTTCATCCTTACAGAAGAATACTATGCAGCTAGAACAAAACCAAATGGAGGAAACTCTTCCAAATGGTAACTTGGAATGATGTTCAAGACTTATTGTAAAATAAGTTTACAGTAAGGTGTAAGGTACCTTATGGCAAAATTCTCTCAGAAATGTGTGTGTGTGGATTTCAAGTCATCCCAGTCCTAGAACATTGTGCTCTTTAGAGATGCCATACCTGTCTTTCCCTTTGTAATATCAAAGCAGTAATATCTTCTCTGGAGGCTTGTTGGGTGAATTGAATGGAAGAAAGTTAAGGAGGTACCAGAACCATTGCTGTTTCCCCTCCGTAGCCCTGCCACCCACTAAAGAAAGTTGGATGAGATTACTTAATGATTTCCCATTAAGTTGTATTTCCAAATATCATGATTACCATTTGAATGTAGTTGGTATGGAGCTTCGTGAGTGTGTGCTTCGTTTATTATGCATCACGTTCAGCTCCTTGTTATTTGCCTCCTAGTTATCATAGTAAAACTCTACTCCTCTACTCCGAGGAGCCCCTACCATCCGTATCGTCACTTTCCGGCCCAGCACTCTTCATGCTCGTTCGTTTAAAGCATTCTACATTGGACAAATGAATCTTGGAAGGCAAAAGCTACTGAATTTAGCGAGTTTGTGGAGGCGTTCCCACCGATCAGCCAGGTGGAGTTCCACACACCCGATGACTGCACAGCTCCTATAAGGCAGCAATATGCTGCAAACCCAGACGGCCACTCTTCTCACCCCTCGTCCCTTTGCTGTTCTGGATAATGAGGTCAATAGTCACCTAGGCAACTTGCAAAACTAACTGAAATGGAGAAAGGCCTTCCGGCTGGTGACTAGCCGAGGTCCACCTGGCCCCAATAAGCTGCTGAACAAGAAGGGCTGCCAGAAATTTCCCCCTAGGGAATTTGGTGGAGACGAAGACCTGCTCACTGGACAACGGTTCCTCCCAGGATACCCCCAAGCTGAAGAAGCGGGCTCTGAGCCACCCCCTTTCACCCTCCTTTTCCCCACCCTGGCCTGCTGAAGGTGCGCGTCAGGATGCGGACTACTGAGCCCTAAAGAAATAAGTCCTTCCACTTTGACCCCACGGAGGATTGCCTGTGCGGATCTTCAACGAGTCTACCAGTGTCTAGACACGGGAGCAGTTCTGTCTGGCACAGCAGCTCCCTCAAGGAAGACAAGAGTGAGGAGAAAGGAAACTCAAGTCTGACCATTCTGTCCTGGGAGACAAGAGGAGGATCTCATCTCTCATCTTTCCAAGCAAGGCAACGAGACTTTCTCTCATCTTTCCAAGCAAGGCAAGGAGACTTTTTCTCATGAGGAAACAAAAAGAAGTTGGAAGGAACGAAACCAGCCTGGAAGGTGAATTCCTAAGGATTGCCCATTGAAACTGACAAAATGGCCCTTGTTTGACGAGAGGAATGAGCAGAGCATTGATGTGGTCAAAAAGGACTCGAGTGAGACTTTCCCAGCATGTTTCTACCAAAGCTTTGTCTAAGTTTCGCAAAACACTCTCCTAATAAGCAGATGTTTGGCTCTTCAGAAAGTCAACATGCAAAATGCCTTGAGCGTCCCATAACACTGATGCCATGATGTTGCCTTTGGTCTGCCCTCCTTTTCCTTTGACTGGACCACTGCCATCTCTTGGTAGCCATCGCTTTGATGACGCTTTGTCTTCAGGATCATATTGGCAAAGCCATGTTCCAAATTCCGGTTACAATTTGTCAAACAGGTGCCCCAGGATCGTGATCCCTCCTGTTGAAAATTTCCACTGATAGCTCTCGTCGTCACTGCAGCTGATCTGGGCACAATGGTTTTCACAGCCACTGCAGGATTCATCTTCCACATCTTCTCATCTCTTCTTGAAACAAGCCATACCTCCGTAAAGAGTTGATTTCTTTGGGCTAGTGTCCTTAGAAGCTTTTCTTCAAACATCAATGATTTCTTCATTCTTCCACCCAAGCTTCACCGTCAATTGGATGTTTGCTCTTGCTGCAATTTTAGCGGAATTCAAGTTGCACTGATAGGAGGCCTTTTCAGTGGATGTCTCATCCTTCTTAGTGCCTCCAATGAGATCCAGTTCAGAAAGGTTGTAAGAAGTTAGTACATGTTTATTTTAGTGAAAACGAATTGAAATCCATGCATAGATTTCTCACCATGTACATTTTCTATGAACTTTCGGAAGACCCCCTGTACTGAATATTGCCCAAATCCTGGGAGAGAAGTGGATGCGGTCCACTTCCTGTCTTCAGTTTGCCCACAGTGGAGGAGTGCACAGAGCAGGGAAAGGCAGCCCCAGAGAGAGGCATGCCCTCCAGCATGCGGCAGACTGCTGGCCCAGTCCTGGCTCCATGGGTTGCTGTGTGGGCCCAGCAAGCTGACCAACCTCCCTGAACCTTAATTTAATCCTAGGTAGCCCAATTCCACTCGCTATTATAGGACTGCTGTGCAGGGACAGTCAATTAACTTAAGAAAAGGAACCTAGCTCCAAGGTTGGCAACCGGGAATTCCAGTTGATTCCATGGGCGGACCCCCTGAGGAATTCCCAAGCTGAAGTCTCGTGGAAGATGAGGTTCAGTGTGACTAGACTGAAGCACCAATCCAATGAAGGGGAAGTCCCACCCACTCTGCCCTGTGCCTGTATAAAGGTGAGGCGGGGCGGCCGCGCCACTCATTGAAGCCGCCAGTTGGGAGAGGAGCAGAGCCAGGCCGGTGCTCCCGAAGGCAGCAAGATGTTGCGAGCCACAGCTCCCTGCTGGTTCCCACCTGCATACCCAGAAGCTAAGAAGGTGGCCGAGGAGGCGGCCCACGAGGCAAGCCGCCATTTGGGAGAGGAGCAGAGCCAGGTCGGTGTTCCCGAAGGCAGCAAGATGTTGCGAGCCACAGCTCCCTGCTGGTTCCCACCTGCATGCCCAGAAGCCAAGAAGGTGGCCGAGGAGGCGGCCCTCGAGGCAAGCCGCCAGTTGGGAGAGGAGCAGAGCCAGGCCGGTGCTCCCGAAGGCAGCAAGATGTTGCGAGCCACAGCTCCCTGCTGGTTCCCACCTGCATACCCAGAAGCTAAGAAGGTGGCCGAGGAGGCGCCCCACGAGGCAAGCCGCCATTTGGGAGTGGAGCAGAGCCAGGTCGGTGTTCCCGAAGGCAGCAAGATGTTGCGAGCCACAGCTCCCTGCTGGTTCCCTCCTGCATACCCAGAAGCCAAGAAGGTGGCCGAGGAGGCGGCCCTCGAGGCTCCAGAATTCCCACTGCCCTCTCATCAGCCTGCCCAGAGCTTCGGGCTCTGCGTGCCCCAGATGCACAACCAGGCCTCAGCACTCGTGGACATCCGGGCGGAGCCCCAGAATAGGGGTCCGGCGGTGCCCCCAGCGTGGCCCAAGATGGCGACGGAGGCGTGGTACTTCCCCGCGCAGAGGGGGTCGGCCTGCTGCTTGCCAGCCGCCCCAAGGCTGACAGAGAGGCCCTGTGGAGTCCGCATCTCAGCCCCCAGGGAGAGGAAGAGGATCGCCCACTTTCCCAGCCCCTGCTTGGTCGCAGGTCGCACCGATGCCAAGAGAACCCGGGTGGCCGGCAGCAGCCAACGCTCCAATGGCTCCAGGGTCGGCACACAGCCACGGAAGACTGGTCGCAACAGACGGGGGAGGGCATGCAAGACCTCCACCACACTCAGCTCTAAGCGAATCGTCCGTCGTCCATCCTTACCGACTTGGAAGAAACCCATTATCCTCCGAAGGTCTCGCTGCCAAGTCCCCACCGTCATCCGCCGAGGCTATCTCCAACTGTTCACCAAAGAGTGTCTCAAGTTCTGCGCCTCCCAGCAGGAGGCCGAGGAGAAGGCGCTGAACGAGGAGAAGGTGGCCTACGACTGCAGCCCCAACAAGAACATGTACCTGAATGTGGTCCTGAACACCCTCAAGAGACTGAAGGGCCTGACCCCCAGCTCCATGCCGGGCCTCAGCAGGGCCGCCCTGTACAGCCGCCTCCAGGAGTTCCTGCTCACCCAGGACCAGCTCAAGGAGAACGGCTACCCCTTCCCGCTCCCCGAGCGGCCCGGAGGCGCCGTCCTCTTCACTGGCCAGGGGAAGGGGCCCGGCGACTCCTCCTGCAGGGTCTGCTGCCGTTGTGGCACCGACTACCTGGTGTCCTCCTCGGGCCGCTGTCTACGCGACCAGTTGTGTTATTATCACTGGGGGCGGGTCCGCTCCAGCCAAGTGGCTGGAGGCCGGGTTAGCCAGTACACCTGCTGTGCAGCTGCTCCTGGCTCAGTGGGCTGCCAGGTGGCGAAGCAGCACGTGCGGGACGGCCGCAAGGAGAGCCTCCATGGCTTCGTGAAGACCTTCAAGAAAGAGTTTTCCACAGACGCTTATCCAGGAATCTACGCCATGGACTGTGAGATGTGCTACACCACGCATGGCCTGGAGCTGACCCGCGTCACCGTGGTGGACGCCGACATGCAAGTGGTGTACGACACCTTCGTCAAGCCCGACAACGAGATCGTGGACTACAACACCAGGTTTTCCGGAGTGACCGAGGCCGACGTCGCCAAGACGAGCGTCACGTTGCCCGAAGTCCAAGCCATCCTGCTGAGCTTTTTCAGCGCCCAAACCATCCTCATTGGGCACAGCCTGGAGAGCGATCTGCTGGCCCTCAAGCTGATCCACAGCACCGTGGTGGACACGGCCGTGCTCTTCCCGCACTACCTGGGTTTCCCCTACAAGCGTTCCCTCAGGAATCTCGCGGCCGACTACCTGGGACAGATCATCCAGGACAGCCAGGACGGCCACAACTCCAGCGAGGACGCAAACGCCTGCCTGCAGCTGGCGATGTGGAAGGTTCGACAGCGCGCCCAGATCCAGCCACGCCACCGGTCCGCCTCTCCCGCCGCCCTGGCCTGTCCTGAGCCCCAGGCCTCTTCCCAAACTGACATCGATCCCGAGAGCTAGCCCTGTCCACCTCGCCGCAAAGCGAAAGAAACTGGAGCAGCCGGCGGCAGGAGAGGGCCAAAAGCCAAGACTAACCCCGACCCCGGACTCCCAGTCCCCCGGAGTCCCTGCCGCGGGCCGTCATCCCTGTCCCCATCCCTCTGCCCCTCCCAGACCTCTGTCCTTCCACCAATGGGCTCCCCGAGGCCCCAGCCGCCACTCCCAGTCCCCGGAGACCCTGCCGCCGCCCCTGGCGCCTATGCCCATCCCTCTGCCCCTCCCAGACCTCTGGCCTTCCACCACTAGCCTCCCCCAGCCCACCTGGACTTCCCCGGCCTCTGACATCAAGGCCAGCCCCCAGGCCCACCAGCCTCCTGATCGTCTTCGTTCTTGGGCCTCTTCCCCTTCTGTGGGGCTGTCTGAACCTCCCCTCCCCCACCCGATTTTTCCCCCGCCCCCGGGGCAGGCGCAGAATAAATGTCTGTATGAAGTTAAAAATTAAAAATAAAAAAAAAGCTAAAAACCACTCAAAGTCCTTTGCTTTTGAATGTGCGCTTACCTGGTTTTCTCTAGAGGCACCACTGTGAGGTGGCTCAAGCCCTTAGGCTCTGGAGTTAGACATCTGGGTTCCCATTCCAATTCCACCACTTACTAGCTTTGTCATATTGGACGCATAACATTTTTGCGCTTCTACTTCTTGATCTTTCAAGTGTCATCAGAAGATAATTAGACACCCACACAATAGCAATGGGAGATTTTAACACCCCACCGTCAACATGAAACAGATCAACGAGACAGAAAGTTGAAAAGGATATCCAGGAACTGAACTTAGCTCTGCACCAAGCAGACCGAATAGACATCTACATTAACTCTCCACCCCAAATCAACAGAATATACATTCTTCTCAGCACCACATCACACTTATTCCAAAACTGACCACATAGTTGGAAGGAAAGCACTCCTCCGCAAATGCAAAAGAACAGAAATTACAACCAACTGTCTCTCAGACCACAGGGCAGTCAAACTGGACCTCAGGATGAAGAAACTCACTCAAAACCGCTCAACTACACGGAAACGGAGCAATCTGCTCCTGAGTGACTACTGGGTACATAGCGAAATGAAGACAGAATAAAGATGTTCTTTGAAACCAATGAGAACAAAGACACAACATACCAGAATCTCTGGGATACATTGAAAGCAGTGTGTAGAGGGAAACGTAGCATTAAATGCCCACAAGAGAAAGCAGGAAAGATCTAAAATGGACACCCTCACGTCCCAATTCAAAGAACCAGGGAAGCAAGAGCAAACACAATGCCTGAATCAGTCAGTCAACTTCCAACAGGGCTCCAAGAGAGATTGAACCACCATGCCTCTTTAAATCCACGTTTCTATTTGGAATCTTCAATGAGAGATGAGACACTAAGCAGCTAGTTTTGGTGGAATGGCTGATTTTGTCAATGTTTTCGGTGTGTGAGTGTGTGTGTGTGTGTATGTATAGATAACTAAATTAAACTGATAATCTGGATGCTTACATTTCCATTCATTTAATTTGTGTATGTGAGCCCACGCACACGTATATACACACACACTAACACTTCCAGAACACTGACTTAGTCAAGAACTGGATTTCCAGTGTGTCAGACAAATTTCAGAAAGCGCTGAAGAAGGGCATTTCTGATGGATTTCACCGTTCCTGGAATTTTATTTTCCTTTATAACTTAGAGTTCTTCTCTGGAGATTTAATAGATAAAAGTCTTTTGCAGTGTACGTTATTTCATTGTATTTTTATAATTTATTTAAATTGTCATTTTAAATTGACAAATAAAAATGATAGATATTTATGGTGTACAACATGATGTTTCATATATGTATACATTGTGGAATGACACAAAAATCAAGCTAATTAACACATTCGTTTCCTCACATACTGATTTTATGGTGATGAGAACATGTTTCAAATCTACTCTGATAGCACATTTCAAGTATACAGTACATAGTTACCCACTGTGGTTGCCGTGCTGTTCAACATATCTCTAGAACTATTCGTATCTGAAATTTTGTATCATTAGACTAACATCTCCCAATCCCTCCCCGGCCCCTGCCTCGGGTAAGCAGCGTTCTGCTCTCTACGACTCTGAGTTCCACTTTTTTACATTGCACATAGAAGTGAGATCGTGCAGTATTTGTATTTCTGTGTTTGCTTTTTAAAACTTTATGATGTATTGATGTATTTTTTCAGACAGTGTCGGAGTCTGTCACCAAGGCTGGAGTACAGTGACACAAACACGGCTCACCACGGCCTCCACCTCCCGGGGTCAAGAGATCCTCCCACTTCAGCCTCCTGAGTAGCTAGGACTACAGGCGTCCAACACCACACCTGGCTAATTTTTGTATTTTTTGTAGAGATGGTTGATCTCCAACTCCTGGGCTCAACTCTTCCTCCTCCCTTCTCCTCCCAAAGTCCTGGGATTACAGGCCTGAGCCACTGTGTCTGGCCTTTGCTTTATTTCACACAGTAGAACATCCTCTAGGCTCATTCATGTTGCTAATGATAAGATTTCTTTCTTTTTCAAGGCTGAATAGGATTCTATTGGATATATGTACCTATATAGATAGATAGATAGATAGATAGATAGACATTTATTATTATTGTTTTGGGGGGGATATGGTTTCGCTCGTGTTCCCCAGGCTGGAGTGCAGTGGCATGATTTCGGCTCACTACAACCTCTGCCTCCCAGGCTGAAGTGATTCTCCTGCCTCAGCTGAGATTAAAGGCATGTCCCATCATGTGCGGCCAATTTTGTGTTTCTAGGAGAGATGGGTTTTCACCATGTTGGCCAGGCTGGTCTCGAACTCCAACAATTCTACTTCAACTATTTATTGGATACAAATATTTATGTGTGAGAAACAAGATTTTCAAGAGTGAAAGATTTAAAAACGACTTAATTGTACATCAGTAAGAGGCTGGCTAACTAAATCAGAGTACGTTCATCCTTACAGAAGAATACTATGCAGCTAGAACAAAACCAAATGGAGGAAACTCTTCCAAATGGTAACTTGGAATGATGTTCAAGACTTATTGTAAAATAAGTTTACAGTAAGGTGTAAGGTACCTTATGGCAAAATTCTCTCAGAAATGTGTGTGTGTGGATTTCAAGTCATCCCAGTCCTAGAACATTGTGCTCTTTAGAGATGCCATACCTGTCTTTCCCTTTGTAATATCAAAGCAGTAATATCTTCTCTGGAGGCTTGTTGGGTGAATTGAATGGAAGAAAGTTAAGGAGGTACCAGAACCATTGCTGTTTCCCCTCCGTAGCCCTGCCACCCACTAAAGAAAGTTGGATGAGATTACTTAATGATTTCCCATTAAGTTGTATTTCCAAATATCATGATTACCATTTGAATGTAGTTGGTATGGAGCTTCGTGAGTGTGTGCTTCGTTTATTATGCATCACGTTCAGCTCCTTGTTATTTGCCTCCTAGTTATCATAGTAAAACTCTACTCCTCTACTCCGAGGAGCCCCTACCATCCGTATCGTCACTTTCCGGCCCAGCACTCTTCATGCTCGTTCGTTTAAAGCATTCTACATTGGACAAATGAATCTTGGAAGGCAAAAGCTACTGAATTTAGCGAGTTTGTGGAGGCGTTCCCACCGATCAGCCAGGTGGAGTTCCACACACCCGATGACTGCACAGCTCCTATAAGGCAGCAATATGCTGCAAACCCAGACGGCCACTCTTCTCACCCCTCGTCCCTTTGCTGTTCTGGATAATGAGGTCAATAGTCACCTAGGCAACTTGCAAAACTAACTGAAATGGAGAAAGGCCTTCCGGCTGGTGACTAGCCGAGGTCCACCTGGCCCCAATAAGCTGCTGAACAAGAAGGGCTGCCAGAAATTTCCCCCTAGGGAATTTGGTGGAGACGAAGACCTGCTCACTGGACAACGGTTCCTCCCAGGATACCCCCAAGCTGAAGAAGCGGGCTCTGAGCCACCCCCTTTCACCCTCCTTTTCCCCACCCTGGCCTGCTGAAGGTGCGCGTCAGGATGCGGACTACTGAGCCCTAAAGAAATAAGTCCTTCCACTTTGACCCCACGGAGGATTGCCTGTGCGGATCTTCAACGAGTCTACCAGTGTCTAGACACGGGAGCAGTTCTGTCTGGCACAGCAGCTCCCTCAAGGAAGACAAGAGTGAGGAGAAAGGAAACTCAAGTCTGACCATTCTGTCCTGGGAGACAAGAGGAGGATCTCATCTCTCATCTTTCCAAGCAAGGCAACGAGACTTTCTCTCATCTTTCCAAGCAAGGCAAGGAGACTTTTTCTCATGAGGAAACAAAAAGAAGTTGGAAGGAACGAAACCAGCCTGGAAGGTGAATTCCTAAGGATTGCCCATTGAAACTGACAAAATGGCCCTTGTTTGACGAGAGGAATGAGCAGAGCATTGATGTGGTCAAAAAGGACTCGAGTGAGACTTTCCCAGCATGTTTCTACCAAAGCTTTGTCTAAGTTTCGCAAAACACTCTCCTAATAAGCAGATGTTTGGCTCTTCAGAAAGTCAACATGCAAAATGCCTTGAGCGTCCCATAACACTGATGCCATGATGTTGCCTTTGGTCTGCCCTCCTTTTCCTTTGACTGGACCACTGCCATCTCTTGGTAGCCATCGCTTTGATGACGCTTTGTCTTCAGGATCATATTGGCAAAGCCATGTTCCAAATTCCGGTTACAATTTGTCAAACAGGTGCCCCAGGATCGTGATCCCTCCTGTTGAAAATTTCCACTGATAGCTCTCGTCGTCACTGCAGCTGATCTGGGCACAATGGTTTTCACAGCCACTGCAGGATTCATCTTCCACATCTTCTCATCTCTTCTTGAAACAAGCCATACCTCCGTAAAGAGTTGATTTCTTTGGGCTAGTGTCCTTAGAAGCTTTTCTTCAAACATCAATGATTTCTTCATTCTTCCACCCAAGCTTCACCGTCAATTGGATGTTTGCTCTTGCTGCAATTTTAGCGGAATTCAAGTTGCACTGATAGGAGGCCTTTTCAGTGGATGTCTCATCCTTCTTAGTGCCTCCAATGAGATCCAGTTCAGAAAGGTTGTAAGAAGTTAGTACATGTTTATTTTAGTGAAAACGAATTGAAATCCATGCATAGATTTCTCACCATGTACATTTTCTATGAACTTTCGGAAGACCCCCTGTACTGAATATTGCCCAAATCCTGGGAGAGAAGTGGATGCGGTCCACTTCCTGTCTTCAGTTTGCCCACAGTGGAGGAGTGCACAGAGCAGGGAAAGGCAGCCCCAGAGAGAGGCATGCCCTCCAGCATGCGGCAGACTGCTGGCCCAGTCCTGGCTCCATGGGTTGCTGTGTGGGCCCAGCAAGCTGACCAACCTCCCTGAACCTTAATTTAATCCTAGGTAGCCCAATTCCACTCGCTATTATAGGACTGCTGTGCAGGGACAGTCAATTAACTTAAGAAAAGGAACCTAGCTCCAAGGTTGGCAACCGGGAATTCCAGTTGATTCCATGGGCGGACCCCCTGAGGAATTCCCAAGCTGAAGTCTCGTGGAAGATGAGGTTCAGTGTGACTAGACTGAAGCACCAATCCAATGAAGGGGAAGTCCCACCCACTCTGCCCTGTGCCTGTATAAAGGTGAGGCGGGGCGGCCGCGCCACTCATTGAAGCCGCCAGTTGGGAGAGGAGCAGAGCCAGGCCGGTGCTCCCGAAGGCAGCAAGATGTTGCGAGCCACAGCTCCCTGCTGGTTCCCACCTGCATACCCAGAAGCTAAGAAGGTGGCCGAGGAGGCGGCCCACGAGGCAAGCCGCCATTTGGGAGAGGAGCAGAGCCAGGTCGGTGTTCCCGAAGGCAGCAAGATGTTGCGAGCCACAGCTCCCTGCTGGTTCCCACCTGCATGCCCAGAAGCCAAGAAGGTGGCCGAGGAGGCGGCCCTCGAGGCAAGCCGCCAGTTGGGAGAGGAGCAGAGCCAGGCCGGTGCTCCCGAAGGCAGCAAGATGTTGCGAGCCACAGCTCCCTGCTGGTTCCCACCTGCATACCCAGAAGCTAAGAAGGTGGCCGAGGAGGCGCCCCACGAGGCAAGCCGCCATTTGGGAGTGGAGCAGAGCCAGGTCGGTGTTCCCGAAGGCAGCAAGATGTTGCGAGCCACAGCTCCCTGCTGGTTCCCTCCTGCATACCCAGAAGCCAAGAAGGTGGCCGAGGAGGCGGCCCTCGAGGCTCCAGAATTCCCACTGCCCTCTCATCAGCCTGCCCAGAGCTTCGGGCTCTGCGTGCCCCAGATGCACAACCAGGCCTCAGCACTCGTGGACATCCGGGCGGAGCCCCAGAATAGGGGTCCGGCGGTGCCCCCAGCGTGGCCCAAGATGGCGACGGAGGCGTGGTACTTCCCCGCGCAGAGGGGGTCGGCCTGCTGCTTGCCAGCCGCCCCAAGGCTGACAGAGAGGCCCTGTGGAGTCCGCATCTCAGCCCCCAGGGAGAGGAAGAGGATCGCCCACTTTCCCAGCCCCTGCTTGTTCGCAGGTCGCACCGATGCCAAGAGAACCCGGGTGGCCGGCAGCAGCCAACGCTCCAATGGCTCCAGGGTCGGCACACAGCCACGGAAGACTGGTCGCAACAGACGGGGGAGGGCATGCAAGACCTCCACCACACTCAGCTCTAAGCGAATCGTCCGTCGTCCATCCTTACCGACTTGGAAGAAACCCATTATCCTCCGAAGGTCTCGCTGCCAAGTCCCCACCGTCATCCGCCGAGGCTATCTCCAACTGTTCACCAAAGAGTGTCTCAAGTTCTGCGCCTCCCAGCAGGAGGCCGAGGAGAAGGCGCTGAACGAGGAGAAGGTGGCCTACGACTGCAGCCCCAACAAGAACATGTACCTGAATGTGGTCCTGAACACCCTCAAGAGACTGAAGGGCCTGACCCCCAGCTCCATGCCGGGCCTCAGCAGGGCCGCCCTGTACAGCCGCCTCCAGGAGTTCCTGCTCACCCAGGACCAGCTCAAGGAGAACGGCTACCCCTTCCCGCACCCCGAGCGGCCCGGAGGCGCCGTCCTCTTCACTGGCCAGGGGAAGGGGCCCGGCGACTCCTCCTGCAGGGTCTGCTGCCGTTGTGGCACCGACTACCTGGTGTCCTCCTCGGGCCGCTGTCTACGCGACCAGTTGTGTTATTATCACTGGGGGCGGGTCCGCTCCAGCCAAGTGGCTGGAGGCCGGGTTAGCCAGTACACCTGCTGTGCAGCTGCTCCTGGCTCAGTGGGCTGCCAGGTGGCGAAGCAGCACGTGCGGGACGGCCGCAAGGAGAGCCTCCATGGCTTCGTGAAGACCTTCAAGAAAGAGTTTTCCACAGACGCTTATCCAGGAATCTACGCCATGGACTGTGAGATGTGCTACACCACGCATGGCCTGGAGCTGACCCGCGTCACCGTGGTGGACGCCGACATGCAAGTGGTGTACGACACCTTCGTCAAGCCCGACAACGAGATCGTGGACTACAACACCAGGTTTTCCGGAGTGACCGAGGCCGACGTCGCCAAGACGAGCGTCACGTTGCCCGAAGTCCAAGCCATCCTGCTGAGCTTTTTCAGCGCCCAAACCATCCTCATCGGGCACAGCCTGGAGAGCGATCTGCTGGCCCTCAAGCTGATCCACAGCACCGTGGTGGACACGGCCGTGCTCTTCCCGCACTACCTGGGTTTCCCCTACAAGCGTTCCCTCAGGAATCTCGCGGCCGACTACCTGGGACAGATCATCCAGGACAGCCAGGACGGCCACAACTCCAGCGAGGACGCAAACGCCTGCCTGCAGCTGGCGATGTGGAAGGTTCGACAGCGCGCCCAGATCCAGCCACGCCACCGGTCCGCCTCTCCCGCCGCCCTGGCCTGTCCTGAGCCCCAGGCCTCTTCCCAAACTGACATCGATCCCGAGAGCTAGCCCTGTCCACCTCGCCGCAAAGCGAAAGAAACTGGAGCAGCCGGCGGCAGGAGAGGGCCAAAAGCCAAGACTAACCCCGACCCCGGACTCCCAGTCCCCCGGAGTCCCTGCCGCGGGCCGTCATCCCTGTCCCCATCCCTCTGCCCCTCCCAGACCTCTGTCCTTCCACCAATGGGCTCCCCGAGGCCCCAGCCGCCACTCCCAGTCCCCGGAGACCCTGCCGCCGCCCCTGGCGCCTATGCCCATCCCTCTGCCCCTCCCAGACCTCTGGCCTTCCACCACTAGCCTCCCCCAGCCCACCTGGACTTCCCCGGCCTCTGACAACAAGGCCAGCCCCCAGGCCCACCAGCCTCCTGATCGTCTTCGTTCTTGGGCCTCTTCCCCTTCTGTGGGGCTGTCTGAACCTCCCCTCCCCCACCCGATTTTTCCCCCGCCCCCGGGGCAGGCGCAGAATAAATGTCTGTATGAAGTTAAAAATTAAAAATAAAAAAAAAGCTAAAAACCACTGAAAGTCCTTTGCTTTTGAATGTGCGCTTACCTGGTTTTCTCTAGAGGCACCACTGTGAGGTGGCTCAAGCCCTTAGGCTCTGGAGTTAGACATCTGGGTTCCCATTCCAATTCCACCACTTACTAGCTTTGTCATATTGGACGCATAACATTTTTGCGCTTCTACTTCTTGATCTTTCAAGTGTCATCAGAAGATAATTAGACACCCACACAATAGCAATGGGAGATTTTAACACCCCACCGTCAACATGAAACAGATCAACGAGACAGAAAGTTGAAAAGGATATCCAGGAACTGAACTTAGCTCTGCACCAAGCAGACCGAATAGACATCTACATTAACTCTCCACCCCAAATCAACAGAATATACATTCTTCTCAGCACCACATCACACTTATTCCAAAACTGACCACATAGTTGGAAGGAAAGCACTCCTCCGCAAATGCAAAAGAACAGAAATTACAACCAACTGTCTCTCAGACCACAGGGCAGTCAAACTGGACCTCAGGATGAAGAAACTCACTCAAAACCGCTCAACTACACGGAAACGGAGCAATCTGCTCCTGAGTGACTACTGGGTACATAGCGAAATGAAGACAGAATAAAGATGTTCTTTGAAACCAATGAGAACAAAGACACAACATACCAGAATCTCTGGGATACATTGAAAGCAGTGTGTAGAGGGAAACGTAGCATTAAATGCCCACAAGAGAAAGCAGGAAAGATCTAAAATGGACACCCTCACGTCCCAATTCAAAGAACCAGGGAAGCAAGAGCAAACACAATGCCTGAATCAGTCAGTCAACTTCCAACAGGGCTCCAAGAGAGATTGAACCACCATGCCTCTTTAAATCCACGTTTCTATTTGGAATCTTCAATGAGAGATGAGACACTAAGCAGCTAGTTTTGGTGGAATGGCTGATTTTGTCAATGTTTTCGGTGTGTGAGTGTGTGTGTGTGTGTGTACGTATGGATAACTAAATTAAACTGATAATCTGGATGCTTACATTTCCATTCATTTAATTTGTGTATGTGAGCCCACGCACACGTATATACACACACACTAACACTTCCAGAACACTGACTTAGTGAAGAACTGGATTTCCAGTGTGTCAGACAAATTTCAGAAAGCGCTGAAGAAGGGCATTTCTGATGGATTTCACCGTTCCTGGAATTTTATTTTCCTTTATAACTTAGAGTTCTTCTCTGGAGATTTAATAGATAAAAGTCTTTTGCAGTGTACGTTATTTCATTCTATTTTTATAATTTATTTGAATTGTCATTTTAAATTGACAAATAAAAATGATATATATTTATGGTGTACAACATGATGTTTCATATATGTATACATTGTGGAATGACACAAAAATCAAGCTAATTAACACATTCGTTTCCTCACATACTGATTTTATGGTGATGAGAACATGTTTCAAATCTACTCTGATAGCACATTTCAAGTATACAGTACATAGTTACCCACTGTGGTTGCCGTGCTGTTCAACATATCTCTAGAACTATTCGTATCTGAAATTTTGTATCATTAGACTAACATCTCCCAATCCCTCCCCGGCTCCTGCCTCGGGTAAGCAGCGTTCTGCTCTCTACGACTCTGAGTTCCACTTTTTTACATTGCACATAGAAGTGAGATCGTGCAGTATTTGTATTTCTGTGTTTGCTTTTTAAAACTTTATGATGTATTGATGTATTTTTTCAGACAGTGTCGGAGTCTGTCACCAAGGCTGGAGTACAGTGACACAAACACGGCTCACCACGGCCTCCACCTCCCGGGGTCAAGAGATCCTCCCACTTCAGCCTCCTGAGTAGCTAGGACTACAGGCGTCCAACACCACACCTGGCTAATTTTTGTATTTTTTGTAGAGATGGTTGATCTCCAACTCCTGGGCTCAACTCTTCCTCCTCCCTTCTCCTCCCAAAGTCCTGGGATTACAGGCCTGAGCCACTGTGTCTGGCCTTTGCTTTATTTCACACCGTAGAACATCCTCTAGGCTCATTCATGTTGCTAATGATAAGATTTCTTTCTTTTTCAAGGCTGAATAGGATTCTATTGGATATATGTACCTATATAGATAGATAGATAGATAGATAGATAGACATTTATTATTATTGTTTTGGGGGGGATATGGTTTCGCTCGTGTTCCCCAGGCTGGAGTGCAGTGGCATGATTTCGGCTCACTACAACCTCTGCCTCCCAGGCTGAAGTGATTCTCCTGCCTCAGCTGAGATTAAAGGCATGTCCCATCATGTGCGGCCAATTTTGTGTTTCTAGGAGAGATGGGTTTTCACCATGTTGGCCAGGCTGGTCTCGAACTCCAACAATTCTACTTCAACTATTTATTGGATACAAATATTTATGTGTGAGAAACAAGATTTTCAAGAGTGAAAGATTTAAAAACGACTTAATTGTACATCAGTAAGAGGCTGGCTAACTAAATCAGAGTACGTTCATCCTTACAGAAGAATACTATGCAGCTAGAACAAAACCAAATGGAGGAAACTCTTCCAAATGGTAACTTGGAATGATGTTCAAGACTTATTGTAAAATAAGTTTACAGTAAGGTGTAAGGTACCTTATGGCAAAATTCTCTCAGAAATGTGTGTGTGTGGATTTCAAGTCATCCCAGTCCTAGAACATTGTGCTCTTTAGAGATGCCATACCTGTCTTTCCCTTTGTAATATCAAAGCAGTAATATCTTCTCTGGAGGCTTGTTGGGTGAATTGAATGGAAGAAAGTTAAGGAGGTACCAGAACCATTGCTGTTTCCCCTCCGTAGCCCTGCCACCCACTAAAGAAAGTTGGATGAGATTACTTAATGATTTCCCATTAAGTTGTATTTCCAAATATCATGATTACCATTTGAATGTAGTTGGTATGGAGCTTCGTGAGTGTGTGCTTCGTTTATTATGCATCACGTTCAGCTCCTTGTTATTTGCCTCCTAGTTATCATAGTAAAACTCTACTCCTCTACTCCGAGGAGCCCCTACCATCCGTATCGTCACTTTCCGGCCCAGCACTCTTCATGCTCGTTCGTTTAAAGCATTCTACATTGGACAAATGAATCTTGGAAGGCAAAAGCTACTGAATTTAGCGAGTTTGTGGAGGCGTTCCCACCGATCAGCCAGGTGGAGTTCCACACACCCGATGACTGCACAGCTCCTATAAGGCAGCAATATGCTGCAAACCCAGACGGCCACTCTTCTCACCCCTCGTCCCTTTGCTGTTCTGGATAATGAGGTCAATAGTCACCTAGGCAACTTGCAAAACTAACTGAAATGGAGAAAGGCCTTCCGGCTGGTGACTAGCCGAGGTCCACCTGGCCCCAATAAGCTGCTGAACAAGAAGGGCTGCCAGAAATTTCCCCCTAGGGAATTTGGTGGAGACGAAGACCTGCTCACTGGACAACGGTTCCTCCCAGGATACCCCCAAGCTGAAGAAGCGGGCTCTGAGCCACCCCCTTTCACCCTCCTTTTCCCCACCCTGGCCTGCTGAAGGTGCGCGTCAGGATGCGGACTACTGAGCCCTAAAGAAATAAGTCCTTCCACTTTGACCCCACGGAGGATTGCCTGTGCGGATCTTCAACGAGTCTACCAGTGTCTAGACACGGGAGCAGTTCTGTCTGGCACAGCAGCTCCCTCAAGGAAGACAAGAGTGAGGAGAAAGGAAACTCAAGTCTGACCATTCTGTCCTGGGAGACAAGAGGAGGATCTCATCTCTCATCTTTCCAAGCAAGGCAACGAGACTTTCTCTCATCTTTCCAAGCAAGGCAAGGAGACTTTTTCTCATGAGGAAACAAAAAGAAGTTGGAAGGAACGAAACCAGCCTGGAAGGTGAATTCCTAAGGATTGCCCATTGAAACTGACAAAATGGCCCTTGTTTGACGAGAGGAATGAGCAGAGCATTGATGTGGTCAAAAAGGACTCGAGTGAGACTTTCCCAGCATGTTTCTACCAAAGCTTTGTCTAAGTTTCGCAAAACACTCTCCTAATAAGCAGATGTTTGGCTCTTCAGAAAGTCAACATGCAAAATGCCTTGAGCGTCCCATAACACTGATGCCATGATGTTGCCTTTGGTCTGCCCTCCTTTTCCTTTGACTGGACCACTGCCATCTCTTGGTAGCCATCGCTTTGATGACGCTTTGTCTTCAGGATCATATTGGCAAAGCCATGTTCCAAATTCCGGTTACAATTTGTCAAACAGGTGCCCCAGGATCGTGATCCCTCCTGTTGAAAATTTCCACTGATAGCTCTCGTCGTCACTGCAGCTGATCTGGGCACAATGGTTTTCACAGCCACTGCAGGATTCATCTTCCACATCTTCTCATCTCTTCTTGAAACAAGCCATACCTCCGTAAAGAGTTGATTTCTTTGGGCTAGTGTCCTTAGAAGCTTTTCTTCAAACATCAATGATTTCTTCATTCTTCCACCCTAGCTTCACCGTCAATTGGATGTTTGCTCTTGCTGCAATTTTAGCGGAATTCAAGTTGCACTGATAGGAGGCCTTTTCAGTGGATGTCTCATCCTTCTTAGTGCCTCCAATGAGATCCAGTTCAGAAAGGTTGTAAGAAGTTAGTACATGTTTATTTTAGTGAAAACGAATTGAAATCCATGCATAGATTTCTCACCATGTACATTTTCTATGAACTTTCGGAAGACCCCCTGTACTGAATATTGCCCAAATCCTGGGAGAGAAGTGGATGCGGTCCACTTCCTGTCTTCAGTTTGCCCACAGTGGAGGAGTGCACAGAGCAGGGAAAGGCAGCCCCAGAGAGAGGCATGCCCTCCAGCATGCGGCAGACTGCTGGCCCAGTCCTGGCTCCATGGGTTGCTGTGTGGGCCCAGCAAGCTGACCAACCTCCCTGAACCTTAATTTAATCCTAGGTAGCCCAATTCCACTCGCTATTATAGGACTGCTGTGCAGGGACAGTCAATTAACTTAAGAAAAGGAACCTAGCTCCAAGGTTGGCAACCGGGAATTCCAGTTGATTCCATGGGCGGACCCCCTGAGGAATTCCCAAGCTGAAGTCTCGTGGAAGATGAGGTTCAGTGTGACTAGACTGAAGCACCAATCCAATGAAGGGGAAGTCCCACCCACTCTGCCCTGTGCCTGTATAAAGGTGAGGCGGGGCGGCCGCGCCACTCATTGAAGCCGCCAGTTGGGAGAGGAGCAGAGCCAGGCCGGTGCTCCCGAAGGCAGCAAGATGTTGCGAGCCACAGCTCCCTGCTGGTTCCCACCTGCATACCCAGAAGCTAAGAAGGTGGCCGAGGAGGCGGCCCACGAGGCAAGCCGCCATTTGGGAGAGGAGCAGAGCCAGGTCGGTGTTCCCGAAGGCAGCAAGATGTTGCGAGCCACAGCTCCCTGCTGGTTCCCACCTGCATGCCCAGAAGCCAAGAAGGTGGCCGAGGAGGCGGCCCTCGAGGCAAGCCGCCAGTTGGGAGAGGAGCAGAGCCAGGCCGGTGCTCCCGAAGGCAGCAAGATGTTGCGAGCCACAGCTCCCTGCTGGTTCCCACCTGCATACCCAGAAGCTAAGAAGGTGGCCGAGGAGGCGCCCCACGAGGCAAGCCGCCATTTGGGAGTGGAGCAGAGCCAGGTCGGTGTTCCCGAAGGCAGCAAGATGTTGCGAGCCACAGCTCCCTGCTGGTTCCCTCCTGCATACCCAGAAGCCAAGAAGGTGGCCGAGGAGGCGGCCCTCGAGGCTCCAGAATTCCCACTGCCCTCTCATCAGCCTGCCCAGAGCTTCGGGCTCTGCATGCCCCAGATGCACAACCAGGCCTCAGCACTCGTGGACATCCGGGCGGAGCCCCAGAATAGGGGTCCGGCGGTGCCCCCAGCGT
Organism: Pongo pygmaeus; assembly: GCF_028885625.2. Taxonomy (NCBI): domain Eukaryota; kingdom Metazoa; phylum Chordata; class Mammalia; order Primates; family Hominidae; genus Pongo; species Pongo pygmaeus. Next base: position 55,804,714 of record NC_072380.2, read on the forward strand.
GGCCCAAGATGGCGACGGAGGCGTGGTACTTCCCCGCGCAGAGGGGGTCGGCCTGCTGCTTGCCAGCCGCCCCAAGGCTGACAGAGAGGCCCTGTGGAGTCCGCATCTCAGCCCCCAGGGAGAGGAAGAGGATCGCCCACTTTCCCAGCCCCTGCTTGGTCGCAGGTCGCACCGATGCCAAGAGAACCCGGGTGGCCGGCAGCAGCCAACGCTCCAATGGCTCCAGGGTCGGCACACAGCCACGGAAGACTGGTCGCAACAGACGGGGGAGGGCATGCAAGACCTCCACCACACTCAGCTCTAAGCGAATCGTCCGTCGTCCATCCTTACCGACTTGGAAGAAACCCATTATCCTCCGAAGGTCTCGCTGCCAAGTCCCCACCGTCATCCGCCGAGGCTATCTCCAACTGTTCACCAAAGAGTGTCTCAAGTTCTGCGCCTCCCAGCAGGAGGCCGAGGAGAAGGCGCTGAACGAGGAGAAGGTGGCCTACGACTGCAGCCCCAACAAGAACATGTACCTGAATGTGGTCCTGAACACCCTCAAGAGACTGAAGGGCCTGACCCCCAGCTCCATGCCGGGCCTCAGCAGGGCCGCCCTGTACGGCCGCCTCCAGGAGTTCCTGCTCACCCAGGACCAGCTCAAGGAGAACGGCTACCCCTTCCCGCACCCCGAGCGGCCCGGAGGCGCCGTCCTCTTCACTGGCCAGGGGAAGGGGCCCGGCGACTCCTCCTGCAGGGTCTGCTGCCGTTGTGGCACCGACTACCTGGTGTCCTCCTCGGGCCGCTGTCTACGCGACCAGTTGTGTTATTATCACTGGGGGCGGGTCCGCTCCAGCCAAGTGGCTGGAGGCCGGGTTAGCCAGTACACCTGCTGTGCAGCTGCTCCTGGCTCAGTGGGCTGCCAGGTGGCGAAGCAGCACGTGCGGGACGGCCGCAAGGAGAGCCTCCATGGCTTCGTGAAGACCTTCAAGAAAGAGTTTTCCACAGACGCTTATCCAGGAATCTACGCCATGGACTGTGAGATGTGCTACACCACGCATGGCCTGGAGCTGACCCGCGTCACCGTGGTGGACGCCGACATGCAAGTGGTGTACGACACCTTCGTCAAGCCCGACAACGAGATCGTGGACTACAACACCAGGTTTTCCGGAGTGACCGAGGCCGACGTCGCCAAGACGAGCGTCACGTTGCCCGAAGTCCAAGCCATCCTGCTGAGCTTTTTCAGCGCCCAAACCATCCTCATCGGGCACAGCCTGGAGAGCGATCTGCTGGCCCTCAAGCTGATCCACAGCACCGTGGTGGACACGGCCGTGCTCTTCCCGCACTACCTGGGTTTCCCCTACAAGCGTTCCCTCAGGAATCTCGCGGCCGACTACCTGGGACAGATCATCCAGGACAGCCAGGACGGCCACAACTCCAGCGAGGACGCAAACGCCTGCCTGCAGCTGGCGATGTGGAAGGTTCGACAGCGCGCCCAGATCCAGCCACGCCACCGGTCCGCCTCTCCCGCCGCCCTGGCCTGTCCTGAGCCCCAGGCCTCTTCCCAAACTGACATCGATCCCGAGAGCTAGCCCTGTCCACCTCGCCGCAAAGCGAAAGAAACTGGAGCAGCCGGCGGCAGGAGAGGGCCAAAAGCCAAGACTAACCCCGACCCCGGACTCCCAGTCCCCCGGAGTCCCTGCCGCGGGCCGTCGTCCCTGTCCCCATCCCTCTGCCCCTCCCAGACCTCTGTCCTTCCACCAATGGGCTCCCCGAGGCCCCAGCCGCCACTCCCAGTCCCCGGAGACCCTGCCGCCGCCCCTGGCGCCTGTGCCCATCCCTCTGCCCCTCCCAGACCTCTGGCCTTCCACCACTAGCCTCCCCCAGCCCACCTGGACTTCCCCGGCCTCTGACAACAAGGCCAGCCCCCAGGCCCACCAGCCTCCTGATCGTCTTCGTTCTTGGGCCTCTTCCCCTTCTGTGGGGCTGTCTGAACCTCCCCTCCCCCACCCGATTTTTCCCCCGCCCCCGGGGCAGGCGCAGAATAAATGTCTGTATGAAGTTAAAAATTAAAAATAAAAAAAAAGCTAAAAACCACTCAAAGTCCTTTGCTTTTGAATGTGCGCTTACCTGGTTTTCTCTAGAGGCACCACTGTGAGGTGGCTCAAGCCCTTAGGCTCTGGAGTTAGACATCTGGGTTCCCATTCCAATTCCACCACTGACTAGCTTTGTCATATTGGACGCATAACTTTTTTGCGCTTCTACTTCTTGATCTTTCAAGTGTCATCAGAAGATAATTAGACACCCACACAATAGCAATGGGAGATTTTAACACCCCACCGTCAACATGAAACAGATCAACGAGACAGAAAGTTGAAAAGGATATCCAGGAACTGAACTTAGCTCTGCACCAAGCAGACCGAATAGACATCTACATTAACTCTCCACCCCAAATCAACAGAATATACATTCTTCTCAGCACCACATCACACTTATTCCAAAACTGACCACATAGTTGGAAGGAAAGCACTCCTCCGCAAATGCAAAAGAACAGAAATTACAACCAACTGTCTCTCAGACCCCAGGGCAGTCAAACTGAACCTCAGGATGAAGAAACTCACTCAAAACCGCTCAACTACACGGAAACGGAGCAATCTGCTCCTGAGTGACTACTGGGTACATAGCGAAATGAAGACAGAATAAAGATGTTCTTTGAAACCAATGAGAACCAAGACACAACATACCAGAATCTCTGGGATACATTGAAAGCAGTGTGTAGAGGGAAACGTAGCATTAAATGCCCACAAGAGAAAGCAGGAAAGATCTAAAATGGACACCCTCACGTCCCAATTCAAAGAACCAGGGAAGCAAGAGCAAACACAATGCCTGAATCAGTCAGTCAACTTCCAACAGGGCTCCAAGAGAGATTGAACCACCATGCCTCTTTAAATCCACGTTTCTATTTGGAATCTTCAATGAGAGATGAGACACTAAGCAGCTAGTTTTGGTGGAATGGCTGATTTTGTCAATGTTTTCGGTGTGTGAGTGTGTGTGTGTGTGTATGTATAGATAACTAAATTAAACTGATAATCTGGATGCTTACATTTCCATTCATTTAATTTGTGTATGTGAGCCCACGCACACGTATATACACACACACTAACACTTCCAGAACACTGACTTAGTGAAGAACTGGATTTCCAGTGTGTCAGACAAATTTCAGAAAGCGCTGAAGAAGGGCATTTCTGATGGATTTCACCGTTCCTGGAATTTTATTTTCCTTTATAACTTAGAGTTCTTCTCTGGAGATTTAATAGATAAAAGTCTTTTGCAGTGTACGTTATTTCATTGTATTTTTATAATTTATTTAAATTGTCATTTTAAATTGACAAATAAAAATGATATATATTTATGGTGTACAACATGATGTTTCATATATGTATACATTGTGGAATGACACAAAAATCAAGCTAATTAACACATTCGTTTCCTCACATACTGATTTTATGGTGATGAGAACATGTTTCAAATCTACTCTGATAGCACATTTCAAGTATACAGTACATAGTTACCCACTGTGGTTGCCGTGCTGTTCAACATATCTCTAGAACTATTCGTATCTGAAATTTTGTATCATTAGACTAACATCTCCCAATCCCTCCCCGGCCCCTGCCTCGGGTAAGCAGCGTTCTGCTCTCTACGACTCTGAGTTCCACTTTTTTACATTGCACATAGAAGTGAGATCGTGCAGTATTTGTATTTCTGTGTTTGCTTTTTAAAACTTTATGATGTATTGATGTATTTTTTCAGACAGTGTCGGAGTCTGTCACCAAGGCTGGAGTACAGTGACACAAACACGGCTCACCACGGCCTCCACCTCCCGGGGTCAAGAGATCCTCCCACTTCAGCCTCCTGAGTAGCTAGGACTACAGGCGTCCAACACCACACCTGGCTAATTTTTGTATTTTTTGTAGAGATGGTTGATCTCCAACTCCTGGGCTCAACTCTTCCTCCTCCCTTCTCCTCCCAAAGTCCTGGGATTACAGGCCTGAGCCACTGTGTCTGGCCTTTGCTTTATTTCACACCGTAGAACATCCTCTAGGCTCATTCATGTTGCTAATGATAAGATTTCTTTCTTTTTCAAGGCTGAATAGGATTCTATTGGATATATGTACCTATATAGATAGATAGATAGATAGATAGACATTTATTATTATTGTTTTGGGGGGGATATGGTTTCGCTCGTGTTCCCCAGGCTGGAGTGCAGTGGCATGATTTCGGCTCACTACAACCTCTGCCTCCCAGGCTGAAGTGATTCTCCTGCCTCAGCTGAGATTAAAGGCATGTCCCATCATGTGCGGCCAATTTTGTGTTTCTAGGAGAGATGGGTTTTCACCATGTTGGCCAGGCTGGTCTCGAACTCCAACAATTCTACTTCAACTATTTATTGGATACAAATATTTATGTGTGAGAAACAAGATTTTCAAGAGTGAAAGATTTAAAAACGACTTAATTGTACATCAGTAAGAGGCTGGCTAACTAAATCAGAGTACGTTCATCCTTACAGAAGAATACTATGCAGCTAGAACAAAACCAAATGGAGGAAACTCTTCCAAATGGTAACTTGGAATGATGTTCAAGACTTATTGTAAAATAAGTTTACAGTAAGGTGTAAGGTACCTTATGGCAAAATTCTCTCAGAAATGTGTGTGTGTGGATTTCAAGTCATCCCAGTCCTAGAACATTGTGCTCTTTAGAGATGCCATACCTGTCTTTCCCTTTGTAATATCAAAGCAGTAATATCTTCTCTGGAGGCTTGTTGGGTGAATTGAATGGAAGAAAGTTAAGGAGGTACCAGAACCATTGCTGTTTCCCCTCCGTAGCCCTGCCACCCACTAAAGAAAGTTGGATGAGATTACTTAATGATTTCCCATTAAGTTGTATTTCCAAATATCATGATTACCATTTGAATGTAGTTGGTATGGAGCTTCGTGAGTGTGTGCTTCGTTTATTATGCATCACGTTCAGCTCCTTGTTATTTGCCTCCTAGTTATCATAGTAAAACTCTACTCCTCTACTCCGAGGAGCCCCTACCATCCGTATCGTCACTTTCCGGCCCAGCACTCTTCATGCTCGTTCGTTTAAAGCATTCTACATTGGACAAATGAATCTTGGAAGGCAAAAGCTACTGAATTTAGCGAGTTTGTGGAGGCGTTCCCACCGATCAGCCAGGTGGAGTTCCACACACCCGATGACTGCACAGCTCCTATAAGGCAGCAATATGCTGCAAACCCAGACGGCCACTCTTCTCACCCCTCGTCCCTTTGCTGTTCTGGATAATGAGGTCAATAGTCACCTAGGCAACTTGCAAAACTAACTGAAATGGAGAAAGGCCTTCCGGCTGGTGACTAGCCGAGGTCCACCTGGCCCCAATAAGCTGCTGAACAAGAAGGGCTGCCAGAAATTTCCCCCTAGGGAATTTGGTGGAGACGAAGACCTGCTCACTGGACAACGGTTCCTCCCAGGATACCCCCAAGCTGAAGAAGCGGGCTCTGAGCCACCCCCTTTCACCCTCCTTTTCCCCACCCTGGCCTGCTGAAGGTGCGCGTCAGGATGCGGACTACTGAGCCCTAAAGAAATAAGTCCTTCCACTTTGACCCCACGGAGGATTGCCTGTGCGGATCTTCAACGAGTCTACCAGTGTCTAGACACGGGAGCAGTTCTGTCTGGCACAGCAGCTCCCTCAAGGAAGACAAGAGTGAGGAGAAAGGAAACTCAAGTCTGACCATTCTGTCCTGGGAGACAAGAGGAGGATCTCATCTCTCATCTTTCCAAGCAAGGCAACGAGACTTTCTCTCATCTTTCCAAGCAAGGCAAGGAGACTTTTTCTCATGAGGAAACAAAAAGAAGTTGGAAGGAACGAAACCAGCCTGGAAGGTGAATTCCTAAGGATTGCCCATTGAAACTGACAAAATGGCCCTTGTTTGACGAGAGGAATGAGCAGAGCATTGATGTGGTCAAAAAGGACTCGAGTGAGACTTTCCCAGCATGTTTCTACCAAAGCTTTGTCTAAGTTTCGCAAAACACTCTCCTAATAAGCAGATGTTTGGCTCTTCAGAAAGTCAACATGCAAAATGCCTTGAGCGTCCCATAACACTGATGCCATGATGTTGCCTTTGGTCTGCCCTCCTTTTCCTTTGACTGGACCACTGCCATCTCTTGGTAGCCATCGCTTTGATGACGCTTTGTCTTCAGGATCATATTGGCAAAGCCATGTTCCAAATTCCGGTTACAATTTGTCAAACAGGTGCCCCAGGATCGTGATCCCTCCTGTTGAAAATTTCCACTGATAGCTCTCGTCGTCACTGCAGCTGATCTGGGCACAATGGTTTTCACAGCCACTGCAGGATTCATCTTCCACATCTTCTCATCTCTTCTTGAAACAAGCCATACCTCCGTAAAGAGTTGATTTCTTTGGGCTAGTGTCCTTAGAAGCTTTTCTTCAAACATCAATGATTTCTTCATTCTTCCACCCTAGCTTCACCGTCAATTGGATGTTTGCTCTTGCTGCAATTTTAGCGGAATTCAAGTTGCACTGATAGGAGGCCTTTTCAGTGGATGTCTCATCCTTCTTAGTGCCTCCAATGAGATCCAGTTCAGAAAGGTTGTAAGAAGTTAGTACATGTTTATTTTAGTGAAAACGAATTGAAATCCATGCATAGATTTCTCACCATGTACATTTTCTATGAACTTTCGGAAGACCCCCTGTACTGAATATTGCCCAAATCCTGGGAGAGAAGTGGATGCGGTCCACTTCCTGTCTTCAGTTTGCCCACAGTGGAGGAGTGCACAGAGCAGGGAAAGGCAGCCCCAGAGAGAGGCATGCCCTCCAGCATGCGGCAGACTGCTGGCCCAGTCCTGGCTCCATGGGTTGCTGTGTGGGCCCAGCAAGCTGACCAACCTCCCTGAACCTTAATTTAATCCTAGGTAGCCCAATTCCACTCGCTATTATAGGACTGCTGTGCAGGGACAGTCAATTAACTTAAGAAAAGGAACCTAGCTCCAAGGTTGGCAACCGGGAATTCCAGTTGATTCCATGGGCGGACCCCCTGAGGAATTCCCAAGCTGAAGTCTCGTGGAAGATGAGGTTCAGTGTGACTAGACTGAAGCACCAATCCAATGAAGGGGAAGTCCCACCCACTCTGCCCTGTGCCTGTATAAAGGTGAGGCGGGGCGGCCGCGCCACTCATTGAAGCCGCCAGTTGGGAGAGGAGCAGAGCCAGGCCGGTGCTCCCGAAGGCAGCAAGATGTTGCGAGCCACAGCTCCCTGCTGGTTCCCACCTGCATACCCAGAAGCTAAGAAGGTGGCCGAGGAGGCGGCCCACGAGGCAAGCCGCCATTTGGGAGAGGAGCAGAGCCAGGTCGGTGTTCCCGAAGGCAGCAAGATGTTGCGAGCCACAGCTCCCTGCTGGTTCCCACCTGCATGCCCAGAAGCCAAGAAGGTGGCCGAGGAGGCGGCCCTCGAGGCAAGCCGCCAGTTGGGAGAGGAGCAGAGCCAGGCCGGTGCTCCCGAAGGCAGCAAGATGTTGCGAGCCACAGCTCCCTGCTGGTTCCCACCTGCATACCCAGAAGCTAAGAAGGTGGCCGAGGAGGCGCCCCACGAGGCAAGCCGCCATTTGGGAGTGGAGCAGAGCCAGGTCGGTGTTCCCGAAGGCAGCAAGATGTTGCGAGCCACAGCTCCCTGCTGGTTCCCTCCTGCATACCCAGAAGCCAAGAAGGTGGCCGAGGAGGCGGCCCTCGAGGCTCCAGAATTCCCACTGCCCTCTCATCAGCCTGCCCAGAGCTTCGGGCTCTGCGTGCCCCAGATGCACAACCAGGCCTCAGCACTCGTGGACATCCGGGCGGAGCCCCAGAATAGGGGTCCGGCGGTGCCCCCAGCGTGGCCCAAGATGGCGACGGAGGCGTGGTACTTCCCCGCGCAGAGGGGGTCGGCCTGCTGCTTGCCAGCCGCCCCAAGGCTGACAGAGAGGCCCTGTGGAGTCCGCATCTCAGCCCCCAGGGAGAGGAAGAGGATCGCCCACTTTCCCAGCCCCTGCTTGGTCGCAGGTCGCACCGATGCCAAGAGAACCCGGGTGGCCGGCAGCAGCCAACGCTCCAATGGCTCCAGGGTCGGCACACAGCCACGGAAGACTGGTCGCAACAGACGGGGGAGGGCATGCAAGACCTCCACCACACTCAGCTCTAAGCGAATCGTCCGTCGTCCATCCTTACCGACTTGGAAGAAACCCATTATCCTCCGAAGGTCTCGCTGCCAAGTCCCCACCGTCATCCGCCGAGGCTATCTCCAACTGTTCACCAAAGAGTGTCTCAAGTTCTGCGCCTCCCAGCAGGAGGCCGAGGAGAAGGCGCTGAACGAGGAGAAGGTGGCCTACGACTGCAGCCCCAACAAGAACATGTACCTGAATGTGGTCCTGAACACCCTCAAGAGACTGAAGGGCCTGACCCCCAGCTCCATGCCGGGCCTCAGCAGGGCCGCCCTGTACAGCCGCCTCCAGGAGTTCCTGCTCACCCAGGACCAGCTCAAGGAGAACGGCTACCCCTTCCCGCTCCCCGAGCGGCCCGGAGGCGCCGTCCTCTTCACTGGCCAGGGGAAGGGGCCCGGCGACTCCTCCTGCAGGGTCTGCTGCCGTTGTGGCACCGACTACCTGGTGTCCTCCTCGGGCCGCTGTCTACGCGACCAGTTGTGTTATTATCACTGGGGGCGGGTCCGCTCCAGCCAAGTGGCTGGAGGCCGGGTTAGCCAGTACACCTGCTGTGCAGCTGCTCCTGGCTCAGTGGGCTGCCAGGTGGCGAAGCAGCACGTGCGGGACGGCCGCAAGGAGAGCCTCCATGGCTTCGTGAAGACCTTCAAGAAAGAGTTTTCCACAGACGCTTATCCAGGAATCTACGCCATGGACTGTGAGATGTGCTACACCACGCATGGCCTGGAGCTGACCCGCGTCACCGTGGTGGACGCCGACATGCAAGTGGTGTACGACACCTTCGTCAAGCCCGACAACGAGATCGTGGACTACAACACCAGGTTTTCCGGAGTGACCGAGGCCGACGTCGCCAAGACGAGCGTCACGTTGCCCGAAGTCCAAGCCATCCTGCTGAGCTTTTTCAGCGCCCAAACCATCCTCATCGGGCACAGCCTGGAGAGCGATCTGCTGGCCCTCAAGCTGATCCACAGCACCGTGGTGGACACGGCCGTGCTCTTCCCGCACTACCTGGGTTTCCCCTACAAGCGTTCCCTCAGGAATCTCGCGGCCGACTACCTGGGACAGATCATCCAGGACAGCCAGGACGGCCACAACTCCAGCGAGGACGCAAACGCCTGCCTGCAGCTGGCGATGTGGAAGGTTCGACAGCGCGCCCAGATCCAGCCACGCCACCGGTCCGCCTCTCCCGCCGCCCTGGCCTGTCCTGAGCCCCAGGCCTCTTCCCAAACTGACATCGATCCCGAGAGCTAGCCCTGTCCACCTCGCCGCAAAGCGAAAGAAACTGGAGCAGCCGGCGGCAGGAGAGGGCCAAAAGCCAAGACTAACCCCGACCCCGGACTCCCAGTCCCCCGGAGTCCCTGCCGCGGGCCGTCATCCCTGTCCCCATCCCTCTGCCCCTCCCAGACCTCTGTCCTTCCACCAATGGGCTCCCCGAGGCCCCAGCCGCCACTCCCAGTCCCCGGAGACCCTGCCGCCGCCCCTGGCGCCTATGCCCATCCCTCTGCCCCTCCCAGACCTCTGGCCTTCCACCACTAGCCTCCCCCAGCCCACCTGGACTTCCCCGGCCTCTGACATCAAGGCCAGCCCCCAGGCCCACCAGCCTCCTGATCGTCTTCGTTCTTGGGCCTCTTCCCCTTCTGTGGGGCTGTCTGAACCTCCCCTCCCCCACCCGATTTTTCCCCCGCCCCCGGGGCAGGCGCAGAATAAATGTCTGTATGAAGTTAAAAATTAAAAATAAAAAAAAAGCTAAAAACCACTGAAAGTCCTTTGCTTTTGAATGTGCGCTTACCTGGTTTTCTCTAGAGGCACCACTGTGAGGTGGCTCAAGCCCTTAGGCTCTGGAGTTAGACATCTGGGTTCCCATTCCAATTCCACCACTTACTAGCTTTGTCATATTGGACGCATAACTTTTTTGCGCTTCTACTTCTTGATCTTTCAAGTGTCATCAGAAGATAATTAGACACCCACACAATAGCAATGGGAGATTTTAACACCCCACCGTCAACATGAAACAGATCAACGAGACAGAAAGTTGAAAAGGATATCCAGGAACTGAACTTAGCTCTGCACCAAGCAGACCGAATAGACATCTACATTAACTCTCCACCCCAAATCAACAGAATATACATTCTTCTCAGCACCACATCACACTTATTCCAAAACTGACCACATAGTTGGAAGGAAAGCACTCCTCCGCAAATGCAAAAGAACAGAAATTACAACCAACTGTCTCTCAGACCACAGGGCAGTCAAACTGGACCTCAGGATGAAGAAACTCACTCAAAACCGCTCAACTACACGGAAACGGAGCAATCTGCTCCTGAGTGACTACTGGGTACATAGCGAAATGAAGACAGAATAAAGATGTTCTTTGAAACCAATGAGAACAAAGACACAACATACCAGAATCTCTGGGATACATTGAAAGCAGTGTGTAGAGGGAAACGTAGCATTAAATGCCCACAAGAGAAAGCAGGAAAGATCTAAAATGGACACCCTCACGTCCCAATTCAAAGAACCAGGGAAGCAAGAGCAAACACAATGCCTGAATCAGTCAGTCAACTTCCAACAGGGCTCCAAGAGAGATTGAACCACCATGCCTCTTTAAATCCACGTTTCTATTTGGAATCTTCAATGAGAGATGAGACACTAAGCAGCTAGTTTTGGTGGAATGGCTGATTTTGTCAATGTTTTCGGTGTGTGAGTGTGTGTGTGTGTGTATGTATAGATAACTAAATTAAACTGATAATCTGGATGCTTACATTTCCATTCATTTAATTTGTGTATGTGAGCCCACGCACACGTATATACACACACACTAACACTTCCAGAACACTGACTTAGTGAAGAACTGGATTTCCAGTGTGTCAGACAAATTTCAGAAAGCGCTGAAGAAGGGCATTTCTGATGGATTTCACCGTTCCTGGAATTTTATTTTCCTTTATAACTTAGAGTTCTTCTCTGGAGATTTAATAGATAAAAGTCTTTTGCAGTGTACGTTATTTCATTGTATTTTTATAATTTATTTAAATTGTCATTTTAAATTGACAAATAAAAATGATAGATATTTATGGTGTACAACATGATGTTTCATATATGTATACATTGTGGAATGACACAAAAATCAAGCTAATTAACACATTCGTTTCCTCACATACTGATTTTATGGTGATGAGAACATGTTTCAAATCTACTCTGATAGCACATTTCAAGTATACAGTACATAGTTACCCACTGTGGTTGCCGTGCTGTTCAACATATCTCTAGAACTATTCGTATCTGAAATTTTGTATCATTAGACTAACATCTCCCAATCCCTCCCCGGCCCCTGCCTCGGGTAAGCAGCGTTCTGCTCTCTACGACTCTGAGTTCCACTTTTTTACATTGCACATAGAAGTGAGATCGTGCAGTATTTGTATTTCTGTGTTTGCTTTTTAAAACTTTATGATGTATTGATGTATTTTTTCAGACAGTGTCGGAGTCTGTCACCAAGGCTGGAGTACAGTGACACAAACACGGCTCACCACGGCCTCCACCTCCCGGGGTCAAGAGATCCTCCCACTTCAGCCTCCTGAGTAGCTAGGACTACAGGCGTCCAACACCACACCTGGCTAATTTTTGTATTTTTTGTAGAGATGGTTGATCTCCAACTCCTGGGCTCAACTCTTCCTCCTCCCTTCTCCTCCCAAAGTCCTGGGATTACAGGCCTGAGCCACTGTGTCTGGCCTTTGCTTTATTTCACACAGTAGAACATCCTCTAGGCTCATTCATGTTGCTAATGATAAGATTTCTTTCTTTTTCAAGGCTGAATAGGATTCTATTGGATATATGTACCTATATAGATAGATAGATAGATAGATAGATAGACATTTATTATTATTGTTTTGGGGGGGATATGGTTTCGCTCGTGTTCCCCAGGCTGGAGTGCAGTGGCATGATTTCGGCTCACTACAACCTCTGCCTCCCAGGCTGAAGTGATTCTCCTGCCTCAGCTGAGATTAAAGGCATGTCCCATCATGTGCGGCCAATTTTGTGTTTCTAGGAGAGATGGGTTTTCACCATGTTGGCCAGGCTGGTCTCGAACTCCAACAATTCTACTTCAACTATTTATTGGATACAAATATTTATGTGTGAGAAACAAGATTTTCAAGAGTGAAAGATTTAAAAACGACTTAATTGTACATCAGTAAGAGGCTGGCTAACTAAATCAGAGTACGTTCATCCTTACAGAAGAATACTATGCAGCTAGAACAAAACCAAATGGAGGAAACTCTTCCAAATGGTAACTTGGAATGATGTTCAAGACTTATTGTAAAATAAGTTTACAGTAAGGTGTAAGGTACCTTATGGCAAAATTCTCTCAGAAATGTGTGTGTGTGGATTTCAAGTCATCCCAGTCCTAGAACATTGTGCTCTTTAGAGATGCCATACCTGTCTTTCCCTTTGTAATATCAAAGCAGTAATATCTTCTCTGGAGGCTTGTTGGGTGAATTGAATGGAAGAAAGTTAAGGAGGTACCAGAACCATTGCTGTTTCCCCTCCGTAGCCCTGCCACCCACTAAAGAAAGTTGGATGAGATTACTTAATGATTTCCCATTAAGTTGTATTTCCAAATATCATGATTACCATTTGAATGTAGTTGGTATGGAGCTTCGTGAGTGTGTGCTTCGTTTATTATGCATCACGTTCAGCTCCTTGTTATTTGCCTCCTAGTTATCATAGTAAAACTCTACTCCTCTACTCCGAGGAGCCCCTACCATCCGTATCGTCACTTTCCGGCCCAGCACTCTTCATGCTCGTTCGTTTAAAGCATTCTACATTGGACAAATGAATCTTGGAAGGCAAAAGCTACTGAATTTAGCGAGTTTGTGGAGGCGTTCCCACCGATCAGCCAGGTGGAGTTCCACACACCCGATGACTGCACAGCTCCTATAAGGCAGCAATATGCTGCAAACCCAGACGGCCACTCTTCTCACCCCTCGTCCCTTTGCTGTTCTGGATAATGAGGTCAATAGTCACCTAGGCAACTTGCAAAACTAACTGAAATGGAGAAAGGCCTTCCGGCTGGTGACTAGCCGAGGTCCACCTGGCCCCAATAAGCTGCTGAACAAGAAGGGCTGCCAGAAATTTCCCCCTAGGGAATTTGGTGGAGACGAAGACCTGCTCACTGGACAACGGTTCCTCCCAGGATACCCCCAAGCTGAAGAAGCGGGCTCTGAGCCACCCCCTTTCACCCTCCTTTTCCCCACCCTGGCCTGCTGAAGGTGCGCGTCAGGATGCGGACTACTGAGCCCTAAAGAAATAAGTCCTTCCACTTTGACCCCACGGAGGATTGCCTGTGCGGATCTTCAACGAGTCTACCAGTGTCTAGACACGGGAGCAGTTCTGTCTGGCACAGCAGCTCCCTCAAGGAAGACAAGAGTGAGGAGAAAGGAAACTCAAGTCTGACCATTCTGTCCTGGGAGACAAGAGGAGGATCTCATCTCTCATCTTTCCAAGCAAGGCAACGAGACTTTCTCTCATCTTTCCAAGCAAGGCAAGGAGACTTTTTCTCATGAGGAAACAAAAAGAAGTTGGAAGGAACGAAACCAGCCTGGAAGGTGAATTCCTAAGGATTGCCCATTGAAACTGACAAAATGGCCCTTGTTTGACGAGAGGAATGAGCAGAGCATTGATGTGGTCAAAAAGGACTCGAGTGAGACTTTCCCAGCATGTTTCTACCAAAGCTTTGTCTAAGTTTCGCAAAACACTCTCCTAATAAGCAGATGTTTGGCTCTTCAGAAAGTCAACATGCAAAATGCCTTGAGCGTCCCATAACACTGATGCCATGATGTTGCCTTTGGTCTGCCCTCCTTTTCCTTTGACTGGACCACTGCCATCTCTTGGTAGCCATCGCTTTGATGACGCTTTGTCTTCAGGATCATATTGGCAAAGCCATGTTCCAAATTCCGGTTACAATTTGTCAAACAGGTGCCCCAGGATCGTGATCCCTCCTGTTGAAAATTTCCACTGATAGCTCTCGTCGTCACTGCAGCTGATCTGGGCACAATGGTTTTCACAGCCACTGCAGGATTCATCTTCCACATCTTCTCATCTCTTCTTGAAACAAGCCATACCTCCGTAAAGAGTTGATTTCTTTGGGCTAGTGTCCTTAGAAGCTTTTCTTCAAACATCAATGATTTCTTCATTCTTCCACCCAAGCTTCACCGTCAATTGGATGTTTGCTCTTGCTGCAATTTTAGCGGAATTCAAGTTGCACTGATAGGAGGCCTTTTCAGTGGATGTCTCATCCTTCTTAGTGCCTCCAATGAGATCCAGTTCAGAAAGGTTGTAAGAAGTTAGTACATGTTTATTTTAGTGAAAACGAATTGAAATCCATGCATAGATTTCTCACCATGTACATTTTCTATGAACTTTCGGAAGACCCCCTGTACTGAATATTGCCCAAATCCTGGGAGAGAAGTGGATGCGGTCCACTTCCTGTCTTCAGTTTGCCCACAGTGGAGGAGTGCACAGAGCAGGGAAAGGCAGCCCCAGAGAGAGGCATGCCCTCCAGCATGCGGCAGACTGCTGGCCCAGTCCTGGCTCCATGGGTTGCTGTGTGGGCCCAGCAAGCTGACCAACCTCCCTGAACCTTAATTTAATCCTAGGTAGCCCAATTCCACTCGCTATTATAGGACTGCTGTGCAGGGACAGTCAATTAACTTAAGAAAAGGAACCTAGCTCCAAGGTTGGCAACCGGGAATTCCAGTTGATTCCATGGGCGGACCCCCTGAGGAATTCCCAAGCTGAAGTCTCGTGGAAGATGAGGTTCAGTGTGACTAGACTGAAGCACCAATCCAATGAAGGGGAAGTCCCACCCACTCTGCCCTGTGCCTGTATAAAGGTGAGGCGGGGCGGCCGCGCCACTCATTGAAGCCGCCAGTTGGGAGAGGAGCAGAGCCAGGCCGGTGCTCCCGAAGGCAGCAAGATGTTGCGAGCCACAGCTCCCTGCTGGTTCCCACCTGCATACCCAGAAGCTAAGAAGGTGGCCGAGGAGGCGGCCCACGAGGCAAGCCGCCATTTGGGAGAGGAGCAGAGCCAGGTCGGTGTTCCCGAAGGCAGCAAGATGTTGCGAGCCACAGCTCCCTGCTGGTTCCCACCTGCATGCCCAGAAGCCAAGAAGGTGGCCGAGGAGGCGGCCTTCGAGGCAAGCCGCCAGTTGGGAGAGGAGCAGAGCCAGGCCGGTGCTCCCGAAGGCAGCAAGATGTTGCGAGCCACAGCTCCCTGCTGGTTCCCACCTGCATACCCAGAAGCTAAGAAGGTGGCCGAGGAGGCGCCCCACGAGGCAAGCCGCCATTTGGGAGTGGAGCAGAGCCAGGTCGGTGTTCCCGAAGGCAGCAAGATGTTGCGAGCCACAGCTCCCTGCTGGTTCCCTCCTGCATACCCAGAAGCCAAGAAGGTGGCCGAGGAGGCGGCCCTCGAGGCTCCAGAATTCCCACTGCCCTCTCATCAGCCTGCCCAGAGCTTCGGGCTCTGCGTGCCCCAGATGCACAACCAGGCCTCAGCACTCGTGGACATCCGGGCGGAGCCCCAGAATAGGGGTCCGGCGGTGCCCCCAGCGTGGCCCAAGATGGCGACGGAGGCGTGGTACTTCCCCGCGCAGAGGGGGTCGGCCTGCTGCTTGCCAGCCGCCCCAAGGCTGACAGAGAGGCCCTGTGGAGTCCGCATCTCAGCCCCCAGGGAGAGGAAGAGGATCGCCCACTTTCCCAGCCCCTGCTTGTTCGCAGGTCGCACCGATGCCAAGAGAACCCGGGTGGCCGGCAGCAGCCAACGCTCCAATGGCTCCAGGGTCGGCACACAGCCACGGAAGACTGGTCGCAACAGACGGGGGAGGGCATGCAAGACCTCCACCACACTCAGCTCTAAGCGAATCGTCCGTCGTCCATCCTTACCGACTTGGAAGAAACCCATTATCCTCCGAAGGTCTCGCTGCCAAGTCCCCACCGTCATCCGCCGAGGCTATCTCCAACTGTTCACCAAAGAGTGTCTCAAGTTCTGCGCCTCCCAGCAGGAGGCCGAGGAGAAGGCGCTGAATGAGGAGAAGGTGGCCTACGACTGCAGCCCCAACAAGAACATGTACCTGAATGTGGTCCTGAACACCCTCAAGAGACTGAAGGGCCTGACCCCCAGCTCCATGCCGGGCCTCAGCAGGGCCGCCCTGTACAGCCGCCTCCAGGAGTTCCTGCTCACCCAGGACCAGCTCAAGGAGAACGGCTACCCCTTCCCGCACCCCGAGCGGCCCGGAGGCGCCGTCCTCTTCACTGGCCAGGGGAAGGGGCCCGGCGACTCCTCCTGCAGGGTCTGCTGCCGTTGTGGCACCGACTACCTGGTGTCCTCCTCGGGCCGCTGTCTACGCGACCAGTTGTGTTATTATCACTGGGGGCGGGTCCGCTCCAGCCAAGTGGCTGGAGGCCGGGTTAGCCAGTACACCTGCTGTGCAGCTGCTCCTGGCTCAGTGGGCTGCCAGGTGGCGAAGCAGCACGTGCGGGACGGCCGCAAGGAGAGCCTCCATGGCTTCGTGAAGACCTTCAAGAAAGAGTTTTCCACAGACGCTTATCCAGGAATCTACGCCATGGACTGTGAGATGTGCTACACCACGCATGGCCTGGAGCTGACCCGCGTCACCGTGGTGGACGCCGACATGCAAGTGGTGTACGACACCTTCGTCAAGCCCGACAACGAGATCGTGGACTACAACACCAGGTTTTCCGGAGTGACCGAGGCCGACGTCGCCAAGACGAGCGTCACGTTGCCCGAAGTCCAAGCCATCCTGCTGAGCTTTTTCAGCGCCCAAACCATCCTCATCGGGCACAGCCTGGAGAGCGATCTGCTGGCCCTCAAGCTGATCCACAGCACCGTGGTGGACACGGCCGTGCTCTTCCCGCACTACCTGGGTTTCCCCTACAAGCGTTCCCTCAGGAATCTCGCGGCCGACTACCTGGGACAGATCATCCAGGACAGCCAGGACGGCCACAACTCCAGCGAGGACGCAAACGCCTGCCTGCAGCTGGCGATGTGGAAGGTTCGACAGCGCGCCCAGATCCAGCCACGCCACCGGTCCGCCTCTCCCGCCGCCCTGGCCTGTCCTGAGCCCCAGGCCTCTTCCCAAACTGCCATCGATCCCGAGAGCTAGCCCTGTCCACCTCGCCGCAAAGCGAAAGAAACTGGAGCAGCCGGCGGCAGGAGAGGGCCAAAAGCCAAGACTAACCCCGACCCCGGACTCCCAGTCCCCCGGAGTCCCTGCCGCGGGCCGTCATCCCTGTCCCCATCCCTCTGCCCCTCCCAGACCTCTGTCCTTCCACCAATGGGCTCCCCGAGGCCCCAGCCGCCACTCCCAGTCCCCGGAGACCCTGCCGCCGCCCCTGGCGCCTATGCCCATCCCTCTGCCCCTCCCAGACCTCTGGCCTTCCACCACTAGCCTCCCCCAGCCCACCTGGACTTCCCCGGCCTCTGACAACAAGGCCAGCCCCCAGGCCCACCAGCCTCCTGATCGTCTTCGTTCTTGGGCCTCTTCCCCTTCTGTGGGGCTGTCTGAACCTCCCCTCCCCCACCCGATTTTTCCCCCGCCCCCGGGGCAGGCGCAGAATAAATGTCTGTATGAAGTTAAAAATTAAAAATAAAAAAAAAGCTAAAAACCACTGAAAGTCCTTTGCTTTTGAATGTGCGCTTACCTGGTTTTCTCTAGAGGCACCACTGTGAGGTGGCTCAAGCCCTTAGGCTCTGGAGTTAGACATCTGGGTTCCCATTCCAATTCCACCACTTACTAGCTTTGTCATATTGGACGCATAACTTTTTTGCGCTTCTACTTCTTGATCTTTCAAGTGTCATCAGAAGATAATTAGACACCCACACAATAGCAATGGGAGATTTTAACACCCCACCGTCAACATGAAACAGATCAACGAGACAGAAAGTTGAAAAGGATATCCAGGAACTGAACTTAGCTCTGCACCAAGCAGACCGAATAGACATCTACATTAACTCTCCACCCCAAATCAACAGAATATACATTCTTCTCAGCACCACATCACACTTATTCCAAAACTGACCACATAGTTGGAAGGAAAGCACTCCTCCGCAAATGCAAAAGAACAGAAATTACAACCAACTGTCTCTCAGACCACAGGGCAGTCAAACTGGACCTCAGGATGAAGAAACTCACTCAAAACCGCTCAACTACACGGAAACGGAGCAATCTGCTCCTGAGTGACTACTGGGTACATAGCGAAATGAAGACAGAATAAAGATGTTCTTTGAAACCAATGAGAACAAAGACACAACATACCAGAATCTCTGGGATACATTGAAAGCAGTGTGTAGAGGGAAACGTAGCATTAAATGCCCACAAGAGAAAGCAGGAAAGATCTAAAATGGACACCCTCACGTCCCAATTCAAAGAACCAGGGAAGCAAGAGCAAACACAATGCCTGAATCAGTCAGTCAACTTCCAACAGGGCTCCAAGAGAGATTGAACCACCATGCCTCTTTAAATCCACGTTTCTATTTGGAATCTTCAATGAGAGATGAGACACTAAGCAGCTAGTTTTGGTGGAATGGCTGATTTTGTCAATGTTTTCGGTGTGTGAGTGTGTGTGTGTGTGTGTACGTATGGATAACTAAATTAAACTGATAATCTGGATGCTTACATTTCCATTCATTTAATTTGTGTATGTGAGCCCACGCACACGTATATACACACACACTAACACTTCCAGAACACTGACTTAGTGAAGAACTGGATTTCCAGTGTGTCAGACAAATTTCAGAAAGCGCTGAAGAAGGGCATTTCTGATGGATTTCACCGTTCCTGGAATTTTATTTTCCTTTATAACTTAGAGTTCTTCTCTGGAGATTTAATAGATAAAAGTCTTTTGCAGTGTACGTTATTTCATTCTATTTTTATAATTTATTTGAATTGTCATTTTAAATTGACAAATAAAAATGATATATATTTATGGTGTACAACATGATGTTTCATATATGTATACATTGTGGAATGACACAAAAATCAAGCTAATTAACACATTCGTTTCCTCACATACTGATTTTATGGTGATGAGAACATGTTTCAAATCTACTCTGATAGCACATTTCAAGTATACAGTACATAGTTACCCACTGTGGTTGCCGTGCTGTTCAACATATCTCTAGAACTATTCGTATCTGAAATTTTGTATCATTAGACTAACATCTCCCAATCCCTCCCCGGCTCCTGCCTCGGGTAAGCAGCGTTCTGCTCTCTACGACTCTGAGTTCCACTTTTTTACATTGCACATAGAAGTGAGATCGTGCAGTATTTGTATTTCTGTGTTTGCTTTTTAAAACTTTATGATGTATTGATGTATTTTTTCAGACAGTGTCGGAGTCTGTCACCAAGGCTGGAGTACAGTGACACAAACACGGCTCACCACGGCCTCCACCTCCCGGGGTCAAGAGATCCTCCCACTTCAGCCTCCTGAGTAGCTAGGACTACAGGCGTCCAACACCACACCTGGCTAATTTTTGTATTTTTTGTAGAGATGGTTGATCTCCAACTCCTGGGCTCAACTCTTCCTCCTCCCTTCTCCTCCCAAAGTCCTGGGATTACAGGCCTGAGCCACTGTGTCTGGCCTTTGCTTTATTTCACACCGTAGAACATCCTCTAGGCTCATTCATGTTGCTAATGATAAGATTTCTTTCTTTTTCAAGGCTGAATAGGATTCTATTGGATATATGTACCTATATAGATAGAGAGATAGATAGATAGACATTTATTATTATTGTTTTGGGGGGGATATGGTTTCGCTCGTGTTCCCCAGGCTGGAGTGCAGTGGCATGATTTCGGCTCACTACAACCTCTGCCTCCCAGGCTGAAGTGATTCTCCTGCCTCAGCTGAGATTAAAGGCATGTCCCATCATGTGCGGCCAATTTTGTGTTTCTAGGAGAGATGGGTTTTCACCATGTTGGCCAGGCTGGTCTCGAACTCCAACAATTCTACTTCAACTATTTATTGGATACAAATATTTATGTGTGAGAAACAAGATTTTCAAGAGTGAAAGATTTAAAAACGACTTAATTGTACATCAGTAAGAGGCTGGCTAACTAAATCAGAGTACGTTCATCCTTACAGAAGAATACTATGCAGCTAGAACAAAACCAAATGGAGGAAACTCTTCCAAATGGTAACTTGGAATGATGTTCAAGACTTATTGTAAAATAAGTTTACAGTAAGGTGTAAGGTACCTTATGGCAAAATTCTCTCAGAAATGTGTGTGTGTGGATTTCAAGTCATCCCAGTCCTAGAACATTGTGCTCTTTAGAGATGCCATACCTGTCTTTCCCTTTGTAATATCAAAGCAGTAATATCTTCTCTGGAGGCTTGTTGGGTGAATTGAATGGAAGAAAGTTAAGGAGGTACCAGAACCATTGCTGTTTCCCCTCCGTAGCCCTGCCACCCACTAAAGAAAGTTGGATGAGATTACTTAATGATTTCCCATTAAGTTGTATTTCCAAATATCATGATTACCATTTGAATGTAGTTGGTATGGAGCTTCGTGAGTGTGTGCTTCGTTTATTATGCATCACGTTCAGCTCCTTGTTATTTGCCTCCTAGTTATCATAGTAAAACTCTACTCCTCTACTCCGAGGAGCCCCTACCATCCGTATCGTCACTTTCCGGCCCAGCACTCTTCATGCTCGTTCGTTTAAAGCATTCTACATTGGACAAATGAATCTTGGAAGGCAAAAGCTACTGAATTTAGCGAGTTTGTGGAGGCGTTCCCACCGATCAGCCAGGTGGAGTTCCACACACCCGATGACTGCACAGCTCCTATAAGGCAGCAATATGCTGCAAACCCAGACGGCCACTCTTCTCACCCCTCGTCCCTTTGCTGTTCTGGATAATGAGGTCAATAGTCACCTAGGCAACTTGCAAAACTAACTGAAATGGAGAAAGGCCTTCCGGCTGGTGACTAGCCGAGGTCCACCTGGCCCCAATAAGCTGCTGAACAAGAAGGGCTGCCAGAAATTTCCCCCTAGGGAATTTGGTGGAGACGAAGACCTGCTCACTGGACAACGGTTCCTCCCAGGATACCCCCAAGCTGAAGAAGCGGGCTCTGAGCCACCCCCTTTCACCCTCCTTTTCCCCACCCTGGCCTGCTGAAGGTGCGCGTCAGGATGCGGACTACTGAGCCCTAAAGAAATAAGTCCTTCCACTTTGACCCCACGGAGGATTGCCTGTGCGGATCTTCAACGAGTCTACCAGTGTCTAGACACGGGAGCAGTTCTGTCTGGCACAGCAGCTCCCTCAAGGAAGACAAGAGTGAGGAGAAAGGAAACTCAAGTCTGACCATTCTGTCCTGGGAGACAAGAGGAGGATCTCATCTCTCATCTTTCCAAGCAAGGCAACGAGACTTTCTCTCATCTTTCCAAGCAAGGCAAGGAGACTTTTTCTCATGAGGAAACAAAAAGAAGTTGGAAGGAACGAAACCAGCCTGGAAGGTGAATTCCTAAGGATTGCCCATTGAAACTGACAAAATGGCCCTTGTTTGACGAGAGGAATGAGCAGAGCATTGATGTGGTCAAAAAGGACTCGAGTGAGACTTTCCCAGCATGTTTCTACCAAAGCTTTGTCTAAGTTTCGCAAAACACTCTCCTAATAAGCAGATGTTTGGCTCTTCAGAAAGTCAACATGCAAAATGCCTTGAGCGTCCCATAACACTGATGCCATGATGTTGCCTTTGGTCTGCCCTCCTTTTCCTTTGACTGGACCACTGCCATCTCTTGGTAGCCATCGCTTTGATGACGCTTTGTCTTCAGGATCATATTGGCAAAGCCATGTTCCAAATTCCGGTTACAATTTGTCAAACAGGTGCCCCAGGATCGTGATCCCTCCTGTTGAAAATTTCCACTGATAGCTCTCGTCGTCACTGCAGCTGATCTGGGCACAATGGTTTTCACAGCCACTGCAGGATTCATCTTCCACATCTTCTCATCTCTTCTTGAAACAAGCCATACCTCCGTAAAGAGTTGATTTCTTTGGGCTAGTGTCCTTAGAAGCTTTTCTTCAAACATCAATGATTTCTTCATTCTTCCACCCTAGCTTCACCGTCAATTGGATGTTTGCTCTTGCTGCAATTTTAGCGGAATTCAAGTTGCACTGATAGGAGGCCTTTTCAGTGGATGTCTCATCCTTCTTAGTGCCTCCAATGAGATCCAGTTCAGAAAGGTTGTAAGAAGTTAGTACATGTTTATTTTAGTGAAAACGAATTGAAATCCATGCATAGATTTCTCACCATGTACATTTTCTATGAACTTTCGGAAGACCCCCTGTACTGAATATTGCCCAAATCCTGGGAGAGAAGTGGATGCGGTCCACTTCCTGTCTTCAGTTTGCCCACAGTGGAGGAGTGCACAGAGCAGGGAAAGGCAGCCCCAGAGAGAGGCATGCCCTCCAGCATGCGGCAGACTGCTGGCCCAGTCCTGGCTCCATGGGTTGCTGTGTGGGCCCAGCAAGCTGACCAACCTCCCTGAACCTTAATTTAATCCTAGGTAGCCCAATTCCACTCGCTATTATAGGACTGCTGTGCAGGGACAGTCAATTAACTTAAGAAAAGGAACCTAGCTCCAAGGTTGGCAACCGGGAATTCCAGTTGATTCCATGGGCGGACCCCCTGAGGAATTCCCAAGCTGAAGTCTCGTGGAAGATGAGGTTCAGTGTGACTAGACTGAAGCACCAATCCAATGAAGGGGAAGTCCCACCCACTCTGCCCTGTGCCTGTATAAAGGTGAGGCGGGGCGGCCGCGCCACTCATTGAAGCCGCCAGTTGGGAGAGGAGCAGAGCCAGGCCGGTGCTCCCGAAGGCAGCAAGATGTTGCGAGCCACAGCTCCCTGCTGGTTCCCACCTGCATACCCAGAAGCTAAGAAGGTGGCCGAGGAGGCGGCCCACGAGGCAAGCCGCCATTTGGGAGAGGAGCAGAGCCAGGTCGGTGTTCCCGAAGGCAGCAAGATGTTGCGAGCCACAGCTCCCTGCTGGTTCCCACCTGCATGCCCAGAAGCCAAGAAGGTGGCCGAGGAGGCGGCCCTCGAGGCAAGCCGCCAGTTGGGAGAGGAGCAGAGCCAGGCCGGTGCTCCCGAAGGCAGCAAGATGTTGCGAGCCACAGCTCCCTGCTGGTTCCCACCTGCATACCCAGAAGCTAAGAAGGTGGCCGAGGAGGCGCCCCACGAGGCAAGCCGCCATTTGGGAGTGGAGCAGAGCCAGGTCGGTGTTCCCGAAGGCAGCAAGATGTTGCGAGCCACAGCTCCCTGCTGGTTCCCTCCTGCATACCCAGAAGCCAAGAAGGTGGCCGAGGAGGCGGCCCTCGAGGCTCCAGAATTCCCACTGCCCTCTCATCAGCCTGCCCAGAGCTTCGGGCTCTGCATGCCCCAGATGCACAACCAGGCCTCAGCACTCGTGGACATCCGGGCGGAGCCCCAGAATAGGGGTCCGGCGGTGCCCCCAGCGTGGCCCAAGATGGCGACGGAGGCGTGGTACTTCCCCGCGCAGAGGGGGTCGGCCTGCTGCTTGCCAGCCGCCCCAAGGCTGACAGAGAGGCCCTGTGGAGTCCGCATCTCAGCCCCCAGGGAGAGGAAGAGGATCGCCCACTTTCCCAGCCCCTGCTTGGTCGCAGGTCGCACCGATGCCAAGAGAACCCGGGTGGCCGGCAGCAGCCAACGCTCCAATGGCTCCAGGGTCGGCACACAGCCACGGAAGACTGGTCGCAACAGACGGGGGAGGGCATGCAAGACCTCCACCACACTCAGCTCTAAGCGAATCGTCCGTCGTCCATCCTTACCGACTTGGAAGAAACCCATTATCCTCCGAAGGTCTCGCTGCCAAGTCCCCACCGTCATCCGCCGAGGCTATCTCCAACTGTTCACCAAAGAGTGTCTCAAGTTCTGCGCCTCCCAGCAGGAGGCCGAGGAGAAGGCGCTGAACGAGGAGAAGGTGGCCTACGACTGCAGCCCCAACAAGAACATGTACCTGAATGTGGTCCTGAACACCCTCAAGAGACTGAAGGGCCTGACCCCCAGCTCCATGCCGGGCCTCAGCAGGGCCGCCCTGTACGGCCGCCTCCAGGAGTTCCTGCTCACCCAGGACCAGCTCAAGGAGAACGGCTACCCCTTCCCGCACCCCGAGCGGCCCGGAGGCGCCGTCCTCTTCACTGGCCAGGGGAAGGGGCCCGGCGACTCCTCCTGCAGGGTCTGCTGCCGTTGTGGCACCGACTACCTGGTGTCCTCCTCGGGCCGCTGTCTACGCGACCAGTTGTGTTATTATCACTGGGGGCGGGTCCGCTCCAGCCAAGTGGCTGGAGGCCGGGTTAGCCAGTACACCTGCTGTGCAGCTGCTCCTGGCTCAGTGGGCTGCCAGGTGGCGAAGCAGCACGTGCGGGACGGCCGCAAGGAGAGCCTCCATGGCTTCGTGAAGACCTTCAAGAAAGAGTTTTCCACAGACGCTTATCCAGGAATCTACGCCATGGACTGTGAGATGTGCTACACCACGCATGGCCTGGAGCTGACCCGCGTCACCGTGGTGGACGCCGACATGCAAGTGGTGTACGACACCTTCGTCAAGCCCGACAACGAGATCGTGGACTACAACACCAGGTTTTCCGGAGTGACCGAGGCCGACGTCGCCAAGACGAGCGTCACGTTGCCCGAAGTCCAAGCCATCCTGCTGAGCTTTTTCAGCGCCCAAACCATCCTCATCGGGCACAGCCTGGAGAGCGATCTGCTGGCCCTCAAGCTGATCCACAGCACCGTGGTGGACACGGCCGTGCTCTTCCCGCACTACCTGGGTTTCCCCTACAAGCGTTCCCTCAGGAATCTCGCGGCCGACTACCTGGGACAGATCATCCAGGACAGCCAGGACGGCCACAACTCCAGCGAGGACGCAAACGCCTGCCTGCAGCTGGCGATGTGGAAGGTTCGACAGCGCGCCCAGATCCAGCCACGCCACCGGTCCGCCTCTCCCGCCGCCCTGGCCTGTCCTGAGCCCCAGGCCTCTTCCCAAACTGACATCGATCCCGAGAGCTAGCCCTGTCCACCTCGCCGCAAAGCGAAAGAAACTGGAGCAGCCGGCGGCAGGAGAGGGCCAAAAGCCAAGACTAACCCCGACCCCGGACTCCCAGTCCCCCGGAGTCCCTGCCGCGGGCCGTCGTCCCTGTCCCCATCCCTCTGCCCCTCCCAGACCTCTGTCCTTCCACCAATGGGCTCCCCGAGGCCCCAGCCGCCACTCCCAGTCCCCGGAGACCCTGCCGCCGCCCCTGGCGCCTGTGCCCATCCCTCTGCCCCTCCCAGACCTCTGGCCTTCCACCACTAGCCTCCCCCAGCCCACCTGGACTTCCCCGGCCTCTGACAACAAGGCCAGCCCCCAGGCCCACCAGCCTCCTGATCGTCTTCGTTCTTGGGCCTCTTCCCCTTCTGTGGGGCTGTCTGAACCTCCCCTCCCCCACCCGATTTTTCCCCCGCCCCCGGGGCAGGCGCAGAATAAATGTCTGTATGAAGTTAAAAATTAAAAATAAAAAAAAAGCTAAAAACCACTCAAAGTCCTTTGCTTTTGAATGTGCGCTTACCTGGTTTTCTCTAGAGGCACCACTGTGAGGTGGCTCAAGCCCTTAGGCTCTGGAGTTAGACATCTGGGTTCCCATTCCAATTCCACCACTGACTAGCTTTGTCATATTGGACGCATAACTTTTTTGCGCTTCTACTTCTTGATCTTTCAAGTGTCATCAGAAGATAATTAGACACCCACACAATAGCAATGGGAGATTTTAACACCCCACCGTCAACATGAAACAGATCAACGAGACAGAAAGTTGAAAAGGATATCCAGGAACTGAACTTAGCTCTGCACCAAGCAGACCGAATAGACATCTACATTAACTCTCCACCCCAAATCAACAGAATATACATTCTTCTCAGCACCACATCACACTTATTCCAAAACTGACCACATAGTTGGAAGGAAAGCACTCCTCCGCAAATGCAAAAGAACAGAAATTACAACCAACTGTCTCTCAGACCCCAGGGCAGTCAAACTGAACCTCAGGATGAAGAAACTCACTCAAAACCGCTCAACTACACGGAAACGGAGCAATCTGCTCCTGAGTGACTACTGGGTACATAGCGAAATGAAGACAGAATAAAGATGTTCTTTGAAACCAATGAGAACCAAGACACAACATACCAGAATCTCTGGGATACATTGAAAGCAGTGTGTAGAGGGAAACGTAGCATTAAATGCCCACAAGAGAAAGCAGGAAAGATCTAAAATGGACACCCTCACGTCCCAATTCAAAGAACCAGGGAAGCAAGAGCAAACACAATGCCTGAATCAGTCAGTCAACTTCCAACAGGGCTCCAAGAGAGATTGAACCACCATGCCTCTTTAAATCCACGTTTCTATTTGGAATCTTCAATGAGAGATGAGACACTAAGCAGCTAGTTTTGGTGGAATGGCTGATTTTGTCAATGTTTTCGGTGTGTGAGTGTGTGTGTGTGTGTATGTATAGATAACTAAATTAAACTGATAATCTGGATGCTTACATTTCCATTCATTTAATTTGTGTATGTGAGCCCACGCACACGTATATACACACACACTAACACTTCCAGAACACTGACTTAGTGAAGAACTGGATTTCCAGTGTGTCAGACAAATTTCAGAAAGCGCTGAAGAAGGGCATTTCTGATGGATTTCACCGTTCCTGGAATTTTATTTTCCTTTATAACTTAGAGTTCTTCTCTGGAGATTTAATAGATAAAAGTCTTTTGCAGTGTACGTTATTTCATTGTATTTTTATAATTTATTTAAATTGTCATTTTAAATTGACAAATAAAAATGATATATATTTATGGTGTACAACATGATGTTTCATATATGTATACATTGTGGAATGACACAAAAATCAAGCTAATTAACACATTCGTTTCCTCACATACTGATTTTATGGTGATGAGAACATGTTTCAAATCTACTCTGATAGCACATTTCAAGTATACAGTACATAGTTACCCACTGTGGTTGCTGTGCTGTTCAACATATCTCTAGAACTATTCGTATCTGAAATTTTGTATCATTAGACTAACATCTCCCAATCCCTCCCCGGCCCCTGCCTCGGGTAAGCAGCGTTCTGCTCTCTACGACTCTGAGTTCCACTTTTTTACATTGCACATAGAAGTGAGATCGTGCAGTATTTGTATTTCTGTGTTTGCTTTTTAAAACTTTATGATGTATTGATGTATTTTTTCAGACAGTGTCGGAGTCTGTCACCAAGGCTGGAGTACAGTGACACAAACACGGCTCACCACGGCCTCCACCTCCCGGGGTCAAGAGATCCTCCCACTTCAGCCTCCTGAGTAGCTAGGACTACAGGCGTCCAACACCACACCTGGCTAATTTTTGTATTTTTTGTAGAGATGGTTGATCTCCAACTCCTGGGCTCAACTCTTCCTCCTCCCTTCTCCTCCCAAAGTCCTGGGATTACAGGCCTGAGCCACTGTGTCTGGCCTTTGCTTTATTTCACACCGTAGAACATCCTCTAGGCTCATTCATGTTGCTAATGATAAGATTTCTTTCTTTTTCAAGGCTGAATAGGATTCTATTGGATATATGTACCTATATAGATAGAGAGATAGATAGATAGACATTTATTATTATTGTTTTGGGGGGGATATGGTTTCGCTCGTGTTCCCCAGGCTGGAGTGCAGTGGCATGATTTCGGCTCACTACAACCTCTGCCTCCCAGGCTGAAGTGATTCTCCTGCCTCAGCTGAGATTAAAGGCATGTCCCATCATGTGCGGCCAATTTTGTGTTTCTAGGAGAGATGGGTTTTCACCATGTTGGCCAGGCTGGTCTCGAACTCCAACAATTCTACTTCAACTATTTATTGGATACAAATATTTATGTGTGAGAAACAAGATTTTCAAGAGTGAAAGATTTAAAAACGACTTAATTGTACATCAGTAAGAGGCTGGCTAACTAAATCAGAGTACGTTCATCCTTACAGAAGAATACTATGCAGCTAGAACAAAACCAAATGGAGGAAACTCTTCCAAATGGTAACTTGGAATGATGTTCAAGACTTATTGTAAAATAAGTTTACAGTAAGGTGTAAGGTACCTTATGGCAAAATTCTCTCAGAAATGTGTGTGTGTGGATTTCAAGTCATCCCAGTCCTAGAACATTGTGCTCTTTAGAGATGCCATACCTGTCTTTCCCTTTGTAATATCAAAGCAGTAATATCTTCTCTGGAGGCTTGTTGGGTGAATTGAATGGAAGAAAGTTAAGGAGGTACCAGAACCATTGCTGTTTCCCCTCCGTAGCCCTGCCACCCACTAAAGAAAGTTGGATGAGATTACTTAATGATTTCCCATTAAGTTGTATTTCCAAATATCATGATTACCATTTGAATGTAGTTGGTATGGAGCTTCGTGAGTGTGTGCTTCGTTTATTATGCATCACGTTCAGCTCCTTGTTATTTGCCTCCTAGTTATCATAGTAAAACTCTACTCCTCTACTCCGAGGAGCCCCTACCATCCGTATCGTCACTTTCCGGCCCAGCACTCTTCATGCTCGTTCGTTTAAAGCATTCTACATTGGACAAATGAATCTTGGAAGGCAAAAGCTACTGAATTTAGCGAGTTTGTGGAGGCGTTCCCACCGATCAGCCAGGTGGAGTTCCACACACCCGATGACTGCACAGCTCCTATAAGGCAGCAATATGCTGCAAACCCAGACGGCCACTCTTCTCACCCCTCGTCCCTTTGCTGTTCTGGATAATGAGGTCAATAGTCACCTAGGCAACTTGCAAAACTAACTGAAATGGAGAAAGGCCTTCCGGCTGGTGACTAGCCGAGGTCCACCTGGCCCCAATAAGCTGCTGAACAAGAAGGGCTGCCAGAAATTTCCCCCTAGGGAATTTGGTGGAGACGAAGACCTGCTCACTGGACAACGGTTCCTCCCAGGATACCCCCAAGCTGAAGAAGCGGGCTCTGAGCCACCCCCTTTCACCCTCCTTTTCCCCACCCTGGCCTGCTGAAGGTGCGCGTCAGGATGCGGACTACTGAGCCCTAAAGAAATAAGTCCTTCCACTTTGACCCCACGGAGGATTGCCTGTGCGGATCTTCAACGAGTCTACCAGTGTCTAGACACGGGAGCAGTTCTGTCTGGCACAGCAGCTCCCTCAAGGAAGACAAGAGTGAGGAGAAAGGAAACTCAAGTCTGACCATTCTGTCCTGGGAGACAAGAGGAGGATCTCATCTCTCATCTTTCCAAGCAAGGCAACGAGACTTTCTCTCATCTTTCCAAGCAAGGCAAGGAGACTTTTTCTCATGAGGAAACAAAAAGAAGTTGGAAGGAACGAAACCAGCCTGGAAGGTGAATTCCTAAGGATTGCCCATTGAAACTGACAAAATGGCCCTTGTTTGACGAGAGGAATGAGCAGAGCATTGATGTGGTCAAAAAGGACTCGAGTGAGACTTTCCCAGCATGTTTCTACCAAAGCTTTGTCTAAGTTTCGCAAAACACTCTCCTAATAAGCAGATGTTTGGCTCTTCAGAAAGTCAACATGCAAAATGCCTTGAGCGTCCCATAACACTGATGCCATGATGTTGCCTTTGGTCTGCCCTCCTTTTCCTTTGACTGGACCACTGCCATCTCTTGGTAGCCATCGCTTTGATGACGCTTTGTCTTCAGGATCATATTGGCAAAGCCATGTTCCAAATTCCGGTTACAATTTGTCAAACAGGTGCCCCAGGATCGTGATCCCTCCTGTTGAAAATTTCCACTGATAGCTCTCGTCGTCACTGCAGCTGATCTGGGCACAATGGTTTTCACAGCCACTGCAGGATTCATCTTCCACATCTTCTCATCTCTTCTTGAAACAAGCCATACCTCCGTAAAGAGTTGATTTCTTTGGGCTAGTGTCCTTAGAAGCTTTTCTTCAAACATCAATGATTTCTTCATTCTTCCACCCTAGCTTCACCGTCAATTGGATGTTTGCTCTTGCTGCAATTTTAGCGGAATTCAAGTTGCACTGATAGGAGGCCTTTTCAGTGGATGTCTCATCCTTCTTAGTGCCTCCAATGAGATCCAGTTCAGAAAGGTTGTAAGAAGTTAGTACATGTTTATTTTAGTGAAAACGAATTGAAATCCATGCATAGATTTCTCACCATGTACATTTTCTATGAACTTTCGGAAGACCCCCTGTACTGAATATTGCCCAAATCCTGGGAGAGAAGTGGATGCGGTCCACTTCCTGTCTTCAGTTTGCCCACAGTGGAGGAGTGCACAGAGCAGGGAAAGGCAGCCCCAGAGAGAGGCATGCCCTCCAGCATGCGGCAGACTGCTGGCCCAGTCCTGGCTCCATGGGTTGCTGTGTGGGCCCAGCAAGCTGACCAACCTCCCTGAACCTTAATTTAATCCTAGGTAGCCCAATTCCACTCGCTATTATAGGACTGCTGTGCAGGGACAGTCAATTAACTTAAGAAAAGGAACCTAGCTCCAAGGTTGGCAACCGGGAATTCCAGTTGATTCCATGGGCGGACCCCCTGAGGAATTCCCAAGCTGAAGTCTCGTGGAAGATGAGGTTCAGTGTGACTAGACTGAAGCACCAATCCAATGAAGGGGAAGTCCCACCCACTCTGCCCTGTGCCTGTATAAAGGTGAGGCGGGGCGGCCGCGCCACTCATTGAAGCCGCCAGTTGGGAGAGGAGCAGAGCCAGGCCGGTGCTCCCGAAGGCAGCAAGATGTTGCGAGCCACAGCTCCCTGCTGGTTCCCACCTGCATACCCAGAAGCTAAGAAGGTGGCCGAGGAGGCGGCCCACGAGGCAAGCCGCCATTTGGGAGAGGAGCAGAGCCAGGTCGGTGTTCCCGAAGGCAGCAAGATGTTGCGAGCCACAGCTCCCTGCTGGTTCCCACCTGCATGCCCAGAAGCCAAGAAGGTGGCCGAGGAGGCGGCCCTCGAGGCAAGCCGCCAGTTGGGAGAGGAGCAGAGCCAGGCCGGTGCTCCCGAAGGCAGCAAGATGTTGCGAGCCACAGCTCCCTGCTGGTTCCCACCTGCATACCCAGAAGCTAAGAAGGTGGCCGAGGAGGCGCCCCACGAGGCAAGCCGCCATTTGGGAGTGGAGCAGAGCCAGGTCGGTGTTCCCGAAGGCAGCAAGATGTTGCGAGCCACAGCTCCCTGCTGGTTCCCTCCTGCATACCCAGAAGCCAAGAAGGTGGCCGAGGAGGCGGCCCTCGAGGCTCCAGAATTCCCACTGCCCTCTCATCAGCCTGCCCAGAGCTTCGGGCTCTGCATGCCCCAGATGCACAACCAGGCCTCAGCACTCGTGGACATCCGGGCGGAGCCCCAGAATAGGGGTCCGGCGGTGCCCCCAGCGTGGCCCAAGATGGCGACGGAGGCGTGGTACTTCCCCGCGCAGAGGGGGTCGGCCTGCTGCTTGCCAGCCGCCCCAAGGCTGACAGAGAGGCCCTGTGGAGTCCGCATCTCAGCCCCCAGGGAGAGGAAGAGGATCGCCCACTTTCCCAGCCCCTGCTTGGTCGCAGGTCGCACCGATGCCAAGAGAACCCGGGTGGCCGGCAGCAGCCAACGCTCCAATGGCTCCAGGGTCGGCACACAGCCACGGAAGACTGGTCGCAACAGACGGGGGAGGGCATGCAAGACCTCCACCACACTCAGCTCTAAGCGAATCGTCCGTCGTCCATCCTTACCGACTTGGAAGAAACCCATTATCCTCCGAAGGTCTCGCTGCCAAGTCCCCACCGTCATCCGCCGAGGCTATCTCCAACTGTTCACCAAAGAGTGTCTCAAGTTCTGCGCCTCCCAGCAGGAGGCCGAGGAGAAGGCGCTGAACGAGGAGAAGGTGGCCTACGACTGCAGCCCCAACAAGAACATGTACCTGAATGTGGTCCTGAACACCCTCAAGAGACTGAAGGGCCTGACCCCCAGCTCCATGCCGGGCCTCAGCAGGGCCGCCCTGTACGGCCGCCTCCAGGAGTTCCTGCTCACCCAGGACCAGCTCAAGGAGAACGGCTACCCCTTCCCGCACCCCGAGCGGCCCGGAGGCGCCGTCCTCTTCACTGGCCAGGGGAAGGGGCCCGGCGACTCCTCCTGCAGGGTCTGCTGCCGTTGTGGCACCGACTACCTGGTGTCCTCCTCGGGCCGCTGTCTACGCGACCAGTTGTGTTATTATCACTGGGGGCGGGTCCGCTCCAGCCAAGTGGCTGGAGGCCGGGTTAGCCAGTACACCTGCTGTGCAGCTGCTCCTGGCTCAGTGGGCTGCCAGGTGGCGAAGCAGCACGTGCGGGACGGCCGCAAGGAGAGCCTCCATGGCTTCGTGAAGACCTTCAAGAAAGAGTTTTCCACAGACGCTTATCCAGGAATCTACGCCATGGACTGTGAGATGTGCTACACCACGCATGGCCTGGAGCTGACCCGCGTCACCGTGGTGGACGCCGACATGCAAGTGGTGTACGACACCTTCGTCAAGCCCGACAACGAGATCGTGGACTACAACACCAGGTTTTCCGGAGTGACCGAGGCCGACGTCGCCAAGACGAGCGTCACGTTGCCCGAAGTCCAAGCCATCCTGCTGAGCTTTTTCAGCGCCCAAACCATCCTCATCGGGCACAGCCTGGAGAGCGATCTGCTGGCCCTCAAGCTGATCCACAGCACCGTGGTGGACACGGCCGTGCTCTTCCCGCACTACCTGGGTTTCCCCTACAAGCGTTCCCTCAGGAATCTCGCGGCCGACTACCTGGGACAGATCATCCAGGACAGCCAGGACGGCCACAACTCCAGCGAGGACGCAAACGCCTGCCTGCAGCTGGCGATGTGGAAGGTTCGACAGCGCGCCCAGATCCAGCCACGCCACCGGTCCGCCTCTCCCGCCGCCCTGGCCTGTCCTGAGCCCCAGGCCTCTTCCCAAACTGCCATCGATCCCGAGAGCTAGCCCTGTCCACCTCGCCGCAAAGCGAAAGAAACTGGAGCAGCCGGCGGCAGGAGAGGGCCAAAAGCCAAGACTAACCCCGACCCCGGACTCCCAGTCCCCCGGAGTCCCTGCCGCGGGCCGTCGTCCCTGTCCCCATCCCTCTGCCCCTCCCAGACCTCTGTCCTTCCACCAATGGGCTCCCCGAGGCCCCAGCCGCCACTCCCAGTCCCCGGAGACCCTGCCGCCGCCCCTGGCGCCTGTGCCCATCCCTCTGCCCCTCCCAGACCTCTGGCCTTCCACCACTAGCCTCCCCCAGCCCACCTGGACTTCCCCGGCCTCTGACAACAAGGCCAGCCCCCAGGCCCACCAGCCTCCTGATCGTCTTCGTTCTTGGGCCTCTTCCCCTTCTGTGGGGCTGTCTGAACCTCCCCTCCCCCACCCGATTTTTCCCCCGCCCCCGGGGCAGGCGCAGAATAAATGTCTGTATGAAGTTAAAAATTAAAAATAAAAAAAAAGCTAAAAACCACTCAAAGTCCTTTGCTTTTGAATGTGCGCTTACCTGGTTTTCTCTAGAGGCACCACTGTGAGGTGGCTCAAGCCCTTAGGCTCTGGAGTTAGACATCTGGGTTCCCATTCCAATTCCACCACTGACTAGCTTTGTCATATTGGACGCATAACTTTTTTGCGCTTCTACTTCTTGATCTTTCAAGTGTCATCAGAAGATAATTAGACACCCACACAATAGCAATGGGAGATTTTAACACCCCACCGTCAACATGAAACAGATCAACGAGACAGAAAGTTGAAAAGGATATCCAGGAACTGAACTTAGCTCTGCACCAAGCAGACCGAATAGACATCTACATTAACTCTCCACCCCAAATCAACAGAATATACATTCTTCTCAGCACCACATCACACTTATTCCAAAACTGACCACATAGTTGGAAGGAAAGCACTCCTCCGCAAATGCAAAAGAACAGAAATTACAACCAACTGTCTCTCAGACCCCAGGGCAGTCAAACTGAACCTCAGGATGAAGAAACTCACTCAAAACCGCTCAACTACACGGAAACGGAGCAATCTGCTCCTGAGTGACTACTGGGTACATAGCGAAATGAAGACAGAATAAAGATGTTCTTTGAAACCAATGAGAACCAAGACACAACATACCAGAATCTCTGGGATACATTGAAAGCAGTGTGTAGAGGGAAACGTAGCATTAAATGCCCACAAGAGAAAGCAGGAAAGATCTAAAATGGACACCCTCACGTCCCAATTCAAAGAACCAGGGAAGCAAGAGCAAACACAATGCCTGAATCAGTCAGTCAACTTCCAACAGGGCTCCAAGAGAGATTGAACCACCATGCCTCTTTAAATCCACGTTTCTATTTGGAATCTTCAATGAGAGATGAGACACTAAGCAGCTAGTTTTGGTGGAATGGCTGATTTTGTCAATGTTTTCGGTGTGTGAGTGTGTGTGTGTGTGTATGTATAGATAACTAAATTAAACTGATAATCTGGATGCTTACATTTCCATTCATTTAATTTGTGTATGTGAGCCCACGCACACGTATATACACACACACTAACACTTCCAGAACACTGACTTAGTGAAGAACTGGATTTCCAGTGTGTCAGACAAATTTCAGAAAGCGCTGAAGAAGGGCATTTCTGATGGATTTCACCGTTCCTGGAATTTTATTTTCCTTTATAACTTAGAGTTCTTCTCTGGAGATTTAATAGATAAAAGTCTTTTGCAGTGTACGTTATTTCATTGTATTTTTATAATTTATTTAAATTGTCATTTTAAATTGACAAATAAAAATGATATATATTTATGGTGTACAACATGATGTTTCATATATGTATACATTGTGGAATGACACAAAAATCAAGCTAATTAACACATTCGTTTCCTCACATACTGATTTTATGGTGATGAGAACATGTTTCAAATCTACTCTGATAGCACATTTCAAGTATACAGTACATAGTTACCCACTGTGGTTGCCGTGCTGTTCAACATATCTCTAGAACTATTCGTATCTGAAATTTTGTATCATTAGACTAACATCTCCCAATCCCTCCCCGGCCCCTGCCTCGGGTAAGCAGCGTTCTGCTCTCTACGACTCTGAGTTCCACTTTTTTACATTGCACATAGAAGTGAGATCGTGCAGTATTTGTATTTCTGTGTTTGCTTTTTAAAACTTTATGATGTATTGATGTATTTTTTCAGACAGTGTCGGAGTCTGTCACCAAGGCTGGAGTACAGTGACACAAACACGGCTCACCACGGCCTCCACCTCCCGGGGTCAAGAGATCCTCCCACTTCAGCCTCCTGAGTAGCTAGGACTACAGGCGTCCAACACCACACCTGGCTAATTTTTGTATTTTTTGTAGAGATGGTTGATCTCCAACTCCTGGGCTCAACTCTTCCTCCTCCCTTCTCCTCCCAAAGTCCTGGGATTACAGGCCTGAGCCACTGTGTCTGGCCTTTGCTTTATTTCACACCGTAGAACATCCTCTAGGCTCATTCATGTTGCTAATGATAAGATTTCTTTCTTTTTCAAGGCTGAATAGGATTCTATTGGATATATGTACCTATATAGATAGAGAGATAGATAGATAGACATTTATTATTATTGTTTTGGGGGGGATATGGTTTCGCTCGTGTTCCCCAGGCTGGAGTGCAGTGGCATGATTTCGGCTCACTACAACCTCTGCCTCCCAGGCTGAAGTGATTCTCCTGCCTCAGCTGAGATTAAAGGCATGTCCCATCATGTGCGGCCAATTTTGTGTTTCTAGGAGAGATGGGTTTTCACCATGTTGGCCAGGCTGGTCTCGAACTCCAACAATTCTACTTCAACTATTTATTGGATACAAATATTTATGTGTGAGAAACAAGATTTTCAAGAGTGAAAGATTTAAAAACGACTTAATTGTACATCAGTAAGAGGCTGGCTAACTAAATCAGAGTACGTTCATCCTTACAGAAGAATACTATGCAGCTAGAACAAAACCAAATGGAGGAAACTCTTCCAAATGGTAACTTGGAATGATGTTCAAGACTTATTGTAAAATAAGTTTACAGTAAGGTGTAAGGTACCTTATGGCAAAATTCTCTCAGAAATGTGTGTGTGTGGATTTCAAGTCATCCCAGTCCTAGAACATTGTGCTCTTTAGAGATGCCATACCTGTCTTTCCCTTTGTAATATCAAAGCAGTAATATCTTCTCTGGAGGCTTGTTGGGTGAATTGAATGGAAGAAAGTTAAGGAGGTACCAGAACCATTGCTGTTTCCCCTCCGTAGCCCTGCCACCCACTAAAGAAAGTTGGATGAGATTACTTAATGATTTCCCATTAAGTTGTATTTCCAAATATCATGATTACCATTTGAATGTAGTTGGTATGGAGCTTCGTGAGTGTGTGCTTCGTTTATTATGCATCACGTTCAGCTCCTTGTTATTTGCCTCCTAGTTATCATAGTAAAACTCTACTCCTCTACTCCGAGGAGCCCCTACCATCCGTATCGTCACTTTCCGGCCCAGCACTCTTCATGCTCGTTCGTTTAAAGCATTCTACATTGGACAAATGAATCTTGGAAGGCAAAAGCTACTGAATTTAGCGAGTTTGTGGAGGCGTTCCCACCGATCAGCCAGGTGGAGTTCCACACACCCGATGACTGCACAGCTCCTATAAGGCAGCAATATGCTGCAAACCCAGACGGCCACTCTTCTCACCCCTCGTCCCTTTGCTGTTCTGGATAATGAGGTCAATAGTCACCTAGGCAACTTGCAAAACTAACTGAAATGGAGAAAGGCCTTCCGGCTGGTGACTAGCCGAGGTCCACCTGGCCCCAATAAGCTGCTGAACAAGAAGGGCTGCCAGAAATTTCCCCCTAGGGAATTTGGTGGAGACGAAGACCTGCTCACTGGACAACGGTTCCTCCCAGGATACCCCCAAGCTGAAGAAGCGGGCTCTGAGCCACCCCCTTTCACCCTCCTTTTCCCCACCCTGGCCTGCTGAAGGTGCGCGTCAGGATGCGGACTACTGAGCCCTAAAGAAATAAGTCCTTCCACTTTGACCCCACGGAGGATTGCCTGTGCGGATCTTCAACGAGTCTACCAGTGTCTAGACACGGGAGCAGTTCTGTCTGGCACAGCAGCTCCCTCAAGGAAGACAAGAGTGAGGAGAAAGGAAACTCAAGTCTGACCATTCTGTCCTGGGAGACAAGAGGAGGATCTCATCTCTCATCTTTCCAAGCAAGGCAACGAGACTTTCTCTCATCTTTCCAAGCAAGGCAAGGAGACTTTTTCTCATGAGGAAACAAAAAGAAGTTGGAAGGAACGAAACCAGCCTGGAAGGTGAATTCCTAAGGATTGCCCATTGAAACTGACAAAATGGCCCTTGTTTGACGAGAGGAATGAGCAGAGCATTGATGTGGTCAAAAAGGACTCGAGTGAGACTTTCCCAGCATGTTTCTACCAAAGCTTTGTCTAAGTTTCGCAAAACACTCTCCTAATAAGCAGATGTTTGGCTCTTCAGAAAGTCAACATGCAAAATGCCTTGAGCGTCCCATAACACTGATGCCATGATGTTGCCTTTGGTCTGCCCTCCTTTTCCTTTGACTGGACCACTGCCATCTCTTGGTAGCCATCGCTTTGATGACGCTTTGTCTTCAGGATCATATTGGCAAAGCCATGTTCCAAATTCCGGTTACAATTTGTCAAACAGGTGCCCCAGGATCGTGATCCCTCCTGTTGAAAATTTCCACTGATAGCTCTCGTCGTCACTGCAGCTGATCTGGGCACAATGGTTTTCACAGCCACTGCAGGATTCATCTTCCACATCTTCTCATCTCTTCTTGAAACAAGCCATACCTCCGTAAAGAGTTGATTTCTTTGGGCTAGTGTCCTTAGAAGCTTTTCTTCAAACATCAATGATTTCTTCATTCTTCCACCCAAGCTTCACCGTCAATTGGATGTTTGCTCTTGCTGCAATTTTAGCGGAATTCAAGTTGCACTGATAGGAGGCCTTTTCAGTGGATGTCTCATCCTTCTTAGTGCCTCCAATGAGATCCAGTTCAGAAAGGTTGTAAGAAGTTAGTACATGTTTATTTTAGTGAAAACGAATTGAAATCCATGCATAGATTTCTCACCATGTACATTTTCTATGAACTTTCGGAAGACCCCCTGTACTGAATATTGCCCAAATCCTGGGAGAGAAGTGGATGCGGTCCACTTCCTGTCTTCAGTTTGCCCACAGTGGAGGAGTGCACAGAGCAGGGAAAGGCAGCCCCAGAGAGAGGCATGCCCTCCAGCATGCGGCAGACTGCTGGCCCAGTCCTGGCTCCATGGGTTGCTGTGTGGGCCCAGCAAGCTGAACAACCTCCCTGAACCTTAATTTAATCCTAGGTAGCCCAATTCCACTCGCTATTATAGGACTGCTGTGCAGGGACAGTCAATTAACTTAAGAAAAGGAACCTAGCTCCAAGGTTGGCAACCGGGAATTCCAGTTGATTCCATGGGCGGACCCCCTGAGGAATTCCCAAGCTGAAGTCTCGTGGAAGATGAGGTTCAGTGTGACTAGACTGAAGCACCAATCCAATGAAGGGGAAGTCCCACCCACTCTGCCCTGTGCCTGTATAAAGGTGAGGCGGGGCGGCCGCGCCACTCATTGAAGCCGCCAGTTGGGAGAGGAGCAGAGCCAGGCCGGTGCTCCCGAAGGCAGCAAGATGTTGCGAGCCACAGCTCCCTGCTGGTTCCCACCTGCATACCCAGAAGCTAAGAAGGTGGCCGAGGAGGCGGCCCACGAGGCAAGCCGCCATTTGGGAGAGGAGCAGAGCCAGGTCGGTGTTCCCGAAGGCAGCAAGATGTTGCGAGCCACAGCTCCCTGCTGGTTCCCACCTGCATGCCCAGAAGCCAAGAAGGTGGCCGAGGAGGCGGCCCTCGAGGCAAGCCGCCAGTTGGGAGAGGAGCAGAGCCAGGCCGGTGCTCCCGAAGGCAGCAAGATGTTGCGAGCCACAGCTCCCTGCTGGTTCCCACCTGCATACCCAGAAGCTAAGAAGGTGGCCGAGGAGGCGCCCCACGAGGCAAGCCGCCATTTGGGAGTGGAGCAGAGCCAGGTCGGTGTTCCCGAAGGCAGCAAGATGTTGCGAGCCACAGCTCCCTGCTGGTTCCCTCCTGCATACCCAGAAGCCAAGAAGGTGGCCGAGGAGGCGGCCCTCGAGGCTCCAGAATTCCCACTGCCCTCTCATCAGCCTGCCCAGAGCTTCGGGCTCTGCGTGCCCCAGATGCACAACCAGGCCTCAGCACTCGTGGACATCCGGGCGGAGCCCCAGAATAGGGGTCCGGCGGTGCCCCCAGCGTGGCCCAAGATGGCGACGGAGGCGTGGTACTTCCCCGCGCAGAGGGGGTCGGCCTGCTGCTTGCCAGCCGCCCCAAGGCTGACAGAGAGGCCCTGTGGAGTCCGCATCTCAGCCCCCAGGGAGAGGAAGAGGATCGCCCACTTTCCCAGCCCCTGCTTGGTCGCAGGTCGCACCGATGCCAAGAGAACCCGGGTGGCCGGCAGCAGCCAACGCTCCAATGGCTCCAGGGTCGGCACACAGCCACGGAAGACTGGTCGCAACAGACGGGGGAGGGCATGCAAGACCTCCACCACACTCAGCTCTAAGCGAATCGTCCGTCGTCCATCCTTACCGACTTGGAAGAAACCCATTATCCTCCGAAGGTCTCGCTGCCAAGTCCCCACCGTCATCCGCCGAGGCTATCTCCAACTGTTCACCAAAGAGTGTCTCAAGTTCTGCGCCTCCCAGCAGGTGGCCGAGGAGAAGGCGCTGAACGAGGAGAAGGTGGCCTACGACTGCAGCCCCAACAAGAACATGTACCTGAATGTGGTCCTGAACACCCTCAAGAGACTGAAGGGCCTGACCCCCAGCTCCATGCCGGGCCTCAGCAGGGCCGCCCTGTACAGCCGCCTCCAGGAGTTCCTGCTCACCCAGGACCAGCTCAAGGAGAACGGCTACCCCTTCCCGCACCCCGAGCGGCCCGGAGGCGCCGTCCTCTTCACTGGCCAGGGGAAGGGGCCCGGCGACTCCTCCTGCAGGGTCTGCTGCCGTTGTGGCACCGACTACCTGGTGTCCTCCTCGGGCCGCTGTCTACGCGACCAGTTGTGTTATTATCACTGGGGGCGGGTCCGCTCCAGCCAAGTGGCTGGAGGCCGGGTTAGCCAGTACACCTGCTGTGCAGCTGCTCCTGGCTCAGTGGGCTGCCAGGTGGCGAAGCAGCACGTGCGGGACGGCCGCAAGGAGAGCCTCCATGGCTTCGTGAAGACCTTCAAGAAAGAGTTTTCCACAGACGCTTATCCAGGAATCTACGCCTTGGACTGTGAGATGTGCTACACCACGCATGGCCTGGAGCTGACCCGCGTCACCGTGGTGGACGCCGACATGCAAGTGGTGTACGACACCTTCGTCAAGCCCGACAACGAGATCGTGGACTACAACACCAGGTTTTCCGGAGTGACCGAGGCCGACGTCGCCAAGACGAGCGTCACGTTGCCCGAAGTCCAAGCCATCCTGCTGAGCTTTTTCAGCGCCCAAACCATCCTCATCGGGCACAGCCTGGAGAGCGATCTGCTGGCCCTCAAGCTGATCCACAGCACCGTGGTGGACACGGCCGTGCTCTTCCCGCACTACCTGGGTTTCCCCTACAAGCGTTCCCTCAGGAATCTCGCGGCCGACTACCTGGGACAGATCATCCAGGACAGCCAGGACGGCCACAACTCCAGCGAGGACGCAAACGCCTGCCTGCAGCTGGCGATGTGGAAGGTTCGACAGCGCGCCCAGATCCAGCCACGCCACCGGTCCGCCTCTCCCGCCGCCCTGGCCTGTCCTGAGCCCCAGGCCTCTTCCCAAACTGCCATCGATCCCGAGAGCTAGCCCTGTCCACCTCGCCGCAAAGCGAAAGAAACTGGAGCAGCCGGCGGCAGGAGAGGGCCAAAAGCCAAGACTAACCCCGACCCCGGACTCCCAGTCCCCCGGAGTCCCTGCCGCGGGCCGTCGTCCCTGTCCCCATCCCTCTGCCCCTCCCAGACCTCTGTCCTTCCACCAATGGGCTCCCCGAGGCCCCAGCCGCCACTCCCAGTCCCCGGAGACCCTGCCGCCGCCCCTGGCGCCTGTGCCCATCCCTCTGCCCCTCCCAGACCTCTGGCCTTCCACCACTAGCCTCCCCCAGCCCACCTGGACTTCCCCGGCCTCTGACAACAAGGCCAGCCCCCAGGCCCACCAGCCTCCTGATCGTCTTCGTTCTTGGGCCTCTTCCCCTTCTGTGGGGCTGTCTGAACCTCCCCTCCCCCACCCGATTTTTCCCCCGCCCCCGGGGCAGGCGCAGAATAAATGTCTGTATGAAGTTAAAAATTAAAAATAAAAAAAAAGCTAAAAACCACTCAAAGTCCTTTGCTTTTGAATGTGCGCTTACCTGGTTTTCTCTAGAGGCACCACTGTGAGGTGGCTCAAGCCCTTAGGCTCTGGAGTTAGACATCTGGGTTCCCATTCCAATTCCACCACTGACTAGCTTTGTCATATTGGACGCATAACTTTTTTGCGCTTCTACTTCTTGATCTTTCAAGTGTCATCAGAAGATAATTAGACACCCACACAATAGCAATGGGAGATTTTAACACCCCACCGTCAACATGAAACAGATCAACGAGACAGAAAGTTGAAAAGGATATCCAGGAACTGAACTTAGCTCTGCACCAAGCAGACCGAATAGACATCTACATTAACTCTCCACCCCAAATCAACAGAATATACATTCTTCTCAGCACCACATCACACTTATTCCAAAACTGACCACATAGTTGGAAGGAAAGCACTCCTCCGCAAATGCAAAAGAACAGAAATTACAACCAACTGTCTCTCAGACCCCAGGGCAGTCAAACTGGACCTCAGGATGAAGAAACTCACTCAAAACCGCTCAACTACACGGAAACGGAGCAATCTGCTCCTGAGTGACTACTGGGTACATAGCGAAATGAAGACAGAATAAAGATGTTCTTTGAAACCAATGAGAACCAAGACACAACATACCAGAATCTCTGGGATACATTGAAAGCAGTGTGTAGAGGGAAACGTAGCATTAAATGCCCACAAGAGAAAGCAGGAAAGATCTAAAATGGACACCCTCACGTCCCAATTCAAAGAACCAGGGAAGCAAGAGCAAACACAATGCCTGAATCAGTCAGTCAACTTCCAACAGGGCTCCAAGAGAGAATGAACCACCATGCCTCTTTAAATCCACGTTTCTATTTGGAATCTTCAATGAGAGATGAGACACTAAGCAGCTAGTTTTGGTGGAATGGCTGATTTTGTCAATGTTTTCGGTGTGTGAGTGTGTGTGTGTGTGTGTACGTATGGATAACTAAATTAAACTGATAATCTGGATGCTTACATTTCCATTCATTTAATTTGTGTATGTGAGCCCACGCACACGTATATACAC
Source organism: Pongo pygmaeus (assembly GCF_028885625.2). Taxonomy (NCBI): domain Eukaryota; kingdom Metazoa; phylum Chordata; class Mammalia; order Primates; family Hominidae; genus Pongo; species Pongo pygmaeus. The sequence goes on from NC_072380.2 coordinate 55,847,455, forward strand.
ACACACTAACACTTCCAGAACACTGACTTAGTGAAGAACTGGATTTCCAGTGTGTCAGACAAATTTCAGAAAGCGCTGAAGAAGGGCATTTCTGATGGATTTCACCGTTCCTGGAATTTTATTTTCCTTTATAACTTAGAGTTCTTCTCTGGAGATTTAATAGATAAAAGTCTTTTGCAGTGTACGTTATTTCATTGTATTTTTATAATTTATTTGAATTGTCATTTGAAATTGACAAATAAAAATGATATATATTTATGGTGTACAACATGATGTTTCATATATGTATACATTGTGGAATGACACAAAAATCAAGCTAATTAACACATTCGTTTCCTCACATACTGATTTTATGGTGATGAGAACATGTTTCAAATCTACTCTGATAGCACATTTCAAGTATACAGTACATAGTTACCCACTGTGGTTGCCGTGCTGTTCAACATATCTCTAGAACTATTCGTATCTGAAATTTTGTATCATTAGACTAACATCTCCCAATCCCTCCCCGGCCCCTGCCTCGGGTAAGCAGCGTTCTGCTCTCTACGACTCTGAGTTCCACTTTTTTACATTGCACATAGAAGTGAGATCGTGCAGTATTTGTATTTCTGTGTTTGCTTTTTAAAACTTTATGATGTATTGATGTATTTTTTCAGACAGTGTCGGAGTCTGTCACCAAGGCTGGAGTACAGTGACACAAACACGGCTCACCACGGCCTCCACCTCCCGGGGTCAAGAGATCCTCCCACTTCAGCCTCCTGAGTAGCTAGGACTACAGGCGTCCAACACCACACCTGGCTAATTTTTGTATTTTTTGTAGAGATGGTTGATCTCCAACTCCTGGGCTCAACTCTTCCTCCTCCCTTCTCCTCCCAAAGTCCTGGGATTACAGGCCTGAGCCACTGTGTCTGGCCTTTGCTTTATTTCACACAGTAGAACATCCTCTAGGCTCATTCATGTTGCTAATGATAAGATTTCTTTCTTTTTCAAGGCTGAATAGGATTCTATTGGATATATGTACCTATATAGATAGATAGATAGATAGATAGATAGACATTTATTATTATTGTTTTGGGGGGGATATGGTTTCGCTCGTGTTCCCCAGGCTGGAGTGCAGTGGCATGATTTCGGCTCACTACAACCTCTGCCTCCCAGGCTGAAGTGATTCTCCTGCCTCAGCTGAGATTAAAGGCATGTCCCATCATGTGCGGCCAATTTTGTGTTTCTAGGAGAGATGGGTTTTCACCATGTTGGCCAGGCTGGTCTCGAACTCCAACAATTCTACTTCAACTATTTATTGGAAACAAATACTTATGTGTGAGAAACAAGATTTTCAAGAGTGAAAGATTTAAAAACGACTTAATTGTACATCAGTAAGAGGCTGGCTAACTAAATCAGAGTACGTTCATCCTTACAGAAGAATACTATGCAGCTAGAACAAAACCAAATGGAGGAAACTCTTCCAAATGGTAACTTGGAATGATGTTCAAGACTTATTGTAAAATAAGTTTACAGTAAGGTGTAAGGTACCTTATGGCAAAATTCTCTCAGAAATGTGTGTGTGTGGATTTCAAGTCATCCCAGTCCTAGAACATTGTGCTCTTTAGAGATGCCATACCTGTCTTTCCCTTTGTAATATCAAAGCAGTAATATCTTCTCTGGAGGCTTGTTGGGTGAATTGAATGGAAGAAAGTTAAGGAGGTACCAGAACCATTGCTGTTTCCCCTCCGTAGCCCTGCCACCCACTAAAGAAAGTTGGATGAGATTACTTAATGATTTCCCATTAAGTTGTATTTCCAAATATCATGATTACCATTTGAATGTAGTTGGTATGGAGCTTCGTGAGTGTGTGCTTCGTTTATTATGCATCACGTTCAGCTCCTTGTTATTTGCCTCCTAGTTATCATAGTAAAACTCTACTCCTCTACTCCGAGGAGCCCCTACCATCCGTATCGTCACTTTCCGGCCCAGCACTCTTCATGCTCGTTCGTTTAAAGCATTCTACATTGGGCAAATGAATCTTGGAAGGCAAAAGCTACTGAATTTAGCGAGTTTGTGGAGGCGTTCCCACCGATCAGCCAGGTGGAGTTCCACACACCCGATGACTGCACAACTCCTATAAGGCAGCAATATGCTGCAAACCCAGACGGCCACTCTTCTCACCCCTCGTCCCTTTGCTGTTCTGGATAATGAGGTCAATAGTCACCTAGGCAACTTGCAAAACTAACTGAAATGGAGAAAGGCCTTCCGGCTGGTGACTAGCCGAGGTCCACCTGGCCCCAATAAGCTGCTGAACAAGAAGGGCTGCCAGAAATTTCCCCCTAGGGAATTTGGTGGAGACGAAGACCTGCTCACTGGACAACGGTTCTTCCCAGGATACCCCCAAGCTGAAGAAGCGGGCTCTGAGCCACCCCCTTTCACCCTCCTTTTCCCCACCCTGGCCTGCTGAAGGTGCGCGTCAGGATGCGGACTACTGAGCCCTAAAGAAATAAGTCCTTCCACTTTGACCCCACGGAGGATTGCCTGTGCGGATCTTCAACGAGTCTACCAGTGTCTAGACACGGGAGCAGTTCTGTCTGGCACAGCAGCTCCCTCAAGGAAGACAAGAGTGAGGAGAAAGGAAACTCAAGTCTGACCATTCTGCCCTGGGAGACAAGAGGAGGATCTCATCTCTCATCTTTCCAAGCAAGGCAACGAGACTTTCTCTCATCTTTCCAAGCAAGGCAAGGAGACTTTTTCTCATGAGGAAACAAAAAGAAGTTGGAAGGAACGAAACCAGCCTGGAAGGTGAATTCCTAAGGATTGCCCATTGAAACTGACAAAATGGCCCTTGTTTGACGAGAGGAATGAGCAGAGCATTGATGTGGTCAAAAAGGACTCGAGTGAGACTTTCCCAGCATGTTTCTACCAAAGCTTTGTCTAAGTTTCGCAAAACACTCTCCTAATAAGCAGATGTTTGGCTCTTCAGAAAGTCAACATGCAAAATGCCTTGAGCGTCCCATAACACTGATGCCATGATGTTGCCTTTGGTCTGCCCTCCTTTTCCTTTGACTGGACCACTGTCATCTCTTGGTAGCCATCGCTTTGATGACGCTTTGTCTTCAGGATCATATTGGCAAAGCCATGTTCCAAATTCCGGTTACAATTTGTCAAACAGGTGCCCCAGGATCGTGATCCCTCCTGTTGAAAATTTCCACTGATAGCTCTCGTCGTCACTGCAGCTGATCTGGGCACAATGGTTTTCACAGCCACTGCAGGATTCATCTTCCACATCTTCTCATCTCTTCTTGAAACAAGCCATACCTCCGTAAAGAGTTGATTTCTTTGGGCTAGTGTCCTTAGAAGCTTTTCTTCAAACATCAATGATTTCTTCATTCTTCCACCCAAGCTTCACCGTCAATTGGATGTTTGCTCTTGCTGCAATTTTAGCGGAATTCAAGTTGCACTGATAGGAGGCCTTTTCAGTGGATGTCCCATCCTTCTTAGTGCCTCCAATGAGATCCAGTTCAGAAAGGTTGTAAGAAGTTAGTACATGTTTATTTTAGTGAAAACGAATTGAAATCCATGCATAGATTTCTCACCATGTACATTTTCTATGAACTTTCGGAAGACCCCCTGTACTGAATATTGCCCAAATCCTGGGAGAGAAGTGGATGCGGTCCACTTCCTGTCTTCAGTTTGCCCACAGTGGAGGAGTGCACAGAGCAGGGAAAGGCAGCCCCAGAGAGAGGCATGCCCTCCAGCATGCGGCAGACTGCTGGCCCAGTCCTGGCTCCATGGGTTGCTGTGTGGGCCCAGCAAGCTGACCAACCTCCCTGAACCTTAACTTAATCCTAGGTAGCCCAATTCCACTCGCTATTATAGGACTGCTGTGCAGGGACAGTCAATTAACTTAAGAAAAGGAACCTAGCTCCAAGGTTGGCAACCGGGAATTCCAGTTGATTCCATGGGCGGACCCCCTGAGGAATCCCCAAGCTGAAGTCTCGTGGAAGATGAGGTTCAGTGTGACTAGACTGAAGCACCAATCCAATGAAGGGGAAGTCCCACCCACTCTGCCCTGTGCCTGTATAAAGGTGAGGCGGGGCGGCCGCGCCACTCATTGAAGCCGCCAGTTGGGAGAGGAGCAGAGCCAGGCCGGTGCTCCCGAAGGCAGCAAGATGTTGCGAGCCACAGCTCCCTGCTGGTTCCCACCTGCATACCCAGAAGCTAAGAAGGTGGCCGAGGAGGCGGCCCACGAGGCAAGCCGCCATTTGGGAGAGGAGCAGAGCCAGGTCGGTGTTCCTGAAGGCAGCAAGATGTTGCGAGCCACAGCTCCCTGCTGGTTCCCACCTGCATGCCCAGAAGCCAAGAAGGTGGCCGAGGAGGCGGCCCTCGAGGCAAGCCGCCAGTTGGGAGAGGAGCAGAGCCAGGCCGGTGCTCCCGAAGGCGGCAAGATGTTGCGAGCCACAGCTCCCTGCTGGTTCCCACCTGCATACCCAGAAGCTAAGAAGGTGGCCGAGGAGGCGCCCCACGAGGCAAGCCGCCATTTGGGAGTGGAGCAGAGCCAGGTCGGTGTTCCCGAAGGCAGCAAGATGTTGCGAGCCACAGCTCCCTGCTGGTTCCCTCCTGCATACCCAGAAGCCAAGAAGGTGGCCGAGGAGGCGGCCCTCGAGGCTCCAGAATTCCCACTGCCCTCTCATCAGCCTGCCCAGAGCTTCGGGCTCTGCGTGCCCCAGATGCACAACCAGGCCTCAGCACTCGTGGACATCCGGGCGGAGCCCCAGAATAGGGGTCCGGCGGTGCCCCCAGCGTGGCCCAAGATGGCGACGGAGGCGTGGTACTTCCCCGCGCAGAGGGGGTCGGCCTGCTGCTTGCCAGCCGCCCCAAGGCTGACAGAGAGGCCCTGTGGAGTCCGCATCTCAGCCCCCAGGGAGAGGAAGAGGATCGCCCACTTTCCCAGCCCCTGCTTGGTCGCAGGTCGCACCGATGCCAAGAGAACCCGGGTGGCCGGCAGCAGCCAACGCTCCAATGGCTCCAGGGTCGGCACACAGCCACGGAAGACTGGTCGCAACAGACGGGGGAGGGCATGCAAGACCTCCACCACACTCAGCTCTAAGCGAATCGTCCGTCGTCCATCCTTACCGACTTGGAAGAAACCCATTATCCTCCGAAGGTCTCGCTGCCAAGTCCCCACCGTCATCCGCCGAGGCTATCTCCAACTGTTCACCAAAGAGTGTCTCAAGTTCTGCGCCTCCCAGCAGGAGGCCGAGGAGAAGGCGCTGAACGAGGAGAAGGTGGCCTACGACTGCAGCCCCAACAAGAACATGTACCTGAATGTGGTCCTGAACACCCTCAAGAGACTGAAGGGCCTGACCCCCAGCTCCATGCCGGGCCTCAGCAGGGCCGCCCTGTACAGCCGCCTCCAGGAGTTCCTGCTCACCCAGGACCAGCTCAAGGAGAACGGCTACCCCTTCCCGCACCCCGAGCGGCCCGGAGGCGCCGTCCTCTTCACTGGCCAGGGGAAGGGGCCCGGCGACTCCTCCTGCAGGGTCTGCTGCCGTTGTGGCACCGACTACCTGGTGTCCTCCTCGGGCCGCTGTCTACGCGACCAGTTGTGTTATTATCACTGGGGGCGGGTCCGCTCCAGCCAAGTGGCTGGAGGCCGGGTTAGCCAGTACACCTGCTGTGCAGCTGCTCCTGGCTCAGTGGGCTGCCAGGTGGCGAAGCAGCACGTGCGGGACGGCCGCAAGGAGAGCCTCCATGGCTTCGTGAAGACCTTCAAGAAAGAGTTTTCCACAGACGCTTATCCAGGAATCTACGCCATGGACTGTGAGATGTGCTACACCACGCATGGCCTGGAGCTGACCCGCGTCACCGTGGTGGACGCCGACATGCAAGTGGTGTACGACACCTTCGTCAAGCCCGACAACGAGATCGTGGACTACAACACCAGGTTTTCCGGAGTGACCGAGGCCGACGTCGCCAAGACGAGCGTCACGTTGCCCGAAGTCCAAGCCATCCTGCTGAGCTTTTTCAGCGCCCAAACCATCCTCATCGGGCACAGCCTGGAGAGCGATCTGCTGGCCCTCAAGCTGATCCACAGCACCGTGGTGGACACGGCCGTGCTCTTCCCGCACTACCTGGGTTTCCCCTACAAGCGTTCCCTCAGGAATCTCGCGGCCGACTACCTGGGACAGATCATCCAGGACAGCCAGGACGGCCACAACTCCAGCGAGGACGCAAACGCCTGCCTGCAGCTGGCGATGTGGAAGGTTCGACAGCGCGCCCAGATCCAGCCACGCCACCGGTCCGCCTCTCCCGCCGCCCTGGCCTGTCCTGAGCCCCAGGCCTCTTCCCAAACTGCCATCGATCCCGAGAGCTAGCCCTGTCCACCTCGCCGCAAAGCGAAAGAAACTGGAGCAGCCGGCGGCAGGAGAGGGCCAAAAGCCAAGACTAACCCCGACCCCGGACTCCCAGTCCCCCGGAGTCCCTGCCGCGGGCCGTCGTCCCTGTCCCCATCCCTCTGCCCCTCCCAGACCTCTGTCCTTCCACCAATGGGCTCCCCGAGGCCCCAGCCGCCACTCCCAGTCCCCGGAGACCCTGCCGCCGCCCCTGGCGCCTGTGCCCATCCCTCTGCCCCTCCCAGACCTCTGGCCTTCCACCACTAGCCTCCCCCAGCCCACCTGGACTTCCCCGGCCTCTGACAACAAGGCCAGCCCCCAGGCCCACCAGCCTCCTGATCGTCTTCGTTCTTGGGCCTCTTCCCCTTCTGTGGGGCTGTCTGAACCTCCCCTCCCCCACCCGATTTTTCCCCCGCCCCCGGGGCAGGCGCAGAATAAATGTCTGTATGAAGTTAAAAATTAAAAATAAAAAAAAAGCTAAAAACCACTCAAAGTCCTTTGCTTTTGAATGTGCGCTTACCTGGTTTTCTCTAGAGGCACCACTGTGAGGTGGCTCAAGCCCTTAGGCTCTGGAGTTAGACATCTGGGTTCCCATTCCAATTCCACCACTGACTAGCTTTGTCATATTGGACGCATAACTTTTTTGCGCTTCTACTTCTTGATCTTTCAAGTGTCATCAGAAGATAATTAGACACCCACACAATAGCAATGGGAGATTTTAACACCCCACCGTCAACATGAAACAGATCAACGAGACAGAAAGTTGAAAAGGATATCCAGGAACTGAACTTAGCTCTGCACCAAGCAGACCGAATAGACATCTACATTAACTCTCCACCCCAAATCAACAGAATATACATTCTTCTCAGCACCACATCACACTTATTCCAAAACTGACCACATAGTTGGAAGGAAAGCACTCCTCCGCAAATGCAAAAGAACAGAAATTACAACCAACTGTCTCTCAGACCCCAGGGCAGTCAAACTGGACCTCAGGATGAAGAAACTCACTCAAAACCGCTCAACTACACGGAAACGGAGCAATCTGCTCCTGAGTGACTACTGGGTACATAGCGAAATGAAGACAGAATAAAGATGTTCTTTGAAACCAATGAGAACCAAGACACAACATACCAGAATCTCTGGGATACATTGAAAGCAGTGTGTAGAGGGAAACGTAGCATTAAATGCCCACAAGAGAAAGCAGGAAAGATCTAAAATGGACACCCTCACGTCCCAATTCAAAGAACCAGGGAAGCAAGAGCAAACACAATGCCTGAATCAGTCAGTCAACTTCCAACAGGGCTCCAAGAGAGAATGAACCACCATGCCTCTTTAAATCCACGTTTCTATTTGGAATCTTCAATGAGAGATGAGACACTAAGCAGCTAGTTTTGGTGGAATGGCTGATTTTGTCAATGTTTTCGGTGTGTGAGTGTGTGTGTGTGTGTGTATGTATGGATAACTAAATTAAACTGATAATCTGGATGCTTACATTTCCATTCATTTAATTTGTGTATGTGAGCCCACGCACACGTATATACACACACACTAACACTTCCAGAACACTGACTTAGTGAAGAACTGGATTTCCAGTGTGTCAGACAAATTTCAGAAAGCGCTGAAGAAGGGCATTTCTGATGGATTTCACCGTTCCTGGAATTTTATTTTCCTTTATAACTTAGAGTTCTTCTCTGGAGATTTAATAGATAAAAGTCTTTTGCAGTGTACGTTATTTCATTGTATTTTTATAATTTATTTGAATTGTCATTTGAAATTGACAAATAAAAATGATAGATATTTATGGTGTACAACATGATGTTTCATATATGTATACATTGTGGAATGACACAAAAATCAAGCTAATTAACACATTCGTTTCCTCACATACTGATTTTATGGTGATGAGAACATGTTTCAAATCTACTCTGATAGCACATTTCAAGTATACAGTACATAGTTACCCACTGTGGTTGCCGTGCTGTTCAACATATCTCTAGAACTATTCGTATCTGAAATTTTGTATCATTAGACTAACATCTCCCAATCCCTCCCCGGCCCCTGCCTCGGGTAAGCAGCGTTCTGCTCTCTACGACTCTGAGTTCCACTTTTTTACATTGCACATAGAAGTGAGATCGTGCAGTATTTGTATTTCTGTGTTTGCTTTTTAAAACTTTATGATGTATTGATGTATTTTTTCAGACAGTGTCGGAGTCTGTCACCAAGGCTGGAGTACAGTGACACAAACACGGCTCACCACGGCCTCCACCTCCCGGGGTCAAGAGATCCTCCCACTTCAGCCTCCTGAGTAGCTAGGACTACAGGCGTCCAACACCACACCTGGCTAATTTTTGTATTTTTTGTAGAGATGGTTGATCTCCAACTCCTGGGCTCAACTCTTCCTCCTCCCTTCTCCTCCCAAAGTCCTGGGATTACAGGCCTGAGCCACTGTGTCTGGCCTTTGCTTTATTTCACACAGTAGAACATCCTCTAGGCTCATTCATGTTGCTAATGATAAGATTTCTTTCTTTTTCAAGGCTGAATAGGATTCTATTGGATATATGTACCTATATAGATAGATAGATAGATAGATAGATATACATTTATTATTATTGTTTTGGGGGGGATATGGTTTCGCTCGTGTTCCCCAGGCTGGAGTGCAGTGGCATGATTTCGGCTCACTACAACCTCTGCCTCCCAGGCTGAAGTGATTCTCCTGCCTCAGCTGAGATTAAAGGCATGTCCCATCATGTGCGGCCAATTTTGTGTTTCTAGGAGAGATGGGTTTTCACCATGTTGGCCAGGCTGGTCTCGAACTCCAACAATTCTACTTCAACTATTTATTGGAAACAAATACTTATGTGTGAGAAACAAGATTTTCAAGAGTGAAAGATTTAAAAACGACTTAATTGTACATCAGTAAGAGGCTGGCTAACTAAATCAGAGTACGTTCATCCTTACAGAAGAATACTATGCAGCTAGAACAAAACCAAATGGAGGAAACTCTTCCAAATGGTAACTTGGAATGATGTTCAAGACTTATTGTAAAATAAGTTTACAGTAAGGTGTAAGGTACCTTATGGCAAAATTCTCTCAGAAATGTGTGTGTGTGGATTTCAAGTCATCCCAGTCCTAGAACATTGTGCTCTTTAGAGATGCCATACCTGTCTTTCCCTTTGTAATATCAAAGCAGTAATATCTTCTCTGGAGGCTTGTTGGGTGAATTGAATGGAAGAAAGTTAAGGAGGTACCAGAACCATTGCTGTTTCCCCTCCGTAGCCCTGCCACCCACTAAAGAAAGTTGGATGAGATTACTTAATGATTTCCCATTAAGTTGTATTTCCAAATATCATGATTACCATTTGAATGTAGTTGGTATGGAGCTTCGTGAGTGTGTGCTTCGTTTATTATGCATCACGTTCAGCTCCTTGTTATTTGCCTCCTAGTTATCATAGTAAAACTCTACTCCTCTACTCCGAGGAGCCCCTACCATCCGTATCGTCACTTTCCGGCCCAGCACTCTTCATGCTCGTTCGTTTAAAGCATTCTACATTGGGCAAATGAATCTTGGAAGGCAAAAGCTACTGAATTTAGCGAGTTTGTGGAGGCGTTCCCACCGATCAGCCAGGTGGAGTTCCACACACCCGATGACTGCACAACTCCTATAAGGCAGCAATATGCTGCAAACCCAGACGGCCACTCTTCTCACCCCTCGTCCCTTTGCTGTTCTGGATAATGAGGTCAATAGTCACCTAGGCAACTTGCAAAACTAACTGAAATGGAGAAAGGCCTTCCGGCTGGTGACTAGCCGAGGTCCACCTGGCCCCAATAAGCTGCTGAACAAGAAGGGCTGCCAGAAATTTCCCCCTAGGGAATTTGGTGGAGACGAAGACCTGCTCACTGGACAACGGTTCTTCCCAGGATACCCCCAAGCTGAAGAAGCGGGCTCTGAGCCACCCCCTTTCACCCTCCTTTTCCCCACCCTGGCCTGCTGAAGGTGCGCGTCAGGATGCGGACTACTGAGCCCTAAAGAAATAAGTCCTTCCACTTTGACCCCACGGAGGATTGCCTGTGCGGATCTTCAACGAGTCTACCAGTGTCTAGACACGGGAGCAGTTCTGTCTGGCACAGCAGCTCCCTCAAGGAAGACAAGAGTGAGGAGAAAGGAAACTCAAGTCTGACCATTCTGCCCTGGGAGACAAGAGGAGGATCTCATCTCTCATCTTTCCAAGCAAGGCAACGAGACTTTCTCTCATCTTTCCAAGCAAGGCAAGGAGACTTTTTCTCATGAGGAAACAAAAAGAAGTTGGAAGGAACGAAACCAGCCTGGAAGGTGAATTCCTAAGGATTGCCCATTGAAACTGACAAAATGGCCCTTGTTTGACGAGAGGAATGAGCAGAGCATTGATGTGGTCAAAAAGGACTCGAGTGAGACTTTCCCAGCATGTTTCTACCAAAGCTTTGTCTAAGTTTCGCAAAACACTCTCCTAATAAGCAGATGTTTGGCTCTTCAGAAAGTCAACATGCAAAATGCCTTGAGCGTCCCATAACACTGATGCCATGATGTTGCCTTTGGTCTGCCCTCCTTTTCCTTTGACTGGACCACTGTCATCTCTTGGTAGCCATCGCTTTGATGACGCTTTGTCTTCAGGATCATATTGGCAAAGCCATGTTCCAAATTCCGGTTACAATTTGTCAAACAGGTGCCCCAGGATCGTGATCCCTCCTGTTGAAAATTTCCACTGATAGCTCTCGTCGTCACTGCAGCTGATCTGGGCACAATGGTTTTCACAGCCACTGCAGGATTCATCTTCCACATCTTCTCATCTCTTCTTGAAACAAGCCATACCTCCGTAAAGAGTTGATTTCTTTGGGCTAGTGTCCTTAGAAGCTTTTCTTCAAACATCAATGATTTCTTCATTCTTCCACCCAAGCTTCACCGTCAATTGGATGTTTGCTCTTGCTGCAATTTTAGCGGAATTCAAGTTGCACTGATAGGAGGCCTTTTCAGTGGATGTCCCATCCTTCTTAGTGCCTCCAATGAGATCCAGTTCAGAAAGGTTGTAAGAAGTTAGTACATGTTTATTTTAGTGAAAACGAATTGAAATCCATGCATAGATTTCTCACCATGTACATTTTCTATGAACTTTCGGAAGACCCCCTGTACTGAATATTGCCCAAATCCTGGGAGAGAAGTGGATGCGGTCCACTTCCTGTCTTCAGTTTGCCCACAGTGGAGGAGTGCACAGAGCAGGGAAAGGCAGCCCCAGAGAGAGGCATGCCCTCCAGCATGCGGCAGACTGCTGGCCCAGTCCTGGCTCCATGGGTTGCTGTGTGGGCCCAGCAAGCTGACCAACCTCCCTGAACCTTAACTTAATCCTAGGTAGCCCAATTCCACTCGCTATTATAGGACTGCTGTGCAGGGACAGTCAATTAACTTAAGAAAAGGAACCTAGCTCCAAGGTTGGCAACCGGGAATTCCAGTTGATTCATGGGCGGACCCCCTGAGGAATCCCCAAGCTGAAGTCTCGTGGAAGATGAGGTTCAGTGTGACTAGACTGAAGCACCAATCCAATGAAGGGGAAGTCCCACCCACTCTGCCCTGTGCCTGTATAAAGGTGAGGCGGGGCGGCCGCGCCACTCATTGAAGCCGCCAGTTGGGAGAGGAGCAGAGCCAGGCCGGTGCTCCCGAAGGCAGCAAGATGTTGCGAGCCACAGCTCCCTGCTGGTTCCCACCTGCATACCCAGAAGCTAAGAAGGTGGCCGAGGAGGCGGCCCACGAGGCAAGCCGCCATTTGGGAGAGGAGCAGAGCCAGGTCGGTGTTCCCGAAGGCAGCAAGATGTTGCGAGCCACAGCTCCCTGCTGGTTCCCACCTGCATACCCAGAAGCTAAGAAGGTGGCCGAGGAGGCGCCCCACGAGGCAAGCCGCCATTTGGGAGTGGAGCAGAGCCAGGTCGGTGTTCCCGAAGGCAGCAAGATGTTGCGAGCCACAGCTCCCTGCTGGTTCCCTCCTGCATACCCTGAAGCCAAGAAGGTGGCCGAGGAGGCGGCCCTCGAGGCTCCAGAATTCCCACTGCCCTCTCATCAGCCTGCCCAGAGCTTCGGGCTCTGCGTGCCCCAGATGCACAACCAGGCCTCAGCACTCGTGGACATCCGGGCGGAGCCCCAGAATAGGGGTCCGGCGGTGCCCCCAGCGTGGCCCAAGATGGCGACGGAGGCGTGGTACTTCCCCGCGCAGAGGGGGTCGGCCTGCTGCTTGCCAGCCGCCCCAAGGCTGACAGAGAGGCCCTGTGGAGTCCGCATCTCAGCCCCCAGGGAGAGGAAGAGGATCGCCCACTTTCCCAGCCCCTGCTTGGTCGCAGGTCGCACCGATGCCAAGAGAACCCGGGTGGCCGGCAGCAGCCAACGCTCCAATGGCTCCAGGGTCGGCACACAGCCACGGAAGACTGGTCGCAACAGACGGGGGAGGGCATGCAAGACCTCCACCACACTCAGCTCTAAGCGAATCGTCCGTCGTCCATCCTTACCGACTTGGAAGAAACCCATTATCCTCCGAAGGTCTCGCTGCCAAGTCCCCACCGTCATCCGCCGAGGCTATCTCCAACTGTTCACCAAAGAGTGTCTCAAGTTCTGCGCCTCCCAGCAGGAGGCCGAGGAGAAGGCGCTGAACGAGGAGAAGGTGGCCTACGACTGCAGCCCCAACAAGAACATGTACCTGAATGTGGTCCTGAACACCCTCAAGAGACTGAAGGGCCTGACCCCCAGCTCCATGCCGGGCCTCAGCAGGGCCGCCCTGTACAGCCGCCTCCAGGAGTTCCTGCTCACCCAGGACCAGCTCAAGGAGAACGGCTACCCCTTCCCGCACCCCGAGCGGCCCGGAGGCGCCGTCCTCTTCACTGGCCAGGGGAAGGGGCCCGGCGACTCCTCCTGCAGGGTCTGCTGCCGTTGTGGCACCGACTACCTGGTGTCCTCCTCGGGCCGCTGTCTACGCGACCAGTTGTGTTATTATCACTGGGGGCGGGTCCGCTCCAGCCAAGTGGCTGGAGGCCGGGTTAGCCAGTACACCTGCTGTGCAGCTGCTCCTGGCTCAGTGGGCTGCCAGGTGGCGAAGCAGCACGTGCGGGACGGCCGCAAGGAGAGCCTCCATGGCTTCGTGAAGACCTTCAAGAAAGAGTTTTCCACAGACGCTTATCCAGGAATCTACGCCATGGACTGTGAGATGTGCTACACCACGCATGGCCTGGAGCTGACCCGCGTCACCGTGGTGGACGCCGACATGCAAGTGGTGTACGACACCTTCGTCAAGCCCGACAACGAGATCGTGGACTACAACACCAGGTTTTCCGGAGTGACCGAGGCCGACGTCGCCAAGACGAGCGTCACGTTGCCCGAAGTCCAAGCCATCCTGCTGAGCTTTTTCAGCGCCCAAACCATCCTCATCGGGCACAGCCTGGAGAGCGATCTGCTGGCCCTCAAGCTGATCCACAGCACCGTGGTGGACACGGCCGTGCTCTTCCCGCACTACCTGGGTTTCCCCTACAAGCGTTCCCTCAGGAATCTCGCGGCCGACTACCTGGGACAGATCATCCAGGACAGCCAGGACGGCCACAACTCCAGCGAGGACGCAAACGCCTGCCTGCAGCTGGCGATGTGGAAGGTTCGACAGCGCGCCCAGATCCAGCCACGCCACCGGTCCGCCTCTCCCGCCGCCCTGGCCTGTCCTGAGCCCCAGGCCTCTTCCCAAACTGCCATCGATCCCGAGAGCTAGCCCTGTCCACCTCGCCGCAAAGCGAAAGAAACTGGAGCAGCCGGCGGCAGGAGAGGGCCAAAAGCCAAGACTAACCCCGACCCCGGACTCCCAGTCCCCCGGAGTCCCTGCCGCGGGCCGTCGTCCCTGTCCCCATCCCTCTGCCCCTCCCAGACCTCTGTCCTTCCACCAATGGGCTCCCCGAGGCCCCAGCCGCCACTCCCAGTCCCCGGAGACCCTGCCGCCGCCCCTGGCGCCTGTGCCCATCCCTCTGCCCCTCCCAGACCTCTGGCCTTCCACCACTAGCCTCCCCCAGCCACCTGGACTTCCCCGGCCTCTGACAACAAGGCCAGCCCCCAGGCCCACCAGCCTCCTGATCGTCTTCGTTCTTGGGCCTCTTCCCCTTCTGTGGGGCTGTCTGAACCTCCCCTCCCCCACCCGATTTTTCCCCCGCCCCCGGGGCAGGCGCAGAATAAATGTCTGTATGAAGTTAAAAATTAAAAATAAAAAAAAAGCTAAAAACAACTCAAAGTCCTTTGCTTTTGAATGTGCGCTTACCTGGTTTTCTCTAGAGGCACCACTGTGAGGTGGCTCAAGCCCTTAGGCTCTGGAGTTAGACATCTGGGTTCCCATTCCAATTCCACCACTGACTAGCTTTGTCATATTGGACGCATAACTTTTTTGCGCTTCTACTTCTTGATCTTTCAAGTGTCATCAGAAGATAATTAGACACCCACACAATAGCAATGGGAGATTTTAACACCCCACCGTCAACATGAAACAGATCAACGAGACAGAAAGTTGAAAAGGATATCCAGGAACTGAACTTAGCTCTGCACCAAGCAGACCGAATAGACATCTACATTAACTCTCCACCCCAAATCAACAGAATATACATTCTTCTCAGCACCACATCACACTTATTCCAAAACTGACCACATAGTTGGAAGGAAAGCACTCCTCCGCAAATGCAAAAGAACAGAAATTACAACCAACTGTCTCTCAGACCCCAGGGCAGTCAAACTGGACCTCAGGATGAAGAAACTCACTCAAAACCGCTCAACTACACGGAAACGGAGCAATCTGCTCCTGAGTGACTACTGGGTACATAGCGAAATGAAGACAGAATAAAGATGTTCTTTGAAACCAATGAGAACAAAGACACAACATACCAGAATCTCTGGGATACATTGAAAGCAGTGTGTAGAGGGAAACGTAGCATTAAATGCCCACAAGAGAAAGCAGGAAAGATCTAAAATGGACACCCTCACGTCCCAATTCAAAGAACCAGGGAAGCAAGAGCAAACACAATGCCTGAATCAGTCAGTCAACTTCCAACAGGGCTCCAAGAGAGAATGAACCACCATGCCTCTTTAAATCCACGTTTCTATTTGGAATCTTCAATGAGAGATGAGACACTAAGCAGCTAGTTTTGGTGGAATGGCTGATTTTGTCAATGTTTTCGGTGTGTGAGTGTGTGTGTGTGTGTGTATGTATGGATAACTAAATTAAACTGATAATCTGGATGCTTACATTTCCATTCATTTAATTTGTGTATGTGAGCCCACGCACACGTATATACACACACACTAACACTTCCAGAACACTGACTTAGTGAAGAACTGGATTTCCAGTGTGTCAGACAAATTTCAGAAAGCGCTGAAGAAGGGCATTTCTGATGGATTTCACCGTTCCTGGAATTTTATTTTCCTTTATAACTTAGAGTTCTTCTCTGGAGATTTAATAGATAAAAGTCTTTTGCAGTGTACGTTATTTCATTGTATTTTTATAATTTATTTGAATTGTCATTTGAAATTGACAAATAAAAATGATAGATATTTATGGTGTACAACATGATGTTTCATATATGTATACATTGTGGAATGACACAAAAATCAAGCTAATTAACACATTCGTTTCCTCACATACTGATTTTATGGTGATGAGAACATGTTTCAAATCTACTCTGATAGCACATTTCAAGTATACAGTACATAGTTACCCACTGTGGTTGCCGTGCTGTTCAACATATCTCTAGAACTATTCGTATCTGGAATTTTGTATCATTAGACTAACATCTCCCAATCCCTCCCCGGCCCCTGCCTCGGGTAAGCAGCGTTCTGCTCTCTACGACTCTGAGTTCCACTTTTTTACATTGCACATAGAAGTGAGATCGTGCAGTATTTGTATTTCTGTGTTTGCTTTTTAAAACTTTATGATGTATTGATGTATTTTTTCAGACAGTGTCGGAGTCTGTCACCAAGGCTGGAGTACAGTGACACAAACACGGCTCACCACGGCCTCCACCTCCCGGGGTCAAGAGATCCTCCCACTTCAGCCTCCTGAGTAGCTAGGACTACAGGCGTCCAACACCACACCTGGCTAATTTTTGTATTTTTTGTAGAGATGGTTGATCTCCAACTCCTGGGCTCAACTCTTCCTCCTCCCTTCTCCTCCCAAAGTCCTGGGATTACAGGCCTGAGCCACTGTGTCTGGCCTTTGCTTTATTTCACACAGTAGAACATCCTCTAGGCTCATTCATGTTGCTAATGATAAGATTTCTTTCTTTTTCAAGGCTGAATAGGATTCTATTGGATATATGTACCTATATAGATAGATAGATAGATAGATAGATATACATTTATTATTATTGTTTTGGGGGGGATATGGTTTCGCTCGTGTTCCCCAGGCTGGAGTGCAGTGGCATGATTTCGGCTCACTACAACCTCTGCCTCCCAGGCTGAAGTGATTCTCCTGCCTCAGCTGAGATTAAAGGCATGTCCCATCATGTGCGGCCAATTTTGTGTTTCTAGGAGAGATGGGTTTTCACCATGTTGGCCAGGCTGGTCTCGAACTCCAACAATTCTACTTCAACTATTTATTGGAAACAAATACTTATGTGTGAGAAACAAGATTTTCAAGAGTGAAAGATTTAAAAACGACTTAATTGTACATCAGTAAGAGGCTGGCTAACTAAATCAGAGTACGTTCATCCTTACAGAAGAATACTATGCAGCTAGAACAAAACCAAATGGAGGAAACTCTTCCAAATGGTAACTTGGAATGATGTTCAAGACTTATTGTAAAATAAGTTTACAGTAAGGTGTAAGGTACCTTATGGCAAAATTCTCTCAGAAATGTGTGTGTGTGGATTTCAAGTCATCCCAGTCCTAGAACATTGTGCTCTTTAGAGATGCCATACCTGTCTTTCCCTTTGTAATATCAAAGCAGTAATATCTTCTCTGGAGGCTTGTTGGGTGAATTTAATGGAAGAAAGTTAAGGAGGTACCAGAACCATTGCTGTTTCCCCTCCGTAGCCCTGCGACCCACTAAAGAAAGTTGGATGAGATTACTTAATGATTTCCCATTAAGTTGTATTTCCAAATATCATGATTACCATTTGAATGTAGTTGGTATGGAGCTTCGTGAGTGTGTGCTTCGTTTATTATGCATCACGTTCAGCTCCTTGTTATTTGCCTCCTAGTTATCATAGTAAAACTCTACTCCTCTACTCCGAGGAGCCCCTACCATCCGTATCGTCACTTTCCGGCCCAGCACTCTTCATGCTCGTTCGTTTAAAGCATTCTACATTGGGCAAATGAATCTTGGAAGGCAAAAGCTACTGAATTTAGCGAGTTTGTGGAGGCGTTCCCACCGATCAGCCAGGTGGAGTTCCACACACCCGATGACTGCACAACTCCTATAAGGCAGCAATATGCTGCAAACCCAGACGGCCACTCTTCTCACCCCTCGTCCCTTTGCTGTTCTGGATAATGAGGTCAATAGTCACCTAGGCAACTTGCAAAACTAACTGAAATGGAGAAAGGCCTTCCGGCTGGTGACTAGCCGAGGTCCACCTGGCCCCAATAAGCTGCTGAACAAGAAGGGCTGCCAGAAATTTCCCCCTAGGGAATTTGGTGGAGACGAAGACCTGCTCACTGGACAACGGTTCCTCCCAGGATACCCCCAAGCTGAAGAAGCGGGCTCTGAGCCACCCCCTTTCACCCTCCTTTTCCCCACCCTGGCCTGCTGAAGGTGCGCGTCAGGATGCGGACTACTGAGCCCTAAAGAAATAAGTCCTTCCACTTTGACCCCACGGAGGATTGCCTGTGCGGATCTTCAACGAGTCTACCAGTGTCTAGACACGGGAGCAGTTCTGTCTGGCACAGCAGCTCCCTCAAGGAAGACAAGAGTGAGGAGAAAGGAAACTCAAGTCTGACCATTCTGCCCTGGGAGACAAGAGGAGGATCTCATCTCTCATCTTTCCAAGCAAGGCAACGAGACTTTCTCTCATCTTTCCAAGCAAGGCAAGGAGACTTTTTCTCATGAGGAAACAAAAAGAAGTTGGAAGGAACGAAACCAGCCTGGAAGGTGAATTCCTAAGGATTGCCCATTGAAACTGACAAAATGGCCCTTGTTTGACGAGAGGAATGAGCAGAGCATTGATGTGGTCAAAAAGGACTCGAGTGAGACTTTCCCAGCATGTTTCTACCAAAGCTTTGTCTAAGTTTCGCAAAACACTCTCCTAATAAGCAGATGTTTGGCTCTTCAGAAAGTCAACATGCAAAATGCCTTGAGCGTCCCATAACACTGATGCCATGATGTTGCCTTTGGTCTGCCCTCCTTTTCCTTTGACTGGACCACTGCCATCTCTTGGTAGCCATCGCTTTGATGACGCTTTGTCTTCAGGATCATATTGGCAAAGCCATGTTCCAAATTCCGGTTACAATTTGTCAAACAGGTGCCCCAGGATCGTGATCCCTCCTGTTGAAAATTTCCACTGATAGCTCTCGTCGTCACTGCAGCTGATCTGGGCACAATGGTTTTCACAGCCACTGCAGGATTCATCTTCCACATCTTCTCATCTCTTCTTGAAACAAGCCATACCTCCGTAAAGAGTTGATTTCTTTGGGCTAGTGTCCTTAGAAGCTTTTCTTCAAACATCAATGATTTCTTCATTCTTCCACCCAAGCTTCACCGTCAATTGGATGTTTGCTCTTGCTGCAATTTTAGCGGAATTCAAGTTGCACTGATAGGAGGCCTTTTCAGTGGATGTCCCATCCTTCTTAGTGCCTCCAATGAGATCCAGTTCAGAAAGGTTGTAAGAAGTTAGTACATGTTTATTTTAGTGAAAACGAATTGAAATCCATGCATAGATTTCTCACCATGTACATTTTCTATGAACTTTCGGAAGACCCCCTGTACTGAATATTGCCCAAATCCTGGGAGAGAAGTGGATGCGGTCCACTTCCTGTCTTCAGTTTGCCCACAGTGGAGGAGTGCACAGAGCAGGGAAAGGCAGCCCCAGAGAGAGGCATGCCCTCCAGCATGTAGCAGACTGCTGGCCCAGTCCTGGCTCCATGGGTTGCTGTGTGGGCCCAGCAAGCTGACCAACCTCCCTGAACCTTAATTTAATCCTAGGTAGCCCAATTCCACTCGCTATTATAGGACTGCTGTGCAGGGACAGTCAATTAACTTAAGAAAAGGAACCTAGCTCCAAGGTTGGCAACCGGGAATTCCAGTTGATTCCATGGGCGGACCCCCTGAGGAATCCCCAAGCTGAAGTCTCGTGGAAGATGAGGTTCAGTGTGACTAGACTGAAGCACCAATCCAATGAAGGGGAAGTCCCACCCACTCTGCCCTGTGCCTGTATAAAGGTGAGGCGGGGCGGCCGCGCCACTCATTGAAGCCGCCAGTTGGGAGAGGAGCAGAGCCAGGCCGGTGCTCCCGAAGGCAGCAAGATGTTGCGAGCCACAGCTCCCTGCTGGTTCCCACCTGCATACCCAGAAGCTAAGAAGGTGGCCGAGGAGGCGGCCCACGAGGCAAGCCGCCATTTGGGAGAGGAGCAGAGCCAGGTCGGTGTTCCCGAAGGCAGCAAGATGTTGCGAGCCACAGCTCCCTGCTGGTTCCCACCTGCATGCCCAGAAGCCAAGAAGGTGGCCGAGGAGGCGGCCCTCGAGGCAAGCCGCCAGTTGGGAGAGGAGCAGAGCCAGGCCGGTGCTCCCAAAGGCGGCAAGATGTTGCGAGCCACAGCTCCCTGCTGGTTCCCACCTGCATACCCAGAAGCTAAGAAGGTGGCCGAGGAGGCGCCCCACGAGGCAAGCCGCCATTTGGGAGTGGAGCAGAGCCAGGTCGGTGTTCCCGAAGGCAGCAAGATGTTGCGAGCCACAGCTCCCTGCTGGTTCCCTCCTGCATACCCAGAAGCCAAGAAGGTGGCCGAGGAGGCGGCCCTCGAGGCTCCAGAATTCCCACTGCCCTCTCATCAGCCTGCCCAGAGCTTCGGGCTCTGCGTGCCCCAGATGCACAACCAGGCCTCAGCACTCGTGGACATCCGGGCGGAGCCCCAGAATAGGGGTCCGGCGGTGCCCCCAGCGTGGCCCAAGATGGCGACGGAGGCGTGGTACTTCCCCGCGCAGAGGGGGTCGGCCTGCTGCTTGCCAGCCGCCCCAAGGCTGACAGAGAGGCCCTGTGGAGTCCGCATCTCAGCCCCCAGGGAGAGGAAGAGGATCGCCCACTTTCCCAGCCCCTGCTTGGTCGCAGGTCGCACCGATGCCAAGAGAACCCGGGTGGCCGGCAGCAGCCAACGCTCCAATGGCTCCAGGGTCGGCACACAGCCACGGAAGACTGGTCGCAACAGACGGGGGAGGGCATGCAAGACCTCCACCACACTCAGCTCTAAGCGAATCGTCCGTCGTCCATCCTTACCGACTTGGAAGAAACCCATTATCCTCCGAAGGTCTCGCTGCCAAGTCCCCACCGTCATCCGCCGAGGCTATCTCCAACTGTTCACCAAAGAGTGTCTCAAGTTCTGCGCCTCCCAGCAGGAGGCCGAGGAGAAGGCGCTGAACGAGGAGAAGGTGGCCTACGACTGCAGCCCCAACAAGAACATGTACCTGAATGTGGTCCTGAACACCCTCAAGAGACTGAAGGGCCTGACCCCCAGCTCCATGCCGGGCCTCAGCAGGGCCGCCCTGTACAGCCGCCTCCAGGAGTTCCTGCTCACCCAGGACCAGCTCAAGGAGAACGGCTACCCCTTCCCGCACCCCGAGCGGCCCGGAGGCGCCGTCCTCTTCACTGGCCAGGGGAAGGGGCCCGGCGACTCCTCCTGCAGGGTCTGCTGCCGTTGTGGCACCGACTACCTGGTGTCCTCCTCGGGCCGCTGTCTACGCGACCAGTTGTGTTATTATCACTGGGGGCGGGTCCGCTCCAGCCAAGTGGCTGGAGGCCGGGTTAGCCAGTACACCTGCTGTGCAGCTGCTCCTGGCTCAGTGGGCTGCCAGGTGGCGAAGCAGCACGTGCGGGACGGCCGCAAGGAGAGCCTCCATGGCTTCGTGAAGACCTTCAAGAAAGAGTTTTCCACAGACGCTTATCCAGGAATCTACGCCATGGACTGTGAGATGTGCTACACCACGCATGGCCTGGAGCTGACCCGCGTCACCGTGGTGGACGCCGACATGCAAGTGGTGTACGACACCTTCGTCAAGCCCGACAACGAGATCGTGGACTACAACACCAGGTTTTCCGGAGTGACCGAGGCCGACGTCGCCAAGACGAGCGTCACGTTGCCCGAAGTCCAAGCCATCCTGCTGAGCTTTTTCAGCGCCCAAACCATCCTCATCGGGCACAGCCTGGAGAGCGATCTGCTGGCCCTCAAGCTGATCCACAGCACCGTGGTGGACACGGCCGTGCTCTTCCCGCACTACCTGGGTTTCCCCTACAAGCGTTCCCTCAGGAATCTCGCGGCCGACTACCTGGGACAGATCATCCAGGACAGCCAGGACGGCCACAACTCCAGCGAGGACGCAAACGCCTGCCTGCAGCTGGCGATGTGGAAGGTTCGACAGCGCGCCCAGATCCAGCCACGCCACCGGTCCGCCTCTCCCGCCGCCCTGGCCTGTCCTGAGCCCCAGGCCTCTTCCCAAACTGCCATCGATCCCGAGAGCTAGCCCTGTCCACCTCGCCGCAAAGCGAAAGAAACTGGAGCAGCCGGCGGCAGGAGAGGGCCAAAAGCCAAGACTAACCCCGACCCCGGACTCCCAGTCCCCCGGAGTCCCTGCCGCGGGCCGTCGTCCCTGTCCCCATCCCTCTGCCCCTCCCAGACCTCTGTCCTTCCACCAATGGGCTCCCCGAGGCCCCAGCCGCCACTCCCAGTCCCCGGAGACCCTGCCGCCGCCCCTGGCGCCTGTGCCCATCCCTCTGCCCCTCCCAGACCTCTGGCCTTCCACCACTAGCCTCCCCCAGCCACCTGGACTTCCCCGGCCTCTGACAACAAGGCCAGCCCCCAGGCCCACCAGCCTCCTGATCGTCTTCGTTCTTGGGCCTCTTCCCCTTCTGTGGGGCTGTCTGAACCTCCCCTCCCCCACCCGATTTTTCCCCCGCCCCCGGGGCAGGCGCAGAATAAATGTCTGTATGAAGTTAAAAATTAAAAATAAAAAAAAAGCTAAAAACAACTCAAAGTCCTTTGCTTTTGAATGTGCGCTTACCTGGTTTTCTCTAGAGGCACCACTGTGAGGTGGCTCAAGCCCTTAGGCTCTGGAGTTAGACATCTGGGTTCCCATTCCAATTCCACCACTGACTAGCTTTGTCATATTGGACGCATAACTTTTTTGCGCTTCTACTTCTTGATCTTTCAAGTGTCATCAGAAGATAATTAGACACCCACACAATAGCAATGGGAGATTTTAACACCCCACCGTCAACATGAAACAGATCAACGAGACAGAAAGTTGAAAAGGATATCCAGGAACTGAACTTAGCTCTGCACCAAGCAGACCGAATAGACATCTACATTAACTCTCCACCCCAAATCAACAGAATATACATTCTTCTCAGCACCACATCACACTTATTCCAAAACTGACCACATAGTTGGAAGGAAAGCACTCCTCCGCAAATGCAAAAGAACAGAAATTACAACCAACTGTCTCTCAGACCCCAGGGCAGTCAAACTGGACCTCAGGATGAAGAAACTCACTCAAAACCGCTCAACTACACGGAAACGGAGCAATCTGCTCCTGAGTGACTACTGGGTACATAGCGAAATGAAGACAGAATAAAGATGTTCTTTGAAACCAATGAGAACAAAGACACAACATACCAGAATCTCTGGGATACATTGAAAGCAGTGTGTAGAGGGAAACGTAGCATTAAATGCCCACAAGAGAAAGCAGGAAAGATCTAAAATGGACACCCTCACGTCCCAATTCAAAGAACCAGGGAAGCAAGAGCAAACACAATGCCTGAATCAGTCAGTCAACTTCCAACAGGGCTCCAAGAGAGAATGAACCACCATGCCTCTTTAAATCCACGTTTCTATTTGGAATCTTCAATGAGAGATGAGACACTAAGCAGCTAGTTTTGGTGGAATGGCTGATTTTGTCAATGTTTTCGGTGTGTGAGTGTGTGTGTGTGTGTGTATGTATGGATAACTAAATTAAACTGATAATCTGGATGCTTACATTTCCATTCATTTAATTTGTGTATGTGAGCCCACGCACACGTATATACACACACACTAACACTTCCAGAACACTGACTTAGTGAAGAACTGGATTTCCAGTGTGTCAGACAAATTTCAGAAAGCGCTGAAGAAGGGCATTTCTGATGGATTTCACCGTTCCTGGAATTTTATTTTCCTTTATAACTTAGAGTTCTTCTCTGGAGATTTAATAGATAAAAGTCTTTTGCAGTGTACGTTATTTCATTGTATTTTTATAATTTATTTGAATTGTCATTTGAAATTGACAAATAAAAATGATATATATTTATGGTGTACAACATGATGTTTCATATATGTATACATTGTGGAATGACACAAAAATCAAGCTAATTAACACATTCGTTTCCTCACATACTGATTTTATGGTGATGAGAACATGTTTCAAATCTACTCTGATAGCACATTTCAAGTATACAGTACATAGTTACCCACTGTGGTTGCCGTGCTGTTCAACATATCTCTAGAACTATTCGTATCTGGAATTTTGTATCATTAGACTAACATCTCCCAATCCCTCCCCGGCCCCTGCCTCGGGTAAGCAGCGTTCTGCTCTCTACGACTCTGAGTTCCACTTTTTTACATTGCACATAGAAGTGAGATCGTGCAGTATTTGTATTTCTGTGTTTGCTTTTTAAAACTTTATGATGTATTGATGTATTTTTTCAGACAGTGTCGGAGTCTGTCACCAAGGCTGGAGTACAGTGACACAAACACGGCTCACCACGGCCTCCACCTCCCGGGGTCAAGAGATCCTCCCACTTCAGCCTCCTGAGTAGCTAGGACTACAGGCGTCCAACACCACACCTGGCTAATTTTTGTATTTTTTGTAGAGATGGTTGATCTCCAACTCCTGGGCTCAACTCTTCCTCCTCCCTTCTCCTCCCAAAGTCCTGGGATTACAGGCCTGAGCCACTGTGTCTGGCCTTTGCTTTATTTCACACAGTAGAACATCCTCTAGGCTCATTCATGTTGCTAATGATAAGATTTCTTTCTTTTTCAAGGCTGAATAGGATTCTATTGGATATATGTACCTATATAGATAGATAGATAGATAGATAGATAGACATTTATTATTATTGTTTTGGGGGGGATATGGTTTCGCTCGTGTTCCCCAGGCTGGAGTGCAGTGGCATGATTTCGGCTCACTACAACCTCTGCCTCCCAGGCTGAAGTGATTCTCCTGCCTCAGCTGAGATTAAAGGCATGTCCCATCATGTGCGGCCAATTTTCTGTTTCTAGGAGAGATGGGTTTTCACCATGTTGGCCAGGCTGGTCTCGAACTCCAACAATTCTACTTCAACTATTTATTGGAAACAAATACTTATGTGTGAGAAACAAGATTTTCAAGAGTGAAAGATTTAAAAACGACTTAATTGTACATCAGTAAGAGGCTGGCTAACTAAATCAGAGTACGTTCATCCTTACAGAAGAATACTATGCAGCTAGAACAAAACCAAATGGAGGAAACTCTTCCAAATGGTAACTTGGAATGATGTTCAAGACTTATTGTAAAATAAGTTTACAGTAAGGTGTAAGGTACCTTATGGCAAAATTCTCTCAGAAATGTGTGTGTGTGGATTTCAAGTCATCCCAGTCCTAGAACATTGTGCTCTTTAGAGATGCCATACCTGTCTTTCCCTTTGTAATATCAAAGCAGTAATATCTTCTCTGGAGGCTTGTTGGGTGAATTTAATGGAAGAAAGTTAAGGAGGTACCAGAACCATTGCTGTTTCCCCTCCGTAGCCCTGCGACCCACTAAAGAAAGTTGGATGAGATTACTTAATGATTTCCCATTAAGTTGTATTTCCAAATATCATGATTACCATTTGAATGTAGTTGGTATGGAGCTTCGTGAGTGTGTGCTTCGTTTATTATGCATCACGTTCAGCTCCTTGTTATTTGCCTCCTAGTTATCATAGTAAAACTCTACTCCTCTACTCCGAGGAGCCCCTACCATCCGTATCGTCACTTTCCGGCCCAGCACTCTTCATGCTCGTTCGTTTAAAGCATTCTACATTGGGCAAATGAATCTTGGAAGGCAAAAGCTACTGAATTTAGCGAGTTTGTGGAGGCGTTCCCACCGATCAGCCAGGTGGAGTTCCACACACCCGATGACTGCACAACTCCTATAAGGCAGCAATATGCTGCAAACCCAGACGGCCACTCTTCTCACCCCTCGTCCCTTTGCTGTTCTGGATAATGAGGTCAATAGTCACCTAGGCAACTTGCAAAACTAACTGAAATGGAGAAAGGCCTTCCGGCTGGTGACTAGCCGAGGTCCACCTGGCCCCAATAAGCTGCTGAACAAGAAGGGCTGCCAGAAATTTCCCCTAGGGAATTTGGTGGAGACGAAGACCTGCTCACTGGACAACGGTTCCTCCCAGGATACCCCCAAGCTGAAGAAGCGGGCTCTGAGCCACCCCCTTTCACCCTCCTTTTCCCCACCCTGGCCTGCTGAAGGTGCGCGTCAGGATGCGGACTACTGAGCCCTAAAGAAATAAGTCCTTCCACTTTGACCCCACGGAGGATTGCCTGTGCGGATCTTCAACGAGTCTACCAGTGTCTAGACACGGGAGCAGTTCTGTCTGGCACAGCAGCTCCCTCAAGGAAGACAAGAGTGAGGAGAAAGGAAACTCAAGTCTGACCATTCTGCCCTGGGAGACAAGAGGAGGATCTCATCTCTCATCTTTCCAAGCAAGGCAACGAGACTTTCTCTCATCTTTCCAAGCAAGGCAAGGAGACTTTTTCTCATGAGGAAACAAAAAGAAGTTGGAAGGAACGAAACCAGCCTGGAAGGTGAATTCCTAAGGATTGCCCATTGAAACTGACAAAATGGCCCTTGTTTGACGAGAGGAATGAGCAGAGCATTGATGTGGTCAAAAAGGACTCGAGTGAGACTTTCCCAGCATGTTTCTACCAAAGCTTTGTCTAAGTTTCGCAAAACACTCTCCTAATAAGCAGATGTTTGGCTCTTCAGAAAGTCAACATGCAAAATGCCTTGAGCGTCCCATAACACTGATGCCATGATGTTGCCTTTGGTCTGCCCTCCTTTTCCTTTGACTGGACCACTGCCATCTCTTGGTAGCCATCGCTTTGATGACGCTTTGTCTTCAGGATCATATTGGCAAAGCCATGTTCCAAATTCCGGTTACAATTTGTCAAACAGGTGCCCCAGGATCGTGATCCCTCCTGTTGAAAATTTCCACTGATAGCTCTCGTCGTCACTGCAGCTGATCTGGGCACAATGGTTTTCACAGCCACTGCAGGATTCATCTTCCACATCTTCTCATCTCTTCTTGAAACAAGCCATACCTCCGTAAAGAGTTGATTTCTTTGGGCTAGTGTCCTTAGAAGCTTTTCTTCAAACATCAATGATTTCTTCATTCTTCCACCCAAGCTTCACCGTCAATTGGATGTTTGCTCTTGCTGCAATTTTAGCGGAATTCAAGTTGCACTGATAGGAGGCCTTTTCAGTGGATGTCCCATCCTTCTTAGTGCCTCCAATGAGATCCAGTTCAGAAAGGTTGTAAGAAGTTAGTACATGTTTATTTTAGTGAAAACGAATTGAAATCCATGCATAGATTTCTCACCATGTACATTTTCTATGAACTTTCGGAAGACCCCCTGTACTGAATATTGCCCAAATCCTGGGAGAGAAGTGGATGCGGTCCACTTCCTGTCTTCAGTTTGCCCACAGTGGAGGAGTGCACAGAGCAGGGAAAGGCAGCCCCAGAGAGAGGCATGCCCTCCAGCATGTAGCAGACTGCTGGCCCAGTCCTGGCTCCATGGGTTGCTGTGTGGGCCCAGCAAGCTGACCAACCTCCCTGAACCTTAATTTAATCCTAGGTAGCCCAATTCCACTCGCTATTATAGGACTGCTGTGCAGGGACAGTCAATTAACTTAAGAAAAGGAACCTAGCTCCAAGGTTGGCAACCGGGAATTCCAGTTGATTCCATGGGCGGACCCCCTGAGGAATCCCCAAGCTGAAGTCTCGTGGAAGATGAGGTTCAGTGTGACTAGACTGAAGCACCAATCCAATGAAGGGGAAGTCCCACCCACTCTGCCCTGTGCCTGTATAAAGGTGAGGCGGGGCGGCCGCGCCACTCATTGAAGCCGCCAGTTGGGAGAGGAGCAGAGCCAGGCCGGTGCTCCCGAAGGCAGCAAGATGTTGCGAGCCACAGCTCCCTGCTGGTTCCCACCTGCATACCCAGAAGCTAAGAAGGTGGCCGAGGAGGCGGCCCACGAGGCAAGCCGCCATTTGGGAGAGGAGCAGAGCCAGGTCGGTGTTCCCGAAGGCAGCAAGATGTTGCGAGCCACAGCTCCCTGCTGGTTCCCACCTGCATGCCCAGAAGCCAAGAAGGTGGCCGAGGAGGCGGCCCTCGAGGCAAGCCGCCAGTTGGGAGAGGAGCAGAGCCAGGCCGGTGCTCCCGAAGGCGGCAAGATGTTGCGAGCCACAGCTCCCTGCTGGTTCCCACCTGCATACCCAGAAGCTAAGAAGGTGGCCGAGGAGGCGCCCCACGAGGCAAGCCGCCATTTGGGAGTGGAGCAGAGCCAGGTCGGTGTTCCCGAAGGCAGCAAGATGTTGCGAGCCACAGCTCCCTGCTGGTTCCCTCCTGCATACCCAGAAGCCAAGAAGGTGGCCGAGGAGGCGGCCCTCGAGGCTCCAGAATTCCCACTGCCCTCTCATCAGCCTGCCCAGAGCTTCGGGCTCTGCGTGCCCCAGATGCACAACCAGGCCTCAGCACTCGTGGACATCCGGGCGGAGCCCCAGAATAGGGGTCCGGCGGTGCCCCCAGCGTGGCCCAAGATGGCGACGGAGGCGTGGTACTTCCCCGCGCAGAGGGGGTCGGCCTGCTGCTTGCCAGCCGCCCCAAGGCTGACAGAGAGGCCCTGTGGAGTCCGCATCTCAGCCCCCAGGGAGAGGAAGAGGATCGCCCACTTTCCCAGCCCCTGCTTGGTCGCAGGTCGCACCGATGCCAAGAGAACCCGGGTGGCCGGCAGCAGCCAACGCTCCAATGGCTCCAGGGTCGGCACACAGCCACGGAAGACTGGTCGCAACAGACGGGGGAGGGCATGCAAGACCTCCACCACACTCAGCTCTAAGCGAATCGTCCGTCGTCCATCCTTACCGACTTGGAAGAAACCCATTATCCTCCGAAGGTCTCGCTGCCAAGTCCCCACCGTCATCCGCCGAGGCTATCTCCAACTGTTCACCAAAGAGTGTCTCAAGTTCTGCGCCTCCCAGCAGGAGGCCGAGGAGAAGGCGCTGAACGAGGAGAAGGTGGCCTACGACTGCAGCCCCAACAAGAACATGTACCTGAATGTGGTCCTGAACACCCTCAAGAGACTGAAGGGCCTGACCCCCAGCTCCATGCCGGGCCTCAGCAGGGCCGCCCTGTACAGCCGCCTCCAGGAGTTCCTGCTCACCCAGGACCAGCTCAAGGAGAACGGCTACCCCTTCCCGCACCCCGAGCGGCCCGGAGGCGCCGTCCTCTTCACTGGCCAGGGGAAGGGGCCCGGCGACTCCTCCTGCAGGGTCTGCTGCCGTTGTGGCACCGACTACCTGGTGTCCTCCTCGGGCCGCTGTCTACGCGACCAGTTGTGTTATTATCACTGGGGGTGGGTCCGCTCCAGCCAAGTGGCTGGAGGCCGGGTTAGCCAGTACACCTGCTGTGCAGCTGCTCCTGGCTCAGTGGGCTGCCAGGTGGCGAAGCAGCACGTGCGGGACGGCCGCAAGGAGAGCCTCCATGGCTTCGTGAAGACCTTCAAGAAAGAGTTTTCCACAGACGCTTATCCAGGAATCTACGCCTTGGACTGTGAGATGTGCTACACCACGCATGGCCTGGAGCTGACCCGCGTCACCGTGGTGGACGCCGACATGCAAGTGGTGTACGACACCTTCGTCAAGCCCGACAACGAGATCGTGGACTACAACACCAGGTTTTCCGGAGTGACCGAGGCCGACGTCGCCAAGACGAGCGTCACGTTGCCCGAAGTCCAAGCCATCCTGCTGAGCTTTTTCAGCGCCCAAACCATCCTCATCGGGCACAGCCTGGAGAGCGATCTGCTGGCCCTCAAGCTGATCCACAGCACCGTGGTGGACACGGCCGTGCTCTTCCCGCACTACCTGGGTTTCCCCTACAAGCGTTCCCTCAGGAATCTCGCGGCCGACTACCTGGGACAGATCATCCAGGACAGCCAGGACGGCCACAACTCCAGCGAGGACGCAAACGCCTGCCTGCAGCTGGCGATGTGGAAGGTTCGACAGCGCGCCCAGATCCAGCCACGCCACCGGTCCGCCTCTCCCGCCGCCCTGGCCTGTCCTGAGCCCCAGGCCTCTTCCCAAACTGCCATCGATCCCGAGAGCTAGCCCTGTCCACCTCGCCGCAAAGCGAAAGAAACTGGAGCAGCCGGCGGCAGGAGAGGGCCAAAAGCCAAGACTAACCCCGACCCCGGACTCCCAGTCCCCCGGAGTCCCTGCCGCGGGCCGTCGTCCCTGTCCCCATCCCTCTGCCCCTCCCAGACCTCTGTCCTTCCACCAATGGGCTCCCCGAGGCCCCAGCCGCCACTCCCAGTCCCCGGAGACCCTGCCGCCGCCCCTGGCGCCTGTGCCCATCCCTCTGCCCCTCCCAGACCTCTGGCCTTCCACCACTAGCCTCCCCCAGCCCACCTGGACTTCCCCGGCCTCTGACAACAAGGCCAGCCCCCAGGCCCACCAGCCTCCTGATCGTCTTCGTTCTTGGGCCTCTTCCCCTTCTGTGGGGCTGTCTGAACCTCCCCTCCCCCACCCGATTTTTCCCCCGCCCCCGGGGCAGGCGCAGAATAAATGTCTGTATGAAGTTAAAAATTAAAAATAAAAAAAAAGCTAAAAACAACTCAAAGTCCTTTGCTTTTGAATGTGCGCTTACCTGGTTTTCTCTAGAGGCACCACTGTGAGGTGGCTCAAGCCCTTAGGCTCTGGAGTTAGACATCTGGGTTCCCATTCCAATTCCACCACTGACTAGCTTTGTCATATTGGACGCATAACTTTTTTGCGCTTCTACTTCTTGATCTTTCAAGTGTCATCAGAAGATAATTAGACACCCACACAATAGCAATGGGAGATTTTAACACCCCACCGTCAACATGAAACAGATCAACGAGACAGAAAGTTGAAAAGGATATCCAGGAACTGAACTTAGCTCTGCACCAAGCAGACCGAATAGACATCTACATTAACTCTCCACCCCAAATCAACAGAATATACATTCTTCTCAGCACCACATCACACTTATTCCAAAACTGACCACATAGTTGGAAGGAAAGCACTCCTCCGCAAATGCAAAAGAACAGAAATTACAACCAACTGTCTCTCAGACCCCAGGGCAGTCAAACTGGACCTCAGGATGAAGAAACTCACTCAAAACCGCTCAACTACACGGAAACGGAGCAATCTGCTCCTGAGTGACTACTGGGTACATAGCGAAATGAAGACAGAATAAAGATGTTCTTTGAAACCAATGAGAACAAAGACACAACATACCAGAATCTCTGGGATACATTGAAAGCAGTGTGTAGAGGGAAACGTAGCATTAAATGCCCACAAGAGAAAGCAGGAAAGATCTAAAATGGACACCCTCACGTCCCAATTCAAAGAACCAGGGAAGCAAGAGCAAACACAATGCCTGAATCAGTCAGTCAACTTCCAACAGGGCTCCAAGAGAGAATGAACCACCATGCCTCTTTAAATCCACGTTTCTATTTGGAATCTTCAATGAGAGATGAGACACTAAGCAGCTAGTTTTGGTGGAATGGCTGATTTTGTCAATGTTTTCGGTGTGTGAGTGTGTGTGTGTGTGTGTATGTATGGATAACTAAATTAAACTGATAATCTGGATGCTTACATTTCCATTCATTTAATTTGTGTATGTGAGCCCACGCACACGTATATACACACACACTAACACTTCCAGAACACTGACTTAGTGAAGAACTGGATTTCCAGTGTGTCAGACAAATTTCAGAAAGCGCTGAAGAAGGGCATTTCTGATGGATTTCACCGTTCCTGGAATTTTATTTTCCTTTATAACTTAGAGTTCTTCTCTGGAGATTTAATAGATAAAAGTCTTTTGCAGTGTACGTTATTTCATTGTATTTTTATAATTTATTTGAATTGTCATTTGAAATTGACAAATAAAAATGATATATATTTATGGTGTACAACATGATGTTTCATATATGTATACATTGTGGAATGACACAAAAATCAAGCTAATTAACACATTCGTTTCCTCACATACTGATTTTATGGTGATGAGAACATGTTTCAAATCTACTCTGATAGCACATTTCAAGTATACAGTACATAGTTACCCACTGTGGTTGCCGTGCTGTTCAACATATCTCTAGAACTATTCGTATCTGGAATTTTGTATCATTAGACTAACATCTCCCAATCCCTCCCCGGCCCCTGCCTCGGGTAAGCAGCGTTCTGCTCTCTACGACTCTGAGTTCCACTTTTTTACATTGCACATAGAAGTGAGATCGTGCAGTATTTGTATTTCTGTGTTTGCTTTTTAAAACTTTATGATGTATTGATGTATTTTTTCAGACAGTGTCGGAGTCTGTCACCAAGGCTGGAGTACAGTGACACAAACACGGCTCACCACGGCCTCCACCTCCCGGGGTCAAGAGATCCTCCCACTTCAGCCTCCTGAGTAGCTAGGACTACAGGCGTCCAACACCACACCTGGCTAATTTTTGTATTTTTTGTAGAGATGGTTGATCTCCAACTCCTGGGCTCAACTCTTCCTCCTCCCTTCTCCTCCCAAAGTCCTGGGATTACAGGCCTGAGCCACTGTGTCTGGCCTTTGCTTTATTTCACACAGTAGAACATCCTCTAGGCTCATTCATGTTGCTAATGATAAGATTTCTTTCTTTTTCAAGGCTGAATAGGATTCTATTGGATATATGTACCTATATAGATAGATAGATAGATAGATAGATATACATTTATTATTATTGTTTTGGGGGGGATATGGTTTCGCTCGTGTTCCCCAGGCTGGAGTGCAGTGGCATGATTTCGGCTCACTACAACCTCTGCCTCCCAGGCTGAAGTGATTCTCCTGCCTCAGCTGAGATTAAAGGCATGTCCCATCATGTGCGGCCAATTTTCTGTTTCTAGGAGAGATGGGTTTTCACCATGTTGGCCAGGCTGGTCTCGAACTCCAACAATTCTACTTCAACTATTTATTGGAAACAAATACTTATGTGTGAGAAACAAGATTTTCAAGAGTGAAAGATTTAAAAACGACTTAATTGTACATCAGTAAGAGGCTGGCTAACTAAATCAGAGTACGTTCATCCTTACAGAAGAATACTATGCAGCTAGAACAAAACCAAATGGAGGAAACTCTTCCAAATGGTAACTTGGAATGATGTTCAAGACTTATTGTAAAATAAGTTTACAGTAAGGTGTAAGGTACCTTATGGCAAAATTCTCTCAGAAATGTGTGTGTGTGGATTTCAAGTCATCCCAGTCCTAGAACATTGTGCTCTTTAGAGATGCCATACCTGTCTTTCCCTTTGTAATATCAAAGCAGTAATATCTTCTCTGGAGGCTTGTTGGGTGAATTGAATGGAAGAAAGTTAAGGAGGTACCAGAACCATTGCTGTTTCCCCTCCGTAGCCCTGCGACCCACTAAAGAAAGTTGGATGAGATTACTTAATGATTTCCCATTAAGTTGTATTTCCAAATATCATGATTACCATTTGAATGTAGTTGGTATGGAGCTTCGTGAGTGTGTGCTTCGTTTATTATGCATCACGTTCAGCTCCTTGTTATTTGCCTCCTAGTTATCATAGTAAAACTCTACTCCTCTACTCCGAGGAGCCCCTACCATCCGTATCGTCACTTTCCGGCCCAGCACTCTTCATGCTCATTCGTTTAAAGCATTCTACATTGGGCAAATGAATCTTGGAAGGCAAAAGCTACTGAATTTAGCGAGTTTGTGGAGGCGTTCCCACCGATCAGCCAGGTGGAGTTCCACACACCCGATGACTGCACAACTCCTATAAGGCAGCAATATGCTGCAAACCCAGACGGCCACTCTTCTCACCCCTCGTCCCTTTGCTGTTCTGGATAATGAGGTCAATAGTCACCTAGGCAACTTGCAAAACTAACTGAAATGGAGAAAGGCCTTCCGGCTGGTGACTAGCCGAGGTCCACCTGGCCCCAATAAGCTGCTGAACAAGAAGGGCTGCCAGAAATTTCCCCCTAGGGAATTTGGTGGAGACGAAGACCTGCTCACTGGACAACGGTTCCTCCCAGGATACCCCCAAGCTGAAGAAGCGGGCTCTGAGCCACCCCCTTTCACCCTCCTTTTCCCCACCCTGGCCTGCTGAAGGTGCGCGTCAGGATGCGGACTACTGAGCCCTAAAGAAATAAGTCCTTCCACTTTGACCCCACGGAGGATTGCCTGTGCGGATCTTCAACGAGTCTACCAGTGTCTAGACACGGGAGCAGTTCTGTCTGGCACAGCAGCTCCCTCAAGGAAGACAAGAGTGAGGAGAAAGGAAACTCAAGTCTGACCATTCTGCCCTGGGAGACAAGAGGAGGATCTCATCTCTCATCTTTCCAAGCAAGGCAACGAGACTTTCTCTCATCTTTCCAAGCAAGGCAAGGAGACTTTTTCTCATGAGGAAACAAAAAGAAGTTGGAAGGAACGAAACCAGCCTGGAAGGTGAATTCCTAAGGATTGCCCATTGAAACTGACAAAATGGCCCTTGTTTGACGAGAGGAATGAGCAGAGCATTGATGTGGTCAAAAAGGACTCGAGTGAGACTTTCCCAGCATGTTTCTACCAAAGCTTTGTCTAAGTTTCGCAAAACACTCTCCTAATAAGCAGATGTTTGGCTCTTCAGAAAGTCAACATGCAAAATGCCTTGAGCGTCCCATAACACTGATGCCATGATGTTGCCTTTGGTCTGCCCTCCTTTTCCTTTGACTGGACCACTGCCATCTCTTGGTAGCCATCGCTTTGATGACGCTTTGTCTTCAGGATCATATTGGCAAAGCCATGTTCCAAATTCCGGTTACAATTTGTCAAACAGGTGCCCCAGGATCGTGATCCCTCCTGTTGAAAATTTCCACTGATAGCTCTCGTCGTCACTGCAGCTGATCTGGGCACAATGGTTTTCACAGCCACTGCAGGATTCATCTTCCACATCTTCTCATCTCTTCTTGAAACAAGCCATACCTCCGTAAAGAGTTGATTTCTTTGGGCTAGTGTCCTTAGAAGCTTTTCTTCAAACATCAATGATTTCTTCATTCTTCCACCCAAGCTTCACCGTCAATTGGATGTTTGCTCTTGCTGCAATTTTAGCGGAATTCAAGTTGCACTGATAGGAGGCCTTTTCAGTGGATGTCCCATCCTTCTTAGTGCCTCCAATGAGATCCAGTTCAGAAAGGTTGTAAGAAGTTAGTACATGTTTATTTTAGTGAAAACGAATTGAAATCCATGCATAGATTTCTCACCATGTACATTTTCTATGAACTTTCGGAAGACCCCCTGTACTGAATATTGCCCAAATCCTGGGAGAGAAGTGGATGCGGTCCACTTCCTGTCTTCAGTTTGCCCACAGTGGAGGAGTGCACAGAGCAGGGAAAGGCAGCCCCAGAGAGAGGCATGCCCTCCAGCATGCGGCAGACTGCTGGCCCAGTCCTGGCTCCATGGGTTGCTGTGTGGGCCCAGCAAGCTGACCAACCTCCCTGAACCTTAATTTAATCCTAGGTAGCCCAATTCCACTCGCTATTATAGGACTGCTGTGCAGGGACAGTCAATTAACTTAAGAAAAGGAACCTAGCTCCAAGGTTGGCAACCGGGAATTCCAGTTGATTCCATGGGCGGACCCCCTGAGGAATCCCCAAGCTGAAGTCTCGTGGAAGATGAGGTTCAGTGTGACTAGACTGAAGCACCAATCCAATGAAGGGGAAGTCCCACCCACTCTGCCCTGTGCCTGTATAAAGGTGAGGCGGGGCGGCCGCGCCACTCATTGAAGCCGCCAGTTGGGAGAGGAGCAGAGCCAGGCCGGTGCTCCCGAAGGCAGCAAGATGTTGCGAGCCACAGCTCCCTGCTGGTTCCCACCTGCATGCCCAGAAGCCAAGAAGGTGGCCGAGGAGGCGGCCCTCGAGGCAAGCCGCCAGTTGGGAGAGGAGCAGAGCCAGGCCGGTGCTCCCGAAGGCAGCAAGATGTTGCGAGCCACAGCTCCCTGCTGGTTCCCACCTGCATACCCAGAAGCTAAGAAGGTGGCCGAGGAGGCGCCCCACGAGGCAAGCCGCCATTTGGGAGTGGAGCAGAGCCAGGTCGGTGTTCCCGAAGGCAGCAAGATGTTGCGAGCCACAGCTCCCTGCTGGTTCCCTCCTGCATACCCAGAAGCCAAGAAGGTGGCCGAGGAGGCGGCCCTCGAGGCTCCAGAATTCCCACTGCCCTCTCATCAGCCTGCCCAGAGCTTCGGGCTCTGCGTGCCCCAGATGCACAACCAGGCCTCAGCACTCGTGGACATCCGGGCGGAGCCCCAGAATAGGGGTCCGGCGGTGCCCCCAGCGTGGCCCAAGATGGCGACGGAGGCGTGGTACTTCCCCGCGCAGAGGGGGTCGGCCTGCTGCTTGCCAGCCGCCCCAAGGCTGACAGAGAGGCCCTGTGGAGTCCGCATCTCAGCCCCCAGGGAGAGGAAGAGGATCGCCCACTTTCCCAGCCCCTGCTTGGTCGCAGGTCGCACCGATGCCAAGAGAACCCGGGTGGCCGGCAGCAGCCAACGCTCCAATGGCTCCAGGGTCGGCACACAGCCACGGAAGACTGGTCGCAACAGACGGGGGAGGGCATGCAAGACCTCCACCACACTCAGCTCTAAGCGAATCGTCCGTCGTCCATCCTTACCGACTTGGAAGAAACCCATTATCCTCCGAAGGTCTCGCTGCCAAGTCCCCACCGTCATCCGCCGAGGCTATCTCCAACTGTTCACCAAAGAGTGTCTCAAGTTCTGCGCCTCCCAGCAGGAGGCCGAGGAGAAGGCGCTGAACGAGGAGAAGGTGGCCTACGACTGCAGCCCCAACAAGAACATGTACCTGAATGTGGTCCTGAACACCCTCAAGAGACTGAAGGGCCTGACCCCCAGCTCCATGCCGGGCCTCAGCAGGGCCGCCCTGTACAGCCGCCTCCAGGAGTTCCTGCTCACCCAGGACCAGCTCAAGGAGAACGGCTACCCCTTCCCGCACCCCGAGCGGCCCGGAGGCGCCGTCCTCTTCACTGGCCAGGGGAAGGGGCCCGGCGACTCCTCCTGCAGGGTCTGCTGCCGTTGTGGCACCGACTACCTGGTGTCCTCCTCGGGCCGCTGTCTACGCGACCAGTTGTGTTATTATCACTGGGGGCGGGTCCGCTCCAGCCAAGTGGCTGGAGGCCGGGTTAGCCAGTACACCTGCTGTGCAGCTGCTCCTGGCTCAGTGGGCTGCCAGGTGGCGAAGCAGCACGTGCGGGACGGCCGCAAGGAGAGCCTCCATGGCTTCGTGAAGACCTTCAAGAAAGAGTTTTCCACAGACGCTTATCCAGGAATCTACGCCTTGGACTGTGAGATGTGCTACACCACGCATGGCCTGGAGCTGACCCGCGTCACCGTGGTGGACGCCGACATGCAAGTGGTGTACGACACCTTCGTCAAGCCCGACAACGAGATCGTGGACTACAACACCAGGTTTTCCGGAGTGACCGAGGCCGACGTCGCCAAGACGAGCGTCACGTTGCCCGAAGTCCAAGCCATCCTGCTGAGCTTTTTCAGCGCCCAAACCATCCTCATCGGGCACAGCCTGGAGAGCGATCTGCTGGCCCTCAAGCTGATCCACAGCACCGTGGTGGACACGGCCGTGCTCTTCCCGCACTACCTGGGTTTCCCCTACAAGCGTTCCCTCAGGAATCTCGCGGCCGACTACCTGGGACAGATCATCCAGGACAGCCAGGACGGCCACAACTCCAGCGAGGACGCAAACGCCTGCCTGCAGCTGGCGATGTGGAAGGTTCGACAGCGCGCCCAGATCCAGCCACGCCACCGGTCCGCCTCTCCCGCCGCCCTGGCCTGTCCTGAGCCCCAGGCCTCTTCCCAAACTGACATCGATCCCGAGAGCTAGCCCTGTCCACCTCGCCGCAAAGCGAAAGAAACTGGAGCAGCCGGCGGCAGGAGAGGGCCAAAAGCCAAGACTAACCCCGACCCCGGACTCCCAGTCCCCCGGAGTCCCTGCCGCGGGCCGTCGTCCCTGTCCCCATCCCTCTGCCCCTCCCAGACCTCTGTCCTTCCACCAATGGGCTCCCCGAGGCCCCAGCCGCCACTCCCAGTCCCCGGAGACCCTGCCGCCGCCCCTGGCGCCTGTGCCCATCCCTCTGCCCCTCCCAGACCTCTGGCCTTCCACCACTAGCCTCCCCCAGCCCACCTGGACTTCCCCGGCCTCTGACAACAAGGCCAGCCCCCAGGCCCACCAGCCTCCTGATCGTCTTCGTTCTTGGGCCTCTTCCCCTTCTGTGGGGCTGTCTGAACCTCCCCTCCCCCACCCGATTTTTCCCCCGCCCCCGGGGCAGGCGCAGAATAAATGTCTGTATGAAGTTAAAAATTAAAAATAAAAAAAAGCTAAAAACAACTCAAAGTCCTTTGCTTTTGAATGTGCGCTTACCTGGTTTTCTCTAGAGGCACCACTGTGAGGTGGCTCAAGCCCTTAGGCTCTGGAGTTAGACATCTGGGTTCCCATTCCAATTCCACCACTGACTAGCTTTGTCATATTGGACGCATAACTTTTTTGCGCTTCTACTTCTTGATCTTTCAAGTGTCATCAGAAGATAATTAGACACCCACACAATAGCAATGGGAGATTTTAACACCCCACCGTCAACATGAAACAGATCAACGAGACAGAAAGTTGAAAAGGATATCCAGGAACTGAACTTAGCTCTGCACCAAGCAGACCGAATAGACATCTACATTAACTCTCCACCCCAAATCAACAGAATATACATTCTTCTCAGCACCACATCACACTTATTCCAAAACTGACCACATAGTTGGAAGGAAAGCACTCCTCCGCAAATGCAAAAGAACAGAAATTACAACCAACTGTCTCTCAGACCCCAGGGCAGTCAAACTGGACCTCAGGATGAAGAAACTCACTCAAAACCGCTCAACTACACGGAAACGGAGCAATCTGCTCCTGAGTGACTACTGGGTACATAGCGAAATGAAGACAGAATAAAGATGTTCTTTGAAACCAATGAGAACAAAGACACAACATACCAGAATCTCTGGGATACATTGAAAGCAGTGTGTAGAGGGAAACGTAGCATTAAATGCCCACAAGAGAAAGCAGGAAAGATCTAAAATGGACACCCTCACGTCCCAATTCAAAGAACCAGGGAAGCAAGAGCAAACACAATGCCTGAATCAGTCAGTCAACTTCCAACAGGGCTCCAAGAGAGAATGAACCACCATGCCTCTTTAAATCCACGTTTCTATTTGGAATCTTCAATGAGAGATGAGACACTAAGCAGCTAGTTTTGGTGGAATGGCTGATTTTGTCAATGTTTTCGGTGTGTGAGTGTGTGTGTGTGTGTGTATGTATGGATAACTAAATTAAACTGATAATCTGGATGCTTACATTTCCATTCATTTAATTTGTGTATGTGAGCCCACGCACACGTATATACACACACACTAACACTTCCAGAACACTGACTTAGTGAAGAACTGGATTTCCAGTGTGTCAGACAAATTTCAGAAAGCGCTGAAGAAGGGCATTTCTGATGGATTTCACCGTTCCTGGAATTTTATTTTCCTTTATAACTTAGAGTTCTTCTCTGGAGATTTAATAGATAAAAGTCTTTTGCAGTGTACGTTATTTCATTTTATTTTTATAATTTATTTATATTGTCATTTTAAATTGACAAATAAAAATGATATATATTTATGGTGTACAACATGATGTTTCATATATGTATACATTGTGGAATGACACAAAAATCAAGCTAATTAACACATTCGTTTCCTCACATACTGATTTTATGGTGATGAGAACATGTTTCAAATCTACTCTGATAGCACATTTCAAGTATACAGTACATAGTTACCCACTGTGGTTGCCGTGCTGTTCAACATATCTCTAGAACTATTCGTATCTGAAATTTTGTATCATTAGACTAACATCTCCCAATCCCTCCCCGGCCCCTGCCTCGGGTAAGCAGCGTTCTGCTCTCTACGACTCTGAGTTCCACTTTTTTACATTGCACATAGAAGTGAGATCGTGCAGTATTTGTATTTCTGTGTTTGCTTTTTAAAACTTTATGATGTATTGATGTATTTTTTCAGACAGTGTCGGAGTCTGTCACCAAGGCTGGAGTACAGTGACACAAACACGGCTCACCACGGCCTCCACCTCCCGGGGTCAAGAGATCCTCCCACTTCAGCCTCCTGAGTAGCTAGGACTACAGGCGTCCAACACCACACCTGGCTAATTTTTGTATTTTTTGTAGAGATGGTTGATCTCCAACTCCTGGGCTCAACTCTTCCTCCTCCCTTCTCCTCCCAAAGTCCTGGGATTACAGGCCTGAGCCACTGTGTCTGGCCTTTGCTTTATTTCACACAGTAGAACATCCTCTAGGCTCATTCATGTTGCTAATGATAAGATTTCTTTCTTTTTCAAGGCTGAATAGGATTCTATTGGATATATGTACTTATATAGATAGATAGATAGATAGATAGATAGACATTTATTATTATTGTTTTGGGGGGGATATGGTTTCGCTCGTGTTCCCCAGGCTGGAGTGCAGTGGCATGATTTCGGCTCACTACAACCTCTGCCTCCCAGGCTGAAGTGATTCTCCTGCCTCAGCTGAGATTAAAGGCATGTCCCATCATGTGCGGCCAATTTTGTGTTTCTAGGAGAGATGGGTTTTCACCATGTTGGCCAGGCTGGTCTCGAACTCCAACAATTCTACTTCAACTATTTATTGGAAACAAATACTTATGTGTGAGAAACAAGATTTTCAAGAGTGAAAGATTTAAAAACGACTTAATTGTACATCAGTAAGAGGCTGGCTAACTAAATCAGAGTACGTTCATCCTTACAGAAGAATACTATGCAGCTAGAACAAAACCAAATGGAGGAAACTCTTCCAAATGGTAACTTGGAATGATGTTCAAGACTTATTGTAAAATAAGTTTACAGTAAGGTGTAAGGTACCTTATGGCAAAATTCTCTCAGAAATGTGTGTGTGTGGATTTCAAGTCATCCCAGTCCTAGAACATTGTGCTCTTTAGAGATGCCATACCTGTCTTTCCCTTTGTAATATCAAAGCAGTAATATCTTCTCTGGAGGCTTGTTGGGTGAATTTAATGGAAGAAAGTTAAGGAGGTACCAGAACCATTGCTGTTTCCCCTCCGTAGCCCTGCCACCCACTAAAGAAAGTTGGATGAGATTACTTAATGATTTCCCATTAAGTTGTATTTCCAAATATCATGATTACCATTTGAATGTAGTTGGTATGGAGCTTCGTGAGTGTGTGCTTCGTTTATTATGCATCACGTTCAGCTCCTTGTTATTTGCCTCCTAGTTATCATAGTAAAACTCTACTCCTCTACTCCGAGGAGCCCCTACCATCCGTATCGTCACTTTCCGGCCCAGCACTCTTCATGCTCGTTCGTTTAAAGTATTCTACATTGGGCAAATGAATCTTGGAAGGCAAAAGCTACTGAATTTAGCGAGTTTGTGGAGGCGTTCCCACCGATCAGCCAGGTGGAGTTCCACACACCCGATGACTGCACAACTCCTATAAGGCAGCAATATGCTGCAAACCCAGACGGCCACTCTTCTCACCCCTTGTCCCTTTGCTGTTCTGGATAATGAGGTCAATAGTCACCTAGGCAACTTGCAAAACTAACTGAAATGGAGAAAGGCCTTCCGGCTGGTGACTAGCCGAGGTCCACCTGGCCCCAATAAGCTGCTGAACAAGAAGGGCTGCCAGAAATTTCCCCCTAGGGAATTTGGTGGAGACGAAGACCTGCTCACTGGACAACGGTTCCTCCCAGGATACCCCCAAGCTGAAGAAGCGGGCTCTGAGCCACCCCCTTTCACCCTCCTTTTCCCCACCCTGGCCTGCTGAAGGTGCGCGTCAGGATGCGGACTACTGAGCCCTAAAGAAATAAGTCCTTCCACTTTGACCCCACGGAGGATTGCCTGTGCGGATCTTCAACGAGTCTACCAGTGTCTAGACACGGGAGCAGTTCTGTCTGGCACAGCAGCTCCCTCAAGGAAGACAAGAGTGAGGAGAAAGGAAACTCAAGTCTG
This sequence comes from Pongo pygmaeus, assembly GCF_028885625.2. NCBI lineage: Eukaryota > Metazoa > Chordata > Mammalia > Primates > Hominidae > Pongo > Pongo pygmaeus. The sequence goes on from NC_072380.2 coordinate 55,889,438, forward strand.
ACCATTCTGCCCTGGGAGACAAGAGGAGGATCTCATCTCTCATCTTTCCAAGCAAGGCAACGAGACTTTCTCTCATCTTTCCAAGCAAGGCAAGGAGACTTTTTCTCATGAGGAAACAAAAAGAAGTTGGAAGGAACGAAAGCAGCCTGGAAGGTGAATTCCTAAGGATTGCCCATTGAAACTGACAAAATGGCCCTTGTTTGACGAGAGGAATGAGCAGAGCATTGATGTGGTCAAAAAGGACTCGAGTGAGACTTTCCCAGCATGTTTCTACCAAAGCTTTGTCTAAGTTTCGCAAAACACTCTCCTAATAAGCAGATGTTTGGCTCTTCAGAAAGTCAACATGCAAAATGCCTTGAGCGTCCCATAACACTGATGCCATGATGTTGCCTTTGGTCTGCCCTCCTTTTCCTTTGACTGGACCACTGCCATCTCTTGGTAGCCATCGCTTTGATGACGCTTTGTCTTCAGGATCATATTGGCAAAGCCATGTTCCAAATTCCGGTTACAATTTGTCAAACAGGTGCCCCAGGATCGTGATCCCTCCTGTTGAAAATTTCCACTGATAGCTCTCGTCGTCACTGCAGCTGATCTGGGCACAATGGTTTTCACAGCCACTGCAGGATTCATCTTCCACATCTTCTCATCTCTTCTTGAAACAAGCCATACCTCCGTAAAGAGTTGATTTCTTTGGGCTAGTGTCCTTAGAAGCTTTTCTTCAAACATCAATGATTTCTTCATTCTTCCACCCAAGCTTCACCGTCAATTGGATGTTTGCTCTTGCTGCAATTTTAGCGGAATTCAAGTTGCACTGATAGGAGGCCTTTTCAGTGGATGTCTCATCCTTCTTAGTGCCTCCAATGAGATCCAGTTCAGAAAGGTTGTAAGAAGTTAGTACATGTTTATTTTAGTGAAAACGAATTGAAATCCATGCATAGATTTCTCACCATGTACATTTTCTATGAACTTTCGGAAGACCCCCTGTACTGAATATTGCCCAAATCCTGGGAGAGAAGTGGATGCGGTCCACTTCCTGTCTTCAGTTTGCCCACAGTGGAGGAGTGCACAGAGCAGGGAAAGGCAGCCCCAGAGAGAGGCATGCCCTCCAGCATGCGGCAGACTGCTGGCCCAGTCCTGGCTCCATGGGTTGCTGTGTGGGCCCAGCAAGCTGACCAACCTCCCTGAACCTTAATTTAATCCTAGGTAGCCCAATTCCACTCGCTATTATAGGACTGCTGTGCAGGGACAGTCAATTAACTTAAGAAAAGGAACCTAGCTCCAAGGTTGGCAACCGGGAATTCCAGTTGATTCCATGGGCGGACCCCCTGAGGAATCCCCAAGCTGAAGTCTCGTGGAAGATGAGGTTCAGTGTGACTAGACTGAAGCACCAATCCAATGAAGGGGAAGTCCCACCCACTCTGCCCTGTGCCTGTATAAAGGTGAGGCGGGGCGGCCGCGCCACTCATTGAAGCCGCCAGTTGGGAGAGGAGCAGAGCCAGGCCGGTGCTCCCGAAGGCAGCAAGATGTTGCGAGCCACAGCTCCCTGCTGGTTCCCACCTGCATACCCAGAAGCTAAGAAGGTGGCCGAGGAGGCGGCCCACGAGGCAAGCCGCCATTTGGGAGAGGAGCAGAGCCAGGTCGGTGTTCCCGAAGGCAGCAAGATGTTGCGAGCCACAGCTCCCTGCTGGTTCCCACCTGCATGCCCAGAAGCCAAGAAGGTGGCCGAGGAGGCGGCCCTCGAGGCAAGCCGCCAGTTGGGAGAGGAGCAGAGCCAGGCCGGTGCTCCCGAAGGCAGCAAGATGTTGCGAGCCACAGCTCCCTGCTGGTTCCCACCTGCATACCCAGAAGCTAAGAAGGTGGCCGAGGAGGCGCCCCACGAGGCAAGCCGCCATTTGGGAGTGGAGCAGAGCCAGGTCGGTGTTCCCGAAGGCAGCAAGATGTTGCGAGCCACAGCTCCCTGCTGGTTCCCTCCTGCATACCCAGAAGCCAAGAAGGTGGCCGAGGAGGCGGCCCTCGAGGCTCCAGAATTCCCACTGCCCTCTCATCAGCCTGCCCAGAGCTTCGGGCTCTGCGTGCCCCAGATGCACAACCAGGCCTCAGCACTCGTGGACATCCGGGCGGAGCCCCAGAATAGGGGTCCGGCGGTGCCCCCAGCGTGGCCCAAGATGGCGACGGAGGCGTGGTACTTCCCCGCGCAGAGGGGGTCGGCCTGCTGCTTGCCAGCCGCCCCAAGGCTGACAGAGAGGCCCTGTGGAGTCCGCATCTCAGCCCCCAGGGAGAGGAAGAGGATCGCCCACTTTCCCAGCCCCTGCTTGGTCGCAGGTCGCACCGATGCCAAGAGAACCCGGGTGGCCGGCAGCAGCCAACGCTCCAATGGCTCCAGGGTCGGCACACAGCCACGGAAGACTGGTCGCAACAGACGGGGGAGGGCATGCAAGACCTCCACCACACTCAGCTCTAAGCGAATCGTCCGTCGTCCATCCTTACCGACTTGGAAGAAACCCATTATCCTCCGAAGGTCTCGCTGCCAAGTCCCCACCGTCATCCGCCGAGGCTATCTCCAACTGTTCACCAAAGAGTGTCTCAAGTTCTGCGCCTCCCAGCAGGAGGCCGAGGAGAAGGCGCTGAACGAGGAGAAGGTGGCCTACGACTGCAGCCCCAACAAGAACATGTACCTGAATGTGGTCCTGAACACCCTCAAGAGACTGAAGGGCCTGACCCCCAGCTCCATGCCGGGCCTCAGCAGGGCCGCCCTGTACAGCCGCCTCCAGGAGTTCCTGCTCACCCAGGACCAGCTCAAGGAGAACGGCTACCCCTTCCCGCACCCCGAGCGGCCCGGAGGCGCCGTCCTCTTCACTGGCCAGGGGAAGGGGCCCGGCGACTCCTCCTGCAGGGTCTGCTGCCGTTGTGGCACCGACTACCTGGTGTCCTCCTCGGGCCGCTGTCTACGCGACCAGTTGTGTTATTATCACTGGGGGCGGGTCCGCTCCAGCCAAGTGGCTGGAGGCCGGGTTAGCCAGTACACCTGCTGTGCAGCTGCTCCTGGCTCAGTGGGCTGCCAGGTGGCGAAGCAGCACGTGCGGGACGGCCGCAAGGAGAGCCTCCATGGCTTCGTGAAGACCTTCAAGAAAGAGTTTTCCACAGACGCTTATCCAGGAATCTACGCCTTGGACTGTGAGATGTGCTACACCACGCATGGCCTGGAGCTGACCCGCGTCACCGTGGTGGACGCCGACATGCAAGTGGTGTACGACACCTTCGTCAAGCCCGACAACGAGATCGTGGACTACAACACCAGGTTTTCCGGAGTGACCGAGGCCGACGTCGCCAAGACGAGCGTCACGTTGCCCGAAGTCCAAGCCATCCTGCTGAGCTTTTTCAGCGCCCAAACCATCCTCATCGGGCACAGCCTGGAGAGCGATCTGCTGGCCCTCAAGCTGATCCACAGCACCGTGGTGGACACGGCCGTGCTCTTCCCGCACTACCTGGGTTTCCCCTACAAGCGTTCCCTCAGGAATCTCGCGGCCGACTACCTGGGACAGATCATCCAGGACAGCCAGGACGGCCACAACTCCAGCGAGGACGCAAACGCCTGCCTGCAGCTGGCGATGTGGAAGGTTCGACAGCGCGCCCAGATCCAGCCACGCCACCGGTCCGCCTCTCCCGCCGCCCTGGCCTGTCCTGAGCCCCAGGCCTCTTCCCAAACTGCCATCGATCCCGAGAGCTAGCCCTGTCCACCTCGCCGCAAAGCGAAAGAAACTGGAGCAGCCGGCGGCAGGAGAGGGCCAAAAGCCAAGACTAACCCCGACCCCGGACTCCCAGTCCCCCGGAGTCCCTGCCGCGGGCCGTCGTCCCTGTCCCCATCCCTCTGCCCCTCCCAGACCTCTGTCCTTCCACCAATGGGCTCCCCGAGGCCCCAGCCGCCACTCCCAGTCCCCGGAGACCCTGCCGCCGCCCCTGGCGCCTGTGCCCATCCCTCTGCCCCTCCCAGACCTCTGGCCTTCCACCACTAGCCTCCCCCAGCCCACCTGGACTTCCCCGGCCTCTGACAACAAGGCCAGCCCCCAGGCCCACCAGCCTCCTGATCGTCTTCGTTCTTGGGCCTCTTCCCCTTCTGTGGGGCTGTCTGAACCTCCCCTCCCCCACCCGATTTTTCCCCCGCCCCCGGGGCAGGCGCAGAATAAATGTCTGTATGAAGTTAAAAATTAAAAATAAAAAAAAAGCTAAAAACAACTCAAAGTCCTTTGCTTTTGAATGTGCGCTTACCTGGTTTTCTCTAGAGGCACCACTGTGAGGTGGCTCAAGCCCTTAGGCTCTGGAGTTAGACATCTGGGTTCCCATTCCAATTCCACCACTGACTAGCTTTGTCATATTGGACGCATAACTTTTTTGCGCTTCTACTTCTTGATCTTTCAAGTGTCATCAGAAGATAATTAGACACCCACACAATAGCAATGGGAGATTTTAACACCCCACCGTCAACATGAAACAGATCAACGAGACAGAAAGTTGAAAAGGATATCCAGGAACTGAACTTAGCTCTGCACCAAGCAGACCGAATAGACATCTACATTAACTCTCCACCCCAAATCAACAGAATATACATTCTTCTCAGCACCACATCACACTTATTCCAAAACTGACCACATAGTTGGAAGGAAAGCACTCCTCCGCAAATGCAAAAGAACAGAAATTACAACCAACTGTCTCTCAGACCCCAGGGCAGTCAAACTGGACCTCAGGATGAAGAAACTCACTCAAAACCGCTCAACTACACGGAAACGGAGCAATCTCCTCCTGAGTGACTACTGGGTACATAGCGAAATGAAGACAGAATAAAGATGTTCTTTGAAACCAATGAGAACAAAGACACAACATACCAGAATCTCTGGGATACATTGAAAGCAGTGTGTAGAGGGAAACGTAGCATTAAATGCCCACAAGAGAAAGCAGGAAAGATCTAAAATGGACACCCTCACGTCCCAATTCAAAGAACCAGGGAAGCAAGAGCAAACACAATGCCTGAATCAGTCAGTCAACTTCCAACAGGGCTCCAAGAGAGAATGAACCACCATGCCTCTTTAAATCCACGTTTCTATTTGGAATCTTCAATGAGAGATGAGACACTAAGCAGCTAGTTTTGGTGGAATGGCTGATTTTGTCAATGTTTTCGGTGTGTGAGTGTGTGTGTGTGTGTGTATGTATGGATAACTAAATTAAACTGATAATCTGGATGCTTACATTTCCATTCATTTAATTTGTGTATGTGAGCCCACGCACACGTATATACACACACACTAACACTTCCAGAACACTGACTTAGTGAAGAACTGGATTTCCAGTGTGTCAGACAAATTTCAGAAAGCGCTGAAGAAGGGCATTTCTGATGGATTTCACCGTTCCTGGAATTTTATTTTCCTTTATAACTTAGAGTTCTTCTCTGGAGATTTAATAGATAAAAGTCTTTTGCAGTGTACGTTATTTCATTTTATTTTTATAATTTATTTGAATTGTCATTTTAAATTGACAAATAAAAATGATATATATTTATGGTGTACAACATGATGTTTCATATATGTATACATTGTGGAATGACACAAAAATCAAGCTAATTAACACATTCGTTTCCTCACATACTGATTTTATGGTGATGAGAACATGTTTCAAATCTACTCTGATAGCACATTTCAAGTATACAGTACATAGTTACCCACTGTGGTTGCCGTGCTGTTCAACATATCTCTAGAACTATTCGTATCTGGAATTTTGTATCATTAGACTAACATCTCCCAATCCCTCCCCGGCCCCTGCCTCGGGTAAGCAGCGTTCTGCTCTCTACGACTCTGAGTTCCACTTTTTTACATTGCACATAGAAGTGAGATCGTGCAGTATTTGTATTTCTGTGTTTGCTTTTTAAAACTTTATGATGTATTGATGTATTTTTTCAGACAGTGTCGGAGTCTGTCACCAAGGCTGGAGTACAGTGACACAAACACGGCTCACCACGGCCTCCACCTCCCGGGGTCAAGAGATCCTCCCACTTCAGCCTCCTGAGTAGCTAGGACTACAGGCGTCCAACACCACACCTGGCTAATTTTTGTATTTTTTGTAGAGATGGTTGATCTCCAACTCCTGGGCTCAACTCTTCCTCCTCCCTTCTCCTCCCAAAGTCCTGGGATTACAGGCCTGAGCCACTGTGTCTGGCCTTTGCTTTATTTCACACAGTAGAACATCCTCTAGGCTCATTCATGTTGCTAATGATAAGATTTCTTTCTTTTTCAAGGCTGAATAGGATTCTATTGGATATATGTACCTATATAGATAGATAGATAGATAGATAGATAGACATTTATTATTATTGTTTTGGGGGGGATATGGTTTCGCTCGTGTTCCCCAGGCTGGAGTGCAGTGGCATGATTTCGGCTCACTACAACCTCTGCCTCCCAGGCTGAAGTGATTCTCCTGCCTCAGCTGAGATTAAAGGCATGTCCCATCATGTGCGGCCAATTTTCTGTTTCTAGGAGAGATGGGTTTTCACCATGTTGGCCAGGCTGGTCTCGAACTCCAACAATTCTACTTCAACTATTTATTGGAAACAAATACTTATGTGTGAGAAACAAGATTTTCAAGAGTGAAAGATTTAAAAACGACTTAATTGTACATCAGTAAGAGGCTGGCTAACTAAATCAGAGTACGTTCATCCTTACAGAAGAATACTATGCAGCTAGAACAAAACCAAATGGAGGAAACTCTTCCAAATGGTAACTTGGAATGATGTTCAAGACTTATTGTAAAATAAGTTTACAGTAAGGTGTAAGGTACCTTATGGCAAAATTCTCTCAGAAATGTGTGTGTGTGGATTTCAAGTCATCCCAGTCCTAGAACATTGTGCTCTTTAGAGATGCCATACCTGTCTTTCCCTTTGTAATATCAAAGCAGTAATATCTTCTCTGGAGGCTTGTTGGGTGAATTTAATGGAAGAAAGTTAAGGAGGTACCAGAACCATTGCTGTTTCCCCTCCGTAGCCCTGCGACCCACTAAAGAAAGTTGGATGAGATTACTTAATGATTTCCCATTAAGTTGTATTTCCAAATATCATGATTACCATTTGAATGTAGTTGGTATGGAGCTTCGTGAGTGTGTGCTTCGTTTATTATGCATCACGTTCAGCTCCTTGTTATTTGCCTCCTAGTTATCATAGTAAAACTCTACTCCTCTACTCCGAGGAGCCCCTACCATCCGTATCGTCACTTTCCGGCCCAGCACTCTTCATGCTCGTTCGTTTAAAGCATTCTACATTGGGCAAATGAATCTTGGAAGGCAAAAGCTACTGAATTTAGCGAGTTTGTGGAGGCGTTCCCACCGATCAGCCAGGTGGAGTTCCACACACCCGATGACTGCACAACTCCTATAAGGCAGCAATATGCTGCAAACCCAGACGGCCACTCTTCTCACCCCTCGTCCCTTTGCTGTTCTGGATAATGAGGTCAATAGTCACCTAGGCAACTTGCAAAACTAACTGAAATGGAGAAAGGCCTTCCGGCTGGTGACTAGCCGAGGTCCACCTGGCCCCAATAAGCTGCTGAACAAGAAGGGCTGCCAGAAATTTCCCCCTAGGGAATTTGGTGGAGACGAAGACCTGCTCACTGGACAACGGTTCCTCCCAGGATACCCCCAAGCTGAAGAAGCGGGCTCTGAGCCACCCCCTTTCACCCTCCTTTTCCCCACCCTGGCCTGCTGAAGGTGCGCGTCAGGATGCGGACTACTGAGCCCTAAAGAAATAAGTCCTTCCACTTTGACCCCACGGAGGATTGCCTGTGCGGATCTTCAACGAGTCTACCAGTGTCTAGACACGGGAGCAGTTCTGTCTGGCACAGCAGCTCCCTCAAGGAAGACAAGAGTGAGGAGAAAGGAAACTCAAGTCTGACCATTCTGCCCTGGGAGACAAGAGGAGGATCTCATCTCTCATCTTTCCAAGCAAGGCAACGAGACTTTCTCTCATCTTTCCAAGCAAGGCAAGGAGACTTTTTCTCATGAGGAAACAAAAAGAAGTTGGAAGGAACGAAACCAGCCTGGAAGGTGAATTCCTAAGGATTGCCCATTGAAACTGACAAAATGGCCCTTGTTTGACGAGAGGAATGAGCAGAGCATTGATGTGGTCAAAAAGGACTCGAGTGAGACTTTCCCAGCATGTTTCTACCAAAGCTTTGTCTAAGTTTCGCAAAACACTCTCCTAATAAGCAGATGTTTGGCTCTTCAGAAAGTCAACATGCAAAATGCCTTGAGCGTCCCATAACACTGATGCCATGATGTTGCCTTTGGTCTGCCCTCCTTTTCCTTTGACTGGACCACTGCCATCTCTTGGTAGCCATCGCTTTGATGACGCTTTGTCTTCAGGATCATATTGGCAAAGCCATGTTCCAAATTCCGGTTACAATTTGTCAAACAGGTGCCCCAGGATCGTGATCCCTCCTGTTGAAAATTTCCACTGATAGCTCTCGTCGTCACTGCAGCTGATCTGGGCACAATGGTTTTCACAGCCACTGCAGGATTCATCTTCCACATCTTCTCATCTCTTCTTGAAACAAGCCATACCTCCGTAAAGAGTTGATTTCTTTGGGCTAGTGTCCTTAGAAGCTTTTCTTCAAACATCAATGATTTCTTCATTCTTCCACCCAAGCTTCACCGTCAATTGGATGTTTGCTCTTGCTGCAATTTTAGCGGAATTCAAGTTGCACTGATAGGAGGCCTTTTCAGTGGATGTCCCATCCTTCTTAGTGCCTCCAATGAGATCCAGTTCAGAAAGGTTGTAAGAAGTTAGTACATGTTTATTTTAGTGAAAACGAATTGAAATCCATGCATAGATTTCTCACCATGTACATTTTCTATGAACTTTCGGAAGACCCCCTGTACTGAATATTGCCCAAATCCTGGGAGAGAAGTGGATGCGGTCCACTTCCTGTCTTCAGTTTGCCCACAGTGGAGGAGTGCACAGAGCAGGGAAAGGCAGCCCCAGAGAGAGGCATGCCCTCCAGCATGTAGCAGACTGCTGGCCCAGTCCTGGCTCCATGGGTTGCTGTGTGGGCCCAGCAAGCTGACCAACCTCCCTGAACCTTAATTTAATCCTAGGTAGCCCAATTCCACTCGCTATTATAGGACTGCTGTGCAGGGACAGTCAATTAACTTAAGAAAAGGAACCTAGCTCCAAGGTTGGCAACCGGGAATTCCAGTTGATTCCATGGGCGGACCCCCTGAGGAATCCCCAAGCTGAAGTCTCGTGGAAGATGAGGTTCAGTGTGACTAGACTGAAGCACCAATCCAATGAAGGGGAAGTCCCACCCACTCTGCCCTGTGCCTGTATAAAGGTGAGGCGGGGCGGCCGCGCCACTCATTGAAGCCGCCAGTTGGGAGAGGAGCAGAGCCAGGCCGGTGCTCCCGAAGGCAGCAAGATGTTGCGAGCCACAGCTCCCTGCTGGTTCCCACCTGCATACCCAGAAGCTAAGAAGGTGGCCGAGGAGGCGGCCCACGAGGCAAGCCGCCATTTGGGAGAGGAGCAGAGCCAGGTCGGTGTTCCCGAAGGCAGCAAGATGTTGCGAGCCACAGCTCCCTGCTGGTTCCCACCTGCATGCCCAGAAGCCAAGAAGGTGGCCGAGGAGGCGGCCCTCGAGGCAAGCCGCCAGTTGGGAGAGGAGCAGAGCCAGGCCGGTGCTCCCGAAGGCGGCAAGATGTTGCGAGCCACAGCTCCCTGCTGGTTCCCACCTGCATACCCAGAAGCTAAGAAGGTGGCCGAGGAGGCGCCCCACGAGGCAAGCCGCCATTTGGGAGTGGAGCAGAGCCAGGTCGGTGTTCCCGAAGGCAGCAAGATGTTGCGAGCCACAGCTCCCTGCTGGTTCCCTCCTGCATACCCAGAAGCCAAGAAGGTGGCCGAGGAGGCGGCCCTCGAGGCTCCAGAATTCCCACTGCCCTCTCATCAGCCTGCCCAGAGCTTCGGGCTCTGCGTGCCCCAGATGCACAACCAGGCCTCAGCACTCGTGGACATCCGGGCGGAGCCCCAGAATAGGGGTCCGGCGGTGCCCCCAGCGTGGCCCAAGATGGCGACGGAGGCGTGGTACTTCCCCGCGCAGAGGGGGTCGGCCTGCTGCTTGCCAGCCGCCCCAAGGCTGACAGAGAGGCCCTGTGGAGTCCGCATCTCAGCCCCCAGGGAGAGGAAGAGGATCGCCCACTTTCCCAGCCCCTGCTTGGTCGCAGGTCGCACCGATGCCAAGAGAACCCGGGTGGCCGGCAGCAGCCAACGCTCCAATGGCTCCAGGGTCGGCACACAGCCACGGAAGACTGGTCGCAACAGACGGGGGAGGGCATGCAAGACCTCCACCACACTCAGCTCTAAGCGAATCGTCCGTCGTCCATCCTTACCGACTTGGAAGAAACCCATTATCCTCCGAAGGTCTCGCTGCCAAGTCCCCACCGTCATCCGCCGAGGCTATCTCCAACTGTTCACCAAAGAGTGTCTCAAGTTCTGCGCCTCCCAGCAGGAGGCCGAGGAGAAGGCGCTGAACGAGGAGAAGGTGGCCTACGACTGCAGCCCCAACAAGAACATGTACCTGAATGTGGTCCTGAACACCCTCAAGAGACTGAAGGGCCTGACCCCCAGCTCCATGCCGGGCCTCAGCAGGGCCGCCCTGTACAGCCGCCTCCAGGAGTTCCTGCTCACCCAGGACCAGCTCAAGGAGAACGGCTACCCCTTCCCGCACCCCGAGCGGCCCGGAGGCGCCGTCCTCTTCACTGGCCAGGGGAAGGGGCCCGGCGACTCCTCCTGCAGGGTCTGCTGCCGTTGTGGCACCGACTACCTGGTGTCCTCCTCGGGCCGCTGTCTACGCGACCAGTTGTGTTATTATCACTGGGGGTGGGTCCGCTCCAGCCAAGTGGCTGGAGGCCGGGTTAGCCAGTACACCTGCTGTGCAGCTGCTCCTGGCTCAGTGGGCTGCCAGGTGGCGAAGCAGCACGTGCGGGACGGCCGCAAGGAGAGCCTCCATGGCTTCGTGAAGACCTTCAAGAAAGAGTTTTCCACAGACGCTTATCCAGGAATCTACGCCTTGGACTGTGAGATGTGCTACACCACGCATGGCCTGGAGCTGACCCGCGTCACCGTGGTGGACGCCGACATGCAAGTGGTGTACGACACCTTCGTCAAGCCCGACAACGAGATCGTGGACTACAACACCAGGTTTTCCGGAGTGACCGAGGCCGACGTCGCCAAGACGAGCGTCACGTTGCCCGAAGTCCAAGCCATCCTGCTGAGCTTTTTCAGCGCCCAAACCATCCTCATCGGGCACAGCCTGGAGAGCGATCTGCTGGCCCTCAAGCTGATCCACAGCACCGTGGTGGACACGGCCGTGCTCTTCCCGCACTACCTGGGTTTCCCCTACAAGCGTTCCCTCAGGAATCTCGCGGCCGACTACCTGGGACAGATCATCCAGGACAGCCAGGACGGCCACAACTCCAGCGAGGACGCAAACGCCTGCCTGCAGCTGGCGATGTGGAAGGTTCGACAGCGCGCCCAGATCCAGCCACGCCACCGGTCCGCCTCTCCCGCCGCCCTGGCCTGTCCTGAGCCCCAGGCCTCTTCCCAAACTGCCATCGATCCCGAGAGCTAGCCCTGTCCACCTCGCCGCAAAGCGAAAGAAACTGGAGCAGCCGGCGGCAGGAGAGGGCCAAAAGCCAAGACTAACCCCGACCCCGGACTCCCAGTCCCCCGGAGTCCCTGCCGCGGGCCGTCGTCCCTGTCCCCATCCCTCTGCCCCTCCCAGACCTCTGTCCTTCCACCAATGGGCTCCCCGAGGCCCCAGCCGCCACTCCCAGTCCCCGGAGACCCTGCCGCCGCCCCTGGCGCCTGTGCCCATCCCTCTGCCCCTCCCAGACCTCTGGCCTTCCACCACTAGCCTCCCCCAGCCCACCTGGACTTCCCCGGCCTCTGACAACAAGGCCAGCCCCCAGGCCCACCAGCCTCCTGATCGTCTTCGTTCTTGGGCCTCTTCCCCTTCTGTGGGGCTGTCTGAACCTCCCCTCCCCCACCCGATTTTTCCCCCGCCCCCGGGGCAGGCGCAGAATAAATGTCTGTATGAAGTTAAAAATTAAAAATAAAAAAAAAGCTAAAAACAACTCAAAGTCCTTTGCTTTTGAATGTGCGCTTACCTGGTTTTCTCTAGAGGCACCACTGTGAGGTGGCTCAAGCCCTTAGGCTCTGGAGTTAGACATCTGGGTTCCCATTCCAATTCCACCACTGACTAGCTTTGTCATATTGGACGCATAACTTTTTTGCGCTTCTACTTCTTGATCTTTCAAGTGTCATCAGAAGATAATTAGACACCCACACAATAGCAATGGGAGATTTTAACACCCCACCGTCAACATGAAACAGATCAACGAGACAGAAAGTTGAAAAGGATATCCAGGAACTGAACTTAGCTCTGCACCAAGCAGACCGAATAGACATCTACATTAACTCTCCACCCCAAATCAACAGAATATACATTCTTCTCAGCACCACATCACACTTATTCCAAAACTGACCACATAGTTGGAAGGAAAGCACTCCTCCGCAAATGCAAAAGAACAGAAATTACAACCAACTGTCTCTCAGACCCCAGGGCAGTCAAACTGGACCTCAGGATGAAGAAACTCACTCAAAACCGCTCAACTACACGGAAACGGAGCAATCTGCTCCTGAGTGACTACTGGGTACATAGCGAAATGAAGACAGAATAAAGATGTTCTTTGAAACCAATGAGAACAAAGACACAACATACCAGAATCTCTGGGATACATTGAAAGCAGTGTGTAGAGGGAAACGTAGCATTAAATGCCCACAAGAGAAAGCAGGAAAGATCTAAAATGGACACCCTCACGTCCCAATTCAAAGAACCAGGGAAGCAAGAGCAAACACAATGCCTGAATCAGTCAGTCAACTTCCAACAGGGCTGCAAGAGAGAATGAACCACCATGCCTCTTTAAATCCACGTTTCTATTTGGAATCTTCAATGAGAGATGAGACACTAAGCAGCTAGTTTTGGTGGAATGGCTGATTTTGTCAATGTTTTCGGTGTGTGAGTGTGTGTGTGTGTGTGTATGTATGGATAACTAAATTAAACTGATAATCTGGATGCTTACATTTCCATTCATTTAATTTGTGTATGTGAGCCCACGCACACGTATATACACACACACTAACACTTCCAGAACACTGACTTAGTGAAGAACTGGATTTCCAGTGTGTCAGACAAATTTCAGAAAGCGCTGAAGAAGGGCATTTCTGATGGATTTCACCGTTCCTGGAATTTTATTTTCCTTTATAACTTAGAGTTCTTCTCTGGAGATTTAATAGATAAAAGTCTTTTGCAGTGTACGTTATTTCATTTTATTTTTATAATTTATTTAAATTGTCATTTTAAATTGACAAATAAAAATGATATATATTTATGGTGTACAACATGATGTTTCATATATGTATACATTGTGGAATGACACAAAAATCAAGCTAATTAACACATTCGTTTCCTCACATACTGATTTTATGGTGATGAGAACATGTTTCAAATCTACTCTGATAGCACATTTCAAGTATACAGTACATAGTTACCCACTGTGGTTGCCGTGCTGTTCAACATATCTCTAGAACTATTCGTATCTGAAATTTTGTATCATTAGCCTAACATCTCCCAATCCCTCCCCGGCCCCTGCCTCGGGTAAGCAGCGTTCTGCTCTCTACGACTCTGAGTTCCACTTTTTTACATTGCACATAGAAGTGAGATCGTGCAGTATTTGTATTTCTGTGTTTGCTTTTTAAAACTTTATGATGTATTGATGTATTTTTTCAGACAGTGTCGGAGTCTGTCACCAAGGCTGGAGTACAGTGACACAAACACGGCTCACCACGGCCTCCACCTCCCGGGGTCAAGAGATCCTCCCACTTCAGCCTCCTGAGTAGCTAGGACTACAGGCGTCCAACACCACACCTGGCTAATTTTTGTATTTTTTGTAGAGATGGTTGATCTCCAACTCCTGGGCTCAACTCTTCCTCCTCCCTTCTCCTCCCAAAGTCCTGGGATTACAGGCCTGAGCCACTGTGTCTGGCCTTTGCTTTATTTCACACAGTAGAACATCCTCTAGGCTCATTCATGTTGCTAATGATAAGATTTCTTTCTTTTTCAAGGCTGAATAGGATTCTATTGGATATATGTACCTATATAGATAGATAGATAGATAGATAGATATACATTTATTATTATTGTTTTGGGGGGGATATGGTTTCGCTCGTGTTCCCCAGGCTGGAGTGCAGTGGCATGATTTCGGCTCACTACAACCTCTGCCTCCCAGGCTGAAGTGATTCTCCTGCCTCAGCTGAGATTAAAGGCATGTCCCATCATGTGCGGCCAATTTTGTGTTTCTAGGAGAGATGGGTTTTCACCATGTTGGCCAGGCTGGTCTCGAACTCCAACAATTCTACTTCAACTATTTCTTGGATACAAATATTTATGTGTGAGAAACAAGATTTTCAAGAGTGAAAGATTTAAAAACGACTTAATTGTACATCAGTAAGAGGCTGGCTAACTAAATCAGAGTACGTTCATCCTTACAGAAGAATACTATGCAGCTAGAACAAAACCAAATGGAGGAAACTCTTCCAAATGGTAACTTGGAATGATGTTCAAGACTTATTGTAAAATAAGTTTACAGTAAGGTGTAAGGTACCTTATGGCAAAATCCTCTCAGAAATGTGTGTGTGTGGATTTCAAGTCATCCCAGTCCTAGAACATTGTGCTCTTTAGAGATGCCATACCTGTCTTTCCCTTTGTAATATCAAAGCAGTAATATCTTCTCTGGAGGCTTGTTGGGTGAATTGAATGGAAGAAAGTTAAGGAGGTACCAGAACCATTGCTGTTTCCCCTCCGTAGCCCTGCCACCCACTAAAGAAAGTTGGATGAGATTACTTAATGATTTCCCATTAAGTTGTATTTCCAAATATCATGATTACCATTTGAATGTAGTTGGTATGGAGCTTCGTGAGTGTGTGCTTCGTTTATTATGCATCACGTTCAGCTCCTTGTTATTTGCCTCCTAGTTATCATAGTAAAACTCTACTCCTCTACTCCGAGGAGCCCCTACCATCCGTATCGTCACTTTCCGGCCCAGCACTCTTCATGCTCGTTCGTTTAAAGCATTCTACATTGGGCAAATGAATCTTGGAAGGCAAAAGCTACTGAATTTAGCGAGTTTGTGGAGGAGTTCCCACCGATCAGCCAGGTGGAGTTCCACACACCCGATGACTGCACAACTCCTATAAGGCAGCAATATGCTGCAAACCCAGACGGCCACTCTTCTCACCCCTCGTCCCTTTGCTGTTCTGGATAATGAGGTCAATAGTCACCTAGGCAACTTGCAAAACTAACTGAAATGGAGAAAGGCCTTCCGGCTGGTGACTAGCCGAGGTCCACCTGGCCCCAATAAGCTGCTGAACAAGAAGGGCTGCCAGAAATTTCCCCCTAGGGAATTTGGTGGAGACGAAGACCTGCTCACTGGACAACGGTTCCTCCCAGGATACCCCCAAGCTGAAGAAGCGGGCTCTGAGCCACCCCCTTTCACCCTCCTTTTCCCCACCCTGGCCTGCTGAAGGTGCGCGTCAGGATGCGGACTACTGAGCCCTAAAGAAATAAGTCCTTCCACTTTGACCCCACGGAGGATTGCCTGCGCGGATCTTCAACGAGTCTACCAGTGTCTAGACACGGGAGCAGTTCTGTCTGGCACAGCAGCTCCCTCAAGGAAGACAAGAGTGAGGAGAAAGGAAACTCAAGTCTGACCATTCTGTCCTGGGTGACAAGAGGAGGATCTCATCTCTCATCTTTCCAAGCAAGGCAACGAGACTTTCTCTCATCTTTCCAAGCAAGGCAAGGAGACTTTTTCTCATGAGGAAACAAAAAGAAGTTGGAAGGAACGAAACCAGCCTGGAAGGTGAATTCCTAAGGATTGCCCATTGAAACTGACAAAATGGCCCTTGTTTGACGAGAGGAATGAGCAGAGCATTGATGTGGTCAAAAAGGACTCGAGTGAGACTTTCCCAGCATGTTTCTACCAAAGCTTTGTCTAAGTTTCGCAAAACACTCTCCTAATAAGCAGATGTTTGGCTCTTCAGAAAGTCAACATGCAAAATGCCTTGAGCGTCCCATAACACTGATGCCATGATGTTGCCTTTGGTCTGCCCTCCTTTTCCTTTGACTGGACCACTGCCATCTCTTGGTAGCCATCGCTTTGATGACGCTTTGTCTTCAGGATCATATTGGCAAAGCCATGTTCCAAATTCCGGTTACAATTTGTCAAACAGGTGCCCCAGGATCGTGATCCCTCCTGTTGAAAATTTCCACTGATAGCTCTCGTCGTCACTGCAGCTGATCTGGGCACAATGGTTTTCACAGCCACTGCAGGATTCATCTTCCACATCTTCTCATCTCTTCTTGAAACAAGCCATACCTCCGTAAAGAGTTGATTTCTTTGGGCTAGTGTCCTTAGAAGCTTTTCTTCAAACATCAATGATTTCTTCATTCTTCCACCCAAGCTTCACCGTCAATTGGATGTTTGCTCTTGCTGCAATTTTAGCGGAATTCAAGTTGCACTGATAGGAGGCCTTTTCAGTGGATGTCCCATCCTTCTTAGTGCCTCCAATGAGATCCAGTTCAGAAAGGTTGTAAGAAGTTAGTACATGTTTATTTTAGTGAAAACGAATTGAAATCCATGCATAGATTTCTCACCATGTACATTTTCTATGAACTTTCGGAAGACCCCCTGTACTGAATATTGCCCAAATCCTGGGAGAGAAGTGGATGCGGTCCACTTCCTGTCTTCAGTTTGCCCACAGTGGAGGAGTGCACAGAGCAGGGAAAGGCAGCCCCAGAGAGAGGCATGCCCTCCAGCATGCGGCAGACTGCTGGCCCAGTCCTGGCTCCATGGGTTGCTGTGTGGGCCCAGCAAGCTGACCAACCTCCCTGAACCTTAATTTAATCCTAGGTAGCCCAATTCCACTCGCTATTATAGGACTGCTGTGCAGGGACAGTCAATTAACTTAAGAAAAGGAACCTAGCTCCAAGGTTGGCAACCGGGAATTCCAGTTGATTCCATGGGCGGACCCCCTGAGGAATCCCCAAGCTGAAGTCTCGTGGAAGATGAGGTTCAGTGTGACTAGACTGAAGCACCAATCCAATGAAGGGGAAGTCCCACCCACTCTGCCCTGTGCCTGTATAAAGGTGAGGCGGGGCGGCCGCGCCACTCATTGAAGCCGCCAGTTGGGAGAGGAGCAGAGCCAGGCCGGTGCTCCCGAAGGCAGCAAGATGTTGCGAGCCACAGCTCCCTGCTGGTTCCCACCTGCATGCCCAGAAGCCAAGAAGGTGGCCGAGGAGGCGGCCCTCGAGGCAAGCCGCCAGTTGGGAGAGGAGCAGAGCCAGGCCGGTGCTCCCGAAGGCAGCAAGATGTTGCGAGCCACAGCTCCCTGCTGGTTCCCACCTGCATACCCAGAAGCTAAGAAGGTGGCCGAGGAGGCGCCCCACGAGGCAAGCCGCCATTTGGGAGTGGAGCAGAGCCAGGTCGGTGTTCCCGAAGGCAGCAAGATGTTGCGAGCCACAGCTCCCTGCTGGTTCCCTCCTGCATACCCAGAAGCCAAGAAGGTGGCCGAGGAGGCGGCCCTCGAGGCTCCAGAATTCCCACTGCCCTCTCATCAGCCTGCCCAGAGCTTCGGGCTCTGCGTGCCCCAGATGCACAACCAGGCCTCAGCACTCGTGGACATCCGGGCGGAGCCCCAGAATAGGGGTCCGGCGGTGCCCCCAGCGTGGCCCAAGATGGCGACGGAGGCGTGGTACTTCCCCGCGCAGAGGGGGTCGGCCTGCTGCTTGCCAGCCGCCCCAAGGCTGACAGAGAAGCCCTGTGGAGTCCGCATCTCAGCCCCCAGGGAGAGGAAGAGGATCGCCCACTTTCCCAGCCCCTGCTTGGTCGCAGGTCGCACCGATGCCAAGAGAACCCGGGTGGCCGGCAGCAGCCAACGCTCCAATGGCTCCAGGGTCGGCACACAGCCACGGAAGACTGGTCGCAACAGACGGGGGAGGGCATGCAAGACCTCCACCACACTCAGCTCTAAGCGAATCGTCCGTCGTCCATCCTTACCGACTTGGAAGAAACCCATTATCCTCCGAAGGTCTCGCTGCCAAGTCCCCACCGTCATCCGCCGAGGCTATCTCCAACTGTTCACCAAAGAGTGTCTCAAGTTCTGCGCCTCCCAGCAGGAGGCCGAGGAGAAGGCGCTGAACGAGGAGAAGGTGGCCTACGACTGCAGCCCCAACAAGAACATGTACCTGAATGTGGTCCTGAACACCCTCAAGAGACTGAAGGGCCTGACCCCCAGCTCCATGCCGGGCCTCAGCAGGGCCGCCCTGTACAGCCGCCTCCAGGAGTTCCTGCTCACCCAGGACCAGCTCAAGGAGAACGGCTACCCCTTCCCGCACCCCGAGCGGCCCGGAGGCGCCGTCCTCTTCACTGGCCAGGGGAAGGGGCCCGGCGACTCCTCCTGCAGGGTCTGCTGCCGTTGTGGCACCGACTACCTGGTGTCCTCCTCGGGCCGCTGTCTACGCGACCAGTTGTGTTATTATCACTGGGGGCGGGTCCGCTCCAGCCAAGTGGCTGGAGGCCGGGTTAGCCAGTACACCTGCTGTGCAGCGGCTCCTGGCTCAGTGGGCTGCCAGGTGGCGAAGCAGCACGTGCGGGACGGCCGCAAGGAGAGCCTCCATGGCTTCGTGAAGACCTTCAAGAAAGAGTTTTCCACAGACGCTTATCCAGGAATCTACGCCTTGGACTGTGAGATGTGCTACACCACGCATGGCCTGGAGCTGACCCGCGTCACCGTGGTGGACGCCGACATGCAAGTGGTGTACGACACCTTCGTCAAGCCCGACAACGAGATCGTGGACTACAACACCAGGTTTTCCGGAGTGACCGAGGCCGACGTCGCCAAGACGAGCGTCACGTTGCCCGAAGTCCAAGCCATCCTGCTGAGCTTTTTCAGCGCCCAAACCATCCTCATCGGGCACAGCCTGGAGAGCGATCTGCTGGCCCTCAAGCTGATCCACAGCACCGTGGTGGACACGGCCGTGCTCTTCCCGCACTACCTGGGTTTCCCCTACAAGCGTTCCCTCAGGAATCTCGCGGCCGACTACCTGGGACAGATCATCCAGGACAGCCAGGACGGCCACAACTCCAGCGAGGACGCAAACGCCTGCCTGCAGCTGGCGATGTGGAAGGTTCGACAGCGCGCCCAGATCCAGCCACGCCACCGGTCCGCCTCTCCCGCCGCCCTGGCCTGTCCTGAGCCCCAGGCCTCTTCCCAAACTGCCATCGATCCCGAGAGCTAGCCCTGTCCACCTCGCCGCAAAGCGAAAGAAACTGGAGCAGCCGGCGGCAGGAGAGGGCCAAAAGCCAAGACTAACCCCGACCCCGGACTCCCAGTCCCCCGGAGTCCCTGCCGCGGGCCGTCGTCCCTGTCCCCATCCCTCTGCCCCTCCCAGACCTCTGTCCTTCCACCAATGGGCTCCCCGAGGCCCCAGCCGCCACTCCCAGTCCCCGGAGAACCTGCCGCCGCCCCTGGCGCCTGTGCCCATCCCTCTGCCCCTCCCAGACTTCTGGCCTTCCACCACTAGCCTCCCCCAGCCCACCTGGACTTCCCCGGCCTCTGACAACAAGGCCAGCCCCCAGGCCCACCAGCCTCCTGATCGTCTTCGTTCTTGGGCCTCTTCCCCTTCTGTGGGGCTGTCTGAACCTCCCCTCCCCCACCCGATTTTTCCCCCGCCCCCGGGGCAGGCGCAGAATAAATGTCTGTATGAAGTTAAAAATTAAAAATAAAAAAAAAGCTAAAAACAACTCAAAGTCCTTTGCTTTTGAATGTGCGCTTACCTGGTTTTCTCTAGAGGCACCACTGTGAGGTGGCTCAAGCCCTTAGGCTCAGGAGTTAGACATCTGGGTTCCCATTCCAATTCCACCACTGACTAGCTTTGTCATATTGGACGCATAACCTTTTTGCGCTTCTACTTCTTGATCTTTCAAGTGTCATCAGAAGATAATTAGACACCCACACAATAGCAATGGGAGATTTTAACACCCCACCGTCAACATGAAACAGATCAACGAGACAGAAAGTTGAAAAGGATATCCAGGAACTGAACTTAGCTCTGCACCAAGCAGACCGAATAGACATCTACATTAACTCTCCACCCCAAATCAACAGAATATACATTCTTCTCAGCACCACATCACACTTATTCCAAAACTGACCACATAGTTGGAAGGAAAGCACTCCTCCGCAAATGCAAAAGAACAGAAATTACAACCAACTGTCTCTCAGACCCCAGGGCAGTCAAACTGGACCTCAGGATGAAGAAACTCACTCAAAACCGCTCAACTACACGGAAACGGAGCAATCTGCTCCTGAGTGACTACTGGGTACATAGCGAAATGAAGACAGAATAAAGATGTTCTTTGAAACCAATGAGAACAAAGACACAACATACCAGAATCTCTGGGATACATTGAAAGCAGTGTGTAGAGGGAAACGTAGCATTAAATGCCCACAAGAGAAAGCAGGAAAGATCTAAAATGGACACCCTCACGTCCCAATTCAAAGAACCAGGGAAGCAAGAGCAAACACAATGCCTGAATCAGTCAGTCAACTTCCAACAGGGCTCCAAGAGAGAATGAACCACCATGCCTCTTTAAATCCACGTTTCTATTTGGAATCTTCAATGAGAGATGAGACACTAAGCACCTAGTTTTGGTGGAATGGCTGATTTTGTCAATGTTTTCGGTGTGTGAGTGTGTGTGTGTGTGTGTATGTATGGATAACTAAATTAAACTGATAATCTGGATGCTTACATTTCCATTCATTTAATTTGTGTATGTGAGCCCACGCACACGTATATACACACACACTAACACTTCCAGAACACTGACTTAGTGAAGAACTGGATTTCCAGTGTGTCAGACAAATTTCAGAAAGCGCTGAAGAAGGGCATTTCTGATGGATTTCACCGTTCCTGGAATTTTATTTTCCTTTATAACTTAGAGTTCTTCTCTGGAGATTTAATAGATAAAAGTCTTTTGCAGTGTACGTTATTTCATTGTATTTTTATAATTTATTTAAATTGTCATTTTAAATTGACAAATAAAAATGATAGATATTTATGGTGTACAACATGATGTTTCATATATGTATACATTGTGGAATGACACAAAAATCAAGCTAATTAACACATTCGTTTCCTCACATACTGATTTTATGGTGATGAGAACATGTTTCAAATCTACTCTGATAGCACATTTCAAGTATACAGTACATAGTTACCCACTGTGGTTGCCGTGCTGTTCAACATATCTCTAGAACTATTCGTATCTGAAATTTTGTATCATTAGACTAACATCTCCCAATCCCTCCCCGGCCCCTGCCTCGGGTAAGCAGCGTTCTGCTCTCTACGACTCTGAGTTCCACTTTTTTACATTGCACATAGAAGTGAGATCGTGCAGTATTTGTATTTCTGTGTTTGCTTTTTAAAACTTTATGATGTATTGATGTATTTTTTCAGACAGTGTCGGAGTCTGTCACCAAGGCTGGAGTACAGTGACACAAACACGGCTCACCACGGCCTCCACCTCCCGGGGTCAAGAGATCCTCCCACTTCAGCCTCCTGAGTAGCTAGGACTACAGGCGTCCAACACCACACCTGGCTAATTTTTGTATTTTTTGTAGAGATGGTTGATCTCCAACTCCAGGGCTCAACTCTTCCTCCTCCCTTCTCCTCCCAAAGTCCTGGGATTACAGGCCTGAGCCACTGTGTCTGGCCTTTGCTTTATTTCACACAGTAGAACATCCTCTAGGCTCATTCATGTTGCTAATGATAAGATTTCTTTCTTTTTCAAGGCTGAATAGGATTCTATTGGATATATGTACCTATATAGATAGAGAGATAGATAGATATACATTTATTATTATTGTTTTGGGGGGGATATGGTTTCGCTCGTGTTCCCCAGGCTGGAGTGCAGTGGCATGATTTCGGCTCACTACAACCTCTGCCTCCCAGGCTGAAGTGATTCTCCTGCCTCAGTTGAGATTAAAGGCATGTCCCATCATGTGCGGCCAATTTTGTGTTTCTAGGAGAGATGGGTTTTCACCATGTTGGCCAGGCTGGTCTCGAACTCCAACAATTCTACTTCAACTATTTATTGGATACAAATATTTATGTGTGAGAAACAAGATTTTCAAGAGTGAAAGATTTAAAAACGACTTAATTGTACATCAGTAAGAGGCTGGCTAACTAAATCAGAGTACGTTCATCCTTACAGAAGAATACTATGCAGCTAGAACAAAACCAAATGGAGGAAACTCTTCCAAATGGTAACTTGGAATGATGTTCAAGACTTATTGTAAAATAAGTTTACAGTAAGGTGTAAGGTACCTTATGGCAAAATTCTCTCAGAAATGTGTGTGTGTGGATTTCAAGTCATCCCAGTCCTAGAACATTGTGCTCTTTAGAGATGCCATACCTGTCTTTCCCTTTGTAATATCAAAGCAGTAATATCTTCTCTGGAGGCTTGTTGGGTGAATTGAATGGAAGAAAGTTAAGGAGGTACCAGAACCATTGCTGTTTCCCCTCCGTAGCCCTGCCACCCACTAAAGAAAGTTGGATGAGATTACTTAATGATTTCCCATTAAGTTGTATTTCCAAATATCATGATTACCATTTGAATGTAGTTGGTATGGAGCTTCGTGAGTGTGTGCTTCGTTTATTATGCATCACGTTCAGCTCCTTGTTATTTGCCTCCTAGTTATCATAGTAAAACTCTACTCCTCTACTCCGAGGAGCCCCTACCATCCGTATCGTCACTTTCCGGCCCAGCACTCTTTATGCTCGTTCGTTTAAAGCATTCTACATTGGGCAAATGAATCTTGGAAGGCAAAAGCTACTGAATTTAGCGAGTTTGTGGAGGCGTTCCCACCGATCAGCCAGGTGGAGTTCCACACACCCGATGACTGCACAACTCCTATAAGGCAGCAATATGCTGCAAACCCAGACGGCCACTCTTCTCACCCCTCGTCCCTTTGCTGTTCTGGATAATGAGGTCAATAGTCACCTAGGCAACTTGCAAAACTAACTGAAATGGAGAAAGGCCTTCCGGCTGGTGACTAGCCGAGGTCCACCTGGCCCCAATAAGCTGCTGAACAAGAAGGGCTGCCAGAAATTTCCCCCTAGGGAATTTGGTGGAGACGAAGACCTGCTCACTGGACAACGGTTCCTCCCAGGATACCCCCAAGCTGAAGAAGCGGGCTCTGAGCCACCCCCTTTCACCCTCCTTTTCCCCACCCTGGCCTGCTGAAGGTGCGCGTCAGGATGCGGACTACTGAGCCCTAAAGAAATAAGTCCTTCCACTTTGACCCCACGGAGGATTGCCTGTGCGGATCTTCAACGAGTCTACCAGTGTCTAGACACGGGAGCAGTTCTGTCTGGCACAGCAGCTCCCTCAAGGAAGACAAGAGTGAGGAGAAAGGAAACTCAAGTCTGACCATTCTGTCCTGGGAGACAAGAGGAGGATCTCATCTCTCATCTTTCCAAGCAAGGCAACGAGACTTTCTCTCATCTTTCCAAGCAAGGCAAGGAGACTTTTTCTCATGAGGAAACAAAAAGAAGTTGGAAGGAACGAAACCAGCCTGGAAGGTGAATTCCTAAGGATTGCCCATTGAAACTGACAAAATGGCCCTTGTTTGACGAGAGGAATGAGCAGAGGATTGATGTGGTCAAAAAGGACTCGAGTGAGACTTTCCCAGCATGTTTCTACCAAAGCTTTGTCTAAGTTTCGCAAAACACTCTCCTAATAAGCAGATGTTTGGCTCTTCAGAAAGTCAACATGCAAAATGCCTTGAGCGTCCCATAACACTGATGCCATGATGTTGCCTTTGGTCTGCCCTCCTTTTCCTTTGACTGGACCACTGCCACCTCTTGGTAGCCATCGCTTTGATGACGCTTTGTCTTCAGGATCATATTGGCAAAGCCATGTTCCAAATTCCGGTTACAATTTGTCAAACAGGTGCCCCAGGATCGTGATCCCTCCTGTTGAAAATTTCCACTGATAGCTCTCGTCCTCACTGCAGCTGATCTGGGCACAATGGTTTTCACAGCCACTGCAGGATTCATCTTCCACATCTTCTCATCTCTTCTTGAAACAAGCCATACCTCCGTAAAGAGTTGATTTCTTTGGGCTAGTGTCCTTAGAAGCTTTTCTTCAAACATCAATGATTTCTTCATTCTTCCACCCAAGCTTCACCGTCAATTGGATGTTTGCTCTTGCTGCAATTTTAGCGGAATTCAAGTTGCACTGATAGGAGGCCTTTTCAGTGGATGTCCCATCCTTCTTAGTGCCTCCAATGAGATCCAGTTCAGAAAGGTTGTAAGAAGTTAGTACATGTTTATTTTAGTGAAAACGAATTGAAATCCATGCATAGATTTCTCACCATGTACATTTTCTATGAACTTTCGGAAGACCCCCTGTACTGAATATTGCCCAAATCCTGGGAGAGAAGTGGATGCGGTCCACTTCCTGTCTTCAGTTTGCCCACAGTGGAGGAGTGCACAGAGCAGGGAAAGGCAGCCCCAGAGAGAGGCATGCCCTCCAGCATGCGGCAGACTGCTGGCCCAGTCCTGGCTCCATGGGTTGCTGTGTGGGCCCAGCAAGCTGACCAACCTCCCTGAACCTTAATTTAATCCTAGGTAGCCCAATTCCACTCGCTATTATAGGACTGCTGTGCAGGGACAGTCAATTAACTTAAGAAAAGGAACCTAGCTCCAAGGTTGGCAACCGGAATTCCAGTTGATTCCATGGGCGGACCCCCTGAGGAATTCCCAAGCTGAAGTCTCGTGGAAGATGAGGTTCAGTGTGACTAGACTGAAGCACCAATCCAATGAAGGGGAAGTCCCACCCACTCTGCCCTGTGCCTGTATAAAGGTGAGGCGGGGCGGCCGCGCCACTCATTGAAGCCGCCAGTTGGGAGAGGAGCAGAGCCAGGCCGGTGCTCCCGAAGGCAGCAAGATGTTGCGAGCCACAGCTCCCTGCTGGTTCCCACCTGCATACCCAGAAGCTAAGAAGGTGGCCGAGGAGGCGGCCCACGAGGCAAGCCGCCATTTGGGAGAGGAGCAGAGCCAGGTCGGTGTTCCCGAAGGCAGCAAGATGTTGCGAGCCACAGCTCCCTGCTGGTTCCCACCTGCATGCCCAGAAGCCAAGAAGGTGGCCGAGGAGGCGGCCCTCGAGGCAAGCCGCCAGTTGGGAGAGGAGCAGAGCCAGGCCGGTGCTCCCGAAGGCAGCAAGATGTTGCGAGCCACAGCTCCCTGCTGGTTCCCACCTGCATACCCAGAAGCTAAGAAGGTGGCCGAGGAGGCGCCCCACGAGGCAAGCCGCCATTTGGGAGTGGAGCAGAGCCAGGTCGGTGTTCCCGAAGGCAGCAAGATGTTGCGAGCCACAGCTCCCTGCTGGTTCCCTCCTGCATACCCAGAAGCCAAGAAGGTGGCCGAGGAGGCGGCCCTCGAGGCTCCAGAATTCCCACTGCCCTCTCATCAGCCTGCCCAGAGCTTCGGGCTCTGCGTGCCCCAGATGCACAACCAGGCCTCAGCACTCGTGGACATCCGGGCGGAGCCCCAGAATAGGGGTCCGGCGGTGCCCCCAGCGTGGCCCAAGATGGCGACGGAGGCGTGGTACTTCCCCGCGCAGAGGGGGTCGGCCTGCTGCTTGCCAGCCGCCCCAAGGCTGACAGAGAGGCCCTGTGGAGTCCGCATCTCAGCCCCCAGGGAGAGGAAGAGGATCGCCCACTTTCCCAGCCCCTGCTTGGTCGCAGGTCGCACCGATGCCAAGAGAACCCGGGTGGCCGGCAGCAGCCAACGCTCCAATGGCTCCAGGGTCGGCACACAGCCACGGAAGACTGGTCGCAACAGACGGGGGAGGGCATGCAAGACCTCCACCACACTCAGCTCTAAGCGAATCGTCCGTCGTCCATCCTTACCGACTTGGAAGAAACCCATTATCCTCCGAAGGTCTCGCTGCCAAGTCCCCACCGTCATCCGCCGAGGCTATCTCCAACTGTTCACCAAAGAGTGTCTCAAGTTCTGCGCCTCCCAGCAGGAGGCCGAGGAGAAGGCGCTGAACGAGGAGAAGGTGGCCTACGACTGCAGCCCCAACAAGAACATGTACCTGAATGTGGTCCTGAACACCCTCAAGAGACTGAAGGGCCTGACCCCCAGCCCCATGCCGGGCCTCAGCAGGGCCGCCCTGTACAGCCGCCTCCAGGAGTTCCTGCTCACCCAGGACCAGCTCAAGGAGAACGGCTACCCCTTCCCGCACCCCGAGCGGCCCGGAGGCGCCGTCCTCTTCACTGGCCAGGGGAAGGGGCCCGGCGACTCCTCCTGCAGGGTCTGCTGCCGTTGTGGCACCGACTACCTGGTGTCCTCCTCGGGCCGCTGTCTACGCGACCAGTTGTGTTATTATCACTGGGGGCGGGTCCGCTCCAGCCAAGTGGCTGGAGGCCGGGTTAGCCAGTACACCTGCTGTGCAGCTGCTCCTGGCTCAGTGGGCTGCCAGGTGGCGAAGCAGCACGTGCGGGACGGCCGCAAGGAGAGCCTCCATGGCTTCGTGAAGACCTTCAAGAAAGAGTTTTCCACAGACGCTTATCCAGGAATCTACGCCTTGGACTGTGAGATGTGCTACACCACGCATGGCCTGGAGCTGACCCGCGTCACCGTGGTGGACGCCGACATGCAAGTGGTGTACGACACCTTCGTCAAGCCCGACAACGAGATCGTGGACTACAACACCAGGTTTTCCGGAGTGACCGAGGCCGACGTCGCCAAGACGAGCGTCACGTTGCCCGAAGTCCAAGCCATCCTGCTGAGCTTTTTCAGCGCCCAAACCATCCTCATCGGGCACAGCCTGGAGAGCGATCTGCTGGCCCTCAAGCTGATCCACAGCACCGTGGTGGACACGGCCGTGCTCTTCCCGCACTACCTGGGTTTCCCCTACAAGCGTTCCCTCAGGAATCTCGCGGCCGACTACCTGGGACAGATCATCCAGGACAGCCAGGACGGCCACAACTCCAGCGAGGACGCAAACGCCTGCCTGCAGCTGGCGATGTGGAAGGTTCGACAGCGCGCCCAGATCCAGCCACGCCACCGGTCCGCCTCTCCCGCCGCCCTGGCCTGTCCTGAGCCCCAGGCCTCTTCCCAAACTGCCATCGATCCCGAGAGCTAGCCCTGTCCACCTCGCCGCAAAGCGAAAGAAGCTGGAGCAGCCGGCGGCAGGAGAGGGCCAAAAGCCAAGACTAACCCCGACCCCGGACTCCCAGTCCCCCGGAGTCCCTGCCGCGGGCCGTCGTCCCTGTCCCCATCCCTCTGCCCCTCCCAGACCTCTGTCCTTCCACCAGTGGGCTCCCCGAGGCCCCAGCCGCCACTCCCAGTCCCCGGAGACCCTGCCGCCGCCCCTGGCGCCTGTGCCCATCCCTCTGCCCCTCCCAGACCTCTGGCCTTCCACCACTAGCCTCCCCCAGCCCACCTGGACTTCCCCGGCCTCTGACAACAAGGCCAGCCCCCAGGCCCACCAGCCTCCTGATCGTCTTCGTTCTTGGGCCTCTTCCCCTTCTGTGGGGCTGTCTGAACCTCCCCTCCCCCACCCGATTTTTCCCCCGCCCCCGGGGCAGGCGCAGAATAAATGTCTGTATGAAGTTAAAAATTAAAAATAAAAAAAAAGCTAAAAACAACTCAAAGTCCTTTGCTTTTGAATGTGCGCTTACCTGGTTTTCTCTAGAGGCACCAGTGTGAGGTGGCTCAAGCCCTTAGGCTCTGGAGTTAGACATCTGGGTTCCCATTCCAATTCCACCACTGACTAGCTTTGTCATATTGGACGCATAACTTTTTTGCGCTTCTACTTCTTGATCTTTCAAGTGTCATCAGAAGATAATTAGACACCCACACAATAGCAATGGGAGATTTTAACACCCCACCGTCAACATGAAACAGATCAACGAGACAGAAAGTTGAAAAGGATATCCAGGAACTGAACTTAGCTCTGCACCAAGCAGACCGAATAGACATCTACATTAACTCTCCACCCCAAATCAACAGAATATACATTCTTCTCAGCACCACATCACACTTATTCCAAAACTGACCACATAGTTGGAAGGAAAGCACTCCTCCGCAAATGCAAAAGAACAGAAATTACAACCAACTGTCTCTCAGACCCCAGGGCAGTCAAACTGGACCTCAGGATGAAGAAACTCACTCAAAACCGCTCAACTACACGGAAACGGAGCAATCTGCTCCTGAGTGACTACTGGGTACATAGCGAAATGAAGACAGAATAAAGATGTTCTTTGAAACCAATGAGAACAAAGACACAACATACCAGAATCTCTGGGATACATTGAAAGCAGTGTGTAGAGGGAAACGTAGCATTAAATGCCCACAAGAGAAAGCAGGAAAGATCTAAAATGGACACCCTCACGTCCCAATTCAAAGAACCAGGGAAGCAAGAGCAAACACAATGCCTGAATCAGTCAGTCAACTTCCAACAGGGCTCCAAGAGAGAATGAACCACCATGCCTCTTTAAATCCACGTTTCTATTTGGAATCTTCAATGAGAGATGAGACAGTAAGCAGCTAGTTTTGGTGGAATGGCTGATTTTGTCAATGTTTTCGGTGTGTGAGTGTGTGTGTGTGTGTGTATGTATAGATAACTAAATTAAACTGATAATCTGGATGCTTACATTTCCATTCATTTAATTTGTGTATGTGAGCCCACGCACACGTATATACACACACACTAACACTTCCAGAACACTGACTTAGTGAAGAACTGGATTTCCAGTGTGTCAGACAAATTTCAGAAAGCGCTGAAGAAGGGCATTTCTGATGGATTTCACCGTTCCTGGAATTTTATTTTCCTTTATAACTTAGAGTTCTTCTCTGGAGATTTAATAGATAAAAGTCTTTTGCAGTGTACGTTATTTCATTGTATTTTTATAATTTATTTGAATTGTCATTTGAAATTGACAAATAAAAATGATATATATTTATGGTGTACAACATGATGTTTCATATATGTATACATTGTGGAATGACACAAAAATCAAGCTAATTAACACATTCGTTTCCTCACATACTGATTTTATGGTGATGAGAACATGTTTCAAATCTACTCTGATAGCACATTTCAAGTATACAGTACATAGTTACCCACTGTGGTTGCCGTGCTGTTCAACATATCTCTAGAACTATTCGTATCTGGAATTTTGTATCATTAGACTAACATCTCCCAATCCCTCCCCGGCCCCTGCCTCGGGTAAGCAGCGTTCTGCTCTCTACGACTCTGAGTTCCACTTTTTTACATTGCACATAGAAGTGAGATCGTGCAGTATTTGTATTTCTGTGTTTGCTTTTTAAAACTTTATGATGTATTGATGTATTTTTTCAGACAGTGTCGGAGTCTGTCACCAAGGCTGGAGTACAGTGACACAAACACGGCTCACCACGGCCTCCACCTCCCGGGGTCAAGAGATCCTCCCACTTCAGCCTCCTGAGTAGCTAGGACTACAGGCGTCCAACACCACACCTGGCTAATTTTTGTATTTTTTGTAGAGATGGTTGATCTCCAACTCCTGGGCTCAACTCTTCCTCCTCCCTTCTCCTCCCAAAGTCCTGGGATTACAGGCCTGAGCCACTGTGTCTGGCCTTTGCTTTATTTCACACAGTAGAACATCCTCTAGGCTCATTCATGTTGCTAATGATAAGATTTCTTTCTTTTTCAAGGCTGAATAGGATTCTATTGGATATATGTACCTATATAGATAGATAGATAGATAGATAGATATACATTTATTATTATTGTTTTGGGGGGGATATGGTTTCGCTCGTGTTCCCCAGGCTGGAGTGCAGTGGCATGATTTCGGCTCACTACAACCTCTGCCTCCCAGGCTGAAGTGATTCTCCTGCCTCAGCTGAGATTAAAGGCATGTCCCATCATGTGCGGCCAATTTTCTGTTTCTAGGAGAGATGGGTTTTCACCATGTTGGCCAGGCTGGTCTCGAACTCCAACAATTCTACTTCAACTATTTATTGGAAACAAATACTTATGTGTGAGAAACAAGATTTTCAAGAGTGAAAGATTTAAAAACGACTTAATTGTACATCAGTAAGAGGCTGGCTAACTAAATCAGAGTACGTTCATCCTTACAGAAGAATACTATGCAGCTAGAACAAAACCAAATGGAGGAAACTCTTCCAAATGGTAACTTGGAATGATGTTCAAGACTTATTGTAAAATAAGTTTACAGTAAGGTGTAAGGTACCTTATGGCAAAATTCTCTCAGAAATGTGTGTGTGTGGATTTCAAGTCATCCCAGTCCTAGAACATTGTGCTCTTTAGAGATGCCATACCTGTCTTTCCCTTTGTAATATCAAAGCAGTAATATCTTCTCTGGAGGCTTGTTGGGTGAATTGAATGGAAGAAAGTTAAGGAGGTACCAGAACCATTGCTGTTTCCCCTCCGTAGCCCTGCGACCCACTAAAGAAAGTTGGATGAGATTACTTAATGATTTCCCATTAAGTTGTATTTCCAAATATCATGATTACCATTTGAATGTAGTTGGTATGGAGCTTCGTGAGTGTGTGCTTCGTTTATTATGCATCACGTTCAGCTCCTTGTTATTTGCCTCCTAGTTATCATAGTAAAACTCTACTCCTCTACTCCGAGGAGCCCCTACCATCCGTATCGTCACTTTCCGGCCCAGCACTCTTCATGCTCGTTCGTTTAAAGCATTCTACATTGGGCAAATGAATCTTGGAAGGCAAAAGCTACTGAATTTAGCGAGTTTGTGGAGGCGTTCCCACCGATCAGCCAGGTGGAGTTCCACACACCCGATGACTGCACAACTCCTATAAGGCAGCAATATGCTGCAAACCCAGACGGCCACTCTTCTCACCCCTCGTCCCTTTGCTGTTCTGGATAATGAGGTCAATAGTCACCTAGGCAACTTGCAAAACTAACTGAAATGGAGAAAGGCCTTCCGGCTGGTGACTAGCCGAGGTCCACCTGGCCCCAATAAGCTGCTGAACAAGAAGGGCTGCCAGAAATTTCCCCCTAGGGAATTTGGTGGAGACGAAGACCTGCTCACTGGACAACGGTTCCTCCCAGGATACCCCCAAGCTGAAGAAGCGGGCTCTGAGCCACCCCCTTTCACCCTCCTTTTCCCCACCCTGGCCTGCTGAAGGTGCGCGTCAGGATGCGGACTACTGAGCCCTAAAGAAATAAGTCCTTCCACTTTGACCCCACGGAGGATTGCCTGTGCGGATCTTCAACGAGTCTACCAGTGTCTAGACACGGGAGCAGTTCTGTCTGGCACAGCAGCTCCCTCAAGGAAGACAAGAGTGAGGAGAAAGGAAACTCAAGTCTGACCATTCTGCCCTGGGAGACAAGAGGAGGATCTCATCTCTCATCTTTCCAAGCAAGGCAACGAGACTTTCTCTCATCTTTCCAAGCAAGGCAAGGAGACTTTTTCTCATGAGGAAACAAAAAGAAGTTGGAAGGAACGAAACCAGCCTGGAAGGTGAATTCCTAAGGATTGCCCATTGAAACTGACAAAATGGCCCTTGTTTGACGAGAGGAATGAGCAGAGCATTGATGTGGTCAAAAAGGACTCGAGTGAGACTTTCCCAGCATGTTTCTACCAAAGCTTTGTCTAAGTTTCGCAAAACACTCTCCTAATAAGCAGATGTTTGGCTCTTCAGAAAGTCAACATGCAAAATGCCTTGAGCGTCCCATAACACTGATGCCATGATGTTGCCTTTGGTCTGCCCTCCTTTTCCTTTGACTGGACCACTGCCATCTCTTGGTAGCCATCGCTTTGATGACGCTTTGTCTTCAGGATCATATTGGCAAAGCCATGTTCCAAATTCCGGTTACAATTTGTCAAACAGGTGCCCCAGGATCGTGATCCCTCCTGTTGAAAATTTCCACTGATAGCTCTCGTCGTCACTGCAGCTGATCTGGGCACAATGGTTTTCACAGCCACTGCAGGATTCATCTTCCACATCTTCTCATCTCTTCTTGAAACAAGCCATACCTCCGTAAAGAGTTGATTTCTTTGGGCTAGTGTCCTTAGAAGCTTTTCTTCAAACATCAATGATTTCTTCATTCTTCCACCCAAGCTTCACCGTCAATTGGATGTTTGCTCTTGCTGCAATTTTAGCGGAATTCAAGTTGCACTGATAGGAGGCCTTTTCAGTGGATGTCCCATCCTTCTTAGTGCCTCCAATGAGATCCAGTTCAGAAAGGTTGTAAGAAGTTAGTACATGTTTATTTTAGTGAAAACGAATTGAAATCCATGCATAGATTTCTCACCATGTACATTTTCTATGAACTTTCGGAAGACCCCCTGTACTGAATATTGCCCAAATCCTGGGAGAGAAGTGGATGCGGTCCACTTCCTGTCTTCAGTTTGCCCACAGTGGAGGAGTGCACAGAGCAGGGAAAGGCAGCCCCAGAGAGAGGCATGCCCTCCAGCATGCGGCAGACTGCTGGCCCAGTCCTGGCTCCATGGGTTGCTGTGTGGGCCCAGCAAGCTGACCAACCTCCCTGAACCTTAATTTAATCCTAGGTAGCCCAATTCCACTCGCTATTATAGGACTGCTGTGCAGGGACAGTCAATTAACTTAAGAAAAGGAACCTAGCTCCAAGGTTGGCAACCGGGAATTCCAGTTGATTCCATGGGCGGACCCCCTGAGGAATCCCCAAGCTGAAGTCTCGTGGAAGATGAGGTTCAGTGTGACTAGACTGAAGCACCAATCCAATGAAGGGGAAGTCCCACCCACTCTGCCCTGTGCCTGTATAAAGGTGAGGCGGGGCGGCCGCGCCACTCATTGAAGCCGCCAGTTGGGAGAGGAGCAGAGCCAGGCCGGTGCTCCCGAAGGCAGCAAGATGTTGCGAGCCACAGCTCCCTGCTGGTTCCCACCTGCATACCCAGAAGCTAAGAAGGTGGCCGAGGAGGCGGCCCACGAGGCAAGCCGCCATTTGGGAGAGGAGCAGAGCCAGGTCGGTGTTCCCGAAGGCAGCAAGATGTTGCGAGCCACAGCTCCCTGCTGGTTCCCACCTGCATGCCCAGAAGCCAAGAAGGTGGCCGAGGAGGCGGCCCTCGAGGCAAGCCGCCAGTTGGGAGAGGAGCAGAGCCAGGCCGGTGCTCCCGAAGGCAGCAAGATGTTGCGAGCCACAGCTCCCTGCTGGTTCCCACCTGCATACCCAGAAGCTAAGAAGGTGGCCGAGGAGGCGCCCCACGAGGCAAGCCGCCATTTGGGAGTGGAGCAGAGCCAGGTCGGTGTTCCCGAAGGCAGCAAGATGTTGCGAGCCACAGCTCCCTGCTGGTTCCCTCCTGCATACCCAGAAGCCAAGAAGGTGGCCGAGGAGGCGGCCCTCGAGGCTCCAGAATTCCCACTGCCCTCTCATCAGCCTGCCCAGAGCTTCGGGCTCTGCGTGCCCCAGATGCACAACCAGGCCTCAGCACTCGTGGACATCCGGGCGGAGCCCCAGAATAGGGGTCCGGCGGTGCCCCCAGCGTGGCCCAAGATGGCGACGGAGGCGTGGTACTTCCCCGCGCAGAGGGGGTCGGCCTGCTGCTTGCCAGCCGCCCCAAGGCTGACAGAGAGGCCCTGTGGAGTCCGCATCTCAGCCCCCAGGGAGAGGAAGAGGATCGCCCACTTTCCCAGCCCCTGCTTGGTCGCAGGTCGCACCGATGCCAAGAGAACCCGGGTGGCCGGCAGCAGCCAACGCTCCAATGGCTCCAGGGTCGGCACACAGCCACGGAAGACTGGTCGCAACAGACGGGGGAGGGCATGCAAGACCTCCACCACACTCAGCTCTAAGCGAATCGTCCGTCGTCCATCCTTACCGACTTGGAAGAAACCCATTATCCTCCGAAGGTCTCGCTGCCAAGTCCCCACCGTCATCCGCCGAGGCTATCTCCAACTGTTCACCAAAGAGTGTCTCAAGTTCTGCGCCTCCCAGCAGGAGGCCGAGGAGAAGGCGCTGAACGAGGAGAAGGTGGCCTACGACTGCAGCCCCAACAAGAACATGTACCTGAATGTGGTCCTGAACACCCTCAAGAGACTGAAGGGCCTGACCCCCAGCCCCATGCCGGGCCTCAGCAGGGCCGCCCTGTACAGCCGCCTCCAGGAGTTCCTGCTCACCCAGGACCAGCTCAAGGAGAACGGCTACCCCTTCCCGCACCCCGAGCGGCCCGGAGGCGCCGTCCTCTTCACTGGCCAGGGGAAGGGGCCCGGCGACTCCTCCTGCAGGGTCTGCTGCCGTTGTGGCACCGACTACCTGGTGTCCTCCTCGGGCCGCTGTCTACGCGACCAGTTGTGTTATTATCACTGGGGGCGGGTCCGCTCCAGCCAAGTGGCTGGAGGCCGGGTTAGCCAGTACACCTGCTGTGCAGCTGC
Source organism: Pongo pygmaeus (assembly GCF_028885625.2). NCBI lineage: Eukaryota > Metazoa > Chordata > Mammalia > Primates > Hominidae > Pongo > Pongo pygmaeus. Next base: position 55,924,039 of record NC_072380.2, read on the forward strand.
TCCTGGCTCAGTGGGCTGCCAGGTGGCGAAGCAGCACGTGCGGGACGGCCGCAAGGAGAGCCTCCATGGCTTCGTGAAGACCTTCAAGAAAGAGTTTTCCACAGACGCTTATCCAGGAATCTACGCCTTGGACTGTGAGATGTGCTACACCACGCATGGCCTGGAGCTGACCCGCGTCACCGTGGTGGACGCCGACATGCAAGTGGTGTACGACACCTTCGTCAAGCCCGACAACGAGATCGTGGACTACAACACCAGGTTTTCCGGAGTGACCGAGGCCGACGTCGCCAAGACGAGCGTCACGTTGCCCGAAGTCCAAGCCATCCTGCTGAGCTTTTTCAGCGCCCAAACCATCCTCATCGGGCACAGCCTGGAGAGCGATCTGCTGGCCCTCAAGCTGATCCACAGCACCGTGGTGGACACGGCCGTGCTCTTCCCGCACTACCTGGGTTTCCCCTACAAGCGTTCCCTCAGGAATCTCGCGGCCGACTACCTGGGACAGATCATCCAGGACAGCCAGGACGGCCACAACTCCAGCGAGGACGCAAACGCCTGCCTGCAGCTGGCGATGTGGAAGGTTCGACAGCGCGCCCAGATCCAGCCACGCCACCGGTCCGCCTCTCCCGCCGCCCTGGCCTGTCCTGAGCCCCAGGCCTCTTCCCAAACTGCCATCGATCCCGAGAGCTAGCCCTGTCCACCTCGCCGCAAAGCGAAAGAAACTGGAGCAGCCGGCGGCAGGAGAGGGCCAAAAGCCAAGACTAACCCCGACCCCGGACTCCCAGTCCCCCGGAGTCCCTGCCGCGGGCCGTCGTCCCTGTCCCCATCCCTCTGCCCCTCCCAGACCTCTGTCCTTCCACCAATGGGCTCCCCGAGGCCCCAGCCGCCACTCCCAGTCCCCGGAGACCCTGCCGCCGCCCCTGGCGCCTGTGCCCATCCCTCTGCCCCTCCCAGACCTCTGGCCTTCCACCACTAGCCTCCCCCAGCCCACCTGGACTTCCCCGGCCTCTGACAACAAGGCCAGCCCCCAGGCCCACCAGCCTCCTGATCGTCTTCGTTCTTGGGCCTCTTCCCCTTCTGTGGGGCTGTCTGAACCTCCCCTCCCCCACCCGATTTTTCCCCCGCCCCCGGGGCAGGCGCAGAATAAATGTCTGTATGAAATTAAAAATTAAAAATAAAAAAAAAAGCTAAAAACAACTCAAAGTCCTTTGCTTTTGAATGTGCGCTTACCTGGTTTTCTCTAGAGGCACCACTGTGAGGTGGCTCAAGCCCTTAGGCTCTGGAGTTAGACATCTGGGTTCCCATTCCAATTCCACCACTGACTAGCTTTGTCATATTGGACGCATAACTTTTTTGCGCTTCTACTTCTTCATCTTTCAAGTGTCATCAGAAGATAATTAGACACCCACACAATAGCAATGGGAGATTTTAACACCCCACCGTCAACATGAAACAGATCAACGAGACAGAAAGTTGAAAAGGATATCCAGGAACTGAACTTAGCTCTGCACCAAGCAGACCGAATAGACATCTACATTAACTCTCCACCCCAAATCAACAGAATATACATTCTTCTCAGCACCACATCACACTTATTCCAAAACCGACCACATAGTTGGAAGGAAAGCACTCCTCCGCAAATGCAAAAGAACAGAAATTACAACCAACTGTCTCTCAGACCCCAGGGCAGTCAAACTGGACCTCAGGATGAAGAAACTCACTCAAAACCGCTCAACTACACGGAAACGGAGCAATCTGCTCCTGAGTGACTACTGGGTACATAGCGAAATGAAGACAGAATAAAGATGTTCTTTGAAACCAATGAGAACAAAGACACAACATACCAGAATCTCTGGGATACATTGAAAGCAGTGTGTAGAGGGAAACGTAGCATTAAATGCCCACAAGAGAAAGCAGGAAAGATCTAAAATGGACACCCTCACGTCCCAATTCAAAGAACCAGGGAAGCAAGAGCAAACACAATGCCTGAATCAGTCAGTCAACTTCCAACAGGGCTCCAAGAGAGAATGAACCACCATGCCTCTTTAAATCCACGTTTCTATTTGGAATCTTCAATGAGAGATGAGACACTAAGCAGCTAGTTTTGGTGGAATGGCTGATTTTGTCAATGTTTTCGGTGTGTGAGTGTGTGTGTGTGTGTGTATGTATGGATAACTAAATTAAACTGATAATCTGGATGCTTACATTTCCATTCATTTAATTTGTGTATGTGAGCCCACGCACACGTATATACACACACACTAACACTTCCAGAACACTGACTTAGTGAAGAACTGGATTTCCAGTGTGTCAGACAAATTTCAGAAAGCGCTGAAGAAGGGCATTTCTGATGGATTTCACCGTTCCTGGAATTTTACTTTCCTTTATAACTTACAGTTCTTCTCTGGAGATTTAATAGATAAAAGTCTTTTGCAGTGTACGTTATTTCATTGTATTTTTATAATTTATTTAAATTGTCATTTTAAATTGACAAATAAAAATGATATATATTTATGGTGTACAACATGATGTTTCATATATGTATACATTGTGGAATGACACAAAAATCAAGCTAATTAACACATTCGTTTCCTCACATACTGATTTTATGGTGATGAGAACATGTTTCAAATCTACTCTGATAGCACATTTCAAGTATACAGTACATAGTTACCCACTGTGGTTGCCATGCTGTTCAACATATCTCTAGAACTATTCGTATCTGAAATTTTGTATCATTAGACTAACATCTCCCAATCCCTCCCCGGCCCCTGCCTCGGGTAAGCAGCGTTCTGCTCTCTACGACTCTGAGTTCCACTTTTTTACATTGCACATAGAAGTGAGATCGTGCAGTATTTGTATGTCTGTGTTTGCTTTTTAAAACTTTATGATGTATTGATGTATTTTTTCAGACAGTGTCGGAGTCTGTCACCAAGGCTGGAGTACAGTGACACAAACACGGCTCACCACGGCCTCCACCTCCCGGGGTCAAGAGATCCTCCCACTTCAGCCTCCTGAGTAGCTAGGACTACAGGCGTCCAACACCACACCTGGCTAATTTTTGTATATTTTGTAGAGATGGTTGATCTCCAACTCCAGGACTCAACTCTTCCTCCTCCCTTCTCCTCCCAAAGTCCTGGGATTACAGGCCTGAGCCACTGTGTCTGGCCTTTGCTTTATTTCACACAGTAGAACATCCTCTAGGCTCATTCATGTTGCTAATGATAAGATTTCTTTCTTTTTCAAGGCTGAATAGGATTCTATTGGATATATGTACCGATATCTATATAGATAGATATATATACATTTATTATTATTTTTTGGGGGGGGATATGGTTTCGCTCGTGTTCCCCAGGCTGGAGTGCAGTGGCATGATTTCGGCTCACTACAACCTCTGCCTCCCAGGCTGAAGTGATTCTCCTGCCTCAGCTGAGATTAAAGGCATGTCCCATCATGTGCGGCCAATTTTGTGTTTCTAGGAGAGATGGGTTTTCACCATGTTGGCCAGGCTGGTCTCGAACTCCAACAATTCTACTTCAACTATTTATTGGATACAAATATTTATGTGTGAGAAACAAGATTTTCAAGAGTGAAAGATTTAAAAACGACTTAATTGTACATCAGTAAGAGGCTGGCTAACTAAATCAGAGTACGTTCATCCTTACAGAAGAATACTATGCAGCTAGAACAAAACCAAATGGAGGAAACTCTTCCAAATGGTAACTTGGAATGATGTTCAAGACTTATTGTAAAATAAGTTTACAGTAAGGTGTAAGGTACCTTATGGCAAAATTCTCTCAGAAATGTGTGTGTGGATTTCAAGTCATCCCAGTCCTAGAACATTGTGCTCTTTAGAGATGCCATACCTGTCTTTCCCTTTGTAATATCAAAGCAGTAATATCTTCTCTGGAGGCTTGTTGGGTGAATTGAATGGAAGAAAGTTAAGGAGGTACCAGAACCATTGCTGTTTCCCCTCCGTAGCCCTGCCACCCACTAAAGAAAGTTGGATGAGATTACTTAATGATTTCCCATTAAGTTGTATTTCCAAATATCATGATTACCATTTCAATGTAGTTGGTATGGAGCTTCGTGAGTGTGTGCTTCGTTTATTGTGCATCACGTTCAGCTCCTTGTTATTTGCCTCCTAGTTATCATAGTAAAACTCTACTCCTCTACTCCGAGGAGCCCCTACCATCCGTATCGTCACTTTCCGGCCCAGCACTCTTCATGCTCGTTCGTTTAAAGCATTCTACATTGTGTAAATGAATCTTGGAAGGCAAAAGCTACTGAATTTAGCGAATTTGTGGAGGCGTTCCCACCGATCAGCCAGGTGGAGTTCCACACACCCGATGACTGCACAACTCCTCTAAGGCAGCAATACGCTGCAAACCCAGACGGCCACTCCTCTCACCCCTCGTCCCTTTGCTGTTCTGGATAATGAGGTCAATAGTCACCTAGGCAACTGCAAAACTAACTGAAATGGAGAAAGGCCTTCCGGCTGGTGACTAGCCGAGGTCCACCTGGCCCCAATAAGCTGCTGAACAAGAAGGGCTGCCAGAAATTTCCCCCTAGGGAATTTGGTGGAGACGAAGACCTGCTCACTGGACAACGGTTCCTCCCAGGATACCCCCAAGCTGAAGAAGCGGGCTCTGAGCCACCCCCTTTCACCCTCCTTTTCCCCACCCTGGCCTGGTGAAGGTGCGCGTCAGGATGTGGACTACTGAGTCCTAAAGAAATAAGTCCTTCCACTTTGACCCCACGGAGGATTGCCTGTGCGGATCTTCAACGAGTCTACCAGTGTCTAGACACGGGAGAAGTTCTGTCTGGCACAGCAGCTCCCTCAAGGAAGACAAGAGTGAGGAGAAAGGAAACTCAAGTCTGACCATTCTGTCCTGGGAGACAAGAGGAGGATCTCATCTCTCATCTTTCCAAGCAAGGCAACGAGACTTTCTCTCATCTTTCCAAGCAAGGCAAGGAGACTTTTTCTCATGAGGAAACAAAAAGAAGTTGGAAGGAACGAAACCAGCCTGGAAGGTGAATTCCTAAGGATTGCCCATTGAAACTGACAAAATGGCCCTTGTTTGATGAGAGGAATGAGCAGAGCATTGATGTGGTCAAAAAGGACTCGAGTGAGACTTTCCCAGCATGTTTCTACCGAAGCTTTGTCTAAGTTTCGCCAAACACTCTCCTAATAAGCAGATGTTTGGCTCTTCAGAAAGTCAACAAGCAAAATGCCTTGAGCGTCCCATAACACTGATGCCATGATGTTGCCTTTGGACTGCCCTCCTTTTCCTTTGACTGGACCACTGCCGTCTCTTGGTAGCCATCGCTTTGATGACGCTTTGTCTTCAGGATCATATTGGCAAAGCCATGTTCCAAATTCCGGTTACAATTTGTCAAAGAGGTGCCTCAGGATCGTGATCCCTCCTGTTGAAAATTTCCACTGATAGCTCTCGTCGTCACTGCAGCTGATCTGGGCACAATGCTTTTCACAGCCACTGCAGGATTCATCTTCCACATCTTCTCATCTCTTCTTGAAACAAGCCATACCTCCGTAAAGAGTTGATTTCTTTGGGCTAGTGTCCTTAGAAGCTTTTCTTCAAACATCAATGATTTCTTCATTCTTCCACCCAAGCTTCACCGTCAATTGGATGTTTGCTCTTGCTGCAATTTTAGCGGAATTCAAGTTGCACTGATAGGAGGCCTTTTCAGTGGATGTCTCATCCTTCTTAGTGCCTCCAATGAGATCCAGTTCAGAAAGGTTGTAAGAAGTTAGTACATGTTTATTTTAGTGAAAACGAATTGAAATCCATGCATAGGTTTCTCACCATGTACATTTTCTATGAACTTTCGGAAGACCCCCTGTACTGAATATTGCCCAAATCCTGGGAGAGAAGTGGATGCGGTCCACTTCCTGTCTTCAGTTTGCCCACAGTGGAGGAGTGCACAGAGCAGGGAAAGGCAACCCCAGAGAGAGGCATGCCCTCCAGCATGCAGCAGACTGCTGGCCCAGTCCTGGCTCCATGGGTTGCTGTGTGGGCCCAGCAAGCTGACCAACCTCCCTGAACCTTAATTTAATCCTAGGTAGCCCAATTCCAGTCGCTATCATAGGACTGCTGTGCAGGGACAGTCAATTAACTTAAGAAAAGGAACCTAGCTCCAAGGTTGGCAACCGGGAATTCCAGTTGATTCCATGGGCGGACCCCCTGAGGAATTCCCAAGCTGAAGTCTCGTGGAAGATGAGGTTCAGTGTGACTAGACTGAAGCACCAATCCAATGAAGGGGAAGTCCCACCCACTCTGCCCTGTGCCTGTATAAAGGTGAGGCGGGGCGGCCGCGCCACTCATTGAAGACGCCAGTTGGGAGAGGAGCAGAGCCAGGCCGGTGCTCCCGAAGGCAGCAAGATGTTGCGAGCCACAGCTCCCTGCTGGTTCCCACCTGCATACCCAGAAGCTAAGAAGGTGGCCGAGGAGGCGGCCCACGAGGCAAGCCGCCATTTGGGAGAGGAGCAGAGCCAGGTCAGTGTTCCCGAAGGCAGCAAGATGTTGCGAGCCACAGCTCCCTGCTGGTTCCCACCTGCATACCCAGAAGCCAAGAAGGTGGCCGAGGAGGCGGCCCTCGAGGCTCCAGAATTCCCACTGCCCTCTCATCAGCCTGCCCAGAGCTTCGGGCTCTGCGTGCCCCAGATGCACAACCAGGCCTCAGCACTCGTGGACATCCGGGCGGAGCCCCAGAATAGGGGTCCGGCGGTGCCCCCAGCGTGGCCCAAGCTGGTGACGGAGGCGTGGTACTTCCCCGCGCAGAGGGGGTCGGCCTGCTGCTTGCCAGCCGCCCCAAGGCTGACAGAGAGGCCCTGTGGAGTCCGCATCTCAGCCCCCAGGGAGAGGAAGAGGATCGCCCACTTTCCCAGCCCCTGCTTGGTCGCAGGTCGCACCGATGCCAAGAGAACCCGGGTGGCCGGCAGCAGCCAACGCTCCAATGGCTCCAGGGTCGGCACACAGCCACGAAGACTGGTCGCAACAGACGGGGGAGGGCATGCAAGACCTCCACCACACTCAGCTCTAAGCGAATCGTCCGTCGTCCATCCTTACCGACTTGGAAGAAACCCATTATCCTCCGAAGGTCTCGCTGCCAAGTCCCCACCGTCATCCGCCGAGGCTATCTCCAACTGTTCACCGAAGAGTGTCTCAAGTTCTGCGCCTCCAAGCAGGAGGCCGAGGAGAAGGCGCTGAACGAGGAGAAGGTGGCCTACGACTGCAGCCCCAACAAGAACATGTACCTGAATGTGGTCCTGAACACCCTCAAGAGACTGAAGGGCCTGACGCCCAGCTCCATGCCGGGCCTCAGCTGGGCCGCCCTGTACAGCCGCCTCCAGGAGTTCCTGCTCACCCAGGACCAGCTCAAGGAGAACGGCTACCCCTTCCCGCACCCCGAGCGGCCCGGAGGCGCCGTCCTCTTCACTGGCCAGGGGAAGGGGCCCGGCGACCCCTCCTGCAGGGTCTGCTGCCGTTGTGGCACCGACTACCTGGTGTCCTCCTCGGGCCGCTGTCTACGCGACCAGTTGTGTTATTATCACTGGGGGCGGGTCCGCTCCAGCCAAGTGGCTGCAGGCCGGGTTAGCCAGTACACCTGCTGTGCAGCTGCTCCTGGCTCAGTGGGCTGCCAGGTGGCAAAGCAGCACGTGCGGGACGGCCGCAAGGAGAGCCTCCATGGCTTCGTGAAGACCTTCAAGAAAGAGTTTTCCACAGACGCTTATCCAGGAATCTACGCCTTGGACTGTGAGATGTGCTACACCACGCATGGCCTGGAGCTGACCCGCGTCACCGTGGTGGACGCCGACATGCAAGTGGTGTACGACACCTTCGTCAAGCCCGACAACGAGATCGTGGACTACAACACCAGGTTTTCCGGAGTGACCGAGGCCGACGTCGCCAAGACGAGCGTCACGTTGCCCGAAGTCCAAGCCATCCTTCTGAGCTTTTTCAGCGCCCAAACCATCCTCATCGGGCACAGCCTGGAGAGCGATCTGCTGGCCCTCAAGCTGATCCACAGCACCGTGGTGGACACGGCCGTGCTCTTCCCGCACTACCTGGGTTTCCCCTACAAGCGTTCCCTCAGGAATCTCGCGGCCGACTACCTGGGACAGATCATCCAGGACAGCCAGGACGGCCACAACTCCAGCGAGGACGCAAACGCCTGCCTGCAGCTGGCGATGTGGAAGGTTCGACAGCGCGCCCAGATCCAGCCACGCCACCGGTCCGCCTCTCCCGCCGCCCTGGCCTGTCCTGAGCCCCAGGCTTCTTCCCAAACTGCCATCGATCCCGAGAGCTAGCCCTGTCCACCTCGCCGCAAAGTGAAAGAAACTGGAGCAGCCGGCGGCAGGAGAGGGCAAAAAGCCAAGACTAACCCCGACCCCGGACTCCCAGTCCCCCGGAGTCCCTGCCGCGGGCCGTCGTCCCTGTCCCCATCCCTCTGCCCCTCCCAGACCTCTGTCCTTCCACCAATGGGCTCCCCGAGGCCCCAGCCGCCACTCCCAGTCCCCGGAGACCCTGCCGCCGCCCCTGGCGCCTGTGCCCATCCCTCTGCCCCTCCCAGACCTCTGGCCTTCCACCACTAGCCTCCCCCAGCCCACCTGGACTTCCCCGGCCTCTGACAACAAGGCCAGCCCCCAGGCCCACCAGCCTCCTGATCGTCTTCGTTCTTGGGCCTCTTCCCCTTCTGTGGGGATGTCTGAACCTCCCCTCCCCCACCCGATTTCTCCCCCGCCCCCGGGGCAGGCGCAGAATAAATGTCTGTATGATGTTAAAAATTAAAAATATAAAAAAGCTAAAAACAACTGAAAGTCCTTTGCTTTTGAATGTGCGCTTACCTGATTTTCTCTAGAGGCACCACTGTGAGGTGGCTCAAGCGCTTAGGCTCTGGAGTTAGACATCTGGGTTCCCATTCCAATTCCACCACTTACTAGCTTTGTCATATTGGACGCATAACTTTTTTGCGCTTCTACTTCTTGATCTTTCAAGTGTCATCAGAAGATAATTAGACACCCACACAATAGCAATGGGAGATTTTAACACCCCACCGTCAACATGAAACAGATCAACGAGACAGAAAGTTGAAAAGGATATCCAGGAACTGAACTTAGCTCTGCACCAAGCAGAACGAATGGACATCTACATTAACTCTCCACCCCAAATCAACAGAATATACATTCTTCTCAGCACCACATCACACTTATTCCAAAACTGACCACATAGTTGGAAGGAAAGCACTCCTCCGCAAATGCAAAAGAACAGAAATTACAACCAACTGTCTCTCAGACCACAGGGCAGTCAAACTGGACCTCAGGATGAAGAAACTCACTCAAAACCGCTCAACTACACGGAAACGGAGCAATCTGCTCCTGAGTGACTACTGGGTACATAGCGAAATGAAGACAGAATAAAGATGTTCTTTGAAACCAATGAGAACAAAGACACAACATACCAGAATCTCTGGGATACACTGAAAGCAGTGTGTAGAGGGAAACATAGCATTAAATGCCCACAAGAGAAAGCAGGAAAGATCTAAAATGGACACCCTCACTTCCCAATTCAAAGAACCAGGGAAGCAAGAGCAAACACAATGTCTGAATCAGTCAGTCAACTTCCAACAGGGCTCCAAGAGAGAATGAACCACCATGCCTCTTTAAATCCACGTTTCTATTTGGAATCTTCAATGAGAGGTGAGACACTAAGCAGCTAGTTTTGGTGGAATGGCTGATTTTGTCAATGTTTTCGGTGTGTGAGTGTGTGTGTGTGTGTATGTATAGATAACTAAATTAAACTGATGATTTGGATGCTTACATTTCCATTCATTTAATTTGTGTATGTGAGCCCACGCACACATATATACACACACACTAACACTTCCAGAACACTGACTTGGTGAAGAACTGGATTTCCAGTGTGTCAGACAAATTTCAGAAAGCGCTGAAGAAGGGCATTTCTGATGGATTTCACCGTTCCTGGAATTTTACTTTCCTTTATAACTTAGAGTTCTTCTCTGGAGATTTAATAGATAAAAGTCTTTTGCAGTGTACGTTATTTCATTGTATTTTTATAATTTATTTAAATTGTCATTTTAAATTGACAAATAAAAATGATATATATTTATGGTGTACAACATGACGTTTCATATATGTATACATTGTGGAATGACACAAAAATCAAGCTAATTAACACATTCGTTTCCTCACATACTGATTTTATGGTGATGAGAACATGTTTCAAATCTACTCTGATAGCACATTTCAAGTATACAGTACATAGTTACCCACTGTCGTGGCCGTGCTGTTCAACATGTCTCTAGAACTATTCGTATCTGAAATTTTGTATCATTAGACTAACATCTCCCAATCCCTCCCCGGCCCCTGCCTCGGGTAAGCAGCGTTCTGCTCTCTACGACTCTGAGTTCCACTTTTTTACATTGCACATAGAAGTGAGATCGTGCAGGATTTGTATTTCTGTGTTTGCTTTTTAAAACTTTATGATGTATTGATGTATTTTTTCAGACAGTGTCGGAGTCTGTCACCAAGGCTGGAGTACAGTGACACAAAGACGGCTCACCACGGCCTCCACCTCCCGGGGTCAAGAGATCCTCCCACTTCAGCCTCCTGAGTAGCTAGGACTACAGGCGTCCAACACCACACCTGGCTAATTTTTGTATTTTTGGTAGAGATGGTTGATCTCCAACTCCTGGGCTCAACTCTTCCTCCTCCCTTCTCCTCCCAAAGTCCTGGGATTACAGGCCTGAGCCACTGTGTCTGGCCTTTGCTTTATTTCACACAGTAGAACATCCTCTAGGCTCATTCATGTTGCTAATGATAAGATTTCTTTCTTTTTCAAGGCTGAATAGGATTCTATTGGATATATGTACCTACATCTATATAGATAGATATATGTACATTTATTATTATTTTTTGGGGGGGGATATGGTTTCGCTCGTGTTCCCCAGGCTGGAGTGCAGTGGCATGATTTCGGCTCACTACAACCTCTGCCTCCCAGGCTGAAGTGATTCTCCTGCCTCAGCTGAGATTAAAGGCATGTCCCATCATGTGCGGCCAATTTTGTGTTTCTAGGAGAGATGGGTTTTCACCATGTTGGCCAGGCTGGTCTCGAACTCCAACAATTCTACTTCAACTATTGATTGGATACAAATATTTATGTGTGAGAAACAAGATTTTCAAGAGTGAAAGATTTAAAAACGACTTAATTGTACATCAGTAAGAGGCTGGCTAACTAAATCAGAGTACGTTCATCCTTACAGAAGAATACTATGCAGCTAGAACAAAACCAAATGGAGGAAACTCTTCCAAATGGTAACTTGGAATGATGTTCAAGACTTATTGTAAAATAAGTTTACAGTAAGGTGTAAGGTACCTTATGGCAAAATTCTCTCAGAAATGTGTGTGTGGATTTCAAGTCATCCCAGTCCTAGAACATTGTGCTCTTTAGAGATGCCATACCTGTCTTTCCCTTTGTAATATCAAAGCAGTAATATCTTCTCTGGAGGCTTGTTGGGTGAATTGAATGGAAGAAAGTGAAGGAGGTACCAGAACCATTGCTGTTTCCCCTCCATAGCCCTGCCACCCACTAAAGAAAGTTGGATGAGATTACTTAATGATTTCCCATTAAGTTGTATTTCCAAATATCATGATTACCATTTCAATGTAGTTGGTATGGAGCTTCGTGAGTGTGTGCTTCGTTTATTGTGCATCACGTTCAGCTCCTTGTTATTTGCCTCCTAGTTATCATAGTAAAACTCTACTCCTCTACTCCGAGGAGCCCCTACCATCGGTATCGTCACTTTCCGGCCCAGCACTCTTCATGCTCTTTCGTTTAAAGCATTCTACATTGTGTAAATGAATCTTGGAAGGCAAAAGCTACTGAATTTTGCGAATTTGTGGAGGCCTTCCCACCGATCAGCCAGGTGGAGTTCCACACACCCGATGACTGCACAACTCCTCTAAGGCAGCAATATGCTGCAAACCCAGACGGCCACTCTTCTCACCCCTCGTCCCTTTGCTGTTCTGGATAATGAGGTCAATAGTCACCTAGGCAACTGCAAAACTAACTGAAATGGAGAAAGGCCTTCCGGCTGGTGACTAGCCGAGGTCCACCTGGCCCCAATAAGCTGCTGAACAAGAAGGGCTGCCAGAAATTTCCCCCTAGGGAATTTGGTGGAGACGAAGACCTGCTCACTGGACAACGGTTCCTCCCAGGATACCCCCAAGCTGAAGAAGCGGGCTCTGAGCCACCCCCTTTCACCCTCCTTTTCCCCACCCTGCCCTGGTGATGGTGCGCGTCAGGATGTGGACTACTGAGCCCTAAAGAAATAAGTCCTTCCACTTTGACCCCACGGAGGATTGCCTGTGCGGATCTTCAACGAGTCTACCAGTGTCAAGACACGGGAGAAGTTCTGTCTGGCACAGCAGCTCCTTCAAGGAAGACAAGAGTGAGGAGAAAGGAAACTCAAGTCTGACCATTCTGTCCTGGGAGACAAGAGGAGGATCTCATCTCTCATCTTTCCAAGCAAGGCAACGAGACTTTCTCTCATCTTTCCAAGCAAGGCAAGGAGACTTTTTCTCATGAGGAAACAAAAAGAAGTTGGAAGGAACGAAACCAGCCTGGAAGGTGAATTCCTAAGGATTGCCCATTGAAACTGACAAAATGGCGCTTGTTTGATGAGAGAAATGAGCAGAGTATTGATGTGGTCAAAAAGGACTCGAGTGAGACTTTCCCAGCATGTTTCTACCAAAGCTTTGTCTAAGTTTCGCAAAACACTCTCCTAATAAGCAGATGTTTGGCTCTTCAGAAAGTCAACAAGCAACAGGCCTTGAGCGTCCCATAACACTGATGCCATCATGATGTTGCCTTTGGACAGGCCTCCTTTTCCTTTGACTGGACCACTGCCATCTCTTGGTAGCCATCGCTTTGATGACGCTTTGTCTTCAGGATCATATTGGCAAAGCCATGTTCCAAATTCCGTTTACAATTTGTCAAAGAGATGCCTCAGGATCGTGATCCCTTCCGTTGAAAATTTCCACTGATAGCTCTCGTCGTCACTGCAGCTGATCTGGGCACAATGGTTTTCACAGCCACTGCAGGATTCATCTTCCACATCTTCTCATCTCTTCTTGAAACAAGCCATACATCCGTAAAGAGTTGATTTCTTTGGGCTAGTGTCCTTAGAAGCTTTTCTTCAAACATCATTGATTTCTTCATTCTTCCACCCAAGCTTCACCGTCAATTGGACGTTTGCTCTTGCTGCAATTTTAGCGGAATTCATGTTGCACTGATAGGAGGCCTTTTCAGTGGATGTCTCATCCTTCTTGGTGCCTCCAATAAGATCCAGTTCAGAAAGGTTGTAAGAAGTTAGTACATGTTTATTTTAGTGAAAACGAATTGAAATGCATGCATAGGTTTCTCACCATGTACATTTTCTATGAACTTTCGGAAGACCCCCTGTACTGAATATTGCCCAAATCCTGGGAGAGAAGTGGATGCGGTCCACTTCCTGTCTTCAGTTTGCCCACAGTGGAGGAGTGCACAGAGCAGGGAAAGGCAACCCCAGAGAGAGGCATGCCCTCCAGCATGCAGCAGACTGCTGGCCCAGTCCTGGCTCCATGGGTTGCTGTGTGGGCCCAGCAAGCTGACCAACCTACCTGAACCTTAATTTAATCCTAGGTAGCCCAATTCCAGTTGCTATTATAGGACTGCTGTGCAGGGACAGTCAACTAACTTAAGAAAAGTAACCTAGCACCAAGGTTGGCAACCGGGAATTCCAGTTGATTCCGTTGGCGGACCCCCTGAGGAATTCCCAAGCTGAAGTCTCGTGGAAGATGAGGTTCAGTGTGACTAGACTGAAGCACCAATCCAATGAAGGGGAAGTCCCACCCACTCTGCCCTGTGACTATATAAAAGTGACGCCTGGCGGCCGCGCCAGTCATTGAAGCCCCCAGTCGGGAGAGGAGCAGAGCCAGGCCGGTGCTCCCGAAGGCAGCATGATGTTGCGAGCCACAGCTCCCTGCTGGTTCCCACCTGCATACCCAGAAGCTAAGAAGGTGGCCGAGGAGGCGGCCCTCGAGGCAAGCCGGCAGTTGGGAGAGGAGCAGAGCCAGGCCGGTGCTCCCGAAGGCAGCAAGATGTTGTGAGCCACAGCTCCCTGCTGGTTCCCACCTGCATACCCAGAAGCCAAGAAGGTGGCCGAGGAGGCGGCCCTCGAGGCTCCAGAACTCCCACTGCCCTCTCATCAGCCTGCCCAGAGCTTCGGGCTCTGCGTGCCCCAGATGCCAAACCAGGCCTCAGCACTCGTGGACATCTGGGCGGAGCCCCAGAATAGGGGTCCGGCGGTGCCCCCAGCGTGACCCAAGATGGTGATGGAGGCGTGGTACTTCCCCGTGCAGAGGGGATCGGCCTGCTGCTTGCCAGCCGCCCCAAGGCTGACAGAGAGGCCCTCTGGAGTCTGCATCTCAGCCCCCAGGGAGAGGAAGAGGATCGCCCACCTTCCTAGCCCCTGCTTGGTCGCAGGTCGCACCGATGCCAAGAGAACCCGGGTGGCCGGCAGCAGCCAACGCTCCAGTGACTCCACGGTCGGCACACAGCCATGGAAGACTGGGCGCAACAGGTCGTGGATGGCATGCAAGACCTCCACCACACTCAGCTCTAAGCGAATCGTCCGTCGTCCATCCTTACTGACTTGGAAGAAACCCATTATCTTCCGAAGGTCTCGCTGCCATGTCCCCACCGTCATCCGCCGAGGCTACCTCCAACTGTTCACCAAAGAGTGTCTCAAGTTCTGCGCCTCCAAGCAGGAGGCAGAGGAGAAGGCGCTGAACGAGGAGAAGGTGGCCTACGACTGCAGCCCCAACAAGAACATGTACCTGAATGTGGTCCTGAACACCCTCAAGAGACTGAAGGGCCTGACCCCCAGCTCCATGCCGGGCCTCAGATGGGCCTCCCTGTACAGCCGCCTCCAGGATTTCCTGCTCACCCAGGACCAGCTCAAGGAGAACGGCTACCCCTTCCCGCACCCCGAGCGGCCCGGGGGCGCCATCCTCTTCACTGGCCAGGGGAAGGGGCCCGGCGACTCTTCCTGCAGGGTCTGCTGCCTTTGTGACACCGAGTACCTGGTGTCCTCCTCGGGCCGATGACTACGCGACCACTTGTGTTATTATCACTGGGGGCGGTTCCGCTCCAGCCAAGTGGCTGGAGGCCGGGTTAGCCAGTGCAACTGCTGTGCAGCTGCTCCTGGCTCTGTGGGCTGCCAGGTGGCAAAGCAGCACGTGCGGGACAGCCGCAAGGAGAGCCTCCATGGCTTCGTGAAGACCTTCAAGAAAGAGTTTTCCAGAGACGCTTATCCAGGAATCTACGCCTTGGACTGTGTGATGTGCTACACCACGCATGGCCTGGCGCTGACCCGCGTCACCGTGGTGGACGCCAACATCCAAGTGGTGTACGACACCTTCGTCAAGCCCGACAACGAGATCGTGGACCACACCACCAGGTTTTCTGGAGTGACCGAGGCCGACGTCGCCAAGACGAGCGTCACGTTGCCCGAAGTCCAAGCTATCCTGCTGAGCTTTTTCAGCGCCCAAACCATCCTCATCGGGCACAGCCTGGAGAGCGATCTGCTGGCCCTCAAGCTGATCCACAGCACCGTGGTGGACACGGCCGTGCTCTTCCCGCACTACCTGGGTTTCCCCTACAAGCGCTCCCTCAGGAATCTCGCGGCCGACTACCTGGGACAGATCATCCAGGACAGCCAGGACGGCCACAACTCCAGCGAGGACGCAAACGCCTGCCTGCAGCTGGCGATGTGGAAGGTTCGACAGCGCGCCCAGATCCAGCCACGCCACCGGTCCGCCTCTCCCGCCGCCCTGGCCTGTCCTGAGCCCCAGGCCTCTTCCCAAACTGCCATCGATCCCGAGAGCTAGCCCTGTCCACCTCGCCGCAAAGCGAAAGAAACTGGAGCAGCCGGTGGCAGGAGAGGGCAAAAAGCCAAGACTAACCCCGACCCCGGACTCCCAGTCCCCCAGAGTCCCTGCAGCGGGCCGTCGTCCCTGTTCCCATCCCTCTGCCCCTCCCAGACCTCTGTCCTTCCACCAATGGGCTCCCCGAGCCCCCAGCCCCCACTCCCAGTCCCCGGAGACCCTGCCGCTGCTCCTGGCGCCTGTGCCCATCCCTCTGCCCCTCCCAGACCTCTGTCCTTCCACCACTAGCCTCCACCAGCCCACCTGGACTTCCCTGGCCTCTGACAACAAGGCCAGCCCCCAGGCCCACCAGCCTCCTGATCGTCCTCTTTCTTGGGCCTCTTCCCCTTCTGTGGGGCTGTCTGAACCTCCCCTCCCCCACCCGATTTTTCCCCCGCCCCCGGGGCAGGCGCAGAATAAATGTTTGTATGAATTTAAAATTTAAAAATAAGAAAGAGGTAAAAACAACTGAAAGGCCTTTGCTTCTGAATGTGTGCTTACGTGGTTTTCGCTAGAGGCACCACAGTGAGGTGGGTCAACCACTTAGGCTCTGGAGTTAGACATCTGTGTTCAAATTCAAATTCCACCACTTACTAGCTTTGTCATATTGGACGCATAACTCTTTTGCGCTTCTACTTCTTGATCTTTCAAGTGTCATCAAAAGATAATTAGACTCCCACACAATAGTAATGGGAGATTTTAACACCCCACCGTCAACATGAAACAGATCAACGAGACAGAAAGTTGAAAAGGATATCCAGGAGCTGAACTTAGTTCTGCACCAAGCAGACCGAATAGACATCTACATTAACTCTCCACCCCAAATCAACAGAATATACATTCTTCTCAGCACCACATCACACTTATTCCAAAACTGACCACATACTTGGAAGGAAAGCACTCCTCCGCAAATGCAAAAGAACAGAAATTGCAACAAACGGTCTCTCAGACCTCAGTGCAAACAAACTGGACCTCAGAATGAAAAAACTCACTCAAAACCACTCAGCTACACGGAAACGGAGCAATCTGCTCCTGAATGACTACTGGGTATACAACGAAATGAAGGCAGAGTAAAGATGTTCTTTGAAACCAATGAGAACAAAGACACAACATACCAGAATCTCTGGGACACATTGAAAGCAGTGTGTAGAGGGAAAATTATAGCATTAAATGCCCACAAGAGAAAGCATGAAAGATCTGAAATGGACACCCTAATGTCACAATTAAAAGAACCATGGAAGCAAGAGCAAACACATTCAAAAGCTAGCAGAAGGCAGGAAATAACTGAGATCAGAGCAGAACTGAAGGAGATAGAGACACCAAAAGCCCTTCAAAAATCAATGAATCCAGGAGCTGGTTTTTTGAAAATATCAATGCAGTTGATAGACTGCTAGCAAGACCAATAAAGAAGAAAAGACAGAAGAATCAAATTCATGAAATAAAAAATGATAAATGCGATATCACCACCGATCCCACGTAAATACAAACTACCATCAGACAATACTATAAACACCTCTACGCAGATAAAGTAGAAAATCTAGGAGAAATGGATAAATTCCTAGACACATACACCCTCCCCAGACTAAACCTGGAAGGGTTTGAATCCTTGAATAGACCAACAACAGGCTATGTAATTGAGGCAATAATTAATAGCCTACCAACCGAAAAAAGTCCAGGACCAGGAGGATTCACAGCCGAATTCTAACAGAGGTACAAGGAGAAGCTGGTACCATTCCTTCTGATACTGATCCAATCAATAGAGAAAGAGGGAATTCTCCCTTATTCGTTTTATGAGGCCAGCATTATCCTGACAGCAAAGCTTGACAGAGACACAACAAAAAGAGAATTTTAGACCAATATCCTTGATGAACACTGATGCAAAATCCTCAATAAAATACTGGCAATCCTAATCCAGCAGCATATCAAAAAGCTTATCCAACTTGATCAAGTGGGCTTCATCCCTCAGATGCAAGGCTGGTTCAACATATGCAAATCAATAAATGTAATTCAGCATATAAACAGAACCAAAGACAAAAACCACATGATTATCTCAATAGATGTAGAAAAGGCCTTTGACAAAATTCAACAACCCTTCATTCTAAAAACCTTCAATAAATTAAATATTGATAGGACGCATCTCAAAATAATAAGAGCTATTTATGATAAACCCACAGCCAATCTCATACTGAATGGGCAAAATCTGGAAGCATTCCCTTTGCAAATTGGCACAAGACAGGTATGCCCTCTATCACCACTTCTATTCAACATATTGTTGGAAGTTCTGGCCAGGGCAATTGGGCGGGAGAAAGAAATAAAGGGTATTCAATTAGGGAAAGAGGAAGTCAAATTGTCCCTTTTCACAGATGACGTGATTGAATATTTAGAAAACCCCGTCGTCTCAGCCCAAAATCTCCTTAAGCTGATAAGCAACTTCAGCAAATTGTCAGGATCCAAAATCAATGTGCAAAAATCACAAGCATCCTTATACTCCACTAACAGACAAACAGAGAGCCAAATCGTGAGTGAACCCCCATTCATAATTGCTTCAAATAGAATAAAATACCTAGGAATCCAACTTACAAGTGATGTGAAGGACCTCTTCAAGGAGGACTACAAACCACTGCTCCACGAAATAAAAGAGGACACAAACAAATGGAAGAACGTTCTATGCTGACGGATAGGAAAAATCAATGTCGTAAAAATGGCCATACTGCCCAAGATGATTTATAGATTCAATGCCATCCCCATCAAGCTACCAATGATTTTCTTCACAGAATTGTAAAAATGTACTTTAAAGTTCATATGGAACCAAAAAAGAGCCCGCATTGCCATGACAATCCTAAGCCAAAAGAACAAAGCTGGAGGCATCAAGCTCCCTGACTTCAGACTATGGTACAATGCTACAGTAACCATAACAGCATGCTATTGGTTGCTGTTTTGGTTACTGTAGGCCAATGGAACAGAACAGAGACCTCAGAAATAATACCACATATCTACAACCATCTGATCTTTGACAAACCTGACAAAAACAAGAAATGGGGAAAGGATTCCCTGTTTAATAAACGGTGCTGGGAAAACAGGCTAGACATATGTCGAAAGCTGAAACTGGATCTCTTCCTTACACCTTATACATAAATTAATTCAAGATGGGTGAAAGACTTAAATGTTAGATCTTAAACCATACAAACCCTAGAAGAAAACCTAGGCAATACCATTCAGGACATAGGCATGGGCAAGGACTTTATGTCTAAAACACCAAAAGCAATGGCAACAAATGCCAAAATTGACAAATGGCATCTAATTAAACTAAAGAGTTTCTGCACAGCTAAATAAACTACGATCAGAATGAACAGGCAACCTACAGAACGGGAGAAAATTTTGGCAATCTACTCATCTGACAAAGGGCTAATATCCGGAATCTACTAAGAACACAAACAAATTTACAAGAAAAAAACAAACAACCCCATCAACAAGTGGGAGAAGTATATGAAGAGACACTTCTCAAAAGAAGATATTTATCCAGCCAGGAGACACATGAAAAAACACTCATCATCACTGACCATCATAGAAATGCAAATCGAAACCACAATGAGATACCATCTCACACCAGTTAGAATGGCGATCATTAAAAAATCAGGAAACAACAGTTGCTGGAGAGGATGTGGAGAAATAGGAACACTTTTACACTGTTGGTGGGACTGTAAACTAGTTCAACCATTGTGGAAGAGTGTGGTGAATCCTCAAGGATCTAGAACTAGAAATACCATTTGACCCAGCCATCCCATTACTGGGTACATACCCAAAGCATTATAAATCATGCTACTAGAAGGACACATGCACACGTATGTTTATTGAGGCACTACTCACAATATCAAAGACTCGGAACCAACCCAAATGTCCAACAAGGATAGACTGGATTAAGAAAATGTGGCACATATACACCATGGAATACTTGACAGCTATAAAAAAGGATGCGTTCATGTCCTTTGTAGGGGCACGGATGAAACTGGAAACCATCATTCTCAGCAAAGTATCACAAGGACAAAAAAACCAATCACCACATGTTCTCACTCATAGGTGGGAATTGAACAATGATAACACATGGACACAGAAAGGGGAACATCACACACCGGGGCCTGTCGTGGGTGGGGGGACAGGGCCGGATAGCATTAGCAGATATACCTAATGCTAAATGATGAGTTAATGGTTACAGCACACCAACATGGCACATGTGTACATATGTAAGAACCCTGCACGTTGTGCACATGTACCCTAAAACTTAAAGTTTAATAATAATAAAATTTTTTAAAAAATCCTAAACTAGACTAAGAAAAAAAAAAGACTCAAATAAATGAAATTGGAAATGAAAAAGGAGACATTACAATGGATATCACAGAAATTAAAAAACATCATAAGGGACTATTGTGAACAATTACTTGCCAACCAAGGAGTTACATAACTGAGAAGAAATGGATAAATTCCTAGAAACATACAACCCACTGCAAATGCATCAAAAGGAAATAGGCTAAACAGACCAATAACAAGTAAGGAGATTGAATTAATAATCAAAAACCTTCCAACAGGCTGGTGCGGTGACTCACACCTGCAATCTCAGCACTTCGGGAGGCCAGGCTGGAGAGTAGCTTAAGCCCAGGAGTTTGAGACCTGCCAGGGCAACATAATAAGACCCCTATGTCTTCAAAAACATTAAAAATTAGCTGGGTGTGGTGGTGCATGACTGTAGTCCCAGCAACTCAGGAAGCTGAGGTAGGAGGATTTGAGCCCAGGAGGTCCAGGCTACAATGAGCTGTGATTCTGCCACTGCACTCTAGCCTGGGTGACAGAGAGAGTCTCAGGCTTAAAACAAAAACGAAAACAAAAATCCTTCCAACAAAAGCCTCAAACTAAATGGCTTCATAGGTGAACTCTGCCATATATTTAAAGAAGAGCTGATACCAATCCTTAAACTTCCATGAAGTGGAAGAAGGAACAATCCCAAACTCATTTAAAAAACCGGCATCACTCTGATTCTAAAGCCAGACAAAAACAACACAAGACTGTACTAGCAAACCAAATTAAATAGCATATTAAAAAGGTCATGCAGCAGGATCAAGTGGAGTTTATCCCTGGGATGCAATGGTGGTTCAATTTATGAGAATCAACCAATGTAATACACCACAGTAGTAGAATGAAAGACAAAGGCAATGTGATCATCTCAATGGATGCAGAAAAAGCATTTGACAAAATGCATTATTTTTTCACGATAAAAAGTTTTAACAAAATAGGTATGGAGGAAGCTGACCTCAACACAATAAAGGCCATAGATGAAAAACCCACAGCTAGCGTCATAATCATTAGGGAAATAAAGTCCATATATGAAAAACCCACGTAATCATCAACAGAGAAATAATACAAAAATTTTCTTGTAAAATCTGGAACAAGGCATGGATGCCCACTCTTACCACTGCTATGCAACATATTACTGGAAGTCAAGAGCAATCCGGCAAGAAAAAAAAAGAAAAGGCATCCAAATCTAAAGGGAAGAGGTAAAACTATCTGTTTTCAAATGACATTATCTTTTATGTAGAAAACCTTAAAGATTTCACAAAAAAGCTATTCAAACAAATAAATGAACTCAGTAAAGTTGTAGGATACAAAATAAACATACAAAATTCAATGGGATTTCTATGCACCAACAACAAACTATCCAAAAAGGAAATTAAGAAAACAAGATCATTTACATTAGCAACAACCAAAAAATAAAATACTTCGGAATTAACTTAAGCAAAGAGGTGAGAGACCTGAACACTGAAAATTATAAAACATTAATGAAGAAAATTTAAAATGACATGAATAAATAAAAAACACCTCATGTTCATGGATTGGGAGAACTAATATTGTCAAAATGTTCATATTACCTAAGGTGACCTACAGATTCAATATAATCGCTATCAAAATTCTGATGATGTTTTCAGAAACAGGAAACAAAAATTCTAAAGTTCATATGGAACCACAAAAAGTCTTACATTTATCTAAACATAATTTTTTAATTTTAATAGCTTTAGGGGTAGGAGTGGGTTTTGTTTACATGGACAAATTGTGCACTAAAATCCCGCTTCACCCAAGTCATGTACATTGTACCTAAAAGGTAGTTTTTCATCCCTCACCGCCTTCCCCACTTCCCCGCTCCTGGGTTTCCAATGTCCATTATACCACCCTATATGCCTTTGTGTACCCATACCTTAGCCCCCACTCATAAATGGGAACATGTGGTATTTGGTTTTCAATTCCTGAGTTACTTCACTTAGAATAATGGTCTCCATCTAATTCCATGTAAGTTGCTGCAAAAGACATTATTCTGTTCTTTTTTATGGTTGAGTAGCATTCCATGATGTAGAGATATATATTATGCATATATATATAATTGATATAATGACATCTTTTCATTTGGGTAAGTACCCAGTAGTGGGATTGCTGGATCAAATGGAAGATTTACTTTTAGTTCTTTAAGAAATCTCCATATTATTTTCCATAGAGATTTTACTCATTTACATTCCCACCAACACTGTATGAGTGTTCCCTTTTCACCACATTTGTGCTAACATCTATTGCTCTTTAACTTTTTAATAATGGCTATCCTGGCTAGGGTGGTGGTATCTCATTGTGGTTTTAATTTGTATTTCCCTGATGATTAGTGATGTTGAGCACTTTTTCATCTGTTTCTTAGCCATTTGCATATCTTCTTTTGAGAAATGTCCATTCATGTCATCTGCCCACTTTTTAATGGGATTATTGTTTTTTTCTTGGTGATTTAAGTTCCTTGTAGATTCTGGATATTAGTCCTTTGTTGAATGCATAAGTTGCAAATATTTTCTCCCATTCTCTAGGTTGTCTATTTACTCTGATAATTATTGCTTTTGCTGTGCAGAAGCTTTTTAGTTTAATTTGGTCCCATTTATTAGTATTTATTTATTTATTTATTTATTTTTGAGACGGAGTCTCACTCTGTCGCCAGGCTGGAGTGCAATGGTGTGATCTCGGCTCACTGCAACCTCCGACTCCCTGGTTCAAGCACTTCTACCTCAGCCTCTGGAGTAGCTGGAATTACAGGCAAAAACCACCATGCCCATCTAATTTTTGTATTTTTAATAGAGATGGGGTTTCACTGTGTTGGCCAGAATGTTCTCAAAGTCCTGACCTCATGATCCGCCCATCTCAGCCTCCCAAAGTTCTGGGATTACAGGCATGAGCCACTGAGCCCAGCCTAGTATTTATTTTTGTTTCTGTTGCATTTGCTTTTGGGGGCCTTAGTAGATTCTTTGCCTAGGCCAATGTCCAGAACAGATTTTTTTAGGTTTTCTTCTAGAATTTTTATGGTTTCAGATCTTAGATGTAAGTCTTTAATTCATCTTGAGTTAATTATTGTATATTATGAGAGACAGGAATAATAGGGTGTCATTTTCCCAATTTATGTTTTTGTATGCTTTGTCAAATATCAGTTGGTTTTCAGTATTTTGCTTCATTTCTGAGTTCTCTATTATGTTCTATTGGACTATGTATCTACTTTTATACCAGTCCTATGCTGCTTTGGTTACTATAACCTTGTAGTATAATTTGAAGTCAGGTAATGTGATGGCTCCAGACTTCTCCTTTTTGCTTAGGACTGCTTGGGCTACTCAGGCTCTTTTTTGATTCCGTATGAATTTTAGGTTTTTTTTTCTAATTGTGTGAAAAATGATATTGGTATTTTTATAGAAATTACACTGACTCTTTAGATTGCTTTGAGTACTATGGTCATTTTCATGATATTGATTCTTCCAATCCATGAGTATGGGAAGTGTTTCCATTTGTTTGTGTCATATATGATTTCCCTCAGCAGTGTTTTATAGTCCTCCTTGTAGAGCTCTTTCACCTTATTGGTTAAGTATATTCCTAGGGGTTTTTTTGTTTTTTGTTTTTTGTTTTTCTTTTTTGTTTTTTTGTTTGTTTGTTTTGGTAGTTAGTGTAAAAGGGGTTAGTTTTTTATTTGATTCTCAGCTTAGTTTTTGTTTGTGTACAGCAGTGCTGCTGATACACGTACATTGATTTTGTAACCTAAGACTTTACTGAATTCATGTATCAGATCTTGGAGTCTTTCGAAGGAATCATTAGTGTTTTCTAGGTATAAGATCATATCATCAGCAAACAGAGATAGTTTCACTACCTCTTTTCCAACTTGGAGGTATTTTTTCCTCTTGCCCGATTGCTCTGACTAGGACTTCCTTAAACATAAAATTTGGAACTGTAAAATTCCTTGAAGAAAACATAGGGAAAATCCTTCTTGACACTTGTCTTGGCAATAATTTTCTGAGTATGAAAAGCATAGGTAACAAAATTAAAAACAGACAAGTGGAATTGCATCAAACTAAAAAACTTCTGCACAGTAAAGAAAATAACAGCAACCTATAGAATTAGGAAAATATTTGCAAATAATATGTGGAAAATGTATTATTATCCAAAACATATAAGCATCTCATTTAGCTCAATACCCCAAACACAAATATCCTGACTAAAAAATGAACAAAGAACCTAAATAGACACTTTTCAAAAGAAGAAATTCAAGTGACCAACAGGCATATGAAGATGTTCTCAACATCATTAATTATTAGGAAATGAAAAATCAAAATCACAATGAGATATTTACCTCACACCTGCTAGTATGACTATTATAAAAAAGACTAAAGATTACAAGTGTAGGCAAGGATGTGGAGAAAAGAGAACCCGTTACAC
Organism: Pongo pygmaeus; assembly: GCF_028885625.2. NCBI lineage: Eukaryota > Metazoa > Chordata > Mammalia > Primates > Hominidae > Pongo > Pongo pygmaeus. The sequence goes on from NC_072380.2 coordinate 55,948,814, forward strand.
TGTTGGTGGGAATATAAACTAGTGCAGCCACTATGGAAAACAGTATAAAGCTTCCTCAAACATTCAAAATAGAAATACTGTATGATCCAGCAATCCCACTTCTGGGTATATATCCAATGAAATTGAAAACAGGATCATGGAGGGATGCCTGAATTCCCATGTTTATTCCAGCATTATTCACAATAACTAAGTTATGGAAAAAACTAAAATGTCCTTCAATGGATGAATAGATAAGAAAATGTGATACACTCACACAAACAATGGAATATTATTCAGCCTTTAAAAAAAAAAAAAAGAAAGTCCTGCTATTTGCGACAACACGAATGAAGCTAGAGGACATTATGCCAAGCGAAATAAACATGACACAGAAAGAGAAATACTGCATGGTTCTCACTTATACGTGGAATTTAAAATAGTCAAACGTGGATGCAGAGAGAGGCCAAGGGAAGAAAGAAATGGGGTGATGTTGGTCAAAGGGCACAAAACGGGTACCTATATAAAGGTGACATCTTAATTGGCTGGGAAGAGATGATCATTTCACAATGTATATGTATATCAAAATGTCAAGTTGTGCACCTTAAATATATACAATTTTGTGTCAATAAAATTAGATCATCACTAAGTAGAGAATTTAAAAGACAAAAAACTCTTTAAATACAAAAGTTTTTTTTATTTTAAAGATATTATTATACTTCATCTCCTAAAAATGGATAAGTCAGATAGAGCTATGATTCAAGTCTAAAGGCAACATTTGCCTTTTGAATTCTGGGCAGTGTGTGTTCCTTTTGTTCTCAGGATGTATTTGAACCCTAAGGCTTTTTCTGTACATGTCCACTAAATTGGCCAGTCTTTATAAATGATTGTGAATCATCTCAAGGTTCAACAGGTGGGAATGGTTAAGAATAGTATAGATTCAAGGAATGAACAATTCATTAAACACAATCCTTATGATAAAATTTATTTAGTAAAATGAAAATTGCTTACAAAAAATAAAAGTAACATGCTCAACATGCTACCTAGAATTTAGTAAGCATTCAGTAATTATTAACTTACAAAATAGAAATGTAAAGTAGATAAAATTCTGTTTAGGTTAATCAACACCTAATTAAATGAAAATTTCATGAAAGCAGTAACCAGGACTGTTTTGTTCATAACTATGTATTCAATACCTAGCCCAGTGCTTGACAGCAAGTAGGCATATATTAAATATTGTTGGAGGAAGGCAGGCAGGTAAGAAGAAGGAATGCAGGAAGAAAGGGAAGAAGGGAGAAAGGGAATTTCTAACAAACAGAAAGTGAATTGTCTGAAGAAATATCCTCTCTCACACCAAGGAAAAGGAATGGCTTCTGTTTAAGACTGTCTGATAAAAGATGGAAATGTATTGAAGACTTTTGAGATTATACAGAACTGAATAGGGATTGGAGAATGATTTGTATGTATGTATGATGTACCTAAAATATGACATATACGTATAGAGTCTATTCCAGTGTGTGAGTACCTCCAAAATATGCCTCCACCACTAGCATCCTAGTCCAAGCTGTAGACATCCCTCATCTGGACCACTGCCATCTGTTCTGCGTGTAACTAGAATGTGCTAAACTCCTCCCAGCCTCAGGGCCTTTCAGCTTGCTGCATTCTCTATCTAGACTGATCCTGCCCTAAGCTCTGCACCTGCAGGTTCTTTCCCAACATTAAGTCTTCAGCTTAAAAGTCACTAGCACAGATTGGCTTTTTCTTACTATCCTATCTAAATACATTCCCCCTCTTAATTTTTGAGAGTTGGTATTTATGTTCTTCCTTCCACTTATCAAAATCTATACTTTTTCCTTTGTCTGTTTCCTTGAATGAATTAATCAATTTGTTTCTGGTCTGCCTGTCCAAAAGTTATTCTGAACAAGGAAATAATTTATTGAGGAAAAATGCTATACTGCTCTTTTCTTCATTCAAAAACTTAAACTTTGTAGCAGGGCCTTTGAATTGAAATCAACCAGATATTTTCAAAACAGCATACCATAGAGCACCTGTTGGGCACTCATTCACTATTTACAGAAAAATAAAATCACCATGAAAGTTGCAGAGAAGTCCTTTGCCTAACATGAGTAAATACGGTAATTTCCATCCCTTACTCCTTCCATTCTTTGGTAGGCATCTCCTAGCATGGCATGCATACTGAAATCTCAATTCAGGAATGAAAATCTGAAACCAAGCTATCTACTTATGTGTACTCTGGCGTTGTCTCATTTAAAATAATCCAAGAATGAAAATATGAGCTAAGATGTGTGCTTTTTTAAACACTGAATGTGTCGATCCTGAGATTCCATTAGACAGGCATTTACTCTCCATGAAGATAAGAGTCCCTGTTGACCTTGAGTTACTCAAATGTCTTAACAATACAACACCCCTCCCCATATATGTATGCGCTCTAAGCAGGTAGAATTCTAGCCAGATTATCTAACGGCAATCAACCTATTATAACACATTAAATAACATAGAGACCAAAAGAGTTTTAGGAAAGCAGTTAAGAGCTGAAGTTCTGAATTAGAGTGACCTGAGTTGGAAGTCTAGCTTTAACATTTACAACTCATGTATCCTTAAGAAAGTTACTCGGCCTGTCTAAGGCCTCAATTTCTGCATCTATAAAATGGGAGTAATAAAATATTAAGTTTTTGTCAGACTAAATATGATCATGCATGTAGAATATTTTTATAATAGTTTTCTCAATTTATATTAGCTGATACTATAACAATAATGTTATAATTATTATTGGCTCTTTGAGCTCAAATGGATCTTGTAAGACATTGAGGCAATCTTCAATGAAGTTTCAGTAATATCTCTCAATTATTTAATAGTGTTCATATAGATTATTCTTGCATATTTCCCATGAAAAACTGCTCACTAAATTACAAAGTAGATTATTCCATTTTCTACAACTCCCAATTATCTGAAAATAATTCGTGAGCAGAAATTTGTCTCCCTGTCTTGTTTGAGTTTGAATTCTACTAAAGTAAATAGAATTGAATTAAACCATCAGCCCCAAGACATCCCCTTAAATCTTTGAAAATAGCTATTTTACTTCCCTTCTCCCCACTCCCACTGCACCATCCAGATCTTCCTATTCCAAGCTAAACACCCCCAGTCTTCACATGACACAGTTTCACTCTTCTGGTCTCTCTCTGAAAATGCTCCGGTTTGTCAATATCCTTCCTAACAATAGCCACCCCAAACTGAAAAAGATTCTTCACAATTTGTCAGACAATAGCAGTGACCAGAGTGCAATTACATTCCTTTTCCTGGACACTATATTTTAATGCAGGATAAGAATGTCTTAGCTTTTTTGGCTAACACCTTTGAATCATATTGAGCTTGCTGTCAATTAAAATATCCAAGTCTTTTTCATGTGAATTCCTGTTAATCCAGCTCTCCCTCAATCCCGTATTAATTTCAGCCCATGGTTCCAGTCTGATGATATCTTTTCAAATCCTGATTCTTTCTTTGAGCATACCAACTATCACTTCCAGCTTTGTGTCAACAACAAATGTGGTCATCTTATCCTCTGTCTTCATTTATGTTGTTGATAAGATTATCAAATGGGATCCAGCCATTCTCAGAGCCCTGTGACAACTCTGGGGATGTCCCTCAAGATTGAGATCAGTCCATGAGTTAACATTCCCTGCATTCAGTTATTCAACTCTTTGTGAATATCCGGAATTACATCATCACTCAGTTCCTATTCTTACCCACAAACACACTGCTGTTGGAAGCATGCCATAATGGAACATCGTGGACTTTTCAGCCCTATATAACTTAGTTCAAATTCTTACTTTGTTACTTTTTAGCTGTGTGACATCAGGACAGTTATTTAACCTCTCTGAGCTTCTTTTTCCATATTTAAAGCATAATTTTTAATTAGTAGGCTAGTTCTGTAAAGAACTGTCATATTGATCTCTGAATCTCCAATAGCCAGCACAATTCACGTACATTCTTAGTAAATTTCCAACAGATAATGAATTACTAAACAAGCAAACAATCAATGACTGGATCCAAATTACTTACTTAAATCATGATACATTGTCTGTAGGTTGTTTCTCTAATCTGCTTGTCTAGTTTGCTTATGAAAAAATGTTAATAAATTATGTTAGTCAAGTTATTATTGAGTGATTCATTGCTGGTTCCTAATAATCATCATATCTCTTCATTTTTTATTGGTACATAATTCACATATTATAAAGCATATTCTTTTAAGCTGTACAATTTACTGACTTTTATTCACAGAGTTGTGCAAACATCGCCAGAATCTAATTTCAGAACATGTCATCAGTATGAAAAGAAATTCTATACCCATTATCAGTCACTTTCCATTTCCTTTCTAAACTGTGAGCCTAGACAACCACTAATCTACTTTTTGCTTCTACAGATTTGCCTATTCTGGATATTTTATATAGATGAAATCAGTTACTAGGTGGTCTTCTGCAACTATATTCTCTCACTTAGCATAATCTTTTCAAGGTTCATCAAGGACTTAGAATGTATCAGTACTTCATTCCTTTTTATGGCCAAATAATATTCCACTATATGGATGTACCATGTTTTATTTAACCATTCATCAGTTGATAGACTTTCGAGTTATTTCCACTTTTTGGTTATTATGAATAAAGGTGCTATAATGTTTGCATACAAGCTTTTGTGTGAACATATTTTTCATTTTTCTTGGTTGCATACCTAGTAGTAGAATTGGTGAGTCATATGGTAACTCTATACTGAACCTTTTGAGGAAAGGTTTTTCAAAAGCAGCTGCACCATTTTAAGTCTTATCAGCAATATAAAAGGGTTCAAATTTCCCTACATCCTAGCTACCACTTTTTATTTTTTGATATTTTTATTATAACCATCTTAGTGAATGTGTAATGGTATCTCGTTGTGGTTTTTATGTGCATTTCCCTAATGACTAATGCTGCTGAACATTTTTCATGTGCTTATTGGCCATTTGTATATCTTCTTTTAAAAATGTCTATTAAAAGTAGTTGCCAATTTTTCTGTTGCACTGTCTTTTTTATCGTGAAGTTGCAAAAGGTCTTTTATATTCTGGATAGATTAGTCCCTTATTAAATATATGATTTGCAAATATTTTCTCTCATTCCATGAGTTGTCTTTTAACTTTCTTAATAGTGTCTTTTGAAGTACAAAAGTTTTCAGTTTTATGAAGTCTAATTTATTTATTTATTTTGTTGCTGCTTATGATTTGGTGTCATGTCTAAGAAACCATTGCCTTATTCAAGAAAGGTTTATGTTTTCTTATAAGAGTTTAATAGTTCTCATTATTAAATTTAGGTCTTTGATCTGTTTGGAGTTAATTTTTGTATGTGGTGTGAGTGGTACAGTTTTATTCTTTTGCATGTGGACAACTAGTTGTTCCAGCACCAATTTTTTGACACAACTATTTTTTTCTCCATTGAATATCCTTGGAACCCTTCCCACAAATCAATTGACCATAAACTTGAGATTTATTTCTAGACTTTCAATTGTTTTCTAATGCTCTATATATCTGTTTTTATGCCAGTACCACATAGTTTTGAATACTGTAGCTTCACAGGAAGTTTGAAATTGGTAGTATGAGTCCATCTTTGTTGTTTTTCAAGATTATTTAAGCTATCTAGGTTTCCTGCACTTTCATATGCATTTTAAATTAAGCTTGTCTATTTCTGAAGAAAAGACAGCAAACAGCTGCAATTTTTATAGGAATTGCATTGATTATGTAGATCAATTATCATCTTAATATTAAAACTTACGATCCATAAACATGGGATGTCTTTCCATTTATTTAGATCTTCTTTAATCTCTTTCAGCAATGTTTTAGTTTTCAACACACAAGTCTTAAACTCCTTTTGTTGATTTTGTTTGTAAATATTTTATTCTTTTTTACACTACTATAAATTGACTTTTAAAAATTTTCCTTTCAGGTTATTCATTGCTACTACATAGAAATAGAATTAAATTTTGCATAGTTATTTTGTATTTTTCAACTTTGTTAAGCTTGTTTATTATCACTAGTAGCTGTTGTTTTGTATCTTCCCTAGAATTTTCTACTGATAAGATCATGTCACCTGCAAATAGAAATAGTTTTACTCTTTCCTCTCTGATTTGGATGCCTTTTATTTCCTTTTCTTGCCAAATTACATGGAAAAATCTCCAGTACAATGTTGAAAAGAGTGGTGACAGTGAACATCCTTGCCCTGTTCCTGATTCTGGTGGGAAAGCTTTCAGGCTTCTACCATTAAGTATAATGTTAGTTGTGGGTTTTCTGTAGATGCTATCAGGTGGGGAAATTTTTTTTTCTGTTCCTGGTTTGTTGAATGTTTCTATCATGGAAGGTTGTTGAATTTCACCAAATACTTTTCCACATCCACTGAGATGATCATATGAGTTTTGTCCTTTATTTTATTAATATGGTGTATTATGTTGATTCATTTTCACACGATGTAACAACCTCATATTCTAGGATAGATCCTACTTAGTTAAGTATGTAATCTTTTTTTCTGTCTTTGGATTCAGCTGACTGGTAATTCAGTGAACCAATATTTTCCAAATGAACAAAGAATGATACTATAAAATCATGCATGGGTAAACAACCTATTTAAAGTACAAGATAAAATCCAAAGCCATGGATTTTAATGGAACAGAGTGTGGATAGTTTATTAATATGGTTTTAGATTCTACACTGGATCTAATATTTAGGAACCTACAACTTGTTGAGTATTAGGGTAATATCAAAAATAGCCACAATTACATGGAAAAGCTAAAAGCTAATTCAGTCAGTTCTGCTTTCACACAGAAAAATCTGAATTTGTGCAAGCCAGAAAACAAATCTGTTTTGTTTTGAAGGCCTGAATATTTTCCAAAGAGAACCATTAGGTGAATGCAGAACCCAAAAACTCCAGACACATACCTCATGAGGACATTGAGCCACATCATCTGCATTCAATGTCACAATTGTTCCATGTGATTTCAGATCACCTCTTGCCACCCCTTTACAAAAACTTTCTAGCTACAAGCTTGAGTTTTAGGATAATATAGCCACAATTATACGGAAAAGCCCCTGCCCTAAAGACTCTTTCATTTTCCCATTTCCTCTCGGCTTATTATACATTTCTTCTCTCTGCTCTCATCTCTCTTCCTCTCTCCTTACCCTTGCTGGCTTGTTCTTTTATTCTTGCATGCATGATGGTGGGTAAGGAAGCCAGTCAGGCAAGCCTGGTGGGAGTGGGAGTTCAGGCACCCACTTCCACAAGGAAATTTTAGATATTTTTCAAGGTAAAATACCATAACTATTATAGTAGCCATTTATTTCTTAACCATTTAGAATGTGTAAACTGTGTTCCCATTTTATTAGATTCCATTCTGTTTAATTAAATTCCTACCTGCTTCTTATGTGTCACTGATAAGTTTTTGAGTATTATCTCTTAAATCCTATTTTCTCATAAACCTTGTGATCTATTGTATTGGGATAATGTGACTAACATTAAATTCACCATTTAAGCAATTTTAAAACATACAATCCAGTGTCTTTTAGTATATTCACAATATATGGAACTATCACCACTAATTCCAGAAAATTCTCATTACCCCAAAAAGAAACTTCATACCTATTAAATAGTAACTTCCAATTTCCCCTCCACTATCCCCTTGCGCTGGCAACTATTAATCTACTTTCTATGAATTTCTTATTCTGTACTTTTTAGATAAATGAAATCATACAATACATGGATTTTTGTCTGGCTTCTTCCACTTAGCATAAAGTTTTCAGGTTCATCCATGTTATTATTTATTGGTACTTCACTCCCTTTATGGCAGAATAATATTTCATTGTATGAATATATGACATTGTGCTTATTCACTCATCAGTTCATGAACATTTGGCTTGTTTACATTTTTGGCTATGATGAATAATGCTTCAGTAAACACTAGTATATAAGTATCTGTTTTGAGTCTCTCTTTTCAATTCTGTTGGGTATATAACTAGAAGTAGGATTGATTAATCAGGTAGTAATGCTATGCTTAACTTTTTGAGGAGCAGCCAGACTGTTTTCCTTTCTTTTTTAAAAAAATTATAGCCATCTTAGTGGGTATAAACTTGTATTTCATTGTAGTTATTATTTACATCCACATTCACAAGGGATTTTTATCTGAAGGTATTTTTTTGTTGTGATCTATCTTTCTAAGTTTGGTATAATGATATTATTGGCCTTATGGAATGCATTTAGAAGTGTTGTCTCCTGTTCCACTTTTTGGAAGATTTTGAAAAGATTGGTGCTAATTATTCTTTAAATGTTTGGTACAATTCACCAGGGAAGCCATCTGGTTCTGGGCTTTTCTTTGTAGAAAGTTTACAAATTACAGATTCATTCTCTTTACTTGTTATAGGTCTATTCACATTTTCTGTTTCCTTTGGTGTTACCTTTGGTAATTTGTGTCCTTCTAGGAGTTTGTCTGTTTCATTCAGGTTATTTAATTTGTTGGCACACAGTTGCTCATTGTATTATTTTATAATCCTTTTCTTTGTTCTATCCTTTACAATTTAAAGATCATTCTCCTTGTTAGAAAAGAATAGCTGATTGTTTTTAATTTATTCCCTTAAAATTTCATCAAACAAAATTTGTTAAACTGGACTACAGTTACTAATATTTATTGAATGATAAAATTTATGAATTTTTTACTAATGTCTATAAGCAGGTCCTTTTTACAGTTCTGTCTTTTTGCAGCAGGCAGAAGGTGGAGATGGAAGTGGAAATTGCCTTTTTACAATATATGGCGCATTGAAATCTGTTTGTGTGTCTCTCCTTCTCCTTTTGAGAAATACTGATTCCCAGTATTTGTGTGCTCCTCCAGGATTTTCTGCTTTGGTCTTTTTATATCTGGGACATGCTTGCTGCCATTTTTGTATGTATCAAATGGAGACAGATGTGCCATGTCAGTAACATTTACACTGGGAAATAAGAACAAACAACAAAATGTTCCAAAAGCAACCTGACAAATAATTCCCTCTTACTTTTTCTGGGTATCTTAAAATGAGAGTTTCATTTTTGGGAGAGCTCCACTTCACATTCTGCCAATGTTTATGCACATGAATGTATAACTCAATAAATGTGTTGAATAGACTTCACATGTATAATTCCCTCCTCCTAGAAGATACCACCTCTTCTACCCACAACAGTTTATTCATGTGGGCATTCATTTATTGACTGATGCAAGAAATTTGTGTTGCCATATGCCAGGAATACAAAGGTGCACAATAGAATAAATGGACAGATACACCTGTCCTCATGGAGCTTACGTTCTACTGAGGGGAGACAGACAATAAACAAAACTGATAGAGAAATTTGATAGCATATCAAAATGCAACTAGTGGTTTGGAGAAAAAAGGAAAAGAAATCAGAAGTGTCAGAATAATTTCACAAAGCGTGTTCATTTGCTTCCCTGAAAAAGTGGTATTTGCACAAATAACTGGAAGATCTTTTGATGATATGATTCCCCTGTTGAAATTGGTATCATGATAGGTTTCCTCCTTCAAAGTCTCCCTTTGACATGCAGCATCTGCTTTCCTGCCCCCGTCATGCACCCCACTGTTTCTTATGTGCCGCTCTTCCACCTCCCACACTTCCATGCATACTTGTCCCTTTTCCAGTCCTCATCAAATATCTTTCCACTGTGCTTACTATGGAGGATGTGTCCTCCCAGCAGGAGAGACATTTGTTCCTCTATGTGACATTTTAAAAAAGTATTTGACTTATATTGTGAGCCTCTTGTAATAGATATATGTCCTCTGAAGAATTTTCCCTTTGGGATGTGCTCTCCAAGTTCACCCTTCTACATCTTCTTCACATGCTGCCATATATTAAAAAACAAGGTTGCCAATTTCTATTATTTTCATGTGGGCCATGATTCTCTACAGCTAGAGCAACCTGTCTTTTCACATGGCAAATAATAATAATAATTAAATTATTTTTAATTACTTAAAATGTTTTCAATTCCAGCTAATTTTGAAAAGCTATTTAATTAACAAGTGTTAAATTCAATATTTTATATGTACAAATAGAAAGCAGCCTACCAGTTTTTGTTTTTAATTTCCTTAAGACAGACACCTCCTATTGAATTACCAAAAAAGTCCCTAAAATCAGAAACCTGGAGAAACCTGGTGTTCCTCCAGGGATATTTATAGTATCTAAAGATATTTGTATTCAAGAATTTTTTTGTTGTTGTTAATGAGAAGTTTTATGGGGGTAAGATAAATTTTTAAAATTGTAGAGTAGGGCCAGGTGCGATGGCTCATGCCTGAAATCCCAGCATTTTGGGAGGTTAAGGCAGGTGGATTGCTTGAGCTCAGGAGTTCAAGACAGCCTAGACAACACGGTGAAACTCTATCTCTGATAAAAATACAAAAATTAGCCAGGTGTGGTGGTGCGCACCTGCAATCCCATCTACTCAGGAGACTTGAACCTGAGAAGCGGAGGTTGCAGTGAGCCAAGATCATGCCACTACACTACAGCCTGGACAACAGAGCTAGACTCTGTCTCAAACAAAAGAAAACAAAATAAAACAAACAAACAAAAACAAATAAAATTGTAAAATAGGAGCATTCCAGAGATTGAGTTATATTTTCTTTAGTGGGATGCAAAGGAAAAGAAAATTATTTGTTGAGCAACTTGCTAGATATAAAGCCTTGTAATGAGTCTTACAATGACATAAAGAGTTGAACTTTAATGTCTCCATTTGACAATCGATATGACTGAGGCCTGAAAAGGTAAGTAACTCGCTCCAGGTCACAAAGCTATAGACCAGCAAAGCTGGTACTTAAATCTGGCCTGTTTGGCTCTAAAGACCATAGTCTATTTTTCTAGTAGTTGGTGTCATAATAGAACTCAAACTGGGCTCATCCCAAAGAGTAGTTGTTATAGAAATCCAAATTATAAAAGCTTACTAACCAAACAGAGAGTGACTGAGTTAAGTGCAATTTGTAAAGTACACAAGGATAGTTAATTGAAGAACCATTAATACACATGAGAAAAATAAACGCATGATTAGTGACAGGAAAAGAGCCAAAACCCAGCCCCGCCCCTGACCCACAAAAGCACAAAATGTTTTGCCTTATTACCTTATAAAATTATCTTTAAAACCTTTATTTTCACTATATTTTAGGAAGCACGACAAGTATTGCCAGTATATTTTAGGAAGCAAGACAACTACCCAAGTATTGAAATTGACATGGTGGTGAGAATTCAAAGCTGGTATGTTAATTAGAATTCTAGTGCAAAGTGTACTGAGGGGAGTGTCTCTCCTTCCCTTTGCCAAAGTTGCAATTTTCAAGCTGTAAACAGAGCCAGCTTCCCTCTTGTCTCATGCAGAGCACTGATGGGTTCCCATGGTCATGATCTCTACACAGAGTAGTTAGCTCTACTCTGAGAAAACGGGTTGCACAACCACAAACAGCACTTTCAGTCTAGGCCAGACATCATAAAAGTTCACATCGCTGATGAAAAAGGAGAAGGGATTGTGCAAGACAGCATGGATAATTTGGCATCCACAAATAAAGAATCACTGCTGGGAAACCAGCTCAGTTGCTCATTTTGCTGAAAATGTGTTGTTAGTACAGTGGCCATGTAATTTATTATCCAAACCATAACTCTTTTGAGGGGGGTGTTATTAACAAATCCTCTAGGCCAGGCACGGTGGGTCACACCTGTAATCCCAGCACTTTGGGAGGCCGAGGTGGGTGGATCACCTGAGGTCAGGAGTTCAAGACCAGCTTGGCCAACATGGTAAAACCCCATCTTGACTAAAAATACAAAACAAAAAAAAAATAGCCAGGCGTGGTGGCAGGCACCTGTAATCCCAGCTCCTCAGGAGGCTGAAGCAAGAGAATCACTTGAATCCAGGAGGCAGAGGTTGCAGTGAGCCGAGATCATGCCATTGCACTCCATCCCAAAAAAAAAAAAAAAAAAAAAGTCTGGATAATAGGCCTAAACTGGAGTTGCACAAATGAGTGAAGGACTTATATTACACCAGCTATTAGTATCATCTTTGCAAATGAGAAGACAAACATCTAAAGGATAAATATGCACTATGTAGTGCTACAATCTCCCTGGAATTGTTTCCTTTAAAAGAAGTCTCTGTGTTGGTATTAGCTAGAATCAGAGCCTATTCTGGAGGTAACAGAAGTCTATGATTAAATGATCCTCAGAAAATGTTAGTGTGCTGCAAGCAAGAACACTTTTCCTCTTTTGCCTTTTGTCTTGAGAATATGAACTCCAAGACAAAGGGACTAATATAGAGAAACTAAGGCTTTCACTCTCTCACCTATGGTTTCACAGCATTTTGTTCACAATTGGGAACTAGAGCTTAGCAAGATCTGTTGCCATTTACCTTATTCTGTCTCTATCGATGCACAACTTAAGAAGAAAGATCACATGTTACTCATCTCTGCAGCCCCGGTATTTAACACAGACCTACACAATGCATTTCTGTAAATGTACATAGAGCAAGTGAAAATGGTAGGATCAATTTTCTTAATCCTGAAACTATGGATTTTACTACATTTACTTACATTGAACTTGAAATAAATTTCCCAGCCAGGCACGGTGGCTTTGTATTTTTGTAAAAATACAAAAAAATTAGATGGGCATGGTGGTGTGTCCCTGTAGTCCCAGCTACTCAGGAGGCTGAGGCAAGAGAATCACTTGAACCTGGGAGGTGGAGGTTGCAGTGAGCCAAGACTGCCCCACTACACTCCAGCCTGGGCCACAGAGTGGGACCCCATCTCCACAAAAAAAAAAAAAAAAGAAAAAGCAACAAAAGAAATAAATTTGTCTCTTGGTTTAAAAAATATACATTGAGTTTCAGGAAGACTCTTCTATGAAAATCTAAGAAAATCACTTATACTTTCTTTCTTATGCAGATGTGAGAGTGAAAGCAAAGCATAGCTTTTCAAATTTGTTCCAATATGAGCAACTAGCTAAAAAGCAAACTAAACTTTGCCGGTTAGTTGTTCAGTCTGTGCAGGGCCTTTTTGTTATCTCAGCTTTGTTGTACAGGCAAGCTATGACTTTTACCAGCTTATTTTTTTGTCTGCTAAGCAGAAATTATTGCAGCATTTCCTAAGATGCCTGGAATGGTAAATATTCTTTTTGAACTCATGCTGCCAGCCATAACTTTCTTTCTCTTCAGCTACCATGGAATCAGAGCTCTAAATAAAGAGCTTACATGTGTTTTCAAACAGCCAAATTCACCTCTGTTTATTTTGCCTCCAGGAATATTCTTTGGCTAGAAGCTCTGGGAGTTTCATTTACTGGTTGCTCAGTTAAGTCAGACAACGACATACTTCCAAGGTGGCCTTTGGGAAGAATTCAAATTGAGCAGCTTCAAATTCTTTTTAGAAGTAGACAGGGCATAAATACATATATTTTTGATAGCAACTGTGGAAGAGTTGTGGTATTATATCATTTTTGGAATGAAGTGGGATATAAATAAACAGATAGCTATGCAGAGTTCTATCCCAGATATTCGTTTACAAGGAAAAGGTTGGATCCCTCCTATTCAACCTCTTTAGTGCAGCCAGTGTTACTTTCCTAAAGTGAGAAACTGACCCTGTCTCTGCTCTGCCTCCCATTCTTCCAAGCCTCTCTTCCTCTACCGGTCCACATTTCTTACCTCCATTTACAAAGCCTGGGGTCCTCTATAACTTCCCAGACTCTCCTCTCACCAGTCACATGTACCTTCTATTCCTACATAGTGACATGGATTGATAGTGCAAATGACCTCAGTTCCCCACCCCTCCACATCCTTTGCAATGTGACTGTGCAGCAGTGACTTATTTTCCCCCTCTGTGAATCTCCACTGGCTTACTGACTTGCTTTGCCTTATGGAAGGTGATGGTGTGCTGTTTCTTAATCAAGTCCTCAAGGGGCCTTTTGCTGTCTCTTAGAACCCTGCCTCCACCATGAAAACAAGTCCAGTCCAACTTGGTGGAGGAGGAGAGTTCACACAGAGCAGTGACAAGTCATCCTGACTGAGGCCATCTTAAACCCGCCAGCTCCCAGCTTCAGGCCAGTTGATCACAGATTCAGGAGAGAATTCAGCTTAGATCAGCAGACTACAACCAGATCAGCAGAAGCATCCAGCCTATTCACAGATACATGAGAAAGAATGAATGATTGTTGTTCAGCAGCCGGATTTGAGATGGTTTTTTACACAGCTTTTTGTGGCAAAAAGACAACTGATACATACACCAAACTACCTATAGTTCCTGAACAAAAATATTCTTTCACCCTATCACTCCTTTTAAAGATGCTATTATCTCTACATGGAATAAGTCTCAATTCAGTCCATAGTCATTAATATGTCACCCATATTCTCCAGTGTTTTTCTCCCGGGGAATTTATCTGCCAGGGTTGACCCTACTTGGATATCAAGATCTTGCAGCTTGGAATCCCCCTTCAAACCAGCAATAGTGTGGAGAACTGAAATCGGCCTTATTCCTCCTCCTCCTCTCTCTCACCTCACAGCTACTCACTTTCTCCTCTATGCTGCTTAGTACTTTGCACCTATATGCATTCTGGCAGTTGTCACATTATTTTGCATTTATTTTACATCTTTGTCTCTTCCACTGGACAGTAAGCTCTTTGAGAGGAGAGACCATACCATTTATTTTGGAGTAGCCAGGGCCTGAGACAGGCACTGCTCACATTTGCATGGCTGCATTAATTTTCTACTCACTGTGAGTTTGTTTCTTATCAATGAATCTCTGTACTCATAAATAAATGGAATATAACTCTACATAAGTGAAGACAATATTTAAGTTTATTTTCAATCAGATGCCAGGTACTATGGTAGCATGAAGGAAATAAAATATAAATAATAATTAAGTCCTTTATTAAAAGGATGGGTTAAGGTCATCATAAAGATCTGAGGGTTTGGGCCAGGTACAGTGACTCATACCTGTAATCCCAGCACTTTGGGAGACCAACGAAGGAGGATTGTTTGAGCCCAGGGGTTCGAGCCCACGCTCTCTCTACAAAAAAAAATTTAAAAATTTATCCAGGTAGGGCGTGGTGATGTGCTCCTGTATTCCCAGCTACTTGGGAGGGTGAGATGGGAGGATCGCTTGAGCTCAGAAGGTTGAGGCTGCAGTGAACCATGATCATGTCACTGCACTCAGCCTGGGTGTCAGACAGAGACCCTGTTTCAAAAATGAAAAGGAAGATTTGTGGGTTAGGTAACCCCCCACATGATTTGGTTTATCCAATTCTTACTTCATTCAGAAACCAAAAGGTATATTCTATTTGGAACTCATACATTTAAGAAGGAGGATATGAGGCAGAAAGGTTCAGGCAATTCTGTCTTGGCAAAAATGTTTGATTCCTATATAGAATTCCTCTCAAAGAACAGATCTCATGACCAGGAGAGATGACTTGCTAAATTCATAAAGTAGATTAAATTTGTTTAATATTACAATGTACTCTCTTCTTTTTTATGATAACCATGCTAGGCAGGTTATTTTGGATGTGTGGAATAAAGACTCTATCAAGATAGCTGAAGTGACAGAGGAATTATCAGAATTCTCAGTCTAAGGCTGACAGGACCTTATTTGAATAAATCTGAGGAAAGGAACCATAGGACAGATGTATCACAGGGAAGGGAACTAGAAAAGTGACAACTTATATGATTTGTCATCAGCAACAGGAATTCAGATGCCATTAACTCAGCTCCGGTCCACCCTCCTCGTTCCACCCACCATTACTTCCTCTCTTCCTCCCTGCCTCAAGGTCTCTGCTTACACCTAAATTAGAAGTCTCATGACTTTGGCCCAGCGTGCCTCATGGCCTCTCTCACTATGGCTGATCAGCTTCTGCTCTTGTGTTAGAGTACTGATTCCTTGCATGGTTCTAAATTCTAATTGCTAAGAGAAATAACATGACGGCATAACTATTTCACATTTGGCTAAGGCTTCCCACATCAGGTATCCTAACAAGCTATGGGCCAGCCATGATATTGGCTACCTTCCTCCTCTGGAAGGGAACACTGTGTCAGCACAAGACTGAAGAGTGAAATTCACACTTTCTCTGGGGCCTTTAATACACACCATTAGCTTAGCCTTTGTTTCAAAGACAAGAACTGTAACAAAAATTTTTAAGATCCTGATTGGTTGGCTTTTTCTGAAGTAGACTCTTTATACCAGCAGTTTTAGTTCACAGTGAAATTGAGCAGTAAGTATTATAAAAAGTCCTTGTATGCCCTCTGCCCCTACACATGCACAGGTCCCCAACTGTCAGCCTCCTTCACCAGAGTGATTCATCTGTTAAAATCAATGAATGCACATTGACACACTATTATCATCCAAAATCCATAGTTTACATTAGGGTTCACTCCTGAAATTGCACGTTCTATGGGTTTTGACAAATGTGTGACATGTATCTACCATTATAGTACCTTACAGAGTAGTTTTACTGCCCTAAAAATCCCCTGAGCTCTGCCAATTCACCCTTCTCCTCTGCCAACCCCTGGCAACCATTGATCTTTTTACCATTTCAATAGTTTTGCCTTTTCCAGAGTGTTGTATGGTTGATAGTTGGATCATACAGTATGTAGCCCTTTATATTGGTTTCTTTCACTTAGTAATAAGAATTTAAATTTCCTCTGTGTCTTTTTATGCTTTCATAGCTCATTTCTTTTTAGTGCTAAATAGTAGACCCTTGTCAGGATGTTCCACAATTTATGCATCCACCTGCTAAAGGCACATCTTGGTTGCTTCCAAGTTTGGGCAATTATGACAAAACTGCTATAAATGTTCATGTACAGATTTTTGTGTAGACATAAGTTTTCAACTAATTTGGGTAAATACCAAGGAGCACAACTGTCAGGTCATATAGTAAAAGTACATTTAATTTTGTAAGAAACTGCCAAACTGTCTTCCAATTTGTTGACTTCAAAACGTTCTGCTCTCAAACACTAATACTTTCTTCTCTGAGGATTAGAATTGGCAATCACATAAAATAATTTGACTATGTTCTAATCAGACACAAAAATTCTCTTCTATTGCCTTTCTTACCTCTTCTTGTTCTTCACCACAATCTTCCCAATCTCCATGCCTTACCTACCACTCATTTACCATCCAAGACTGGGATTGTAGAGAAAATGGGGCTACAGACTTGAGACTCTTCAACTGCTTAACATCTCCTAGATGCAAAATTACTTGTCTCTTTGCCTCTTTGTATTATCTCCTTTCACTTTGTCACACACACACACACACACACACACACACACTCCATAGCTCTTCTCCAACCAAACA
The DNA here is from genome assembly GCF_028885625.2 of Pongo pygmaeus. Lineage (NCBI taxonomy): Eukaryota > Metazoa > Chordata > Mammalia > Primates > Hominidae > Pongo > Pongo pygmaeus. The sequence goes on from NC_072380.2 coordinate 55,966,149, forward strand.
TAATCCATCCATCTGAGCTCTGAACCTCAATCTTACACACATACTTTTCTACAGTTTACTTTTTATGTCTTAACAATTTCCTTTTCATCTATTTCCTCTCAGCATGTAAACAAGCTTACTTCACTTACATCTGAAAACAAGAAGCCAAACAAAGGCCTCCTATCATCCTGCCATAACTCTCTCTTCCCTTCTCTCTTCTTTCCTGTATAGCAGCAGTGGGTCTATCCTGTTAACTCAACTTTCTCCCTTACCATCCAGTTTTCTGCACCCGTTTTTGACTTTTTTAAACTTTTGCACCCCTATTCCTCTGAATTTGTGTTCTGTAAGGTCAGCAGTTATCTACTAAAAGCATAACCTAATGAATACTTTTCAGCTTTGCTCTGGCTCTCTTCCCATTATTTCGAGTGCTTATTTTGACTTATTTCCCAATTTTTACCCACTCCTACCCTTTGATCTCATCTATTGATTTGGCTCTCCTGGCTCTCCTGGTTCCTATATATTTATGTTACAGACTCTTCTCCTCTTGCTCTTTCTTCTCCTCGAGGTTTCAAGACAGCTGCTTAGACCTAGCTATGATCCTATAGGATTGACCCGCATTGCTGACACTCCAGCCTAGCACACCCAAGCCCCACAGATGGGTGGTAGGACACCTCATCTCTCTATTATCTCATCAGATTACTTCAACTCCCACTTACATACTGAAGAATCACAAATTTATGTCTCTAGATGTCTCTTAGAAACATCCACCAGTATGTCTCACAAGAACTTCAAATTTCACATGTCCCAAACTGATCACCTCATCTTAATTCCATATGTGTGTGCCTCCTCCAATATTCTCTTTCTTTATAAATGGATTTCTTGTCATTCAAACCAGTTATGTTTTTGCTTCAGTAATGCTATAGTCTGAATGTATCCACTCAAAATTCCTATGCTGCAATTTATTTGCCAATGTGATAGTATTAAGAGGTGGGGCCTTCAGGAGGTGATTAAGGTATGAAGGTAGATCCTTCATGAATGGGATTAATGACCTTATAAAAGAGGTACAAAGAAACTGTTAGCCTTTTCAGTCATGAGAGGACACAGAAAAAGCACTCTCTGTGAGGAACAGGCCCTCACGAGACATTAAATCTGCTGGTACCTTGATCTTGGACTTTCTAGCCTCTGGAACTATAAGAAAATACACTTCTATTATTTTTATTACCTGGTCTAAGATATCTTGTTATAGTAGCAGGAACAGCCTAAGGCAAATAGTGTTAGTGCTATTACAATTGTCTCCTATGATTTTCTCTAAACTTAACCCTCCCCAATTCATCCCCTAATGCACTGCCAGTTGTACACTAACAAACAAACCTGACTGACACTTTCTTATTCAGAAATCTTTGCCAGCCCTCTGCTACCCAAGGAATAAAGCATACACTGCTTGAAGGAAAGTGAGTCCTCCATTATCTGGCCCTTCTCTGCCTCTCCAGCTTCATCACTTGCCAAGGTCACTTTCACACTTTATGCTCCAGAAATATTAAATTATTTATAAATACGTGCTGTGGAGGACATTTGTCATTTTGGAAGCTATATTATTCAAGCTCTAATATTTTGAAAGCTTACTAATTTTTTTAACAGGAAGAATGTAACATAAGAATTAGTTAAATGGGTGTTGGGGTCTAAAGAAGAAAAAGGTGACAACTGAAGTGACACAGAGATAATAACTGTGGGAGCATTTGCCACCTCTGTGCTTGGAGCAGCAAATGGAAGAGGTTGGCCTTATGAGAACCTGAAAACTTAGGGAGAAGGCCCTGTAGAGTTGGAACCCAAACATCTTAGGAGAAAGGACAGCCTCCCTGGTGTGTTAGTAGCTCAGAAGGGGGTCACCACTGAGCTAAGGCCCAGGTCACTGAAGATGGAGCACGGGCTGATTGGAGTTGGCCTCTCAAGGTAGGATGTGGGGAATTATGAGGTTGGTTCTTGGAATATGGGAAGAAGCTCCAGACTGGAATCGACTGCCCCAGACAGGGTGAATAGTCATTCCTGGGGAGATCCTGACAGGCACATGGAGCAAATGAAGAAGGAACAAGTTTCTCCCCTCTCCCCTAGCCTTTTCATCTCCTTCTAGTGGCCCCCTATTGGCAGAATCTGACAGGGGGCCAATTGGCAATGGAGGAATGTGGTTCCCACAGTCCCAGCCCCAGTGCCACTAAGCAGAGAGCAAAGAGACAATTGCTTAATAACCAGCATCCAGACAACTTTTGTATGTGAAGAAACATCAAGACTAGTAGAAAGTGGAGCCCTGCATCTCATCCTGAAAGACGAAGGAGGTGGGAAGCTGCTACTCCCTTTCTGAGCTCCCTGTAGCTAGAGGACCTATGTTCAGTCAGAGAAAGGTTCTCATCTGAGACATTATTCCTAGAGTGAATGATGCAATCAAGAGGGGACAGTGCAGAATTCATTTCAGTTGTGACTCTGGCAGCAGAAGAGTCTAATATTAAGGGGGAGTGGTCTCAGAACAGGCAGTAATGGTGACCAGCAACAGAGGGCCACTCATGGCAGGATTGCCAGTGGCGGCAGCCAGGGTCCATCTCTACCAGCTCTGGCCATCCAGTCTGTCCTGGTTCTTCCTTTATTATGAGTTTGATTCTTTAGACTTCCAGAGGGTTTGGGAGCTACACAATATTCCTTCAGTATATCACCTTTCTGCTTAACTAGCATCATTTTCTAGTGCTTGAATATACATAGATATAAGTAATAATAGAGGGATCTGAAATGACTTTTTCCTTTTTCATGAGCCTCTATAATCCCAGGGTAGAGAAAAGAGTCTGTTCGCAGGCCATTTATGGACACTCTTCTGTGTAATAGGCTGATCTCTCTCTTCCCCTCCTAATCCTCATAGTGCTATTATTGAATGCCCAATACAGGCTTTGGCAGCCAACTGTGGGTGGCTCTGGAACCTGTCCAGGGCTGGCAGCTTCCTTCTCTTTTTTACAAATCTGATTTCTCGAATCTCTATGACACCCCATGTGGGAGGCTTCCTACAGTACAAAGCTGGTCTCTGTGCCAGAACATGCGAGCATGCTCTGCAGGCTACTTCAGAACAGATTAAACCTCTGCGCATTGACACCCCTAAGCCAGTGGGTTAAGAAGACTGATAGCCTTTTAAAAAGTCGTAACTCAGGAGAGAGTTCTAAGAGGCAAATTCCATAAAGTCATTCACTGACCAAGCACTTATTAAACATTTACTATGGGCCCAGAACTCTGTCCCCCGCTCCCTATTTGACTTTGAATATGCCTAATGGATTCACCACCCTCTTCTTACTATGCTAGTGCTCTCTGCTTCTGGTTTCTCTAGGAAGACCAGAGCCATCTATAAAGACTGGTCAGAAGTGAGTTAGAGTTCATTTTTGCCCCTTCCAATTATGGAATCTATATCTAAGCTTACCGACCTTTGAGATTTGTTGAGAGTTTACCAGTCACAAAGAGACTCCAGAGGACTGAAACTAGAGAAATAAAGAAATTGTACAGCTTTTGGCAGGTCTTCTAGTACAAATTTTGTGAACAATAGTCAAAATCCTTCCAATATTATACTTTGGTGAATTTACATGGGATCCCATATAAATAGATGGTTATAGTCACTTTATAAGTCATTCGCATCAAAAATATTTCTTGTGTCCCAACCTAAAATGAAGCATAGAGTTACAGGAAAAGTAGAGTTGACAACTTCTTTATTTGTTCCCTTTGCTGTCTCTAGAGCAGAGCTCCACAATAAATTTTTCCATAGCTGAATTATAATAATGTATTTGCATTCTTGTCCCTTCCACTTCTCTGCACCTCACTGAGGACCAACTCAGGGTCTGATTCACCTTCATGTATCGAGCACTTGGACCGGTGCTTGAGACAATAAATGGTTTGTGAACACATAAATAAAAACATCTTGAGAAACAAAAGAGGTAAAGAGAGAACTACAGAAAGCTCACACATGGTGCAATGGGGGAACTACTGTAAGGTGAGTAGTAACGTATGTGATGATAGTCTGCATTTTTGAGCATGAGGGTTGGGAGAATTTCAGGTAAGAAAAAAAAACGTTTAGGGTTAAAATGGTCTATGCAGGGTTTCATGGAAGAAAGCATTGAGGTGGACCTTAAGGGATAGGATTTGAAATGACAGAATAAAAGCATTTTTAGTAGAAAGGCAAATAAGACTATAGAATGGAAATTTATAGAAGATATCAATGATTGTATCATAAGTTTGCTGAGTAGAGTAATGAATGAAAGGGGCTTTCTCTTGCTTGAAATCTCCCTCCACATTTTCTTTTGTAAATAGTCCACCTGTTCTTCAAAGTAATGTGCGTAACTCACTCTCCTTCCTCAGCTGACCCAGACTGACTCTTGTTACCTCCCATAAAATTATTCCTGCACATTATTTTCTTGTCCCATTTGATACTTAAAGTATACTACAGTGAAATGGTGAAAAGAAAGTCCCCAAAATTGACATTTCAATATTAGCTCTTCAACTGACTGGTTTGGTGACTTTGACTAATCGTTAAGCCTCCCGGGGACTCTCTGTCTCCTAGACAATTTCTAAGATCCTTTGCAAAATAAGAGCCTAAAATTTGTCTTTTTGGCCCTTTGGCATCAAAAGGAGAAAATATCAGACAGAGCCTTCAGTCTGACCAGTTTCAGAAACTCATATGCATTTTCTAACCCAACCCATGTCTTGTCCTGGTGGGGGAGGTCTTCTGTGGCCTTCTCTAGCTACACAAAGTATTCATATAGAAATTGACTCTCAAGTCAGACTGCCTTGCTTTGAATTCAATGCTATTACTTTCTAAGTGTTTAAATTGATCAAACTGCTTAACCTTACTATGCACAAAATAGGGCTATCAGAGTACCTACTCCGTAAGTTTGTTGCAAAGATTAAAAGAGATAATCCATAAAGAATTTAGCACAAATATTCTCAAAGGACAAACAGAATGAAGTTATTTTCTTCCTCTCTTCCAGTCTGCTGAAACACTGCTGCAAGAATCATGACTGCCCTTAGCAGCCATTTGAGCCATTAACATTGCTGTACCTGGCGTAGTATAAGCTGATCGTGTCCACATTCTCGGTCCTTCAACTTCCAAGCTAATTTCTAGGTGTCATTCAATAAGAAATGTTTAGCTTTCTCCACAGGTAGTGATGGTCAGAAGAAATAAGATTAACATATATATATTCAACCCTAGGTTCGAATTCTCCCATCACTAAATGTAGGAGTGTTCCTGACATGTTCTAACGTTGTATTGCTCTATCTCTAAAGATCTTTGAGTTAATCAGTTTCTAATCAACGAGGCTGAGGAGTGGACGACTTAATTTTGTAGGCAAAGAAAAAAACTATACATTTCTTCAGAGACTAATGAACAAGGAAGTGATAATTCAGGACAAGTGAACAGGCATTGTGGTACAAGAGGTACTGAATCTGGGGAAAGAAGAGATTTTTGTTCCCAAATGTGTGTGTTCCTTATGGAATTAAGATGTACTATATTTAGAAACACTTTGGAAAATAAGATCTCATCCAGGTGTCAAAATCTAATTAATAGAGTTCTGCTCTCAGAAGCAATTTGAAAGGAAGGGAGGAATATATTGAAGGAAGGAGTTTCAGAGGGAGGGAAAGACCCAAGAGATGCTTGGTTTGTTTTTTTAACTTTTTAATAATTGCCAGAATAGAAGTTATAAACAGAAATGCTAGTTTCTGACCTAAACATATTTTAAATAATAAGATTTTCATGTATGCCTAGGTTCTAGAATCCACAATAGTATTTTAAAATCTGTACAGTGAGTTTTCAAATGACTGTTTTAATGGCACCTCACTAAAAGAGGAGCAAACAGACTGAAATTTTGAACTAGTATGTTTCATCTTCAGTAACTTGTCAAGGAGGCACCCCGTAGGTAATGTGCATTCTGGAAACTAAAGCCAAAACTGAGTTGAATTTGGTAAGGAAAAATGTTCTTAGCAACTATCCAAAATGAGCAAAGCAAAGTTTCATTTTCCTCAACCAATAATGGGAAAATGAATAAAAATAAACTATTATGCAAAAAAGTTCTGGAAAATAATAAAGTCATTTTTCCCAAATATAGCACATTTTTAAAAAATTGAATTCACCCTTTGAAAAAACACACAGGCTGAATGCAGTGGCTCACACCTGTAAGACCAGCAGTATGAGGGGCCGGGGTGGGTGGATCACTTGAGCCCAAGAGTTTGAGACAAGTCTGGGCAACATGGTGAAACCCCATCTCTATGAAAAATGCAAAAAATTGGCCAGGCATGGTGACGTGCACCTGTGGTCCCAGCTACTCGGGAGGATGAGGCAGGAGGATCACCTGAGCCCTGGAGACTGAGGTTGCAGTGAGCCAAGATCACATCACTGCCCTTGAGCCAGAGCAACAGAAAGAGACTCTATCTCAAAAAAATAAAAAATAAAGAAAACACACAACTCTAATTCCTGAAACTTCCCTAATTGCCCTTCAATTCAATTGCTATTCAACTGATCAAAGAATACAAGTTTTATTATTCATAAATTCAAGAATATATGTTGCTTTATTGTGGTTGTTTTTTCATAATTATAGTGAATTAAATGAGGAAATATAGCTCTGGTGTTAAATATAAAATATTATTTTCATATTATATAGCAAACATAAACTTAATTCAATTCAGAATGAAGTACACACTTAAATATGTATGATTTCACATATGATCATTTTATTTTTAATAAGAATTTATATTCATATTTTACTTTTTTATATCTAAAAGTAATAAGAAGCTGTTTATATCATCTCATAACTCAATATATGCATATTTATCTTATAAATTATATTCCTTATTCCCGCTCATCTTTTCTTCTTCCCCCTGAGGAGAGACTGTATTAGAAGAAAGCATTCGAAAGAGAGAAGGAACAATGGCTTTTCAGGAAGAAGAGAAAGAAACCTGATTGGTAAGAAAAAAGCCCAGGTTGGGCTGGTGCTCTCAGCTTCCTATTGGAGAGGCACAGCACTGATTTCTAAGAAGACTTTGAGAGAGGGCAATTGTCAGACAGAAATTCCTATAGACCTATAAAATAACCTGACATACAAATGCTGCAAGCATGTGTCAGAGTAATTATGTTGAGGTGAGCCAAACTTAAGGCAAAAGATTCTGAAGAGGTGGTAGGTACACTAAATAAAATAAGAATTTGCTTCCATAATTTCCCACTCAAGTTGCTTTATTTTTATTGACATCCATATTTCTCGCAATTTGCTATTTGGTTTTTGTACAATTAACTTAAGGTGTTTTTGCCTTGACAGAATTTTTATGCTTTCGAATTCATCAATCTTTTCTTTTGAATATGGATTCTTAATCATAGTTTAAAAGTGTTTTCCTATACCTAGATTATAGAAGAATTCATCCATCCTTTAGTACTTTCATGGATTCTTTCTTTTTTTCTCTTGTTCATGTGTGAGAGGTGAGAAAATGGTCTGACTGTATCTTTTGTCAAATGACTTAACTCTTTTTTTAAATTTATTTTATTTATTTTATTTTATTTTATTTTTTTTTTTGAGACAAGGTCTCACTCTGTAGCCCAGGCTGGAGTTCAGTGGCATGATCTTGGTTCAGTGCAACCTCAACCTTTTGGCTCTAGTGATTCTCCCACCCTTGCCTCCAGAGTAGATGCGACTACAGGCGCATGCCACCACACCGAGCTAACTCTTTGTATTTTTTGTAAAGACAGGGCTTCGCCATGTTGCCCAAACTTGCTGGTCTCAAACTTCCGGGCTCAGGTGATCTGCCTGCCTTGCCTCTCAAAGTGCTGGGATTACAGGCATGAGCCACTGCACCTAGCCAACTTTCTTCTTTTCCCAGCAATTTATTTAAAAGTCTATCTTTAGTCTAGTAATTTGAGACATTACTTTCATTAATATTAAATTTCCATATTTACTTTGATCTATTTCTAGACTTTTTATTCTATTTCACTAGTCTGTCTGCCTACTCATGTGACAGTACCACAGGTGCTAATTACAGAGGCTTTCTAGCACATTTTAATAGATGGTAAAGAAAGTCTCCTCATAGCTTTTTTTTTTTTCCAGTATTTTACTGGCTATTCTGGTTTTAAGATTGCGTTAAAGTTATAAACTAACGTAGAGAGAAATGACATCTTTATGATTGAGTCATCTTACCCAAAATTAATGGATATCTCTTCTTTTTTTTAATTTTTTGAGATGGAGTCTCACTTTGTTGCCCAGGCTGGAGTGCCGTGGCGTGATCTTGGCTCACTGCAAGCTCCGCCTCCCGGGTTCACGCCATTCTCCTGCCTCAGCCTCCCGAGTAGCTGGGACTACAGGCAGGCACCCGCCACCATGCCCAGCTAATTTCTTTTTGTATTTTTAATAGAGACGGGGTTTCATCGTGTTAGCCAAGATGACTACGATCTCCTGACCTCGTGATCCGCCCGCCTCGGCCTCCCAAAGTGCTGGAATTACGGGCGTGAGCCACCGCACCCGGCCTCTGTTCAGTTTTAAGTATTTATCTTCTTTTGCTATGTAAATGAAGTTTTCTGTATCATTGTATCTTTTAGCTTGCTATTTTTATTTTGTGTATAAATGCTATTTCTATATATTAATTTTATAACCTGCTACATTACTGAATTGTTTTGTTATCTGAGTCCATGGACATTCATTTGAAAGCTACATACTACAGACATTGTGACAGATGACATTGCTTAATTGAGGATGCTGTACTTTGGTCAAGGGTATGTGATGTTATTTAGAGTTGAAGGAAAATAATCTACAACTATGTTGAGCCTTAAAAATCTGTTTGTTTCAAGAAGAAATCAGCATACTTCCTGATTTTAAAACGGTCTATGAAGAAATGGTAATGAAACCAGTGTGATACTGCTACAAGAATAGACATCTATACCAAATAAATAGAATTGAGAGTCTAGGTATAAAACCATACATTTACAGAATGGACAAATGGAAGCCAGGGCCAGAAAGGAAATTATGATCTGCTGCATAGTTCTGACTTTCAGAAAGGGGTGAGCAAGTTGGCCGGGTGCGGTGGCCCACGCCTGTAATCTCAACACTCTGGGAGGCCGACGGGGGTGGTGGATTACCTCAAGTCAGGAGTTCAAGACCAGCGTGGCCAACAGGGCAAAACCCCATCTGTACTAAAAAATACAAATAATTAGCCAGGTGTGGTGGCCAGCGCTTGTAATCCCAGCTACTGGGGAGGCTGAGGCAGGAGAATCACTTGAACACGGGAGGCAGGCTGCAGTGAGCCAAGATGGTGCCACTGCACTCCAGCTAGGCAACAGGGCAAGACTCCATCTCAAAAATAAAAATAAAAAAGGAAAGAGCGAGTTGATCAGTTCCCAACTACTTAATCTTTTTATCTGCCACTAAACTCTTGAAAGTCTAAAAGAAATTTTATAAAAAGAGCTATTGAAGAATTTAGCATGAATATTCCATAATATGCATATTTATGGTAATAGTTACAATTATAATTCTTCCAAATTACTTAAACTAGAAATATACAGTGTCTTATTAAATTGTATTATATCAGATTTCAGGAGATTGTTGAAGGTAAGGAAAGAATTATGTGAGAATCACTAAATTTACGAACAAAATGAAAATTTGTAGGAGTTCTTTAATCTTTAAATGGACTCTGGCCTCAAAATTGTGATTGTGAAAAACTGCCATTCTTCATCAAATATTTGAGACAGAAAAACTAGTGAAGCACAAAAGTCATGCATGCAAACGTACAGTCTTTATATTTTAAAAAAAATAGTAGCCACAGTTTAATGAGAACTTGCTAGGTTCTAAGTGTTGTGTTAGTACTTTAAAACGTTATATTACTGAAGCCTCACAAGCACCTAATGCAGTTGCTGTTTATAGTCACTACTTTACAGATAAGGAAACTAAATGTGAGAAGCAGTGGGAGTTTTGTCAATGGTCCACAAACACAGCTAGTCCATGGTTGAGCTTGTTACTTTAGCAGATGACTTGCTTTCACATAGCAGGGCTCCCAATAATTAATATTTCTCGACATGTTACCAATGAATAAAATAACTAAAAATGTAAAATTGTGTATATAAAAGAGGAACATTTTCACCATATTGTTTATCTTAGATTGCTTTAATTTATTATTTATCTTCTTAAAGATTTGGCTGATCCTTTTTCACCTGTCTCTCTTTTGTCAGAAGCAAACTCAGTGTTATATAAAAATATGATCACATTTCCCAAAAGGCAAGGTAGTCAGAAAAAGCCAGTGATGATGATATGATACTGGACATTAACTATAGCCTTAAGCCAGACTTAAATTTCAGGTGGAGTCACTTGTCTGCTGAGAGAAATGCCATCATTGCTGATAAAGATTTTTAGACCCTAGCTTCAGAGTCCTGAGTTCTGAGTGATAGTTCCAAATGGGCAGTTAAAATCTGAGGTCAGAGCCTAGTGTGAATTCTATCAAGTCATGGCACTGAGTCCAAGAGCAAGATTGATTGTACATTTGCAGACTTGGCAGCTTTTGAGATGACGATTTAGGGTAATCAACTTTCACCTCTTCCTTTCCTCTGAGATTTATGGAGAACATATTTAGTCTTGGAGGTATTTTTGTTTTGTTTTGTTTTGTTTTTGTTTTCTTACAGAAGAGGGATGCTTAGTTTTAATGACACTCTAACTTCAGAACTAATTCAGAAAATCACACTAAAGTCTTTAATATGTTTGCATAATAACACATATTTAAAGCATTATAATTACAATAAAAGTAGGATAAATCACCTTCTGGGTATTTATAACCAACTTTAGGCTAAAGTAAAAGCTCAACATACAGTGTGCAAATTATTTAGATTCTCTGTTTCTTCTCCTGTGGTTTCTACCTGGCTTTTGGCTTGTTGTTAAAAGCTGCATAGAGTAGAAGAAAATAGCTTTGCAGGTATTATTTTTAAAAAGAAGAGAACTTGAAGTTAACTTGATTGCATTCTAATTATTTATGGATTAAATTTTCTATGTGCTGGTTGCCTATTCCTGTTAACCTCTAAAGAAGTTTAGAGAGACTTCATTGAGCATACATCTAAACTTGTGTCCTAAAATATAAATAAATTTATATAAAGATGCATTTTAGTGAGCACACACATTCCCTTTAAGAAATCAACAGGGAAATCACTAAAATATATGGAAAAAAATCATTGGATTGAGTCAGAGTCCTTTTTTATTTTTGGTGACAAATGGATCAGTAATCTCCAACATCAAGACTCCTACTGTCTTGATGTTGAACCTTTTCCTGTCCTTTGAATGTCTGCCTCAGTCTTAGACCAATGCATTGTCATTACCCCTAACAAGTGCAGTTGTCTATGGCTCTCAAATATTGCCCAGGTCAAAATCTCTCAGCCTAGCTTGTGTCCTCTCTCGTGACCTTCAGCCAGCCTGGTCCTGGCATATACATAAGAACAGGATATTAAAACATTCCCTGTGTGTGTTTGAAGTTGATACTCACTGCACAATTATTTCAGAAACTTTTTAGAACAACTGCTCTATCTTTAAAGTGTCTGCAGACAGGTGTCATAAATGGGCCATCCACGAATGTCAGAAACCATCAAAGCATTATTTGCAAAGTCAAAGCACTCTAGTGATGTTATTCATTGAACACAGTCTCAAAGTTTGCAGGTCATCTAGTCCAACTCTCTATCTAATTTAATAAATTCTTTCTCCAGCATTCGTGGAAGGGGGCCTGAGGGGAAAGAGCACACAATATTTGTGAAGTCAGAAGGCCTGGGCCTGAGTCCAACTCCAGTTCATTCTACCTCTGTGTAAGCAAAATACAAACCCTCTGAACCTCAATTGAACATGTTAAGTACTTGGGTACATAGTAAGTGCTTAATACATAATTTTGAATGAATAAATATGACAACAACATCAGTCTCTCAAAGTTGTACTTGTAATTTTCCAAATCATTCTCTTCCTCTCAACTGTGCATTTGCATATCCTATATTCTGCCTGGGATTGCCTTTGCACCATTTCACCTGGTTAACTAGTACCTGTCCAGAGAAATCTCTCCTGACAAGAGCCTCCTACCCCAGGCACCTGAAGCCTGTCTAAGGTACCCTCTTTAAACATTCTGTGCTTATCGAATTAATCATGTGTTACAATCACTTGTCTCTACCTATGTCTGCCTACCAAGCTGTGAGTTTCTTGAGGACAGGGACTATGTTTTATTCCTTTATTTATGTACTTTCTGCAGGTGCAGAAGGTCAAGTTAATCACATCTCAGTTCAGGGGAAATTGCCATTATTCCTGGGAAAGTCCCTTTCTTCTTTTCCCCCTTTGTTATATTACTTTTTAACTTATTCTTTTTTGTATCCCCATAACCATCTCCCATTTTTCTCCCCTGCACAAGCATTCATTATAATGCAACTATATGTATCTTTTTGTTTGCATGTATTTTCTAAATGAGCTATGTTGTTCTATATAGCTATGTCTTGCTTGATTTTAATGAATTGACATATTTTTGTACCAACACTTGTTTCCTGACTGGCACATCTTTAATTTTCAATAAATGTCTGTGGAATTACAAAGGAATAAGTTTAAAATGTGGTCAGTGAATTTACTGTGAATCTGGCTTAGAAAGAAAATTGTGAAATAAAGTATGTGAAATTGATGTACAAATAGTATATTACATTACAAGAGTTACTAGTAACTAGTAATCTTTTAGCTTTTTCTAATGTAATTTGAATGGCAGGAAACTCACTAGTTCACAAGAGAGTACATGGTAATCTAAAACAGGGATCCTCAACCTTTTTGACACCAGGGACCAGTTTCATGGAAGATAATTTTTCCGCAGACCGATGTGGGGGCGGGAATAATTTTGGGATGATTCAAGCAGATTACATGTATTTTGCACTTTATTTCTATTGTTATTACATTGTAATATATAATGAAATAATTGTACAACCCACTGTAATGTAGAATCAGTAGGAGCCCTGAGCTTGATTTCCTGCAACTAGAAGTTTCCATCTGGTGGTGCGGAGAGACACTGACAGATCATCAGGCATTAGATTCTCATAAGGAGCACACAAACTAGATCTCTTGCTTGCACAGTTCTCAATAGGGTTCATACTCCTATGAGAACCTAATGCCACTGCTGATCTGACATGAAGTAGAGCTCAGGCATTAATGTGAGTGATGGGGAGCAGCTGTAAATACAGATGAAGCTTCCCTCGCTGGCCTGCCACTCACCCCCTGCTGTACAGCCCTGTTCCTAACAGGCTAGAGACCTGTACTGTGACCTGTTAGATCAGGGGACTCCTGATCTAAAACACAAAATTTGTATCATTCATTCTTAGTGAACCAATGCTGGCTCTTGGTGATTACCTCCATCTTTTGGTTTGTAATGTTTATGAGGGTATTTATGCACAGAAATAGTCTCTTAGTCTACAATATAGGGTTTTCTTTTCTTTCTTACTCTGTTTTTCTTTTTTTTTCTTTTTTTTTTTTTCTGTAATTGTGCTGTCTTGACCCAGTTTGAAGCCCTGGCTAAAGGCTGATAAATTCCTTTTCTCCAGCAGCTGAGTAATTCCACACCTTGAAGACTTTCCTTATCATGCTCTCACACTCACATCTGCCCTAATCTGCCCTGGGACCTAGCACCAAACAACTAGGGACAGTCCCTAAACCCCAGGGCCCACCAAAATTATTTAAATCATCCGATCCACAGACAGCCTATGAAACCAAGCTAGCCCCACCCTGTGTGCCATACGTAAGCTGCCTCCTGTAGCTTACAGTTACTCAGTTACTCGGTCCCCGACACAACTCCTGTAAGTGTCCACCATCAAAAGTCTTCAAATCTTATAAACAATGGTACTGTGAGCAGGAAGGTGTGGCAGTGATTGTGGACTCTTGGGTAGCTCCTTGCGGGGGCAGGGTGCAGGGTGTGAGGGTCTGCTCTTGGCTTACTCATTGGCTCCAGACCCGCACCAGCACAACTAGGGATGCAACTGCTGCCTGTTGGTGAGCTGCACTTTAGCTGGTGCTGCTGTGCCTGCCGGTGGTTTCCAAGTCTCTCCTTATCCACATTCCTGTGTTGGAACATTAAAAATGATCAGTGCTGAGTGGCTAAACTCCAAGGCTATACACTAGTACAGCTGGGGCCCACCTTAGACCATTAGGAGTGATGAGCCACTTGAGCTGCCCTTTGCAGGGTCTGCATTCCCCATGCTTCTGCTCATAGCCTGTGTTTGAGAGAAGCCTATTCCAGGAGTCTGTAACTTCTTTGGAAGCAGTGTTTCTTTATTATTATGTAGGGCAGAATCCTGTTTGTCTGAGTGTTTCAGGTAAACTTTTGTGGAGGAAAGTGTTGGTTGGGCTCTCCTACAACACAGAAATGGCACCCCGGTCTCATTGTCAACTGGACCAATTTAACCAATTACTATAAAGGAACTATAAAGGAACATAGAAATTGGTTAAATTGGAGGGCTTCCTACAGACTAATACTGGAGTTACAGCCTCAGCCGTAGATATATTAATTGGCAAACAACCTGACACCCTATTAACCATATGCACTCAAATCAGGCCATATGATTTAAAACCTGTGTACAGCAGAACCCCTCTCATCACACGTCTAGAAAAACCAGGGACTGTTGAGAGCTTTTATATTCAGCTTCCTTTATTTTTATCAATTTCATTTTATTTTAAGTTCTGGGACACAGGTGCAGGATATGCAGGTTTGTTACATAGGTAAACCTGTGCCAAGGTGGTTTGCTGCACCTATCAACACATCACCTAGGTATTTAGCCCCACGTTCATTAGCTATTTATCCTTATGCTCTCCCTCCCCCTGCCATCACTCCTGAGAAAGGCCCCAGTGTGTGCTGTTCCCCTCCCTGTGTCCACGTGTTCTCATTGTTCAGCTCCCACTTATAAGTGAGAACATGAGGTGTTTGGTTTTCTGTTCCTGTATTAGTTTGCTGAGGATAATGGCTTTGAGCTCCAGGATGCAAAATCAATGTACAAAAATCACAAGCATTCCTATACACCAACAGTAGACAAGCAGAGAGTCAAATCATGAATGAACTCTCATTCACAATTGCTGCAAAGAGAATAAAGTACCTAGGAATACAGCTAACAAGGAAAGTGAAGGACCTCTTCAAAGAGAACTAAAAACCACTGCTCAATGAAATCTGAGAGGACACAAACAAATGGGAAAACATTCCATGCTCATGGATAGGAAGAATCAATATCATGAAAATGGCCAAAATGCCCAAAGTGATTTACAGATTTAATGCTATTCCCATCAAGCTACCATTGACTTTCTTCACAAAACTAGAAAAAAACTACTTTAAAAGTAATGTGGAACCAAAAAAGAGCCCATATAGCCAAGACAATCCTAAGCAAAAAGAACAAAGATGGAGGCATTACATTACCCTACTTCAAACTATACTACAAGTTTACAGTAACCAAAGCAGCATGGTACTGGTACAAAAACAGATACATAGACCAATGGAATAGAATAGCAATCTCAGAAATAAGACTGCACATCTACAACCATCTGATCTTTGACAAACCTGACAAAAACAAGTAACGGGGAAAAGATTCCTTATTTAGTAAGTGGTGCCGGGAGAACTGGCTAGCCATATGCAGAAAATTGAAACTGAACCCCTTCCTCACATCTTACACAAAAATTAACTCAAGATGAATTAAAGACTTCGATGTAAAACGCAAAAGTAAAAAAAAAAAAAAACCCAGAAGAAAATCCAGGCAATACCATTCATAACATAGGCATA
Source organism: Pongo pygmaeus (assembly GCF_028885625.2). Lineage (NCBI taxonomy): Eukaryota > Metazoa > Chordata > Mammalia > Primates > Hominidae > Pongo > Pongo pygmaeus. Next base: position 55,981,917 of record NC_072380.2, read on the forward strand.
GGCAAAGATTTCATGACAAAAATGTCAAAAGCAATTGCAACAAAAGCAAAAATTGACAAATGGGATCTAATTAAACTAAAGAGCTTCTGCACAGCAAAAGGAGCTATCATTAGAGCAAACAGGCAACCTACAGAGTGGGAGACAATTTTTGCAATCTATCTATCTGACAAAGGTCTAATATCCAGAGTCTTCAAGGAACTTAAACAAATTTATAAGAAAAAAAAGAACAGCCCCATTAAAAAGTGGGCAAAGCCCATTAACAAACACTTCTCAAAAGAAGACATATATGTGGTCAAGAAACATAAAAAAAGCTCAACATCACTGATCATTACAGGAATGCACATCAAAACCACAATGAGATATGATCTCACACCTGTCAGAATGGTGATTATTAAAAAGTCAAGAAACAACAGATGCTGGCGAGGCTATGGAGAAATAGGAGTGCTTTTCCACTGTTGGTGAGAATGTAAATTAGTTCCCCCATTGTGGAAGACATTGTAGCAATTCCTTAAAGACCTAGAACCAGAAATAGCATTTGACACAGCAATCTCATTACTGGGTATATACACCCAAAAGAATATAAATTATTCTATTATAAAGATACATGCTTATGTATGTTCATTGCAGCACTATTCACAATAACAAAGATGTGGAATCAACCCAAATGCCCATCAATGATAGACTATAAAGAAAATGTGGTACATACACACCATGGAATACTATGCCGCCATAAAAAGGAACAAGATCCTGTCCTTTGTAGGGACACTTAGCTGCCTTTAATTGAGACTTTGATTGTACCATTCAGATTGTGGCATTTTGGTCCAATTATAGCAGTATTCTGGACGTCAGCATCTTTGCTAGCTGTGCACCCACAAAGCCTTTGACTTAAAAGACATTTGCGAATCAAGCTCCCAGGACCCAACATTGTATTCAAATTCTACAAATGACTCAGCCTCATTATAACACAACAGAGCCACAAAAATACGGCCCACATCAACCCTAGTGGGTATCAATTTGGGAAGGATACCCTAGTCCGACACTGCCCTAGCTCAAGACCACGCCATTAAAGATGACATGCCCCCTGCCTCCCAACCAACTACGAGCAGTGCCAACTACACCAGCACATGGAATGTCTTGCCATTCACAGGAGACCAGAGGCTCTTGGTTTTCCAGTAGCTGTTTACACTGCTGACTTCTGTTTTAAAAAAGCAAGACCCACAAAACTGGAGTAACTTTCCAGACTTTACAGACACCTATAAAACTCTAAGTTCTGCTCCCTGTGATTGTAATTCCACTCTTTACCAGGTTAAGCCCTTATGAGACCAAGTCCAATGCCTCCTTAATGCTTCTAAGATTCGGGTTCCTGCTAATCCCACCCACTTCTCCTGACTAAAGGGTAACCTAACTGAAGTATCTACTCTGTGTGCTCTCCTAGGAGTAAAAGGAGCATCTGCTGGTCTCCCACTGTCAAACCATTTATTCCCTTCCATCCTCTTCCCCTTCACTTTCTCATTGTCAGTATCCCTACTCCCACCCCCATCTCTTCCATCCTAACAGCATCTTCTCCTCTTGCTCTCTAAAAGACTACATAAGTAAAATTCAAACCCACTGTCCCAGCTTCTCTGATATTTATATGGACATCCAAAATACAAACACATTTGACTGAAGTAGACTCTTCTGCACTGACTATCCATAACTCATCACCCTGCCTCCACATATCCCACACCACACATTTACCCAACTGATAATTTCCCCAGAGATGAAAAATACTGAGAAATGAAAACCACTTCCAAACGGCCTTTTCTCCTGTATTGTGGTGCCCCCTCATGGCAAGTGGCAACTGCACTCATATTTCCTCAATACATACCACAGATGGGCTACCCAATGAACAACTGCATATTCTCACCTTGTGCCCAACAAAAGCCACTGTCTTCCTCCAGTCCTATTCTTTAGTAATTTCCCTTTACCTAAATCAAGGTACAATTTTCCAATCTAAAGGTAATGCCACAAAACAATATTGTGCCCCAACCAACAAGGGTGTTTATCCCCTCTCCTTTGCCCTTCCATTACTCTGAAACTGGAAGCCACGAGATGCATTCTGGCCTCTCTTGGCATTCCTATTTATATAAATGTTAATTATTCTTTCCCCACCCAGCCAAATGTCATTGATGTGCCACGTTCGTACCTATAATACTGGGACTCACCACTGCTCTGGGACTTGCTGCAATGGCCACAAGGACCGTTGCTTTAGCCCAACAGTCAAAAATAATTGATGCTACCCTACAAATGTCCAAAATTCTAGTATATCATATTTCTAAATTACAACAAATATTAGTTCTGCTAGACCAGGGAGCTTTGGCAAAAATGTTTTTTGACAGTAAATTTGTCCTTGATTATATGTTAACTAGTCAAAGAGGTGTTCGTAACATTATTAGAGCTTCTGGTTGTAGGTGGGTTAACACCACCAGTCAAGAGGTCATTCTAACAGAAAGCCTAGATCACAAAACCATCACCCTAAAAAAACATGCCTTACATATTTAACACACTCTGAAATCCAGTCAAAATATGACTAAAGGCCCTTGCCATGACTGATGTATTCTCCCGGCCAACACCAAACAAATGGGAGCCTGGTTACAAGTCAGCCTTCAGGGACTTGTCACATTTCTACTTGGTTTCTTCCTTGTTATTGTCATAATAAAATGTTTTCTATGCTGTTTGGTGCAACTTAGGCCTTATTCTGTAGAAGTCTCCTCTACTATTCAGGCCACTCAAATACCCCAAATAATTGAGTTCAAAATCGACATCAAGATATAAAGGAGTCAGTGACTAAATATATTTTATATATGGTATTTTTATTGATTATTGTGCTGTCTTGACCTAGTATGGAGGCCTCTGCTAGAGGCTGGTCAGTTTCCTCTCTTGAGCAGCTGATTAAATCCACAACCCAACCACTTCCCTTATCAGGTTCTCACACTCCGGGGCCACTATGTACCCACTCTAATCACCACAGGGCCAGATATCAGACAATTAAGGACAGCGCCCATGCCCCAAAGCCTGCCAAAATTATGCAAATTATTCAACCTAGCTAACCCCACCCTTTTTGCTCTACATAAGCTGCCCTTTCCCCCTCCAGCTTGTGGTACCCGGTCCTCAGGTGCAACCCCTTGCGTGGTCCTCTGTGGCAGCCTTCTCTCATTTGGAGCTGTAAGTAACAAAGACTTCTGCCTTTCATCTAGCTGAGCATTGAAGTGTTTTGTCCGACAGCCAAAAGAATCTTTAAATCTTATAAAATACAGTCGTACCTACATCTTAATTACTATTCAATGAATGAAAGCTGTAAAGTTTAAAAAGCCTTTATAGTTTTTCTAAACCTTTTATATTTATCAAGCAGATATCTGTAAATCTGAAAAGGATAATATAAATTACCTTTTTTTTTTTTGAGACAGAGTCTTACTTGGCAGCCTAGGCTGGAGCACGGTGGCACCATCTCTGCTAACTGTAACCTCTGCCTCCCAGGTTCAAGTGATTCTCCTGCCTCAGCCTCCCGAGTAGCTGGGATTACAGGCACATGCCACCACACCTGGCTAATTATTGTATTTTTAGTAGAGGGGATTTCACCATGTTTGCAAGGCTTGTCTCGAACTACTGACCTCAGGTGATCTGCCCTCCTCAGCCTCCCAAAGTGCTGGGACTACTGCAGGCATGAGCCACCGCAACCGGCCAATATAAATTACCATTTAAACTTATTCCATGACTAATGTTCAATTTGACGTTAATTCCCCTAAACAATTAATGCAACTGATAGACTTGGTTAATTAAGTTCCTTTAAATATTATATATTATATCAATTACAAATTTATTCTACCTGAATCTCTCAAACATTTCAAATGCCTGACACATTAGTATCTTTTATACATCTTGCAAGTTTACAAAAGGAGGGAGGGGGTTCTAATAATTAAAGCAATTCCAGTAAAAGTAATAAACCAAATGTATGCAGTAGTAAGTTATGTTCTCTTGAACATTCAAACACTGTGTATAGACTGAAGAAAATGCTCTTGTACTTTAAAATTGAAATTATATGGTTCATATATCTGATTTTCTAATATATCAGGTTATATTAAATGCTTCAAGTAACTTAACAAACAATCTTTCATAGGTTATCTCAAGGATTAAATAATTAAATTTCTAAAGTTAATACAAATGTGTTAATACTGTGGATTTGACTAACTTCAACATTCTTATAGTTATTTCTCTCTTCTCCCAGTATTGTAAAGCCACTTATGCAAATAAAGAGAATAGAAAGATGTATGATCTGATTGGGCTGAGGATACTGTATCAGAGAATCAAGGCCAGGGTTGAAGTGTCAGTTAAAGAATTTGAGAGAGGGTCAGGGACATAATTAGGTACCACACATGGCCAGGGTGCCTCTACACAACCCAAAAGTCAATCTGCTGGGCATCTCCTTGAGGTAACAGAGCTTTCCAAACTCACAATGTTTCATGCAGTCTAGTATATCATGTGTACCCTTACCTAGTTTTATTTTATTTATTTATTTATTTATTTATTTATTTATTTATTTATTTTTGAGACAGTGTCTCTGTCGCCAGGCTGGAGTGCAGTGGTGGAATCTCGGCTCACTGTAACCTCTGCCTCCTGGGTTCAAGCGATTCTCTTGCCTCAGTCTCCCGAGTAGCTGGGACTACAGGCATGTGACACCACGCCTGTCTAATTTTTGTATTTTTAGTAGAGACAGGGTTTCACCATGTTGGCCAGGATTGTCTCAATCTCTTGACCTCTGATGATCCGCCTGCCTCGGCCTCCCAAAGTGCTAGGATTATAGGTGTGAGGCACCGTGCCCGGCCCCCTTACCCAATTTTTAAAGTTACCTCTTTCATAACTTTTTTGTTTTTTTGAGACAGAATCTCACTCTGTCAACCAGGTTGGAGTGTAGTGTCACAATCTCTGCTCACTGCAACCTCTGCCTCCCGGTTCAAGCAATTCTCATGTCTCAGCCTCCCAAGTAGCTGGGATTACAAGTATGCGCCACCACGCCCAGCCAATTTTTGTATTTTTAGTAGAGATGGGGTTTCACCATGTTGGCCAGGCTGGTCCCAAACTCCTGACCTCAAGCAATCAACCAGCCTGGACCTCCCAAAGTACTGGGATTAAAGGCGTGAGCCACCATGCCCAGCTTCTTTTATAACTTATAACTGTGTAATTTGATAGTTGAAATTCCCTCTGTAGGATATTATTCAGTACTGGACTGAATTTAATCTCTTTATTGCCTGATTGGGGTCAACTTGCGTTTTACGTGTTTTATATCCAGTTCAATATCAAGAATCCTTTTGTCATTTTATTGGCCATTCCCTACGTGATTAACACTATCTACTGAATACTGTATCTTAGAATATTACCCACATTTGCATCAAGCTCATGATCTATAGCTCACCTACATCCACCATTCTATTTTTGAAATTTGGGATAGCAATTGCCAGGATACAGTTGTTCTGCCTGAGTCTTCACTGCACCTCAAGTTATTTTGAGGTTCATCCATCTTATCTGAACTTTCTCTGTGCTCTGGATTTTATTTCTCTCCAAGAGACACAAACTCATTTAGAGCATGTAGATCTTCCCTTGGGATGTTTCTGCCTATTTTATTCCTTGTTTCTATCATGCCAACATTTGTTCTAATCTTTCTATTTGTTCTAATTTTTTTTTTTCAAAAGAAAAGGAAAAAAACAGGTATTTTAGGCACCACTGGTCAGTGTAGGGCCGGTGGGTGGGACATGGCATTAGATGTGCTAGTTGAGCAGAGCTGTGCTGTTAATTTTCTGAAAGTGGTAACAAAATACATAAAATAAAACAGTGCAATGCCAGGACAGGCCAGCATGAGATAGGTGAGTTCTTCCCTCCGAAGCCTTCCTTCCAGGCTGTTTTATGTGCCTTTCCTTAGTGTGTCCTTCCTGTCTAATTAGGTTTCTCTCATTGCCCTTGTCCTAATGTTTTACAGTTATCTAAGGTGGAATAGCACAGTGGAGAGAAGCAAAAATATTGGAGTGAGACAGACTTAGGCAGAGGTGGCAATATTGTAAAAATAATGATGCTTAAGATGTAAGACTATTCATTGCTTGATTTACTTCCAAGATCCCAGAAGGGCACAAGAAATGTGTTCACACAATCATATGTTTTAAATAAAATTTGCAAAAGATATTTAACCACAATCAGTCAACCCCATTATCATTTTACTCTGACTGTCCGGCATCATATTTCCTGTATCAGGTGGTATTGGAGGGTCTGTGGGCATTTTTGAGACCCAAATGGGGGAAGTTGAGTTGAGAATAATTTCAGTTTGGCTTTAGTGGGACATATTTATGTGGGTGTCAGTCATATCTGTATATTGATAATTTATTGCTAGCCATTCAGGGTAGCATCCACTATGCCAAAACAAATATGCAGGGCCAGAAGTCATATCAAAAAGTGAAAGTGTGCTTCCCAATGGCTCCCAGGTTCAGAAATTTGTAGGTTATTGAAGAGAAGCAGATGGTGAAATGCACAGAGACAAAGCTAATCCAGGGAAAATAATTTCAATCATCCAGTGTGTAAAGCTGCAGACAGAGAATTTGGTTTTAGAATTTGACCAGAAAACCTAGTTAAGACAGGTTCTGTCAGGAATGTATCTGATAATGTCTTATGTACAATTAAAACCACATCATACGTTACAAAATTTTTTTGATGAAAATAGTACAAAATTAAAGAATCCTGTGTATTAAGACGCAAACCTATAGCAGTACTTCAAATGTGTGTGAAATTTTATGAATCCCAGTATTAATAAGAACAAACATAAATTTTAATCAACTGTGCTTGAAATAAGACTGAAATATCTTTCTATTCTCTCTACAGAAAATAATATAAAATTTTTGTTATATGAAGAGATAATCCAGAATTATGAAATTAAAATATAGATAAAAGCTATTAGAGAATTCTGTCTGGCATTGGCTGAATATAAAATATTGTTTTTTTGATTATGTGATATTTTTGATATTTAACTTTATAAAATATTTGATTTATTATAAATCATTTTCTTGTTCTAAATAGATATTCACTTTTGTCACTAATTTTATTATTAATTTTGTATTCTTTTTGTGGTAAAATTAAATTTACTACTTTAAACATTTTAAGGTATACAGGTCTGTGGCATTAAGTACATTGACGTTGCTGTGCAACCCCCATCGCGCATCATCTCCATAACTTTTTCATCTTTCCAAATGGAAACTCCATATTCATTAAACAATAACCCCCCACTCCTTCCTTCCCCGAGCTCTGGCAGCAATTATTCTATTTTCTAGCTCGATAAATTTGACTATTCTAGTTATCCCATATAAGTGGAATCACACAGTATTTGTCCTTTTGTATATGGCTTATTTCACTTAGCACAGTGTCTTCAATCTTCATCCATATTGCAGCATGTATCATTTCTTTTTAAGGCTGAATAATATTCCCTTGTATATACAGTAGTCCCCCTTATCTGTGAGGATACGTTACAAGACAATACATGAAACCATGGCTAGTACCGAACCCTATAAACACTATGTTTTTTTTCCTTATACAAACACACCTATGATAAAGTTTAAATTATAAATTCGGAATAGGAAGAGATTAACAACAATAACTAATAATAAAATAGAACAACTATAACAATATATCATAATAAAAGTTATGTGAATGTAGTCTCTCTCTCTCAAAATATTGCATTGTACCGTACTCACCTTTCTTGTGATGGGAGATGCTGTGATGTCTCTGTGATGAGATGACAGGAGGTGAATGATGTAAGCATTGTGATGTAGCCATAGGCTACTACTGATCTTCCTTATTTCTGAATCTGTGTATCCAGCCCTTTGCGGTGTGGTGTCACTCATTTCTTGCTTGCTGAAGTCTTCGTAGATGCTCAGTGCTTTCTGGTGCAACAGGTTGTTATCAAAACATGTTTTCTATTCATGTCTTCCACCCACCCATTTAAAGTCTTTTCCGTCTTAACAAAACACCCATCTTCCACTGTAGCTGTAACTTTTACAGTTTGAGTTGCAACAGCAACACTAGCATGAATTTCTTTTTCCTCCTTCACAATTGCCTGGATAGAAGATTTGTTCTTACCATAGATCTTAGCAACCTCAGTATATGACTTTTTTCCTTTCCTTATTAAGCCAAAAGCTTTCAAATTTTCACTTAAAGGAAGGACTGATGGCTTCTCTTTGGCATATCCAAATTACCAGCATCACAAGTCTTGGGCTTTGGGACCATTATGAAGTAAAATAAAGGTTACTTGAACACAAGCACTGCAACATGGCAACAGCAAATCTGATAACTGAGAAGGCTACTAAGTGACTAAGGGGAGGGCAGTGTGTACAGAGGCGATACGATGGACAAAGGGAAGATTCACGGCCCCATCAGGATGGAGTGGGATGCTGTGAGATGTCATCACACTACTCAGAATGGCATACAATTGAAAACGTATTAATTATTTCTGGAGGTTTCCATTTAATAATTTTGGACTGTGGTGGATCATACATAACTGAAACAGAGGAAAGCAAAGCTTTGGTTAAGGGGGAAACTACTGTATATATAGTACCACATTTTGTTTATTCATTCATCTGACGATAAACACTGGGTTTGTTTCCACCTTTGGACTATTGTGAATAACGCTGCTATGAATACAGGTGTACAAATATCTGTAGAAGCCCCTGTTCTCAGTTCTTTCAGATATATACTCAGAAGTGGAATGCTGGACCATAAGGTAGTTCTGTGTTTAATTCTTTGAGGAATCACTATACTGCTTTCCACAATGGCAACAGCTCTTTACATTCCCACCAGAAATGCACAAGGGTTCTCATTTCTCCACATCATCACCAACACTAGTTTTCTGCTGTATTTTTGTCTGGTTGGTTTTCTTTTTGTTTTGTAGTAGCCATCTGATGAGTACAAAGTGCATAATTTTTTAAAGACGGCCTCCCAAAAACCTGGGTCTTCTCTGTGCTCGCGTCTGAATTTTAGTTCTACCATGGCATATGGTCCATCGTCCATGATTTTGTTTCCTCGCTTGTAAAATGAGGATAAAAATAAACATGACTCTAGGATTGTTTTAAAGATTTGGTGAAATAATATATGTGAAACCATTAGCACGTAGTCTACACTTAAAAAGTAGCAATCCCTTTCATTATTATTTACTTACTTGTCTTTCTCCTGTACAACATTATGAGCTCCTCACTCATTTTCTGTCCTCAACACCCAGCATAGGACCTGACATATACTTGGTGTTTAATGGAGGTTTGATGGTTGAGCTTAAAATCATCCATAGAAGACAGGCCACAATTCTTTTAGTCACAATGCATATAGAAGTCAAAACTTCCTCAGTGAAGAGGAACTGAAAGTAAATATCAGAACCTTGCTGCTCTGTAATTCACTGAGTGCCATCAAGTCTTTATCAACACAGTAAAACCTTTACTGTTCTCATTCTCTAAAGTAGCTTCACTCACGCTCAGCAAATGATTTTATTTTTCTCATTAAGTTGTAAATCATATTACCTCTCTGGGTATTGCTTTAGACAAATATTTGTATTGGGTGGACCCTACCTGACTACTGCTGACAAGATTCTGGTGCACCAAAGGGCAAGAAAGTTTCAATGGCATGTGATTTAGGATGCTGCCCCAGCTGGGCTGATTTCTGCTTAGGTGTACTACACATGGCATTAAAGCCTGCAATATTCAGAGACCCCATTCTTTGGGGGTTGCCTTAGGATTCATGAAAGCCCAGAAACTGTATTCAAAATTGTGAGCATGTGTGTATACGCACACACATCTGAGAATATGTGCACTTTCAAAGGAAACAAACCTAACTTTTGTCATAATTTCAAAGGAATGCATGACCAAAAGAATTAAGACTAACAGACCTAGAAAGCCTAGGGTGGCAGAATCATTATCAAGCCAGAGGCTTACCTTTAGGAAAAGAAACAGGTCTTGAAACAATTTGTGGCATGAGTTCAGATCTTTAGGGGAGCTAGAACCCCCAATTACTAGGACCAAGGCACAGAATCAGCTAACCAAACTCCAAGGATGAAGAGTCATTGGAGTTGGCAGGGCAATTTAAATCTCCTTTAAACTCCCTCTAACTGCACATAAGTTAGATCCAGAATCTGTGGATCCATCCTAAAGATGGCAGTAGTCATTATAGCTGGGAGCTATTCAGAGAGGCATTCAAATATCACAGTGTGTCATATGTTAAATGCAGACAACCAAAGGTGATAGAATTATGACATCAAATTTAAAATTCTTAGAAGTATCCAGAATAGTATGAAAATGTAAATTTAGCACTTCTAAGATCCATTTAAACACAATGGCAAATTATATTTTAACCTATTTTGTGTCTTAATCTGATAAGAAGAAATTTGAAATTGTGCATCTTTTAATACAGGACTGAATGAAATAATTTCTGAGAAAAGTCAATAAAAATAAATATTAGCTGAGAAAAGAAAATCTAAGACATAAATTTAAAATAGTGTATCCGTACATACTTATACTACAGGTTGTCATACATTTTGACAGTACTTGTAATTTTTAGAAAATTGAAATTACTTTCTATTTACTCTCTGTAAATATAAAGCATCTCTACTGAGACATGGTTACTGAGTTCCATATTTACAGAAATGAGCTAGAATGTTTTACTCTCTAACTACAATAAAATCACCCAAGGTGATCATAAAGTTCCCATATCTCTTTCTAAAAAATAAAAATAAAATAGAACAAAGCTAAAAGATTTTAAAACTTAAAAAAAAAACTCCAAGGTCTTAGTACTATTAAAAAATGCCTAAGTTTAGAGAGTTTTGATTCAATTTCCTCTTAATTTCACTCTTCCCATGATAACCAGTCACTACCATTTGTATCCCCAGAGGTTTGAATGAAGTCTGACAAAAGTTTACTTCAATTGATTTCCTGCCATTCTGAGATAGGCTGAGACTGTCAAAGTGAAGGAAAAACAGTACAAATAAACATATAAAATACAAGAAGCATAAATCTTTATGGGCTTATAAATTACAGGTATTAATATACAACAATCACTAGTTCTCTAGAACAGTCCTAACCTATTCTATGGCTGTGCCATCTAGCCCTTAATGACAGGGTTCAGCTTCAAAGAGAGCTGGTTCAACATCTCCCCATTTCAGTTCCTGGCCTGATTCCGAAAGGTTTGGTGTCATGTTATTTCTCACTACTGAGGAAAAAGTTTGCTGGACACATTAAACCCTACGTAGCCAAATTCCAGTGATCTTATTTGGTCATATATTACTTGGCTACTTGTTGAACTGTAATCCTATCCTCTACATACAAGTCCAGGACTATAACAGTTTCTTAATCATAAGTAAAAGTAATTTCCAATTAATAAGAAACAGACTAACATGGGTAACAGGCATAAGGGATGAATGAAAAACATCAAGATTAACCCACCATAGTGCCAGGGTTCCCATTCATTTCCCCTTCAGGTAGCCATTTGGAGTATACTTTTAAAAGAGAACCCTGTTCACATGCTTTCTCTTAAGTACAACTTTTGCATCAACCAAACGTGGACTAGCTATTATGATGCAAAGGACCACGGGAAGCTGCTCTGGCTAAACATCTCCTTCTTGCTGGTCCTACCAGTCCACCGCATTTCATTGTTCAAAATGCATTTCTTTACTTAAGATCGTTGGAGTTGAAAATCACTATGTAAAGCAAAGATGTGACTGGAAGTTACCACATTAAGCTCTTTTCTGTCATTAATGCATTGATATGAATTTGTGTCAAGATTGTTAACTAGCCAAGGTTAGGCATTGAAAGTTGGACAGATGCATCCTAGGCAAGCCGGGGTGATCTCCAAAGTGGGGTAACCAAGAGCATTAGGAAACTGAAGTTGGAAAAGAGAGGGTAGCATGAAAGATGAAATCTGATATAAATAAGGGGGTAGCAGGGCAAAGCCATTTCACAGATCTGTAAACAAACTGCAATGCTGACCTCTGGTTTCCCTAACATAAGAGCTTTCACAAAGTAAACATGTTATTTAAAAATAATATCTCAAATAGCCATGCAGTTATGATGCACAGTTTAACTGAGGCAGGGGAGATTCTCAGAGGGAAGAACCCAGAGATCAGGGTTCAAGGCTGGGAGAGAAGTGGCTACTTCCTTGGAAATGTTCCTAGGTGTCCTGATCTGCCACTGAGCTACAGCCTTCAAACTCAAACTGCAAGGGAAGCTTTTTTCGAGCCTCCCTGGAAAAAACCCATGACCCCAAAATCCTTCCCTCGAAACTCTGTCCAGAGGCTTGGTACTGCTTCAAGTAGAAAATCTGATTTGGTTTCTGGGAAGGAGGACCTGTTGGAAAGTTACAAGATTGACATGACAGTGACAAGTCTGGAACCTCCTGGCTCTGATGCACAGTGCTTGAACTCCCTTAGAAATGAAGCATTGCCCCCAAGATAGTATAAAGTTACAATTATCTAAAGTTTTCTCTCTTTTTTTTTTTACCTGTTTCTCTTTCTCCAAAAAAAAGTTTAATTTTAAGAACAATGAAAAATCAATCTTAAACAATTATAGGGAAACCCAAAAGAGCACACTGTGCATTTCAGCTACTTCAGTCACAATGAAACAATCATTAAAAAGATATTATGTTTCACACAAAGAAAATGTGAAAAAAAAAACCCTCCATACTGTTAAAGCAATCATGTACCACAACTAAAGACAGGTAGAGTTTTTAAATTTTAAATTTGGCCGGGTGCGGTGGCTCACACCTGTAATCTCAGCACTTTGGGAGGCAGAGAAGGGCAGATCACGAGGTCAGGAGTTCAAGACCAGCCTAGCCAACATGGTGAAACCTCATCTCTACTAAAAATACAAAAAAATTACCGGGGCATGGTGGCACACTCGTCTAGTCCCAGCTACTCAGGAGACTGAGGCATGAGAATTGCTTGAACCTGGGAGGCAGAGTTTGTGGTGAGCCGAGATTGCGCCACTGCACGCCAGCCTGACAACAGAGTGAGATTCTGCCTCAAAATAATAATTATTATTATTTTATTTAATTTTTTAATTTTAAAATTACAAATGATTCGTAAACATTCTGTCCTCTCTTCTTTCAATATTTTATTTATTTTCTAATATGTATAACTAGCTGGAAAATTGTACAGTTCATATTCTTTTATAAGTAATGAAAAGAAAATAAGTGAGATTTAATATATATAAATAATTTTCTATTATTCTTTAATGCTTTTTATTTATTTAGTGCTTTTGTTTTATACAACATACAAAATACTACCGCAGCACATGTAGTGTAATAGACAGCTTAGTCGTAATCTTACTTTTCAAAAAATTGTATATAATACATAATCTCAACCCCAGTATCAGATATCACTTGTGTACATCTTGCCTTTATTCCTATTCTTGCTTCTGGAAATCTTAGCCATTTCTGGCAAAGGGTATACAAGGAATAGTTCTAAAGCAGTGGCTCTCTAAGTGTGTTCCTCAGAGCAGCAGTATCAGCATCACCTGGGACTTGCTAGAAATGCAGATTCTCAGCTTCCATCCCAGACCTACTGAATCAGAAACTCTGAAGGTGAGGCTGGGCAATCTGTGTTTTAACAAAGCCCTCTGATGCACAGAAATGTTTGAGAACCACTCAATTAAAGGAACCACAAGGCAAATATTTTTTACATGCTTCAGAACTTATCCCTAGCTTTGTTTTTCTCTTTTCAATCATTTAATTTAGATGTTTTCTCTTATGCCACAGAGTTGAGTGAGATTTCCCTGACTCCCTTGGTTTTTTTCAAACAAGTACATTTCTTTTCCTCTTAGGAGTATAATTATCATGTAGATCGTACAAAATAAAATAACTTCTCCATGTGTTCATCTGCTTAGGAGATTTCCAATTTTATAAGGCAATAAAATAGTATTCAAAAGGGGGCACAATAGCTATATTGACATGTCAGTAGACATGTAGAAACTATAGAAATGGTTCTTTTCCTCTTATAAACTTTTTTTATTGGTTAAAACAAGATTTTATTAAAATATTGGCTTATTTTTAGGCAAGAAATTTTTAATTTTTAAATTCTATAATCTGTCTCTTGGAAATTCTTCAGATTAATATCTCAAAATCTTATAAACTTTTAAATATGAGGTTAAGAAAAAATTTAAATAATTTTATTACAAAAATGATATATGTTCTTTGCAACTATCAAACAATACAGATGTAAATCAAGTAACAATTAACAATCTGTCATCTTTTAAAATCATAGTCTCTTCAAGGCAACAAATGTTACCAGATTGGTGTTTCTTTCTAATCTCTCTTCACTGAATGCATAAGTGTGTAGATGCAAAACAATTTTATATGCAAAATCAGGATCATATTATGCCATTGCTCTTCAATTCACTTTTTACACTTAAAGTATCACAAATGCACTTGTCTAGTATCACTATTTAATTCCATTCCCCTTTAGGTTATTTTGAAATGCCTGCTCTTATAAACATTGATTCAGTTAGCATCCTTGCACATTTATTTCCAATTACTCTTGTTAATTTTTCAATTACACAGACTCCTAAATGGGGAATATTTGAATCTAACTCTATGTCCATTTATAATTTAATTAAATGCTGCAAATGAATTATTGGAGTACTTCGTGTTTCCACAGGAATATTATCAGTCTTTTGAATTTTGCCTCCCATTCCCATGGTCTCTCATTGTTTTGATCTACGTTTCTCTAAACAGTGGTCACATAGATGATCTTTTCTCACACTGTTGGCCATTGGCTATTTTGTGAGCAAAAGGTCAAAAGTCTTCCTTGGAGGCTAAGGGGGAAAAGTGACCTTTTGAAGCTCAGGGTGAGAAACAGCATGATGGGTAGCACACAGTAACTCACACCTGTAATCCTAACACTTTGGGAGGCTGAAGTGGGAGGATCACTTGAGCTCAGGAGTTCGAAACCAGCCTGGGCAACATAGTGGGACCTCATCTCTACAAGGAATCTTAAAAAAAAAAAAAAAGAAGAAAGAGCATGGTGGGGCTTCTTCCCTCCTTAACTGTGTGGATTAACAATAGTTCTGCTCAAAGTTGCAGTTCCTCTCCAGGGCTGCTAAAGTTGGCCTGCAGAAGCAAGCTGTACATAGGACATTGGCAAAGGCAATTTTTCTCCAAAGACCAAGAGACATCTACTGGGTTTCACTGACTGCACTCACTCAGGGAGCCAAGGGTTCTGAGTTCCTTATCCCAGGGCAAAACATCAACCCTGTACCTAGAGGAGACACTGCCCTCTGCCTGGGTCTATAAAAGCCTTCATTATTTTGGAGGTCCCTAGGCCTTGCTTATTCTACTGATTGACTCTCACCTGCAGGGCACTAGCAAGAAGAGGGAGGTCATGGATATGCAAGGAAATTGTCATCTGTCCCAATATTTTGTATTTTCTTCATGTGTATGGCCACAGTTGTTCTCCCTGAACTTAAAAATAAATTAACAAGCACAGGCTATACTGAAGGTGAAGAGGAGATGGTTTTAAAATAAGTTTTAAAGGGAATCAACAATTTATAAATTTATTTAGAATATAACACAAGCAAAGTGCATAAAATGATTTACCAGTTCTTCCAAATGCTCATTTTAAAGCAAAAGCCCTGTGTACGAATGAGTGCAGAACACTGTGGCACAAAGTCCATCTTTGGCTTCCCCAGCCTGCAATGTGAGAGATTCCTTTTACCATAATAATATTAGGGAGGCTCTGTCTAGCCAAGCAGTGCTCACTTTCTTAAGTCATAGAGGTTTATCATGTCAGGCAAAGTTCAGAATCATTTAATCTCACCTTTCATCATCCATGTTGGTAGAGACAGAGCTACCTACTTCTAGATTTATGTGCCTGTAATTTTTTCATGTTGTTCTGAAATGAAGTGCCTGTTAAGTTTACTCCCCAGATAATCCTTTGTTTCTGGAAGTTCATGGAAGTCACCCTTTGTCATCATTAATGTAATATTGTCTCACAAGCAGGTATTATAACTCAATTCTGAGATTCCCTCACCCTTTTATATACCGATGATGCCATAACTAATTACTCTGCTTCATATAGCTCAGCTGTATCTCCAACCAGGGCCTGAGGCCTCCTCTTAAGCCCCTACCCCATCTGACCACCCACCTCCCCATCTCATCCTGGACCTCTTGCCCACAGAGGGAGAGCAGAGGGCTGCCTCCAGAGCCAAGAGACAGCTGCTGCTGCCAGTACCGTCTAGAAGCTGAACACCTACACCCACCCTCAGCAACTTTCTCTCCACATGCCCCTCGGCTGGCACTGCAGGGTGGATAATGCTCAAGTTAATTTGATACTCCCAGCCCTGTCAGAGTTATAAGCTATTAAAAATTGAAACTTATTTATTCTCCAGGTAGGTTTCACATTTCTGGTACTAAGACGAGGTCATGTCTTAGGGAAAGAAATGGTATCTCTTTCCTGAAAATAGTGTACTAAGATTCTGGCACCTTTTCCAGCATGAGATTTTTCATAGCTCAGTGGGTATTACAGCAGTGTAGCTTGATTAAAAATTCTGTTACTCCAGTTCCAGATGGTTTTTATTTTGGATGTGCTCAAAGTGTTTGTTCACCACATCACTAATGTTCCATAGAAATAAATTAACAAAATCAATTCACTTGCTTATTCATTCCAATATTTAACAAAAGTTTTTGATTATCTACTGAAGAGAATGGAAGATTCCTAGGATTGATAAAATTCAGACTCTGATTTTAAGAGTCTTACTACCCATCTGGTGGAGAGACAAGTATACACATAAATACAACCACGGTTTCAACGTGTGAGTGCTGTCATAAGAAAGATGTAAAACAAACTCTATGGCAATGCAAAGATGAAAGACTTTATTCAAGAAACACCTATCATCTGAGATGTATTTTTGATGATAGGTTAGATTTTCACAAGTGGATATGTGTGTTTGGGACAAGAGTTGGGCATTTCATATTAAAGAGCAGCACATCGCAAAGTCTGAAGGTAAAGAGAGAAAGACACAGAATAAATTTGGGGTTAATAGCCAGGTGCAGTGGCTCACGCCTGTAACTCCAGCATTTTGGGAGGCCAAGGTGGGCAGATCGCTTGAGCCCAGGAGCTCAAGACCAGCCTGGGCAACATGGTGAGACCCTGTATCTATTGAAAAAAAAAAAAAAGAAAAAAGAAAAGAAGGGAAAGGAAAGAAAAGGAATTTGGGGACAACATATAGTCCTGCTTTACTGAAAAATAAACAGTATAAAGGAAACTATTGAAATAAAAATCTGGAAAAGTAGATCTGAGGCCCTTGCCTGCTAGGTTGTGGTGTCTGCCTATTATGCAAAGCACTGGGAAGCTGTCGAAAATTCCCTGACAATGAATGAGGTGACTGGAACAGGGCTTCAGGGCTATCATTCTTGCAGTAGGTCTTTAGCTGTATATGAGGGAGCAAAGGCTTAGACAATGAGATCAGTTAGGATGTGATTTGATGTCAGCAGGTAAGAGGCAATGGTGATGAAAGGAGAAGGAAGGAAAGAACACCAGAGGGGTTGTGAAGATAGAATTGGCAGCATTTACCACGAGAGCCTAAGGAAAGGGAAGGAGACACAGATAACTCCAAACCAGTGGGCCTAGACCCTTACCATTGATAAGGATGGCAACAGTAACCAACACACTGGAGGCAGGAAGGGAACAATCACCAATTCATTTGGAGGCAGGAAGAGCTCAGAGTGTGAGCAAGTCACTCAGGTGGTGCTCCCTTCAGCAGAAAGGCTGTGTAGATGAGTGTTTAGTTAAAGAACTGACATTTTCACAGATATGCCTTGAAAATATGTAAATCTGTATTTCTTAAATGGTTAGCAAGCGGAGCCCTCAACAGCATTTATCACCTGCATGAACAGAATTATTTATTGTGCTGTGCTCCTGTGAATGGTATTCCAGGAATTGGAAAGATGTGGACAAAGTTTTGTTTTAAAATTAACTCTTAAAGAACAGGAATTTCTCTCATTAGTAGTAAAAGCAACAAGAGGTTGCCAAAAGCAAAAGTGTTGAGAAAGAAACATGTTCCCTTTACTTTTTCTTTAAATTCTAAGTGAATGGACATGACACAAAACAGCAACCATGATGACTGAGCAAACCTATGTAGACTTAACAGCCCTTATAAAACTCACATCACCCTGACTTGCTTTCGTGCTATTGTGCCAAAAGGGAATTGCAGGCAAACAGTTCACATAGATGACTATATTGATAATCATTCTGCCAAACTACACATCTTTAGTTCTTTCTAATTGCTTCTTCTCATGTATCTATTGCTAATATCAGCACTGATATTTTCATCAAAATAATATATGATAAGTTATCTGCCTAAAAATTTCAATAGAATCAATAGAATCGATGGATGACTCTTTTCTGCTACATCAACTACAGCCAATTGAATGATATCCATCAATATCCAGAGAATGATAAGCTTTAGTAATGAAACTATTTGTACATTTTATTATTTCAACCATCACTAACTCCCCTTGCTCTCCCCCTACACACCACAATTATACTCCCAATTTTGCTTTTTAGAAAGCAAAATCCCTGAATCTTTTTCAGCTCTCAGTGAAGCTAATTTCCTTGAATCCCACCCCCTCAAAATATGCCAATTCAATTACACCCAGGGCCAAAAATCATCTTTTATTTCCTGTTTGGCCTGTTTCCTCCTCAATACCCCAACCACCACAACCTTCAAACGCCACCATCACTAAACGAGTCCTTGAGAAGTTTCCCCTTGCTTCCTACCTGTAGTAGGCTAAATAACTGGCCCCAGTGATGTCCACATCTTAATCCCCAGAATCTTTGAAAATGTCTTACACAACACAAGGGACTTCACTGACGTGATTAAATGAAGGATCTGGAGATGGGAGATTATTCTGATTCATCCAGATGGGCCTGATATAATCACAAAGATTCTTATAAGAAGGAGGAAGAAAAGACGAGGGAGAGAAGATTTTATACTGCTTGCTTTGAGGATGGAGAAGGGATCATAAGCCAAGGACTGTAGGAGGCATATAGAAACTGGAAAAGACAACAAAACAAATTCTCCCCTAGAGACTGCAGAAGGAATGCAACCCTGCCAACCCCTTGATTTTAGCCCCAAAAACATATTTTGGATTTGTGACTGCCAGAAGTGTCAGGAGAATAAATTTGTATTGTAAGAGGCTAAACTTTTGGTGATTTGTTTCAGCAGCAGTAGAAAACTACTATATTACCTCTCTGTATGGTCTGCCATAAACTCAATACCATAAAGATGTGGATTGCCTGCCCAGAGAAGGTAACTTGCATGATCGATGTGTACCTTCAGATGATAGTAGCTGGTGAATTGGTGCTAATAGCGCTGGTCCAGTGAAGAAAGGATGAGGTGCAATCCACATGGAGTTTCCACATAGTAAGCCCCACTGATTGTTAGACATCAAGCTCAATACTTCACGTCTGTTATTTTATTTTATTTTAGTTTATTTTTTGACAGAGTCTTGCTCTGAGTCTTGCTCTGTCACCTAGAGGGCATCTCACATTGCACCCAGGGAATGCAGTGGTGTGATGGCTCACTGCAACCTCTGCCTCCTGGGTTCAAGTGATTCTCATGTCTCGGCCTCCCATGTAGGTGGGATTACAGGTGCCTGCCACCATGCCCAGCTAACTTGTGTATTTTTAGTAGAGAGAGGGTTTCGTCGTGTTGGCCAGGCTGGTCTCAATCTCCTGGCATCAAGCAATCATTCCGCTTCAGCTTCCCAAAGTGCTGAGATTACAGGTGTGAGCCATGGTGCCTGGCCACATCTGATATCTCTTTAACATTTTCTTCTTTATTATTTTTTCAAATGTATTTGACACATACAGTGCTTATCTTCTTGGGTATCTGGTGGTCTTCATAAACTCATTATTTGATGATTTGGGGGAGTCCTAAATTCCTAAACTGGACAATCTTTCCTTAAAGAGATCAGTAGCCAGTGGTCATCAGCAACCATGAACCAGTTCAGCTCCCTTGAGAGTGTCTGAGCAGAAGAGTCACAGACTCAGATTTCCCCTCCCACTGGCCTGAGCCTCAGATTTATTATTGGCATCCACTCTCAGGATGGGACACCATGTGTCTCTAAGGTCCAGTTCTCAGTTTTGGGGGGGTTTGCTTTGTGTTTAGAGGGAAAAGGTGCATTTCCTGAAAGGATCAATTACTTCTTGCAGAACCCACATTCTCTCCAGGAGTGTGGTCTCCCCAGGGCCTGGTGGTTCTGCAAGAGAGAAATGGTCGATGGCAGATGGTGGTGCAAAAGTAGATGATTTAAATTACGTTTAGGAGGAAGAAGCTATTAAACTTGCTGCTGATTTGATAAATAGATTTTGTGAAAGGAAATATTCAAAGAGGACTCCTAGGTTTCTTCCTTAAGAAATAGGAATGGTATAATGCCATTTACAGTTACCGGAGATGAGAAACAAGAGTTATGCTTGTATCATTTTTAACTGTTTATTCATATATTTATTTATTTATTTAGAGACAGGGGGTGTCGCCCAGGCTGGAGTGCAGTGCTGCAAACACAGCTTACTGCAGCTTTGACCTCCCAGGCTCAAGCAATCCTTCGGCCTCAGTCCACCAAGTAGCTGGGACTACAGGCACATGCCACCACGCTTGGCTAATTTTTGCATTTTTTAGTAGAGATGGGGTTTTGCCATGTTGCCCAGGCTGGTCTGGAATTCCTGAGCTCAAGTGATACTCCTGCCTTGACCTCCCAAAGTGCTAGGATTATGGGCCTGAGCCACTACACCCAGCCAACGCTTGTGTTGTTTTCTAAAAAGGCTTTACTGTTGAGTGCCCAGGCCATTTTAAAAACTTTTTATCTTTTAGATTGACAAGGAAAGGTCAGCAGTGTCTTTAGTTTCACATTTAGGCCTACTTTCAGGGAAAACTGGTATTTCATCTTCTTATAAATAAAATCTGGCTGGCTTGATTTTTCTATTTAAGATATGAAAAATTACTAGATATTTCAAGCAAGTTAGGGTTAGAGGAGGTAAAAGACTACAAAATCTCATATTTTATCTTTCTAGAAGGATTTATGGAAGAAGGGCTATGGAATTTGTTCCCAAAGACTGGCTAACAAAGATTCAATGGGACTTGAACCGTTCTTTCTATATGTTCATAGCTTGCTTTTTCAGTGTCTTCTTTTTAACCAAATGCTACAACCAGAAAACATAATTTGTCTGGAACATCAGCACATGTTTTCCATGGTCTTCCAGGGAATTTAATCTCCTTATTGGTAAATCATACACAATACCAATAAGTGGGTTTTAAGCTCCGGGACTCAGGTTTCAGGGTATCTGGATGTCCCAGAGTATATCAAAGAGGCCAGTGCACAGAGATAAGATACATGCCTACATTTTTAGGCACATTAGTGGAATAAGCCTTTGTTATAGCACCTACCAAGTTATCAACAATATGTGAAAGACTGTTGCAAGCAGCTTCTTCTGTGCTCTTGCACAAACAAAGATAAACAGAAAATAACTGTTGATGAAATTAGTCTTTTGTTTCTCCAGCTGCCCTGTCCTGTCTCATGTCATTTCCATGCAGGGCTTCCTTTTTATTCGAGGTTCAGTGTCTCTTCTTCCAAACCCTCTCCACCAATTAACACAAGAAGAGTCCTGATATCATCATTTACAAGTGGTTGAATCTTATTTTTCATTCGTTAGCAGTTCCAGGTCTTTCTATTTTTAAGAGTTACTTGAATTTCCCTAGGACTCATCCACCGAACGAAGTCACTGACTCATAGATCTGGCCTGCAGGAATAGATTCTCCCCATACTCCACTCCAGTCAAAACCCACCATGTTAATTCTTGGATGTTTCATGTGCTCAGAAACAAGTCTGCTCATGTTCTTCCATCTGGCCTTCCAGTTATGGCCTTTCTTGCCTCAAAAGCTATTTTTAAAAGGCACTTCCTCTCTACCTTGGCTTCTGAAAACCATTAAGAGAATATGGCTTTGCTGAGTAGGGTACAGTGTGTGGGTGCCTTCCCAACTGCACAGCATCAAGGTACAAAGTGACACTTCATTTCTTTCAGTTCTCACTGTGTTCAAGGTCCTATGTTGTACTTGGTGAACTAATGGGCTAAAGATTTTGCAAATTACCACCTAAGCCTTCACACAACTTTGCTTTGGCCTTTGATCTCACCAAAATCACCTTGAAAAGAGTTCCTTTTGTTTCTACCTGCCACATTTGCTTCATTTAAAAATAATAATAATAAATTATTGATACCATTAAAGCTTTAATCTAGATTTCCCATTTTCTTGCTTTATCTTTTCCTTCCTGGAGGCAACTGTGATCACCTGAACAGGTAGTTATTTTTCTCGAGTGTATTGTTCATGTGATTGCTACCTAGTCTGAATTTGTAAGTTACATGTTGCATTGCTATGCATATTTTTAAACATTATAAAATTGGTATTATGCTATATACATTGTTCTCCAATTTAACTTTTCTTGATTAATTATGTTTTTGAGAATTATGTATGTTGAGCATATAGTTCTGTTTATACTCTACTGTATAACAATGCCACAGTGTACTTGTCTATTCTCCTGTTGCTGATATGTAAGTGGTTTCTAGTTTTTAGCTACTAATGACTATGCTTCAATAAGTATTTTTCCTTTTAAATGGATTTGAAGCAATAGTAAGTGTGGAAAACTTATTAGGTTGGTGCAAAAGGGTAATTATGGTTTCTGCCATTATGTTCAATGGCAATTACCCTTGTACACCAACCAGATAGAATAAGGATGTGTTGTTCTTCAGAGCTCATACTTAGTTATGGTTGTCACAGAGGGTCATCTACAATTTGGCAGAAGAGTAGTAAGAAGAAAAAGTTGCTTTCCTGGAATATCGCTTTCTTTCCTTTTATCTTCTCCCTAACTCTAACACAACTTTTCACCTCCTCTCTTTCTGCCACCAAAACTCTCATATATTGCCAACCCAGAGCCCATCCAGATCTTATATTGACAATAGCTTGCTTTTGGAATTAGGAAGACCTAAGTTAAAATGCCGCCTCCACTTCTGTGAAAGTTTGGACAAAGCTATATAGATCATTTAAACTTCATTTTTCTCATCTGTAAAAATTGGAGTGATATTAATTACATGATACTGGTATTGTGAGGATTAAGAGACAATATCCGGGAACT
This sequence comes from Pongo pygmaeus, assembly GCF_028885625.2. Lineage (NCBI taxonomy): Eukaryota > Metazoa > Chordata > Mammalia > Primates > Hominidae > Pongo > Pongo pygmaeus. The sequence continues at coordinate 56,005,143 of NC_072380.2, forward strand.
TATGGTGGACTGCACTCTTCCCATAGAAAGATAAGGTATATCTCCTCCTCTTGAATTTCGGGGCAGAGCCGGGTAAATGGGCCTCTCCATGTAATTGCTCCAGCAGAATAATTAGCTTTCTAAACAGATGCTCAGGCCTCCCAGAGAGTGTTCCTAAAGAAGGGAAGTAGAGGCTACCAGTCTGATAAGGCCTAAGCCTGGGAACTGGTGCCGGGTCTCTTCCACCATATCCCATTACTCAAAGCAGCAAAAGATATCTGGAATAGCCTCCTAACTGATCTTTTCAGTAATAAGTCTTCCCTTCCTTCAAACCTGTTAATTTCCATTGTGTTTAACATACAGTAACTTGACGTGTGTAAGGTTCTGAACGATTGTTTTGCTTTCTAAACCATCGAATACTACCTTCGCCTGCTCGCTATGCCTCGGCTCTGTTTCAGGTTTTTTGCACATAGCAGACCACCCAAAAACTCAGTGGCTTAGAGTGACAACTTTTGTTTTCTTCTCACTGTTACGGGGTTGATGGGTGGATATTTCTATTGGTTTTACCTGGACTTACTCACTGAGCGCATTTCAGCTGGGTGGCTGAATTTCAGCTGGGACAGCTGGAATGCCAGCACCTTGCTCTCCAAGTGGTATTTCCTCTTGAAGGAGACCAGACCAAGCAGGACTTTCTCACATGGCTCATCTGTGTTCTGAACAACACTTATCAAGCCTTCGCTTGTGCTGTTCGCTGATGTCCCATTGGCCAAATAAGTCATGTGGCCGTGCCCTGAGTCAGTAAGGGAGGAGACTACATAAGGGCATGGATAAGAGAAGGCAGGATTCATTGGAGGCCATTAGCATCAACAAGACCCAAATGCCTCATTTTATTTCCTAGAATGCACCGGGCTCTTTTTTGCTTTAAGGTCTTTTCATAGTCTTCCTTTTAATCATTCAACAAATATTTAGGCACCCTCAGACACTGGACAAAATGCTCAGAGCTCTCAAGAGTCTTTCCTTCTAAAGAGGGAAAGCATATAATAAATATATGCAAAACTAGAAAAGATAATTTCAGAAGGTTATAAAACCTCCGAAAAAATAAACTCGGCTAATGGGTAGAAAGTGATTGGCAAAAGTGCAGAGTGAAATGAAGTTCAGCCAGGTCAAGAAGGCCTTCTGAGGGGATGGCACTCCATCTGAAAGCTGGTGATAAGAAAGCACAGCAGTGAGGTGTCACAGAGGAGGAGTGTTCTGGCCATACCTCAACCTTGGTCATGGCTGTCCTGTCTCCTCTTGCCTTCCTCCTTGTAAGTAGCCCATTCCTGCCCTTACCACTGCCCACCTAGTTTATCCCTTTAGAAAATTCACCACAATTTTGGGTGATTTGCTGTTGCTCCTTGTTTAAGTCCCTCATAAACTATAATGCTAATGAAGATAGAGTTGTTTCTGTATGTTTCTTGGATATTTTCATAGATCTATGCTTAGTTGACATTCAAAAACAATTGCTAAATGAATAAATGAATGAATTCACATAGTCACTCATGCAGGTTGAACACATGACCACAGATGCTCAGGGTGAGACAGGTTCCTATGTCCAGTTCCTCATGGGCCCAGACTACATTTTCCTGTCTCTCAGTTGGGACCAACCCACTGTGCAAGTTCTTTCTACCCTCCTGGGTGTTTCATTTCAGGGGTTCTTTGGACTCTTTGGAACTTCCCTGACTCTGAGCTGAGAACAGTTGCTATTCTGTCCAGCCTAATAGGTTTCAATAAATGTTAAGTCCCAGAGACAAAGCTTTGGGGCCTTGCCCCTTTTCCCTTTAGGAAGTCTGCTAGAATTCATATACAAAATTTCTACCCCTTTTCCCTGCTACTTTCAAATTTGAAATAATAAAAAAAGAGATTTTATTCTATTTCATTAGATACCACCTCTCATGAACAATGATAGCAGCTATCAATCATACTGTAAGTACCAGGTAACTAGACACCTGGCCTATATTATCATTAACCCTCACCACAATCCTGCAAGATAGGATTCTTTTCCCCATTTTCAGATAAGGAAACAGAGGCTTATAGAGGTGAAATAATTTCCACAATAAATCCGAGGATTAAAATGTAGATCAGGTGTTCAGGCCTACTTGAGTCCAGATCTGATGATCTTCCTACCAGACACGTTACCTTTGTGTTGACCCGCTCCACAGTGGGGATAAAAATACAGCTCCTTGTGGTTTTGATTTGCATTTCTCTGATGGCCAGTGATGGTGAGCATTTTTTCATGTGTTTTTTGGCTGCATAAATGTCTTCTTTTGAGAAGAGTCTGTTCATGTCCTTCGCCCACTTTTTGATGGGGTTGTTTGTTTTTTTCTTGCAAATTTGTTGGGGTTCATTGTAGATTCTGGATATTAGCCCTTTGTCAGATGAGTAGGTTGCGAAAATTTTCTCCCATTTTGTAGGTTGCCTGTTCACTCTGATGGTAGTTTCTTTTGCTGTGCAGAAGCTCTTGAGATTAATTAGATCCCATTTGTCAATTTTGGCTTTTGTTGCCATTGCTTTTGGTGTTTTAGACATGAAGTCCTTGCCCATGCCTATGTCCTGAATGGTAATGCCTAGGTTTTCTTCTAGGGTTTTTATGGTTTTAGGTCTGACATTTAAGTCTTTAATCCATCTTGAATTGATTTTTGTATACGGTGTAAGGAAGGGATCCTGTTTCGGCTTTCTACATATGGCTAGCCAGTTTTCCCAGCACCATTTATTAAATAGGGAATCCTTTCACCATTTCTTGTTTTTGTCAGGTTTGTCAAAGATCAGATACTTGTAGATATGTGGCATTATTTCTGACGGCTCTGTTCTGTTCCTTTGATCTATATCTCTGTTTTGGTACCAGTACCATGCTGTTTTGGTTACTGTAGCCTTGTAGTATAGTTTGAAGTCAGGTAGTGTGATGCCTCCACCTTTGTTCTTTTGGCTTAGAATGAGATACCATCTCACACCAGTTAGAATGGCAATCATTAAAAAGTCAGGAAACAACAGGTGCTGGAGAGGATGTGGAGAAATAGGAACACTTTTACACTGTTGGTGGGACTGTAAACTAGTTCAACCCTTGTGGAAGTCAGTGTGGCAATTCCTCAGGGATCTAGAGCTAGAAATTCCATTCGACCCAGCCATCCCATTACTGGGTATATACCCAAAGGACTATAAATCATGCTGCTATAAAGACACATGCACACGTATGTTTATTGCGGCATTATTCACAATAGCAAAGACTTCATGTCTAAAACACCAAAAGCAATGGCAACAAAAGCCAAAATTGACAAATGGGATCTAATTAAACTAAAGAGCTTCTGCACAGCAAAGGAAACTACCATCAGAGTGAACAGGCAACCTACAAAATGGGAGAAAATTTTTGCAACCTACTCATCTGACAAAGGGCTAATATCCAGAATCTACAATGAACTCCAACAAATTTACAAGAAAAAAACAAACAACCCCATCAAAAAGTGGGCGAAGGGCATGAACAGACACTTCTCAAAAGAAGACATTTATGCAGCCAAAAGACACATGAAAAAATGCTCACCATCACTGGCCATCAGAGAAATGCAAATCAAAACCACAATGAGATACCATCTCACACCAGTTAGAATGGCGATCATTAAAAAGTCAGGAAACAACAGGTGCTGGAGAGGATGTGGAGAAATAGGAACACTTTTACACTGTTGGTGGGACTGTAAACTAGTTCAACCCTTGTGGAAGTCAGTGTGGCGATTCCTCAGGGATCTAGAACTAGAAATTCCATTCGACCCAGCCATCCCATTACTGGGTATATACCCAAAGGACTATAAATCATGCTGCTATAAAGACACATGCACGTGTATGTTTATTGCCGCATTATTCACAATAGCAAAGACTTGGAACCAACCCAAATGTCCAACAATGATAGACTGGATTAAGAAAATGTGGCACATCTACACCATGGAATACTATGCAGCCATAAGAAATGATGAGTTCATGTCCTTTGTAGGGACATGGATGAAATTGGAAATCATCATTCTCAGTAAACTATCGCAAGAACAAAAAACCAAACACCGCATATTCTCACTCATAGGTGGGAATTGAACAATGAGAACACATGGACACAGGAAGGGGAACATCACACTTCAGGGACTGTTGTGGGTTGGGGGGAGGGGGGAGGGATAACATTGAGAGATATACCTAATGCTAGATGACGAGTTGGTGGGTGCAGTGCACCAGCATGGCACACGTATACATATGTAACTTACCTGCACATTGGGCACATGTACCATAAAACCTAAAGTATAATAATAATAATAATAATAATAATAATTACAATAAAAGAAAAAAAAAAGAAAAAAAAAAGAAAAATGCCTTGAATTTTTTAGATTAAATATTCTGATAGGCAAAATGTACCCCAAAGATATCCTTGCCCTAATTGCTGGAACTTATGAAGAAATTACATGGCAAAGGAACTTTGCAGATGTGATGAACATTTGGGAATTGAACAATGAGAACACATGGACACAGGAAGGGGAACATCACACTTCGGGGACTGTTGTGGGGTGGGGGGAAGGGGGAGGGATAGCACTGAGAGATATACCTAATGCTAGATGACGAGTTGGTGGGTGCAGCGCACTAGCATGGCACATGTATACATATGTAACTTACCTGCACATTGCGCACATGTACCATAAAACCTAAAGTATAATAATAATAATAATAATAATAATAATAATAATAAAAAAGATTATGCTGGAAAAAAAAAAAAAAAAAAAAAAAAAAAAAGACTTGGAACCAACCCAAATGTCCAACAATGATAGACTGGATTAAGAAAATGTGGCACATATACACCATGGAATACTATGCAGCCATAAAAAATGATGAGTTCATGTCCTTTGTAGGGACATGGATGAAATTGGAAATCATCATTCTCAGTAAACTATCGCAAGAACAAAAAACCAAACACTGCATATTCTCACTCATAGGTGGGAATTGAACAATGAGAACACATGGACACAGGAAGGGGAACATCACACTTCGGGGACTGTTGTGGGGTGGGGGGAGGGGGGAGGGATAGCATTGGGAGATATACCTAATGCTAGATGATGAGTTAATGGGTGCAGCACACCAGCATGGCACATGTATACATATGTAACTTACCTGCACATTGCGCACATGTACCATAAAACCTAAAGTATAATAATAATAATAATAAAAGAAAAAAAAAATACAGCTCCACTGTCTCTTATCTCCAGCTCTGAAATCCAAAAATTTCTGAAAACCAAAACTGTTCCTGAAAACACATGACCTGATGTGACCTGAACTCATCTGTGGGCCTAACCTGACCTGACACGAAGCTATTTATAGTCTTTATTTATTCCCTGTACTATGACTATTCATACTTTTGCTCCAAAAATAGTAACATGTTCAATTACAGGGTACTCCCCCAGACCCTGATAAGGGAATTCATATATAGTGTTTGCATTGTATTGCTTTCCAAAAATCTGAGAAATTCTGAATTCTGAAACACATGTGGCCCCAGGGTTTTCAGGTGTGCAACTGGGATTCTGTAATAATAAATTATGTTTGTGAATGGTTTTAGAGCTCACAAAGTTTTTAAGGGTTGAGGAAATTTTATTTTGTTTTCCTCTAGTACACAAAGAGTAATTTAGGAGATTTATCTGCACCTTATTTTCTTACTCTTCCATAAAGCAGCTTTATTCCTGATTTCAGGCTATTAATCATACTTGATCCCAACAGAAGTCTCAAGTTATTTCTTCTTGCAGAAAGACATTTAGTTTTAAGATTAAGAGAAATGAAAAAAAAGGAAAACACTTTTCAGAAGCACTCGTATTCACTTCACTTAAACTAACTCTAAATTTTTAATTTCCTAAAATAATGGCTTAGAATAGCACTAAAGTGAATACACTAAATGGATCCAACCATTAAAACGTATTCTAAAAATAGTGAATAAATATTTTTAAATGTAAGAAAACAATTATAATAAGAGTACCTTGCATTTATTAATTTGCAATTTATAAAACATTTTCACCTACCTGATCTCCTATACAATAATAATTATTATTATCATTATAGGAAAGTTGCCATTCACTGAGTGCTATCTTTTCATGAGACACTTTATATATACTATTTACTTATCCTCACAACTGTTTAAGGTTGTTATTATTATTTCTACCTCACAAACAAGAAAATTGAAGCTCAATGAGGCTGATATATTTGCTTCCAATTGCACAAATAGAAGGTTAGAGTGAGTACCTGAGAAAAACTGTGTGTAGAAGGCATTTACTATTTGGTATTTTATTCTTACCAACATATGACAACATTCAATGTGTTTTTAATTTCAAGGTTCCTGATTGTCATGGAAAAAACTCTTGGGCTGGAGGCACAAAAAGTAGGATCAAATATCAACACTGCCACCCTGACTTCTGGCAAGTGACAAAATATTTCAACTTAAATCTACTCATTTGTGAAATGAAGGACATTATATTCAGTCCGCACGTTTTCATGGGAATTATGTCAAATACTAGAAGGATTAAATGCTAGTAAAGGAAGCCAAGAAAGTCATGGCAGGCTGAGGTTCTTGATCTTTCAATAAGAAGAAGAAAAAAAAACTAGACCTGCCATTTATCACTGATCAAAATGGCTTGGTTCACACAGTAAGTTTAGCTTCAAGTTACATTAAAACAAAATAAATAAAATACACTTAATCACTTTTTTAAAATAAAAAATATATACTTTTTAAAGTAAAAATTTAAATCTGGGCCAAGCACAGTGGCTCATGCCTATAATGCCCCTACTTTGAGAGGCCAAGACAAGAGGATTCCTGGAGCCCACGAGTTCAAGACCAGCCTGAGCAACATAGCAAGACTCTGTCTCTACTGAAAGTAAAAAAAAAAAAAAAAGGAACTAGACATAGTGGCATGCACCTGTAGTCCCAGCTGCTTGGGAGGCTGAGGCGGGAGGATCGCTAGAGCCCAGGACCTGGATGCTGCAGTGATCTGCACCCAGCCTGGGTGACAGAGCAAGACCCTGTCTTTTAAAAATTTGTTTTTAATTTTTAAATGAAAAAATAAGTGCACAGGTACATTTAGTTGCTTTCTCACTGAGCTTTAAAGTTTCTTTCTTTGTATATTCACCTTCATACCTCAGTTAGAGAAAAACAATTTTGGGGTGATGTTTCTCAGTGTTCATGTGTACCATTTCTTCCTTTGCAGCTACAGTTTTTCTCGCACAGCAGTCAGTGATCTCAGTGCTCTGATTGGCTGCGTTTCTCTCAACCTCTGGTTCAAGCAGTCACTTGACCCTGCACTCAACTAGTGGTCAGTATCAGGCCATGAAAAAGGGTGAGATAAGAGGGTCCTGGAGTAGAAGCTGGGTTGAGCTGGCAGGAAGGGGGTGGGCAGAGCAGGGACATGCATCCTGACACAGGCAGCAGTCAGTGGCTGTGAAATAAGACCAACCACAGGTCAAAGGCAAGGTCACAGTCTAGATTGGAAAACTGGGGCTAAGGTCCAGAGAGCTGAGTTGCTCCAGATGGCACAGGACAGAATGGAAAGCAGGCATACAGGTACAGGTTGGACATTCAAGCTAACCTAAATCTAGCTTCCAGAAAAGACAGGTCCATACATATCTATTCCAGGATGTAACTAAGGTATGCTCCCTTGGTTTTAAGACTGTGCTCACAAACTTGTTTTCTCTCTTTATATCAAACACAAAAGTTGTCCTGGAGAGCTATTTATAAGGACAATGAGACTGCTCCTGCCTCCCCACCACCACACACACCTTTCAATCAGAAGCTGGTTCGCCACCATGAAAGATCTCTCTTCTCTGTTGTCTCAGTGACTTCCACTGGTGACTCCATCTTGAATCTGCTATCAATCATGTAAAAGTCATCCTTGTTCTATGAGCTATTTGTTTTCCTTTACTTTGTATATGTATGAGGAATCAGATATTTTTTAAAGCACTCTAAAAACAGATCATCCCAACAAGATTTTGTCTTAGCACTTTTTCTGGAAGGAAGAATGGACTTCTCTGTTAAAAAGTGGTACTCTGGGGTGTATCTAAGAGATGAATTTCCTTCCATTCAACTTTCCCTTTAAAGAAAGCTGTTACTTTGTCTCTCTCTAGATATGTTTTTCCTTATGTTAAAAAAAAAAAAAAGAAAAAAAGAAAGAAAAATGGGCCAGGCACAGTAGCTCGCACCTATAATCCCAGCACTTTGGGAGGCCAAGGTGGGCGGATCACTTGAGGTCAGGAGTTTGAGACCAGCCTGGTCAACATGGTGAAACCCCATCCCTACTAAAAATACAAAAAAAAAAAAAAAAAATTAGCTGGATGTGGTGGCACGGGCCTGTAATCCCAGCTACTTGGGAGGCTGAGCTGGGAAGATCTCTTGAACCCAGGAGGCAGAGGTTGCAGTGAGCCGAGATCCAAGTCACTGCACTCCAGCCTGGTTGACAGAGTAAGACTCTGTCTCAAAAAAAGAAAAGAAAAAAAAAGTATGTATTACCTTTCCCTCCCTGTCAGGATAGTTATTAGAATCTAAGCAGTGAGAAGTCATTGAGAAGAACAAAAATCTGTGTATTTATTTATAAGGTATTCATATTACTAGGCCCCTTTTCCTGTATCCAGGGCAAGTCCTCTCCATATACAAGGAAATGTACCATTCATTTCAACTTTGTTTATAACAATGAGAAATAACCTAAATGCCCGTTGATTGAGGAATGGCTAAATAAACAACGGCAATCCATAAAAAGAACATTGCAAAGCCAAATAAAAAAATACTCTTTGCATAATGGCCAAATTCCAAGATAATGAGTTAAGGAAAAAAAGTAAAACAAAACATGTAAAACAAAAAGAAATAAAATTACTCTTTGTGTAGTAATAGGGCCAAATTCTAATGTATTAAGGGGAAAAAGTAAGGGACAAAACAAGCATATACAGTATGTATTATTTGTATTTTTTTCAAAAGAGCAAAATAATACATGCAGTTATACCCGTGTATATGCATCAAATATCTCTTTAAATGTATGAAATAAATTGATAACTTTAGTTTTCACTGGGACAGAAAATGGGAGAAGATTGTTTTTTACTTTGTACCCTTTTATACCTTTGAATTTGAAACCACATGAACACAGTACCCGTCCAACAAAATTAAATTAAGATCATAAATAAAAATATCCCTGAGTGATTTTTCACAATGTGTGAGAAACTCAAGATGCAAATGCTGCCCAAGTGAGCTGAGTTGCAAGTTTATAGCCTCATGTTAGTTATTAGTGTAGCACAAGATTACTGGCTCATGTTCTTCTTGCTTTCACTTTTCTCCCACTTAAGCCAGATATTTCTCCTCAAATTTTTGACCACTGGAGAGCACACAGTGCCCTTTGTTTCTGGCTCAAAGCCGCCTGTACTCTCCCCTCTGGGACGTGGGTCCTTCAGCAGTATTCTTCTCAGGCCTAAACTCTCAGCCTCTGGTCTGAGCAGTCACTTGAGCCTGAACTCAACAAGCGGTCAGCATTAGATCATGGAATAGGATGGTGTAAGAGGTCCTGGATTAGAAGCTAGGCTGAGTTTGTGACCAGTCTGTCTAACTTGGCAAAACCCCGTCTCTATTAAAAATACAAAAATTAGCCAAGCATGGTGGCACATGCCTGTAGTCCCAGCTACCTGCAGGCTGAGGCACAAGAATCGCTTGAATCTGGGAGGCAGAGGTTGCAGTGAGCTGAGATCACACCACTGCACTCCAGCCTGGGCAACAGAGTGAGATTATGTCTCAAAAAAAAAAAAATGGAGCTGGGGGCTGAGCTGGCAGGAAGGGGATGGGCAGAGCAGGGGCATGCATCCTGACACAGGCAGCAGTCAGTGGCTGTGAAATAAGACCAACCACAGGTCACAGGCAAGGTCACAGTCTAGATTGGAAAACTGGGGCTAAGGTCCAGAGAGCTGAGTTGCTCCAGATGGCACAGGACAGAATGGAAAGCAGGCATACGGGTGTTGGTTGGACATTCAAGCTAACCTAAATCTAGCTTCCAGAAAAGACAGGCTCACACATATCTATTCAGGATGTTACTAAGGTATGCCCCCTCAAATGGTTTTAGCACTTTTCCTGCTGAGGATGTAGAGAGAGGGAGCCAGGATTCTGCAAGTGCCACTTTTAACATGTAGCGGGGCCAAATGTGATTCTCTCCCCTCCCACACTCAGTGCTGTCTAGCCCAAATTTTACACCCTAAGAAGCCATGGATCATTGAGTTCAAAACACACTGTCTCCATCCACCCCTTGAGGTTAGGTTGAATGATTTGGGTGCAGACCTGGTGTTTAAGGAGACAGATTGGTGACATTAATGGTAATATGCAACTATGAGTTACAAAGTAAACCCATAGCTAATTTCAACGACCAGAAGTTGTGGTGCCTGAGACAGTGCCCAACTGCCATGGTACCATTTGTTTTTTTCCTTGTTCATATTATGATGAGGGGATTAAGTTGTGCTCGAATCAGCTTCATCTAGACACTGCAGTTCAAGTCTTTCGTCAGTAGCTGCATTTTAATTCTACTGGGTTTAATAACAATACTAAAAATCTTTATGGTATGTCATTTAATCATCGACCTTTGCATTACTTCAACAGCAGCCTTACAAGTAACAAAGAATCAATCCTGTGCTTGCCTCTAGGTTTTCCACAGAGGTAGTGAAAAGAACTGGATTTTCAAGTTCACTTTGCAAGAGGCAAGTAGGAAGGAGACTGAAAGCTGCTCGTAAATCAGTAAATCAGTTGCTTTAGGCAGGACACCTGCCCTGTCAGTCTCAGCTACATCCAAATGGAAAAATGGGTGATCTAGGATTACCCTCAGGTGATGCCAATGGCCAAGGCACTAAAAGGTCACATCTATTATTGCTGGCATTTCTCTCCCCACTGGGCTGTTTTTTGAGTGGATGTCATACTCATCTCATACAGAAGGCATGTCCATCATGCTAGAGCAGTGCTGTCAATGTTGGATCTAATAAAATACACTCTATTTTTCTTTTCTGCAAACTTCATTATACCTAGCTGCTGCTAAAAGATGATTCCTTTTTTCCTTGCCACTCCAACATTACACTTTAGGGACATGAATCCTTAAGCAAAGTTTCATTTGCCACCTCTGATTTTAAAGTTAAAATGAGCCTTTTAAAAACATTAACCAAAATAAATGGCACAGTGAGTGCCATACCCAGAAGTGGCTACATAAAACCACTACATAAACAGTCAATGCTCCCTTGGAAGAAGTCACTGGCCTTTACTAATAATATCATGTTCACCAGCAAACAATTTGTCAAGTGTGTATTATCAGAAGTTGGGGGAGGACTAGAAACACAATCTTAACACACAAAAATAAATGTGGATAAAAAAGTGTAGTAACAGCTGTTGCCAGCTGCAAGCAACCACGCAGTAAAATGCTGTCCAACTCTGCAGGGGACTGTATGAGGACTCTTGGAGCCTGAGATAGGAGTGACAAAAGATCGCATTGTAAGAACATCAAACGTGAACCCTGGCTAGCAAGCTAGGAATTACCAATAGGAGGAATTGAGAACATTGCCAAGAATTCTTCTTCCCCAGATCGAATCACTGCATGAAATCAGCCCTATTTGTTCTAAGAAGTCCACATTCATAAGCTTCATTTTAACTGAGCTTGGTTCTTAGCCTATAAGGCCCATAAGAACTCCTCTGGAATCTGCGGATCTCCATTTTAAAAGCATTATTGACATGAACCTGGGGAGGTGTTTTTCCTGGAGTTCTTTCTCACCAGACTGGTTCTGGCTGCCTCCTGGGTGATGACGGAAAACTGAGGCACTTGCCAACATGTCATCCCCTCATTTTGCAACCCTCAGGCAGTTGCACAAAGGCTATGTGGAACTTTACCAACTAGTTAAAGGCAGAGTCTGGGACAGTCTTAAAGGAATTAGGACTACTGCAATGTCCAAGTGTTGCATATTAAGGAACTCCATCACAGGGACAGATAAACTAGGTGCAAGGTGATGCAATTAAGAGCCTTTCATTCAACACCTCTTCACTCATAACCCTGGGGTTTTGAAATGCAGAGCCTTTCAAGTCACACTTGAAAACTGTTGCCTAAGCAGCCTCTCCAGAGTTTTCTGATTCCAGAAGCTAAAAGAGCCCTAAGAAACCACAGGAGAAGCTGCCCTGCACTCCTTCTGTGGGAGTCACTGAGGACAGAAGAGTTACTCGATATCAAAGATCTTTAAGAGGCCTGAAAATTCTTCACTTACTTAGAGCTAAACCCATCTTAGAAATCTGCTTATTGTATATGTTTAGGTAACTCTCATTTGCCTGGAGCAACTTGAAAAAAAATTTTTTAGAAAGTAAAACAGGAAATTCAGAATAAGACATGGCCTTGACCAGCTAAATTAATTGCCCAAGTAACCTTTTGCATAAAGGAAACAGGATCAGGAAGGACTTTCATTCAAACCTTGCTATTTTGCCTTTAGCTAAGAGGACAGGATTCTTTTCTGAAATTTTTCTGTGAAGACCCTAATAAATAATTTTGCCTTTTTCTCCTTCCTATTCTAGAAATAGAAGGGAGGAGGACCTATTTTGTTCCATCCTGTAGGCTGATCCTTTACACTTAGGACTGGAAGAAATAAAGTAGATTTTTGTGGAAATATAGAATATGCATTCACCAGCTACATTGGAATCAGGAAGCATAAATCACAAGTAGCTTGGTCTCTCCACAGAAATGTGGAAATGGTAGGCCCTGAAAGAGCCTCAGTAGGGATGCATGTGATAGCTTCGTGGGCTGGGCAGACTAGCTGTGGAGATGCAAAAACCACAGCATGCAGCATGCATTCTCTCCAAAGATGGTCCATACCCCATCACCAGCACCCATGGACAAAATCAAGCCAAAGTTATGGGGTCTGTTTTAGGGAAACTACAACGACTGTTTTGAGGTAATAGCTTCCCATGTGACTAAACCCTTTTGTGATAATAAAGTAAAAAGTAATGAAAAAAAGTTATTGTTAGTTTGATTTTATAATTTATCATAGTGGGAAGAATTCTTGACCCAGAGTTTAAAGACTTGACATTCCACTTTTAACAGTTTCATCTGACTTTGGACAAGTGGCTTAATTTTCTCATCTGTGAAAGCCTCTTTCTTCCTTTTGAAATGGAAATACTGATATTTGTTTTTCTCAGCCTCTGAATTTCTTAAAATTATAAATTAAGATCATGTGATTAAAAAAAGTACTGGAGTAAAATGGTCTCATTCTATTGGGCTATTCTAAAAGAAACTATTTATATTTCTTTCTTTAAAAGCACCTGTTGTGTCCTTAGTGTAGAAGCTAAAAATAAAAAGATTTTTTAAAAATCAGAAAGCACTTGTAATCATTCCGTTTATTCCTTCCCCACTTATTAGAAAAACTCCAGGGTGAGGGGGTCAGATTATGTCCCTTGATTTCAAGGCTGAGCAGCTAATGTACATCATGAAATCCTTGGAAGCTCAGACATAGCCATGTGTCCTCCTTAACACCTGGCTGCATTTAAGTTTCAACCATAGCCCACACAGTTTTCTATTAGTAGTAGCACACTCAGTAAAAAATAAAAGCCATCTTTTACTGTGCATCTGCTATGTGCAATTAATCATTAATCCTCATTTAGAAAATATTTTTAGGTATTTTATACTTATTAACCCAGGTTTATCACAAAGAAACAGCATTACTCAAAGAAATTGGGTTAGACAGATTTTAAAAATTTTACCGTTAATGCTAATTCTTAAAAATAACTCTGAAGCAAAAGACAGTCTAGAGACTAAAGGAACATTGTAGATACTACTTCATCCTCATTCTATGTCTTTGTTTGCTCTTTTAAGATCAGTAAAGAGGACCTCTGTAATGTACTTTTTCTGTGAACCCTGCCCTTGAGTAATGAGTCATTCTGAAAATCATTAGTTCAAATAGTGCACTTGCCACTTTTCTTTGGTAGATCTACTAAGACAAAGATCAGATAAGAGTAAATTAAAATGACAATCTCCTGCAGGCAACAATTGGTATTTCCATTACTAGAAGGCATTTAGTTATTGTATCTGTCTTTACTTAATCATGGCTCTGACTTGAGCATTTGATTTAAAAACTACTGCAGAGCAAGTCACCACCCTGTATTTAGCATACTGACTTAATAGTTAAAAGGGTATCACAAAAAATGAATGAAAAAAAATTTATTCACTGGGGTTAGGTACTAGTAAAAGCATTAAAAATTCAAGAAATCTTATGGGGGAAATCTAATTTAGAAAAACAGTGAGTAGTTTTTGAAGTGGCTGTTGAAGTGAATATTAATTCAGTATTCTTCCTAAAGGAGAAAGCATGTCAAGAAAACAGCATTTAGGATTTTTAAAAATGTTTGTGAAAGTCGACAAATATGTTTTTAATATATTACCTGGAAATGTTTGTTAAAAACATAGATTCCCAGGTCTTGCATGCAGAGATTTTGATTCAGTAGTGTTATAATCATACATCACTTCAGTATAAATAACTTGTGTTCATATAATCTAATGCCTAATAGGAATGCTTGATAGTGTCCTAATCAGGACCTGCCCTCTTCAGAGGTGGCTACTTAGCTATTTGTAGTGAAATCAACACCTAAAGTTTTGTTATTTACTATAAAAGGTGTTAGAAAGAATTTTGTACAATTAGAGGTATCAAGAGTAGTAACTGCGAAGGAAAAATTTTCTGGACCCAGAAAATGTCTTGTATGAACAAGACATAGGAGTGGAGAAGCCCAGCACTAAAATGTCATTGATGGACTATGTGAGGTCTAAGCCCCACTGAACTCAGCTGCCTGACCCAAAAGAGGTCTTGATGTCATTGACGTCTGTTTGGAGTGAGCTTTTCATGCAAGGTGCTGGTTGGTGATCCTCACTTGCAGCCAGCCCGCCTGAAATTACAGGCAAGACATATGACTATTTTCTGGCTGTTTGCTTATAACACATGTACACTTGGGAAATTCGATTGTTGAAGACATGCTTTCACTGAAATACACCTCTTGGTAATTAGATTGTGAGGATGGAGCCATCTAACTCCCAGATACCTCTAACAAAGCTACCAATACTTACTAAAAGAGCTTATTTGTTGATCATCTAAACTGGCCAAGGCCATTCACAAAAATAAAGGATTGGTTGAGACACACACATTGTGTTTTAATATCACTTCAGGTGACTCTGAAGCAGGTGATTTACAAACCGTACACTGGGAACCACTGGATTAAGAAAAGACATGTCATTACAAATGTATTTTAGAAATCTAGTCTTTGATAAAAGGATTTAAGAGCTGATTTCAGGAGTAATAAGACATTTTTTTAATCTTAAAATGATTTTAGGTAGCTAGAACCCCCAAACAGATGCATGAAGAATGTTACTACAAGGTAACTAATAGAACTGACTTTCACCTCCCTTAATATTTACACTTGAGAACTTATCTCTTTTCATATTTACATATAAGATTTAGTTTAATCTACAGCAAACATGTATCTATGTAGCAAGTGTTTGAATTTCAGGCCACATGCAATATTTGAACTATTTTGTTTTATATCATCATCTATTTGCCTGAGAGTTAAAATCAAACTCTTTTTTTTTTTTTGAGGCTTATGTCGATCATTTATATTTGTGCAGAATTTTATTATTTATTTATTTATTTATTTATTTTGAGACGGAGTTTCACTCTTGTTGCCCAGGCTGGAGTGCAGCGGTGCAGTCTCGGCTCACTGCAACCTCTGGCTCCCGGGTTCAAGCGATTCTCCTGCCTCAGCCTCCTGAGTAGCTGGGATTACAGGTGCCTGCCACCATACCTGGCTAATTTTTTGTATTTTAGTAGAGACGGGATTTCATGATGTTGGCCAGGCTGGTCTCAAACTCCTGACCTCAGGTGATCCACCTGTCTCAGTTTCCCAAGGTGCTGGGATTACAGGCATGAGCCACCATGCCTGGCAGAATTTTATGCTTTATAAATCATTAATGAATGTTATTTTCTTTTTAGGTGAAAAATGTTACTTAATAGTGTCATCATCTGTTCTACAAGACTCATTAATTTCCCAAATAGTTATAGAAGATAAGATACAAATAGTATATTCTCAATTTTAAAAATAAATACAGGGATAGTACTATTAACCTGCCCAAGTTATCCATTCATGCAGTAGAAGAGATTCCTAATTATTAACATAAAAGTTCACTAGACATTCTCTGAATATACAGTGTGTCTTTCTAGCTGGTAATTTCAATAAGCATGACAGTCAATGAGATATACTTAAAATTTAATATTTTCAAAAGCATGAAATTGTAGGACATTGTGAATGCCTCTATGCTGTGTATTAAAATGATTACATATAAAGAGTTGACTTGGTTGTTAATAAAAAACACCTATTAGCAGATTTAACAACTGTGTTAAAAATAAAATATTCCAAGACAGGAAATAAAAGGTTGAAACTTTTCTTTAGTTACAGCAATAAAAGCCATAAAAGTGATGGATTTTTGAAATTTATATGTCAAATTTCAAACTATATTTGAAGAGTTAGATTTTGACACTTACAAAGTGTCATAAACTTGACACTTACAAAGATCAGTGTTCTCATTCTCCCAGTAATGACTGACAGACACAGACGGGTCACTTCATTCCTCCCATTAATAGAACTGAGAGGGGAAAGGCTTTTTCCTTAATCCAAAAACAAACATGAGTATAGCAAATCTCATTCACATGCCCAAATATCAATGTACCACACAACCTGAGTTCAGACCAGTGCACTTGGGTAAGCATAGTCCCTGATAACATTCTGTTCTTCTACATCTTTAAAAATATACAATAGTTTAAATTAAAAATGACCATTTAATTATTCTCTCTATAAGTGTCTATTGAGCGCCACTGTTTTCCAGGCATATTATAGGTGAAGAGAACATGGTGGTGAAGAAAATGATCAAGGCTTTATCATATCATAGAGACGCCATTTTAGAGATCGTTATAGACATTAAGCAAGTAAATTAATTTCACAATACAAACAAGATGTGACAAATGCTATGAAAGAAATAAGACAGAATGCTATCATGGAGTGACTGGGAAAAGGAGGACATGTGAATTTGGAGTTCAGGAAAGTCATTTCTAAGCAGGAGATATTTGAGGCTATACAAAGGTCTGGGTACAGAGCAATCTGGACAGCAGCACAGCAAGCACAAAGGTCCTAAAATGGGAACAAGCTCGGTATGGATGGAGACAAATACAAACCCTGGAAGGAATAAAGCTACCAACACAGCTTTGTTACAGGTGATGAGAAAGCCCAACTGAGAGAAAACGATAGCTGTGAAATCCAGATAACCCATCCTGACACTTCAGTTGATTAATCAGAATTTCTAGTTGTCTCAATGCAGAAATGTCTAGGCTAACATCACCATTTTCCGTGACCCACTTCTCCACTGGAAATAAGATTTATCTTGCCACCCCAAATGATACCATTTCTGGAGGGGCAGGGAATTTAGGAGGCAATGTGAGAGTCAGGCCAAATTTAATAGTCAACAATGACACTTATTTTCACAATATATAATTCCTCATTTTAGGGAAAATATGAATCCCAGGAAAGCCACTTATTGTTGTGGAACTCTAAGCATTGTAGAGCAGCTATGGCTTTTTGGAATTTGGTCCTGCCAAGGTGTGGATTTTTCCTTTCAGTGGCATTTAGCAGATCTCCTCCGTAACTAGGCACGGATGGCACTCTTTTTCACTTTTTGTTCCTTTTATACCAGAGTTATTTTCTAAGTACAAATTTAAATTTGAAACTCAACATAATTTATTTGCTTCCAGAAGAGTTCATGTTTTTAATTTTTAAATATTAAAATAAAAATTAGATGAAAAGTATCAAAGGAACTAGAAGAACAAAAGCTAAAATAAGAAATACTAAGGCTCTCAAATACAATTTAAAACTGACTTAAATATATACTTAAAAACACTGAAGAAATGCTTTTTTGAAAAACATTTTAGGTTACTAAAAAATCTTTAGGTGAAATTAATTGGTGTTAATAAATAAATGTAATAATCTAATATATATATTATATATGTATAAATTCAAATTATATTATCTACTATATATAATATATAATTATCTACTATATATAATATATAATTATCTACTATATATAATATATAATTATCTACTATATAATATATAATTATATACTATATATAATATATAATTATATACTATATATAATATATAATTATATACTATATATAATATATAATTATATACTATATATAATATATAATTATATACTATATATAATATATAATTATATACTATATATAATATATAATTATATTATATATCTAAATTTAAGAGTTATATATAAAATTTAAAAGTATATATATATATATATACACTTTTAGTTTAGAAGAGCAGAGTCTGTGTAGATTAAACTCCTTCTTGGTAGGCAAAAGTAACCCAAAGATCATTCTGGAAAAGTATACTGGGAGGAGGCTGTTGGTGAAAGTGAAGTGAATACAAAACTAAACATCTTGAATTTGGCATAGATTCAGCTGAGAGAAGCAAAATTTGTAAGCAGAAAAAGAAGGATAAAGGTAAATGGGAAGGGTGTTTGGACTTATAAAGGCTCATTAAACTTTATATCCTTTCTCTAAATAATTTTCTGCCAGTACAATAACACACCCTGGGTACACAATAAAATAAAAGGTGATAATAGTGAGGGTCCAGTGTCATTCTGCACCTAAAACTTTAAATAAATTCCCATTCCATATGGATGTTAAAGCATTTATGTGATGAATCATCGCATAATTGTGTAATGAAAGGGGGTTGCTGTTTTTCAAATCTGTTGATTAATAGAGTAGTTCAAGCTAAAGTTACTTTTTACAAAGTATACAATATTAGGAGGTAAATTACCTGGCAGGGGGTAGCCTGCTCCTGTCATTCCATGAGCTTCTGGAGTGAAGAAAGCCCAAGGATGAAGCTGACTCTTGGTCATCTTGAGCCAAACCAAGCTACATCACCTAATCCAATCCTCCAGAAAATAGAATCAACTGGAGGTCAGTGGACAATTGTTGACAGTGGAAGGCTAAGCAAATGTATTAGCTTTGGAATTACACAGATCTAGGTTTAAACCCTAGGCTTATGGGATATAAGCAGCCACTCGCAAGTTTTGTAACCCTGAGGTGTCTTCACCTCTCTAAGCCTCAATTTTTTTTTAATGTAAAACTCAATTTTTTTTCTTTTTTCAGAAACAGAGTGTCACTATGTTGCCCAAGCTGGTCTGGACCTCCTAGGCTCAAGAGATCCTCCCACCTCAGCCTAAAACACAGATTTTAATGCCCAATTTTGGTACAATAAGAATTAAATAAATTAATGCACGTAAAGTTTTTAGCACAGCAGTTGATCCCTATTGGGCCTTCAATAAACAGTACTTTGAAAAAAAAAGGAATTCCCTTTTAAACAATACCTTCTTATGCTTACTAAAGCCATAGAATGGGAGCTTGAGCCTCTTCCCACTCTGTGGATGTTCATGACCACAGCCCACTCTGCATATGAGATAATGAACCATCACTAACTGCAAAGGAGCAAACAACATGTCTCCAGTCAGCCTTGGTGAAAATTGCTCATGATCCCTCTCTTCTTTCAGGGGTTGCAGCAGCTCAGACAATCCTTACCGTGTGAAAGGAGGAATACTGTCATGGCATGAAAAAAGCATCACTATGGAAGCTTATTTTTCTGGTTTTCTTTTCTTTGAGCATGTTTAGAGCTTTGAACATGTAGAACTGGCCAGAGTCTGGCACATCCTAATCAGTTTTCTTTGCCTTCCTGAAAAGTCCTGTGTACCTTCTCATCATTCAGTTGGCATCAGTTCTCATCTTGGTCCAGGCTTAACGTGGACTTAAGAGTATTGTGAGCATAGGAGGGGAATTAGTGTGGCATTTGGTGGAGGTATAGTGAAGAAGGGAACTGGATTAGGAGGCTGAAGTCTTGGCTTCTTGGCTTGTTGCCAGTTGTGGCAAAGTACCTCAACATTTCTCAATTACAAATGCTAATTCTTACTATATAGCATTTGTATGTACGTGTGATGTGAAATAAAATAATAAGAAAGGGGTTTATAAATTATATAGAGCTATTTAAAAATAAGACTTTTATTCTAGTAGACCTATTTGATTTATAAAATAAATATTGTGTTATATTTAACTTTAATATTAATAAAATCTTCTCCATTTATGAATTCCAATATTACTCCAAAATGGACTTTATTCTTACCCTGCATATCTATAAAATGTGCCATTATAAATAACATATATTACAAATGATTAGTAATTTAATTATCTGATTTTAAATTAACATTAAGATACTAGTTCAGATCAGCCTGTAAACACACAAATTATTCTCCTGATAAATTACTTTTGCTTATACTGCTTAAGTAACTAACAAAGGTAGAGTTGGAAATCTTGAGTGTACAAAATATTTTTCGTTTAGAAAATCTAAAGAATTACATATTATAATATTAAGCCATATCTTCTGCTAACATGAGTGAAACAGGACTTGGCTTTATAAAATCTAGGATTTGATAATTCTCTTTTACAATATAAGAAAATTAAGCAATTGAAACTAACATAGCCCTTGTAGAATTTTTTACAACACCTTTTTTTAGATATGTGTACTTCCTGATAAGCAGAGATGATGAAATAATGGCCTATTAAAAGCAAATAAGTTTCTATAAAAATGCCCAAGCATGGATTTAAGGCATCTCCTGCATGCACAGTTCCAGTTAATTATTCCAGGTATTATTTTTGTTTTCAGGAAAAGAAAACTCAGTAGAAGATAATGGCAAGTCCAGACTGGGGATATGATGACAAAAATGGTAAGAGTTCTCCTGTTTATATAGATCAAAATGATAGCTTGTTCCCATTTCCAACAGAAGAGATATTAAGCATTTAAAGTAATTGTACAGCCATAGGTTAATTGTTGAACTGTCTGCCTTAAATAATTATACTATCTTTGCACGTATTCTTAGCATTGTCTTTTGGGGCACGGCTGACTACAAAACATGTTTGATATGTATATACAGGCATACCTCAGAGATACTGAAGTTGCAATTGCAGACCTCTATCATTAAGCAAATATCACAAGAAAGCAAGTCACATAAAATTTGGAGTTTCCCAGGGCATTTACAAGTTATGTTTACACTATGCTGTTGTCTATTAAGTGTGCAATAGCATGTTTAAAAAATCTACATACTCTAATTAAAAATACTTTATTGCTGAAGTATGCTAGTGATCATCTCAGCCTTCAGAAGTATTAATTTTTTTTCTTTGACACAGAGTCTTGCTCTGTCGCCCAGGCTAGAGTGCAATGGCATGATCTAGGCTCACTGCAACCTCTGCCTCCCAGGTTCAAGTGATTCTCCTGCCTCAGCCTCCAGAGTAGCTGGGACTACAGGTGCCCACCACCACGCCTAGCTAATTTTTTTGTATTTTTAGTAGAGATGGGGTTCCACCATGTTAGCCAGGATGCTCTCAATCTCCTGACTTCATGATCTGCCCTCCTTGGCCTCCCAATGTGCTGGGATTACAGGCATGAGCCACTGCACTCAGCCAAGTATTAATCTTTTTGATGGTGGAGGGTCTTGCCTCAATGTGGATGACTGCTGACTGATCAGGATAGTGGTTGCTGAAGGTTGGGAAGGCTCAAAGTTATCCATGTCTTTGGAATCAACTTCTTCCAAACTCCTGTTAGTGTTGATAACTTGACCTTCTCCCATGAATTACAAATGTTCATGCAGAATGGTGAATCCTTTCCAGACAACTTCCATTTCCTTTACTCAGATCCATCATAAAAAAAATTATTATCTATGGGAACTACAGCCTTACAAAGTATATTCTTAAATAAGATTTGAAAGTTGAAATTACTCCTTGATCCATAGACTGCAGAATAGATGTTGTGTTAGCAGGCATGCACATAACATCAATCTCCTTGTACATCTCCATCAGAGCTCCTGGGTGACCACGTGCTTTGTCAATGAGCAGTGATATTTTGAAAGGAATCTTCTTTTACTGAGGAGTAGAGCTCAACAGTGGACTTGAAAATAGTCAGTAAGCCAGGCTGTAAACAGATGTGCTGTCATTCAGGCTTTGTTGTTCCTTTTATAGAGCACAGGCAGAGTAGATTGAGCATAATTCTTAAGGGTCCTAGGATTTTCAGAATGTTAAATGAGTGTTGGCTTCAACTTAAAGTCAACAGCTGCATTTGACCCTAACAAAAGAGTCAGGCTGTTTTTAAAAATTTTGAAACCATGCGTTGACTTCTCCTCTCTAGCTATGAAAGTCCTAGATGCTATCTTTTTCCAAAAGAAGGCTGTTTTTTCTACTCTGAAAACCTGTTGTTTAGTGTAGTCACCTTCATTGGTTATCTTAGCTAGATCTTCTGTATAACTGTCTGTGGCTTCTGTATCAGCACTTGCCACATCACCTCACACTTTCATGTTATGGAGATGGCATTTTTCTTTAAATCTCATGAACAAACCTCCACTAGCTTCTAACTTTTCTTCTGCAGCTTCTTTGCCTTTCTCAGCCTTCACAGAATTAAAGAGAGCTATAGCCTTGCTCTGATTAGGATTTGGCTTAAGGGAATGTGGTTGTTGGTTTGATCTTCTATCCAAACTACTCAAACTTTCTCTATATCAGCAATAATGCTGCTTTGCTTTCTTATCATTTGTGTGTGCACTGGTGTAGCACCTTTAATTTTCTCCAAGAACTTTTCTTTTGCATTCATGACTTGGCTAACTGGCACAAGAGGTCTAGTTTTTGGCCTGTCTCAACTCTTGACATGCCTTCCTCACTGAGCTTAATCATTTCTAGCTTTTGATTTAAAGTGAGAAACATGTGACTCTTCCTCTCACTGGAGTACTTACTTACAGGTCTTTGTAGGGTTATTAAACAGATTAATTTCCATATTCTTGTCTCAGGGAATAGGGAGACTTATAGAGAGGGAGATAGATGGGGAATAGCCAGTCAGTAAAGTAGTTAAAACACACGCAACATTTACAGATTAAGTTCATCATCTTACTTGGACATGGTTTATGGTGCCACAACACTATTATAATAGTAACATCAAAGATCTCCATGATAGATATATGAACAATTAAAAAGTTTAAAATATTGTGAGAATTACAAAATGTGACACAGAGACATGAAATAAACACATGCTGTTGAAAATATGCCCCTAATAAGCTTGCTTGACGCAAGGTTGCTACAAATCTTCAGTTTGTAAAAAATGCAATATCTGCAAAGCACAATAAAGTGAAGTGCAACAAAATGAGGTAAGCTTGTATTAGAAATCTATTGCTAATAATAAAATATGTATGGTCTGATTCTATAGACTATAAGTATACATCTATATTAGTAGTATTGACAAATACACTATTTTATAGTACAACATAGAAAAGGGGCCTGGTGCAGTGGCTCATGCTTGTAATCCCAGCACTTTGGGAGACCGAGGCAGGTGGATCACTTGAAGTCAGGAATTCAAGACAAGCCTGGAAAACTTAATGAAATCCCATTTCTACTAAAAATACAAAAAAAAATGGCCAGGCATGGTGGCATGTGCCTGTAATCCCAGCTACTTGGAAAACTGAGGCATGAGAATCGCTTGAGCTTGGGAGGCGGAGGTTGCAGTGAGCCGAGAGCGCATCACTGCACTCCAGCCTGGGTGACAGAGCAAGGCTCTGTCAAAAAAAAAAAAAGAAAGAGAGAGAGAGAAAGAAAGAAAGAAAGAATGAAAGAAAGAGAGAGAGAGAAAGAAAGAAAGAAAAGAAAGAAAGAAAGAAAGAAAGCAAAAGAAAGAAAGAGAAAAAGAGAGAGAGTAAGAAAGAAAGAAAAGGGACATTTTCAAACACAGAATTTCTATTAATCTTAAGAGAATATCATTTAATACACTTAAATAAACCCTAATCTAATAAGGAAACAGGTAACTATACTCCTAAAACTTGGAATCAAGCATTTGATAAAGCATTGATTTTACACGTGTTTGTCCTGGTAGGTCCTGAACAATGGAGCAAGCTGTACCCCATTGCCAATGGAAATAACCAGTCCCCTGTTGACATTAAAACCAGTGAAGCCAAACATGACACCTCTCTGAAACCTATTAGTGTCTCCTACAACCCAGCCACAGCCAAAGAAATTATCAATGTGGGACATTCCTTCCATGTAAATTTTGAGGACAACGATAACCGATCAGGTGAGCTGAAGGACCCTTCTGATATTTTTTTTCTTACAGTCTACTGGGGAAATTTAAAAAACAGTACTCGAAAAATATGACACCCATTCTAAGTCTTTTGTGCTTGTGTGCAGCATTCTGTAATCTACTGAGGCATCTTGGACTTCTGGAAAACTCCCAGGTGGTAAAGAAAATTTTTGGAACTCCCAGCTCTCTATTTTCAGTCTTTCTTTTCAAAGTCACCATCACATCTCTTCTCGTCATTCCAGTATCTGTATGCTCACTTCACTGTCTCTGAATAAACAGCATTTATCCAGAAAGGTCTTGTGAACCAGTCATTACAAATAGAACAACTAAAAAGAAAAATATTTTCTAATTGGGATGAGTATGAATGAGCACAGTAGAAAAGAAAAACAAAGCAGTAACTGAATTATCCTTATACTCCAGAATCTGGAACAAATTTTGCTACAGAGTTAGCTTTTCATGAAGTTTTATTGAATATTTTATTAAATGACAATTCCATAAAAGAGTTCTACAGATTTAAAATGCTAAATTTGTTTACTAGTTTCTGAGGCCTATATTTTAGGCACCTTGGGGCTATGTCCATTATTAATATTAGATTAGGTCTGGTATTATGTGCATTTAACTAATATTATCATTGGATAGTCTCTCCAAACAAAGTTTTATAAGTGCCCCACTGCCCCACTGGTACTCTCTCTTGGTCCCTGGGCAGGGATTCTCAACAAAGCTGTCAAGATATACTGTTGTGTCTTCATCAGTTACATAGTAGGTGATGAATGGTTCATTACTCAAAATAAACTACTAAAGATTTTTGATGCATACTGTCTTTGTTGAAAGAATGAAGGAATAAACTTGCAAATTAAAGGAGATTCAAGGACAGCCCTGTAATGATGTAATTCACTCACATGGCAATATGCTTTCTAGGAGTTAGAAACAGGTAAAATTGTAGCTCGTGTGCTGGGAAATGTGTATAATTCATGGAATATCTCATCAATGCCACAGTCAAGGGTGCACCATACATATGACTGTCATCCTCATGGATGTGGGGGAAAACAAGATGAAAGTCTAGGCACTAATGTTTGTTTTCACTTCTACTCAACACAATTTAGTGTTAGTTTATATTAAATGCAAAGATAAGCTAGAGTTTGTGGAGCATCAGGCTAACAATCGGTTCCCTTTACTTCCAGTGCTGAAAGGTGGATCTCTCTCCGACAGCTATAGGCTTTTTCAGTTCCATTTTCACTGGGGCAGTACAAATGAGCATGGTTCAGAACATACAGTGGATGGAGTCAAATATTCTGCCGAGGTAATGTAATTTAGTAAGTGAGAGATAATTACCCTGAGAGTACTCCCAGAAGCAGCTTCTCCCTTCTCTTCTAAGACAACATCATAATGACTCCAAAGGAATGGGTATTCCAGTAAGGAACTCCCAGGTTCCATTAAAATCAAGCACAGACACATAATGTTTGGCAAGAGAGGGAAAATTTTCATGTGGAAAGAGGCAGCTAAACTACTGAGCCCAAGATTCACCTTTCCCTGAGAATGCCTCAAAAACTGTTACCTTGATATCAAAGCTAGCTTCAAAGGGTGGCACTGCTCTCCTTTAAAGCTGTAACCCCAAATGGAACACACCACCATTTCCTCTTTATTTAAATGTTCAAGTTTGGATACACCAGCAGTATCGTTGTGGTCAAGCCAGGACAATTCAATGAGACTCTACTAAGAGCAATGGTCATAGCAATGGTCACCGAACAGCATACACCTAGATGAGGGTCTGAGCTTCCCTGGCTCTTAACTTGCTCTCACATGGAAGCTTGTGATTTATTTCAGGACATTATTATCAGTATATCCAAAGAAAAATGGAGACATGTACACCAAACTGTCAACAGAGGGTCTGGGAGATTAAAATGGGAGAAATTTTGCTCTTTACTTTAGATGTATGAATTATATAATACATGTGTACCCATATATGCAGGTTGACTTTTTAGTTTTATTTTCATCAGATGAATTCTATAATATATATAATTTTGCAATCTGCTTTTTTTCTATTTACTCAATTATCATGACAATTTTTAAAAATCAGAAGATTGAATTCCACCTTTTTTACTGTCACCATAGTATTTCATTTGGGTGAATGCATCAGAATTTATTTAACTGCCTTCTATTGATGAACAATCACAACATATGATTTTTGTTATATTGGTTTCTTTTGCTTTTATTTAAAAATGCTTCAGTGAATATATCAGTACATATATCTTGTGCACTAGTGAAAGTAATTATGTAGGATAGATTTTTACAGGGAAGACTGCTACGTTACAAAGTATGTGTATCTTTTATTATGATAGAATATCAGCAGATTGTATACAAATAAAACTTGCTTTACCTTGTGTTGTAAAGCATGACTAACACCTTTCAATGCACAGAAATCTGTTAATTGGGTTTTCCCCTCCATAAAATTGAATGCAGATTAAAATGAAATGGACTAAGAGCCTAAATTAGAATTATCTTTTTGGAAGGATTGTTGGTAGTATCCAAGAAAATTAAATTAGTGACTCTCTCATCTAAATTGAGAAAAATCAATATAATCCATGCTAGATATGAGAGACAGCCACAAAGTTTAGCATATGATTAAATTCAGTTCAATAAACCCTCTTGGGATACCTATAAGACAATAGGTTTGAGTGGCAGTGCAGCCTGTTGCTTAAGAATGCAAGTACCCAGCTGACTGCCAGGGTTTGAATCAAAGCTCGACCACTTACTAGCTGTACAACTTCGAACAAATCACTCTACACTCCAATATTCCTATATAGAGAATCTAGATAATATAGCATTAGTATCTATCTTAATAATTGTTGACAGCATGAAAAGAGTCAACCCATACAGAGCACACTTAGACCAGCACCTTTCATGTTGCATGTGCTGAATAATGTTACTTAACATTTCCATAGAGACACAAGCAAACGCTTTTCAAGCAGGGAAGTATAGGCATAAATTATTGTGATTAAATATAGCAGTAAATGGCAGTATGACTATTCACAAAGAAGCATGGGAATACAGATGTAAGAATAATTAATTACAAGAAGGGACAGAATCTACACTGGCATGGTCAGAGGAAATTGCAATAAGTGATCCCTCTTAATATACTGTCTTAATCATTCTTTTTTCATTCATCAGATATTCATTGAACACCTGCAATATGCCAGATACCGTCTTTATTTATTTTTTGTTGTTATTTATTTATTTATTTTTGAGAAAGAATCTTGCTCTCTTGCCCAGGCTGGAGTCCAGAGGCACGATCTCGGCTCACTGCAACCTCCTCTTCTCAGGTTCAAGTGATTCTCCTACCTCGGCCTCCTGAGTAGCTGAGATTACAGGCATGTGCCACCACACCCGGCTAATTTTGTATTTTTAGTAGAGATGGAGTTTCACCACGTTGGTCAGGCTGATCTCAAACTCCTGACCTCATAATCTGCCCGCCTCGGCCTCCCACAGTGCTGGAATTACAGGCGGGAGATACTGTTTTTAAAAAGTACTTGCTATCAGTACTTGCATTTGATAGGGAAAATAAAAATTTCAGAGGCAGGAAGGCAGGAAAGAAGGGAGGGAGGGAGGAAGGAAGTGAGGGAGGAAGAAAGGGAAGGAGGGAGGAAGGAAGGGAGGGAGGGAGGAAGGGAGGAAGGAGAACAGGAAGGAGAGAGATTAAATAAGTGATATGGATAGAACTGTTTTTATTTGTGGTGGTTACTTTATATTGGATGATCAGAAAAGAATTAAGGAGTGGCATTTGAGTTCAACCCTAATTCAAGACAAAAGTCTGCCATTTGAAGATCATGGGGAAGGAAATTCCAGAGAAAGTTAGAAGCTAATGCAAAGGCTCAAAGTTGTGAACATGTGACGAAGTATAATCTGTAAGATGTGAATGTTAATAGGTGGGGAAAGTAAGAAATGAATGATAATTGTTGTACTTATTGATTGAGCAATTTAAAAACCTTATCCTAAGAAGGTAAAATTAAGCAGGTATGGCAAGAAGAAAATCTAGAGTTCTATTTTGGCCAGATTAAGTCTGAAATATCTATTAGACATCCATGTAGATATATCAAGAATAAATCAAGAATATGTATATACATACTTGGATGTACAAATCTAGAGTTTGCAGAGACATTAAGCTGGAGATATTTATTTGAGAGGTGTTTGGAAAGGGCACTAATGTGCCCGAAAGAATCTGTTCTTGGCCAAGACTCCCAGGTACTCCAGGAACCCTTTCTCATAAATTTACTATAAAGTACCTCATGTGAGAGAAAATTACTTCAATTATTTTCTCAAAAACTAGTTAGTCATATTTCCTGATCTTTTCATAACAAAGAGAGATACATTTAAAGGCGTAATATCCAATAACAGTATCATAGGAAAGGACATTTTGCTTACTGCTTCCAGGTTTTGTAATCTCTACTTGGCACACAGATAACCCTTCCTACGAGTGAGAACATAACTCTTCTAATCCAGTGGATAAAGGTTCACATAAGTTTTATGTGTCTAAGCCAAGATACATCATCATATGGTAACAAGTTAACTTATAACTTACCTTTTTTCATCACACTGGTATAAATAATTAATTAACCATAGTATCATTTTTAGCTTCACGTAGCTCACTGGAATTCTGCAAAGTACTCCAGCCTTGCTGAAGCTGTCTCAAAGGCTGATGGTTTGGCAGTTATTGGTGTTTTGATGAAGGTGAGTTACAGATAATTACACAGCTCTGCTTCCACTGTCTTACCAATTAGACCTCAAAATAGAAGGATATAAGGTAACATATATTTTAGAATTTCTTATTTTAAAGTTTCCATTTAACTGATGACTACAGGTGAACAAATAGTTCCCTAGTATTTTATTGCTTGGTTTTATCTCTGCCCTCTTAAAGAGAGAAATGAGTTTCAGGTGGAGGTGAGATAGAACGGTGTTCATAGGGAAAAAGGAATTTCTATTTTCCATCTCTTCCAAATTCCTCTTCCTCTAAACTTCCTACATCATATATTCTGAAATTTATTAATTTAATATCTCATCAGGAAAGAAATATTATTAAATATTAATAACGAAACCTGAAATCATAGATTCAGAAATTTAACAATTTAATATCTCATTAGGAAAGAAATAGTAAGAGAATTTTTTCTTGCAAAGAACATTCAATTGATTTTTTAAATGGCAGATGTTGTTCAAATCCTCTATAGAAGAATCCCTGAAAAGTTCCACGAAAAAGTTATTATTAAATTGGGTATGCCTGGGTAACCAAGTAACTCTTGAAATTATAGCACCTCTACTTAACCTTTACTGAGCACTTACAATATGCCAAATACTGTAGTAATGAAAACTAATATAACAGACCAAAATAAGAGATTTGTTTTTGTGTCAGTTTTGATAAATTACTAGATTTTGCCCTGTATAACTTTGAACATATTGCCAATAATTAAGTTTAAATCAAGCTTTTAGTTTGCTACTTTATCTGTAGGTACATATTATAAACAATTTATAGAGTACAAAGGCCCTCAAAGACATACAGCTTGAAAAATTTCCCCTTCTAAAGCAGAGAGAAAATACCTTACCTCTTGTCAGTTGTTAATTGAAAAAAAATTCAAAACTTAGTTAAGCAGTGTTCGATTGATAATAATCTTTATCGCATACTTTATTTTCTTAAATCTCCAGGTTGGTGAGGCCAACCCAAAGCTGCAGAAAGTACTTGATGCCCTCCAAGCAATTAAAACCAAGGTAAACACACTAAGTAGTTTAAATCAGAGATCAAGAATTTACAGATCTATGGAAATCATTTAATGAAGTATTAAAACTGGGGAGTAGGAAGGCCATAGCAAAAGCTACCAGCTGAAAATCAAGGTGCTACTTCAATACTGCCTACCTCTGAGAAAGTCTCTAATGCAGGGAATTGTTTTGGTTTTTTGTTTTTCATAGTTATGGTTTCTTTATTTCAGCAGAATATGGCCTGTAGAAAACCAGATTACATAGCCATTTAAATTTGCTTGAAAAACTATATCTAACAAAATTGTAATTTTCCATTTCATAAATAAAGATATCTCTAGTTTTTTAGCAGTACAAAAATTCAGAAGTAAAGGGCATTCTTCTGAGATATGATTGATATACAATCTTTGATAACCGTAAGTCTTGTCAACTCAAAAAAATATGGATTTTGTGATATACACAAACAGCTTTATTGTTTTAATGGTAAGCAGTTAAACCATAAATCAGAGATTTGTCATGTTTTGCAGCATGGAGAACTGTCATATATTTGTGTAAAATAAATCTGATTTATGCTGATTCTAGAAAAGATTAAACTTAAATGAGTGTCTTATAAAGTATAAATGACAGAAGATAAAAAATAAGCCCTCAACTCAAGAGTTATCAAAAAAAAATGAAAAGAAAATATAAGGAAATAATTAGTGAAGATAAAAGCAGAAAAGAATAAAATAAGAAAGAAAAATGATGGCTGGGTGTGGTGGCTCATGCCTGTAATCCCTGCACTTTGGGAGGCCGAGGCGGGTAGATTGCTTGAGGTCAGGAGCTCAAGACCAGCCTGGCCAACATAGTGAAATCCTGTCTCTACTAAAAATACAAAAAATTCGCTGGGCGTGGTGGTGCACACATGTAGTCCTAGCTACTCAGGAGATTGAGGCAGGAGAATCGCTTGAACCCAGGAGGTGGAGGTTGCAGTGGGCCAAGATTGTGCCACTGCACTCCAGCCTGGGTAACAGAGTAAGACTTCATCTTAAATAAATAAATAAATAAATTTTAAAAAGAAAAATGATGACTAAGTAAGGGGTAAAATTTTATCAATAAATTGAAAAGTTGATTCTTTGGAAGAACAACAAAAAAGTCAGACTTTGGGGAAGCTGGATAAAGAGAAAAAAAGCAGTACATATGAAACATTATTAGAAATAAATAGGTTGTGACTAAAGATATAGAAGAGAATTTTAAGAGACAAAATTTTTTATAACATTATGGCAGTAAATTTTAAAATTTAGATAAAATGGATAATTTTCCAAGAAAATGTGAAGTAAAGGCATTGACTCAAAAGGAGTTAGAATACCTAAATAGACTGAGAACCTAAAAGTAAATTTAAACAGTAGTCAAAATGTATCTATTAAACAAAAAGACTAGGCCCAGACCACTTCATGGAAAAGGGTTACTCAACTTTTAAGAAACAATCATGCCAGTGTTAACTAAACTGCCCAGATGAAGGAACAGACAGAAAACTTCCCATCAATTTAATGGAATCTGATACCAAAACCGGGTATGAAAACTACAAAACAGACAAAACAAAAAACATAGGATAAACTTTCTTAGGAATGTAGCTAAAGGAAATCCTAAAATTTATTATAACAAATCAAATTCAACAGTGTATTAAAAGAGTAGTTTCTGAACTCGTAGAGTTTCTGAACTAGTATTTTTGGGAAAATACAAGAATGACTCAATATTAGAAAATCTTAAATTAATTCATTATATTAACTAGTTAAAGATGAAGAAAACCTCATGATCAACTTGTTAAATGCTTAAAATCATTTGATAAATGTTAATGCCCTTTCTTTAGGATGAAACAAAATGAAAGAAAACTGTCTGAAAACTTATTGAATTTGATAAAGAATTTACCTAGAAACTTGTATCAACATTTAACTTCATAGTGAAACACTTAAGCATTTTCATTTCAATCAGGGACAAGACCAAGGTGCCACTGTGACCATCACAATTGAAAATTATAATAAGGGTCCTAGTCAGTGCAACAAAATAATGAAAGAGTACATATTATGATAGATATTGAAATAGCAAAAAAAAACTATCATTGTGTGCAGTTGATATCATCACTAACATCCACCTGAAAACTCCAGAAGAATCATCTAAAATACAGAATGCATAAAAGATTAGCATACAAATATCAGTATATTTCCTATACACCAGTAATAATCAGAAAAGATGATAGGAATAAATAGAATAAAACTAAAACAACCAATATGCATGTCAATAAAGATTTTTGCCATTGAAATAGAATCTGGCATCATTCCTAGAGAAAAAACAAAAGCTTTATACTAGAAATTAAATATGTTTTAAAGATATAGATTGTAAAAAAGGTTTTTGAATCTTTGCTTATCTGCAACCAAATGAAGAAGGAAACGTCTTGGTCAAAAACTTACATATAACACATTTTTCATCTTTTTTTCTTCTGTTGATATTGTTGTTTATATCCACAAACACACCAGTCATTAAATACTAAATAGTAGAAAAATCAATGACTCTTAGCTAAAATCTCTAAATAATGTATAACAAGATAATATAGCATATATATGTCACATATATTCATATTAAGTATTTTATATCATGCTGTAATGATGTATTCTTTTCTTCCAGGGCAAACGAGCCCCATTCACAAATTTTGACCCCTCTACTCTCCTTCCTTCATCCCTGGATTTCTGGACCTACCCTGGCTCTCTGACTCATCCTCCTCTTTATGAGAGTGTAACTTGGATCATCTTTAAGGAGAGCATCAGTGTCAGCTCAGAGCAGGTAGAGCTATGAATGAATGGGAACTGGGAATGCGTAGCAGGAATATTACTTTAATTGATAGTATCAGTGAGAGAGATTATTATTTCAGTCAGCTTTGTGAGAAGTTCATTTTTCCTCCCAACTTAAAAATATTAATTTGGGGACATAGGTTTATTAAACTATCCAAAAATGCATTATAATACTTTTTTTTGCCTTTGGCAGAAAAAAAAAAATGACTCCCACCACTCTTTCCTCCTTAATAAGGAAAAGTCCAACCTTGTTAAATATCTTCTTAAGCATTTCAGAAATAAAGGAAAAACTGTGACTGGACATTTCAATAAGACTTTGGGGAATTGTGGCTCCCAGCTGGCATACCTTGATAGTTGGCAAAATATTTTTATTCCTTTTGTGGAGTTTAAACTTTTAAATATTCAACAAAATATCTCATTAACTGTTGTTTATAATGGTGATTATAGTATCATTCATTGCTCAACCACGTTTATTAGGTGCCTTACATATATTTTATTAGCCGATTCTCATAACAAACCTACAGGACAAGCATTGCAGCCTGTTGCTAACTGACATTTAATGAGCACATGCTATATGTCAAGCAACATTCTAAGGGCTTTGCGTGTATTAACCCATTTAATCTTCACAACAACACAGTGAAGTAAGTACTATATGGAAACTAAGGTACCAAGCTAATAAGTCACTCACCCAATGTACCCCCAGCTGAAATTGAAAAGTTGATACTTTAACCCAGTTATCAATAATTAAAGCAAAATGCCTGGTTCAAAGGAATGAATATAAAGGATTTGGGGCTTACTCTCTTCCTATTAGTGATATTACTGCAATTTCTAACTCAGTTTTCTAAATATCAGTGGTTGGTAATCCTGTAAATAAAATGCTTTATGTAACTTTAAAAACTTTGTATTTTAAAAATATTTTATCCTTCCAGCTGGCACAATTCCGCAGTCTTCTATCAAATGTTGAAGGTGATAATGCTGTCCCCATTCAGCACAACAACCGCCCAACCCAACCTCTGAAGGGCAGAACAGTGAGAGCTTCATTCTGATGAGTCTGAGAAGAAGCTTGTCCTTCCTCAAGAACACAGCCCTGCTTCTGACATAATCCAGTAAAATAATAATTTTTAAGAAATAAATTTATTTCAATATTAGCAAGACAGCATGCCTTCAAATCAATCTGTAAAACTAAGAAACTTAAATTTTAGTTCTTACTGCTTAATTCAAATAATAATTAGTAAGCTAGCAAACAGTAATCTGTAAGCATAAGCTTATGCTTAAATTCAAGTTTAGTTTGAGGAATTCTTTAAAATTACAACTAAGTGATTTGTATGTCTATTTTTTCCAGTTTATTTGAACCAATAAAATAATTTTATCTCTTTCTTTCTATTGTGCAGTTTCTAAAACCATTAAGTTTCTACTCCATTTACATTCAAAAATCTTAAATACTTTACTTGCAAGAGTATTTTGCCTCAAATATAACAACCTAGGAGCAGCTGGAGATGAAATATTGAGAAATTAGTTTGCTTACTCCTGAAGACAAAAATACAGCTGAGATGACAACTGGATTTAATATCGTTATGCTGGCCCAACATTGCCACCATTTGTGTTGTCTGTGATCAAAATGATTATCTTTTATATAGGAAGATGATGCTTCTAGATATTGCTTTCACTTCTTCTCCCCACGTTAGCAAGGACAATGCTTCTCTGCCATTATTACAACTAGTTAGATTGCATGGAGAATCCTTACTTTAAAATTGGAAGAAAAGTCACAAGTGAATGGTTTATAAAAATGCTAAAGAAGTCATTTGTGCTTAGAATCCTATAGAAACATCATGCAATCTTTTAGTCAGATGTGCACTTCACCTTATGCTATTTTTATCTTTAATTGACACACAATAATTGTACATGTTTATGGAGTACAGTGTGGTGTTTTTTGTTTGTTTGTTTTTTGAGACAAGGTCTCACTCTGCCAGTCAGGGGGAATGCGATGGTGGGATCATAGCTCACTGCAGCCTCAAACCCCTGGGCTCAAGGGATCCTCTCACCTCAGCCTCTTGAGTAGCTGGGACTAGAGATGCATGTCACCATGCCAGCCTAATTTTTAAATTTTTTTTGTAGAGACATGGTCTCTCTATGTTGCCCAGGCTAGAAGTGTGATATTTTGATTCATGTATACAATGTGTAATGATCAAATCAGGGTAATTAGCATATCCATCACCTTAAACATTTATCATTTCTTTGTGTTGAGAATATTCAAAATCCTTTCCTCCAGCTATTTTAAAATATACAATAAAGTATTGTTTATTATAGTCACCCTATTATGCTGTAAAACACTAGAACTTATTCCTCCTATTTTGCCGAAGCCATATCTACATCCAGAATTCTACAAATCCTGTGTCCGGTGTTTAATCTTGTGATTTACTTTAGTTATCTCATTTGAACTAGTAGAGACCAAGCCCAGTTGTTCATTTCTGTACGTTTTAGTAAAATTACTTTAAAAACATTAAGCAGATTCTTCACTGCCCTAATAAGCCTTTCTGCAAAGGCTGTGTTTGTTTTACACCTAAAAACCATACTAAGAGACTTCTTTTGAAATATTTGACTTGGGGCCTAGAATTTAGGTGAATCCTCTTTATTAAAATGTAATTTGTTTTTATTTTATTTTTAATCAAAATTGATTTGTTTTTCTACACAAAGATGGGAAATTTAGAATTTATTAATTGAAAAAAATAAATACAAATATAATGGAGTCAACTAACACATTAGCTCTGCCCCCAAATGCAATCTCTAAATATAAAATACTTTATTTGCAAAGGAATCCAACTGTGTATGATACTCTGTAATTGTCAAATACTGAGAAAGCCTGCAACACTTATACCTGGCCTAGGATCCTATTACTTCACATGAGTTGTATTGATAGGATTTTAATTACAAAGTTATAAAAGTCTCTCAAAAGGTGAGACCCAAAGAAAGAGAGATATGAGCTGAAGTTGAGAAACACATTTGCAAAAGATGTTCATTTGAAAACATTTTCTGAAAAGAAATTAAACAATTTAGAAATAAGTTTCACAGGAAGGATCTGAAAAACAATTGACCTGATGGTCCATATATTTTTTAAGAAGGTTAAAATGGATTCCAGCATTTAGATATAAGTCTGTAAGTCTTATTATGGACAGGGCAAAGATGTGACAAAAAATACATGATGACCATCAAACATTATCCCTAACGCAAATGCCAAATGGGGAGCATGTTTCTCCTTACTGCCTCTGCCAGAATTTCATATATTTGGCAGAACTCATGAGATGCATTATTAATTTCTCTGAAGTAGCTGATAAAAACAGCTCTTGAGAGAAGGTATGAAAACTAGGCACTGGATCATCTGAGAGTGTAACTCATATGTGTCACTGACTCACCCTCCTCTTGTATGTCCTCATCCTTTGTCAACTTACGTAAAGAATTTAAACATCCTGCAAGGATTCTCTGGTTTTTCCATGATGTTTGGCAGCTGACCTTCTTTATACCACATCTATTGGCATCTAGAATGATAAGCCAGCTGGTGAGGCCCAGCGTGGGCTCAAGGATAAAGAGTGCTCCTACTCCATGCTGTTTTCTGTCTTTTCACTTGCCCTTCAGAAACACCCTGATGTACCCTTATCACTATGGCACCCTTCTGCTGAATTGTGAGTCCAAGTAGACCAAAATATTTTCTACTTTGTTCATTTAAGTAAAGTTTAGCAAAATGACTCAAAATACATTAAATTCATCATAATAGGAATTAGGGCAAAGGAAAGAAAGAAAAAGAAATATTTTCATTAAATTTAATTTCCTTACATGACTCAAAAGAGCAGATATCTATTTATTATAACTCTAGGAACTCCCTATCCTTGGTCCTTCTCTGTTTTGTGGTGGCAGATTCCTACCAATATGTGATTAAAGCTATGAAACTTCTCTCCCTTACCAAAAATGTTACATAATCAAATATAGCCAAAATTTTGCACTGAGTCTTAGAATGTTTAGAAACTCAGCCTTTTGCTTCCTTCCCCATCACAAAGTCATTCCTGGACCTCAGGAAAAGACACCTGCTCTAAACTATTTAAAAAGTTAAAAATGGACTCCAAGTCTCTCTTGATCTTGCATCCTAGTGTAATATTTATTTTTGCTTTTCTGTGTCATCCTTCATAACACATACCTACAAATGGAGTGACAGTATATTTCTGATATCATTCATGAATTATCTTTTTTTTTCTTTTTCCTCTAAAAATATTACTTTGGGTTAATATAAGGTTTCATTGTAGAAGAGATATAAAAAGATTTTTTTCAGAAAGAGAACCCAAACCTTAGTGAATTGTTTATTAGTAGGTAATAAAAGATTACAAATGAGAATAAAAGGGCATAGAAGAGAAAGTTTGATTGAGGAAGATATCATTGGATAAATAAAGGGCCAAAATCATTTTAAAAGCCATCAATATTCTCTGCATCCAAGACCATGAAAGCATAAGGAAATACTTATTTTATAAGCATTATCTTCTTGATTATCTGTAAACCCCAAATGTTTATTTACCCACTCATCTTCATGAGACACTGCACAGATTTTCTTATTACTCTTAATAGATTTACCAATTCTTAATCTCAGTAGATACACAAAGAGATAGGCAGACAGACAGACATAGCTACTGTATACATGAGTATATCTACTTCAGCAAAATGGAACTATGGATGTGGGTATTTAACCAATTAACAAAAGGTAGCTGATTTTGTGTTCCTAGACTTAAAGCTAAGGAAAAAAATAAACAGAATAAAAAATATTTTAATAGAAATATAACATGCTTGAAAGAAATGTGGAGAAGTAGCCATAGGATTCTTGTACAAAATCTTGCTTTCAATAAAGAAGTAAGTTATAAGGAGTAACCTTAGAGTCTTAAAAATATGTGCACACTATCACCATGTACCAAAACAGTGAACTGGTGAACAAAGGGATTGTGTTTGAAGACTTTAGAATGCTCAGATCACAGGTGCACTTCCTAGATGTTGTGGGAAGTCAGGGACCCCGAACGGAGGGACCAGCTGGAGCCATGACAGAGGAACATAAATTGTGAAGATTTCATTTTAATACAGACATTTATCAGTTCCCAAATAATACTTTTATAATTTCTTACGCTTGTTTTACTTTAATCTCTTAATCCTGTTATCTTCATAAACTGAGGATGTACATCACCTCATGACCACTGTGATAATTGTGTTAACTGTACAAACTGATTGTAAAACATGTGTGTTTGAACAATATGAAATCCGTGCACCTTGAAAAAGAACAGAATAACAGCGATTTTTAGGGAACAAGGGAAGACAACCATAAGGTCTGACTGCCTGCAGGATCGGGCAAAAAGAGCCATATTTTTCTTCTTGCAGACAGCCTATAAACGGACGTGCAAGTAGGGAAGGTATCGTAAAACTATTTTCCTAGCAAAGAATATTAATATTAATACCCTGGGAAAGGAATGCATTCCTGGGGGGAGGTCTATAAATGACCACTCTGGGAATGTCTGTCTTGTGCAGTTGAGATAAGGACTGAGATACTGCAGTACCCTCAGGCTTACTAGGGTGGGGAAAATCTCCACCCTGGTAAATTTGTGGTCAGACCGGTTCTCTTCTCTCAAACCCTATTTTCTGTTGTTTAAGATGTTTATCAAGACAATATGTGCACCGCTGAACATAGACCCTTAACAGTAGTTCTGCTTTTGCCCTTTGCCTTGTGATCTTTGTTGGACCCTTATCAGTGCTTTTGCCCTTTGTCCCGTTCCCTCAGAAGCCTGTGATCTTTGTTAGACCTTTATTAGTAGTTCTGCTTTTTGCCCTTTGAAGCATGTGATCTTTGTACCTACTACCTGTTCTTACATCCCCTCCCCTTTTGAAACCCTTAATAAAAAAACTTGCTGGTTTGAGGCTCAGGTGGGCATTGCAGTCCTACCAATATGTGATGTCACCTCCAGCAGCCCAGCCCTAAAATTCCTCTCTTTGTACTCTTTCTCTTTGTTTCTCAGCCAGCTGACACTTATGGAAAATAGAAAGAACCTACGTTGAAATATTGGGGGCAGGTTCCCCCAATAACTAGAGTTTTCTCACAATGGCATCTTGTATGCTAATCCCCTAACTATGAGAAGACAGAAATAGCAGTTATGTTACAGAGGAACAAACTTTAAATGGCTTTATTTTTTTCTCTCAAAAACTAGAGTATATCTATCCCAAGTCATTAATAAATATTTTAATACCCCTTACAGGTAGAAGCATGTTATGCTATTTGGGTATGTTACCTTCTACTATGTTATTAGATTATCTAAATCACCAGCAGAAGCAAACATGCATAACAGAATCATAGTCTGCTAGAATAACATTTATCTACTTAAAAAAAATAGTTAGAACCTGATCTCATATATCAAAATATGTCCAAGACGGGTTAAATTTTTCAAGGAAATCATTAATATGCTAGAAAATACATAAATATTTAAATAATATCTGGTAGGAGAATTTTATTCAAAAACACCAAAGGCAAACCCAGGAAATGGCAGAATAATTGATTGAACTGTGAAAAATTAAATATGTTGGTAAAAGCAGCAACAATAAAAAAATTCAATAAAAAGGAAAATGACAACTGGGAATAATGTTTCAATATAAATGGCATCTACAGGAACAATGTCCTCACTATGTAAAAAGCTTTCACAAGTTTTAACATAAAAATTGAATTTCCAAGAGAAAATGTCAAGAAGACATAAAGAGGCAATTTAGTAAAGAAGAAATACAAATAATAAATAAATACATTTTTAAATGACCCAACTTAAAGAAGTACAGATTAAAATAATGCTCTATCAATCTTTACATTCTTTAAATCACTAAAGATTTTTAAATAATACACAGTGCTGTCAATGATGCAAAGAAATAAGAACTGTCATAAGTTGCTGAGAAGAGCATAAATTGGTACCATCTGTTCACTATTAATACAAAGGGTGTGTTCCAGAAGAAGTCTTATTATAAAAAATCATGTAACAAAAAACCATAGGTTCAATGTAAAAAAAAAAAGAGTTAAGTGGCAAAATTTTAAACTTGCTATAATAAGGTTTGCTTATCCATAACTTTGGCTTCAAAGGCTATGTAACCTTTTATCAGGTTTATGATCTTAAATTTACATTTTTATGCAAGACTGTTTCAAATGCCCACGTCCAATGCCTATTTGATATTTCCATTTAGATGGCACAAGAACATCTCAAACTATTCAAAACACGGGTCATGATGCTCTCTCAAAGCTGGTTCCCACCAGCCCCACTGTGCACAGAAATGATGAGGCAGGAGGAGCTTCCTGTAGCTCAGGGACTGCTTGTCATGGTGGAAATCCATAAACCATGGCCCTAATCAATGTCACCACTGAGACTGATGTGACCCCTTCCTTCTAATTTTTCAAACATAATATTTTTCTTATCATTATCCTCCTCATTTTTTGTATTATCAAGAGCAGTGTTCTTGGACTAAACTTCCTATGTCACAAGCTACCTCCTACATTTTTCTTTTACAGCAATGATGATACCTACCACATGAAGAAACAGATGTATTTCTAGTCCCAGTTCCATATTCCCAGGAAAAGGACCCCAGCTGGCTTGGATGGGACCCAGCTATGGTCCTATCAACTGTGGTTGGAAATGGGGTGGAGATCCCACTGAATTCACTGACATTTAGGAAGATAGGTTGCAGGAGCAGATGCAGCTTACAGGCCATTGTGAACCAGGTGGAAACTTTAAAATGTGTTACCACTTCTTTAAAGATGAGAGAGGAAAAAGATTGGGCTAGGAGTAAAGTTAGGTGAATCTAGATAAAGTTTAGAACTGGGCTCATTTGAGAAACACACTTCCAATTCTGAAATCTGAATTTTCCCTGAAATTTCTAATGGTAGAACCCTAGTATGTCAATTGAATATCAAAAACAGCATTTTCCTTCCACCCACCATATGAACTGAATAGCAGGTCAGGAAGTTATTTTTATTTTGTAAATACTAGAGCTAATCATTAAGCCATTTCCAGGAAAATAAATCCCTATACTAATCAGAAAATTAACTGTGTTAGTCAGAAAATCAACTCAAAAAGAAATCTAAGCTTTCAGGTGGAACATGGATTAAACAGCAGCATTTGTTACTTCTGCAGAAACGAAGAGTCTCAGAAAGCTCTGCAGCTTAAATAACATGTAAAAGAATATAAATGGAAGTTCCTGGAAACATTTATTGCTTCCTTAGATAGCTAAGATTCAACAAGAGATAAAGAAGTTGTACCTAGAGAAATATTTTAGAGTTGAGAGATCTCTCAGGTATTTATTTTCTTTCTAAAATTGAGAAAAGATTTTTTTTTTTTGTATTTTTGTACATTGGCAATGTTCAAGAAGAGTATATAAACTTTAAATTCCTTATTTCAGCAGAAATATAATTTTCTGTTGCACTGAAGGAGAAGTTAACAAAGACTCAATTCCAGAGACCACCCACAAGCCAAGCATTAAGTGCTTGGGAAATGGCACCAATTTTATTAAAAACTTGGGAAATCCATAGTTCTGCCAAAAGGATAGCTCACGTTTTGCTTTACTTTCTGATGATTTTCTTTGGCATATTTTTCCCCTTGATTTTACTGGACAAAGCAAACAGAAACGGAAGCTCATCCATCTCCCCATTCACTCTCATCCCTATTTCAAGTCATTATTTCACTCTGAATTACTTACAGTGACTCTGAAACCTTTCACCTAACTGAGCCCCTGAGCTTTTGATTAAAATTTTACCTCCTCAGGGTCATCTCCCCTAACCAGAGTTGTCAGGCCCATCATTATGTTTTCTCACAGTACCCTGTGCTTCTCCTCAATGGTACTTAGTACAGTTATAATTTGTGTAATTACTCATTTAGTGTTGGTTAATCCTGCTAGGCTGTAAATTCTATGAGATCAGTGATGGTGCCTGTTGTCTTCCTTTCTATATTTCCAGTAATTACACAATGTCTGATACACAGTAGGTGTTCAACAGACTTTTTTTAATTTTAATTTTAATTTTTTGAGACAAAGTCTCACCCTGTCGCTAGGCTGGAGTGTAGTGGTGCAATCTCAGCTCAGGACAACCTCCGCCTCTCGGGTTCAAGCAATTCTCCTGCCTCAGCCTCTGGAGTAGCTGAGACTACAGGTGCTCACCACCATGCCAAGCTAATTTTTGTATATTTAGTAGAAACAGGGTTTCTCCATATTGGCCAGGCTGGTCTCGAACTCCTGACCTCAGGTGATCCACTTGCCTCGGCCTCCCAAATTGCTGGGATTACAGGCATGAGCCACTGCAAGCCTGGCCTCAATAGACTTTTGACAAATGAGTGAACAGAATCTCCTGGCCAGTAATCTATAATCCACAATTGACTCCCAAACCTGGGAAATAAAAATTACCTGAGGAATTTTGGGGGTTTTGTTAAGTACAGTTTCCGAAGTCACCTTAATATTCTCACTCTAGAGATCTGGGCTGATTCGGTATCTTTCTCCAAGATACTCAAGTGGTTTTAATAACCTGCTATGGTTTGGAGCCCTCCCCTCACCCCCATCTTTCTCTTTCTCTCCTTACTCACACACATACACACACACATACACATACTCTCATGCATGCACGCACACATGGTTATGGCTCTCCACTGTCTTCCCAAGTTAAGTACAGGTTCCCTAAATTTCATAATATGTATT
The DNA here is from genome assembly GCF_028885625.2 of Pongo pygmaeus. NCBI lineage: Eukaryota > Metazoa > Chordata > Mammalia > Primates > Hominidae > Pongo > Pongo pygmaeus. The sequence continues at coordinate 56,047,698 of NC_072380.2, forward strand.
CCATCTACCTTGACCTTGTAAGACTAATCTCCCACTTATTTGCTATTTGTACATTAAGCCTGACAAACCCATTTGACATTCTCTAGACATATTTTGCTTCTCTGTCTCTACTCATGTTCTTCTCTTCTCCAATGGTCTCTTACTTCTTCAGTCAAAATCCTGGCCATACTTTCATGTTGATTTCAAATGCCACTCCTCTAGAAAGTTCCCACAGCTGGATAAAAGCCTTTCCCAGCATAGCACTCCCCCCAGGACATCAGATGAGCATCTACCTAAGCTTTTTCCCTTTCTCATGTTTCATAATTTTGATGCACTTGATTTCTCTCTTCTTTTTTTCTTGTTTTGGAGACCAGCAGGATTGAATTTGCATCAAGCAGTGTAGTTGATCTAGCTATAATAAGGCATATGATAAACATATAAAAAGACCCTATCTTCTTTTAGAGATAGGGTCTCACTCTGTCACCCAGGCTGGAATGCAGTGGTGCGATCGTAGCTCACTGCAGCATCAAACCTGGGTTCAAGAGATCCTCCTGCCACTACTTCCCAAATAGCTATATCTCTTCTTTTAGATAATAGAATGCAAAAAGAGCAGATGAGAGGAAAAAATTAAGGAAGGCAGTGATTCATCTTATCATTCATGTTTGTATCTCTTGAAGAACTTGAGAAGTTAAAGCATACAGTGGGCACTCAATGTATTTGACTTGAACAGAGATGTAGCTGTTCTCACCATAAAAAAAGAATAATACGGGCTGGGCACGGTGGCTCATGACTGTAATCTCAACACTTTGGGAGGCCAAGGCAGGCGGATCACGAGGTCAGGAGTTCAAGACCAGCCTGGCCAACATGGTGAAACCCTGTCTCTACTAAAAAATACAAAAAAAAAAGCTGGGTGTGATGGTGGTTGCCTGTTATCCCAGTTACTCAGGAGGCTGAGGCAGGAGAATCACTTGAATCCAGGAGGCAGAGGTTGCAGTGAGCGGAGATCGTGCCACTGCACTCCAGCCCGGGTGACGGAGTGACACTCCGTTTCAAGAAAAAAAACAGAATAATACATTGTGTGAAGAAACAAGCACAGAAAGCCAATATGACAGCTGATTTCTATGCAGGAAAAAAATTTAAGAGTAAATATGCATTAGAAAAGTGATACTCTAATTCTGTCTTTACTATTCAAACATTTACTAGGTATTTCACCATGTGGAAAACATTACATTAATATATAGCAGGTAAATGAATAAGACCCTGATCCTACTAATGAGAATCTTACACATTCTAATTTTATTCTATGTCTTTATTTTTTCAACCATTTACTATGCATTTACCACCTAGAAAGCACTACCCTCATGCTGCAGGGCATACAGCAACAAATAAGAATAGACCCTGTCATAAAGGACCTTACAATCCTATTGGGGGAGACTTAAATAACTGTAAGTCAAATTGGAATTAAATGCATACTATAATATGTACACAACCAAATGCTAGGAAGGCAGAGGAATAATTATTTAACTTCGACTTCCTGTTGCTATTTATCCAGCAAGGTTTTTCTACTGGTGTATGAGCTACAAATTTGCCTCTCTTCCAGGATACAATCAATCTGCTCAACAAATTGGAATGCTATAGAAGGGTTTGAAAGCTGTTGTCAGCCGTTTCTCCTGGGATGAGGAATACACAAGAAGAATAGGCCTAACTTAAGAAGATTAGATACCATTGAAGAAAAACCATCTTGTCATACAAACTAAAATATGTAAAAGATAATGCAACAGACAAAAAGTGGTAAGTCCATGTTAAAAATTCAGACACAAGATAATGGTGTGCCCTGGAAAAAAAGCCAAGACCAGCTGGATAATACAGAATGTAGACACAAAATCGAGTCCCAGTCCCAAAGTTGGGATTGAGGAACCAGACTTCAATTGCTGTATTTAAAAAAAAATAGATAAAAGTGTGTTATTGTCCATATTTTAGACAACCTTGGTTAACAATTCCTGGACTCAGATACACAGAATTGGACAGAAGCAGTTATTAGAACCAGATCACATGGTCAATAGCAGTAGGAGGGTTGGCTAGGTGTGGAGTTCCTAGTTGTTAGGGTAGGCTTCTCAAATCCCTTTGTTTAAGCTCAGGTTATATTTTGGATTGAGTTTGCATCAAGTAGTGTAGTCGACCCAGCTATGAAAAGGCGTAAATAAGGAGGGCTTTTAAAAAGAGATATAAGAACCACATAGTCCCTTTTCCTTCCATTATCAGATTTCCAAGCCAAGTTCAAGCTACATTTATTATAAATCTGCCCCCAACCTGTTTTGAAAGGTTATTTGAAATCAAATAGAGCAAACCAAATCTAAAGTTGTGTTAGGTTAAACCTGATTTTAAAATAAATGATTCAGCACTTTAAAGAACAAAGGAAACATTCTGTGAAGTTACAGTCTATTTGGAAAATTTTAAAAGGATTCCAAATGTTCCCCACTGGGCAATGTGGACAAAGAATCTTATGAAAGGTAACTGAACGGCAGGTTTTTTTCTGTGTACAGAAAACTTGTTGATGAGCATTGTACATTATATCACAGTTATCTATGACCTGACGGACCCGTGAGATGAACTTGGACCCGAGGAGCTCATAATGGGAATGAACACAGCTGTGTAACAGTAACAGACCAGCTTCACTGAGAACTTTGTGGCACCACTCTGTTGGAATGAATCTTTTCTTAGTGGTAAGAATGTACCCACTTTGCAATTCAAAGTATTGAAACAATGTATGCAAATCAACCACAGTTAACAAGGGTATGTGATAGTGTAGTTAAAATGCTGGAGGCACTGGAAACGAGCAAACTTCACCCAAACAACATTTATTAAACAACTAAAATGTGCCACCCTCATGCAGACACCCAGCCTCTCAACTTATCCCGGATCCCTCTTAACTTCCCTCATCATTTCCAAGTCCACTAACACATCATTATTAAAGTCATCCTTGCTTCTTGCAGGGATAATCACCACCCTAATTGGTGCCTCTGCCTCTATGGTTGCCCTTCTCTTAATTATACTCCCCCATCCAGGGTTCAATATAATCAACTATTTCCCTGTATAAAACCCTTTATGTTCCTCTTTGATTTAGGACAAACTCCGAGTTCCTTAAAATGGCTCTTGAGACCTCTGGGATGTGTCCTAACTTATCTCTCCTGCTTCACCTCGCAGTACTTCCCTCAAGCAACCTGTGCTCCAGCCACACAGATATGTCTGCAGTTCCTTTAACAGATTACATCACTACATACCTCAGTGCCTTTGCACAGTCAGTAACATGTCTCACGGTGCTATATCTTCTTCAAGACGCAACTAAATATCTGTCTCATTCTAAAAAATTCCTTGGTCCCATAAGAAATAGTTACACAGACCCTTAGACCTAACCCTGCACTTCAGAGGACCTCACACATCATAAACAAACAAAAATAAATTTCTTGAGGAACATATAAACATAACTGTCTTTTTGGATCTGATGCTCAGACTGGCACAGCAGAACTCATAACCCTAAATATCTGTTGTCATGACTAAAATGATTCAGTCCCAAGGAAATACCTCTCTCCAAGTCTTTAGTCCTATGTCCTTGAAACAAAAGGCCACTGTGTCTGAACAAGGCAAGGTTTTGTGGGTTCTGCCACTGCCAATACTGGAGATGGAGACTGCTGCAGGGTATGGGGAGGATTTAAGCAGTAATAGCACTTAGGCAAGAGAGAGGACACAGTAATCATTTTCCTCAAACAGCATATGTGCAATAGATTCTTACAAAATAAACTGTTATTCCCAGTTCTCAGAAGAGAGAGCCAAGTACACATTTTCTTGTCTATGTGCTCAAATTTATGGTTCCAGAGATACTCAAAAATGAATGAGTATTCATAGCAGTTGCATATGGCAGCTGAGGAATATTTTGAAATTTTAAGCAATTCGTATTACTCTTAAATGTGCATGTAAGTTGGTCTAGATGTAACATGTGTGACACATCAATCCAATTGGCAACTAGATGGACATTGATTGCTAGAATTAGGAATTGTTTTATTTTTATAAAAATACTAAGGAATTAAATTTTCAAAAAATTGAATTATAAATTTCAGGTTTAACTAATTTTTCTAAATTTCTTATTTAATACTTTTATATCATACATTTTATTTTTAATAGATGATATAAAAATAAATTTTTTAAAAAATATGAAAATGACAAATTTTTAATTTTGTGTATTGTTTTATTTTACTTTATATATTTATTGAGACAAAGTCTCTGTTGCCCAGGCTGGGTTCCACTGGCATGATCTTGGCTCACTGCAACCTCTGTCTCCCATGTTCAAGCAAGTCTCGTGCCTCAGCCTCCTGAGTAGCTGGGATAACAGGTATGCAACCACCACGCCCAGCTAATTTTTGTATTTTTAGTTGAAACAGGGTTTCACCATGTTGGCCAGGCTGGCCTCGAACTCCTGTCCTCAAGTGATCTGCCCTCCTCAGCCTTCCAAAGTGCTGTGATTATAGGCGTGAGCCACCACATCTGGCAAAATTTGATTTTAAAATGTTAAAATTATATGCATTGTGAACACAAGTATATTTTAGGTATTTACATTATTACTGTCAACAGTACACAAATTATGTAAAAATCTCGATTATAAATTATAATTCACTATTTTGCTAAAATTAAGGCCAGAAAAATATATTTGTGAAATAAATAAAATTTATTTATGAATTATTTTATTACTCACCTAAACATTACCAAATATTCAATTGAATACACAGATTTATCCACGAATATTTAAATCAGTTGTATTTGACACTGTACTGACTTTTGGTCACAAAAAAACATAACTTTACATGTACTTTTAATTTTGTCATTATAAGAGTAGCTGTGTAAAAGTTGATTTATAATGTTTAAGTTATTGGGCATATGTAATGCGTGTGTCCATGTGTACCTCTCCCACAGTCCCTCAAATGTGGAGGTTAGAACTTCCAATAAACTTTCTCTCCACTGTGCTTACATAGCCCACTGCACATTTCTTCTACATTGTATTATAGTTATTTGTTCACAAGTTTTTTTTTACCACTAAACTATGATCTTGTCAAGGGTGGAGACATCTTTATCTTTATAATACAAGTGCCTAGGACATTTTCTGACACATGGTAGGAGTTAAATACATTGGTTGAATTAATATATAAATAAAACAAGGAGCATTGTTTAAGAATATGAATTATTGGCTGGGCACGGTGGCTCATGCCTGTAATCTCAGCACTTTGGTAGGCTGAGACAGGCAGATTACCTGAGGTCAGGAGTTCAAGACCAGCCTGACCAAAATGGAGAAACCCCATCTCTACCAAAAATACAAAATTAGCCAGGCTTGGTGACGCCTGCTTGTAATCCTAGCTACTCGGGAGGCTGAGGCAGGATAATCACTTGAACCCAGGAGGCGGAGGTTCCAGTGAGCTGAGATTATGCCATTACACTCCAGCCTGAGAAACAAGAGCAAAACTCCGTCTCAAAAAATTAAAAATGAGTTATTGAGCCTAATGGCTCAGGTTGCTAGCCTGGCTCTGGTATTGTCTTTTAACCTCGAATAGTTATCTTAAACTCTCAGCCCCTTGGTTTCCTCATCTATAAAAGAGATGTAATAAAATTGCCTACCTTACAAGGTTATGAAGATTGAAGTATTAAATGAAAAAATTAGTTAATTAATATTTACAAAGACTTAGAACTGTGACTGCACATTGGGTAGTATTTTCTAAATAAATACCTAAATGAAATCAAGCAATATTTGTTTAGGCTTAACTAGAAATCATATCTTATTTCATCATCACACCAACCCTGTGAATTATGTACAATTCTTATCCTTATTTTACAGATGAGAAAATTGAGGTTCAGAGAGCTCTAGCTGCTTCTGTAGAAGGCCACATAGCTGGAGAGTAGCAAAGCCAGAATGAGAATTCCAATATTTGTGGAGGTGGTGTTTGAACCCTTAACTGCCAAAAAAACTTTCTTTCAAGATACACTTTAAAGATATATATGTATCTATAAATTATTAAAACAGGCACAGTGGCTCATGCCTGTAATCCCAACACTTTGGGAGGCTGAGGTGCGTGGATCACTTGAGGTCAGGAGTTCGAGATTAGCCTGGCCAACATGGTGAAACCCCGTCTCCACTAAAATGACAAAAATTAGCTGGATGTGGTGGTATGTGCCTGTAATTCCAGCTACTCAGGAGGCTGAGGCAGGAGAATAGCTTGAACCTGGGAGGCAGAGGTTGCAATGCACAAAGATTGGGTGACTGCACTCCAGCTTGAGCAAAACAGCAAGACTCAGTCTCAAAAATAAATAAATTATTAAAACATAGTACTCTTTCCTAGAGCCAAATTATGTTTAATTTTTCCGAAGTTGTCATAATGTTCTAAAATTTTGAAGAAAAATGTGTTTTGCATCTAAACAGCAAAACTGTAGATGAGCAATAAGTCAATAAAGAGTATATATTTGATTGCTTAATATGTCTAAAAGCAATGAGCATAAATATGTATGTCACTAGCTGTTAGAAATACAATATGCTCCTCAGATATTGCAGCATTTTATAAGCACTCATATTTATTCTATGGTACAGAAAGTACATGAGAATTATAGATACCTGCCTGATTTTAAATATTGAAATTAAATCACTTATCTCTGGTCATTTTTGGAGCAGAAACAATAATACTTCTTTCTTCCTGGAATAAAATATTACTAAATGACTTCACAGGACTTGAGGGTATTTCCACTGTATTTTATGTTATCAAGTTTATCAATGTTTCATGAGATGATCTCTACCTTCAAGAACTGTGTAATCTAATAAAATAAAATTAACAAGCACAGTTTCATAAGCCACACTGTTAACAAGGCCAGAAATGACAGAGATTTAAGTTTACAAACCTCGGGATGTTGTGTAATTCTGTGTTTACCTAGGCAGCTTAAACTCGACAGTATAGTCAGAAAAACATACTAAGAAATAGATTAAATGGTAATGGAGGAATCAGCATGTAAAGAAAGATGGTAAATCTCTTGCTCTGCTGAAGCAAGAACAGTACTTATAAGTAAATTTGATCAAGACGGCAATGTCATACTAGAAATGTCATAGATCTCTACTAAATCCATACAGAGATAATTAACCAACAGGAAAAAATGAAACAAGGCCAGGTGTGGTGGCTCATGCCTGTAATCCCAGCACTTTGGAAGGCCAAGGCGAGCAGATCACCTGAGGTCAGGAGTTCGAGACCAGCCTGGCCAACATGGTAAAACCCCGTCTCTACTAAAAATACAAAAATCAGCTGGGCATGCTGGTGGGCGCCAGTAATTCCAGCTACTCAGGAGGCTGAGGCAGCAGAATCGCTTGAACTCAGGAGGCAGACGTTGCAGTGAGCCAAGATCAGGCCATTACACTCTAGCCTAGGCAACAAGAGCCAAACTCTGTTCCAAAAAAAAAAAAAGAAAGAAAAAGAAAAGAAAAGAAAAAAATTAAACAGGCAACGGGCTGCTAGCATTCAAAGAATAGATAACATGGACAGAGAGATTCCAAGATCACAGTTCCTGAAATGTAATATATTCTTCCTGCCTCAAGCTGTTGCCTTTGTATTCTCTGCACATACTTTGTACTCTTTATATAAATGCATTATATAGTTCTTAATAATTCATTTGATGCACATAAGCACAAATAGAAACATTAACTTTTAGGGTGAGCTATTAAAAAGAAAAAGAAAAAAAGAAAGCAATAGATGTTCCTATGTTACTCTGCTTCCCAGCATGTATAACACTAATAATTACTAATTGATGTTTGAGATTCCCATGAGGTCAGGGACTTCATCATTTTATTATCATATTCTAACTGCTTTACATATAGTAGCTACTCAATAAACATTTGTTCACTGATACAGACAATTCATTTGTCAATAAGACAAGCTTGTTTTGTTTTTGTTCTGAGTGAAATTTTGTTGTTCTTAGAGGAAGGAAAAAGAAGCAGACTTATGAGAATAATATAAACAATGTCAACCAGAATTATAAAATCAGAATGCAAGGCTTACATAGACAATGCACTGGATTTTTTATTATTATTAACTTATAAAATCTTCCACTTCCTAACCTGTATTTGTGGAACAAGTCCACTTAAAGTAACATGACCAGCAAAGAAAAGGATAGATAAGAGTTGGACAAGATGGGAGGAGGAAAAACTGGTTAGTGCAAAGGCTGACCAGTTTTAAAGGTTAGTGCGTTCTGAACATCATTTTCCTATGTGCAAATTGGTGATACTTTTTGAAGTATTCTGGAGCAACATTGTTTTTTACAGAATATTTTGAGGGACCACATATAAAAGACCAGATGCAGAGTTTATATCCAACAAATGTTTGTTGAATCTATTAAATAGAAATATTGTCTGGCCAGGCACAGTGACTCATGACTGTAATCCCAGCATTTTAGAAGGCCGAGACAGGTGGATCACTTGAGGTCAGGAGTTTGAGACCAGCCTGGCCAACATGGTGAAACCTTGTCTCTACGAAAAATACAAAAATCAGCCAGGTAGTGGTGGTGCACACCTGTAGTAACAGCTACTCGGGAGGCTGAGGCAAGAGAATCACTTGAACCCAGAATGCAGAGGTTGCAGTGAGCCAAGACCATGCCACTGTACTTCAGCATGGGCAACAGAACGAGACTCCATCAAAAAAAAAAAAAAAAAAAGAAAGAAAGAGAGAAAGAAAGAAAAAGAAAGAAAGAAGGAAAGAAAAGAAAAAAATATTGTCTTTTAGAAGAGGTACTTTTAAGAGAAAACGAGAAAGTTGTTTCAGGTTTAGATGAGAACTAGGGTATAGGAAACTTCAAGAACCCACTTAAAAGATATTGCTAAGGGATTTCCCAAATCCCTCTACCTGAAAAAAGTAGTTCAATTGATTTTCTATTTACTGGGTTGAAGATATTCTTGCATACTCTTAACCTGACTGAGTAAACAACCCAATTCTTTGTGCATGGTTTCAATTTTTCACTTGTATTTATTTATTTTGAGACAGAGTTTCACACTTGTTGCCCAGGCTGGAGTGCAATGGCGCCGTCTTGGCTCACTGCAACGTCTGCCTCCTGGGTTCAAGTGATTCTCCTGCCTCAGCCTCCCAAGTTTGGGATTACAGGTGCCCACCACCATGCCCAGCAAATTTTTTGTATTTTTAGTAGAGATGGGGTTTCACCATGTTTGTCAGGCTGGTCTGAAACTCCTGACCTCAGGTAATCTGCCTGCCTCGGCCTCCCAAAGTGCTGAGATTACAGATGTGAGCCATCTGGCCTGGCCTGTGGTTTCAATTTTTAAACATATTTCTCAATCTGTGACCCAATGCTTTTTAGATCTGTTCTAATTTCTTTCAGGATCTTGTTAGTGGGAGTCTCCAGAGAAACAGACTTAGGGGTGGAACAACTGCTCAGCCTTGCCTGTCATGGGATGATGTTTCAGAAGTAACTTCAAAAATTAACTTTTGATCCAGGCATGGTGGTGTGCGGCTGTAGTCCCAGCTACTCAGGAGGCTAAGGCAGGAGGATCACTTGGTCCCAGGAGTTTGAGGCTGTACTGAGGCATGAACATGCCTGTGAATAGCTACTGCACTCCACCATGGGTGCCATAGCAAGATTCCATCTCTAAAAGAAATTCGTTGATTTTTAAAAATCTGTATTTCACTCTGTAGTATAACAATTTGAAAATACAGTATTATTATTTTATTTATATCTTAAAAATGAATGTATAGATGAACTAAGGAATATTGAGTTCCATCCTTACCACAGAGCATTATTGACGGCATAATTGGTGTTAGTCATCTGCTCCTGTGAGTCCCCATGATGCCTATAGACTATGGGAGCCAAGTATGTAAAGTGTCAGTGTGGAAAATAAAATTTGGATGTTTTATTGACAAAGCAACTGAAAGATTATACCCTACTCAAATTAACACCGAGCAAATGCTTTTGTAGTGCATTAAAGTCACCGTAGCATTATTTGCTTACTTCCTGAATGAATAAGTCATCCATAAGAACAAATTCTGTTGGCAAGAGATAAATTCTTATCTAGCAAAGTTGTTAAAAGCTGGTAGTAATCACACTGAGCTCTGAATTTAGGTGGTCATTGTTGCATTGAATGCTCTGGCATGGAAACACTGCCCTGATAATCCCCGAGCTAAAAAAAAGACCCAGAACACAAAAGGCATCCCGACGGCAGGAACTGCCAACATGATCCTCTCTGTGACCAAACCAGTAAGATGTGTCATTGCTGAACCATCTTCATCTCTAGTCTCACATCAGCATTTGCTGCCTCATAGAATTGTATCTTGCTGGTCTTCTCTAAGGAGAATTTAGAATACTTTTTTTTAAAGGACTCCCAGAATGTCATGTTACTGTTCTGAAAATGTGAAGATAGGGGGTATGATTCTGCATTTGTACAGGGGAAGGAGCCCTCTTTATTACCAGAATTGTGAAGTTGCCACCATCTGATATTTTCCAGGAAGTGTGGGTGAAGAATGTGAGTTTATTGTATGAAAATTAGAAAATACAAATAATGCTTAAGAATGAATAAAGATCTCCCTCAATCCTTCTGTCCAAAGACCACTACTGAGATATTGATATATAATCTTCCAGACATATATGTATGGATGTATAGATAGAGATAGAGAGACAGTTGAAGATACAGAGGTAGATATATAGATACAGATAGATATATAGAGAGATATACAGATTGATAAAAATATATAGATAGATAATTACAAATTGAGACCTTATTCTTCTGTAATTCACTTCTTTTGTCAATAATTTGTGAATATTCTTTCATGTGAATTAATAATTTCTACAATGTAATGAAAATTTTTACTTACATTAAATTTACAATTTAATGAGAAAATAGTATTCTAGTAAATGGGTAAGCCATAATTTATTTAACAAATCTCTTTCTGTTGGACATTTAGATGGTTGTCAATTTTTTTGATAGACAACTTCATAGTAATCATCTTGCATAATATGCACATAAATATTGGCACATTGCTTTGATTTTTTCTCTTGACATAAATTACAGAAGGTGAAATGGCATGCATATTGTCAAGCTACTGGTGCATAATTTCTTTTGAAAGTTAAATCTGGTGTCACAGAGACAGTGAAGTATGCTCTCCCATCATGGGGTCACTTTTGCTGTTGCTCAGGGATAACCAATCAAATATAGGATCTAAGATTTTAATAAAGAGCATCTCCTTGGGAAAAAAAACACGATTTTTTTTTCTTTTTGAGTGGAACTTCAGGTTTCCTAAATCTCACAGGCTAGTTTTACCAGATCCACTGGGCCAATGTACTGTGTAATTATGTCTGATCTACTGTGGCAGTTCAAGGCGGGCTGGGGAAGTGGATTTCCCATCCTTATCAGGGTTGCAGGAGCTACCTCTCTGCCCTAGAGAAAAAAAGAGGGGGCATGATCACCCTACCTCAAATGGGGTTTAGGGAATCCAAATCTATTTTCTCTCGATAATGAGGCCACAAGACAGAGATATGATGACTTTGAAGCATGGCTCCTCCAGTCTTGGCTGATATTCAGAGTGTACCTGCTTTGCTGTTATCATTTCCTCCATTACTTTTCCATCCATACGCCCATGTTTTCTTTCCCTTACATAATTTTTACATTCCTTTATAGCCATATAACTCCTTATGTACACTGCTATCTTGCCTTCTTTTATATACCACATGCATTTCCCTATTGCACAAAATTTCTCCATCTATAGTTTCTTCCCTGTTCCTGAGTCTCTTCCTAGATGACCTGGTTATCTAAACTAGGACAAGAGCTAGAACACTAGTGATTGGGGAGTGGTAGTAAACATCCAAAAGTGATTTTACATGCACAAAACTAGGGAAAATTAAAAGATAGAAAGGGTCCAACTTCAATGTTATAGAAAGATGATGTGAATGGTTTTTATTCATTGTAACCGAAATTCTCAGCAACTGCTATAAATGTGTAAGTTCATTTACACAAAACCACAATAAGATACCATTAGATATTAACAACTAGTATGATGGTGTTGGGAAGGATGTGGAGAAAGTGGAACCCTCATACGTTGCTGGTGGGAATTAAAAATAATGCAGCCATAGGAAAATGGTTTGGTAGTCCCTCAAAAAGTAAACACTACCATATGACTCGGCAATTCCACTCCTAGCTAGCCAAAGAATTGAAAGCAGCATTATTCACAATAGCCAAAACGGGGAAAAAACCCTACGGGTCCATTAACAGATGAATGGATAAACAAAATACGCTATGTGCATACAAAGGAATATCATAATACAGCCATAAAAAGGAAGGAAGTTCTGGCACATGCTAGCTACAACGTGGATGGACCTTGAAAACGAACCAAATAAACAAGCCAAACACAAAAGGACAAATATTGTATGACTCCACTTATATGAAATATCTAAAATAGAGAAATTCATAAAGGCAAAAAGTAGATTAGAGGTTACCATGGGCTGAAGGAAGGGTGGAATGGGGAATAACTGCTAAATGATTACGGAGTTTCTGTTTGGAGTTGTAAAAATGTTTCTTAACTTCTTACCTGTAGTTGCCTTAACTTCTTACCTGCAGTTTTTCTTATGTAAAATGAGAGAATACAAATCAGGATTGGTGTGAAGATTAACTGAAATATTTCATAAAGTGATCAGTAAATGTTAATTCTAAGCAATTAACTGAAACAGTGCGAATCAACTTCCACCATGAGAATTTGTGTGATCTTTTCAAGATTTTCCAGGGAGAGGCTGAAGATTTTATTTTCTCCTTATTCCAGAAGAACTATTAATTCCCTTCTATTAAGGCCCACTACTGAATGGGAGTTGCCTACAAACAGATCATTCCCATGAAGAGCCACAACCAGCTGTTCATTGCATCCTTGTTCTATAAGTTAGACTCAAGATGTCTGGTCAGGGCTTTTTAATTATTATCACAATGCATTGTTGTATGTTTTCTATTGCTTCCATAACAGTTTACTACAAACTTAGTGGCTTAAAACAACACAACTTTATTATCTTATAGTTCCCTAGGTGAGAAGTTCTACATGGCTTGGCTCTTACTGCATGAAAAGCAACTGTCAGCAGGGCTCAGGTCCTGCCACCAAAAAGGTGGCTCTGAGATCAAATCTGTTTCTCTGACTTTTTCAGCTTTAGAAAGGCCACTCACATTCTTTGGGTCATGGCCCACTTCTTCCATCTTCAAAGTGCACACTCTCTGTGACCTCACTTGTGTTATCACCATTCCTTTCTCCAATCCCAGCCAGGAAAGATTCTCTGCATTTAAAGATGTATGTGATTACATTGAGTCTGCCTGGATGATCCAGGATAATCTCCCATCTCTAAGTCTATACCTTTATTCACATCTCTGAAGTTCCTGTTGCCATGTTAGGTAATATAGTCACAGGTTCTGGGGATTCGAATGTCAGCATCTTTCAGGGCCATTATTCTGTCCCCCACAATTTCAAACAGTTCAAAGATCTTTTATAAAAGGGAGGATATCCACCTTTGTGCAATGCCCATTCTGAGCGTGTTTCTTGGGGCCTTTGTCCTATATCCATTCCAAAAAGCTCTCTCATCTCAGACATAACACCTAGTTTATATAACTCTTAGTGTAAGTCACAGTCTTTAATTATCAAGCCAAAACTTATCTTTATTGTCATTACTCAGGTCAACTTCTATAGACATGTACATCATAGATGAACAGACTAATTTTTCAATGTGCCTATTACTCTTCTGTGCTAAATGATAGCAAAAGGCATCAGATTTTTTTCCAGAAGTTGTACTGAACTTCTGGAAAGCTGAGAGGAAAGAGAAGAGAGATAATACATTAATTTAAATGGTTCAAATTAATATCATAGGAGGACTGATATATTGATAAATACTATTTTTATGCTTTGAATAGCTCATCATTGCTTTGCTAAAAATATTCATAAGAAACTCCTCTGATTCTCCACTACATCATGTATCTAGTAGTTTTGCATTTCTATAACTGGAGTCAATACTCACTCTCATATCCCAAAAGAGACAAATAGCACACCTTCTCCTATCATAGGGCTGACATTTGTTTCCATGATATCTTGAAGGCCACCCATCTTACAGGATACATCATTATTCATTAAATTCAATGCTGTATTATCTTCATAATCTTAAAAATAACTCACTCTCAAGAAATGAGTAAAGAAAACTAATAATACAGATTTTAAAAATTCTAAAATGTCTCCAGGGTTCCATGCTATTTTAGAGCATCAGCTCTACAGAATGCAGGTGTTAACTGATGCCATTTGTGAGAAAAACATTTGATTTCCAAAATAGGATCCAGTGTTTTGAGTTGAATTCATTTTATTTCCTCTCGGCTTTTTTCTTTTCTTTTTTTTTTTTTTTTTTTCCGGATGGTTGAATGTCTTCCTGCCTGGAGGCAAGGGCTGAACTACCTGACCTCTTGATGTCTCCTCTAGTCTTACCATTCTTTGCATCTGCATTTTCCTCCTTGTATAATAGAAGAATGATTGTTGTCTCTGCACACATTCTTTTACAGTAACCTCTGACCTTTATAAAATCTCAGTTGACTACCTCAGGTTTTCTCTTTACATGTCATGGTTCATTAATAACTGGGACTCCTTGTCTCACTTGGCCAGACTAGAGGAAGGCTGTAGCAAGCACTCACTCCAAGCCTGAAATCAAAGATTGATACAAAACTCTTTCTTGGTTATCTTGCCAAACTCTTCTTTATCTTCTCACTTTATCAGAAGGCCAAGGATGTTTATGGAGATACCATTGCTTTGCTGCTAGTACTGTGGATTCCTGGAATAGCAGAGAATCTCAGCCGAGTTCTGGCAGGAAAGGGAGCAGCTTCTCTGCATTTATGTGTATTCCTAGCCCACTGTTCTTTTCCCTGGCAGTGCAGTCTACTGTGGGAGTGGCTGTCTCTGGTAGAAAAAAAAAGTCTAAATTCCAACACATCTATCAGAAACACCCAGGATTTATACCCTTGCAGTAGAGGAAAGATGACTTATTCTTAAACCTATTTTTTCTGAATAGTACAAACCAGAAATTAGATATACTTTATATGTTTTTCTACTTTTGCTTTTAAAATACCACTCTCCACCTTAATTTCATGCAGAAAGAAATCCAAATGTAAGCATAGTTTTCTATTTTATAAAATAAATTGATGAATATTTCCATACTATATATCTATCTCCCTCACGAGACTGTGGGCCGCTTCAAGTCAAGGACAATGTCTTATTCATCTTCGATACCAGTGCCCATAACAGTGTCTTGTGTGTAGTAGGAACTCAGTAAAGGGTGGTCGAATAAATAAATAACAAATATGGTGAAGCAACTATTATTTACTTTTTTTATTAATTTAACAGTGACCATATCCATTTATAAATGAATGAGTTTATTCCAAAGTATTAAACAAGCATCTCTTATGTGTCTGGCACTGCTATTTCTGGGGATACAAACATGTAATAGACACCCCCTTGTTCTAAGGAACCCCGGTCTACCAGCAATGGGGGACGCAAATACAAAGAACTGCATAACAAGGTGGGCAGTGCTATGAACAAAACACAACAGAGCAGAGTTGAAAAAGCTCTTCATTCTGCTCAATGGAGAGATGGCCAAAGAAGATTCAGATGCTATCTTTATGCTGGTCCTTAAAGGAGAGAGCAATCTGCTTTCTTTCAGGAAAGGGAATTTCATAGAAGGGAAGAAAGCACGCACAAGAGCAAAGGAAGAGAAAAACAGAGCTGGCTTAGAGAATGGCAAGGTTGTCTGGAGAGATCAGAGCAAAGGGGGCTGGCCAGGGAATGGGAAGAAATGAGGTGGAAAATGGGGTTGGAGCTAGAGAGTGAAAGAAAGCTCTTGAAGGCAGGAGTAAAGGGTTTGGACTCTGCTCTGTTGTCAATGTAACCCTCATCAAAGGAATGTGGCCAGGGAAAAATACCACCAGCTCTGCGTTCTAGCAATGATGAGTATAGTGATGAGGGAGTCAGACTGAATGAAGCAAGAGAGTGGGAAGGTTATGACAATAAAGGCCTGAACTAGGGTGATGGGTGTGAAGAAGAGTTTCTTCTTCCAAAGAGACCCTCATATCGCATAGACAATTTCCAGGTTCCTTCATAGGACCTGAGTGTGAATGTGTGAATTCAGGGTATCCTATGGCCTCATTAATCCAATCCCTACTGACTATAGAGCCAGGCCTAAAAGCCAACTTTTCTGTGCTAAAAGGTAAACTATGACTTTTAACAGTTAAAATCCTAGTGTCTTCTTGAACCCATATTTAATAAAGACAGACGTATTCTGACCTTGTTTGCTCCAACCTTAATGTTGGCATCCATGTGACACCATAGACTGAATGTCTCTGCTTCATGAGAAGAGAGATTAGCACTAGCAGGGCAGTGTGTGACATCCTTCAACCATTCGCCACCACCCTGCCATGGGTGATGTCATGTGGAGGTGAGAAATTTGTACAATTGCTCCTTGTCCTCTCTGCTGAGCTTGCAGGCGGGTTTATATGTTTGACTAAGCAAACTAGCACTTTTGGATAGAAAGTAGCCTTAGCCTTCATAATATAAAGGACATTATAAATTACTCAAATCTGGCCAGGCGCAGTGGCTCACGCCTGTAATCCCATCACTTTGGGAGGCCAAGGCAGGTGGATCACGAGGTTAGGAGTTCAAGACCAGTCTCGCCAAGGTGGTGAACCCTATCTCTACTAAAACTGTAAAAATTAGCCAGGCGTGGTGGCAGGCGCCTGTAATCCCAGCTACTTGGGAGGCCGAGGCAGGAGAATCGCTTGAACCTGGGCAGCAGAGGTTGCAGTGAGCCAAGATTCCGCCACTGCACTCCAGCCTGGGTGACAGAGCAAGACCCCGTCACCAAAAAAAAAAAAAAAAAAAAAAAAAAATTACACATATCTGAGATTTACAAGCACAATTTACTAATGCATTATCCAACTTATAAAAAGTGATACTAATTACCAAAATTGTATTAGAGCAACATACATTAGAGACTAATTTCTTTATTTTCCAAAAAGCAAAATAGTAAGAGTTATTGCTGGTAAAGGGTGAAAATATGAGTGAGTTTTTTTCTCTTTCGTTTTTTCTTTGTCCTTGGTAATGTGATATTTTAAAACCATTACCTGCAGAAAATAAATACATTACCATTTCCTCCAACACAGCCTTGTGAATAAGCAGCACTAATTAAATTCTGCCCTATTTAAATTTCAGAGTGAAGAAATCCTCTGAAAAAGTCTAGTTCCCCAAATTGCAGCCCCTCAAGGATGGCTCTCAAGATTCCAAGAGGACCAGTGTCTCTTCCCTTTTCTGTGATCCCTGAATAGCTTTTTAAATTGGCTCTTGAAGTTTTTTGTTTTTGTTTGTTTGTTTGTTTGTTTTTATCTTGACAGGCTTCTCATTCACAACTAACCTTTTTTTCTCACTAATTTTCCAGCCACCTACTATAGCACATTCTGTGAGCTAAAATTTGGTGCCAACAATTGGGCTTGGCCAGTCAGCCTCACCTGGAACACGGTAGACAAGCTACCTTTAAATTAGGATGATCCAAATACACTAATTTACACTGCTAGGTTTTATATTGTTTTATTTTTTGTCTTTTATTTGTGTAGGGTTTTTTGGTTTGTTTTTTCAAAGCCATCACTGTTGGGTTGCGATAAACAGCAAATACACGTGCATTGCAATTGTAAATTGACTTAGCCAGGGCGATTTGTCAATGCTGCTTAACATGCTTATAAATGTTCATACTCTCTGGGCCTAAATCAGTGCCCGGAAATTTAAAGTAAGGAAACAATTGAAAGGAGAAACAAAAATAGTGTGTGTACGAAGCTGCCCATAGAGATATTTTCCATAACAATAAAAAATGGAACTAACCTAGTGGTTCATTAAAATAATTCTAAATTACAGTCTAACTCATGATATTTAAACTATTTTGATGATGGGATCCTTTCTTTAATGAATAGTATGCATACACTAAATATGCAAATTGATTTTAACTGCTTTATTGTTTAAAGAGCAATTGCTCTAGACAAAGCAAGAGGGTAGGGTTAAGAACCAAGACTGGCCTGTTTGTGCTCTTGACCTGTATCCCTCCTGGCTCCAAACCAGCTCTGAGAATTCTGAGGGCACTGTGGAGCACAACATAATTCCTGTTGTCACTAAAAATAAGTGTTCAGTCACATTAAAAAAGTATTTACAAGACAACATTCATAAAGTTATGCTAAATGAGAAGAGTGGAACATGTGTACTATACATACATAAAACTATATAAAATATGCATAATTAAGAAGATCAGAAAGACATTGGCTAGATGAACATAATTAGCCTTATCTTACTATGTTGTTTTAGAAACATATCACTCTACTTAATGAAAACTAGTTTTATCAAACCCATTAACTAGCCCAAATGCTTTAGGTAATTAACCTGGCCTTTGTCAGCATTCTCATCTGTAAAATGGGAATAACTGTAGTACCTGTATCATGGGGTTATAGTGAGCCTCAAATGAATTGATTTGTGAACAGTGCTTAAAAGAGTGCCTCCACAAATTTTAGCTGTCATTAGTAACATGATCATTGTCTTACACTCACTTGCAAATGTTTGAAGTAAAGTGGGGAAACAAGAGAAAAATTTAGATTTATTTAGCTGCCCATCTCTTTACTCTTTTTGCTCAGCAAAGTAAATGCCTGCCCTGCTCCTGGGCTAAGACTCTCTGCAGCAGTCAGTTAACTACGGTGAACGGCGAGTATGTGTGCTTCTAAATCCCCACCATCACCTCTCTTTTCAATACTTGATAAAAAGTAGTATTTCTCGTCTCAAACTTCTAATGCAATTAAATAAATCAGTAAAATTTGAAATTGCATTTCTCCTGCATATATCCTGAATATGGGAATTTTGACTTTTAGCTATATATTTTTATTAATCTGATGTTCTATACACATAGAGACTGGGGGAAATATTTCAAAGAAGGCTTCAACATTTGAATAAACTGACTAAATATTTCATGGGAGGAAAAAGATCCATATTTACCTAATGTTATCCGTCATGTGAACACAAGATCTGTAGGCTGTTTTGTCTCTTACTGTTTTTCTTCCTCCTGTTATTTAGCTGTTGGTTAACAACCCTTTTCCATCTCCTCCTCCATACTCTAATTTCTGGGCTGACTCCATTGTTTCAGCCTTACAGCAGAAGCAGAATCTTTTTAAATATAGTATCACTACTTATTTTTGTATCAACTTTAATTGGTTAAATCAGCAGATCATACTGGCTTAATTGATGTCTAAGTACATTGATTTAAGCCTTACAATTTCTCTAAGGTTAACTCACTTTTAATATAACATTTAAAGAAATGCATCAAGGCTTGTGTTCTTAAGAAGGTAATCTCTACTTTCCCTTTTTCTCCCACCCCCACCACCTTGTTTTTATTAGAACTTTTTTTAAAATTTAATTTTAAGTTCCAGGGTATATGTGCAGGATGTGCAGGTTTGTTACATAGGTAAATGTGTGCCATGGTGGTTTGCTGCAACTGTCAACCCATCACCTAGGTATTAAGCCCAGCTTGCATTAGCTATTTTTCCTAATGCTCTCCCTCCCCCTACCCCATCCCCCACTGACAGGCCCCAATGTGTGTTGTTCCCTTCCCTGTGTCCATGTGTTCTCATCATTCAGCTCCCACTTATAAGTGAGAACATGCAGTGTTTGGTTTTCTGTTCCTGTATTAGTTTGCTGAGGATGATGGCTTCCAGCTCCATCCACGTCCCTCCAAAGGACAGGATCTCGTTCCTTTTTATGGCTGCGTAGTATTCCATGATGTATATGTACCATATATTTTCTTTATCCAGTCTATCACTGATGGGCATTTGGGTTGATTCCATGTCTTTGCTATTGTGAATAGTGCTGCAATGAACATATGTGTGCATGTATCTTTGTAACAGAATGATTTCTATTCCTTTGGCTATATACCCAAATGGGTATATAATGGGATTGCTGGGCCAAATGATATTTCTGGTTCTAGGTCTTTGAGGAATTACCACACCTTCTTCCGCAATGGTTGAACTAATTTACATTCCCACCAACAGTGTAAAAGCGTTCCTATTTCTCTGCAACCTCACCAGCATCTGTTGTTTCTTGGCTTTTTAATAATTGCCATTCTGACTGGCGTGAGATGGTATCTCATTGTAGTTTTGATTTGCATTTACCTAATGATCAGTGATGTTGAGCTTTTCCTCATATGTTTGCTGGCTGCATAAATGTCTTCTTTAGAGAAGTATCTGTTCATGTTCTTTGTCCACTTTTTAATGGGGTTGTTTTTTCCTTGCAAATTTGTTTAAGTTCCTTGTAGATTCTGGATATTCGACCTTTGTAAGACGGATAGATTGCAAAAATTTTCTCCCATTCTGTAGGTTGTCTGTTCGCTCTGATGATAGTTTCTTTTGCTGTGCAGAAGCTCTTTAGTTCAGTTAGATCCCAGTTGTCAATTTTTGCTTTTGTTGCAACTGCTAGAACTTTTTCTACCCTCTGTTTGAAAAGTACTAAACATCAGCAGTGACACCTAGTGTCTGGACCGAGAAAAGGAATCTGGAACTACTAGATTGTTCTTACTTATATCTCCCCTGTTGATAGATTATGCACATTCAAACAATAGCAGCTAACACTTATTGAGTGTGCCAGGCACTACGATAATTCCTTTAGGTGTCTCATCCTGTATAAGATGCACAACAAATTTATTATATGGATACTATTATTATTCTCGTTTTTATGAGTTAGATAAGCAAGACCTCAAGATGTTAAGAAACTTGCCCTCCAGCCTGGGCAACATGGCAAAACCCTGTCACTTCAAAAAACAATTAGTCTAGTGTAGCAGTGGGCAGCTGTGGTCCCAGCTGCTCGGGAGACTGATGTGGGAGGATCACTTGAGCCTAGCAGGTCGAGGCTGCAATGAGCCAAGGTTGTGCCACTGCACTCCTGCCTGGGTGACAGAGCAAGACCTTATAAAAAAAAAAAAAAAAAAAGGAAAGGAAAAGAAGAAACTTTTCCATTCTAACAAGCCATCGCACTTTATCCTCTGTCATTCAGGTGAGAATTAGTACTTCCCTCATGGCCACTGTCCTTAATCTAAATCTAAAAATATGTGGAAAGTCATGCTCATATTGGGCCTTAGGTGATTCAGTTGTGGGTGGGTAGGGCCAGCAATCCCAAAGGTGTATCCAAATTTTTTCTTATATGAAAAAGCAATAACCTGAGTTCTCTAGAAACTCAAGGCTAGAAAATTCTAATCACATTCCCATAACTTTTCATGAACAAAATAAGTGTTTTACTTTCTCTAATGCTAGGAATATTCTCTGAAGAATGGAGTCTTGTGTGGATGACTGGGTAGATAAGGTACCACAGGGGAAAAAGCTAGACTGGGCAAGGTTGTAGATTGCTTTTAATGAAATCTTTGAGGCTTCAAGGCAGGGATGTGGTCTTGACCCAGCAGAAAACCTGGAGTTGAATAAGGAATGAAGAAAGAACACGAGCTAAACTTCAAAGAATCCCAACTTCACTGGGAATCTCGACAAGAATGGAGCATGCCAAAGAGAAAGTCAGGGAGGAAAGATTAACACAGGGGCCCTTTGTAAGAAAGCTTTTGATTAAAAAGCTTTTAATTAATGGGTCTTTGAAATCCACTGGCTGATCAAAACTGCTGAAGACCCTTGATCTAGTCCATCCCACCTGCACAGAAGAACAGTGTTCACAGAAGAGACTCTATGCCACTTGTGGAAAACTTAGAACAAGATTACACATTTATAGAAGTATAGGTGAAGAGTAATCCAATGTTCAAGCAGCCTTGGCATTAGGAAATTTTAATCCAAACCTGCTTTCACCCGAGGCCACTTCTTATTTTATGCCTAGCAGAGGTAGACTGCAAAGGGCTGAGCACATCAAATGTTTACTGCTAATGAATACTTCTCTGCCTTCTCTTCCCTAGCAGCAGCAAAAGCAAGGCCCAGTGGATTCAGTTTGGGACCCAGAGGATTAACAGTGCCCAGAGCAGGTGTTAGAGTTGCTCCCACAGGGAATGGTGGCCAAGTGATGCACCTGGAAGGTAGGAGGAGGAGAGAGGGAGGTGAGGACAAAAGAGAAGAAATTATGAGACACCAACTGCAAACTGACTTGACTCACTCATCACCACAAATGAGACACTCTTTGGGAATATTTAGAAATAATTAGGAGAAGGAGACTTCGGAAGAGGCTGAAATCTTGCACTAGCAGGTGGGAGTAAAGTAATGGTCATGGTGCCCCATTGCCTCATCCACTACCAGGTAGTGCAAATCAGCCTTTCTGATGCGACACCACCACCTGGTGGTTAAGATGAGGTACAAGTCACTGCTGTCTCTGCACCTTCCTTTTTCCTTTTTAGAGAGATTAATGCTCACATAATTGTTTCCTCTTAAGTCTTCTTTAATTCCTGTTAAATACTCCTTCTCCTTTACTGCATATTCTCCCTTTCAAGTACTGACTAGTTACTGCAAGAACATTTTATTTTATTCTCTCCATCCTCTCCCTCACTCCCTTTCTCTGTTTCTCAACCTAGCATGTTGTTCTGGAAGATAAGATGCCCATAATGAAGAGACTACCTGAGTATTGGGAAATATGGCATCTATCATATTGTGAGTAAGGATCTTCACTATGAATCAGTTACTTGAAAGTAAGATTTATATTGTTGAACATTGCATGAAAACTTTTAGGAAGATTTCAAAGTACTACTGAAAACAGTTTGTGAATATATGCATGTGCATAGGTGCATTAACGTCTTAAAAACTGCAATATCTTTTAAGCGTTTTTTTAAGGAACACCCATGAACTCAATATAACATGAAAGCTGACATATAATTATAGATTTACACCCAATCTTCTATAGATGCACACAACTTATCCGGAAAATTAAGGATTATATTGTCAATGTATATGTTAGTTCAAATGTGCATGAAAAAATATTTATTGGTTAATTAAATAAACACCTATTGATGTCTATCATGAATCAAACATGGTTTAGTTGCTAGAAACTCTGATTAAGAAAATGAATACCACAACCTTAAGGAGTTTACATTCTTCTAAGAGAGACTGATGTTTAAAAATAAATAATATTATGTTAATGATGTTGTAAATGCCATGAAAAATAATAAATCAGAGTAAGGGGAAAGAAAGTAACAGGGCTGCTACTTAGAAAGTATGGTCAGGGAAGGGCTCTTTGAAGAGGTGACATTTGAATGAATGAGCAAGTGATTCACGTGAGTATCTGAGGAAGATCATTGCAGGCAAAGAGAATATCCACTGTAAAGACTTGAACAGGCCTGGCAGAGGAAGAACAAGGAGGGTGTCAAGACTGAAGAGTGGTGGGTGGGACAGCGGGAGAGAATGGGGGCAGGAGCCACAAGAGCACAGATCACAGAGTACTCTATATGCCATCATAGGCACAGCAGATTTTGTTCTGAGTCATGGGAAGTCACTGCAGTGTGGAGCTCAATGGACTGAAGCACTCTGACCTGCTTTTTCAAAGAATCACCCTGGCTGCTGTGTGAACAATGTAGGGGGTAAAGAGTGGAGCAGAGAGACCAGTTGAGAGCCATATTTTAAGAGTAGCATCCACAGGACTTGCTAGCAGATTCAATCTGGGTGTGAGCGAAAGAGAGTATGGAGATGACTGTGAGTTTTGTGTAGCTAGTGGTGCCATTTACTGAGATGGAGCATCCTTGGGAAGGGAAGTTTGCAGACACAACAAGGGGATGGGAAGCAGAAATGGGGGATCTGGACATGCTAATGTTGACGTGTCTGTCAGACATTCCATGGAGCAGTCTTATAGGCAGTTGGGTATATGAGTTCCAAGTTCAGGGGAAAGATTGGGAATGGATATATATATCTGACATACGCTGATACGCACACACACACACATATATATAGTATATATATTTGAATATATACATGTATATGAATACATACACATATATGATATATAGTATATATATCTGAATATATATATACATATATATGATATACATATACACACACACACACACACATATATATATCAACCATGTTTTTAAATGTCATTTAAAGTCATGGGGCTAGAAAAAAATATTACCCAGGAAGTGAGTGAAGTAGAGAGAGAACAGACCGGAAAGGAACAGCTGGTGAGGAGGGAGGAAACCAGGACATTCATCTCAGAAGGCAAGTGAAGAGATAGAAACATGACATACATCCATGTCTAGTAAATAATTAAATTCATGATTAGGCATTCACTATTTCTCTGATTCTGTGTCAAGCACTGAAGAGGAATGGAAATGGGCAAGGGTGAAAAAGCATAGATAAATTTTTGTTTTGATTTATAACTTAGTTACAAAGTATTTCATATGTAAGCTTACCTACATGAAATTACTACAGAACAAGAGTATGTAATTAAGTTTCACCCTTTGAAAGATGCTACCTGACCTAATGATAAGCTGACACATTCACAAGAAATATGAACCGTCTATAGACTCATTCAAGCATACTGAAATAGATATAGCTGAGATCTTTATCTTAAAAAAAGGTTAAAATGAAATATGTCCTCCTAGCCTTTTCAATCTTACTGATTTTTAACAAGCATACACTTTCATTACATATGACAAAAAGTCTTTGCTTGAATACAAATGAAGCATGTTCTCATAACAAATAAAACAAACAGAGCTCTCTTCTTCTCTTCCTTAATGTTGGTTGAGAAGCCAGATTTGGATTTGCTTTTTCTTAATAAACTCATTTACATAAAAGAATATTTGGAGCTCAAATTTCGAATTCTTGTGATGAGTGAGCAAGCTCAGCTGATCATTGGATGATCAGCTTCTCGATGCTTCTGGATGGCTGCAAAGCACAACAGAACCTTTCATTATCTGGGGAAGGAGCATTTCAAGCTTGTGTTTATCCAGGCTCCAATCTCTAAGAGGAAAAACACAGAAAGTATATCCACTATACATTAAATAAGAGAAGGAAATAGATGAGGGTGTAGGAATTGTTGTTTTACTTGATCTCAGGATGTCTGAGTGACAGATGGAATAACCCAGCATAGCATAGTCTTTATGCCAAGAGAAAGAGGCACTGCTAGACACACAGTATTTGGGTGGCCCCTTGGGACCAGGGCTGCCGGAGTTTCATGGATCCCAAAGATTTTTGTTATACAATAACCCTGAAAATTGTCTTTAAAAGTCATTATACCTGTAAAACTTCTACTTAGTGACAAAACTATGATTAGTCTTACTTATATTTATCTCAGTCAGTGCCTTCTGTCTGCATCGCTGTATTTCTCTTCTTGCTTTTCATCCTAGCTGGCTGAGAAAACATTGCATCTACCTGTGTCAAATGCTAACACAGGTTTCCTAGAAGAAAATTCCTATAAAAATAAAACCAGATAAAATAAACAGATTATATTGAGTTTTGGGGGCTATGCTGTCTCATCGTCTTTAATTACAACACTTTGTTTTCTTTTTATATATTCAATAAGTAGTTTTAAACAACATCATTGTGGCTGGGCGCGGTGGCTCATGCCTGTAATCCCAGCACTTTGGGAGGCTGAGGTGGGCAGATCACGAGATCAGGAGATCGAGACCTTCCTGGCTAACATGTTGAAACCCTGTCTCTACTAAAAATACAAAAAAATTAGCCGGGCGTGGTGGTGGGCACCTGTAGTCCCAGCTACTCAGGAGGCTGAGGCAGGAGAATGGCATGAACCTGGGAGGCAGAGCTTGCAGTGAGCCGAGATCCCGTCCCTGCACTCCAGCCTGGGTGACAGAACGAGACTCCATCACACACACACACACACAAAAACAAATATCATTATGTAGTCCTTGGGGGCTATACCGAGACTTTCCCACAAGAACTTAAGAATAAGTAAAATGAGCTTAAAATTTTATATTACATTTTTGCTCTCTCAGAGTTGGACTTTGCAATATATACCTTATGAATAAGAACCAAAATATAAACACACTCCTCAAAGGTCAGAGTGGCTTCAGATTTGAAAATCTTACTTGAGTGCATGTGTTAATATGTCCAATATAAGGATGTGCCAACTAGGGAAATGGTGGATTTATCACACAATAGAAAACTGAAAACCACAGAAGCACATATTGCTAGTTTATCCAAATATATTCCAGTGTTTAAGAAAACATTAGTCAACAGGCCAAGTATTTTAGTCCTTTCAGCAAAACTATGCATATTTTGGAGAAAATGCTGGGAAGTACAGCCAACAAAATTCTATTATTATGTCCCACTTTGAAAATCATTCTTTAGACAGGTTGGATGTTTCAGACAATTTCTTTCTCCTATTTGTCTTATTTTTTCTGAGATCCATACTCACCAAGTAAACGTCTTATATAATTTGGTTTCCTGTGTATGGTGGACTTCCTAGTGGTGCTCAAGAAATATTCTTTGAATGAATGTTCATGTCTGATTAGTGTTCCAGCTAATGTAAGACTCATATCACTCATTATAAATTAATAACTTGACTTTTTATCTTATATTTCAGACTTGTGAACTCACTTATGGTATGTCTGCCCATGAGAAAGGGACATCGTGCTGACAAATTAGGTTTCTGATTTTGCAGAGCTGAGGGCTTGACTCTATACCTAGAGGACTTCATCAAACTCCTGAGACTCCCTAGGGAAATAGCCATCTGGTCTACTCCTGGCCACATATGCCTATTGCAGTGCTATAATCCAGCAAAAAAAAAAAAAAAAAAAAAAAAAAAAAAAACCTAAAGTGTAACAAATCTGTCAAGATAGATTCCTGCTCTTTTCCAAGAGAAGAGGAAAGAACTGCAAGGTAGGGCCTTGGAGATGTAAATGCCTACAGGTAGAAGAGAAGGCATGAGAAGAAGTGGGAGGCCAATACGTGTAAAAGTTGAGACTGGGAAAGAGCGTGGCAAAGAAACTTGAAGTTCGTGGTCAGAATCATTTAGAAATACGCAAGAAAATAGAAGGCACTAGGGACAGGTTTTCAAAACCAAATGCTTAGAATGGGAGGGGTGGCAGTTTGTTAGGAAGAAAACCAGATAGGGAATTTTTGTGGATAGAACCCAGGGAACTGCTTGGCCAGGGCCTTAAGAGACTATACAATAAGTTGTTGAGACTTGAATTCAAGGAATTAACTCAAACACAATGAAAATTATATTGTCCCTTCAGCATCTAAACAGGAATTAACATAGATCCCTTGGCTTTAGACTTGATGGGAGGAAGTAAAGGGGCAAGGAAGGGATAACAGTAAAAGTGAGGAAGGGCCATAAAGGAAGAGGGAACCTAGGAGTGCCTGGAATAGGGTGACGAGTGCTGTGTCTAATAGTGTGAGACAGTGTGAATATTATTACCTTTTGGTATCTGGGTAATATATTTGTGTATGTGTACATGGTGTTATTACAGCATATGCCACTCTGCTCAGTAGAATTGATCACTACTTTAGAGGAAAGGAGTGCTGGGAAGAACAAGTGGTAGGACACTGAATCATGGGGCTTGCTTTACAGGAGTGCTGCTTTTTTTTTTTTTTGACATGGAGTCTTGCTCTGTCGTCCAGGCTGGAGTGCAGTGGCACAATCTTGGCTCACTGCAACCTCTGCCTCCCAGGTTCAAGCGATTATCCTGTCTCAGCCTCAAAAGTAGCTGGGATTACAGGCGCATACCACCACACCCAGCTAATTTTTGTTGTTGTTGTATTTTTAGTAGAGATGGGGTCTCACCATGTTAGCCAGACTGGTCTCGAACTCTTGACCTCAAGTGATCCACCCGCCTTGGCCTCTCAAAGTGCTGGGATTACAGATGTGAGCCACGGTGACTGGCCATGGGAGTAGTTCTTAATCCTTCTGGTCTCAGGACCCTTTTCACTCTTAAGAGTTACTGAAGATCCCAAAGAGCTTTTGTTTATGTGGATTATATCTGTTGATATTTACTGAATTGGAAATTTAAACAGAAGATTTAAAGTATTTCTTTATTAATTCATTTAAAGGTAATAAATTCATATAATGAATAATAAATTAGCATAAACAACAAATTTTGTGTAAATAATATTTTACCAGAAAAGGTATTATAAAAAGAGATATTTACATTTTTTATAAATCCCTTAATGTCTGGCTAGATAGAAGACAGCTGGATTTTTATAGCTGTTTCTGCATTCAATCTGCTGTGATAGGCTCTTTTGTTTCACTGCATGAAGGAAATCCAGACTCACACAGATATGTAGCTTGAAAAATGGAGGAGGAAGTTAGTAGCTTTTTCAGATAATTGTGTATATTTGTCTTCAGTACTACACCAAAACCTAACAAGTAGCGGTTTATTTTTTTTTGAGAAGGAGTCTCAGCTCTTGTCACCCAGGCTGGAGTGCAATGACGCGATCACGGCTCACTACAACCTCCGCCGCCCGGGTTCAAGCGATTCTCCTGCCTCAGCCTCCCAAGTAGCTGGGATTACAGCTGTCCGCCACTATACCCAGCTAATTTTTGGAATTTTAGTAGAGACAGGGTTTCACCATGTTGGCCAGGCTGGTCTCAAACTCTTGACCTCAGGTGATCCATCTGCCTCAGCCTCCCAAAGCGCTGGGATTACAGGCGTGAGCCACAGTGCCCGGCCACAAGTGATGGTTTCTTAAAACCATATGAATAAACTTTATGAATAAACCACAGGAATAAAGTTTTCATACTTGTTCCAGTAAAATCTGTTGTTCTATATTGAATTTTGGATAGATAGATTTTTCTGTGCATGCCTGTGTAACATCATGCACTGGTCATTTAGAAAATATCAGTCCACCCAGTTGGCCATATCTTCAAAATACTAACACAATACATTATAAAATATCTCCCAGAGATCACATTTATTCAAATAACCAGTGGTCTAATTAGAAATGTCTCTATTCCTTGAAAAGCAGGCAAACTGACAGAGGCAGATACAAAGTTTCCAAAATCCAAATTTTATCTTGAAAAATCTTATTTTACTACTGCCCACAAATACTTTAGCTTGTTTTTCTTGAAGTGACAACCTCACTTTGTTCATTTCCAAGAAAATATTTACCAGTTACCCAAGTCTGAATATCCATAGTTTGTCAGTTTTTCTGTCAAATAAAAAGGGTGCTCTCCAAAAAAAAAAAAATGGCTAATTCAGTTTGCTATTCAGACAATCACAGAAGTGCTTCCCTAAAGGTAATCGTTATACTTCAATATGCAGCAGAAGTTCTTCATATGGGTTTTCCATTTCTTGACACCAAATATTAAAAGAATGTAGACTCAGGGTTGGGATTTAATGAAATTAGTAATTTTTACTTAGGAACAAGAACATTCTTGAAAGAAACTAACATTTTAAAACTGCGATTGGACAGTGGTGAAGACAATAATGACTACTAGTATTGTTTACTGCCACAGCCTTGATTTATGTAAGAAACCATCAACCCTTTTGTACCAGCAGTGCAAATGCCAAAACAGTTATTAAAAAATGCAAATAACACTTGGTACTATTATAAAATAGTGTTGACCTCACTGACTCCGTGAAAGTGTCTTAAGGACCCCTAGGAATTTGCCAATCCTACTTTGAGAACTGCTGGTCTACTGCACTGGCTGTGAAAAAAATTGTCCTAGTTGTCCAGATGATGGCAGCAGAAGATTTTACTCAGAGGAGAGATGCGATAACCTTAGCCAGAACAAAAAAGGGCAACACTTGGTTAGAAATCCTGGGGAGGATGGGTGCCATGCCTCACTTCTGTAATCCCAACAGGAGGCTGAGGCAGGTGGATCACCTGAGGTCAGGAGTTCAAGACCAGCCTTGCCAACATGGTGAAACCCCATCTCTACTAAAAATACAAAAATTAGCTGGGTGTGGTGATGCATGCCTGTAGTTCCAGTTAATTGAACCTGGGGTGCAGAGGTTGCTGTAAGCTGAATTGTGGCATTGCACTCCAGCCTGGGTGACAGAGTGAGAACCTTTCTCAAAAAAAAAAACCAAAAAAAACCGAGATCATCCTGGGGAGAGAGGTTACCTATTTAGTCACAATGCAATCTACCCTGCCACATCTTGGAGTAATTTCACAATTGATAAACTGGCACGTCCTGAGGGAATGAATTGCTTGAGTTTTTAGATGAATAATCTATGGACACTTGCTATTTATTGAGGCAGATAGGTTGCAGAATATGCTCATTTTACATGTGATCAGAGTGCTTATCCATGTGTTCATTCATCAGGGTTTTCAACAAATACTTCCTGAACCACCTGCAAGTACAAGGTACTGTGAATAGCAAGCATGATCATTCTGTGCTGGTTGCTAGACAAGTTCAAAGAAGGCTAAGAGAGATGAGGATGAAATCTAACAGATGTGTCTCTGCCATCTTGGAACTTGAGAGAGGCCAGCAGGAGACAGGCCACAATGCTCAGAACCCAGTGTCCACATGTGAGTCCCACATGGGACACCAACAGGATTGGGTCATCCAGTAGCTCTGTCCTGCTGAAATGCCAAGTTTGCAATTCCAGGTTTAGCTCCTAGGTCTGACAATCCCTATTCTCCCTCATGCCAGTTAATCACTTTATCAAAGCATTAGCAGGAAAAAAACATTAAATCTTGTGCCTTATTGAAATGCTGACTCTACTTTTGGCTTGAGAAACATCCCTTAATCGAATGACAGTTATTTCCTGGAAACTCTGAATTATCTTATGAATTTTATTCTTTTCTGGCCTATTTCAAGCCACTTTTTCAGGCCTAAATAGATATTTGTTGCTTTTGCCGTGCAGAATATTTTCCCAATCTTTGGGTCCTGGCCCCCATTTTCTTCCACTGCAGTGTCTCTCTCAACCCCACCACTCTTAGTCTGCTCAGTGTTTAAAGAAGCTGACTCCTCCTGCTGCCCTGAGCCAATGTTCTCTCCATTGACCACGAGGACTTGATGGAGGATGGGCATGTGACTCCATCCCGGCCAGTGAGAATTCAAGCCAGACATTTTTTGAAGTTTTCAGACATAAAAGCCCTCCTTTACCTTCTATAAGGTGTCTTATAGAAGGTGGTATATGTACAGAGGTAGAGGCATCCATCTAACAACATGAGGGGGAAGTCTCACTGCTAATGGAGCCCACAGAAGTTGGGGGTCAGCCAAGGAGTAGAGAGACTGAGACCTGATTGTAGGCCCTGGCTTTGCCATGATGAACGCCAGCTTTACCTCTGGACTTTTCAGTTGTGTGAATCAATAAATTGAGGCGGGAGCCTCCTGCTCTTGCTAATCTCTTGGTTGCCTCAATGTCCTCTGTTTGGTTTCTCAGCATCTTTCATCACTTGTATAATTAATTGGTTGGGCATGGTGGCTCACACCTGTAATCCCAGCATTTTGGGAGGCCAATTCAGGAAGACTGCTTGAGGCCAGGAGTTCAAGACCAGTCTAGATAACATAGCAAGACCCCACCTCTATCAGAAAAAAAATTAGCCAGACATGGTGGTATACATCTATAGTCCCAGCTACTTGGGAGGCTGAGTGGGAGGATCACCTGAGCCCAGGAATCTGAGGCTGCAGGGAGCCATGTTTGAGTCACTGCAATCCAGCTTGGGTGACAGAGCAAGACCTTTCTCTAAATGAATAAATAAATAAATTATATTATTTGTTTTAGCTATTTTGAGCTGAGTTCCTATTATGCTCAAACAAAAGAGTCCTCACTGATACATGTCCCTGTCCCCAGACACTAGGTACAAAACCATACAGGGAACCAAAGAACTCAATTTCTAAATATAGCACACTTGGAAATCTTCATGCCTTTGTTATTTTTTCCAGAACTAATAATTTCTTCACTTTCTTCATGTTCCCACAGCACTCTATAGATGCTTAAAATTAAGAAAACTAATATTTTGTATTGAGGCATTTTGTTTTTATACTTGCCTTGGACGTTTTCAGCTGTTTAAGAGCAGGAATAACATCTTAATCATCTTTATATATCTAACCCCTAGCATTATATTTAGCATCTAACATGTCCAATTAATGGTGGTCAAATAAAATTTACAGAGTGGGAGAGAAGTATAACATTGATTTTCTCTCTCTGGAGACTTCCACCCCAGCATCACAGTCTTTTGTTTGACCTAATAATGGAGGTTCCCAGCACTGGTGTCTTGTCTGGTTTTAAGCCCATATGTTCTCAGATTCAATCCTAGACTTTTCCACTCATCTGTTCTGTATCACAAAGGGGATGGCCTTTCATGTATCTGGCTTCTGGCAAGGTTCCATCCATAGGTACTAATGGAAATTTAGTGGATACAACAAAGGGAGAATCCAGAGTATTTCTCCCCTCCTTTCTGCCTCAAGTAAGATCTTGGATAATAACTGTGTCTTTAAAAAAAAACCAGATCCTACTACTCAGGCATACTTTCATTTCATATTAGCTGTTCCACAGCTCCTAGGCTCTAGGAACACTACCTCCTCCTATGGAAGGCAGGAGCCTACTGCTCTTGCTAATCTCTTGGTTGCCTCACTGTCCTCTGTTTGGTTTCTCAGCATCTTTCATCACTTGTATAATTAATCCGAAGTATTTACACCCTCTGTTTGGAATACTGAGTGGTTTCTGTCTTCTTTTTGGAAGCTGACTGATACTATGTCATCTATTTTTTTTTAATGCCAGTATCATTTCATTATGTGTTTGTGTCTGGAGCCTTTAGACACATAATACAGTTATGTGTCTCCTTCATAACACAGTTATTTCCAGGAGTCCTTGTTAAAATACAAAATCTTTGTGTAACATATTTTTCCTAAGTCATGCCTTCCATAAATAACTTACGGCTGAGTTATGGTTCATCAAACCCACACAGTTTCTGCAACTCTCACTCTTTGAGCACAGCTAAGATAAACTGACCATTCTCTTCACCTAGAAGAGCTATATTGGAAGCAAATTCACTTGAAACAAGGAAGTTTAATGTACCCACTTTCTTCTGCTGGGTAACTTATTCTGGCAGAAGTGGTGAAGCAAGAAAATGCTGAAGATCTTCAGGCAGGAAGACTGCTCTCAGCCCACGACAGAGATGGGGGTACTTGGTTGGTATAATTTCTCTTTAGGAAGGAAAAGGCAGGTTTCTAGCCACACCAGAGAAATCGCCAATTAATTTGACTCAAAAAAGAATGATTTCTATTCACCAAAATTGAGTATTTACTATACATCAGTCATGGTGTAAGGTATTACAGTACAGTAAGCACATAGGCAAAACTTTGAAGTGGTTCAAGTTCACCTTGATTATCCAAACACTCAGATCATTCACTCTTGTATCAAGCTAACTTTCCTTCTGTCAGAGTCTTCGGTCCTACCAAAACTTGACATATGAAGATCAGTTACACTCAAGTGCAAATCACTGCTGGTAACCTGGAAAATTATCCTGAGTGGAGTTTGCATTTCAATGGATATTGAAAGCTTAACATACAGGATTTAGTCTTCTTCAGTAAAATGTGAAAGTGCTTGGTGAGGTAGTTATCTGAGGGCCAGGATGCCTTCCCATCCTCTCAAATAAGACCACTATTTCTTGACCTATATTTTCTGTAGCCCCACTCACAAGGTACTGAAACCCTTTCACAAAATATCTCATTGCAATACCATTTTTGATAGAATGTGTATAAGTAAAGCTAGATTCTCAGAAACCTTGTTAGAAAAACAAAAAAGGAAATATTTCAAAGCATAATCTTACTCTTACCCCAACCTCCCCTTCCCTCCCCTACCCCTCCCCTCCCCTCTTCCCCCCTCTTCTCCTCCCCTCCCCTCCCCTCCCCTACCCTTCCCGAAAATTTAGTCTGATATCTATAAGATAGAGCCAAGCAAGGTGGACACTGCAGGATGACAGGAAGGACAAGGCAGCCTAGCCCAGGACACCAGAACCCAAGCTGAGTGAGACAGGCATATGTGCAGTGTGAGGGTAAGAGGTGAAGTAGTAATGAGGTATTTGCTACACACAGAAGAATGAGCCAAATCAGAAACTATGTTGGGGATAATGGAAGCCAAGTTTCTCACTGTTGGAGAAGGAAATTACAAATATAGAAATGGAGAAAACTAGAATGAACACTGCAGTCTTGGATTAGAATTAGAGATATGAGTGTGAAATCATGTTTTAATATAGATAAGTATAGACATGTAGATGTTTACTTGTGCGTATACATTCTCAACCACTGTTTATCAAGAGGGCCTCAGAGTAGCAATGTTCCAATAGCAATGAGCTCGCCCAAATCTTGGTTTCCTCAATACTATTTTCTACTAAAAAAACCAGGGCTCCTTGGTTCTAGGGCTGGGGAAAGAAAGGCATAGAATGAGCCAGGAACATAGGATATCTGCCAGAAAGTAAGGACATAGGGACACGACAAAAGGACACACAAGTCAGCTTGAAGGTGCTCCTGCTTGGCAAATCAACAAAAAATTTGAGTATCAGAATAAATAATGATAATAACAGATTACAGCCTGTTAAATAAAACAGGTATCTCTAAATCTATGCTGGAAATAAATGAATAAATTACAGGTATAATGAGGAACAGAATATTTACATGCTCTGAAAAGAATCCCTTCCCAACAAACATTTACAAAGGACAAAATAACTTTACAACAGAGACATCTAGCAGACATCATCTGATATAGTTTGGCTATGTCCCCACCCAAACCTCATCTTGAATTGTAGCTCCCATGATTCCCACGTGTTATGGGAGAGACCCAGTGGGAGGTAATTGAATCATGAGGGCGGTTTCCCCCATAGTGTTCTCACGGTAGTGAATAAGTCTTAGGAGATCTCATGGTTTCATAAGGGGAAACCGCTTTTGCTTGATTTTCATTCTCTCTCTTGCCTGCCACCAGGTAAGATGTGCCTTTTGCCTTCTGCCATGATTGTGAGGCCTCTCCAGTTACGTGGAACTGTGAGTCCATTAAACCTTTTTTTCTTTAGAAATTACTCAGTCTCAAGTATGTCTTTATCAGCAGTGGGAAAATAGACTAATGCACCATCTTAATCAAATGGCAAAATGAACATACTCCATAAGAGCCAGATCAAAGTTGGGTGCCTGATTGGATGGATGCAAGGAGAAGTGCACAGCACCACTTTTGTGATATTCCTGCCAGCAACACTAAATCTGAGTCTAATCACAAAACACTGAACAAACTCAAAATGGAAACATTCTATAAAATAGCTGACCTATAATCTTCAAAAGTGTCAAGCTCACAAAAACCAAGGAAAGACTGGGAAACAGGTCCTAACTGAAGGAAACATGCAAACTAAATGGACGAGTTATTCTTGAATGGATTGGGTGGTTAATAATAAAGCCATGCTAATCTCATGGTTGTTTCAGCTGTATTATGATTATGTAGGACAATGCCCTAGCTTGTAGGAAATACACACTAAAGTTTGTGAAATGACGAGGAATCAGACTGGCAAATTACTTTCAAACAATTCAATGGGAAAAACAGTTTTTTTGCGCTGTGTATTTTTTCTGTGAGTTTGAAATTATTTTCTAAATTAAAAGTGTAAAATGTGGCCGGGTGTAGTGGCTTACACTGTCCTCCCAGCACTTTGGGAGGCTGCGGCAAGAGAATCAATTGAGCCAGAAGTTCAAGGCCAGCCTGAGCAACATAGTGAGAGCCTTTGTCTCTACAAAAAATACAAAAATTAGCCGGGAGTAGTGGCTCACACCTGTAGTCCCAGCAACTAGGGAGGCTCAGTTGGGAGGACTGTTTGAGCCCAGAAGATCAAGGCTGCAGTGAGCAGCCTGTCACCACTGCATTCCAGCCTGGGTGACAGAGGGAGACCCTGTCTCAAAAGAAAAGTAAAAAAGAAGTGTAAAATGCAATCTCATTGTACGTAATGCGCATACACGGCCCTGATACAGTTGAAAGCTTGTCTCATTTTCTTTATTGTGGTTTAATCCAATTTAAATTAAAATATGAAATGCTTAACAATCATAAAATCAATATATGCTGTGGTAAACAAAAGAGATCTATACTAGTATTTACAACTCTTTAATTTGTTTAAAAAGGAGGTAATATAACCTTTTTAACACACATTTAAACCTTTTGCCTCTAGGAGATATATCAATTAACACACAATATTCAAGGAAATCAGTGCTGTATAGATATTTTTGGTCTATTAAGGTGCAATTTATAATACAGAACTGACAAAATACTGAAGCAGAAACCATAAGTTACAAAGTAGTAACTCTCACAGACAGTAATTAGAACCCCTGTCCTACATGCCTCTCCAGATATAGCAACTTACATTCTTCCAGAAAACAGGTTCTTTCCCTGACTAGGAAATTCACAGGTCTTTCCAAACTAAACAAACACTTTTCCACTCAACCCTGGTTTTTAAAAACCATTAGAACTTTTGGGTTTACAAGTTACAACTAATTAGCATTCCTTTAAAAAGAAACTATTTTCAAAAGATAATGTATTTTACATGTTATATTAACTTAAAGTGCATTTGATTTCAAGCAGAGAGATAATTACTAAAGACATCAAATAAAATTTTTTTAAATATTTAATTCATTAAATAATTGCTACAGATCAATCTTCTAAAAGCCTTAAACTACACACTGAGGGGAAAAGAACATTGACCAAAGTATTAGCTTCACTCTTCAGGAGCTCACCTTATGCAACAGTGTCCATCACTGTTACACAATTTGCTGATACTCAGTTATTCTATCAACATTACAGAATAAGTTCAATTATTAAAATCTACATTCAAGCCAGGCGTGGTGGCTCACGCCTGCAATTCCAGCAATTTGAGAGGCTGAGGCAGGCAGATCACTTGAGGTCAGGAGTTTGAGACCAGCCTGGCCAACATTGCAAAATCCCATCTCTACTAAAAATACAAAAATTAGCCAAGTATGGTGGCATGTGCCTGTAATCCCAACCACTCAAGAGGCTGAGGCAGGAGAATCCTTTGAACCCGGGAGGTGGAGGTTGCAGTGAGCCACGACCATGCCACTGTACTCCAGCCTTGGTGACAGTGTAAGACTCCATCCAAAAAAAAAAAACTACATCCAGAGGAAGAGAGATGTAAGAAACAAATCATCAAAATCAAGGAAACTCAGGTAAAGTTATGTCAGGAGATGACAAAAGTGTAGCATGTGTTCAAGTCTTAAATGTGGTTATTAAGTTAATGCTTAGTGTCCCTCCGATTGTAACAGAAAGGGCAAAAGAAACACCACTCTTATCCCCCACCAAAAACAAACAAAAATAAAAGATAATAGGTTAAAATTAAGATCAAGCTCCACCTGATAAAATTAAGAGACTGAGGGACATGTATAAAAAGAAAAGTGAGTTTTGCCATGGAAATGGGTTGAAGGGTTTACGGACCCATTATATACTTATATGAGACTGAAGTAATTTTTTCCACAAATTGACAGAACAATGACCCACACAAAATTGCTTCCTGCTTTGCTGCCAAAACACCAGGCAAAAATGGGCAACATGTTCTTCATGTCTGAGGGCAGCACTGACTGCACTGGTACTATGTCATATGTTAGTTTCAAACCATGTTAATGTCATAAACTGGCAGGCATTGCATCTTGTCAATTATTAGCCAGTTCATTATTAACATTACTGAGTGAATATTATATATGGTATAATTCATTACAGTGTAAATAGCCATTTATATCCTGGGAAATTCCTCACCAAGACTATATGGAATATTGTTGATCAGTGGAGGAGACCCATTAAGTAGTTTTATCCCATTGCCCTTAACTCTTATATTGTTCATTTTATTAAAGGTATCATGCAATGAGAGTTAGCAATATAATCACTGCAAAAATTATCCTTATAGGAAAACATAACCTACTTTTTATGAATTGGAATAACAAAATATTAAGCAGAATCACTTGTTACAAAAAAAGCATCACAATCCTATCATTTGAGATATAAGTTTCCACCTAACATCATTGAGAGCTGTGACTAATTCAGTCTCTATGGCAAGGTAAAATTTTTAATACGTTCTAAAGTTTGCAATGTTAACTATATTTTCACACAGGTTGAAGTTGGCATATTTCATGGGTTTTAATATATGTCAAACAATGCTTACTGTGAATATCCATGAGTGCAAATAAGAGACAGATAAGTTAGCAAAGAGATCTGGGTCAGCTGGGCTTGATGGCCCATGCCTGAAATCCCAGCACTTTGAGAGGCCAAGGCAGGAGGCCTAGTTTAGGGCAGGAGCTTGAGACCAGCCTGGGCAACATAGCAAGACTGCATTTCTTAAAAAAAATAAATTAATTAAAATTAGCCAGGCATGCTGGTGCATGCCTGTGGTCCTATGTACTCTGGAGGCTGAGGTGGGAGGATCACTTGAGTCCAGGAGATGGAGGCTGCAATTAGCCAAGATTGTACCACTGCAATCCAGCCTAGGTGACAGAGTGAGACTCTATCACTAAAAAAATAAAAAAAAATTAAAGAGAGAGAGAGACAGATCTGGTTTTCTTTGTGACACTGAGGCTCATAGTAAAATGTTTCCTATAAATTAGAATTCCACAAAGGAGATGTTGGCAGATACTTTTGTGCTTTGATTTGTTTCATTGTCTCTCCACAGCCATGTTTGGGGGAGTTCACTGGTGACAATTTTTAATGGAAAGAGGCTCTCACTTTGCGGCCCTTCAGAGGCTGTGGTGGGCGGTGATTGCTCACTAGAAAAGCTGCTGCTTCACCCTCTGCTGTGCACAGGAGACTGCGAAATTTGGCCAGCTGTAGAAGAAGAAAAGAGTTAGCTTCAGCATAGAAATTCCCACCAATATTAACGAATTACTCTGCATAAAGAATTAAGATATATCTATAACCAGGAACAAAAAATACTGCAATGAAAATTTTCTGTTACATGTCATATATAATAAAACAACTCTTTTGCTAAATTCTCATCACTGTACAAATACCTACGGGTTCCAAAATTAAATGTATAAGCATTTTTAATTTAAGACCAGCCTGGCCAACAAGA
Source organism: Pongo pygmaeus (assembly GCF_028885625.2). NCBI lineage: Eukaryota > Metazoa > Chordata > Mammalia > Primates > Hominidae > Pongo > Pongo pygmaeus. The sequence continues at coordinate 56,086,684 of NC_072380.2, forward strand.
GGAAACATCTAGAGTGTGGTTTATTTCTTATTTTCTTATTTTCTTATTCCTAAAGAGGAAATATTTAGAAATCAGAGAAAGTTTTTCAATGTTTTTCAATCTATAAACACACACACATACATACATTTTATGACAAAAATGAACTCAACTATATATGCTGTTTTGAAACCTAATTTTTTCACTTAGTATATATCCTAGCCATCTTTGCATGCCAATACATATCAACCTACATCACTATTTTTTGTTGCTGAAAACTTTTCTATTATAAATATGTTTTATAAATTTTTAACAATCCCTTGGTGGCTTAATATTATTTATTAAGATTTAGTACAGGTCTAAAGTGAAGTTGGAAAAATTAAAACTAATTTTATCTTCTCAAAAATATGCACCAAAATTATACTGTCAATTAATAAAAGAAAATCTTTGGTGTTTGTTTTATTTTGATGAAGACAAATTATTAGGAATGAGAACCTACATTCTCTAAATTTTGTTAACCATCTAATCTCAGAGTCAAGCAAATTCACATCCTTTAGGTTTTCATCAAATACCTGATGCCTAAAATGTTTCTTGTACAGTACTAACCAGGACAGGGGCAGAGGAGAGAGAGGTCCTTTATAAGAAATAGGCAACAGTTTATAACCATGCTCTATGGCAATAGGATCAACCATCATATATACAAGCAACCATGTTTTCCACATGTGGTATTTTGAGGGTTTTGTTTGTTTGTTTGTTTTTTGAGACAGAGTCTCGCTGTGTCACCAGGCTGGAGTGCAATGGCAGGATCTCAGCTCACTGCAACCTCCACCTCCCAGGTTCAAGCAATTCTCCTGCCTCAGCCTCCCAAGTAGCTGGGACTGACTACAGGCACGTGCCACCATGCCCAGCTAATTTTTGTATTTTTAGTAGAGATGGGGTTTCACCATGTTGGCCAGGATGCTCTCGATCTCTTGACCTCATGATCCGCCCTCCTCAGCCTCCCAAAGTGCTGGGATTACAGGCGGGAGCCACCGCACCCGGCCATTTTGAGGTTTTTTTTTTTAAGTACAGATATGGGAAGGAGACAAGTGTTTACAACGTACTATTACTCATGTTTCATTAGACCAGATCATCATAGCTAAAACCACATGAGGCTGAAGAGAATCTCTGGTCAAGTCAAATAGCAGAGGCTAATAAAATCTAACCTCTGAGACCATAGGAAAGATACCTAGCCTTCTGCAGATCATAACAATCCAGGTCTGTCTGGAGTGGTCATTCCAGGTGGCTGCGCAGGAATTCTGAGTCCTGAATTAAAGCATGAGTCCACAGGCCTCATCAAGCAACCTGCCTCCACAGTGATACCGCTGAGTCTTCTGAAGATGTTGGCTTTATTTTTCTCCCACAACCCTAGCTCCTGCCCCTCTGGGAGTTCAACCCCTCTGAAAGTTGATCATGGCTCCCTGTCCCAGTAGCACTTTCAGCTCACCAGTCTAGAATTGGATCTGTCTTCAGCTCCTTCTCTGACCAGCCTGTGTATTTTGGTAAGAGTCCCTAGACCTGTCCTGATATCTCGCCAAACCCCTTCCCCTTATAACTGGGTCTCACAATCATTTAGCCCAGTTAGGTCGACCCTGTATTTGCCAGTCCCCATTCAGATTTGCTTCTGTTGGCTCTGGGTGTCCTCCAATACTGCCCTGGCCTTAAAATGCACATCTCTGGCTGGTTCCCACCAGTCTTGTCCCCTTATGTGGTTCCAGGCCTTATTCAGGCAGCAAAGCTGCACCTCTGTCACTAAAGCTGACTGAGTACCTACAGGTTCCCAGTAGAAATGTTCCCAGTTCAGCCTTGAGGCTGAAGCAGGTATGACCTGTTTTGCTGGTTTCCTTGACTCTAATGCTGAAATTGTAATTTCATTGTGTAGCAACTCCAATAAGCTAAAATACTCTTCTATGGTTCTGTAAATAGCTTTATGCCACTCTCATGCTCAAACCTCTTTGATAGCACTCCACTGCCTGCCAAAATTGAGTAATAATAAAAATAAGTGCTGTTATGGAACATAATGGACTGGGCACTGTGTTAAGTGCTTTACATTACCTCAGTCAAAATACCCCTGTCAATAATATATAATTATCCCCTTTTACAGATGAGAAACTTGAGAGGTAGCTGAGAAGTTTCAATAAATAAGCCATCTTGACAAGCCATGCACTAACCACAGAAAAACTTGTTTTCTGTTTCCTTATTTTCCCCTATCCTTTTAATTTACTTTTTATTATGTAAATGTTCAAAAGTACACAAAGGTAGAAAAAGCAACATCATAAATCACCAGGAATCCACGACCTAGCTTCAACACACAGCCAATTTTTCCATCCGTTCTCCCACCAAAGCTCTTTTTCCATTTGCCATCCTACCCAAACTAGGCTATTTTTAAGCAAATTCCAAACATCGTCTCATTTTAGTGTAAACATTTCCAAATACATCCCTATAATACATCACAGTTCTAACATTTTTGTAGGCACCCAAAACAAATGTGTCAGCATGGCTTCCAAGCCCCTTGCCCACGCAGTTCTAACTAACCTTCCTAGATGGATCTATTACGTGCACACGCATGTCTCACTCTAAGCCAGTTTTGGGAGGGGTGGTCCCAAAGCATCTGAATGAAAATACTTTTGAGTTCATTCTTAAAAATTCAGATCCCTGGACCCTACCCCAAACTTGTGAACTGGAATTTCTAATAAGGCCCAAGGAATCACTTTTTTTTTTTTTTTGAGATAGAGTCTCGCTCTGTCACCCAGGCTGGATTGCAGTGGCATAATCTCGACTCACTGCAACCTCCGCCTCCTGGGTTCAAGTGATTCTCATGCCTCAGCGTCTGGAGTAGCTGAGGTTACAGGCAGGCGACACCACGCCCAGCTAATTTTTTTTTTTTTAAGTGGAGACAGGGTTGCGCTATGTTGGCCAGACTGGTCTTGAACTCCTGGCCTCAAGTGATCCTCCCGCCTCAGCCTTTCAAACTGCTGGGTGAAAGATTCTCCCCAGTGCCTGAAAGTTTAAGGGAATGAATAACTTCTCCCTCCTCAGGCCCAGTCCCAAGGTGCAAGGCCACTTGCTCCAGCAGTGTGCATCACCAAGATAGCAGAAGCAGGAAGAGAGCTGGCTGGGAGACACATACCCTCTGAAGACTGAGAGGGAGGCTGTCCGTGTACTATGCAGCAGTCACGTCAGACTGGGACACTTCTGTTTACAGAGGACTATAAAACCTCTGCCCCATCCTCACTTGGGGCTGATGCCATTTTAGGCCTCAGCCCGTCTGCACCACGGCGCTCAATAAAACCTCGTGTTGCTCCACACCACCTCGTGTTCTGTTGGCGTGCTCTTGGGGTTCGAAGTGATACAAGAGCCTTGCATCTGGTATCAGTACCCGCCCTACTGTCCACAGCAGCCCCTCTGAGCTGCTGTGAGTGTTACTGTGTCTGGAATTGGCGGGTTCTTGGTCTCACTGACTTCAAGAATGAAGCTGCGGACCCTCGCCCTGAGTGTTACAGTTCCTAAACGCAGCGTGTGATGTTTGGATGTGCTCGGAGTTTCTTCCTTCTGGTGGGTTTGTGGTCTCGCTGGCTTCAGGAGTGAAGCTACAGACCTTTGCGGTGAGTGTTACAGCTCATAAAGGCAGTGTGGACCCAAAGAGTGAGCAGCAGCAAGATTTATTGCAAAGAGCAAAAGAACAAAGCTTTCACAGTGTGGAAGGGGACCCCAGCGGGGTTGCCATTGTGGGCTCCAGCAGCCTGCTTTTATTCTCTTATCTGGCCCCACCCACATCCTGCTGATTGGTCCATTTTACAGAGAGCCGAGTGGTCTATTTTGACAGGGCACTGATTGGTGCCTTTACAATCCCTGAGCTAGACACAAAGGTTCTCCAAGTCCCCACCAGAGTAGCTAGATACAGAGTGCTGATTTGTGCATTCACAAACCGTGAGCTAGACACAGGGTGCTCATTGGTGTGTTTACAAACCTTGAGCTAGATACAGAGTGCCAATTGGTGTATTTACAATCCCTTAGCTAGACATAAATGCTCTCCAAGTCCCCACCAGACTCAGGAGCCCAGCTGGCTTCACCCAGTGGATGCTGCACCAGGGCCGCAGGTGGAGCTCCCTGCCAGTCCCAGAGCCATGAGCCAGCACTCCTCAGCCCCTGGGTGGTCGATGGGACCGGGCACCGTGGAGCAGGGGGCGGTGCTTCTTGGGGAGGCTCGGCCGCACAGGAGCCCACGGAGGTTGGGGGGAGGCTCAGGCATGGCAGGCTGCAGGTCCCGAGCCCTGCCCCGCGGGAAGGCAGCTAAGGCTCGGTGAAAAATTGAGCACAGCAGCTGCTGGCCCAGGTGCTAAGCCCCTCACTGCCCGGGGTAGGCGGACCTGCCCACCGCTGCGGGGCCCAACGAGTCCACGCCCACCCGCAACTGGCGCTGGAACACAAGCACCGCCGGCAGCCCCAGTTGCCGCCCACGCCTCTCACTCCACACCTCCCAGCAAGCTGAGGGAGCCAGCTCCGGCCTTGGCCAGCCCAGAAAGGGGCCCCCACAGTGCAGCCACATGCTGAAGGGCTCCTCAAGTGCCGCCAAAGTGGGAGCCCAGGCAGAGGAGGCGCGTAGAGCGAGCAGGGGCTGCGAGGACTGCCAGCACACTGTCACCTCTCATTATCAGTCTTTCCACTATGGAGGAAAAATACGACAATCCTTTACTTACTATACTTATATAGAAAAATCCTGTTATGGAATCTTAATCAAGGAATGTGTTGAATCAGGGAAAAGTTAATATAAAGTAAAAAATCTAGGAGTATCTGGCAGTCGTAATGGGACTATTTGTCCAAAAGGTAAGCAGTGGCTTTGCTTCACCACAAATGGACAATGGGGAGTAAAAACTCAAGTGCTAGAGGATACAAGGAGAGAACAGATTATAGCCAAAACAAAAGCCAACAACTCCTCTCCAAAATCACCCGTGGCATTTCCATCCCTTTATACAAAACTACAAGCAGACGTATCACTTCCCAAGGCAGGAAAAAACTTGTTTGTAGATCTAGGGGAACGCACCGTCCTTACCATGAATGTGTCCAATTGCTAGGTATGCAGGGAAGCCCGTATGAGTCAACAGTGGCCATTTTATGGGATAGACAATCCCCCTTACTTACTAGCATCCCAAAACTCCAGCCTCACTTTCACTCCTCAGGAATGCGCACAGTCCTGGACACTTCCAGTAACAGGGACGGTGTGCATATCCCGCAAGTGGAATGATAAAACTCATCATGCCATAGGTGAAAGCCCCTGTCACCAAACCCTAACAGTCAACGCCTCCACAGCAGAGGGGTGGCCAAAATTACCCCACGGAGCTTGGTCTCCTTCTAACTTAAGCTACCTCAATTATGTCTTGTCAAAAAAGGCCTGATACTGTACAAACACCACAACCCTTATGAGGCATACCCCAGCCTAAGTGCACTGTGGGACAATCCTATGAACACCAGCCTCCAATGGATTGCCTCTGACGGATTCCTTTGGATATGTGGAACCCAGGCATACTCATGGCTACCTTATCCCTAGCAAGGTACTTTCTTCCTAGGCACAATTAAACCTGGATTCTTTTTACTTTCAAAGCAGGCGGGCAACATCCTCGGAGTCCCTGTGTATAACCTAGCCAGAGAAAAACAATCCTTGGAGGTAGAAGGGAGCCAAAGATGGCAAGAGGACGAGTGGCCTCCGCAACGGATCATGGAATATTACGGTCCTGCCACTTGGGCTGAGGATGGTTCATGGGGGTTATTGCACTTCCATATATATGCTAAATAGAACAATTAGACTACCAGCTGTTCTAAAGATAATCACTAACCAAACCACCTCAGCCCTAGAAATGCTCTCGTAACAAAACAGGCTACCACTAGACTACTTACTAGCAGAAGAAGGTGGGGTCTATGGTAAGTTTAATATCTCTAATTGCTGTCTTAACATAGATGATAACGGAAAAGCGGTTCTAGAAATCGCTTCAAACATCAGAAAAGTAGCCCATGTATCAGTCCAAACCTGGAAGGGTTGGGACCCAACAAACCTTCTAGGAGGGTGGTTCTCTAATTTAGGAGGATTTAAAATACTGGTAGGGACAGTAATCTTCATCACTGGGTTCCTCTTGTTTCTCCCCTGTGTTATCCCACTAGCCACCAAACAATCCAGATGATGCTCCTGCTACAGCGACATGATGGATACGAACCCTTCTCTCAAGAATACCCCCAAAATTAAGTTTTTCTTTTTCCAAGGTGCTCACGCCACCCCTATGTCATGCCTGAAGTAGTTATTGAGAAAGTCATCGCTTTTCCTTTTTTCTATAACCAAATAGACAGGAATGAAAGATTCTCCCTGGGTCCTGAAAGCTGGGCAGGGGGTGAATAACTCCTCCCTCCTTTGGCTCAGTCCCAAGGCACAAGGCCACTGGTGCCAGCAGTGTGCATCAGCAAGATAGCAGAAGCAGGAAGAGAGCTGGCCGGAAGACACATACCCTCTGAAGACCGAGACGGAGGCCGTCCAGGTACTACGCAGCAGTTACATCAGACTGAGACACTTCTTGTTTACAGGAGACTATAAAACCCCTGCCTGCCCTGTCCTTACTTGGGGCTGATGCCATTTTAGACCTCAGCCCGTCTGCACCCAGGCATTCATTAAAACAGCCGGTTGCTCCACACCACCTCGTGTTGTCTGTTGGCACGCTCTTGGGGTTTGAAACAATACAAGAGCCTTGCATCCCTGGGTGCAGATGGGCTGAGGCCTATGGCGTCAGTCCCAAGTGAGGACGGGGCAGGAGTTTTACAGTTCTCTGTAAACAGGAAGTGTCCCAGTCTGATCTGACTGCTACATAGTACCCAGACTGCCTCCCTGTAGATCTTCAGGGGGTATGTGTCTTCCCGCCAGCTCTCTTCCTGCTTCTGCTATCTTGCTGACGCACGCTGCTGGAGCAAGTGGCCTTGGGCCTTGGGACTGGGCCTGAGGAGGGAAAAGTTATTCATTCCCTTAAGCTTTCAGGCCCCGGGGAGATTCTTTCAGTGGGATTACAGGAGTGAGCCACTGCGCCCAGCCTGAGAAAGAGCTGTTATCCAGACTATATAAAGAACTCTTGCACACAACCCAATGTAAAAATGGACAGATAATCTGAACAGATACTTAACAAAAGGAGATACATACATAGCCAATAAGCATATAAAAAATGTTCAAAATCATTGGTCACTAGATAAATGCAAATTAAAATCACACACATACCCACTAGAATACCTAAAGTTAGAAAAACTGACAATGCCAAATGCTTGCAGGGGTATGAAGCAACTAGAAATCTCATATGTTGTTGGTGGGAATTTAATATGACACAGCCACTTTAGAAAACAATATAGTAGTAATTTACTCAGCTGGGCACAGTGGCTCATGCCTGTAATTCCAGCATTTTGGGGGGCCAAGGTGGGCAAATCACTTGAAGTCGGGAGTTTGAGACCAGCATGGCTAACATGATGAAATCCTGTCTCTACTAAAAATACAAAAATTAGCTGGGTGTGGTGGCGAGTGCCTGTAATCCCAGCTACTCAGGAGCCTGAGGTAGGACAATCTCTTAAACCCGGGAGGTGGTGGTTACAGTGAACCAAGATCACACCACTGCACTCCAGCCTGGGCAACAAAGCGAGACTCCTTCAGAAAAAAAAAGGAAAAGAAAACAATATAATAGTACTTTACAAAATTAAACAAACATGACCTAGTAATTCCAGTCCTAGGTATTGACACAAGACATATACAAATGTGTCCACACAAAAGTGAGCAAATTACTCCTAATATGCATATATGGATTGCTATTATTCATAATGGCCAAAAATTGAAAGCAAGCCAAGTGTCCATCAACTGTGAAATATATTTTTTAAAAATATAATATATCCATACCATGGAATATTACACAGTAATAAAAATTAATGAAATGGGTCAGGTACCATGGGTCACACCTGTAATCCCAGCACTTTGGGAGGCCGAGATGGGTAGATCACTTGAGGCCAGGAGTCCAAGAGCAGCCCAGCCAACATGGTGAAACCCCATCTCTACTAAAAATACAAAAATTGGCCGGGCGTGGTGATGCATGCCTGCAGTTCCAGCTACTCAGGAGGCTGAGGCAGCAGAATCACTTGAACATGGGAGGCAGAGGTTGCAGTGAGCCAAGATCTCGCCACTCCACTCCAGCCTGGGCAACAGAGCCAGACTCTGTCTCAGGAAAAAAATAAAATAAAATGGGTGAATCTTAAAAAGATTATACCAGTAAAAGAACTCAAACACAAAAATCTACTGTATGACTCATTTAAATTCTAGTGACAGCACATCAGTAGTTGCCTAGGACTATGGTGAAGAAGGTAAAGGACTGCAAAAGAGCACCAGAAAATTTTTGGCTGAGATCTCTATCTTTTATTTATTTATTTTGAGATATAGTCTTGCTCTGTTACCCAGGCTGGAGTACAGCGGCACAATCTGGGCTCACTTCAACCTTGCCTCCCAGGTTCAAGCGATTCTCCTGCCTCGGCCTCCTGAGTAGCTGGGATTACAGGCACGCACCACCATGCATGGCTAATTTTTGTATTTTTAGTAGAGATGGGGTTTTACCATGTTCACCAGGCTGGTCTCGAACTCCAGACCTTAGGTGATCCACCCGCCTTGGCCTCCCAAAATGCTAGGATTAGAGCTGTGAGCCACCGCGGTGGTTGAGAACTGTATCTTGATTGTAGTAGTTGTAGCATGTCTATATACAGTTACCAAAATCAGCAACCACACACTTAAAATTCATGAGTTTCACTGCATGCAAATAATATCATAATAAACAAAAGATGGTTGTTTTTCTTTAAAAGGAGAGTAGAAACAAAGCCAAGTATTTTGCACATTGAATTTCAGCTAAGTAACCCAATTTTGATGATTTAGGATAACCCAAAGAGACTTGGCAAGAGAAGCTGTCCCTCCAGAGAAAATGACAGACTTGTCTTCAAAAGGATCAGAAAATAGTACATTTATCACTCACTGGCATGGCAGTTAAGAATTTAGTCCTCAACGAGTGACTCGGAGAGAGAAAAATGGACTTAAATCAAGAAAAAGAAAATGAAAAACATCTGATTTGCCCCTTAGGTCAAACTGTGACTTGGCAAGAAATTGTGGAGAAAACCCTAGGAAAAAATCCGGAAAACACTACACTTAGTATTCATATCTCCTTAGGCATTTCTTGATTGTGACAGTATCTCAGACTTACCTTGTTTTTGATGACCTTGGCAGTTTTAACGACCTTGAGAATACTGACTATTTTATAGAATGTCCCCTGACTGGGTGTTGCCTGGTATTTTTTCATGGTTAGACTGGGACTGAATTTTTTTTCTTTTGCTTTATTCTTTAACTTTTAAAACTACCACAATATCAGATTTTAATAAATTGAATTGTTACTCAAATAACTTTCTCAATTTGGTTAAAAACTAAAATACGTGAAAGTGTTCCTACTATAGGAGATTTAAGTCAATGCTCCAAAGTGAATTAACAATCACTTCAGAGCTCTAAAACAGAGCTATTATTTTATATACTGCTCTGCATAAAAGCCACATTGATAATAGTAATCCACTGAGCCTCAGATAAGACAAAGTAGTGAATCCTCAGCTAGGCACTCACAATTCCTAAACTTGCAGGTAGATATTTTTAATAAGGTTAACTTTATTATTTTTAAGGAACTAAACTATATATTTTGATATATTCTCTTCCAAATCACTGGTGGATTGAAAACAAAAAACAAAACTAAACAAAAAGTTATTTTCCAAGTGGCTTTAAGAAATAACAGCATCCTTGAGATAGAGGGAAAACATGATTCCCTTATTAACTACCTTGATGCTATAGTTTATTCATTCTTAATATTATTCAGTTCAAATTTAATAAAGAAATATAAAAGTAAACCATTTAGCATGTGACAGGGAGAAAAATGAATTTCCTTATTAAGGACTCTGAATCAGTAACAGGTCATTTTTCTCATGATACAATGATAGAAAAAATTCACAGGAGTTTTCATGTCAGTCAAGCTCTGGATTTCTATACAGACCTTTGTAAAATGTTTTAAAAATGTATGCACTAGGTTATTATTTGCCTTTAATCCTAGAGACAAGGTCAACAAGGAGAAACACCCAACAAAAGGAAGGATGTGTTCAGTGTCCCAAGGGGAAATGCTGCCTGAAATGATCTCGGTAAAGGTGGGCCAGCTCTGGTATCATTAGGAGGAAAAATAAACAGGTAGGCAGGTGGGCAAGCCCAGTACATGTGTACTTTATTAGCTGCAAAAATTACTAGACTATGTTCATGCTAAGATACTGCACCTAATTCAAAAAGAACAACAAAAACAAAACCAGTGAAGAAGCACAGCATCCAAGAACACACAGCATCCACCCATCAGATTGGCCAGCCTCATGGTTCAGCACTCCAAGCACAGTTTCTGAACATTAAAGACTGGATATCCTGGCTAGGTGCAGTGGCTCATGCCTGTAGTCCTAGCACTTTGGGAGGCCGAAGCAGAAGGATCATTTGAGGCCAGAAGTGGATCACTTCAAGACCAATCAGAGCAATAATGCAAGACCCTGTCTACACAAAATTTATCAAAAAAAATAAGCCAGGCATGGTGGCATGCACCTGTAGTTCAAGCTACGTGGGAGGCTGAGGCAGGAAGACGAATGGCTTGAGCCCAGGAGTTCAAGGTTGGGGTGAGGTATGGTTGCACCGACTCCACACCAGCATGGCTGACAAACTGGGTATCCTGAGTCTAGCAGACTCTTGGCCTACAGGGGAAGCTCCATAAGTTTTTAACAGAAGAATGAGTGAGTAGATGTCTACATAGAAAGAGCCTCCCCACAGCCTCTCTGCAAACGCTTAAGCATTAAGCCCCTCAGACAACCCAACAAAAGTTTTTGTCAACAAATGCCAAAAGATCAACAATTCCTTCTCTCCCTCTCATTCCCCTCCCCTTTCTCTCTCTTTCCTCTTCTTATAATTATAGTAAGAACACTTAAATGCGATCCACCCTCTTAACAAAAAAAAATTTTTTGAGACAAAGTCTTGCTCTGGAATGCAGCAGCGTGATCCTGACTCACTGCAGCATCCACCTCTTGGGTTCGAGCAATCCTCTCACCTCAACCCCTTGAGTAGCTGGGACTATAGGCACGCATCACCACACCTGGCTACTTTTTGTATTTTTCGTAGAGACAGGGTTTTACCCAGGCTGGTCTCGAACTCCAGGACTCAAGCGATCCACCCACCTCAGCCTCCCAAAGTGCTGAGATTACAGGCAGGATCCACTGTGCCCAGCCTACCCACTTATCTAGCTTTTAAGCGTACAAAACAACAACTTCTTACACTTAGCAGGCACACATTTCTTAGGGCACTGCACCAATCACTGTCCTCAAGTTTCACTTGGAAATTTGTAGAAGCAGGTGTGGGGACTAAGGTCAGAAAGAAAAATGTCACCTTCTATAAGTAGCCTCTCTCTGATTTTTTTGTTTCTATCTCAGCCTGTTTATATCCCCATTTTTTGTTTGTTATCTCAGCCTGTTTATATCCCCATATCAAACAAACAGCAACAAAACAAAAGCAAATGATTATAGTGCTCAAAATGATGCTTCACTTTCATCAGTGTTGCTATGTACATTTCTAAGAAGTGGCAAATAAATCATCTAATCACAGGTCAAATATGAAAGGGACATAGATCTCATCTAGCCCAACCACCCATCTGATGAATAAAGGGAAAACACAGACTTCAAAACACAGCAGAAATTAAGGGCAGGGTTGAAAAAAAAAAAAAAAAAAGCCCAGTTTCCTCTGAGGGAATCAGTATCAACCTGGAAGAGATGATGTACCTGTTGAGAGCTGATGTTTATAGGTTGCTTTAAAACAATCCATGTGACACTCTCAAGAAGAGGTGGAACTGTGAGAGAACCAGGATATGTCCAGTAGTCCCAGGATGGTGGAAGCAGAGATAATGGGTCAAAATTTGTGAATCGAGTTTGTTTACCCTGGGGGAACATACAGAATTCCCACAAATTACAATGGGATAGCTTTACATAGACTTCAAAAAACATACATCCATGCACATCCATTATAATTCCATCAACAATATAGAATATCTGCATCTAGAATTATCTAATATCTTCCTTTAGTATCTTTAAAAAAGCATCTATCCTCATCTTAAAAATTTTAGATAAAGTAACATATAGATTTATTTAAGAAGCATAAGGTTTGTTTTAATATAAGTGGTCCCTTAAATGTGTTACAATTAAAGTCTTACTCTAATATAATACCAGAGACTAATTGTGCATAAGTATATTTATTCATGTTTATTTTAGGTAATTTAAGACCTTTACATTCAAAAGATAAATGGTAATAGGTTACTTCTGCTTTTTTTCATCAAGTATGTTGCAAACGTCAAAGCAGGCAGCGTATGTCTAAGTCTTTCAAGGGAGCTAAGAGACTGTGGAAGAGAAAAGAAATATGTTAATTATTAACAAATAGTAATTCATTTTACCTTTTCTTTAATGGAATCCAAAATGTCAGTAATCTTTTGCAGTCGGGAATTAGGTTCACCAATCTAAAAACATGAAATTTCAAAGGAAATGGTTACTGTAGCAGATCAAGTCTGAATCACTCAATTTCAGCCACTATTTTAAAATTATTTTTTTAAAAAAAACCTTAGCCAGCACAGAACATACAGTGATTGTTCTATAACAAAGCTTCTCTTTTACCTGCAGGCCGTATCATGCCAGAAGGATCTGAACAACAAGATAATATTACAGGGTTCCTGTACTGAACTTTCAGCTTAGTCCCAAAACTAATAGTAACAGCTTAATATTTGTTAAGTTTTATCAGTGTTTAAGATGTAGGTTAACTTGAGAGAAACTTTGTATAAGACAGTCTAACAAATAACCTGTACTACTAAGCTAGATGTAACAGTCAGCCCCTCAATTCAAATGGACAATGGTGGCATCAAAATACTAGATGCAAACATGTCACACTTGCAGCCTAAAATGATTTGAGGTCCCAAATCAAGGGAATATATCATCATAAGCAAACTCATCATAAATTATAGATACACAAATGACCCTCTTTTCATTATTACAGATATTCTGAATCTACCTGAAGGTTTTAAAGCACGCGGATCCTGCCGCAACCACCCCTACTTGGTGTCCAAAGGCAAGGAATTGTTGCCATCCATGAAGCATTCTCTGTTCATGAGTTACAACACATGGAGAGTATGGGGTGTGACAAAGGGGCACGCCTACAAGAATGTGGAGGCAGAGGGAGGTGAGAAGCCCAACCTGTTCCCAGGTATGATGACAATAATTGTCTAACCACACGTGAATATTAGATTAAAGGAAATACAATAAAATTTTTTTAAAAACCAGTGAGCACATTGGGACAATATGTCATTGTGGTGAGATGAGTGTTTCAAGAATCAGGAGCTTGAACTTTATTCTGTCCTCAATAGTATACAATTAGGAAGAGCCCAGAATAAATGTTTTCTTCCAGTATCTCAGTTGTTATTTCTGCTGCTATTCTTGATGTTGATGCTGGTATTGTTATTCACATAAAAATGATCAATGGACAATAAGAAGACTTATAAGACAATGCTCCTAAATGAATATATAATTTTTAAATATTCATTTCAAAAGGAAAATGCTACACCTAAAATGAATTTACTATTAAACAAGATGGTTGAATGTCTACATCGTGACTGAAGCTCTTTCTTCAACAAGGCTGATCATTTAAAATGAAAACAGTAGATTCTTACCTGTAAAAACACTCCCAAGACAGCCAGTCCATCTGGTTCATGAGCTGCCTCAACAAAGCTGGGGTATTTGTCTGAATTCCAATGAACAACATGGAGCTGAAAGGGAGATATACAACATAGTAGGAATGTTTTGTTAGACATCCTGAAAAACATAAATGCAAATAAAACATTTACAAATTTTCTGGTGCTGTACACTTATGTATAATGTATTTATCACAAGAATCTTGGACAGAATCCTCTTATTTATTTTTGTCCAAAAGTGAAAGTTCATGCAGTGAAGGATCACAGTCACTTAACTAGCCTGTGGTGCACTATATTAAAGACTCTATAGAATGCCTTGAGCATCCTAGCCGGAAATGGTAGTACATGACTGTAGTCCCAGCTACTTAGGAGGCTGAGGCAGGAGAATCACTTGAACCCAGGAGGTGGAGGTTGCAGTGAGCTGAGATTGTGCCACTGCACTCCAGCCTGAGTGACAGAGCGAGACTTCGTCTCAGAAAATAAATAAATTTTTTAAAAAGCCTTGAACATCCTTCACAGCCCCTCCAGCCCTAACAAACTCCAGCCATTGCTCCCAAGTAACTGGAGACTCCTCCATGTTTTCCACAGATGAGACTGCAATGGAAGAGCCTCAGATCAGATCCCAGCTGGCAGTAAAGTCCATGGAAGAGGCCTGAGCTCACAGGTGGGTGCAGAAGTCAACCTCCTACACGGTAGGTTTTCCAGGACAATCCCGCTACCAAGGACAGTGAGGCTGTTTCTAAAACTGCCCAGTTAAATGTTTACTACCTGTCATTTTAAGACTATTTATGGCTTGAAAACACAAAGTCTCCTTTTCTTCTTAAGTAGCATTCAAACTTTTTTATTAAGAGCATTTTAAATTGGCAAATCATAACTGTATACATTTATGGGGCACAATGTAATGTTTTAATATATGTGTAAATGTGGAATGATTAAATCAAACTAATTAACATATTTGTCATCTCACACATAAAAATTCTTATCATTTTGCTACATTTACCACGTTCTATGAATATGTTTAGATACTTTGCTGAGAGCAAGTTTCAATGGGGGAAAAAGAGGTAGAAAACGGGAGGGTAGCTGGTGCTACTAAGGAGGGGGATAAAACAAGGGGGAAGGGAAAGAGGTGGGGGGCCTGGAACTCTGGAAAACAGACTTCACCCACCCCTTACAACTCTACTCATATGCAAGTGGCCTTATGCAACACCAAAAGGTATCCTAAATGTTTTACCATTGCAAGCAATACAGTATCTCGAACACACCCACAAGGGTGAAAGATTTCAGAATAATGATAAAGGAGAAAACACTTTTGGGGAGTCTTCCCCAAAAGGACAAACTGAGATAGAAGCCAAAGGGCAATGCGACATGCCCAAAAGATTTAGCTACGATCATAAATGGTGATCAAGCCATGGTGTCCAAGGACCTGATATGAGGGAATGCTTCAGACAAGATCTCCTTCTAATGAATCCCTTTTGTTTATCAGGGAGGAAATTCTTATGTGAGCCTTCATGCCCAAATCATCTTTCTAGCTGACTGTTACAGAGAGGATTTAGCATATTCAAATACATGTTTATCCCATCCTTTAAATATAACTCTATGTCTTACAGGCAATTTATAGGAGATAATTTCTGGATAGATAACAATTATCATAAACAGTCAACTATAAAACAGTGCACCATCCACAAACGATCAAGGAAGACTGTGCAATATCAGGCTAGTAATATAAAAGTGGATTCCTGTAGTGCCATGTTCCAAGTTGGTGTGAGATAGTTGGGGGAGGAAAGAAACCTGAAAACACCAAGTGATGAAACAGAATTCATTTGGCTCACATGAGACAGATGACATTCACTGTCAGGGAAGGGCTGATAAGGATGTTAAAATTGTTTTAAGTGGCTCCGTGCCAATGCACCAGTTCTCTCAGTAAGAGATGAGACCAAAGAGAGAAAGATATAGAATGACTTCGTTAGGATCGCAACCAGAACTGATCAAAAAATGAATGTGTAACTAAAGAGAGATGAATGGATATATATATATATATATCCATTCTGCTAGATAAAAGTACAACTATTTAAACTATGATGGGAAACTAGGCCAAGAAAATATTTTTCTTTCTCTCCTACACACCTTAACTGGCAACAATACCTTCACAGAGGAACTGATACCACTTCTATTAGCATTTATATTGTAATTAAAACATTAAAAAAATAGCAAACTCACATTTCCTGACTAACAATAACTACAGCAGTGATTTGAGCTGAATGACAAGAAATTGTAACCACTACAAAAATGAAAATTAGATTCTTCCCTACTGGCAACTAATTTCTAAATAATAATATTAAAATTTAGCAGCTTCAAATTGCATATTAGTGGTATGCAGAATATACTGCCAAATACTATGTCAAAAATCCATGATGAATGTTGAAATCAGTTTCATTATTAGCTGCATATTTAAAATGCTTGCTATATAGTCTGCCTAAACTTTCATTAGATAAAGTTCCAAACACAGAATGGACGATTAGCCTAGTTTTGTAGATGCCTAACGTTTGGGATTAAACTTTTCTTGATTTAGATCACTTTAATCTCTCTGTAATATTATAAACCATCATATTAGGCCTAAAATTAAAGTTGTATATGTTGCAACTTTAAATGTCTTTTTTCTTTCTTTCACTTCTTCTTTTTACTCACAAGGGAACATAACTTGATGATGATCATGAACTTCGTACAAAAGTGGCTGGAAAAACTAATCAACTCTTTGGAATCACGGAGCCGAGCACAAAGGGGTTCTTTTGAATGTGAAACCAAATGCAAGGACTCCCAAATGCCCCCATCTCCAGCCTTGACCTTTTCTTAAACTGGAAGTTTTTATCCAATAGCCTACTTGAACATGAGCCTAGAATGCCTAACAGACATCTCAAACTTAACCTGTCTAAAACAGAGAGTGAATTCCTCTCTGCAACCTTCTCCTTCCCAGACTTGCACATTTCAGTAAATGGCACCACCAGCCTCTGATATGCTTACACCGAAACCTTAAGAGTGTTTCTAAACTCCTCTTTTTCCTTTCTTCAATCATGACATCCTTTTCATCAGCAAACCCTATTGACTTTATCTCCCAAACATCATAGATTTGTCCAGCTCTCTTCGTCTCCACCACCCCCAGAGTCCAAATTACTGTCACTGCTCACTTGAATGACTTCCATAACCTTCTAGTTTTTCTCCCTACATCAACATTTGCCTGACAACAGCCTCCTCTCCACCCAGCAGCTAGTTATATTTTGTAAAATATAAAGCAGAACATGTCATTCCCCGATCAAAACCTTCCATTGTCTTCCCCCCACTGCGTTACAGATAAACTTCAGACTGCTTACAATCCCCAACAGCACCCGATGTGGCATGGTCCCTGCCTGCCTCTCTGGGACAGAGCACATAACTTTTCCTTTCTCATTAACTCCAATCCTAATAGGCCAATGACTTTCTCCTCTTGAACATGCCAGCCTCACTCCCTGCCTTAGAGCACTTGTGCTTGCTGCTCCACTTCCTGGAATGCTCTCTCTAGATTTTTGTCATAGTGCTTTCTTCTTATCCCTCAGTCTCAATTCATGTATCACCTCAAAGAAGCTTTTCCTAAGCCCTCAGCCCCTCTACCAAATCACATGGTATTGTTCCCATCAAAGAACTTACCATGCACCATTTATTTATTTGTTTATTGTCTACCTCTCCCACCCCACCAACCCTGAGGTTTGACCCAGACTTTCTCTATCTGCATTTCCTATCTCAACCCAGAAACATGGATCCTGCCCTCCCTCACTCTCAAACCCACCAAATGACAAATGCCACTAAAGCTGCCACTGCCAGCCAGCCAGCCTCCACCTGCACTCTCATTTATTGCCTGGAACTTTCCCCAAAAGTTTCCTCCAAAGCTCCCCTTAGCCACTCCTGCTTCCATCCAATCTATTCTCAAACACTAGTTGAATTATTTTTGAAATGCAAATATCACCACTTTCCAATGCAAAGCCTTTCAGTGGCTTCCCATTGCACTTAGAATCACCTTCATAAATCTTACCAGGACTTACCTCAGTAAGTTCAGGCCCTTCCCAGCCTCTCCAACTTTGCCTCTGACAACTCTCCCCTTCATTCTCCATGCTCTAACTACACTGTTAAAGGCCATACTGTTTTTCAAATGTGTGATCCTCCTTCCCAACCCACGTCCTCACACATGATTTTATGCAAAACCACTGCTGTCTCCCCACTTGACCTGGTTCCCTCCCCTTCATCCAAACCAGGTTTTAAGTTAAACCAGGTTTAACTTAAAACGGATGCCTATCCCACAGGACAGCATTTTCTGACCTCAAATATGTGTGAGGCTGCACTCCTTTCAGGGTAAGCATCAGTAAGCTGTGTAAAGATTAGGAGCATGGTTGATTCTCAATGAATTCTTACTGAGTGAAAGAATGAATGAATATATAAGCCAATGAAATAAGAAGCAATCATCCCTCCTTGGCCTCCTGAAGTGCTGTGATTACAGGCACGAGTCACTGCACCCAACCTTGGAATTGTACACTGTTCCTTAACATGCATTCAAGGCTATTTCTTATTTCATTGACAGAGTCTGGCCATCTTGCCTAGGCTGGTCTGAAACTCCTGGGCTGGGATTACAGGCATGAGCCACTGCACCCACCCTTGGAATTGTATACTGTTCTTTAATATGCATTCAAGGAGTTTCAGACCAGCCTAGGCAAGATGGCCAGACTCTGTCTCTACAAAAAATAAAAAATAATTACCCAGATGTGGTGGTGCCCACCTGTGGTCCCAGTTGCTCTGGAGGCTAAGGTGGGAGGATCCCTTGAACCCAGGAGGTCAAAGCTACAGTGAGCCATGTTTGTACTGTGGCACTCTAGCCTGGGCAACAGATCGACAGCCTATCTCAAAGAAAAAGAAAGAGAAAAGAAAATCTATTCCAAGCTTTATCCACAAAGCTTTATCTTTCAAAGCTGGCGCTGGTCATAGTTTCTTTGTTAGATTCTCTCATATAAAAAAAAAAAATATATATATATATATATATAATATATATATATATATATATACTGTCCGGGCACGGTGGCTCATGCCTGTAATCTGAGCACTTTGGGAGTCCGAGGCAGACAGATCACCTGAGGTTGGGAGTTCAAGACCAGCCTGACCAACATGGAGAAACCCTGTCTCTACTAAAAATACAAAATTAGCCAGGCATGGTGGCGCATGCCTGTAATCCCTGCTACTCGGGAGGCTGAGGCAGGAGAAGCACTTGAACCAAGGAGGCGGAGGTTGCAGTGAGCTGAGATCACACCATCGCACTGTAGCCTGTGCAACAAGAGCAAAACTCGTGTCTCAAAAAAAAAAAAAAAATACTGTTTGTTTAAAGCATGTATAAAAATATATGTCTTGAAATATACTTAAAAATTCCAAGGTACTTCCGATTTGTGTAATATTTACCTGGAGGACTCATACTTAGGTGTCTTAACATGAATTGAGTCTCCAAGGTCTCCATGTGAAACAAAAGAAGGGAAAATAATTATCTGGAATGTTGTAAGTTGTACCTAAGTTTTTTAATAAGTGAAATTTGCATTACAAATTTTTTCCATTCATAAATACATAAGTGAGCCAAAGGTTTTGGTCCTTTCCTTCACTGGTTTGCTTTAAAATAAATAAAAAAAAAAAGATAATGATTTATTGCATAACAACAACAACAAAAAGTCTTTATCTACAAAAATGGCCCTTGATCTACAGGTAAGGATTCTGAGCCTCTGATATATGTCAGGAGGACCCTTTTCAGGAAACTACTTGCCAGCTGGCAGAAAACCTAAGCCTCTCTGAGGATGTAGTACTTTCAAGTTTATTAAAGTACAAGGTGTAACCACACACAGCATTTTGACCAATTTTCCTGAGTTGCTAAGGAAAATGAGAGACCAGTGATCCAAAGCAACCAGTAATTAGTCCCGAGGGCACTTTTGACATTTAGAACATGTTATATTCAAAACATAAAACTTTATACAAATTCAGCAGTCCCACTTTCAACCTTCTTGACATAGTTTGTCCACCATCATAAAAAACTTTGTCACATAATTGTACATATAATTAACAGTTTTATTATCTTGACTCATTTCAAAAGAGTATGGGACTGTAGTATTAGAGTGGGTGTGGGGGAGTGGGCGCTGGATTTGCAGATCATTTGGTAATGTCCTCATTATTTGGATGAAGAAACTGAAGTCAAGACAATTAAAGTGATTGTCCTAAACTCAAAAAATGGCTCTTACAACTAGAACTCCTACTTTTTTCTAGGATAAATTTGTTAACTAATTAAAAATAATATATATTCAAAAAAAAAAAACTTTGTATGTACATTTTATTTCTCTACCCTGAGGACAGAGAAGGTTCCATACCCTAAAGCTACTTGGCTTCAAACACAAGTGATTTAGTGGCAAAGCAAATGTTTTGGATGATAACCTTAAAGGGCAGAGGTACATGTCAATGGAAGAGTGAAACTGGAAAAAAGTTCTGATTGTCGGATTTCTCTGAACAGCAGGGCTTTACGGGGCATCTAAACTCTACAGCTCAGTAACCATGAGAACATGAAGAAAAATTGCACTTGCCTGATAACTTAGCTCTGTCTTGCCTAGGCAACTCAGAAACCAAATTATTTTCACGTGAATAGTATTGATTGAGTCATATAATTCACTTTCATCTCATGGTAAATTAGGTGTTAGTAATATTTAATCATATTAAACTTGAAGCTTATTATGCTTTGTTCTTTAACCAGAGGATTAAAAGAAGTAGAGCATTGTTTTAATCCAGATCCTCCACAGAGTATTATTAGTGAATACAATTATAAGGAAAAAGGAGTAGAAACAACTCAATGAATGCTTTGTTGT
Organism: Pongo pygmaeus; assembly: GCF_028885625.2. Lineage (NCBI taxonomy): Eukaryota > Metazoa > Chordata > Mammalia > Primates > Hominidae > Pongo > Pongo pygmaeus. The sequence goes on from NC_072380.2 coordinate 56,107,433, forward strand.
GTTATGATTTACCAATAAGCTGAATAACAGAGATTTTTATTTTATACCTGTAAATATAGAGTTTAGAAGAGTTTGTCTTTTTTTTTTTCCTCAGTGAAACTTTGCCATTTACCTATTTAAATATTACCTATTTAATGTGGTCTTTACATATTAGTGGATATTTGTATCTGGATGAAATATGACCACATTTGGACATAAGACAAATGTTTCTTTCTCTCTCTTCTCACTGGCCTTTCAGTAGATAGAAGCAATTTGTAATTTGCTATCAGACAGATCTAGATTTAAACCTGTCTCAATGCTTCCTAGCTGGATAAATTACTTAATCTCTCCAGCAACCAGTTTACTCATTTCTAAAATGGGAACATATAACCCTAAGCTCTCAGGGTTGGTTTAAGGCTTAGGAGGGCAACATTTGAAACTCTCATATTCATAAACTCTCATATTGAATGATTAAAGCAATTTCAGACACTAAGATACCTAATTGGCTCAGGATCTATTTGGAATCAGTAAAGTTGTCTCTGTACCCCTTAAATCCCACCATGTAGGAAAACTGTGAATCACAGATATGTCTGATGGCTTACCTCTGCAGCATAGCTCACTCCATCTACTATGTGCTCGGAGCCATGATCATCAGCAGACCCCCAGTGAAGGTGAAACTGCCGTAACCTGTAGCTTCCAGTGAGAGGAACACCACGCAGAACTAAACAACAACATGTTTTACATTGTTAGCAAGAAAAAAATATTTAAATAAGCTGCTCAAACCACAACATCTCCCTGAATTACTCCATACATTCATGTCCTCCAAGGAATTTTTTACAAATGTGTCATTTGCTTTGCTGACAAGAATACCACTTTTAAATATGTGTAGATTGAAAATAGAACATTTTTAAAAGCTTAAAGCATCCACAATACAGATTTTTATGGAACACCTGGGAAATCATAACAGACATGCTGGTTAGAAAGGCATAGAAATTAGGACTTCTGAAAGGTAAAGAATGCTTGTGTTTACCTGAGGATACGTCAGCCTGTCTGAATAAGGATGTGACATGCAGAGCGGTCCAGTTTGAGCTTGGTAGAGCAGTGCAGCATTGTGGTTAGGGCACAGCCTTCAGCAATTAGAAGGCCTACACTCATGCTGCCTTTTCCTAATTATGTGATCTTGAACAAACTCTAACTTCTTTTTTTTTTTCTTGAGACAAGGTCTCGCCCTGTTGCCCAAGCTGATGCAATCACGGCTCATTGCAACCTCTAACTTCTGGGCTCAATTCGTCCTCCCACTTTAGCCTCCCGAGTAGCTAGAACTACAGGTGTGCACCACTACACCCAGCTAATTTTTTTTTTTGTTTTTGTTTTTTGTTTTTTTTGTAGAGACAGGGTCTCACTATGTTATCCAGGCTGGTCTCAAACTCCTGGCCTCAAGCGATCCTCCCAAAGTGCTATGATTACAGGCATGAGCTACCACACCTGGCCACAAACCCTAACTTCTAAGCTTTATCTTCCAAGTGTAACAACAAGATAGTAATAGGATCTCCTCCTAATGCTGTCATTAAAACAGAAGAAAAATTGAACACAAAGCACTTATTACTACCAGACACACAGTCAACACAATCAACACAGTTTTTTTTACTGTAAAAACAGGCAAAGCAAGCATACCTTTTGTCCTTAAATTCTATATTCTTGGGGAAATGTGAAATATAGGACAAAAATAATTTTTCAAAAATCTGTCATATCTTTGTCACTTTGACAAAGTACATTTGAGTAATTTCCTCAGTAAATATGATCTCTAAAACTATGACAATAAATCATATCTTAAGTATACAGAAAAGCTTCTTAATAGAAAACATAGTCCTAAATTGTCTCATCCTAATTAATCTTTATTGGGCATGTTTAAAGCATATGGGAGAATCAGGAAGCACTGGAAGCTAAATATACCGTAAGCATTATTAAATTTCCATGAACAGTCTTGGCATGGTGGCTCACACCTGTAATCCCAGTAATTTGGGAAGCCAAGGAGGGAGGATCGCTTGAGCCCAGGAGTTCAAGACCAGCCTGGGCAACATAGCAAGACCCCATCTTATTATTTAAATATATATTTATATTTATATACATTTAATATGTATATATTTAATATAAATATATATCTTTGATATTTAATATCTGTATATAGAAATATTATATATATTTTTTTTAGCTGGGTGTGGTGGTTCACACCTGTAATCCCAGCACTTTGGGAGGCTGAGGCAGGTGGATCACTTGAGGTCAGGGGTCTGAGACCAGCCTGGCCAACACGGTGAAACCCTGTCTCTACAAAAAGAAAAAAAAAATACAAAAATTAACCAAAAGTGCTCACTTGAACCCAGAAAGCAGAGGTTGCAGTATTTTGGGGTTTGGTATTTTTTTTTTTTTTTGAGACAAGGTCTCTCTCTGTTGCCCAGGCTGGAGTACAGTGGGGCTCAAACTCGCAGCCTCAATTAATCCTCCCACATCAGCCTCCCTAGCGGCTGGGACTACAGGCGCACACAGCTACGTCCAGCTAGTTGTATTTTTTTTTTTTGCAGTGATGGGGTTTCATCATATTGCCCAGGCTGGTCTCAAACTCCTGGTCTCAAGTGATCCTCCTGCCTCAGCCTCGCAAATTGCTGGGATTACAGGTGTGAGCCACCATACCAGCCTTAAATTTGACTGTTTAAAAAATTTGGTAATTTGCTAACCCTAGCCATTTTCCTAAACTACACTGTAGTCAGCTGTCTTGAATGACAAGCAAGCTGGCAACAGGATCTGTTTGCTCACGCATTTACTCTCTGCCAATTAGGATACAAATTCCTTTAAGGCAGAAACTGTTTTGGTCCCCTGTATCTCCAGTGCCCAGAGAGTACTTGAATCAATTAATATTACCACGATAAAATAAGAGACGTCACCTGTTAAAGCACTCTTCCACAAACTTTAGTTTGTAGGGATGCTACTGAAGTTACCTGGGAATCACTAAAAACTAAGTTCTTAGGACTAGTGAACCTGAGAATAATCACTTTACGGTAAACTTGTTCTCTGAAGTAAAGATACATGAACAGCACATCTGCAATTTGCTTGGAATCTAGAGAAACAAGAGCCAAGAGCACAAATCTGCCAGGATTACACCGAGAGAAAGACAGAGAGGGAGAGAGAGAGAGAGAAACCAAAGGACATAGATGTTCCCACTCAGTACGACCTTGTATTATTTAGGGAGTCAGAAGAACCTTCATTAAATCTGGCTTATTTTACTCAGAGCATATACACACCAAGCTAGTCTCTCATTCAACAATTATTAAGAGCTTACGATGGGCTAGCAATTATTCAATACTAAATATTCAATGATAAACAAGTTTCTCCTTATCCTTAAGAAACTTAGTCTAGTGAAGGAAACAAATAATCATAATAGAGCTTTATATAATTGTCACATTGTCATAGGTTACCAATTCATTTCCTAGCTATCTTGGCTCCTGGGGGGATTATACACCTATGGTATGTCCACCTACTAAATCTTTTTCTGTTTGTTGTTTGTTTTTGTTTTTGTTTTTGTTTTAAGAATATATAGCGTAAGATCTTGGGAATAATTTGTTTGACTTCAGGCAGTTACCTAGAACTAGATAATGGAAGCATGACTGAGAAATTGGCATTTTCTAGAGATAAAAATTAAAGAACAATCACTGAATTCATCAAGTTACTGCTCTTCCTAGCAGGACTTTCTTAATCAGAATACAACTTTCTTTTTGATATCTTTTTAAAATTTCAGCACACGTGTTTTATCCACAAAAAGAACACACACCATTATTGTTAGTAGTAGTAGTTACTCATTGTTATTGAGCGCCTACTATAATCCAAGAACTATTTCATTTATAAAATACAAAAATTAGTACCACATATTTTTTAAAAATAAAGGTTCCAACAATGAATAATGCTTAACTATTTAAGTGGTAAATGGTAAATATTAATTGATTTCTGGTGGTTTGTAACTTTATTGAGAGTTAATCTATGTATGCTAAGGTACCCTAATGTTATGTCATGGTATTTTCCATGTCTTTCCATCATACAAGTGTTGTTTTTTTTTTTTTTTTTTTTTTTTTTGTAACTTAAACACACATGTATTGAGCACCTACCATGTGCCAGGCACCATGCTAGGTAGGTAAGTAAGACATAGTTGTTGCTCATAGAGAGCTTTAGCTAAATGGAAAGACAGAGAAGCCAACTAGCAGTTACAACATAATGTGGAGAGTTCTGTGTTAGGAAAACTCCAGGATGCCCTGGGAGCCATAGCAAGGGTGGTAGGGCATCAGGTGAGGTTCCCAAAGCAGCGAGATACTGTTTGAGTCCAGGAAGACCAGGAGCTCAGGTGAGAACAGCTTTGTCTTTCTTCTTCAAACTACTATTTCCCCTGTATATTACAGCCAACTGGAAGTCTTCCTGAAGAATTTCATGAGCCAGGCATGGCACAGTGACTCATGCCTATAATCCCAGCACTTTGGAAAGCCAAGGCAGGTGGATTACTTGAGGCCAGGAGTTTCAGACCAACTTGACCAACATGGCGAAACCCTGTCTCTACGAAAAATGCCAGGAGTTCGAGACCAGCTTGACCAACATGGTGAAACCCTGTCTCTACTAAAAATACAAAAAATTAGTTGGGCATGGTGACATGCGCCTGTAATCCCAGCTACTCAGGAGGCTGAGGTGGGAGAATCACTTGAACCCAGGATGCAGAGGTTGTAGTGAGCTGAGATTGCACCACTGCACTCTAGCCTGGGTGACAGAGTGAGACCTTGTCTTAAAAAAAAAAAAAAAAAAAATTCATGAGCTAGGCATGGTAGTGTGCGACCGAGTGGGGAGAAGCAGTGGAGCCCAGGAGTTCTGGGCTTCAGTGAGTTATGGCTGGGCAGCTGCATTCCAGCCTGGGAACAAAGCAAGTGAAGAAAAGAAAGAGAGAGAGAGAGAAGCAGAAGGAGGAGGAAGGAGGGAAGGAGGAAGGAAGGGAAAAATTTCACATCCACCTCCTCCCTTTTGCTCCCTTTTGAAAGGATTTTTGGGTAGTACTCTAAAGGTTTAACTACGGAGCATGGATGTGTCCAGCCAAACACGCCCTCCAAGGACTATGAGGAAGATTTCATGCCTGTGGTTTATTGACATGCCTGAGGTGGGATTCAGGGTTAATCCTGGTCAAAAATGGCTTCTTTACAAAATGGAAACTGTTTTATTCAAATTAATGTGGTTTGCTACAGAAAGTATCTTTGTGTTTTTTATAGTTTACCAAAAATCAAAAAAAAAAAAAAAAACCAGCAAAAACTTGTTTAACTATGGTGATTTCTTCTTTTTAATTGATTTAATCTCCCAAGTCACCATGAAACAATCTCTTTTGGTTTATCTTGAGAAAAGAAGAATAAGAATCATGACCCATATTTACATAGCTACTGTCTCAGAGGACTACAAAGTACTTTATGGATATTTTCAATTAATCCTGGTAATTTTATTGTGAACTAGATAGGAAAAGGATCTTCATTTAAAAGAAAGAGCACACACTACTGATGACTAAGTGTCAAATCTGGAAACATAAATTGATTTCACTGATTAACCCGAAGTAGAAGGAAAATGACAGGAAGAGAAAAACAGAAGAGAGAGAGAGAAACCTGGGTTCTCACAGAGCAAAGTAGAGTAGAAAATTTTTACACTATGAATGTCTGCATTTATAAAAAATATACTTAAAGTTTTAGATGAAGTAAAATGTCATCATTTCTTATTCTAAAATGAGGAATGAGTAGCTTTACATTTTTTTTTTTTGAGATGGAATCTTGCTCTGTTGCCCAGGCTGGAGTGCAGTGGCATGATCTTGGCTCACTGCAATCTGCACCTCCTGGGTTCCAGCCATTCTCCTACCTCAGCCTCCTGAGTATCTGGGATTACAGGTGTGTGTCACCACTCCTGGCTAATTTTTGTATTTTAGTAGAGACAGGGTTTCACCATGTTGGCCAGGCTGGTCTCGAACTCTTGACCTCAGGTGATCTGCCCACCTCGGCCTCCGAAAGTGCTGGGATTACAGATGTGAGCCACCACACGAGGCCTTATTTTTTAATTTATTTATCTTTTTATTTTCTGAGACAGCTTCACTTTTTAAATGTTTGACATATTGTAAACAGTAACAAACTACACTTATGGGTGGTATAAACTTTGTATTTAGAAGACTTGGACACCTTTACAATATATCTATTACATTAACCACAAGAGATGGGGTCTCCCTATGTTGCCCAGCTGCCCTCAAACTCCTGGGCCTAACTAATCATCCTCCTTCCTCAGTAGTGGGGTCTACCAGTGTGTGTCAGCATGCCTGACTTAACCACTTTTATTAACATAGATTCACAAAACCGAGGGGTTGAAAGAAATATAGTTGAACATGTATATAAAAGGCCAGGTCCCTCCTTACTTGGCATTTCCTCCAAAAAGTTGAAAATACCATCTATTTATTTGTCTTTATGCATTTTTTACAATGCTTTGATGAAAATGTACTACTTAGGCCAGTGTAGTGGCTCCCAGCACTTTGGGAGACTGAGGCAGGCGGATCCGTTGAGCCCCTGAGTTCAAGATCAGCCTGGGCAATATGGCAAAACCTTTTCTCTATGAAAAATACAAAAATTAGCTGGGCACGGGAGCACTTGCCTGTGGTCCCAGCTACTCAGGAGGCTGAGGCAGGAGGATTGCTTGAGCCCAGGAGGTCAAGGCTGCAGTGAGCCATGATTGCACCACTGCACTCCAGCCTAGGCAGCAGAGTGAGACGTTGTCCCAAAAAAAAATTAATAAATAAATAAGAAAAAAAAGGCCGGGCGCAGTGGCTCACACCTGTAATCCCAGCACTTTGGGAGGCCGAGGCGTGCGAATCACCTGAGGTCAGGAGTTCGAGACCAGCCTGATTAACATGGAGAAACCACGTCTCTACTAAAAACACAAAATTGGCTGGGCATGGTGGCACATGCCCATAATCCCAGCTACTTGGGGGGCGGAGGCAGGAGAATTGCTTGAACCCGGAAGGCACAGGTTGCGATGAGCCAAGATTGTGCCATTGCACTCCAGCCTGGGCAACAAGAGTGAAACTCCATCTCAAAAAAAAAGAAAAAAATCTTACCACTTTTATGAATTTGACAAATATGAAGAAGAAATGTGGTTGGGCTTATAATTTTTACTAACAATAAGGCTTTACATAAATACAAGATATTACTACTAATCTAAATCTAGGCTCAATTAATAAGTAAAAACTTTCTTTCAATTAAGGATTTTTAAAAATTAACTATATTTTTTCATTAATATAGCAAATACAGCATCATCCTGATCTTAGATTAAAAATAAAAACAATCTGTCAGAGGCCCTAAAAAGTGTTTCCAAATATGATTCTCTCTAATACTTTATCTCATCTTACATTTAAACTTGATACCTTGGGCAGAATCTCTGCTTGGGCAGTAGATAGTCTGAAGAAGGATTAAACATTCATATCAAGGAAATGTTTTTTCATCACTTACTTAATAAATTAACAAATAATCTATGAGTCCATTATTTATTCATGGTGTGAAAGACACTATCCCAAGAACTAATCATTAAACGAAATGATTACATGTTCTAGAAAAAAGTACTAATAGGGAATATACAGTAAAAAAGTTTCATGCATTTATTTTTTTAAAAAATTAAGCTTCTACTTTCCCTCCCTTCAATGTCCATTGTTAGCAGAATGGTACATAAATTATGATACAAGCATAGCTAATACAATTCAACTTTTAAAATTATTTTATTTTTATTTTTATCTTTGGAGACAGGATCTTGCTCTGTCACCCAGGCTGAGTCCAGTGGTGCTATCATGGCTCATTGCAGGCTTGACCTTCTGAAGTCAAGCAATCCTCCTGCCTCAGCCTCCAGAGTAGCTGGGACTACAGGCACACCCCACCATGCCTGATTAATGTTTTATTTTTTGTAGAGATAAGTTCTCACTATGTTGCCCAAGCTGGTCTTGAACTCCTGGACATAAGCAATCCTCCCACCTCAGCCCCTCAAAGTGCTGGGATTATACATGTGAGCCACCACACCCGGCTGCAGTTTAGCTTTTTAAACAAGATATATTTTAATCTGGAAAGATGTCTATAAAATATTTTTAAACGGGAAAAAATTTCAGAGTTATATAGCATTATTCCAAATGTATTTTTAATAAGAAAATGCAAAACAAGGATGATACACATGTATGTATACATAACTAAGCACCGAAATATTATGGAAGAAATAACATTAGTTACTTCAGGAGAGATTGTGGGAAGAAAGAGACATTAATATTTGTCATATGTTCCCATATTGTTTTATTTACTATGAGTGGATATTACTTTGGCAATTAAAGTAACAGAATAAGATTTTTTTTAAACTAACCTTTTTCTATTAAAGCATGTACTAAATGGCATTATAGGTTTGCAAATAATGCTAAAATAATTATGGCTAAAACTTTGCAGAAACAAATCATGAAATATCTATAAAAACTATTAAACTTCAATATTTTTATAATGGTAAATGCTAAGTGAAGTTATCATAACAAGCTAAGGTCAATTTTAAATTATCATGCAACATATCCTTTTCCAAATACTCTTTATTATTTTAAGGTAAGATTATCTGAAGGTTCAAATATATAACAAGATATCTTAATTCACACGAAGAAAAAATATGCTTCAATTTGACAAATTCCAGGTCTAGCAAAAACAAAACATGAAAGATTAGAGAGTGTATTCTGGGCGCGGTGGCTCACGCCTGTAATCCCAGCACTTTGGGAGGCCGAGGCAGGCAGATCACGAAGTCAGGAGATCAAGACCATCCTGGCCAACATGGTGAAACCCTGTCTCTACTAAAAATACAAAAAAAGTAGCTGGGTATAGTGGCGTGCGCCTGTAATCCCAGTTACTCGGGAGGCTGAGGCAGGAGAATCGCTTGAACTTAGGAGGCGGAGGTTGCAATAAGCCGAGATCGCGCCACTACACTTCAGCCTGGCGACAGAGCGAGCCTCCGTCTCAAAAAAAGAAAAAAAAAAACGGTGTAGTCTAATCATTCAAACCCTTCACCCACCACCACACACACACAAAAAAGAAAAGCCATCCTGATTTGTTCTCTGTGTCATCAAAGTCAATATTGAAGGAATGGCCGCTGTTGCTGATGATTTTAGCTGACCTTGGGTCATACTTGATACTAAGTGGTCGGAGGGAAGAGTCATATTTCACTTCTTTGGTTTTAGTCTCAATCGGAGATTGCTGATCACCATCAGCAATAGGGAAAAATTCCTTCCAGTGAATACGACCTTAAATACATAGGACCAAAAGAAAAGGATTAAATTAGTTATTTCTTCAACAAACATACATTGAGTATAACACACTGTGCTTGAAATTGAAGAAAACACAAAGATTAATAAAATGAGATTCTTGTCTTCAGGACCTTGGCATCTAATTGTTTTTTTTACAAGATTAGTTGTTTTTATTATAGATGTGGGAAACTCTTGGTGTGCCTTAAGTCATGTTCAGAATTAAAGTAACGCTTGTAGACAAAAGAGTCTGTAAATTTTATAAAGTACTCTCCAAAGGTAACCTTCTACCAAACTAAAAACAATAATACAATTCATCATTGAAAACAATGACATTCAGTCTCAGCTCCAAGAATGAGCTGTTGCTCCAGAGTTCAAGTTTGCAGACTGGAAGAGTCAAAAAAAGCTGGGAAAGCCATAAAGCAAAGAAAGGTTGTCATTCTTAAAGATGCTGTGCTTACTTCTTTATTCTTCCTTCTATCACTCAGTGCTATCTTCTAGTGTCACTCAGGCCTCCACTCAATTACTTGTGATGTGCAACAGGCATACCAAGGAAACATACAAATTTTTCACCTAGGATAATCCAAATAAAATGGCTGCACCGTGTCAGGAAATGTAATATTGTTGATTATCTGCAGTGGAGTCAGATTGTAATTTATTTCTCTGTTTCTTCATTTCAGAAGGTTCTTCTATGGTTATTTTGCCAATGTTACATTTGAATTTCAACACAAGAGAAAGGTGTCATCCTGGTCCTCTATTCAAAACGTCAAAATCGTATCAATTTCACAAATCAGACATGTTAGGGAAATTGAAATGAGCCAATCAGCTGACAGTTCCCTTTTCAATCCTCTTCACTTCTTTGGAAGACTCTATAAAGTCTTGCCTCTCAAAATCAGCAGCAAAACTGTAGTTTCATGTAAGTTCCACGTCATTCTACAGATGTGAGTCACTTTATAGGTTATAGGTTCTTATTCTCTCTACTATTCCTGAAATTTATACAGCTATCACCACCTACACTGGGCTACTGACTAAGGTTTACCCACCTATTTTGCTAACCAATCTTTCACTAAAAATTAAGTACTAATTAAAACATCATAGCATGACAATTAATTAAACATGTTACTAATGCAACCAAAAACATTTTAAAATGATAAAATTTAGAGTGATATTTAAAGAAATGCAATATATCACAATCATCAACAAACTTTAAAGCATAAAATTATAAATGTTTTTTATTTTTTTTTGAGACAGGTTCTTGCTCTGTTGCCCAGGCTGGAATGCAGAGGTGTGATCTCAGCTCACTGCAGCCTCAACTTCCCAGACTCAAACAATCCTTCCACCTCAGCCTCCCAAGTAGCTAAGACTACAGGTGTGCACCACCACACCCAGCTACTTTTATAAAAAACTTTTTTTGTTGAAAGTCTCACTATAGGCTGCTCTCAAACTCATGGGCTCAAGTGACCTGCATGTCTCAGCTTCCTGAATTGTTGGGATTACAGGCATGAGCCACCACGCCTGGCCCAAACTCTAAATCTAATACTGCTTACTATGCCTCATTTTTGCAAAAGAGAACTCACACATACATACATTCTTTCATATATCCTTCAGGCACAAAAAGTCATAGCATAAATATATAACTACACACTCAGCTTAAAAGATGTCATCTGACAAACTGGACTTCAAAGCCACTTGAGCATCAAAAGTCCTTGCTTAGAATGTATTACAGAAAAAGCCTTGTTTATTCAATACTTTTACCATCTTTCTGAGTACTTTTTCTATATATAACCTAGATCTTTTTTCCCCCTTAATTCAGAAAAAGCCTTCTATTTCACTGCCACAAAGTAAGAGTTAACCTAACAAAAATTCAATTTCAAATACGCAATGCATGTGTCACAACATGCAGGTGACATTCTTCCAATCAATAGAGTTGCTTTCTTCTCCTAATTGCTTTGCTCTCCTATTTCCAGTCATTTATAAACAGAACTATTTTTAAAAGAAGTCAAAGCAAAATAAAATAAAAGTAATAATACTTTGTATCACATTCCCAATATTATCTACTAACTACCATAGTCAGTTCAGTACCCTGCCTCTTAAAGAGGTCCCCTTTTTCAATCTTTCCAAAAAAAATTTCCTCCTCCTCCTCCTCCTCCTTGTCCCCCCCATGACCCTGCAGGCTAGTCTGGAACTCCTGGCCTCAGGCAATCCTCCCATCTCAGTCTTTTGAGTAGCTGGGATTACAGGTGGAAGCCACCAGAATTCTTTTATTTATTTATTTATTTTTTGAGATGGAGTTTCGCTCTTGTTGCCCAGGCTGGAGCGCAATGGCGTGATCTCGGCTCACTGCAACCTCTGCCTCCCAGGTTCAAGCAATTCTCCTGCCTCAGCCCCCCAATTAGCTGGGATTACAGGCATGCGCCACCACGCCCAGCTAATTTTGTATTTTTAGTAGAAACGAGATTTCTCCATGTTGGTCAGGCTGGCCTTGAACTTCCAATCTCAGGTGATCCACCCACCTTGGCCTCCCAAATTGCTGGGATTACAGGTATGAGCCACCGCACCCGGCCAGCATAATTCTTAATTAGAGATATGTGGTGGTTGCTCAACTGATTTAGGAACTTTTAAATACCTACAGTGATATACACTTTTCAGTGATGTCACATTCCCTAAACTAAACATAATAAAGTAGTCAAAGGTTAGGGAAAGAATCCTAAGTTATTTGTGAAGGCAGTACCCTTTCAGGGCTTCAAGTCTTGATGTTTCATTTTATCAGTGTTGCTATTCCCAGCTTAAGTTTCCTTTTATCTGCTCAGTCACCGGTTTTACCAATGTTTGTGGCTCATGCCTGTAATTCCAGTACTTTGGGAGGCCAAGGCAGGTGGATCACTTGATGTCTGGAGTTCTAGACCAGCCAGGCCAACATGACGAAACCTTGTCTCTACTAAAAAGTCAAAAATTAGCCAGGCATGGTGGCTCGTGCCTATAATCCCAGCTACTTGGTGGGGCTGAGGCTGGAGAATTGCTTGAACCCAGGAGATGGAGATGGCAGTGAGCCAAGATAGTGCCACTGCACTCCAGCCTGGGCAACAGGGCAAGACTCGTCTCAAAAACAATAAACAAACAAACAAAAAACTTGCCTAGTTAGTAGATAATACATTTCCAATAGGATTTTCCCAATCTTTCTCTGAAGACCACACCTTTTAGTAAGGATGTTGTATTCAGAGAGAGATTGCATCTAAAAGAAGGGAATGGCTAATTCCTAACAGAACAATTCCTAACAGAAATACAAAATCACTCCTTATTAATGGCTTTGCTAAGATGAATTTTTAAAATTCCTGAAATAAGCTTCATTCAGGTGAATAATTTCTAACCTACTAAAGAGTAATCAATATCCATTGATTGAAATACCCTTCTTCTTCCTAACTACCATAAAGGCGCAGTTGGGACTCAATGACTATTAAATAACTCTAATAAAAACGACTTCAGCAGAGAGGGAAGTGAAAAAAGATTTGTCATATTTTCCCCCTAAACATTCACTGGAAATTAGCAAAATGTAAGATTATAATTATGGCCTTAATCAAGAAGAAATCTGACTATATACCTTTTATTATTAAAGTTATAAATGTCACCTGCTGCCATTTTTAAACTAGCATGTTTAAAAACAGGCTACAATTAGAAATTAAACAGGCTACAATTAGAAATGGAATTTTTCTGTTAGTTTGTGAAATTAAACTTTCTATAAAATTTGACCATTCTATACTGTTTAATCATGTACATGCTAATAGAAGGAAAGTATTATTGTCACTGCGATTATTTCAAATAATGATTATTTAAACAATCAGTTCAGTTTAACGTAGGAACAAGAAAAAATGTTTTACTTTTGATAATGTGTGATATACAAGAAGAAAAGTGTATGTCATTATTATTTATCCTATTAATACATTTCTATCAATGAATTATAATTTCAGTAATCCTTTGCTCACCCTGCAAGGATGAGCGTGGAAAGAGAGGAAGAGTGGAGAAGTAGCCCACAATGTAACTTCATTTCCCAGCGAGAACCTGAACCCTTACTAAAGTCCCCAGTAGTAGTCAGCCAACTGCAAATTGCTGTGGGAATATTTACAGTAACAGCTATTAGGAAACATGCAGTATTTTGTTTGCCACGAAGCCAACTTAATCTTCAGTGTCACAATGCAAGCTAAGATTTCCTAAATATATTTTCAAAGATTTTCTATGATTTGTTTCTCCTAAGTGAATAGTGAGCTTAAAAGACTGAAAGCGAACTTGTCCTTATTTCATTAAAGTGTGTCATCAGACTTCTAATCTCCAAGCCTGTAATTGATAAGTGGCTGTTACTAGGCAAAGTCCTTGGCTTTTCAGATGAAGGTGAACGCACACGTATGAACACTTGGGAGTTTGGGGAATCCTGATAGAGATAACACACACCATCGCTCACATCCACTACCAACAACCCGTCTACCCTGACAAGACTGCTCTCCGCTGCCTGCACTGGGCTCCGAGTTGTGCTGCTTAGTTTAAAGAGGAACCGAAAAGTTTCTCAATGTGCGAGCCCAGTGTGTGGTCGGCGAGCGCAGGGGCGTCGCGCTAGTCCTCTCGCCCCCCGCACAAAGCCCGCCTTGGATCAGGAAAAGGCTCTCACCGTTGTGCTCGCGGTATCCCCAGCTGAGCCTCAACATCGTCCCTCGGGGTGGAAGGCAGGGGAAGATGTGACTGAGCAGCGAGAGAGCGGAGGGAGCGGGGAGGGGCCCGGGAGGGAGCCTGCTGGGGCGGGACCGCGGGGCGCCGGCGGCCGGAGTGCGAGACCGTGAACCTGGCCCGGGGCGCTCCCGCCTGCGTCCTCCAGGAGGCAGAGGGGTGCGGGGAAGGCGCCCGCGCCGCTGGCTGAGTTCTGGGCGCGAGTTGTTCATAGTTTGGACTCGGTAATGAGATATTTGAGTTAGAGAGAGAGACGGAGAGAGAAAGGTTTCCGGGGGGAATCTCCTGCCTTCTGAGAAGGAGTCACTCGGGAGAGGAAAGTGTCGCCTAGAGGGCTTCCAGGAAGTAAATGAGTCACCAGATCCTGGAACTGCCAGGCTGGGAGGTGGGGATCCCGGTGGAGGCGCAGAAGAGGTCGGTGATGGTCGTGGCAGTGGTGATTACAAATACAAAACAATAATGACGATGGTAATCACCACCATTGAAAAATAACTACTTATTAAGGGCTTATCGTGGGCGAGGGTCTTAGCTAAGACTTTTACCCACGTCTTCCCATTAGATCCTCTCAGCATTTCCTCGAGAAACACGTGGCTTAAGAGACACTAGGTAACCTGCCCCAGGTCGCACAGCTAAAGCGGGCGGGGTCGCTGTTAGAGAGGACCGGCTCCCCGTCCTGGGCTGCCTCCATTACCCATTCATCCTTTCCTTGCCTCTTCCTCTCACTCTGCAGGCTTGTGGCTTGGTGAGTGAGGAAACCAAAACCAGCTGTTGAGATTTGGTCCCAAAATTGTGCTGCCTTCCTGACCCCGCAAGAAAGGTTTTCAGGACATCTTTCCTGGATGCTTGGTGGGCTTGTTACCCAAGGACTGGAGTCAGAACTAGCCGCAGAGCCTTGAATTTCTGGCCTGGAGTAGTGAGTGTTCTGGGTTCAAAGTGAAAAATAAAAATCAGGTACATGAACCACTTTCTACCTCCTTGTCTCGGGTCAACTACCTCATATTTTATAAATCCAAGCAACCTCTTTGTAAGGAACCTAGTAAACCCATTTTCAGTAACTTGGATGATTTGGTATGTCAAGATGAATAATGTTCTTAACGTTCTAAGTAAATATTAGTTCTCGATACCCAATAATAGTGGTTACATGAATGGATGAATGACTGAATAGATCAAAATTGTTAAAGAAATTTTGGTCGGTGGTTTTCAAATACTTCCCAAATTGTTACTTTTATTGCTTGGGTACACAGTTTGTAACCACCCAATGGGTTTACCTTGCCTGCTGTCAAGACACAGCTGATTTATCAAGACAGGGGAATTGCAATAAATAAAGGGTAATTCATGTAGAGCCGGCTGTGCAGAAGACTGGAGTTTTATTATTACACAAATCAGTCTCTGCAAGCATTGGGGATCAAAGTTTTTAAGGACAATTTGGTGGGTGGGGGAGAGCTAGCAAGTCAGGAGACCTGATTGTTTGGGTCAGAGGTGAAATCACAGGGAGTCAAAGCTGTCTTGCACTAAGTCAGTTCCTGGGTGGGGGCCATGGGATCAGATGAGCCAGTTTATCGAGCTGGGTGGTGCCTGCTGATCCATCAAGTGCAGGGTCTGCAACATATCTCAAGCACTGGTCTTAGGCTTTACAATAGTGATGTTATTCCCAGGAGCAATTTGGGGAGGGTCAGAATCATACAGCCTTCAGCTGTGTAAATCCTAAACCATAATTTCTAATCTTTTGACTAAATTTTTAGTCCTACAAAGGCGGTCTAGTCCCCTGGCAAGAAGGTTTGTTTTGGGAAAGGGCTGTTATTGTCTTTGTTCTAAACTATAAACTGTGTTCCTCCTCAAAGTTAGTTCAGCCTATGCCTAGGAATGAATAAGGACAGCTTGGAAGTTAGAAATAAGATGGAATTGGTTAGGTCTGATCTCTTTCACTGTCTCAATTATAATTTTGCAGTAGTGGTTTCAAGTTCCTTCTTGTTTAAATTCATAGCGCAGTCTATATAATTTTCTAAAACAGCAACCTAAGTATTGGCACAATCAAATTACCTTTCATAGGAAACTAGTTAGATCATCTGTAGAGCATCCATCATTCAATGGACTTCTTTTTTTTTTTTTGAGATGGAATTTCACTCTTGTTGCCCAGGCTGGAGTGCAATGGTGCGATCTCGGCTTACTGCAACCTCCACCTCCTGGGTTCAAGGGATTCTCCTGCCTCAGCCTCCAGAGAAGCTGGGATTACAAGCATGCATTACTACTCCTGGCTAATTTTTGTATTTTTAGTAGAGATGGGGTTTCACCATGTTGGTCAGGCTGGTCTCCAACTCCTGACCTGAGGTGATCCACCGGCCTCGACCTCCCAAAGTGCTGGGATTAGAGATGTGAGCCACCGCACACAGCGGTGCGCACTATTGTCCATTTATAAAAAGAATGAAGATCTCCATGAGCAGAGCAGATGTAAAGTGAGTCCTGGGATGTATTGAGGTTGTGGGGGTGGGGGAAGCAAAAGAACAAAAGAATGTATATAATAGACTGCATGTTTAAGAAAAAAATAGAAATAAGAACCTGCACACATATTTTCAGATTTTTACCAAAAAAGTAGAGAATAAGCCATAAATTAATAAAAATAGTTCCTTGTAGAGGATGAGTGTGAATGGACTGGAAGTGTCAGAGGCAATGGAACCACAGCAACTCCATTCAAACCTTATTATATGCTAATTATAATGCATTCACATGCTAAAAGACACTCCCACCAGCCCTATGACAGTTTACAAATACCATGACAACATTTGGAAATTACCCTATATGATCTAAAAGTGGGAGGAGCCCTCAGTTCTAGGAAATCCCCACCCATTTCCCAGAAAACTCATGTGTAATCCACCCCTTGTTTAGCATGTAATCAAGAAATAACCATAAAAGTAGACAACCAGTTGCCCTTAGGGCCACTCTGTCGATGGAATAGCCATTCTTTTGTTTCTTTTTTTTTTTTTTTTGAGATGGAGTCTCTGGAGAGGAGTGGCATGATCTCAGCTCACTGCAACCTCCGCCTCCTAGGTTCAAGCGATTTTTCTGCCTCAGCCTCCTGAGTAGCTGGGACTATAGGTGCACACCACCACGCCCGGCTAATTTTTGTATTTTTAGTAGAGATGGGGTTTCACCATGTTGGCCAGGCTGGTCTCGAACTCTTGACCTTGTGATCTGCCCACCTCGGCCTCCCAAAATGCTGGGATTACAGGTGTGAGCCACCGGCCCCTTTTGTTTCTTTACTTCTCTAATAAACCTGCCTTTACTTTATTCTTTGGAATCGACCCAAATTCTTTCTTGCATGAGATCCAAGAACCCTCTCTTGGGGTCTGGATTGGGACCTCTTTCCAATAACAGAGGGATAGGGATGAGTGAAACTTCTCAGTGTATCTTTTTGACTTTTAATCATAAATGCTGTTAAATTAACTTTAGCCTAAAGCTGCCTCCTTACATATTTTAGTTCAGCTTAAAGTTTTCTCTGTATATAGTGAACTCTAACCTAACTAGATGTGTAAATAGACTGCAGCCCACTCTTGTGCCAATCACTGAGTGTTGGCCAATCAAAGGCAGCCAACTGTTCAAACCCTGTTCAACTGAGGTAAACTTTAAACTGTAACCAAACCAGCTGTCTGTACCTGACTTCCATTTTCTGTCCATCACTTTCCTTTCTCTGTCCATCAATCTAACCACACAGAAGGGCAGGAGTCTCTCTGAACCTATTCTGATTGGAGATGCTGCCCAATTTGCAAATTGTTCTTTGCACAATTAAACTCTTTTCAATTTAATTTGGCTAAGATTTTTCTTTTAACATTGTTCTGCATTTTAAAAAAATAAAATTAAATCAAAGAGAATAAAAAATCAAACCCTGAAATTGAATTCAAACAGAAACAATTAAAATCAATTGTATATTGAATTGATAATGTAACCATAAAGAAAAAGTTAAATAGCATTCGAAGATAGTACTTTTGCTGTATATCCTTACTAGGACATATAACATATTAAGAAGAAATGCAAGAAAATCTTGAACATTACTAGTAGGTTTATTTTTGGTAGGATATTGGTGTTATGCTTCTGAAACCATTTTTTATTGGTTTGTTTGTTTGTTTGTTGAGATGTTGTTTCGCTCTGCCACCCAGGCTGGTGTGCAATGGTGTGACCTTGGCTCACTGCAAACTCCACCTCCCAGTTCAAGCGATTCTCCTGCCTCAGCCTCCCAAATAGCTGGGATTACAGGCGCCCGCCCTCCTGCCCTGGTAATTTTGTGTTTTTAGTGGAGATGGGGCTTAACCATGTTGGCCAGGCTGGTCTGGAACTCCTGACAAGTGATCCACCAACTTCAGCCTCCCAAAGTGCTGGGATTACAGGCATGAGCCATTGTGCCTGGCTGGAAACCACTTGTGTGAAAATCGTAAGATAGAGCAAATGAACAAATATATTGATAATCTCTGGAAGCATGATTTTCATTCTGGTTTATACAAAAATAGGAAATGACAGAAGCTAAGTAATAAACCTGTGGTGTTGCATTTGAACACTCTCTTCACTGAAAGATCCCCAAAACAATAATATCCCAATAATAATGAAGCTAATAAACCTTAAAATCTATTGCCCTTCACTGAGGAACCACTTCTAAAGCCATATACTAATTTTATATTTGTAACTTTACGTTCCTTTTCTTTAAGAAAAAAAAAGTCCCAAAATTATAGTAGCTTCAGGCTCTACAAATCTGAATCTACCCCTTGCTATGAGACACTGAAACTGCCCAATGGGTTCATCTTGCCCATTGCCTAGGCAGAACTAATTATCGATCAAGACAGGGGAATTGCAACAGAGCCAGCTAAATGAGTGACTGGAGATTTTTTGTTTGGTTGGTTTTTTGAGACAGGGTCTTATTCTGTCACCTAGGCTGGAGTGGAGTGGTGCAATCATGGCTCACTGCAGCCTCCACCTCTCAGGCTCAAGCATCCTCCTGCCTCAGCCTCCCACATAGCTGGGATTGCAGGCATGTGCCACCATGTCTGGCTAACTTTTTTTTTTGTAGCAGGGAGAGACAGGGTCTCACTGTGTTGCCCAGGCTGGTGTCAAACTCCTGGGCTCAAGCAATCCTCCTTCCTTAGCCTCCTCCCAAAGTGCTGAAATTATAGGTGTGAGCCACCATGCCCTACTCAAAGTTTTATTATTACACAAATCAGCCTCCCACCAAATTCCAAGCTTAGGGTTTTTCAAGAATAGTTTGGCAGGCAGGGGGCTAGGGAATTGGTGATGCTGATTGGTTGGAAATGCAATTATAGGGGTGTAGAAAATGGTCCTCATGAGCTAAGTCCACTTTGGGTGGGGGCCACAGAGGAGTTGCTGGTCTGGGTGGGGCCATCTGGTCATCCTAAATGCAAATGCCTGAAAAAACATCTCAAAAGGTCAATCTTAGGTTCTACAATAGTGATGTTATTTATGGGAGTAATTGGGGAAGTTGCAAATGTTGTGAGCTCCAGAGCAAATAGCTTTGGGAAGGGTTATTACCATTGAAATTATAAACTAAATTTCTCCCAAAGTTAGCTTGGTTCACACACAGAAATGATCAAGGACAGTTTGGAGATGAAAGGCAAGATGAAGTTGGTTAGGTCAGACCTCTTTCACTGTTATAATTTTCTCACTATTATGATTTTTGCAAAGGTAATTTAAACACTAGCACTCAGATCTTGTTTCCTAAACACCATTCCCCATTCGAAGGAACCAGAGCTACTTGGAGAAGTGACTAGTTTTGTTAGCAGCTGCAAACCTGTACAGGTCTACAGCAACCTCAATTCTTGCCTCCTCAGAAGAAAGAATTTGACCAAGGGGCATAGGGCAGAATGAAACACCAAGGCAAGTTTTAGAGCAGGAATGAAAGTTCACTAACAAGTTTAGAGGGAAAAAAGGAAGTAAAGTACACCTGGAAGATGGCCAAGCCAGCAACTTGAGAGATTGAAGTGCACTGTTTGACCTTTGACTTGGGGTCTTATACGTTGGCATGCTTCTGGGGTCTTGCAATCCTTCTTCCCTGATTCTTCTTTGAGGTGGCTGTCCATAGGCATAGTGGACTGCCAGCACTTGAAAGGGGCTGTATGCCCAGTGTGTTTACCAAAATTGTGCACATGCTCACTTGAGGGGTTTTTCCCTTACCAGTTGAGTGTTCCTAGAGGAAGGTCATATACCAGTTAAACTGTGCCATTTGCCTCTTAGTGTGCATGCTTGAGACCACTCAACCAACTCCTGAGATCCTATTGCGAAGCTGCTGATCACCAACTTTAAGTGTTTCTATCTATTGGGAGACTGCCTTTTCCTGATGCCAGCTGCAACCAATTATTATTTTAGAGAAGCAGGTTAATAACCACCTGACCATCACCTGATGGTTGTCTGACATTCTTGGTTGGGGGGCAGTAGGGGCTCTCCTGCCCTGCTTATGTGTTCCTGACTACCTACATAACAGTTTTAAGTCTAGAGCAGAGAAAGACTAAGATGAGCCTGGAACATATTTCTTATGCCAGAAAGCTAGAAAGCATTCAAACACACACACACACAGACATATTCACACACACACACATACACAGATATGCACCAATAAGGTAGCTTGAAGGAGGAACTGCTGACAAATTTGGGATAATTTGACCCTCAAAAGAAATAATGATAGTAATAGATTATAACTCCCTACCCACCAAATATCCATCAGTGCATAGTGATGCTGAGAGAGAATGAGAGATCTTCTTTATGTCCACTAATAAATACAGATGAAATGATAAAATTTGAAAACCACCATTTTTGCAAGGCCCATATAATCTCTGTATAATATCTGATTCAGGCAAGGATCAGTAATGGGTACTAAAACTTCTGGATGAAAGGTTTTTGGGGAATAGGATATTCACACAGTCTAGGATTAAAAGAGACAAAAGATATGTAGCAACCAAATGCAATGTATGACACTTAGTTAGATTCTAGGTTACATAAAAGCTGTAATAAATGTTTGGGGGACATTTGGAGAAATTTAAATATGGACAGCATCTATGTGATATTATTAATTGATACTAATTCTCTCAGGTGTGATAATGGTACTGAGAATGATTTAAGAGTTCAACACTAAAGCTACAGGGCTGAAATACTTTTTTTTTTTTTTTTTGAGACTGAGTCTTGCTCTGTTGCCCAGGCTGGAATGCAGTGGCACAATCTCGGCTCACTGCAACCTCCGCCTTCCTGGTTCAAGCAATTCTCCTGTCTCAGCCCCCTGAGTAGCCAGGACTACCGGCACACACCACCACACCCCGCTAATTTTTCTATGTTTAGTAGAGACGGGTTTCACCATATTGGTCAGGATGGTCTTGAACACCTGACCTTAGGTGATCCACCTGCTTCGGCCTCCTAAACTGCTGGGGCTGAATATCTTGATGTCTGAAACTGACTTCCAAATGTCTCAGTAAATAATTGATTAATCTAGCTGAAGGATCTTTGGGAACTCATGATAATATTCTTACTTTTTTTCCGTAGGTTTGAATTTTTTTCAAAAAAAAACAGGAAACAAAAATCTTTTACTTCTTCAAATCAATGAATCCATTAACTTACTAAATAATCTTTCATAACTATTTGTGTGGTTTCTCCTTAACAAGGAGTCTCTGTCTCCAGGCTCACAACGATTAAGTGTAACCAAGTAAAAGAAGACTAACACTGGTTGGGCACAACCTGTAATCCCAGCACTTTGAGAGGCTAAGGCAGGAGGATTGCTTGAACCCAGGAGTCCAAGATCAGACTGGGCAACACAGTGAGACCCTGTCTCTGCCAAAAAAAAAAAAAAAAAAATTAGCCAAGTATGGTGGCACCCACCTGTGGTCCCAGCTACTTGGGAGGCTGAGATAGAAGAATCACTTGAGTCTGGGAGGTGGAGGTTGCAGTGAATTCTTGAGCCCAGGAGACGGAGGTTGCAGTGAGCTGTTATCATGCCACTGCACTTCAGCCTGGGTGAGATAGTGAGACCCTGTCTCAAACAGAAAACAAAAACAAAAAGACTAACACTAACCAAATAACCCAGAAATGTGGACCCACGATATGGTCATCATCTCCACCTCATTCTTTTTTTGGTTGGTGGAGATGTGTGTTTTTTTTTCACTTCACTTTTGAACTGTTTAGATCCAATTTAAGCACCCTTAAGGAACAAAATGTGCTGAAGTCCACTCTCCTCTTCAGTGACACTGTGTGTCATAATAAAGCAACACTTGTAAATTACAAATCTAGCCATGAAAATATTTAATTAACACAGTAACATATTAAGGAAATATCAGAGTATAAGTTCATATTGTTTTATTATGGCATGTATACAGACTGTCCCTGAGATGCACATTTTTCCAGGTATTCTTTTTATTTATTTATTTATTTATTTATTTATTTATTTATTTATTTATTTATTTTTTGAGACAGAGTCTTGCTCTGTTGGCCAGGCTGAAGTGCTGGAGTGCACCCTCTTGGCTCACTGCAACCTCCGTCTCCTGGGCTCAAGCAATTTTCCTGCCTCAGCCTCCCGAATAGCTGGAATTACAGGCATGTGCCACCACGCCCTGCTAATTTTTGTATTTTTAGCAGAGATGGGGTTTCTCTATGTTGGCCAGGCTGGTCTGAAACTCCTGACCTCAGGCAATCTGCCTGCATCAGCCTCCCAAAGTGCTGGATTACAGGCGTGAGCCACCGCACCCAGCCCCCAGGTATTATTTTGAAAAACTCTAAATGTGAGCCAAAGTAGCTATTATCATCTGATTTTTACCAAGCACGAAGCTTAGATGAGCAAGGTTCCCCAATCCCCTAGAGAGGCAAGCCAGATGGTCAGGGACGTAGCACCAGTCTGCAGAGTCCCAAGTCCAAGGTGCTCTCCAATTTCTGCCCAGCTTCCTTTATTCATTGAGTCCTGTGATTTGTACAACCAGGAAGTATTACCCACAAGAACGTCTTATCACTTGATATCTTGTGGAGATTGTTGACTTTATGGAGTTGATACTATATGGGGTTTCGATTTCTTTATTTTCTTATTCCTAAGGTTATCCTATGGTTAGGCTTGCATAATGCAATCTCCCAAAGAGGAATTTGAGACTCAAAAGGGTTAAAGGACTTTCTCAGGTGACCAAGTTTTCATGCCAAGATGAGGATTCTCAGACCAAAATTGAAAGGATAACTTCAATAAATCTCTTCTCCAGTCACCTCTCCAATGATAGCTTTCAGAAACTAGAGCCAAACATTCTTTGTCGTCTATTCTCAGAAAAGAACATATTGCTAAAACTCAATTTCTACATTTTTGTTTTGTTTAATTTTATACAGTTTTCTAATCGAAATTTATCTACACCCTATTTTGTAGTGTTTCACATCTTATTTGTGCATATTACAAAAGTAGGTAAAGTGTGAAAGAGAAAAAGGAAGCATCAAGACTATTTGAAAGGAAATACGCTTGTATAAACATCAGATCAGTGTTGAAAAGTCCAGATAATACATGCTAAAGTAATTCAGCTGTTAAAGAATTTCGTAGTTCCTTGGCCTAGAATGAATAAGTCAATGTCATTCTATTGCTGTCAGCTCTTTGAAATGTAACCACAGAGTGATATTAGGGGTGTGACGGCATTCTGTCATCAGCTCTTGTAAGGTTTGTCTATTCCTTTCTGTCCTCTAGAACAGGAAGGTTTGTTCCTCTTTTTTTTTTTTTTTTTTTTTTGAGACAGAGTTTCACTCTGTTGCCCAGGCTGGAGTATAGTGACACAATCTCAGCTCACCACAACCCCTGCCTCCTGGGTTCAAGCAATTCTCCTGCTTCAGCCTCCTGAGTAGCTGGGACTAAAGGCATGGACCACCACACCTAGCTAATTTTTGTATTTTTAGTAGAGACGGGGTTTCACCACATTGGCTTTGAACTCCTGACCTCAGGTGATCCGCCTGCCTTGGCCTCTAAAAGTGCTGTGGTTAAAGGTGTGAGCCACCGTGCCCCTGGCCGAACAGTTTGCTCTATGAAAAGCAGTACCCATATGCCCGTCTCACCACCTAGGAAGGTGTGATTTACCCTCATTCCAAGAAGTTCTGACCTGGATGCCACCATTTCATTACTGAAAGCTTGCTGCACTAGCCCTATGTGCCTAGCAAAACCTTGCACTCTTGCCGAACATATACTATTTTATCCCTTATAGCCTCCATTGCCACCTCCATTCACTCTTCTCCATTATTGCCAACAGCATACTAACATGTTCTGGAATTTCTTCTCATTAGAAGGAAACTTTCTTCCTGAATTTACATTTTCCATTTGCTACCCACCTATGCTCTCTGGAATTCCTTTGGTCCTTCTTTCTATACTCAACTGTATTATGTGTTAGTTAGGGGTCTCCAAAACCATGTATATTTACTGAGGGAGAAAATGAGATTTATTATTAAAAATGGCTCACTTCATTATGAAGCCTGACAAGACCCAAGATCTTCAGAGTGAGTAGGCGAGCTGGAGGCTAGAGACCCAGGAGAGCTGATGGTGTAGTTTCAGTCCAGAGCCCAGCAGGCTCAAGACCCCAGGTAAAGCCATTGTTTCAGTTTGAATCCTAGAGTAGGATAAAGCCAATGCCCTATCCCAAAGACAATCAGGCAGAAGGAAGTTTCCCTTACTTGGAAGAGGGTCAGCTTTTTTTTTCTATTCAGGCTTTCACTGATTACATGAGGCCCAGCTCCTTAGGGAGACAGTCTGCCTTAGTCCATCTGCTGGTTGAAATGTTAATGTCCTCCAAAAACACCCTCATGTAAACATCCAGAATACTGTTCTACCAAATATCCAAGCACCTCATGGTCCAAATTGACACATACAATTAATCATCACACCAACCTTTAAATTTGGGGGTTTGGGGCTTTCTACTATAATCTCTCCTCTCTCTACACTCTCCTCCTAGGCCCTTCCATCAGTTCTTATGGAAGTAATCTACCTAGCTTAGACATCTACTCCAGAACTGTCTAAGTGCTAAGCATATATGTTACTTAAATTTTTGACTAGGTACACTTTAAAAACTAAAAAGGAAAGTGAAATTATACTTAATTATATATATTATTTAACATAATACATCAAAAATATCATTTCAACATTAGTCAATAAAAAAAATTAATGAACTCATGCTTGTAATCCCAGCATTTTGGGAGGCCAAGGCTGGTGGATTGCCTGAGCTCAGGAGTTCGAAACCAGCCTGGGCAACATGGTGAAACCCCGTCTCTATTAAAAATACAAAAAATTAGCTGGCCATGGTGGTGGGTGCCTGTAATCCCAGCAACTCAGGAGGCTGAGGCAGGAGAATCACTTGAACCCAGGAAATGAAGGTTGCAGTGAGCTGAGATCACGCCACTGCACTCCAGCCTGGGTGACAGAGTGAGACTCTGTCTCAAAAAAAAAAATAAAAATTAATGAGTGTTTCAGTTATCAATTTATTGTCTTTCACGTCTAATTTTACCCTGCATTACCAGCTCTGTGATAATGAAGCTTTAAGCATTTCTTTTTTGCAGCAAGCATAATGTTAAGCTTTCTTCAGTGGAAGGTCATTGCCGGAGAAAGGAACTTCTCTTCCTGGTTCCTGAATGCTGTGTTTTTGTTTTATTCTTGTTCCTGCTGGGCTGCTCTCAGTAGCCACATGTGGCCATGTATGGAGACATCCAGGCACTCCGGCCTAGCAGCACACTCAAAGTATGCAGTCTCTCAGCAAGCTGACAATCCTAGTCCCAACCCAGTGACCACCTCACTGCCCCTCCCAAAACAAACCCCACATAATCCAGGCCTCATGCCACCCTATTGGCAAGCAGATGCCCCAACTCCCTCTGCATACCTGCCCACCAGCCTTAGTCTGCCTGCACCCCAAAGAGTGTTTCCCATGGCCTCCTGACATGGACACTGTCCACTCTGGGCTATGCATCTGTCAGCCAGAGTTGTTCCCAATGCTTTGAGTCCCTCTGCACACCTGTAGTCTTGCACACCAGTCTTAGCCCACCTTTACCCTGTTTCTTGCTTGTCTAGTAACTGTGGACCAGCTCAGACCTGGACAACCCAGCAAACTTCTCTGTCATCCAC
Organism: Pongo pygmaeus; assembly: GCF_028885625.2. NCBI lineage: Eukaryota > Metazoa > Chordata > Mammalia > Primates > Hominidae > Pongo > Pongo pygmaeus. Next base: position 56,133,571 of record NC_072380.2, read on the forward strand.
TGGGTTGCAACCGTATCTTCTCCAGTGACCTGAATCCCTTTGGAACGGAGGCTGACACCCAAGTTTGTCCCTCATTAGAAACTTCCTTAGCCTTGGGATATTGTTTAGAGTTATCTTTTACATCTTTATAGTTGCCCCATTATACTTAATAATTCTTTACAGTAAACTTTCCCTGTTCAAATTACTGTGTGATTTGTCTCCTGGTTGGCTCTTAACTGATACTATCATATGTCTTTTATCTTCTTTGTTCTTACAAAGGTTCCAAATCTGTGTATATTTTATTCTGACAGCACATCTCAATTTAGGGTAGCCACATTGCAAGAGCTCAAAAGCCACATGAGGCTAGTGGCTACTATGCTGGCGGCACAGCTCTAGATCTACTGAATTAGATCCAATGACTTCAACTTAAATTGTTCACATGGAATTATGTAGTATTTCCCTGTCCCAACTTCCCTGTCACATTTCTATCTCATCCAATGGTACCACCATCCACCAGATGCACAAACCAGAAACTTCATAGTCACATTAATTTCTGATTTTCTCTTTTTCTCTTCACCTCTAAGTTTTGTCAGTTTTAACTCCTAAGCAATCTTCACACCACAAAAAAACACTCCACTATACTATAAGCCTAAAACAAAATTCAAAATATGTATAATTTTAAAACAATCTGTATGCCCTTTCTTCCTAATCAAATTTTTTCTGCTTCTAAAAATGTATCAGGGTGGGCACGGTGGCTCATGCCTGTAATCCCAGCACTTTGGGAGGCCGAGGTTGGTGGATCACTTGAGCCTGGGCATTTGTGAACAGCCTGGGCAACATGGTGAAACCCTGTCTGTAAAAAAAAAAAAGAAACAAAAATTAGTTGGGTGTGATGGCACAATCCTGTGGCCCCAGCTACTCACTGAGGCGTGAGGATTGTTTGAGCCCAGGAGATGGAGGCTTCAGTAAGCAGTGATCTCACCAGTGCACTCCAGCGTGGGCAACAAAGCGAGCAAGATCCTGTCTCAAAAAAGAAAAAAAAAAAGAGTGGCCAGGCGCGGTGGCTCACATCTGTAATCTCAGCACTTTGGGAGGCCCAGGCAAGTGGATTACCTGAGGTCAGGCATTCGAAACCAGCCTGGCCAACAAGGTGAAACCCCATCTCTATTAAAAATACAAAAATTAGCCTGGCGTGCTGGTACATGCCTGTAGTCCCAGTTACTCGGGAGGCTGAGGCAGGAGAATAGTTTGAACCCAGGAGGCGGAGGTTGCAGTAAGCTGAGATTGCACCACTGCACTCCAGACTGGGTGACAGAGCAAGACTCCGTCTCAAAAAAAAAAAAAAAAAAAAAAAAAACAAGAAAACCCACCAAAAATGTATAAACAATTTGTGTTAATAAGAATATGGCAAAACAGGCATGTTCATACACTATTGGTAGAAATGTAGAGTATATGATCTTTTGGAAAAAAATTGGTAATTTAAATCAAGAATTTTTAGTGTATTCATAACTTTATATCTTATTGATAGACACGCTGCCTGAGAAAATATTAAGAGATTCTGTCAAAGATTATTCAAAAGGATGTTAATTACAGTGTATTTATAACAGAAAAAAGCTCTAGAAACAACAAAAGTGATAATGACAAGAAAAGGGTTGAAACAACTTATGTATATCAAAATGATATAATTTTTGAAAGACATTAAATGCCATATTTCCAAACTACTTATTAAACTGTATATATATAGATATATAGATTATTAAATTGTATCTACACAGAAATTTTAATAAGCAATATAGTATATATGCCTAGAAAAAAAAGATTGTAAAGAAATATATCAAAAAAGCTGGGTGCAGTGGCTCACACCTGTAATCTCAGCACTTTGGGAGGCCAAGGCAGGTGGATCACCCGAGGTCTGGAGTTCGAGACCAACCTGGCCAACATGAAGGAATTCCATCTCTACTAAAAATACAAAGTTAGTAGACATGGTGGTGCATGCCTGTAGTCCCAGCTACACAGGAGGCTGAGGCAGGAGAATCACTTGAACCTGGGAGGTGGAGGTTGCAGTGGGTCAAGATCGCACCACTGCACTCCAGCCTGGGCTACAGAGTGAGACTCTGTCTCAAAAATTAATAATAATAATAATAATTAAAGAAAGAAATAATGGGCCTGGTGCAGTGGCTCATGCCTGTAATCTCAGCACTTTGGGAGGCCAAGGCGTGGGGATCATGAGGTCAGGAGATCGAGACCTTCCTGGCTAACATGGTGAAACCTGTCTCTACTAAAATACAAAAAAATTAGCCGGGTGTGGTGGCAGTCGCCTGTAGTCCCAGCTACTCTGGAGGCTGAGGCAGAGGAATGGCATGAACCCAGGAGGCGGAGCTTGCAGTGAGCCTAGATTGCACCACTGCACTCCAACCTGGGCGACAGAGCAACACTCCATCTCAAAAACAAAAACAAAAAGAAAATAAAAGAAAAGAAATAATGAATTAATGAAAGCAAAGTACTTGCAATGACCTGCAGAACCCTATGTGACCCCCTTCAGCCATGTGCTCTCTGTTCATTAATCATGCATGCTCTCTCCTGCTCTTGGCCTTTCTGCCTGGAGCATCCTCCCCCTAAATATCTGCAAGACACTCTCCTTCACCTCTTTCAAGCATTCTCTCAGTTTTTGACTGTCTGCTTTGGTCTGCGGAAACTCTGAAAATAACACTTTAAACTGAAACACAAAATCATAGTTGAGACTTAGATAGCTGAGAGTTTACATTATCAATTAAACTTGATAATTACAAAGCACTGCATCCTTTCATTTTTTTAAATTTAATAGCACACTGCCTTCTTTGCCTTTGCCAACTTTCTGCGTTTTAAATATGCACCTGCTAAATATTTCACAGTTCCTCTAATTTTTAACCATTACTTGCATTTTAACCAAGTATCATAATGCGTGAAAAAGTACGACGCAAGCCCTTGGAATATTTTTATTGTGTTTGTGACATGTATTTGACCATTCTTAACCCTCGAGTATTTCAACTGCAAGCCCTTCTTTGTGACTATAATTAGTTCAGGTTCAAGATCCCTAGGCATTTGGCCAGGAGATTATTCTAAATCAAATTTGCTTAATTAAATTAATAGTATACTTGTGGAGCACCTATCACATCCAAGAAGCAGTGCTACAGGAAGACAAAAAGTGTTCTAAGTATATCTTGGCCGTGCTAACAGTGATAGTGCTTTACAATAATTTTTAGTGTAGGGCTACAAACCCTTGCCTATTTTTACATTTCAGGAAGTTTTATTTCATTCGGCAAATGCTTCTTTCACTCCTATGTCACAGAAGTATGTATTCATGAATGGAAATCCAAGGTGACTTTTTTTTCTGGGCCCTGAAAAGAGCATGAGAGAAAAGCGTGCATAAAAGTAACATGGTATTTGAATACAGAAACCATACCATGAAAAGCTAAACCCTGTGACTCACCTCTTGCAGCTTCAAAGTAATCTACTGATGCGAGTCACTTTTCCTTCACCGCAAAGCATTAACCATCTCTTTTCATTAACTGGTTCTTACCATCCAGATATTTCCAGGAATATGACCTAGACAGATCATATCTAGGATCCTGTTTATTCTGATGCATTTTCTTATATAGGCTGTGTCACAAATTTTCATTTATAGTCTAGAAATAAATGCTCCTGTCAATAGGGGGTTAAAAAAAAAGATTCTCTATTTCCACAGTCAATCATGAAAATGTTCATCGGATTGGTTCCTCATAAGAAATGTAGACTTCTTTTCCTTCTCTCCTTCCTTCCTTCTCTCCTTCCTTCCTTCCTTCCTTCCTTCCTTCCTTCCTTCCCTCCCTCCCTTCCTTCCTTTTTTTCCTTTCATTATTTTGAGGCAGGGTCTTGCTCTGTCACCCACATTGGAGTGCAGTGACACAATCATGGCTTGCTGCTGCCTTGACCTCCCAAGCTCAGCTTCCTCCCACCTCAGCTTCCTGAGGAGCTGAGACTACAGGTGCACACTACCGTGTCCAACTAATTTTGTATTTTTGGTAGAAACAAGGTGTTGATATGTTGCCCAGGCTGGTCTCAAACTCCTGGGCTCAAGTGATCCTCCTGCCTTGGCCTCCAAAATTGCTGGGAATACAGGCATGAGCCACTCTTCCTGGCCAAGAAATAAAAATTTCATTGGAAAGTAGCTCTAATATTTATTTGACCCATGAAGAAACTACACAGAAATGCAGACTGTATATAATTTTTATTGACTGTTTTTCATGCATTGGCTGCTCAGAGGAGCCATAGTGGCTGCACAGTCATCTAAGGATCTCTATCTGCTCGTTAGGCTTCATCACTTATTTCCTGAACCACTGCTCCCCTGCCTGCAACCATTCCTTCTTCTAAGCTACTTTCATGCAGCTAACAAAATTATTCCCTATAATAAGCAATCTCCTGTGTGTTTTGGGGGTGGTGGGGTGTGGAGAGGCGAACAAGTCCTTCATTGCCTATAGAATAAAATTTCAAACTCTGCTATCTGCTTGTCTGCCTCCCTCCCTCTCTCTATTCCTTTTTCCTTCCTTCCTTCTTCAGTCTAAAAGACATTAGGTCTTATAAGGAGGAGAGAGTAGTGCTGTGATCACTTTCTCCCCATCACCCAAAATAGTGTATACTAAATCTAATCATGAGGAAACAATAGAAAGAGAAACATTCTAAAACATTTCAAAAAATGATTGAACAGTTATTTTCAAAAGCATCAAGCCAGGAAAGCCAAGGAAAGATTGAGGTTCTATTCAGGTAAGAGGTACCTAAAGAGACATGACAACCTGATGCAACACTTTATCCTGAATAGGATTCTTTTGTTATAAAAGATGTTATTGGGATAACTGATGGAATCCGAATGACAATTATGGATTAGATAGCAGTAATGTGTCAGTATCCATTTTTTTGAGTTTTGATGGCTGCATTGTGTTTATGAGGGAGAATATCCTTATTTTTTGGAAATACTAAAGTATTTTAAAATACTAAAGTGAAATGAACCCTTCCTGGTTAAGGCCCTTCATTAGTTTATCTTACAGTCTCATCTTCAATAGCATCTCCACAACCCCATCCTCCACCCATATTAGACCTTTCCCACAATCATAGCATGTCCATCTCTGGGTCTAGGGCTTGCTTATGTTATGCTGTATGTATATGTGTATGTACACAGATATATGTATATATCATTTTATTTTTATTTATTTATTGAGATAGAGTTTTGCTCTTGTTGCCCAGGTTGGAGTGCAATGGCATGATCTCAGCTCACTGCAGCCTCTGTCTCCCGGATTCAAGTAATTCTCCTGCCTCAGCCTCCTGAGTAGCTGGGATTACAGTCATGCGCCACCAAGCCTGGCTAATTTTGTATTTTTAGTAGAGATGGAGTTTCTCCATGTTGGTCAGGCTGGTCTTGAACTCCTGACCTCAGGTGATCCGACCGCCTCGGCCTCGGCCTCCCAAGATACTGGGATTACAGGTGTGAGCCACCATGCCCGGCCATATGTATGTATATATACAAAGCCTTACAGCTCCATTTTTGCCAGTTAAAATGCTTGAGTTTAAGAAACATCATTGTGGGGCATGATGTCATGTAATCTCAGCACTTTGGGAGATCAAGGCAGGAGGATTGCTTGAGCCCAGAAGTTCCAGGCCAGCCTGGGCAACATAGTGAGACCTCATCTCTCAAAAAATAAAATTAGCTGGGCATGGTGGCATGCGCCTATAATCTGAGCTACTCAGGAGGAGGGGTGGGAGGATCGCCTGAGCCCAGGAGGCGGAGGTTGCAGTAAGCCTTTGTGTCTCCAAAAAGAGGATCACCATAACACTTCAATACTTGAGTATAAGTATGCTAGAAACATCATAAAACTTAAAATTTTACATAAAATTAAATCTGACTTCGACTCTCCCTTCTTAATTTGGCATAAAAATGTGATCTCAGTCTCAAGTATATGGAAGTGGGTGGCTTACCCATTCCCCAGAAAATAGGAAACTTTCTCTCATCTTCAATTCATCACAGTGGCTGCTGAGATGCTCAATGCCAAAGTCCAGATTACATTTAAAGGCAGAAAGCTCCATCCCTTCTGTGACATTTATTGGTACAAGGATCTTATGCTATTGTTCCTAGGGCTGTGGTAGGGGGTGCCACAGGGATAGTCGCAAGCACTTGCAGAAAGCCCTTAACTGCCCTTTCCCCGATAATTTCTCCAGTCTTATCATCTCCTCTAGGATTAAGCCATTTCCTCTTTCCACTTTCTAAGATGGATCCAGGTGGAAATATCTTCTACATAACTGGGAGCTTCCATTTTTAGCCCGGAAGAATGAAAATTATTGATAACCATCAGATGAAAGGGAACCCAAAGTCGTGACATTAAGATTTTTCTACCTTCTTGAAATGCCGGGAGGAAATATTCATTTAAGCTGCCTGTGTATTTGAGTATAAAACAGCAATATTCTGAATAACACCACCATGCTGCTCAACTCTAATATAGGGATTGGCAATGTTTTAAAATTTTAAATTGGTGGCTGGGTGCAGTGGCTTACACCTGTAACCCCAGAATCTGGGATGCGAAGGAGGGTGGATCACATGATCTCAGGAATGCAAGGCCAGCCTGGGCAACATGGTGAAACCATGTCTCTGCAAAAAATACAAAAATTAGCCAAGCATGGTGGTGTGCACCTGTAGTCCCAGCTACTTGGGGGGTTGAGGTGGGAGGATCGCTTGAGTCCGGGAGGTGGAGGCTGCAGTGAGAAGTGTTCGCACCATTGCACTCCAGCATAGGCAACAGAATGAGACCCTGTTTAAAAAAAAAAAAAAATTAGGGCTGGGCGCGGTGGCTCACTCCTGTAATCCCAGCACTTTGGGAGGCTGAGGCGGGTGGATCACATGGGATCGGGAGTTCGAGACCAGCCTGACCAACATGGAGAAACCCCATCTCTACTAAAAATACAAAATTAGCTGGGCATGGTGGCGCATGCCTGTAATCCCAGCTACTCAGGAGGCTGAGGCAGGAGAATCGCTTGATCCAGGGAGGCACAGGTTGTGGTGAGCCAAGATTGAGCCACTGCACTCCAGCCTGGGCAACAAGAGCAAAATTCCGTCTCAAAAAAAAAAAAAAATTAAATTGGTCAAGGCCTAGGTAATAAATGTTTTAGGCTTTCCAGGCTATGCGGTTTCTGTCGCAAGTACTCAGCATTATCGTTACAACATGACAGCAGACAGACAAGATGTAAACAAATGAGCATGGCTGTGCTGCAGTGACACTTTGTGGATATAGAAACATGAATTTAATAGAATATGCATGTGTTGCTATGTATCATTCTTATGTTGAGTTTCTCCCCATCTTAAGATGTAACTTCATTCTTAGCTCGTGGGCTATACAAAAATAAGTCATGGGCTGGATCTGGCCTTTGGACTGAAGTCTGCTGATTTCTGCTCTGAGACAATCAAATAAGAGCTTTAACATGAATGTTTCCGGAATTCGGAATTATCTCCACCCATAAATAGCATATTTTGTGCATTTATCATAGTTCTTACCACTTTCTGTCAAGAATCATTGTTCCCTGTGCATTTACAATCCAGACGATTGTGCCCTGAGAGATAGAAATGTGGTATGTGTTTCCTTTGAGCACCTACAGAGCCTAGGTGTCCAAACTATTTTGACTTAATGAAACTGTGTGGTGGAGAGAAGAGACGGAGGTTGACTAAGTAAGAGAAATTATGGAGTATCATCTATACAAGGCTGGCTGTGTTCCCTTAGAGGACTATGAGTTTTGTTATAGATGGCTTGTAATTTATGTGGTGTTCTCATTTTCTTCTTCTCCTTAATTATCTTTGTTTACTTGTTGAATTGCCTCCAAGACAATTATTTGAGGTCCAGGTCTGTATAAATAACTCTGCATTGCTGAGTCTATCACAGGAAAACCAAGGTTTCTGAAAGATTAGTTTTCTATTTATGATTTTATTCATCTTTAAGATGGTTAGAAAAACTGGAAATTTAATTTTTGCATGTATTTTTAAAGATGAAAAATCTTTAAGCTATTTTCTTTATGTATGATTCATTTGGAACATGTGTAAATATGGCTCTTAGAAAATTAACATAATCCTTTATTTTGTTTTAGTTATACTTTATGCTTTCATGTTTTATATTTCACTAACTCTGCACAATAATCCTGTGAAGTAGGTAGGACAGGAGTGGAGTCAAGACTCTTTCAGGTAAAAGTGACTAAAAAATAAAATAAAAACAACCCAAAGTAGTTTAAGCTCAAAGAAGGTAATATTTTAGCTCAGGTACTTGAAAAATGAAGGGATGGATCTTTCTCCCATCTATGGCTGAATCCAAGGACTCAAATGATCGCATCAGCGTCCTCTGGTCTGTTCAATTCTGTCTTCTTGTGTGTGTTGCTCTCATTGTAGGAAGACTTCTTCCAAGTTGCTGGGGAGATGGCCACTAGTAGCTTTGATTGTATATCATCCCAGCACAAAGACACCAAATGCAAGAGACAGCATTTTCCACCAGCTCTAGCTGGAAAATTCTTAGAGGAGGACTGTAGTTATCAGCCCAACCAGGACCACTTGATGGGAGAAGAGTGGTTATCCAGAAAGGGATGCGGAGCAGATAATCAATGTTCTCTGAAGAGGTTATAATGACCATCTACATGCATATGGGAAAGGGAGGCAGAGAAATGAAGTAATTTTTCCAAGGTCAAACTGTTTGTTGGTGGCAGAGGTAAACCAAAAACCGAGGCCTCCTCACTCAGACCTCTGCTCTTGCCTGAATAACCATGTTATTTCGCCACTTCAAAATAAAAGTGAGACCTACCAGTTTTCATAAACACTGTAATGTCATTCTGTTACATCTATTTCTTTGCCTTCTGTATATACATCAATAGCCTCACATTCAAAGAACCAAATAATTATACCCAACTTATTCACCTCAGTATTTGTGAATAACTCTGGCCTATAAAAAAGTCTAACGGTTTTCTGTTTTTGTTTTGCTCTTACACTTTATGGGCATTTTATACCAGCATTTTTAGGTGTTTTTAACAGGTGGATCTTCAGAAAGAATGTAAAAGTTTGAATAAACATACATTGGCAAGCAATTATTCCTCTTCCCTTAGTATATTCTACTCCTTAATTTTTTGTGTGTGATGGGCATAAACATAATTAAGTGATTTATTGCAAAAATTGCTAATCTTTCTGTAAGCAGGCAAGAGCCTGGTTTGTTGGAAAGAGGACTTGACCAAGTGCTAACCAATGTGGATTTGCGAATTATTAAGTTTACAAAAACTTTTTAAAAACTGTTTTAAAAAAATGCTTAGTTTTACAAAACTGTCTGGCTTTGTCAATTTCTAGTTAGTTGTGTGGCTGCCAGCAAATGGCTTAAACTTTGAACCTTAGTAGTATCATCACTTGCAAAAGAGGAGTGGTTTTATCACCCTATTTTGAGCATAGTATAGGCTGAAATCTTTTGTAAGCTACAAAATGGCATATAAATGACAGTTTTACTGACAGAGCAGGAGCACCGTCATCTCGGACAAACACTGCCACTTTTAATTTCCAGCTCCCTTTCTAGCCTCATGAATCTCAAGGAAATCACTTCTCTTCTAATTACAAGCAGATAGAAAGAGCAGTCAGTAAAACACAGATAAGACAGCTCAGGCACAGTGTGAAGTAGGGGGAAAGTCTCTTGGGTAACTACCAAACCTCACCCTCATACAATGGGCCCCAGTGAAACAGTGGGCCTTAATAAGCACATTCCTTTCCCTTCAGGTGTACTAAGATAGGGAAGCTAAAAGCAGACTTTTAGCTGCTGGTATGCCTGCAGCTGCAGAAAGATGTATGGCAATAGACACACAACTCTCCCTCCCAGATAAGCACAGCAAAGAGACACAGAAGCAGTCCAAGCCTCTGTTAAACTCTCCCACCCTGAATCCTTAAAAACTCTTAGTCTGTAAGAGAGTGTGGCTCTGACCTAACTTGGCCAGCCACCAGTCTCAGCTTTATTTAAAATAAACCTGTCCCTGTTGACTATAAAACCACCCTTCGCGCTTCTCTCCTCTATTTAATTCTTACATCTACGTTTGTTTGAAATCCAGTTTTTCCTATGACCTCAACAAAATAAATAGAGGTGAAGGGGTGGGTCGCCCCTCCACACCTGTGGGTGTTTCTCGTTAGGTGGAACGAGAGACTTGGAAAAGAAAAAGACACAGAGACAAAGTATAGAGAAAGAAATAAGGGGACCCAGGGGACCAGCATTCAGCATATGGAGGATCCCTCTGGCTTCTGAGTTCCCTTAGTATTTATTGATTATTTGTCGCTGTTTCTCAGAGAGGGGGATGTGTCATGGTCAAAAGACAATAGTGGGGAGAGGGTCAGCAGACAAACACATGAACAAAGGTCTTTGCATCATAGACAAGGTAAAGAATCAAGTGCTGTGCTTTAGATATGCATACACATAAACATCTCAATGCTTTGCTAAGCAGTATTGCTGCCCGCATGTCTCACCTCTAGCCCTAAGGCGGTTTTTCCCTATCTCAGTAGATGGAACGTACAATCGGGTTTTATACCAAGACATTCCATTGTCCAGGGACAGGCAGGAGACAGATGCCTTCCTCTTGTCTCAACTGCAAGAGGCATGCCTTCCTCTTATACTAATCCTCCTCAGCACAGACCCTTTACGGGTGTCGGGCTGGGGGACGGTCAGGTCTTTCCCTTCCCACGAGGCCATATTTCAGACTATCACATGGGGAGAAACCTTGGACAATACCTGGCTTTCCTAGGCAGAGATCCCTGTGGCCTTCGCAGTTTTTGTGTCCCTGGGTACTTGAGATTAGAGAGTGGTGATGACTCTTAAGGAGCATGCTGCCTTCAAGCATTTGTTTAACAAAGCACATCTTGCACAATCCTTAATCCATTTAACCCTGAGTATGACACAGCACATGTTTCAGAGAGCATGGGTTTGGGGGTAAGGTCACAGATTAACAGCATCTCGAGGCAGAAGAATTTTTCTTAGTACAGAACAAAATGGAGTCTCTTATGTCCACTTCTTTCTACACAGACATATTAACAACCTGATCTCTCTTGCTTTTCCCCACATTTCCCCCTTCATCTGGTGCCCAACGTGGAGGCTTTTCTCTAGGGTGAAGGTACGCTCGAGCGTGGTCATTGAGGACAAGTCGACGAGAGATCCCGAGTATGTCTACAGTCAGCCTTACATCTCTCATTCCACCTAACGAGAAACACCCACAGGTGTGGAGGGGCGACCCACCGCTTCACAGAGGCACATGTGAAAATTTAGCTTTAATAGGGTTTTTCTCTTGGAAGAATTGAGTCAATTTTCTTAAAGCAGAAAAACCTAGATGATGTTATGGGTTGAATGTTTTAAGTTCCTGGTACCTGTTTTATTTGTATGTTTTATACTGTGCCTGGTTTCTTGTGCCTTTGCAGTGCTGTCAAAAATTCTCTTTTTGAAACGTGGAGGCTGCAATGAGAAAAGCATTTCTAACTCGCAGTGCATTACAAATCTTCCTTTCGGAGATTATAGCTCTAGATCTTTTCCAACCTCAAGGTTCCCTCTACCACCAGCCGAACCCAGGAAACCACCCAGAGGTGCACAGCGCCTCCTCCTGGGAGAGTAGCAGAGTTAACCGGGAGTCCGCCGCGGAGCGCTGACCTCCAGTGCCGCGGTCTTCACTGTGCAGTCTCAGAAGCACCTCGGGCAGTTTCTGCACAAGTACCCACGCCAGGAAGTAGAGACTTGGCTGGCTCTATAGCCCCAAACTCGCTTGAGCTGAGGATAAGTCTGCAACACCGCGGAAGACAAGGGATGCTAATGAGACTGAACTTCCGAACCTCGCTCTATGGGTTGGGCTTCGCTTTCTCACTGCACCTTGCTCCTTAGAGTTGGCTCTATGGGCGGGACAATGCCAGGTGGGTGGGAACTCGCCCTATGGGCGGGACTTCCGCCTGTGGACGGGGCTCCATTCAGTGGGTGGAGCTACGGCTCCTGAGCGGAATCCTGACTGGTTCATTCTCCCCGGAACTTCCTAGACGGCGTACGTGCCAGATGGTGTCACCTGGAGCTTAAAAAGCTACACGCAAGTATTAAATTGCTGGTGAGAGTTTAATAAATTAAGTTTTCTGGAGGGCTGGCGTGAAGTTTGCAGGGGTCGGGGTTGGATTGGGCTGGTCTCATACCGCTGTGGCCTGTAGGCACGGTTCCATCGCGCTCTACCTCGGGCAGCCCTACTGGGTAGCAGGCCGGAAACCCCCGTGCTTGTTGGCCTTTCATCTCCTGACGCGGTCCCAGTTTCGGACTGTGTCTTTCATGATCAGTTTCTACGTGGTTTTCAGAGAATTTCCTTCCACTCGCACACCGCCACTGGTGTATTACTTTCTCCAGGAACCTTGCTCAGGTCTACAGCCCTAGTAAACCTCTCCTCCACTTGTAGACTGTCTGTTCCTGGTCCTTGTGTATATATTATAGGTAGTGTCATGTACAATATACCTATCAAGTCTGTGTATGTTTCGTATATATACTGTCATTATTTATGTTCCATATATATTTTTTGTGTATACCAGGTTTGTGACTACCACACCTGGCATATAGCAATTGATTAATATATACTAGATGAATGATTGGATTTTGGTTACTATTGTAATAATTTTATTTTAATTTTTATTTTTATTGAGACTGAGTCTCAGTCTGTCGCCCAGGCTGGTGTGCAGTGGCGCGGTCTCGGCTCACTGAAACCTCCGCCTCCTCGTGTCTCAGCCTCCCGAGTAGCTGGGATTACAGGCGCGCGTCACCACGCCCGGGTAATTTTTATTTTTTTCGTGGAAACGGGGTTTCATCATGTTGGCCAGGGTGGTCTCGAACTCCTGACCTCAAGTGATCCGTCCGCCTCGGCCTCCGAAAGTGCTGGGATTACAGGTATCAGCCACCGCTCCCGGCCTGGAATGATTTTAGATTACTTCATTTGAGGGGTTTTATTATGCATATTTTATTTCTTGCATCTTCTGTAATAACCATGTATTTTCTACTGCATTCTTTTTTAAGTAGGAGGAATACTGTTGGGGTTCAAAAGCATTGCTGTTTCGGTTAAGTAGTTCCTTAATTACTTAAAATGTAGTAAGGCTACATTGAAGGAAGATATAAATTTCAGTCAAGGCTACGACTGAGCAAAGGAAAAAAAGGAAGAATGTTCAAGGTGTCTGTGCAGGAGAACAGTTAGACCAGGCTGGCTAGAGCAGAGTTTATAGAGACGTAACAGGAGATATATGTGGCAGATTTAGGGTACATTCAGCGTGCCAGTAATATGCCAAGCCAAGGCACGTTGCCCCTTATACATTGGGAAAACTGTTGGTTTTTAACAATGGGAAGGTCGATCGCATAGCTTGGTGCCAGATAGCCACTGTGCAGATGGCTTAAGCCAGGGGTTGGCAGACTTTCTGTTAAAGGTCGGACACTAAATATTTCGGACTTTGTGGGTCATAGTTATAGCAGGAAAGCAGCCATATCAGCACATGATTGAATGGACATAACTGTATTCCAATTAAACTTTATTTTTTAATTAATTAATTTTTTTGAGACAGAGTCTTGCTCTGTCATTCAGGCTGGAGTGCACTGGTGCAGTCTTGGCTCACTGCAACCTCCGCCTTCTGGATTCAAGTGATTCTCCTTCCTCAGTCTCCCGAGTAGCTGGGATCACAGGCATGTGCCGCTACGCCCAGCTAATTTTTGTATTTGTAGTAGAAACAGGGTTTCACCATGGTGAGGCTGGTCTCTGCCTTCACCTCCCAAAGTGCTAGGATTATAGGTGTGAGCCACCGCGCCTGCACTTGGCTTCCAATTAAACTTTACTTACAAGGAGAGGTGCTTGGCCTGATTTGCTCCATGGGCATAGTTTGACAAACAGTGGTTTGAACAAATGGACCTAGGGACTTCAACAGGAACCCAGTCCTGAACTAAGCAATATTACACCATGTTTTTGTATAGCTTTTATATTTATACATGAAGTGCAATACAACATAACGTTAGCTCTGATCTAGTCTGCCTGGCTGTAAGTCCTGGCATCTCCTGGTTAATGACAGTGTGACATTGGGCAAATTAACTTCTCTTTGTGTCAGTTTTTTAATTTTAATCTTTAAAATGGGGATAATAGTACTTATTACAAAGGGTTGTTGTAAGGAGTAAATGAGTTAAAGCACATTAGTGTAGTGCTTGTACATACAATAAAAGCTCAATACATGTTAACTTAATATTTTAAAAATTATTCCTCATATACATTATTAAAGACAGATCTGAGAGATGTTTTAAGGTAGAATTTACTGGCCTAATTCATCTCTAGCTACGGAGGAAAGACAATATCCAACATTTCAAGGCAAGGGCCATTGACGTAGAGGTAATATGGAAGTCATAAAAGTAAATTAAGGGAGAGAGGGAGGTAGGAAATGGAGGATTAAGGACTGATTTGGATGGGATGCACAGGAGAGAAAGTGGGGAGAGTAAAAAGGAATAAAAAAGAAGTCAAGAAGGAGGCAGAATCAGTCTCTAAAGTATGATAGGAACCAGAATAGCATAGTAGTATATAGACTAACAGAAGGATGGGTGGTGAGGTACTGCTGAGAATAACAGTTATTGTGTTGATGATATTAGTGAATTCAACCAGCAGATATTAATTGGATGCCTCCTATGGGCCCATTACTGGGGATACAGGGAAGAATTAGCTACTCTGTACTCAAAGAGCAGAAAATCTACTAGGAGTGAAAGACATGGAAATAATATATGCACCAACTTTAAAAATAATCAAGAGTAAGATGGAATTTTTTAGATTTAATTGGTACCTTTAAAAAGTTAAAATTTACTTACGGTTCATAAATGTGGGCAATTTAATTGAATTTATTTTCTTTTCTAGACAATGGCCAAGAACAAATTAAGAGGGCCGAAGTCCAGGAATGTATTTCACATAGCCAGCCAAAAAAACTTTAAGGCTAAAAACAAAGCAAAACCAGTTACCACTAATCTTAAGAAGGTGAGTATTAATTAAGTACTCTGACTTTATTGTTTACAAGCAAAGTGTCATTTTAAGCTACGGAACAACTGTGGGCTCTGACTTTTTAAAAAGGTTCTTCATTTTTCCTAGAAAGGTAAGGATGGTTTCAAGCATTTGTCTAAAAAAATATAAAAAAAAGGAAGAAAAACAACCTCCCTTTCTTGAAAACAAATGTTGAAAAGAAATAAACATTTTAACTACAAATGTGTGAAGCTTCAATTTAATAATTTACTGAAGCATAGAACTCATTTAAAAACCATAGTATGGGAAACAGTTCTTATCTCTAAACTCAAATACAAGAATGTATTAATAGAGGCAAGACATGGGATGTCAGTGAGCACCCATTCTTTTTCTCCTCAGTAATTCTTGTCTCTTTGAAGACATCTGCAATTCAAACAAAAACTTGTAAAATGAAGATAAAAAATATTTATTGAAATGCACAATTTGAAAGGGGTTTCTTTCTTTTCTTTGTCTATATTTCAAAATACCTGAGAAATTTCTTCAAGATTAACTAGATTCTTTTAAGAAAAATTTTTAAGAAAATGTTTTCAAGTTTCAGTAGTAGATGGAGTCAGCTCTCCAGGACTCAGTTTAATTATAATAATCCTTAGAATTCTAACATTTCATCTTTCAACTTTCATGAGCTAGCTGAGTTAAGCTTTTTGGTTGAATAGTTTTATGATTTTATAAATGCTAGGAATGAAATTAAGCAGATGGTGGGGGTTTTGGGGATGACAGTTTATATAGGACAGTCTTCATAGTTGAAACATTGAAACCAAGACTAGAATGATAAAGAGCTAGCAATGCAAAGAGCCAGGAAGTGTTGGGAGTGGTGGGTTCGAGGCAAAGAAAAATAGCCAGTGCAGAGGCCCTGAGCTAGGGAAAAGCTAGGTGTATTTGAGGAAGATTATTTTATTTGGACAGGAGGTACTAGAACTTTTATATATGCCACCAGGTAGAATCTAAGAGAGAGATCTATGGGTAGGCAGCATAAAGTGCAAAGGAGGTAAGGGTTTTGAAGGAGAAATTGTTTGGCGGCAGCAGCAGTGAAGAACAAGAGCACCACCCCTACCTCTGTTACACTCAAAAGAGGAGGACTGCAAGGGAAGCTGTCATCAGGGGTCTTCCATTAAGACAAGAAGGTCCAGGAAGGATTCAGAGATGTACTGTTATGTTAGAAGGGACTAAAAGTATTTGATCCAGGTTTCTTGTATAGATGCGGGATGACAGCACTGTAGCCTAGAAAGATTTTGGTCACTATATGGATACAGGAAAAAAGCAACTCAGTTTCTCTTATTGTCACTCTCATATGGTCACTCAACACTTCTAATACTAGATTTGTGGGGTGGTTTCCCCCACACCTAACAATTCAGCAGATGAATCTTCAGCAGGCAGCAGCTGGGTGTCCTTTAATTGAAATCTGACACTGCTGACCTGGAGATAGCGTCAGATTCCTTGAGTCCTAAGCCTCTCCCCAACTTCCAGTGACAATCACAAGTCCCAGATGTTTTACCTGTGCTTCTCACCAACCAGCTATAAATAAAGGGTCCCATGACCCCCTCCTTGGGTTTGATTAATTTTCTAGAGCAGCTTGCAGAACCCAGGAAAATACTTTTACCAGTTTATTATAAAGGATATTACAAAGGAGACAGATGCGTAGCCAGATGGAAGAGGTGCAGAGAGCAAGGTACATGGGAAGGGGCATGGAGCTTCCCTGCTATCTCTGGGCATGCCACTTTCTAGGAGCCCTCATGTGTTCAGCTATCCAGAAGCTCTTTGAACCCAGTTCTTCTGTAGATTTATGGAGGCTTCATTATGTAGGCATAATTCATTAAATCATTGGCCATTAGTGATGGGCTTAACCTTTTTCCCGACTCCTCTCTCTGGAGCAGAAAGTCCTAATCCTCCAACCCTGGTTTTTATCTGACTAGCCCTCCTCCTGAGGCTATCTAGAGACTCCCAGCTGCCAGCCATCTCATTAGCATTAAAAAGACACTGTTATGCCTCTTAATACAGTGATTTAAAAAGCTGTATGACGGGAAATGAGGACAAAGACCAAATATATGTATATATCTTATTATGAATCACAGTATCACAGTCACATATCTTGGCCTTCTGTAACATAAGTGTGAGGCATATCCACATAAATCCCATTTTTTAAAAATCAAAACTTTTTGTCTGTAATTTCCCAATAAGACTATAAGAATTTTTGAGTGAATTATTCCTAATTTGTTGGTAAGAGTTTTTAGATTTTAGATTTAATGGGTTAAGGTTGAATATATCTTATCTTTAATGGTTATGAGATCATAGATTAATGCTTTTTTTTCTTTTTTAAAAGATAAACATTATGAATGAGGAAAAAGTTAACAGAGTAAATAAAGCTTTTGTAAATGTACAAAAGGAACTTGCACATTTCTCAAAAAGCACTTCACTTGAACCTCTGCAGAAAGAACTGGTAAGCAGAAATCATTTGCTTTTTTTTATGGCTAACAAATTGAGGCTAGTAAATTAAACTCCAAGTTTTCAAAGCCTGTAAGTTGAGTGTCTTTCTTGGTACTGGCTCTCTAGTACTAGGCTCTATAGTATAAATAGCATATTCAGACTCTAAAACATTGTCTGAATATACAGATTTATTGTTCTACTTCCAAAGATATGACTAGAAAAATTAAATTGAATAACAGCTTATATAAGTCATTTGTCTGCTATTGTTGTCTACGTTTTTAAATACAATACTTTCTCCTTTCAGATTCCTCAGCAGCGTCATGAAAGCAAACCTGTTAATGTTGACGAAGCTACAAGATTAATGGCTCTGTTGTAATATAGTGGTGATGCATCTAATTCTTCACAAAGACCAATAAATTAAATGTTTTATACAATTTTATTTTTAAAAATCTTGTTAATGTACAGGCATTGGCACATTTTGAAAACAAACTACATAAACATGTCTTTCCTATAACCTAGGAAAGTGGAATGTCAGAAGTCAACAAAATGTGATAAAGTGCTAAAACAGAAGGCACTTCACAAAATCTGTTCACTGAAACAGTTATATATCCTCGTTTACATCCTTCACTTTACAAGTGGCAGTGAATGTCTGTTTGGATAGAAGGACATACAGAAATACAGGCAGTTTAGTGGCAGTAAAAATATAAGACAAACAAGTAATGAGTCCTTGGCCAACTTGTTTTTGATGACTTGTAGTGTCCTTTAACTTTCCTCTTGTAAGAAGAAAAAACAGAAGGATTCACAATTAGAAGTTGAAATCCAGAATCTAGTTACTTTTGGGAGTGGGGAGGTTTGTGGATATTAAATCATTTATCCCCTAAAGCAATCAGAGCCCTTTGTTTTTATGGTTGAAGTTTTGTGAAGTAAAGAAAGTATTAAGGAAGAACACTTCAGAATCAGTGAACTAAAAGAGGTGTTACATTCATTATTTTAAATACTTAGGTTATTAAGAAGTCTAAAATGTTACACAGTTAGAGGTAGATAACAGTCCCAAGTTTCCATTGAATCTAATAATTTAGTATCTGGACAACAAACAGATCACAAACTCCTTCATTATCATCTAAATTAAAGTTGTAGTCATCTGCCGGGGTAGGAGAAAGCCTTAAGAGAGGAAACACTGCAAACAAAAAACAAATTCAGTGTTAAAGATGGTTTCTACATACAGTAAATGATCTTTAACAAAATACTCTCAAATACATCATTCCAAATTAAAGACTTGTGTAATGTGTATTTTGAAAGATTCTCATTTAGTAACAATTTATACATTGATTATTGATACTAGATTGAGAAATAGAAGTTAAATTTTTCTTTTTTTCTTTTTTTTTTTTTTTTAACATGGAGTCTCCCTGTGTCATCCAGGCTGGAGTGCAGTGGCTTGATCTCGGCTCACTGCAAGCTCCACCTCCCGGGTTCACGCCATTCTCCTGCCTCAGCCTCCCGAGTAGCTGGGACTACAGGCGCCCACCACCATGCCTGGCTCATTTTTTGTATTTTTTAATAGAGATGGGGTTTCACCATGTTAGCCAGGATGGTCTCTATCTCCTGACCTCGTGATGTGCCCACCTTGGCCTCCCAAAATGCTGGGATTACAGGCGTGAGCCACCGCGCCCGGCCTAGAAGTTAAATTGTTTATTGGTTGAACTTATCACTAAGGTAATATAACTAAAAGGCTCTAATGAGGCCAGGTGCAGTGGCTCATGCCTGTAATCCCAACACTTTGGGAGGCAGAGGCAGGTGGATCACCTGAGGCCAGGAGTTTGAGACCAGCCTGGCCAACATGGTGAAACCCCGTCTCTACTAAAAATACAAAAAGTAGCCATGTGTGCTGGCAGGCGCCTGTCATACCAGCTACTCAGGAGACTGAGCCAGGAGAATCACTTGAACCTGGGAGGTGGAGGTTTCAGTGAGCTGAGATCGTGCCACTGCACTCAGCCTAGATGACACTCCAGCCTGGATGACAGAGGGAGACTCTGCCTAAAAAAAAAACAAACACACAACAGAACACTAATGAAAGTGTTCTGTTTGCCACTTTGCAAACAGAAGAATGAATTGGACTTACAAAGTTTGCTGATGTTCTCTGCTTCTACATATATGTTTAGTACATCTCTAGTTACTATAACATTGCTAACTTAATTGCTACCACTTCGTAGGTTTCTACTATATTTGTTAGGAACTAGGACTCTGATCCAAGAACTTACAGAAGGAGAGAAATTATTAAAGTAATTAGCATATTGTAGCTAACTGATATTTAATAATTTTTCAGGTTAGATGACAACGTGGTTAATATTAATACTAATTCAGTGACTTCACATTGGCAGCTTGAAATTGGCCCGGGTAGGGGTATTTACAAAAGCAGGTGTTCAGATCACTTGCTGATTTAGACAAGTTATTTTACTCTTCTTGGACCAGATCCTTCAGGAGTGGAAAGGGCTAACAGTTTATTTTCAATGAAGGTGAGAAGTATCCCCATATGGATTCCTTTCCCTCAAAATGCAAGCAAAGAGAAATAAATTCTGAAGGATGCCTATTACTTACTGTAAGTGTTAAGGGAGAATTTTCATGAATCTTCATAGTAAAGCAGGTGGCAAATATATGTTCATTTCTTTTAAATTATGTTTCACTTATAAATTCCACAAAAGCATTACTGATATATGAGTTAGTAAAATTTTAACCTACTTACCATCAGAAGACATTAACTCATCAATGATATCTCCACTAATAGATCCTGCTGGAAACAGTAATAAAGTTTTGTTACATTTCTGTTAACAGTAAAAGATACTTATATTTAAACACAAGTAGTCACAGCAGCAGCTTGACTGATGTGCACATTTATATAAAGTACTAGTACTTTGTGGACAGGTTGTTTTCATGAGCACCTACTCTATGCCTGGCATTACTTTTAAACTTCCAAACTCAAGAGGAAGACCAAAAGGCTCATTATCTGCCAGGCATGGTGGCTCATGCTTATAATTCTAGCACTTTGGGAGGCTGAGTGAGGCGGACGGATTGCTTGAGCTCAGGAGTTCAGACCAGCCTGGGCAACATAGTGAAATCCATCTTTACAAAAAATACAAAAAAAATTAGCCAGACATTGGTGGCACGTACCTATGGTCCCAACTACTTGGGAGACTGAGGTGGGAAGGATCACTTGAGCCCAGGAGGTTGAGGCTGCACTGAGCTGAGATCACGCCACTGCATTCCAGCCTGGCTGACAAAGTGAGACCCTGTCAAAAAAAAAACAAAAAACAACAACAACAAAAAATCACCTCAGCATCATTCTACCAAAACTGACTCAGTTTTGGTCAGTAGTTTCATAATTCTCCCAGTTATTGAACCTTAAAACTTCAACATCACTTTCCATTCCTCCTGTTAACTTTATCTCCAGATCTCACACATCAAATGTTATTTTGCCTACAGTGTTTCTCAGATCTGTTCATTATTTCTCTTCCCGATCTCACTGTAATCACTGTTTTAGCCTTTTTATTTATTTATTTATTTTGAGACAGGATCTCTGTCTGTCACTCAGGCTGGTGTACATTACATGCTGTCATGGCTCACTGTGGCCTTGACCTCCCAGGCTTGCAATCCTCCCACTTTGGCCTCCCTCCCCAGTAGCTGGGACCACAGGCACACATCACAATGCCTAGCTAATTATTAATTTTTTTTTTTTTAGAGATAGGGTCTCACTGTATTGCCCAGGTTGGTCTCAAATTCCTGGGCTCAAGCAGTGTACCTGCCTCGGCCTCCCAAAGTGTTGGGATTACAGGCATGAGCCCCACCACTCTTGGCCCTTGTTTTAGCCCTAATGTTCTCTCAATTGCATAACTGCAAACGTTTAGTTTCCATTGCCTCTGAATTCTGCTTCCCAGGGCCAAAACCATCTTTCCTAATCATATTACTCCTGTGTGCACCATTATAGCTAATTATGCTATTTTCTTGGTCACAGATCTTCACTGGTTTATTGGATAAACATCCTAACTACTCTGAAATTCAAGGCCCGCTCTAATGTGGCCCAAAATTACTTTCCTTAGTTAGGATTTCCAAATATGAAACCATAAAAACAGAATACTCACTTTTTAAAAACACTTTGTTGAAGCCAATGTGTTAATTGTGTCTAAGCTTACCCATGTAAAACCCACGTAAAGCTTGCCTGCTTTATATTCTAATTAGATTGTAAGCTTTTTAAGGACTACATTTTCTTTCTTTCTTTTTTTTTTTCTAAGACGTAGTCTTACTCTGTCGCCCAGACTGGAGTACAGTGGCGCGATCTCGGCTTACTGCAACCTCCAACTCCTGGGTTCAAGCAATTCTCCTGCCTCAGCTTTCCAAGTAGCTGGGACTACAGGTGTGTGCCACCACGCCCAGCTAATTTTTGTATTTTTTAGTAGAGACAGGGCTTCACTATAGGTTGGCCAGGCTGTTCTTGAACCCCTGACCTCAGGTAATCTGCCTGTGTTGGCTTCCCTAATTGCTGGGATTACAGGTGTGAGCCACTGCGCCCAGCCAGGACTACATTTTCTATTGTGCACCCTAATGGCCTATAGTATAGACATATTTATAGGGGAAGGAAAAGAATAGATGTGGGCAAAAAGAAGCTAAAAAACATTCCATGTCCAGTTAGATCTTGTTAGCATCACTTTTAACCTGTGAACTCCCATTTTAGCAATGAGACACATCGTAGAGGTAAAATAAACAATTTGGATTATATACAATATAGTTTTAAATTATCTGCAATATGATATCTATATTGGCACCATTCATTCATTCTGTAGTCAGTGAGAGATTGCCTACCATGGTCCCTTTATTTGGAATCAGTAAGATACTGCCAAATTAAGAGTTGTGCTCTCTACTCCTGATACCCAGTGTGAAATGTTTTAGCTTTTTAAAATTTCATAAATGAAACAACTGAGGAAAGTAAGATTTCCTACATAATTGGAGTTGAGACCATTTATCACTTCTGTAAAACTAAGCTTCCCAAATAAAAAGTATAACAAAGAATATGGAGAAACAAGAGGCGTAAGTCACTATGGTCTATACTTAAAGATAGTTGGAACATATTTCACTAATTTATCCTAGACTTACTAAGAGAGATAAAATAACCTTACCAAGTAAACTCCAGGTAAAAGCTGACATCTATATATGCCACAAATGGAAAATTCCACACCTGACCTTGTGATAGGTTGCAGTCAAGCCACAGTCAATACTTTGTTTCATGCAAAAATTAAAACTATGGTATAAAATTATCTTCAGGCTATTTGAATAAGCTGTGTATGAAACAAATGAATATTGTGTTTAGACTTGGGTCCTATCCCCAAGATATTATGTATATGCAAATATTCCAAAAATTTGAAAGTGCTTGGGACATTTCTGGTCATAATCACTTTGGATAAGAGATAGCCAACCTGTTTTTATGTTTCTCCCTCTCTAATTTACAAAAGAAAGGCTCTGAACCCACCTGAAGATATATCTGTAGCTGATGTCTGCTGCAGAGCCTGGCTTCTTTCAGAGACATGTTGCTCAGGCAGATTTTGAGCTGCCATGCTGGATTTTTGTGGAGTCACTGGAGTCAAGGACTGGGAGAAAGGCTGTGTGAGGTCATCAGGTGGGGGAACAGGAAAAACCACGGGCTTAGGTGAACTCGACTCTTTATTTATAAGCAGCACATGGATAGGTCCTGAATGAATCTTTAGATTGATCTGGTATTTCTTTTGTCCATTCTGACCCTTTGAAGTTATTGGGTATAAACAAATATACAATTATTAATATTTCTAGCTAACTTAAGACAGTAAAATAAGACAGGCAAAGCTACTAGGGACTTACTAAATTCACATAACACAATAAAGTCATTAAGTCAAAACACAAAAGTAGAGACATAGAGTAGAATGTAATTTTGAGGGCTCTGAACCACTAGTCATCAAAAACTCTCTGGTGTAGATTCTGGCAACTGTCCGATATTACCATGTGTGACTATATAATAGGTCAGGGCAAAGCAATGCTCCTGGTATTCCCCATATACAGGAGCTTTATCCCCTGGGGTTGGCCACCACAGATCTGGTCAGTTCAACATGCTTCACAAATCAAATTCTTTTTTTTCCCATCTGCAAGCACAAAGACAACTAATTTCTCCTACTGAGAAATAAATATAACATTCTTCCAGCTGAAAAAAGTAATCTGTATCCTGAGGCTTCAGACTCCAGTAATACAAATGCCTAAATTTAAACTTTTAGAATAAGGGGGTGGGGGAAGGAGGTAGATAATATAGTAATCTTTTTCTACTCCCGTTTTTGGTTATTGCTTTCAAATTAGTTTGTTTTTAAAAATCTGAATCTGAAAATGAAAATCATGGAACTCATTTATAGTCAATAAATGTCTTTGATTTAATAAGCCGGACAATGTTTTGTAAAAGACCTAATTTAAAGGAATTGATTGTTGATATGTACATTGAACTTTTTCCTCAGTGGCAATTTTTATATCAATTGTAGATGTGTTGTTGTTGTTGTTGTTTTGAGACAGAGGTTCACTCTTGTTGCCCAGGCTGGAGTGCAATGGCGCGATTTTGGCTCACTGCAAACACTGCCTCCCAGCTTGAAACAATTCTCCTGCCTCAGCCTCCCAAGTAGCTGGGTTTACAGGTGTGCACCACCATGCTCGGCTAATTTTGTATTTTTAGTAGAGATGGGGTTTCACCATGTTGGTCAGTCTGGTCTTAAACTCCTGACCTCAAGTGATCCACCTGCCTTGGCCTCCCAAAGTGCTGAGATTACAGGCGTGAGCCACTGCACCCGGCCCAATGTGGTCATTTTAACTGATTTTTATAGATTATTGGCCATATCATTAGTCATTTCTTGACATCTTCTATCTTAAAAAATTCAAATTTAAAATAATTTAATCAAAATGTTAAATCATTTTAAATCATTTGGTTACTTGGGGATAGATATTTTAGGGACAGGACCCAAGTCTAAACACAATATTCATTTGTTTCATACACACCTTATTCACATAGCCTGAAGATAATTTTATACAATAGTTTTAATTTTTGTGTGAAACAAAAATCACTTGATAAAACATTCTGATTACTTTTTAAAAATTGACTTTATTTGAGCTAAATGATATCAATAAATGACTAAGGATATCGCCAATAATCTTTAAAATCATTTATGATTCATTTAGTTCTATAATTTTACCAAGGAATTAAAGACATACAAATTCAGCTATCAACACTTTTAGATAAAAACTTGACTAACTCACAGTGTTTACACAATTAGCTCACATTCAGCTAAAGAAAATATCCTTCTTGAGACAGTAGATTCATTTTTCCCACTTATGTAAATATAAGTTATCCTACATACCATTTCTGGAATGGGTACCTCCAGTTGTGTACCAGAAGGTGCCTGAATGGCCAAAAGTGTATCACCTGGTCAAAAATAAATATAAAGTTACATAAAATACTGTAGATCATGGAATATAGTGGCAAGAATGTGGGCTCTGGAATCAGAATGTTTGGTTCAGTCCCAAACTAGGTGACCTTGAGCTTTGGTTTTCAATTCTATAAAATGGGGGACACACAACCTACTGCATAGATTTATTTTGAGGATTAAATAAGGTAATACATATATCAGTATTATACATGGGTTAGTTGTATGATTCTCATTAACAAATTCAGCTCAAGTTGATTTTGCTTTCACTAAGACTCCTGTAAAGTCTGAGATTCTTAAAACCATTTAGCCTCAAATAACACTGTTCATTGGACTAAGGATAGTGGAGATTAGGTATGAGACAGTGAAATGTTGAGCTTAAATGATTTTATTATTTTTGAAGCCAAATTCTACAACAAATCTCTGTTGAGTTGCAGATTAACAGAAGTCTCAGCAAACTTCCTTAAAAAACTCAGTAAATACAGTGGTAAAATAGAACAATAGGTCCATACGTATTTCCAACATAGTCTTACATAGAAAGTCAGATTCCACTTGATGAGGTACTTGGCAGAATCTTTTTAAATGAGTGGATAATACACATAAATTTAAATATGCACAATTTCATTTTACTTGGGTTGTAATTTTGGGAACACACGTCCCCCCATTTTAGTTATATTAATAACTATAATTATTAACATGATATTGTTATCTTAAGGAGAAAACACAGGGGCAGCAAATTGCATAGGAATAGGTTTCCTGGTTGTAAGATGGATTCACCTAATTCTTTCCTCATGGTTTCTTTGAGTTTCATTTGAGACCAGCATATACTTGCTGCATATAGTTTCATAAACAGTGCTGATGAGAACCATGTTCTAGTTCAAGTTTGGTCACTAACTCTGTGACTGTGTGACAATGAAAGTTGCTTAATCCCGCCCTGATTTAGCTTGCCCTCTGTCCCTGTCCCCTTCCCCTTCCACACACAGTTGATGCCTACCAGTGGAGCTAATGAACTGAATGCTGTGAAAAGCAGCTATTCTCATGAAAACAGAAACAAAAGCAGTCTATGAATACATGGCATGGTGGAGTGAGACACTGTGTCCACAACTTCTGAAAATGACAGGATAAGGGCACAGGGAATTCTAAATCACTCTCCACTGAATCGGTTGATGAGAGGAAGAATGCAAGGAAAAGTCTAATGGTACTTACCATTAAAGAAATTACAGATGTCTTCATGAGTTACATAGGAAAATGTACTGTCATAGGAGTTAAGGAAAAACATTTATATCAAGCCGTAGGCATTTAAATTAAGGTAATACATCTGAAGGTCAAAATAACTAAATGACCATATGCACAGAGGGACTGCCACCCATGGACAGATAAAAAAAGAAATCTACTCTAGAAAGGTAAAGACAATTAAAGGAGTTCCCATCCTTTGCTCTTAGAAGAAGCCATTCTGATTTTTGTGACATTTGAGGACCCTTAGGAGAGAGATGGAAAGCAGTGCACATTCTTCATGGAGGCAAAGGTTTCTGGGGGAAGGGAATGGATGGGGAAAAGGAGGCCAACAGCAACCATATCAGCTTCCACATCAGGAATTTTCTGTGATTGTTGTTTTTTGTTCTTATATTAAATGGTCAGGTATGGCCACAAGAGGACACAGAGGAAAAGAAAGACTCAGAAAAACAAAGTATTATACTCTTAGGTCCTAGTGACGGGAGGCAGGGCAGGCTACTCAGGGCCACATGGTTAAGACAACAAGGTGGTCAGGAGGCAGAAGACAGGAGCAAGGGGAAAGCATTAGCCTAGAGCTTTTACTGGGGTTTCCTTGGGAAAAGAAATGCAGGGTGGCCGGGCATGGTGGCTCAAGCCACCCAGCACTTTGGGAGGCTGAGGCAGGTGGATCACTTGAGGTCAGGAGTTCAAGACCAGCCTGACCATATGCACAGACGGGCTGCCACACATGGACAGATAAAAAAAGAAGTCTAGTCTAGAAATGGTGAAACCCGTCTCTACTAAAATACAAAACTTAGAAGGGCATGGTGGTGAGCTCCTGTAATCACAGCTACTCTGGAGGCTGAGGCAGAAGAATTGCTTAAACCTGGGAGTAAAGGTTGCAGTGAGCCAAGATTGTGCCACTGCACTCCAGCCTGGGCAACAGAGTGACTCCATCTGAGGAAAAAAAAAAAAAATGCAGGGTAGGGAGAACACTATGATTAGCTAGTTTGGATAATTTTGTTTGGTTTTGTTTTGAGACGGAGTTTGCTCTGTCGCCCAAGCTGAAGTGCAGTAGTGTGATCTTGGCTCACTGCAGCTTCTGCCTCCTGGGTTCAAGCAATTCTCCTATGCTCCCTGGTAGCTGGGATTACAGATGCACGTTGCCATGCCCAGCTAGTTTTTGTACTTTTAGTAGGGACAGGGTTTCACCCTGTTAGCCAGGCTGGTCTCAAACTCCTGATCTCAGGTGATCCGCCAAACTTGGCTTCCAAAAGTGCTGGGATTACAGGTGTGAGCCACTGCATTTTGCCTAGTTTGGATAATTTTGGTGGGCTCTAAGCTATGCAAGTAGTCCCCTAGTTGTCTGGTACCTGGACCTGGGATGATTAAGGCAGAGGAATATTGCCACCTGGGGTGTATGGACTGGAGAGAGGAGGTCTGGACCTGGACTGATTAGTTTATATATCAAAGGGATTCTCCTAGCTGAGCCCATGCTGTTTCTTTCTTTTTTTTTTTAATTTTATTATTATTATACTTTAAGTTTTAGGGTACACGTGCACAATGTGCAGGTTTGTTACATATGTATACATGTGCCATGTTGGTGTGCTGCACCCATTAACTCATCATTTAGCATTAGGTATATCTCCTAATGCTATCCCTCTTCCCTCGCCCCACCCCACAACAGTGCCCAGTGTGTGATGTTCCCCTTCCTGTGTCCATGTGTTCTCATTGTTCAATTCCCACCTATGAGTGAGAAAATGTGGTGTTTGGTTTTTTGTCCTTGTGATACTTTGCTGAGAATGATGGTTTGCAGCTTCATCCATGTCCCTACAAAGGACATGAGCCCATGCTGTTTCTAAGAAATGACTAGTCCCAGGATGGGCAGTCTCTCCTCAGCCAGAAAGGTTTGTGGAGATGTCAAAATACCATAAGATACAGAAAACTTTATATATATCACACATAACCATGGTTGGGGCAATGGGAATGGCCAGCATCTTGTAAAGCAGGGCAGCGAAGTCCAAGATAAAATAGATAAATGGCTTTTGAATTTCAGAGCTCCACAGAACACAGCTTGAAAACTCCCATTGTTCTCCAACTGTTAAGGGGCTCTGATCCATTGAAAGGAAATAACAAATGAGATAATGGACTTGTTCACCAAATACAGGAAAACGTGAAAAGTAAATTATATTGTATACATTAGTCAAAATTTCATGAGGTACTACAAGGTAAAATGTGGTTAGTTTTTTTGAGAGTACAGGTAAGTTCCTAAACTAAGAGAATCACAGATATCTAAGAGAAGACAGTGGTAAGAAACACATGGATATGTGTTTTTATATATATATAAAATAATGTTTTTATATATTATATATAAATATATATATTTTGTATATTATATATGATATTATATGTATTATATATAATAACTTTTTGCCCCAATATATATTGGTGATAGGCACACCTGACTTATACCCCTGTTCTCCAGTAGGAACTATTTTGGGGTTCATATTAGGCAGAAAGTATCAAGGATTGATTGTGGACACATGATATCCCATCTTTAAATGAAAAATTTTCAAAACTTTGAGAGCTGCTGAATTTTATACTTCAGAACACTGAACATAATTATTTAAAAATAAATATGTACTTAACAATGGCTTCTAATAGTCACAGATTTCCTAAGCACACTGGCTAGCATACTGCATTCTATCAATAGGTAGACCATAAGTCGACGAATCTCTTTTTCCACCTCAGTGCAACACAGGAATAATGGTAATGGATCTGTACTATATAACTTAAAAAGTTAACATTTAGAAAATATTAGTATATATTATAAGAATATAATAAAATTAAAATGTCATATTTACTTATAAAACTTAACTGTCTAAAAACAAAGTGAATGATCTTCAGACTGAAATAATTTACACATACATATTCCAAAGCTATATGTATATGCATAACTTATTTAAAAGGATACCTATTATTAATGGAACCGTCCATCACATTTTTGATGCTTTGCTGTAGCCACAACTTCTGCTGATCAAGTTCTCTTTCCTTCATTTCTAGATCTTCAATTTCAGCTTTAAGAAATCTTAATCTATCTATGACTTCTTTAGTATTACAGCCAGCACCTACACCTCTTAAAAACATATGAGAATTAATATCCTCAGTATCAGATCTAGGTTAATATCACTTAATTTTTACTGTAATAAAACTGACTTATTTAGTAATATATTCAAGGCAGAAGTCTTTACACTCTTAAAATCAAGCACTAAAATCCTTAAAAATTTTAAACACCATACCTCTTGCTTAGAAAATTTATTGGCAAGAACAACCAAATTACAAAAATTCTCAATCTTCCCTACAGTGTTTTTTTGTCATCTGGAAGGCCAGACTGGTTGGTGACTAGGTACCAAAAGAGTGTGCTCATCAGTCACACCTAGCAGTCTCAGGATGTGACTGAGTTGCTGGTAAAATAAATTACAATTTTTTAATGTTTTGGTGGAATTTTGGCTAAAACAAAACAAGACAAAAACTGTGGTCAAAGGGGACACATTAGAAGAACAGAAGTTGTTACATTCAAACATAAAACCAGGCCACAATTAATGACAACATGCATTTCAATCAATTACTATTTACAAAGTACAAATTCCTATGAAAGTAGTTCTTGCTCTCAAGGACGGGTAAAGAGTTAGGAAGAGATTAACACAAGACAGTATGCAATGTGTGCCAAATGAGTAATAGCTTGAGGGAGAAAGTAAGATTTGAACTTTAAGAGTGAAAACCCAACATCCAAGAGAGCAAGGGAACACCCCACACAGGAGTGACAAAGAGGCCCAGAGAGGTGTGTTCAGGGAAAGCTGAGGGGCCTGACTGAAATAGAGGATTTGGGAGAGAGAAACACCAGGAAGTTCAAATTTTACAGAGCATTGAGAAGAAAAATAAAGGTTTGAGAAGAGGGTGCTGGTTTGTAACTTACTTCCACTGGATACTGTTTTTTGACTTTTTTTCAATCAAGTCAATTCCCTCTAAGACATTGGTGATATCATAAATTCTCCTTTTTTGCCTCACAGGCAAAGTGTCAGCAGCCTGTTTAGGAAAGACAATGAGAACAGTGAAATAAAGGGCAAGTCATATTTTAAAGCCAAAAAGGGTTGATTATTAAGTCCACAGCAAGTCCAATCTCAAATTTGACCCAGTCAGTTGTTTGCGGACAATAGCTGAGCATGTTCAAAGCATCTCCCAAACACTGCAAATACCAAAGAAATTATTCCATTTAAAAGCTAGCAGATGTTGGAACAGAAAAAGAAATTAAGGTCATGACACAAAGCCTGCAAAAATAAAAGAACACAATAAGAATACTTTGTGTCACTTTATGGAGTAATCCTGAGGAGGAGCTACTAATTGCCTATCCATGTCACCTCCTATCTTATTTCTCTGTTCATGAACAGTCTCATCTAAAGACGTGTTACTTATTTTTTAAAATCTTAAAGAATTACATCTCAGCAGTTTATTTTGGTAGTTAAGACACTTGGAAATTCTGAACTATATGCACATTTATAATACCTTGAAATAAATATCTACATTTTTAGATTCATAACGAAAATAGAGGAATGAATCATGCCATCCTAACACAAAGCATAAAATCAGCAAGAAATCAGAATCAATAGCTCAAGATTGCACTAGCAACTATTATACAAAAACTTGATAGTTGCATTCACATTAGATAAGATCAACAAAACAATATATGCTATCATGTTATGAATTCAACAAACAATTCCTCTGATTAGTTCCAATTCACGTTTTTGATGTTTGTTCCCAAAAGAACAAAGAGAACCTCAAAGAAGTTTTCAGAGTGGATTAGACAATAGCATATTTTGAATGTGGAGCCACATTTTAAGATTCATGGTAGTTACAAATATTTGTGTCTCTACTGGCAATTTTCAGCACATTATCTAAAATATCTAAATGAACAGGTTTTAGCTTCGCATAATTGCTAACAGCTCTCCCAGCTTCGCATAATTGCTAACAGCTCTCCCAGAGAGCATTACTACTTTCTTGATTCTGTAAAAACCTAGCTCAGCACAGTGCTTGCAATCTGGAGCTACCTTCCCCCTGGAGAAGGTACCACTGACAACTATACTGACTGTACAGGCATTTGAGATCTTAAGAGAAATGTCAGTTCTCTCAGACACATTTTTTTGTATGTGCCACCAAAACCCCCAGGTTACTACTGTCCCATCATTCAGGTCTTCCTCAGGAAGGGGATTCATGCCTCAGTGGACCAAGAGAATAAGCAGGATGTGGCAGAAGAAGGAAAAGAAGGAGAGTGGGGCTCTTTGTTCCCCAACTCTAACTTGGCACTGTCCCTTCTAGAGAACCAGAAAATTAACAGCAGGACTAGCCATGGTTTGTTTCATTGATATCTTCTTCCCTTGTACTTAGCAATTCCCTTCTTTTTTTATCTACCTTCATAGAATTTTCACTCTTGACTTCGAAGCTGTTTTTATGAAGAGCAATACATGACTGCAAAGTTAACGGTACAAATCTGAAGCTGTTTCATTTCTCACTTTCCTCTCTCTAGAGAAGTAACTCAGAGAACTCCAAGCCATGGCTCTGTGTTATTGGTATCTTTGTACTCACACACAAAAGCATTCACAGCCATAGCAACAGCACACTGGTTTTGGTATCAGAACATGTTTGTATGAACCAGACCACAAGATCTAGCTTAGGTCATTAGGCAAAGTGCCATGAGATTTGAATTTTAGCTCAAAGTTTTAAAAAGGTGTCTTATCATTTATATTTATTACTGCTTACCAATCACAACATTTAACTCCTAGTTTCTAAAACTAAACATTATTTCTCAAATACTTTACTATTTAAGTATGTAAACATATAAATGACCAACATGTACAGATCATATGTAAAAGAATCTCCAGGAGGCTTTTATTTTAGAAAGTCCCATCATTCTTTTTTTTTTTCTCAGACAGAGTCTCCCTGTCTTGCCCAAGCTGGAGTGCAGTAGTGTGATCCTGGCTCACTGCAACCTCCACCACCTTGGTTCAAGTGATTCTCCTGCCTCAGCCTCCCAAGTAGCTGGGACTACAGGTGTGTACCACCACGCCTGGCTAATTTTTGCATTTTTAGTAGAGACGGGTTTTCACCATGTTGGCCAGGCTGGTCTCGAGCTCGTGACCTCAGATGATCCACCAACCTCGACCTCCCAAAGTGCTGAGATTACAGGCGTGAGCCATGGCACCCAGCCAGTCCCATCATTCTTAAGAAGTTCTGAAGCTAAACACACTGAGATCCAATCCCAGGGCTGCCACTTCCTATCTTCAGCTGGCCTCATTGTAAGCTCACTAAGCCTCATTTCCTTTTTCATAAAATGGTATAACATATACTGAAAGGAGTATTGTGGGAATTAAACTGGATGATCTTACCACAATGTCTACTGCATAGTGATTACTTGAATGTTGGCTAGTCAGCCTCATCATCAAATACAGGTTGAAATGGATCATGAGTAAGACTGTGTTTAAGATTGGTTAAAGTTTGTGTGTATACAGACTTACCTTGTTTTATATAGTGTTTGAAAAAGTTGTGTGTGAATTCTTTAAAAACTAATTTGAGGCTTCAATACCTAGCAGAATAATACCATGAATCTCCACCACCACCACCACCACTATCACCACTACCTTCCTCCATTCATTTAACACCAAAATGTTCCAGGCTTGGTTCTGGGTCTTAAAGATATAAATGTGACAGAACAAAGTCCCTGCCCTCAAAGAAGAGAGGGAAGTTAATAATATACATATAATTATGTTTGGAGAGAATGCAGGCAAGAGGAAGGTGCTATATCAAACAGGATTTTCAGGGAAAGAGCTCTCTGACAAGGTGACATTTGAACATTTGAATGGAGTAGGAGACCCCTGTGAATGTTTGGTGGTAGAGCATTCTGGGCAGAGGAAGCAGCAAGCATGAAGGCTCTGAAGTGTGAAGGATGCTTAGCTTCTTCAAGGAGAGGCAGGCAGGCCAGTGCGGCAGAATAATGAGAGGGAAAATGGAAAAAGGAGATAAAGACAGGAAAGGAGACCAACAAGAAGGTGATGGCAATAATCCATGCCGGAGATGGTAGTGGCTTGGATGGAGGGGTAGCTATGAAGATGGTGAAAAATGGTAAGATTCTGGATATATTTTGAAGGTATGGCAAGCAGCAGGTCCCTAGAGAGGAATCAGAAATGACTTCAGTTTTTGATAAGAGCAATTACAGATAAGGTATACTACAGAAGGAACCAGTTTGGGGCAATGGAAATAAAGAAACTGGCCTTGGACCTTCTGACATCCACAAGGAGAAATCAAGACCACTGGGCACGAGAGTGTGTGGCTTAAGGGAGAGATCTAAGCTAGAGATATAAATTCAGTAGTCTTCAGCAAATAGACATTTTATACCACAAGATGGAATCCACTAGTTTGACATAGGAGGTGAGCATATAAGGGAAGGTTAAGAACCAACTCTGGGGAAGCTTAAGGTCCAGGAAATGAGGGAACAACCTGACACTGAAGTCAGAAGAAAATCAGAAAGTGTGGGGTCTTGGAATCCAAGGGAAGAGAGTGTAAGAAAGTGTGACCATATCAAGTACTGCTGTCAGAGCAAGTTAGTGAGAACTGATCAGTGATTTGCCTTTGGAAAGATCATGGGTGACTTTGATCAGAGCTGTTTTGGCAGAGAGGTGGGGCTGAAAGTCTTAATGGAGAAATTTCAAGAAAGAATGGAAAGAAAGCTAGAGCAGACAACTCTTGAAGAGTTCTGCTGCAAAGAGGTAAGGAGAAATGGGGCAATATTTTTAGGGAACTGTGGGGTCTCCAGGAAGTTTTTTTTCCTTTTAAAGATGGGAGCTATTTCAAAATGTGAGTATGCTGATAGGAATAATCTGGTAAAGAACGAAGAGGAATCATTAACAATGCAGAAGAGAGAAGGGATGACTGCTAGAGATGGCCATAAGTAGGCAAGGCAGGATGTGAATTCAATAAGTGAGGATTGTCCTTAGATAATAACAGGGCATATTAATAACTGAAGTCCAGCAGAGTACCTGGGTACAGGCATAGGTACATTAGTAGACCAGGTAGGGAGAAAGATTAGACATTTCCTTCTGGTTGATTTTTATTCTCTCATCAGCATTGGGATGGGGGAGAAAGGAAAGGAGCTATTAATGATTGAGAGGAGAGAAGAAAGTGCAAAATACTTATGTACAAAAGCAAGACAATAGGTAGCATGGAAGGAATGCTGGACAGCACTACTGGCCCCTTTGTAGTTGGTGATCATGAATATAAAGTGAGACCTATCAGCATTATTTTGCATTTTCCTCCAGCCCTGGACAGCTGCCTGGGTACAGACAAGGGGTAGGTGGAGAGCAAAGCAAGTCACCATTCCCAACCCATGCTTGCCACTGTAACTGTTGAATAAGTAGATGCATTTCTTAATCACATTTACTTTAAAAGGCTACATTTACTCTCATAGGATTTTACCTATACAGCCATAAAGGAAGCATCTAACTGTATCACATTAACTGAATTTACAGAAAAAACAAACAAAAATATTCCTCTGAAAGAATTAGATCTCCCCTCCAAATGTTAAATCCTGTTCTAAAAATATGATAACCAAAGGTGAACAAAGCAATGTCTATAGGTGGAACAAAATTAAAGTTTGCAATGCTGCTAAGAGGTGCTCAAGACTAATGAACCAGGAAAGCTGAGATAGGTAGTCCATAAGTGCTAAAAACAGCTTTAATAATCATGAGGCCACATCTCTTCATTTGAACAAACGAGTCCACTAAGACCCGGTGTTAACTGTGGAAAGGGAGAGACATTATGTGGTAGCTTTATTTGAGTTAGGATTAGCTGAGGCTCATTGGCTCAGGGTTGTTCTTCTGATGGACCCTGATGTTGTATTAAAAAGGCTAATATCAAAGCAATAATAGGAAACATCCTGTCTTTCAGGTTCTTCACCTGCAAAGCAGGTACTTTATTTGCTGTCTTTCAAAATCACAGAAGTCAATACATGTGCACTCAATAGTTTAGCTACTGTGATTCAGAAACGAACACTACGATGAAGCAGGCCAGAATCCCAAAATAAAAAATGTACAACAGAAGTACTATATAAAACCAATCAGTTCCACTTGAAAATAAGATGGGAAGGACCCCAACTGATGCTCCAAAATTGCCTATAGAGTATTTTAATGAGAATTAAAATAAAAACTGAAAGAACTTGCTTTCAACTGAGCCACATGGTACTTTATGTTGATCTATTTCATGATGAGGTTTAGACTAAATATTATCTAATTTTAAACACTGTTAAAGATAATTTATATCTTTAGTTGTTAATGCAGAATGTTTTATTTCAATCCACAATTAAGAGGAACCTTTTATAAGCCAGTAACAGGATAATTGTGTAATAGAATCTTACAGAGACATTATCTAATTTAATGCTCATGGCAGCTTTAGTGTTCTCCCTGTTATATTGGAAAGAGATTCACAAAGCTAATGAATGATCAAGGTGGAATTTAGCATTAACTGCATATTCATAAATACATTTGTGGTAAAACACTTTCAAATGGACTTATATAATTTCAAACAACTTTAAATAAATTTGGTGCACAGCCAAAAGTTTCCAAGTTATATAACTGCATTGAAGAAGCAATTCAAATAACAATGGTCTACAGGAAGTTTCATATAAAGTGTATAAAATGGCCTGAAAAAACAGAAAGATCTTAATTTCCATTTATTATTGAAAAATAATAAACAGTAACAAAAAATTGCATACATGTCTAAAGCTCTGGGATTGTGACCAACACTTTATAGAATGAGGTTTAAAAAATGAAACAGTACCTAAAATAGACAAAATATTATAAGAGATAGAAAAATGAGAGATTACTTAAGGTGGGAGCAAACAGGAAATAGTTCCTGGAAGAGGCCACTATGTGTTTTCATGGGCCTGTAGGGGCTACCAAATCAATAAGGAAATTAAATATAGAATAATAAATAACTTACTTTAAAGACACAAAGTGCTCCCTCCAGAAGCCGCATGTTTCAATTCCCAGTCACTACTCTACCACAAGGAAATCTCACCTTAAAAAATCTTCAGGGGTCATCTTGTCACTCCAAACTAACTGCTACTGTATTTGATATTTTTGAAATGCATAAGCTTTAAATTTTTTAAAAAAATTTTAATAAACTTTGTATAAACTTTTAAAAAAGGAAATTCATTTCTATTGTCATTTACCAATAGAAATCATCAAAGATGACTCAAATGAAAAAAAGATATTTGATAAAGTGCCTATTTAACTAGGACAACAATGCTGAACCTCAGAAACCTATAAATTATTAAGATCTAGAGACTGCTTGCCTACATTTTCAATTGCATACTTTGAAAATTTTCTTGGCTGATGCAGTGGCTCATGCCTGTAATCCTAGCACTTTGAGAGGCTGAGGTGTGAGGATTGCTTGAGTCCAGTAGTTTGAGACCAGTCTGGATAAAAGAGAGAGCTCCCCATCTCTACAAAAAAAAAATTTGAAAAATTAGCCAGACAAGTTGGTACGTGCCTGCAGTCCCAGCTATTTGGGAGGCTAAAGTCGAAGAATCACTGGAACCCAGGAGGTTGAGGATGCAGTGGGCCATGACTGCCCCACTGCACTCTAGCCTGGGTGACAGAGAGAGACCCCGTCTCAAAAAGGAAAAAAAAGAAAAAATAAATAATAATTCTTTTAAGTATTAACTTCCTAAAACAGGAGAAAGATTAAGTGTGAATCTGCTATTCTACTACTGAGATTTGCACCTACTTTTTTTTTGTTTTTTGAGACAGAGTCTTGCTCTGTTGTTCAAGCTGGAGTGCAGTGGCATAATCTTGGCTCACTGCAACCTCTGCCTCCTGGGTGCAAGCAATTCTCCTGCCTCAGCCTCCTGAGTAGCTGGGACTACAGGCGCATGCCACCACACCTGGCTAATTTTTGTATTTTTAGTAGAGAGTGGGTTTCACTATGTTGGCCAAGCTGGTCTCGAAATGCTGACCTCATGATCCACCCTCCTCGGCCTCCCAAATTGCTGGGATTACAGACATAAGCCACAGTGTCCGGCCTCCATATTTTAACCTCACCCTGTCAGCAACCCAGCATAAAGCTTAGGAACATGGGCTCTGAGGGAGACCCCACTTATAAGCTGTGTGGCCTTGGGCAAGCTACTTAGCCTCAAATTCCTCATCTGTAAGATAACTATGAAGATATTGTTGCTGTGAGGATTAAATGAGTATAATATTTGAAATAGAAGAGTGTCTGGCATAGCCGGGCGTGGTATTAAATTCTACAAAAATTTTAAAAATTAAAAAGATAATAATAATAATAAATAACAGGGCCAGGCACGGTGGCTCATGCCTGTAATCCCAGCACTTTGGGAGGCCGAGGAGGGTGGATCATGAGGTCAGGAGTTGAAGACCAACCTGGCCAAGATGGTGAAACCCTGTCTCTACTAAAACTACAAAAATTAGCCATGCGTGGTGGCAGGCACTTGTAATCCCAGCTACTCAGGAGGCTGAGGCAGGAGAATCACTTGAGCCTGGGTGGCAGAGGTTGCAGTGAGCCAAGATCACACCACTGCACTCCAGCCTGTGTGACAGCGTGAGATTCTGTCTCAAGGAAAAAAAAAAAAGAAAAGAAAAACAAACAAAAAAGCAACAAAGAGATAAACCTAAGCTAATCAGAAAACTAAGTTATACACAAGATTTCATTGCCTAAAGGATAACAAATGGTGTCAGGAACCTAGATTTATCATATTCAAGAAAAATTTACTAGACAGAATCTACTAGAATGTACATGGGTTTTAAAATAATCTAAAAAATCCTGAATTATAGTGAATATGAACTATGACTTGAGTTTACCCCAACTTTCATGTTAGCTGTCTTTGTAACTGCCCAATAGCCCATTCTCAAAACTGATTAAAACTCCCAAAATTACTGAGCACACACACACACAAACATACATGCATATACAGCAAAATGTCAAAAATTTCCTTCATGGGAACTTATAAATGTTACACATATGGAAGAAATAAAAATGATTTGACTATCTCAATAATTAAAACATATAAAAGAAAACATAAAACCACAAAATAAAAGACGGACAAAAGATACAACTCATAAAACCCAAAAAAGTTAACATTCTTGAAAAAGTTTTCAAACTTTTAATGAGTTAATAAAGGAATAACAAATGAATACACATTAAAACGATAAAAATGTGTCTATATGAAGGCTTATACATGAATTCGCAGCAGTATTCATAACAACCAAAACTATACATTTAGTAGAGTAAATGTATTCATAAGCAAAGTGTGGTACATCCATAAAACAAAATACCACTCGGG
Source organism: Pongo pygmaeus (assembly GCF_028885625.2). Lineage (NCBI taxonomy): Eukaryota > Metazoa > Chordata > Mammalia > Primates > Hominidae > Pongo > Pongo pygmaeus. The sequence continues at coordinate 56,172,157 of NC_072380.2, forward strand.
GAGTGGAAGGAATGAACCATTGGTACATGCAACAATATGAATGAATCTCAAAAACATGCCAAGTGAAAGAAGCTAAGCACAGAGTACAACTTCACTGACATGAAACTCTAGAAAAGAGTATTCTAATTCACAGGAAAGAAAGCAGAGCAATGGTTGCTTGGGATTGAGGATGACGTTGAGGGCTGACTGGGAGGAGGCAAAAGGGAACTGTTTGGGGTGATGGGAATGTTCCACAACTGGTTGAGGTGATGATCATTCAGGTACAAGTATTTATCAAAACTAATTTAACTGTTTGCTTAAAATAGGAGCATTTTATTGATTGATTGATTGATTGATTGATTGAGATGGAGTATCTCTCTGTCACCCAGGCTGGAGTGCAGTGGCGTGATCTCCACTCACTGCAACCTTCACCTCCTGGGTCCAAGCAATTCTCCTGCCTAAGCCTCCCGAGTAGCTGGATTACAGGCACCCACCACCAGGAACAGCTAATTTTTTTATTTTTAGTAGAGATGAGGTTTCACCATGTTGGCCAGGCTGGTCTCGAACTCCTGACCTCAAGTGATCTGCCCGCTTGGCCTCCCAAAGTGCTGGGAGTACAGGCATGAGCCACTGCACCTGGCCAGGAACATTTTAATGTATGTCAAGTATATATATAAAGTTGACTGAAAAAAAATACTATTCATTACTTTTCAAATTTGCAAAATACAAAAAAAATTAGAATACCCAACATTTATTTTATGTATGTATGTATGTATACAAGTATGTATCCATCTCTCTATGTATCTGTCAGTTATCCAACAAACACTTCAATGTAGCATTTACTATGTGCCAGATGCTGTTTAAGTGCTTTAAAAGTAAAAACTCATTTTGATAACTTCTTTAAACATAACCATCTGAGGTAGGTAATATTATTGTCCCATTTTTGCAAAAGAGGAAACCAAGGCTGAGTAACTTGCCCAAGGGCACTAAATATTATAAAGTCAGGACGTAAACTCAGAGATGCCATGCTACTTCTGATGCTGTGAGATGGTTGGTCACAATCATATGCTGCTATTGGACTGAAAACTAATTTCATCTTTTTGTAATTTGACAACATTAAGTAAAGGACTTAAAAACGATTATTATACTCTGCTCCAGTAATTCTTTAGTATAAACTGTCTAAAAGCCCAAAATGTTTTCTGGAACATTAATTACCTCTGTTACTAAAACCAGTGGACACTATTAAGTCCTGTTGCATCCTCTGTAGCACTGGACACTGGTTGGCTACTCCCTCTTCCCTTAAACATCATTCTCTAGTCTTGGTGTTACCATACCCTCAGGCTTTTCTCTTGTCTTATTTTCCCTTTCTTCTGCCGTCTGCTACTGAACTACTAGTGTTTCAGAGTTCCATTCTTGTTCCTCTTTCTGCTAAAAACCATTTTCCTTACATAAACTTCATAAATCAACCATATCCAAGTCAAACAGGAAGCCCTCAACTTTATCTTGGGTTCCAAACTTATAATTCTGACAGGCTGCCAGAGACCTACCCTAGGATGTCCCACAGGCATCTTATTCATGTCCAGAATTGAATTTACCATTCATCTCAATTCTTTCTCCCTTTTGATAACTTCTAAGTGAAAATCACCACTATCTACTCCATTTACCAAGCCAGCAATATGGCAGTCATTGCTAATTTTTCCTATTCCCATAGACTCAGCACCAGGTTCTGTCACTTCCACAATGTGAAGTCACCAGAATCTCTCCATTTCTTATTGTCCCTGCCTCTAACCTAGTTTAGGCCTGTAAATCTGCTTGCAATCCAATATTCTGTTCATACAACAGTCATCTGATTTATAGCCTCTCAAATGTACCCACATGTTTCTCTGCCTCTTGGCTCTGACATACACTGTCTTGCTGACTAGGAATGTCCTCTCACTTAACTCAAAACTAATAGCTATTTGTTGAAAGCTTATAATGGACTGGCTGGGTCAGCACTGGTAACACAGAAGACAGTCCCTGGCCTAGAGTGAAACATGGGCAAACAAAGGAACAAATAATTCCATATTGTGATAAAGGATAGTAAGGCAAAAACCCAGGTTGCTGAGAAGCACAATAAGCAGGAACCTACTTCAGTCACTTTAGATTAAGGAAAGAGTCAGGACAAGCATCTGTATGCACTGCATTCCCTTAGTTTCCGTTGCTAACTGTCGCAAATGACCAGAAATGTAGTTGCTTAAGACAAATCAAATTTTTTAAATAAAATTGGTAATTAAAAATTTTATATATTTATTGTTTACAAAATGTTGTTTTGAAATATGTATACATTGTGGAATAGCTAAATCAAGCCAGTTAACATGCATTATCTCACATACTGGTCATTTTTTTTTTGTGATGAGAACACTCAAATTCTGTTTTCTTAGCAATTTTCAAGAAGGCAAATACGTTGTTATTAACTATAGTCACCACGATGCATATTAGATCTCTCAAATTTATTCTTGTCTAACTGAAATTTTGTATCCTTTGACCAACATCTCCCCAAGCTCCTGGTAACCACCATCCCACTCTTAGATTCTATGAATTTGACTATTTTAGATTCTATGTATGAGATCATGTGTCTTTCTGTGCCTGGCTTATTTGCTTAGCAAAATATCTTCCAGGTTCATCTATGGTGTCAAAAACTGACAGGATTTCCTTTTTTTTATGATTGAATAGTAGCACAAATTTATTATCTCATAGTTCTATAGATCAGAAGTCCAAAATGGATCTCACTGAGCTAAAATCAAAATATTGATAAGGCTGTGCTCCTTCTAGATGCTCCAAGGAAGAATCAATTTCTTTGCAGTTCCAGGTTCCAGAGGCTATCACACTTCTTGGCTCATGACCCCTTCTTCCAACAGCAGAAAGGTCATTTTCAAGCTTTCACCTCCTTGGTTCTCACTCTCTTCTTCCTTCTTCCACTTTGAAGAACTTTTTGATTACAACAGGCACAGCAAGATATTCCAGGAAAAATCTCCACATCTTGGCTGGGCATGGTGGCTCATGCCTGTAATCCCAGCATTTAAGGAGGCCGAGGTGGGCAGATCACTTGAGATCAGGAGTTTGAGACCAGCCCGACCAATACGGTGAAACCTTGTCTCTACTAAAAATACAAAAATTACCTGGGCATGGTGGTGGGCACCTTTAGTCCCAGCTACTAGGGAGGCTGAAACAGGAGAATTGCTTGAACCCAGGAGGCAGAGGTTGCAGTGAGCCAAGATCATACCACTGCACTTCAACCTGGGTGACAGAGAGAGATGCCGTCTCAAAAAAAAAAAAAAAAAAAAAAGAGAAAAATCTCCCCATCTTAAAATCAGCAGATTAGCAACTTTGACCTTAGTTCCCCTTTCCTATGTAACTGAACATATTCACAGGTCCTAGGAATCAGGACATGAACATCTTTGAGGGACCACTGTTCTGCCTACAAAAACATCTAAAAGAAGGAAAAAAAAACTGAGACCAGTCGGTTTGGAGAAGTGGCCAGTTGTGTGTTTGTGTATGCGTGGTGCAGTGGTGGTGGTGGTGTGTGTGCGTGTGTGTTCACACACGTGCAGAAGTCCATTTCAGGCAGCAGGAAACGCCTGTTCAGCAGCCCTGAGGTGGGAGGAGAGGTCATGTGAGAGTGCTGAAGGAGAGTCAGTGAGACTGGAGTCATCTAAGAGGGAGTGTGTAGACGAGGTGGCAGAGGAAGGAGGGCCAGACTAGGCAGGGTCTTGTGGGTGTCCGAACGTTGTTCTAAGTAGAGGTGTAATATAACCATAAATTCTTAAATTTTATATATATTGATGACATCTGACTTTTGAGTCCCGGAGTTCCTAGGTCAGCTCCCAGCTACTCCCTGAAGCCTTTTATGGCTTTTGTATCACCAATCCTCAAAGCTCAGGTAGGTGCTCCCAAACACTCCTCACAGTGTTAAAAGTGTGGAAGTGCCCATTTCTCTGACTTTTTCTGATAACTATAATCTGGAAGCTACTAAAATAAAGAACAATGGGGCACACATTTGTGAACAAATTATTTGTTGTGTGAAATAGGAAAAAAACATAAAAACTTATATACCTACTAATAAGAATGGTTAATTCTGGGTAATATGATAGATCAAAATTATGAAGACATTATAAATCATGTTTACAATTTGGAAAAATAGGTTGGGTGCAGTGGCTAACGCCTATAATCACAGCAATTTCAGAGCCTGAGGTGGGCGGATCACTTGGGGCCATGACTTCAAAACCAGCCTGGCCAACACGACGAAACCCCATCTCTACCAAAATACAAAAATTACCCAGGCGTGGTAGTTCATGCCTATAATTCCAGCTACTTGGGTGGCTGAGGCAGGAGACTCGATTGAGCCTGGGTGGTGGAGGTTGCAGTAAGCCAAGATCTCACCACTGCATTCCAGCCTGGGTGACAGAGACTCTGCCTCAATAATAATAATAATATTAATAAGTAGGAATAATAAGCATTTGATCTCAGCTATAAAAAGTTGCAAGAAATGGGAAATACTAAAAATTGTTGACAGTGGTTCTCTGTGAGTGGTTGCATACTGGGCAAGTTTTACTCTAGACTATGTTAACCTTTTCCCCTAATCTTTCTACTATTTGTATGTTACTTCAGTAATTGTATTTTAGGTTGGAAAAGGAACATCAGAAAGTATATCCTCACTTTCACAAAAATATTAAGATGTAAGAGGAAACTTATGGACTCATAATTGAGGACAGTCAGTCTTTACTGGTGAAATTAAAACAATGATTTATTTAGGAGGTGATGGAGCAAGATGGCAGAGTAGGACCCTTCAGCAATTTTCCTCAGCAGAAACGTCAATTTGAACAAGTATCCATACTATAACGTACCTTAACAAGAGCTAAATAAGCCATATGAGAGATCACACTGTCTGGTTGCAGCACAATAATAAGAAAAGTCACATCGAAGAGGGTAAGAAGGGCAGTTTTATATTACTCCATCATCCCTCCCTCAACCCTAGGAAGCACAGCAAGGAGAGACACACCATTCCTTTAGCTCCAATGCTAGGATTGCCAAAGTAAAACCCAACACTGGTGAGACCACCACAACCCCATGTTCCAGGCTAGTACCCATGGGCTGAAGCTCTAGATCCAGCCTGGTGCCAAGCAGGACAACATAACCCCAGGCTTCAGGCTTTCAAGGCAAACTCAATCTCTGGGCTGCACCAATGCCAGGCTGATGTCAGCAGTTCAGGGCTCTGGACAACTCAGAACACCAGGGATATCTCAGTGAGCTTTTGCTTCAGAATGCACCACTCTTGTGATGGCCACATCTGCCCCAAGCTTCTGGCCTGCCTCAGTACTCAAAGTGCTGAAAGAAACCCTGCCAGCCAAGAATACCAAACCCCACAAAGCTGTCCTTCAGAAATGAAGAAGAGATAAAGCCTGTTCCAGAAAAACAGAAGATGAGGGAGTTCATGACTACCAGAACTGTTTTACAAGAAATGGTAAAGGGAAGCCTTCAAGCTCAAAACAAACAAACAAACAAAAAAGGATGCTAAGGAAAAACACAAAACAATCTGAAAGTCTAAAACTTGCTTAAAAGTAAGTACACTGACTAAAGATATAAGCAATTCATGCGGCATCATCACAGAATTAAAGTATTCTGGATTTCTTGTAAAAGTTAAAAGACAAAACTATTAAAAATCATAATAGCTGCAATAATTTTAAGCAATAGACGACATAAAAAGATAAAATTTGTGACATCAAATATTCAAAATGTGAGGAGGGGACTGGAATAAAAGCGTAGAGGCTTTTTTGTTGTTAGGTTTCTGTTTGTTTGTTTGTTTTTGGATCAAAGTTGTTATCAGCTTAAAATACCGCACTGTAAGATTTTTTTTGTAAGCCTCATGGTAACAACAAAGCAAAAACCTATAGCAGATACATAAAAAGGCAAGGAATCAAAACATACCACTAGACAACATAATTTAGCAACAAAAGAAGATAGAAAGGAAGAAAGGAAGAAAATATCTCCAAACAACTAGAAAACAAAAAAATGACAGTATTAACTACCTTTCCTGGAGAACCTGCCGCAGCCCCTGGCGCCTGTGCAATCCCTCTGCCCCTCCCAGACCTCTGTCCTTCCACCACTAGCCTCCCACAGGCCAGGAGGACTTCCCTGGCCTCTGACAACAAGGCAAGCCCCCAGTCCCACCAGCCTCCTGATAGTCTTCGTTCCTGGGCCTATTCCCTTCTGAGGGTTTTCTGAACCTCCCCTCCCCCACCCGATTTTTCCCCGCCCCCCGGGAAGGCGCAGAATAAATGTTTGCATGAATTTAAAAATTAAAAATAAAAAAAAGTTAAAAGCAACTGAAAGGCCTTTACTTCTGAATATGTGCTTACCTGGCTTTCTCTAGAGGTACCACAGTGAGACGGGTGAAGCTCTTAGGCTCTGGAGTTAGACATCTGGGCACAAATTCAAATTCCACCACTTACTAGCTTTGTCATATTGGACGCATAAGTTTTTTGCGCTTCTACTTCTTGATGTTTAAAGTGTCATCAAAAGACAATTAGACTCCCACACAAAAATAATGGGAGATTTTAACACCCCACCGTCAACATGAAACAGATCAACGAGACAGAAAGTAGAAAAGGATATCCAGGAACTGAACTTAGCTCTGCACCAAGCAGACCGAATAGACATCTACATTAACTCTCCACCCCAAATCAACAGAATATACATTCTTCTCAGCACCACATCACACTTATTCCAAAATTGACCACATACTTGGAAGCAAAGCATTCCTCAGCAAATGCAAAAGAACAGAAATTACAACAAACGGTCTCTCAGACCACAGTGCAGTCAAACTGGACCTCAGGATGAAGAAACTCACTCAAAACCGCTCAACTACACGGAAACGGAGCAATCTGCTCCTGAATGACTACTGGGTACATAGAGAAATGAAGACAGAATAAAGATGTTCTTTGAAACCAATGAGAACAAAGACACAACATACCAGAATCTCTGGGATACATTGAAAGCAGTGTGTAGAGGGAAACATAGCATTAAATGCCCACAAGAGAAAGCAGGAAAGATCTAAAATGGACACCCTAACGTCACAATTAAAAGAACCAAGGATGCAAGAGCAAACACAATGTCTGAATCAGTCAGTCAACTTCCAACAGGGCTCCAAGAGAGAATGAACCACCATGCCTCTCTAAATTCACCTTTCTATTTGGAATCGTCAATGAGAGATGAGACACTAAGCAGCTAGTTTTGGTGGAATGGCTGATTTTGTAAATGTTTTCGGTGTGTGAGTGTGTTTGTGCATGTGTATATAACTAAATTAAACTGATAATTTGGATGCTTACATTTCCATTCATTTAATTTGTGTATGTGGGCCCACGCACACGTATATACACACACACTAACACTTCCAGAACACTGACTTAGTGAAGAACTGGATTTTCACTGTGTCAGACAAATTTCAGAAAGCGCTGAAGTAGGGCATTTCTGATTGATTTTACCATTCCTGGAATTTTATTTTCCTTTATAACTTAGAGTCCTTTACTGGAGATTTAATAAGTAAAAGTCTTTTTTAGTGTATGTTATTTCATTTTATTTTTATAATTTATTTAAATTTTCATTTTAAATTGACAAATAAAAATGATATATATTTATGGTGTACAACATGAAGTTCCATATATGTATACATTGTGGAATGACAAAAAATCAAGCTAAATAACAAACCCTTTTCCTCACATTCTGATTTTATGGTGATGAGAATTTGTTTAAAATCTACACTTATAGCACTTTTCAAGTATACAATACATAGTAATTCACTGTAGTTGCCATGCTGTTCAAGAGATCTCTGAAATTTTGTATCATTAGACTAACATCTCCCAATCCGTCCCCGGCCCCTGCCTCGGGTAACCAGCGTTCTGCTCTCTAAGACTCTGTGTTCCTCTTTTTTAGATTGCACATAGAAGTGAGATCGTACAGTATTTGTCTTTCTCTGGTTGCTTTTTAAAACTTTATGATGGATTTATTTATTTTTTGGGACAGGGTCTGAGTCTGTCACCCATGCTGGAGCCCAGTGACACAAACAAAACTCACCACGGCCTCCACCTCTCGGGGTCAAGAGATCCTCCAACTTCAGCCTCCTGAGTAGCTAGGACTACAGGCATCCAACACCACACCTGGATAATTTTTGTATTTTTTGTAGAGATGGTTGATCTCCAGCTCCTGCGTTCAACTCTTCCACCTGCCTTGACCTCCCAAAGCCCTGAGATTACAGGCCTGAGCCACTGTGTCTGGCCTTTGCTTTATTGCACACAGTATAACATCCTCTAGGCTCATTCATGTTGCAAATGTTAAGATTTCTTTCTGTTTGAAGGCTGAATAGGATTCTATTGGATATATGTACATATATATATATATATATATATATATATATAATTTTTTTTTTTTTTTTTTGAGCCAGCGTTTCGCTCGTGTCACCCAGGCTGGAGTGCACGGGCATGATTTCAGTTCACTACAACCTCTGCCTCCCTGGCTGAAGTGATTCTCCTGCCTCAGCTGAGATTAAAGGCATGGACCACCATGTCAGGCTAATTTTGTGTTTCTAGTAGAGATGGGGTTTCACCATGTTGGCCAGGCTGGTCTTGAACTCCAACAATTGTACTTCAGCTATTTATTTTATACATACATTTATGTGTGAGAAACAGTATTTTCAAGAGTGAAAGATTTAAATACTACTTAATTGTACATCAGCAAGAGGCTGGCTAACTAAATCAGAGTACGTTCATCCTTACAGAAGAATACTATGCAGCTAAAACAAAACCAAATGGAGGAAATTCTTCAAAATCTTAACTTTGAATGATGTTCAAGACTTATTGTAAAATAAGTTTATAGTAAGGTGTAAGGTACCTTATGGCAAAATTCTATCAGAAATTTACGTGTGGATTTAAAGTCATCCCAGTCCTAGAGTATTGTGCTCTTTAGAGATGCCGTACCTGTTTTTCCCTTTGTAATATCAAAGCAGTAATATCTTCTCTGGAGTCTTGTTGGGTGAATTTAATGGAAGAAAGTTAAGTAGGAACCAGAACCATTGCTGATTTCCCTCCATAGCCCTGCCACCCACTAAAGAAAGTTTGATGAGATTACTTAATGTTTTCCCATTAAGTTGTATTTCCAAATATCATTATTTCCATTTGAAAGTAATTGGTATGGAGCTTCGTGAGTGTGTGCTTCGTTTATTATGCATGACGTTCAGCTCCTTGTTATTTGCCCCCTAGTTATCATAGTAAAACTCTACTCCTCTACTCCGAGGAGGCCTTACCATCCATAACGTCACTTTCCAGCCCAGCGCTCTTCATGCTCGTTCATTTAAAGCATTTAACATTGTGTAAATGAATCTTGGAAGGCAAAAGCTACTGAATTTAGCGAGTTTGTGGAGGCGTTCCCACAAGTCAGCCAGGTGGAATTTCACAAAACCGATGACTGCACAACTCCTATAAGGCAGCAATATGCTGCAAACACAGAAGGCCACTCTTCTCACCCCTGGTCCCTTTGCTGTTCTGGATAATGAGGTCAATAGTCACCTAGGCAACTGCAAAACTAACTGAAACGGAGAAAGGCCTTCCGGCTGGTGACTAGCCGAGGTCCACCTGGCCCCCATAAGCTGCTGAACAAGAAGGGCTGCCAGAAATTTCCCACTAGGGAATTTGGTGGAGATGAAGACCTGCTAACTGGACAACGGTTCCTCCCAGGATACCCCCAAGCTGAAGAAGCGGGCTCTGAGCCACCCCCTTTCACCCTCCTTTTCCCCACCCTGGCCTGGTGAAGGTGCGCGTCAGGATGTGAACTACTGAGTCCTAAAGAAATAAGTCCTTCCACTTTGACCCCACGGAGGATTGCCTGTGAGGATCTTCAACGAGTCTACCAGTGTCTAGACACGGGAGAAGGTCTGTCTGGCACAGCAGCTCCCTCAAGGAAGACAAGAGTGAGGAGAAAGGAAACTCAAGTCTGACCATTCCGTCCTGGGAGAGAAGAGCAGGATCTCATCTCTCATCTTTCCAAGCAAGGCAAGGAGACTTTCTCTCATCTTTCCAAGCAACGCAAGAAGACTTTTATAATTAGGAAACAAAAAGAAGTTGGAATGAACGAAAGCAGCCGTAAGATGAATTCCTAAGGACTGCCCATTGAAACTGTCAAAATGGTCCTTGTTTGCTGAGAGGAATGAGCAGAGCATTGATGGTGTCAAAAGGGACTCGAGTGAGACTTTCCCAGCAAGTTTCTACCAAAGCTTTGTCTAACTTTCTCAAACCACTCTCCTAATAAGCAGATGTTTGGCTCTACAGAAAGTAAACAAGCAAAGTGCCTTGAGCGTCCCAAAACACTGATGCCATGATGTTGCCTTTTAACTGGCCTCCTTTTCTTTGGCTGGACCATGGCCACCTCTTGGTAGAAATCGCTTTGATGACGCTTTGTCTTCAGGATCCTATTGACAAAGCCATGTTCCAACTTCCGGTTACAATTTGTCAAAGAGACGCCTCAAGTTCGTGATCCCTCCTGTTGAAAATTTCAAATGATTGCTCTGATCGTAACTGCAGCTGATCTGGGCACAATGGTTTTCACAGCCACTGCAGGATTCATCTTCCACATCTTCTCAACTCTCCTTGAAACAAGCTATACATTCGTAAAGAGTTGATTTCTTTGGGCTAGTGTCCTTATGAGCTTTACTTAAAACATCAATGATTTCTTCATTCGTACACCGAAGCTTCACCGTAAATTGGATGTTTACGCTTGCTGCAATTTTAGCAGAATACCTGTTGCTCTGACAGGAGGCCTTTTCAGTGGATGTCTCATCCTTCTTAACGCCTCCAGCTAGATCCAGTTCAGAAAGGTTGTAAGAAGTTAGTACAAGTTTATTTTAGTGAAAACAAATGGAAATCCATGCATAGGTTTCTCAACATGTACATTTTCTACGAACTTTTGGAAGACCCCCTGTACTGAACATTGCCCAAATACTGGGAGAGAAGCGGATGCTGTCCACTTCCTATCCTCAGTTTGCCCACAGTGGAGGAGTGCACAGAGCAGGGAAAGGCAACCCCAGAGAGAGGCATGCCCTCCAGCGTGCAGGAGACTGCTTGCCCAGTCCTGGCTCCATGGGTTGCTGCGTGGCCCCAGCAAGTTGACCAACTTCCTTGAACCTTAAGTTAATCCTAGGTAGAAAAATTAAAGTCACCATCATAGGATTGCTGTGCAGGGACAGTCAATTAACTTAAGAAAAAGAACCTAGCTCCAAGGTTGGCAACCGGGAACTCCAGTTGATTCCATTGGCGGACCCCCTGAGGAATTCCCAAGCTGAAGTCTCGTGGAAGATGAGGTTCAGTGTGACTAGACTGAAGCACCAGTGCAATGAAGGGGAAGTCCCACCCACTCTGCCCTGTGCCTATATAAAGGTGACGCGTGGCGGCGGCGCCACTCATTGAAACCGCCAGTTGGGAGAGGAGCAGAGCCAGGACGGTGCTCCCGAAGGCAGCAAGATGTTGCGAGCCACAGCTCCCTGCTGGTTCCCACCTGCATACCCAGAAGCCAAGAAGGTGGCCGAGGAGGCGGCCCTCGAGGCTCCAGAATTCTCACTGCCCTCTCATCAGCCTGCCCAGAGCTTCGGGCTCTGCGTGCCCCAGATGCACAACCAGGCCTCAGCACTCGTGGACATCCGGGCGGAGCCCCAGAATAGGGGTCCGGCGGTGCCCCCAGCGTGGCCCAAGATGGTGACGGAGGCGTGGTACTTCCCCGCGCAGAGGGGATCGGCCTGCTGCTTGCCAGCCGCCCCAAGGCTGACAGAGAGGCCCTGTGGAGTCCGCATCTCAGCCCCCAGGGAGAGGAAGAGGATCGCCCACTTTCCCAGCCCCTGCTTGGTCGCAGGTCGCACCGATGCCAAGAGAACCCGGGTGGCCGGCAGCAGCCAACGCTCCAATGGCTCCAGGGTCGGCACACAGCCACGGAAGACTGGTCGCAACAGGTCGGGGAGGGCATGCAAGACCTCCACCACACTCAGCTCTAAGCGAATCGTCCGTCGTCCATCCTTACCGAATTGGAAGAAACCCATTATCGTCCGAAGGCCTCGCTGCCACGTCCCCACCGTCATCCGCCGAGGCTATCTCCAACTGTTCACCAAAGAGTGTCTCAAGTTCTGCGCCTCCCAGCAGGAGGCCGAGGAGAAGGCGCTGAACGAGGAGAAGGTGGCCTACGACTGCAGCCCCAACAAGAACATGTACCTGAATGTGGTCCTGAACACCCTCAAGAGACTGAAGGGCCTGACCCCCAGCTCCATGCCGGGCCTCAGCAGGGCCGCCCTGTACAGCCGCCTCCAGGAGTTCCTGCTCACCCAGGACCAGCTCAAGGAGAACGGCTACCCCTTCCCGCACCCCGAGCGGCCCGGAGGCGCCGTCCTCTTCACTGGCCAGGGGAAGGGGCCCGGCGACTCCTCCTGCAGGGTCTGCTGCCGTTGTGGCACCGACTACCTGGTGTCCTCCTCGGGCCGCTGTCTACGCGACCAGTTGTGTTATTATCACTGGGGGCGGGTCCGCTCCAGCCAAGTGGCTGCAGGCCGGGTTAGCCAGTACACCTGCTGTGCAGCTGCTCCTGGCTCAGTGGGCTGCCAGGTGGCAAAGCGGCAGGTGCGGGACGGCCGCAAGGAGAGCCTCCATGGCTTCGTGAAGACCTTCAAGAAAGAGTTTTCCACAGACGCTTATCCAGGAATCTACGCCTTGGACTGTGAGATGTGCTACACCACGCATGGCCTGGAGCTGACCCGCGTCACCGTGGTGGACGCCGACATGCAAGTGGTGTACGACACCTTCGTCAAGCCCGACAACGAGATCGTGGACTACAACACCAGGTTTTCCGGAGTGACCGAGGCCGACGTCGCCAAGACGAGCGTCACGTTGCCGGAAGTCCAAGCCATCCTGCTGAGCTTTTTCAGCGCCCAAACCATCCTCATCGGGCACAGCCTGGAGAGCGATCTGCTGGCCCTCAAGCTGATCCACAGCACCGTGGTGGACACGGCCGCGCTCTTCCCGCACTACCTGGGTTTCCCCTACAAGCGCTCCCTCAGGAATCTCGCGGACGACTACCTTGGACAGATCATCCAGGACAGCCAGAACGGCCACAACTCCAGCGAGGACGCAAACGCCTGCCTGCAGCTGGCGATGTGGAAGGTTCGACAGCGCGCCCAGATCCAGCCACGCCACCGATCCGCCTCTCCTGCCACCCTGGCCTGTCCTGAGCCCCAGGCCTCTTCCCAAACTGCCATCGATCCCGAGAGCTAGCCCTGTCCACCTCGCCGCAAAGCGAAAGAAACTGGAGCAGCCGGCGGCAGGAGAGGGCAAAAAGCCAAGACTAACCCCGACCCCGGACTCCCAGTCCCCCGGAGTCCCTACCGCGGGCCGTCGTCCCTGTCCCCATCCCTCTGCCCCTCCCAGACCTCTGTCCTACCACCAATGGGCTCCCCGAGCCCACAGCCGCCACTCCCAGTCCCCGAAGACCCTGCCGCCGCCCCTGGCGCCTGTGCCCATCCCTCTGCCCCTCCCAGACCTCTGGCCTTCCACCACTAGCCTCCCCCAGCCCACCTGGACTTCCCCGGCCTCTGACAACAAGGCCAGCCCCCAGGCCCACCAGCCTCCTGATCGTCTTCGTTCTTGGTCCTCTTCCCCTTCTGTGGGGCTGTCTGAACCTCCCTTCTGCCACCCGATCTTTCCCCCGCCCCCGGGGCAGGCGCAGAATAAACGTCTGTATGAATTTAAAAATTAAAAATAAAAAAAAAGTTAAAAACAACTGAAAGTCCTTTGCTTCTGAATGTGCGCTTACCTGGTTTTCTCTAGAGACACCACTGTGAGGTGGCTCAAGCGCTTAGGCTCTGGAGTTAGATATCTGGGTTCCCATTCAAATTCCACCACTTACTAGCTTTGTCATATTGGACGCATAACTTTTTTGCACTTCTACTTCTTCATCTTTCAAGTGTCATCAGAAGATAATTAGACACCCACACAATAGCAATGGGAGATTTTAACACCCCACCGTCAACATGAAACAGATCAACGAGACAGAAAGTTGAAAAGGATATCCAGGAACTGAACTTAGCTCTGCACCCAGCAGACCGAATAGACATCTACATTAACTCTCCACCCCAAATCAACAGAATATACATTCTTCTCAGCACCACATCACACTTATTCCAAAACTGACCACACAGTTGGAAGAAAAGCACTCCTCTGCAAATGCAAAAGAACAGAAATTACAACCAACTGTCTCTCAGACCACAGGGCAGTCAAACGGGACCTCAGGATGAAGAAACTCACTCAAAACCGCTCAACTACACGGAAACGTAGCAATGTGCTCCTGAATGACTAGTGGGTACATAGCAAAATGAAGACAGAATAAAGATGTTCTCTGAAACCAGTGAGAACAAAGACACAACATACCAGAATCTCTGGGATACATTGAAAGCAGTGTGTAGAGGGAAACATAGCATTAAATGCCCACAAGAGAAAGCAGGAAAGATCTAAAATGGACACCCTCACGTCCCAATTCAAAGAACCAGGGAAGCAAGAGCAAACACAATGTCTGAATCAGTCAGTCAACTTCCAACAGGGCTCCAAGAGAGAATGAACCACCATGCCTCTTTAAATCCACGTTTCTATTTGGAATCTTCAATGAGAGACGAGACACTAAGCAGCTAGATTTGGTGGAATGGCTGATTTTGTAAATGTTTTCGGTGTGTGAGTGTGTGTGTGTGTGTGTGTATAGATAAATAAATTAAACTGATCATTTGGATGCTTACATTTCCATTCATTTAATTTGTGTATGTGAGCCCACGCACATGTATATACACACACACTAAGACTTCCAGAACACTGACTTAGTGAAGAACTGGATTTCCAGTGTGTCTGACAAATTTCAGAAAGCGCTGAAGAAGGGCATTTCTGATTGATTTCACCGTTCCTGGAATTTTATTTTCCTTTATAACTTAGAGTTCTCCTCTGGAGATTTCATAGATAAATGTCTTTTGCAGTGTACGTTATTTCATTTGATTTTTAGAATTTATTTAAATTGTCATTTTAAATTGACAAATAAAAATGATATATATTTATGGTGTACAACATGATGTTTCATATATGTATACATTGTGGAATGACACAAAAATCAAGCTAATTAACACTTTCGTTTCCTCACATACTGATTTTATGGTGATGAGAACATGTTTCCAATCTACTCTTATAGCACATTTCAAGTATACAGTACATAGTTACCCACTGTAGTTGCCGTGCTGTTCAACATATCTCTAGGAATATTCGTATCTGAAATTTTGTATCATTAGACTCACATGTCCCAATCCCTCCCCGGCCCATGCCTCGGGTAAGCAGCGTTCTGCTCTCTACGACTCTGAGTTCCTCTTTTTTACATTGCACATAGAAGTGAGATCGTGCAGTATTTGTATTTCTGTGTTTGCTTTTTAAAACTTTATGATGTATTGATGTATTTTTTCAGACAGTGTCGGAGTCTGTCACCAAGGCTGGAGTACAGTGACACAAACACGGCTCACCACGGCCTCCACCTCCCGGGGTCAAGAGATCCTCCCACTTCAGCCTCCTGAGTAGCTAGGACTACAGGCGTCCAACACCACACCTGGCTAATTTTTGTATTTTTTGTAGAGATGGTTGATCTCCAACTCCTGGGCTCAACTCTTCCTCCTCCCTTCTCCTCCCAAAGTCCTGGGATTAAAGGCCTGAGCCACTGTGTCTGGCCTTTGCTTTATTTCACTCAGTAGAACATCCTCTAGGCTCATTCACGTTGCAAATAAGATTTCTTTCTTTTTGAATGGTGAATAGGATTCTATTGGACATACGTACCTATATATATATAGATATAGATATATTTATTATTATTTTTTTGGGGGGGATATCGTTTCACTCGTGTTGCCCAGGCTGGAGTGCAGTGGCATGATTTCAGCTCACTACAACCTCTGCCTCCCAGGCTGAAGTGATTCTCCTGCCTCAGCTGAGATTAAAGGCATGTCCCATCATGTGCGTCCAATTTTGTGTTTCTAGGAGAGATGGGTTTTCACCATGTTGGCCAGGCTGGTCTCGAACTCCAACAATTCTACTTCAACTATTTATTGGATACAAATATTTATGTGTGAGAAACAAGATTTTCAAGAGTGAAAGATTTAAAAACGACTTAATTGTACATCAGTAAGAGGCTGGCTAACTAAATCAGAGTACGTTCATCCTTACAGAAGAATACTATGCAGCTAGAACAAAACCAAATGGAGGAAACTCTTCCAAATGGTAACTTGGAATGATGTTCAAGACTTATTGTAAAATAAGTTTACAGTAAGGTGTAAGGTACCTTATGGCAAAATTCTCTCAGAAATGTGTGTGTGTGGATTTCAAGTCATCCCAGTCCTAGAACATTGTGCTCTTTAGAGATGCCATACCTGTCTTTCCCTTTGTAATATCAAAGCAGTAATATCTTCTCTGGAGGCTTGTTGGGTGAATTGAATGGAAGAAAGTTAAGGAGGTACCAGAACCATTGCTGTTTCCCCTCCGTAGCCCTGCCACCCACTAAAGAAAGTTGGATGAGATTACTTAATGATTTCCCATTAAGTTGTATTTCCAAATATCATGATTACCATTTGAATGTAGTTGGTATGGAGCTTCGTGAGTGTGTGCTTCGTTTATTATGCATCACGTTCAGCTCCTTGTTATTTGCCTCCTAGTTATCATAGTAAAACTCTACTCCTCTACTCCGAGGAGCCCCTACCATCCGTATCGTCACTTTCCGGCCCAGCACTCTTCATGCTCGTTCGTTTAAAGCATTCTACATTGTGTAAATGAATCTTGGAAGGCAAAAGCTACTGAATTTAGCGAGTTTGTGGAGGCGTTCCCACCGGTCAGCCAGGTGGAGTTCCACACACCCGATGACTGCACAACTCCTATAAGGCAGCAATATGCTGCAAACCCAGACGGCCACTCTTCTCACCCCTCGTCCCTTTGCTGTTCTGGATAATGAGGTCAATAGTCACCTAGGCAACAGCAAAACAAACTGAAATGGAGAAAGGCCTTCCGGCTGGTGACTAGCCGAGGTCCACCTGGCCCCAATAAGCTGCTGAACAAGAAGGGCTGCCAGAAATTTCCCCCTAGGGAATTTGGTGGAGACGAAGACCTGCTCACTGGACAACGGTTCCTCCCAGGATACCCCCAAGCTGAAGAAGCGGGCTCTGAGCCACCCCCTTTCACCCTCCTTTTCCCCACCCTGGCCTGGTGAAGGTGCGCGTCAGGATGTGGACTACTGAGCCCTAAAGAAATAAGTCCTTCCACTTTGACCCCACGGAGGATTGCCTGTGCGGATCTTCAATGAGTCTACCAGTGTCTAGACACGGGAGCAGTTCTGTCTGGCACAGCAGCTCCCTCAAGGAAGACAAGAGTGAGGAGAAAGGAAACTCAAGTCTGACCATTCTGTCCTGGGAGACAAGAGGAAGATCTCATCTCTCATCTTTCCAAGCAAGGCAACGAGACTTTCTCTCATCTTTCCAAGCAAGGCAAGGAGACTTTTTCTCATGAGGAAACAAAAAGAAGTTGGAAGGAACGAAACCAGCCTGGAAGGTGAATTCCTAAGGATTGCCCATTGAAACTGACAAAATGGCCCTTGTTTGACGAGAGGAATGAGCAGAGCATTGATGTGGTCAAAAAGGACTCGAGTGAGACTTTCCCAGCATGTTTCTACCAAAGCTTTGTCTAAGTTTCGCAAAACACTCTCCTAATAAGCAGATGTTTGGCTCTTCAGAAAGTCAACATGCAAAATGCCTTGAGCGTCCCATAACACTGATGCCATGATGTTGCCTTTGGTCTGCCCTCCTTTTCCTTTGACTGGACCACTGCCATCTCTTGGTAGCCATCGCTTTGATGACGCTTTGTCTTCAGGATCATATTGGCAAAGCCATGTTCCAAATTCCGGTTACAATTTGTCAAACAGGTGCCCCAGGATCGTGATCCCTCCTGTTGAAAATTTCCACTGATAGCTCTCGTCGTCACTGCAGCTGATCTGGGCACAATGGTTTTCACAGCCACTGCAGGATTCATCTTCCACATCTTCTCATCTCTTCTTGAAACAAGCCATACCTCCGTAAAGAGTTGATTTCTTTGGGCTAGTGTCCTTAGAAGCTTTTCTTCAAACATCAATGATTTCTTCATTCTTCCACCCAAGCTTCACCGTCAATTGGATGTTTGCTCTTGCTGCAATTTTAGCGGAATTCAAGTTGCACTGATAGGAGGCCTTTTCAGTGGATGTCTCATCCTTCTTAGTGCCTCCAATGAGATCCAGTTCAGAAAGGTTGTAAGAAGTTAGTACATGTTTATTTTAGTGAAAACGAATTGAAATCCATGCATAGATTTCTCACCATGTACATTTTCTATGAACTTTCGGAAGACCCCCTGTACTGAATATTGCCCAAATCCTGGGAGAGAAGTGGATGCGGTCCACTTCCTGTCTTCAGTTTGCCCACAGTGGAGGAGTGCACAGAGCAGGGAAAGGCAGCCCCAGAGAGAGGCATGCCCTCCAGCATGCGGCAGACTGCTGGCCCAGTCCTGGCTCCATGGGTTGCTGTGTGGGCCCAGCAAGCTGACCAACCTCCCTGAACCTTAATTTAATCCTAGGTAGCCCAATTCCACTCGCTATTATAGGACTGCTGTGCAGGGACAGTCAATTAACTTAAGAAAAGGAACCTAGCTCCAAGGTTGGCAACCGGGAATTCCAGTTGATTCCATGGGCGGACCCCCTGAGGAATTCCCAAGCTGAAGTCTCGTGGAAGATGAGGTTCAGTGTGACTAGACTGAAGCACCAATCCAATGAAGGGGAAGTCCCACCCACTCTGCCCTGTGCCTGTATAAAGGTGAGGCGGGGCGGCCGCGCCACTCATTGAAGCCGCCAGTTGGGAGAGGAGCAGAGCCAGGCCGGTGCTCCCGAAGGCAGCAAGATGTTGCGAGCCACAGCTCCCTGCTGGTTCCCACCTGCATACCCAGAAGCTAAGAAGGTGGCCGAGGAGGCGGCCCACGAGGCAAGCCGCCATTTGGGAGAGGAGCAGAGCCAGGTCGGTGTTCCCGAAGGCAGCAAGATGTTGCGAGCCACAGCTCCCTGCTGGTTCCCACCTGCATGCCCAGAAGCCAAGAAGGTGGCCGAGGAGGCGGCCCTCGAGGCAAGCCGCCAGTTGGGAGAGGAGCAGAGCCAGGCCGGTGCTCCCGAAGGCAGCAAGATGTTGCGAGCCACAGCTCCCTGCTGGTTCCCACCTGCATACCCAGAAGCTAAGAAGGTGGCCGAGGAGGCGCCCCACGAGGCAAGCCGCCATTTGGGAGTGGAGCAGAGCCAGGTCGGTGTTCCCGAAGGCAGCAAGATGTTGCGAGCCACAGCTCCCTGCTGGTTCCCTCCTGCATACCCAGAAGCCAAGAAGGTGGCCGAGGAGGCGGCCCTCGAGGCTCCAGAATTCCCACTGCCCTCTCATGAGCCTGCTCAGAGTTTCGGGCTCTGCGTGCCCCAGATGCACAACCAGGCCTCAGCACTCGTGGACATCCGGGCGGAGCCCCAGAATAGGGGTCCGGCGGTGCCCCCAGCGTGGCCCAAGATGGCGACGGAGGCGTGGTACTTCCCCGCGCAGAGGGGGTCGGCCTGCTGCTTGCCGGCCGCCCCAAGGCTGACAGAGAGGCCCTGTGGAGTCCGCATCTCAGCCCCCAGGGAGAGGAAGAGGATCGCCCACTTTCCCAGCCCCTGCTTGGTCGCAGGTCGCACCGATGCCAAGAGAACCCGGGTGGCCGGCAGCAGCCAACGCTCCAATGGCTCCAGGGTCGGCACACAGCCACGGAAGACTGGTCGCAACAGACGGGGGAGGGCATGCAAGACCTCCACCACACTCAGCTCTAAGCGAATCGTCCGTCGTCCATCCTTACCGACTTGGAAGAAACCCATTATCCTCCGAAGGTCTCGCTGCCAAGTCCCCACCGTCATCCGCCGAGGCTATCTCCAACTGTTCACCAAAGAGTGTCTCAAGTTCTGCGCCTCCCAGCAGGAGGCCGAGGAGAAGGCGCTGAACGAGGAGAAGGTGGCCTACGACTGCAGCCCCAACAAGAACATGTACCTGAATGTGGTCCTGAACACCCTCAAGAGACTGAAGGGCCTGACCCCCAGCTCCATGCCGGGCCTCAGCAGGGCCGCCCTGTACAGCCGCCTCCAGGAGTTCCTGCTCACCCAGGACCAGCTCAAGGAGAACGGCTACCCCTTCCCGCACCCCGAGCGGCCCGGAGGCGCCGTCCTCTTCACTGGCCAGGGGAAGGGGCCCGGCGACTCCTCCTGCAGGGTCTGCTGCCGTTGTGGCACCGACTACCTGGTGTCCTCCTCGGGCCGCTGTCTACGCGACCAGTTGTGTTATTATCACTGGGGGCGGGTCCGCTCCAGCCAAGTGGCTGGAGGCCGGGTTAGCCAGTACACCTGCTGTGCAGCTGCTCCTGGCTCAGTGGGCTGCCAGGTGGCAAAGCAGCACGTGCGGGACGGCCGCAAGTAGAGCCTCCATGGCTTCGTGAAGACCTTCAAGAAAGAGTTTTCCACAGACGCTTATCCAGGAATCTACGCCATGGACTGTGAGATGTGCTACACCACGCATGGCCTGGAGCTGACCCGCGTCACCGTGGTGGACGCCGACATGCAAGTGGTGTACGACACCTTCGTCAAGCCCGACAACGAGATCGTGGACTACAACACCAGGTTTTCCGGAGTGACCGAGGCCGACGTCGCCAAGACGAGCGTCACGTTGCCCGAAGTCCAAGCCATCCTGCTGAGCTTTTTCAGCGCCCAAACCATCCTCATCGGGCACAGCCTGGAGAGCGATCTGCTGGCCCTCAAGCTGATCCACAGCACCGTGGTGGACACGGCCGTGCTCTTCCCGCACTACCTGGGTTTCCCCTACAAGCGTTCCCTCAGGAATCTCGCGGCCGACTACCTGGGACAGATCATCCAGGACAGCCAGGACGGCCACAACTCCAGCGAGGACGCAAACGCCTGCCTGCAGCTGGCGATGTGGAAGGTTCGACAGCGCGCCCAGATCCAGCCACGCCACCGGTCCGCCTCTCCCGCCGCCCTGGCCTGTCCTGAGCCCCAGGCCTCTTCCCAAACTGACATCGATCCCGAGAGCTAGCCCTGTCCACCTCGCCGCAAAGCGAAAGAAACTGGAGCAGCCGGCGGCAGGAGAGGGCCAAAAGCCAAGACTAACCCCGACCCCGGACTCCCAGTCCCCCGGAGTCCCTGCCGCGGGCCGTCATCCCTGTCCCCATCCCTCTGCCCCTCCCAGACCTCTGTCCTTCCACCAATGGGCTCCCCGAGGCCCCAGCCGCCACTCCCAGTCCCCGGAGACCCTGCCGCCGCCCCTGGCGCCTATGCCCATCCCTCTGCCCCTCCCAGACCTCTGGCCTTCCACCACTAGCCTCCCCCAGCCCACCTGGACTTCCCCGGCCTCTGACAACAAGGCCAGCCCCCAGGCCCACCAGCCTCCTGATCGTCTTCGTTCTTGGGCCTCTTCCCCTTCTGTGGGGCTGTCTGAACCTCCCCTCCCCCACCCGATTTTTCCCCCGCCCCCGGGGCAGGCGCAGAATAAATGTCTGTATGAAGTTAAAAATTAAAAATAAAAAAAAAGCTAAAAACCACTGAAAGTCCTTTGCTTTTGAATGTGCGCTTACCTGGTTTTCTCTAGAGGCACCACTGTGAGGTGGCTCAAGCCCTTAGGCTCTGGAGTTAGACATCTGGGTTCCCATTCCAATTCCACCACTTACTAGCTTTGTCATATTGGACGCATAACTTTTTTGCGCTTCTACTTCTTGATCTTTCAAGTGTCATCAGAAGATAATTAGACACCCACACAATAGCAATGGGAGATTTTAACACCCCACCGTCAACATGAAACAGATCAACGAGACAGAAAGTTGAAAAGGATATCCAGGAACTGAACTTAGCTCTGCACCAAGCAGACCGAATAGACATCTACATTAACTCTCCACCCCAAATCAACAGAATATACATTCTTCTCAGCACCACATCACACTTATTCCAAAACTGACCACATAGTTGGAAGGAAAGCACTCCTCCGCAAATGCAAAAGAACAGAAATTACAACCAACTGTCTCTCAGACCACAGGGCAGTCAAACTGGACCTCAGGATGAAGAAACTCACTCAAAACCGCTCAACTACACGGAAACGGAGCAATCTGCTCCTGAGTGACTACTGGGTACATAGCGAAATGAAGACAGAATAAAGATGTTCTTTGAAACCAATGAGAACAAAGACACAACATACCAGAATCTCTGGGATACATTGAAAGCAGTGTGTAGAGGGAAACGTAGCATTAAATGCCCACAAGAGAAAGCAGGAAAGATCTAAAATGGACACCCTCACGTCCCAATTCAAAGAACCAGGGAAGCAAGAGCAAACACAATGCCTGAATCAGTCAGTCAACTTCCAACAGGGCTCCAAGAGAGATTGAACCACCATGCCTCTTTAAATCCACGTTTCTATTTGGAATCTTCAATGAGAGATGAGACACTAAGCAGCTAGTTTTGGTGGAATGGCTGATTTTGTCAATGTTTTCGGTGTGTGAGTGTGTGTGTGTGTGTATGTATAGATAACTAAATTAAACTGATAATCTGGATGCTTACATTTCCATTCATTTAATTTGTGTATGTGAGCCCACGCACACGTATATACACACACACTAACACTTCCAGAACACTGACTTAGTGAAGAACTGGATTTCCAGTGTGTCAGACAAATTTCAGAAAGCGCTGAAGAAGGGCATTTCTGATGGATTTCACCGTTCCTGGAATTTTATTTTCCTTTATAACTTAGAGTTCTTCTCTGGAGATTTAATAGATAAAAGTCTTTTGCAGTGTACGTTATTTCATTGTATTTTTATAATTTATTTAAATTGTCATTTTAAATTGACAAATAAAAATGATAGATATTTATGGTGTACAACATGATGTTTCATATATGTATACATTGTGGAATGACACGAAAATCAAGCTAATTAACACATTCGTTTCCTCACATACTGATTTTATGGTGATGAGAACATGTTTCAAATCTACTCTGATAGCACATTTCAAGTATACAGTACATAGTTACCCACTGTGGTTGCCGTGCTGTTCAACATATCTCTAGAACTATTCGTATCTGAAATTTTGTATCATTAGACTAACATCTCCCAATCCCTCCCCGGCCCCTGCCTCGGGTAAGCAGCGTTCTGCTCTCTACGACTCTGAGTTCCACTTTTTTACATTGCACATAGAAGTGAGATCGTGCAGTATTTGTATTTCTGTGTTTGCTTTTTAAAACTTTATGATGTATTGATGTATTTTTTCAGACAGTGTCGGAGTCTGTCACCAAGGCTGGAGTACAGTGACACAAACACGGCTCACCACGGCCTCCACCTCCCGGGGTCAAGAGATCCTCCCACTTCAGCCTCCTGAGTAGCTAGGACTACAGGCGTCCAACACCACACCTGGCTAATTTTTGTATTTTTTGTAGAGATGGTTGATCTCCAACTCCTGGGCTCAACTCTTCCTCCTCCCTTCTCCTCCCAAAGTCCTGGGATTACAGGCCTGAGCCACTGTGTCTGGCCTTTGCTTTATTTCACACAGTAGAACATCCTCTAGGCTCATTCATGTTGCTAATGATAAGATTTCTTTCTTTTTCAAGGCTGAATAGGATTCTATTGGATATATGTACCTATATAGATAGATAGATAGATAGATAGACATTTATTATTATTGTTTTGGGGGGGATATGGTTTCGCTCGTGTTCCCCAGGCTGGAGTGCAGTGGCATGATTTCGGCTCACTACAACCTCTGCCTCCCAGGCTGAAGTGATTCTCCTGCCTCAGCTGAGATTAAAGGCATGTCCCATCATGTGCGGCCAATTTTGTGTTTCTAGGAGAGATGGGTTTTCACCATGTTGGCCAGGCTGGTCTCGAACTCCAACAATTCTACTTCAACTATTTATTGGATACAAATATTTATGTGTGAGAAACAAGATTTTCAAGAGTGAAAGATTTAAAAACGACTTAATTGTACATCAGTAAGAGGCTGGCTAACTAAATCAGAGTACGTTCATCCTTACAGAAGAATACTATGCAGCTAGAACAAAACCAAATGGAGGAAACTCTTCCAAATGGTAACTTGGAATGATGTTCAAGACTTATTGTAAAATAAGTTTACAGTAAGGTGTAAGGTACCTTATGGCAAAATTCTCTCAGAAATGTGTGTGTGTGGATTTCAAGTCATCCCAGTCCTAGAACATTGTGCTCTTTAGAGATGCCATACCTGTCTTTCCCTTTGTAATATCAAAGCAGTAATATCTTCTCTGGAGGCTTGTTGGGTGAATTGAATGGAAGAAAGTTAAGGAGGTACCAGAACCATTGCTGTTTCCCCTCCGTAGCCCTGCCACCCACTAAAGAAAGTTGGATGAGATTACTTAATGATTTCCCATTAAGTTGTATTTCCAAATATCATGATTACCATTTGAATGTAGTTGGTATGGAGCTTCGTGAGTGTGTGCTTCGTTTATTATGCATCACGTTCAGCTCCTTGTTATTTGCCTCCTAGTTATCATAGTAAAACTCTACTCCTCTACTCCGAGGAGCCCCTACCATCCGTATCGTCACTTTCCGGCCCAGCACTCTTCATGCTCGTTCGTTTAAAGCATTCTACATTGGACAAATGAATCTTGGAAGGCAAAAGCTACTGAATTTAGCGAGTTTGTGGAGGCGTTCCCACCGATCAGCCAGGTGGAGTTCCACACACCCGATGACTGCACAGCTCCTATAAGGCAGCAATATGCTGCAAACCCAGACGGCCACTCTTCTCACCCCTCGTCCCTTTGCTGTTCTGGATAATGAGGTCAATAGTCACCTAGGCAACTTGCAAAACTAACTGAAATGGAGAAAGGCCTTCCGGCTGGTGACTAGCCGAGGTCCACCTGGCCCCAATAAGCTGCTGAACAAGAAGGGCTGCCAGAAATTTCCCCCTAGGGAATTTGGTGGAGACGAAGACCTGCTCACTGGACAACGGTTCCTCCCAGGATACCCCCAAGCTGAAGAAGCGGGCTCTGAGCCACCCCCTTTCACCCTCCTTTTCCCCACCCTGGCCTGCTGAAGGTGCGCGTCAGGATGCGGACTACTGAGCCCTAAAGAAATAAGTCCTTCCACTTTGACCCCACGGAGGATTGCCTGTGCGGATCTTCAACGAGTCTACCAGTGTCTAGACACGGGAGCAGTTCTGTCTGGCACAGCAGCTCCCTCAAGGAAGACAAGAGTGAGGAGAAAGGAAACTCAAGTCTGACCATTCTGTCCTGGGAGACAAGAGGAGGATCTCATCTCTCATCTTTCCAAGCAAGGCAACGAGACTTTCTCTCATCTTTCCAAGCAAGGCAAGGAGACTTTTTCTCATGAGGAAACAAAAAGAAGTTGGAAGGAACGAAACCAGCCTGGAAGGTGAATTCCTAAGGATTGCCCATTGAAACTGACAAAATGGCCCTTGTTTGACGAGAGGAATGAGCAGAGCATTGATGTGGTCAAAAAGGACTCGAGTGAGACTTTCCCAGCATGTTTCTACCAAAGCTTTGTCTAAGTTTCGCAAAACACTCTCCTAATAAGCAGATGTTTGGCTCTTCAGAAAGTCAACATGCAAAATGCCTTGAGCGTCCCATAACACTGATGCCATGATGTTGCCTTTGGTCTGCCCTCCTTTTCCTTTGACTGGACCACTGCCATCTCTTGGTAGCCATCGCTTTGATGACGCTTTGTCTTCAGGATCATATTGGCAAAGCCATGTTCCAAATTCCGGTTACAATTTGTCAAACAGGTGCCCCAGGATCGTGATCCCTCCTGTTGAAAATTTCCACTGATAGCTCTCGTCGTCACTGCAGCTGATCTGGGCACAATGGTTTTCACAGCCACTGCAGGATTCATCTTCCACATCTTCTCATCTCTTCTTGAAACAAGCCATACCTCCGTAAAGAGTTGATTTCTTTGGGCTAGTGTCCTTAGAAGCTTTTCTTCAAACATCAATGATTTCTTCATTCTTCCACCCAAGCTTCACCGTCAATTGGATGTTTGCTCTTGCTGCAATTTTAGCGGAATTCAAGTTGCACTGATAGGAGGCCTTTTCAGTGGATGTCTCATCCTTCTTAGTGCCTCCAATGAGATCCAGTTCAGAAAGGTTGTAAGAAGTTAGTACATGTTTATTTTAGTGAAAACGAATTGAAATCCATGCATAGATTTCTCACCATGTACATTTTCTATGAACTTTCGGAAGACCCCCTGTACTGAATATTGCCCAAATCCTGGGAGAGAAGTGGATGCGGTCCACTTCCTGTCTTCAGTTTGCCCACAGTGGAGGAGTGCACAGAGCAGGGAAAGGCAGCCCCAGAGAGAGGCATGCCCTCCAGCATGCGGCAGACTGCTGGCCCAGTCCTGGCTCCATGGGTTGCTGTGTGGGCCCAGCAAGCTGACCAACCTCCCTGAACCTTAATTTAATCCTAGGTAGCCCAATTCCACTCGCTATTATAGGACTGCTGTGCAGGGACAGTCAATTAACTTAAGAAAAGGAACCTAGCTCCAAGGTTGGCAACCGGGAATTCCAGTTGATTCCATGGGCGGACCCCCTGAGGAATTCCCAAGCTGAAGTCTCGTGGAAGATGAGGTTCAGTGTGACTAGACTGAAGCACCAATCCAATGAAGGGGAAGTCCCACCCACTCTGCCCTGTGCCTGTATAAAGGTGAGGCGGGGCGGCCGCGCCACTCATTGAAGCCGCCAGTTGGGAGAGGAGCAGAGCCAGGCCGGTGCTCCCGAAGGCAGCAAGATGTTGCGAGCCACAGCTCCCTGCTGGTTCCCACCTGCATACCCAGAAGCTAAGAAGGTGGCCGAGGAGGCGGCCCACGAGGCAAGCCGCCATTTGGGAGAGGAGCAGAGCCAGGTCGGTGTTCCCGAAGGCAGCAAGATGTTGCGAGCCACAGCTCCCTGCTGGTTCCCACCTGCATGCCCAGAAGCCAAGAAGGTGGCCGAGGAGGCGGCCCTCGAGGCAAGCCGCCAGTTGGGAGAGGAGCAGAGCCAGGCCGGTGCTCCCGAAGGCAGCAAGATGTTGCGAGCCACAGCTCCCTGCTGGTTCCCACCTGCATACCCAGAAGCTAAGAAGGTGGCCGAGGAGGCGCCCCACGAGGCAAGCCGCCATTTGGGAGTGGAGCAGAGCCAGGTCGGTGTTCCCGAAGGCAGCAAGATGTTGCGAGCCACAGCTCCCTGCTGGTTCCCTCCTGCATACCCAGAAGCCAAGAAGGTGGCCGAGGAGGCGGCCCTCGAGGCTCCAGAATTCCCACTGCCCTCTCATCAGCCTGCCCAGAGCTTCGGGCTCTGCGTGCCCCAGATGCACAACCAGGCCTCAGCACTCGTGGACATCCGGGCGGAGCCCCAGAATAGGGGTCCGGCGGTGCCCCCAGCGTGGCCCAAGATGGCGACGGAGGCGTGGTACTTCCCCGCGCAGAGGGGGTCGGCCTGCTGCTTGCCAGCCGCCCCAAGGCTGACAGAGAGGCCCTGTGGAGTCCGCATCTCAGCCCCCAGGGAGAGGAAGAGGATCGCCCACTTTCCCAGCCCCTGCTTGGTCGCAGGTCGCACCGATGCCAAGAGAACCCGGGTGGCCGGCAGCAGCCAACGCTCCAATGGCTCCAGGGTCGGCACACAGCCACGGAAGACTGGTCGCAACAGACGGGGGAGGGCATGCAAGACCTCCACCACACTCAGCTCTAAGCGAATCGTCCGTCGTCCATCCTTACCGACTTGGAAGAAACCCATTATCCTCCGAAGGTCTCGCTGCCAAGTCCCCACCGTCATCCGCCGAGGCTATCTCCAACTGTTCACCAAAGAGTGTCTCAAGTTCTGCGCCTCCCAGCAGGAGGCCGAGGAGAAGGCGCTGAACGAGGAGAAGGTGGCCTACGACTGCAGCCCCAACAAGAACATGTACCTGAATGTGGTCCTGAACACCCTCAAGAGACTGAAGGGCCTGACCCCCAGCTCCATGCCGGGCCTCAGCAGGGCCGCCCTGTACAGCCGCCTCCAGGAGTTCCTGCTCACCCAGGACCAGCTCAAGGAGAACGGCTACCCCTTCCCGCACCCCGAGCGGCCCGGAGGCGCCGTCCTCTTCACTGGCCAGGGGAAGGGGCCCGGCGACTCCTCCTGCAGGGTCTGCTGCCGTTGTGGCACCGACTACCTGGTGTCCTCCTCGGGCCGCTGTCTACGCGACCAGTTGTGTTATTATCACTGGGGGCGGGTCCGCTCCAGCCAAGTGGCTGGAGGCCGGGTTAGCCAGTACACCTGCTGTGCAGCTGCTCCTGGCTCAGTGGGCTGCCAGGTGGCGAAGCAGCACGTGCGGGACGGCCGCAAGGAGAGCCTCCATGGCTTCGTGAAGACCTTCAAGAAAGAGTTTTCCACAGACGCTTATCCAGGAATCTACGCCATGGACTGTGAGATGTGCTACACCACGCATGGCCTGGAGCTGACCCGCGTCACCGTGGTGGACGCCGACATGCAAGTGGTGTACGACACCTTCGTCAAGCCCGACAACGAGATCGTGGACTACAACACCAGGTTTTCCGGAGTGACCGAGGCCGACGTCGCCAAGACGAGCGTCACGTTGCCCGAAGTCCAAGCCATCCTGCTGAGCTTTTTCAGCGCCCAAACCATCCTCATCGGGCACAGCCTGGAGAGCGATCTGCTGGCCCTCAAGCTGATCCACAGCACCGTGGTGGACACGGCCGTGCTCTTCCCGCACTACCTGGGTTTCCCCTACAAGCGTTCCCTCAGGAATCTCGCGGCCGACTACCTGGGACAGATCATCCAGGACAGCCAGGACGGCCACAACTCCAGCGAGGACGCAAACGCCTGCCTGCAGCTGGCGATGTGGAAGGTTCGACAGCGCGCCCAGATCCAGCCACGCCACCGGTCCGCCTCTCCCGCCGCCCTGGCCTGTCCTGAGCCCCAGGCCTCTTCCCAAACTGACATCGATCCCGAGAGCTAGCCCTGTCCACCTCGCCGCAAAGCGAAAGAAACTGGAGCAGCCGGCGGCAGGAGAGGGCCAAAAGCCAAGACTAACCCCGACCCCGGACTCCCAGTCCCCCGGAGTCCCTGCCGCGGGCCGTCATCCCTGTCCCCATCCCTCTGCCCCTCCCAGACCTCTGTCCTTCCACCAATGGGCTCCCCGAGGCCCCAGCCGCCACTCCCAGTCCCCGGAGACCCTGCCGCCGCCCCTGGCGCCTATGCCCATCCCTCTGCCCCTCCCAGACCTCTGGCCTTCCACCACTAGCCTCCCCCAGCCCACCTGGACTTCCCCGGCCTCTGACAACAAGGCCAGCCCCCAGGCCCACCAGCCTCCTGATCGTCTTCGTTCTTGGGCCTCTTCCCCTTCTGTGGGGCTGTCTGAACCTCCCCTCCCCCACCCGATTTTTCCCCCGCCCCCGGGGCAGGCGCAGAATAAATGTCTGTATGAAGTTAAAAATTAAAAATAAAAAAAAAGCTAAAAACCACTGAAAGTCCTTTGCTTTTGAATGTGCGCTTACCTGGTTTTCTCTAGAGGCACCACTGTGAGGTGGCTCAAGCCCTTAGGCTCTGGAGTTAGACATCTGGGTTCCCATTCCAATTCCACCACTTACTAGCTTTGTCATATTGGACGCATAACTTTTTTGCGCTTCTACTTCTTGATCTTTCAAGTGTCATCAGAAGATAATTAGACACCCACACAATAGCAATGGGAGATTTTAACACCCCACCGTCAACATGAAACAGATCAACGAGACAGAAAGTTGAAAAGGATATCCAGGAACTGAACTTAGCTCTGCACCAAGCAGACCGAATAGACATCTACATTAACTCTCCACCCCAAATCAACAGAATATACATTCTTCTCAGCACCACATCACACTTATTCCAAAACTGACCACATAGTTGGAAGGAAAGCACTCCTCCGCAAATGCAAAAGAACAGAAATTACAACCAACTGTCTCTCAGACCACAGGGCAGTCAAACTGGACCTCAGGATGAAGAAACTCACTCAAAACCGCTCAACTACACGGAAACGGAGCAATCTGCTCCTGAGTGACTACTGGGTACATAGCGAAATGAAGACAGAATAAAGATGTTCTTTGAAACCAATGAGAACAAAGACACAACATACCAGAATCTCTGGGATACATTGAAAGCAGTGTGTAGAGGGAAACGTAGCATTAAATGCCCACAAGAGAAAGCAGGAAAGATCTAAAATGGACACCCTCACGTCCCAATTCAAAGAACCAGGGAAGCAAGAGCAAACACAATGCCTGAATCAGTCAGTCAACTTCCAACAGGGCTCCAAGAGAGATTGAACCACCATGCCTCTTTAAATCCACGTTTCTATTTGGAATCTTCAATGAGAGATGAGACACTAAGCAGCTAGTTTTGGTGGAATGGCTGATTTTGTCAATGTTTTCGGTGTGTGAGTGTGTGTGTGTGTGTATGTATAGATAACTAAATTAAACTGATAATCTGGATGCTTACATTTCCATTCATTTAATTTGTGTATGTGAGCCCACGCACACGTATATACACACACACTAACACTTCCAGAACACTGACTTAGTGAAGAACTGGATTTCCAGTGTGTCAGACAAATTTCAGAAAGCGCTGAAGAAGGGCATTTCTGATGGATTTCACCGTTCCTGGAATTTTATTTTCCTTTATAACTTAGAGTTCTTCTCTGGAGATTTAATAGATAAAAGTCTTTTGCAGTGTACGTTATTTCATTGTATTTTTATAATTTATTTAAATTGTCATTTTAAATTGACAAATAAAAATGATAGATATTTATGGTGTACAACATGATGTTTCATATATGTATACATTGTGGAATGACACGAAAATCAAGCTAATTAACACATTCGTTTCCTCACATACTGATTTTATGGTGATGAGAACATGTTTCAAATCTACTCTGATAGCACATTTCAAGTATACAGTACATAGTTACCCACTGTGGTTGCCGTGCTGTTCAACATATCTCTAGAACTATTCGTATCTGAAATTTTGTATCATTAGACTAACATCTCCCAATCCCTCCCCGGCCCCTGCCTCGGGTAAGCAGCGTTCTGCTCTCTACGACTCTGAGTTCCACTTTTTTACATTGCACATAGAAGTGAGATCGTGCAGTATTTGTATTTCTGTGTTTGCTTTTTAAAACTTTATGATGTATTGATGTATTTTTTCAGACAGTGTCGGAGTCTGTCACCAAGGCTGGAGTACAGTGACACAAACACGGCTCACCACGGCCTCCACCTCCCGGGGTCAAGAGATCCTCCCACTTCAGCCTCCTGAGTAGCTAGGACTACAGGCGTCCAACACCACACCTGGCTAATTTTTGTATTTTTTGTAGAGATGGTTGATCTCCAACTCCAGGACTCAACTCTTCCTCCTCCCTTCTCCTCCCAAAGTCCTGGGATTACAGGCCTGAGCCACTGTGTCTGGCCTTTGCTTTATTTCACACAGTAGAACATCCTCTAGGCTCATTCATGTTGCTAATGATAAGATTTCTTTCTTTTTCAAGGCTGAATAGGATTCTATTGGATATATGTACCTATATAGATAGATAGATAGATAGATAGACATTTATTATTATTGTTTTGGGGGGGATATGGTTTCGCTCGTGTTCCCCAGGCTGGAGTGCAGTGGCATGATTTCGGCTCACTACAACCTCTGCCTCCCAGGCTGAAGTGATTCTCCTGCCTCAGCTGAGATTAAAGGCATGTCCCATCATGTGCGGCCAATTTTGTGTTTCTAGGAGAGATGGGTTTTCACCATGTTGGCCAGGCTGGTCTCGAACTCCAACAATTCTACTTCAACTATTTATTGGATACAAATATTTATGTGTGAGAAACAAGATTTTCAAGAGTGAAAGATTTAAAAACGACTTAATTGTACATCAGTAAGAGGCTGGCTAACTAAATCAGAGTACGTTCATCCTTACAGAAGAATACTATGCAGCTAGAACAAAACCAAATGGAGGAAACTCTTCCAAATGGTAACTTGGAATGATGTTCAAGACTTATTGTAAAATAAGTTTACAGTAAGGTGTAAGGTACCTTATGGCAAAATTCTCTCAGAAATGTGTGTGTGTGGATTTCAAGTCATCCCAGTCCTAGAACATTGTGCTCTTTAGAGATGCCATACCTGTCTTTCCCTTTGTAATATCAAAGCAGTAATATCTTCTCTGGAGGCTTGTTGGGTGAATTGAATGGAAGAAAGTTAAGGAGGTACCAGAACCATTGCTGTTTCCCCTCCTTAGCCCTGCCACCCACTAAAGAAAGTTGGATGAGATTACTTAATGATTTCCCATTAAGTTGTATTTCCAAATATCATGATT
Organism: Pongo pygmaeus; assembly: GCF_028885625.2. NCBI lineage: Eukaryota > Metazoa > Chordata > Mammalia > Primates > Hominidae > Pongo > Pongo pygmaeus. Next base: position 56,204,669 of record NC_072380.2, read on the forward strand.
ACCATTTGAATGTAGTTGGTATGGAGCTTCGTGAGTGTGTGCTTCGTTTATTATGCATCACGTTCAGCTCCTTGTTATTTGCCTCCTAGTTATCATAGTAAAACTCTACTCCTCTACTCCGAGGAGCCCCTACCATCCGTATCGTCACTTTCCGGCCCAGCACTCTTCATGCTCGTTCGTTTAAAGCATTCTACATTGGACAAATGAATCTTGGAAGGCAAAAGCTACTGAATTTAGCGAGTTTGTGGAGGCGTTCCCACCGATCAGCCAGGTGGAGTTCCACACACCCGATGACTGCACAGCTCCTATAAGGCAGCAATATGCTGCAAACCCAGACGGCCACTCTTCTCACCCCTCGTCCCTTTGCTGTTCTGGATAATGAGGTCAATAGTCACCTAGGCAACTTGCAAAACTAACTGAAATGGAGAAAGGCCTTCCGGCTGGTGACTAGCCGAGGTCCACCTGGCCCCAATAAGCTGCTGAACAAGAAGGGCTGCCAGAAATTTCCCCCTAGGGAATTTGGTGGAGACGAAGACCTGCTCACTGGACAACGGTTCCTCCCAGGATACCCCCAAGCTGAAGAAGCGGGCTCTGAGCCACCCCCTTTCACCCTCCTTTTCCCCACCCTGGCCTGCTGAAGGTGCGCGTCAGGATGCGGACTACTGAGCCCTAAAGAAATAAGTCCTTCCACTTTGACCCCACGGAGGATTGCCTGTGCGGATCTTCAACGAGTCTACCAGTGTCTAGACACGGGAGCAGTTCTGTCTGGCACAGCAGCTCCCTCAAGGAAGACAAGAGTGAGGAGAAAGGAAACTCAAGTCTGACCATTCTGTCCTGGGAGACAAGAGGAGGATCTCATCTCTCATCTTTCCAAGCAAGGCAACGAGACTTTCTCTCATCTTTCCAAGCAAGGCAAGGAGACTTTTTCTCATGAGGAAACAAAAAGAAGTTGGAAGGAACGAAACCAGCCTGGAAGGTGAATTCCTAAGGATTGCCCATTGAAACTGACAAAATGGCCCTTGTTTGACGAGAGGAATGAGCAGAGCATTGATGTGGTCAAAAAGGACTCGAGTGAGACTTTCCCAGCATGTTTCTACCAAAGCTTTGTCTAAGTTTCGCAAAACACTCTCCTAATAAGCAGATGTTTGGCTCTTCAGAAAGTCAACATGCAAAATGCCTTGAGCGTCCCATAACACTGATGCCATGATGTTGCCTTTGGTCTGCCCTCCTTTTCCTTTGACTGGACCACTGCCATCTCTTGGTAGCCATCGCTTTGATGACGCTTTGTCTTCAGGATCATATTGGCAAAGCCATGTTCCAAATTCCGGTTACAATTTGTCAAACAGGTGCCCCAGGATCGTGATCCCTCCTGTTGAAAATTTCCACTGATAGCTCTCGTCGTCACTGCAGCTGATCTGGGCACAATGGTTTTCACAGCCACTGCAGGATTCATCTTCCACATCTTCTCATCTCTTCTTGAAACAAGCCATACCTCCGTAAAGAGTTGATTTCTTTGGGCTAGTGTCCTTAGAAGCTTTTCTTCAAACATCAATGATTTCTTCATTCTTCCACCCAAGCTTCACCGTCAATTGGATGTTTGCTCTTGCTGCAATTTTAGCGGAATTCAAGTTGCACTGATAGGAGGCCTTTTCAGTGGATGTCTCATCCTTCTTAGTGCCTCCAATGAGATCCAGTTCAGAAAGGTTGTAAGAAGTTAGTACATGTTTATTTTAGTGAAAACGAATTGAAATCCATGCATAGATTTCTCACCATGTACATTTTCTATGAACTTTCGGAAGACCCCCTGTACTGAATATTGCCCAAATCCTGGGAGAGAAGTGGATGCGGTCCACTTCCTGTCTTCAGTTTGCCCACAGTGGAGGAGTGCACAGAGCAGGGAAAGGCAGCCCCAGAGAGAGGCATGCCCTCCAGCATGCGGCAGACTACTGGCCCAGTCCTGGCTCCATGGGTTGCTGTGTGGGCCCAGCAAGCTGACCAACCTCCCTGAACCTTAATTTAATCCTAGGTAGCCCAATTCCACTCGCTATTATAGGACTGCTGTGCAGGGACAGTCAATTAACTTAAGAAAAGGAACCTAGCTCCAAGGTTGGCAACCGGGAATTCCAGTTGATTCCATGGGCGGACCCCCTGAGGAATTCCCAAGCTGAAGTCTCGTGGAAGATGAGGTTCAGTGTGACTAGACTGAAGCACCAATCCAATGAAGGGGAAGTCCCACCCACTCTGCCCTGTGCCTGTATAAAGGTGAGGCGGGGCGGCCGCGCCACTCATTGAAGCCGCCAGTTGGGAGAGGAGCAGAGCCAGGCCGGTGCTCCCGAAGGCAGCAAGATGTTGCGAGCCACAGCTCCCTGCTGGTTCCCACCTGCATACCCAGAAGCTAAGAAGGTGGCCGAGGAGGCGGCCCACGAGGCAAGCCGCCATTTGGGAGAGGAGCAGAGCCAGGTCGGTGTTCCCGAAGGCAGCAAGATGTTGCGAGCCACAGCTCCCTGCTGGTTCCCACCTGCATGCCCAGAAGCCAAGAAGGTGGCCGAGGAGGCGGCCCTCGAGGCAAGCCGCCAGTTGGGAGAGGAGCAGAGCCAGGCCGGTGCTCCCGAAGGCAGCAAGATGTTGCGAGCCACAGCTCCCTGCTGGTTCCCACCTGCATACCCAGAAGCTAAGAAGGTGGCCGAGGAGGCGCCCCACGAGGCAAGCCGCCATTTGGGAGTGGAGCAGAGCCAGGTCGGTGTTCCCGAAGGCAGCAAGATGTTGCGAGCCACAGCTCCCTGCTGGTTCCCTCCTGCATACCCAGAAGCCAAGAAGGTGGCCGAGGAGGCGGCCCTCGAGGCTCCAGAATTCCCACTGCCCTCTCATCAGCCTGCCCAGAGCTTCGGGCTCTGCGTGCCCCAGATGCACAACCAGGCCTCAGCACTCGTGGACATCCGGGCGGAGCCCCAGAATAGGGGTCCGGCGGTGCCCCCAGCGTGGCCCAAGATGGCGACGGAGGCGTGGTACTTCCCCGCGCAGAGGGGGTCGGCCTGCTGCTTGCCAGCCGCCCCAAGGCTGACAGAGAGGCCCTGTGGAGTCCGCATCTCAGCCCCCAGGGAGAGGAAGAGGATCGCCCACTTTCCCAGCCCCTGCTTGGTCGCAGGTCGCACCGATGCCAAGAGAACCCGGGTGGCCGGCAGCAGCCAACGCTCCAATGGCTCCAGGGTCGGCACACAGCCACGGAAGACTGGTCGCAACAGACGGGGGAGGGCATGCAAGACCTCCACCACACTCAGCTCTAAGCGAATCGTCCGTCGTCCATCCTTACCGACTTGGAAGAAACCCATTATCCTCCGAAGGTCTCGCTGCCAAGTCCCCACCGTCATCCGCCGAGGCTATCTCCAACTGTTCACCAAAGAGTGTCTCAAGTTCTGCGCCTCCCAGCAGGAGGCCGAGGAGAAGGCGCTGAACGAGGAGAAGGTGGCCTACGACTGCAGCCCCAACAAGAACATGTACCTGAATGTGGTCCTGAACACCCTCAAGAGACTGAAGGGCCTGACCCCCAGCTCCATGCCGGGCCTCAGCAGGGCCGCCCTGTACAGCCGCCTCCAGGAGTTCCTGCTCACCCAGGACCAGCTCAAGGAGAACGGCTACCCCTTCCCGCACCCCGAGCGGCCCGGAGGCGCCGTCCTCTTCACTGGCCAGGGGAAGGGGCCCGGCGACTCCTCCTGCAGGGTCTGCTGCCGTTGTGGCACCGACTACCTGGTGTCCTCCTCGGGCCGCTGTCTACGCGACCAGTTGTGTTATTATCACTGGGGGCGGGTCCGCTCCAGCCAAGTGGCTGGAGGCCGGGTTAGCCAGTACACCTGCTGTGCAGCTGCTCCTGGCTCAGTGGGCTGCCAGGTGGCGAAGCAGCACGTGCGGGACGGCCGCAAGGAGAGCCTCCATGGCTTCGTGAAGACCTTCAAGAAAGAGTTTTCCACAGACGCTTATCCAGGAATCTACGCCATGGACTGTGAGATGTGCTACACCACGCATGGCCTGGAGCTGACCCGCGTCACCGTGGTGGACGCCGACATGCAAGTGGTGTACGACACCTTCGTCAAGCCCGACAACGAGATCGTGGACTACAACACCAGGTTTTCCGGAGTGACCGAGGCCGACGTCGCCAAGACGAGCGTCACGTTGCCCGAAGTCCAAGCCATCCTGCTGAGCTTTTTCAGCGCCCAAACCATCCTCATCGGGCACAGCCTGGAGAGCGATCTGCTGGCCCTCAAGCTGATCCACAGCACCGTGGTGGACACGGCCGTGCTCTTCCCGCACTACCTGGGTTTCCCCTACAAGCGTTCCCTCAGGAATCTCGCGGCCGACTACCTGGGACAGATCATCCAGGACAGCCAGGACGGCCACAACTCCAGCGAGGACGCAAACGCCTGCCTGCAGCTGGCGATGTGGAAGGTTCGACAGCGCGCCCAGATCCAGCCACGCCACCGGTCCGCCTCTCCCGCCGCCCTGGCCTGTCCTGAGCCCCAGGCCTCTTCCCAAACTGACATCGATCCCGAGAGCTAGCCCTGTCCACCTCGCCGCAAAGCGAAAGAAACTGGAGCAGCCGGCGGCAGGAGAGGGCCAAAAGCCAAGACTAACCCCGACCCCGGACTCCCAGTCCCCCGGAGTCCCTGCCGCGGGCCGTCATCCCTGTCCCCATCCCTCTGCCCCTCCCAGACCTCTGTCCTTCCACCAATGGGCTCCCCGAGGCCCCAGCCGCCACTCCCAGTCCCCGGAGACCCTGCCGCCGCCCCTGGCGCCTATGCCCATCCCTCTGCCCCTCCCAGACCTCTGGCCTTCCACCACTAGCCTCCCCCAGCCCACCTGGACTTCCCCGGCCTCTGACAACAAGGCCAGCCCCCAGGCCCACCAGCCTCCTGATCGTCTTCGTTCTTGGGCCTCTTCCCCTTCTGTGGGGCTGTCTGAACCTCCCCTCCCCCACCCGATTTTTCCCCCGCCCCCGGGGCAGGCGCAGAATAAATGTCTGTATGAAGTTAAAAATTAAAAATAAAAAAAAAGCTAAAAACCACTGAAAGTCCTTTGCTTTTGAATGTGCGCTTACCTGGTTTTCTCTAGAGGCACCACTGTGAGGTGGCTCAAGCCCTTAGGCTCTGGAGTTAGACATCTGGGTTCCCATTCCAATTCCACCACTTACTAGCTTTGTCATATTGGACGCATAACTTTTTTGCGCTTCTACTTCTTGATCTTTCAAGTGTCATCAGAAGATAATTAGACACCCACACAATAGCAATGGGAGATTTTAACACCCCACCGTCAACATGAAACAGATCAACGAGACAGAAAGTTGAAAAGGATATCCAGGAACTGAACTTAGCTCTGCACCAAGCAGACCGAATAGACATCTACATTAACTCTCCACCCCAAATCAACAGAATATACATTCTTCTCAGCACCACATCACACTTATTCCAAAACTGACCACATAGTTGGAAGGAAAGCACTCCTCCGCAAATGCAAAAGAACAGAAATTACAACCAACTGTCTCTCAGACCACAGGGCAGTCAAACTGGACCTCAGGATGAAGAAACTCACTCAAAACCGCTCAACTACACGGAAACGGAGCAATCTGCTCCTGAGTGACTACTGGGTACATAGCGAAATGAAGACAGAATAAAGATGTTCTTTGAAACCAATGAGAACAAAGACACAACATACCAGAATCTCTGGGATACATTGAAAGCAGTGTGTAGAGGGAAACGTAGCATTAAATGCCCACAAGAGAAAGCAGGAAAGATCTAAAATGGACACCCTCACGTCCCAATTCAAAGAACCAGGGAAGCAAGAGCAAACACAATGCCTGAATCAGTCAGTCAACTTCCAACAGGGCTCCAAGAGAGATTGAACCACCATGCCTCTTTAAATCCACGTTTCTATTTGGAATCTTCAATGAGAGATGAGACACTAAGCAGCTAGTTTTGGTGGAATGGCTGATTTTGTCAATGTTTTCGGTGTGTGAGTGTGTGTGTGTGTGTATGTATAGATAACTAAATTAAACTGATAATCTGGATGCTTACATTTCCATTCATTTAATTTGTGTATGTGAGCCCACGCACACGCATATACACACACACTAACACTTCCAGAACACTGACTTAGTGAAGAACTGGATTTCCAGTGTGTCAGACAAATTTCAGAAAGCGCTGAAGAAGGGCATTTCTGATGGATTTCACCGTTCCTGGAATTTTATTTTCCTTTATAACTTAGAGTTCTTCTCTGGAGATTTAATAGATAAAAGTCTTTTGCAGTGTACGTTATTTCATTGTATTTTTATAATTTATTTAAATTGTCATTTTAAATTGACAAATAAAAATGATAGATATTTATGGTGTACAACATGATGTTTCATATATGTATACATTGTGGAATGACACAAAAATCAAGCTAATTAACACATTCGTTTCCTCACATACTGATTTTATGGTGATGAGAACATGTTTCAAATCTACTCTGATAGCACATTTCAAGTATACAGTACATAGTTACCCACTGTGGTTGCCGTGCTGTTCAACATATCTCTAGAACTATTCGTATCTGAAATTTTGTATCATTAGACTAACATCTCCCAATCCCTCCCCGGCCCCTGCCTCGGGTAAGCAGCGTTCTGCTCTCTACGACTCTGAGTTCCACTTTTTTACATTGCACATAGAAGTGAGATCGTGCAGTATTTGTATTTCTGTGTTTGCTTTTTAAAACTTTATGATGTATTGATGTATTTTTTCAGACAGTGTCGGAGTCTGTCACCAAGGCTGGAGTACAGTGACACAAACACGGCTCACCACGGCCTCCACCTCCCGGGGTCAAGAGATCCTCCCACTTCAGCCTCCTGAGTAGCTAGGACTACAGGCGTCCAACACCACACCTGGCTAATTTTTGTATTTTTTGTAGAGATGGTTGATCTCCAACTCCTGGGCTCAACTCTTCCTCCTCCCTTCTCCTCCCAAAGTCCTGGGATTACAGGCCTGAGCCACTGTGTCTGGCCTTTGCTTTATTTCACACAGTAGAACATCCTCTAGGCTCATTCATGTTGCTAATGATAAGATTTCTTTCTTTTTCAAGGCTGAATAGGATTCTATTGGATATATGTACCTATATAGATAGATAGATAGATAGATAGACATTTATTATTATTGTTTTGGGGGGGATATGGTTTCGCTCGTGTTCCCCAGGCTGGAGTGCAGTGGCATGATTTCGGCTCACTACAACCTCTGCCTCCCAGGCTGAAGTGATTCTCCTGCCTCAGCTGAGATTAAAGGCATGTCCCATCATGTGCGGCCAATTTTGTGTTTCTAGGAGAGATGGGTTTTCACCATGTTGGCCAGGCTGGTCTCGAACTCCAACAATTCTACTTCAACTATTTATTGGATACAAATATTTATGTGTGAGAAACAAGATTTTCAAGAGTGAAAGATTTAAAAACGACTTAATTGTACATCAGTAAGAGGCTGGCTAACTAAATCAGAGTACGTTCATCCTTACAGAAGAATACTATGCAGCTAGAACAAAACCAAATGGAGGAAACTCTTCCAAATGGTAACTTGGAATGATGTTCAAGACTTATTGTAAAATAAGTTTACAGTAAGGTGTAAGGTACCTTATGGCAAAATTCTCTCAGAAATGTGTGTGTGTGGATTTCAAGTCATCCCAGTCCTAGAACATTGTGCTCTTTAGAGATGCCATACCTGTCTTTCCCTTTGTAATATCAAAGCAGTAATATCTTCTCTGGAGGCTTGTTGGGTGAATTGAATGGAAGAAAGTTAAGGAGGTACCAGAACCATTGCTGTTTCCCCTCCGTAGCCCTGCCACCCACTAAAGAAAGTTGGATGAGATTACTTAATGATTTCCCATTAAGTTGTATTTCCAAATATCATGATTACCATTTGAATGTAGTTGGTATGGAGCTTCGTGAGTGTGTGCTTCGTTTATTATGCATCACGTTCAGCTCCTTGTTATTTGCCTCCTAGTTATCATAGTAAAACTCTACTCCTCTACTCTGAGGAGCCCCTACCATCCGTATCGTCACTTTCCGGCCCAGCACTCTTCATGCTCGTTCGTTTAAAGCATTCTACATTGGACAAATGAATCTTGGAAGGCAAAAGCTACTGAATTTAGCGAGTTTGTGGAGGCGTTCCCACCGATCAGCCAGGTGGAGTTCCACACACCCGATGACTGCACAGCTCCTATAAGGCAGCAATATGCTGCAAACCCCGCCGGCCACTCTTCTCACCCCTCGTCCCTTTGCTGTTCTGGATAATGAGGTCAATAGTCACCTAGGCAACAGCAAAACAAACTGAAATGGAGAAAGGCCTTCCGGCTGGTGACTAGCCGAGGTCCACCTGGCCCCAATAAGCTGCTGAACAAGAAGGGCTGCCAGAAATTTCCCCCTAGGGAATTTGGTGGAGACGAAGACCTGCTCACTGGACAACGGTTCCTCCCAGGATACCCCCAAGCTGAAGAAGCGGGCTCTGAGCCACCCCCTTTCACCCTCCTTTTCCCCACCCTGGCCTGGTGAAGGTGCGCGTCAGGATGTGGACTACTGAGCCCTAAAGAAATAAGTCCTTCCACTTTGACCCCACGGAGGATTGCCTGTGCGGATCTTCAATGAGTCTACCAGTGTCTAGACACGGGAGCAGTTCTGTCTGGCACAGCAGCTCCCTCAAGGAAGACAAGAGTGAGGAGAAAGGAAACTCAAGTCTGACCATTCTGTCCTGGGAGACAAGAGGAGGATCTCATCTCTCATCTTTCCAAGCAAGGCAACGAGACTTTCTCTCATCTTTCCAAGCAAGGCAAGGAGACTTTTTCTCATGAGGAAACAAAAAGAAGTTGGAAGGAACGAAACCAGCCTGGAAGGTGAATTCCTAAGGATTGCCCATTGAAACTGACAAAATGGCCCTTGTTTGACGAGAGGAATGAGCAGAGCATTGATGTGGTCAAAAAGGACTCGAGTGAGACTTTCCCAGCATGTTTCTACCAAAGCTTTGTCTAAGTTTCGCAAAACACTCTCCTAATAAGCAGATGTTTGGCTCTTCAGAAAGTCAACATGCAAAATGCCTTGAGCGTCCCATAACACTGATGCCATGATGTTGCCTTTGGTCTGCCCTCCTTTTCCTTTGACTGGACCACTGCCATCTCTTGGTAGCCATCGCTTTGATGACGCTTTGTCTTCAGGATCATATTGGCAAAGCCATGTTCCAAATTCCGGTTACAATTTGTCAAACAGGTGCCCCAGGATCGTGATCCCTCCTGTTGAAAATTTCCACTGATAGCTCTCGTCGTCACTGCAGCTGATCTGGGCACAATGGTTTTCACAGCCACTGCAGGATTCATCTTCCACATCTTCTCATCTCTTCTTGAAACAAGCCATACCTCCGTAAAGAGTTGATTTCTTTGGGCTAGTGTCCTTAGAAGCTTTTCTTCAAACATCAATGATTTCTTCATTCTTCCACCCAAGCTTCACCGTCAATTGGATGTTTGCTCTTGCTGCAATTTTAGCGGAATTCAAGTTGCACTGATAGGAGGCCTTTTCAGTGGATGTCTCATCCTTCTTAGTGCCTCCAATGAGATCCAGTTCAGAAAGGTTGTAAGAAGTTAGTACATGTTTATTTTAGTGAAAACGAATTGAAATCCATGCATAGATTTCTCACCATGTACATTTTCTATGAACTTTCGGAAGACCCCCTGTACTGAATATTGCCCAAATCCTGGGAGAGAAGTGGATGCGGTCCACTTCCTGTCTTCAGTTTGCCCACAGTGGAGGAGTGCACAGAGCAGGGAAAGGCAGCCCCAGAGAGAGGCATGCCCTCCAGCATGCGGCAGACTGCTGGCCCAGTCCTGGCTCCATGGGTTGCTGTGTGGGCCCAGCAAGCTGACCAACCTCCCTGAACCTTAATTTAATCCTAGGTAGCCCAATTCCACTCGCTATTATAGGACTGCTGTGCAGGGACAGTCAATTAACTTAAGAAAAGGAACCTAGCTCCAAGGTTGGCAACCGGGAATTCCAGTTGATTCCATGGGCGGACCCCCTGAGGAATCCCCAAGCTGAAGTCTCGTGGAAGATGAGGTTCAGTGTGACTAGACTGAAGCACCAATCCAATGAAGGGGAAGTCCCACCCACTCTGCCCTGTGCCTGTATAAAGGTGAGGCGGGGCGGCCGCGCCACTCATTGAAGCCGCCAGTTGGGAGAGGAGCAGAGCCAGGCCGGTGCTCCCGAAGGCAGCAAGATGTTGCGAGCCACAGCTCCCTGCTGGTTCCCACCTGCATACCCAGAAGCTAAGAAGGTGGCCGAGGAGGCGGCCCACGAGGCAAGCCGCCATTTGGGAGAGGAGCAGAGCCAGGTCGGTGTTCCCGAAGGCAGCAAGATGTTGCGAGCCACAGCTCCCTGCTGGTTCCCACCTGCATGCCCAGAAGCCAAGAAGGTGGCCGAGGAGGCGGCCCTCGAGGCAAGCCGCCAGTTGGGAGAGGAGCAGAGCCAGGCCGGTGCTCCCGAAGGCAGCAAGATGTTGCGAGCCACAGCTCCCTGCTGGTTCCCACCTGCATACCCAGAAGCTAAGAAGGTGGCCGAGGAGGCGCCCCACGAGGCAAGCCGCCATTTGGGAGTGGAGCAGAGCCAGGTCGGTGTTCCCGAAGGCAGCAAGATGTTGCGAGCCACAGCTCCCTGCTGGTTCCCTCCTGCATACCCAGAAGCCAAGAAGGTGGCCGAGGAGGCGGCCCTCGAGGCTCCAGAATTCCCACTGCCCTCTCATCAGCCTGCCCAGAGCTTCGGGCTCTGCGTGCCCCAGATGCACAACCAGGCCTCAGCACTCGTGGACATCCGGGCGGAGCCCCAGAATAGGGGTCCGGCGGTGCCCCCAGCGTGGCCCAAGATGGCGACGGAGGCGTGGTACTTCCCCGCGCAGAGGGGGTCGGCCTGCTGCTTGCCAGCCGCCCCAAGGCTGACAGAGAGGCCCTGTGGAGTCCGCATCTCAGCCCCCAGGGAGAGGAAGAGGATCGCCCACTTTCCCAGCCCCTGCTTGGTCGCAGGTCGCACCGATGCCAAGAGAACCCGGGTGGCCGGCAGCAGCCAACGCTCCAATGGCTCCAGGGTCGGCACACAGCCACGGAAGACTGGTCGCAACAGACGGGGGAGGGCATGCAAGACCTCCACCACACTCAGCTCTAAGCGAATCGTCCGTCATCCATCCTTACCGACTTGGAAGAAACCCATTATCCTCCGAAGGTCTCGCTGCCAAGTCCCCACCGTCATCCGCCGAGGCTATCTCCAACTGTTCACCAAAGAGTGTCTCAAGTTCTGCGCCTCCCAGCAGGAGGCCGAGGAGAAGGCGCTGAACGAGGAGAAGGTGGCCTACGACTGCAGCCCCAACAAGAACATGTACCTGAATGTGGTCCTGAACACCCTCAAGAGACTGAAGGGCCTGACCCCCAGCTCCATGCCGGGCCTCAGCAGGGCCGCCCTGTACAGCCGCCTCCAGGAGTTCCTGCTCACCCAGGACCAGCTCAAGGAGAACGGCTACCCCTTCCCGCACCCCGAGCGGCCCGGAGGCGCCGTCCTCTTCACTGGCCAGGGGAAGGGGCCCGGCGACTCCTCCTGCAGGGTCTGCTGCCGTTGTGGCACCGACTACCTGGTGTCCTCCTCGGGCCGCTGTCTACGCGACCAGTTGTGTTATTATCACTGGGGGCGGGTCCGCTCCAGCCAAGTGGCTGGAGGCCGGGTTAGCCAGTACACCTGCTGTGCAGCTGCTCCTGGCTCAGTGGGCTGCCAGGTGGCGAAGCAGCACGTGCGGGACGGCCGCAAGGAGAGCCTCCATGGCTTCGTGAAGACCTTCAAGAAAGAGTTTTCCACAGACGCTTATCCAGGAATCTACGCCTTGGACTGTGAGATGTGCTACACCACGCATGGCCTGGAGCTGACCCGCGTCACCGTGGTGGACGCCGACATGCAAGTGGTGTACGACACCTTCGTCAAGCCCGACAACGAGATCGTGGACTACAACACCAGGTTTTCCGGAGTGACCGAGGCCGACGTCGCCAAGACGAGCGTCACGTTGCCCGAAGTCCAAGCCATCCTGCTGAGCTTTTTCAGCGCCCAAACCATCCTCATCGGGCACAGCCTGGAGAGCGATCTGCTGGCCCTCAAGCTGATCCACAGCACCGTGGTGGACACGGCCGTGCTCTTCCCGCACTACCTGGGTTTCCCCTACAAGCGTTCCCTCAGGAATCTCGCGGCCGACTACCTGGGACAGATCATCCAGGACAGCCAGGACGGCCACAACTCCAGCGAGGACGCAAACGCCTGCCTGCAGCTGGCGATGTGGAAGGTTCGACAGCGCGCCCAGATCCAGCCACGCCACCGGTCCGCCTCTCCCGCCGCCCTGGCCTGTCCTGAGCCCCAGGACTCTTCCCAAACTGACATCGATCCCGAGAGCTAGCCCTGTCCACCTCGCCGCAAAGCGAAAGAAACTGGAGCAGCCGGCGGCAGGAGAGGGCCAAAAGCCAAGACTAACCCCGACCCCGGACTCCCAGTCCCCCGGAGTCCCTGCCGCGGGCCGTCATCCCTGTCCCCATCCCTCTGCCCCTCCCAGACCTCTGTCCTTCCACCAATGGGCTCCCCGAGGCCCCAGCCGCCACTCCCAGTCCCCGGAGACCCTGCCGCCGCCCCTGGCGCCTATGCCCATCCCTCTGCCCCTCCCAGACCTCTGGCCTTCCACCACTAGCCTCCCCCAGCCCACCTGGACTTCCCCGGCCTCTGACAACAAGGCCAGCCCCCAGGCCCACCAGCCTCCTGATCGTCTTCGTTCTTGGGCCTCTTCCCCTTCTGTGGGGCTGTCTGAACCTCCCCTCCCCCACCCGATTTTTCCCCCGCCCCCGGGGCAGGCGCAGAATAAATGTCTGTATGAAGTTAAAAATTAAAAATAAAAAAAAAGCTAAAAACCACTGAAAGTCCTTTGCTTTTGAATGTGCGCTTACCTGGTTTTCTCTAGAGGCACCACTGTGAGGTGGCTCAAGCCCTTAGGCTCTGGACTTAGACATCTGGGTTCCCATTCCAATTCCACCACTTACTAGCTTTGTCATATTGGACGCATAACTTTTTTGCGCTTCTACTTCTTGATCTTTCAAGTGTCATCAGAAGATAATTAGACACCCACACAATAGCAATGGGAGATTTTAACACCCCACCGTCAACATGAAACAGATCAACGAGACAGAAAGTTGAAAAGGATATCCAGGAACTGAACTTAGCTCTGCACCAAGCAGACCGAATAGACATCTACATTAACTCTCCACCCCAAATCAACAGAATATACATTCTTCTCAGCACCACATCACACTTATTCCAAAACTGACCACATAGTTGGAAGGAAAGCACTCCTCCGCAAATGCAAAAGAACAGAAATTACAACCAACTGTCTCTCAGACCACAGGGCAGTCAAACTGGACCTCAGGATGAAGAAACTCACTCAAAACCGCTCAACTACACGGAAACGGTGCAATCTGCTCCTGAGTGACTACTGGGTACATAGCGAAATGAAGACAGAATAAAGATGTTCTTTGAAACCAATGAGAACAAAGACACAACATACCAGAATCTCTGGGATACATTGAAAGCAGTGTGTAGAGGGAAACGTAGCATTAAATGCCCACAAGAGAAAGCAGGAAAGATCTAAAATGGACACCCTCACGTCCCAATTCAAAGAACCAGGGAAGCAAGAGCAAACACAATGCCTGAATCAGTCAGTCAACTTCCAACAGGGCTCCAAGAGAGATTGAACCACCATGCCTCTTTAAATCCACGTTTCTATTTGGAATCTTCAATGAGAGATGAGACACTAAGCAGCTAGTTTTGGTGGAATGGCTGATTTTGTCAATGTTTTCGGTGTGTGAGTGTGTGTGTGTGTGTATGTATAGATAACTAAATTAAACTGATAATCTGGATGCTTACATTTCCATTCATTTAATTTGTGTATGTGAGCCCACGCACACGTATATACACACACACTAACACTTCCAGAACACTGACTTAGTGAAGAACTGGATTTCCAGTGTGTCAGACAAATTTCAGAAAGCGCTGAAGAAGGGCATTTCTGATGGATTTCACCGTTCCTGGAATTTTATTTTCCTTTATAACTTAGAGTTCTTCTCTGGAGATTTAATAGATAAAAGTCTTTTGCAGTGTACGTTATTTCATTGTATTTTTATAATTTATTTAAATTGTCATTTTAAATTGACAAATAAAAATGATAGATATTTATGGTGTACAACATGATGTTTCATATATGTATACATTGTGGAATGACACAAAAATCAAGCTAATTAACACATTCGTTTCCTCACATACTGATTTTATGGTGATGAGAACATGTTTCAAATCTACTCTGATAGCACATTTCAAGTATACAGTACATAGTTACCCACTGTGGTTGCCGTGCTGTTCAACATATCTCTAGAACTATTCGTATCTGAAATTTTGTATCATTAGACTAACATCTCCCAATCCCTCCCCGGCCCCTGCCTCGGGTAAGCAGCGTTCTGCTCTGTACGACTCTGAGTTCCACTTTTTTACATTGCACATAGAAGTGAGATCGTGCAGTATTTGTATTTCTGTGTTTGCTTTTTAAAACTTTATGATGTATTGATGTATTTTTTCAGACAGTGTCGGAGTCTGTCACCAAGGCTGGAGTACAGTGACACAAACACGGCTCACCACGGCCTCCACCTCCCGGGGTCAAGAGATCCTCCCACTTCAGCCTCCTGAGTAGCTAGGACTACAGGCGTCCAACACCACACCTGGCTAATTTTTGTATTTTTTGTAGAGATGGTTGATCTCCAACTCCTGGGCTCAACTCTTCCTCCTCCCTTCTCCTCCCAAAGTCCTGGGATTACAGGCCTGAGCCACTGTGTCTGGCCTTTGCTTTATTTCACACAGTAGAACATCCTCTAGGCTCATTCATGTTGCTAATGATAAGATTTCTTTCTTTTTCAAGGCTGAATAGGATTCTATTGGATATATGTACCTATATAGATAGATAGATAGATAGATAGACATTTATTATTATTGTTTTGGGGGGGATATGGTTTCGCTCGTGTTCCCCAGGCTGGAGTGCAGTGGCATGATTTCGGCTCACTACAACCTCTGCCTCCCAGGCTGAAGTGATTCTCCTGCCTCAGCTGAGATTAAAGGCATGTCCCATCATGTGCGGCCAATTTTGTGTTTCTAGGAGAGATGGGTTTTCACCATGTTGGCCAGGCTGGTCTCGAACTCCAACAATTCTACTTCAACTATTTATTGGATACAAATATTTATGTGTGAGAAACAAGATTTTCAAGAGTGAAAGATTTAAAAACGACTTAATTGTACATCAGTAAGAGGCTGGCTAACTAAATCAGAGTACGTTCATCCTTACAGAAGAATACTATGCAGCTAGAACAAAACCAAATGGAGGAAACTCTTCCAAATGGTAACTTGGAATGATGTTCAAGACTTATTGTAAAATAAGTTTACAGTAAGGTGTAAGGTACCTTATGGCAAAATTCTCTCAGAAATGTGTGTGTGTGGATTTCAAGTCATCCCAGTCCTAGAACATTGTGCTCTTTAGAGATGCCATACCTGTCTTTCCCTTTGTAATATCAAAGCAGTAATATCTTCTCTGGAGGCTTGTTGGGTGAATTGAATGGAAGAAAGTTAAGGAGGTACCAGAACCATTGCTGTTTCCCCTCCGTAGCCCTGCCACCCACTAAAGAAAGTTGGATGAGATTACTTAATGATTTCCCATTAAGTTGTATTTCCAAATATCATGATTACCATTTGAATGTAGTTGGTATGGAGCTTCGTGAGTGTGTGCTTCGTTTATTATGCATCACGTTCAGCTCCTTGTTATTTGCCTCCTAGTTATCATAGTAAAACTCTACTCCTCTACTCCGAGGAGCCCCTACCATCCGTATCGTCACTTTCCGGCCCAGCACTCTTCATGCTCGTTCGTTTAAAGCATTCTACATTGGGCAAATGAATCTTGGAAGGCAAAAGCTACTGAATTTAGCGAGTTTGTGGAGGCGTTCCCACCGATCAGCCAGGTGGAGTTCCACACACCCGATGACTGCACAGCTCCTATAAGGCAGCAATATGCTGCAAACCCAGACGGCCACTCTTCTCACCCCTCGTCCCTTTGCTGTTCTGGATAATGAGGTCAATAGTCACCTAGGCAACTTGCAAAACTAACTGAAATGGAGAAAGGCCTTCCGGCTGGTGACTAGCCGAGGTCCACCTGGCCCCAATAAGCTGCTGAACAAGAAGGGCTGCCAGAAATTTCCCCCTAGGGAATTTGGTGGAGACGAAGACCTGCTCACTGGACAACGGTTCCTCCCAGGATACCCCCAAGCTGAAGAAGCGGGCTCTGAGCCACCCCCTTTCACCCTCCTTTTCCCCACCCTGGCCTGCTGAAGGTGCGCGTCAGGATGCGGACTACTGAGCCCTAAAGAAATAAGTCCTTCCACTTTGACCCCACGGAGGATTGCCTGTGCGGATCTTCAACGAGTCTACCAGTGTCTAGACACGGGAGCAGTTCTGTCTGGCACAGCAGCTCCCTCAAGGAAGACAAGAGTGAGGAGAAAGGAAACTCAAGTCTGACCATTCTGTCCTGGGAGACAAGAGGAGGATCTCATCTCTCATCTTTCCAAGCAAGGCAACGAGACTTTCTCTCATCTTTCCAAGCAAGGCAAGGAGACTTTTTCTCATGAGGAAACAAAAAGAAGTTGGAAGGAACGAAACCAGCCTGGAAGGTGAATTCCTAAGGATTGCCCATTGAAACTGACAAAATGGCCCTTGTTTGACGAGAGGAATGAGCAGAGCATTGATGTGGTCAAAAAGGACTCGAGTGAGACTTTCCCAGCATGTTTCTACCAAAGCTTTGTCTAAGTTTCGCAAAACACTCTCCTAATAAGCAGATGTTTGGCTCTTCAGAAAGTCAACATGCAAAATGCCTTGAGCGTCCCATAACACTGATGCCATGATGTTGCCTTTGGTCTGCCCTCCTTTTCCTTTGACTGGACCACTGCCATCTCTTGGTAGCCATCGCTTTGATGACGCTTTGTCTTCAGGATCATATTGGCAAAGCCATGTTCCAAATTCCGGTTACAATTTGTCAAACAGGTGCCCCAGGATCGTGATCCCTCCTGTTGAAAATTTCCACTGATAGCTCTCGTCGTCACTGCAGCTGATCTGGGCACAATGGTTTTCACAGCCACTGCAGGATTCATCTTCCACATCTTCTCATCTCTTCTTGAAACAAGCCATACCTCCGTAAAGAGTTGATTTCTTTGGGCTAGTGTCCTTAGAAGCTTTTCTTCAAACATCAATGATTTCTTCATTCTTCCACCCAAGCTTCACCGTCAATTGGATGTTTGCTCTTGCTGCAATTTTAGCGGAATTCAAGTTGCACTGATAGGAGGCCTTTTCAGTGGATGTCTCATCCTTCTTAGTGCCTCCAATGAGATCCAGTTCAGAAAGGTTGTAAGAAGTTAGTACATGTTTATTTTAGTGAAAACGAATTGAAATCCATGCATAGATTTCTCACCATGTACATTTTCTATGAACTTTCGGAAGACCCCCTGTACTGAATATTGCCCAAATCCTGGGAGAGAAGTGGATGCGGTCCACTTCCTGTCTTCAGTTTGCCCACAGTGGAGGAGTGCACAGAGCAGGGAAAGGCAGCCCCAGAGAGAGGCATGCCCTCCAGCATGCGGCAGACTGCTGGCCCAGTCCTGGCTCCATGGGTTGCTGTGTGGGCCCAGCAAGCTGACCAACCTCCCTGAACCTTAATTTAATCCTAGGTAGCCCAATTCCACTCGCTATTATAGGACTGCTGTGCAGGGACAGTCAATTAACTTAAGAAAAGGAACCTAGCTCCAAGGTTGGCAACCGGGAATTCCAGTTGATTCCATGGGCGGACCCCCTGAGGAATTCCCAAGCTGAAGTCTCGTGGAAGATGAGGTTCAGTGTGACTAGACTGAAGCACCAATCCAATGAAGGGGAAGTCCCACCCACTCTGCCCTGTGCCTGTATAAAGGTGAGGCGGGGCGGCCGCGCCACTCATTGAAGCCGCCAGTTGGGAGAGGAGCAGAGCCAGGCCGGTGCTCCCGAAGGCAGCAAGATGTTGCGAGCCACAGCTCCCTGCTGGTTCCCACCTGCATACCCAGAAGCTAAGAAGGTGGCCGAGGAGGCGGCCCACGAGGCAAGCCGCCATTTGGGAGAGGAGCAGAGCCAGGTCGGTGTTCCCGAAGGCAGCAAGATGTTGCGAGCCACAGCTCCCTGCTGGTTCCCACCTGCATGCCCAGAAGCCAAGAAGGTGGCCGAGGAGGCGGCCCTCGAGGCAAGCCGCCAGTTGGGAGAGGAGCAGAGCCAGGCCGGTGCTCCCGAAGGCAGCAAGATGTTGCGAGCCACAGCTCCCTGCTGGTTCCCACCTGCATACCCAGAAGCTAAGAAGGTGGCCGAGGAGGCGCCCCACGAGGCAAGCCGCCATTTGGGAGTGGAGCAGAGCCAGGTCGGTGTTCCCGAAGGCAGCAAGATGTTGCGAGCCACAGCTCCCTGCTGGTTCCCTCCTGCATACCCAGAAGCCAAGAAGGTGGCCGAGGAGGCGGCCCTCGAGGCTCCAGAATTCCCACTGCCCTCTCATCAGCCTGCCCAGAGCTTCGGGCTCTGCGTGCCCCAGATGCACAACCAGGCCTCAGCACTCGTGGACATCCGGGCGGAGCCCCAGAATAGGGGTCCGGCGGTGCCCCCAGCGTGGCCCAAGATGGCGACGGAGGCGTGGTACTTCCCCGCGCAGAGGGGGTCGGCCTGCTGCTTGCCAGCCGCCCCAAGGCTGACAGAGAGGCCCTGTGGAGTCCGCATCTCAGCCCCCAGGGAGAGGAAGAGGATCGCCCACTTTCCCAGCCCCTGCTTGGTCGCAGGTCGCACCGATGCCAAGAGAACCCGGGTGGCCGGCAGCAGCCAACGCTCCAATGGCTCCAGGGTCGGCACACAGCCACGGAAGACTGGTCGCAACAGACGGGGGAGGGCATGCAAGACCTCCACCACACTCAGCTCTAAGCGAATCGTCCGTCGTCCATCCTTACCGACTTGGAAGAAACCCATTATCCTCCGAAGGTCTCGCTGCCAAGTCCCCACCGTCATCCGCCGAGGCTATCTCCAACTGTTCACCAAAGAGTGTCTCAAGTTCTGCGCCTCCCAGCAGGAGGCCGAGGAGAAGGCGCTGAACGAGGAGAAGGTGGCCTACGACTGCAGCCCCAACAAGAACATGTACCTGAATGTGGTCCTGAACACCCTCAAGAGACTGAAGGGCCTGACCCCCAGCTCCATGCCGGGCCTAAGCAGGGCCGCCCTGTACAGCCGCCTCCAGGAGTTCCTGCTCACCCAGGACCAGCTCAAGGAGAACGGCTACCCCTTCCCGCACCCCGAGCGGCCCGGAGGCGCCGTCCTCTTCACTGGCCAGGGGAAGGGGCCCGGCGACTCCTCCTGCAGGGTCTGCTGCCGTTGTGGCACCGACTACCTGGTGTCCTCCTCGGGCCGCTGTCTACGCGACCAGTTGTGTTATTATCACTGGGGGCGGGTCCGCTCCAGCCAAGTGGCTGGAGGCCGGGTTAGCCAGTACACCTGCTGTGCAGCTGCTCCTGGCTCAGTGGGCTGCCAGGTGGCGAAGCAGCACGTGCGGGACGGCCGCAAGGAGAGCCTCCATGGCTTCGTGAAGACCTTCAAGAAAGAGTTTTCCACAGACGCTTATCCAGGAATCTACGCCATGGACTGTGAGATGTGCTACACCACGCATGGCCTGGAGCTGACCCGCGTCACCGTGGTGGACGCCGACATGCAAGTGGTGTACGACACCTTCGTCAAGCCCGACAACGAGATCGTGGACTACAACACCAGGTTTTCCGGAGTGACCGAGGCCGACGTCGCCAAGACGAGCGTCACGTTGCCCGAAGTCCAAGCCATCCTGCTGAGCTTTTTCAGCGCCCAAACCATCCTCATCGGGCACAGCCTGGAGAGCGATCTGCTGGCCCTCAAGCTGATCCACAGCACCGTGGTGGACACGGCCGTGCTCTTCCCGCACTACCTGGGTTTCCCCTACAAGCGTTCCCTCAGGAATCTCGCGGCCGACTACCTGGGACAGATCATCCAGGACAGCCAGGACGGCCACAACTCCAGCGAGGACGCAAACGCCTGCCTGCAGCTGGCGATGTGGAAGGTTCGACAGCGCGCCCAGATCCAGCCACGCCACCGGTCCGCCTCTCCCGCCGCCCTGGCCTGTCCTGAGCCCCAGGCCTCTTCCCAAACTGCCATCGATCCCGAGAGCTAGCCCTGTCCACCTCGCCGCAAAGCGAAAGAAACTGGAGCAGCCGGCGGCAGGAGAGGGCCAAAAGCCAAGACTAACCCCGACCCCGGACTCCCAGTCCCCCGGAGTCCCTGCCGCGGGCCGTCATCCCTGTCCCCATCCCTCTGCCCCTCCCAGACATCTGTCCTTCCACCAATGGGCTCCCCGAGGCCCCAGCCGCCACTCCCAGTCCCCGGAGACCCTGCCGCCGCCCCTGGCGCCTATGCCCATCCCTCTGCCCCTCCCAGACCTCTGGCCTTCCACCACTAGCCTCCCCCAGCCCACCTGGACTTCCCCGGCCTCTGACAACAAGGCCAGCCCCCAGGCCCACCAGCCTCCTGATCGTCTTCGTTCTTGGGCCTCTTCCCCTTCTGTGGGGCTGTCTGAACCTCCCCTCCCCCACCCGATTTTTCCCCCGCCCCCGGGGCAGGCGCAGAATAAATGTCTGTATGAAGTTAAAAATTAAAAATAAAAAAAAAGCTAAAAACCACTGAAAGTCCTTTGCTTTTGAATGTGCGCTTACCTGGTTTTCTCTAGAGGCACCACTGTGAGGTGGCTCAAGCCCTTAGGCTCTGGAGTTAGACATCTGGGTTCCCATTCCAATTCCACCACTTACTAGCTTTGTCATATTGGACGCATAACTTTTTTGCGCTTCTACTTCTTGATCTTTCAAGTGTCATCAGAAGATAATTAGACACCCACACAATAGCAATGGGAGATTTTAACACCCCACCGTCAACATGAAACAGATCAACGAGACAGAAAGTTGAAAAGGATATCCAGGAACTGAACTTAGCTCTGCACCAAGCAGACCGAATAGACATCTACATTAACTCTCCACCCCAAATCAACAGAATATACATTCTTCTCAGCACCACATCACACTTATTCCAAAACTGACCACATAGTTGGAAGGAAAGCACTCCTCCGCAAATGCAAAAGAACAGAAATTACAACCAACTGTCTCTCAGACCACAGGGCAGTCAAACTGGACCTCAGGATGAAGAAACTCACTCAAAACCGCTCAACTACACGGAAACGGAGCAATCTGCTCCTGAGTGACTACTGGGTACATAGCGAAATGAAGACAGAATAAAGATGTTCTTTGAAACCAATGAGAACAAAGACACAACATACCAGAATCTCTGGGATACATTGAAAGCAGTGTGTAGAGGGAAACGTAGCATTAAATGCCCACAAGAGAAAGCAGGAAAGATCTAAAATGGACACCCTCACGTCCCAATTCAAAGAACCAGGGAAGCAAGAGCAAACACAATGCCTGAATCAGTCAGTCAACTTCCAACAGGGCTCCAAGAGAGATTGAACCACCATGCCTCTTTAAATCCACGTTTCTATTTGGAATCTTCAATGAGAGATGAGACACTAAGCAGCTAGTTTTGGTGGAATGGCTGATTTTGTCAATGTTTTCGGTGTGTGAGTGTGTGTGTGTGTGTATGTATAGATAACTAAATTAAACTGATAATCTGGATGCTTACATTTCCATTCATTTAATTTGTGTATGTGAGCCCACGCACACGTATATACACACACACTAACACTTCCAGAACACTGACTTAGTGAAGAACTGGATTTCCAGTGTGTCAGACAAATTTCAGAAAGCGCTGAAGAAGGGCATTTCTGATGGATTTCACCGTTCCTGGAATTTTATTTTCCTTTATAACTTAGAGTTCTTCTCTGGAGATTTAATAGATAAAAGTCTTTTGCAGTGTACGTTATTTCATTGTATTTTTATAATTTATTTAAATTGTCATTTTAAATTGACAAATAAAAATGATAGATATTTATGGTGTACAACATGATGTTTCATATATGTATACATTGTGGAATGACACAAAAATCAAGCTAATTAACACATTCGTTTCCTCACATACTGATTTTATGGTGATGAGAACATGTTTCAAATCTACTCTGATAGCACATTTCAAGTATACAGTACATAGTTACCCACTGTGGTTGCCGTGCTGTTCAACATATCTCTAGAACTATTCGTATCTGAAATTTTGTATCATTAGACTAACATCTCCCAATCCCTCCCCGGCCCCTGCCTCGGGTAAGCAGCGTTCTGCTCTCTACGACTCTGAGTTCCACTTTTTTACATTGCACATAGAAGTGAGATCGTGCAGTATTTGTATTTCTGTGTTTGCTTTTTAAAACTTTATGATGTATTGATGTATTTTTTCAGACAGTGTCGGAGTCTGTCACCAAGGCTGGAGTACAGTGACACAAACACGGCTCACCACGGCCTCCACCTCCCGGGGTCAAGAGATCCTCCCACTTCAGCCTCCTGAGTAGCTAGGACTACAGGCGTCCAACACCACACCTGGCTAATTTTTGTATTTTTTGTAGAGATGGTTGATCTCCAACTCCTGGGCTCAACTCTTCCTCCTCCCTTCTCCTCCCAAAGTCCTGGGATTACAGGCCTGAGCCACTGTGTCTGGCCTTTGCTTTATTTCACACAGTAGAACATCCTCTAGGCTCATTCATGTTGCTAATGATAAGATTTCTTTCTTTTTCAAGGCTGAATAGGATTCTATTGGATATATGTACCTATATAGATAGATAGATAGATAGATAGACATTTATTATTATTGTTTTGGGGGGGATATGGTTTCGCTCGTGTTCCCCAGGCTGGAGTGCAGTGGCATGATTTCGGCTCACTACAACCTCTGCCTCCCAGGCTGAAGTGATTCTCCTGCCTCAGCTGAGATTAAAGGCATGTCCCATCATGTGCGGCCAATTTTGTGTTTCTAGGAGAGATGGGTTTTCACCATGTTGGCCAGGCTGGTCTCGAACTCCAACAATTCTACTTCAACTATTTATTGGATACAAATATTTATGTGTGAGAAACAAGATTTTCAAGAGTGAAAGATTTAAAAACGACTTAATTGTACATCAGTAAGAGGCTGGCTAACTAAATCAGAGTACGTTCATCCTTACAGAAGAATACTATGCAGCTAGAACAAAACCAAATGGAGGAAACTCTTCCAAATGGTAACTTGGAATGATGTTCAAGACTTATTGTAAAATAAGTTTACAGTAAGGTGTAAGGTACCTTATGGCAAAATTCTCTCAGAAATGTGTGTGTGTGGATTTCAA
The DNA here is from genome assembly GCF_028885625.2 of Pongo pygmaeus. Classification (NCBI taxonomy): domain Eukaryota; kingdom Metazoa; phylum Chordata; class Mammalia; order Primates; family Hominidae; genus Pongo; species Pongo pygmaeus. The sequence continues at coordinate 56,228,191 of NC_072380.2, forward strand.
GTCATCCCAGTCCTAGAACATTGTGCTCTTTAGAGATGCCATACCTGTCTTTCCCTTTGTAATATCAAAGCAGTAATATCTTCTCTGGAGGCTTGTTGGGTGAATTGAATGGAAGAAAGTTAAGGAGGTACCAGAACCATTGCTGTTTCCCCTCCGTAGCCCTGCCACCCACTAAAGAAAGTTGGATGAGATTACTTAATGATTTCCCATTAAGTTGTATTTCCAAATATCATGATTACCATTTGAATGTAGTTGGTATGGAGCTTCGTGAGTGTGTGCTTCGTTTATTATGCATCACGTTCAGCTCCTTGTTATTTGCCTCCTAGTTATCATAGTAAAACTCTACTCCTCTACTCCGAGGAGCCCCTACCATCCGTATCGTCACTTTCCGGCCCAGCACTCTTCATGCTCGTTCGTTTAAAGCATTCTACATTGGACAAATGAATCTTGGAAGGCAAAAGCTACTGAATTTAGCGAGTTTGTGGAGGCGTTCCCACCGATCAGCCAGGTGGAGTTCCACACACCCGATGACTGCACAGCTCCTATAAGGCAGCAATATGCTGCAAACCCAGACGGCCACTCTTCTCACCCCTCGTCCCTTTGCTGTTCTGGATAATGAGGTCAATAGTCACCTAGGCAACTTGCAAAACTAACTGAAATGGAGAAAGGCCTTCCGGCTGGTGACTAGCCGAGGTCCACCTGGCCCCAATAAGCTGCTGAACAAGAAGGGCTGCCAGAAATTTCCCCCTAGGGAATTTGGTGGAGACGAAGACCTGCTCACTGGACAACGGTTCCTCCCAGGATACCCCCAAGCTGAAGAAGCGGGCTCTGAGCCACCCCCTTTCACCCTCCTTTTCCCCACCCTGGCCTGCTGAAGGTGCGCGTCAGGATGCGGACTACTGAGCCCTAAAGAAATAAGTCCTTCCACTTTGACCCCACGGAGGATTGCCTGTGCGGATCTTCAACGAGTCTACCAGTGTCTAGACACGGGAGCAGTTCTGTCTGGCACAGCAGCTCCCTCAAGGAAGACAAGAGTGAGGAGAAAGGAAACTCAAGTCTGACCATTCTGTCTTGGGACAAGAGGAGGATCTCATCTCTCATCTTTCCAAGCAAGGCAACGAGACTTTCTCTCATCTTTCCAAGCAAGGCAAGGAGACTTTTTCTCATGAGGAAACAAAAAGAAGTTGGAAGGAACGAAACCAGCCTGGAAGGTGAATTCCTAAGGATTGCCCATTGAAACTGACAAAATGGCCCTTGTTTGACGAGAGGAATGAGCAGAGCATTGATGTGGTCAAAAAGGACTCGAGTGAGACTTTCCCAGCATGTTTCTACCAAAGCTTTGTCTAAGTTTCGCAAAACACTCTCCTAATAAGCAGATGTTTGGCTCTTCAGAAAGTCAACATGCAAAATGCCTTGAGCGTCCCATAACACTGATGCCATGATGTTGCCTTTGGTCTGCCCTCCTTTTCCTTTGACTGGACCACTGCCATCTCTTGGTAGCCATCGCTTTGATGACGCTTTGTCTTCAGGATCATATTGGCAAAGCCATGTTCCAAATTCCGGTTACAATTTGTCAAACAGGTGCCCCAGGATCGTGATCCCTCCTGTTGAAAATTTCCACTGATAGCTCTCGTCGTCACTGCAGCTGATCTGGGCACAATGGTTTTCACAGCCACTGCAGGATTCATCTTCCACATCTTCTCATCTCTTCTTGAAACAAGCCATACCTCCGTAAAGAGTTGATTTCTTTGGGCTAGTGTCCTTAGAAGCTTTTCTTCAAACATCAATGATTTCTTCATTCTTCCACCCAAGCTTCACCGTCAATTGGATGTTTGCTCTTGCTGCAATTTTAGCGGAATTCAAGTTGCACTGATAGGAGGCCTTTTCAGTGGATGTCTCATCCTTCTTAGTGCCTCCAATGAGATCCAGTTCAGAAAGGTTGTAAGAAGTTAGTACATGTTTATTTTAGTGAAAACGAATTGAAATCCATGCATAGATTTCTCACCATGTACATTTTCTATGAACTTTCGGAAGACCCCCTGTACTGAATATTGCCCAAATCCTGGGAGAGAAGTGGATGCGGTCCACTTCCTGTCTTCAGTTTGCCCACAGTGGAGGAGTGCACAGAGCAGGGAAAGGCAGCCCCAGAGAGAGGCATGCCCTCCAGCATGCGGCAGACTGCTGGCCCAGTCCTGGCTCCATGGGTTGCTGTGTGGGCCCAGCAAGCTGACCAACCTCCCTGAACCTTAATTTAATCCTAGGTAGCCCAATTCCACTCGCTATTATAGGACTGCTGTGCAGGGACAGTCAATTAACTTAAGAAAAGGAACCTAGCTCCAAGGTTGGCAACCGGGAATTCCAGTTGATTCCATGGGCGGACCCCCTGAGGAATTCCCAAGCTGAAGTCTCGTGGAAGATGAGGTTCAGTGTGACTAGACTGAAGCACCAATCCAATGAAGGGGAAGTCCCACCCACTCTGCCCTGTGCCTGTATAAAGGTGAGGCGGGGCGGCCGCGCCACTCATTGAAGCCGCCAGTTGGGAGAGGAGCAGAGCCAGGCCGGTGCTCCCGAAGGCAGCAAGATGTTGCGAGCCACAGCTCCCTGCTGGTTCCCACCTGCATACCCAGAAGCTAAGAAGGTGGCCGAGGAGGCGGCCCACGAGGCAAGCCGCCATTTGGGAGAGGAGCAGAGCCAGGTCGGTGTTCCCGAAGGCAGCAAGATGTTGCGAGCCACAGCTCCCTGCTGGTTCCCACCTGCATGCCCAGAAGCCAAGAAGGTGGCCGAGGAGGCGGCCCTCGAGGCAAGCCGCCAGTTGGGAGAGGAGCAGAGCCAGGCCGGTGCTCCCGAAGGCAGCAAGATGTTGCGAGCCACAGCTCCCTGCTGGTTCCCACCTGCATACCCAGAAGCTAAGAAGGTGGCCGAGGAGGCGCCCCACGAGGCAAGCCGCCATTTGGGAGTGGAGCAGAGCCAGGTCGGTGTTCCCGAAGGCAGCAAGATGTTGCGAGCCACAGCTCCCTGCTGGTTCCCTCCTGCATACCCAGAAGCCAAGAAGGTGGCCGAGGAGGCGGCCCTCGAGGCTCCAGAATTCCCACTGCCCTCTCATCAGCCTGCCCAGAGCTTCGGGCTCTGCGTGCCCCAGATGCACAACCAGGCCTCAGCACTCGTGGACATCCGGGCGGAGCCCCAGAATAGGGGTCCGGCGGTGCCCCCAGCGTGGCCCAAGATGGCGACGGAGGCGTGGTACTTCCCCGCGCAGAGGGGGTCGGCCTGCTGCTTGCCAGCCGCCCCAAGGCTGACAGAGAGGCCCTGTGGAGTCCGCATCTCAGCCCCCAGGGAGAGGAAGAGGATCGCCCACTTTCCCAGCCCCTGCTTGGTCGCAGGTCGCACCGATGCCAAGAGAACCCGGGTGGCCAGCAGCAGCCAACGCTCCAATGGCTCCAGGGTCGGCACACAGCCACGGAAGACTGGTCGCAACAGACGGGGGAGGGCATGCAAGACCTCCACCACACTCAGCTCTAAGCGAATCGTCCGTCGTCCATCCTTACCGACTTGGAAGAAACCCATTATCCTCCGAAGGTCTCGCTGCCAAGTCCCCACCGTCATCCGCCGAGGCTATCTCCAACTGTTCACCAAAGAGTGTCTCAAGTTCTGCGCCTCCCAGCAGGAGGCCGAGGAGAAGGCGCTGAACGAGGAGAAGGTGGCCTACGACTGCAGCCCCAACAAGAACATGTACCTGAATGTGGTCCTGAACACCCTCAAGAGACTGAAGGGCCTGACCCCCAGCTCCATGCCGGGCCTCAGCAGGGCCGCCCTGTACAGCCGCCTCCAGGAGTTCCTGCTCACCCAGGACCAGCTCAAGGAGAACGGCTACCCCTTCCCGCACCCCGAGCGGCCCGGAGGCGCCGTCCTCTTCACTGGCCAGGGGAAGGGGCCCGGCGACTCCTCCTGCAGGGTCTGCTGCCGTTGTGGCACCGACTACCTGGTGTCCTCCTCGGGCCGCTGTCTACGCGACCAGTTGTGTTATTATCACTGGGGGCGGGTCCGCTCCAGCCAAGTGGCTGGAGGCCGGGTTAGCCAGTACACCTGCTGTGCAGCTGCTCCTGGCTCAGTGGGCTGCCAGGTGGCGAAGCAGCACGTGCGGGACGGCCGCAAGGAGAGCCTCCATGGCTTCGTGAAGACCTTCAAGAAAGAGTTTTCCACAGACGCTTATCCAGGAATCTACGCCATGGACTGTGAGATGTGCTACACCACGCATGGCCTGGAGCTGACCCGCGTCACCGTGGTGGACGCCGACATGCAAGTGGTGTACGACACCTTCGTCAAGCCCGACAACGAGATCGTGGACTACAACACCAGGTTTTCCGGAGTGACCGAGGCCGACGTCGCCAAGACGAGCGTCACGTTGCCCGAAGTCCAAGCCATCCTGCTGAGCTTTTTCAGCGCCCAAACCATCCTCATCGGGCACAGCCTGGAGAGCGATCTGCTGGCCCTCAAGCTGATCCACAGCACCGTGGTGGACACGGCCGTGCTCTTCCCGCACTACCTGGGTTTCCCCTACAAGCGTTCCCTCAGGAATCTCGCGGCCGACTACCTGGGACAGATCATCCAGGACAGCCAGGACGGCCACAACTCCAGCGAGGACGCAAACGCCTGCCTGCAGCTGGCGATGTGGAAGGTTCGACAGCGCGCCCAGATCCAGCCACGCCACCGGTCCGCCTCTCCCGCCGCCCTGGCCTGTCCTGAGCCCCAGGCCTCTTCCCAAACTGACATCGATCCCGAGAGCTAGCCCTGTCCACCTCGCCGCAAAGCGAAAGAAACTGGAGCAGCCGGCGGCAGGAGAGGGCCAAAAGCCAAGACTAACCCCGACCCCGGACTCCCAGTCCCCCGGAGTCCCTGCCGCGGGCCGTCATCCCTGTCCCCATCCCTCTGCCCCTCCCAGACCTCTGTCCTTCCACCAATGGGCTCCCCGAGGCCCCAGCCGCCACTCCCAGTCCCCGGAGACCCTGCCGCCGCCCCTGGCGCCTATGCCCATCCCTCTGCCCCTCCCAGACCTCTGGCCTTCCACCACTAGCCTCCCCCAGCCCACCTGGACTTCCCCGGCCTCTGACAACAAGGCCAGCCCCCAGGCCCACCAGCCTCCTGATCGTCTTCGTTCTTGGGCCTCTTCCCCTTCTGTGGGGCTGTCTGAACCTCCCCTCCCCCACCCGATTTTTCCCCCGCCCCCGGGGCAGGCGCAGAATAAATGTCTGTATGAAGTTAAAAATTAAAAATAAAAAAAAAGCTAAAAACCACTGAAAGTCCTTTGCTTTTGAATGTGCGCTTACCTGGTTTTCTCTAGAGGCACCACTGTGAGGTGGCTCAAGCCCTTAGGCTCTGGAGTTAGACATCTGGTTTCCCATTCCAATTCCACCACTTACTAGCTTTGTCATATTGGACGCATAACTTTTTTGCGCTTCTACTTCTTGATCTTTCAAGTGTCATCAGAAGATAATTAGACACCCACACAATAGCAATGGGAGATTTTAACACCCCACCGTCAACATGAAACAGATCAACGAGACAGAAAGTTGAAAAGGATATCCAGGAACTGAACTTAGCTCTGCACCAAGCAGACCGAATAGACATCTACATTAACTCTCCACCCCAAATCAACAGAATATACATTCTTCTCAGCACCACATCACACTTATTCCAAAACTGACCACATAGTTGGAAGGAAAGCACTCCTCCGCAAATGCAAAAGAACAGAAATTACAACCAACTGTCTCTCAGACCACAGGGCAGTCAAACTGGACCTCAGGATGAAGAAACTCACTCAAAACCGCTCAACTACACGGAAACGGAGCAATCTGCTCCTGAGTGACTACTGGGTACATAGCGAAATGAAGACAGAATAAAGATGTTCTTTGAAACCAATGAGAACAAAGACACAACATACCAGAATCTCTGGGATACATTGAAAGCAGTGTGTAGAGGGAAACGTAGCATTAAATGCCCACAAGAGAAAGCAGGAAAGATCTAAAATGGACACCCTCACGTCCCAATTCAAAGAACCAGGGAAGCAAGAGCAAACACAATGCCTGAATCAGTCAGTCAACTTCCAACAGGGCTCCAAGAGAGATTGAACCACCATGCCTCTTTAAATCCACGTTTCTATTTGGAATCTTCAATGAGAGATGAGACACTAAGCAGCTAGTTTTGGTGGAATGGCTGATTTTGTCAATGTTTTCGGTGTGTGAGTGTGTGTGTGTGTGTATGTATAGATAACTAAATTAAACTGATAATCTGGATGCTTACATTTCCATTCATTTAATTTGTGTATGTGAGCCCACGCACACGTATATACACACACACTAACACTTCCAGAACACTGACTTAGTGAAGAACTGGATTTCCAGTGTGTCAGACAAATTTCAGAAAGCGCTGAAGAAGGGCATTTCTGATGGATTTCACCGTTCCTGGAATTTTATTTTCCTTTATAACTTAGAGTTCTTCTCTGGAGATTTAATAGATAAAAGTCTTTTGCAGTGTACGTTATTTCATTGTATTTTTATAATTTATTTAAATTGTCATTTTAAATTGACAAATAAAAATGATAGATATTTATGGTGTACAACATGATGTTTCATATATGTATACATTGTGGAATGACACAAAAATCAAGCTAATTAACACATTCGTTTCCTCACATACTGATTTTATGGTGATGAGAACATGTTTCAAATCTACTCTGATAGCACATTTCAAGTATACAGTACATAGTTACCCACTGTGGTTGCCGTGCTGTTCAACATATCTCTAGAACTATTCGTATCTGAAATTTTGTATCATTAGACTAACATCTCCCAATCCCTCCCCGGCCCCTGCCTCGGGTAAGCAGCGTTCTGCTCTCTACGACTCTGAGTTCCACTTTTTTACATTGCACATAGAAGTGAGATCGTGCAGTATTTGTATTTCTGTGTTTGCTTTTTAAAACTTTATGATGTATTGATGTATTTTTTCAGACAGTGTCGGAGTCTGTCACCAAGGCTGGAGTACAGTGACACAAACACGGCTCACCACGGCCTCCACCTCCCGGGGTCAAGAGATCCTCCCACTTCAGCCTCCTGAGTAGCTAGGACTACAGGCGTCCAACACCACACCTGGCTAATTTTTGTATTTTTTGTAGAGATGGTTGATCTCCAACTCCTGGGCTCAACTCTTCCTCCTCCCTTCTCCTCCCAAAGTCCTGGGATTACAGGCCTGAGCCACTGTGTCTGGCCTTTGCTTTATTTCACACAGTAGAACATCCTCTAGGCTCATTCATGTTGCTAATGATAAGATTTCTTTCTTTTTCAAGGCTGAATAGGATTCTATTGGATATATGTACCTATATAGATAGATAGATAGATAGATAGACATTTATTATTATTGTTTTGGGGGGGATATGGTTTCGCTCGTGTTCCCCAGGCTGGAGTGCAGTGGCATGATTTCGGCTCACTACAACCTCTGCCTCCCAGGCTGAAGTGATTCTCCTGCCTCAGCTGAGATTAAAGGCATGTCCCATCATGTGCGGCCAATTTTGTGTTTCTAGGAGAGATGGGTTTTCACCATGTTGGCCAGGCTGGTCTCGAACTCCAACAATTCTACTTCAACTATTTATTGGATACAAATATTTATGTGTGAGAAACAAGATTTTCAAGAGTGAAAGATTTAAAAACGACTTAATTGTACATCAGTAAGAGGCTGGCTAACTAAATCAGAGTACGTTCATCCTTACAGAAGAATACTATGCAGCTAGAACAAAACCAAATGGAGGAAACTCTTCCAAATGGTAACTTGGAATGATGTTCAAGACTTATTGTAAAATAAGTTTACAGTAAGGTGTAAGGTACCTTATGGCAAAATTCTCTCAGAAATGTGTGTGTGTGGATTTCAAGTCATCCCAGTCCTAGAACATTGTGCTCTTTAGAGATGCCATACCTGTCTTTCCCTTTGTAATATCAAAGCAGTAATATCTTCTCTGGAGGCTTGTTGGGTGAATTGAATGGAAGAAAGTTAAGGAGGTACCAGAACCATTGCTGTTTCCCCTCCGTAGCCCTGCCACCCACTAAAGAAAGTTGGATGAGATTACTTAATGATTTCCCATTAAGTTGTATTTCCAAATATCATGATTACCATTTGAATGTAGTTGGTATGGAGCTTCGTGAGTGTGTGCTTCGTTTATTATGCATCACGTTCAGCTCCTTGTTATTTGCCTCCTAGTTATCATAGTAAAATTCTACTCCTCTACTCCGAGGAGCCCCTACCATCCGTATCGTCACTTTCCGGCCCAGCACTCTTCATGCTCGTTCGTTTAAAGCATTCTACATTGGACAAATGAATCTTGGAAGGCAAAAGCTACTGAATTTAGCGAGTTTGTGGAGGCGTTCCCACCGATCAGCCAGGTGGAGTTCCACACACCCGATGACTGCACAGCTCCTATAAGGCAGCAATATGCTGCAAACCCAGACGGCCACTCTTCTCACCCCTCGTCCCTTTGCTGTTCTGGATAATGAGGTCAATAGTCACCTAGGCAACTTGCAAAACTAACTGAAATGGAGAAAGGCCTTCCGGCTGGTGACTAGCCGAGGTCCACCTGGCCCCAATAAGCTGCTGAACAAGAAGGGCTGCCAGAAATTTCCCCCTAGGGAATTTGGTGGAGACGAAGACCTGCTCACTGGACAACGGTTCCTCCCAGGATACCCCCAAGCTGAAGAAGCGGGCTCTGAGCCACCCCCTTTCACCCTCCTTTTCCCCACCCTGGCCTGCTGAAGGTGCGCGTCAGGATGCGGACTACTGAGCCCTAAAGAAATAAGTCCTTCCACTTTGACCCCACGGAGGATTGCCTGTGCGGATCTTCAACGAGTCTACCAGTGTCTAGACACGGGAGCAGTTCTGTGTGGCACAGCAGCTCCCTCAAGGAAGACAAGAGTGAGGAGAAAGGAAACTCAAGTCTGACCATTCTGTCCTGGGAGACAAGAGGAGGATCTCATCTCTCATCTTTCCAAGCAAGGCAACGAGACTTTCTCTCATCTTTCCAAGCAAGGCAAGGAGACTTTTTCTCATGAGGAAACAAAAAGAAGTTGGAAGGAACGAAACCAGCCTGGAAGGTGAATTCCTAAGGATTGCCCATTGAAACTGACAAAATGGCCCTTGTTTGACGAGAGGAATGAGCAGAGCATTGATGTGGTCAAAAAGGACTCGAGTGAGACTTTCCCAGCATGTTTCTACCAAAGCTTTGTCTAAGTTTCGCAAAACACTCTCCTAATAAGCAGATGTTTGGCTCTTCAGAAAGTCAACATGCAAAATGCCTTGAGCGTCCCATAACACTGATGCCATGATGTTGCCTTTGGTCTGCCCTCCTTTTCCTTTGACTGGACCACTGCCATCTCTTGGTAGCCATCGCTTTGATGACGCTTTGTCTTCAGGATCATATTGGCAAAGCCATGTTCCAAATTCCGGTTACAATTTGTCAAACAGGTGCCCCAGGATCGTGATCCCTCCTGTTGAAAATTTCCACTGATAGCTCTCGTCGTCACTGCAGCTGATCTGGGCACAATGGTTTTCACAGCCACTGCAGGATTCATCTTCCACATCTTCTCATCTCTTCTTGAAACAAGCCATACCTCCGTAAAGAGTTGATTTCTTTGGGCTAGTGTCCTTAGAAGCTTTTCTTCAAACATCAATGATTTCTTCATTCTTCCACCCAAGCTTCACCGTCAATTGGATGTTTGCTCTTGCTGCAATTTTAGCGGAATTCAAGTTGCACTGATAGGAGGCCTTTTCAGTGGATGTCTCATCCTTCTTAGTGCCTCCAATGAGATCCAGTTCAGAAAGGTTGTAAGAAGTTAGTACATGTTTATTTTAGTGAAAACGAATTGAAATCCATGCATAGATTTCTCACCATGTACATTTTCTATGAACTTTCGGAAGACCCCCTGTACTGAATATTGCCCAAATCCTGGGAGAGAAGTGGATGCGGTCCACTTCCTGTCTTCAGTTTGCCCACAGTGGAGGAGTGCACAGAGCAGGGAAAGGCAGCCCCAGAGAGAGGCATGCCCTCCAGCATGCGGCAGACTGCTGGCCCAGTCCTGGCTCCATGGGTTGCTGTGTGGGCCCAGCAAGCTGACCAACCTCCCTGAACCTTAATTTAATCCTAGGTAGCCCAATTCCACTCGCTATTATAGGACTGCTGTGCAGGGACAGTCAATTAACTTAAGAAAAGGAACCTAGCTCCAAGGTTGGCAACCGGGAATTCCAGTTGATTCCATGGGCGGACCCCCTGAGGAATTCCCAAGCTGAAGTCTCGTGGAAGATGAGGTTCAGTGTGACTAGACTGAAGCACCAATCCAATGAAGGGGAAGTCCCACCCACTCTGCCCTGTGCCTGTATAAAGGTGAGGCGGGGCGGCCGCGCCACTCATTGAAGCCGCCAGTTGGGAGAGGAGCAGAGCCAGGCCGGTGCTCCCGAAGGCAGCAAGATGTTGCGAGCCACAGCTCCCTGCTGGTTCCCACCTGCATACCCAGAAGCTAAGAAGGTGGCCGAGGAGGCGGCCCACGAGGCAAGCCGCCATTTGGGAGAGGAGCAGAGCCAGGTCGGTGTTCCCGAAGGCAGCAAGATGTTGCGAGCCACAGCTCCCTGCTGGTTCCCACCTGCATGCCCAGAAGCCAAGAAGGTGGCCGAGGAGGCGGCCCTCGAGGCAAGCCGCCAGTTGGGAGAGGAGCAGAGCCAGGCCGGTGCTCCCGAAGGCAGCAAGATGTTGCGAGCCACAGCTCCCTGCTGGTTCCCACCTGCATACCCAGAAGCTAAGAAGGTGGCCGAGGAGGCGCCCCACGAGGCAAGCCGCCATTTGGGAGTGGAGCAGAGCCAGGTCGGTGTTCCCGAAGGCAGCAAGATGTTGCGAGCCACAGCTCCCTGCTGGTTCCCTCCTGCATACCCAGAAGCCAAGAAGGTGGCCGAGGAGGCGGCCCTCGAGGCTCCAGAATTCCCACTGCCCTCTCATCAGCCTGCCCAGAGCTTCGGGCTCTGCGTGCCCCAGATGCACAACCAGGCCTCAGCACTCGTGGACATCCGGGCGGAGCCCCAGAATAGGGGTCCGGCGGTGCCCCCAGCGTGGCCCAAGATGGCGACGGAGGCGTGGTACTTCCCCGCGCAGAGGGGGTCGGCCTGCTGCTTGCCAGCCGCCCCAAGGCTGACAGAGAGGCCCTGTGGAGTCCGCATCTCAGCCCCCAGGGAGAGGAAGAGGATCGCCCACTTTCCCAGCCCCTGCTTGGTCGCAGGTCGCACCGATGCCAAGAGAACCCGGGTGGCCGGCAGCAGCCAACGCTCCAATGGCTCCAGGGTCGGCACACAGCCACGGAAGACTGGTCGCAACAGACGGGGGAGGGCATGCAAGACCTCCACCACACTCAGCTCTAAGCGAATCGTCCGTCGTCCATCCTTACCGACTTGGAAGAAACCCATTATCCTCCGAAGGTCTCGCTGCCAAGTCCCCACCGTCATCCGCCGAGGCTATCTCCAACTGTTCACCAAAGAGTGTCTCAAGTTCTGCGCCTCCCAGCAGGAGGCCGAGGAGAAGGCGCTGAACGAGGAGAAGGTGGCCTACGACTGCAGCCCCAACAAGAACATGTACCTGAATGTGGTCCTGAACACCCTCAAGAGACTGAAGGGCCTGACCCCCAGCTCCATGCCGGGCCTCAGCAGGGCCGCCCTGTACAGCCGCCTCCAGGAGTTCCTGCTCACCCAGGACCAGCTCAAGGAGAACGGCTACCCCTTCCCGCACCCCGAGCGGCCCGGAGGCGCCGTCCTCTTCACTGGCCAGGGGAAGGGGCCCGGCGACTCCTCCTGCAGGGTCTGCTGCCGTTGTGGCACCGACTACCTGGTGTCCTCCTCGGGCCGCTGTCTACGCGACCAGTTGTGTTATTATCACTGGGGGCGGGTCCGCTCCAGCCAAGTGGCTGGAGGCCGGGTTAGCCAGTACACCTGCTGTGCAGCTGCTCCTGGCTCAGTGGGCTGCCAGGTGGCAAAGCAGCACGTGCGGGACGGCCGCAAGGAGAGCCTCCATGGCTTCGTGAAGACCTTCAAGAAAGAGTTTTCCACAGACGCTTATCCAGGAATCTACGCCCTGGACTGTGAGATGTGCTACACCACGCATGGCCTGGAGCTGACCCGCGTCACCGTGGTGGACGCCGACATGCAAGTGGTGTACGACACCTTCGTCAAGCCCGACAACGAGATCGTGGACTACAACACCAGGTTTTCCGGAGTGACCGAGGCCGACGTCGCCAAGACGAGCGTCACGTTGCCCGAAGTCCAAGCCATCCTGCTGAGCTTTTTCAGCGCCCAAACCATCCTCATCGGGCACAGCCTGGAGAGCGATCTGCTGGCCCTCAAGCTGATCCACAGCACCGTGGTGGACACGGCCGTGCTCTTCCCGCACTACCTGGGTTTCCCCTACAAGCGTTCCCTCAGGAATCTCGCGGCCGACTACCTGGGACAGATCATCCAGGACAGCCAGGACGGCCACAACTCCAGCGAGGACGCAAACGCCTGCCTGCAGCTGGCGATGTGGAAGGTTCGACAGCGCGCCCAGATCCAGCCACGCCACCGGTCCGCCTCTCCCGCCGCCCTGGCCTGTCCTGAGCCCCAGGCCTCTTCCCAAACTGCCATCGATCCCGAGAGCTAGCCCTGTCCACCTCGCCGCAAAGCGAAAGAAACTGGAGCAGCCGGCGGCAGGAGAGGGCCAAAAGCCAAGACTAACCCCGACCCCGGACTCCCAGTCCCCCGGAGTCCCTGCCGCGGGCCGTCGTCCCTGTCCCCATACCTCTGCCCCTCCCAGACCTCTGTCCTTCCACCAATGGGCTCCCCGAGGCCCCAGCCGCCACTCCCAGTCCCCGGAGACCCTGCCGCCGCCCCTGGCGCCTGTGCCCATCCCTCTGCCCCTCCCAGACCTCTGGCCTTCCACCACTAGCCTCCCCCAGCCCACCTGGACTTCCCCGGCCTCTGACAACAAGGCCAGCCCCCAGGCCCACCAGCCTCCTGATCGTCTTCGTTCTTGGGCCTCTTCCCCTTCTGTGGGGCTGTCTGAACCTCCCCTCCCCCACCCGATTTTTCCCCCGCCCCCGGGGCAGGCGCAGAATAAATGTCTGTATGAAGTTAAAAATTAAAAATAAAAAAAAAGCTAAAAACAACTCAAAGTCCTTTGCTTTTGAATGTGCGCTTACCTGGTTTTCTCTAGAGGCACCACTGTGAGGTGGCTCAAGCCCTTAGGCTCTGGAGTTAGACATCTGGGTTCCCATTCCAATTCCACCACTGACTAGCTTTGTCATATTGGACGCATAACTTTTTTGCGCTTCTACTTCTTGATCTTTCAAGTGTCATCAGAAGATAATTAGACACCCACACAATAGCAATGGGAGATTTTAACACCCCACCGTCAACATGAAACAGATCAACGAGACAGAAAGTTGAAAAGGATATCCAGGAACTGAACTTAGCTCTGCCCCAAGCAGACCGAATAGACATCTACATTAACTCTCCACCCCAAATCAACAGAATATACATTCTTCTCAGCACCACGTCACACTTATTCCAAAACTGACCACATAGTTGGAAGGAAAGCACTCCTCCGCAAATGCAAAAGAACAGAAATTACAACCAACTGTCTCTCAGACCCCAGGGCAGTCAAACTGGACCTCAGGATGAAGAAACTCACTCAAAACCGCTCAACTACACGGAAACGGAGCAATCTGCTCCTGAGTGACTACTGGGTACATAGCGAAATGAAGACAGAATAAAGATGTTCTTTGAAACCAATGAGAACCAAGACACAACATACCAGAATCTCTGGGATACATTGAAAGCAGTGTGTAGAGGGAAACGTAGCATTAAATGCCCACAAGAGAAAGCAGGAAAGATCTAAAATGGACACCCTCACGTCCCAATTCAAAGAACCAGGGAAGCAAGAGCAAACACAATGCCTGAATCAGTCAGTCAACTTCCAACAGGGCTCCAAGAGAGAATGAACCACCATGCCTCTTTAAATCCACGTTTCTATTTGGAATCTTCAATGAGAGATGAGACACTAAGCAGCTAGTTTTGGTGGAATGGCTGATTTTGTCAATGTTTTCGGTGTGTGAGTGTGTGTGTGTGTGTGTATGTATGGATAACTAAATTAAACTGATAATCTGGATGCTTACATTTCCATTCATTTAATTTGTGTATGTGAGCCCACGCACACGTATATACACACACACTAACACTTCCAGAACACTGACTTAGTGAAGAACTGGATTTCCAGTGTGTCAGACAAATTTCAGAAAGCGCTGAAGAAGGGCATTTCTGATGGATTTCACCGTTCCTGGAATTTTATTTTCCTTTATAACTTAGAGTTCTTCTCTGGAGATTTAATAGATAAAAGTCTTTTGCAGTGTACGTTATTTCATTGTATTTTTATAATTTATTTGAATTGTCATTTGAAATTGACAAATAAAAATGATAGATATTTATGGTGTACAACATGATGTTTCATATATGTATACATTGTGGAATGACACAAAAATCAAGCTAATTAACACATTCGTTTCCTCACATACTGATTTTATGGTGATGAGAACATGTTTCAAATCTACTCTGATAGCACATTTCAAGTATACAGTACATAGTTACCCACTGTGGTTGCCGTGCTGTTCAACATATCTCTAGAACTATTCGTATCTGAAATTTTGTATCATTAGACTAACATCTCCCAATCCCTCCCCGGCCCCTGCCTCGGGTAAGCAGCGTTCTGCTCTCTACGACTCTGAGTTCCACTTTTTTACATTGCACATAGAAGTGAGATCGTGCAGTATTTGTATTTCTGTGTTTGCTTTTTAAAACTTTATGATGTATTGATGTATTTTTTCAGACAGTGTCGGAGTCTGTCACCAAGGCTGGAGTACAGTGACACAAACACGGCTCACCACGGCCTCCACCTCCCGGGGTCAAGAGATCCTCCCACTTCAGCCTCCTGAGTAGCTAGGACTACAGGCGTCCAACACCACACCTGGCTAATTTTTGTATTTTTTGTAGAGATGGTTGATCTCCAACTCCTGGGCTCAACTCTTCCTCCTCCCTTCTCCTCCCAAAGTCCTGGGATTACAGGCCTGAGCCACTGTGTCTGGCCTTTGCTTTATTTCACACAGTAGAACATCCTCTAGGCTCATTCATGTTGCTAATGATAAGATTTCTTTCTTTTTCAAGGCTGAATAGGATTCTATTGGATATATGTACCTATATAGATAGATAGATAGATAGATAGATATACATTTATTATTATTGTTTTGGGGGGGATATGGTTTCGCTCGTGTTCCCCAGGCTGGAGTGCAGTGGCATGATTTCGGCTCACTACAACCTCTGCCTCCCAGGCTGAAGTGATTCTCCTGCCTCAGCTGAGATTAAAGGCATGTCCCATCATGTGCGGCCAATTTTGTGTTTCTAGGAGAGATGGGTTTTCACCATGTTGGCCAGGCTGGTCTCGAACTCCAACAATTCTACTTCAACTATTTATTGGATACAAATATTTATGTGTGAGAAACAAGATTTTCAAGAGTGAAAGATTTAAAAACGACTTAATTGTACATCAGTAAGAGGCTGGCTAACTAAATCAGAGTACGTTCATCCTTACAGAAGAATACTATGCAGCTAGAACAAAACCAAATGGAGGAAACTCTTCCAAATGGTAACTTGGAATGATGTTCAAGACTTATTGTAAAATAAGTTTACAGTAAGGTGTAAGGTACCTTATGGCAAAATTCTCTCAGAAATGTGTGTGTGTGGATTTCAAGTCATCCCAGTCCTAGAACATTGTGCTCTTTAGAGATGCCATACCTGTCTTTCCCTTTGTAATATCAAAGCAGTAATATCTTCTCTGGAGGCTTGTTGGGTGAATTGAATGGAAGAAAGTTAAGGAGGTACCAGAACCATTGCTGTTTCCCCTCCATAGCCCTGCCACCCACTAAAGAAAGTTGGATGAGATTACTTAATGATTTCCCATTAAGTTGTATTTCCAAATATCATGATTACCATTTGAATGTAGTTGGTATGGAGCTTCGTGAGTGTGTGCTTCGTTTATTATGCATCACGTTCAGCTCCTTGTTATTTGCCTCCTAGTTATCATAGTAAAACTCTACTCCTCTACTCCGAGGAGCCCCTACCATCCGTATCGTCACTTTCCGGCCCAGCACTCTTCATGCTCGTTCGTTTAAAGCATTCTACATTGGGCAAATGAATCTTGGAAGGCAAAAGCTACTGAATTTAGCGAGTTTGTGGAGGCGTTCCCACCGATCAGCCAGGTGGAGTTCCACACACCCGATGACTGCACAACTCCTATAAGGCAGCAATATGCTGCAAACCCAGACGGCCACTCTTCTCACCCCTCGTCCCTTTGCTGTTCTGGATAATGAGGTCAATAGTCACCTAGGCAACTTGCAAAACTAACTGAAATGGAGAAAGGCCTTCCGGCTGGTGACTAGCCGAGGTCCACCTGGCCCCAATAAGCTGCTGAACAAGAAGGGCTGCCAGAAATTTCCCCCTAGGGAATTTGGTGGAGACGAAGACCTGCTCACTGGACAACGGTTCCTCCCAGGATACCCCCAAGCTGAAGAAGCGGGCTCTGAGCCACCCCCTTTCACCCTCCTTTTCCCCACCCTGGCCTGCTGAAGGTGCGCGTCAGGATGCGGACTACTGAGCCCTAAAGAAATAAGTCCTTCCACTTTGACCCCCCGGAGGATTGCCTGCGCGGATCTTCAACGAGTCTACCAGTGTCTAGACACGGGAGCAGTTCTGTCTGGCACAGCAGCTCCCTCAAGGAAGACAAGAGTGAGGAGAAAGGAAACTCAAGTCTGACCATTCTGTCCTGGGAGACAAGAGGAGGATCTCATCTCTCATCTTTCCAAGCAAGGCAACGAGACTTTCTCTCATCTTTCCAAGCAAGGCAAGGAGACTTTTTCTCATGAGGAAACAAAAAGAAGTTGGAAGGAACGAAACCAGCCTGGAAGGTGAATTCCTAAGGATTGCCCATTGAAACTGACAAAATGGCCCTTGTTTGACGAGAGGAATGAGCAGAGCATTGATGTGGTCAAAAAGGACTCGAGTGAGACTTTCCCAGCATGTTTCTACCAAAGCTTTGTCTAAGTTTCGCAAAACACTCTCCTAATAAGCAGATGTTTGGCTCTTCAGAAAGTCAACATGCAAAATGCCTTGAGCGTCCCATAACACTGATGCCATGATGTTGCCTTTGGTCTGCCCTCCTTTTCCTTTGACTGGACCACTGCCATCTCTTGGTAGCCATCGCTTTGATGACGCTTTGTCTTCAGGATCATATTGGCAAAGCCATGTTCCAAATTCCGGTTACAATTTGTCAAACAGGTGCCCCAGGATCGTGATCCCTCCTGTTGAAAATTTCCACTGATAGCTCTCGTCGTCACTGCAGCTGATCTGGGCACAATGGTTTTCACAGCCACTGCAGGATTCATCTTCCACATCTTCTCATCTCTTCTTGAAACAAGCCATACCTCCGTAAAGAGTTGATTTCTTTGGGCTAGTGTCCTTAGAAGCTTTTCTTCAAACATCAATGATTTCTTCATTCTTCCACCCAAGCTTCACCGTCAATTGGATGTTTGCTCTTGCTGCAATTTTAGCGGAATTCAAGTTGCACTGATAGGAGGCCTTTTCAGTGGATGTCTCATCCTTCTTAGTGCCTCCAATGAGATCCAGTTCAGAAAGGTTGTAAGAAGTTAGTACATGTTTATTTTAGTGAAAACGAATTGAAATCCATGCATAGATTTCTCACCATGTACATTTTCTATGAACTTTCGGAAGACCCCCTGTACTGAATATTGCCCAAATCCTGGGAGAGAAGTGGATGCGGTCCACTTCCTGTCTTCAGTTTGCCCACAGTGGAGGAGTGCACAGAGCAGGGAAAGGCAGCCCCAGAGAGAGGCATGCCCTCCAGCATGCAGCAGACTGCTGGCCCAGTCCTGGCTCCATGGGTTGCTGTGTGGGCCCAGCAAGCTGACCAACCTCCCTGAACCTTAATTTAATCCTAGGTAGCCCAATTCCACTCGCTATTATAGGACTGCTGTGCAGGGACAGTCAATTAACTTAAGAAAAGGAACCTAGCTCCAAGGTTGGCAACCGGGAATTCCAGTTGATTCCATGGGCGGACCCCCTGAGGAATCCCCAAGCTGAAGTCTCGTGGAAGATGAGGTTCAGTGTGACTAGACTGAAGCACCAATCCAATGAAGGGGAAGTCCCACCCACTCTGCCCTGTGCCTGTATAAAGGTGAGGCGGGGCGGCCGCGCCACTCATTGAAGCCGCCAGTTGGGAGAGGAGCAGAGCCAGGCCGGTGCTCCCGAAGGCAGCAAGATGTTGCGAGCCACAGCTCCCTGCTGGTTCCCACCTGCATACCCAGAAGCTAAGAAGGTGGCCGAGGAGGCGGCCCACGAGGCAAGCCGCCATTTGGGAGAGGAGCAGAGCCAGGTCGGTGTTCCCGAAGGCAGCAAGATGTTGCGAGCCACAGCTCCCTGCTGGTTCCCACCTGCATGCCCAGAAGCCAAGAAGGTGGCCGAGGAGGCGGCCCTCGAGGCAAGCCGCCAGTTGGGAGAGGAGCAGAGCCAGGCCGGTGCTCCCGAAGGCGGCAAGATGTTGCGAGCCACAGCTCCCTGCTGGTTCCCACCTGCATACCCAGAAGCTAAGAAGGTGGCCGAGGAGGCGCCCCACGAGGCAAGCCGCCATTTGGGAGTGGAGCAGAGCCAGGTCGGTGTTCCCGAAGGCAGCAAGATGTTGCGAGCCACAGCTCCCTGCTGGTTCCCTCCTGCATACCCAGAAGCCAAGAAGGTGGCCGAGGAGGCGGCCCTCGAGGCTCCAGAATTCCCACTGCCCTCTCATCAGCCTGCCCAGAGCTTCGGGCTCTGCGTGCCCCAGATGCACAACCAGGCCTCAGCACTCGTGGACATCCGGGCGGAGCCCCAGAATAGGGGTCCGGCGGTGCCCCCAGCGTGGCCCAAGTTGGCGACGGAGGCGTGGTACTTCCCCGCGCAGAGGGGGTCGGCCTGCTGCTTGCCAGCCGCCCCAAGGCTGACAGAGAGGCCCTGTGGAGTCCGCATCTCAGCCCCCAGGGAGAGGAAGAGGATCGCCCACTTTCCCAGCCCCTGCTTGGTCGCAGGTCGCACCGATGCCAAGAGAACCCGGGTGGCCGGCAGCAGCCAACGCTCCAATGGCTCCAGGGTCGGCACACAGCCACGGAAGACTGGTCGCAACAGACGGGGGATGGCATGCAAGACCTCCACCACACTCAGCTCTAAGCGAATCGTCCGTCGTCCATCCTTACCGACTTGGAAGAAACCCATTATCCTCCGAAGGTCTCGCTGCCAAGTCCCCACCGTCATCCGCCGAGGCTATCTCCAACTGTTCACCAAAGAGTGTCTCAAGTTCTGCGCCTCCCAGCAGGAGGCCGAGGAGAAGGCGCTGAACGAGGAGAAGGTGGCCTACGACTGCAGCCCCAACAAGAACATGTACCTGAATGTGGTCCTGAACACCCTCAAGAGACTGAAGGGCCTGACCCCCAGCTCCATGCCGGGCCTCAGCAGGGCCGCCCTGTACAGCCGCCTCCAGGAGTTCCTGCTCACCCAGGACCAGCTCAAGGAGAACGGCTACCCCTTCCCGCACCCCGAGCGGCCCGGAGGCGCCGTCCTCTTCACTGGCCAGGGGAAGGGGCCCGGCGACTCCTCCTGCAGGGTCTGCTGCCGTTGTGGCACCGACTACCTGGTGTCCTCCTCGGGCCGCTGTCTACGCGACCAGTTGTGTTATTATCACTGGGGGCGGGTCCGCTCCAGCCAAGTGGCTGGAGGCCGGGTTAGCCAGTACACCTGCTGTGCAGCTGCTCCTGGCTCAGTGGGCTGCCAGGTGGCGAAGCAGCACGTGCGGGACGGCCGCAAGGAGAGCCTCCATGGCTTCGTGAAGACCTTCAAGAAAGAGTTTTCCACAGACGCTTATCCAGGAATCTACGCCTTGGACTGTGAGATGTGCTACACCACGCATGGCCTGGAGCTGACCCGCGTCACCGTGGTGGACGCCGACATGCAAGTGGTGTACGACACCTTCGTCAAGCCCGACAACGAGATCGTGGACTACAACACCAGGTTTTCCGGAGTGACCGAGGCCGACGTCGCCAAGACGAGCGTCACGTTGCCGGAAGTCCAAGCCATCCTGCTGAGCTTTTTCAGCGCCCAAACCATCCTCATCGGGCACAGCCTGGAGAGCGATCTGCTGGCCCTCAAGCTGATCCACAGCACCGTGGTGGACACGGCCGTGCTCTTCCCGCACTACCTGGGTTTCCCCTACAAGCGTTCCCTCAGGAATCTCGCGGCCGACTACCTGGGACAGATCATCCAGGACAGCCAGGACGGCCACAACTCCAGCGAGGACGCAAACGCCTGCCTGCAGCTGGCGATGTGGAAGGTTCGACAGCGCGCCCAGATCCAGCCACGCCACCGGTCCGCCTCTCCCGCCGCCCTGGCCTGTCCTGAGCCCCAGGCCTCTTCCCAAACTGCCATCGATCCCGAGAGCTAGCCCTGTCCACCTCGCCGCAAAGCGAAAGAAACTGGAGCAGCCGGCGGCAGGAGAGGGCCAAAAGCCAAGACTAACCCCGACCCCGGACTCCCAGTCCCCCGGAGTCCCTGCCGCGGGCCGTCGTCCCTGTCCCCATCCCTCTGCCCCTCCCAGACCTCTGTCCTTCCACCAATGGGCTCCCCGAGGCCCCAGCCGCCACTCCCAGTCCCCGGAGACCCTGCCGCCGCCCCTGGCGCCTGTGCCCATCCCTCTGCCCCTCCCAGACCTCTGGCCTTCCACCACTAGCCTCCCCCAGCCCACCTGGACTTCCCCGGCCTCTGACAACAAGGCCAGCCCCCAGGCCCACCAGCCTCCTGATCGTCTTCGTTCTTGGGCCTCTTCCCCTTCTGTGGGGCTGTCTGAACCTCCCCTCCCCCACCCGATTTTTCCCCCGCCCCCGGGGCAGGCGCAGAATAAATGTCTGTATGAAGTTAAAAATTAAAAATAAAAAAAAAGCTAAAAACAACACAAAGTCCTTTGCTTTTGAATGTGCGCTTACCTGGTTTTCTCTAGAGGCACCACTGTGAGGTGGCTCAAGCCCTTAGGCTCTGGAGTTAGACATCTGGGTTCCCATTCCAATTCCACCACTGACTAGCTTTGTCATATTGGACGCATAACCTTTTTGCGCTTCTACTTCTTGATCTTTCAAGTGTCATCAGAAGATAATTAGACACCCACACAATAGCAATGGGAGATTTTAACACCCCACCGTCAACATGAAACAGATCAACGAGACAGAAAGTTGAAAAGGATATCCAGGAACTGAACTTAGCTCTGCACCAAGCAGACCGAATAGACATCTACATTAACTCTCCACCCCAAATCAACAGAATATACATTCTTCTCAGCACCACATCACACTTATTCCAAAACTGACCACATAGTTGGAAGGAAAGCACTCCTCCGCAAATGCAAAAGAACAGAAATTACAACCAACTGTCTCTCAGACCCCAGGGCAGTCAAACTGGACCTCAGGATGAAGAAACTCACTCAAAACCGCTCAACTACACGGAAACGGAGCAATCTGCTCCTGAGTGACTACTGGGTACATAGCGAAATGAAGACAGAATAAAGATGTTCTTTGAAACCAATGAGAACAAAGACACAACATACCAGAATCTCTGGGATACATTGAAAGCAGTGTGTAGAGGGAAACGTAGCATTAAATGCCCACAAGAGAAAGCAGGAAAGATCTAAAATGGACACCCTCACGTCCCAATTCAAAGAACCAGGGAAGCAAGAGCAAACACAATGCCTGAATCAGTCAGTCAACTTCCAACAGGGCTCCAAGAGAGAATGAACCACCATGCCTCTTTAAATCCACGTTTCTATTTGGAATCTTCAATGAGAGATGAGACACTAAGCAGCTAGTTTTGGTGGAATGGCTGATTTTGTCAATGTTTTCGGTGTGTGAGTGTGTGTGTGTGTGTGTATGTATGGATAACTAAATTAAACTGATAATCTGGATGCTTACATTTCCATTCATTTAATTTGTGTATGTGAGCCCACGCACACGTATATACACACACACTAACACTTCCAGAACACTGACTTAGTGAAGAACTGGATTTCCAGTGTGTCAGACAAATTTCAGAAAGCGCTGAAGAAGGGCATTTCTGATGGATTTCACCGTTCCTGGAATTTTATTTTCCTTTATAACTTAGAGTTCTTCTCTGGAGATTTAATAGATAAAAGTCTTTTGCAGTGTACGTTATTTCATTTTATTTTTATAATTTATTTAAATTGTCATTTTAAATTGACAAATAAAAATGATAGATATTTATGGTGTACAACATGATGTTTCATATATGTATACATTGTGGAATGACACAAAAATCAAGCTAATTAACACATTCGTTTCCTCACATACTGATTTTATGGTGATGAGAACATGTTTCAAATCTACTCTGATAGCACATTTCAAGTATACAGTACATAGTTACCCACTGTGGTTGCCGTGCTGTTCAACATATCTCTAGAACTATTCGTATCTGAAATTTTGTATCATTAGACTAACATCTCCCAATCACTCCCCGGCCCCTGCCTCGGGTAAGCAGCGTTCTGCTCTCTACGACTCTGAGTTCCACTTTTTTACATTGCACATAGAAGTGAGATCGTGCAGTATTTGTATTTCTGTGTTTGCTTTTTAAAACTTTATGATGTATTGATGTATTTTTTCAGACAGTGTCGGAGTCTGTCACCAAGGCTGGAGTACAGTGACACAAACACGGCTCACCACGGCCTCCACCTCCCGGGGTCAAGAGATCCTCCCACTTCAGCCTCCTGAGTAGCTAGGACTACAGGCGTCCAACACCACACCTGGCTAATTTTTGTATTTTTTGTAGAGATGGTTGATCTCCAACTCCTGGGCTCAACTCTTCCTCCTCCCTTCTCCTCCCAAAGTCCTGGGATTACAGGCCTGAGCCACTGTGTCTGGCCTTTGCTTTATTTCACACAGTAGAACATCCTCTAGGCTCATTCATGTTGCTAATGATAAGATTTCTTTCTTTTTCAAGGCTGAATAGGATTCTATTGGATATATGTACCTATATAGATAGAGAGATAGATAGATAGACATTTATTATTATTGTTTTGGGGGGGATATGGTTTCGCTCGTGTTCCCCAGGCTGGAGTGCAGTGGCATGATTTCGGCTCACTACAACCTCTGCCTCCCAGGCTGAAGTGATTCTCCTGCCTCAGCTGAGATTAAAGGCATGTCCCATCATGTGCGGCCAATTTTGTGTTTCTAGGAGAGATGGGTTTTCACCATGTTGGCCAGGCTGGTCTCGAACTCCAACAATTCTACTTCAACTATTTATTGGATACAAATATTTATGTGTGAGAAACAAGATTTTCAAGAGTGAAAGATTTAAAAACGACTTAATTGTACATCAGTAAGAGGCTGGCTAACTAAATCAGAGTACGTTCATCCTTACAGAAGAATACTATGCAGCTAGAACAAAACCAAATGGAGGAAACTCTTCCAAATGGTAACTTGGAATGATGTTCAAGACTTATTGTAAAATAAGTTTACAGTAAGGTGTAAGGTACCTTATGGCAAAATTCTCTCAGAAATGTGTGTGTGTGGATTTCAAGTCATCCCAGTCCTAGAACATTGTGCTCTTTAGAGATGCCATACCTGTCTTTCCCTTTGTAATATCAAAGCAGTAATATCTTCTCTGGAGGCTTGTTGGGTGAATTGAATGGAAGAAAGTTAAGGAGGTACCAGAACCATTGCTGTTTCCCCTCCGTAGCCCTGCCACCCACTAAAGAAAGTTGGATGAGATTACTTAATGATTTCCCATTAAGTTGTATTTCCAAATATCATGATTACCATTTGAATGTAGTTGGTATGGAGCTTCGTGAGTGTGTGCTTCGTTTATTATGCATCACGTTCAGCTCCTTGTTATTTGCCTCCTAGTTATCATAGTAAAACTCTACTCCTCTACTCCGAGGAGCCCCTACCATCCGTATCGTCACTTTCCGGCCCAGCACTCTTCATGCTCGTTCGTTTAAAGCATTCTACATTGGGCAAATGAATCTTGGAAGGCAAAAGCTACTGAATTTAGCGAGTTTGTGGAGGCGTTCCCACCGATCAGCCAGGTGGAGTTCCACACACCCGATGACTGCACAACTCCTATAAGGCAGCAATATGCTGCAAACCCAGACGGCCACTCTTCTCACCCCTCGTCCCTTTGCTGTTCTGGATAATGAGGTCAATAGTCACCTAGGCAACTTGCAAAACTAACTGAAATGGAGAAAGGCCTTCCGGCTGGTGACTAGCCGAGGTCCACCTGGCCCCAATAAGCTGCTGAACAAGAAGGGCTGCCAGAAATTTCCCCCTAGGGAATTTGGTGGAGACGAAGACCTGCTCACTGGACAACGGTTCCTCCCAGGATACCCCCAAGCTGAAGAAGCGGGCTCTGAGCCACCCCCTTTCACCCTCCTTTTCCCCACCCTGGCCTGCTGAAGGTGCGCGTCAGGATGCGGACTACTGAGCCCTAAAGAAATAAGTCCTTCCACTTTGACCCCACGGAGGATTGCCTGCGCGGATCTTCAACGAGTCTACCAGTGTCTAGACACGGGAGCAGTTCTGTCTGGCACAGCAGCTCCCTCAAGGAAGACAAGAGTGAGGAGAAAGGAAACTCAAGTCTGACCATTCTGTCCTGGGAGACAAGAGGAGGATCTCATCTCTCATCTTTCCAAGCAAGGCAACGAGACTTTCTCTCATCTTTCCAAGCAAGGCAAGGAGACTTTTTCTCATGAGGAAACAAAAAGAAGTTGGAAGGAACGAAACCAGCCTGGAAGGTGAATTCCTAAGGATTGCCCATTGAAACTGACAAAATGGCCCTTGTTTGACGAGAGGAATGAGCAGAGCATTGATGTGGTCAAAAAGGACTCGAGTGAGACTTTCCCAGCATGTTTCTACCAAAGCTTTGTCTAAGTTTCGCAAAACACTCTCCTAATAAGCAGATGTTTGGCTCTTCAGAAAGTCAACATGCAAAATGCCTTGAGCGTCCCATAACACTGATGCCATGATGTTGCCTTTGGTCTGCCCTCCTTTTCCTTTGACTGGACCACTGTCATCTCTTGGTAGCCATCGCTTTGATGACGCTTTGTCTTCAGGATCATATTGGCAAAGCCATGTTCCAAATTCCGGTTACAATTTGTCAAACAGGTGCCCCAGGATCGTGATCCCTCCTGTTGAAAATTTCCACTGATAGCTCTCGTCCTCACTGCAGCTGATCTGGGCACAATGGTTTTCACAGCCACTGCAGGATTCATCTTCCACATCTTCTCATCTCTTCTTGAAACAAGCCATACCTCCGTAAAGAGTTGATTTCTTTGGGCTAGTGTCCTTAGAAGCTTTTCTTCAAACATCAATGATTTCTTCATTCTTCCACCCAAGCTTCACCGTCAATTGGATGTTTGCTCTTGCTGCAATTTTAGCGGAATTCAAGTTGCACTGATAGGAGGCCTTTTCAGTGGATGTCTCATCCTTCATAGTGCCTCCAATGAGATCCAGTTCAGAAAGGTTGTAAGAAGTTAGTACATGTTTATTTTAGTGAAAACGAATTGAAATCCATGCATAGATTTCTCACCATGTACATTTTCTATGAACTTTCGGAAGACCCCCTGTACTGAATATTGCCCAAATCCTGGGAGAGAAGTGGATGCGGTCCACTTCCTGTCTTCAGTTTGCCCACAGTGGAGGAGTGCACAGAGCAGGGAAAGGCAGCCCCAGAGAGAGGCATGCCCTCCAGCATGCGGCAGACTGCTGGCCCAGTCCTGGCTCCATGGGTTGCTGTGTGGGCCCAGCAAGCTGACCAACCTCCCTGAACCTTAATTTAATCCTAGGTAGCCCAATTCCACTCGCTATTATAGGACTGCTGTGCAGGGACAGTCAATTAACTTAAGAAAAGGAACCTAGCTCCAAGGTTGGCAACCGGGAATTCCAGTTGATTCCATGGGCGGACCCCCTGAGGAATCCCCAAGCTGAAGTCTCGTGGAAGATGAGGTTCAGTGTGACTAGACTGAAGCACCAATCCAATGAAGGGGAAGTCCCACCCACTCTGCCCTGTGCCTGTATAAAGGTGAGGCGGGGCAGCCGCGCCAATCATTGAAGCCGCCAGTTGGGAGAGGAGCAGAGCCAGGCCGGTGCTCCCGAAGGCAGCAAGATGTTGCGAGCCACAGCTCCCTGCTGGTTCCCACCTGCATACCCAGAAGCTAAGAAGGTGGCCGAGGAGGCGGCCCACGAGGCAAGCCGCCATTTGGGAGAGGAGCAGAGCCAGGTCGGTGTTCCCGAAGGCAGCAAGATGTTGCGAGCCACAGCTCCCTGCTGGTTCCCACCTGCATGCCCAGAAGCCAAGAAGGTGGCCGAGGAGGCGGCCCTCGAGGCAAGCCGCCAGTTGGGAGAGGAGCAGAGCCAGGCCGGTGCTCCCGAAGGCAGCAAGATGTTGCGAGCCACAGCTCCCTGCTGGTTCCCACCTGCATACCCAGAAGCTAAGAAGGTGGCCGAGGAGGCGCCCCACGAGGCAAGCCGCCATTTGGGAGTGGAGCAGAGCCAGGTCGGTGTTCCCGAAGGCAGCAAGATGTTGCGAGCCACAGCTCCCTGCTGGTTCCCTCCTGCATACCCAGAAGCCAAGAAGGTGGCCGAGGAGGCGGCCCTCGAGGCTCCAGAATTCCCACTGCCCTCTCATCAGCCTGCCCAGAGCTTCGGGCTCTGCGTGCCCCAGATGCACAACCAGGCCTCAGCACTCGTGGACATCCGGGCGGAGCCCCAGAATAGGGGTCCGGCGGTGCCCCCAGCGTGGCCCAAGATGGCGACGGAGGCGTGGTACTTCCCCGCGCAGAGGGGGTCGGCCTGCTGCTTGCCAGCCGCCCCAAGGCTGACAGAGAGGCCCTGTGGAGTCCGCATCTCAGCCCCCAGGGAGAGGAAGAGGATCGCCCACTTTCCCAGCCCCTGCTTGGTCGCAGGTCGCACCGATGCCAAGAGAACCCGGGTGGCCGGCAGCAGCCAACGCTCCAATGGCTCCAGGGTCGGCACACAGCCACGGAAGACTGGTCGCAACAGACGGGGGAGGGCATGCAAGACCTCCACCACACTCAGCTCTAAGCGAATCGTCCGTCGTCCATCCTTACCGACTTGGAAGAAACCCATTATCCTCCGAAGGTCTCGCTGCCAAGTCCCCACCGTCATCCGCCGAGGCTATCTCCAACTGTTCACCAAAGAGTGTCTCAAGTTCTGCGCCTCCCAGCAGGAGGCCGAGGAGAAGGCGCTGAACGAGGAGAAGGTGGCCTACGACTGCAGCCCCAACAAGAACATGTACCTGAATGTGGTCCTGAACACCCTCAAGAGACTGAAGGGCCTGACCCCCAGCTCCATGCCGGGCCTCAGCAGGGCCGCCCTGTACAGCCGCCTCCAGGAGTTCCTGCTCACCCAGGACCAGCTCAAGGAGAACGGCTACCCCTTCCCGCACCCCGAGCGGCCCGGAGGCGCCGTCCTCTTCACTGGCCAGGGGAAGGGGCCCGGCGACTCCTCCTGCAGGGTCTGCTGCCGTTGTGGCACCGACTACCTGGTGTCCTCCTCGGGCCGCTGTCTACGCGACCAGTTGTGTTATTATCACTGGGGGCGGGTCCGCTCCAGCCAAGTGGCTGGAGGCCGGGTTAGCCAGTACACCTGCTGTGCAGCTGCTCCTGGCTCAGTGGGCTGCCAGGTGGCGAAGCAGCACGTGCGGGACGGCCGCAAGGAGAGCCTCCATGGCTTCGTGAAGACCTTCAAGAAAGAGTTTTCCACAGACGCTTATCCAGGAATCTACGCCTTGGACTGTGAGATGTGCTACACCACGCATGGCCTGGAGCTGACCCGCGTCACCGTGGTGGACGCCGACATGCAAGTGGTGTACGACACCTTCGTCAAGCCCGACAACGAGATCGTGGACTACAACACCAGGTTTTCCGGAGTGACCGAGGCCGACGTCGCCAAGACGAGCGTCACGTTGCCCGAAGTCCAAGCCATCCTGCTGAGCTTTTTCAGCGCCCAAACCATCCTCATCGGGCACAGCCTGGAGAGCGATCTGCTGGCCCTCAAGCTGATCCACAGCACCGTGGTGGACACGGCCGTGCTCTTCCCGCACTACCTGGGTTTCCCCTACAAGCGTTCCCTCAGGAATCTCGCGGCCGACTACCTGGGACAGATCATCCAGGACAGCCAGGACGGCCACAACTCCAGCGAGGACGCAAACGCCTGCCTGCAGCTGGCGATGTGGAAGGTTCGACAGCGCGCCCAGATCCAGCCACGCCACCGGTCCGCCTCTCCCGCCGCCCTGGCCTGTCCTGAGCCCCAGGCCTCTTCCCAAACTGCCATCGATCCCGAGAGCTAGCCCTGTCCACCTCGCCGCAAAGCGAAAGAAACTGGAGCAGCCGGCGGCAGGAGAGGGCCAAAAGCCAAGACTAACCCCGACCCCGGACTCCCAGTCCCCCGGAGTCCCTGCCGCGGGCCGTCGTCCCTGTCCCCATCCCTCTGCCCCTCCCAGACCTCTGTCCTTCCACCAATGGGCTCCCCGAGGCCCCAGCCGCCACTCCCAGTCCCCGGAGACCCTGCCGCCGCCCCTGGCGCCTGTGCCCATCCCTCTGCCCCTCCCAGACCTCTGGCCTTCCACCACTAGCCTCCCCCAGCCCACCTGGACTTCCCCGGCCTCTGACAACAAGGCCAGCCCCCAGGCCCACCAGCCTCCTGATCGTCTTCGTTCTTGGGCCTCTTCCCCTTCTGTGGGGCTGTCTGAACCTCCCCTCCCCCACCCGATTTTTCCCCCGCCCCCGGGGCAGGCGCAGAATAAATGTCTGTATGAAGTTAAAAATTAAAAATAAAAAAAAAGCTAAAAACAACTCAAAGTCCTTTGCTTTTGAATGTGCGCTTACCTGGTTTTCTCTAGAGGCACCACTGTGAGGTGGCTCAAGCCCTTAGGCTCTGGAGTTAGACATCTGGGTTCCCATTCCAATTCCACCACTGACTAGCTTTGTCATATTGGACGCATAACTTTTTTGCGCTTCTACTTCTTGATCTTTCAAGTGTCATCAGAAGATAATTAGACACCCACACAATAGCAATGGGAGATTTTAACACCCCACCGTCAACATGAAACAGATCAACGAGACAGAAAGTTGAAAAGGATATCCAGGAACTGAACTTAGCTCTGCCCCAAGCAGACCGAATAGACATCTACATTAACTCTCCACCCCAAATCAACAGAATATACATTCTTCTCAGCACCACATCACACTTATTCCAAAACTGACCACATAGTTGGAAGGAAAGCACTCCTCCGCAAATGCAAAAGAACAGAAATTACAACCAACTGTCTCTCAGACCCCAGGGCAGTCAAACTGGACCTCAGGATGAAGAAACTCACTCAAAACCGCTCAACTACACGGAAACGGAGCAATCTGCTCCTGAGTGACTACTGGGTACATAGCGAAATGAAGACAGAATAAAGATGTTCTTTGAAACCAATGAGAACAAAGACACAACATACCAGAATCTCTGGGATACATTGAAAGCAGTGTGTAGAGGGAAACGTAGCATTAAATGCCCACAAGAGAAAGCAGGAAAGATCTAAAATGGACACCCTCACGTCCCAATTCAAAGAACCAGGGAAGCAAGAGCAAACACAATGCCTGAATCAGTCAGTCAACTTCCAACAGGGCTCCAAGAGAGAATGAACCACCATGCCTCTTTAAATCCACGTTTCTATTTGGAATCTTCAATGAGAGATGAGACACTAAGCAGCTAGTTTTGGTGGAATGGCTGATTTTGTCAATGTTTTCGGTGTGTGAGTGTGTGTGTGTGTGTGTATGTATGGATAACTAAATTAAACTGATAATCTGGATGCTTACATTTCCATTCATTTAATTTGTGTATGTGAGCCCACGCACACGTATATACACACACACTAACACTTCCAGAACACTGACTTAGTGAAGAACTGGATTTCCAGTGTGTCAGACAAATTTCAGAAAGCGCTGAAGAAGGGCATTTCTGATGGATTTCACCGTTCCTGGAATTTTATTTTCCTTTATAACTTAGAGTTCTTCTCTGGAGATTTAATAGATAAAAGTCTTTTGCAGTGTACGTTATTTCATTGTATTTTTATAATTTATTTGAATTGTCATTTTAAATTGACAAATAAAAATGATATATATTTATGGTGTACAACATGATGTTTCATGTATGTATACATTGTGGAATGACACAAAAATCAAGCTAATTAACACATTCGTTTCCTCACATACTGATTTTATGGTGATGAGAACATGTTTCAAATCTACTCTGATAGCACATTTCAAGTATACAGTACATAGTTACCCACTGTGGTTGCCGTGCTGTTCAACATATCTCTAGAACTATTCGTATCTGGAATTTTGTATCATTAGACTAACATCTCCCAATCCCTCCCCGGCCCCTGCCTCGGGTAAGCAGCGTTCTGCTCTCTACGACTCTGAGTTCCACTTTTTTACATTGCACATAGAAGTGAGATCGTGCAGTATTTGTATTTCTGTGTTTGCTTTTTAAAACTTTATGATGTATTGATGTATTTTTTCAGACAGTGTCGGAGTCTGTCACCAAGGCTGGAGTACAGTGACACAAACACGGCTCACCACGGCCTCCACCTCCCAGGGTCAAGAGATCCTCCCACTTCAGCCTCCTGAGTAGCTAGGACTACAGGCGTCCAACACCACACCTGGCTAATTTTTGTATTTTTTGTAGAGATGGTTGATCTCCAACTCCTGGGCTCAACTCTTCCTCCTCCCTTCTCCTCCCAAAGTCCTGGGATTACAGGCCTGAGCCACTGTGTCTGGCCTTTGCTTTATTTCACACAGTAGAACATCCTCTAGGCTCATTCATGTTGCTAATGATAAGATTTCTTTCTTTTTCAAGGCTGAATAGGATTCTATTGGATATATGTACTTATATAGATAGATAGATAGATAGATAGATATACATTTATTATTATTGTTTTGGGGGGGATATGGTTTCGCTCGTGTTCCCCAGGCTGGAGTGCAGTGGCATGATTTCGGCTCACTACAACCTCTGCCTCCCAGGCTGAAGTGATTCTCCTGCCTCAGCTGAGATTAAAGGCATGTCCCATCATGTGCGGCCAATTTTGTGTTTCTAGGAGAGATGGGTTTTCACCATGTTGGCCAGGCTGGTCTCGAACTCCAACAATTCTACTTCAACTATTTATTGGAAACAAATACTTATGTGTGAGAAACAAGATTTTCAAGAGTGAAAGATTTAAAAACGACTTAATTGTACATCAGTAAGAGGCTGGCTAACTAAATCAGAGTACGTTCATCCTTACAGAAGAATACTATGCAGCTAGAACAAAACCAAATGGAGGAAACTCTTCCAAATGGTAACTTGGAATGATGTTCAAGACTTATTGTAAAAGAAGTTTACAGTAAGGTGTAAGGTACCTTATGGCAAAATTCTCTCAGAAATGTGTGTGTGTGGATTTCAAGTCATCCCAGTCCTAGAACATTGTGCTCTTTAGAGATGCCATACCTGTCTTTCCCTTTGTAATATCAAAGCAGTAATATCTTCTCTGGAGGCTTGTTGGGTGAATTTAATGGAAGAAAGTTAAGGAGGTACCAGAACCATTGCTGTTTCCCCTCCGTAGCCCTGCGACCCACTAAAGAAAGTTGGATGAGATTACTTAATGATTTCCCATTAAGTTGTATTTCCAAATATCATGATTACCATTTGAATGTAGTTGGTATGGAGCTTCGTGAGTGTGTGCTTCGTTTATTATGCATCACGTTCAGCTCCTTGTTATTTGCCTCCTAGTTATCATAGTAAAACTCTACTCCTCTACTCCGAGGAGCCCCTACCATCCGTATCGTCACTTTCCGGCCCAGCACTCTTCATGCTCGTTCGTTTAAAGTATTCTACATTGGGCAAATGAATCTTGGAAGGCAAAAGCTACTGAATTTAGCGAGTTTGTGGAGGCGTTCCCACCGATCAGCCAGGTGGAGTTCCACACACCCGATGACTGCACAACTCCTATAAGGCAGCAATATGCTGCAAACCCAGACGGCCACTCTTCTCACCCCTTGTCCCTTTGCTGTTCTGGATAATGAGGTCAATAGTCACCTAGGCAACTTGCAAAACTAACTGAAATGGAGAAAGGCCTTCCGGCTGGTGACTAGCCGAGGTCCACCTGGCCCCAATAAGCTGCTGAACAAGAAGGGCTGCCAGAAATTTCCCCCTAGGGAATTTGGTGGAGACGAAGACCTGCTCACTGGACAACGGTTCCTCCCAGGATACCCCCAAGCTGAAGAAGCGGGCTCTGAGCCACCCCCTTTCACCCTCCTTTTCCCCACCCTGGCCTGCTGAAGGTGCGCGTCAGGATGCGGACTACTGAGCCCTAAAGAAATAAGTCCTTCCACTTTGACCCCACGGAGGATTGCCTGTGCGGATCTTCAACGAGTCTACCAGTGTCTAGACACGGGAGCAGTTCTGTCTGGCACAGCAGCTCCCTCAAGGAAGACAAGAGTGAGGAGAAAGGAAACTCAAGTCTGACCATTCTGCCCTGGGAGACAAGAGGAGGATCTCATCTCTCATCTTTCCAAGCAAGGCAACGAGACTTTCTCTCATCTTTCCAAGCAAGGCAAGGAGACTTTTTCTCATGAGGAAACAAAAAGAAGTTGGAAGGAACGAAACCAGCCTGGAAGGTGAATTCCTAAGGATTGCCCATTGAAACTGACAAAATGGCCCTTGTTTGACGAGAGGAATGAGCAGAGCATTGATGTGGTCAAAAAGGACTCGAGTGAGACTTTCCCAGCATGTTTCTACCAAAGCTTTGTCTAAGTTTCGCAAAACACTCTCCTAATAAGCAGATGTTTGGCTCTTCAGAAAGTCAACATGCAAAATGCCTTGAGCGTCCCATAACACTGATGCCATGATGTTGCCTTTGGTCTGCCCTCCTTTTCCTTTGACTGGACCACTGTCATCTCTTGGTAGCCATCGCTTTGATGACGCTTTGTCTTCAGGATCATATTGGCAAAGCCATGTTCCAAATTCCGGTTACAATTTGTCAAACAGGTGCCCCAGGATCGTGATCCCTCCTGTTGAAAATTTCCACTGATAGCTCTCGTCGTCACTGCAGCTGATCTGGGCACAATGGTTTTCACAGCCACTGCAGGATTCATCTTCCACATCTTCTCATCTCTTCTTGAAACAAGCCATACCTCCGTAAAGAGTTGATTTCTTTGGGCTAGTGTCCTTAGAAGCTTTTCTTCAAACATCAATGATTTCTTCATTCTTCCACCCAAGCTTCACCGTCAATTGGATGTTTGCTCTTGCTGCAATTTTAGCGGAATTCAAGTTGCACTGATAGGAGGCCTTTTCAGTGGATGTCTCATCCTTCTTAGTGCCTCCAATGAGATCCAGTTCAGAAAGGTTGTAAGAAGTTAGTACATGTTTATTTTAGTGAAAACGAATTGAAATCCATGCATAGATTTCTCACCATGTACATTTTCTATGAACTTTCGGAAGACCCCCTGTACTGAATATTGCCCAAATCCTGGGAGAGAAGTGGATGCGGTCCACTTCCTGTCTTCAGTTTGCCCACAGTGGAGGAGTGCACAGAGCAGGGAAAGGCAGCCCCAGAGAGAGGCATGCCCTCCAGCATGCGGCAGACTGCTGGCCCAGTCCTGGCTCCATGGGTTGCTGTGTGGGCCCAGCAAGCTGACCAACCTCCCTGAACCTTAATTTAATCCTAGGTAGCCCAATTCCACTCGCTATTATAGGACTGCTGTGCAGGGACAGTCAATTAACTTAAGAAAAGGAACCTAGCTCCAAGGTTGGCAACCGGGAATTCCAGTTGATTCCATGGGCGGACCCCCTGAGGAATCCCCAAGCTGAAGTCTCGTGGAAGATGAGGTTCAGTGTGACTAGACTGAAGCACCAATCCAATGAAGGGGAAGTCCCACCCACTCTGCCCTGTGCCTGTATAAAGGTGAGGCGGGGCGGCCGCGCCACTCATTGAAGCCGCCAGTTGGGAGAGGAGCAGAGCCAGGCCGGTGCTCCCGAAGGCAGCAAGATGTTGCGAGCCACAGCTCCCTGCTGGTTCCCACCTGCATACCCAGAAGCTAAGAAGGTGGCCGAGGAGGCGGCCCACGAGGCAAGCCGCCATTTGGGAGAGGAGCAGAGCCAGGTCGGTGTTCCCGAAGGCAGCAAGATGTTGCGAGCCACAGCTCCCTGCTGGTTCCCACCTGCATGCCCAGAAGCCAAGAAGGTGGCCGAGGAGGCGGCCCTCGAGGCAAGCCGCCAGTTGGGAGAGGAGCAGAGCCAGGCCGGTGCTCCCGAAGGCAGCAAGATGTTGCGAGCCACAGCTCCCTGCTGGTTCCCACCTGCATACCCAGAAGCTAAGAAGGTGGCCGAGGAGGCGCCCCACGAGGCAAGCCGCCATTTGGGAGTGGAGCAGAGCCAGGTCGGTGTTCCCGAAGGCAGCAAGATGTTGCGAGCCACAGCTCCCTGCTGGTTCCCTCCTGCATACCCAGAAGCCAAGAAGGTGGCCGAGGAGGCGGCCCTCGAGGCTCCAGAATTCCCACTGCCCTCTCATCAGCCTGCCCAGAGCTTCGGGCTCTGCATGCCCCAGATGCACAACCAGGCCTCAGCACTCGTGGACATCCGGGCGGAGCCCCAGAATAGGGGTCCGGCGGTGCCCCCAGCGTGGCCCAAGATGGCGACGGAGGCGTGGTACTTCCCCGCGCAGAGGGGGTCGGCCTGCTGCTTGCCAGCCGCCCCAAGGCTGACAGAGAGGCCCTGTGGAGTCCGCATCTCAGCCCCCAGGGAGAGGAAGAGGATCGCCCACTTTCCCAGCCCCTGCTTGGTCGCAGGTCGCACCGATGCCAAGAGAACCCGGGTGGCCGGCAGCAGCCAACGCTCCAATGGCTCCAGGGTCGGCACACAGCCACGGAAGACTGGTCGCAACAGACGGGGGAGGGCATGCAAGACCTCCACCACACTCAGCTCTAAGCGAATCGTCCGTCGTCCATCCTTACCGACTTGGAAGAAACCCATTATCCTCCGAAGGTCTCGCTGCCAAGTCCCCACCGTCATCCGCCGAGGCTATCTCCAACTGTTCACCAAAGAGTGTCTCAAGTTCTGCGCCTCCCAGCAGGAGGCCGAGGAGAAGGCGCTGAACGAGGAGAAGGTGGCCTACGACTGCAGCCCCAACAAGAACATGTACCTGAATGTGGTCCTGAACACCCTCAAGAGACTGAAGGGCCTGACCCCCAGCTCCATGCCGGGCCTCAGCAGGGCCGCCCTGTACAGCCGCCTCCAGGAGTTCCTGCTCACCCAGGACCAGCTCAAGGAGAACGGCTACCCCTTCCCGCACCCCGAGCGGCCCGGAGGCGCCGTCCTCTTCACTGGCCAGGGGAAGGGGCCCGGCGACTCCTCCTGCAGGGTCTGCTGCCGTTGTGGCACCGACTACCTGGTGTCCTCCTCGGGCCGCTGTCTACGCGACCAGTTGTGTTATTATCACTGGGGGCGGGTCCGCTCCAGCCAAGTGGCTGGAGGCCGGGTTAGCCAGTACACCTGCTGTGCAGCTGCTCCTGGCTCAGTGGGCTGCCAGGTGGCGAAGCAGCACGTGCGGGACGGCCGCAAGGAGAGCCTCCATGGCTTCGTGAAGACCTTCAAGAAAGAGTTTTCCACAGACGCTTATCCAGGAATCTACGCCTTGGACTGTGAGATGTGCTACACCACGCATGGCCTGGAGCTGACCCGCGTCACCGTGGTGGACGCCGACATGCAAGTGGTGTACGACACCTTCGTCAAGCCCGACAACGAGATCGTGGACTACAACACCAGGTTTTCCGGAGTGACCGAGGCCGACGTCGCCAAGACGAGCGTCACGTTGCCCGAAGTCCAAGCCATCCTGCTGAGCTTTTTCAGCGCCCAAACCATCCTCATCGGGCACAGCCTGGAGAGCGATCTGCTGGCCCTCAAGCTGATCCACAGCACCGTGGTGGACACGGCCGTGCTCTTCCCGCACTACCTGGGTTTCCCCTACAAGCGTTCCCTCAGGAATCTCGCGGCCGACTACCTGGGACAGATCATCCAGGACAGCCAGGACGGCCACAACTCCAGCGAGGACGCAAACGCCTGCCTGCAGCTGGCGATGTGGAAGGTTCGACAGCGCGCCCAGATCCAGCCACGCCACCGGTCCGCCTCTCCCGCCGCCCTGGCCTGTCCTGAGCCCCAGGCCTCTTCCCAAACTGCCATCGATCCCGAGAGCTAGCCCTGTCCACCTCGCCGCAAAGCGAAAGAAACTGGAGCAGCCGGCGGCAGGAGAGGGCCAAAAGCCAAGACTAACCCCGACCCCGGACTCCCAGTCCCCCGGAGTCCCTGCCGCGGGCCGTCGTCCCTGTCCCCATCCCTCTGCCCCTCCCAGACCTCTGTCCTTCCACCAATGGGCTCCCCGAGGCCCCAGCCGCCACTCCCAGTCCCCGGAGACCCTGCCGCCGCCCCTGGCGCCTGTGCCCATCCCTCTGCCCCTCCCAGACCTCTGGCCTTCCACCACTAGCCTCCCCCAGCCCACCTGGACTTCCCCGGCCTCTGACAACAAGGCCAGCCCCCAGGCCCACCAGCCTCCTGATCGTCTTCGTTCTTGGGCCTCTTCCCCTTCTGTGGGGCTGTCTGAACCTCCCCTCCCCCACCCGATTTTTCCCCCGCCCCCGGGGCAGGCGCAGAATAAATGTCTGTATGAAGTTAAAAATTAAAAATAAAAAAAAAGCTAAAAACAACTCAAAGTCCTTTGCTTTTGAATGTGCGCTTACCTGGTTTTCTCTAGAGGCACCAGTGTGAGGTGGCTCAAGCCCTTAGGCTCTGGAGTTAGACATCTGGGTTCCCATTCCAATTCCACCACTGACTAGCTTTGTCATATTGGACGCATAACTTTTTTGCGCTTCTACTTCTTGATCTTTCAAGTGTCATCAGAAGATAATTAGACACCCACACAATAGCAATGGGAGATTTTAACACCCCACCGTCAACATGAAACAGATCAACGAGACAGAAAGTTGAAAAGGATATCCAGGAACTGAACTTAGCTCTGCACCAAGCAGACCGAATAGACATCTACATTAACTCTCCACCCCAAATCAACAGAATATACATTCTTCTCAGCACCACATCACACTTATTCCAAAACTGACCACATAGTTGGAAGGAAAGCACTCCTCCGCAAATGCAAAAGAACAGAAATTACAACCAACTGTCTCTCAGACCCCAGGGCAGTCAAACTGGACCTCAGGATGAAGAAACTCACTCAAAACCGCTCAACTACACGGAAACGGAGCAATCTGCTCCTGAGTGACTACTGGGTACATAGCGAAATGAAGACAGAATAAAGATGTTCTTTGAAACCAATGAGAACAAAGACACAACATACCAGAATCTCTGGGATACATTGAAAGCAGTGTGTAGAGGGAAACGTAGCATTAAATGCCCACAAGAGAAAGCAGGAAAGATCTAAAATGGACACCCTCACGTCCCAATTCAAAGAACCAGGGAAGCAAGAGCAAACACAATGCCTGAATCAGTCAGTCAACTTCCAACAGGGCTCCAAGAGAGAATGAACCACCATGCCTCTTTAAATCCACGTTTCTATTTGGAATCTTCAATGAGAGATGAGACACTAAGCAGCTAGTTTTGGTGGAATGGCTGATTTTGTCAATGTTTTCGGTGTGTGAGTGTGTGTGTGTGTGTGTATGTATGGATAACTAAATTAAACTGATAATCTGGATGCTTACATTTCCATTCATTTAATTTGTGTATGTGAGCCCACGCACACGTATATACACACACACTAACACTTCCAGAACACTGACTTAGTGAAGAACTGGATTTCCAGTGTGTCAGACAAATTTCAGAAAGCGCTGAAGAAGGGCATTTCTGATGGATTTCACCGTTCCTGGAATTTTATTTTCCTTTATAACTTAGAGTTCTTCTCTGGAGATTTAATAGATAAAAGTCTTTTGCAGTGTACGTTATTTCATTTTATTTTTATAATTTATTTGAATTGTCATTTTAAATTGACAAATAAAAATGATATATATTTATGGTGTACAACATGATGTTTCATGTATGTATACATTGTGGAATGACACAAAAATCAAGCTAATTAACACATTCGTTTCCTCACATACTGATTTTATGGTGATGAGAACATGTTTCAAATCTACTCTGATAGCACATTTCAAGTATACAGTACATAGTTACCCACTGTGGTTGCCGTGCTGTTCAACATATCTCTAGAACTATTCGTATCTGGAATTTTGTATCATTAGACTAACATCTCCCAATCCCTCCCCGGCCCCTGCCTCGGGTAAGCAGCGTTCTGCTCTCTACGACTCTGAGTTCCACTTTTTTACATTGCACATAGAAGTGAGATCGTGCAGTATTTGTATTTCTGTGTTTGCTTTTTAAAACTTTATGATGTATTGATGTATTTTTTCAGACAGTGTCGGAGTCTGTCACCAAAGCTGGAGTACAGTGACACAAACACGGCTCACCACGGCCTCCACCTCCCGGGGTCAAGAGATCCTCCCACTTCAGCCTCCTGAGTAGCTAGGACTACAGGCGTCCAACACCACACCTGGCTAATTTTTGTATTTTTTGTAGAGATGGTTGATCTCCAACTCCTGGGCTCAACTCTTCCTCCTCCCTTCTCCTCCCAAAGTCCTGGGATTACAGGCCTGAGCCACTGTGTCTGGCCTTTGCTTTATTTCACACAGTAGAACATCCTCTAGGCTCATTCATGTTGCTAATGATAAGATTTCTTTCTTTTTCAAGGCTGAATAGGATTCTATTGGATATATGTACCTATATAGATAGATAGAGAGATAGATAGATATACATTTATTATTATTGTTTTGGGGGGGATATGGTTTCGCTCGTGTTCCCCAGGCTGGAGTGCAGTGGCATGATTTCGGCTCACTACAACCTCTGCCTCCCAGGCTGAAGTGATTCTCCTGCCTCAGCTGAGATTAAAGGCATGTCCCATCATGTGCGGCCAATTTTGTGTTTCTAGGAGAGATGGGTTTTCACCATGTTGGCCAGGCTGGTCTCGAACTCCAACAATTCTACTTCAACTATTTATTGGAAACAAATACTTATGTGTGAGAAACAAGATTTTCAAGAGTGAAAGATTTAAAAACGACTTAATTGTACATCAGTAAGAGGCTGGCTAACTAAATCAGAGTACGTTCATCCTTACAGAAGAATACTATGCAGCTAGAACAAAACCAAATGGAGGAAACTCTTCCAAATGGTAACTTGGAATGATGTTCAAGACTTATTGTAAAATAAGTTTACAGTAAGGTGTAAGGTACCTTATGGCAAAATTCTCTCAGAAATGTGTGTGTGTGGATTTCAAGTCATCCCAGTCCTAGAACATTGTGCTCTTTAGAGATGCCATACCTGTCTTTCCCTTTGTAATATCAAAGCAGTAATATCTTCTCTGGAGGCTTGTTGGGTGAATTGAATGGAAGAAAGTTAAGGAGGTACCAGAACCATTGCTGTTTCCCCTCCGTAGCCCTGCCACCCACTAAAGAAAGTTGGATGAGATTACTTAATGATTTCCCATTAAGTTGTATTTCCAAATATCATGATTACCATTTGAATGTAGTTGGTATGGAGCTTCGTGAGTGTGTGCTTCGTTTATTATGCATCACGTTCAGCTCCTTGTTATTTGCCTCCTAGTTATCATAGTAAAACTCTACTCCTCTACTCCGAGGAGCCCCTACCATCCGTATCGTCACTTTCCGGCCCAGCACTCTTCATGCTCGTTCGTTTAAAGCATTCTACATTGGGCAAATGAATCTTGGAAGGCAAAAGCTACTGA
Source organism: Pongo pygmaeus (assembly GCF_028885625.2). Classification (NCBI taxonomy): domain Eukaryota; kingdom Metazoa; phylum Chordata; class Mammalia; order Primates; family Hominidae; genus Pongo; species Pongo pygmaeus. The sequence continues at coordinate 56,268,277 of NC_072380.2, forward strand.
ATTTAGCGAGTTTGTGGAGGCGTTCCCACCGATCAGCCAGGTGGAGTTCCACACACCCGATGACTGCACAACTCCTATAAGGCAGCAATATGCTGCAAACCCAGACGGCCACTCTTCTCACCCCTCGTCCCTTTGCTGTTCTGGATAATGAGGTCAATAGTCACCTAGGCAACTTGCAAAACTAACTGAAATGGAGAAAGGCCTTCCGGCTGGTGACTAGCCGAGGTCCACCTGGCCCCAATAAGCTGCTGAACAAGAAGGGCTGCCAGAAATTTCCCCCTAGGGAATTTGGTGGAGACGAAGACCTGCTCACTGGACAACGGTTCCTCCCAGGATACCCCCAAGCTGAAGAAGCGGGCTCTGAGCCACCCCCTTTCACCCTCCTTTTCCCCACCCTGGCCTGCTGAAGGTGCGCGTCAGGATGCGGACTACTGAGCCCTAAAGAAATAAGTCCTTCCACTTTGACCCCACGGAGGATTGCCTGCGCGGATCTTCAACGAGTCTACCAGTGTCTAGACACGGGAGCAGTTCTGTCTGGCACAGCAGCTCCCTCAAGGAAGACAAGAGTGAGGAGAAAGGAAACTCAAGTCTGACCATTCTGCCCTGGGAGACAAGAGGAGGATCTCATCTCTCATCTTTCCAAGCAAGGCAACGAGACTTTCTCTCATCTTTCCAAGCAAGGCAAGGAGACTTTTTCTCATGAGGAAACAAAAAGAAGTTGGAAGGAACGAAACCAGCCTGGAAGGTGAATTCCTAAGGATTGCCCATTGAAACTGACAAAATGGCCCTTGTTTGACGAGAGGAATGAGCAGAGCATTGATGTGGTCAAAAAGGACTCGAGTGAGACTTTCCCAGCATGTTTCTACCAAAGCTTTGTCTAAGTTTCGCAAAACACTCTCCTAATAAGCAGATGTTTGGCTCTTCAGAAAGTCAACATGCAAAATGCCTTGAGCGTCCCATAACACTGATGCCATGATGTTGCCTTTGGTCTGCCCTCCTTTTCCTTTGACTGGACCACTGCCATCTCTTGGTAGCCATCGCTTTGATGACGCTTTGTCTTCAGGATCATATTGGCAAAGCCATGTTCCAAATTCCGGTTACAATTTGTCAAACAGGTGCCCCAGGATCGTGATCCCTCCTGTTGAAAATTTCCACTGATAGCTCTCGTCCTCACTGCAGCTGATCTGGGCACAATGGTTTTCACAGCCACTGCAGGATTCATCTTCCACATCTTCTCATCTCTTCTTGAAACAAGCCATACCTCCGTAAAGAGTTGATTTCTTTGGGCTAGTGTCCTTAGAAGCTTTTCTTCAAACATCAATGATTTCTTCATTCTTCCACCCAAGCTTCACCGTCAATTGGATGTTTGCTCTTGCTGCAATTTTAGCGGAATTCAAGTTGCACTGATAGGAGGCCTTTTCAGTGGATGTCTCATCCTTCTTAGTGCCTCCAATGAGATCCAGTTCAGAAAGGTTGTAAGAAGTTAGTACATGTTTATTTTAGTGAAAACGAATTGAAATCCATGCATAGATTTCTCACCATGTACATTTTCTATGAACTTTCGGAAGACCCCCTGTACTGAATATTGCCCAAATCCTGGGAGAGAAGTGGATGCGGTCCACTTCCTGTCTTCAGTTTGCCCACAGTGGAGGAGTGCACAGAGCAGGGAAAGGCAGCCCCAGAGAGAGGCATGCCCTCCAGCATGCGGCAGACTGCTGGCCCAGTCCTGGCTCCATGGGTTGCTGTGTGGGCCCAGCAAGCTGACCAACCTCCCTGAACCTTAATTTAATCCTAGGTAGCCCAATTCCACTCGCTATTATAGGACTGCTGTGCAGGGACAGTCAATTAACTTAAGAAAAGGAACCTAGCTCCAAGGTTGGCAACCGGGAATTCCAGTTGATTCCATGGGCGGACCCCCTGAGGAATCCCCAAGCTGAAGTCTCGTGGAAGATGAGGTTCAGTGTGACTAGACTGAAGCACCAATCCAATGAAGGGGAAGTCCCACCCACTCTGCCCTGTGCCTGTATAAAGGTGAGGCGGGGCGGCCGCGCCACTCATTGAAGCCGCCAGTTGGGAGAGGAGCAGAGCCAGGCCGGTGCTCCCGAAGGCAGCAAGATGTTGCGAGCCACAGCTCCCTGCTGGTTCCCACCTGCATACCCAGAAGCTAAGAAGGTGGCCGAGGAGGCGGCCCACGAGGCAAGCCGCCATTTGGGAGAGGAGCAGAGCCAGGTCGGTGTTCCCGAAGGCAGCAAGATGTTGCGAGCCACAGCTCCCTGCTGGTTCCCACCTGCATGCCCAGAAGCCAAGAAGGTGGCCGAGGAGGCGGCCCTCGAGGCAAGCCGCCAGTTGGGAGAGGAGCAGAGCCAGGCCGGTGCTCCCGAAGGCAGCAAGATGTTGCGAGCCACAGCTCCCTGCTGGTTCCCACCTGCATACCCAGAAGCTAAGAAGGTGGCCGAGGAGGCGCCCCACGAGGCAAGCCGCCATTTGGGAGTGGAGCAGAGCCAGGTCGGTGTTCCCGAAGGCAGCAAGATGTTGCGAGCCACAGCTCCCTGCTGGTTCCCTCCTGCATACCCAGAAGCCAAGAAGGTGGCCGAGGAGGCGGCCCTCGAGGCTCCAGAATTCCCACTGCCCTCTCATCAGCCTGCCCAGAGCTTCGGGCTCTGCGTGCCCCAGATGCACAACCAGGCCTCAGCACTCGTGGACATCCGGGCGGAGCCCCAGAATAGGGGTCCGGCGGTGCCCCCAGCGTGGCCCAAGATGGCGACGGAGGCGTGGTACTTCCCCGCGCAGAGGGGGTCGGCCTGCTGCTTGCCAGCCGCCCCAAGGCTGACAGAGAGGCCCTGTGGAGTCCGCATCTCAGCCCCCAGGGAGAGGAAGAGGATCGCCCACTTTCCCAGCCCCTGCTTGGTCGCAGGTCGCACCGATGCCAAGAGAACCCGGGTGGCCGGCAGCAGCCAACGCTCCAATGGCTCCAGGGTCGGCACACAGCCACGGAAGACTGGTCGCAACAGACGGGGGAGGGCATGCAAGACCTCCACCACACTCAGCTCTAAGCGAATCGTCCGTCGTCCATCCTTACCGACTTGGAAGAAACCCATTATCCTCCGAAGGTCTCGCTGCCAAGTCCCCACCGTCATCCGCCGAGGCTATCTCCAACTGTTCACCAAAGAGTGTCTCAAGTTCTGCGCCTCCCAGCAGGAGGCCGAGGAGAAGGCGCTGAACGAGGAGAAGGTGGCCTACGACTGCAGCCCCAACAAGAACATGTACCTGAATGTGGTCCTGAACACCCTCAAGAGACTGAAGGGCCTGACCCCCAGCTCCATGCCGGGCCTCAGCAGGGCCGCCCTGTACAGCCGCCTCCAGGAGTTCCTGCTCACCCAGGACCAGCTCAAGGAGAACGGCTACCCCTTCCCGCACCCCGAGCGGCCCGGAGGCGCCGTCCTCTTCACTGGCCAGGGGAAGGGGCCCGGCGACTCCTCCTGCAGGGTCTGCTGCCGTTGTGGCACCGACTACCTGGTGTCCTCCTCGGGCCGCTGTCTACGCGACCAGTTGTGTTATTATCACTGGGGGCGGGTCCGCTCCAGCCAAGTGGCTGGAGGCCGGGTTAGCCAGTACACCTGCTGTGCAGCTGCTCCTGGCTCAGTGGGCTGCCAGGTGGCGAAGCAGCACGTGCGGGACGGCCGCAAGGAGAGCCTCCATGGCTTCGTGAAGACCTTCAAGAAAGAGTTTTCCACAGACGCTTATCCAGGAATCTACGCCTTGGACTGTGAGATGTGCTACACCACGCATGGCCTGGAGCTGACCCGCGTCACCGTGGTGGACGCCGACATGCAAGTGGTGTACGACACCTTCGTCAAGCCCGACAACGAGATCGTGGACTACAACACCAGGTTTTCCGGAGTGACCGAGGCCGACGTCGCCAAGACGAGCGTCACGTTGCCCGAAGTCCAAGCCATCCTGCTGAGCTTTTTCAGCGCCCAAACCATCCTCATCGGGCACAGCCTGGAGAGCGATCTGCTGGCCCTCAAGCTGATCCACAGCACCGTGGTGGACACGGCCGTGCTCTTCCCGCACTACCTGGGTTTCCCCTACAAGCGTTCCCTCAGGAATCTCGCGGCCGACTACCTGGGACAGATCATCCAGGACAGCCAGGACGGCCACAACTCCAGCGAGGACGCAAACGCCTGCCTGCAGCTGGCGATGTGGAAGGTTCGACAGCGCGCCCAGATCCAGCCACGCCACCGGTCCGCCTCTCCCGCCGCCCTGGCCTGTCCTGAGCCCCAGGCCTCTTCCCAAACTGCCATCGATCCCGAGAGCTAGCCCTGTCCACCTCGCCGCAAAGCGAAAGAAACTGGAGCAGCCGGCGGCAGGAGAGGGCCAAAAGCCAAGACTAACCCCGACCCCGGACTCCCAGTCCCCCGGAGTCCCTGCCGCGGGCCGTCGTCCCTGTCCCCATCCCTCTGCCCCTCCCAGACCTCTGTCCTTCCACCAATGGGCTCCCCGAGGCCCCAGCCGCCACTCCCAGTCCCCGGAGACCCTGCCGCCGCCCCTGGCGCCTGTGCCCATCCCTCTGCCCCTCCCAGACCTCTGGCCTTCCACCACTAGCCTCCCCCAGCCCACCTGGACTTCCCCGGCCTCTGACAACAAGGCCAGCCCCCAGGCCCACCAGCCTCCTGATCGTCTTCGTTCTTGGGCCTCTTCCCCTTCTGTGGGGCTGTCTGAACCTCCCCTCCCCCACCCGATTTTTCCCCCGCCCCCGGGGCAGGCGCAGAATAAATGTCTGTATGAAGTTAAAAATTAAAAATAAAAAAAAAGCTAAAAACAACTCAAAGTCCTTTGCTTTTGAATGTGCGCTTACCTGGTTTTCTCTAGAGGCACCACTGTGAGGTGGCTCAAGCCCTTAGGCTCTGGAGTTAGACATCTGGGTTCCCATTCCAATTCCACCACTGACTAGCTTTGTCATATTGGACGCATAACTTTTTTGCGCTTCTACTTCTTGATCTTTCAAGTGTCATCAGAAGATAATTAGACACCCACACAATAGCAATGGGAGATTTTAACACCCCACCGTCAACATGAAACAGATCAACGAGACAGAAAGTTGAAAAGGATATCCAGGAACTGAACTTAGCTCTGCACCAAGCAGACCGAATAGACATCTACATTAACTCTCCACCCCAAATCAACAGAATATACATTCTTCTCAGCACCACATCACACTTATTCCAAAACTGACCACATAGTTGGAAGGAAAGCACTCCTCCGCAAATGCAAAAGAACAGAAATTACAACCAACTGTCTCTCAGACCCCAGGGCAGTCAAACTGGACCTCAGGATGAAGAAACTCACTCAAAACCGCTCAACTACACGGAAACGGAGCAATCTGCTCCTGAGTGACTACTGGGTACATAGCGAAATGAAGACAGAATAAAGATGTTCTTTGAAACCAATGAGAACAAAGACACAACATTCCAGAATCTCTGGGATACATTGAAAGCAGTGTGTAGAGGGAAACGTAGCATTAAATGCCCACAAGAGAAAGCAGGAAAGATCTAAAATGGACACCCTCACGTCCCAATTCAAAGAACCAGGGAAGCAAGAGCAAACACCATGCCTGAATCAGTCAGTCAACTTCCAACAGGGCTCCAAGAGAGAATGAACCACCATGCCTCTTTAAATCCACGTTTCTATTTGGAATCTTCAATGAGAGATGAGACACTAAGCAGCTAGTTTTGGTGGAATGGCTGATTTTGTCAATGTTTTCGGTGTGTGAGTGTGTGTGTGTGTGTGTATGTATGGATAACTAAATTAAACTGATAATCTGGATGCTTACATTTCCATTCATTTAATTTGTGTATGTGAGCCCACGCACACGTATATACACACACACTAACACTTCCAGAACACTGACTTAGTGAAGAACTGGATTTCCAGTGTGTCAGACAAATTTCAGAAAGCGCTGAAGAAGGGCATTTCTGATGGATTTCACCGTTCCTGGAATTTTATTTTCCTTTATAACTTAGAGTTCTTCTCTGGAGATTTAATAGATAAAAGTCTTTTGCAGTGTACGTTATTTCATTGTATTTTTATAATTTATTTGAATTGTCATTTGAAATTGACAAATAAAAATGATAGATATTTATGGTGTACAACATGATGTTTCATATATGTATACATTGTGGAATGACACAAAAATCAAGCTAATTAACACATTCGTTTCCTCACATACTGATTTTATGGTGATGAGAACATGTTTCAAATCTACTCTGATAGCACATTTCAAGTATACAGTACATAGTTACCCACTGTGGTTGCCGTGCTGTTCAACATATCTCTAGAACTATTCGTATCTGAAATTTTGTATCATTAGACTAACATCTCCCAATCCCTCCCCGGCCCCTGCCTCGGGTAAGCAGCGTTCTGCTCTCTACGACTCTGAGTTCCACTTTTTTACATTGCACATAGAAGTGAGATCGTGCAGTATTTGTATTTCTGTGTTTGCTTTTTAAAACTTTATGATGTATTGATGTATTTTTTCAGACAGTGTCGGAGTCTGTCACCAAGGCTGGAGTACAGTGACACAAACACGGCTCACCACGGCCTCCACCTCCCGGGGTCAAGAGATCCTCCCACTTCAGCCTCCTGAGTAGCTAGGACTACAGGCGTCCAACACCACACCTGGCTAATTTTTGTATTTTTTGTAGAGATGGTTGATCTCCAACTCCTGGGCTCAACTCTTCCTCCTCCCTTCTCCTCCCAAAGTCCTGGGATTACAGGCCTGAGCCACTGTGTCTGGCCTTTGCTTTATTTCACACAGTAGAACATCCTCTAGGCTCATTCATGTTGCTAATGATAAGATTTCTTTCTTTTTCAAGGCTGAATAGGATTCTATTGGATATATGTACCTATATAGATAGATAGATAGATAGATAGATATACATTTATTATTATTGTTTTGGGGGGGATATGGTTTCGCTCGTGTTCCCCAGGCTGGAGTGCAGTGGCATGATTTCGGCTCACTACAACCTCTGCCTCCCAGGCTGAAGTGATTCTCCTGCCTCAGCTGAGATTAAAGGCATGTCCCATCATGTGCGGCCAATTTTGTGTTTCTAGGAGAGATGGGTTTTCACCATGTTGGCCAGGCTGGTCTCGAACTCCAACAATTCTACTTCAACTATTTATTGGATACAAATATTTATGTGTGAGAAACAAGATTTTCAAGAGTGAAAGATTTAAAAACGACTTAATTGTACATCAGTAAGAGGCTGGCTAACTAAATCAGAGTACGTTCATCCTTACAGAAGAATACTATGCAGCTAGAACAAAACCAAATGGAGGAAACTCTTCCAAATGGTAACTTGGAATGATGTTCAAGACTTATTGTAAAATAAGTTTACAGTAAGGTGTAAGGTACCTTATGGCAAAATTCTCTCAGAAATGTGTGTGTGTGGATTTCAAGTCATCCCAGTCCTAGAACATTGTGCTCTTTAGAGATGCCATACCTGTCTTTCCCTTTGTAATATCAAAGCAGTAATATCTTCTCTGGAGGCTTGTTGGGTGAATTGAATGGAAGAAAGTTAAGGAGGTACCAGAACCATTGCTGTTTCCCCTCCATAGCCCTGCCACCCACTAAAGAAAGTTGGATGAGATTACTTAATGATTTCCCATTAAGTTGTATTTCCAAATATCATGATTACCATTTGAATGTAGTTGGTATGGAGCTTCGTGAGTGTGTGCTTCGTTTATTATGCATCACGTTCAGCTCCTTGTTATTTGCCTCCTAGTTATCATAGTAAAACTCTACTCCTCTACTCCGAGGAGCCCCTACCATCCGTATCGTCACTTTCCGGCCCAGCACTCTTCATGCTCGTTCGTTTAAAGCATTCTACATTGGGCAAATGAATCTTGGAAGGCAAAAGCTACTGAATTTAGCGAGTTTGTGGAGGCGTTCCCACCGATCAGCCAGGTGGAGTTCCACACACCCGATGACTGCACAACTCCTATAAGGCAGCAATATGCTGCAAACCCAGACGGCCACTCTTCTCACCCCTCGTCCCTTTGCTGTTCTGGATAATGAGGTCAATAGTCACCTAGGCAACTTGCAAAACTAACTGAAATGGAGAAAGGCCTTCCGGCTGGTGACTAGCCGAGGTCCACCTGGCCCCAATAAGCTGCTGAACAAGAAGGGCTGCCAGAAATTTCCCCCTAGGGAATTTGGTGGAGACGAAGACCTGCTCACTGGACAACGGTTCCTCCCAGGATACCCCCAAGCTGAAGAAGCGGGCTCTGAGCCACCCCCTTTCACCCTCCTTTTCCCCACCCTGGCCTGCTGAAGGTGCGCGTCAGGATGCGGACTACTGAGCCCTAAAGAAATAAGTCCTTCCACTTTGACCCCCCGGAGGATTGCCTGCGCGGATCTTCAACGAGTCTACCAGTGTCTAGACACGGGAGCAGTTCTGTCTGGCACAGCAGCTCCCTCAAGGAAGACAAGAGTGAGGAGAAAGGAAACTCAAGTCTGACCATTCTGTCCTGGGAGACAAGAGGAGGATCTCATCTCTCATCTTTCCAAGCAAGGCAACGAGACTTTCTCTCATCTTTCCAAGCAAGGCAAGGAGACTTTTTCTCATGAGGAAACAAAAAGAAGTTGGAAGGAACGAAACCAGCCTGGAAGGTGAATTCCTAAGGATTGCCCATTGAAACTGACAAAATGGCCCTTGTTTGACGAGAGGAATGAGCAGAGCATTGATGTGGTCAAAAAGGACTCGAGTGAGACTTTCCCAGCATGTTTCTACCAAAGCTTTGTCTAAGTTTCGCAAAACACTCTCCTAATAAGCAGATGTTTGGCTCTTCAGAAAGTCAACATGCAAAATGCCTTGAGCGTCCCATAACACTGATGCCATGATGTTGCCTTTGGTCTGCCCTCCTTTTCCTTTGACTGGACCACTGCCATCTCTTGGTAGCCATCGCTTTGATGACGCTTTGTCTTCAGGATCATATTGGCAAAGCCATGTTCCAAATTCCGGTTACAATTTGTCAAACAGGTGCCCCAGGATCGTGATCCCTCCTGTTGAAAATTTCCACTGATAGCTCTCGTCGTCACTGCAGCTGATCTGGGCACAATGGTTTTCACAGCCACTGCAGGATTCATCTTCCACATCTTCTCATCTCTTCTTGAAACAAGCCATACCTCCGTAAAGAGTTGATTTCTTTGGGCTAGTGTCCTTAGAAGCTTTTCTTCAAACATCAATGATTTCTTCATTCTTCCACCCAAGCTTCACCGTCAATTGGATGTTTGCTCTTGCTGCAATTTTAGCGGAATTCAAGTTGCACTGATAGGAGGCCTTTTCAGTGGATGTCTCATCCTTCTTAGTGCCTCCAATGAGATCCAGTTCAGAAAGGTTGTAAGAAGTTAGTACATGTTTATTTTAGTGAAAACGAATTGAAATCCATGCATAGATTTCTCACCATGTACATTTTCTATGAACTTTCGGAAGACCCCCTGTACTGAATATTGCCCAAATCCTGGGAGAGAAGTGGATGCGGTCCACTTCCTGTCTTCAGTTTGCCCACAGTGGAGGAGTGCACAGAGCAGGGAAAGGCAGCCCCAGAGAGAGGCATGCCCTCCAGCATGCGGCAGACTGCTGGCCCAGTCCTGGCTCCATGGGTTGCTGTGTGGGCCCAGCAAGCTGACCAACCTCCCTGAACCTTAATTTAATCCTAGGTAGCCCAATTCCACTCGCTATTATAGGACTGCTGTGCAGGGACAGTCAATTAACTTAAGAAAAGGAACCTAGCTCCAAGGTTGGCAACCGGGAATTCCAGTTGATTCCATGGGCGGACCCCCTGAGGAATCCCCAAGCTGAAGTCTCGTGGAAGATGAGGTTCAGTGTGACTAGACTGAAGCACCAATCCAATGAAGGGGAAGTCCCACCCACTCTGCCCTGTGCCTGTATAAAGGTGAGGCGGGGCGGCCGCGCCACTCATTGAAGCCGCCAGTTGGGAGAGGAGCAGAGCCAGGCCGGTGCTCCCGAAGGCAGCAAGATGTTGCGAGCCACAGCTCCCTGCTGGTTCCCACCTGCATACCCAGAAGCTAAGAAGGTGGCCGAGGAGGCGGCCCACGAGGCAAGCCGCCATTTGGGAGAGGAGCAGAGCCAGGTCGGTGTTCCCGAAGGCAGCAAGATGTTGCGAGCCACAGCTCCCTGCTGGTTCCCACCTGCATGCCCAGAAGCCAAGAAGGTGGCCGAGGAGGCGGCCCTCGAGGCAAGCCGCCAGTTGGGAGAGGAGCAGAGCCAGGCCGGTGCTCCCGAAGGCGGCAAGATGTTGCGAGCCACAGCTCCCTGCTGGTTCCCACCTGCATACCCAGAAGCTAAGAAGGTGGCCGAGGAGGCGCCCCACGAGGCAAGCCGCCATTTGGGAGTGGAGCAGAGCCAGGTCGGTGTTCCCGAAGGCAGCAAGATGTTGCGAGCCACAGCTCCCTGCTGGTTCCCTCCTGCATACCCAGAAGCCAAGAAGGTGGCCGAGGAGGCGGCCCTCGAGGCTCCAGAATTCCCACTGCCCTCTCATCAGCCTGCCCAGAGCTTCGGGCTCTGCGTGCCCCAGATGCACAACCAGGCCTCAGCACTCGTGGACATCCGGGCGGAGCCCCAGAATAGGGGTCCGGCGGTGCCCCCAGCGTGGCCCAAGTTGGCGACGGAGGCGTGGTACTTCCCCGCGCAGAGGGGGTCGGCCTGCTGCTTGCCAGCCGCCCCAAGGCTGACAGAGAGGCCCTGTGGAGTCCGCATCTCAGCCCCCAGGGAGAGGAAGAGGATCGCCCACTTTCCCAGCCCCTGCTTGGTCGCAGGTCGCACCGATGCCAAGAGAACCCGGGTGGCCGGCAGCAGCCAACGCTCCAATGGCTCCAGGGTCGGCACACAGCCACGGAAGACTGGTCGCAACAGACGGGGGATGGCATGCAAGACCTCCACCACACTCAGCTCTAAGCGAATCGTCCGTCGTCCATCCTTACCGACTTGGAAGAAACCCATTATCCTCCGAAGGTCTCGCTGCCAAGTCCCCACCGTCATCCGCCGAGGCTATCTCCAACTGTTCACCAAAGAGTGTCTCAAGTTCTGCGCCTCCCAGCAGGAGGCCGAGGAGAAGGCGCTGAACGAGGAGAAGGTGGCCTACGACTGCAGCCCCAACAAGAACATGTACCTGAATGTGGTCCTGAACACCCTCAAGAGACTGAAGGGCCTGACCCCCAGCTCCATGCCGGGCCTCAGCAGGGCCGCCCTGTACAGCCGCCTCCAGGAGTTCCTGCTCACCCAGGACCAGCTCAAGGAGAACGGCTACCCCTTCCCGCACCCCGAGCGGCCCGGAGGCGCCGTCCTCTTCACTGGCCAGGGGAAGGGGCCCGGCGACTCCTCCTGCAGGGTCTGCTGCCGTTGTGGCACCGACTACCTGGTGTCCTCCTCGGGCCGCTGTCTACGCGACCAGTTGTGTTATTATCACTGGGGGCGGGTCCGCTCCAGCCAAGTGGCTGGAGGCCGGGTTAGCCAGTACACCTGCTGTGCAGCTGCTCCTGGCTCAGTGGGCTGCCAGGTGGCGAAGCAGCACGTGCGGGACGGCCGCAAGGAGAGCCTCCATGGCTTCGTGAAGACCTTCAAGAAAGAGTTTTCCACAGACGCTTATCCAGGAATCTACGCCTTGGACTGTGAGATGTGCTACACCACGCATGGCCTGGAGCTGACCCGCGTCACCGTGGTGGACGCCGACATGCAAGTGGTGTACGACACCTTCGTCAAGCCCGACAACGAGATCGTGGACTACAACACCAGGTTTTCCGGAGTGACCGAGGCCGACGTCGCCAAGACGAGCGTCACGTTGCCGGAAGTCCAAGCCATCCTGCTGAGCTTTTTCAGCGCCCAAACCATCCTCATCGGGCACAGCCTGGAGAGCGATCTGCTGGCCCTCAAGCTGATCCACAGCACCGTGGTGGACACGGCCGTGCTCTTCCCGCACTACCTGGGTTTCCCCTACAAGCGTTCCCTCAGGAATCTCGCGGCCGACTACCTGGGACAGATCATCCAGGACAGCCAGGACGGCCACAACTCCAGCGAGGACGCAAACGCCTGCCTGCAGCTGGCGATGTGGAAGGTTCGACAGCGCGCCCAGATCCAGCCACGCCACCGGTCCGCCTCTCCCGCCGCCCTGGCCTGTCCTGAGCCCCAGGCCTCTTCCCAAACTGCCATCGATCCCGAGAGCTAGCCCTGTCCACCTCGCCGCAAAGCGAAAGAAACTGGAGCAGCCGGCGGCAGGAGAGGGCCAAAAGCCAAGACTAACCCCGACCCCGGACTCCCAGTCCCCCGGAGTCCCTGCCGCGGGCCGTCGTCCCTGTCCCCATCCCTCTGCCCCTCCCAGACCTCTGTCCTTCCACCAATGGGCTCCCCGAGGCCCCAGCCGCCACTCCCAGTCCCCGGAGACCCTGCCGCCGCCCCTGGCGCCTGTGCCCATCCCTCTGCCCCTCCCAGACCTCTGGCCTTCCACCACTAGCCTCCCCCAGCCCACCTGGACTTCCCCGGCCTCTGACAACAAGGCCAGCCCCCAGGCCCACCAGCCTCCTGATCGTCTTCGTTCTTGGGCCTCTTCCCCTTCTGTGGGGCTGTCTGAACCTCCCCTCCCCCACCCGATTTTTCCCCCGCCCCCGGGGCAGGCGCAGAATAAATGTCTGTATGAAGTTAAAAATTAAAAATAAAAAAAAAGCTAAAAACAACACAAAGTCCTTTGCTTTTGAATGTGCGCTTACCTGGTTTTCTCTAGAGGCACCACTGTGAGGTGGCTCAAGCCCTTAGGCTCTGGAGTTAGACATCTGGGTTCCCATTCCAATTCCACCACTGACTAGCTTTGTCATATTGGACGCATAACCTTTTTGCGCTTCTACTTCTTGATCTTTCAAGTGTCATCAGAAGATAATTAGACACCCACACAATAGCAATGGGAGATTTTAACACCCCACCGTCAACATGAAACAGATCAACGAGACAGAAAGTTGAAAAGGATATCCAGGAACTGAACTTAGCTCTGCACCAAGCAGACCGAATAGACATCTACATTAACTCTCCACCCCAAATCAACAGAATATACATTCTTCTCAGCACCACATCACACTTATTCCAAAACTGACCACATAGTTGGAAGGAAAGCACTCCTCCGCAAATGCAAAAGAACAGAAATTACAACCAACTGTCTCTCAGACCCCAGGGCAGTCAAACTGGACCTCAGGATGAAGAAACTCACTCAAAACCGCTCAACTACACGGAAACGGAGCAATCTGCTCCTGAGTGACTACTGGGTACATAGCGAAATGAAGACAGAATAAAGATGTTCTTTGAAACCAATGAGAACAAAGACACAACATACCAGAATCTCTGGGATACATTGAAAGCAGTGTGTAGAGGGAAACGTAGCATTAAATGCCCACAAGAGAAAGCAGGAAAGATCTAAAATGGACACCCTCACGTCCCAATTCAAAGAACCAGGGAAGCAAGAGCAAACACAATGCCTGAATCAGTCAGTCAACTTCCAACAGGGCTCCAAGAGAGAATGAACCACCATGCCTCTTTAAATCCACGTTTCTATTTGGAATCTTCAATGAGAGATGAGACACTAAGCAGCTAGTTTTGGTGGAATGGCTGATTTTGTCAATGTTTTCGGTGTGTGAGTGTGTGTGTGTGTGTGTATGTATGGATAACTAAATTAAACTGATAATCTGGATGCTTACATTTCCATTCATTTAATTTGTGTATGTGAGCCCACGCACACGTATATACACACACACTAACACTTCCAGAACACTGACTTAGTGAAGAACTGGATTTCCAGTGTGTCAGACAAATTTCAGAAAGCGCTGAAGAAGGGCATTTCTGATGGATTTCACCGTTCCTGGAATTTTATTTTCCTTTATAACTTAGAGTTCTTCTCTGGAGATTTAATAGATAAAAGTCTTTTGCAGTGTACGTTATTTCATTTTATTTTTATAATTTATTTAAATTGTCATTTTAAATTGACAAATAAAAATGATAGATATTTATGGTGTACAACATGATGTTTCATATATGTATACATTGTGGAATGACACAAAAATCAAGCTAATTAACACATTCGTTTCCTCACATACTGATTTTATGGTGATGAGAACATGTTTCAAATCTACTCTGATAGCACATTTCAAGTATACAGTACATAGTTACCCACTGTGGTTGCCGTGCTGTTCAACATATCTCTAGAACTATTCGTATCTGAAATTTTGTATCATTAGACTAACATCTCCCAATCACTCCCCGGCCCCTGCCTCGGGTAAGCAGCGTTCTGCTCTCTACGACTCTGAGTTCCACTTTTTTACATTGCACATAGAAGTGAGATCGTGCAGTATTTGTATTTCTGTGTTTGCTTTTTAAAACTTTATGATGTATTGATGTATTTTTTCAGACAGTGTCGGAGTCTGTCACCAAGGCTGGAGTACAGTGACACAAACACGGCTCACCACGGCCTCCACCTCCCGGGGTCAAGAGATCCTCCCACTTCAGCCTCCTGAGTAGCTAGGACTACAGGCGTCCAACACCACACCTGGCTAATTTTTGTATTTTTTGTAGAGATGGTTGATCTCCAACTCCTGGGCTCAACTCTTCCTCCTCCCTTCTCCTCCCAAAGTCCTGGGATTACAGGCCTGAGCCACTGTGTCTGGCCTTTGCTTTATTTCACACAGTAGAACATCCTCTAGGCTCATTCATGTTGCTAATGATAAGATTTCTTTCTTTTTCAAGGCTGAATAGGATTCTATTGGATATATGTACCTATATAGATAGAGAGATAGATAGATAGACATTTATTATTATTGTTTTGGGGGGGATATGGTTTCGCTCGTGTTCCCCAGGCTGGAGTGCAGTGGCATGATTTCGGCTCACTACAACCTCTGCCTCCCAGGCTGAAGTGATTCTCCTGCCTCAGCTGAGATTAAAGGCATGTCCCATCATGTGCGGCCAATTTTGTGTTTCTAGGAGAGATGGGTTTTCACCATGTTGGCCAGGCTGGTCTCGAACTCCAACAATTCTACTTCAACTATTTATTGGATACAAATATTTATGTGTGAGAAACAAGATTTTCAAGAGTGAAAGATTTAAAAACGACTTAATTGTACATCAGTAAGAGGCTGGCTAACTAAATCAGAGTACGTTCATCCTTACAGAAGAATACTATGCAGCTAGAACAAAACCAAATGGAGGAAACTCTTCCAAATGGTAACTTGGAATGATGTTCAAGACTTATTGTAAAATAAGTTTACAGTAAGGTGTAAGGTACCTTATGGCAAAATTCTCTCAGAAATGTGTGTGTGTGGATTTCAAGTCATCCCAGTCCTAGAACATTGTGCTCTTTAGAGATGCCATACCTGTCTTTCCCTTTGTAATATCAAAGCAGTAATATCTTCTCTGGAGGCTTGTTGGGTGAATTGAATGGAAGAAAGTTAAGGAGGTACCAGAACCATTGCTGTTTCCCCTCCGTAGCCCTGCCACCCACTAAAGAAAGTTGGATGAGATTACTTAATGATTTCCCATTAAGTTGTATTTCCAAATATCATGATTACCATTTGAATGTAGTTGGTATGGAGCTTCGTGAGTGTGTGCTTCGTTTATTATGCATCACGTTCAGCTCCTTGTTATTTGCCTCCTAGTTATCATAGTAAAACTCTACTCCTCTACTCCGAGGAGCCCCTACCATCCGTATCGTCACTTTCCGGCCCAGCACTCTTCATGCTCGTTCGTTTAAAGCATTCTACATTGGGCAAATGAATCTTGGAAGGCAAAAGCTACTGAATTTAGCGAGTTTGTGGAGGCGTTCCCACCGATCAGCCAGGTGGAGTTCCACACACCCGATGACTGCACAACTCCTATAAGGCAGCAATATGCTGCAAACCCAGACGGCCACTCTTCTCACCCCTCGTCCCTTTGCTGTTCTGGATAATGAGGTCAATAGTCACCTAGGCAACTTGCAAAACTAACTGAAATGGAGAAAGGCCTTCCGGCTGGTGACTAGCCGAGGTCCACCTGGCCCCAATAAGCTGCTGAACAAGAAGGGCTGCCAGAAATTTCCCCCTAGGGAATTTGGTGGAGACGAAGACCTGCTCACTGGACAACGGTTCCTCCCAGGATACCCCCAAGCTGAAGAAGCGGGCTCTGAGCCACCCCCTTTCACCCTCCTTTTCCCCACCCTGGCCTGCTGAAGGTGCGCGTCAGGATGCGGACTACTGAGCCCTAAAGAAATAAGTCCTTCCACTTTGACCCCACGGAGGATTGCCTGCGCGGATCTTCAACGAGTCTACCAGTGTCTAGACACGGGAGCAGTTCTGTCTGGCACAGCAGCTCCCTCAAGGAAGACAAGAGTGAGGAGAAAGGAAACTCAAGTCTGACCATTCTGTCCTGGGAGACAAGAGGAGGATCTCATCTCTCATCTTTCCAAGCAAGGCAACGAGACTTTCTCTCATCTTTCCAAGCAAGGCAAGGAGACTTTTTCTCATGAGGAAACAAAAAGAAGTTGGAAGGAACGAAACCAGCCTGGAAGGTGAATTCCTAAGGATTGCCCATTGAAACTGACAAAATGGCCCTTGTTTGACGAGAGGAATGAGCAGAGCATTGATGTGGTCAAAAAGGACTCGAGTGAGACTTTCCCAGCATGTTTCTACCAAAGCTTTGTCTAAGTTTCGCAAAACACTCTCCTAATAAGCAGATGTTTGGCTCTTCAGAAAGTCAACATGCAAAATGCCTTGAGCGTCCCATAACACTGATGCCATGATGTTGCCTTTGGTCTGCCCTCCTTTTCCTTTGACTGGACCACTGTCATCTCTTGGTAGCCATCGCTTTGATGACGCTTTGTCTTCAGGATCATATTG
The DNA here is from genome assembly GCF_028885625.2 of Pongo pygmaeus. Taxonomy (NCBI): domain Eukaryota; kingdom Metazoa; phylum Chordata; class Mammalia; order Primates; family Hominidae; genus Pongo; species Pongo pygmaeus. The sequence goes on from NC_072380.2 coordinate 56,285,198, forward strand.
GCAAAGCCATGTTCCAAATTCCGGTTACAATTTGTCAAACAGGTGCCCCAGGATCGTGATCCCTCCTGTTGAAAATTTCCACTGATAGCTCTCGTCCTCACTGCAGCTGATCTGGGCACAATGGTTTTCACAGCCACTGCAGGATTCATCTTCCACATCTTCTCATCTCTTCTTGAAACAAGCCATACCTCCGTAAAGAGTTGATTTCTTTGGGCTAGTGTCCTTAGAAGCTTTTCTTCAAACATCAATGATTTCTTCATTCTTCCACCCAAGCTTCACCGTCAATTGGATGTTTGCTCTTGCTGCAATTTTAGCGGAATTCAAGTTGCACTGATAGGAGGCCTTTTCAGTGGATGTCTCATCCTTCATAGTGCCTCCAATGAGATCCAGTTCAGAAAGGTTGTAAGAAGTTAGTACATGTTTATTTTAGTGAAAACGAATTGAAATCCATGCATAGATTTCTCACCATGTACATTTTCTATGAACTTTCGGAAGACCCCCTGTACTGAATATTGCCCAAATCCTGGGAGAGAAGTGGATGCGGTCCACTTCCTGTCTTCAGTTTGCCCACAGTGGAGGAGTGCACAGAGCAGGGAAAGGCAGCCCCAGAGAGAGGCATGCCCTCCAGCATGCGGCAGACTGCTGGCCCAGTCCTGGCTCCATGGGTTGCTGTGTGGGCCCAGCAAGCTGACCAACCTCCCTGAACCTTAATTTAATCCTAGGTAGCCCAATTCCACTCGCTATTATAGGACTGCTGTGCAGGGACAGTCAATTAACTTAAGAAAAGGAACCTAGCTCCAAGGTTGGCAACCGGGAATTCCAGTTGATTCCATGGGCGGACCCCCTGAGGAATCCCCAAGCTGAAGTCTCGTGGAAGATGAGGTTCAGTGTGACTAGACTGAAGCACCAATCCAATGAAGGGGAAGTCCCACCCACTCTGCCCTGTGCCTGTATAAAGGTGAGGCGGGGCAGCCGCGCCAATCATTGAAGCCGCCAGTTGGGAGAGGAGCAGAGCCAGGCCGGTGCTCCCGAAGGCAGCAAGATGTTGCGAGCCACAGCTCCCTGCTGGTTCCCACCTGCATACCCAGAAGCTAAGAAGGTGGCCGAGGAGGCGGCCCACGAGGCAAGCCGCCATTTGGGAGAGGAGCAGAGCCAGGTCGGTGTTCCCGAAGGCAGCAAGATGTTGCGAGCCACAGCTCCCTGCTGGTTCCCACCTGCATGCCCAGAAGCCAAGAAGGTGGCCGAGGAGGCGGCCCTCGAGGCAAGCCGCCAGTTGGGAGAGGAGCAGAGCCAGGCCGGTGCTCCCGAAGGCAGCAAGATGTTGCGAGCCACAGCTCCCTGCTGGTTCCCACCTGCATACCCAGAAGCTAAGAAGGTGGCCGAGGAGGCGCCCCACGAGGCAAGCCGCCATTTGGGAGTGGAGCAGAGCCAGGTCGGTGTTCCCGAAGGCAGCAAGATGTTGCGAGCCACAGCTCCCTGCTGGTTCCCTCCTGCATACCCAGAAGCCAAGAAGGTGGCCGAGGAGGCGGCCCTCGAGGCTCCAGAATTCCCACTGCCCTCTCATCAGCCTGCCCAGAGCTTCGGGCTCTGCGTGCCCCAGATGCACAACCAGGCCTCAGCACTCGTGGACATCCGGGCGGAGCCCCAGAATAGGGGTCCGGCGGTGCCCCCAGCGTGGCCCAAGATGGCGACGGAGGCGTGGTACTTCCCCGCGCAGAGGGGGTCGGCCTGCTGCTTGCCAGCCGCCCCAAGGCTGACAGAGAGGCCCTGTGGAGTCCGCATCTCAGCCCCCAGGGAGAGGAAGAGGATCGCCCACTTTCCCAGCCCCTGCTTGGTCGCAGGTCGCACCGATGCCAAGAGAACCCGGGTGGCCGGCAGCAGCCAACGCTCCAATGGCTCCAGGGTCGGCACACAGCCACGGAAGACTGGTCGCAACAGACGGGGGAGGGCATGCAAGACCTCCACCACACTCAGCTCTAAGCGAATCGTCCGTCGTCCATCCTTACCGACTTGGAAGAAACCCATTATCCTCCGAAGGTCTCGCTGCCAAGTCCCCACCGTCATCCGCCGAGGCTATCTCCAACTGTTCACCAAAGAGTGTCTCAAGTTCTGCGCCTCCCAGCAGGAGGCCGAGGAGAAGGCGCTGAACGAGGAGAAGGTGGCCTACGACTGCAGCCCCAACAAGAACATGTACCTGAATGTGGTCCTGAACACCCTCAAGAGACTGAAGGGCCTGACCCCCAGCTCCATGCCGGGCCTCAGCAGGGCCGCCCTGTACAGCCGCCTCCAGGTGTTCCTGCTCACCCAGGACCAGCTCAAGGAGAACGGCTACCCCTTCCCGCACCCCGAGCAGCCCGGAGGCGCCGTCCTCTTCACTGGCCAGGGGAAGGGGCCCGGCGACTCCTCCTGCAGGGTCTGCTGCCGTTGTGGCACCGACTACCTGGTGTCCTCCTCGGGCCGCTGTCTACGCGACCAGTTGTGTTATTATCACTGGGGGCGGGTCCGCTCCAGCCAAGTGGCTGGAGGCCGGGTTAGCCAGTACACCTGCTGTGCAGCTGCTCCTGGCTCAGTGGGCTGCCAGGTGGCGAAGCAGCACGTGCGGGACGGCCGCAAGGAGAGCCTCCATGGCTTCGTGAAGACCTTCAAGAAAGAGTTTTCCACAGACGCTTATCCAGGAATCTACGCCTTGGACTGTGAGATGTGCTACACCACGCATGGCCTGGAGCTGACCCGCGTCACCGTGGTGGACGCCGACATGCAAGTGGTGTACGACACCTTCGTCAAGCCCGACAACGAGATCGTGGACTACAACACCAGGTTTTCCGGAGTGACCGAGGCCGACGTCGCCAAGACGAGCGTCACGTTGCCCGAAGTCCAAGCCATCCTGCTGAGCTTTTTCAGCGCCCAAACCATCCTCATCGGGCACAGCCTGGAGAGCGATCTGCTGGCCCTCAAGCTGATCCACAGCACCGTGGTGGACACGGCCGTGCTCTTCCCGCACTACCTGGGTTTCCCCTACAAGCGTTCCCTCAGGAATCTCGCGGCCGACTACCTGGGACAGATCATCCAGGACAGCCAGGACGGCCACAACTCCAGCGAGGACGCAAACGCCTGCCTGCAGCTGGCGATGTGGAAGGTTCGACAGCGCGCCCAGATCCAGCCACGCCACCGGTCCGCCTCTCCCGCCGCCCTGGCCTGTCCTGAGCCCCAGGCCTCTTCCCAAACTGCCATCGATCCCGAGAGCTAGCCCTGTCCACCTCGCCGCAAAGCGAAAGAAACTGGAGCAGCCGGCGGCAGGAGAGGGCCAAAAGCCAAGACTAACCCCGACCCCGGACTCCCAGTCCCCCGGAGTCCCTGCCGCGGGCCGTCGTCCCTGTCCCCATCCCTCTGCCCCTCCCAGACCTCTGTCCTTCCACCAATGGGCTCCCCGAGGCCCCAGCCGCCACTCCCAGTCCCCGGAGACCCTGCCGCCGCCCCTGGCGCCTGTGCCCATCCCTCTGCCCCTCCCAGACCTCTGGCCTTCCACCACTAGCCTCCCCCAGCCCACCTGGACTTCCCCGGCCTCTGACAACAAGGCCAGCCCCCAGGCCCACCAGCCTCCTGATCGTCTTCGTTCTTGGGCCTCTTCCCCTTCTGTGGGGCTGTCTGAACCTCCCCTCCCCCACCCGATTTTTCCCCCGCCCCCGGGGCAGGCGCAGAATAAATGTCTGTATGAAGTTAAAAATTAAAAATAAAAAAAAAGCTAAAAACAACTCAAAGTCCTTTGCTTTTGAATGTGCGCTTACCTGGTTTTCTCTAGAGGCACCACTGTGAGGTGGCTCAAGCCCTTAGGCTCTGGAGTTAGACATCTGGGTTCCCATTCCAATTCCACCACTGACTAGCTTTGTCATATTGGACGCATAACTTTTTTGCGCTTCTACTTCTTGATCTTTCAAGTGTCATCAGAAGATAATTAGACACCCACACAATAGCAATGGGAGATTTTAACACCCCACCGTCAACATGAAACAGATCAACGAGACAGAAAGTTGAAAAGGATATCCAGGAACTGAACTTAGCTCTGCCCCAAGCAGACCGAATAGACATCTACATTAACTCTCCACCCCAAATCAACAGAATATACATTCTTCTCAGCACCACATCACACTTATTCCAAAACTGACCACATAGTTGGAAGGAAAGCACTCCTCCGCAAATGCAAAAGAACAGAAATTACAACCAACTGTCTCTCAGACCCCAGGGCAGTCAAACTGGACCTCAGGATGAAGAAACTCACTCAAAACCGCTCAACTACACGGAAACGGAGCAATCTGCTCCTGAGTGACTACTGGGTACATAGCGAAATGAAGACAGAATAAAGATGTTCTTTGAAACCAATGAGAACAAAGACACAACATACCAGAATCTCTGGGATACATTGAAAGCAGTGTGTAGAGGGAAACGTAGCATTAAATGCCCACAAGAGAAAGCAGGAAAGATCTAAAATGGACACCCTCACGTCCCAATTCAAAGAACCAGGGAAGCAAGAGCAAACACAATGCCTGAATCAGTCAGTCAACTTCCAACAGGGCTCCAAGAGAGAATGAACCACCATGCCTCTTTAAATCCACGTTTCTATTTGGAATCTTCAATGAGAGATGAGACACTAAGCAGCTAGTTTTGGTGGAATGGCTGATTTTGTCAATGTTTTCGGTGTGTGAGTGTGTGTGTGTGTGTGTATGTATGGATAACTAAATTAAACTGATAATCTGGATGCTTACATTTCCATTCATTTAATTTGTGTATGTGAGCCCACGCACACGTATATACACACACACTAACACTTCCAGAACACTGACTTAGTGAAGAACTGGATTTCCAGTGTGTCAGACAAATTTCAGAAAGCGCTGAAGAAGGGCATTTCTGATGGATTTCACCGTTCCTGGAATTTTATTTTCCTTTATAACTTAGAGTTCTTCTCTGGAGATTTAATAGATAAAAGTCTTTTGCAGTGTACGTTATTTCATTTTATTTTTATAATTTATTTGAATTGTCATTTTAAATTGACAAATAAAAATGATATATATTTATGGTGTACAACATGATGTTTCATGTATGTATACATTGTGGAATGACACAAAAATCAAGCTAATTAACACATTCGTTTCCTCACATACTGATTTTATGGTGATGAGAACATGTTTCAAATCTACTCTGATAGCACATTTCAAGTATACAGTACATAGTTACCCACTGTGGTTGCCGTGCTGTTCAACATATCTCTAGAACTATTCGTATCTGGAATTTTGTATCATTAGACTAACATCTCCCAATCCCTCCCCGGCCCCTGCCTCGGGTAAGCAGCGTTCTGCTCTCTACGACTCTGAGTTCCACTTTTTTACATTGCACATAGAAGTGAGATCGTGCAGTATTTGTATTTCTGTGTTTGCTTTTTAAAACTTTATGATGTATTGATGTATTTTTTCAGACAGTGTCGGAGTCTGTCACCAAGGCTGGAGTACAGTGACACAAACACGGCTCACCACGGCCTCCACCTCCCAGGGTCAAGAGATCCTCCCACTTCAGCCTCCTGAGTAGCTAGGACTACAGGCGTCCAACACCACACCTGGCTAATTTTTGTATTTTTTGTAGAGATGGTTGATCTCCAACTCCTGGGCTCAACTCTTCCTCCTCCCTTCTCCTCCCAAAGTCCTGGGATTACAGGCCTGAGCCACTGTGTCTGGCCTTTGCTTTATTTCACACAGTAGAACATCCTCTAGGCTCATTCATGTTGCTAATGATAAGATTTCTTTCTTTTTCAAGGCTGAATAGGATTCTATTGGATATATGTACTTATATAGATAGATAGATAGATAGATAGATATACATTTATTATTATTGTTTTGGGGGGGATATGGTTTCGCTCGTGTTCCCCAGGCTGGAGTGCAGTGGCATGATTTCGGCTCACTACAACCTCTGCCTCCCAGGCTGAAGTGATTCTCCTGCCTCAGCTGAGATTAAAGGCATGTCCCATCATGTGCGGCCAATTTTGTGTTTCTAGGAGAGATGGGTTTTCACCATGTTGGCCAGGCTGGTCTCGAACTCCAACAATTCTACTTCAACTATTTATTGGAAACAAATACTTATGTGTGAGAAACAAGATTTTCAAGAGTGAAAGATTTAAAAACGACTTAATTGTACATCAGTAAGAGGCTGGCTAACTAAATCAGAGTACGTTCATCCTTACAGAAGAATACTATGCAGCTAGAACAAAACCAAATGGAGGAAACTCTTCCAAATGGTAACTTGGAATGATGTTCAAGACTTATTGTAAAAGAAGTTTACAGTAAGGTGTAAGGTACCTTATGGCAAAATTCTCTCAGAAATGTGTGTGTGTGGATTTCAAGTCATCCCAGTCCTAGAACATTGTGCTCTTTAGAGATGCCATACCTGTCTTTCCCTTTGTAATATCAAAGCAGTAATATCTTCTCTGGAGGCTTGTTGGGTGAATTTAATGGAAGAAAGTTAAGGAGGTACCAGAACCATTGCTGTTTCCCCTCCGTAGCCCTGCGACCCACTAAAGAAAGTTGGATGAGATTACTTAATGATTTCCCATTAAGTTGTATTTCCAAATATCATGATTACCATTTGAATGTAGTTGGTATGGAGCTTCGTGAGTGTGTGCTTCGTTTATTATGCATCACGTTCAGCTCCTTGTTATTTGCCTCCTAGTTATCATAGTAAAACTCTACTCCTCTACTCCGAGGAGCCCCTACCATCCGTATCGTCACTTTCCGGCCCAGCACTCTTCATGCTCGTTCGTTTAAAGTATTCTACATTGGGCAAATGAATCTTGGAAGGCAAAAGCTACTGAATTTAGCGAGTTTGTGGAGGCGTTCCCACCGATCAGCCAGGTGGAGTTCCACACACCCGATGACTGCACAACTCCTATAAGGCAGCAATATGCTGCAAACCCAGACGGCCACTCTTCTCACCCCTTGTCCCTTTGCTGTTCTGGATAATGAGGTCAATAGTCACCTAGGCAACTTGCAAAACTAACTGAAATGGAGAAAGGCCTTCCGGCTGGTGACTAGCCGAGGTCCACCTGGCCCCAATAAGCTGCTGAACAAGAAGGGCTGCCAGAAATTTCCCCCTAGGGAATTTGGTGGAGACGAAGACCTGCTCACTGGACAACGGTTCCTCCCAGGATACCCCCAAGCTGAAGAAGCGGGCTCTGAGCCACCCCCTTTCACCCTCCTTTTCCCCACCCTGGCCTGCTGAAGGTGCGCGTCAGGATGCGGACTACTGAGCCCTAAAGAAATAAGTCCTTCCACTTTGACCCCACGGAGGATTGCCTGTGCGGATCTTCAACGAGTCTACCAGTGTCTAGACACGGGAGCAGTTCTGTCTGGCACAGCAGCTCCCTCAAGGAAGACAAGAGTGAGGAGAAAGGAAACTCAAGTCTGACCATTCTGCCCTGGGAGACAAGAGGAGGATCTCATCTCTCATCTTTCCAAGCAAGGCAACGAGACTTTCTCTCATCTTTCCAAGCAAGGCAAGGAGACTTTTTCTCATGAGGAAACAAAAAGAAGTTGGAAGGAACGAAACCAGCCTGGAAGGTGAATTCCTAAGGATTGCCCATTGAAACTGACAAAATGGCCCTTGTTTGACGAGAGGAATGAGCAGAGGATTGATGTGGTCAAAAAGGACTCGAGTGAGACTTTCCCAGCATGTTTCTACCAAAGCTTTGTCTAAGTTTCGCAAAACACTCTCCTAATAAGCAGATGTTTGGCTCTTCAGAAAGTCAACATGCAAAATGCCTTGAGCGTCCCATAACACTGATGCCATGATGTTGCCTTTGGTCTGCCCTCCTTTTCCTTTGACTGGACCACTGTCATCTCTTGGTAGCCATCGCTTTGATGACGCTTTGTCTTCAGGATCATATTGGCAAAGCCATGTTCCAAATTCCGGTTACAATTTGTCAAACAGGTGCCCCAGGATCGTGATCCCTCCTGTTGAAAATTTCCACTGATAGCTCTCGTCGTCACTGCAGCTGATCTGGGCACAATGGTTTTCACAGCCACTGCAGGATTCATCTTCCACATCTTCTCATCTCTTCTTGAAACAAGCCATACCTCCGTAAAGAGTTGATTTCTTTGGGCTAGTGTCCTTAGAAGCTTTTCTTCAAACATCAATGATTTCTTCATTCTTCCACCCAAGCTTCACCGTCAATTGGATGTTTGCTCTTGCTGCAATTTTAGCGGAATTCAAGTTGCACTGATAGGAGGCCTTTTCAGTGGATGTCTCATCCTTCTTAGTGCCTCCAATGAGATCCAGTTCAGAAAGGTTGTAAGAAGTTAGTACATGTTTATTTTAGTGAAAACGAATTGAAATCCATGCATAGATTTCTCACCATGTACATTTTCTATGAACTTTCGGAAGACCCCCTGTACTGAATATTGCCCAAATCCTGGGAGAGAAGTGGATGCGGTCCACTTCCTGTCTTCAGTTTGCCCACAGTGGAGGAGTGCACAGAGCAGGGAAAGGCAGCCCCAGAGAGAGGCATGCCCTCCAGCATGCGGCAGACTGCTGGCCCAGTCCTGGCTCCATGGGTTGCTGTGTGGGCCCAGCAAGCTGACCAACCTCCCTGAACCTTAATTTAATCCTAGGTAGCCCAATTCCACTCGCTATTATAGGACTGCTGTGCAGGGACAGTCAATTAACTTAAGAAAAGGAACCTAGCTCCAAGGTTGGCAACCGGGAATTCCAGTTGATTCCATGGGCGGACCCCCTGAGGAATCCCCAAGCTGAAGTCTCGTGGAAGATGAGGTTCAGTGTGACTAGACTGAAGCACCAATCCAATGAAGGGGAAGTCCCACCCACTCTGCCCTGTGCCTGTATAAAGGTGAGGCGGGGCGGCCGCGCCACTCATTGAAGCCGCCAGTTGGGAGAGGAGCAGAGCCAGGCCGGTGCTCCCGAAGGCAGCAAGATGTTGCGAGCCACAGCTCCCTGCTGGTTCCCACCTGCATACCCAGAAGCTAAGAAGGTGGCCGAGGAGGCGGCCCACGAGGCAAGCCGCCATTTGGGAGAGGAGCAGAGCCAGGTCGGTGTTCCCGAAGGCAGCAAGATGTTGCGAGCCACAGCTCCCTGCTGGTTCCCACCTGCATGCCCAGAAGCCAAGAAGGTGGCCGAGGAGGCGGCCCTCGAGGCAAGCCGCCAGTTGGGAGAGGAGCAGAGCCAGGCCGGTGCTCCCGAAGGCAGCAAGATGTTGCGAGCCACAGCTCCCTGCTGGTTCCCACCTGCATACCCAGAAGCTAAGAAGGTGGCCGAGGAGGCGCCCCACGAGGCAAGCCGCCATTTGGGAGTGGAGCAGAGCCAGGTCGGTGTTCCCGAAGGCAGCAAGATGTTGCGAGCCACAGCTCCCTGCTGGTTCCCTCCTGCATACCCAGAAGCCAAGAAGGTGGCCGAGGAGGCGGCCCTCGAGGCTCCAGAATTCCCACTGCCCTCTCATCAGCCTGCCCAGAGCTTCGGGCTCTGCATGCCCCAGATGCACAACCAGGCCTCAGCACTCGTGGACATCCGGGCGGAGCCCCAGAATAGGGGTCCGGCGGTGCCCCCAGCGTGGCCCAAGATGGCGACGGAGGCGTGGTACTTCCCCGCGCAGAGGGGGTCGGCCTGCTGCTTGCCAGCCGCCCCAAGGCTGACAGAGAGGCCCTGTGGAGTCCGCATCTCAGCCCCCAGGGAGAGGAAGAGGATCGCCCACTTTCCCAGCCCCTGCTTGGTCGCAGGTCGCACCGATGCCAAGAGAACCCGGGTGGCCGGCAGCAGCCAACGCTCCAATGGCTCCAGGGTCGGCACACAGCCACGGAAGACTGGTCGCAACAGACGGGGGAGGGCATGCAAGACCTCCACCACACTCAGCTCTAAGCGAATCGTCCGTCGTCCATCCTTACCGACTTGGAAGAAACCCATTATCCTCCGAAGGTCTCGCTGCCAAGTCCCCACCGTCATCCGCCGAGGCTATCTCCAACTGTTCACCAAAGAGTGTCTCAAGTTCTGCGCCTCCCAGCAGGAGGCCGAGGAGAAGGCGCTGAACGAGGAGAAGGTGGCCTACGACTGCAGCCCCAACAAGAACATGTACCTGAATGTGGTCCTGAACACCCTCAAGAGACTGAAGGGCCTGACCCCCAGCTCCATGCCGGGCCTCAGCAGGGCCGCCCTGTACAGCCGCCTCCAGGAGTTCCTGCTCACCCAGGACCAGCTCAAGGAGAACGGCTACCCCTTCCCGCACCCCGAGCGGCCCGGAGGCGCCGTCCTCTTCACTGGCCAGGGGAAGGGGCCCGGCGACTCCTCCTGCAGGGTCTGCTGCCGTTGTGGCACCGACTACCTGGTGTCCTCCTCGGGCCGCTGTCTACGCGACCAGTTGTGTTATTATCACTGGGGGCGGGTCCGCTCCAGCCAAGTGGCTGGAGGCCGGGTTAGCCAGTACACCTGCTGTGCAGCTGCTCCTGGCTCAGTGGGCTGCCAGGTGGCGAAGCAGCACGTGCGGGACGGCCGCAAGGAGAGCCTCCATGGCTTCGTGAAGACCTTCAAGAAAGAGTTTTCCACAGACGGTTATCCAGGAATCTACGCCTTGGACTGTGAGATGTGCTACACCACGCATGGCCTGGAGCTGACCCGCGTCACCGTGGTGGACGCCGACATGCAAGTGGTGTACGACACCTTCGTCAAGCCCGACAACGAGATCGTGGACTACAACACCAGGTTTTCCGGAGTGACCGAGGCCGACGTCGCCAAGACGAGCGTCACGTTGCCCGAAGTCCAAGCCATCCTGCTGAGCTTTTTCAGCGCCCAAACCATCCTCATCGGGCACAGCCTGGAGAGCGATCTGCTGGCCCTCAAGCTGATCCACAGCACCGTGGTGGACACGGCCGTGCTCTTCCCGCACTACCTGGGTTTCCCCTACAAGCGTTCCCTCAGGAATCTCGCGGCCGACTACCTGGGACAGATCATCCAGGACAGCCAGGACGGCCACAACTCCAGCGAGGACGCAAACGCCTGCCTGCAGCTGGCGATGTGGAAGGTTCGACAGCGCGCCCAGATCCAGCCACGCCACCGGTCCGCCTCTCCCGCCGCCCTGGCCTGTCCTGAGCCCCAGGCCTCTTCCCAAACTGCCATCGATCCCGAGAGCTAGCCCTGTCCACCTCGCCGCAAAGCGAAAGAAACTGGAGCAGCCGGCGGCAGGAGAGGGCCAAAAGCCAAGACTAACCCCGACCCCGGACTCCCAGTCCCCCGGAGTCCCTGCCGCGGGCCGTCGTCCCTGTCCCCATCCCTCTGCCCCTCCCAGACCTCTGTCCTTCCACCAATGGGCTCCCCGAGGCCCCAGCCGCCACTCCCAGTCCCCGGAGACCCTGCCGCCGCCCCTGGCGCCTGTGCCCATCCCTCTGCCCCTCCCAGACCTCTGGCCTTCCACCACTAGCCTCCCCCAGCCCACCTGGACTTCCCCGGCCTCTGACAACAAGGCCAGCCCCCAGGCCCACCAGCCTCCTGATCGTCTTCGTTCTTGGGCCTCTTCCCCTTCTGTGGGGCTGTCTGAACCTCCCCTCCCCCACCCGATTTTTCCCCCGCCCCCGGGGCAGGCGCAGAATAAATGTCTGTATGAAGTTAAAAATTAAAAATAAAAAAAAAGCTAAAAACAACTCAAAGTCCTTTGCTTTTGAATGTGCGCTTACCTGGTTTTCTCTAGAGGCACCACTGTGAGGTGGCTCAAGCCCTTAGGCTCTGGAGTTAGACATCTGGGTTCCCATTCCAATTCCACCACTGACTAGCTTTGTCATATTGGACGCATAACTTTTTTGCGCTTCTACTTCTTGATCTTTCAAGTGTCATCAGAAGATAATTAGACACCCACACAATAGCAATGGGAGATTTTAACACCCCACCGTCAACATGAAACAGATCAACGAGACAGAAAGTTGAAAAGGATATCCAGGAACTGAACTTAGCTCTGCACCAAGCAGACCGAATAGACATCTACATTAACTCTCCACCCCAAATCAACAGAATATACATTCTTCTCAGCACCACATCACACTTATTCCAAAACTGACCACATAGTTGGAAGGAAAGCACTCCTCCGCAAATGCAAAAGAACAGAAATTACAACCAACTGTCTCTCAGACCCCAGGGCAGTCAAACTGGACCTCAGGATGAAGAAACTCACTCAAAACCGCTCAACTACACGGAAACGGAGCAATCTGCTCCTGAGTGACTACTGGGTACATAGCGAAATGAAGACAGAATAAAGATGTTCTTTGAAACCAATGAGAACAAAGACACAACATACCAGAATCTCTGGGATACATTGAAAGCAGTGTGTAGAGGGAAACGTAGCATTAAATGCCCACAAGAGAAAGCAGGAAAGATCTAAAATGGACACCCTCACGTCCCAATTCAAAGAACCAGGGAAGCAAGAGCAAACACAATGCCTGAATCAGTCAGTCAACTTCCAACAGGGCTCCAAGAGAGAATGAACCACCATGCCTCTTTAAATCCACGTTTCTATTTGGAATCTTCAATGAGAGATGAGACACTAAGCAGCTAGTTTTGGTGGAATGGCTGATTTTGTCAATGTTTTCGGTGTGTGAGTGTGTGTGTGTGTGTGTATGTATGGATAACTAAATTAAACTGATAATCTGGATGCTTACATTTCCATTCATTTAATTTGTGTATGTGAGCCCACGCACACGTATATACACACACACTAACACTTCCAGAACACTGACTTAGTGAAGAACTGGATTTCCAGTGTGTCAGACAAATTTCAGAAAGCGCTGAAGAAGGGCATTTCTGATGGATTTCACCGTTCCTGGAATTTTATTTTCCTTTATAACTTAGAGTTCTTCTCTGGAGATTTAATAGATAAAAGTCTTTTGCAGTGTACGTTATTTCATTTTATTTTTATAATTTATTTGAATTGTCATTTTAAATTGACAAATAAAAATGATATATATTTATGGTGTACAACATGATGTTTCATGTATGTATACATTGTGGAATGACACAAAAATCAAGCTAATTAACACATTCGTTTCCTCACATACTGATTTTATGGTGATGAGAACATGTTTCAAATCTACTCTGATAGCACATTTCAAGTATACAGTACATAGTTACCCACTGTGGTTGCCGTGCTGTTCAACATATCTCTAGAACTATTCGTATCTGGAATTTTGTATCATTAGACTAACATCTCCCAATCCCTCCCCGGCCCCTGCCTCGGGTAAGCAGCGTTCTGCTCTCTACGACTCTGAGTTCCACTTTTTTACATTGCACATAGAAGTGAGATCGTGCAGTATTTGTATTTCTGTGTTTGCTTTTTAAAACTTTATGATGTATTGATGTATTTTTTCAGACAGTGTCGGAGTCTGTCACCAAAGCTGGAGTACAGTGACACAAACACGGCTCACCACGGCCTCCACCTCCCGGGGTCAAGAGATCCTCCCACTTCAGCCTCCTGAGTAGCTAGGACTACAGGCGTCCAACACCACACCTGGCTAATTTTTGTATTTTTTGTAGAGATGGTTGATCTCCAACTCCTGGGCTCAACTCTTCCTCCTCCCTTCTCCTCCCAAAGTCCTGGGATTACAGGCCTGAGCCACTGTGTCTGGCCTTTGCTTTATTTCACACAGTAGAACATCCTCTAGGCTCATTCATGTTGCTAATGATAAGATTTCTTTCTTTTTCAAGGCTGAATAGGATTCTATTGGATATATGTACCTATATAGATAGATAGAGAGATAGATAGATATACATTTATTATTATTGTTTTGGGGGGGATATGGTTTCGCTCGTGTTCCCCAGGCTGGAGTGCAGTGGCATGATTTCGGCTCACTACAACCTCTGCCTCCCAGGCTGAAGTGATTCTCCTGCCTCAGCTGAGATTAAAGGCATGTCCCATCATGTGCGGCCAATTTTGTGTTTCTAGGAGAGATGGGTTTTCACCATGTTGGCCAGGCTGGTCTCGAACTCCAACAATTCTACTTCAACTATTTATTGGAAACAAATACTTATGTGTGAGAAACAAGATTTTCAAGAGTGAAAGATTTAAAAACGACTTAATTGTACATCAGTAAGAGGCTGGCTAACTAAATCAGAGTACGTTCATCCTTACAGAAGAATACTATGCAGCTAGAACAAAACCAAATGGAGGAAACTCTTCCAAATGGTAACTTGGAATGATGTTCAAGACTTATTGTAAAATAAGTTTACAGTAAGGTGTAAGGTACCTTATGGCAAAATTCTCTCAGAAATGTGTGTGTGTGGATTTCAAGTCATCCCAGTCCTAGAACATTGTGCTCTTTAGAGATGCCATACCTGTCTTTCCCTTTGTAATATCAAAGCAGTAATATCTTCTCTGGAGGCTTGTTGGGTGAATTGAATGGAAGAAAGTTAAGGAGGTACCAGAACCATTGCTGTTTCCCCTCCGTAGCCCTGCCACCCACTAAAGAAAGTTGGATGAGATTACTTAATGATTTCCCATTAAGTTGTATTTCCAAATATCATGATTACCATTTGAATGTAGTTGGTATGGAGCTTCGTGAGTGTGTGCTTCGTTTATTATGCATCACGTTCAGCTCCTTGTTATTTGCCTCCTAGTTATCATAGTAAAACTCTACTCCTCTACTCCGAGGAGCCCCTACCATCCGTATCGTCACTTTCCGGCCCAGCACTCTTCATGCTCGTTCGTTTAAAGCATTCTACATTGGGCAAATGAATCTTGGAAGGCAAAAGCTACTGAATTTAGCGAGTTTGTGGAGGCGTTCCCACCGATCAGCCAGGTGGAGTTCCACACACCCGATGACTGCACAACTCCTATAAGGCAGCAATATGCTGCAAACCCAGACGGCCACTCTTCTCACCCCTCGTCCCTTTGCTGTTCTGGATAATGAGGTCAATAGTCACCTAGGCAACTTGCAAAACTAACTGAAATGGAGAAAGGCCTTCCGGCTGGTGACTAGCCGAGGTCCACCTGGCCCCAATAAGCTGCTGAACAAGAAGGGCTGCCAGAAATTTCCCCCTAGGGAATTTGGTGGAGACGAAGACCTGCTCACTGGACAACGGTTCCTCCCAGGATACCCCCAAGCTGAAGAAGCGGGCTCTGAGCCACCCCCTTTCACCCTCCTTTTCCCCACCCTGGCCTGCTGAAGGTGCGCGTCAGGATGCGGACTACTGAGCCCTAAAGAAATAAGTCCTTCCACTTTGACCCCACGGAGGATTGCCTGCGCGGATCTTCAACGAGTCTACCAGTGTCTAGACACGGGAGCAGTTCTGTCTGGCACAGCAGCTCCCTCAAGGAAGACAAGAGTGAGGAGAAAGGAAACTCAAGTCTGACCATTCTGCCCTGGGAGACAAGAGGAGGATCTCATCTCTCATCTTTCCAAGCAAGGCAACGAGACTTTCTCTCATCTTTCCAAGCAAGGCAAGGAGACTTTTTCTCATGAGGAAACAAAAAGAAGTTGGAAGGAACGAAACCAGCCTGGAAGGTGAATTCCTAAGGATTGCCCATTGAAACTGACAAAATGGCCCTTGTTTGACGAGAGGAATGAGCAGAGCATTGATGTGGTCAAAAAGGACTCGAGTGAGACTTTCCCAGCATGTTTCTACCAAAGCTTTGTCTAAGTTTCGCAAAACACTCTCCTAATAAGCAGATGTTTGGCTCTTCAGAAAGTCAACATGCAAAATGCCTTGAGCGTCCCATAACACTGATGCCATGATGTTGCCTTTGGTCTGCCCTCCTTTTCCTTTGACTGGACCACTGCCATCTCTTGGTAGCCATCGCTTTGATGACGCTTTGTCTTCAGGATCATATTGGCAAAGCCATGTTCCAAATTCCGGTTACAATTTGTCAAACAGGTGCCCCAGGATCGTGATCCCTCCTGTTGAAAATTTCCACTGATAGCTCTCGTCCTCACTGCAGCTGATCTGGGCACAATGGTTTTCACAGCCACTGCAGGATTCATCTTCCACATCTTCTCATCTCTTCTTGAAACAAGCCATACCTCCGTAAAGAGTTGATTTCTTTGGGCTAGTGTCCTTAGAAGCTTTTCTTCAAACATCAATGATTTCTTCATTCTTCCACCCAAGCTTCACCGTCAATTGGATGTTTGCTCTTGCTGCAATTTTAGCGGAATTCAAGTTGCACTGATAGGAGGCCTTTTCAGTGGATGTCTCATCCTTCTTAGTGCCTCCAATGAGATCCAGTTCAGAAAGGTTGTAAGAAGTTAGTACATGTTTATTTTAGTGAAAACGAATTGAAATCCATGCATAGATTTCTCACCATGTACATTTTCTATGAACTTTCGGAAGACCCCCTGTACTGAATATTGCCCAAATCCTGGGAGAGAAGTGGATGCGGTCCACTTCCTGTCTTCAGTTTGCCCACAGTGGAGGAGTGCACAGAGCAGGGAAAGGCAGCCCCAGAGAGAGGCATGCCCTCCAGCATGCGGCAGACTGCTGGCCCAGTCCTGGCTCCATGGGTTGCTGTGTGGGCCCAGCAAGCTGACCAACCTCCCTGAACCTTAATTTAATCCTAGGTAGCCCAATTCCACTCGCTATTATAGGACTGCTGTGCAGGGACAGTCAATTAACTTAAGAAAAGGAACCTAGCTCCAAGGTTGGCAACCGGGAATTCCAGTTGATTCCATGGGCGGACCCCCTGAGGAATCCCCAAGCTGAAGTCTCGTGGAAGATGAGGTTCAGTGTGACTAGACTGAAGCACCAATCCAATGAAGGGGAAGTCCCACCCACTCTGCCCTGTGCCTGTATAAAGGTGAGGCGGGGCGGCCGCGCCACTCATTGAAGCCGCCAGTTGGGAGAGGAGCAGAGCCAGGCCGGTGCTCCCGAAGGCAGCAAGATGTTGCGAGCCACAGCTCCCTGCTGGTTCCCACCTGCATACCCAGAAGCTAAGAAGGTGGCCGAGGAGGCGGCCCACGAGGCAAGCCGCCATTTGGGAGAGGAGCAGAGCCAGGTCGGTGTTCCCGAAGGCAGCAAGATGTTGCGAGCCACAGCTCCCTGCTGGTTCCCACCTGCATGCCCAGAAGCCAAGAAGGTGGCCGAGGAGGCGGCCCTCGAGGCAAGCCGCCAGTTGGGAGAGGAGCAGAGCCAGGCCGGTGCTCCCGAAGGCAGCAAGATGTTGCGAGCCACAGCTCCCTGCTGGTTCCCACCTGCATACCCAGAAGCTAAGAAGGTGGCCGAGGAGGCGCCCCACGAGGCAAGCCGCCATTTGGGAGTGGAGCAGAGCCAGGTCGGTGTTCCCGAAGGCAGCAAGATGTTGCGAGCCACAGCTCCCTGCTGGTTCCCTCCTGCATACCCAGAAGCCAAGAAGGTGGCCGAGGAGGCGGCCCTCGAGGCTCCAGAATTCCCACTGCCCTCTCATCAGCCTGCCCAGAGCTTCGGGCTCTGCGTGCCCCAGATGCACAACCAGGCCTCAGCACTCGTGGACATCCGGGCGGAGCCCCAGAATAGGGGTCCGGCGGTGCCCCCAGCGTGGCCCAAGATGGCGACGGAGGCGTGGTACTTCCCCGCGCAGAGGGGGTCGGCCTGCTGCTTGCCAGCCGCCCCAAGGCTGACAGAGAGGCCCTGTGGAGTCCGCATCTCAGCCCCCAGGGAGAGGAAGAGGATCGCCCACTTTCCCAGCCCCTGCTTGGTCGCAGGTCGCACCGATGCCAAGAGAACCCGGGTGGCCGGCAGCAGCCAACGCTCCAATGGCTCCAGGGTCGGCACACAGCCACGGAAGACTGGTCGCAACAGACGGGGGAGGGCATGCAAGACCTCCACCACACTCAGCTCTAAGCGAATCGTCCGTCGTCCATCCTTACCGACTTGGAAGAAACCCATTATCCTCCGAAGGTCTCGCTGCCAAGTCCCCACCGTCATCCGCCGAGGCTATCTCCAACTGTTCACCAAAGAGTGTCTCAAGTTCTGCGCCTCCCAGCAGGAGGCCGAGGAGAAGGCGCTGAACGAGGAGAAGGTGGCCTACGACTGCAGCCCCAACAAGAACATGTACCTGAATGTGGTCCTGAACACCCTCAAGAGACTGAAGGGCCTGACCCCCAGCTCCATGCCGGGCCTCAGCAGGGCCGCCCTGTACAGCCGCCTCCAGGAGTTCCTGCTCACCCAGGACCAGCTCAAGGAGAACGGCTACCCCTTCCCGCACCCCGAGCGGCCCGGAGGCGCCGTCCTCTTCACTGGCCAGGGGAAGGGGCCCGGCGACTCCTCCTGCAGGGTCTGCTGCCGTTGTGGCACCGACTACCTGGTGTCCTCCTCGGGCCGCTGTCTACGCGACCAGTTGTGTTATTATCACTGGGGGCGGGTCCGCTCCAGCCAAGTGGCTGGAGGCCGGGTTAGCCAGTACACCTGCTGTGCAGCTGCTCCTGGCTCAGTGGGCTGCCAGGTGGCGAAGCAGCACGTGCGGGACGGCCGCAAGGAGAGCCTCCATGGCTTCGTGAAGACCTTCAAGAAAGAGTTTTCCACAGACGCTTATCCAGGAATCTACGCCTTGGACTGTGAGATGTGCTACACCACGCATGGCCTGGAGCTGACCCGCGTCACCGTGGTGGACGCCGACATGCAAGTGGTGTACGACACCTTCGTCAAGCCCGACAACGAGATCGTGGACTACAACACCAGGTTTTCCGGAGTGACCGAGGCCGACGTCGCCAAGACGAGCGTCACGTTGCCCGAAGTCCAAGCCATCCTGCTGAGCTTTTTCAGCGCCCAAACCATCCTCATCGGGCACAGCCTGGAGAGCGATCTGCTGGCCCTCAAGCTGATCCACAGCACCGTGGTGGACACGGCCGTGCTCTTCCCGCACTACCTGGGTTTCCCCTACAAGCGTTCCCTCAGGAATCTCGCGGCCGACTACCTGGGACAGATCATCCAGGACAGCCAGGACGGCCACAACTCCAGCGAGGACGCAAACGCCTGCCTGCAGCTGGCGATGTGGAAGGTTCGACAGCGCGCCCAGATCCAGCCACGCCACCGGTCCGCCTCTCCCGCCGCCCTGGCCTGTCCTGAGCCCCAGGCCTCTTCCCAAACTGCCATCGATCCCGAGAGCTAGCCCTGTCCACCTCGCCGCAAAGCGAAAGAAACTGGAGCAGCCGGCGGCAGGAGAGGGCCAAAAGCCAAGACTAACCCCGACCCCGGACTCCCAGTCCCCCGGAGTCCCTGCCGCGGGCCGTCGTCCCTGTCCCCATCCCTCTGCCCCTCCCAGACCTCTGTCCTTCCACCAATGGGCTCCCCGAGGCCCCAGCCGCCACTCCCAGTCCCCGGAGACCCTGCCGCCGCCCCTGGCGCCTGTGCCCATCCCTCTGCCCCTCCCAGACCTCTGGCCTTCCACCACTAGCCTCCCCCAGCCCACCTGGACTTCCCCGGCCTCTGACAACAAGGCCAGCCCCCAGGCCCACCAGCCTCCTGATCGTCTTCGTTCTTGGGCCTCTTCCCCTTCTGTGGGGCTGTCTGAACCTCCCCTCCCCCACCCGATTTTTCCCCCGCCCCCGGGGCAGGCGCAGAATAAATGTCTGTATGAAGTTAAAAATTAAAAATAAAAAAAAAGCTAAAAACAACTCAAAGTCCTTTGCTTTTGAATGTGCGCTTACCTGGTTTTCTCTAGAGGCACCACTGTGAGGTGGCTCAAGCCCTTAGGCTCTGGAGTTAGACATCTGGGTTCCCATTCCAATTCCACCACTGACTAGCTTTGTCATATTGGACGCATAACTTTTTTGCGCTTCTACTTCTTGATCTTTCAAGTGTCATCAGAAGATAATTAGACACCCACACAATAGCAATGGGAGATTTTAACACCCCACCGTCAACATGAAACAGATCAACGAGACAGAAAGTTGAAAAGGATATCCAGGAACTGAACTTAGCTCTGCACCAAGCAGACCGAATAGACATCTACATTAACTCTCCACCCCAAATCAACAGAATATACATTCTTCTCAGCACCACATCACACTTATTCCAAAACTGACCACATAGTTGGAAGGAAAGCACTCCTCCGCAAATGCAAAAGAACAGAAATTACAACCAACTGTCTCTCAGACCCCAGGGCAGTCAAACTGGACCTCAGGATGAAGAAACTCACTCAAAACCGCTCAACTACACGGAAACGGAGCAATCTGCTCCTGAGTGACTACTGGGTACATAGCGAAATGAAGACAGAATAAAGATGTTCTTTGAAACCAATGAGAACAAAGACACAACATACCAGAATCTCTGGGATACATTGAAAGCAGTGTGTAGAGGGAAACGTAGCATTAAATGCCCACAAGAGAAAGCAGGAAAGATCTAAAATGGACACCCTCACGTCCCAATTCAAAGAACCAGGGAAGCAAGAGCAAACACAATGCCTGAATCAGTCAGTCAACTTCCAACAGGGCTCCAAGAGAGAATGAACCACCATGCCTCTTTAAATCCACGTTTCTATTTGGAATCTTCAATGAGAGATGAGACACTAAGCAGCTAGTTTTGGTGGAATGGCTGATTTTGTCAATGTTTTCGGTGTGTGAGTGTGTGTGTGTGTGTGTATGTATGGATAACTAAATTAAACTGATAATCTGGATGCTTACATTTCCATTCATTTAATTTGTGTATGTGAGCCCACGCACACGTATATACACACACACTAACACTTCCAGAACACTGACTTAGTGAAGAACTGGATTTCCAGTGTGTCAGACAAATTTCAGAAAGCGCTGAAGAAGGGCATTTCTGATGGATTTCACCGTTCCTGGAATTTTATTTTCCTTTATAACTTAGAGTTCTTCTCTGGAGATTTAATAGATAAAAGTCTTTTGCAGTGTACGTTATTTCATTTTATTTTTATAATTTATTTGAATTGTCATTTTAAATTGACAAATAAAAATGATATATATTTATGGTGTACAACATGATGTTTCATGTATGTATACATTGTGGAATGACACAAAAATCAAGCTAATTAACACATTCGTTTCCTCACATACTGATTTTATGGTGATGAGAACATGTTTCAAATCTACTCTGATAGCACATTTCAAGTATACAGTACATAGTTACCCACTGTGGTTGCCGTGCTGTTCAACATATCTCTAGAACTATTCGTATCTGGAATTTTGTATCATTAGACTAACATCTCCCAATCCCTCCCCGGCCCCTGCCTCGGGTAAGCAGCGTTCTGCTCTCTACGACTCTGAGTTCCACTTTTTTACATTGCACATAGAAGTGAGATCGTGCAGTATTTGTATTTCTGTGTTTGCTTTTTAAAACTTTATGATGTATTGATGTATTTTTTCAGACAGTGTCGGAGTCTGTCACCAAGGCTGGAGTACAGTGACACAAACACGGCTCACCACGGCCTCCACCTCCCGGGGTCAAGAGATCCTCCCACTTCAGCCTCCTGAGTAGCTAGGACTACAGGCGTCCAACACCACACCTGGCTAATTTTTGTATTTTTTGTAGAGATGGTTGATCTCCAACTCCTGGGCTCAACTCTTCCTCCTCCCTTCTCCTCCCAAAGTCCTGGGATTACAGGCCTGAGCCACTGTGTCTGGCCTTTGCTTTATTTCACACAGTAGAACATCCTCTAGGCTCATTCATGTTGCTAATGATAAGATTTCTTTCTTTTTCAAGGCTGAATAGGATTCTATTGGATATATGTACTTATATAGATAGATAGATAGATAGATAGATATACATTTATTATTATTGTTTTGGGGGGGATATGGTTTCGCTCGTGTTCCCCAGGCTGGAGTGCAGTGGCATGATTTCGGCTCACTACAACCTCTGCCTCCCAGGCTGAAGTGATTCTCCTGCCTCAGCTGAGATTAAAGGCATGTCCCATCATGTGCGGCCAATTTTGTGTTTCTAGGAGAGATGGGTTTTCACCATGTTGGCCAGGCTGGTCTCGAACTCCAACAATTCTACTTCAACTATTTATTGGAAACAAATACTTATGTGTGAGAAACAAGATTTTCAAGAGTGAAAGATTTAAAAACGACTTAATTGTACATCAGTAAGAGGCTGGCTAACTAAATCAGAGTACGTTCATCCTTACAGAAGAATACTATGCAGCTAGAACAAAACCAAATGGAGGAAACTCTTCCAAATGGTAACTTGGAATGATGTTCAAGACTTATTGTAAAATAAGTTTACAGTAAGGTGTAAGGTACCTTATGGCAAAATTCTCTCAGAAATGTGTGTGTGTGGATTTCAAGTCATCCCAGTCCTAGAACATTGTGCTCTTTAGAGATGCCATACCTGTCTTTCCCTTTGTAATATCAAAGCAGTAATATCTTCTCTGGAGGCTTGTTGGGTGAATTTAATGGAAGAAAGTTAAGGAGGTACCAGAACCATTGCTGTTTCCCCTCCGTAGCCCTGCGACCCACTAAAGAAAGTTGGATGAGATTACTTAATGATTTCCCATTAAGTTGTATTTCCAAATATCATGATTACCATTTGAATGTAGTTGGTATGGAGCTTCGTGAGTGTGTGCTTCGTTTATTATGCATCACGTTCAGCTCCTTGTTATTTGCCTCCTAGTTATCATAGTAAAACTCTACTCCTCTACTCCGAGGAGCCCCTACCATCCGTATCGTCACTTTCCGGCCCAGCACTCTTCATGCTCGTTCGTTTAAAGCATTCTACATTGGGCAAATGAATCTTGGAAGGCAAAAGCTACTGAATTTAGCGAGTTTGTGGAGGCGTTCCCACCGATCAGCCAGGTGGAGTTCCACACACCCGATGACTGCACAACTCCTATAAGGCAGCAATATGCTGCAAACCCAGACGGCCACTCTTCTCACCCCTCGTCCCTTTGCTGTTCTGGATAATGAGGTCAATAGTCACCTAGGCAACTTGCAAAACTAACTGAAATGGAGAAAGGCCTTCCGGCTGGTGACTAGCCGAGGTCCACCTGGCCCCAATAAGCTGCTGAACAAGAAGGGCTGCCAGAAATTTCCCCCTAGGGAATTTGGTGGAGACGAAGACCTGCTCACTGGACAACGGTTCTTCCCAGGATACCCCCAAGCTGAAGAAGCGGGCTCTGAGCCACCCCCTTTCACCCTCCTTTTCCCCACCCTGGCCTGCTGAAGGTGCGCGTCAGGATGCGGACTACTGAGCCCTAAAGAAATAAGTCCTTCCACTTTGACCCCACGGAGGATTGCCTGTGCGGATCTTCAACGAGTCTACCAGTGTCTAGACACGGGAGCAGTTCTGTCTGGCACAGCAGCTCCCTCAAGGAAGACAAGAGTGAGGAGAAAGGAAACTCAAGTCTGACCATTCTGCCCTGGGAGACAAGAGGAGGATCTCATCTCTCATCTTTCCAAGCAAGGCAACGAGACTTTCTCTCATCTTTCCAAGCAAGGCAAGGAGACTTTTTCTCATGAGGAAACAAAAAGAAGTTGGAAGGAACGAAACCAGCCTGGAAGGTGAATTCCTAAGGATTGCCCATTGAAACTGACAAAATGGCCCTTGTTTGACGAGAGGAATGAGCAGAGCATTGATGTGGTCAAAAAGGACTCGAGTGAGACTTTCCCAGCATGTTTCTACCAAAGCTTTGTCTAAGTTTCGCAAAACACTCTCCTAATAAGCAGATGTTTGGCTCTTCAGAAAGTCAACATGCAAAATGCCTTGAGCGTCCCATAACACTGATGCCATGATGTTGCCTTTGGTCTGCCCTCCTTTTCCTTTGACTGGACCACTGTCATCTCTTGGTAGCCATCGCTTTGATGACGCTTTGTCTTCAGGATCATATTGGCAAAGCCATGTTCCAAATTCCGGTTACAATTTGTCAAACAGGTGCCCCAGGATCGTGATCCCTCCTGTTGAAAATTTCCACTGATAGCTCTCGTCGTCACTGCAGCTGATCTGGGCACAATGGTTTTCACAGCCACTGCAGGATTCATCTTCCACATCTTCTCATCTCTTCTTGAAACAAGCCATACCTCCGTAAAGAGTTGATTTCTTTGGGCTAGTGTCCTTAGAAGCTTTTCTTCAAACATCAATGATTTCTTCATTCTTCCACCCAAGCTTCACCGTCAATTGGATGTTTGCTCTTGCTGCAATTTTAGCGGAATTCAAGTTGCACTGATAGGAGGCCTTTTCAGTGGATGTCTCATCCTTCTTAGTGCCTCCAATGAGATCCAGTTCAGAAAGGTTGTAAGAAGTTAGTACATGTTTATTTTAGTGAAAACGAATTGAAATCCATGCATAGATTTCTCACCATGTACATTTTCTATGAACTTTCGGAAGACCCCCTGTACTGAATATTGCCCAAATCCTGGGAGAGAAGTGGATGCGGTCCACTTCCTGTCTTCAGTTTGCCCACAGTGGAGGAGTGCACAGAGCAGGGAAAGGCAGCCCCAGAGAGAGGCATGCCCTCCAGCATGCGGCAGACTGCTGGCCCAGTCCTGGCTCCATGGGTTGCTGTGTGGGCCCAGCAAGCTGACCAACCTCCCTGAACCTTAATTTAATCCTAGGTAGCCCAATTCCACTCGCTATTATAGGACTGCTGTGCAGGGACAGTCAATTAACTTAAGAAAAGGAACCTAGCTCCAAGGTTGGCAACCGGGAATTCCAGTTGATTCCATGGGCGGACCCCCTGAGGAATCCCCAAGCTGAAGTCTCGTGGAAGATGAGGTTCAGTGTGACTAGACTGAAGCACCAATCCAATGAAGGGGAAGTCCCACCCACTCTGCCCTGTGCCTGTATAAAGGTGAGGCGGGGCGGCCGCGCCACTCATTGAAGCCGCCAGTTGGGAGAGGAGCAGAGCCAGGCCGGTGCTCCCGAAGGCAGCAAGATGTTGCGAGCCACAGCTCCCTGCTGGTTCTCACCTGCATACCCAGAAGCTAAGAAGGTGGCCGAGGAGGCGGCCCACGAGGCAAGCCGCCATTTGGGAGAGGAGCAGAGCCAGGTCGGTGTTCCCGAAGGCAGCAAGATGTTGCGAGCCACAGCTCCCTGCTGGTTCCCACCTGCATGCCCAGAAGCCAAGAAGGTGGCCGAGGAGGCGGCCCTCGAGGCAAGCCGCCAGTTGGGAGAGGAGCAGAGCCAGGCCGGTGCTCCCGAAGGCAGCAAGATGTTGCGAGCCACAGCTCCCTGCTGGTTCCCACCTGCATACCCAGAAGCCAAGAAGGTGGCCGAGGAGGCGCCCCACGAGGCAAGCCGCCATTTGGGAGTGGAGCAGAGCCAGGTCGGTGTTCCCGAAGGCAGCAAGATGTTGCGAGCCACAGCTCCCTGCTGGTTCCCTCCTGCATACCCAGAAGCCAAGAAGGTGGCCGAGGAGGCGGCCCTCGAGGCTCCAGAATTCCCACTGCCCTCTCATCAGCCTGCCCAGAGCTTCGGGCTCTGCGTGCCCCAGATGCACAACCAGGCCTCAGCACTCGTGGACATCCGGGCGGAGCCCCAGAATAGGGGTCCGGCGGTGCCCCCAGCGTGGCCCAAGATGGCGACGGAGGCGTGGTACTTCCCCGCGCAGAGGGGGTCGGCCTGCTGCTTGCCAGCCGCCCCAAGGCTGACAGAGAGGCCCTGTGGAGTCCGCATCTCAGCCCCCAGGGAGAGGAAGAGGATCGCCCACTTTCCCAGCCCCTGCTTGGTCGCAGGTCGCACCGATGCCAAGAGAACCCGGGTGGCCGGCAGCAGCCAACGCTCCAATGGCTCCAGGGTCGGCACACAGCCACGGAAGACTGGTCGCAACAGACGGGGGAGGGCATGCAAGACCTCCACCACACTCAGCTCTAAGCGAATCGTCCGTCGTCCATCCTTACCGACTTGGAAGAAACCCATTATCCTCCGAAGGTCTCGCTGCCAAGTCCCCACCGTCATCCGCCGAGGCTATCTCCAACTGTTCACCAAAGAGTGTCTCAAGTTCTGCGCCTCCCAGCAGGAGGCCGAGGAGAAGGCGCTGAACGAGGAGAAGGTGGCCTACGACTGCAGCCCCAACAAGAACATGTACCTGAATGTGGTCCTGAACACCCTCAAGAGACTGAAGGGCCTGACCCCCAGCTCCATGCCGGGCCTCAGCAGGGCCGCCCTGTACAGCCGCCTCCAGGAGTTCCTGCTCACCCAGGACCAGCTCAAGGAGAACGGCTACCCCTTCCCGCACCCCGAGCGGCCCGGAGGCGCCGTCCTCTTCACTGGCCAGGGGAAGGGGCCCGGCGACTCCTCCTGCAGGGTCTGCTGCCGTTGTGGCACCGACTACCTGGTGTCCTCCTCGGGCCGCTGTCTACGCGACCAGTTGTGTTATTATCACTGGGGGCGGGTCCGCTCCAGCCAAGTGGCTGGAGGCCGGGTTAGCCAGTACACCTGCTGTGCAGCTGCTCCTGGCTCAGTGGGCTGCCAGGTGGCGAAGCAGCACGTGCGGGACGGCCGCAAGGAGAGCCTCCATGGCTTCGTGAAGACCTTCAAGAAAGAGTTTTCCACAGACGCTTATCCAGGAATCTACGCCTTGGACTGTGAGATGTGCTACACCACGCATGGCCTGGAGCTGACCCGCGTCACCGTGGTGGACGCCGACATGCAAGTGGTGTACGACACCTTCGTCAAGCCCGACAACGAGATCGTGGACTACAACACCAGGTTTTCCGGAGTGACCGAGGCCGACGTCGCCAAGACGAGCGTCACGTTGCCCGAAGTCCAAGCCATCCTGCTGAGCTTTTTCAGCGCCCAAACCATCCTCATCGGGCACAGCCTGGAGAGCGATCTGCTGGCCCTCAAGCTGATCCACAGCACCGTGGTGGACACGGCCGTGCTCTTCCCGCACTACCTGGGTTTCCCCTACAAGCGTTCCCTCAGGAATCTCGCGGCCGACTACCTGGGACAGATCATCCAGGACAGCCAGGACGGCCACAACTCCAGCGAGGACGCAAACGCCTGCCTGCAGCTGGCGATGTGGAAGGTTCGACAGCGCGCCCAGATCCAGCCACGCCACCGGTCCGCCTCTCCCGCCGCCCTGGCCTGTCCTGAGCCCCAGGCCTCTTCCCAAACTGCCATCGATCCCGAGAGCTAGCCCTGTCCACCTCGCCGCAAAGCGAAAGAAACTGGAGCAGCCGGCGGCAGGAGAGGGCCAAAAGCCAAGAGTAACCCCGACCCCGGACTCCCAGTCCCCCGGAGTCCCTGCCGCGGGCCGTCGTCCCTGTCCCCATCCCTCTGCCCCTCCCAGACCTCTGTCCTTCCAGCAATGGGCTCCCCGAGGCCCCAGCCGCCACTCCCAGTCCCCGGAGACCCTGCCGCCGCCCCTGGCGCCTGTGCCCATCCCTCTGCCCCTCCCAGACCTCTGGCCTTCCACCACTAGCCTCCCCCAGCCCACCTGGACTTCCCCGGCCTCTGACAACAAGGCCAGCCCCCAGGCCCACCAGCCTCCTGATCGTCTTCGTTCTTGGGCCTCTTCCCCTTCTGTGGGGCTGTCTGAACCTCCCCTCCCCCACCCGATTTTTCCCCCGCCCCCGGGGCAGGCGCAGAATAAATGTCTGTATGAAGTTAAAAATTAAAAATAAAAAAAAAGCTAAAAACAACTCAAAGTCCTTTGCTTTTGAATGTGCGCTTACCTGGTTTTCTCTAGAGGCACCACTGTGAGGTGGCTCAAGCCCTTAGGCTCTGGAGTTAGACATCTGGGTTCCCATTCCAATTCCACCACTGACTAGCTTTGTCATATTGGACGCATAACTTTTTTGCGCTTCTACTTCTTGATCTTTCAAGTGTCATCAGAAGATAATTAGACACCCACACAATAGCAATGGGAGATTTTAACACCCCACCGTCAACATGAAACAGATCAACGAGACAGAAAGTTGAAAAGGATATCCAGGAACTGAACTTAGCTCTGCACCAAGCAGACCGAATAGACATCTACATTAACTCTCCACCCCAAATCAACAGAATATACATTCTTCTCAGCACCACATCACACTTATTCCAAAACTGACCACATAGTTGGAAGGAAAGCACTCCTCCGCAAATGCAAAAGAACAGAAATTACAACCAACTGTCTCTCAGACCCCAGGGCAGTCAAACTGGACCTCAGGATGAAGAAACTCACTCAAAACCGCTCAACTACACGGAAACGGAGCAATCTGCTCCTGAGTGACTACTGGGTACATAGCGAAATGAAGACAGAATAAAGATGTTCTTTGAAACCAATGAGAACAAAGACACAACATACCAGAATCTCTGGGATACATTGAAAGCAGTGTGTAGAGGGAAACGTAGCATTAAATGCCCACAAGAGAAAGCAGGAAAGATCTAAAATGGACACCCTCACGTCCCAATTCAAAGAACCAGGGAAGCAAGAGCAAACACAATGCCTGAATCAGTCAGTCAACTTCCAACAGGGCTCCAAGAGAGAATGAACCACCATGCCTCTTTAAATCCACGTTTCTATTTGGAATCTTCAATGAGAGATGAGACACTAAGCAGCTAGTTTTGGTGGAATGGCTGATTTTGTCAATGTTTTCGGTGTGTGAGTGTGTGTGTGTGTGTGTACGTATGGATAACTAAATTGAACTGATAATCTGGATGCTTACATTTCCATTCATTTAATTTGTGTATGTGAGCCCACGCACACGTATATACACACACACTAACACTTCCAGAACACTGACTTAGTGAAGAACTGGATTTCCAGTGTGTCAGACAAATTTCAGAAAGCGCTGAAGAAGGGCATTTCTGATGGATTTCACCGTTCCTGGAATTTTATTTTCCTTTATAACTTAGAGTTCTTCTCTGGAGATTTAATAGATAAAAGTCTTTTGCAGTGTACGTTATTTCATTTTATTTTTATAATTTATTTAAATTGTCATTTTAAATTGACAAATAAAAATGATAGATATTTATGGTGTACAACATGATGTTCCATATATGTATACATTGTGGAATGACACAAAAATCAAGCTAATTAACACATTCGTTTCCTCACATACTGATTTTATGGTGATGAGAACATGTTTCAAATCTACTCTGATAGCACATTTCAAGTATACAGTACATAGTTACCCACTGTGGTTGCCGTGCTGTTCAACATATCTCTAGAACTATTCGTATCTGAAATTTTGTATCATTAGACTAACATCTCCCAATCCCTCCCCGGCCCCTGCCTCGGGTAAGCAGCGTTCTGCTCTCTACGACTCTGAGTTCCACTTTTTTACATTGCACATAGAAGTGAGATCGTGCAGTATTTGTATTTCTGTGTTTGCTTTTTAAAACTTTATGATGTATTGATGTATTTTTTCAGACAGTGTCGGAGTCTGTCACCAAGGCTGGAGTACAGTGACACAAACACGGCTCACCACGGCCTCCACCTCCCGGGGTCAAGAGATCCTCCCACTTCAGCCTCCTGAGTAGCTAGGACTACAGGCGTCCAACACCACACCTGGCTAATTTTTGTATTTTTTGTAGAGATGGTTGATCTCCAACTCCTGGGCTCAACTCTTCCTCCTCCCTTCTCCTCCCAAAGTCCTGGGATTACAGGCCTGAGCCACTGTGTCTGGCCTTTGCTTTATTTCACACAGTAGAACATCCTCTAGGCTCATTCATGTTGCTAATGATAAGATTTCTTTCTTTTTCAAGGCTGAATAGGATTCTATTGGATATATGTACCTATATAGATAGAGAGATAGATAGATATACATTTATTATTATTGTTTTGGGGGGGATATGGTTTCGCTCGTGTTCCCCAGGCTGGAGTGCAGTGGCATGATTTCGGCTCACTACAACCTCTGCCTCCCAGGCTGAAGTGATTCTCCTGCCTCAGCTGAGATTAAAGGCATGTCCCATCATGTGCGGCCAATTTTGTGTTTCTAGGAGAGATGGGTTTTCACCATGTTGGCCAGGCTGGTCTCGAACTCCAACAATTCTACTTCAACTATTTATTGGATACAAATATTTATGTGTGAGAAACAAGATTTTCAAGAGTGAAAGATTTAAAAACGACTTAATTGTACATCAGTAAGAGGCTGGCTAACTAAATCAGAGTACGTTCATCCTTACAGAAGAATACTATGCAGCTAGAACAAAACCAAATGGAGGAAACTCTTCCAAATGGTAACTTGGAATGATGTTCAAGACTTATTGTAAAATAAGTTTACAGTAAGGTGTAAGGTACCTTATGGCAAAATTCTCTCAGAAATGTGTGTGTGTGGATTTCAAGTCATCCCAGTCCTAGAACATTGTGCTCTTTAGAGATGCCATACCTGTCTTTCCCTTTGTAATATCAAAGCAGTAATATCTTCTCTGGAGGCTTGTTGGGTGAATTGAATGGAAGAAAGTTAAGGAGGTACCAGAACCATTGCTGTTTCCCCTCCGTAGCCCTGCCACCCACTAAAGAAAATTGGATGAGATTACTTAATGATTTCCCATTAAGTTGTATTTCCAAATATCATGATTACCATTTGAATGTAGTTGGTATGGAGCTTCG
Source organism: Pongo pygmaeus (assembly GCF_028885625.2). NCBI lineage: Eukaryota > Metazoa > Chordata > Mammalia > Primates > Hominidae > Pongo > Pongo pygmaeus. The sequence goes on from NC_072380.2 coordinate 56,315,625, forward strand.
TGAGTGTGTGCTTCGTTTATTATGCATCACGTTCAGCTCCTTGTTATTTGCCTCCTAGTTATCATAGTAAAACTCTACTCCTCTACTCCGAGGAGCCCCTACCATCCGTATCGTCACTTTCCGGCCCAGCACTCTTCATGCTCATTCGTTTAAAGCATTCTACATTGGGCAAATGAATCTTGGAAGGCAAAAGCTACTGAATTTAGCGAGTTTGTGGAGGCGTTCCCACCGATCAGCCAGGTGGAGTTCCACACACCCGATGACTGCACAACTCCTATAAGGCAGCAATATGCTGCAAACCCAGACGGCCACTCTTCTCACCCCTCGTCCCTTTGCTGTTCTGGATAATGAGGTCAATAGTCACCTAGGCAACTTGCAAAACTAACTGAAATGGAGAAAGGCCTTCCGGCTGGTGACTAGCCGAGGTCCACCTGGCCCCAATAAGCTGCTGAACAAGAAGGGCTGCCAGAAATTTCCCCCTAGGGAATTTGGTGGAGACGAAGACCTGCTCACTGGACAACGGTTCCTCCCAGGATACCCCCAAGCTGAAGAAGCGGGCTCTGAGCCACCCCCTTTCACCCTCCTTTTCCCCACCCTGGCCTGCTGAAGGTGCGCGTCAGGATGCGGACTACTGAGCCCTAAAGAAATAAGTCCTTCCACTTTGACCCCACGGAGGATTGCCTGCGCGGATCTTCAACGAGTCTACCAGTGTCTAGACACGGGAGCAGTTCTGTCTGGCACAGCAGCTCCCTCAAGGAAGACAAGAGTGAGGAGAAAGGAAACTCAAGTCTGACCATTCTGCCCTGGGAGACAAGAGGAGGATCTCATCTCTCATCTTTCCAAGCAAGGCAACGAGACTTTCTCTCATCTTTCCAAGCAAGGCAAGGAGACTTTTTCTCATGAGGAAACAAAAAGAAGTTGGAAGGAACGAAACCAGCCTGGAAGGTGAATTCCTAAGGATTGCCCATTGAAACTGACAAAATGGCCCTTGTTTGACGAGAGGAATGAGCAGAGCATTGATGTGGTCAAAAAGGACTCGAGTGAGACTTTCCCAGCATGTTTCTACCAAAGCTTTGTCTAAGTTTCGCAAAACACTCTCCTAATAAGCAGATGTTTGGCTCTTCAGAAAGTCAACATGCAAAATGCCTTGAGCGTCCCATAACACTGATGCCATGATGTTGCCTTTGGTCTGCCCTCCTTTTCCTTTGACTGGACCACTGCCATCTCTTGGTAGCCATCGCTTTGATGACGCTTTGTCTTCAGGATCATATTGGCAAAGCCATGTTCCAAATTCCGGTTACAATTTGTCAAACAGGTGCCCCAGGATCGTGATCCCTCCTGTTGAAAATTTCCACTGATAGCTCTCGTCGTCACTGCAGCTGATCTGGGCACAATGGTTTTCACAGCCACTGCAGGATTCATCTTCCACATCTTCTCATCTCTTCTTGAAACAAGCCATACCTCCGTAAAGAGTTGATTTCTTTGGGCTAGTGTCCTTAGAAGCTTTTCTTCAAACATCAATGATTTCTTCATTCTTCCACCCAAGCTTCACCGTCAATTGGATGTTTGCTCTTGCTGCAATTTTAGCGGAATTCAAGTTGCACTGATAGGAGGCCTTTTCAGTGGATGTCTCATCCTTCTTAGTGCCTCCAATGAGATCCAGTTCAGAAAGGTTGTAAGAAGTTAGTACATGTTTATTTTAGTGAAAACGAATTGAAATCCATGCATAGATTTCTCACCATGTACATTTTCTATGAACTTTCGGAAGACCCCCTGTACTGAATATTGCCCAAATCCTGGGAGAGAAGTGGATGCGGTCCACTTCCTGTCTTCAGTTTGCCCACAGTGGAGGAGTGCACAGAGCAGGGAAAGGCAGCCCCAGAGAGAGGCATGCCCTCCAGCATGCGGCAGACTGCTGGCCCAGTCCTGGCTCCATGGGTTGCTGTGTGGGCCCAGCAAGCTGACCAACCTCCCTGAACCTTAATTTAATCCTAGGTAGCCCAATTCCACTCGCTATTATAGGACTGCTGTGCAGGGACAGTCAATTAACTTAAGAAAAGGAACCTAGCTCCAAGGTTGGCAACCGGGAATTCCAGTTGATTCCATGGGCGGACCCCCTGAGGAATTCCCAAGCTGAAGTCTCGTGGAAGATGAGGTTCAGTGTGACTAGACTGAAGCACCAATCCAATGAAGGGGAAGTCCCACCCACTCTGCCCTGTGCCTGTATAAAGGTGAGGCGGGGCGGCCGCGCCACTCATTGAAGCCGCCAGTTGGGAGAGGAGCAGAGCCAGGCCGGTGCTCCCGAAGGCAGCAAGATGTTGCGAGCCACAGCTCCCTGCTGGTTCCCACCTGCATACCCAGAAGCTAAGAAGGTGGCCGAGGAGGCGGCCCACGAGGCAAGCCGCCATTTGGGAGAGGAGCAGAGCCAGGTCGGTGTTCCCGAAGGCAGCAAGATGTTGCGAGCCACAGCTCCCTGCTGGTTCCCACCTGCATGCCCAGAAGCCAAGAAGGTGGCCGAGGAGGCGGCCCTCGAGGCAAGCCGCCAGTTGGGAGAGGAGCAGAGCCAGGCCGGTGCTCCCGAAGGCAGCAAGATGTTGCGAGCCACAGCTCCCTGCTGGTTCCCACCTGCATACCCAGAAGCTAAGAAGGTGGCCGAGGAGGCGCCCCACGAGGCAAGCCGCCATTTGGGAGTGGAGCAGAGCCAGGTCGGTGTTCCCGAAGGCAGCAAGATGTTGCGAGCCACAGCTCCCTGCTGGTTCCCTCCTGCATACCCAGAAGCCAAGAAGGTGGCCGAGGAGGCGGCCCTCGAGGCTCCAGAATTCCCACTGCCCTCTCATCAGCCTGCCCAGAGCTTCGGGCTCTGCGTGCCCCAGATGCACAACCAGGCCTCAGCACTCGTGGACATCCGGGCGGAGCCCCAGAATAGGGGTCCGGCGGTGCCCCCAGCGTGGCCCAAGATGGCGACGGAGGCGTGGTACTTCCCCGCGCAGAGGGGGTCGGCCTGCTGCTTGCCAGCCGCCCCAAGGCTGACAGAGAGGCCCTGTGGAGTCCGCATCTCAGCCCCCAGGGAGAGGAAGAGGATCGCCCACTTTCCCAGCCCCTGCTTGGTCGCAGGTCGCACCGATGCCAAGAGAACCCGGGTGGCCGGCAGCAGCCAACGCTCCAATGGCTCCAGGGTCGGCACACAGCCACGGAAGACTGGTCGCAACAGACGGGGGAGGGCATGCAAGACCTCCACCACACTCAGCTCTAAGCGAATCGTCCATCGTCCATCCTTACCGACTTGGAAGAAACCCATTATCCTCCGAAGGTCTCGCTGCCAAGTCCCCACCGTCATCCGCCGAGGCTATCTCCAACTGTTCACCAAAGAGTGTCTCAAGTTCTGCGCCTCCCAGCAGGAGGCCGAGGAGAAGGCACTGAACGAGGAGAAGGTGGCCTACGACTGCAGCCCCAACAAGAACATGTACCTGAATGTGGTCCTGAACACCCTCAAGAGACTGAAGGGCCTGACCCCCAGCTCCATGCCGGGCCTCAGCAGGGCCGCCCTGTACAGCCGCCTCCAGGAGTTCCTGCTCACCCAGGACCAGCTCAAGGAGAACGGCTACCCCTTCCCGCACCCCGAGCGGCCCGGAGGCGCCGTCCTCTTCACTGGCCAGGGGAAGGGGCCCGGCGACTCCTCCTGCAGGGTCTGCTGCCGTTGTGGCACCGACTACCTGGTGTCCTCCTCGGGCCGCTGTCTACGCGACCAGTTGTGTTATTATCACTGGGGGCGGGTCCGCTCCAGCCAAGTGGCTGGAGGCCGGGTTAGCCAGTACACCTGCTGTGCAGCTGCTCCTGGCTCAGTGGGCTGCCAGGTGGCGAAGCAGCACGTGCGGGACGGCCGCAAGGAGAGCCTCCATGGCTTCGTGAAGACCTTCAAGAAAGAGTTTTCCACAGACGCTTATCCAGGAATCTACGCCTTGGACTGTGAGATGTGCTACACCACGCATGGCCTGGAGCTGACCCGCGTCACCGTGGTGGACGCCGACATGCAAGTGGTGTACGACACCTTCGTCAAGCCCGACAACGAGATCGTGGACTACAACACCAGGTTTTCCGGAGTGACCGAGGCCGACGTCGCCAAGACGAGCGTCACGTTGCCCGAAGTCCAAGCCATCCTGCTGAGCTTTTTCAGCGCCCAAACCATCCTCATCGGGCACAGCCTGGAGAGCGATCTGCTGGCCCTCAAGCTGATCCACAGCACCGTGGTGGACACGGCCGTGCTCTTCCCGCACTACCTGGGTTTCCCCTACAAGCGTTCCCTCAGGAATCTCGCGGCCGACTACCTGGGACAGATCATCCAGGACAGCCAGGACGGCCACAACTCCAGCGAGGACGCAAACGCCTGCCTGCAGCTGGCGATGTGGAAGGTTCGACAGCGCGCCCAGATCCAGCCACGCCACCGGTCCGCCTCTCCCGCCGCCCTGGCCTGTCCTGAGCCCCAGGCCTCTTCCCAAACTGACATCGATCCCGAGAGCTAGCCCTGTCCACCTCGCCGCAAAGCGAAAGAAACTGGAGCAGCCGGCGGCAGGAGAGGGCCAAAAGCCAAGACTAACCCCGACCCCGGACTCCCAGTCCCCCGGAGTCCCTGCCGCGGGCCGTCGTCCCTGTCCCCATCCCTCTGCCCCTCCCAGACCTCTGTCCTTCCACCAATGGGCTCCCCGAGGCCCCAGCCGCCACTCCCAGTCCCCGGAGACCCTGCCGCCGCCCCTGGCGCCTGTGCCCATCCCTCTGCCCCTCCCAGACCTCTGGCCTTCCACCACTAGCCTCCCCCAGCCCACCTGGACTTCCCCGGCCTCTGACAACAAGGCCAGCCCCCAGGCCCACCAGCCTCCTGATCGTCTTCGTTCTTGGGCCTCTTCCCCTTCTGTGGGGCTGTCTGAACCTCCCCTCCCCCACCCGATTTTTCCCCCGCCCCCGGGGCAGGCGCAGAATAAATGTCTGTATGAAGTTAAAAATTAAAAATAAAAAAAAAGCTAAAAACAACTCAAAGTCCTTTGCTTTTGAATGTGCGCTTACCTGGTTTTCTCTAGAGGCACCACTGTGAGGTGGCTCAAGCCCTTAGGCTCTGGAGTTAGACATCTGGGTTCCCATTCCAATTCCACCACTGACTAGCTTTGTCATATTGGACGCATAACTTTTTTGCGCTTCTACTTCTTGATCTTTCAAGTGTCATCAGAAGATAATTAGACACCCACACAATAGCAATGGGAGATTTTAACACCCCACCGTCAACATGAAACAGATCAACGAGACAGAAAGTTGAAAAGGATATCCAGGAACTGAACTTAGCTCTGCACCAAGCAGACCGAATAGACATCTACATTAACTCTCCACCCCAAATCAACAGAATATACATTCTTCTCAGCACCACATCACACTTATTCCAAAACTGACCACATAGTTGGAAGGAAAGCACTCCTCCGCAAATGCAAAAGAACAGAAATTACAACCAACTGTCTCTCAGACCCCAGGGCAGTCAAACTGGACCTCAGGATGAAGAAACTCACTCAAAACCGCTCAACTACACGGAAACGGAGCAATCTGCTCCTGAGTGACTACTGGGTACATAGCGAAATGAAGACAGAATAAAGATGTTCTTTGAAACCAATGAGAACAAAGACACAACATACCAGAATCTCTGGGATACATTGAAAGCAGTGTGTAGAGGGAAACGTAGCATTAAATGCCCACAAGAGAAAGCAGGAAAGATCTAAAATGGACACCCTCACGTCCCAATTCAAAGAACCAGGGAAGCAAGAGCAAACACAATGCCTGAATCAGTCAGTCAACTTCCAACAGGGCTCCAAGAGAGAATGAACCACCATGCCTCTTTAAATCCACGTTTCTATTTGGAATCTTCAATGAGAGATGAGACACTAAGCAGCTAGTTTTGGTGGAATGGCTGATTTTGTCAATGTTTTCGGTGTGTGAGTGTGTGTGTGTGTGTGTACGTATGGATAACTAAATTGAACTGATAATCTGGATGCTTACATTTCCATTCATTTAATTTGTGTATGTGAGCCCACGCACACGTATATACACACACACTAACACTTCCAGAACCCTGACTTAGTGAAGAACTGGATTTCCAGTGTGTCAGACAAATTTCAGAAAGCGCTGAAGAAGGGCATTTCTGATGGATTTCACCGTTCCTGGAATTTTATTTTCCTTTATAACTTAGAGTTCTTCTCTGGAGATTTAATAGATAAAAGTCTTTTGCAGTGTACGTTATTTCATTTTATTTTTATAATTTATTTAAATTGTCATTTTAAATTGACAAATAAAAATGATAGATATTTATGGTGTACAACATGATGTTCCATATATGTATACATTGTGGAATGACACAAAAATCAAGCTAATTAACACATTCGTTTCCTCACATACTGATTTTATGGTGATGAGAACATGTTTCAAATCTACTCTGATAGCACATTTCAAGTATACAGTACATAGTTACCCACTGTGGTTGCCGTGCTGTTCAACATATCTCTAGAACTATTCGTATCTGAAATTTTGTATCATTAGACTAACATCTCCCAATCCCTCCCCGGCCCCTGCCTCGGGTAAGCAGCGTTCTGCTCTCTACGACTCTGAGTTCCACTTTTTTACATTGCACATAGAAGTGAGATCGTGCAGTATTTGTATTTCTGTGTTTGCTTTTTAAAACTTTATGATGTATTGATGTATTTTTTCAGACAGTGTCGGAGTCTGTCACCAAGGCTGGAGTACAGTGACACAAACACGGCTCACCACGGCCTCCACCTCCCGGGGTCAAGAGATCCTCCCACTTCAGCCTCCTGAGTAGCTAGGACTACAGGCGTCCAACACCACACCTGGCTAATTTTTGTATTTTTTGTAGAGATGGTTGATCTCCAACTCCTGGGCTCAACTCTTCCTCCTCCCTTCTCCTCCCAAAGTCCTGGGATTACAGGCCTGAGCCACTGTGTCTGGCCTTTGCTTTATTTCACACAGTAGAACATCCTCTAGGCTCATTCATGTTGCTAATGATAAGATTTCTTTCTTTTTCAAGGCTGAATAGGATTCTATTGGATATATGTACCTATATAGATAGAGAGATAGATAGATATACATTTATTATTATTGTTTTGGGGGGGATATGGTTTCGCTCGTGTTCCCCAGGCTGGAGTGCAGTGGCATGATTTCGGCTCACTACAACCTCTGCCTCCCAGGCTGAAGTGATTCTCCTGCCTCAGCTGAGATTAAAGGCATGTCCCATCATGTGCGGCCAATTTTGTGTTTCTAGGAGAGATGGGTTTTCACCATGTTGGCCAGGCTGGTCTCGAACTCCAACAATTCTACTTCAACTATTTATTGGATACAAATATTTATGTGTGAGAAACAAGATTTTCAAGAGTGAAAGATTTAAAAACGACTTAATTGTACATCAGTAAGAGGCTGGCTAACTAAATCAGAGTACGTTCATCCTTACAGAAGAATACTATGCAGCTAGAACAAAACCAAATGGAGGAAACTCTTCCAAATGGTAACTTGGAATGATGTTCAAGACTTATTGTAAAATAAGTTTACAGTAAGGTGTAAGGTACCTTATGGCAAAATTCTCTCAGAAATGTGTGTGTGTGGATTTCAAGTCATCCCAGTCCTAGAACATTGTGCTCTTTAGAGATGCCATACCTGTCTTTCCCTTTGTAATATCAAAGCAGTAATATCTTCTCTGGAGGCTTGTTGGGTGAATTGAATGGAAGAAAGTTAAGGAGGTACCAGAACCATTGCTGTTTCCCCTCCGTAGCCCTGCCACCCACTAAAGAAAATTGGATGAGATTACTTAATGATTTCCCATTAAGTTGTATTTCCAAATATCATGATTACCATTTGAATGTAGTTGGTATGGAGCTTCGTGAGTGTGTGCTTCGTTTATTATGCATCACGTTCAGCTCCTTGTTATTTGCCTCCTAGTTATCATAGTAAAACTCTACTCCTCTACTCCGAGGAGCCCCTACCATCCGTATCGTCACTTTCCGGCCCAGCACTCTTCATGCTCATTCGTTTAAAGCATTCTACATTGGGCAAATGAATCTTGGAAGGCAAAAGCTACTGAATTTAGCGAGTTTGTGGAGGCGTTCCCACCGATCAGCCAGGTGGAGTTCCACACACCCGATGACTGCACAACTCCTATAAGGCAGCAATATGCTGCAAACCCAGACGGCCACTCTTCTCACCCCTCGTCCCTTTGCTGTTCTGGATAATGAGGTCAATAGTCACCTAGGCAACTTGCAAAACTAACTGAAATGGAGAAAGGCCTTCCGGCTGGTGACTAGCCGAGGTCCACCTGGCCCCAATAAGCTGCTGAACAAGAAGGGCTGCCAGAAATTTCCCCCTAGGGAATTTGGTGGAGACGAAGACCTGCTCACTGGACAACGGTTCCTCCCAGGATACCCCCAAGCTGAAGAAGCGGGCTCTGAGCCACCCCCTTTCACCCTCCTTTTCCCCACCCTGGCCTGCTGAAGGTGCGCGTCAGGATGCGGACTACTGAGCCCTAAAGAAATAAGTCCTTCCACTTTGACCCCACGGAGGATTGCCTGCGCGGATCTTCAACGAGTCTACCAGTGTCTAGACACGGGAGCAGTTCTGTCTGGCACAGCAGCTCCCTCAAGGAAGACAAGAGTGAGGAGAAAGGAAACTCAAGTCTGACCATTCTGCCCTGGGAGACAAGAGGAGGATCTCATCTCTCATCTTTCCAAGCAAGGCAACGAGACTTTCTCTCATCTTTCCAAGCAAGGCAAGGAGACTTTTTCTCATGAGGAAACAAAAAGAAGTTGGAAGGAACGAAACCAGCCTGGAAGGTGAATTCCTAAGGATTGCCCATTGAAACTGACAAAATGGCCCTTGTTTGACGAGAGGAATGAGCAGAGCATTGATGTGGTCAAAAAGGACTCGAGTGAGACTTTCCCAGCATGTTTCTACCAAAGCTTTGTCTAAGTTTCGCAAAACACTCTCCTAATAAGCAGATGTTTGGCTCTTCAGAAAGTCAACATGCAAAATGCCTTGAGCGTCCCATAACACTGATGCCATGATGTTGCCTTTGGTCTGCCCTCCTTTTCCTTTGACTGGACCACTGCCATCTCTTGGTAGCCATCGCTTTGATGACGCTTTGTCTTCAGGATCATATTGGCAAAGCCATGTTCCAAATTCCGGTTACAATTTGTCAAACAGGTGCCCCAGGATCGTGATCCCTCCTGTTGAAAATTTCCACTGATAGCTCTCGTCCTCACTGCAGCTGATCTGGGCACAATGGTTTTCACAGCCACTGCAGGATTCATCTTCCACATCTTCTCATCTCTTCTTGAAACAAGCCATACCTCCGTAAAGAGTTGATTTCTTTGGGCTAGTGTCCTTAGAAGCTTTTCTTCAAACATCAATGATTTCTTCATTCTTCCACCCAAGCTTCACCGTCAATTGGATGTTTGCTCTTGCTGCAATTTTAGCGGAATTCAAGTTGCACTGATAGGAGGCCTTTTCAGTGGATGTCTCATCCTTCTTAGTGCCTCCAATGAGATCCAGTTCAGAAAGGTTGTAAGAAGTTAGTACATGTTTATTTTAGTGAAAACGAATTGAAATCCATGCATAGATTTCTCACCATGTACATTTTCTATGAACTTTCGGAAGACCCCCTGTACTGAATATTGCCCAAATCCTGGGAGAGAAGTGGATGCGGTCCACTTCCTGTCTTCAGTTTGCCCACAGTGGAGGAGTGCACAGAGCAGGGAAAGGCAGCCCCAGAGAGAGGCATGCCCTCCAGCATGCGGCAGACTGCTGGCCCAGTCCTGGCTCCATGGGTTGCTGTGTGGGCCCAGCAAGCTGACCAACCTCCCTGAACCTTAATTTAATCCTAGGTAGCCCAATTCCACTCGCTATTATAGGACTGCTGTGCAGGGACAGTCAATTAACTTAAGAAAAGGAACCTAGCTCCAAGGTTGGCAACCGGGAATTCCAGTTGATTCCATGGGCGGACCCCCTGAGGAATTCCCAAGCTGAAGTCTCGTGGAAGATGAGGTTCAGTGTGACTAGACTGAAGCACCAATCCAATGAAGGGGAAGTCCCACCCACTCTGCCCTGTGCCTGTATAAAGGTGAGGCGGGGCGGCCGCGCCACTCATTGAAGCCGCCAGTTGGGAGAGGAGCAGAGCCAGGCCGGTGCTCCCGAAGGCAGCAAGATGTTGCGAGCCACAGCTCCCTGCTGGTTCCCACCTGCATACCCAGAAGCTAAGAAGGTGGCCGAGGAGGCGGCCCACGAGGCAAGCCGCCATTTGGGAGAGGAGCAGAGCCAGGTCGGTGTTCCCGAAGGCAGCAAGATGTTGCGAGCCACAGCTCCCTGCTGGTTCCCACCTGCATGCCCAGAAGCCAAGAAGGTGGCCGAGGAGGCGGCCCTCGAGGCAAGCCGCCAGTTGGGAGAGGAGCAGAGCCAGGCCGGTGCTCCCGAAGGCAGCAAGATGTTGCGAGCCACAGCTCCCTGCTGGTTCCCACCTGCATACCCAGAAGCTAAGAAGGTGGCCGAGGAGGCGCCCCACGAGGCAAGCCGCCATTTGGGAGTGGAGCAGAGCCAGGTCGGTGTTCCCGAAGGCAGCAAGATGTTGCGAGCCACAGCTCCCTGCTGGTTCCCTCCTGCATACCCAGAAGCCAAGAAGGTGGCCGAGGAGGCGGCCCTCGAGGCTCCAGAATTCCCACTGCCCTCTCATCAGCCTGCCCAGAGCTTCGGGCTCTGCGTGCCCCAGATGCACAACCAGGCCTCAGCACTCGTGGACATCCGGGCGGAGCCCCAGAATAGGGGTCCGGCGGTGCCCCCAGCGTGGCCCAAGATGGCGACGGAGGCGTGGTACTTCCCCGCGCAGAGGGGGTCGGCCTGCTGCTTGCCAGCCGCCCCAAGGCTGACAGAGAGGCCCTGTGGAGTCCGCATCTCAGCCCCCAGGGAGAGGAAGAGGATCGCCCACTTTCCCAGCCCCTGCTTGGTCGCAGGTCGCACCGATGCCAAGAGAACCCGGGTGGCCGGCAGCAGCCAACGCTCCAATGGCTCCAGGGTCGGCACACAGCCACGGAAGACTGGTCGCAACAGACGGGGGAGGGCATGCAAGACCTCCACCACACTCAGCTCTAAGCGAATCGTCCATCGTCCATCCTTACCGACTTGGAAGAAACCCATTATCCTCCGAAGGTCTCGCTGCCAAGTCCCCACCGTCATCCGCCGAGGCTATCTCCAACTGTTCACCAAAGAGTGTCTCAAGTTCTGCGCCTCCCAGCAGGAGGCCGAGGAGAAGGCACTGAACGAGGAGAAGGTGGCCTACGACTGCAGCCCCAACAAGAACATGTACCTGAATGTGGTCCTGAACACCCTCAAGAGACTGAAGGGCCTGACCCCCAGCTCCATGCCGGGCCTCAGCAGGGCCGCCCTGTACAGCCGCCTCCAGGAGTTCCTGCTCACCCAGGACCAGCTCAAGGAGAACGGCTACCCCTTCCCGCACCCCGAGCGGCCCGGAGGCGCCGTCCTCTTCACTGGCCAGGGGAAGGGGCCCGGCGACTCCTCCTGCAGGGTCTGCTGCCGTTGTGGCACCGACTACCTGGTGTCCTCCTCGGGCCGCTGTCTACGCGACCAGTTGTGTTATTATCACTGGGGGCGGGTCCGCTCCAGCCAAGTGGCTGGAGGCCGGGTTAGCCAGTACACCTGCTGTGCAGCTGCTCCTGGCTCAGTGGGCTGCCAGGTGGCGAAGCAGCACGTGCGGGACGGCCGCAAGGAGAGCCTCCATGGCTTCGTGAAGACCTTCAAGAAAGAGTTTTCCACAGACGCTTATCCAGGAATCTACGCCTTGGACTGTGAGATGTGCTACACCACGCATGGCCTGGAGCTGACCCGCGTCACCGTGGTGGACGCCGACATGCAAGTGGTGTACGACACCTTCGTCAAGCCCGACAACGAGATCGTGGACTACAACACCAGGTTTTCCGGAGTGACTGAGGCCGACGTCGCCAAGACGAGCGTCACGTTGCCCGAAGTCCAAGCCATCCTGCTGAGCTTTTTCAGCGCCCAAACCATCCTCATCGGGCACAGCCTGGAGAGCGATCTGCTGGCCCTCAAGCTGATCCACAGCACCGTGGTGGACACGGCCGTGCTCTTCCCGCACTACCTGGGTTTCCCCTACAAGCGTTCCCTCAGGAATCTCGCGGCCGACTACCTGGGACAGATCATCCAGGACAGCCAGGACGGCCACAACTCCAGCGAGGACGCAAACGCCTGCCTGCAGCTGGCGATGTGGAAGGTTCGACAGCGCGCCCAGATCCAGCCACGCCACCGGTCCGCCTCTCCCGCCGCCCTGGCCTGTCCTGAGCCCCAGGCCTCTTCCCAAACTGACATCGATCCCGAGAGCTAGCCCTGTCCACCTCGCCGCAAAGCGAAAGAAACTGGAGCAGCCGGCGGCAGGAGAGGTCCAAAAGCCAAGACTAACCCCGACCCCGGACTCCCAGTCCCCCGGAGTCCCTGCCGCGGGCCGTCGTCCCTGTCCCCATCCCTCTGCCCCTCCCAGACCTCTGTCCTTCCACCAATGGGCTCCCCGAGGCCCCAGCCGCCACTCCCAGTCCCCGGAGACCCTGCCGCCGCCCCTGGCGCCTGTGCCCATCCCTCTGCCCCTCCCAGACCTCTGGCCTTCCACCACTAGCCTCCCCCAGCCCACCTGGACTTCCCCGGCCTCTGACAACAAGGCCAGCCCCCAGGCCCACCAGCCTCCTGATCGTCTTCGTTCTTGGGCCTCTTCCCCTTCTGTGGGGCTGTCTGAACCTCCCCTCCCCCACCCGATTTTTCCCCCGCCCCCGGGGCAGGCGCAGAATAAATGTCTGTATGAAGTTAAAAATTAAAAATAAAAAAAAAGCTAAAAACAACTCAAAGTCCTTTGCTTTTGAATGTGCGCTTACCTGGTTTTCTCTAGAGGCACCACTGTGAGGTGGCTCAAGCCCTTAGGCTCTGGAGTTAGACATCTGGGTTCCCATTCCAATTCCACCACTGACTAGCTTTGTCATATTGGACGCATAACTTTTTTGCGCTTCTACTTCTTGATCTTTCAAGTGTCATCAGAAGATAATTAGACACCCACACAATAGCAATGGGAGATTTTAACACCCCACCGTCAACATGAAACAGATCAACGAGACAGAAAGTTGAAAAGGATATCCAGGAACTGAACTTAGCTCTGCACCAAGCAGACCGAATAGACATCTACATTAACTCTCCACCCCAAATCAACAGAATATACATTCTTCTCAGCACCACATCACACTTATTCCAAAACTGACCACATAGTTGGAAGGAAAGCACTCCTCCGCAAATGCAAAAGAACAGAAATTACAACCAACTGTCTCTCAGACCCCAGGGCAGTCAAACTGGACCTCAGGATGAAGAAACTCACTCAAAACCGCTCAACTACACGGAAACGGAGCAATCTGCTCCTGAGTGACTACTGGGTACATAGCGAAATGAAGACAGAATAAAGATGTTCTTTGAAACCAATGAGAACAAAGACACAACATACCAGAATCTCTGGGATACATTGAAAGCAGTGTGTAGAGGGAAACGTAGCATTAAATGCCCACAAGAGAAAGCAGGAAAGATCTAAAATGGACACCCTCACGTCCCAATTCAAAGAACCAGGGAAGCAAGAGCAAACACAATGCCTGAATCAGTCAGTCAACTTCCAACAGGGCTCCAAGAGAGAATGAACCACCATGCCTCTTTAAATCCACGTTTCTATTTGGAATCTTCAATGAGAGATGAGACACTAAGCAGCTAGTTTTGGTGGAATGGCTGATTTTGTCAATGTTTTCGGTGTGTGAGTGTGTGTGTGTGTGTGTATGTATGGATAACTAAATTAAACTGATAATCTGGATGCTTACATTTCCATTCATTTAATTTGTGTATGTGAGCCCACGCACACGTATATACACACACACTAACACTTCCAGAACACTGACTTAGTGAAGAACTGGATTTCCAGTGTGTCAGACAAATTTCAGAAAGCGCTGAAGAAGGGCATTTCTGATGGATTTCACCGTTCCTGGAATTTTATTTTCCTTTATAACTTAGAGTTCTTCTCTGGAGATTTAATAGATAAAAGTCTTTTGCAGTGTACGTTATTTCATTTTATTTTTATAATTTATTTGAATTGTCATTTGAAATTGACAAATAAAAATGATATATATTTATGGTGTACAACATTATGTTTCATGTATGTATACATTGTGGAATGACACAAAAATCAAGCTAATTAACACATTCGTTTCCTCACATACTGATTTTATGGTGATGAGAACATGTTTCAAATCTACTCTGATAGCACATTTCAAGTATACAGTACATAGTTACCCACTGTGGTTGCCGTGCTGTTCAACATATCTCTAGAACTATTCGTATCTGGAATTTTGTATCATTAGACTAACATCTCCCAATCCCTCCCCGGCCCCTGCCTCGGGTAAGCAGCGTTCTGCTCTCTACGACTCTGAGTTCCACTTTTTTACATTGCACATAGAAGTGAGATCGTGCAGTATTTGTATTTCTGTGTTTGCTTTTTAAAACTTTATGATGTATTGATGTATTTTTTCAGACAGTGTCGGAGTCTGTCACCAAGGCTGGAGTACAGTGACACAAACACGGCTCACCACGGCCTCCACCTCCCGGGGTCAAGAGATCCTCCCACTTCAGCCTCCTGAGTAGCTAGGACTACAGGCGTCCAACACCACACCTGGCTAATTTTTGTATTTTTTGTAGAGATGGTTGATCTCCAACTCCTGGGCTCAACTCTTCCTCCTCCCTTCTCCTCCCAAAGTCCTGGGATTACAGGCCTGAGCCACTGTGTCTGGCCTTTGCTTTATTTCACACAGTAGAACATCCTCTAGGCTCATTCATGTTGCTAATGATAAGATTTCTTTCTTTTTCAAGGCTGAATAGGATTCTATTGGATATATGTACCTATATAGATAGATAGATAGATAGATAGATATACATTTATTATTATTGTTTTGGGGGGGATATGGTTTCGCTCGTGTTCCCCAGGCTGGAGTGCAGTGGCATGATTTCGGCTCACTACAACCTCTGCCTCCCAGGCTGAAGTGATTCTCCTGCCTCAGCTGAGATTAAAGGCATGTCCCATCATGTGCGGCCAATTTTCTGTTTCTAGGAGAGATGGGTTTTCACCATGTTGGCCAGGCTGGTCTCGAACTCCAACAATTCTACTTCAACTATTTATTGGAAACAAATACTTATGTGTGAGAAACAAGATTTTCAAGAGTGAAAGATTTAAAAACGACTTAATTGTACATCAGTAAGAGGCTGGCTAACTAAATCAGAGTACGTTCATCCTTACAGAAGAATACTATGCAGCTAGAACAAAACCAAATGGAGGAAACTCTTCCAAATGGTAACTTGGAATGATGTTCAAGACTTATTGTAAAATAAGTTTACAGTAAGGTGTAAGGTACCTTATGGCAAAATTCTCTCAGAAATGTGTGTGTGTGGATTTCAAGTCATCCCAGTCCTAGAACATTGTGCTCTTTAGAGATGCCATACCTGTCTTTCCCTTTGTAATATCAAAGCAGTAATATCTTCTCTGGAGGCTTGTTGGGTGAATTTAATGGAAGAAAGTTAAGGAGGTACCAGAACCATTGCTGTTTCCCCTCCGTAGCCCTGCGACCCACTAAAGAAAGTTGGATGAGATTACTTAATGATTTCCCATTAAGTTGTATTTCCAAATATCATGATTACCATTTGAATGTAGTTGGTATGGAGCTTCGTGAGTGTGTGCTTCGTTTATTATGCATCACGTTCAGCTCCTTGTTATTTGCCTCCTAGTTATCATAGTAAAACTCTACTCCTCTACTCCGAGGAGCCCCTACCATCCGTATCGTCACTTTCCGGCCCAGCACTCTTCATGCTCGTTCGTTTAAAGCATTCTACATTGGGCAAATGAATCTTGGAAGGCAAAAGCTACTGAATTTAGCGAGTTTGTGGAGGCGTTCCCACCGATCAGCCAGGTGGAGTTCCACACACCCGATGACTGCACAACTCCTATAAGGCAGCAATATGCTGCAAACACAGACGGCCACTCTTCTCACCCCTCGTCCCTTTGCTGTTCTGGATAATGAGGTCAATAGTCACCTAGGCAACTTGCAAAACTAACTGAAATGGAGAAAGGCCTTCCGGCTGGTGACTAGCCGAGGTCCACCTGGCCCCAATAAGCTGCTGAACAAGAAGGGCTGCCAGAAATTTCCCCCTAGGGAATTTGGTGGAGACGAAGACCTGCTCACTGGACAACGGTTCCTCCCAGGATACCCCCAAGCTGAAGAAGCGGGCTCTGAGCCACCCCCTTTCACCCTCCTTTTCCCCACCCTGGCCTGCTGAAGGTGCGCGTCAGGATGCGGACTACTGAGCCCTAAAGAAATAAGTCCTTCCACTTTGACCCCACGGAGGATTGCCTGTGCGGATCTTCAACGAGTCTACCAGTGTCTAGACACGGGAGCAGTTCTGTCTGGCACAGCAGCTCCCTCAAGGAAGACAAGAGTGAGGAGAAAGGAAACTCAAGTCTGACCATTCTGCCCTGGGAGACAAGAGGAGGATCTCATCTCTCATCTTTCCAAGCAAGGCAACGAGACTTTCTCTCATCTTTCCAAGCAAGGCAAGGAGACTTTTTCTCATGAGGAAACAAAAAGAAGTTGGAAGGAACGAAACCAGCCTGGAAGGTGAATTCCTAAGGATTGCCCATTGAAACTGACAAAATGGCCCTTGTTTGACGAGAGGAATGAGCAGAGCATTGATGTGGTCAAAAAGGACTCGAGTGAGACTTTCCCAGCATGTTTCTACCAAAGCTTTGTCTAAGTTTCGCAAAAC
Source organism: Pongo pygmaeus (assembly GCF_028885625.2). Lineage (NCBI taxonomy): Eukaryota > Metazoa > Chordata > Mammalia > Primates > Hominidae > Pongo > Pongo pygmaeus. The sequence continues at coordinate 56,332,566 of NC_072380.2, forward strand.
ACTCTCCTAATAAGCAGATGTTTGGCTCTTCAGAAAGTCAACATGCAAAATGCCTTGAGCGTCCCATAACACTGATGCCATGATGTTGCCTTTGGTCTGCCCTCCTTTTCCTTTGACTGGACCACTGCCATCTCTTGGTAGCCATCGCTTTGATGACGCTTTGTCTTCAGGATCATATTGGCAAAGCCATGTTCCAAATTCCGGTTACAATTTGTCAAACAGGTGCCCCAGGATCGTGATCCCTCCTGTTGAAAATTTCCACTGATAGCTCTCGTCGTCACTGCAGCTGATCTGGGCACAATGGTTTTCACAGCCACTGCAGGATTCATCTTCCACATCTTCTCATCTCTTCTTGAAACAAGCCATACCTCCGTAAAGAGTTGATTTCTTTGGGCTAGTGTCCTTAGAAGCTTTTCTTCAAACATCAATGATTTCTTCATTCTTCCACCCAAGCTTCACCGTCAATTGGATGTTTGCTCTTGCTGCAATTTTAGCGGAATTCAAGTTGCACTGATAGGAGGCCTTTTCAGTGGATGTCCCATCCTTCTTAGTGCCTCCAATGAGATCCAGTTCAGAAAGGTTGTAAGAAGTTAGTACATGTTTATTTTAGTGAAAACGAATTGAAATCCATGCATAGATTTCTCACCATGTACATTTTCTATGAACTTTCGGAAGACCCCCTGTACTGAATATTGCCCAAATCCTGGGAGAGAAGTGGATGCGGTCCACTTCCTGTCTTCAGTTTGCCCACAGTGGAGTGCACAGAGCAGGGAAAGGCAGCCCCAGAGAGAGGCATGCCCTCCAGCATGTAGCAGACTGCTGGCCCAGTCCTGGCTCCATGGGTTGCTGTGTGGGCCCAGCAAGCTGACCAACCTCCCTGAACCTTAATTTAATCCTAGGTAGCCCAATTCCACTCGCTATTATAGGACTGCTGTGCAGGGACAGTCAATTAACTTAAGAAAAGGAACCTAGCTCCAAGTTTGGCAACCGGGAATTCCAGTTGATTCCATGGGCGGACCCCCTGAGGAATTCCCAAGCTGAAGTCTCGTGGAAGATGAGGTTCAGTGTGACTAGACTGAAGCACCAATCCAATGAAGGGGAAGTCCCACCCACTCTGCCCTGTGCCTGTATAAAGGTGAGGCGGGGCGGCCGCGCCACTCATTGAAGCCGCCAGTTGGGAGAGGAGCATAGCCAGGCCGGTGCTCCCGAAGGCAGCAAGATGTTGCGAGCCACAGCTCCCTGCTGGTTCCCACCTGCATACCCAGAAGCTAAGAAGGTGGCCGAGGAGGCGGCCCACGAGGCAAGCCGCCATTTGGGAGAGGAGCAGAGCCAGGTCGGTGTTCCCGAAGGCAGCAAGATGTTGCGAGCCACAGCTCCCTGCTGGTTCCCACCTGCATGCCCAGAAGCCAAGAAGGTGGCCGAGGAGGCGGCCCTCGAGGCAAGCCGCCAGTTGGGAGAGGAGCAGAGCCAGGCCGGTGCTCCCGAAGGCAGCAAGATGTTGCGAGCCACAGCTCCCTGCTGGTTCCCACCTGCATACCCAGAAGCTAAGAAGGTGGCCGAGGAGGCGCCCCACGAGGCAAGCCGCCATTTGGGAGTGGAGCAGAGCCAGGTCGGTGTTCCCGAAGGCAGCAAGATGTTGCGAGCCACAGCTCCCTGCTGGTTCCCTCCTGCATACCCAGAAGCCAAGAAGGTGGCCGAGGAGGCGGCCCTCGAGGCTCCAGAATTCCCACTGCCCTCTCATCAGCCTGCCCAGAGCTTCGGGCTCTGCGTGCCCCAGATGCACAACCAGGCCTCAGCACTCGTGGACATCCGGGCGGAGCCCCAGAATAGGGGTCCGGCGGTGCCCCCAGCGTGGCCCAAGATGGCGACGGAGGCGTGGTACTTCCCCGCGCAGAGGGGGTCGGCCTGCTGCTTGCCAGCCGCCCCAAGGCTGACAGAGAGGCCCTGTGGAGTCCGCATCTCAGCCCCCAGGGAGAGGAAGAGGATCGCCCACTTTCCCAGCCCCTGCTTGGTCGCAGGTCGCACCGATGCCAAGAGAACCCGGGTGGCCGGCAGCAGCCAACGCTCCAATGGCTCCAGGGTCGGCACACAGCCACGGAAGACTGGTCGCAACAGACGGGGGAGGGCATGCAAGACCTCCACCACACTCAGCTCTAAGCGAATCGTCCGTCGTCCATCCTTACCGACTTGGAAGAAACCCATTATCCTCCGAAGGTCTCGCTGCCAAGTCCCCACCGTCATCCGCCGAGGCTATCTCCAACTGTTCACCAAAGAGTGTCTCAAGTTCTGCGCCTCCCAGCAGGAGGCCGAGGAGAAGGCGCTGAACGAGGAGAAGGTGGCTTACGACTGCAGCCCCAACAAGAACATGTACCTGAATCTGGTCCTGAACACCCTCAAGAGACTGAAGGGCCTGACCCCCAGCTCCATGCCGGGCCTCAGCAGGGCCGCCCTGTACAGCCGCCTCCAGGAGTTCCTGCTCACCCAGGACCAGCTCAAGGAGAACGGCTACCCCTTCCCGCACCCCGAGCGGCCCGGAGGCGCCGTCCTCTTCACTGGCCAGGGGAAGGGGCCCGGCGACTCCTCCTGCAGGGTCTGCTGCCGTTGTGGCACCGACTACCTGGTGTCCTCCTCGGGCCGCTGTCTACGCGACCAGTTGTGTTATTATCACTGGGGGCGGGTCCGCTCCAGCCAAGTGGCTGGAGGCCGGGTTAGCCAGTACACCTGCTGTGCAGCTGCTCCTGGCTCAGTGGGCTGCCAGGTGGCGAAGCAGCACGTGCGGGACGGCCGCAAGGAGAGCCTCCATGGCTTCGTGAAGACCTTCAAGAAAGAGTTTTCCACAGACGCTTATCCAGGAATCTACGCCTTGGACTGTGAGATGTGCTACACCACGCATGGCCTGGAGCTGACCCGCGTCACCGTGGTGGACGCCGACATGCAAGTGGTGTACGACACCTTCGTCAAGCCCGACAACGAGATCGTGGACTACAACACCAGGTTTTCCGGAGTGACCGAGGCCGACGTCGCCAAGACGAGCGTCACGTTGCCCGAAGTCCAAGCCATCCTGCTGAGCTTTTTCAGCGCCCAAACCATCCTCATCGGGCACAGCCTGGAGAGCGATCTGCTGGCCCTCAAGCTGATCCACAGCACCGTGGTGGACACGGCCGTGCTCTTCCCGCACTACCTGGGTTTCCCCTACAAGCGTTCCCTCAGGAATCTCGCGGCCGACTACCTGGGACAGATCATCCAGGACAGCCAGGACGGCCACAACTCCAGCGAGGACGCAAACGCCTGCCTGCAGCTGGCGATGTGGAAGGTTCGACAGCGCGCCCAGATCCAGCCACGCCACCGGTCCGCCTCTCCCGCCGCCCTGGCCTGTCCTGAGCCCCAGGCCTCTTCCCAAACTGCCATCGATCCCGAGAGCTAGCCCTGTCCACCTCGCCGCAAAGCGAAAGAAACTGGAGCAGCCGGCGGCAGGAGAGGGCCAAAAGCCAAGACTAACCCCGACCCCGGACTCCCAGTCCCCCGGAGTCCCTGCCGCGGGCCGTCGTCCCTGTCCCCATCCCTCTGCCCCTCCCAGACCTCTGTCCTTCCACCAATGGGCTCCCCGAGGCCCCAGCCGCCACTCCCAGTCCCCGGAGACCCTGCCGCCGCCCCTGGCGCCTGTGCCCATCCCTCTGCCCCTCCCAGACCTCTGGCCTTCCACCACTAGCCTCCCCCAGCCCACCTGGACTTCCCCGGCCTCTGACAACAAGGCCAGCCCCCAGGCCCACCAGCCTCCTGATCGTCTTCGTTCTTGGGCCTCTTCCCCTTCTGTGGGGCTGTCTGAACCTCCCCTCCCCCACCCGATTTTTCCCCCGCCCCCGGGGCAGGCGCAGAATAAATGTCTGTATGAAGTTAAAAATTAAAAATAAAAAAAAAGCTAAAAACAACTCAAAGTCCTTTGCTTTTGAATGTGCGCTTACCTGGTTTTCTCTAGAGGCACCACTGTGAGGTGGCTCAAGCCCTTAGGCTCTGGAGTTAGACATCTGGGTTCCCATTCCAATTCCACCACTGACTAGCTTTGTCATATTGGACGCATAACTTTTTTGCGCTTCTACTTCTTGATCTTTCAAGTGTCATCAGAAGATAATTAGACACCCACACAATAGCAATGGGAGATTTTAACACCCCACCGTCAACATGAAACAGATCAACGAGACAGAAAGTTGAAAAGGATATCCAGGAACTGAACTTAGCTCTGCACCAAGCAGACCGAATAGACATCTACATTAACTCTCCACCCCAAATCAACAGAATATACATTCTTCTCAGCACCACATCACACTTATTCCAAAACTGACCACATAGTTGGAAGGAAAGCACTCCTCCGCAAATGCAAAAGAACAGAAATTACAACCAACTGTCTCTCAGACCCCAGGGCAGTCAAACTGGACCTCAGGATGAAGAAACTCACTCAAAACCGCTCAACTACACGGAAACGGAGCAATCTGCTCCTGAGTGACTACTGGGTACATAGCGAAATGAAGACAGAATAAAGATGTTCTTTGAAACCAATGAGAACAAAGACACAACATACCAGAATCTCTGGGATACATTGAAAGCAGTGTGTAGAGGGAAACGTAGCATTAAATGCCCACAAGAGAAAGCAGGAAAGATCTAAAATGGACACCCTCACGTCCCAATTCAAAGAACCAGGGAAGCAAGAGCAAACACAATGCCTGAATCAGTCAGTCAACTTCCAACAGGGCTCCAAGAGAGAATGAACCACCATGCCTCTTTAAATCCACGTTTCTATTTGGAATCTTCAATGAGAGATGAGACACTAAGCAGCTAGTTTTGGTGGAATGGCTGATTTTGTCAATGTTTTCGGTGTGTGAGTGTGTGTGTGTGTGTGTATGTATGGATAACTAAATTAAACTGATAATCTGGATGCTTACATTTCCATTCATTTAATTTGTGTATGTGAGCCCACGCACACGTATATACACACACACTAACACTTCCAGAACACTGACTTAGTGAAGAACTGGATTTCCAGTGTGTCAGACAAATTTCAGAAAGCGCTGAAGAAGGGCATTTCTGATGGATTTCACCGTTCCTGGAATTTTATTTTCCTTTATAACTTAGAGTTCTTCTCTGGAGATTTAATAGATAAAAGTCTTTTGCAGTGTACGTTATTTCATTTTATTTTTATAATTTATTTAAATTGTCATTTTAAATTGACAAATAAAAATGATATATATTTATGGTGTACAACATGATGTTTCATATATGTATACATTGTGGAATGACACAAAAATCAAGCTAATTAACACATTCGTTTCCTCACATACTGATTTTATGGTGATGAGAACATGTTTCAAATCTACTCTGATAGCACATTTCAAGTATACAGTACATAGTTACCCACTGTGGTTGCCGTGCTGTTCAACATATCTCTAGAACTATTCGTATCTGAAATTTTGTATCATTAGACTAACATCTCCCAATCCCTCCCCGGCCCCTGCCTCGGGTAAGCAGCGTTCTGCTCTCTACGACTCTGAGTTCCACTTTTTTACATTGCACATAGAAGTGAGATCGTGCAGTATTTGTATTTCTGTGTTTGCTTTTTAAAACTTTATGATGTATTGATGTATTTTTTCAGACAGTGTCGGAGTCTGTCACCAAGGCTGGAGTACAGTGACACAAACACGGCTCACCACGGCCTCCACCTCCCGGGGTCAAGAGATCCTCCCACTTCAGCCTCCTGAGTAGCTAGGACTACAGGCGTCCAACACCACACCTGGCTAATTTTTGTATTTTTTGTAGAGATGGTTGATCTCCAACTCCTGGGCTCAACTCTTCCTCCTCCCTTCTCCTCCCAAAGTCCTGGGATTACAGGCCTGAGCCACTGTGTCTGGCCTTTGCTTTATTTCACACAGTAGAACATCCTCTAGGCTCATTCATGTTGCTAATGATAAGATTTCTTTCTTTTTCAAGGCTGAATAGGATTCTATTGGATATATGTACCTATATAGATAGATAGATAGATAGATAGATATACATTTATTATTATTGTTTTGGGGGGGATATGGTTTCGCTCGTGTTCCCCAGGCTGGAGTGCAGTGGCATGATTTCGGCTCACTACAACCTCTGCCTCCCAGGCTGAAGTGATTCTCCTGCCTCAGCTGAGATTAAAGGCATGTCCCATCATGTGCGGCCAATTTTGTGTTTCTAGGAGAGATGGGTTTTCACCATGTTGGCCAGGCTGGTCTCGAACTCCAACAATTCTACTTCAACTATTTATTGGATACAAATATTTATGTGTGAGAAACAAGATTTTCAAGAGTGAAAGATTTAAAAACGACTTAATTGTACATCAGTAAGAGGCTGGCTAACTAAATCAGAGTACGTTCATCCTTACAGAAGAATACTATGCAGCTAGAACAAAACCAAATGGAGGAAACTCTTCCAAATGGTAACTTGGAATGATGTTCAAGACTTATTGTAAAATAAGTTTACAGTAAGGTGTAAGGTACCTTATGGCAAAATTCTCTCAGAAATGTGTGTGTGTGGATTTCAAGTCATCCCAGTCCTAGAACATTGTGCTCTTTAGAGATGCCATACCTGTCTTTCCCTTTGTAATATCAAAGCAGTAATATCTTCTCTGGAGGCTTGTTGGGTGAATTGAATGGAAGAAAGTTAAGGAGGTACCAGAACCATTGCTGTTTCCCCTCCGTAGCCCTGCCACCCACTAAAGAAAGTTGGATGAGATTACTTAATGATTTCCCATTAAGTTGTATTTCCAAATATCATGATTACCATTTGAATGTAGTTGGTATGGAGCTTCGTGAGTGTGTGCTTCGTTTATTATGCATCACGTTCAGCTCCTTGTTATTTGCCTCCTAGTTATCATAGTAAAACTCTACTCCTCTACTCCGAGGAGCCCCTACCATCCGTATCGTCACTTTCCGGCCCAGCACTCTTCATGCTCATTCGTTTAAAGCATTCTACATTGGGCAAATGAATCTTGGAAGGCAAAAGCTACTGAATTTAGCGAGTTTGTGGAGGCGTTCCCACCGATCAGCCAGGTGGAGTTCCACACACCCGATGACTGCACAACTCCTATAAGGCAGCAATATGCTGCAAACCCAGACGGCCACTCTTCTCACCCCTCGTCCCTTTGCTGTTCTGGATAATGAGGTCAATAGTCACCTAGGCAACTTGCAAAACTAACTGAAATGGAGAAAGGCCTTCCGGCTGGTGACTAGCCGAGGTCCACCTGGCCCCAATAAGCTGCTGAACAAGAAGGGCTGCCAGAAATTTCCCCCTAGGGAATTTGGTGGAGACGAAGACCTGCTCACTGGACAACGGTTCCTCCCAGGATAAACCCAAGCTGAAGAAGCGGGCTCTGAGCCACCCCCTTTCACCCTCCTTTTCCCCACCCTGGCCTGCTGAAGGTGCGCGTCAGGATGCGGACTACTGAGCCCTAAAGAAATAAGTCCTTCCACTTTGACCCCACGGAGGATTGCCTGCGCGGATCTTCAACGAGTCTACCAGTGTCTAGACACGGGAGCAGTTCTGTCTGGCACAGCAGCTCCCTCAAGGAAGACAAGAGTGAGGAGAAAGGAAACTCAAGTCTGACCATTCTGCCCTGGGAGACAAGAGGAGGATCTCATCTCTCATCTTTCCAAGCAAGGCAACGAGACTTTCTCTCATCTTTCCAAGCAAGGCAAGGAGACTTTTTCTCATGAGGAAACAAAAAGAAGTTGGAAGGAACGAAACCAGCCTGGAAGGTGAATTCCTAAGGATTGCCCATTGAAACTGACAAAATGGCCCTTGTTTGACGAGAGGAATGAGCAGAGCATTGATGTGGTCAAAAAGGACTCGAGTGAGACTTTCCCAGCATGTTTCTACCAAAGCTTTGTCTAAGTTTCGCAAAACACTCTCCTAATAAGCAGATGTTTGGCTCTTCAGAAAGTCAACATGCAAAATGCCTTGAGCGTCCCATAACACTGATGCCATGATGTTGCCTTTGGTCTGCCCTCCTTTTCCTTTGACTGGACCACTGCCATCTCTTGGTAGCCATCGCTTTGATGACGCTTTGTCTTCAGGATCATATTGGCAAAGCCATGTTCCAAATTCCGGTTACAATTTGTCAAACAGGTGCCCCAGGATCGTGATCCCTCCTGTTGAAAATTTCCACTGATAGCTCTCGTCCTCACTGCAGCTGATCTGGGCACAATGGTTTTCACAGCCACTGCAGGATTCATCTTCCACATCTTCTCATCTCTTCTTGAAACAAGCCATACCTCCGTAAAGAGTTGATTTCTTTGGGCTAGTGTCCTTAGAAGCTTTTCTTCAAACATCAATGATTTCTTCATTCTTCCACCCAAGCTTCACCGTCAATTGGATGTTTGCTCTTGCTGCAATTTTAGCGGAATTCAAGTTGCACTGATAGGAGGCCTTTTCAGTGGATGTCCCATCCTTCTTAGTGCCTCCAATGAGATCCAGTTCAGAAAGGTTGTAAGAAGTTAGTACATGTTTATTTTAGTGAAAACGAATTGAAATCCATGCATAGATTTCTCACCATGTACATTTTCTATGAACTTTCGGAAGACCCCCTGTACTGAATATTGCCCAAATCCTGGGAGAGAAGTGGATGCGGTCCACTTCCTGTCTTCAGTTTGCCCACAGTGGAGGAGTGCACAGAGCAGGGAAAGGCAGCCCCAGAGAGAGGCATGCCCTCCAGCATGTAGCAGACTGCTGGCCCAGTCCTGGCTCCATGGGTTGCTGTGTGGGCCCAGCAAGCTGACCAACCTCCCTGAACCTTAATTTAATCCTAGGTAGCCCAATTCCACTCGCTATTATAGGACTGCTGTGCAGGGACAGTCAATTAACTTAAGAAAAGGAACCTAGCTCCAAGGTTGGCAACCGGGAATTCCAGTTGATTCCATGGGCGGACCCCCTGAGGAATTCCCAAGCTGAAGTCTCGTGGAAGATGAGGTTCAGTGTGACTAGACTGAAGCACCAATCCAATGAAGGGGAAGTCCCACCCACTCTGCCCTGTACCTGTATAAAGGTGAGGCGGGGCGGCCGCGCCACTCATTGAAGCCGCCAGTTGGGAGAGGAGCAGAGCCAGGCCGGTGCTCCCGAAGGCAGCAAGATGTTGCGAGCCACAGCTCCCTGCTGGTTCCCACCTGCATACCCAGAAGCTAAGAAGGTGGCCGAGGAGGCGGCCCACGAGGCAAGCCGCCATTTGGGAGAGGAGCAGAGCCAGGTCGGTGTTCCCGAAGGCAGCAAGATGTTGCGAGCCACAGCTCCCTGCTGGTTCCCACCTGCATGCCCAGAAGCCAAGAAGGTGGCCGAGGAGGCGGCCCTCGAGGCAAGCCGCCAGTTGGGAGAGGAGCAGAGCCAGGCCGGTGCTCCCGAAGGCAGCAAGATGTTGCGAGCCACAGCTCCCTGCTGGTTCCCACCTGCATACCCAGAAGCTAAGAAGGTGGCCGAGGAGGCGCCCCACGAGGCAAGCCGCCATTTGGGAGTGGAGCAGAGCCAGGTCGGTGTTCCCGAAGGCAGCAAGATGTTGCGAGCCACAGCTCCCTGCTGGTTCCCTCCTGCATACCCAGAAGCCAAGAAGGTGGCCGAGGAGGCGGCCCTCGAGGCTCCAGAATTCCCACTGCCCTCTCATCAGCCTGCCCAGAGCTTCGGGCTCTGCGTGCCCCAGATGCACAACCAGGCCTCAGCACTCGTGGACATCCGGGCGGAGCCCCAGAATAGGGGTCCGGCGGTGCCCCCAGCGTGGCCCAAGATGGCGACGGAGGCGTGGTACTTCCCCGCGCAGAGGGGGTCGGCCTGCTGCTTGCCAGCCGCCCCAAGGCTGACAGAGAGGCCCTGTGGAGTCCGCATCTCAGCCCCCAGGGAGAGGAAGAGGATCGCCCACTTTCCCAGCCCCTGCTTGGTCGCAGGTCGCACCGATGCCAAGAGAACCCGGGTGGCCGGCAGCAGCCAACGCTCCAATGGCTCCAGGGTCGGCACACAGCCACGGAAGACTGGTCGCAACAGACGGGGGAGGGCATGCAAGACCTCCACCACACTCAGCTCTAAGCGAATCGTCCGTCGTCCATCCTTACCGACTTGGAAGAAACCCATTATCCTCCGAAGGTCTCGCTGCCAAGTCCCCACCGTCATCCGCCGAGGCTATCTCCAACTGTTCACCAAAGAGTGTCTCAAGTTCTGCGCCTCCCAGCAGGAGGCCGAGGAGAAGGCGCTGAACGAGGAGAAGGTGGCTTACGACTGCAGCCCCAACAAGAACATGTACCTGAATCTGGTCCTGAACACCCTCAAGAGACTGAAGGGCCTGACCCCCAGCTCCATGCCGGGCCTCAGCAGGGCCGCCCTGTACAGCCGCCTCCAGGAGTTCCTGCTCACCCAGGACCAGCTCAAGGAGAACGGCTACCCCTTCCCGCACCCCGAGCGGCCCGGAGGCGCCGTCCTCTTCACTGGCCAGGGGAAGGGGCCCGGCGACTCCTCCTGCAGGGTCTGCTGCCGTTGTGGCACCGACTACCTGGTGTCCTCCTCGGGCCGCTGTCTACGCGACCAGTTGTGTTATTATCACTGGGGGCGGGTCCGCTCCAGCCAAGTGGCTGGAGGCCGGGTTAGCCAGTACACCTGCTGTGCAGCTGCTCCTGGCTCAGTGGGCTGCCAGGTGGCGAAGCAGCACGTGCGGGACGGCCGCAAGGAGAGCCTCCATGGCTTCGTGAAGACCTTCAAGAAAGAGTTTTCCACAGACGCTTATCCAGGAATCTACGCCTTGGACTGTGAGATGTGCTACACCACGCATGGCCTGGAGCTGACCCGCGTCACCGTGGTGGACGCCGACATGCAAGTGGTGTACGACACCTTCGTCAAGCCCGACAACGAGATCGTGGACTACAACACCAGGTTTTCCGGAGTGACCGAGGCCGACGTCGCCAAGACGAGCGTCACGTTGCCGGAAATCCAAGCCATCCTGCTGAGCTTTTTCAGCGCCCAAACCATCCTCATCGGGCACAGCCTGGAGAGCGATCTGCTGGCCCTCAAGCTGATCCACAGCACCGTGGTGGACACGGCCGTGCTCTTCCCGCACTACCTGGGTTTCCCCTACAAGCGTTCCCTCAGGAATCTCGCGGCCGACTACCTGGGACAGATCATCCAGGACAGCCAGGACGGCCACAACTCCAGCGAGGACGCAAACGCCTGCCTGCAGCTGGCGATGTGGAAGGTTCGACAGCGCGCCCAGATCCAGCCACGCCACCGGTCCGCCTCTCCCGCCGCCCTGGCCTGTCCTGAGCCCCAGGCCTCTTCCCAAACTGCCATCGATCCCGAGAGCTAGCCCTGTCCACCTCGCCGCAAAGCGAAAGAAACTGGAGCAGCCGGCGGCAGGAGAGGGCCAAAAGCCAAGACTAACCCCGACCCCGGACTCCCAGTCCCCCGGAGTCCCTGCCGCGGGCCGTCGTCCCTGTCCCCATCCCTCTGCCCCTCCCAGACCTCTGTCCTTCCACCAATGGGCTCCCCGAGGCCCCAGCCGCCACTCCCAGTCCCCGGAGACCCTGCCGCCGCCCCTGGCGCCTGTGCCCATCCCTCTGCCCCTCCCAGACCTCTGGCCTTCCACCACTAGCCTCCCCCAGCCCACCTGGACTTCCCCGGCCTCTGACAACAAGGCCAGCCCCCAGGCCCACCAGCCTCCTGATCGTCTTCGTTCTTGGGCCTCTTCCCCTTCTGTGGGGCTGTCTGAACCTCCCCTCCCCCACCCGATTTTTCCCCCGCCCCCGGGGCAGGCGCAGAATAAATGTCTGTATGAAGTTAAAAATTAAAAATAAAAAAAAAGCTAAAAACAACTCAAAGTCCTTTGCTTTTGAATGTGCGCTTACCTGGTTTTCTCTAGAGGCACCACTGTGAGGTGGCTCAAGCCCTTAGGCTCTGGAGTTAGACATCTGGGTTCCCATTCCAATTCCACCACTGACTAGCTTTGTCATATTGGACGCATAACCTTTTTGCGCTTCTACTTCTTGATCTTTCAAGTGTCATCAGAAGATAATTAGACACCCACACAATAGCAATGGGAGATTTTAACACCCCACCGTCAACATGAAACAGATCAACGAGACAGAAAGTTGAAAAGGATATCCAGGAACTGAACTTAGCTCTGCACCAAGCAGACCGAATAGACATCTACATTAACTCTCCACCCCAAATCAACAGAATATACATTCTTCTCAGCACCACATCACACTTATTCCAAAACTGACCACATAGTTGGAAGGAAAGCACTCCTCCGCAAATGCAAAAGAACAGAAATTACAACCAACTGTCTCTCAGACCCCAGGGCAGTCAAACTGGACCTCAGGATGAAGAAACTCACTCAAAACCGCTCAACTACACGGAAACGGAGCAATCTGCTCCTGAGTGACTACTGGGTACATAGCGAAATGAAGACAGAATAAAGATGTTCTTTGAAACCAATGAGAACAAAGACACAACATACCAGAATCTCTGGGATACATTGAAAGCAGTGTGTAGAGGGAAACGTAGCATTAAATGCCCACAAGAGAAAGCAGGAAAGATCTAAAATGGACACCCTCACGTCCCAATTCAAAGAACCAGGGAAGCAAGAGCAAACACAATGCCTGAATCAGTCAGTCAACTTCCAACAGGGCTCCAAGAGAGAATGAACCACCATGCCTCTTTAAATCCACGTTTCTATTTGGAATCTTCAATGAGAGATGAGACACTAAGCAGCTAGCTTTGGTGGAATGGCTGATTTTGTCAATGTTTTCGGTGTGTGAGTGTGTGTGTGTGTGTGTATGTATGGATAACTAAATTAAACTGATAATCTGGATGCTTACATTTCCATTCATTTAATTTGTGTATGTGAGCCCACGCACACGTATATACACACACACTAACACTTCCAGAACACTGACTTAGTGAAGAACTGGATTTCCAGTGTGTCAGACAAATTTCAGAAAGCGCTGAAGAAGGGCATTTCTGATGGATTTCACCGTTCCTGGAATTTTATTTTCCTTTATAACTTAGAGTTCTTCTCTGGAGATTTAATAGATAAAAGTCTTTTGCAGTGTACGTTATTTCATTTTATTTTTATAATTTATTTGAATTGTCATTTTAAATTGACAAATAAAAATGATATATATTTATGGTGTACAACATGATGTTTCATATATGTATACATTGTGGAATGACACAAAAATCAAGCTAATTAACACATTCGTTTCCTCACATACTGATTTTATGGTGATGAGAACATGTTTCAAATCTACTCTGATAGCACATTTCAAGTATACAGTACATAGTTACCCACTGTGGTTGCCGTGCTGTTCAACATATCTCTAGAACTATTCGTATCTGGAATTTTGTATCATTAGACTAACATCTCCCAATCCCTCCCCGGCCCCTGCCTCGGGTAAGCAGCGTTCTGCTCTCTACGACTCTGAGTTCCACTTTTTTACATTGCACATAGAAGTGAGATCGTGCAGTATTTGTATTTCTGTGTTTGCTTTTTAAAACTTTATGATGTATTGATGTATTTTTTCAGACAGTGTCGGAGTCTGTCACCAAGGCTGGAGTACAGTGACACAAACACGGCTCACCACGGCCTCCACCTCCCGGGGTCAAGAGATCCTCCCACTTCAGCCTCCTGAGTAGCTAGGACTACAGGCGTCCAACACCACACCTGGCTAATTTTTGTATTTTTTGTAGAGATGGTTGATCTCCAACTCCTGGGCTCAACTCTTCCTCCTCCCTTCTCCTCCCAAAGTCCTGGGATTACAGGCCTGAGCCACTGTGTCTGGCCTTTGCTTTATTTCACACAGTAGAACATCCTCTAGGCTCATTCATGTTGCTAATGATAAGATTTCTTTCTTTTTCAAGGCTGAATAGGATTCTATTGGATATATGTACCTATATAGATAGATAGATAGATAGATAGATATACATTTATTATTATTGTTTTGGGGGGGATATGGTTTCGCTCGTGTTCCCCAGGCTGGAGTGCAGTGGCATGATTTCGGCTCACTACAACCTCTGCCTCCCAGGCTGAAGTGATTCTCCTGCCTCAGCTGAGATTAAAGGCATGTCCCATCATGTGCGGCCAATTTTCTGTTTCTAGGAGAGATGGGTTTTCACCATGTTGGCCAGGCTGGTCTCGAACTCCAACAATTCTACTTCAACTATTTATTGGAAACAAATACTTATGTGTGAGAAACAAGATTTTCAAGAGTGAAAGATTTAAAAACGACTTAATTGTACATCAGTAAGAGGCTGGCTAACTAAATCAGAGTACGTTCATCCTTACAGAAGAATACTATGCAGCTAGAACAAAACCAAATGGAGGAAACTCTTCCAAATGGTAACTTGGAATGATGTTCAAGACTTATTGTAAAATAAGTTTACAGTAAGGTGTAAGGTACCTTATGGCAAAATTCTCTCAGAAATGTGTGTGTGTGGATTTCAAGTCATCCCAGTCCTAGAACATTGTGCTCTTTAGAGATGCCATACCTGTCTTTCCCTTTGTAATATCAAAGCAGTAATATCTTCTCTGGAGGCTTGTTGGGTGAATTGAATGGAAGAAAGTTAAGGAGGTACCAGAACCATTGCTGTTTCCCCTCCGTAGCCCTGCCACCCACTAAAGAAAGTTGGATGAGATTACTTAATGATTTCCCATTAAGTTGTATTTCCAAATATCATGATTACCATTTGAATGTAGTTGGTATGGAGCTTCGTGAGTGTGTGCTTCGTTTATTATGCATCACGTTCAGCTCCTTGTTATTTGCCTCCTAGTTATCATAGTAAAACTCTACTCCTCTACTCCGAGGAGCCCCTACCATCCGTATCGTCACTTTCCGGCCCAGCACTCTTCATGCTCGTTCGTTTAAAGCATTCTACATTGGGCAAATGAATCTTGGAAGGCAAAAGCTACTGAATTTAGCGAGTTTGTGGAGGCGTTCCCACCGATCAGCCAGGTGGAGTTCCACACACCCGATGACTGCACAACTCCTATAAGGCAGCAATATGCTGCAAACCCAGACGGCCACTCTTCTCACCCCTCGTCCCTTTGCTGTTCTGGATAATGAGGTCAATAGTCACCTAGGCAACTTGCAAAACTAACTGAAATGGAGAAAGGCCTTCCGGCTGGTGACTAGCCGAGGTCCACCTGGCCCCAATAAGCTGCTGAACAAGAAGGGCTGCCAGAAATTTCCCCCTAGGGAATTTGGTGGAGACGAAGACCTGCTCACTGGACAACGGTTCCTCCCAGGATACCCCCAAGCTGAAGAAGCGGGCTCTGAGCCACCCCCTTTCACCCTCCTTTTCCCCACCCTGGCCTGCTGAAGGTGCGCGTCAGGATGCGGACTACTGAGCCCTAAAGAAATAAGTCCTTCCACTTTGACCCCACGGAGGATTGCCTGCGCGGATCTTCAACGAGTCTACCAGTGTCTAGACACGGGAGCAGTTCTGTCTGGCACAGCAGCTCCCTCAAGGAAGACAAGAGTGAGGAGAAAGGAAACTCAAGTCTGACCATTCTGCCCTGGGTGACAAGAGGAGGATCTCATCTCTCATCTTTCCAAGCAAGGCAACGAGACTTTCTCTCATCTTTCCAAGCAAGGCAAGGAGACTTTTTCTCATGAGGAAACAAAAAGAAGTTGGAAGGAACGAAACCAGCCTGGAAGGTGAATTCCTAAGGATTGCCCATTGAAACTGACAAAATGGCCCTTGTTTGACGAGAGGAATGAGCAGAGCATTGATGTGGTCAAAAAGGACTCGAGTGAGACTTTCCCAGCATGTTTCTACCAAAGCTTTGTCTAAGTTTCGCAAAACACTCTCCTAATAAGCAGATGTTTGGCTCTTCAGAAAGTCAACATGCAAAATGCCTTGAGCGTCCCATAACACTGATGCCATGATGTTGCCTTTGGTCTGCCCTCCTTTTCCTTTGACTGGACCACTGCCATCTCTTGGTAGCCATCGCTTTGATGACGCTTTGTCTTCAGGATCATATTGGCAAAGCCATGTTCCAAATTCCGGTTACAATTTGTCAAACAGGTGCCCCAGGATCGTGATCCCTCCTGTTGAAAATTTCCACTGATAGCTCTCGTCGTCACTGCAGCTGATCTGGGCACAATGGTTTTCACAGCCACTGCAGGATTCATCTTCCACATCTTCTCATCTCTTCTTGAAACAAGCCATACCTCCGTAAAGAGTTGATTTCTTTGGGCTAGTGTCCTTAGAAACTTTTCTTCAAACATCAATGATTTCTTCATTCTTCCACCCAAGCTTCACCGTCAATTGGATGTTTGCTCTTGCTGCAATTTTAGCGGAATTCAAGTTGCACTGATAGGAGGCCTTTTCAGTGGATGTCCCATCCTTCTTAGTGCCTCCAATGAGATCCAGTTCAGAAAGGTTGTAAGAAGTTAGTACATGTTTATTTTAGTGAAAACGAATTGAAATCCATGCATAGATTTCTCACCATGTACATTTTCTATGAACTTTCGGAAGACCCCCTGTACTGAATATTGCCCAAATCCTGGGAGAGAAGTGGATGCGGTCCACTTCCTGTCTTCAGTTTGCCCACAGTGGAGGAGTGCACAGAGCAGGGAAAGGCAGCCCCAGAGAGAGGCAGGCCCTCCAGCATGCAGCAGACTGCTGGCCCAGTCCTGGCTCCATGGGTTGCTGTGTGGGCCCAGCAAGCTGACCAACCTCCCTGAACCTTAATTTAATCCTAGGTAGCCCAATTCCACTCGCTATTATAGGACTGCTGTGCAGGGACAGTCAATTAACTTAAGAAAAGGAAACTGGCTCCAAGGTTGGCAACCGGGAATTCCAGTTGATTCCATGGGCGGACCCCCTGAGGAATTCCCAAGCTGAAGTCTCGTGGAAGATGAGGTTCAGTGTGACTAGACTGAAGCACCAATCCAATGAAGGGGAAGTCCCACCCACTCTGCCCTGTGCCTGTATAAAGGTGAGGCGGGGCGGCCGCGCCACTCATTGAAGCCGCCAGTTGGGAGAGGAGCAGAGCCAGGCCGGTGCTCCCGAAGGCAGCAAGATGTTGCGAGCCACAGCTCCCTGCTGGTTCCCACCTGCATACCCAGAAGCTAAGAAGGTGGCCGAGGAGGCGGCCCACGAGGCAAGCCGCCATTTGGGAGAGGAGCAGAGCCAGGTCGGTGTTCCCGAAGGCAGCAAGATGTTGCGAGCCACAGCTCCCTGCTGGTTCCCACCTGCATGCCCAGAAGCCAAGAAGGTGGCCGAGGAGGCGGCCCTCGAGGCAAGCCGCCAGTTGGGAGAGGAGCAGAGCCAGGCCGGTGCTCCCGAAGGCAGCAAGATGTTGCGAGCCACAGCTCCCTGCTGGTTCCCACCTGCATACCCAGAAGCTAAGAAGGTGGCCGAGGAGGCGCCCCACGAGGCAAGCCGCCATTTGGGAGTGGAGCAGAGCCAGGTCGGTGTTCCCGAAGGCAGCAAGATGTTGCGAGCCACAGCTCCCTGCTGGTTCCCTCCTGCATACCCAGAAGCCAAGAAGGTGGCCGAGGAGGCGGCCCTCGAGGCTCCAGAATTCCCACTGCCCTCTCATCAGCCTGCCCAGAGCTTCGGGCTCTGCGTGCCCCAGATGCACAACCAGGCCTCAGCACTCGTGGACATCCGGGCGGAGCCCCAGAATAGGGGTCCGGCGGTGCCCCCAGCGTGGCCCAAGATGGCGACGGAGGCGTGGTACTTCCCCGCGCAGAGGGGGTCGGCCTGCTGCTTGCCAGCCGCCCCAAGGCTGACAGAGAGGCCCTGTGGAGTCCGCATCTCAGCCCCCAGGGAGAGGAAGAGGATCGCCCACTTTCCCAGCCCCTGCTTGGTCGCAGGTCGCACCGATGCCAAGAGAACCCGGGTGGCCGGCAGCAGCCAACGCTCCAATGGCTCCAGGGTCGGCACACAGCCACGGAAGACTGGTCGCAACAGACGGGGGAGGGCATGCAAGACCTCCACCACACTCAGCTCTAAGCGAATCGTCCGTCGTCCATCCTTACCGACTTGGAAGAAACCCATTATCCTCCGAAGGTCTCGCTGCCAAGTCCCCACCGTCATCCGCCGAGGCTATCTCCAACTGTTCACCAGAGTGTCTCAAGTTCTGCGCCTCCCAGCAGGAGGCCGAGGAGAAGGCGCTGAACGAGGAGAAGGTGGCTTACGACTGCAGCCCCAACAAGAACATGTACCTGAATCTGGTCCTGAACACCCTCAAGAGACTGAAGGGCCTGACCCCCAGCTCCATGCCGGGCCTCAGCAGGGCCGCCCTGTACAGCCGCCTCCAGGAGTTCCTGCTCACCCAGGACCAGCTCAAGGAGAACGGCTACCCCTTCCCGCACCCCGAGCGGCCCGGAGGCGCCGTCCTCTTCACTGGCCAGGGGAAGGGGCCCGGCGACTCCTCCTGCAGGGTCTGCTGCCGTTGTGGCACCGACTACCTGGTGTCCTCCTCGGGCCGCTGTCTACGCGACCAGTTGTGTTATTATCACTGGGGGCGGGTCCGCTCCAGCCAAGTGGCTGGAGGCCGGGTTAGCCAGTACACCTGCTGTGCAGCTGCTCCTGGCTCAGTGGGCTGCCAGGTGGCGAAGCAGCACGTGCGGGACGGCCGCAAGGAGAGCCTCCATGGCTTCGTGAAGACCTTCAAGAAAGAGTTTTCCACAGACGCTTATCCAGGAATCTACGCCTTGGACTGTGAGATGTGCTACACCACGCATGGCCTGGAGCTGACCCGCGTCACCGTGGTGGACGCCGACATGCAAGTGGTGTACGACACCTTCGTCAAGCCCGACAACGAGATCGTGGACTACAACACCAGGTTTTCCGGAGTGACCGAGGCCGACGTCGCCAAGACGAGCGTCACGTTGCCCGAAGTCCAAGCCATCCTGCTGAGCTTTTTCAGCGCCCAAACCATCCTCATCGGGCACAGCCTGGAGAGCGATCTGCTGGCCCTCAAGCTGATCCACAGCACCGTGGTGGACACGGCCGTGCTCTTCCCGCACTACCTGGGTTTCCCCTACAAGCGTTCCCTCAGGAATCTCGCGGCCGACTACCTGGGACAGATCATCCAGGACAGCCAGGACGGCCACAACTCCAGCGAGGACGCAAACGCCTGCCTGCAGCTGGCGATGTGGAAGGTTCGACAGCGCGCCCAGATCCAGCCACGCCACCGGTCCGCCTCTCCCGCCGCCCTGGCCTGTCCTGAGCCCCAGGCCTCTTCCCAAACTGCCATCGATCCCGAGAGCTAGCCCTGTCCACCTCGCCGCAAAGCGAAAGAAACTGGAGCAGCCGGCGGCAGGAGAGGGCCAAAAGCCAAGACTAACCCCGACCCCGGACTCCCAGTCCCCCGGAGTCCCTGCCGCGGGCCGTCGTCCCTGTCCCCATCCCTCTGCCCCTCCCAGACCTCTGTCCTTCCAGCAATGGGCTCCCCGAGGCCCCAGCCGCCACTCCCAGTCCCCGGAGACCCTGCCGCCGCCCCTGGCGCCTGTGCCCATCCCTCTGCCCCTCCCAGACCTCTGGCCTTCCACCACTAGCCTCCCCCAGCCCACCTGGACTTCCCCGGCCTCTGACAACAAGGCCAGCCCCCAGGCCCACCAGCCTCCTGATCGTCTTCGTTCTTGGGCCTCTTCCCCTTCTGTGGGGCTGTCTGAACCTCCCCTCCCCCACCCGATTTTTCCCCCGCCCCCGGGGCAGGCGCAGAATAAATGTCTGTATGAAGTTAAAAATTAAAAATAAAAAAAAAGCTAAAAACAACTCAAAGTCCTTTGCTTTTGAATGTGCGCTTACCTGGTTTTCTCTAGAGGCACCACTGTGAGGTGGCTCAAGCCCTTAGGCTCTGGAGTTAGACATCTGGGTTCCCATTCCAATTCCACCACTGACTAGCTTTGTCATATTGGACGCATAACCTTTTTGCGCTTCTACTTCTTGATCTTTCAAGTGTCATCAGAAGATAATTAGACACCCACACAATAGCAATGGGAGATTTTAACACCCCACCGTCAACATGAAACAGATCAACGAGACAGAAAGTTGAAAAGGATATCCAGGAACTGAACTTAGCTCTGCACCAAGCAGACCGAATAGACATCTACATTAACTCTCCACCCCAAATCAACAGAATATACATTCTTCTCAGCACCACATCACACTTATTCCAAAACTGACCACATAGTTGGAAGGAAAGCACTCCTCCGCAAATGCAAAAGAACAGAAATTACAACCAACTGTCTCTCAGACCCCAGGGCAGTCAAACTGGACCTCAGGATGAAGAAACTCACTCAAAACCGCTCAACTACACGGAAACGGAGCAATCTGCTCCTGAGTGACTACTGGGTACATAGCGAAATGAAGACAGAATAAAGATGTTCTTTGAAACCAATGAGAACAAAGACACAACATACCAGAATCTCTGGGATACATTGAAAGCAGTGTGTAGAGGGAAACGTAGCATTAAATGCCCACAAGAGAAAGCAGGAAAGATCTAAAATGGACACCCTCACGTCCCAATTCAAAGAACCAGGGAAGCAAGAGCAAACACAATGCCTGAATCAGTCAGTCAACTTCCAACAGGGCTCCAAGAGAGAATGAACCACCATGCCTCTTTAAATCCACGTTTCTATTTGGAATCTTCAATGAGAGATGAGACACTAAGCACCTAGTTTTGGTGGAATGGCTGATTTTGTCAATGTTTTCGGTGTGTGAGTGTGTGTGTGTGTGTGTATGTATGGATAACTAAATTAAACTGATAATCTGGATGCTTACATTTCCATTCATTTAATTTGTGTATGTGAGCCCACGCACACGTATATACACACACACTAACACTTCCAGAACACTGACTTAGTGAAGAACTGGATTTCCAGTGTGTCAGACAAATTTCAGAAAGCGCTGAAGAAGGGCATTTCTGATGGATTTCACCGTTCCTGGAATTTTATTTTCCTTTATAACTTAGAGTTCTTCTCTGGAGATTTAATAGATAAAAGTCTTTTGCAGTGTACGTTATTTCATTTTATTTTTATAATTTATTTAAATTGTCATTTTAAATTGACAAATAAAAATGATATATATTTATGGTGTACAACATGATGTTTCATATATGTATACATTGTGGAATGACACAAAAATCAAGCTAATTAACACATTCGTTTCCTCACATACTGATTTTATGGTGATGAGAACATGTTTCAAATCTACTCTGATAGCACATTTCAAGTATACAGTACATAGTTACCCACTGTGGTTGCCGTGCTGTTCAACATATCTCTAGAACTATTCGTATCTGGAATTTTGTATCATTAGACTAACATCTCCCAATCCCTCCCCGGCCCCTGCCTCGGGTAAGCAGCGTTCTGCTCTCTACGACTCTGAGTTCCACTTTTTTACATTGCACATAGAAGTGAGATCGTGCAGTATTTGTATTTCTGTGTTTGCTTTTTAAAACTTTATGATGTATTGATGTATTTTTTCAGACAGTGTCGGAGTCTGTCACCAAGGCTGGAGTACAGTGACACAAACACGGCTCACCACGGCCTCCACCTCCCGGGGTCAAGAGATCCTCCCACTTCAGCCTCCTGAGTAGCTAGGACTACAGGCGTCCAACACCACACCTGGCTAATTTTTGTATTTTTTGTAGAGATGGTTGATCTCCAACTCCTGGGCTCAACTCTTCCTCCTCCCTTCTCCTCCCAAAGTCCTGGGATTACAGGCCTGAGCCACTGTGTCTGGCCTTTGCTTTATTTCACACAGTAGAACATCCTCTAGGCTCATTCATGTTGCTAATGATAAGATTTCTTTCTTTTTCAAGGCTGAATAGGATTCTATTGGATATATGTACCTATATAGATAGATAGATAGATAGATAGATATACATTTATTATTATTGTTTTGGGGGGGATATGGTTTCGCTCGTGTTCCCCAGGCTGGAGTGCAGTGGCATGATTTCGGCTCACTACAACCTCTGCCTCCCAGGCTGAAGTGATTCTCCTGCCTCAGCTGAGATTAAAGGCATGTCCCATCATGTGCGGCCAATTTTGTGTTTCTAGGAGAGATGGGTTTTCACCATGTTGGCCAGGCTGGTCTCGAACTCCAACAATTCTACTTCAACTATTTATTGGATACAAATATTTATGTGTGAGAAACAAGATTTTCAAGAGTGAAAGATTTAAAAACGACTTAATTGTACATCAGTAAGAGGCTGGCTAACTAAATCAGAGTACGTTCATCCTTACAGAAGAATACTATGCAGCTAGAACAAAACCAAATGGAGGAAACTCTTCCAAATGGTAACTTGGAATGATGTTCAAGACTTATTGTAAAATAAGTTTACAGTAAGGTGTAAGGTACCTTATGGCAAAATTCTCTCAGAAATGTGTGTG
Organism: Pongo pygmaeus; assembly: GCF_028885625.2. Taxonomy (NCBI): domain Eukaryota; kingdom Metazoa; phylum Chordata; class Mammalia; order Primates; family Hominidae; genus Pongo; species Pongo pygmaeus. Next base: position 56,354,966 of record NC_072380.2, read on the forward strand.
TGTGGATTTCAAGTCATCCCAGTCCTAGAACATTGTGCTCTTTAGAGATGCCATACCTGTCTTTCCCTTTGTAATATCAAAGCAGTAATATCTTCTCTGGAGGCTTGTTGGGTGAATTGAATGGAAGAAAGTTAAGGAGGTACCAGAACCATTGCTGTTTCCCCTCCGTAGCCCTGCCACCCACTAAAGAAAGTTGGATGAGATTACTTAATGATTTCCCATTAAGTTGTATTTCCAAATATCATGATTACCATTTGAATGTAGTTGGTATGGAGCTTCGTGAGTGTGTGCTTCGTTTATTATGCATCACGTTCAGCTCCTTGTTATTTGCCTCCTAGTTATCATAGTAAAACTCTACTCCTCTACTCCGAGGAGCCCCTACCATCCGTATCGTCACTTTCCGGCCCAGCACTCTTCATGCTCGTTCGTTTAAAGCATTCTACATTGGGCAAATGAATCTTGGAAGGCAAAAGCTACTGAATTTAGCGAGTTTGTGGAGGCGTTCCCACCGATCAGCCAGGTGGAGTTCCACACACCCGATGACTGCACAACTCCTATAAGGCAGCAATATGCTGCAAACCCAGACGGCCACTCTTCTCACCCCTCGTCCCTTTGCTGTTCTGGATAATGAGGTCAATAGTCACCTAGGCAACTTGCAAAACTAACTGAAATGGAGAAAGGCCTTCCGGCTGGTGACTAGCCGAGGTCCACCTGGCCCCAATAAGCTGCTGAACAAGAAGGGCTGCCAGAAATTTCCCCCTAGGGAATTTGGTGGAGACGAAGACCTGCTCACTGGACAACGGTTCCTCCCAGGATAAACCCAAGCTGAAGAAGCGGGCTCTGAGCCACCCCCTTTCACCCTCCTTTTCCCCACCCTGGCCTGCTGAAGGTGCGCGTCAGGATGCGGACTACTGAGCCCTAAAGAAATAAGTCCTTCCACTTTGACCCCACGGAGGATTGCCTGCGCGGATCTTCAACGAGTCTACCAGTGTCTAGACACGGGAGCAGTTCTGTCTGGCACAGCAGCTCCCTCAAGGAAGACAAGAGTGAGGAGAAAGGAAACTCAAGTCTGACCATTCTGCCCTGGGAGACAAGAGGAGGATCTCATCTCTCATCTTTCCAAGCAAGGCAACGAGACTTTCTCTCATCTTTCCAAGCAAGGCAAGGAGACTTTTTCTCATGAGGAAACAAAAAGAAGTTGGAAGGAACGAAACCAGCCTGGAAGGTGAATTCCTAAGGATTGCCCATTGAAACTGACAAAATGGCCCTTGTTTGACGAGAGGAATGAGCAGAGCATTGATGTGGTCAAAAAGGACTCGAGTGAGACTTTCCCAGCATGTTTCTACCAAAGCTTTGTCTAAGTTTCGCAAAACACTCTCCTAATAAGCAGATGTTTGGCTCTTCAGAAAGTCAACATGCAAAATGCCTTGAGCGTCCCATAACACTGATGCCATGATGTTGCCTTTGGTCTGCCCTCCTTTTCCTTTGACTGGACCACTGCCATCTCTTGGTAGCCATCGCTTTGATGACGCTTTGTCTTCAGGATCATATTGGCAAAGCCATGTTCCAAATTCCGGTTACAATTTGTCAAACAGGTGCCCCAGGATCGTGATCCCTCCTGTTGAAAATTTCCACTGATAGCTCTCGTCCTCACTGCAGCTGATCTGGGCACAATGGTTTTCACAGCCACTGCAGGATTCATCTTCCACATCTTCTCATCTCTTCTTGAAACAAGCCATACCTCCGTAAAGAGTTGATTTCTTTGGGCTAGTGTCCTTAGAAGCTTTTCTTCAAACATCAATGATTTCTTCATTCTTCCACCCAAGCTTCACCGTCAATTGGATGTTTGCTCTTGCTGCAATTTTAGCGGAATTCAAGTTGCACTGATAGGAGGCCTTTTCAGTGGATGTCCCATCCTTCTTAGTGCCTCCAATGAGATCCAGTTCAGAAAGGTTGTAAGAAGTTAGTACATGTTTATTTTAGTGAAAACGAATTGAAATCCATGCATAGATTTCTCACCATGTACATTTTCTATGAACTTTCGGAAGACCCCCTGTACTGAATATTGCCCAAATCCTGGGAGAGAAGTGGATGCGGTCCACTTCCTGTCTTCAGTTTGCCCACAGTGGAGGAGTGCACAGAGCAGGGAAAGGCAGCCCCAGAGAGAGGCATGCCCTCCAGCATGTAGCAGACTGCTGGCCCAGTCCTGGCTCCATGGGTTGCTGTGTGGGCCCAGCAAGCTGACCAACCTCCCTGAACCTTAATTTAATCCTAGGTAGCCCAATTCCACTCGCTATTATAGGACTGCTGTGCAGGGACAGTCAATTAACTTAAGAAAAGGAACCTAGCTCCAAGGTTGGCAACCGGGAATTCCAGTTGATTCCATGGGCGGACCCCCTGAGGAATTCCCAAGCTGAAGTCTCGTGGAAGATGAGGTTCAGTGTGACTAGACTGAAGCACCAATCCAATGAAGGGGAAGTCCCACCCACTCTGCCCTGTGCCTGTATAAAGGTGAGGCGGGGCGGCCGCGCCACTCATTGAAGCCGCCAGTTGGGAGAGGAGCAGAGCCAGGCCGGTGCTCCCGAAGGCAGCAAGATGTTGCGAGCCACAGCTCCCTGCTGGTTCCCACCTGCATACCCAGAAGCTAAGAAGGTGGCCGAGGAGGCGGCCCACGAGGCAAGCCGCCATTTGGGAGAGGAGCAGAGCCAGGTCGGTGTTCCCGAAGGCAGCAAGATGTTGCGAGCCACAGCTCCCTGCTGGTTCCCACCTGCATGCCCAGAAGCCAAGAAGGTGGCCGAGGAGGCGGCCCTCGAGGCAAGCCGCCAGTTGGGAGAGGAGCAGAGCCAGGCCGGTGCTCCCGAAGGCAGCAAGATGTTGCGAGCCACAGCTCCCTGCTGGTTCCCACCTGCATACCCAGAAGCTAAGAAGGTGGCCGAGGAGGCGGCCCACGAGGCAAGCCGCCATTTGGGAGAGGAGCAGAGCCAGGTCGGTGTTCCCGAAGGCAGCAAGATGTTGCGAGCCACAGCTCCCTGCTGGTTCCCACCTGCATGCCCAGAAGCCAAGAAGGTGGCCGAGGAGGCGGCCCTCGAGGCAAGCCGCCAGTTGGGAGAGGAGCAGAGCCAGGCCGGTGCTCCCGAAGGCAGCAAGATGTTGCGAGCCACAGCTCCCTGCTGGTTCCCACCTGCATACCCAGAAGCTAAGAAGGTGGCCGAGGAGGCGCCCCACGAGGCAAGCCGCCATTTGGGGGTGGAGCAGAGCCAGGTCGGTGTTCCCGAAGGCAGCAAGATGCTGCGAGCCACAGCTCCCTGCTGGTTCCCTCCTGCATACCCAGAAGCCAAGAAGGTGGCCGAGGAGGCGGCCCTCGAGGCTCCAGAATTCCCACTGCCCTCTCATCAGCCTGCCCAGAGCTTCGGGCTCTGCGTGCCCCAGATGCACAACCAGGCCTCAGCACTCGTGGACATCCGGGCGGAGCCCCAGAATAGGGGTCCGGCGGTGCCCCCAGCGTGGCCCAAGATGGCGACGGAGGCGTGGTACTTCCCCGCGCAGAGGGGGTCGGCCTGCTGCTTGCCAGCCGCCCCAAGGCTGACAGAGAGGCCCTGTGGAGTCCGCATCTCAGCCCCCAGGGAGAGGAAGAGGATCGCCCACTTTCCCAGCCCCTGCTTGGTCGCAGGTCGCACCGATGCCAAGAGAACCCGGGTGGCCGGCAGCAGCCAACGCTCCAATGGCTCCAGGGTCGGCACACAGCCACGGAAGACTGGTCGCAACAGACGGGGGAGGGCATGCAAGACCTCCACCACACTCAGCTCTAAGCGAATCGTCCGTCGTCCATCCTTACCGACTTGGAAGAAACCCATTATCCTCCAAAGGTCTCGCTGCCAAGTCCCCACCGTCATCCGCCGAGGCTATCTCCAACTGTTCACCAAAGAGTGTCTCAAGTTCTGCGCCTCCCAGCAGGAGGCCGAGGAGAAGGCGCTGAACGAGGAGAAGGTGGCCTACGACTGCAGCCCCAACAAGAACATATACCTGAATGTGGTCCTGAACACCCTCAAGAGACTGAAGGGCCTGACCCCCAGCTCCATGCCGGGCCTCAGCAGGGCCGCCCTGTACAGCCGCCTCCAGGAGTTCCTGCTCACCCAGGACCAGCTCAAGGAGAACGGCTACCCCTTCCCGCACCCCGAGCGGCCCGGAGGCGCCGTCCTCTTCACTGGCCAGGGGAAGGGGCCCGGCGACTCCTCCTGCAGGGTCTGCTGCCGTTGTGGCACCGACTACCTGGTGTCCTCCTCGGGCCGCTGTCTACGCGACCAGTTGTGTTATTATCACTGGGGGCGGGTCCGCTCCAGCCAAGTGGCTGGAGGCCGGGTTAGCCAGTACACCTGCTGTGCAGCTGCTCCTGGCTCAGTGGGCTGCCAGGTGGCGAAGCAGCACGTGCGGGACGGCCGCAAGGAGAGCCTCCATGGCTTCGTGAAGACCTTCAAGAAAGAGTTTTCCACAGACGCTTATCCAGGAATCTACGCCTTGGACTGTGAGATGTGCTACACCACGCATGGCCTGGAGCTGACCCGCGTCACCGTGGTGGACGCCGACATGCAAGTGGTGTACGACACCTTCGTCAAGCCCGACAACGAGATCGTGGACTACAACACCAGGTTTTCCGGAGTGACCGAGGCCGACGTCGCCAAGACGAGCGTCACGTTGCCGGAAATCCAAGCCATCCTGCTGAGCTTTTTCAGCGCCCAAACCATCCTCATCGGGCACAGCCTGGAGAGCGATCTGCTGGCCCTCAAGCTGATCCACAGCACCGTGGTGGACACGGCCGTGCTCTTCCCGCACTACCTGGGTTTCCCCTACAAGCGTTCCCTCAGGAATCTCGCGGCCGACTACCTGGGACAGATCATCCAGGACAGCCAGGACGGCCACAACTCCAGCGAGGACGCAAACGCCTGCCTGCAGCTGGCGATGTGGAAGGTTCGACAGCGCGCCCAGATCCAGCCACGCCACCGGTCCGCCTCTCCCGCCGCCCTGGCCTGTCCTGAGCCCCAGGCCTCTTCCCAAACTGCCATCGATCCCGAGAGCTAGCCCTGTCCACCTCGCCGCAAAGCGAAAGAAACTGGAGCAGCCGGCGGCAGGAGAGGGCCAAAAGCCAAGACTAACCCCGACCCCGGACTCCCAGTCCCCCGGAGTCCCTGCCGCGGGCCGTCGTCCCTGTCCCCATCCCTCTGCCCCTCCCAGACCTCTGTCCTTCCACCAATGGGCTCCCCGAGGCCCCAGCCGCCACTCCCAGTCCCCGGAGACCCTGCCGCCGCCCCTGGCGCCTGTGCCCATCCCTCTGCCCCTCCCAGACCTCTGGCCTTCCACCACTAGCCTCCCCCAGCCCACCTGGACTTCCCCGGCCTCTGACAACAAGGCCAGCCCCCAGGCCCACCAGCCTCCTGATCGTCTTCGTTCTTGGGCCTCTTCCCCTTCTGTGGGGCTGTCTGAACCTCCCCTCCCCCACCCGATTTTTCCCCCGCCCCCGGGGCAGGCGCAGAATAAATGTCTGTATGAAGTTAAAAATTAAAAATAAAAAAAAGCTAAAAACAACTCAAAGTCCTTTGCTTTTGAATGTGCGCTTACCTGGTTTTCTCTAGAGGCACCACTGTGAGGTGGCTCAAGCCCTTAGGCTCTGGAGTTAGACATCTGGGTTCCCATTCCAATTCCACCACTGACTAGCTTTGTCATATTGGACGCATAACCTTTTTGCGCTTCTACTTCTTGATCTTTCAAGTGTCATCAGAAGATAATTAGACACCCACACAATAGCAATGGGAGATTTTAACACCCCACCGTCAACATGAAACAGATCAACGAGACAGAAAGTTGAAAAGGATATCCAGGAACTGAACTTAGCTCTGCACCAAGCAGACCGAATAGACATCTACATTAACTCTCCACCCCAAATCAACAGAATATACATTCTTCTCAGCACCACATCACACTTATTCCAAAACTGACCACATAGTTGGAAGGAAAGCACTCCTCCGCAAATGCAAAAGAACAGAAATTACAACCAACTGTCTCTCAGACCCCAGGGCAGTCAAACTGGACCTCAGGATGAAGAAACTCACTCAAAACCGCTCAACTACACGGAAACGGAGCAATCTGCTCCTGAGTGACTACTGGGTACATAGCGAAATGAAGACAGAATAAAGATGTTCTTTGAAACCAATGAGAACAAAGACACAACATACCAGAATCTCTGGGATACATTGAAAGCAGTGTGTAGAGGGAAACGTAGCATTAAATGCCCACAAGAGAAAGCAGGAAAGATCTAAAATGGACACCCTCACGTCCCAATTCAAAGAACCAGGGAAGCAAGAGCAAACACAATGCCTGAATCAGTCAGTCAACTTCCAACAGGGCTCCAAGAGAGAATGAACCACCATGCCTCTTTAAATCCACGTTTCTATTTGGAATCTTCAATGAGAGATGAGACACTAAGCAGCTAGTTTTGGTGGAATGGCTGATTTTGTCAATGTTTTCGGTGTGTGAGTGTGTGTGTGTGTGTGTATGTATGGATAACTAAATTAAACTGATAATCTGGATGCTTACATTTCCATTCATTTAATTTGTGTATGTGAGCCCACGCACACGTATATACACACACACTAACACTTCCAGAACACTGACTTAGTGAAGAACTGGATTTCCAGTGTGTCAGACAAATTTCAGAAAGCGCTGAAGCAGGGCATTTCTGATGGATTTCACCGTTCCTGGAATTTTATTTTCCTTTATAACTTAGAGTTCTTCTCTGGAGATTTAATAGATAAAAGTCTTTTGCAGTGTACGTTATTTCATTTTATTTTTATAATTTATTTGAATTGTCATTTTAAATTGACAAATAAAAATGATATATATTTATGGTGTACAACATGATGTTTCATATATGTATACATTGTGGAATGACACAAAAATCAAGCTAATTAACACATTCGTTTCCTCACATACTGATTTTATGGTGATGAGAACATGTTTCAAATCTACTCTGATAGCACATTTCAAGTATACAGTACATAGTTACCCACTGTGGTTGCCGTGCTGTTCAACATATCTCTAGAACTATTCGTATCTGGAATTTTGTATCATTAGACTAACATCTCCCAATCCCTCCCCGGCCCCTGCCTCGGGTAAGCAGCGTTCTGCTCTCTACGACTCTGAGTTCCACTTTTTTACATTGCACATAGAAGTGAGATCGTGCAGTATTTGTATTTCTGTGTTTGCTTTTTAAAACTTTATGATGTATTGATGTATTTTTTCAGACAGTGTCGGAGTCTGTCACCAAGGCTGGAGTACAGTGACACAAACACGGCTCACCACGGCCTCCACCTCCCGGGGTCAAGAGATCCTCCCACTTCAGCCTCCTGAGTAGCTAGGACTACAGGCGTCCAACACCACACCTGGCTAATTTTTGCATTTTTTGTAGAGATGGTTGATCTCCAACTCCTGGGCTCAACTCTTCCTCCTCCCTTCTCCTCCCAAAGTCCTGGGATTACAGGCCTGAGCCACTGTGTCTGGCCTTTGCTTTATTTCACACAGTAGAACATCCTCTAGGCTCATTCATGTTGCTAATGATAAGATTTCTTTCTTTTTCAAGGCTGAATAGGATTCTATTGGATATATGTACCTATATAGATAGATAGATAGATAGATAGATATACATTTATTATTATTGTTTTGGGGGGGATATGGTTTCGCTCGTGTTCCCCAGGCTGGAGTGCAGTGGCATGATTTCGGCTCACTACAACCTCTGCCTCCCAGGCTGAAGTGATTCTCCTGCCTCAGCTGAGATTAAAGGCATGTCCCATCATGTGCGGCCAATTTTCTGTTTCTAGGAGAGATGGGTTTTCACCATGTTGGCCAGGCTGGTCTCGAACTCCAACAATTCTACTTCAACTATTTATTGGAAACAAATACTTATGTGTGAGAAACAAGATTTTCAAGAGTGAAAGATTTAAAAACGACTTAATTGTACATCAGTAAGAGGCTGGCTAACTAAATCAGAGTACGTTCATCCTTACAGAAGAATACTATGCAGCTAGAACAAAACCAAATGGAGGAAACTCTTCCAAATGGTAACTTGGAATGATGTTCAAGACTTATTGTAAAATAAGTTTACAGTAAGGTGTAAGGTACCTTATGGCAAAATTCTCTCAGAAATGTGTGTGTGTGGATTTCAAGTCATCCCAGTCCTAGAACATTGTGCTCTTTAGAGATGCCATACCTGTCTTTCCCTTTGTAATATCAAAGCAGTAATATCTTCTCTGGAGGCTTGTTGGGTGAATTGAATGGAAGAAAGTTAAGGAGGTACCAGAACCATTGCTGTTTCCCCTCCGTAGCCCTGCCACCCACTAAAGAAAGTTGGATGAGATTACTTAATGATTTCCCATTAAGTTGTATTTCCAAATATCATGATTACCATTTGAATGTAGTTGGTATGGAGCTTCGTGAGTGTGTGCTTCGTTTATTATGCATCACGTTCAGCTCCTTGTTATTTGCCTCCTAGTTATCATAGTAAAACTCTACTCCTCTACTCCGAGGAGCCCCTACCATCCGTATCGTCACTTTCCGGCCCAGCACTCTTCATGCTCGTTCGTTTAAAGCATTCTACATTGGGCAAATGAATCTTGGAAGGCAAAAGCTACTGAATTTAGCGAGTTTGTGGAGGCGTTCCCACCGATCAGCCAGGTGGAGTTCCACACACCCGATGACTGCACAACTCCTATAAGGCAGCAATATGCTGCAAACCCAGACGGCCACTCTTCTCACCCCTCGTCCCTTTGCTGTTCTGGATAATGAGGTCAATAGTCACCTAGGCAACTTGCAAAACTAACTGAAATGGAGAAAGGCCTTCCGGCTGGTGACTAGCCGAGGTCCACCTGGCCCCAATAAGCTGCTGAACAAGAAGGGCTGCCAGAAATTTCCCCCTAGGGAATATGGTGGAGACGAAGACCTGCTCACTGGACAACGGTTCCTCCCAGGATACCCCCAAGCTGAAGAAGCGGGCTCTGAGCCACCCCCTTTCACCCTCCTTTTCCCCACCCTGGCCTGCTGAAGGTGCGCGTCAGGATGCGGACTACTGAGCCCTAAAGAAATAAGTCCTTCCACTTTGACCCCACGGAGGATTGCCTGCGCGGATCTTCAACGAGTCTACCAGTGTCTAGACACGGGAGCAGTTCTGTCTGGCACAGCAGCTCCCTCAAGGAAGACAAGAGTGAGGAGAAAGGAAACTCAAGTCTGACCATTCTGCCCTGGGTGACAAGAGGAGGATCTCATCTCTCATCTTTCCAAGCAAGGCAACGAGACTTTCTCTCATCTTTCCAAGCAAGGCAAGGAGACTTTTTCTCATGAGGAAACAAAAAGAAGTTGGAAGGAACGAAACCAGCCTGGAAGGTGAATTCCTAAGGATTGCCCATTGAAACTGACAAAATGGCCCTTGTTTGACGAGAGGAATGAGCAGAGCATTGATGTGGTCAAAAAGGACTCGAGTGAGACTTTCCCAGCATGTTTCTACCAAAGCTTTGTCTAAGTTTCGCAAAACACTCTCCTAATAAGCAGATGTTTGGCTCTTCAGAAAGTCAACATGCAAAATGCCTTGAGCGTCCCATAACACTGATGCCATGATGTTGCCTTTGGTCTGCCCTCCTTTTCCTTTGACTGGACCACTGCCATCTCTTGGTAGCCATCGCTTTGATGACGCTTTGTCTTCAGGATCATATTGGCAAAGCCATGTTCCAAATTCCGGTTACAATTTGTCAAACAGGTGCCCCAGGATCGTGATCCCTCCTGTTGAAAATTTCCACTGATAGCTCTCGTCCTCACTGCAGCTGATCTGGGCACAATGGTTTTCACAGCCACTGCAGGATTCATCTTCCACATCTTCTCATCTCTTCTTGAAACAAGCCATACCTCCGTAAAGAGTTGATTTCTTTGGGCTAGTGTCCTTAGAAGCTTTTCTTCAAACATCAATGATTTCTTCATTCTTCCACCCAAGCTTCACCGTCAATTGGATGTTTGCTCTTGCTGCAATTTTAGCGGAATTCAAGTTGCACTGATAGGAGGCCTTTTCAGTGGATGTCCCATCCTTCTTAGTGCCTCCAATGAGATCCAGTTCAGAAAGGTTGTAAGAAGTTAGTACATGTTTATTTTAGTGAAAACGAATTGAAATCCATGCATAGATTTCTCACCATGTACATTTTCTATGAACTTTCGGAAGACCCCCTGTACTGAATATTGCCCAAATCCTGGGAGAGAAGTGGATGCGGTCCACTTCCTGTCTTCAGTTTGCCCACAGTGGAGGAGTGCACAGAGCAGGGAAAGGCAGCCCCAGAGAGAGGCATGCCCTCCAGCATGCAGCAGACTGCTGGCCCAGTCCTGGCTCCATGGGTTGCTGTGTGGGCCCAGCAAGCTGACCAACCTCCCTGAACCTTAATTTAATCCTAGGTAGCCCAATTCCTCTCGCTATTATAGGACTGCTGTGCAGGGACAGTCAATTAACTTAAGAAAAGGAAACTGGCTCCAAGGTTGGCAACCGGGAATTCCAGTTGATTCCATGGGCGGACCCCCTGAGGAATTCCCAAGCTGAAGTCTCGTGGAAGATGAGGTTCAGTGTGACTAGACTGAAGCACCAATCCAATGAAGGGGAAGTCCCACCCACTCTGCCCTGTGCCTGTATAAAGGTGAGGCGGGGCGGCCGCGCCACTCATTGAAGCCGCCAGTTGGGAGAGGAGCAGAGCCAGGCCGGTGCTCCCGAAGGCAGCAAGATGTTGCGAGCCACAGCTCCCTGCTGGTTCCCACCTGCATACCCAGAAGCTAAGAAGGTGGCCGAGGAGGCGGCCCACGAGGCAAGCCGCCATTTGGGAGAGGAGCAGAGCCAGGTCGGTGTTCCCGAAGGCAGCAAGATGTTGCGAGCCACAGCTCCCTGCTGGTTCCCACCTGCATGCCCAGAAGCCAAGAAGGTGGCCGAGGAGGCGGCCCTCGAGGCAAGCCGCCAGTTGGGAGAGGAGCAGAGCCAGGCCGGTGCTCCCGAAGGCAGCAAGATGTTGCGAGCCACAGCTCCCTGCTGGTTCCCACCTGCATACCCAGAAGCTAAGAAGGTGGCCGAGGAGGCGCCCCACGAGGCAAGCCGCCATTTGGGAGTGGAGCAGAGCCAGGTCGGTGTTCCCGAAGGCAGCAAGATGTTGCGAGCCACAGCTCCCTGCTGGTTCCCTCCTGCATACCCAGAAGCCAAGAAGGTGGCCGAGGAGGCGGCCCTCGAGGCTCCAGAATTCCCACTGCCCTCTCATCAGCCTGCCCAGAGCTTCGGGCTCTGCGTGCCCCAGATGCACAACCAGGCCTCAGCACTCGTGGACATCCGGGCGGAGCCCCAGAATAGGGGTCCGGCGGTGCCCCCAGCGTGGCCCAAGATGGCGACGGAGGCGTGGTACTTCCCCGCGCAGAGGGGGTCGGCCTGCTGCTTGCCAGCCGCCCCAAGGCTGACAGAGAGGCCCTGTGGAGTCCGCATCTCAGCCCCCAGGGAGAGGAAGAGGATCGCCCACTTTCCCAGCCCCTGCTTGGTCGCAGGTCGCACCGATGCCAAGAGAACCCGGGTGGCCGGCAGCAGCCAACGCTCCAATGGCTCCAGGGTCGGCACACAGCCACGGAAGACTGGTCGCAACAGACGGGGGAGGGCATGCAAGACCTCCACCACACTCAGCTCTAAGCGAATCGTCCGTCGTCCATCCTTACCGACTTGGAAGAAACCCATTATCCTCCGAAGGTCTCGCTGCCAAGTCCCCACCGTCATCCGCCGAGGCTATCTCCAACTGTTCACCAAAGAGTGTCTCAAGTTCTGCGCCTCCCAGCAGGAGGCCGAGGAGAAGGCGCTGAACGAGGAGAAGGTGGCCTACGACTGCAGCCCCAACAAGAACATGTACCTGAATGTGGTCCTGAACACCCTCAAGAGACTGAAGGGCCTGACCCCCAGCTCCATGCCGGGCCTCAGCAGGGCCGCCCTGTACAGCCGCCTCCAGGAGTTCCTGCTCACCCAGGACCAGCTCAAGGAGAACGGCTACCCCTTCCCGCACCCCGAGCGGCCCGGAGGCGCCGTCCTCTTCACTGGCCAGGGGAAGGGGCCCGGCGACTCCTCCTGCAGGGTCTGCTGCCGTTGTGGCACCGACTACCTGGTGTCCTCCTCGGGCCGCTGTCTACGCGACCAGTTGTGTTATTATCACTGGGGGCGGGTCCGCTCCAGCCAAGTGGCTGGAGGCCGGGTTAGCCAGTACACCTGCTGTGCAGCGGCTCCTGGCTCAGTGGGCTGCCAGGTGGCGAAGCAGCACGTGCGGGACGGCCGCAAGGAGAGCCTCCATGGCTTCGTGAAGACCTTCAAGAAAGAGTTTTCCACAGACGCTTATCCAGGAATCTACGCCTTGGACTGTGAGATGTGCTACACCACGCATGGCCTGGAGCTGACCCGCGTCACCGTGGTGGACGCCGACATGCAAGTGGTGTACGACACCTTCGTCAAGCCCGACAACGAGATCGTGGACTACAACACCAGGTTTTCCGGAGTGACCGAGGCCGACGTCGCCAAGACGAGCGTCACGTTGCCCGAAGTCCAAGCCATCCTGCTGAGCTTTTTCAGCGCCCAAACCATCCTCATCGGGCACAGCCTGGAGAGCGATCTGCTGGCCCTCAAGCTGATCCACAGCACCGTGGTGGACACGGCCGTGCTCTTCCCGCACTACCTGGGTTTCCCCTACAAGCGTTCCCTCAGGAATCTCGCGGCCGACTACCTGGGACAGATCATCCAGGACAGCCAGGACGGCCACAACTCCAGCGAGGACGCAAACGCCTGCCTGCAGCTGGCGATGTGGAAGGTTCGACAGCGCGCCCAGATCCAGCCACGCCACCGGTCCGCCTCTCCCGCCGCCCTGGCCTGTCCTGAGCCCCAGGCCTCTTCCCAAACTGCCATCGATCCCGAGAGCTAGCCCTGTCCACCTCGCCGCAAAGCGAAAGAAACTGGAGCAGCCGGCGGCAGGAGAGGGCCAAAAGCCAAGACTAACCCCGACCCCGGACTCCCAGTCCCCCGGAGTCCCTGCCGCGGGCCGTCGTCCCTGTCCCCATCCCTCTGCCCCTCCCAGACCTCTGTCCTTCCACCAATGGGCTCCCCGAGGCCCCAGCCGCCACTCCCAGTCCCCGGAGACCCTGCCGCCGCCCCTGGCGCCTGTGCCCATCCCTCTGCCCCTCCCAGACCTCTGGCCTTCCACCACTAGCCTCCCCCAGCCCACCTGGACTTCCCCGGCCTCTGACAACAAGGCCAGCCCCCAGGCCCACCAGCCTCCTGATCGTCTTCGTTCTTGGGCCTCTTCCCCTTCTGTGGGGCTGTCTGAACCTCCCCTCCCCCACCCGATTTTTCCCCCGCCCCCGGGGCAGGCGCAGAATAAATGTCTGTATGAAGTTAAAAATTAAAAATAAAAAAAAAGCTAAAAACAACTCAAAGTCCTTTGCTTTTGAATGTGCGCTTACCTGGTTTTCTCTAGAGGCACCACTGTGAGGTGGCTCAAGCCCTTAGGCTCTGGAGTTAGACATCTGGGTTCCCATTCCAATTCCACCACTGACTAGCTTTGTCATATTGGACGCATAACCTTTTTGCGCTTCTACTTCTTGATCTTTCAAGTGTCATCAGAAGATAATTAGACACCCACACAATAGCAATGGGAGATTTTAACACCCCACCGTCAACATGAAACAGATCAACGAGACAGAAAGTTGAAAAGGATATCCAGGAACTGAACTTAGCTCTGCACCAAGCAGACCGAATAGACATCTACATTAACTCTCCACCCCAAATCAACAGAATATACATTCTTCTCAGCACCACATCACACTTATTCCAAAACTGACCACATAGTTGGAAGGAAAGCACTCCTCCGCAAATGCAAAAGAACAGAAATTACAACCAACTGTCTCTCAGACCCCAGGGCAGTCAAACTGGACCTCAGGATGAAGAAACTCACTCAAAACGGCTCAACTACACGGAAACGGAGCAATCTGCTCCTGAGTGACTACTGGGTACATAGCGAAATGAAGACAGAATAAAGATGTTCTTTGAAACCAATGAGAACAAAGACACAACATACCAGAATCTCTGGGATACATTGAAAGCAGTGTGTAGAGGGAAACGTAGCATTAAATGCCCACAAGAGAAAGCAGGAAAGATCTAAAATGGACACCCTCACGTCCCAATTCAAAGAACCAGGGAAGCAAGAGCAAACACAATGCCTGAATCAGTCAGTCAACTTCCAACAGGGCTCCAAGAGAGAATGAACCACCATGCCTCTTTAAATCCACGTTTCTATTTGGAATCTTCAATGAGAGATGAGACACTAAGCACCTAGTTTTGGTGGAATGGCTGATTTTGTCAATGTTTTCGGTGTGTGAGTGTGTGTGTGTGTGTGTATGTATGGATAACTAAATTAAACTGATAATCTGGATGCTTACATTTCCATTCATTTAATTTGTGTATGTGAGCCCACGCACACGTATATACACACACACTAACACTTCCAGAACACTGACTTAGTGAAGAACTGGATTTCCAGTGTGTCAGACAAATTTCAGAAAGCGCTGAAGAAGGGCATTTCTGATGGATTTCACCGTTCCTGGAATTTTATTTTCCTTTATAACTTAGAGTTCTTCTCTGGAGATTTAATAGATAAAAGTCTTTTGCAGTGTACGTTATTTCATTTTATTTTTATAATTTATTTAAATTGTCATTTTAAATTGACAAATAAAAATGATATATATTTATGGTGTACAACATGATGTTTCATATATGTATACATTGTGGAATGACACAAAAATCAAGCTAATTAACACATTCGTTTCCTCACATACTGATTTTATGGTGATGAGAACATGTTTCAAATCTACTCTGATAGCACATTTCAAGTATACAGTACATAGTTACCCACTGTGGTTGCCGTGCTGTTCAACATATCTCTAGAACTATTCGTATCTGAAATTTTGTATCATTAGACTAACATCTCCCAATCCCTCCCCGGCCCCTGCCTCGGGTAAGCAGCGTTCTGCTCTCTACGACTCTGAGTTCCACTTTTTTACATTGCACATAGAAGTGAGATCGTGCAGTATTTGTATTTCTGTGTTTGCTTTTTAAAACTTTATGATGTATTGATGTATTTTTTCAGACAGTGTCGGAGTCTGTCACCAAGGCTGGAGTACAGTGACACAAACACGGCTCACCATGGCCTCCACCTCCCGGGGTCAAGAGATCCTCCCACTTCAGCCTCCTGAGTAGCTAGGACTACAGGCGTCCAACACCACACCTGGCTAATTTTTGTATTTTTTGTAGAGATGGTTGATCTCCAACTCCTGGGCTCAACTCTTCCTCCTCCCTTCTCCTCCCAAAGTCCTGGGATTACAGGCCTGAGCCACTGTGTCTGGCCTTTGCTTTATTTCACACAGTAGAACATCCTCTAGGCTCATTCATGTTGCTAATGATAAGATTTCTTTCTTTTTCAAGGCTGAATAGGATTCTATTGGATATATGTACCTATATAGATAGATAGATAGATAGATAGATATACATTTATTATTATTGTTTTGGGGGGGATATGGTTTCGCTCGTGTTCCCCAGGCTGGAGTGCAGTGGCATGATTTCGGCTCACTACAACCTCTGCCTCCCAGGCTGAAGTGATTCTCCTGCCTCAGCTGAGATTAAAGGCATGTCCCATCATGTGCGGCCAATTTTGTGTTTCTAGGAGAGATGGGTTTTCACCATGTTGGCCAGGCTGGTCTCGAACTCCAACAATTCTACTTCAACTATTTATTGGATACAAATATTTATGTGTGAGAAACAAGATTTTCAAGAGTGAAAGATTTAAAAACGACTTAATTGTACATCAGTAAGAGGCTGGCTAACTAAATCAGAGTACGTTCATCCTTACAGAAGAATACTATGCAGCTAGAACAAAACCAAATGGAGGAAACTCTTCCAAATGGTAACTTGGAATGATGTTCAAGACTTATTGTAAAATAAGTTTACAGTAAGGTGTAAGGTACCTTATGGCAAAATTCTCTCAGAAATGTGTGTGTGTGGATTTCAAGTCATCCCAGTCCTAGAACATTGTGCTCTTTAGAGATGCCATACCTGTCTTTCCCTTTGTAATATCAAAGCAGTAATATCTTCTCTGGAGGCTTGTTGGGTGAATTGAATGGAAGAAAGTTAAGGAGGTACCAGAACCATTGCTGTTTCCCCTCCGTAGCCCTGCCACCCACTAAAGAAAGTTGGATGAGATTACTTAATGATTTCCCATTAAGTTGTATTTCCAAATATCATGATTACCATTTGAATGTAGTTGGTATGGAGCTTCGTGAGTGTGTGCTTCGTTTATTATGCATCACGTTCAGCTCCTTGTTATTTGCCTCCTAGTTATCATAGTAAAACTCTACTCCTCTACTCCGAGGAGCCCCTGCCATCCGTATCGTCACTTTCCGGCCCAGCACTCTTCATGCCCGTTCGTTTAAAGCATTCTACATTGGGCAAATGAATCTTGGAAGGCAAAAGCTACTGAATTTAGCGAGTTTGTGGAGGCGTTCCCACCGATCAGCCAGGTGGAGTTCCACACACCCGATGACTGCACAACTCCTATAAGGCAGCAATATGCTGCAAACCCAGACGGCCACTCTTCTCACCCCTCGTCCCTTTGCTGTTCTGGATAATGAGGTCAATAGTCACCTAGGCAACTTGCAAAACTAACTGAAATGGAGAAAGGCCTTCCGGCTGGTGACTAGCCGAGGTCCACCTGGCCCCAATAAGCTGCTGAACAAGAAGGGCTGCCAGAAATTTCCCCCTAGGGAATTTGGTGGAGACGAAGACCTGCTCACTGGACAACGGTTCCTCCCAGGATACCCCCAAGCTGAAGAAGCGGGCTCTGAGCCACCCCCTTTCACCCTCCTTTTCCCCACCCTGGCCTGCTGAAGGTGCGCGTCAGGATGCGGACTACTGAGCCCTAAAGAAATAAGTCCTTCCACTTTGACCCCACGGAGGATTGCCTGTGCGGATCTTCAACGAGTCTACCAGTGTCTAGACACGGGAACAGTTCTGTCTGGCACAGCAGCTCCCTCAAGGAAGACAAGAGTGAGGAGAAAGGAAACTCAAGTCTGACCATTCTGTCCTGGGAGACAAGAGGAGGATCTCATCTCTCATCTTTCCAAGCAAGGCAACGAGACTTTCTCTCATCTTTCCAAGCAAGGCAAGGAGACTTTTTCTCATGAGGAAACAAAAAGAAGTTGGAAGGAACGAAACCAGCCTGGAAGGTGAATTCCTAAGGATTGCCCATTGAAACTGACAAAATGGCCCTTGTTTGACGAGAGGAATGAGCAGAGCATTGATGTGGTCAAAAAGGACTCGAGTGAGACTTTCCCAGCATGTTTCTACCAAAGCTTTGTCTAAGTTTCGCAAAACACTCTCCTAATAAGCAGATGTTTGGCTCTTCAGAAAGTCAACATGCAAAATGCCTTGAGCGTCCCATAACACTGATGCCATGATGTTGCCTTTGGTCTGCCCTCCTTTTCCTTTGACTGGACCACTGCCATCTCTTGGTAGCCATCGCTTTGATGACGCTTTGTCTTCAGGATCATATTGGCAAAGCCATGTTCCAAATTCCGGTTACAATTTGTCAAACAGGTGCCCCAGGATCGTGATCCCTCCTGTTGAAAATTTCCACTGATAGCTCTCGTCGTCACTGCAGCTGATCTGGGCACAATGGTTTTCACAGCCACTGCAGGATTCATCTTCCACATCTTCTCATCTCTTCTTGAAACAAGCCATACCTCCGTAAAGAGTTGATTTCTTTGGGCTAGTGTCCTTAGAAGCTTTTCTTCAAACATCAATGATTTCTTCATTCTTCCACCCAAGCTTCACCGTCAATTGGATGTTTGCTCTTGCTGCAATTTTAGCGGAATTCAAGTTGCACTGATAGGAGGCCTTTTCAGTGGATGTCCCATCCTTCTTAGGGCCTCCAATGAGATCCAGTTCAGAAAGGTTGTAAGAAGTTAGTACATGTTTATTTTAGTGAAAACGAATTGAAATCCATGCATAGATTTCTCACCATGTACATTTTCTATGAACTTTCGGAAGACCCCCTGTACTGAATATTGCCCAAATCCTGGGAGAGAAGTGGATGCGGTCCACTTCCTGTCTTCAGTTTGCCCACAGTGGAGGAGTGCACAGAGCAGGGAAAGGCAGCCCCAGAGAGAGGCATGCCCTCCAGCATGTAGCAGACTGCTGGCCCAGTCCTGGCTCCATGGGTTGCTGTGTGGGCCCAGCAAGCTGACCAACCTCCCTGAACCTTAATTTAATCCTAGGTAGCCCAATTCCACTCGCTATTATAGGACTGCTGTGCAGGGACAGTCAATTAACTTAAGAAAAGGAACCTAGCTCCAAGGTTGGCAACCGGGAATTCCAGTTGATTCCATGGGCGGACCCCCTGAGGAATGCCCAAGCTGAAGTCTCGTGGAAGATGAGGTTCAGTGTGACTAGACTGAAGCACCAATCCAATGAAGGGGAAGTCCCACCCACTCTGCCCTGTGCCTGTATAAAGGTGAGGCGGGGCGGCCGCGCCACTCATTGAAGCCGCCAGTTGGGAGAGGAGCAGAGCCAGGCCGGTGCTCCCGAAGGCAGCAAGATGTTGCGAGCCACAGCTCCCTGCTGGTTCCCACCTGCATACCCAGAAGCTAAGAAGGTGGCCGAGGAGGCGGCCCACGAGGCAAGCCGCCATTTGGGAGAGGAGCAGAGCCAGGTCGGTGTTCCCGAAGGCAGCAAGATGTTGCGAGCCACAGCTCCCTGCTGGTTCCCACCTGCATGCCCAGAAGCCAAGAAGGTGGCCGAGGAGGCGGCCCTCGAGGCAAGCCGCCAGTTGGGAGAGGAGCAGAGCCAGGCCGGTGCTCCCGAAGGCAGCAAGATGTTGCGAGCCACAGCTCCCTGCTGGTTCCCACCTGCATACCCAGAAGCTAAGAAGGTGGCCGAGGAGGCGCCCCACGAGGCAAGCCGCCATTTGGGAGTGGAGCAGAGCCAGGTCGGTGTTCCCGAAGGCAGCAAGATGTTGCGAGCCACAGCTCCCTGCTGGTTCCCTCCTGCATACCCAGAAGCCAAGAAGGTGGCCGAGGAGGCGGCCCTCGAGGCTCCAGAATTCCCACTGCCCTCTCATCAGCCTGCCCAGAGCTTCGGGCTCTGCGTGCCCCAGATGCACAACCAGGCCTCAGCACTCGTGGACATCCGGGCGGAGCCCCAGAATAGGGGTCCGGCGGTGCCCCCAGCGTGGCCCAAGATGGCGACGGAGGCGTGGTACTTCCCCGCGCAGAGGGGGTCGGCCTGCTGCTTGCCAGCCGCCCCAAGGCTGACAGAGAGGCCCTGTGGAGTCCGCATCTCAGCCCCCAGGGAGAGGAAGAGGATCGCCCACTTTCCCAGCCCCTGCTTGGTCGCAGGTCGCACCGATGCCAAGAGAACCCGGGTGGCCGGCAGCAGCCAACGCTCCAATGGCTCCAGGGTCGGCACACAGCCACGGAAGACTGGTCGCAACAGACGGGGGAGGGCATGCAAGACCTCCACCACACTCAGCTCTAAGCGAATCGTCCGTCGTCCATCCTTACCGACTTGGAAGAAACCCATTATCCTCCGAAGGTCTCGCTGCCAAGTCCCCACCGTCATCCGCCGAGGCTATCTCCAACTGTTCACCAAAGAGTGTCTCAAGTTCTGCGCCTCCCAGCAGGAGGCCGAGGAGAAGGCGCTGAACGAGGAGAAGGTGGCCTACGACTGCAGCCCCAACAAGAACATGTACCTGAATGTGGTCCTGAACACCCTCAAGAGACTGAAGGGCCTGACCCCCAGCCCCATGCCGGGCCTCAGCAGGGCCGCCCTGTACAGCCGCCTCCAGGAGTTCCTGCTCACCCAGGACCAGCTCAAGGAGAACGGCTACCCCTTCCCGCACCCCGAGCGGCCCGGAGGCGCCGTCCTCTTCACTGGCCAGGGGAAGGGGCCCGGCGACTCCTCCTGCAGGGTCTGCTGCCGTTGTGGCACCGACTACCTGGTGTCCTCCTCGGGCCGCTGTCTACGCGACCAGTTGTGTTATTATCACTGGGGGCGGGTCCGCTCCAGCCAAGTGGCTGGAGGCCGGGTTAGTCAGTACACCTGCTGTGCAGCTGCTCCTGGCTCAGTGGGCTGCCAGGTGGCGAAGCAGCACGTGCGGGACGGCCGCAAGGAGAGCCTCCATGGCTTCGTGAAGACCTTCAAGAAAGAGTTTTCCACAGACGCTTATCCAGGAATCTACGCCTTGGACTGTGAGATGTGCTACACCACGCATGGCCTGGAGCTGACCCGCGTCACCGTGGTGGACGCCGACATGCAAGTGGTGTACGACACCTTCGTCAAGCCCGACAACGAGATCGTGGACTACAACACCAGGTTTTCCGGAGTGACCGAGGCCGACGTCGCCAAGACGAGCGTCACGTTGCCCGAAGTCCAAGCCATCCTGCTGAGCTTTTTCAGCGCCCAAACCATCCTCATCGGGCACAGCCTGGAGAGCGATCTGCTGGCCCTCAAGCTGATCCACAGCACCGTGGTGGACACGGCCGTGCTCTTCCCGCACTACCTGGGTTTCCCCTACAAGCGTTCCCTCAGGAATCTCGCGGCCGACTACCTGGGACAGATCATCCAGGACAGCCAGGACGGCCACAACTCCAGCGAGGACGCAAACGCCTGCCTGCAGCTGGCGATGTGGAAGGTTCGACAGCGCGCCCAGATCCAGCCACGCCACCGGTCCGCCTCTCCCGCCGCCCTGGCCTGTCCTGAGCCCCAGGCCTCTTCCCAAACTGCCATCGATCCCGAGAGCTAGCCCTGTCCACCTCGCCGCAAAGCGAAAGAAGCTGGAGCAGCCGGCGGCAGGAGAGGGCCAAAAGCCAAGACTAACCCCGACCCCGGACTCCCAGTCTCCCGGAGTCCCTGCCGCGGGCCGTCGTCCCTGTCCCCATCCCTCTGCCCCTCCCAGACCTCTGTCCTTCCACCAGTGGGCTCCCCGAGGCCCCAGCCGCCACTCCCAGTCCCCGGAGACCCTGCCGCCGCCCCTGGCGCCTGTGCCCATCCCTCTGCCCCTCCCAGACCTCTGGCCTTCCACCACTAGCCTCCCCCAGCCCACCTGGACTTCCCCGGCCTCTGACAACAAGGCCAGCCCCCAGGCCCACCAGCCTCCTGATCGTCTTCGTTCTTGGGCCTCTTCCCCTTCTGTGGGGCTGTCTGAACCTCCCCTCCCCAACCCGATTTTTCCCCCGCCCCCGGGGCAGGCGCAGAATTAATGTCTGTATGAAGTTAAAAATTAAAAATAAAAAAAAAGCTAAAAACAACTCAAAGTCCTTTGCTTTTGAATGTGCGCTTACCTGGTTTTCTCTAGAGGCACCACTGTGAGGTGGCTCAAGCCCTTAGGCTCTGGAGTTAGACATCTGGGTTCCCATTCCAATTCCACCACTGACTAGCTTTGTCATATTGGACGCATAACCTTTTTGCGCTTCTACTTCTTGATCTTTCAAGTGTCATCAGAAGATAATTAGACACCCACACAATAGCAATGGGAGATTTTAACACCCCACCGTCAACATGAAACAGATCAACGAGACAGAAAGTTGAAAAGGATATCCAGGAACTGAACTTAGCTCTGCACCAAGCAGACCGAATAGACATCTACATTAACTCTCCACCCCAAATCAACAGAATATACATTCTTCTCAGCACCACATCACACTTATTCCAAAACTGACCACATAGTTGGAAGGAAAGCACTCCTCCGCAAATGCAAAAGAACAGAAATTACAACCAACTGTCTCTCAGACCCCAGGGCAGTCAAACTGGACCTCAGGATGAAGAAACTCACTCAAAACCGCTCAACTACACGGAAACGGAGCAATCTGCTCCTGAGTGACTACTGGGTACATAGCGAAATGAAGACAGAATAAAGATGTTCTTTGAAACCAATGAGAACAAAGACACAACATACCAGAATCTCTGGGATACATTGAAAGCAGTGTGTAGAGGGAAACGTAGCATTAAATGCCCACAAGAGAAAGCAGGAAAGATCTAAAATGGACACCCTCACGTCCCAATTCAAAGAACCAGGGAAGCAAGAGCAAACACAATGCCTGAATCAGTCAGTCAACTTCCAACAGGGCTCCAAGAGAGAATGAACCACCATGCCTCTTTAAATCCACGTTTCTATTTGGAATCTTCAATGAGAGATGAGACAGTAAGCAGCTAGTTTTGGTGGAATGGCTGATTTTGTCAATGTTTTCGGTGTGTGAGTGTGTGTGTGTGTGTGTATGTATAGATAACTAAATTAAACTGATAATCTGGATGCTTACATTTCCATTCATTTAATTTGTGTATGTGAGCCCACGCACACGTATATACACACACACTAACACTTCCAGAACACTGACTTAGTGAAGAACTGGATTTCCAGTGTGTCAGACAAATTTCAGAAAGCGCTGAAGAAGGGCATTTCTGATGGATTTCACCGTTCCTGGAATTTTATTTTCCTTTATAACTTAGAGTTCTTCTCTGGAGATTTAATAGATAAAAGTCTTTTGCAGTGTACGTTATTTCATTTTATTTTTATAATTTATTTAAATTGTCATTTTAAATTGACAAATAAAAATGATATATATTTATGGTGTACAACATGATGTTTCATATATGTATACATTGTGGAATGACACAAAAATCAAGCTAATTAACACATTCGTTTCCTCACATACTGATTTTATGGTGATGAGAACATGTTTCAAATCTACTCTGATAGCACATTTCAAGTATACAGTACATAGTTACCCACTGTGGTTGCCGTGCTGTTCAACATATCTCTAGAACTATTCGTATCTGAAATTTTGTATCATTAGACTAACATCTCCCAATCCCTCCCCGGCCCCTGCCTCGGGTAAGCAGCGTTCTGCTCTCTACGACTCTGAGTTCCACTTTTTTACATTGCACATAGAAGTGAGATCGTGCAGTATTTGTATTTCTGTGTTTGCTTTTTAAAACTTTATGATGTATTGATGTATTTTTTCAGACAGTGTCGGAGTCTGTCACCAAGGCTGGAGTACAGTGACACAAACACGGCTCACCACGGCCTCCACCTCCCGGGGTCAAGAGATCCTCCCACTTCAGCCTCCTGAGTAGCTAGGACTACAGGCGTCCAACACCACACCTGGCTAATTTTTGTATATTTTGTAGAGATGGTTGATCTCCAACTCCAGGACTCAACTCTTCCTCCTCCCTTCTCCTCCCAAAGTCCTGGGATTACAGGCCTGAGCCACTGTGTCTGGCCTTTGCTTTATTTCACACAGTAGAACATCCTCTAGGCTCATTCATGTTGCTAATGATAAGATTTCTTTCTTTTTCAAGGCTGAATAGGATTCTATTGGATATATGTACCTATATAGATAGAGAGATAGATAGATATACATTTATTATTATTGTTTTGGGGGGGATATGGTTTCGCTCGTGTTCCCCAGGCTGGAGTGCAGTGGCATGATTTCGGCTCACTACAACCTCTGCCTCCCAGGCTGAAGTGATTCTCCTGCCTCAGCTGAGATTAAAGGCTTGTCCCATCATGTGCGGCCAATTTTGTGTTTCTAGGAGAGATGGGTTTTCACCATGTTGGCCAGGCTGGTCTCGAACTCCAACAATTCTACTTCAACTATTTATTGGATACAAATATTTATGTGTGAGAAACAAGATTTTCAAGAGTGAAAGATTTAAAAACGACTTAATTGTACATCAGTAAGAGGCTGGCTAACTAAATCAGAGTACATTCATCCTTACAGAAGAATACTATGCAGCTAGAACAAAACCAAATGGAGGAAACTCTTCCAAATGGTAACTTGGAATGATGTTCAAGACTTATTGTAAAATAAGTTTACAGTAAGGTGTAAGGTACCTTATGGCAAAATTCTCTCAGAAATGTGTGTGTGTGGATTTCAAGTCATCCCAGTCCTAGAACATTGTGCTCTTTAGAGATGCCATACCTGTCTTTCCCTTTGTAATATCAAAGCAGTAATATCTTCTCTGGAGGCTTGTTGGGTGAATTGAATGGAAGAAAGTTAAGGAGGTACCAGAACCATTGCTGTTTCCCCTCCGTAGCCCTGCCACCCACTAAAGAAAGTTGGATGAGATTACTTAATGATTTCCCATTAAGTTGTATTTCCAAATATCATGATTACCATTTGAATGTAGTTGGTATGGAGCTTCGTGAGTGTGTGCTTCGTTTATTATGCATCACGTTCAGCTCCTTGTTATTTGCCTCCTAGTTATCATAGTAAAACTCTACTCCTCTACTCCGAGGAGCCCCTGCCATCCGTATCGTCACTTTCCGGCCCAGCACTCTTCATGCCCGTTCGTTTAAAGCATTCTACATTGGGCAAATGAATCTTGGAAGGCAAAAGCTACTGAATTTAGCGAGTTTGTGGAGGCGTTCCCACCGATCAGCCAGGTGGAGTTCCACACACCCGATGACTGCACAACTCCTATAAGGCAGCAATATGCTGCAAACCCAGACGGCCACTCTTCTCACCCCTCGTCCCTTTGCTGTTCTGGATAATGAGGTCAATAGTCACCTAGGCAACTTGCAAAACTAACTGAAATGGAGAAAGGCCTTCCGGCTGGTGACTAGCCGAGGTCCACCTGGCCCCAATAAGCTGCTGAACAAGAAGGGCTGCCAGAAATTTCCCCCTAGGGAATTTGGTGGAGACGAAGACCTGCTCACTGGACAACGGTTCCTCCCAGGATACCCCCAAGCTGAAGAAGCGGGCTCTGAGCCTCCCCCTTTCACCCTCCTTTTCCCCACCCTGGCCTGCTGAAGGTGCGCGTCAGGATGCGGACTACTGAGCCCTAAAGAAATAAGTCCTTCCACTTTGACCCCACGGAGGATTGCCTGTGCGGATCTTCAACGAGTCTACCAGTGTCTAGACACGGGAGCAGTTCTGTCTGGCACAGCAGCTCCCTCAAGGAAGACAAGAGTGAGGAGAAAGGAAACTCAAGTCTGACCATTCTGTCCTGGGAGACAAGAGGAGGATCTCATCTCTCATCTTTCCAAGCAAGGCAATGAGACTTTCTCTCATCTTTCCAAGCAAGGCAAGGAGACTTTTTCTCATGAGGAAACAAAAAGAAGTTGGAAGGAACGAAACCAGCCTGGAAGGTGAATTCCTAAGCATTGCCCATTGAAACTGACAAAATGGCCCTTGTTTGACGAGAGGAATGAGCAGAGCATTGATGTGGTCAAAAAGGACTCGAGTGAGACTTTCCCAGCATGTTTCTACCAAAGCTTTGTCTAAGTTTCGCAAAACACTCTCCTAATAAGCAGATGTTTGGCTCTTCAGAAAGTCAACATGCAAAATGCCTTGAGCGTCCCATAACACTGATGCCATGATGTTGCCTTTGGTCTGCCCTCCTTTTCCTTTGACTGGACCACTGCCATCTCTTGGTAGCCATCGCTTTGATGACGCTTTGTCTTCAGGATCATATTGGCAAAGCCATGTTCCAAATTCCGGTTACAATTTGTCAAACAGGTGCCCCAGGATCGTGATCCCTCCTGTTGAAAATTTCCACTGATAGCTCTCGTCCTCACTGCAGCTGATCTGGGCACAATGGTTTTCACAGCCACTGCAGGATTCATCTTCCACATCTTCTCATCTCTTCTTGAAACAAGCCATACCTCCGTAAAGAGTTGATTTCTTTGGGCTAGTGTCCTTAGAAACTTTTCTTCAAACATCAATGATTTCTTCATTCTTCCACCCAAGCTTCACCGTCAATTGGATGTTTGCTCTTGCTGCAATTTTAGCGGAATTCAAGTTGCACTGATAGGAGGCCTTTTCAGTGGATGTCTCATCCTTCTTAGTGCCTCCAATGAGATCCAGTTCAGAAAGGTTGTAAGAAGTTAGTACATGTTTATTTTAGTGAAAACGAATTGAAATCCATGCATAGATTTCTCACCATGTACATTTCCTATGAACTTTCGGAAGACCCCCTGTACTGAATATTGCCCAAATCCTGGGAGAGAAGTGGATGCGGTCCACTTCCTGTCTTCAGTTTGCCCACAGTGGAGGAGTGCACAGAGCAGGGAAAGGCAGCCCCAGAGAGAGGCATGCCCTCCAGCATGCGGCAGACTGCTGGCCCAGTCCTGGCTCCATGGGTTACTGTGTGGGCCCAGCAAGCTGACCAACCTCCCTGAACCTTAATTTAATCCTAGGTAGCCCAATTCCACTCGCTATTATAGGACTGCTGTGCAGGGACAGTCAATTAACTTAAGAAAAGGAACCTAGCTCCAAGGTTGGCAACCGGGAATTCCAGTTGATTCCATGGGCGGACCCCCTGAGGAATTCCCAAGCTGAAGTCTCGTGGAAGATGAGGTTCAGTGTGACTAGACTGAAGCACCAATCCAATGAAGGGGAAGTCCCACCCACTCTGCCCTGTGCCTGTATAAAGGTGAGGCGGGGCGGCCGCGCCACTCATTGAAGCCGCCAGTTGGGAGAGGAGCAGAGCCAGGCCGGTGCTCCCGAAGGCAGCAAGATGTTGCGAGCCACAGCTCCCTGCTGGTTCCCACCTGCATACCCAGAAGCTAAGAAGGTGGCCGAGGAGGCGCCCCACGAGGCAAGCCGCCATTTGGGAGTGGAGCAGAGCCAGGTCGGTGTTCCCGAAGGCAGCAAGATGTTGCGAGCCACAGCTCCCTGCTGGTTCCCTCCTGCATACCCAGAAGCCAAGAAGGTGGCCGAGGAGGCGGCCCTCGAGGCAAGCCGCCATTTGGGAGAGGAGCAGAGCCAGGTCGGTGTTCCCGAAGGCAGCAAGATGTTGCGAGCCACAGCTCCCTGCTGGTTCCCACCTGCATGCCCAGAAGCCAAGAAGGTGGCCGAGGAGGCGGCCCTCGAGGCAAGCCGCCAGTTGGGAGAGGAGCAGAGCCAGGCCGGTGCTCCCGAAGGCAGCAAGATGTTGCGAGCCACAGCTCCCTGCTGGTTCCCACCTGCATACCCAGAAGCTAAGAAGGTGGCCGAGGAGGCGCCCCACGAGGCAAGTCGCCATTTGGGAGTGGAGCAGAGCCAGGTCGGTGTTCCCGAAGGCAGCAAGATGTTGCGAGCCACAGCTCCCTGCTGGTTCCCTCCTGCATACCCAGAAGCCAAGAAGGTGGCCGAGGAGGCGGCCCTCGAGGCTCCAGAATTCCCACTGCCCTCTCATCAGCCTGCCCAGAGCTTCGGGCTCTGCGTGCCCCAGATGCACAACCAGGCCTCAGCACTCGTGGACATCCGGGCGGAGCCCCAGAATAGAGGTCCGGCGGTGCCCCCAGCGTGGCCCAAGATGGCGACGGAGGCGTGGTACTTCCCCGCGCAGAGGGGGTCGGCCTGCTGCTTGCCAGCCGCCCCAAGGCTGACAGAGAGGCCCTGTGGAGTCCGCATCTCAGCCCCCAGGGAGAGGAAGAGGATCGCCCACTTTCCCAGCCCCTGCTTGGTCGCAGGTCGCACCGATGCCAAGAGAACCCGGGTGGCCGGCAGCAGCCAACGCTCCAATGGCTCCAGGGTCGGCACACAGCCACGGAAGACTGGTCGCAACAGACGGGGGAGGGCATGCAAGACCTCCACCACACTCAGCTCTAAGCGAATCGTCCGTCGTCCATCCTTACCGACTTGGAAGAAACCCATTATCCTCCGAAGGTCTCGCTGCCAAGTCCCCACCGTCATCCGCCGAGGCTATCTCCAACTGTTCACCAAAGAGTGTCTCAAGTTCTGCGCCTCCCAGCAGGAGGCCGAGGAGAAGGCGCTGAACGAGGAGAAGGTGGCCTACGACTGCAGCCCCAACAAGAACATGTACCTGAATGTGGTCCTGAACACCCTCAAGAGACTGAAGGGCCTGACCCCCAGCTCCATGCCGGGCCTCAGCAGGGCCGCCCTGTACAGCCGCCTCCAGGAGTTCCTGCTCACCCAGGACCAGCTCAAGGAGAACGGCTACCCCTTCCCGCACCCCGAGCGGCCCGGAGGCGCCGTCCTCTTCACTGGCCAGGGGAAGGGTCCTGGCGACTCCTCCTGCAGGGTCTGCTGCCGTTGTGGCACCGACTACCTGGTGTCCTCCTCGGGCCGCTGTCTACGCGACCAGTTGTGTTATTATCACTGGGGGCGGGTCCGCTGCAGCCAAGTGGCTGGAGGCCGGGTTAGCCAGTACACCTGCTGTGCAGCTGCTCCTGGCTCAGTGGGCTGCCAGGTGGCGAAGCAGCACGTGCGGGACGGCCGCAAGGAGAGCCTCCATGGCTTCGTGAAGACCTTCAAGAAAGAGTTTTCCACAGACGCTTATCCAGGAATCTATGCCTTGGACTGTGAGATGTGCTACACCACGCATGGCCTGGAGCTGACCCGCGTCACCGTGGTGGACGCCGACATGCAAGTGGTGTACGACACCTTCGTCAAGCCCGACAACGAGATCGTGGACTACAACACCAGGTTTTCCGGAGTGACCGAGGCCGACGTCGCCAAGACGAGCGTCACGTTGCCCGAAGTCCAAGCCATCCTGCTGAGCTTTTTCAGCGCCCAAACCATCCTCATCGGGCACAGCCTGGAGAGCGATCTGCTGGCCCTCAAGCTGATCCACAGCACCGTGGTGGACACGGCCGTGCTCTTCCCGCACTACCTGGGTTTCCCCTACAAGCGTTCCCTCAGGAATCTCGCGGCCGACTACCTGGGACAGATCATCCAGGACAGCCAGGACGGCCACAACTCCAGCGAGGACGCAAACGCCTGCCTGCAGCTGGCGATGTGGAAGGTTCGACAGCGCGCCCAGATCCAGCCACGCCACCGGTCCGCCTCTCCCGCCGCCCTGGCCTGTCCTGAGCCCCAGGCCTCTTCCCAAACTGCCATCGATCCCGAGAGCTAGCCCTGTCCACCTCGCCGCAAAGCGAAAGAAACTGGAGCAGCCGGCGGCAGGAGAGGGCCAAAAGCCAAGACTAACCCCGACCCCGGACTCCCAGTCCCCCGGAGTCCCTGCCGCGGGCCGTCGTCCCTGTCCCCATCCCTCTGCCCCTCCCAGACCTCTGTCCTTCCACCAATGGGCTCCCCGAGGCCCCAGCCGCCACTCCCAGTCCCCGGAGACCCTGCCGCCGCCCCTGGCGCCTGTGCCCATCCCTCTGCCCCTCCCAGACCTCTGGCCTTCCACCACTAGCCTCCCCCAGCCCACCTGGACTTCCCCGGCCTCTGACAACAAGGCCAGCCCCCAGGCCCACCAGCCTCCTGATCGTCTTCGTTCTTGGGCCTCTTCCCCTTCTGTGGGGCTGTCTGAACCTCCCCTCCCCCACCCGATTTTTCCCCCGCCCCCGGGGCAGGCGCAGAATAAATGTCTGTATGAAGTTAAAAATTAAAAATAAAAAAAAAGCTAAAAACAACTCAAAGTCCTTTGCTTTTGAATGTGCGCTTACCTGGTTTTCTCTAGAGGCACCACTGTGAGGTGGCTCAAGCCCTTAGGCTCTGGAGTTAGACATCTGGGTTCCCATTCCAATTCCACCACTGACTAGCTTTGTCATATTGGACGCATAACCTTTTTGCGCTTCTACTTCTTGATCTTTCAAGTGTCATCAGAAGATAATTAGACACCCACACAATAGCAATGGGAGATTTTAACACCCCACCGTCAACATGAAACAGATCAACGAGACAGAAAGTTGAAAAGGATATCCAGGAACTGAACTTAGCTCTGCACCAAGCAGACCGAATAGACATCTACATTAACTCTCCACCCCAAATCAACAGAATATACATTCTTCTCAGCACCACATCACACTTATTCCAAAACCGACCACATAGTTGGAAGGAAAGCACTCCTCCGCAAATGCAAAAGAACAGAAATTACAACCAACTGTCTCTCAGACCCCAGGGCAGTCAAACTGGACCTCAGGATGAAGAAACTCACTCAAAACCGCTCAACTACACGGAAACGGAGCAATCTGCTCCTGAGTGACTACTGGGTACATAGCGAAATGAAGACAGAATAAAGATGTTCTTTGAAACCAATGAGAACAAAGACACAACATACCAGAATCTCTGGGATACATTGAAAGCAGTGTGTAGAGGGAAACGTAGCATTAAATGCCCACAAGAGAAAGCAGGAAAGATCTAAAATGGACACCCTCACGTCCCAATTCAAAGAACCAGGGAAGCAAGAGCAAACACAATGCCTGAATCAGTCAGTCAACTTCCAACAGGGCTCCAAGAGAGAATGAACCACCATGCCTCTTTAAATCCACGTTTCTATTTGGAATCTTCAATGAGAGATGAGACACTAAGCAGCTAGTTTTGGTGGAATGGCTGATTTTGTCAATGTTTTCGGTGTGTGAGTGTGTGTGTGTGTGTGTATGTATAGATAACTAAATTAAACTGATAATCTGGATGCTTACATTTCCATTCATTTAATTTGTGTATGTGAGCCCACGCACACGTATATACACACACACTAACACTTCCAGAACACTGACTTAGTGAAGAACTGGATTTCCAGTGTGTCAGACAAATTTCAGAAAGCGCTGAAGAAGGGCATTTCTGATGGATTTCACCGTTCCTGGAATTTTATTTTCCTTTATAACTTAGAGTTCTTCTCTGGAGATTTAATAGATAAAAGTCTTTTGCAGTGTACGTTATTTCATTTTATTTTTATAATTTATTTAAATTGTCATTTTAAATTGACAAATAAAAATGATATATATTTATGGTGTACAACATGATGTTTCATATATGTATACATTGTGGAATGACACAAAAATCAAGCTAATTAACACATTCGTTTCCTCACATACTGATTTTATGGTGATGAGAACATGTTTCAAATCTACTCTGATAGCACATTTCAAGTATTCAGTACATAGTTACCCACTGTGGTTGCCATGCTGTTCAACATATCTCTAGAACTATTCGTATCTGAAATTTTGTATCATTAGACTAACATCTCCCAATCCCTCCCCGGCCCCTGCCTCGGGTAAGCAGCGTTCTGCTCTCTACGACTCTGAGTTCCACTTTTTTACATTGCACATAGAAGTGAGATCGTGCAGTATTTGTATTTCTGTGTTTGCTTTTTAAAACTTTATGATGTATTGATGTATTTTTTCAGACAGTGTCGGAGTCTGTCACCAAGGCTGGAGTACAGTGACACAAACACGGCTCACCACGGCCTCCACCTCCCGGGGTCAAGAGATCCTCCCACTTCAGCCTCCTGAGTAGCTAGGACTACAGGCGTCCAACACCACACCTGGCTAATTTTTGTATTTTTTGTAGAGATGGTTGATCTCCAACTCCAGGACTCAACTCTTCCTCCTCCCTTCTCCTCCCAAAGTCCTGGGATTACAGGCCTGAGCCACTGTGTCTGGCCTTTGCTTTATTTCACACAGTAGAACATCCTCTAGGCTCATTCATGTTGCTAATGATAAGATTTCTTTCTTTTTCAAGGCTGAATAGGATTCTATTGGATATATGTACCTATATAGATAGAGAGATAGATAGATATACATTTATTATTATTGTTTTGGGGGGGATATGGTTTCGCTCGTGTTCCCCAGGCTGGAGTGCAGTGGCATGATTTCGGCTCACTACAACCTCTGCCTCCCAGGCTGAAGTGATTCTCCTGCCTCAGCTGAGATTAAAGGCATGTCCCATCATGTGCGGCCAATTTTGTGTTTCTAGGAGAGATGGGTTTTCACCATGTTGGCCAGGCTGGTCTCGAACTCCAACAATTCTACTTCAACTATTTATTGGATACAAATATTTATGTGTGAGAAACAAGATTTTCAAGAGTGAAAGATTTAAAAACGACTTAATTGTACATCAGTAAGAGGCTGGCTAACTAAATCAGAGTACGTTCATCCTTACAGAAGAATACTATGCAGCTAGAACAAAACCAAATGGAGGAAACTCTTCCAAATGGTAACTTGGAATGATGTTCAAGACTTATTGTAAAATAAGTTTACAGTAAGGTGTAAGGTACCTTATGGCAAAATTCTCTCAGAAATGTGTGTGTGTGGATTTCAAGTCATCCCAGTCCTAGAACATTGTGCTCTTTAGAGATGCCATACCTGTCTTTCCCTTTGTAATATCAAAGCAGTAATATCTTCTCTGGAGGCTTGTTGGGTGAATTGAATGGAAGAAAGTTAAGGAGGTACCAGAACCATTGCTGTTTCCCCTCCGTAGCCCTGCCACCCACTAAAGAAAGTTGGATGAGATTACATAATGATTTCCCATTAAGTTGTATTTCCAAATATCATGATTACCATTTGAATGTAGTTGGTATGGAGCTTCGTGAGTGTGTGCTTCGTTTATTATGCATCACGTTCAGCTCCTTGTTATTTGCCTCCTAGTTATCATAGTAAAACTCTACTCCTCTACTCCGAGGAGCACCTACCATCCGTATCGTCACTTTCCGGCCCAGCACTCTTCATGCTCGTTCGTTTAAAGCATTCTACATTGGGCAAATGAATCTTGGAAGGCAAAAGCTACTGAATTTAGCGAGTTTGTGGAGGCGTTCCCACCGATCAGCCAGGTGGAGTTCCACACACCCGATGACTGCACAACTCCTATAAGGCAGCAATATGCTGCAAACCCAGACGGCCACTCTTCTCACCCCTCGTCCCTTTGCTGTTCTGGATAATGAGGTCAATAGTCACCTAGGCAACTTGCAAAACTAACTGAAATGGAGAAAGGCCTTCCGGCTGGTGACTAGCCGAGGTCCACCTGGCCCCAATAAGCTGCTGAACAAGAAGGGCTGCCAGAAATTTCCCCCTAGGGAATTTGGTGGAGACGAAGACCTGCTCACTGGACAACTGTTCCTCCCAGGATACCCCCAAGCTGAAGAAGCGGGCTCTGAGCCTCCCCCTTTCACCCTCCTTTTCCCCACCCTGGCCTGCTGAAGGTGCGCGTCAGGATGCGGACTACTGAGCCCTAAAGAAATAAGTCCTTCCACTTTGACCCCACATAGGATTGCCTGTGCGGATCTTCAACGAGTCTACCAGTGTCTAGACATGGGAGCAGTTCTGTCTGGCACAGCAGCTCCCTCAAGGAAGACAAGAGTGAGGAGAAAGGAAACTCAAGTCTGACCATTCTGTCCTGGGAGACAAGAGGAGGATCTCATCTCTCATCTTTCCAAGCAAGGCAACGAGACTTTCTCTCATCTTTCCAAGCAAGGCAAGGAGACTTTTTCTCATGAGGAAACAAAAAGAAGTTGGAAGGAACGAAACCAGCCTGGAAGGTGAATTCCTAAGGATTGCCCATTGAAACTGACAAAATGGCCCTTGTTTGACGAGAGGAATGAGCAGAGCATTGATGTGGTCAAAAAGGACTCGAGTGAGACTTTCCCAGCATGTTTCTACCAAAGCTTTGTCTAAGTTTCGCAAAACACTCTCCTAATAAGCAGATGTTTGGCTCTTCAGAAAGTCAACATGCAAAATGCCTTGAGCGTCCCATAACACTGATGCCATGATGTTGCCTTTGGTCTGCCCTCCTTTTCCTTTGACTGGACCACTGCCATCTCTTGGTAGCCATCGCTTTGATGACGCTTTGTCTTCAGGATCATATTGGCAAAGCCATGTTCCAAATTCCGGTTACAATTTGTCAAACAGGTGCCCCAGGATCGTGATCCCTCCTGTTGAAAATTTCCACTGATAGCTCTCGTCCTCACTGCAGCTGATCTGGGCACAATGGTTTTCACAGCCACTGCAGGATTCATCTTCCACATCTTCTCATCTCTTCTTGAAACAAGCCATACCTCCGTAAAGAGTTGATTTCTTTGGGCTAGTGTCCTTAGAAGCTTTTCTTCAAACATCAATGATTTCTTCATTCTTCCACCCAAGCTTCACCGTCAATTGGATGTTTGCTCTTGCTGCAATTTTAGCGGAATTCAAGTTGCACTGATAGGAGGCCTTTTCAGTGGATGTCTCATCCTTCTTAGTGCCTCCAATGAGATCCAGTTCAGAAAGGTTGTAAGAAGTTAGTACATGTTTATTTTAGTGAAAACGAATTGAAATCCATGCATAGATTTCTCACCATGTACATTTCCTATGAACTTTCGGAAGACCCCCTGTACTGAATATTGCCCAAATCCTGGGAGAGAAGTGGATGCGGTCCACTTCCTGTCTTCAGTTTGCCCACAGTGGAGGAGTGCACAGAGCAGGGAAAGGCAGCCCCAGAGAGAGGCATGCCCTCCAGCATGCGGCAGACTGCTGGCCCAGTCCTGGCTCCATGGGTTGCTGTGTGGGCCCAGCAAGCTGACCAACCTCCCTGAACCTTAATTTAATCCTAGGTAGCCCAATTCCACTCGCTATTATAGGACTGCTGTGCAGGGACAGTCAATTAACTTAAGAAAAGGAACCTAGCTCCAAGGTTGGCAACCGGGAATTCCAGTTGATTCCATGGGCGGACCCCCTGAGGAATTCCCAAGCTGAAGTCTCGTGGAAGATGAGGTTCAGTGTGACTAGACTGAAGCACCAATCCAATGAAGGGGAAGTCCCACCCACTCTGCCCTGTGCCTGTATAAAGGTGAGGCGGGGCGGCCGCGCCACTCATTGAAGCCGCCAGTTGGGAGAGGAGCAGAGCCAGGCCGGTGCTCCCGAAGGCAGCAAGATGTTGCGAGCCACAGCTCCCTGCTGGTTCCCACCTGCATACCCAGAAGCTAAGAAGGTGGCCGAGGAGGCGCCCCACGAGGCAAGCCGCCATTTGGGAGTGGAGCAGAGCCAGGTCGGTGTTCCCGAAGGCAGCAAGATGTTGCGAGCCACAGCTCCCTGCTGGTTCCCACCTGCATACCCAGAAGCCAAGAAGGTGGCCGAGGAGGCGGCCCTCGAGGCAAGCCGCCATTTGGGAGAGGAGCAGAGCCAGGCCGGTGCTACCGAAGGCAGCAAGATGTTGCGAGCCACAGCTCCCTGCTGGTTCCCACCTGCATACCCAGAAGCTAAGAAGGTGGCCGAGGAGGCGGCCCACGAGGCAAGCCGCCATTTGGGAGAGGAGCAGAGCCAGGTCGGTGTTCCCGAAGGCAGCAAGATGTTGCGAGCCACAGCTCCCTGCTGGTTCCCACCTGCATGCCCAGAAGCCAAGAAGGTGGCCGAGGAGGCGGCCCTCGAGGCAAGCCGCCAGTTGGGAGAGGAGCAGAGCCAGGCCGGTGCTCCCGAAGGCAGCAAGATGTTGCGAGCCACAGCTCCCTGCTGGTTCCCACCTGCATACCCAGAAGCTAAGAAGGTGGCCGAGGAGGCGCCCCACGAGGCAAGCCGCCATTTGGGAGTGGAGCAGAGCCAGGTCGGTGTTCCCGAAGGCAGCAAGATGTTGCGAGCCACAGCTCCCTGCTGGTTCCCTCCTGCATACCCAGAAGCCAAGAAGGTGGCCGAGGAGGCGGCCCTCGAGGCTCCAGAATTCCCACTGCCCTCTCATCAGCCTGCCCAGAGCTTCGGGCTCTGCGTGCCCCAGATGCACAACCAGGCCTCAGCACTCGTGGACATCCGGGCGGAGCCCCAGAATAGGGGTCCGGCGGTGCCCCCAGCGTGGCCCAAGATGGCGACGGAGGCGTGGTACTTCCCCGCGCAGAGGGGGTCGGCCTGCTGCTTGCCAGCCGCCCCAAGGCTGACAGAGAGGCCCTGTGGAGTCCGCATCTCAGCCCCCAGGGAGAGGAAGAGGATCGCCCACTTTCCCAGCCCCTGCTTGGTCGCAGGTCGCACCGATGCCAAGAGAACCCGGGTGGCCGGCAGCAGCCAACGCTCCAATGGCTCCAGGGTCGGCACACAGCCACGGAAGACTGGTCGCAACAGACGGGGGAGGGCATGCAAGACCTCCACCACACTCAGCTCTAAGCGAATCGTCCGTCGTCCATCCTTACCGACTTGGAAGAAACCCATTATCCTCCGAAGGTCTCGCTGCCAAGTCCCCACCGTCATCCGCCGAGGCTATCTCCAACTGTTCACCAAAGAGTGTCTCAAGTTCTGCGCCTCCCAGCAGGAGGCCGAGGAGAAGGCGCTGAACGAGGAGAAGGTGGCCTACGACTGCAGCCCCAACAAGAACATGTACCTGAATGTGGTCCTGAACACCCTCAAGAGACTGAAGGGCCTGACCCCCAGCTCCATGCCGGGCCTCAGCAGGGCCGCCCTGTACAGCCGCCTCCAGGAGTTCCTGCTCACCCAGGACCAGCTCAAGGAGAACGGCTACCCCTTCCCGCACCCCGAGCGGCCCGGAGGCGCCGTCCTCTTCACTGGCCAGGGGAAGGGGCCCGGCGACTCCTCCTGCAGGGTCTGCTGCCGTTGTGGCACCGACTACCTGGTGTCCTCCTCGGGCCGCTGTCTACGCGACCAGTTGTGTTATTATCACTGGGGGCGGGTCCGCTCCAGCCAAGTGGCTGGAGGCCGGGTTAGCCAGTACACCTGCTGTGCAGCTGCTCCTGGCTCAGTGGGCTGCCAGGTGGCGAAGCAGCACGTGCGGGACGGCCGCAAGGAGAGCCTCCATGGCTTCGTGAAGACCTTCAAGAAAGAGTTTTCCACAGACGCTTATCCAGGAATCTACGCCTTGGACTGTGAGATGTGCTACACCACGCATGGCCTGGAGCTGACCCGCGTCACCGTGGTGGACGCCGACATGCAAGTGGTGTACGACACCTTCGTCAAGCCCGACAACGAGATCGTGGACTACAACACCAGGTTTTCCGGAGTGACCGAGGCCGACGTCGCCAAGACGAGCGTCACGTTGCCCGAAGTCCAAGCCATCCTGCTGAGCTTTTTCAGCGCCCAAACCATCCTCATCGGGCACAGCCTGGAGAGCGATCTGCTGGCCCTCAAGCTGATCCACAGCACCGTGGTGGACACGGCCGTGCTCTTCCCGCACTACCTGGGTTTCCCCTACAAGCGTTCCCTCAGGAATCTCGCGGCCGACTACCTGGGACAGATCATCCAGGACAGCCAGGACGGCCACAACTCCAGCGAGGACGCAAACGCCTGCCTGCAGCTGGCGATGTGGAAGGTTCGACAGCGCGCCCAGATCCAGCCACGCCACCGGTCCGCCTCTCCCGCCGCCCTGGCCTGTCCTGAGCCCCAGGCCTCTTCCCAAACTGACATCGATCCCGAGAGCTAGCCCTGTCCACCTCGCCGCAAAGCGAAAGAAACTGGAGCAGCCGGCGGCAGGAGAGGGCCAAAAGCCAAGACTAACCCCGACCCCGGACTCCCAGTCCCCCGGAGTCCCTGCCGCGGGCCGTCGTCCCTGTCCCCATCCCTCTGCCCCTCCCAGACCTCTGTCCTTCCACCAATGGGCTCCCCGAGGCCCCAGCCGCCACTCCCAGTCCCCGGAGACCCTGCCGCCGCCCCTGGCGCCTGTGCCCATCCCTCTGCCCCTCCCAGACCTCTGGCCTTCCACCACTAGCCTCCCCCAGCCCACCTGGACTTCCCCGGCCTCTGACAACAAGGCCAGCCCCCAGGCCCACCAGCCTCCTGATCGTCTTCGTTCTTGGGCCTCTTCCCCTTCTGTGGGGCTGTCTGAACCTCCCCTCCCCCACCCGATTTTTCCCCCGCCCCCGGGGCAGGCGCAGAATAAATGTCTGTATGAAGTTAAAAATTAAAAATAAAAAAAAAGCTAAAAACAACTCAAAGTCCTTTGCTTTTGAATGTGCGCTTACCTGGTTTTCTCTAGAGGCACCACTGTGAGGTGGCTCAAGCCCTTAGGCTCTGGAGTTAGACATCTGGGTTCCCATTCCAATTCCACCACTGACTAGCTTTGTCATATTGGACGCATAACCTTTTTGCGCTTCTACTTCTTGATCTTTCAAGTGTCATCAGAAGATAATTAGACACCCACACAATAGCAATGGGAGATTTTAACACCCCACCGTCAACATGAAACAGATCAACGAGACAGAAAGTTGAAAAGGATATCCAGGAACTGAACTTAGCTCTGCACCAAGCAGACCGAATAGACATCTACATTAACTCTCCACCCCAAATCAACAGAATATACATTCTTCTCAGCACCACATCACACTTATTCCAAAACCGACCACATAGTTGGAAGGAAAGCACTCCTCCGCAAATGCAAAAGAACAGAAATTACAACCAACTGTCTCTCAGACCCCAGGGCAGTCAAACTGGACCTCAGGATGAAGAAACTCACTCAAAACCGCTCAACTACACGGAAACGGAGCAATCTGCTCCTGAGTGACTACTGGGTACATAGCGAAATGAAGACAGAATAAAGATGTTCTTTGAAACCAATGAGAACAAAGACACAACATACCAGAATCTCTGGGATACATTGAAAGCAGTGTGTAGAGGGAAACGTAGCATTAAATGCCCACAAGAGAAAGCAGGAAAGATCTAAAATGGACACCCTCACGTCCCAATTCAAAGAACCAGGGAAGCAAGAGCAAACACAATGCCTGAATCAGTCAGCCAACTTCCAACAGGGCTCCAAGAGAGAATGAACCACCATGCCTCTTTAAATCCACGTTTCTATTTGGAATCTTCAATGAGAGATGAGACACTAAGCACCTAGTTTTGGTGGAATGGCTGATTTTGTCAATGTTTTCGGTGTGTGAGTGTGTGTGTGTGTGTGTATGTATGGATAACTAAATTAAACTGATAATCTGGATGCTTACATTTCCATTCATTTAATTTGTGTATGTGAGCCCACGCACACGTATATACACACACACTAACACTTCCAGAACACTGACTTAGTGAAGAACTGGATTTCCAGTGTGTCAGACAAATTTCAGAAAGCGCTGAAGAAGGGCATTTCTGATGGATTTCACCGTTCCTGGAATTTTATTTTCCTTTATAACTTAGAGTTCTTCTCTGGAGATTTAATAGATAAAAGTCTTTTGCAGTGTACGTTATTTCATTTTATTTTTATAATTTATTTAAATTGTCATTTGAAATTGACAAATAAAAATGATATATATTTATGGTGTACAACATGATGTTTCATATATGTATACATTGTGGAATGACACAAAAATCAAGCTAATTAACACATTCGTTTCCTCACATACTGATTTTATGGTGATGAGAACATGTTTCAAATCTACTCTGATAGCACATTTCAAGTATACAGTACATAGTTACCCACTGTGGTTGCCGTGCTGTTCAACATATCTCTAGAACTATTCGTATCTGAAATTTTGTATCATTAGACTAACATCTCCCAATCCCTCCCCGGCCCCTGCCTCGGGTAAGCAGCGTTCTGCTCTCTACGACTCTGAGTTCCACTTTTTTACATTGCACATAGAAGTGAGATCGTGCAGTATTTGTATTTCTGTGTTTGCTTTTTAAAACTTTATGATGTATTGATGTATTTTTTCAGACAGTGTCGGAGTCTGTCACCAAGGCTGGAGTACAGTGACACAAACACGGCTCACCACGGCCTCCACCTCCCGGGGTCAAGAGATCCTCCCACTTCAGCCTCCTGAGTAGCTAGGACTACAGGCGTCCAACACCACACCTGGCTAATTTTTGTATTTTTTGTAGAGATGGTTGATCTCCAACTCCAGGACTCAACTCTTCCTCCTCCCTTCTCCTCCCAAAGTCCTGGGATTACAGGCCTGAGCCACTGTGTCTGGCCTTTGCTTTATTTCACACAGTAGAACATCCTCTAGGCTCATTCATGTTGCTAATGATAAGATTTCTTTCTTTTTCAAGGCTGAATAGGATTCTATTGGATATATGTACCTATATAGATAGAGAGATAGATAGATATACATTTATTATTATTGTTTTGGGGGGGATATGGTTTCGCTCGTGTTCCCCAGGCTGGAGTGCAGTGGCATGATTTCGGCTCACTACAACCTCTGCCTCCCAGGCTGAAGTGATTCTCCTGCCTCAGCTGAGATTAAAGGCATGTCCCATCATGTGCGGCCAATTTTGTGTTTCTAGGAGAGATGGGTTTTCACCATGTTGGCCAGGCTGGTCTCGAACTCCAACAATTCTACTTCAACTATTTATTGGATACAAATATTTATGTGTGAGAAACAAGATTTTCAAGAGTGAAAGATTTAAAAACGACTTAATTGTACATCAGTAAGAGGCTGGCTAACTAAATCAGAGTACGTTCATCCTTACAGAAGAATACTATGCAGCTAGAACAAAACCAAATGGAGGAAACTCTTCCAAATGGTAACTTGGAATGATGTTCAAGACTTATTGTAAAATAAGTTTACAGTAAGGTGTAAGGTACCTTATGGCAAAATTCTCTCAGAAATGTGTGTGTGTGGATTTCAAGTCATCCCAGTCCTAGAACATTGTGCTCTTTAGAGATGCCATACCTGTCTTTCCCTTTGTAATATCAAAGCAGTAATATCTTCTCTGGAGGCTTGTTGGGTGAATTGAATGGAAGAAAGTTAAGGAGGTACCAGAACCATTGCTGTTTCCCCTCCGTAGCCCTGCCACCCACTAAAGAAAGTTGGATGAGATTACTTAATGATTTCCCATTAAGTTGTATTTCCAAATATCATGATTACCATTTGAATGTAGTTGGTATGGAGCTTCGTGAGTGTGTGCTTCGTTTATTATGCATCACGTTCAGCTCCTTGTTATTTGCCTCCTAGTTATCATAGTAAAACTCTACTCCTCTACTCCGAGGAGCCCCTACCATCCGTATCGTCACTTTCCGGCCCAGCACTCTTCATGCTCGTTCGTTTAAAGCATTCTACATTGGGCAAATGAATCTTGGAAGGCAAAAGCTACTGAATTTAGCGAGTTTGTGGAGGCGTTCCCACCGATCAGCCAGGTGGAGTTCCACACACCCGATGACTGCACAACTCCTATAAGGCAGCAATATGCTGCAAACCCAGACGGCCACTCTTCTCACCCCTCGTCCCTTTGCTGTTCTGGATAATGAGGTCAATAGTCACCTAGGCAACTTGCAAAACTAACTGAAATGGAGAAAGGCCTTCCGGCTGGTGACTAGCCGAGGTCCACCTGGCCCCAATAAGCTGCTGAACAAGAAGGGCTGCCAGAAATTTCCCCCTAGGGAATTTGGTGGAGACGAAGACCTGCTCACTGGACAACGGTTCCTCCCAGGATACCCCCAAGCTGAAGAAGCGGGCTCTGAGCCACCCCCTTTCACCCTCCTTTTCCCCACCCTGGCCTGCTGAAGGTGCGCGTCAGGATGCGGACTACTGAGCCCTAAAGAAATAAGTCCTTCCACTTTGACCCCACGGAGGATTGCCTGTGCGGATCTTCAACGAGTCTACCAGTGTCTAGACATGGGAGCAGTTCTGTCTGGCACAGCAGCTCCCTCAAGGAAGACAAGAGTGAGGAGAAAGGAAACTCAAGTCTGACCATTCTGTCCTGGGAGACAAGAGGAGGATCTCATCTCTCATCT
The DNA here is from genome assembly GCF_028885625.2 of Pongo pygmaeus. Classification (NCBI taxonomy): domain Eukaryota; kingdom Metazoa; phylum Chordata; class Mammalia; order Primates; family Hominidae; genus Pongo; species Pongo pygmaeus. Next base: position 56,396,390 of record NC_072380.2, read on the forward strand.
TTCCAAGCAAGGCAACGAGACTTTCTCTCATCTTTCCAAGCAAGGCAAGGAGACTTTTTCTCATGAGGAAACAAAAAGAAGTTGGAAGGAACGAAACCAGCCTGGAAGGTGAATTCCTAAGGATTGCCCATTGAAACTGACAAAATGGCCCTTGTTTGACGAGAGGAATGAGCAGAGCATTGATGTGGTCAAAAAGGACTCGAGTGAGACTTTCCCAGCATGTTTCTACCAAAGCTTTGTCTAAGTTTCGCAAAACACTCTCCTAATAAGCAGATGTTTGGCTCTTCAGAAAGTCAACATGCAAAATGCCTTGAGCGTCCCATAACACTGATGCCATGATGTTGCCTTTGGTCTGCCCTCCTTTTCCTTTGACTGGACCACTGCCATCTCTTGGTAGCCATCGCTTTGATGACGCTTTGTCTTCAGGATCATATTGGCAAAGCCATGTTCCAAATTCCGGTTACAATTTGTCAAACAGGTGCCCCAGGATCGTGATCCCTCCTGTTGAAAATTTCCACTGATAGCTCTCGTCGTCACTGCAGCTGATCTGGGCACAATGGTTTTCACAGCCACTGCAGGATTCATCTTCCACATCTTCTCATCTCTTCTTAAAACAAGCCATACCTCCGTAAAGAGTTGATTTCTTTGGGCTAGTGTCCTTAGAAGCTTTTCTTCAAACATCAATGATTTCTTCATTCTTCCACCCAAGCTTCACCGTCAATTGGATGTTTGCTCTTGCTGCAATTTTAGCGGAATTCAAGTTGCACTGATAGGAGGCCTTTTCAGTGGATGTCTCATCCTTCTTAGTGCCTCCAATGAGATCCAGTTCAGAAAGGTTGTAAGAAGTTAGTACATGTTTATTTTAGTGAAAACGAATTGAAATCCATGCATAGATTTCTCACCATGTACATTTTCTATGAACTTTCGGAAGACCCCCTGTACTGAATATTGCCCAAATCCTGGGAGAGAAGTGGATGCGGTCCACTTCCTGTCTTCAGTTTGCCCACAGTGGAGGAGTGCACAGAGCAGGGAAAGGCAGCCCCAGAGAGAGGCATGCCCTCCAGCATGCGGCAGACTGCTGGCCCAGTCCTGGCTCCATGGGTTGCTGTGTGGGCCCAGCAAGCTGACCAACCTCCCTGAACCTTAATTTAATCCTAGGTAGCCCAATTCCACTCGCTATTATAGGACTGCTGTGCAGGGACAGTCAATTAACTTAAGAAAAGGAACCTAGCTCCAAGGTTGGCAACCGGGAATTCCAGTTGATTCCATGGGCGGACCCCCTGAGGAATTCCCAAGCTGAAGTCTCGTGGAAGATGAGGTTCAGTGTGACTAGACTGAAGCACCAATCCAATGAAGGGGAAGTCCCACCCACTCTGCCCTGTGCCTGTATAAAGGTGAGGCGGGGCGGCCGCGCCACTCATTGAAGCCGCCAGTTGGGAGAGGAGCAGAGCCAGGCCGGTGCTCCCGAAGGCAGCAAGATGTTGCGAGCCACAGCTCCCTGCTGGTTCCCACCTGCATACCCAGAAGCTAAGAAGGTGGCCGAGGAGGCGGCCCTCGAGGCTCCAGAATTCCCACTGCCCTCTCATCAGCCTGCCCAGAGCTTCGGGCTCTGCGTGCCCCAGATGCACAACCAGGCCTCAGCACTCGTGGACATCCGGGCGGAGCCCCAGAATAGGGGTCCGGCGGTGCCCCCAGCGTGGCCCAAGTTGGCGACGGAGGCGTGGTACTTCCCCGCGCAGAGGGGGTCGGCCTGCTGCTTGCCAGCCGCCCCAAGGCTGACAGAGAGGCCCTGTGGAGTCCGCATCTCAGCCCCCAGGGAGAGGAAGAGGATCGCCCACTTTCCCAGCCCCTGCTTGGTCGCAGGTCGCACCGATGCCAAGAGAACCCGGGTGGCCGGCAGCAGCCAACGCTCCAATGGCTCCAGGGTCGGCACACAGCCACGGAAGACTGGTCGCAACAGACGGGGGAGGGCATGCAAGACCTCCACCACACTCAGCTCTAAGCGAATCGTCCGTCGTCCATCCTTACCGACTTGGAAGAAACCCATTATCCTCCGAAGGTCTCGCTGCCAAGTCCCCACCGTCATCCGCCGAGGCTATCTCCAACTGTTCACCAAAGAGTGTCTCAAGTTCTGCGCCTCCCAGCAGGAGGCCGAGGAGAAGGCGCTGAACGAGGAGAAGGTGGCCTACGACTGCAGCCCCAACAAGAACATGTACCTGAATGTGGTCCTGAACACCCTCAAGAGACTGAAGGGCCTGACCCCCAGCTCCATGCCGGGCCTCAGCAGGGCCGCCCTGTACAGCCGCCTCCAGGAGTTCCTGCTCACCCAGGACCAGCTCAAGGAGAACGGCTACCCCTTCCCGCACCCCGAGCGGCCCGGAGGCGCCGTCCTCTTCACTGGCCAGGGGAAGGGGCCCGGCGACTCCTCCTGCAGGGTCTGCTGCCGTTGTGGCACCGACTACCTGGTGTCCTCCTCGGGCCGCTGTCTACGCGACCAGTTGTGTTATTATCACTGGGGGCGGGTCCGCTCCAGCCAAGTGGCTGGAGGCCGGGTTAGCCAGTACACCTGCTGTGCAGCTGCTCCTGGCTCAGTGGGCTGCCAGGTGGCGAAGCAGCACGTGCGGGACGGCCGCAAGGAGAGCCTCCATGGCTTCGTGAATACCTTCAAGAAAGAGTTTTCCACAGACGCTTATCCAGGAATCTACGCCTTGGACTGTGAGATGTGCTACACCACGCATGGCCTGGAGCTGACCCACGTCACCGTGGTGGACGCCGACATGCAAGTGGTGTACGACACCTTCGTCAAGCCCGACAACGAGATCGTGGACTACAACACCAGGTTTTCCGGAGTGACCGAGGCCGACGTCGCCAAGACGAGCGTCACGTTGCCCGAAGTCCAAGCCATCCTGCTGAGCTTTTTCAGCGCCCAAACCATCCTCATCGGGCACAGCCTGGAGAGCGATCTGCTGGCCCTCAAGCTGATCCACAGCACCGTGGTGGACACGGCCGTGCTCTTCCCGCACTACCTGGGTTTCCCCTACAAGCGTTCCCTCAGGAATCTCGCGGCCGACTACCTGGGACAGATCATCCAGGACAGCCAGGACGGCCACAACTCCAGCGAGGACGCAAACGCCTGCCTGCAGCTGGCGATGTGGAAGGTTCGACAGCGCGCCCAGATCCAGCCACGCCACCGGTCCACCTCTCCCGCCGCCCTGGCCTGTCCTGAGCCCCAGGCCTCTTCCCAAACTGACATCGATCCCGAGAGCTAGCCCTGTCCACCTCGCCGCAAAGCGAAAGAAACTGGAGCAGCCGGCGGCAGGAGAGGGCCAAAAGCCAAGACTAACCCCGACCCCGGACTCCCAGTCCCCCGGAGTCCCTGCCGCGGGCCGTCGTCCCTGTCCCCATCCCTCTGCCCCTCCCAGACCTCTGTCCTTCCACCAATGGGCTCCCCGAGGCCCCAGCCGCCACTCCCAGTCCCCGGAGACCCTGCCGCCGCCCCTGGCGCCTGTGCCCATCCCTCTGCCCCTCCCAGACCTCTGGCCTTCCACCACTAGCCTCCCCCAGCCCACCTGGACTTCCCCGGCCTCTGACAACAAGGCCAGCCCCCAGGCCCACCAGCCTCCTGATCGTCTTCGTTCTTGGGCCTCTTCCCCTTCTGTGGGGTTGTCTGAACCTCCCCTCCCCCACCCGATTTTTCCCCCGCCCCCGGGGCAGGCGCAGAATAAATGTCTGTATGAAGTTAAAAATTAAAAATAAAAAAAAGCTAAAAACAACTCAAAGTCCTTTGCTTTTGAATGTGCGCTTACCTGGTTTTCTCTAGAGGCACCACTGTGAGGTGGCTCAAGCCCTTAGGCTCTGGAGTTAGACATCTGGGTTCCCATTCCAATTCCACCACTGACTAGCTTTGTCATATTGGACGCATAACCTTTTTGCGCTTCTACTTCTTGATCTTTCAAGTGTCATCAGAAGATAATTAGACACCCACCCAATAGCAATGGGAGATTTTAACACCCCACCGTCAACATGAAACAGATCAACGAGACAGAAAGTTGAAAAGGATATCCAGGAACTGAACTTAGCTCTGCACCAAGCAGACCGAATAGACATCTACATTAACTCTCCACCCCAAATCAACAGAATATACATTCTTCTCAGCACCACATCACACTTATTCCAAAACTGACCACATAGTTGGAAGGAAAGCACTCCTCCGCAAATGCAAAAGAACAGAAATTACAACCAACTGTCTCTCAGACCCCAGGGCAGTCAAACTGGACCTCAGGATGAAGAAACTCACTCAAAACCGCTCAACTACACGGAAACGGAGCAATCTGCTCCTGAGTGACTACTGGGTACATAGCGAAATGAAGACAGAATAAAGATGTTCTTTGAAACCAATGAGAACAAAGACACAACATACCAGAATCTCTGGGATACATTGAAAGCAGTGTGTAGAGGGAAACGTAGCATTAAATGCCCACAAGAGAAAGCAGGAAAGATCTAAAATGGACACCCTCACGTCCCAATTCAAAGAACCAGGGAAGCAAGAGCAAACACAATGCCTGAATCAGTCAGTCAACTTCCAACAGGGCTCCAAGAGAGAATGAACCACCATGCCTCTTTAAATCCACGTTTCTATTTGGAATCTTCAATGAGAGATGAGACACTAAGCACCTAGTTTTGGTGGAATGGCTGATTTTGTCAATGTTTTCGGTGTGTGAGTGTGTGTGTGTGTGTGTATGTATGGATAACTAAATTAAACTGATAATCTGGATGCTTACATTTCCATTCATTTAATTTGTGTATGTGAGCCCACGCACACGTATATACACACACACTAACACTTCCAGAACACTGACTTAGTGAAGAACTGGATTTCCAGTGTGTCAGACAAATTTCAGAAAGCGCTGAAGAAGGGCATTTCTGATGGATTTCACCGTTCCTGGAATTTTATTTTCCTTTATAACTTAGAGTTCTTCTCTGGAGATTTAATAGATAAAAGTCTTTTGCAGTGTACGTTATTTCATTTTATTTTTATAATTTATTTAAATTGTCATTTTAAATTGACAAATAAAAATGATATATATTTATGGTGTACAACATGATGTTTCATATATGTATACATTGTGGAATGACACAAAAATCAAGCTAATTAACACATTCGTTTCCTCACATACTGATTTTATGGTGATGAGAACATGTTTCAAATCTACTCTGATAGCACATTTCAAGTATACAGTACATAGTTACCCACTGTGGTTGCCGTGCTGTTCAACATATCTCTAGAACTATTCGTATCTGAAATTTTGTATCATTAGACTAACATCTCCCAATCCCTCCCCGGCCCCTGCCTCGGGTAAGCAGCGTTCTGCTCTCTACGACTCTGAGTTCCACTTTTTTACATTGCACATAGAAGTGAGATCGTGCAGTATTTGTATTTCTGTGTTTGCTTTTTAAAACTTTATGATGTATTGATGTATTTTTTCAGACAGTGTCGGAGTCTGTCACCAAGGCTGGAGTACAGTGACACAAACACGGCTCACCACGGCCTCCACCTCCCGGGGTCAAGAGATCCTCCCACTTCAGCCTCCTGAGTAGCTAGGACTACAGGCGTCCAACACCACACCTGGCTAATTTTTGTATTTTTTGTAGAGATGGTTGATCTCCAACTCCAGGACTCAACTCTTCCTCCTCCCTTCTCCTCCCAAAGTCCTGGGATTACAGGCCTGAGCCACTGTGTCTGGCCTTTGCTTTATTTCACACAGTAGAACATCCTCTAGGCTCATTCATGTTGCTAATGATAAGATTTCTTTCTTTTTCAAGGCTGAATAGGATTCTATTGGATATATGTACCTATATAGATAGAGAGATAGATAGATATACATTTATTATTATTGTTTTGGGGGGGATATGGTTTCGCTCGTGTTCCCCAGGCTGGAGTGCAGTGGCATGATTTCGGCTCACTACAACCTCTGCCTCCCAGGCTGAAGTGATTCTCCTGCCTCAGCTGAGATTAAAGGCATGTCCCATCATGTGCGGCCAATTTTGTGTTTCTAGGAGAGATGGGTTTTCACCATGTTGGCCAGGCTGGTCTCGAACTCCAACAATTCTACTTCAACTATTTATTGGATACAAATATTTATGTGTGAGAAACAAGATTTTCAAGAGTGAAAGATTTAAAAACGACTTAATTGTACATCAGTAAGAGGCTGGCTAACTAAATCAGAGTACGTTCATCCTTACAGAAGAATACTATGCAGCTAGAACAAAACCAAATGGAGGAAACTCTTCCAAATGGTAACTTGGAATGATGTTCAAGACTTATTGTAAAATAAGTTTACAGTAAGGTGTAAGGTACCTTATGGCAAAATTCTCTCAGAAATGTGTGTGTGTGGATTTCAAGTCATCCCAGTCCTAGAACATTGTGCTCTTTAGAGATGCCATACCTGTCTTTCCCTTTGTAATATCAAAGCAGTAATATCTTCTCTGGAGGCTTGTTGGGTGAATTGAATGGAAGAAAGTTAAGGAGGTACCAGAACCATTGCTGTTTCCCCTCCGTAGCCCTGCCACCCACTAAAGAAAGTTGGATGAGATTACTTAATGATTTCCCATTAAGTTGTATTTCCAAATATCATGATTACCATTTGAATGTAGTTGGTATGGAGCTTCGTGAGTGTGTGCTTCGTTTATTATGCATCACGTTCAGCTCCTTGTTATTTGCCTCCTAGTTATCATAGTAAAACTCTACTCCTCTACTCCGAGGAGCCCCTACCATCCGTATCGTCACTTTCCGGCCCAGCACTCTTCATGCTCGTTCGTTTAAAGCATTCTACATTGGGCAAATGAATCTTGGAAGGCAAAAGCTACTGAATTTAGCGAGTTTGGGGAGGCGTTCCCACCGATCAGCCAGGTGGAGTTCCACACACCCGATGACTGCACAACTCCTATAAGGCAGCAATATGCTGCAAACCCAGACGGCCACTCTTCTCACCCCTCGTCCCTTTGCTGTTCTGGATAATGAGGTCAATAGTCACCTAGGCAACTTGCAAAACTAACTGAAATGGAGAAAGGCCTTCCGGCTGGTGACTAGCCGAGGTCCACCTGGCCCCAATAAGCTGCTGAACAAGAAGGGCTGCCAGAAATTTCCCCCTAGGGAATTTGGTGGAGACGAAGACCTGCTCACTGGACAACGGTTCCTCCCAGGATACCCCCAAGCTGAAGAAGCGGGCTCTGAGCCACCCCCTTTCACCCTCCTTTTCCCCACCCTGGCCTGCTGAAGGTGCGCGTCAGGATGCGGACTACTGAGCCCTAAAGAAATAAGTCCTTCCACTTTGACCCCACGGAGGATTGCCTGTGCGGATCTTCAACGAGTCTACCAGTGTCTAGACACGGGAGCAGTTCTGTCTGGCACAGCAGCTCCCTCAAGGAAGACAAGAGTGAGGAGAAAGGAAACTCAAGTCTGACCATTCTGTCCTGGGAGACAAGAGGAGGATCTCATCTCTCATCTTTCCAAGCAAGGCAACGAGACTTTCTCTCATCTTTCCAAGCAAGGCAAGGAGACTTTTTCTCATGAGGAAACAAAAAGAAGTTGGAAGGAACGAAACCAGCCTGGAAGGTGAATTCCTAAGGATTGCCCATTGAAACTGACAAAATGGCCCTTGTTTGACGAGAGGAATGAGCAGAGCATTGATGTGGTCAAAAAGGACTCGAGTGAGACTTTCCCAGCATGTTTCTACCAAAGCTTTGTCTAAGTTTCGCAAAACACTCTCCTAATAAGCAGATGTTTGGCTCTTCAGAAAGTCAACATGCAAAATGCCTTGAGCGTCCCATAACACTGATGCCATGATGTTGCCTTTGGTCTGCCCTCCTTTTCCTTTGACTGGACCACTGCCATCTCTTGGTAGCCATCGCTTTGATGACGCTTTGTCTTCAGGATCATATTGGCAAAGCCATGTTCCAAATTCCGGTTACAATTTGTCAAACAGGTGCCCCAGGATCGTGATCCCTCCTGTTGAAAATTTCCACTGATAGCTCTCGTCGTCACTGCAGCTGATCTGGGCACAATGGTTTTCACAGCCACTGCAGGATTCATCTTCCACATCTTCTCATCTCTTCTTGAAACAAGCCATACCTCCGTAAAGAGTTGATTTCTTTGGGCTAGTGTCCTTAGAAGCTTTTCTTCAAACATCAATGATTTCTTCATTCTTCCACCCAAGCTTCACCGTCAATTGGATGTTTGCTCTTGCTGCAATTTTAGCGGAATTCAAGTTGCACTGATAGGAGGCCTTTTCAGTGGATGTCCCATCCTTCTTAGTGCCTCCAATGAGATCCAGTTCAGAAAGGTTGTAAGAAGTTAGTACATGTTTATTTTAGTGAAAACGAATTGAAATCCATGCATAGATTTCTCACCATGTACATTTTCTATGAACTTTCGGAAGACCCCCTGTACTGAATATTGCCCAAATCCTGGGAGAGAAGTGGATGCGGTCCACTTCCTGTCTTCAGTTTGCCCACAGTGGAGGAGTGCACAGAGCAGGGAAAGGCAGCCCCAGAGAGAGGCATGCCCTCCAGCATGTAGCAGACTGCTGGCCCAGTCCTGGCTCCATGGGTTGCTGTGTGGGCCCAGCAAGCTGACCAACCTCCCTGAACCTTAATTTAATCCTAGGTAGCCCAATTCCACTCGCTATTATAGGACTGCTGTGCAGGGACAGTCAATTAACTTAAGAAAAGGAACCTAGCTCCAAGGTTGGCAACCGGGAATTCCAGTTGATTCCATGGGCGGACCCCCTGAGGAATTCCCAAGCTGAAGTCTCGTGGAAGATGAGGTTCAGTGTGACTAGACTGAAGCACCAATCCAATGAAGGGGAAGTCCCACCCACTCTGCCCTGTGCCTGTATAAAGGTGAGGCGGGGCGGCCGCGCCACTCATTGAAGCCGCCAGTTGGGAGAGGAGCAGAGCCAGGCCGGTGCTCCCGAAGGCAGCAAGATGTTGCGAGCCACAGCTCCCTGCTGGTTCCCACCTGCATACCCAGAAGCTAAGAAGGTGGCCGAGGAGGCGGCCCACGAGGCAAGCCGCCATTTGGGAGAGGAGCAGAGCCAGGTCGGTGTTCCCGAAGGCAGCAAGATGTTGCGAGCCACAGCTCCCTGCTGGTTCCCACCTGCATGCCCAGAAGCCAAGAAGGTGGCCGAGGAGGCGGCCCTCGAGGCAAGCCGCCAGTTGGGAGAGGAGCAGAGCCAGGCCGGTGCTCCCGAAGGCAGCAAGATGTTGCGAGCCACAGCTCCCTGCTGGTTCCCACCTGCATACCCAGAAGCTAAGAAGGTGGCCGAGGAGGCGGCCCACGAGGCAAGCCGCCATTTGGGAGTGGAGCAGAGCCAGGTCGGTGTTCCCGAAGGCAGCAAGATGTTGCGAGCCACAGCTCCCTGCTGGTTCCCTCCTGCATACCCAGAAGCCAAGAAGGTGGCCGAGGAGGCGGCCCTCGAGGCTCCAGAATTCCCACTGCCCTCTCATCAGCCTGCCCAGAGCTTCGGGCTCTGCGTGCCCCAGATGCACAACCAGGCCTCAGCACTCGTGGACATCCGGGCGGAGCCCCAGAATAGGGGTCCGGCGGTGCCCCCAGCGTGGCCCAAGATGGCGACGGAGGCGTGGTACTTCCCCGCGCAGAGGGGGTCGGCCTGCTGCTTGCCAGCTGCCCCAAGGCTGATAGAGAGGCCCTGTGGAGTCCGCATCTCAGCCCCCAGGGAGAGGAAGAGGATCGCCCACTTTCCCAGCCCCTGCTTGGTCGCAGGTCGCACCGATGCCAAGAGAACCCGGGTGGCCGGCAGCAGCCAACGCTCCAATGGCTCCAGGGTCGGCACACAGCCACGGAAGACTGGTCGCAACAGACGGGGGAGGGCATGCAAGACCTCCACCACACTCAGCTCTAAGCGAATCGTCCGTCGTCCATCCTTACCGACTTGGAAGAAACCCATTATCCTCCGAAGGTCTCGCTGCCAAGTCCCCACCGTCATCCGCCGAGGCTATTTCCAACTGTTCACCAAAGAGTGTCTCAAGTTCTGCGCCTCCCAGCAGGAGGCCGAGGAGAAGGCGCTGAACGAGGAGAAGGTGGCCTACGACTGCAGCCCCAACAAGAACATGTACCTGAATGTGGTCCTGAACACCCTCAAGAGACTGAAGGGCCTGACCCCCAGCTCCATGCCGGGCCTCAGCAGGGCCGCCCTGTACAGCCGCCTCCAGGAGTTCCTGCTCACCCAGGACCAGCTCAAGGAGAACGGCTACCCCTTCCCGCACCCCGAGCGGCCCGGAGGCGCCGTCCTCTTCACTGGCCAGGGGAAGGGGCCCGGCGACTCCTCCTGCAGGGTCTGCTGCCGTTGTGGCACCGACTACCTGGTGTCCTCCTCGGGCCGCTGTCTACGCGACCAGTTGTGTTATTATCACTGGGGGCGGGTCCGCTCCAGCCAAGTGGCTGGAGGCCGGGTTAGCCAGTACACCTGCTGTGCAGCTGCTCCTGGCTCAGTGGGCTGCCAGGTGGCGAAGCAGCACGTGCGGGACGGCCGCAAGGAGAGCCTCCATGGCTTCGTGAAGACCTTCAAGAAAGAGTTTTCCACAGACGCTTATCCAGGAATCTACGCCTTGGACTGTGAGATGTGCTACACCACGCATGGCCTGGAGCTGACCCACGTCACCGTGGTGGACGCCGACATGCAAGTGGTGTACGACACCTTCGTCAAGCCCGACAACGAGATCGTGGACTACAACACCAGGTTTTCCGGAGTGACCGAGGCCGACGTCGCCAAGACGAGCGTCACGTTGCCCGAAGTCCAAGCCATCCTGCTGAGCTTTTTCAGCGCCCAAACCATCCTCATCGGGCACAGCCTGGAGAGCGATCTGCTGGCCCTCAAGCTGATCCACAGCACCGTGGTGGACACGGCCGTGCTCTTCCCGCACTACCTGGGTTTCCCCTACAAGCGTTCCCTCAGGAATCTCGCGGCCGACTACCTGGGACAGATCATCCAGGACAGCCAGGACGGCCACAACTCCAGCGAGGACGCAAACGCCTGCCTGCAGCTGGCGATGTGGAAGGTTCGACAGCGCGCCCAGATCCAGCCACGCCACCGGTCCACCTCTCCCGCCGCCCTGGCCTGTCCTGAGCCCCAGGCCTCTTCCCAAACTGACATCGATCCCGAGAGCTAGCCCTGTCCACCTCGCCGCAAAGCGAAAGAAACTGGAGCAGCCGGCGGCAGGAGAGGGCCAAAAGCCAAGACTAACCCCGACCCCGGACTCCCAGTCCCCCGGAGTCCCTGCCGCGGGCCGTCGTCCCTGTCCCCATCCCTCTGCCCCTCCCAGACCTCTGTCCTTCCACCAATGGGCTCCCCGAGGCCCCAGCCGCCACTCCCAGTCCCCGGAGACCCTGCCGCCGCCCCTGGCGCCTGTGCCCATCCCTCTGCCCCTCCCAGACCTCTGGCCTTCCACCACTAGCCTCCCCCAGCCCACCTGGACTTCCCCGGCCTCTGACAACAAGGCCAGCCCCCAGGCCCACCAGCCTCCTGATCGTCTTCGTTCTTGGGCCTCTTCCCCTTCTGTGGGGCTGTCTGAACCTCCCCTCCCCCACCCGATTTTTCCCCCGCCCCCGGGGCAGGCGCAGAATAAATGTCTGTATGAAGTTAAAAATTAAAAATAAAAAAAAGCTAAAAACAACTCAAAGTCCTTTGCTTTTGAATGTGCGCTTACCTGGTTTTCTCTAGAGGCACCACTGTGAGGTGGCTCAAGCCCTTAGGCTCTGGAGTTAGACATCTGGGTTCCCATTCCAATTCCACCACTGACTAGCTTTGTCATATTGGACGCATAACCTTTTTGCGCTTCTACTTCTTGATCTTTCAAGTGTCATCAGAAGATAATTAGACACCCACACAATAGCAATGGGAGATTTTAACACCCCACCGTCAACATGAAACAGATCAACGAGACAGAAAGTTGAAAAGGATATCCAGGAACTGAACTTAGCTCTGCACCAAGCAGACCGAATAGACATCTACATTAACTCTCCACCCCAAATCAACAGAATATACATTCTTCTCAGCACCACATCACACTTATTCCAAAACTGACCACATAGTTGGAAGGAAAGCACTCCTCCGCAAATGCAAAAGAACAGAAATTACAACCAACTGTCTCTCAGACCCCAGGGCAGTCAAACTGGACCTCAGGATGAAGAAACTCACTCAAAACCGCTCAACTACACGGAAACGGAGCAATCTGCTCCTGAGTGACTACTGGGTACATAGCGAAATGAAGACAGAATAAAGATGTTCTTTGAAACCAATGAGAACAAAGACACAACATACCAGAATCTCTGGGATACATTGAAAGCAGTGTGTAGAGGGAAACGTAGCATTAAATGCCCACAAGAGAAAGCAGGAAAGATCTAAAATGGACACCCTCACGTCCCAATTCAAAGAACCAGGGAAGCAAGAGCAAACACAATGCCTGAATCAGTCAGTCAACTTCCAACAGGGCTCCAAGAGAGAATGAACCACCATGCCTCTTTAAATCCACGTTTCTATTTGGAATCTTCAATGAGAGATGAGACACTAAGCAGCTAGTTTTGGTGGAATGGCTGATTTTGTCAATGTTTTCGGTGTGTGAGTGTGTGTGTGTGTGTGTGTATGTATGGATAACTAAATTAAACTGATAATCTGGATGCTTACATTTCCATTCATTTAATTTGTGTATGTGAGCCCACGCACACGTATATACACACACACTAACACTTCCAGAACACTGACTTAGTGAAGAACTGGATTTCCAGTGTGTCAGACAAATTTCAGAAAGCGCTGAAGAAGGGCATTTCTGATGGATTTCACCGTTCCTGGAATTTTATTTTCCTTTATAACTTAGAGTTCTTCTCTGGAGATTTAATAGATAAAAGTCTTTTGCAGTGTACGTTATTTCATTTTATTTTTATAATTTATTTAAATTGTCATTTTAAATTGACAAATAAAAATGATATATATTTATGGTGTACAACATGATGTTTCATATATGTATACATTGTGGAATGACACAAAAATCAAGCTAATTAACACATTCGTTTCCTCACATACTGATTTTATGGTGATGAGAACATGTTTCAAATCTACTCTGATAGCACATTTCAAGTATACAGTACATAGTTACCCACTGTGGTTGCCGTGCTGTTCAACATATCTCTAGAACTATTCGTATCTGAAATTTTGTATCATTAGACTAACATCTCCCAATCCCTCCCCGGCCCCTGCCTCGGGTAAGCAGCGTTCTGCTCTCTACGACTCTGAGTTCCACTTTTTTACATTGCACATAGAAGTGAGATCGTGCAGTATTTGTATTTCTGTGTTTGCTTTTTAAAACTTTATGATGTATTGATGTATTTTTTCAGACAGTGTCGGAGTCTGTCACCAAGGCTGGAGTACAGTGACACAAACACGGCTCACCACGGCCTCCACCTCCCGGGGTCAAGAGATCCTCCCACTTCAGCCTCCTGAGTAGCTAGGACTACAGGCGTCCAACACCACACCTGGCTAATTTTTGTATTTTTTGTAGAGATGGTTGATCTCCAACTCCTGGGCTCAACTCTTCCTCCTCCCTTCTCCTCCCAAAGTCCTGGGATTACAGGCCTGAGCCACTGTGTCTGGCCTTTGCTTTATTTCACACAGTAGAACATCCTCTAGGCTCATTCATGTTGCTAATGATAAGATTTCTTTCTTTTTCAAGGCTGAATAGGATTCTATTGGATATATGTACCTATATAGATAGATAGATAGATAGATAGACATTTATTATTATTGTTTTGGGGGGATATGGTTTCGCTCGTGTTCCCCAGGCTGGAGTGCAGTGGCATGATTTCGGCTCACTACAACCTCTGCCTCCCAGGCTGAAGTGATTCTCCTGCCTCAGCTGAGATTAAAGGCATGTCCCATCATGTGCGGCCAATTTTGTGTTTCTAGGAGAGATGGGTTTTCACCATGTTGGCCAGGCTGGTCTCGAACTCCAACAATTCTACTTCAACTATTTATTGGATACAAATATTTATGTGTGAGAAACAAGATTTTCAAGAGTGAAAGATTTAAAAACGACTTAATTGTACATCAGTAAGAGGCTGGCTAACTAAATCAGAGTACGTTCATCCTTACAGAAGAATACTATGCAGCTAGAACAAAACCAAATGGAGGAAACTCTTCCAAATGGTAACTTGGAATGATGTTCAAGACTTATTGTAAAATAAGTTTACAGTAAGGTGTAAGGTACCTTATGGCAAAATTCTCTCAGAAATGTGTGTGTGTGGATTTCAAGTCATCCCAGTCCTAGAACATTGTGCTCTTTAGAGATGCCATACCTGTCTTTCCCTTTGTAATATCAAAGCAGTAATATCTTCTCTGGAGGCTTGTTGGGTGAATTGAATGGAAGAAAGTTAAGGAGGTACCAGAACCATTGCTGTTTCCCCTCCGTAGCCCTGCCACCCACTAAAGAAAGTTGGATGAGATTACTTAATGATTTCCCATTAAGTTGTATTTCCAAATATCATGATTACCATTTGAATGTAGTTGGTATGGAGCTTCGTGAGTGTGTGCTTCGTTTATTATGCATCACGTTCAGCTCCTTGTTATTTGCCTCCTAGTTATCATAGTAAAACTCTACTCCTCTACTCCGAGGAGCCCCTACCATCCGTATCGTCACTTTCCGGCCCAGCACTCTTCATGCTCGTTCGTTTAAAGCATTCTACATTGGGCAAATGAATCTTGGAAGGCAAAAGCTACTGAATTTAGCGAGTTTGGGGAGGCGTTCCCACCGATCAGCCAGGTGGAGTTCCACACACCCGATGACTGCACAACTCCTATAAGGCAGCAATATGCTGCAAACCCAGACGGCCACTCTTCTCACCCCTCGTCCCTTTGCTGTTCTGGATAATGAGGTCAATAGTCACCTAGGCAACTTGCAAAACTAACTGAAACGGAGAAAGGCCTTCCGGCTGGTGACTAGCCGAGGTCCACCTGGCCCCAATAAGCTGCTGAACAAGAAGGGCTGCCAGAAATTTCCCCCTAGGGAATTTGGTGGAGACGAAGACCTGCTCACTGGACAACGGTTCCTCCCAGGATACCCCCAAGCTGAAGAAGCGGGCTCTGAGCCACCCCCTTTCACCCTCCTTTTCCCCACCCTGGCCTGCTGAAGGTGCGCGTCAGGATGCGGACTACTGAGCCCTAAAGAAATAAGTCCTTCCACTTTGACCCCACGGAGGATTGCCTGTGCGGATCTTCAACGAGTCTACCAGTGTCTAGACACGGGAGCAGTTCTGTCTGGCACAGCAGCTCCCTCAAGGAAGACAAGAGTGAGGAGAAAGGAAACTCAAGTCTGACCATTCTGTCCTGGGAGACAAGAGGAGGATCTCATCTCTCATCTTTCCAAGCAAGGCAACGAGACTTTCTCTCATCTTTCCAAGCAAGGCAAGGAGACTTTTTCTCATGAGGAAACAAAAAGAAGTTGGAAGGAACGAAACCAGCCTGGAAGGTGAATTCCTAAGGATTGCCCATTGAAACTGACAAAATGGCCCTTGTTTGACGAGAGGAATGAGCAGAGGATTGATGTGGTCAAAAAGGACTCGAGTGAGACTTTCCCAGCATGTTTCTACCAAAGCTTTGTCTAAGTTTCGCAAAACACTCTCCTAATAAGCAGATGTTTGGCTCTTCAGAAAGTCAACATGCAAAATGCCTTGAGCGTCCCATAACACTGATGCCATGATGTTGCCTTTGGTCTGCCCTCCTTTTCCTTTGACTGGACCACTGCCATCTCTTGGTAGCCATCGCTTTGATGACGCTTTGTCTTCAGGATCATATTGGCAAAGCCATGTTCCAAATTCCGGTTACAATTTGTCAAACAGGTGCCCCAGGATCGTGATCCCTCCTGTTGAAAATTTCCACTGATAGCTCTCGTCGTCACTGCAGCTGATCTGGGCACAATGGTTTTCACAGCCACTGCAGGATTCATCTTCCACATCTTCTCATCTCTTCTTGAAACAAGCCATACCTCCGTAAAGAGTTGATTTCTTTGGGCTAGTGTCCTTAGAAGCTTTTCTTCAAACATCAATGATTTCTTCATTCTTCCACCCAAGCTTCACCGTCAATTGGATGTTTGCTCTTGCTGCAATTTTAGCGGAATTCAAGTTGCACTGATAGGAGGCCTTTTCAGTGGATGTCCCATCCTTCTTAGTGCCTCCAATGAGATCCAGTTCAGAAAGGTTGTAAGAAGTTAGTACATGTTTATTTTAGTGAAAACGAATTGAAATCCATGCATAGATTTCTCACCATGTACATTTTCTATGAACTTTCGGAAGACCCCCTGTACTGAATATTGCCCAAATCCTGGGAGAGAAGTGGATGCGGTCCACTTCCTGTCTTCAGTTTGCCCACAGTGGAGGAGTGCACAGAGCAGGGAAAGGCAGCCCCAGAGAGAGGCATGCCCTCCAGCATGTAGCAGACTGCTGGCCCAGTCCTGGCTCCATGGGTTGCTGTGTGGGCCCAGCAAGCTGACCAACCTCCCTGAACCTTAATTTAATCCTAGGTAGCCCAATTCCACTCGCTATTATAGGACTGCTGTGCAGGGACAGTCAATTAACTTAAGAAAAGGAACCTAGCTCCAAGTTTGGCAACCGGGAATTCCAGTTGATTCCATGGGCGGACCCCCTGAGGAATTCCCAAGCTGAAGTCTCGTGGAAGATGAGGTTCAGTGTGACTAGACTGAAGCACCAATCCAATGAAGGGGAAGTCCCACCCACTCTGCCCTGTGCCTGTATAAAGGTGAGGCGGGGCGGCCGCGCCACTCATTGAAGCCGCCAGTTGGGAGAGGAGCAGAGCCAGGCCGGTGCTCCCGAAGGCAGCAAGATGTTGCGAGCCACAGCTCCCTGCTGGTTCCCACCTGCATACCCAGAAGCTAAGAAGGTGGCCGAGGAGGCGGCCCACGAGGCAAGCCGCCATTTGGGAGAGGAGCAGAGCCAGGTCGGTGTTCCCGAAGGCAGCAAGATGTTGCGAGCCACAGCTCCCTGCTGGTTCCCACCTGCATGCCCAGAAGCCAAGAAGGTGGCCGAGGAGGCGGCCCTCGAGGCAAGCCGCCAGTTGGGAGAGGAGCAGAGCCAGGCCGGTGCTCCCGAAGGCAGCAAGATGTTGCGAGCCACAGCTCCCTGCTGGTTCCCACCTGCATACCCAGAAGCTAAGAAGGTGGCCGAGGAGGCGCCCCACGAGGCAAGCCGCCATTTGGGAGTGGAGCAGAGCCAGGTCGGTGTTCCCGAAGGCAGCAAGATGTTGCGAGCCACAGCTCCCTGCTGGTTCCCTCCTGCATACCCAGAAGCCAAGAAGGTGGCCGAGGAGGCGGCCCTCGAGGCTCCAGAATTCCCACTGCCCTCTCATCAGCCTGCCCAGAGCTTCGGGCTCTGCGTGCCCCAGATGCACAACCAGGCCTCAGCACTCGTGGACATCCGGGCGGAGCCCCAGAATAGGGGTCCGGCGGTGCCCCCAGCGTGGCCCAAGATGGCGACGGAGGCGTGGTACTTCCCCGCGCAGAGGGGGTCGGCCTGCTGCTTGCCAGCCGCCCCAAGGCTGACAGAGAGGCCCTGTGGAGTCCGCATCTCAGCCCCCAGGGAGAGGAAGAGGATCGCCCACTTTCCCAGCCCCTGCTTGGTCGCAGGTCGCACCGATGCCAAGAGAACCCGGGTGGCCGGCAGCAGCCAACGCTCCAATGGCTCCAGGGTCGGCACACAGCCACGGAAGACTGGTCGCAACAGACGGGGGAGGGCATGCAAGACCTCCACCACACTCAGCTCTAAGCGAATCGTCCGTCGTCCATCCTTACCGACTTGGAAGAAACCCATTATCCTCCGAAGGTCTCGCTGCCAAGTCCCCACCGTCATCCGCGGAGGCTATCTCCAACTGTTCACCAAAGAGTGTCTCAAGTTCTGCGCCTCCCAGCAGGAGGCCGAGGAGAAGGCGCTGAACGAGGAGAAGGTGGCCTACGACTCCAGCCCCAACAAGAACATGTACCTGAATGTGGTCCTGAACACCCTCAAGAGACTGAAGGGCCTGACCCCCAGCTCCATGCCGGGCCTCAGCAGGGCCGCCCTGTACAGCCGCCTCCAGGAGTTCCTGCTCACCCAGGACCAGCTCAAGGAGAACGGCTACCCCTTCCCGCACCCCGAGCGGCCCGGAGGCGCCGTCCTCTTCACTGGCCAGGGGAAGGGGCCCGGCGACTCCTCCTGCAGGGTCTGCTGCCGTTGTGGCACCGACTACCTGGTGTCCTCCTCGGGCCGCTGTCTACGCGACCAGTTGTGTTATTATCACTGGGGGCGGGTCCGCTCCAGCCAAGTGGCTGGAGGCCGGGTTAGCCAGTACACCTGCTGTGCAGCTGCTCCTGGCTCAGTGGGCTGCCAGGTGGCGAAGCAGCACGTGCGGGACGGCCGCAAGGAGAGCCTCCATGGCTTCGTGAAGACCTTCAAGAAAGAGTTTTCCACAGACGCTTATACAGGAATCTACGCCTTGGACTGTGAGATGTGCTACACCACGCATGGCCTGGAGCTGACCCGCGTCACCGTGGTGGACGCCGACATGCAAGTGGTGTACGACACCTTCGTCAAGCCCGACAACGAGATCGTGGACTACAACACCAGGTTTTCCGGAGTGACCGAGGCCGACGTCGCCAAGACGAGCGTCACGTTGCCCGAAGTCCAAGCCATCCTGCTGAGCTTTTTCAGCGCCCAAACCATCCTCATCGGGCACAGCCTGGAGAGCGATCTGCTGGCCCTCAAGCTGATCCACAGCACCGTGGTGGACACGGCCGTGCTCTTCCCGCACTACCTGGGTTTCCCCTACAAGCGTTCCCTCAGGAATCTCGCGGCCGACTACCTGGGACAGATCATCCAGGACAGCCAGGACGGCCACAACTCCAGCGAGGACGCAAACGCCTGCCTGCAGCTGGCGATGTGGAAGGTTCGACAGCGCGCCCAGATCCAGCCACGCCACCGGTCCGCGTCTCCCGCCGCCCTGGCCTGTCCTGAGCCCCAGGCCTCTTCCCAAACTGACATCGATCCCGAGAACTAGCCCTGTCCACCTCGCCGCAAAGCGAAAGAAACTGGAGCAGCCGGCGGCAGGAGAGGGCCAAAAGCCAAGACTAACCCCGACCCCGGACTCCCAGTCCCCCGGAGTCCCTGCCGCGGGCCGTCGTCCCTGTCCCCATCCCTCTGCCCCTCCCAGACCTCTGTCCTTCCACCAATGGGCTCCCCGAGGCCCCAGCCGCCACTCCCAGTCCCCGGAGACCCTGCCGCCGCCCCTGGCGCCTGTGCCCATCCCTCTGCCCCTCCCAGACCTCTGGCCTTCCACCACTAGCCTCCCCCAGCCCACCTGGACTTCCCCGGCCTCTGACAACAAGGCCAGCCCCCAGGCCCACCAGCCTCCTGATCGTCTTCGTTCTTGGGCCTCTTCCCCTTCTGTGGGGCTGTCTGAACCTCCCCTCCCCCACCCGATTTTTCCCCCGCCCCCGGGGCAGGCGCAGAATAAATGTCTGTATGAAGTTAAAAATTAAAAATAAAAAAAAAGCTAAAAACAACTCAAAGTCCTTTGCTTTTGAATGTGCGCTTACCTGGTTTTCTCTAGAGGCACCACTGTGAGGTGGCTCAAGCCCTTAGGCTCTGGAGTTAGACATCTGGGTTCCCATTCCAATTCCACCACTGACTAGCTTTGTCATATTGGACGCATAACCTTTTTGCGCTTCTACTTCTTGATCTTTCAAGTGTCATCAGAAGATAATTAGACACCCACACAATAGCAATGGGAGATTTTAACACCCCACCGTCAACATGAAACAGATCAACGAGACAGAAAGTTGAAAAGGATATCCAGGAACTGAACTTAGCTCTGCACCAAGCAGACCGAATAGACATCTACATTAACTCTCCACCCCAAATCAACAGAATATACATTCTTCTCAGCACCACATCACACTTATTCCAAAACTGACCACATAGTTGGAAGGAAAGCACTCCTCCGCAAATGCAAAAGAACAGAAATTACAACCAACTGTCTCTCAGACCCCAGGGCAGTCAAACTGGACCTCAGGATGAAGAAACTCACTCAAAACCGCTCAACTACACGGAAACGGAGCAATCTGCTCCTGAGTGACTACTGGGTACATAGCGAAATGAAGACAGAATAAAGATGTTCTTTGAAACCAATGAGAACAAAGACACAACATACCAGAATCTCTGGGATACATTGAAAGCAGTGTGTAGAGGGAAACGTAGCATTAAATGCCCACAAGAGAAAGCAGGAAAGATCTAAAATGGACACCCTCACGTCCCAATTCAAAGAACCAGGGAAGCAAGAGCAAACACAATGCCTGAATCAGTCAGTCAACTTCCAACAGGGCTCCAAGAGAGAATGAACCACCATGCCTCTTTAAATCCACGTTTCTATTTGGAATCTTCAATGAGAGATGAGACACTAAGCAGCTAGTTTTGGTGGAATGGCTGATTTTGTCAATGTTTTCGGTGTGTGAGTGTGTGTGTGTGTGTGTGTATGTATAGATAACTAAATTAAACTGATAATCTGGATGCTTACATTTCCATTCATTTAATTTGTGTATGTGAGCCCACGCACACGTATATACACACACACTAACACTTCCAGAACACTGACTTAGTGAAGAACTGGATTTCCAGTGTGTCAGACAAATTTCAGAAAGCGCTGAAGAAGGGCATTTCTGATGGATTTCACCGTTCCTGGAATTTTACTTTCCTTTATAACTTACAGTTCTTCTCTGGAGATTTAATAGATAAAAGTCTTTTGCAGTGTACGTTATTTCATTGTATTTTTATAATTTATTTCAATTGTCATTTTAAATTGAAAATAAAAATGATATATATTTATGGTGTACAACATGATGTTTCATATATGTATACATTGTGGAATGACACAAAAATCAAGCTAATTAACACATTCGTTTCCTCACATACTGATTTTATGGTGATGAGAACATGTTTCAAATCTACTCTGATAGCACATTTCAAGTATACAGTACATAGTTACCCACTGTCGTTGCCGTGCTGTTCAACATATCTCTAGAACTATTCGTATCTGAAATTTTGTATCATTAGACTAACATCTCCCAATCCCTCCCCGGCCCCTGCCTCGGGTAAGCAGCGTTCTGCTCTCTACGACTCTGAGTTCCACTTTTTTACATTGCACATAGAAGTGAGATCGTGCAGTATTTGTATTTCTGTGTTTGCTTTTTAAAACTTTATGATGTATTGATGTATTTTTTCAGACAGTGTCGGAGTCTGTCACCAAGGCTGGAGTACAGTGACACAAACACGGCTCACCACGGCCTCCACCTCCCGGGGTCAAGAGATCCTCCCACTTCAGCCTCCTGAGTAGCTAGGACTACAGGCGTCCAACACCACACCTGGCTAATTTTTGTATTTTTTGTAGAGATGGTTGATCTCCAACTCCTGGGCTCAACTCTTCCTCTTCCCTTCTCCTCCCAAAGTCCTGGGATTACAGGCCTGAGCCACTGTGTCTGGCCTTTGCTTTATTTCACACAGTAGAACATCCTCTAAGCTCATTCATGATGCTAATGATAAGATTTCTTTCTTTTTCAAGGCTGAATAGGATTCTATTGGATATATGTACCTATATAGATAGATAGATAGATAGATATACATTTATTATTATTGTTTTGGGGGGGATATGGTTTCGCTCGTGTTCCCCAGGCTGGAGTGCAGTGGCATGATTTCGGCTCACTACAACCTCTGCCTCCCAGGCTGAAGTGATTCTCCTGCCTCAGCTGAGATTAAAGGCATGTCCCATCATGTGCGGCCAATTTTGTGTTTCTAGGAGAGATGGGTTTTCACCATGTTGGCCAGGCTGGTCTCGAACTCCAACAATTCTACTTCAACTATTTATTGGATACAAATATTTATGTGTGAGAAACAAGATTTTCAAGAGTGAAAGATTTAAAAACGACTTAATTGTACATCAGTAAGAGGCTGGCTAACTAAATCAGAGTACGTTCATCCTTACAGAAGAATACTATGCAGCTAGAACAAAACCAAATGGAGGAAACTCTTCCAAATGGTAACTTGGAATGATGTTCAAGACTTATTGTAAAATAAGTTTACAGTAAGGTGTAAGGTACCTTATGGCAAAATTCTCTCAGAAATGTGTGTGTGGATTTCAAGTCATCCCAGTCCTAGAACATTGTGCTCTTTAGAGATGCCATACCTGTCTTTCCCTTTGTAATATCAAAGCAGTAATATCTTCTCTGGAGGCTTGTTGGGTGAATTTAATGGAAGAAAGTTAAGGAGGTAGCAGAACCATTGCTGTTTCCCCTCCATAGCCCTGCCACCCACTAAAGAAAGTTGGATGAGATTACTTAATGATTTCCCATTAAGTTGTATTTCCAAATATCATGATTACCATTTGAATGTAGTTGGTATGGAGCTTCGTGAGTGTGTGCTTCGTTTATTATGCATCACGTTCAGCTCCTTGTTATTTGCCTCCTAGTTATCATAGTAAAACTCTACTCCTCTACTCCGAGGAGCCCCTACCATCCGTATCGTCACTTTCCGGCCCAGCACTCTTCATGCTCGTTCGTTTAAAGTATTCTACATTGGGCAAATGAATCTTGGAAGGCAAAAGCTACTGAATTTAGCGAGTTTGTGGAGGCGTTCCCACCGATCAGCAAGGTGGAGTTCCACACACCCGATGACTGCACAACTCCTATAAGGCAGCAATATGCTGCAAACCCAGACGGCCACTCTTCTCACCCCTCGTCCCTTTGCTGTTCTGGATAATGAGGTCAATAGTCACCTAGGCAACTTGCAAAACTAACTGAAATGGAGAAAGGCCTTCCGGCTGGTGACTAGCCGAGGTCCACCTGGCCCCAATAAGCTGCTGAACAAGAAGGGCTGCCAGAAATTTCCCCCTAGGGAATTTGGTGGAGACGAAGACCTGCTCACTGGACAACGGTTCCTCCCAGGATACCCCCAAGCTGAAGAAGCGGGCTCTGAGCCACCCCCTTTCACCCTCCTTTTCCCCACCCTGGCCTGGTGAAGGTGCGCGTCAGGATGTGGACTACTGAGCCCTAAAGAAACAAGTCCTTCCACTTTGACCCCACGGAGGATTGCCTGTGCGGATCTTCAACGAGTCTACCAGTGTCTAGACACGGGAGCAGTTCTGTCTGGCACAGCAGCTCCCTCAAGGAAGACAAGAGTGAGGAGAAAGGAAACTCAAGTCTGACCATTCTGTCCTGGGAGACAAGAGGAGGATCTCATCTCTCATCTTTCCAAGCAAGGCAACGAGACTTTCTCTCATCTTTCCAAGCAAGGCAAGGAGACTTTTTCTCATGAGGAAACAAAAAGAAGTTGGAAGGAACGAAACCAGCCTGGAAGGTGAATTCCTAAGGATTGCCCATTGAAACTGACAAAATGGCCCTTGTTTGACGAGAGGAATGAGCAGAGCATTGATGTGGTCAAAAAGGACTCGAGTGAGACTTTCCCAGCACGTTTCTACCAAAGCTTTGTCTAAGTTTCGCAAAACACTCTCCTAATAAGCAGATGTTTGGCTCTTCAGAAAGTCAACATGCAAAATGCCTTGAGCGTCCCATAACACTGATGCCATGATGTTGCCTTTGGTCTGCCCTCCTTTTCCTTTGACTGGACCACTGCCATCTCTTGGTAGCCATCGCTTTGATGACGCTTTGTCTTCAGGATCATATTGGCAAAGCCATGTTCCAAATTCCGGTTACAATTTGTCAAAGAGGTGCCCCAGGATCGTGATCCCTCCTGTTGAAAATTTCCACTGATAGCTCTCGTTGTCACTGCAGCTGATCTGGGCACAATGGTTTTCACAGCCACTGCAGGATTCATCTTCCACATCTTCTCATCTCTTCTTGAAACAAGCCATACCTCCGTAAAGAGTTGATTTCTTTGGGCTAGTGTCCTTAGAAGCTTTTCTTCAAACATCAATGATTTCTTCATTCTTCCACCCAAGCTTCACCGTCAATTGGATGTTTGCTCTTGCTGCAATTTTAGCGGAATTCAAGTTGCACTGATAGGAGGCCTTTTCAGTGGATGTCCCATCCTTCTTAGTGCCTCCAATGAGATCCAGTTCAGAAAGGTTGTAAGAAGTTAGTACATGTTTATTTTAGTGAAAACGAATTGAAATCCATGCATAGATTTCTCACCATGTACATTTTCTATGAACTTTCGGAAGACCCCCTGTACTGAATATTGCCCAAATCCTGGGAGAGAAGTGGATGCGGTCCACTTCCTGTCTTCAGTTTGCCCACAGTGGAGGAGTGCACAGAGCAGGGAAAGGCAGCCCCAGAGAGAGGCATGCCCTCCAGCATGTAGCAGACTGCTGGCCCAGTCCTGGCTCCATGGGTTGCTGTGTGGGCCCAGCAAGCTGACCAACCTCCCTGAACCTTAATTTAATCCTAGGTAGCCCAATTCCACTCGCTATTATAGGACTGCTGTGCAGGGACAGTCAATTAACTTAAGAAAAGGAACCTAGCTCCAAGGTTGGCAACCGGGAATTCCAGTTGATTCCATGGGCGGACCCCCTGAGGAATTCCCAAGCTGAAGTCTCGTGGAAGATGAGGTTCAGTGTGACTAGACTGAAGCACCAATCCAATGAAGGGGAAGTCCCACCCACTCTGCCCTGTGCCTGTATAAAGGTGAGGCGGGGCGGCCGCGCCACTCATTGAAGCCGCCAGTTGGGAGAGGAGCAGAGCCAGGCCGGTGCTCCCGAAGGCAGCAAGATGTTGCGAGCCACAGCTCCCTGCTGGTTCCCACCTGCATACCCAGAAGCTAAGAAGGTGGCCGAGGAGGCGGCCCACGAGGCAAGCCGCCATTTGGGAGAGGAGCAGAGCCAGGTCGGTGTTCCCGAAGGCAGCAAGATGTTGCGAGCCACAGCTCCCTGCTGGTTCCCACCTGCATGCCCAGAAGCCAAGAAGGTGGCCGAGGAGGCGGCCCTCGAGGCAAGCCGCCAGTTGGGAGAGGAGCAGAGCCAGGCCGGTGCTCCCGAAGGCAGCAAGATGTTGCGAGCCACAGCTCCCTGCTGGTTCCCACCTGCATACCCAGAAGCTAAGAAGGTGGCCGAGGAGGCGCCCCACGAGGCAAGCCGCCATTTGGGAGTGGAGCAGAGCCAGGTCGGTGTTCCCGAAGGCAGCAAGATGTTGCGAGCCACAGCTCCCTGCTGGTTCCCTCCTGCATACCCAGAAGCCAAGAAGGTGGCCGAGGAGGCGGCCCTCGAGGCTCCAGAATTCCCACTGCCCTCTCATCAGCCTGCCCAGAGCTTCGGGCTCTGCGTGCCCCAGATGCACAACCAGGCCTCAGCACTCGTGGACATCCGGGCGGAGCCCCAGAATAGGGGTCCGGCGGTGCCCCCAGCGTGGCCCAAGATGGCGACGGAGGCGTGGTACTTCCCCGCGCAGAGGGGGTCGGCCTGCTGCTTGCCAGCCGCCCCAAGGCTGACAGAGAGGCCCTGTGGAGTCCGCATCTCAGCCCCCAGGGAGAGGAAGAGGATCGCCCACTTTCCCAGCCCCTGCTTGGTCGCAGGTCGCACCGATGCCAAGAGAACCCGGGTGGCCGGCAGCAGCCAACGCTCCAATGGCTCCAGGGTCGGCACACAGCCACGGAAGACTGGTCGCAACAGACGGGGGAGGGCATGCAAGACCTCCACCACACTCAGCTCTAAGCGAATCGTCCGTCGTCCATCCTTACCGACTTGGAAGAAACCCATTATCCTCCGAAGGTCTCGCTGCCAAGTCCCCACCGTCATCCGCCGAGGCTATCTCCAACTGTTCACCAAAGAGTGTCTCAAGTTCTGCGCCTCCCAGCAGGAGGCCGAGGAGAAGGCGCTGAACGAGGAGAAGGTGGCCTACGACTCCAGCCCCAACAAGAACATGTACCTGAATGTGGTCCTGAACACCCTCAAGAGACTGAAGGGCCTGACCCCCAGCTCCATGCCGGGCCTCAGCAGGGCCGCCCTGTACAGCCGCCTCCAGGAGTTCCTGCTCACCCAGGACCAGCTCAAGGAGAACGGCTACCCCTTCCCGCACCCCGAGCGGCCCGGAGGCGCCGTCCTCTTCACTGGCCAGGGGAAGGGGCCCGGCGACTCCTCCTGCAGGGTCTGCTGCCGTTGTGGCACCGACTACCTGGTGTCCTCCTCGGGCCGCTGTCTACGCGACCAGTTGTGTTATTATCACTGGGGGCGGGTCCGCTCCAGCCAAGTGGCTGGAGGCCGGGTTAGCCAGTACACCTGCTGTGCAGCTGCTCCTGGCTCAGTGGGCTGCCAGGTGGCGAAGCAGCACGTGCGGGACGGCCGCAAGGAGAGCCTCCATGGCTTCGTGAAGACCTTCAAGAAAGAGTTTTCCACAGACGCTTATCCAGGAATCTACGCCTTGGACTGTGAGATGTGCTACACCACGCATGGCCTGGAGCTGACCCGCGTCACCGTGGTGGACGCCGACATGCAAGTGGTGTACGACACCTTCGTCAAGCCCGACAACGAGATCGTGGACTACAACACCAGGTTTTCCGGAGTGACCGAGGCCGACGTCGCCAAGACGAGCGTCACGTTGCCCGAAGTCCAAGCCATCCTGCTGAGCTTTTTCAGCGCCCAAACCATCCTCATCGGGCACAGCCTGGAGAGCGATCTGCTGGCCCTCAAGCTGATCCACAGCACCGTGGTGGACACGGCCGTGCTCTTCCCGCACTACCTGGGTTTCCCCTACAAGCGTTCCCTCAGGAATCTCGCGGCCGACTACCTGGGACAGATCATCCAGGACAGCCAGGACGGCCACAACTCCAGCGAGGACGCAAACGCCTGCCTGCAGCCGGCGATGTGGAAGGTTCGACAGCGCGCCCAGATCCAGCCACGCCACCGGTCCGCCTCTCCCGCCGCCCTGGCCTGTCCTGAGCCCCAGGCCTCTTCCCAAACTGACATCGATCCCGAGAGCTAGCCCTGTCCACCTCGCCGCAAAGCGAAAGAAACTGGAGCAGCCGGCGGCAGGAGAGGGCCAAAAGCCAAGACTAACCCCGACCCCGGACTCCCAGTCCCCCGGAGTCCCTGCCGCGGGCCGTCGTCCCTGTCCCCATCCCTCTGCCCCTCCCAGACCTCTGTCCTTCCACCAATGGGCTCCCCGAGGCCCCAGCCGCCACTCCCAGTCCCCGGAGACCCTGCCGCCGCCCCTGGCGCCTGTGCCCATCCCTCTGCCCCTCCCAGACGTCTGGCCTTCCACCACTAGCCTCCCCCAGCCCACCTGGACTTCCCCGGCCTCTGACAACAAGGCCAGCCCCCAGGCCCACCAGCCTCCTGATCGTCTTCGTTCTTGGGCCTCTTCCCCTTCTGTGGGGCTGTCTGAACCTCCCCTCCCCCACCCGATTTTTCCCCCGCCCCCGGGGCAGGCGCAGAATAAATGTCTGTATGAAGTTAAAAATTAAAAATAAAAAAAAAGCTAAAAACAACTCAAAGTCCTTTGCTTTTGAATGTGCGCTTACCTGGTTTTCTCTAGAGGCACCACTGTGAGGTGGCTCAAGCCCTTAGGCTCTGGAGTTAGACATCTGGGTTCCCATTCCAATTCCACCACTGACTAGCTTTGTCATATTGGACGCATAACCTTTTTGCGCTTCTACTTCTTGATCTTTCAAGTGTCATCAGAAGATAATTAGACACCCACACAATAGCAATGGGAGATTTTAACACCCCACCGTCAACATGAAACAGATCAACGAGACAGAAAGTTGAAAAGGATATCCAGGAACTGAACTTAGCTCTGCACCAAGCAGACCGAATAGACATCTACATTAACTCTCCACCCCAAATCAACAGAATATACATTCTTCTCAGCACCACATCACACTTATTCCAAAACTGACCACATAGTTGGAAGGAAAGCACTCCTCCGCAAATGCAAAAGAACAGAAATTACAACCAACTGTCTCTCAGACCCCAGGGCAGTCAAACTGGACCTCAGGATGAAGAAACTCACTCAAAACCGCTCAACTACACGGAAACGGAGCAATCTGCTCCTGAGTGACTACTGGGTACATAGCGAAATGAAGACAGAATAAAGATGTTCTTTGAAACCAATGAGAACAAAGACACAACATACCAGAATCTCTGGGATACATTGAAAGCAGTGTGTAGAGGGAAACGTAGCATTAAATGCCCACAAGAGAAAGCAGGAAAGATCTAAAATGGACACCCTCACGTCCCAATTCAAAGAACCAGGGAAGCAAGAGCAAACACAATGCCTGAATCAGTCAGTCAACTTCCAACAGGGCTCCAAGAGAGAATGAACCACCATGCCTCTTTAAATCCACGTTTCTATTTGGAATCTTCAATGAGAGATGAGACACTAAGCAGCTAGTTTTGGTGGAATGGCTGATTTTGTCAATGTTTTCGGTGTGTGAGTGTGTGTGTGTGTGTGTGTATGTATAGATAACTAAATTAAACTGATAATCTGGATGCTTACATTTCCATTCATTTAATTTGTGTATGTGAGCCCACGCACACGTATATACACACACACTAACACTTCCAGAACACTGACTTAGTGAAGAACTGGATTTCCAGTGTGTCAGACAAATTTCAGAAAGCGCTGAAGAAGGGCATTTCTGATGGATTTCACCGTTCCTGGAATTTTACTTTCCTTTATAACTTACAGTTCTTCTCTGGAGATTTAATAGATAAAAGTCTTTTGCAGTGTACGTTATTTCATTGTATTTTTATAATTTATTTCAATTGTCATTTTAAATTGAAAATAAAAATGATATATATTTATGGTGTACAACATGATGTTTCATATATGTATACATTGTGGAATGACACAAAAATCAAGCTAATTAACACATTCGTTTCCTCACATACTGATTTTATGGTGATGAGAACATGTTTCAAATCTACTCTGATAGCACATTTCAAGTATACAGTACATAGTTACCCACTGTCGTTGCCGTGCTGTTCAACATATCTCTAGAACTATTCGTATCTGAAATTTTGTATCATTAGACTAACATCTCCCAATCCCTCCCCGGCCCCTGCCTCGGGTAAGCAGCGTTCTGCTCTCTACGACTCTGAGTTCCACTTTTTTACATTGCACATAGAAGTGAGATCGTGCAGTATTTGTATTTCTGTGTTTGCTTTTTAAAACTTTATGATGTATTGATGTATTTTTTCAGACAGTGTCGGAGTCTGTCACCAAGGCTGGAGTACAGTGACACAAACACGGCTCACCACGGCCTCCACCTCCCGGGGTCAAGAGATCCTCCCACTTCAGCCTCCTGAGTAGCTAGGACTACAGGCGTCCAACACCACACCTGGCTAATTTTTGTATTTTTTGTAGAGATGGTTGATCTCCAACTCCTGGGCTCAACTCTTCCTCTTCCCTTCTCCTCCCAAAGTCCTGGGATTACAGGCCTGAGCCACTGTGTCTGGCCTTTGCTTTATTTCACACAGTAGAACATCCTCTAAGCTCATTCATGATGCTAATGATAAGATTTCTTTCTTTTTCAAGGCTGAATAGGATTCTATTGGATATATGTACCTATATAGATAGATAGATAGATAGATATACATTTATTATTATTGTTTTGGGGGGGATATGGTTTCGCTCGTGTTCCCCAGGCTGGAGTGCAGTGGCATGATTTCGGCTCACTACAACCTCTGCCTCCCAGGCTGAAGTGATTCTCCTGCCTCAGCTGAGATTAAAGGCATGTCCCATCATGTGCGGCCAATTTTGTGTTTCTAGGAGAGATGGGTTTTCACCATGTTGGCCAGGCTGGTCTCGAACTCCAACAATTCTACTTCAACTATTTATTGGATACAAATATTTATGTGTGAGAAACAAGATTTTCAAGAGTGAAAGATTTAAAAACGACTTAATTGTACATCAGTAAGAGGCTGGCTAACTAAATCAGAGTACGTTCATCCTTACAGAAGAATACTATGCAGCTAGAACAAAACCAAATGGAGGAAACTCTTCCAAATGGTAACTTGGAATGATGTTCAAGACTTATTGTAAAATAAGTTTACAGTAAGGTGTAAGGTACCTTATGGCAAAATTCTCTCAGAAATGTGTGTGTGGATTTCAAGTCATCCCAGTCCTAGAACATTGTGCTCTTTAGAGATGCCATACCTGTCTTTCCCTTTGTAATATCAAAGCAGTAATATCTTCTCTGGAGGCTTGTTGGGTGAATTTAATGGAAGAAAGTTAAGGAGGTAGCAGAACCATTGCTGTTTCCCCTCCATAGCCCTGCCACCCACTAAAGAAAGTTGGATGAGATTACTTAATGATTTCCCATTAAGTTGTATTTCCAAATATCATGATTACCATTTGAATGTAGTTGGTATGGAGCTTCGTGAGTGTGTGCTTCGTTTATTATGCATCACGTTCAGCTCCTTGTTATTTGCCTCCTAGTTATCATAGTAAAACTCTACTCCTCTACTCCGAGGAGCCCCTACCATCCGTATCGTCACTTTCCGGCCCAGCACTCTTCATGCTCGTTCGTTTAAAGTATTCTACATTGGGCAAATGAATCTTGGAAGGCAAAAGCTACTGAATTTAGCGAGTTTGTGGAGGCGTTCCCACCGATCAGCAAGGTGGAGTTCCACACACCCGATGACTGCACAACTCCTATAAGGCAGCAATATGCTGCAAACCCAGACGGCCACTCTTCTCACCCCTCGTCCCTTTGCTGTTCTGGATAATGAGGTCAATAGTCACCTAGGCAACTTGCAAAACTAACTGAAATGGAGAAAGGCCTTCCGGCTGGTGACTAGCCGAGGTCCACCTGGCCCCAATAAGCTGCTGAACAAGAAGGGCTGCCAGAAATTTCCCCCTAGGGAATTTGGTGGAGACGAAGACCTGCTCATTGGACAACGGTTCCTCCCAGGATACCCCCAAGCTGAAGAAGCGGGCTCTGAGCCACCCCCTTTCACCCTCCTTTTCCCCACCCTGGCCTGGTGAAGGTGCGCGTCAGGATGTGGACTACTGAGCCCTAAAGAAACAAGTCCTTCCACTTTGACCCCACGGAGGATTGCCTGTGCGGATCTTCAACGAGTCTACCAGTGTCTAGACACGGGAGCAGTTCTGTCTGGCACAGCAGCTCCCTCAAGGAAGACAAGAGTGAGGAGAAAGGAAACTCAAGTCTGACCATTCTGTCCTGGGAGACAAGAGGAGGATCTCATCTCTCATCTTTCCAAGCAAGGCAACGAGACTTTCTCTCATCTTTCCAAGCAAGGCAAGGAGACTTTTTCTCATGAGGAAACAAAAAGAAGTTGGAAGGAACGAAACCAGCCTGGAAGGTGAATTCCTAAGGATTGCCCATTGAAACTGACAAAATGGCCCTTGTTTGACGAGAGGAATGAGCAGAGCATTGATGTGGTCAAAAAGGACTCGAGTGAGACTTTCCCAGCACGTTTCTACCAAAGCTTTGTCTAAGTTTCGCAAAACACTCTCCTAATAAGCAGATGTTTGGCTCTTCAGAAAGTCAACATGCAAAATGCCTTGAGCGTCCCATAACACTGATGCCATGATGTTGCCTTTGGTCTGCCCTCCTTTTCCTTTGACTGGACCACTGCCATCTCTTGGTAGCCATCGCTTTGATGACGCTTTGTCTTCAGGATCATATTGGCAAAGCCATGTTCCAAATTCCGGTTACAATTTGTCAAAGAGGTGCCCCAGGATCGTGATCCCTCCTGTTGAAAATTTCCACTGATAGCTCTCGTCGTCACTGCAGCTGATCTGGGCACAATGGTTTTCACAGCCACTGCAGGATTCATCTTCCACATCTTCTCATCTCTTCTTGAAACAAGCCATACCTCCGTAAAGAGTTGATTTCTTTGGGCTAGTGTCCTTAGAAGCTTTTCTTCAAACATCAATGATTTCTTCATTCTTCCACCCAAGCTTCACCGTCAGTTGGATGTTTCCTCTTGCTGCAATTTTAGCGGAATTCAAGTTGCACTGGTAGGAGGCCTTTTCAGTGGATGTCTCATCCTTCTTAGTGCCTCCAATGAGATCCAGTTCAGAAAGGTTGTAAGAAGTTAGTACATGTTTATTTTAGTGAAAACGAATTGAAATCCATGCATAGATTTCTCACCATGTACATTTTCTATGAACTTTCGGAAGACCCCCTGTACTGAATATTGCCCAAATCCTGGGAGAGAAGTGGATGCGGTCCACTTCCTGTCTTCAGTTTGCCCACAGTGGAGGAGTGCACAGAGCAGGGAAAGGCAGCCCCAGAGAGAGGCATGCCCTCCAGCATGCGGCAGACTGCTGGCCCAGTCCTGGCTCCATGGGTTGCTGTGTGGGCCCAGCAAGCTGACCAACCTCCCTGAACCTTAATTTAATCCTAGGTAGCCCAATTCCACTCGCTATTATAGGACTGCTGTGCAGGGACAGTCAATTAACTTAAGAAAAGGAACCTAGCTCCAAGGTTGGCAACCGGGAATTCCAGTTGATTCCATGGGCGGACCCCCTGAGGAATTCCCAAGCTGAAGTCTCGTGGAAGATGAGGTTCAGTGTGACTAGACTGAAGCACCAATCCAATGAAGGGGAAGTCCCACCCACTCTGCCCTGTGCCTGTATAAAGGTGAGGCGGGGCGGCCGCGCCACTCATTGAAGCCGCCAGTTGGGAGAGGAGCAGAGCCAGGCCGGTGCTCCCGAAGGCAGCAAGATGTTGCGAGCCACAGCTCCCTGCTGGTTCCCACCTGCATACCCAGAAGCTAAGAAGGTGGCCGAGGAGGCGGCCCACGAGGCAAGCCGCCATTTGGGAGAGGAGCAGAGCCAGGTCGGTGTTCCCGAAGGCAGCAAGATGTTGCGAGCCACAGCTCCCTGCTGGTTCCCACCTGCATGCCCAGAAGCCAAGAAGGTGGCCGAGGAGGCGGCCCTCGAGGCAAGCCGCCAGTTGGGAGAGGAGCAGAGCCAGGCCGGTGCTCCCGAAGGCAGCAAGATGTTGCGAGCCACAGCTCCCTGCTGGTTCCCACCTGCATACCCAGAAGCTAAGAAGGTGGCCGAGGAGGCGCCCCACGAGGCAAGCCGCCATTTGGGAGTGGAGCAGAGCCAGGTCGGTGTTCCCGAAGGCAGCAAGATGTTGCGAGCCACAGCTCCCTGCTGGTTCCCTCCTGCATACCCAGAAGCCAAGAAGGTGGCCGAGGAGGCGGCCCTCGAGGCTCCAGAATTCCCATTGCCCTCTCATCAGCCTGCCCAGAGCTTCGGGCTCTGCGTGCCCCAGATGCACAACCAGGCCTCAGCACTCGTGGACATCCGGGCGGAGCCCCAGAATAGGGGTCCGGCGGTGCCCCCAGCGTGGCCCAAGATGGCGACGGAGGCGTGGTACTTCCCCGCGCAGAGGGGGTCGGCCTGCTGCTTGCCAGCCGCCCCAAGGCTGACAGAGAGGCCCTGTGGAGTCCGCATCTCAGCCCCCAGGGAGAGGAAGAGGATCGCCCACTTTCCCAGCCCCTGCTTGGTCGCAGGTCGCACCGATGCCAAGAGAACCCGGGTGGCCGGCAGCAGCCAACGCTCCAATGGCTCCAGGGTCGGCACACAGCCACGGAAGACTGGTCGCAACAGACGGGGGAGGGCATGCAAGACCTCCACCACACTCAGCTCTAAGCGAATCGTCCGTCGTCCATCCTTACCGACTTGGAAGAAACCCATTATCCTCCGAAGGTCTCGCTGCCAAGTCCCCACCGTCATCCGCCGAGGCTATCTCCAACTGTTCACCAAAGAGTGTCTCAAGTTCTGCGCCTCCCAGCAGGAGGCCGAGGAGAAGGCGCTGAACGAGGAGAAGGTGGCCTACGACTGCAGCCCCAACAAGAACATGTACCTGAATGTGGTCCTGAACACCCTCAAGAGACTGAAGGGCCTGACCCCCAGCTCCATGCCGGGCCTCAGCAGGGCCGCCCTGTACAGCCGCCTCCAGGAGTTCCTGCTCACCCAGGACCAGCTCAAGGAGAACGGCTACCCCTTCCCGCACCCCGAGCGGCCCGGAGGCGCCGTCCTCTTCACTGGCCAGGGGAAGGGGCCCGGCGACTCCTCCTGCAGGGTCTGCTGCCGTTGTGGCACCGACTACCTGGTGTCCTCCTCGGGCCGCTGTCTACGCGACCAGTTGTGTTATTATCACTGGGGGCGGGTCCGCTCCAGCCAAGTGGCTGGAGGCCGGGTTAGCCAGTACACCTGCTGTGCAGCTGCTCCTGGCTCAGTGGGCTGCCAGGTGGCGAAGCAGCACGTGCGGGACGGCCGCAAGGAGAGCCTCCATGGCTTCGTGAAGACCTTCAAGAAAGAGTTTTCCACAGACGCTTATCCAGGAATCTACGCCTTGGACTGTGAGATGTGCTACACCACGCATGGCCTGGAGCTGACCCGCGTCACCGTGGTGGACGCCGACATGCAAGTGGTGTACGACACCTTCGTCAAGCCCGACAACGAGATCGTGGACTACAACACCAGGTTTTCCGGAGTGACCGAGGCCGACGTCGCCAAGACGAGCGTCACGTTGCCCGAAGTCCAAGCCATCCTGCTGAGCTTTTTCAGCGCCCAAACCATCCTCATCGGGCACAGCCTGGAGAGCGATCTGCTGGCCCTCAAGCTGATCCACAGCACCGTGGTGGACACGGCCGTGCTCTTCCCGCACTACCTGGGTTTCCCCTACAAGCGTTCCCTCAGGAATCTCGCGGCCGACTACCTGGGACAGATCATCCAGGACAGCCAGGACGGCCACAACTCCAGCGAGGACGCAAACGCCTGCCTGCAGCTGGCGATGTGGAAGGTTCGACAGCGCGCCCAGATCCAGCCACGCCACCGGTCCGCCTCTCCCGCCGCCCTGGCCTGTCCTGAGCCCCAGGCCTCTTCCCAAACTGCCATCGATCCCGAGAGCTAGCCCTGTCCACCTCGCCGCAAAGCGAAAGAAACTGGAGCAGCCGGCGGCAGGAGAGGGCCAAAAGCCAAGACTAACCCCGACCCCGGACTCCCAGTCTCCCGGAGTCCCTGCCGCGGGCCGTCGTCCCTGTGCCCATCCCTCTGCCCCTCCCAGACCTCTGTCCTTCCACCAGTGGGCTCCCCGGGGCCCCAGCCGCAACTCCCAGTCCCCGGAGACCCTGCCGCTGCCCCTGGCGCCTGTGCCCATCCCTCTGCCCCTCCCAGACCTCTGGCCTTCCACCACTAGCCTCCCCCAGCCCACCTGGACTTCCCCGGCCTCTGACAACAAGGCCAGCCCCCAGGCCCACCAGCCTCCTGATCGTCTTCGTTCTTGGGCCTCTTCCCCTTCTGTGGGGCTGTCTGAACCTCCCCTCCCCCACCCGATTTTTCCCCCGCCCCCGGGGCAGGCGCAGAATAAATGTCTGTATGAAGTTAAAAATTAAAAATAAAAAAAAAGCTAAAAACAACTCAAAGTCCTTTGCTTTTGAATGTGCGCTTACCTGGTTTTCTCTAGAGGCACCACTGTGAGGTGGCTCAAGCCCTTAGGCTCTGGAGTTAGACATCTGGGTTCCCATTCCAATTCCACCACTGACTAGCTTTGTCATATTGGACGCATAACTTTTTTGCGCTTCTACTTCTTGATCTTTCAAGTGTCATCAGAAGATAATTAGACACCCACACAATAGCAATGGGAGATTTTAACACCCCACCGTCAACATGAAACAGATCAACGAGACAGAAAGTTGAAAAGGATATCCAGGAACTGAACTTAGCTCTGCACCAAGCAGACCGAATAGACATCTACATTAACTCTCCACCCCAAATCAACAGAATATACATTCTTCTCAGCACCACATCACACTTATTCCAAAACTGACCACATAGTTGGAAGGAAAGCACTCCTCCGCAAATGCAAAAGAACAGAAATTACAACCAACTGTCTCTCAGACCCCAGGGCAGTCAAACTGGACCTCAGGATGAAGAAACTCACTCAAAACCGCTCAACTACACGGAAACGGAGCAATCTGCTCCTGAGTGACTACTGGGTACATAGCGAAATGAAGACAGAATAAAGATGTTCTTTGAAACCAATGAGAACAAAGACACAACATACCAGAATCTCTGGGATACATTGAAAGCAGTGTGTAGAGGGAAACGTAGCATTAAATGCCCACAAGAGAAAGCAGGAAAGATCTAAAATGGACACCCTCACGTCCCAATTCAAAGAACCAGGGAAGCAAGAGCAAACACAATGCCTGAATCAGTCAGTCAACTTCCAACAGGGCTCCAAGAGAGAATGAACCACCATGCCTCTTTAAATCCACGTTTCTATTTGGAATCTTCAATGAGAGATGAGACACTAAGCACCTAGTTTTGGTGGAATGGCTGATTTTGTCAATGTTTTCGGTGTGTGAGTGTGTGTGTGTGTGTGTATGTATAGATAACTAAATTAAACTGATAATCTGGATGCTTACATTTCCATTCATTTAATTTGTGTATGTGAGCCCACGCACACGCATATACACACACACTAACACTTCCAGAACACTGACTTAGTGAAGAACTGGATTTCCAGTGTGTCAGACAAATTTCAGAAAGCGCTGAAGAAGGGCATTTCTGATGGATTTCACCGTTCCTGGAATTTTATTTTCCTTTATAACTTAGAGTTCTTCTCTGGAGATTTAATAGATAAAAGTCTTTTGCAGTGTACGTTATTTCATTTTATTTTTATAATTTATTTAAATTGTCATTTTAAATTGACAAATAAAAATGATATATATTTATGGTGTACAACATGATGTTTCATATATGTATACATTGTGGAATGACACAAAAATCAAGCTAATTAACACATTCGTTTCCTCACATACTGATTTTATGGTGATGAGAACATGTTTCAAATCTACTCTGATAGCACATTTCAAGTATACAGTACATAGTTACCCACTGTGGTTGCCGTGCTGTTCAACATATCTCTAGAACTATTCGTATCTGAAATTTTGTATCATTAGACTAACATCTCCCAATCCCTCCCCGGCCCCTGCCTCGGGTAAGCAGCGTTCTGCTCTCTACGACTCTGAGTTCCACTTTTTTACATTGCACATAGAAGTGAGATCGTGCAGTATTTGTATTTCTGTGTTTGCTTTTTAAAACTTTATGATGTATTGATGTATTTTTTCAGACAGTGTCGGAGTCTGTCACCAAGGCTGGAGTACAGTGACACAAACACGGCTCACCACGGCCTCCACCTCCCGGGGTCAAGAGATCCTCCCACTTCAGCCTCCTGAGTAGCTAGGACTACAGGCGTCCAACACCACACCTGGCTAATTTTTGTATTTTTTGTAGAGATGGTTGATCTCCAACTCCAGGACTCAACTCTTCCTCCTCCCTTCTCCTCCCAAAGTCCTGGGATTACAGGCCTGAGCCACTGTGTCTGGCCTTTGCTTTATTTCACACAGTAGAACATCCTCTAGGCTCATTCATGTTGCTAATGATAAGATTTCTTTCTTTTTCAAGGCTGAATAGGATTCTATTGGATATATGTACCTATATAGATAGAGAGATAGATAGATATACATTTATTATTATTGTTTTGGGGGGGATATGGTTTCGCTCGTGTTCCCCAGGCTGGAGTGCAGTGGCATGATTTCGGCTCACTACAACCTCTGCCTCCCAGGCTGAAGTGATTCTCCTGCCTCAGCTGAGATTAAAGGCATGTCCCATCATGTGCGGCCAATTTTGTGTTTCTAGGAGAGATGGGTTTTCACCATGTTGGCCAGGCTGGTCTCGAACTCCAACAATTCTACTTCAACTATTTATTGGATACAAATATTTATGTGTGAGAAACAAGATTTTCAAGAGTGAAAGATTTAAAAACGACTTAATTGTACATCAGTAAGAGGCTGGCTAACTAAATCAGAGTACGTTCATCCTTACAGAAGAATACTATGCAGCTAGAACAAAACCAAATGGAGGAAACTCTTCCAAATGGTAACTTGGAATGATGTTCAAGACTTATTGTAAAATAAGTTTACAGTAAGGTGTAAGGTACCTTATGGCAAAATTCTCTCAGAAATGTGTGTGTGTGGATTTCAAGTCATCCCAGTCCTAGAACATTGTGCTCTTTAGAGATGCCATACCTGTCTTTCCCTTTGTAATATCAAAGCAGTAATATCTTCTCTGGAGGCTTGTTGGGTGAATTGAATGGAAGAAAGTTAAGGAGGTACCAGAACCATTGCTGTTTCCCCTCCGTAGCCCTGCCACCCACTAAAGAAAGTTGGATGAGATTACTTAATGATTTCCCATTAAGTTGTATTTCCAAATATCATGATTACCATTTGAATGTAGTTGGTATGGAGCTTCGTGAGTGTGTGCTTCGTTTATTATGCATCACGTTCAGCTCCTTGTTATTTGCCTCCTAGTTATCATAGTAAAACTCTACTCCTCTACTCCGAGGAGCCCCTACCATCCGTATCGTCACTTTCCGGCCCAGCACTCTTCATGCTCGTTCGTTTAAAGCATTCTACATTGGGCAAATGAATCTTGGAAGGCAAAAGCTACTGAATTTAGCGAGTTTGGGGAGGCGTTCCCACCGATCAGCCAGGTGGAGTTCCACACACCCGATGACTGCACAACTCCTATAAGGCAGCAATATGCTGCAAACCCAGACGGCCACTCTTCTCACCCCTCGTCCCTTTGCTGTTCTGGATAATGAGGTCAATAGTCACCTAGGCAACTTGCAAAACTAACTGAAATGGAGAAAGGCCTTCCGGCTGGTGACTAGCCGAGGTCCACCTGGCCCCAATAAGCTGCTGAACAAGAAGGGCTGCCAGAAATTTCCCCCTAGGGAATTTGGTGGAGACGAAGACCTGCTCACTGGACAACGGTTCCTCCCAGGATACCCCCAAGCTGAAGAAGCGGGCTCTGAGCCACCCCCTTTCACCCTCCTTTTCCCCACCCTGGCCTGCTGAAGGTGCGCGTCAGGATGCGGACTACTGAGCCCTAAAGAAATAAGTCCTTCCACTTTGACCCCACGGAGGATTGCCTGCGCGGATCTTCAACGAGTCTACCAGTGTCTAGACACGGGAGCAGTTCTGTCTGGCACAGCAGCTCCCTCAAGGAAGACAAGAGTGAGGAGAAAGGAAACTCAAGTCTGACCATTCTGTCCTGGGAGACAAGAGGAGGATCTCATCTCTCATCTTTCCAAGCAAGGCAACGAGACTTTCTCTCATCTTTCCAAGCAAGGCAAGGAGACTTTTTCTCATGAGGAAACAAAAAGAAGTTGGAAGGAACGAAACCAGCCTGGAAGGTGAATTCCTAAGGATTGCCCATTGAAACTGACAAAATGGCCCTTGTTTGACGAGAGGAATGAGCAGAGCATTGATGTGGTCAAAAAGGACTCGAGTGAGACTTTCCCAGCACGTTTCTACCAAAGCTTTGTCTAAGTTTCGCAAAACACTCTCCTAATAAGCAGATGTTTGGCTCTTCAGAAAGTCAACATGCAAAATGCCTTGAGCGTCCCATAACACTGATGCCATGATGTTGCCTTTGGTCTGCCCTCCTTTTCCTTTGACTGGACCACTGCCATCTCTTGGTAGCCATCGCTTTGATGACGCTTTGTCTTCAGGATCATATTGGCAAAGCCATGTTCCAAATTCCGGTTACAATTTGTCAAACAGGTGCCCCAGGATCGTGATCCCTCCTGTTGAAAATTTCCACTGATAGCTCTCGTCGTCACTGCAGCTGATCTGGGCACAATGGTTTTCACAGCCACTGCAGGATTCATCTTCCACATCTTCTCATCTCTTCTTGAAACAAGCCATACCTCCGTAAAGAGTTGATTTCTTTGGGCTAGTGTCCTTAGAAGCTTTTCTTCAAACATCAATGATTTCTTCATTCTTCCACCCAAGCTTCACCGTCAATTGGATGTTTGCTCTTGCTGCAATTTTAGCGGAATTCAAGTTGCACTGATAGGAGGCCTTTTCAGTGGATGTCCCATCCTTCTTAGTGCCTCCAATGAGATCCAGTTCAGAAAGGTTGTAAGAAGTTAGTACATGTTTATTTTAGTGAAAACGAATTGAAATCCATGCATAGATTTCTCACCATGTACATTTTCTATGAACTTTCGGAAGACCCCCTGTACTGAATATTGCCCAAATCCTGGGAGAGAAGTGGATGCGGTCCACTTCCTGTCTTCAGTTTGCCCACAGTGGAGGAGTGCACAGAGCAGGGAAAGGCAGCCCCAGAGAGAGGCATGCCCTCCAGCATGTGGCAGACTGCTGGCCCAGTCCTGGCTCCATGGGTTGCTGTGTGGGCCCAGCAAGCTGACCAACCTCCCTGAACCTTAATTTAATCCTAGGTAGCCCAATTCCACTCGCTATTATAGGACTGCTGTGCAGGGACAGTCAATTAACTTAAGAAAAGGAACCTAGCTCCAAGGTTGGCAACCGGGAATTCCAGTTGATTCCATGGGCGGACCCCCTGAGGAATTCCCAAGCTGAAGTCTCGTGGAAGATGAGGTTCAGTGTGACTAGACTGAAGCACCAATCCAATGAAGGGGAAGTCCCACCCACTCTGCCCTGTGCCTGTATAAAGGTGAGGCGGGGCGGCCGCGCCACTCATTGAAGCCGCCAGTTGGGAGAGGAGCAGAGCCAGGCCGGTGCTCCCGAAGGCAGCAAGATGTTGCGAGCCACAGCTCCCTGCTGGTTCCCACCTGCATACCCAGAAGCTAAGAAGGTGGCCGAGGAGGCGGCCCACGAGGCAAGCCGCCATTTGGGAGAGGAGCAGAGCCAGGTCGGTGTTCCCGAAGGCAGCAAGATGTTGCGAGCCACAGCTCCCTGCTGGTTCCCACCTGCATGCCCAGAAGCCAAGAAGGTGGCCGAGGAGGCGGCCCTCGAGGCAAGCCGCCAGTTGGGAGAGGAGCAGAGCCAGGCCGGTGCTCCCGAAGGCAGCAAGATGTTGCGAGCCACAGCTCCCTGCTGGTTCCCACCTGCATACCCAGAAGCTAAGAAGGTGGCCGAGGAGGCGCCCCACGAGGCAAGCCGCCATTTGGGAGTGGAGCAGAGCCAGGTCGGTGTTCCCGAAGGCAGCAAGATGTTGCGAGCCACAGCTCCCTGCTGGTTCCCTCCTGCATACCCAGAAGCCAAGAAGGTGGCCGAGGAGGCGGCCCTCGAGGCTCCAGAATTCCCACTGCCCTCTCATCAGCCTGCCCAGAGCTTCGGGCTCTGCGTGCCCCAGATGCACAACCAGGCCTCAGCACTCGTGGACATCCGGGCGGAGCCCCAGAATAGGGGTCCGGCGGTGCCCCCAGCGTGGCCCAAGATGGCGACGGAGGCGTGGTACTTCCCCGCGCAGAGGGGGTCGGCCTGCTGCTTGCCAGCCGCCCCAAGGCTGACAGAGAGGCCCTGTGGAGTCCGCATCTCAGCCCCCAGGGAGAGGAAGAGGATCGCCCACTTTCCCAGCCCCTGCTTGGTCGCAGGTCGCACCGATGCCAAGAGAACCCGGGTGGCCGGCAGCAGCCAACGCTCCAATGGCTCCAGGGTCGGCACACAGCCACGGAAGACTGGTCGCAACAGACGGGGGAGGGCATGCAAGACCTCCACCACACTCAGCTCTAAGCGAATCGTCCGTCGTCCATCCTTACCGACTTGGAAGAAACCCATTATCCTCCGAAGGTCTCGCTGCCAAGTCCCCACCGTCATCCGCCGAGGCTATCTCCAACTGTTCACCAAAGAGTGTCTCAAGTTCTGCGCCTCCCAGCAGGAGGCCGAGGAGAAGGCGCTGAACGAGGAGAAGGTGGCCTACGACTGCAGCCCCAACAAGAACATGTACCTGAATGTGGTCCTGAACACCCTCAAGAGACTGAAGGGCCTGACCCCCAGCTCCATGCCGGGCCTCAGCAGGGCCGCCCTGTACAGCCGCCTCCAGGAGTTCCTGCTCACCCAGGACCAGCTCAAGGAGAACGGCTACCCCTTCCCGCACCCCGAGCGGCCCGGAGGCGCCGTCCTCTTCACTGGCCAGGGGAAGGGGCCCGGCGACTCCTCCTGCAGGGTCTGCTGCCGTTGTGGCACCGACTACCTGGTGTCCTCCTCGGGCCGCTGTCTACGCGACCAGTTGTGTTATTATCACTGGGGGCGGGTCCGCTCCAGCCAAGTGGCTGGAGGCCGGGTTAGCCAGTACACCTGCTGTGCAGCTGCTCCTGGCTCAGTGGGCTGCCAGGTGGCGAAGCAGCACGTGCGGGACGGCCGCAAGGAGAGCCTCCATGGCTTCGTGAAGACCTTCAAGAAAGAGTTTTCCACAGACGCTTATCCAGGAATCTACGCGTTGGACTGTGAGATGTGCTACACCACGCATGGCCTGGAGCT
The DNA here is from genome assembly GCF_028885625.2 of Pongo pygmaeus. Taxonomy (NCBI): domain Eukaryota; kingdom Metazoa; phylum Chordata; class Mammalia; order Primates; family Hominidae; genus Pongo; species Pongo pygmaeus. The sequence continues at coordinate 56,438,746 of NC_072380.2, forward strand.
GACCCGCGTCACCGTGGTGGACGCCGACATGCAAGTGGTGTACGACACCTTCGTCAAGCCCGACAACGAGATCGTGGACTACAACACCAGGTTTTCCGGAGTGACCGAGGCCGACGTCGCCAAGACGAGCGTCACGTTGCCCGAAGTCCAAGCCATCCTGCTGAGCTTTTTCAGCGCCCAAACCATCCTCATCGGGCACAGCCTGGAGAGCGATCTGCTGGCCCTCAAGCTGATCCACAGCACCGTGGTGGACACGGCCGTGCTCTTCCCGCACTACCTGGGTTTCCCCTACAAGCGTTCCCTCAGGAATCTCGCGGCCGACTACCTGGGACAGATCATCCAGGACAGCCAGGACGGCCACAACTCCAGCGAGGACGCAAACGCCTGCCTGCAGCTGGCGATGTGGAAGGTTCGACAGCGCGCCCAGATCCAGCCACGCCACCGGTCCGCCTCTCCCGCCGCCCTGGCCTGTCCTGAGCCCCAGGCCTCTTCCCAAACTGCCATCGATCCCGAGAGCTAGCCCTGTCCACCTCGCCGCAAAGCGAAAGAAACTGGAGCAGCCGGCGGCAGGAGAGGGCCAAAAGCCAAGACTAACCCCGACCCCGGACTCCCAGTCTCCCGGAGTCCCTGCCGCGGGCCGTCGTCCCTGTGCCCATCCCTCTGCCCCTCCCAGACCTCTGTCCTTCCACCAGTGGGCTCCCCGGGGCCCCAGCCGCCACTCCCAGTCCCCGGAGACCCTGCCGCTGCCCCTGGCGCCTGTGCCCATCCCTCTGCCCCTCCCAGACCTCTGGCCTTCCACCACTAGCCTCCCCCAGCCCACCTGGACTTCCCCGGCCTCTGACAACAAGGCCAGCCCCCAGGCCCACCAGCCTCCTGATCGTCTTCGTTCTTGGGCCTCTTCCCCTTCTGTGGGGCTGTCTGAACCTCCCCTCCCCCACCCGATTTTTCCCCCGCCCCCGGGGCAGGCGCAGAATAAATGTCTGTATGAAGTTAAAAATTAAAAATAAAAAAAAAGCTAAAAACAACTCAAAGTCCTTTGCTTTTGAATGTGCGCTTACCTGGTTTTCTCTAGAGGCACCACTGTGAGGTGGCTCAAGCCCTTAGGCTCTGGAGTTAGACATCTGGGTTCCCATTCCAATTCCACCACTGACTAGCTTTGTCATATTGGACGCATAACTTTTTTGCGCTTCTACTTCTTGATCTTTCAAGTGTCATCAGAAGATAATTAGACACCCACACAATAGCAATGGGAGATTTTAACACCCCACCGTCAACATGAAACAGATCAACGAGACAGAAAGTTGAAAAGGATATCCAGGAACTGAACTTAGCTCTGCACCAAGCAGACCGAATAGACATCTACATTAACTCTCCACCCCAAATCAACAGAATATACATTCTTCTCAGCACCACATCACACTTATTCCAAAACTGACCACATAGTTGGAAGGAAAGCACTCCTCCGCAAATGCAAAAGAACAGAAATTACAACCAACTGTCTCTCAGACCCCAGGGCAGTCAAACTGGACCTCAGGATGAAGAAACTCACTCAAAACCGCTCAACTACACGGAAACGGAGCAATCTGCTCCTGAGTGACTACTGGGTACATAGCGAAATGAAGACAGAATAAAGATGTTCTTTGAAACCAATGAGAACAAAGACACAACATACCAGAATCTCTGGGATACATTGAAAGCAGTGTGTAGAGGGAAACGTAGCATTAAATGCCCACAAGAGAAAGCAGGAAAGATCTAAAATGGACACCCTCACGTCCCAATTCAAAGAACCAGGGAAGCAAGAGCAAACACCATGCCTGAATCAGTCAGTCAACTTCCAACAGGGCTCCAAGAGAGAATGAACCACCATGCCTCTTTAAATCCACGTTTCTATTTGGAATCTTCAATGAGAGATGAGACACTAAGCACCTAGTTTTGGTGGAATGGCTGATTTTGTCAATGTTTTCGGTGTGTGAGTGTGTGTGTGTGTGTGTATGTATAGATAACTAAATTAAACTGATAATCTGGATGCTTACATTTCCATTCATTTAATTTGTGTATGTGAGCCCACGCACACGCATATACACACACACTAACACTTCCAGAACACTGACTTAGTGAAGAACTGGATTTCCAGTGTGTCAGACAAATTTCAGAAAGCGCTGAAGAAGGGCATTTCTGATGGATTTCACCGTTCCTGGAATTTTATTTTCCTTTATAACTTAGAGTTCTTCTCTGGAGATTTAATAGATAAAAGTCTTTTGCAGTGTACGTTATTTCATTTTATTTTTATAATTTATTTAAATTGTCATTTTAAATTGACAAATAAAAATGATATATATTTATGGTGTACAACATGATGTTTCATATATGTATACATTGTGGAATGACACAAAAATCAAGCTAATTAACACATTCGTTTCCTCACATACTGATTTTATGGTGATGAGAACATGTTTCAAATCTACTCTGATAGCACATTTCAAGTATACAGTACATAGTTACCCACTGTGGTTGCCGTGCTGTTCAACATATCTCTAGAACTATTCGTATCTGAAATTTTGTATCATTAGACTAACATCTCCCAATCCCTCCCCGGCCCCTGCCTCGGGTAAGCAGCGTTCTGCTCTCTACGACTCTGAGTTCCACTTTTTTACATTGCACATAGAAGTGAGATCGTGCAGTATTTGTATTTCTGTGTTTGCTTTTTAAAACTTTATGATGTATTGATGTATTTTTTCAGACAGTGTCGGAGTCTGTCACCAAGGCTGGAGTACAGTGACACAAACACGGCTCACCACGGCCTCCACCTCCCGGGGTCAAGAGATCCTCCCACTTCAGCCTCCTGAGTAGCTAGGACTACAGGCGTCCAACACCACACCTGGCTAATTTTTGTATTTTTTGTAGAGATGGTTGATCTCCAACTCCAGGACTCAACTCTTCCTCCTCCCTTCTCCTCCCAAAGTCCTGGGATTACAGGCCTGAGCCACTGTGTCTGGCCTTTGCTTTATTTCACACAGTAGAACATCCTCTAGGCTCATTCATGTTGCTAATGATAAGATTTCTTTCTTTTTCAAGGCTGAATAGGATTCTATTGGATATATGTACCTATATAGATAGAGAGATAGATAGATATACATTTATTATTATTGTTTTGGGGGGGATATGGTTTCGCTCGTGTTCCCCAGGCTGGAGTGCAGTGGCATGATTTCGGCTCACTACAACCTCTGCCTCCCAGGCTGAAGTGATTCTCCTGCCTCAGCTGAGATTAAAGGCATGTCCCATCATGTGCGGCCAATTTTGTGTTTCTAGGAGAGATGGGTTTTCACCATGTTGGCCAGGCTGGTCTCGAACTCCAACAATTCTACTTCAACTATTTATTGGATACAAATATTTATGTGTGAGAAACAAGATTTTCAAGAGTGAAAGATTTAAAAACGACTTAATTGTACATCAGTAAGAGGCTGGCTAACTAAATCAGAGTACGTTCATCCTTACAGAAGAATACTATGCAGCTAGAACAAAACCAAATGGAGGAAACTCTTCCAAATGGTAACTTGGAATGATGTTCAAGACTTATTGTAAAATAAGTTTACAGTAAGGTGTAAGGTACCTTATGGCAAAATTCTCTCAGAAATGTGTGTGTGTGGATTTCAAGTCATCCCAGTCCTAGAACATTGTGCTCTTTAGAGATGCCATACCTGTCTTTCCCTTTGTAATATCAAAGCAGTAATATCTTCTCTGGAGGCTTGTTGGGTGAATTGAATGGAAGAAAGTTAAGGAGGTACCAGAACCATTGCTGTTTCCCCTCCGTAGCCCTGCCACCCACTAAAGAAAGTTGGATGAGATTACTTAATGATTTCCCATTAAGTTGTATTTCCAAATATCATGATTACCATTTGAATGTAGTTGGTATGGAGCTTCGTGAGTGTGTGCTTCGTTTATTATGCATCACGTTCAGCTCCTTGTTATTTGCCTCCTAGTTATCATAGTAAAACTCTACTCCTCTACTCCGAGGAGCCCCTACCATCCGTATCGTCACTTTCCGGCCCAGCACTCTTCATGCTCGTTCGTTTAAAGCATTCTACATTGGGCAAATGAATCTTGGAAGGCAAAAGCTACTGAATTTAGCGAGTTTGGGGAGGCGTTCCCACCGATCAGCCAGGTGGAGTTCCACACACCCGATGACTGCACAACTCCTATAAGGCAGCAATATGCTGCAAACCCAGACGGCCACTCTTCTCACCCCTCGTCCCTTTGCTGTTCTGGATAATGAGGTCAATAGTCACCTAGGCAACTTGCAAAACTAACTGAAATGGAGAAAGGCCTTCCGGCTGGTGACTAGCCGAGGTCCACCTGGCCCCAATAAGCTGCTGAACAAGAAGGGCTGCCAGAAATTTCCCCCTAGGGAATTTGGTGGAGACGAAGACCTGCTCACTGGACAACGGTTCCTCCCAGGATACCCCCAAGCTGAAGAAGCGGGCTCTGAGCCACCCCCTTTCACCCTCCTTTTCCCCACCCTGGCCTGCTGAAGGTGCGCGTCAGGATGCGGACTACTGAGCCCTAAAGAAATAAGTCCTTCCACTTTGACCCCACGGAGGATTGCCTGCGCGGATCTTCAACGAGTCTACCAGTGTCTAGACACGGGAGCAGTTCTGTCTGGCACAGCAGCTCCCTCAAGGAAGACAAGAGTGAGGAGAAAGGAAACTCAAGTCTGACCATTCTGTCCTGGGAGACAAGAGGAGGATCTCATCTCTCATCTTTCCAAGCAAGGCAACGAGACTTTCTCTCATCTTTCCAAGCAAGGCAAGGAGACTTTTTCTCATGAGGAAACAAAAAGAAGTTGGAAGGAACGAAACCAGCCTGGAAGGTGAATTCCTAAGGATTGCCCATTGAAACTGACAAAATGGCCCTTGTTTGACGAGAGGAATGAGCAGAGCATTGATGTGGTCAAAAAGGACTCGAGTGAGACTTTCCCAGCACGTTTCTACCAAAGCTTTGTCTAAGTTTCGCAAAACACTCTCCTAATAAGCAGATGTTTGGCTCTTCAGAAAGTCAACATGCAAAATGCCTTGAGCGTCCCATAACACTGATGCCATGATGTTGCCTTTGGTCTGCCCTCCTTTTCCTTTGACTGGACCACTGCCATCTCTTGGTAGCCATCGCTTTGATGACGCTTTGTCTTCAGGATCATATTGGCAAAGCCATGTTCCAAATTCCGGTTACAATTTGTCAAACAGGTGCCCCAGGATCGTGATCCCTCCTGTTGAAAATTTCCACTGATAGCTCTCGTCGTCACTGCAGCTGATCTGGGCACAATGGTTTTCACAGCCACTGCAGGATTCATCTTCCACATCTTCTCATCTCTTCTTGAAACAAGCCATACCTCCGTAAAGAGTTGATTTCTTTGGGCTAGTGTCCTTAGAAGCTTTTCTTCAAACATCAATGATTTCTTCATTCTTCCACCCAAGCTTCACCGTCAATTGGATGTTTGCTCTTGCTGCAATTTTAGCGGAATTCAAGTTGCACTGATAGGAGGCCTTTTCAGTGGATGTCCCATCCTTCTTAGTGCCTCCAATGAGATCCAGTTCAGAAAGGTTGTAAGAAGTTAGTACATGTTTATTTTAGTGAAAACGAATTGAAATCCATGCATAGATTTCTCACCATGTACATTTTCTATGAACTTTCGGAAGACCCCCTGTACTGAATATTGCCCAAATCCTGGGAGAGAAGTGGATGCGGTCCACTTCCTGTCTTCAGTTTGCCCACAGTGGAGGAGTGCACAGAGCAGGGAAAGGCAGCCCCAGAGAGAGGCATGCCCTCCAGCATGTGGCAGACTGCTGGCCCAGTCCTGGCTCCATGGGTTGCTGTGTGGGCCCAGCAAGCTGACCAACCTCCCTGAACCTTAATTTAATCCTAGGTAGCCCAATTCCACTCGCTATTATAGGACTGCTGTGCAGGGACAGTCAATTAACTTAAGAAAAGGAACCTAGCTCCAAGGTTGGCAACCGGGAATTCCAGTTGATTCCATGGGCGGACCCCCTGAGGAATTCCCAAGCTGAAGTCTCGTGGAAGATGAGGTTCAGTGTGACTAGACTGAAGCACCAATCCAATGAAGGGGAAGTCCCACCCACTCTGCCCTGTGCCTGTATAAAGGTGAGGCGGGGCGGCCGCGCCACTCATTGAAGCCGCCAGTTGGGAGAGGAGCAGAGCCAGGCCGGTGCTCCCGAAGGCAGCAAGATGTTGCGAGCCACAGCTCCCTGCTGGTTCCCACCTGCATACCCAGAAGCTAAGAAGGTGGCCGAGGAGGCGGCCCACGAGGCAAGCCGCCATTTGGGAGAGGAGCAGAGCCAGGTCGGTGTTCCCGAAGGCAGCAAGATGTTGCGAGCCACAGCTCCCTGCTGGTTCCCACCTGCATGCCCAGAAGCCAAGAAGGTGGCCGAGGAGGCGGCCCTCGAGGCAAGCCGCCAGTTGGGAGAGGAGCAGAGCCAGGCCGGTGCTCCCGAAGGCAGCAAGATGTTGCGAGCCACAGCTCCCTGCTGGTTCCCACCTGCATACCCAGAAGCTAAGAAGGTGGCCGAGGAGGCGCCCCACGAGGCAAGCCGCCATTTGGGAGTGGAGCAGAGCCAGGTCGGTGTTCCCGAAGGCAGCAAGATGTTGCGAGCCACAGCTCCCTGCTGGTTCCCTCCTGCATACCCAGAAGCCAAGAAGGTGGCCGAGGAGGCGGCCCTCGAGGCTCCAGAATTCCCACTGCCCTCTCATCAGCCTGCCCAGAGCTTCGGGCTCTGCGTGCCCCAGATGCACAACCAGGCCTCAGCACTCGTGGACATCCGGGCGGAGCCCCAGAATAGGGGTCCGGCGGTGCCCCCAGCGTGGCCCAAGATGGCGACGGAGGCGTGGTACTTCCCCGCGCAGAGGGGGTCGGCCTGCTGCTTGCCAGCCGCCCCAAGGCTGACAGAGAGGCCCTGTGGAGTCCGCATCTCAGCCCCCAGGGAGAGGAAGAGGATCGCCCACTTTCCCAGCCCCTGCTTGGTCGCAGGTCGCACCGATGCCAAGAGAACCCGGGTGGCCGGCAGCAGCCAACGCTCCAATGGCTCCAGGGTCGGCACACAGCCACGGAAGACTGGTCGCAACAGACGGGGGAGGGCATGCAAGACCTCCACCACACTCAGCTCTAAGCGAATCGTCCGTCGTCCATCCTTACCGACTTGGAAGAAACCCATTATCCTCCGAAGGTCTCGCTGCCAAGTCCCCACCGTCATCCGCCGAGGCTATCTCCAACTGTTCACCAAAGAGTGTCTCAAGTTCTGCGCCTCCCAGCAGGAGGCCGAGGAGAAGGCGCTGAACGAGGAGAAGGTGGCCTACGACTGCAGCCCCAACAAGAACATGTACCTGAATGTGGTCCTGAACACCCTCAAGAGACTGAAGGGCCTGACCCCCAGCCCCATGCCGGGCCTCAGCAGGGCCGCCCTGTACAGCCGCCTCCAGGAGTTCCTGCTCACCCAGGACCAGCTCAAGGAGAACGGCTACCCCTTCCCGCACCCCGAGCGGCCCGGAGGCGCCGTCCTCTTCACTGGCCAGGGGAAGGGGCCCGGCGACTCCTCCTGCAGGGTCTGCTGCCGTTGTGGCACCGACTACCTGGTGTCCTCCTCGGGCCGCTGTCTACGCGACCAGTTGTGTTATTATCACTGGGGGCGGGTCCGCTCCAGCCAAGTGGCTGGAGGCCGGGTTAGCCAGTACACCTGCTGTGCAGCTGCTCCTGGCTCAGTGGGCTGCCAGGTGGCAAAGCAGCACGTGCGGGACGGCCGCAAGGAGAGCCTCCATGGCTTCGTGAAGACCTTCAAGAAAGAGTTTTCCACAGACGCTTATCCAGGAATCTACGCCTTGGACTGTGAGATGTGCTACACCACGCATGGCCTGGAGCTGACCCGCGTCACCGTGGTGGACGCCGACATGCAAGTGGTGTACGACACCTTCGTCAAGCCCGACAACGAGATCGTGGACTACAACACCAGGTTTTCCGGAGTGACCGAGGCCGACGTCGCCAAGACGAGCGTCACGTTGCCCGAAGTCCAAGCCATCCTGCTGAGCTTTTTCAGCGCCCAAACCATCCTCATCGGGCACAGCCTGGAGAGCGATCTGCTGGCCCTCAAGCTGATCCACAGCACCGTGGTGGACACGGCCGTGCTCTTCCCGCACTACCTGGGTTTCCCCTACAAGCGTTCCCTCAGGAATCTCGCGGCCGACTACCTGGGACAGATCATCCAGGACAGCCAGGACGGCCACAACTCCAGCGAGGACGCAAACGCCTGCCTGCAGCTGGCGATGTGGAAGGTTCGACAGCACGCCCAGATCCAGCCACGCCACCGGTCCGCCTCTCCCGCCGCCCTGGCCTGTCCTGAGCCCCAGGCCTCTTCCCAAACTGACATCGATCCCGAGAGCTAGCCCTGTCCACCTCGCCGCAAAGCGAAAGAAACTGGAGCAGCCGGCGGCAGGAGAGGGCCAAAAGCCAAGACTAACCCCGACCCCGGACTCCCAGTCCCCCGGAGTCCCTGCCGCGGGCCGTCGTCCCTGTCCCCATCCCTCTGCCCCTCCCAGACCTCTGTCCTTCCACCAGTGGGCTCCCCGAGGCCCCAGCCGCCACTCCCAGTCCCCGGAGACCCTGCCGCCGCCCCTGGCGCCTGTGCCCATCCCTCTGCCCCTCCCAGACCTCTGGCCTTCCACCACTAGCCTCCCCCAGCCCACCTGGACTTCCCCGGCCTCTGACAACAAGGCCAGCCCCCAGGCCCACCAGCCTCCTGATCGTCTTCGTTCTTGGGCCTCTTCCCCTTCTGTGGGGCTGTCTGAACCTCCCCTCCCCCACCCGATTTTTCCCCCGCCCCCGGGGCAGGCGCAGAATAAATGTCTGTATGAAGTTAAAAATTAAAAATAAAAAAAAAGCTAAAAACAACTCAAAGTCCTTTGCTTTTGAATGTGCGCTTACCTGGTTTTCTCTAGAGGCACCACTGTGAGGTGGCTCAAGCCCTTAGGCTCTGGAGTTAGACATCTGGGTTCCCATTCCAATTCCACCACTGACTAGCTTTGTCATATTGGACGCATAACTTTTTTGCGCTTCTACTTCTTGATCTTTCAAGTGTCATCAGAAGATAATTAGACACCCACACAATAGCAATGGGAGATTTTAACACCCCACCGTCAACATGAAACAGATCAACGAGACAGAAAGTTGAAAAGGATATCCAGGAACTGAACTTAGCTCTGCACCAAGCAGACCGAATAGACATCTACATTAACTCTCCACCCCAAATCAACAGAATATACATTCTTCTCAGCACCACATCACACTTATTCCAAAACTGACCACATAGTTGGAAGGAAAGCACTCCTCCGCAAATGCAAAAGAACAGAAATTACAACCAACTGTCTCTCAGACCCCAGGGCAGTCAAACTGGACCTCAGGATGAAGAAACTCACTCAAAACCGCTCAACTACACGGAAACGGAGCAATCTGCTCCTGAGTGACTACTGGGTACATAGCGAAATGAAGACAGAATAAAGATGTTCTTTGAAACCAATGAGAACAAAGACACAACATACCAGAATCTCTGGGATACATTGAAAGCAGTGTGTAGAGGGAAACGTAGCATTAAATGCCCACAAGAGAAAGCAGGAAAGATCTAAAATGGACACCCTCACGTCCCAATTCAAAGAACCAGGGAAGCAAGAGCAAACACCATGCCTGAATCAGTCAGTCAACTTCCAGCAGGGCTCCAAGAGAGAATGAACCACCATGCCTCTTTAAATCCACGTTTCTATTTGGAATCTTCAATGAGAGATGAGACACTAAGCACCTAGTTTTGGTGGAATGGCTGATTTTGTCAATGTTTTCGGTGTGTGAGTGTGTGTGTGTGTGTGTATGTATAGATAACTAAATTAAACTGATAATCTGGATGCTTACATTTCCATTCATTTAATTTGTGTATGTGAGCCCACGCACACGCATATACACACACACTAACACTTCCAGAACACTGACTTAGTGAAGAACTGGATTTCCAGTGTGTCAGACAAATTTCAGAAAGCGCTGAAGAAGGGCATTTCTGATGGATTTCACCGTTCCTGGAATTTTATTTTCCTTTATAACTTAGAGTTCTTCTCTGGAGATTTAATAGATAAAAGTCTTTTGCAGTGTACGTTATTTCATTTTATTTTTATAATTTATTTAAATTGTCATTTTAAATTGACAAATAAAAATGATATATATTTATGGTGTACAACATGATGTTTCATATATGTATACATTGTGGAATGACACAAAAATCAAGCTAATTAACACATTCGTTTCCTCACATACTGATTTTATGGTGATGAGAACATGTTTCAAATCTACTCTGATAGCACATTTCAAGTATACAGTACATAGTTACCCACTGTGGTTGCCGTGCTGTTCAACATATCTCTAGAACTATTCGTATCTGAAATTTTGTATCATTAGACTAACATCTCCCAATCCCTCCCCGGCCCCTGCCTCGGGTAAGCAGCGTTCTGCTCTCTACGACTCTGAGTTCCACTTTTTTACGTTGCACATAGAAGTGAGATCGTGCAGTATTTGTATTTCTGTGTTTGCTTTTTAAAACTTTATGATGTATTGATGTATTTTTTCAGACAGTGTCGGAGTCTGTCACCAAGGCTGGAGTACAGTGACACAAACACGGCTCACCACGGCCTCCACCTCCCGGGGTCAAGAGATCCTCCCACTTCAGCCTCCTGAGTAGCTAGGACTACAGGCGTCCAACACCACACCTGGCTAATTTTTGTATTTTTTGTAGAGATGGTTGATCTCCAACTCCAGGACTCAACTCTTCCTCCTCCCTTCTCCTCCCAAAGTCCTGGGATTACAGGCCTGAGCCACTGTGTCTGGCCTTTGCTTTATTTCACACAGTAGAACATCCTCTAGGCTCATTCATGTTGCTAATGATAAGATTTCTTTCTTTTTCAAGGCTGAATAGGATTCTATTGGATATATGTACCTATATAGATAGAGAGATAGATAGATATACATTTATTATTATTGTTTTGGGGGGGATATGGTTTCGCTCGTGTTCCCCAGGCTGGAGTGCAGTGGCATGATTTCGGCTCACTACAACCTCTGCCTCCCAGGCTGAAGTGATTCTCCTGCCTCAGCTGAGATTAAAGGCATGTCCCATCATGTGCGGCCAATTTTGTGTTTCTAGGAGAGATGGGTTTTCACCATGTTGGCCAGGCTGGTCTCGAACTCCAACAATTCTACTTCAACTATTTATTGGATACAAATATTTATGTTTGAGAAACAAGATTTTCAAGAGTGAAAGATTTAAAAACGACTTAATTGTACATCAGTAAGAGGCTGGCTAACTAAATCAGAGTACGTTCATCCTTACAGAAGAATACTATGCAGCTAGAACAAAACCAAATGGAGGAAACTCTTCCAAATGGTAACTTGGAATGATGTTCAAGACTTATTGTAAAATAAGTTTACAGTAAGGTGTAAGGTACCTTATGGCAAAATTCTCTCAGAAATGTGTGTGTGTGGATTTCAAGTCATCCCAGTCCTAGAACATTGTGCTCTTTAGAGATGCCATACCTGTCTTTCCCTTTGTAATATCAAAGCAGTAATATCTTCTCTGGAGGCTTGTTGGGTGAATTGAATGGAAGAAAGTTAAGGAGGTACCAGAACCATTGCTGTTTCCCCTCCGTAGCCCTGCCACCCACTAAAGAAAGTTGGATGAGATTACTTAATGATTTCCCATTAAGTTGTATTTCCAAATATCATGATTACCATTTGAATGTAGTTGGTATGGAGCTTCGTGAGTGTGTGCTTCGTTTATTATGCATCACGTTCAGCTCCTTGTTATTTGCCTCCTAGTTATCATAGTAAAACTCTACTCCTCTACTCCGAGGAGCCCCTACCATCCGTATCGTCACTTTCCGGCCCAGCACTCTTCATGCTCGTTCGTTTAAAGCATTCTACATTGGGCAAATGAATCTTGGAAGGCAAAAGCTACTGAATTTAGCGAGTTTGTGGAGGCGTTCCCACCGATCAGCCAGGTGGAGTTCCACACACCCGATGACTGCACAACTCCTATAAGGCAGCAATATGCTGCAAACCCAGACGGCCACTCTTCTCACCCCTCGTCCCTTTGCTGTTCTGGATAATGAGGTCAATAGTCACCTAGGCAACTTGCAAAACTAACTGAAATGGAGAAAGGCCTTCCGGCTGGTGACTAGCCGAGGTCCACCTGGCCCCAATAAGCTGCTGAACAAGAAGGGCTGCCAGAAATTTCCCCCTAGGGAATTTGGTGGAGACGAAGACCTGCTCACTGGACAACGGTTCCTCCCAGGATACCCCCAAGCTGAAGAAGCGGGCTCTGAGCCACCCCCTTTCACCCTCCTTTTCCCCACCCTGGCCTGCTGAAGGTGCGCGTCAGGATGCGGACTACTGAGCCCTAAAGAAATAAGTCCTTCCACTTTGACCCCACGGAGGATTGCCTGTGCGGATCTTCAACGAGTCTACCAGTGTCTAGACACGGGAGCAGTTCTGTCTGGCACAGCAGCTCCCTCAAGGAAGACAAGAGTGAGGAGAAAGGAAACTCAAGTCTGACCATTCTGTCCTGGGAGACAAGAGGAGGATCTCATCTCTCATCTTTCCAAGCAAGGCAACGAGACTTTCTCTCATCTTTCCAAGCAAGGCAAGGAGACTTTTTCTCATGAGGAAACAAAAAGAAGTTGGAAGGAACGAAACCAGCCTGGAAGGTGAATTCCTAAGGATTGCCCATTGAAACTGACAAAATGGCCCTTGTTTGACGAGAGGAATGAGCAGAGCATTGATGTGGTCAAAAAGGACTCGAGTGAGACTTTCCCAGCACGTTTCTACCAAAGCTTTGTCTAAGTTTCGCAAAACACTCTCCTAATAAGCAGATGTTTGGCTCTTCAGAAAGTCAACATGCAAAATGCCTTGAGCGTCCCATAACACTGATGCCATGATGTTGCCTTTGGTCTGCCCTCCTTTTCCTTTGACTGGACCACTGCCATCTCTTGGTAGCCATCGCTTTGATGACGCTTTGTCTTCAGGATCATATTGGCAAAGCCATGTTCCAAATTCCGGTTACAATTTGTCAAACAGGTGCCCCAGGATCGTGATCCCTCCTGTTGAAAATTTCCACTGATAGCTCTCGTCGTCACTGCAGCTGATCTGGGCACAATGGTTTTCACAGCCACTGCAGGATTCATCTTCCACATCTTCTCATCTCTTCTTGAAACAAGCCATACCTCCGTAAAGAGTTGATTTCTTTGGGCTAGTGTCCTTAGAAGCTTTTCTTCAAACATCAATGATTTCTTCATTCTTCCACCCAAGCTTCACCGTCAATTGGATGTTTGCTCTTGCTGCAATTTTAGCGGAATTCAAGTTGCACTGATAGGAGGCCTTTTCAGTGGATGTCCCATCCTTCTTAGTGCCTCCAATGAGATCCAGTTCAGAAAGGTTGTAAGAAGTTAGTACATGTTTATTTTAGTGAAAACGAATTGAAATCCATGCATAGATTTCTCACCATGTACATTTTCTATGAACTTTCGGAAGACCCCCTGTACTGAATATTGCCCAAATCCTGGGAGAGAAGTGGATGCGGTCCACTTCCTGTCTTCAGTTTGCCCACAGTGGAGGAGTGCACAGAGCAGGGAAAGGCAGCCCCAGAGAGAGGCATGCCCTCCAGCATGTAGCAGACTGCTGGCCCAGTCCTGGCTCCATGGGTTGCTGTGTGGGCCCAGCAAGCTGACCAACCTCCCTGAACCTTAATTTAATCCTAGGTAGCCCAATTCCACTCGCTATTATAGGACTGCTGTGCAGGGACAGTCAATTAACTTAAGAAAAGGAACCTAGCTCCAAGGTTGGCAACCGGGAATTCCAGTTGATTCCATGGGCGGACCCCCTGAGGAATTCCCAAGCTGAAGTCTCGTGGAAGATGAGGTTCAGTGTGACTAGACTGAAGCACCAATCCAATGAAGGGGAAGTCCCACCCACTCTGCCCTGTGCCTGTATAAAGGTGAGGCGGGGCGGCCGCGCCACTCATTGAAGCCGCCAGTTGGGAGAGGAGCAGAGCCAGGCCGGTGCTCCCGAAGGCAGCAAGATGTTGCGAGCCACAGCTCCCTGCTGGTTCCCACCTGCATACCCAGAAGCTAAGAAGGTGGCCGAGGAGGCGGCCCACGAGGCAAGCCGCCATTTGGGAGAGGAGCAGAGCCAGGTCGGTGTTCCCGAAGGCAGCAAGATGTTGCGAGCCACAGCTCCCTGCTGGTTCCCACCTGCATGCCCAGAAGCCAAGAAGGTGGCCGAGGAGGCGGCCCTCGAGGCAAGCCGCCAGTTGGGAGAGGAGCAGAGCCAGGCCGGTGCTCCCGAAGGCAGCAAGATGTTGCGAGCCACAGCTCCCTGCTGGTTCCCACCTGCATACCCAGAAGCTAAGAAGGTGGCCGAGGAGGCGCCCCACGAGGCAAGCCGCCATTTGGGAGTGGAGCAGAGCCAGGTCGGTGTTCCCGAAGGCAGCAAGATGTTGCGAGCCACAGCTCCCTGCTGGTTCCCTCCTGCATACCCAGAAGCCAAGAAGGTGGCCGAGGAGGCGGCCCTCGAGGCTCCAGAATTCCCACTGCCCTCTCATCAGCCTGCCCAGAGCTTCGGGCTCTGCGTGCCCCAGATGCACAACCAGGCCTCAGCACTCGTGGACATCCGGGCGGAGCCCCAGAATAGGGGTCCGGCGGTGCCCCCAGCGTGGCCCAAGATGGCGACGGAGGCGTGGTACTTCCCCGCGCAGAGGGGGTCGGCCTGCTGCTTGCCAGCCGCCCCAAGGCTGACAGAGAGGCCCTGTGGAGTCCGCATCTCAGCCCCCAGGGAGAGGAAGAGGATCGCCCACTTTCCCAGCCCCTGCTTGGTCGCAGGTCGCACCGATGCCAAGAGAACCCGGGTGGCCGGCAGCAGCCAACGCTCCAATGGCTCCAGGGTCGGCACACAGCCACGGAAGACTGGTCGCAACAGACGGGGGAGGGCATGCAAGACCTCCACCACACTCAGCTCTAAGCGAATCGTCCGTCGTCCATCCTTACCGACTTGGAAGAAACCCATTATCCTCCGAAGGTCTCGCTGCCAAGTCCCCACCGTCATCCGCCGAGGCTATCTCCAACTGTTCACCAAAGAGTGTCTCAAGTTCTGCGCCTCCCAGCAGGAGGCCGAGGAGAAGGCGCTGAACGAGGAGAAGGTGGCCTACGACTGCAGCCCCAACAAGAACATGTACCTGAATGTGGTCCTGAACACCCTCAAGAGACTGAAGGGCCTGACCCCCAGCCCCATGCCGGGCCTCAGCAGGGCCGCCCTGTACAGCCGCCTCCAGGAGTTCCTGCTCACCCAGGACCAGCTCAAGGAGAACGGCTACCCCTTCCCGCACCCCGAGCGGCCCGGAGGCGCCGTCCTCTTCACTGGCCAGGGGAAGGGGCCCGGCGACTCCTCCTGCAGGGTCTGCTGCCGTTGTGGCACCGACTACCTGGTGTCCTCCTCGGGCCGCTGTCTACGCGACCAGTTGTGTTATTATCACTGGGGGCGGGTCCGCTCCAGCCAAGTGGCTGGAGGCCGGGTTAGCCAGTACACCTGCTGTGCAGCTGCTCCTGGCTCAGTGGGCTGCCAGGTGGCAAAGCAGCACGTGCGGGACGGCCGCAAGGAGAGCCTCCATGGCTTCGTGAAGACCTTCAAGAAAGAGTTTTCCACAGACGCTTATCCAGGAATCTACGCCTTGGACTGTGAGATGTGCTACACCACGCATGGCCTGGAGCTGACCCGCGTCACCGTGGTGGACGCCGACATGCAAGTGGTGTACGACACCTTCGTCAAGCCCGACAACGAGATCGTGGACTACAACACCAGGTTTTCCGGAGTGACCGAGGCCGACGTCGGCAAGACGAGCGTCACGTTGCCCGAAGTCCAAGCCATCCTGCTGAGCTTTTTCAGCGCCCAAACCATCCTCATCGGGCACAGCCTGGAGAGCGATCTGCTGGCCCTCAAGCTGATCCACAGCACCGTGGTGGACACGGCCGTGCTCTTCCCGCACTACCTGGGTTTCCCCTACAAGCGTTCCCTCAGGAATCTCGCGGCCGACTACCTGGGACAGATCATCCAGGACAGCCAGGACGGCCACAACTCCAGCGAGGACGCAAACGCCTGCCTGCAGCTGGCGATGTGGAAGGTTCGACAGCACGTCCAGATCCAGCCACGCCACCGGTCCGCCTCTCCCGCCGCCCTGGCCTGTCCTGAGCCCCAGGCCTCTTCCCAAACTGACATCGATCCCGAGAGCTAGCCCTGTCCACCTCGCCGCAAAGCGAAAGAAACTGGAGCAGCCGGCGGCAGGAGAGGGCCAAAAGCCAAGACTAACCCCGACCCCGGACTCCCAGTCCCCCGGAGTCCCTGCCGCGGGCCGTCGTCCCTGTCCCCATCCCTCTGCCCCTCCCAGACCTCTGTCCTTCCACCAGTGGGCTCCCCGAGGCCCCAGCCGCCACTCCCAGTCCCCGGAGACCCTGCCGCCGCCCCTGGCGCCTGTGCCCATCCCTCTGCCCCTCCCAGACCTCTGGCCTTCCACCACTAGCCTCCCCCAGCCCACCTGGACTTCCCCGGCCTCTGACAACAAGGCCAGCCCCCAGGCCCACCAGCCTCCTGATCGTCTTCGTTCTTGGGCCTCTTCCCCTTCTGTGGGGCTGTCTGAACCTCCCCTCCCCCACCCGATTTTTCCCCCGCCCCCGGGGCAGGCGCAGAATAAATGTCTGTATGAAGTTAAAAATTAAAAATAAAAAAAAAGCTAAAAACAACTCAAAGTCCTTTGCTTTTGAATGTGCGCTTACCTGGTTTTCTCTAGAGGCACCACTGTGAGGTGGCTCAAGCCCTTAGGCTCTGGAGTTAGACATCTGGGTTCCCATTCCAATTCCACCACTGACTAGCTTTGTCATATTGGACGCATAACTTTTTTGCGCTTCTACTTCTTGATCTTTCAAGTGTCATCAGAAGATAATTAGACACCCACACAATAGCAATGGGAGATTTTAACACCCCACCGTCAACATGAAACAGATCAACGAGACAGAAAGTTGAAAAGGATATCCAGGAACTGAACTTAGCTCTGCACCAAGCAGACCGAATAGACATCTACATTAACTCTCCACCCCAAATCAACAGAATATACATTCTTCTCAGCACCACATCACACTTATTCCAAAACTGACCACATAGTTGGAAGGAAAGCACTCCTCCGCAAATGCAAAAGAACAGAAATTACAACCAACTGTCTCTCAGACCCCAGGGCAGTCAAACTGGACCTCAGGATGAAGAAACTCACTCAAAACCGCTCAACTACACGGAAACGGAGCAATCTGCTCCTGAGTGACTACTGGGTACATAGCGAAATGAAGACAGAATAAAGATGTTCTTTGAAACCAATGAGAACAAAGACACAACATACCAGAATCTCTGGGATACATTGAAAGCAGTGTGTAGAGGGAAACGTAGCATTAAATGCCCACAAGAGAAAGCAGGAAAGATCTAAAATGGACACCCTCACGTCCCAATTCAAAGAACCAGGGAAGCAAGAGCAAACACCATGCCTGAATCAGTCAGTCAACTTCCAACAGGGCTCCAAGAGAGAATGAACCACCATGCCTCTTTAAATCCACGTTTCTATTTGGAATCTTCAATGAGAGATGAGACACTAAGCACCTAGTTTTGGTGGAATGGCTGATTTTGTCAATGTTTTCGGTGTGTGAGTGTGTGTGTGTGTGTGTATGTATAGATAACTAAATTAAACTGATAATCTGGATGCTTACATTTCCATTCATTTAATTTGTGTATGTGAGCCCATGCACACGCATATACACACACACTAACACTTCCAGAACACTGACTTAGTGAAGAACTGGATTTCCAGTGTGTCAGACAAATTTCAGAAAGCGCTGAAGAAGGGCATTTCTGATGGATTTCACCGTTCCTGGAATTTTATTTTCCTTTATAACTTAGAGTTCTTCTCTGGAGATTTAATAGATAAAAGTCTTTTGCAGTGTACGTTATTTCATTTTATTTTTATAATTTATTTAAATTGTCATTTTAAATTGACAAATAAAAATGATATATATTTATGGTGTACAACATGATGTTTCATATATGTATACATTGTGGAATGACACAAAAATCAAGCTAATTAACACATTCGTTTCCTCACATACTGATTTTATGGTGATGAGAACATGTTTCAAATCTACTCTGATAGCACATTTCAAGTATACAGTACATAGTTACCCACTGTGGTTGCCGTGCTGTTCAACATATCTCTAGAACTATTCGTATCTGAAATTTTGTATCATTAGACTAACATCTCCCAATCCCTCCCCGGCCCCTGCCTCGGGTAAGCAGCGTTCTGCTCTCTACGACTCTGAGTTCCACTTTTTTACGTTGCACATAGAAGTGAGATCGTGCAGTATTTGTATTTCTGTGTTTGCTTTTTAAAACTTTATGATGTATTGATGTATTTTTTCAGACAGTGTCGGAGTCTGTCACCAAGGCTGGAGTACAGTGACACAAACACGGCTCACCACGGCCTCCACCTCCCGGGGTCAAGAGATCCTCCCACTTCAGCCTCCTGAGTAGCTAGGACTACAGGCGTCCAACACCACACCTGGCTAATTTTTGTATTTTTTGTAGAGATGGTTGATCTCCAACTCCAGGACTCAACTCTTCCTCCTCCCTTCTCCTCCCAAAGTCCTGGGATTACAGGCCTGAGCCACTGTGTCTGGCCTTTGCTTTATTTCACACAGTAGAACATCCTCTAGGCTCATTCATGTTGCTAATGATAAGATTTCTTTCTTTTTCAAGGCTGAATAGGATTCTATTGGATATATGTACCTATATAGATAGAGAGATAGATAGATATACATTTATTATTATTGTTTTGGGGGGGATATGGTTTCGCTCGTGTTCCCCAGGCTGGAGTGCAGTGGCATGATTTCGGCTCACTACAACCTCTGCCTCCCAGGCTGAAGTGATTCTCCTGCCTCAGCTGAGATTAAAGGCATGTCCCATCATGTGCGGCCAATTTTGTGTTTCTAGGAGAGATGGGTTTTCACCATGTTGGCCAGGCTGGTCTCGAACTCCAACAATTCTACTTCAACTATTTATTGGATACAAATATTTATGTGTGAGAAACAAGATTTTCAAGAGTGAAAGATTTAAAAACGACTTAATTGTACATCAGTAAGAGGCTGGCTAACTAAATCAGAGTACGTTCATCCTTACAGAAGAATACTATGCAGCTAGAACAAAACCAAATGGAGGAAACTCTTCCAAATGGTAACTTGGAATGATGTTCAAGACTTATTGTAAAATAAGTTTACAGTAAGGTGTAAGGTACCTTATGGCAAAATTCTCTCAGAAATGTGTGTGTGTGGATTTCAAGTCATCCCAGTCCTAGAACATTGTGCTCTTTAGAGATGCCATACCTGTCTTTCCCTTTGTAATATCAAAGCAGTAATATCTTCTCTGGAGGCTTGTTGGGTGAATTGAATGGAAGAAAGTTAAGGAGGTACCAGAACCATTGCTGTTTCCCCTCCGTAGCCCTGCCACCCACTAAAGAAAGTTGGATGAGATTACTTAATGATTTCCCATTAAGTTGTATTTCCAAATATCATGATTACCATTTGAATGTAGTTGGTATGGAGCTTCGTGAGTGTGTGCTTCGTTTATTATGCATCACGTTCAGCTCCTTGTTATTTGCCTCCTAGTTATCATAGTAAAACTCTACTCCTCTACTCCGAGGAGCCCCTACCATCCGTATCGTCACTTTCCGGCCCAGCACTCTTCATGCTCGTTCGTTTAAAGCATTCTACATTGGGCAAATGAATCTTGGAAGGCAAAAGCTACTGAATTTAGCGAGTTTGTGGAGGCGTTCCCACCGATCAGCCAGGTGGAGTTCCACACACCCGATGACTGCACAACT
Organism: Pongo pygmaeus; assembly: GCF_028885625.2. Lineage (NCBI taxonomy): Eukaryota > Metazoa > Chordata > Mammalia > Primates > Hominidae > Pongo > Pongo pygmaeus. The sequence continues at coordinate 56,458,785 of NC_072380.2, forward strand.
CCTATAAGGCAGCAATATGCTGCAAACCCAGACGGCCACTCTTCTCACCCCTCGTCCCTTTGCTGTTCTGGATAATGAGGTCAATAGTCACCTAGGCAACTTGCAAAACTAACTGAAATGGAGAAAGGCCTTCCGGCTGGTGACTAGCCGAGGTCCACCTGGCCCCAATAAGCTGCTGAACAAGAAGGGCTGCCAGAAATTTCCCCCTAGGGAATTTGGTGGAGACGAAGACCTGCTCACTGGACAACGGTTCCTCCCAGGATACCCCCAAGCTGAAGAAGCGGGCTCTGAGCCACCCCCTTTCACCCTCCTTTTCCCCACCCTGGCCTGCTGAAGGTGCGCGTCAGGATGCGGACTACTGAGCCCTAAAGAAATAAGTCCTTCCACTTTGACCCCACGGAGGATTGCCTGTGCGGATCTTCAACGAGTCTACCAGTGTCTAGACACGGGAGCAGTTCTGTCTGGCACAGCAGCTCCCTCAAGGAAGACAAGAGTGAGGAGAAAGGAAACTCAAGTCTGACCATTCTGTCCTGGGAGACAAGAGGAGGATCTCATCTCTCATCTTTCCAAGCAAGGCAACGAGACTTTCTCTCATCTTTCCAAGCAAGGCAAGGAGACTTTTTCTCATGAGGAAACAAAAAGAAGTTGGAAGGAACGAAACCAGCCTGGAAGGTGAATTCCTAAGGATTGCCCATTGAAACTGACAAAATGGCCCTTGTTTGACGAGAGGAATGAGCAGAGCATTGATGTGGTCAAAAAGGACTCGAGTGAGACTTTCCCAGCATGTTTCTACCAAAGCTTTGTCTAAGTTTCGCAAAACACTCTCCTAATAAGCAGATGTTTGGCTCTTCAGAAAGTCAACATGCAAAATGCCTTGAGCGTCCCATAACACTGATGCCATGATGTTGCCTTTGGTCTGCCCTCCTTTTCCTTTGACTGGACCACTGCCATCTCTTGGTAGCCATCGCTTTGATGACGCTTTGTCTTCAGGATCATATTGGCAAAGCCATGTTCCAAATTCCGGTTACAATTTGTCAAACAGGTGCCCCAGGATCGTGATCCCTCCTGTTGAAAATTTCCACTGATAGCTCTCGTCGTCACTGCAGCTGATCTGGGCACAATGGTTTTCACAGCCACTGCAGGATTCATCTTCCACATCTTCTCATCTCTTCTTGAAACAAGCCATACCTCCGTAAAGAGTTGATTTCTTTGGGCTAGTGTCCTTAGAAGCTTTTCTTCAAACATCAATGATTTCTTCATTCTTCCACCCAAGCTTCACCGTCAATTGGATGTTTGCTCTTGCTGCAATTTTAGCGGAATTCAAGTTGCACTGATAGGAGGCCTTTTCAGTGGATGTCCCATCCTTCTTAGTGCCTCCAATGAGATCCAGTTCAGAAAGGTTGTAAGAAGTTAGTACATGTTTATTTTAGTGAAAACGAATTGAAATCCATGCATAGATTTCTCACCATGTACATTTTCTATGAACTTTCGGAAGACCCCCTGTACTGAATATTGCCCAAATCCTGGGAGAGAAGTGGATGCGGTCCACTTCCTGTCTTCAGTTTGCCCACAGTGGAGGAGTGCACAGAGCAGGGAAAGGCAGCCCCAGAGAGAGGCATGCCCTCCAGCATGTAGCAGACTGCTGGCCCAGTCCTGGCTCCATGGGTTGCTGTGTGGGCCCAGCAAGCTGACCAACCTCCCTGAACCTTAATTTAATCCTAGGTAGCCCAATTCCACTCGCTATTATAGGACTGCTGTGCAGGGACAGTCAATTAACTTAAGAAAAGGAACCTAGCTCCAAGGTTGGCAACCGGGAATTCCAGTTGATTCCATGGGCGGACCCCCTGAGGAATCCCCAAGCTGAAGTCTCGTGGAAGATGAGGTTCAGTGTGACTAGACTGAAGCACCAATCCAATGAAGGGGAAGTCCCACCCACTCTGCCCTGTGCCTGTATAAAGGTGAGGCGGGGCGGCCGCGCCACTCATTGAAGCCGCCAGTTGGGAGAGGAGCAGAGCCAGGCCGGTGCTCCCGAAGGCAGCAAGATGTTGCGAGCCACAGCTCCCTGCTGGTTCCCACCTGCATACCCAGAAGCTAAGAAGGTGGCCGAGGAGGCGGCCCACGAGGCAAGCCGCCATTTGGGAGAGGAGCAGAGCCAGGTCGGTGTTCCCGAAGGCAGCAAGATGTTGCGAGCCACAGCTCCCTGCTGGTTCCCACCTGCATGCCCAGAAGCCAAGAAGGTGGCCGAGGAGGCGGCCCTCGAGGCAAGCCGCCAGTTGGGAGAGGAGCAGAGCCAGGCCGGTGCTCCCGAAGGCAGCAAGATGTTGCGAGCCACAGCTCCCTGCTGGTTCCCACCTGCATACCCAGAAGCTAAGAAGGTGGCCGAGGAGGCGCCCCACGAGGCAAGCCGCCATTTGGGAGTGGAGCAGAGCCAGGTCGGTGTTCCCGAAGGCAGCAAGATGTTGCGAGCCACAGCTCCCTGCTGGTTCCCTCCTGCATACCCAGAAGCCAAGAAGGTGGCCGAGGAGGCGGCCCTCGAGGCTCCAGAATTCCCACTGCCCTCTCATCAGCCTGCCCAGAGCTTCGGGCTCTGCGTGCCCCAGATGCACAACCAGGCCTCAGCACTCGTGGACATCCGGGCGGAGCCCCAGAATAGGGGTCCGGCGGTGCCCCCAGCGTGGCCCAAGATGGCGACGGAGGCGTGGTACTTCCCCGCGCAGAGGGGGTCGGCCTGCTGCTTGCCAGCCGCCCCAAGGCTGACAGAGAGGCCCTGTGGAGTCCGCATCTCAGCCCCCAGGGAGAGGAAGAGGATCGCCCACTTTCCCAGCCCCTGCTTGGTCGCAGGTCGCACCGATGCCAAGAGAACCCGGGTGGCCGGCAGCAGCCAACGCTCCAATGGCTCCAGGGTCGGCACACAGCCACGGAAGACTGGTCGCAACAGACGGGGGAGGGCATGCAAGACCTCCACCACACTCAGCTCTAAGCGAATCGTCCGTCGTCCATCCTTACCGACTTGGAAGAAACCCATTATCCTCCGAAGGTCTCGCTGCCAAGTCCCCACCGTCATCCGCCGAGGCTATCTCCAACTGTTCACCAAAGAGTGTCTCAAGTTCTGCGCCTCCCAGCAGGAGGCCGAGGAGAAGGCGCTGAACGAGGAGAAGGTGGCCTACGACTGCAGCCCCAACAAGAACATGTACCTGAATGTGGTCCTGAACACCCTCAAGAGACTGAAGGGCCTGACCCCCAGCCCCATGCCGGGCCTCAGCAGGGCCGCCCTGTACAGCCGCCTCCAGGAGTTCCTGCTCACCCAGGACCAGCTCAAGGAGAACGGCTACCCCTTCCCGCACCCCGAGCGGCCCGGAGGCGCCGTCCTCTTCACTGGCCAGGGGAAGGGGCCCGGCGACTCCTCCTGCAGGGTCTGCTGCCGTTGTGGCACCGACTACCTGGTGTCCTCCTCGGGCCGCTGTCTACGCGACCAGTTGTGTTATTATCACTGGGGGCGGGTCCGCTCCAGCCAAGTGGCTGGAGGCCGGGTTAGCCAGTACACCTGCTGTGCAGCTGCTCCTGGCTCAGTGGGCTGCCAGGTGGCAAAGCAGCACGTGCGGGACGGCCGCAAGGAGAGCCTCCATGGCTTCGTGAAGACCTTCAAGAAAGAGTTTTCCACAGACGCTTATCCAGGAATCTACGCCTTGGACTGTGAGATGTGCTACACCACGCATGGCCTGGAGCTGACCCGCGTCACCGTGGTGGACGCCGACATGCAAGTGGTGTACGACACCTTCGTCAAGCCCGACAACGAGATCGTGGACTACAACACCAGGTTTTCCGGAGTGACCGAGGCCGACGTCGCCAAGACGAGCGTCACGTTGCCCGAAGTCCAAGCCATCCTGCTGAGCTTTTTCAGCGCCCAAACCATCCTCATCGGGCACAGCCTGGAGAGCGATCTGCTGGCCCTCAAGCTGATCCACAGCACCGTGGTGGACACGGCCGTGCTCTTCCCGCACTACCTGGGTTTCCCCTACAAGCGTTCCCTCAGGAATCTCGCGGCCGACTACCTGGGACAGATCATCCAGGACAGCCAGGACGGCCACAACTCCAGCGAGGACGCAAACGCCTGCCTGCAGCTGGCGATGTGGAAGGTTCGACAGCACGCCCAGATCCAGCCACGCCACCGGTCCGCCTCTCCCGCCGCCCTGGCGGGTCCTGAGCCCCAGGCCTCTTCCCAAACTGCCATCGATCCCGAGAGCTAGCCCTGTCCACCTCGCCGCAAAGCGAAAGAAACTGGAGCAGCCGGCGGCAGGAGAGGGCCAAAAGCCAAGACTAACCCCGACCCCGGACTCCCAGTCCCCCGGAGTCCCTGCCGCGGGCCGTCGTCCCTGTCCCCATCCCTCTGCCCCTCCCAGACCTCTGTCCTTCCACCAGTGGGCTCCCCGAGGCCCCAGCCGCCACTCCCAGTCCCCGGAGACCCTGCCGCCGCCCCTGGCGCCTGTGCCCATCCCTCTGCCCCTCCCAGACCTCTGGCCTTCCACCACTAGCCTCCCCCAGCCCACCTGGACTTCCCCGGCCTCTGACAACAAGGCCAGCCCCCAGGCCCACCAGCCTCCTGATCGTCTTCGTTCTTGGGCCTCTTCCCCTTCTGTGGGGCTGTCTGAACCTCCCCTCCCCCACCCGATTTTTCCCCCGCCCCCGGGGCAGGCGCAGAATAAATGTCTGTATGAAGTTAAAAATTAAAAATAAAAAAAAAGCTAAAAACAACTCAAAGTCCTTTGCTTTTGAATGTGCGCTTACCTGGTTTTCTCTAGAGGCACCACTGTGAGGTGGCTCAAGCCCTTAGGCTCTGGAGTTAGACATCTGGGTTCCCATTCCAATTCCACCACTGACTAGCTTTGTCATATTGGACGCATAACTTTTTTGCGCTTCTACTTCTTGATCTTTCAAGTGTCATCAGAAGATAATTAGACACCCACACAATAGCAATGGGAGATTTTAACACCCCACCGTCAACATGAAACAGATCAACGAGACAGAAAGTTGAAAAGGATATCCAGGAACTGAACTTAGCTCTGCACCAAGCAGACCGAATAGACATCTACATTAACTCTCCACCCCAAATCAACAGAATATACATTCTTCTCAGCACCACATCACACTTATTCCAAAACTGACCACATAGTTGGAAGGAAAGCACTCCTCCGCAAATGCAAAAGAACAGAAATTACAACCAACTGTCTCTCAGACCCCAGGGCAGTCAAACTGGACCTCAGGATGAAGAAACTCACTCAAAACCGCTCAACTACACGGAAACGGAGCAATCTGCTCCTGAGTGACTACTGGGTACATAGCGAAATGAAGACAGAATAAAGATGTTCTTTGAAACCAATGAGAACAAAGACACAACATACCAGAATCTCTGGGATACATTGAAAGCAGTGTGTAGAGGGAAACGTAGCATTAAATGCCCACAAGAGAAAGCAGGAAAGATCTAAAATGGACACCCTCACGTCCCAATTCAAAGAACCAGGGAAGCAAGAGCAAACACCATGCCTGAATCAGTCAGTCAACTTCCAACAGGGCTCCAAGAGAGAATGAACCACCATGCCTCTTTAAATCCACGTTTCTATTTGGAATCTTCAATGAGAGATGAGACACTAAGCACCTAGTTTTGGTGGAATGGCTGATTTTGTCAATGTTTTCGGTGTGTGAGTGTGTGTGTGTGTGTGTATGTATAGATAACTAAATTAAACTGATAATCTGGATGCTTACATTTCCATTCATTTAATTTGTGTATGTGAGCCCACGCACACGCATATACACACACACTAACACTTCCAGAACACTGACTTAGTGAAGAACTGGATTTCCAGTGTGTCAGACAAATTTCAGAAAGCGCTGAAGAAGGGCATTTCTGATGGATTTCACCGTTCCTGGAATTTTATTTTCCTTTATAACTTAGAGTTCTTCTCTGGAGATTTAATAGATAAAAGTCTTTTGCAGTGTACGTTATTTCATTTTATTTTTATAATTTATTTAAATTGTCATTTTAAATTGACAAATAAAAATGATATATATTTATGGTGTACAACATGATGTTTCATATATGTATACATTGTGGAATGACACAAAAATCAAGCTAATTAACACATTCGTTTCCTCACATACTGATTTTATGGTGATGAGAACATGTTTCAAATCTACTCTGATAGCACATTTCAAGTATACAGTACATAGTTACCCACTGTGGTTGCCGTGCTGTTCAACATATCTCTAGAACTATTCGTATCTGAAATTTTGTATCATTAGACTAACATCTCCCAATCCCTCCCCGGCCCCTGCCTCGGGTAAGCAGCGTTCTGCTCTCTACGACTCTGAGTTCCACTTTTTTACATTGCACATAGAAGTGAGATCGTGCAGTATTTGTATTTCTGTGTTTGCTTTTTAAAACTTTATGATGTATTGATGTATTTTTTCAGACAGTGTCGGAGTCTGTCACCAAGGCTGGAGTACAGTGACACAAACACGGCTCACCACGGCCTCCACCTCCCGGGGTCAAGAGATCCTCCCACTTCAGCCTCCTGAGTAGCTAGGACTACAGGCGTCCAACACCACACCTGGCTAATTTTTGTATTTTTTGTAGAGATGGTTGATCTCCAACTCCAGGACTCAACTCTTCCTCCTCCCTTCTCCTCCCAAAGTCCTGGGATTACAGGCCTGAGCCACTGTGTCTGGCCTTTGCTTTATTTCACACAGTAGAACATCCTCTAGGCTCATTCATGTTGCTAATGATAAGATTTCTTTCTTTTTCAAGGCTGAATAGGATTCTATTGGATATATGTACCTATATAGATAGATAGATAGATAGATATACATTTATTATTATTGTTTTGGGGGGGATATGGTTTCGCTCGTGTTCCCCAGGCTGGAGTGCAGTGGCATGATTTCGGCTCACTACAACCTCTGCCTCCCAGGCTGAAGTGATTCTCCTGCCTCAGCTGAGATTAAAGGCATGTCCCATCATGTGCGGCCAATTTTGTGTTTCTAGGAGAGATGGGTTTTCACCATGTTGGCCAGGCTGGTCTCGAACTCCAACAATTCTACTTCAACTATTTATTGGATACAAATATTTATGTGTGAGAAACAAGATTTTCAAGAGTGAAAGATTTAAAAACGACTTAATTGTACATCAGTAAGAGGCTGGCTAACTAAATCAGAGTACGTTCATCCTTACAGAAGAATACTATGCAGCTAGAACAAAACCAAATGGAGGAAACTCTTCCAAATGGTAACTTGGAATGATGTTCAAGACTTATTGTAAAATAAGTTTACAGTAAGGTGTAAGGTACCTTATGGCAAAATTCTCTCAGAAATGTGTGTGTGTGGATTTCAAGTCATCCCAGTCCTAGAACATTGTGCTCTTTAGAGATGCCATACCTGTCTTTCCCTTTGTAATATCAAAGCAGTAATATCTTCTCTGGAGGCTTGTTGGGTGAATTGAATGGAAGAAAGTTAAGGAGGTACCAGAACCATTGCTGTTTCCCCTCCGTAGCCCTGCCACCCACTAAAGAAAGTTGGATGAGATTACTTAATGATTTCCCATTAAGTTGTATTTCCAAATATCATGATTACCATTTGAATGTAGTTGGTATGGAGCTTCGTGAGTGTGTGCTTCGTTTATTATGCATCACGTTCAGCTCCTTGTTATTTGCCTCCTAGTTATCATAGTAAAACTCTACTCCTCTACTCCGAGGAGCCCCTACCATCCGTATCGTCACTTTCCGGCCCAGCACTCTTCATGCTCGTTCGTTTAAAGCATTCTACATTGGGCAAATGAATCTTGGAAGGCAAAAGCTACTGAATTTAGCGAGTTTGTGGAGGCGTTCCCACCGATCAGCCAGGTGGAGTTCCACACACCCGATGACTGCACAACTCCTATAAGGCAGCAATATGCTGCAAACCCAGACGGCCACTCTTCTCACCCCTCGTCCCTTTGCTGTTCTGGATAATGAGGTCAATAGTCACCTAGGCAACTTGCAAAACTAACTGAAATGGAGAAAGGCCTTCCGGCTGGTGACTAGCCGAGGTCCACCTGGCCCCAATAAGCTGCTGAACAAGAAGGGCTGCCAGAAATTTCCCCCTAGGGAATTTGGTGGAGACGAAGACCTGCTCACTGGACAACGGTTCCTCCCAGGATACCCCCAAGCTGAAGAAGCGGGCTCTGAGCCACCCCCTTTCACCCTCCTTTTCCCCACCCTGGCCTGCTGAAGGTGCGCGTCAGGATGCGGACTACTGAGCCCTAAAGAAATAAGTCCTTCCACTTTGACCCCACGGAGGATTGCCTGTGCGGATCTTCAACGAGTCTACCAGTGTCTAGACACGGGAGCAGTTCTGTCTGGCACAGCAGCTCCCTCAAGGAAGACAAGAGTGAGGAGAAAGGAAACTCAAGTCTGACCATTCTGTCCTGGGAGACAAGAGGAGGATCTCATCTCTCATCTTTCCAAGCAAGGCAACGAGACTTTCTCTCATCTTTCCAAGCAAGGCAAGGAGACTTTTTCTCATGAGGAAACAAAAAGAAGTTGGAAGGAACGAAACCAGCCTGGAAGGTGAATTCCTAAGGATTGCCCATTGAAACTGACAAAATGGCCCTTGTTTGACGAGAGGAATGAGCAGAGCATTGATGTGGTCAAAAAGGACTCGAGTGAGACTTTCCCAGCATGTTTCTACCAAAGCTTTGTCTAAGTTTCGCAAAACACTCTCCTAATAAGCAGATGTTTGGCTCTTCAGAAAGTCAACATGCAAAATGCCTTGAGCGTCCCATAACACTGATGCCATGATGTTGCCTTTGGTCTGCCCTCCTTTTCCTTTGACTGGACCACTGCCATCTCTTGGTAGCCATCGCTTTGATGACGCTTTGTCTTCAGGATCATATTGGCAAAGCCATGTTCCAAATTCCGGTTACAATTTGTCAAACAGGTGCCCCAGGATCGTGATCCCTCCTGTTGAAAATTTCCACTGATAGCTCTCGTCGTCACTGCAGCTGATCTGGGCACAATGGTTTTCACAGCCACTGCAGGATTCATCTTCCACATCTTCTCATCTCTTCTTGAAACAAGCCATACCTCCGTAAAGAGTTGATTTCTTTGGGCTAGTGTCCTTAGAAGCTTTTCTTCAAACATCAATGATTTCTTCATTCTTCCACCCAAGCTTCACCGTCAATTGGATGTTTGCTCTTGCTGCAATTTTAGCGGAATTCAAGTTGCACTGATAGGAGGCCTTTTCAGTGGATGTCCCATCCTTCTTAGTGCCTCCAATGAGATCCAGTTCAGAAAGGTTGTAAGAAGTTAGTACATGTTTATTTTAGTGAAAACGAATTGAAATCCATGCATAGATTTCTCACCATGTACATTTTCTATGAACTTTCGGAAGACCCCCTGTACTGAATATTGCCCAAATCCTGGGAGAGAAGTGGATGCGGTCCACTTCCTGTCTTCAGTTTGCCCACAGTGGAGGAGTGCACAGAGCAGGGAAAGGCAGCCCCAGAGAGAGGCATGCCCTCCAGCATGTAGCAGACTGCTGGCCCAGTCCTGGCTCCATGGGTTGCTGTGTGGGCCCAGCAAGCTGACCAACCTCCCTGAACCTTAATTTAATCCTAGGTAGCCCAATTCCACTCGCTATTATAGGACTGCTGTGCAGGGACAGTCAATTAACTTAAGAAAAGGAACCTAGCTCCAAGGTTGGCAACCGGGAATTCCAGTTGATTCCATGGGCGGACCCCCTGAGGAATTCCCAAGCTGAAGTCTCGTGGAAGATGAGGTTCAGTGTGACTAGACTGAAGCACCAATCCAATGAAGGGGAAGTCCCACCCACTCTGCCCTGTGCCTGTATAAAGGTGAGGCGGGGCGGCCGCGCCACTCATTGAAGCCGCCAGTTGGGAGAGGAGCAGAGCCAGGCCGGTGCTCCCGAAGGCAGCAAGATGTTGCGAGCCACAGCTCCCTGCTGGTTCCCACCTGCATACCCAGAAGCTAAGAAGGTGGCCGAGGAGGCGGCCCACGAGGCAAGCCGCCATTTGGGAGAGGAGCAGAGCCAGGTCGGTGTTCCCGAAGGCAGCAAGATGTTGCGAGCCACAGCTCCCTGCTGGTTCCCACCTGCATGCCCAGAAGCCAAGAAGGTGGCCGAGGAGGCGGCCCTCGAGGCAAGCCGCCAGTTGGGAGAGGAGCAGAGCCAGGCCGGTGCTCCCGAAGGCAGCAAGATGTTGCGAGCCACAGCTCCCTGCTGGTTCCCACCTGCATACCCAGAAGCTAAGAAGGTGGCCGAGGAGGCGCCCCACGAGGCAAGCCGCCATTTGGGAGTGGAGCAGAGCCAGGTCGGTGTTCCTGAAGGCAGCAAGATGTTGCGAGCCACAGCTCCCTGCTGGTTCCCTCCTGCATACCCAGAAGCCAAGAAGGTGGCCGAGGAGGCGGCCCTCGAGGCTCCAGAATTCCCACTGCCCTCTCATCAGCCTGCCCAGAGCTTCGGGCTCTGCGTGCCCCAGATGCACAACCAGGCCTCAGCACTCGTGGACATCCGGGCGGAGCCCCAGAATAGGGGTCCGGCGGTGCCCCCAGCGTGGCCCAAGATGGCGACGGAGGCGTGGTACTTCCCCGCGCAGAGGGGGTCGGCCTGCTGCTTGCCAGCCGCCCCAAGGCTGACAGAGAGGCCCTGTGGAGTCCGCATCTCAGCCCCCAGGGAGAGGAAGAGGATCGCCCACTTTCCCAGCCCCTGCTTGGTCGCAGGTCGCACCGATGCCAAGAGAACCCGGGTGGCCGGCAGCAGCCAACGCTCCAATGGCTCCAGGGTCGGCACACAGCCACGGAAGACTGGTCGCAACAGACGGGGGAGGGCATGCAAGACCTCCACCACACTCAGCTCTAAGCGAATCGTCCGTCGTCCATCCTTACCGACTTGGAAGAAACCCATTATCCTCCGAAGGTCTCGCTGCCAAGTCCCCACCGTCATCCGCCGAGGCTATCTCCAACTGTTCACCAAAGAGTGTCTCAAGTTCTGCGCCTCCCAGCAGGAGGCCGAGGAGAAGGCGCTGAACGAGGAGAAGGTGGCCTACGACTGCAGCCCCAACAAGAACATGTACCTGAATGTGGTCCTGAACACCCTCAAGAGACTGAAGGGCCTGACCCCCAGCCCCATGCCGGGCCTCAGCAGGGCCGCCCTGTACAGCCGCCTCCAGGAGTTCCTGCTCACCCAGGACCAGCTCAAGGAGAACGGCTACCCCTTCCCGCACCCCGAGCGGCCCGGAGGCGCCGTCCTCTTCACTGGCCAGGGGAAGGGGCCCGGCGACTCCTCCTGCAGGGTCTGCTGCCGTTGTGGCACCGACTACCTGGTGTCCTCCTCGGGCCGCTGTCTACGCGACCAGTTGTGTTATTATCACTGGGGGCGGGTCCGCTCCAGCCAAGTGGCTGGAGGCCGGGTTAGCCAGTACACCTGCTGTGCAGCTGCTCCTGGCTCAGTGGGCTGCCAGGTGGCAAAGCAGCACGTGCGGGACGGCCGCAAGGAGAGCCTCCATGGCTTCGTGAAGACCTTCAAGAAAGAGTTTTCCACAGACGCTTATCCAGGAATCTACGCCTTGGACTGTGAGATGTGCTACACCACGCATGGCCTGGAGCTGACCCGCGTCACCGTGGTGGACGCCGACATGCAAGTGGTGTACGACACCTTCGTCAAGCCCGACAACGAGATCGTGGACTACAACACCAGGTTTTCCGGAGTGACCGAGGCCGACGTCGCCAAGACGAGCGTCACGTTGCCCGAAGTCCAAGCCATCCTGCTGAGCTTTTTCAGCGCCCAAACCATCCTCATCGGGCACAGCCTGGAGAGCGATCTGCTGGCCCTCAAGCTGATCCACAGCACCGTGGTGGACACGGCCGTGCTCTTCCCGCACTACCTGGGTTTCCCCTACAAGCGTTCCCTCAGGAATCTCGCGGCCGACTACCTGGGACAGATCATCCAGGACAGCCAGGACGGCCACAACTCCAGCGAGGACGCAAACGCCTGCCTGCAGCTGGCGATGTGGAAGGTTCGACAGCACGCCCAGATCCAGCCACGCCACCGGTCCGCCTCTCCCGCCGCCCTGGCCTGTCCTGAGCCCCAGGCCTCTTCCCAAACTGACATCGATCCCGAGAGCTAGCCCTGTCCACCTCGCCGCAAAGCGAAAGAAACTGGAGCAGCCGGCGGCAGGAGAGGGCCAAAAGCCAAGACTAACCCCGACCCCGGACTCCCAGTCCCCCGGAGTCCCTGCCGCGGGCCGTCGTCCCTGTCCCCATCCCTCTGCCCCTCCCAGACCTCTGTCCTTCCACCAGTGGGCTCCCCGAGGCCCCAGCCGCCACTCCCAGTCCCCGGAGACCCTGCCGCCGCCCCTGGCGCCTGTGCCCATCCCTCTGCCCCTCCCAGACCTCTGGCCTTCCACCACTAGCCTCCCCCAGCCCACCTGGACTTCCCCGGCCTCTGACAACAAGGCCAGCCCCCAGGCCCACCAGCCTCCTGATCGTCTTCGTTCTTGGGCCTCTTCCCCTTCTGTGGGGCTGTCTGAACCTCCCCTCCCCCACCCGATTTTTCCCCCGCCCCCGGGGCAGGCGCAGAATAAATGTCTGTATGAAGTTAAAAATTAAAAATAAAAAAAAAGCTAAAAACAACTCAAAGTCCTTTGCTTTTGAATGTGCGCTTACCTGGTTTTCTCTAGAGGCACCACTGTGAGGTGGCTCAAGCCCTTAGGCTCTGGAGTTAGACATCTGGGTTCCCATTCCAATTCCACCACTGACTAGCTTTGTCATATTGGACGCATAACTTTTTTGCGCTTCTACTTCTTGATCTTTCAAGTGTCATCAGAAGATAATTAGACACCCACACAATAGCAATGGGAGATTTTAACACCCCACCGTCAACATGAAACAGATCAACGAGACAGAAAGTTGAAAAGGATATCCAGGAACTGAACTTAGCTCTGCACCAAGCAGACCGAATAGACATCTACATTAACTCTCCACCCCAAATCAACAGAATATACATTCTTCTCAGCACCACATCACACTTATTCCAAAACTGACCACATAGTTGGAAGGAAAGCACTCCTCCGCAAATGCAAAAGAACAGAAATTACAACCAACTGTCTCTCAGACCCCAGGGCAGTCAAACTGGACCTCAGGATGAAGAAACTCACTCAAAACCGCTCAACTACACGGAAACGGAGCAATCTGCTCCTGAGTGACTACTGGGTACATAGCGAAATGAAGACAGAATAAAGATGTTCTTTGAAACCAATGAGAACAAAGACACAACATACCAGAATCTCTGGGATACATTGAAAGCAGTGTGTAGAGGGAAACGTAGCATTAAATGCCCACAAGAGAAAGCAGGAAAGATCTAAAATGGACACCCTCACGTCCCAATTCAAAGAACCAGGGAAGCAAGAGCAAACACCATGCCTGAATCAGTCAGTCAACTTCCAACAGGGCTCCAAGAGAGAATGAACCACCATGCCTCTTTAAATCCACGTTTCTATTTGGAATCTTCAATGAGAGATGAGACACTAAGCACCTAGTTTTGGTGGAATGGCTGATTTTGTCAATGTTTTCGGTGTGTGAGTGTGTGTGTGTGTGTGTATGTATAGATAACTAAATTAAACTGATAATCTGGATGCTTACATTTCCATTCATTTAATTTGTGTATGTGAGCCCACGCACACGCATATACACACACACTAACACTTCCAGAACACTGACTTAGTGAAGAACTGGATTTCCAGTGTGTCAGACAAATTTCAGAAAGCGCTGAAGAAGGGCATTTCTGATGGATTTCACCGTTCCTGGAATTTTATTTTCCTTTATAACTTAGAGTTCTTCTCTGGAGATTTAATAGATAAAAGTCTTTTGCAGTGTACGTTATTTCATTTTATTTTTATAATTTATTTAAATTGTCATTTTAAATTGACAAATAAAAATGATATATATTTATGGTGTACAACATGATGTTTCATATATGTATACATTGTGGAATGACACAAAAATCAAGCTAATTAACACATTCGTTTCCTCACATACTGATTTTATGGTGATGAGAACATGTTTCAAATCTACTCTGATAGCACATTTCAAGTATACAGTACATAGTTACCCACTGTGGTTGCCGTGCTGTTCAACATATCTCTAGAACTATTCGTATCTGAAATTTTGTATCATTAGACTAACATCTCCCAATCCCTCCCCGGCCCCTGCCTCGGGTAAGCAGCGTTCTGCTCTCTACGACTCTGAGTTCCACTTTTTTACATTGCACATAGAAGTGAGATCGTGCAGTATTTGTATTTCTGTGTTTGCTTTTTAAAACTTTATGATGTATTGATGTATTTTTTCAGACAGTGTCGGAGTCTGTCACCAAGGCTGGAGTACAGTGACACAAACACGGCTCACCACGGCCTCCACCTCCCGGGGTCAAGAGATCCTCCCACTTCAGCCTCCTGAGTAGCTAGGACTACAGGCGTCCAACACCACACCTGGCTAATTTTTGTATTTTTTGTAGAGATGGTTGATCTCCAACTCCAGGACTCAACTCTTCCTCCTCCCTTCTCCTCCCAAAGTCCTGGGATTACAGGCCTGAGCCACTGTGTCTGGCCTTTGCTTTATTTCACACAGTAGAACATCCTCTAGGCTCATTCATGTTGCTAATGATAAGATTTCTTTCTTTTTCAAGGCTGAATAGGATTCTATTGGATATATGTACCTATATAGATAGAGAGATAGATAGATATACATTTATTATTATTGTTTTGGGGGGGATATGGTTTCGCTCGTGTTCCCCAGGCTGGAGTGCAGTGGCATGATTTCGGCTCACTACAACCTCTGCCTCCCAGGCTGAAGTGATTCTCCTGCCTCAGCTGAGATTAAAGGCATGTCCCATCATGTGCGGCCAATTTTGTGTTTCTAGGAGAGATGGGTTTTCACCATGTTGGCCAGGCTGGTCTCGAACTCCAACAATTCTACTTCAACTATTTATTGGATACAAATATTTATGTGTGAGAAACAAGATTTTCAAGAGTGAAAGATTTAAAAACGACTTAATTGTACATCAGTAAGAGGCTGGCTAACTAAATCAGAGTACGTTCATCCTTACAGAAGAATACTATGCAGCTAGAACAAAACCAAATGGAGGAAACTCTTCCAAATGGTAACTTGGAATGATGTTCAAGACTTATTGTAAAATAAGTTTACAGTAAGGTGTAAGGTACCTTATGGCAAAATTCTCTCAGAAATGTGTGTGTGTGGATTTCAAGTCATCCCAGTCCTAGAACATTGTGCTCTTTAGAGATGCCATACCTGTCTTTCCCTTTGTAATATCAAAGCAGTAATATCTTCTCTGGAGGCTTGTTGGGTGAATTGAATGGAAGAAAGTTAAGGAGGTACCAGAACCATTGCTGTTTCCCCTCCGTAGCCCTGCCACCCACTAAAGAAAGTTGGATGAGATTACTTAATGATTTCCCATTAAGTTGTATTTCCAAATATCATGATTACCATTTGAATGTAGTTGGTATGGAGCTTCGTGAGTGTGTGCTTCGTTTATTATGCATCACGTTCAGCTCCTTGTTATTTGCCTCCTAGTTATCATAGTAAAACTCTACTCCTCTACTCCGAGGAGCCCCTACCATCCGTATCGTCACTTTCCGGCCCAGCACTCTTCATGCTCGTTCGTTTAAAGCATTCTACATTGGGCAAATGAATCTTGGAAGGCAAAAGCTACTGAATTTAGCGAGTTTGTGGAGGCGTTCCCACCGATCAGCCAGGTGGAGTTCCACACACCCGATGACTGCACAACTCCTATAAGGCAGCAATATGCTGCAAACCCAGACGGCCACTCTTCTCACCCCTCGTCCCTTTGCTGTTCTGGATAATGAGGTCAATAGTCACCTAGGCAACTTGCAAAACTAACTGAAATGGAGAAAGGCCTTCCGGCTGGTGACTAGCCGAGGTCCACCTGGCCCCAATAAGCTGCTGAACAAGAAGGGCTGCCAGAAATTTCCCCCTAGGGAATTTGGTGGAGACGAAGACCTGCTCACTGGACAACGGTTCCTCCCAGGATACCCCCAAGCTGAAGAAGCGGGCTCTGAGCCACCCCCTTTCACCCTCCTTTTCCCCACCCTGGCCTGCTGAAGGTGCGCGTCAGGATGCGGACTACTGAGCCCTAAAGAAATAAGTCCTTCCACTTTGACCCCACGGAGGATTGCCTGTGCGGATCTTCAACGAGTCTACCAGTGTCTAGACACGGGAGCAGTTCTGTCTGGCACAGCAGCTCCCTCAAGGAAGACAAGAGTGAGGAGAAAGGAAACTCAAGTCTGACCATTCTGTCCTGGGAGACAAGAGGAGGATCTCATCTCTCATCTTTCCAAGCAAGGCAACGAGACTTTCTCTCATCTTTCCAAGCAAGGCAAGGAGACTTTTTCTCATGAGGAAACAAAAAGAAGTTGGAAGGAACGAAACCAGCCTGGAAGGTGAATTCCTAAGGATTGCCCATTGAAACTGACAAAATGGCCCTTGTTTGACGAGAGGAATGAGCAGAGCATTGATGTGGTCAAAAAGGACTCGAGTGAGACTTTCCCAGCATGTTTCTACCAAAGCTTTGTCTAAGTTTCGCAAAACACTCTCCTAATAAGCAGATGTTTGGCTCTTCAGAAAGTCAACATGCAAAATGCCTTGAGCGTCCCATAACACTGATGCCATGATGTTGCCTTTGGTCTGCCCTCCTTTTCCTTTGACTGGACCACTGCCATCTCTTGGTAGCCATCGCTTTGATGACGCTTTGTCTTCAGGATCATATTGGCAAAGCCATGTTCCAAATTCCGGTTACAATTTGTCAAACAGGTGCCCCAGGATCGTGATCCCTCCTGTTGAAAATTTCCACTGATAGCTCTCGTCGTCACTGCAGCTGATCTGGGCACAATGGTTTTCACAGCCACTGCAGGATTCATCTTCCACATCTTCTCATCTCTTCTTGAAACAAGCCATACCTCCGTAAAGAGTTGATTTCTTTGGGCTAGTGTCCTTAGAAGCTTTTCTTCAAACATCAATGATTTCTTCATTCTTCCACCCAAGCTTCACCGTCAATTGGATGTTTGCTCTTGCTGCAATTTTAGCGGAATTCAAGTTGCACTGATAGGAGGCCTTTTCAGTGGATGTCCCATCCTTCTTAGTGCCTCCAATGAGATCCAGTTCAGAAAGGTTGTAAGAAGTTAGTACATGTTTATTTTAGTGAAAACGAATTGAAATCCATGCATAGATTTCTCACCATGTACATTTTATATGAACTTTCGGAAGACCCCCTGTACTGAATATTGCCCAAATCCTGGGAGAGAAGTGGATGCGGTCCACTTCCTGTCTTCAG
Organism: Pongo pygmaeus; assembly: GCF_028885625.2. NCBI lineage: Eukaryota > Metazoa > Chordata > Mammalia > Primates > Hominidae > Pongo > Pongo pygmaeus. The sequence goes on from NC_072380.2 coordinate 56,476,191, forward strand.
TTTGCCCACAGTGGAGGAGTGCACAGAGCAGGGAAAGGCAGCCCCAGAGAGAGGCATGCCCTCCAGCATGTAGCAGACTGCTGGCCCAGTCCTGGCTCCATGGGTTGCTGTGTGGGCCCAGCAAGCTGACCAACCTCCCTGAACCTTAATTTAATCCTAGGTAGCCCAATTCCACTCGCTATTATAGGACTGCTGTGCAGGGACAGTCAATTAACTTAAGAAAAGGAACCTAGCTCCAAGGTTGGCAACCGGGAATTCCAGTTGATTCCATGGGCGGACCCCCTGAGGAATTCCCAAGCTGAAGTCTCGTGGAAGATGAGGTTCAGTGTGACTAGACTGAAGCACCAATCCAATGAAGGGGAAGTCCCACCCACTCTGCCCTGTGCCTGTATAAAGGTGAGGCGGGGCGGCCGCGCCACTCATTGAAGCCGCCAGTTGGGAGAGGAGCAGAGCCAGGCCGGTGCTCCCGAAGGCAGCAAGATGTTGCGAGCCACAGCTCCCTGCTGGTTCCCACCTGCATACCCAGAAGCTAAGAAGGTGGCCGAGGAGGCGGCCCACGAGGCAAGCCGCCATTTGGGAGAGGAGCAGAGCCAGGTCGGTGTTCCCGAAGGCAGCAAGATGTTGCGAGCCACAGCTCCCTGCTGGTTCCCACCTGCATGCCCAGAAGCCAAGAAGGTGGCCGAGGAGGCGGCCCTCGAGGCAAGCCGCCAGTTGGGAGAGGAGCAGAGCCAGGCCGGTGCTCCCGAAGGCAGCAAGATGTTGCGAGCCACAGCTCCCTGCTGGTTCCCACCTGCATACCCAGAAGCTAAGAAGGTGGCCGAGGAGGCGCCCCACGAGGCAAGCCGCCATTTGGGAGTGGAGCAGAGCCAGGTCGGTGTTCCCGAAGGCAGCAAGATGTTGCGAGCCACAGCTCCCTGCTGGTTCCCTCCTGCATACCCAGAAGCCAAGAAGGTGGCCGAGGAGGCGGCCCTCGAGGCTCCAGAATTCCCACTGCCCTCTCATCAGCCTGCCCAGAGCTTCGGGCTCTGCGTGCCCCAGATGCACAACCAGGCCTCAGCACTCGTGGACATCCGGGCGGAGCCCCAGAATAGGGGTCCGGCGGTGCCCCCAGCGTGGCCCAAGATGGCGACGGAGGCGTGGTACTTCCCCGCGCAGAGGGGGTCGGCCTGCTGCTTGCCAGCCGCCCCAAGGCTGACAGAGAGGCCCTGTGGAGTCCGCATCTCAGCCCCCAGGGAGAGGAAGAGGATCGCCCACTTTCCCAGCCCCTGCTTGGTCGCAGGTCGCACCGATGCCAAGAGAACCCGGGTGGCCGGCAGCAGCCAACGCTCCAATGGCTCCAGGGTCGGCACACAGCCACGGAAGACTGGTCGCAACAGACGGGGGAGGGCATGCAAGACCTCCACCACACTCAGCTCTAAGCGAATCGTCCGTCGTCCATCCTTACCGACTTGGAAGAAACCCATTATCCTCCGAAGGTCTCGCTGCCAAGTCCCCACCGTCATCCGCCGAGGCTATCTCCAACTGTTCACCAAAGAGTGTCTCAAGTTCTGCGCCTCCCAGCAGGAGGCCGAGGAGAAGGCGCTGAACGAGGAGAAGGTGGCCTACGACTGCAGCCCCAACAAGAACATGTACCTGAATGTGGTCCTGAACACCCTCAAGAGACTGAAGGGCCTGACCCCCAGCCCCATGCCGGGCCTCAGCAGGGCCACCCTGTACAGCCGCCTCCAGGAGTTCCTGCTCACCCAGGACCAGCTCAAGGAGAACGGCTACCCCTTCCCGCACCCCGAGCGGCCCGGAGGCGCCGTCCTCTTCACTGGCCAGGGGAAGGGGCCCGGCGACTCCTCCTGCAGGGTCTGCTGCCGTTGTGGCACCGACTACCTGGTGTCCTCCTCGGGCCGCTGTCTACGCGACCAGTTGTGTTATTATCACTGGGGGCGGGTCCGCTCCAGCCAAGTGGCTGGAGGCCGGGTTAGCCAGTACACCTGCTGTGCAGCTGCTCCTGGCTCAGTGGGCTGCCAGGTGGCAAAGCAGCACGTGCGGGACGGCCGCAAGGAGAGCCTCCATGGCTTCGTGAAGACCTTCAAGAAAGAGTTTTCCACAGACGCTTATCCAGGAATCTACGCCTTGGACTGTGAGATGTGCTACACCACGCATGGCCTGGAGCTGACCCGCGTCACCGTGGTGGACGCCGACATGCAAGTGGTGTACGACACCTTCGTCAAGCCCGACAACGAGATCGTGGACTACAACACCAGGTTTTCCGGAGTGACCGAGGCCGACGTCGCCAAGACGAGCGTCACGTTGCCCGAAGTCCAAGCCATCCTGCTGAGCTTTTTCAGCGCCCAAACCATCCTCATCGGGCACAGCCTGGAGAGCGATCTGCTGGCCCTCAAGCTGATCCACAGCACCGTGTTGGACACGGCCGTGCTCTTCCCGCACTACCTGGGTTTCCCCTACAAGCGTTCCCTCAGGAATCTCGCGGCCGACTACCTGGGACAGATCATCCAGGACAGCCAGGACGGCCACAACTCCAGCGAGGACGCAAACGCCTGCCTGCAGCTGGCGATGTGGAAGGTTCGACAGCGCGCCCAGATCCAGCCACGCCACCGGTCCGCCTCTCCCGCCGCCCTGGCCTGTCCTGAGCCCCAGGCCTCTTCCCAAACTGACATCGATCCCGAGAGCTAGCCCTGTCCACCTCGCCGCAAAGCGAAAGAAACTGGAGCAGCCGGCGGCAGGAGAGGGCCAAAAGCCAAGACTAACCCCGACCCCGGACTCCCAGTCCCCCGGAGTCCCTGCCGCGGGCCGTCGTCCCTGTCCCCATCCCTCTGCCCCTCCCAGACCTCTGTCCTTCCACCAATGGGCTCCCCGAGGCCCCAGCCGCCACTCCCAGTCCCCGGAGACCCTGCCGCCGCCCCTGGCGCCTGTGCCCATCCCTCTGCCCCTCCCAGACCTCTGGCCTTCCACCACTAGCCTCCCCCAGCCCACCTGGACTTCCCCGGCCTCTGACAACAAGGCCAGCCCCCAGGCCCACCAGCCTCCTGATCGTCTTCGTTCTTGGGCCTCTTCCCCTTCTGTGGGGCTGTCTGAACCTCCCCTCCCCCACCCGATTTTTCCCCCGCCCCCGGGGCAGGCGCAGAATAAATGTCTGTATGAAGTTAAAAATTAAAAATAAGAAAAAAGCTAAAAACAACTCAAAGTCCTTTGCTTTTGAATGTGCGCTTACCTGGTTTTCTCTAGAGGCACCACTGTGAGGTGGCTCAAGCCCTTAGGCTCTGGAGTTAGACATCTGGGTTCCCATTCCAATTCCACCACTGACTAGCTTTGTCATATTGGACGCATAACCTTTTTGCGCTTCTACTTCTTGATCTTTCAAGTGTCATCAGAAGATAATTAGACACCCACACAATAGCAATGGGAGATTTTAACACCCCACCGTCAACATGAAACAGATCAACGAGACAGAAAGTTGAAAAGGATATCCAGGAACTGAACTTAGCTCTGCACCAAGCAGACCGAATAGACATCTACATTAACTCTCCACCCCAAATCAACAGAATATACATTCTTCTCAGCACCACATCACACTTATTCCAAAACTGACCACATAGTTGGAAGGAAAGCACTCCTCCGCAAATGCAAAAGAACAGAAATTACAACCAACTGTCTCTCAGACCCCAGGGCAGTCAAACTGGACCTCAGGATGAAGAAACTCACTCAAAACCGCTCAACTACACGGAAACGGAGCAATCTGCTCCTGAGTGACTACTGGGTACATAGCGAAATGAAGACAGAATAAAGATGTTCTTTGAAACCAATGAGAACAAAGACACAACATACCAGAATCTCTGGGATACATTGAAAGCAGTGTGTAGAGGGAAACGTAGCATTAAATGCCCACAAGAGAAAGCAGGAAAGATCTAAAATGGACACCCTCACGTCCCAATTCAAAGAACCAGGGAAGCAAGAGCAAACACAATGCCTGAATCAGTCAGTCAACTTCCAACAGGGCTCCAAGAGAGAATGAACCACCATGCCTCTTTAAATCCACGTTTCTATTTGGAATCTTCAATGAGAGATGAGACACTAAGCAGCTAGTTTTGGTGGAATGGCTGATTTTGTCAATGTTTTCGGTGTGTGAGTGTGTGTGTGTGTGTATGTATAGATAACTAAATTAAACTGATAATCTGGATGCTTACATTTCCATTCATTTAATTTGTGTATGTGAGCCCACGCACACGTATATACACACACACTAACACTTCCAGAACACTGACTTAGTGAAGAACTGGATTTCCAGTGTGTCAGACAAATTTCAGAAAGCGCTGAAGAAGGGCATTTCTGATGGATTTCACCGTTCCTGGAATTTTATTTTCCTTTATAACTTAGAGTTCTTCTCTGGAGATTTAATAGATAAAAGTCTTTTGCAGTGTACGTTATTTCATTTTATTTTTATAATTTATTTAAATTGTCATTTTAAATTGACAAATAAAAATGATATATATTTATGGTGTACAACATGATGTTTCATATATGTATACATTGTGGAATGACACAAAAATCAAGCTAATTAACACATTCGTTTCCTCACATACTGATTTTATGGTGATGAGAACATGTTTCAAATCTACTCTGATAGCACATTTCAAGTATACAGTACATAGTTACCCACTGTGGTTGCCGTGCTGTTCAACATATCTCTAGAACTATTCGTATCTGAAATTTTGTATCATTAGACTAACATCTCCCAATCCCTCCCCGGCCCCTGACTCGGGTAAGCAGCGTTCTGCTCTCTACGACTCTGAGTTCCACTTTTTTACATTGCACATAGAAGTGAGATCGTGCAGTATTTGTATTTCTGTGTTTGCTTTTTAAAACTTTATGATGTATTGATGTATTTTTTCAGACAGTGTCGGAGTCTGTCACCAAGGCTGGAGTACAGTGACACAAACACGGCTCACCACGGCCTCCACCTCCCGGGGTCAAGAGATCCTCCCACTTCAGCCTCCTGAGTAGCTAGGACTACAGGCGTCCAACACCACACCTGGCTAATTTTTGTATTTTTTGTAGAGATGGTTGATCTCCAACTCCTGGGCTCAACTCTTCCTCCTCCCTTCTCCTCCCAAAGTCCTGGGATTACAGACCTGAGCCACTGTGTCTGGCCTTTGCTTTATTTCACACAGTAGAACATCCTCTAGGCTCATTCATGTTGCTAATGATAAGATTTCTTTCTTTTTCAAGGCTGAATAGGATTCTATTGGATATATGTACCTATATAGATAGAGAGATAGATAGATAGATATTTATTATTATTGTTTTGGGGGGGATATGGTTTCGCTCGTGTTCCCCAGGCTGGAGTGCAGTGGCATGATTTCGGCTCACTACAACCTCTGCCTCCCAGGCTGAAGTGATTCTCCTGCCTCAGCTGAGATTAAAGGCATGTCCCATCATGTGTGGCCAATTTTGTGTTTCTAGGAGAGATGGGTTTTCACCATGTTGGCCAGGCTGGTCTCGAACTCCAACAATTCTACTTCAACTATTTATTGGATACAAATATTTATGTGTGAGAAACAAGATTTTCAAGAGTGAAAGATTTAAAAACGACTTAATTGTACATCAGTAAGAGGCTGGCTAACTAAATCAGAGTACGTTCATCCTTACAGAAGAATACTATGCAGCTAGAACAAAACCAAATGGAGGAAACTCTTCCAAATGGTAACTTGGAATGATGTTCAAGACTTATTGTAAAATAAGTTTACAGTAAGGTGTAAGGTACCTTATGGCAAAATTCTCTCAGAAATGTGTGTGTGTGGATTTCAAGTCATCCCAGTCCTAGAACATTGTGCTCTTTAGAGATGCCATACCTGTCTTTCCCTTTGTAATATCAAAGCAGTAATATCTTCTCTGGAGGCTTGTTGGGTGAATTTAATGGAAGAAAGTTAAGGAGGTACCAGAACCATTGCTGTTTCCCCTCCGTAGCCCTGCCACCCACTAAAGAAAGTTGGATGAGATTACTTAATGATTTCCCATTAAGTTGTATTTCCAAATATCATGATTACCATTTGAATGTAGTTGGTATGGAGCTTCGTGAGTGTGTGCTTCGTTTATTATGCATCACGTTCAGCTCCTTGTTATTTACCTCCTAGTTATCATAGTAAAACTCTACTCCTCTACTCCGAGGAGCCCCTACCATCCGTATCGTCACTTTCCGGCCCAGCGCTCTTCATGCTCGTTCGTTTAAAGCATTCTACATTGTGTAAATGAATCTTGGAAGGCAAAAGCTACTGAATTTAGCGAGTTTGTGGAGTCGTTCCCACCGGTCAGCCAGGTGGAGTTCCACACACCCGATGACTGCACAACTCCTATAAGGCAGCAATATGCTGCAAACCCAGACGGCCACTCTTCTCACCTCTCGTCCCTTTGCTGTTCTGGATAATGAGGTCAATAGTCACCTAGGCAACTTGCAAAACTAACTGAAATGGAGAAAGGCCTTCTGGCTGGTGACTAGCCGAGGTCCACCTGGCCCCAATAAGCTGCTGAACAAGAAGGGCTGCCAGAAATTTCCCCCTAGGGAATTTGGTGGAGACGAAGACCTGCTCACTGGACAACGGTTCCTCCCAGGATACCCCCAAGCTGAAGAAGCGGGCTCTGAGCCACCCCCTTTCACCCTCCTTTTCCCCACCCTGTCCTGGTGAAGGTGCGCGTCAGGATGCGGACTACTGAGCCCTAAAGAAATAAGTCCTTCCACTTTGACCCCACGGAGGATTGCCTGTGCGGATCTTCAACGAGTCTACCAGTGTCTAGACACGGGAGCAGTTCTGTCTGGCACAGCAGCTCCCTCAAGGAAGACAAGAGTGAGGAGAAAGGAAACTCAAGTCTGACCATTCTGTCCTGGGAGACAAGAGGAGGATCTCATCTCTCATCTTTCCAAGCAAGGCAACGAGACTTTCTCTCATCTTTCCAAGCAAGACAAGGAGACTTTTTCTCATGAGGAAACAAAAAGAAGTTGGAAGGAACGAAACCAGCCTGGAAGGTGAATTCCTAAGGATTGCCCATTGAAACTGACAAAATGGCCCTTGTTTGACGAGAGGAATGAGCAGAGCATTGATGTGGTCAAAAAGGACTCGAGTGAGACTTTCCCAGCATGTTTCTACCAAAGCTTTGTCTAAGTTTCGCAAAACACTCTCCTAATAAGCAGATGTTTGGCTCTTCAGAAAGTCAACATGCAAAATGCCTTGAGCGTCCCATAACACTGATGCCATGATGTTGCCTTTGGTCTGCCCTCCTTTTCCTTTGACTGGACCACTGCCATCTCTTGGTAGCCATCGCTTTGATGACGCTTTGTCTTCAGGATCATATTGGCAAAGCCATGTTCCAAATTCCGGTTACAATTTGTCAAACAGGTGCCCCAGGATCGTGATCCCTCCTGTTGAAAATTTCCACTGATAGCTCTCGTCGTCACTGCAGCTGATCTGGGCACAATGGTTTTCACAGCCACTGCAGGATTCATCTTCCACATCTTCTCATCTCTTCTTGAAACAAGCCATACCTCCGTAAAGAGTTGATTTCTTTGGGCTAGTGTCCTTAGAAGCTTTTCTTCAAACATCAATGATTTCTTCATTCTTCCACCCAAGCTTCACCGTCAGTTGGATGTTTCCTCTTGCTGCAATTTTAGCGGAATTCAAGTTGCACTGATAGGAGGCCTTTTCAGTGGATGTCTCATCCTTCTTAGTGCCTCCAATGAGATCCAGTTCAGAAAGGTTGTAAGAAGTTAGTACATGTTTATTTTAGTGAAAACGAATTGAAATCCATGCATAGATTTCTCACCATGTACATTTTCTATGAACTTTCGGAAGACCCCCTGTACTGAATATTGCCCAAATCCTGGGAGAGAAGTGGATGCGGTCCACTTCCTGTCTTCAGTTTGCCCACAGTGGAGGAGTGCACAGAGCAGGGAAAGGCAGCCCCAGAGAGAGGCATGCCCTCCAGCATGCGGCAGACTGCTGGCCCAGTCCTGGCTCCATGGGTTGCTGTGTGGGCCCAGCAAGCTGACCAACCTCCCTGAACCTTAATTTAATCCTAGGTAGCCCAATTCCACTCGCTATTATAGGACAGCTGTGCAGGGACAGTCAATTAACTTAAGAAAAGGAACCTAGCTCCAAGGTTGGCAACCGGGAATTCCAGTTGATTCCATGGGCGGACCCCCTGAGGAATTCCCAAGCTGAAGTCTCGTGGAAGATGAGGTTCAGTGTGACTAGACTGAAGCACCAATCCAATGAAGGGGAAGTCCCACCCACTCTGCTCTGTGCCTGTATAAAGGTGAGGCGGGGCGGCCGCGCCACTCATTGAAGCCGCCAGTTGGGAGAGGAGCAGAGCCAGGCCGGTGCTCCCGAAGGCAGCAAGATGTTGCGAGCCACAGCTCCCTGCTGGTTCCCACCTGCATACCCAGAAGCTAAGAAGGTGGCCGAGGAGGCGGCCCACGAGGCAAGCCGTCATTTGGGAGAGGAGCAGAGCCAGGTCGGTGTTCCCGAAGGCAGCAAGATGTTGCGAGCCACAGCTCCCTGCTGGTTCCCACCTGCATGCCCAGAAGCCAAGAAGGTGGCCGAGGAGGCGGCCCTCGAGGCAAGCCGCCAGTTGGGAGAGGAGCAGAGCCAGGCCGGTGCTCCCGAAGGCAGCAAGATGTTGCGAGCCACAGCTCCCTGCTGGTTCCCACCTGCATACCCAGAAGCTAAGAAGGTGGCCGAGGAGGCGGCCCACGAGGCAAGCCGCCATTTGGGAGAGGAGCAGAGCCAGGTCGGTGTTCCCGAAGGCAGCAAGATGTTGCGAGCCACAGCTCCCTGCTGGTTCCCACCTGCATGCCCAGAAGCCAAGAAGGTGGCCGAGGAGGCGGCCCTCGAGGCAAGCCGCCAGTTGGGAGAGGAGCAGAGCCAGGCCGGTGCTCCCGAAGGCAGCAAGATGTTGCGAGCCACAGCTCCCTGCTGGTTCCCACCTGCATACCCAGAAGCTAAGAAGGTGGCCGAGGAGGCGCCCCACGAGGCAAGCCGCCATTTGGGAGTGGAGCAGAGCCAGGCCGGTGTTCCCGAAGGCAGCAAGATGTTGCGAGCCACAGCTCCCTGCTGGTTCCCTCCTGCATACCCAGAAGCCAAGAAGGTGGCCGAGGAGGCGGCCCTCGAGGCTCCAGAATTCCCACTGCCCTCTCATCAGCCTGCCCAGAGCTTCGGGCTCTGCCTGCCCCAGATGCACAACCAGGCCTCAGCACTCGTGGACATCCGGGCGGAGCCCCAGAATAGGGGTCCGGCGGTGCCCCCAGCGTGGCCCAAGATGGCGACGGAGGCGTGGTACTTCCCCGCGCAGAGGGGGTCGGCCTGCTGCTTGCCAGCCGCCCCAAGGCTGACAGAGAGGCCCTGTGGAGTCCGCATCTCAGCCCCCAGGGAGAGGAAGAGGATCGCCCACTTTCCCAGCCCCTGCTTGGTCGCAGGTCGCACCGATGCCAAGAGAACCCGGGTGGCCGGCAGCAGCCAACGCTCCAATGGCTCCAGGGTCGGCACACAGCCACGGAAGACTGGTCGCAACAGACGGGGGAGGGCATGCAAGACCTCCACCACACTCAGCTCTAAGCGAATCGTCCGTCGTCCATCCTTACCGACTTGGAAGAAACCCATTATCCTCCGAAGGTCTCGCTGCCAAGTCCCCACCGTCATCCGCCGAGGCTATCTCCAACTGTTCACCAAAGAGTGTCTCAAGTTCTGCGCCTCCAAGCAGGAGGCCGAGGAGAAGGCGCTGAACGAGGAGAAGGTGGCCTACGACTGCAGCCCCAACAAGAACATGTACCTGAATGTGGTCCTGAACACCCTCAAGAGACTGAAGGGCCTGACCCCCAGCTCCATGCCGGGCCTCAGCAGGGCCGCCCTGTACAGCCGCCTCCAGGAGTTCCTGCTCACCCAGGACCAGCTCAAGGAGAACGGCTACCCCTTCCCGCACCCCGAGCGGCCCGGAGGCGCCGTCCTCTTCACTGGCCAGGGGAAGGGGCCCGGCGACTCCTCCTGCAGGGTCTGCTGCCGTTGTGGCACCGACTACCTGGTGTCCTCCTCGGGCCGCTGTCTACGCGACCAGTTGTGTTATTATCACTGGGGGCGGGTCCGCTCCAGCCAAGTGGCTGGAGGCCGGGTTAGCCAGTACACCTGCTGTGCAGCTGCTCCTGGCTCAGTGGGCTGCCAGGTGGCAAAGCAGCACGTGCGGGACGGCCGCAAGGAGAGCCTCCATGGCTTCGTGAAGACCTTCAAGAAAGAGTTTTCCACAGACGCTTATCCAGGAATCTACGCCTTGGACTGTGAGATGTGCTACACCACGCATGGCCTGGAGCTGACCCGCGTCACCGTGGTGGACGCCGACATGCAAGTGGTGTACGACACCTTCGTCAAGCCCGACAACGAGATCGTGGACTACAACACCAGGTTTTCCGGAGTGACCGAGGCCGACGTCGCCAAGACGAGCGTCACGTTGCCCGAAGTCCAAGCCATCCTGCTGAGCTTTTTCAGCGCCCAAACCATCCTCATCGGGCACAGCCTGGAGAGCGATCTGCTGGCCCTCAAGCTGATCCACAGCACCGTGGTGGACACGGCCGTGCTCTTCCCGCACTACCTGGGTTTCCCCTACAAGCGTTCCCTCAGGAATCTCGCGGCCGACTACCTGGGACAGATCATCCAGGACAGCCAGGACGGCCACAACTCCAGCGAGGACGCAAACGCCTGCCTGCAGCTGGCGATGTGGAAGGTTCGACAGCGCGCCCAGATCCAGCCACGCCACCGGTCCGCCTCTCCCGCCGCCCTGGCCTGTCCTGAGCCCCAGGCCTCTTCCCAAACTGCCATCGATCCCGAGAGCTAGCCCTGTCCACCTCGCCGCAAAGCGAAAGAAACTGGAGCAGCCGGCGGCAGGAGAGGGCCAAAAGCCAAGACTAACCCCGACCCCGGACTCCCAGTCCCCCGGAGTCCCTGCCGCGGGCCGTCGTCCCTGTCCCCATCCCTCTGCCCCTCCCAGACCTCTGTCCTTCCACCAATGGGCTCCCCGAGGCCCCAGCCGCCACTCCCAGTCCCCGGAGTCCCTGCCGCCGCCCCTGGCGCCTGTGCCTATCCCTCTGCCCCTCCCAGACCTCTGGCCTTCCACCACTAGCCTCCCCCAGCCCACCTGGACTACCGCGGCCTCTAACAACAAGGCCAGCCCCCAGGCCCACCAGCCTCCTGATCGTCTTCGTTCTTGGGCCTCTTCCCCTTCTGTGGGGCTGTCTGAACCTCCCCTCCCCCACCCGATTTTTCCCCCGCCCCCGGGGCAGGCGCAGAATAAATGTCTGTATGAAGTTAAAAATTAAAAATAAAAAAAAAGCTAAAAACAACTCAAAGTCCTTTGCTTTTGAATGTGCGCTTACCTGGTTTTCTCTAGAGGCACCACTGTGAGGTGGCTCAAGCCCTTAGGCTCTGGAGTTAGACATCTGGGTTCCCATTCCAATTCCACCACTGACTAGCTTTGTCATATTGGACGCATAACCTTTTTGCGCTTCTACTTCTTGATCTTTCAAGTGTCATCAGAAGATAATTAGACACCCACACAATAGCAATGGGAGATTTTAACACCCCACCGTCAACATGAAACAGATCAACGAGACAGAAAGTTGAAAAGGATATCCAGGAACTGAACTTAGCTCTGCACCAAGCAGACCGAATAGACATCTACATTAACTCTCCACCCCAAATCAACAGAATATACATTCTTCTCAGCACCACATCACACTTATTCCAAAACTGACCACATAGTTGGAAGGAAAGCACTCCTCCACAAATGCAAAAGAACAGAAATTACAACCAACTGTCTCTCAGACCACAGGGCAGTCAAACTGGACCTCAGGATGAAGAAACTCACTCAAAACCGCTCAACTACACGGAAACGGAGCAATCTGCTCCTGAGTGACTACTGGGTACATAGCGAAATGAAGACAGAATAAAGATGTTCTTTGAAACCAATGAGAACAAAGACACAACATACCAGAATCTCTGGGATACATTGAAAGCAGTGTGTAGAGGGAAACGTAGCATTAAATGCCCACAAGAGAAAGCAGGAAAGATCTAAAATGGACACCCTCACGTCCCAATTCAAAGAATCAGGGAAGCAAGAGCAAACACCATGCCTGAATCAGTCAGTCAACTTCCAACAGGGCTCCAAGAGAGAATGAACCACCATGCCTCTTTAAATCCACGTTTCTATTTGGAATCTTCAATGAGAGATGAGACACTAAGCAGCTAGTTTTGGTGGAATGGCTGATTTTGTCAATGTTTTCGGTGTGTGAGTGTGTGTGTGTGTGTATGTATAGATAACTAAATTAAACTGATAATCTGGATGCTTACATTTCCATTCATTTAATTTGTGTATGTGAGCCCACGCACACGTATATACACACACACTCACACTTCCAGAACACTGACTTAGTGAAGAACTGGATTTCCAGTGTGTCAGACAAATTTCAGAAAGCGCTGAAGAAGGGCATTTCTGATGGATTTCACCGTTCCTGGAATTTTACTTTCCTTTATAACTTACAGTTCTTCTCTGGAGATTTAATAGATAAAAGTCTTTTGCAGTGTACGTTATTTCATTGTATTTTTATAATTTATTTCAATTGTCATTTTAAATTGACAAATAAAAATGATATATATTTATGGTGTACAACATGATGTTTCATCTATGTATACATTGTGGAATGACACAAAAATCAAGCTAATTAACACATTCGTTTCCTCACATACTGATTTTATGGTGATGAGAACATGTTTCAAATCTACTCTGATAGCACATTTCAAGTATACAGTACATAGTTACCCACTGTGGTTGCCGTGCTGTTCAACATATCTCTAGAACTATTCGTATCTGAAATTTTGTATCATTAGACTAACATCTCCCAATCCCTCCCCGGCCCCTGCCTCGGGTAAGCAGCGTTCTGCTCTCTACGACTCTGAGTTCCACTTTTTTACATTGCACATAGAAGTGAGATCGTGCAGTATTTGTATTTCTGTGTTTGCTTTTTAAAACTTTATGATGTATTGATGTATTTTTTCAGACAGTGTCGGAGTCTGTCACCAAGGCTGGAGTACAGTGACACAAACACGGCTCACCACGGCCTCCACCTCCCGGGGTCAAGAGATCCTCCCACTTCAGCCTCCTGAGTAGCTAGGACTACAGGCGTCCAACACCACACCTGGCTAATTTTTGTATTTTTTGTAGAGATGGTTGATCTCCAACTCCTGGGCTCAACTCTTCCTCCTCCCTTCTCCTCCCAAAGTCCTGGGATTACAGGCCTGAGCCACTGTGTCTGGCCTTTGCTTTATTTCACACAGTAGAACATCCTCTAGGCTCATTCATGTTGCTAATGATAAGATTTCTTTCTTTTTCAAGGCTGAATAGGATTCTATTGGATATATGTACCTATATAGATAGATAGACAGATAGATATACATTTATTATTATTGTTTTGGGGGGGATATGGTTTCGCTCGTGTTCCCCAGGCTGGAGTGCAGTGGCATGATTTCGGCTCACTACAACCTCTGCCTCCCAGGCTGAAGTGATTCTCCTGCCTCAGCTGAGATTAAAGGCATGTCCCATCATGTGCGGCCAATTTTGTGTTTCTAGGAGAGATGGGTTTTCACCATGTTGGCCAGGCTGGTCTCGAACTCCAACAATTCTACTTCAACTATTTATTGGATACAAATATTTATGTGTGAGAAACAAGATTTTCAAGAGTGAAAGATTTAAAAACGACTTAATTGTACATCAGTAAGAGGCTGGCTAACTAAATCAGAGTACGTTCATCCTTACAGAAGAATACTATGCAGCTAGAACAAAACCAAATGGAGGAAACTCTTCCAAATGGTAACTTGGAATGATGTTCAAGACTTATTGTAAAATAAGTTTACAGTAAGGTGTAAGGTACCTTATGCAAAATTCTCTCAGAAATGTGTGTGTGTGGATTTCAAGTCATCCCAGTCCTAGAACATTGTGCTCTTTAGAGATGCCATACCTGTCTTTCCCTTTGTAATATCAAAGCAGTAATATCTTCTCTGGAGGCTTGTTGGGTGAATTGAATGGAAGAAAGTTAAGGAGGTACCAGAACCATTGCTGTTTCCCCTCCGTAGCCCTGCCACCCACTAAAGAAAGTTGGATGAGATTACTTAATGATTTCCCATTAAGTTGTATTTCCAAATATCATGATTACCATTTGAATGTAGTTGGTATGGAGCTTCGTGAGTGTGTGCTTCGTTTATTATGCATCACGTTCAGCTCCTTGTTATTTGCCTCCTAGTTATCATAGTAAAACTCTACTCCTCTACTCCGAGGAGCCCCTACCATCCGTATCGTCACTTTCCGGCCCAGCACTCTTCATGCTCGTTCGTTTAAAGCATTCTACATTGGGCAAATGAATCTTGGAAGGCAAAAGCTACTGAATTTAGCGAGTTTGGGGAGGCGTTCCCACCGATCAGCCAGGTGGAGTTCCACACACCCGATGACTGCACAACTCCTATAAGGCAGCAATATGCTGCAAACCCAGACGGCCACTCTTCTCACCCCTCGTCCCTTTGCTGTTCTGGATAATGAGGTCAATAGTCACCTAGGCAACTTGCAAAACTAACTGAAATGGAGAAAGGCCTTCCGGCTGGTGACTAGCCGAGGTCCACCTGGCCCCAATAAGCTGCTGAACAAGAAGGGCTGCCAGAAATTTCCCCCTAGGGAATTTGGTGGAGACAAAGACCTGCTCACTGGACAACGGTTCCTCCCAGGATACCCCCAAGCTGAAGAAGCGGGCTCTGAGCCACCCCCTTTCACCCTCCTTTTCCCCACCCTGGCCTGGTGAAGGTGCGCGTCAGGATGCGGACTACTGAGCCCTAAAGAAATAAGTCCTTCCACTTTGACCCCACGTAGGATTGCCTGCGCGGATCTTCAACGAGTCTACCAGTGTCTAGACACGGGAGCAGTTCTGTCTGGCACAGCAGCTCCCTCAAGGAAGACAAGAGTGAGGAGAAAGGAAACTCAAGTCTGACCATTCTGTCCTGGGAGACAAGAGGAGGATCTCATCTCTCATCTTTCCAAGCAAGGCAACGAGACTTTCTCTCATCTTTCCAAGCAAGGCAAGGAGACTTTTTCTCATGAGGAAACAAAAAGAAGTTGGAAGGAACGAAACCAGCCTGGAAGGTGAATTCCTAAGGATTGCCCATTGAAACTGACAAAATGGCCCTTGTTTGACGAGAGGAATGAGCAGAGCATTGATGTGGTCAAAAAGGACTCGAGTGAGACTTTCCCAGCACGTTTCTACCAAAGCTTTGTCTAAGTTTCGCAAAACACTCTCCTAATAAGCAGATGTTTGGCTCTTCAGAAAGTCAACATGCAAAATGCCTTGAGCGTCCCATAACACTGATGCCATGATGTTGCCTTTGGTCTGCCCTCCTTTTCCTTTGACTGGACCACTGCCATCTCTTGGTAGCCATCGCTTTGATGACGCTTTGTCTTCAGGATCATATTGGCAAAGCCATGTTCCAAATTCCGGTTACAATTTGTCAAACAGGTGCCCCAGGATCGTGATCCCTCCTGTTGAAAATTTCCACTGATAGCTCTCGTCGTCACTGCAGCTGATCTGGGCACAATGGTTTTCACAGCCACTGCAGGATTCATCTTCCACATCTTCTCATCTCTTCTTGAAACAAGCCATACCTCCGTAAAGAGTTGATTTCTTTGGGCTAGTGTCCTTAGAAGCTTTTCTTCAAACATCAATGATTTCTTCATTCTTCCACCCAAGCTTCACCGTCAATTGGATGTTTGCTCTTGCTGCAATTTTAGCGGAATTCAAGTTGCACTGATAGGAGGCCTTTTCAGTGGATGTCTCATCCTTCTTAGTGCCTCCAATGAGATCCAGTTCAGAAAGGTTGTAAGAAGTTAGTACATGTTTATTTTAGTGAAAACGAATTGAAATCCATGCATAGATTTCTCACCATGTACATTTTCTATGAACTTTCGGAAGACCCCCTGTACTGAATATTGCCCAAATCCTGGGAGAGAAGTGGATGCGGTCCACTTCCTGTCTTCAGTTTGCCCACAGTGGAGGAGTGCACAGAGCAGGGAAAGGCAGCCCCAGAGAGAGGCATGCCCTCCAGCATGCAGCAGACTGCTGGCCCAGTCCTGGCTCCATGGGTTGCTGTGTGGGCCCAGCAAGCTGACCAACCTCCCTGAACCTTAATTTAATCCTAGGTAGCCCAATTCCACTCGCTATTATAGGACTGCTGTGCAGGGACAGTCAATTAACTTAAGAAAAGGAACCTAGCTCCAAGGTTGGCAACCGGGAATTCCAGTTGATTCCATGGGCGGACCCCCTGAGGAATTCCCAAGCTGAAGTCTCGTGGAAGATGAGGTTCAGTGTGACTAGACTGAAGCACCAATCCAATGAAGGGGAAGTCCCACCCACTCTGCCCTGTGCCTGTATAAAGGTGAGGCGGGGCGGCCGCGCCACTCATTGAAGCCGCCAGTTGGGAGAGGAGCAGAGCCAGGCCGGTGCTCCCGAAGGCAGCAAGATGTTGCGAGCCACAGCTCCCTGCTGGTTCCCACCTGCATACCCAGAAGCTAAGAAGGTGGCCGAGGAGGCGGCCCAGGAGGCAAGCCACCATTTGGGAGAGGAGCAGAGCCAGGTCGGTGTTCCCGAAGGCAGCAAGATGTTGCGAGCCACAGCTCCCTGCTGGTTCCCACCTGCATGCCCAGAAGCCAAGAAGGTGGCCGAGGAGGCGGCCCTCGAGGCAAGCCGCCAGTTGGGAGAGGAGCAGAGCCAGGCCGGTGCTCCCGAAGGCAGCAAGATGTTGCGAGCCACAGCTCCCTGCTGGTTCCCACCTGCATACCCAGAAGCTAAGAAGGTGGCCGAGGAGGCCCCCCACGAGGCAAGCCGCCATTTGGGAGTGGAGCAGAGCCAGGTCGGTGTTCCCGAAGGCAGCAAGATGCTGCGAGCCACAGCTCCCTGCTGGTTCCCTCCTGCATACCCAGAAGCCAAGAAGGTGGCCGAGGAGGCGGCCCTCGAGGCTCCAGAATTCCCACTGCCCTCTCATCAGCCTGCCCAGAGCTTCGGGCTCTGCGTGCCCCAGATGCACAACCAGGCCTCAGCACTCGTGGACATCCGGGCGGAGCCCCAGAATAGGGGTCCGGCGGTGCCCCCAGCGTGGCCCAAGATGGCGACGGAGGCGTGGTACTTCCCCGCGCAGAGGGGGTCGGCCTGCTGCTTGCCAGCCGCCCCAAGGCTGACAGAGAGGCCCTGTGGAGTCCGCATCTCAGCCCCCAGGGAGAGGAAGAGGATCGCCCACTTTCCCAGCCCCTGCTTGGTCGCAGGTCGCACCGATGCCAAGAGAACCCAGGTGGCCGGCAGCAGCCAACGCTCCAATGGCTCCAGGGTCGGCACACAGCCACGGAAGACTGGTCGCAACAGACGGGGGAGGGCATGCAAGACCTCCACCACACTCAGCTCTAAGCGAATCGTCCGTGGTCCATCCTTACCGACTTGGAAGAAACCCATTATCCTCCGAAGGTCTCGCTGCCAAGTCCCCACCGTCATCCGCCGAGGCTATCTCCAACTGTTCACCAAAGAGTGTCTCAAGTTCTGCGCCTCCAAGCAGGAGGCCGAGGAGAAGGCGCTGAACGAGGAGAAGGTGGCCTACGACTGCAGCCCCAACAAGAACATGTACCTGAATGTGGTCCTGAACACCCTCAAGAGACTGAAGGGCCTGACCCCCAGCTCCATGCCGGGCCTCAGCAGGGCCGCCCTGTACAGCCGCCTCCAGGAGTTCCTGCTCACCCAGGACCAGCTCAAGGAGAACGGCTACCCCTTCCCGCACCCCGAGCGGCCCGGAGGCGCCGTCCTCTTCACTGGCCAGGGGAAGGGGCCCGGCGACTCCTCCTGCAGGGTCTGCTGCCGTTGTGGCACCGACTACCTGGTGTCCTCCTCGGGCCGCTGTCTACGCGACCAGTTGTGTTATTATCACTGGGGGCGGGTCCGCTCCAGCCAAGTGGCTGGAGGCCGGGTTAGCCAGTACACCTGCTGTGCAGCTGCTCCTGGCTCAGTGGGCTGCCAGGTGGCGAAGCAGCACGTGCGGGACGGCCGCAAGGAGAGCCTCCATGGCTTCGTGAAGACCTTCAAGAAAGAGTTTTCCACAGACGCTTATCCAGGAATCTACGCCTTGGACTGTGAGATGTGCTACACCACGCATGGCCTGGAGCTGACCCGCGTCACCGTGGTGGACGCCGACATGCAAGTGGTGTACGACACCTTCGTCAAGCCCGACAACGAGATCGTGGACTACAACACCAGGTTTTCCGGAGTGACCGAGGCCGACGTCGCCAAGACGAGCGTCACGTTGCCCGAAGTCCAAGCCATCCTGCTGAGCTTTTTCAGCGCCCAAACCATCCTCATCGGGCACAGCCTGGAGAGCGATCTGCTGGCCCTCAAGCTGATCCACAGCACCGTGGTGGACACGGCCGTGCTCTTCCCGCACTACCTGGGTTTCCCCTACAAGCGTTCCCTCAGGAATCTCGCGGCCGACTACCTGGGACAGATCATCCAGGACAGCCAGGACGGCCACAACTCCAGCGAGGACGCAAACGCCTGCCTGCAGCTGGCGATGTGGAAGGTTCGACAGCGCGCCCAGATCCAGCCACGCCACCGGTCCGCCTCTCCCGCCGCCCTGGCCTGTCCTGAGCCCCAGGCCTCTTCCCAAACAGCCATCGATCCCGAGAGCTAGCCCTGTCCACCTCGCCGCAAAGCGAAAGAAACTGGAGCAGACGGCGGCAGGAGAGGGCCAAAAGCCAAGACTAACCCCGACCCCGGACTCCCAGTCCCCCGGAGTCCCTGCCGCGGGCCGTCGTCCCTGTCCCCATCCCTCTGCCCCTCCCAGACCTCTGTCCTTCCACCAATGGGCTCCCCGAGGCCCCAGCCGCCACTCCCAGTCCCCGGAGTCCCTGCCGCCGCCCCTGGCGCCTGTGCCCATCCCTCTGCCCCTCCCAGACCTCTGGCCTTCCACCACTAGCCTCCCCCAGCCCACCTGGACTTCCCCGGCCTCTGACAACAAGGCCAGCCCCCAGGCCCACCAGCCTCCTGATCGTCTTCGTTCTTGGGCCTCTTCCCCTTCTGTGGGGCTGTCTGAACCTCCCCTCCCCCACCCGATTTTTCCCCCGCCCCCGGGGCAGGCGCAGAATAAATGTCTGTATGAAGTTAAAAATTAAAAATAAAAAAAAAGCTAAAAACAACTCAAAGTCCTTTGCTTTTGAATGTGCGCTTACCTGGTTTTCTCTAGAGGCACCACTGTGAGGTGGCTCAAGCCCTTAGGCTCTGGAGTTAGACATCTGGGTTCCCATTCCAATTCCACCACTGACTAGCTTTGTCATATTGGACGCATAACCTTTTTGCGCTTCTACTTCTTGATCTTTCAAGTGTCATCAGAAGATAATTAGACACCCACACAATAGCAATGGGAGATTTTAACACCCCACCGTCAACATGAAACAGATCAACGAGACAGAAAGTTGAAAAGGATATCCAGGAACTGAACTTAGCTCTGCACCAAGCAGACCGAATAGACATCTACATTAACTCTCCACCCCAAATCAACAGAATATACATTCTTCTCAGCACCACATCACACTTATTCCAAAACTGACCACATAGTTGGAAGGAAAGCACTCCTCCGCAAATGCAAAAGAACAGAAATTACAACCAACTGTCTCTCAGACCCCAGGGCAGTCAAACTGGACCTCAGGATGAAGAAACTCACTCAAAACCGCTCAACTACACGGAAACGGAGCAATCTGCTCCTGAGTGACTACTGGGTACATAGCGAAATGAAGACAGAATAAAGATGTTCTTTGAAACCAATGAGAACAAAGACACAACATACCAGAATCTCTGGGATACATTGAAAGCAGTGTGTAGAGGGAAACGTAGCATTAAATGCCCACAAGAGAAAGCAGGAAAGATCTAAAATGGACACCCTCACGTCCCAATTCAAAGAACCAGGGAAGCAAGAGCAAACACAATGCCTGAATCAGTCAGTCAACTTCCAACAGGGCTCCAAGAGAGAATGAACCACCATGCCTCTTTAAATCCACGTTTCTATTTGGAATCTTCAATGAGAGATGAGACACTAAGCAGCTAGTTTTGGTGGAATGGCTGATTTTGTCAATGTTTTCGGTGTGTGAGTGTGTGTGTGTGTGTATGTATAGATAACTAAATTAAACTGATAATCTGGATGCTTACATTTCCATTCATTTAATTTGTGTATGTGAGCCCACGCACACGTATATACACACACACTCACACTTCCAGAACACTGACTTAGTGAAGAACTGGATTTCCAGTGTGTCAGACAAATTTCAGAAAGCGCTGAAGAAGGGCATTTCTGATGGATTTCACCGTTCCTGGAATTTTACTTTCCTTTATAACTTACAGTTCTTCCCTGGAGATTTAATAGATAAAAGTCTTTTGCAGTGTACGTTATTTCATTTTATTTTTATAATTTATTTAAATTGTCATTTTAAATTGACAAATAAAAATGATATATATTTATGGTGTACAACATGATGTTTCATATATGTATACATTGTGGAATGACACAAAAATCAAGCTAATTAACACATTCGTTTCCTCACATACTGATTTTATGGTGATGAGAACATGTTTCAAATCTACTCTGATAGCACATTTCAAGTATACAGTACATAGTTACCCACTGTGGTTGCCGTGCTGTTCAACATATCTCTAGAACTATTCGTATCTGAAATTTTGTATCATTAGACTAACATCTCCCAATCCCTCCCCGGCCCCTGCCTCGGGTAAGCAGCGTTCTGCTCTCTACGACTCTGAGTTCCACTTTTTTACATTGCACATAGAAGTGAGATCGTGCAGTATTTGTATTTCTGTGTTTGCTTTTTAAAACTTTATGATGTATTGATGTATTTTTTCAGACAGTGTCGGAGTCTGTCACCAAGGCTGGAGTACAGTGACACAAACACGGCTCACCACGGCCTCCACCTCCCGGGGTCAAGAGATCCTCCCACTTCAGCCTCCTGAGTAGCTAGGACTACAGGCGTCCAACACCACACCTGGCTAATTTTTGTATTTTTTGTAGAGATGGTTGATCTCCAACTCCTGGGCTCAACTCTTCCTCCTCCCTTCTCCTCCCAAAGTCCTGGGATTACAGGCCTGAGCCACTGTGTCTGGCCTTTGCTTTATTTCACACAGTAGAACATCCTCTAGGCTCATTCATGTTGCTAATGATAAGATTTCTTTCTTTTTCAAGGCTGAATAGGATTCTATTGGATATATGTACCTATATAGATAGAGAGATAGATAGATAGATATTTATTATTATTGTTTTGGGGGGGATATGGTTTCGCTCGTGTTCCCCAGGCTGGAGTGCAGTGGCATGATTTCGGCTCACTACAACCTCTGCCTCCCAGGCTGAAGTGATTCTCCTGCCTCAGCTGAGATTAAAGGCATGTCCCATCATGTGCGGCCAATTTTGTGTTTCTAGGAGAGATGGGTTTTCACCATGTTGGCCAGGCTGGTCTCGAACTCCAACAATTCTACTTCAACTATTTATTGGATACAAATATTTATGTGTGAGAAACAAGATTTTCAAGAGTGAAAGATTTAAAAACGACTTAATTGTACATCAGTAAGAGGCTGGCTAACTAAATCAGAGTACGTTCATCCTTACAGAAGAATACTATGCAGCTAGAACAAAACCAAATGGAGGAAACTCTTCCAAATGGTAACTTGGAATGATGTTCAAGACTTATTGTAAAATAAGTTTACAGTAAGGTGTAAGGAACCTTATGGCAAAATTCTCTCAGAAATGTGTGTGTGGATTTCAAGTCATCCCAGTCCTAGAACATTGTGCTCTTTAGAGATGCCATACCTGTCTTTCCCTTTGTAATATCAAAGCAGTAATATCTTCTCTGGAGGCTTGTTGGGTGAATTTAATGGAAGAAAGTTAAGGAGGTAGCAGAACCATTGCTGTTTCCCCTCCATAGCCCTGCCACCCACTAAAGAAAGTTGGATGAGATTACTTAATGATTTCCCATTAAGTTGTATTTCCAAATATCATGATTACCATTTGAATGTAGTTGGTATGGAGCTTCGTGAGTGTGTGCTTCGTTTATTATGCATCACGTTCAGCTCCTTGTTATTTGCCTCCTAGTTATCATAGTAAAACTCTACTCCTCTACTCCGAGGAGCCCCTACCATCCGTATCGTCACTTTCCGGCCCAGCACTCTTCATGCTCGTTCGTTTAAAGTATTCTACATTGGGCAAATGAATCTTGGAAGGCAAAAGCTACTGAATTTAGCGAGTTTGTGGAGGCGTTCCCACCGATCAGCAAGGTGGAGTTCCACACACCCGATGACTGCACAACTCCTATAAGGCAGCAATATGCTGCAAACCCAGACGGCCACTCTTCTCACCCCTCGTCCCTTTGCTGTTCTGGATAATGAGGTCAATAGTCACCTAGGCAACATGCAAAACTAACTGAAATGGAGAAAGGCCTTCCGGCTGGTGACTAGCCGAGGTCCACCTGGCCCCAATAAGCTGCTGAACAAGAAGGGCTGCCAGAAATTTCCCCCTAGGGAATTTGGTGGAGACGAAGACCTGCTCACTGGACAACGGTTCCTCCCAGGATACCCCCAAGCTGAAGAAGCGGGCTCTGAGCCACCCCCTTTCACCCTCCTTTTCCCCACCCTGGCCTGGTGAAGGTGCGCGTCAGGATGTGGACTACTGAGCACTAAAGAAACAAGTCCTTCCACTTTGACCCCACGGAGGATTGCCTGTGCGTATCTTCAACGAGTCTACCAGTGTCTAGACACGGGAGCAGTTCTGTCTGGCACAGCAGCTCCCTCAAGGAAGACGAGAGTGAGGAGAAAGGAAACTCAAGTCTGACCATTCTGTCCTGGGAGACAAGAGGAGGATCTCATCTCTCATCTTTCCAAGCAAGGCAACGAGACTTTCTCTCATCTTTCCAAGCAAGGCAAGGAGACTTTTTCTCATGAGGAAACAAAAAGAAGTTGGAAGGAACGAAACCAGCCTGGAAGGTGAATTCCTAAGGATTGCCCATTGAAACTGACAAAATGGCCCTTGTTTGACGAGAGGAATGAGCAGAGCATTGATGTGGTCAAAAAGGACTCGAGTGAGACTTTCCCAGCACGTTTCTACCAAAGCTTTGTCTAAGTTTCGCAAAACACTCTCCTAATAAGCAGATGTTTGGCTCTTCAGAAAGTCAACATGCAAAATGCCTTGAGCGTCCCATAACACTGATGCCATGATGTTGCCTTTGGTCTGCCCTCCTTTTCCTTTGACTGGACCACTGCCATCTCTTGGTAGCCATCGCTTTGATGACGCTTTGTCTTCAGGATCATATTGGCAAAGCCATGTTCCAAATTCCGGTTACAATTTGTCAAAGAGGTGCCCCAGGATCGTGATCCCTCCTGTTGAAAATTTCCACTGATAGCTCTCGTCGTCACTGCAGCTGATCTGGGCACAATGGTTTTCACAGCCACTGCAGGATTCATCTTCCACATCTTCTCATCTCTTCTTGAAACAAGCCATACCTCCGTAAAGAGTTGATTTCTTTGGGCTAGTGTCCTTAGAAGCTTTTCTTCAAACATCAATGATTTCTTCATTCTTCCACCCAAGCTTCACCGTCAGTTGGATGTTTCCTCTTGCTGCAATTTTAGCGGAATTCAAGTTGCACTGATAGGAGGCCTTTTCAGTGGATGTCTCATCCTTCTTAGTGCCTCCAATGAGATCCAGTTCAGAAAGGTTGTAAGAAGTTAGTACATGTTTATTTTAGTGAAAACGAATTGAAATCCATGCATAGATTTCTCAACATGTACATTTTCTATGAACTTTCGGAAGACCCCCTGTACTGAATATTGCCCAAATCCTGGGAGAGAAGTGGATGCGGTCCACTTCCTGTCTTCAGTTTGCCCACAGTGGAGGAGTGCACAGAGCAGGGAAAGGCAGCCCCAGAGAGAGGCATGCCCTCCAGCATGCAGCAGACTGCTGGCCCAGTCCTGGCTCCATGGGTTGCTGTGTGGGCCCAGCAAGCTGACCAACCTCCCTGAACCTTAATTTAATCCTAGGTAGCCCAATTCCACTCGCTATTATAGGACTGCTGTGCAGGGACAGTCAATTAACTTAAGAAAAGGAACCTAGCTCCAAGGTTGGCAACCGGGAATTCCAGTTGATTCCATGGGCGGACCCCCTGAGGAATTCCCAAGCTGAAGTCTCGTGGAAGATGAGGTTCAGTGTGACTAGACTGAAGCACCAATCCAATGAAGGGGAAGTCCCACCCACTCTGCCCTGTGCCTGTATAAAGGTGAGGCGGGGCGGCCGCGCCACTCATTGAAGCCGCCAGTTGGGAGAGGAGCAGAGCCAGGCCGGTGCTCCCGAAGGCAGCAAGATGTTGCAAGCCACAGCTCCCTGCTGGTTCCCACCTGCATACCCAGAAGCTAAGAAGGTGGCCGAGGAGGCGGCCCACGAGGCAAGCCACCATTTGGGAGAGGAGCAGAGCCAGGTCGGTGTTCCCGAAGGCAGCAAGATGTTGCGAGCCACAGCTCCCTGCTGGTTCCCACCTGCATACCCAGAAGCTAAGAAGGTGGCCGAGGAGGCGCCCCACGAGGCAAGCCGCCATTTGGGAGTGGAGCAGAGCCAGGCCGGTGTTCCCGAAGGCAGCAAGATGTTGCGAGCCACAGCTCCCTGCTGGTTCCCTCCTGCATACCCAGAAGCCAAGAAGGTGGCCGAGGAGGCGGCCCTCGAGGCTCCAGAATTCCCACTGCCCTCTCATCAGCCTGCCCAGAGCTTCGGGCTCTGCATGCCCCAGATGCACAACCAGGCCTCAGCACTCGTGGACATCCGGGCGGAGCCCCAGAATAGGGGTCCGGCGGTGCCCCCAGCGTGGCCCAAGATGGCGACGGAGGCGTGGTACTTCCCCGCGCAGAGGGGGTCGGCCTGCTGCTTGCCAGCCGCCCCAAGGCTGACAGAGAGGCCCTGTGGAGTCCGCATCTCAGCCCCCAGGGAGAGGAAGAGGATCGCCCACTTTCCCAGCCCCTGCTTGGTCGCAGGTCGCACCGATGCCAAGAGAACCCGGGTGGCCGGCAGCAGCCAACGCTCCAATGGCTCCAGGGTCGGCACACAGCCACGGAAGACTGGTCGCAACAGACGGGGGAGGGCATGCAAGACCTCCACCACACTCAGCTCTAAGCGAATCGTCCGTCGTCCATCCTTACCGACTTGGAAGAAACCCATTATCCTCCGAAGGTCTCGCTGCCAAGTCCCCACCGTCATCCGCCGAGGCTATCTCCAACTGTTCACCAAAGAGTGTCTCAAGTTCTGCGCCTCCAAGCAGGAGGCCGAGGAGAAGGCGCTGAACGAGGAGAAGGTGGCCTACGACTGCAGCCCCAACAAGAACATGTACCTGAATGTGGTCCTGAACACCCTCAAGAGACTGAAGGGCCTGACCCCCAGCTCCATGCCGGGCCTCAGCAGGGCCGCCCTGTACAGCCGCCTCCAGGAGTTCCTGCTCACCCAGGACCAGCTCAAGGAGAACGGCTACCCCTTCCCGCACCCCGAGCGGCCCGGAGGCGCCGTCCTCTTCACTGGCCAGGGGAAGGGGCCCGGCGACTCCTCCTGCAGGGTCTGCTGCCGTTGTGGCACCGACTACCTGGTGTCCTCCTCGGGCCGCTGTCTACGCGACCAGTTGTGTTATTATCACTGGGGGCGGGTCCGCTCCAGCCAAGTGGCTGGAGGCCGGGTTAGCCAGTACACCTGCTGTGCAGCTGCTCCTGGCTCAGTGGGCTGCCAGGTGGCAAAGCAGCACGTGCGGGACGGCCGCAAGGAGAGCCTCCATGGCTTCGTGAAGACCTTCAAGAAAGAGTTTTCCACAGACGCTTATCCAGGAATCTACGCCTTGGACTGTGAGATGTGCTACACCACGCATGGCCTGGAGCTGACCCGCGTCACCGTGGTGGACGCCGACATGCAAGTGGTGTACGACACCTTCGTCAAGCCCGACAACGAGATCGTGGACTACAACACCAGGTTTTCCGGAGTGACCGAGGCCGACGTCGCCAAGACGAGCGTCACGTTGCCCGAAGTCCAAGCCATCCTGCTGAGCTTTTTCAGCGCCCAAACCATCCTCATCGGGCACAGCCTGGAGAGCGATCTGCTGGCCCTCAAGCTGATCCACAGCACCGTGGTGGACACGGCCGTGCTCTTCCCGCACTACCTGGGTTTCCCCTACAAGCGTTCCCTCAGGAATCTCGCGGCCGACTACCTGGGACAGATCATCCAGGACAGCCAGGACGGCCACAACTCCAGCGAGGACGCAAACGCCTGCCTGCAGCTGGCGATGTGGAAGGTTCGACAGCGCGCCCAGATCCAGCCACGCCACCGGTCCGCCTCTCCCGCCGCCCTGGCCTGTCCTGAGCCCCAGGCCTCTTCCCAAACTGCCATCGATCCCGAGAGCTAGCCCTGTCCACCTCGCCGCAAAGCGAAAGAAACTGGAGCAGCCGGCGGCAGGAGAGGGCCAAAAGCCAAGACTAACCCCGACCCCGGACTCCCAGTCCCCCGGAGTCCCTGCCGCGGGCCGTCGTCCCTGTCCCCATCCCTCTGCCCCTCCCAGACCTCTGTCCTTCCACCAATGGGCTCCCCGAGGCCCCAGCCGCCACTCCCAGTCCCCGGAGTCCCTGCCGCCGCCCCTGGCGCCTGTGCCTATCCCTCTGCCCCTCCCAGACCTCTGGCCTTCCACCACTAGCCTCCCCCAGCCCACCTGGACTACCGCGGCCTCTAACAACAAGGCCAGCCCCCAGGCCCACCAGCCTCCTGATCGTCTTCGTTCTTGGGCCTCTTCCCCTTCTGTGGGGCTGTCTGAACCTCCCCTCCCCCACCCGATTTTTCCCCCGCCCCCGGGGCAGGCGCAGAATAAATGTCTGTATGAAGTTAAAAATTAAAAATAAAAAAAAAGCTAAAAACAACTCAAAGTCCTTTGCTTTTGAATGTGCGCTTACCTGGTTTTCTCTAGAGGCACCACTGTGAGGTGGCTCAAGCCCTTAGGCTCTGGAGTTAGACATCTGGGTTCCCATTCCAATTCCACCACTGACTAGCTTTGTCATATTGGACGCATAACCTTTTTGCGCTTCTACTTCTTGATCTTTCAAGTGTCATCAGAAGATAATTAGACACCCACACAATAGCAATGGGAGATTTTAACACCCCACCGTCAACATGAAACAGATCAACGAGACAGAAAGTTGAAAAGGATATCCAGGAACTGAACTTAGCTCTGCACCAAGCAGACCGAATAGACATCTACATTAACTCTCCACCCCAAATCAACAGAATATACATTCTTCTCAGCACCACATCACACTTATTCCAAAACTGACCACATAGTTGGAAGGAAAGCACTCCTCCACAAATGCAAAAGAACAGAAATTACAACCAACTGTCTCTCAGACCACAGGGCAGTCAAACTGGACCTCAGGATGAAGAAACTCACTCAAAACCGCTCAACTACACGGAAACGGAGCAATCTGCTCCTGAGTGACTACTGGGTACATAGCGAAATGAAGACAGAATAAAGATGTTCTTTGAAACCAATGAGAACAAAGACACAACATACCAGAATCTCTGGGATACATTGAAAGCAGTGTGTAGAGGGAAACGTAGCATTAAATGCCCACAAGAGAAAGCAGGAAAGATCTAAAATGGACACCCTCACGTCCCAATTCAAAGAATCAGGGAAGCAAGAGCAAACACCATGCCTGAATCAGTCAGTCAACTTCCAACAGGGCTCCAAGAGAGAATGAACCACCATGCCTCTTTAAATCCACGTTTCTATTTGGAATCTTCAATGAGAGATGAGACACTAAGCAGCTAGTTTTGGTGGAATGGCTGATTTTGTCAATGTTTTCGGTGTGTGAGTGTGTGTGTGTGTGTATGTATAGATAACTAAATTAAACTGATAATCTGGATGCTTACATTTCCATTCATTTAATTTGTGTATGTGAGCCCACGCACACGTATATACACACACACTCACACTTCCAGAACACTGACTTAGTGAAGAACTGGATTTCCAGTGTGTCAGACAAATTTCAGAAAGCGCTGAAGAAGGGCATTTCTGATGGATTTCACCGTTCCTGGAATTTTACTTTCCTTTATAACTTACAGTTCTTCTCTGGAGATTTAATAGATAAAAGTCTTTTGCAGTGTACGTTATTTCATTGTATTTTTATAATTTATTTCAATTGTCATTTTAAATTGACAAATAAAAATGATATATATTTATGGTGTACAACATGATGTTTCATCTATGTATACATTGTGGAATGACACAAAAATCAAGCTAATTAACACATTCGTTTCCTCACATACTGATTTTATGGTGATGAGAACATGTTTCAAATCTACTCTGATAGCACATTTCAAGTATACAGTACATAGTTACCCACTGTGGTTGCCGTGCTGTTCAACATATCTCTAGAACTATTCGTATCTGAAATTTTGTATCATTAGACTAACATCTCCCAATCCCTCCCCGGCCCCTGCCTCGGGTAAGCAGCGTTCTGCTCTCTACGACTCTGAGTTCCACTTTTTTACATTGCACATAGAAGTGAGATCGTGCAGTATTTGTATTTCTGTGTTTGCTTTTTAAAACTTTATGATGTATTGATGTATTTTTTCAGACAGTGTCGGAGTCTGTCACCAAGGCTGGAGTACAGTGACACAAACACGGCTCACCACGGCCTCCACCTCCCGGGGTCAAGAGATCCTCCCACTTCAGCCTCCTGAGTAGCTAGGACTACAGGCGTCCAACACCACACCTGGCTAATTTTTGTATTTTTTGTAGAGATGGTTGATCTCCAACTCCTGGGCTCAACTCTTCCTCCTCCCTTCTCCTCCCAAAGTCCTGGGATTACAGGCCTGAGCCACTGTGTCTGGCCTTTGCTTTATTTCACACAGTAGAACATCCTCTAGGCTCATTCATGTTGCTAATGATAAGATTTCTTTCTTTTTCAAGGCTGAATAGGATTCTATTGGATATATGTACCTATATAGATAGAGAGATAGATAGATAGATATTTATTATTATTGTTTTGGGGGGGATATGGTTTCGCTCGTGTTCCCCAGGCTGGAGTGCAGTGGCATGATTTCGGCTCACTACAACCTCTGCCTCCCAGGCTGAAGTGATTCTCCTGCCTCAGCTGAGATTAAAGGCATGTCCCATCATGTGCGGCCAATTTTGTGTTTCTAGGAGAGATGGGTTTTCACCATGTTGGCCAGGCTGGTCTCGAACTCCAACAATTCTACTTCAACTATTTATTGGATACAAATATTTATGTGTGAGAAACAAGATTTTCAAGAGTGAAAGATTTAAAAACGACTTAATTGTACATCAGTAAGAGGCTGGCTAACTAAATCAGAGTACGTTCATCCTTACAGAAGAATACTATGCAGCTAGAACAAAACCAAATGGAGGAAACTCTTCCAAATGGTAACTTGGAATGATGTTCAAGACTTATTGTAAAATAAGTTTACAGTAAGGTGTAAGGTACCTTATGGCAAAATTCTCTCAGAAATGTGTGTGTGTGGATTTCAAGTCATCCCAGTCCTAGAACATTGTGCTCTTTAGAGATGCCATACCTGTCTTTCCCTTTGTAATATCAAAGCAGTAATATCTTCTCTGGAGGCTTGTTGGGTGAATTGAATGGAAGAAAGTTAAGGAGGTACCAGAACCATTGCTGTTTCCCCTCCGTAGCCCTGCCACCCACTAAAGAAAGTTGGATGAGATTACTTAATGATTTCCCATTAAGTTGTATTTCCAAATATCATGATTACCATTTGAATGTAGTTGGTATGGAGCTTCGTGAGTGTGTGCTTCGTTTATTATGCATCACGTTCAGCTCCTTGTTATTTGCCTCCTAGTTATCATAGTAAAACTCTACTCCTCTACTCCGAGGAGCCCCTACCATCCGTATCATCACTTTCCGGCCCAGCACTCTTCATGCCCGTTCGTTTAAAGCATTCTACATTGTGTAAATGAATCTTGGAAGGCAAAAGCTACTGAATTTAGCGAGTTTGTGGAGG
Organism: Pongo pygmaeus; assembly: GCF_028885625.2. Taxonomy (NCBI): domain Eukaryota; kingdom Metazoa; phylum Chordata; class Mammalia; order Primates; family Hominidae; genus Pongo; species Pongo pygmaeus. Next base: position 56,506,391 of record NC_072380.2, read on the forward strand.
CGTTCCCACCGGTCAGCCACGTGGAGTTCCACACACCCGATGACTGCACAACTCCTATAAGGCAGCAATATGCTGCAAACCCAGACGGCCACTCTTCTCACCTCTCGTCCCTTTGCTGTTCTGGATAATGAGGTCAATAGTCACCTAGGCAACTGCAAAACAAACTGAAATGGAGAAAGGCCTTCCGGCTGGTGACTAGCCGAGGTCCACCTGGCCCCAATAAGCTGCTGAACAAGAAGGGCTGCCAGAAATTTCCCCCTAGGGAATTTGGTGGAGACGAAGACCTGCTCACTGGACAACGGTTCCTCCCAGGATACCCCCAAGCTGAAGAAGCGGGCTCTGAGCCACCCCCTTTCACCCTCCTTTTCCCCACCCTGGCCTGGTGAAGGTGCGCGTCAGGATGCGGACTACTGAGCCCTAAAGAAATAAGTCCTTCCACTTTGACCCCACGGAGGATTGCCTGCGCGGATCTTCAATGAGTCTACCAGTGTCTAGACACGGGAGCAGTTCTGTCTGGCACAGCAGCTCCCTCAAGGAAGACAAGAGTGAGGAGAAAGGAAACTCAAGTCTGACCATTCTGTCCTGGGAGACAAGAGGAGGATCTCATCTCTCATCTTTCCAAGCAAGGCAACGAGACTTTCTCTCATCTTTCCAAGCAAGGCAAGGAGACTTTTTCTCATGAGGAAACAAAAAGAAGTTGGAAGGAACGAAACCAGCCTGGAAGGTGAATTCCTAAGGATTGCCCATTGAAACTGACAAAATGGCCCTTGTTTGACGAGAGGAATGAGCAGAGCATTGATGTGGTCAAAAAGGACTCGAGTGAGACTTTCCCAGCACGTTTCTACCAAAGCTTTGTCTAAGTTTCGCAAAACACTCTCCTAATAAGCAGATGTTTGGCTCTTCAGAAAGTCAACATGCAAAATGCCTTGAGCGTCCCATAACACTGATGCCATGATGTTGCCTTTGGTCTGCCCTCCTTTTCCTTTGACTGGACCACTGCCATCTCTTGGTAGCCATCGCTTTGATGACGCTTTGTCTTCAGGATCATATTGGCAAAGCCATGTTCCAAATTCCGGTTACAATTTGTCAAACAGGTGCCCCAGGATCGTGATCCCTCCTGTTGAAAATTTCCACTGATAGCTCTCGTCGTCACTGCAGCTGATCTGGGCACAATGGTTTTCACAGCCACTGCAGGATTCATCTTCCACATCTTCTCATCTCTTCTTGAAACAAGCCATACCTCCGTAAAGAGTTGATTTCTTTGGGCTAGTGTCCTTAGAAGCTTTTCTTCAAACATCAATGATTTCTTCATTCTTCCACCCAAGCTTCACCGTCAATTGGATGTTTGCTCTTGCTGCAATTTTAGCGGAATTCAAGTTGCACTGATAGGAGGCCTTTTCAGTGGATGTCTCATCCTTCTTAGTGCCTCCAATGAGATCCAGTTCAGAAAGGTTGTAAGAAGTTAGTACATGTTTATTTTAGTGAAAACGAATTGAAATCCATGCATAGATTTCTCACCATGTACATTTTCTATGAACTTTCGGAAGACCCCCTGTACTGAATATTGCCCAAATCCTGGGAGAGAAGTGGATGCGGTCCACTTCCTGTCTTCAGTTTGCCCACAGTGGAGGAGTGCACAGAGCAGGGAAAGGCAGCCCCAGAGAGAGGCATGCCCTCAAGCATGCAGCAGACTGCTGGCCCAGTCCTGGCTCCATGGGTTGCTGTGTGGGCCCAGCAAGCTGACCAACCTCCCTGAACCTTAATTTAATCCTAGGTAGCCCAATTCCACTCGCTATTATAGGACTGCTGTGCAGGGACAGTCAATTAACTTAAGAAAAGGAACCTAGCTCCAAGGTTGGCAACCGGGAATTCCAGTTGATTCCATGGGCGGACCCCCTGAGGAATTCCCAAGCTGAAGTCTCGTGGAAGATGAGGTTCAGTGTGACTAGACTGAAGCACCAATCCAATGAAGGGGAAGTCCCACCCACTCTGCCCTGTGCCTGTATAAAGGTGAGGCGGGGCGGCCGCGCCACTCATTGAAGCCGCCAGTTGGGAGAGGAGCAGAGCCAGGCCGGTGCTCCCGAAGGCAGCAAGATGTTGCGAGCCACAGCTCCCTGCTGGTTCCCACCTGCATACCCAGAAGCTAAGAAGGTGGCCGAGGAGGCGGCCCACGAGGCAAGCCGCCATTTGGGAGAGGAGCAGAGCCAGGTTGGTGTTCCCGAAGGCAGCAAGATGTTGCGAGCCACAGCTCCCTGCTGGTTCCCACCTGCATGCCCAGAAGCCAAGAAGGTGGCCGAGGAGGCGGCCCTCGAGGCAAGCCGCCAGTTGGGAGAGGAGCAGAGCCAGGCCGGTGCTCCCGAAGGCAGCAAGATGTTGCGAGCCACAGCTCCCTGCTGGTTCCCACCTGACCCAGAAGCTAAGAAGGTGGCCGAGGAGGCGCCCCACGAGGCAAGCCGCCATTTGGGAGTGGAGCAGAGCCAGGTCGGTGTTCCCGAAGGCAGCAAGATGTTGCGAGCCACAGCTCCCTGCTGGTTCCCTCCTGCATACCCAGAAGCCAAGAAGGTGGCCGAGGAGGCGGCCCTCGAGGCTCCAGAATTCCCACTGCCCTCTCATCAGCCTGCCCAGAGCTTCGGGCTCTGCGTGCCCCAGATGCACAACCAGGCCTCAGCACTCGTGGACATCCGGGCGGAGCCCCAGAATAGGGGTCCGGCGGTGCCCCCAGCGTGGCCCAAGATGGCGACGGAGGCGTGGTACTTCCCCGCGCAGAGGGGGTCGGCCTGCTGCTTGCCAGCCGCCCCAAGGCTGACAGAGAGGCCCTGTGGAGTCCGCATCTCAGCCCCCAGGGAGAGGAAGAGGATCGCCCACTTTCCCAGCCCCTGCTTGGTCGCAGGTCGCACCGATGCCAAGAGAACCCGGGTGGCCGGCAGCAGCCAACGCTCCAATGGCTCCAGGGTCGGCACACAGCCACGGAAGACTGGTCGCAACAGACGGGGGAGGGCATGCAAGACCTCCACCACACTCAGCTCTAAGCGAATCGTCCGTCGTCCATCCTTACCGACTTGGAAGAAACCCATTATCCTCCGAAGGTCTCGCTGCCAAGTCCCCACCGTCATCCGCCGAGGCTATCTCCAACTGTTCACCAAAGAGTGTCTCAAGTTCTGCGCCTCCCAGCAGGAGGCCGAGGAGAAGGCGCTGAACGAGGAGAAGGTGGCCTACGACTGCAGCCCCAACAAGAACATGTACCTGAATGTGGTCCTGAACACCCTCAAGAGACTGAAGGGCCTGACCCCCAGCTCCATGCCGGGCCTCAGCAGGGCCGCCCTGTACAGCCGCCTCCAGGAGTTCCTGCTCACCCAGGACCAGCTCAAGGAGAACGGCTACCCCTTCCCGCACCCCGAGCGGCCCGGAGGCGCCGTCCTCTTCACTGGCCAGGGGAAGGGGCCCGGCGACTCCTCCTGCAGGGTCTGCTGCCGTTGTGGCACCGACTACCTGGTGTCCTCCTCGGGCCGCTGTCTACGCGACCAGTTGTGTTATTATCACTGGGGGCGGGTCCGCTCCAGCCAAGTGGCTGGAGGCCGGGTTAGCCAGTACACCTGCTGTGCAGCTGCTCCTGGCTCAGTGGGCTGCCAGGTGGCGAAGCAGCACGTGCGGGACGGCCGCAAGGAGAGCCTCCATGGCTTCGTGAAGACCTTCAAGAAAGAGTTTTCCACAGACGCTTATCCAGGAATCTACGCCTTGGACTGTGAGATGTGCTACACCACGCATGGCCTGGAGCTGACCCGCGTCACCGTGGTGGACGCCGACATGCAAGTGGTGTACGACACCTTCGTCAAGCCCGACAACGAGATCGTGGACTACAACACCAGGTTTTCCGGAGTGACCGAGGCCGACGTCGCCAAGACGAGCGTCACGTTGCCCGAAGTCCAAGCCATCCTGCTGAGCTTTTTCAGCGCCCAAACCATCCTCATCGGGCACAGCCTGGAGAGCGATCTGCTGGCCCTCAAGCTGATCCACAGCACCGTGGTGGACACGGCCGTGCTCTTCCCGCACTACCTGGGTTTCCCCTACAAGCGTTCCCTCAGGAATCTCGCGGCCGACTACCTGGGACAGATCATCCAGGACAGCCAGGACGGCCACAACTCCAGCGAGGACGCAAACGCCTGCCTGCAGCTGGCGATGTGGAAGGTTCGACAGCGCGCCCAGATCCAGCCACGCCACCGGTCCGCCTCTCCCGCCGCCCTGGCCTGTCCTGAGCCCCAGGCCTCTTCCCAAACTGCCATCGATCCCGAGAGCTAGCCCTGTCCACCTCGCCGCAAAGCGAAAGAAACTGGAGCAGCCGGCGGCAGGAGAGGGCCAAAAGCCAAGACTAACCCCGACCCCGGACTCCCAGTCCCCCGGAGTCCCTGCCGCGGGCCGTCGTCCCTGTCCCCATCCCTCTGCCCCTCCCAGACCTCTGTCCTTCCACCAATGGGCTCCCCGAGGCCCCAGCCGCCACTCCCAGTCCCCGGAGACCCTGCCGCCGCCCCTGGCGCCTGTGCCCATCCCTCTGCCCCTCCCAGACCTCTGGCCTTCCACCACTAGCCTCCCCCAGCCCACCTGGACTTCCCCGGCCTCTGACAACAAGGCCAGCCCCCAGGCCCACCAGCCTCCTGATCGTCTTCGTTCTTGGGCCTCTTCCCCTTCTGTGGGGCTGTCTGAACCTCCCCTACCACACCCGATTTTTCCCCCGCCCCCGGGGCAGGCGCAGAATAAATGTCTGTATGAAGTTAAAAATTAAAAATAAAAAAAAAGCTAAAAACAACTGAAAGTCCTTTGCTTTTGAATGTGCGCTTACCTGGTTTTCTCTAGAGGCACCACTGTGAGGTGGCTCAAGCCCTTAGGCTCTGGAGTTAGACATCTGGGTTCCCATTCCAATTCCACCACTGACTAGCTTTGTCATATTGGACGCATAACTTTTTTGCGCTTCTACTTCTTGATCTTTCAAGTGTCATCAGAAGATAATTAGACACCCACACAATAGCAATGGGAGATTTTAACACCCCACCGTCAACATGAAACAGATCAACGAGACAGAAAGTTGAAAAGGATATCCAGGAACTGAACTTAGCTCTGCACCAAGCAGACCGAATAGACATCTACATTAACTCTCCACCCCAAATCAACAGAATATACATTCTTCTCAGCACCACATCACACTTATTCCAAAACTGACCACATAGTTGGAAGGAAAGCAGTCCTCCGCAAATGCAAAAGAACAGAAATTACAACCAACTGTCTCTCAGACCACAGGGCAGTCAAACTGGACCTCAGAATGAAGAAACTCACTCAAAACCGCTCAACTACAAGGAAACGGAGCAATCTGCTCCTGAGTGACTACTGGGTACATAGCGAAATGAAGACAGAATAAAGATGTTCTTTGAAACCAATGAGAACAAAGACACAACATACCAGAATCTCTGGGATACATTGAAAGCAGTGTGTAGAGGGAAACGTAGCATTAAATGCCCACAAGAGAAAGCAGGAAAGATCTAAAATGGACACCCTCACGTCCCAATTCAAAGAATCAGGGAAGCAAGAGCAAACACCATGCCTGAATCAGTCAGTCAACTTCCAACAGGGCTCCAAGAGAGAATGAACCACCATGCCTCTTTAAATCCACGTTTCTATTTGGAATCTTCAATGAGAGATGAGACACTAAGCAGCTAGTTTTGGTGGAATGGCTGATTTTGTCAATGTTTTCGGTGTGTGAGTGTGTGTGTGTGTGTGTGTATGTATAGATAACTAAATTAAACTGATAATCTGGATGCTTACATTTCCATTCATTTAATTTGTGTATGTGAGCCCACGCACACGTATATACACACACACTAACACTTCCAGAACACTGACTTAGTGAAGAACTGGATTTCCAGTGTGTCAGACAAATTTCAGAAAGCGCTGAAGAAGGGCATTTCTGATGGATTTCACCGTTCCTGGAATTTTACTTTCCTTTATAACTTACAGTTCTTCTCTGGAGATTTAATAGATAAAAGTCTTTTGCAGTGTACGTTATTTCATTGTATTTTTATAATTTATTTCAATTGTCATTTTAAATTGACAAATAAAAATGATATATATTTATGGTGTACAACATGATGTTTCATATATGTATACATTGTGGAATGACACAAAAATCAAGCTAATTAACACATTCGTTTCCTCACATACTGATTTTATGGTGATGAGAACATGTTTCAAATCTACTCTGATAGCACATTTCAAGTATACAGTACATAGTTACCCACTGTCGTTGCCGTGCTGTTCAACATATCTCTAGAACTATTCGTATCTGAAATTTTGTATCATTAGACTAACATCTCCCAATCCCTCCCCGGCCCCTGCCTCGGGTAAGCAGCGTTCTGCTCTCTACGACTCTGAGTTCCACTTTTTTACATTGCACATAGAAGTGAGATCGTGCAGTATTTGTATTTCTGTGTTTGCTTTTTAAAACTTTATGATGTATTGATGTATTTTTTCAGACAGTGTCGGAGTCTGTCACCAAGGCTGGAGTACAGTGACACAAACACGGCTCACCACGGCCTCCACCTCCCGGGGTCAAGAGATCCTCCCACTTCAGCCTCCTGAGTAGCTAGGACTACAGGCGTCCAACACCACACCTGGCTAATTTTTGTATTTTTTGTAGAGATGGTTGATCTCCAACTCCTGGGCTCAACTCTTCCTCCTCCCTTCTCCTCCCAAAGTCCTGGGATTACAGGCCTGAGCCACTGTGTCTGGCCTTTGCTTTATTTCACACAGTAGAACATCCTCTAGGCTCATTCATGTTGCTAATGATAAGATTTCTTTCTTTTTCAAGGCTGAATAGGATTCTATTGGATATATGTACCTATATAGATAGAGAGATAGATAGATAGATATTTATTATTATTGTTTTGGGGGGGATATGGTTTCGCTCGTGTTCCCCAGGCTGGAGTGCAGTGGCATGATTTCGGCTCACTACAACCTCTGCCTCCCAGGCTGAAGTGATTCTCCTGCCTCAGCTGAGATTAAAGGCATGTCCCATCATGTGCGGCCAATTTTGTGTTTCTAGGAGAGATGGGTTTTCACCATGTTGGCCAGGCTGGTCTCGAACTCCAACAATTCTACTTCAACTATTTATTGGATACAAATATTTATGTGTGAGAAACAAGATTTTCAAGAGTGAAAGATTTAAAAACGACTTAATTGTACATCAGTAAGAGGCTGGCTAACTAAATCAGAGTACGTTCATCCTTACAGAAGAATACTATGCAGCTAGAACAAAACCAAATGGAGGAAACTCTTCCAAATGGTAACTTGGAATGATGTTCAAGACTTATTGTAAAATAAGTTTACAGTAAGGTGTAAGGTACCTTATGGCAAAATTCTCTCAGAAATGTGTGTGTGGATTTCAAGTCATCCCAGTCCTAGAACATTGTGCTCTTTAGAGATGCCATACCTGTCTTTCCCTTTGTAATATCAAAGCAGTAATATCTTCTCTGGAGGCTTGTTGGGTGAATTTAATGGAAGAAAGTTAAGGAGGTAGCAGAACCATTGCTGTTTCCCCTCCATAGCCCTGCCACCCACTAAAGAAAGTTGGATGAGATTACTTAATGATTTCCCATTAAGTTGTATTTCCAAATATCATGATTACCATTTGAATGTAGTTGGTATGGAGCTTCGTGAGTGTGTGCTTCGTTTATTATGCATCACGTTCAGCTCCTTGTTATTTGCCTCCTAGTTATCATAGTAAAACTCTACTCCTCTACTCCGAGGAGCCCCTACCATCCGTATCGTCACTTTCCGGCCCAGCACTCTTCATGCTCGTTCGTTTAAAGTATTCTACATTGGGCAAATGAATCTTGGAAGGCAAAAGCTACTGAATTTAGCGAGTTTGTGGAGGCGTTCCCACCGATCAGCAAGGTGGAGTTCCACACACCCGATGACTGCACAACTCCTATAAGGCAGCAATATGCTGCAAACCCAGACGGCCACTCTTCTCACCCCTCGTCCCTTTGCTGTTCTGGATAATGAGGTCAATAGTCACCTAGGCAACTTGCAAAACTAACTGAAATGGAGAAAGGCCTTCCGGCTGGTGACTAGCCGAGGTCCACCTGGCCCCAATAAGCTGCTGAACAAGAAGGGCTGCCAGAAATTTCCCCCTAGGGAATTTGGTGGAGACGAAGACCTGCTCACTGGACAACGGTTCCTCCCAGGATACCCCCAAGCTGAAGAAGCGGGCTCTGAGCCACCCCCTTTCACCCTCCTTTTCCCCACCCTGGCCTGGTGAAGGTGCGCGTCAGGATGTGGACTACTGAGCCCTAAAGAAACAAGTCCTTCCACTTTGACCCCACGGAGGATTGCCTGTGCGGATCTTCAACGAGTCTACCAGTGTCTAGACACGGGAGCAGTTCTGTCTGGCACAGCAGCTCCCTCAAGGAAGACAAGAGTGAGGAGAAAGGAAACTCAAGTCTGACCATTCTGTCCTGGGAGACAAGAGGAGGATCTCATCTCTCATCTTTCCAAGCAAGGCAACGAGACTTTCTCTCATCTTTCCAAGCAAGGCAAGGAGACTTTTTCTCATGAGGAAACAAAAAGAAGTTGGAAGGAACGAAACCAGCCTGGAAGGTGAATTCCTAAGGATTGCCCATTGAAACTGACAAAATGGCCCTTGTTTGACGAGAGGAATGAGCAGAGCATTGATGTGGTCAAAAAGGACTCGAGTGAGACTTTCCCAGCACGTTTCTACCAAAGCTTTGTCTAAGTTTCGCAAAACACTCTCCTAATAAGCAGATGTTTGGCTCTTCAGAAAGTCAACATGCAAAATGCCTTGAGCGTCCCATAACACTGATGCCATGATGTTGCCTTTGGTCTGCCCTCCTTTTCCTTTGACTGGACCACTGCCATCTCTTGGTAGCCATCGCTTTGATGACGCTTTGTCTTCAGGATCATATTGGCAAAGCCATGTTCCAAATTCCGGTTACAATTTGTCAAACAGGTGCCCCAGGATCGTGATCCCTCCTGTTGAAAATTTCCACTGATAGCTCTCGTCGTCACTGCAGCTGATCTGGGCACAATGGTTTTCACAGCCACTGCAGGATTCATCTTCCACATCTTCTCATCTCTTCTTGAAACAAGCCATACCTCCGTAAAGAGTTGATTTCTTTGGGCTAGTGTCCTTAGAAGCTTTTCTTCAAACATCAATGATTTCTTCATTCTTCCACCCAAGCTTCACCGTCAGTTGGATGTTTCCTCTTGCTGCAATTTTAGCGGAATTCAAGTTGCACTGATAGGAGGCCTTTTCAGTGGATGTCTCATCCTTCTTAGTGCCTCCAATGAGATCCAGTTCAGAAAGGTTGTAAGAAGTTAGTACATGTTTATTTTAGTGAAAACGAATTGAAATCCATGCATAGATTTCTCACCATGTACATTTTCTATGAACTTTCGGAAGACCCCCTGTACTGAATATTGCCCAAATCCTGGGAGAGAAGTGGATGCGGTCCACTTCCTGTCTTCAGTTTGCCCACAGTGGAGGAGTGCACAGAGCAGGGAAAGGCAGCCCCAGAGAGAGGCATGCCCTCCAGCATGCAGCAGACTGCTGGCCCAGTCCTGGCTCCATGGGTTGCTGTGTGGGCCCAGCAAGCTGACCAACCTCCCTGAACCTTAATTTAATCCTAGGTAGCCCAATTCCACTCGCTATTATAGGACTGCTGTGCAGGGACAGTCACTTAACTTAAGAAAAGGAACCTAGCTCCAAGGTTGGAAACCGGGAATTCCAGTTGATTCCATGGGCGGACCCCCTGAGGAATTCCCAAGCTGAAGTCTCGTGGAAGATGAGGTTCAGTGTGACTAGACTGAAGCACCAATCCAATGAAGGGGAAGTCCCACCCACTCTGCCCTGTGCCTGTATAAAGGTGAGGCGGGGCCGCCGCGCCACTCATTGAAGCCGCCAGTTGGGAGAGGAGCAGAGCCAGGCCGGTGCTCCCGAAGGCAGCAAGATGTTGCGAGCCACAGCTCCCTGCTGGTTCCCACCTGCATACCCAGAAGCTAAGAAGGTGGCCGAGGAGGCGGCCCACGAGGCAAGCCGCCATTTGGGAGAGGAGCAGAGCCAGGTCGGTGTTCCCGAAGGCAGCAAGATGTTGCGAGCCACAGCTCCCTGCTGGTTCCCACCTGCATGCCCAGAAGCCAAGAAGGTGGCCGAGGAGGCGGCCCTCGAGGCAAGCCGCCAGTTGGGAGAGGAGCAGAGCCAGGCCGGTGCTCCCGAAGGCAGCAAGATGTTGCGAGCCACAGCTCCCTGCTGGTTCCCACCTGCATACCCAGAAGCTAAGAAGGTGGCCGAGGAGGCGCCCCACGAGGCAAGCCGCCATTTGGGGGTGGAGCAGAGCCAGGTCGGTGTTCCCGAAGGCAGCAAGATGCTGCGAGCCACAGCTCCCTGCTGGTTCCCTCCTGCATACCCAGAAGCCAAGAAGGTGGCCGAGGAGGCGGCCCTCGAGGCTCCAGAATTCCCACTGCCCTCTCATCAGCCTGCCCAGAGCTTCGGGCTCTGCGTGCCCCAGATGCACAACCAGGCCTCAGCACTCGTGGACATCCGGGCGGAGCCCCAGAATAGGGGTCCGGCGGTGCCCCCAGCGTGGCCCAAGATGGCGACGGAGGCGTGGTACTTCCCCGCGCAGAGGGGGTCGGCCTGCTGCTTGCCAGCCGCCCCAAGGCTGACAGAGAGGCCCTGTGGAGTCCGCATCTCAGCCCCCAGGGAGAGGAAGAGGATCGCCCACTTTCCCAGCCCCTGCTTGGTCGCAGGTCGCACCGATGCCAAGAGAACCCGGGTGGCCGGCAGCAGCCAACGCTCCAATGGCTCCAGGGTCGGCACACAGCCACGGAAGACTGGTCGCAACAGACGGGGGAGGGCATGCAAGACCTCCACCACACTCAGCTCTAAGCGAATCGTCCGTCGTCCATCCTTACCGACTTGGAAGAAACCCATTATCCTCCGAAGGTCTCGCTGCCAAGTCCCCACCGTCATCCGCCGAGGCTATCTGCAACTGTTCACCAAAGAGTGTCTCAAGTTCTGTGCCTCCAAGCAGGAGGCCGAGGAGAAGGCGCTGAACGAGGAGAAGGTGGCCTACGACTGCAGCCCCAACAAGAACATGTACCTGAATGTGGTCCTGAACACCCTCAAGAGACTGAAGGGCCTGACCCCCAGCTCCATGCCGGGCCTCAGCAGGGCCGCCCTGTACAGCCGCCTCCAGGAGTTCCTGCTCACCCAGGACCAGCTCAAGGAGAACGGCTACCCCTTCCCGCACCCCGAGCGGCCCGGAGGCGCCGTCCTCTTCACTGGCCAGGGGAAGGGGCCCGGCGACTCCTCCTGCAGGGTCTGCTGCCGTTGTGGCACCGACTACCTGGTGTCCTCCTCTGGCCGCTGTCTACGCGACCAGTTGTGTTATTATCACTGGGGGCGGGTCCGCTCCAGCCAAGTGGCTGGAGGCCGGGTTAGCCAGTACACCTGCTGTGCAGCTGCTCCTGGCTCAGTGGGCTGCCAGGTGGCAAAGCAGCACGTGCGGGACGGCCGCAAGGAGAGCCTCCATGGCTTCGTGAAGACCTTCAAGAAAGAGTTTTCCACAGACGCTTATCCAGGAATCTACGCCTTGGACTGTGAGATGTGCTACACCACGCATGGCCTGGAGCTGACCCGCGTCACCGTGGTGGACGCCGACATGCAAGTGGTGTACGACACCTTCGTCAAGCCCGACAACGAGATCGTGGACTACAACACCAGGTTTTCCGGAGTGACCGAGGCCGACGTCGCCAAGACGAGCGTCACGTTGCCCGAAGTCCAAGCCATCCTGCTGAGCTTTTTCAGCGCCCAAACCATCCTCATCGGGCACAGCCTGGAGAGCGATCTGCTGGCCCTCAAGCTGATCCACAGCACCGTGGTGGACACGGCCGTGCTCTTCCCGCACTACCTGGGTTTCCCCTACAAGCGTTCCCTCAGGAATCTCGCGGCCGACTACCTGGGACAGATCATCCAGGACAGCCAGGACGGCCACAACTCCAGCGAGGACGCAAACGCCTGCCTGCAGCTGGCGATGTGGAAGGTTCGACAGCGCGCCCAGATCCAGCCACGCCACCGGTCCGCCTCTCCCGCCGCCCTGGCCTGTCCTGAGCCCCAGGCCTCTTCCCAAACTGCCATCGATCCCGAGAGCTAGCCCTGTCCACCTCGCCGCAAAGCGAAAGAAACTGGAGCAGCCGGCGGCAGGAGAGGGCCAAAAGCCAAGACTAACCCCGACCCCGGACTCCCAGTCCCCCGGAGTCCCTGCCGCGGGCCGTCGTCCCTGTCCCCATCCCTCTGCCCCTCCCAGACCTCTGTCCTTCCACCAATGGGCTCCCCGAGGCCCCAGCCGCCACTCCCAGTCCCCGGAGTCCCTGCCGCCGCCCCTGGCGCCTGTGCCCATCCCTCTGACCCTCCCAGACCTCTGGCCTTCCACCACTAGCCTCCCCCAGCCCACCTGGACTTCCCCGGCCTCTGACAACAAGGCCAGCCCCCAGGCCCACCAGCCTCCTGATCGTCTTCGTTCTTGGGCCTCTTCCCCTTCTGTGGGGCTGTCTGAACCTCCCCTCCCCCACCCGATTTTTCCCCCGCCCCCGGGGCAGGCGCAGAATAAATGTCTCTATGAAGTTAAAAATTAAAAATAAAAAAAAAGCTAAAAACAACTCAAAGTCCTTTGCTTTTGAATGTGCGCTTACCTGGTTTTCTCTAGAGGCACCACTGTGAGGTGGCTCAAGCCCTTAGGCTCTGGAGTTAGACATCTGGGTTCCCATTCCAATTCCACCACTGACTAGCTTTGTCATATTGGACGCATAACCTTTTTGCGCTTCTACTTCTTGATCTTTCAAGTGTCATCAGAAGATAATTAGACACCCACACAATAGCAATGGGAGATTTTAACACCCCACCGTCAACATGAAACAGATCAACGAGACAGAAAGTTGAAAAGGATATCCAGGAACTGAACTTAGCTCTGCACCAAGCAGACCGAATAGACATCTACATTAACTCTCCACCCCAAATCAACAGAATATACATTCTTCTCAGCACCACATCACACTTATTCCAAAACTGACCACATAGTTGGAAGGAAAGCACTCCTCCGCAAATGCAAAAGAACAGAAATTACAACCAACTGTCTCTCAGACCCCAGGGCAGTCAAACTGGACCTCAGGATGAAGAAACTCACTCAAAACCGCTCAACTACACGGAAACGGAGCAATCTGCTCCTGAGTGACTACTGGGTACATAGCGAAATGAAGACAGAATAAAGATGTTCTTTGAAACCAATGAGAACAAAGACACAACATACCAGAATCTCTGGGATACATTGAAAGCAGTGTGTAGAGGGAAACGTAGCATTAAATGCCCACAAGAGAAAGCAGGAAAGATCTAAAATGGACACCCTCACGTCCCAATTCAAAGAACCAGGGAAGCAAGAGCAAACACAATGCCTGAATCAGTCAGTCAACTTCCAACAGGGCTCCAAGAGAGAATGAACCACCATGCCTCTTTAAATCCACGTTTCTATTTGGAATCTTCAATGAGAGATGAGACACTAAGCAGCTAGTTTTGGTGGAATGGCTGATTTTGTCAATGTTTTCGGTGTGTGAGTGTGTGTGTGTGTGTATGTATAGATAACTAAATTAAACTGATAATCTGGATGCTTACATTTCCATTCATTTAATTTGTGTATGTGAGCCCACGCACACGTATATACACACACACTCACACTTCCAGAACACTGACTTAGTGAAGAACTGGATTTCCAGTGTGTCAGACAAATTTCAGAAAGCGCTGAAGAAGGGCATTTCTGATGGATTTCACCGTTCCTGGAATTTTACTTTCCTTTATAACTTACAGTTCTTCCCTGGAGATTTAATAGATAAAAGTCTTTTGCAGTGTACGTTATTTCATTTTATTTTTATAATTTATTTAAATTGTCATTTTAAATTGACAAATAAAAATGATATATATTTATGGTGTACAACATGATGTTTCATATATGTATACATTGTGGAATGACACAAAAATCAAGCTAATTAACACATTCGTTTCCTCACATACTGATTTTATGGTGATGAGAACATGTTTCAAATCTACTCTGATAGCACATTTCAAGTATACAGTACATAGTTACCCACTGTGGTTGCCGTGCTGTTCAACATATCTCTAGAACTATTCGTATCTGAAATTTTGTATCATTAGACTAACATCTCCCAATCCCTCCCCGGCCCCTGCCTCGGGTAAGCAGCGTTCTGCTCTCTACGACTCTGAGTTCCACTTTTTTACATTGCACATAGAAGTGAGATCGTGCAGTATTTGTATTTCTGTGTTTGCTTTTTAAAACTTTATGATGTATTGATGTATTTTTTCAGACAGTGTCGGAGTCTGTCACCAAGGCTGGAGTACAGTGACACAAACACGGCTCACCACGGCCTCCACCTCCCGGGGTCAAGAGATCCTCCCACTTCAGCCTCCTGAGTAGCTAGGACTACAGGCGTCCAACACCACACCTGGCTAATTTTTGTATTTTTTGTAGAGATGGTTGATCTCCAACTCCTGGGCTCAACTCTTCCTCCTCCCTTCTCCTCCCAAAGTCCTGGGATTACAGGCCTGAGCCACTGTGTCTGGCCTTTGCTTTATTTCACACAGTAGAACATCCTCTAGGCTCATTCATGTTGCTAATGATAAGATTTCTTTCTTTTTCAAGGCTGAATAGGATTCTATTGGATATATGTACCTATATAGATAGAGAGATAGATAGATAGATATTTATTATTATTGTTTTGGGGGGGATATGGTTTCGCTCGTGTTCCCCAGGCTGGAGTGCAGTGGCATGATTTCGGCTCACTACAACCTCTGCCTCCCAGGCTGAAGTGATTCTCCTGCCTCAGCTGAGATTAAAGGCATGTCCCATCATGTGCGGCCAATTTTGTGTTTCTAGGAGAGATGGGTTTTCACCATGTTGGCCAGGCTGGTCTCGAACTCCAACAATTCTACTTCAACTATTTATTGGATACAAATATTTATGTGTGAGAAACAAGATTTTCAAGAGTGAAAGATTTAAAAACGACTTAATTGTACATCAGTAAGAGGCTGGCTAACTAAATCAGAGTACGTTCATCCTTACAGAAGAATACTATGCAGCTAGAACAAAACCAAATGGAGGAAACTCTTCCAAATGGTAACTTGGAATGATGTTCAAGACTTATTGTAAAATAAGTTTACAGTAAGGTGTAAGGTACCTTATGGCAAAATTCTCTCAGAAATGTGTGTGTGTGGATTTCAAGTCATCCCAGTCCTAGAACATTGTGCTCTTTAGAGATGCCATACCTGTCTTTCCCTTTGTAATATCAAAGCAGTAATATCTTCTCTGGAGGCTTGTTGGGTGAATTGAATGGAAGAAAGTTAAGGAGGTACCAGAACCATTGCTGTTTCCCCTCCGTAGCCCTGCCACCCACTAAAGAAAGTTGGATGAGATTACTTAATGATTTCCCATTAAGTTGTATTTCCAAATATCATGATTACCATTTGAATGTAGTTGGTATGGAGCTTCGTGAGTGTGTGCTTCGTTTATTATGCATCACGTTCAGCTCCTTGTTATTTGCCTCCTAGTTATCATAGTAAAACTCTACTCCTCTACTCCGAGGAGCCCCTACCATCCGTATCGTCACTTTCCGGCCCAGCACTCTTCATGCTCGTTCGTTTAAAGCATTCTACATTGTGTAAATGAATCTTGGAAGGCAAAAGCTACTGAATTTAGCGAGTTTGTGGAGGCGTTCCCACCGGTCAGCCAGGTGGAGTTCCACACACCCGATGACTGCACAACTCCTATAAGGCAGCAATATGCTGCAAACCCAGACGGCCACTCTTCTCACCTCTCGTCCCTTTGCTGTTCTGGATAATGAGGTCAATAGTCACCTAGGCAACTGCAAAACAAACTGAAATGGAGAAAGGCCTTCCGGCTGGTGACTAGCCGAGGTCCACCTGGCCCCAATAAGCTGCTGAACAAGAAGGGCTGCCAGAAATTTCCCCCTAGGGAATTTGGTGGAGACGAAGACCTGCTCACTGGACAACGGTTCCTCCCAGGATACCCCCAAGCTGAAGAAGCGGGCTCTGAGCCACCCCCTTTCACCCTCCTTTTCCCCACCCTGGCCTGGTGAAGGTGCGCGTCAGGATGCGGACTACTGAGCCCTAAAGAAACAAGTCCTTCCACTTTGACCCCACGGAGGATTGCCTGTGCGGATCTTCAACGAGTCTACCAGTGTCTAGACACGGGAGCAGTTCTGTCTGGCACAGCAGCTCCCTCAAGGAAGACAAGAGTGAGGAGAAAGGAAACTCAAGTCTGACCATTCTGTCCTGGGAGACAAGAGGAGGATCTCATCTCTCATCTTTCCAAGCAAGGCAACGAGACTTTCTCTCATCTTTCCAAGCAAGGCAAGGAGACTTTTTCTCATGAGGAAACAAAAAGAAGTTGGAAGGAACGAAACCAGCCTGGAAGGTGAATTCCTAAGGATTGCCCATTGAAACTGACAAAATGGCCCTTGTTTGACGAGAGGAATGAGCAGAGCATTGATGTGGTCAAAAAGGACTCGAGTGAGACTTTCCCAGCACGTTTCTACCAAAGCTTTGTCTAAGTTTCGCAAAACACTCTCCTAATAAGCAGATGTTTGGCTCTTCAGAAAGTCAACATGCAAAATGCCTTGAGCGTCCCATAACACTGATGCCATGATGTTGCCTTTGGTCTGCCCTCCTTTTCCTTTGACTGGACCACTGCCATCTCTTGGTAGCCATCGCTTTGATGACGCTTTGTCTTCAGGATCATATTGGCAAAGCCATGTTCCAAATTCCGGTTACAATTTGTCAAACAGGTGCCCCAGGATCGTGATCCCTCCTGTTGAAAATTTCCACTGATAGCTCTCGTCGTCACTGCAGCTGATCTGGGCACAATGGTTTTCACAGCCACTGCAGGATTCATCTTCCACATCTTCTCATCTCTTCTTGAAACAAGCCATACCTCCGTAAAGAGTTGATTTCTTTGGGCTAGTGTCCTTAGAAGCTTTTCTTCAAACATCAATGATTTCTTCATTCTTCCACCCAAGCTTCACCGTCAGTTGGATGTTTCCTCTTGCTGCAATTTTAGCGGAATTCAAGTTGCACTGATAGGAGGCCTTTTCAGTGGATGTCTCATCCTTCTTAGTGCCTCCAATGAGATCCAGTTCAGAAAGGTTGTAAGAAGTTAGTACATGTTTATTTTAGTGAAAACGAATTGAAATCCATGCATAGATTTCTCACCATGTACATTTTCTATGAACTTTCGGAAGACCCCCTGTACTGAATATTGCCCAAATCCTGGGAGAGAAGTGGATGCGGTCCACTTCCTGTCTTCAGTTTGCCCACAGTGGAGGAGTGCACAGAGCAGGGAAAGGCAGCCCCAGAGAGAGGCATGCCCTCCAGCATGCAGCAGACTGCTGGCCCAGTCCTGGCTCCATGGGTTGCTGTGTGGGCCCAGCAAGCTGACCAACCTCCCTGAACCTTAATTTAATCCTAGGTAGCCCAATTCCACTCGCTATTATAGGACTGCTGTGCAGGGACAGTCAATTAATTTAAGGAAAGGAACCTAGCTCCAAGGTTGGCAACCGGGAATTCCAGTTGATTCCATGGGCGGACCCCCTGAGGAATTCCCAAGCTGAAGTCTCGTGGAAGATGAGGTTCAGTGTGACTAGACTGAAGCACCAATCCAATGAAGGGGAAGTCCCACCCACTCTGCCCTGTGCCTGTATAAAGGTGAGGCGGGGCGGCCGCGCCACTCATTGAAGCCGCCAGTTGGGAGAGGAGCAGAGCCAGGCCGGTGCTCCCGAAGGCAGCAAGATGTTGCGAGCCACAGCTCCCTGCTGGTTCCCACCTGCATACCCAGAAGCTAAGAAGGTGGCCGAGGAGGCGGCCCACGAGGCAAGCCGCCATTTGGGAGAGGAGCAGAGCCAGGTCGGTGTTCCCGAAGGCAGCAAGATGTTGCGAGCCACAGCTCCCTGCTGGTTCCCACCTGCATGCCCAGAAGCCAAGAAGGTGGCCGAGGAGGCGGCCCTCGAGGCAAGCCGCCAGTTGGGAGAGGAGCAGAGCCAGGCCGGTGCTCCCGAAGGCAGCAAGATGTTGCGAGCCACAGCTCCCTGCTGGTTCCCACCTGCATACCCAGAAGCTAAGAAGGTGGCCGAGGAGGCGCCCCACGAGGCAAGCCGCCATTTGGGGGTGGAGCAGAGCCAGGTCGGTGTTCCCGAAGGCAGCAAGATGCTGCGAGCCACAGCTCCCTGCTGGTTCCCTCCTGCATACCCAGAAGCCAAGAAGGTGGCCGAGGAGGCGGCCCTCGAGGCTCCAGAATTCCCACTGCCCTCTCATCAGCCTGCCCAGAGCTTCGGGCTCTGCGTGCCCCAGATGCACAACCAGGCCTCAGCACTCGTGGACATCCGGGCGGAGCCCCAGAATAGGGGTCCGGCGGTGCCCCCAGCGTGGCCCAAGATGGCGACGGAGGCGTGGTACTTCCCCGCGCAGAGGGGGTCGGCCTGCTGCTTGCCAGCCGCCCCAAGGCTGACAGAGAGGCCCTGTGGAGTCCGCATCTCAGCCCCCAGGGAGAGGAAGAGGATCGCCCACTTTCCCAGCCCCTGCTTGGTCGCAGGTCGCACCGATGCCAAGAGAACCCGGGTGGCCGGCAGCAGCCAACGCTCCAATGGCTCCAGGGTCGGCACACAGCCACGGAAGACTGGTCGCAACAGACGGGGGAGGGCATGCAAGACCTCCACCACACTCAGCTCTAAGCGAATCGTCCGTCGTCCATCCTTACCGACTTGGAAGAAACCCATTATCCTCCGAAGGTCTCGCTGCCAAGTCCCCACCTTCATCCGCCGAGGCTATCTCCAACTGTTCACCAAAGAGTGTCTCAAGTTCTGCGCCTCCCAGCAGGAGGCCGAGGAGAAGGCGCTGAACGAGGAGAAGGTGGCCTACGACTGCAGCCCCAACAAGAACATGTACCTGAATGTGGTCCTGAACACCCTCAAGAGACTGAAGGGCCTGACCCCCAGCTCCATGCCGGGCCTCAGCAGGGCCGCCCTGTACAGCCGCCTCCAGGAGTTCCTGCTCACCCAGGACCAGCTCAAGGAGAACGGCTACCCCTTCCCGCACCCCGAGCGGCCCGGAGGCGCCGTCCTCTTCACTGGCCAGGGGAAGGGGCCCGGCGACTCCTCCTGCAGGGTCTGCTGCCGTTGTGGCACCGACTACCTGGTGTCCTCCTCGGGCCGCTGTCTACGCGACCAGTTGTGTTATTATCACTGGGGGCGGGTCCGCTCCAGCCAAGTGGCTGGAGGCCGGGTTAGCCAGTACACCTGCTGTGCAGCTGCTCCTGGCTCAGTGGGCTGCCAGGTGGCGAAGCAGCACGTGCGGGACGGCCGCAAGGAGAGCCTCCATGGCTTCGTGAAGACCTTCAAGAAAGAGTTTTCCACAGACGCTTATCCAGGAATCTACGCCTTGGACTGTGAGATGTGCTACACCACGCATGGCCTGGAGCTGACCCGCGTCACCGTGGTGGACGCCGACATGCAAGTGGTGTACGACACCTTCGTCAAGCCCGACAACGAGATCGTGGACTACAACACCAGGTTTTCCGGAGTGACCGAGGCCGACGTCGCCAAGACGAGCGTCACGTTGCCCGAAGTCCAAGCCATCCTGCTGAGCTTTTTCAGCGCCCAAACCATCCTCATCGGGCACAGCCTGGAGAGCGATCTGCTGGCCCTCAAGCTGATCCACAGCACCGTGGTGGACACGGCCGTGCTCTTCCCGCACTACCTGGGTTTCCCCTACAAGCGTTCCCTCAGGAATCTCGCGGCCGACTACCTGGGACAGATCATCCAGGACAGCCAGGACGGCCACAACTCCAGCGAGGACGCAAACGCCTGCCTGCAGCTGGCGATGTGGAAGGTTCGACAGCGCGCCCAGATCCAGCCACGCCACCGGTCCGCCTCTCCCGCCGCCCTGGCCTGTCCTGAGCCCCAGGCCTCTTCCAAAACTGACATCGATCCC
The DNA here is from genome assembly GCF_028885625.2 of Pongo pygmaeus. Taxonomy (NCBI): domain Eukaryota; kingdom Metazoa; phylum Chordata; class Mammalia; order Primates; family Hominidae; genus Pongo; species Pongo pygmaeus. The sequence continues at coordinate 56,526,519 of NC_072380.2, forward strand.
GAGAGCTAGCCCTGTCCACCTCGCCGCAAAGCGAAAGAAACTGGAGCAGCCGGCGGCAGGAGAGGGCCAAAAGCCAAGACTAACCCCGACCCCGGACTCCCAGTCCCCCGGAGTCCCTGCCGCGGGCCGTCGTCCCTGTCCCCATCCCTCTGCCCCTCCCAGACCTCTGTCCTTCCACCAATGGGCTCCCCGAGGCCCCAGCCGCCACTCCCAGTCCCCGGAGACCCTGCCGCCGCCCCTGGCGCCTGTGCCCATCCCTCTGCCCCTCCCAGACCTCTGGCCTTCCACCACTAGCCTCCCCCAGCCCACCTGGACTTCCCCGGCCTCTGACAACAAGGCCAGCCCCCAGGCCCACCAGCCTCCTGATCGTCTTCGTTCTTGGGCCTCTTCCCCTTCTGTGGGGCTGTCTGAACCTCCCCTACCACACCCGATTTTTCCCCCGCCCCCGGGGCAGGCGCAGAATAAATGTCTCTATGAAGTTAAAAATTAAAAATAAAAAAAAAGCTAAAAACAACTCAAAGTCCTTTGCTTTTGAATGTGCGCTTACCTGGTTTTCTCTAGAGGCACCACTGTGATGTGGCTCAAGCCCTTAGGCTCTGGAGTTAGACATCTGGGTTCCCATTCCAATTCCACCACTGACTAGCTTTGTCATATTGGACGCATAACTTTTTTGCGCTTCTACTTCTTGATCTTTCAAGTGTCATCAGAAGATAATTAGACACCCACACAATAGCAATGGGAGATTTTAACACCCCACCGTCAACATGAAACAGATCAACGAGACAGAAAGTTGAAAAGGATATCCAGGAACTGAACTTAGCTCTGCACCAAGCAGACCGAATAGACATCTACATTAACTCTCCACCCCAAATCAACAGAATATACATTCTTCTCAGCACCACATCACACTTATTCCAAAACTGACCACATAGTTGGAAGGAAAGCAGTCCTCCGCAAATGCAAAAGAACAGAAATTACAACCAACTGTCTCTCAGACCACAGGGCAGTCAAACTGGACCTCAGAATGAAGAAACTCACTCAAAACCGCTCAACTACAAGGAAACGGAGCAATCTGCTCCTGAGTGACTACTGGGTACATAGCGAAATGAAGACAGAATAAAGATGTTCTTTGAAACCAATGAGAACAAAGACACAACATACCAGAATCTCTGGGATACATTGAAAGCAGTGTGTAGAGGGAAACGTAGCATTAAATGCCCACAAGAGAAAGCAGGAAAGATCTAAAATGGACACCCTCACGTCCCAATTCAAAGAATCAGGGAAGCAAGAGCAAACACCATGCCTGAATCAGTCAGTCAACTTCCAACAGGGCTCCAAGAGAGAATGAACCACCATGCCTCTTAAAATCCACGTTTCTATTTGGAATCTTCAATGAGAGATGAGACACTAAGCAGCTAGTTTTGGTGGAATGGCTGATTTTGTCAATGTTTTCGGTGTGTGAGTGTGTGTGTGTGTGTGTGTATGTATAGATAACTAAATTAAACTGATAATCTGGATGCTTACATTTCCATTCATTTAATTTGTGTATGTGAGCCCACGCACACGTATATACACACACACTAACACTTCCAGAACACTGACTTAGTGAAGAACTGGATTTCCAGTGTGTCAGACAAATTTCAGAAAGCGCTGAAGAAGGGCATTTCTGATGGATTTCACCGTTCCTGGAATTTTACTTTCCTTTATAACTTACAGTTCTTCTCTGGAGATTTAATAGATAAAAGTCTTTTGCAGTGTACGTTATTTCATTGTATTTTTATAATTTATTTAAATTGTCATTTTAAATTGACAAATAAAAATGATATATATTTATGGTGTACAACATGATGTTTCATATATGTATACATTGTGGAATGACACAAAAATCAAGCTAATTAACACATTCGTTTCCTCACATACTGATTTTATGGTGATGAGAACATGTTTCAAATCTACTCTGATAGCACATTTCAAGTATACAGTACATAGTTACCCACTGTGGTTGCCGTGCTGTTCAACATATCTCTAGAACTATTCGTATCTGAAATTTTGTATCATTAGACTAACATCTCCCAATCCCTCCCCGGCCCCTGCCTCGGGTAAGCAGCGTTCTGCTCTCTACGACTCTGAGTTCCACTTTTTTACATTGCACATAGAAGTGAGATCGTGCAGTATTTGTATTTCTGTGTTTGCTTTTTAAAACTTTATGATGTATTGATGTATTTTTTCAGACAGTGTCGGAGTCTGTCACCAAGGCTGGAGTACAGTGACACAAACACGGCTCACCACGGCCTCCACCTCCCGGGGTCAAGAGATCCTCCCACTTCAGCCTCCTGAGTAGCTAGGACTACAGGCGTCCAACACCACACCTGGCTAATTTTTGTATTTTTTGTAGAGATGGTTGATCTCCAACTCCTGGGCTCAACTCTTCCTCCTCCCTTCTCCTCCCAAAGTCCTGGGATTACAGGCCTGAGCCACTGTGTCTGGCCTTTGCTTTATTTCACACAGTAGAACATCCTCTAGGCTCATTCATGTTGCTAATGATAAGATTTCTTTCTTTTTCAAGGCTGAATAGGATTCTATTGGATATATGTACCTATATAGATAGAGAGATAGATAGATAGATATTTATTATTATTGTTTTGGGGGGGATATGGTTTCGCTCGTGTTCCCCAGGCTGGAGTGCAGTGGCATGATTTCGGCTCACTACAACCTCTGCCTCCCAGGCTGAAGTGATTCTCCTGCCTCAGCTGAGATTAAAGGCATGTCCCATCATGTGCGGCCAATTTTGTGTTTCTAGGAGAGATGGGTTTTCACCATGTTGGCCAGGCTGGTCTCGAACTCCAACAATTCTACTTCAACTATTTATTGGATACAAATATTTATGTGTGAGAAACAAGATTTTCAAGAGTGAAAGATTTAAAAACGACTTAATTGTACATCAGTAAGAGGCTGGCTAACTAAATCAGAGTACGTTCATCCTTACAGAAGAATACTATGCAGCTAGAACAAAACCAAATGGAGGAAACTCTTCCAAATGGTAACTTGGAATGATGTTCAAGACTTATTGTAAAATAAGTTTACAGTAAGGTGTAAGGTACCTTATGGCAAAATTCTCTCAGAAATGTGTGTGTGTGGATTTCAAGTCATCCCAGTCCTAGAACATTGTGCTCTTTAGAGATGCCATACCTGTCTTTCCCTTTGTAATATCAAAGCAGTAATATCTTCTCTGGAGGCTTGTTGGGTGAATTGAATGGAAGAAAGTTAAGGAGGTACCAGAACCATTGCTGTTTCCCCTCCGTAGCCCTGCCACCCACTAAAGAAAGTTGGATGAGATTACTTAATGATTTCCCATTAAGTTGTATTTCCAAATATCATGATTACCATTTGAATGTAGTTGGTATGGAGCTTCGTGAGTGTGTGCTTCGTTTATTATGCATCACGTTCAGCTCCTTGTTATTTGCCTCCTAGTTATCATAGTAAAACTCTACTCCTCTACTCCGAGGAGCCCCTACCATCCGTATCGTCACTTTCCGGCCCAGCACTCTTCATGCTCGTTCGTTTAAAGCATTCTACATTGTGTAAATGAATCTTGGAAGGCAAAAGCTACTGAATTTAGCGAGTTTGTGGAGGCGTTCCCACCGGTCAGCCAGGTGGAGTTCCACACACCCGATGACTGCACAACTCCTATAAGGCAGCAATATGCTGCAAACCCAGACGGCCACTCTTCTCACCTCTCGTCCCTTTGCTGTTCTGGATAATGAGGTCAATAGTCACCTAGGCAACTGCAAAACAAACTGAAATGGAGAAAGGCCTTCCGGCTGGTGACTAGCCGAGGTCCACCTGGCCCCAATAAGCTGCTGAACAAGAAGGGCTGCCAGAAATTTCCCCCTAGGGAATTTGGTGGAGACGAAGACCTGCTCACTGGACAACGGTTCCTCCCAGGATATCCCCAAGCTGAAGAAGCGGGCTCTGAGCCACCCCCTTTCACCCTCCTTTTCCCCACCCTGGCCTGGTGAAGGTGCGCGTCACGATGCGGACTACTGAGCCCTAAAGAAACAAGTCCTTCCACTTTGACCCCACGGAGGATTGCCTGTGCGGATCTTCAACGAGTCTACCAGTGTCTAGACACGGGAGCAGTTCTGTCTGGCACAGCAGCTCCCTCAAGGAAGACAAGAGTGAGGAGAAAGGAAACTCAAGTCTGACCATTCTGTCCTGGGAGACAAGAGGAGGATCTCATCTCTCATCTTTCCAAGCAAGGCAACGAGACTTTCTCTCATCTTTCCAAGCAAGGCAAGGAGACTTTTTCTCATGAGGAAACAAAAAGAAGTTGGAAGGAACGAAACCAGCCTGGAAGGTGAATTCCTAAGGATTGCCCATTGAAACTGACAAAATGGCCCTTGTTTGACGAGAGGAATGAGCAGAGCATTGATGTGGTCAAAAAGGACTCGAGTGAGACTTTCCCAGCACGTTTCTACCAAAGCTTTGTCTAAGTTTCGCAAAACACTCTCCTAATAAGCAGATGTTTGGCTCTTCAGAAAGTCAACATGCAAAATGCCTTGAGCGTCCCATAACACTGATGCCATGATGTTGCCTTTGGTCTGCCCTCCTTTTCCTTTGACTGGACCACTGCCATCTCTTGGTAGCCATCGCTTTGATGACGCTTTGTCTTCAGGATCATATTGGCAAAGCCATGTTCCAAATTCCGGTTACAATTTGTCAAACAGGTGCCCCAGGATCGTGATCCCTCCTGTTGAAAATTTCCACTGATAGCTCTCGTCGTCACTGCAGCTGATCTGGGCACAATGGTTTTCACAGCCACTGCAGGATTCATCTTCCACATCTTCTCATCTCTTCTTGAAACAAGCCATACCTCCGTAAAGAGTTGATTTCTTTGGGCTAGTGTCCTTAGAAGCTTTTCTTCAAACATCAATGATTTCTTCATTCTTCCACCCAAGCTTCACCGTCAGTTGGATGTTTCCTCTTGCTGCAATTTTAGCGGAATTCAAGTTGCACTGATAGGAGGCCTTTTCAGTGGATGTCTCATCCTTCTTAGTGCCTCCAATGAGATCCAGTTCAGAAAGGTTGTAAGAAGTTAGTACATGTTTATTTTAGTGAAAACGAATTGAAATCCATGCATAGATTTCTCACCATGTACATTTTCTATGAACTTTCGGAAGACCCCCTGTACTGAATATTGCCCAAATCCTGGGAGAGAAGTGGATGCGGTCCACTTCCTGTCTTCAGTTTGCCCACAGTGGAGGAGTGCACAGAGCAGGGAAAGGCAGCCCCAGAGAGAGGCATGCCCTCCAGCATGCAGCAGACTGCTGGCCCAGTCCTGGCTCCATGGGTTGCTGTGTGGGCCCAGCAAGCTGACCAACCTCCCTGAACCTTAATTTAATCCTAGGTAGCCCAATTCCACTCGCTATTATAGGACTGCTGTGCAGGGACAGTCACTTAACTTAAGAAAAGGAACCTAGCTCCAAGGTTGGCAACCGGGAATTCCAGTTGATTCCATGGGCGGACCCCCTGAGGAATTCCCAAGCTGAAGTCTCGTGGAAGATGAGGTTCAGTGTGACTAGACTGAAGCACCAATCCAATGAAGGGGAAGTCCCACCCACTCTGCCCTGTGCCTGTATAAAGGTGAGGCGGGGCCACCGCGCCACTCATTGAAGCCGCCAGTTGGGAGAGGAGCAGAGCCAGGCCGGTGCTCCCGAAGGCAGCAAGATGTTGCGAGCCACAGCTCCCTGCTGGTTCCCACCTGCATACCCAGAAGCTAAGAAGGTGGCCGAGGAGGCGGCCCACGAGGCAAGCCGCCATTTGGGAGAGGAGCAGAGCCAGGTCGGTGTTCCCGAAGGCAGCAAGATGTTGCGAGCCACAGCTCCCTGCTGGTTCCCACCTGCATGCCCAGAAGCCAAGAAGGTGGCCGAGGAGGCGGCCCTCGAGGCAAGCCGCCAGTTGGGAGAGGAGCAGAGCCAGGCCGGTGCTCCCGAAGGCAGCAAGATGTTGCGAGCCACAGCTCCCTGCTGGTTCCCACCTGCATACCCAGAAGCTAAGAAGGTGGCCGAGGAGGCGCCCCACGAGGCAAGCCGCCATTTGGGGGTGGAGCAGAGCCAGGTCGGTGTTCCCGAAGGCAGCAAGATGCTGCGAGCCACAGCTCCCTGCTGGTTCCCTCCTGCATACCCAGAAGCCAAGAAGGTGGCCGAGGAGGCGGCCCTCGAGGCTCCAGAATTCCCACTGCCCTCTCATCAGCCTGCCCAGAGCTTCGGGCTCTGCGTGCCCCAGATGCACAACCAGGCCTCAGCACTCGTGGACATCCGGGCGGAGCCCCAGAATAGGGGTCCGGCGGTGCCCCCAGCGTGGCCCAAGATGGCGACGGAGGCGTGGTACTTCCCCGCGCAGAGGGGGTCGGCCTGCTGCTTGCCAGCCGCCCCAAGGCTGACAGAGAGGCCCTGTGGAGTCCGCATCTCAGCCCCCAGGGAGAGGAAGAGGATCGCCCACTTTCCCAGCCCCTGCTTGGTCGCAGGTCGCACCGATGCCAAGAGAACCCGGGTGGCCGGCAGCAGCCAACGCTCCAATGGCTCCAGGGTCGGCACACAGCCACGGAAGACTGGTCGCAACAGACGGGGGAGGGCATGCAAGACCTCCACCACACTCAGCTCTAAGCGAATCGTCCGTCGTCCATCCTTACCGACTTGGAAGAAACCCATTATCCTCCGAAGGTCTCGCTGCCAAGTCCCCACCGTCATCCGCCGAGGCTATCTCCAACTGTTCACCAAAGAGTGTCTCAAGTTCTGCGCCTCCAAGCAGGAGGCCGAGGAGAAGGCGCTGAACGAGGAGAAGGTGGCCTACGACTGCAGCCCCAACAAGAACATGTACCTGAATGTGGTCCTGAACACCCTCAAGAGACTGAAGGGCCTGACCCCCAGCTCCATGCCGGGCCTCAGCAGGGCCGCCCTGTACAGCCGCCTCCAGGAGTTCCTGCTCACCCAGGACCAGCTCAAGGAGAACGGCTACCCCTTCCCGCACCCCGAGCGGCCCGGAGGCGCCGTCCTCTTCACTGGCCAGGGGAAGGGGCCCGGCGACTCCTCCTGCAGGGTCTGCTGCCGTTGTGGCACCGACTACCTGGTGTCCTCCTCGGGCCGCTGTCTACGCGACCAGTTGTGTTATTATCACTGGGGGCGGGTCCGCTCCAGCCAAGTGGCTGGAGGCCGGGTTAGCCAGTACACCTGCTGTGCAGCTGCTCCTGGCTCAGTGGGCTGCCAGGTGGCGAAGCAGCACGTGCGGGACGGCCGCAAGGAGAGCCTCCATGGCTTCGTGAAGACCTTCAAGAAAGAGTTTTCCACAGACGCTTATCCAGGAATCTACGCCTTGGACTGTGAGATGTGCTACACCACGCATGGCCTGGAGCTGACCCGCGTCACCGTGGTGGACGCCGACATGCAAGTGGTGTACGACACCTTCGTCAAGCCCGACAACGAGATCGTGGACTACAACACCAGGTTTTCCGGAGTGACCGAGGCCGACGTCGCCAAGACGAGCGTCACGTTGCCCGAAGTCCAAGCCATCCTGCTGAGCTTTTTCAGCGCCCAAACCATCCTCATCGGGCACAGCCTGGAGAGCGATCTGCTGGCCCTCAAGCTGATCCACAGCACCGTGGTGGACACGGCCGTGCTCTTCCCGCACTACCTGGGTTTCCCCTACAAGCGTTCCCTCAGGAATCTCGCGGCCGACTACCTGGGACAGATCATCCAGGACAGCCAGGACGGCCACAACTCCAGCGAGGACGCAAACGCCTGCCTGCAGCTGGCGATGTGGAAGGTTCGACAGCGCGCCCAGATCCAGCCACGCCACCGGTCCGCCTCTCCCGCCGCCCTGGCCTGTCCTGAGCCCCAGGCCTCTTCCCAAACTGCCATCGATCCCGAGAGCTAGCCCTGTCCACCTCGCCGCAAAGCGAAAGAAACTGGAGCAGCCGGCGGCAGGAGAGGGCCAAAAGCCAAGACTAACCCCGACCCCGGACTCCCAGTCCCCCGGAGTCCCTGCCGCGGGCCGTCGTCCCTGTCCCCATCCCTCTGCCCCTCCCAGACCTCTGTCCTTCCACCAATGGGCTCCCCGAGGCCCCAGCCGCCACTCCCAGTCCCCGGAGTCCCTGCCGCCACCCCTGGCGCCTGTGCCCATCCCTCTGACCCTCCCAGACCTCTGGCCTTCCACCACTAGCCTCCCCCAGCCCACCTGGACTTCCCCGGCCTCTGACAACAAGGCCAGCCCCCAGGCCCACCAGCCTCCTGATCGTCTTCGTTCTTGGGCCTCTTCCCCTTCTGTGGGGCTGTCTGAACCTCCCCTCCCCCACCCGATTTTTCCCCCGCCCCCGGGGCAGGCGCAGAATAAATGTCTCTATGAAGTTAAAAATTAAAAATAAAAAAAAAGCTAAAAACAACTCAAAGTCCTTTGCTTTTGAATGTGCGCTTACCTGGTTTTCTCTAGAGGCACCACTGTGAGGTGGCTCAAGCCCTTAGGCTCTGGAGTTAGACATCTGGGTTCCCATTCCAATTCCACCACTGACTAGCTTTGTCATATTGGACGCATAACCTTTTTGCGCTTCTACTTCTTGATCTTTCAAGTGTCATCAGAAGATAATTAGACACCCACACAATAGCAATGGGAGATTTTAACACCCCACCGTCAACATGAAACAGATCAACGAGACAGAAAGTTGAAAAGGATATCCAGGAACTGAACTTAGCTCTGCACCAAGCAGACCGAATAGACATCTACATTAACTCTCCACCCCAAATCAACAGAATATACATTCTTCTCAGCACCACATCACACATATTCCAAAACTGACCACATAGTTGGAAGGAAAGCACTCCTCCGCAAATGCAAAAGAACAGAAATTACAACCAACTGTCTCTCAGACCCCAGGGCAGTCAAACTGGACCTCAGGATGAAGAAACTCACTCAAAACCGCTCAACTACACGGAAACGGAGCAATCTGCTCCTGAGTGACTACTGGGTACATAGCGAAATGAAGACAGAATAAAGATGTTCTTTGAAACCAATGAGAACAAAGACACAACATACCAGAATCTCTGGGATACATTGAAAGCAGTGTGTAGAGGGAAACGTAGCATTAAATGCCCACAAGAGAAAGCAGGAAAGATCTAAAATGGACACCCTCACGTCCCAATTCAAAGAACCAGGGAAGCAAGAGCAAACACAATGCCTGAATCAGTCAGTCAACTTCCAACAGGGCTCCAAGAGAGAATGAACCACCATGCCTCTTTAAATCCACGTTTCTATTTGGAATCTTCAATGAGAGATGAGACACTAAGCAGCTAGTTTTGGTGGAATGGCTGATTTTGTCAATGTTTTCGGTGTGTGAGTGTGTGTGTGTGTGTATGTATAGATAACTAAATTAAACTGATAATCTGGATGCTTACATTTCCATTCATTTAATTTGTGTATGTGAGCCCACGCACACGTATATACACACACACTCACACTTCCAGAACACTGACTTAGTGAAGAACTGGATTTCCAGTGTGTCAGACAAATTTCAGAAAGCGCTGAAGAAGGGCATTTCTGATGGATTTCACCGTTCCTGGAATTTTACTTTCCTTTATAACTTACAGTTCTTCCCTGGAGATTTAATAGATAAAAGTCTTTTGCAGTGTACGTTATTTCATTTTATTTTTATAATTTATTTAAATTGTCATTTTAAATTGACAAATAAAAATGATATATATTTATGGTGTACAACATGATGTTTCATATATGTATACATTGTGGAATGACACAAAAATCAAGCTAATTAACACATTCGTTTCCTCACATACTGATTTTATGGTGATGAGAACATGTTTCAAATCTACTCTGATAGCACATTTCAAGTATACAGTACATAGTTACCCACTGTGGTTGCCGTGCTGTTCAACATATCTCTAGAACTATTCGTATCTGAAATTTTGTATCATTAGACTAACATCTCCCAATCCCTCCCCGGCCCCTGCCTCGGGTAAGCAGCGTTCTGCTCTCTACGACTCTGAGTTCCACTTTTTTACATTGCACATAGAAGTGAGATCGTGCAGTATTTGTATTTCTGTGTTTGCTTTTTAAAACTTTATGATGTATTGATGTATTTTTTCAGACAGTGTCGGAGTCTGTCACCAAGGCTGGAGTACAGTGACACAAACACGGCTCACCACGGCCTCCACCTCCCGGGGTCAAGAGATCCTCCCACTTCAGCCTCCTGAGTAGCTAGGACTACAGGCGTCCAACACCACACCTGGCTAATTTTTGTATTTTTTGTAGAGATGGTTGATCTCCAACTCCTGGGCTCAACTCTTCCTCCTCCCTTCTCCTCCCAAAGTCCTGGGATTACAGGCCTGAGCCACTGTGTCTGGCCTTTGCTTTATTTCACACAGTAGAACATCCTCTAGGCTCATTCATGTTGCTAATGATAAGATTTCTTTCTTTTTCAAGGCTGAATAGGATTCTATTGGATATATGTACCTATATAGATAGAGAGATAGATAGATAGATATTTATTATTATTGTTTTGGGGGGGATATGGTTTCGCTCGTGTTCCCCAGGCTGGAGTGCAGTGGCATGATTTCGGCTCACTACAACCTCTGCCTCCCAGGCTGAAGTGATTCTCCTGCCTCAGCTGAGATTAAAGGCATGTCCCATCATGTGCGGCCAATTTTGTGTTTCTAGGAGAGATGGGTTTTCACCATGTTGGCCAGGCTGGTCTCGAACTCCAACAATTCTACTTCAACTATTTATTGGATACAAATATTTATGTGTGAGAAACAAGATTTTCAAGAGTGAAAGATTTAAAAACGACTTAATTGTACATCAGTAAGAGGCTGGCTAACTAAATCAGAGTACGTTCATCCTTACAGAAGAATACTATGCAGCTAGAACAAAACCAAATGGAGGAAACTCTTCCAAATGGTAACTTGGAATGATGTTCAAGACTTATTGTAAAATAAGTTTACAGTAAGGTGTAAGGTACCTTATGGCAAAATTCTCTCAGAAATGTGTGTGTGTGGATTTCAAGTCATCCCAGTCCTAGAACATTGTGCTCTTTAGAGATGCCATACCTGTCTTTCCCTTTGTAATATCAAAGCAGTAATATCTTCTCTGGAGGCTTGTTGGGTGAATTGAATGGAAGAAAGTTAAGGAGGTACCAGAACCATTGCTGTTTCCCCTCCGTAGCCCTGCCACCCACTAAAGAAAGTTGGATGAGATTACTTAATGATTTCCCATTAAGTTGTATTTCCAAATATCATGATTACCATTTGAATGTAGTTGGTATGGAGCTTCGTGAGTGTGTGCTTCGTTTATTATGCATCACGTTCAGCTCCTTGTTATTTGCCTCCTAGTTATCATAGTAAAACTCTACTCCTCTACTCCGAGGAGCCCCTACCATCCGTATCGTCACTTTCCGGCCCAGCACTCTTCATGCTCGTTCGTTTAAAGCATTCTACATTGTGTAAATGAATCTTGGAAGGCAAAAGCTACTGAATTTAGCGAGTTTGTGGAGGCGTTCCCACCGGTCAGCCAGGTGGAGTTCCACACACCCGATGACTGCACAACTCCTATAAGGCAGCAATATGCTGCAAACCCAGACGGCCACTCTTCTCACCTCTCGTCCCTTTGCTGTTCTGGATAATGAGGTCAATAGTCACCTAGGCAACTGCAAAACAAACTGAAATGGAGAAAGGCCTTCCGGCTGGTGACTAGCCGAGGTCCACCTGGCCCCAATAAGCTGCTGAACAAGAAGGGCTGCCAGAAATTTCCCCCTAGGGAATTTGGTGGAGACGAAGACCTGCTCACTGGACAACGGTTCCTCCCAGGATACCCCCAAGCTGAAGAAGCGGGCTCTGAGCCACCCCCTTTCACCCTCCTTTTCCCCACCCTGGCCTGGTGAAGGTGCGCGTCAGGATGCGGACTACTGAGCCCTAAAGAAACAAGTCCTTCCACTTTGACCCCACGGAGGATTGCCTGTGCGGATCTTCAACGAGTCTACCAGTGTCTAGACACGGGAGCAGTTCTGTCTGGCACAGCAGCTCCCTCAAGGAAGACAAGAGTGAGGAGAAAGGAAACTCAAGTCTGACCATTCTGTCCTGGGAGACAAGAGGAGGATCTCATCTCTCATCTTTCCAAGCAAGGCAACGAGACTTTCTCTCATCTTTCCAAGCAAGGCAAGGAGACTTTTTCTCATGAGGAAACAAAAAGAAGTTGCAAGGAACGAAACCAGCCTGGAAGGTGAATTCCTAAGGATTGCCCATTGAAACTGACAAAATGGCCCTTGTTTGACGAGAGGAATGAGCAGAGCATTGATGTGGTCAAAAAGGACTCGAGTGAGACTTTCCCAGCACGTTTCTACCAAAGCTTTGTCTAAGTTTCGCAAAACACTCTCCTAATAAGCAGATGTTTGGCTCTTCAGAAAGTCAACATGCAAAATGCCTTGAGCGTCCCATAACACTGATGCCATGATGTTGCCTTTGGTCTGCCCTCCTTTTCCTTTGACTGGACCACTGCCATCTCTTGGTAGCCATCGCTTTGATGACGCTTTGTCTTCAGGATCATATTGGCAAAGCCATGTTCCAAATTCCGGTTACAATTTGTCAAAGAGGTGCCCCAGGATCGTGATCCCTCCTGTTGAAAATTTCCACTGATAGCTCTCGTCGTCACTGCAGCTGATCTGGGCACAATGGTTTTCACAGCCACTGCAGGATTCATCTTCCACATCTTCTCATCTCTTCTTGAAACAAGCCATACCTCCGTAAAGAGTTGATTTCTTTGGGCTAGTGTCCTTAGAAGCTTTTCTTCAAACATCAATGATTTCTTCATTCTTCCACCCAAGCTTCACCGTCAGTTGGATGTTTCCTCTTGCTGCAATTTTAGCGGAATTCAAGTTGCACTGATAGGAGGCCTTTTCAGTGGATGTCTCATCCTTCTTAGTGCCTCCAATGAGATCCAGTTCAGAAAGGTTGTAAGAAGTTAGTACATGTTTATTTTAGTGAAAACGAATTGAAATCCATGCATAGATTTCTCACCATGTACATTTTCTATGAACTTTCGGAAGACCCCCTGTACTGAATATTGCCCAAATCCTGGGAGAGAAGTGGATGCGGTCCACTTCCTGTCTTCAGTTTGCCCACAGTGGAGGAGTGCACAGAGCAGGGAAAGGCAGCCCCAGAGAGAGGCATGCCCTCCAGCATGCAGCAGACTGCTGGCCCAGTCCTGGCTCCATGGGTTGCTGTGTGGGCCCAGCAAGCTGACCAACCTCCCTGAACCTTAATTTAATCCTAGGTAGCCCAATTCCACTCGCTATTATAGGACTGCTGTGCAGGGACAGTCAATTAACTTAAGAAAAGGAACCTAGCTCCAAGGTTGGCAACCGGGAATTCCAGTTGATTCCATGGGCGGACCCCCTGAGGAATTCCCAAGCTGAAGTCTCGTGGAAGATGAGGTTCAGTGTGACTAGACTGAAGCACCAATCCAATGAAGGGGAAGTCCCACCCACTCTGCCCTGTGCCTGTATAAAGGTGAGGCGGGGCGGCCGCGCCACTCATTGAAGCCGCCAGTTGGGAGAGGAGCAGAGCCAGGCCGGTGCTCCCGAAGGCAGCAAGATGTTGCGAGCCACAGCTCCCTGCTGGTTCCCACCTGCATACCCAGAAGCTAAGAAGGTGGCCGAGGAGGCGGCCCACGAGGCAAGCCGCCATTTGGGAGAGGAGCAGAGCCAGGTCGGTGTTCCCGAAGGCAGCAAGATGTTGCGAGCCACAGCTCCCTGCTGGTTCCCACCTGCATGCCCAGAAGCCAAGAAGGTGGCCGAGGAGGCGGCCCTCGAGGCAAGCCGCCAGTTGGGAGAGGAGCAGAGCCAGGCCGGTGCTCCCGAAGGCAGCAAGATGTTGCGAGCCACAGCTCCCTGCTGGTTCCCACCTGCATACCCAGAAGCTAAGAAGGTGGCCGAGGAGGCGCCCCACGAGGCAAGCCGCCATTTGGGGGTGGAGCAGAGCCAGGTCGGTGTTCCCGAAGGCAGCAAGATGCTGCGAGCCACAGCTCCCTGCTGGTTCCCTCCTGCATACCCAGAAGCCAAGAAGGTGGCCGAGGAGGCGGCCCTCGAGGCTCCAGAATTCCCACTGCCCTCTCATCAGCCTGCCCAGAGCTTCGGGCTCTGCGTGCCCCAGATGCACAACCAGGCCTCAGCACTCGTGGACATCCGGGCGGAGCCCCAGAATAGGGGTCCGGCGGTGCCCCCAGCGTGGCCCAAGATGGCGACGGAGGCGTGGTACTTCCCCGCGCAGAGGGGGTCGGCCTGCTGCTTGCCAGCCGCCCCAAGGCTGACAGAGAGGCCCTGTGGAGTCCGCATCTCAGCCCCCAGGGAGAGGAAGAGGATCGCCCACTTTCCCAGCCCCTGCTTGGTCGCAGGTCGCACCGATGCCAAGAGAACCCGGGTGGCCGGCAGCAGCCAACGCTCCAATGGCTCCAGGGTCGGCACACAGCCACGGAAGACTGGTCGCAACAGACGGGGGAGGGCATGCAAGACCTCCACCACACTCAGCTCTAAGCGAATCGTCCGTCGTCCATCCTTACCGACTTGGAAGAAACCCATTATCCTCCGAAGGTCTCGCTGCCAAGTCCCCACCGTCATCCGCCGAGGCTATCTCCAACTGTTCACCAAAGAGTGTCTCAAGTTCTGCGCCTCCAAGCAGGAGGCCGAGGAGAAGGCGCTGAACGAGGAGAAGGTGGCCTACGACTGCAGCCCCAACAAGAACATGTACCTGAATGTGGTCCTGAACACCCTCAAGAGACTGAAGGGCCTGACCCCCAGCTCCATGCCGGGCCTCAGCAGGGCCGCCCTGTACAGCCGCCTCCAGGAGTTCCTGCTCACCCAGGACCAGCTCAAGGAGAACGGCTACCCCTTCCCGCACCCCGAGCGGCCCGGAGGCGCCGTCCTCTTCACTGGCCAGGGGAAGGGGCCCGGCGACTCCTCCTGCAGGGTCTGCTGCCGTTGTGGCACCGACTACCTGGTGTCCTCCTCGGGCCGCTGTCTACGCGACCAGTTGTGTTATTATCACTGGGGGCGGGTCCGCTCCAGCCAAGTGGCTGGAGGCCGGGTTAGCCAGTACACCTGCTGTGCAGCTGCTCCTGGCTCAATGGGCTGCCAGGTGGCAAAGCAGCACGTGCGGGATGGCCGCAAGGAGAGCCTCCATGGCTTCGTGAAGACCTTCAAGAAAGAGTTTTCCACAGACGCTTATCCAGGAATCTACGCCTTGGACTGTGAGATGTGCTACACCACGCATGGCCTGGAGCTGACCCGCGTCACCGTGGTGGACGCCGACATGCAAGTGGTGTACGACACCTTCGTCAAGCCCGACAACGAGATCGTGGACTACAACACCAGGTTTTCCGGAGTGACCGAGGCCGACGTCGCCAAGACGAGCGTCACGTTGCCCGAAGTCCAAGCCATCCTGCTGAGCTTTTTCAGCGCCCAAACCATCCTCATCGGGCACAGCCTGGAGAGCGATCTGCTGGCCCTCAAGCTGATCCACAGCACCGTGGTGGACACGGCCGTGCTCTTCCCGCACTACCTGGGTTTCCCCTACAAGCGTTCCCTCAGGAATCTCGCGGCCGACTACCTGGGACAGATCATCCAGGACAGCCAGGACGGCCACAACTCCAGCGAGGACGCAAACGCCTGCCTGCAGCTGGCGATGTGGAAGGTTCGACAGCGCGCCCAGATCCAGCCACGCCACCGGTCCGCCTCTCCCGCCGCCCTGGCCTGTCCTGAGCCCCAGGCCTCTTCCCAAACTGCCATCGATCCCGAGAGCTAGCCCTGTCCACCTCGCCGCAAAGCGAAAGAAACTGGAGCAGCCGGCGGCAGGAGAGGGCCAAAAGCCAAGACTAACCCCGACCCCGGACTCCCAGTCCCCCGGAGTCCCTGCCGCGGGCCGTCGTCCCTGTCCCCATCCCTCTGCCCCTCCCAGACCTCTGTCCTTCCACCAATGGGCTCCCCGAGGCCCCAGCCGCCACTCCCAGTCCCCGGAGTCCCTGCCGCCACCCCTGGCGCCTGTGCCCATCCCTCTGACCCTCCCAGACCTCTGGCCTTCCACCACTAGCCTCCCCCAGCCCACCTGGACTTCCCCGGCCTCTGACAACAAGGCCAGCCCCCAGGCCCACCAGCCTCCTGATCGTCTTCGTTCTTGGGCCTCTTCCCCTTCTGTGGGGCTGTCTGAACCTCCCCTCCCCCACCCGATTTTTCCCCCGCCCCCGGGGCAGGCGCAGAATAAATGTCTCTATGAAGTTAAAAATTAAAAATAAAAAAAAAGCTAAAAACAACTCAAAGTCCTTTGCTTTTGAATGTGCGCTTACCTGGTTTTCTCTAGAGGCACCACTGTGAGGTGGCTCAAGCCCTTAGGCTCTGGAGTTAGACATCTGGGTTCCCATTCCAATTCCACCACTGACTAGCTTTGTCATATTGGACGCATAACCTTTTTGCGCTTCTACTTCTTGATCTTTCAAGTGTCATCAGAAGATAATTAGACACCCACACAATAGCAATGGGAGATTTTAACACCCCACCGTCAACATGAAACAGATCAACGAGACAGAAAGTTGAAAAGGATATCCAGGAACTGAACTTAGCTCTGCACCAAGCAGACCGAATAGACATCTACATTAACTCTCCACCCCAAATCAACAGAATATACATTCTTCTCAGCACCACATCACACTTATTCCAAAACTGACCACATAGTTGGAAGGAAAGCACTCCTCCGCAAATGCAAAAGAACAGAAATTACAACCAACTGTCTCTCAGACCCCAGGGCAGTCAAACTGGACCTCAGGATGAAGAAACTCACTCAAAACCGCTCAACTACACGGAAACGGAGCAATCTGCTCCTGAGTGACTACTGGGTACATAGCGAAATGAAGACAGAATAAAGATGTTCTTTGAAACCAATGAGAACAAAGACACAACATACCAGAATCTCTGGGATACATTGAAAGCAGTGTGTAGAGGGAAACGTAGCATTAAATGCCCACAAGAGAAAGCAGGAAAGATCTAAAATGGACACCCTCACGTCCCAATTCAAAGAACCAGGGAAGCAAGAGCAAACACAATGCCTGAATCAGTCAGTCAACTTCCAACAGGGCTCCAAGAGAGAATGAACCACCATGCCTCTTTAAATCCACGTTTCTATTTGGAATCTTCAATGAGAGATGAGACACTAAGCAGCTAGTTTTGGTGGAATGGCTGATTTTGTCAATGTTTTCGGTGTGTGAGTGTGTGTGTGTGTGTGTATGTATGGATAACTAAATTAAACTGATAATCTGGATGCTTACATTTCCATTCATTTAATTTGTGTATGTGAGCCCACGCACACGTATATACACACACACTCACACTTCCAGAACACTGACTTAGTGAAGAACTGGATTTCCAGTGTGTCAGACAAATTTCAGAAAGCGCTGAAGAAGGGCATTTCTGATGGATTTCACCGTTCCTGGAATTTTACTTTCCTTTATAACTTACAGTTCTTCCCTGGAGATTTAATAGATAAAAGTCTTTTGCAGTGTACGTTATTTCATTTTATTTTTATAATTTATTTAAATTGTCATTTTAAATTGACAAATAAAAATGATATATATTTATGGTGTACAACATGATGTTTCATATATGTATACATTGTGGAATGACACAAAAATCAAGCTAATTAACACATTCGTTTCCTCACATACTGATTTTATGGTGATGAGAACATGTTTCAAATCTACTCTGATAGCACATTTCAAGTATACAGTACATAGTTACCCACTGTGGTTGCCGTGCTGTTCAACATATCTCTAGAACTATTCGTATCTGAAATTTTGTATCATTAGACTAACATCTCCCAATCCCTCCCCGGCCCCTGCCTCGGGTAAGCAGCGTTCTGCTCTCTACGACTCTGAGTTCCACTTTTTTACATTGCACATAGAAGTGAGATCGTGCAGTATTTGTATTTCTGTGTTTGCTTTTTAAAACTTTATGATGTATTGATGTATTTTTTCAGACAGTGTCGGAGTCTGTCACCAAGGCTGGAGTACAGTGACACAAACACGGCTCACCACGGCCTCCACCTCCCGGGGTCAAGAGATCCTCCCACTTCAGCCTCCTGAGTAGCTAGGACTACAGGCGTCCAACACCACACCTGGCTAATTTTTGTATTTTTTGTAGAGATGGTTGATCTCCAACTCCTGGGCTCAACTCTTCCTCCTCCCTTCTCCTCCCAAAGTCCTGGGATTACAGGCCTGAGCCACTGTGTCTGGCCTTTGCTTTATTTCACACAGTAGAACATCCTCTAGGCTCATTCATGTTGCTAATGATAAGATTTCTTTCTTTTTCAAGGCTGAATAGGATTCTATTGGATATATGTACCTATATAGATAGAGAGATAGATAGATAGATATTTATTATTATTGTTTTGGGGGGGATATGGTTTCGCTCGTGTTCCCCAGGCTGGAGTGCAGTGGCATGATTTCGGCTCACTACAACCTCTGCCTCCCAGGCTGAAGTGATTCTCCTGCCTCAGCTGAGATTAAAGGCATGTCCCATCATGTGCGGCCAATTTTGTGTTTCTAGGAGAGATGGGTTTTCACCATGTTGGCCAGGCTGGTCTCGAACTCCAACAATTCTACTTCAACTATTTATTGGATACAAATATTTATGTGTAAGAAACAAGATTTTCAAGAGTGAAAGATTTAAAAACGACTTAATTGTACATCAGTAAGAGGCTGGCTAACTAAATCAGAGTACGTTCATCCTTACAGAAGAATACTATGCAGCTAGAACAAAACCAAATGGAGGAAACTCTTCCAAATGGTAACTTGGAATGATGTTCAAGACTTATTGTAAAATAAGTTTACAGTAAGGTGTAAGGTACCTTATGGCAAAATTCTCTCAGAAATGTGTGTGTGTGGATTTCAAGTCATCCCAGTCCTAGAACATTGTGCTCTTTAGAGATGCCATACCTGTCTTTCCCTTTGTAATATCAAAGCAGTAATATCTTCTCTGGAGGCTTGTTGGGTGAATTGAATGGAAGAAAGTTAAGGAGGTACCAGAACCATTGCTGTTTCCCCTCCGTAGCCCTGCCACCCACTAAAGAAAGTTGGATGAGATTACTTAATGATTTCCCATTAAGTTGTATTTCCAAATATCATGATTACCATTTGAATGTAGTTGGTATGGAGCTTCGTGAGTGTGTGCTTCGTTTATTATGCATCACGTTCAGCTCCTTGTTATTTGCCTCCTAGTTATCATAGTAAAACTCTACTCCTCTACTCCGAGGAGCCCCTACCATCCGTATCGTCACTTTCCGGCCCAGCACTCTTCATGCTCGTTCGTTTAAAGCATTCTACATTGTGTAAATGAATCTTGGAAGGCAAAAGCTACTGAATTTAGCGAGTTTGTGGAGGCGTTCCCACCGGTCAGCCAGGTGGAGTTCCACACACCCGATGACTGCACAACTCCTATAAGGCAGCAATATGCTGCAAACCCAGACGGCCACTCTTCTCACCTCTCGTCCCTTTGCTGTTCTGGATAATGAGGTCAATAGTCACCTAGGCAACTGCAAAACAAACTGAAATGGAGAAAGGCCTTCCGGCTGGTGACTAGCCGAGGTCCACCTGGCCCCAATAAGCTGCTGAACAAGAAGGGCTGCCAGAAATTTCCCCCTAGGGAATTTGGTGGAGACGAAGACCTGCTCACTGGACAACGGTTCCTCCCAGGATACCCCCAAGCTGAAGAAGCGGGCTCTGAGCCACCCCCTTTCACCCTCCTTTTCCCCACCCTGGCCTGGTGAAGGTGCGCGTCAGGATGCGGACTACTGAGCCCTAAAGAAACAAGTCCTTCCACTTTGACCCCACGGAGGATTGCCTGTGCGGATCTTCAACGAGTCTACCAGTGTCTAGACACGGGAGCAGTTCTGTCTGGCACAGCAGCTCCCTCAAGGAAGACAAGAGTGAGGAGAAAGGAAACTCAAGTCTGACCATTCTGTCCTGGGAGACAAGAGGAGGATCTCATCTCTCATCTTTCCAAGCAAGGCAACGAGACTTTCTCTCATCTTTCCAAGCAAGGCAAGGAGACTTTTTCTCATGAGGAAACAAAAAGAAGTTGCAAGGAACGAAACCAGCCTGGAAGGTGAATTCCTAAGGATTGCCCATTGAAACTGACAAAATGGCCCTTGTTTGACGAGAGGAATGAGCAGAGCATTGATGTGGTCAAAAAGGACTCGAGTGAGACTTTCCCAGCACGTTTCTACCAAAGCTTTGTCTAAGTTTCGCAAAACACTCTCCTAATAAGCAGATGTTTGGCTCTTCAGAAAGTCAACATGCAAAATGCCTTGAGCGTCCCATAACACTGATGCCATGATGTTGCCTTTGGTCTGCCCTCCTTTTCCTTTGACTGGACCACTGCCATCTCTTGGTAGCCATCGCTTTGATGACGCTTTGTCTTCAGGATCATATTGGCAAAGCCATGTTCCAAATTCCGGTTACAATTTGTCAAAGAGGTGCCCCAGGATCGTGATCCCTCCTGTTGAAAATTTCCACTGATAGCTCTCGTCGTCACTGCAGCTGATCTGGGCACAATGGTTTTCACAGCCACTGCAGGATTCATCTTCCACATCTTCTCATCTCTTCTTGAAACAAGCCATACCTCCGTAAAGAGTTGATTTCTTTGGGCTAGTGTCCTTAGAAGCTTTTCTTCAAACATCAATGATTTCTTCATTCTTCCACCCAAGCTTCACCGTCAGTTGGATGTTTCCTCTTGCTGCAATTTTAGCGGAATTCAAGTTGCACTGATAGGAGGCCTTTTCAGTGGATGTCTCATCCTTCTTAGTGCCTCCAATGAGATCCAGTTCAGAAAGGTTGTAAGAAGTTAGTACATGTTTATTTTAGTGAAAACGAATTGAAATCCATGCATAGATTTCTCACCATGTACATTTTCTATGAACTTTCGGAAGACCCCCTGTACTGAATATTGCCCAAATCCTGGGAGAGAAGTGGATGCGGTCCACTTCCTGTCTTCAGTTTGCCCACAGTGGAGGAGTGCACAGAGCAGGGAAAGGCAGCCCCAGAGAGAGGCATGCCCTCCAGCATGCAGCAGACTGCTGGCCCAGTCCTGGCTCCATGGGTTGCTGTGTGGGCCCAGCAAGCTGACCAACCTCCCTGAAACTTAATTTAATCCTAGGTAGCCCAATTCCACTCGCTATTATAGGACTGCTGTGCAGGGACAGTCAATTAACTTAAGAAAAGGAACCTAGCTCCAAGGTTGGCAACCGGGAATTCCAGTTGATTCCATGGGCGGACCCCCTGAGGAATTCCCAAGCTGAAGTCTCGTGGAAGATGAGGTTCAGTGTGACTAGACTGAAGCACCAATCCAATGAAGGGGAAGTCCCACCCACTCTGCCCTGTGCCTGTATAAAGGTGAGGCGGGGCGGCCGCGCCACTCATTGAAGCCGCCAGTTGGGAGAGGAGCAGAGCCAGGCCGGTGCTCCCGAAGGCAGCAAGATGTTGCGAGCCACAGCTCCCTGCTGGTTCCCACCTGCATACCCAGAAGCTAAGAAGGTGGCCGAGGAGGCGGCCCACGAGGCAAGCCGCCATTTGGGAGAGGAGCAGAGCCAGGTCGGTGTTCCCGAAGGCAGCAAGATGTTGCGAGCCACAGCTCCCTGCTGGTTCCCACCTGCATGCCCAGAAGCCAAGAAGGTGGCCGAGGAGGCGGCCCTCGAGGCAAGCCGCCAGTTGGGAGAGGAGCAGAGCCAGGCCGGTGCTCCCGAAGGCAGCAAGATGTTGCGAGCCACAGCTCCCTGCTGGTTCCCACCTGCATACCCAGAAGCTAAGAAGGTGGCCGAGGAGGCGCCCCACGAGGCAAGCCGCCATTTGGGGGTGGAGCAGAGCCAGGTCGGTGTTCCCGAAGGCAGCAAGATGCTGCGAGCCACAGCTCCCTGCTGGTTCCCTCCTGCATACCCAGAAGCCAAGAAGGTGGCCGAGGAGGCGGCCCTCGAGGCTCCAGAATTCCCACTGCCCTCTCATCAGCCTGCCCAGAGCTTCGGGCTCTGCGTGCCCCAGATGCACAACCAGGCCTCAGCACTCGTGGACATCCGGGCGGAGCCCCAGAATAGGGGTCCGGCGGTGCCCCCAGCGTGGCCCAAGATGGCGACGGAGGCGTGGTACTTCCCCGCGCAGAGGGGGTCGGCCTGCTGCTTGCCAGCCGCCCCAAGGCTGACAGAGAGGCCCTGTGGAGTCCGCATCTCAGCCCCCAGGGAGAGGAAGAGGATCGCCCACTTTCCCAGCCCCTGCTTGGTCGCAGGTCGCACCGATGCCAAGAGAACCCGGGTGGCCGGCAGCAGCCAACGCTCCAATGGCTCCAGGGTCGGCACACAGCCACGGAAGACTGGTCGCAACAGACGGGGGAGGGCATGCAAGACCTCCACCACACTCAGCTCTAAGCGAATCGTCCGTCGTCCATCCTTACCGACTTGGAAGAAACCCATTATCCTCCGAAGGTCTCGCTGCCAAGTCCCCACCGTCATCCGCCGAGGCTATCTCCAACTGTTCACCAAAGAGTGTCTCAAGTTCTGCGCCTCCAAGCAGGAGGCCGAGGAGAAGGCGCTGAACGAGGAGAAGGTGGCCTACGACTGCAGCCCCAACAAGAACATGTACCTGAATGTGGTCCTGAACACCCTCAAGAGACTGAAGGGCCTGACCCCCAGCTCCATGCCGGGCCTCAGCAGGGCCGCCCTGTACAGCCGCCTCCAGGAGTTCCTGCTCACCCAGGACCAGCTCAAGGAGAACGGCTACCCCTTCCCGCACCCCGAGCGGCCCGGAGGCGCCGTCCTCTTCACTGGCCAGGGGAAGGGGCCCGGCGACTCCTCCTGCAGGGTCTGCTGCCGTTGTGGCACCGACTACCTGGTGTCCTCCTCGGGCCGCTGTCTACGCGACCAGTTGTGTTATTATCACTGGGGGCGGGTCCGCTCCAGCCAAGTGGCTGGAGGCCGGGTTAGCCAGTACACCTGCTGTGCAGCTGCTCCTGGCTCAATGGGCTGCCAGGTGGCAAAGCAGCACGTGCGGGATGGCCGCAAGGAGAGCCTCCATGGCTTCGTGAAGACCTTCAAGAAAGAGTTTTCCACAGACGCTTATCCAGGAATCTACGCCTTGGACTGTGAGATGTGCTACACCACGCATGGCCTGGAGCTGACCCGCGTCACCGTGGTGGACGCCGACATGCAAGTGGTGTACGACACCTTCGTCAAGCCCGACAACGAGATCGTGGACTACAACACCAGGTTTTCCGGAGTGACCGAGGCCGACGTCGCCAAGACGAGCGTCACGTTGCCCGAAGTCCAAGCCATCCTGCTGAGCTTTTTCAGCGCCCAAACCATCCTCATCGGGCACAGCCTGGAGAGCGATCTGCTGGCCCTCAAGCTGATCCACAGCACCGTGGTGGACACGGCCGTGCTCTTCCCGCACTACCTGGGTTTCCCCTACAAGCGTTCCCTCAGGAATCTCGCGGCCGACTACCTGGGACAGATCATCCAGGACAGCCAGGACGGCCACAACTCCAGCGAGGACGCAAACGCCTGCCTGCAGCTGGCGATGTGGAAGGTTCGACAGCGCGCCCAGATCCAGCCACGCCACCGGTCCGCCTCTCCCGCCGCCCTGGCCTGTCCTGAGCCCCAGGCCTCTTCCCAAACTGCCATCGATCCCGAGAGCTAGCCCTGTCCACCTCGCCGCAAAGCGAAAGAAACTGGAGCAGCCGGCGGCAGGAGAGGGCCAAAAGCCAAGACTAACCCCGACCCCGGACTCCCAGTCCCCCGGAGTCCCTGCCGCGGGCCGTCGTCCCTGTCCCCATCCCTCTGCCCCTCCCAGACCTCTGTCCTTCCACCAATGGGCTCCCCGAGGCCCCAGCCGCCACTCCCAATCCCCGGAGTCCCTGCCGCCGCCCCTGGCGCCTGTGCCCATCCCTCTGACCCTCCCAGACCTCTGGCCTTCCACCACTAGCCTCCCCCAGCCCACCTGGACTTCCCCGGCCTCTGACAACAAGGCCAGCCCCCAGGCCCACCAGCCTCCTGATCGTCTTCGTTCTTGGGCCTCTTCCCCTTCTGTGGGGCTGTCTGAACCTCCCCTCCCCCACCCGATTTTTCCCCCGCCCCCGGGGCAGGCGCAGAATAAATGTCTCTATGAAGTTAAAAATTAAAAATAAAAAAAAAGCTAAAAACAACTCAAAGTCCTTTGCTTTTGAATGTGCGCTTACCTGGTTTTCTCTAGAGGCACCAGTGTGAGGTGGCTCAAGCCCTTAGGCTCTGGAGTTAGACATCTGGGTTCCCATTCCAATTCCACCACTGACTAGCTTTGTCATATTGGACGCATAACCTTTATGCGCTTCTACTTCTTGATCTTTCAAGTGTCATCAGAAGATAATTAGACACCCACACAATAGCAATGGGAGATTTTAACACCCCACCGTCAACATGAAACAGATCAACGAGACAGAAAGTTGAAAAGGATATCCAGGAACTGAACTTAGCTCTGCACCAAGCAGACCGAATAGACATCTACATTAACTCTCCACCCCAAATCAACAGAATATACATTCTTCTCAGCACCACATCACACTTATTCCAAAACTGACCACATAGTTGGAAGGAAAGCACTCCTCCGCAAATGCAAAAGAACAGAAATTACAACCAACTGTCTCTCAGACCCCAGGGCAGTCAAACTGGACCTCAGGATGAAGAAACTCACTCAAAACCGCTCAACTACACGGAAACGGAGCAATCTGCTCCTGAGTGACTACTGGGTACATAGCGAAATGAAGACAGAATAAAGATGTTCTTTGAAACCAATGAGAACAAAGACACAACATACCAGAATCTCTGGGATACATTGAAAGCAGTGTGTAGAGGGAAACGTAGCATTAAATGCCCACAAGACAAAGCAGGAAAGATCTAAAATGGACACCCTCACGTCCCAATTCAAAGAACCAGGGAAGCAAGAGCAAACACAATGCCTGAATCAGTCAGTCAACTTCCAACAGGGCTCCAAGAGAGAATGAACCACCATGCCTCTTTAAATCCACGTTTCTATTTGGAATCTTCAATGAGAGATGAGACACTAAGCAGCTAGTTTTGGTGGAATGGCTGATTTTGTCAATGTTTTCGGTGTGTGAGTGTGTGTGTGTGTGTATGTATAGATAACTAAATTAAACTGATAATCTGGATGCTTACATTTCCATTCATTTAATTTGTGTATGTGAGCCCACGCACACGTATATACACACACACTCACACTTCCAGAACACTGACTTAGTGAAGAACTGGATTTCCAGTGTGTCAGACAAATTTCAGAAAGCGCTGAAGAAGGGCATTTCTGATGGATTTCACCGTTCCTGGAATTTTACTTTCCTTTATAACTTACAGTTCTTCCCTGGAGATTTAATAGATAAAAGTCTTTTGCAGTGTACGTTATTTCATTTTATTTTTATAATTTATTTAAATTGTCATTTTAAATTGACAAATAAAAATGATATATATTTATGGTGTACAACATGATGTTTCATATATGTATACATTGTGGAATGACACAAAAATCAAGCTAATTAACACATTCGTTTCCTCACATACTGATTTTATGGTGATGAGAACATGTTTCAAATCTACTCTGATAGCACATTTCAAGTATACAGTACATAGTTACCCACTGTGGTTGCCGTGCTGTTCAACATATCTCTAGAACTATTCGTATCTGAAATTTTGTATCATTAGACTAACATCTCCCAATCCCTCCCCGGCCCCTGCCTCGGGTAAGCAGCGTTCTGCTCTCTACGACTCTGAGTTCCACTTTTTTACATTGCACATAGAAGTGAGATCGTGCAGTATTTGTATTTCTGTGTTTGCTTTTTAAAACTTTATGATGTATTGATGTATTTTTTCAGACAGTGTCGGAGTCTGTCACCAAGGCTGGAGTACAGTGACACAAACACGGCTCACCACGGCCTCCACCTCCCGGGGTCAAGAGATCCTCCCACTTCAGCCTCCTGAGTAGCTAGGACTACAGGCGTCCAACACCACACCTGGCTAATTTTTGTATTTTTTGTAGAGATGGTTGATCTCCAACTCCTGGGCTCAACTCTTCCTCCTCCCTTCTCCTCCCAAAGTCCTGGGATTACAGGCCTGAGCCACTGTGTCTGGCCTTTGCTTTATTTCACACAGTAGAACATCCTCTAGGCTCATTCATGTTGCTAATGATAAGATTTCTTTCTTTTTCAAGGCTGAATAGGATTCTATTGGATATATGTACCTATATAGATAGAGAGATAGATAGATAGATATTTATTATTATTGTTTTGGGGGGGATATGGTTTCGCTCGTGTTCCCCAGGCTGGAGTGCAGTGGCATGATTTCGGCTCACTACAACCTCTGCCTCCCAGGCTGAAGTGATTCTCCTGCCTCAGCTGAGATTAAAGGCATGTCCCATCATGTGCGGCCAATTTTGTGTTTCTAGGAGAGATGGGTTTTCACCATGTTGGCCAGGCTGGTCTCGAACTCCAACAATTCTACTTCAACTATTTATTGGATACAAATATTTATGTGTGAGAAACAAGATTTTCAAGAGTGAAAGATTTAAAAACGACTTAATTGTACATCAGTAAGAGGCTGGCTAACTAAATCAGAGTACGTTCATCCTTACAGAAGAATACTATGCAGCTAGAACAAAACCAAATGGAGGAAACTCTTCCAAATGGTAACTTGGAATGATGTTCAAGACTTATTGTAAAATAAGTTTACAGTAAGGTGTAAGGTACCTTATGGCAAAATTCTCTCAGAAATGTGTGTGTGTGGATTTCAAGTCATCCCAGTCCTAGAACATTGTGCTCTTTAGAGATGCCATACCTGTCTTTCCCTTTGTAATATCAAAGCAGTAATATCTTCTCTGGAGGCTTGTTGGGTGAATTGAATGGAAGAAAGTTAAGGAGGTACCAGAACCATTGCTGTTTCCCCTCCGTAGCCCTGCCACCCACTAAAGAAAGTTGGATGAGATTACTTAATGATTTCCCATTAAGTTGTATTTCCAAATATCATGATTACCATTTGAATGTAGTTGGTATGGAGCTTCGTGAGTGTGTGCTTCGTTTATTATGCATCACGTTCAGCTCCTTGTTATTTGCCTCCTAGTTATCATAGTAAAACTCTACTCCTCTACTCCGAGGAGCCCCTACCATCCGTATCGTCACTTTCCGGCCCAGCACTCTTCATGCTCGTTCGTTTAAAGCATTCTACATTGTGTAAATGAATCTTGGAAGGCAAAAGCTACTGAATTTAGCGAGTTTGTGGAGGCGTTCCCACCGGTCAGCCAGGTGGAGTTCCACACACCCGATGACTGCACAACTCCTATAAGGCAGCAATATGCTGCAAACCCAGACGGCCACTCTTCTCACCTCTCGTCCCTTTGCTGTTCTGGATAATGAGGTCAATAGTCACCTAGGCAACTGCAAAACAAACTGAAATGGAGAAAGGCCTTCCGGCTGGTGACTAGCCGAGGTCCACCTGGCCCCAATAAGCTGCTGAACAAGAAGGGCTGCCAGAAATTTCCCCCTAGGGAATTTGGTGGAGACGAAGACCTGCTCACTGGACAACGGTTCCTCCCAGGATACCCCCAAGCTGAAGAAGCGGGCTCTGAGCCACCCCCTTTCACCCTCCTTTTCCCCACCCTGGCCTGGTGAAGGTGCGCGTCAGGATGCGGACTACTGAGCCCTAAAGAAACAAGTCCTTCCACTTTGACCCCACGGAGGATTGCCTGTGCGGATCTTCAACGAGTCTACCAGTGTCTAGACACGGGAGCAGTTCTGTCTGGCACAGCAGCTCCCTCAAGGAAGACAAGAGTGAGGAGAAAGGAAACTCAAGTCTGACCATTCTGTCCTGGGAGACAAGAGGAGGATCTCATCTCTCATCTTTCCAAGCAAGGCAACGAGACTTTCTCTCATCTTTCCAAGCAAGGCAAGGAGACTTTTTCTCATGAGGAAACAAAAAGAAGTTGCAAGGAACGAAACCAGCCTGGAAGGTGAATTCCTAAGGATTGCCCATTGAAACTGACAAAATGGCCCTTGTTTGACGAGAGGAATGAGCAGAGCATTGATGTGGTCAAAAAGGACTCGAGTGAGACTTTCCCAGCACGTTTCTACCAAAGCTTTGTCTAAGTTTCGCAAAACACTCTCCTAATAAGCAGATGTTTGGCTCTTCAGAAAGTCAACATGCAAAATGCCTTGAGCGTCCCATAACACTGATGCCATGATGTTGCCTTTGGTCTGCCCTCCTTTTCCTTTGACTGGACCACTGCCATCTCTTGGTAGCCATCGCTTTGATGACGCTTTGTCTTCAGGATCATATTGGCAAAGCCATGTTCCAAATTCCGGTTACAATTTGTCAAAGAGGTGCCCCAGGATCGTGATCCCTCCTGTTGAAAATTTCCACTGATAGCTCTCGTCGTCACTGCAGCTGATCTGGGCACAATGGTTTTCACAGCCACTGCAGGATTCATCTTCCACATCTTCTCATCTCTTCTTGAAACAAGCCATACCTCCGTAAAGAGTTGATTTCTTTGGGCTAGTGTCCTTAGAAGCTTTTCTTCAAACATCAATGATTTCTTCATTCTTCCACCCAAGCTTCACCGTCAGTTGGATGTTTCCTCTTGCTGCAATTTTAGCGGAATTCAAGTTGCACTGATAGGAGGCCTTTTCAGTGGATGTCTCATCCTTCTTAGTGCCTCCAATGAGATCCAGTTCAGAAAGGTTGTAAGAAGTTAGTACATGTTTATTTTAGTGAAAACGAATTGAAATCCATGCATAGATTTCTCACCATGTACATTTTCTATGAACTTTCGGAAGACCCCCTGTACTGAATATTGCCCAAATCCTGGGAGAGAAGTGGATGCGGTCCACTTCCTGTCTTCAGTTTGCCCACAGTGGAGGAGTGCACAGAGCAGGGAAAGGCAGCCCCAGAGAGAGGCATGCCCTCCAGCATGCAGCAGACTGCTGGCCCAGTCCTGGCTCCATGGGTTGCTGTGTGGGCCCAGCAAGCTGACCAACCTCCCTGAACCTTAATTTAATCCTAGGTAGCCCAATTCCACTCGCTATTATAGGACTGCTGTGCAGGGACAGTCAATTAATTTAAGAAAAGGAACCTAGCTCCAAGGTTGGCAACCGGGAATTCCAGTTGATTCCATGGGCGGACCCCCTGAGGAATTCCCAAGCTGAAGTCTCGTGGAAGATGAGGTTCAGTGTGACTAGACTGAAGCACCAATCCAATGAAGGGGAAGTCCCACCCACTCTGCCCTGTGCCTGTATAAAGGTGAGGCGGGGCGGCCGCGCCACTCATTGAAGCCGCCAGTTGGGAGAGGAGCAGAGCCAGGCCGGTGCTCCCGAAGGCAGCAAGATGTTGCGAGCCACAGCTCCCTGCTGGTTCCCACCTGCATACCCAGAAGCTAAGAAGGTGGCCGAGGAGGCGCCCCACGAGGCAAGCCGCCATTTGGGGGTGGAGCAGAGCCAGGTCGGTGTTCCCGAAGGCAGCAAGATGCTGCGAGCCACAGCTCCCTGCTGGTTCCCTCCTGCATACCCAGAAGCCAAGAAGGTGGCCGAGGAGGCGGCCCTCGAGGCTCCAGAATTCCCACTGCCCTCTCATCAGCCTGCCCAGAGCTTCGGGCTCTGCGTGCCCCAGATGCACAACCAGGCCTCAGCACTCGTGGACATCCGGGCGGAGCCCCAGAATAGGGGTCCGGCGGTGCCCCCAGCGTGGCCCAAGATGGCGACGGAGGCGTGGTACTTCCCCGCGCAGAGGGGGTCGGCCTGCTGCTTGCCAGCCGCCCCAAGGCTGACAGAGAGGCCCTGTGGAGTCCGCATCTCAGCCCCCAGGGAGAGGAAGAGGATCGCCCACTTTCCCAGCCCCTGCTTGGTCGCAGGTCGCACCGATGCCAAGAGAACCCGGGTGGCCGGCAGCAGCCAACGCTCCAATGGCTCCAGGGTCGGCACACAGCCACGGAAGACTGGTCGCAACAGACGGGGGAGGGCATGCAAGACCTCCACCACACTCAGCTCTAAGCGAATCGTCCGTCGTCCATCCTTACCGACTTGGAAGAAACCCATTATCCTCCGAAGGTCTCGCTGCCAAGTCCCCACCGTCATCCGCCGAGGCTATCTCCAACTGTTCACCAAAGAGTGTCTCAAGTTCTGCGCCTCCAAGCAGGAGGCCGAGGAGAAGGCGCTGAACGAG
This sequence comes from Pongo pygmaeus, assembly GCF_028885625.2. Lineage (NCBI taxonomy): Eukaryota > Metazoa > Chordata > Mammalia > Primates > Hominidae > Pongo > Pongo pygmaeus. The sequence continues at coordinate 56,556,839 of NC_072380.2, forward strand.
GAGAAGGTGGCCTACGACTGCAGCCCCAACAAGAACATGTACCTGAATGTGGTCCTGAACACCCTCAAGAGACTGAAGGGCCTGACCCCCAGCTCCATGCCGGGCCTCAGCAGGGCCGCCCTGTACAGCCGCCTCCAGGAGTTCCTGCTCACCCAGGACCAGCTCAAGGAGAACGGCTACCCCTTCCCGCACCCCGAGCGGCCCGGAGGCGCCGTCCTCTTCACTGGCCAGGGGAAGGGGCCCGGCGACTCCTCCTGCAGGGTCTGCTGCCGTTGTGGCACCGACTACCTGGTGTCCTCCTCGGGCCGCTGTCTACGCGACCAGTTGTGTTATTATCACTGGGGGCGGGTCCGCTCCAGCCAAGTGGCTGGAGGCCGGGTTAGCCAGTACACCTGCTGTGCAGCTGCTCCTGGCTCAATGGGCTGCCAGGTGGCAAAGCAGCACGTGCGGGATGGCCGCAAGGAGAGCCTCCATGGCTTCGTGAAGACCTTCAAGAAAGAGTTTTCCACAGACGCTTATCCAGGAATCTACGCCTTGGACTGTGAGATGTGCTACACCACGCATGGCCTGGAGCTGACCCGCGTCACCGTGGTGGACGCCGACATGCAAGTGGTGTACGACACCTTCGTCAAGCCCGACAACGAGATCGTGGACTACAACACCAGGTTTTCCGGGGTGACCGAGGCCGACGTCGCCAAGACGAGCGTCACGTTGCCCGAAGTCCAAGCCATCCTGCTGAGCTTTTTCAGCGCCCAAACCATCCTCATCGGGCACAGCCTGGAGAGCGATCTGCTGGCCCTCAAGCTGATCCACAGCACCGTGGTGGACACGGCCGTGCTCTTCCCGCACTACCTGGGTTTCCCCTACAAGCGTTCCCTCAGGAATCTCGCGGCCGACTACCTGGGACAGATCATCCAGGACAGCCAGGACGGCCACAACTCCAGCGAGGACGCAAACGCCTGCCTGCAGCTGGCGATGTGGAAGGTTCGACAGCGCGCCCAGATCCAGCCACGCCACCGGTCCGCCTCTCCCGCCGCCCTGGCCTGTCCTGAGCCCCAGGCCTCTTCCCAAACTGCCATCGATCCCGAGAGCTAGCCCTGTCCACCTCGCCGCAAAGCGAAAGAAACTGGAGCAGCCGGCGGCAGGAGAGGGCCAAAAGCCAAGACTAACCCCGACCCCGGACTCCCAGTCCCCCGGAGTCCCTGCCGCGGGCCGTCGTCCCTGTCCCCATCCCTCTGCCCCTCCCAGACCTCTGTCCTTCCACCAATGGGCTCCCCGAGGCCCCAGCCGCCACTCCCAGTCCCCGGAGTCCCTGCCGCCGCCCCTGGCGCCTGTGCCCATCCCTCTGACCCTCCCAGACCTCTGGCCTTCCACCACTAGCCTCCCCCAGCCCACCTGGACTTCCCCGGCCTCTGACAACAAGGCCAGCCCCCAGGCCCACCAGCCTCCTGATCGTCTTCGTTCTTGGGCCTCTTCCCCTTCTGTGGGGCTGTCTGAACCTCCCCTCCCCCACCCGATTTTTCCCCCGCCCCCGGGGCAGGCGCAGAATAAATGTCTCTATGAAGTTAAAAATTAAAAATAAAAAAAAAGCTAAAAACAACTCAAAGTCCTTTGCTTTTGAATGTGCGCTTACCTGGTTTTCTCTAGAGGCACCACTGTGAGGTGGCTCAAGCCCTTAGGCTCTGGAGTTAGACATCTGGGTTCCCATTCCAATTCCACCACTGACTAGCTTTGTCATATTGGACGCATAACCTTTATGCGCTTCTACTTCTTGATCTTTCAAGTGTCATCAGAAGATAATTAGACACCCACACAATAGCAATGGGAGATTTTAACACCCCACCGTCAACATGAAACAGATCAACGAGACAGAAAGTTGAAAAGGATATCCAGGAACTGAACTTAGCTCTGCACCAAGCAGACCGAATAGACATCTACATTAACTCTCCACCCCAAATCAACAGAATATACATTCTTCTCAGCACCACATCACACTTATTCCAAAACTGACCACATAGTTGGAAGGAAAGCACTCCTCCGCAAATGCAAAAGAACAGAAATTACAACCAACTGTCTCTCAGACCCCAGGGCAGTCAAACTGGACCTCAGGATGAAGAAACTCACTCAAAACCGCTCAACTACACGGAAACGGAGCAATCTGCTCCTGAGTGACTACTGGGTACATAGCGAAATGAAGACAGAATAAAGATGTTCTTTGAAACCAATGAGAACAAAGACACAACATACCAGAATCTCTGGGATACATTGAAAGCAGTGTGTAGAGGGAAACGTAGCATTAAATGCCCACAAGAGAAAGCAGGAAAGATCTAAAATGGACACCCTCACGTCCCAATTCAAAGAACCAGGGAAGCAAGAGCAAACACAATGCCTGAATCAGTCAGTCAACTTCCAACAGGGCTCCAAGAGAGAATGAACCACCATGCCTCTTTAAATCCACGTTTCTATTTGGAATCTTCAATGAGAGATGAGACACTAAGCAGCTAGTTTTGGTGGAATGGCTGATTTTGTCAATGTTTTCGGTGTGTGAGTGTGTGTGTGTGTGTATGTATAGATAACTAAATTAAACTGATAATCTGGATGCTTACATTTCCATTCATTTAATTTGTGTATGTGAGCCCACGCACACGTATATACACACACACTCACACTTCCAGAACACTGACTTAGTGAAGAACTGGATTTCCAGTGTGTCAGACAAATTTCAGAAAGCGCTGAAGAAGGGCATTTCTGATGGATTTCACCGTTCCTGGAATTTTACTTTCCTTTATAACTTACAGTTCTTCCCTGGAGATTTAATAGATAAAAGTCTTTTGCAGTGTACGTTATTTCATTTTATTTTTATAATTTATTTAAATTGTCATTTTAAATTGACAAATAAAAATGATATATATTTATGGTGTACAACATGATGTTTCATATATGTATACATTGTGGAATGACACAAAAATCAAGCTAATTAACACATTCGTTTCCTCACATACTGATTTTATGGTGATGAGAACATGTTTCAAATCTACTCTGATAGCACATTTCAAGTATACAGTACATAGTTACCCACTGTGGTTGCCGTGCTGTTCAACATATCTCTAGAACTATTCGTATCTGAAATTTTGTATCATTAGACTAACATCTCCCAATCCCTCCCCGGCCCCTGCCTCGGGTAAGCAGCGTTCTGCTCTCTACGACTCTGAGTTCCACTTTTTTACATTGCACATAGAAGTGAGATCGTGCAGTATTTGTATTTCTGTGTTTGCTTTTTAAAACTTTATGATGTATTGATGTATTTTTTCAGACAGTGTCGGAGTCTGTCACCAAGGCTGGAGTACAGTGACACAAACACGGCTCACCACGGCCTCCACCTCCCGGGGTCAAGAGATCCTCCCACTTCAGCCTCCTGAGTAGCTAGGACTACAGGCGTCCAACACCACACCTGGCTAATTTTTGTATTTTTTGTAGAGATGGTTGATCTCCAACTCCTGGGCTCAACTCTTCCTCCTCCCTTCTCCTCCCAAAGTCCTGGGATTACAGGCCTGAGCCACTGTGTCTGGCCTTTGCTTTATTTCACACAGTAGAACATCCTCTAGGCTCATTCATGTTGCTAATGATAAGATTTCTTTCTTTTTCAAGGCTGAATAGGATTCTATTGGATATATGTACCTATATAGATAGAGAGATAGATAGATAGATATTTATTATTATTGTTTTGGGGGGGATATGGTTTCGCTCGTGTTCCCCAGGCTGGAGTGCAGTGGCATGATTTCGGCTCACTACAACCTCTGCCTCCCAGGCTGAAGTGATTCTCCTGCCTCAGCTGAGATTAAAGGCATGTCCCATCATGTGCGGCCAATTTTGTGTTTCTAGGAGAGATGGGTTTTCACCATGTTGGCCAGGCTGGTCTCGAACTCCAACAATTCTACTTCAACTATTTATTGGATACAAATATTTATGTGTGAGAAACAAGATTTTCAAGAGTGAAAGATTTAAAAACGACTTAATTGTACATCAGTAAGAGGCTGGCTAACTAAATCAGAGTACGTTCATCCTTACAGAAGAATACTATGCAGCTAGAACAAAACCAAATGGAGGAAACTCTTCCAAATGGTAACTTGGAATGATGTTCAAGACTTATTGTAAAATAAGTTTACAGTAAGGTGTAAGGTACCTTATGGCAAAATTCTCTCAGAAATGTGTGTGTGTGGATTTCAAGTCATCCCAGTCCTAGAACATTGTGCTCTTTAGAGATGCCATACCTGTCTTTCCCTTTGTAATATCAAAGCAGTAATATCTTCTCTGGAGGCTTGTTGGGTGAATTGAATGGAAGAAAGTTAAGGAGGTACCAGAACCATTGCTGTTTCCCCTCCGTAGCCCTGCCACCCACTAAAGAAATTTGGATGAGATTACTTAATGATTTCCCATTAAGTTGTATTTCCAAATATCATGATTACCATTTGAATGTAGTTGGTATGGAGCTTCGTGAGTGTGTGCTTCGTTTATTATGCATCACGTTCAGCTCCTTGTTATTTGCCTCCTAGTTATCATAGTAAAACTCTACTCCTCTACTCCGAGGAGCCCCTACCATCCGTATCGTCACTTTCCGGCCCAGCACTCTTCATGCTCGTTCGTTTAAAGCATTCTACATTGTGTAAATGAATCTTGGAAGGCAAAAGCTACTGAATTTAGCGAGTTTGTGGAGGCGTTCCCACCGGTCAGCCAGGTGGAGTTCCACACACCCGATGACTGCACAACTCCTATAAGGCAGCAATATGCTGCAAACCCAGACGGCCACTCTTCTCACCCCTCGTCCCTTTGCTGTTCTGGATAATGAGGTCAATAGTCACCTAGGCAACTGCAAAACAAACTGAAATGGAGAAAGGCCTTCCGGCTGGTGACTAGCCGAGGTCCACCTGGCCCCAATAAGCTGCTGAACAAGAAGGGCTGCCAGAAATTTCCCCCTAGGGAATTTGGTGGAGACGAAGACCTGCTCACTGGACAACGGTTCCTCCCAGGATACCCCCAAGCTGAAGAAGCGGGCTCTGAGCCACCCCCTTTCACCCTCCTTTTCCCCACCCTGGCCTGGTGAAGGTGCGCGTCAGGATGCGGACTACTGAGCCCTAAAGAAATAAGTCCTTCCACTTTGACCCCACGGAGGATTGCCTGTGCGGATCTTCAACGAGTCTACCAGTGTCTAGACATGGGAGCAGTTCTGTCTGGCACAGCAGCTCCCTCAAGGAAGACAAGAGTGAGGAGAAAGGAAACTCAAGTCTGACCATTCTGTCCTGGGAGACAAGAGGAGGATCTCATCTCTCATCTTTCCAAGCAAGGCAACGAGACTTTCTCTCATCTTTCCAAGCAAGGCAAGGAGACTTTTTCTCATGAGGAAACAAAAAGAAGTTGCAAGGAACGAAACCAGCCTGGAAGGTGAATTCCTAAGGATTGCCCATTGAAACTGACAAAATGGCCCTTGTTTGACGAGAGGAATGAGCAGAGCATTGATATGGTCAAAAAGGACTCGAGTGAGACTTTCCCAGCACGTTTCTACCAAAGCTTTGTCTAAGTTTCGCAAAACACTCTCCTAATAAGCAGATGTTTGGCTCTTCAGAAAGTCAACATGCAAAATGCCTTGAGCGTCCCATAACACTGATGCCATGATGTTGCCTTTGGTCTGCCCTCCTTTTCCTTTGACTGGACCACTGCCATCTCTTGGTAGCCATCGCTTTGATGACGCTTTGTCTTCAGGATCATATTGGCAAAGCCATGTTCCAAATTCCGGTTACAATTTGTCAAAGAGGTGCCCCAGGATCGTGATCCCTCCTGTTGAAAATTTCCACTGATAGCTCTCGTCGTCACTGCAGCTGATCTGGGCACAATGGTTTTCACAGCCACTGCAGGATTCATCTTCCACATCTTCTCATCACTTCTTGAAACAAGCCATACCTCCGTAAAGAGTTGATTTCTTTGGGCTAGTGTCCTTAGAAGCTTTTCTTCAAACATCAATGATTTCTTCATTCTTCCACCCAAGCTTCACCGTCAATTGGATGTTTGCTCTTGCTGCAATTTTAGCGGAATTCAAGTTGCACTGATAGGAGGCCTTTTCAGTGGATGTCTCATCCTTCTTAGTGCCTCCAATGAGATCCAGTTCAGAAAGGTTGTAAGAAGTTAGTACATGTTTATTTTAGTGAAAACGAATTGAAATCCATGCATAGATTTCTCACCATGTACATTTTCTATGAACTTTCGGAAGACCCCCTGTACTGAATATTGCCCAAATCCTGGGAGAGAAGTGGATGCGGTCCACTTCCTGTCTTCAGTTTGCCCACAGTGGAGGAGTGCACAGAGCAGGGAAAGGCAACCCCAGAGAGAGGCATGCCCTCCAGCATGCAGCAGACTGCTGGCCCAGTCCTGGCTCCATGGGTTGCTGTGTGGGCCCAGCAAGCTGACCAACCTCCCTGAACCTTAATTTAATCCTAGGTAGCCCAATTCCACTCGCTATTATAGGACTGCTGTGCAGGGACAGTCAATTAACTTAAGAAAAGGAACCTGGCTCCAAGGTTGGCAACCGGGAATTCCAGTTGATTCCATGGGCGGACCCCCTGAGGAATTCCCAAGCTGAAGTCTCGTGGAAGATGAGGTTCAGTGTGACTAGACTGAAGCACCAATCCAATGAAGGGGAAGTCCCACCCACTCTGCCCTGTGCCTGTATAAAGGTGAGGCGGGGCGGCCGCGCCACTCATTGAAGCCGCCAGTTGGGAGAGGAGCAGAGCCAGGCCGGTGCTCCCGAAGGCAGCAAGATGTTGCGAGCCACAGCTCCCTGCTGGTTCCCACCTGCATACCCAGAAGCTAAGAAGGTGGCCGAGGAGGCAGCCCACGAGGCAAGCCGCCATTTGGGAGAGGAGCAGAGCCAGGTCGGTGTTCCCGAAGGCAGCAAGATGTTGCGAGCCACAGCTCCCTGCTGGTTCCCACCTGCATGCCCAGAAGCCAAGAAGGTGGCCGAGGAGGCGGCCCTCGAGGCAAGCCGCCAGTTGGGAGAGGAGCAGAGCCAGGCCGGTGCTCCCGAAGGCAGCAAGATGTTGCGAGCCACAGCTCCCTGCTGGTTCCCACCTGCATACCCAGAAGCTAAGAAGGTGGCCGAGGAGGCGGCCCACGAGGCAAGCCGCCATTTGGGAGAGGAGCAGAGCCAGGTCGGTGTTCCCGAAGGCAGCAAGATGTTGCGAGCCACAGCTCCCTGCTGGTTCCCACCTGCATGCCCAGAAGCCAAGAAGGTGGCCGAGGAGGCGGCCCTCGAGGCAAGCCGCCAGTTGGGAGAGGAGCAGAGCCAGGCCGGTGCTCCCGAAGGCAGCAAGATGTTGCGAGCCACAGCTCCCTGCTGGTTCCCACCTGCATACCCAGAAGCTAAGAAGGTGGCCGAGGAGGCGCCCCACGAGGCAAGCCGCCATTTGGGAGTGGAGCAGAGCCAGGTCGGTGTTCCCGAAGGCAGCAAGATGTTGCGAGCCACAGCTCCCTGCTGGTTCCCTCCTGCATACCCAGAAGCCAAGAAGGTGGCCGAGGAGGCGGCCCTCGAGGCTCCAGAATTCCCACTGCCCTCTCATCAGCCTGCCCAGAGCTTCGGGCTCTGCGTGCCCCAGATGCACAACCAGGCCTCAGCACTCGTGGACATCCGGGCGGAGCCCCAGAATAGGGGTCCGGCGGTGCCCCCAGCGTGGCCCAAGATGGCGACGGAGGCGTGGTACTTCCCCGCGCAGAGGGGGTCGGCCTGCTGCTTGCCAGCCGCCCCAAGGCTGACAGAGAGGCCCTGTGGAGTCCGCATCTCAGCCCCCAGGGAGAGGAAGAGGATCGCCCACTTTCCCAGCCCCTGCTTGGTCGCAGGTCGCACCGATGCCAAGAGAACCCGGGTGGCTGGCAGCAGCCAACGCTCCAATGGCTCCAGGGTCGGCACACAGCCACGGAAGACTGGTCGCAACAGACGGGGGAGGGCATGCAAGACCTCCACCACACTCAGCTCTAAGCGAATCGTCCGTCGTCCATCCTTACCGACTTGGAAGAAACCCATTATCCTCCGAAGGTCTCGCTGCCAAGTCCCCACCGTCATCCGCCGAGGCTATCTCCAACTGTTCACCAAAGAGTGTCTCAAGTTCTGCGCCTCCCAGCAGGAGGCCGAGGAGAAGGCGCTGAACGAGGAGAAGGTGGCCTACGACTGCAGCCCCAACAAGAACATGTACCTGAATGTGGTCCTGAACACCCTCAAGAGACTGAAGGGCCTGACCCCCAGCTCCATGCCGGGCCTCAGCAGGGCCGCCCTGTACAGCCGCCTCCAGGAGTTCCTGCTCACCCAGGACCAGCTCAAGGAGAACGGCTACCCCTTCCCGCACCCCGAGCGGCCCGGAGGCGCCGTCCTCTTCACTGGCCAGGGGAAGGGGCCCGGCGACTCCTCCTGCAGGGTCTGCTGCCGTTGTGGCACCGACTACCTGGTGTCCTCCTCGGGCCGCTGTCTACGCGACCAGTTGTGTTATTATCACTGGGGGCGGGTCCGCTCCAGCCAAGTGGCTGGAGGCCGGGTTAGCCAGTACACCTGCTGTGCAGCTGCTCCTGGCTCAGTGGGCTGCCAGGTGGCAAAGCAGCACGTGCGGGACGGCCGCAAGGAGAGCCTCCATGGCTTCGTGAAGACCTTCAAGAAAGAGTTTTCCACAGACGCTTATCCAGGAATCTACGCCTTGGACTGTGAGATGTGCTACACCACGCATGGCCTGGAGCTGACCCGCGTCACCGTGGTGGACGCCGACATGCAAGTGGTGTACGACACCTTCGTCAAGCCCGACAACGAGATCGTGGACTACAACACCAGGTTTTCCGGAGTGACCGAGGCCGACGTCGCCAAGACGAGCGTCACGTTGCCCGAAGTCCAAGCCATCCTGCTGAGCTTTTTCAGCGCCCAAACCATCCTCATCGGGCACAGCCTGGAGAGCGATCTGCTGGCCCTCAAGCTGATCCACAGCACCGTGGTGGACACGGCCGTGCTCTTCCCGCACTACCTGGGTTTCCCCTACAAGCGTTCCCTCAGGAATCTCGCGGCCGACTACCTGGGACAGATCATCCAGGACAGCCAGGACGGCCACAACTCCAGCGAGGACGCAAACGCCTGCCTGCAGCTGGCGATGTGGAAGGTTCGACAGCGCGCCCAGATCCAGCCACGCCACCGGTCCGCCTCTCCCGCCGCCCTCGCCTGTCCTGAGCCCCAGGCCTCTTCCCAAACTGCCATCGATCCCGAGAGCTAGCCCTGTCCACCTCGCCGCAAAGCGAAAGAAACTGGAGCAGCCGGCGGCAGGAGAGGGCCAAAAGCCAAGACTAACCCCGACCCCGGACTCCCAGTCCCCCGGAGTCCCTGCCGCGGGCCGTCGTCCCTGTCCCCATCCCTCTGCCCCTCCCAGACCTCTGTCCTTCCACCAATGGGCTCCCCGAGGCCCCAGCCGCCACTCCCAGTCCCCGGAGACCCTGCCGCCGCCCCTGGCGCCTGTGCCCATCCCTCTGCCCCTCCCAGACCTCTGGCCTTCCACCACTAGCCTCCCCCAGCCCACCTGGACTTCCCCGGCCTCTGACAACAAGGCCAGCCCCCAGGCCCACCAGCCTCCTGATCGTCTTCGTTCTTGGGCCTCTTCCCCTTCTGTGGGGCTGTCTGAACCTCCCCTACCACACCCGATTTTTCCCCCGCCCCCGGGGCAGGCGCAGAATAAATGTCTGTATGAAGTTAAAAATTAAAAATAAAAAAAAAGCTAAAAACAACTCAAAGTCCTTTGCTTTTGAATGTGCGCTTACCTGGTTTTCTCTAGAGGCACCACTGTGAGGTGGCTCAAGCCCTTAGGCTCTGGAGTTAGACATCTGGGTTCCCATTCCAATTCCACCACTGACTAGCTTTGTCATATTGGACGCATAACCTTTTTGCGCTTCTACTTCTTGATCTTTCAAGTGTCATCAGAAGATAATTAGACACCCACACAATAGCAATGGGAGATTTTAACACCCCACCGTCAACATGAAACAGATCAACGAGACAGAAAGTTGAAAAGGATATCCAGGAACTGAACTTAGCTCTGCACCAAGCAGACCGAATAGACATCTACATTAACTCTCCACCCCAAATCAACAGAATATACATTCTTCTCAGCACCACATCACACTTATTCCAAAACTGACCACATAGTTGGAAGGAAAGCACTCCTCCGCAAATGCAAAAGAACAGAAATTACAACCAACTGTCTCTCAGACCCCAGGGCAGTCAAACTGGACCTCAGGATGAAGAAACTCACTCAAAACCGCTCAACTACACGGAAACGGAGCAATCTGCTCCTGAGTGACTACTGGGTACATAGCGAAATGAAGACAGAATAAAGATGTTCTTTGAAACCAATGAGAACAAAGACACAACATACCAGAATCTCTGGGATACATTGAAAGCAGTGTGTAGAGGGAAACGTAGCATTAAATGCCCACAAGACAAAGCAGGAAAGATCTAAAATGGACACCCTCACGTCCCAATTCAAAGAACCAGGGAAGCAAGAGCAAACACAATGCCTGAATCAGTCAGTCAACTTCCAACAGGGCTCCAAGAGAGAATGAACCACCATGCCTCTTTAAATCCACGTTTCTATTTGGAATCTTCAATGAGAGATGAGACACTAAGCAGCTAGTTTTGGTGGAATGGCTGATTTTGTCAATGTTTTCGGTGTGTGAGTGTGTGTGTGTGTGTATGTATAGATAACTAAATTAAACTGATAATCTGGATGCTTACATTTCCATTCATTTAATTTGTGTATGTGAGCCCACGCACACGTATATACACACACACTAACACTTCCAGAACACTGACTTAGTGAAGAACTGGATTTCCAGTGTGTCAGACAAATTTCAGAAAGCGCTGAAGAAGGGCATTTCTGATGTATTTCACCGTTCCTGGAATTTTATTTTCCTTTATAACTTACAGTTCTTCTCTGGAGATTTAATAGATAAAAGTCTTTTGCAGTGTACGTTATTTCATTTTATTTTTATAATTTATTTAAATTGTCATTTTAAATTGACAAATAAAAATGATATATATTTATGGTGTACAACATGATGTTTCATATATGTATACATTGTGGAATGACACAAAAATCAAGCTAATTAACACATTCGTTTCCTCACATACTGATTTTATGGTGATGAGAACATGTTTCAAATCTACTCTGATAGCACATTTCAAGTATACAGTACATAGTTACCCACTGTGGTTGCCGTGCTGTTCAACATATCTCTAGAACTATTCGTATCTGAAATTTTGTATCATTAGACTAACATCTCCCAATCCCTCCCCGGCCCCTGCCTCGGGTAAGCAGCGTTCTGCTCTCTACGACTCTGAGTTCCACTTTTTTACATTGCACATAGAAGTGAGATCGTGCAGTATTTGTATTTCTGTGTTTGCTTTTTAAAACTTTATGATGTATTGATGTATTTTTTCAGACAGTGTCGGAGTCTGTCACCAAGGCTGGAGTACAGTGACACAAACACGGCTCACCACGGCCTCCACCTCCCGGGGTCAAGAGATCCTCCCACTTCAGCCTCCTGAGTAGCTAGGACTACAGGCGTCCAACACCACACCTGGCTAATTTTTGTATTTTTTGTAGAGATGGTTGATCTCCAACTCCTGGGCTCAACTCTTATTCCTCCCTTCTCCTCCCAAAGTCCTGGGATTACAGGCCTGAGCCACTGTGTCTGGCCTTTGCTTTATTTCACACAGTAGAACATCCTCTAGGCTCATTCATGTTGCTAATGATAAGATTTCTTTCTTTTTCAAGGCTGAATAGGATTCTATTGGATATATGTACCTATATAGATAGATAGACAGATAGATATACATTTATTATTATTGTTTTGGGGGGGATATGGTTTCGCTCGTGTTCCCCAGGCTGGAGTGCAGTGGCATGATTTCGGCTCACTACAACCTCTGCCTCCCAGGCTGAAGTGATTCTCCTGCCTCAGCTGAGATTAAAGGCATGTCCCATCATGTGCGGCCAATTTTGTGTTTCTAGGAGAGATGGGTTTTCACCATGTTGGCCAGGCTGGTCTCGAACTCCAACAATTCTACTTCAACTATTTATTGGATACAAATATTTATGTGTGAGAAACAAGATTTTCAAGAGTGAAAGATTTAAAAACGACTTAATTGTACATCAGTAAGAGGCTGGCTAACTAAATCAGAGTACGTTCATCCTTACAGAAGAATACTATGCAGCTAGAACAAAACCAAATGGAGGAAACTCTTCCAAATGGTAACTTGGAATGATGTTCAAGACTTATTGTAAAATAAGTTTACAGTAAGGTGTAAGGTACCTTATGGCAAAATTCTCTCAGAAATGTGTGTGTGTGGATTTCAAGTCATCCCAGTCCTAGAACATTGTGCTCTTTAGAGATGCCATACCTGTCTTTCCCTTTGTAATATCAAAGCAGTAATATCTTCTCTGGAGGCTTGTTGGGTGAATTGAATGGAAGAAAGTTAAGGAGGTACCAGAACCATTGCTGTTTCCCCTCCGTAGCCCTGCCACCCACTAAAGAAAGTTGGATGAGATTACTTAATGATTTCCCATTAAGTTGTATTTCCAAATATCATGATTACCATTTGAATGTAGTTGGTATGGAGCTTCGTGAGTGTGTGCTTCGTTTATTATGCATCACGTTCAGCTCCTTGTTATTTGCCTCCTAGTTATCATAGTAAAACTCTACTCCTCTACTCCGAGGAGCCCCTACCATCCGTATCGTCACTTTCCGGCCCAGCACTCTTCATGCTCGTTCGTTTAAAGCATTCTACACTGTGTAAATGAATCTTGGAAGGCAAAAGCTACTGAATTTAGCGAGTTTGTGGAGGCGTTCCCACCGGTCAGCCAGGTGGAGTTCCACACACCCGATGACTGCACAACTCCTATAAGGCAGCAATATGCTGCAAACCCAGACGGCCACTCTTCTCACCTCTCGTCCCTTTGCTGTTCTGGATAATGAGGTCAATAGTCACCTAGGCAACTGCAAAACAAACTGAAATGGAGAAAGGCCTTCCGGCTGGTGACTAGCCGAGGTCCACCTGGCCCCAATAAGCTGCTGAACAAGAAGGGCTGCCAGAAATTTCCCCCTAGGGAATTTGGTGGAGACGAAGACCTGCTCACTGGACAACGGTTCCTCCCAGGATACCCCCAAGCTGAAGAAGCGGGCTCTGAGCCACCCCCTTTCACCCTCCTTTTCCCCACCCTGGCCTGGTGAAGGTGCGCGTCAGGATGCGGACTACTGAGCCCTAAAGAAACAAGTCCTTCCACTTTGACCCCACGGAGGATTGCCTGTGCGGATCTTCAACGAGTCTACCAGTGTCTAGACACGGGAGCAGTTCTGTCTGGCACAGCAGCTCCCTCAAGGAAGACAAGAGTGAGGAGAAAGGAAACTCAAGTCTGACCATTCTGTCCTGGGAGACAAGAGGAGGATCTCATCTCTCATCTTTCCAAGCAAGGCAACGAGACTTTCTCTCATCTTTCCAAGCAAGGCAAGGAGACTTTTTCTCATGAGGAAACAAAAAGAAGTTGGAAGGAACGAAACCAGCCTGGAAGGTGAATTCCTAAGGATTGCCCATTGAAACTGACAAAATGGCCCTTGTTTGACGAGAGGAATGAGCAGAGCATTGATGTGGTCAAAAAGGACTCGAGTGAGACTTTCCCAGCACGTTTCTACCAAAGCTTTGTCTAAGTTTCGCAAAACACTCTCCTAATAAGCAGATGTTTGGCTCTTCAGAAAGTCAACATGCAAAATGCCTTGAGCGTCCCATAACACTGATGCCATGATGTTGCCTTTGGTCTGCCCTCCTTTTCCTTTGACTGGACCACTGCCATCTCTTGGTAGCCATCGCTTTGATGACGCTTTGTCTTCAGGATCATATTGGCAAAGCCATGTTCCAAATTCCGGTTACAATTTGTCAAACAGGTGCCCCAGGATCGTGATCCCTCCTGTTGAAAATTTCCACTGATAGCTCTCGTCGTCACTGCAGCTGATCTGGGCACAATGGTTTTCACAGCCACTGCAGGATTCATCTTCCACATCTTCTCATCTCTTCTTGAAACAAGCCATACCTCCGTAAAGAGTTGATTTCTTTGGGCTAGTGTCCTTAGAAGCTTTTCTTCAAACATCAATGATTTCTTCATTCTTCCACCCAAGCTTCACCGTCAGTTGGATGTTTCCTCTTGCTGCAATTTTAGCGGAATTCAAGTTGCACTGATAGGAGGCCTTTTCAGTGGATGTCTCATCCTTCTTAGTGCCTCCAATGAGATCCAGTTCAGAAAGGTTGTAAGAAGTTAGTACATGTTTATTTTAGTGAAAACGAATTGAAATCCATGCATAGATTTCTCACCATGTACATTTTCTATGAACTTTCGGAAGACCCCCTGTACTGAATATTGCCCAAATCCTGGGAGAGAAGTGGATGCGGTCCACTTCCTGTCTTCAGTTTGCCCACAGTGGAGGAGTGCACAGAGCAGGGAAAGGCAGCCCCAGAGAGAGGCATGCCCTCCAGCATGCAGCAGACTGCTGGCCCAGTCCTGGCTCCATGGGTTGCTGTGTGGGCCCAGCAAGCTGACCAACCTCCCTGAACCTTAATTTAATCCTAGGTAGCCCAATTCCACTCGCTATTATAGGACTGCTGTGCAGGGACAGTCAATTAACTTAAGAAAAGGAACCTAGCTCCAAGGTTGGCAACCGGGAATTCCAGTTGATTCCATGGGCGGACCCCCTGAGGAATTCCCAAGCTGAAGTCTCGTGGAAGATGAGGTTCAGTGTGACTAGACTGAAGCACCAATCCAATGAAGGGGAAGTCCCACCCACTCTGCCCTGTGCCTGTATAAAGGTGAGGCGGGGCCGCCGCGCCACTCATTGAAGCCGCCAGTTGGGAGAGGAGCAGAGCCAGGCCGGTGCTCCCGAAGGCAGCAAGATGTTGCGAGCCACAGCTCCCTGCTGGTTCCCACCTGCATACCCAGAAGCTAAGAAGGTGGCCGAGGAGGCGGCCCACGAGGCAAGCCGCCATTTGGGAGAGGAGCAGAGCCAGGTCAGTGTTCCCGAAGGCAGCAAGATGTTGCGAGCCACAGCTCCCTGCTGGTTCCCACCTGCATGCCCAGAAGCCAAGAAGGTGGCCGAGGAGGCGGCCCTCGAGGCAAGCCGCCAGTTGGGAGAGGAGCAGAGCCAGGCCGGTGCTCCCGAAGGCAGCAAGATGTTGCGAGCCACAGCTCCCTGCTGGTTCCCACCTGCATACCCAGAAGCTAAGAAGGTGGCCGAGGAGGCGCCCCACGAGGCAAGCCGCCATTTGGGGGTGGAGCAGAGCCAGGTCGGTGTTCCCGAAGGCAGCAAGATGCTGCGAGCCACAGCTCCCTGCTGGTTCCCTCCTGCATACCCAGAAGCCAAGAAGGTGGCCGAGGAGGCGGCCCTCGAGGCTCCAGAATTCCCACTGCCCTCTCATCAGCCTGCCCAGAGCTTCGGGCTCTGCGTGCCCCAGATGCACAACCAGGCCTCAGCACTCGTGGACATCCGGGCGGAGCCCCAGAATAGGGGTCCGGCGGTGCCCCCAGCGTGGCCCAAGATGGCGACGGAGGCGTGGTACTTCCCCGCGCAGAGGGGGTCGGCCTGCTGCTTGCCAGCCGCCCCAAGGCTGACAGAGAGGCCCTGTGGAGTCCGCATCTCAGCCCCCAGGGAGAGGAAGAGGATCACCCACTTTCCCAGCCCCTGCTTGGTCGCAGGTCGCACCGATGCCAAGAGAACCCGGGTGGCCGGCAGCAGCCAACGCTCCAATGGCTCCAGGGTCGGCACACAGCCACGGAAGACTGGTCGCAACAGACGGGGGAGGGCATGCAAGACCTCCACCACACTCAGCTCTAAGCGAATCGTCCGTCGTCCATCCTTACCGACTTGGAAGAAACCCATTATCCTCCGAAGGTCTCGCTGCCAAGTCCCCACCTTCATCCGCCGAGGCTATCTCCAACTGTTCACCAAAGAGTGTCTCAAGTTCTGCGCCTCCCAGCAGGAGGCCGAGGAGAAGGCGCTGAACGAGGAGAAGGTGGCCTACGACTGCAGCCCCAACAAGAACATGTACCTGAATGTGGTCCTGAACACCCTCAAGAGACTGAAGGGCCTGACCCCCAGCTCCATGCCGGGCCTCAGCAGGGCCGCCCTGTACAGCCGCCTCCAGGAGTTCCTGCTCACCCAGGACCAGCTCAAGGAGAACGGCTACCCCTTCCCGCACCCCGAGCGGCCCGGAGGCGCCGTCCTCTTCACTGGCCAGGGGAAGGGGCCCGGCGACTCCTCCTGCAGGGTCTGCTGCCGTTGTGGCACCGACTACCTGGTGTCCTCCTCGGGCCGCTGTCTACGCGACCAGTTGTGTTATTATCACTGGGGGCGGGTCCGCTCCAGCCAAGTGGCTGGAGGCCGGGTTAGCCAGTACACCTGCTGTGCAGCTGCTCCTGGCTCAGTGGGCTGCCAGGTGGCAAAGCAGCACGTGCGGGACGGCCGCAAGGAGAGCCTCCATGGCTTCGTGAAGACCTTCAAGAAAGAGTTTTCCACAGACGCTTATCCAGGAATCTACGCCTTGGACTGTGAGATGTGCTACACCACGCATGGCCTGGAGCTGACCCGCGTCACCGTGGTGGACGCCGACATGCAAGTGGTGTACGACACCTTCGTCAAGCCCGACAACGAGATCGTGGACTACAACACCAGGTTTTCCGGAGTGACCGAGGCCGACGTCGCCAAGACGAGCGTCACGTTGCCCGAAGTCCAAGCCATCCTGCTGAGCTTTTTCAGCGCCCAAACCATCCTCATCGGGCACAGCCTGGAGAGCGATCTGCTGGCCCTCAAGCTGATCCACAGCACCGTGGTGGACACGGCCGTGCTCTTCCCGCACTACCTGGGTTTCCCCTACAAGCGTTCCCTCAGGAATCTCGCGGCCGACTACCTGGGACAGATCATCCAGGACAGCCAGGACGGCCACAACTCCAGCGAGGACGCAAACGCCTGCCTGCAGCTGGCGATGTGGAAGGTTCGACAGCGCGCCCAGATCCAGCCACGCCACCGGTCCGCCTCTCCCGCCGCCCTGGCCTGTCCTGAGCCCCAGGCCTCTTCCCAAACTGCCATCGATCCCGAGAGCTAGCCCTGTCCACCTCGCCGCAAAGCGAAAGAAACTGGAGCAGCCGGCGGCAGGAGAGGGCCAAAAGCCAAGACTAACCCCGACCCCGGACTCCCAGTCCCCCGGAGTCCCTGCCGCGGGCCGTCGTCCCTGTCCCCATCCCTCTGCCCCTCCCAGACCTCTGTCCTTCCACCAATGGGCTCCCCGAGGCCCCAGCCGCCACTCCCAGTCCCCGGAGTCCCTGCCGCCGCCCCTGGCGCCTGTGCCCATCCCTCTGCCCCTCCCAGACCTCTGGCCTTCCACCACTAGCCTCCCCCAGCCCACCTGGACTTCCCCGGCCTCTGACAACAAGGCCAGCCCCCAGGCCCACCAGCCTCCTGATCGTCTTCGTTCTTGGGCCTCTTCCCCTTCTGTGGGGCTGTCTGAACCTCCCCTCCCCCACCCGATTTTTCCCCCGCCCCCGGGGCAGGCGCAGAATAAATGTCTCTATGAAGTTAAAAATTAAAAATAAAAAAAAAGCTAAAAGCAACTCAAAGTCCTTTGCTTTTGAATGTGCGCTTACCTGGTTTTCTCTAGAGGCACCACTGTGAGGTGGCTCAAGCCCTTAGGCTCTGGAGTTAGACATCTGGGTTCCCATTCCTATTCCACCACTGACTAGCTTTGTCATATTGGACGCATAACCTTTTTGCGCTTCTACTTCTTGATCTTTCAAGTGTCATCAGAAGATAATTAGACACCCACACAATAGCAATGGGAGATTTTAACACCCCACCGTCAACATGAAACAGATCAACGAGACAGAAAGTTGAAAAGGATATCCAGGAACTGAACTTAGCTCTGCACCAAGCAGACCGAATAGACATCTACATTAACTCTCCACCCCAAATCAACAGAATATACATTCTTCTCAGCACCACATCACACTTATTCCAAAACTGACCACATAGTTGGAAGGAAAGCACTCCTCCGCAAATGCAAAAGAACAGAAATTACAACCAACTGTCTCTCAGACCCCAGGGCAGTCAAACTGGACCTCAGGATGAAGAAACTCACTCAAAACCGCTCAACTACACGGAAACGGAGCAATCTGCTCCTGAGTGACTACTGGGTACATAGCGAAATGAAGACAGAATAAAGATGTTCTTTGAAACCAATGAGAACAAAGACACAACATACCAGAATCTCTGGGATACATTGAAAGCAGTGTGTAGAGGGAAACGTAGCATTAAATGCCCACAAGAGAAAGCAGGAAAGATCTAAAATGGACACCCTCACGTCCCAATTCAAAGAACCAGGGAAGCAAGAGCAAACACAATGCCTGAATCAGTCAGTCAACTTCCAACAGGGCTCCAAGAGAGAATGAACCACCATGCCTCTTTAAATCCACGTTTCTATTTGGAATCTTCAATGAGAGATGAGACACTAAGCAGCTAGTTTTGGTGGAATGGCTGATTTTGTCAATGTTTTCGGTGTGTGAGTGTGTGTGTGTGTGTATGTATAGATAACTAAATTAAACTGATAATCTGGATGCTTACATTTCCATTCATTTAATTTGTGTATGTGAGCCCACGCACACGTATATACACACACACTCACACTTCCAGAACACTGACTTAGTGAAGAACTGGATTTCCAGTGTGTCAGACAAATTTCAGAAAGCGCTGAAGAAGGGCATTTCTGATGGATTTCACCGTTCCTGGAATTTTACTTTCCTTTATAACTTACAGTTCTTCCCTGGAGATTTAATAGATAAAAGTCTTTTGCAGTGTACGTTATTTCATTTTATTTTTATAATTTATTTAAATTGTCATTTTAAATTGACAAATAAAAATGATATATATTTATGGTGTACAACATGATGTTTCATATATGTATACATTGTGGAATGACACAAAAATCAAGCTAATTAACACATTCGTTTCCTCACATACTGATTTTATGGTGATGAGAACATGTTTCAAATCTACTCTGATAGCACATTTCAAGTATACAGTACATAGTTACCCACTGTCGTTGCCGTGCTGTTCAACATATCTCTAGAACTATTCGTATCTGAAATTTTGTATCATTAGACTAACATCTCCCAATCCCTCCCCGGCCCCTGCCTCGGGTAAGCAGCGTTCTGCTCTCTACGACTCTGAGTTCCACTTTTTTACATTGCACATAGAAGTGAGATCGTGCAGTATTTGTATTTCTGTGTTTGCTTTTTAAAACTTTATGATGTATTGATGTATTTTTTCAGACAGTGTCGGAGTCTGTCACCAAGGCTGGAGTACAGTGACACAAACACGGCTCACCACGGCCTCCACCTCCCGGGGTCAAGAGATCCTCCCACTTCAGCCTCCTGAGTAGCTAGGACTACAGGCGTCCAACACCACACCTGGCTAATTTTTGTATTTTTTGTAGAGATGGTTGATCTCCAACTCCTGGGCTCAACTCTTCCTCCTCCCTTCTCCTCCCAAAGTCCTGGGATTACAGGCCTGAGCCACTGTGTCTGGCCTTTGCTTTATTTCACACAGTAGAACATCCTCTAGGCTCATTCATGTTGCTAATGATAAGATTTCTTTCTTTTTCAAGGCTGAATAGGATTCTATTGGATATATGTACCTATATAGATAGAGAGATAGATAGATAGATATTTATTATTATTGTTTTGGGGGGGATATGGTTTCGCTCGTGTTCCCCAGGCTGGAGTGCAGTGGCATGATTTCGGCTCACTACAACCTCTGCCTCCCAGGCTGAAGTGATTCTCCTGCCTCAGCTGAGATTAAAGGCATGTCCCATCATGTGCGGCCAATTTTGTGTTTCTAGGAGAGATGGGTTTTCACCATGTTGGCCAGGCTGGTCTCGAACTCCAACAATTCTACTTCAACTATTTATTGGATACAAATATTTATGTGTGAGAAACAAGATTTTCAAGAGTGAAAGATTTAAAAACGACTTAATTGTACATCAGTAAGAGGCTGGCTAACTAAATCAGAGTACGTTCATCCTTACAGAAGAATACTATGCAGCTAGAACAAAACCAAATGGAGGAAACTCTTCCAAATGGTAACTTGGAATGATGTTCAAGACTTATTGTAAAATAAGTTTACAGTAAGGTGTAAGGTACCTTATGGCAAAATTCTCTCAGAAATGTGTGTGTGTGGATTTCAAGTCATCCCAGTCCTAGAACATTGTGCTCTTTAGAGATGCCATACCTGTCTTTCCCTTTGTAATATCAAAGCAGTAATATCTTCTCTGGAGGCTTGTTGGGTGAATTGAATGGAAGAAAGTTAAGGAGGTACCAGAACCATTGCTGTTTCCCCTCCGTAGCCCTGCCACCCACTAAAGAAAGTTGGATGAGATTACTTAATGATTTCCCATTAAGTTGTATTTCCAAATATCATGATTACCATTTGAATGTAGTTGGTATGGAGCTTCGTGAGTGTGTGCTTCGTTTATTATGCATCACGTTCAGCTCCTTGTTATTTGCCTCCTAGTTATCATAGTAAAACTCTACTCCTCTACTCCGAGGAGCCCCTACCATCCGTATCGTCACTTTCCGGCCCAGCACTCTTCATGCTCGTTCGTTTAAAGCATTCTACATTGTGTAAATGAATCTTGGAAGGCAAAAGCTACTGAATTTAGCGAGTTTGTGGAGGCGTTCCCACCGGTCAGCCAGGTGGAGTTCCACACACCCGATGACTGCACAACTCCTATAAGGCAGCAATATGCTGCAAACCCAGACGGCCACTCTTCTCACCTCTCGTCCCTTTGCTGTTCTGGATAATGAGGTCAATAGTCACCTAGGCAACTGCAAAACAAACTGAAATGGAGAAAGGCCTTCCGGCTGGTGACTAGCCGAGGTCCACCTGGCCCCAATAAGCTGCTGAACAAGAAGGGCTGCCAGAAATTTCCCCCTAGGGAATTTGGTGGAGACGAAGACCTGCTCACTGGACAACGGTTCCTCCCAGGATACCCCCAAGCTGAAGAAGCGGGCTCTGAGCCACCCCCTTTCACCCTCCTTTTCCCCACCCTGGCCTGGTGAAGGTGCGCGTCAGGATGCGGACTACTGAGCCCTAAAGAAACAAGTCCTTCCACTTTGACCCCACGGAGGATTGCCTGTGCGGATCTTCAACGAGTCTACCAGTGTCTAGACACGGGAGCAGTTCTGTCTGGCACAGCAGCTCCCTCAAGGAAGACAAGAGTGAGGAGAAAGGAAACTCAAGTCTGACCATTCTGTCCTGGGAGACAAGAGGAGGATCTCATCTCTCATCTTTCCAAGCAAGGCAACGAGACTTTCTCTCATCTTTCCAAGCAAGGCAAGGAGACTTTTTCTCATGAGGAAACAAAAAGAAGTTGGAAGGAACGAAACCAGCCTGGAAGGTGAATTCCTAAGGATTGCCCATTGAAACTGACAAAATGGCCCTTGTTTGACGAGAGGAATGAGCAGAGCATTGATGTGGTCAAAAAGGACTCGAGTGAGACTTTCCCAGCACGTTTCTACCAAAGCTTTGTCTAAGTTTCGCAAAACACTCTCCTAATAAGCAGATGTTTGGCTCTTCAGAAAGTCAACATGCAAAATGCCTTGAGCGTCCCATAACACTGATGCCATGATGTTGCCTTTGGTCTGCCCTCCTTTTCCTTTGACTGGACCACTGCCATCTCTTGGTAGCCATCGCTTTGATGACGCTTTGTCTTCAGGATCATATTGGCAAAGCCATGTTCCAAATTCCGGTTACAATTTGTCAAACAGGTGCCCCAGGATCGTGATCCCTCCTGTTGAAAATTTCCACTGATAGCTCTCGTCGTCACTGCAGCTGATCTGGGCACAATGGTTTTCACAGCCACTGCAGGATTCATCTTCCACATCTTCTCATCTCTTCTTGAAACAAGCCATACCTCCGTAAAGAGTTGATTTCTTTGGGCTAGTGTCCTTAGAAGCTTTTCTTCAAACATCAATGATTTCTTCATTCTTCCACCCAAGCTTCACCGTCAGTTGGATGTTTCCTCTTGCTGCAATTTTAGCGGAATTCAAGTTGCACTGATAGGAGGCCTTTTCAGTGGATGTCTCATCCTTCTTAGTGCCTCCAATGAGATCCAGTTCAGAAAGGTTGTAAGAAGTTAGTACATGTTTATTTTAGTGAAAACGAATTGAAATCCATGCATAGATTTCTCACCATGTACATTTTCTATGAACTTTCGGAAGACCCCCTGTACTGAATATTGCCCAAATCCTGGGAGAGAAGTGGATGCGGTCCACTTCCTGTCTTCAGTTTGCCCACAGTGGAGGAGTGCACAGAGCAGGGAAAGGCAGCCCCAGAGAGAGGCATGCCCTCCAGCATGCAGCAGACTGCTGGCCCAGTCCTGGCTCCATGGGTTGCTGTGTGGGCCCAGCAAGCTGACCAACCTCCCTGAACCTTAATTTAATCCTAGGTAGCCCAATTCCACTCGCTATTATAGGACTGCTGTGCAGGGACAGTCAATTAACTTAAGAAAAGGAACCTAGCTCCAAGGTTGGCAACCGGGAATTCCAGTTGATTCCATGGGCGGACCCCCTGAGGAATTCCCAAGCTGAAGTCTCGTGGAAGATGAGGTTCAGTGTGACTAGACTGAAGCACCAATCCAATGAAGGGGAAGTCCCACCCACTCTGCCCTGTGCCTGTATAAAGGTGAGGCGGGGCCGCCGCGCCACTCATTGAAGCCGCCAGTTGGGAGAGGAGCAGAGCCAGGCCGGTGCTCCCGAAGGCAGCAAGATGTTGCGAGCCACAGCTCCCTGCTGGTTCCCACCTGCATACCCAGAAGCTAAGAAGGTGGCCGAGGAGGCGGCCCACGAGGCAAGCCGCCATTTGGGAGAGGAGCAGAGCCAGGTCGGTGTTCCCGAAGGCAGCAAGATGTTGCGAGCCACAGCTCCCTGCTGGTTCCCACCTGCATGCCCAGAAGCCAAGAAGGTGGCCGAGGAGGCGGCCCTCGAGGCAAGCCGCCAGTTGGGAGAGGAGCAGAGCCAGGCCGGTGCTCCCGAAGGCAGCAAGATGTTGCGAGCCACAGCTCCCTGCTGGTTCCCACCTGCATACCCAGAAGCTAAGAAGGTGGCCGAGGAGGCGCCCCACGAGGCAAGCCGCCATTTGGGGGTGGAGCAGAGCCAGGTCGGTGTTCCCGAAGGCAGCAGGATGCTGCGAGCCACAGCTCCCTGCTGGTTCCCTCCTGCATACCCAGAAGCCAAGAAGGTGGCCGAGGAGGCGGCCCTCGAGGCTCCAGAATTCCCACTGCCCTCTCATCAGCCTGCCCAGAGCTTCGGGCTCTGCGTGCCCCAGATGCACAACCAGGCCTCAGCACTCGTGGACATCCGGGCGGAGCCCCAGAATAGGGGTCCGGCGGTGCCCCCAGCGTGGCCCAAGATGGCGACGGAGGCGTGGTACTTCCCCGCGCAGAGGGGGTCGGCCTGCTGCTTGCCAGCCGCCCCAAGGCTGACAGAGAGGCCCTGTGGAGTCCGCATCTCAGCCCCCAGGGAGAGGAAGAGGATCGCCCACTTTCCCAGCCCCTGCTTGGTCGCAGGTTGCACCGATGCCAAGAGAACCCGGGTGGCCGGCAGCAGCCAACGCTCCAATGGCTCCAGGGTCGGCACACAGCCACGGAAGACTGGTCGCAACAGACGGGGGAGGGCATGCAAGACCTCCACCACACTCAGCTCTAAGCGAATCGTCCGTCGTCCATCCTTACCGACTTGGAAGAAACCCATTATCCTCCGAAGGTCTCGCTGCCAAGTCCCCACCGTCATCCGCCGAGGCTATCTCCAACTGTTCACCAAAGAGTGTCTCAAGTTCTGCGCCTCCCAGCAGGAGGCCGAGGAGAAGGCGCTGAACGAGGAGAAGGTGGCCTACGACTGCAGCCCCAACAAGAACATGTACCTGAATGTGGTCCTGAACACCCTCAAGAGACTGAAGGGCCTGACCCCCAGCTCCATGCCAGGCCTCAGCAGGGCCGCCCTGTACAGCCGCCTCCAGGAGTTCCTGCTCACCCAGGACCAGCTCAAGGAGAACGGCTACCCCTTCCCGCACCCCGAGCGGCCCGGAGGCTCCGTCCTCTTCACTGGCCAGGGGAAGGGGCCCGGCGACTCCTCCTGCAGGGTCTGCTGCCGTTGTGGCACCGACTACCTGGTGTCCTCCTCGGGCCGCTGTCTACGCGACCAGTTGTGTTATTATCACTGGGGGCGGGTCCGCTCCAGCCAAGTGGCTGGAGGCCAGGTTAGCCAGTACACCTGCTGTGCAGCTGCTCCTGGCTCAGTGGGCTGCCAGGTGGCAAAGCAGCACGTGCGGGACGGCCGCAAGGAGAGCCTCCATGGCTTCGTGAAGACCTTCAAGAAAGAGTTTTCCACAGACGCTTATCCAGGAATCTACGCCTTGGACTGTGAGATGTGCTACACCACGCATGGCCTGGAGCTGACCCGCGTCACCGTGGTGGACGCCGACATGCAAGTGGTGTACGACACCTTCGTCAAGCCCGACAACGAGATCGTGGACTACAACACCAGGTTTTCCGGAGTGACCGAGGCCGACGTCGCCAAGACGAGCGTCACGTTGCCCGAAGTCCAAGCCATCCTGCTGAGCTTTTTCAGCGCCCAAACCATCCTCATCGGGCACAGCCTGGAGAGCGATCTGCTGGCCCTCAAGCTGATCCACAGCACCGTGGTGGACACGGCCGTGCTCTTCCCGCACTACCTGGGTTTCCCCTACAAGCGTTCCCTCAGGAATCTCGCGGCCGACTACCTGGGACAGATCATCCAGGACAGCCAGGACGGCCACAACTCCAGCGAGGACGCAAACGCCTGCCTGCAGCTGGCGATGTGGAAGGTTCGACAGCGCGCCCAGATCCAGCCACGCCACCGGTCCGCCTCTCCCGCCGCCCTGGCCTGTCCTGAGCCCCAGGCCTCTTCCCAAACTGCCATCGATCCCGAGAGCCAGCCCTGTCCACCTCGCCGCAAAGCGAAAGAAACTGGAGCAGCCGGCGGCAGGAGAGGGCCAAAAGCCAAGACTAACCCCGACCCCGGACTCCAGTCCCCCGGAGTCCCTGCCGCGGGCCGTCGTCCCTGTCCCCATCCCTCTGCCCCTCCCAGACCTCTGTCCTTCCACCAATGGGCTCCCCGAGGCCCCAGCCGCCACTCCCAGTCCCCGGAGTCCCTGCCGCCGCCCCTGGCGCCTGTGCCCATCCCTCTGCCCCTCCCAGACCTCTGGCCTTCCACCACTAGCCTCCCCCAGCCCACCTGGACTTCCCCGGCCTCTGACAACAAGGCCAGCCCCCAGGCCCACCAGCCTCCTGATCGTCTTCGTTCTTGGGCCTCTTCCCCTTCTGTGGGGCTGTCTGAACCTCCCCTCCCCCACCCGATTTTTCCCCCGCCCCCGGGGCAGGCGCAGAATAAATGTCTGTATGAAGTTAAAAATTAAAAATAAAAAAAAAGCTAAAAACAACTCAAAGTCCTTTGCTTTTGAATGTGCGCTTACCTGGTTTTCTCTAGAGGCACCACTGTGAGGTGGCTCAAGCCCTTAGGCTCTGGAGTTAGACATCTGGGTTCCCATTCCAATTCCACCACTGACTAGCTTTGTCATATTGGACGCATAACCTTTTTGCGCTTCTACTTCTTGATCTTTCAAGTGTCATCAGAAGATAATTAGACACCCACACAATAGCAATGGGAGATTTTAACACCCCACCGTCAACATGAAACAGATCAACGAGACAGAAAGTTGAAAAGGATATCCAGGAACTGAACTTAGCTCTGCACCAAGCAGACCGAATAGACATCTACATTAACTCTCCACCCCAAATCAACAGAATATACATTCTTCTCAGCACCACATCACACTTATTCCAAAACTGACCACATAGTTGGAAGGAAAGCACTCCTCCGCAAATGCAAAAGAACAGAAATTACAACCAACTGTCTCTCAGACCCCAGGGCAGTCAAACTGGACCTCAGGATGAAGAAACTCACTCAAAACCGCTCAACTACACGGAAACGGAGCAATCTGCTCCTGAGTGACTACTGGGTACATAGCGAAATGAAGACAGAATAAAGATGTTCTTTGAAACCAATGAGAACAAAGACACAACATACCAGAATCTCTGGGATACATTGAAAGCAGTGTGTAGAGGGAAACGTAGCATTAAATGCCCACAAGAGAAAGCAGGAAAGATCTAAAATGGACACCCTCACGTCCCAATTCAAAGAACCAGGGAAGCAAGAGCAAACACCATGCCTGAATCAGTCAGTCAACTTCCAACAGGGCTCCAAGAGAGAATGAACCACCATGCCTCTTTAAATCCACGTTTCTATTTGGAATCTTCAATGAGAGATGAGACACTAAGCAGCTAGTTTTGGTGGAATGGCTGATTTTGTCAATGTTTTCGGTGTGTGAGTGTGTGTGTGTGTGTATGTATAGATAACTAAATTAAACTGATAATCTGGATGCTTACATTTCCATTCATTTAATTTGTGTATGTGAGCCCACGCACACGTATATACACACACACTCACACTTCCAGAACACTGACTTAGTGAAGAACTGGATTTCCAGTGTGTCAGACAAATTTCAGAAAGCGCTGAAGAAGGGCATTTCTGATGGATTTCACCGTTCCTGGAATTTTACTTTCCTTTATAACTTACAGTTCTTCCCTGGAGATTTAATAGATAAAAGTCTTTTGCAGTGTACGTTATTTCATTTTATTTTTATAATTTATTTAAATTGTCATTTTAAATTGACAAATAAAAATGATAGATATTTATGGTGTACAACATGATGTTTCATATATGTATACATTGTGGAATGACACAAAAATCAAGCTAATTAACACATTCGTTTCCTCACATACTGATTTTATGGTGATGAGAACATGTTTCAAATCTACTCTGATAGCACATTTCAAGTATACAGTACATAGTTACCCACTGTGGTTGCCGTGCTGTTCAACATATCTCTAGAACTATTCGTATCTGAAATTTTGTATCATTAGACTAACATCTCCCAATCCCTCCCCGGCCCCTGCCTCGGGTAAGCAGCGTTCTGCTCTCTACGACTCTGAGTTCCACTTTTTTACATTGCACATAGAAGTGAGATCGTGCAGTATTTGTATTTCTGTGTTTGCTTTTTAAAACTTTATGATGTATTGATGTATTTTTTCAGACAGTGTCGGAGTCTGTCACCAAGGCTGGAGTACAGTGACACAAACACGGCTCACCACGGCCTCCACCTCCCGGGGTCAAGAGATCCTCCCACTTCAGCCTCCTGAGTAGCTAGGACTACAGGCGTCCAACACCACACCTGGCTAATTTTTGTATTTTTTGTAGAGATGGTTGATCTCCAACTCCTGGGCTCAACTCTTCCTCCTCCCTTCTCCTCCCAAAGTCCTGGGATTACAGGCCTGAGCCACTGTGTCTGGCCTTTGCTTTATTTCACACAGTAGAACATCCTCTAGGCTCATTCATGTTGCTAATGATAAGATTTCTTTCTTTTTCAAGGCTGAATAGGATTCTATTGGATATATGTACCTATATAGATAGAGAGATAGATAGATAGATATTTATTATTATTGTTTTGGGGGGGATATGGTTTCGCTCGTGTTCCCCAGGCTGGAGTGCAGTGGCATGATTTCGGCTCACTACAACCTCTGCCTCCCAGGCTGAAGTGATTCTCCTGCCTCAGCTGAGATTAAAGGCATGTCCCATCATGTGCGGCCAATTTTGTGTTTCTAGGAGAGATGGGTTTTCACCATGTTGGCCAGGCTGGTCTCGAACTCCAACAATTCTACTTCAACTATTTATTGGATACAAATATTTATGTGTGAGAAACAAGATTTTCAAGAGTGAAAGATTTAAAAACGACTTAATTGTACATCAGTAAGAGGCTGGCTAACTAAATCAGAGTACGTTCATCCTTACAGAAGAATACTATGCAGCTAGAACAAAACCAAATGGAGGAAACTCTTCCAAATGGTAACTTGGAATGATGTTCAAGACTTATTGTAAAATAAGTTTACAGTAAGGTGTAAGGTACCTTATGGCAAAATTCTCTCAGAAATGGGTGTGTGTGGATTTCAAGTCATCCCAGTCCTAGAACATTGTGCTCTTTAGAGATGCCATACCTGTCTTTCCCTTTGTAATATCAAAGCAGTAATATCTTCTCTGGAGGCTTGTTGGGTGAATTGAATGGAAGAAAGTTAAGGAGGTACCAGAACCATTGCTGTTTCCCCTCCGTAGCCCTGCCACCCACTAAAGAAAGTTGGATGAGATTACTTAATGATTTCCCATTAAGTTGTATTTCCAAATATCATGATTACCATTTGAATGTAGTTGGTATGGAGCTTCGTGAGTGTGTGCTTCGTTTATTATGCATCACGTTCAGCTCCTTGTTATTTGCCTCCTAGTTATCATAGTAAAACTCTACTCCTCTACTCCGAGGAGCCCCTACCATCCGTATCGTCACTTTCCGGCCCAGCACTCTTCATGCTCGTTCGTTTAAAGCATTCTACATTGTGTAAATGAATCTTGGAAGGCAAAAGCTACTGAATTTAGCGAGTTTGTGGAGGCGTTCCCACCGGTCAGCCAGGTGGAGTTCCACACACCCGATGACTGCACAACTCCTATAAGGCAGCAATATGCTGCAAACCCAGACGGCCACTCTTCTCACCTCTCGTCCCTTTGCTGTTCTGGATAATGAGGTCAATAGTCACCTAGGCAACTGCAAAACAAACTGAAATGGAGAAAGGCCTTCCGGCTGGTGACTAGCCGAGGTCCACCTGGCCCCAATAAGCTGCTGAACAAGAAGGGCTGCCAGAAATTTCCCCCTAGGGAATTTGGTGGAGACGAAGACCTGCTCACTGGACAACGGTTCCTCCCAGGATACCCCCAAGCTGAAGAAGCGGGCTCTGAGCCACCCCCTTTCACCCTCCTTTTCCCCACCCTGGCCTGGTGAAGGTGCGCGTCAGGATGCGGACTACTGAGCCCTAAAGAAACAAGTCCTTCCACTTTGACCCCACGGAGGATTGCCTGTGCGGATCTTCAACGAGTCTACCAGTGTCTAGACACGGGAGCAGTTCTGTCTGGCACAGCAGCTCCCTCAAGGAAGACAAGAGTGAGGAGAAAGGAAACTCAAGTCTGACCATTCTGTCCTGGGAGACAAGAGGAGGATCTCATCTCTCATCTTTCCAAGCAAGGCAACGAGACTTTCTCTCATCTTTCCAAGCAAGGCAAGGAGACTTTTTCTCATGAGGAAACAAAAAGAAGTTGGAAGGAACGAAACCAGCCTGGAAGGTGAATTCCTAAGGATTGCCCATTGAAACTGACAAAATGGCCCTTGTTTGACGAGAGGAATGAGCAGAGCATTGATGTGGTCAAAAAGGACTCGAGTGAGACTTTCCCAGCACGTTTCTACCAAAGCTTTGTCTAAGTTTCGCAAAACACTCTCCTAATAAGCAGATGTTTGGCTCTTCAGAAAGTCAACATGCAAAATGCCTTGAGCGTCCCATAACACTGATGCCATGATGTTGCCTTTGGTCTGCCCTCCTTTTCCTTTGACTGGACCACTGCCATCTCTTGGTAGCCATCGCTTTGATGACGCTTTGTCTTCAGGATCATATTGGCAAAGCCATGTTCCAAATTCCGGTTACAATTTGTCAAACAGGTGCCCCAGGATCGTGATCCCTCCTGTTGAAAATTTCCACTGATAGCTCTCGTCGTCACTGCAGCTGATCTGGGCACAATGGTTTTCACAGCCACTGCAGGATTCATCTTCCACATCTTCTCATCTCTTCTTGAAACAAGCCATACCTCCGTAAAGAGTTGATTTCTTTGGGCTAGTGTCCTTAGAAGCTTTTCTTCAAACATCAATGATTTCTTCATTCTTCCACCCAAGCTTCACCGTCAGTTGGATGTTTCCTCTTGCTGCAATTTTAGCGGAATTCAAGTTGCACTGATAGGAGGCCTTTTCAGTGGATGTCTCATCCTTCTTAGTGCCTCCAATGAGATCCAGTTCAGAAAGGTTGTAAGAAGTTAGTACATGTTTATTTTAGTGAAAACGAATTGAAATCCATGCATAGATTTCTCACCATGTACATTTTCTATGAACTTTCGGAAGACCCCCTGTACTGAATATTGCCCAAATCCTGGGAGAGAAGTGGATGCGGTCCACTTCCTGTCTTCAGTTTGCCCACAGTGGAGGAGTGCACAGAGCAGGGAAAGGCAGCCCCAGAGAGAGGCATGCCCTCCAGCATGCAGCAGACTGCTGGCCCAGTCCTGGCTCCATGGGTTGCTGTGTGGGCCCAGCAAGCTGACCAACCTCCCTGAAACTTAATTTAATCCTAGGTAGCCCAATTCCACTCGCTATTATAGGACTGCTGTGCAGGGACAGTCAATTAACTTAAGAAAAGGAACCTAGCTCCAAGGTTGGCAACCGGGAATTCCAGTTGATTCCATGGGCGGACCCCCTGAGGAATTCCCAAGCTGAAGTCTCGTGGAAGATGAGGTTCAGTGTGACTAGACTGAAGCACCAATCCAATGAAGGGGAAGTCCCACCCACTCTGCCCTGTGCCTGTATAAAGGTGAGGCGGGGCGGCCGCGCCACTCATTGAAGCCGCCAGTTGGGAGAGGAGCAGAGCCAGGCCGGTGCTCCCGAAGGCAGCAAGATGTTGCGAGCCACAGCTCCCTGCTGGTTCCCACCTGCATACCCAGAAGCTAAGAAGGTGGCCGAGGAGGCGGCCCACGAGGCAAGCCGCCATTTGGGAGAGGAGCAGAGCCAGGTCGGTGTTCCCGAAGGCAGCAAGATGTTGCGAGCCACAGCTCCCTGCTGGTTCCCACCTGCATGCCCAGAAGCCAAGAAGGTGGCCGAGGAGGCGGCCCTCGAGGCAAGCCGCCAGTTGGGAGAGGAGCAGAGCCAGGCCGGTGCTCCCGAAGGCAGCAAGATGTTGCGAGCCACAGCTCCCTGCTGGTTCCCACCTGCATACCCAGAAGCTAAGAAGGTGGCCGAGGAGGCGCCCCACGAGGCAAGCCGCCATTTGGGGGTGGAGCAGAGCCAGGTCGGTGTTCCCGAAGGCAGCAAGATGCTGCGAGCCACAGCTCCCTGCTGGTTCCCTCCTGCATACCCAGAAGCCAAGAAGGTGGCCGAGGAGGCGGCCCTCGAGGCTCCAGAATTCCCACTGCCCTCTCATCAGCCTGCCCAGAGCTTCGGGCTCTGCGTGCCCCAGATGCACAACCAGGCCTCAGCACTCGTGGACATCCGGGCGGAGCCCCAGAATAGGGGTCCGGCGGTGCCCCCAGCGTGGCCCAAGATGGCGACGGAGGCGTGGTACTTCCCCGCGCAGAGGGGGTCGGCCTGCTGCTTGCCAGCCGCCCCAAGGCTGACAGAGAGGCCCTGTGGAGTCCGCATCTCAGCCCCCAGGGAGAGGAAGAGGATCGCCCACTTTCCCAGCCCCTGCTTGGTCGCAGGTCGCACCGATGCCAAGAGAACCCGGGTGGCCGGCAGCAGCCAACGCTCCAATGGCTCCAGGGTCGGCACACAGCCACGGAAGACTGGTCGCAACAGACGGGGGAGGGCATGCAAGACCTCCACCACACTCAGCTCTAAGCGAATCGTCCGTCGTCCATCCTTACCGACTTGGAAGAAACCCATTATCCTCCGAAGGTCTCGCTGCCAAGTCCCCACCGTCATCCGCCGAGGCTATCTCCAACTGTTCACCAAAGAGTGTCTCAAGTTCTGCGCCTCCCAGCAGGAGGCCGAGGAGAAGGCGCTGAACGAGGAGAAGGTGGCCTACGACTGCAGCCCCAACAAGAACATGTACCTGAATGTGGTCCTGAACACCCTCAAGAGACTGAAGGGCCTGACCCCCAGCTCCATGCCGGGCCTCAGCAGGGCCGCCCTGTACAGCCGCCTCCAGGAGTTCCTGCTCACCCAGGACCAGCTCAAGGAGAACGGCTACCCCTTCCCGCACCCCGAGCGGCCCGGAGGCGCCGTCCTCTTCACTGGCCAGGGGAAGGGGCCCGGCGACTCCTCCTGCAGGGTCTGCTGCCGTTGTGGCACCGACTACCTGGTGTCCTCCTCGGGCCGCTGTCTACGCGACCAGTTGTGTTATTATCACTGGGGGCGGGTCCGCTCCAGCCAAGTGGCTGGAGGCCGGGTTAGCCAGTACACCTGCTGTGCAGCTGCTCCTGGCTCAGTGGGCTGCCAGGTGGCAAAGCAGCACGTGCGGGACGGCCGCAAGGAGAGCCTCCATGGCTTCGTGAAGACCTTCAAGAAAGAGTTTTCCACAGACGCTTATCCAGGAATCTACGCCTTGGACTGTGAGATGTGCTACACCACGCATGGCCTGGAGCTGACCCGCGTCACCGTGGTGGACGCCGACATGCAAGTGGTGTACGACACCTTCGTCAAGCCCGACAACGAGATCGTGGACTACAACACCAGGTTTTCCGGAGTGACCGAGGCCGACGTCGCCAAGACGAGCGTCACGTTGCCCGAAGTCCAAGCCATCCTGCTGAGCTTTTTCAGCGCCCAAACCATCCTCATCGGGCACAGCCTGGAGAGCGATCTGCTGGCCCTCAAGCTGATCCACAGCACCGTGTTGGACACGGCCGTGCTCTTCCCGCACTACCTGGGTTTCCCCTACAAGCGTTCCCTCAGGAATCTCGCGGCCGACTACCTGGGACAGATCATCCAGGACAGCCAGGACGGCCACAACTCCAGCGAGGACGCAAACGCCTGCCTGCAGCTGGCGATGTGGAAGGTTCGACAGCGCGCCCAGATGCAGCCACGCCACCGGTCCGCCTCTCCTGCCGCCCTGGCCTGTCCTGAGCCCCAGGCCTCTTCCCAAACTGCCATCGATCCCGAGAGCTAGCCCTGTCCACCTCGCCGCAAAGCGAAAGAAACTGGAGCAGCCGGCGGCAGGAGAGGGCCAAAAGCCAAGACTAACCCCGACCCCAGACTCCCAGTCCCCCGGAGTCCCTGCCGCGGGCCGTCGTCCCTGTCCCCATCCCTCTGCCCCTCCCAGACCTCTGTCCTTCCACCAATGGGCTCCCCGAGGCCCCAGCCGCCACTCCCAGTCCCCGGAGTCCCTGCCGCCGCCCCTGGCGCCTGTGCCCATCCCTCTGACCCTCCCAGACCTCTGGCCTTCCACCACTAGCCTCCCCCAGCCCACCTGGACTTCCCCGGCTTCTGACAACAAGGCCAGCCCCCAGGCCCACCAGCCTCCTGATCGTCTTCGTTCTTGGGCCTCTTCCCCTTCTGTGGGGCTGTCTGAACCTCCCCTCCCCCACCCGATTTTTCCCCCGCCCCCGGGGCAGGCGCAGAATAAATGTCTGTATGAAGTTAAAAATTAAAAATAAAAAAAAAGCTAAAAACAACTCAAAGTCCTTTGCTTTTGAATGTGCGCTTACCTGGTGTTCTCTAGAGGCACCACTGTGAGGTGGCTCAAGCGCTTAGGCTCTGGAGTTAGACATCTGGGTTCCCATTCCAATTCCACCACTGACTAGCTTTGTCATATTGGACGCATAACCTTTTTGCGCTTCTACTTCTTGATCTTTCAAGTGTCATCAGAAGATAATTAGACACCCACACAATAGCAATGGGAGATTTTAACACCCCACCGTCAACATGAAACAGATCAACGAGACAGAAAGTTGAAAAGGATATCCAGGAACTGAACTTAGCTCTGCACCAAGCAGACCGAATAGACATCTACATTAACTCTCCACCCCAAATCAACAGAATATACATTCTTCTCAGCACCACATCACACTTATTCCAAAACTGACCACATAGTTGGAAGGAAAGCACTCCTCCGCAAATGCAAAAGAACAGAAATTACAACCAACTGTCTCTCAGACCCCAGGGCAGTCAAACTGGACCTCAGGATGAAGAAACTCACTCAAAACCGCTCAACTACACGGAAACGGAGCAATCTGCTCCTGAGTGACTACTGGGTACATAGCGAAATGAAGACAGAATAAAGATGTTCTTTGAAACCAATGAGAACAAAGACACAACATACCAGAATCTCTGGGATACATTGAAAGCAGTGTGTAGAGGGAAACGTAGCATTAAATGCCCACAAGAGAAAGCAGGAAAGATCTAAAATGGACACCCTCACGTCCCAATTCAAAGAACCAGGGAAGCAAGAGCAAACACAATGCCTGAATCAGTCAGTCAACTTCCAACAGGGCTCCAAGAGAGAATGAACCACCATGCCTCTTTAAATCCACGTTTCTATTTGGAATCTTCAATGAGAGATGAGACACTAAGCAGCTAGTTTTGGTGGAATGGCTGATTTTGTCAATGTTTTCGGTGTGTGAGTGTGTGTGTGTGTGTGTATGTATGGATAACTAAATTAAACTGATAATCTGGATGCTTACATTTCCATTCATTTAATTTGTGTATGTGAGCCCACGCACACGTATATACACACACACTAACACTTCCAGAACACTGACTTAGTGAAGAACTGGATTTCCAGTGTGTCAGACAAATTTCAGAAAGCGCTGAAGAAGGGCATTTCTGATGGATTTCACCGTTCCTGGAATTTTATTTTCCTTTATAACTTACAGTTCTTCTCTGGAGATTTAATAGATAAAAGTCTTTTGCAGTGTACGTTATTTCATTTTATTTTTATAATTTATTTGAATTGTCATTTTAAATTGACAAATAAAAATGATATATATTTATGGTGTACAACATGATGTTTCATATATGTATACATTGTGGAATGACACAAAAATCAAGCTAATTAACACATTCGTTTCCTCACATACTGATTTTATGGTGATGAGAACATGTTTCAAATCTACTCTGATAGCACATTTCAAGTATACAGTACATAGTTACCCACTGTGGTTGCCGTGCTGTTCAACATATCTCTAGAACTATTCGTATCTGGAATTTTGTATCATTAGACTAACATCTCCCAATCCCTCCCCGGCCCCTGCCTCGGGTAAGCAGCGTTCTGCTCTCTACGACTCTGAGTTCCACTTTTTTACATTGCACATAGAAGTGAGATCGTGCAGTATTTGTATTTCTGTGTTTGCTTTTTAAAACTTTATGATGTATTGATGTATTTTTTCAGACAGTGTCGGAGTCTGTCACCAAGGCTGGAGTACAGTGACACAAACACGGCTCACCACGGCCTCCACCTCCCGGGGTCAAGAGATCCTCCCACTTCAGCCTCCTGAGTAGCTAGGACTACAGGCGTCCAACACCACACCTGGCTAATTTTTGTATTTTTTGTAGAGATGGTTGATCTCCAACTCCTGGGCTCAACTCTTCCTCCTCCCTTCTCCTCCCAAAGTCCTGGGATTACAGGCCTGAGCCACTGTGTCTGGCCTTTGCTTTATTTCACACAGTAGAACATCCTCTAGGCTCATTCATGTTGCTAATGATAAGATTTCTTTCTTTTTCAAGGCTGAATAGGATTCTATTGGATATATGTACCTATATAGATAGAGAGATAGATAGATAGATATTTATTATTATTGTTTTGGGGGGGATATGGTTTCGCTCGTGTTCCCCAGGCTGGAGTGCAGTGGCATGATTTCGGCTCACTACAACCTCTGCCTCCCAGGCTGAAGTGATTCTCCTGCCTCAGCTGAGATTAAAGGCATGTCCCATCATGTGCGGCCAATTTTGTGTTTCTAGGAGAGATGGGTTTTCACCATGTTGGCCAGGCTGGTCTCGAACTCCAACAATTCTACTTCAACTATTTATTGGATACAAATATTTATGTGTGAGAAACAAGATTTTCAAGAGTGAAAGATTTAAAAACGACTTAATTGTACATCAGTAAGAGGCTGGCTAACTAAATCAGAGTACGTTCATCCTTACAGAAGAATACTATGCAGCTAGAACAAAACCAAATGGAGGAAACTCTTCCAAATGGTAACTTGGAATGATGTTCAAGACTTATTGTAAAATAAGTTTACAGTAAGGTGTAAGGTACCTTATGGCAAAATTCTCTCAGAAATGGGTGTGTGTGGATTTCAAGTCATCCCAGTCCTAGAACATTGTGCTCTTTAGAGATGCCATACCTGTCTTTCCCTTTGTAATATCAAAGCAGTAATATCTTCTCTGGAGGCTTGTTGGGTGAATTGAATGGAAGAAAGTTAAGGAGGTACCAGAACCATTGCTGTTTCCCCTCCGTAGCCCTGCCACCCACTAAAGAAAGTTGGATGAGATTACTTAATGATTTCCCATTAAGTTGTATTTCCAAATATCATGATTACCATTTGAATGTAGTTGGTATGGAGCTTCGTGAGTGTGTGCTTCGTTTATTATGCATCACGTTCAGCTCCTTGTTATTTGCCTCCTAGTTATCATAGTAAAACTCTACTCCTCTACTCCGAGGAGCCCCTACCATCCGTATCGTCACTTTCCGGCCCAGCACTCTTCATGCTCGTTCGTTTAAAGCATTCTACATGGTGTAAATGAATCTTGGAAGGCAAAAGCTACTGAATTTAGCGAGTTTGTGGAGGCGTTCCCACCGGTCAGCCAGGTGGAGTTCCACACACCCGATGACTGCACAACTCCTATAAGGCAGCAATATGCTGCAAACCCAGACGGCCACTCTTCTCACCTCTCGTCCCTTTGCTGTTCTGGATAATGAGGTCAATAGTCACCTAGGCAACTGCAAAACAAACTGAAATGGAGAAAGGCCTTCCGGCTGGTGACTAGCCGAGGTCCACCTGGCCCCAATAAGCTGCTGAACAAGAAGGGCTGCCAGAAATTTCCCCCTAGGGAATTTGGTGGAGACGAAGACCTGCTCACTGGACAACGGTTCCTCCCAGGATACCCCCAAGCTGAAGAAGCGGGCTCTGAGCCACCCCCTTTCACCCTCCTTTTCCCCACCCTGGCCTGGTGAAGGTGCGCGTCAGGATGCGGACTACTGAGCCCTAAAGAAACAAGTCCTTCCACTTTGACCCCACGGAGGATTGCCTGTGCGGATCTTCAACGAGTCTACCAGTGTCTAGACACGGGAGCAGTTCTGTCTGGCACAGCAGCTCCCTCAAGGAAGACAAGAGTGAGGAGAAAGGAAACTCAAGTCTGACCATTCTGTCCTGGGAGACAAGAGGAGGATCTCATCTCTCATCTTTCCAAGCAAGGCAACGAGACTTTCTCTCATCTTTCCAAGCAAGGCAAGGAGACTTTTTCTCATGAGGAAACAAAAAGAAGTTGGAAGGAACGAAACCAGCCTGGAAGGTGAATTCCTAAGGATTGCCCATTGAAACTGACAAAATGGCCCTTGTTTGACGAGAGGAATGAGCAGAGCATTGATGTGGTCAAAAAGGACTCGAGTGAGACTTTCCCAGCACGTTTCTACCAAAGCTTTGTCTAAGTTTCGCAAAACACTCTCCTAATAAGCAGATGTTTGGCTCTTCAGAAAGTCAACATGCAAAATGCCTTGAGCGTCCCATAACACTGATGCCATGATGTTGCCTTTGGTCTGCCCTCCTTTTCCTTTGACTGGACCACTGCCATCTCTTGGTAGCCATCGCTTTGATGACGCTTTGTCTTCAGGATCATATTGGCAAAGCCATGTTCCAAATTCCGGTTACAATTTGTCAAACAGGTGCCCCAGGATCGTGATCCCTCCTGTTGAAAATTTCCACTGATAGCTCTCGTCGTCACTGCAGCTGATCTGGGCACAATGGTTTTCACAGCCACTGCAGGATTCATCTTCCACATCTTCTCATCTCTTCTTGAAACAAGCCATACCTCCGTAAAGAGTTGATTTCTTTGGGCTAGTGTCCTTAGAAGCTTTTCTTCAAACATCAATGATTTCTTCATTCTTCCACCCAAGCTTCACCGTCAGTTGGATGTTTCCTCTTGCTGCAATTTTAGCGGAATTCAAGTTGCACTGATAGGAGGCCTTTTCAGTGGATGTCTCATCCTTCTTAGTGCCTCCAATGAGATCCAGTTCAGAAAGGTTGTAAGAAGTTAGTACATGTTTATTTTAGTGAAAACGAATTGAAATCCATGCATAGATTTCTCACCATGTACATTTTCTATGAACTTTCGGAAGACCCCCTGTACTGAATATTGCCCAAATCCTGGGAGAGAAGTGGATGCGGTCCACTTCCTGTCTTCAGTTTGCCCACAGTGGAGGAGTGCACAGAGCAGGGAAAGGCAGCCCCAGAGAGAGGCATGCCCTCCAGCATGCAGCAGACTGCTGGCCCAGTCCTGGCTCCATGGGTTGCTGTGTGGGCCCAGCAAGCTGACCAACCTCCCTGAACCTTAATTTAATCCTAGGTAGCCCAATTCCACTCGCTATTATAGGACTGCTGTGCAGGGACAGTCAATTAACTTAAGAAAAGGAACCTAGCTCCAAGGTTGGCAACCGGGAATTCCAGTTGATTCCATGGGCGGACGCCCTGAGGAATTCCCAAGCTGAAGTCTCGTGGAAGATGAGGTTCAGTGTGACTAGACTGAAGCACCAATCCAATGAAGGGGAAGTCCCACCCACTCTGCCCTGTGCCTGTATAAAGGTGAGGCGGGGCGGCCGCGCCACCCATTGAAGCCGCCAGTTGGGAGAGGAGCAGAGCCAGGTCGGTGTTCCCGAAGGCAGCAAGATGTTGCGAGCCACAGCTCCCTGCTGGTTCCCACCTGCATGCCCAGAAGCCAAGAAGGTGGCCGAGGAGGCGGCCCTCGAGGCAAGCCGCCAGTTGGGAGAGGAGCAGAGCCAGGCCGGTGCTCCCGAAGGCAGCAAGATGTTGCGAGCCACAGCTCCCTGCTGGTTCCCACCTGCATACCCAGAAGCTAAGAAGGTGGCCGAGGAGGCGCCCCACGAGGCAAGCCGCCATTTGGGGGTGGAGCAGAGCCAGGTCGGTGTTCCCGAAGGCAGCAAGATGCTGCGAGCCACAGCTCCCTGCTGGTTCCCTCCTGCATACCCAGAAGCCAAGAAGGTGGCCGAGGAGGCGGCCCTCGAGGCTCCAGAATTCCCACTGCCCTCTCATCAGCCTGCCCAGAGCTTCGGGCTCTGCGTGCCCCAGATGCACAACCAGGCCTCAGCACTCGTGGACATCCGGGCGGAGCCCCAGAATAGGGGTCCGGCGGTGCCCCCAGCGTGGCCCAAGATGGCGACGGAGGCGTGGTACTTCCCCGCGCAGAGGGGGTCGGCCTGCTGCTTGCCAGCCGCCCCAAGGCTGACAGAGAGGCCCTGTGGAGTCCGCATCTCAGCCCCCAGGGAGAGGAAGAGGATCGCCCACTTTCCCAGCCCCTGCTTGGTCGCAGGTCGCACCGATGCCAAGAGAACCCGGGTGGCCGGCAGCAGCCAACGCTCCAATGGCTCCAGGGTCGGCACACAGCCACGGAAGACTGGTCGCAACAGACGGGGGAGGGCATGCAAGACCTCCACCACACTCAGCTCTAAGCGAATCGTCCGTCGTCCATCCTTACCGACTTGGAAGAAACCCATTATCCTCCGAAGGTCTCGCTGCCAAGTCCCCACCGTCATCCGCCGAGGCTATCTCCAACTGTTCACCAAAGAGTGTCTCAAGTTCTGCGCCTCCCAGCAGGAGGCCGAGGAGAAGGCGCTGAACGAGGAGAAGGTGGCCTACGACTGCAGCCCCAACAAGAACATGTACCTGAATGTGGTCCTGAACACCCTCAAGAGACTGAAGGGCCTGACCCCCAGCTCCATGCCGGGCCTCAGCAGGGCCGCCCTGTACAGCCGCCTCCAGGAGTTCCTGCTCACCCAGGACCAGCTCAAGGAGAATGGCTACCCCTTCCCGCACCCCGAGCGGCCCGGAGGCGCCGTCCTCTTCACTGGCCAGGGGAAGGGGCCCGGCGACTCCTCCTGCAGGGTCTGCTGCCGTTGTGGCACCGACTACCTGGTGTCCTCCTCGGGCCGCTGTCTACGCGACCAGTTGTGTTATTATCACTGGGGGCGGGTCCGCTCCAGCCAAGTGGCTGGAGGCCGGGTTAGCCAGTACACCTGCTGTGCAGCTGCTCCTGGCTCAGTGGGCTGCCAGGTGGCAAAGCAGCACGTGCGGGACGGCCGCAAGGAGAGCCTCCATGGCTTCGTGAAGACCTTCAAGAAAGAGTTTTCCACAGACGCTTATCCAGGAATCTACGCCTTGGACTGTGAGATGTGCTACACCACGCATGGCCTGGAGCTGACCCGCGTCACCGTGGTGGACGCCGACATGCAAGTGGTGTACGACACCTTCGTCAAGCCCGACAACGAGATCGTGGACTACAACACCAGGTTTTCCGGAGTGACCGAGGCCGACGTCGCCAAGACGAGCGTCACGTTGCCCGAAGTCCAAGCCATCCTGCTGAGCTTTTTCAGCGCCCAAACCATCCTCATCGGGCACAGCCTGGAGAGCGATCTGCTGGCCCTCAAGCTGATCCACAGCACCGTGTTGGACACGGCCGTGCTCTTCCCGCACTACCTGGGTTTCCCCTACAAGCGTTCCCTCAGGAATCTCGCGGCCGACTACCTGGGACAGATCATCCAGGACAGCCAGGACGGCCACAACTCCAGCGAGGACGCAAACGCCTGCCTGCAGCTGGCGATGTGGAAGGTTCGACAGCGCGCCCAGATGCAGCCACGCCACCGGTCCGCCTCTCCTGCCGCCCTGGCCTGTCCTGAGCCCCAGGCCTCTTCCCAAACTGCCATCGATCACGAGAGCTAGCCCTGTCCACCTCGCCGCAAAGCGAAAGAAACTGGAGCAGCCGGCGGCAGGAGAGGGCCAAAAGCCAAGACTAACCCCGACCCCAGACTCCCAGTCCCCCGGAGTCCCTGCCGCGGGCCGTCGTCCCTGTCCCCATCCCTCTGCCCCTCCCAGACCTCTGTCCTTCCACCAATGGGCTCCCCGAGGCCCCAGCCGCCACTCCCAGTCCCCGGAGTCCCTGCCGCCGCCCCTGGCGCCTGTGCCCATCCCTCTGACCCTCCCAGACCTCTGGCCTTCCACCACTAGCCTCCCCCAGCCCACCTGGACTTCCCCGGCTTCTGACAACAAGGCCAGCCCCCAGGCCCACCAGCCTCCTGATCGTCTTCGTTCTTGGGCCTCTTCCCCTTCTGTGGGGCTGTCTGAACCTCCCCTCCCCCACCCGATTTTTCCCCCGCCCCCGGGGCAGGCGCAGAATAAATGTCTGTATGAAGTTAAAAATTAAAAATAAAAAAAAAGCTAAAAACAACTCAAAGTCCTTTGCTTTTGAATGTGCGCTTACCTGGTGTTCTCTAGAGGCACCACTGTGAGGTGGCTCAAGCGCTTAGGCTCTGGAGTTAGACATCTGGGTTCCCATTCCAATTCCACCACTGACTAGCTTTGTCATATTGGACGCATAACCTTTTTGCGCTTCTACTTCTTGATCTTTCAAGTGTCATCAGAAGATAATTAGACACCCACACAATAGCAATGGGAGATTTTAACACCCCACCGTCAACATGAAACAGATCAACGAGACAGAAAGTTGAAAAGGATATCCAGGAACTGAACTTAGCTCTGCACCAAGCAGACCGAATAGACATCTACATTAACTCTCCACCCCAAATCAACAGAATATACATTCTTCTCAGCACCACATCACACTTATTCCAAAACTGACCACATAGTTGGAAGGAAAGCACTCCTCCGCAAATGCAAAAGAACAGAAATTACAACCAACTGTCTCTCAGACCCCAGGGCAGTCAAACTGGACCTCAGGATGAAGAAACTCACTCAAAACCGCTCAACTACACGGAAACGGAGCAATCTGCTCCTGAGTGACTACTGGGTACATAGCGAAATGAAGACAGAATAAAGATGTTCTTTGAAACCAATGAGAACAAAGACACAACATACCAGAATCTCTGGGATACATTGAAAGCAGTGTGTAGAGGGAAACGTAGCATTAAATGCCCACAAGAGAAAGCAGGAAAGATCTAAAATGGACACCCTCACGTCCCAATTCAAAGAACCAGGGAAGCAAGAGCAAACACAATGCCTGAATCAGTCAGTCAACTTCCAACAGGGCTCCAAGAGAGAATGAACCAACATGCCTCTTTAAATCCACGTTTCTATTTGGAATCTTCAATGAGAGATGAGACACTAAGCAGCTAGTTTTGGTGGAATGGCTGATTTTGTCAATGTTTTCGGTGTGTGAGTGTGTGTGTGTGTGTGTATGTATGGATAACTAAATTAAACTGATAATCTGGATGCTTACATTTCCATTCATTTAATTTGTGTATGTGAGCCCACGCACACGTATATACACACACACTAACACTTCCAGAACACTGACTTAGTGAAGAACTGGATTTCCAGTGTGTCAGACAAATTTCAGAAAGCGCTGAAGAAGGGCATTTCTGATGGATTTCACCGTTCCTGGAATTTTATTTTCCTTTATAACTTACAGTTCTTCTCTGGAGATTTAATAGATAAAAGTCTTTTGCAGTGTACGTTATTTCATTTTATTTTTATAATTTATTTGAATTGTCATTTTAAATTGACAAATAAAAATGATATATATTTATGGTGTACAACATGATGTTTCATATATGTATACATTGTGGAATGACACAAAAATCAAGCTAATTAACACATTCGTTTCCTCACATACTGATTTTATGGTGATGAGAACATGTTTCAAATCTACTCTGATAGCACATTTCAAGTATACAGTACATAGTTACCCACTGTGGTTGCCGTGCTGTTCAACATATCTCTAGAACTATTCGTATCTGGAATTTTGTATCATTAGACTAACATCTCCCAATCCCTCCCCGGCCCCTGCCTCGGGTAAGCAGCGTTCTGCTCTCTACGACTCTGAGTTCCACTTTTTTACATTGCACATAGAAGTGAGATCGTGCAGTATTTGTATTTCTGTGTTTGCTTTTTAAAACTTTATGATGTATTGATGTATTTTTTCAGACAGTGTCGGAGTCTGTCACCAAGGCTGGAGTACAGTGACACAAACACGGCTCACCACGGCCTCCACCTCCCGGGGTCAAGAGATCCTCCCACTTCAGCCTCCTGAGTAGCTAGGACTACAGGCGTCCAACACCACACCTGGCTAATTTTT
Source organism: Pongo pygmaeus (assembly GCF_028885625.2). Taxonomy (NCBI): domain Eukaryota; kingdom Metazoa; phylum Chordata; class Mammalia; order Primates; family Hominidae; genus Pongo; species Pongo pygmaeus. Next base: position 56,600,039 of record NC_072380.2, read on the forward strand.
GTATTTTTTGTAGAGATGGTTGATCTCCAACTCCTGGGCTCAACTCTTCCTCCTCCCTTCTCCTCCCAAAGTCCTGGGATTACAGGCCTGAGCCACTGTGTCTGGCCTTTGCTTTATTTCACACAGTAGAACATCCTCTAGGCTCATTCATGTTGCTAATGATAAGATTTCTTTCTTTTTCAAGGCTGAATAGGATTCTATTGGATATATGTACCTATATAGATAGAGAGATAGATAGATAGATATTTATTATTATTGTTTTGGGGGGGATATGGTTTCGCTCGTGTTCCCCAGGCTGGAGTGCAGTGGCATGATTTCGGCTCACTACAACCTCTGCCTCCCAGGCTGAAGTGATTCTCCTGCCTCAGCTGAGATTAAAGGCATGTCCCATCATGTGCGGCCAATTTTGTGTTTCTAGGAGAGATGGGTTTTCACCATGTTGGCCAGGCTGGTCTCGAACTCCAACAATTCTACTTCAACTATTTATTGGATACAAATATTTATGTGTGAGAAACAAGATTTTCAAGAGTGAAAGATTTAAAAACGACTTAATTGTACATCAGTAAGAGGCTGGCTAACTAAATCAGAGTACGTTCATCCTTACAGAAGAATACTATGCAGCTAGAACAAAACCAAATGGAGGAAACTCTTCCAAATGGTAACTTGGAATGATGTTCAAGACTTATTGTAAAATAAGTTTACAGTAAGGTGTAAGGTACCTTATGGCAAAATTCTCTCAGAAATGTGTGTGTGTGGATTTCAAGTCATCCCAGTCCTAGAACATTGTGCTCTTTAGAGATGCCATACCTGTCTTTCCCTTTGTAATATCAAAGCAGTAATATCTTCTCTGGAGGCTTGTTGGGTGAATTGAATGGAAGAAAGTTAAGGAGGTACCAGAACCATTGCTGTTTCCCCTCCGTAGCCCTGCCACCCACTAAAGAAAGTTGGATGAGATTACTTAATGATTTCCCATTAAGTTGTATTTCCAAATATCATGATTACCATTTGAATGTAGTTGGTATGGAGCTTCGTGAGTGTGTGCTTCGTTTATTATGCATCACGTTCAGCTCCTTGTTATTTGCCTCCTAGTTATCATAGTAAAACTCTACTCCTCTACTCCGAGGAGCCCCTACCATCCGTATCGTCACTTTCCGGCCCAGCACTCTTCATGCTCGTTCGTTTAAAGCATTCTACATTGGGCAAATGAATCTTGGAAGGCAAAAGCTACTGAATTTAGCGAGTTTGTGGAGGCGTTCCCACCGATCAGCCAGGTGGAGTTCCACACACCCGATGACTGCACAACTCCTATAAGGCAGCAATATGCTGCAAACCCAGACGGCCACTCTTCTCACCCCTCGTCCCTTTGCTGTTCTGGATAATGAGGTCAATAGTCACCTAGGCAACTTGCAAAACTAACTGAAATGGAGAAAGGCCTTCCGGCTGGTGACTAGCCGAGGTCCACCTGGCCCCAATAAGCTGCTGAACAAGAAGGGCTGCCAGAAATTTCCCCCTAGGGAATTTGGTGGAGACGAAGACCTGCTCACTGGACAACGGTTCCTCCCAGGATACCCCCAAGCTGAAGAAGCGGGCTCTGAGCCACCCCCTTTCACCCTCCTTTTCCCCACCCTGGCCTGCTGAAGGTGCGCGTCAGGATGCGGACTACTGAGCCCTAAAGAAATAAGTCCTTCCACTTTGACCCCACGGAGGATTGCCTGCGCGGATCTTCAACGAGTCTACCAGTGTCTAGACACGGGAGCAGTTCTGTCTGGCACAGCAGCTCCCTCAAGGAAGACAAGAGTGAGGAGAAAGGAAACTCAAGTCTGACCATTCTGTCCTGGGAGACAAGAGGAGGATCTCATCTCTCATCTTTCCAAGCAAGGCAACGAGACTTTCTCTCATCTTTCCAAGCAAGGCAAGGAGACTTTTTCTCATGAGGAAACAAAAAGAAGTTGGAAGGAACGAAACCAGCCTGGAAGGTGAATTCCTAAGGATTGCCCATTGAAACTGACAAAATGGCCCTTGTTTGACGAGAGGAATGAGCAGAGCATTGATGTGGTCAAAAAGGACTCGAGTGAGACTTTCCCAGCATGTTTCTACCAAAGCTTTGTCTAAGTTTCGCAAAACACTCTCCTAATAAGCAGATGTTTGGCTCTTCAGAAAGTCAACATGCAAAATGCCTTGAGCGTCCCATAACACTGATGCCATGATGTTGCCTTTGGTCTGCCCTCCTTTTCCTTTGACTGGACCACTGCCATCTCTTGGTAGCCATCGCTTTGATGACGCTTTGTCTTCAGGATCATATTGGCAAAGCCATGTTCCAAATTCCGGTTACAATTTGTCAAACAGGTGCCCCAGGATCGTGATCCCTCCTGTTGAAAATTTCCACTGATAGCTCTCGTCGTCACTGCAGCTGATCTGGGCACAATGGTTTTCACAGCCACTGCAGGATTCATCTTCCACATCTTCTCATCTCTTCTTGAAACAAGCCATACCTCCGTAAAGAGTTGATTTCTTTGGGCTAGTGTCCTTAGAAGCTTTTCTTCAAACATCAATGATTTCTTCATTCTTCCACCCAAGCTTCACCGTCAATTGGATGTTTGCTCTTGCTGCAATTTTAGCGGAATTCAAGTTGCACTAATAGGAGGCCTTTTCAGTGGATGTCTCATCCTTCTTAGTGCCTCCAATGAGATCCAGTTCAGAAAGGTTGTAAGAAGTTAGTACATGTTTATTTTAGTGAAAACGAATTGAAATCCATGCATAGATTTCTCACCATGTACATTTTCTATGAACTTTCGGAAGACCCCCTGTACTGAATATTGCCCAAATCCTGGGAGAGAAGTGGATGCGGTCCACTTCCTGTCTTCAGTTTGCCCACAGTGGAGGAGTGCACAGAGCAGGGAAAGGCAGCCCCAGAGAGAGGCATGCCCTCCAGCATGCGGCAGACTGCTGGCCCAGTCCTGGCTCCATGGGTTGCTGTGTGGGCCCAGCAAGCTGACCAACCTCCCTGAACCTTAATTTAATCCTAGGTAGCCCAATTCCACTCGCTATTATAGGACTGCTGTGCAGGGACAGTCAATTAACTTAAGAAAAGGAACCTAGCTCCAAGGTTGGCAACCGGGAATTCCAGTTGATTCCATGGGCGGACCCCCTGAGGAATCCCCAAGCTGAAGTCTCGTGGAAGATGAGGTTCAGTGTGACTAGACTGAAGCACCAATCCAATGAAGGGGAAGTCCCACCCACTCTGCCCTGTGCCTGTATAAAGGTGAGGCGGGGCGGCCGCGCCACTCATTGAAGCCGCCAGTTGGGAGAGGAGCAGAGCCAGGCCGGTGCTCCCGAAGGCAGCAAGATGTTGCGAGCCACAGCTCCCTGCTGGTTCCCACCTGCATACCCAGAAGCTAAGAAGGTGGCCGAGGAGGCGCCCCACGAGGCAAGCCGCCATTTGGGAGTGGAGCAGAGCCAGGTGGGTGTTCCCGAAGGCAGCAAGATGCTGCGAGCCACAGCTCCCTGCTGGTTCCCTCCTGCATACCCAGAAGCCAAGAAGGTGGCCGAGGAGGCGGCCCTCGAGGCTCCAGAATTCCCACTGCCCTCTCATCAGCCTGCCCAGAGCTTCGGGCTCTGCGTGCCCCAGATGCACAACCAGGCCTCAGCACTCGTGGACATCCGGGTGGAGCCCCAGAATAGGGGTCCGGCGGTGCCCCCAGCGTGGCCCAAGATGGCGACGGAGGCGTGGTACTTCCCCGCGCAGAGGGGGTCGGCCTGCTGCTTGCCAGCCGCCCCAAGGCTGACAGAGAGGCCCTGTGGAGTCCGCATCTCAGCCCCCAGGGAGAGGAAGAGGATCGCCCACTTTCCCAGCCCCTGCTTGGTCGCAGGTCGCACCGATGCCAAGAGAACCCGGGTGGCCGGCAGCAGCCAACGCTCCAATGGCTCCAGGGTCGGCACACAGCCACGGAAGACTGGTCGCAACAGACGGGGGAGGGCATGCAAGACCTCCACCACACTCAGCTCTAAGCGAATCGTCCGTCGTCCATCCTTACCGACTTGGAAGAAACCCATTATCCTCCGAAGGTCTCGCTGCCAAGTCCCCACCGTCATCCGCCGAGGCTATCTCCAACTGTTCACCAAAGAGTGTCTCAAGTTCTGCGCCTCCCAGCAGGAGGCCGAGGAGAAGGCGCTGAACGAGGAGAAGGTGGCCTACGACTGCAGCCCCAACAAGAACATGTACCTGAATGTGGTCCTGAACACCCTCAAGAGACTGAAGGGCCTGACCCCCAACTCCATGCCGGGCCTCAGCAGGGCCGCCCTGTACAGCCGCCTCCAGGAGTTCCTGCTCACCCAGGACCAGCTCAAGGAGAACGGCTACCCCTTCCCGCACCCCGAGCGGCCCGGAGGCGCCGTCCTCTTCACTGGCCAGGGGAAGGGGCCCGGCGACTCCTCCTGCAGGGTCTGCTGCCGTTGTGGCACCGACTACCTGGTGTCCTCCTCGGGCCGCTGTCTACGCGACCAGTTGTGTTATTATCACTGGGGGCGGGTCCGCTCCAGCCAAGTGGCTGGAGGCCGGGTTAGCCAGTACACCTGCTGTGCAGCTGCTCCTGGCTCAGTGGGCTGCCAGGTGGCGAAGCAGCACGTGCGGGACGGCCGCAAGGAGAGCCTCCATGGCTTCGTGAAGACCTTCAAGAAAGAGTTTTCCACAGACGCTTATCCAGGAATCTATGCCTTGGACTGTGAGATGTGCTACACCACGCATGGCCTGGAGCTGACCCGCGTCACCGTGGTGGACGCCGACATGCAAGTGGTGTACGACACCTTCGTCAAGCCCGACAACGAGATCGTGGACTACAACACCAGGTTTTCCGGAGTGACCGAGGCCGACGTCGCCAAGACGAGCGTCACGTTGCCCGAAGTCCAAGCCATCCTGCTGAGCTTTTTCAGCGCCCAAACCATCCTCATCGGGCACAGCCTGGAGAGCGATCTGCTGGCCCTCAAGCTGATCCACAGCACCGTGGTGGACACGGCCGTGCTCTTCCCGCACTACCTGGGTTTCCCCTACAAGCGTTCCCTCAGGAATCTCGCGGCCGACTACCTGGGACAGATCATCCAGGACAGCCAGGACGGCCACAACTCCAGCGAGGACGCAAACGCCTGCCTGCAGCTGGCGATGTGGAAGGTTCGACAGCGCGCCCAGATCCAGCCACGCCACCGGTCCGCCTCTCCCGCCGCCCTGGCCTGTCCTGAGCCCCAGGCCTCTTCCCAAACTGCCATCGATCCCGAGAGCTAGCCCTGTCCACCTCGCCGCAAAGCGAAAGAAACTGGAGCAGCCGGCGGCAGGAGAGGGCCAAAAGCCAAGACTAACCCCGACCCCGGACTCCCAGTCCCCCGGAGTCCCTGCCGCGGGCCGTCGTCCCTGTCCCCATCCCTCTGCCCCTCCCAGACCTCTGTCCTTCCACCAATGGGCTCCCCGAGGCCCCAGCCGCCACTCCCAGTCCCCGGAGACCCTGCCGCCGCCCCTGGCGCCTGTGCCCATCCCTCTGCCCCTCCCAGACCTCTGGCCTTCCACCACTAGCCTCCCCCAGCCCACCTGGACTTCCCCGGCCTCTGACAACAAGGCCAGCCCCCAGGCCCACCAGCCTCCTGATCGTCTTCGTTCTTGGGCCTCTTCCCCTTCTGTGGGGCTGTCTGAACCTCCCCTCCCCCACCCGATTTTTCCCCCGCCCCCGGGGCAGGCGCAGAATAAATGTCTGTATGAAGTTAAAAATTAAAAAAAAAAAAAGCTAAAAACAACTCAAAGTCCTTTGCTTTTGAATGTGCGCTTACCTGGTTTTCTCTAGAGGCACCACTGTGAGGTGGCTCAAGCCCTTAGGCTCTGGAGTTAGACATCTGGGTTCCCATTCCAATTCCACCACTGACTAGCTTTGTCATATTGGACGCATAACTTTTTTGCGCTTCTACTTCTTGATCTTTCAAGTGTCATCAGAAGATAATTAGACACCCACACAATAGCAATGGGAGATTTTAACACCCCACCGTCAACATGAAACAGATCAACGAGACAGAAAGTTGAAAAGGATATCCAGGAACTGAACTTAGCTCTGCACCAAGCAGACCGAATAGACATCTACATTAACTCTCCACCCCAAATCAACAGAATATACATTCTTCTCAGCACCACATCACACTTATTCCAAAACTGACCACATAGTTGGAAGGAAAGCACTCCTCCGCAAATGCAAAAGAACAGAAATTACAACCAACTGTCTCTCAGACCCCAGGGCAGTCAAACTGGACCTCAGGATGAAGAAACTCACTCAAAACCGCTCAACTACACGGAAACGGAGCAATCTGCTCCTGAGTGACTACTGGGTACATAGCGAAATGAAGACAGAATAAAGATGTTCTTTGAAACCAATGAGAACAAAGACACAACATACCAGAATCTCTGGGATACATTGAAAGCAGTGTGTAGAGGGAAACGTAGCATTAAATGCCCACAAGAGAAAGCAGGAAAGATCTAAAATGGACACCCTCACGTCCCAATTCAAAGAACCAGGGAAGCAAGAGCAAACACAATGCCTGAATCAGTCAGTCAACTTCCAACAGGGCTCCAAGAGAGAATGAACCACCATGCCTCTTTAAATCCACGTTTCTATTTGGAATCTTCAATGAGAGATGAGACACTAAGCACCTAGTTTTGGTGGAATGGCTGATTTTGTCAATGTTTTCGGTGTGTGAGTGTGTGTGTGTGTGTGTGTATGTATGGATAACTAAATTAAACTGATAATCTGGATGCTTACATTTCCATTCATTTAATTTGTGTATGTGAGCCCACGCACACGTATATACACACACACTAACACTTCCAGAACACTGACTTAGTGAAGAACTGGATTTCCAGTGTGTCAGACAAATTTCAGAAAGCGCTGAAGAAGGGCATTTCTGATGGATTTCACCGTTCCTGGAATTTTATTTTCCTTTATAACTTAGAGTTCTTCTCTGGAGATTTAATAGATAAAAGTCTTTTGCAGTGTACGTTATTTCATTTTATTTTTATAATTTATTTGAATTGTCATTTTAAATTGACAAATAAAAATGATATATATTTATGGTGTACAACATGATGTTTCATATATGTATACATTGTGGAATGACACAAAAATCAAGCTAATTAACACATTCGTTTCCTCACATACTGATTTTATGGTGATGAGAACATGTTTCAAATCTACTCTGATAGCACATTTCAAGTATACAGTACATAGTTACCCACTGTGGTTGCCGTGCTGTTCAACATATCTCTAGAACTATTCGTATCTGAAATTTTGTATCATTAGACTAACATCTCCCAATCCCTCCCCGGCCCCTGCCTCGGGTAAGCAGCGTTCTGCTCTCTACGACTCTGAGTTCCACTTTTTTACATTGCACATAGAAGTGAGATCGTGCAGTATTTGTATTTCTGTGTTTGCTTTTTAAAACTTTATGATGTATTGATGTATTTTTTCAGACAGTGTCGGAGTCTGTCACCAAGGCTGGAGTACAGTGACACAAACACGGCTCACCACGGCCTCCACCTCCCGGGGTCAAGAGATCCTCCCACTTCAGCCTCCTGAGTAGCTAGGACTACAGGCGTCCAACACCACACCTGGCTAATTTTTGTATTTTTTGTAGAGATGGTTGATCTCCAACTCCTGGGCTCAACTCTTCCTCCTCCCTTCTCCTCCCAAAGTCCTGGGATTACAGGCCTGAGCCACTGTGTCTGGCCTTTGCTTTATTTCACACAGTAGAACATCCTCTAGGCTCATTCATGTTGCTAATGATAAGATTTCTTTCTTTTTCAAGGCTGAATAGGATTCTATTGGATATATGTACCTATATAGATAGATAGATAGATAGATAGATATACATTTATTATTATTGTTTTGGGGGGGATATGGTTTCGCTCGTGTTCCCCAGGCTGGAGTGCAGTGGCATGATTTCGGCTCACTACAACCTCTGCCTCCCAGGCTGAAGTGATTCTCCTGCCTCAGCTGAGATTAAAGGCATGTCCCATCATGTGCGGCCAATTTTGTGTTTCTAGGAGAGATGGGTTTTCACCATGTTGGCCAGGCTGGTCTCGAACTCCAACAATTCTACTTCAACTATTTATTGGATACAAATATTTATGTGTGAGAAACAAGATTTTCAAGAGTGAAAGATTTAAAAACGACTTAATTGTACATCAGTAAGAGGCTGGCTAACTAAATCAGAGTACGTTCATCCTTACAGAAGAATACTATGCAGCTAGAACAAAACCAAATGGAGGAAACTCTTCCAAATGGTAACTTGGAATGATGTTCAAGACTTATTGTAAAATAAGTTTACAGTAAGGTGTAAGGTACCTTATGGCAAAATTCTCTCAGAAATGTGTGTGTGTGGATTTCAAGTCATCCCAGTCCTAGAACATTGTGCTCTTTAGAGATGCCATACCTGTCTTTCCCTTTGTAATATCAAAGCAGTAATATCTTCTCTGGAGGCTTGTTGGGTGAATTGAATGGAAGAAAGTTAAGGAGGTACCAGAACCATTGCTGTTTCCCCTCCGTAGCCCTGCCACCCACTAAAGAAAGTTGGATGAGATTACTTAATGATTTCCCATTAAGTTGTATTTCCAAATATCATGATTACCATTTGAATGTAGTTGGTATGGAGCTTCGTGAGTGTGTGCTTCGTTTATTATGCATCACGTTCAGCTCCTTGTTATTTGCCTCCTAGTTATCATAGTAAAACTCTACTCCTCTACTCCGAGGAGCCCCTACCATCCGTATCGTCACTTTCCGGCCCAGCACTCTTCATGCTCGTTCGTTTAAAGCATTCTACATTGTGTAAATGAATCTTGGAAGGCAAAAGCTACTGAATTTAGCGAGTTTGTGGAGGCGTTCCCACCGGTCAGCCAGGTGGAGTTCCACACACCCGATGACTGCACAACTCCTATAAGGCAGCAATATGCTGCAAACCCAGACGGCCACTCTTCTCACCTCTCGTCCCTTTGCTGTTCTGGATAATGAGGTCAATAGTCACCTAGGCAACTGCAAAACAAACTGAAATGGAGAAAGGCCTTCCGGCTGGTGACTAGCCGAGGTCCACCTGGCCCCAATAAGCTGCTGAACAAGAAGGGCTGCCAGAAATTTCCCCCTAGGGAATTTGGTGGAGACGAAGACCTGCTCACTGGACAACGGTTCCTCCCAGGATACCCCCAAGCTGAAGAAGCGGGCTCTGAGCCACCCCCTTTCACCCTCCTTTTCCCCACCCTGGCCTGCTGAAGGTGCGCGTCAGGATGCGGACTACTGAGCCCTAAAGAAACAAGTCCTTCCACTTTGACCCCACGGAGGATTGCCTGTGCGGATCTTCAACGAGTCTACCAGTGTCTAGACACGGGAGCAGTTCTGTCTGGCACAGCAGCTCCCTCAAGGAAGACAAGAGTGAGGAGAAAGGAAACTCAAGTCTGACCATTCTGTCCTGGGAGACAAGAGGAGGATCTCATCTCTCATCTTTCCAAGCAAGGCAACGAGACTTTCTCTCATCTTTCCAAGCAAGGCAAGGAGACTTTTTCTCATGAGGAAACAAAAAGAAGTTGGAAGGAACGAAACCAGCCTGGAAGGTGAATTCCTAAGGATTGCCCATTGAAACTGACAAAATGGCCCTTGTTTGACGAGAGGAATGAGCAGAGCATTGATGTGGTCAAAAAGGACTCGAGTGAGACTTTCCCAGCACGTTTCTACCAAAGCTTTGTCTAAGTTTCGCAAAACACTCTCCTAATAAGCAGATGTTTGGCTCTTCAGAAAGTCAACATGCAAAATGCCTTGAGCGTCCCATAACACTGATGCCATGATGTTGCCTTTGGTCTGCCCTCCTTTTCCTTTGACTGGACCACTGCCATCTCTTGGTAGCCATCGCTTTGATGACGCTTTGTCTTCAGGATCATATTGGCAAAGCCATGTTCCAAATTCCGGTTACAATTTGTCAAACAGGTGCCCCAGGATCGTGATCCCTCCTGTTGAAAATTTCCACTGATAGCTCTCGTCGTCACTGCAGCTGATCTGGGCACAATGGTTTTCACAGCCACTGCAGGATTCATCTTCCACATCTTCTCATCTCTTCTTGAAACAAGCCATACCTCCGTAAAGAGTTGATTTCTTTGGGCTAGTGTCCTTAGAAGCTTTTCTTCAAACATCAATGATTTCTTCATTCTTCCACCCAAGCTTCACCGTCAGTTGGATGTTTCCTCTTGCTGCAATTTTAGCGGAATTCAAGTTGCACTGATAGGAGGCCTTTTCAGTGGATGTCTCATCCTTCTTAGTGCCTCCAATGAGATCCAGTTCAGAAAGGTTGTAAGAAGTTAGTACATGTTTATTTTAGTGAAAACGAATTGAAATCCATGCATAGATTTCTCACCATGTACATTTTCTATGAACTTTCGGAAGACCCCCTGTACTGAATATTGCCCAAATCCTGGGAGAGAAGTGGATGCGGTCCACTTCCTGTCTTCAGTTTGCCCACAGTGGAGGAGTGCACAGAGCAGGGAAAGGCAGCCCCAGAGAGAGGCATGCCCTCCAGCATGCAGCAGACTGCTGGCCCAGTCCTGGCTCCATGGGTTGCTGTGTGGGCCCAGCAAGCTGACCAACCTCCCTGAACCTTAATTTAATCCTAGGTAGCCCAATTCCACTCGCTATTATAGGACTGCTGTGCAGGGACAGTCAATTAACTTAAGAAAAGGAACCTAGCTCCAAGGTTGGCAACCGGGAATTCCAGTTGATTCCATGGGCGGACGCCCTGAGGAATTCCCAAGCTGAAGTCTCGTGGAAGATGAGGTTCAGTGTGACTAGACTGAAGCACCAATCCAATGAAGGGGAAGTCCCACCCACTCTGCCCTGTGCCTGTATAAAGGTGAGGCGGGGCGGCCGCGCCACCCATTGAAGCCGCCAGTTGGGAGAGGAGCAGAGCCAGGTCGGTGTTCCCGAAGGCAGCAAGATGTTGCGAGCCACAGCTCCCTGCTGGTTCCCACCTGCATGCCCAGAAGCCAAGAAGGTGGCCGAGGAGGCGGCCCTCGAGGCAAGCCGCCAGTTGGGAGAGGAGCAGAGCCAGGCCAGTGCTCCCGAAGGCAGCAAGATGTTGCGAGCCACAGCTCCCTGCTGGTTCCCACCTGCATACCCAGAAGCTAAGAAGGTGGCCGAGGAGGCGCCCCACGAGGCAAGCCGCCATTTGGGGGTGGAGCAGAGCCAGGTCGGTGTTCCCGAAGGCAGCAAGATGCTGCGAGCCACAGCTCCCTGCTGGTTCCCTCCTGCATACCCAGAAGCCAAGAAGGTGGCCGAGGAGGCGGCCCTCGAGGCTCCAGAATTCCCACTGCCCTCTCATCAGCCTGCCCAGAGCTTCGGGCTCTGCGTGCCCCAGATGCACAACCAGGCCTCAGCACTCGTGGACATCCGGGCGGAGCCCCAGAATAGGGGTCCGGCGGTGCCCCCAGCGTGGCCCAAGATGGCGACGGAGGCGTGGTACTTCCCCGCGCAGAGGGGGTCGGCCTGCTGCTTGCCAGCCGCCCCAAGGCTGACAGAGAGGCCCTGTGGAGTCCGCATCTCAGCCCCCAGGGAGAGGAAGAGGATCGCCCACTTTCCCAGCCCCTGCTTGGTCGCAGGTCGCACCGATGCCAAGAGAACCCGGGTGGCCGGCAGCAGCCAACGCTCCAATGGCTCCAGGGTCGGCACACAGCCACGGAAGACTGGTCGCAACAGACGGGGGAGGGCATGCAAGACCTCCACCACACTCAGCTCTAAGCGAATCGTCCGTCGTCCGTCCTTACCGACTTGGAAGAAACCCATTATCCTCCGAAGGTCTCGCTGCCAAGTCCCCACCGTCATCCGCCGAGGCTATCTCCAACTGTTCACCAAAGAGTGTCTCAAGTTCTGCGCCTCCCAGCAGGAGGCCGAGGAGAAGGCGCTGAACGAGGAGAAGGTGGCCTACGACTGCAGCCCCAACAAGAACATGTACCTGAATGTGGTCCTGAACACCCTCAAGAGACTGAAGGGCCTGACCCCCAGCTCCATGCCGGGCCTCAGCAGGGCCGCCCTGTACAGCCGCCTCCAGGAGTTCCTGCTCACCCAGGACCAGCTCAAGGAGAACGGCTACCCCTTCCCGCACCCCGAGCGGCCCGGAGGCGCCGTCCTCTTCACTGGCCAGGGGAAGGGGCCCGGCGACTCCTCCTGCAGGGTCTGCTGCCGTTGTGGCACCGACTACCTGGTGTCCTCCTCGGGCCGCTGTCTACGCGACCAGTTGTGTTATTATCACTGGGGGCGGGTCCGCTCCAGCCAAGTGGCTGGAGGCCGGGTTAGCCAGTACACCTGCTGTGCAGCTGCTCCTGGCTCAGTGGGCTGCCAGGTGGCAAAGCAGCACGTGCGGGACGGCCGCAAGGAGAGCCTCCATGGCTTCGTGAAGACCTTCAAGAAAGAGTTTTCCACAGACGCTTATCCAGGAATCTACGCCTTGGACTGTGAGATGTGCTACACCACGCATGGCCTGGAGCTGACCCGCGTCACCGTGGTGGACGCCGACATGCAAGTGGTGTACGACACCTTCGTCAAGCCCGACAACGAGATCGTGGACTACAACACCAGGTTTTCCGGAGTGACCGAGGCCGACGTCGCCAAGACGAGCGTCACGTTGCCCGAAGTCCAAGCCATCCTGCTGAGCTTTTTCAGCGCCCAAACCATCCTCATCGGGCACAGCCTGGAGAGCGATCTGCTGGCCCTCAAGCTGATCCACAGCACCGTGGTGGACACGGCCGTGCTCTTCCCGCACTACCTGGGTTTCCCCTACAAGCGTTCCCTCAGGAATCTCGCGGCCGACTACCTGGGACAGATCATCCAGGACAGCCAGGACGGCCACAACTCCAGCGAGGACGCAAACGCCTGCCTGCAGCTGGCGATGTGGAAGGTTCGACAGCGCGCCCAGATGCAGCCACGCCACCGGTCCGCCTCTCCTGCCGCCCTGGCCTGTCCTGAGCCCCAGGCCTCTTCCCAAACTGCCATCGATCCCGAGAGCTAGCCCTGTCCACCTCGCCGCAAAGCGAAAGAAACTGGAGCAGCCGGCGGCAGGAGAGGGCCAAAAGCCAAGACTAACCCCGACCCCAGACTCCCAGTCCCCCGGAGTCCCTGCCGCGGGCCGTCGTCCCTGTCCCCATCCCTCTGCCCCTCCCAGACCTCTGTCCTTCCACCAATGGGCTCCCCGAGGCCCCAGCCGCCACTCCCAGTCCCCGGAGTCCCTGCCGCCGCCCCTGGCGCCTGTGCCCATCCCTCTGACCCTCCCAGACCTCTGGCCTTCCACCACTAGCCTCCCCCAGCCCACCTGGACTTCCCCGGCTTCTGACAACAAGGCCAGCCCCCAGGCCCACCAGCCTCCTGATCGTCTTCGTTCTTGGGCCTCTTCCCCTTCTGTGGGGCTGTCTGAACCTCCCCTCCCCCACCCGATTTTTCCCCCGCCCCCGGGGCAGGCGCAGAATAAATGTCTGTATGAAGTTAAAAATTAAAAATAAAAAAAAAGCTAAAAACAACTCAAAGTCCTTTGCTTTTGAATGTGCGCTTACCTGGTGTTCTCTAGAGGCACCACTGTGAGGTGGCTCAAGCCCTTAGGCTCTGGAGTTAGACATCTGGGTTCCCATTCCAATTCCACCACTGACTAGCTTTGTCATATTGGACGCATAACCTTTTTGCGCTTCTACTTCTTGATCTTTCAAGTGTCATCAGAAGATAATTAGACACCCACACAATAGCAATGGGAGATTTTAACACCCCACCGTCAACATGAAACAGATCAACGAGACAGAAAGTTGAAAAGGATATCCAGGAACTGAACTTAGCTCTGCACCAAGCAGACCGAATAGACATCTACATTAACTCTCCACCCCAAATCAACAGAATATACATTCTTCTCAGCACCACATCACACTTATTCCAAAACTGACCACATAGTTGGAAGGAAAGCACTCCTCCGCAAATGCAAAAGAACAGAAATTACAACCAACTGTCTCTCAGACCCCAGGGCAGTCAAACTGGACCTCAGGATGAAGAAACTCACTCAAAACCGCTCAACTACACGGAAACGGAGCAATCTGCTCCTGAGTGACTACTGGGTACATAGCGAAATGAAGACAGAATAAAGATGTTCTTTGAAACCAATGAGAACAAAGACACAACATACCAGAATCTCTGGGATACATTGAAAGCAGTGTGTAGAGGGAAACGTAGCATTAAATGCCCACAAGAGAAAGCAGGAAAGATCTAAAATGGACACCCTCACGTCCCAATTCAAAGAACCAGGGAAGCAAGAGCAAACACAATGCCTGAATCAGTCAGTCAACTTCCAACAGGGCTCCAAGAGAGAATGAACCACCATGCCTCTTTAAATCCACGTTTCTATTTGGAATCTTCAATGAGAGATGAGACACTAAGCAGCTAGTTTTGGTGGAATGGCTGATTTTGTCAATGTTTTCGGTGTGTGAGTGTGTGTGTGTGTGTGTATGTATGGATAACTAAATTAAACTGATAATCTGGATGCTTACATTTCCATTCATTTAATTTGTGTATGTGAGCCCACGCACACGTATATACACACACACTAACACTTCCAGAACACTGACTTAGTGAAGAACTGGATTTCCAGTGTGTCAGACAAATTTCAGAAAGCGCTGAAGAAGGGCATTTCTGATGGATTTCACCGTTCCTGGAATTTTATTTTCCTTTATAACTTAGAGTTCTTCTCTGGAGATTTAATAGATAAAAGTCTTTTGCAGTGTACGTTATTTCATTTTATTTTTATAATTTATTTGAATTGTCATTTTAAATTGACAAATAAAAATGATATATATTTATGGTGTACAACATGATGTTTCATATATGTATACATTGTGGAATGACACAAAAATCAAGCTAATTAACACATTCGTTTCCTCACATACTGATTTTATGGTGATGAGAACATGTTTCAAATCTACTCTGATAGCACATTTCAAGTATACAGTACATAGTTACCCACTGTGGTTGCCGTGCTGTTCAACATATCTCTAGAACTATTCGTATCTGGAATTTTGTATCATTAGACTAACATCTCCCAATCCCTCCCCGGCCCCTGCCTCGGGTAAGCAGCGTTCTGCTCTCTACGACTCTGAGTTCCACTTTTTTACATTGCACATAGAAGTGAGATCGTGCAGTATTTGTATTTCTGTGTTTGCTTTTTAAAACTTTATGATGTATTGATGTATTTTTTCAGACAGTGTCGGAGTCTGTCACCAAGGCTGGAGTACAGTGACACAAACACGGCTCACCACGGCCTCCACCTCCCGGGGTCAAGAGATCCTCCCACTTCAGCCTCCTGAGTAGCTAGGACTACAGGCGTCCAACACCACACCTGGCTAATTTTTGTATTTTTTGTAGAGATGGTTGATCTCCAACTCCTGGGCTCAACTCTTCCTCCTCCCTTCTCCTCCCAAAGTCCTGGGATTACAGGCCTGAGCCACTGTGTCTGGCCTTTGCTTTATTTCACACAGTAGAACATCCTCTAGGCTCATTCATGTTGCTAATGATAAGATTTCTTTCTTTTTCAAGGCTGAATAGGATTCTATTGGATATATGTACCTATATAGATAGATAGATAGATAGATAGATATACATTTATTATTATTGTTTTGGGGGGGATATGGTTTCGCTCGTGTTCCCCAGGCTGGAGTGCAGTGGCATGATTTCGGCTCACTACAACCTCTGCCTCCCAGGCTGAAGTGATTCTCCTGCCTCAGCTGAGATTAAAGGCATGTCCCATCATGTGCGGCCAATTTTGTGTTTCTAGGAGAGATGGGTTTTCACCATGTTGGCCAGGCTGGTCTCGAACTCCAACAATTCTACTTCAACTATTTATTGGATACAAATATTTATGTGTGAGAAACAAGATTTTCAAGAGTGAAAGATTTAAAAACGACTTAATTGTACATCAGTAAGAGGCTGGCTAACTAAATCAGAGTACGTTCATCCTTACAGAAGAATACTATGCAGCTAGAACAAAACCAAATGGAGGAAACTCTTCCAAATGGTAACTTGGAATGATGTTCAAGACTTATTGTAAAATAAGTTTACAGTAAGGTGTAAGGTACCTTATGGCAAAATTCTCTCAGAAATGTGTGTGTGTGGATTTCAAGTCATCCCAGTCCTAGAACATTGTGCTCTTTAGAGATGCCATACCTGTCTTTCCCTTTGTAATATCAAAGCAGTAATATCTTCTCTGGAGGCTTGTTGGGTGAATTGAATGGAAGAAAGTTAAGGAGGTACCAGAACCATTGCTGTTTCCCCTCCGTAGCCCTGCCACCCACTAAAGAAAGTTGGATGAGATTACTTAATGATTTCCCATTAAGTTGTATTTCCAAATATCATGATTACCATTTGAATGTAGTTGGTATGGAGCTTCGTGAGTGTGTGCTTCGTTTATTATGCATCACGTTCAGCTCCTTGTTATTTGCCTCCTAGTTATCATAGTAAAACTCTACTCCTCTACTCCGAGGAGCCCCTACCATCCGTATCGTCACTTTCCGGCCCAGCACTCTTCATGCTCGTTCGTTTAAAGCATTCTACATTGGGCAAATGAATCTTGGAAGGCAAAAGCTACTGAATTTAGCGAGTTTGTGGAGGCGTTCCCACCGATCAGCCAGGTGGAGTTCCACACACCCGATGACTGCACAACTCCTATAAGGCAGCAATATGCTGCAAACCCAGACGGCCACTCTTCTCACCCCTCGTCCCTTTGCTGTTCTGGATAATGAGGTCAATAGTCACCTAGGCAACTTGCAAAACTAACTGAAATGGAGAAAGGCCTTCCGGCTGGTGACTAGCCGAGGTCCACCTGGCCCCAATAAGCTGCTGAACAAGAAGGGCTGCCAGAAATTTCCCCCTAGGGAATTTGGTGGAGACGAAGACCTGCTCACTGGACAACGGTTCCTCCCAGGATACCCCCAAGCTGAAGAAGCGGGCTCTGAGCCACCCCCTTTCACCCTCCTTTTCCCCACCCTGGCCTGCTGAAGGTGCGCGTCAGGATGCGGACTACTGAGCCCTAAAGAAATAAGTCCTTCCACTTTGACCCCACGGAGGATTGCCTGCGCGGATCTTCAACGAGTCTACCAGTGTCTAGACACGGGAGCAGTTCTGTCTGGCACAGCAGCTCCCTCAAGGAAGACAAGAGTGAGGAGAAAGGAAACTCAAGTCTGACCATTCTGTCCTGGGAGACAAGAGGAGGATCTCATCTCTCATCTTTCCAAGCAAGGCAACGAGACTTTCTCTCATCTTTCCAAGCAAGGCAAGGAGACTTTTTCTCATGAGGAAACAAAAAGAAGTTGGAAGGAACGAAACCAGCCTGGAAGGTGAATTCCTAAGGATTGCCCATTGAAACTGACAAAATGGCCCTTGTTTGACGAGAGGAATGAGCAGAGCATTGATGTGGTCAAAAAGGACTCGAGTGAGACTTTCCCAGCATGTTTCTACCAAAGCTTTGTCTAAGTTTCGCAAAACACTCTCCTAATAAGCAGATGTTTGGCTCTTCAGAAAGTCAACATGCAAAATGCCTTGAGCGTCCCATAACACTGATGCCATGATGTTGCCTTTGGTCTGCCCTCCTTTTCCTTTGACTGGACCACTGCCATCTCTTGGTAGCCATCGCTTTGATGACGCTTTGTCTTCAGGATCATATTGGCAAAGCCATGTTCCAAATTCCGGTTACAATTTGTCAAACAGGTGCCCCAGGATCGTGATCCCTCCTGTTGAAAATTTCCACTGATAGCTCTCGTCGTCACTGCAGCTGATCTGGGCAAAATGGTTTTCACAGCCACTGCAGGATTCATCTTCCACATCTTCTCATCTCTTCTTGAAACAAGCCATACCTCCGTAAAGAGTTGATTTCTTTGGGCTAGTGTCCTTAGAAGCTTTTCTTCAAACATCAATGATTTCTTCATTCTTCCACCCAAGCTTCACCGTCAATTGGATGTTTGCTCTTGCTGCAATTTTAGCGGAATTCAAGTTGCACTGATAGGAGGCCTTTTCAGTGGATGTCTCATCCTTCTTAGTGCCTCCAATGAGATCCAGTTCAGAAAGGTTGTAAGAAGTTAGTACATGTTTATTTTAGTGAAAACGAATTGAAATCCATGCATAGATTTCTCACCATGTACATTTTCTATGAACTTTCGGAAGACCCCCTGTACTGAATATTGCCCAAATCCTGGGAGAGAAGTGGATGCGGTCCACTTCCTGTCTTCAGTTTGCCCACAGTGGAGGAGTGCACAGAGCAGGGAAAGGCAGCCCCAGAGAGAGGCATGCCCTCCAGCATGCGGCAGACTGCTGGCCCAGTCCTGGCTCCATGGGTTGCTGTGTGGGCCCAGCAAGCTGACCAACCTCCCTGAACCTTAATTTAATCCTAGGTAGCCCAATTCCACTCGCTATTATAGGACTGCTGTGCAGGGACAGTCAATTAACTTAAGAAAAGGAACCTAGCTCCAAGGTTGGCAACCGGGAATTCCAGTTGATTCCATGGGCGGACCCCCTGAGGAATCCCCAAGCTGAAGTCTCGTGGAAGATGAGGTTCAGTGTGACTAGACTGAAGCACCAATCCAATGAAGGGGAAGTCCCACCCACTCTGCCCTGTGCCTGTATAAAGGTGAGGCGGGGCGGCCGCGCCACTCATTGAAGCCGCCAGTTGGGAGAGGAGCAGAGCCAGGCCGGTGCTCCCGAAGGCAGCAAGATGTTGCGAGCCACAGCTCCCTGCTGGTTCCCACCTGCATACCCAGAAGCTAAGAAGGTGGCCGAGGAGGCGGCCCACGAGGCAAGCCGCCATTTGGGAGAGGAGCAGAGCCAGGTCGGTGTTCCCGAAGGCAGCAAGATGTTGCGAGCCACAGCTCCCTGCTGGTTCCCACCTGCATGCCCAGAAGCCAAGAAGGTGGCCGAGGAGGCGGCCCTCGAGGCAAGCCGCCAGTTGGGAGAGGAGCAGAGCCAGGCCGGTGCTCCCGAAGGCAGCAAGATGTTGCGAGCCACAGCTCCCTGCTGGTTCCCACCTGCATACCCAGAAGCTAAGAAGGTGGCCGAGGAGGCGCCCCACGAGGCAAGCCGCCATTTGGGAGTGGAGCAGAGCCAGGTGGGTGTTCCCGAAGGCAGCAAGATGCTGCGAGCCACAGCTCCCTGCTGGTTCCCTCCTGCATACCCAGAAGCCAAGAAGGTGGCCGAGGAGGCGGCCCTCGAGGCTCCAGAATTCCCACTGCCCTCTCATCAGCCTGCCCAGAGCTTCGGGCTCTGCGTGCCCCAGATGCACAACCAGGCCTCAGCACTCGTGGACATCCGGGCGGAGCCCCAGAATAGGGGTCCGGCGGTGCCCCCAGCGTGGCCCAAGATGGCGACGGAGGCGTGGTACTTCCCCGCGCAGAGGGGGTCGGCCTGCTGCTTGCCAGCCGCCCCAAGGCTGACAGAGAGGCCCTGTGGAGTCCGCATCTCAGCCCCCAGGGAGAGGAAGAGGATCGCCCACTTTCCCAGCCCCTGCTTGGTCGCAGGTCGCACCGATGCCAAGAGAACCCGGGTGGCCGGCAGCAGCCAACGCTCCAATGGCTCCAGGGTCGGCACACAGCCACGGAAGACTGGTCGCAACAGACGGGGGAGGGCATGCAAGACCTCCACCACACTCAGCTCTAAGCGAATCGTCCGTCGTCCATCCTTACCGACTTGGAAGAAACCCATTATCCTCCGAAGGTCTCGCTGCCAAGTCCCCACCGTCATCCGCCGAGGCTATCTCCAACTGTTCACCAAAGAGTGTCTCAAGTTCTGCGCCTCCCAGCAGGAGGCCGAGGAGAAGGCGCTGAACGAGGAGAAGGTGGCCTACGACTGCAGCCCCAACAAGAACATGTACCTGAATGTGGTCCTGAACACCCTCAAGAGACTGAAGGGCCTGACCCCCAACTCCATGCCGGGCCTCAGCAGGGCCGCCCTGTACAGCCGCCTCCAGGAGTTCCTGCTCACCCAGGACCAGCTCAAGGAGAACGGCTACCCCTTCCCGCACCCCGAGCGGCCCGGAGGCGCCGTCCTCTTCACTGGCCAGGGGAAGGGGCCCGGCGACTCCTCCTGCAGGGTCTGCTGCCGTTGTGGCACCGACTACCTGGTGTCCTCCTCGGGCCGCTGTCTACGCGACCAGTTGTGTTATTATCACTGGGGGCGGGTCCGCTCCAGCCAAGTGGCTGGAGGCCGGGTTAGCCAGTACACCTGCTGTGCAGCTGCTCCTGGCTCAGTGGGCTGCCAGGTGGCGAAGCAGCACGTGCGGGACGGCCGCAAGGAGAGCCTCCATGGCTTCGTGAAGACCTTCAAGAAAGAGTTTTCCACAGACGCTTATCCAGGAATCTATGCCTTGGACTGTGAGATGTGCTACACCACGCATGGCCTGGAGCTGACCCGCGTCACCGTGGTGGACGCCGACATGCAAGTGGTGTACGACACCTTCGTCAAGCCCGACAACGAGATCGTGGACTACAACACCAGGTTTTCCGGAGTGACCGAGGCCGACGTCGCCAAGACGAGCGTCACGTTGCCCGAAGTCCAAGCCATCCTGCTGAGCTTTTTCAGCGCCCAAACCATCCTCATCGGGCACAGCCTGGAGAGCGATCTGCTGGCCCTCAAGCTGATCCACAGCACCGTGGTGGACACGGCCGTGCTCTTCCCGCACTACCTGGGTTTCCCCTACAAGCGTTCCCTCAGGAATCTCGCGGCCGACTACCTGGGACAGATCATCCAGGACAGCCAGGACGGCCACAACTCCAGCGAGGACGCAAACGCCTGCCTGCAGCTGGCGATGTGGAAGGTTCGACAGCGCGCCCAGATCCAGCCACGCCACCGGTCCGCCTCTCCCGCCGCCCTGGCCTGTCCTGAGCCCCAGGCCTCTTCCCAAACTGCCATCGATCCCGAGAGCTAGCCCTGTCCACCTCGCCGCAAAGCGAAAGAAACTGGAGCAGCCGGCGGCAGGAGAGGGCCAAAAGCCAAGACTAACCCCGACCCCGGACTCCCAGTCCCCCGGAGTCCCTGCCGCGGGCCGTCGTCCCTGTCCCCATCCCTCTGCCCCTCCCAGACCTCTGTCCTTCCACCAATGGGCTCCCCGAGGCCCCAGCCGCCACTCCCAGTCCCCGGAGACCCTGCCGCCGCCCCTGGCGCCTGTGCCCATCCCTCTGCCCCTCCCAGACCTCTGGCCTTCCACCACTAGCCTCCCCCAGCCCACCTGGACTTCCCCGGCCTCTGACAACAAGGCCAGCCCCCAGGCCCACCAGCCTCCTGATCGTCTTCGTTCTTGGGCCTCTTCCCCTTCTGTGGGGCTGTCTGAACCTCCCCTCCCCCACCCGATTTTTCCCCCGCCCCCGGGGCAGGCGCAGAATAAATGTCTGTATGAAGTTAAAAATTAAAAATAAAAAAAAAGCTAAAAACAACTCAAAGTCCTTTGCTTTTGAATGTGCGCTTACCTGGTTTTCTCTAGAGGCACCACTGTGAGGTGGCTCAAGCCCTTAGGCTCTGGAGTTAGACATCTGGGTTCCCATTCCAATTCCACCACTGACTAGCTTTGTCATATTGGACGCATAACTTTTTTGCGCTTCTACTTCTTGATCTTTCAAGTGTCATCAGAAGATAATTAGACACCCACACAATAGCAATGGGAGATTTTAACACCCCACCGTCAACATGAAACAGATCAACGAGACAGAAAGTTGAAAAGGATATCCAGGAACTGAACTTAGCTCTGCACCAAGCAGACCGAATAGACATCTACATTAACTCTCCACCCCAAATCAACAGAATATACATTCTTCTCAGCACCACATCACACTTATTCCAAAACTGACCACATAGTTGGAAGGAAAGCACTCCTCCGCAAATGCAAAAGAACAGAAATTACAACCAACTGTCTCTCAGACCCCAGGGCAGTCAAACTGGACCTCAGGATGAAGAAACTCACTCAAAACCGCTCAACTACACGGAAACGGAGCAATCTGCTCCTGAGTGACTACTGGGTACATAGCGAAATGAAGACAGAATAAAGATGTTCTTTGAAACCAATGAGAACAAAGACACAACATACCAGAATCTCTGGGATACATTGAAAGCAGTGTGTAGAGGGAAACGTAGCATTAAATGCCCACAAGAGAAAGCAGGAAAGATCTAAAATGGACACCCTCACGTCCCAATTCAAAGAACCAGGGAAGCAAGAGCAAACACAATGCCTGAATCAGTCAGTCAACTTCCAACAGGGCTCCAAGAGAGAATGAACCACCATGCCTCTTTAAATCCACGTTTCTATTTGGAATCTTCAATGAGAGATGAGACACTAAGCAGCTAGTTTTGGTGGAATGGCTGATTTTGTCAATGTTTTCGGTGTGTGAGTGTGTGTGTGTGTGTGTATGTATGGATAACTAAATTAAACTGATAATCTGGATGCTTACATTTCCATTCATTTAATTTGTGTATGTGAGCCCACGCACACGTATATACACACACACTAACACTTCCAGAACACTGACTTAGTGAAGAACTGGATTTCCAGTGTGTCAGACAAATTTCAGAAAGCGCTGAAGAAGGGCATTTCTGATGGATTTCACCGTTCCTGGAATTTTATTTTCCTTTATAACTTAGAGTTCTTCTCTGGAGATTTAATAGATAAAAGTCTTTTGCAGTGTACGTTATTTCATTTTATTTTTATAATTTATTTGAATTGTCATTTTAAATTGACAAATAAAAATGATATATATTTATGGTGTACAACATGATGTTTCATATATGTATACATTGTGGAATGACACAAAAATCAAGCTAATTAACACATTCGTTTCCTCACATACTGATTTTATGGTGATGAGAACATGTTTCAAATCTACTCTGATAGCACATTTCAAGTATACAGTACATAGTTACCCACTGTGGTTGCCGTGCTGTTCAACATATCTCTAGAACTATTCGTATCTGGAATTTTGTATCATTAGACTAACATCTCCCAATCCCTCCCCGGCCCCTGCCTCGGGTAAGCAGCGTTCTGCTCTCTACGACTCTGAGTTCCACTTTTTTACATTGCACATAGAAGTGAGATCGTGCAGTATTTGTATTTCTGTGTTTGCTTTTTAAAACTTTATGATGTATTGATGTATTTTTTCAGACAGTGTCGGAGTCTGTCACCAAGGCTGGAGTACAGTGACACAAACACGGCTCACCACGGCCTCCACCTCCCGGGGTCAAGAGATCCTCCCACTTCAGCCTCCTGAGTAGCTAGGACTACAGGCGTCCAACACCACACCTGGCTAATTTTTGTATTTTTTGTAGAGATGGTTGATCTCCAACTCCTGGGCTCAACTCTTCCTCCTCCCTTCTCCTCCCAAAGTCCTGGGATTACAGGCCTGAGCCACTGTGTCTGGCCTTTGCTTTATTTCACACAGTAGAACATCCTCTAGGCTCATTCATGTTGCTAATGATAAGATTTCTTTCTTTTTCAAGGCTGAATAGGATTCTATTGGATATATGTACCTATATAGATAGATAGATAGATAGATAGATATACATTTATTATTATTGTTTTGGGGGGGATATGGTTTCGCTCGTGTTCCCCAGGCTGGAGTGCAGTGGCATGATTTCGGCTCACTACAACCTCTGCCTCCCAGGCTGAAGTGATTCTCCTGCCTCAGCTGAGATTAAAGGCATGTCCCATCATGTGCGGCCAATTTTGTGTTTCTAGGAGAGATGGGTTTTCACCATGTTGGCCAGGCTGGTCTCGAACTCCAACAATTCTACTTCAACTATTTATTGGATACAAATATTTATGTGTGAGAAACAAGATTTTCAAGAGTGAAAGATTTAAAAACGACTTAATTGTACATCAGTAAGAGGCTGGCTAACTAAATCAGAGTACGTTCATCCTTACAGAAGAATACTATGCAGCTAGAACAAAACCAAATGGAGGAAACTCTTCCAAATGGTAACTTGGAATGATGTTCAAGACTTATTGTAAAATAAGTTTACAGTAAGGTGTAAGGTACCTTATGGCAAAATTCTCTCAGAAATGTGTGTGTGTGGATTTCAAGTCATCCCAGTCCTAGAACATTGTGCTCTTTAGAGATGCCATACCTGTCTTTCCCTTTGTAATATCAAAGCAGTAATATCTTCTCTGGAGGCTTGTTGGGTGAATTGAATGGAAGAAAGTTAAGGAGGTACCAGAACCATTGCTGTTTCCCCTCCGTAGCCCTGCCACCCACTAAAGAAAGTTGGATGAGATTACTTAATGATTTCCCATTAAGTTGTATTTCCAAATATCATGATTACCATTTGAATGTAGTTGGTATGGAGCTTCGTGAGTGTGTGCTTCGTTTATTATGCATCACGTTCAGCTCCTTGTTATTTGCCTCCTAGTTATCATAGTAAAACTCTACTCCTCTACTCCGAGGAGCCCCTACCATCCGTATCGTCACTTTCCGGCCCAGCACTCTTCATGCTCGTTCGTTTAAAGCATTCTACATTGGGCAAATGAATCTTGGAAGGCAAAAGCTACTGAATTTAGCGAGTTTGTGGAGGCGTTCCCACCGATCAGCCAGGTGGAGTTCCACACACCCGATGACTGCACAACTCCTATAAGGCAGCAATATGCTGCAAACCCAGACGGCCACTCTTCTCACCCCTCGTCCCTTTGCTGTTCTGGATAATGAGGTCAATAGTCACCTAGGCAACTTGGAAAACTAACTGAAATGGAGAAAGGCCTTCCGGCTGGTGACTAGCCGAGGTCCACCTGGCCCCAATAAGCTGCTGAACAAGAAGGGCTGCCAGAAATTTCCCCCTAGGGAATTTGGTGGAGACGAAGACCTGCTCACTGGACAACGGTTCCTCCCAGGATACCCCCAAGCTGAAGAAGCGGGCTCTGAGCCACCCCCTTTCACCCTCCTTTTCCCCACCCTGGCCTGCTGAAGGTGCGCGTCAGGATGCGGACTACTGAGCCCTAAAGAAATAAGTCCTTCCACTTTGACCCCACGGAGGATTGCCTGCGCGGATCTTCAACGAGTCTACCAGTGTCTAGACACGGGAGCAGTTCTGTCTGGCACAGCAGCTCCCTCAAGGAAGACAAGAGTGAGGAGAAAGGAAACTCAAGTCTGACCACTCTGTCCTGGGAGACAAGAGGAGGATCTCATCTCTCATCTTTCCAAGCAAGGCAACGAGACTTTCTCTCATCTTTCCAAGCAAGGCAAGGAGACTTTTTCTCATGAGGAAACAAAAAGAAGTTGGAAGGAACGAAACCAGCCTGGAAGGTGAATTCCTAAGGATTGCCCATTGAAACTGACAAAATGGCCCTTGTTTGACGAGAGGAATGAGCAGAGCATTGATGTGGTCAAAAAGGACTCGAGTGAGACTTTCCCAGCATGTTTCTACCAAAGCTTTGTCTAAGTTTCGCAAAACACTCTCCTAATAAGCAGATGTTTGGCTCTTCAGAAAGTCAACATGCAAAATGCCTTGAGCGTCCCATAACACTGATGCCATGATGTTGCCTTTGGTCTGCCCTCCTTTTCCTTTGACTGGACCACTGCCATCTCTTGGTAGCCATCGCTTTGATGACGCTTTGTCTTCAGGATCATATTGGCAAAGCCATGTTCCAAATTCCGGTTACAATTTGTCAAACAGGTGCCCCAGGATCGTGATCCCTCCTGTTGAAAATTTCCACTGATAGCTCTCGTCGTCACTGCAGCTGATCTGGGCACAATGGTTTTCACAGCCACTGCAGGATTCATCTTCCACATCTTCTCATCTCTTCTTGAAACAAGCCATACCTCCGTAAAGAGTTGATTTCTTTGGGCTGGTGTCCTTAGAAGCTTTTCTTCAAACATCAATGATTTCTTCATTCTTCCACCCAAGCTTCACCGTCAATTGGATGTTTGCTCTTGCTGCAATTTTAGCGGAATTCAAGTTGCACTGATAGGAGGCCTTTTCAGTGGATATCTCATCCTTCTTAGTGCCTCCAATGAGATCCAGTTCAGAAAGGTTGTAAGAAGTTAGTACATGTTTATTTTAGTGAAAACGAATTGAAATCCATGCATAGATTTCTCACCATGTACATTTTCTATGAACTTTCGGAAGACCCCCTGTACTGAATATTGCCCAAATCCTGGGAGAGAAGTGGATGCGGTCCACTTCCTGTCTTCAGTTTGCCCACAGTGGAGGAGTGCACAGAGCAGGGAAAGGCAGCCCCAGAGAGAGGCATGCCCTCCAGCATGCGGCAGACTGCTGGCCCAGTCCTGGCTCCATGGGTTGCTGTGTGGGCCCAGCAAGCTGACCAACCTCCCTGAACCTTAATTTAATCCTAGGTAGCCCAATTCCACTCGCTATTATAGGACTGCTGTGCAGGGACAGTCAATTAACTTAAGAAAAGGAACCTAGCTCCAAGGTTGGCAACCGGGAATTCCAGTTGATTCCATGGGCGGACCCCCTGAGGAATCCCCAAGCTGAAGTCTCGTGGAAGATGAGGTTCAGTGTGACTAGACTGAAGCACCAATCCAATGAAGGGGAAGTCCCACCCACTCTGCCCTGTGCCTGTATAAAGGTGAGGCGGGGCGGCCGCGCCACTCATTGAAGCCGCCAGTTGGGAGAGGAGCAGAACCAGGCCGGTGCTCCCGAAGGCAGCAAGATGTTGCGAGCCACAGCTCCCTGCTGGTTCCCACCTGCATGCCCAGAAGCCAAGAAGGTGGCCGAGGAGGCGGCCCTCGAGGCAAGCCGCCAGTTGGGAGAGGAGCAGAGCCAGGCCGGTGCTCCCGAAGGCAGCAAGATGTTGCGAGCCACAGCTCCCTGCTGGTTCCCACCTGCATACCCAGAAGCTAAGAAGGTGGCCGAGGAGGCGCCCCACGAGGCAAGCCGCCATTTGGGAGTGGAGCAGAGCCAGGTCGGTGTTCCCGAAGGCAGCAAGATGTTGCGAGCCACAGCTCCCTGCTGGTTCCCTCCTGCATACCCAGAAGCCAAGAAGGTGGCCGAGGAGGCGGCCCTCGAGGCTCCAGAATTCCCACTGCCCTCTCATCAGCCTGCCCAGAGCTTCGGGCTCTGCGTGCCCCAGATGCACAACCAGGCCTCAGCACTCGTGGACATCCGGGCGGAGCCCCAGAATAGGGGTCCGGCGGTGCCCCCAGCGTGGCCCAAGATGGCGACGGAGGCGTGGTACTTCCCCGCGCAGAGGGGGTCGGCCTGCTGCTTGCCAGCCGCCCCAAGGCTGACAGAGAGGCCCTGTGGAGTCCGCATCTCAGCCCCCAGGGAGAGGAAGAGGATCGCCCACTTTCCCAGCCCCTGCTTGGTCGCAGGTCGCACCGATGCCAAGAGAACCCGGGTGGCCGGCAGCAGCCAACGCTCCAATGGCTCCAGGGTCGGCACACAGCCACGGAAGACTGGTCGCAACAGACGGGGGAGGGCATGCAAGACCTCCACCACACTCAGCTCTAAGCGAATCGTCCGTCGTCCATCCTTACCGACTTGGAAGAAACCCATTATCCTCCGAAGGTCTCGCTGCCAAGTCCCCACCGTCATCCGCCGAGGCTATCTCCAACTGTTCACCAAAGAGTGTCTCAAGTTCTGCGCCTCCCAGCAGGAGGCCGAGGAGAAGGCGCTGAACGAGGAGAAGGTGGCCTACGACTGCAGCCCCAACAAGAACATGTACCTGAATGTGGTCCTGAACACCCTCAAGAGACTGAAGGGCCTGACCCCCAGCTCCATGCCGGGCCTCAGCAGGGCCGCCCTGTACAGCCGCCTCCAGGAGTTCCTGCTCACCCAGGACCAGCTCGAGGAGAACGGCTACCCCTTCCCGCACCCCGAGCGGCCCGGAGGCGCCGTCCTCTTCACTGGCCAGGGGAAGGGGCCCGGCGACTCCTCCTGCAGGGTCTGCTGCCGTTGTGGCACCGACTACCTGGTGTCCTCCTCGGGCCGCTGTCTACGCGACCAGTTGTGTTATTATCACTGGGGGCGGGTCCGCTCCAGCCAAGTGGCTGGAGGCCGGATTAGCCAGTACACCTGCTGTGCAGCTGCTCCTGGCTCAGTGGGCTGCCAGGTGGCGAAGCAGCACGTGCGGGACGGCCGCAAGGAGAGCCTCCATGGCTTCGTGAAGACCTTCAAGAAAGAGTTTTCCACAGACGCTTATCCAGGAATCTACGCCTTGGACTGTGAGATGTGCTACACCACGCATGGCCTGGAGCTGACCCGCGTCACCGTGGTGGACGCCGACATGCAAGTGGTGTACGACACCTTCGTCAAGCCCGACAACGAGATCGTGGACTACAACACCAGGTTTTCCGGAGTGACCGAGGCCGACGTCGCCAAGACGAGCGTCACGTTGCCCGAAGTCCAAGCCATCCTGCTGAGCTTTTTCAGCGCCCAAACCATCCTCATCGGGCACAGCCTGGAGAGCGATCTGCTGGCCCTCAAGCTGATCCACAGCACCGTGGTGGACACGGCCGTGCTCTTCCCGCACTACCTGGGTTTCCCCTACAAGCGTTCCCTCAGGAATCTCGCGGCCGACTACCTGGGACAGATCATCCAGGACAGCCAGGACGGCCACAACTCCAGCGAGGACGCAAACGCCTGCCTGCAGCTGGCGATGTGGAAGGTTCGACAGCGCGCCCAGATCCAGCCACGCCACCGGTCCGCCTCTCCCGCCGCCCTGGCCTGTCCTGAGCCCCAGGCCTCTTCCCAAACTGCCATCGATCCCGAGAGCTAGCCCTGTCCACCTCGCCGCAAAGCGAAAGAAACTGGAGCAGCCGGCGGCAGGAGAGGGCCAAAAGCCAAGACTAACCCCGACCCCGGACTCCCAGTCCCCCGGAGTCCCTGCCGCGGGCCGTCGTCCCTGTCCCCATCCCTCTGCCCCTCCCAGACCTCTGTCCTTCCACCAATGGGCTCCCCGAGGCCCCAGCCGCCACTCCCAGTCCCCGGAGACCCTGCCGCCGCCCCTGGCGCCTGTGCCCATCCCTCTGCCCCTCCCAGACCTCTGGCCTTCCACCACTAGCCTCCCCCAGCCCACCTGGACTTCCCCGGCCTCTGACAACAAGGCCAGCCCCCAGGCCCACCAGCCTCCTGATCGTCTTCGTTCTTGGGCCTCTTCCCCTTCTGTGGGGCTGTCTGAACCTCCCCTCCCCCACCCGATTTTTCCCCCGCCCCCGGGGCAGGCGCAGAATAAATGTCTGTATGAAGTTAAAAATTAAAAATAAAAAAAAAGCTAAAAACAACTCAAAGTCCTTTGCTTTTGAATGTGCGCTTACCTGGTTTTCTCTAGAGGCACCACTGTGAGGTGGCTCAAGCCCTTAGGCTCTGGAGTTAGACATCTGGGTTCCCATTCCAATTCCACCACTGACTAGCTTTGTCATATTGGACGCATAACTTTTTTGCGCTTCTACTTCTTGATCTTTCAAGTGTCATCAGAAGATAATTAGACACCCACACAATAGCAATGGGAGATTTTAACACCCCACCGTCAACATGAAACAGATCAACGAGACAGAAAGTTGAAAAGGATATCCAGGAACTGAACTTAGCTCTGCACCAAGCAGACCGAATAGACATCTACATTAACTCTCCACCCCAAATCAACAGAATATACATTCTTCTCAGCACCACATCACACTTATTCCAAAACTGACCACATAGTTGGAAGGAAAGCACTCCTCCGCAAATGCAAAAGAACAGAAATTACAACCAACTGTCTCTCAGACCCCAGGGCAGTCAAACTGGACCTCAGGATGAAGAAACTCACTCAAAACCGCTCAACTACACGGAAACGGAGCAATCTGCTCCTGAGTGACTACTGGGTACATAGCGAAATGAAGACAGAATAAAGATGTTCTTTGAAACCAATGAGAACAAAGACACAACATACCAGAATCTCTGGGATACATTGAAAGCAGTGTGTAGAGGGAAACGTAGCATTAAATGCCCACAAGAGAAAGCAGGAAAGATCTAAAATGGACACCCTCACGTCCCAATTCAAAGAACCAGGGAAGCAAGAGCAAACACAATGCCTGAATCAGTCAGTCAACTTCCAACAGGGCTCCAAGAGAGAATGAACCACCATGCCTCTTTAAATCCACGTTTCTATTTGGAATCTTCAATGAGAGATGAGACACTAAGCACCTAGTTTTGGTGGAATGGCTGATTTTGTCAATGTTTTCGGTGTGTGAGTGTGTGTGTGTGTGTGTGTATGTATGGATAACTAAATTAAACTGATAATCTGGATGCTTACATTTCCATTCATTTAATTTGTGTATGTGAGCCCACGCACACGTATATACACACACACTAACACTTCCAGAACACTGACTTAGTGAAGAACTGGATTTCCAGTGTGTCAGACAAATTTCAGAAAGCGCTGAAGAAGGGCATTTCTGATGGATTTCACCGTTCCTGGAATTTTATTTTCCTTTATAACTTAGAGTTCTTCTCTGGAGATTTAATAGATAAAAGTCTTTTGCAGTGTACGTTATTTCATTTTATTTTTATAATTTATTTGAATTGTCATTTTAAATTGACAAATAAAAATGATATATATTTATGGTGTACAACATGATGTTTCATATATGTATACATTGTGGAATGACACAAAAATCAAGCTAATTAACACATTCGTTTCCTCACATACTGATTTTATGGTGATGAGAACATGTTTCAAATCTACTCTGATAGCACATTTCAAGTATACAGTACATAGTTACCCACTGTGGTTGCCGTGCTGTTCAACATATCTCTAGAACTATTCGTATCTGGAATTTTGTATCATTAGACTAACATCTCCCAATCCCTCCCCGGCCCCTGCCTCGGGTAAGCAGCGTTCTGCTCTCTACGACTCTGAGTTCCACTTTTTTACATTGCACATAGAAGTGAGATCGTGCAGTATTTGTATTTCTGTGTTTGCTTTTTAAAACTTTATGATGTATTGATGTATTTTTTCAGACAGTGTCGGAGTCTGTCACCAAGGCTGGAGTACAGTGACACAAACACGGCTCACCACGGCCTCCACCTCCCGGGGTCAAGAGATCCTCCCACTTCAGCCTCCTGAGTAGCTAGGACTACAGGCGTCCAACACCACACCTGGCTAATTTTTGTATTTTTTGTAGAGATGGTTGATCTCCAACTCCTGGGCTCAACTCTTCCTCCTCCCTTCTCCTCCCAAAGTCCTGGGATTACAGGCCTGAGCCACTGTGTCTGGCCTTTGCTTTATTTCACACAGTAGAACATCCTCTAGGCTCATTCATGTTGCTAATGATAAGATTTCTTTCTTTTTCAAGGCTGAATAGGATTCTATTGGATATATGTACCTATATAGATAGAGAGATAGATAGATAGACATTTATTATTATTGTTTTGGGGGGGATATGGTTTCGCTCGTGTTCCCCAGGCTGGAGTGCAGTGGCATGATTTCGGCTCACTACAACCTCTGCCTCCCAGGCTGAAGTGATTCTCCTGCCTCAGCTGAGATTAAAGGCATGTCCCATCATGTGCGGCCAATTTTGTGTTTCTAGGAGAGATGGGTTTTCACCATGTTGGCCAGGCTTGTCTCGAACTCCAACAATTCTACTTCAACTATTTATTGGATACAAATATTTATGTGTGAGAAACAAGATTTTCAAGAGTGAAAGATTTAAAAACGACTTAATTGTACATCAGTAAGAGGCTGGCTAACTAAATCAGAGTACGTTCATCCTTACAGAAGAATACTATGCAGCTAGAACAAAACCAAATGGAGGAATCTCTTCCAAATGGTAACTTGGAATGATGTTCAAGACTTATTGTAAAATAAGTTTACAGTAAGGTGTAAGGTACCTTATGGCAAAATTCTCTCAGAAATGTGTGTGTGTGGATTTCAAGTCATCCCAGTCCTAGAACATTGTGCTCTTTAGAGATGCCATACCTGTCTTTCCCTTTGTAATATCAAAGCAGTAATATCTTCTCTGGAGGCTTGTTGGGTGAATTTAATGGAAGAAAGTTAAGGAGGTACCAGAACCATTGCTGTTTCCCCTCCGTAGCCCTGCCACCCACTAAAGAAAGTTGGATGAGATTACTTAATGATTTCCCATTAAGTTGTATTTCCAAATATCATGATTACCATTTGAATGTAGTTGGTATGGAGCTTCGTGAGTGTGTGCTTCGTTTATTATGCATCACGTTCAGCTCCTTGTTATTTGCCTCCTAGTTATCATAGTAAAACTCTACTCCTCTACTCCGAGGAGCCCCTACCATCCGTATCGTCACTTTCCGGCCCAGCACTCTTCATGCTCGTTCGTTTAAAGCATTCTACATTGGGCAAATGAATCTTGGAAGGCAAAAGCTACTGAATTTAGCGAGTTTGTGGAGGCGTTCCCACCGATCAGCCAGGTGGAGTTCCACACACCCGATGACTGCACAACTCCTATAAGGCAGCAATATGCTGCAAACCCAGACGGCCACTCTTCTCACCCCTCGTCCCTTTGCTGTTCTGGATAATGAGGTCAATAGTCACCTAGGCAACTTGCAAAACTAACTGAAATGGAGAAAGGCCTTCCGGCTGGTGACTAGCCGAGGTCCACCTGGCCCCAATAAGCTGCTGAACAAGAAGGGCTGCCAGAAATTTCCCCCTAGGGAATTTGGTGGAGACGAAGACCTGCTCACTGGACAACGGTTCCTCCCAGGATACCCCCAAGCTGAAGAAGCGGGCTCTGAGCCACCCCCTTTCACCCTCCTTTTCCCCACCCTGGCCTGCTGAAGGTGCGCGTCAGGATGCGGACTACTGAGCCCTAAAGAAATAAGTCCTTCCACTTTGACCCCACGGAGGATTGCCTGCGCGGATCTTCAACGAGTCTACCAGTGTCTAGACACGGGAGCAGTTCTGTCTGGCACAGCAGCTCCCTCAAGGAAGACAAGAGTGAGGAGAAAGGAAACTCAAGTCTGACCACTCTGTCCTGGGAGACAAGAGGAGGATCTCATCTCTCATCTTTCCAAGCAAGGCAACGAGACTTTCTCTCATCTTTCCAAGCAAGGCAAGGAGACTTTTTCTCATGAGGAAACAAAAAGAAGTTGGAAGGAACGAAACCAGCCTGGAAGGTGAATTCCTAAGGATTGCCCATTGAAACTGACAAAATGGCCCTTGTTTGACGAGAGGAATGAGCAGAGCATTGATGTGGTCAAAAAGGACTCGAGTGAGACTTTCCCAGCATGTTTCTACCAAAGCTTTGTCTAAGTTTCGCAAAACACTCTCCTAATAAGCAGATGTTTGGCTCTTCAGAAAGTCAACATGCAAAATGCCTTGAGCGTCCCATAACACTGATGCCATGATGTTGCCTTTGGTCTGCCCTCCCTTTCCTTTGACTGGACCACTGCCATCTCTTGGTAGCCATCGCTTTGATGACGCTTTGTCTTCAGGATCATATTGGCAAAGCCATGTTCCAAATTCCGGTTACAATTTGTCAAACAGGTGCCCCAGGATCGTGATCCCTCCTGTTGAAAATTTCCACTGATAGCTCTCGTCCTCACTGCAGCTGATCTGGGCACAATGGTTTTCACAGCCACTGCAGGATTCATCTTCCACATCTTCTCATCTCTTCTTGAAACAAGCCATACCTCCGTAAAGAGTTGATTTCTTTGGGCTGGTGTCCTTAGAAGCTTTTCTTCAAACATCAATGATTTCTTCATTCTTCCACCCAAGCTTCACCGTCAATTGGATGTTTGCTCTTGCTGCAATTTTAGCGGAATTCAAGTTGCACTGATAGGAGGCCTTTTCAGTGGATATCTCATCCTTCTTAGTGCCTCCAATGAGATCCAGTTCAGAAAGGTTGTAAGAAGTTAGTACATGTTTATTTTAGTGAAAACGAATTGAAATCCATGCATAGATTTCTCACCATGTACATTTTCTATGAACTTTCGGAAGACCCCCTGTACTGAATATTGCCCAAATCCTGGGAGAGAAGTGGATGCGGTCCACTTCCTGTCTTCAGTTTGCCCACAGTGGAGGAGTGCACAGAGCAGGGAAAGGCAGCCCCAGAGAGAGGCATGCCCTCCAGCATGCGGCAGACTGCTGGCCCAGTCCTGGCTCCATGGGTTGCTGTGTGGGCCCAGCAAGCTGACCAACCTCCCTGAACCTTAATTTAATCCTAGGTAGCCCAATTCCACTCGCTATTATAGGACTGCTGTGCAGGGACAGTCAATTAACTTAAGAAAAGGAACCTAGCTCCAAGGTTGGCAACCGGGAATTCCAGTTGATTCCATGGGCGGACCCCCTGAGGAATCCCCAAGCTGAAGTCTCGTGGAAGATGAGGTTCAGTGTGACTAGACTGAAGCACCAATCCAATGAAGGGGAAGTCCCACCCACTCTGCCCTGTGCCTGTATAAAGGTGAGGCGGGGCGGCCGCGCCACTCATTGAAGCCGCCAGTTGGGAGAGGAGCAGAGCCAGGCCGGTGCTCCCGAAGGCAGCAAGATGTTGCGAGCCACAGCTCCCTGCTGGTTCCCACCTGCATGCCCAGAAGCCAAGAAGGTGGCCGAGGAGGCGGCCCTCGAGGCAAGCCGCCAGTTGGGAGAGGAGCAGAGCCAGGCCGGTGCTCCCGAAGGCAGCAAGATGTTGCGAGCCACAGCTCCCTGCTGGTTCCCACCTGCATACCCAGAAGCTAAGAAGGTGGCCGAGGAGGCGCCCCACGAGGCAAGCCGCCATTTGGGAGTGGAGCAGAGCCAGGTCGGTGTTCCCGAAGGCAGCAAGATGTTGCGAGCCACAGCTCCCTGCTGGTTCCCTCCTGGATACCCAGAAGCCAAGAAGGTGGCCGAGGAGGCGGCCCTCGAGGCTCCAGAATTCCCACTGCCCTCTCATCAGCCTGCCCAGAGCTTCGGGCTCTGCGTGCCCCAGATGCACAACCAGGCCTCAGCACTCGTGGACATCCGGGCGGAGCCCCAGAATAGGGGTCCGGCGGTGCCCCCAGCGTGGCCCAAGATGGCGACGGAGGCGTGGTACTTCCCCGCGCAGAGGGGGTCGGCCTGCTGCTTGCCAGCCGCCCCAAGGCTGACAGAGAGGCCCTGTGGAGTCCGCATCTCAGCCCCCAGGGAGAGGAAGAGGATCGCCCACTTTCCCAGCCCCTGCTTGGTCGCAGGTCGCACCGATGCCAAGAGAACCCGGGTGGCCGGCAGCAGCCAACGCTCCAATGGCTCCAGGGTCGGCACACAGCCACGGAAGACTGGTCGCAACAGACGGGGGAGGGCATGCAAGACCTCCACCACACTCAGCTCTAAGCGAATCGTCCGTCGTCCATCCTTACCGACTTGGAAGAAACCCATTATCCTCCGAAGGTCTCGCTGCCAAGTCCCCACCGTCATCCGCCGAGGCTATCTCCAACTGTTCACCAAAGAGTGTCTCAAGTTCTGCGCCTCCCAGCAGGAGGCCGAGGAGAAGGCGCTGAACGAGGAGAAGGTGGCCTACGACTGCAGCCCCAACAAGAACATGTACCTGAATGTGGTCCTGAACACCCTCAAGAGACTGAAGGGCCTGACCCCCAGCTCCATGCCGGGCCTCAGCAGGGCCGCCCTGTACAGCCGCCTCCAGGAGTTCCTGCTCACCCAGGACCAGCTCAAGGAGAACGGCTACCCCTTCCCGCACCCCGAGCGGCCCGGAGGCGCCGTCCTCTTCACTGGCCAGGGGAAGGGGCCCGGCGACTCCTCCTGCAGGGTCTGCTGCCGTTGTGGCACCGACTACCTGGTGTCCTCCTCGGGCCGCTGTCTACGCGACCAGTTGTGTTATTATCACTGGGGGCGGGTCTGCTCCAGCCAAGTGGCTGGAGGCCGGGTTAGCCAGTACACCTGCTGTGCAGCTGCTCCTGGCTCAGTGGGCTGCCAGGTGGCGAAGCAGCACGTGCGGGACGGCCGCAAGGAGAGCCTCCATGGCTTCGTGAAGACCTTCAAGAAAGAGTTTTCCACAGACGCTTATCCAGGAATCTACGCCTTGGACTGTGAGATGTGCTACACCACGCATGGCCTGGAGCTGACCCGCGTCACCGTGGTGGACGCCGACATGCAAGTGGTGTACGACACCTTCGTCAAGCCCGACAACGAGATCGTGGACTACAACACCAGGTTTTCCGGAGTGACCGAGGCCGACGTCGCCAAGACGAGCGTCACGTTGCCCGAAGTCCAAGCCATCCTGCTGAGCTTTTTCAGCGCCCAAACCATCCTCATCGGGCACAGCCTGGAGAGCGATCTGCTGGCCCTCAAGCTGATCCACAGCACCGTGGTGGACACGGCCGTGCTCTTCCCGCACTACCTGGGTTTCCCCTACAAGCGTTCCCTCAGGAATCTCGCGGCCGACTACCTGGGACAGATCATCCAGGACAGCCAGGACGGCCACAACTCCAGCGAGGACGCAAACGCCTGCCTGCAGCTGGCGATGTGGAAGGTTCGACAGCGCGCCCAGATCCAGCCACGCCACCGGTCCGCCTCTCCCGCCGCCCTGGCCTGTCCTGAGCCCCAGGCCTCTTCCCAAACTGCCATCGATCCCGAGAGCTAGCCCTGTCCACCTCGCCGCAAAGCGAAAGAAACTGGAGCAGCCGGCGGCAGGAGAGGGCCAAAAGCCAAGACTAACCCCGACCCCGGACTCCCAGTCCCCCGGAGTCCCTGCCGCGGGCCGTCGTCCCTGTCCCCATCCCTCTGCCCCTCCCAGACCTCTGTCCTTCCACCAATGGGCTCCCCGAGGCCCCAGCCGCCACTCCCAGTCCCCGGAGACCCTGCCGCCGCCCCTGGCGCCTGTGCCCATCCCTCTGCCCCTCCCAGACCTCTGGCCTTCCACCACTAGCCTCCCCCAGCCCACCTGGACTTCCCCGGCCTCTGACAACAAGGCCAGCCCCCAGGCCCACCAGCCTCCTGATCGTCTTCGTTCTTGGGCCTCTTCCCCTTCTGTGGGGCTGTCTGAACCTCCCCTCCCCCACCCGATTTTTCCCCCGCCCCCGGGGCAGGCGCAGAATAAATGTCTGTATGAAGTTAAAAATTAAAAATAAAAAAAAAGCTAAAAACAACTCAAAGTCCTTTGCTTTTGAATGTGCGCTTACCTGGTTTTCTCTAGAGGCACCACTGTGAGGTGGCTCAAGCCCTTAGGCTCTGGAGTTAGACATCTGGGTTCCCATTCCAATTCCACCACTGACTAGCTTTGTCATATTGGACGCATAACTTTTTTGCGCTTCTACTTCTTGATCTTTCAAGTGTCATCAGAAGATAATTAGACACCCACACAATAGCAATGGGAGATTTTAACACCCCACCGTCAACATGAAACAGATCAACGAGACAGAAAGTTGAAAAGGATATCCAGGAACTGAACTTAGCTCTGCACCAAGCAGACCGAATAGACATCTACATTAACTCTCCACCCCAAATCAACAGAATATACATTCTTCTCAGCACCACATCACACTTATTCCAAAACTGACCACATAGTTGGAAGGAAAGCACTCCTCCGCAAATGCAAAAGAACAGAAATTACAACCAACTGTCTCTCAGACCCCAGGGCAGTCAAACTGGACCTCAGGATGAAGAAACTCACTCAAAACCGCTCATCTACACGGAAACGGAGCAATCTGCTCCTGAGTGACTACTGGGTACATAGCGAAATGAAGACAGAATAAAGATGTTCTTTGAAACCAATGAGAACAAAGACACAACATACCAGAATCTCTGGGATACATTGAAAGCAGTGTGTAGAGGGAAACGTAGCATTAAATGCCCACAAGAGAAAGCAGGAAAGATCTAAAATGGACACCCTCACGTCCCAATTCAAAGAACCAGGGAAGCAAGAGCAAACACAATGCCTGAATCAGTCAGTCAACTTCCAACAGGGCTCCAAGAGAGAATGAACCACCATGCCTCTTTAAATCCACGTTTCTATTTGGAATCTTCAATGAGAGATGAGACACTAAGCACCTAGTTTTGGTGGAATGGCTGATTTTGTCAATGTTTTCGGTGTGTGAGTGTGTGTGTGTGTGTGTGTATGTATGGATAACTAAATTAAACTGATAATCTGGATGCTTACATTTCCATTCATTTAATTTGTGTATGTGAGCCCACGCACACGTATAT
Organism: Pongo pygmaeus; assembly: GCF_028885625.2. Taxonomy (NCBI): domain Eukaryota; kingdom Metazoa; phylum Chordata; class Mammalia; order Primates; family Hominidae; genus Pongo; species Pongo pygmaeus. The sequence continues at coordinate 56,638,163 of NC_072380.2, forward strand.
ACACACACACTAACACTTCCAGAACACTGACTTAGTGAAGAACTGGATTTCCAGTGTGTCAGACAAATTTCAGAAAGCGCTGAAGAAGGGCATTTCTGATGGATTTCACCGTTCCTGGAATTTTATTTTCCTTTATAACTTAGAGTTCTTCTCTGGAGATTTAATAGATAAAAGTCTTTTGCAGTGTACGTTATTTCATTTTATTTTTATAATTTATTTGAATTGTCATTTTAAATTGACAAATAAAAATGATATATATTTATGGTGTACAACATGATGTTTCATATATGTATACATTGTGGAATGACACAAAAATCAAGCTAATTAACACATTCGTTTCCTCACATACTGATTTTATGGTGATGAGAACATGTTTCAAATCTACTCTGATAGCACATTTCAAGTATACAGTACATAGTTACCCACTGTGGTTGCCGTGCTGTTCAACATATCTCTAGAACTATTCGTATCTGGAATTTTGTATCATTAGACTAACATCTCCCAATCCCTCCCCGGCCCCTGCCTCGGGTAAGCAGCGTTCTGCTCTCTACGACTCTGAGTTCCACTTTTTTACATTGCACATAGAAGTGAGATCGTGCAGTATTTGTATTTCTGTGTTTGCTTTTTAAAACTTTATGATGTATTGATGTATTTTTTCAGACAGTGTCGGAGTCTGTCACCAAGGCTGGAGTACAGTGACACAAACACGGCTCACCACGGCCTCCACCTCCCGGGGTCAAGAGATCCTCCCACTTCAGCCTCCTGAGTAGCTAGGACTACAGGCGTCCAACACCACACCTGGCTAATTTTTGTATTTTTTGTAGAGATGGTTGATCTCCAACTCCTGGGCTCAACTCTTCCTCCTCCCTTCTCCTCCCAAAGTCCTGGGATTACAGGCCTGAGCCACTGTGTCTGGCCTTTGCTTTATTTCACACAGTAGAACATCCTCTAGGCTCATTCATGTTGCTAATGATAAGATTTCTTTCTTTTTCAAGGCTGAATAGGATTCTATTGGATATATGTACCTATATAGATAGAGAGATAGATAGATAGACATTTATTATTATTGTTTTGGGGGGGATATGGTTTCGCTCGTGTTCCCCAGGCTGGAGTGCAGTGGCATGATTTCGGCTCACTACAACCTCTGCCTCCCAGGCTGAAGTGATTCTCCTGCCTCAGCTGAGATTAAAGGCATGTCCCATCATGTGCGGCCAATTTTGTGTTTCTAGGAGAGATGGGTTTTCACCATGTTGGCCAGGCTTGTCTCGAACTCCAACAATTCTACTTCAACTATTTATTGGATACAAATATTTATGTGTGAGAAACAAGATTTTCAAGAGTGAAAGATTTAAAAACGACTTAATTGTACATCAGTAAGAGGCTGGCTAACTAAATCAGAGTACGTTCATCCTTACAGAAGAATACTATGCAGCTAGAACAAAACCAAATGGAGGAAACTCTTCCAAATGGTAACTTGGAATGATGTTCAAGACTTATTGTAAAATAAGTTTACAGTAAGGTGTAAGGTACCTTATGGCAAAATTCTCTCAGAAATGTGTGTGTGTGGATTTCAAGTCATCCCAGTCCTAGAACATTGTGCTCTTTAGAGATGCCATACCTGTCTTTCCCTTTGTAATATCAAAGCAGTAATATCTTCTCTGGAGGCTTGTTGGGTGAATTGAATGGAAGAAAGTTAAGGAGGTACCAGAACCATTGCTGTTTCCCCTCCGTAGCCCTGCCACCCACTAAAGAAAGTTGGATGAGATTACTTAATGATTTCCCATTAAGTTGTATTTCCAAATATCATGATTACCATTTGAATGTAGTTGGTATGGAGCTTCGTGAGTGTGTGCTTCGTTTATTATGCATCACGTTCAGCTCCTTGTTATTTGCCTCCTAGTTATCATAGTAAAACTCTACTCCTCTACTCCGAGGAGCCCCTACCATCCGTATCGTCACTTTCCGGCCCAGCACTCTTCATGCTCGTTCGTTTAAAGCATTCTACATTGGGCAAATGAATCTTGGAAGGCAAAAGCTACTGAATTTAGCGAGTTTGTGGAGGCGTTCCCACCGATCAGCCAGGTGGAGTTCCACACACCCGATGACTGCACAACTCCTATAAGGCAGCAATATGCTGCAAACCCAGACGGCCACTCTTCTCACCCCTCGTCCCTTTGCTGTTCTGGATAATGAGGTCAATAGTCACCTAGGCAACTTGCAAAACTAACTGAAATGGAGAAAGGCCTTCCGGCTGGTGACTAGCCGAGGTCCACCTGGCCCCAATAAGCTGCTGAACAAGAAGGGCTGCCAGAAATTTCCCCCTAGGGAATTTGGTGGAGACGAAGACCTGCTCACTGGACAACGGTTCCTCCCAGGATACCCCCAAGCTGAAGAAGCGGGCTCTGAGCCACCCCCTTTCACCCTCCTTTTCCCCACCCTGGCCTGCTGAAGGTGCGCGTCAGGATGCGGACTACTGAGCCCTAAAGAAATAAGTCCTTCCACTTTGACCCCACGGAGGATTGCCTGCGCGGATCTTCAACGAGTCTACCAGTGTCTAGACACGGGAGCAGTTCTGTCTGGCACAGCAGCTCCCTCAAGGAAGACAAGAGTGAGGAGAAAGGAAACTCAAGTCTGACCACTCTGTCCTGGGAGACAAGAGGAGGATCTCATCTCTCATCTTTCCAAGCAAGGCAACGAGACTTTCTCTCATCTTTCCAAGCAAGGCAAGGAGACTTTTTCTCATGAGGAAACAAAAAGAAGTTGGAAGGAACGAAACCAGCCTGGAAGGTGAATTCCTAAGGATTGCCCATTGAAACTGACAAAATGGCCCTTGTTTGACGAGAGGAATGAGCAGAGCATTGATGTGGTCAAAAAGGACTCGAGTGAGACTTTCCCAGCATGTTTCTACCAAAGCTTTGTCTAAGTTTCGCAAAACACTCTCCTAATAAGCAGATGTTTGGCTCTTCAGAAAGTCAACATGCAAAATGCCTTGAGCGTCCCATAACACTGATGCCATGATGTTGCCTTTGGTCTGCCCTCCTTTTCCTTTGACTGGACCACTGCCATCTCTTGGTAGCCATCGCTTTGATGACGCTTTGTCTTCAGGATCATATTGGCAAAGCCATGTTCCAAATTCCGGTTACAATTTGTCAAACAGGTGCCCCAGGATCGTGATCCCTCCTGTTGAAAATTTCCACTGATAGCTCTCGTCCTCACTGCAGCTGATCTGGGCACAATGGTTTTCACAGCCACTGCAGGATTCATCTTCCACATCTTCTCATCTCTTCTTGAAACAAGCCATACCTCCGTAAAGAGTTGATTTCTTTGGGCTGGTGTCCTTAGAAGCTTTTCTTCAAACATCAATGATTTCTTCATTCTTCCACCCAAGCTTCACCGTCAATTGGATGTTTGCTCTTGCTGCAATTTTAGCGGAATTCAAGTTGCACTGATAGGAGGCCTTTTCAGTGGATATCTCATCCTTCTTAGTGCCTCCAATGAGATCCAGTTCAGAAAGGTTGTAAGAAGTTAGTACATGTTTATTTTAGTGAAAACGAATTGAAATCCATGCATAGATTTCTCACCATGTACATTTTCTATGAACTTTCGGAAGACCCCCTGTACTGAATATTGCCCAAATCCTGGGAGAGAAGTGGATGCGGTCCACTTCCTGTCTTCAGTTTGCCCACAGTGGAGGAGTGCACAGAGCAGGGAAAGGCAGCCCCAGAGAGAGGCATGCCCTCCAGCATGCGGCAGACTGCTGGCCCAGTCCTGGCTCCATGGGTTGCTGTGTGGGCCCAGCAAGCTGACCAACCTCCCTGAACCTTAATTTAATCCTAGGTAGCCCAATTCCACTCGCTATTATAGGACTGCTGTGCAGGGACAGTCAATTAACTTAAGAAAAGGAACCTAGCTCCAAGGTTGGCAACCGGGAATTCCAGTTGATTCCATGGGCGGACCCCCTGAGGAATCCCCAAGCTGAAGTCTCGTGGAAGATGAGGTTCAGTGTGACTAGACTGAAGCACCAATCCAATGAAGGGGAAGTCCCACCCACTCTGCCCTGTGCCTGTATAAAGGTGAGGCGGGGCGGCCGCGCCACTCATTGAAGCCGCCAGTTGGGAGAGGAGCAGAGCCAGGCCGGTGCTCCCGAAGGCAGCAAGATGTTGCGAGCCACAGCTCCCTGCTGGTTCCCACCTGCATACCCAGAAGCTAAGAAGGTGGCCGAGGAGGCGCCCCACGAGGCAAGCCGCCATTTGGGAGTGGAGCAGAGCCAGGTCGGTGTTCCCGAAGGCAGCAAGATGTTGCGAGCCACAGCTCCCTGCTGGTTCCCTCCTGGATACCCAGAAGCCAAGAAGGTGGCCGAGGAGGCGGCCCTCGAGGCTCCAGAATTCCCACTGCCCTCTCATCAGCCTGCCCAGAGCTTCGGGCTCTGCGTGCCCCAGATGCACAACCAGGCCTCAGCACTCGTGGACATCCGGGCGGAGCCCCAGAATAGGGGTCCGGCGGTGCCCCCAGCGTGGCCCAAGATGGCGACGGAGGCGTGGTACTTCCCCGCGCAGAGGGGGTCGGCCTGCTGCTTGCCAGCCGCCCCAAGGCTGACAGAGAGGCCCTGTGGAGTCCGCATCTCAGCCCCCAGGGAGAGGAAGAGGATCGCCCACTTTCCCAGCCCCTGCTTGGTCGCAGGTCGCACCGATGCCAAGAGAACCCGGGTGGCCGGCAGCAGCCAACGCTCCAATGGCTCCAGGGTCGGCACACAGCCACGGAAGACTGGTCGCAACAGACGGGGGAGGGCATGCAAGACCTCCACCACACTCAGCTCTAAGCGAATCGTCCGTCGTCCATCCTTACCGACTTGGAAGAAACCCATTATCCTCCGAAGGTCTCGCTGCCAAGTCCCCACCGTCATCCGCCGAGGCTATCTCCAACTGTTCACCAAAGAGTGTCTCAAGTTCTGCGCCTCCCAGCAGGAGGCCGAGGAGAAGGCGCTGAACGAGGAGAAGGTGGCCTACGACTGCAGCCCCAACAAGAACATGTACCTGAATGTGGTCCTGAACACCCTCAAGAGACTGAAGGGCCTGACCCCCAGCTCCATGCCGGGCCTCAGCAGGGCCGCCCTGTACAGCCGCCTCCAGGAGTTCCTGCTCACCCAGGACCAGCTCAAGGAGAACGGCTACCCCTTCCCGCACCCCGAGCGGCCCGGAGGCGCCGTCCTCTTCACTGGCCAGGGGAAGGGGCCCGGCGACTCCTCCTGCAGGGTCTGCTGCCGTTGTGGCACCGACTACCTGGTGTCCTCCTCGGGCCGCTGTCTACGCGACCAGTTGTGTTATTATCACTGGGGGCGGGTCCGCTCCAGCCAAGTGGCTGGAGGCCGGGTTAGCCAGTACACCTGCTGTGCAGCTGCTCCTGGCTCAGTGGGCTGCCAGGTGGCGAAGCAGCACGTGCGGGACTGCCGCAAGGAGAGCCTCCATGGCTTCGTGAAGACCTTCAAGAAAGAGTTTTCCACAGACGCTTATCCAGGAATCTACGCCTTGGACTGTGAGATGTGCTACACCACGCATGGCCTGGAGCTGACCCGCGTCACCGTGGTGGACGCCGACATGCAAGTGGTGTACGACACCTTCGTCAAGCCCGACAACGAGATCGTGGACTACAACACCAGGTTTTCCGGAGTGACCGAGGCCGACGTCGCCAAGACGAGCGTCACGTTGCCCGAAGTCCAAGCCATCCTGCTGAGCTTTTTCAGCGCCCAAACCATCCTCATCGGGCACAGCCTGGAGAGCGATCTGCTGGCCCTCAAGCTGATCCACAGCACCGTGGTGGACACGGCCGTGCTCTTCCCGCACTACCTGGGTTTCCCCTACAAGCGTTCCCTCAGGAATCTCGCGGCCGACTACCTGGGACAGATCATCCAGGACAGCCAGGACGGCCACAACTCCAGCGAGGACGCAAACGCCTGCCTGCAGCTGGCGATGTGGAAGGTTCGACAGCGCGCCCAGATCCAGCCACGCCACCGGTCCGCCTCTCCCGCCGCCCTGGCCTGTCCTGAGCCCCAGGCCTCTTCCCAAACTGCCATCGATCCCGAGAGCTAGCCCTGTCCACCTCGCCGCAAAGCGAAAGAAACTGGAGCAGCCGGCGGCAGGAGAGGGCCAAAAGCCAAGACTAACCCCGACCCCGGACTCCCAGTCCCCCGGAGTCCCTGCCGCGGGCCGTCGTCCCTGTCCCCATCCCTCTGCCCCTCCCAGACCTCTGTCCTTCCACCAATGGGCTCCCCGAGGCCCCAGCCGCCACTCCCAGTCCCCGGAGACCCTGCCGCCGCCCCTGGCGCCTGTGCCCATCCCTCTGCCCCTCCCAGACCTCTGGCCTTCCACCACTAGCCTCCCCCAGCCCACCTGGACTTCCCCGGCCTCTGACAACAAGGCCAGCCCCCAGGCCCACCAGCCTCCTGATCGTCTTCGTTCTTGGGCCTCTTCCCCTTCTGTGGGGCTGTCTGAACCTCCCCTCCCCCACCCGATTTTTCCCCCGCCCCCGGGGCAGGCGCAGAATAAATGTCTGTATGAAGTTAAAAATTAAAAATAAAAAAAAAGCTAAAAACAACTGAAAGTCCTTTGCTTTTGAATGTGCGCTTACCTGGTTTTCTCTAGAGGCACCACTGTGAGGTGGCTCAAGCGCTTAGGCTCTGGAGTTAGACATCTGGGTTCCCATTCCAATTCCACCACTGACTAGCTTTGTCATATTGGACGCATAACTTTTTTGCGCTTCTACTTCTTGATCTTTCAAGTGTCATCAGAAGATAATTAGACGCCCACACAATAGCAATGGGAGATTTTAACACCCCACCGTCAACATGAAACAGATCAACGAGACAGAAAGTTGAAAAGGATATCCAGGAACTGAACTTAGCTCTGCACCAAGCAGACCGAATAGACATCTACATTAACTCTCCACCCCAAATCAACAGAATATACATTCTTCTCAGCACCACATCACACTTATTCCAAAACTGACCACATAGTTGGAAGGAAAGCACTCCTCCGCAAATGCAAAAGAACAGAAATTACAACCAACTGTCTCTCAGACCCCAGGGCAGTCAAACTGGACCTCAGGATGAAGAAACTCACTCAAAACCGCTCAACTACACGGAAACGGAGCAATCTGCTCCTGAGTGACTACTGGGTACATAGCGAAATGAAGACAGAATAAAGATGTTCTTTGAAACCAATGAGAACAAAGACACAACATACCAGAATCTCTGGGATACATTGAAAGCAGTGTGTAGAGGGAAACGTAGCATTAAATGCCCACAAGAGAAAGCAGGAAAGATCTAAAATGGACACCCTCACGTCCCAATTCAAAGAACCAGGGAAGCAAGAGCAAACACAATGCCTGAATCAGTCAGTCAACTTCCAACAGGGCTCCAAGAGAGAATGAACCACCATGCCTCTTTAAATCCACGTTTCTATTTGGAATCTTCAATGAGAGATGAGACACTAAGCACCTAGTTTTGGTGGAATGGCTGATTTTGTCAATGTTTTCGGTGTGTGAGTGTGTGTGTGTGTGTGTGTATGTATGGATAACTAAATTAAACTGATAATCTGGATGCTTACATTTCCATTCATTTAATTTGTGTATGTGAGCCCACGCACACGTATATACACACACACTAACACTTCCAGAACACTGACTTAGTGAAGAACTGGATTTCCAGTGTGTCAGACAAATTTCAGAAAGCGCTGAAGAAGGGCATTTCTGATGGATTTCACCGTTCCTGGAATTTTATTTTCCTTTATAACTTAGAGTTCTTCTCTGGAGATTTAATAGATAAAAGTCTTTTGCAGTGTACGTTATTTCATTTTATTTTTATAATTTATTTGAATTGTCATTTTAAATTGACAAATAAAAATGATATATATTTATGGTGTACAACATGATGTTTCATATATGTATACATTGTGGAATGACACAAAAATCAAGCTAATTAACACATTCGTTTCCTCACATACTGATTTTATGGTGATGAGAACATGTTTCAAATCTACTCTGATAGCACATTTCAAGTATACAGTACATAGTTACCCACTGTGGTTGCCGTGCTGTTCAACATATCTCTAGAACTATTCGTATCTGGAATTTTGTATCATTAGACTAACATCTCCCAATCCCTCCCCGGCCCCTGCCTCGGGTAAGCAGCGTTCTGCTCTCTACGACTCTGAGTTCCACTTTTTTACATTGCACATAGAAGTGAGATCGTGCAGTATTTGTATTTCTGTGTTTGCTTTTTAAAACTTTATGATGTATTGATGTATTTTTTCAGACAGTGTCGGAGTCTGTCACCAAGGCTGGAGTACAGTGACACAAACACGGCTCACCACGGCCTCCACCTCCCGGGGTCAAGAGATCCTCCCACTTCAGCCTCCTGAGTAGCTAGGACTACAGGCGTCCAACACCACACCTGGCTAATTTTTGTATTTTTTGTAGAGATGGTTGATCTCCAACTCCTGGGCTCAACTCTTCCTCCTCCCTTCTCCTCCCAAAGTCCTGGGATTACAGGCCTGAGCCACTGTGTCTGGCCTTTGCTTTATTTCACACAGTAGAACATCCTCTAGGCTCATTCATGTTGCTAATGATAAGATTTCTTTCTTTTTCAAGGCTGAATAGGATTCTATTGGATATATGTACCTATATAGATAGAGAGATAGATAGATAGACATTTATTATTATTGTTTTGGGGGGGATATGGTTTCGCTCGTGTTCCCCAGGCTGGAGTGCAGTGGCATGATTTCGGCTCACTACAACCTCTGCCTCCCAGGCTGAAGTGATTCTCCTGCCTCAGCTGAGATTAAAGGCATGTCCCATCATGTGCGGCCAATTTTGTGTTTCTAGGAGAGATGGGTTTTCACCATGTTGGCCAGGCTTGTCTCGAACTCCAACAATTCTACTTCAACTATTTATTGGATACAAATATTTATGTGTGAGAAACAAGATTTTCAAGAGTGAAAGATTTAAAAACGACTTAATTGTACATCAGTAAGAGGCTGGCTAACTAAATCAGAGTACGTTCATCCTTACAGAAGAATACTATGCAGCTAGAACAAAACCAAATGGAGGAAACTCTTCCAAATGGTAACTTGGAATGATGTTCAAGACTTATTGTAAAATAAGTTTACAGTAAGGTGTAAGGTACCTTATGGCAAAATTCTCTCAGAAATGTGTGTGTGTGGATTTCAAGTCATCCCAGTCCTAGAACATTGTGCTCTTTAGAGATGCCATACCTGTCTTTCCCTTTGTAATATCAAAGCAGTAATATCTTCTCTGGAGGCTTGTTGGGTGAATTGAATGGAAGAAAGTTAAGGAGGTACCAGAACCATTGCTGTTTCCCCTCCGTAGCCCTGCCACCCACTAAAGAAAGTTGGATGAGATTACTTAATGATTTCCCATTAAGTTGTATTTCCAAATATCATGATTACCATTTGAATGTAGTTGGTATGGAGCTTCGTGAGTGTGTGCTTCGTTTATTATGCATCACGTTCAGCTCCTTGTTATTTGCCTCCTAGTTATCATAGTAAAACTCTACTCCTCTACTCCGAGGAGCCCCTACCATCCGTATCGTCACTTTCCGGCCCAGCACTCTTCATGCTCGTTCGTTTAAAGCATTCTACATTGGGCAAATGAATCTTGGAAGGCAAAAGCTACTGAATTTAGCGAGTTTGTGGAGGCGTTCCCACCGATCAGCCAGGTGGAGTTCCACACACCCGATGACTGCACAACTCCTATAAGGCAGCAATATGCTGCAAACCCAGACGGCCACTCTTCTCACCCCTCGTCCCTTTGCTGTTCTGGATAATGAGGTCAATAGTCACCTAGGCAACTTGCAAAACTAACTGAAATGGAGAAAGGCCTTCCGGCTGGTGACTAGCCGAGGTCCACCTGGCCCCAATAAGCTGCTGAACAAGAAGGGCTGCCAGAAATTTCCCCCTAGGGAATTTGGTGGAGACGAAGACCTGCTCACTGGACAACGGTTCCTCCCAGGATACCCCCAAGCTGAAGAAGCGGGCTCTGAGCCACCCCCTTTCACCCTCCTTTTCCCCACCCTGGCCTGCTGAAGGTGCGCGTCAGGATGCGGACTACTGAGCCCTAAAGAAATAAGTCCTTCCACTTTGACCCCACGGAGGATTGCCTGCGCGGATCTTCAACGAGTCTACCAGTGTCTAGACACGGGAGCAGTTCTGTCTGGCACAGCAGCTCCCTCAAGGAAGACAAGAGTGAGGAGAAAGGAAACTCAAGTCTGACCACTCTGTCCTGGGAGACAAGAGGAGGATCTCATCTCTCATCTTTCCAAGCAAGGCAACGAGACTTTCTCTCATCTTTCCAAGCAAGGCAAGGAGACTTTTTCTCATGAGGAAACAAAAAGAAGTTGGAAGGAACGAAACCAGCCTGGAAGGTGAATTCCTAAGGATTGCCCATTGAAACTGACAAAATGGCCCTTGTTTGACGAGAGGAATGAGCAGAGCATTGATGTGGTCAAAAAGGACTCGAGTGAGACTTTCCCAGCATGTTTCTACCAAAGCTTTGTCTAAGTTTCGCAAAACACTCTCCTAATAAGCAGATGTTTGGCTCTTCAGAAAGTCAACATGCAAAATGCCTTGAGCGTCCCATAACACTGATGCCATGATGTTGCCTTTGGTCTGCCCTCCTTTTCCTTTGACTGGACCACTGCCATCTCTTGGTAGCCATCGCTTTGATGACGCTTTGTCTTCAGGATCATATTGGCAAAGCCATGTTCCAAATTCCGGTTACAATTTGTCAAACAGGTGCCCCAGGATCGTGATCCCTCCTGTTGAAAATTTCCACTGATAGCTCTCGTCCTCACTGCAGCTGATCTGGGCACAATGGTTTTCACAGCCACTGCAGGATTCATCTTCCACATCTTCTCATCTCTTCTTGAAACAAGCCATACCTCCGTAAAGAGTTGATTTCTTTGGGCTGGTGTCCTTAGAAGCTTTTCTTCAAACATCAATGATTTCTTCATTCTTCCACCCAAGCTTCACCGTCAATTGGATGTTTGCTCTTGCTGCAATTTTAGCGGAATTCAAGTTGCACTGATAGGAGGCCTTTTCAGTGGATATCTCATCCTTCTTAGTGCCTCCAATGAGATCCAGTTCAGAAAGGTTGTAAGAAGTTAGTACATGTTTATTTTAGTGAAAACGAATTGAAATCCATGCATAGATTTCTCACCATGTACATTTTCTATGAACTTTCGGAAGACCCCCTGTACTGAATATTGCCCAAATCCTGGGAGAGAAGTGGATGCGGCCCACTTCCTGTCTTCAGTTTGCCCACAGTGGAGGAGTGCACAGAGCAGGGAAAGGCAGCCCCAGAGAGAGGCATGCCCTCCAGCATGCGGCAGACTGCTGGCCCAGTCCTGGCTCCATGGGTTGCTGTGTGGGCCCAGCAAGCTGACCAACCTCCCTGAACCTTAATTTAATCCTAGGTAGCCCAATTCCACTCGCTATTATAGGACTGCTGTGCAGGGACAGTCAATTAACTTAAGAAAAGGAACCTAGCTCCAAGGTTGGCAACCGGGAATTCCAGTTGATTCCATGGGCGGACCCCCTGAGGAATCCCCAAGCTGAAGTCTCGTGGAAGATGAGGTTCAGTGTGACTAGACTGAAGCACCAATCCAATGAAGGGGAAGTCCCACCCACTCTGCCCTGTGCCTGTATAAAGGTGAGGCGGGGCGGCCGCGCCACTCATTGAAGCCGCCAGTTGGGAGAGGAGCAGAGCCAGGCCGGTGCTCCCGAAGGCAGCAAGATGTTGCGAGCCACAGCTCCCTGCTGGTTCCCACCTGCATTCCCAGAAGCTAAGAAGGTGGCCGAGGAGGCGGCCCACGAGGCAAGCCGCCATTTGGGAGAGGAGCAGAGCCAGGTCGGTGTTCCCGAAGGCAGCAAGATGTTGCGAGCCACAGCTCCCTGCTGGTTCCCACCTGCATGCCCAGAAGCCAAGAAGGTGGCCGAGGAGGCGGCCCTCGAGGCAAGCCGCCAGTTGGGAGAGGAGCAGAGCCAGGCCGGTGCTCCCGAAGGCAGCAAGATGTTGCGAGCCACAGCTCCCTGCTGGTTCCCACCTGCATACCCAGAAGCTAAGAAGGTGGCCGAGGAGGCGCCCCACGAGGCAAGCCGCCATTTGGGAGTGGAGCAGAGCCAGGTCGGTGTTCCCGAAGGCAGCAAGATGTTGCGAGCCACAGCTCCCTGCTGGTTCCCTCCTGCATACCCAGAAGCCAAGAAGGTGGCCGAGGAGGCGGCCCTCGAGGCTCCAGAATTCCCACTGCCCTCTCATCAGCCTGCCCAGAGCTTCGGGCTCTGCGTGCCCCAGATGCACAACCAGGCCTCAGCACTCGTGGACATCCGGGCGGAGCCCCAGAATAGGGGTCCGGCGGTGCCCCCAGCGTGGCCCAAGATGGCGACGGAGGCGTGGTACTTCCCCGCGCAGAGGGGGTCGGCCTGCTGCTTGCCAGCCGCCCCAAGGCTGACAGAGAGGCCCTGTGGAGTCCGCATCTCAGCCCCCAGGGAGAGGAAGAGGATCGCCCACTTTCCCAGCCCCTGCTTGGTCGCAGGTCGCACCGATGCCAAGAGAACCCGGGTGGCCGGCAGCAGCCAACGCTCCAATGGCTCCAGGGTCGGCACACAGCCACGGAAGACTGGTCGCAACAGACGGGGGAGGGCATGCAAGACCTCCACCACACTCAGCTCTAAGCGAATCGTCCGTCGTCCATCCTTACCGACTTGGAAGAAACCCATTATCCTCCGAAGGTCTCGCTGCCAAGTCCCCACCGTCATCCGCCGAGGCTATCTCCAACTGTTCACCAAAGAGTGTCTCAAGTTCTGCGCCTCCCAGCAGGAGGCCGAGGAGAAGGCGCTGAACGAGGAGAAGGTGGCCTACGACTGCAGCCCCAACAAGAACATGTACCTGAATGTGGTCCTGAACACCCTCAAGAGACTGAAGGGCCTGACCCCCAGCTCCATGCCGGGCCTCAGCAGGGCCGCCCTGTACAGCCGCCTCCAGGAGTTCCTGCTCACCCAGGACCAGCTCAAGGAGAACGGCTACCCCTTCCCGCACCCCGAGCGGCCCGGAGGCGCCGTCCTCTTCACTGGCCAGGGGAAGGGGCCCGGCGACTCCTCCTGCAGGGTCTGCTGCCGTTGTGGCACCGACTACCTGGTGTCCTCCTCGGGCCGCTGTCTACGCGACCAGTTGTGTTATTATCACTGGGGGCGGGTCCGCTCCAGCCAAGTGGCTGGAGGCCGGGTTAGCCAGTACACCTGCTGTGCAGCTGCTCCTGGCTCAGTGGGCTGCCAGGTGGCGAAGCAGCACGTGCGGGACGGCCGCAAGGAGAGCCTCCATGGCTTCGTGAAGACCTTCAAGAAAGAGTTTTCCACAGACGCTTATCCAGGAATCTACGCCTTGGACTGTGAGATGTGCTACACCACGCATGGCCTGGAGCTGACCCGCGTCACCGTGGTGGACGCCGACATGCAAGTGGTGTACGACACCTTCGTCAAGCCCGACAACGAGATCGTGGACTACAACACCAGGTTTTCCGGAGTGACCGAGGCCGACGTCGCCAAGACGAGCGTCACGTTGCCCGAAGTCCAAGCCATCCTGCTGAGCTTTTTCAGCGCCCAAACCATCCTCATCGGGCACAGCCTGGAGAGCGATCTGCTGGCCCTCAAGCTGATCCACAGCACCGTGGTGGACACGGCCGTGCTCTTCCCGCACTACCTGGGTTTCCCCTACAAGCGTTCCCTCAGGAATCTCGCGGCCGACTACCTGGGACAGATCATCCAGGACAGCCAGGACGGCCACAACTCCAGCGAGGACGCAAACGCCTGCCTGCAGCTGGCGATGTGGAAGGTTCGACAGCGCGCCCAGATCCAGCCACGCCACCGGTCCGCCTCTCCCGCCGCCCTGGCCTGTCCTGAGCCCCAGGCCTCTTCCCAAACTGCCATCGATCCCGAGAGCTAGCCCTGTCCACCTCGCCGCAAAGCGAAAGAAACTGGAGCAGCCGGCGGCAGGAGAGGGCCAAAAGCCAAGACTAACCCCGACCCCGGACTCCCAGTCCCCCGGAGTCCCTGCCGCGGGCCGTCGTCCCTGTCCCCATCCCTCTGCCCCTCCCAGACCTCTGTCCTTCCACCAATGGGCTCCCCGAGGCCCCAGCCGCCACTCCCAGTCCCCGGAGACCCTGCCGCCGCCCCTGGCGCCTGTGCCCATCCCTCTGCCCCTCCCAGACCTCTGGCCTTCCACCACTAGCCTCCCCCAGCCCACCTGGACTTCCCCGGCCTCTGACAACAAGGCCAGCCCCCAGGCCCACCAGCCTCCTGATCGTCTTCGTTCTTGGGCCTCTTCCCCTTCTGTGGGGCTGTCTGAACCTCCCCTCCCCCACCCGATTTTTCCCCCGCCCCCGGGGCAGGCGCAGAATAAATGTCTGTATGAAGTTAAAAATTAAAAATAAAAAAAAAGCTAAAAACAACTCAAAGTCCTTTGCTTTTGAATGTGCGCTTACCTGGTTTTCTCTAGAGGCACCACTGTGAGGTGGCTCAAGCCCTTAGGCTCTGGAGTTAGACATCTGGGTTCCCATTCCAATTCCACCACTGACTAGCTTTGTCATATTGGACGCATAACCTTTTTGCGCTTCTACTTCTTGATCTTTCAAGTGTCATCAGAAGATAATTAGACACCCACACAATAGCAATGGGAGATTTTAACACCCCACCGTCAACATGAAACAGATCAACGAGACAGAAAGTTGAAAAGGATATCCAGGAACTGAACTTAGCTCTGCACCAAGCAGACCGAATAGACATCTACATTAACTCTCCACCCCAAATCAACAGAATATACATTCTTCTCAGCACCACATCACACTTATTCCAAAACTGACCACATAGTTGGAAGGAAAGCACTCCTCCGCAAATGCAAAAGAACAGAAATTACAACCAACTGTCTCTCAGACCCCAGGGCAGTCAAACTGGACCTCAGGATGAAGAAACTCACTCAAAACCGCTCAACTACACGGAAACGGAGCAATCTGCTCCTGAGTGACTACTGGGTACATAGCGAAATGAAGACAGAATAAAGATGTTCTTTGAAACCAATGAGAACAAAGACACAACATACCAGAATCTCTGGGATACATTGAAAGCAGTGTGTAGAGGGAAACGTAGCATTAAATGCCCACAAGACAAAGCAGGAAAGATCTAAAATGGACACCCTCACGTCCCAATTCAAAGAACCAGGGAAGCAAGAGCAAACACAATGCCTGAATCAGTCAGTCAACTTCCAACAGGGCTCCAAGAGAGAATGAACCACCATGCCTCTTTAAATCCACGTTTCTATTTGGAATCTTCAATGAGAGATGAGACACTAAGCACCTAGTTTTGGTGGAATGGCTGATTTTGTCAATGTTTTCGGTGTGTGAGTGTGTGTGTGTGTGTGTGTATGTATGGATAACTAAATTAAACTGATAATCTGGATGCTTACATTTCCATTCATTTAATTTGTGTATGTGAGCCCACGCACACGTATATACACACACACTAACACTTCCAGAACACTGACTTAGTGAAGAACTGGATTTCCAGTGTGTCAGACAAATTTCAGAAAGCGCTGAAGAAGGGCATTTCTGATGGATTTCACCGTTCCTGGAATTTTATTTTCCTTTATAACTTAGAGTTCTTCTCTGGAGATTTAATAGATAAAAGTCTTTTGCAGTGTACGTTATTTCATTTTATTTTTATAATTTATTTGAATTGTCATTTTAAATTGACAAATAAAAATGATATATATTTATGGTGTACAACATGATGTTTCATATATGTATACATTGTGGAATGACACAAAAATCAAGCTAATTAACACATTCGTTTCCTCACATACTGATTTTATGGTGATGAGAACATGTTTCAAATCTACTCTGATAGCACATTTCAAGTATACAGTACATAGTTACCCACTGTGGTTGCCGTGCTGTTCAACATATCTCTAGAACTATTCGTATCTGGAATTTTGTATCATTAGACTAACATCTCCCAATCCCTCCCCGGCCCCTGCCTCGGGTAAGCAGCGTTCTGCTCTCTACGACTCTGAGTTCCACTTTTTTACATTGCACATAGAAGTGAGATCGTGCAGTATTTGTATTTCTGTGTTTGCTTTTTAAAACTTTATGATGTATTGATGTATTTTTTCAGACAGTGTCGGAGTCTGTCACCAAGGCTGGAGTACAGTGACACAAACACGGCTCACCACGGCCTCCACCTCCCGGGGTCAAGAGATCCTCCCACTTCAGCCTCCTGAGTAGCTAGGACTACAGGCGTCCAACACCACACCTGGCTAATTTTTGTATTTTTTGTAGAGATGGTTGATCTCCAACTCCTGGGCTCAACTCTTCCTCCTCCCTTCTCCTCCCAAAGTCCTGGGATTACAGGCCTGAGCCACTGTGTCTGGCCTTTGCTTTATTTCACACAGTAGAACATCCTCTAGGCTCATTCATGTTGCTAATGATAAGATTTCTTTCTTTTTCAAGGCTGAATAGGATTCTATTGGATATATGTACCTATATAGATAGAGAGATAGATAGATATACATTTATTATTATTGTTTTGGGGGGGATATGGTTTCGCTCGTGTTCCCCAGGCTGGAGTGCAGTGGCATGATTTCGGCTCACTACAACCTCTGCCTCCCAGGCTGAAGTGATTCTCCTGCCTCAGCTGAGATTAAAGGCATGTCCCATCATGTGCGGCCAATTTTGTGTTTCTAGGAGAGATGGGTTTTCACCATGTTGGCCAGGCTGGTCTCGAACTCCAACAATTCTACTTCAACTATTTATTGGATACAAATATTTATGTGTGAGAAACAAGATTTTCAAGAGTGAAAGATTTAAAAACGACTTAATTGTACATCAGTAAGAGGCTGGCTAACTAAATCAGAGTACGTTCATCCTTACAGAAGAATACTATGCAGCTAGAACAAAACCAAATGGAGGAAACTCTTCCAAATGGTAACTTGGAATGATGTTCAAGACTTATTGTAAAATAAGTTTACAGTAAGGTGTAAGGTACCTTATGGCAAAATTCTCTCAGAAATGTGTGTGTGTGGATTTCAAGTCATCCCAGTCCTAGAACATTGTGCTCTTTAGAGATGCCATACCTGTCTTTCCCTTTGTAATATCAAAGCAGTAATATCTTCTCTGGAGGCTTGTTGGGTGAATTGAATGGAAGAAAGTTAAGGAGGTACCAGAACCATTGCTGTTTCCCCTCCGTAGCCCTGCCACCCACTAAAGAAAGTTGGATGAGATTACTTAATGATTTCCCATTAAGTTGTATTTCCAAATATCATGATTACCATTTGAATGTAGTTGGTATGGAGCTTCGTGAGTGTGTGCTTCGTTTATTATGCATCACGTTCAGCTCCTTGTTATTTGCCTCCTAGTTATCATAGTAAAACTCTACTCCTCTACTCCGAGGAGCCCCTACCATCCGTATCGTCACTTTCCGGCCCAGCACTCTTCATGCTCGTTCGTTTAAAGCATTCTACATTGGGCAAATGAATCTTGGAAGGCAAAAGCTACTGAATTTAGCGAGTTTGTGGAGGCGTTCCCACCGATCAGCCAGGTGGAGTTCCACACACCCGATGACTGCACAACTCCTATAAGGCAGCAATATGCTGCAAACCCAGAGGGCCACTCTTCTCACCCCTCGTCCCTTTGCTGTTCTGGATAATGAGGTCAATAGTCACCTAGGCAACTTGCAAAACTAACTGAAATGGAGAAAGGCCTTCCGGCTGGTGACTAGCCGAGGTCCACCTGGCCCCAATAAGCTGCTGAACAAGAAGGGCTGCCAGAAATTTCCCCCTAGGGAATTTGGTGGAGACGAAGACCTGCTCACTGGACAACGGTTCCTCCCAGGATACCCCCAAGCTGAAGAAGCGGGCTCTGAGCCACCCCCTTTCACCCTCCTTTTCCCCACCCTGGCCTGCTGAAGGTGCGCGTCAGGATGCGGACTACTGAGCCCTAAAGAAATAAGTCCTTCCACTTTGACCCCACGGAGGATTGCCTGCGCGGATCTTCAACGAGTCTACCAGTGTCTAGACACGGGAGCAGTTCTGTCTGGCACAGCAGCTCCCTCAAGGAAGACAAGAGTGAGGAGAAAGGAAACTCAAGTCTGACCATTCTGTCCTGGGAGACAAGAGGAGGATCTCATCTCTCATCTTTCCAAGCAAGGCAACGAGACTTTCTCTCATCTTTCCAAGCAAGGCAAGGAGACTTTTTCTCATGAGGAAACAAAAAGAAGTTGGAAGGAACGAAACCAGCCTGGAAGGTGAATTCCTAAGGATTGCCCATTGAAACTGACAAAATGGCCCTTGTTTGACGAGAGGAATGAGCAGAGCATTGATGTGGTCAAAAAGGACTCGAGTGAGACTTTCCCAGCACGTTTCTACCAAAGCTTTGTCTAAGTTTCGCAAAACACTCTCCTAATAAGCAGATGTTTGGCTCTTCAGAAAGTCAACATGCAAAATGCCTTGAGCGTCCCATAACACTGATGCCATGATGTTGCCTTTGGTCTGCCCTCCTTTTCCTTTGACTGGACCACTGCCATCTCTTGGTAGCCATCGCTTTGATGACGCTTTGTCTTCAGGATCATATTGGCAAAGCCATGTTCCAAATTCCGGTTACAATTTGTCAAACAGGTGCCCCAGGATCGTGATCCCTCCTGTTGAAAATTTCCACTGATAGCTCTCGTCCTCACTGCAGCTGATCTGGGCACAATGGTTTTCACAGCCACTGCAGGATTCATCTTCCACATCTTCTCATCTCTTCTTGAAACAAGCCATACCTCCGTAAAGAGTTGATTTCTTTGGGCTGGTGTCCTTAGAAGCTTTTCTTCAAACATCAATGATTTCTTCATTCTTCCACCCAAGCTTCACCGTCAATTGGATGTTTGCTCTTGCTGCAATTTTAGCGGAATTCAAGTTGCACTGATAGGAGGCCTTTTCAGTGGATATCTCATCCTTCTTAGTGCCTCCAATGAGATCCAGTTCAGAAAGGTTGTAAGAAGTTAGTACATGTTTATTTTAGTGAAAACGAATTGAAATCCATGCATAGATTTCTCACCATGTACATTTTCTATGAACTTTCGGAAGACCCCCTGTACTGAATATTGCCCAAATCCTGGGAGAGAAGTGGATGCGGTCCACTTCCTGTCTTCAGTTTGCCCACAGTGGAGGAGTGCACAGAGCAGGGAAAGGCAGCCCCAGAGAGAGGCATGCCCTCCAGCATGCGGCAGACTGCTGGCCCAGTCCTGGCTCCATGGGTTGCTGTGTGGGCCCAGCAAGCTGACCAACCTCCCTGAACCTTAATTTAATCCTAGGTAGCCCAATTCCACTCGCTATTATAGGACTGCTGTGCAGGGACAGTCAATTAACTTAAGAAAAGGAACCTAGCTCCAAGGTTGGCAACCGGGAATTCCAGTTGATTCCATGGGCGGACCCCCTGAGGAATCCCCAAGCTGAAGTCTCGTGGAAGATGAGGTTCAGTGTGACTAGACTGAAGCACCAATCCAATGAAGGGGAAGTCCCACCCACTCTGCCCTGTGCCTGTATAAAGGTGAGGCGGGGCGGCCGCGCCACTCATTGAAGCCGCCAGTTGGGAGAGGAGCAGAGCCAGGCCGGTGCTCCCGAAGGCAGCAAGATGTTGCGAGCCACAGCTCCCTGCTGGTTCCCACCTGCATACCCAGAAGCTAAGAAGGTGGCCGAGGAGGCGGCCCACGAGGCAAGCCGCCATTTGGGAGAGGAGCAGAGCCAGGTCGGTGTTCCCGAAGGCAGCAAGATGTTGCGAGCCACAGCTCCCTGCTGGTTCCCACCTGCATGCCCAGAAGCCAAGAAGGTGGCCGAGGAGGCGGCCCTCGAGGCAAGCCGCCAGTTGGGAGAGGAGCAGAGCCAGGCCGGTGCTCCCGAAGGCAGCAAGATGTTGCGAGCCACAGCTCCCTGCTGGTTCCCACCTGCATACCCAGAAGCTAAGAAGGTGGCCGAGGAGGCGCCCCACGAGGCAAGCCGCCATTTGGGAGTGGAGCAGAGCCAGGTCGGTGTTCCCGAAGGCAGCAAGATGTTGCGAGCCACAGCTCCCTGCTGGTTCCCTCCTGCATACCCAGAAGCCAAGAAGGTGGCCGAGGAGGCGGCCCTCGAGGCTCCAGAATTCCCACTGCCCTCTCATCAGCCTGCCCAGAGCTTCGGGCTCTGCGTGCCCCAGATGCACAACCAGGCCTCAGCACTCGTGGACATCCGGGCGGAGCCCCAGAATAGGGGTCCGGCGGTGCCCCCAGCGTGGCCCAAGATGGCGACGGAGGCGTGGTACTTCCCCGCGCAGAGGGGGTCGGCCTGCTGCTTGCCAGCCGCCCCAAGGCTGACAGAGAGGCCCTGTGGAGTCCGCATCTCAGCCCCCAGGGAGAGGAAGAGGATCGCCCACTTTCCCAGCCCCTGCTTGGTCGCAGGTCGCACCGATGCCAAGAGAACCCGGGTGGCCGGCAGCAGCCAACGCTCCAATGGCTCCAGGGTCGGCACACAGCCACGGAAGACTGGTCGCAACAGACGGGGGAGGGCATGCAAGACCTCCACCACACTCAGCTCTAAGCGAATCGTCCGTCGTCCATCCTTACCGACTTGGAAGAAACCCATTATCCTCCGAAGGTCTCGCTGCCAAGTCCCCACCGTCATCCGCCGAGGCTATCTCCAACTGTTCACCAAAGAGTGTCTCAAGTTCTGCGCCTCCCAGCAGGAGGCCGAGGAGAAGGCGCTGAACGAGGAGAAGGTGGCCTACGACTGCAGCCCCAACAAGAACATGTACCTGAATGTGGTCCTGAACACCCTCAAGAGACTGAAGGGCCTGACCCCCAGCTCCATGCCGGGCCTCAGCAGGGCCGCCCTGTACAGCCGCCTCCAGGAGTTCCTGCTCACCCAGGACCAGCTCAAGGAGAACGGCTACCCCTTCCCGCACCCTGAGCGGCCCGGAGGCGCCGTCCTCTTCACTGGCCAGGGGAAGGGGCCCGGCGACTCCTCCTGCAGGGTCTGCTGCCGTTGTGGCACCGACTACCTGGTGTCCTCCTCGGGCCGCTGTCTACGCGACCAGTTGTGTTATTATCACTGGGGGCGGGTCCGCTCCAGCCAAGTGGCTGGAGGCCGGGTTAGCCAGTACACCTGCTGTGCAGCTGCTCCTGGCTCAGTGGGCTGCCAGGTGGCGAAGCAGCACGTGCGGGACGGCCGCAAGGAGAGCCTCCATGGCTTCGTGAAGACCTTCAAGAAAGAGTTTTCCACAGACGCTTATCCAGGAATCTACGCCTTGGACTGTGAGATGTGCTACACCACGCATGGCCTGGAGCTGACCCGCGTCACCGTGGTGGACGCCGACATGCAAGTGGTGTACGACACCTTCGTCAAGCCCGACAACGAGATCGTGGACTACAACACCAGGTTTTCCGGAGTGACCGAGGCCGACGTCGCCAAGACGAGCGTCACGTTGCCCGAAGTCCAAGCCATCCTGCTGAGCTTTTTCAGCGCCCAAACCATCCTCATCGGGCACAGCCTGGAGAGCGATCTGCTGGCCCTCAAGCTGATCCACAGCACCGTGGTGGACACGGCCGTGCTCTTCCCGCACTACCTGGGTTTCCCCTACAAGCGTTCCCTCAGGAATCTCGCGGCCGACTACCTGGGACAGATCATCCAGGACAGCCAGGACGGCCACAACTCCAGCGAGGACGCAAACGCCTGCCTGCAGCTGGCGATGTGGAAGGTTCGACAGCGCGCCCAGATCCAGCCACGCCACCGGTCCGCCTCTCCCGCCGCCCTGGCCTGTCCTGAGCCCCAGGCCTCTTCCCAAACTGCCATCGATCCCGAGAGCTAGCCCTGTCCACCTCGCCGCAAAGCGAAAGAAACTGGAGCAGCCGGCGGCAGGAGAGGGCCAAAAGCCAAGACTAACCCCGACCCCGGACTCCCAGTCCCCCGGAGTCCCTGCCGCGGGCCGTCGTCCCTGTCCCCATCCCTCTGCCCCTCCCAGACCTCTGTCCTTCCACCAATGGGCTCCCCGAGGCCCCAGCCGCCACTCCCAGTCCCCGGAGACCCTGCCGCCGCCCCTGGCGCCTGTGCCCATCCCTCTGTCCCTCCCAGACCTCTGGCCTTCCACCACTAGCCTCCCCCAGCCCACCTGGACTTCCCCGGCCTCTGACAACAAGGCCAGCCCCCAGGCCCACCAGCCTCCTGATCGTCTTCGTTCTTGGGCCTCTTCCCCTTCTGTGGGGCTGTCTGAACCTCCCCTCCCCCACCCGATTTTTCCCCCGCCCCCGGGGCAGGCGCAGAATAAATGTCTGTATGAAGTTAAAAATTAAAAATAAAAAAAAAGCTAAAAACAACTCAAAGTCCTTTGCTTTTGAATGTGCGCTTACCTGGTTTTCTCTAGAGGCACCACTGTGAGGTGGCTCAAGCCCTTAGGCTCTGGAGTTAGACATCTGGGTTCCCATTCCATTTCCACCACTGACTAGCTTTGTCATATTGGACGCATAACCTTTTTGCGCTTCTACTTCTTGATCTTTCAAGTGTCATCAGAAGATAATTAGACACCCACACAATAGCAATGGGAGATTTTAACACCCCACCGTCAACATGAAACAGATCAACGAGACAGAAAGTTGAAAAGGATATCCAGGAACTGAACTTAGCTCTGCACCAAGCAGACCGAATAGACATCTACATTAACTCTCCACCCCAAATCAACAGAATATACATTCTTCTCAGCACCACATCACACTTATTCCAAAACTGACCACATAGTTGGAAGGAAAGCACTCCTCCGCAAATGCAAAAGAACAGAAATTACAACCAACTGTCTCTCAGACCCCAGGGCAGTCAAACTGGACCTCAGGATGAAGAAACTCACTCAAAACCGCTCAACTACACGGAAACGGAGCAATCTGCTCCTGAGTGACTACTGGGTACATAGCGAAATGAAGACAGAATAAAGATGTTCTTTGAAACCAATGAGAACAAAGACACAACATACCAGAATCTCTGGGATACATTGAAAGCAGTGTGTAGAGGGAAACGTAGCATTAAATGCCCACAAGACAAAGCAGGAAAGATCTAAAATGGACACCCTCACGTCCCAATTCAAAGAACCAGGGAAGCAAGAGCAAACACAATGCCTGAATCAGTCAGTCAACTTCCAACAGGGCTCCAAGAGAGAATGAACCACCATGCCTCTTTAAATCCACGTTTCTATTTGGAATCTTCAATGAGAGATGAGACACTAAGCAGCTAGTTTTGGTGGAATGGCTGATTTTGTCAATGTTTTCGGTGTGTGAGTGTGTGTGTGTGTGTATGTATAGATAACTAAATTAAACTGATAATCTGGATGCTTACATTTCCATTCATTTAATTTGTGTATGTGAGCCCACGCACACGTATATACACACACACTAACACTTCCAGAACACTGACTTAGTGAAGAACTGGATTTCCAGTGTGTCAGACAAATTTCAGAAAGCGCTGAAGAAGGGCATTTCTGATGGATTTCACCGTTCCTGGAATTTTATTTTCCTTTATAACTTAGAGTTCTTCTCTGGAGGTTTAATAGATAAAAGTCTTTTGCAGTGTACGTTATTTCATTTTATTTTTATAATTTATTTAAATTGTCATTTTAAATTGACAAATAAAAATGATATATATTTATGGTGTACAACATGATGATTCATATATGTATACATTGTGGAATGACACAAAAATCAAGCTAATTAACACATTCGTTTCCTCACATACTGATTTTATGGTGATGAGAACATGTTTCAAATCTACTCTGATAGCACATTTCAAGTATACAGTACATAGTTACCCACTGTGGTTGCCGTGCTGTTCAACATATCTCTAGAACTATTCGTATCTGAAATTTTGTATCATTAGACTAACATCTCCCAATCCCTCCCCGGCCCCTGCCTCGGGTAAGCAGCGTTCTGCTCTCTACGACTCTGAGTTCCACTTTTTTACATTGCACATAGAAGTGAGATCGTGCAGTATTTGTATTTCTGTGTTTGCTTTTTAAAACTTTATGATGTATTGATGTATTTTTTCAGACAGTGTCGGAGTCTGTCACCAAGGCTGGAGTACAGTGACACAAACACGGCTCACCACGGCCTCCACCTCCCGGGGTCAAGAGATCCTCCCACTTCAGCCTCCTGAGTAGCTAGGACTACAGGCGTCCAACACCACACCTGGCTAATTTTTGTATTTTTTGTAGAGATGGTTGATCTCCAACTCCTGGGCTCAACTCTTCCTCCTCCCTTCTCCTCCCAAAGTCCTGGGATTACAGGCCTGAGCCACTGTGTCTGGCCTTTGCTTTATTTCACACAGTAGAACATCCTCTAGGCTCATTCATGTTGCTAATGATAAGATTTCTTTCTTTTTCAAGGCTGAATAGGATTCTATTGGATATATGTACCTATATAGATAGAGAGATAGATAGATAGATATTTATTATTATTGTTTTGGGGGGGATATGGTTTCGCTCGTGTTCCCCAGGCTGGAGTGCAGTGGCATGATTTCGGCTCACTACAACCTCTGCCTCCCAGGCTGAAGTGATTCTCCTGCCTCAGCTGAGATTAAAGGCATGTCCCATCATGTGCGGCCAATTTTGTGTTTCTAGGAGAGATGGGTTTTCACCATGTTGGCCAGGCTGGTCTCGAACTCCAACAATTCTACTTCAACTATTTATTGGATACAAATATTTATGTGTGAGAAACAAGATTTTCAAGAGTGAAAGATTTAAAAACGACTTAATTGTACATCAGTAAGAGGCTGGCTAACCTAATCAGAGTACGTTCATCCTTACAGAAGAATACTATGCAGCTAGAACAAAACCAAATGGAGGAAACTCTTCCAAATGGTAACTTGGAATGATGTTCAAGACTTATTGTAAAATAAGTTTACAGTAAGGTGTAAGGTACCTTATGGCAAAATTCTCTCAGAAATGTGTGTGTGTGGATTTCAATCCATCCCAGTCCTAGAACATTGAGCTCTTTAGAGATGCCATACCTGTCTTTCCCTTTGTAATATCAAAGCAGTAATATCTTCTCTGGAGGCTTGTTGGGTGAATTTAATGGAAGAAAGTTAAGGAGGTACCAGAACCATTGCTGTTTCCCCTCCGTAGCCCTGCCACCCACTAAAGAAAGTTGGATGAGATTACTTAATGATTTCCCATTAAGTTGTATTTCCAAATATCATGATTACCATTTGAATGTAGTTGGTATGGAGCTTCGTGAGTGTGTGCTTCGTTTATTATGCATCACGTTCAGCTCCTTGTTATTTGCCTCCTAGTTATCATAGTAAAACTCTACTCCTCTACTCCGAGGAGCCCCTACCATCCGTATCGTCACTTTCCGGCCCAGCACTCTTCATGCTCGTTCGTTTAAAGCATTCTACATTGTGTAAATGAATCTTGGAAGGCAAAAGCTACTGAATTTAGCGAGTTTGTGGAGGCGTTCCCACCGGTCAGCCAGGTGGAGTTCCACACACCCGATGACTGCACAACTCCTATAAGGCAGCAATATGCTGCAAGCCCAGACGGCCACTCTTCTCACCTCTCGTCCCTTTGCTGTTCTGGATAATGAGGTCAATAGTCACCTAGGCAACTGCAAAACAAACTGAAATGGAGAAAGGCCTTCCGGCTGGTGACTAGCCGAGGTCCACCTGGCCCCAATAAGCTGCTGAACAAGAAGGGCTGCCAGAAATTTCCCCCTAGGGAATTTGGTGGAGACGAAGACCTGCTCACTGGACAACGGTTCCTCCCAGGATACCCCCAAGCTGAAGAAGCGGGCTCTGAGCCACCCCCTTTCACCCTCCTTTTCCCCACCCTGGCCTGGTGAAGGTGCGCGTCAGGATGCGGACTACTGAGCCCTAAAGAAATAAGTCCTTCCACTTTGACCCCACGGAGGATTGCCTGTGCGGATCTTCAACGAGTCTACCAGTGTCTAGACACGGGAGCAGTTCTGTCTGGCACAGCAGCTCCCTCAAGGAAGACAAGAGTGAGGAGAAAGGAAACTCAAGTCTGACCATTCTGTCCTGGGAGACAAGAGGAGGATCTCATCTCTCATCTTTCCAAGCAAGGCAACGAGACTTTCTCTCATCTTTCCAAGCAAGGCAAGGAGACTTTTTCTCATGAGGAAACAAAAAGAAGTTGGAAGGAACGAAACCAGCCTGGAAGGTGAATTCCTAAGGATTGCCCATTGAAACTGACAAAATGGCCCTTGTTTGACGAGAGGAATGAGCAGAGCATTGATGTGGTCAAAAAGGACTCGAGTGAGACTTTCCCAGCATGTTTCTACCAAAGCTTTGTCTAAGTTTCGCAAAACACTCTCCTAATAAGCAGATGTTTGGCTCTTCAGAAAGTCAACATGCAAAATGCCTTGAGCGTCCCATAACACTGATGCCATGATGTTGCCTTTGGTCTGCCCTCCTTTTCCTTTGACTGGACCACTGCCATCTCTTGGTAGCCATCGCTTTGATGACGCTTTGTCTTCAGGATCATATTGGCAAAGCCATGTTCCAAATTCCGGTTACAATTTGTCAAACAGGTGCCCCAGGATCGTGATCCCTCCTGTTGAAAATTTCCACTGATAGCTCTCGTCCTCACTGCAGCTGATCTGGGCACAATGGTTTTCACAGCCACTGCAGGATTCATCTTCCACATCTTCTCATCTCTTCTTGAAACAAGCCATACCTCCGTAAAGAGTTGATTTCTTTGGGCTGGTGTCCTTAGAAGCTTTTCTTCAAACATCAATGATTTCTTCATTCTTCCACCCAAGCTTCACCGTCAATTGGATGTTTGCTCTTGCTGCAATTTTAGCGGAATTCAAGTTGCACTGATAGGAGGCCTTTTCAGTGGATGTCTCATCCTTCTTAGTGCCTCCAATGAGATCCAGTTCAGAAAGGTTGTAAGAAGTTAGTACATGTTTATTTTAGTGAAAACGAATTGAAATCCATGCATAGATTTCTCACCATGTACATTTTCTATGAACTTTCGGAAGACCCCCTGTACTGAATATTGCCCAAATCCTGGGAGAGAAGTGGATGCGGTCCACTTCCTGTCTTCAGTTTGCCCACAGTGGAGGAGTGCACAGAGCAGGGAAAGGCAGCCCCAGAGAGAGGCATGCCCTCCAGCATGCGGCAGACTGCTGGCCCAGTCCTGGCTCCATGGGTTGCTGTGTGGGCCCAGCAAGCTGACCAACCTCCCTGAACCTTAATTTAATCCTAGGTAGCCCAATTCCACTCGCTATTATAGGACTGCTGTGCAGGGACAGTCAATTAACTTAAGAAAAGGAACCTAGCTCCAAGGTTGGCAACCGGGAATTCCAGTTGATTCCATGGGCGGACCCCCTGAGGAATCCCCAAGCTGAAGTCTCGTGGAAGATGAGGTTCAGTGTGACTAGACTGAAGCACCAATCCAATGAAGGGGAAGTCCCACCCACTCTGCCCTGTGCCTGTATAAAGGTGAGGCGGGGCGGCCGCGCCACTCATTGAAGCCGCCAGTTGGGAGAGGAGCAGAGCCAGGCCGGTGCTCCCGAAGGCAGCAAGATGTTGCGAGCCACAGCTCCCTGCTGGTTCCCACCTGCATACCCAGAAGCTAAGAAGGTGGCCGAGGAGGCGGCCCACGAGGCAAGCCGCCATTTGGGAGAGGAGCAGAGCCAGGTCGGTGTTCCCGAAGGCAGCAAGATGTTGCGAGCCACAGCTCCCTGCTGGTTCCCACCTGCATGCCCAGAAGCCAAGAAGGTGGCCGAGGAGGCGGCCCTCGAGGCAAGCCGCCAGTTGGGAGAGGAGCAGAGCCAGGCCGGTGCTCCCGAAGGCAGCAAGATGTTGCGAGCCACAGCTCCCTGCTGGTTCCCACCTGCATACCCAGAAGCTAAGAAGGTGGCCGAGGAGGCGCCCCACGAGGCAAGCCGCCATTTGGGAGTGGAGCAGAGCCAGGTCGGTGTTCCCGAAGGCAGCAAGATGTTGCGAGCCACAGCTCCCTGCTGGTTCCCTCCTGCATACCCAGAAGCCAAGAAGGTGGCCGAGGAGGCGGCCCTCGAGGCTCCAGAATTCCCACTGCCCTCTCATCAGCCTGCCCAGAGCTTCGGGCTCTGCGTGCCCCAGATGCACAACCAGGCCTCAGCACTCGTGGACATCCGGGCGGAGCCCCAGAATAGGGGTCCGGCGGTGCCCCCAGCGTGGCCCAAGATGGCGACGGAGGCGTGGTACTTCCCCGCGCAGAGGGGGTCGGCCTGCTGCTTGCCAGCCGCCCCAAGGCTGACAGAGAGGCCCTGTGGAGTCCGCATCTCAGCCCCCAGGGAGAGGAAGAGGATCGCCCACTTTCCCAGCCCCTGCTTGGTCGCAGGTCGCACCGATGCCAAGAGAACCCGGGTGGCCGGCAGCAGCCAACGCTCCAATGGCTCCAGGGTCGGCACACAGCCACGGAAGACTGGTCGCAACAGACGGGGGAGGGCATGCAAGACCTCCACCACACTCAGCTCTAAGCGAATCGTCCGTCGTCCATCCTTACCGACTTGGAAGAAACCCATTATCCTCCGAAGGTCTCGCTGCCAAGTCCCCACCGTCATCCGCCGAGGCTATCTCCAACTGTTCACCAAAGAGTGTCTCAAGTTCTGCGCCTCCCAGCAGGAGGCCGAGGAGAAGGCGCTGAACGAGGAGAAGGTGGCCTACGACTGCAGCCCCAACAAGAACATGTACCTGAATGTGGTCCTGAACACCCTCAAGAGACTGAAGAGCCTGACCCCCAGCTCCATGCCGGGCCTCAGCAGGGCCGCCCTGTACAGCCGCCTCCAGGAGTTCCTGCTCACCCAGGACCAGCTCAAGGAGAACGGCTACCCCTTCCCGCACCCCGAGCGGCCCGGAGGCGCCGTCCTCTTCACTGGCCAGGGGAAGGGGCCCGGCGACTCCTCCTGCAGGGTCTGCTGCCGTTGTGGCACCGACTACCTGGTGTCCTCCTCGGGCCGCTGTCTACGCGACCAGTTGTGTTATTATCACTGGGGGCGGGTCCGCTCCAGCCAAGTGGCTGGAGGCCGGGTTAGCCAGTACACCTGCTGTGCAGCTGCTCCTGGCTCAGTGGGCTGCCAGGTGGCGAAGCAGCACGTGCGGGACGGCCGCAAGGAGAGCCTCCATGGCTTCGTGAAGACCTTCAAGAAAGAGTTTTCCACAGACGCTTATCCAGGAATCTACGCCTTGGACTGTGAGATGTGCTACACCACGCATGGCCTGGAGCTGACCCGCGTCACCGTGGTGGACGCCGACATGCAAGTGGTGTACGACACCTTCGTCAAGCCCGACAACGAGATCGTGGACTACAACACCAGGTTTTCCGGAGTGACCGAGGCCGACGTCGCCAAGACGAGCGTCACGTTGCCCGAAGTCCAAGCCATCCTGCTGAGCTTTTTCAGCGCCCAAACCATCCTCATCGGGCACAGCCTGGAGAGCGATCTGCTGGCCCTCAAGCTGATCCACAGCACCGTGGTGGACACGGCCGTGCTCTTCCCGCACTACCTGGGTTTCCCCTACAAGCGTTCCCTCAGGAATCTCGCGGCCGACTACCTGGGACAGATCATCCAGGACAGCCAGGACGGCCACAACTCCAGCGAGGACGCAAACGCCTGCCTGCAGCTGGCGATGTGGAAGGTTCGACAGCGCGCCCAGATCCAGCCACGCCACCGGTCCGCCTCTCCCGCCGCCCTGGCCTGTCCTGAGCCCCAGGCCTCTTCCCAAACTGCCATCGATCCCGAGAGCTAGCCCTGTCCACCTCGCCGCAAAGCGAAAGAAACTGGAGCAGCCGGCGGCAGGAGAGGGCCAAAAGCCAAGACTAACCCCGACCCCGGACTCCCAGTCCCCCGGAGTCCCTGCCGCGGGCCGTCGTCCCTGTCCCCATCCCTCTGCCCCTCCCAGACCTCTGTCCTTCCACCAATGGGCTCCCCGAGGCCCCAGCCGCCACTCCCAGTCCCCGGAGACCCTGCCGCCGCCCCTGGCGCCTGTGCCCATCCCTCTGTCCCTCCCAGACCTCTGGCCTTCCACCACTAGCCTCCCCCAGCCCACCTGGACTTCCCCGGCCTCTGACAACAAGGCCAGCCCCCAGGCCCACCAGCCTCCTGATCGTCTTCGTTCTTGGGCCTCTTCCCCTTCTGTGGGGCTGTCTGAACCTCCCCTCCCCCACCCGATTTTTCCCCCGCCCCCGGGGCAGGCGCAGAATAAATGTCTGTATGAAGTTAAAAATTAAAAATAAAAAAAAAGCTAAAAACAACTCAAAGTCCTTTGCTTTTGAATGTGCGCTTACCTGGTTTTCTCTAGAGGCACCACTGTGAGGTGGCTCAAGCCCTTAGGCTCTGGAGTTAGACATCTGGGTTCCCATTCCATTTCCACCACTGACTAGCTTTGTCATATTGGACGCATAACCTTTTTGCGCTTCTACTTCTTGATCTTTCAAGTGTCATCAGAAGATAATTAGACACCCACACAATAGCAATGGGAGATTTTAACACCCCACCGTCAACATGAAACAGATCAACGAGACAGAAAGTTGAAAAGGATATCCAGGAACTGAACTTAGCTCTGCACCAAGCAGACCGAATAGACATCTACATTAACTCTCCACCCCAAATCAACAGAATATACATTCTTCTCAGCACCACATCACACTTATTCCAAAACTGACCACATAGTTGGAAGGAAAGCACTCCTCCGCAAATGCAAAAGAACAGAAATTACAACCAACTGTCTCTCAGACCCCAGGGCAGTCAAACTGGACCTCAGGATGAAGAAACTCACTCAAAACCGCTCAACTACACGGAAACGGAGCAATCTGCTCCTGAGTGACTACTGGGTACATAGCGAAATGAAGACAGAATAAAGATGTTCTTTGAAACCAATGAGAACAAAGACACAACATACCAGAATCTCTGGGATACATTGAAAGCAGTGTGTAGAGGGAAACGTAGCATTAAATGCCCACAAGACAAAGCAGGAAAGATCTAAAATGGACACCCTCACGTCCCAATTCAAAGAACCAGGGAAGCAAGAGCAAACACAATGCCTGAATCAGTCAGTCAACTTCCAACAGGGCTCCAAGAGAGAATGAACCACCATGCCTCTTTAAATCCACGTTTCTATTTGGAATCTTCAATGAGAGATGAGACACTAAGCAGCTAGTTTTGGTGGAATGGCTGATTTTGTCAATGTTTTCGGTGTGTGAGTGTGTGTGTGTGTGTATGTATAGATAACTAAATTAAACTGATAATCTGGATGCTTACATTTCCATTCATTTAATTTGTGTATGTGAGCCCACGCACACGTATATACACACACACTAACACTTCCAGAACACTGACTTAGTGAAGAACTGGATTTCCAGTGTGTCAGACAAATTTCAGAAAGCGCTGAAGAAGGGCATTTCTGATGGATTTCACCGTTCCTGGAATTTTATTTTCCTTTATAACTTAGAGTTCTTCTCTGGAGGTTTAATAGATAAAAGTCTTTTGCAGTGTACGTTATTTCATTTTATTTTTATAATTTATTTAAATTGTCATTTTAAATTGACAAATAAAAATGATATATATTTATGGTGTACAACATGATGATTCATATATGTATACATTGTGGAATGACACAAAAATCAAGCTAATTAACACATTCGTTTCCTCACATACTGATTTTATGGTGATGAGAACATGTTTCAAATCTACTCTGATAGCACATTTCAAGTATACAGTACATAGTTACCCACTGTGGTTGCCGTGCTGTTCAACATATCTCTAGAACTATTCGTATCTGAAATTTTGTATCATTAGACTAACATCTCCCAATCCCTCCCCGGCCCCTGCCTCGGGTAAGCAGCGTTCTGCTCTCTACGACTCTGAGTTCCACTTTTTTACATTGCACATAGAAGTGAGATCGTGCAGTATTTGTATTTCTGTGTTTGCTTTTTAAAACTTTATGATGTATTGATGTATTTTTTCAGACAGTGTCGGAGTCTGTCACCAAGGCTGGAGTACAGTGACACAAACACGGCTCACCACGGCCTCCACCTCCCGGGGTCAAGAGATCCTCCCACTTCAGCCTCCTGAGTAGCTAGGACTACAGGCGTCCAACACCACACCTGGCTAATTTTTGTATTTTTTGTAGAGATGGTTGATCTCCAACTCCTGGGCTCAACTCTTCCTCCTCCCTTCTCCTCCCAAAGTCCTGGGATTACAGGCCTGAGCCACTGTGTCTGGCCTTTGCTTTATTTCACACAGTAGAACATCCTCTAGGCTCATTCATGTTGCTAATGATAAGATTTCTTTCTTTTTCAAGGCTGAATAGGATTCTATTGGATATATGTACCTATATAGATAGAGAGATAGATAGATAGATATTTATTATTATTGTTTTGGGGGGGATATGGTTTCGCTCGTGTTCCCCAGGCTGGAGTGCAGTGGCATGATTTCGGCTCACTACAACCTCTGCCTCCCAGGCTGAAGTGATTCTCCTGCCTCAGCTGAGATTAAAGGCATGTCCCATCATGTGCGGCCAATTTTGTGTTTCTAGGAGAGATGGGTTTTCACCATGTTGGCCAGGCTGGTCTCGAACTCCAACAATTCTACTTCAACTATTTATTGGATACAAATATTTATGTGTGAGAAACAAGATTTTCAAGAGTGAAAGATTTAAAAACGACTTAATTGTACATCAGTAAGAGGCTGGCTAACCTAATCAGAGTACGTTCATCCTTACAGAAGAATACTATGCAGCTAGAACAAAACCAAATGGAGGAAACTCTTCCAAATGGTAACTTGGAATGATGTTCAAGACTTATTGTAAAATAAGTTTACAGTAAGGTGTAAGGTACCTTATGGCAAAATTCTCTCAGAAATGTGTGTGTGTGGATTTCAATCCATCCCAGTCCTAGAACATTGAGCTCTTTAGAGATGCCATACCTGTCTTTCCCTTTGTAATATCAAAGCAGTAATATCTTCTCTGGAGGCTTGTTGGGTGAATTTAATGGAAGAAAGTTAAGGAGGTACCAGAACCATTGCTGTTTCCCCTCCGTAGCCCTGCCACCCACTAAAGAAAGTTGGATGAGATTACTTAATGATTTCCCATTAAGTTGTATTTCCAAATATCATGATTACCATTTGAATGTAGTTGGTATGGAGCTTCGTGAGTGTGTGCTTCGTTTATTATGCATCACGTTCAGCTCCTTGTTATTTGCCTCCTAGTTATCATAGTAAAACTCTACTCCTCTACTCCGAGGAGCCCCTACCATCCGTATCGTCACTTTCCGGCCCAGCACTCTTCATGCTCGTTCGTTTAAAGCATTCTACATTGTGTAAATGAATCTTGGAAGGCAAAAGCTACTGAATTTAGCGAGTTTGTGGAGGCGTTCCCACCGGTCAGCCAGGTGGAGTTCCACACACCCGATGACTGCACAACTCCTATAAGGCAGCAATATGCTGCAAGCCCAGACGGCCACTCTTCTCACCTCTCGTCCCTTTGCTGTTCTGGATAATGAGGTCAATAGTCACCTAGGCAACTGCAAAACAAACTGAAATGGAGAAAGGCCTTCCGGCTGGTGACTAGCCGAGGTCCACCTGGCCCCAATAAGCTGCTGAACAAGAAGGGCTGCCAGAAATTTCCCCCTAGGGAATTTGGTGGAGACGAAGACCTGCTCACTGGACAACGGTTCCTCCCAGGATACCCCCAAGCTGAAGAAGCGGGCTCTGAGCCACCCCCTTTCACCCTCCTTTTCCCCACCCTGGCCTGGTGAAGGTGCGCGTCAGGATGCGGACTACTGAGCCCTAAAGAAATAAGTCCTTCCACTTTGACCCCACGGAGGATTGCCTGTGCGGATCTTCAACGAGTCTACCAGTGTCTAGACACGGGAGCAGTTCTGTCTGGCACAGCAGCTCCCTCAAGGAAGACAAGAGTGAGGAGAAAGGAAACTCAAGTCTGACCATTCTGTCCTGGGAGACAAGAGGAGGATCTCATCTCTCATCTTTCCAAGCAAGGCAACGAGACTTTCTCTCATCTTTCCAAGCAAGGCAAGGAGACTTTTTCTCATGAGGAAACAAAAAGAAGTTGGAAGGAACGAAACCAGCCTGGAAGGTGAATTCCTAAGGATTGCCCATTGAAACTGACAAAATGGCCCTTGTTTGACGAGAGGAATGAGCAGAGCATTGATGTGGTCAAAAAGGACTCGAGTGAGACTTTCCCAGCATGTTTCTACCAAAGCTTTGTCTAAGTTTCGCAAAACACTCTCCTAATAAGCAGATGTTTGGCTCTTCAGAAAGTCAACATGCAAAATGCCTTGAGCGTCCCATAACACTGATGCCATGATGTTGCCTTTGGTCTGCCCTCCTTTTCCTTTGACTGGACCACTGCCATCTCTTGGTAGCCATCGCTTTGATGACGCTTTGTCTTCAGGATCATATTGGCAAAGCCATGTTCCAAATTCCGGTTACAATTTGTCAAACAGGTGCCCCAGGATCGTGATCCCTCCTGTTGAAAATTTCCACTGATAGCTCTCGTCCTCACTGCAGCTGATCTGGGCACAATGGTTTTCACAGCCACTGCAGGATTCATCTTCCACATCTTCTCATCTCTTCTTGAAACAAGCCATACCTCCGTAAAGAGTTGATTTCTTTGGGCTGGTGTCCTTAGAAGCTTTTCTTCAAACATCAATGATTTCTTCATTCTTCCACCCAAGCTTCACCGTCAATTGGATGTTTGCTCTTGCTGCAATTTTAGCGGAATTCAAGTTGCACTGATAGGAGGCCTTTTCAGTGGATGTCTCATCCTTCTTAGTGCCTCCAATGAGATCCAGTTCAGAAAGGTTGTAAGAAGTTAGTACATGTTTATTTTAGTGAAAACGAATTGAAATCCATGCATAGATTTCTCACCATGTACATTTTCTATGAACTTTCGGAAGACCCCCTGTACTGAATATTGCCCAAATCCTGGGAGAGAAGTGGATGCGGTCCACTTCCTGTCTTCAGTTTGCCCACAGTGGAGGAGTGCACAGAGCAGGGAAAGGCAGCCCCAGAGAGAGGCATGCCCTCCAGCATGCGGCAGACTGCTGGCCCAGTCCTGGCTCCATGGGTTGCTGTGTGGGCCCAGCAAGCTGACCAACCTCCCTGAACCTTAATTTAATCCTAGGTAGCCCAATTCCACTCGCTATTATAGGACTGCTGTGCAGGGACAGTCAATTAACTTAAGAAAAGGAACCTAGCTCCAAGGTTGGCAACCGGGAATTCCAGTTGATTCCATGGGCGGACCCCCTGAGGAATCCCCAAGCTGAAGTCTCGTGGAAGATGAGGTTCAGTGTGACTAGACTGAAGCACCAATCCAATGAAGGGGAAGTCCCACCCACTCTGCCCTGTGCCTGTATAAAGGTGAGGCGGGGCGGCCGCGCCACTCATTGAAGCCGCCAGTTGGGAGAGGAGCAGAGCCAGGCCGGTGCTCCCGAAGGCAGCAAGATGTTGCGAGCCACAGCTCCCTGCTGGTTCCCACCTGCATACCCAGAAGCTAAGAAGGTGGCCGAGGAGGCGGCCCACGAGGCAAGCCGCCATTTGGGAGAGGAGCAGAGCCAGGTCGGTGTTCCCGAAGGCAGCAAGATGTTGCGAGCCACAGCTCCCTGCTGGTTCCCACCTGCATGCCCAGAAGCCAAGAAGGTGGCCGAGGAGGCGGCCCTCGAGGCAAGCCGCCAGTTGGGAGAGGAGCAGAGCCAGGCCGGTGCTCCCGAAGGCAGCAAGATGTTGCGAGCCACAGCTCCCTGCTGGTTCCCACCTGCATACCCAGAAGCTAAGAAGGTGGCCGAGGAGGCGCCCCACGAGGCAAGCCGCCATTTGGGAGTGGAGCAGAGCCAGGTCGGTGTTCCCGAAGGCAGCAAGATGTTGCGAGCCACAGCTCCCTGCTGGTTCCCTCCTGCATACCCAGAAGCCAAGAAGGTGGCCGAGGAGGCGGCCCTCGAGGCTCCAGAATTCCCACTGCCCTCTCATCAGCCTGCCCAGAGCTTCGGGCTCTGCGTGCCCCAGATGCACAACCAGGCCTCAGCACTCGTGGACATCCGGGCGGAGCCCCAGAATAGGGGTCCGGCGGTGCCCCCAGCGTGGCCCAAGATGGCGACGGAGGCGTGGTACTTCCCCGCGCAGAGGGGGTCGGCCTGCTGCTTGCCAGCCGCCCCAAGGCTGACAGAGAGGCCCTGTGGAGTCCGCATCTCAGCCCCCAGGGAGAGGAAGAGGATCGCCCACTTTCCCAGCCCCTGCTTGGTCGCAGGTCGCACCGATGCCAAGAGAACCCGGGTGGCCGGCAGCAGCCAACGCTCCAATGGCTCCAGGGTCGGCACACAGCCACGGAAGACTGGTCGCAACAGACGGGGGAGGGCATGCAAGACCTCCACCACACTCAGCTCTAAGCGAATCGTCCGTCGTCCATCCTTACCGACTTGGAAGAAACCCATTATCCTCCGAAGGTCTCGCTGCCAAGTCCCCACCGTCATCCGCCGAGGCTATCTCCAACTGTTCACCAAAGAGTGTCTCAAGTTCTGCGCCTCCCAGCAGGAGGCCGAGGAGAAGGCGCTGAACGAGGAGAAGGTGGCCTACGACTGCAGCCCCAACAAGAACATGTACCTGAATGTGGTCCTGAACACCCTCAAGAGACTGAAGAGCCTGACCCCCAGCTCCATGCCGGGCCTCAGCAGGGCCGCCCTGTACAGCCGCCTCCAGGAGTTCCTGCTCACCCAGGACCAGCTCAAGGAGAACGGCTACCCCTTCCCGCACCCCGAGCGGCCCGGAGGCGCCGTCCTCTTCACTGGCCAGGGGAAGGGGCCCGGCGACTCCTCCTGCAGGGTCTGCTGCCGTTGTGGCACCGACTACCTGGTGTCCTCCTCGGGCCGCTGTCTACGCGACCAGTTGTGTTATTATCACTGGGGGCGGGTCCGCTCCAGCCAAGTGGCTGGAGGCCGGGTTAGCCAGTACACCTGCTGTGCAGCTGCTCCTGGCTCAGTGGGCTGCCAGGTGGCGAAGCAGCACGTGCGGGACGGCCGCAAGGAGAGCCTCCATGGCTTCGTGAAGACCTTCAAGAAAGAGTTTTCCACAGACGCTTATCCAGGAATCTACGCCTTGGACTGTGAGATGTGCTACACCACGCATGGCCTGGAGCTGACCCGCGTCACCGTGGTGGACGCCGACATGCAAGTGGTGTACGACACCTTCGTCAAGCCCGACAACGAGATCGTGGACTACAACACCAGGTTTTCCGGAGTGACCGAGGCCGACGTCGCCAAGACGAGCGTCACGTTGCCCGAAGTCCAAGCCATCCTGCTGAGCTTTTTCAGCGCCCAAACCATCCTCATCGGGCACAGCCTGGAGAGCGATCTGCTGGCCCTCAAGCTGATCCACAGCACCGTGGTGGACACGGCCGTGCTCTTCCCGCACTACCTGGGTTTCCCCTACAAGCGTTCCCTCAGGAATCTCGCGGCCGACTACCTGGGACAGATCATCCAGGACAGCCAGGACGGCCACAACTCCAGCGAGGACGCAAACGCCTGCCTGCAGCTGGCGATGTGGAAGGTTCGACAGCGCGCCCAGATCCAGCCACGCCACCGGTCCGCCTCTCCCGCCGCCCTGGCCTGTCCTGAGCCCCAGGCCTCTTCCCAAACTGCCATCGATCCCGAGAGCTAGCCCTGTCCACCTCGCCGCAAAGCGAAAGAAACTGGAGCAGCCGGCGGCAGGAGAGGGCCAAAAGCCAAGACTAACCCCGACCCCGGACTCCCAGTCCCCCGGAGTCCCTGCCGCGGGCCGTCGTCCCTGTCCCCATCCCTCTGCCCCTCCCAGACCTCTGTCCTTCCACCAATGGGCTCCCCGAGGCCCCAGCCGCCACTCCCAGTCCCCGGAGACCCTGCCGCCGCCCCTGGCGCCTGTGCCCATCCCTCTGCCC
The DNA here is from genome assembly GCF_028885625.2 of Pongo pygmaeus. NCBI lineage: Eukaryota > Metazoa > Chordata > Mammalia > Primates > Hominidae > Pongo > Pongo pygmaeus. The sequence goes on from NC_072380.2 coordinate 56,676,191, forward strand.
CTCCCAGACCTCTGGCCTTCCACCACTAGCCTCCCCCAGCCCACCTGGAATTCCCCGGCCTCTGACAACAAGGCCAGACCCCAGGCCCACCAGCCTCCTGATCGTCTTCGTTCTTGGGCCTCTTCCCCTTCTGTGGGGCTGTCTGAACCTCCCCTCCCCCACCCGATTTTTCCCCCGCCCCCGGGGCAGGCGCAGAATAAATGTCTGTATGAAGTTAAAAATTAAAAATAAAAAAAAAGCTAAAAACAACTCAAAGTCCTTTGCTTTTGAATGTGCGCTTACCTGGTTTTCTCTAGAGGCACCACTGTGAGGTGGCTCAAGCCCTTAGGCTCTGGAGTTAGACATCTGGGTTCCCATTCCAATTCCACCACTGACTAGCTTTGTCATATTGGACGCATAACCTTTTTGCGCTTCTACTTCTTGATCTTTCAAGTGTCATCAGAAGATAATTAGACACCCACACAATAGCAATGGGAGATTTTAACACCCCACCGTCAACATGAAACAGATCAACGAGACAGAAAGTTGAAAAGGATATCCAGGAACTGAACTTAGCTCTGCACCAAGCAGACCGAATAGACATCTACATTAACTCTCCACCCCAAATCAACAGAATATACATTCTTCTCAGCACCACATCACACTTATTCCAAAACTGACCACATAGTTGGAAGGAAAGCACTCCTCCGCAAATGCAAAAGAACAGAAATTACAACCAACTGTCTCTCAGACCCCAGGGCAGTCAAACTGGACCTCAGGATGAAGAAACTCACTCAAAACCGCTCAACTACACGGAAACGGAGCAATCTGCTCCTGAGTGACTACTGGGTACATAGCGAAATGAAGACAGAATAAAGATGTTCTTTGAAACCAATGAGAACAAAGACACAACATACCAGAATCTCTGGGATACATTGAAAGCAGTGTGTAGAGGGAAACGTAGCATTAAATGCCCACAAGAGAAAGCAGGAAAGATCTAAAATGGACACCCTCACGTCCCAATTCAAAGAACCAGGGAAGCAAGAGCAAACACAATGCCTGAATCAGTCAGTCAACTTCCAACAGGGCTCCAAGAGAGAATGAACCACCATGCCTCTTTAAATCCACGTTTCTATTTGGAATCTTCAATGAGAGATGAGACACTAAGCAGCTAGTTTTGGTGGAATGGCTGATTTTGTCAATGTTTTCGGTGTGTGAGTGTGTGTGTGTGTGTATGTATAGATAACTAAATTAAACTGATAATCTGGATGCTTACATTTCCATTCATTTAATTTGTGTATGTGAGCCCACGCTCACGTATATACACACACACTAACACTTCCAGAACACTGACTTAGTGAAGAACTGGATTTCCAGTGTGTCAGACAAATTTCAGAAAGCGCTGAAGAAGGGCATTTCTGATGGATTTCACCGTTCCTGGAATTTTATTTTCCTTTATAACTTACAGTTCTTCTCTGGAGATTTAATAGATAAAAGTCTTTTGCAGTGTACGTTATTTCATTTTATTTTTATAATTTATTTGAATTGTCATTTTAAATTGACAAATAAAAATGATATATATTTATGGTGTACAACATGATGTTTCATATATGTATACATTGTGGAATGACACAAAAATCAAGCTAATTAACACATTCGTTTCCTCACATACTGATTTTATGGTGATGAGAACATGTTTCAAATCTACTCTGATAGCACATTTCAAGTATACAGTACATAGTTACCCACTGTGGTTGCCGTGCTGTTCAACATATCTCTAGAACTATTCGTATCTGGAATTTTGTATCATTAGACTAACATCTCCCAATCCCTCCCCGGCCCCTGCCTCGGGTAAGCAGCGTTCTGCTCTCTACGACTCTGAGTTCCACTTTTTTACATTGCACATAGAAGTGAGATCGTGCAGTATTTGTATTTCTGTGTTTGCTTTTTAAAACTTTATGATGTATTGATGTATTTTTTCAGACAGTGTCGGAGTCTGTCACCAAGGCTGGAGTACAGTGACACAAACACGGCTCACCACGGCCTCCACCTCCCGGGGTCAAGAGATCCTCCCACTTCAGCCTCCTGAGTAGCTAGGACTACAGGCGTCCAACACCACACCTGGCTAGTTTTTGTATTTTTTGTAGAGATGGTTGATCTCCAACTCCTGGGCTCAACTCTTCCTCTTCCCTTCTCCTCCCAAAGTCCTGGGATTACAGACCTGAGCCACTGTGTCTGGCCTTTGCTTTATTTCACACAGTAGAACATCCTCTAGGCTCATTCATGTTGCTAATGATAAGATTTCTTTCTTTTTCAAGGCTGAATAGGATTCTATTGGATATATGTACCTATATAGATAGAGAGATAGATAGATAGACATTTATTATTATTGTTTTGGGGGGGATATGGTTTCGCTCGTGTTCCCCAGGCTGGAGTGCAGTGGCATGATTTCGGCTCACTACAACCTCTGCCTCCCAGGCTGAAGTGATTCTCCTGCCTCAGCTGAGATTAAAGGCATGTCCCATCATGTGCGGCCAATTTTGTGTTTCTAGGAGAGATGGGTTTTCACCATGTTGGCCAGGCTGGTCTCGAACTCCAACAATTCTACTTCAACTATTTATTGGATACAAATATTTATGTGTGAGAAACAAGATTTTCAAGAGTGAAAGATTTAAAAACGACTTAATTGTACATCAGTAAGAGGCTGGCTAACTAAATCAGAGTACGTTCATCCTTACAGAAGAATACTATGCAGCTAGAACAAAACCAAATGGAGGAAACTCTTCCAAATGGTAACTTGGAATGATGTTCAAGACTTATTGTAAAATAAGTTTACAGTAAGGTGTAAGGTACCTTATGGCAAAATTCTCTCAGAAATGTGTGTGTGTGGATTTCAAGTCATCCCAGTCCTAGAACATTGTGCTCTTTAGAGATGCCATACCTGTCTTTCCCTTTGTAATATCAAAGCAGTAATATCTTCTCTGGAGGCTTGTTGGGTGAATTTAATGGAAGAAAGTTAAGGAGGTACCAGAACCATTGCTGTTTCCCCTCCGTAGCCCTGCCACCCACTAAAGAAAGTTGGATGAGATTACTTAATGATTTCCCATTAAGTTGTATTTCCAAATATCATGATTACCATTTGAATGTAGTTGGTATGGAGCTTCGTGAGTGTGTGCTTCGTTTATTATGCATCACGTTCAGCTCCTTGTTATTTGCCTCCTAGTTATCATAGTAAAACTCTACTCCTCTACTCCGAGGAGCCCCTACCATCCGTATCGTCACTTTCCGGCCCAGCACTCTTCATGCTCGTTCGTTTAAAGCATTCTACATTGTGTAAATGAATCTTGGAAGGCAAAAGCTACTGAATTTAGCGAGTTTGTGGAGGCGTTCCCACCGGTCAGCCAGGTGGAGTTCCACACACCCGATGACTGCACAACTCCTATAAGGCAGCAATATGCTGCAAACCCAGACGGCCACTCTTCTCACCCCTCGTCCCTTTGCTGTTCTGGATAATGAGGTCAATAGTCACCTAGGCAACAGCAAAACAAACTGAAATGGAGAAAGGCCTTCCGGCTGGTGACTAGCCGAGGTCCACCTGGCCCCAATAAGCTGCTGAACAAGAAGGGCTGCCAGAAATTTCCCCCTAGGGAATTTGGTGGAGACGAAGACCTGCTCACTGGACAACGGTTCCTCCCAGGATACCCCCAAGCTGAAGAAGCGGGCTCTGAGCCACCCCCTTTCACCCTCCTTTTCCCCACCCTGGCCTGCTGAAGGTGCGCGTCAGGATGCCGACTACTGAGCCCTAAAGAAATAAGTCCTTCCACTTTGACCCCACGGAGGATTGCCTGTGCGGATCTTCAACGAGTCTACCAGTGTCTAGACACGGGAGCAGTTCTGTCTGGCACAGCAGCTCCCTCAAGGAAGACAAGAGTGAGGAGAAAGGAAACTCAAGTCTGACCATTCTGTCCTGGGAGACAAGAGGAGGATCTCATCTCTCATCTTTCCAAGCAAGGCAACGAGACTTTCTCTCATCTTTCCAAGCAAGGCAAGGAGACTTTTTCTCATGAGGAAACAAAAAGAAGTTGGAAGGAACGAAACCAGCCTGGAAGGTGAATTCCTAAGGATTGCCCATTGAAACTGAAAAAATGGCCTTGTTTGACGAGAGGAATGAGCAGAGGATTGATGTGGTCAAAAAGGACTCGAGTGAGACTTTCCCAGCACGTTTCTACCAAAGCTTTGTCTAAGTTTCGCAAAACACTCTCCTAATAAGCAGATGTTTGGCTCTTCAGAAAGTCAACATGCAAAATGCCTTGAGCGTCCCATAACACTGATGCCATGATGTTGCCTTTGGTCTGCCCTCCTTTTCCTTTGACTGGACCACTGCCATCTCTTGGTAGCCATCGCTTTGATGACGCTTTGTCTTCAGGATCATATTGGCAAAGCCATGTTCCAAATTCCGGTTACAATTTGTCAAACAGGTGCCCCAGGATCGTGATCCCTCCTGTTGAAAATTTCCACTGATAGCTCTCGTCGTCACTGCAGCTGATCTGGGCACAATGGTTTTCACAGCCACTGCAGGATTCATCTTCCACATCTTCTCATCTCTTCTTGAAACAAGCCATACCTCCGTAAAGAGTTGATTTCTTTGGGCTAGTGTCCTTAGAAGCTTTTCTTCAAACATCAATGATTTCTTCATTCTTCCACCCAAGCTTCACCGTCAATTGGATGTTTGCTCTTGCTGCAATTTTAGCGGAATTCAAGTTGCACTGATAGGAGGCCTTTTCAGTGGATGTCTCATCCTTCTTAGTGCCTCCAATGAGATCCAGTTCAGAAAGGTTGTAAGAAGTTAGTACATGTTTATTTTAGTGAAAACGAATTGAAATCCATGCATAGATTTCTCACCATGTACATTTTCTATGAACTTTCGGAAGACCCCCTGTACTGAATATTGCCCAAATCCTGGGAGAGAAGTGGATGCGGTCCACTTCCTGTCTTCAGTTTGCCCACAGTGGAGGAGTGCACAGAGCAGGGAAAGGCAGCCCCAGAGAGAGGCATGCCCTCCAGCATGTAGCAGACTGCTGGCCCAGTCCTGGCTCCATGGGTTGCTGTGTGGGCCCAGCAAGCTGACCAACCTCCCTGAACCTTAATTTAATCCTAGGTAGCCCAATTCCACTCGCTATTATAGGACTGCTGTGCAGGGACAGTCAATTAACTTAAGAAAAGGAACCTAGCTCCAAGGTTGGCAACCGGGAATTCCAGTTGATTCCATGGGCGGACCCCCTGAGGAATTCCCAAGCTGAAGTCTCGTGGAAGATGAGGTTCAGTGTGACTAGACTGAAGCACCAATCCAATGAAGGGGAAGTCCCACCCACTCTGCCCTGTGCCTGTATAAAGGTGAGGCGGGGCGGCCGCGCCACTCATTGAAGCCGCCAGTTGGGAGAGGAGCAGAGCCAGGCCGGTGCTCCCGAAGGCAGCAAGATGTTGCGAGCCACAGCTCCCTGCTGGTTCCCACCTGCATACCCAGAAGCTAAGAAGGTGGCCGAGGAGGCGGCCCACGAGGCAAGCCGCCATTTGGGAGAGGAGCAGAGCCAGGTCGGTGTTCCCGAAGGCAGCAAGATGTTGCGAGCCACAGCTCCCTGCTGGTTCCCACCTGCATGCCCAGAAGCCAAGAAGGTGGCCGAGGAGGCGGCCCTCGAGGCAAGCCGCCAGTTGGGAGAGGAGCAGAGCCAGGCCGGTGCTCCCGAAGGCAGCAAGATGTTGCGAGCCACAGCTCCCTGCTGGTTCCCACCTGCATACCCAGAAGCTAAGAAGGTGGCCGAGGAGGCGCCCCACGAGGCAAGCCGCCATTTGGGAGTGGAGCAGAGCCAGGTCGGTGTTCCCGAAGGCAGCAAGATGTTGCGAGCCACAGCTCCCTGCTGGTTCCCTCCTGCATACCCAGAAGCCAAGAAGGTGGCCGAGGAGGCGGCCCTCGAGGCTCCAGAATTCCCACTGCCCTCTCATCAGCCTGCCCAGAGCTTCGGGCTCTGCGTGCCCCAGATGCACAACCAGGCCTCAGCACTCGTGGACATCCGGGCGGAGCCCCAGAATAGGGGTCCAGCGGTGCCCCCAGCGTGGCCCAAGATGGCGACGGAGGCGTGGTACTTCCCCGCGCAGAGGGGGTCGGCCTGCTGCTTGCCAGCCGCCCCAAGGCTGACAGAGAGGCCCTGTGGAGTCCGCATCTCAGCCCCCAGGGAGAGGAAGAGGATCGCCCACTTTCCCAGCCCCTGCTTGGTCGCAGGTCGCACCGATGCCAAGAGAACCCGGGTGGCCGGCAGCAGCCAACGCTCCAATGGCTCCAGGGTCGGCACACAGCCACGGAAGACTGGTCGCAACAGACGGGGGAGGGCATGCAAGACCTCCACCACACTCAGCTCTAAGCGAATCGTCCGTCGTCCATCCTTACCGACTTGGAAGAAACCCATTATCCTCCGAAGGTCTCGCTGCCAAGTCCCCACCGTCATCCGCCGAGGCTATCTCCAACTGTTCACCAAAGAGTGTCTCAAGTTCTGCGCCTCCCAGCAGGAGGCCGAGGAGAAGGCGCTGAACGAGGAGAAGGTGGCCTACGACTGCAGCCCCAACAAGAACATGTACCTGAATGTGGTCCTGAACACCCTCAAGAGACTGAAGGGCCTGACCCCCAGCTCCATGCCGGGCCTCAGCAGGGCCGCCCTGTACAGCCGCCTCCAGGAGTTCCTGCTCACCCAGGACCAGCTCAAGGAGAACGGCTACCCCTTCCCGCACCCCGAGCGGCCCGGAGGCGCCGTCCTCTTCACTGGCCAGGGGAAGGGGCCCGGCGACTCCTCCTGCAGGGTCTGCTGCCGTTGTGGCACCGACTACCTGGTGTCCTCCTCGGGCCGCTGTCTACGCGACCAGTTGTGTTATTATCACTGGGGGCGGGTCCGCTCCAGCCAAGTGGCTGGAGGCCGGGTTAGCCAGTACACCTGCTGTGCAGCTGCTCCTGGCTCAGTGGGCTGCCAGGTGGCGAAGCAGCACGTGCGGGACGGCCGCAAGGAGAGCCTCCATGGCTTCGTGAAGACCTTCAAGAAAGAGTTTTCCACAGACGCTTATCCAGGAATCTACGCCTTGGACTGTGAGATGTGCTACACCACGCATGGCCTGGAGCTGACCCGCGTCACCGTGGTGGACGCCGACATGCAAGTGGTGTACGACACCTTCGTCAAGCCCGACAACGAGATCGTGGACTACAACACCAGGTTTTCCGGAGTGACCGAGGCCGACGTCGCCAAGACGAGCGTCACGTTGCCCGAAGTCCAAGCCATCCTGCTGAGCTTTTTCAGCGCCCAAACCATCCTCATCGGGCACAGCCTGGAGAGCGATCTGCTGGCCCTCAAGCTGATCCACAGCACCGTGGTGGACACGGCCGTGCTCTTCCCGCACTACCTGGGTTTCCCCTACAAGCGTTCCCTCAGGAATCTCGCGGCCGACTACCTGGGACAGATCATCCAGGACAGCCAGGACGGCCACAACTCCAGCGAGGACGCAAACGCCTGCCTGCAGCTGGCGATGTGGAAGGTTCGACAGCGCGCCCAGATCCAGCCACGCCACCGGTCCGCCTCTCCCGCCGCCCTGGCCTGTCCTGAGCCCCAGGCCTCTTCCCAAACTGCCATCGATCCCGAGAGCTAGCCCTGTCCACCTCGCCGCAAAGCGAAAGAAACTGGAGCAGCCGGCGGCAGGAGAGGGCCAAAAGCCAAGACTAACCCCGACCCCGGACTCCCAGTCCCCCGGAGTCCCTGCCGCGGGCCGTCGTCCCTGTCCCCATCCCTCTGCCCCTCCCAGACCTCTGTCCTTCCACCAATGGGCTCCCCGAGGCCCCAGCCGCCACTCCCAGTCCCCGGAGACCCTGCCGCCGCCCCTGGCGCCTGTGCCCATCCCTCTGCCCCTCCCAGACCTCTGGCCTTCCACCACTAGCCTCCCCCAGCCCACCTGGACTTCCCCGGCCTCTGACAACAAGGCCAGCCCCCAGGCCCACCAGCCTCCTGATCGTCTTCGTTCTTGGGCCTCTTCCCCTTCTGTGGGGCTGTCTGAACCTCCCCTACCACACCCGATTTTTCCCCCGCCCCCGGGGCAGGCGCAGAATAAATGTCTGTATGAAGTTAAAAATTAAAAATAAAAAAAAAGCTAAAAACAACTGAAAGTCCTTTGCTTTTGAATGTGCGCTTACCTGGTTTTCTCTAGAGGCACCACTGTGAGGTGGCTCAAGCGCTTAGGCTCTGGAGTTAGACATCTGGGTTCCCATTCCAATTCCACCACTTACTAGCTTTGTCATATTGGACGCATAACATTTTTGCGCTTCTACTTCTTGATCTTTCAAGTGTCATCAGAAGATAATTAGACACCCACACAATAGCAATGGGAGATTTTAACACCCCACCGTCAACATGAAACAGATCAACGAGACAGAAAGTTGAAAAGGATATCCAGGAACTGAACTTAGCTCTGCACCAAGCAGACCGAATAGACATCTACATTAACTCTCCACCCCAAATCAACAGAATATACATTCTTCTCAGCACCACATCACACTTATTCCAAAACTGACCACATAGTTGGAAGGAAAGCACTCCTCCGCAAATGCAAAAGAACAGAAATTACAACCAACTGTCTCTCAGAGCACAGGGCAGTCAAACTGGACCTCAGGATGAAGAAACTCACTCAAAACCGCTCAACTACACGGAAACGGAGCAATCTGCTCCTGAGTGACTACTGGGTACATAGCGAAATGAAGACAGAATAAAGATGTTCTTTGAAACCAATGAGAACAAAGACACAACATACCAGAATCTCTGGGATACATTGAAAGCAGTGTGTAGAGGGAAACGTAGCATTAAATGCCCACAAGAGAAAGCAGGAAAGATCTAAAATGGACACCCTCACGTCCCAATTCAAAGAATCAGGGAAGCAAGAGCAAACACCATGCCTGAATCAGTCAGTCAACTTCCAACAGGGCTCCAAGAGAGAATGAACCACCATGCCTCTTTAAATCCACGTTTCTATTTGGAATCTTCAATGAGAGATGAGACACTAAGCAGCTAGTTTTGGTGGAATGGCTGATTTTGTCAATATTTTCGGTGTGTGAGTGTGTGTGTGTGTGTGTGTATGTATAGATAACTAAATTAAACTGATAATCTGGATGCTTACATTTCCATTCATTTAATTTGTGTATGTGAGCCCACGCACACGTATATACACACACACTAACACTTCCAGAACACTGACTTAGTGAAGAACTGGATTTCCAGTGTGTCAGACAAATTTCAGAAAGCGCTGAAGAAGGGCATTTCTGATGGATTTCACCGTTCCTGGAATTTTACTTTCCTTTATAACTTACAGTTCTTCTCTGGAGATTTAATAGATAAAAGTCTTTTGCAGTGTACGTTATTTCATTGTATTTTTATAATTTATTTCAATTGTCATTTTTAATTGACAAATAAAAATGATATATATTTATGGTGTACAACATGATGTTTCATATATGTATACATTCTGGAATGACACAAAAATCAAGCTAATTAACACATTCGTTTCCTCACATACTGATTTTATGGTGATGAGAACATGTTTCAAATCTACTCTGATAGCACATTTCAAGTATACAGTACATAGTTACCCACTGTCGTTGCCGTGCTGTTCAACATATCTCTAGAACTATTCGTATCTGAAATTTTGTATCATTAGACTAACATCTCCCAATCCCTCCCCGGCCCCTGCCTCGGGTAAGCAGCGTTCTGCTCTCTACGACTCTGAGTTCCACTTTTTTACATTGCACATAGAAGTGAGATCGTGCAGTTTTTGTATTTCTGTGTTTGCTTTTTAAAACTTTATGATGTATTGATGTATTTTTTCAGACAGTGTCGGAGTCTGTCACCAAGGCTGGAGTACAGTGACACAAACACGGCTCACCACGGCCTCCACCTCCCGGGGTCAAGAGATCCTCCCACTTCAGCCTCCTGAGTAGCTAGGACTACAGGCGTCCAACACCACACCTGGCTAATTTTTGTATTTTTTGTAGAGATGGTTGATCTCCAACTCCTGGGCTCAACTCTTCCTCCTCCCTTCTCCTCCCAAAGTCCTGGGATTACAGGCCTGAGCCACTGTGTCTGGCCTTTGCTTTATTTCACACAGTAGAACATCCTCTAAGCTCATTCATGTTGCTAATGATAAGATTTCTTTCTTTTTCAAGGCTGAATAGGATTCTATTGGATACATGTACCTATATAGATAGATAGATAGATAGATAGATATTTATTATTATTGTTTTGGGGGGGATATGGTTTCGCTCGTGTTCCCCAGGCTGGAGTGCAGTGGCATGATTTCGGCTCACTACAACCTCTGCCTCCCAGGCTGAAGTGATTCTCCTGCCTCAGCTGAGATTAAAGGCATGTCCTATCATGTGCGGCCAATTTTGTGTTTCTAGGAGAGATGGGTTTTCACCATGTTGGCCAGGCTGGTCTCGAACTCCAACAATTCTACTTCAACTATTTATTGGATACAAATATTTATGTGTGAGAAACAAGATTTTCAAGAGTGAAAGATTTAAAAACGACTTAATTGTACATCAGTAAGAGGCTGGCTAACTAAATCAGAGTACGTTCATCCTTACAGAAGAATACTATGCAGCTAGAACAAAACCAAATGGAGGAAACTCTTCCAAATGGTAACTTGGAATGATGTTCAAGACTTATTGTAAAATAAGTTTACAGTAAGGTGTAAGGTACCTTATGGCAAAATTCTCTCAGAAATGTGTGTGTGGATTTCAAGTCATCCCAGTCCTAGAACATTGTGCTCTTTAGATATGCCATACCTGTCTTTCCCTTTGTAATATCAAAGCAGTAATATCTTCTCTGGAGGCTTGTTGGGTGAATTTAATGGAAGAAAGTTAAGGAGGTAGCAGAACCATTGCTGTTTCCCCTCCATAGCCCTGCCACCCACTAAAGAAAGTTGGATGAGATTACTTAATGATTTCCCATTAAGTTGTATTTCCAAATATCATGATTACCATTTGAATGTAGTTGGTATGGAGCTTCGTGAGTGTGTGCTTCGTTTATTATGCATCACGTTCAGCTCCTTGTTATTTGCCTCCTAGTTATCATAGTAAAACTCTACTCCTCTACTCCGAGGAGCCCCTACCATCCGTATCGTCACTTTCCGGCCCAGCACTCTTCATGCTCGTTCGTTTAAAGTATTCTACATTGGGCAAATGAATCTTGGAAGGCAAAAGCTACTGAATTTAGCGAGTTTGTGGAGGCCTTCCCACCGATCAGCAAGGTGGAGTTCCACACACCCGATGACTGCACAACTCCTATAAGGCAGCAATATGCTGCAAACCCAGACGGCCACTCTTCTCACCCCTCGTCCCTTTGCTGTTCTGGATAATGAGGTCAATAGTCACCTAGGCAACTTGCAAAACTAACTGAAATGGAGAAAGGCCTTCCGGCTGGTGACTAGCCGAGGTCCACCTGGCCACAATAAGCTGCTGAACAAGAAGGGCTGCCAGAAATTTCCCCCTAGGGAATTTGGTGGAGACGAAGACCTGCTCACTGGACAACGGTTCCTCCCAGGATACCCCCAAGCTGAAGAAGCGGGCACTGAGCCACCCCCTTTCACCCTCCTTTTCCCCACCCTGGCCTGCTGAAGGTGCGCGTCAGGATGCGGACTACTGAGCCCTAAAGAAACAAGTCCTTCCACTTTGACCCCACGGAGGATTGCCTGTGCGGATCTTCAACGAGTCTACCAGTGTCTAGACACGGGAGCAGTTCTGTCTGGCACAGCAGCTCCCTCAAGGAAGACAAGAGTGAGGAGAAAGGAAACTCAAGTCTGACCATTCTGTCCTGGGAGACAAGAGGAGGATCTCATCTCTCATCTTTCCAAGCAAGGCAACGAGACTTTCTCTCATCTTTCCAAGCAAGGCAAGGAGACTTTTTCTCATGAGGAAACAAAAAGAAGTTGGAAGGAACGAAACCAGCCTGGAAGGTGAATTCCTAAGGATTGCCCATTGAAACTGACAAAATGGCCCTTGTTTGACGAGAGGAATGAGCAGAGCATTGATGTGGTCAAAAAGGACTCGAGTGAGACTTTCCCAGCATGTTTCTACCAAAGCTTTGTCTAAGTTTCGCAAAACACTCTCCTAATAAGCAGATGTTTGGCTCTTCAGAAAGTCAACATGCAAAATGCCTTGAGCGTCCCATAACACTGATGCCATGATGTTGCCTTTGGTCTGCCCTCCTTTTCCTTTGACTGGACCACTGCCATCTCTTGGTAGCCATCGCTTTGATGACGCTTTGTCTTCAGGATCATATTGGCAAAGCCATGTTCCAAATTCCGGTTACAATTTGTCAAACAGGTGCCCCAGGATCGTGATCCCTCCTGTTGAAAATTTCCACTGATAGCTCTCGTCGTCACTGCAGCTGATCTGGGCACAATGGTTTTCACAGCCACTGCAGGATTCATCTTCCACATCTTCTCATCTCTTCTTGAAACAAGCCATACCTCCGTAAAGAGTTGATTTCTTTGGGCTAGTGTCCTTAGAAGCTTTTCTTCAAACATCAATGATTTCTTCATTCTTCCACCCAAGCTTCACCGTCAGTTGGATGTTTCCTCTTGCTGCAATTTTAGCGGAATTCAAGTTGCACTGATAGGAGGCCTTTTCAGTGGATGTCTCATCCTTCTTAGTGCCTCCAATGAGATCCAGTTCAGAAAGGTTGTAAGAAGTTAGTACATGTTTATTTTAGTGAAAACGAATTGAAATCCATGCATAGATTTCTCACCATGTACATTTTCTATGAACTTTCGGAAGACCCCCTGTACTGAATATTGCCCAAATCCTGGGAGAGAAGTGGATGCGGTCCACTTCCTGTCTTCAGTTTGCCCACAGTGGAGGAGTGCACAGAGCAGGAAAAGGCAGCCCCAGAGAGAGGCATGCCCTCCAGCATGCAGCAGACTGCTGGCCCAGTCCTGGCTCCATGGGTTGCTGTGTGGGCCCAGCAAGCTGACCAACCTCCCTGAACCTTAATTTAATCCTAGGTAGCCCAATTCCACTCGCTATTATAGGACTGCTGTGCAGGGACAGTCAATTAACTTAAGAAAAGGAACCTAGCTCCAAGGTTGGCAACCGGGAATTCCAGTTGATTCCATGGGCGGACCCCCTGAGGAATTCCCAAGCTGAAGTCTCGTGGAAGATGAGGTTCAGTGTGACTAGACTGAAGCACCAATCCAATGAAGGGGAAGTCCCACCCACTCTGCCCTGTGCCTGTATAAAGGTGAGGCGGGGCGGCCGCGCCACTCATTGAAGCCGCCAGTTGGGAGAGGAGCAGAGCCAGGCCGGTCCTCCCGAAGGCAGCAAGATGTTGCGAGCCACAGCTCCCTGCTGGTTCCCACCTGCATACCCAGAAGCTAAGAAGGTGGCCGAGGAGGCGGCCCACGAGGCAAGCCGCCATTTGGGAGAGGAGCAGAGCCAGGTCGGTGTTCCCGAAGGCAGCAAGATGTTGCGAGCCACAGCTCCCTGCTGGTTCCCACCTGCATGCCCAGAAGCCAAGAAGGTGGCCGAGGAGGCGGCCCTCGAGGCAAGCCGCCAGTTGGGAGAGGAGCAGAGCCAGGCCGGTGCTCCCGAAGGCAGCAAGATGTTGCGAGCCACAGCTCCCTGCTGGTTCCCACCTGCATACCCAGAAGCTAAGAAGGTGGCCGAGGAGGCGCCCCACGAGGCAAGCCGCCATTTGGGAGTGGAGCAGAGCCAGGTCGGTGTTCCCGAAGGCAGCAAGATGTTGCGAGCCACAGCTCCCTGCTGGTTCCCTCCTGCATACCCAGAAGCCAAGAAGGTGGCCGAGGAGGCGGCCCTCGAGGCTCCAGAATTCCCACTGCCCTCTCATCAGCCTGCCCAGAGCTTCGGGCTCTGCGTGCCCCAGATGCACAACCAGGCCTCAGCACTCGTGGACATCCGGGCGGAGCCCCAGAATAGGGGTCCGGCGGTGCCCCCAGCGTGGCCCAAGATGGCGACGGAGGCGTGGTACTTCCCCGCGCAGAGGGGGTCGGCCTGCTGCTTGCCAGCCGCCCCAAGGCTGACAGAGAGGCCCTGTGGAGTCCGCATCTCAGCCCCCAGGGAGAGGAAGAGGATCGCCCACTTTCCCAGCCCCTGCTTGGTCGCAGGTCGCACCGATGCCAAGAGAACCCGGGTGGCCGGCAGCAGCCAACGCTCCAATGGCTCCAGGGTCGGCACACAGCCACGGAAGACTGGTCGCAACAGACGGGGGAGGGCATGCAAGACCTCCACCACACTCAGCTCTAAGCGAATCGTCCGTCGTCCATCCTTACCGACTTGGAAGAAACCCATTATCCTCCGAAGGTCTCGCTGCCAAGTCCCCACCGTCATCCGCCGAGGCTATCTCCAACTGTTCACCAAAGAGTGTCTCAAGTTCTGCGCCTCCCAGCAGGAGGCCGAGGAGAAGGCGCTGAACGAGGAGAAGGTGGCCTACGACTGCAGCCCCAACAAGAACATGTACCTGAATGTGGTCCTGAACACCCTCAAGAGACTGAAGGGCCTGACCCCCAGCTCCATGCCGGGCCTCAGCAGGGCCGCCCTGTACAGCCGCCTCCAGGAGTTCCTGCTCACCCAGGACCAGCTCAAGGAGAACGGCTACCCCTTCCCGCACCCCGAGCGGCCCGGAGGCGCCGTCCTCTTCACTGGCCAGGGGAAGGGGCCCGGCGACTCCTCCTGCAGGGTCTGCTGCCGTTGTGGCACCGACTACCTGGTGTCCTCCTCGGGCCGCTGTCTACGCGACCAGTTGTGTTATTATCACTGGGGGCGGGTCCGCTCCAGCCAAGTGGCTGGAGGCCGGGTTAGCCAGTACACCTGCTGTGCAGCTGCTCCTGGCTCAGTGGGCTGCCAGGTGGCGAAGCAGCACGTGCGGGACGGCCGCAAGGAGAGCCTCCATGGCTTCGTGAAGACCTTCAAGAAAGAGTTTTCCACAGACGCTTATCCAGGAATCTACGCCTTGGACTGTGAGATGTGCTACACCACGCATGGCCTGGAGCTGACCCGCGTCACCGTGGTGGACGCCGACATGCAAGTGGTGTACGACACCTTCGTCAAGCCCGACAACGAGATCGTGGACTACAACACCAGGTTTTCCGGAGTGACCGAGGCCGACGTCGCCAAGACGAGCGTCACGTTGCCCGAAGTCCAAGCCATCCTGCTGAGCTTTTTCAGCGCCCAAACCATCCTCATCGGGCACAGCCTGGAGAGCGATCTGCTGGCCCTCAAGCTGATCCACAGCACCGTGGTGGACACGGCCGTGCTCTTCCCGCACTACCTGGGTTTCCCCTACAAGCGTTCCCTCAGGAATCTCGCGGCCGACTACCTGGGACAGATCATCCAGGACAGCCAGGACGGCCACAACTCCAGCGAGGACGCAAACGCCTGCCTGCAGCTGGCGATGTGGAAGGTTCGACAGCGCGCCCAGATCCAGCCACGCCACCGGTCCGCCTCTCCCGCCGCCCTGGCCTGTCCTGAGCCCCAGGCCTCTTCCCAAACTGCCATCGATCCCGAGAGCTAGCCCTGTCCACCTCGCCGCAAAGCGAAAGAAACTGGAGCAGCCGGCGGCAGGAGAGGGCCAAAAGCCAAGACTAACCCCGACCCCGGACTCCCAGTCCCCCGGAGTCCCTGCCGCGGGCCGTCGTCCCTGTCCCCATCCCTCTGCCCCTCCCAGACCTCTGTCCTTCCACCAATGGGCTCCCCGAGGCCCCAGCCGCCACTCCCAGTCCCCGGAGACCCTGCCGCCGCCCCTGGCGCCTGTGCCCATCCCTCTGCCCCTCCCAGACCTCTGGCCTTCCACCACTAGCCTCCCCCAGCCCACCTGGACTTCCCCGGCCTCTGACAACAAGGCCAGCCCCCAGGCCCACCAGCCTCCTGATCGTCTTCGTTCTTGGGCCTCTTCCCCTTCTGTGGGGCTGTCTGAACCTCCCCTCCCCCACCCGATTTTTCCCCCGCCCCCGGGGCAGGCGCAGAATAAATGTCTGTATGAAGTTAAAAATTAAAAATAAAAAAAAAGCTAAAAACAACTCAAAGTCCTTTGCTTTTGAATGTGCGCTTACCTGGTTTTCTCTAGAGGCACCACTGTGAGGTGGCTCAAGCCCTTAGGCTCTGGAGTTAGACATCTGGGTTCCCATTCCAATTCCACCACTGACTAGCTTTGTCATATTGGACGCATAACCTTTTTGCGCTTCTACTTCTTGATCTTTCAAGTGTCATCAGAAGATAATTAGACACCCACACAATAGCAATGGGAGATTTTAACACCCCACCGTCAACATGAAACAGATCAACGAGACAGAAAGTTGAAAAGGATATCCAGGAACTGAACTTAGCTCTGCACCAAGCAGACCGAATAGACATCTACATTAACTCTCCACCCCAAATCAACAGAATATACATTCTTCTCAGCACCACATCACACTTATTCCAAAACTGACCACATAGTTGGAAGGAAAGCACTCCTCCGCAAATGCAAAAGAACAGAAATTACAACCAACTGTCTCTCAGACCCCAGGGCAGTCAAACTGGACCTCAGGATGAAGAAACTCACTCAAAACCGCTCAACTACACGGAAACGGAGCAATCTGCTCCTGAGTGACTACTGGGTACATAGCGAAATGAAGACAGAATAAAGATGTTCTTTGAAACCAATGAGAACAAAGACACAACATACCAGAATCTCTGGGATACATTGAAAGCAGTGTGTAGAGGGAAACGTAGCATTAAATGCCCACAAGAGAAAGCAGGAAAGATCTAAAATGGACACCCTCACGTCCCAATTCAAAGAACCAGGGAAGCAAGAGCAAACACAATGCCTGAATCAGTCAGTCAACTTCCAACAGGGCTCCAAGAGAGAATGAACCACCATGCCTCTTTAAATCCACGTTTCTATTTGGAATCTTCAATGAGAGATGAGACACTAAGCAGCTAGTTTTGGTGGAATGGCTGATTTTGTCAATGTTTTCGGTGTGTGAGTGTGTGTGTGTGTGTGTATGTATGGATAACTAAATTAAACTGATAATCTGGATGCTTACATTTCCATTCATTTAATTTGTGTATGTGAGCCCACGCACACGTATATACACACACACTAACACTTCCAGAACACTGACTTAGTGAAGAACTGGATTTCCAGTGTGTCAGACAAATTTCAGAAAGCGCTGAAGAAGGGCATTTCTGATGGATTTCACCGTTCCTGGAATTTTATTTTCCTTTATAACTTAGAGTTCTTCTCTGGAGATTTAATAGATAAAAGTCTTTTGCAGTGTACGTTATTTCATTTTATTTTTATAATTTATTTAAATTGTCATTTTAAATTGACAAATAAAAATGATATATATTTATGGTGTACAACATGATGTTTCATATATGTATACATTGTGGAATGACACAAAAATCAAGCTAATTAACACATTCGTTTCCTCACATACTGATTTTATGGTGATGAGAACATGTTTCAAATCTACTCTGATAGCACATTTCAAGTATACAGTACATAGTTACCCACTGTGGTTGCCGTGCTGTTCAACATATCTCTAGAACTATTCGTATCTGAAATTTTGTATCATTAGACTAACATCTCCCAATCCCTCCCCGGCCCCTGCCTCGGGTAAGCAGCGTTCTGCTCTCTACGACTCTGAGTTCCACTTTTTTACATTGCACATAGAAGTGAGATCGTGCAGTATTTGTATTTCTGTGTTTGCTTTTTAAAACTTTATGATGTATTGATGTATTTTTTCAGACAGTGTCGGAGTCTGTCACCAAGGCTGGAGTACAGTGACACAAACACGGCTCACCACGGCCTCCACCTCCCGGGGTCAAGAGATCCTCCCACTTCAGCCTCCTGAGTAGCTAGGACTACAGGCGTCCAACACCACACCTGGCTAATTTTTGTATTTTTTGTAGAGATGGTTGATCTCCAACTCCTGGGCTCAACTCTTCCTCCTCCCTTCTCCTCCCAAAGTCCTGGGATTACAGGCCTGAGCCACTGTGTCTGGCCTTTGCTTTATTTCACACAGTAGAACAACCTCTAGGCTCATTCATGTTGCTAATGATAAGATTTCTTTCTTTTTCAAGGCTGAATAGGATTCTATTGGATATATGTACCTATATAGATAGAGAGATAGATAGATATACATTTATTATTATTGTTTTGCGGGGGATATGGTTTCGCTCGTGTTCCCCAGGCTGGAGTGCAGTGGCATGATTTCGGCTCACTACAACCTCTGCCTCCCAGGCTGAAGTGATTCTCCTGCCTCAGCTGAGATTAAAGGCATGTCCCATCATGTGCGGCCAATTTTGTGTTTCTAGGAGAGATGGGTTTTCACCATGTTGGCCAGGCTGGTCTCGAACTCCAACAATTCTACTTCAACTATTTATTGGATACAAATATTTATGTGTGAGAAACAAGATTTTCAAGAGTGAAAGATTTAAAAACGACTTAATTGTACATCAGTAAGAGGCTGGCTAACTAAATCAGAGTACGTTCATCCTTACAGAAGAATACTATGCAGCTAGAACAAAACCAAATGGAGGAAACTCTTCCAAATGGTAACTTGGAATGATGTTCAAGACTTATTGTAAAATAAGTTTACAGTAAGGTGTAAGGTACCTTATGGCAAAATTCTCTCAGAAATGTGTGTGTGGATTTCAAGTCATCCCAGTCTTAGAACATTGTGCTCTTTAGAGATGCCATACCTGTCTTTCCCTTTGTAATATCAAAGCAGTAATATCTTCTCTGGAGGCTTGTTGGGTGAATTTAATGGAAGAAAGTTAAGGAGGTAGCAGAACCATTCCTGTTTCCCCTCCATAGCCCTGCCACCCACTAAAGAAAGTTGGATGAGATTACTTAATGATTTCCCATTAAGTTGTATTTCCAAATATCATGATTACCATTTGAATGTAGTTGGTATGGAGCTTCGTGAGTGTGTGCTTCGTTTATTATGCATCACGTTCAGCTCCTTGTTATTTGCCTCCTAGTTATCATAGTAAAACTCTACTCCTCTACTCCGAGGAGCCCCTACCATCCGTATCGTCACTTTCCGGCCCAGCACTCTTCATGCTCGTTCGTTTAAAGTATTCTACATTGGGCAAATGAATCTTGGAAGGCAAAAGCTACTGAATTTAGCGAGTTTGTGGAGGCGTTCCCACCGGTCAGCCAGGTGGAGTTCCACACACCCGATGACTGCACAACTCCTATAAGGCAGCAATATGCTGCAAACCCAGACGGCCACACTTCTCACCTCTCGTCCCTTTGCTGTTCTGGATAATGAGGTCAATAGTCACCTAGGCAACTGCAAAACAAACTGAAATGGAGAAAGGCCTTCCGGCTGGTGACTAGCCGAGGTCCACCTGGCCCCAATAAGCTGCTGAACAAGAAGGGCTGCCAGAAATTTCCCCCTAGGGAATTTGGTGGAGACGAAGACCTGCTCACTGGACAACGGTTCCTCCCAGGATACCCCCAAGCTGAAGAAGCGGGCTCTGAGCCACCCCCTTTCACCCTCCTTTTCCCCACCCTGGCCTGGTGAAGGTGCGCGTCAGGATGCGGACTACTGAGCCCTAAAGAAATAAGTCCTTCCACTTTGACCCCACGGAGGATTGCCTGTGCGGATCTTCAACGAGTCTACCAGTGTCTAGACACGGGAGCAGTTCTGTCTGGCACAGCAGCTCCCTCAAGGAAGACAAGAGTGAGGAGAAAGGAAACTCAAGTCTGACCATTCTGTCCTGGGAGACAAGAGGAGGATCTCATCTCTCATCTTTCCAAGCAAGGCAACGAGACTTTCTCTCATCTTTCCAAGCAAGGCAAGGAGACTTTTTCTCATGAGGAAACAAAAAGAAGTTGGAAGGAACGAAACCAGCCTGGAAGGTGAATTCCTAAGGATTGCCCATTGAAACTGACAAAATGGCCCTTGTTTGACGAGAGGAATGAGCAGAGCATTGATGTGGTCAAAAAGGACTCGAGTGAGACTTTCCCAGCACGTTTCTACCAAAGCTTTGTCTAAGTTTCGCAAAACACTCTCCTAATAAGCAGATGTTTGGCTCTTCAGAAAGTCAACATGCAAAATGCCTTGAGCGTCCCATAACACTGATGCCATGATGTTGCCTTTGGTCTGCCCTCCTTTTCCTTTGACTGGACCACTGCCATCTCTTGGTAGCCATCGCTTTGATGACGCTTTGTCTTCAGGATCATATTGGCAAAGCCATGTTCCAAATTCCGGTTACAATTTGTCAAACAGGTGCCCCAGGATCGTGATCCCTCCTGTTGAAAATTTCCACTGATAGCTCTCGTCGTCACTGCAGCTGATCTGGGCACAATGGTTTTCACAGCCACTGCAGGATTCATCTTCCACATCTTCTCATCTCTTCTTGAAACAAGCCATACCTCCGTAAAGAGTTGATTTCTTTGGGCTAGTGTCCTTAGAAGCTTTTCTTCAAACATCAATGATTTCTTCATTCTTCCACCCAAGCTTCACCGTCAATTGGATGTTTGCTCTTGCTGCAATTTTAGCGGAATTCAAGTTGCACTGATAGGAGGCCTTTTCAGTGGATGTCTCATCCTTCTTAGTGCCTCCAATGAGATCCAGTTCGGAAAGGTTGTAAGAAGTTAGTACATGTTTATTTTAGTGAAAACGAATTGAAATCCATGCATAGATTTCTCACCATGTACATTTTCTATGAACTTTCGGAAGACCCCCTGTACTGAATATTGCCCAAATCCTGGGAGAGAAGTGGATGCGGTCCACTTCCTGTCTTCAGTTTGCCCACAGTGGAGGAGTGCACAGAGCAGGGAAAGGCAGCCCCAGAGAGAGGCATGCCCTCCAGCATGCAGCAGACTGCTGGCCAAGTCCTGGCTCCATGGGTTGCTGGGTGGGCCCAGCAAGCTGACCAACCTCCCTGAACCTTAATTTAATCCTAGGTAGCCCAATTCCACTCGCTATTATAGGACTGCTGTGCAGGGACAGTCAATTAACTTAAGAAAAGGAACCTAGCTCCAAGGTTGGCAACCGGGAATTCCAGTTGATTCCATGGGCGGACCCCCTGAGGAATTCCCAAGCTGAAGT
This sequence comes from Pongo pygmaeus, assembly GCF_028885625.2. NCBI lineage: Eukaryota > Metazoa > Chordata > Mammalia > Primates > Hominidae > Pongo > Pongo pygmaeus. The sequence continues at coordinate 56,697,314 of NC_072380.2, forward strand.
CTCGTGGAAGATGAGGTTCAGTGTGACTAGACTGAAGCACCAATCCAATGAAGGGGAAGTCCCACCCACTCTGCCCTGTGCCTGTATAAAGGTGAGGCGGGGCGGCCGCGCCACTCATTGAAGCCGCCAGTTGGGAGAGGAGCAGAGCCAGGCCGGTGCTCCCGAAGGCAGCAAGATGTTGCGAGCCACAGCTCCCTGCTGGTTCCCACCTGCATACCCAGAAGCTAAGAAGGTGGCCGAGGAGGCGGCCCACGAGGCAAGCCGCCATTTGGGAGAGGAGCAGAGCCAGGTCGGTGTTCCCGAAGGCAGCAAGATGTTGCGAGCCACAGCTCCCTGCTGGTTCCCACCTGCATGCCCAGAAGCCAAGAAGGTGGCCGAGGAGGCGGCCCTCGAGGCAAGCCGCCAGTTGGGAGAGGAGCAGAGCCAGGCCGGTGCTCCCGAAGGCAGCAAGATGTTGCGAGCCACAGCTCCCTGCTGGTTCCCACCTGCATACCCAGAAGCTAAGAAGGTGGCCGAGGAGGCGCCCCACGAGGCAAGCCGCCATTTGGGAGTGGAGCAGAGCCAGGTCGGTGTTCCCGAAGGCAGCAAGATGTTGCGAGCCACAGCTCCCTGCTGGTTCCCTCCTGCATACCCAGAAGCCAAGAAGGTGGCCGAGGAGGCGGCCCTCGAGGCTCCAGAATTCCCACTGCCCTCTCATCAGCCTGCCCAGAGCTTCGGGCTCTGCGTGCCCCAGATGCACAACCAGGCCTCAGCACTCGTGGACATCCGGGCGGAGCCCCAGAATAGGGGTCCGGCGGTGCCCCCAGCGTGGCCCAAGATGGCGACGGAGGCGTGGTACTTCCCCGCGCAGAGGGGGTCGGCCTGCTGCTTGCCAGCCGCCCCAAGGCTGACAGAGAGGCCCTGTGGAGTCCGCATCTCAGCCCCCAGGGAGAGGAAGAGGATCGCCCACTTTCCCAGCCCCTGCTTGGTCGCAGGTCGCACCGATGCCAAGAGAACCCGGGTGGCCGGCAGCAGCCAACGCTCCAATGGCTCCAGGGTCGGCACACAGCCACGGAAGACTGGTCGCAACAGACGGGGGAGGGCATGCAAGACCTCCACCACACTCAGCTCTAAGCGAATCGTCCGTCGTCCATCCTTACCGACTTGGAAGAAACCCATTATCCTCCGAAGGTCTCGCTGCCAAGTCCCCACCGTCATCCGCCGAGGCTATCTCCAACTGTTCACCAAAGAGTGTCTCAAGTTCTGCGCCTCCCAGCAGGAGGCCGAGGAGAAGGCGCTGAACGAGGAGAAGGTGGCCTACGACTGCAGCCCCAACAAGAACATGTACCTGAATGTGGTCCTGAACACCCTCAAGAGACTGAAGGGCCTGACCCCCAGCTCCATGCCGGGCCTCAGCAGGGCCGCCCTGTACAGCCGCCTCCAGGAGTTCCTGCTCACCCAGGACCAGCTCAAGGAGAACGGCTACCCCTTCCCGCACCCCGAGCGGCCCGGAGGCGCCGTCCTCTTCACTGGCCAGGGGAAGGGGCCCGGCGACTCCTCCTGCAGGGTCTGCTGCCGTTGTGGCACCGACTACCTGGTGTCCTCCTCGGGCCGCTGTCTACGCGACCAGTTGTGTTATTATCACTGGGGGCGGGTCCGCTCCAGCCAAGTGGCTGGAGGCCGGGTTAGCCAGTACACCTGCTGTGCAGCTGCTCCTGGCTCAGTGGGCTGCCAGGTGGCAAAGCAGCACGTGCGGGACGGCCGCAAGGAGAGCCTCCATGGCTTCGTGAAGACCTTCAAGAAAGAGTTTTCCACAGACGCTTATCCAGGAATCTACGCCTTGGACTGTGAGATGTGCTACACCACGCATGGCCTGGAGCTGACCCGCGTCACCGTGGTGGACGCCGACATGCAAGTGGTGTACGACACCTTCGTCAAGCCCGACAACGAGATCGTGGACTACAACACCAGGTTTTCCGGAGTGACCGAGGCCGACGTCGCCAAGACGAGCGTCACGTTGCCCGAAGTCCAAGCCATCCTGCTGAGCTTTTTCAGCGCCCAAACCATCCTCATCGGGCACAGCCTGGAGAGCGATCTGCTGGCCCTCAAGCTGATCCACAGCACCGTGGTGGACACGGCCGTGCTCTTCCCGCACTACCTGGGTTTCCCCTACAAGCGTTCCCTCAGGAATCTCGCGGCCGACTACCTGGGACAGATCATCCAGGACAGCCAGGACGGCCACAACTCCAGCGAGGACGCAAACGCCTGCCTGCAGCTGGCGATGTGGAAGGTTCGACAGCGCGCCCAGATCCAGCCACGCCACCGGTCCGCCTCTCCCGCCGCCCTGGCCTGTCCTGAGCCCCAGGCCTCTTCCCAAACTGCCATCGATCCCGAGAGCTAGCCCTGTCCACCTCGCCGCAAAGCGAAAGAAACTGGAGCAGCCGGCGGCAGGAGAGGGCCAAAAGCCAAGACTAACCCCGACCCCGGACTCCCAGTCCCCCGGAGTCCCTGCCGCGGGCCGTCGTCCCTGTCCCCATCCCTCTGCCCCTCCCAGACCTCTGTCCTTCCACCAATGGGCTCCCCGAGGCCCCAGCCGCCACTCCCAGTCCCCGGAGACCCTGCCGCCGCCCCTGGCGCCTGTGCCCATCCCTCTGCCCCTCCCAGACCTCTGGCCTTCCACCACTAGCCTCCCCCAGCCCACCTGGACTTCCCCGGCCTCTGACAACAAGGCCAGCCCCCAGGCCCACCAGCCTCCTGATCGTCTTCGTTCTTGGGCCTCTTCCCCTTCTGTGGGGCTGTCTGAACCTCCCCTCCCCCACCCGATTTTTCCCCCGCCCCCGGGGCAGGCGCAGAATAAGTGTCTGTATGAAGTTAAAAATTAAAAATAAAAAAAAAGCTAAAAACAACTCAAAGTCCTTTGCTTTTGAATGTGCGCTTACCTGGTTTTCTCTAGAGGCACCACTGTGAGGTGGCTCAAGCCCTTAGGCTCTGGAGTTAGACATCTGGGTTCCCATTCCAATTCCACCACTGACTAGCTTTGTCATATTGGACGCATAACCTTTTTGCGCTTCTACTTCTTGATCTTTCAAGTGTCATCAGAAGATAATTAGACACCCACACAATAGCAATGGGAGATTTTAACACCCCACCGTCAACATGAAACAGATCAACGAGACAGAAAGTTGAAAAGGATATCCAGGAACTGAACTTAGCTCTGCACCAAGCAGACCGAATAGACATCTACATTAACTCTCCACCCCAAATCAACAGAATATACATTCTTCTCAGCACCACATCACACTTATTCCAAAACTGACCACATAGTTGGAAGGAAAGCACTCCTCCGCAAATGCAAAAGAACAGAAATTACAACCAACTGTCTCTCAGACCCCAGGGCAGTCAAACTGGACCTCAGGATGAAGAAACTCACTCAAAACCGCTCAACTACACGGAAACGGAGCAATCTGCTCCTGAGTGACTACTGGGTACATAGCGAAATGAAGACAGAATAAAGATGTTCTTTGAAACCAATGAGAACAAAGACACAACATACCAGAATCTCTGGGATACATTGAAAGCAGTGTGTAGAGGGAAACGTAGCATTAAATGCCCACAAGAGAAAGCAGGAAAGATCTAAAATGGACACCCTCACGTCCCAATTCAAAGAACCAGGGAAGCAAGAGCAAACACAATGCCTGAATCAGTCAGTCAACTTCCAACAGGGCTCCAAGAGAGAATGAACCACCATGCCTCTTTAAATCCACGTTTCTATTTGGAATCTTCAATGAGAGATGAGACACTAAGCAGCTAGTTTTGGTGGAATGGCTGATTTTGTCAATGTTTTCGGTGTGTGAGTGTGTGTGTGTGTGTGTGTATGTATGGATAACTAAATTAAACTGATAATCTGGATGCTTACATTTCCATTCATTTAATTTGTGTATGTGAGCCCACGCACACGTATATACACACACACTAACACTTCCAGAACACTGACTTAGTGAAGAACTGGATTTCCAGTGTGTCAGACAAATTTCAGAAAGCGCTGAAGAAGGGCATTTCTGATGGATTTCACCGTTCCTGGAATTTTATTTTCCTTTATAACTTAGAGTTCTTCTCTGGAGATTTAATAGATAAAAGTCTTTTGCAGTGTACGTTATTTCATTGTATTTTTATAATTTATTTCAATTGTCATTTTTAATTGACAAATAAAAATGATATATATTTATGGTGTACAACATGATGTTTCATATATGTATACATTGTGGAATGACACAAAAATCAAGCTAATTAACACATTCGTTTCCTCACATACTGATTTTATGGTGATGAGAACATGTTTCAAATCTACTCTGATAGCACATTTCAAGTATACAGTACATAGTTACCCACTGTGGTTGCCGTGCTGTTCAACATATCTCTAGAACTATTCGTATCTGAAATTTTGTATCATTAGACTAACATCTCCCAATCCCTCCCCGGCCCCTGCCTCGGGTAAGCAGCGTTCTGCTCTCTACGACTCTGAGTTCCACTTTTTTACATTGCACATAGAAGTGAGATCGTGCAGTATTTGTATTTCTGTGTTTGCTTTTTAAAACTTTATGATGTATTGATGTATTTTTTCAGACAGTGTCGGAGTCTGTCACCAAGGCTGGAGTACAGTGACACAAACACGGCTCACCACGGCCTCCACCTCCCGGGGTCAAGAGATCCTCCCACTTCAGCCTCCTGAGTAGCTAGGACTACAGGCGTCCAACACCACACCTGGCTAATTTTTGTATTTTTTGTAGAGATGGTTGATCTCCAACTCCTGGGCTCAACTCTTCCTCCTCCCTTCTCCTCCCAAAGTCCTGGGATTACAGGCCTGAGCCACTGTGTCTGGCCTTTGCTTTATTTCACACAGTAGAACATCCTCTAGGCTCATTCATGTTGCTAATGATAAGATTTCTTTCTTTTTCAAGGCTGAATAGGATTCTATTGGATATATGTACCTATATAGATAGAGAGATAGATAGATAGATATACATTTATTATTATTGTTTTGGGGGGGATATGGTTTCGCTCGTGTTCCCCAGGCTGGAGTGCAGTGGCATGATTTCGGCTCACTACAACCTCTGCCTCCCAGGCTGAAGTGATTCTCCTGCCTCAGCTGAGATTAAAGGCATGTCCCATCATGTGCGGCCAATTTTGTGTTTCTAGGAGAGATGGGTTTTCACCATGTTGGCCAGGCTGGTCTCGAACTCCAACAATTCTACTTCAACTATTTATTGGATACAAATATTTATGTGTGAGAAACAAGATTTTCAAGAGTGAAAGATTTAAAAACGACTTAATTGTACATCAGTAAGAGGCTGGCTAACTAAATCAGAGTACGTTCATCCTTACAGAAGAATACTATGCAGCTAGAACAAAACCAAATGGAGGAAACTCTTCCAAATGGTAACTTGGAATGATGTTCAAGACTTATTGTAAAATAAGTTTACAGTAAGGTGTAAGGTACCTTATGGCAAAATTCTCTCAGAAATGTGTGTGTGTGGATTTCAAGTCATCCCAGTCCTAGAACATTGTGCTCTTTAGAGATGCCATACCTGTCTTTCCCTTTGTAATATCAAAGCAGTAATATCTTCTCTGGAGGCTTGTTGGGTGAATTGAATGGAAGAAAGTTAAGGAGGTACCAGAACCATTGCTGTTTCCCCTCCGTAGCCCTGCCACCCACTAAAGAAAGTTGGATGAGATTACTTAATGATTTCCCATTAAGTTGTATTTCCAAATATCATGATTACCATTTGAATGTAGTTGGTATGGAGCTTCGTGAGTGTGTGCTTCGTTTATTATGCATCACGTTCAGCTCCTTGTTATTTGCCTCCTAGTTATCATAGTAAAACTCTACTCCTCTACTCCGAGGAGCCCCTACCATCCGTATCGTCACTTTCCGGCCCAGCACTCTTCATGCTCGTTCGTTTAAAGCATTCTACATTGGACAAATGAATCTTGGAAGGCAAAAGCTACTGAATTTAGCGAGTTTGTGGAGGCGTTCCCACCGATCAGCCAGGTGGAGTTCCACACACCCGATGACTGCACAACTCCTATAAGGCAGCAATATGCTGCAAACCCAGACGGCCACTCTTCTCACCCCTCGTCCCTTTGCTGTTCTGGATAATGAGGTCAATAGTCACCTAGGCAACTTGCAAAACTAACTGAAATGGAGAAAGGCCTTCCGGCTGGTGACTAGCCGAGGTCCACCTGGCCCCAATAAGCTGCTGAACAAGAAGGGCTGCCAGAAATTTCCCCCTAGGGAATTTGGTGGAGACGAAGACCTGCTCACTGGACAACGGTTCCTCCCAGGATACCCCCAAGCTGAAGAAGCGGGCTCTGAGCCACCCCCTTTCACCCTCCTTTTCCCCACCCTGGCCTGCTGAAGGTGCGCGTCAGGATGCGGACTACTGAGCCCTAAAGAAATAAGTCCTTCCACTTTGACCCCACGGAGGATTGCCTGTGCGGATCTTCAACGAGTCTACCAGTGTCTAGACACGGGAGCAGTTCTGTCTGGCACAGCAGCTCCCTCAAGGAAGACAAGAGTGAGGAGAAAGGAAACTCAAGTCTGACCATTCTGTCCTGGGAGACAAGAGGAGGATCTCATCTCTCATCTTTCCAAGCAAGGCAACGAGACTTTCTCTCATCTTTCCAAGCAAGGCAAGGAGACTTTTTCTCATGAGGAAACAAAAAGAAGTTGGAAGGAACGAAACCAGCCTGGAAGGTGAATTCCTAAGGATTGCCCATTGAAACTGACAAAATGGCCCTTGTTTGACGAGAGGAATGAGCAGAGGATTGATGTGGTCAAAAAGGACTCGAGTGAGACTTTCCCAGCATGTTTCTACCAAAGCTTTGTCTAAGTTTCGCAAAACACTCTCCTAATAAGCAGATGTTTGGCTCTTCAGAAAGTCAACATGCAAAATGCCTTGAGCGTCCCATAACACTGATGCCATGATGTTGCCTTTGGTCTGCCCTCCTTTTCCTTTGACTGGACCACTGCCATCTCTTGGTAGCCATCGCTTTGATGACGCTTTGTCTTCAGGATCATATTGGCAAAGCCATGTTCCAAATTCCGGTTACAATTTGTCAAACAGGTGCCCCAGGATCGTGATCCCTCCTGTTGAAAATTTCCACTGATAGCTCTCGTCGTCACTGCAGCTGATCTGGGCACAATGGTTTTCACAGCCACTGCAGGATTCATCTTCCACATCTTCTCATCTCTTCTTGAAACAAGCCATACCTCCGTAAAGAGTTGATTTCTTTGGGCTAGTGTCCTTAGAAGCTTTTCTTCAAACATCAATGATTTCTTCATTCTTCCACCCAAGCTTCACCGTCAATTGGATGTTTGCTCTTGCTGCAATTTTAGCGGAATTCAAGTTGCACTGATAGGAGGCCTTTTCAGTGGATGTCCCATCCTTCTTAGTGCCTCCAATGAGATCCAGTTCAGAAAGGTTGTAAGAAGTTAGTACATGTTTATTTTAGTGAAAACGAATTGAAATCCATGCATAGATTTCTCACCATGTACATTTTCTATGAACTTTCGGAAGACCCCCTGTACTGAATATTGCCCAAATCCTGGGAGAGAAGTGGATGCGGTCCACTTCCTGTCTTCAGTTTGCCCACAGTGGAGGAGTGCACAGAGCAGGGAAAGGCAGCCCCAGAGAGAGGCATGCCCTCCAGCATGCGGCAGACTGCTGGCCCAGTCCTGGCTCCATGGGTTGCTGTGTGGGCCCAGCAAGCTGACCAACCTCCCTGAACCTTAATTTAATCCTAGGTAGCCCAATTCCACTCGCTATTATAGGACTGCTGTGCAGGGACAGTCAATTAACTTAAGAAAAGGAACCTAGCTCCAAGGTTGGCAACCGGGAATTCCAGTTGATTCCATGGGCGGACCCCCTGAGGAATTCCCAAGCTGAAGTCTCGTGGAAGATGAGGTTCAGTGTGACTAGACTGAAGCACCAATCCAATGAAGGGGAAGTCCCACCCACTCTGCCCTGTGCCTGTATAAAGGTGAGGCGGGGCGGCCGCACCACTCATTGAAGCCGCCAGTTGGGAGAGGAGCAGAGCCAGGCCGGTGCTCCCGAAGGCAGCAAGATGTTGCGAGCCACAGCTCCCTGCTGGTTCCCACCTGCATACCCAGAAGCTAAGAAGGTGGCCGAGGAGGCGGCCCACGAGGCAAGCCGCCATTTGGGAGAGGAGCAGAGCCAGGTCGGTGTTCCCGAAGGCAGCAAGATGTTGCGAGCCACAGCTCCCTGCTGGTTCCCACCTGCATGCCCAGAAGCCAAGAAGGTGGCCGAGGAGGCGGCCCTCGAGGCAAGCCGCCAGTTGGGAGAGGAGCAGAGCCAGGCCGGTGCTCCCGAAGGCAGCAAGATGTTGCGAGCCACAGCTCCCTGCTGGTTCCCACCTGCATACCCAGAAGCTAAGAAGGTGGCCGAGGAGGCGCCCCACGAGGCAAGCCGCCATTTGGGAGTGGAGCAGAGCCAGGTCGGTGTTCCCGAAGGCAGCAAGATGTTGCGAGCCACAGCTCCCTGCTGGTTCCCTCCTGCATACCCAGAAGCCAAGAAGGTGGCCGAGGAGGCGGCCCTCGAGGCTCCAGAATTCCCACTGCCCTCTCATCAGCCTGCCCAGAGCTTCGGGCTCTGCGTGCCCCAGATGCACAACCAGGCCTCAGCACTCGTGGACATCCGGGCGGAGCCCCAGAATAGGGGTCCGGCGGTGCCCCCAGCGTGGCCCAAGATGGCGACGGAGGCGTGGTACTTCCCCGCGCAGAGGGGGTCGGCCTGCTGCTTGCCAGCCGCCCCAAGGCTGACAGAGAGGCCCTGTGGAGTCCGCATCTCAGCCCCCAGGGAGAGGAAGAGGATCGCCCACTTTCCCAGCCCCTGCTTGGTCGCAGGTCGCACCGATGCCAAGAGAACCCGGGTGGCCGGCAGCAGCCAACGCTCCAATGGCTCCAGGGTCGGCACACAGCCACGGAAGACTGGTCGCAACAGACGGGGGAGGGCATGCAAGACCTCCACCACACTCAGCTCTAAGCGAATCGTCCGTCGTCCATCCTTACCGACTTGGAAGAAACCCATTATCCTCCGAAGGTCTCGCTGCCAAGTCCCCACCGTCATCCGCCGAGGCTATCTCCAACTGTTCACCAAAGAGTGTCTCAAGTTCTGCGCCTCCCAGCAGGAGGCCGAGGAGAAGGCGCTGAACGAGGAGAAGGTGGCCTACGACTGCAGCCCCAACAAGAACATGTACCTGAATGTGGTCCTGAACACCCTCAAGAGACTGAAGGGCCTGACCCCCAGCTCCATGCCGGGCCTCAGCAGGGCCGCCCTGTACAGCCGCCTCCAGGAGTTCCTGCTCACCCAGGACCAGCTCAAGGAGAACGGCTACCCCTTCCCGCACCCCGAGCGGCCCGGAGGCGCCGTCCTCTTCACTGGCCAGGGGAAGGGGCCCGGCGACTCCTCCTGCAGGGTCTGCTGCCGTTGTGGCACCGACTACCTGGTGTCCTCCTCGGGCCGCTGTCTACGCGACCAGTTGTGTTATTATCACTGGGGGCGGGTCCGCTCCAGCCAAGTGGCTGGAGGCCGGGTTAGCCAGTACACCTGCTGTGCAGCTGCTCCTGGCTCAGTGGGCTGCCAGGTGGCGAAGCAGCACGTGCGGGACGGCCGCAAGGAGAGCCTCCATGGCTTCGTGAAGACCTTCAAGAAAGAGTTTTCCACAGACGCTTATCCAGGAATCTACGCCTTGGACTGTGAGATGTGCTACACCACGCATGGCCTGGAGCTGACCCGCGTCACCGTGGTGGACGCCGACATGCAAGTGGTGTACGACACCTTCGTCAAGCCCGACAACGAGATCGTGGACTACAACACCAGGTTTTCCGGAGTGACCGAGGCCGACGTCGCCAAGACGAGCGTCACGTTGCCCGAAGTCCAAGCCATCCTGCTGAGCTTTTTCAGCGCCCAAACCATCCTCATCGGGCACAGCCTGGAGAGCGATCTGCTGGCCCTCAAGCTGATCCACAGCACCGTGGTGGACACGGCCGTGCTCTTCCCGCACTACCTGGGTTTCCCCTACAAGCGTTCCCTCAGGAATCTCGCGGCCGACTACCTGGGACAGATCATCCAGGACAGCCAGGACGGCCACAACTCCAGCGAGGACGCAAACGCCTGCCTGCAGCTGGCGATGTGGAAGGTTCGACAGCGCGCCCAGATCCAGCCACGCCACCGGTCCGCCTCTCCCGCCGCCCTGGCCTGTCCTGAGCCCCAGGCCTCTTCCCAAACTGCCATCGATCCCGAGAGCTAGCCCTGTCCACCTCGCCGCAAAGCGAAAGAAACTGGAGCAGCCGGCGGCAGGAGAGGGCCAAAAGCCAAGACTAACCCCGACCCCGGACTCCCAGTCCCCCGGAGTCCCTGCCGCGGGCCGTCGTCCCTGTCCCCATCCCTCTGCCCCTCCCAGACCTCTGTCCTTCCACCAATGGGCTCCCCGAGGCCCCAGCCGCCACTCCCAGTCCCCGGAGACCCTGCCGCCGCCCCTGGCGCCTGTGCCCATCCCTCTGCCCCTCCCAGACCTCTGGCCTTCCACCACTAGCCTCCCCCAGCCCACCTGGACTTCCCCGGCCTCTGACAACAAGGCCAGCCCCCAGGCCCACCAGCCTCCTGATCGTCTTCGTTCTTGGGCCTCTTCCCCTTCTGTGGGGCTGTCTGAACCTCCCCTCCCCCACCCGATTTTTCCCCCGCCCCCGGGGCAGGCGCAGAATAAATGTCTGTATGAAGTTAAAAATTAAAAATAAAAAAAAAGCTAAAAACAACTCAAAGTCCTTTGCTTTTGAATGTGCGCTTACCTGGTTTTCTCTAGAGGCACCACTGTGAGGTGGCTCAAGCCCTTAGGCTCTGGAGTTAGACATCTGGGTTCCCATTCCAATTCCACCACTGACTAGCTTTGTCATATTGGACGCATAACCTTTTTGCGCTTCTACTTCTTGATCTTTCAAGTGTCATCAGAAGATAATTAGACACCCACACAATAGCAATGGGAGATTTTAACACCCCACCGTCAACATGAAACAGATCAACGAGACAGAAAGTTGAAAAGGATATCCAGGAACTGAACTTAGCTCTGCACCAAGCAGACCGAATAGACATCTACATTAACTCTCCACCCCAAATCAACAGAATATACATTCTTCTCAGCACCACATCACACTTATTCCAAAACTGACCACATAGTTGGAAGGAAAGCACTCCTCCGCAAATGCAAAAGAACAGAAATTACAACCAACTGTCTCTCAGACCCCAGGGCAGTCAAACTGGACCTCAGGATGAAGAAACTCACTCAAAACCGCTCAACTACACGGAAACGGAGCAATCTGCTCCTGAGTGACTACTGGGTACATAGCGAAATGAAGACAGAATAAAGATGTTCTTTGAAACCAATGAGAACAAAGACACAACATACCAGAATCTCTGGGATACATTGAAAGCAGTGTGTAGAGGGAAACGTAGCATTAAATGCCCACAAGAGAAAGCAGGAAAGATCTAAAATGGACACCCTCACGTCCCAATTCAAAGAACCAGGGAAGCAAGAGCAAACACAATGCCTGAATCAGTCAGTCAACTTCCAACAGGGCTCCAAGAGAGAATGAACCACCATGCCTCTTTAAATCCACGTTTCTATTTGGAATCTTCAATGAGAGATGAGACACTAAGCAGCTAGTTTTGGTGGAATGGCTGATTTTGTCAATGTTTTCGGTGTGTGAGTGTGTGTGTGTGTGTGTGTATGTATGGATAACTAAATTAAACTGATAATCTGGATGCTTACATTTCCATTCATTTAATTTGTGTATGTGAGCCCACGCACACGTATATACACACACACTAACACTTCCAGAACACTGACTTAGTGAAGAACTGGATTTCCAGTGTGTCAGACAAATTTCAGAAAGCGCTGAAGAAGGGCATTTCTGATGGATTTCACCGTTCCTGGAATTTTATTTTCCTTTATAACTTAGAGTTCTTCTCTGGAGATTTAATAGATAAAAGTCTTTTGCAGTGTACGTTATTTCATTTTATTTTTATAATTTATTTGAATTGTCATTTTAAATTGACAAATAAAAATGATATATATTTATGGTGTACAACATGATGTTTCATATATGTATACATTGTGGAATGACACAAAAATCAAGCTAATTAACACATTCGTTTCCTCACATACTGATTTTATGGTGATGAGAACATGTTTCAAATCTACTCTGATAGCACATTTCAAGTATACAGTACATAGTTACCCACTGTGGTTGCCGTGCTGTTCAACATATCTCTAGAACTATTCGTATCTGAAATTTTGTATCATTAGACTAACATCTCCCAATCCCTCCCCGGCCCCTGCCTCGGGTAAGCAGCGTTCTGCTCTCTACGACTCTGAGTTCCACTTTTTTACATTGCACATAGAAGTGAGATCGTGCAGTATTTGTATTTCTGTGTTTGCTTTTTAAAACTTTATGATGTATTGATGTATTTTTTCAGACAGTGTCGGAGTCTGTCACCAAGGCTGGAGTACAGTGACACAAACACGGCTCACCACGGCCTCCACCTCCCGGGGTCAAGAGATCCTCCCACTTCAGCCTCCTGAGTAGCTAGGACTACAGGCGTCCAACACCACACCTGGCTAATTTTTGTATTTTTTGTAGAGATGGTTGATCTCCAACTCCTGGGCTCAACTCTTCCTCCTCCCTTCTCCTCCCAAAGTCCTGGGATTACAGGCCTGAGCCACTGTGTCTGGCCTTTGCTTTATTTCACACAGTAGAACATCCTCTAGGCTCATTCATGTTGCTAATGATAAGATTTCTTTCTTTTTCAAGGCTGAATAGGATTCTATTGGATATATGTACCTATATAGATAGAGAGATAGATAGATAGATATACATTTATTATTATTGTTTTGGGGGGGATATGGTTTCGCTCGTGTTCCCCAGGCTGGAGTGCAGTGGCATGATTTCGGCTCACTACAACCTCTGCCTCCCAGGCTGAAGTGATTCTCCTGCCTCAGCTGAGATTAAAGGCATGTCCCATCATGTGCGGCCAATTTTGTGTTTCTAGGAGAGATGGGTTTTCACCATGTTGGCCAGGCTGGTCTCGAACTCCAACAATTCTACTTCAACTATTTATTGGATACAAATATTTATGTGTGAGAAACAAGATTTTCAAGAGTGAAAGATTTAAAAACGACTTAATTGTACATCAGTAAGAGGCTGGCTAACTAAATCAGAGTACGTTCATCCTTACAGAAGAATACTATGCAGCTAGAACAAAACCAAATGGAGGAAACTCTTCCAAATGGTAACTTGGAATGATGTTCAAGACTTATTGTAAAATAAGTTTACAGTAAGGTGTAAGGTACCTTATGGCAAAATTCTCTCAGAAATGTGTGTGTGTGGATTTCAAGTCATCCCAGTCCTAGAACATTGTGCTCTTTAGAGATGCCATACCTGTCTTTCCCTTTGTAATATCAAAGCAGTAATATCTTCTCTGGAGGCTTGTTGGGTGAATTGAATGGAAGAAAGTTAAGGAGGTACCAGAACCATTGCTGTTTCCCCTCCGTAGCCCTGCCACCCACTAAAGAAAGTTGGATGAGATTACTTAATGATTTCCCATTAAGTTGTATTTCCAAATATCATGATTACCATTTGAATGTAGTTGGTATGGAGCTTCGTGAGTGTGTGCTTCGTTTATTATGCATCACGTTCAGCTCCTTGTTATTTGCCTCCTAGTTATCATAGTAAAACTCTACTCCTCTACTCCGAGGAGCCCCTACCATCCGTATCGTCACTTTCCGGCCCAGCACTCTTCATGCTCGTTCGTTTAAAGTATTCTACATTGGGCAAATGAATCTTGGAAGGCAAAAGCTACTGAATTTAGCGAGTTTGTGGAGGCGTTCCCACCGGTCAGCCAGGTGGAGTTCCACACACCCGATGACTGCACAACTCCTATAAGGCAGCAATATGCTGCAAACCCAGACGGCCACACTTCTCACCTCTCGTCCCTTTGCTGTTCTGGATAATGAGGTCAATAGTCACCTAGGCAACTGCAAAACAAACTGAAATGGAGAAAGGCCTTCCGGCTGGTGACTAGCCGAGGTCCACCTGGCCCCAATAAGCTGCTGAACAAGAAGGGCTGCCAGAAATTTCCCCCTAGGGAATTTGGTGGAGACGAAGACCTGCTCACTGGACAACGGTTCCTCCCAGGATACCCCCAAGCTGAAGAAGCGGGCTCTGAGCCACCCCCTTTCACCCTCCTTTTCCCCACCCTGGCCTGGTGAAGGTGCGCGTCAGGATGCGGACTACTGAGCCCTAAAGAAATAAGTCCTTCCACTTTGACCCCACGGAGGATTGCCTGTGCGGATCTTCAACGAGTCTACCAGTGTCTAGACACGGGAGCAGTTCTGTCTGGCACAGCAGCTCCCTCAAGGAAGACAAGAGTGAGGAGAAAGGAAACTCAAGTCTGACCATTCTGTCCTGGGAGACAAGAGGAGGATCTCATCTCTCATCTTTCCAAGCAAGGCAACGAGACTTTCTCTCATCTTTCCAAGCAAGGCAAGGAGACTTTTTCTCATGAGGAAACAAAAAGAAGTTGGAAGGAACGAAACCAGCCTGGAAGGTGAATTCCTAAGGATTGCCCATTGAAACTGACAAAATGGCCCTTGTTTGACGAGAGGAATGAGCAGAGCATTGATGTGGTCAAAAAGGACTCGAGTGAGACTTTCCCAGCACGTTTCTACCAAAGCTTTGTCTAAGTTTCGCAAAACACTCTCCTAATAAGCAGATGTTTGGCTCTTCAGAAAGTCAACATGCAAAATGCCTTGAGCGTCCCATAACACTGATGCCATGATGTTGCCTTTGGTCTGCCCTCCTTTTCCTTTGACTGGACCACTGCCATCTCTTGGTAGCCATCGCTTTGATGACGCTTTGTCTTCAGGATCATATTGGCAAAGCCATGTTCCAAATTCCGGTTACAATTTGTCAAACAGGTGCCCCAGGATCGTGATCCCTCCTGTTGAAAATTTCCACTGATAGCTCTCGTCGTCACTGCAGCTGATCTGGGCACAATGGTTTTCACAGCCACTGCAGGATTCATCTTCCACATCTTCTCATCTCTTCTTGAAACAAGCCATACCTCCGTAAAGAGTTGATTTCTTTGGGCTAGTGTCCTTAGAAGCTTTTCTTCAAACATCAATGATTTCTTCATTCTTCCACCCAAGCTTCACCGTCAATTGGATGTTTGCTCTTGCTGCAATTTTAGCGGAATTCAAGTTGCACTGATAGGAGGCCTTTTCAGTGGATGTCTCATCCTTCTTAGTGCCTCCAATGAGATCCAGTTCGGAAAGGTTGTAAGAAGTTAGTACATGTTTATTTTAGTGAAAACGAATTGAAATCCATGCATAGATTTCTCACCATGTACATTTTCTATGAACTTTCGGAAGACCCCCTGTACTGAATATTGCCCAAATCCTGGGAGAGAAGTGGATGCGGTCCACTTCCTGTCTTCAGTTTGCCCACAGTGGAGGAGTGCACAGAGCAGGGAAAGGCAGCCCCAGAGAGAGGCATGCCCTCCAGCATGCAGCAGACTGCTGGCCAAGTCCTGGCTCCATGGGTTGCTGGGTGGGCCCAGCAAGCTGACCAACCTCCCTGAACCTTAATTTAATCCTAGGTAGCCCAATTCCACTCGCTATTATAGGACTGCTGTGCAGGGACAGTCAATTAACTTAAGAAAAGGAACCTAGCTCCAAGGTTGGCAACCGGGAATTCCAGTTGATTCCATGGGCGGACCCCCTGAGGAATTCCCAAGCTGAAGTCTCGTGGAAGATGAGGTTCAGTGTGACTAGACTGAAGCACCAATCCAATGAAGGGGAAGTCCCACCCACTCTGCCCTGTGCCTGTATAAAGGTGAGGCGGGGCGGCCGCGCCACTCATTGAAGCCGCCAGTTGGGAGAGGAGCAGAGCCAGGCCGGTGCTCCCGAAGGCAGCAAGATGTTGCGAGCCACAGCTCCCTGCTGGTTCCCACCTGCATACCCAGAAGCTAAGAAGGTGGCCGAGGAGGCGGCCCACGAGGCAAGCCGCCATTTGGGAGAGGAGCAGAGCCAGGTCGGTGTTCCCGAAGGCAGCAAGATGTTGCGAGCCACAGCTCCCTGCTGGTTCCCACCTGCATGCCCAGAAGCCAAGAAGGTGGCCGAGGAGGCGGCCCTCGAGGCAAGCCGCCAGTTGGGAGAGGAGCAGAGCCAGGCCGGTGCTCCCGAAGGCAGCAAGATGTTGCGAGCCACAGCTCCCTGCTGGTTCCCACCTGCATACCCAGAAGCTAAGAAGGTGGCCGAGGAGGCGCCCCACGAGGCAAGCCGCCATTTGGGAGTGGAGCAGAGCCAGGTCGGTGTTCCCGAAGGCAGCAAGATGTTGCGAGCCACAGCTCCCTGCTGGTTCCCTCCTGCATACCCAGAAGCCAAGAAGGTGGCCGAGGAGGCGGCCCTCGAGGCTCCAGAATTCCCACTGCCCTCTCATCAGCCTGCCCAGAGCTTCGGGCTCTGCGTGCCCCAGATGCACAACCAGGCCTCAGCACTCGTGGACATCCGGGCGGAGCCCCAGAATAGGGGTCCGGCGGTGCCCCCAGCGTGGCCCAAGATGGCGACGGAGGCGTGGTACTTCCCCGCGCAGAGGGGGTCGGCCTGCTGCTTGCCAGCCGCCCCAAGGCTGACAGAGAGGCCCTGTGGAGTCCGCATCTCAGCCCCCAGGGAGAGGAAGAGGATCGCCCACTTTCCCAGCCCCTGCTTGGTCGCAGGTCGCACCGATGCCAAGAGAACCCGGGTGGCCGGCAGCAGCCAACGCTCCAATGGCTCCAGGGTCGGCACACAGCCACGGAAGACTGGTCGCAACAGACGGGGGAGGGCATGCAAGACCTCCACCACACTCAGCTCTAAGCGAATCGTCCGTCGTCCATCCTTACCGACTTGGAAGAAACCCATTATCCTCCGAAGGTCTCGCTGCCAAGTCCCCACCGTCATCCGCCGAGGCTATCTCCAACTGTTCACCAAAGAGTGTCTCAAGTTCTGCGCCTCCCAGCAGGAGGCCGAGGAGAAGGCGCTGAACGAGGAGAAGGTGGCCTACGACTGCAGCCCCAACAAGAACATGTACCTGAATGTGGTCCTGAACACCCTCAAGAGACTGAAGGGCCTGACCCCCAGCTCCATGCCGGGCCTCAGCAGGGCCGCCCTGTACAGCCGCCTCCAGGAGTTCCTGCTCACCCAGGACCAGCTCAAGGAGAACGGCTACCCCTTCCCGCACCCCGAGCGGCCCGGAGGCGCCGTCCTCTTCACTGGCCAGGGGAAGGGGCCCGGCGACTCCTCCTGCAGGGTCTGCTGCCGTTGTGGCACCGACTACCTGGTGTCCTCCTCGGGCCGCTGTCTACGCGACCAGTTGTGTTATTATCACTGGGGGCGGGTCCGCTCCAGCCAAGTGGCTGGAGGCCGGGTTAGCCAGTACACCTGCTGTGCAGCTGCTCCTGGCTCAGTGGGCTGCCAGGTGGCAAAGCAGCACGTGCGGGACGGCCGCAAGGAGAGCCTCCATGGCTTCGTGAAGACCTTCAAGAAAGAGTTTTCCACAGACGCTTATCCAGGAATCTACGCCTTGGACTGTGAGATGTGCTACACCACGCATGGCCTGGAGCTGACCCGCGTCACCGTGGTGGACGCCGACATGCAAGTGGTGTACGACACCTTCGTCAAGCCCGACAACGAGATCGTGGACTACAACACCAGGTTTTCCGGAGTGACCGAGGCCGACGTCGCCAAGACGAGCGTCACGTTGCCCGAAGTCCAAGCCATCCTGCTGAGCTTTTTCAGCGCCCAAACCATCCTCATCGGGCACAGCCTGGAGAGCGATCTGCTGGCCCTCAAGCTGATCCACAGCACCGTGGTGGACACGGCCGTGCTCTTCCCGCACTACCTGGGTTTCCCCTACAAGCGTTCCCTCAGGAATCTCGCGGCCGACTACCTGGGACAGATCATCCAGGACAGCCAGGACGGCCACAACTCCAGCGAGGACGCAAACGCCTGCCTGCAGCTGGCGATGTGGAAGGTTCGACAGCGCGCCCAGATCCAGCCACGCCACCGGTCCGCCTCTCCCGCCGCCCTGGCCTGTCCTGAGCCCCAGGCCTCTTCCCAAACTGCCATCGATCCCGAGAGCTAGCCCTGTCCACCTCGCCGCAAAGCGAAAGAAACTGGAGCAGCCGGCGGCAGGAGAGGGCCAAAAGCCAAGACTAACCCCGACCCCGGACTCCCAGTCCCCCGGAGTCCCTGCCGCGGGCCGTCGTCCCTGTCCCCATCCCTCTGCCCCTCCCAGACCTCTGTCCTTCCACCAATGGGCTCCCCGAGGCCCCAGCCGCCACTCCCAGTCCCCGGAGACCCTGCCGCCGCCCCTGGCGCCTGTGCCCATCCCTCTGCCCCTCCCAGACCTCTGGCCTTCCACCACTAGCCTCCCCCAGCCCACCTGGACTTCCCCGGCCTCTGACAACAAGGCCAGCCCCCAGGCCCACCAGCCTCCTGATCGTCTTCGTTCTTGGGCCTCTTCCCCTTCTGTGGGGCTGTCTGAACCTCCCCTACCACACCCGATTTTTCCCCCGCCCCCGGGGCAGGCGCAGAATAAATGTCTGTATGAAGTTAAAAATTAAAAATAAAAAAAAGCTAAAAACAACTGAAAGTCCTTTGCTTTTGAATGTGCGCTTACCTGGTTTTCTCTAGAGGCACCACTGTGAGGTGGCTCAAGCGCTTAGGCTCTGGAGTTAGACATCTGGGTTCCCATTCCAATTCCACCACTTACTAGCTTTGTCATATTGGACGCATAACATTTTTGCGCTTCTACTTCTTGATCTTTCAAGTGTCATCAGAAGATAATTAGACACCCACACAATAGCAATGGGAGATTTTAACACCCCACCGTCAACATGAAACAGATCAACGAGACAGAAAGTTGAAAAGGATATCCAGGAACTGAACTTAGCTCTGCACCAAGCAGACCGAATAGACATCTACATTAACTCTCCACCCCAAATCAACAGAATATACATTCTTCTCAGCACCACATCACACTTATTCCAAAACTGACCACATAGTTGGAAGGAAAGCACTCCTCCGCAAATGCAAAAGAACAGAAATTACAACCAACTGTCTCTCAGACCACAGGGCAGTCAAACTGGACCTCAGGATGAAGAAACTCACTCAAAACCGCTCAACTACACGGAAACGGAGCAATCTGCTCCTGAGTGACTACTGGGTACATAGCGAAATGAAGACAGAATAAAGATGTTCTTTGAAACCAATGAGAACAAAGACACAACATACCAGAATCTCTGGGATACATTGAAAGCAGTGTGTAGAGGGAAACGTAGCATTAAATGCCCACAAGAGAAAGCAGGAAAGATCTAAAATGGACACCCTCACGTCCCAATTCAAAGAATCAGGGAAGCAAGAGCAAACACCATGCCTGAATCAGTCAGTCAACTTCCAACAGGGCTCCAAGAGAGAATGAACCACCATGCCTCTTTAAATCCACGTTTCTATTTGGAATCTTCAATGAGAGATGAGACACTAAGCAGCTAGTTTTGGTGGAATGGCTGATTTTGTCAATATTTTCGGTGTGTGAGTGTGTGTGTGTGTGTGTGTATGTATAGATAACTAAATTAAACTGATAATCTGGATGCTTACATTTCCATTCATTTAATTTGTGTATGTGAGCCCACGCACACGTATATACACACACACTAACACTTCCAGAACACTGACTTAGTGAAGAACTGGATTTCCAGTGTGTCAGACAAATTTCAGAAAGCGCTGAAGAAGGGCATTTCTGATGGATTTCACCGTTCCTGGAATTTTACTTTCCTTTATAACTTACAGTTCTTCTCTGGAGATTTAATAGATAAAAGTCTTTTGCAGTGTACGTTATTTCATTGTATTTTTATAATTTATTTCAATTGTCATTTTTAATTGACAAATAAAAATGATATATATTTATGGTGTACAACATGATGTTTCATATATGTATACATTGTGGAATGACACAAAAATCAAGCTAATTAACACATTCGTTTCCTCACATACTGATTTTATGGTGATGAGAACATGTTTCAAATCTACTCTGATAGCACATTTCAAGTATACAGTACATAGTTACCCACTGTCGTTGCCGTGCTGTTCAACATATCTCTAGAACTATTCGTATCTGAAATTTTGTATCATTAGACTAACATCTCCCAATCCCTCCCCGGCCCCTGCCTCGGGTAAGCAGCGTTCTGCTCTCTACGACTCTGAGTTCCACTTTTTTACATTGCACATAGAAGTGAGATCGTGCAGTTTTTGTATTTCTGTGTTTGCTTTTTAAAACTTTATGATGTATTGATGTATTTTTTCAGACAGTGTCGGAGTCTGTCACCAAGGCTGGAGTACAGTGACACAAACACGGCTCACCACGGCCTCCACCTCCCGGGGTCAAGAGATCCTCCCACTTCAGCCTCCTGAGTAGCTAGGACTACAGGCGTCCAACACCACACCTGGCTAATTTTTGTATTTTTTGTAGAGATGGTTGATCTCCAACTCCTGGGCTCAACTCTTCCTCCTCCCTTCTCCTCCCAAAGTCCTGGGATTACAGGCCTGAGCCACTGTGTCTGGCCTTTGCTTTATTTCACACAGTAGAACATCCTCTAAGCTCATTCATGTTGCTAATGATAAGATTTCTTTCTTTTTCAAGGCTGAATAGGATTCTATTGGATACATGTACCTATATAGATAGATAGATAGATAGATAGATATTTATTATTATTGTTTTGGGGGGGATATGGTTTCGCTCGTGTTCCCCAGGCTGGAGTGCAGTGGCATGATTTCGGCTCACTACAACCTCTGCCTCCCAGGCTGAAGTGATTCTCCTGCCTCAGCTGAGATTAAAGGCATGTCCTATCATGTGCGGCCAATTTTGTGTTTCTAGGAGAGATGGGTTTTCACCATGTTGGCCAGGCTGGTCTCGAACTCCAACAATTCTACTTCAACTATTTATTGGATACAAATATTTATGTGTGAGAAACAAGATTTTCAAGAGTGAAAGATTTAAAAACGACTTAATTGTACATCAGTAAGAGGCTGGCTAACTAAATCAGAGTACGTTCATCCTTACAGAAGAATACTATGCAGCTAGAACAAAACCAAATGGAGGAAACTCTTCCAAATGGTAACTTGGAATGATGTTCAAGACTTATTGTAAAATAAGTTTACAGTAAGGTGTAAGGTACCTTATGGCAAAATTCTCTCAGAAATGTGTGTGTGGATTTCAAGTCATCCCAGTCCTAGAACATTGTGCTCTTTAGATATGCCATACCTGTCTTTCCCTTTGTAATATCAAAGCAGTAATATCTTCTCTGGAGGCTTGTTGGGTGAATTTAATGGAAGAAAGTTAAGGAGGTAGCAGAACCATTGCTGTTTCCCCTCCATAGCCCTGCCACCCACTAAAGAAAGTTGGATGAGATTACTTAATGATTTCCCATTAAGTTGTATTTCCAAATATCATGATTACCATTTGAATGTAGTTGGTATGGAGCTTCGTGAGTGTGTGCTTCGTTTATTATGCATCACGTTCAGCTCCTTGTTATTTGCCTCCTAGTTATCATAGTAAAACTCTACTCCTCTACTCCGAGGAGCCCCTACCATCCGTATCGTCACTTTCCGGCCCAGCACTCTTCATGCTCGTTCGTTTAAAGTATTCTACATTGGGCAAATGAATCTTGGAAGGCAAAAGCTACTGAATTTAGCGAGTTTGTGGAGGCGTTCCCACCGATCAGCAAGGTGGAGTTCCACACACCCGATGACTGCACAACTCCTATAAGGCAGCAATATGCTGCAAACCCAGACGGCCACTCTTCTCACCCCTCGTCCCTTTGCTGTTCTGGATAATGAGGTCAATAGTCACCTAGGCAACTTGCAAAACTAACTGAAATGGAGAAAGGCCTTCCGGCTGGTGACTAGCCGAGGTCCACCTGGCCCCAATAAGCTGCTGAACAAGAAGGGCTGCCAGAAATTTCCCCCTAGGGAATTTGGTGGAGACGAAGACCTGCTCACTGGACAACGGTTCCTCCCAGGATACCCCCAAGCTGAAGAAGCGGGCACTGAGCCACCCCCTTTCACCCTCCTTTTCCCCACCCTGGCCTGCTGAAGGTGCGCGTCAGGATGCGGACTACTGAGCCCTAAAGAAACAAGTCCTTCCACTTTGACCCCACGGAGGATTGCCTGTGCGGATCTTCAACGAGTCTACCAGTGTCTAGACACGGGAGCAGTTCTGTCTGGCACAGCAGCTCCCTCAAGGAAGACAAGAGTGAGGAGAAAGGAAACTCAAGTCTGACCATTCTGTCCTGGGAGACAAGAGGAGGATCTCATCTCTCATCTTTCCAAGCAAGGCAACGAGACTTTCTCTCATCTTTCCAAGCAAGGCAAGGAGACTTTTTCTCATGAGGAAACAAAAAGAAGTTGGAAGGAACGAAACCAGCCTGGAAGGTGAATTCCTAAGGATTGCCCATTGAAACTGACAAAATGGCCCTTGTTTGACGAGAGGAATGAGCAGAGCATTGATGTGGTCAAAAAGGACTCGAGTGAGACTTTCCCAGCATGTTTCTACCAAAGCTTTGTCTAAGTTTCGCAAAACACTCTCCTAATAAGCAGATGTTTGGCTCTTCAGAAAGTCAACATGCAAAATGCCTTGAGCGTCCCATAACACTGATGCCATGATGTTGCCTTTGGTCTGCCCTCCTTTTCCTTTGACTGGACCACTGCCATCTCTTGGTAGCCATCGCTTTGATGACGCTTTGTCTTCAGGATCATATTGGCAAAGCCATGTTCCAAATTCCGGTTACAATTTGTCAAACAGGTGCCCCAGGATCGTGATCCCTCCTGTTGAAAATTTCCACTGATAGCTCTCGTCGTCACTGCAGCTGATCTGGGCACAATGGTTTTCACAGCCACTGCAGGATTCATCTTCCACATCTTCTCATCTCTTCTTGAAACAAGCCATACCTCCGTAAAGAGTTGATTTCTTTGGGCTAGTGTCCTTAGAAGCTTTTCTTCAAACATCAATGATTTCTTCATTCTTCCACCCAAGCTTCACCGTCAGTTGGATGTTTCCTCTTGCTGCAATTTTAGCGGAATTCAAGTTGCACTGATAGGAGGCCTTTTCAGTGGATGTCTCATCCTTCTTAGTGCCTCCAATGAGATCCAGTTCAGAAAGGTTGTAAGAAGTTAGTACATGTTTATTTTAGTGAAAACGAATTGAAATCCATGCATAGATTTCTCACCATGTACATTTTCTATGAACTTTCGGAAGACCCCCTGTACTGAATATTGCCCAAATCCTGGGAGAGAAGTGGATGCGGTCCACTTCCTGTCTTCAGTTTGCCCACAGTGGAGGAGTGCACAGAGCAGGGAAAGGCAGCCCCAGAGAGAGGCATGCCCTCCAGCATGCAGCAGACTGCTGGCCCAGTCCTGGCTCCATGGGTTGCTGTGTGGGCCCAGCAAGCTGACCAACCTCCCTGAACCTTAATTTAATCCTAGGTAGCCCAATTCCACTCGCTATTATAGGACTGCTGTGCAGGGACAGTCAATTAACTTAAGAAAAGGAACCTAGCTCCAAGGTTGGCAACCGGGAATTCCAGTTGATTCCATGGGCGGACCCCCTGAGGAATTCCCAAGCTGAAGTCTCGTGGAAGATGAGGTTCAGTGTGACTAGACTGAAGCACCAATCCAATGAAGGGGAAGTCCCACCCACTCTGCCCTGTGCCTGTATAAAGGTGAGGCGGGGCGGCCGCGCCACTCATTGAAGCCGCCAGTTGGGAGAGGAGCAGAGCCAGGCCGGTGCTCCCGAAGGCAGCAAGATGTTGCGAGCCACAGCTCCCTGCTGGTTCCCACCTGCATACCCAGAAGCTAAGAAGGTGGCCGAGGAGGCGGCCCACGAGGCAAGCCGCCATTTGGGAGAGGAGCAGAGCCAGGTCGGTGTTCCCGAAGGCAGCAAGATGTTGCGAGCCACAGCTCCCTGCTGGTTCCCACCTGCATGCCCAGAAGCCAAGAAGGTGGCCGAGGAGGCGGCCCTCGAGGCAAGCCGCCAGTTGGGAGAGGAGCAGAGCCAGGCCGGTGCTCCCGAAGGCAGCAAGATGTTGCGAGCCACAGCTCCCTGCTGGTTCCCACCTGCATACCCAGAAGCTAAGAAGGTGGCCGAGGAGGCGCCCCACGAGGCAAGCCGCCATTTGGGAGTGGAGCAGAGCCAGGTCGGTGTTCCCGAAGGCAGCAAGATGTTGCGAGCCACAGCTCCCTGCTGGTTCCCTCCTGCATACCCAGAAGCCAAGAAGGTGGCCGAGGAGGCGGCCCTCGAGGCTCCAGAATTCCCACTGCCCTCTCATCAGCCTGCCCAGAGCTTCGGGCTCTGCGTGCCCCAGATGCACAACCAGGCCTCAGCACTCGTGGACATCCGGGCGGAGCCCCAGAATAGGGGTCCGGCGGTGCCCCCAGCGTGGCCCAAGATGGCGACGGAGGCGTGGTACTTCCCCGCGCAGAGGGGGTCGGCCTGCTGCTTGCCAGCCGCCCCAAGGCTGACAGAGAGGCCCTGTGGAGTCCGCATCTCATCCCCCAGGGAGAGGAAGAGGATCGCCCACTTTCCCAGCCCCTGCTTGGTCGCAGGTCGCACCGATGCCAAGAGAACCCGGGTGGCCGGCAGCAGCCAACGCTCCAATGGCTCCAGGGTCGGCACACAGCCACGGAAGACTGGTCGCAACAGACGGGGGAGGGCATGCAAGACCTCCACCACACTCAGCTCTAAGCGAATCGTCCGTCGTCCATCCTTACCGACTTGGAAGAAACCCATTATCCTCCGAAGGTCTCGCTGCCAAGTCCCCACCGTCATCCGCCGAGGCTATCTCCAACTGTTCACCAAAGAGTGTCTCAAGTTCTGCGCCTCCCAGCAGGAGGCCGAGGAGAAGGCGCTGAACGAGGAGAAGGTGGCCTACGACTGCAGCCCCAACAAGAACATGTACCTGAATGTGGTCCTGAACACCCTCAAGAGACTGAAGGGCCTGACCCCCAGCTCCATGCCGGGCCTCAGCAGGGCCGCCCTGTACAGCCGCCTCCAGGAGTTCCTGCTCACCCAGGACCAGCTCAAGGAGAACGGCTACCCCTTCCCGCACCCCGAGCGGCCCGGAGGCGCCGTCCTCTTCACTGGCCAGGGGAAGGGGCCCGGCGACTCCTCCTGCAGGGTCTGCTGCCGTTGTGGCACCGACTACCTGGTGTCCTCCTCGGGCCGCTGTCTACGCGACCAGTTGTGTTATTATCACTGGGGGCGGGTCCGCTCCAGCCAAGTGGCTGGAGGCCGGGTTAGCCAGTACACCTGCTGTGCAGCTGCTCCTGGCTCAGTGGGCTGCCAGGTGGCGAAGCAGCACGTGCGGGACGGCCGCAAGGAGAGCCTCCATGGCTTCGTGAAGACCTTCAAGAAAGAGTTTTCCACAGACGCTTATCCAGGAATCTACGCCTTGGACTGTGAGATGTGCTACACCACGCATGGCCTGGAGCTGACCCGCGTCACCGTGGTGGACGCCGACATGCAAGTGGTGTACGACACCTTCGTCAAGCCCGACAACGAGATCGTGGACTACAACACCAGGTTTTCCGGAGTGACCGAGGCCGACGTCGCCAAGACGAGCGTCACGTTGCCCGAAGTCCAAGCCATCCTGCTGAGCTTTTTCAGCGCCCAAACCATCCTCATCGGGCACAGCCTGGAGAGCGATCTGCTGGCCCTCAAGCTGATCCACAGCACCGTGGTGGACACGGCCGTGCTCTTCCCGCACTACCTGGGTTTCCCCTACAAGCGTTCCCTCAGGAATCTCGCGGCCGACTACCTGGGACAGATCATCCAGGACAGCCAGGACGGCCACAACTCCAGCGAGGACGCAAACGCCTGCCTGCAGCTGGCGATGTGGAAGGTTCGACAGCGCGCCCAGATCCAGCCACGCCACCGGTCCGCCTCTCCCGCCGCCCTGGCCTGTCCTGAGCCCCAGGCCTCTTCCCAAACTGCCATCGATCCCGAGAGCTAGCCCTGTCCACCTCGCCGCAAAGCGAAAGAAACTGGAGCAGCCGGCGGCAGGAGAGGGCCAAAAGCCAAGACTAACCCCGACCCCGGACTCCCAGTCCCCCGGAGTCCCTGCCGCGGGCCGTCGTCCCTGTCCCCATCCCTCTGCCCCTCCCAGACCTCTGTCCTTCCACCAATGGGCTCCCCGAGGCCCCAGCCGCCACTCCCAGTCCCCGGAGACCCTGCCGCCGCCCCTGGCGCCTGTGCCCATCCCTCTGCCCCTCCCAGACCTCTGGCCTTCCACCACTAGCCTCCCCCAGCCCACCTGGACTTCCCCGGCCTCTGACAACAAGGCCAGCCCCCAGGCCCACCAGCCTCCTGATCGTCTTCGTTCTTGGGCCTCTTCCCCTTCTGTGGGGCTGTCTGAACCTCCCCTCCCCCACCCGATTTTTCCCCCGCCCCCGGGGCAGGCGCAGAATAAGTGTCTGTATGAAGTTAAAAATTAAAAATAAAAAAAAAGCTAAAAACAACTCAAAGTCCTTTGCTTTTGAATGTGCGCTTACCTGGTTTTCTCTAGAGGCACCACTGTGAGGTGGCTCAAGCCCTTAGGCTCTGGAGTTAGACATCTGGGTTCCCATTCCAATTCCACCACTGACTAGCTTTGTCATATTGGACGCATAACCTTTTTGCGCTTCTACTTCTTGATCTTTCAAGTGTCATCAGAAGATAATTAGACACCCACACAATAGCAATGGGAGATTTTAACACCCCACCGTCAACATGAAACAGATCAACGAGACAGAAAGTTGAAAAGGATATCCAGGAACTGAACTTAGCTCTGCACCAAGCAGACCGAATAGACATCTACATTAACTCTCCACCCCAAATCAACAGAATATACATTCTTCTCAGCACCACATCACACTTATTCCAAAACTGACCACATAGTTGGAAGGAAAGCACTCCTCCGCAAATGCAAAAGAACAGAAATTACAACCAACTGTCTCTCAGACCCCAGGGCAGTCAAACTGGACCTCAGGATGAAGAAACTCACTCAAAACCGCTCAACTACACGGAAACGGAGCAATCTGCTCCTGAGTGACTACTGGGTACATAGCGAAATGAAGACAGAATAAAGATGTTCTTTGAAACCAATGAGAACAAAGACACAACATACCAGAATCTCTGGGATACATTGAAAGCAGTGTGTAGAGGGAAACGTAGCATTAAATGCCCACAAGAGAAAGCAGGAAAGATCTAAAATGGACACCCTCACGTCCCAATTCAAAGAACCAGGGAAGCAAGAGCAAACACAATGCCTGAATCAGTCAGTCAACTTCCAACAGGGCTCCAAGAGAGAATGAACCACCATGCCTCTTTAAATCCACGTTTCTATTTGGAATCTTCAATGAGAGATGAGACACTAAGCAGCTAGTTTTGGTGGAATGGCTGATTTTGTCAATGTTTTCGGTGTGTGAGTGTGTGTGTGTGTGTGTGTATGTATGGATAACTAAATTAAACTGATAATCTGGATGCTTACATTTCCATTCATTTAATTTGTGTATGTGAGCCCACGCACACGTATATACACACACACTAACACTTCCAGAACACTGACTTAGTGAAGAACTGGATTTCCAGTGTGTCAGACAAATTTCAGAAAGCGCTGAAGAAGGGCATTTCTGATGGATTTCACCGTTCCTGGAATTTTATTTTCCTTTATAACTTAGAGTTCTTCTCTGGAGATTTAATAGATAAAAGTCTTTTGCAGTGTACGTTATTTCATTTTATTTTTATAATTTATTTGAATTGTCATTTTAAATTGACAAATAAAAATGATATATATTTATGGTGTACAACATGATGTTTCATATATGTATACATTGTGGAATGACACAAAAATCAAGCTAATTAACACATTCGTTTCCTCACATACTGATTTTATGGTGATGAGAACATGTTTCAAATCTACTCTGATAGCACATTTCAAGTATACAGTACATAGTTACCCACTGTGGTTGCCGTGCTGTTCAACATATCTCTAGAACTATTCGTATCTGAAATTTTGTATCATTAGACTAACATCTCCCAATCCCTCCCCGGCCCCTGCCTCGGGTAAGCAGCGTTCTGCTCTCTACGACTCTGAGTTCCACTTTTTTACATTGCACATAGAAGTGAGATCGTGCAGTATTTGTATTTCTGTGTTTGCTTTTTAAAACTTTATGATGTATTGATGTATTTTTTCAGACAGTGTCGGAGTCTGTCACCAAGGCTGGAGTACAGTGACACAAACACGGCTCACCACGGCCTCCACCTCCCGGGGTCAAGAGATCCTCCCACTTCAGCCTCCTGAGTAGCTAGGACTACAGGCGTCCAACACCACACCTGGCTAATTTTTGTATTTTTTGTAGAGATGGTTGATCTCCAACTCCTGGGCTCAACTCTTCCTCCTCCCTTCTCCTCCCAAAGTCCTGGGATTACAGGCCTGAGCCACTGTGTCTGGCCTTTGCTTTATTTCACACAGTAGAACATCCTCTAGGCTCATTCATGTTGCTAATGATAAGATTTCTTTCTTTTTCAAGGCTGAATAGGATTCTATTGGATATATGTACCTATATAGATAGAGAGATAGATAGATAGATATACATTTATTATTATTGTTTTGGGGGGGATATGGTTTCGCTCGTGTTCCCCAGGCTGGAGTGCAGTGGCATGATTTCGGCTCACTACAACCTCTGCCTCCCAGGCTGAAGTGATTCTCCTGCCTCAGCTGAGATTAAAGGCATGTCCCATCATGTGCGGCCAATTTTGTGTTTCTAGGAGAGATGGGTTTTCACCATGTTGGCCAGGCTGGTCTCGAACTCCAACAATTCTACTTCAACTATTTATTGGATACAAATATTTATGTGTGAGAAACAAGATTTTCAAGAGTGAAAGATTTAAAAACGACTTAATTGTACATCAGTAAGAGGCTGGCTAACTAAATCAGAGTACGTTCATCCTTACAGAAGAATACTATGCAGCTAGAACAAAACCAAATGGAGGAAACTCTTCCAAATGGTAACTTGGAATGATGTTCAAGACTTATTGTAAAATAAGTTTACAGTAAGGTGTAAGGTACCTTATGGCAAAATTCTCTCAGAAATGTGTGTGTGTGGATTTCAAGTCATCCCAGTCCTAGAACATTGTGCTCTTTAGAGATGCCATACCTGTCTTTCCCTTTGTAATATCAAAGCAGTAATATCTTCTCTGGAGGCTTGTTGGGTGAATTGAATGGAAGAAAGTTAAGGAGGTACCAGAACCATTGCTGTTTCCCCTCCGTAGCCCTGCCACCCACTAAAGAAAGTTGGATGAGATTACTTAATGATTTCCCATTAAGTTGTATTTCCAAATATCATGATTACCATTTGAATGTAGTTGGTATGGAGCTTCGTGAGTGTGTGCTTCGTTTATTATGCATCACGTTCAGCTCCTTGTTATTTGCCTCCTAGTTATCATAGTAAAACTCTACTCCTCTACTCCGAGGAGCCCCTACCATCCGTATCGTCACTTTCCGGCCCAGCACTCTTCATGCTCGTTCGTTTAAAGCATTCTACATTGGACAAATGAATCTTGGAAGGCAAAAGCTACTGAATTTAGCGAGTTTGTGGAGGCGTTCCCACCGATCAGCCAGGTGGAGTTCCACACACCCGATGACTGCACAACTCCTATAAGGCAGCAATATGCTGCAAACCCAGACGGCCACTCTTCTCACCCCTCGTCCCTTTGCTGTTCTGGATAATGAGGTCAATAGTCACCTAGGCAACTTGCAAAACTAACTGAAATGGAGAAAGGCCTTCCGGCTGGTGACTAGCCGAGGTCCACCTGGCCCCAATAAGCTGCTGAACAAGAAGGGCTGCCAGAAATTTCCCCCTAGGGAATTTGGTGGAGACGAAGACCTGCTCACTGGACAACGGTTCCTCCCAGGATACCCCCAAGCTGAAGAAGCGGGCTCTGAGCCACCCCCTTTCACCCTCCTTTTCCCCACCCTGGCCTGCTGAAGGTGCGCGTCAGGATGCGGACTACTGAGCCCTAAAGAAATAAGTCCTTCCACTTTGACCCCACGGAGGATTGCCTGTGCGGATCTTCAACGAGTCTACCAGTGTCTAGACACGGGAGCAGTTCTGTCTGGCACAGCAGCTCCCTCAAGGAAGACAAGAGTGAGGAGAAAGGAAACTCAAGTCTGACCATTCTGTCCTGGGAGACAAGAGGAGGATCTCATCTCTCATCTTTCCAAGCAAGGCAACGAGACTTTCTCTCATCTTTCCAAGCAAGGCAAGGAGACTTTTTCTCATGAGGAAACAAAAAGAAGTTGGAAGGAACGAAACCAGCCTGGAAGGTGAATTCCTAAGGATTGCCCATTGAAACTGACAAAATGGCCCTTGTTTGACGAGAGGAATGAGCAGAGGATTGATGTGGTCAAAAAGGACTCGAGTGAGACTTTCCCAGCATGTTTCTACCAAAGCTTTGTCTAAGTTTCGCAAAACACTCTCCTAATAAGCAGATGTTTGGCTCTTCAGAAAGTCAACATGCAAAATGCCTTGAGCGTCCCATAACACTGATGCCATGATGTTGCCTTTGGTCTGCCCTCCTTTTCCTTTGACTGGACCACTGCCATCTCTTGGTAGCCATCGCTTTGATGACGCTTTGTCTTCAGGATCATATTGGCAAAGCCATGTTCCAAATTCCGGTTACAATTTGTCAAACAGGTGCCCCAGGATCGTGATCCCTCCTGTTGAAAATTTCCACTGATAGCTCTCGTCGTCACTGCAGCTGATCTGGGCACAATGGTTTTCACAGCCACTGCAGGATTCATCTTCCACATCTTCTCATCTCTTCTTGAAACAAGCCATACCTCCGTAAAGAGTTGATTTCTTTGGGCTAGTGTCCTTAGAAGCTTTTCTTCAAACATCAATGATTTCTTCATTCTTCCACCCAAGCTTCACCGTCAATTGGATGTTTGCTCTTGCTGCAATTTTAGCGGAATTCAAGTTGCACTGATAGGAGGCCTTTTCAGTGGATGTCCCATCCTTCTTAGTGCCTCCAATGAGATCCAGTTCAGAAAGGTTGTAAGAAGTTAGTACATGTTTATTTTAGTGAAAACGAATTGAAATCCATGCATAGATTTCTCACCATGTACATTTTCTATGAACTTTCGGAAGACCCCCTGTACTGAATATTGCCCAAATCCTGGGAGAGAAGTGGATGCGGTCCACTTCCTGTCTTCAGTTTGCCCACAGTGGAGGAGTGCACAGAGCAGGGAAAGGCAGCCCCAGAGAGAGGCATGCCCTCCAGCATGCGGCAGACTGCTGGCCCAGTCCTGGCTCCATGGGTTGCTGTGTGGGCCCAGCAAGCTGACCAACCTCCCTGAACCTTAATTTAATCCTAGGTAGCCCAATTCCACTCGCTATTATAGGACTGCTGTGCAGGGACAGTCAATTAACTTAAGAAAAGGAACCTAGCTCCAAGGTTGGCAACCGGGAATTCCAGTTGATTCCATGGGCGGACCCCCTGAGGAATTCCCAAGCTGAAGTCTCGTGGAAGATGAGGTTCAGTGTGACTAGACTGAAGCACCAATCCAATGAAGGGGAAGTCCCACCCACTCTGCCCTGTGCCTGTATAAAGGTGAGGCGGGGCGGCCGCACCACTCATTGAAGCCGCCAGTTGGGAGAGGAGCAGAGCCAGGCCGGTGCTCCCGAAGGCAGCAACATGTTGCGAGCCACAGCTCCCTGCTGGTTCCCACCTGCATACCCAGAAGCTAAGAAGGTGGCCGAGGAGGCGGCCCACGAGGCAAGCCGCCATTTGGGAGAGGAGCAGAGCCAGGTCGGTGTTCCCGAAGGCAGCAAGATGTTGCGAGCCACAGCTCCCTGCTGGTTCCCACCTGCATGCCCAGAAGCCAAGAAGGTGGCCGAGGAGGCGGCCCTCGAGGCAAGCCGCCAGTTGGGAGAGGAGCAGAGCCAGGCCGGTGCTCCCGAAGGCAGCAAGATGTTGCGAGCCACAGCTCCCTGCTGGTTCCCACCTGCATACCCAGAAGCTAAGAAGGTGGCCGAGGAGGCACCCCACGAGGCAAGCCGCCATTTGGGAGTGGAGCAGAGCCAGGTCGGTGTTCCCGAAGGCAGCAAGATGTTGCGAGCCACAGCTCCCTGCTGGTTCCCTCCTGCATACCCAGAAGCCAAGAAGGTGGCCGAGGAGGCGGCCCTCGAGGCTCCAGAATTCCCACTGCCCTCTCATCAGCCTGCCCAGAGCTTCGGGCTCTGCGTGCCCCAGATGCACAACCAGGCCTCAGCACTCGTGGACATCCGGGCGGAGCCCCAGAATAGGGGTCCGGCGGTGCCCCCAGCGTGGCCCAAGATGGCGACGGAGGCGTGGTACTTCCCCGCGCAGAGGGGGTCGGCCTGCTGCTTGCCAGCCGCCCCAAGGCTGACAGAGAGGCCCTGTGGAGTCCGCATCTCAGCCCCCAGGGAGAGGAAGAGGATCGCCCACTTTCCCAGCCCCTGCTTGGTCGCAGGTCGCACCGATGCCAAGAGAACCCGGGTGGCCGGCAGCAGCCAACGCTCCAATGGCTCCAGGGTCGGCACACAGCCACGGAAGACTGGTCGCAACAGACGGGGGAGGGCATGCAAGACCTCCACCACACTCAGCTCTAAGCGAATCGTCCGTCGTCCATCCTTACCGACTTGGAAGAAACCCATTATCCTCCGAAGGTCTCGCTGCCAAGTCCCCACCGTCATCCGCCGAGGCTATCTCCAACTGTTCACCAAAGAGTGTCTCAAGTTCTGCGCCTCCCAGCAGGAGGCCGAGGAGAAGGCGCTGAACGAGGAGAAGGTGGCCTACGACTGCAGCCCCAACAAGAACATGTACCTGAATGTGGTCCTGAACACCCTCAAGAGACTGAAGGGCCTGACCCCCAGCTCCATGCCGGGCCTCAGCAGGGCCGCCCTGTACAGCCGCCTCCAGGAGTTCCTGCTCACCCAGGACCAGCTCAAGGAGAACGGCTACCCCTTCCCGCACCCCGAGCGGCCCGGAGGCGCCGTCCTCTTCACTGGCCAGGGGAAGGGGCCCGGCGACTCCTCCTGCAGGGTCTGCTGCCGTTGTGGCACCGACTACCTGGTGTCCTCCTCGGGCCGCTGTCTACGCGACCAGTTGTGTTATTATCACTGGGGGCGGGTCCGCTCCAGCCAAGTGGCTGGAGGCCGGGTTAGCCAGTACACCTGCTGTGCAGCTGCTCCTGGCTCAGTGGGCTGCCAGGTGGCGAAGCAGCACGTGCGGGACGGCCGCAAGGAGAGCCTCCATGGCTTCGTGAAGACCTTCAAGAAAGAGTTTTCCACAGACGCTTATCCAGGAATCTACGCCTTGGACTGTGAGATGTGCTACACCACGCATGGCCTGGAGCTGACCCGCGTCACCGTGGTGGACGCCGACATGCAAGTGGTGTACGACACCTTCGTCAAGCCCGACAACGAGATCGTGGACTACAACACCAGGTTTTCCGGAGTGACCGAGGCCGACGTCGCCAAGACGAGCGTCACGTTGCCCGAAGTCCAAGCCATCCTGCTGAGCTTTTTCAGCGCCCAAACCATCCTCATCGGGCACAGCCTGGAGAGCGATCTGCTGGCCCTCAAGCTGATCCACAGCACCGTGGTGGACACGGCCGTGCTCTTCCCGCACTACCTGGGTTTCCCCTACAAGCGTTCCCTCAGGAATCTCGCGGCCGACTACCTGGGACAGATCATCCAGGACAGCCAGGACGGCCACAACTCCAGCGAGGACGCAAACGCCTGCCTGCAGCTGGCGATGTGGAAGGTTCGACAGCGCGCCCAGATCCAGCCACGCCACCGGTCCGCCTCTCCCGCCGCCCTGGCCTGTCCTGAGCCCCAGGCCTCTTCCCAAACTGCCATCGATCCCGAGAGCTAGCCCTGTCCACCTCGCCGCAAAGCGAAAGAAACTGGAGCAGCCGGCGGCAGGAGAGGGCCAAAAGCCAAGACTAACCCCGACCCCGGACTCCCAGTCCCCCGGAGTCCCTGCCGCGGGCCGTCGTCCCTGTCCCCATCCCTCTGCCCCTCCCAGACCTCTGTCCTTCCACCAATGGGCTCCCCGAGGCCCCAGCCGCCACTCCCAGTCCCCGGAGACCCTGCCGCCGCCCCTGGCGCCTGTGCCCATCCCTCTGCCCCTCCCAGACCTCTGGCCTTCCACCACTAGCCTCCCCCAGCCCACCTGGACTTCCCCGGCCTCTGACAACAAGGCCAGCCCCCAGGCCCACCAGCCTCCTGATCGTCTTCGTTCTTGGGCCTCTTCCCCTTCTGTGGGGCTGTCTGAACCTCCCCTCCCCCACCCGATTTTTCCCCCGCCCCCGGGGCAGGCGCAGAATAAATGTCTGTATGAAGTTAAAAATTAAAAATAAAAAAAAAGCTAAAAACAACTCAAAGTCCTTTGCTTTTGAATGTGCGCTTACCTGGTTTTCTCTAGAGGCACCACTGTGAGGTGGCTCAAGCCCTTAGGCTCTGGAGTTAGACATCTGGGTTCCCATTCCAATTCCACCACTGACTAGCTTTGTCATATTGGACGCATAACCTTTTTGCGCTTCTACTTCTTGATCTTTCAAGTGTCATCAGAAGATAATTAGACACCCACACAATAGCAATGGGAGATTTTAACACCCCACCGTCAACATGAAACAGATCAACGAGACAGAAAGTTGAAAAGGATATCCAGGAACTGAACTTAGCTCTGCACCAAGCAGACCGAATAGACATCTACATTAACTCTCCACCCCAAATCAACAGAATATACATTCTTCTCAGCACCACATCACACTTATTCCAAAACTGACCACATAGTTGGAAGGAAAGCACTCCTCCGCAAATGCAAAAGAACAGAAATTACAACCAACTGTCTCTCAGACCCCAGGGCAGTCAAACTGGACCTCAGGATGAAGAAACTCACTCAAAACCGCTCAACTACACGGAAACGGAGCAATCTGCTCCTGAGTGACTACTGGGTACATAGCGAAATGAAGACAGAATAAAGATGTTCTTTGAAACCAATGAGAACAAAGACACAACATACCAGAATCTCTGGGATACATTGAAAGCAGTGTGTAGAGGGAAACGTAGCATTAAATGCCCACAAGAGAAAGCAGGAAAGATCTAAAATGGACACCCTCACGTCCCAATTCAAAGAACCAGGGAAGCAAGAGCAAACACAATGCCTGAATCAGTCAGTCAACTTCCAACAGGGCTCCAAGAGAGAATGAACCACCATGCCTCTTTAAATCCACGTTTCTATTTGGAATCTTCAATGAGAGATGAGACACTAAGCAGCTAGTTTTGGTGGAATGGCTGATTTTGTCAATGTTTTCGGTGTGTGAGTGTGTGTGTGTGTGTGTGTATGTATGGATAACTAAATTAAACTGATAATCTGGATGCTTACATTTCCATTCATTTAATTTGTGTATGTGAGCCCACGCACACGTATATACACACACACTAACACTTCCAGAACACTGACTTAGTGAAGAACTGGATTTCCAGTGTGTCAGACAAATTTCAGAAAGCGCTGAAGAAGGGCATTTCTGATGGATTTCACCGTTCCTGGAATTTTATTTTCCTTTATAACTTAGAGTTCTTCTCTGGAGATTTAATAGATAAAAGTCTTTTGCAGTGTACGTTATTTCATTTTATTTTTATAATTTATTTGAATTGTCATTTTAAATTGACAAATAAAAATGATATATATTTATGGTGTACAACATGATGTTTCATATATGTATACATTGTGGAATGACACAAAAATCAAGCTAATTAACACATTCGTTTCCTCACATACTGATTTTATGGTGATGAGAACATGTTTCAAATCTACTCTGATAGCACATTTCAAGTATACAGTACATAGTTACCCACTGTGGTTGCCGTGCTGTTCAACATATCTCTAGAACTATTCGTATCTGAAATTTTGTATCATTAGACTAACATCTCCCAATCCCTCCCCGGCCCCTGCCTCGGGTAAGCAGCGTTCTGCTCTCTACGACTCTGAGTTCCACTTTTTTACATTGCACATAGAAGTGAGATCGTGCAGTATTTGTATTTCTGTGTTTGCTTTTTAAAACTTTATGATGTATTGATGTATTTTTTCAGACAGTGTCGGAGTCTGTCACCAAGGCTGGAGTACAGTGACACAAACACGGCTCACCACGGCCTCCACCTCCCGGGGTCAAGAGATCCTCCCACTTCAGCCTCCTGAGTAGCTAGGACTACAGGCGTCCAACACCACACCTGGCTAATTTTTGTATTTTTTGTAGAGATGGTTGATCTCCAACTCCTGGGCTCAACTCTTCCTCCTCCCTTCTCCTCCCAAAGTCCTGGGATTACAGGCCTGAGCCACTGTGTCTGGCCTTTGCTTTATTTCACACAGTAGAACATCCTCTAGGCTCATTCATGTTGCTAATGATAAGATTTCTTTCTTTTTCAAGGCTGAATAGGATTCTATTGGATATATGTACCTATATAGATAGAGAGATAGATAGATAGATATACATTTATTATTATTGTTTTGGGGGGGATATGGTTTCGCTCGTGTTCCCCAGGCTGGAGTGCAGTGGCATGATTTCGGCTCACTACAACCTCTGCCTCCCAGGCTGAAGTGATTCTCCTGCCTCAGCTGAGATTAAAGGCATGTCCCATCATGTGCGGCCAATTTTGTGTTTCTAGGAGAGATGGGTTTTCACCATGTTGGCCAGGCTGGTCTCGAACTCCAACAATTCTACTTCAACTATTTATTGGATACAAATATTTATGTGTGAGAAACAAGATTTTCAAGAGTGAAAGATTTAAAAACGACTTAATTGTACATCAGTAAGAGGCTGGCTAACTAAATCAGAGTACGTTCATCCTTACAGAAGAATACTATGCAGCTAGAACAAAACCAAATGGAGGAAACTCTTCCAAATGGTAACTTGGAATGATGTTCAAGACTTATTGTAAAATAAGTTTACAGTAAGGTGTAAGGTACCTTATGGCAAAATTCTCTCAGAAATGTGTGTGTGTGGATTTCAAGTCATCCCAGTCCTAGAACATTGTGCTCTTTAGAGATGCCATACCTGTCTTTCCCTTTGTAATATCAAAGCAGTAATATCTTCTCTGGAGGCTTGTTGGGTGAATTGAATGGAAGAAAGTTAAGGAGGTACCAGAACCATTGCTGTTTCCCCTCCGTAGCCCTGCCACCCACTAAAGAAAGTTGGATGAGATTACTTAATGATTTCCCATTAAGTTGTATTTCCAAATATCATGATTACCATTTGAATGTAGTTGGTATGGAGCTTCGTGAGTGTGTGCTTCGTTTATTATGCATCACGTTCAGCTCCTTGTTATTTGCCTCCTAGTTATCATAGTAAAACTCTACTCCTCTACTCCGAGGAGCCCCTACCATCCGTATCGTCACTTTCCGGCCCAGCACTCTTCATGCTCGTTCGTTTAAAGCATTCTACATTGGACAAATGAATCTTGGAAGGCAAAAGCTACTGAATTTAGCGAGTTTGTGGAGGCGTTCCCACCGATCAGCCAGGTGGAGTTCCACACACCCGATGACTGCACAACTCCTATAAGGCAGCAATATGCTGCAAACCCAGACGGCCACTCTTCTCACCCCTCGTCCCTTTGCTGTTCTGGATAATGAGGTCAATAGTCACCTAGGCAACTTGCAAAACTAACTGAAATGGAGAAAGGCCTTCCGGCTGGTGACTAGCCGAGGTCCACCTGGCCCCAATAAGCTGCTGAACAAGAAGGGCTGCCAGAAATTTCCCCCTAGGGAATTTGGTGGAGACGAAGACCTGCTCACTGGACAACGGTTCCTCCCAGGATACCCCCAAGCTGAAGAAGCGGGCTCTGAGCCACCCCCTTTCACCCTCCTTTTCCCCACCCTGGCCTGCTGAAGGTGCGCGTCAGGATGCGGACTACTGAGCCCTAAAGAAATAAGTCCTTCCACTTTGACCCCACGGAGGATTGCCTGTGCGGATCTTCAACGAGTCTACCAGTGTCTAGACACGGGAGCAGTTCTGTCTGGCACAGCAGCTCCCTCAAGGAAGACAAGAGTGAGGAGAAAGGAAACTCAAGTCTGACCATTCTGTCCTGGGAGACAAGAGGAGGATCTCATCTCTCATCTTTCCAAGCAAGGCAACGAGACTTTCTCTCATCTTTCCAAGCAAGGCAAGGAGACTTTTTCTCATGAGGAAACAAAAAGAAGTTGGAAGGAACGAAACCAGCCTGGAAGGTGAATTCCTAAGGATTGCCCATTGAAACTGACAAAATGGCCCTTGTTTGACGAGAGGAATGAGCAGAGGATTGATGTGGTCAAAAAGGACTCGAGTGAGACTTTCCCAGCATGTTTCTACCAAAGCTTTGTCTAAGTTTCGCAAAACACTCTCCTAATAAGCAGATGTTTGGCTCTTCAGAAAGTCAACATGCAAAATGCCTTGAGCGTCCCATAACACTGATGCCATGATGTTGCCTTTGGTCTGCCCTCCTTTTCCTTTGACTGGACCACTGCCATCTCTTGGTAGCCATCGCTTTGATGACGCTTTGTCTTCAGGATCATATTGGCAAAGCCATGTTCCAAATTCCGGTTACAATTTGTCAAACAGGTGCCCCAGGATCGTGATCCCTCCTGTTGAAAATTTCCACTGATAGCTCTCGTCGTCACTGCAGCTGATCTGGGCACAATGGTTTTCACAGCCACTGCAGGATTCATCTTCCACATCTTCTCATCTCTTCTTGAAACAAGCCATACCTCCGTAAAGAGTTGATTTCTTTGGGCTAGTGTCCTTAGAAGCTTTTCTTCAAACATCAATGATTTCTTCATTCTTCCACCCAAGCTTCACCGTCAATTGGATGTTTGCTCTTGCTGCAATTTTAGCGGAATTCAAGTTGCACTGATAGGAGGCCTTTTCAGTGGATGTCCCATCCTTCTTAGTGCCTCCAATGAGATCCAGTTCAGAAAGGTTGTAAGAAGTTAGTACATGTTTATTTTAGTGAAAACGAATTGAAATCCATGCATAGATTTCTCACCATGTACATTTTCTATGAACTTTCGGAAGACCCCCTGTACTGAATATTGCCCAAATCCTGGGAGAGAAGTGGATGCGGTCCACTTCCTGTCTTCAGTTTGCCCACAGTGGAGGAGTGCACAGAGCAGGGAAAGGCAGCCCCAGAGAGAGGCATGCCCTCCAGCATGCGGCAGACTGCTGGCCCAGTCCTGGCTCCATGGGTTGCTGTGTGGGCCCAGCAAGCTGACCAACCTCCCTGAACCTTAATTTAATCCTAGGTAGCCCAATTCCACTCGCTATTATAGGACTGCTGTGCAGGGACAGTCAATTAACTTAAGAAAAGGAACCTAGCTCCAAGGTTGGCAACCGGGAATTCCAGTTGATTCCATGGGCGGACCCCCTGAGGAATTCCCAAGCTGAAGTCTCGTGGAAGATGAGGTTCAGTGTGACTAGACTGAAGCACCAATCCAATGAAGGGGAAGTCCCACCCACTCTGCCCTGTGCCTGTATAAAGGTGAGGCGGGGCGGCCGCACCACTCATTGAAGCCGCCAGTTGGGAGAGGAGCAGAGCCAGGCCGGTGCTCCCGAAGGCAGCAAGATGTTGCGAGCCACAGCTCCCTGCTGGTTCCCACCTGCATACCCAGAAGCTAAGAAGGTGGCCGAGGAGGCGGCCCACGAGGCAAGCCGCCATTTGGGAGAGGAGCAGAGCCAGGTCGGTGTTCCCGAAGGCAGCAAGATGTTGCGAGCCACAGCTCCCTGCTGGTTCCCACCTGCATGCCCAGAAGCCAAGAAGGTGGCCGAGGAGGCGGCCCTCGAGGCAAGCCGCCAGTTGGGAGAGGAGCAGAGCCAGGCCGGTGCTCCCGAAGGCAGCAAGATGTTGCGAGCCACAGCTCCCTGCTGGTTCCCACCTGCATACCCAGAAGCTAAGAAGGTGGCCGAGGAGGCACCCCACGAGGCAAGCCGCCATTTGGGAGTGGAGCAGAGCCAGGTCGGTGTTCCCGAAGGCAGCAAGATGTTGCGAGCCACAGCTCCCTGCTGGTTCCCTCCTGCATACCCAGAAGCCAAGAAGGTGGCCGAGGAGGCGGCCCTCGAGGCTCCAGAATTCCCACTGCCCTCTCATCAGCCTGCCCAGAGCTTCGGGCTCTGCGTGCCCCAGATGCACAACCAGGCCTCAGCACTCGTGGACATCCGGGCGGAGCCCCAGAATAGGGGTCCGGCGGTGCCCCCAGCGTGGCCCAAGATGGCGACGGAGGCGTGGTACTTCCCCGCGCAGAGGGGGTCGGCCTGCTGCTTGCCAGCCGCCCCAAGGCTGACAGAGAGGCCCTGTGGAGTCCGCATCTCAGCCCCCAGGGAGAGGAAGAGGATCGCCCACTTTCCCAGCCCCTGCTTGGTCGCAGGTCGCACCGATGCCAAGAGAACCCGGGTGGCCGGCAGCAGCCAACGCTCCAATGGCTCCAGGGTCGGCACACAGCCACGGAAGACTGGTCGCAACAGACGGGGGAGGGCATGCAAGACCTCCACCACACTCAGCTCTAAGCGAATCGTCCGTCGTCCATCCTTACCGACTTGGAAGAAACCCATTATCCTCCGAAGGTCTCGCTGCCAAGTCCCCACCGTCATCCGCCGAGGCTATCTCCAACTGTTCACCAAAGAGTGTCTCAAGTTCTGCGCCTCCCAGCAGGAGGCCGAGGAGAAGGCGCTGAACGAGGAGAAGGTGGCCTACGACTGCAGCCCCAACAAGAACATGTACCTGAATGTGGTCCTGAACACCCTCAAGAGACTGAAGGGCCTGACCCCCAGCTCCATGCCGGGCCTCAGCAGGGCCGCCCTGTACAGCCGCCTCCAGGAGTTCCTGCTCACCCAGGACCAGCTCAAGGAGAACGGCTACCCCTTCCCGCACCCCGAGCGGCCCGGAGGCGCCGTCCTCTTCACTGGCCAGGGGAAGGGGCCCGGCGACTCCTCCTGCAGGGTCTGCTGCCGTTGTGGCACCGACTACCTGGTGTCCTCCTCGGGCCGCTGTCTACGCGACCAGTTGTGTTATTATCACTGGGGGCGGGTCCGCTCCAGCCAAGTGGCTGGAGGCCGGGTTAGCCAGTACACCTGCTGTGCAGCTGCTCCTGGCTCAGTGGGCTGCCAGGTGGCGAAGCAGCACGTGCGGGACGGCCGCAAGGAGAGCCTCCATGGCTTCGTGAAGACCTTCAAGAAAGAGTTTTCCACAGACGCTTATCCAGGAATCTACGCCTTGGACTGTGAGATGTGCTACACCACGCATGGCCTGGAGCTGACCCGCGTCACCGTGGTGGACGCCGACATGCAAGTGGTGTACGACACCTTCGTCAAGCCCGACAACGAGATCGTGGACTACAACACCAGGTTTTCCGGAGTGACCGAGGCCGACGTCGCCAAGACGAGCGTCACGTTGCCCGAAGTCCAAGCCATCCTGCTGAGCTTTTTCAGCGCCCAAACCATCCTCATCGGGCACAGCCTGGAGAGCGATCTGCTGGCCCTCAAGCTGATCCACAGCACCGTGGTGGACACGGCCGTGCTCTTCCCGCACTACCTGGGTTTCCCCTACAAGCGTTCCCTCAGGAATCTCGCGGCCGACTACCTGGGACAGATCATCCAGGACAGCCAGGACGGCCACAACTCCAGCGAGGACGCAAACGCCTGCCTGCAGCTGGCGATGTGGAAGGTTCGACAGCGCGCCCAGATCCAGCCACGCCACCGGTCCGCCTCTCCCGCCGCCCTGGCCTGTCCTGAGCCCCAGGCCTCTTCCCAAACTGCCATCGATCCCGAGAGCTAGCCCTGTCCACCTCGCCGCAAAGCGAAAGAAACTGGAGCAGCCGGCGGCAGGAGAGGGCCAAAAGCCAAGACTAACCCCGACCCCGGACTCCCAGTCCCCCGGAGTCCCTGCCGCGGGCCGTCGTCCCTGTCCCCATCCCTCTGCCCCTCCCAGACCTCTGTCCTTCCACCAATGGGCTCCCCGAGGCCCCAGCCGCCACTCCCAGTCCCCGGAGACCCTGCCGCCGCCCCTGGCGCCTGTGCCCATCCCTCTGCCCCTCCCAGACCTCTGGCCTTCCACCACTAGCCTCCCCCAGCCCACCTGGACTTCCCCGGCCTCTGACAACAAGGCCAGCCCCCAGGCCCACCAGCCTCCTGATCGTCTTCGTTCTTGGGCCTCTTCCCCTTCTGTGGGGCTGTCTGAACCTCCCCTCCCCCACCCGATTTTTCCCCCGCCCCCGGGGCAGGCGCAGAATAAGTGTCTGTATGAAGTTAAAAATTAAAAATAAAAAAAAAGCTAAAAACAACTCAAAGTCCTTTGCTTTTGAATGTGCGCTTACCTGGTTTTCTCTAGAGGCACCACTGTGAGGTGGCTCAAGCCCTTAGGCTCTGGAGTTAGACATCTGGGTTCCCATTCCAATTCCACCACTGACTAGCTTTGTCATATTGGACGCATAACCTTTTTGCGCTTCTACTTCTTGATCTTTCAAGTGTCATCAGAAGATA
Source organism: Pongo pygmaeus (assembly GCF_028885625.2). Lineage (NCBI taxonomy): Eukaryota > Metazoa > Chordata > Mammalia > Primates > Hominidae > Pongo > Pongo pygmaeus. The sequence goes on from NC_072380.2 coordinate 56,740,030, forward strand.
ATTAGACACCCACACAATAGCAATGGGAGATTTTAACACCCCACCGTCAACATGAAACAGATCAACGAGACAGAAAGTTGAAAAGGATATCCAGGAACTGAACTTAGCTCTGCACCAAGCAGACCGAATAGACATCTACATTAACTCTCCACCCCAAATCAACAGAATATACATTCTTCTCAGCACCACATCACACTTATTCCAAAACTGACCACATAGTTGGAAGGAAAGCACTCCTCCGCAAATGCAAAAGAACAGAAATTACAACCAACTGTCTCTCAGACCCCAGGGCAGTCAAACTGGACCTCAGGATGAAGAAACTCACTCAAAACCGCTCAACTACACGGAAACGGAGCAATCTGCTCCTGAGTGACTACTGGGTACATAGCGAAATGAAGACAGAATAAAGATGTTCTTTGAAACCAATGAGAACAAAGACACAACATACCAGAATCTCTGGGATACATTGAAAGCAGTGTGTAGAGGGAAACGTAGCATTAAATGCCCACAAGAGAAAGCAGGAAAGATCTAAAATGGACACCCTCACGTCCCAATTCAAAGAACCAGGGAAGCAAGAGCAAACACAATGCCTGAATCAGTCAGTCAACTTCCAACAGGGCTCCAAGAGAGAATGAACCACCATGCCTCTTTAAATCCACGTTTCTATTTGGAATCTTCAATGAGAGATGAGACACTAAGCACCTAGTTTTGGTGGAATGGCTGATTTTGTCAATGTTTTCGGTGTGTGAGTGTGTGTGTGTGTGTGTATGTATGGATAACTAAATTAAACTGATAATCTGGATGCTTACATTTCCATTCATTTAATTTGTGTATGTGAGCCCACGCACACGTATATACACACACACTAACACTTCCAGAACACTGACTTAGTGAAGAACTGGATTTCCAGTGTGTCAGACAAATTTCAGAAAGCGCTGAAGAAGGGCATTTCTGATGGATTTCACCGTTCCTGGAATTTTATTTTCCTTTATAACTTAGAGTTCTTCTCTGGAGATTTAATAGATAAAAGTCTTTTGCAGTGTACGTTATTTCATTTTATTTTTATAATTTATTTGAATTGTCATTTTAAATTGACAAATAAAAATGATATATATTTATGGTGTACAACATGATGTTTCATATATGTATACATTGTGGAATGACACAAAAATCAAGCTAATTAACACATTCGTTTCCTCACATACTGATTTTATGGTGATGAGAACATGTTTCAAATCTACTCTGATAGCACATTTCAAGTATACAGTACATAGTTACCCACTGTGGTTGCCGTGCTGTTCAACATATCTCTAGAACTATTCGTATCTGAAATTTTGTATCATTAGACTAACATCTCCCAATCCCTCCCCGGCCCCTGCCTCGGGTAAGCAGCGTTCTGCTCTCTACGACTCTGAGTTCCACTTTTTTACATTGCACATAGAAGTGAGATCGTGCAGTATTTGTATTTCTGTGTTTGCTTTTTAAAACTTTATGATGTATTGATGTATTTTTTCAGACAGTGTCGGAGTCTGTCACCAAGGCTGGAGTACAGTGACACAAACACGGCTCACCACGGCCTCCACCTCCCGGGGTCAAGAGATCCTCCCACTTCAGCCTCCTGAGTAGCTAGGACTACAGGCGTCCAACACCACACCTGGCTAATTTTTGTATTTTTTGTAGAGATGGTTGATCTCCAACTCCTGGGCTCAACTCTTCCTCCTCCCTTCTCCTCCCAAAGTCCTGGGATTACAGGCCTGAGCCACTGTGTCTGGCCTTTGCTTTATTTCACACAGTAGAACATCCTCTAGGCTCATTCATGTTGCTAATGATAAGATTTCTTTCTTTTTCAAGGCTGAATAGGATTCTATTGGATATATGTACCTATATAGATAGAGAGATAGATAGATAGATATACATTTATTATTATTGTTTTGGGGGGGATATGGTTTCGCTCGTGTTCCCCAGGCTGGAGTGCAGTGGCATGATTTCGGCTCACTACAACCTCTGCCTCCCAGGCTGAAGTGATTCTCCTGCCTCAGCTGAGATTAAAGGCATGTCCCATCATGTGCGGCCAATTTTGTGTTTCTAGGAGAGATGGGTTTTCACCATGTTGGCCAGGCTGGTCTCGAACTCCAACAATTCTACTTCAACTATTTATTGGATACAAATATTTATGTGTGAGAAACAAGATTTTCAAGAGTGAAAGATTTAAAAACGACTTAATTGTACATCAGTAAGAGGCTGGCTAACTAAATCAGAGTACGTTCATCCTTACAGAAGAATACTATGCAGCTAGAACAAAACCAAATGGAGGAAACTCTTCCAAATGGTAACTTGGAATGATGTTCAAGACTTATTGTAAAATAAGTTTACAGTAAGGTGTAAGGTACCTTATGGCAAAATTCTCTCAGAAATGTGTGTGTGTGGATTTCAAGTCATCCCAGTCCTAGAACATTGTGCTCTTTAGAGATGCCATACCTGTCTTTCCCTTTGTAATATCAAAGCAGTAATATCTTCTCTGGAGGCTTGTTGGGTGAATTGAATGGAAGAAAGTTAAGGAGGTACCAGAACCATTGCTGTTTCCCCTCCGTAGCCCTGCCACCCACTAAAGAAAGTTGGATGAGATTACTTAATGATTTCCCATTAAGTTGTATTTCCAAATATCATGATTACCATTTGAATGTAGTTGGTATGGAGCTTCGTGAGTGTGTGCTTCGTTTATTATGCATCACGTTCAGCTCCTTGTTATTTGCCTCCTAGTTATCATAGTAAAACTCTACTCCTCTACTCCGAGGAGCCCCTACCATCCGTATCGTCACTTTCCGGCCCAGCACTCTTCATGCTCGTTCGTTTAAAGCATTCTACATTGGGCAAATGAATCTTGGAAGGCAAAAGCTACTGAATTTAGCGAGTTTGTGGAGGCGTTCCCACCGATCAGCCAGGTGGAGTTCCACACACCCGATGACTGCACAACTCCTATAAGGCAGCAATATGCTGCAAACCCAGACGGCCACTCTTCTCACCCCTCGTCCCTTTGCTGTTCTGGATAATGAGGTCAATAGTCACCTAGGCAACTTGCAAAACTAACTGAAATGGAGAAAGGCCTTCCGGCTGGTGACTAGCCGAGGTCCACCTGGCCCCAATAAGCTGCTGAACAAGAAGGGCTGCCAGAAATTTCCCCCTAGGGAATTTGGTGGAGACGAAGACCTGCTCACTGGACAACGGTTCCTCCCAGGATACCCCCAAGCTGAAGAAGCGGGCTCTGAGCCACCCCCTTTCACCCTCCTTTTCCCCACCCTGGCCTGCTGAAGGTGCGCGTCAGGATGCGGACTACTGAGCCCTAAAGAAATAAGTCCTTCCACTTTGACCCCACGGAGGATTGCCTGTGCGGATCTTCAACGAGTCTACCAGTGTCTAGACACGGGAGCAGTTCTGTCTGGCACAGCAGCTCCCTCAAGGAAGACAAGAGTGAGGAGAAAGGAAACTCAAGTCTGACCATTCTGTCCTGGGAGACAAGAGGAGGATCTCATCTCTCATCTTTCCAAGCAAGGCAACGAGACTTTCTCTCATCTTTCCAAGCAAGGCAAGGAGACTTTTTCTCATGAGGAAACAAAAAGAAGTTGGAAGGAACGAAACCAGCCTGGAAGGTGAATTCCTAAGGATTGCCCATTGAAACTGACAAAATGGCCCTTGTTTGACGAGAGGAATGAGCAGAGGATTGATGTGGTCAAAAAGGACTCGAGTGAGACTTTCCCAGCATGTTTCTACCAAAGCTTTGTCTAAGTTTCGCAAAACACTCTCCTAATAAGCAGATGTTTGGCTCTTCAGAAAGTCAACATGCAAAATGCCTTGAGCGTCCCATAACACTGATGCCATGATGTTGCCTTTGGTCTGCCCTCCTTTTCCTTTGACTGGACCACTGCCATCTCTTGGTAGCCATCGCTTTGATGACGCTTTGTCTTCAGGATCATATTGGCAAAGCCATGTTCCAAATTCCGGTTACAATTTGTCAAACAGGTGCCCCAGGATCGTGATCCCTCCTGTTGAAAATTTCCACTGATAGCTCTCGTCGTCACTGCAGCTGATCTGGGCACAATGGTTTTCACAGCCACTGCAGGATTCATCTTCCACATCTTCTCATCTCTTCTTGAAACAAGCCATACCTCCGTAAAGAGTTGATTTCTTTGGGCTAGTGTCCTTAGAAGCTTTTCTTCAAACATCAATGATTTCTTCATTCTTCCACCCAAGCTTCACCGTCAATTGGATGTTTGCTCTTGCTGCAATTTTAGCGGAATTCAAGTTGCACTGATAGGAGGCCTTTTCAGTGGATGTCCCATCCTTCTTAGTGCCTCCAATGAGATCCAGTTCAGAAAGGTTGTAAGAAGTTAGTACATGTTTATTTTAGTGAAAACGAATTGAAATCCATGCATAGATTTCTCACCATGTACATTTTCTATGAACTTTCGGAAGACCCCCTGTACTGAATATTGCCCAAATCCTGGGAGAGAAGTGGATGCGGTCCACTTCCTGTCTTCAGTTTGCCCACAGTGGAGGAGTGCACAGAGCAGGGAAAGGCAGCCCCAGAGAGAGGCATGCCCTCCAGCATGCGGCAGACTGCTGGCCCAGTCCTGGCTCCATGGGTTGCTGTGTGGGCCCAGCAAGCTGACCAACCTCCCTGAACCTTAATTTAATCCTAGGTAGCCCAATTCCACTCGCTATTATAGGACTGCTGTGCAGGGACAGTCAATTAACTTAAGAAAAGGAACCTAGCTCCAAGGTTGGCAACCGGGAATTCCAGTTGATTCCATGGGCGGACCCCCTGAGGAATTCCCAAGCTGAAGTCTCGTGGAAGATGAGGTTCAGTGTGACTAGACTGAAGCACCAATCCAATGAAGGGGAAGTCCCACCCACTCTGCCCTGTGCCTGTATAAAGGTGAGGCGGGGCGGCCGCACCACTCATTGAAGCCGCCAGTTGGGAGAGGAGCAGAGCCAGGCCGGTGCTCCCGAAGGCAGCAAGATGTTGCGAGCCACAGCTCCCTGCTGGTTCCCACCTGCATACCCAGAAGCTAAGAAGGTGGCCGAGGAGGCGGCCCACGAGGCAAGCCGCCATTTGGGAGAGGAGCAGAGCCAGGTCGGTGTTCCCGAAGGCAGCAAGATGTTGCAAGCCACAGCTCCCTGCTGGTTCCCACCTGCATGCCCAGAAGCCAAGAAGGTGGCCGAGGAGGCGGCCCTCGAGGCAAGCCGCCAGTTGGGAGAGGAGCAGAGCCAGGCCGGTGCTCCCGAAGGCAGCAAGATGTTGCGAGCCACAGCTCCCTGCTGGTTCCCACCTGCATACCCAGAAGCTAAGAAGGTGGCCGAGGAGGCGCCCCACGAGGCAAGCCGCCATTTGGGAGTGGAGCAGAGCCAGGTCGGTGTTCCCGAAGGCAGCAAGATGTTGCGAGCCACAGCTCCCTGCTGGTTCCCTCCTGCATACCCAGAAGCCAAGAAGGTGGCCGAGGAGGCGGCCCTCGAGGCTCCAGAATTCCCACTGCCCTCTCATCAGCCTGCCCAGAGCTTCGGGCTCTGCGTGCCCCAGATGCACAACCAGGCCTCAGCACTCGTGGACATCCGGGCGGAGCCCCAGAATAGGGGTCCGGCGGTGCCCCCAGCGTGGCCCAAGATGGCGACGGAGGCGTGGTACTTCCCCGCGCAGAGGGGGTCGGCCTGCTGCTTGCCAGCCGCCCCAAGGCTGACAGAGAGGCCCTGTGGAGTCCGCATCTCAGCCCCCAGGGAGAGGAAGAGGATCGCCCACTTTCCCAGCCCCTGCTTGGTCGCAGGTCGCACCGATGCCAAGAGAACCCGGGTGGCCGGCAGCAGCCAACGCTCCAATGGCTCCAGGGTCGGCACACAGCCACGGAAGACTGGTCGCAACAGACGGGGGAGGGCATGCAAGACCTCCACCACACTCAGCTCTAAGCGAATCGTCCGTCGTCCATCCTTACCGACTTGGAAGAAACCCATTATCCTCCGAAGGTCTCGCTGCCAAGTCCCCACCGTCATCCGCCGAGGCTATCTCCAACTGTTCACCAAAGAGTGTCTCAAGTTCTGCGCCTCCCAGCAGGAGGCCGAGGAGAAGGCGCTGAACGAGGAGAAGGTGGCCTACGACTGCAGCCCCAACAAGAACATGTACCTGAATGTGGTCCTGAACACCCTCAAGAGACTGAAGGGCCTGACCCCCAGCTCCATGCCGGGCCTCAGCAGGGCCGCCCTGTACAGCCGCCTCCAGGAGTTCCTGCTCACCCAGGACCAGCTCAAGGAGAACGGCTACCCCTTCCCGCACCCCGAGCGGCCCGGAGGCGCCGTCCTCTTCACTGGCCAGGGGAAGGGGCCCGGCGACTCCTCCTGCAGGGTCTGCTGCCGTTGTGGCACCGACTACCTGGTGTCCTCCTCGGGCCGCTGTCTACACGACCAGTTGTGTTATTATCACTGGGGGCGGGTCCGCTCCAGCCAAGTGGCTGGAGGCCGGGTTAGCCAGTACACCTGCTGTGCAGCTGCTCCTGGCTCAGTGGGCTGCCAGGTGGCGAAGCAGCACGTGCGGGACGGCCGCAAGGAGAGCCTCCATGGCTTCGTGAAGACCTTCAAGAAAGAGTTTTCCACAGACGCTTATCCAGGAATCTACGCCTTGGACTGTGAGATGTGCTACACCACGCATGGCCTGGAGCTGACCCGCGTCACCGTGGTGGACGCCGACATGCAAGTGGTGTACGACACCTTCGTCAAGCCCGACAACGAGATCGTGGACTACAACACCAGGTTTTCCGGAGTGACCGAGGCCGACGTCGCCAAGACGAGCGTCACGTTGCCCGAAGTCCAAGCCATCCTGCTGAGCTTTTTCAGCGCCCAAACCATCCTCATCGGGCACAGCCTGGAGAGCGATCTGCTGGCCCTCAAGCTGATCCACAGCACCGTGGTGGACACGGCCGTGCTCTTCCCGCACTACCTGGGTTTCCCCTACAAGCGTTCCCTCAGGAATCTCGCGGCCGACTACCTGGGACAGATCATCCAGGACAGCCAGGACGGCCACAACTCCAGCGAGGACGCAAACGCCTGCCTGCAGCTGGCGATGTGGAAGGTTCGACAGCGCGCCCAGATCCAGCCACGCCACCGGTCCGCCTCTCCCGCCGCCCTGGCCTGTCCTGAGCCCCAGGCCTCTTCCCAAACTGCCATCGATCCCGAGAGCTAGCCCTGTCCACCTCGCCGCAAAGCGAAAGAAACTGGAGCAGCCGGCGGCAGGAGAGGGCCAAAAGCCAAGACTAACCCCGACCCCGGACTCCCAGTCCCCCGGAGTCCCTGCCGCGGGCCGTCGTCCCTGTCCCCATCCCTCTGCCCCTCCCAGACCTCTGTCCTTCCACCAATGGGCTCCCCGAGGCCCCAGCCGCCACTCCCAGTCCCCGGAGACCCTGCCGCCGCCCCTGGCGCCTGTGCCCATCCCTCTGCCCCTCCCAGACATCTGGCCTTCCACCACTAGCCTCCCCCAGCCCACCTGGACTTCCCCGGCCTCTGACAACAAGGCCAGCCCCCAGGCCCACCAGCCTCCTGATCGTCTTCGTTCTTGGGCCTCTTCCCCTTCTGTGGGGCTGTCTGAACCTCCCCTCCCCCACCCGATTTTTCCCCCGCCCCCGGGGCAGGCGCAGAATAAATGTCTGTATGAAGTTAAAAATTAAAAATAAAAAAAAAGCTAAAAACAACTCAAAGTCCTTTGCTTTTGAATGTGCGCTTACCTGGTTTTCTCTAGAGGCACCACTGTGAGGTGGCTCAAGCCCTTAGGCTCTGGAGTTAGACATCTGGGTTCCCATTCCAATTCCACCACTGACTAGCTTTGTCATATTGGACGCATAACCTTTTTGCGCTTCTACTTCTTGATCTTTCAAGTGTCATCAGAAGATAATTAGACACCCACACAATAGCAATGGGAGATTTTAACACCCCACCGTCAACATGAAACAGATCAACGAGACAGAAAGTTGAAAAGGATATCCAGGAACTGAACTTAGCTCTGCACCAAGCAGACCGAATAGACATCTACATTAACTCTCCACCCCAAATCAACAGAATATACATTCTTCTCAGCACCACATCACACTTATTCCAAAACTGACCACATAGTTGGAAGGAAAGCACTCCTCCGCAAATGCAAAAGAACAGAAATTACAACCAACTGTCTCTCAGACCCCAGGGCAGTCAAACTGGACCTCAGGATGAAGAAACTCACTCAAAACCGCTCAACTACACGGAAACGGAGCAATCTGCTCCTGAGTGACTACTGGGTACATAGCGAAATGAAGACAGAATAAAGATGTTCTTTGAAACCAATGAGAACAAAGACACAACATACCAGAATCTCTGGGATACATTGAAAGCAGTGTGTAGAGGGAAACGTAGCATTAAATGCCCACAAGAGAAAGCAGGAAAGATCTAAAATGGACACCCTCACGTCCCAATTCAAAGAACCAGGGAAGCAAGAGCAAACACAATGCCTGAATCAGTCAGTCAACTTCCAACAGGGCTCCAAGAGAGAATGAACCACCATGCCTCTTTAAATCCACGTTTCTATTTGGAATCTTCAATGAGAGATGAGACACTAAGCACCTAGTTTTGGTGGAATGGCTGATTTTGTCAATGTTTTCGGTGTGTGAGTGTGTGTGTGTGTGTGTATGTATGGATAACTAAATTAAACTGATAATCTGGATGCTTACATTTCCATTCATTTAATTTGTGTATGTGAGCCCACGCACACGTATATACACACACACTAACACTTCCAGAACACTGACTTAGTGAAGAACTGGATTTCCAGTGTGTCAGACAAATTTCAGAAAGCGCTGAAGAAGGGCATTTCTGATGGATTTCACCGTTCCTGGAATTTTATTTTCCTTTATAACTTAGAGTTCTTCTCTGGAGATTTAATAGATAAAAGTCTTTTGCAGTGTACGTTATTTCATTTTATTTTTATAATTTATTTGAATTGTCATTTTAAATTGACAAATAAAAATGATATATATTTATGGTGTACAACATGATGTTTCATATATGTATACATTGTGGAATGACACAAAAATCAAGCTAATTAACACATTCGTTTCCTCACATACTGATTTTATGGTGATGAGAACATGTTTCAAATCTACTCTGATAGCACATTTCAAGTATACAGTACATAGTTACCCACTGTGGTTGCCGTGCTGTTCAACATATCTCTAGAACTATTCGTATCTGAAATTTTGTATCATTAGACTAACATCTCCCAATCCCTCCCCGGCCCCTGCCTCGGGTAAGCAGCGTTCTGCTCTCTACGACTCTGAGTTCCACTTTTTTACATTGCACATAGAAGTGAGATCGTGCAGTATTTGTATTTCTGTGTTTGCTTTTTAAAACTTTATGATGTATTGATGTATTTTTTCAGACAGTGTCGGAGTCTGTCACCAAGGCTGGAGTACAGTGACACAAACACGGCTCACCACGGCCTCCACCTCCCGGGGTCAAGAGATCCTCCCACTTCAGCCTCCTGAGTAGCTAGGACTACAGGCGTCCAACACCACACCTGGCTAATTTTTGTATTTTTTGTAGAGATGGTTGATCTCCAACTCCTGGGCTCAACTCTTCCTCCTCCCTTCTCCTCCCAAAGTCCTGGGATTACAGGCCTGAGCCACTGTGTCTGGCCTTTGCTTTATTTCACACAGTAGAACATCCTCTAGGCTCATTCATGTTGCTAATGATAAGATTTCTTTCTTTTTCAAGGCTGAATAGGATTCTATTGGATATATGTACCTATATAGATAGAGAGATAGATAGATAGATATACATTTATTATTATTGTTTTGGGGGGGATATGGTTTCGCTCGTGTTCCCCAGGCTGGAGTGCAGTGGCATGATTTCGGCTCACTACAACCTCTGCCTCCCAGGCTGAAGTGATTCTCCTGCCTCAGCTGAGATTAAAGGCATGTCCCATCATGTGCGGCCAATTTTGTGTTTCTAGGAGAGATGGGTTTTCACCATGTTGGCCAGGCTGGTCTCGAACTCCAACAATTCTACTTCAACTATTTATTGGATACAAATATTTATGTGTGAGAAACAAGATTTTCAAGAGTGAAAGATTTAAAAACGACTTAATTGTACATCAGTAAGAGGCTGGCTAACTAAATCAGAGTACGTTCATCCTTACAGAAGAATACTATGCAGCTAGAACAAAACCAAATGGAGGAAACTCTTCCAAATGGTAACTTGGAATGATGTTCAAGACTTATTGTAAAATAAGTTTACAGTAAGGTGTAAGGTACCTTATGGCAAAATTCTCTCAGAAATGTGTGTGTGTGGATTTCAAGTCATCCCAGTCCTAGAACATTGTGCTCTTTAGAGATGCCATACCTGTCTTTCCCTTTGTAATATCAAAGCAGTAATATCTTCTCTGGAGGCTTGTTGGGTGAATTGAATGGAAGAAAGTTAAGGAGGTACCAGAACCATTGCTGTTTCCCCTCCGTAGCCCTGCCACCCACTAAAGAAAGTTGGATGAGATTACTTAATGATTTCCCATTAAGTTGTATTTCCAAATATCATGATTACCATTTGAATGTAGTTGGTATGGAGCTTCGTGAGTGTGTGCTTCGTTTATTATGCATCACGTTCAGCTCCTTGTTATTTGCCTCCTAGTTATCATAGTAAAACTCTACTCCTCTACTCCGAGGAGCCCCTACCATCCGTATCGTCACTTTCCGGCCCAGCACTCTTCATGCTCGTTCGTTTAAAGCATTCTACATTGGGCAAATGAATCTTGGAAGGCAAAAGCTACTGAATTTAGCGAGTTTGTGGAGGCGTTCCCACCGATCAGCCAGGTGGAGTTCCACACACCCGATGACTGCACAACTCCTATAAGGCAGCAATATGCTGCAAACCCAGACGGCCACTCTTCTCACCCCTCGTCCCTTTGCTGTTCTGGATAATGAGGTCAATAGTCACCTAGGCAACTTGCAAAACTAACTGAAATGGAGAAAGGCCTTCCGGCTGGTGACTAGCCGAGGTCCACCTGGCCCCAATAAGCTGCTGAACAAGAAGGGCTGCCAGAAATTTCCCCCTAGGGAATTTGGTGGAGACGAAGACCTGCTCACTGGACAACGGTTCCTCCCAGGATACCCCCAAGCTGAAGAAGCGGGCTCTGAGCCACCCCCTTTCACCCTCCTTTTCCCCACCCTGGCCTGCTGAAGGTGCGCGTCAGGATGCGGACTACTGAGCCCTAAAGAAATAAGTCCTTCCACTTTGACCCCACGGAGGATTGCCTGTGCGGATCTTCAACGAGTCTACCAGTGTCTAGACACGGGAGCAGTTCTGTCTGGCACAGCAGCTCCCTCAAGGAAGACAAGAGTGAGGAGAAAGGAAACTCAAGTCTGACCATTCTGTCCTGGGAGACAAGAGGAGGATCTCATCTCTCATCTTTCCAAGCAAGGCAACGAGACTTTCTCTCATCTTTCCAAGCAAGGCAAGGAGACTTTTTCTCATGAGGAAACAAAAAGAAGTTGGAAGGAACGAAACCAGCCTGGAAGGTGAATTCCTAAGGATTGCCCATTGAAACTGACAAAATGGCCCTTGTTTGACGAGAGGAATGAGCAGAGGATTGATGTGGTCAAAAAGGACTCGAGTGAGACTTTCCCAGCATGTTTCTACCAAAGCTTTGTCTAAGTTTCGCAAAACACTCTCCTAATAAGCAGATGTTTGGCTCTTCAGAAAGTCAACATGCAAAATGCCTTGAGCGTCCCATAACACTGATGCCATGATGTTGCCTTTGGTCTGCCCTCCTTTTCCTTTGACTGGACCACTGCCATCTCTTGGTAGCCATCGCTTTGATGACGCTTTGTCTTCAGGATCATATTGGCAAAGCCATGTTCCAAATTCCGGTTACAATTTGTCAAACAGGTGCCCCAGGATCGTGATCCCTCCTGTTGAAAATTTCCACTGATAGCTCTCGTCGTCACTGCAGCTGATCTGGGCACAATGGTTTTCACAGCCACTGCAGGATTCATCTTCCACATCTTCTCATCTCTTCTTGAAACAAGCCATACCTCCGTAAAGAGTTGATTTCTTTGGGCTAGTGTCCTTAGAAGCTTTTCTTCAAACATCAATGATTTCTTCATTCTTCCACCCAAGCTTCACCGTCAATTGGATGTTTGCTCTTGCTGCAATTTTAGCGGAATTCAAGTTGCACTGATAGGAGGCCTTTTCAGTGGATGTCCCATCCTTCTTAGTGCCTCCAATGAGATCCAGTTCAGAAAGGTTGTAAGAAGTTAGTACATGTTTATTTTAGTGAAAACGAATTGAAATCCATGCATAGATTTCTCACCATGTACATTTTCTATGAACTTTCGGAAGACCCCCTGTACTGAATATTGCCCAAATCCTGGGAGAGAAGTGGATGCGGTCCACTTCCTGTCTTCAGTTTGCCCACAGTGGAGGAGTGCACAGAGCAGGGAAAGGCAGCCCCAGAGAGAGGCATGCCCTCCAGCATGCGGCAGACTGCTGGCCCAGTCCTGGCTCCATGGGTTGCTGTGTGGGCCCAGCAAGCTGACCAACCTCCCTGAACCTTAATTTAATCCTAGGTAGCCCAATTCCACTCGCTATTATAGGACTGCTGTGCAGGGACAGTCAATTAACTTAAGAAAAGGAACCTAGCTCCAAGGTTGGCAACCGGGAATTCCAGTTGATTCCATGGGCGGACCCCCTGAGGAATTCCCAAGCTGAAGTCTCGTGGAAGATGAGGTTCAGTGTGACTAGACTGAAGCACCAATCCAATGAAGGGGAAGTCCCACCCACTCTGCCCTGTGCCTGTATAAAGGTGAGGCGGGGCGGCCGCACCACTCATTGAAGCCGCCAGTTGGGAGAGGAGCAGAGCCAGGCCGGTGCTCCCGAAGGCAGCAAGATGTTGCGAGCCACAGCTCCCTGCTGGTTCCCACCTGCATACCCAGAAGCTAAGAAGGTGGCCGAGGAGGCGGCCCACGAGGCAAGCCGCCATTTGGGAGAGGAGCAGAGCCAGGTCGGTGTTCCCGAAGGCAGCAAGATGTTGCAAGCCACAGCTCCCTGCTGGTTCCCACCTGCATGCCCAGAAGCCAAGAAGGTGGCCGAGGAGGCGGCCCTCGAGGCAAGCCGCCAGTTGGGAGAGGAGCAGAGCCAGGCCGGTGCTCCCGAAGGCAGCAAGATGTTGCGAGCCACAGCTCCCTGCTGGTTCCCACCTGCATACCCAGAAGCTAAGAAGGTGGCCGAGGAGGCGCCCCACGAGGCAAGCCGCCATTTGGGAGTGGAGCAGAGCCAGGTCGGTGTTCCCGAAGGCAGCAAGATGTTGCGAGCCACAGCTCCCTGCTGGTTCCCTCCTGCATACCCAGAAGCCAAGAAGGTGGCCGAGGAGGCGGCCCTCGAGGCTCCAGAATTCCCACTGCCCTCTCATCAGCCTGCCCAGAGCTTCGGGCTCTGCGTGCCCCAGATGCACAACCAGGCCTCAGCACTCGTGGACATCCGGGCGGAGCCCCAGAATAGGGGTCCGGCGGTGCCCCCAGCGTGGCCCAAGATGGCGACGGAGGCGTGGTACTTCCCCGCGCAGAGGGGGTCGGCCTGCTGCTTGCCAGCCGCCCCAAGGCTGACAGAGAGGCCCTGTGGAGTCCGCATCTCAGCCCCCAGGGAGAGGAAGAGGATCGCCCACTTTCCCAGCCCCTGCTTGGTCGCAGGTCGCACCGATGCCAAGAGAACCCGGGTGGCCGGCAGCAGCCAACGCTCCAATGGCTCCAGGGTCGGCACACAGCCACGGAAGACTGGTCGCAACAGACGGGGGAGGGCATGCAAGACCTCCACCACACTCAGCTCTAAGCGAATCGTCCGTCGTCCATCCTTACCGACTTGGAAGAAACCCATTATCCTCCGAAGGTCTCGCTGCCAAGTCCCCACCGTCATCCGCCGAGGCTATCTCCAACTGTTCACCAAAGAGTGTCTCAAGTTCTGCGCCTCCCAGCAGGAGGCCGAGGAGAAGGCGCTGAACGAGGAGAAGGTGGCCTACGACTGCAGCCCCAACAAGAACATGTACCTGAATGTGGTCCTGAACACCCTCAAGAGACTGAAGGGCCTGACCCCCAGCTCCATGCCGGGCCTCAGCAGGGCCGCCCTGTACAGCCGCCTCCAGGAGTTCCTGCTCACCCAGGACCAGCTCAAGGAGAACGGCTACCCCTTCCCGCACCCCGAGCGGCCCGGAGGCGCCGTCCTCTTCACTGGCCAGGGGAAGGGGCCCGGCGACTCCTCCTGCAGGGTCTGCTGCCGTTGTGGCACCGACTACCTGGTGTCCTCCTCGGGCCGCTGTCTACACGACCAGTTGTGTTATTATCACTGGGGGCGGGTCCGCTCCAGCCAAGTGGCTGGAGGCCGGGTTAGCCAGTACACCTGCTGTGCAGCTGCTCCTGGCTCAGTGGGCTGCCAGGTGGCGAAGCAGCACGTGCGGGACGGCCGCAAGGAGAGCCTCCATGGCTTCGTGAAGACCTTCAAGAAAGAGTTTTCCACAGACGCTTATCCAGGAATCTACGCCTTGGACTGTGAGATGTGCTACACCACGCATGGCCTGGAGCTGACCCGCGTCACCGTGGTGGACGCCGACATGCAAGTGGTGTACGACACCTTCGTCAAGCCCGACAACGAGATCGTGGACTACAACACCAGGTTTTCCGGAGTGACCGAGGCCGACGTCGCCAAGACGAGCGTCACGTTGCCCGAAGTCCAAGCCATCCTGCTGAGCTTTTTCAGCGCCCAAACCATCCTCATCGGGCACAGCCTGGAGAGCGATCTGCTGGCCCTCAAGCTGATCCACAGCACCGTGGTGGACACGGCCGTGCTCTTCCCGCACTACCTGGGTTTCCCCTACAAGCGTTCCCTCAGGAATCTCGCGGCCGACTACCTGGGACAGATCATCCAGGACAGCCAGGACGGCCACAACTCCAGCGAGGACGCAAACGCCTGCCTGCAGCTGGCGATGTGGAAGGTTCGACAGCGCGCCCAGATCCAGCCACGCCACCGGTCCGCCTCTCCCGCCGCCCTGGCCTGTCCTGAGCCCCAGGCCTCTTCCCAAACTGCCATCGATCCCGAGAGCTAGCCCTGTCCACCTCGCCGCAAAGCGAAAGAAACTGGAGCAGCCGGCGGCAGGAGAGGGCCAAAAGCCAAGACTAACCCCGACCCCGGACTCCCAGTCCCCCGGAGTCCCTGCCGCGGGCCGTCGTCCCTGTCCCCATCCCTCTGCCCCTCCCAGACCTCTGTCCTTCCACCAATGGGCTCCCCGAGGCCCCAGCCGCCACTCCCAGTCCCCGGAGACCCTGCCGCCGCCCCTGGCGCCTGTGCCCATCCCTCTGCCCCTCCCAGACATCTGGCCTTCCACCACTAGCCTCCCCCAGCCCACCTGGACTTCCCCGGCCTCTGACAACAAGGCCAGCCCCCAGGCCCACCAGCCTCCTGATCGTCTTCGTTCTTGGGCCTCTTCCCCTTCTGTGGGGCTGTCTGAACCTCCCCTCCCCCACCCGATTTTTCCCCCGCCCCCGGGGCAGGCGCAGAATAAATGTCTGTATGAAGTTAAAAATTAAAAATAAAAAAAAAGCTAAAAACAACTCAAAGTCCTTTGCTTTTGAATGTGCGCTTACCTGGTTTTCTCTAGAGGCACCACTGTGAGGTGGCTCAAGCCCTTAGGCTCTGGAGTTAGACATCTGGGTTCCCATTCCAATTCCACCACTGACTAGCTTTGTCATATTGGACGCATAACCTTTTTGCGCTTCTACTTCTTGATCTTTCAAGTGTCATCAGAAGATAATTAGACACCCACACAATAGCAATGGGAGATTTTAACACCCCACCGTCAACATGAAACAGATCAACGAGACAGAAAGTTGAAAAGGATATCCAGGAACTGAACTTAGCTCTGCACCAAGCAGACCGAATAGACATCTACATTAACTCTCCACCCCAAATCAACAGAATATACATTCTTCTCAGCACCACATCACACTTATTCCAAAACTGACCACATAGTTGGAAGGAAAGCACTCCTCCGCAAATGCAAAAGAACAGAAATTACAACCAACTGTCTCTCAGACCCCAGGGCAGTCAAACTGGACCTCAGGATGAAGAAACTCACTCAAAACCGCTCAACTACACGGAAACGGAGCAATCTGCTCCTGAGTGACTACTGGGTACATAGCGAAATGAAGACAGAATAAAGATGTTCTTTGAAACCAATGAGAACAAAGACACAACATACCAGAATCTCTGGGATACATTGAAAGCAGTGTGTAGAGGGAAACGTAGCATTAAATGCCCACAAGAGAAAGCAGGAAAGATCTAAAATGGACACCCTCACGTCCCAATTCAAAGAACCAGGGAAGCAAGAGCAAACACAATGCCTGAATCAGTCAGTCAACTTCCAACAGGGCTCCAAGAGAGAATGAACCACCATGCCTCTTTAAATCCACGTTTCTATTTGGAATCTTCAATGAGAGATGAGACACTAAGCACCTAGTTTTGGTGGAATGGCTGATTTTGTCAATGTTTTCGGTGTGTGAGTGTGTGTGTGTGTGTGTATGTATGGATAACTAAATTAAACTGATAATCTGGATGCTTACATTTCCATTCATTTAATTTGTGTATGTGAGCCCACGCACACGTATATACACACACACTAACACTTCCAGAACACTGACTTAGTGAAGAACTGGATTTCCAGTGTGTCAGACAAATTTCAGAAAGCGCTGAAGAAGGGCATTTCTGATGGATTTCACCGTTCCTGGAATTTTATTTTCCTTTATAACTTAGAGTTCTTCTCTGGAGATTTAATAGATAAAAGTCTTTTGCAGTGTACGTTATTTCATTTTATTTTTATAATTTATTTGAATTGTCATTTTAAATTGACAAATAAAAATGATATATATTTATGGTGTACAACATGATGTTTCATATATGTATACATTGTGGAATGACACAAAAATCAAGCTAATTAACACATTCGTTTCCTCACATACTGATTTTATGGTGATGAGAACATGTTTCAAATCTACTCTGATAGCACATTTCAAGTATACAGTACATAGTTACCCACTGTGGTTGCCGTGCTGTTCAACATATCTCTAGAACTATTCGTATCTGAAATTTTGTATCATTAGACTAACATCTCCCAATCCCTCCCCGGCCCCTGCCTCGGGTAAGCAGCGTTCTGCTCTCTACGACTCTGAGTTCCACTTTTTTACATTGCACATAGAAGTGAGATCGTGCAGTATTTGTATTTCTGTGTTTGCTTTTTAAAACTTTATGATGTATTGATGTATTTTTTCAGACAGTGTCGGAGTCTGTCACCAAGGCTGGAGTACAGTGACACAAACACGGCTCACCACGGCCTCCACCTCCCGGGGTCAAGAGATCCTCCCACTTCAGCCTCCTGAGTAGCTAGGACTACAGGCGTCCAACACCACACCTGGCTAATTTTTGTATTTTTTGTAGAGATGGTTGATCTCCAACTCCTGGGCTCAACTCTTCCTCCTCCCTTCTCCTCCCAAAGTCCTGGGATTACAGGCCTGAGCCACTGTGTCTGGCCTTTGCTTTATTTCACACAGTAGAACATCCTCTAGGCTCATTCATGTTGCTAATGATAAGATTTCTTTCTTTTTCAAGGCTGAATAGGATTCTATTGGATATATGTACCTATATAGATAGAGAGATAGATAGATAGATATACATTTATTATTATTGTTTTGGGGGGGATATGGTTTCGCTCGTGTTCCCCAGGCTGGAGTGCAGTGGCATGATTTCGGCTCACTACAACCTCTGCCTCCCAGGCTGAAGTGATTCTCCTGCCTCAGCTGAGATTAAAGGCATGTCCCATCATGTGCGGCCAATTTTGTGTTTCTAGGAGAGATGGGTTTTCACCATGTTGGCCAGGCTGGTCTCGAACTCCAACAATTCTACTTCAACTATTTATTGGATACAAATATTTATGTGTGAGAAACAAGATTTTCAAGAGTGAAAGATTTAAAAACGACTTAATTGTACATCAGTAAGAGGCTGGCTAACTAAATCAGAGTACGTTCATCCTTACAGAAGAATACTATGCAGCTAGAACAAAACCAAATGGAGGAAACTCTTCCAAATGGTAACTTGGAATGATGTTCAAGACTTATTGTAAAATAAGTTTACAGTAAGGTGTAAGGTACCTTATGGCAAAATTCTCTCAGAAATGTGTGTGTGTGGATTTCAAGTCATCCCAGTCCTAGAACATTGTGCTCTTTAGAGATGCCATACCTGTCTTTCCCTTTGTAATATCAAAGCAGTAATATCTTCTCTGGAGGCTTGTTGGGTGAATTGAATGGAAGAAAGTTAAGGAGGTACCAGAACCATTGCTGTTTCCCCTCCGTAGCCCTGCCACCCACTAAAGAAAGTTGGATGAGATTACTTAATGATTTCCCATTAAGTTGTATTTCCAAATATCATGATTACCATTTGAATGTAGTTGGTATGGAGCTTCGTGAGTGTGTGCTTCGTTTATTATGCATCACGTTCAGCTCCTTGTTATTTGCCTCCTAGTTATCATAGTAAAACTCTACTCCTCTACTCCGAGGAGCCCCTACCATCCGTATCGTCACTTTCCGGCCCAGCACTCTTCATGCTCGTTCGTTTAAAGCATTCTACATTGTGTAAATGAATCTTGGAAGGCAAAAGCTACTGAATTTAGCGAGTTTGTGGAGGCGTTCCCACCGATCAGCCAGGTGGAGTTCCACACACCCGATGACTGCACAACTCCTATAAGGCAGCAATATGCTGCAAACCCAGACGGCCACTCTTCTCACCCCTCGTCCCTTTGCTGTTCTGGATAATGAGGTCAATAGTCACCTAGGCAACTTGCAAAACTAACTGAAATGGAGAAAGGCCTTCCGGCTGGTGACTAGCCGAGGTCCACCTGGCCCCAATAAGCTGCTGAACAAGAAGGGCTGCCAGAAATTTCCCCCTAGGGAATTTGGTGGAGACGAAGACCTGCTCACTGGACAACGGTTCCTCCCAGGATACCCCCAAGCTGAAGAAGCGGGCTCTGAGCCACCCCCTTTCACCCTCCTTTTCCCCACCCTGGCCTGCTGAAGGTGCGCGTCAGGATGCGGACTACTGAGCCCTAAAGAAATAAGTCCTTCCACTTTGACCCCACGGAGGATTGCCTGTGCGGATCTTCAACGAGTCTACCAGTGTCTAGACACGGGAGCAGTTCTGTCTGGCACAGCAGCTCCCTCAAGGAAGACAAGAGTGAGGAGAAAGGAAACTCAAGTCTGACCATTCTGTCCTGGGAGACAAGAGGAGGATCTCATCTCTCATCTTTCCAAGCAAGGCAACGAGACTTTCTCTCATCTTTCCAAGCAAGGCAAGGAGACTTTTTCTCATGAGGAAACAAAAAGAAGTTGGAAGGAACGAAACCAGCCTGGAAGGTGAATTCCTAAGGATTGCCCATTGAAACTGACAAAATGGCCCTTGTTTGACGAGAGGAATGAGCAGAGGATTGATGTGGTCAAAAAGGACTCGAGTGAGACTTTCCCAGCATGTTTCTACCAAAGCTTTGTCTAAGTTTCGCAAAACACTCTCCTAATAAGCAGATGTTTGGCTCTTCAGAAAGTCAACATGCAAAATGCCTTGAGCGTCCCATAACACTGATGCCATGATGTTGCCTTTGGTCTGCCCTCCTTTTCCTTTGACTGGACCACTGCCATCTCTTGGTAGCCATCGCTTTGATGACGCTTTGTCTTCAGGATCATATTGGCAAAGCCATGTTCCAAATTCCGGTTACAATTTGTCAAACAGGTGCCCCAGGATCGTGATCCCTCCTGTTGAAAATTTCCACTGATAGCTCTCGTCGTCACTGCAGCTGATCTGGGCACAATGGTTTTCACAGCCACTGCAGGATTCATCTTCCACATCTTCTCATCTCTTCTTGAAACAAGCCATACCTCCGTAAAGAGTTGATTTCTTTGGGCTAGTGTCCTTAGAAGCTTTTCTTCAAACATCAATGATTTCTTCATTCTTCCACCCAAGCTTCACCGTCAATTGGATGTTTGCTCTTGCTGCAATTTTAGCGGAATTCAAGTTGCACTGATAGGAGGCCTTTTCAGTGGATGTCCCATCCTTCTTAGTGCCTCCAATGAGATCCAGTTCAGAAAGGTTGTAAGAAGTTAGTACATGTTTATTTTAGTGAAAACGAATTGAAATCCATGCATAGATTTCTCACCATGTACATTTTCTATGAACTTTCGGAAGACCCCCTGTACTGAATATTGCCCAAATCCTGGGAGAGAAGTGGATGCGGTCCACTTCCTGTCTTCAGTTTGCCCACAGTGGAGGAGTGCACAGAGCAGGGAAAGGCAGCCCCAGAGAGAGGCATGCCCTCCAGCATGCGGCAGACTGCTGGCCCAGTCCTGGCTCCATGGGTTGCTGTGTGGGCCCAGCAAGCTGACCAACCTCCCTGAACCTTAATTTAATCCTAGGTAGCCCAATTCCACTCGCTATTATAGGACTGCTGTGCAGGGACAGTCAATTAACTTAAGAAAAGGAACCTAGCTCCAAGGTTGGCAACCGGGAATTCCAGTTGATTCCATGGGCGGACCCCCTGAGGAATTCCCAAGCTGAAGTCTCGTGGAAGATGAGGTTCAGTGTGACTAGACTGAAGCACCAATCCAATGAAGGGGAAGTCCCACCCACTCTGCCCTGTGCCTGTATAAAGGTGAGGCGGGGCGGCCGCACCACTCATTGAAGCCGCCAGTTGGGAGAGGAGCAGAGCCAGGCCGGTGCTCCCGAAGGCAGCAAGATGTTGCGAGCCACAGCTCCCTGCTGGTTCCCACCTGCATACCCAGAAGCTAAGAAGGTGGCCGAGGAGGCGGCCCACGAGGCAAGCCGCCATTTGGGAGAGGAGCAGAGCCAGGTCGGTGTTCCCGAAGGCAGCAAGATGTTGCGAGCCACAGCTCCCTGCTGGTTCCCACCTGCATGCCCAGAAGCCAAGAAGGTGGCCGAGGAGGCGGCCCTCGAGGCAAGCCGCCAGTTGGGAGAGGAGCAGAGCCAGGCCGGTGCTCCCGAAGGCAGCAAGATGTTGCGAGCCACAGCTCCCTGCTGGTTCCCACCTGCATACCCAGAAGCTAAGAAGGTGGCCGAGGAGGCGCCCCACGAGGCAAGCCGCCATTTGGGAGTGGAGCAGAGCCAGGTCGGTGTTCCCGAAGGCAGCAAGATGTTGCGAGCCACAGCTCCCTGCTGGTTCCCTCCTGCATACCCAGAAGCCAAGAAGGTGGCCGAGGAGGCGGCCCTCGAGGCTCCAGAATTCCCACTGCCCTCTCATCAGCCTGCCCAGAGCTTCGGGCTCTGCGTGCCCCAGATGCACAACCAGGCCTCAGCACTCGTGGACATCCGGGCGGAGCCCCAGAATAGGGGTCCGGCGGTGCCCCCAGCGTGGCCCAAGATGGCGACGGAGGCGTGGTACTTCCCCGCGCAGAGGGGGTCGGCCTGCTGCTTGCCAGCCGCCCCAAGGCTGACAGAGAGGCCCTGTGGAGTCCGCATCTCAGCCCCCAGGGAGAGGAAGAGGATCGCCCACTTTCCCAGCCCCTGCTTGGTCGCAGGTCGCACCGATGCCAAGAGAACCCGGGTGGCCGGCAGCAGCCAACGCTCCAATGGCTCCAGGGTCGGCACACAGCCACGGAAGACTGGTCGCAACAGACGGGGGAGGGCATGCAAGACCTCCACCACACTCAGCTCTAAGCGAATCGTCCGTCGTCCATCCTTACCGACTTGGAAGAAACCCATTATCCTCCGAAGGTCTCGCTGCCAAGTCCCCACCGTCATCCGCCGAGGCTATCTCCAACTGTTCACCAAAGAGTGTCTCAAGTTCTGCGCCTCCCAGCAGGAGGCCGAGGAGAAGGCGCTGAACGAGGAGAAGGTGGCCTACGACTGCAGCCCCAACAAGAACATGTACCTGAATGTGGTCCTGAACACCCTCAAGAGACTGAAGGGCCTGACCCCCAGCTCCATGCCGGGCCTCAGCAGGGCCGCCCTGTACAGCCGCCTCCAGGAGTTCCTGCTCACCCAGGACCAGCTCAAGGAGAACGGCTACCCCTTCCCGCACCCCGAGCGGCCCGGAGGCGCCGTCCTCTTCACTGGCCAGGGGAAGGGGCCCGGCGACTCCTCCTGCAGGGTCTGCTGCCGTTGTGGCACCGACTACCTGGTGTCCTCCTCGGGCCGCTGTCTACACGACCAGTTGTGTTATTATCACTGGGGGCGGGTCCGCTCCAGCCAAGTGGCTGGAGGCCGGGTTAGCCAGTACACCTGCTGTGCAGCTGCTCCTGGCTCAGTGGGCTGCCAGGTGGCGAAGCAGCACGTGCGGGACGGCCGCAAGGAGAGCCTCCATGGCTTCGTGAAGACCTTCAAGAAAGAGTTTTCCACAGACGCTTATCCAGGAATCTACGCCTTGGACTGTGAGATGTGCTACACCACGCATGGCCTGGAGCTGACCCGCGTCACCGTGGTGGACGCCGACATGCAAGTGGTGTACGACACCTTCGTCAAGCCCGACAACGAGATCGTGGACTACAACACCAGGTTTTCCGGAGTGACCGAGGCCGACGTCGCCAAGACGAGCGTCACGTTGCCCGAAGTCCAAGCCATCCTGCTGAGCTTTTTCAGCGCCCAAACCATCCTCATCGGGCACAGCCTGGAGAGCGATCTGCTGGCCCTCAAGCTGATCCACAGCACCGTGGTGGACACGGCCGTGCTCTTCCCGCACTACCTGGGTTTCCCCTACAAGCGTTCCCTCAGGAATCTCGCGGCCGACTACCTGGGACAGATCATCCAGGACAGCCAGGACGGCCACAACTCCAGCGAGGACGCAAACGCCTGCCTGCAGCTGGCGATGTGGAAGGTTCGACAGCGCGCCCAGATCCAGCCACGCCACCGGTCCGCCTCTCCCGCCGCCCTGGCCTGTCCTGAGCCCCAGGCCTCTTCCCAAACTGCCATCGATCCCGAGAGCTAGCCCTGTCCACCTCGCCGCAAAGCGAAAGAAACTGGAGCAGCCGGCGGCAGGAGAGGGCCAAAAGCCAAGACTAACCCCGACCCCGGACTCCCAGTCCCCCGGAGTCCCTGCCGCGGGCCGTCGTCCCTGTCCCCATCCCTCTGCCCCTCCCAGACCTCTGTCCTTCCACCAATGGGCTCCCCGAGGCCCCAGCCGCCACTCCCAGTCCCCGGAGACCCTGCCGCCGCCCCTGGCGCCTGTGCCCATCCCTCTGCCCCTCCCAGACCTCTGGCCTTCCACCACTAGCCTCCCCCAGCCCACCTGGACTTCCCCGGCCTCTGACAACAAGGCCAGCCCCCAGGCCCACCAGCCTCCTGATCGTCTTCGTTCTTGGGCCTCTTCCCCTTCTGTGGGGCTGTCTGAACCTCCCCTCCCCCACCCGATTTTTCCCCCGCCCCCGGGGCAGGCGCAGAATAAATGTCTGTATGAAGTTAAAAATTAAAAATAAAAAAAAAGCTAAAAACAACTCAAAGTCCTTTGCTTTTGAATGTGCGCTTACCTGGTTTTCTCTAGAGGCACCACTGTGAGGTGGCTCAAGCCCTTAGGCTCTGGAGTTAGACATCTGGGTTCCCATTCCAATTCCACCACTGACTAGCTTTGTCATATTGGACGCATAACCTTTTTGCGCTTCTACTTCTTGATCTTTCAAGTGTCATCAGAAGATAATTAGACACCCACACAATAGCAATGGGAGATTTTAACACCCCACCGTCAACATGAAACAGATCAACGAGACAGAAAGTTGAAAAGGATATCCAGGAACTGAACTTAGCTCTGCACCAAGCAGACCGAATAGACATCTACATTAACTCTCCACCCCAAATCAACAGAATATACATTCTTCTCAGCACCACATCACACTTATTCCAAAACTGACCACATAGTTGGAAGGAAAGCACTCCTCCGCAAATGCAAAAGAACAGAAATTACAACCAACTGTCTCTCAGACCCCAGGGCAGTCAAACTGGACCTCAGGATGAAGAAACTCACTCAAAACCGCTCAACTACACGGAAACGGAGCAATCTGCTCCTGAGTGACTACTGGGTACATAGCGAAATGAAGACAGAATAAAGATGTTCTTTGAAACCAATGAGAACAAAGACACAACATACCAGAATCTCTGGGATACATTGAAAGCAGTGTGTAGAGGGAAACGTAGCATTAAATGCCCACAAGAGAAAGCAGGAAAGATCTAAAATGGACACCCTCACGTCCCAATTCAAAGAACCAGGGAAGCAAGAGCAAACACAATGCCTGAATCAGTCAGTCAACTTCCAACAGGGCTCCAAGAGAGAATGAACCACCATGCCTCTTTAAATCCACGTTTCTATTTGGAATCTTCAATGAGAGATGAGACACTAAGCACCTAGTTTTGGTGGAATGGCTGATTTTGTCAATGTTTTCGGTGTGTGAGTGTGTGTGTGTGTGTGTATGTATGGATAACTAAATTAAACTGATAATCTGGATGCTTACATTTCCATTCATTTAATTTGTGTATGTGAGCCCACGCACACGTATATACACACACACTAACACTTCCAGAACACTGACTTAGTGAAGAACTGGATTTCCAGTGTGTCAGACAAATTTCAGAAAGCGCTGAAGAAGGGCATTTCTGATGGATTTCACCGTTCCTGGAATTTTATTTTCCTTTATAACTTAGAGTTCTTCTCTGGAGATTTAATAGATAAAAGTCTTTTGCAGTGTACGTTATTTCATTTTATTTTTATAATTTATTTAAATTGTCATTTTAAATTGACAAATAAAAATGATATATATTTATGGTGTACAACATGATGTTTCATATATGTATACATTGTGGAATGACACAAAAATCAAGCTAATTAACACATTCGTTTCCTCACATACTGATTTTATGGTGATGAGAACATGTTTCAAATCTACTCTGATAGCACATTTCAAGTATACAGTACATAGTTACCCACTGTGGTTGCCGTGCTGTTCAACATATCTCTAGAACTATTCGTATCTGAAATTTTGTATCATTAGACTAACATCTCCCAATCCCTCCCCGGCCCCTGCCTCGGGTAAGCAGCGTTCTGCTCTCTACGACTCTGAGTTCCACTTTTTTACATTGCACATAGAAGTGAGATCGTGCAGTATTTGTATTTCTGTGTTTGCTTTTTAAAACTTTATGATGTATTGATGTATTTTTTCAGACAGTGTCAGAGTCTGTCACCAAGGCTGGAGTACAGTGACACAAACACGGCTCACCACGGCCTCCACCTCCCGGGGTCAAGAGATCCTCCCACTTCAGCCTCCTGAGTAGCTAGGACTACAGGCGTCCAACACCACACCTGGCTAATTTTTGTATTTTTTGTAGAGATGGTTGATCTCCAACTCCTGGGCTCAACTCTTCCTCCTCCCTTCTCCTCCCAAAGTCCTGGGATTACAGGCCTGAGCCACTGTGTCTGGCCTTTGCTTTATTTCACACAGTAGAACATCCTCTAGGCTCATTCATGTTGCTAATGATAAGATTTCTTTCTTTTTCAAGGCTGAATAGGATTCTATTGGATATATGTACCTATATAGATAGAGAGATAGATAGATAGATATACATTTATTATTATTGTTTTGGGGGGGATATGGTTTCGCTCGTGTTCCCCAGGCTGGAGTGCAGTGGCATGATTTCGGCTCACTACAACCTCTGCCTCCCAGGCTGAAGTGATTCTCCTGCCTCAGCTGAGATTAAAGGCATGTCCCATCATGTGCGGCCAATTTTGTGTTTCTAGGAGAGATGGGTTTTCACCATGTTGGCCAGGCTGGTCTCGAACTCCAACAATTCTACTTCAACTATTTATTGGATACAAATATTTATGTGTGAGAAACAAGATTTTCAAGAGTGAAAGATTTAAAAACGACTTAATTGTACATCAGTAAGAGGCTGGCTAACTAAATCAGAGTACGTTCATCCTTACAGAAGAATACTATGCAGCTAGAACAAAACCAAATGGAGGAAACTCTTCCAAATGGTAACTTGGAATGATGTTCAAGACTTATTGTAAAATAAGTTTACAGTAAGGTGTAAGGTACCTTATGGCAAAATTCTCTCAGAAATGTGTGTGTGTGGATTTCAAGTCATCCCAGTCCTAGAACATTGTGCTCTTTAGAGATGCCATACCTGTCTTTCCCTTTGTAATATCAAAGCAGTAATATCTTCTCTGGAGGCTTGTTGGGTGAATTGAATGGAAGAAAGTTAAGGAGGTACCAGAACCATTGCTGTTTCCCCTCCGTAGCCCTGCCACCCACTAAAGAAAGTTGGATGAGATTACTTAATGATTTCCCATTAAGTTGTATTTCCAAATATCATGATTACCATTTGAATGTAGTTGGTATGGAGCTTCGTGAGTGTGTGCTTCGTTTATTATGCATCACGTTCAGCTCCTTGTTATTTGCCTCCTAGTTATCATAGTAAAACTCTACTCCTCTACTCCGAGGAGCCCCTACCATCCGTATCGTCACTTTCCGGCCCAGCACTCTTCATGCTCGTTCGTTTAAAGCATTCTACATTGGGCAAATGAATCTTGGAAGGCAAAAGCTACTGAATTTAGCGAGTTTGTGGAGGCGTTCCCACCGATCAGCCAGGTGGAGTTCCACACACCCGATGACTGCACAACTCCTATAAGGCAGCAATATGCTGCAAACCCAGACGGCCACTCTTCTCACCCCTCGTCCCTTTGCTGTTCTGGATAATGAGGTCAATAGTCACCTAGGCAACTTGCAAAACTAACTGAAATGGAGAAAGGCCTTCCGGCTGGTGACTAGCCGAGGTCCACCTGGCCCCAATAAGCTGCTGAACAAGAAGGGCTGCCAGAAATTTCCCCCTAGGGAATTTGGTGGAGACGAAGACCTGCTCACTGGACAACGGTTCCTCCCAGGATACCCCCAAGCTGAAGAAGCGGGCTCTGAGCCACCCCCTTTCACCCTCCTTTTCCCCACCCTGGCCTGCTGAAGGTGCGCGTCAGGATGCGGACTACTGAGCCCTAAAGAAATAAGTCCTTCCACTTTGACCCCACGGAGGATTGCCTGTGCGGATCTTCAACGAGTCTACCAGTGTCTAGACACGGGAGCAGTTCTGTCTGGCACAGCAGCTCCCTCAAGGAAGACAAGAGTGAGGAGAAAGGAAACTCAAGTCTGACCATTCTGTCCTGGGAGACAAGAGGAGGATCTCATCTCTCATCTTTCCAAGCAAGGCAACGAGACTTTCTCTCATCTTTCCAAGCAAGGCAAGGAGACTTTTTCTCATGAGGAAACAAAAAGAAGTTGGAAGGAACGAAACCAGCCTGGAAGGTGAATTCCTAAGGATTGCCCATTGAAACTGACAAAATGGCCCTTGTTTGACGAGAGGAATGAGCAGAGGATTGATGTGGTCAAAAAGGACTCGAGTGAGACTTTCCCAGCATGTTTCTACCAAAGCTTTGTCTAAGTTTCGCAAAACACTCTCCTAATAAGCAGATGTTTGGCTCTTCAGAAAGTCAACATGCAAAATGCCTTGAGCGTCCCATAACACTGATGCCATGATGTTGCCTTTGGTCTGCCCTCCTTTTCCTTTGACTGGACCACTGCCATCTCTTGGTAGCCATCGCTTTGATGACGCTTT
Organism: Pongo pygmaeus; assembly: GCF_028885625.2. Classification (NCBI taxonomy): domain Eukaryota; kingdom Metazoa; phylum Chordata; class Mammalia; order Primates; family Hominidae; genus Pongo; species Pongo pygmaeus. Next base: position 56,767,765 of record NC_072380.2, read on the forward strand.
GTCTTCAGGATCATATTGGCAAAGCCATGTTCCAAATTCCGGTTACAATTTGTCAAACAGGTGCCCCAGGATCGTGATCCCTCCTGTTGAAAATTTCCACTGATAGCTCTCGTCGTCACTGCAGCTGATCTGGGCACAATGGTTTTCACAGCCACTGCAGGATTCATCTTCCACATCTTCTCATCTCTTCTTGAAACAAGCCATACCTCCGTAAAGAGTTGATTTCTTTGGGCTAGTGTCCTTAGAAGCTTTTCTTCAAACATCAATGATTTCTTCATTCTTCCACCCAAGCTTCACCGTCAATTGGATGTTTGCTCTTGCTGCAATTTTAGCGGAATTCAAGTTGCACTGATAGGAGGCCTTTTCAGTGGATGTCCCATCCTTCTTAGTGCCTCCAATGAGATCCAGTTCAGAAAGGTTGTAAGAAGTTAGTACATGTTTATTTTAGTGAAAACGAATTGAAATCCATGCATAGATTTCTCACCATGTACATTTTCTATGAACTTTCGGAAGACCCCCTGTACTGAATATTGCCCAAATCCTGGGAGAGAAGTGGATGCGGTCCACTTCCTGTCTTCAGTTTGCCCACAGTGGAGGAGTGCACAGAGCAGGGAAAGGCAGCCCCAGAGAGAGGCATGCCCTCCAGCATGCGGCAGACTGCTGGCCCAGTCCTGGCTCCATGGGTTGCTGTGTGGGCCCAGCAAGCTGACCAACCTCCCTGAACCTTAATTTAATCCTAGGTAGCCCAATTCCACTCGCTATTATAGGACTGCTGTGCAGGGACAGTCAATTAACTTAAGAAAAGGAACCTAGCTCCAAGGTTGGCAACCGGGAATTCCAGTTGATTCCATGGGCGGACCCCCTGAGGAATTCCCAAGCTGAAGTCTCGTGGAAGATGAGGTTCAGTGTGACTAGACTGAAGCACCAATCCAATGAAGGGGAAGTCCCACCCACTCTGCCCTGTGCCTGTATAAAGGTGAGGCGGGGCGGCCGCGCCACTCATTGAAGCCGCCAGTTGGGAGAGGAGCAGAGCCAGGCCGGTGCTCCCGAAGGCAGCAAGATGTTGCGAGCCACAGCTCCCTGCTGGTTCCCACCTGCATACCCAGAAGCTAAGAAGGTGGCCGAGGAGGCGGCCCACGAGGCAAGCCGCCATTTGGGAGAGGAGCAGAGCCAGGTCGGTGTTCCCGAAGGCAGCAAGATGTTGCGAGCCACAGCTCCCTGCTGGTTCCCACCTGCATGCCCAGAAGCCAAGAAGGTGGCCGAGGAGGCGGCCCTCGAGGCAAGCCGCCAGTTGGGAGAGGAGCAGAGCCAGGCCGGTGCTCCCGAAGGCAGCAAGATGTTGCGAGCCACAGCTCCCTGCTGGTTCCCACCTGCATACCCAGAAGCTAAGAAGGTGGCCGAGGAGGCGCCCCACGAGGCAAGCCGCCATTTGGGAGTGGAGCAGAGCCAGGTCGGTGTTCCCGAAGGCAGCAAGATGTTGCGAGCCACAGCTCCCTGCTGGTTCCCTCCTGCATACCCAGAAGCCAAGAAGGTGGCCGAGGAGGCGGCCCTCGAGGCTCCAGAATTCCCACTGCCCTCTCATCAGCCTGCCCAGAGCTTCGGGCTCTGCGTGCCCCAGATGCACAACCAGGCCTCAGCACTCGTGGACATCCGGGCGGAGCCCCAGAATAGGGGTCCGGCGGTGCCCCCAGCGTGGCCCAAGATGGCGACGGAGGCGTGGTACTTCCCCGCGCAGAGGGGGTCGGCCTGCTGCTTGCCAGCCGCCCCAAGGCTGACAGAGAGGCCCTGTGGAGTCCGCATCTCAGCCCCCAGGGAGAGGAAGAGGATCGCCCACTTTCCCAGCCCCTGCTTGGTCGCAGGTCGCACCGATGCCAAGAGAACCCGGGTGGCCGGCAGCAGCCAACGCTCCAATGGCTCCAGGGTCGGCACACAGCCACGGAAGACTGGTCGCAACAGACGGGGGAGGGCATGCAAGACCTCCACCACACTCAGCTCTAAGCGAATCGTCCGTCGTCCATCCTTACCGACTTGGAAGAAACCCATTATCCTCCGAAGGTCTCGCTGCCAAGTCCCCACCGTCATCCGCCGAGGCTATCTCCAACTGTTCACCAAAGAGTGTCTCAAGTTCTGCGCCTCCCAGCAGGAGGCCGAGGAGAAGGCGCTGAACGAGGAGAAGGTGGCCTACGACTGCAGCCCCAACAAGAACATGTACCTGAATGTGGTCCTGAACACCCTCAAGAGACTGAAGGGCCTGACCCCCAGCTCCATGCCGGGCCTCAGCAGGGCCGCCCTGTACAGCCGCCTCCAGGAGTTCCTGCTCACCCAGGACCAGCTCAAGGAGAACGGCTACCCCTTCCCGCACCCCGAGCGGCCCGGAGGCGCCGTCCTCTTCACTGGCCAGGGGAAGGGGCCCGGCGACTCCTCCTGCAGGGTCTGCTGCCGTTGTGGCACCGACTACCTGGTGTCCTCCTCGGGCCGCTGTCTACGCGACCAGTTGTGTTATTATCACTGGGGGCGGGTCCGCTCCAGCCAAGTGGCTGGAGGCCGGGTTAGCCAGTACACCTGCTGTGCAGCTGCTCCTGGCTCAGTGGGCTGCCAGGTGGCGAAGCAGCACGTGCGGGACGGCCGCAAGGAGAGCCTCCATGGCTTCGTGAAGACCTTCAAGAAAGAGTTTTCCACAGACGCTTATCCAGGAATCTACGCCTTGGACTGTGAGATGTGCTACACCACGCATGGCCTGGAGCTGACCCGCGTCACCGTGGTGGACGCCGACATGCAAGTGGTGTACGACACCTTCGTCAAGCCCGACAACGAGATCGTGGACTACAACACCAGGTTTTCCGGAGTGACCGAGGCCGACGTCGCCAAGACGAGCGTCACGTTGCCCGAAGTCCAAGCCATCCTGCTGAGCTTTTTCAGCGCCCAAACCATCCTCATCGGGCACAGCCTGGAGAGCGATCTGCTGGCCCTCAAGCTGATCCACAGCACCGTGGTGGACACGGCCGTGCTCTTCCCGCACTACCTGGGTTTCCCCTACAAGCGTTCCCTCAGGAATCTCGCGGCCGACTACCTGGGACAGATCATCCAGGACAGCCAGGACGGCCACAACTCCAGCGAGGACGCAAACGCCTGCCTGCAGCTGGCGATGTGGAAGGTTCGACAGCGCGCCCAGATCCAGCCACGCCACCGGTCCGCCTCTCCCGCCGCCCTGGCCTGTCCTGAGCCCCAGGCCTCTTCCCAAACTGCCATCGATCCCGAGAGCTAGCCCTGTCCACCTCGCCGCAAAGCGAAAGAAACTGGAGCAGCCGGCGGCAGGAGAGGGCCAAAAGCCAAGACTAACCCCGACCCCGGACTCCCAGTCCCCCGGAGTCCCTGCCGCGGGCCGTCGTCCCTGTCCCCATCCCTCTGCCCCTCCCAGACCTCTGTCCTTCCACCAATGGGCTCCCCGAGGCCCCAGCCGCCACTCCCAGTCCCCGGAGACCCTGCCGCCGCCCCTGGCGCCTGTGCCCATCCCTCTGCCCCTCCCAGACCTCTGGCCTTCCACCACTAGCCTCCCCCAGCCCACCTGGACTTCCCCGGCCTCTGACAACAAGGCCAGCCCCCAGGCCCACCAGCCTCCTGATCGTCTTCGTTCTTGGGCCTCTTCCCCTTCTGTGGGGCTGTCTGAACCTCCCCTCCCCCACCCGATTTTTCCCCCGCCCCCGGGGCAGGCGCAGAATAAATGTCTGTATGAAGTTAAAAATTAAAAATAAAAAAAAAGCTAAAAACAACTCAAAGTCCTTTGCTTTTGAATGTGCGCTTACCTGGTTTTCTCTAGAGGCACCACTGTGAGGTGGCTCAAGCCCTTAGGCTCTGGAGTTAGACATCTGGGTTCCCATTCCAATTCCACCACTGACTAGCTTTGTCATATTGGACGCATAACCTTTTTGCGCTTCTACTTCTTGATCTTTCAAGTGTCATCAGAAGATAATTAGACACCCACACAATAGCAATGGGAGATTTTAACACCCCACCGTCAACATGAAACAGATCAACGAGACAGAAAGTTGAAAAGGATATCCAGGAACTGAACTTAGCTCTGCACCAAGCAGACCGAATAGACATCTACATTAACTCTCCACCCCAAATCAACAGAATATACATTCTTCTCAGCACCACATCACACTTATTCCAAAACTGACCACATAGTTGGAAGGAAAGCACTCCTCCGCAAATGCAAAAGAACAGAAATTACAACCAACTGTCTCTCAGACCCCAGGGCAGTCAAACTGGTCCTCAGGATGAAGAAACTCACTCAAAACCGCTCAACTACACGGAAACGGAGCAATCTGCTCCTGAGTGACTACTGGGTACATAGCGAAATGAAGACAGAATAAAGATGTTCTTTGAAACCAATGAGAACAAAGACACAACATACCAGAATCTCTGGGATACATTGAAAGCAGTGTGTAGAGGGAAACGTAGCATTAAATGCCCACAAGAGAAAGCAGGAAAGATCTAAAATGGACACCCTCACGTCCCAATTCAAAGAACCAGGGAAGCAAGAGCAAACACAATGCCTGAATCAGTCAGTCAACTTCCAACAGGGCTCCAAGAGAGAATGAACCACCATGCCTCTTTAAATCCACGTTTCTATTTGGAATCTTCAATGAGAGATGAGACACTAAGCACCTAGTTTTGGTGGAATGGCTGATTTTGTCAATGTTTTCGGTGTGTGAGTGTGTGTGTGTGTGTGTATGTATGGATAACTAAATTAAACTGATAATCTGGATGCTTACATTTCCATTCATTTAATTTGTGTATGTGAGCCCACGCACACGTATATACACACACACTAACACTTCCAGAACACTGACTTAGTGAAGAACTGGATTTCCAGTGTGTCAGACAAATTTCAGAAAGCGCTGAAGAAGGGCATTTCTGATGGATTTCACCGTTCCTGGAATTTTATTTTCCTTTATAACTTAGAGTTCTTCTCTGGAGATTTAATAGATAAAAGTCTTTTGCAGTGTACGTTATTTCATTTTATTTTTATAATTTATTTAAATTGTCATTTTAAATTGACAAATAAAAATGATATATATTTATGGTGTACAACATGATGTTTCATATATGTATACATTGTGGAATGACACAAAAATCAAGCTAATTAACACATTCGTTTCCTCACATACTGATTTTATGGTGATGAGAACATGTTTCAAATCTACTCTGATAGCACATTTCAAGTATACAGTACATAGTTACCCACTGTGGTTGCCGTGCTGTTCAACATATCTCTAGAACTATTCGTATCTGAAATTTTGTATCATTAGACTAACATCTCCCAATCCCTCCCCGGCCCCTGCCTCGGGTAAGCAGCGTTCTGCTCTCTACGACTCTGAGTTCCACTTTTTTACATTGCACATAGAAGTGAGATCGTGCAGTATTTGTATTTCTGTGTTTGCTTTTTAAAACTTTATGATGTATTGATGTATTTTTTCAGACAGTGTCGGAGTCTGTCACCAAGGCTGGAGTACAGTGACACAAACACGGCTCACCACGGCCTCCACCTCCCGGGGTCAAGAGATCCTCCCACTTCAGCCTCCTGAGTAGCTAGGACTACAGGCGTCCAACACCACACCTGGCTAATTTTTGTATTTTTTGTAGAGATGGTTGATCTCCAACTCCTGGGCTCAACTCTTCCTCCTCCCTTCTCCTCCCAAAGTCCTGGGATTACAGGCCTGAGCCACTGTGTCTGGCCTTTGCTTTATTTCACACAGTAGAACATCCTCTAGGCTCATTCATGTTGCTAATGATAAGATTTCTTTCTTTTTCAAGGCTGAATAGGATTCTATTGGATATATGTACCTATATAGATAGAGAGATAGATAGATAGATATACATTTATTATTATTGTTTTGGGGGGGATATGGTTTCGCTCGTGTTCCCCAGGCTGGAGTGCAGTGGCATGATTTCGGCTCACTACAACCTCTGCCTCCCAGGCTGAAGTGATTCTCCTGCCTCAGCTGAGATTAAAGGCATGTCCCATCATGTGCGGCCAATTTTGTGTTTCTAGGAGAGATGGGTTTTCACCATGTTGGCCAGGCTGGTCTCGAACTCCAACAATTCTACTTCAACTATTTATTGGATACAAATATTTATGTGTGAGAAACAAGATTTTCAAGAGTGAAAGATTTAAAAACGACTTAATTGTACATCAGTAAGAGGCTGGCTAACTAAATCAGAGTACGTTCATCCTTACAGAAGAATACTATGCAGCTAGAACAAAACCAAATGGAGGAAACTCTTCCAAATGGTAACTTGGAATGATGTTCAAGACTTATTGTAAAATAAGTTTACAGTAAGGTGTAAGGTACCTTATGGCAAAATTCTCTCAGAAATGTGTGTGTGTGGATTTCAAGTCATCCCAGTCCTAGAACATTGTGCTCTTTAGAGATGCCATACCTGTCTTTCCCTTTGTAATATCAAAGCAGTAATATCTTCTCTGGAGGCTTGTTGGGTGAATTGAATGGAAGAAAGTTAAGGAGGTACCAGAACCATTGCTGTTTCCCCTCCGTAGCCCTGCCACCCACTAAAGAAAGTTGGATGAGATTACTTAATGATTTCCCATTAAGTTGTATTTCCAAATATCATGATTACCATTTGAATGTAGTTGGTATGGAGCTTCGTGAGTGTGTGCTTCGTTTATTATGCATCACGTTCAGCTCCTTGTTATTTGCCTCCTAGTTATCATAGTAAAACTCTACTCCTCTACTCCGAGGAGCCCCTACCATCCGTATCGTCACTTTCCGGCCCAGCACTCTTCATGCTCGTTCGTTTAAAGCATTCTACATTGGGCAAATGAATCTTGGAAGGCAAAAGCTACTGAATTTAGCGAGTTTGTGGAGGCGTTCCCACCGATCAGCCAGGTGGAGTTCCACACACCCGATGACTGCACAACTCCTATAAGGCAGCAATATGCTGCAAACCCAGACGGCCACTCTTCTCACCCCTCGTCCCTTTGCTGTTCTGGATAATGAGGTCAATAGTCACCTAGGCAACTTGCAAAACTAACTGAAATGGAGAAAGGCCTTCCGGCTGGTGACTAGCCGAGGTCCACCTGGCCCCAATAAGCTGCTGAACAAGAAGGGCTGCCAGAAATTTCCCCCTAGGGAATTTGGTGGAGACGAAGACCTGCTCACTGGACAACGGTTCCTCCCAGGATACCCCCAAGCTGAAGAAGCGGGCTCTGAGCCACCCCCTTTCACCCTCCTTTTCCCCACCCTGGCCTGCTGAAGGTGCGCGTCAGGATGCGGACTACTGAGCCCTAAAGAAATAAGTCCTTCCACTTTGACCCCACGGAGGATTGCCTGTGCGGATCTTCAACGAGTCTACCAGTGTCTAGACACGGGAGCAGTTCTGTCTGGCACAGCAGCTCCCTCAAGGAAGACAAGAGTGAGGAGAAAGGAAACTCAAGTCTGACCATTCTGTCCTGGGAGACAAGAGGAGGATCTCATCTCTCATCTTTCCAAGCAAGGCAACGAGACTTTCTCTCATCTTTCCAAGCAAGGCAAGGAGACTTTTTCTCATGAGGAAACAAAAAGAAGTTGGAAGGAACGAAACCAGCCTGGAAGGTGAATTCCTAAGGATTGCCCATTGAAACTGACAAAATGGCCCTTGTTTGACGAGAGGAATGAGCAGAGGATTGATGTGGTCAAAAAGGACTCGAGTGAGACTTTCCCAGCATGTTTCTACCAAAGCTTTGTCTAAGTTTCGCAAAACACTCTCCTAATAAGCAGATGTTTGGCTCTTCAGAAAGTCAACATGCAAAATGCCTTGAGCGTCCCATAACACTGATGCCATGATGTTGCCTTTGGTCTGCCCTCCTTTTCCTTTGACTGGACCACTGCCATCTCTTGGTAGCCATCGCTTTGATGACGCTTTGTCTTCAGGATCATATTGGCAAAGCCATGTTCCAAATTCCGGTTACAATTTGTCAAACAGGTGCCCCAGGATCGTGATCCCTCCTGTTGAAAATTTCCACTGATAGCTCTCGTCGTCACTGCAGCTGATCTGGGCACAATGGTTTTCACAGCCACTGCAGGATTCATCTTCCACATCTTCTCATCTCTTCTTGAAACAAGCCATACCTCCGTAAAGAGTTGATTTCTTTGGGCTAGTGTCCTTAGAAGCTTTTCTTCAAACATCAATGATTTCTTCATTCTTCCACCCAAGCTTCACCGTCAATTGGATGTTTGCTCTTGCTGCAATTTTAGCGGAATTCAAGTTGCACTGATAGGAGGCCTTTTCAGTGGATGTCCCATCCTTCTTAGTGCCTCCAATGAGATCCAGTTCAGAAAGGTTGTAAGAAGTTAGTACATGTTTATTTTAGTGAAAACGAATTGAAATCCATGCATAGATTTCTCACCATGTACATTTTCTATGAACTTTCGGAAGACCCCCTGTACTGAATATTGCCCAAATCCTGGGAGAGAAGTGGATGCGGTCCACTTCCTGTCTTCAGTTTGCCCACAGTGGAGGAGTGCACAGAGCAGGGAAAGGCAGCCCCAGAGAGAGGCATGCCCTCCAGCATGCGGCAGACTGCTGGCCCAGTCCTGGCTCCATGGGTTGCTGTGTGGGCCCAGCAAGCTGACCAACCTCCCTGAACCTTAATTTAATCCTAGGTAGCCCAATTCCACTCGCTATTATAGGACTGCTGTGCAGGGACAGTCAATTAACTTAAGAAAAGGAACCTAGCTCCAAGGTTGGCAACCGGGAATTCCAGTTGATTCCATGGGCGGACCCCCTGAGGAATTCCCAAGCTGAAGTCTCGTGGAAGATGAGGTTCAGTGTGACTAGACTGAAGCACCAATCCAATGAAGGGGAAGTCCCACCCACTCTGCCCTGTGCCTGTATAAAGGTGAGGCGGGGCGGCCGCGCCACTCATTGAAGCCGCCAGTTGGGAGAGGAGCAGAGCCAGGCCGGTGCTCCCGAAGGCAGCAAGATGTTGCGAGCCACAGCTCCCTGCTGGTTCCCACCTGCATACCCAGAAGCTAAGAAGGTGGCCGAGGAGGCGGCCCACGAGGCAAGCCGCCATTTGGGAGAGGAGCAGAGCCAGGTCGGTGTTCCCGAAGGCAGCAAGATGTTGCGAGCCACAGCTCCCTGCTGGTTCCCACCTGCATGCCCAGAAGCCAAGAAGGTGGCCGAGGAGGCGGCCCTCGAGGCAAGCCGCCAGTTGGGAGAGGAGCAGAGCCAGGCCGGTGCTCCCGAAGGCAGCAAGATGTTGCGAGCCACAGCTCCCTGCTGGTTCCCACCTGCATACCCAGAAGCTAAGAAGGTGGCCGAGGAGGCGCCCCACGAGGCAAGCCGCCATTTGGGAGTGGAGCAGAGCCAGGTCGGTGTTCCCGAAGGCAGCAAGATGTTGCGAGCCACAGCTCCCTGCTGGTTCCCTCCTGCATACCCAGAAGCCAAGAAGGTGGCCGAGGAGGCGGCCCTCGAGGCTCCAGAATTCCCACTGCCCTCTCATCAGCCTGCCCAGAGCTTCGGGCTCTGCGTGCCCCAGATGCACAACCAGGCCTCAGCACTCGTGGACATCCGGGCGGAGCCCCAGAATAGGGGTCCGGCGGTGCCCCCAGCGTGGCCCAAGATGGCGACGGAGGCGTGGTACTTCCCCGCGCAGAGGGGGTCGGCCTGCTGCTTGCCAGCCGCCCCAAGGCTGACAGAGAGGCCCTGTGGAGTCCGCATCTCAGCCCCCAGGGAGAGGAAGAGGATCGCCCACTTTCCCAGCCCCTGCTTGGTCGCAGGTCGCACCGATGCCAAGAGAACCCGGGTGGCCGGCAGCAGCCAACGCTCCAATGGCTCCAGGGTCGGCACACAGCCACGGAAGACTGGTCGCAACAGACGGGGGAGGGCATGCAAGACCTCCACCACACTCAGCTCTAAGCGAATCGTCCGTCGTCCATCCTTACCGACTTGGAAGAAACCCATTATCCTCCGAAGGTCTCGCTGCCAAGTCCCCACCGTCATCCGCCGAGGCTATCTCCAACTGTTCACCAAAGAGTGTCTCAAGTTCTGCGCCTCCCAGCAGGAGGCCGAGGAGAAGGCGCTGAACGAGGAGAAGGTGGCCTACGACTGCAGCCCCAACAAGAACATGTACCTGAATGTGGTCCTGAACACCCTCAAGAGACTGAAGGGCCTGACCCCCAGCTCCATGCCGGGCCTCAGCAGGGCCGCCCTGTACAGCCGCCTCCAGGAGTTCCTGCTCACCCAGGACCAGCTCAAGGAGAACGGCTACCCCTTCCCGCACCCCGAGCGGCCCGGAGGCGCCGTCCTCTTCACTGGCCAGGGGAAGGGGCCCGGCGACTCCTCCTGCAGGGTCTGCTGCCGTTGTGGCACCGACTACCTGGTGTCCTCCTCGGGCCGCTGTCTACGCGACCAGTTGTGTTATTATCACTGGGGGCGGGTCCGCTCCAGCCAAGTGGCTGGAGGCCGGGTTAGCCAGTACACCTGCTGTGCAGCTGCTCCTGGCTCAGTGGGCTGCCAGGTGGCGAAGCAGCACGTGCGGGACGGCCGCAAGGAGAGCCTCCATGGCTTCGTGAAGACCTTCAAGAAAGAGTTTTCCACAGACGCTTATCCAGGAATCTACGCCTTGGACTGTGAGATGTGCTACACCACGCATGGCCTGGAGCTGACCCGCGTCACCGTGGTGGACGCCGACATGCAAGTGGTGTACGACACCTTCGTCAAGCCCGACAACGAGATCGTGGACTACAACACCAGGTTTTCCGGAGTGACCGAGGCCGACGTCGCCAAGACGAGCGTCACGTTGCCCGAAGTCCAAGCCATCCTGCTGAGCTTTTTCAGCGCCCAAACCATCCTCATCGGGCACAGCCTGGAGAGCGATCTGCTGGCCCTCAAGCTGATCCACAGCACCGTGGTGGACACGGCCGTGCTCTTCCCGCACTACCTGGGTTTCCCCTACAAGCGTTCCCTCAGGAATCTCGCGGCCGACTACCTGGGACAGATCATCCAGGACAGCCAGGACGGCCACAACTCCAGCGAGGACGCAAACGCCTGCCTGCAGCTGGCGATGTGGAAGGTTCGACAGCGCGCCCAGATCCAGCCACGCCACCGGTCCGCCTCTCCCGCCGCCCTGGCCTGTCCTGAGCCCCAGGCCTCTTCCCAAACTGCCATCGATCCCGAGAGCTAGCCCTGTCCACCTCGCCGCAAAGCGAAAGAAACTGGAGCAGCCGGCGGCAGGAGAGGGCCAAAAGCCAAGACTAACCCCGACCCCGGACTCCCAGTCCCCCGGAGTCCCTGCCGCGGGCCGTCGTCCCTGTCCCCATCCCTCTGCCCCTCCCAGACCTCTGTCCTTCCACCAATGGGCTCCCCGAGGCCCCAGCCGCCACTCCCAGTCCCCGGAGACCCTGCCGCCGCCCCTGGCGCCTGTGCCCATCCCTCTGCCCCTCCCAGACCTCTGGCCTTCCACCACTAGCCTCCCCCAGCCCACCTGGACTTCCCCGGCCTCTGACAACAAGGCCAGCCCCCAGGCCCACCAGCCTCCTGATCGTCTTCGTTCTTGGGCCTCTTCCCCTTCTGTGGGGCTGTCTGAACCTCCCCTCCCCCACCCGATTTTTCCCCCGCCCCCGGGGCAGGCGCAGAATAAATGTCTGTATGAAGTTAAAAATTAAAAATAAAAAAAAAGCTAAAAACAACTCAAAGTCCTTTGCTTTTGAATGTGCGCTTACCTGGTTTTCTCTAGAGGCACCACTGTGAGGTGGCTCAAGCCCTTAGGCTCTGGAGTTAGACATCTGGGTTCCCATTCCAATTCCACCACTGACTAGCTTTGTCATATTGGACGCATAACCTTTTTGCGCTTCTACTTCTTGATCTTTCAAGTGTCATCAGAAGATAATTAGACACCCACACAATAGCAATGGGAGATTTTAACACCCCACCGTCAACATGAAACAGATCAACGAGACAGAAAGTTGAAAAGGATATCCAGGAACTGAACTTAGCTCTGCACCAAGCAGACCGAATAGACATCTACATTAACTCTCCACCCCAAATCAACAGAATATACATTCTTCTCAGCACCACATCACACTTATTCCAAAACTGACCACATAGTTGGAAGGAAAGCACTCCTCCGCAAATGCAAAAGAACAGAAATTACAACCAACTGTCTCTCAGACCCCAGGGCAGTCAAACTGGTCCTCAGGATGAAGAAACTCACTCAAAACCGCTCAACTACACGGAAACGGAGCAATCTGCTCCTGAGTGACTACTGGGTACATAGCGAAATGAAGACAGAATAAAGATGTTCTTTGAAACCAATGAGAACAAAGACACAACATACCAGAATCTCTGGGATACATTGAAAGCAGTGTGTAGAGGGAAACGTAGCATTAAATGCCCACAAGAGAAAGCAGGAAAGATCTAAAATGGACACCCTCACGTCCCAATTCAAAGAACCAGGGAAGCAAGAGCAAACACAATGCCTGAATCAGTCAGTCAACTTCCAACAGGGCTCCAAGAGAGAATGAACCACCATGCCTCTTTAAATCCACGTTTCTATTTGGAATCTTCAATGAGAGATGAGACACTAAGCACCTAGTTTTGGTGGAATGGCTGATTTTGTCAATGTTTTCGGTGTGTGAGTGTGTGTGTGTGTGTGTATGTATGGATAACTAAATTAAACTGATAATCTGGATGCTTACATTTCCATTCATTTAATTTGTGTATGTGAGCCCACGCACACGTATATACACACACACTAACACTTCCAGAACACTGACTTAGTGAAGAACTGGATTTCCAGTGTGTCAGACAAATTTCAGAAAGCGCTGAAGAAGGGCATTTCTGATGGATTTCACCGTTCCTGGAATTTTATTTTCCTTTATAACTTAGAGTTCTTCTCTGGAGATTTAATAGATAAAAGTCTTTTGCAGTGTACGTTATTTCATTTTATTTTTATAATTTATTTAAATTGTCATTTTAAATTGACAAATAAAAATGATATATATTTATGGTGTACAACATGATGTTTCATATATGTATACATTGTGGAATGACACAAAAATCAAGCTAATTAACACATTCGTTTCCTCACATACTGATTTTATGGTGATGAGAACATGTTTCAAATCTACTCTGATAGCACATTTCAAGTATACAGTACATAGTTACCCACTGTGGTTGCCGTGCTGTTCAACATATCTCTAGAACTATTCGTATCTGAAATTTTGTATCATTAGACTAACATCTCCCAATCCCTCCCCGGCCCCTGCCTCGGGTAAGCAGCGTTCTGCTCTCTACGACTCTGAGTTCCACTTTTTTACATTGCACATAGAAGTGAGATCGTGCAGTATTTGTATTTCTGTGTTTGCTTTTTAAAACTTTATGATGTATTGATGTATTTTTTCAGACAGTGTCGGAGTCTGTCACCAAGGCTGGAGTACAGTGACACAAACACGGCTCACCACGGCCTCCACCTCCCGGGGTCAAGAGATCCTCCCACTTCAGCCTCCTGAGTAGCTAGGACTACAGGCGTCCAACACCACACCTGGCTAATTTTTGTATTTTTTGTAGAGATGGTTGATCTCCAACTCCTGGGCTCAACTCTTCCTCCTCCCTTCTCCTCCCAAAGTCCTGGGATTACAGGCCTGAGCCACTGTGTCTGGCCTTTGCTTTATTTCACACAGTAGAACATCCTCTAGGCTCATTCATGTTGCTAATGATAAGATTTCTTTCTTTTTCAAGGCTGAATAGGATTCTATTGGATATATGTACCTATATAGATAGAGAGATAGATAGATAGATATACATTTATTATTATTGTTTTGGGGGGGATATGGTTTCGCTCGTGTTCCCCAGGCTGGAGTGCAGTGGCATGATTTCGGCTCACTACAACCTCTGCCTCCCAGGCTGAAGTGATTCTCCTGCCTCAGCTGAGATTAAAGGCATGTCCCATCATGTGCGGCCAATTTTGTGTTTCTAGGAGAGATGGGTTTTCACCATGTTGGCCAGGCTGGTCTCGAACTCCAACAATTCTACTTCAACTATTTATTGGATACAAATATTTATGTGTGAGAAACAAGATTTTCAAGAGTGAAAGATTTAAAAACGACTTAATTGTACATCAGTAAGAGGCTGGCTAACTAAATCAGAGTACGTTCATCCTTACAGAAGAATACTATGCAGCTAGAACAAAACCAAATGGAGGAAACTCTTCCAAATGGTAACTTGGAATGATGTTCAAGACTTATTGTAAAATAAGTTTACAGTAAGGTGTAAGGTACCTTATGGCAAAATTCTCTCAGAAATGTGTGTGTGTGGATTTCAAGTCATCCCAGTCCTAGAACATTGTGCTCTTTAGAGATGCCATACCTGTCTTTCCCTTTGTAATATCAAAGCAGTAATATCTTCTCTGGAGGCTTGTTGGGTGAATTGAATGGAAGAAAGTTAAGGAGGTACCAGAACCATTGCTGTTTCCCCTCCGTAGCCCTGCCACCCACTAAAGAAAGTTGGATGAGATTACTTAATGATTTCCCATTAAGTTGTATTTCCAAATATCATGATTACCATTTGAATGTAGTTGGTATGGAGCTTCGTGAGTGTGTGCTTCGTTTATTATGCATCACGTTCAGCTCCTTGTTATTTGCCTCCTAGTTATCATAGTAAAACTCTACTCCTCTACTCCGAGGAGCCCCTACCATCCGTATCGTCACTTTCCGGCCCAGCACTCTTCATGCTCGTTCGTTTAAAGCATTCTACATTGGGCAAATGAATCTTGGAAGGCAAAAGCTACTGAATTTAGCGAGTTTGTGGAGGCGTTCCCACCGATCAGCCAGGTGGAGTTCCACACACCCGATGACTGCACAACTCCTATAAGGCAGCAATATGCTGCAAACCCAGACGGCCACTCTTCTCACCCCTCGTCCCTTTGCTGTTCTGGATAATGAGGTCAATAGTCACCTAGGCAACTTGCAAAACTAACTGAAATGGAGAAAGGCCTTCCGGCTGGTGACTAGCCGAGGTCCACCTGGCCCCAATAAGCTGCTGAACAAGAAGGGCTGCCAGAAATTTCCCCCTAGGGAATTTGGTGGAGACGAAGACCTGCTCACTGGACAACGGTTCCTCCCAGGATACCCCCAAGCTGAAGAAGCGGGCTCTGAGCCACCCCCTTTCACCCTCCTTTTCCCCACCCTGGCCTGCTGAAGGTGCGCGTCAGGATGCGGACTACTGAGCCCTAAAGAAATAAGTCCTTCCACTTTGACCCCACGGAGGATTGCCTGTGCGGATCTTCAACGAGTCTACCAGTGTCTAGACACGGGAGCAGTTCTGTCTGGCACAGCAGCTCCCTCAAGGAAGACAAGAGTGAGGAGAAAGGAAACTCAAGTCTGACCATTCTGTCCTGGGAGACAAGAGGAGGATCTCATCTCTCATCTTTCCAAGCAAGGCAACGAGACTTTCTCTCATCTTTCCAAGCAAGGCAAGGAGACTTTTTCTCATGAGGAAACAAAAAGAAGTTGGAAGGAACGAAACCAGCCTGGAAGGTGAATTCCTAAGGATTGCCCATTGAAACTGACAAAATGGCCCTTGTTTGACGAGAGGAATGAGCAGAGGATTGATGTGGTCAAAAAGGACTCGAGTGAGACTTTCCCAGCATGTTTCTACCAAAGCTTTGTCTAAGTTTCGCAAAACACTCTCCTAATAAGCAGATGTTTGGCTCTTCAGAAAGTCAACATGCAAAATGCCTTGAGCGTCCCATAACACTGATGCCATGATGTTGCCTTTGGTCTGCCCTCCTTTTCCTTTGACTGGACCACTGCCATCTCTTGGTAGCCATCGCTTTGATGACGCTTTGTCTTCAGGATCATATTGGCAAAGCCATGTTCCAAATTCCGGTTACAATTTGTCAAACAGGTGCCCCAGGATCGTGATCCCTCCTGTTGAAAATTTCCACTGATAGCTCTCGTCGTCACTGCAGCTGATCTGGGCACAATGGTTTTCACAGCCACTGCAGGATTCATCTTCCACATCTTCTCATCTCTTCTTGAAACAAGCCATACCTCCGTAAAGAGTTGATTTCTTTGGGCTAGTGTCCTTAGAAGCTTTTCTTCAAACATCAATGATTTCTTCATTCTTCCACCCAAGCTTCACCGTCAATTGGATGTTTGCTCTTGCTGCAATTTTAGCGGAATTCAAGTTGCACTGATAGGAGGCCTTTTCAGTGGATGTCCCATCCTTCTTAGTGCCTCCAATGAGATCCAGTTCAGAAAGGTTGTAAGAAGTTAGTACATGTTTATTTTAGTGAAAACGAATTGAAATCCATGCATAGATTTCTCACCATGTACATTTTCTATGAACTTTCGGAAGACCCCCTGTACTGAATATTGCCCAAATCCTGGGAGAGAAGTGGATGCGGTCCACTTCCTGTCTTCAGTTTGCCCACAGTGGAGGAGTGCACAGAGCAGGGAAAGGCAGCCCCAGAGAGAGGCATGCCCTCCAGCATGCGGCAGACTGCTGGCCCAGTCCTGGCTCCATGGGTTGCTGTGTGGGCCCAGCAAGCTGACCAACCTCCCTGAACCTTAATTTAATCCTAGGTAGCCCAATTCCACTCGCTATTATAGGACTGCTGTGCAGGGACAGTCAATTAACTTAAGAAAAGGAACCTAGCTCCAAGGTTGGCAACCGGGAATTCCAGTTGATTCCATGGGCGGACCCCCTGAGGAATTCCCAAGCTGAAGTCTCGTGGAAGATGAGGTTCAGTGTGACTAGACTGAAGCACCAATCCAATGAAGGGGAAGTCCCACCCACTCTGCCCTGTGCCTGTATAAAGGTGAGGCGGGGCGGCCGCGCCACTCATTGAAGCCGCCAGTTGGGAGAGGAGCAGAGCCAGGCCGGTGCTCCCGAAGGCAGCAAGATGTTGCGAGCCACAGCTCCCTGCTGGTTCCCACCTGCATACCCAGAAGCTAAGAAGGTGGCCGAGGAGGCGGCCCACGAGGCAAGCCGCCATTTGGGAGAGGAGCAGAGCCAGGTCGGTGTTCCCGAAGGCAGCAAGATGTTGCGAGCCACAGCTCCCTGCTGGTTCCCACCTGCATGCCCAGAAGCCAAGAAGGTGGCCGAGGAGGCGGCCCTCGAGGCAAGCCGCCAGTTGGGAGAGGAGCAGAGCCAGGCCGGTGCTCCCGAAGGCAGCAAGATGTTGCGAGCCACAGCTCCCTGCTGGTTCCCACCTGCATACCCAGAAGCTAAGAAGGTGGCCGAGGAGGCGCCCCACGAGGCAAGCCGCCATTTGGGAGTGGAGCAGAGCCAGGTCGGTGTTCCCGAAGGCAGCAAGATGTTGCGAGCCACAGCTCCCTGCTGGTTCCCTCCTGCATACCCAGAAGCCAAGAAGGTGGCCGAGGAGGCGGCCCTCGAGGCTCCAGAATTCCCACTGCCCTCTCATCAGCCTGCCCAGAGCTTCGGGCTCTGCGTGCCCCAGATGCACAACCAGGCCTCAGCACTCGTGGACATCCGGGCGGAGCCCCAGAATAGGGGTCCGGCGGTGCCCCCAGCGTGGCCCAAGATGGCGACGGAGGCGTGGTACTTCCCCGCGCAGAGGGGGTCGGCCTGCTGCTTGCCAGCCGCCCCAAGGCTGACAGAGAGGCCCTGTGGAGTCCGCATCTCAGCCCCCAGGGAGAGGAAGAGGATCGCCCACTTTCCCAGCCCCTGCTTGGTCGCAGGTCGCACCGATGCCAAGAGAACCCGGGTGGCCGGCAGCAGCCAACGCTCCAATGGCTCCAGGGTCGGCACACAGCCACGGAAGACTGGTCGCAACAGACGGGGGAGGGCATGCAAGACCTCCACCACACTCAGCTCTAAGCGAATCGTCCGTCGTCCATCCTTACCGACTTGGAAGAAACCCATTATCCTCCGAAGGTCTCGCTGCCAAGTCCCCACCGTCATCCGCCGAGGCTATCTCCAACTGTTCACCAAAGAGTGTCTCAAGTTCTGCGCCTCCCAGCAGGAGGCCGAGGAGAAGGCGCTGAACGAGGAGAAGGTGGCCTACGACTGCAGCCCCAACAAGAACATGTACCTGAATGTGGTCCTGAACACCCTCAAGAGACTGAAGGGCCTGACCCCCAGCTCCATGCCGGGCCTCAGCAGGGCCGCCCTGTACAGCCGCCTCCAGGAGTTCCTGCTCACCCAGGACCAGCTCAAGGAGAACGGCTACCCCTTCCCGCACCCCGAGCGGCCCGGAGGCGCCGTCCTCTTCACTGGCCAGGGGAAGGGGCCCGGCGACTCCTCCTGCAGGGTCTGCTGCCGTTGTGGCACCGACTACCTGGTGTCCTCCTCGGGCCGCTGTCTACGCGACCAGTTGTGTTATTATCACTGGGGGCGGGTCCGCTCCAGCCAAGTGGCTGGAGGCCGGGTTAGCCAGTACACCTGCTGTGCAGCTGCTCCTGGCTCAGTGGGCTGCCAGGTGGCGAAGCAGCACGTGCGGGACGGCCGCAAGGAGAGCCTCCATGGCTTCGTGAAGACCTTCAAGAAAGAGTTTTCCACAGACGCTTATCCAGGAATCTACGCCTTGGACTGTGAGATGTGCTACACCACGCATGGCCTGGAGCTGACCCGCGTCACCGTGGTGGACGCCGACATGCAAGTGGTGTACGACACCTTCGTCAAGCCCGACAACGAGATCGTGGACTACAACACCAGGTTTTCCGGAGTGACCGAGGCCGACGTCGCCAAGACGAGCGTCACGTTGCCCGAAGTCCAAGCCATCCTGCTGAGCTTTTTCAGCGCCCAAACCATCCTCATCGGGCACAGCCTGGAGAGCGATCTGCTGGCCCTCAAGCTGATCCACAGCACCGTGGTGGACACGGCCGTGCTCTTCCCGCACTACCTGGGTTTCCCCTACAAGCGTTCCCTCAGGAATCTCGCGGCCGACTACCTGGGACAGATCATCCAGGACAGCCAGGACGGCCACAACTCCAGCGAGGACGCAAACGCCTGCCTGCAGCTGGCGATGTGGAAGGTTCGACAGCGCGCCCAGATCCAGCCACGCCACCGGTCCGCCTCTCCCGCCGCCCTGGCCTGTCCTGAGCCCCAGGCCTCTTCCCAAACTGCCATCGATCCCGAGAGCTAGCCCTGTCCACCTCGCCGCAAAGCGAAAGAAACTGGAGCAGCCGGCGGCAGGAGAGGGCCAAAAGCCAAGACTAACCCCGACCCCGGACTCCCAGTCCCCCGGAGTCCCTGCCGCGGGCCGTCGTCCCTGTCCCCATCCCTCTGCCCCTCCCAGACCTCTGTCCTTCCACCAATGGGCTCCCCGAGGCCCCAGCCGCCACTCCCAGTCCCCGGAGACCCTGCCGCCGCCCCTGGCGCCTGTGCCCATCCCTCTGCCCCTCCCAGACCTCTGGCCTTCCACCACTAGCCTCCCCCAGCCCACCTGGACTTCCCCGGCCTCTGACAACAAGGCCAGCCCCCAGGCCCACCAGCCTCCTGATCGTCTTCGTTCTTGGGCCTCTTCCCCTTCTGTGGGGCTGTCTGAACCTCCCCTCCCCCACCCGATTTTTCCCCCGCCCCCGGGGCAGGCGCAGAATAAATGTCTGTATGAAGTTAAAAATTAAAAATAAAAAAAAAGCTAAAAACAACTCAAAGTCCTTTGCTTTTGAATGTGCGCTTACCTGGTTTTCTCTAGAGGCACCACTGTGAGGTGGCTCAAGCCCTTAGGCTCTGGAGTTAGACATCTGGGTTCCCATTCCAATTCCACCACTGACTAGCTTTGTCATATTGGACGCATAACCTTTTTGCGCTTCTACTTCTTGATCTTTCAAGTGTCATCAGAAGATAATTAGACACCCACACAATAGCAATGGGAGATTTTAACACCCCACCGTCAACATGAAACAGATCAACGAGACAGAAAGTTGAAAAGGATATCCAGGAACTGAACTTAGCTCTGCACCAAGCAGACCGAATAGACATCTACATTAACTCTCCACCCCAAATCAACAGAATATACATTCTTCTCAGCACCACATCACACTTATTCCAAAACTGACCACATAGTTGGAAGGAAAGCACTCCTCCGCAAATGCAAAAGAACAGAAATTACAACCAACTGTCTCTCAGACCCCAGGGCAGTCAAACTGGACCTCAGGATGAAGAAACTCACTCAAAACCGCTCAACTACACGGAAACGGAGCAATCTGCTCCTGAGTGACTACTGGGTACATAGCGAAATGAAGACAGAATAAAGATGTTCTTTGAAACCAATGAGAACAAAGACACAACATACCAGAATCTCTGGGATACATTGAAAGCAGTGTGTAGAGGGAAACGTAGCATTAAATGCCCACAAGAGAAAGCAGGAAAGATCTAAAATGGACACCCTCACGTCCCAATTCAAAGAACCAGGGAAGCAAGAGCAAACACAATGCCTGAATCAGTCAGTCAACTTCCAACAGGGCTCCAAGAGAGAATGAACCACCATGCCTCTTTAAATCCACGTTTCTATTTGGAATCTTCAATGAGAGATGAGACACTAAGCAGCTAGTTTTGGTGGAATGGCTGATTTTGTCAATGTTTTCGGTGTGTGAGTGTGTGTGTGTGTGTGTGTATGTATGGATAACTAAATTAAACTGATAATCTGGATGCTTACATTTCCATTCATTTAATTTGTGTATGTGAGCCCACGCACACGTATATACACACACACTAACACTTCCAGAACACTGACTTAGTGAAGAACTGGATTTCCAGTGTGTCAGACAAATTTCAGAAAGCGCTGAAGAAGGGCATTTCTGATGGATTTCACCGTTCCTGGAATTTTATTTTCCTTTATAACTTAGAGTTCTTCTCTGGAGATTTAATAGATAAAAGTCTTTTGCAGTGTACGTTATTTCATTTTATTTTTATAATTTATTTGAATTGTCATTTTAAATTGACAAATAAAAATGATATATATTTATGGTGTACAACATGATGTTTCATATATGTATACATTGTGGAATGACACAAAAATCAAGCTAATTAACACATTCGTTTCCTCACATACTGATTTTATGGTGATGAGAACATGTTTCAAATCTACTCTGATAGCACATTTCAAGTATACAGTACATAGTTACCCACTGTGGTTGCCGTGCTGTTCAACATATCTCTAGAACTATTCGTATCTGGAATTTTGTATCATTAGACTAACATCTCCCAATCCCTCCCCGGCCCCTGCCTCGGGTAAGCAGCGTTCTGCTCTCTACGACTCTGAGTTCCACTTTTTTACATTGCACATAGAAGTGAGATCGTGCAGTATTTGTATTTCTGTGTTTGCTTTTTAAAACTTTATGATGTATTGATGTATTTTTTCAGACAGTGTCGGAGTCTGTCACCAAGGCTGGAGTACAGTGACACAAACACGGCTCACCACGGCCTCCACCTCCCGGGGTCAAGAGATCCTCCCACTTCAGCCTCCTGAGTAGCTAGGACTACAGGCGTCCAACACCACACCTGGCTAATTTTTGTATTTTTTGTAGAGATGGTTGATCTCCAACTCCTGGGCTCAACTCTTCCTCCTCCCTTCTCCTCCCAAAGTCCTGGGATTACAGGCCTGAGCCACTGTGTCTGGCCTTTGCTTTATTTCACACAGTAGAACATCCTCTAGGCTCATTCATGTTGCTAATGATAAGATTTCTTTCTTTTTCAAGGCTGAATAGGATTCTATTGGATATATGTACCTATATAGATAGAGAGATAGATAGATAGATATACATTTATTATTATTGTTTTGGGGGGGATATGGTTTCGCTCGTGTTCCCCAGGCTGGAGTGCAGTGGCATGATTTCGGCTCACTACAACCTCTGCCTCCCAGGCTGAAGTGATTCTCCTGCCTCAGCTGAGATTAAAGGCATGTCCCATCATGTGCGGCCAATTTTGTGTTTCTAGGAGAGATGGGTTTTCACCATGTTGGCCAGGCTGGTCTCGAACTCCAACAATTCTACTTCAACTATTTATTGGATACAAATATTTATGTGTGAGAAACAAGATTTTCAAGAGTGAAAGATTTAAAAACGACTTAATTGTACATCAGTAAGAGGCTGGCTAACTAAATCAGAGTACGTTCATCCTTACAGAAGAATACTATGCAGCTAGAACAAAACCAAATGGAGGAAACTCTTCCAAATGGTAACTTGGAATGATGTTCAAGACTTATTGTAAAATAAGTTTACAGTAAGGTGTAAGGTACCTTATGGCAAAATTCTCTCAGAAATGTGTGTGTGTGGATTTCAAGTCATCCCAGTCCTAGAACATTGTGCTCTTTAGAGATGCCATACCTGTCTTTCCCTTTGTAATATCAAAGCAGTAATATCTTCTCTGGAGGCTTGTTGGGTGAATTGAATGGAAGAAAGTTAAGGAGGTACCAGAACCATTGCTGTTTCCCCTCCGTAGCCCTGCCACCCACTAAAGAAAGTTGGATGAGATTACTTAATGATTTCCCATTAAGTTGTATTTCCAAATATCATGATTACCATTTGAATGTAGTTGGTATGGAGCTTCGTGAGTGTGTGCTTCGTTTATTATGCATCACGTTCAGCTCCTTGTTATTTGCCTCCTAGTTATCATAGTAAAACTCTACTCCTCTACTCCGAGGAGCCCCTACCATCCGTATCGTCACTTTCCGGCCCAGCACTCTTCATGCTCGTTCGTTTAAAGCATTCTACATTGGGCAAATGAATCTTGGAAGGCAAAAGCTACTGAATTTAGCGAGTTTGTGGAGGCGTTCCCACCGATCAGCCAGGTGGAGTTCCACACACCCGATGACTGCACAACTCCTATAAGGCAGCAATATGCTGCAAACCCAGACGGCCACTCTTCTCACCCCTCGTCCCTTTGCTGTTCTGGATAATGAGGTCAATAGTCACCTAGGCAACTTGCAAAACTAACTGAAATGGAGAAAGGCCTTCCGGCTGGTGACTAGCCGAGGTCCACCTGGCCCCAATAAGCTGCTGAACAAGAAGGGCTGCCAGAAATTTCCCCCTAGGGAATTTGGTGGAGACGAAGACCTGCTCACTGGACAACGGTTCCTCCCAGGATACCCCCAAGCTGAAGAAGCGGGCTCTGAGCCACCCCCTTTCACCCTCCTTTTCCCCACCCTGGCCTGCTGAAGGTGCGCGTCAGGATGCGGACTACTGAGCCCTAAAGAAATAAGTCCTTCCACTTTGACCCCACGGAGGATTGCCTGTGCGGATCTTCAACGAGTCTACCAGTGTCTAGACACGGGAGCAGTTCTGTCTGGCACAGCAGCTCCCTCAAGGAAGACAAGAGTGAGGAGAAAGGAAACTCAAGTCTGACCATTCTGTCCTGGGAGACAAGAGGAGGATCTCATCTCTCATCTTTCCAAGCAAGGCAACGAGACTTTCTCTCATCTTTCCAAGCAAGGCAAGGAGACTTTTTCTCATGAGGAAACAAAAAGAAGTTGGAAGGAACGAAACCAGCCTGGAAGGTGAATTCCTAAGGATTGCCCATTGAAACTGACAAAATGGCCCTTGTTTGACGAGAGGAATGAGCAGAGCATTGATGTGGTCAAAAAGGACTCGAGTGAGACTTTCCCAGCATGTTTCTACCAAAGCTTTGTCTAAGTTTCGCAAAACACTCTCCTAATAAGCAGATGTTTGGCTCTTCAGAAAGTCAACATGCAAAATGCCTTGAGCGTCCCATAACACTGATGCCATGATGTTGCCTTTGGTCTGCCCTCCTTTTCCTTTGACTGGACCACTGCCATCTCTTGGTAGCCATCGCTTTGATGACGCTTTGTCTTCAGGATCATATTGGCAAAGCCATGTTCCAAATTCCGGTTACAATTTGTCAAACAGGTGCCCCAGGATCGTGATCCCTCCTGTTGAAAATTTCCACTGATAGCTCTCGTCGTCACTGCAGCTGATCTGGGCACAATGGTTTTCACAGCCACTGCAGGATTCATCTTCCACATCTTCTCATCTCTTCTTGAAACAAGCCATACCTCCGTAAAGAGTTGATTTCTTTGGGCTAGTGTCCTTAGAAGCTTTTCTTCAAACATCAATGATTTCTTCATTCTTCCACCCAAGCTTCACCGTCAATTGGATGTTTGCTCTTGCTGCAATTTTAGCGGAATTCAAGTTGCACTGATAGGAGGCCTTTTCAGTGGATGTCCCATCCTTCTTAGTGCCTCCAATGAGATCCAGTTCAGAAAGGTTGTAAGAAGTTAGTACATGTTTATTTTAGTGAAAACGAATTGAAATCCATGCATAGATTTCTCACCATGTACATTTTCTATGAACTTTCGGAAGACCCCCTGTACTGAATATTGCCCAAATCCTGGGAGAGAAGTGGATGCGGTCCACTTCCTGTCTTCAGTTTGCCCACAGTGGAGGAGTGCACAGAGCAGGGAAAGGCAGCCCCAGAGAGAGGCATGCCCTCCAGCATGCGGCAGACTGCTGGCCCAGTCCTGGCTCCATGGGTTGCTGTGTGGGCCCAGCAAGCTGACCAACCTCCCTGAACCTTAATTTAATCCTAGGTAGCCCAATTCCACTCGCTATTATAGGACTGCTGTGCAGGGACAGTCAATTAACTTAAGAAAAGGAACCTAGCTCCAAGGTTGGCAACCGGGAATTCCAGTTGATTCCATGGGCGGACCCCCTGAGGAATTCCCAAGCTGAAGTCTCGTGGAAGATGAGGTTCAGTGTGACTAGACTGAAGCACCAATCCAATGAAGGGGAAGTCCCACCCACTCTGCCCTGTGCCTGTATAAAGGTGAGGCGGGGCGGCCGCGCCACTCATTGAAGCCGCCAGTTGGGAGAGGAGCAGAGCCAGGCCGGTGCTCCCGAAGGCAGCAAGATGTTGCGAGCCACAGCTCCCTGCTGGTTCCCACCTGCATACCCAGAAGCTAAGAAGGTGGCCGAGGAGGCGGCCCACGAGGCAAGCCGCCATTTGGGAGAGGAGCAGAGCCAGGTCGGTGTTCCCGAAGGCAGCAAGATGTTGCGAGCCACAGCTCCCTGCTGGTTCCCACCTGCATGCCCAGAAGCCAAGAAGGTGGCCGAGGAGGCGGCCCTCGAGGCAAGCCGCCAGTTGGGAGAGGAGCAGAGCCAGGCCGGTGCTCCCGAAGGCAGCAAGATGTTGCGAGCCACAGCTCCCTGCTGGTTCCCACCTGCATACCCAGAAGCTAAGAAGGTGGCCGAGGAGGCGCCCCACGAGGCAAGCCGCCATTTGGGAGTGGAGCAGAGCCAGGTCGGTGTTCCCGAAGGCAGCAAGATGTTGCGAGCCACAGCTCCCTGCTGGTTCCCTCCTGCATACCCAGAAGCCAAGAAGGTGGCCGAGGAGGCGGCCCTCGAGGCTCCAGAATTCCCACTGCCCTCTCATCAGCCTGCCCAGAGCTTCGGGCTCTGCGTGCCCCAGATGCACAACCAGGCCTCAGCACTCGTGGACATCCGGGCGGAGCCCCAGAATAGGGGTCCGGCGGTGCCCCCAGCGTGGCCCAAGATGGCGACGGAGGCGTGGTACTTCCCCGCGCAGAGGGGGTCGGCCTGCTGCTTGCCAGCCGCCCCAAGGCTGACAGAGAGGCCCTGTGGAGTCCGCATCTCAGCCCCCAGGGAGAGGAAGAGGATCGCCCACTTTCCCAGCCCCTGCTTGGTCGCAGGTCGCACCGATGCCAAGAGAACCCGGGTGGCCGGCAGCAGCCAACGCTCCAATGGCTCCAGGGTCGGCACACAGCCACGGAAGACGGTCGCAACAGACGGGGGAGGGCATGCAAGACCTCCACCACACTCAGCTCTAAGCGAATCGTCCGTCGTCCATCCTTACCGACTTGGAAGAAACCCATTATCCTCCGAAGGTCTCGCTGCCAAGTCCCCACCGTCATCCGCCGAGGCTATCTCCAACTGTTCACCAAAGAGTGTCTCAAGTTCTGCGCCTCCCAGCAGGAGGCCGAGGAGAAGGCGCTGAACGAGGAGAAGGTGGCCTACGACTGCAGCCCCAACAAGAACATGTACCTGAATGTGGTCCTGAACACCCTCAAGAGACTGAAGGGCCTGACCCCCAGCCCCATGCCGGGCCTCAGCAGGGCTGCCCTGTACAGCCGCCTCCAGGAGTTCCTGCTCACCCAGGACCAGCTCAAGGAGAACGGCTACCCCTTCCCGCACCCCGAGCGGCCCGGAGGCGCCGTCCTCTTCACTGGCCAGGGGAAGGGGCCCGGCGACTCCTCCTGCAGGGTCTGCTGCCGTTGTGGCACCGACTACCTGGTGTCCTCCTCGGGCCGCTGTCTACGCGACCAGTTGTGTTATTATCACTGGGGGCGGGTCCGCTCCAGCCAAGTGGCTGGAGGCCGGGTTAGCCAGTACACCTGCTGTGCAGCTGCTCCTGGCTCAGTGGGCTGCCAGGTGGCAAAGCAGCACGTGCGGGACGGCCGCAAGGAGAGCCTCCATGGCTTCGTGAAGACCTTCAAGAAAGAGTTTTCCACAGACGCTTATCCAGGAATCTACGCCTTGGACTGTGAGATGTGCTACACCACGCATGGCCTGGAGCTGACCCGCGTCAACGTGGTGGACGCCGACATGCAAGTGGTGTACGACACCTTCGTCAAGCCCGACAACGAGATCGTGGACTACAACACCAGGTTTTCCGGAGTGACCGAGGCCGACGTCGCCAAGACGAGCGTCACGTTGCCCGAAGTCCAAGCCATCCTGCTGAGCTTTTTCAGCGCCCAAACCATCCTCATCGGGCACAGCCTGGAGAGCGATCTGCTGGCCCTCAAGCTGATCCACAGCACCGTGGTGGACACGGCCGTGCTCTTCCCGCACTACCTGGGTTTCCCCTACAAGCGTTCCCTCAGGAATCTCGCGGCCGACTACCTGGGACAGATCATCCAGGACAGCCAGGACGGCCACAACTCCAGCGAGGACGCAAACGCCTGCCTGCAGCTGGCGATGTGGAAGGTTCGACAGCGCGCCCAGATCCAGCCACGCCACCGGTCCGCCTCTCCCGCCGCCCTGGCCTGTCCTGAGCCCCAGGCCTCTTCCCAAACTGACATCGATCCCGAGAGCTAGCCCTGACCACCTCGCCGCAAAGCGAAAGAAACTGGAGCAGCCGGCGGCAGGAGAGGGCCAAAAGCCAAGACTAACCCCGACCCCGGACTCCCAGTCCCCCGGAGTCCCTGCCGCGGGCCGTCGTCCCTGTCCCCATCCCTCTGCCCCTCCCAGACCTCTGTCCTTCCACCAGTGGGCTCCCCGAGGCCCCAGCCGCCACTCCCAGTCCCCGGAGACCCTGCCGCCGCCCCTGGCGCCTGTGCCCATCCCTCTGCCCCTCCCAGACCTCTGGCCTTCCACCACTAGCCTCCCCCAGCCCACCTGGACTTCCCCGGCCTCTGACAACAAGGCCAGCCCCCAGGCCCACCAGCCTCCTGATCGTCTTCGTTCTTGGGCCTCTTCCCCTTCTGTGGGGCTGTCTGAACCTCCCCTCCCCCACCCGATTTTTCCCCCGCCCCCGGGGCAGGCGCAGAATAAATGTCTGTATGAAGTTAAAAATTAAAAATAAAAAAAAAGCTAAAAACAACTCAAAGTCCTTTGCTTTTGAATGTGCGCTTACCTGGTTTTCTCTAGAGGCACCACTGTGAGGTGGCTCAAGCCCTTAGGCTCTGGAGTTAGACATCTGGGTTCCCATTCCAATTCCACCACTGACTAGCTTTGTCATATTGGATGCATAACTTTTTTGCGCTTCTACTTCTTGATCTTTCAAGTGTCATCAGAAGATAATTAGACACCCACACAATAGCAATGGGAGATTTTAACACCCCACCGTCAACATGAAACAGATCAACGAGACAGAAAGTTGAAAAGGATATCCAGGAACTGAACTTAGCTCTGCACCAAGCAGACCGAATAGACATCTACATTAACTCTCCACCCCAAATCAACAGAATATACATTCTTCTCAGCACCACATCACACTTATTCCAAAACTGACCACATAGTTGGAAGGAAAGCACTCCTCCGCAAATGCAAAAGAACAGAAATTACAACCAACTGTCTCTCAGACCCCAGGGCAGTCAAACTGGACCTCAGGATGAAGAAACTCACTCAAAACCGCTCAACTACACGGAAACGGAGCAATCTGCTCCTGAGTGACTACTGGGTACATAGCGAAATGAAGACAGAATAAAGATGTTCTTTGAAACCAATGAGAACAAAGACACAACATACCAGAATCTCTGGGATACATTGAAAGCAGTGTGTAGAGGGAAACGTAGCATTAAATGCCCACAAGACAAAGCAGGAAAGATCTAAAATGGACACCCTCACGTCCCAATTCAAAGAACCAGGGAAGCAAGAGCAAACACAATGCCTGAATCAGTCAGTCAACTTCCAACAGGGCTCCAAGAGAGAATGAACCACCATGCCTCTTTAAATCCACGTTTCTATTTGGAATCTTCAATGAGAGATGAGACACTAAGCAGCTAGTTTTGGTGGAATGGCTGATTTTGTCAATGTTTTCGGTGTGTGAGTGTGTGTGTGTGTGTGTATGTATGGATAACTAAATTAAACTGATAATCTGGATGCTTACATTTCCATTCATTTAATTTGTGTATGTGAGCCCACGCACACGTATATACACACACACTAACACTTCCAGAACACTGACTTAGTGAAGAACTGGATTTCCAGTGTGTCAGACAAATTTCAGAAAGCGCTGAAGAAGGGCATTTCTGATGGATTTCACCGTTCCTGGAATTTTATTTTCCTTTATAACTTAGAGTTCTTCT
This sequence comes from Pongo pygmaeus, assembly GCF_028885625.2. NCBI lineage: Eukaryota > Metazoa > Chordata > Mammalia > Primates > Hominidae > Pongo > Pongo pygmaeus. Next base: position 56,796,521 of record NC_072380.2, read on the forward strand.
CTGGAGATTTAATAGATAAAAGTCTTTTGCAGTGTACGTTATTTCATTTTATTTTTATAATTTATTTAAATTGTCATTTTAAATTGACAAATAAAAATGATATATATTTATGGTGTACAACATGATGTTTCATATATGTATACATTGTGGAATGACACAAAAATCAAGCTAATTAACACATTCGTTTCCTCACATACTGATTTTATGGTGATGAGAACATGTTTCAAATCTACTCTGATAGCACATTTCAAGTATACAGTACATAGTTACCCACTGTGGTTGCCGTGCTGTTCAACATATCTCTAGAACTATTCGTATCTGAAATTTTGTATCATTAGACTAACATCTCCCAATCCCTCCCCGGCCCCTGCCTCGGGTAAGCAGCGTTCTGCTCTCTACGACTCTGAGTTCCACTTTTTTACATTGCACATAGAAGTGAGATCGTGCAGTATTTGTATTTCTGTGTTTGCTTTTTAAAACTTTATGATGTATTGATGTATTTTTTCAGACAGTGTCGGAGTCTGTCACCAAGGCTGGAGTACAGTGACACAAACACGGCTCACCACGGCCTCCACCTCCCGGGGTCAAGAGATCCTCCCACTTCAGCCTCCTGAGTAGCTAGGACTACAGGCGTCCAACACCACACCTGGCTAATTTTTGTATTTTTTGTAGAGATGGTTGATCTCCAACTCCAGGACTCAACTCTTCCTCCTCCCTTCTCCTCCCAAAGTCCTGGGATTACAGGCCTGAGCCACTGTGTCTGGCCTTTGCTTTATTTCACACAGTAGAACATCCTCTAGGCTCATTCATGTTGCTAATGATAAGATTTCTTTCTTTTTCAAGGCTGAATAGGATTCTATTGGATATATGTACCTATATAGATAGAGAGATAGATAGATATACATTTATTATTATTGTTTTGGGGGGGATATGGTTTCGCTCGTGTTCCCCAGGCTGGAGTGCAGTGGCATGATTTCGGCTCACTACAACCTCTGCCTCCCAGGCTGAAGTGATTCTCCTGCCTCAGCTGAGATTAAAGGCATGTCCCATCATGTGCGGCCAATTTTGTGTTTCTAGGAGAGATGGGTTTTCACCATGTTGGCCAGGCTGGTCTCGAACTCCAACAATTCTACTTCAACTATTTATTGGATACAAATATTTATGTGTGAGAAACAAGATTTTCAAGAGTGAAAGATTTAAAAACGACTTAATTGTACATCAGTAAGAGGCTGGCTAACTAAATCAGAGTACGTTCATCCTTACAGAAGAATACTATGCAGCTAGAACAAAACCAAATGGAGGAAACTCTTCCAAATGGTAACTTGGAATGATGTTCAAGACTTATTGTAAAATAAGTTTACAGTAAGGTGTAAGGTACCTTATGGAAAAATTCTCTCAGAAATGTGTGTGTGTGGATTTCAAGTCATCCCAGTCCTAGAACATTGTGCTCTTTAGAGATGCCATACCTGTCTTTCCCTTTGTAATATCAAAGCAGTAATATCTTCTCTGGAGGCTTGTTGGGTGAATTGAATGGAAGAAAGTTAAGGAGGTACCAGAACCATTGCTGTTTCCCCTCCGTAGCCCTGCCACCCACTAAAGAAAGTTGGATGAGATTACTTAATGATTTCCCATTAAGTTGTATTTCCAAATATCATGATTACCATTTGAATGTAGTTGGTATGGAGCTTCGTGAGTGTGTGCTTCGTTTATTATGCATCACGTTCAGCTCCTTGTTATTTGCCTCCTAGTTATCATAGTAAAACTCTACTCCTCTACTCCGAGGAGCCCCTACCATCCGTATCGTCACTTTCCGGCCCAGCACTCTTCATGCTCGTTCGTTTAAAGCATTCTACATTGGGCAAATGAATCTTGGAAGGCAAAAGCTACTGAATTTAGCGAGTTTGTGGAGGCGTTCCCACCGGTCAGCCAGGTGGAGTTCCACACACCCGATGACTGCACAACTCCTATAAGGCAGCAATATGCTGCAAACCCAGACGGCCACTCTTCTCACCCCTCGTCCCTTTGCTGTTCTGGATAATGAGGTCAATAGTCACCTAGGCAACTTGCAAAACTAACTGAAATGGAGAAAGGCCTTCCGGCTGGTGACTAGCCGAGGTCCACCTGGCCCGAATAAGCTGCTGAACAAGAAGGGCTGCCAGAAATTTCCCCCTAGGGAATTTGGTGGAGACGAAGACCTGCTCACTGGACAACGGTTCCTCCCAGGATACCCCCAAGCTGAAGAAGCGGGCTCTGAGCCAGCCCCTTTCACCCACCTTTTCCCCACCCTGGCCTGCTGAAGGTGCGCGTCAGGATGCGGACTACTGAGCCCTAAAGAAATAAGTCCTTCCACTTTGACCCCACGGAGGATTGCCTGCGCGGATCTTCAACGAGTCTACCAGTGTCTAGACACGGGAGCAGTTCTGTCTGGCACAGCAGCTCCCTCAAGGAAGACAAGAGTGAGGAGAAAGGAAACTCAAGTCTGACCATTCTGTCCTGGGAGACAAGAGGAGGATCTCATCTCTCATCTTTCCAAGCAAGGCAACGAGACTTTCTCTCATCTTTCCAAGCAAGGCAAGGAGACTTTTTCTCATGAGGAAACAAAAAGAAGTTGGAAGGAACGAAACCAGCCTGGAAGGTGAATTCCTAAGGATTGCCCATTGAAACTGACAAAATGGCCCTTGTTTGACGAGAGGAATGAGCAGAGCATTGATGTGGTCAAAAAGGACTCGAGTGAGACTTTCCCAGCATGTTTCTACCAAAGCTTTGTCTAAGTTTCGCAAAACACTCTCCTAATAAGCAGATGTTTGGCTCTTCAGAAAGTCAACATGCAAAATGCCTTGAGCGTCCCATAACACTGATGCCATGATGTTGCCTTTGGTCTGCCCTCCTTTTCCTTTGACTGGACCACTGCCATCTCTTGGTAGCCATCGCTTTGATGACGCTTTGTCTTCAGGATCATATTGGCAAAGCCATGTTCCAAATTCCGGTTACAATTTGTCAAACAGGTGCCCCAGGATCGTGATCCCTCCTGTTGAAAATTTCCACTGATAGCTCTCGTCGTCACTGCAGCTGATCTGGGCACAATGGTTTTCACAGCCACTGCAGGATTCATCTTCCACATCTTCTCATCTCTTCTTGAAACAAGCCATACCTCCGTAAAGAGTTGATTTCTTTGGGCTAGTGTCCTTAGAAGCTTTTCTTCAAACATCAATGATTTCTTCATTCTTCCACCCAAGCTTCACCGTCAATTGGATGTTTGCTCTTGCTGCAATTTTAGCGGAATTCAAGTTGCACTGATAGGAGGCCTTTTCAGTGGATGTCCCATCCTTCTTAGTGCCTCCAATGAGATCCAATTCAGAAAGGTTGTAAGAAGTTAGTACATGTTTATTTTAGTGAAAACGAATTGAAATCCATGCATAGATTTCTCACCATGTACATTTTCTATGAACTTTCGGAAGACCCCCTGTACTGAATATTGCCCAAATCCTGGGAGAGAAGTGGATGCGGTCCACTTCCTGTCTTCAGTTTGCCCACAGTGGAGGAGTGCACAGAGCAGGGAAAGGCAGCCCCAGAGAGAGGCATGCCCTCCAGCATGTAGCAGACTGCTGGCCCAGTCCTGGCTCCATGGGTTGCTGTGTGGGCCCAGCAAGCTGACCAACCTCCCTGAACCTTAATTTAATCCTAGGTAGCCCAATTCCACTCGCTATTATAGGACTGCTGTGCAGGGACAGTCAATTAACTTAAGAAAAGGAACCTAGCTCCAAGGTTGGCAACCGGGAATTCCAGTTGATTCCATGGGCGGACCCCCTGAGGAATTCCCAAGCTGAAGTCTCGTGGAAGATGAGGTTCAGTGTGACTAGACTGAAGCACCAATCCAATGAAGGGGAAGTCCCACCCACTCTGCCCTGTGCCTGTATAAAGGTGAGGCGGGGCGGCCGCGCCACTCATTGAAGCCGCCAGTTGGGAGAGGAGCAGAGCCAGGCCGGTGCTCCCGAAGGCAGCAAGATGTTGCGAGCCACAGCTCCCTGCTGGTTCCCACCTGCATACCCAGAAGCTAAGAAGGTGGCCGAGGAGGCGGCCCACGAGGCAAGCCGCCATTTGGGAGAGGAGCAGAGCCAGGTCGGTGTTCCCGAAGGCAGCAAGATGTTGCGAGCCACAGCTCCCTGCTGGTTCCCACCTGCATGCCCAGAAGCCAAGAAGGTGGCCGAGGAGGCGGCCCTCGAGGCAAGCCGCCAGTTGGGAGAGGAGCAGAGCCAGGCCGGTGCTCCCGAAGGCAGCAAGATGTTGCGAGCCACAGCTCCCTGCTGGTTCCCACCTGCATACCCAGAAGCTAAGAAGGTGGCCGAGGAGGCGCCCCACGAGGCAAGCCGCCATTTGGGAGTGGAGCAGAGCCAGGTCGGTGTTCCCGAAGGCAGCAAGATGTTGCGAGCCACAGCTCCCTGCTGGTTCCCTCCTGCATACCCAGAAGCCAAGAAGGTGGCCGAGGAGGCGGCCCTCGAGGCTCCAGAATTCCCACTGCCCTCTCATCAGCCTGCCCAGAGCTTCGGGCTCTGCGTGCCCCAGATGCACAACCAGGCCTCAGCACTCGTGGACATCCGGGCGGAGCCCCAGAATAGGGGTCCGGCGGTGCCCCCAGCGTGGCCCAAGATGGCGACGGAGGCGTGGTACTTCCCCGCGCAGAGGGGGTCGGCCTGCTGCTTGCCAGCCGCCCCAAGGCTGACAGTGAGGCCCTGTGGAGTCCGCATCTCAGCCCCCAGGGAGAGGAAGAGGATCGCCCACTTTCCCAGCCCCTGCTTGGTCGCAGGTCGCACCGATGCCAAGAGAACCCGGGTGGCCGGCAGCAGCCAACGCTCCAATGGCTCCAGGGTCGGCACACAGCCACGGAAGACTGGTCGCAACAGACGGGGGAGGGCATGCAAGACCTCCACCACACTCAGCTCTAAGCGAATCGTCCGTCGTCCATCCTTACCGACTTGGAAGAAACCCATTATCCTCCGAAGGTCTCGCTGCCAAGTCCCCACTGTCATCCGCCGAGGCTATCTCCAACTGTTCACCAAAGAGTGTCTCAAGTTTTGCGCCTCCCAGCAGGAGGCCGAGGAGAAGGCGCTGAACGAGGAGAAGGTGGCCTACGACTGCAGCCCCAACAAGAACATGTACCTGAATGTGGTCCTGAACACCCTCAAGAGACTGAAGGGCCTGACCCCCAGCTCCATGCCGGGCCTCAGCAGGGCCGCCCTGTACAGCCGCCTCCAGGAGTTCCTGCTCACCCAGGACCAGCTCAAGGAGAACGGCTACCCCTTCCCGCACCCCGAGCGGCCCGGAGGCGCCGTCCTCTTCACTGGCCAGGGGAAGGGGCCCGGCGACTCCTCCTGCAGGGTCTGCTGCCGTTGTGGCACCGACTACCTGGTGTCCTCCTCGGGCCGCTGTCTACGCGACCAGTTGTGTTATTATCACTGGGGGCGGGTCCGCTCCAGCCAAGTGGCTGGAGGCCGGGTTAGCCAGTACACCTGCTGTGCAGCTGCTCCTGGCTCAGTGGGCTGCCAGGTGGCGAAGCAGCACGTGCGGGACGGCCGCAAGGAGAGCCTCCATGGCTTCGTGAAGACCTTCAAGAAAGAGTTTTCCACAGACGCTTATCCAGGAATCTACGCCTTGGACTGTGAGATGTGCTACACCACGCATGGCCTGGAGCTGACCCGCGTCACCGTGGTGGACGCCGACATGCAAGTGGTGTACGACACCTTCGTCAAGCCCGACAACGAGATCGTGGACTACAACACCAGGTTTTCCGGAGTGACCGAGGCCGACGTCGCCAAGACGAGCGTCACGTTGCCCGAAGTCCAAGCCATCCTGCTGAGCTTTTTCAGCGCCCAAACCATCCTCATCGGGCACAGCCTGGAGAGCGATCTGCTGGCCCTCAAGCTGATCCACAGCACCGTGGTGGACACGGCCGTGCTCTTCCCGCACTACCTGGGTTTCCCCTACAAGCGTTCCCTCAGGAATCTCGCGGCCGACTACCTGGGACAGATCATCCAGGACAGCCAGGACGGCCACAACTCCAGCGAGGACGCAAACGCCTGCCTGCAGCTGGCGATGTGGAAGGTTCGACAGCGCGCCCAGATCCAGCCACGCCACCGGTCCGCCTCTCCCGCCGCCCTGGCCTGTCCTGAGCCCCAGGCCTCTTCCCAAACTGCCATCGATCCCGAGAGCTAGCCCTGTCCACCTCGCCGCAAAGCGAAAGAAACTGGAGCAGCCGGCGGCAGGAGAGGGCCAAAAGCCAAGACTAACCCCGACCCCGGACTCCCAGTCCCCCGGAGTCCCTGCCGCGGGCCGTCGTCCCTGTCCCCATCCCTCTGCCCCTCCCAGACCTCTGTCCTTCCACCAGTGGGCTCCCCGAGGCCCCAGCCGCCACTCCCAGTCCCCGGAGACCCTGCCGCCGCCCCTGGCGCCTGTGCCCATCCCTCTGCCCCTCCCAGACCTCTGGCCTTCCACCACTAGCCTCCCCCAGCCCACCTGGACTTCCCCGGCCTCTGACAACAAGGCCAGCCCCCAGGCCCACCAGCCTCCTGATCGTCTTCGTTCTTGGGCCTCTTCCCCTTCTGTGGGGCTGTCTGAACCTCCCCTCCCCCACCCGATTTTTCCCCCGCCCCCGGGGCAGGCGCAGAATAAATGTCTGTATGAAGTTAAAAATTAAAAATAAAAAAAAAGCTAAAAACAACTCAAAGTCCTTTGCTTTTGAATGTGCGCTTACCTGGTTTTCTCTAGAGGCACCACTGTGAGGTGGCTCAAGCCCTTAGGCTCTGGAGTTAGACATCTGGGTTCCCATTCCAATTCCACCACTGACTAGCTTTGTCATATTGGACGCATAACCTTTTTGCGCTTCTACTTCTTGATCTTTCAAGTGTCATCAGAAGATAATTAGACACCCACACAATAGCAATGGGAGATTTTAACACCCCACCGTCAACATGAAACAGATCAACGAGACAGAAAGTTGAAAAGGATATCCAGGAACTGAACTTAGCTCTGCACCAAGCAGACCGAATAGACATCTACATTAACTCTCCACCCCAAATCAACAGAATATACATTCTTCTCAGCACCACATCACACTTATTCCAAAACTGACCACATAGTTGGAAGGAAAGCACTCCTCCGCAAATGCAAAAGAACAGAAATTACAACCAACTGTCTCTCAGACCCCAGGGCAGTCAAACTGGACCTCAGGATGAAGAAACTCACTCAAAACCGCTCAACTACACGGAAACGGAGCAATCTGCTCCTGAGTGACTACTGGGTACATAGCGAAATGAAGACAGAATAAAGATGTTCTTTGAAACCAATGAGAACAAAGACACAACATACCAGAATCTCTGGGATACATTGAAAGCAGTGTGTAGAGGGAAACGTAGCATTAAATGCCCACAAGACAAAGCAGGAAAGATCTAAAATGGACACCCTCACGTCCCAATTCAAAGAACCAGGGAAGCAAGAGCAAACACAATGCCTGAATCAGTCAGTCAACTTCCAACAGGGCTCCAAGAGAGAATGAACCACCATGCCTCTTTAAATCCACGTTTCTATTTGGAATCTTCAATGAGAGATGAGACACTAAGCAGCTAGTTTTGGTGGAATGGCTGATTTTGTCAATGTTTTCGGTGTGTGAGTGTGTGTGTGTGTGTGTATGTATGGATAACTAAATTAAACTGATAATCTGGATGCTTACATTTCCATTCATTTAATTTGTGTATGTGAGCCCACGCACACGTATATACACACACACTAACACTTCCAGAACACTGACTTAGTGAAGAACTGGATTTCCAGTGTGTCAGACAAATTTCAGAAAGCGCTGAAGAAGGGCATTTCTGATGGATTTCACCGTTCCTGGAATTTTATTTTCCTTTATAACTTAGAGTTCTTCTCTGGAGATTTAATAGATAAAAGTCTTTTGCAGTGTACGTTATTTCATTTTATTTTTATAATTTATTTAAATTGTCATTTTAAATTGACAAATAAAAATGATATATATTTATGGTGTACAACATGATGTTTCATATATGTATACATTGTGGAATGACACAAAAATCAAGCTAATTAACACATTCGTTTCCTCACATACTGATTTTATGGTGATGAGAACATGTTTCAAATCTACTCTGATAGCACATTTCAAGTATACAGTACATAGTTACCCACTGTGGTTGCCGTGCTCTTCAACATATCTCTAGAACTATTCATATCTGAAATTTTGTATCATTAGACTAACATCTCCCAATCCCTCCCCGGCCCCTGCCTCGGGTAAGCAGCGTTCTGCTCTCTACGACTCTGAGTTCCACTTTTTTACATTGCACATAGAAGTGAGATCGTGCAGTATTTGTATTTCTGTGTTTGCTTTTTAAAACTTTATGATGTATTGATGTATTTTTTCAGACAGTGTCGGAGTCTGTCACCAAGGCTGGAGTACAGTGACACAAACACGGCTCACCACGGCCTCCACCTCCCGGGGTCAAGAGATCCTCCCACTTCAGCCTCCTGAGTAGCTAGGACTACAGGCGTCCAACACCACACCTGGCTAATTTTTGTATTTTTTGTAGAGATGGTTGATCTCCAACTCCTGGGCTCAACTCTTCCTCCTCCCTTCTCCTCCCAAAGTCCTGGGATTACAGGCCTGAGCCACTGTGTCTGGCCTTTGCTTTATTTCACACAGTAGAACATCCTCTAGGCTCATTCATGTTGCTAATGATAAGATTTCTTTCTTTTTCAAGGCTGAATAGGATTCTATTGGATATATGTACCTATATAGATAGAGAGATAGATAGATAGATATACATTTATTATTATTGTTTTGGGGGGGATATGGTTTCGCTCGTGTTCCCCAGGCTGGAGTGCAGTGGCATGATTTCGGCTCACTACAACCTCTGCCTCCCAGGCTGAAGTGATTCTCCTGCCTCAGCTGAGATTAAAGGCATGTCCCATCATGTGCGGCCAATTTTGTGTTTCTAGGAGAGATGGGTTTTCACCATGTTGGCCAGGCTGGTCTCGAACTCCAACAATTCTACTTCAACTATTTATTGGATACAAATATTTATGTGTGAGAAACAAGATTTTCAAGAGTGAAAGATTTAAAAACGACTTAATTGTACATCAGTAAGAGGCTGGCTAACTAAATCAGAGTACGTTCATCCTTACAGAAGAATACTATGCAGCTAGAACAAAACCAAATGGAGGAAACTCTTCCAAATGGTAACTTGGAATGATGTTCAAGACTTATTGTAAAATAAGTTTACAGTAAGGTGTAAGGTACCTTATGGCAAAATTCTCTCAGAAATGTGTGTGTGTGGATTTCAAGTCATCCCAGTCCTAGAACATTGTGCTCTTTAGAGATGCCATACCTGTCTTTCCCTTTGTAATATCAAAGCAGTAATATCTTCTCTGGAGGCTTGTTGGGTGAATTGAATGGAAGAAAGTTAAGGAGGTACCAGAACCATTGCTGTTTCCCCTCCGTAGCCCTGCCACCCACTAAAGAAAGTTGGATGAGATTACTTAATGATTTCCCATTAAGTTGTATTTCCAAATATCATGATTACCATTTGAATGTAGTTGGTATGGAGCTTCGTGAGTGTGTGCTTCGTTTATTATGCATCACGTTCAGCTCCTTGTTATTTGCCTCCTAGTTATCATAGTAAAACTCTACTCCTCTACTCCGAGGAGCCCCTACCATCCGTATCGTCACTTTCCGGCCCAGCACTCTTCATGCTCGTTCGTTTAAAGCATTCTACATTGGGCAAATGAATCTTGGAAGGCAAAAGCTACTGAATTTAGCGAGTTTGTGGAGGCGTTCCCACCGATCAGCCAGGTGGAGTTCCACACACCCGATGACTGCACAACTCCTATAAGGCAGCAATATGCTGCAAACCCAGACGGCCACTCTTCTCACCCCTCGTCCCTTTGCTGTTCTGGATAATGAGGTCAATAGTCACCTAGGCAACTTGCAAAACTAACTGAAATGGAGAAAGGCCTTCCGGCTGGTGACTAGCCGAGGTCCACCTGGCCCCAATAAGCTGCTGAACAAGAAGGGCTGCCAGAAATTTCCCCCTAGGGAATTTGGTGGAGACGAAGACCTGCTCACTGGACAACGGTTCCTCCCAGGATACCCCCAAGCTGAAGAAGCGGGCTCTGAGCCACCCCCTTTCACCCTCCTTTTCCCCACCCTGGCCTGCTGAAGGTGCGCGTCAGGATGCGGACTACTGAGCCCTAAAGAAATAAGTCCTTCCACTTTGACCCCACGGAGGATTGCCTGTGCGGATCTTCAACGAGTCTACCAGTGTCTAGACACGGGAGCAGTTCTGTCTGGCACAGCAGCTCCCTCAAGGAAGACAAGAGTGAGGAGAAAGGAAACTCAAGTCTGACCATTCTGTCCTGGGAGACAAGAGGAGGATCTCATCTCTCATCTTTCCAAGCAAGGCAACGAGACTTTCTCTCATCTTTCCAAGCAAGGCAAGGAGACTTTTTCTCATGAGGAAACAAAAAGAAGTTGGAAGGAACGAAACCAGCCTGGAAGGTGAATTCCTAAGGATTGCCCATTGAAACTGACAAAATGGCCCTTGTTTGACGAGAGGAATGAGCAGAGGATTGATGTGGTCAAAAAGGACTCGAGTGAGACTTTCCCAGCATGTTTCTACCAAAGCTTTGTCTAAGTTTCGCAAAACACTCTCCTAATAAGCAGATGTTTGGCTCTTCAGAAAGTCAACATGCAAAATGCCTTGAGCGTCCCATAACACTGATGCCATGATGTTGCCTTTGGTCTGCCCTCCTTTTCCTTTGACTGGACCACTGCCATCTCTTGGTAGCCATCGCTTTGATGACGCTTTGTCTTCAGGATCATATTGGCAAAGCCATGTTCCAAATTCCGGTTACAATTTGTCAAACAGGTGCCCCAGGATCGTGATCCCTCCTGTTGAAAATTTCCACTGATAGCTCTCGTCGTCACTGCAGCTGATCTGGGCACAATGGTTTTCACAGCCACTGCAGGATTCATCTTCCACATCTTCTCATCTCTTCTTGAAACAAGCCATACCTCCGTAAAGAGTTGATTTCTTTGGGCTAGTGTCCTTAGAAGCTTTTCTTCAAACATCAATGATTTCTTCATTCTTCCACCCAAGCTTCACCGTCAATTGGATGTTTGCTCTTGCTGCAATTTTAGCGGAATTCAAGTTGCACTGATAGGAGGCCTTTTCAGTGGATGTCCCATCCTTCTTAGTGCCTCCAATGAGATCCAGTTCAGAAAGGTTGTAAGAAGTTAGTACATGTTTATTTTAGTGAAAACGAATTGAAATCCATGCATAGATTTCTCACCATGTACATTTTCTATGAACTTTCGGAAGACCCCCTGTACTGAATATTGCCCAAATCCTGGGAGAGAAGTGGATGCGGTCCACTTCCTGTCTTCAGTTTGCCCACAGTGGAGGAGTGCACAGAGCAGGGAAAGGCAGCCCCAGAGAGAGGCATGCCCTCCAGCATGCGGCAGACTGCTGGCCCAGTCCTGGCTCCATGGGTTGCTGTGTGGGCCCAGCAAGCTGACCAACCTCCCTGAACCTTAATTTAATCCTAGGTAGCCCAATTCCACTCGCTATTATAGGACTGCTGTGCAGGGACAGTCAATTAACTTAAGAAAAGGAACCTAGCTCCAAGGTTGGCAACCGGGAATTCCAGTTGATTCCATGGGCGGACCCCCTGAGGAATTCCCAAGCTGAAGTCTCGTGGAAGATGAGGTTCAGTGTGACTAGACTGAAGCACCAATCCAATGAAGGGGAAGTCCCACCCACTCTGCCCTGTGCCTGTATAAAGGTGAGGCGGGGCGGCCGCGCCACTCATTGAAGCCGCCAGTTGGGAGAGGAGCAGAGCCAGGCCGGTGCTCCCGAAGGCAGCAAGATGTTGCGAGCCACAGCTCCCTGCTGGTTCCCACCTGCATACCCAGAAGCTAAGAAGGTGGCCGAGGAGGCGGCCCACGAGGCAAGCCGCCATTTGGGAGAGGAGCAGAGCCAGGTCGGTGTTCCCGAAGGCAGCAAGATGTTGCGAGCCACAGCTCCCTGCTGGTTCCCACCTGCATGCCCAGAAGCCAAGAAGGTGGCCGAGGAGGCGGCCCTCGAGGCAAGCCGCCAGTTGGGAGAGGAGCAGAGCCAGGCCGGTGCTCCCGAAGGCAGCAAGATGTTGCGAGCCACAGCTCCCTGCTGGTTCCCACCTGCATACCCAGAAGCTAAGAAGGTGGCCGAGGAGGCGCCCCACGAGGCAAGCCGCCATTTGGGAGTGGAGCAGAGCCAGGTCGGTGTTCCCGAAGGCAGCAAGATGTTGCGAGCCACAGCTCCCTGCTGGTTCCCTCCTGCATACCCAGAAGCCAAGAAGGTGGCCGAGGAGGCGGCCCTCGAGGCTCCAGAATTCCCACTGCCCTCTCATCAGCCTGCCCAGAGCTTCGGGCTCTGCGTGCCCCAGATGCACAACCAGGCCTCAGCACTCGTGGACATCCGGGCGGAGCCCCAGAATAGGGGTCCGGCGGTGCCCCCAGCGTGGCCCAAGATGGCGACGGAGGCGTGGTACTTCCCCGCGCAGAGGGGGTCGGCCTGCTGCTTGCCAGCCGCCCCAAGGCTGACAGAGAGGCCCTGTGGAGTCCGCATCTCAGCCCCCAGGGAGAGGAAGAGGATCGCCCACTTTCCCAGCCCCTGCTTGGTCGCAGGTCGCACCGATGCCAAGAGAACCCGGGTGGCCGGCAGCAGCCAACGCTCCAATGGCTCCAGGGTCGGCACACAGCCACGGAAGACGGTCGCAACAGACGGGGGAGGGCATGCAAGACCTCCACCACGCTCAGCTCTAAGCGAATCGTCCGTCGTCCATCCTTACCGACTTGGAAGAAACCCATTATCCTCCGAAGGTCTCGCTGCCAAGTCCCCACCGTCATCCGCCGAGGCTATCTCCAACTGTTCACCAAAGAGTGTCTCAAGTTCTGCGCCTCCCAGCAGGAGGCCGAGGAGAAGGCGCTGAACGAGGAGAAGGTGGCCTACGACTGCAGCCCCAACAAGAACATGTACCTGAATGTGGTCCTGAACACCCTCAAGAGACTGAAGGGCCTGACCCCCAGCCCCATGCCGGGCCTCAGCAGGGCCGCCCTGTACAGCCGCCTCCAGGAGTTCCTGCTCACCCAGGACCAGCTCAAGGAGAACGGCTACCCCTTCCCGCACCCCGAGCGGCCCGGAGGCGCCGTCCTCTTCACTGGCCAGGGGAAGGGGCCCGGCGACTCCTCCTGCAGGGTCTGCTGCCGTTGTGGCACCGACTACCTGGTGTCCTCCTCGGGCCGCTGTCTACGCGACCAGTTGTGTTATTATCACTGGGGGCGGGTCCGCTCCAGCCAAGTGGCTGGAGGCCGGGTTAGCCAGTACACCTGCTGTGCAGCTGCTCCTGGCTCAGTGGGCTGCCAGGTGGCAAAGCAGCACGTGCGGGACGGCCGCAAGGAGAGCCTCCATGGCTTCGTGAAGACCTTCAAGAAAGAGTTTTCCACAGACGCTTATCCAGGAATCTACGCCTTGGACTGTGAGATGTGCTACACCACGCATGGCCTGGAGCTGACCCGCGTCAACGTGGTGGACGCCGACATGCAAGTGGTGTACGACACCTTCGTCAAGCCCGACAACGAGATCGTGGACTACAACACCAGGTTTTCCGGAGTGACCGAGGCCGACGTCGCCAAGACGAGCGTCACGTTGCCCGAAGTCCAAGCCATCCTGCTGAGCTTTTTCAGCGCCCAAACCATCCTCATCGGGCACAGCCTGGAGAGCGATCTGCTGGCCCTCAAGCTGATCCACAGCACCGTGGTGGACACGGCCGTGCTCTTCCCGCACTACCTGGGTTTCCCCTACAAGCGTTCCCTCAGGAATCTCGCGGCCGACTACCTGGGACAGATCATCCAGGACAGCCAGGACGGCCACAACTCCAGCGAGGACGCAAACGCCTGCCTGCAGCTGGCGATGTGGAAGGTTCGACAGCGCGCCCAGATCCAGCCACGCCACCGGTCCGCCTCTCCCGCCGCCCTGGCCTGTCCTGAGCCCCAGGCCTCTTCCCAAACTGACATCGATCCCGAGAGCTAGCCCTGACCACCTCGCCGCAAAGCGAAAGAAACTGGAGCAGCCGGCGGCAGGAGAGGGCCAAAAGCCAAGACTAACCCCGACCCCGGACTCCCAGTCCCCCGGAGTCCCTGCCGCGGGCCGTCGTCCCTGTCCCCATCCCTCTGCCCCTCCCAGACCTCTGTCCTTCCACCAGTGGGCTCCCCGAGGCCCCAGCCGCCACTCCCAGTCCCCGGAGACCCTGCCGCCGCCCCTGGCGCCTGTGCCCATCCCTCTGCCCCTCCCAGACCTCTGGCCTTCCACCACTAGCCTCCCCCAGCCCACCTGGACTTCCCCGGCCTCTGACAACAAGGCCAGCCCCCAGGCCCACCAGCCTCCTGATCGTCTTCGTTCTTGGGTCTCTTCCCCTTCTGTGGGGCTGTCTGAACCTCCCCTCCCCCACCCGATTTTTCCCCCGCCCCCGGGGCAGGCGCAGAATAAATGTCTGTATGAAGTTAAAAATTAAAAATAAAAAAAAAGCTAAAAACAACTCAAAGTCCTTTGCTTTTGAATGTGCGCTTACCTGGTTTTCTCTAGAGGCACCACTGTGAGGTGGCTCAAGCCCTTAGGCTCTGGAGTTAGACATCTGGGTTCCCATTCCAATTCCACCACTGACTAGCTTTGTCATATTGGATGCATAACTTTTTTGCGCTTCTACTTCTTGATCTTTCAAGTGTCATCAGAAGATAATTAGACACCCACACAATAGCAATGGGAGATTTTAACACCCCACCGTCAACATGAAACAGATCAACGAGACAGAAAGTTGAAAAGGATATCCAGGAACTGAACTTAGCTCTGCACCAAGCAGACCGAATAGACATCTACATTAACTCTCCACCCCAAATCAACAGAATATACATTCTTCTCAGCACCACATCACACTTATTCCAAAACTGACCACATAGTTGGAAGGAAAGCACTCCTCCGCAAATGCAAAAGAACAGAAATTACAACCAACTGTCTCTCAGACCCCAGGGCAGTCAAACTGGACCTCAGGATGAAGAAACTCACTCAAAACCGCTCAACTACACGGAAACGGAGCAATCTGCTCCTGAGTGACTACTGGGTACATAGCGAAATGAAGACAGAATAAAGATGTTCTTTGAAACCAATGAGAACAAAGACACAACATACCAGAATCTCTGGGATACATTGAAAGCAGTGTGTAGAGGGAAACGTAGCATTAAATGCCCACAAGACAAAGCAGGAAAGATCTAAAATGGACACCCTCACGTCCCAATTCAAAGAACCAGGGAAGCAAGAGCAAACACAATGCCTGAATCAGTCAGTCAACTTCCAACAGGGCTCCAAGAGAGAATGAACCACCATGCCTCTTTAAATCCACGTTTCTATTTGGAATCTTCAATGAGAGATGAGACACTAAGCAGCTAGTTTTGGTGGAATGGCTGATTTTGTCAATGTTTTCGGTGTGTGAGTGTGTGTGTGTGTGTGTATGTATGGATAACTAAATTAAACTGATAATCTGGATGCTTACATTTCCATTCATTTAATTTGTGTATGTGAGCCCACGCACACGTATATACACACACACTAACACTTCCAGAACACTGACTTAGTGAAGAACTGGATTTCCAGTGTGTCAGACAAATTTCAGAAAGCGCTGAAGAAGGGCATTTCTGATGGATTTCACCGTTCCTGGAATTTTATTTTCCTTTATAACTTAGAGTTCTTCTCTGGAGATTTAATAGATAAAAGTCTTTTGCAGTGTACGTTATTTCATTTTATTTTTATAATTTATTTAAATTGTCATTTTAAATTGACAAATAAAAATGATATATATTTATGGTGTACAACATGATGTTTCATATATGTATACATTGTGGAATGACACAAAAATCAAGCTAATTAACACATTCGTTTCCTCACATACTGATTTTATGGTGATGAGAACATGTTTCAAATCTACTCTGATAGCACATTTCAAGTATACAGTACATAGTTACCCACTGTGGTTGCCGTGCTCTTCAACATATCTCTAGAACTATTCGTATCTGAAATTTTGTATCATTAGACTAACATCTCCCAATCCCTCCCCGGCCCCTGCCTCGGGTAAGCAGCGTTCTGCTCTCTACGACTCTGAGTTCCACTTTTTTACATTGCACATAGAAGTGAGATCGTGCAGTATTTGTATTTCTGTGTTTGCTTTTTAAAACTTTATGATGTATTGATGTATTTTTTCAGACAGTGTCGGAGTCTGTCACCAAGGCTGGAGTACAGTGACACAAACACGGCTCACCACGGCCTCCACCTCCCGGGGTCAAGAGATCCTCCCACTTCAGCCTCCTGAGTAGCTAGGACTACAGGCGTCCAACACCACACCTGGCTAATTTTTGTATTTTTTGTAGAGATGGTTGATCTCCAACTCCTGGGCTCAACTCTTCCTCCTCCCTTCTCCTCCCAAAGTCCTGGGATTACAGGCCTGAGCCACTGTGTCTGGCCTTTGCTTTATTTCACACAGTAGAACATCCTCTAGGCTCATTCATGTTGCTAATGATAAGATTTCTTTCTTTTTCAAGGCTGAATAGGATTCTATTGGATATATGTACCTATATAGATAGAGAGATAGATAGATAGATATACATTTATTATTATTGTTTTGGGGGGGATATGGTTTCGCTCGTGTTCCCCAGGCTGGAGTGCAGTGGCATGATTTCGGCTCACTACAACCTCTGCCTCCCAGGCTGAAGTGATTCTCCTGCCTCAGCTGAGATTAAAGGCATGTCCCATCATGTGCGGCCAATTTTGTGTTTCTAGGAGAGATGGGTTTTCACCATGTTGGCCAGGCTGGTCTCGAACTCCAACAATTCTACTTCAACTATTTATTGGATACAAATATTTATGTGTGAGAAACAAGATTTTCAAGAGTGAAAGATTTAAAAACGACTTAATTGTACATCAGTAAGAGGCTGGCTAACTAAATCAGAGTACGTTCATCCTTACAGAAGAATACTATGCAGCTAGAACAAAACCAAATGGAGGAAACTCTTCCAAATGGTAACTTGGAATGATGTTCAAGACTTATTGTAAAATAAGTTTACAGTAAGGTGTAAGGTACCTTATGGCAAAATTCTCTCAGAAATGTGTGTGTGTGGATTTCAAGTCATCCCAGTCCTAGAACATTGTGCTCTTTAGAGATGCCATACCTGTCTTTCCCTTTGTAATATCAAAGCAGTAATATCTTCTCTGGAGGCTTGTTGGGTGAATTGAATGGAAGAAAGTTAAGGAGGTACCAGAACCATTGCTGTTTCCCCTCCGTAGCCCTGCCACCCACTAAAGAAAGTTGGATGAGATTACTTAATGATTTCCCATTAAGTTGTATTTCCAAATATCATGATTACCATTTGAATGTAGTTGGTATGGAGCTTCGTGAGTGTGTGCTTCGTTTATTATGCATCACGTTCAGCTCCTTGTTATTTGCCTCCTAGTTATCATAGTAAAACTCTACTCCTCTACTCCGAGGAGCCCCTACCATCCGTATCGTCACTTTCCGGCCCAGCACTCTTCATGCTCGTTCGTTTAAAGCATTCTACATTGGGCAAATGAATCTTGGAAGGCAAAAGCTACTGAATTTAGCGAGTTTGTGGAGGCGTTCCCACCGATCAGCCAGGTGGAGTTCCACACACCCGATGACTGCACAACTCCTATAAGGCAGCAATATGCTGCAAACCCAGACGGCCACTCTTCTCACCCCTCGTCCCTTTGCTGTTCTGGATAATGAGGTCAATAGTCACCTAGGCAACTTGCAAAACTAACTGAAATGGAGAAAGGCCTTCCGGCTGGTGACTAGCCGAGGTCCACCTGGCCCCAATAAGCTGCTGAACAAGAAGGGCTGCCAGAAATTTCCCCCTAGGGAATTTGGTGGAGACGAAGACCTGCTCACTGGACAACGGTTCCTCCCAGGATACCCCCAAGCTGAAGAAGCGGGCTCTGAGCCACCCCCTTTCACCCTCCTTTTCCCCACCCTGGCCTGCTGAAGGTGCGCGTCAGGATGCGGACTACTGAGCCCTAAAGAAATAAGTCCTTCCACTTTGACCCCACGGAGGATTGCCTGTGCGGATCTTCAACGAGTCTACCAGTGTCTAGACACGGGAGCAGTTCTGTCTGGCACAGCAGCTCCCTCAAGGAAGACAAGAGTGAGGAGAAAGGAAACTCAAGTCTGACCATTCTGTCCTGGGAGACAAGAGGAGGATCTCATCTCTCATCTTTCCAAGCAAGGCAACGAGACTTTCTCTCATCTTTCCAAGCAAGGCAAGGAGACTTTTTCTCATGAGGAAACAAAAAGAAGTTGGAAGGAACGAAACCAGCCTGGAAGGTGAATTCCTAAGGATTGCCCATTGAAACTGACAAAATGGCCCTTGTTTGACGAGAGGAATGAGCAGAGCATTGATGTGGTCAAAAAGGACTCGAGTGAGACTTTCCCAGCATGTTTCTACCAAAGCTTTGTCTAAGTTTCGCAAAACACTCTCCTAATAAGCAGATGTTTGGCTCTTCAGAAAGTCAACATGCAAAATGCCTTGAGCGTCCCATAACACTGATGCCATGATGTTGCCTTTGGTCTGCCCTCCTTTTCCTTTGACTGGACCACTGCCATCTCTTGGTAGCCATCGCTTTGATGACGCTTTGTCTTCAGGATCATATTGGCAAAGCCATGTTCCAAATTCCGGTTACAATTTGTCAAACAGGTGCCCCAGGATCGTGATCCCTCCTGTTGAAAATTTCCACTGATAGCTCTCGTCGTCACTGCAGCTGATCTGGGCACAATGGTTTTCACAGCCACTGCAGGATTCATCTTCCACATCTTCTCATCTCTTCTTGAAACAAGCCATACCTCCGTAAAGAGTTGATTTCTTTGGGCTAGTGTCCTTAGAAGCTTTTCTTCAAACATCAATGATTTCTTCATTCTTCCACCCAAGCTTCACCGTCAATTGGATGTTTGCTCTTGCTGCAATTTTAGCGGAATTCAAGTTGCACTGATAGGAGGCCTTTTCAGTGGATGTCCCATCCTTCTTAGTGCCTCCAATGAGATCCAGTTCAGAAAGGTTGTAAGAAGTTAGTACATGTTTATTTTAGTGAAAACGAATTGAAATCCATGCATAGATTTCTCACCATGTACATTTTCTATGAACTTTCGGAAGACCCCCTGTACTGAATATTGCCCAAATCCTGGGAGAGAAGTGGATGCGGTCCACTTCCTGTCTTCAGTTTGCCCACAGTGGAGGAGTGCACAGAGCAGGGAAAGGCAGCCCCAGAGAGAGGCATGCCCTCCAGCATGTAGCAGACTGCTGGCCCAGTCCTGGCTCCATGGGTTGCTGTGTGGGCCCAGCAAGCTGACCAACCTCCCTGAACCTTAATTTAATCCTAGGTAGCCCAATTCCACTCGCTATTATAGGACTGCTGTGCAGGGACAGTCAATTAACTTAAGAAAAGGAACCTAGCTCCAAGGTTGGCAACCGGGAATTCCAGTTGATTCCATGGGCGGACCCCCTGAGGAATTCCCAAGCTGAAGTCTCGTGGAAGATGAGGTTCAGTGTGACTAGACTGAAGCACCAATCCAATGAAGGGGAAGTCCCACCCACTCTGCCCTGTGCCTGTATAAAGGTGAGGCGGGGCGGCCGCGCCACTCATTGAAGCCGCCAGTTGGGAGAGGAGCAGAGCCAGGCCGGTGCTCCCGAAGGCAGCAAGATGTTGCGAGCCACAGCTCCCTGCTGGTTCCCACCTGCATACCCAGAAGCTAAGAAGGTGGCCGAGGAGGCGCCCCACGAGGCAAGCCGCCATTTGGGAGTGGAGCAGAGCCAGGTCGGTGTTCCCGAAGGCAGCAAGATGTTGCGAGCCACAGCTCCCTGCTGGTTCCCTCCTGCATACCCAGAAGCCAAGAAGGTGGCCGAGGAGGCGGCCCTCGAGGCTCCAGAATTCCCACTGCCCTCTCATCAGCCTGCCCAGAGCTTCGGGCTCTGCGTGCCCCAGATGCACAACCAGGCCTCAGCACTCGTGGACATCCGGGCGGAGCCCCAGAATAGGGGTCCAGCGGTGCCCCCAGCGTGGCCCAAGATGGCGACGGAGGCGTGGTACTTCCCCGCGCAGAGGGGGTCGGCCTGCTGCTTGCCAGCCGCCCCAAGGCTGACAGAGAGGCCCTGTGGAGTCCGCATCTCAGCCCCCAGGGAGAGGAAGAGGATCGCCCACTTTCCCAGCCCCTGCTTGGTCGCAGGTCGCACCGATGCCAAGAGAACCCGGGTGGCCGGCAGCAGCCAACGCTCCAATGGCTCCAGGGTCGGCACACAGCCACGGAAGACTGGTCGCAACAGACGGGGGAGGGCATGCAAGACCTCCACCACACTCAGCTCTAAGCGAATCGTCCGTCGTCCATCCTTACCGACTTGGAAGAAACCCATTATCCTCCGAAGGTCTCGCTGCCAAGTCCCCACCGTCATCCGCCGAGGCTATCTCCAACTGTTCACCAAAGAGTGTCTCAAGTTCTGCGCCTCCCAGCAGGAGGCCGAGGAGAAGGCGCTGAACGAGGAGAAGGTGGCCTACGACTGCAGCCCCAACAAGAACATGTACCTGAATGTGGTCCTGAACACCCTCAAGAGACTGAAGGGCCTGACCCCCAGCTCCATGCCGGGCCTCAGCAGGGCCGCCCTGTACAGCCGCCTCCAGGAGTTCCTGCTCACCCAGGACCAGCTCAAGGAGAACGGCTACCCCTTCCCGCACCCCGAGCGGCCCGGAGGCGCCGTCCTCTTCACTGGCCAGGGGAAGGGGCCCGGCGACTCCTCCTGCAGGGTCTGCTGCCGTTGTGGCACCGACTACCTGGTGTCCTCCTCGGGCCGCTGTCTACGCGACCAGTTGTGTTATTATCACTGGGGGCGGGTCCGCTCCAGCCAAGTGGCTGGAGGCCGGGTTAGCCAGTACACCTGCTGTGCAGCTGCTCCTGGCTCAGTGGGCTGCCAGGTGGCGAAGCAGCACGTGCGGGACGGCCGCAAGGAGAGCCTCCATGGCTTCGTGAAGACCTTCAAGAAAGAGTTTTCCACAGACGCTTATCCAGGAATCTACGCCTTGGACTGTGAGATGTGCTACACCACGCATGGCCTGGAGCTGACCCGCGTCACCGTGGTGGACGCCGACATGCAAGTGGTGTACGACACCTTCGTCAAGCCCGACAACGAGATCGTGGACTACAACACCAGGTTTTCCGGAGTGACCGAGGCCGACGTCGCCAAGACGAGCGTCACGTTGCCCGAAGTCCAAGCCATCCTGCTGAGCTTTTTCAGCGCCCAAACCATCCTCATCGGGCACAGCCTGGAGAGCGATCTGCTGGCCCTCAAGCTGATCCACAGCACCGTGGTGGACACGGCCGTGCTCTTCCCGCACTACCTGGGTTTCCCCTACAAGCGTTCCCTCAGGAATCTCGCGGCCGACTACCTGGGACAGATCATCCAGGACAGCCAGGACGGCCACAACTCCAGCGAGGACGCAAACGCCTGCCTGCAGCTGGCGATGTGGAAGGTTCGACAGCACGCCCAGATCCAGCCATGCCACCGGTCCGCCTCTCCCGCCGCCCTGGCCTGTCCTGAGCCCCAGGCCTCTTCCCAAACTGCCATCGATCCCGAGAGCTAGCCCTGTCCACCTCGCCGCAAAGCGAAAGAAACTGGAGCAGCCGGCGGCAGGAGAGGGCCAAAAGCCAAGACTAACCCCGACCCCGGACTCCCAGTCTCCCGGAGTCCCTGCCGCGGGCCGTCGTCCCTGTCCCCATCCCTCTGCCCCTCCCAGACCTCTGTCCTTCCACCAGTGGGCTCCCCGGGGCCCCAGCCGCCACTCCCAGTCCCCGGAGACCCTGCCGCCGCCCCTGGCGCCTGTGCCCATCCCTCTGCCCCTCCCAGACCTCTGGCCTTCCACCACTAGCCTCCCCCAGCCCACCTGGACTTCCCCGGCCTCTGACAACAAGGCCAGCCCCCAGGCCCACCAGCCTCCTGATCGTCTTCGTTCTTGGGCCTCTTCCCCTTCTGTGGGGCTGTCTGAACCTCCCCTCCCCCACCCGATTTTTCCCCCGCCTCCGGGGCAGGCGCAGAATAAATGTCTGTATGAAGTTAAAAATTAAAAATAAAAAAAAAGCTAAAAACAACTCAAAGTCCTTTGCTTTTGAATGTGCGCTTACCTGGTTTTCTCTGGAGGCACCACTGTGAGGTGGCTCAAGCCCTTAGGCTCTGGAGTTAGACATCTGGGTTCCCATTCCAATTCCACCACTGACTAGCTTTGTCATATTGGACGCATAACTTTTTTGCGCTTCTACTTCTTGATCTTTCAAGTGTCATCAGAAGATAATTAGACACCCACACAATAGCAATGGGAGATTTTAACACCCCACCGTCAACATGAAACAGATCAACGAGACAGAAAGTTGAAAAGGATATCCAGGAACTGAACTTAGCTCTGCACCAAGCAGACCGAATAGACATCTACATTAACTCTCCACCCCAAATCAACAGAATATACATTCTTCTCAGCACCACATCACACTTATTCCAAAACTGACCACATAGTTGGAAGGAAAGCACTCCTCCGCAAATGCAAAAGAACAGAAATTACAACCAACTGTCTCTCAGACCCCAGGGCAGTCAAACTGGACCTCAGGATGAAGAAACTCACTCAAAACCGCTCAACTACACGGAAACGGAGCAATCTGCTCCTGAGTGACTACTGGGTACATAGCGAAATGAAGACAGAATAAAGATGTTCTTTGAAAC
The DNA here is from genome assembly GCF_028885625.2 of Pongo pygmaeus. NCBI lineage: Eukaryota > Metazoa > Chordata > Mammalia > Primates > Hominidae > Pongo > Pongo pygmaeus. The sequence goes on from NC_072380.2 coordinate 56,819,433, forward strand.
CAATGAGAACAAAGACACAACATACCAGAATCTCTGGGATACATTGAAAGCAGTGTGTAGAGGGAAACGTAGCATTAAATGCCCACAAGAGAAAGCAGGAAAGATCTAAAATGGACACCCTCACGTCCCAATTCAAAGAACCAGGGAAGCAAGAGCAAACACAATGCCTGAATCAGTCAGTCAACTTCCAACAGGGCTCCAAGAGAGAATGAACCACCATGCCTCTTTAAATCCACGTTTCTATTTGGAATCTTCAATGAGAGATGAGACACTAAGCAGCTAGTTTTGGTGGAATGGCTGATTTTGTCAATGTTTTCGGTGTGTGAGTGTGTGTGTGTGTGTGTGTATGTATGGATAACTAAATTAAACTGATAATCTGGATGCTTACATTTCCATTCATTTAATTTGTGTATGTGAGCCCACGCACACGCATATACACACACACTAACACTTCCAGAACACTGACTTAGTGAAGAACTGGATTTCCAGTGTGTCAGACAAATTTCAGAAAGCGCTGAAGAAGGGCATTTCTGATGGATTTCACCGTTCCTGGAATTTTATTTTCCTTTATAACTTAGAGTTCTTCTCTGGAGATTTAATAGATAAAAGTCTTTTGCAGTGTACGTTATTTCATTTTATTTTTATAATTTATTTAAATTGTCATTTTAAATTGACAAATAAAAATGATATATATTTATGGTGTACAACATGATGTTTCATATATGTATACATTGTGGAATGACACAAAAATCAAGCTAATTAACACATTCGTTTCCTCACATACTGATTTTATGGTGATGAGAACATGTTTCAAATCTACTCTGATAGCACATTTCAAGTATACAGTACATAGTTACCCACTGTGGTTGCCGTGCTGTTCAACATATCTCTAGAACTATTCGTATCTGAAATTTTGTATCATTAGACTAACATCTCCCAATCCCTCCCCGGCCCCTGCCTCGGGTAAGCAGCGTTCTGCTCTCTACGACTCTGAGTTCCACTTTTTTACATTGCACATAGAAGTGAGATCGTGCAGTATTTGTATTTCTGTGTTTGCTTTTTAAAACTTTATGATGTATTGATGTATTTTTTCAGACAGTGTCGGAGTCTGTCACCAAGGCTGGAGTACAGTGACACAAACACGGCTCACCACGGCCTCCACCTCCCGGGGTCAAGAGATCCTCCCACTTCAGCCTCCTGAGTAGCTAGGACTACAGGCGTCCAACACCACACCTGGCTAATTTTTGTATTTTTTGTAGAGATGGTTGATCTCCAACTCCTGGGCTCAACTCTTCCTCCTCCCTTCTCCTCCCAAAGTCCTGGGATTACAGGCCTGAGCCACTGTGTCTGGCCTTTGCTTTATTTCACACAGTAGAACATCCTCTAGGCTCATTCATGTTGCTAATGATAAGATTTCTTTCTTTTTCAAGGCTGAATAGGATTCTATTGGATATATGTACCTATATAGATAGAGAGATAGATAGATAGATATACATTTATTATTATTGTTTTGGGGGGGATATGGTTTCGCTCGTGTTCCCCAGGCTGGAGTGCAGTGGCATGATTTCGGCTCACTACAACCTCTGCCTCCCAGGCTGAAGTGATTCTCCTGCCTCAGCTGAGATTAAAGGCATGTCCCATCATGTGCGGCCAATTTTGTGTTTCTAGGAGAGATGGGTTTTCACCATGTTGGCCAGGCTGGTCTCGAACTCCAACAATTCTACTTCAACTATTTATTGGATACAAATATTTATGTGTGAGAAACAAGATTTTCAAGAGTGAAAGATTTAAAAACGACTTAATTGTACATCAGTAAGAGGCTGGCTAACTAAATCAGAGTACGTTCATCCTTACAGAAGAATACTATGCAGCTAGAACAAAACCAAATGGAGGAAACTCTTCCAAATGGTAACTTGGAATGATGTTCAAGACTTATTGTAAAATAAGTTTACAGTAAGGTGTAAGGTACCTTATGGCAAAATTCTCTCAGAAATGTGTGTGTGTGGATTTCAAGTCATCCCAGTCCTAGAACATTGTGCTCTTTAGAGATGCCATACCTGTCTTTCCCTTTGTAATATCAAAGCAGTAATATCTTCTCTGGAGGCTTGTTGGGTGAATTGAATGGAAGAAAGTTAAGGAGGTACCAGAACCATTGCTGTTTCCCCTCCGTAGCCCTGCCACCCACTAAAGAAAGTTGGATGAGATTACTTAATGATTTCCCATTAAGTTGTATTTCCAAATATCATGATTACCATTTGAATGTAGTTGGTATGGAGCTTCGTGAGTGTGTGCTTCGTTTATTATGCATCACGTTCAGCTCCTTGTTATTTGCCTCCTAGTTATCATAGTAAAACTCTACTCCTCTACTCCGAGGAGCCCCTACCATCCGTATCGTCACTTTCCGGCCCAGCACTCTTCATGCTCGTTCGTTTAAAGCATTCTACATTGGGCAAATGAATCTTGGAAGGCAAAAGCTACTGAATTTAGCGAGTTTGTGGAGGCGTTCCCACCGATCAGCCAGGTGGAGTTCCACACACCCGATGACTGCACAACTCCTATAAGGCAGCAATATGCTGCAAACCCAGACGGCCACTCTTCTCACCCCTCGTCCCTTTGCTGTTCTGGATAATGAGGTCAATAGTCACCTAGGCAACTTGCAAAACTAACTGAAATGGAGAAAGGCCTTCCGGCTGGTGACTAGCCGAGGTCCACCTGGCCCCAATAAGCTGCTGAACAAGAAGGGCTGCCAGAAATTTCCCCCTAGGGAATTTGGTGGAGACGAAGACCTGCTCACTGGACAACGGTTCCTCCCAGGATACCCCCAAGCTGAAGAAGCGGGCTCTGAGCCACCCCCTTTCACCCTCCTTTTCCCCACCCTGGCCTGCTGAAGGTGCGCGTCAGGATGCGGACTACTGAGCCCTAAAGAAATAAGTCCTTCCACTTTGACCCCACGGAGGATTGCCTGTGCGGATCTTCAACGAGTCTACCAGTGTCTAGACACGGGAGCAGTTCTGTCTGGCACAGCAGCTCCCTCAAGGAAGACAAGAGTGAGGAGAAAGGAAACTCAAGTCTGACCATTCTGTCCTGGGAGACAAGAGGAGGATCTCATCTCTCATCTTTCCAAGCAAGGCAACGAGACTTTCTCTCATCTTTCCAAGCAAGGCAAGGAGACTTTTTCTCATGAGGAAACAAAAAGAAGTTGGAAGGAACGAAACCAGCCTGGAAGGTGAATTCCTAAGGATTGCCCATTGAAACTGACAAAATGGCCCTTGTTTGACGAGAGGAATGAGCAGAGCATTGATGTGGTCAAAAAGGACTCGAGTGAGACTTTCCCAGCATGTTTCTACCAAAGCTTTGTCTAAGTTTCGCAAAACACTCTCCTAATAAGCAGATGTTTGGCTCTTCAGAAAGTCAACATGCAAAATGCCTTGAGCGTCCCATAACACTGATGCCATGATGTTGCCTTTGGTCTGCCCTCCTTTTCCTTTGACTGGACCACTGCCATCTCTTGGTAGCCATCGCTTTGATGACGCTTTGTCTTCAGGATCATATTGGCAAAGCCATGTTCCAAATTCCGGTTACAATTTGTCAAACAGGTGCCCCAGGATCGTGATCCCTCCTGTTGAAAATTTCCACTGATAGCTCTCGTCGTCACTGCAGCTGATCTGGGCACAATGGTTTTCACAGCCACTGCAGGATTCATCTTCCACATCTTCTCATCTCTTCTTGAAACAAGCCATACCTCCGTAAAGAGTTGATTTCTTTGGGCTAGTGTCCTTAGAAGCTTTTCTTCAAACATCAATGATTTCTTCATTCTTCCACCCAAGCTTCACCGTCAATTGGATGTTTGCTCTTGCTGCAATTTTAGCGGAATTCAAGTTGCACTGATAGGAGGCCTTTTCAGTGGATGTCCCATCCTTCTTAGTGCCTCCAATGAGATCCAGTTCAGAAAGGTTGTAAGAAGTTAGTACATGTTTATTTTAGTGAAAACGAATTGAAATCCATGCATAGATTTCTCACCATGTACATTTTCTATGAACTTTCGGAAGACCCCCTGTACTGAATATTGCCCAAATCCTGGGAGAGAAGTGGATGCGGTCCACTTCCTGTCTTCAGTTTGCCCACAGTGGAGGAGTGCACAGAGCAGGGAAAGGCAGCCCCAGAGAGAGGCATGCCCTCCAGCATGTAGCAGACTGCTGGCCCAGTCCTGGCTCCATGGGTTGCTGTGTGGGCCCAGCAAGCTGACCAACCTCCCTGAACCTTAATTTAATCCTAGGTAGCCCAATTCCACTCGCTATTATAGGACTGCTGTGCAGGGACAGTCAATTAACTTAAGAAAAGGAACCTAGCTCCAAGGTTGGCAACCGGGAATTCCAGTTGATTCCATGGGCGGACCCCCTGAGGAATTCCCAAGCTGAAGTCTCGTGGAAGATGAGGTTCAGTGTGACTAGACTGAAGCACCAATCCAATGAAGGGGAAGTCCCACCCACTCTGCCCTGTGCCTGTATAAAGGTGAGGCGGGGCGGCCGCGCCACTCATTGAAGCCGCCAGTTGGGAGAGGAGCAGAGCCAGGCCGGTGCTCCCGAAGGCAGCAAGATGTTGCGAGCCACAGCTCCCTGCTGGTTCCCACCTGCATACCCAGAAGCTAAGAAGGTGGCCGAGGAGGCGGCCCACGAGGCAAGCCGCCATTTGGGAGAGGAGCAGAGCCAGGTCGGTGTTCCGGAAGGCAGCAAGATGTTGCGAGCCACAGCTCCCTGCTGGTTCCCACCTGCATGCCCAGAAGCCAAGAAGGTGGCCGAGGAGGCGGCCCTCGAGGCAAGCCGCCAGTTGGGAGAGGAGCAGAGCCAGGCCGGTGCTCCCGAAGGCAGCAAGATGTTGCGAGCCACAGCTCCCTGCTGGTTCCCACCTGCATACCCAGAAGCTAAGAAGGTGGCCGAGGAGGCGCCCCACGAGGCAAGCCGCCATTTGGGAGTGGAGCAGAGCCAGGTCGGTGTTCCCGAAGGCAGCAAGATGTTGCGAGCCACAGCTCCCTGCTGGTTCCCTCCTGCATACCCAGAAGCCAAGAAGGTGGCCGAGGAGGCGGCCCTCGAGGCTCCAGAATTCCCACTGCCCTCTCATCAGCCTGCCCAGAGCTTCGGGCTCTGCGTGCCCCAGATGCACAACCAGGCCTCAGCACTCGTGGACATCCGGGCGGAGCCCCAGAATAGGGGTCCGGCGGTGCCCCCAGCGTGGCCCAAGATGGCGACGGAGGCGTGGTACTTCCCCGCGCAGAGGGGGTCGGCCTGCTGCTTGCCAGCCGCCCCAAGGCTGACAGAGAGGCCCTGTGGAGTCCGCATCTCAGCCCCCAGGGAGAGGAAGAGGATCGCCCACTTTCCCAGCCCCTGCTTGGTCGCAGGTCGCACCGATGCCAAGAGAACCCGGGTGGCCGGCAGCAGCCAACGCTCCAATGGCTCCAGGGTCGGCACACAGCCACGGAAGACTGGTCGCAACAGACGGGGGAGGGCATGCAAGACCTCCACCACACTCAGCTCTAAGCGAATCGTCCGTCGTCCATCCTTACCGACTTGGAAGAAACCCATTATCCTCCGAAGGTCTCGCTGCCAAGTCCCCACCGTCATCCGCCGAGGCTATCTCCAACTGTTCACCAAAGAGTGTCTCAAGTTCTGCGCCTCCCAGCAGGAGGCCGAGGAGAAGGCGCTGAACGAGGAGAAGGTGGCCTACGACTGCAGCCCCAACAAGAACATGTACCTGAATGTGGTCCTGAACACCCTCAAGAGACTGAAGGGCCTGACCCCCAGCTCCATGCCGGGCCTCAGCAGGGCCGCCCTGTACAGCCGCCTCCAGGAGTTCCTGCTCACCCAGGACCAGCTCAAGGAGAACGGCTACCCCTTCCCGCACCCCGAGCGGCCCGGAGGCGCCGTCCTCTTCACTGGCCAGGGGAAGGGGCCCGGCGACTCCTCCTGCAGGGTCTGCTGCCGTTGTGGCACCGACTACCTGGTGTCCTCCTCGGGCCGCTGTCTACGCGACCAGTTGTGTTATTATCACTGGGGGCGGGTCCGCTCCAGCCAAGTGGCTGGAGGCCGGGTTAGCCAGTACACCTGCTGTGCAGCTGCTCCTGGCTCAGTGGGCTGCCAGGTGGCGAAGCAGCACGTGCGGGACGGCCGCAAGGAGAGCCTCCATGGCTTCGTGAAGACCTTCAAGAAAGAGTTTTCCACAGACGCTTATCCAGGAATCTACGCCTTGGACTGTGAGATGTGCTACACCACGCATGGCCTGGAGCTGACCCGCGTCACCGTGGTGGACGCCGACATGCAAGTGGTGTACGACACCTTCGTCAAGCCCGACAACGAGATCGTGGACTACAACACCAGGTTTTCCGGAGTGACCGAGGCCGACGTCGCCAAGACGAGCGTCACGTTGCCCGAAGTCCAAGCCATCCTGCTGAGCTTTTTCAGCGCCCAAACCATCCTCATCGGGCACAGCCTGGAGAGCGATCTGCTGGCCCTCAAGCTGATCCACAGCACCGTGGTGGACACGGCCGTGCTCTTCCCGCACTACCTGGGTTTCCCCTACAAGCGTTCCCTCAGGAATCTCGCGGCCGACTACCTGGGACAGATCATCCAGGACAGCCAGGACGGCCACAACTCCAGCGAGGACGCAAACGCCTGCCTGCAGCTGGCGATGTGGAAGGTTCGACAGCGCGCCCAGATCCAGCCACGCCACCGGTCCGCCTCTCCCGCCGCCCTGGCCTGTCCTGAGCCCCAGGCCTCTTCCCAAACTGCCATCGATCCCGAGAGCTAGCCCTGTCCACCTCGCCGCAAAGCGAAAGAAACTGGAGCAGCCGGCGGCAGGAGAGGGCCAAAAGCCAAGACTAACCCCGACCCCGGACTCCCAGTCCCCCGGAGTCCCTGCCGCGGGCCGTCGTCCCTGTCCCCATCCCTCTGCCCCTCCCAGACCTCTGTCCTTCCACCAATGGGCTCCCCGAGGCCCCAGCCGCCACTCCCAGTCCCCGGAGACCCTGCCGCCGCCCCTGGCGCCTGTGCCCATCCCTCTGCCCCTCCCAGACCTCTGGCCTTCCACCACTAGCCTCCCCCAGCCCACCTGGACTTCCCCGGCCTCTGACAACAAGGCCAGCCCCCAGGCCCACCAGCCTCCTGATCGTCTTCGTTCTTGGGCCTCTTCCCCTTCTGTGGGGCTGTCTGAACCTCCCCTCCCCCACCCGATTTTTCCCCCGCCCCCGGGGCAGGCGCAGAATAAATGTCTGTATGAAGTTAAAAATTAAAAATAAAAAAAAAAGCTAAAAACAACTCAAAGTCCTTTGCTTTTGAATGTGCGCTTACCTGGTTTTCTCTAGAGGCACCACTGTGAGGTGGCTCAAGCCCTTAGGCTCTGGAGTTAGACATCTGGGTTCCCATTCCAATTCCACCACTGACTAGCTTTGTCATATTGGACGCATAACCTTTTTGCGCTTCTACTTCTTGATCTTTCAAGTGTCATCAGAAGATAATTAGACACCCACACAATAGCAATGGGAGATTTTAACACCCCACCGTCAACATGAAACAGATCAACGAGACAGAAAGTTGAAAAGGATATCCAGGAACTGAACTTAGCTCTGCACCAAGCAGACCGAATAGACATCTACATTAACTCTCCACCCCAAATCAACAGAATATACATTCTTCTCAGCACCACATCACACTTATTCCAAAACTGACCACATAGTTGGAAGGAAAGCACTCCTCCGCAAATGCAAAAGAACAGAAATTACAACCAACTGTCTCTCAGACCCCAGGGCAGTCAAACTGGACCTCAGGATGAAGAAACTCACTCAAAACCGCTCAACTACACGGAAACGGAGCAATCTGCTCCTGAGTGACTACTGGGTACATAGCGAAATGAAGACAGAATAAAGATGTTCTTTGAAACCAATGAGAACAAAGACACAACATACCAGAATCTCTGGGATACATTGAAAGCAGTGTGTAGAGGGAAACGTAGCATTAAATGCCCACAAGAGAAAGCAGGAAAGATCTAAAATGGACACCCTCACGTCCCAATTCAAAGAACCAGGGAAGCAAGAGCAAACACAATGCCTGAATCAGTCAGTCAACTTCCAACAGGGCTCCAAGAGAGAATGAACCACCATGCCTCTTTAAATCCACGTTTCTATTTGGAATCTTCAATGAGAGATGAGACACTAAGCACCTAGTTTTGGTGGAATGGCTGATTTTGTCAATGTTTTCGGTGTGTGAGTGTGTGTGTGTGTGTGTGTATGTATAGATAACTAAATTAAACTGATAATCTGGATGCTTACATTTCCATTCATTTAATTTGTGTATGTGAGCCCACGCACACGTATATACACACACACTAACACTTCCAGAACACTGACTTAGTGAAGAACTGGATTTCCAGTGTGTCAGACAAATTTCAGAAAGCGCTGAAGAAGGGCATTTCTGATGGATTTCACCGTTCCTGGAATTTTATTTTCCTTTATAACTTAGAGTTCTTCTCTGGAGATTTAATAGATAAAAGTCTTTTGCAGTGTACGTTATTTCATTGTATTTTTATAATTTATTTCAATTGTCATTTTAAATTGACAAATAAAAATGATAGATATTTATGGTGTACAACATGATGTTTCATATATGTATACATTGTGGAATGACACAAAAATCAAGCTAATTAACACATTCGTTTCCTCACATACTGATTTTATGGTGATGAGAACATGTTTCAAATCTACTCTGATAGCACATTTCAAGTATACAGTACATAGTTACCCACTGTCGTTGCCGTGCTGTTCAACATATCTCTAGAACTATTCGTATCTGAAATTTTGTATCATTAGACTAACATCTCCCAATCCCTCCCCGGCCCCTGCCTCGGGTAAGCAGCGTTCTGCTCTCTACGACTCTGAGTTCCACTTTTTTACATTGCACATAGAAGTGAGATCGTGCAGTATTTGTATTTCTGTGTTTGCTTTTTAAAACTTTATGATGTATTGATGTATTTTTTCAGACAGTGTCGGAGTCTGTCACCAAGGCTGGAGTACAGTGACACAAACACGGCTCACCACGGCCTCCACCTCCCGGGGTCAAGAGATCCTCCCACTTCAGCCTCCTGAGTAGCTAGGACTACAGGCGTCCAACACCACACCTGGCTAATTTTTGTATTTTTTGTAGAGATGGTTGATCTCCAACTCCTGGGCTCAACTCTTCCTCCTCCCTTCTCCTCCCAAAGTCCTGGGATTACAGGCCTGAGCCACTGTGTCTGGCCTTTGCTTTATTTCACACAGTAGAACATCCTCTAGGCTCATTCATGTTGCTAATGATAAGATTTCTTTCTTTTTCAAGGCTGAATAGGATTCTATTGGATATATGTACCTATATAGATAGATAGATAGATAGATAGATAGATATACATTTATTATTATTGTTTTGGGGGGGATATGGTTTCGCTCGTGTTCCCCAGGCTGGAGTGCAGTGGCATGATTTCGGCTCACTACAACCTCTGCCTCCCAGGCTGAAGTGATTCTCCTGCCTCAGCTGAGATTAAAGGCATGTCCCATCATGTGCGGCCAATTTTGTGTTTCTAGGAGAGATGGGTTTTCACCATGTTGGCCAGGCTGGTCTCGAACTCCAACAATTCTACTTCAACTATTTATTGGATACAAATATTTATGTGTGAGAAACAAGATTTTCAAGAGTGAAAGATTTAAAAACGACTTAATTGTACATCAGTAAGAGGCTGGCTAACTAAATCAGAGTACGTTCATCCTTACAGAAGAATACTATGCAGCTAGAACAAAACCAAATGGAGGAAACTCTTCCAAATGGTAACTTGGAATGATGTTCAAGACTTATTGTAAAATAAGTTTGCAGTAAGGTGTAAGGTACCTTATGGCAAAATACTCTCAGAAATGTGTGTGTGTGGATTTCAAGTCATCCCAGTCCTAGAACATTGTGCTCTTTAGAGATGCCATACCTGTCTTTCCCTTTGTAATATCAAAGCAGTAATATCTTCTCTGGAGGCTTGTTGGGTGAATTGAATGGAAGAAAGTTAAGGAGGTACCAGAACCATTGCTGTTTCCCCTCCGTAGCCCTGCCACCCACTAAAGAAAGTTGGATGAGATTACTTAATGATTTCCCATTAAGTTGTATTTCCAAATATCATGATTACCATTTGAATGTAGTTGGTATGGAGCTTCGTGAGTGTGTGCTTCGTTTATTATGCATCACGTTCAGCTCCTTGTTATTTGCCTCCTAGTTATCATAGTAAAACTCTACTCCTCTACTCCGAGGAGCCCCTACCATCCGTATCGTCACTTTCCGGCCCAGCACTCTTCATGCTCGTTCGTTTAAAGCATTCTACATTGGGCAAATGAATCTTGGAAGGCAAAAGCTACTGAATTTAGCGAGTTTGTGGAGGCGTTCCCACCGATCAGCCAGGTGGAGTTCCACACACCCGATGACTGCACAACTCCTATAAGGCAGCAATATGCTGCAAACCCAGACGGCCACTCTTCTCACCCCTCGTCCCTTTGCTGTTCTGGATAATGAGGTCAATAGTCACCTAGGCAACTTGCAAAACTAACTGAAATGGAGAAAGGCCTTCTGGCTGGTGACTAGCCGAGGTCCACCTGGCCCCAATAAGCTGCTGAACAAGAAGGGCTGCCAGAAATTTCCCCCTAGGGAATTTGGTGGAGACGAAGACCTGCTCACTGGACAACGGTTCCTCCCAGGATACCCCCAAGCTGAAGAAGCGGGCTCTGAGCCACCCCCTTTCACCCTCCTTTTCCCCACCCTGGCCTGCTGAAGGTGCGCGTCAGGATGCGGACTACTGAGCCCTAAAGAAATAAGTCCTTCCACTTTGACCCCACGGAGGATTGCCTGTGCGGATCTTCAACGAGTCTACCAGTGTCTAGACACGGGAGCAGTTCTGTCTGGCACAGCAGCTCCCTCAAGGAAGACAAGAGTGAGGAGAAAGGAAACTCAAGTCTGACCATTCTGTCCTGGGAGACAAGAGGAGGATCTCATCTCTCATCTTTCCAAGCAAGGCAACGAGACTTTCTCTCATCTTTCCAAGCAAGGCAAGGAGACTTTTTCTCATGAGGAAACAAAAAGAAGTTGGAAGGAACGAAACCAGCCTGGAAGGTGAATTCCTAAGGATTGCCCATTGAAACTGACAAAATGGCCCTTGTTTGACGAGAGGAATGAGCAGAGGATTGATGTGGTCAAAAAGGACTCGAGTGAGACTTTCCCAGCACGTTTCTACCAAAGCTTTGTCTAAGTTTCGCAAAACACTCTCCTAATAAGCAGATGTTTGGCTCTTCAGAAAGTCAACATGCAAAATGCCTTGAGCGTCCCATAACACTGATGCCATGATGTTGCCTTTGGTCTGCCCTCCTTTTCCTTTGACTGGACCACTGCCATCTCTTGGTAGCCATCGCTTTGATGACGCTTTGTCTTCAGGATCATATTGGCAAAGCCATGTTCCAAATTCCGGTTACAATTTGTCAAACAGGTGCCCCAGGATCGTGATCCCTCCTGTTGAAAATTTCCACTGATAGCTCTCGTCGTCACTGCAGCTGATCTGGGCACAATGGTTTTCACAGCCACTGCAGGATTCATCTTCCACATCTTCTCATCTCTTCTTGAAACAAGCCATACCTCCGTAAAGAGTTGATTTCTTTGGGCTAGTGTCCTTAGAAGCTTTTCTTCAAACATCAATGATTTCTTCATTCTTCCACCCAAGCTTCACCGTCAATTGGATGTTTGCTCTTGCTGCAATTTTAGCGGAATTCAAGTTGCACTGATAGGAGGCCTTTTCAGTGGATGTCCCATCCTTCTTAGTGCCTCCAATGAGATCCAGTTCAGAAAGGTTGTAAGAAGTTAGTACATGTTTATTTTAGTGAAAACGAATTGAAATCCATGCATAGATTTCTCACCATGTACATTTTCTATGAACTTTCGGAAGACCCCCTGTACTGAATATTGCCCAAATCCTGGGAGAGAAGTGGATGCGGTCCACTTCCTGTCTTCAGTTTGCCCACAGTGGAGGAGTGCACAGAGCAGGGAAAGGCAGCCCCAGAGAGAGGCATGCCCTCCAGCATGCAGCAGACTGCTGGCCCAGTCCTGGCTCCATGGGTTGCTGTGTGGGCCCAGCAAGCTGACCAACCTCCCTGAACCTTAATTTAATCCTAGGTAGCCCAATTCCACTCGCTATTATAGGACTGCTGTGCAGGGACAGTCAATTAACTTAAGAAAAGGAACTTAGCTCCAAGGTTGGCAACCGGGAATTCCAGTTGATTCCATGGGCGGACCCCCTGAGGAATTCCCAAGCTGAAGTCTCGTGGAAGATGAGGTTCAGTGTGACTAGACTGAAGCACCAATCCAATGAAGGGGAAGTCCCACCCACTCTGCCCTGTGCCTGTATAAAGGTGAGGCGGGGCGGCCGCGCCACTCATTGAAGCCGCCAGTTGGGAGAGGAGCAGAGCCAGGCCGGTGCTCCCGAAGGCAGCAAGATGTTGCGAGCCACAGCTCCCTGCTGGTTCCCACCTGCATACCCAGAAGCTAAGAAGGTGGCCGAGGAGGCGGCCCACGAGGCAAGCCGCCATTTGGGAGAGGAGCAGAGCCAGGTCGGTGTTCCCGAAGGCAGCAAGATGTTGCGAGCCACAGCTCCCTGCTGGTTCCCACCTGCATGCCCAGAAGCCAAGAAGGTGGCCGAGGAGGCGGCCCTCGAGGCAAGCCGCCAGTTGGGAGAGGAGCAGAGCCAGGCCGGTGCTCCCGAAGGCAGCAAGATGTTGCGAGCCACAGCTCCCTGCTGGTTCCCACCTGCATACCCAGAAGCTAAGAAGGTGGCCGAGGAGGCGCCCCACGAGGCAAGCCGCCATTTGGGAGTGGAGCAGAGCCAGGTCGGTGTTCCCGAAGGCAGCAAGATGTTGCGAGCCACAGCTCCCTGCTGGTTCCCTCCTGCATACCCAGAAGCCAAGAAGGTGGCCGAGGAGGCGGCCCTCGAGGCTCCAGAATTCCCACTGCCCTCTCATCAGCCTGCCCAGAGCTTCGGGCTCTGCGTGCCCCAGATGCACAACCAGGCCTCAGCACTCGTGGACATCCGGGCGGAGCCCCAGAATAGGGGTCCGGCGGTGCCCCCAGCGTGGCCCAAGATGGCGACGGAGGCGTGGTACTTCCCCGCGCAGAGGGGGTCGGCCTGCTGCTTGCCAGCCGCCCCAAGGCTGACAGAGAGGCCCTGTGGAGTCCGCATCTCAGCCCCCAGGGAGAGGAAGAGGATCGCCCACTTTCCCAGCCCCTGCTTGGTCGCAGGTCGCACCGATGCCAAGAGAACCCGGGTGGCCGGCAGCAGCCAACGCTCCAATGGCTCCAGGGTCGGCACACAGCCACGGAAGACTGGTCGCAACAGACGGGGGAGGGCATGCAAGACCTCCACCACACTCAGCTCTAAGCGAATCGTCCGTCGTCCATCCTTACCGACTTGGAAGAAACCCATTATCCTCCGAAGGTCTCGCTGCCAAGTCCCCACCGTCATCCGCCGAGGCTATCTCCAACTGTTCACCAAAGAGTGTCTCAAGTTCTGCGCCTCCCAGCAGGAGGCCGAGGAGAAGGCGCTGAACGAGGAGAAGGTGGCCTACGACTGCAGCCCCAACAAGAACATGTACCTGAATGTGGTCCTGAACACCCTCAAGAGACTGAAGGGCCTGACCCCCAGCTCCATGCCGGGCCTCAGCAGGGCCGCCCTGTACAGCCGCCTCCAGGAGTTCCTGCTCACCCAGGACCAGCTCAAGGAGAACGGCTACCCCTTCCCGCACCCCGAGCGGCCCGGAGGCGCCGTCCTCTTCACTGGCCAGGGGAAGGGGCCCGGCGACTCCTCCTGCAGGGTCTGCTGCCGTTGTGGCACCGACTACCTGGTGTCCTCCTCGGGCCGCTGTCTACGCGACCAGTTGTGTTATTATCACTGGGGGCGGGTCCGCTCCAGCCAAGTGGCTGGAGGCCGGGTTAGCCAGTACACCTGCTGTGCAGCTGCTCCTGGCTCAGTGGGCTGCCAGGTGGCGAAGCAGCACGTGCGGGACGGCCGCAAGGAGAGCCTCCATGGCTTCGTGAAGACCTTCAAGAAAGAGTTTTCCACAGACGCTTATCCAGGAATCTACGCCTTGGACTGTGAGATGTGCTACACCACGCATGGCCTGGAGCTGACCCGCGTCACCGTGGTGGACGCCGACATGCAAGTGGTGTACGACACCTTCGTCAAGCCCGACAACGAGATCGTGGACTACAACACCAGGTTTTCCGGAGTGACCGAGGCCGACGTCGCCAAGACGAGCGTCACGTTGCCCGAAGTCCAAGCCATCCTGCTGAGATTTTTCAGCGCCCAAACCATCCTCATCGGGCACAGCCTGGAGAGCGATCTGCTGGCCCTCAAGCTGATCCACAGCACCGTGGTGGACACGGCCGTTCTCTTCCCGCACTACCTGGGTTTCCCCTACAAGCGTTCCCTCAGGAATCTCGCGGCCGACTACCTGGGACAGATCATCCAGGACAGCCAGGACGGCCACAACTCCAGCGAGGACGCAAACGCCTGCCTGCAGCTGGCGATGTGGAAGGTTCGACAGCGCGCCCAGATCCAGCCATGCCACCGGTCCGCCTCTCCCGCCGCCCTGGCCTGTCCTGAGCCCCAGGCCTCTTCCCAAACTGCCATCGATCCCGAGAGCTAGCCCTGTCCACCTCGCCGCAAAGCGAAAGAAACTGGAGCAGCCGGCGGCAGGAGAGGGCCAAAAGCCAAGACTAACCCCGACCCCGGACTCCCAGTCTCCCGGAGTCCCTGCCGCGGGCCGTCGTCCCTGTCCCCATCCCTCTGCCCCTCCCAGACCTCTGTCCTTCCACCAGTGGGCTCCCCGGGGCCCCAGCCGCCACTCCCAGTCCCCGGAGACCCTGCCGCCGCCCCTGGCGCCTGTGCCCATCCCTCTGCCCCTCCCAGACCTCTGGCCTTCCACCACTAGCCTCCCCCAGCCCACCTGGACTTCCCCGGCCTCTGACAACAAGGCCAGCCCCCAGGCCCACCAGCCTCCTGATCGTCTTCGTTCTTGGGCCTCTTCCCCTTCTGTGGGGCTGTCTGAACCTCCCCTCCCCCACCCGATTTTTCCCCCGCCCCCGGGGCAGGCGCAGAATAAATGTCTGTATGAAGTTAAAAATTAAAAATAAAAAAAAAGCTAAAAACAACTCAAAGTCCTTTGCTTTTGAATGTGCGCTTACCTGGTTTTCTCTAGAGGCACCACTGTGAGGTGGCTCAAGCCCTTAGGCTCTGGAGTTAGACATCTGGGTTCCCATTCCAATTCCACCACTGACTAGCTTTGTCATATTGGACGCATAACTTTTTTGCGCTTCTACTTCTTGATCTTTCAAGTGTCATCAGAAGATAATTAGACACCCACACAATAGCAATGGGAGATTTTAACACCCCACCGTCAACATGAAACAGATCAACGAGACAGAAAGTTGAAAAGGATATCCAGGAACTGAACTTAGCTCTGCACCAAGCAGACCGAATAGACATCTACATTAACTCTCCACCCCAAATCAACAGAGTATACATTCTTCTCAGCACCACATCACACTTATTCCAAAACTGACCACATAGTTGGAAGGAAAGCACTCCTCCGCAAATGCAAAAGAACAGAAATTACAACCAACTGTCTCTCAGACCCCAGGGCAGTCAAACTGGACCTCAGGATGAAGAAACTCACTCAAAACCGCTCAACTACACGGAAACGGAGCAATCTGCTCCTGAGTGACTACTGGGTACATAGCGAAATGAAGACAGAATAAAGATGTTCTTTGAAACCAATGAGAACAAAGACACAACATACCAGAATCTCTGGGATACATTGAAAGCAGTGTGTAGAGGGAAACGTAGCATTAAATGCCCACAAGAGAAAGCAGGAAAGATCTAAAATGGACACCCTCACGTCCCAATTCAAAGAACCAGGGAAGCAAGAGCAAACACAATGCCTGAATCAGTCAGTCAACTTCCAACAGGGCTCCAAGAGAGAATGAACCACCATGCCTCTTTAAATCCACGTTTCTATTTGGAATCTTCAATGAGAGATGAGACACTAAGCACCTAGTTTTGGTGGAATGGCTGATTTTGTCAATGTTTTCGGTGTGTGAGTGTGTGTGTGTGTGTGTATGTATAGATAACTAAATTAAACTGTTAATCTGGATGCTTACATTTCCATTCATTTAATTTGTGTATGTGAGCCCACGCACACGCATATACACACACACTAACACTTCCAGAACACTGACTTAGTGAAGAACTGGATTTCCAGTGTGTCAGACAAATTTCAGAAAGCGCTGAAGAAGGGCATTTCTGATGGATTTCACCGCTCCTGGAATTTTATTTTCCTTTATAACTTAGAGTTCTTCTCTTGAGATTTAATAGATAAAAGTCTTTTGCAGTGTACGTTATTTCATTTTATTTTTATAATTTATTTAAATTGTCATTTTAAATTGACAAATAAAAATGATATATATTTATGGTGTACAACATGATGTTTCATATATGTATACATTGTGGAATGACACAAAAATCAAGCTAATTAACACATTCGTTTCCTCACATACTGATTTTATGGTGATGAGAACATGTTTCAAATCTACTCTGATAGCACATTTCAAGTATACAGTACATAGTTACCCACTGTGGTTGCCGTGCTGTTCAACATATCTCTAGAACTATTCGTATCTGAAATTTTGTATCATTAGACTAACATCTCCCAATCCCTCCCCGGCCCCTGCCTCGGGTAAGCAGCGTTCTGCTCTCTACGACTCTGAGTTCCACTTTTTTACATTGCACATAGAAGTGAGATCGTGCAGTATTTGTATTTCTGTGTTTGCTTTTTAAAACTTTATGATGTATTGATGTATTTTTTCAGACAGTGTCGGAGTCTGTCACCAAGGCTGGAGTACAGTGACACAAACACGGCTCACCACGGCCTCCACCTCCCGGGGTCAAGAGATCCTCCCACTTCAGCCTCCTGAGTAGCTAGGACTACAGGCGTCCAACACCACACCTGGCTAATTTTTGTATTTTTTGTAGAGATGGTTGATCTCCAACTCCAGGACTCAACTCTTCCTCCTCCCTTCTCCTCCCAAAGTCCTGGGATTACAGGCCTGAGCCACTGTGTCTGGCCTTTGCTTTATTTCACACAGTAGAACATCCTCTAGGCTCATTCATGTTGCTAATGATAAGATTTCTTTCTTTTTCAAGGCTGAATAGGATTCTATTGGATATATGTACCTATATAGATAGAGAGATAGATAGATATACATTTATTATTATTGTTTTGGGGGGGATATGGTTTCGCTCGTGTTCCCCAGGCTGGAGTGCAGTGGCATGATTTCGGCTCACTACAACCTCTGCCTCCCAGGCTGAAGTGATTCTCCTGCCTCAGCTGAGATTAAAGGCATGTCCCATCATGTGCGGCCAATTTTGTGTTTCTAGGAGAGATGGGTTTTCACCATGTTGGCCAGGCTGGTCTCGAACTCCAACAATTCTACTTCAACTATTTATTGGATACAAATATTTATGTGTGAGAAACAAGATTTTCAAGAGTGAAAGATTTAAAAACGACTTAATTGTACATCAGTAAGAGGCTGGCTAACTAAATCAGAGTACGTTCATCCTTACAGAAGAATACTATGCAGCTAGAACAAAACCAAATGGAGGAAACTCTTCCAAATGGTAACTTGGAATGATGTTCAAGACTTATTGTAAAATAAGTTTACAGTAAGGTGTAAGGTACCTTATGGCAAAATTCTCTCAGAAATGTGTGTGTGTGGATTTCAAGTCATCCCAGTCCTAGAACATTGTGCTCTTTAGAGATGCCATACCTGTCTTTCCCTTTGTAATATCAAAGCAGTAATATCTTCTCTGGAGGCTTGTTGGGTGAATTGAATGGAAGAAAGTTAAGGAGGTACCAGAACCATTGCTGTTTCCCCTCCGTAGCCCTGCCACCCACTAAAGAAAGTTGGATGAGATTACTTAATGATTTCCCATTAAGTTGTATTTCCAAATATCATGATTACCATTTGAATGTAGTTGGTATGGAGCTTCGTGAGTGTGTGCTTCGTTTATTATGCATCACGTTCAGCTCCTTGTTATTTGCCTCCTAGTTATCATAGTAAAACTCTACTCCTCTACTCCGAGGAGCCCCTACCATCCGTATCGTCACTTTCCGGCCCAGCACTCTTCATGCTCGTTCGTTTAAAGCATTCTACATTGGGCAAATGAATCTTGGAAGGCAAAAGCTACTGAATTTAGCGAGTTTGGGGAGGCGTTCCCACCGATCAGCCAGGTGGAGTTCCACACACCCGATGACTGCACAACTCCTATAAGGCAGCAATATGCTGCAAACCCAGACGGCCACTCTTCTCACCCCTCGTCCCTTTGCTGTTCTGGATAATGAGGTCAATAGTCACCTAGGCAACTTGCAAAACTAACTGAAATGGAGAAAGGCCTTCCGGCTGGTGACTAGCCGAGGTCCACCTGGCCCCAATAAGCTGCTGAACAAGAAGGGCTGCCAGAAATTTCCCCCTAGGGAATTTGGTGGAGACGAAGACCTGCTCACTGGACAACGGTTCCTCCCAGGATACCCCCAAGCTGAAGAAGCGGGCTCTGAGCCACCCCCTTTCACCCTCCTTTTCCCCACCCTGGCCTGCTGAAGGTGCGCGTCAGGATGCGGACTACTGAGCCCTAAAGAAATAAGTCCTTCCACTTTGACCCCACGGAGGATTGCCTGTGCGGATCTTCAACGAGTCTACCAGTGTCTAGACACGGGAGCAGTTCTGTCTGGCACAGCAGCTCCCTCAAGGAAGACAAGAGTGAGGAGAAAGGAAACTCAAGTCTGACCATTCTGTCCTGGGAGACAAGAGGAGGATCTCATCTCTCATCTTTCCAAGCAAGGCAACGAGACTTTCTCTCATCTTTCCAAGCAAGGCAAGGAGACTTTTTCTCATGAGGAAACAAAAAGAAGTTGGAAGGAACGAAACCAGCCTGGAAGGTGAATTCCTAAGGATTGCCCATTGAAACTGACAAAATGGCCCTTGTTTGACGAGAGGAATGAGCAGAGGATTGATGTGGTCAAAAAGGACTCGAGTGAGACTTTCCCAGCATGTTTCTACCAAAGCTTTGTCTAAGTTTCGCAAAACACTCTCCTAATAAGCAGATGTTTGGCTCTTCAGAAAGTCAACATGCAAAATGCCTAGAGCGTCCCATAACACTGATGCCATGATGTTGCCTTTGGTCTGCCCTCCTTTTCCTTTGACTGGACCACTGCCATCTCTTGGTAGCCATCGCTTTGATGACGCTTTGTCTTCAGGATCATATTGGCAAAGCCATGTACCAAATTCCGGTTACAATTTGTCAAACAGGTGCCCCAGGATCGTGATCCCTCCTGTTGAAAATTTCCACTGATAGCTCTCGTCCTCACTGCAGCTGATCTGGGCACAATGGTTTTCACAGCCACTGCAGGATTCATCTTCCACATCTTCTCATCTCTTCTTGAAACAAGCCATACCTCCGTAAAGAGTTGATTTCTTTGGGCTAGTGTCCTTAGAAGCTTTTCTTCAAACATCAATGATTTCTTCATTCTTCCACCCAAGCTTCACCGTCAATTGGATGTTTGCTCTTGCTGCAATTTTAGCGGAATTCAAGTTGCACTGATAGGAGGCCTTTTCAGTGGATGTCCCATCCTTCTTAGTGCCTCCAATGAGATCCAGTTCAGAAAGGTTGTAAGAAGTTAGTACATGTTTATTTTAGTGAAAACGAATTGAAATCCATGCATAGATTTCTCACCATGTACATTTTCTATGAACTTTCGGAAGACCCCCTGTACTGAATATTGCCCAAATCCTGGGAGAGAAGTGGATGCGGTCCACTTCCTGTCTTCAGTTTGCCCACAGTGGAGGAGTGCACAGAGCAGGGAAAGGCAGCCCCAGAGAGAGGCATGCCCTCCAGCATGCGGCAGACTGCTGGCCCAGTCCTGGCTCCATGGGTTGCTGTGTGGGCCCAGCAAGCTGACCAACCTCCCTGAACCTTAATTTAATCCTAGGTAGCCCAATTCCACTCGCTATTATAGGACTGCTGTGCAGGGACAGTCAATTAACTTAAGAAAAGGAACCTAGCTCCAAGGTTGGCAACCGGGAATTCCAGTTGATTCCATGGGCGGACCCCCTGAGGAATTCCCAAGCTGAAGTCTCGTGGAAGATGAGGTTCAGTGTGACTAGACTGAAGCACCAATCCAATGAAAGGGAAGTCCCACCCACTCTGCCCTGTGCCTGTATAAAGGTGAGGCGGGGCGGCCGCGCCACTCATTGAAGCCGCCAGTTGGGAGAGGAGCAGAGCCAGGCCGGTGCTCCCGAAGGCAGCAAGATGTTGCGAGCCACAGCTCCCTGCTGGTTCCCACCTGCATACCCAGAAGCTAAGAAGGTGGCCGAGGAGGCGGCCCACGAGGCAAGCCGCCATTTGGGAGAGGAGCAGAGCCAGGTCGGTGTTCCCGAAGGCAGCAAGATGTTGCGAGCCACAGCTCCCTGCTGGTTCCCACCTGCATGCCCAGAAGCCAAGAAGGTGGCCGAGGAGGCGGCCCTCGAGGCAAGCCGCCAGTTGGGAGAGGAGCAGAGCCAGGCCGGTGCTCCCGAAGGCAGCAAGATGTTGCGAGCCACAGCTCCCTGCTGGTTCCCACCTGCATACCCAGAAGCTAAGAAGGTGGCCGAGGAGGCGCCCCACGAGGCAAGCCGCCATTTGGGAGTGGAGCAGAGCCAGGTCGGTGTTCCCGAAGGCAGCAAGATGTTGCGAGCCACAGCTCCCTGCTGGTTCCCTCCTGCATACCCAGAAGCCAAGAAGGTGGCCGAGGAGGCGGCCCTCGAGGCTCCAGAATTCCCACTGCCCTCTCATCAGCCTGCCCAGAGCTTCGGGCTCTGCGTGCCCCAGATGCACAACCAGGCCTCAGCACTCGTGGACATCCGGGCGGAGCCCCAGAATAGGGGTCCGGCGGTGCCCCCAGCGTGGCCCAAGATGGCGACGGAGGCGTGGTACTTCCCCGCGCAGAGGGGGTCGGCCTGCTGCTTGCCAGCCGCCCCAAGGCTGACAGAGAGGCCCTGTGGAGTCCGCATCTCAGCCCCCAGGGAGAGGAAGAGGATCGCCCACTTTCCCAGCCCCTGCTTGGTCGCAGGTCGCACCGATGCCAAGAGAACCCGGGTGGCCGGCAGCAGCCAACGCTCCAATGGCTCCAGGGTCGGCACACAGCCACGGAAGACTGGTCGCAACAGACGGGGGAGGGCATGCAAGACCTCCACCACACTCAGCTCTAAGCGAATCGTCCGTCGTCCATCCTTACCGACTTGGAAGAAACCCATTATCCTCCGAAGGTCTCGCTGCCAAGTCCCCACCGTCATCCGCCGAGGCTATCTCCAACTGTTCACCAAAGAGTGTCTCAAGTTCTGCGCCTCCCAGCAGGAGGCCGAGGAGAAGGCGCTGAACGAGGAGAAGGTGGCCTACGACTGCAGCCCCAACAAGAACATGTACCTGAATGTGGTCCTGAACACCCTCAAGAGACTGAAGGGCCTGACCCCCAGCTCCATGCCGGGCCTCAGCAGGGCCGCCCTGTACAGCCGCCTCCAGGAGTTCCTGCTCACCCAGGACCAGCTCAAGGAGAACGGCTACCCCTTCCCGCACCCCGAGCGGCCCGGAGGCGCCGTCCTCTTCACTGGCCAGGGGAAGGGGCCCGGCGACTCCTCCTGCAGGGTCTGCTGCCGTTGTGGCACCGACTACCTGGTGTCCTCCTCGGGCCGCTGTCTACGCGACCAGTTGTGTTATTATCACTGGGGGCGGGTCCGCTCCAGCCAAGTGGCTGGAGGCCGGGTTAGCCAGTACACCTGCTGTGCAGCTGCTCCTGGCTCAGTGGGCTGCCAGGTGGCGAAGCAGCACGTGCGGGACGGCCGCAAGGAGAGCCTCCATGGCTTCGTGAAGACCTTCAAGAAAGAGTTTTCCACAGACGCTTATCCAGGAATCTACGCCTTGGACTGTGAGATGTGCTACACCACGCATGGCCTGGAGCTGACCCGCGTCACCGTGGTGGACGCCGACATGCAAGTGGTGTACGACACCTTCGTCAAGCCCGACAACGAGATCGTGGACTACAACACCAGGTTTTCCGGAGTGACCGAGGCCGACGTCGCCAAGACGAGCGTCACGTTGCCCGAAGTCCAAGCCATCCTGCTGAGCTTTTTCAGCGCCCAAACCATCCTCATCGGGCACAGCCTGGAGAGCGATCTGCTGGCCCTCAAGCTGATCCACAGCACCGTGGTGGACACGGCCGTGCTCTTCCCGCACTACCTGGGTTTCCCCTACAAGCGTTCCCTCAGGAATCTCGCGGCCGACTACCTGGGACAGATCATCCAGGACAGCCAGGACGGCCACAACTCCAGCGAGGACGCAAACGCCTGCCTGCAGCTGGCGATGTGGAAGGTTCGACAGCGCGCCCAGATCCAGCCACGCCACCGGTCCGCCTCTCCCGCCGCCCTGGCCTGTCCTGAGCCCCAGGCCTCTTCCCAAACTGCCATCGATCCCGAGAGCTAGCCCTGTCCACCTCGCCGCAAAGCGAAAGAAACTGGAGCAGCCGGCGGCAGGAGAGGGCCAAAAGCCAAGACTAACCCCGACCCCGGACTCCCAGTCCCCCGGAGTCCCTGCCGCGGGCCGTCGTCCCTGTCCCCATCCCTCTGCCCCTCCCAGACCTCTGTCCTTCCACCAATGGGCTCCCCGAGGCCCCAGCCGCCACTCCCAGTCCCCGGAGACCCTGCCGCCGCCCCTGGCGCCTGTGCCCATCCCTCTGCCCCTCCCAGACCTCTGGCCTTCCACCACTAGCCTCCCCCAGCCCACCTGGACTACCGCGGCCTCTGACAACAAGGTCAGCCCCCAGGCCCACCAGCCTCCTGATCGTCTTCGTTCTTGGGCCTCTTCCCCTTCTGTGGGGTTGTCTGAACCTCCCCTCCCCCACCCGATTTTTCCCCCGCCCCCGGGGCAGGCGCAGAATAAATGTCTCTATGAAGTTAAAAATTAAAAATAAAAAAAAAGCTAAAAACAACTGAAAGTCCTTTGCTTTTGAATGTGCGCTTACCTGGTTTTCTCTAGAGGCACCACTGTGAGGTGGCTCAAGCCCTTAGGCTCTGGAGTTAGACATCTGGGTTCCCATTCCAATTCCACCACTGACTAGCTTTGTCATATTGGACGCATAACCTTTTTGCGCTTCTACTTCTTGATCTTTCAAGTGTCATCAGAAGATAATTAGACACCCACACAATAGCAATGGGAGATTTTAACACCCCACCGTCAACATGAAACAGATCAACGAGACAGAAAGTTGAAAAGGATATCCAGGAACTGAACTTAGCTCTGCACCAAGCAGACCGAATAGACATCTACATTAACTCTCCACCCCAAATCAACAGAATATACATTCTTCTCAGCACCACATCACACTTATTCCAAAACTGACCACATAGTTGGAAGGAAAGCACTCCTCCGCAAATGCAAAAGAACAGAAATTACAACCAACTGTCTCTCAGACCCCAGGGCAGTCAAACTGGACCTCAGGATGAAGAAACTCACTCAAAACCGCTCAACTACACGGAAACGGAGCAATCTGCTCCTGAGTGACTACTGGGTACATAGCGAAATGAAGACAGAATAAAGATGTTCTTTGAAACCAATGAGAACAAAGACACAACATACCAGAATCTCTGGGATACATTGAAAGCAGTGTGTAGAGGGAAACGTAGCATTAAATGCCCACAAGACAAAGCAGGAAAGATCTAAAATGGACACCCTCACGTCCCAATTCAAAGAACCAGGGAAGCAAGAGCAAACACAATGCCTGAATCAGTCAGTCAACTTCCAACAGGGCTCCAAGAGAGAATGAACCACCATGCCTCTTTAAATCCACGTTTCTATTTGGAATCTTCAATGAGAGATGAGACACTAAGCAGCTAGTTTTGGTGGAATGGCTGATTTTGTCAATGTTTTCGGTGTGTGAGTGTGTGTGTGTGTGTATGTATAGATAACTAAACTAAACTGATAATCTGGATGCTTACATTTCCATTCATTTAATTTGTGTATGTGAGCCCACGCACACGTATATACACACACACTAACACTTCCAGAACACTGACTTAGTGAAGAACTGGATTTCCAGTGTGTCAGACAAATTTCAGAAAGCGCTGAAGAAGGGCATTTCTGATTGATTTCACCGTTCCTGGAATTTTATTTTCCTTTATAACTTAGAGTTCTCCTCTGGAGATTTCATAGATAAATGTCTTTTGCAGTGTACGTTATTTCATTTGATTTTTAGAATTTATTTAAATTGTCATTTTAAATTGACAAATAAAAATGATATATATTTATGGTGTACAACATGATGTTTCATATATGTATACATTGTGGAATGACACAAAAATCAAGCTAATTAACACTTTCGTTTCCTCACATACTGATTTTATGGTGATGAGAACATGTTTCCAATCTACTCTTATAGCACATTTCAAGTATACAGTACATAGTTACCCACTGTAGTTGCCGTGCTGTTCAACATATCTCTAGGACTATTCGTATCTGAAATTTTGTATCATTAGACTCACATGTCCCAATCCCTCCCCGGCCCCTGCCTCGGGTAAGCAGCGTTCTGCTCTCTACGACTCTGAGTTCCTCTTTTTTACATTGCACATAGAAGTGAGATCGTGCAGTATTTGTATTTCTGTGTTTGCTTTTTAAAACTTTATGATGTATTGATGTATTTTTTCAGACAGTGTCGGAGTCTGTCACCAAGGCTGGAGTACAGTGACACAAACACGGCTCACCACGGCCTCCACCTCCCGGGGTCAAGAGATCCTCCCACTTCAGCCTCCTGAGTAGCTAGGACTACAGGCGTCCAACACCACACCTGGCTAATTTTTGTATTTTTTGTAGAGATGGTTGATCTCCAACTCCTGGGCTCAACTCTTCCTCCTCCCTTCTCCTCCCAAAGTCCTGGGATTAAAGGCCTGAGCCACTGTGTCTGGCCTTTGCTTTATTTCACTCAGTAGAACATCCTCTAGGCTCATTCACGTTGCAAATGATAAGATTTCTTTCTTTTTGAATGGTGAATAGGATTCTATTGGATATACGTACCTATATATATATAGATATAGACATATTTATTATTATTTTTTTGGGGGGGATATGGTTTCGCTCGTGTTCCCCAGGCTGGAGTGCAGTGGCATGATTTCGGCTCACTACAACCTCTGCCTCCCAGGCTGAAGTGATTCTCCTGCCTCAGCTGAGATTAAAGGCATGTCCCATCATGTGCGGCCAATTTTGTGTTTCTAGGAGAGATGGGTTTTCACCATGTTGGCCAGGCTGGTCTCGAACTCCAACAATTCTACTTCAACTATTTATTGGATACAAATATTTATGTGTGAGAAACAAGATTTTCAAGAGTGAAAGATTTAAAAACGACTTAATTGTACATCAGTAAGAGGCTGGCTAACCTAATCAGAGTACATTCATCCTTACAGAAGAATACTATGCAGCTAGAACAAAACCAAATGGAGGAAACTCTTCCAAATGGTAACTTGGAATGATGTTCAAGACTTATTGTAAAATAAGTTTACAGTAAGGTGTAAGGTACCTTATGGCAAAATTCTCTCAGAAATGTGTGTGTGTGGATTTCAATCCATCCCAGTCCTAGAACATTGAGCTCTTTAGAGATGCCATACCTGTCTTTCCCTTTGTAATATCAAAGCAGTAATATCTTCTCTGGAGGCTTGTTGGGTGAATTTAATGGAAGAAAGTTAAGGAGGTACCAGAACCATTGCTGTTTCCCCTCCGTAGCCCTGCCACCCACTAAAGAAAGTTGGATGAGATTACTTAATGATTTCCCATTAAGTTGTATTTCCAAATATCATGATTACCATTTGAATGTAGTTGGTATGGAGCTTCGTGAGTGTGTGCTTCGTTTATTATGCATCACGTTCAGCTCCTTGTTATTTGCCTCCTAGTTATCATAGTAAAACTCTACTCCTCTACTCCGAGGAGCCCCTACCATCCGTATCGTCACTTTCCGGCCCAGCACTCTTCATGCTCGTTCGTTTAAAGCATTCTACATTGTGTAAATGAATCTTGGAAGGCAAAAGCTACTGAATTTAGCGAGTTTGTGGAGGCGTTCCCACCGGTCAGCCAGGTGGAGTTCCACACACCCGATGACTGCACAACTCCTATAAGGCAGCAATATGCTGCAAGCCCAGACGGCCACTCTTCTCACCTCTCGTCCCTTTGCTGTTCTGGATAATGAGGTCAATAGTCACCTAGGCAACTGCAAAACAAACTGAAATGGAGAAAGGCCTTCCGGCTGGTGACTAGCCGAGGTCCACCTGGCCCCAATAAGCTGCTGAACAAGAAGGGCTGCCAGAAATTTCCCCCTAGGGAATTTGGTGGAGACGAAGACCTGCTCACTGGACAACGGTTCCTCCCAGGATACCCCCAAGCTGAAGAAGCGGGCTCTGAGCCACCCCCTTTCACCCTCCTTTTCCCCACCCTGGCCTGGTGAAGGTGCGCGTCAGGATGCGGACTACTGAGCCCTAAAGAAATAAGTCCTTCCACTTTGACCCCACGGAGGATTGCCTGTGCGGATCTTCAACGAGTCTACCAGTGTCTAGACACGGGAGCAGTTCTGTCTGGCACAGCAGCTCCCTCAAGGAAGACAAGAGTGAGGAGAAAGGAAACTCAAGTCTGACCATTCTGTCCTGGGAGACAAGAGGAGGATCTCATCTCTCATCTTTCCAAGCAAGGCAACGAGACTTTCTCTCATCTTTCCAAGCAAGGCAAGGAGACTTTTTCTCATGAGGAAACAAAAAGAAGTTGGAAGGAACGAAACCAGCCTGGAAGGTGAATTCCTAAGGATTGCCCATTGAAACTGACAAAATGGCCCTTGTTTGACGAGAGGAATGAGCAGAGCATTGATGTGGTCAAAAAGGACTCGAGTGAGACTTTCCCAGCATGTTTCTACCAAAGCTTTGTCTAAGTTTCGCAAAACACTCTCCTAATAAGCAGATGTTTGGCTCTTCAGAAAGTCAACATGCAAAATGCCTTGAGCGTCCCATAACACTGATGCCATGATGTTGCCTTTGGTCTGCCCTCCTTTTCCTTTGACTGGACCACTGCCATCTCTTGGTAGCCATCGCTTTGATGACGCTTTGTCTTCAGGATCATATTGGCAAAGCCATGTTCCAAATTCCGGTTACAATTTGTCAAACAGGTGCCCCAGGATCGTGATCCCTCCTGTTGAAAATTTCCACTGATAGCTCTCGTCGTCACTGCAGCTGATCTGGGCACAATGGTTTTCACAGCCACTGCAGGATTCATCTTCCACATCTTCTCATCTCTTCTTGAAACAAGCCATACCTCCGTAAAGAGTTGATTTCTTTGGGCTAGTGTCCTTAGAAGCTTTTCTTCAAACATCAATGATTTCTTCATTCTTCCACCCAAGCTTCACCGTCAATTGGATGTTTGCTCTTGCTGCAATTTTAGCGGAATTCAAGTTGCACTGATAGGAGGCCTTTTCAGTGGATGTCTCATCCTTCTTAGTGCCTCCAATGAGATCCAGTTCAGAAAGGTTGTAAGAAGTTAGTACATGTTTATTTTAGTGAAAACGAATTGAAATCCATGCAAAGATTTCTCACCATGTACATTTTCTATGAACTTTCGGAAGACCCCCTGTACTGAATATTGCCCAAATCCTGGGAGAGAAGTGGATGCGGTCCACTTCCTGTCTTCAGTTTGCCCACAGTGGAGGAGTGCACAGAGCAGGGAAAGGCAGCCCCAGAGAGAGGCATGCCCTCCAGCATGCAGCAGACTGCTGGCCCAGTCCTGGCTCCATGGGTTGCTGTGTGGGCCCAGCAAGCTGACCAACCTCCCTGAACCTTAATTTAATCCTAGGTAGCCCAATTCCACTCGCTATTATAGGACTGCTGTGCAGGGACAGTCAATTAACTTAAGAAAAGGAACCTAGCTCCAAGGTTGGCAACCGGGAATTCCAGTTGATTCCATGGGCGGACCCCCTGAGGAATTCCCAAGCTGAAGTCTCGTGGAAGATGAGGTTCAGTGTGACTAGACTGAAGCACCAATCCAATGAAGGGGAAGTCCCACCCACTCTGCCCTGTGCCTGTATAAAGGTGAGGCGGGGCAGCCGCGCCACTCATTGAAGCCGCCAGTTGGGAGAGGAGCAGAGCCAGGCCGGTGCTCCCGAAGGCAGCAAGATGTTGCGAGCCACAGCTCCCTGCTGGTTCCCACCTGCATACCCAGAAGCTAAGAAGGTGGCCGAGGAGGCGGCCCACGAGGCAAGCCGCCATTTGGGAGAGGAGCAGAGCCAGGTCGGTGTTCCCGAAGGCAGCAAGATGTTGCGAGCCACAGCTCCCTGCTGGTTCCCACCTGCATGCCCAGAAGCCAAGAAGGTGGCCGAGGAGGCGGCCCTCGAGGCAAGCCGCCAGTTGGGAGAGGAGCAGAGCCAGGCCGGTGCTCCCGAAGGCAGCAAGATGTTGCGAGCCACAGCTCCCTGCTGGTTCCCACCTGCATACCCAGAAGCTAAGAAGGTGGCCGAGGAGGCGCCCCACGAGGCAAGCCGCCATTTGGGAGTGGAGCAGAGCCAGGTCGGTGTTCCCGAAGGCAGCAAGATGTTGCGAGCCACAGCTCCCTGCTGGTTCCCTCCTGCATACCCAGAAGCCAAGAAGGTGGCCGAGGAGGCGGCCCTCGAGGCTCCAGAATTCCCACTGCCCTCTCATCAGCCTGCCCAGAGCTTCGGGCTCTGCGTGCCCCAGATGAACAACCAGGCCTCAGCACTCGTGGACATCCGGGCGGAGCCCCAGAATAGGGGTCCGGTGGTGCCCCCAGCGTGGCCCAAGATGGCGACGGAGGCGTGGTACTTCCCCGCGCAGAGGGGGTCGGCCTGCTGCTTGCCAGCCGCCCCAAGGCTGACAGAGAGGCCCTGTGGAGTCCGCATCTCAGCCCCCAGGGAGAGGAAGAGGATCGCCCACTTTCCCAGCCCCTGCTTGGTCGCAGGTCGCACGGATGCCAAGAGAACCCGGGTGGCCGGCAGCAGCCAACGCTCCAATGGCTCCAGGGTCGGCACACAGCCACGGAAGACTGGTCGCAACAGACGGGGGAGGGCTTGCAAGACCTCCACCACACTCAGCTCTAAGCGAATCATCCGTCGTCCATCCTTACCGACTTGGAAGAAACCCATTATCCTCCGAAGGTCTCGCTGCCAAGTCCCCACCGTCATCCGCCGAGGCTATCTCCAACTGTTCACCAAAGAGTGTCTCAAGTTCTGCGCCTCCCAGCAGGAGGCCGAGGAGAAGGCGCTGAACGAGGAGAAGGTGGCCTACGACTGCAGCCCCAACAAGAACATGTACCTGAATGTGGTCCTGAACACCCTCAAGAGACTGAAGGGCCTGACCCCCAGCTCCATGCCGGGCCTCAGCAGGGCCGCCCTGTACAGCCGCCTCCAGGAGTTCCTGCTCACCCAGGAGCAGCTCAAGGAGAATGGCTACCCCTTCCCGCACCCCGAGCGGCCCGGAGGCACCGTCCTCTTCACTGGCCAGGGGAAGGGGCCCGGCGACTCCTCCTGCAGGGTCTGCTGCCGTTGTGGCACCGACTACCTGGTGTCCTCCTCGGGCCGCTGTCTACGCGACCAGTTGTGTTATTATCACTGGGGGCGGGTCCGCTCCAGCCAAGTGGCTGGAGGCCGGGTTAGCCAGTACACCTGCTGTGCAGCTGCTCCTGGCTCAGTGGGCTGCCAGGTGGCGAAGCAGCACGTGCGGGACGGCCGCAAGGAGAGCCTCCATGGCTTCGTGAAGACCTTCAAGAAAGAGTTTTCCACAGACGCTTATCCAGGAATCTACGCCTTGGACTGTGAGATGTGCTACACCACGCATGGCCTGGAGCTGACCCGCGTCACCGTGGTGGACGCCGACATGCAAGTGGTGTACGACACCTTCGTCAAGCCCGACAACGAGATCGTGGACTACAACACCAGGTTTTCCGGAGTGACCGAGGCCGACGTCGCCAAGACGAGCGTCACGTTGCCCGAAGTCCAAGCCATCCTGCTGAGCTTTTTCAGCGCCCAAACCATCCTCATCGGGCACAGCCTGGAGAGCGATCTGCTGGCCCTCAAGCTGATCCACAGCACCGTGGTGGACACGGCCGTGCTCTTCCCGCACTACCTGGGTTTCCCCTACAAGCGTTCCCTCAGGAATCTCGCGGCCGACTACCTGGGACAGATCATCCAGGACAGCCAGGACGGCCACAACTCCAGCGAGGACGCAAACGCCTGCCTGCAGCTGGCGATGTGGAAGGTTCGACAGCGCGCCCAGATCCAGCCACGCCACCGGTCCGCCTCTCCCGCCGCCCTGGCCTGTCCTGAGCCCCAGGCCTCTTCCCAAACTGCCATCGATCCCGAGAGCTAGCCCTGTCCACCTCGCCGCAAAGCGAAAGAAACTGGAGCAGCCGGCGGCAGGAGAGGGCCAAAAGCCAAGACTAACCCCGACCCCGGACTCCCAGTCCCCCGGAGTCCCTGCCGCGGGCCGTCGTCCCTGTCCCCATCCCTCTGCCCCTCCCAGACCTCTGTCCTTCCACCAATGGGCTCCCCGAGGCCCCAGCCGCCACTCCCAGTCCCCGGAGACCCTGCCGCCGCCCCTGGCGCCTGTGCCCATCCCTCTGCCCCTCCCAGACCTCTGGCCTTCCACCACTAGCCTCCCCCAGCCCACCTGGAATTCCCCGGCCTCTGACAACAAGGCCAGACCCCAGGCCCACCAGCCTCCTGATCGTCTTCGTTCTTGGGCCTCTTCCCCTTCTGTGGGGCTGTCTGAACCTCCCCTCCCCCACCCGATTTTTCCCCCGCCCCCGGGGCAGGCGCAGAATAAATGTCTGTATGAAGTTAAAAATTAAAAATAAAAAAAAAGCTAAAAACAACTGAAAGTCCTTTGCTTTTGAATGTGCGCTTACCTGGTTTTCTCTAGAGGCACCACTGTGAGGTGGCTGAAGCGCTTAGGCTCTGGAGTTAGACATCTGGGTTCCCATTCCAATTCCACCACTGACTAGCTTTGTCATATTGGACGCATAACCTTTTTGCGCTTCTACTTCTTGATCTTTCAAGTGTCATCAGAAGATAATTAGACACCCACACAATAGCAATGGGAGATTTTAACACCCCACCGTCAACATGAAACAGATCAACGAGACAGAAAGTTGAAAAGGATATCCAGGAACTGAACTTAGCTCTGCACCAAGCAGACCGAATAGACATCTACATTAACTCTCCACCCCAAATCAACAGAATATACATTCTTCTCAGCACCACATCACACTTATTCCAAAACTGACCACATAGTTGGAAGGAAAGCACTCCTCCGCAAATGCAAAAGAACAGAAATTACAACCAACTGTCTCTCAGACCCCAGGGCAGTCAAACTGGACCTCAGGATGAAGAAACTCACTCAAAACCGCTCAACTACACGGAAACGGAGCAATCTGCTCCTGAGTGACTACTGGGTACATAGCGAAATGAAGACAGAATAAAGATGTTCTTTGAAACCAATGAGAACAAAGACACAACATACCAGAATCTCTGGGATACATTGAAAGCAGTGTGTAGAGGGAAACGTAGCATTAAATGCCCACAAGAGAAAGCAGGAAAGATCTAAAATGGACACCCTCACGTCCCAATTCAAAGAACCAGGGAAGCAAGAGCAAACACAATGCCTGAATCAGTCAGTCAACTTCCAACAGGGCTCCAAGAGAGAATGAACCACCATGCCTCTTTAAATCCACGTTTCTATTTGGAATCTTCAATGAGAGATGAGACACTAAGCAGCTAGTTTTGGTGGAATGGCTGATTTTGTCAATGTTTTCGGTGTGTGAGTGTGTGTGTGTGTGTATGTATAGATAACTAAATTAAACTGATAATCTGGATGCTTACATTTCCATTCATTTAATTTGTGTATGTGAGCCCACGCACACGTATATACACACACACTCACACTTCCAGAACACTGACTTAGTGAAGAACTGGATTTCCAGTGTGTCAGACAAATTTCAGAAAGCGCTGAAGAAGGGCATTTCTGATGGATTTCACCGTTCCTGGAATTTTATTTTCCTTTATAACTTAGAGTTCTTCTCTGGAGATTTAATAGATAAAAGTCTTTTGCAGTGTACGTTATTTCATTTTATTTTTATAATTTATTTCAATTGTCATTTTAAATTGACAAATAAAAATGATATATATTTATGGTGTACAACATGATGTTTCATATATGTATACATTGTGGAATGACACAAAAATCAAGCTAATTAACACATTCGTTTCCTCACATACTGATTTTATGGTGATGAGAACATGTTTCAAATCTACTCTGATAGCACATTTCAAGTATACAGTACATAGTTACCCACTGTGGTTGCCGTGCTGTTCAACATATCTCTAGAACTATTCGTATCTGAAATTTTGTATCATTAGACTAACATCTCCCAATCCCTCCCCGGCCCCTGCCTCGGGTAAGCAGCGTTCTGCTCTCTACGACTCTGAGTTCCACTTTTTTACATTGCACATAGAAGTGAGATCGTGCAGTATTTGTATTTCTGTGTTTGCTTTTTAAAACTTTATGATGTATTGATGTATTTTTTCAGACAGTGTCGGAGTCTGTCACCAAGGCTGGAGTACAGTGACACAAACACGGCTCACCACGGCCTCCACCTCCCGGGGTCAAGAGATCCTCCCACTTCAGCCTCCTGAGTAGCTAGGACTACAGGCGTCCAACACCACACCTGGCTAGTTTTTGTATTTTTTGTAGAGATGGTTGATCTCCAACTCCTGGGCTCAACTCTTCCTCTTCCCTTCTCCTCCCAAAGTCCTGGGATTACAGACCTGAGCCACTGTGTCTGGCCTTTGCTTTATTTCACACAGTAGAACATCCTCTAGGCTCATTCATGTTGCTAATGATAAGATTTCTTTCTTTTTCAAGGCTGAATAGGATTCTATTGGATATATGTACCTATATAGATAGAGAGATAGATAGATAGATATTTATTATTATTGTTTTGGGGGGGATATGGTTTCGCTCGTGTTCCCCAGGCTGGAGTGCAGTGGCATGATTTCGGCTCACTACAACCTCTGCCTCCCAGGCTGAAGTGATTCTCCTGCCTCAGCTGAGATTAAAGGCATGTCCCATCATGTGCGGCCAATTTTGTGTTTCTAGGAGAGATGGGTTTTCACCATGTTGGCCAGGCTGGTCTCGAACTCCAACAATTCTACTTCAACTATTTATTGGATACAAATATTTATGTGTGAGAAACAAGATTTTCAAGAGTGAAAGATTTAAAAACGACTTAATTGTACATCAGTAAGAGGCTGGCTAACTAAATCAGAGTACGTTCATCCTTACAGAAGAATACTATGCAGCTAGAACAAAACCAAATGGAGGAAACTCTTCCAAATGGTAACTTGGAATGATGTTCAAGACTTATTGTAAAATAAGTTTACAGTAAGGTGTAAGGTACCTTATGGCAAAATTCTCTCAGAAATGTGTGTGTGTGGATTTCAAGTCATCCCAGTCCTAGAACATTGTGCTCTTTAGAGATGCCATACCTGTCTTTCCCTTTGTAATATCAAAGCAGTAATATCTTCTCTGGAGGCTTGTTGGGTGAATTTAATGGAAGAAAGTTAAGGAGGTACCAGAACCATTGCTGTTTCCCCTCCGTAGCCCTGCCACCCACTAAAGAAAGTTGGATGAGATTACTTAATGATTTCCCATTAAGTTGTATTTCCAAATATCATGATTACCATTTGAATGTAGTTGGTATGGAGCTTCTTGAGTGTGTGCTTCGTTTATTATGCATCACGTTCAGCTCCTTGTTATTTGCCTCCTAGTTATCATAGTAAAACTCTACTCCTCTACTCCGAGGAGCCCCTACCATCCGTATCGTCACTTTCCGGCCCAGCACTCTTCATGCTCGTTCGTTTAAAGCATTCTACATTGTGTAAATGAATCTTGGAAGGCAAAAGCTACTGAATTTAGCGAGTTTGTGGAGGCGTTCCCACCGGTCAGCCAGGTGGAGTTCCACACACCCGATGACTGCACAACTCCTATAAGGCAGCAATATGCTGCAAACCCAGACGGCCACTCTTCTCACCCCTCTTCCCTTTGCTGTTCTGGATAATGAGGTCAATAGTCACCTAGGCAACAGCAAAACAAACTGAAATGGAGAAAGGCCTTCCGGCTGGTGACTAGCCGAGGTCCACCTGGCCCCAATAAGCTGCTGAACAAGAAGGGCTGCCAGAAATTTCCCCCTAGGGAATTTGGTGGAGACGAAGACCTGCTCACTGGACAACGGTTCCTCCCAGGATACCCCCAAGCTGAAGAAGCGGGCTCTGAGCCACCCCCTTTCACCCTCCTTTTCCCCACCCTGGCCTGCTGAAGGTGCGCGTCAGGATGCGGACTACTGAGCCCTAAAGAAATAAGTCCTTCCACTTTGACCCCACGGAGGATTGCCTGTGCGGATCTTCAACGAGTCTACCAGTGTCTAGACACGGGAGCAGTTCTGTCTGGCACAGCAGCTCCCTCAAGGAAGACAAGAGTGAGGAGAAAGGAAACTCAAGTCTGACCATTCTGTCCTGGGAGACAAGAGGAGGATCTCATCTCTCATCTTTCCAAGCAAGGCAACGAGACTTTCTCTCATCTTTCCAAGCAAGGCAAGGAGACTTTTTCTCATGAGGAAACAAAAAGAAGTTGGAAGGAACGAAACCAGCCTGGAAGGTGAATTCCTAAGGATTGCCCATTGAAACTGAAAAAATGGCCTTGTTTGACGAGAGGAATGAGCAGAGGATTGATGTGGTCAAAAAGGACTCGAGTGAGACTTTCCCAGCATGTTTCTACCAAAGCTTTGTCTAAGTTTCGCAAAACACTCTCCTAATAAGCAGATGTTTGGCTCTTCAGAAAGTCAACATGCAAAATGCCTTGGGCGTCCCATAACACTGATGCCATGATGTTGCCTTTGGTCTGCCCTCCTTTTCCTTTGACTGGACCACTGCCATCTCTTGGTAGCCATCGCTTTGATGACGCTTTGTCTTCAGGATCATATTGGCAAAGCCATGTTCCAAATTCCGGTTACAATTTGTCAAACAGGTGCCCCAGGATCGTGATCCCTCCTGTTGAAAATTTCCACTGATAGCTCTCGTCGTCACTGCAGCTGATCTGGGCACAATGGTTTTCACAGCCACTGCAGGATTCATCTTCCACATCTTCTCATCTCTTCTTGAAACAAGCCATACCTCCGTAAAGAGTTGATTTCTTTGGGCTAGTGTCCTTAGAAGCTTTTCTTCAAACATCAATGATTTCTTCATTCTTCCACCCAAGCTTCACCGTCAATTGGATGTTTGCTCTTGCTGCAATTTTAGCGGAATTCAAGTTGCACTGATAGGAGGCCTTTTCAGTGGATGTCCCATCCTTCTTAGTGCCTCCAATGAGATCCAGTTCAGAAAGGTTGTAAGAAGTTAGTACATGTTTATTTTAGTGAAAACGAATTGAAATCCATGCATAGATTTCTCACCATGTACATTTTCTATGAACTTTCGGAAGACCCCCTGTACTGAATATTGCCCAAATCCTGGGAGAGAAGTGGATGCGGTCCACTTCCTGTCTTCAGTTTGCCCACAGTGGAGGAGTGCACAGAGCAGGGAAAGGCAGCCCCAGAGAGAGGCATGCCCTCCAGCATGTAGCAGACTGCTGGCCCAGTCCTGGCTCCATGGGTTGCTGTGTGGGCCCAGCAAGCTGACCAACCTCCCTGAACCTTAATTTAATCCTAGGTAGCCCAATTCCACTCGCTATTATAGGACTGCTGTGCAGGGACAGTCAATTAACTTAAGAAAAGGAACCTAGCTCCAAGGTTGGCAACCGGGAATTCCAGTTGATTCCATGGGCGGACCCCCTGAGGAATTCCCAAGCTGAAGTCTCGTGGAAGATGAGGTTCAGTGTGACTAGACTGAAGCACCAATCCAATGAAGGGGAAGTCCCACCCACTCTGCCCTGTGCCTGTATAAAGGTGAGGCGGGGCGGCCGCGCCACTCATTGAAGCCGCCAGTTGGGAGAGGAGCAGAGCCAGGCCGGTGCTCCCGAAGGCAGCAAGATGTTGCGAGCCACAGCTCCCTGCTGGTTCCCACCTGCATACCCAGAAGCTAAGAAGGTGGCCGAGGAGGCGGCCCACGAGGCAAGCCGCCATTTGGGAGAGGAGCAGAGCCAGGTCGGTGTTCCCGAAGGCAGCAAGATGTTGCGAGCCACAGCTCCCTGCTGGTTCCCACCTGCATGCCCAGAAGCCAAGAAGGTGGCCGAGGAGGCGGCCCTCGAGGCAAGCCGCCAGTTGGGAGAGGAGCAGAGCCAGGCCGGTGCTCCCGAAGGCAGCAAGATGTTGCGAGCCACAGCTCCCTGCTGGTTCCCACCTGCATACCCAGAAGCTAAGAAGGTGGCCGAGGAGGCGCCCCACGAGGCAAGCCGCCATTTGGGAGTGGAGCAGAGCCAGGTCGGTGTTCCCGAAGGCAGCAAGATGTTGCGAGCCACAGCTCCCTGCTGGTTCCCTCCTGCATACCCAGAAGCCAAGAAGGTGGCCGAGGAGGCGGCCCTCGAGGCTCCAGAATTCCCACTGCCCTCTCATCAGCCTGCCCAGAGCTTCGGGCTCTGCGTGCCCCAGATGCACAACCAGGCCTCAGCACTCGTGGACATCCGGGCGGAGCCCCAGAATAGGGGTCCGGCGGTGCCCCCAGCGTGGCCCAAGATGGCGACGGAGGCGTGGTACTTCCCCGCGCAGAGGGGGTCGGCCTGCTGCTTGCCAGCCGCCCCAAGGCTGACAGAGAGGCCCTGTGGAGTCCGCATCTCAGCCCCCAGGGAGAGGAAGAGGATCGCCCACTTTCCCAGCCCCTGCTTGGACGCAGGTCGCACCGATGCCAAGAGAACCCGGGTGGCCGGCAGCAGCCAACGCTCCAATGGCTCCAGGGTCGGCACACAGCCACGGAAGACTGGTCGCAACAGACGGGGGAGGGCATGCAAGACCTCCACCACACTCAGCTCTAAGCGAATCGTCCGTCGTCCATCCTTACCGACTTGGAAGAAACCCATTATCCTCCGAAGGTCTCGCTGCCAAGTCCCCACCGTCATCCGCCGAGGCTATCTCCAACTGTTCACCAAAGAGTGTCTCAAGTTCTGCGCCTCCCAGCAGGAGGCCGAGGAGAAGGCGCTGAACGAGGAGAAGGTGGCCTACGACTGCAGCCCCAACAAGAACATGTACCTGAATGTGGTCCTGAACACCCTCAAGAGACTGAAGGGCCTGACCCCCAGCTCCATGCCGGGCCTCAGCAGGGCCGCCCTGTACAGCCGCCTCCAGGAGTTCCTGCTCACCCAGGACCAGCTCAAGGAGAACGGCTACCCCTTCCCGCACCCTGAGCGGCCCGGAGGCGCCGTCCTCTTCACTGGCCAGGGGAAGGGGCCCGGCGACTCCTCCTGCAGGGTCTGCTGCCGTTGTGGCACCGACTACCTGGTGTCCTCCTCGGGCCGCTGTCTACGCGACCAGTTGTGTTATTATCACTGGGGGCGGGTCCGCTCCAGCCAAGTGGCTGGAGGCCGGGTTAGCCAGTACACCTGCTGTGCAGCTGCTCCTGGCTCAGTGGGCTGCCAGGTGGCGAAGCAGCACGTGCGGGACGGCCGCAAGGAGAGCCTCCATGGCTTCGTGAAGACCTTCAAGAAAGAGTTTTCCACAGACGCTTATCCAGGAATCTACGCCTTGGACTGTGAGATGTGCTACACCACGCATGGCCTGGAGCTGACCCGCGTCACCGTGGTGGACGCCGACATGCAAGTGGTGTACGACACCTTCGTCAAGCCCGACAACGAGATCGTGGACTACAACACCAGGTTTTCCGGAGTGACCGAGGCCGACGTCGCCAAGACGAGCGTCACGTTGCCCGAAGTCCAAGCCATCCTGCTGAGCTTTTTCAGCGCCCAAACCATCCTCATCGGGCACAGCCTGGAGAGCGATCTGCTGGCCCTCAAGCTGATCCACAGCACCGTGGTGGACACGGCCGTGCTCTTCCCGCACTACCTGGGTTTCCCCTACAAGCGTTCCCTCAGGAATCTCGCGGCCGACTACCTGGGACAGATCATCCAGGACAGCCAGGACGGCCACAACTCCAGCGAGGACGCAAACGCCTGCCTGCAGCTGGCGATGTGGAAGGTTCGACAGCGCGCCCAGATCCAGCCACGCCACCGGTCCGCCTCTCCCGCCGCCCTGGCCTGTCCTGAGCCCCAGGCCTCTTCCCAAACTGCCATCGATCCCGAGAGCTAGCCCTGTCCACCTCGCCGCAAAGCGAAAGAAACTGGAGCAGCCGGCGGCAGGAGAGGGCCAAAAGCCAAGACTAACCCCGACCCCGGACTCCCAGTCCCCCGGAGTCCCTGCCGCGGGCCGTCGTCCCTGTCCCCATCCCTCTGCCCCTCCCAGACCTCTGTCCTTCCACCAATGGGCTCCCCGAGGCCCCAGCCGCCACTCCCAGTCCCCGGAGACCCTGCCGCCGCCCCTGGCGCCTGTGCCCATCCCTCTGTCCCTCCCAGACCTCTGGCCTTCCACCACTAGCCTCCCCCAGCCCACCTGGAATTCCCCGGCCTCTGACAACAAGGCCAGACCCCAGGCCCACCAGCCTCCTGATCGTCTTCGTTCTTGGGCCTCTTCCCCTTCTGTGGGGCTGTCTGAACCTCCCCTCCCCCACCCGATTTTTCCCCCGCCCCCGGGGCAGGCGCAGAATAAATGTCTGTATGAAGTTAAAAATTAAAAATAAAAAAAAAGCTAAAAACAACTGAAAGTCCTTTGCTTTTGAATGTGCGCTTACCTGGTTTTCTCTAGAGGCACCACTGTGAGGTGGCTGAAGCGCTTAGGCTCTGGAGTTAGACATCTGGGTTCCCATTCCAATTCCACCACTGACTAGCTTTGTCATATTGGACGCATAACCTTTTTGCGCTTCTACTTCTTGATCTTTCAAGTGTCATCAGAAGATAATTAGACACCCACACAATAGCAATGGGAGATTTTAACACCCCACCGTCAACATGAAACAGATCAACGAGACAGAAAGTTGAAAAGGATATCCAGGAACTGAACTTAGCTCTGCACCAAGCAGACCGAATAGACATCTACATTAACTCTCCACCCCAAATCAACAGAATATACATTCTTCTCAGCACCACATCACACTTATTCCAAAACTGACCACATAGTTGGAAGGAAAGCACTCCTCCGCAAATGCAAAAGAACAGAAATTACAACCAACTGTCTCTCAGACCCCAGGGCAGTCAAACTGGACCTCAGGATGAAGAAACTCACTCAAAACCGCTCAACTACACGGAAACGGAGCAATCTGCTCCTGAGTGACTACTGGGTACATAGCGAAATGAAGACAGAATAAAGATGTTCTTTGAAACCAATGAGAACAAAGACACAACATACCAGAATCTCTGGGATACATTGAAAGCAGTGTGTAGAGGGAAACGTAGCATTAAATGCCCACAAGAGAAAGCAGGAAAGATCTAAAATGGACACCCTCACGTCCCAATTCAAAGAACCAGGGAAGCAAGAGCAAACACAATGCCTGAATCAGTCAGTCAACTTCCAACAGGGCTCCAAGAGAGAATGAACCACCATGCCTCTTTAAATCCACGTTTCTATTTGGAATCTTCAATGAGAGATGAGACACTAAGCAGCTAGTTTTGGTGGAATGGCTGATTTTGTCAATGTTTTCGGTGTGTGAGTGTGTGTGTGTGTGTATGTATAGATAACT
Organism: Pongo pygmaeus; assembly: GCF_028885625.2. Classification (NCBI taxonomy): domain Eukaryota; kingdom Metazoa; phylum Chordata; class Mammalia; order Primates; family Hominidae; genus Pongo; species Pongo pygmaeus. The sequence continues at coordinate 56,859,403 of NC_072380.2, forward strand.
AAATTAAACTGATAATCTGGATGCTTACATTTCCATTCATTTAATTTGTGTATGTGAGCCCACGCACACGTATATACACACACACTCACACTTCCAGAACACTGACTTAGTGAAGAACTGGATTTCCAGTGTGTCAGACAAATTTCAGAAAGCGCTGAAGAAGGGCATTTCTGATGGATTTCACCGTTCCTGGAATTTTATTTTCCTTTATAACTTAGAGTTCTTCTCTGGAGATTTAATAGATAAAAGTCTTTTGCAGTGTACGTTATTTCATTTTATTTTTATAATTTATTTCAATTGTCATTTTAAATTGACAAATAAAAATGATATATATTTATGGTGTACAACATGATGTTTCATATATGTATACATTGTGGAATGACACAAAAATCAAGCTAATTAACACATTCGTTTCCTCACATACTGATTTTATGGTGATGAGAACATGTTTCAAATCTACTCTGATAGCACATTTCAAGTATACAGTACATAGTTACCCACTGTGGTTGCCGTGCTGTTCAACATATCTCTAGAACTATTCGTATCTGAAATTTTGTATCATTAGACTAACATCTCCCAATCCCTCCCCGGCCCCTGCCTCGGGTAAGCAGCGTTCTGCTCTCTACGACTCTGAGTTCCACTTTTTTACATTGCACATAGAAGTGAGATCGTGCAGTATTTGTATTTCTGTGTTTGCTTTTTAAAACTTTATGATGTATTGATGTATTTTTTCAGACAGTGTCGGAGTCTGTCACCAAGGCTGGAGTACAGTGACACAAACACGGCTCACCACGGCCTCCACCTCCCGGGGTCAAGAGATCCTCCCACTTCAGCCTCCTGAGTAGCTAGGACTACAGGCGTCCAACACCACACCTGGCTAGTTTTTGTATTTTTTGTAGAGATGGTTGATCTCCAACTCCTGGGCTCAACTCTTCCTCTTCCCTTCTCCTCCCAAAGTCCTGGGATTACAGACCTGAGCCACTGTGTCTGGCCTTTGCTTTATTTCACACAGTAGAACATCCTCTAGGCTCATTCATGTTGCTAATGATAAGATTTCTTTCTTTTTCAAGGCTGAATAGGATTCTATTGGATATATGTACCTATATAGATAGAGAGATAGATAGATAGATATTTATTATTATTGTTTTGGGGGGGATATGGTTTCGCTCGTGTTCCCCAGGCTGGAGTGCAGTGGCATGATTTCGGCTCACTACAACCTCTGCCTCCCAGGCTGAAGTGATTCTCCTGCCTCAGCTGAGATTAAAGGCATGTCCCATCATGTGCGGCCAATTTTGTGTTTCTAGGAGAGATGGGTTTTCACCATGTTGGCCAGGCTGGTCTCGAACTCCAACAATTCTACTTCAACTATTTATTGGATACAAATATTTATGTGTGAGAAACAAGATTTTCAAGAGTGAAAGATTTAAAAACGACTTAATTGTACATCAGTAAGAGGCTGGCTAACTAAATCAGAGTACGTTCATCCTTACAGAAGAATACTATGCAGCTAGAACAAAACCAAATGGAGGAAACTCTTCCAAATGGTAACTTGGAATGATGTTCAAGACTTATTGTAAAATAAGTTTACAGTAAGGTGTAAGGTACCTTATGGCAAAATTCTCTCAGAAATGTGTGTGTGTGGATTTCAAGTCATCCCAGTCCTAGAACATTGTGCTCTTTAGAGATGCCATACCTGTCTTTCCCTTTGTAATATCAAAGCAGTAATATCTTCTCTGGAGGCTTGTTGGGTGAATTTAATGGAAGAAAGTTAAGGAGGTACCAGAACCATTGCTGTTTCCCCTCCGTAGCCCTGCCACCCACTAAAGAAAGTTGGATGAGATTACTTAATGATTTCCCATTAAGTTGTATTTCCAAATATCATGATTACCATTTGAATGTAGTTGGTATGGAGCTTCTTGAGTGTGTGCTTCGTTTATTATGCATCACGTTCAGCTCCTTGTTATTTGCCTCCTAGTTATCATAGTAAAACTCTACTCCTCTACTCCGAGGAGCCCCTACCATCCGTATCGTCACTTTCCGGCCCAGCACTCTTCATGCTCGTTCGTTTAAAGCATTCTACATTGTGTAAATGAATCTTGGAAGGCAAAAGCTACTGAATTTAGCGAGTTTGTGGAGGCGTTCCCACCGGTCAGCCAGGTGGAGTTCCACACACCCGATGACTGCACAACTCCTATAAGGCAGCAATATGCTGCAAACCCAGACGGCCACTCTTCTCACCCCTCTTCCCTTTGCTGTTCTGGATAATGAGGTCAATAGTCACCTAGGCAACAGCAAAACAAACTGAAATGGAGAAAGGCCTTCCGGCTGGTGACTAGCCGAGGTCCACCTGGCCCCAATAAGCTGCTGAACAAGAAGGGCTGCCAGAAATTTCCCCCTAGGGAATTTGGTGGAGACGAAGACCTGCTCACTGGACAACGGTTCCTCCCAGGATACCCCCAAGCTGAAGAAGCGGGCTCTGAGCCACCCCCTTTCACCCTCCTTTTCCCCACCCTGGCCTGCTGAAGGTGCGCGTCAGGATGCGGACTACTGAGCCCTAAAGAAATAAGTCCTTCCACTTTGACCCCACGGAGGATTGCCTGTGCGGATCTTCAACGAGTCTACCAGTGTCTAGACACGGGAGCAGTTCTGTCTGGCACAGCAGCTCCCTCAAGGAAGACAAGAGTGAGGAGAAAGGAAACTCAAGTCTGACCATTCTGTCCTGGGAGACAAGAGGAGGATCTCATCTCTCATCTTTCCAAGCAAGGCAACGAGACTTTCTCTCATCTTTCCAAGCAAGGCAAGGAGACTTTTTCTCATGAGGAAACAAAAAGAAGTTGGAAGGAACGAAACCAGCCTGGAAGGTGAATTCCTAAGGATTGCCCATTGAAACTGAAAAAATGGCCTTGTTTGACGAGAGGAATGAGCAGAGGATTGATGTGGTCAAAAAGGACTCGAGTGAGACTTTCCCAGCATGTTTCTACCAAAGCTTTGTCTAAGTTTCGCAAAACACTCTCCTAATAAGCAGATGTTTGGCTCTTCAGAAAGTCAACATGCAAAATGCCTTGGGCGTCCCATAACACTGATGCCATGATGTTGCCTTTGGTCTGCCCTCCTTTTCCTTTGACTGGACCACTGCCATCTCTTGGTAGCCATCGCTTTGATGACGCTTTGTCTTCAGGATCATATTGGCAAAGCCATGTTCCAAATTCCGGTTACAATTTGTCAAACAGGTGCCCCAGGATCGTGATCCCTCCTGTTGAAAATTTCCACTGATAGCTCTCGTCGTCACTGCAGCTGATCTGGGCACAATGGTTTTCACAGCCACTGCAGGATTCATCTTCCACATCTTCTCATCTCTTCTTGAAACAAGCCATACCTCCGTAAAGAGTTGATTTCTTTGGGCTAGTGTCCTTAGAAGCTTTTCTTCAAACATCAATGATTTCTTCATTCTTCCACCCAAGCTTCACCGTCAATTGGATGTTTGCTCTTGCTGCAATTTTAGCGGAATTCAAGTTGCACTGATAGGAGGCCTTTTCAGTGGATGTCCCATCCTTCTTAGTGCCTCCAATGAGATCCAGTTCAGAAAGGTTGTAAGAAGTTAGTACATGTTTATTTTAGTGAAAACGAATTGAAATCCATGCATAGATTTCTCACCATGTACATTTTCTATGAACTTTCGGAAGACCCCCTGTACTGAATATTGCCCAAATCCTGGGAGAGAAGTGGATGCGGTCCACTTCCTGTCTTCAGTTTGCCCACAGTGGAGGAGTGCACAGAGCAGGGAAAGGCAGCCCCAGAGAGAGGCATGCCCTCCAGCATGTAGCAGACTGCTGGCCCAGTCCTGGCTCCATGGGTTGCTGTGTGGGCCCAGCAAGCTGACCAACCTCCCTGAACCTTAATTTAATCCTAGGTAGCCCAATTCCACTCGCTATTATAGGACTGCTGTGCAGGGACAGTCAATTAACTTAAGAAAAGGAACCTAGCTCCAAGGTTGGCAACCGGGAATTCCAGTTGATTCCATGGGCGGACCCCCTGAGGAATTCCCAAGCTGAAGTCTCGTGGAAGATGAGGTTCAGTGTGACTAGACTGAAGCACCAATCCAATGAAGGGGAAGTCCCACCCACTCTGCCCTGTGCCTGTATAAAGGTGAGGCGGGGCGGCCGCGCCACTCATTGAAGCCGCCAGTTGGGAGAGGAGCAGAGCCAGGCCGGTGCTCCCGAAGGCAGCAAGATGTTGCGAGCCACAGCTCCCTGCTGGTTCCCACCTGCATACCCAGAAGCTAAGAAGGTGGCCGAGGAGGCGGCCCACGAGGCAAGCCGCCATTTGGGAGAGGAGCAGAGCCAGGTCGGTGTTCCCGAAGGCAGCAAGATGTTGCGAGCCACAGCTCCCTGCTGGTTCCCACCTGCATGCCCAGAAGCCAAGAAGGTGGCCGAGGAGGCGGCCCTCGAGGCAAGCCGCCAGTTGGGAGAGGAGCAGAGCCAGGCCGGTGCTCCCGAAGGCAGCAAGATGTTGCGAGCCACAGCTCCCTGCTGGTTCCCACCTGCATACCCAGAAGCTAAGAAGGTGGCCGAGGAGGCGCCCCACGAGGCAAGCCGCCATTTGGGAGTGGAGCAGAGCCAGGTCGGTGTTCCCGAAGGCAGCAAGATGTTGCGAGCCACAGCTCCCTGCTGGTTCCCTCCTGCATACCCAGAAGCCAAGAAGGTGGCCGAGGAGGCGGCCCTCGAGGCTCCAGAATTCCCACTGCCCTCTCATCAGCCTGCCCAGAGCTTCGGGCTCTGCGTGCCCCAGATGCACAACCAGGCCTCAGCACTCGTGGACATCCGGGCGGAGCCCCAGAATAGGGGTCCGGCGGTGCCCCCAGCGTGGCCCAAGATGGCGACGGAGGCGTGGTACTTCCCCGCGCAGAGGGGGTCGGCCTGCTGCTTGCCAGCCGCCCCAAGGCTGACAGAGAGGCCCTGTGGAGTCCGCATCTCAGCCCCCAGGGAGAGGAAGAGGATCGCCCACTTTCCCAGCCCCTGCTTGGACGCAGGTCGCACCGATGCCAAGAGAACCCGGGTGGCCGGCAGCAGCCAACGCTCCAATGGCTCCAGGGTCGGCACACAGCCACGGAAGACTGGTCGCAACAGACGGGGGAGGGCATGCAAGACCTCCACCACACTCAGCTCTAAGCGAATCGTCCGTCGTCCATCCTTACCGACTTGGAAGAAACCCATTATCCTCCGAAGGTCTCGCTGCCAAGTCCCCACCGTCATCCGCCGAGGCTATCTCCAACTGTTCACCAAAGAGTGTCTCAAGTTCTGCGCCTCCCAGCAGGAGGCCGAGGAGAAGGCGCTGAACGAGGAGAAGGTGGCCTACGACTGCAGCCCCAACAAGAACATGTACCTGAATGTGGTCCTGAACACCCTCAAGAGACTGAAGGGCCTGACCCCCAGCTCCATGCCGGGCCTCAGCAGGGCCGCCCTGTACAGCCGCCTCCAGGAGTTCCTGCTCACCCAGGACCAGCTCAAGGAGAACGGCTACCCCTTCCCGCACCCTGAGCGGCCCGGAGGCGCCGTCCTCTTCACTGGCCAGGGGAAGGGGCCCGGCGACTCCTCCTGCAGGGTCTGCTGCCGTTGTGGCACCGACTACCTGGTGTCCTCCTCGGGCCGCTGTCTACGCGACCAGTTGTGTTATTATCACTGGGGGCGGGTCCGCTCCAGCCAAGTGGCTGGAGGCCGGGTTAGCCAGTACACCTGCTGTGCAGCTGCTCCTGGCTCAGTGGGCTGCCAGGTGGCGAAGCAGCACGTGCGGGACGGCCGCAAGGAGAGCCTCCATGGCTTCGTGAAGACCTTCAAGAAAGAGTTTTCCACAGACGCTTATCCAGGAATCTACGCCTTGGACTGTGAGATGTGCTACACCACGCATGGCCTGGAGCTGACCCGCGTCACCGTGGTGGACGCCGACATGCAAGTGGTGTACGACACCTTCGTCAAGCCCGACAACGAGATCGTGGACTACAACACCAGGTTTTCCGGAGTGACCGAGGCCGACGTCGCCAAGACGAGCGTCACGTTGCCCGAAGTCCAAGCCATCCTGCTGAGCTTTTTCAGCGCCCAAACCATCCTCATCGGGCACAGCCTGGAGAGCGATCTGCTGGCCCTCAAGCTGATCCACAGCACCGTGGTGGACACGGCCGTGCTCTTCCCGCACTACCTGGGTTTCCCCTACAAGCGTTCCCTCAGGAATCTCGCGGCCGACTACCTGGGACAGATCATCCAGGACAGCCAGGACGGCCACAACTCCAGCGAGGACGCAAACGCCTGCCTGCAGCTGGCGATGTGGAAGGTTCGACAGCGCGCCCAGATCCAGCCACGCCACCGGTCCGCCTCTCCCGCCGCCCTGGCCTGTCCTGAGCCCCAGGCCTCTTCCCAAACTGCCATCGATCCCGAGAGCTAGCCCTGTCCACCTCGCCGCAAAGCGAAAGAAACTGGAGCAGCCGGCGGCAGGAGAGGGCCAAAAGCCAAGACTAACCCCGACCCCGGACTCCCAGTCCCCCGGAGTCCCTGCCGCGGGCCGTCGTCCCTGTCCCCATCCCTCTGCCCCTCCCAGACCTCTGTCCTTCCACCAATGGGCTCCCCGAGGCCCCAGCCGCCACTCCCAGTCCCCGGAGACCCTGCCGCCGCCCCTGGCGCCTGTGCCCATCCCTCTGTCCCTCCCAGACCTCTGGCCTTCCACCACTAGCCTCCCCCAGCCCACCTGGACTTCCCCGGCCTCTGACAACAAGGCCAGCCCCCAGGCCCACCAGCCTCCTGATCGTCTTCGTTCTTGGGCCTCTTCCCCTTCTGTGGGGCTGTCTGAACCTCCCCTCCCCCACCCGATTTTTCCCCCGCCCCCGGGGCAGGCGCAGAATAAATGTCTGTATGAAGTTAAAAATTAAAAATAAAAAAAAAGCTAAAAACAACTCAAAGTCCTTTGCTTTTGAATGTGCGCTTACCTGGTTTTCTCTAGAGGCACCACTGTGAGGTGGCTCAAGCCCTTAGGCTCTGGAGTTAGACATCTGGGTTCCCATTCCATTTCCACCACTGACTAGCTTTGTCATATTGGACGCATAACCTTTTTGCGCTTCTACTTCTTGATCTTTCAAGTGTCATCAGAAGATAATTAGACACCCACACAATAGCAATGGGAGATTTTAACACCCCACCGTCAACATGAAACAGATCAACGAGACAGAAAGTTGAAAAGGATATCCAGGAACTGAACTTAGCTCTGCACCAAGCAGACCGAATAGACATCTACATTAACTCTCCACCCCAAATCAACAGAATATACATTCTTCTCAGCACCACATCACACTTATTCCAAAACTGACCACATAGTTGGAAGGAAAGCACTCCTCCGCAAATGCAAAAGAACAGAAATTACAACCAACTGTCTCTCAGACCCCAGGGCAGTCAAACTGGACCTCAGGATGAAGAAACTCACTCAAAACCGCTCAACTACACGGAAACGGAGCAATCTGCTCCTGAGTGACTACTGGGTACATAGCGAAATGAAGACAGAATAAAGATGTTCTTTGAAACCAATGAGAACAAAGACACAACATACCAGAATCTCTGGGATACATTGAAAGCAGTGTGTAGAGGGAAACGTAGCATTAAATGCCCACAAGAGAAAGCAGGAAAGATCTAAAATGGACACCCTCACGTCCCAATTCAAAGAACCAGGGAAGCAAGAGCAAACACAATGCCTGAATCAGTCAGTCAACTTCCAACAGGGCTCCAAGAGAGAATGAACCACCATGCCTCTTTAAATCCACGTTTCTATTTGGAATCTTCAATGAGAGATGAGACACTAAGCACCTAGTTTTGGTGGAATGGCTGATTTTGTCAATGTTTTCGGTGTGTGAGTGTGTGTGTGTGTGTGTGTATGTATAGATAACTAAATTAAACTGATAATCTGGATGCTTACATTTCCATTCATTTAATTTGTGTATGTGAGCCCACGCACACGCATATACACACACACTAACACTTCCAGAACACTGACTTAGTGAAGAACTGGATTTCCAGTGTGTCAGACAAATTTCAGAAAGCGCTGAAGAAGGGCATTTCTGATGGATTTCACCGTTCCTGGAATTTTATTTTCCTTTATAACTTAGAGTTCTTCTCTGGAGATTTAATAGATAAAAGTCTTTTGCAGTGTACGTTATTTCATTTTATTTTTATAATTTATTTGAATTGTCATTTTAAATTGACAAATAAAAATGATATATATTTATGGTGTACAACATGATGTTTCATATATGTATACATTGTGGAATGACACAAAAATCAAGCTAATTAACACATTCGTTTCCTCACATACTGATTTTATGGTGATGAGAACATGTTTCAAATCTACTCTGATAGCACATTTCAAGTATACAGTACATAGTTACCCACTGTGGTTGCCGTGCTGTTCAACATATCTCTAGAACTATTCGTATCTGAAATTTTGTATCATTAGACTAACATCTCCCAATCCCTCCCCGGCCCCTGCCTCGGGTAAGCAGCGTTCTGCTCTCTACGACTCTGAGTTCCACTTTTTTACATTGCACATAGAAGTGAGATCGTGCAGTATTTGTATTTCTGTGTTTGCTTTTTAAAACTTTATGATGTATTGATGTATTTTTTCAGACAGTGTCGGAGTCTGTCACCAAGGCTGGAGTACAGTGACACAAACACGGCTCACCACGGCCTCCACCTCCCGGGGTCAAGAGATCCTCCCACTTCAGCCTCCTGAGTAGCTAGGACTACAGGCGTCCAACACCACACCTGGCTAATTTTTGTATTTTTTGTAGAGATGGTTGATCTCCAACTCCAGGACTCAACTCTTCCTCCTCCCTTCTCCTCCCAAAGTCCTGGGATTACAGGCCTGAGCCACTGTGTCTGGCCTTTGCTTTATTTCACACAGTAGAACATCCTCTAGGCTCATTCATGTTGCTAATGATAAGATTTCTTTCTTTTTCAAGGCTGAATAGGATTCTATTGGATATATGTACCTATATAGATAGAGAGATAGATAGATATACATTTATTATTATTGTTTTGGGGGGGATATGGTTTCGCTCGTGTTCCCCAGGCTGGAGTGCAGTGGCATGATTTCGGCTCACTACAACCTCTGCCTCCCAGGCTGAAGTGATTCTCCTGCCTCAGCTGAGATTAAAGGCATGTCCCATCATGTGCGGCCAATTTTGTGTTTCTAGGAGAGATGGGTTTTCACCATGTTGGCCAGGCTGGTCTCGAACTCCAACAATTCTACTTCAACTATTTATTGGATACAAATATTTATGTGTGAGAAACAAGATTTTCAAGAGTGAAAGATTTAAAAACGACTTAATTGTACATCAGTAAGAGGCTGGCTAACTAAATCAGAGTACGTTCATCCTTACAGAAGAATACTATGCAGCTAGAACAAAACCAAATGGAGGAAACTCTTCCAAATGGTAACTTGGAATGATGTTCAAGACTTATTGTAAAATAAGTTTACAGTAAGGTGTAAGGTACCTTATGGCAAAATTCTCTCAGAAATGTGTGTGTGTGGATTTCAAGTCATCCCAGTCCTAGAACATTGTGCTCTTTAGAGATGCCATACCTGTCTTTCCCTTTGTAATATCAAAGCAGTAATATCTTCTCTGGAGGCTTGTTGGGTGAATTGAATGGAAGAAAGTTAAGGAGGTACCAGAACCATTGCTGTTTCCCCTCCGTAGCCCTGCCACCCACTAAAGAAAGTTGGATGAGATTACTTAATGATTTCCCATTAAGTTGTATTTCCAAATATCATGATTACCATTTGAATGTAGTTGGTATGGAGCTTCGTGAGTGTGTGCTTCGTTTATTATGCATCACGTTCAGCTCCTTGTTATTTGCCTCCTAGTTATCATAGTAAAACTCTACTCCTCTACTCCGAGGAGCCCCTACCATCCGTATCGTCACTTTCCGGCCCAGCACTCTTCATGCTCGTTCGTTTAAAGCATTCTACATTGGGCAAATGAATCTTGGAAGGCAAAAGCTACTGAATTTAGCGAGTTTGTGGAGGCGTTCCCACCGATCAGCCAGGTGGAGTTCCACACACCCGATGACTGCACAACTCCTATAAGGCAGCAATATGCTGCAAACCCAGACGGCCACTCTTCTCACCCCTCGTCCCTTTGCTGTTCTGGATAATGAGGTCAATAGTCACCTAGGCAACTTGCAAAACTAACTGAAATGGAGAAAGGCCTTCCGGCTGGTGACTAGCCGAGGTCCACCTGGCCCCAATAAGCTGCTGAACAAGAAGGGCTGCCAGAAATTTCCCCCTAGGGAATTTGGTGGAGACGAAGACCTGCTCACTGGACAACGGTTCCTCCCAGGATACCCCCAAGCTGAAGAAGCGGGCTCTGAGCCACCCCCTTTCACCCTCCTTTTCCCCACCCTGGCCTGCTGAAGGTGCGCGTCAGGATGCGGACTACTGAGCCCTAAAGAAATAAGTCCTTCCACTTTGACCCCACGGAGGATTGCCTGTGCGGATCTTCAACGAGTCTACCAGTGTCTAGACACGGGAGCAGTTCTGTCTGGCACAGCAGCTCCCTCAAGGAAGACAAGAGTGAGGAGAAAGGAAACTCAAGTCTGACCATTCTGTCCTGGGAGACAAGAGGAGGATCTCATCTCTCATCTTTCCAAGCAAGGCAACGAGACTTTCTCTCATCTTTCCAAGCAAGGCAAGGAGACTTTTTCTCATGAGGAAACAAAAAGAAGTTGGAAGGAACGAAACCAGCCTGGAAGGTGAATTCCTAAGGATTGCCCATTGAAACTGACAAAATGGCCCTTGTTTGACGAGAGGAATGAGCAGAGCATTGATGTGGTCAAAAAGGACTCGAGTGAGACTTTCCCAGCATGTTTCTACCAAAGCTTTGTCTAAGTTTCGCAAAACACTCTCCTAATAAGCAGATGTTTGGCTCTTCAGAAAGTCAACATGCAAAATGCCTTGAGCGTCCCATAACACTGATGCCATGATGTTGCCTTTGGTCTGCCCTCCTTTTCCTTTGACTGGACCACTGCCATCTCTTGGTAGCCATCGCTTTGATGACGCTTTGTCTTCAGGATCATATTGGCAAAGCCATGTTCCAAATTCCGGTTACAATTTGTCAAACAGGTGCCCCAGGATCGTGATCCCTCCTGTTGAAAATTTCCACTGATAGCTCTCGTCGTCACTGCAGCTGATCTGGGCACAATGGTTTTCACAGCCACTGCAGGATTCATCTTCCACATCTTCTCATCTCTTCTTGAAACAAGCCATACCTCCGTAAAGAGTTGATTTCTTTGGGCTAGTGTCCTTAGAAGCTTTTCTTCAAACATCAATGATTTCTTCATTCTTCCACCCAAGCTTCACCGTCAATTGGATGTTTGCTCTTGCTGCAATTTTAGCGGAATTCAAGTTGCACTGATAGGAGGCCTTTTCAGTGGATGTCCCATCCTTCTTAGTGCCTCCAATGAGATCCAGTTCAGAAAGGTTGTAAGAAGTTAGTACATGTTTATTTTAGTGAAAACGAATTGAAATCCATGCATAGATTTCTCACCATGTACATTTTCTATGAACTTTCGGAAGACCCCCTGTACTGAATATTGCCCAAATCCTGGGAGAGAAGTGGATGCGGTCCACTTCCTGTCTTCAGTTTGCCCACAGTGGAGGAGTGCACAGAGCAGGGAAAGGCAGCCCCAGAGAGAGGCATGCCCTCCAGCATGTAGCAGACTGCTGGCCCAGTCCTGGCTCCATGGGTTGCTGTGTGGGCCCAGCAAGCTGACCAACCTCCCTGAACCTTAATTTAATCCTAGGTAGCCCAATTCCACTCGCTATTATAGGACTGCTGTGCAGGGACAGTCAATTAACTTAAGAAAAGGAACCTAGCTCCAAGGTTGGCAACCGGGAATTCCAGTTGATTCCATGGGCGGACCCCCTGAGGAATTCCCAAGCTGAAGTCTCGTGGAAGATGAGGTTCAGTGTGACTAGACTGAAGCACCAATCCAATGAAGGGGAAGTCCCACCCACTCTGCCCTGTGCCTGTATAAAGGTGAGGCGGGGCGGCCGCGCCACTCATTGAAGCCGCCAGTTGGGAGAGGAGCAGAGCCAGGCCGGTGCTCCCGAAGGCAGCAAGATGTTGCGAGCCACAGCTCCCTGCTGGTTCCCACCTGCATACCCAGAAGCTAAGAAGGTGGCCGAGGAGGCGGCCCACGAGGCAAGCCGCCATTTGGGAGAGGAGCAGAGCCAGGTCGGTGTTCCCGAAGGCAGCAAGATGTTGCGAGCCACAGCTCCCTGCTGGTTCCCACCTGCATGCCCAGAAGCCAAGAAGGTGGCCGAGGAGGCGGCCCTCGAGGCAAGCCGCCAGTTGGGAGAGGAGCAGAGCCAGGCCGGTGCTCCCGAAGGCAGCAAGATGTTGCGAGCCACAGCTCCCTGCTGGTTCCCACCTGCATACCCAGAAGCTAAGAAGGTGGCCGAGGAGGCGCCCCACGAGGCAAGCCGCCATTTGGGAGTGGAGCAGAGCCAGGTCGGTGTTCCCGAAGGCAGCAAGATGTTGCGAGCCACAGCTCCCTGCTGGTTCCCTCCTGCATACCCAGAAGCCAAGAAGGTGGCCGAGGAGGCGGCCCTCGAGGCTCCAGAATTCCCACTGCCCTCTCATCAGCCTGCCCAGAGCTTCGGGCTCTGCGTGCCCCAGATGCACAACCAGGCCTCAGCACTCGTGGACATCCGGGCGGAGCCCCAGAATAGGGGTCCGGCGGTGCCCCCAGCGTGGCCCAAGATGGCGACGGAGGCGTGGTACTTCCCCGCGCAGAGGGGGTCGGCCTGCTGCTTGCCAGCCGCCCCAAGGCTGACAGAGAGGCCCTGTGGAGTCCGCATCTCAGCCCCCAGGGAGAGGAAGAGGATCGCCCACTTTCCCAGCCCCTGCTTGGACGCAGGTCGCACCGATGCCAAGAGAACCCGGGTGGCCGGCAGCAGCCAACGCTCCAATGGCTCCAGGGTCGGCACACAGCCACGGAAGACTGGTCGCAACAGACGGGGGAGGGCATGCAAGACCTCCACCACACTCAGCTCTAAGCGAATCGTCCGTCGTCCATCCTTACCGACTTGGAAGAAACCCATTATCCTCCGAAGGTCTCGCTGCCAAGTCCCCACCGTCATCCGCCGAGGCTATCTCCAACTGTTCACCAAAGAGTGTCTCAAGTTCTGCGCCTCCCAGCAGGAGGCCGAGGAGAAGGCGCTGAACGAGGAGAAGGTGGCCTACGACTGCAGCCCCAACAAGAACATGTACCTGAATGTGGTCCTGAACACCCTCAAGAGACTGAAGGGCCTGACCCCCAGCTCCATGCCGGGCCTCAGCAGGGCCGCCCTGTACAGCCGCCTCCAGGAGTTCCTGCTCACCCAGGACCAGCTCAAGGAGAACGGCTACCCCTTCCCGCACCCCGAGCGGCCCGGAGGCGCCGTCCTCTTCACTGGCCAGGGGAAGGGGCCCGGCGACTCCTCCTGCAGGGTCTGCTGCCGTTGTGGCACCGACTACCTGGTGTCCTCCTCGGGACGCTGTCTACGCGACCAGTTGTGTTATTATCACTGGGGGCGGGTCCGCTCCAGCCAAGTGGCTGGAGGCCGGGTTAGCCAGTACACCTGCTGTGCAGCTGCTCCTGGCTCAGTGGGCTGCCAGGTGGCGAAGCAGCACGTGCGGGACGGCCGCAAGGAGAGCCTCCATGGCTTCGTGAAGACCTTCAAGAAAGAGTTTTCCACAGACGCTTATCCAGGAATCTACGCCTTGGACTGTGAGATGTGCTACACCACGCATGGCCTGGAGCTGACCCGCGTCACCGTGGTGGACGCCGACATGCAAGTGGTGTACGACACCTTCGTCAAGCCCGACAACGAGATCGTGGACTACAACACCAGGTTTTCCGGAGTGACCGAGGCCGACGTCGCCAAGACGAGCGTCACGTTGCCCGAAGTCCAAGCCATCCTGCTGAGCTTTTTCAGCGCCCAAACCATCCTCATCGGGCACAGCCTGGAGAGCGATCTGCTGGCCCTCAAGCTGATCCACAGCACCGTGGTGGACACGGCCGTGCTCTTCCCGCACTACCTGGGTTTCCCCTACAAGCGTTCCCTCAGGAATCTCGCGGCCGACTACCTGGGACAGATCATCCAGGACAGCCAGGACGGCCACAACTCCAGCGAGGACGCAAACGCCTGCCTGCAGCTGGCGATGTGGAAGGTTCGACAGCGCGCCCAGATCCAGCCACGCCACCGGTCCGCCTCTCCCGCCGCCCTGGCCTGTCCTGAGCCCCAGGCCTCTTCCCAAACTGCCATCGATCCCGAGAGCTAGCCCTGTCCACCTCGCCGCAAAGCGAAAGAAACTGGAGCAGCCGGCGGCAGGAGAGGGCCAAAAGCCAAGACTAACCCCGACCCCGGACTCCCAGTCCCCCGGAGTCCCTGCCGCGGGCCGTCGTCCCTGTCCCCATCCCTCTGCCCCTCCCAGACCTCTGTCCTTCCACCAATGGGCTCCCCGAGGCCCCAGCCGCCACTCCCAGTCCCCGGAGACCCTGCCGCCGCCCCTGGCGCCTGTGCCCATCCCTCTGCCCCTCCCAGACCTCTGGCCTTCCACCACTAGCCTCCCCCAGCCCACCTGGACTTCCCCGGCCTCTGACAACAAGGCCAGCCCCCAGGCCCACCAGCCTCCTGATCGTCTTCGTTCTTGGGCCTCTTCCCCTTCTGTGGGGCTGTCTGAACCTCCCCTCCCCCACCCGATTTTTCCCCCGCCCCCGGGGCAGGCGCAGAATAAATGTCTGTATGAAGTTAAAAATTAAAAATAAAAAAAAAGCTAAAAACAACTCAAAGTCCTTTGCTTTTGAATGTGCGCTTACCTGGTTTTCTCTAGAGGCACCACTGTGAGGTGGCTCAAGCCCTTAGGCTCTGGAGTTAGACATCTGGGTTCCCATTCCATTTCCACCACTGACTAGCTTTGTCATATTGGACGCATAACCTTTTTGCGCTTCTACTTCTTGATCTTTCAAGTGTCATCAGAAGATAATTAGACACCCACACAATAGCAATGGGAGATTTTAACACCCCACCGTCAACATGAAACAGATCAACGAGACAGAAAGTTGAAAAGGATATCCAGGAACTGAACTTAGCTCTGCACCAAGCAGACCGAATAGACATCTACATTAACTCTCCACCCCAAATCAACAGAATATACATTCTTCTCAGCACCACATCACACTTATTCCAAAACTGACCACATAGTTGGAAGGAAAGCACTCCTCCGCAAATGCAAAAGAACAGAAATTACAACCAACTGTCTCTCAGACCCCAGGGCAGTCAAACTGGACCTCAGGATGAAGAAACTCACTCAAAACCGCTCAACTACACGGAAACGGAGCAATCTGCTCCTGAGTGACTACTGGGTACATAGCGAAATGAAGACAGAATAAAGATGTTCTTTGAAACCAATGAGAACAAAGACACAACATACCAGAATCTCTGGGATACATTGAAAGCAGTGTGTAGAGGGAAACGTAGCATTAAATGCCCACAAGAGAAAGCAGGAAAGATCTAAAATGGACACCCTCACGTCCCAATTCAAAGAACCAGGGAAGCAAGAGCAAACACAATGCCTGAATCAGTCAGTCAACTTCCAACAGGGCTCCAAGAGAGAATGAACCACCATGCCTCTTTAAATCCACGTTTCTATTTGGAATCTTCAATGAGAGATGAGACACTAAGCAGCTAGTTTTGGTGGAATGGCTGATTTTGTCAATGTTTTCGGTGTGTGAGTGTGTGTGTGTGTGTATGTATAGATAACTAAATTAAACTGATAATCTGGATGCTTACATTTCCATTCATTTAATTTGTGTATGTGAGCCCACGCACACGTATATACACACACACTCACACTTCCAGAACACTGACTTAGTGAAGAACTGGATTTCCAGTGTGTCAGACAAATTTCAGAAAGCGCTGAAGAAGGGCATTTCTGATGGATTTCACCGTTCCTGGAATTTTATTTTCCTTTATAACTTAGAGTTCTTCTCTGGAGATTTAATAGATAAAAGTCTTTTGCAGTGTACGTTATTTCATTTTATTTTTATAATTTATTTCAATTGTCATTTTAAATTGACAAATAAAAATGATATATATTTATGGTGTACAACATGATGTTTCATATATGTATACATTGTGGAATGACACAAAAATCAAGCTAATTAACACATTCGTTTCCTCACATACTGATTTTATGGTGATGAGAACATGTTTCAAATCTACTCTGATAGCACATTTCAAGTATACAGTACATAGTTACCCACTGTGGTTGCCGTGCTGTTCAACATATCTCTAGAACTATTCGTATCTGAAATTTTGTATCATTAGACTAACATCTCCCAATCCCTCCCCGGCCCCTGCCTCGGGTAAGCAGCGTTCTGCTCTCTACGACTCTGAGTTCCACTTTTTTACATTGCACATAGAAGTGAGATCGTGCAGTATTTGTATTTCTGTGTTTGCTTTTTAAAACTTTATGATGTATTGATGTATTTTTTCAGACAGTGTCGGAGTCTGTCACCAAGGCTGGAGTACAGTGACACAAACACGGCTCACCACGGCCTCCACCTCCCGGGGTCAAGAGATCCTCCCACTTCAGCCTCCTGAGTAGCTAGGACTACAGGCGTCCAACACCACACCTGGCTAATTTTTGTATTTTTTGTAGAGATGGTTGATCTCCAACTCCTGGGCTCAACTCTTCCTCCTCCCTTCTCCTCCCAAAGTCCTGGGATTACAGACCTGAGCCACTGTGTCTGGCCTTTGCTTTATTTCACACAGTAGAACATCCTCTAGGCTCATTCATGTTGCTAATGATAAGATTTCTTTCTTTTTCAAGGCTGAATAGGATTCTATTGGATATATGTACCTATATAGATAGAGAGATAGATAGATAGATATTTATTATTATTGTTTTGGGGGGGATATGGTTTCGCTCGTGTTCCCCAGGCTGGAGTGCAGTGGCATGATTTCGGCTCACTACAACCTCTGCCTCCCAGGCTGAAGTGATTCTCCTGCCTCAGCTGAGATTAAAGGCATGTCCCATCATGTGCGGCCAATTTTGTGTTTCTAGGAGAGATGGGTTTTCACCATGTTGGCCAGGCTGGTCTCGAACTCCAACAATTCTACTTCAACTATTTATTGGATACAAATATTTATGTGTGAGAAACAAGATTTTCAAGAGTGAAAGATTTAAAAACGACTTAATTGTACATCAGTAAGAGGCTGGCTAACCTAATCAGAGTACATTCATCCTTACAGAAGAATACTATGCAGCTAGAACAAAACCAAATGGAGGAAACTCTTCCAAATGGTAACTTGGAATGATGTTCAAGACTTATTGTAAAATAAGTTTACAGTAAGGTGTAAGGTACCTTATGGCAAAATTCTCTCAGAAATGTGTGTGTGTGGATTTCAATCCATCCCAGTCCTAGAACATTGAGCTCTTTAGAGATGCCATACCTGTCTTTCCCTTTGTAATATCAAAGCAGTAATATCTTCTCTGGAGGCTTGTTGGGTGAATTTAATGGAAGAAAGTTAAGGAGGTACCAGAACCATTGCTGTTTCCCCTCCGTAGCCCTGCCACCCACTAAAGAAAGTTGGATGAGATTACTTAATGATTTCCCATTAAGTTGTATTTCCAAATATCATGATTACCATTTGAATGTAGTTGGTATGGAGCTTCGTGAGTGTGTGCTTCGTTTATTATGCATCACGTTCACCTCCTTGTTATTTGCCTCCTAGTTATCATAGTAAAACTCTACTCCTCTACTCCGAGGAGCCCCTACCATCCGTATCGTCACTTTCCGGCCCAGCACTCTTCATGCTCGTTCGTTTAAAGCATTCTACATTGTGTAAATGAATCTTGGAAGGCAAAAGCTACTGAATTTAGCGAGTTTGTGGAGGCGTTCCCACCGGTCAGCCAGGTGGAGTTCCACACACCCGATGACTGCACAACTCCTATAAGGCAGCAATATGCTGCAAGCCCAGACGGCCACTCTTCTCACCTCTCGTCCCTTTGCTGTTCTGGATAATGAGGTCAATAGTCACCTAGGCAACTGCAAAACAAACTGAAATGGAGAAAGGCCTTCCGGCTGGTGACTAGCCGAGGTCCACCTGGCCCCAATAAGCTGCTGAACAAGAAGGGCTGCCAGAAATTTCCCCCTAGGGAATTTGGTGGAGACGAAGACCTGCTCACTGGACAACGGTTCCTCCCAGGATACCCCCAAGCTGAAGAAGCGGGCTCTGAGCCACCCCCTTTCACCCTCCTTTTCCCCACCCTGGCCTGCTGAAGGTGCGCGTCAGGATGCGGACTACTGAGCCCTAAAGAAATAAGTCCTTCCACTTTGACCCCACGGAGGATTGCCTGTGCGGATCTTCAACGAGTCTACCAGTGTCTAGACACGGGAGCAGTTCTGTCTGGCACAGCAGCTCCCTCAAGGAAGACAAGAGTGAGGAGAAAGGAAACTCAAGTCTGACCATTCTGTCCTGGGAGACAAGAGGAGGATCTCATCTCTCATCTTTCCAAGCAAGGCAACGAGACTTTCTCTCATCTTTCCAAGCAAGGCAAGGAGACTTTTTCTCATGAGGAAACAAAAAGAAGTTGGAAGGAACGAAACCAGCCTGGAAGGTGAATTCCTAAGGATTGCCCATTGAAACTGACAAAATGGCCCTTGTTTGACGAGAGGAATGAGCAGAGGATTGATGTGGTCAAAAAGGACTCGAGTGAGACTTTCCCAGCATGTTTCTACCAAAGCTTTGTCTAAGTTTCGCAAAACACTCTCCTAATAAGCAGATGTTTGGCTCTTCAGAAAGTCAACATGCAAAATGCCTTGAGCGTCCCATAACACTGATGCCATGATGTTGCCTTTGGTCTGCCCTCCTTTTCCTTTGACTGGACCACTGCCATCTCTTGGTAGCCATCGCTTTGATGACGCTTTGTCTTCAGGATCATATTGGCAAAGCCATGTTCCAAATTCCGGTTACAATTTGTCAAACAGGTGCCCCAGGATCGTGATCCCTCCTGTTGAAAATTTCCACTGATAGCTCTCGTCGTCACTGCAGCTGATCTGGGCACAATGGTTTTCACAGCCACTGCAGGATTCATCTTCCACATCTTCTCATCTCTTCTTGAAACAAGCCATACCTCCGTAAAGAGTTGATTTCTTTGGGCTAGTGTCCTTAGAAGCTTTTCTTCAAACATCAATGATTTCTTCATTCTTCCACCCAAGCTTCACCGTCAACTGGATGTTTGCTCTTGCTGCAATTTTAGCGGAATTCAAGTTGCACTGATAGGAGGCCTTTTCAGTGGATGTCTCATCCTTCTTAGTGCCTCCAATGAGATCCAGTTCAGAAAGGTTGTAAGAAGTTAGTACATGTTTATTTTAGTGAAAACGAATTGAAATCCATGCAAAGATTTCTCACCATGTACATTTTCTATGAACTTTCGGAAGACCCCCTGTACTGAATATTGCCCAAATCCTGGGAGAGAAGTGGATGCGGTCCACTTCCTGTCTTCAGTTTGCCCACAGTGGAGGAGTGCACAGAGCAGGGAAAGGCAGCCCCAGAGAGAGGCATGCCCTCCAGCATGCAGCAGACTGCTGGCCCAGTCCTGGCTCCATGGGTTGCTGTGTGGGCCCAGCAAGCTGACCAACCTCCCTGAACCTTAATTTAATCCTAGGTAGCCCAATTCCACTCGCTATTATAGGACTGCTGTGCAGGGACAGTCAATTAACTTAAGAAAAGGAACCTAGCTCCAAGGTTGGCAACCGGGAATTCCAGTTGATTCCATGGGCGGACCCCCTGAGGAATTCCCAAGCTGAAGTCTCGTGGAAGATGAGGTTCAGTGTGACTAGACTGAAGCACCAATCCAATGAAGGGGAAGTCCCACCCACTCTGCCCTGTGCCTGTATAAAGGTGAGGCGGGGCGGCCGCGCCACTCATTGAAGCCGCCAGTTGGGAGAGGAGCAGAGCCAGGCCGGTGCTCCCGAAGGCAGCAAGATGTTGCGAGCCACAGCTCCCTGCTGGTTCCCACCTGCATACCCAGAAGCTAAGAAGGTGGCCGAGGAGGCGGCCCACGAGGCAAGCCGCCATTTGGGAGAGGAGCAGAGCCAGGTCGGTGTTCCCGAAGGCAGCAAGATGTTGCGAGCCACAGCTCCCTGCTGGTTCCCACCTGCATGCCCAGAAGCCAAGAAGGTGGCCGAGGAGGCGGCCCTCGAGGCAAGCCGCCAGTTGGGAGAGGAGCAGAGCCAGGCCGGTGCTCCCGAAGGCAGCAAGATGTTGCGAGCCACAGCTCCCTGCTGGTTCCCTCCTGCATACCCAGAAGCCAAGAAGGTGGCCGAGGAGGCGGCCCTCGAGGCTCCAGAATTCCCACTGCCCTCTCATCAGCCTGCCCAGAGCTTCGGGCTCTGCGTGCCCCAGATGCACAACCAGGCCTCAGCACTCGTGGACATCCGGGCGGAGCCCCAGAATAGGGGTCCGGCGGTGCCCCCAGCGTGGCCCAAGATGGCGACGGAGGCGTGGTACTTCCCCGCGCAGAGGGGGTCGGCCTGCTGCTTGCCAGCCGCCCCAAGGCTGACAGAGAGGCCCTGTGGAGTCCGCATCTCAGCCCCCAGGGAGAGGAAGAGGATCGCCCACTTTCCCAGCCCCTGCTTGGACGCAGGTCGCACCGATGCCAAGAGAACCCGGGTGGCCGGCAGCAGCCAACGCTCCAATGGCTCCAGGGTCGGCACACAGCCACGGAAGACTGGTCGCAACAGACGGGGGAGGGCATGCAAGACCTCCACCACACTCAGCTCTAAGCGAATCGTCCGTCGTCCATCCTTACCGACTTGGAAGAAACCCATTATCCTCCGAAGGTCTCGCTGCCAAGTCCCCACCGTCATCCGCCGAGGCTATCTCCAACTGTTCACCAAAGAGTGTCTCAAGTTCTGCGCCTCCCAGCAGGAGGCCGAGGAGAAGGCGCTGAACGAGGAGAAGGTGGCCTACGACTGCAGCCCCAACAAGAACATGTACCTGAATGTGGTCCTGAACACCCTCAAGAGACTGAAGGGCCTGACCCCCAGCTCCATGCCGGGCCTCAGCAGGGCCGCCCTGTACAGCCGCCTCCAGGAGTTCCTGCTCACCCAGGACCAGCTCAAGGAGAACGGCTACCCCTTCCCGCACCCCGAGCGGCCCGGAGGCGCCGTCCTCTTCACTGGCCAGGGGAAGGGGCCCGGCGACTCCTCCTGCAGGGTCTGCTGCCGTTGTGGCACCGACTACCTGGTGTCCTCCTCGGGACGCTGTCTACGCGACCAGTTGTGTTATTATCACTGGGGGCGGGTCCGCTCCAGCCAAGTGGCTGGAGGCCGGGTTAGCCAGTACACCTGCTGTGCAGCTGCTCCTGGCTCAGTGGGCTGCCAGGTGGCGAAGCAGCACGTGCGGGACGGCCGCAAGGAGAGCCTCCATGGCTTCGTGAAGACCTTCAAGAAAGAGTTTTCCACAGACGCTTATCCAGGAATCTACGCCTTGGACTGTGAGATGTGCTACACCACGCATGGCCTGGAGCTGACCCGCGTCACCGTGGTGGACGCCGACATGCAAGTGGTGTACGACACCTTCGTCAAGCCCGACAACGAGATCGTGGACTACAACACCAGGTTTTCCGGAGTGACCGAGGCCGACGTCGCCAAGACGAGCGTCACGTTGCCCGAAGTCCAAGCCATCCTGCTGAGCTTTTTCAGCGCCCAAACCATCCTCATCGGGCACAGCCTGGAGAGCGATCTGCTGGCCCTCAAGCTGATCCACAGCACCGTGGTGGACACGGCCGTGCTCTTCCCGCACTACCTGGGTTTCCCCTACAAGCGTTCCCTCAGGAATCTCGCGGCCGACTACCTGGGACAGATCATCCAGGACAGCCAGGACGGCCACAACTCCAGCGAGGACGCAAACGCCTGCCTGCAGCTGGCGATGTGGAAGGTTCGACAGCGCGCCCAGATCCAGCCACGCCACCGGTCCGCCTCTCCCGCCGCCCTGGCCTGTCCTGAGCCCCAGGCCTCTTCCCAAACTGCCATCGATCCCGAGAGCTAGCCCTGTCCACCTCGCCGCAAAGCGAAAGAAACTGGAGCAGCCGGCGGCAGGAGAGGGCCAAAAGCCAAGACTAACCCCGACCCCGGACTCCCAGTCCCCCGGAGTCCCTGCCGCGGGCCGTCGTCCCTGTCCCCATCCCTCTGCCCCTCCCAGACCTCTGTCCTTCCACCAATGGGCTCCCCGAGGCCCCAGCCGCCACTCCCAGTCCCCGGAGACCCTGCCGCCGCCCCTGGCGCCTGTGCCCATCCCTCTGCCCCTCCCAGACCTCTGGCCTTCCACCACTAGCCTCCCCCAGCCCACCTGGACTTCCCCGGCCTCTGACAACAAGGCCAGCCCCCAGGCCCACCAGCCTCCTGATCGTCTTCGTTCTTGGGCCTCTTCCCCTTCTGTGGGGCTGTCTGAACCTCCCCTCCCCCACCCGATTTTTCCCCCGCCCCCGGGGCAGGCGCAGAATAAATGTCTGTATGAAGTTAAAAATTAAAAATAAAAAAAAAGCTAAAAACAACTCAAAGTCCTTTGCTTTTGAATGTGCGCTTACCTGGTTTTCTCTAGAGGCACCACTGTGAGGTGGCTCAAGCCCTTAGGCTCTGGAGTTAGACATCTGGGTTCCCATTCCATTTCCACCACTGACTAGCTTTGTCATATTGGACGCATAACCTTTTTGCGCTTCTACTTCTTGATCTTTCAAGTGTCATCAGAAGATAATTAGACACCCACACAATAGCAATGGGAGATTTTAACACCCCACCGTCAACATGAAACAGATCAACGAGACAGAAAGTTGAAAAGGATATCCAGGAACTGAACTTAGCTCTGCACCAAGCAGACCGAATAGACATCTACATTAACTCTCCACCCCAAATCAACAGAATATACATTCTTCTCAGCACCACATCACACTTATTCCAAAACTGACCACATAGTTGGAAGGAAAGCACTCCTCCGCAAATGCAAAAGAACAGAAATTACAACCAACTGTCTCTCAGACCCCAGGGCAGTCAAACTGGACCTCAGGATGAAGAAACTCACTCAAAACCGCTCAACTACACGGAAACGGAGCAATCTGCTCCTGAGTGACTACTGGGTACATAGCGAAATGAAGACAGAATAAAGATGTTCTTTGAAACCAATGAGAACAAAGACACAACATACCAGAATCTCTGGGATACATTGAAAGCAGTGTGTAGAGGGAAACGTAGCATTAAATGCCCACAAGAGAAAGCAGGAAAGATCTAAAATGGACACCCTCACGTCCCAATTCAAAGAACCAGGGAAGCAAGAGCAAACACAATGCCTGAATCAGTCAGTCAACTTCCAACAGGGCTCCAAGAGAGAATGAACCACCATGCCTCTTTAAATCCACGTTTCTATTTGGAATCTTCAATGAGAGATGAGACACTAAGCAGCTAGTTTTGGTGGAATGGCTGATTTTGTCAATGTTTTCGGTGTGTGAGTGTGTGTGTGTGTGTATGTATAGATAACTAAATTAAACTGATAATCTGGATGCTTACATTTCCATTCATTTAATTTGTGTATGTGAGCCCACGCACACGTATATACACACACACTCACACTTCCAGAACACTGACTTAGTGAAGAACTGGATTTCCAGTGTGTCAGACAAATTTCAGAAAGCGCTGAAGAAGGGCATTTCTGATGGATTTCACCGTTCCTGGAATTTTATTTTCCTTTATAACTTAGAGTTCTTCTCTGGAGATTTAATAGATAAAAGTCTTTTGCAGTGTACGTTATTTCATTTTATTTTTATAATTTATTTCAATTGTCATTTTAAATTGACAAATAAAAATGATATATATTTATGGTGTACAACATGATGTTTCATATATGTATACATTGTGGAATGACACAAAAATCAAGCTAATTAACACATTCGTTTCCTCACATACTGATTTTATGGTGATGAGAACATGTTTCAAATCTACTCTGATAGCACATTTCAAGTATACAGTACATAGTTACCCACTGTGGTTGCCGTGCTGTTCAACATATCTCTAGAACTATTCGTATCTGAAATTTTGTATCATTAGACTAACATCTCCCAATCCCTCCCCGGCCCCTGCCTCGGGTAAGCAGCGTTCTGCTCTCTACGACTCTGAGTTCCACTTTTTTACATTGCACATAGAAGTGAGATCGTGCAGTATTTGTATTTCTGTGTTTGCTTTTTAAAACTTTATGATGTATTGATGTATTTTTTCAGACAGTGTCGGAGTCTGTCACCAAGGCTGGAGTACAGTGACACAAACACGGCTCACCACGGCCTCCACCTCCCGGGGTCAAGAGATCCTCCCACTTCAGCCTCCTGAGTAGCTAGGACTACAGGCGTCCAACACCACACCTGGCTAATTTTTGTATTTTTTGTAGAGATGGTTGATCTCCAACTCCTGGGCTCAACTCTTCCTCCTCCCTTCTCCTCCCAAAGTCCTGGGATTACAGACCTGAGCCACTGTGTCTGGCCTTTGCTTTATTTCACACAGTAGAACATCCTCTAGGCTCATTCATGTTGCTAATGATAAGATTTCTTTCTTTTTCAAGGCTGAATAGGATTCTATTGGATATATGTACCTATATAGATAGAGAGATAGATAGATAGATATTTATTATTATTGTTTTGGGGGGGATATGGTTTCGCTCGTGTTCCCCAGGCTGGAGTGCAGTGGCATGATTTCGGCTCACTACAACCTCTGCCTCCCAGGCTGAAGTGATTCTCCTGCCTCAGCTGAGATTAAAGGCATGTCCCATCATGTGCGGCCAATTTTGTGTTTCTAGGAGAGATGGGTTTTCACCATGTTGGCCAGGCTGGTCTCGAACTCCAACAATTCTACTTCAACTATTTATTGGATACAAATATTTATGTGTGAGAAACAAGATTTTCAAGAGTGAAAGATTTAAAAACGACTTAATTGTACATCAGTAAGAGGCTGGCTAACCTAATCAGAGTACATTCATCCTTACAGAAGAATACTATGCAGCTAGAACAAAACCAAATGGAGGAAACTCTTCCAAATGGTAACTTGGAATGATGTTCAAGACTTATTGTAAAATAAGTTTACAGTAAGGTGTAAGGTACCTTATGGCAAAATTCTCTCAGAAATGTGTGTGTGTGGATTTCAATCCATCCCAGTCCTAGAACATTGAGCTCTTTAGAGATGCCATACCTGTCTTTCCCTTTGTAATATCAAAGCAGTAATATCTTCTCTGGAGGCTTGTTGGGTGAATTTAATGGAAGAAAGTTAAGGAGGTACAAGAACCATTGCTGTTTCCCCTCCGTAGCCCTGCCACCCACTAAAGAAAGTTGGATGAGATTACTTAATGATTTCCCATTAAGTTGTATTTCCAAATATCATGATTACCATTTGAATGTAGTTGGTATGGAGCTTCGTGAGTGTGTGCTTCGTTTATTATGCATCACGTTCACCTCCTTGTTATTTGCCTCCTAGTTATCATAGTAAAACTCTACTCCTCTACTCCGAGGAGCCCCTACCATCCGTATCGTCACTTTCCGGCCCAGCACTCTTCATGCTCGTTCGTTTAAAGCATTCTACATTGTGTAAATGAATCTTGGAAGGCAAAAGCTACTGAATTTAGCGAGTTTGTGGAGGCGTTCCCACCGGTCAGCCAGGTGGAGTTCCACACACCCGATGACTGCACAACTCCTATAAGGCAGCAATATGCTGCAAGCCCAGACGGCCACTCTTCTCACCTCTCGTCCCTTTGCTGTTCTGGATAATGAGGTCAATAGTCACCTAGGCAACTACAAAACAAACTGAAATGGAGAAAGGCCTTCCGGCTGGTGACTAGCCGAGGTCCACCTGGCCCCAATAAGCTGCTGAACAAGAAGGGCTGCCAGAAATTTCCCCCTAGGGAATTTGGTGGAGACGAAGACCTGCTCACTGGACAACGGTTCCTCCCAGGATACCCCCAAGCTGAAGAAGCGGGCTCTGAGCCACCCCCTTTCACCCTCCTTTTCCCCACCCTGGCCTGCTGAAGGTGCGCGTCAGGATGCGGACTACTGAGCCCTAAAGAAATAAGTCCTTCCACTTTGACCCCACGGAGGATTGCCTGTGCGGATCTTCAACGAGTCTACCAGTGTCTAGACACGGGAGCAGTTCTGTCTGGCACAGCAGCTCCCTCAAGGAAGACAAGAGTGAGGAGAAAGGAAACTCAAGTCTGACCATTCTGTCCTGGGAGACAAGAGGAGGATCTCATCTCTCATCTTTCCAAGCAAGGCAACGAGACTTTCTCTCATCTTTCCAAGCAAGGCAAGGAGACTTTTTCTCATGAGGAAACAAAA
Organism: Pongo pygmaeus; assembly: GCF_028885625.2. NCBI lineage: Eukaryota > Metazoa > Chordata > Mammalia > Primates > Hominidae > Pongo > Pongo pygmaeus. The sequence goes on from NC_072380.2 coordinate 56,885,855, forward strand.
AGAAGTTGGAAGGAACGAAACCAGCCTGGAAGGTGAATTCCTAAGGATTGCCCATTGAAACTGACAAAATGGCCCTTGTTTGACGAGAGGAATGAGCAGAGGATTGATGTGGTCAAAAAGGACTCGAGTGAGACTTTCCCAGCATGTTTCTACCAAAGCTTTGTCTAAGTTTCGCAAAACACTCTCCTAATAAGCAGATGTTTGGCTCTTCAGAAAGTCAACATGCAAAATGCCTTGAGCGTCCCATAACACTGATGCCATGATGTTGCCTTTGGTCTGCCCTCCTTTTCCTTTGACTGGACCACTGCCATCTCTTGGTAGCCATCGCTTTGATGACGCTTTGTCTTCAGGATCATATTGGCAAAGCCATGTTCCAAATTCCGGTTACAATTTGTCAAACAGGTGCCCCAGGATCGTGATCCCTCCTGTTGAAAATTTCCACTGATAGCTCTCGTCGTCACTGCAGCTGATCTGGGCACAATGGTTTTCACAGCCACTGCAGGATTCATCTTCCACATCTTCTCATCTCTTCTTGAAACAAGCCATACCTCCGTAAAGAGTTGATTTCTTTGGGCTAGTGTCCTTAGAAGCTTTTCTTCAAACATCAATGATTTCTTCATTCTTCCACCCAAGCTTCACCGTCAACTGGATGTTTGCTCTTGCTGCAATTTTAGCGGAATTCAAGTTGCACTGATAGGAGGCCTTTTCAGTGGATGTCTCATCCTTCTTAGTGCCTCCAATGAGATCCAGTTCAGAAAGGTTGTAAGAAGTTAGTACATGTTTATTTTAGTGAAAACGAATTGAAATCCATGCAAAGATTTCTCACCATGTACATTTTCTATGAACTTTCGGAAGACCCCCTGTACTGAATATTGCCCAAATCCTGGGAGAGAAGTGGATGCGGTCCACTTCCTGTCTTCAGTTTGCCCACAGTGGAGGAGTGCACAGAGCAGGGAAAGGCAGCCCCAGAGAGAGGCATGCCCTCCAGCATGCAGCAGACTGCTGGCCCAGTCCTGGCTCCATGGGTTGCTGTGTGGGCCCAGCAAGCTGACCAACCTCCCTGAACCTTAATTTAATCCTAGGTAGCCCAATTCCACTCGCTATTATAGGACTGCTGTGCAGGGACAGTCAATTAACTTAAGAAAAGGAACCTAGCTCCAAGGTTGGCAACCGGGAATTCCAGTTGATTCCATGGGCGGACCCCCTGAGGAATTCCCAAGCTGAAGTCTCGTGGAAGATGAGGTTCAGTGTGACTAGACTGAAGCACCAATCCAATGAAGGGGAAGTCCCACCCACTCTGCCCTGTGCCTGTATAAAGGTGAGGCGGGGCGGCCGCGCCACTCATTGAAGCCGCCAGTTGGGAGAGGAGCAGAGCCAGGCCGGTGCTCCCGAAGGCAGCAAGATGTTGCGAGCCACAGCTCCCTGCTGGTTCCCACCTGCATACCCAGAAGCTAAGAAGGTGGCCGAGGAGGCGGCCCACGAGGCAAGCCGCCATTTGGGAGAGGAGCAGAGCCAGGTCGGTGTTCCCGAAGGCAGCAAGATGTTGCGAGCCACAGCTCCCTGCTGGTTCCCACCTGCATGCCCAGAAGCCAAGAAGGTGGCCGAGGAGGCGGCCCTCGAGGCAAGCCGCCAGTTGGGAGAGGAGCAGAGCCAGGCCGGTGCTCCCGAAGGCAGCAAGATGTTGCGAGCCACAGCTCCCTGCTGGTTCCCACCTGCATACCCAGAAGCTAAGAAGGTGGCCGAGGAGGCGCCCCACGAGGCAAGCCGCCATTTGGGAGTGGAGCAGAGCCAGGTCGGTGTTCCCGAAGGCAGCAAGATGTTGCGAGCCACAGCTCCCTGCTGGTTCCCTCCTGCATACCCAGAAGCCAAGAAGGTGGCCGAGGAGGCGGCCCTCGAGGCTCCAGAATTCCCACTGCCCTCTCATCAGCCTGCCCAGAGCTTCGGGCTCTGCGTGCCCCAGATGCACAACCAGGCCTCAGCACTCGTGGACATCCGGGCGGAGCCCCAGAATAGGGGTCCGGCGGTGCCCCCAGCGTGGCCCAAGATGGCGACGGAGGCGTGGTACTTCCCCGCGCAGAGGGGGTCGGCCTGCTGCTTGCCAGCCGCCCCAAGGCTGACAGAGAGGCCCTGTGGAGTCCGCATCTCAGCCCCCAGGGAGAGGAAGAGGATCGCCCACTTTCCCAGCCCCTGCTTGGTCGCAGGTCGCACCGATGCCAAGAGAACCCGGGTGGCCGGCAGCAGCCAACGCTCCAATGGCTCCAGGGTCGGCACACAGCCACGGAAGACTGGTCGCAACAGACGGGGGAGGGCTTGCAAGACCTCCACCACACTCAGCTCTAAGCGAATCGTCCGTCGTCCATCCTTACCGACTTGGAAGAAACCCATTATCCTCCGAAGGTCTCGCTGCCAAGTCCCCACCGTCATCCGCCGAGGCTATCTCCAACTGTTCACCAAAGAGTGTCTCAAGTTCTGCGCCTCCCAGCAGGAGGCCGAGGAGAAGGCGCTGAACGAGGAGAAGGTGGCCTACGACTGCAGCCCCAACAAGAACATGTACCTGAATGTGGTCCTGAACACCCTCAAGAGACTGAAGGGCCTGACCCCCAGCTCCATGCCGGGCCTCAGCAGGGCCGCCCTGTACAGCCGCCTCCAGGAGTTCCTGCTCACCCAGGACCAGCTCAAGGAGAACGGCTACCCCTTCCCGCACCCCGAGCGGCCCGGAGGCGCCGTCCTCTTCACTGGCCAGGGGAAGGGGCCCGGCGACTCCTCCTGCAGGGTCTGCTGCCGTTGTGGCACCGACTACCTGGTGTCCTCCTCGGGCCGCTGTCTACGCGACCAGTTGTGTTATTATCACTGGGGGCGGGTCCGCTCCAGCCAAGTGGCTGGAGGCCGGGTTAGCCAGTACACCTGCTGTGCAGCTGCTCCTGGCTCAGTGGGCTGCCAGGTGGCGAAGCAGCACGTGCGGGACGGCCGCAAGGAGAGCCTCCATGGCTTCGTGAAGACCTTCAAGAAAGAGTTTTCCACAGACGCTTATCCAGGAATCTACGCCTTGGACTGTGAGATGTGCTACACCACGCATGGCCTGGAGCTGACCCGCGTCACCGTGGTGGACGCCGACATGCAAGTGGTGTACGACACCTTCGTCAAGCCCGACAACGAGATCGTGGACTACAACACCAGGTTTTCCGGAGTGACCGAGGCCGACGTCGCCAAGACGAGCGTCACGTTGCCCGAAGTCCAAGCCATCCTGCTGAGCTTTTTCAGCGCCCAAACCATCCTCATCGGGCACAGCCTGGAGAGCGATCTGCTGGCCCTCAAGCTGATCCACAGCACCGTGGTGGACACGGCCGTGCTCTTCCCGCACTACCTGGGTTTCCCCTACAAGCGTTCCCTCAGGAATCTCGCGGCCGACTACCTGGGACAGATCATCCAGGACAGCCAGGACGGCCACAACTCCAGCGAGGACGCAAACGCCTGCCTGCAGCTGGCGATGTGGAAGGTTCGACAGCGCGCCCAGATCCAGCCACGCCACCGGTCCGCCTCTCCCGCCGCCCTGGCCTGTCCTGAGCCCCAGGCCTCTTCCCAAACTGCCATCGATCCCGAGAGCTAGCCCTGTCCACCTCGCCGCAAAGCGAAAGAAACTGGAGCAGCCGGCGGCAGGAGAGGGCCAAAAGCCAAGACTAACCCCGACCCCGGACTCCCAGTCCCCCGGAGTCCCTGCCGCGGGCCGTCGTCCCTGTCCCCATCCCTCTGCCCCTCCCAGACCTCTGTCCTTCCACCAATGGGCTCCCCGAGGCCCCAGCCGCCACTCCCAGTCCCCGGAGACCCTGCCGCCGCCCCTGGCGCCTGTGCCCATCCCTCTGCCCCTCCCAGACCTCTGGCCTTCCACCACTAGCCTCCCCCAGCCCACCTGGACTTCCCCGGCCTCTGACAACAAGGCCAGCCCCCAGGCCCACCAGCCTCCTGATCGTCTTCGTTCTTGGGCCTCTTCCCCTTCTGTGGGGCTGTCTGAACCTCCCCTCCCCCACCCGATTTTTCCCCCGCCCCCGGGGCAGGCGCAGAATAAATGTCTGTATGAAGTTAAAAATTAAAAATAAAAAAAAAGCTAAAAACAACTCAAAGTCCTTTGCTTTTGAATGTGCGCTTACCTGGTTTTCTCTAGAGGCACCACTGTGAGGTGGCTCAAGCCCTTAGGCTCTGGAGTTAGACATCTGGGTTCCCATTCCAATTCCACCACTGACTAGCTTTGTCATATTGGACGCATAACTTTTTTGCGCTTCTACTTCTTGATCTTTCAAGTGTCATCAGAAGATAATTAGACACCCACACAATAGCAATGGGAGATTTTAACACCCCACCGTCAACATGAAACAGATCAACGAGACAGAAAGTTGAAAAGGATATCCAGGAACTGAACTTAGCTCTGCACCAAGCAGACCGAATAGACATCTACATTAACTCTCCACCCCAAATCAACAGAATATACATTCTTCTCAGCACCACATCACACTTATTCCAAAACTGACCACATAGTTGGAAGGAAAGCACTCCTCCGCAAATGCAAAAGAACAGAAATTACAACCAACTGTCTCTCAGACCCCAGGGCAGTCAAACTGGACCTCAGGATGAAGAAACTCACTCAAAACCGCTCAACTACACGGAAACGGAGCAATCTGCTCCTGAGTGACTACTGGGTACATAGCGAAATGAAGACAGAATAAAGATGTTCTTTGAAACCAATGAGAACAAAGACACAACATACCAGAATCTCTGGGATACATTGAAAGCAGTGTGTAGAGGGAAACGTAGCATTAAATGCCCACAAGAGAAAGCAGGAAAGATCTAAAATGGACACCCTCACGTCCCAATTCAAAGAACCAGGGAAGCAAGAGCAAACACAATGCCTGAATCAGTCAGTCAACTTCCAACAGGGCTCCAAGAGAGAATGAACCACCATGCCTCTTTAAATCCACGTTTCTATTTGGAATCTTCAATGAGAGATGAGACACTAAGCACCTAGTTTTGGTGGAATGGCTGATTTTGTCAATGTTTTCGGTGTGTGAGTGTGTGTGTGTGTGTGTGTATGTATGGATAACTAAATTAAACTGATAATCTGGATGCTTACATTTCCATTCATTTAATTTGTGTATGTGAGCCCACGCACACGTATATACACACACACTAACACTTCCAGAACACTGACTTAGTGAAGAACTGGATTTCCAGTGTGTCAGACAAATTTCAGAAAGCGCTGAAGAAGGGCATTTCTGATGGATTTCACCGTTCCTGGAATTTTATTTTCCTTTATAACTTAGAGTTCTTCTCTGGAGATTTAATAGATAAAAGTCTTTTGCAGTGTACGTTATTTCATTTTATTTTTATAATTTATTTGAATTGTCATTTTAAATTGACAAATAAAAATGATATATATTTATGGTGTACAACATGATGTTTCATATATGTATACATTGTGGAATGACACAAAAATCAAGCTAATTAACACATTCGTTTCCTCACATACTGATTTTATGGTGATGAGAACATGTTTCAAATCTACTCTGATAGCACATTTCAAGTATACAGTACATAGTTACCCACTGTGGTTGCCGTGCTGTTCAACATATCTCTAGAACTATTCGTATCTGGAATTTTGTATCATTAGACTAACATCTCCCAATCCCTCCCCGGCCCCTGCCTCGGGTAAGCAGCGTTCTGCTCTCTACGACTCTGAGTTCCACTTTTTTACATTGCACATAGAAGTGAGATCGTGCAGTATTTGTATTTCTGTGTTTGCTTTTTAAAACTTTATGATGTATTGATGTATTTTTTCAGACAGTGTCGGAGTCTGTCACCAAGGCTGGAGTACAGTGACACAAACACGGCTCACCACGGCCTCCACCTCCCGGGGTCAAGAGATCCTCCCACTTCAGCCTCCTGAGTAGCTAGGACTACAGGCGTCCAACACCACACCTGGCTAATTTTTGTATTTTTTGTAGAGATGGTTGATCTCCAACTCCTGGGCTCAACTCTTCCTCCTCCCTTCTCCTCACAAAGTCCTGGGATTACAGGCCTGAGCCACTGTGTCTGGCCTTTGCTTTATTTCACACAGTAGAACATCCTCTAGGCTCATTCATGTTGCTAATGATAAGATTTCTTTCTTTTTCAAGGCTGAATAGGATTCTATTGGATATATGTACCTATATAGATAGAGAGATAGATAGATAGACATTTATTATTATTGTTTTGGGGGGGATATGGTTTCGCTCGTGTTCCCCAGGCTGGAGTGCAGTGGCATGATTTCGGCTCACTACAACCTCTGCCTCCCAGGCTGAAGTGATTCTCCTGCCTCAGCTGAGATTAAAGGCATGTCCCATCATGTGCGGCCAATTTTGTGTTTCTAGGAGAGATGGGTTTTCACCATGTTGGCCAGGCTTGTCTCGAACTCCAACAATTCTACTTCAACTATTTATTGGATACAAATATTTATGTGTGAGAAACAAGATTTTCAAGAGTGAAAGATTTAAAAACGACTTAATTGTACATCAGTAAGAGGCTGGCTAACTAAATCAGAGTACGTTCATCCTTACAGAAGAATACTATGCAGCTAGAACAAAACCAAATGGAGGAAACTCTTCCAAATGGTAACTTGGAATGATGTTCAAGACTTATTGTAAAATAAGTTTACAGTAAGGTGTAAGGTACCTTATGGCAAAATTCTCTCAGAAATGTGTGTGTGTGGATTTCAAGTCATCCCAGTCCTAGAACATTGTGCTCTTTAGAGATGCCATACCTGTCTTTCCCTTTGTAATATCAAAGCAGTAATATCTTCTCTGGAGGCTTGTTGGGTGAATTTAATGGAAGAAAGTTAAGGAGGTACCAGAACCATTGCTGTTTCCCCTCCGTAGCCCTGCCACCCACTAAAGAAAGTTGGATGAGATTACTTAATGATTTCCCATTAAGTTGTATTTCCAAATATCATGATTACCATTTGAATGTAGTTGGTATGGAGCTTCGTGAGTGTGTGCTTCGTTTATTATGCATCACGTTCAGCTCCTTGTTATTTGCCTCCTAGTTATCATAGTAAAACTCTACTCCTCTACTCCGAGGAGCCCCTACCATCCGTATCGTCACTTTCCGGCCCAGCACTCTTCATGCTCGTTCGTTTAAAGCATTCTACATTGTGTAAATGAATCTTGGAAGGCAAAAGCTACTGAATTTAGCGAGTTTGTGGAGGCGTTCCCACCGGTCAGCCAGGTGGAGTTCCACACACCCGATGACTGCACAACTCCTATAAGGCAGCAATATGCTGCAAACCCAGACGGCCACTCTTCTCACCCCTCGTCCCTTTGCTGTTCTGGATAATGAGGTCAATAGTCACCTAGGCAACAGCAAAACAAACTGAAATGGAGAAAGGCCTTCCGGCTGGTGACTAGCCGAGGTCCACCTGGCCCCAATAAGCTGCTGAACAAGAAGGGCTGCCAGAAATTTCCCCCTAGGGAATTTGGTGGAGACGAAGACCTGCTCACTGGACAACGGTTCCTCCCAGGATACCCCCAAGCTGAAGAAGCGGGCTCTGAGCCACCCCCTTTCACCCTCCTTTTCCCCACCCTGGCCTGCTGAAGGTGCGCGTCAGGATGCGGACTACTGAGCCCTAAAGAAATAAGTCCTTCCACTTTGACCCCACGGAGGATTGCCTGTGCGGATCTTCAACGAGTCTACCAGTGTCTAGACACGGGAGCAGTTCTGTCTGGCACAGCAGCTCCCTCAAGGAAGACAAGAGTGAGGAGAAAGGAAACTCAAGTCTGACCATTCTGTCCTGGGAGACAAGAGGAGGATCTCATCTCTCATCTTTCCAAGCAAGGCAACGAGACTTTCTCTCATCTTTCCAAGCAAGGCAAGGAGACTTTTTCTCATGAGGAAACAAAAAGAAGTTGGAAGGAACGAAACCAGCCTGGAAGGTGAATTCCTAAGGATTGCCCATTGAAACTGAAAAAATGGCCTTGTTTGACGAGAGGAATGAGCAGAGGATTGATGTGGTCAAAAAGGACTCGAGTGAGACTTTCCCAGCATGTTTCTACCAAAGCTTTGTCTAAGTTTCGCAAAACACTCTCCTAATAAGCAGATGTTTGGCTCTTCAGAAAGTCAACATGCAAAATGCCTTGGGCGTCCCTTAACACTGATGCCATGATGTTGCCTTTGGTCTGCCCTCCTTTTCCTTTGACTGGACCACTGCCATCTCTTGGTAGCCATCGCTTTGATGACGCTTTGTCTTCAGGATCATATTGGCAAAGCCATGTTCCAAATTCCGGTTACAATTTGTCAAACAGGTGCCCCAGGATCGTGATCCCTCCTGTTGAAAATTTCCACTGATAGCTCTCGTCGTCACTGCAGCTGATCTGGGCACAATGGTTTTCACAGCCACTGCAGGATTCATCTTCCACATCTTCTCATCTCTTCTTGAAACAAGCCATACCTCCGTAAAGAGTTGATTTCTTTGGGCTAGTGTCCTTAGAAGCTTTTCTTCAAACATCAATGATTTCTTCATTCTTCCACCCAAGCTTCACCGTCAATTGGATGTTTGCTCTTGCTGCAATTTTAGCGGAATTCAAGTTGCACTGATAGGAGGCCTTTTCAGTGGATGTCCCATCCTTCTTAGTGCCTCCAATGAGATCCAGTTCAGAAAGGTTGTAAGAAGTTAGTACATGTTTATTTTAGTGAAAACGAATTGAAATCCATGCATAGATTTCTCACCATGTACATTTTCTATGAACTTTCGGAAGACCCCCTGTACTGAATATTGCCCAAATCCTGGGAGAGAAGTGGATGCGGTCCACTTCCTGTCTTCAGTTTGCCCACAGTGGAGGAGTGCACAGAGCAGGGAAAGGCAGCCCCAGAGAGAGGCATGCCCTCCAGCATGTAGCAGACTGCTGGCCCAGTCCTGGCTCCATGGGTTGCTGTGTGGGCCCAGCAAGCTGACCAACCTCCCTGAACCTTAATTTAATCCTAGGTAGCCCAATTCCACTCGCTATTATAGGACTGCTGTGCAGGGACAGTCAATTAACTTAAGAAAAGGAACCTAGCTCCAAGGTTGGCAACCGGGAATTCCAGTTGATTCCATGGGCGGACCCCCTGAGGAATTCCCAAGCTGAAGTCTCGTGGAAGATGAGGTTCAGTGTGACTAGACTGAAGCACCAATCCAATGAAGGGGAAGTCCCACCCACTCTGCCCTGTGCCTGTATAAAGGTGAGGCGGGGCGGCCGCGCCACTCATTGAAGCCGCCAGTTGGGAGAGGAGCAGAGCCAGGCCGGTGCTCCCGAAGGCAGCAAGATGTTGCGAGCCACAGCTCCCTGCTGGTTCCCACCTGCATACCCAGAAGCTAAGAAGGTGGCCGAGGAGGCGGCCCACGAGGCAAGCCGCCATTTGGGAGAGGAGCAGAGCCAGGTCGGTGTTCCCGAAGGCAGCAAGATGTTGCGAGCCACAGCTCCCTGCTGGTTCCCACCTGCATACCCAGAAGCTAAGAAGGTGGCCGAGGAGGCGGCCCTCGAGGCAAGCCGCCATTTGGGAGAGGAGCAGAGCCAGGTCGGTGTTCCCGAAGGCAGCAAGATGTTGCGAGCCACAGCTCCCTGCTGGTTCCCACCTGCATGCCCAGAAGCCAAGAAGGTGGCCGAGGAGGCGGCCCTCGAGGCAAGCCGCCAGTTGGGAGAGGAGCAGAGCCAGGCCGGTGCTCCCGAAGGCAGCAAGATGTTGCGAGCCACAGCTCCCTGCTGGTTCCCACCTGCATACCCAGAAGCTAAGAAGGTGGCCGAGGAGGCGCCCCACGAGGCAAGCCGCCATTTGGGAGTGGAGCAGAGCCAGGTCGGTGTTCCCGAAGGCAGCAAGATGTTGCGAGCCACAGCTCCCTGCTGGTTCCCTCCTGCATACCCAGAAGCCAAGAAGGTGGCCGAGGAGGCGGCCCTCGAGGCTCCAGAATTCCCACTGCCCTCTCATCAGCCTGCCCAGAGCTTCGGGCTCTGCGTGCCCCAGATGCACAACCAGGCCTCAGCACTCGTGGACATCCGGGCGGAGCCCCAGAATAGGGGTCCGGCGGTGCCCCCAGCGTGGCCCAAGATGGCGACGGAGGCGTGGTACTTCCCCGCGCAGAGGGGGTCGGCCTGCTGCTTGCCAGCCGCCCCAAGGCTGACAGAGAGGCCCTGTGGAGTCCGCATCTCAGCCCCCAGGGAGAGGAAGAGGATCGCCCACTTTCCCAGCCCCTGCTTGGTCGCAGGTCGCACCGATGCCAAGAGAACCCGGGTGGCCGGCAGCAGCCAACGCTCCAATGGCTCCAGGGTCGGCACACAGCCACGGAAGACTGGTCGCAACAGACGGGGGAGGGCATGCAAGACCTCCACCACACTCAGCTCTAAGCGAATCGTCCATCGTCCATCCTTACCGACTTGGAAGAAACCCATTATCCTCCGAAGGTCTCGCTGCCAAGTCCCCACCGTCATCCGCCGAGGCTATCTCCAACTGTTCACCAAAGAGTGTCTCAAGTTCTGCGCCTCCCAGCAGGAGGCCGAGGAGAAGGCGCTGAACGAGGAGAAGGTGGCCTACGACTGCAGCCCCAACAAGAACATGTACCTGAATGTGGTCCTGAACACCCTCAAGAGACTGAAGGGCCTGACCCCCAGCTCCATGCCGGGCCTCAGCAGGGCCGCCCTGTACAGCCGCCTCCAGGAGTTCCTGCTCACCCAGGACCAGCTCAAGGAGAACGGCTACCCCTTCCCGCACCCCGAGCGGCCCGGAGGCGCCGTCCTCTTCACTGGCCAGGGGAAGGGGCCCGGCGACTCCTCCTGCAGGGTCTGCTGCCGTTGTGGCACCGACTACCTGGTGTCCTCCTCGGGACGCTGTCTACGCGACCAGTTGTGTTATTATCACTGGGGGCGGGTCCGCTCCAGCCAAGTGGCTGGAGGCCGGGTTAGCCAGTACACCTGCTGTGCAGCTGCTCCTGGCTCAGTGGGCTGCCAGGTGGCGAAGCAGCACGTGCGGGACGGCCGCAAGGAGAGCCTCCATGGCTTCGTGAAGACCTTCAAGAAAGAGTTTTCCACAGACGCTTATCCAGGAATCTACGCCTTGGACTGTGAGATGTGCTACACCACGCATGGCCTGGAGCTGACCCGCGTCACCGTGGTGGACGCCGACATGCAAGTGGTGTACGATACCTTCGTCAAGCCCGACAACGAGATCGTGGACTACAACACCAGGTTTTCCGGAGTGACCGAGGCCGACGTCGCCAAGACGAGCGTCACGTTGCCCGAAGTCCAAGCCATCCTGCTGAGCTTTTTCAGCGCCCAAACCATCCTCATCGGGCACAGCCTGGAGAGCGATCTGCTGGCCCTCAAGCTGATCCACAGCACCGTGGTGGACACGGCCGTGCTCTTCCCGCACTACCTGGGTTTCCCCTACAAGCGTTCCCTCAGGAATCTCGCGGCCGACTACCTGGGACAGATCATCCAGGACAGCCAGGACGGCCACAACTCCAGCGAGGACGCAAACGCCTGCCTGCAGCTGGCGATGTGGAAGGTTCGACAGCGCGCCCAGATCCAGCCACGCCACCGGTCCGCCTCTCCCGCCGCCCTGGCCTGTCCTGAGCCCCAGGCCTCTTCCCAAACTGCCATCGATCCCGAGAGCTAGCCCTGTCCACCTCGCCGCAAAGCGAAAGAAACTGGAGCAGCCGGCGGCAGGAGAGGGCCAAAAGCCAAGACTAACCCCGACCCCGGACTCCCAGTCCCCCGGAGTCCCTGCCGCGGGCCTTCCTCCCTGTCCCCATCCCTCTGCCCCTCCCAGACCTCTGTCCTTCCACCAATGGGCTCCCCGAGGCCCCAGCCGCCACTCCCAGTCCCCGGAGACCCTGCCGCCGCCCCTGGCGCCTGTGCCCATCCCACTGCCCCTCCCAGACCTCTGGCCTTCCACCACTAGCCTCCCCCAGCCCACCTGGACTTCCCCGGCCTCTGACAACAAGGCCAGCCCCCAGGCCCACCAGCCTCCTGATCGTCTTCGTTCTTGGGCCTCTTCCCCTTCTGTGGGGCTGTCTGAACCTCCCCTCCCCCACCCGATTTTTCCCCCGCCCCCGGGGCAGGCGCAGAATAAATGTCTGTATGAAGTTAAAAATTAAAAATAAAAAAAAAGCTAAAAACAACTCAAAGTCCTTTGCTTTTGAATGTGCGCTTACCTGGTTTTCTCTAGAGGCACCACTGTGAGGTGGCTCAAGCCCTTAGGCTCTGGAGTTAGACATCTGGGTTCCCATTCCAATTCCACCACTGACTAGCTTTGTCATATTGGATGCATAACCTTTTTGCGCTTCTACTTCTTGATCTTTCAAGTGTCATCAGAAGATAATTAGACACCCACACAATAGCAATGGGAGATTTTAACACCCCACCGTCAACATGAAACAGATCAACGAGACAGAAAGTTGAAAAGGATATCCAGGAACTGAACTTAGCTCTGCACCAAGCAGACCGAATAGACATCTACATTAACTCTCCACCCCAAATCAACAGAATATACATTCTTCTCAGCACCACATCACACTTATTCCAAAACTGACCACATAGTTGGAAGGAAAGCACTCCTCCGCAAATGCAAAAGAACAGAAATTACAACCAACTGTCTCTCAGACCACAGGGCAGTCAAACTGGACCTCAGGATGAAGAAACTCACTCAAAACCGCTCAACTACACGGAAACGGAGCAATCTGCTCCTGAGTGACTACTGGGTACATAGCGAAATGAAGACAGAATAAAGATGTTCTTTGAAACCAATGAGAACAAAGACACAACATACCAGAATCTCTGGGATACATTGAAAGCAGTGTGTAGAGGGAAACGTAGCATTAAATGCCCACAAGAGAAAGCAGGAAAGATCTAAAATGGACACCCTCACGTCCCAATTCAAAGAACCAGGGAAGCAAGAGCAAACACAATGCCTGAATCAGTCAGTCAACTTCCAACAGGGCTCCAAGAGAGAATGAACCACCATGCCTCTTTAAATCCACGTTTCTATTTGGAATCTTCAATGAGAGATGAGACACTAAGCAGCTAGTTTTGGTGGAATGGCTGATTTTGTCAATGTTTTCGGTGTGTGAGTGTGTGTGTGTGTGTATGTATAGATAACTAAATAAAACTGATAATCTGGATGCTTACATTTCCATTCATTTAATTTGTGTATGTGAGCCCACGCACACGTATATACACACACACTCACACTTCCAGAACACTGACTTAGTGAAGAACTGGATTTCCAGTGTGTCAGACAAATTTCAGAAAGCGCTGAAGAAGGGCATTTCTGATGGATTTCACCGTTCCTGGAATTTTATTTTCCTTTATAACTTAGAGTTCTTCTCTGGAGATTTAATAGATAAAAGTCTTTTGCAGTGTACGTTATTTCATTTTATTTTTATAATTTATTTCAATTGTCATTTTAAATTGACAAATAAAAATGATATATATTTATGGTGTACAACATGATGTTTCATATATGTATACATTGTGGAATGACACAAAAATCAAGCTAATTAACACATTCGTTTCCTCACATACTGATTTTATGGTGATGAGAACATGTTTCAAATCTACTCTGATAGCACATTTCAAGTATACAGTACATAGTTACCCACTGTGGTTGCCGTGCTGTTCAACATATCTCTAGAACTATTCGTATCTGAAATTTTGTATCATTAGACTAACATCTCCCAATCCCTCCCCGGCCCCTGCCTCGGGTAAGCAGCGTTCTGCTCTCTACGACTCTGAGTTCCACTTTTTTACATTGCACATAGAAGTGAGATCGTGCAGTATTTGTATTTCTGTGTTTGCTTTTTAAAACTTTATGATGTATTGATGTATTTTTTCAGACAGTGTCGGAGTCTGTCACCAAGGCTGGAGTACAGTGACACAAACACGGCTCACCACGGCCTCCACCTCCCGGGGTCAAGAGATCCTCCCACTTCAGCCTCCTGAGTAGCTAGGACTACAGGCGTCCAACACCACACCTGGCTAATTTTTGTATTTTTTGTAGAGATGGTTGATCTCCAACTCCTGGGCTCAACTCTTCCTCCTCCCTTCTCCTCCCAAAGTCCTGGGATTACAGACCTGAGCCACTGTGTCTGGCCTTTGCTTTATTTCACACAGTAGAACATCCTCTAGGCTCATTCATGTTGCTAATGATAAGATTTCTTTCTTTTTCAAGGCTGAATAGGATTCTATTGGATATATGTACCTATATAGATAGAGAGATAGATAGATAGATATTTATTATTATTGTTTTGGGGGGGATATGGTTTCGCTCGTGTTCCCCAGGCTGGAGTGCAGTGGCATGATTTCGGCTCACTACAACCTCTGCCTCCCAGGCTGAAGTGATTCTCCTGCCTCAGCTGAGATTAAAGGCATGTCCCATCATGTGCGGCCAATTTTGTGTTTCTAGGAGAGATGGGTTTTCACCATGTTGGCCAGGCTGGTCTCGAACTCCAACAATTCTACTTCAACTATTTATTGGATACAAATATTTATGTGTGAGAAACAAGATTTTCAAGAGTGAAAGATTTAAAAACGACTTAATTGTACATCAGTAAGAGGCTGGCTAACTAAATCAGAGTACGTTCATCCTTACAGAAGAATACTATGCAGCTAGAACAAAACCAAATGGAGGAAACTCTTCCAAATGGTAACTTGGAATGATGTTCAAGACTTATTGTAAAATAAGTTTACAGTAAGGTGTAAGGTACCTTATGGCAAAATTCTCTCAGAAATGTGTGTGTGTGGATTTCAAGTCATCCCAGTCCTAGAACATTGTGCTCTTTAGAGATGCCATACCTGTCTTTCCCTTTGTAATATCAAAGCAGTAATATCTTCTCTGGAGGCTTGTTGGGTGAATTGAATGGAAGAAAGTTAAGGAGGTACCAGAACCATTGCTGTTTCCCCTCCGTAGCCCTGCCACCCACTAAAGAAAGTTGGATGAGATTACTTAATGATTTCCCATTAAGTTGTATTTCCAAATATCATGATTACCATTTGAATGTAGTTGGTATGGAGCTTCGTGAGTGTGTGCTTCGTTTATTATGCATCACGTTCAGCTCCTTGTTATTTGCCTCCTAGTTATCATAGTAAAACTCTACTCCTCTACTCCGAGGAGCCCCTACCATCCGTATCGTCACTTTCCGGCCCAGCACTCTTCATGCTCGTTCGTTTAAAGCATTCTACATTGTGTAAATGAATCTTGGAAGGCAAAAGCTACTGAATTTAGCGAGTTTGTGGAGGCGTTCCCACCGGTCAGCCAGGTGGAGTTCCACACACCCGATGACTGCACAACTCCTATAAGGCAGCAATATGCTGCAAGCCCAGACGGCCACTCTTCTCACCTCTCGTCCCTTTGCTGTTCTGGATAATGAGGTCAATAGTCACCTAGGCAACTGCAAAACAAACTGAAATGGAGAAAGGCCTTCCGGCTGGTGACTAGCCGAGGTCCACCTGGCCCCAATAAGCTGCTGAACAAGAAGGGCTGCCAGAAATTTCC
The DNA here is from genome assembly GCF_028885625.2 of Pongo pygmaeus. Lineage (NCBI taxonomy): Eukaryota > Metazoa > Chordata > Mammalia > Primates > Hominidae > Pongo > Pongo pygmaeus. The sequence goes on from NC_072380.2 coordinate 56,901,398, forward strand.
CCCTAGGGAATTTGGTGGAGACGAAGACCTGCTCACTGGACAACGGTTCCTCCCAGGATACCCCCAAGCTGAAGAAGCGGGCTCTGAGCCACCCCCTTTCACCCTCCTTTTCCCCACCCTGGCCTGCTGAAGGTGCGCGTCAGGATGCGGACTACTGAGCCCTAAAGAAATAAGTCCTTCCACTTTGACCCCACGGAGGATTGCCTGTGCGGATCTTCAACGAGTCTACCAGTGTCTAGACACGGGAGCAGTTCTGTCTGGCACAGCAGCTCCCTCAAGGAAGACAAGAGTGAGGAGAAAGGAAACTCAAGTCTGACCATTCTGTCCTGGGAGACAAGAGGAGGATCTCATCTCTCATCTTTCCAAGCAAGGCAACGAGACTTTCTCTCATCTTTCCAAGCAAGGCAAGGAGACTTTTTCTCATGAGGAAACAAAAAGAAGTTGGAAGGAACGAAACCAGCCTGGAAGGTGAATTCCTAAGGATTGCCCATTGAAACTGACAAAATGGCCCTTGTTTGACGAGAGGAATGAGCAGAGCATTGATGTGGTCAAAAAGGACTCGAGTGAGACTTTCCCAGCATGTTTCTACCAAAGCTTTGTCTAAGTTTCGCAAAACACTCTCCTAATAAGCAGATGTTTGGCTCTTCAGAAAGTCAACATGCAAAATGCCTTGAGCGTCCCATAACACTGATGCCATGATGTTGCCTTTGGTCTGCCCTCCTTTTCCTTTGACTGGACCACTGCCATCTCTTGGTAGCCATCGCTTTGATGACGCTTTGTCTTCAGGATCATATTGGCAAAGCCATGTTCCAAATTCCGGTTACAATTTGTCAAACAGGTGCCCCAGGATCGTGATCCCTCCTGTTGAAAATTTCCACTGATAGCTCTCGTCGTCACTGCAGCTGATCTGGGCACAATGGTTTTCACAGCCACTGCAGGATTCATCTTCCACATCTTCTCATCTCTTCTTGAAACAAGCCATACCTCCGTAAAGAGTTGATTTCTTTGGGCTAGTGTCCTTAGAAGCTTTTCTTCAAACATCAATGATTTCTTCATTCTTCCACCCAAGCTTCACCGTCAATTGGATGTTTGCTCTTGCTGCAATTTTAGCGGAATTCAAGTTGCACTGATAGGAGGCCTTTTCAGTGGATGTCTCATCCTTCTTAGTGCCTCCAATGAGATCCAGTTCAGAAAGGTTGTAAGAAGTTAGTACATGTTTATTTTAGTGAAAACGAATTGAAATCCATGCATAGATTTCTCACCATGTACATTTTCTATGAACTTTCGGAAGACCCCCTGTACTGAATATTGCCCAAATCCTGGGAGAGAAGTGGATGCGGTCCACTTCCTGTCTTCAGTTTGCCCACAGTGGAGGAGTGCACAGAGCAGGGAAAGGCAGCCCCAGAGAGAGGCATGCCCTCCAGCATGCAGCAGACTGCTGGCCCAGTCCTGGCTCCATGGGTTGCTGTGTGGGCCCAGCAAGCTGACCAACCTCCCTGAACCTTAATTTAATCCTAGGTAGCCCAATTCCACTCGCTATTATAGGACTGCTGTGCAGGGACAGTCAATTAACTTAAGAAAAGGAACCTAGCTCCAAGGTTGGCAACCGGGAATTCCAGTTGATTCCATGGGCGGACCCCCTGAGGAATTCCCAAGCTGAAGTCTCGTGGAAGATGAGGTTCAGTGTGACTAGACTGAAGCACCAATCCAATGAAGGGGAAGTCCCACCCACTCTGCCCTGTGCCTGTATAAAGGTGAGGCGGGGCAGCCGCGCCACTCATTGAAGCCGCCAGTTGGGAGAGGAGCAGAGCCAGGCCGGTGCTCCCGAAGGCAGCAAGATGTTGCGAGCCACAGCTCCCTGCTGGTTCCCACCTGCATACCCAGAAGCTAAGAAGGTGGCCGAGGAGGCGGCCCTCGAGGCAAGCCGCCATTTGGGAGAGGAGCAGAGCCAGGTCGGTGTTCCCGAAGGCAGCAAGATGTTGCGAGCCACAGCTCCCTGCTGGTTCCCACCTGCATGCCCAGAAGCCAAGAAGGTGGCCGAGGAGGCGGCCCTCGAGGCAAGCCGCCAGTTGGGAGAGGAGCAGAGCCAGGCCGGTGCTCCCGAAGGCAGCAAGATGTTGCGAGCCACAGCTCCCTGCTGGTTCCCACCTGCATACCCAGAAGCTAAGAAGGTGGCCGAGGAGGCGCCCCACGAGGCAAGCCGCCATTTGGGAGTGGAGCAAAGCCAGGTCGGTGTTCCCGAAGGCAGCAAGATGTTGCGAGCCACAGCTCCCTGCTGGTTCCCTCCTGCATACCCAGAAGCCAAGAAGGTGGCCGAGGAGGCGGCCCTCGAGGCTCCAGAATTCCCACTGCCCTCTCATCAGCCTGCCCAGAGCTTCGGGCTCTGCGTGCCCCAGATGCACAACCAGGCCTCAGCACTCGTGGACATCCGGGCGGAGCCCCAGAATAGGGGTCCGGCGGTGCCCCCAGCGTGGCCCAAGATGGCGACGGAGGCGTGGTACTTCCCCGCGCAGAGGGGGTCGGCCTGCTGCTTGCCAGCCGCCCCAAGGCTGACAGAGAGGCCCTGTGGAGTCCGCATCTCAGCCCCCAGGGAGAGGAAGAGGATCGCCCACTTTCCCAGCCCCTGCTTGGTCGCAGGTCGCACCGATGCCAAGAGAACCCGGGTGGCCGGCAGCAGCCAACGCTCCAATGGCTCCAGGGTCGGCACACAGCCACGGAAGACTGGTCGCAACAGACGGGGGAGGGCATGCAAGACCTCCACCACACTCAGCTCTAAGCGAATCGTCCGTCGTCCATCCTTACCGACTTGGAAGAAACCCATTATCCTCCGAAGGTCTCGCTGCCAAGTCCCCACCGTCATCCGCCGAGGCTATCTCCAACTGTTCACCAAAGAGTGTCTCAAGTTCTGCGCCTCCCAGCAGGAGGCCGAGGAGAAGGCGCTGAACGAGGAGAAGGTGGCCTACGACTGCAGCCCCAACAAGAACATGTACCTGAATGTGGTCCTGAACACCCTCAAGAGACTGAAGGGCCTGACCCCCAGCTCCATGCCGGGCCTCAGCAGGGCCACCCTGTACAGCCGCCTCCAGGAGTTCCTGCTCACCCAGGACCAGCTCAAGGAGAACGGCTACCCCTTCCCGCACCCCGAGCGGCCCGGAGGCGCCGTCCTCTTCACTGGCCAGGGGAAGGGGCCCGGCGACTCCTCCTGCAGGGTCTGCTGCCGTTGTGGCACCGACTACCTGGTGTCCTCCTCGGGCCGCTGTCTACGCGACCAGTTGTGTTATTATCACTGGGGGCGGGTCCGCTCCAGCCAAGTGGCTGGAGGCCGGGTTAGCCAGTACACCTGCTGTGCAGCTGCTCCTGGCTCAGTGGGCTGCCAGGTGGCGAAGCAGCACGTGCGGGACGGCCGCAAGGAGAGCCTCCATGGCTTCGTGAAGACCTTCAAGAAAGAGTTTTCCACAGACGCTTATCCAGGAATCTACGCCTTGGACTGTGAGATGTGCTACACCACGCATGGCCTGGAGCTGACCCGCGTCACCGTGGTGGACGCCGACATGCAAGTGGTGTACGATACCTTCGTCAAGCCCGACAACGAGATCGTGGACTACAACACCAGGTTTTCCGGAGTGACCGAGGCCGACGTCGCCAAGACGAGCGTCACGTTGCCCGAAGTCCAAGCCATCCTGCTGAGCTTTTTCAGCGCCCAAACCATCCTCATCGGGCACAGCCTGGAGAGCGATCTGCTGGCCCTCAAGCTGATCCACAGCACCGTGGTGGACACGGCCGTGCTCTTCCCGCACTACCTGGGTTTCCCCTACAAGCGTTCCCTCAGGAATCTCGCGGCCGACTACCTGGGACAGATCATCCAGGACAGCCAGGACGGCCACAACTCCAGCGAGGACGCAAACGCCTGCCTGCAGCTGGCGATGTGGAAGGTTCGACAGCGCGCCCAGATCCAGCCACGCCACCGGTCCGCCTCTCCCGCCGCCCTGGCCTGTCCTGAGCCCCAGGCCTCTTCCCAAACTGCCATCGATCCCGAGAGCTAGCCCTGTCCACCTCGCCGCAAAGCGAAAGAAACTGGAGCAGCCGGCGGCAGGAGAGGGCCAAAAGCCAAGACTAACCCCGACCCCGGACTCCCAGTCCCCCGGAGTCCCTGCCGCGGGCCGTCGTCCCTGTCCCCATCCCTCTGCCCCTCCCAGACCTCTGTCCTTCCACCAATGGGCTCCCCGAGGCCCCAGCCGCCACTCCCAGTCCCCGGAGACCCTGCCGCCGCCCCTGGCGCCTGTGCCCATCCCTCTGCCCCTCCCAGACCTCTGGCCTTCCACCACTAGCCTCCCCCAGCCCACCTGGACTTCCCCGGCCTCTGACAACAAGGCCAGCCCCCAGGCCCACCAGCCTCCTGATCGTCTTCGTTCTTGGGCCTCTTCCCCTTCTGTGGGGCTGTCTGAACCTCCCCTCCCCCACCCGATTTTTCCCCCGCCCCCGGGGCAGGCGCAGAATAAATGTCTGTATGAAGTTAAAAATTAAAAATAAAAAAAAAGCTAAAAACAACTCAAAGTCCTTTGCTTTTGAATGTGCGCTTACCTGGTTTTCTCTAGAGGCACCACTGTGAGGTGGCTCAAGCCCTTAGGCTCTGGAGTTAGACATCTGGGTTCCCATTCCAATTCCACCACTGACTAGCTTTGTCATATTGGATGCATAACCTTTTTGCGCTTCTACTTCTTGATCTTTCAAGTGTCATCAGAAGATAATTAGACACCCACACAATAGCAATGGGAGATTTTAACACCCCACCGTCAACATGAAACAGATCAACGAGACAGAAAGTTGAAAAGGATATCCAGGAACTGAACTTAGCTCTGCACCAAGCAGACCGAATAGACATCTACATTAACTCTCCACCCCAAATCAACAGAATATACATTCTTCTCAGCACCACATCACACTTATTCCAAAACTGACCACATAGTTGGAAGGAAAGCACTCCTCCGCAAATGCAAAAGAACAGAAATTACAACCAACTGTCTCTCAGACCACAGGGCAGTCAAACTGGACCTCAGGATGAAGAAACTCACTCAAAACCGCTCAACTACACGGAAACGGAGCAATCTGCTCCTGAGTGACTACTGGGTACATAGCGAAATGAAGACAGAATAAAGATGTTCTTTGAAACCAATGAGAACAAAGACACAACATACCAGAATCTCTGGGATACATTGAAAGCAGTGTGTAGAGGGAAACGTAGCATTAAATGCCCACAAGAGAAAGCAGGAAAGATCTAAAATGGACACCCTCACGTCCCAATTCAAAGAACCAGGGAAGCAAGAGCAAACACAATGCCTGAATCAGTCAGTCAACTTCCAACAGGGCTCCAAGAGAGAATGAACCACCATGCCTCTTTAAATCCACGTTTCTATTTGGAATCTTCAATGAGAGATGAGACACTAAGCAGCTAGTTTTGGTGGAATGGCTGATTTTGTCAATGTTTTCGGTGTGTGAGTGTGTGTGTGTGTGTATGTATAGATAACTAAATAAAACTGATAATCTGGATGCTTACATTTCCATTCATTTAATTTGTGTATGTGAGCCCACGCACACGTATATACACACACACTCACACTTCCAGAACACTGACTTAGTGAAGAACTGGATTTCCAGTGTGTCAGACAAATTTCAGAAAGCGCTGAAGAAGGGCATTTCTGATGGATTTCACCGTTCCTGGAATTTTATTTTCCTTTATAACTTAGAGTTCTTCTCTGGAGATTTAATAGATAAAAGTCTTTTGCAGTGTACGTTATTTCATTTTATTTTTATAATTTATTTCAATTGTCATTTTAAATTGACAAATAAAAATGATATATATTTATGGTGTACAACATGATGTTTCATATATGTATACATTGTGGAATGACACAAAAATCAAGCTAATTAACACATTCGTTTCCTCACATACTGATTTTATGGTGATGAGAACATGTTTCAAATCTACTCTGATAGCACATTTCAAGTATACAGTACATAGTTACCCACTGTGGTTGCCGTGCTGTTCAACATATCTCTAGAACTATTCGTATCTGAAATTTTGTATCATTAGACTAACATCTCCCAATCCCTCCCCGGCCCCTGCCTCGGGTAAGCAGCGTTCTGCTCTCTACGACTCTGAGTTCCACTTTTTTACATTGCACATAGAAGTGAGATCGTGCAGTATTTGTATTTCTGTGTTTGCTTTTTAAAACTTTATGATGTATTGATGTATTTTTTCAGACAGTGTCGGAGTCTGTCACCAAGGCTGGAGTACAGTGACACAAACACGGCTCACCACGGCCTCCACCTCCCGGGGTCAAGAGATCCTCCCACTTCAGCCTCCTGAGTAGCTAGGACTACAGGCGTCCAACACCACACCTGGCTAATTTTTGTATTTTTTGTAGAGATGGTTGATCTCCAACTCCTGGGCTCAACTCTTCCTCCTCCCTTCTCCTCCCAAAGTCCTGGGATTACAGGCCTGAGCCACTGTGTCTGGCCTTTGCTTTATTTCACACAGTAGAACATCCTCTAGGCTCATTCATGTTGCTAATGATAAGATTTCTTTCTTTTTCAAGGCTGAATAGGATTCTATTGGATATATGTACCTATATAGATAGAGAGATAGATAGATAGATATTTATTATTATTGTTTTGGGGGGGATATGGTTTCGCTCGTGTTCCCCAGGCTGGAGTGCAGTGGCATGATTTCGGCTCACTACAACCTCTGCCTCCCAGGCTGAAGTGATTCTCCTGCCTCAGCTGAGATTAAAGGCATGTCCCATCATGTGCGGCCAATTTTGTGTTTCTAGGAGAGATGGGTTTTCACCATGTTGGCCAGGCTGGTCTCGAACTCCAACAATTCTACTTCAACTATTTATTGGATACAAATATTTATGTGTGAGAAACAAGATTTTCAAGAGTGAAAGATTTAAAAACGACTTAATTGTACATCAGTAAGAGGCTGGCTAACTAAATCAGAGTACGTTCATCCTTACAGAAGAATACTATGCAGCTAGAACAAAACCAAATGGAGGAAACTCTTCCAAATGGTAACTTGGAATGATGTTCAAGACTTATTGTAAAATAAGTTTACAGTAAGGTGTAAGGTACCTTATGGCAAAATTCTCTCAGAAATGTGTGTGTGTGGATTTCAAGTCATCCCAGTCCTAGAACATTGTGCTCTTTAGAGATGCCATACCTGTCTTTCCCTTTGTAATATCAAAGCAGTAATATCTTCTCTGGAGGCTTGTTGGGTGAATTGAATGGAAGAAAGTTAAGGAGGTACCAGAACCATTGCTGTTTCCCCTCCGTAGCCCTGCCACCCACTAAAGAAAGTTGGATGAGATTACTTAATGATTTCCCATTAAGTTGTATTTCCAAATATCATGATTACCATTTGAATGTAGTTGGTATGGAGCTTCGTGAGTGTGTGCTTCGTTTATTATGCATCACGTTCAGCTCCTTGTTATTTGCCTCCTAGTTATCATAGTAAAACTCTACTCCTCTACTCCGAGGAGCCCCTACCATCCGTATCGTCACTTTCCGGCCCAGCACTCTTCATGCTCGTTCGTTTAAAGCATTCTACATTGTGTAAATGAATCTTGGAAGGCAAAAGCTACTGAATTTAGCGAGTTTGTGGAGGCGTTCCCACCGGTCAGCCAGGTGGAGTTCCACACACCCGATGACTGCACAACTCCTATAAGGCAGCAATATGCTGCAAGCCCAGACGGCCACTCTTCTCACCTCTCGTCCCTTTGCTGTTCTGGATAATGAGGTCAATAGTCACCTAGGCAACTGCAAAACAAACTGAAATGGAGAAAGGCCTTCCGGCTGGTGACTAGCCGAGGTCCACCTGGCCCCAATAAGCTGCTGAACAAGAAGGGCTGCCAGAAATTTCCCCCTAGGGAATTTGGTGGAGACGAAGACCTGCTCACTGGACAACGGTTCCTCCCAGGATACCCCCAAGCTGAAGAAGCGGGCTCTGAGCCACCCCCTTTCACCCTCCTTTTCCCCACCCTGGCCTGCTGAAGGTGCGCGTCAGGATGCGGACTACTGAGCCCTAAAGAAATAAGTCCTTCCACTTTGACCCCACGGAGGATTGCCTGTGCGGATCTTCAACGAGTCTACCAGTGTCTAGACACGGGAGCAGTTCTGTCTGGCACAGCAGCTCCCTCAAGGAAGACAAGAGTGAGGAGAAAGGAAACTCAAGTCTGACCATTCTGTCCTGGGAGACAAGAGGAGGATCTCATCTCTCATCTTTCCAAGCAAGGCAACGAGACTTTCTCTCATCTTTCCAAGCAAGGCAAGGAGACTTTTTCTCATGAGGAAACAAAAAGAAGTTGGAAGGAACGAAACCAGCCTGGAAGGTGAATTCCTAAGGATTGCCCATTGAAACTGACAAAATGGCCCTTGTTTGACGAGAGGAATGAGCAGAGCATTGATGTGGTCAAAAAGGACTCGAGTGAGACTTTCCCAGCATGTTTCTACCAAAGCTTTGTCTAAGTTTCGCAAAACACTCTCCTAATAAGCAGATGTTTGGCTCTTCAGAAAGTCAACATGCAAAATGCCTTGAGCGTCCCATAACACTGATGCCATGATGTTGCCTTTGGTCTGCCCTCCTTTTCCTTTGACTGGACCACTGCCATCTCTTGGTAGCCATCGCTTTGATGACGCTTTGTCTTCAGGATCATATTGGCAAAGCCATGTTCCAAATTCCGGTTACAATTTGTCAAACAGGTGCCCCAGGATCGTGATCCCTCCTGTTGAAAATTTCCACTGATAGCTCTCGTCGTCACTGCAGCTGATCTGGGCACAATGGTTTTCACAGCCACTGCAGGATTCATCTTCCACATCTTCTCATCTCTTCTTGAAACAAGCCATACCTCCGTAAAGAGTTGATTTCTTTGGGCTAGTGTCCTTAGAAGCTTTTCTTCAAACATCAATGATTTCTTCATTCTTCCACCCAAGCTTCACCGTCAATTGGATGTTTGCTCTTGCTGCAATTTTAGCGGAATTCAAGTTGCACTGATAGGAGGCCTTTTCAGTGGATGTCTCATCCTTCTTAGTGCCTCCAATGAGATCCAGTTCAGAAAGGTTGTAAGAAGTTAGTACATGTTTATTTTAGTGAAAACGAATTGAAATCCATGCATAGATTTCTCACCATGTACATTTTCTATGAACTTTCGGAAGACCCCCTGTACTGAATATTGCCCAAATCCTGGGAGAGAAGTGGATGCGGTCCACTTCCTGTCTTCAGTTTGCCCACAGTGGAGGAGTGCACAGAGCAGGGAAAGGCAGCCCCAGAGAGAGGCATGCCCTCCAGCATGCAGCAGACTGCTGGCCCAGTCCTGGCTCCATGGGTTGCTGTGTGGGCCCAGCAAGCTGACCAACCTCCCTGAACCTTAATTTAATCCTAGGTAGCCCAATTCCACTCGCTATTATAGGACTGCTGTGCAGGGACAGTCAATTAACTTAAGAAAAGGAACCTAGCTCCAAGGTTGGCAACCGGGAATTCCAGTTGATTCCATGGGCGGACCCCCTGAGGAATTCCCAAGCTGAAGTCTCGTGGAAGATGAGGTTCAGTGTGACTAGACTGAAGCACCAATCCAATGAAGGGGAAGTCCCACCCACTCTGCCCTGTGCCTGTATAAAGGTGAGGCGGGGCAGCCGCGCCACTCATTGAAGCCGCCAGTTGGGAGAGGAGCAGAGCCAGGCCGGTGCTCCCGAAGGCAGCAAGATGTTGCGAGCCACAGCTCCCTGCTGGTTCCCACCTGCATACCCAGAAGCTAAGAAGGTGGCCGAGGAGGCGGCCCTCGAGGCAAGCCGCCATTTGGGAGAGGAGCAGAGCCAGGTCGGTGTTCCCGAAGGCAGCAAGATGTTGCGAGCCACAGCTCCCTGCTGGTTCCCACCTGCATGCCCAGAAGCCAAGAAGGTGGCCGAGGAGGCGGCCCTCGAGGCAAGCCGCCAGTTGGGAGAGGAGCAGAGCCAGGCCGGTGCTCCCGAAGGCAGCAAGATGTTGCGAGCCACAGCTCCCTGCTGGTTCCCACCTGCATACCCAGAAGCTAAGAAGGTGGCCGAGGAGGCGCCCCACGAGGCAAGCCGCCATTTGGGAGTGGAGCAAAGCCAGGTCGGTGTTCCCGAAGGCAGCAAGATGTTGCGAGCCACAGCTCCCTGCTGGTTCCCTCCTGCATACCCAGAAGCCAAGAAGGTGGCCGAGGAGGCGGCCCTCGAGGCTCCAGAATTCCCACTGCCCTCTCATCAGCCTGCCCAGAGCTTCGGGCTCTGCGTGCCCCAGATGCACAACCAGGCCTCAGCACTCGTGGACATCCGGGCGGAGCCCCAGAATAGGGGTCCGGCGGTGCCCCCAGCGTGGCCCAAGATGGCGACGGAGGCGTGGTACTTCCCCGCGCAGAGGGGGTCGGCCTGCTGCTTGCCAGCCGCCCCAAGGCTGACAGAGAGGCCCTGTGGAGTCCGCATCTCAGCCCCCAGGGAGAGGAAGAGGATCGCCCACTTTCCCAGCCCCTGCTTGGTCGCAGGTCGCACCGATGCCAAGAGAACCCGGGTGGCCGGCAGCAGCCAACGCTCCAATGGCTCCAGGGTCGGCACACAGCCACGGAAGACTGGTCGCAACAGACGGGGGAGGGCATGCAAGACCTCCACCACACTCAGCTCTAAGCGAATCGTCCGTCGTCCATCCTTACCGACTTGGAAGAAACCCATTATCCTCCGAAGGTCTCGCTGCCAAGTCCCCACCGTCATCCGCCGAGGCTATCTCCAACTGTTCACCAAAGAGTGTCTCAAGTTCTGCGCCTCCCAGCAGGAGGCCGAGGAGAAGGCGCTGAACGAGGAGAAGGTGGCCTACGACTGCAGCCCCAACAAGAACATGTACCTGAATGTGGTCCTGAACACCCTCAAGAGACTGAAGGGCCTGACCCCCAGCTCCATGCCGGGCCTCAGCAGGGCCACCCTGTACAGCCGCCTCCAGGAGTTCCTGCTCACCCAGGACCAGCTCAAGGAGAACGGCTACCCCTTCCCGCACCCCGAGCGGCCCGGAGGCGCCGTCCTCTTCACTGGCCAGGGGAAGGGGCCCGGCGACTCCTCCTGCAGGGTCTGCTGCCGTTGTGGCACCGACTACCTGGTGTCCTCCTCGGGCCGCTGTCTACGCGACCAGTTGTGTTATTATCACTGGGGGCGGGTCCGCTCCAGCCAAGTGGCTGGAGGCCGGGTTAGCCAGTACACCTGCTGTGCAGCTGCTCCTGGCTCAGTGGGCTGCCAGGTGGCGAAGCAGCACGTGCGGGACGGCCGCAAGGAGAGCCTCCATGGCTTCGTGAAGACCTTCAAGAAAGAGTTTTCCACAGACGCTTATCCAGGAATCTACGCCTTGGACTGTGAGATGTGCTACACCACGCATGGCCTGGAGCTGACCCGCGTCACCGTGGTGGACGCCGACATGCAAGTGGTGTACGATACCTTCGTCAAGCCCGACAACGAGATCGTGGACTACAACACCAGGTTTTCCGGAGTGACCGAGGCCGACGTCGCCAAGACGAGCGTCACGTTGCCCGAAGTCCAAGCCATCCTGCTGAGCTTTTTCAGCGCCCAAACCATCCTCATCGGGCACAGCCTGGAGAGCGATCTGCTGGCCCTCAAGCTGATCCACAGCACCGTGGTGGACACGGCCGTGCTCTTCCCGCACTACCTGGGTTTCCCCTACAAGCGTTCCCTCAGGAATCTCGCGGCCGACTACCTGGGACAGATCATCCAGGACAGCCAGGACGGCCACAACTCCAGCGAGGACGCAAACGCCTGCCTGCAGCTGGCGATGTGGAAGGTTCGACAGCGCGCCCAGATCCAGCCACGCCACCGGTCCGCCTCTCCCGCCGCCCTGGCCTGTCCTGAGCCCCAGGCCTCTTCCCAAACTGCCATCGATCCCGAGAGCTAGCCCTGTCCACCTCGCCGCAAAGCGAAAGAAACTGGAGCAGCCGGCGGCAGGAGAGGGCCAAAAGCCAAGACTAACCCCGACCCCGGACTCCCAGTCCCCCGGAGTCCCTGCCGCGGGCCGTCGTCCCTGTCCCCATCCCTCTGCCCCTCCCAGACCTCTGTCCTTCCACCAATGGGCTCCCCGAGGCCCCAGCCGCCACTCCCAGTCCCCGGAGACCCTGCCGCCGCCCCTGGCGCCTGTGCCCATCCCTCTGCCCCTCCCAGACCTCTGGCCTTCCACCACTAGCCTCCCCCAGCCCACCTGGACTTCCCCGGCCTCTGACAACAAGGCCAGCCCCCAGGCCCACCAGCCTCCTGATCGTCTTCGTTCTTGGGCCTCTTCCCCTTCTGTGGGGCTGTCTGAACCTCCCCTCCCCCACCCGATTTTTCCCCCGCCCCCGGGGCAGGCGCAGAATAAATGTCTGTATGAAGTTAAAAATTAAAAATAAAAAAAAAGCTAAAAACAACTCAAAGTCCTTTGCTTTTGAATGTGCGCTTACCTGGTTTTCTCTAGAGGCACCACTGTGAGGTGGCTCAAGCCCTTAGGCTCTGGAGTTAGACATCTGGGTTCCCATTCCAATTCCACCACTGACTAGCTTTGTCATATTGGATGCATAACCTTTTTGCGCTTCTACTTCTTGATCTTTCAAGTGTCATCAGAAGATAATTAGACACCCACACAATAGCAATGGGAGATTTTAACACCCCACCGTCAACATGAAACAGATCAACGAGACAGAAAGTTGAAAAGGATATCCAGGAACTGAACTTAGCTCTGCACCAAGCAGACCGAATAGACATCTACATTAACTCTCCACCCCAAATCAACAGAATATACATTCTTCTCAGCACCACATCACACTTATTCCAAAACTGACCACATAGTTGGAAGGAAAGCACTCCTCCGCAAATGCAAAAGAACAGAAATTACAACCAACTGTCTCTCAGACCACAGGGCAGTCAAACTGGACCTCAGGATGAAGAAACTCACTCAAAACCGCTCAACTACACGGAAACGGAGCAATCTGCTCCTGAGTGACTACTGGGTACATAGCGAAATGAAGACAGAATAAAGATGTTCTTTGAAACCAATGAGAACAAAGACACAACATACCAGAATCTCTGGGATACATTGAAAGCAGTGTGTAGAGGGAAACGTAGCATTAAATGCCCACAAGAGAAAGCAGGAAAGATCTAAAATGGACACCCTCACGTCCCAATTCAAAGAACCAGGGAAGCAAGAGCAAACACAATGCCTGAATCAGTCAGTCAACTTCCAACAGGGCTCCAAGAGAGAATGAACCACCATGCCTCTTTAAATCCACGTTTCTATTTGGAATCTTCAATGAGAGATGAGACACTAAGCAGCTAGTTTTGGTGGAATGGCTGATTTTGTCAATGTTTTCGGTGTGTGAGTGTGTGTGTGTGTGTATGTATAGATAACTAAATAAAACTGATAATCTGGATGCTTACATTTCCATTCATTTAATTTGTGTATGTGAGCCCACGCACACGTATATACACACACACTCACACTTCCAGAACACTGACTTAGTGAAGAACTGGATTTCCAGTGTGTCAGACAAATTTCAGAAAGCGCTGAAGAAGGGCATTTCTGATGGATTTCACCGTTCCTGGAATTTTATTTTCCTTTATAACTTAGAGTTCTTCTCTGGAGATTTAATAGATAAAAGTCTTTTGCAGTGTACGTTATTTCATTTTATTTTTATAATTTATTTCAATTGTCATTTTAAATTGACAAATAAAAATGATATATATTTATGGTGTACAACATGATGTTTCATATATGTATACATTGTGGAATGACACAAAAATCAAGCTAATTAACACATTCGTTTCCTCACATACTGATTTTATGGTGATGAGAACATGTTTCAAATCTACTCTGATAGCACATTTCAAGTATACAGTACATAGTTACCCACTGTGGTTGCCGTGCTGTTCAACATATCTCTAGAACTATTCGTATCTGAAATTTTGTATCATTAGACTAACATCTCCCAATCCCTCCCCGGCCCCTGCCTCGGGTAAGCAGCGTTCTGCTCTCTACGACTCTGAGTTCCACTTTTTTACATTGCACATAGAAGTGAGATCGTGCAGTATTTGTATTTCTGTGTTTGCTTTTTAAAACTTTATGATGTATTGATGTATTTTTTCAGACAGTGTCGGAGTCTGTCACCAAGGCTGGAGTACAGTGACACAAACACGGCTCACCACGGCCTCCACCTCCCGGGGTCAAGAGATCCTCCCACTTCAGCCTCCTGAGTAGCTAGGACTACAGGCGTCCAACACCACACCTGGCTAATTTTTGTATTTTTTGTAGAGATGGTTGATCTCCAACTCCTGGGCTCAACTCTTCCTCCTCCCTTCTCCTCCCAAAGTCCTGGGATTACAGACCTGAGCCACTGTGTCTGGCCTTTGCTTTATTTCACACAGTAGAACATCCTCTAGGCTCATTCATGTTGCTAATGATAAGATTTCTTTCTTTTTCAAGGCTGAATAGGATTCTATTGGATATATGTACCTATATAGATAGAGAGATAGATAGATAGATATTTATTATTATTGTTTTGGGGGGGATATGGTTTCGCTCGTGTTCCCCAGGCTGGAGTGCAGTGGCATGATTTCGGCTCACTACAACCTCTGCCTCCCAGGCTGAAGTGATTCTCCTGCCTCAGCTGAGATTAAAGGCATGTCCCATCATGTGCGGCCAATTTTGTGTTTCTAGGAGAGATGGGTTTTCACCATGTTGGCCAGGCTGGTCTCGAACTCCAACAATTCTACTTCAACTATTTATTGGATACAAATATTTATGTGTGAGAAACAAGATTTTCAAGAGTGAAAGATTTAAAAACGACTTAATTGTACATCAGTAAGAGGCTGGCTAACTAAATCAGAGTACGTTCATCCTTACAGAAGAATACTATGCAGCTAGAACAAAACCAAATGGAGGAAACTCTTCCAAATGGTAACTTGGAATGATGTTCAAGACTTATTGTAAAATAAGTTTACAGTAAGGTGTAAGGTACCTTATGGCAAAATTCTCTCAGAAATGTGTGTGTGTGGATTTCAAGTCATCCCAGTCCTAGAACATTGTGCTCTTTAGAGATGCCATACCTGTCTTTCCCTTTGTAATATCAAAGCAGTAATATCTTCTCTGGAGGCTTGTTGGGTGAATTGAATGGAAGAAAGTTAAGGAGGTACCAGAACCATTGCTGTTTCCCCTCCGTAGCCCTGCCACCCACTAAAGAAAGTTGGATGAGATTACTTAATGATTTCCCATTAAGTTGTATTTCCAAATATCATGATTACCATTTGAATGTAGTTGGTATGGAGCTTCGTGAGTGTGTGCTTCGTTTATTATGCATCACGTTCAGCTCCTTGTTATTTGCCTCCTAGTTATCATAGTAAAACTCTACTCCTCTACTCCGAGGAGCCCCTACCATCCGTATCGTCACTTTCCGGCCCAGCACTCTTCATGCTCGTTCGTTTAAAGCATTCTACATTGTGTAAATGAATCTTGGAAGGCAAAAGCTACTGAATTTAGCGAGTTTGTGGAGGCGTTCCCACCGGTCAGCCAGGTGGAGTTCCACACACCCGATGACTGCACAACTCCTATAAGGCAGCAATATGCTGCAAGCCCAGACGGCCACTCTTCTCACCTCTCGTCCCTTTGCTGTTCTGGATAATGAGGTCAATAGTCACCTAGGCAACTGCAAAACAAACTGAAATGGAGAAAGGCCTTCCGGCTGGTGACTAGCCGAGGTCCACCTGGCCCCAATAAGCTGCTGAACAAGAAGGGCTGCCAGAAATTTCCCCCTAGGGAATTTGGTGGAGACGAAGACCTGCTCACTGGACAACGGTTCCTCCCAGGATACCCCCAAGCTGAAGAAGCGGGCTCTGAGCCACCCCCTTTCACCCTCCTTTTCCCCACCCTGGCCTGCTGAAGGTGCGCGTCAGGATGCGGACTACTGAGCCCTAAAGAAATAAGTCCTTCCACTTTGACCCCACGGAGGATTGCCTGTGCGGATCTTCAACGAGTCTACCAGTGTCTAGACACGGGAGCAGTTCTGTCTGGCACAGCAGCTCCCTCAAGGAAGACAAGAGTGAGGAGAAAGGAAACTCAAGTCTGACCATTCTGTCCTGGGAGACAAGAGGAGGATCTCATCTCTCATCTTTCCAAGCAAGGCAACGAGACTTTCTCTCATCTTTCCAAGCAAGGCAAGGAGACTTTTTCTCATGAGGAAACAAAAAGAAGTTGGAAGGAACGAAACCAGCCTGGAAGGTGAATTCCTAAGGATTGCCCATTGAAACTGACAAAATGGCCCTTGTTTGACGAGAGGAATGAGCAGAGCATTGATGTGGTCAAAAAGGACTCGAGTGAGACTTTCCCAGCATGTTTCTACCAAAGCTTTGTCTAAGTTTCGCAAAACACTCTCCTAATAAGCAGATGTTTGGCTCTTCAGAAAGTCAACATGCAAAATGCCTTGAGCGTCCCATAACACTGATGCCATGATGTTGCCTTTGGTCTGCCCTCCTTTTCCTTTGACTGGACCACTGCCATCTCTTGGTAGCCATCGCTTTGATGACGCTTTGTCTTCAGGATCATATTGGCAAAGCCATGTTCCAAATTCCGGTTACAATTTGTCAAACAGGTGTCCCAGGATCGTGATCCCTCCTGTTGAAAATTTCCACTGATAGCTCTCGTCGTCACTGCAGCTGATCTGGGCACAATGGTTTTCACAGCCACTGCAGGATTCATCTTCCACATCTTCTCATCTCTTCTTGAAACAAGCCATACCTCCGTAAAGAGTTGATTTCTTTGGGCTAGTGTCCTTAGAAGCTTTTCTTCAAACATCAATGATTTCTTCATTCTTCCACCCAAGCTTCACCGTCAGTTGGATGTTTGCTCTTGCTGCAATTTTAGCGGAATTCAAGTTGCACTGATAGGAGGCCTTTTCAGTGGATGTCTCATCCTTCTTAGTGCCTCCAATGAGATCCAGTTCAGAAAGGTTGTAAGAAGTTAGTACATGTTTATTTTAGTGAAAACGAATTGAAATCCATGCATAGATTTCTCACCATGTACATTTTCTATGAACTTTCGGAAGACCCCCTGTACTGAATATTGCCCAAATCCTGGGAGAGAAGTGGATGCGGTCCACTTCCTGTCTTCAGTTTGCCCACAGTGGAGGAGTGCACAGAGCAGGGAAAGGCAGCCCCAGAGAGAGGCATGCCCTCCAGCATGCAGCAGACTGCTGGCCCAGTCCTGGCTCCATGGGTTGCTGTGTGGGCCCAGCAAGCTGACCAACCTCCCTGAACCTTAATTTAATCCTAGGTAGCCCAATTCCACTCGCTATTATAGGACTGCTGTGCAGGGACAGTCAATTAACTTAAGAAAAGGAACCTAGCTCCAAGGTTGGCAACCGGGAATTCCAGTTGATTCCATGGGCGGACCCCCTGAGGAATTCCCAAGCTGAAGTCTCGTGGAAGATGAGGTTCAGTGTGACTAGACTGAAGCACCAATCCAATGAAGGGGAAGTCCCACCCACTCTGCCCTGTGCCTGTATAAAGGTGAGGTGGGGCGGCCGCGCCACTCATTGAAGTCGCCAGTTGGGAGAGGAGCAGAGCCAGGCCGGTGCTCCCGAAGGCAGCAAGATGTTGCGAGCCACAGCTCCCTGCTGGTTCCCACCTGCATACCCAGAAGCTAAGAAGGTGGCCGAGGAGGCGGCCCACGAGGCAAGCCGCCATTTGGGAGAGGAGCAGAGCCAGGTCGGTGTTCCCGAAGGCAGCAAGATGTTGCGAGCCACAGCTCCCTGCTGGTTCCCACCTGCATGCCCAGAAGCCAAGAAGGTGGCCGAGGAGGCGGCCCTCGAGGCAAGCCGCCAGTTGGGAGAGGAGCAGAGCCAGGCCAGTGCTCCCGAAGGCAGCAAGATGTTGCGAGCCACAGCTCCCTGCTGGTTCCCACCTGCATACCCAGAAGCTAAGAAGGTGGCCGAGGAGGCGCCCCACGAGGCAAGCCGCCATTTGGGAGTGGAGCAGAGCCAGGTCGGTGTTCCCGAAGGCAGCAAGATGTTGCGAGCCACAGCTCCCTGCTGGTTCCCTCCTGCATACCCAGAAGCCAAGAAGGTGGCCGAGGAGGCGGCCCTCGAGGCTCCAGAATTCCCACTGCCCTCTCATCAGCCTGCCCAGAGCTTCGGGCTCTGCGTGCCCCAGATGCACAACCAGGCCTCAGCACTCGTGGACATCCGGGCGGAGCCCCAGAATAGGGGTCCGGCGGTGCCCCCAGCGTGGCCCAAGATGGCGACGGAGGCGTGGTACTTCCCCGCGCAGAGGGGGTCGGCCTGCTGCTTGCCAGCCGCCCCAAGGCTGACAGAGAGGCCCTGTGGAGTCCGCATCTCAGCCCCCAGGGAGAGGAAGAGGATCGCCCACTTTCCCAGCCCCTGCTTGGTCGCAGGTCGCACCGATGCCAAGAGAACCCGGGTGGCCGGCAGCAGCCAACGCTCCAATGGCTCCAGGGTCGGCACACAGCCACGGAAGACTGGTCGCAACAGACGGGGGAGGGCATGCAAGACCTCCACCACACTCAGCTCTAAGCGAATCGTCCGTCGTCCATCCTTACCGACTTGGAAGAAACCCATTATCCTCCGAAGGTCTCGCTGCCAAGTCCCCACCGTCATCCGCCGAGGCTATCTCCAACTGTTCACCAAAGAGTGTCTCAAGTTCTGCGCCTCCCAGCAGGAGGCCGAGGAGAAGGCGCTGAACGAGGAGAAGGTGGCCTACGACTGCAGCCCCAACAAGAACATGTACCTGAATGTGGTCCTGAACACCCTCAAGAGACTGAAGGGCCTGACCCCCAGCTCCATGCCGGGCCTCAGCAGGGCCGCCCTGTACAGCCGCCTCCAGGAGTTCCTGCTCACCCAGGACCAGCTCAAGGAGAACGGCTACCCCTTCCCGCACCCCGAGCGGCCCGGAGGCGCCGTCCTCTTCACTGGCCAGGGGAAGGGGCCCGGCGACTCCTCCTGCAGGGTCTGCTGCCGTTGTGGCACCGACTACCTGGTGTCCTCCTCGGGCCGCTGTCTACGCGACCAGTTGTGTTATTATCACTGGGGGCGGGTCCGCTCCAGCCAAGTGGCTGGAGGCCGGGTTAGCCAGTACACCTGCTGTGCAGCTGCTCCTGGCTCAGTGGGCTGCCAGGTGGCGAAGCAGCACGTGCGGGACGGCCGCAAGGAGAGCCTCCATGGCTTCGTGAAGACCTTCAAGAAAGAGTTTTCCACAGACGCTTATCCAGGAATCTACGCCTTGGACTGTGAGATGTGCTACACCACGCATGGCCTGGAGCTGACCCGCGTCACCGTGGTGGACGCCGACATGCAAGTGGTGTACGATACCTTCGTCAAGCCCGACAACGAGATCGTGGACTACAACACCAGGTTTTCCGGAGTGACCGAGGCCGACGTCGCCAAGACGAGCGTCACGTTGCCCGAAGTCCAAGCCATCCTGCTGAGCTTTTTCAGCGCCCAAACCATCCTCATCGGGCACAGCCTGGAGAGCGATCTGCTGGCCCTCAAGCTGATCCACAGCACCGTGGTGGACACGGCCGTGCTCTTCCCGCACTACCTGGGTTTCCCCTACAAGCGTTCCCTCAGGAATCTCGCGGCCGACTACCTGGGACAGATCATCCAGGACAGCCAGGACGGCCACAACTCCAGCGAGGACGCAAACGCCTGCCTGCAGCTGGCGATGTGGAAGGTTCGACAGCGCGCCCAGATCCAGCCACGCCACCGGTCCGCCTCTCCCGCCGCCCTGGCCTGTCCTGAGCCCCAGGCCTCTTCCCAAACTGCCATCGATCCCGAGAGCTAGCCCTGTCCACCTCGCCGCAAAGCGAAAGAAACTGGAGCAGCCGGCGGCAGGAGAGGGCCAAAAGCCAAGACTAACCCCGACCCCGGACTCCCAGTCCCCCGGAGTCCCTGCCGCGGGCCGTCGTCCCTGTCCCCATCCCTCTGCCCCTCCCAGACCTCTGTCCTTCCACCAATGGGCTCCCCGAGGCCCCAGCCGCCACTCCCAGTCCCCGGAGACCCTGCCGCCGCCCCTGGCGCCTGTGCCCATCCCTCTGCCCCTCCCAGACCTCTGGCCTTCCACCACTAGCCTCCCCCAGCCCACCTGGACTTCCCCGGCCTCTGACAACAAGGCCAGCCCCCAGGCCCACCAGCCTCCTGATCGTCTTCGTTCTTGGGCCTCTTCCCCTTCTGTGGGGCTGTCTGAACCTCCCCTCCCCCACCCGATTTTTCCCCCGCCCCCGGGGCAGGCGCAGAATAAATGTCTGTATGAAGTTAAAAATTAAAAATAAAAAAAAAGCTAAAAACAACTCAAAGTCCTTTGCTTTTGAATGTGCGGTTACCTGGTTTTCTCTAGAGGCACCACTGTGAGGTGGCTCAAGCCCTTAGGCTCTGGAGTTAGACATCTGGGTTCCCATTCCAATTCCACCACTGACTAGCTTTGTCATATTGGATGCATAACCTTTTTGCGCTTCTACTTCTTGATCTTTCAAGTGTCATCAGAAGATAATTAGACACCCACACAATAGCAATGGGAGATTTTAACACCCCACCGTCAACATGAAACAGATCAACGAGACAGAAAGTTGAAAAGGATATCCAGGAACTGAACTTAGCTCTGCACCAAGCAGACCGAATAGACATCTACATTAACTCTCCACCCCAAATCAACAGAATATACATTCTTCTCAGCACCACATCACACTTATTCCAAAACTGACCACATAGTTGGAAGGAAAGCACTCCTCCGCAAATGCAAAAGAACAGAAATTACAACCAACTGTCTCTCAGACCCCAGGGCAGTCAAACTGGACCTCAGGATGAAGAAACTCACTCAAAACCGCTCAACTACACGGAAACGGAGCAATC
Organism: Pongo pygmaeus; assembly: GCF_028885625.2. Taxonomy (NCBI): domain Eukaryota; kingdom Metazoa; phylum Chordata; class Mammalia; order Primates; family Hominidae; genus Pongo; species Pongo pygmaeus. The sequence goes on from NC_072380.2 coordinate 56,922,343, forward strand.
TGCTCCTGAGTGACTACTGGGTACATAGCGAAATGAAGACAGAATAAAGATGTTCTTTGAAACCAATGAGAACAAAGACACAACATACCAGAATCTCTGGGATACATTGAAAGCAGTGTGTAGAGGGAAACGTAGCATTAAATGCCCACAAGAGAAAGCAGGAAAGATCTAAAATGGACACCCTCACGTCCCAATTCAAAGAACCAGGGAAGCAAGAGCAAACACAATGCCTGAATCAGTCAGTCAACTTCCAACAGGGCTCCAAGAGAGAATGAACCACCATGCCTCTTTAAATCCACGTTTCTATTTGGAATCTTCAATGAGAGATGAGACACTAAGCAGCTAGTTTTGGTGGTATGGCTGATTTTGTCAATGTTTTCGGTGTGTGAGTGTGTGTGTGTGTGTATGTATAGATAACTAAATTAAACTGATAATCTGGATGCTTACATTTCCATTCATTTAATTTGTGTATGTGAGCCCACGCACACGTATATACACACACACTCACACTTCCAGAACACTGACTTAGTGAAGAACTGGATTTCCAGTGTGTCAGACAAATTTCAGAAAGCGCTGAAGAAGGGCATTTCTGATGGATTTCACCGTTCCTGGAATTTTACTTTCCTTTATAACTTACAGTTCTTCCCTGGAGATTTAATAGATAAAAGTCTTTTGCAGTGTACGTTATTTCATTTTATTTTTATAATTTATTTAAATTGTCATTTTAAATTGACAAATAAAAATGATATATATTTATGGTGTACAACATGATGTTTCATATATGTATACATTGTGGAATGACACAAAAATCAAGCTAATTAACACATTCGTTTCCTCACATACTGATTTTATGGTGATGAGAACATGTTTCAAATCTACTCTGATAGCACATTTCAAGTATACAGTACATAGTTACCCACTGTGGTTGCCGTGCTGTTCAACATATCTCTATAACTATTCGTATCTGAAATTTTGTATCATTAGACTAACATCTCCCAATCCCTCCCCGGCCCCTGCCTCGGGTAAGCAGCGTTCTGCTCTCTACGACTCTGAGTTCCACTTTTTTACATTGCACATAGAAGTGAGATCGTGCAGTATTTGTATTTCTGTGTTTGCTTTTTAAAACTTTATGATGTATTGATGTATTTTTTCAGACAGTGTCGGAGTCTGTCACCAAGGCTGGAGTACAGTGACACAAACACGGCTCACCACGGCCTCCACCTCCCGGGGTCAAGAGATCCTCCCACTTCAGCCTCCTGAGTAGCTAGGACTACAGGCGTCCAACACCACACCTGGCTAATTTTTGTATTTTTTGTAGAGATGGTTGATCTCCAACTCCTGGGCTCAACTCTTCCTCCTCCCTTCTCCTCCCAAAGTCCTGGGATTACAGGCCTGAGCCACTGTGTCTGGCCTTTGCTTTATTTCACACAGTAGAACATCCTCTAGGCTCATTCATGTTGCTAATGATAAGATTTCTTTCTTTTTCAAGGCTGAATAGGATTCTATTGGATATATGTACCTATATAGATAGAGAGATAGATAGATAGATATTTATTATTATTGTTTTGGGGGGGATATGGTTTCGCTCGTGTTCCCCAGGCTGGAGTGCAGTGGCATGATTTCGGCTCACTACAACCTCTGCCTCCCAGGCTGAAGTGATTCTCCTGCCTCAGCTGAGATTAAAGGCATGTCCCATCATGTGCGGCCAATTTTGTGTTTCTAGGAGAGATGGGTTTTCACCATGTTGGCCAGGCTGGTCTCGAACTCCAACAATTCTACTTCAACTATTTATTGGATACAAATATTTATGTGTGAGAAACAAGATTTTCAAGAGTGAAAGATTTAAAAACGACTTAATTGTACATCAGTAAGAGGCTGGCTAACTAAATCAGAGTACGTTCATCCTTACAGAAGAATACTATGCAGCTAGAACAAAACCAAATGGAGGAAACTCTTCCAAATGGTAACTTGGAATGATGTTCAAGACTTATTGTAAAATAAGTTTACAGTAAGGTGTAAGGTACCTTATGGCAAAATTCTCTCAGAAATGTGTGTGTGTGGATTTCAAGTCATCCCAGTCCTAGAACATTGTGCTCTTTAGAGATGCCATACCTGTCTTTCCCTTTGTAATATCAAAGCAGTAATATCTTCTCTGGAGGCTTGTTGGGTGAATTTAATGGAAGAAAGTTAAGGAGGTACCAGAACCATTGCTGTTTCCCCTCCGTAGCCCTGCCACCCACTAAAGAAAGTTGGATGAGATTACTTAATGATTTCCCATTAAGTTGTATTTCCAAATATCATGATTACCATTTGAATGTAGTTGGTATGGAGCTTCGTGAGTGTGTGCTTCGTTTATTATGCATCACGTTCAGCTCCTTGTTATTTGCCTCCTAGTTATCATAGTAAAACTCTACTCCTCTACTCCGAGGAGCCCCTACCATCCGTATCGTCACTTTCCGGCCCAGCACTCTTCATGCTCGTTCGTTTAAAGCATTCTACATTGTGTAAATGAATCTTGGAAGGCAAAAGCTACTGAATTTAGCGAGTTTGTGGAGGCGTTCCCACCGGTCAGCCAGGTGGAGTTCCACACACCCGATGACTGCACAACTCCTATAAGGCAGCAATATGCTGCAAACCCAGACGGCCACTCTTCTCACCTCTCGTCCCTTTGCTGTTCTGGATAATGAGGTCAATAGTCACCTAGGCAACTGCAAAACAAACTGAAATGGAGAAAGGCCTTCCGGCTGGTGACTAGCCGAGGTCCACCTGGCCCCAATAAGCTGCTGAACAAGAAGGGCTGCCAGAAATTTCCCCCTAGGGAATTTGGTGGAGACGAAGACCTGCTCACTGGACAACGGTTCCTCCCAGGATACCCCCAAGCTGAAGAAGCGGGCTCTGAGCCACCCCCTTTCACCCTCCTTTTCCCCACCCTGGCCTGCTGAAGGTGCGCGTCAGGATGCGGACTACTGAGCCCTAAAGAAATAAGTCCTTCCACTTTGACCCCACGGAGGATTGCCTGTGCGGATCTTCAACGAGTCTACCAGTGTCTAGACACGGGAGCAGTTCTGTCTGGCACAGCAGCTCCCTCAAGGAAGACAAGAGTGAGGAGAAAGGAAACTCAAGTCTGACCATTCTGTCCTGGGAGACAAGAGGAGGATCTCATCTCTCATCTTTCCAAGCAAGGCAACGAGACTTTCTCTCATCTTTCCAAGCAAGGCAAGGAGACTTTTTCTCATGAGGAAACAAAAAGAAGTTGGAAGGAACGAAACCAGCCTGGAAGGTGAATTCCTAAGGATTGCCCATTGAAACTGACAAAATGGCCCTTGTTTGACGAGAGGAATGAGCAGAGCATTGATGTGGTCAAAAAGGACTCGAGTGAGACTTTCCCAGCATGTTTCTACCAAAGCTTTGTCTAAGTTTCGCAAAACACTCTCCTAATAAGCAGATGTTTGGCTCTTCAGAAAGTCAACATGCAAAATGCCTTGAGCGTCCCATAACACTGATGCCATGATGTTGCCTTTGGTCTGCCCTCCTTTTCCTTTGACTGGACCACTGCCATCTCTTGGTAGCCATCGCTTTGATGACGCTTTGTCTTCAGGATCATATTGGCAAAGCCATGTTCCAAATTCCGGTTACAATTTGTCAAACAGGTGCCCCAGGATCGTGACCCCTACTGTTGAAAATTTCCACTGATAGCTCTCGTCGTCACTGCAGCTGATCTGGGCACAATGGTTTTCACAGCCACTGCAGGATTCATCTTCCACATCTTCTCATCTCTTCTTGAAACAAGCCATACCTCCGTAAAGAGTTGATTTCTTTGGGCTAGTGTCCTTAGAAGCTTTTCTTCAAACATCAATGATTTCTTCATTCTTCCACCCAAGCTTCACCGTCAATTGGATGTTTGCTCTTGCTGCAATTTTAGCGGAATTCAAGTTGCACTGATAGGAGGCCTTTTCAGTGGATGTCTCATCCTTCTTAGTGCCTCCAATGAGATCCAGTTCAGAAAGGTTGTAAGAAGTTAGTACATGTTTATTTTAGTGAAAACGAATTGAAATCCATGCATAGATTTCTCACCATGTACATTTTCTATGAACTTTCGGAAGACCCCCTGTACTGAATATTGCCCAAATCCTGGGAGAGAAGTGGATGCGGTCCACTTCCTGTCTTCAGTTTGCCCACAGTGGAGGAGTGCACAGAGCAGGGAAAGGCAGCCCCAGAGAGAGGCATGCCCTCCAGCATGCAGCAGACTGCTGGCCCAGTCCTGGCTCCATGGGTTGCTGTGTGGGCCCAGCAAGCTGACCAACCTCCCTGAACCTTAATTTAATCCTAGGTAGCCCAATTCCACTCGCTATTATAGGACTGCTGTGCAGGGACAGTCAATTAACTTAAGAAAAGGAACCTGGCTCCAAGGTTGGCAACCGGGAATTCCAGTTGATTCCATGGGCGGACCCCCTGAGGTATTCCCAAGCTGAAGTCTCGTGGAAGATGAGGTTCAGTGTGACTAGACTGAAGCACCAATCCAATGAAGGGGAAGTCCCAGCCACTCTGCCCTATGCCTGTATAAAGGTGAGGAGGGGCGGCCGCGCCACTCATTGAAGCCGCCAGTTGGGAGAGGAGCAGAGCCAGGCCGGTGCTCCCGAAGGCAGCAAGATGTTGCGAGCCACAGCTCCCTGCTGGTTCCCACCTGCATACCCAGAAGCTAAGAAGGTGGCCGAGGAGGCGGCCCACGAGGCAAGCCGCCATTTGGGAGAGGAGCAGAGCCAGGTCGGTGTTCCCGAAGGCAGCAAGATGTTGCGAGCCACAGCTCCCTGCTGGTTCCCACCTGCATGCCCAGAAGCCAAGAAGGTGGCCGAGGAGGCGGCCCTCGAGGCAAGCCGCCAGTTGGGAGAGGAGCAGAGCCAGGCCGGTGCTCCCGTAGGCAGCAAGATGTTGAGAGCCACAGCTCCCTGCTGGTTCCCACCTGCATACCCAGAAGCTAAGAAGGTGGCCGAGGAGGCGCCCCACGAGGCAAGCCGCCATTTGGGAGTGGAGCAGAGCCAGGTCGGTGTTCCCGAAGGCAGCAAGATGCTGCGAGCCACAGCTCCCTGCTGGTTCCCTCCTACATACCCAGAAGCCAAGAAGGTGGCCGAGGAGGCGGCCCTCGAGGCTCCAGAATTCCCACTGCCCTCTCATCAGCCTGCCCAGAGCTTCGGGCTCTGCATGCCCCAGATGCACAACTAGGCCTCAGCACTCGTGGACATCCGGGCGGAGCCCCAGAATAGGGGTCCGGCGGTGCCCCCAGCGTGGCCCAAGATGGCGACGGAGGCGTGGTACTTCCCCGCGCAGAGGGGGTCGGCCTGCTGCTTGCCAGCCGCCCCAAGGCTGACAGAGAGGCCCTGTGGAGTCCGCATCTCAGCCCCCAGGGAGAGGAAGAGGATCGCCCACTTTCCCAGCCCCTGCTTGGTCGCAGGTCGCACCGATGCCAAGAGAACCCGGGTGGCCGGCAGCAGCCAACGCTCCAATGGCTCCAGGGTCGGCACACAGCCACGGAAGACTGGTCGCAACAGACGGGGGAGGGCATGCAAGACCTCCACCACACTCAGCTCTAAGGGAATCGTCCGTCGTCCATCCTTACCGACTTGGAAGAAACCCATTATCCTCCGAAGGTCTCGCTGCCAAGTCCCCACCGTCATCCGCCGAGGCTATCTCCAACTGTTCACCAAAGAGTGTCTCAAGTTCTGCGCCTCCCAGCAGGAGGCCGAGGAGAAGGCGCTGAACGAGGAGAAGGTGGCCTACGACTGCAGCCCCAACAAGAACATGTACCTGAATGTGGTCCTGAACACCCTCAAGAGACTGAAGGGCCTGACCCCCAGCTCCATGCCGGGCCTCAGCAGGGCCGCCCTGTACAGCCGCCTCCAGGAGTTCCTGCTCACCCAGGACCAGCTCAAGGAGAACGGCTACCCCTTCCCGCACCCCGAGCGGCCCGGATGCGCCGTCCTCTTCACTGGCCAGGGGAAGGGGCCCGGCGACTCCTCCTGCAGGGTCTGCTGCCGTTGTGGCACCGACAACCTGGTGTCCTCCTCGGGCCGCTGTCTACGCGACCAGTTGTGTTATTATCACTGGGGGCGGGTCCGCTCCAGCCAAGTGGCTGGAGGCCGGGTTAGCCAGTACACCTGCTGTGCAGCTGCTCCTGGCTCAGTGGGCTGCCAGGTGGCGAAGCAGCACGTGCGGGACGGCCGCAAGGAGAGCCTCCATGGCTTCGTGAAGACCTTCAAGAAAGAGTTTTCCACAGACGCTTATCCAGGAATCTACGCCTTGGACTGTGAGATGTGCTACACCACGCATGGTCTGGAGCTGACCCGCGTCACCGTGGTGGACGCCGACATGCAAGTGGTGTACGACACCTTCGTCAAGCCCGACAACGAGATCGTGGACTACAACACCAGGTTTTCCGCAGTGACCGAGGCCGACGTCGCCAAGACGAGCGTCACGTTGCCCGAAGTCCAAGCCATCCTGCTGAGCTTTTTCAGCGCCCAAACCATCCTCATCGGGCACAGCCTGGAGAGCGATCTGCTGGCCCTCAAGCTGATCCACAGCACCGTGGTGGACACGGCCGTGCTCTTCCCGCACTACCTGGGTTTCCCCTACAAGCGTTCCCTCAGGAATCTCGCGGCCGACTACCTGGGACAGATCATCCAGGACAGCCAGGACGGCCACAACTCCAGCGAGGACGCAAACGCCTGCCTGCAGCTGGCGATGTGGAAGGTTCGACAGCGCGCCCAGATCCAGCCACGCCACCGGTCCGCCTCTCCCGCCGCCCTGGCCTGTCCTGAGCCCCAGGCCTCTTCCCAAACTGCCATCGATCCCGAGAGCTAGCCCTGTCCACCTCGCCGCAAAGCGAAAGAAACTGGAGCAGCCGGCGGCAGGAGACGGCCAAAAGCCAAGACTAACCCCGACCCCGGACTCCCAGTCCCCCGGAGTCCCTGCCGCGGGCCGTCGTCCCTGTCCCCATCCCTCTGCCCCTCCCAGACCTCTGTCCTTCCACCAATGGGCTCCCCGAGGCCCGAGCCGCCACTCCCAGTCCCCGGAGTCCCTGCCGCCGCCCCTGGCGCCTGTGCCCATCCCTCTGCCCCTCCCAGACCTCTGGCCTTCCACCACTAGCCTCCCCCAGCCCACCTGGACTTCCCCGGCCTCTGACAACAAGGCCAGCCCCCAGGCCCACCAGCCTCCTGATCGTCTTCGTTCTTGGGCCTCTTCCCCTTCTGTGGGGCTGTCTGAACCTCCCCTCCCCCACCCGATTTTTCCCCCGCCCCCGGGGCAGGCGCAGAATAAATGTCTGTATGAAGTTAAAAATTAAAAATAAAAAAAAAGCTAAAAACAACTGAAAGTCCTTTGCTTTTGAATGTGCGCTTACCTGGTTTTCTCTAGAGGCACCACTGTGAGGTGGCTCAAGCCCTTAGGCTCTGGAGTTAGACATCTGGGTTCCCATTCCAATTCCACCACTGACTAGCTTTGTCATATTGGACGCATAACTTTTTTGCGCTTCTACTTCTTGATCTTTCAAGTGTCATCAGAAGATAATTAGACACCCACACAATAGCAATGGGAGATTTTAACACCCCACCGTCAACATGAAACAGATCAACGAGACAGAAAGTTGAAAAGGATATCCAGGAACTGAACTTAGCTCTGCACCAAGCAGACCGAATAGACATCTACATTAACTCTCCACCCCAAATCAACAGAATATACATTCTTCTCAGCACCACATCACACTTATTCCAAAACTGACCACATAGTTGGAAGGAAAGCACTCCTCCGCAAATGCAAAAGAACAGAAATTACAACCAACTGTCTCTCAGACCCCAGGGCAGTCAAACTGGACCTCAGGATGAAGAAACTCACTCAAAACCGCTCAACTACACGGAAACGGAGCAATCTGCTCCTGAGTGACTACTGGGTACATAGCGAAATGAAGACAGAATAAAGATGTTCTTTGAAACCAATGAGAACAAAGACACAACATACCAGAATCTCTGGGATACATTGAAAGCAGTGTGTAGAGGGAAACGTAGCATTAAATGCCCACAAGAGAAAGCAGGAAAGATCTAAAATGGACACCCTCACGTCCCAATTCAAAGAACCAGGGAAGCAAGAGCAAACACAATGCCTGAATCAGTCAGTCAACTTCCAACAGGGCTCCAAGAGAGAATGAACCACCATGCCTCTTTAAATCCACGTTTCTATTTGGAATCTTCAATGAGAGATGAGACACTAAGCAGCTAGTTTTGGTGGAATGGCTGATTTTGTCAATGTTTTCGGTGTGTGAGTGTGTGTGTGTGTGTGTATGTATAGATAACTAAATTAAACTGATAATCTGGATGCTTACATTTCCATTCATTTAATTTGTGTATGTGAGCCCACGCACACGTATATACACACACACTAACACTTCCAGAACACTGACTTAGTGAAGAACTGGATTTCCAGTGTGTCAGACAAATTTCAGAAAGCGCTGAAGAAGGGCATTTCTGATGGATTTCACCGTTCCTGGAATTTTATTTTCCTTTATAACTTAGAGTTCTTCTCTGGAGATTTAATAGATAAAAGTCTTTTGCAGTGTACGTTATTTCATTTTATTTTTATAATTTATTTAAATTGTCATTTTAAATTGACAGATAAAAATGATATATATTTATGGTGTACAACATGATGTTTCATATATGTATACATTGTGGAATGACACAAAAATCAAGCTAATTAACACATTCGTTTCCTCACATACTGATTTTATGGTGATGAGAACATGTTTCAAATCTACTCTGATAGCACATTTCAAGTATACAGTATATAGTTACCCACTGTGGTTGCCGTGCTGTTCAACATATCTCTAGAACTATTCGTATCTGAAATTTTGTATCATTAGACTAACATCTCCCAATCCCTCCCCGGCCCCTGCCTCGGGTAAGCAGCGTTCTGCTCTCTACGACTCTGAGTTCCACTTTTTTACCTTGCACATAGAAGTGAGATCGTGCAGTATTTGTATTTCTGTGTTTGCTTTATAAAACTTTATGATGTATTGATGTATTTTTTCAGACAGTGTCGGAGTCTGTCACCAAGGCTGGAGTACAGTGACACAAACACGGCTCACCACGGCCTCCACCTCCCGGGGTCAAGAGATCCTCCCACTTCAGCCTCCTGAGTAGCTAGGACTACAGGCGTCCAACACCACACCTGGCTATTTTTTGTATTTTTTGTAGAGATGGTTGATCTCCACCTCCTGGGCTCAACTCTTCCTCCTCCCTTCTCCTCCCAAAGTCCTGGGATTACAGGCCTGAGCCACTGTGTCTGGCCTTTGCTTTATTTCACACAGTAGAACATCCTCTAGGCCCATTCATGTTGCTAATGATAAGATTTCTTTCTTTTTCAAGGCTGAATAGGATTCTATTGGATATATGTACCTATATAGATGGATAGATAGATAGATATACATTTATTATTATTGTTTTGGGGGGGATATGGTTTCGCTCGTGTTCCCCAGGCTGGAGTGCAGTGGCATGATTTCGGCTCACTACAACCTCTGCCTCCCAGGCTGAAGTGATTCTCCTGCCTCAGCTGAGATTAAAGGCATGTCCCATCATGTGCGGCCAATTTTGTGTTTCTAGGAGAGATGGGTTTTCACCATGTTGGCCAGGCTGGTCTCGAACTCCAACAATTCTACTTCAACTATTTATTGGATACAAATATTTATGTGTGAGAAACAAGATTTTCAAGAGTGAAAGATTTAAAAACGACTTAATTGTACATCAGTAAGAGGCTGGCTAACTAAATCAGAGTACGTTCATCCTTACAGAAGAATACTATGCAGCTAGAACAAAACCAAATGGAGGAAACTCTTCCAAATGGTAACTTGGAATGATGTTCAAGACTTATTGTAAAATAAGTTTACAGTAAGGTGTAAGGTACCTTATGGCAAAATTCTCTCAGAAATGTGTGTGTGTGGATTTCAAGTCATCCCAGTCCTAGAACATTGTGCTCTTTAGAGATGCCATACCTGTCTTTCCCTTTGTAATATCAAAGCAGTAATATCTTCTCTGGAGGCTTGTTGGGTGAATTTAATGGAAGAAAGTTAAGGAGGTACCAGAACCATTGCTGTTTCCCCTCCGTAGCCCTGCCACCCACTAAAGAAAGTTGGATGAGATTACTTAATGATTTCCCATTAAGTTGTATTTCCAAATATCATGATTACCATTTGAATGTAGTTGGTATGGAGCTTCGTGAGTGTGTGCTTCGTTTATTATGCATCACGTTCAGCTCCTTGTTATTTGCCTCCTAGTTATCATAGTAAAACTCTACTCCTCTACTCCGAGGAGCCCCTACCATCCGTATCGTCACTTTCCGGCCCAGCACTCTTCATGCTCGTTCGTTTAAAGCATTCTACATTGGGCAAATGAATCTTGGAAGGCAAAAGCTACTGAATTTAGCGAGTTTGTGGAGGCGTTCCCACCGATCAGCCAGGTGGAGTTCCACACACCCGATGACTGCACAACTCCTATAAGGCAGCAATATGCTGCAAACCCAGACGGCCACTCTTCTCACCCCTCGTCCCTTTGCTGTTCTGGATAATGAGGTCAATAGTCACCAAGGCAACTTGCAAAACTAACTGAAATGGAGAAAGGCCTTCCGGCTGGTGACTAGCCGAGGTCCACCTGGCCCCAATAAGCTGCTGAACAAGAAGGGCGGCCAGAAATTTCCCCCTAGGGAATTTGGTGGAGACGAAGACCTGCTCACTGGACAACGGTTCCTCCCAGGATACCCCCAAGCTGAAGAAGCGGGCTCTGAGCCACCCCCTTTCACCCTCCTTTTCCCCACCCTGGCCTGCTGAAGGTGCGCGTCAGGATGCGGACTACTGAGCCCTAAAGAAATAAGTCCTTCCACTTTGACCCCACGGAGGATTGCCTGCGCGGATCTTCAACGAGTCTACCAGTGTCTAGACACGGGAGCAGTTCTGTCTGGCACAGCAGCTCCCTCAAGGAAGACAAGAGTGAGGAGAAAGGAAACTCAAGTCTGACCATTCTGTCCTGGGAGACAAGAGGAGGATCTCATCTCTCATCTTTCCAAGCAAGGCAACGAGACCTTCTCTCATCTTTCCAAGCAAGGCAAGGAGACTTTTTCTCATGAGGAAACAAAAAGAAGTTGGAAGGAACGAAACCAGCCTGGAAGGTGAATTCCTAAGGAGTGCCCATTGAAACTGACAAAATGGCCCTCGTTTGACGAGAGGAATGAGCAGAGCATTGATGTGGTCAAAAAGGACTCGAGTGAGACTTTCCCAGCATGTTTCTACCAAAGCTTTGTCTAAGTTTCGCAAAACACTCTCCTAATAAGCAGATGTTTGGCTCTTCAGAAAGTCAACATGCAAAATGCCTTGAGCATCCCATAACACTGATGCCATGATGTTGCCTTTGGTCTTCCCTCCTTTTCCTTTGACTGGACCACTGCCATCTCTTGGTAGCCATCGCTTTGATGACGCTTTGTCTTCAGGATCATATTGGCAAAGCCATGTTCCAAATTCCGGTTACAATTTGTCAAACAGGTGCCCCAGGATCGTGATCCCTCCTGTTGAAAATTTCCACTGATAGCTCTCGTCGTCACTGCAGCTGATCTGGGCACAATGGTTTTCACAGCCACTGCAGGATTCATCTTCCACATCTTCTCATCTCTTCTTGAAACAAGCCATACCTCCGTAAAGAGTTGATTTCTTTGGGCTAGTGTCCTTAGAAGCTTTTCTTCAAACATCAATGATTTCTTCATTCTTCCACCCAAGCTTCACCGTCAATTGGATGTTTGCTCTTGCTGCAATTTTAGCGGAATTCAAGTTGCACTGATAGGAGGCCTTTTCAGTGGATGTCCCATCCTTCTTAGTGCCTCCAATGAGATCCAGTTCAGAAAGGTTGTAAGAAGTTAGTACATGTTTATTTTAGTGAAAACGAATTGAAATCCATGCATAGATTTCTCACCATGTACATTTTCTATGAACTTTCGGAAGACCCCCTGTACTGAATATTGCCCAAATCCTGGGAGAGAAGTGGATGCGGTCCACTTCCTGTCTTCAGTTTGCCCACAGTGGAGGAGTGCACAGAGCAGGGAAAGGCAGCCCCAGAGAGAGGCATGCCCTCCAGCATGCAGCAGACTGCTGGCCCAGTCCTGGCTCCATGGGTTGCTGTGTGGGCCCAGCAAGCTGACCAACCTCCCTGAACCTTAATTTAATCCTAGGTAGCCCAATTCCACTCGCTATTATAGGACTGCTGTGCAGGGACAGTCAATTTACTTAAGAAAAGGAACCTAGCTCCAAGGTTGGCAACCGGGAATTCCAGTTGATTCCATGGGCGGACCCCCTGAGGAATTCCCAAGCTGAAGTCTCGTGGAAGATGAGGTTCAGTGTGACTAGACTGAAGCACCAATCCAATGAAGGGGAAGTCCCACCCACTCTGCCCTGTGCCTGTATAAAGGTGAGGCGGGGCGGCCGCGCCACTCATTGAAGCCGCCAGTTGGGAGAGGAGCAGAGCCAGGCCGGTGCTCCCGAAGGCAGCAAGATGTTGCGAGCCACAGCTCCCTGCTGGTTCCCACCTGCATACCCAGAAGCTAAGAAGGTGGCCGAGGAGGCGGCCCACGAGGCAAGCCGCCATTTGGGAGAGGAGCAGAGCCAGGTCGGTGTTCCCGAAGGCAGCAAGATGTTGCGAGCCACAGCTCCCTGCTGGTTCCCACCTGCATGCCCAGAAGCCAAGAAGGTGGCCGAGGAGGTGGCCCTCGAGGCAAGCCGCCAGTTGGGAGAGGAGCAGAGCCAGGCCGGTGCTCCCGAAGGCAGCAAGATGTTGCGAGCCACAGCTCCCTGCTGGTTCCCACCTGCATACCCAGAAGCTAAGAAGGTGGCCGAGGAGGTGCCCCACGAGGCAAGCCGCCATTTGGGAGTGGAGCAGAGCCAGGTCGGTGTTCCCGAAGGCAGCAAGATGTTGCGAGCCACAGCTCCCTGCTGGTTCCCTCCTGCATACCCAGAAGCCAAGAAGGTGGCCGAGGAGGCGGCCCTCGAGGCTCCAGAATTCCCACTGCCCTCTCATCAGCCTGCCCAGAGCTTCGGGCTCTGCGTGCCCCAGATGCACAACCAGGCCTCAGCACTCGTGGACATCCGGGCGGAGCCCCAGAATAGGGGTCCGGCGGTGCCCCCAGCGTGGCCCAAGATGGCGACGGAGGCGTGGTACTTCCCCGCGCAGAGGGGGTCGGCCTGCTGCTTGCCAGCCGCCCCAAGGCTGACAGAGAGGCCCTGTGGAGTCCGCATCTCAGCCCCCAGGGAGAGGAAGAGGATCGCCCACTTTCCCAGCCCCTGCTTGGTCGCAGGTCGCACCGATGCCAAGAGAACCCGGGTGGCCGGCAGCAGCCAACGCTCCAATGGCTCCAGGGTCGGCACACAGCCACGGAAGACTGGTCGCAACAGACGGGGGAGGGCATGCAAGACCTCCACCACACTCAGCTCTAAGCGAATCGTCCGTCGTCCATCCTTACCGACTTGGAAGAAACCCATTATCCTCCGAAGGTCTCGCTGCCAAGTCCCCACCGTCATCCGCCGAGGCTATCTCCAACTGTTCACCAAAGAGTGTCTCAAGTTCTGCGCCTCCAAGCAGGAGGCCGAGGAGAAGGCGCTGAACGAGGAGAAGGTGGCCTACGACTGCAGCCCCAACAAGAACATGTACCTGAATGTGGTCCTGAACACCCTCAAGAGACTGAAGGGCCTGACCCCCAGCTCCATGCCGGGCCTCAGCAGGGCCGCCCTGTACAGCCGCCTCCAGGAGTTCCTGCTCACCCAGGACCAGCTCAAGGAGAACGGCTACCCCTTCCCGCACCCCGAGCGGCCCGGAGGCGCCGTCCTCTTCACTGGCCAGGGGAAGGGGCCCGGCGACTCCTCCTGCAGGGTCTGCTGCCGTTGTGGCACCGACTACCTGGTGTCCTCCTCGGGCCGCTGTCTACGCGACCAGTTGTGTTATTATCACTGGGGGCGGGTCCGCTCCAGCCAAGTGGCTGGAGGCCGGGTTAGCCAGTACACCTGCTGTGCAGCTGCTCCTGGCTCAGTGGGCTGCCAGGTGGCAAAGCAGCACGTGCGGGACGGCCGCAAGGAGAGCCTCCATGGCTTCGTGAAGACCTTCAAGAAAGAGTTTTCCACAGACGCTTATCCAGGAATCTACGCCTTGGACTGTGAGATGTGCTACACCACGCATGGCCTGGAGCTGACCCGCGTCACCGTGGTGGACGCCGACTTGCAAGTGGTGTACGACACCTTCGTCAAGCCTGACAACGAGATCGTGGACTACAACACCAGGTTTTCCGGAGTGACCGAGGCCGACGTCGCCAAGACGAGCGTCACGTTGCCCGAAGTCCAAGCCATCCTGCTGAGCTTTTTCAGCGCCCAAACCATCCTCATCGGGCACAGCCTGGAGAGCGATCTGCTGGCCCTCAAGCTGATCCACAGCACCGTGGTGGACACGGCCGTGCTCTTCCCGCACTACCTGGGTTTCCCCTACAAGCGTTCCCTCAGGAATCTCGCGGCCGACTACCTGGGACAGATCATCCAGGACAGCCAGGACGGCCACAACTCCAGCGAGGACGCAAACGCCTGCCTGCAGCTGGCGATGTGGAAGGTTCGACAGCGCGCCCAGATCCAGCCACGCCACCGGTCCGCCTCTCCCGCCGCCCTGGCCTGTCCTGAGCCCCAGGCCTCTTCCCAAACTGCCATCGATCCCGAGAGCTAGCCCTGTCCACCTCGCCGCAAAGCGAAAGAAACTGGAGCAGCCGGCGGCAGGAGAGGGCCAAAAGCCAAGACTAACCCCGACCCCGGACTCCCAGTCCCCCGGAGTCCCTGCCGCGGGCCGTCGTCCCTGTCCCCATCCCTCTGCCCCTCCCAGACCTCTGTCCTTCCACCAATGGGCTCCCCGAGGCCCCAGCCGCCACTCCCAGTCCCCGGAGACCCTGCCGCCGCCCCTGGCGCCTGTGCCCATCCCTCTGCCCCTCCCAGACCTCTGGCCTTCCACCACTAGCCTCCCCCAGCCCACCTGGACTTCCCCGGCCTCTGACAACAAGGCCAGCCCCCAGGCCCACCAGCCTCCTGATCGTCTTCGTTCTTGGGCCTCTTCCCCTTCTGTGGGGCTGTCTGAACCTCCCCTCCCCCACCCGATTTTTCCCCCGCCCCCGGGGCAGGCGCAGAATAAATGTCTGTATGAAGTTAAAAATTAAAAATAAAAAAAAAGCTAAAAACAACTCAAAGTCCTTTGCTTTTGAATGTGCGCTTACCTGGTTTTCTCTAGAGGCACCACTGTGAGGTGGCTCAAGCCCTTAGGCTCTGGAGTTAGACATCTGGGTTCCCATTCCAATTCCACCACTGACTAGCTTTGTCATATTGGATGCATAACCTTTTTGCGCTTCTACTTCTTGATCTTTCAAGTGTCATCAGAAGATAATTAGACACCCACACAATAGCAATGGGAGATTTTAACACCCCACCGTCAACATGAAACAGATCAACGAGACAGAAAGTTGAAAAGGATATCCAGGAACTGAACTTAGCTCTGCACCAAGCAGACCGAATAGACATCTACATTAACTCTCCACCCCAAATCAACAGAATATACATTCTTCTCAGCACCACATCACACTTATTCCAAAACTGACCACATAGTTGGAAGGAAAGCACTCCTCCGCAAATGCAAAAGAACAGAAATTACAACCAACTGTCTCTCAGACCCCAGGGCAGTCAAACTGGACCTCAGGATGAAGAAACTCACTCAAAACCGCTCAACTACACGGAAACGGAGCAATCTGCTCCTGAGTGACTACTGGGTACATAGCGAAATGAAGACAGAATAAAGATGTTCTTTGAAACCAATGAGAACAAAGACACAACATACCAGAATCTCTGGGATACATTGAAAGCAGTGTGTAGAGGGAAACGTAGCATTAAATGCCCACAAGACAAAGCAGGAAAGATCTAAAATGGACACCCTCACGTCCCAATTCAAAGAACCAGGGAAGCAAGAGCAAACACAATGCCTGAATCAGTCAGTCAACTTCCAACAGGGCTCCAAGAGAGAATGAACCACCATGCCTCTTTAAATCCACGTTTCTATTTGGAATCTTCAATGAGAGATGAGACACTAAGCAGCTAGTTTTGGTGGAATGGCTGATTTTGTCAATGTTTTCGGTGTGTGAGTGTGTGTGTGTGTGTATGTATAGATAACTAAATTAAACTGATAATCTGGATGCTTACATTTCCATTCATTTAATTTGTGTATGTGAGCCCACGCACACGTATATACACACACACTCACACTTCCAGAACACTGACTTAGTGAAGAACTGGATTTCCAGTGTGTCAGACAAATTTCAGAAAGCGCTGAAGAAGGGCATTTCTGATGGATTTCACCGTTCCTGGAATTTTATTTTCCTTTATAACTTAGAGTTCTTCTCTGGAGATTGAATAGATAAAAGTCTTTTGCAGTGTACGTTATTTCATTTTATTTTTATAATTTATTTCAATTGTCGTTTTAAATTGACAAATAAAAATGATATATATTTATGGTGTACAACATGATGTTTCATATATGTATACATTGTGGAATGACACAAAAATCAAGCTAATTAACACATTCGTTTCCTCACATACTGATTTTATGGTGATGAGAACATGTTTCAAATCTACTCTGATAGCACATTTCAAGTATACAGTACATAGTTACCCACTGTGGTTGCCGTGCTGTTCAACATATCTCTAGAACTATTCGTATCTGAAATTTTGTATCATTAGACTAACATCTCCCAATCCCTCCCCGGCCCCTGCCTCGGGTAAGCAGCGTTCTGCTCTCTACGACTCTGAGTTCCACTTTTTTACATTGCACATAGAAGTGAGATCGTGCAGTATTTGTATTTCTGTGTTTGCTTTTTAAAACTTTATGATGTATTGATGTATTTTTTCAGACAGTGTCGGAGTCTGTCACCAAGGCTGGAGTACAGTGACACAAACACGGCTCACCACGGCCTCCACCTCCCGGGGTCAAGAGATCCTCCCACTTCAGCCTCCTGAGTAGCTAGGACTACAGGCGTCCAACACCACACCTGGCTAATTTTTGTATTTTTTGTAGAGATGGTTGATCTCCAAATCCTGGGCTCAACTCTTCCTCCTCCCTTCTCCTCCCAAAGTCCTGGGATTACAGACCTGAGCCACTGTGTCTGGCCTTTGCTTTATTTCACACAGTAGAACATCCTCTAGGCCCATTCATGTTGCTAATGATAAGATTTCTTTCTTTTTCAAGGCTGAATAGGATTCTATTGGATATATGTACCTATATAGATAGAGAGATAGATAGATAGATATTTATTATTATTGTTTTGGGGGGGATATGGTTTCGCTCGTGTTCCCCAGGCTGGAGTGCAGTGGCATGATTTCGGCTCACTACAACCTCTGCCTCCCAGGCTGAAGTGATTCTCCTGCCTCAGCTGAGATTAAAGGCATGTCCCATCATGTGCGGCCAATTTTGTGTTTCTAGGAGAGATGGGTTTTCACCATGTTGGCCAGGCTGGTCTCGAACTCCAACAATTCTACTTCAACTATTTATTGGATACAAATATTTATGTGTGAGAAACAAGATTTTCAAGAGTGAAAGATTTAAAAACGACTTAATTGTACATCAGTAAGAGGCTGGCTAACTAAATCAGAGTACGTTCATCCTTACAGAAGAATACTATGCAGCTAGAACAAAACCAAATGGAGGAAACTCTTCCAAATGGTAACTTGGAATGATGTTCAAGACTTATTGTAAAATAAGTTTACAGTAAGGTGTAAGGTACCTTATGGCAAAATTCTCTCAGAAATGTGTGTGTGTGGATTTCAAGTCATCCCAGTCCTAGAACATTGTGCTCTTTAGAGATGCCATACCTGTCTTTCCCTTTGTAATATCAAAGCAGTAATATCTTCTCTGGAGGCTTGTTGGGTGAATTGAATGGAAGAAAGTTAAGGAGGTACCAGAACCATTGCTGTTTCCCCTCCGTAGCCCTGCCACCCACTAAAGAAAGTTGGATGAGATTACTTAATGATTTCCCATTAAGTTGTATTTCCAAATATCATGATTACCATTTGAATGTAGTTGGTATGGAGCTTCGTGAGTGTGTGCTTCGTTTATTATGCATCACGTTCAGCTCCTTGTTATTTGCCTCCTAGTTATCATAGTAAAACTCTACTCCTCTACTCCGAGGAGCCCCTACCATCCGTATCGTCACTTTCCGGCCCAGCACTCTTCATGCTCGTTCGTTTAAAGCATTCTACATTGGGCAAATGAATCTTGGAAGGCAAAAGCTACTGAATTTAGCGAGTTTGTGGAGGCGTTCCCACCGATCAGCCAGGTGGAGTTCCACACACCCGATGACTGCACAACTCCTATAAGGCAGCAATATGCTGCAAACCCAGACGGCCACTCTTCTCACCCCTCGTCCCTTTGCTGTTCTGGATAATGACGTCAATAGTCACCTAGGCAACTTGCAAAACTAACTGAAATGGAGAAAGGCCTTCCGGCTGGTGACTAGCCGAGGTCCACCTGGCCCCAATAAGCTGCTGAACAAGAAGGGCGGCCAGAAATTTCCCCCTAGGGAATTTGGTGGAGACGAAGACCTGCTCACTGGACAACGGTTCCTCCCAGGATACCCCCAAGCTGAAGAAGCGGGCTCTGAGCCACCCCCTTTCACCCTCCTTTTCCCCACCCTGGCCTGCTGAAGGTGCGCGTCAGGATGCGGACTACTGAGCCCTAAAGAAATAAGTCCTTCCACTTTGACCCCACGGAGGATTGCCTGCGCGGATCTTCAACGAGTCTACCAGTGTCTAGACACGGGAGCAGTTCTGTCTGGCACAGCAGCTCCCTCAAGGAAGACAAGAGTGAGGAGAAAGGAAACTCAAGTCTGACCATTCTGTCCTGGGAGACAAGAGGAGGATCTCATCTCTCATCTTTCCAAGCAAGGCAACGAGACCTTCTCTCATCTTTCCAAGCAAGGCAAGGAGACTTTTTCTCATGAGGAAACAAAAAGAAGTTGGAAGGAACGAAACCAGCCTGGAAGGTGAATTCCTAAGGAGTGCCCATTGAAACTGACAAAATGGCCCTCGTTTGACGAGAGGAATGAGCAGAGCATTGATGTGGTCAAAAAGGACTCGAGTGAGACTTTCCCAGCATGTTTCTACCAAAGCTTTGTCTAAGTTTCGCAAAACACTCTCCTAATAAGCAGATGTTTGGCTCTTCAGAAAGTCAACATGCAAAATGCCTTGAGCATCCCATAACACTGATGCCATGATGTTGCCTTTGGTCTTCCCTCCTTTTCCTTTGACTGGACCACTGCCATCTCTTGGTAGCCATCGCTTTGATGACGCTTTGTCTTCAGGATCATATTGGCAAAGCCATGTTCCAAATTCCGGTTACAATTTGTCAAACAGGTGCCCCAGGATCGTGATCCCTCCTGTTGAAAATTTCCACTGATAGCTCTCGTCGTCACTGCAGCTGATCTGGGCACAATGGTTTTCACAGCCACTGCAGGATTCATCTTCCACATCTTCTCATCTCTTCTTGAAACAAGCCATACCTCCGTAAAGAGTTGATTTCTTTGGGCTAGTGTCCTTAGAAGCTTTTCTTCAAACATCAATGATTTCTTCATTCTTCCACCCAAGCTTCACCGTCAATTGGATGTTTGCTCTTGCTGCAATTTTAGCGGAATTCAAGTTGCACTGATAGGAGGCCTTTTCAGTGGATGTCCCATCCTTCTTAGTGCCTCCAATGAGATCCAGTTCAGAAAGGTTGTAAGAAGTTAGTACATGTTTATTTTAGTGAAAACGAATTGAAATCCATGCATAGATTTCTCACCATGTACATTTTCTATGAACTTTCGGAAGACCCCCTGTACTGAATATTGCCCAAATCCTGGGAGAGAAGTGGATGCGGTCCACTTCCTGTCTTCAGTTTGCCCACAGTGGAGGAGTGCACAGAGCAGGGAAAGGCAGCCCCAGAGAGAGGCATGCCCTCCAGCATGCAGCAGACTGCTGGCCCAGTCCTGGCTCCATGGGTTGCTGTGTGGGCCCAGCAAGCTGACCAACCTCCCTGAACCTTAATTTAATCCTAGGTAGCCCAATTCCACTCGCTATTATAGGACTGCTGTGCAGGGACAGTCAATTTACTTAAGAAAAGGAACCTAGCTCCAAGGTTGGCAACCGGGAATTCCAGTTGATTCCATGGGCGGACCCCCTGAGGAATTCCCAAGCTGAAGTCTCGTGGAAGATGAGGTTCAGTGTGACTAGACTGAAGCACCAATCCAATGAAGGGGAAGTCCCACCCACTCTGCCCTGTGCCTGTATAAAGGTGAGGCGGGGCGGCCGCGCCACTCATTGAAGCCGCCAGTTGGGAGAGGAGCAGAGCCAGGCCGGTGCTCCCGAAGGCAGCAAGATGTTGCGAGCCACAGCTCCCTGCTGGTTCCCACCTGCATACCCAGAAGCTAAGAAGGTGGCCGAGGAGGCGGCCCACGAGGCAAGCCGCCATTTGGGAGAGGAGCAGAGCCAGGTCGGTGTTCCCGAAGGCAGCAAGATGTTGCGAGCCACAGCTCCCTGCTGGTTCCCACCTGCATGCCCAGAAGCCAAGAAGGTGGCCGAGGAGGTGGCCCTCGAGGCAAGCCGCCAGTTGGGAGAGGAGCAGAGCCAGGCCGGTGCTCCCGAAGGCAGCAAGATGTTGCGAGCCACAGCTCCCTGCTGGTTCCCACCTGCATACCCAGAAGCTAAGAAGGTGGCCGAGGAGGCGCCCCACGAGGCAAGCCGCCATTTGGGAGTGGAGCAGAGCCAGGTCGGTGTTCCCGAAGGCAGCAAGATGTTGCGAGCCACAGCTCCCTGCTGGTTCCCTCCTGCATACCCAGAAGCCAAGAAGGTGGCCGAGGAGGCGGCCCTCGAGGCTCCAGAATTCCCACTGCCCTCTCATCAGCCTGCCCAGAGCTTCGGGCTCTGCGTGCCCCAGATGCACAACCAGGCCTCAGCACTCGTGGACATCCGGGCGGAGCCCCAGAATAGGGGTCCGGCGGTGCCCCCAGCGTGGCCCAAGATGGCGACGGAGGCGTGGTACTTCCCCGCGCAGAGGGGGTCGGCCTGCTGCTTGCCAGCCGCCCCAAGGCTGACAGAGAGGCCCTGTGGAGTCCGCATCTCAGCCCCCAGGGAGAGGAAGAGGATCGCCCACTTTCCCAGCCCCTGCTTGGTCGCAGGTCGCACCGATGCCAAGAGAACCCGGGTGGCCGGCAGCAGCCAACGCTCCAATGGCTCCAGGGTCGGCACACAGCCACGGAAGACTGGTCGCAACAGACGGGGGAGGGCATGCAAGACCTCCACCACACTCAGCTCTAAGCGAATCGTCCGTCGTCCATCCTTACCGACTTGGAAGAAACCCATTATCCTCCGAAGGTCTCGCTGCCAAGTCCCCACCGTCATCCGCCGAGGCTATCTCCAACTGTTCACCAAAGAGTGTCTCAAGTTCTGCGCCTCCCAGCAGGAGGCCGAGGAGAAGGCGCTGAACGAGGAGAAGGTGGCCTACGACTGCAGCCCCAACAAGAACATGTACCTGAATGTGGTCCTGAACACCCTCAAGAGACTGAAGGGCCTGACCCCCAGCTCCATGCCGGGCCTCAGCAGGGCCGCCCTGTACAGCCGCCTCCAGGAGTTCCTGCTCACCCAGGACCAGCTCAAGGAGAACGGCTACCCCTTCCCGCACCCCGAGCGGCCCGGAGGCGCCGTCCTCTTCACTGGCCAGGGGAAGGGGCCCGGCGACTCCTCCTGCAGGGTCTGCTGCCGTTGTGGCACCGACTACCTGGTGTCCTCCTCAGGCCGCTGTCTACGCGACCAGTTGTGTTATTATCACTGGGGGCGGGTCCGCTCCAGCCAAGTGGCTGGAGGCCGGGTTAGCCAGTACACCTGCTGTGCAGCTGCTCCTGGCTCAGTGGGCTGCCAGGTGGCAAAGCAGCACGTGCGGGACGGCCGCAAGGAGAGCCTCCATGGCTTCGTGAAGACCTTCAAGAAAGAGTTTTCCACAGACGCTTATCCAGGAATCTACGCCTTGGACTGTGAGATGTGCTACACCACGCATGGCCTGGAGCTGACCCGCGTCACCGTGGTGGACGCCGACTTGCAAGTGGTGTACGACACCTTCGTCAAGCCTGACAACGAGATCGTGGACTACAACACCAGGTTTTCCGGAGTGACCGAGGCCGACGTCGCCAAGACGAGCGTCACGTTGCCCGAAGTCCAAGCCATCCTGCTGAGCTTTTTCAGCGCCCAAACCATCCTCATCGGGCACAGCCTGGAGAGCGATCTGCTGGCCCTCAAGCTGATCCACAGCACCGTGGTGGACACGGCCGTGCTCTTCCCGCACTACCTGGGTTTCCCCTACAAGCGTTCCCTCAGGAATCTCGCGGCCGACTACCTGGGACAGATCATCCAGGACAGCCAGGACGGCCACAACTCCAGCGAGGACGCAAACGCCTGCCTGCAGCTGGCGATGTGGAAGGTTCGACAGCGCGCCCAGATCCAGCCACGCCACCGGTCCGCCTCTCCCGCCGCCCTGGCCTGTCCTGAGCCCCAGGCCTCTTCCCAAACTGCCATCGATCCCGAGAGCTAGCCCTGTCCACCTCGCCGCAAAGCGAAAGAAACTGGAGCAGCCGGCGGCAGGAGAGGGCCAAAAGCCAAGACTAACCCCGACCCCGGACTCCCAGTCCCCCGGAGTCCCTGCCGCGGGCCGTCGTCCCTGTCCCCATCCCTCTGCCCCTCCCAGACCTCTGTCCTTCCACCAATGGGCTCCCCGAGGCCCCAGCCGCCACTCCCAGTCCCCGGAGACCCTGCCGCCGCCCCTGGCGCCTGTGCCCATCCCTCTGCCCCTCCCAGACCTCTGGCCTTCCACCACTAGCCTCCCCCAGCCCACCTGGACTTCCCCGGCCTCTGACAACAAGGCCAGCCCCCAGGCCCACCAGCCTCCTGATCGTCTTCGTTCTTGGGCCTCTTCCCCTTCTGTGGGGCTGTCTGAACCTCCCCTCCCCCACCCGATTTTTCCCCCGCCCCCGGGGCAGGCGCAGAATAAATGTCTGTATGAAGTTAAAAATTAAAAATAAAAAAAAAGCTAAAAACAACTCAAAGTCCTTTGCTTTTGAATGTGCGCTTACCTGGTTTTCTCTAGAGGCACCACTGTGAGGTGGCTCAAGCCCTTAGGCTCTGGAGTTAGACATCTGGGTTCCCATTCCAATTCCACCACTGACTAGCTTTGTCATATTGGATGCATAACCTTTTTGCGCTTCTACTTCTTGATCTTTCAAGTGTCATCAGAAGATAATTAGACACCCACACAATAGCAATGGGAGATTTTAACACCCCACCGTCAACATGAAACAGATCAACGAGACAGAAAGTTGAAAAGGATATCCAGGAACTGAACTTAGCTCTGCACCAAGCAGACCGAATAGACATCTACATTAACTCTCCACCCCAAATCAACAGAATATACATTCTTCTCAGCACCACATCACACTTATTCCAAAACTGACCACATAGTTGGAAGGAAAGCACTCCTCCGCAAATGCAAAAGAACAGAAATTACAACCAACTGTCTCTCAGACCCCAGGGCAGTCAAACTGGACCTCAGGATGAAGAAACTCACTCAAAACCGCTCAACTACACGGAAACGGAGCAATCTGCTCCTGAGTGACTACTGGGTACATAGCGAAATGAAGACAGAATAAAGATGTTCTTTGAAACCAATGAGAACAAAGACACAACATACCAGAATCTCTGGGATACATTGAAAGCAGTGTGTAGAGGGAAACGTAGCATTAAATGCCCACAAGAGAAAGCAGGAAAGATCTAAAATGGACACCCTCACGTCCCAATTCAAAGAACCAGGGAAGCAAGAGCAAACACAATGCCTGAATCAGTCAGTCAACTTCCAACAGGGCTCCAAGAGAGAATGAACCACCATGCCTCTTTAAATCCACGTTTCTATTTGGAATCTTCAATGAGAGATGAGACACTAAGCAGCTAGTTTTGGTGGAATGGCTGATTTTGTCAATGTTTTCGGTGTGTGAGTGTGTGTGTGTGTGTATGTATAGATAACTAAATTAAACTGATAATCTGGATGCTTTCATTTCCATTCATTTAATTTGTGTATGTGAGCCCACGCACACGTATATACACACACACTCACACTTCCAGAACACTGACTTAGTGAAGAACTGGATTTCC
Source organism: Pongo pygmaeus (assembly GCF_028885625.2). Taxonomy (NCBI): domain Eukaryota; kingdom Metazoa; phylum Chordata; class Mammalia; order Primates; family Hominidae; genus Pongo; species Pongo pygmaeus. The sequence continues at coordinate 56,946,650 of NC_072380.2, forward strand.
AGTGTGTCAGACAAATTTCAGAAAGCGCTGAAGAAGGGCATTTCTGATGGATTTCACCGTTCCTGGAATTTTATTTTCCTTTATAACTTAGAGTTCTTCTCTGGAGATTGAATAGATAAAAGTCTTTTGCAGTGTACGTTATTTCATTTTATTTTTATAATTTATTTCAATTGTCGTTTTAAATTGACAAATAAAAATGATATATATTTATGGTGTACAACATGATGTTTCATATATGTATACATTGTGGAATGACACAAAAATCAAGCTAATTAACACATTCGTTTCCTCACATACTGATTTTATGGTGATGAGAACATGTTTCAAATCTACTCTGATAGCACATTTCAAGTATACAGTACATAGTTACCCACTGTGGTTGCCGTGCTGTTCAACATATCTCTAGAACTATTCGTATCTGAAATTTTGTATCATTAGACTAACATCTCCCAATCCCTCCCCGGCCCCTGCCTCGGGTAAGCAGCGTTCTGCTCTCTACGACTCTGAGTTCCACTTTTTTACATTGCACATAGAAGTGAGATCGTGCAGTATTTGTATTTCTGTGTTTGCTTTTTAAAACTTTATGATGTATTGATGTATTTTTTCAGACAGTGTCGGAGTCTGTCACCAAGGCTGGAGTACAGTGACACAAACACGGCTCACCACGGCCTCCACCTCCCGGGGTCAAGAGATCCTCCCACTTCAGCCTCCTGAGTAGCTAGGACTACAGGCGTCCAACACCACACCTGGCTAATTTTTGTATTTTTTGTAGAGATGGTTGATCTCCAAATCCTGGGCTCAACTCTTCCTCCTCCCTTCTCCTCCCAAAGTCCTGGGATTACAGACCTGAGCCACTGTGTCTGGCCTTTGCTTTATTTCACACAGTAGAACATCCTCTAGGCCCATTCATGTTGCTAATGATAAGATTTCTTTCTTTTTCAAGGCTGAATAGGATTCTATTGGATATATGTACCTATATAGATAGAGAGATAGATAGATAGATATTTATTATTATTGTTTTGGGGGGGATATGGTTTCGCTCGTGTTCCCCAGGCTGGAGTGCAGTGGCATGATTTCGGCTCACTACAACCTCTGCCTCCCAGGCTGAAGTGATTCTCCTGCCTCAGCTGAGATTAAAGGCATGTCCCATCATGTGCGGCCAATTTTGTGTTTCTAGGAGAGATGGGTTTTCACCATGTTGGCCAGGCTGGTCTCGAACTCCAACAATTCTACTTCAACTATTTATTGGATACAAATATTTATGTGTGAGAAACAAGATTTTCAAGAGTGAAAGATTTAAAAACGACTTAATTGTACATCAGTAAGAGGCTGGCTAACTAAATCAGAGTACGTTCATCCTTACAGAAGAATACTATGCAGCTAGAACAAAACCAAATGGAGGAAACTCTTCCAAATGGTAACTTGGAATGATGTTCAAGACTTATTGTAAAATAAGTTTACAGTAAGGTGTAAGGTACCTTATGGCAAAATTCTCTCAGAAATGTGTGTGTGTGGATTTCAAGTCATCCCAGTCCTAGAACATTGTGCTCTTTAGAGATGCCATACCTGTCTTTCCCTTTGTAATATCAAAGCAGTAATATCTTCTCTGGAGGCTTGTTGGGTGAATTGAATGGAAGAAAGTTAAGGAGGTACCAGAACCATTGCTGTTTCCCCTCCGTAGCCCTGCCACCCACTAAAGAAAGTTGGATGAGATTACTTAATGATTTCCCATTAAGTTGTATTTCCAAATATCATGATTACCATTTGAATGTAGTTGGTATGGAGCTTCGTGAGTGTGTGCTTCGTTTATTATGCATCACGTTCAGCTCCTTGTTATTTGCCTCCTAGTTATCATAGTAAAACTCTACTCCTCTACTCCGAGGAGCCCCTACCATCCGTATCGTCACTTTCCGGCCCAGCACTCTTCATGCTCGTTCGTTTAAAGCATTCTACATTGTGTAAATGAATCTTGGAAGGCAAAAGCTACTGAATTTAGCGAGTTTGTGGAGGCGTTCCCACCGGTCAGCCAGGTGGAGTTCCACACACCCGATGACTGCACAACTCCTATAAGGCAGCAATATGCTGCAAGCCCAGACGGCCACTCTTCTCACCTCTCGTCCCTTTGCTGTTCTGGATAATGAGGTCAATAGTCACCTAGGCAACTGCAAAACAAACTGAAATGGAGAAAGGCCTTCCGGCTGGTGACTAGCCGAGGTCCACCTGGCCCCAATAAGCTGCTGAACAAGAAGGGCTGCCAGAAATTTCCCCCTAGGGAATTTGGTGGAGACGAAGACCTGCTCACTGGACAACGGTTCCTCCCAGGATACCCCCAAGCTGAAGAAGCGGGCTCTGAGCCACCCCCTTTCACCCTCCTTTTCCCCACCCTGGCCTGGTGAAGGTGCGCGTCAGGATGCGGACTACTGAGCCCTAAAGAAATAAGTCCTTCCACTTTGACCCCACGGAGGATTGCCTGTGCGGATCTTCAACGAGTCTACCAGTGTCTAGACACGGGAGCAGTTCTGTCTGGCACAGCAGCTCCCTCAAGGAAGACAAGAGTGAGGAGAAAGGAAACTCAAGTCTGACCATTCTGTCCTGGGAGACAAGAGGAGGATCTCATCTCTCATCTTTCCAAGCAAGGCAACGAGACTTTCTCTCATCTTTCCAAGCAAGGCAAGGAGACTTTTTCTCATGAGGAAACAAAAAGAAGTTGGAAGGAACGAAACCAGCCTGGAAGGTGAATTCCTAAGGATTGCCCATTGAAACTGACAAAATGGCCCTTGTTTGACGAGAGGAATGAGCAGAGCATTGATGTGGTCAAAAAGGACTCGAGTGAGACTTTCCCAGCATGTTTCTACCAAAGCTTTGTCTAAGTTTCGCAAAACACTCTCCTAATAAGCAGATGTTTGGCTCTTCAGAAAGTCAACATGCAAAATGCCTTGAGCGTCCCATAACACTGATGCCATGATGTTGCCTTTGGTCTGCCCTCCTTTTCCTTTGACTGGACCACTGCCATCTCTTGGTAGCCATCGCTTTGATGACGCTTTGTCTTCAGGATCATATTGGCAAAGCCATGTTCCAAATTCCGGTTACAATTTGTCAAACAGGTGCCCCAGGATCGTGATCCCTCCTGTTGAAAATTTCCACTGATAGCTCTCGTCGTCACTGCAGCTGATCTGGGCACAATGGTTTTCACAGCCACTGCAGGATTCATCTTCCACATCTTCTCATCTCTTCTTGAAACAAGCCATACCTCCGTAAAGAGTTGATTTCTTTGGGCTAGTGTCCTTAGAAGCTTTTCTTCAAACATCAATGATTTCTTCATTCTTCCACCCAAGCTTCACCGTCAGTTGGATGTTTGCTCTTGCTGCAATTTTAGCGGAATTCAAGTTGCACTGATAGGAGGCCTTTTCAGTGGATGTCTCATCCTTCTTAGTGCCTCCAATGAGATCCAGTTCAGAAAGGTTGTAAGAAGTTAGTACATGTTTATTTTAGTGAAAACGAATTGAAATCCATGCATAGATTTCTCACCATGTACATTTTCTATGAACTTTCGGAAGACCCCCTGTACTGAATATTGCCCAAATCCTGGGAGAGAAGTGGATGCGGTCCACTTCCTGTCTTCAGTTTGCCCACAGTGGAGGAGTGCACAGAGCAGGGAAAGGCAGCCCCAGAGAGAGGCATGCCCTCCAGCATGCAGCAGACTGCTGGCCCAGTCCTGGCTCCATGGGTTGCTGTGTGGGCCCAGCAAGCTGACCAACCTCCCTGAACCTTAATTTAATCCTAGGTAGCCCAATTCCACTCGCTATTATAGGACTGCTGTGCAGGGACAGTCAATTAACTTAAGAAAAGGAACCTAGCTCCAAGGTTGGCAACCGGGAATTCCAGTTGATTCCATGGGCGGACCCCCTGAGGAATTCCCAAGCTGAAGTCTCGTGGAAGATGAGGTTCAGTGTGACTAGACTGAAGCACCAATCCAATGAAGGGGAAGTCCCACCCACTCTGCCCTGTGCCTGTATAAAGGTGAGGCGGGGCGGCCGCGCCACTCATTGAAGCCGCCACTTGGGAGAGGAGCAGAGCCAGGCCGGTGCTCCCGAAGGCAGCAAGATGTTGCGAGCCACAGCTCCCTGCTGGTTCCCACCTGCATACCCAGAAGCTAAGAAGGTGGCCGAGGAGGCGGCCCATTGGGCAAGCCGCCATTTGGGAGAGGAGCAGAGCCAGGTCGGTGTTCCTGAAGGCAGCAAGATGTTGCGAGCCACAGCTCCCTGCTGGTTCCCACCTGCATGCCCAGAAGCCAAGAAGGTGGCCGAGGAGGCGGCCCTCGAGGCAAGCCGCCAGTTGGGAGAGGAGCAGAGCCAGGCCGGTGCTCCCGAAGGCAGCAAGATGTTGCGAGCCACAGCTCCCTGCTGGTTCCCACCTGCATACCCAGAAGCTAAGAAGGTGGCCGAGGAGGCGCCCCACGAGGCAAGCCGCCATTTGGGAGTGGAGCAGAGCCAGGTCGGTGTTCCCGAAGGCAGCAAGATGCTGCGAGCCACAGCTCCCTGCTGGTTCCCTCCTGCATACCCAGAAGCCAAGAAGGTGGCCGAGGAGGCGGCCCTCGAGGCTCCAGAATTCCCACTGCCCTCTCATCAGCCTGCCCAGAGCTTCGGGCTCTGCGTGCCCCAGATGCACAACCAGGCCTCAGCACTCGTGGACATCCGGGCGGAGCCCCAGAATAGGGGTCCGGCGGTGCCCCCAGCGTGGCCCAAGATGGCGACGGAGGCGTGGTACTTCCCCGCGCAGAGGGGGTCGGCCTGCTGCTTGCCAGCCGCCCCAAGGCTGACAGAGAGGCCCTGTGGAGTCCGCATCTCAGCCCCCAGGGAGAGGAAGAGGATCGCCCACTTTCCCAGCCCCTGCTTGGTCGCAGGTCGCACCGATGCCAAGAGAACCCGGGTGGCCGGCAGCAGCCAACGCTCCAATGGCTCCAGGGTCGGCACACAGCCACGGAAGACTGGTCGCAACAGACGGGGGAGGGCATGCAAGACCTCCACCACACTCAGCTCTAAGCGAATCGTCCGTCGTCCATCCTTACCGACTTGGAAGAAACCCATTATCCTCCGAAGGTCTCGCTGCCAAGTCCCCACCGTCATCCGCCGAGGCTATCTCCAACTGTTCACCAAAGAGTGTCTCAAGTTCTGCGCCTCCCAGCAGGAGGCCGAGGAGAAGGCGCTGAACGAGGAGAAGGTGGCCTACGACTGCAGCCCCAACAAGAACATGTACCTGAATGTGGTCCTGAACACCCTCAAGAGACTGAAGGGCCTGACCCCCAGCTCCATGCCGGGCCTCAGCAGGGCCGCCCTGTACAGCCGCCTCCAGGAGTTCCTGCTCACCCAGGACCAGCTCAAGGAGAACGGCTACCCCTTCCCGCACCCCGAGCGGCCCGGAGGCGCCGTCCTCTTCACTGGCCAGGGGAAGGGGCCCGGCGACTCCTCCTGCAGGGTCTGCTGCCGTTGTGGCACCGACTACCTGGTGTCCTCCTCGGGCCGCTGTCTACGCGACCAGTTGTGTTATTATCACTGGGGGCGGGTCCGCTCCAGCCAAGTGGCTGGAGGCCGGGTTAGCCAGTACACCTGCTGTGCAGCTGCTCCTGGCTCAGTGGGCTGCCAGGTGGCGAAGCAGCACGTGCGGGACGGCCGCAAGGAGAGCCTCCATGGCTTCGTGAAGACCTTCAAGAAAGAGTTTTCCACAGACGCTTATCCAGGAATCTACGCCTTGGACTGTGAGATGTGCTACACCACGCATGGCCTGGAGCTGACCCGCGTCACCGTGGTGGACGCCGACATGCAAGTGGTGTATGACACCTTCGTCAAGCCCGACAACGAGATCGTGGACTACAACACCAGGTTTTCCGGAGTGACCGAGGCCGACGTCGCCAAGACGAGCGTCACGTTGCCCGAAGTCCAAGCCATCCTGCTGAGCTTTTTCAGCGCCCAAACCATCCTCATCGGGCACAGCCTGGAGAGCGATCTGCTGGCCCTCAAGCTGATCCACAGCACCGTGGTGGACACGGCCGTGCTCTTCCCGCACTACCTGGGTTTCCCCTACAAGCGTTCCCTCAGGAATCTCGCGGCCGACTACCTGGGACAGATCATCCAGGACAGCCAGGACGGCCACAACTCCAGCGAGGACGCAAACGCCTGCCTGCAGCTGGCGATGTGGAAGGTTCGACAGCGCGCCCAGATCCAGCCACGCCACCGGTCCGCCTCTCCCGCCGCCCTGGCCTGTCCTGAGCCCCAGGCCTCTTCCCAAACTGCCATCGATCCCGAGAGCTAGCCCTGTCCACCTCGCCGCAAAGCGAAAGAAACTGGAGCAGCCGGCGGCAGGAGAGGGCCAAAAGCCAAGACTAACCCCGACCCCGGACTCCCAGTCCCCCGGAGTCCCTGCCGCGGGCCGTCGTCCCTGTCCCCATCCCTCTGCCCCTCCCAGACCTCTGTCCTTCCACCAATGGGCTCCCCGAGGCCCCAGCCGCCACTCCCAGTCCCCGGAGACCCTGCCGCCGCCCCTGGCGCCTGTGCCCATCCCTCTGCCCCTCCCAGACCTCTGGCCTTCCACCACTAGCCTCCCCCAGCCCACCTGGACTTCCCCGGCCTCTGACAACAAGGCCAGCCCCCAGGCCCACCAGCCTCCTGATCGTCTTCGTTCTTGGGCCTCTTCCCCTTCTGTGGGGCTGTCTGAACCTCCCCTCCCCCACCCGATTTTTCCCCCGCCCCCGGGGCAGGCGCAGAATAAATGTCTGTATGAAGTTAAAAATTAAAAATAAAAAAAAAGCTAAAAACAACTCAAAGTCCTTTGCTTTTGAATGTGCGCTTACCTGGTTTTCTCTAGAGGCACCACTGTGAGGTGGCTCAAGCCCTTAGGCTCTGGAGTTAGACATCTGGGTTCCCATTCCAATTCCACCACTGACTAGCTTTGTCATATTGGATGCATAACCTTTTTGCGCTTCTACTTCTTGATCTTTCAAGTGTCATCAGAAGATAATTAGACACCCACACAATAGCAATGGGAGATTTTAACACCCCACCGTCAACATGAAACAGATCAACGAGACAGAAAGTTGAAAAGGATATCCAGGAACTGAACTTAGCTCTGCCCCAAGCAGACCGAATAGACATCTACATTAACTCTCCACCCCAAATCAACAGAATATACATTCTTCTCAGCACCACATCACACTTATTCCAAAACTGACCACATAGTTGGAAGGAAAGCACTCCTCCGCAAATGCAAAAGAACAGAAATTACAACCAACTGTCTCTCAGACCCCAGGGCAGTCAAACTGGACCTCAGGATGAAGAAACTCACTCAAAACCGCTCAACTACACGGAAACGGAGCAATCTGCTCCTGAGTGACTACTGGGTACATAGCGAAATGAAGACAGAATAAAGATGTTCTTTGAAACCAATGAGAACAAAGACACAACATACCAGAATCTCTGGGATACATTGAAAGCAGTGTGTAGAGGGAAACGTAGCATTAAATGCCCACAAGACAAAGCAGGAAAGATCTAAAATGGACACCCTCACGTCCCAATTCAAAGAACCAGGGAAGCAAGAGCAAACACAATGCCTGAATCAGTCAGTCAACTTCCAACAGGGCTCCAAGAGAGAATGAACCACCATGCCTCTTTAAATCCACGTTTCTATTTGGAATCTTCAATGAGAGATGAGACACTAAGCAGCTAGTTTTGGTGGAATGGCTGATTTTGTCAATGTTTTCGGTGTGTGAGTGTGTGTGTGTGTGTATGTATAGATAACTAAATTAAACTGATAATCTGGATGCTTACATTTCCATTCATTTAATTTGTGTATGTGAGCCCACGCACACGTATATACACACACACTCACACTTCCAGAACACTGACTTAGTGAAGAACTGGATTTCCAGTGTGTCAGACAAATTTCAGAAAGCGCTGAAGAAGGGCATTTCTGATGGATTTCACCGTTCCTGGAATTTTATTTTCCTTTATAACTTAGAGTTCTTCTCTGGAGATTGAATAGATAAAAGTCTTTTGCAGTGTACGTTATTTCATTTTATTTTTATAATTTATTTCAATTGTCGTTTTAAATTGACAAATAAAAATGATATATATTTATGGTGTACAACATGATGTTTCATATATGTATACATTGTGGAATGACACAAAAATCAAGCTAATTAACACATTCGTTTCCTCACATACTGATTTTATGGTGATGAGAACATGTTTCAAATCTACTCTGATAGCACATTTCAAGTATACAGTACATAGTTACCCACTGTGGTTGCCGTGCTGTTCAACATATCTCTAGAACTATTCGTATCTGAAATTTTGTATCATTAGACTAACATCTCCCAATCCCTCCCCGGCCCCTGCCTCGGGTAAGCAGCGTTCTGCTCTCTACGACTCTGAGTTCCACTTTTTTACATTGCACATAGAAGTGAGATCGTGCAGTATTTGTATTTCTGTGTTTGCTTTTTAAAACTTTATGATGTATTGATGTATTTTTTCAGACAGTGTCGGAGTCTGTCACCAAGGCTGGAGTACAGTGACACAAACACGGCTCACCACGGCCTCCACCTCCCGGGGTCAAGAGATCCTCCCACTTCAGCCTCCTGAGTAGCTAGGACTACAGGCGTCCAACACCACACCTGGCTAATTTTTGTATTTTTTGTAGAGATGGTTGATCTCCAAATCCTGGGCTCAACTCTTCCTCCTCCCTTCTCCTCCCAAAGTCCTGGGATTACAGACCTGAGCCACTGTGTCTGGCCTTTGCTTTATTTCACACAGTAGAACATCCTCTAGGCCCATTCATGTTGCTAATGATAAGATTTCTTTCTTTTTCAAGGCTGAATAGGATTCTATTGGATATATGTACCTATATAGATAGAGAGATAGATAGATAGATATTTATTATTATTGTTTTGGGGGGGATATGGTTTCGCTCGTGTTCCCCAGGCTGGAGTGCAGTGGCATGATTTCGGCTCACTACAACCTCTGCCTCCCAGGCTGAAGTGATTCTCCTGCCTCAGCTGAGATTAAAGGCATGTCCCATCATGTGCGGCCAATTTTGTGTTTCTAGGAGAGATGGGTTTTCACCATGTTGGCCAGGCTGGTCTCGAACTCCAACAATTCTACTTCAACTATTTATTGGATACAAATATTTATGTGTGAGAAACAAGATTTTCAAGAGTGAAAGATTTAAAAACGACTTAATTGTACATCAGTAAGAGGCTGGCTAACTAAATCAGAGTACGTTCATCCTTACAGAAGAATACTATGCAGCTAGAACAAAACCAAATGGAGGAAACTCTTCCAAATGGTAACTTGGAATGATGTTCAAGACTTATTGTAAAATAAGTTTACAGTAAGGTGTAAGGTACCTTATGGCAAAATTCTCTCAGAAATGTGTGTGTGTGGATTTCAAGTCATCCCAGTCCTAGAACATTGTGCTCTTTAGAGATGCCATACCTGTCTTTCCCTTTGTAATATCAAAGCAGTAATATCTTCTCTGGAGGCTTGTTGGGTGAATTGAATGGAAGAAAGTTAAGGAGGTACCAGAACCATTGCTGTTTCCCCTCCGTAGCCCTGCCACCCACTAAAGAAAGTTGGATGAGATTACTTAATGATTTCCCATTAAGTTGTATTTCCAAATATCATGATTACCATTTGAATGTAGTTGGTATGGAGCTTCGTGAGTGTGTGCTTCGTTTATTATGCATCACGTTCAGCTCCTTGTTATTTGCCTCCTAGTTATCATAGTAAAACTCTACTCCTCTACTCCGAGGAGCCCCTACCATCCGTATCGTCACTTTCCGGCCCAGCACTCTTCATGCTCGTTCGTTTAAAGCATTCTACATTGGGCAAATGAATCTTGGAAGGCAAAAGCTACTGAATTTAGCGAGTTTGTGGAGGCGTTCCCACCGATCAGCCAGGTGGAGTTCCACACACCCGATGACTGCACAACTCCTATAAGGCAGCAATATGCTGCAAACCCAGACGGCCACTCTTCTCACCCCTCGTCCCTTTGCTGTTCTGGATAATGACGTCAATAGTCACCTAGGCAACTTGCAAAACTAACTGAAATGGAGAAAGGCCTTCCGGCTGGTGACTAGCCGAGGTCCACCTGGCCCCAATAAGCTGCTGAACAAGAAGGGCGGCCAGAAATTTCCCCCTAGGGAATTTGGTGGAGACGAAGACCTGCTCACTGGACAACGGTTCCTCCCAGGATACCCCCAAGCTGAAGAAGCGGGCTCTGAGCCACCCCCTTTCACCCTCCTTTTCCCCACCCTGGCCTGCTGAAGGTGCGCGTCAGGATGCGGACTACTGAGCCCTAAAGAAATAAGTCCTTCCACTTTGACCCCACGGAGGATTGCCTGCGCGGATCTTCAACGAGTCTACCAGTGTCTAGACACGGGAGCAGTTCTGTCTGGCACAGCAGCTCCCTCAAGGAAGACAAGAGTGAGGAGAAAGGAAACTCAAGTCTGACCATTCTGTCCTGGGAGACAAGAGGAGGATCTCATCTCTCATCTTTCCAAGCAAGGCAACGAGACTTTCTCTCATCTTTCCAAGCAAGGCAAGGAGACTTTTTCTCATGAGGAAACAAAAAGAAGTTGGAAGGAACGAAACCAGCCTGGAAGGTGAATTCCTAAGGAGTGCCCATTGAAACTGACAAAATGGCCCTCGTTTGACGAGAGGAATGAGCAGAGCATTGATGTGGTCAAAAAGGACTCGAGTGAGACTTTCCCAGCATGTTTCTACCAAAGCTTTGTCTAAGTTTCGCAAAACACTCTCCTAATAAGCAGATGTTTGGCTCTTCAGAAAGTCAACATGCAAAATGCCTTGAGCATCCCATAACACTGATGCCATGATGTTGCCTTTGGTCTTCCCTCCTTTTCCTTTGACTGGACCACTGCCATCTCTTGGTAGCCATCGCTTTGATGACGCTTTGTCTTCAGGATCATATTGGCAAAGCCATGTTCCAAATTCCGGTTACAATTTGTCAAACAGGTGCCCCAGGATCGTGATCCCTCCTGTTGAAAATTTCCACTGATAGCTCTCGTCGTCACTGCAGCTGATCTGGGCACAATGGTTTTCACAGCCACTGCAGGATTCATCTTCCACATCTTCTCATCTCTTCTTGAAACAAGCCATACCTCCGTAAAGAGTTGATTTCTTTGGGCTAGTGTCCTTAGAAGCTTTTCTTCAAACATCAATGATTTCTTCATTCTTCCACCCAAGCTTCACCGTCAATTGGATGTTTGCTCTTGCTGCAATTTTAGCGGAATTCAAGTTGCACTGATAGGAGGCCTTTTCAGTGGATGTCCCATCCTTCTTAGTGCCTCCAATGAGATCCAGTTCAGAAAGGTTGTAAGAAGTTAGTACATGTTTATTTTAGTGAAAACGAATTGAAATCCATGCATAGATTTCTCACCATGTACATTTTCTATGAACTTTCGGAAGACCCCCTGTACTGAATATTGCCCAAATCCTGGGAGAGAAGTGGATGCGGTCCACTTCCTGTCTTCAGTTTGCCCACAGTGGAGGAGTGCACAGAGCAGGGAAAGGCAGCCCCAGAGAGAGGCATGCCCTCCAGCATGCAGCAGACTGCTGGCCCAGTCCTGGCTCCATGGGTTGCTGTGTGGGCCCAGCAAGCTGACCAACCTCCCTGAACCTTAATTTAATCCTAGGTAGCCCAATTCCACTCGCTATTATAGGACTGCTGTGCAGGGACAGTCAATTTACTTAAGAAAAGGAACCTAGCTCCAAGGTTGGCAACCGGGAATTCCAGTTGATTCCATGGGCGGACCCCCTGAGGAATTCCCAAGCTGAAGTCTCGTGGAAGATGAGGTTCAGTGTGACTAGACTGAAGCACCAATCCAATGAAGGGGAAGTCCCACCCACTCTGCCCTGTGCCTGTATAAAGGTGAGGCGGGGCGGCCGCGCCACTCATTGAAGCCGCCAGTTGGGAGAGGAGCAGAGCCAGGCCGGTGCTCCCGAAGGCAGCAAGATGTTGCGAGCCACAGCTCCCTGCTGGTTCCCACCTGCATACCCAGAAGCTAAGAAGGTGGCCGAGGAGGCGGCCCACGAGGCAAGCCGCCATTTGGGAGAGGAGCAGAGCCAGGTCGGTGTTCCCGAAGGCAGCAAGATGTTGCGAGCCACAGCTCCCTGCTGGTTCCCACCTGCATGCCCAGAAGCCAAGAAGGTGGCCGAGGAGGTGGCCCTCGAGGCAAGCCGCCAGTTGGGAGAGGAGCAGAGCCAGGCCGGTGCTCCCGAAGGCAGCAAGATGTTGCGAGCCACAGCTCCCTGCTGGTTCCCACCTGCATACCCAGAAGCTAAGAAGGTGGCCGAGGAGGCGCCCCACGAGGCAAGCCGCCATTTGGGAGTGGAGCAGAGCCAGGTCGGTGTTCCCGAAGGCAGCAAGATGTTGCGAGCCACAGCTCCCTGCTGGTTCCCTCCTGCATACCCAGAAGCCAAGAAGGTGGCCGAGGAGGCGGCCCTCGAGGCTCCAGAATTCCCACTGCCCTCTCATCAGCCTGCCCAGAGCTTCGGGCTCTGCGTGCCCCAGATGCACAACCAGGCCTCAGCACTCGTGGACATCCGGGCGGAGCCCCAGAATAGGGGTCCGGCGGTGCCCCCAGCGTGGCCCAAGATGGCGACGGAGGCGTGGTACTTCCCCGCGCAGAGGGGGTCGGCCTGCTGCTTGCCAGCCGCCCCAAGGCTGACAGAGAGGCCCTGTGGAGTCCGCATCTCAGCCCCCAGGGAGAGGAAGAGGATCGCCCACTTTCCCAGCCCCTGCTTGGTCGCAGGTCGCACCGATGCCAAGAGAACCCGGGTGGCCGGCAGCAGCCAACGCTCCAATGGCTCCAGGGTCGGCACACAGCCACGGAAGACTGGTCGCAACAGACGGGGGAGGGCATGCAAGACCTCCACCACACTCAGCTCTAAGCGAATCGTCCGTCGTCCATCCTTACCGACTTGGAAGAAACCCATTATCCTCCGAAGGTCTCGCTGCCAAGTCCCCACCGTCATCCGCCGAGGCTATCTCCAACTGTTCACCAAAGAGTGTCTCAAGTTCTGCGCCTCCCAGCAGGAGGCCGAGGAGAAGGCGCTGAACGAGGAGAAGGTGGCCTACGACTGCAGCCCCAACAAGAACATGTACCTGAATGTGGTCCTGAACACCCTCAAGAGACTGAAGGGCCTGACCCCCAGCTCCATGCCGGGCCTCAGCAGGGCCGCCCTGTACAGCCGCCTCCAGGAGTTCCTGCTCACCCAGGACCAGCTCAAGGAGAACGGCTACCCCTTCCCGCACCCCGAGCGGCCCGGAGGCGCCGTCCTCTTCACTGGCCAGGGGAAGGGGCCCGGCGACTCCTCCTGCAGGGTCTGCTGCCGTTGTGGCACCGACTACCTGGTGTCCTCCTCAGGCCGCTGTCTACGCGACCAGTTGTGTTATTATCACTGGGGGCGGGTCCGCTCCAGCCAAGTGGCTGGAGGCCGGGTTAGCCAGTACACCTGCTGTGCAGCTGCTCCTGGCTCAGTGGGCTGCCAGGTGGCAAAGCAGCACGTGCGGGACGGCCGCAAGGAGAGCCTCCATGGCTTCGTGAAGACCTTCAAGAAAGAGTTTTCCACAGACGCTTATCCAGGAATCTACGCCTTGGACTGTGAGATGTGCTACACCACGCATGGCCTGGAGCTGACCCGCGTCACCGTGGTGGACGCCGACATGCAAGTGGTGTACGACACCTTCGTCAAGCCTGACAACGAGATCGTGGACTACAACACCAGGTTTTCCGGAGTGACCGAGGCCGACGTCGCCAAGACGAGCGTCACGTTGCCCGAAGTCCAAGCCATCCTGCTGAGCTTTTTCAGCGCCCAAACCATCCTCATCGGGCACAGCCTGGAGAGCGATCTGCTGGCCCTCAAGCTGATCCACAGCACCGTGGTGGACACGGCCGTGCTCTTCCCGCACTACCTGGGTTTCCCCTACAAGCGTTCCCTCAGGAATCTCGCGGCCGACTACCTGGGACAGATCATCCAGGACAGCCAGGACGGCCACAACTCCAGCGAGGACGCAAACGCCTGCCTGCAGCTGGCGATGTGGAAGGTTCGACAGCGCGCCCAGATCCAGCCACGCCACCGGTCCGCCTCTCCCGCCGCCCTGGCCTGTCCTGAGCCCCAGGCCTCTTCCCAAACTGCCATCGATCCCGAGAGCTAGCCCTGTCCACCTCGCCGCAAAGCGAAAGAAACTGGAGCAGCCGGCGGCAGGAGAGGGCCAAAAGCCAAGACTAACCCCGACCCCGGACTCCCAGTCCCCCGGAGTCCCTGCCGCGGGCCGTCGTCCCTGTCCCCATCCCTCTGCCCCTCCCAGACCTCTGTCCTTCCACCAATGGGCTCCCCGAGGCCCCAGCCGCCACTCCCAGTCCCCGGAGACCCTGCCGCCGCCCCTGGCGCCTGTGCCCATCCCTCTGCCCCTCCCAGACCTCTGGCCTTCCACCACTAGCCTCCCCCAGCCCACCTGGACTTCCCCGGCCTCTGACAACAAGGCCAGCCCCCAGGCCCACCAGCCTCCTGATCGTCTTCGTTCTTGGGCCTCTTCCCCTTCTGTGGGGCTGTCTGAACCTCCCCTCCCCCACCCGATTTTTCCCCCGCCCCCGGGGCAGGCGCAGAATAAATGTCTGTATGAAGTTAAAAATTAAAAATAAAAAAAAAGCTAAAAACAACTCAAAGTCCTTTGCTTTTGAATGTGCGCTTACCTGGTTTTCTCTAGAGGCACCACTGTGAGGTGGCTCAAGCCCTTAGGCTCTGGAGTTAGACATCTGGGTTCCCATTCCAATTCCACCACTGACTAGCTTTGTCATATTGGATGCATAACCTTTTTGCGCTTCTACTTCTTGATCTTTCAAGTGTCATCAGAAGATAATTAGACACCCACACAATAGCAATGGGAGATTTTAACACCCCACCGTCAACATGAAACAGATCAACGAGACAGAAAGTTGAAAAGGATATCCAGGAACTGAACTTAGCTCTGCACCAAGCAGACCGAATAGACATCTACATTAACTCTCCACCCCAAATCAACAGAATATACATTCTTCTCAGCACCACATCACACTTATTCCAAAACTGACCACATAGTTGGAAGGAAAGCACTCCTCCGCAAATGCAAAAGAACAGAAATTACAACCAACTGTCTCTCAGACCCCAGGGCAGTCAAACTGGACCTCAGGATGAAGAAACTCACTCAAAACCGCTCAACTACACGGAAACGGAGCAATCTGCTCCTGAGTGACTACTGGGTACATAGCGAAATGAAGACAGAATAAAGATGTTCTTTGAAACCAATGAGAACAAAGACACAACATACCAGAATCTCTGGGATACATTGAAAGCAGTGTGTAGAGGGAAACGTAGCATTAAATGCCCACAAGAGAAAGCAGGAAAGATCTAAAATGGACACCCTCACGTCCCAATTCAAAGAACCAGGGAAGCAAGAGCAAACACAATGCCTGAATCAGTCAGTCAACTTCCAACAGGGCTCCAAGAGAGAATGAACCACCATGCCTCTTTAAATCCACGTTTCTATTTGGAATCTTCAATGAGAGATGAGACACTAAGCAGCTAGTTTTGGTGGAATGGCTGATTTTGTCAATGTTTTCGGTGTGTGAGTGTGTGTGTGTGTGTATGTATAGATAACTAAATTAAACTGATAATCTGGATGCTTTCATTTCCATTCATTTAATTTGTGTATGTGAGCCCACGCACACGTATATACACACACACTCACACTTCCAGAACACTGACTTAGTGAAGAACTGGATTTCCAGTGTGTCAGACAAATTTCAGAAAGCGCTGAAGAAGGGCATTTCTGATGGATTTCACCGTTCCTGGAATTTTATTTTCCTTTATAACTTAGAGTTCTTCTCTGGAGATTGAATAGATAAAAGTCTTTTGCAGTGTACGTTATTTCATTTTATTTTTATAATTTATTTCAATTGTCGTTTTAAATTGACAAATAAAAATGATATATATTTATGGTGTACAACATGATGTTTCATATATGTATACATTGTGGAATGACACAAAAATCAAGCTAATTAACACATTCGTTTCCTCACATACTGATTTTATGGTGATGAGAACATGTTTCAAATCTACTCTGATAGCACATTTCAAGTATACAGTACATAGTTACCCACTGTGGTTGCCGTGCTGTTCAACATATCTCTAGAACTATTCGTATCTGAAATTTTGTATCATTAGACTAACATCTCCCAATCCCTCCCCGGCCCCTGCCTCGGGTAAGCAGCGTTCTGCTCTCTACGACTCTGAGTTCCACTTTTTTACATTGCACATAGAAGTGAGATCGTGCAGTATTTGTATTTCTGTGTTTGCTTTTTAAAACTTTATGATGTATTGATGTATTTTTTCAGACAGTGTCGGAGTCTGTCACCAAGGCTGGAGTACAGTGACACAAACACGGCTCACCACGGCCTCCACCTCCCGGGGTCAAGAGATCCTCCCACTTCAGCCTCCTGAGTAGCTAGGACTACAGGCGTCCAACACCACACCTGGCTAATTTTTGTATTTTTTGTAGAGATGGTTGATCTCCAAATCCTGGGCTCAACTCTTCCTCCTCCCTTCTCCTCCCAAAGTCCTGGGATTACAGACCTGAGCCACTGTGTCTGGCCTTTGCTTTATTTCACACAGTAGAACATCCTCTAGGCCCATTCATGTTGCTAATGATAAGATTTCTTTCTTTTTCAAGGCTGAATAGGATTCTATTGGATATATGTACCTATATAGATAGAGAGATAGATAGATAGATATTTATTATTATTGTTTTGGGGGGGATATGGTTTCGCTCGTGTTCCCCAGGCTGGAGTGCAGTGGCATGATTTCGGCTCACTACAACCTCTGCCTCCCAGGCTGAAGTGATTCTCCTGCCTCAGCTGAGATTAAAGGCATGTCCCATCATGTGCGGCCAATTTTGTGTTTCTAGGAGAGATGGGTTTTCACCATGTTGGCCAGGCTGGTCTCGAACTCCAACAATTCTACTTCAACTATTTATTGGATACAAATATTTATGTGTGAGAAACAAGATTTTCAAGAGTGAAAGATTTAAAAACGACTTAATTGTACATCAGTAAGAGGCTGGCTAACTAAATCAGAGTACGTTCATCCTTACAGAAGAATACTATGCAGCTAGAACAAAACCAAATGGAGGAAACTCTTCCAAATGGTAACTTGGAATGATGTTCAAGACTTATTGTAAAATAAGTTTACAGTAAGGTGTAAGGTACCTTATGGCAAAATTCTCTCAGAAATGTGTGTGTGTGGATTTCAAGTCATCCCAGTCCTAGAACATTGTGCTCTTTAGAGATGCCATACCTGTCTTTCCCTTTGTAATATCAAAGCAGTAATATCTTCTCTGGAGGCTTGTTGGGTGAATTGAATGGAAGAAAGTTAAGGAGGTACCAGAACCATTGCTGTTTCCCCTCCGTAGCCCTGCCACCCACTAAAGAAAGTTGGATGAGATTACTTAATGATTTCCCATTAAGTTGTATTTCCAAATATCATGATTACCATTTGAATGTAGTTGGTATGGAGCTTCGTGAGTGTGTGCTTCGTTTATTATGCATCACGTTCAGCTCCTTGTTATTTGCCTCCTAGTTATCATAGTAAAACTCTACTCCTCTACTCCGAGGAGCCCCTACCATCCGTATCGTCACTTTCCGGCCCAGCACTCTTCATGCTCGTTCGTTTAAAGCATTCTACATTGTGTAAATGAATCTTGGAAGGCAAAAGCTACTGAATTTAGCGAGTTTGTGGAGGCGTTCCCACCGGTCAGCCAGGTGGAGTTCCACACACCCGATGACTGCACAACTCCTATAAGGCAGCAATATGCTGCAAACCCAGACGGCCACTCTTCTCACCTCTCGTCCCTTTGCTGTTCTGGATAATGAGGTCAATAGTCACCTAGGCAACTGCAAAACAAACTGAAATGGAGAAAGGCCTTCCGGCTGGTGACTAGCCGAGGTCCACCTGGCCCCAATAAGCTGCTGAACAAGAAGGGCTGCCAGAAATTTCCCCCTAGGGAATTTGGTGGAGACGAAGACCTGCTCACTGGACAACGGTTCCTCCCAGGATACCCCCAAGCTGAAGAAGCGGGCTCTGAGCCACCCCCTTTCACCCTCCTTTTCCCCACCCTGGCCTGGTGAAGGTGCGCGTCAGGATGCGGACTACTGAGCCCTAAAGAAATAAGTCCTTCCACTTTGACCCCACGGAGGATTGCCTGTGCGGATCTTCAACGAGTCTACCAGTGTCTAGACACGGGAGCAGTTCTGTCTGGCACAGCAGCTCCCTCAAGGAAGACAAGAGTGAGGAGAAAGGAAACTCAAGTCTGACCATTCTGTCCTGGGAGACAAGAGGAGGATCTCATCTCTCATCTTTCCAAGCAAGGCAACGAGACTTTCTCTCATCTTTCCAAGCAAGGCAAGGAGACTTTTTCTCATGAGGAAACAAAAAGAAGTTGGAAGGAACGAAACCAGCCTGGAAGGTGAATTCCTAAGGATTGCCCATTGAAACTGACAAAATGGCCCTTGTTTGACGAGAGGAATGAGCAGAGCATTGATGTGGTCAAAAAGGACTCGAGTGAGACTTTCCCAGCATGTTTCTACCAAAGCTTTGTCTAAGTTTCGCAAAACACTCTCCTAATAAGCAGATGTTTGGCTCTTCAGAAAGTCAACATGCAAAATGCCTTGAGCGTCCCATAACACTGATGCCATGATGTTGCCTTTGGTCTGCCCTCCTTTTCCTTTGACTGGACCACTGCCATCTCTTGGTAGCCATCGCTTTGATGACGCTTTGTCTTCAGGATCATATTGGCAAAGCCATGTTCCAAATTCCGGTTACAATTTGTCAAAGAGGTGCCCCAGGATCGTGATCCCTCCTGTTGAAAATTTCCACTGATAGCTCTCGTCGTCACTGCAGCTGATCTGGGCACAATGGTTTTCACAGCCACTGCAGGATTCATCTTCCACATCTTCTCATCTCTTCTTGAAACAAGCCATACCTCCGTAAAGAGTTGATTTCTTTGGGCTAGTGTCCTTAGAAGCTTTTCTTCAAACATCAATGATTTCTTCATTCTTCCACCCAAGCTTCACCGTCAGTTGGATGTTTCCTCTTGCTGCAATTTTAGCGGAATTCAAGTTGCACTGATAGGAGGCCTTTTCAGTGGATGTCTCATCCTTCTTAGTGCCTCCAATGAGATCCAGTTCAGAAAGGTTGTAAGAAGTTAGTACATGTTTATTTTAGTGAAAACGAATTGAAATCCATGCATAGATTTCTCACCATTTACATTTTCTATGAACTTTCGGAAGACCCCCTGTACTGAATATTGCCCAAATCCTGGGAGAGAAGTGGATGCGGTCCACTTCCTGTCTTCAGTTTGCCCACAGTGGAGGAGTGCACAGAGCAGGGAAAGGCAGCCCCAGAGAGAGGCATGCCCTCCAGCATGCAGCAGACTGCTGGCCCAGTCCTGGCTCCATGGGTTGCTGTGTGGGCCCAGCAAGCTGACCAACCTCCCTGAACCTTAATTTAATCCTAGGTAGCCCAATTCCACTCGCTATTATAGGACTGCTGTGCAGGGACAGTCAATTAACTTAAGAAAAGGAACCTAGCTCCAAGGTTGGCAACCGGGAATTCCAGTTGATTCCATGGGCGGACCCCCTGAGGAATTCCCAAGCTGAAGTCTCGTGGAAGATGAGGTTCAGTGTGACTAGACTGAAGCACCAATCCAATGAAGGGGAAGTCCCACCCACTCTGCCCTGTGCCTGTATAAAGGTGAGGCGGGGCGGCCGCGCCACTCATTGAAGCCGCCACTTGGGAGAGGAGCAGAGCCAGGCCGGTGCTCCCGAAGGCAGCAAGATGTTGCGAGCCACAGCTCCCTGCTGGTTCCCACCTGCATACCCAGAAGCTAAGAAGGTGGCCGAGGAGGCGGCCCATTGGGCAAGCCGCCATTTGGGAGAGGAGCAGAGCCAGGTCGGTGTTCCTGAAGGCAGCAAGATGTTGCGAGCCACAGCTCCCTGCTGGTTCCCACCTGCATGCCCAGAAGCCAAGAAGGTGGCCGAGGAGGCGGCCCTCGAGGCAAGCCGCCAGTTGGGAGAGGAGCAGAGCCAGGCCGGTGCTCCCGAAGGCAGCAAGATGTTGCGAGCCACAGCTCCCTGCTGGTTCCCACCTGCATACCCAGAAGCTAAGAAGGTGGCCGAGGAGGCGCCCCACGAGGCAAGCCGCCATTTGGGAGTGGAGCAGAGCCAGGTCGGTGTTCCCGAAGGCAGCAAGATGCTGCGAGCCACAGCTCCCTGCTGGTTCCCTCCTGCATACCCAGAAGCCAAGAAGGTGGCCGAGGAGGCGGCCCTCGAGGCTCCAGAATTCCCACTGCCCTCTCATCAGCCTGCCCAGAGCTTCGGGCTCTGCGTGCCCCAGATGCACAACCAGGCCTCAGCACTCGTGGACATCCGGGCGGAGCCCCAGAATAGGGGTCCGGCGGTGCCCCCAGCGTGGCCCAAGATGGCGACGGAGGCGTGGTACTTCCCCGCGCAGAGGGGGTCGGCCTGCTGCTTGCCAGCCGCCCCAAGGCTGACAGAGAGGCCCTGTGGAGTCCGCATCTCAGCCCCCAGGGAGAGGAAGAGGATCGCCCACTTTCCCAGCCCCTGCTTGGTCGCAGGTCGCACCGATGCCAAGAGAACCCGGGTGGCCGGCAGCAGCCAACGCTCCAATGGCTCCAGGGTCGGCACACAGCCACGGAAGACTGGTCGCAACAGACGGGGGAGGGCATGCAAGACCTCCACCACACTCAGCTCTAAGCGAATCGTCCGTCGTCCATCCTTACCGACTTGGAAGAAACCCATTATCCTCCGAAGGTCTCGCTGCCAAGTCCCCACCGTCATCCGCCGAGGCTATCTCCAACTGTTCACCAAAGAGTGTCTCAAGTTCTGCGCCTCCCAGCAGGAGGCCGAGGAGAAGGCGCTGAACGAGGAGAAGGTGGCCTACGACTGCAGCCCCAACAAGAACATGTACCTGAATGTGGTCCTGAACACCCTCAAGAGACTGAAGGGCCTGACCCCCAGCTCCATGCCGGGCCTCAGCAGGGCCGCCCTGTACAGCCGCCTCCAGGAGTTCCTGCTCACCCAGGACCAGCTCAAGGAGAACGGCTACCCCTTCCCGCACCCCGAGCGGCCCGGAGGCGCCGTCCTCTTCACTGGCCAGGGGAAGGGGCCCGGCGACTCCTCCTGCAGGGTCTGCTGCCGTTGTGGCACCGACTACCTGGTGTCCTCCTCGGGCCGCTGTCTACGCGACCAGTTGTGTTATTATCACTGGGGGCGGGTCCGCTCCAGCCAAGTGGCTGGAGGCCGGGTTAGCCAGTACACCTGCTGTGCAGCTGCTCCTGGCTCAGTGGGCTGCCAGGTGGCGAAGCAGCACGTGCGGGACGGCCGCAAGGAGAGCCTCCATGGCTTCGTGAAGACCTTCAAGAAAGAGTTTTCCACAGACACTTATCCAGGAATCTACGCCTTGGACTGTGAGATGTGCTACACCACGCATGGCCTGGAGCTGACCCGCGTCACCGTGGTGGACGCCGACATGCAAGTGGTGTACGACACCTTCGTCAAGCCCGACAACGAGATCGTGGACTACAACACCAGGTTTTCCGGAGTGACCGAGGCCGACGTCGCCAAGACGAGCGTCACGTTGCCCGAAGTCCAAGCCATCCTGCTGAGCTTTTTCAGCGCCCAAACCATCCTCATCGGGCACAGCCTGGAGAGCGATCTGCTGGCCCTCAAGCTGATCCACAGCACCGTGGTGGACACGGCCGTGCTCTTCCCGCACTACCTGGGTTTCCCCTACAAGCGTTCCCTCAGGAATCTCGCGGCCGACTACCTGGGACAGATCATCCAGGACAGCCAGGACGGCCACAACTCCAGCGAGGACGCAAACGCCTGCCTGCAGCTGGCGATGTGGAAGGTTCGACAGCGCGCCCAGATCCAGCCACGCCACCGGTCCGCCTCTCCCGCCGCCCTGGCCTGTCCTGAGCCCCAGGCCTCTTCCCAAACTGCCATCGATCCCGAGAGCTAGCCCTGTCCACCTCGCCGCAAAGCAAAAGAAACTGGAGCAGCCGGCGGCAGGAGAGGGCCAAAAGCCAAGACTAACCCCGACCCCGGACTCCCAGTCTCCCGGAGTCCCTGCCGCGGGCCGTCGTCCCTGTCCCCATCCCTCTGCCCCTCCCAGACCTCTGTCCTTCCACCAATGGGCTCCCCGAGGCCCCAGCCGCCACTCCCAGTCCCCGGAGACCCTGCCGCCGCCCCTGGCGCCTGTGCCCATCCCTCTGCCCCTCCCAGACCTCTGGCCTTCCACCACTAGCCTCCCCCAGCCCACCTGGACTACCGCGGCCTCTGACAACAAGGTCAGCCCCCAGGCCCACCAGCCTCCTGATCGTCTTCGTTCTTGGGCCTCTTCCCCTTCTGTGGGGCTGTCTGAACCTCCCCTCCCCCACCCGATTTTTCCCCCGCCCCCGGGGCAGGCGCAGAATAAATGTCTCTATGAAGTTAAAAATTAAAAATAAAAAAAAAGCTAAAAACAACTGAAAGTCCTTTGCTTTTGAATGTGCGCTTACCTGGTTTTCTCTAGAGGCACCACTGTGAGGTGGCTCAAGCCCTTAGGCTCTGGAGTTAGACATCTGGGTTCCCATTCCAATTCCACCACTTACTAGCTTTGTCATATTGGACGCATAACCTTTTTGCGCTTCTACTTCTTGATCTTTCAAGTGTCATCAGAAGATAATTAGACACCCACACAATAGCAATGGGAGATTTTAACACCCCACCGTCAACATGAAACAGATCAACGAGACAGAAAGTTGAAAAGGATATCCAGGAACTGAACTTAGCTCTGCACCAAGCAGACCGAATAGACATCTACATTAACTCTCCACCCCAAATCAACAGAATATACATTCTTCTCAGCACCACATCACACTTATTCCAAAACTGACCACATAGTTGGAAGGAAAGCACTCCTCCGCAAATGCAAAAGAACAGAAATTACAACCAACTGTCTCTCAGACCCCAGGGCAGTCAAACTGGACCTCAGGATGAAGAAACTCACTCAAAACCGCTCAACTACACGGAAACGGAGCAATCTGCTCCTGAGTGACTACTGGGTACATAGCGAAATGAAGACAGAATAAAGATGTTCTTTGAAACCAATGAGAACAAAGACACAACATACCAGAATCTCTGGGATACATTGAAAGCAGTGTGTAGAGGGAAACGTAGCATTAAATGCCCACAAGAGAAAGCAGGAAAGATCTAAAATGGACACCCTCACGTCCCAATTCAAAGAACCAGGGAAGCAAGAGCAAACACAATGCCTGAATCAGTCAGTCAACTTCCAACAGGGCTCCAAGAGAGAATGAACCACCATGCCTCTTTAAATCCACGTTTCTATTTGGAATCTTCAATGAGAGATGAGACACTAAGCAGCTAGTTTTGGTGGAATGGCTGATTTTGTCAATGTTTTCGGTGTGTGAGTGTGTGTGTGTGTGTATGTATAGATAACTAAATTAAACTGATAATCTGGATGCTTACATTTCCATTCATTTAATTTGTGTATGTGAGCCCACGCACACGTATATACACACACACTCACACTTCCAGAACACTGACTTAGTGAAGAACTGGATTTCCAGTGTGTCAGACAAATTTCAGAAAGCGCTGAAGAAGGGCATTTCTGATGGATTTCACCGTTCCTGGAATTTTACTTTCCTTTATAACTTACAGTTCTTCCCTGGAGATTTAATAGATAAAAGTCTTTTGCAGTGTACGTTATTTCATTTTATTTTTATAATTTATTTAAATTGTCATTTTAAATTGACAAATAAAAATGATATATATTTATGGTGTACAACATGATGTTTCATATATGTATACATTGTGGAATGACACAAAAATCAAGCTAATTAACACATTCGTTTCCTCACATACTGATTTTATGGTGATGAGAACATGTTTCAAATCTACTCTGATAGCACATTTCAAGTATACAGTACATAGTTACCCACTGTGGTTGCCGTGCTGTTCAACATATCTCTAGAACTATTCGTATCTGAAATTTTGTATCATTAGACTAACATCTCCCAATCCCTCCCCGGCCCCTGCCTCGGGTAAGCAGCGTTCTGCTCTCTACGACTCTGAGTTCCACTTTTTTACATTGCACATAGAAGTGAGATCGTGCAGTATTTGTATTTCTGTGTTTGCTTTTTAAAACTTTATGATGTATTGATGTATTTTTTCAGACAGTGTCGGAGTCTGTCACCAAGGCTGGAGTACAGTGACACAAACACGGCTCACCACGGCCTCCACCTCCCGGGGTCAAGAGATCCTCCCACTTCAGCCTCCTGAGTAGCTAGGACTACAGGCGTCCAACACCACACCTGGCTAATTTTTGTATTTTTTGTAGAGATGGTTGATCTCCAACTCCTGGGCTCAACTCTTCCTCCTCCCTTCTCCTCCCAAAGTCCTGGGATTACAGGCCTGAGCCACTGTGTCTGGCCTTTGCTTTATTTCACACAGTAGAACATCCTCTAGGCTCATTCATGTTGCTAATGATAAGATTTCTTTCTTTTTCAAGGCTGAATAGGATTCTATTGGATATATGTACCTATATAGATAGAGAGATAGATAGATAGATATACATTTATTATTATTGTTTTGGGGGGGATATGGTTTCGCTCGTGTTCCCCAGGCTGGAGTGCAGTGGCATGATTTCGGCTCACTACAACCTCTGCCTCCCAGGCTGAAGTGATTCTCCTGCCTCAGCTGAGATTAAAGGCATGTCCCATCATGTGCGGCCAATTTTGTGTTTCTAGGAGAGATGGGTTTTCACCATGTTGGCCAGGCTGGTCTCGAACTCCAACAATTCTACTTCAACTATTTATTGGATACAAATATTTATGTGTGAGAAACAAGATTTTCAAGAGTGAAAGATTTAAAAACGACTTAATTGTACATCAGTAAGAGGCTGGCTAACTAAATCAGAGTACGTTCATCCTTACAGAAGAATACTATGCAGCTAGAACAAAACCAAATGGAGGAAACTCTTCCAAATGGTAACTTGGAATGATGTTCAAGACTTATTGTAAAATAAGTTTACAGTAAGGTGTAAGGTACCTTATGGCAAAATTCTCTCAGAAATGTGTGTGTGTGGATTTCAAGTCATCCCAGTCCTAGAACATTGTGCTCTTTAGAGATGCCATACCTGTCTTTCCCTTTGTAATATCAAAGCAGTAATATCTTCTCTGGAGGCTTGTTGGGTGAATTGAATGGAAGAAAGTTAAGGAGGTACCAGAACCATTGCTGTTTCCCCTCCGTAGCCCTGCCACCCACTAAAGAAAGTTGGATGAGATTACTTAATGATTTCCCATTAAGTTGTATTTCCAAATATCATGATTACCATTTGAATGTAGTTGGTATGGAGCTTCGTGAGTGTGTGCTTCGTTTATTATGCATCACGTTCAGCTCCTTGTTATTTGCCTCCTAGTTATCATAGTAAAACTCGACTCCTCTACTCCGAGGAGCCCCTACCATCCGTATCGTCACTTTCCGGCCCAGCACTCTTGATGCTCGTTCGTTTAAAGCATTCTACATTGGGCAAATGAATCTTGGAAGGCAAAAGCGACTGAATTTAGCGAGTTTGTGGAGGCGTTCCCACCGATCAGCCAGGTGGAGTTCCACACACCCGATGACTGCACAACTCCTATAAGGCAGCAATATGCTGCAAACCCAGACGGCCACTCTTCTCACCCCTCGTCCCTTTGCTGTTCTGGATAATGAGGTCAATAGTCACCTAGGCAACTTGCAAAACTAACTGAAATGGAGAAAGGCCTTCCGGCTGGTGACTAGCCGAGGTCCACCTGGCCCCAATAAGCTGCTGAACAAGAAGGGCGGCCAGAAATTTCCCCCTAGGGAATTTGGTGGAGACGAAGACCTGCTCACTGGACAACGGTTCCTCCCAGGATACCCCCAAGCTGAAGAAGCGGGCTCTGAGCCACCCCCTTTCACCCTCCTTTTCCCCACCCTGGCCTGCTGAAGGTGCGCGTCAGGATGCGGACTACTGAGCCCTAAAGAAATAAGTCCTTCCACTTTGACCCCACGGAGGATTGCCTGCGCGGATCTTCAACGAGTCTACCAGTGTCTAGACACGGGAGCAGTTCTGTCTGGCACAGCAGCTCCCTCAAGGAAGACAAGAGTGAGGAGAAAGGAAACTCAAGTCTGACCATTCTGTCCTGGGAGACAAGAGGAGGATCTCATCTCTCATCTTTCCAAGCAAGGCAACGAGACTTTCTCTCATCTTTCCAAGCAAGGCAAGGAGACTTTTTCTCATGAGGAAACAAAAAGAAGTTGGAAGGAACGAAACCAGCCTGGAAGGTGAATTCCTAAGGATTGCCCATTGAAACTGACAAAATGGCCCTTGTTTGACGAGAGGAATGAGCAGAGCATTGATGTGGTCAAAAAGGACTCGAGTGAGACTTTCCCAGCATGTTTCTACCAAAGCTTTGTCTAAGTTTCGCAAAACACTCTCCTAATAAGCAGATGTTTGGCTCTTCAGAAAGTCAACATGCAAAATGCCTTGAGCGTCCCATAACACTGATGCCATGATGTTGCCTTTGGTCTGCCCTCCTTTTCCTTTGACTGGACCACTGCCATCTCTTGGTAGCCATCGCTTTGATGACGCTTTGTCTTCAGGATCGTATTGGCAAAGCCATGTTCCAAATTCCGGTTACAATTTGTCAAAGAGGTGCCCCAGGATCGTGATCCCTCCTGTTGAAAATTTCCACGGATAGCTCTCGTCGTCACTGCAGCTGATCTGGGCACAATGGTTTTCACAGCCACTGCAGGATTCATCTTCCACATCTTCTCATCTCTTCTTGAAACAAGCCATACCTCCGTAAAGAGTTGATTTCTTTGGGCTAGTGTCCTTAGAAGCTTTTCTTCAAACATCAATGATTTCTTCATTCTTCCACCCAAGCTTCACCGTCAATTGGATGTTTGCTCTTGCTGCAATTTTAGCGGAATTCAAGTTGCACTGATAGGAGGCCTTTTCAGTGGATGTCCCATCCTTCTTAGTGCCTCCAATGAGATCCAGTTCAGAAAGGTTGTAAGAAGTTAGTACATGTTTATTTTAGTGAAAACGAATTGAAATCCATGCATAGATTTCTCACCATGTACATTTTCTATGAACTTTCGGAAGACCCCCTGTACTGAATATTGCCCAAATCCTGGGAGAGAAGTGGATGCGGTCCACTTCCTGTCTTCAGTTTGCCCACAGTGGAGGAGTGCACAGAGCAGGGAAAGGCAGCCCCAGAGAGAGGCATGCCCTCCAGCATGCAGCAGACTGCTGGCCCAGTCCTGGCTCCATGGGTTGCTGTGTGGGCCCAGCAAGCTGACCAACCTCCCTGAACCTTAATTTAATCCTAGGTAGCCCAATTCCACTCGCTATTATAGGACTGCTGTGCAGGGACAGTCAATTAACTTAAGAAAAGGAACCTAGCTCCAAGGTTGGCAACCGGGAATTCCAGTTGATTCCATGGGCGGACCCCCTGAGGAATTCCCAAGCTGAAGTCTCGTGGAAGATGAGGTTCAGTGTGACTAGACTGAAGCACCAATCCAATGAAGGGGAAGTCCCACCCACTCTGCCCTGTGCCTGTATAAAGGTGAGGCGGGGCGGCCGCGCCACTCATTGAAGCCGCCAGTTGGGAGAGGAGCAGAGCCAGGCCGGTGCTCCTGAAGGCAGCAAGATGTTGCGAGCCACAGCTCCCTGCTGGTTCCCACCTGCATACCCAGAAGCTAAGAAGGTGGCCGAGGAGGCGGCCCACGAGGCAAGCCGCCATTTGGGAGAGGAGCAGAGCCAGGTCGGTGTTCCCGAAGGCAGCAAGATGTTGCGAGCCACAGCTCCCTGCTGGTTCCCACCTGCATGCCCAGAAGCCAAGAAGGTGGCCGAGGAGGCGGCCCTCGAGGCAAGCCGCCAGTTGGGAGAGGAGCAGAGCCAGGCCGGTGCTCCCGAAGGCAGCAAGATGTTGCGAGCCACAGCTCCCTGCTGGTTCCCACCTGCATACCCAGAAGCTAAGAAGGTGGCCGAGGAGGCGCCCCACGAGGCAAGCCGCCATTTGGGAGTGGAGCAGAGCCAGGTCGGTGTTCCCGAAGGCAGCAAGATGCTGCGAGCCACAGCTCCCTGCTGGTTCCCTCCTGCATACCCAGAAGCCAAGAAGGTGGCCGAGGAGGCGGCCCTCGAGGCTCCAGAATTCCCACTGCCCTCTCATCAGCCTGCCCAGAGCTTCGGGCTCTGCGTGCCCCAGATGCACAACCAGGCCTCAGCACTCGTGGACATCCGGGCGGAGCCCCATAATAGGGGTCCGGCGGTGCCCCCAGCGTGGCCCAAGATGGCGACGGAGGCGTGGTACTTCCCCGCGCAGAGGGGGTCGGCCTGCTGCTTGCCAGCCGCCCCAAGGCTGACAGAGAGGCCCTGTGGAGTCCGCATCTCAGCCCCCAGGGAGAGGAAGAGGATCGCCCACTTTCCCAGCCCCTGCTTGGTCGCAGGTCGCACCGATGCCAAGAGAACCCGGGTGGCCGGCAGCAGCCAACGCTCCAATGGCTCCAGGGTCGGCACACAGCCACGGAAGACTGGTCGCAACAGACGGGGGAGGGCATGCAAGACCTCCACCACACTCAGCTCTAAGCGAATCGTCCGTCGTCCATCCTTACCGACTTGGAAGAAACCCATTATCCTCCGAAGGTCTCGCTGCCAAGTCCCCACCGTCATCCGCCGAGGCTATCTCCAACTGTTCACCAAAGAGTGTCTCAAGTTCTGCGCCTCCCAGCAGGAGGCCGAGGAGAAGGCGCTGAACGAGGAGAAGGTGGCCTACGACTGCAGCCCCAACAAGAACATGTACCTGAATGTGGTCCTGAACACCCTCAAGAGACTGAAGGGCCTGACCCCCAGCTCCATGCCGGGCCTCAGCAGGGCCGCCCTGTACAGCCGCCTCCAGGAGTTCCTGCTCACCCAGGACCAGCTCAAGGAGAACGGCTACCCCTTCCCGCACCCCGAGCGGCCCGGAGGCGCCGTCCTCTTCACTGGCCAGGGGAAGGGGCCCGGCGACTCCTCCTGCAGGGTCTGCTGCCGTTGTGGCACCGACTACCTGGTGTCCTCCTCGGGCCGCTGTCTACGCGACCAGTTGTGTTATTATCACTGGGGGCGGGTCCGCTCCAGCCAAGTGGCTGGAGGCCGGGTTAGCCAGTACACCTGCTGTGCAGCTGCTCCTGGCTCAGTGGGCTGCCAGGTGGCGAAGCAGCACGTGCGGGACGGCCGCAAGGAGAGCCTCCATGGCTTCGTGAAGACCTTCAAGAAAGAGTTTTCCACAGACGCTTATCCAGGAATCTACGCCTTGGACTGTGAGATGTGCTACACCACGCATGGCCTGGAGCTGACCCGCGTCACCGTGGTGGACGCCGACATGCAAGTGGTGTACGACACCTTCGTCAAGCCCGACAACGAGATCGTGGACTACAACACCAGGTTTTCCGGAGTGACCGAGGCCGACGTCGCCAAGACGAGCGTCACGTTGCCCGAAGTCCAAGCCATCCTGCTGAGCTTTTTCAGCGCCCAAACCATCCTCATCGGGCACAGCCTGGAGAGCGATCTGCTGGCCCTCAAGCTGATCCACAGCACCGTGGTGGACACGGCCGTGCTCTTCCCGCACTACCTGGGTTTCCCCTACAAGCGTTCCCTCAGGAATCTCGCGGCCGACTACCTGGGACAGATCATCCAGGACAGCCAGGACGGCCACAACTCCAGCGAGGACGCAAACGCCTGCCTGCAGCTGGCGATGTGGAAGGTTCGACAGCGCGCCCAGATCCAGCCACGCCACCGGTCCGCCTCTCCCGCCGCCCTGGCCTGTCCTGAGCCCCAGGCCTCTTCCCAAACTGCCATCGATCCCGAGAGCTAGCCCTGTCCACCTCGCCGCAAAGCGAAAGAAACTGGAGCAGCCGGCGGCAGGAGAGGGCCAAAAGCCAAGACTAACCCCGACCCCGGACTCCCAGTCCCCCGGAGTCCCTGCCGCGGGCCGTCGTCCCTGTCCCCATCCCTCTGCCCCTCCCAGACCTCTGTCCTTCCACCAATGGGCTCCCCGAGGCCCCAGCCGCCACTCCCAGTCCCCGGAGACCCTGCCGCCGCCCCTGGCGCCTGTGCCCATCCCTCTGCCCCTCCCAGACCTCTGGCCTTCCACCACTAGCCTCCCCCAGCCCACCTGGACTTCCCCGGCCTCTGACAACAAGGCCAGCCCCCAGGCCCACCAGCCTCCTGATCGTCTTCGTTCTTGGGCCTCTTCCCCTTCTGTGGGGCTGTCTGAACCTCCCCTCCCCCACCCGATTTTTCCCCCGCCCCCGGGGCAGGCGCAGAATTAATGTCTGTATGAAGTTAAAAATTAAAAATAAAAAAAAAGCTAAAAACAACTGAAAGTCCTTTGCTTTTGTATGTGCGCTTACCTGGTTTTCTCTAGAGGCACCACTGTGAGGTGGCTCAAGCCCTTAGGCTCTGGAGTTAGACATCTGGGTTCCCATTCCAATTCCACCACTGACTAGCTTTGTCATATTGGACGCATAACTTTTTTGCGCTTCTACTTCTTGATCTTTCAAGTGTCATCAGAAGATAATTAGACACCCACACAATAGCAATGGGAGATTTTAACACCCCACCGTCAACATGAAACAGATCCACGAGACAGAAAGTTGAAAAGGATATCCAGGAACTGAACTTAGCTCTGCACCAAGCAGACCGAATAGACATCTACATTAACTCTCCACCCCAAATCAACAGAATATACATTCTTCTCAGCACCACATCACACTTATTCCAAAACTGACCACATAGTTGGAAGGAAAGCACTCCTCCGCAAATGCAAAAGAACAGAAATTACAACCAACTGTCTCTCAGACCCCAGGGCAGTCAAACTGGACCTCAGGATGAAGAAACTCACTCAAAACCGCTCAACTACACGGAAACGGAGCAATCTGCTCCTGAGTGACTACTGGGTACATAGCGAAATGAAGACAGAATAAAGATGTTCTTTGAAACCAATGAGAACAAAGACACAACATACCAGAATCTCTGGGATACATTGAAAGCAGTTTGTAGAGGGAAACGTAGCATTAAATGCCCACAAGAGAAAGCAGGAAAGATCTAAAATGGACACCCTCACGTCCCAATTCAAAGAACCAGGGAAGCAAGAGCAAACACAATGCCTGAATCAGTCAGTCAACTTCCAACAGGGCTCCAAGAGAGAATGAACCACCATGCCTCTTTAAATCCACGTTTCTATTTGGAATCTTCAATGAGAGATGAGACACTAAGCAGCTAGTTTTGGTGGAATGGCTGATTTTGTCAATGTTTTCGGTGTGTGAGTGTGTGTGTGTGTGTGTATGTATGGATAACTAAATTAAACTGATAATCTGGATGCTTACATTTCCATTCATTTAATTTGTGTATGTGAGCCCACGCACACGTATATACACACACACTAACACTTCCAGAACACTGACTTAGTGAAGAACTGGATTTCCAGTGTGTCAGACAAATTTCAGAAAGCGCTGAAGAAGGGCATTTCTGATGGATTTCACCGTTCCTGGAATTTTATTTTCCTTTATAACTTAGAGTTCTTCTCTGGAGATTTAATAGATAAAAGTCTTTTGCAGTGTACGTTATTTCATTTTATTTTTATAATTTATTTAAATTGTCATTTTAAATTGACAAATAAAAATGATAGATATTTATGGTGTACAACATGATGTTTCATATATGTATACATTGTGGAATGACACAAAAATCAAGCTAATTAACACATTCGTTTCCTCACATACTGATTTTATGGTGATGAGAACATGTTTCAAATCTACTCTGATAGCACATTTCAAGTATACAGTACATAGTTACCCACTGTGGTTGCCGTGCTGTTCAACATATCTCTAGAACTATTCGTATCTGAAATTTTGTATCATTAGACTAACATCTCCCAATCCCTCCCCGGCCCCTGCCTCGGGTAAGCAGCGTTCTGCTCTCTACGACTCTGAGTTCCACTTTTTTACATTGCACATAGAAGTGAGATCGTGCAGTATTTGTATTTCTGTGTTTGCTTTTTAAAACTTTATGATGTATTGATGTATTTTTTCAGACAGTGTCGGAGTCTGTCACCAAGGCTGGAGTACAGTGACACAAACACGGCTCACCACGGCCTCCACCTCCCGGGGTCAAGAGATCCTCCCACTTCAGCCTCCTGAGTAGCTAGGACTACAGGCGTCCAACACCACACCTGGCTAATTTTTGTATTTTTTGTAGAGATGGTTGATCTCCAACTCCTGGGCTCAACTCTTCCTCCTCCCTTCTCCTCCCAAAGTCCTGGGATTACAGGCCTGAGCCACTGTGTCTGGCCTTTGCTTTATTTCACACAGTAGAACATCCTCTAGGCTCATTCATGTTGCTAATGATAAGATTTCTTTCTTTTTCAAGGCTGAATAGGATTCTATTGGATATATGTACCTATATAGAGAGAGAGATAGATAGATAGATATACATTTATTATTATTGTTTTGGGGGGGATATGGTTTCGCTCGTGTTCCCCAGGCTGGAGTGCAGTGGCATGATTTCGGCTCACTACAACCTCTGCCTCCCAGGCTGAAGTGATTCTCCTGCCTCAGCTGAGATTAAAGGCATGTCCCATCATGTGCGGCCAATTTTGTGTTTCTAGGAGAGATGGGTTTTCACCATGTTGGCCAGGCTGGTCTCGAACTCCAACAATTCTACTTCAACTATTTATTGGATACAAATATTTATGTGTGAGAAACAAGATTTTCAAGAGTGAAAGATTTAAAAACGACTTAATTGTACATCAGTAAGAGGCTGGCTAACTAAATCAGAGTACGTTCATCCTTACAGAAGAATACTATGCAGCTAGAACAAAACCAAATGGAGGAAACTCTTCCAAATGGTAACTTGGAATGATGTTCAAGACTTATTGTAAAATAAGTTTACAGTAAGGTGTAAGGTACCTTATGGCAAAATTCTCTCAGAAATGTGTGTGTGTGGATTTCAAGTCATCCCAGTCCTAGAACATTGTGCTCTTTAGAGATGCCATACCTGTCTTTCCCTTTGTAATATCAAAGCAGTAATATCTTCTCTGGAGGCTTGTTGGGTGAATTTAATGGAAGAAAGTTAAGGAGGTACCAGAACCATTGCTGTTTCCCCTCCGTAGCCCTGCCACCCACTAAAGAAAGTTGGATGAGATTACTTAATGATTTCCCATTAAGTTGTATTTCCAAATATCATGATTACCATTTGAATGTAGTTGGTATGGAGCTTCGTGAGTGTGTGCTTCGTTTATTATGCATCACGTTCAGCTCCTTGTTATTTGCCTCCTAGTTATCATAGTAAAACTCTACTCCTCTACTCCGAGGAGCCCCTACCATTCGTATCGTCACTTTCCGGCCCAGCACTCTTCATGCTCGTTCGTTTAAAGCATTCTACATTGGGCAAATGAATCTTGGAAGGCAAAAGCTACTGAATTTAGCGAGTTTGTGGAGGCGTTCCCACCGATCAGCCAGGTGGAGTTCCACACACCCGATGACTGCACAACTCCTATAAGGCAGCAATATGCTGCAAACCCAGACGGCCACTCTTCTCACCCCTCGTCCCTTTGCTGTTCTGGATAATGAGGTCAATAGTCACCTAGGCAACTTGCAAAACTAACTGAAATGGAGAAAGGCCTTCCGGCTGGTGACTAGCCGAGGTCCACCTGGCCCCAATAAGCTGCTGAACAAGAAGGGCTGCCAGAAATTTCCCCCTAGGGAATTTGGTGGAGACGAAGACCTGCTCACTGGACAACGGTTCCTCCCAGGATACCCCCAAGCTGAAGAAGCGGGCTCTGAGCCACCACCTTTCACCCTCCTTTTCCCCACCCTGGCCTGCTGAAGGTGCGCGTCAGGATGCGGACTACTGAGCCCTAAAGAAATAAGTCCTTCCACTTTGACCCCACGGAGGATTGCCTGCGCGGATCTTCAACGAGTCTACCAGTGTCTAGACACGGGAGCAGTTCTGTCTGGCACAGCAGCTCCCTCAAGGAAGACAAGAGTGAGGAGAAAGGAAACTCAAGTCTGACCATTCTGTCCTGGGAGACAAGAGGAGGATCTCATCTCTCATCTTTCCAAGCAAGGCAACGAGACTTTCTCTCATCTTTCCAAGCAAGGCAAGGAGACTTTTTCTCATGAGGAAACAAAAAGAAGTTGGAAGGAACGAAACCAGCCTGGAAGGTGAATTCCTAAGGATTGCCCATTGAAACTGACAAAATGGCCCTTGTTTGACGAGAGGAATGAGCAGAGCATTGATGTGGTCAAAAAGGACTCGAGTGAGACTTTCCCAGCATGTTTCTACCAAAGCTTTGTCTAAGTTTCGCAAAACACTCTCCTAATAAGCAGATGTTTGGCTCTTCAGAAAGTCAACATGCAAAATGCCTTGAGCGTCCCATAACACTGATGCCGTGATGTTGCCTTTGGTCTGCCCTCCTTTTCCTTTGACTGGACCACTGCCATCTCTTGGTAGCCATCGCTTTGATGACGCTTTGTCTTCAGGATCATATTGGCAAAGCCATGTTCCAAATTCCGGTTACAATTTATCAAACAGGTGCCCCAGGATCGTGATCCCTCCTGTTGAAAATTTCCACTGATAGCTCTCGTCGTCACTGCAGCTGATCTGGGCACAATGGTTTTCACAGCCACTGCAGGATTCATCTTCCACATCTTCTCATCTCTTTTTGAAACAAGCCATACCTCCGTAAAGAGTTGATTTCTTTGGGCTAGTGTCCTTAGAAGCTTTTCTTCAAACATCAATGATTTCTTCATTCTTCCACCCAAGCTTCACCGTCAATTGGATGTTTGCTCTTGCTGCAATTTTAGCGGAATTCAAGTTGCACTGATAGGAGGCCTTTTCAGTGGATGTCCCATCCTTCTTAGTGCCTCCAATGAGATCCAGTTCAGAAAGGTTGTAAGAAGTTAGTACATGTTTATTTTAGTGAAAACGAATTGAAATCCATGCATAGATTTCTCACCATGTACATTTTCTATGAACTTTCGGAAGACCCCCTGTACTGAATATTGCCCAAATCCTGGGAGAGAAGTGGATGCGGTCCACTTCCTGTCTTCAGTTTGCCCACAGTGGAGGAGTGCACAGAGCAGGGAAAGGCAGCCCCAGAGAGAGGCATGCCCTCCAGCATGCAGCAGACTGCTGGCCCAGTCCTGGCTCCATGGGTTGCTGTGTGGGCCCAGCAAGCTGACCAACCTCCCTGAACCTTAATTTAATCCTAGGTAGCCCAATTCCACTCGCTATTATAGGACTGCTGTGCAGGGACAGTCAATTAACTTAAGAAAAGGAACCTAGCTCCAAGGTTGGCAACCGGGAATTCCAGTTGATTCCATGGGCGGACCCCCTGAGGAATTCCCAAGCTGAAGTCTCGTGGAAGATGAGGTTCAGTGTGACTAGACTGAAGCACCAATCCAATGAAGGGGAAGTCCCACCCACTCTGCCCTGTGCCTGTATAAAGGTGAGGCGGGGCGGCCGCGCCACTCATTGAAGCCGCCAGTTGGGAGAGGAGCAGAGCCAGGCCGGTGCTCCCGAAGGCAGCAAGATGTTGCGAGCCACAGCTCCCTGCTGGTTCCCACCTGCATACCCAGAAGCTAAGAAGGTGGCCGAGGAGGCGGCCCACGAGGCAAGCCGCCATTTGGGAGAGGAGCAGAGCCAGGCCGGTGTTCCCGAAGGCAGCAAGATGTTGCGAGCCACAGCTCCCTGCTGGTTCCCAGCTGCATGCCCAGAAGCCAAGAAGGTGGCCGAGGAGGCGGCCCTCAAGGCAAGCCGCCAGTTGGGAGAGGAGCAGAGCCAGGCCGGTGCTCCCGAAGGCAGCAAGATGTTGCGAGCCACAGCTCCCTGCTGGTTCCCACCTGCATACCCAGAAGCTAAGAAGGTGGCCGAGGAGGCGCCCCACGAGGCAAGCCGCCATTTGGGAGTGGAGCAGAGCCAGGTCGGTGTTCCCGAAGGCAGCAAGATGCTGCGAGCCACAGCTCCCTGCTGGTTCCCTCCTGCATACCCAGAAGCCAAGAAGGTGGCCGAGGAGGCGGCCCTCGAGGCTCCAGAATTCCCACTGCCCTCTCATCAGCCTGCCCAGAGCTTCGGGCTCTGCGTGCCCCAGATGCACAACCAGGCCTCAGCACTCGTGGACATCCGGGCGGAGCCCCATAATAGGGGTCCGGCGGTGCCCCCAGCGTGGCCCAAGATGGCGACGGAGGCGTGGTACTTCCCCGCGCAGAGGGGGTCGGCCTGCTGCTTGCCAGCCGCCCCAAGGCTGACAGAGAGGCCCTGTGGAGTCCGCATCTCAGCCCCCAGGGAGAGGAAGAGGATCGCCCACTTTCCCAGCCCCTGCTTGGTCGCAGGTCGCACCGATGCCAAGAGAACCCGGGTGGCCGGCAGCAGCCAACGCTCCAATGGCTCCAGGGTCGGCACACAGCCACGGAAGACTGGTCGCAACAGACGGGGGAGGGCATGCAAGACCTCCACCACACTCAGCTCTAAGCGAATCGTCCGTCGTCCATCCTTACCGACTTGGAAGAAACCCATTATCCTCCGAAGGTCTCGCTGCCAAGTCCCCACCGTCATCCGCCGAGGCTATCTCCAACTGTTCACCAAAGAGTGTCTCAAGTTCTGCGCCTCCCAGCAGGAGGCCGAGGAGAAGGCGCTGAACGAGGAGAAGGTGGCCTACGACTGCAGCCCCAACAAGAACATGTACCTGAATGTGGTCCTGAACACCCTCAAGAGACTGAAGGGCCTGACCCCCAGCTCCATGCCGGGCCTCAGCAGGGCCGCCCTGTACAGCCGCCTCCAGGAGTTCCTGCTCACCCAGGACCAGCTCAAGGAGAACGGCTACCCCTTCCCGCACCCCGAGCGGCCCGGAGGCGCCGTCCTCTTCACTGGCCAGGGGAAGGGGCCCGGCGACTCCTCCTGCAGGGTCTGCTGCCGTTGTGGCACCGACTACCTGGTGTCCTCCTCGGGCCGCTGTCTACGCGACCAGTTGTGTTATTATCACTGGGGGCGGGTCCGCTCCAGCCAAGTGGCTGGAGGCCGGGTTAGCCAGTACACCTGCTGTGCAGCTGCTCCTGGCTCAGTGGGCTGCCAGGTGGCAAAGCAGCACGTGCGGGACGGCCGCAAGGAGAGCCTCCATGGCTTCGTGAAGACCTTCAAGAAAGAGTTTTCCACAGACGCTTATCCAGGAATCTACGCCTTGGACTGTGAGATGTGCTACACCACGCATGGCCTGGAGCTGACCCGCGTCACCGTGGTGGACGCCGACATGCAAGTGGTGTACGACACCTTCGTCAAGCCCGACAACGAGATCGTGGACTACAACACCAGGTTTTCCGGAGTGACCGAGGCCGACGTCGCCAAGACGAGCGTCACGTTGCCCGAAGTCCAAGCCATCCTGCTGAGCTTTTTCAGCGCCCAAACCATCCTCATCGGGCACAGCCTGGAGAGCGATCTGCTGGCCCTCAAGCTGATCCACAGCACCGTGGTGGACACGGCCGTGCTCTTCCCGCACTACCTGGGTTTCCCCTACAAGCGTTCCCTCAGGAATCTCGCGGCCGACTACCTGGGACAGATCATCCAGGACAGCCAGGACGGCCACAACTCCAGCGAAGACGCAAACGCCTGCCTGCAGCTGGCGATGTGGAAGGTTCGACAGCGCGCCCAGATCCAGCCACGCCACCGGTCCGCCTCTCCCGCCGCCCTGGCCTGTCCTGAGCCCCAGGCCTCTTCCCAAACTGCCATCGATCCCGAGAGCTAGCCCTGTCCACCTCGCCGCAAAGCGAAAGAAACTGGAGCAGCCGGCGGCAGGAGAGGGCCAAAAGCCAAGACTAACCCCGACCCCGGCCTCCCAGTCCCCCGGAGTCCCTGCCGCGGGCCGTCGTCCCTGTCCCCATCCCTCTGCCCCTCCCAGACCTCTGTCCTTCCACCAATGGGCTCCCCGAGGCCCCAGCCGCCACTCCCAGTCCCCGGAGACCCTGCCGCCGCCCCTGGCGCCTGTGCCCATCCCTCTGCCCCTCCCAGACCTCTGGCCTTCCACCACTAGCCTCCCCCAGCCCACCTGGACTTCCCCGGCCTCTGACAACAAGGCCAGCCCCCAGGCCCACCAGCCTCCTGATCGTCTTCGTTCTTGGGCCTCTTCCCCTTCTGTGGGGCTGTCTGAACCTCCCCTCCCCCACCCGATTTTTCCCCCGCCCCCGGGGCAGGCGCAGAATTAATGTCTGTATGAAGTTAAAAATTAAAAATAAAAAAAAAGCTAAAAACAACTGAAAGTCCTTTGCTTTTGTATGTGCGCTTACCTGGTTTTCTCTAGAGGCACCACTGTGAGGTGGCTCAAGCCCTTAGGCTCTGGAGTTAGACATCTGGGTTCCCATTCCAATTCCACCACTGACTAGCTTTGTCATATTGGACGCATAACTTTTTTGCGCTTCTACTTCTTGATCTTTCAAGTGTCATCAGAAGATAATTAGACACCCACACAATAGCAATGGGAGATTTTAACACCCCACCGTCAACATGAAACAGATCCACGAGACAGAAAGTTGAAAAGGATATCCAGGAACTGAACTTAGCTCTGCACCAAGCAGACCGAATAGACATCTACATTAACTCTCCACCCCAAATCAACAGAATATACATTCTTCTCAGCACCACATCACACTTATTCCAAAACTGACCACATAGTTGGAAGGAAAGCACTCCTCCGCAAATGCAAAAGAACAGAAATTACAACCAACTGTCTCTCAGACCCCAGGGCAGTCAAACTGGACCTCAGGATGAAGAAACTCACTCAAAACCGCTCAACTACACGGAAACGGAGCAATCTGCTCCTGAGTGACTACTGGGTACATAGCGAAATGAAGACAGAATAAAGATGTTCTTTGAAACCAATGAGAACAAAGACACAACATACCAGAATCTCTGGGATACATTGAAAGCAGTGTGTAGAGGGAAACGTAGCATTAAATGCCCACAAGAGAAAGCAGGAAAGATCTAAAATGGACACCCTCACGTCCCAATTCAAAGAACCAGGGAAGCAAGAGCAAACACAATGCCTGAATCAGTCAGTCAACTTCCAACAGGGCTCCAAGAGAGAATGAACCACCATGCCTCTTTAAATCCACGTTTCTATTTGGAATCTTCAATGAGAGATGAGACACTAAGCAGCTAGTTTTGGTGGAATGGCTGATTTTGTCAATGTTTTCGGTGTGTGAGTGTGTGTGTGTGTGTGTATGTATGGATAACTAAATTAAACTGATAATCTGGATGCTTACATTTCCATTCATTTAATTTGTGTATGTGAGCCCACGCACACGTATATACACACACACTAACACTTCCAGAACACTGACTTAGTGAAGAACTGGATTTCCAGTGTGTCAGACAAATTTCAGAAAGCGCTGAAGAAGGGCATTTCTGATGGATTTCACCGTTCCTGGAATTTTATTTTCCTTTATAACTTAGAGTTCTTCTCTGGAGATTTAATAGATAAAAGTCTTTTGCAGTGTACGTTATTTCATTTTATTTTTATAATTTATTTAAATTGTCATTTTAAATTGACAAATAAAAATGATAGATATTTATGGTGTACAACATGATGTTTCATATATGTATACATTGTGGAATGACACAAAAATCAAGCTAATTAACACATTCGTTTCCTCACATACTGATTTTATGGTGATGAGAACATGTTTCAAATCTACTCTGATAGCACATTTCAAGTATACAGTACATAGTTACCCACTGTGGTTGCCGTGCTGTTCAACATATCTCTAGAACTATTCGTATCTGAAATTTTGTATCATTAGACTAACATCTCCCAATCCCTCCCCGGCCCCTGCCTCGGGTAAGCAGCGTTCTGCTCTCTACGACTCTGAGTTCCACTTTTTTACATTGCACATAGAAGTGAGATCGTGCAGTATTTGTATTTCTGTGTTTGCTTTTTAAAACTTTATGATGTATTGATGTATTTTTTCAGACAGTGTCGGAGTCTGTCACCAAGGCTGGAGTACAGTGACACAAACACGGCTCACCACGGCCTCCACCTCCCGGGGTCAAGAGATCCTCCCACTTCAGCCTCCTGAGTAGCTAGGACTACAGGCGTCCAACACCACACCTGGCTAATTTTTGTATTTTTTGTAGAGATGGTTGATCTCCAACTCCTGGGCTCAACTCTTCCTCCTCCCTTCTCCTCCCAAAGTCCTGGGATTACAGGCCTGAGCCACTGTGTCTGGCCTTTGCTTTATTTCACACAGTAGAACATCCTCTAGGCTCATTCATGTTGCTAATGATAAGATTTCTTTCTTTTTCAAGGCTGAATAGGATTCTATTGGATATATGTACCTATATAGATAGAGAGATAGATAGATAGATATACATTTATTATTATTGTTTTGGGGGGGATATGGTTTCGCTCGTGTTCCCCAGGCTGGAGTGCAGTGGCATGATTTCGGCTCACTACAACCTCTGCCTCCCAGGCTGAAGTGATTCTCCTGCCTCAGCTGAGATTAAAGGCATGTCCCATCATGTGCGGCCAATTTTGTGTTTCTAGGAGAGATGGGTTTTCACCATGTTGGCCAGGCTGGTCTCGAACTCCAACAATTCTACTTCAACTATTTATTGGATACAAATATTTATGTGTGAGAAACAAGATTTTCAAGAGTGAAAGATTTAAAAACGACTTAATTGTACATCAGTAAGAGGCTGGCTAACTAAATCAGAGTACGTTCATCCTTACAGAAGAATACTATGCAGCTAGAACAAAACCAAATGGAGGAAACTCTTCCAAATGGTAACTTGGAATGATGTTCAAGACTTATTGTAAAATAAGTTTACAGTAAGGTGTAAGGTACCTTATGGCAAAATTCTCTCAGAAATGTGTGTGTGTGGATTTCAAGTCATCCCAGTCCTAGAACATTGTGCTCTTTAGAGATGCCATACCTGTCTTTCCCTTTGTAATATCAAAGCAGTAATATCTTCTCTGGAGGCTTGTTGGGTGAATTGAATGGAAGAAAGTTAAGGAGGTACCAGAACCATTGCTGTTTCCCCTCCGTAGCCCTGCCACCCACTAAAGAAAGTTGGATGAGATTACTTAATGATTTCCCATTAAGTTGTATTTCCAAATATCATGATTACCATTTGAATGTAGTTGGTATGGAGCTTCGTGAGTGTGTGCTTCGTTTATTATGCATCACGTTCAGCTCCTTGTTATTTGCCTCCTAGTTATCATAGTAAAACTCTACTCCTCTACTCCGAGGAGCCCCTACCATCCGTATCGTCACTTTCCGGCCCAGCACTCTTCATGCTCGTTCGTTTAAAGCATTCTACATTGGGCAAATGAATCTTGGAAGGCAAAAGCTACTGAATTTAGCGAGTTTGTGGAGGCGTTCCCACCGATCAGCCAGGTGGAGTTCCACACACCCGATGACTGCACAACTCCTATAAGGCAGCAATATGCTGCAAACCCAGACGGCCACTCTTCTCACCCCTCGTCCCTTTGCTGTTCTGGATAATGAGGTCAATAGTCACCTAGGCAACTTGCAAAACTAACTGAAATGGAGAAAGGCCTTCCGGCTGGTGACTAGCCGAGGTCCACCTGGCCCCAATAAGCTGCTGAACAAGAAGGGCTGCCAGAAATTTCCCCCTAGGGAATTTGGTGGAGACGAAGACCTGCTCACTGGACAACGGTTCCTCCCAGGATACCCCCAAGCTGAAGAAGCGGGCTCTGAGCCACCACCTTTCACCCTCCTTTTCCCCACCCTGGCCTGCTGAAGGTGCGCGTCAGGATGCGGACTACTGAGCCCTAAAGAAATAAGTCCTTCCACTTTGACCCCACGGAGGATTGCCTGCGCGGATCTTCAACGAGTCTACCAGTGTCTAGACACGGGAGCAGTTCTGTCTGGCACAGCAGCTCCCTCAAGGAAGACAAGAGTGAGGAGAAAGGAAACTCAAGTCTGACCATTCTGTCCTGGGAGACAAGAGGAGGATCTCATCTCTCATCTTTCCAAGCAAGGCAACGAGACTTTCTCTCATCTTTCCAAGCAAGGCAAGGAGACTTTTTCTCATGAGGAAACAAAAAGAAGTTGGAAGGAACGAAACCAGCCTGGAAGGTGAATTCCTAAGGATTGCCCATTGAAACTGACAAAATGGCCCTTGTTTGACGAGAGGAATGAGCAGAGCATTGATGTGGTCAAAAAGGACTCGAGTGAGACTTTCCCAGCATGTTTCTACCAAAGCTTTGTCTAAGTTTCGCAAAACACTCTCCTAATAAGCAGATGTTTGGCTCTTCAGAAAGTCAACATGCAAAATGCCTTGAGCGTCCCATAACACTGATGCCGTGATGTTGCCTTTGGTCTGCCCTCCTTTTCCTTTGACTGGACCACTGCCATCTCTTGGTAGCCATCGCTTTGATGACGCTTTGTCTTCAGGATCATATTGGCAAAGCCATGTTCCAAATTCCGGTTACAATTTATCAAACAGGTGCCCCAGGATCGTGATCCCTCCTGTTGAAAATTTCCACTGATAGCTCTCGTCGTCACTGCAGCTGATCTGGGCACAATGGTTTTCACAGCCACTGCAGGATTCATCTTCCACATCTTCTCATCTCTTTTTGAAACAAGCCATACCTCCGTAAAGAGTTGATTTCTTTGGGCTAGTGTCCTTAGAAGCTTTTCTTCAAACATCAATGATTTCTTCATTCTTCCACCCAAGCTTCAACGTCAATTGGATGTTTGCTCTTGCTGCAATTTTAGCGGAATTCAAGTTGCACTGATAGGAGGCCTTTTCAGTGGATGTCCCATCCTTCTTAGTGCCTCCAATGAGATCCAGTTCAGAAAGGTTGTAAGAAGTTAGTACATGTTTATTTTAGTGAAAACGAATTGAAATCCATGCATAGATTTCTCACCATGTACATTTTCTATGAACTTTCGGAAGACCCCCTGTACTGAATATTGCCCAAATCCTGGGAGAGAAGTGGATGCGGTCCACTTCCTGTCTTCAGTTTGCCCACAGTGGAGGAGTGCACAGAGCAGGGAAAGGCAGCCCCAGAGAGAGGCATGCCCTCCAGCATGCAGCAGACTGCTGGCCCAGTCCTGGCTCCATGGGTTGCTGTGTGGGCCCAGCAAGCTGACCAACCTCCCTGAACCTTAATTTAATCCTAGGTAGCCCAATTCCACTCGCTATTATAGGACTGCTGTGCAGGGACAGTCAATTAACTTAAGAAAAGGAACCTAGCTCCAAGGTTGGCAACCGGGAATTCCAGTTGATTCCATGGGCGGACCCCCTGAGGAATTCCCAAGCTGAAGTCTCGTGGAAGATGAGGTTCAGTGTGACTAGACTGAAGCACCAATCCAATGAAGGGGAAGTCCCACCCACTCTGCCCTGTGCCTGTATAAAGGTGAGGCGGGGCGGCCGCGCCACTCATTGAAGCCGCCAGTTGGGAGAGGAGCAGAGCCAGGCCGGTGCTCCCGAAGGCAGCAAGATGTTGCGAGCCACAGCTCCCTGCTGGTTCCCACCTGCATACCCAGAAGCTAAGAAGGTGGCCGAGGAGGCGGCCCACGAGGCAAGCCGCCATTTGGGAGAGGAGCAGAGCCAGGTCGGTGTTCCCGAAGGCAGCAAGATGTTGCGAGCCACAGCTCCCTGCTGGTTCCCACCTGCATGCCCAGAAGCCAAGAAGGTGGCCGAGGAGGCGGCCCTCGAGGCAAGCCGCCAGTTGGGAGAGGAGCAGAGCCAGGCCGGTGCTCCCGAAGGCAGCAAGATGTTGCGAGCCACAGCTCCCTGCTGGTTCCCACCTGCATACCCAGAAGCTAAGAAGGTGGCCGAGGAGGCGCCCCACGAGGCAAGCCGCCATTTGGGAGTGGAGCAGAGCCAGGTCGGTGTTCCCGAAGGCAGCAAGATGCTGCGAGCCACAGCTCCCTGCTGGTTCCCTCCTGCATACCCAGAAGCCAAGAAGGTGGCCGAGGAGGCGGCCCTCGAGGCTCCAGAATTCCCACTGCCCTCTCATCAGCCTGCCCAGAGCTTCGGGCTCTGCGTGCCCCAGATGCACAACCAGGCCTCAGCACTCGTGGACATCCGGGCGGAGCCCCATAATAGGGGTCCGGCGGTGCCCCCAGCGTGGCCCAAGATGGCGACGGAGGCGTGGTACTTCCCCGCGCAGAGGGGGTCGGCCTGCTGCTTGCCAGCCGCCCCAAGGCTGACAGAGAGGCCCTGTGGAGTCCGCATCTCAGCCCCCAGGGAGAGGAAGAGGATCGCCCACTTTCCCAGCCCCTGCTTGGTCGCAGGTCGCACCGATGCCAAGAGAACCCGGGTGGCCGGCAGCAGCCAACGCTCCAATGGCTCCAGGGTCGGCACACAGCCACGGAAGACTGGTCGCAACAGACGGGGGAGGGC
Source organism: Pongo pygmaeus (assembly GCF_028885625.2). Classification (NCBI taxonomy): domain Eukaryota; kingdom Metazoa; phylum Chordata; class Mammalia; order Primates; family Hominidae; genus Pongo; species Pongo pygmaeus. The sequence continues at coordinate 56,991,277 of NC_072380.2, forward strand.
ATGCAAGACCTCCACCACACTCAGCTCTAAGCGAATCGTCCGTCGTCCATCCTTACCGACTTGGAAGAAACCCATTATCCTCCGAAGGTCTCGCTGCCAAGTCCCCACCGTCATCCGCCGAGGCTATCTCCAACTGTTCACCAAAGAGTGTCTCAAGTTCTGCGCCTCCCAGCAGGAGGCCGAGGAGAAGGCGCTGAACGAGGAGAAGGTGGCCTACGACTGCAGCCCCAACAAGAACATGTACCTGAATGTGGTCCTGAACACCCTCAAGAGACTGAAGGGCCTGACCCCCAGCTCCATGCCGGGCCTCAGCAGGGCCGCCCTGTACAGCCGCCTCCAGGAGTTCCTGCTCACCCAGGACCAGCTCAAGGAGAACGGCTACCCCTTCCCGCACCCCGAGCGGCCCGGAGGCGCCGTCCTCTTCACTGGCCAGGGGAAGGGGCCCGGCGACTCCTCCTGCAGGGTCTGCTGCCGTTGTGGCACCGACTACCTGGTGTCCTCCTCGGGCCGCTGTCTACGCGACCAGTTGTGTTATTATCACTGGGGGCGGGTCCGCTCCAGCCAAGTGGCTGGAGGCCGGGTTAGCCAGTACACCTGCTGTGCAGCTGCTCCTGGCTCAGTGGGCTGCCAGGTGGCAAAGCAGCACGTGCGGGACGGCCGCAAGGAGAGCCTCCATGGCTTCGTGAAGACCTTCAAGAAAGAGTTTTCCACAGACGCTTATCCAGGAATCTACGCCTTGGACTGTGAGATGTGCTACACCACGCATGGCCTGGAGCTGACCCGCGTCACCGTGGTGGACGCCGACATGCAACTGGTGTACGACACCTTCGTCAAGCCCGACAACGAGATCGTGGACTACAACACCAGGTTTTCCGGAGTGACCGAGGCCGACGTCGCCAAGACGAGCGTCACGTTGCCCGAAGTCCAAGCCATCCTGCTGAGCTTTTTCAGCGCCCAAACCATCCTCATCGGGCACAGCCTGGAGAGCGATCTGCTGGCCCTCAAGCTGATCCACAGCACCGTGGTGGACACGGCCGTGCTCTTCCCGCACTACCTGGGTTTCCCCTACAAGCGTTCCCTCAGGAATCTCGCGGCCGACTACCTGGGACAGATCATCCAGGACAGCCAGGACGGCCACAACTCCAGCGAAGACGCAAACGCCTGCCTGCAGCTGGCGATGTGGAAGGTTCGACAGCGCGCCCAGATCCAGCCACGCCACCGGTCCGCCTCTCCCGCCGCCCTGGCCTGTCCTGAGCCCCAGGCCTCTTCCCAAACTGCCATCGATCCCGAGAGCTAGCCCTGTCCACCTCGCCGCAAAGCGAAAGAAACTGGAGCAGCCGGCGGCAGGAGAGGGCCAAAAGCCAAGACTAACCCCGACCCCGGACTCCCAGTCCCCCGGAGTCCCTGCCGCGGGCCGTCGTCCCTGTCCCCATCCCTCTGCCCCTCCCAGACCTCTGTCCTTCCACCAATGGGCTCCCCGAGGCCCCAGCCGCCACTCCCAGTCCCCGGAGACCCTGCCGCCGCCCCTGGCGCCTGTGCCCATCCCTCTGCCCCTCCCAGACCTCTGGCCTTCCACCACTAGCCTCCCCCAGCCCACCTGGACTTCCCCGGCCTCTGACAACAAGGCCAGCCCCCAGGCCCACCAGCCTCCTGATCGTCTTCGTTCTTGGGCCTCTTCCCCTTCTGTGGGGCTGTCTGAACCTCCCCTCCCCCACCCGATTTTTCCCCCGCCCCCGGGGCAGGCGCAGAATTAATGTCTGTATGAAGTTAAAAATTAAAAATAAAAAAAAAGCTAAAAACAACTGAAAGTCCTTTGCTTTTGTATGTGCGCTTACCTGGTTTTCTCTAGAGGCACCACTGTGAGGTGGCTCAAGCCCTTAGGCTCTGGAGTTAGACATCTGGGTTCCCATTCCAATTCCACCACTGACTAGCTTTGTCATATTGGACGCATAACTTTTTTGCGCTTCTACTTCTTGATCTTTCAAGTGTCATCAGAAGATAATTAGACACCCACACAATAGCAATGGGAGATTTTAACACCCCACCGTCAACATGAAACAGATCCACGAGACAGAAAGTTGAAAAGGATATCCAGGAACTGAACTTAGCTCTGCACCAAGCAGACCGAATAGACATCTACATTAACTCTCCACCCCAAATCAACAGAATATACATTCTTCTCAGCACCACATCACACTTATTCCAAAACTGACCACATAGTTGGAAGGAAAGCACTCCTCCGCAAATGCAAAAGAACAGAAATTACAACCAACTGTCTCTCAGACCCCAGGGCAGTCAAACTGGACCTCAGGATGAAGAAACTCACTCAAAACCGCTCAACTACACGGAAACGGAGCAATCTGCTCCTGAGTGACTACTGGGTACATAGCGAAATGAAGACAGAATAAAGATGTTCTTTGAAACCAATGAGAACAAAGACACAACATACCAGAATCTCTGGGATACATTGAAAGCAGTGTGTAGAGGGAAACGTAGCATTAAATGCCCACAAGAGAAAGCAGGAAAGATCTAAAATGGACACCCTCACGTCCCAATTCAAAGAACCAGGGAAGCAAGAGCAAACACAATGCCTGAATCAGTCAGTCAACTTCCAACAGGGCTCCAAGAGAGAATGAACCACCATGCCTCTTTAAATCCACGTTTCTATTTGGAATCTTCAATGAGAGATGAGACACTAAGCAGCTAGTTTTGGTGGAATGGCTGATTTTGTCAATGTTTTCGGTGTGTGAGTGTGTGTGTGTGTGTGTATGTATGGATAACTAAATTAAACTGATAATCTGGATGCTTACATTTCCATTCATTTAATTTGTGTATGTGAGCCCACGCACACGTATATACACACACACTAACACTTCCAGAACACTGACTTAGTGAAGAACTGGATTTCCAGTGTGTCAGACAAATTTCAGAAAGCGCTGAAGAAGGGCATTTCTGATGGATTTCACCGTTCCTGGAATTTTATTTTCCTTTATAACTTAGAGTTCTTCTCTGGAGATTTAATAGATAAAAGTCTTTTGCAGTGTACGTTATTTCATTTTATTTTTATAATTTATTTAAATTGTCATTTTAAATTGACAAATAAAAATGATAGATATTTATGGTGTACAACATGATGTTTCATATATGTATACATTGTGGAATGACACAAAAATCAAGCTAATTAACACATTCGTTTCCTCACATACTGATTTTATGGTGATGAGAACATGTTTCAAATCTACTCTGATAGCACATTTCAAGTATACAGTACATAGTTACCCACTGTGGTTGCCGTGCTGTTCAACATATCTCTAGAACTATTCGTATCTGAAATTTTGTATCATTAGACTAACATCTCCCAATCCCTCCCCGGCCCCTGCCTCGGGTAAGCAGCGTTCTGCTCTCTACGACTCTGAGTTCCACTTTTTTACATTGCACATAGAAGTGAGATCGTGCAGTATTTGTATTTCTGTGTTTGCTTTTTAAAACTTTATGATGTATTGATGTATTTTTTCAGACAGTGTCGGAGTCTGTCACCAAGGCTGGAGTACAGTGACACAAACACGGCTCACCACGGCCTCCACCTCCCGGGGTCAAGAGATCCTCCCACTTCAGCCTCCTGAGTAGCTAGGACTACAGGCGTCCAACACCACACCTGGCTAATTTTTGTATTTTTTGTAGAGATGGTTGATCTCCAACTCCTGGGCTCAACTCTTCCTCCTCCCTTCTCCTCCCAAAGTCCTGGGATTACAGGCCTGAGCCACTGTGTCTGGCCTTTGCTTTATTTCACACAGTAGAACATCCTCTAGGCTCATTCATGTTGCTAATGATAAGATTTCTTTCTTTTTCAAGGCTGAATAGGATTCTATTGGATATATGTACCTATATAGAGAGAGAGATAGATAGATAGATATACATTTATTATTATTGTTTTGGGGGGGATATGGTTTCGCTCGTGTTCCCCAGGCTGGAGTGCAGTGGCATGATTTCGGCTCACTACAACCTCTGCCTCCCAGGCTGAAGTGATTCTCCTGCCTCAGCTGAGATTAAAGGCATGTCCCATCATGTGCGGCCAATTTTGTGTTTCTAGGAGAGATGGGTTTTCACCATGTTGGCCAGGCTGGTCTCGAACTCCAACAATTCTACTTCAACTATTTATTGGATACAAATATTTATGTGTGAGAAACAAGATTTTCAAGAGTGAAAGATTTAAAAACGACTTAATTGTACATCAGTAAGAGGCTGGCTAACTAAATCAGAGTACGTTCATCCTTACAGAAGAATACTATGCAGCTAGAACAAAACCAAATGGAGGAAACTCTTCCAAATGGTAACTTGGAATGATGTTCAAGACTTATTGTAAAATAAGTTTACAGTAAGGTGTAAGGTACCTTATGGCAAAATTCTCTCAGAAATGTGTGTGTGTGGATTTCAAGTCATCCCAGTCCTAGAACATTGTGCTCTTTAGAGATGCCATACCTGTCTTTCCCTTTGTAATATCAAAGCAGTAATATCTTCTCTGGAGGCTTGTTGGGTGAATTGAATGGAAGAAAGTTAAGGAGGTACCAGAACCATTGCTGTTTCCCCTCCGTAGCCCTGCCACCCACTAAAGAAAGTTGGATGAGATTACTTAATGATTTCCCATTAAGTTGTATTTCCAAATATCATGATTACCATTTGAATGTAGTTGGTATGGAGCTTCGTGAGTGTGTGCTTCGTTTATTATGCATCACGTTCAGCTCCTTGTTATTTGCCTCCTAGTTATCATAGTAAAACTCTACTCCTCTACTCCGAGGAGCCCCTACCATACGTATCGTCACTTTCCGGCCCAGCACTCTTCATGCTCGTTCGTTTAAAGCATTCTACATTGGGCAAATGAATCTTGGAAGGCAAAAGCTACTGAATTTAGCGAGTTTGTGGAGGCGTTCCCACCGATCAGCCAGGTGGAGTTCCACACACCCGATGACTGCACAACTCCTATAAGGCAGCAATATGCTGCAAACCCAGACGGCCACTCTTCTCACCCCTCGTCCCTTTGCTGTTCTGGATAATGAGGTCAATAGTCACCTAGGCAACTTGCAAAACTAACTGAAATGGAGAAAGGCCTTCCGGCTGGTGACTAGCCGAGGTCCACCTGGCCCCAATAAGCTGCTGAACAAGAAGGGCTGCCAGAAATTTCCCCCTAGGGAATTTGGTGGAGACGAAGACCTGCTCACTGGACAACGGTTCCTCCCAGGATACCCCCAAGCTGAAGAAGCGGGCTCTGAGCCACCACCTTTCACCCTCCTTTTCCCCACCCTGGCCTGCTGAAGGTGCGCGTCAGGATGCGGACTACTGAGCCCTAAAGAAATAAGTCCTTCCACTTTGACCCCACGGAGGATTGCCTGCGCGGATCTTCAACGAGTCTACCAGTGTCTAGACACGGGAGCAGTTCTGTCTGGCACAGCAGCTCCCTCAAGGAAGACAAGAGTGAGGAGAAAGGAAACTCAAGTCTGACCATTCTGTCCTGGGAGACAAGAGGAGGATCTCATCTCTCATCTTTCCAAGCAAGGCAACGAGACTTTCTCTCATCTTTCCAAGCAAGGCAAGGAGACTTTTTCTCATGAGGAAACAAAAAGAAGTTGGAAGGAACGAAACCAGCCTGGAAGGTGAATTCCTAAGGATTGCCCATTGAAACTGACAAAATGGCCCTTGTTTGACGAGAGGAATGAGCAGAGCATTGATGTGGTCAAAAAGGACTCGAGTGAGACTTTCCCAGCATGTTTCTACCAAAGCTTTGTCTAAGTTTCGCAAAACACTCTCCTAATAAGCAGATGTTTGGCTCTTCAGAAAGTCAACATGCAAAATGCCTTGAGCGTCCCATAACACTGATGCCGTGATGTTGCCTTTGGTCTGCCCTCCTTTTCCTTTGACTGGACCACTGCCATCTCTTGGTAGCCATCGCTTTGATGACGCTTTGTCTTCAGGATCATATTGGCAAAGCCATGTTCCAAATTCCGGTTACAATTTATCAAACAGGTGCCCCAGGATCGTGATCCCTCCTGTTGAAAATTTCCACTGATAGCTCTCGTCGTCACTGCAGCTGATCTGGGCACAATGGTTTTCACAGCCACTGCAGGATTCATCTTCCACATCTTCTCATCTCTTTTTGAAACAAGCCATACCTCCGTAAAGAGTTGATTTCTTTGGGCTAGTGTCCTTAGAAGCTTTTCTTCAAACATCAATGATTTCTTCATTCTTCCACCCAAGCTTCACCGTCAATTGGATGTTTGCTCTTGCTGCAATTTTAGCGGAATTCAAGTTGCACTGATAGGAGGCCTTTTCAGTGGATGTCCCATCCTTCTTAGTGCCTCCAATGAGATCCAGTTCAGAAAGGTTGTAAGAAGTTAGTACATGTTTATTTTAGTGAAAACGAATTGAAATCCATGCATAGATTTCTCACCATGTACATTTTCTATGAACTTTCGGAAGACCCCCTGTACTGAATATTGCCCAAATCCTGGGAGAGAAGTGGATGCGGTCCACTTCCTGTCTTCAGTTTGCCCACAGTGGAGGAGTGCACAGAGCAGGGAAAGGCAGCCCCAGAGAGAGGCATGCCCTCCAGCATGCAGCAGACTGCTGGCCCAGTCCTGGCTCCATGGGTTGCTGTGTGGGCCCAGCAAGCTGACCAACCTCCCTGAACCTTAATTTAATCCTAGGTAGCCCAATTCCACTCGCTATTATAGGACTGCTGTGCAGGGACAGTCAATTAACTTAAGAAAAGGAACCTAGCTCCAAGGTTGGCAACCGGGAATTCCAGTTGATTCCATGGGCGGACCCCCTGAGGAATTCCCAAGCTGAAGTCTCGTGGAAGATGAGGTTCAGTGTGACTAGACTGAAGCACCAATCCAATGAAGGGGAAGTCCCACCCACTCTGCCCTGTGCCTGTATAAAGGTGAGGCGGGGCGGCCGCGCCACTCATTGAAGCCGCCAGTTGGGAGAGGAGCAGAGCCAGGCCGGTGCTCCCGAAGGCAGCAAGATGTTGCGAGCCACAGCTCCCTGCTGGTTCCCACCTGCATACCCAGAAGCTAAGAAGGTGGCCGAGGAGGCGGCCCACGAGGCAAGCCGCCATTTGGGAGAGGAGCAGAGCCAGGCCGGTGTTCCCGAAGGCAGCAAGATGTTGCGAGCCACAGCTCCCTGCTGGTTCCCACCTGCATGCCCAGAAGCCAAGAAGGTGGCCGAGGAGGCGGCCCTCAAGGCAAGCCGCCAGTTGGGAGAGGAGCAGAGCCAGGCCGGTGCTCCCGAAGGCAGCAAGATGTTGCGAGCCACAGCTCCCTGCTGGTTCCCACCTGCATACCCAGAAGCTAAGAAGGTGGCCGAGGAGGCGCCCCACGAGGCAAGCCGCCATTTGGGAGTGGAGCAGAGCCAGGTCGGTGTTCCCGAAGGCAGCAAGATGCTGCGAGCCACAGCTCCCTGCTGGTTCCCTCCTGCATACCCAGAAGCCAAGAAGGTGGCCGAGGAGGCGGCCCTCGAGGCTCCAGAATTCCCACTGCCCTCTCATCAGCCTGCCCAGAGCTTCGGGCTCTGCGTGCCCCAGATGCACAACCAGGCCTCAGCACTCGTGGACATCCGGGCGGAGCCCCATAATAGGGGTCCGGCGGTGCCCCCAGCGTGGCCCAAGATGGCGACGGAGGCGTGGTACTTCCCCGCGCAGAGGGGGTCGGCCTGCTGCTTGCCAGCCGCCCCAAGGCTGACAGAGAGGCCCTGTGGAGTCCGCATCTCAGCCCCCAGGGAGAGGAAGAGGATCGCCCACTTTCCCAGCCCCTGCTTGGTCGCAGGTCGCACCGATGCCAAGAGAACCCGGGTGGCCGGCAGCAGCCAACGCTCCAATGGCTCCAGGGTCGGCACACAGCCACGGAAGACTGGTCGCAACAGACGGGGGAGGGCATGCAAGACCTCCACCACACTCAGCTCTAAGCGAATCGTCCGTCGTCCATCCTTACCGACTTGGAAGAAACCCATTATCCTCCGAAGGTCTCGCTGCCAAGTCCCCACCGTCATCCGCCGAGGCTATCTCCAACTGTTCACCAAAGAGTGTCTCAAGTTCTGCGCCTCCCAGCAGGAGGCCGAGGAGAAGGCGCTGAACGAGGAGAAGGTGGCCTACGACTGCAGCCCCAACAAGAACATGTACCTGAATGTGGTCCTGAACACCCTCAAGAGACTGAAGGGCCTGACCCCCAGCTCCATGCCGGGCCTCAGCAGGGCCGCCCTGTACAGCCGCCTCCAGGAGTTCCTGCTCACCCAGGACCAGCTCAAGGAGAACGGCTACCCCTTCCCGCACCCCGAGCGGCCCGGAGGCGCCGTCCTCTTCACTGGCCAGGGGAAGGGGCCCGGCGACTCCTCCTGCAGGGTCTGCTGCCGTTGTGGCACCGACTACCTGGTGTCCTCCTCGGGCCGCTGTCTACGCGACCAGTTGTGTTATTATCACTGGGGGCGGGTCCGCTCCAGCCAAGTGGCTGGAGGCCGGGTTAGCCAGTACACCTGCTGTGCAGCTGCTCCTGGCTCAGTGGGCTGCCAGGTGGCAAAGCAGCACGTGCGGGACGGCCGCAAGGAGAGCCTCCATGGCTTCGTGAAGACCTTCAAGAAAGAGTTTTCCACAGACGCTTATCCAGGAATCTACGCCTTGGACTGTGAGATGTGCTACACCACGCATGGCCTGGAGCTGACCCGCGTCACCGTGGTGGACGCCGACATGCAAGTGGTGTACGACACCTTCGTCAAGCCCGACAACGAGATCGTGGACTACAACACCAGGTTTTCCGGAGTGACCGAGGCCGACGTCGCCAAGACGAGCGTCACGTTGCCCGAAGTCCAAGCCATCCTGCTGAGCTTTTTCAGCGCCCAAACCATCCTCATCGGGCACAGCCTGGAGAGCGATCTGCTGGCCCTCAAGCTGATCCACAGCACCGTGGTGGACACGGCCGTGCTCTTCCCGCACTACCTGGGTTTCCCCTACAAGCGTTCCCTCAGGAATCTCGCGGCCGACTACCTGGGACAGATCATCCAGGACAGCCAGGACGGCCACAACTCCAGCGAAGACGCAAACGCCTGCCTGCAGCTGGCGATGTGGAAGGTTCGACAGCGCGCCCAGATCCAGCCACGCCACCGGTCCGCCTCTCCCGCCGCCCTGGCCTGTCCTGAGCCCCAGGCCTCTTCCCAAACTGCCATCGATCCCGAGAGCTAGCCCTGTCCACCTCGCCGCAAAGCGAAAGAAACTGGAGCAGCCGGCGGCAGGAGAGGGCCAAAAGCCAAGACTAACCCCGACCCCGGACTCCCAGTCCCCCGGAGTCCCTGCCGCGGGCCGTCGTCCCTGTCCCCATCCCTCTGCCCCTCCCAGACCTCTGTCCTTCCACCAATGGGCTCCCCGAGGCCCCAGCCGCCACTCCCAGTCCCCGGAGACCCTGCCGCCGCCCCTGGCGCCTGTGCCCATCCCTCTGCCCCTCCCAGACCTCTGGCCTTCCACCACTAGCCTCCCCCAGCCCACCTGGACTTCCCCGGCCTCTGACAACAAGGCCAGCCCCCAGGCCCACCAGCCTCCTGATCGTCTTCGTTCTTGGGCCTCTTCCCCTTCTGTGGGGCTGTCTGAACCTCCCCTCCCCCACCCGATTTTTCCCCCGCCCCCGGGGCAGGCGCAGAATTAATGTCTGTATGAAGTTAAAAATTAAAAATAAAAAAAAAGCTAAAAACAACTGAAAGTCCTTTGCTTTTGTATGTGCGCTTACCTGGTTTTCTCTAGAGGCACCACTGTGAGGTGGCTCAAGCCCTTAGGCTCTGGAGTTAGACATCTGGGTTCCCATTCCAATTCCACCACTGACTAGCTTTGTCATATTGGACGCATAACTTTTTTGCGCTTCTACTTCTTGATCTTTCAAGTGTCATCAGAAGATAATTAGACACCCACACAATAGCAATGGGAGATTTTAACACCCCACCGTCAACATGAAACAGATCCACGAGACAGAAAGTTGAAAAGGATATCCAGGAACTGAACTTAGCTCTGCACCAAGCAGACCGAATAGACATCTACATTAACTCTCCACCCCAAATCAACAGAATATACATTCTTCTCAGCACCACATCACACTTATTCCAAAACTGACCACATAGTTGGAAGGAAAGCACTCCTCCGCAAATGCAAAAGAACAGAAATTACAACCAACTGTCTCTCAGACCCCAGGGCAGTCAAACTGGACCTCAGGATGAAGAAACTCACTCAAAACCGCTCAACTACACGGAAACGGAGCAATCTGCTCCTGAGTGACTACTGGGTACATAGCGAAATGAAGACAGAATAAAGATGTTCTTTGAAACCAATGAGAACAAAGACACAACATACCAGAATCTCTGGGATACATTGAAAGCAGTGTGTAGAGGGAAACGTAGCATTAAATGCCCACAAGAGAAAGCAGGAAAGATCTAAAATGGACACCCTCACGTCCCAATTCAAAGAACCAGGGAAGCAAGAGCAAACACAATGCCTGAATCAGTCAGTCAACTTCCAACAGGGCTCCAAGAGAGAATGAACCACCATGCCTCTTTAAATCCACGTTTCTATTTGGAATCTTCAATGAGAGATGAGACACTAAGCAGCTAGTTTTGGTGGAATGGCTGATTTTGTCAATGTTTTCGGTGTGTGAGTGTGTGTGTGTGTGTGTATGTATGGATAACTAAATTAAACTGATAATCTGGATGCTTACATTTCCATTCATTTAATTTGTGTATGTGAGCCCACGCACACGTATATACACACACACTAACACTTCCAGAACACTGACTTAGTGAAGAACTGGATTTCCAGTGTGTCAGACAAATTTCAGAAAGCGCTGAAGAAGGGCATTTCTGATGGATTTCACCGTTCCTGGAATTTTATTTTCCTTTATAACTTAGAGTTCTTCTCTGGAGATTTAATAGATAAAAGTCTTTTGCAGTGTACGTTATTTCATTTTATTTTTATAATTTATTTAAATTGTCATTTTAAATTGACAAATAAAAATGATAGATATTTATGGTGTACAACATGATGTTTCATATATGTATACATTGTGGAATGACACAAAAATCAAGCTAATTAACACATTCGTTTCCTCACATACTGATTTTATGGTGATGAGAACATGTTTCAAATCTACTCTGATAGCACATTTCAAGTATACAGTACATAGTTACCCACTGTGGTTGCCGTGCTGTTCAACATATCTCTAGAACTATTCGTATCTGAAATTTTGTATCATTAGACTAACATCTCCCAATCCCTCCCCGGCCCCTGCCTCGGGTAAGCAGCGTTCTGCTCTCTACGACTCTGAGTTCCACTTTTTTACATTGCACATAGAAGTGAGATCGTGCAGTATTTGTATTTCTGTGTTTGCTTTTTAAAACTTTATGATGTATTGATGTATTTTTTCAGACAGTGTCGGAGTCTGTCACCAAGGCTGGAGTACAGTGACACAAACACGGCTCACCACGGCCTCCACCTCCCGGGGTCAAGAGATCCTCCCACTTCAGCCTCCTGAGTAGCTAGGACTACAGGCGTCCAACACCACACCTGGCTAATTTTTGTATTTTTTGTAGAGATGGTTGATCTCCAACTCCTGGGCTCAACTCTTCCTCCTCCCTTCTCCTCCCAAAGTCCTGGGATTACAGGCCTGAGCCACTGTGTCTGGCCTTTGCTTTATTTCACACAGTAGAACATCCTCTAGGCTCATTCATGTTGCTAATGATAAGATTTCTTTCTTTTTCAAGGCTGAATAGGATTCTATTGGATATATGTACCTATATAGATAGAGAGATAGATAGATAGATATACATTTATTATTATTGTTTTGGGGGGGATATGGTTTCGCTCGTGTTCCCCAGGCTGGAGTGCAGTGGCATGATTTCGGCTCACTACAAACTCTGCCTCCCAGGCTGAAGTGATTCTCCTGCCTCAGCTGAGATTAAAGGCATGTCCCATCATGTGCGGCCAATTTTGTGTTTCTAGGAGAGATGGGTTTTCACCATGTTGGCCAGGCTGGTCTCGAACTCCAACAATTCTACTTCAACTATTTATTGGATACAAATATTTATGTGTGAGAAACAAGATTTTCAAGAGTGAAAGATTTAAAAACGACTTAATTGTACATCAGTAAGAGGCTGGCTAACTAAATCAGAGTACGTTCATCCTTACAGAAGAATACTATGCAGCTAGAACAAAACCAAATGGAGGAAACTCTTCCAAATGGTAACTTGGAATGATGTTCAAGACTTATTGTAAAATAAGTTTACAGTAAGGTGTAAGGTACCTTATGGCAAAATTCTCTCAGAAATGTGTGTGTGTGGATTTCAAGTCATCCCAGTCCTAGAACATTGTGCTCTTTAGAGATGCCATACCTGTCTTTCCCTTTGTAATATCAAAGCAGTAATATCTTCTCTGGAGGCTTGTTGGGTGAATTGAATGGAAGAAAGTTAAGGAGGTACCAGAACCATTGCTGTTTCCCCTCCGTAGCCCTGCCACCCACTAAAGAAAGTTGGATGAGATTACTTAATGATTTCCCATTAAGTTGTATTTCCAAATATCATGATTACCATTTGAATGTAGTTGGTATGGAGCTTCGTGAGTGTGTGCTTCGTTTATTATGCATCACGTTCAGCTCCTTGTTATTTGCCTCCTAGTTATCATAGTAAAACTCTACTCCTCTACTCCGAGGAGCCCCTACCATCCGTATCGTCACTTTCCGGCCCAGCACTCTTCATGCTCGTTCGTTTAAAGCATTCTACATTGGGCAAATGAATCTTGGAAGGCAAAAGCTACTGAATTTAGCGAGTTTGTGGAGGCGTTCCCACCGATCAGCCAGGTGGAGTTCCACACACCCGATGACTGCACAACTCCTATAAGGCAGCAATATGCTGCAAACCCAGACGGCCACTCTTCTCACCCCTCGTCCCTTTGCTGTTCTGGATAATGAGGTCAATAGTCACCTAGGCAACTTGCAAAACTAACTGAAATGGAGAAAGGCCTTCCGGCTGGTGACTAGCCGAGGTCCACCTGGCCCCAATAAGCTGCTGAACAAGAAGGGCTGCCAGAAATTTCCCCCTAGGGAATTTGGTGGAGACGAAGACCTGCTCACTGGACAACGGTTCCTCCCAGGATACCCCCAAGCTGAAGAAGCGGGCTCTGAGCCACCACCTTTCACCCTCCTTTTCCCCACCCTGGCCTGCTGAAGGTGCGCGTCAGGATGCGGACTACTGAGCCCTAAAGAAATAAGTCCTTCCACTTTGACCCCACGGAGGATTGCCTGCGCGGATCTTCAACGAGTCTACCAGTGTCTAGACACGGGAGCAGTTCTGTCTGGCACAGCAGCTCCCTCAAGGAAGACAAGAGTGAGGAGAAAGGAAACTCAAGTCTGACCATTCTGTCCTGGGAGACAAGAGGAGGATCTCATCTCTCATCTTTCCAAGCAAGGCAACGAGACTTTCTCTCATCTTTCCAAGCAAGGCAAGGAGACTTTTTCTCATGAGGAAACAAAAAGAAGTTGGAAGGAACGAAACCAGCCTGGAAGGTGAATTCCTAAGGATTGCCCATTGAAACTGACAAAATGGCCCTTGTTTGACGAGAGGAATGAGCAGAGCATTGATGTGGTCAAAAAGGACTCGAGTGAGACTTTCCCAGCATGTTTCTACCAAAGCTTTGTCTAAGTTTCGCAAAACACTCTCCTAATAAGCAGATGTTTGGCTCTTCAGAAAGTCAACATGCAAAATGCCTTGAGCGTCCCATAACACTGATGCCGTGATGTTGCCTTTGGTCTGCCCTCCTTTTCCTTTGACTGGACCACTGCCATCTCTTGGTAGCCATCGCTTTGATGACGCTTTGTCTTCAGGATCATATTGGCAAAGCCATGTTCCAAATTCCGGTTACAATTTATCAAACAGGTGCCCCAGGATCGTGATCCCTCCTGTTGAAAATTTCCACTGATAGCTCTCGTCGTCACTGCAGCTGATCTGGGCACAATGGTTTTCACAGCCACTGCAGGATTCATCTTCCACATCTTCTCATCTCTTTTTGAAACAAGCCATACCTCCGTAAAGAGTTGATTTCTTTGGGCTAGTGTCCTTAGAAGCTTTTCTTCAAACATCAATGATTTCTTCATTCTTCCACCCAAGCTTCAACGTCAATTGGATGTTTGCTCTTGCTGCAATTTTAGCGGAATTCAAGTTGCACTGATAGGAGGCCTTTTCAGTGGATGTCCCATCCTTCTTAGTGCCTCCAATGAGATCCAGTTCAGAAAGGTTGTAAGAAGTTAGTACATGTTTATTTTAGTGAAAACGAATTGAAATCCATGCATAGATTTCTCACCATGTACATTTTCTATGAACTTTCGGAAGACCCCCTGTACTGAATATTGCCCAAATCCTGGGAGAGAAGTGGATGCGGTCCACTTCCTGTCTTCAGTTTGCCCACAGTGGAGGAGTGCACAGAGCAGGGAAAGGCAGCCCCAGAGAGAGGCATGCCCTCCAGCATGCAGCAGACTGCTGGCCCAGTCCTGGCTCCATGGGTTGCTGTGTGGGCCCAGCAAGCTGACCAACCTCCCTGAACCTTAATTTAATCCTAGGTAGCCCAATTCCACTCGCTATTATAGGACTGCTGTGCAGGGACAGTCAATTAACTTAAGAAAAGGAACCTAGCTCCAAGGTTGGCAACCGGGAATTCCAGTTGATTCCATGGGCGGACCCCCTGAGGAATTCCCAAGCTGAAGTCTCGTGGAAGATGAGGTTCAGTGTGACTAGACTGAAGCACCAATCCAATGAAGGGGAAGTCCCACCCACTCTGCCCTGTGCCTGTATAAAGGTGAGGCGGGGCGGCCGCGCCACTCATTGAAGCCGCCAGTTGGGAGAGGAGCAGAGCCAGGCCGGTGCTCCCGAAGGCAGCAAGATGTTGCGAGCCACAGCTCCCTGCTGGTTCCCACCTGCATACCCAGAAGCTAAGAAGGTGGCCGAGGAGGCGGCCCACGAGGCAAGCCGCCATTTGGGAGAGGAGCAGAGCCAGGTCGGTGTTCCCGAAGGCAGCAAGATGTTGCGAGCCACAGCTCCCTGCTGGTTCCCACCTGCATGCCCAGAAGCCAAGAAGGTGGCCGAGGAGGCGGCCCTCGAGGCAAGCCGCCAGTTGGGAGAGGAGCAGAGCCAGGCCGGTGCTCCCGAAGGCAGCAAGATGTTGCGAGCCACAGCTCCCTGCTGGTTCCCACCTGCATACCCAGAAGCTAAGAAGGTGGCCGAGGAGGCGCCCCACGAGGCAAGCCGCCATTTGGGAGTGGAGCAGAGCCAGGTCGGTGTTCCCGAAGGCAGCAAGATGCTGCGAGCCACAGCTCCCTGCTGGTTCCCTCCTGCATACCCAGAAGCCAAGAAGGTGGCCGAGGAGGCGGCCCTCGAGGCTCCAGAATTCCCACTGCCCTCTCATCAGCCTGCCCAGAGCTTCGGGCTCTGCGTGCCCCAGATGCACAACCAGGCCTCAGCACTCGTGGACATCCGGGCGGAGCCCCATAATAGGGGTCCGGCGGTGCCCCCAGCGTGGCCCAAGATGGCGACGGAGGCGTGGTACTTCCCCGCGCAGAGGGGGTCGGCCTGCTGCTTGCCAGCCGCCCCAAGGCTGACAGAGAGGCCCTGTGGAGTCCGCATCTCAGCCCCCAGGGAGAGGAAGAGGATCGCCCACTTTCCCAGCCCCTGCTTGGTCGCAGGTCGCACCGATGCCAAGAGAACCCGGGTGGCCGGCAGCAGCCAACGCTCCAATGGCTCCAGGGTCGGCACACAGCCACGGAAGACTGGTCGCAACAGACGGGGGAGGGCATGCAAGACCTCCACCACACTCAGCTCTAAGCGAATCGTCCGTCGTCCATCCTTACCGACTTGGAAGAAACCCATTATCCTCCGAAGGTCTCGCTGCCAAGTCCCCACCGTCATCCGCCGAGGCTATCTCCAACTGTTCACCAAAGAGTGTCTCAAGTTCTGCGCCTCCCAGCAGGAGGCCGAGGAGAAGGCGCTGAACGAGGAGAAGGTGGCCTACGACTGCAGCCCCAACAAGAACATGTACCTGAATGTGGTCCTGAACACCCTCAAGAGACTGAAGGGCCTGACCCCCAGCTCCATGCCGGGCCTCAGCAGGGCCGCCCTGTACAGCCGCCTCCAGGAGTTCCTGCTCACCCAGGACCAGCTCAAGGAGAACGGCTACCCCTTCCCGCACCCCGAGCGGCCCGGAGGCGCCGTCCTCTTCACTGGCCAGGGGAAGGGGCCCGGCGACTCCTCCTGCAGGGTCTGCTGCCGTTGTGGCACCGACTACCTGGTGTCCTCCTCGGGCCGCTGTCTACGCGACCAGTTGTGTTATTATCACTGGGGGCGGGTCCGCTCCAGCCAAGTGGCTGGAGGCCGGGTTAGCCAGTACACCTGCTGTGCAGCTGCTCCTGGCTCAGTGGGCTGCCAGGTGGCAAAGCAGCACGTGCGGGACGGCCGCAAGGAGAGCCTCCATGGCTTCGTGAAGACCTTCAAGAAAGAGTTTTCCACAGACGCTTATCCAGGAATCTACGCCTTGGACTGTGAGATGTGCTACACCACGCATGGCCTGGAGCTGACCCGCGTCACCGTGGTGGACGCCGACATGCAACTGGTGTACGACACCTTCGTCAAGCCCGACAACGAGATCGTGGACTACAACACCAGGTTTTCCGGAGTGACCGAGGCCGACGTCGCCAAGACGAGCGTCACGTTGCCCGAAGTCCAAGCCATCCTGCTGAGCTTTTTCAGCGCCCAAACCATCCTCATCGGGCACAGCCTGGAGAGCGATCTGCTGGCCCTCAAGCTGATCCACAGCACCGTGGTGGACACGGCCGTGCTCTTCCCGCACTACCTGGGTTTCC
Source organism: Pongo pygmaeus (assembly GCF_028885625.2). Lineage (NCBI taxonomy): Eukaryota > Metazoa > Chordata > Mammalia > Primates > Hominidae > Pongo > Pongo pygmaeus. The sequence continues at coordinate 57,008,193 of NC_072380.2, forward strand.
CCTACAAGCGTTCCCTCAGGAATCTCGCGGCCGACTACCTGGGACAGATCATCCAGGACAGCCAGGACGGCCACAACTCCAGCGAAGACGCAAACGCCTGCCTGCAGCTGGCGATGTGGAAGGTTCGACAGCGCGCCCAGATCCAGCCACGCCACCGGTCCGCCTCTCCCGCCGCCCTGGCCTGTCCTGAGCCCCAGGCCTCTTCCCAAACTGCCATCGATCCCGAGAGCTAGCCCTGTCCACCTCGCCGCAAAGCGAAAGAAACTGGAGCAGCCGGCGGCAGGAGAGGGCCAAAAGCCAAGACTAACCCCGACCCCGGACTCCCAGTCCCCCGGAGTCCCTGCCGCGGGCCGTCGTCCCTGTCCCCATCCCTCTGCCCCTCCCAGACCTCTGTCCTTCCACCAATGGGCTCCCCGAGGCCCCAGCCGCCACTCCCAGTCCCCGGAGACCCTGCCGCCGCCCCTGGCGCCTGTGCCCATCCCTCTGCCCCTCCCAGACCTCTGGCCTTCCACCACTAGCCTCCCCCAGCCCACCTGGACTTCCCCGGCCTCTGACAACAAGGCCAGCCCCCAGGCCCACCAGCCTCCTGATCGTCTTCGTTCTTGGGCCTCTTCCCCTTCTGTGGGGCTGTCTGAACCTCCCCTCCCCCACCCGATTTTTCCCCCGCCCCCGGGGCAGGCGCAGAATTAATGTCTGTATGAAGTTAAAAATTAAAAATAAAAAAAAAGCTAAAAACAACTGAAAGTCCTTTGCTTTTGTATGTGCGCTTACCTGGTTTTCTCTAGAGGCACCACTGTGAGGTGGCTCAAGCCCTTAGGCTCTGGAGTTAGACATCTGGGTTCCCATTCCAATTCCACCACTGACTAGCTTTGTCATATTGGACGCATAACTTTTTTGCGCTTCTACTTCTTGATCTTTCAAGTGTCATCAGAAGATAATTAGACACCCACACAATAGCAATGGGAGATTTTAACACCCCACCGTCAACATGAAACAGATCCACGAGACAGAAAGTTGAAAAGGATATCCAGGAACTGAACTTAGCTCTGCACCAAGCAGACCGAATAGACATCTACATTAACTCTCCACCCCAAATCAACAGAATATACATTCTTCTCAGCACCACATCACACTTATTCCAAAACTGACCACATAGTTGGAAGGAAAGCACTCCTCCGCAAATGCAAAAGAACAGAAATTACAACCAACTGTCTCTCAGACCCCAGGGCAGTCAAACTGGACCTCAGGATGAAGAAACTCACTCAAAACCGCTCAACTACACGGAAACGGAGCAATCTGCTCCTGAGTGACTACTGGGTACATAGCGAAATGAAGACAGAATAAAGATGTTCTTTGAAACCAATGAGAACAAAGACACAACATACCAGAATCTCTGGGATACATTGAAAGCAGTGTGTAGAGGGAAACGTAGCATTAAATGCCCACAAGAGAAAGCAGGAAAGATCTAAAATGGACACCCTCACGTCCCAATTCAAAGAACCAGGGAAGCAAGAGCAAACACAATGCCTGAATCAGTCAGTCAACTTCCAACAGGGCTCCAAGAGAGAATGAACCACCATGCCTCTTTAAATCCACGTTTCTATTTGGAATCTTCAATGAGAGATGAGACACTAAGCAGCTAGTTTTGGTGGAATGGCTGATTTTGTCAATGTTTTCGGTGTGTGAGTGTGTGTGTGTGTGTGTATGTATGGATAACTAAATTAAACTGATAATCTGGATGCTTACATTTCCATTCATTTAATTTGTGTATGTGAGCCCACGCACACGTATATACACACACACTAACACTTCCAGAACACTGACTTAGTGAAGAACTGGATTTCCAGTGTGTCAGACAAATTTCAGAAAGCGCTGAAGAAGGGCATTTCTGATGGATTTCACCGTTCCTGGAATTTTATTTTCCTTTATAACTTAGAGTTCTTCTCTGGAGATTTAATAGATAAAAGTCTTTTGCAGTGTACGTTATTTCATTTTATTTTTATAATTTATTTAAATTGTCATTTTAAATTGACAAATAAAAATGATAGATATTTATGGTGTACAACATGATGTTTCATATATGTATACATTGTGGAATGACACAAAAATCAAGCTAATTAACACATTCGTTTCCTCACATACTGATTTTATGGTGATGAGAACATGTTTCAAATCTACTCTGATAGCACATTTCAAGTATACAGTACATAGTTACCCACTGTGGTTGCCGTGCTGTTCAACATATCTCTAGAACTATTCGTATCTGAAATTTTGTATCATTAGACTAACATCTCCCAATCCCTCCCCGGCCCCTGCCTCGGGTAAGCAGCGTTCTGCTCTCTACGACTCTGAGTTCCACTTTTTTACATTGCACATAGAAGTGAGATCGTGCAGTATTTGTATTTCTGTGTTTGCTTTTTAAAACTTTATGATGTATTGATGTATTTTTTCAGACAGTGTCGGAGTCTGTCACCAAGGCTGGAGTACAGTGACACAAACACGGCTCACCACGGCCTCCACCTCCCGGGGTCAAGAGATCCTCCCACTTCAGCCTCCTGAGTAGCTAGGACTACAGGCGTCCAACACCACACCTGGCTAATTTTTGTATTTTTTGTAGAGATGGTTGATCTCCAACTCCTGGGCTCAACTCTTCCTCCTCCCTTCTCCTCCCAAAGTCCTGGGATTACAGGCCTGAGCCACTGTGTCTGGCCTTTGCTTTATTTCACACAGTAGAACATCCTCTAGGCTCATTCATGTTGCTAATGATAAGATTTCTTTCTTTTTCAAGGCTGAATAGGATTCTATTGGATATATGTACCTATATAGAGAGAGAGATAGATAGATAGATATACATTTATTATTATTGTTTTGGGGGGGATATGGTTTCGCTCGTGTTCCCCAGGCTGGAGTGCAGTGGCATGATTTCGGCTCACTACAACCTCTGCCTCCCAGGCTGAAGTGATTCTCCTGCCTCAGCTGAGATTAAAGGCATGTCCCATCATGTGCGGCCAATTTTGTGTTTCTAGGAGAGATGGGTTTTCACCATGTTGGCCAGGCTGGTCTCGAACTCCAACAATTCTACTTCAACTATTTATTGGATACAAATATTTATGTGTGAGAAACAAGATTTTCAAGAGTGAAAGATTTAAAAACGACTTAATTGTACATCAGTAAGAGGCTGGCTAACTAAATCAGAGTACGTTCATCCTTACAGAAGAATACTATGCAGCTAGAACAAAACCAAATGGAGGAAACTCTTCCAAATGGTAACTTGGAATGATGTTCAAGACTTATTGTAAAATAAGTTTACAGTAAGGTGTAAGGTACCTTATGGCAAAATTCTCTCAGAAATGTGTGTGTGTGGATTTCAAGTCATCCCAGTCCTAGAACATTGTGCTCTTTAGAGATGCCATACCTGTCTTTCCCTTTGTAATATCAAAGCAGTAATATCTTCTCTGGAGGCTTGTTGGGTGAATTGAATGGAAGAAAGTTAAGGAGGTACCAGAACCATTGCTGTTTCCCCTCCGTAGCCCTGCCACCCACTAAAGAAAGTTGGATGAGATTACTTAATGATTTCCCATTAAGTTGTATTTCCAAATATCATGATTACCATTTGAATGTAGTTGGTATGGAGCTTCGTGAGTGTGTGCTTCGTTTATTATGCATCACGTTCAGCTCCTTGTTATTTGCCTCCTAGTTATCATAGTAAAACTCTACTCCTCTACTCCGAGGAGCCCCTACCATCCGTATCGTCACTTTCCGGCCCAGCACTCTTCATGCTCGTTCGTTTAAAGCATTCTACATTGGGCAAATGAATCTTGGAAGGCAAAAGCTACTGAATTTAGCGAGTTTGTGGAGGCGTTCCCACCGATCAGCCAGGTGGAGTTCCACACACCCGATGACTGCACAACTCCTATAAGGCAGCAATATGCTGCAAACCCAGACGGCCACTCTTCTCACCCCTCGTCCCTTTGCTGTTCTGGATAATGAGGTCAATAGTCACCTAGGCAACTTGCAAAACTAACTGAAATGGAGAAAGGCCTTCCGGCTGGTGACTAGCCGAGGTCCACCTGGCCCCAATAAGCTGCTGAACAAGAAGGGCTGCCAGAAATTTCCCCCTAGGGAATTTGGTGGAGACGAAGACCTGCTCACTGGACAACGGTTCCTCCCAGGATACCCCCAAGCTGAAGAAGCGGGCTCTGAGCCACCACCTTTCACCCTCCTTTTCCCCACCCTGGCCTGCTGAAGGTGCGCGTCAGGATGCGGACTACTGAGCCCTAAAGAAATAAGTCCTTCCACTTTGACCCCACGGAGGATTGCCTGCGCGGATCTTCAACGAGTCTACCAGTGTCTAGACACGGGAGCAGTTCTGTCTGGCACAGCAGCTCCCTCAAGGAAGACAAGAGTGAGGAGAAAGGAAACTCAAGTCTGACCATTCTGTCCTGGGAGACAAGAGGAGGATCTCATCTCTCATCTTTCCAAGCAAGGCAACGAGACTTTCTCTCATCTTTCCAAGCAAGGCAAGGAGACTTTTTCTCATGAGGAAACAAAAAGAAGTTGGAAGGAACGAAACCAGCCTGGAAGGTGAATTCCTAAGGATTGCCCATTGAAACTGACAAAATGGCCCTTGTTTGACGAGAGGAATGAGCAGAGCATTGATGTGGTCAAAAAGGACTCGAGTGAGACTTTCCCAGCATGTTTCTACCAAAGCTTTGTCTAAGTTTCGCAAAACACTCTCCTAATAAGCAGATGTTTGGCTCTTCAGAAAGTCAACATGCAAAATGCCTTGAGCGTCCCATAACACTGATGCCGTGATGTTGCCTTTGGTCTGCCCTCCTTTTCCTTTGACTGGACCACTGCCATCTCTTGGTAGCCATCGCTTTGATGACGCTTTGTCTTCAGGATCATATTGGCAAAGCCATGTTCCAAATTCCGGTTACAATTTATCAAACAGGTGCCCCAGGATCGTGATCCCTCCTGTTGAAAATTTCCACTGATAGCTCTCGTCGTCACTGCAGCTGATCTGGGCACAATGGTTTTCACAGCCACTGCAGGATTCATCTTCCACATCTTCTCATCTCTTTTTGAAACAAGCCATACCTCCGTAAAGAGTTGATTTCTTTGGGCTAGTGTCCTTAGAAGCTTTTCTTCAAACATCAATGATTTCTTCATTCTTCCACCCAAGCTTCAACGTCAATTGGATGTTTGCTCTTGCTGCAATTTTAGCGGAATTCAAGTTGCACTGATAGGAGGCCTTTTCAGTGGATGTCCCATCCTTCTTAGTGCCTCCAATGAGATCCAGTTCAGAAAGGTTGTAAGAAGTTAGTACATGTTTATTTTAGTGAAAACGAATTGAAATCCATGCATAGATTTCTCACCATGTACATTTTCTATGAACTTTCGGAAGACCCCCTGTACTGAATATTGCCCAAATCCTGGGAGAGAAGTGGATGCGGTCCACTTCCTGTCTTCAGTTTGCCCACAGTGGAGGAGTGCACAGAGCAGGGAAAGGCAGCCCCAGAGAGAGGCATGCCCTCCAGCATGCAGCAGACTGCTGGCCCAGTCCTGGCTCCATGGGTTGCTGTGTGGGCCCAGCAAGCTGACCAACCTCCCTGAACCTTAATTTAATCCTAGGTAGCCCAATTCCACTCGCTATTATAGGACTGCTGTGCAGGGACAGTCAATTAACTTAAGAAAAGGAACCTAGCTCCAAGGTTGGCAACCGGGAATTCCAGTTGATTCCATGGGCGGACCCCCTGAGGAATTCCCAAGCTGAAGTCTCGTGGAAGATGAGGTTCAGTGTGACTAGACTGAAGCACCAATCCAATGAAGGGGAAGTCCCACCCACTCTGCCCTGTGCCTGTATAAAGGTGAGGCGGGGCGGCCGCGCCACTCATTGAAGCCGCCAGTTGGGAGAGGAGCAGAGCCAGGCCGGTGCTCCCGAAGGCAGCAAGATGTTGCGAGCCACAGCTCCCTGCTGGTTCCCACCTGCATACCCAGAAGCTAAGAAGGTGGCCGAGGAGGCGGCCCACGAGGCAAGCCGCCATTTGGGAGAGGAGCAGAGCCAGGTCGGTGTTCCCGAAGGCAGCAAGATGTTGCGAGCCACAGCTCCCTGCTGGTTCCCACCTGCATGCCCAGAAGCCAAGAAGGTGGCCGAGGAGGCGGCCCTCGAGGCAAGCCGCCAGTTGGGAGAGGAGCAGAGCCAGGCCGGTGCTCCCGAAGGCAGCAAGATGTTGCGAGCCACAGCTCCCTGCTGGTTCCCACCTGCATACCCAGAAGCTAAGAAGGTGGCCGAGGAGGCGCCCCACGAGGCAAGCCACCATTTGGGAGTGGAGCAGAGCCAGGTCGGTGTTCCCGAAGGCAGCAAGATGCTGCGAGCCACAGCTCCCTGCTGGTTCCCTCCTGCATACCCTGAAGCCAAGAAGGCGGCCGAGGAGGCGGACCTCGAGGCTCCAGAATTCCCACTGCCCTCTCATCAGCCTGCCCAGAGCTTCGGGCTCTGCGTGCCCCAGATGCACAACCAGGCCTCAGCACTCGTGGACATCCGGGCGGAGCCCCAGAATAGGGGTCCGGCGGTGCCCCCAGCGTGGCCCAAGATGGCGACGGAGGCGTGGTACTTCCCCGCGCAGAGGGGGTCGGCCTGCTGCTTGCCAGCCGCCCCAAGGCTGACAGAGAGGCCCTGTGGAGTCCGCATCTCAGCCCCCAGGGAGAGGAAGAGGATCGCCCACTTTCCCAGCCCCTGCTTGGTCGCAGGTCGCACCGATGCCAAGAGAACCCGGGTGGCCGGCAGCAGCCAACGCTCCAATGGCTCCAGGGTCGGCACACAGCCACGGAAGACTGGTCGCAACAGACGGGGGAGGGCATGCAAGACCTCCACCACACTCAGCTCTAAGCGAATCGTCCGTGGTCCATCCTTACCGACTTGGAAGAAACCCATTATCCTCCGAAGGTCTCGCTGCCAAGTCCCCACCGTCATCCGCCGAGGCTATCTCCAACTGTTCACCAAAGAGTGTCTCAAGTTCTGCGCCTCCAAGCAGGAGGCCGAGGAGAAGGCGCTGAACGAGGAGAAGGTGGCCTACGACTGCAGCCCCAACAAGAACATGTACCTGAATGTGGTCCTGAACACCCTCAAGAGACTGAAGGGCCTGACCCCCAGCTCCATGCCGGGCCTCAGCAGGGCCGCCCTGTACAGCCGCCTCCAGGAGTTCCTGCTCACCCAGGACCAGCTCAAGGAGAACGGCTACCCCTTCCCGCACCCCGAGCGGCCCGGAGGCGCCGTCCTCTTCACTGGCCAGGGGAAGGGGCCCGGCGACTCCTCCTGCAGGGTCTGCTGCCGTTGTGGCACCGACTACCTGGTGTCCTCCTCGGGCCGCTGTCTACGCGACCAGTTGTGTTATTATCACTGGGGGCGGGTCCGCTCCAGCCAAGTGGCTGGAGGCCGGGTTAGCCAGTACACCTGCTGTGCAGCTGCTCCTGGCTCAGTGGGCTGCCAGGTGGCAAAGCAGCACGTGCGGGACGGCCGCAAGGAGAGCCTCCATGGCTTCGTGAAGACCTTCAAGAAAGAGTTTTCCACAGACGCTTATCCAGGAATCTACGCCTTGGACTGTGAGATGTGCTACACCACGCATGGCCTGGAGCTGACCCGCGTCACCGTGGTGGACGCCGACATGCAAGTGGTGTACGACACCTTCGTCAAGCCCGACAACGAGATCGTGGACTACAACACCAGGTTTTCCGGAGTGACCGAGGCCGACGTCGCCAAGACGAGCGTTACGTTGCCCGAAGTCCAAGCCATCCTGCTGAGCTTTTTCAGCGCCCAAACCATCCTCATTGGGCACAGCCTGGAGAGCGATCTGCTGGCCCTCAAGCTGATCCACAGCACCGTGGTGGAAACGGCCGTGCTCTTCCCGCACTACCTGGGTTTCCCCTACAAGCGTTCCCTCAGGAATCTCGCGGCCGACTACCTGGGACAGATCATCCAGGACAGCCAGGACGGCCACAACTCCAGCGAGGACGCAAACGCCTGCCTGCAGCTGGCGATGTGGAAGGTTCGACAGCGCGCCCAGATCCAGCCACGCCACCGGTCCGCCTCTCCCGCCGCCCTGGCCTGTCCTGAGCCCCAAGCCTCTTCCCAAACTGCCATCGATCCCGAGAGCTAGCCCTGTCCACCTCGCCGCAAAGCGAAAGAAACTGGAGCAGCCGGCGGCAGGAGAGGGCCAAAAGCCAAGACTAACCCCGACCCCGGACTCCCAGTCCCCCGGAGTCCCTGCCGCGGGCCGTCGTCCCTGTCCCCATCCCTCTGCCCCTCCCAGACCTCTGTCCTTCCACCAATGGGCTCCCCGAGGCCCCAGCCGCCACTCCCAGTCCCCGGAGACCCTGCCGCCGCCCCTGGCGCCTGTGCCCATCCCTCTGCCCCTCCCAGACCTCTGGCCTTCCACCACTAGCCTCCCCCAGCCCACCTGGACTTCCCCGGCCTCTGACAACAAGGCCAGCCCCCAGGCCCACCAGCCTCCTGATCGTCTTCGTTCTTGGGCCTCTTCCCCTTCTGTGGGGCTGTCTGAACCTCCCCTCCCCCAGCCGATTTTTCCCCCGTCCCCAGGGCAGGCGCAGAATAAATGTCTGTATGAAGTTAAAAATTAAAAATAAAAAAAAAGCTTAAAACAACTGAAAGTCCTTTGCTTTTGAATGTGCGCTTACCTGGTTTTCTCTAGAGGCACCACTGTGAGGTGGCTCAAGCGCTTAGGCTCTGGAGTTAGACATCTGGGTTCCCATTCCAATTCCACCACTTACTAGCTTTGTCATATTGGACGCATAACTTTTTTGCGCTTCTACTTCTTGATCTTTCAAGTGTCATCAGAAGATAATTAGACACCCACACAATAGCAATGGGAGATTTTAACACCCCACCGTCAACATGAAACAGATCAACGAGACAGAAAGTTGAAAAGGATATCCAGGAACTGAACTTAGCTCTGCACCAAGCAGACCGAATAGACATCTACATTAACTCTCCACCCCAAATCAACAGAATATACATTCTTCTCAGCACCACATCACACTTATTCCAAAACTGACCACATAGTTGGAAGGAAAGCACTCCTCCGCAAATGCAAAAGAACAGAAATTACAACCAACTGTCTCTCAGACCACAGGGCAGTCAAACTGGACCTCAGGATGAAGAAACTCACTCAAAACCGCTCAACTACACGGAAACGGAGCAATCTGCTCCTGAGTGACTACTGGGTACATAGCGAAATGAAGACAGAATAAAGATGTTCTTTGAAACCAATGAGAACAAAGACACAACATACCAGAATCTCTGGGATACATTGAAAGCAGTGTGTAGAGGGAAACGTAGCATTAAATGCCCACAAGAGAAAGCAGGAAAGATCTAAAATGGACACCCTCACGTCCCAATTCAAAGAATCAGGGAAGCAAGAGCAAACACCATGCCTGAATCAGTCAGTCAATTTCCAACAGGGCTCCAAGAGAGAATGAACCACCATGCCTCTTTAAATCCACGTTTCTATTTGGAATCTTCAATGAGAGATGAGACACTAAGCAGCTAGTTTTGGTGGAATGGCTGATTTTGTCAATGTTTTCGGTGTGTGAGTGTGTGTGTGTGTGTATGTATAGATAACTAAATTAAACTGATAATCTGGATGCTTACATTTCCATTCATTTAATTTGTGTATGTGAGCCCACGCACACGTATATACACACACACTAACACTTCCAGAACACTGACTTAGTGAAGAACTGGATTTCCAGTGTGTCAGACAAATTTCAGAAAGCGCTGAAGAAGGGCATTTCTGATGGATTTCACCGTTCCTGGAATTTTACTTTCCTCTATAACTTAGAGTTCTTCTCTGGAGATTTAATAGATAAAAGTCTTTTGCAGTGTACGTTATTTCATTTTATTTTTATAATTTATTTAAATTGTCATTTTAAATTGACAAATAAAAATGATATATATTTATGGTGTACAACATGATGTTTCATATATGTATACATTGTGGAATGACACAAAAATCAAGCTAATTAACACATTCGTTTCCTCACATACTGATTTTATGGTGATGAGAACATGTTTCAAATCTACTCTGATAGCACATTTCAAGTATACAGTACATAGTTACCCACTGTCGTTGCCGTGCTGTTCAACATATCTCTAGAACTATTCGTATCTGAAATTTTGTATCATTAGACTAACATCTCCCAATCCCTCCCCGGCCCCTGCCTCGGGTAAGCAGCGTTCTGCTCTCTACGACTCTGAGTTCCACTTTTTTACATTGCACATAGAAGTGAGATCGTGCAGTATTTGTATTTCTGTGTTTGCTTTTTAAAACTTTATGATGTATTGATGTATTTTTTCAGACAGTGTCGGAGTCTGTCACCAAGGCTGGAGTACAGTGACACAAACACGGCTCACCACGGCCTCCACCTCCCGGGGTCAAGAGATCCTCCCACTTCAGCCTCCTGAGTAGCTAGGACTACAGGCGTCCAACACCACACCTGGCTAATTTTTGTATTTTTTGTAGAGATGGTTGATCTCCAACTCCTGGGCTCAACTCTTCCTCCTCCCTTCTCCTCCCAAAGTCCTGGGATTACAGGCCTGAGCCACTGTGTCTGGCCTTTGCTTTATTTCACACAGTAGAACATCCTCTAGGCTCATTCATGTTGCTAATGATAAGATTTCTTTCTTTTTCAAGGCTGAATAGGATTCTATTGGATATATGTACCTATATAGATAGAGAGATAGATAGATAGATAGACATTTATTATTATTGTTTTGGGGGGGATATGGTTTCGCTCGTGTTCCCCAGGCTGGAGTGCAGTGGCATGATTTCGGCTCACTACAACCTCTGCCTCCCAGGCTGAAGTGATTCTCCTGCCTCAGCTGAGATTAAAGGCATGTCCCATCATGTGCGGCCAATTTTGTGTTTCTAGGAGAGATGGGTTTTCACCATGTTGGCCAGGCTGGTCTCGAACTCCAACAATTCTACTTCAACTATTTATTGGATACAAATATTTATGTGTGAGAAACAAGATTTTCAAGAGTGAAAGATTTAAAAACGACTTAATTGTACATCAGTAAGAGGCTGGCTAACTAAATCAGAGTACGTTCATCCTTACAGAAGAATACTATGCAGCTAGAACAAAACCAAATGGAGGAAACTCTTCCAAATGGTAACTTGGAATGATGTTCAAGACTTATTGTAAAATAAGTTTACAGTAAGGTGTAAGGTACCTTATGGCAAAATTCTCTCAGAAATGTGTGTGTGTGGATTTCAAGTCATCCCAGTCCTAGAACATTGTGCTCTTTAGAGATGCCATACCTGTCTTTCCCTTTGTAATATCAAAGCAGTAATATCTTCTCTGGAGGCTTGTTGGGTGAATTGAATGGAAGAAAGTTAAGGAGGTACCAGAACCATTGCTGTTTCCCCTCCGTAGCCCTGCCACCCACTAAAGAAAGTTGGATGAGATTACTTAATGATTTCCCATTAAGTTGTATTTCCAAATATCATGATTACCATTTGAATGTAGTTGGTATGGAGCTTCGTGAGTGTGTGCTTCGTTTATTATGCATCACGTTCAGCTCCTTGTTATTTGCCTCCTAGTTATCATAGTAAAACTCTACTCCTCTACTCCGAGGAGCCCCTACCATCCGTATCGTCACTTTCCGGCCCAGCACTCTTCATGCTCGTTCGTTTAAAGCATTCTACATTGGGCAAATGAATCTTGGAAGGCAAAAGCTACTGAATTTAGCGAGTTTGTGGAGGCGTTCCCACCGATCAGCCAGGTGGAGTTCCACACACCCGATGACTGCACAACTCCTGTAAGGCAGCAATATGCTGCAAACCCAGACGGCCACTCTTCTCACCCCTCGTCCCTTTGCTGTTCTGGATAATGAGGTCAATAGTCACCTAGGCAACTTGCAAAACTAACTGAAATGGAGAAAGGCCTTCCGGCTGGTGACTAGCCGAGGTCCACCTGGCCGCAATAAGCTGCTGAACAAGAAGGGCTGCCAGAAATTTCCCCCTAGGGAATTTGGTGGAGACGAAGACCTGCTCACTGGACAATGGTTCCTCCCAGGATACCCCCAAGCTGAAGAAGCGGGCTCTGAGCCACCCCCTTTCACCCTCCTTTTCCCCACCCTGGCCTGCTGAAGGTGCGCGTCAGGATGCGGACTACTGAGCCCTAAAGAAATAAGTCCTTCCACTTTGACCCCACGGAGGATTGCCTGTGCGGATCTTCAACGAGTCTACCAGTGTCTAGACACGGGAGCAGTTCTGTCTGGCACAGCAGCTCCCTCAAGGAAGACAAGAGTGAGGAGAAAGGAAACTCAAGTCTGACCATTCTGTCCTGGGAGACAAGAGGAGGATCTCATCTCTCATCTTTCCAAGCAAGGCAACGAGACTTTCTCTCATCTTTCCAAGCAAGGCAAGGAGACTTTTTCTCATGAGGAAACAAAAAGAAGTTGGAAGGAACGAAACCAGCCTGGAAGGTGAATTCCTAAGGATTGCCCATTGAAACTGACAAAATGGCCCTTGTTTGACGAGAGGAATGAGCAGAGCATTGATGTGGTCAAAAAGGACTCGAGTGAGACTTTCCCAGCACGTTTCTACCAAAGCTTTGTCTAAGTTTCGCAAAACACTCTCCTAATAAGCAGATGTTTGGCTCTTCAGAAAGTCAACATGCAAAATGCCTTGAGCGTCCCATAACACTGATGCCATGATGTTGCCTTTGGTCTGCCCTCCTTTTCCTTTGACTGGACCACTGCCATCTCTTGGTAGCCATCGCTTTGATGACGCTTTGTCTTCAGGATCATATTGGCAAAGCCATGTTCCAAATTCCGGTTACAATTTGTCAAACAGGTGCCCCAGGATCGTGATCCCTCCTGTTGAAAATTTCCACTGATAGCTCTCGTCCTCACTGCAGCTGATCTGGGCACAATGGTTTTCACAGCCACTGCAGGATTCATCTTCCACATCTTCTCATCTCTTCTTGAAACAAGCCATACCTCCGTAAAGAGTTGATTTCTTTGGGCTAGTGTCCTTAGAAGCTTTTCTTCAAACATCAATGATTTCTTCATTCTTCCACCCAAGCTTCACCGTCAATTGGATGTTTGCTCTTGCTGCAATTTTAGCGGAATTCAAGTTGCACTGATAGGAGGCCTTTTCAGTGGATGTCTCATCCTTCTTAGTGCCTCCAATGAGATCCAGTTCAGAAAGGTTGTAAGAAGTTAGTACATGTTTATTTTAGTGAAAACGAATTGAAATCCATGCATAGATTTCTCACCATGTACATTTTCTATGAACTTTCGGAAGACCCCCTGTACTGAATATTGCCCAAATCCTGGGAGAGAAGTGGATGCGGTCCACTTCCTGTCTTCAGTTTGCCCACAGTGGAGGAGTGCACAGAGCAGGGAAAGGCAGCCCCAGAGAGAGGCATGCCCTCCAGCATGCGGCAGACTGCTGGCCCAGTCCTGGCTCCATGGGTTGCTGTGTGGGCCCAGCAAGCTGACCAACCTCCCTGAACCTTAATTTAATCCTAGGTAGCCCAATTCCACTCGCTATTATAGGACTGCTGTGCAGGGACAGTCAATTAACTTAAGAAAAGGAACCTAGCTCCAAGGTTGGCAACCGGGAATTCCAGTTGATTCCATGGGCGGACCCCCTGAGGAATTCCCAAGCTGAAGTCTCGTGGAAGATGAGGTTCAGTGTGACTAGACTGAAGCACCAATCCAATGAAGGGGAAGTCCCACCCACTCTGCCCTGTGCCTGTATAAAGGTGAGGCGGGGCGGCCGCGCCACTCATTGAAGCCGCCAGTTGGGAGAGGAGCAGAGCCAGGCCGGTGCTCCCGAAGGCAGCAAGATGTTGCGAGCCACAGCTCCCTGCTGGTTCCCACCTGCATACCCAGAAGCTAAGAAGGTGGCCGAGGAGGCGGCCCACGAGGCAAGCCGCCATTTGGGAGAGGAGCAGAGCCAGGTCGGTGTTCCCGAAGGCAGCAAGATGTTGCGAGCCACAGCTCCCTGCTGGTTCCCACCTGCATGCCCAGAAGCCAAGAAGGTGGCCGAGGAGGCGGCCCTCGAGGCAAGCTGCCAGTTGGGAGAGGAGCAGAGCCAGGCCGGTGCTCCCGAAGGCAGCAAGATGTTGCGAGCCACAGCTCCCTGCTGGTTCCCACCTGCATACCCAGAAGCTAAGAAGGTGGCCGAGGAGGCGCCCCACGAGGCAAGCCGCCATTTGGGAGTGGAGCAGAGCCAGGTCGGTGTTCCCGAAGGCAGCAAGATGTTGCGAGCCACAGCTCCCGCTGGTTCCCTCCTGCATACCCAGAAGCCAAGAAGGTGGCCGAGGAGGCGGCCCTCGAGGCTCCAGAATTCCCACTGCCCTCTCATCAGCCTGCCCAGAGCTTCGGGCTCTGCGTGCCCCAGATGCACAACCAGGCCTCAGCACTCGTGGACATCCGGGCGGAGCCCCAGAATAGGGGTCCGGCGGTGCCCCCAGCGTGGCCCAAGATGGCGACGGAGGCGTGGTACTTCCCCGCGCAGAGGGGGTCGGCCTGCTGCTTGCCAGCCGCCCCAAGGCTGACAGAGAGGCCCTGTGGAGTCCGCATCTCAGCCCCCAGGGAGAGGAAGAGGATCGCCCACTTTCCCAGCCCCTGCTTGGTCGCAGGTCGCACCGATGCCAAGAGAACCCGGGTGGCCGGCAGCAGCCAACGCTCCAATGGCTCCAGGGTCGGCACACAGCCACGGAAGACTGGTCGCAACAGACGGGGGAGGGCATGCAAGACCTCCACCACACTCAGCTCTAAGCGAATCGTCCGTCGTCCATCCTTACCGACTTGGAAGAAACCCATTATCCTCCGAAGGTCTCGCTGCCAAGTCCCCACCGTCATCCGCCGAGGCTATCTCCAACTGTTCACCAAAGAGTGTCTCAAGTTCTGCGCCTCCCAGCAGGAGGCCGAGGAGAAGGCGCTGAACGAGGAGAAGGTGGCCTACGACTGCAGCCCCAACAAGAACATGTACCTGAATGTGGTCCTGAACACCCTCAAGAGACTGAAGGGCCTGACCCCCAGCTCCATGCCGGGCCTCAGCAGGGCCGCCCTGTACAGCCGCCTCCAGGAGTTCCTGCTCACCCAGGACCAGCTCAAGGAGAACGGCTACCCCTTCCCGCACCCCGAGCGGCCCGGAGGCGCCGTCCTCTTCACTGGCCAGGGGAAGGGGCCCGGCGACTCCTCCTGCAGGGTCTGCTGCCGTTGTGGCACCGACTACCTGGTGTCCTCCTCGGGCCGCTGTCTACGCGACCAGTTGTGTTATTATCACTGGGGGCGGGTCCGCTCCAGCCAAGTGGCTGGAGGCCGGGTTAGCCAGTACACCTGCTGTGCAGCTGCTCCTGGCTCAGTGGGCTGCCAGGTGGCGAAGCAGCACGTGCGGGACGGCCGCAAGGAGAGCCTCCATGGCTTCGTGAAGACCTTCAAGAAAGAGTTTTCCACAGACGCTTATCCAGGAATCTACGCCTTGGACTGTGAGATGTGCTACACCACGCATGGCCTGGAGCTGACCCGCGTCACCGTGGTGGACGCCGACATGCAAGTGGTGTACGACACCTTCGTCAAGCCCGACAACGAGATCGTGGACTACAACACCAGGTTTTCCGGAGTGACCGAGGCCGACGTCGCCAAGACGAGCGTCACGTTGCCCGAAGTCCAAGCCATCCTGCTGAGCTTTTTCAGCGCCCAAACCATCCTCATCGGGCACAGCCTGGAGAGCGATCTGCTGGCCCTCAAGCTGATCCACAGCACCGTGGTGGACACGGCCGTGCTCTTCCCGCACTACCTGGGTTTCCCCTACAAGCGTTCCCTCAGGAATCTCGCGGCCGACTACCTGGGACAGATCATCCAGGACAGCCAGGACGGCCACAACTCCAGCGAGGACGCAAACGCCTGCCTGCAGCTGGCGATGTGGAAGGTTCGACAGCGCGCCCAGATCCAGCCACGCCACCGGTCCGCCTCTCCCGCCGCCCTGGCCTGTCCTGAGCCCCAGGCCTCTTCCCAAACTGCCATCGATCCCGAGAGCTAGCCCTGTCCACCTCGCCGCAAAGCGAAAGAAACTGGAGCAGCCGGCGGCAGGAGAGGGCCAAAAGCCAAGACTAACCCCGACCCCGGACTCCCAGTCCCCCGGAGTCCCTGCCGCAGGCCGTCGTCCCTGTCCCCATCCCTCTGCCCCTCCCAGACCTCTGTCCTTCCACCAATGGGCTCCCCGAGGCCCCAGCCGCCACTCCCAGTCCCCGGAGACCCTGCCGCCGCCCCTGGCGCCTGTGCCCATCCCTCTGCCCCTCCCAGACCTCTGGCCTTCCACCACTAGCCTCCCCCAGCCCACCTGGACTTCCCCGGCCTCTGACAACAAGGCCAGCCCCCAGGCCCACCAGCCTCCTGATCGTCTTCGTTCTTGGGCCTCTTCCCCTTCTGTGGGGCTGTCTGAACCTCCCCTCCCCCACCCGATTTTTCCCCCGCCCCCTGGGCAGGCGCAGAATAAATGTCTGTATGAAGTTAAAAATTAAAAATAAAAAAAAAGCTAAAAACAACTCAAAGTCCTTTGCTTTTGAATGTGCGCTTACCTGGTTTTCTCTAGAGGCACCACTGTGAGGTGGCTCAAGCCCTTAGGCTCTGGAGTTAGACATCTGGGTTCCCATTCCAATTCCACCACTGACTAGCTTTGTCATATTGGACGCATAACCTTTTTGCGCTTCTACTTCTTGATCTTTCAAGTGTCATCAGAAGATAATTAGACACCCACACAATAGCAATGGGAGATTTTAACACCCCACCGTCAACATGAAACAGATCAACGAGACAGAAAGTTGAAAAGGATATCCAGGAACTGAACTTAGCTCTGCACCAAGCAGACCGAATAGACATCTACATTAACTCTCCACCCCAAATCAACAGAATATACATTCTTCTCAGCACCACATCACACTTATTCCAAAACTGACCACATAGTTGGAAGGAAAGCACTCCTCCGCAAATGCAAAAAACAGAAATTACAACCAACTGTCTCTCAGACCCCAGGGCAGTCAAACTGGACCTCAGGATGAAGAAACTCACTCAAAACCGCTCAACTACACGGAAACGGAGCAATCTGCTCCTGAGTGACTACTGGGTACATAGCGAAATGAAGACAGAATAAAGATGTTCTTTGAAACCAATGAGAACAAAGACACAACATACCAGAATCTCTGGGATACATTGAAAGCAGTGTGTAGAGGGAAACGTAGCATTAAATGCCCACAAGAGAAAGCAGGAAAGATCTAAAATGGACACCCTCACGTCCCAATTCAAAGAACCAGGGAAGCAAGAGCAAACACAATGCCTGAATCAGTCAGTCAACTTCCAACAGGGCTCCAAGAGAGAATGAACCACCATGCCTCTTTAAATCCACGTTTCTATTTGGAATCTTCAATGAGAGATGAGACACTAAGCACCTAGTTTTGGTGGAATGGCTGATTTTGTCAATGTTTTCGGTGTGTGAGTGTGTGTGTGTGTGTGTATGTATGGATAACTAAATTAAACTGATAATCTGGATGCTTACATTTCCATTCATTTAATTTGTGTATGTGAGCCCACGCACACGTATATACACACACACTAACACTTCCAGAACACTGACTTAGTGAAGAACTGGATTTCCAGTGTGTCAGACAAATTTCAGAAAGCGCTGAAGAAGGGCATTTCTGATGGATTTCACCGTTCCTGGAATTTTATTTTCCTTTATAACTTAGAGTTCTTCTCTGGAGATTTAATAGATAAAAGTCTTTTGCAGTGTACGTTATTTCATTTTATTTTTATAATTTATTTAAATTGTCATTTTAAATTGACAAATAAAAATGTATATATTTATGGTGTACAACATGATGTTTCATATATGTATACATTGTGGAATGACACAAAAATCAAGCTAATTAACACATTCGTTTCCTCACATACTGATTTTATGGTGATGAGAACATGTTTCAAATCTACTCTGATAGCACATTTCAAGTATACAGTACATAGTTACCCACTGTGGTTGCCGTGCTGTTCAACATATCTCTAGAACTATTCGTATCTGAAATTTTGTATCATTAGACTAACATCTCCCAATCCCTCCCCGGCCCCTGCCTCGGGTAAGCAGCGTTCTGCTCTCTACGACTCTGAGTTCCACTTTTTTACATTGCACATAGAAGTGAGATCGTGCAGTATTTGTATTTCTGTGTTTGCTTTTTAAAACTTTATGATGTATTGATGTATTTTTTCAGACAGTGTCGGAGTCTGTCACCAAGGCTGGAGTACAGTGACACAAACACGGCTCACCACGGCCTCCACCTCCCGGGGTCAAGAGATCCTCCCACTTCAGCCTCCTGAGTAGCTAGGACTACAGGCGTCCAACACCACACCTGGCTAATTTTTGTATTTTTTGTAGAGATGGTTGATCTCCAACTCCTGGGCTCAACTCTTCCTCCTCCCTTCTCCTCCCAAAGTCCTGGGATTACAGGCCTGAGCCACTGTGTCTGGCCTTTGCTTTATTTCACACAGTAGAACATCCTCTAAGCTCATTCATGTTGCTAATGATAAGATTTCTTTCTTTTTCAAGGCTGAATAGGATTCTATTGGATACATGTACCTATATAGATAGATAGACAGATAGATATACATTTATTATTATTGTTTTGGGGGGGATATGGTTTCGCTCGTGTTCCCCAGGCTGGAGTGCAGTGGCATGATTTCGGCTCACTACAACCTCTGCCTCCCAGGCTGAAGTGATTCTCCTGCCTCAGCTGAGATTAAAGGCATGTCCTATCATGTGCGGCCAATTTTGTGTTTCTAGGAGAGATGGGTTTTCACCATGTTGGCCAGGCTGGTCTCGAACTCCAACAATTCTACTTCAACTATTTATTGGATACAAATATTTATGTGTGAGAAACAAGATTTTCAAGAGTGAAAGATTTAAAAACGACTTAATTGTACATCAGTAAGAGGCTGGCTAACTAAATCAGAGTACGTTCATCCTTACAGAAGAATACTATGCAGCTAGAACAAAACCAAATGGAGGAAACTCTTCCAAATGGTAACTTGGAATGATGTTCAAGACTTATTGTAAAATAAGTTTACAGTAAGGTGTAAGGTACCTTATGGCAAAATTCTCTCAGAAATGTGTGTGTGGATTTCAAGTCATCCCAGTCCTAGAACATTGTGCTCTTTAGATATGCCATACCTGTCTTTCCCTTTGTAATATCAAAGCAGTAATATCTTCTCTGGAGGCTTGTTGGGTGAATTTAATGGAAGAAAGTTAAGGAGGTAGCAGAACCATTGCTGTTTCCCCTCCATAGAACTGCCACCCACTAAAGAAAGTTGGATGAGATTACTTAATGATTTCCCATTAAGTTGTATTTCCAAATATCATGATTACCATTTGAATGTAGTTGGTATGGAGCTTCGTGAGTGTGTGCTTCGTTTATTATGCATCACGTTCAGCTCCTTGTTATTTGCCTCCTAGTTATCATAGTAAAACTCTACTCCTCTACTCCGAGGAGCCCCTACCATCCGTATCGTCACTTTCCGGCCCAGCACTCTTCATGCTCGTTCGTTTAAAGTATTCTACATTGGGCAAATGAATCTTGGAAGGCAAAAGCTACTGAATTTAGCGAGTTTGTGGAGGCGTTCCCACCGATCAGCAAGGTGGAGTTCCACACACCCGATGACTGCACAACTCCTATAAGGCAGCAATATGCTGCAAACCCAGACGGCCACTCTTCTCACCCCTCGTCCCTTTGCTGTTCTGGATAATGAGGTCAATAGTCACCTAGGCAACTTGCAAAACTAACTGAAATGGAGAAAGGCCTTCCGGCTGGTGACTAGCCGAGGTCCACCTGGCCCCAATAAGCTGCTGAACAAGAAGGGCTGCCAGAAATTTCCCCCTAGGGAATTTGGTGGAGACGAAGACCTGCTCACTGGACAACGGTTCCTCCCAGGATACCCCCAAGCTGAAGAAGCGGGCTCTGAGCCACCCCCTTTCACCCTCCTTTTCCCCACCCTGGCCTGGTGAAGGTGCGCGTCAGGATGTGGACTACTGAGTCCTAAAGAAACAAGTCCTTCCACTTTGACCCCACGGAGGATTGCCTGTGCGGATCTTCAACGAGTCTACCAGTGTCTAGACACGGGAGCAGTTCTGTCTGGCACAGCAGCTCCCTCAAGGAAGACAAGAGTGAGGAGAAAGGAAACTCAAGTCTGACCATTCTGTCCTGGGAGACAAGAGGAGGATCTCATCTCTCATCTTTCCAAGCAAGGCAACGAGACTTTCTCTCATCTTTCCAAGCAAGGCAAGGAGACTTTTTCTCATGAGGAAACAAAAAGAAGTTGGAAGGAACGAAACCAGCCTGGAAGGTGAATTCCTAAGGATTGCCCATTGAAACTGACAAAATGGCCCTTGTTTGACGAGAGGAATGAGCAGAGCATTGATGTGGTCAAAAAGGACTCGAGTGAGACTTTCCCAGCATGTTTCTACCAAAGCTTTGTCTAAGTTTCGCAAAACACTCTCCTAATAAGCAGATGTTTGGCTCTTCAGAAAGTCAACATGCAAAATGCCTTGAGCGTCCCATAACACTGATGCCATGATGTTGCCTTTGGTCTGCCCTCCTTTTCCTTTGACTGGACCACTGCCATCTCTTGGTAGCCATCGCTTTGATGACGCTTTGTCTTCAGGATCATATTGGCAAAGCCATGTTCCAAATTCCGGTTACAATTTGTCAAACAGGTGCCCCAGGATCGTGATCCCTCCTGTTGAAAATTTCCACTGATAGCTCTCGTCGTCACTGCAGCTGATCTGGGCACAATGGTTTTCACAGCCACTGCAGGATTCATCTTCCACATCTTCTCATCTCTTCTTGAAACAAGCCATACCTCCGTAAAGAGTTGATTTCTTTGGGCTAGTGTCCTTAGAAGCTTTTCTTCAAACATCAATGATTTCTTCATTCTTCCACCCAAGCTTCACCGTCAATTGGATGTTTGCTCTTGCTGCAATTTTAGCGGAATTCAAGTTGCACTGATAGGAGGCCTTTTCAGTGGATGTCTCATCCTTCTTAGTGCCTCCAATGAGATCCAGTTCAGAAAGGTTGTAAGAAGTTAGTACATGTTTATTTTAGTGAAAACGAATTGAAATCCATGCATAGATTTCTCACCATGTACATTTTCTATGAACTTTCGGAAGACACCCTGTACTGAATATTGCCCAAATCCTGGGAGAGAAGTGGATGCGGTCCACTTCCTGTCTTCAGTTTGCCCACAGTGGAGGAGTGCACAGAGCAGGGAAAGGCAGCCCCAGAGAGAGGCATGCCCTCCAGCATGCGGCAGACTGCTGGCCCAGTCCTGGCTCCATGGGTTGCTGTGTGGGCCCAGCAAGCTGACCAACCTCCCTGAACCTTAATTTAATCCTAGGTAGCCCAATTCCACTCGCTATTATAGGACTGCTGTGCAGGGACAGTCAATTAACTTAAGAAAAGGAACCTAGCTCCAAGGTTGGCAACCGGGAATTCCAGTTGATTCCATGGGCGGACCCCCTGAGGAATTCCCAAGCTGAAGTCTCGTGGAAGATGAGGTTCAGTGTGACTAGACTGAAGCACCAATCCAATGAAGGGGAAGTCCCACCCACTCTGCCCTGTGCCTGTATAAAGGTGAGGCGGGGCGGCCGCGCCACTCATTGAAGCCGCCAGTTGGGAGAGGAGCAGAGCCAGGCCGGTGATCCCGAAGGCAGCAAGATGTTGCGAGCCACAGCTCCCTGCTGGTTCCCACCTGCATACCCAGAAGCTAAGAAGGTGGCCGAGGAGGCGGCCCACGAGGCAAGCCGCCATTTGGGAGAGGAGCAGAGCCAGGTCGGTGTTCCCGAAGGCAGCAAGATGTTGCGAGCCACAGCTCCCTGCTGGTTCCCACCTGCATGCCCAGAAGCCAAGAAGGTGGCCGAGGAGGTGGCCCTCGAGGCAAGCCGCCAGTTGGGAGAGGAGCAGAGCCAGGCCGGTGCTCCCGAAGGCAGCAAGATGTTGCGAGCCACAGCTCCCTGCTGGTTCCCACCTGCATACCCAGAAGCTAAGAAGGTGGCCGAGGAGGCGCCCCACGAGGCAAGCCGCCATTTGGGAGTGGAGCAGAGCCAGGTCGGTGTTCCCGAAGGCAGCAAGATGTTGCGAGCCACAGCTCCCTGCTGGTTCCCTCCTGCATACCCAGAAGCCAAGAAGGAGGCCGAGGAGGCGGCCCTCGAGGCTCCAGAATTCCCACTGCCCTCTCATCAGCCTGCCCAGAGCTTCGGGCTCTGCGTGCCCCAGATGCACAACCAGGCCTCAGCACTCGTGGACATCCGGGCGGAGCCCCAGAATAGGGGTCCGGCGGTGCCCCCAGCGTGGCCCAAGATGGCGACGCAGGCGTGGTACTTCCCCGCGCAGAGGGGGTCGGCCTGCTGCTTGCCAGCCGCCCCAAGGCTGACAGAGAGGCCCTGTGGAGTCCGCATCTCAGCCCCCAGGGAGAGGAAGAGGATCGCCCACTTTCCCAGCCCCTGCTTGGTCGCAGGTCGCACCGATGCCAAGAGAACCCGGGTGGCCGGCAGCAGCCAACGCTCCAATGGCTCCAGGGTCGGCACACAGCCACGGAAGACTGGTCGCAACAGACGGGGGAGGGCATGCAAGACCTCCACCACACTCAGCTCTAAGCGAATCGTCCGTCGTCCATCCTTACCGACTTGGAAGAAACCCATTATCCTCCGAAGGTCTCGCTGCCAAGTCCCCACCGTCATCCGCCGAGGCTATCTCCAACTGTTCACCAAAGAGTGTCTCAAGTTCTGCGCCTCCCAGCAGGAGGCCGAGGAGAAGGCGCTGAACGAGGAGAAGGTGGCCTACGACTGCAGCCCCAACAAGAACATGTACCTGAATGTGGTCCTGAACACCCTCAAGAGACTGAAGGGCCTGACCCCCAGCTCCATGCCGGGCCTCAGCAGGGCCGCCCTGTACAGCCGCCTCCAGGAGTTCCTGCTCACCCAGGACCAGCTCAAGGAGAACGGCTACCCCTTCCCGCACCCCGAGCGGCCCGGAGGCGCCGTCCTCTTCACTGGCCAGGGGAAGGGGCCCGGCGACTCCTCCTGCAGGGTCTGCTGCCGTTGTGGCACCGACTACCTGGTGTCCTCCTCGGGCCGCTGTCTACGCGACCAGTTGTGTTATTATCACTGGGGGCGTGTCCGCTCCAGCCAAGTGGCTGGAGGCCGGGTTAGCCAGTACACCTGCTGTGCAGCTGCTCCTGGCTCAGTGGGCTGCCAGGTGGCGAAGCAGCACGTGCGGGACGGCCGCAAGGAGAGCCTCCATGGCTTCGTGAAGACCTTCAAGAAAGAGTTTTCCACAGACGCTTATCCAGGAATCTACGCCTTGGACTGTGAGATGTGCTACACCACGCATGGCCTGGAGCTGACCCGCGTCACCGTGGTGGACGCCGACATGCAAGTGGTGTACGACACCTTCGTCAAGCCCGACAACGAGATCGTGGACTACAACACCAGGTTTTCCGGAGTGACCGAGGCCGACGTCGCCAAGACGAGCGTCACGTTGCCCGAAGTCCAAGCCATCCTGCTGAGCTTTTTCAGCGCCCAAACCATCCTCATCGGGCACAGCCTGGAGAGCGATCTGCTGGCCCTCAAGCTGATCCACAGCACCGTGGTGGACACGGCCGTGCTCTTCCCGCACTACCTGGGTTTCCCCTACAAGCGTTCCCTCAGGAATCTCGCGGCCGACTACCTGGGACAGATCATCCAGGACAGCCAGGACGGCCACAACTCCAGCGAGGACGCAAACGCCTGCCTGCAGCTGGCGATGTGGAAGGTTCGACAGCGCGCCCAGATCCAGCCACGCCACCGGTCCGCCTCTCCCGCCGCCCTGGCCTGTCCTGAGCCCCAGGCCTCTTCCCAAACTGCCATCGATCCCGAGAGCTAGCCCTGTCCACCTCGCCGCAAAGCGAAAGAAACTGGAGCAGCCGGCGGCAGGAGAGGGCCAAAAGCCAAGACTAACCCCGACCCCGGACTCCCAGTCCCCCGGAGTCCCTGCCGCAGGCCGTCGTCCCTGTCCCCATCCCTCTGCCCCTCCCAGACCTCTGTCCTTCCACCAATGGGCTCCCCGAGGCCCCAGCCGCCACTCCCAGTCCCCGGAGACCCTGCCGCCGCCCCTGGCGCCTGTGCCCATCCCTCTGCCCCTCCCAGACCTCTGGCCTTCCACCACTAGCCTCCCCCAGCCCACCTGGACTTCCCCGGCCTCTGACAACAAGGCCAGCCCCCAGGCCCACCAGCCTCCTGATCGTCTTCGTTCTTGGGCCTCTTCCCCTTCTGTGGGGCTGTCTGAACCTCCCCTCCCCCACCCGATTTTTCCCCCGCCCCCGGGGCAGGCGCAGAATAAATGTCTGTATGAAGTTAAAAATTAAAAATAAAAAAAAAGCTAAAAACAACTCAAAGTCCTTTGCTTTTGAATGTGCGCTTACCTGGTTTTCTCTAGAGGCACCACTGTGAGGTGGCTCAAGCCCTTAGGCTCTGGAGTTAGACATCTGGGTTCCCATTCCAATTCCACCACTGACTAGCTTTGTCATATTGGACGCATAACCTTTTTGCGCTTCTACTTCTTGATCTTTCAAGTGTCATCAGAAGATAATTAGACACCCACACAATAGCAATGGGAGATTTTAACACCCCACCGTCAACATGAAACAGATCAACGAGACAGAAAGTTGAAAAGGATATCCAGGAACTGAACTTAGCTCTGCACCAAGCAGACCGAATAGACATCTACATTAACTCTCCACCCCAAATCAACAGAATATACATTCTTCTCAGCACCACATCACACTTATTCCAAAACTGACCACATAGTTGGAAGGAAAGCACTCCTCCGCAAATGCAAAAAACAGAAATTACAACCAACTGTCTCTCAGACCACAGGGCAGTCAAACTGGACCTCAGGATGAAGAAACTCACTCAAAACCGCTCAACTACACGGAAACGGAGCAATCTGCTCCTGAGTGACTACTGGGTACATAGCGAAATGAAGACAGAATAAAGATGTTCTTTGAAACCAATGAGAACAAAGACACAACATAGCAGAATCTCTGGGATACATTGAAAGCAGTGTGTAGAGGGAAACGTAGCATTAAATGCCCACAAGAGAAAGCAGGAAAGATCTAAAATGGACACCCTCACGTCCCAATTCAAAGAACCAGGGAAGCAAGAGCAAACACAATGCCTGAATCAGTCAGTCAACTTCCAACAGGGCTCCAAGAGAGAATGAACCACCATGCCTCTTTAAATCCACGTTTCTATTTGGAATCTTCAATGAGAGATGAGACACTAAGCACCTAGTTTTGGTGGAATGGCTGATTTTGTCAATGTTTTCGGTGTGTGAGTGTGTGTGTGTGTGTGTATGTATGGATAACTAAATTAAACTGATAATCTGGATGCTTACATTTCCATTCATTTAATTTGTGTATGTGAGCCCACGCACACGTATATACACACACACTAACACTTCCAGAACACTGACTTAGTGAAGAACTGGATTTCCAGTGTGTCAGACAAATTTCAGAAAGCGCTGAAGAAGGGCATTTCTGATGGATTTCACCGTTCCTGGAATTTTATTTTCCTTTATAACTTAGAGTTCTTCTCTGGAGATTTAATAGATAAAAGTCTTTTGCAGTGTACGTTATTTCATTTTATTTTTATAATTTATTTAAATTGTCATTTTAAATTGACAAATAAAAATGTATATATTTATGGTGTACAACATGATGTTTCATATATGTATACATTGTGGAATGACACAAAAATCAAGCTAATTAACACATTCGTTTCCTCACATACTGATTTTATGGTGATGAGAACATGTTTCAAATCTACTCTGATAGCACATTTCAAGTATACAGTACATAGTTACCCACTGTGGTTGCCGTGCTGTTCAACATATCTCTAGAACTATTCGTATCTGAAATTTTGTATCATTAGACTAACATCTCCCAATCCCTCCCCGGCCCCTGCCTCGGGTAAGCAGCGTTCTGCTCTCTACGACTCTGAGTTCCACTTTTTTACATTGCACATAGAAGTGAGATCGTGCAGTATTTGTATTTCTGTGTTTGCTTTTTAAAACTTTATGATGTATTGATGTATTTTTTCAGACAGTGTCGGAGTCTGTCACCAAGGCTGGAGTACAGTGACACAAACACGGCTCACCACGGCCTCCACCTCCCGGGGTCAAGAGATCCTCCCACTTCAGCCTCCTGAGTAGCTAGGACTACAGGCGTCCAACACCACACCTGGCTAATTTTTGTATTTTTTGTAGAGATGGTTGATCTCCAACTCCTGGGCTCAACTCTTCCTCCTCCCTTCTCCTCCCAAAGTCCTGGGATTACAGGCCTGAGCCACTGTGTCTGGCCTTTGCTTTATTTCACACAGTAGAACATCCTCTAAGCTCATTCATGTTGCTAATGATAAGATTTCTTTCTTTTTCAAGGCTGAATAGGATTCTATTGGATACATGTACCTATATAGATAGATAGATAGATAGATATACATTTATTATTATTGTTTTGGGGGGGATATGGTTTCGCTCGTGTTCCCCAGGCTGGAGTGCAGTGGCATGATTTCGGCTCACTACAACCTCTGCCTCCCAGGCTGAAGTGATTCTCCTGCCTCAGCTGAGATTAAAGGCATGTCCTATCATGTGCGGCCAATTTTGTGTTTCTAGGAGAGATGGGTTTTCACCATGTTGGCCAGGCTGGTCTCGAACTCCAACAATTCTACTTCAACTATTTATTGGATACAAATATTTATGTGTGAGAAACAAGATTTTCAAGAGTGAAAGATTTAAAAACGACTTAATTGTACATCAGTAAGAGGCTGGCTAACTAAATCAGAGTACGTTCATCCTTACAGAAGAATACTATGCAGCTAGAACAAAACCAAATGGAGGAAACTCTTCCAAATGGTAACTTGGAATGATGTTCAAGACTTATTGTAAAATAAGTTTACAGTAAGGTGTAAGGTACCTTATGGCAAAATTCTCTCAGAAATGTGTGTGTGGATTTCAAGTCATCCCAGTCCTAGAACATTGTGCTCTTTAGATATGCCATACCTGTCTTTCCCTTTGTAATATCAAAGCAGTAATATCTTCTCTGGAGGCTTGTT
Organism: Pongo pygmaeus; assembly: GCF_028885625.2. Classification (NCBI taxonomy): domain Eukaryota; kingdom Metazoa; phylum Chordata; class Mammalia; order Primates; family Hominidae; genus Pongo; species Pongo pygmaeus. Next base: position 57,035,420 of record NC_072380.2, read on the forward strand.
GGGTGAATTTAATGGAAGAAAGTTAAGGAGGTAGCAGAACCATTGCTGTTTCCCCTCCATAGCCCTGCCACCCACTAAAGAAAGTTGGATGAGATTACTTAATGATTTCCCATTAAGTTGTATTTCCAAATATCATGATTACCATTTGAATGTAGTTGGTATGGAGCTTCGTGAGTGTGTGCTTCTTTTATTATGCATCACGTTCAGCTCCTTGTTATTTGCCTCCTAGTTATCATAGTAAAACTCTACTCCTCTACTCCGAGGAGCCCCTACCATCCGTATCGTCACTTTCCGGCCCAGCACTCTTCATGCTCGTTCGTTTAAAGTATTCTACATTGGGCAAATGAATCTTGGAAGGCAAAAGCTACTGAATTTAGCGAGTTTGTGGAGGCGTTCCCACCGATCAGCAAGGTGGAGTTCCACACACCCGATGACTGCACAACTCCTATAAGGCAGCAATATGCTGCAAACCCAGACGGCCACTCTTCTCACCCCTCGTCCCTTTGCTGTTCTGGATAATGAGGTCAATAGTCACCTAGGCAACTTGCAAAACTAACTGAAATGGAGAAAGGCCTTCCGGCTGGTGACTAGCCGAGGTCCACCTGGCCCCAATAAGCTGCTGAACAAGAAGGGCTGCCAGAAATTTCCCCCTAGGGAATTTGGTGGAGACGAAGACCTGCTCACTGGACAACGGTTCCTCCCAGGATACCCCCAAGCTGAAGAAGCGGGCTCTGAGCCACCCCCTTTCACCCTCCTTTTCCCCACCCTGGCCTGGTGAAGGTGCGCGTCAGGATGTGGACTACTGAGCCCTAAAGAAACAAGTCCTTCCACTTTGACCCCACGGAGGATTGCCTGTGCGGATCTTCAACGAGTCTACCAGTGTCTAGACACGGGAGCAGTTCTGTCTGGCACAGCAGCTCCCTCAAGGAAGACAAGAGTGAGGAGAAAGGAAACTCAAGTCTGACCATTCTGTCCTGGGAGACAAGAGGAGGATCTCATCTCTCATCTTTCCAAGCAAGGCAACGAGACTTTCTCTCATCTTTCCAAGCAAGGCAAGGAGACTTTTTCTCATGAGGAAACAAAAAGAAGTTGGAAGGAACGAAACCAGCCTGGAAGGTGAATTCCTAAGGATTGCCCATTGAAACTGACAAAATGGCCCTTGTTTGACGAGAGGAATGAGCAGAGCATTGATGTGGTCAAAAAGGACTCGAGTGAGACTTTCCCAGCATGTTTCTACCAAAGCTTTGTCTAAGTTTCGCAAAACACTCTCCTAATAAGCAGATGTTTGGCTCTTCAGAAAGTCAACATGCAAAATGCCTTGAGCGTCCCATAACACTGATGCCATGATGTTGCCTTTGGTCTGCCCTCCTTTTCCTTTGACTGGACCACTGCCATCTCTTGGTAGCCATCGCTTTGATGACGCTTTGTCTTCAGGATCATATTGGCAAAGCCATGTTCCAAATTCCGGTTACAATTTGTCAAACAGGTGCCCCAGGATCGTGATCCCTCCTGTTGAAAATTTCCACTGATAGCTCTCGTCGTCACTGCAGCTGATCTGGGCACAATGGTTTTCACAGCCACTGCAGGATTCATCTTCCACATCTTCTCATCTCTTCTTGAAACAAGCCATACCTCCGTAAAGAGTTGATTTCTTTGGGCTAGTGTCCTTAGAAGCTTTTCTTCAAACATCAATGATTTCTTCATTCTTCCACCCAAGCTTCACCGTCAGTTGGATGTTTCCTCTTGCTGCAATTTTAGCGGAATTCAAGTTGCACTGATAGGAGGCCTTTTCAGTGGATGTCTCATCCTTCTTAGTGCCTCCAATGAGATCCAGTTCAGAAAGGTTGTAAGAAGTTAGTACATGTTTATTTTAGTGAAAACGAATTGAAATCCATGCATAGATTTCTCACCATGTACATTTTCTATGAACTTTCGGAAGACCCCCTGTACTGAATATTGCCCAAATCCTGGGAGAGAAGTGGATGCGGTCCACTTCCTGTCTTCAGTTTGCCCACAGTGGAGGAGTGCACAGAGCAGGGAAAGGCAGCCCCAGAGAGAGGCATGCCCTCCAGCATGCAGCAGACTGCTGGCCCAGTCCTGGCTCCATGGGTTGCTGTGTGGGCCCAGCAAGCTGACCAACCTCCCTGAACCTTAATTTAATCCTAGGTAGCCCAATTCCACTCGCTATTATAGGACTGCTGTGCAGGGACAGTCAATTAACTTAAGAAAAGGAACCTAGCTCCAAGGTTGGCAACCGGGAATTCCAGTTGATTCCATGGGCGGACCCCCTGAGGAATTCCCAAGCTGAAGTCTCGTGGAAGATGAGGTTCAGTGTGACTAGACTGAAGCACCAATCCAATGAAGGGGAAGTCCCACCCACTCTGCCCTGTGCCTGTATAAAGGTGAGGCGGGGCGGCCGCGCCACTCATTGAAGCCGCCAGTTGGGAGAGGAGCAGAGCCAGGCCGGTGCTCCCGAAGGCAGCAAGATGTTGCGAGCCACAGCTCCCTGCTGGTTCCCACCTGCATACCCAGAAGCTAAGAAGGTGGCCGAGGAGGCGGCCCACGAGGCAAGCCACCATTTGGGAGAGGAGCAGAGCCAGGTCGGTGTTCCCGAAGGCAGCAAGATGTTGCGAGCCACAGCTCCCTGCTGGTTCCCACCTGCATGCCCAGAAGCCAAGAAGGTGGCCGAGGAGGCGGCCCTCGAGGCAAGCCGCCAGTTGGGAGAGGAGCAGAGCCAGGCCGGTGCTCCCGAAGGCAGCAAGATGTTGCGAGCCACAGCTCCCTGCTGGTTCCCACCTGCATACCCAGAAGCTAAGAAGGTGGCCGAGGAGGCGCCCCACGAGGCAAGCCGCCATTTGGGAGTGGAGCAGAGCCAGGTCGGTGTTCCCGAAGGCAGCAAGATGCTGCGAGCCACAGCTCCCTGCTGGTTCCCTCCTGCATACCCAGAAGCCAAGAAGGTGGCCGAGGAGGCGGCCCTCGAGGCTCCAGAATTCCCACTGCCCTCTCATCAGCCTGCCCAGAGCTTCGGGCTCTGCATGCCCCAGATGCACAACCAGGCCTCAGCACTCGTGGACATCCGGGCGGAGCCCCAGAATAGGGGTCCGGCGGTGCCCCCAGCGTGGCCCAAGATGGCGACGGAGGCGTGGTACTTCCCCGCGCAGAGGGCGTCGGCCTGCTGCTTGCCAGCCGCCCCAAGGCTGACAGAGAGGCCCTGTGGAGTCCGCATCTCAGCCCCCAGGGAGAGGAAGAGGATCGCCCACTTTCCCAGCCCCTGCTTGGTCGCAGGTCGCACCGATGCCAAGAGAACCCGGGTGGCCGGCAGCAGCCAACGCTCCAATGGCTCCAGGGTCGGCACACAGCCACGGAAGACTGGTCGCAACAGACGGGGGAGGGCATGCAAGACCTCCACCACACTCAACTCTAAGCGAATCGTCCGTCGTCCATCCTTACCGACTTGGAAGAAACCCATTATCCTCCGAAGGTCTCGCTGCCAAGTCCCCACCGTCATCCGCCGAGGCTATCTCCAACTGTTCACCAAAGAGTGTCTCAAGTTCTGCGCCTCCAAGCAGGAGGCCGAGGAGAAGGCGCTGAACGAGGAGAAGGTGGCCTACGACTGCAGCCCCAACAAGAACATGTACCTGAATGTGGTCCTGAACACCCTCAAGAGACTGAAGGGCCTGACCCCCAGCTCCATGCCGGGCCTCAGCAGGGCCGCCCTGTACAGCCGCCTCCAGGAGTTCCTGCACACCCAGGACCAGCTCAAGGAGAACGGCTACCCCTTCCCGCACCCCGAGCGGCCCGGAGGCGCCGTCCTCTTCACTGGCCAGGGGAAGGGGCCCGGCGACTCCTCCTGCAGGGTCTGCTGCCGTTGTGGCACCGACTACCTGGTGTCCTCCTCGGGCCGCTGTCTACGCGACCAGTTGTGTTATTATCACTGGGGGCGGGTCCGCTCCAGCCAAGTGGCTGGAGGCCGGGTTAGCCAGTACACCTGCTGTGCAGCTGCTCCTGGCTCAGTGGGCTGCCAGGTGGCAAAGCAGCACGTGCGGGACGGCCGCAAGGAGAGCCTCCATGGCTTCGTGAAGACCTTCAAGAAAGAGTTTTCCACAGACGCTTATCCAGGAATCTACGCCTTGGACTGTGAGATGTGCTACACCACGCATGGCCTGGAGCTGACCCGCGTCACCGTGGTGGACGCCGACATGCAAGTGGTGTACGACACCTTCGTCAAGCCCGACAACGAGATCGTGGACTACAACACCAGGTTTTCCGGAGTGACCGAGGCCGACGTCGCCAAGACGAGCGTCACGTTGCCCGAAGTCCAAGCCATCCTGCTGAGCTTTTTCAGCGCCCAAACCATCCTCATCGGGCACAGCCTGGAGAGCGATCTGCTGGCCCTCAAGCTGATCCACAGCACCGTGGTGGACACGGCCGTGCTCTTCCCGCACTACCTGGGTTTCCCCTACAAGCGTTCCCTCAGGAATCTCGCGGCCGACTACCTGGGACAGATCATCCAGGACAGCCAGGACGGCCACAACTCCAGCGAGGACGCAAACGCCTGCCTGCAGCTGGCGATGTGGAAGGTTCGACAGCGCGCCCAGATCCAGCCACGCCACCGGTCCGCCTCTCCCGCCGCCCTGGCCTGTCCTGAGCCCCAGGCCTCTTCCCAAACTGCCATCGATCCCGAGAGCTAGCCCTGTCCACCTCGCCGCAAAGCGAAAGAAACTGGAGCAGCCGGCGGCAGGAGAGGGCCAAAAGCCAAGACTAACCCCGACCCCGGACTCCCAGTCCCCTGGAGTCCCTGCCGCGGGCCGTCGTCCCTGTCCCCATCCCTCTGCCCCTCCCAGACCTCTGTCCTTCCACCAATGGGCTCCCCGAGGCCCCAGCCGCCACTCCCAGTCCCCGGAGACCCTGCCGCCGCCCCTGGCGCCTGTGCCCATCCCTCTGCCCCACCCAGACCTCTGGCCTTCCACCACTAGCCTCCCCCAGCCCACCTGGACTACCGCGGCCTCTGACAACAAGGCCAGCCCCCAGGCCCACCAGCCTCCTGATCGTCTTCGTTCTTGGGCCTCTTCCCCTTCTGTGGGGCTGTCTGAACCTCCCCTCCCCCACCCGATTTTTCCCCCGCCCCCGGGGCAGGCGCAGAATAAATGTCTGTATGAAGTTAAAAATTAAAAATAAAAAAAAAGCTAAAAACAACTCAAAGTCCTTTGCTTTTGAATGTGCGCTTACCTGGTTTTCTCTAGAGGCACCACTGTGAGGTGGCTCAAGCCCTTAGGCTCTGGAGTTAGACATCTGGGTTCCCATTCCAATTCCACCACTTACTAGCTTTGTCATATTGGACGCATAACTTTTTTGCGCTTCTACTTCTTGATCTTTCAAGTGTCATCAGAAGATAATTAGACACCCACACAATAGCAATGGGAGATTTTAACACCCCACCGTCAACATGAAACAGATCAACGAGACAGAAAGTTGAAAAGGATATCCAGGAACTGAACTTAGCTCTGCACCAAGCAGACCGAATAGACATCTACATTAACTCTCCACCCCAAATCAACAGAATATACATTCTTCTCAGCACCACATCACACTTATTCCAAAACTGACCACATAGTTGGAAGGAAAGCACTCCTCCGCAAATGCAAAAGAACAGAAATTACAACCAACTGTCTCTCAGACCACAGGGCAGTCAAACTGGACCTCAGGATGAAGAAACTCACTCAAAACCGCTCAACTACACGGAAACGGAGCAATCTGCTCCTGAGTGACTACTGGGTACATAGCAAAATGAAGACAGAATAAAGATGTTCTTTGAAACCAATGAGAACAAAGACACAACATACCAGAATCTCTGGGATACATTGAAAGCAGTGTGTAGAGGGAAACGTAGCATTAAATGCCCACAAGAGAAAGCAGGAAAGATCTAAAATGGACACCCTCACGTCCCAATTCAAAGAATCAGGGAAGCAAGAGCAAACACCATGCCTGAATCAGTCAGTCAACTTCCAACAGGGCTCCAAGAGAGAATGAACCACCATGCCTCTTTAAATCCACGTTTCTATTTGGAATCTTCAATGAGAGATGAGACACTAAGCAGCTAGTTTTGGTGGAATGGCTGATTTTGTCAATGTTTTCGGTGTGTGAGTGTGTGTGTGTGTGTATGTATAGATAACTAAATTAAACTGATAATCTGGATGCTTACATTTCCATTCATTTAATTTGTGTATGTGAGCCCACGCACACCTATATACACACACACTAACACTTCCAGAACACTGACTTAGTGAAGAACTGGATTTCCAGTGTGTCAGACAAATTTCAGAAAGCGCTGAAGAAGGGCATTTCTGATGGATTTCACCGTTCCTGGAATTTTACTTCCCTTTATAACTTACAGTTCTTCTCTGGAGATTTAATAGATAAAAGTCTTTTGCAGTGTACGTTATTTCATTGTATTTTTATAATTTATTTCAATTGTCATTTTAAATTGACAAATAAAAATGATATATATTTATGGTGTACAACATGATGTTTCATATATGTATACATTGTGGAATGACACAAAAATCAAGCTAATTAACACATTCGTTTCCTCACATACTGATTTTATGGTGATGAGAACATGTTTCAAATCTACTATGATAGCACATTTCAAGTATACAGTACATAGTTACCCACTGTCGTTGCCGTGCTGTTCAACATATCTCTAGAACTATTCGTATCTGAAATTTTGTATCATTAGACTAACATCTCCCAATCCCTCCCCGGCCCCTGCCTCGGGTAAGCAGCGTTCTGCTCTCTACGACTCTGAGTTCCACTTTTTTACATTGCACATAGAAGTGAGATCGTGCAGTATTTGTATTTCTGTGTTTGCTTTTTAAAACTTTATGATGTATTGATGTATTTTTTCAGACAGTGTCGGAGTCTGTCACCAAGGCTGGAGTACAGTGACACAAACACGGCTCACCACGGCCTCCACCTCCCGGGGTCAAGAGATCCTCCCACTTCAGCCTCCTGAGTAGCTAGGACTACAGGCGTCCAACACCACACCTGGCTAATTTTTGTATTTTTTGTAGAGATGGTTGATCTCCAACTCCTGGGCTCAACTCTTCCTCCTCCCTTCTCCTCCCAAAGTCCTGGGATTACAGGCCTGAGCCACTGTGTCTGGCCTTTGCTTTATTTCACACAGTAGAACATCCTCTAAGCTCATTCATGTTGCTAATGATAAGATTTCTTTCTTTTTCAAGGCTGAATAGGATTCTATTGGATATATGTACCTATATAGATAGATAGATAGATAGATATACATTTATTATTATTGTTTTGGGGGGGATATGGTTTCGCTCGTGTTCCCCAGGCTGGAGTACAGTGGCATGATTTCGGCTCACTACAACCTCTGCCTCCCAGGCTGAAGTGATTCTCCTGCCTCAGCTGAGATTAAAGGCATGTCCCATCATGTGCGGCCAATTTTGTGTTTCTAGGAGAGATGGGTTTTCACCATGTTGGCCAGGCTGGTCTCGAACTCCAACAATTCTACTTCAACTATTTATTGGATACAAATATTTATGTGTGAGAAACAAGATTTTCAAGAGTGAAAGATTTGAAAACGACTTAATTGTACATCAGTAAGAGGCTGGCTAACTAAATCAGAGTACGTTCATCCTTACAGAAGAATACTATGCAGCTAGAACAAAACCAAATGGAGGAAACTCTTCCAAATGGTAACTTGGAATGATGTTCAAGACTTATTGTAAAATAAGTTTACAGTAAGGTGTAAGGTACCTTATGGCAAAATTCTCTCAGAAATGTGTGTGTGGATTTCAAGTCATCCCAGTCCTAGAACATTGTGCTCTTTAGAGATGCCATACCTGTCTTTCCCTTTGTAATATCAAAGCAGTAATATCTTCTCTGGAGGCTTGTTGGGTGAATTTAATGGAAGAAAGTTAAGGAGGTAGCAGAACCATTGCTGTTTCCCCTCCTTAGCCCTGCCACCCACTAAAGAAAGTTGGATGAGATTACTTAATGATTTCCCATTAAGTTGTATTTCCAAATATCATGATTACCATTTGAATGTAGTTGGTATGGAGCTTCGTGAGTGTGTGCTTCGTTTATTATGCATCACGTTCAGCTCCTTGTTATTTGCCTCCTAGTTATCATAGTAAAACTCTACTCCTCTACTCCGAGGAGCCCCTACCATCCGTATCGTCACTTTCCGGCCCAGCACTCTTCATGCTCGTTCGTTTAAAGTATTCTACATTGGGCAAATGAATCTTGGAAGGCAAAAGCTACTGAATTTAGCGAGTTTGTGGAGGCGTTCCCACCGATCAGCAAGGTGGAGTTCCACACACCCGATGACTGCACAACTCCTATAAGGCAGCAATATGCTGCAAACCCAGACGGCCACTCTTCTCACCCCTCGTCCCTTTGCTGTTCTGGATAATGAGGTCAATAGTCACCTAGGCAACTTGCAAAACTAACTGAAATGGAGAAAGGCCTTCCAGCTGGTGACTAGCCGAGGTCCACCTGGCCCCAATAAGCTGCTGAACAAGAAGGGCTGCCAGAAATTTCCCCCTAGGGAATTTGGTGGAGACGAAGACCTGCTCACTGGACAACGGTTCCTCCCAGGATACCCCCAAGCTGAAGAAGCGGGCTCTGAGCCACCCCCTTTCACCCTCCTTTTCCCCACCCTGGCCTGGTGAAGGTGCGCGTCAGGATGTTGACTACTGAGCCCTAAAGAAACAAGTCCTTCCACTTTGACCCCACGGAGGATTGCCTGTGCGGATCTTCAACGAGTCTACCAGTGTCTAGACACGGGAGCAGTTCTGTCTGGCACAGCAGCTCCCTCAAGGTAGACAAGAGTGAGGAGAAACGAAACTCAAGTCTGACCATTCTGTCCTGGGAGACAAGAGGAGGATCTCATCTCTCATCTTTCCAAGCAAGGCAACGAGACTTTCTCTCATCTTTCCAAGCAAGGCAAGGAGACTTTTTCTCATGAGGAAACAAAAAGAAGTTGGAAGGAACGAAACCAGCCTGGAAGGTGAATTCCTAAGGATTGCCCATTGAAACTGACAAAATGGCCCTTGTTTGACGAGAGGAATGAGCAGAGCATTGATGTGGTCAAAAAGGACTCGAGTGAGACTTTCCCAGCATGTTTCTACCAAAGCTTTGTCTAAGTTTCGCAAAACACTCTCCTAATAAGCAGATGTTTGGCTCTTCAGAAAGTCAACATGCAAAATGCCTTGAGCGTCCCATAACACTGATGCCATGATGTTGCCTTTGGTCTGCCCTCCTTTTCCTTTGACTGGACCACTGCCATCTCTTGGTAGCCATCGCTTTGATGACGCTTTGTCTTCAGGATCATATTGGCAAAGCCATGTTCCAAATTCCGGTTACAATTTGTCAAACAGGTGCCCCAGGATCGTGATCCCTCCTGTTGAAAATTTCCACTGATAGCTCTCGTCGTCACTGCAGCTGATCTGGGCACAATGGTTTTCACAGCCACTGCAGGATTCATCTTCCACATCTTCTCATCTCTTCTTGAAACAAGCCATACCTCCGTAAAGAGTTGATTTCTTTGGGCTAGTGTCCTTAGAAGCTTTTCTTCAAACATCAATGATTTCTTCATTCTTCCACCCAAGCTTCACCGTCAATTGGATGTTTCCTCTTGCTGCAATTTTAGCGGAATTCAAGTTGCACTGATAGGAGGCCTTTTCAGTGGATGTCTCATCCTTCTTAGTGCCTCCAATGAGATCCAGTTCAGAAAGGTTGTAAGAAGTTAGTACATGTTTATTTTAGTGAAAACGAATTGAAATCCATGCATAGATTTCTCACCATGTACATTTTCTATGAACTTTCGGAAGACCCCCTGTACTGAATATTGCCCAAATCCTGGGAGAGAAGTGGATGCGGTCCACTTCCTGTCTTCAGTTTGCCCACAGTGGAGGAGTGCACAGAGCAGGGAAAGGCAGCCCCAGAGAGAGGCATGCCCTCCAGCATGCAGCAGACTGCTGGCCCAGTCCTGGCTCCATGGGTTGCTGTGTGGGCCCAGCAAGCTGACCAACCTCCCTGAACCTTAATTTAATCCTAGGTAGCCCAATTCCACTCGCTATTATAGGACTGCTGTGCAGGGACAGTCAATTAACTTAAGAAAAGGAACCTAGCTCCAAGGTTGGCAACCGGGAATTCCAGTTGATTCCATGGGCGGACCCCCTGAGGAATTCCCAAGCTGAAGTCTCGTGGAAGATGAGGTTCAGTGTGACTAGACTGAAGCACCAATCCAATGAAGGGGAAGTCCCACCCACTCTGCCCTGTGCCTGTATAAAGGTGAGGCGGGGCGGCCGCGCCACTCATTGAAGCCGCCAGTTGGGAGAGGAGCAGAGCCAGGCCGGTGCTCCCGAAGGCAGCAAGATGTTGCGAGCCACAGCTCCCTGCTGGTTCCCACCTGCATACCCAGAAGCTAAGAAGGTGGCCGAGGAGGCGGCCCAGGAGGCAAGCCACCATTTGGGAGAGGAGCAGAGCCAGGTCGGTGTTCCCGAAGGCAGCAAGATGTTGCGAGCCACAGCTCCCTGCTGGTTCCCACCTGCATGCCCAGAAGCCAAGAAGGTGGCCGAGGAGGCGGCCCTCGAGGCAAGCCGCCAGTTGGGAGAGGAGCAGAGCCAGGCCGGTGCTCCCGAAGGCAGCAAGATGTTGCGAGCCACAGCTCCCTGCTGGTTCCCACCTGCATACCCAGAAGCTAAGAAGGTGGCCGAGGAGGCCCCCCACGAGGCAAGCCGCCATTTGGGAGTGGAGCAGAGCCAGGTCGGTGTTCCCGAAGGCAGCAAGATACTGCGAGCCACAGCTCCCTGCTGGTTCCCTCCTGCATACCCAGAAGCCAAGAAGGTGGCCGAGGAGTCGGCCCTCGAGGCTCCAGAATTCCCACTGCCCTCTCATCAGCCTGCCCAGAGCTTCGGGCTCTGCGTGCCCCAGATGCACAACCAGGCCTCAGCACTCGTGGACATCCGGGCGGAGCCCCAGAATAGGGGTCCGGCTGTGCCCCCAGCGTGGCCCAAGATGGCGACGGAGGCGTGGTACTTCCCCGCGCAGAGGGGGTCGGCCTGCTGCTTGCCAGCCACCCCAAGGCTGACAGAGAGGCCCTGTGGAGTCCGCATCTCAGCCCCCAGGGAGAGGAAGAGGATCGCCCACTTTCCCAGCCCCTGCTTGGTCGCAGGTCGCACCGATGCCAAGAGAACCCGGGTGGCCGGCAGCAGCCAACGCTCCAATGGCTCCAGGGTCGGCACACAGCCACGGAAGACTGGTCGCAACAGACGGGGGAGGGCATGCAAGACCTCCACCACACTCAGCTCTAAGCGAATCGTCCGTCGTCCATCCTTACCGACTTGGAAGAAACCCATTATCCTCCGAAGGTCTCGCTGCCAAGTCCCCACCGTCATCCGCCGAGGCTATCTCCAACTGTTCACCAAAGAGTGTCTCAAGTTCTGCGCCTCCCAGCAGGAGGCCGAGGAGAAGGCGCTGAACGAGGAGAAGGTGGCCTACGACTGCAGCCCCAACAAGAACATGTACCTGAATGTGGTCCTGAACACCCTCAAGAGACTGAAGGGCCTGACCCCCAGCTCCATGCCGGGCCTCAGCAGGGCCGCCCTGTACAGCCGCCTCCAGGAGTTCCTGCTCACCCAGGACCAGCTCAAGGAGAACGGCTACCCCTTCCCGCACCCCGAGCGGCCCGGAGGCGCCGTCCTCTTCACTGGCCAGGGGAAGGGGCCCGGCGACTCCTCCTGCAGGGTCTGCTGCCGTTGTGGCACCGACTACCTGGTGTCCTCCTCGGGCCGCTGTCTACGCGACCAGTTGTGTTATTATCACTGGGGGCGGGTCCGCTCCAGCCAAGTGGCTGGAGGCCGGGTTAGCCAGTACACCTGCTGTGCAGCTGCTCCTGGCTCAGTGGGCTGCCAGGTTGCAAAGCAGCACGTGCGGGACGGCCGCAAGGAGAGCCTCCATGGCTTCGTGAAGACCTTCAAGAAAGAGTTTTCCACAGATGCTTATCCAGGAATCTACGCCTTGGACTGTGAGATGTGCTACACCACGCATGGCCTGGAGCTGACCCGCGTCACCGTGGTGGACGCCGACATGCAAGTGGTGTACGACACCTTCGTCAAGCCCGACAACGAGATCGTGGACTACAACACCAGGTTTTCCGGAGTGACCGAGGCCGACGTCGCCAAGACGAGCGTCACGTTGCCCGAAGTCCAAGCCATCCTGCTGAGCTTTTTCAGCGCCCAAACCATCCTCATCGGGCACAGCCTGGAGAGCGATCTGCTGGCCCTCAAGCTGATCCACAGCACCGTGGTGGACACGGCCGTGCTCTTCCCGCACTACCTGGGTTTCCCCTACAAGCGTTCCCTCAGGAATCTCGCGGCCGACTACCTGGGACAGATCATCCAGGACAGCCAGGACGGCCACAACTCCAGCGAGGACGCAAACGCCTGCCTGCAGCTGGCGATGTGGAAGGTTCGACAGCGCGCCCAGATCCAGCCACGCCACCGGTCCGCCTCTCCCGCCGCCCTGGCCTGTCCTGAGCCCCAGGCCTCTTCCCAAACTGCCATCGATCCCGAGAGCTAGCCCTGTCCACCTCGCCGCAAAGCGAAAGAAACTGGAGCAGCCGGCGGCAGGAGAGGGCCAAAAGCCAAGACTAACCCCGACCCCGGACTCCCAGTCCCCCGGAGTCCCTGCCGCAGGCCGTCGTCCCTGTCCCCATCCCTCTGCCCCTCCCAGACCTCTGTCCTTCCACCAATGGGCTCCCCGAGGCCCCAGCCGCCACTCCCAGTCCCCGGAGACCCTGCCGCCGCCCCTGGCGCCTGTGCCCATCCCTCTGCCCCTCCCAGACCTCTGGCCTTCCACCACTAGCCTCCCCCAGCCCACCTGGACTTCCCCGGCCTCTGACAACAAGGCCAGCCCCCAGGCCCACCAGCCTCCTGATCGTCTTCGTTCTTGGGCCTCTTCCCCTTCTGTGGGGCTGTCTGAACCTCCCTTCCCCCACCCGATTTTTCCCCCGCCCCCGGGGCAGACGCAGAATAAATGTCTGTATGAAGTTAAAAATTAAAAATAAAAAAAAAGCTAAAAACATCTGAAAGTCCTTTGCTTTTGAATGTGCGCTTACCTGGTTTTCTCTAGAGGCACCACTGTGAGGTGGCTCAAGCGCTTAGGCTCTGGAGTTAGACATCTGGGTTCCCATTCCAATTCCACCACTGACTAGCTTTGTCATATTGGACGCATAACTTTTTTGCGCTTCTACTTCTTGATCTTTCAAGTGTCATCAGAAGATAATTAGACACCCACACAATAGCAATGGGAGATTTTAACACCCCACCGTCAACATGAAACAGATCAACGAGACAGAAAGTTGAAAAGGATATCCAGGAACTGAACTTAGCTCTGCACCAAGCAGACCGAATAGACATCTACATTAACTCTCCACCCCAAATCAACAGAATATACATTCTTCTCAGCACCACATCACACTTATTCCAAAACTGACCACATAGTTGGAAGGAAAGCACTCCTCCGCAAATGCAAAAGAACAGAAATTACAACCAACTGTCTCTCAGACCACAGGGCAGTCAAACTGGACCTCAGGATGAAGAAACTCACTCAAAACCGCTCAACTACACGGAAACGGAGCAATCTGCTCCTGAGTGACTACTGGGTACATAGCGAAATGAAGACAGAATAAAGATGTTCTTTGAAACCAATGAGAACAAAGACACAACATACCAGAATCTCTGGGATACATTGAAAGCAGTGTGTAGAGGGAAACATAGCATTAAATGCCCACAAGAGAAAGCAGGAAAGATCTAAAATGGACACCCTCACGTCCCAATTCAAAGAATCAGGGAAGCAAGAGCAAACACCATGCCTGAATCAGTCAGTCAACTTCCAACAGGGCTCCAAGAGAGAATGAACCACCATGCCTCTTTAAATCCACGTTTCTATTTGGAATCTTCAATGAGAGATGAGACACTAAGCAGCTAGTTTTGGTGGAATGGCTGATTTTGTCAATGTTTTCGGTGTGTGAGTGTGTGTGTGTGTGTATGTATAGATAACTAAATTAAACTGATAATCTGGATGCTTACATTTCCATTCATTTAATTTGTGTATGTGAGCCCACGCACACCTATATACACACACACTAACACTTCCAGAACACTGACTTAGTGAAGAACTGGATTTCCAGTGTGTCAGACAAATTTCAGAAAGCGCTGAAGAAGGGCATTTCTGATGGATTTCACCGTTCCTGGAATTTTACTTTCCTTTATAACTTACAGTTCTTCTCTGGAGATTTAATAGATAAAAGTCTTTTGCAGTGTACGTTATTTCATTGTATTTTTATAATTTATTTCAATTGTCATTTTAAATTGACAAATAAAAATGATATATATTTATGGTGTACAACATGATGTTTCATATATGTATACATTGTGGAATGACACAAAAATCAAGCTAATTAACACATTCGTTTCCTCACATACTGATTTTATGGTGATGAGAACATGTTTCAAATCTACTCTGATAGCACATTTCAAGTATACAGTACATAGTTACCCACTGTGGTTGCCGTGCTGTTCAACATATCTCTAGAACTATTCGTATCTGAAATTTTGTATCATTAGACTAACATCTCCCAATCCCTCCCCGGCCCCTGCCTCGGGTAAGCAGCGTTCTGCTCTCTACGACTCTGAGTTCCACTTTTTTACATTGCACATAGAAGTGAGATCGTGCAGTATTTGTATTTCTGTGTTTGCTTTTTAAAACTTTATGATGTATTGATGTATTTTTTCAGACAGTGTCGGAGTCTGTCACCAAGGCTGGAGTACAGTGACACAAACACGGCTCACCACGGCCTCCACCTCCCGGGGTCAAGAGATCCTCCCACTTCAGCCTCCTGAGTAGCTAGGACTACAGGCGTCCAACACCACACCTGGCTAATTTTTGTATTTTTTGTAGAGATGGTTGATCTCCAACTCCTGGGCTCAACTCTTCCTCCTCCCTTCTCCTCCCAAAGTCCTGGGATTACAGGCCTGAGCCACTGTGTCTGGCCTTTGCTTTATTTCACACAGTAGAACATCCTCTAAGCTCATTCATGTTGCTAATGATAAGATTTCTTTCTTTTTCAAGGCTGAATAGGATTCTATTGGATATATGTACCTATATAGATAGATAGATAGATAGATATACATTTATTATTATTGTTTTGGGGGGGATATGGTTTCGCTCGTGTTCCCCAGGCTGGAGTGCAGTGGCATGATTTCGGCTCACTACAACCTCTGCCTCCCAGGCTGAAGTGATTCTCCTGCCTCAGCTGAGATTAAAGGCATGTCCCATCATGTGCGGCCAATTTTGTGTTTCTAGGAGAGATGGGTTTTCACCATGTTGGCCAGGCTGGTCTCGAACTCCAACAATTCTACTTCAACTATTTATTGGATACAAATATTTATGTGTGAGAAACAAGATTTTCAAGAGTGAAAGATTTAAAAACGACTTAATTGTACATCAGTAAGAGGCTGGCTAACTAAATCAGAGTACGTTCATCCTTACAGAAGAATACTATGCAGCTAGAACAAAACCAAATGGAGGAAACTCTTCCAAATGGTAACTTGGAATGATGTTCAAGACTTATTGTAAAATAAGTTTACAGTAAGGTGTAAGGTACCTTATGGCAAAATTCTCTCAGAAATGTGTGTGTGGATTTCAAGTCATCCCAGTCTTAAAACATTGTGCTCTTTAGAGATGCCATACCTGTCTTTCCCTTTGTAATATCAAAGCAGTAATATCTTCTCTGGAGGCTTGTTGGGTGAATTTAATGGAAGAAAGTTAAGGAGGTAGCAGAACCATTGCTGTTTCCCCTCCATAGCCCTGCCACCCACTAAAGAAAGTTGGATGAGATTACTTAATGATTTCCCATTAAGTTGTATTTCCAAATATCATGATTACCATTTGAATGTAGTTGGTATGGAGCTTCGTGAGTGTGTGCTTCGTTTATTATGCATCACGTTCAGC
This sequence comes from Pongo pygmaeus, assembly GCF_028885625.2. Taxonomy (NCBI): domain Eukaryota; kingdom Metazoa; phylum Chordata; class Mammalia; order Primates; family Hominidae; genus Pongo; species Pongo pygmaeus. The sequence goes on from NC_072380.2 coordinate 57,051,464, forward strand.
TCCTTGTTATTTGCCTCCTAGTTATCATAGTAAAACTCTACTCCTCTACTCCGAGGAGCCCCTACCATCCGTATCGTCACTTTCCGGCCCAGCACTCTTCATGCTCGTTCGTTTAAAGTATTCTACATTGGGCAAATGAATCTTGGAAGGCAAAAGCTACTGAATTTAGCGAGTTTGTGGAGGCGTTCCCACCGGTCAGCCAGGTGGAGTTCCACACACCCGATGACTGCACAACTCCTATAAGGCAGCAATATGCTGCAAACCCAGACGGCCACTCTTCTCACCTCTCGTCCCTTTGCTGTTCTGGATAATGAGGTCAATAGTCACCTAGGCAACTGCAAAACAAACTGAAATGGAGAAAGGCCTTCCGGCTGGTGACTAGCCGAGGTCCACCTGGCCCCAATAAGCTGCTGAACAAGAAGGGCTGCCAGAAATTTCCCCCTAGGGAATTTGGTGGAGACGAAGACCTGCTCACTGGACAACGGTTCCTCCCAGGATACCCCCAAGCTGAAGAAGCGGGCTCTGAGCCACCCCCTTTCACCCTCCTTTTCCCCACCCTGGCCTGGTGAAGGTGCGCGTCAGGATGCGGACTACTGAGCCCTAAAGAAATAAGTCCTTCCACTTTGACCCCACGGAGGATTGCCTGTGCGGATCTTCAACGAGTCTACCAGTGTCTAGACACGGGAGCAGTTCTGTCTGGCACAGCAGCTCCCTCAAGGAAGACAAGAGTGAGGAGAAAGGAAACTCAAGTCTGACCATTCTGTCCTGGGAGACAAGAGGAGGATCTCATCTCTCATCTTTCCAAGCAAGGCAACGAGACTTTCTCTCATCTTTCCAAGCAAGGCAAGGAGACTTTTTCTCATGAGGAAACAAAAAGAAGTTGGAAGGAACGAAACCAGCCTGGAAGGTGAATTCCTAAGGATTGCCCATTGAAACTGACAAAATGGCCCTTGTTTGACGAGAGGAATGAGCAGAGCATTGATGTGGTCAAAAAGGACTCGAGTGAGACTTTCCCAGCACGTTTCTACCAAAGCTTTGTCTAAGTTTCGCAAAACACTCTCCTAATAAGCAGATGTTTGGCTCTTCAGAAAGTCAACATGCAAAATGCCTTGAGCGTCCCATAACACTGATGCCATGATGTTGCCTTTGGTCTGCCCTCCTTTTCCTTTGACTGGACCACTGCCATCTCTTGGTAGCCATCGCTTTGATGACGCTTTGTCTTCAGGATCATATTGGCAAAGCCATGTTCCAAATTCCGGTTACAATTTGTCAAACAGGTGCCCCAGGATCGTGATCCCTCCTGTTGAAAATTTCCACTGATAGCTCTCGTCGTCACTGCAGCTGATCTGGGCACAATGGTTTTCACAGCCACTGCAGGATTCATCTTCCACATCTTCTCATCTCTTCTTGAAACAAGCCATACCTCCGTAAAGAGTTGATTTCTTTGGGCTAGTGTCCTTAGAAGCTTTTCTTCAAACATCAATGATTTCTTCATTCTTCCACCCAAGCTTCACCGTCAATTGGATGTTTGCTCTTGCTGCAATTTTAGCGGAATTCAAGTTGCACTGATAGGAGGCCTTTTCAGTGGATGTCTCATCCTTCTTAGTGCCTCCAATGAGATCCAGTTCAGAAAGGTTGTAAGAAGTTAGTACATGTTTATTTTAGTGAAAACGAATTGAAATCCATGCATAGATTTCTCACCATGTACATTTTCTATGAACTTTCGGAAGACCCCCTGTACTGAATATTGCCCAAATCCTGGGAGAGAAGTGGATGCGGTCCACTTCCTGTCTTCAGTTTGCCCACAGTGGAGGAGTGCACAGAGCAGGGAAAGGCAGCCCCAGAGAGAGGCATGCCCTCCAGCATGCAGCAGACTGCTGGCCCAGTCCTGGCTCCATGGGTTGCTGTGTGGGCCCAGCAAGCTGACCAACCTCCCTGAACCTTAATTTAATCCTAGGTAGCCCAATTCCACTCGCTATTATAGGACTGCTGTGCAGGGACAGTCAATTAACTTAAGAAAAGGAACCTAGCTCCAAGGTTGGCAACCGGGAATTCCAGTTGATTCCATGGGCGGACCCCCTGAGGAATTCCCAAGCTGAAGTCTCGTGGAAGATGAGGTTCAGTGTGACTAGACTGAAGCACCAATCCAATGAAGGGGAAGTCCCACCCACTCTGCCCTGTGCCTGTATAAAGGTGAGGCGGGGCGGCCGCGCCACTCATTGAAGCCGCCAGTTGGGAGAGGAGCAGAGCCAGGCCGGTGCTCCCGAAGGCAGCAAGATGTTGCGAGCCACAGCTCCCTGCTGGTTCCCACCTGCATACCCAGAAGCTAAGAAGGTGGCCGAGGAGGCGGCCCACGAGGCAAGCCGCCATTTGGGAGAGGAGCAGAGCCAGGTCGGTGTTCCCGAAGGCAGCAAGATGTTGCGAGCCACAGCTCCCTGCTGGTTCCCACCTGCATGCCCAGAAGCCAAGAAGGTGGCCGAGGAGGCGGCCCTCGAGGCAAGCCGCCAGTTGGGAGAGGAGCAGAGCCAGGCCGGTGCTCCCGAAGGCAGCAAGATGTTGCGAGCCACAGCTCCCTGCTGGTTCCCACCTGCATACCCAGAAGCTAAGAAGGTGGCCGAGGAGGCGCCCCACGAGGCAAGCCGCCATTTGGGAGTGGAGCAGAGCCAGGTCGGTGTTCCCGAAGGCAGCAAGATGTTGCGAGCCACAGCTCCCTGCTGGTTCCCTCCTGCATACCCAGAAGCCAAGAAGGTGGCCGAGGAGGCGGCCCTCGAGGCTCCAGAATTCCCACTGCCCTCTCATCAGCCTGCCCAGAGCTTCGGGCTCTGTGTGCCCCAGATGCACAACCAGGCCTCAGCACTCGTGGACATCCGGGCGGAGCCCCAGAATAGGGGTCCGGCGGTGCCCCCAGCGTGGCCCAAGATGGCGACGGAGGCGTGGTACTTCCCCGCGCAGAGGGGGTCGGCCTGCTGCTTGCCAGCCGCCCCAAGGCTGACAGAGAGGCCCTGTGGAGTCCGCATCTCAGCCCCCAGGGAGAAGAAGAGGATCGCCCACTTTCCCAGCCCCTGCTTGGTCGCAGGTCGCACCGATGCCAAGAGAACCCGGGTGGCCGGCAGCAGCCAACGCTCCAATGGCTCCAGGGTTGGCACACAGCCACGGAAGACTGGTCGCAACAGACGGGGGAGGGCATGCAAGACCTCCACCACACTCAGCTCTAAGCGAATCGTCCGTCGTCCATCCTTACCGACTTGGAAGAAACCCATTATCCTCCGAAGGTCTCGCTGCCAAGTCCCCACCGTCATCCGCCGAGGCTATCTCCAACTGTTCACCAAAGAGTGTCTCAAGTTCTGCGCCTCCCAGCAGGAGGCCGAGGAGAAGGCGCTGAACGAGGAGAAGGTGGCCTACGACTGCAGCCCCAACAAGAACATGTACCTGAATGTGGTCCTGAACACCCTCAAGAGACTGAAGGGCCTGACCCCCAGCTCCATGCCGGGCCTCAGCAGGGCCGCCCTGTACAGCCGCCTCCAGGAGTTCCTGCTCACCCAGGACCAGCTCAAGGAGAACGGCTACCCCTTCCCGCACCCCGAGCGGCCCGGAGGCGCCGTCCTCTTCACTGGCCAGGGGAAGGGGCCCGGAGACTCCTCCTGCAGGGTCTGCTGCCGTTGTGGCACCGACTACCTGGTGTCCTCCTCGGGCCGCTGTCTACGCGACCAGTTGTGTTATTATCACTGGGGGCGGGTCCGCTCCAGCCAAGTGGCTGGAGGCCGGGTTAGCCAGTACACCTGCTGTGCAGCTGCTCCTGGCTCAGTGGGCTGCCAGGTGGCAAAGCAGCACGTGCGGGACGGCCGCAAGGAGAGCCTCCATGGCTTCGTGAAGACCTTCAAGAAAGAGTTTTCCACAGACGCTTATCCAGGAATCTACGCCTTGGACTGTGAGATGTGCTACACCACGCATGGCCTGGAGCTGACCCGCGTCACCGTGGTGGACGCCGACATGCAAGTGGTGTACGACACCTTCGTCAAGCCCGACAACGAGATCGTGGACTACAACACCAGGTTTTCCGGAGTGACCGAGGCCGACGTCGCCAAGACGAGCGTCACGTTGCCCGAAGTCCAAGCCATCCTGCTGAGCTTTTTCAGCGCCCAAACCATCCTCATCGGGCACAGCCTGGAGAGTGATCTGCTGGCCCTCAAGCTGATCCACAGCACCGTGGTGGACACGGCCGTGCTCTTCCCGCACTACCTGGGTTTCCCCTACAAGCGTTCCCTCAGGAATCTCGCGGCCGACTACCTGGGACAGATCATCCAGGACAGCCAGGACGGCCACAACTCCAGCGAGGACGCAAACGCCTGCCTGCAGCTGGCGATGTGGAAGGTTCGACAGCGCGCCCAGATCCAGCCACGCCACCGGTCCGCCTCTCCCGCTGCCCTGGCCTGTCCTGAGCCCCAGGCCTCTTCCCAAACTGCCATCGATCCCGAGAGCTAGCCCTGTCCACCTCGCCGCAAAGCGAAAGAAACTGGAGCAGCCGGCGGCAGGAGAGGGCCAAAAGCCAAGACTAACCCCGACCCCGGACTCCCAGTCCCCCGGAGTCCCTGCCGCGGGCCGTCGTCCCTGTCCCCATCCCTCTGCCCCTCCCAGACCTCTGTCCTTCCACCAATGGGCTCCCCGAGGCCCCAGCCGCCACTCCCAGTCCCCGGAGACCCTGCCGCCGCCCCTGGCGCCTGTGCCCATCCCTCTGCCCCTCCCAGACCTCTGGCCTTCCACCACTAGCCTCCCCCAGCCCACCTGGAATTCCCCGGCCTCTGACAACAAGGCCAGCCCCCAGGCCCACCAGCCTCCTGATCGTCTTCGTTCTTGGGCCTCTTCCCCTTCTGTGGGGCTGTCTGAACCTCCCCTACCACACCCGATTTTTCCCCCGCCCCCGGGGCAGGCGCAGAATAAATGTCTGTATGAAGTTAAAAATTAAAAATAAAAAAAAAGCTAAAAACAACTGAAAGTCCTTTGCTTTTGAATGTGCGCTTACCTGGTTTTCTCTAGAGGCACCACTGTGAGGTGGCTCAAGCCCTTAGGCTCTGGAGTTAGACATCTGGGTTCCCATTCCAATTCCACCACTTACTAGCTTTGTCATATTGGACGCATAACTTTTTTGCGCTTCTACTTCTTGATCTTTCAAGTGTCATCAGAAGATAATTAGACACCCACACAATAGCAATGGGAGATTTTAACACCCCACCGTCAACATGAAACAGATCAACGAGACAGAAAGTTGAAAAGGATATCCAGGAACTGAACTTAGCTCTGCACCAAGCAGACCGAATAGACATCTACATTAACTCTCCACCCCAAATCAACAGAATATACATTCTTCTCAGCACCACATCACACTTATTCCAAAACTGACCACATAGTTGGAAGGAAAGCACTCCTCCGCAAATGCAAAAGAACAGAAATTACAACCAACTGTCTCTCAGACCACAGGGCAGTCAAACTGGACCTCAGGATGAAGAAACTCACTCAAAACCGCTCAACTACACGGAAACGGAGCAATCTGCTCCTGAGTGACTACTGGGTACATAGCGAAATGAAGACAGAATAAAGATGTTCTTTGAAACCAATGAGAACAAAGACACAACATACCAGAATCTCTGGGATACATTGAAAGCAGTGTGTAGAGGGAAACGTAGCATTAAATGCCCACAAGAGAAAGCAGGAAAGATCTAAAATGGACACCCTCACGTCCCAATTCAAAGAATCAGGGAAGCAAGAGCAAACACCATGCCTGAATCAGTCAGTCAACTTCCAACAGGGCTCCAAGAGAGAATGAACCACCATGCCTCTTTAAATCCACGTTTCTATTTGGAATCTTCAATGAGAGATGAGACACTAAGCAGCTAGTTTTGGTGGAATGGCTGATTTTGTCAATGTTTTCGGTGTGTGAGTGTGTGTGTGTGTGTGTGTATGTATAGATAACTAAATTAAACTGATAATCTGGATGCTTACATTTCCATTCATTTAATTTGTGTATGTGAGCCCACGCACACGTATATACACACACACTAACACTTCCAGAACACTGACTTAGTGAAGAACTGGATTTCCAGTGTGTCAGACAAATTTCAGAAAGCGCTGAAGAAGGGCATTTCTGATGGATTTCACCGTTCCTGGAATTTTACTTTCCTTTATAACTTACAGTTCTTCTCTGGAGATTTAATAGATAAAAGTCTTTTGCAGTGTACGTTATTTCATTGTATTTTTATAATTTATTTCAATTGTCATTTTAAATTGACAAATAAAAATGATATATATTTATGGTGTACAACATGATGTTTCATATATGTATACATTGTGGAATGACACAAAAATCAAGCTAATTAACACATTCGTTTCCTCACATACTGATTTTATGGTGATGAGAACATGTTTCAAATCTACTCTGATAGCACATTTCAAGTATACAGTACATAGTTACCCACTGTGGTTGCCGTGCTGTTCAACATATCTCTAGAACTATTCGTATCTGAAATTTTGTATCATTAGACTAACATCTCCCAATCCCTCCCCGGCCCCTGCCTCGGGTAAGCAGCGTTCTGCTCTCTACGACTCTGAGTTCCACTTTTTTACATTGCACATAGAAGTGAGATCGTGCAGTATTTGTATTTCTGTGTTTGCTTTTTAAAACTTTATGATGTATTGATGTATTTTTTCAGACAGTGTCGGAGTCTGTCACCAAGGCTGGAGTACAGTGACACAAACACGGCTCACCACGGCCTCCACCTCCCGGGGTCAAGAGATCCTCCCACTTCAGCCTCCTGAGTAGCTAGGACTACAGGCGTCCAACACCACACCTGGCTAATTTTTGTATTTTTTGTAGAGATGGTTGATCTCCAACTCCTGGGCTCAACTCTTCCTCCTCCCTTCTCCTCCCAAAGTCCTGGGATTACAGGCCTGAGCCACTGTGTCTGGCCTTTGCTTTATTTCACACAGTAGAACATCCTCTAAGCTCATTCATGTTGCTAATGATAAGATTTCTTTCTTTTTCAAGGCTGAATAGGATTCTATTGGATATATGTACCTATATAGATAGATAGATAGATAGATATACATTTATTATTATTGTTTTGGGGGGGATATGGTTTCGCTCGTGTTCCCCAGGCTGGAGTGCAGTGGCATGATTTCGGCTCACTACAACCTCTGCCTCCCAGGCTGAAGTGATTCTCCTGCCTCAGCTGAGATTAAAGGCATGTCCCATCATGTGCGGCCAATTTTGTGTTTCTAGGAGAGATGGGTTTTCACCATGTTGGCCAGGCTGGTCTCGAACTCCAACAATTCTACTTCAACTATTTATTGGATACAAATATTTATGTGTGAGAAACAAGATTTTCAAGAGTGAAAGATTTAAAAACGACTTAATTGTACATCAGTAAGAGGCTGGCTAACTAAATCAGAGTACGTTCATCCTTACAGAAGAATACTATGCAGCTAGAACAAAACCAAATGGAGGAAACTCTTCCAAATGGTAACTTGGAATGATGTTCAAGACTTATTGTAAAATAAGTTTACAGTAAGGTGTAAGGTACCTTATGGCAAAATTCTCTCAGAAATGTGTGTGTGGATTTCAAGTCATCCCAGTCTTAGAACATTGTGCTCTTTAGAGATGCCATACCTGTCTTTCCCTTTGTAATATCAAAGCAGTAATATCTTCTCTGGAGGCTTGTTGGGTGAATTTAATGGAAGAAAGTTAAGGAGGTAGCAGAACCATTGCTGTTTCCCCTCCATAGCCCTGCCACCCACTAAAGAAAGTTGGATGAGATTACTTAATGATTTCCCATTAAGTTGTATTTCCAAATATCATGATTACCATTTGAATGTAGTTGGTATGGAGCTTCGTGAGTGTGTGCTTCGTTTATTATGCATCACGTTCAGCTCCTTGTTATTTGCCTCCTAGTTATCATAGTAAAACTCTACTCCTCTACTCCGAGGAGCCCCTACCATCCGTATCGTCACTTTCCGGCCCAGCACTCTTCATGCTCGTTCGTTTAAAGTATTCTACATTGGGCAAATGAATCTTGGAAGGCAAAAGCTACTGAATTTAGCGAGTTTGTGGAGGCGTTCCCACCGGTCAGCCAGGTGGAGTTCCACACACCCGATGACTGCACAACTCCTATAAGGCAGCAATATGCTGCAAACCCAGACGGCCACTCTTCTCACCTCTCGTCCCTTTGCTGTTCTGGATAATGAGGTCAATAGTCACCTAGGCAACTGCAAAACAAACTGAAATGGAGAAAGGCCTTCCGGCTGGTGACTAGCCGAGGTCCACCTGGCCCCAATAAGCTGCTGAACAAGAAGGGCTGCCAGAAATTTCCCCCTAGGGAATTTGGTGGAGACGAAGACCTGCTCACTGGACAACGGTTCCTCCCAGGATACCCCCAAGCTGAAGAAGCGGGCTCTGAGCCACCCCCTTTCACCCTCCTTTTCCCCACCCTGGCCTGGTGAAGGTGCGCGTCAGGATGCGGACTACTGAGCCCTAAAGAAATAAGTCCTTCCACTTTGACCCCACGGAGGATTGCCTGTGCGGATCTTCAACGAGTCTACCAGTGTCTAGACACGGGAGCAGTTCTGTCTGGCACAGCAGCTCCCTCAAGGAAGACAAGAGTGAGGAGAAAGGAAACTCAAGTCTGACCATTCTGTCCTGGGAGACAAGAGGAGGATCTCATCTCTCATCTTTCCAAGCAAGGCAACGAGACTTTCTCTCATCTTTCCAAGCAAGGCAAGGAGACTTTTTCTCATGAGGAAACAAAAAGAAGTTGGAAGGAACGAAACCAGCCTGGAAGGTGAATTCCTAAGGATTGCCCATTGAAACTGACAAAATGGCCCTTGTTTGACGAGAGGAATGAGCAGAGCATTGATGTGGTCAAAAAGGACTCGAGTGAGACTTTCCCAGCACGTTTCTACCAAAGCTTTGTCTAAGTTTCGCAAAACACTCTCCTAATAAGCAGATGTTTGGCTCTTCAGAAAGTCAACATGCAAAATGCCTTGAGCGTCCCATAACACTGATGCCATGATGTTGCCTTTGGTCTGCCCTCCTTTTCCTTTGACTGGACCACTGCCATCTCTTGGTAGCCATCGCTTTGATGACGCTTTGTCTTCAGGATCATATTGGCAAAGCCATGTTCCAAATTCCGGTTACAATTTGTCAAACAGGTGCCCCAGGATCGTGATCCCTCCTGTTGAAAATTTCCACTGATAGCTCTCGTCGTCACTGCAGCCGATCTGGGCACAATGGTTTTCACAGCCACTGCAGGATTCATCTTCCACATCTTCTCATCTCTTCTTGAAACAAGCCATACCTCCGTAAAGAGTTGATTTCTTTGGGCTAGTGTCCTTAGAAGCTTTTCTTCAAACATCAATGATTTCTTCATTCTTCCACCCAAGCTTCACCGTCAATTGGATGTTTGCTCTTGCTGCAATTTTAGCGGAATTCAAGTTGCACTGATAGGAGGCCTTTTCAGTGGATGTCTCATCCTTCTTAGTGCCTCCAATGAGATCCAGTTCAGAAAGGTTGTAAGAAGTTAGTACATGTTTATTTTAGTGAAAACGAATTGAAATCCATGCATAGATTTCTCACCATGTACATTTTCTATGAACTTTCGGAAGACCCCCTGTACTGAATATTGCCCAAATCCTGGGAGAGAAGTGGATGCGGTCCACTTCCTGTCTTCAGTTTGCCCACAGTGGAGGAGTGCACAGAGCAGGGAAAGGCAGCCCCAGAGAGAGGCATGCCCTCCAGCATGCAGCAGACTGCTGGCCCAGTCCTGGCTCCATGGGTTGCTGTGTGGGCCCAGCAAGCTGACCAACCTCCCTGAACCTTAATTTAATCCTAGGTAGCCCAATTCCACTCGCTATTATAGGACTGCTGTGCAGGGACAGTCAATTAACTTAAGAAAAGGAACCTAGCTCCAAGGTTGGCAACCGGGAATTCCAGTTGATTCCATGGGCGGACCCCCTGAGGAATTCCCAAGCTGAAGTCTCGTGGAAGATGAGGTTCAGTGTGACTAGACTGAAGCACCAATCCAATGAAGGGGAAGTCCCACCCACTCTGCCCTGTGCCTGTATAAAGGTGAGGCGGGGCGGCCGCGCCACTCATTGAAGCCGCCAGTTGGGAGAGGAGCAGAGCCAGGCCGGTGCTCCCGAAGGCAGCAAGATGTTGCGAGCCACAGCTCCCTGCTGGTTCCCACCTGCATACCCAGAAGCTAAGAAGGTGGCCGAGGAGGCGGCCCACGAGGCAAGCCGCCATTTGGGAGAGGAGCAGAGCCAGGTCGGTGTTCCCGAAGGCAGCAAGATGTTGCGAGCCACAGCTCCCTGCTGGTTCCCACCTGCATGCCCAGAAGCCAAGAAGGTGGCCGAGGAGGCGGCCCTCGAGGCAAGCCGCCAGTTGGGAGAGGAGCAGAGCCAGGCCGGTGCTCCCGAAGGCAGCAAGATGTTGCGAGCCACAGCTCCCTGCTGGTTCCCACCTGCATACCCAGAAGCTAAGAAGGTGGCCGAGGAGGCGCCCCACGAGGCAAGCCGCCATTTGGGAGTGGAGCAGAGCCAGGTCGGTGTTCCCGAAGGCAGCAAGATGTTGCGAGCCACAGCTCCCTGCTGGTTCCCTCCTGCATACCCAGAAGCCAAGAAGGTGGCCGAGGAGGCGGCCCTCGAGGCTCCAGAATTCCCACTGCCCTCTCATCAGCCTGCCCAGAGCTTCGGGCTCTGTGTGCCCCAGATGCACAACCAGGCCTCAGCACTCGTGGACATCCGGGCGGAGCCCCAGAATAGGGGTCCGGCGGTGCCCCCAGCGTGGCCCAAGATGGCGACGGAGGCGTGGTACTTCCCCGCGCAGAGGGGGTCGGCCTGCTGCTTGCCAGCCGCCCCAAGGCTGACAGAGAGGCCCTGTGGAGTCCGCATCTCAGCCCCCAGGGAGAAGAAGAGGATCGCCCACTTTCCCAGCCCCTGCTTGGTCGCAGGTCGCACCGATGCCAAGAGAACCCGGGTGGCCGGCAGCAGCCAACGCTCCAATGGCTCCAGGGTCGGCACACAGCCACGGAAGACTGGTCGCAACAGACGGGGGAGGGCATGCAAGACCTCCACCACACTCAGCTCTAAGCGAATCGTCCGTCGTCCATCCTTACCGACTTGGAAGAAACCCATTATCCTCCGAAGGTCTCGCTGCCAAGTCCCCACCGTCATCCGCCGAGGCTATCTCCAACTGTTCACCAAAGAGTGTCTCAAGTTCTGCGCCTCCCAGCAGGAGGCCGAGGAGAAGGCGCTGAACGAGGAGAAGGTGGCCTACGACTGCAGCCCCAACAAGAACATGTACCTGAATGTGGTCCTGAACACCCTCAAGAGACTGAAGGGCCTGACCCCCAGCTCCATGCCGGGCCTCAGCAGGGCCGCCCTGTACAGCCGCCTCCAGGAGTTCCTGCTCACCCAGGACCAGCTCAAGGAGAACGGCTACCCCTTCCCGCACCCCGAGCGGCCCGGAGGCGCCGTCCTCTTCACTGGCCAGGGGAAGGGGCCCGGAGACTCCTCCTGCAGGGTCTGCTGCCGTTGTGGCACCGACTACCTGGTGTCCTCCTCGGGCCGCTGTCTACGCGACCAGTTGTGTTATTATCACTGGGGGCGGGTCCGCTCCAGCCAAGTGGCTGGAGGCCGGGTTAGCCAGTACACCTGCTGTGCAGCTGCTCCTGGCTCAGTGGGCTGCCAGGTGGCAAAGCAGCACGTGCGGGACGGCCGCAAGGAGAGCCTCCATGGCTTCGTGAAGACCTTCAAGAAAGAGTTTTCCACAGACGCTTATCCAGGAATCTACGCCTTGGACTGTGAGATGTGCTACACCACGCATGGCCTGGAGCTGACCCGCGTCACCGTGGTGGACGCCGACATGCAAGTGGTGTACGACACCTTCGTCAAGCCCGACAACGAGATCGTGGACTACAACACCAGGTTTTCCGGAGTGACCGAGGCCGACGTCGCCAAGACGAGCGTCACGTTGCCCGAAGTCCAAGCCATCCTGCTGAGCTTTTTCAGCGCCCAAACCATCCTCATCGGGCACAGCCTGGAGAGTGATCTGCTGGCCCTCAAGCTGATCCACAGCACCGTGGTGGACACGGCCGTGCTCTTCCCGCACTACCTGGGTTTCCCCTACAAGCGTTCCCTCAGGAATCTCGCGGCCGACTACCTGGGACAGATCATCCAGGACAGCCAGGACGGCCACAACTCCAGCGAGGACGCAAACGCCTGCCTGCAGCTGGCGATGTGGAAGGTTCGACAGCGCGCCCAGATCCAGCCACGCCACCGGTCCGCCTCTCCCGCTGCCCTGGCCTGTCCTGAGCCCCAGGCCTCTTCCCAAACTGCCATCGATCCCGAGAGCTAGCCCTGTCCACCTCGCCGCAAAGCGAAAGAAACTGGAGCAGCCGGCGGCAGGAGAGGGCCAAAAGCCAAGACTAACCCCGACCCCGGACTCCCAGTCCCCCGGAGTCCCTGCCGCGGGCCGTCGTCCCTGTCCCCATCCCTCTGCCCCTCCCAGACCTCTGTCCTTCCACCAATGGGCTCCCCGAGGCCCCAGCCGCCACTCCCAGTCCCCGGAGACCCTGCCGCCGCCCCTGGCGCCTGTGCCCATCCCTCTGCCCCTCCCAGACCTCTGGCCTTCCACCACTAGCCTCCCCCAGCCCACCTGGAATTCCCCGGCCTCTGACAACAAGGCCAGCCCCCAGGCCCACCAGCCTCCTGATCGTCTTCGTTCTTGGGCCTCTTCCCCTTCTGTGGGGCTGTCTGAACCTCCCCTACCACACCCGATTTTTCCCCCGCCCCCGGGGCAGGCGCAGAATAAATGTCTGTATGAAGTTAAAAATTAAAAATAAAAAAAAAGCTAAAAACAACTGAAAGTCCTTTGCTTTTGAATGTGCGCTTACCTGGTTTTCTCTAGAGGCACCACTGTGAGGTGGCTCAAGCCCTTAGGCTCTGGAGTTAGACATCTGGGTTCCCATTCCAATTCCACCACTTACTAGCTTTGTCATATTGGACGCATAACTTTTTTGCGCTTCTACTTCTTGATCTTTCAAGTGTCATCAGAAGATAATTAGACACCCACACAATAGCAATGGGAGATTTTAACACCCCACCGTCAACATGAAACAGATCAACGAGACAGAAAGTTGAAAAGGATATCCAGGAACTGAACTTAGCTCTGCACCAAGCAGACCGAATAGACATCTACATTAACTCTCCACCCCAAATCAACAGAATATACATTCTTCTCAGCACCACATCACACTTATTCCAAAACTGACCACATAGTTGGAAGGAAAGCACTCCTCCGCAAATGCAAAAGAACAGAAATTACAACCAACTGTCTCTCAGACCACAGGGCAGTCAAACTGGACCTCAGGATGAAGAAACTCACTCAAAACCGCTCAACTACACGGAAACGGAGCAATCTGCTCCTGAGTGACTACTGGGTACATAGCGAAATGAAGACAGAATAAAGATGTTCTTTGAAACCAATGAGAACAAAGACACAACATACCAGAATCTCTGGGATACATTGAAAGCAGTGTGTAGAGGGAAACGTAGCATTAAATGCCCACAAGAGAAAGCAGGAAAGATCTAAAATGGACACCCTCACGTCCCAATTCAAAGAATCAGGGAAGCAAGAGCAAACACCATGCCTGAATCAGTCAGTCAACTTCCAACAGGGCTCCAAGAGAGAATGAACCACCATGCCTCTTTAAATCCACGTTTCTATTTGGAATCTTCAATGAGAGATGAGACACTAAGCAGCTAGTTTTGGTGGAATGGCTGATTTTGTCAATGTTTTCGGTGTGTGAGTGTGTGTGTGTGTGTGTGTATGTATAGATAACTAAATTAAACTGATAATCTGGATGCTTACATTTCCATTCATTTAATTTGTGTATGTGAGCCCACGCACACGTATATACACACACACTAACACTTCCAGAACACTGACTTAGTGAAGAACTGGATTTCCAGTGTGTCAGACAAATTTCAGAAAGCGCTGAAGAAGGGCATTTCTGATGGATTTCACCGTTCCTGGAATTTTACTTTCCTTTATAACTTACAGTTCTTCTCTGGAGATTTAATAGATAAAAGTCTTTTGCAGTGTACGTTATTTCATTGTATTTTTATAATTTATTTCAATTGTCATTTTAAATTGACAAATAAAAATGATATATATTTATGGTGTACAACATGATGTTTCATATATGTATACATTGTGGAATGACACAAAAATCAAGCTAATTAACACATTCGTTTCCTCACATACTGATTTTATGGTGATGAGAACATGTTTCAAATCTACTCTGATAGCACATTTCAAGTATACAGTACATAGTTACCCACTGTCGTTGCCGTGCTGTTCAACATATCTCTAGAACTATTCGTATCTGAAATTTTGTATCATTAGACTAACATCTCCCAATCCCTCCCCGGCCCCTGCCTCGGGTAAGCAGCGTTCTGCTCTCTACGACTCTGAGTTCCACTTTTTTACATTGCACATAGAAGTGAGATCGTGCAGTATTTGTATTTCTGTGTTTGCTTTTTAAAACTTTATGATGTATTGATGTATTTTTTCAGACAGTGTCGGAGTCTGTCACCAAGGCTGGAGTACAGTGACACAAACACGGCTCACCACGGCCTCCACCTCCCGGGGTCAAGAGATCCTCCCACTTCAGCCTCCTGAGTAGCTAGGACTACAGGCGTCCAACACCACACCTGGCTAATTTTTGTATTTTTTGTAGAGATGGTTGATCTCCAACTCCTGGGCTCAACTCTTCCTCCTCCCTTCTCCTCCCAAAGTCCTGGGATTACAGGCCTGAGCCACTGTGTCTGGCCTTTGCTTTATTTCACACAGTAGAACATCCTCTAAGCTCATTCATGTTGCTAATGATAAGATTTCTTTCTTTTTCAAGGCTGAATAGGATTCTATTGGATATATGTACCTATATAGATAGATAGATAGATAGATATACATTTATTATTATTGTTTTGGGGGGGATATGGTTTCGCTCGTGTTCCCCAGGCTGGAGTGCAGTGGCATGATTTCGGCTCACTACAACCTCTGCCTCCCAGGCTGAAGTGATTCTCCTGCCTCAGCTGAGATTAAAGGCATGTCCCATCATGTGCGGCCAATTTTGTGTTTCTAGGAGAGATGGGTTTTCACCATGTTGGCCAGGCTGGTCTCGAACTCCAACAATTCTACTTCAACTATTTATTGGATACAAATATTTATGTGTGAGAAACAAGATTTTCAAGAGTGAAAGATTTAAAAACGACTTAATTGTACATCAGTAAGAGGCTGGCTAACTAAATCAGAGTACGTTCATCCTTACAGAAGAATACTATGCAGCTAGAACAAAACCAAATGGAGGAAACTCTTCCAAATGGTAACTTGGAATGATGTTCAAGACTTATTGTAAAATAAGTTTACAGTAAGGTGTAAGGTACCTTATGGCAAAATTCTCTCAGAAATGTGTGTGTGGATTTCAAGTCATCCCAGTCTTAGAACATTGTGCTCTTTAGAGATGCCATACCTGTCTTTCCCTTTGTAATATCAAAGCAGTAATATCTTCTCTGGAGGCTTGTTGGGTGAATTTAATGGAAGAAAGTTAAGGAGGTAGCAGAACCATTGCTGTTTCCCCTCCATAGCCCTGCCACCCACTAAAGAAAGTTGGATGAGATTACTTAATGATTTCCCATTAAGTTGTATTTCCAAATATCATGATTACCATTTGAATGTAGTTGGTATGGAGCTTCGTGAGTGTGTGCTTCGTTTATTATGCATCACGTTCAGCTCCTTGTTATTTGCCTCCTAGTTATCATAGTAAAACTCTACTCCTCTACTCCGAGGAGCCCCTACCATCCGTATCGTCACTTTCCGGCCCAGCACTCTTCATGCTCGTTCGTTTAAAGTATTCTACATTGGGCAAATGAATCTTGGAAGGCAAAAGCTACTGAATTTAGCGAGTTTGTGGAGGCGTTCCCACCGGTCAGCCAGGTGGAGTTCCACACACCCGATGACTGCACAACTCCTATAAGGCAGCAATATGCTGCAAACCCAGACGGCCACTCTTCTCACCTCTCGTCCCTTTGCTGTTCTGGATAATGAGGTCAATAGTCACCTAGGCAACTGCAAAACCAACTGAAATGGAGAAAGGCCTTCCGGCTGGTGACTAGCCGAGGTCCACCTGGCCCCAATAAGCTGCTGAACAAGAAGGGCTGCCAGAAATTTCCCCCTAGGGAATTTGGTGGAGACGAAGACCTGCTCACTGGACAACGGTTCCTCCCAGGATACCCCCAAGCTGAAGAAGCGGGCTCTGAGCCACCCCCTTTCACCCTCCTTTTCCCCACCCTGGCCTGGTGAAGGTGCGCGTCAGGATGCGGACTACTGAGCCCTAAAGAAATAAGTCCTTCCACTTTGACCCCACGGAGGATTGCCTGTGCGGATCTTCAACGAGTCTACCAGTGTCTAGACACGGGAGCAGTTCTGTCTGGCACAGCAGCTCCCTCAAGGAAGACAAGAGTGAGGAGAAAGGAAACTCAAGTCTGACCATTCTGTCCTGGGAGACAAGAGGAGGATCTCATCTCTCATCTTTCCAAGCAAGGCAACGAGACTTTCTCTCATCTTTCCAAGCAAGGCAAGGAGACTTTTTCTCATGAGGAAACAAAAAGAAGTTGGAAGGAACGAAACCAGCCTGGAAGGTGAATTCCTAAGGATTGCCCATTGAAACTGACAAAATGGCCCTTGTTTGACGAGAGGAATGAGCAGAGCATTGATGTGGTCAAAAAGGACTCGAGTGAGACTTTCCCAGCACGTTTCTACCAAAGCTTTGTCTAAGTTTCGCAAAACACTCTCCTAATAAGCAGATGTTTGGCTCTTCAGAAAGTCAACATGCAAAATGCCTTGAGCGTCCCATAACACTGATGCCATGATGTTGCCTTTGGTCTGCCCTCCTTTTCCTTTGACTGGACCACTGCCATCTCTTGGTAGCCATCGCTTTGATGACGCTTTGTCTTCAGGATCATATTGGCAAAGCCATGTTCCAAATTCCGGTTACAATTTGTCAAACAGGTGCCCCAGGATCGTGATCCCTCCTGTTGAAAATTTCCACTGATAGCTCTCGTCGTCACTGCAGCCGATCTGGGCACAATGGTTTTCACAGCCACTGCAGGATTCATCTTCCACATCTTCTCATCTCTTCTTGAAACAAGCCATACCTCCGTAAAGAGTTGATTTCTTTGGGCTAGTGTCCTTAGAAGCTTTTCTTCAAACATCAATGATTTCTTCATTCTTCCACCCAAGCTTCACCGTCAATTGGATGTTTGCTCTTGCTGCAATTTTAGCGGAATTCAAGTTGCACTGATAGGAGGCCTTTTCAGTGGATGTCTCATCCTTCTTAGTGCCTCCAATGAGATCCAGTTCAGAAAGGTTGTAAGAAGTTAGTACATGTTTATTTTAGTGAAAACGAATTGAAATCCATGCATAGATTTCTCACCATGTACATTTTCTATGAACTTTCGGAAGACCCCCTGTACTGAATATTGCCCAAATCCTGGGAGAGAAGTGGATGCGGTCCACTTCCTGTCTTCAGTTTGCCCACAGTGGAGGAGTGCACAGAGCAGGGAAAGGCAGCCCCAGAGAGAGGCATGCCCTCCAGCATGCAGCAGACTGCTGGCCCAGTCCTGGCTCCATGGGTTGCTGTGTGGGCCCAGCAAGCTGACCAACCTCCCTGAACCTTAATTTAATCCTAGGTAGCCCAATTCCACTCGCTATTATAGGACTGCTGTGCAGGGACAGTCAATTAACTTAAGAAAAGGAACCTGGCTCCAAGGTTGGCAACCGGGAATTCCAGTTGATTCCATGGGCGGACCCCCTGAGGAATTCCCAAGCTGAAGTCTCGTGGAAGATGAGGTTCAGTGTGACTAGACTGAAGCACCAATCCAATGAAGGGGAAGTCCCACCCACTCTGCCCTGTGCCTGTATAAAGGTGAGGCGGGGCGGCCGCGCCACTCATTGAAGCCGCCAGTTGGGAGAGGAGCAGAGCCAGGCCGGTGCTCCCGAAGGCAGCAAGATGTTGCGAGCCACAGCTCCCTGCTGGTTCCCACCTGCATACCCAGAAGCTAAGAAGGTGGCCGAGGAGGCGGCCCACGAGGCAAGCCGCCATTTGGGAGAGGAGCAGAGCCAGGTCGGTGTTCCCGAAGGCAGCAAGATGTTGCGAGCCACAGCTCCCTGCTGGTTCCCACCTGCATGCCCAGAAGCCAAGAAGGTGGCCGAGGAGGCGGCCCTCGAGGCAAGCCGCCAGTTGGGAGAGGAGCAGAGCCAGGCCGGTGCTCCCGAAGGCAGCAAGATGTTGCGAGCCACAGCTCCCTGCTGGTTCCCACCTGCATACCCAGAAGCTAAGAAGGTGGCCGAGGAGGCGCCCCACGAGGCAAGCCGCCATTTGGGAGTGGAGCAGAGCCAGGTCGGTGTTCCCGAAGGCAGCAAGATGTTGCGAGCCACAGCTCCCTGCTGGTTCCCTCCTGCATACCCAGAAGCCAAGAAGGTGGCCGAGGAGGCGGCCCTCGAGGCTCCAGAATTCCCACTGCCCTCTCATCAGCCTGCCCAGAGCTTCGGGCTCTGCGTGCCCCAGATGCACAACCAGGCCTCAGCACTCGTGGACATCCGGGCGGAGCCCCAGAATAGGGGTCCGGCGGTGCCCCCAGCGTGGCCCAAGATGGCGACGGAGGCGTGGTACTTCCCCGCGCAGAGGGGGTCGGCCTGCTGCTTGCCAGCCGCCCCAAGGCTGACAGAGAGGCCCTGTGGAGTCCGCATCTCAGCCCCCAGGGAGAGGAAGAGGATCGCCCACTTTCCCAGCCCCTGCTTGGTCGCAGGTCGCACCGATGCCAAGAGAACCCGGGTGGCCGGCAGCAGCCAACGCTCCAATGGCTCCAGGGTCGGCACACAGCCACGGAAGACTGGTCGCAACAGACGGGGGAGGGCATGCAAGACCTCCACCACACTCAGCTCTAAGCGAATCGTCCGTCGTCCATCCTTACCGACTTGGAAGAAACCCATTATCCTCCGAAGGTCTCGCTGCCAAGTCCCCACCGTCATCCGCCGAGGCTATCTCCAACTGTTCACCAAAGAGTGTCTCAAGTTCTGCGCCTCCCAGCAGGAGGCCGAGGAGAAGGCGCTGAACGAGGAGAAGGTGGCCTACGACTGCAGCCCCAACAAGAACATGTACCTGAATGTGGTCCTGAACACCCTCAAGAGACTGAAGGGCCTGACCCCCAGCTCCATGCCAGGCCTCAGCAGGGCCGCCCTGTACAGCCGCCTCCAGGAGTTCCTGCTCACCCAGGACCAGCTCAAGGAGAACGGCTACCCCTTCCCGCACCCCGAGCGGCCCGGAGGCGCCGTCCTCTTCACTGGCCAGGGGAAGGGGCCCGGCGACTCCTCCTGCAGGGTCTGCTGCCGTTGTGGCACCGACTACCTGGTGTCCTCCTCGGGCCGCTGTCTACGCGACCAGTTGTGTTATTATCACTGGGGGCGGGTCCGCTCCAGCCAAGTGGCTGGAGGCCGGGTTAGCCAGTACACCTGCTGTGCAGCTGCTCCTGGCTCAGTGGGCTGCCAGGTGGCAAAGCAGCACGTGCGGGACGGCCGCAAGGAGAGCCTCCATGGCTTCGTGAAGACCTTCAAGAAAGAGTTTTCCACAGACGCTTATCCAGGAATCTACGCCTTGGACTGTGAGATGTGCTACACCACGCATGGCCTGGAGCTGACCCGCGTCACCGTGGTGGACGCCGACATGCAAGTGGTGTACGACACCTTCGTCAAGCCCGACAACGAGATCGTGGACTACAACACCAGGTTTTCCGGAGTGACCGAGGCCGACGTCGCCAAGACGAGCGTCACGTTGCCCGAAGTCCAAGCCATCCTGCTGAGCTTTTTCAGCGCCCAAACCATCCTCATCGGGCACAGCCTGGAGAGCGATCTGCTGGCCCTCAAGCTGATCCACAGCACCGTGGTGGACACGGCCGTGCTCTTCCCGCACTACCTGGGTTTCCCCTACAAGCGTTCCCTCAGGAATCTCGCGGCCGACTACCTGGGACAGATCATCCAGGACAGCCAGGACGGCCACAACTCCAGCGAGGACGCAAATGCCTGCCTGCAGCTGGCGATGTGGAAGGTTCGACAGCGCGCCCAGATCCAGCCACGCCACCGGTCCGCCTCTCCCGCCGCCCTGGCCTGTCCTGAGCCCCAGGCCTCTTCCCAAACTGCCATCGATCCCGAGAGCTAGCCCTGTCCACCTCGCCGCAAAGCGAAAGAAACTGGAGCAGCCAGCGGCAGGAGAGGGCCAAAAGCCAAGACTAACCCCGACCCCGGACTCCCAGTCCCCCGGAGTCCCTGCCGCGGGCCGTCGTCCCTGTCCCCATCCCTCTGCCCCTCCCAGACCTCTGTCCTTCCACCAATGGGCTCCCCGAGGCCCCAGCCGCCACTCCCAGTCCCCGGAGACCCTGCCGCCGCCCCTGGCGCCTGTGCCCATCCCTCTGCCCCTCCCAGACCTCTGGCCTTCCACCACTAGCCTCCCCCAGCCCACCTGGACTTCCCCGGCCTCTGACAACAAGGCCAGCCCCCAGGCCCACCAGCCTCCTGATCGTCTTCGTTCTTGGGCCTCTTCCCCTTCTGTGGGGCTGTCTGAACCTCCCCTCCCCCACCCGATTTTTCCCCCGCCCCCGGGGTAGGCGCAGAATTAATGTCTGTATGAAGTTAAAAATTAAAAATAAAAAAAAAGCTAAAAACAACTGAAAGTCCTTTGCTTTTGAATGTGCGCTTACCTGGTTTTCTCTAGAGGCACCACTGTGAGGTGGCTCAAGCCCTTAGGCTCTGGAGTTAGACATCTGGGTTCCCATTCCAATTCCACCACTTACTAGCTTTGTCATATTGGACGCATAACTTTTTTGCGCTTCTACTTCTTGATCTTTCAAGTGTCATCAGAAGATAATTAGACACCCACACAATAGCAATGGGAGATTTTAACACCCCACCGTCAACATGAAACAGATCAACGAGACAGAAAGTTGAAAAGGATATCCAGGAACTGAACTTAGCTCTGCACCAAGCAGACCGAATAGACATCTACATTAACTCTCCACCCCAAATCAACAGAATATACATTCTTCTCAGCACCACATCACACTTATTCCAAAACTGACCACATAGTTGGAAGGAAAGCACTCCTCCGCAAATGCAAAAGAACAGAAATTACAACCAACTGTCTCTCAGACCACAGGGCAGTCAAACTGGACCTCAGGATGAAGAAACTCACTCAAAACCGCTCAACTACACGGAAACGGAGCAATCTGCTCCTGAGTGACTACTGGGTACATAGCGAAATGAAGACAGAATAAAGATGTTCTTTGAAACCAATGAGAACAAAGACACAACATACCAGAATCTCTGGGATACATTGAAAGCAGTGTGTAGAGGGAAACGTAGCATTAAATGCCCACAAGAGAAAGCAGGAAAGATCTAAAATGGACACCCTCACGTCCCAATTCAAAGAATCAGGGAAGCAAGAGCAAACACCATGCCTGAATCAGTCAGTCAACTTCCAACAGGGCTCCAAGAGAGAATGAACCACCATGCCTCTTTAAATCCACGTTTCTATTTGGAATCTTCAATGAGAGATGAGACACTAAGCAGCTAGTTTTGGTGGAATGGCTGATTTTGTCAATGTTTTCGGTGTGTGAGTGTGTGTGTGTGTGTGTGTGTATGTATAGATAACTAAATTAAACTGATAATCTGGATGCTTACATTTCCATTCATTTAATTTGTGTATGTGAGCCTACGCACACGTATATACACACACACTAACACTTCCAGAACACTGACTTAGTGAAGAACTGGATTTCCAGTGTGTCAGACAAATTTCAGAAAGCGCTGAAGAAGGGCATTTCTGATGGATTTCACCGTTCCTGGAATTTTACTTTCCTTTATAACTTACAGTTCTTCTCTGGAGATTTAATAGATAAAAGTCTTTTGCAGTGTACGTTATTTCATTGTATTTTTATAATTTATTTCAATTGTCATTTTAAATTGACAAATAAAAATGATATATATTTATGGTGTACAACATGATGTTTCATATATGTATACATTGTGGAATGACACAAAAATCAAGCTAATTAACACATTCGTTTCCTCACATACTGATTTTATGGTGATGAGAACATGTTTCAAATCTACTCTGATAGCACATTTCAAGTATACAGTACATAGTTACCCACTGTCGTTGCCGTGCTGTTCAACATATCTCTAGAACTATTCGTATCTGAAATTTTGTATCATTAGACTAACATCTCCCAATCCCTCCCCGGCCCCTGCCTCGGGTAAGCAGCGTTCTGCTCTCTACGACTCTGAGTTCCACTTTTTTACATTGCACATAGAAGTGAGATCGTGCAGTATTTGTATTTCTGTGTTTGCTTTTTAAAACTTTATGATGTATTGATGTATTTTTTCAGACAGTGTCGGAGTCTGTCACCAAGGCTGGAGTACAGTGACACAAACACGGCTCACCACGGCCTCCACCTCCCGGGGTCAAGAGATCCTCCCACTTCAGCCTCCTGAGTAGCTAGGACTACAGGCGTCCAACACCACACCTGGCTAATTTTTGTATTTTTTGTAGAGATGGTTGATCTCCAACTCCTGGGCTCAACTCTTCCTCCTCCCTTCTCCTCCCAAAGTCCTGGGATTACAGGCCTGAGCCACTGTGTCTGGCCTTTGCTTTATTTCACACAGTAGAACATCCTCTAAGCTCATTCATGTTGCTAATGATAAGATTTCTTTCTTTTTCAAGGCTGAATAGGATTCTATTGGATATATGTACCTATATAGATAGATAGATAGATAGATATACATTTATTATTATTGTTTTGGGGGGGATATGGTTTCGCTCGTGTTCCCCAGGCTGGAGTGCAGTGGCATGATTTCGGCTCACTACAACCTCTGCCTCCCAGGCTGAAGTGATTCTCCTGCCTCAGCTGAGATTAAAGGCATGTCCCATCATGTGCGGCCAATTTTGTGTTTCTAGGAGAGATGGGTTTTCACCATGTTGGCCAGGCTGGTCTCGAACTCCAACAATTCTACTTCAACTATTTATTGGATACAAATATTTATGTGTGAGAAACAAGATTTTCAAGAGTGAAAGATTTAAAAACGACTTAATTGTACATCAGTAAGAGGCTGGCTAACTAAATCAGAGTACGTTCATCCTTACAGAAGAATACTATGCAGCTAGAACAAAACCAAATGGAGGAAACTCTTCCAAATGGTAACTTGGAATGATGTTCAAGACTTATTGTAAAATAAGTTTACAGTAAGGTGTAAGGTACCTTATGGCAAAATTCTCTCAGAAATGTGTGTGTGGATTTCAAGTCATCCCAGTCTTAGAACATTGTGCTCTTTAGAGATGCCATACCTGTCTTTCCCTTTGTAATATCAAAGCAGTAATATCTTCTCTGGAGGCTTGTTGGGTGAATTGAATGGAAGAAAGTTAAGGAGGTACCAGAACCATTGCTGTTTCCCCTCCGTAGCCCTGCCACCCACTAAAGAAAGTTGGATGAGATTACTTAATGATTTCCCATTAAGTTGTATTTCCAAATATCATGATTACCATTTGAATGTAGTTGGTATGGAGCTTCGTGAGTGTGTGCTTCGTTTATTATGCATCACGTTCAGCTCCTTGTTATTTGCCTCCTAGTTATCATAGTAAAACTCTACTCCTCTACTCCGAGGAGCCCCTACCATACGTATCGTCACTTTCCGGCCCAGCACTCTTCATGCTCGTTCGTTTAAAGCATTCTACATTGGGCAAATGAATCTTGGAAGGCAAAAGCTACTGAATTTAGCGAGTTTGTGGAGGCGTTCCCACCGGTCAGCCAGGTGGAGTTCCACACACCCGATGACTGCACAACTCCTATAAGACAGCAATATGCTGCAAACCCAGACGGCCACACTTCTCACCCCTCGTCCCTTTGCTGTTCTGGATAATGAGGTCAATAGTCACCTAGGCAACTTGCAAAACTAACTGAAATGGAGAAAGGCCTTCCGGCTGGTGACTAGCCGACGTCCACCTGGCCCCAATAAGCTGCTGAACAAGAAGGGCTGCCAGAAATTTCCCCCTAGGGAATTTGGTGGAGACGAAGACCTGCTCACTGGACAACGGTTCCTCCCAGGATACCCCCAAGCTGAAGAAGCGGGCTCTGAGCCACCCCCTTTCACCCTCCTTTTCCCCACCCTGGCCTGGTGAAGGTGCGCGTCAGGATGCGGACTACTGAGCCCTAAAGAAATAAGTCCTTCCACTTTGACCCCACGGAGGATTGCCTGCGCGGATCTTCAACGAGTCTACCAGTGTCTAGACACGGGAGCAGTTCTGTCTGGCACAGCAGCTCCCTCAAGGAAGACAAGAGTGAGGAGAAAGGAAACTCAAGTCTGACCATTCTGTCCTGGGAGACAAGAGGAGGATCTCATCTCTCATCTTTCCAAGCAAGGCAACGAGACTTTCTCTCATCTTTCCAAGCAAGGCAAGGAGACTTTTTCTCATGAGGAAACAAAAAGAAGTTGGAAGGAACGAAACCAGCCTGGAAGGTGAATTCCTAAGGATTGCCCATTGAAACTGACAAAATGGCCCTTGTTTGACGAGAGGAATGAGCAGAGCATTGATGTGGTCAAAAAGGACTCGAGTGAGACTTTCCCAGCACGTTTCTACCAAAGCTTTGTCTAAGTTTCGCAAAACACTCTCCTAATAAGCAGATGTTTGGCTCTTCAGAAAGTCAACATGCAAAATGCCTTGAGCGTCCCATAACACTGATGCCATGATGTTGCCTTTGGTCTGCCCTCCTTTTCCTTTGACTGGACCACTGCCATCTCTTGGTAGCCATCGCTTTGATGACGCTTTGTCTTCAGGATCATATTGGCAAAGCCATGTTCCAAATTCCGGTTACAATTTGTCAAACAGGTGCCCCAGGATCGTGATCCCTCCTGTTGAAAATTTCCACTGATAGCTCTCGTCGTCACTGCAGCTGATCTGGGCACAATGGTTTTCACAGCCACTGCAGGATTCATCTTCCACATCTTCTCATCTCTTCTTGAAACAAGCCATACCTCCGTAAAGAGTTGATTTCTTTGGGCTAGTGTCCTTAGAAGCTTTTCTTCAAACATCAATGATTTCTTCATTCTTCCACCCAAGCTTCACCGTCAGTTGGATGTTTCCTCTTGCTGCAATTTTAGCGGAATTCAAGTTGCACTGATAGGAGGCCTTTTCAGTGGATGTCTCATCCTTCTTAGTGCCTCCAATGAGATCCAGTTCAGAAAGGTTGTAAGAAGTTAGTACATGTTTATTTTAGTGAAAACGAATTGAAATCCATGCATAGATTTCTCACCATGTACATTTTCTATGAACTTTCGGAAGACCCCCTGTACTGAATATTGCCCAAATCCTGGGAGAGAAGTGGATGCGGTCCACTTCCTGTCTTCAGTTTGCCCACAGTGGAGGAGTGCACAGAGCAGGGAAAGGCAGCCCCAGAGAGAGGCATGCCCTCCAGCATGCAGCAGACTGCTGGCCCAGTCCTGGCTCCATGGGTTGCTGTGTGGGCCCAGCAAGCTGACCAACCTCCCTGAACCTTAATTTAATCCTAGGTAGCCCAATTCCACTCGCTATTATAGGACTGCTGTGCAGGGACAGTCAATTAACTTAAGAAAAGGAACCTAGCTCCAAGGTTGGCAACCGGGAATTCCAGTTGATTCCATGGGCGGACCCCCTGAGGAATTCCCAAGCTGAAGTCTCGTGGAAGATGAGGTTCAGTGTGACTAGACTGAAGCACCAATCCAATGAAGGGGAAGTCCCACCCACTCTGCCCTGTGCCTGTATAAAGGTGAGGCGGGGCCGCCGCGCCACTCATTGAAGCCGCCAGTTGGGAGAGGAGCAGAGCCAGGCCGGTGCTCCCGAAGGCAGCAAGATGTTGCGAGCCACAGCTCCCTGCTGGTTCCCACCTGCATACCCAGAAGCTAAGAAGGTGGCCGAGGAGGCGGCCCACGAGGCAAGCCGCCATTTGGGAGAGGAGCAGAGCCAGGTCGGTGTTCCCGAAGGCAGCAAGATGTTGCGAGCCACAGCTCCCTGCTGGTTCCCACCTGCATGCCCAGAAGCCAAGAAGGTGGCCGAGGAGGCGGCCCTCGAGGCAAGCCGCCAGTTGGGAGAGGAGCAGAGCCAGGCCGGTGCTCCCGAAGGCAGCAAGATGTTGCGAGCCACAGCTCCCTGCTGGTTCCCACCTGCATACCCAGAAGCTAAGAAGGTGGCCGAGGAGGCGCCCCACGAGGCAAGCCGCCATTTGGGGGTGGAGCAGAGCCAGGTCGGTGTTCCCGAAGGCAGCAAGATGCTGCGAGCCACAGCTCCCTGCTGGTTCCCTCCTGCATACCCAGAAGCCAAGAAGGTGGCCGAGGAGGCGGCCCTCGAGGCTCCAGAATTCCCACTGCCCTCTCATCAGCCTGCCCAGAGCTTCGGGCTCTGCGTGCCCCAGATGCACAACCAGGCCTCAGCACTCGTGGACATCCGGGCGGAGCCCCAGAATAGGGGTCCGGCGGTGCCCCCAGCGTGGCCCAAGATGGCGACGGAGGCGTGGTACTTCCCCGCGCAGAGGGGGTCGGCCTGCTGCTTGCCAGCCGCCCCAAGGCTGACAGAGAGGCCCTGTGGAGTCCGCATCTCAGCCCCCAGGGAGAGGAAGAGGATCGCCCACTTTCCCAGCCCCTGCTTGGTCGCAGGTCGCACCGATGCCAAGAGAACCCGGGTGGCCGGCAGCAGCCAACGCTCCAATGGCTCCAGGGTCGGCACACAGCCACGGAAGACTGGTCGCAACAGACGGGGGAGGGCATGCAAGACCTCCACCACACTCAGCTCTAAGCGAATCGTCCGTCGTCCATCCTTACCGACTTGGAAGAAACCCATTATCCTCCGAAGGTCTCGCTGCCAAGTCCCCACCGTCATCCGCCGAGGCTATCTCCAACTGTTCACCAAAGAGTGTCTCAAGTTCTGCGCCTCCCAGCAGGAGGCCGAGGAGAAGGCGCTGAACGAGGAGAAGGTGGCCTACGACTGCAGCCCCAACAAGAACATGTACCTGAATGTGGTCCTGAACACCCTCAAGAGACTGAAGGGCCTGACCCCCAGCTCCATGCCGGGCCTCAGCAGGGCCGCCCTGTACAGCCGCCTCCAGGAGTTCCTGCTCACCCAGGACCAGCTCAAGGAGAACGGCTACCCCTTCCCGCACCCCGAGCGGCCCGGAGGCGCCGTCCTCTTCACTGGCCAGGGGAAGGGGCCCGGCGACTCCTCCTGCAGGGTCTGCTGCCGTTGTGGCACCGACTACCTGGTGTCCTCCTCGGGCCGCTGTCTACGTGACCAGTTGTGTTATTATCACTGGGGGCGGGTCCGCTCCAGCCAAGTGGCTGGAGGCCGGGTTAGCCAGTACACCTGCTGTGCAGCTGCTCCTGGCTCAGTGGGCTGCCAGGTGGCAAAGCAGCACGTGCGGGACGGCCGCAAGGAGAGCCTCCATGGCTTCGTGAAGACCTTCAAGAAAGAGTTTTCCACAGACGCTTATCCAGGAATCTACGCCTTGGACTGTGAGATGTGCTACACCACGCATGGCCTGGAGCTGACCCGCGTCACCGTGGTGGACGCCGACATGCAAGTGGTGTACGACACCTTCGTCAAGCCCGACAACGAGATCGTGGACTACAACACCAGGTTTTCCGGAGTGACCGAGGCCGACGTCGCCAAGACGAGCGTCACGTTGCCCGAAGTCCAAGCCATCCTGCTGAGCTTTTTCAGCGCCCAAACCATCCTCATCGGGCACAGCCTGGAGAGCGATCTGCTGGCCCTCAAGCTGATCCACAGCACCGTGGTGGACACGGCCGTGCTCTTCCCGCACTACCTGGGTTTCCCCTACAAGCGTTCCCTCAGGAATCTCGCGGCCGACTACCTGGGACAGATCATCCAGGACAGCCAGGACGGCCACAACTCCAGCGAGGACGCAAACGCCTGCCTGCAGCTGGCGATGTGGAAGGTTCGACAGCGCGCCCAGATCCAGCCACGCCACCGGTCCGCCTCTCCCGCCGCCCTGGCCTGTCCTGAGCCCCAGGCCTCTTCCCAAACTGCCATCGATCCCGAGAGCTAGCCCTGTCCACCTCGCCGCAAAGCGAAAGAAACTGGAGCAGCCGGCGGCAGGAGAGGGCCAAAAGCCAAGACTAACCCCGACCCCGGACTCCCAGTCCCCCGGAGTCCCTGCCGCGGGCCGTCGTCCCTGTCCCCATCCCTCTGCCCCTCCCAGACCTCTGTCCTTCCACCAATGGGCTCCCCGAGGCCCCAGCCGCCACTCCCAGTCCCCGGAGACCCTGCCGCCGCCCCTGGCGCCTGTGCCCATCCCTCTGCCCCTCCCAGACCTCTGGCCTTCCACCACTAGCCTCCCCCAGCCCACCTGTACTACCGTGGCCTCTGACAACAAGGCCAGCCCCCAGGCCCACCAGCCTCCTGATCGTCTTCGTTCTTGGGCCTCTTCCCCTTCTGTGGGGCTGTCTGAACCTCCCCTCCCCCACCCGATTTTTCCCCCGCCCCCGGGGCAGGCGCAGAATAAATGTCTGTATGAAGTTAAAAATTAAAAATAAAAAAAAAGCTAAAAACAACTCAAAGTCCTTTGCTTTTGAATGTGCGCTTACCTGGTTTTCTCTAGAGGCACCAGTGTGAGGTGGCTCAAGCCCTTAGGCTCTGGAGTTAGACATCTGGGTTCCCATTCCAATTCCACCACTGACTAGCTTTGTCATATTGGATGCATAACCTTTTTGCGCTTCTACTTCTTGATCTTTCAAGTGTCATCAGAAGATAATTAGACACCCACACAATAGCAATGGGAGATTTTAACACCCCACCGTCAACATGAAACAGATCAACGAGACAGAAAGTTGAAAAGGATATCCAGGAACTGAACTTAGCTCTGCACCAAGCAGACCGAATAGACATCTACATTAACTCTCCACCCCAAATCAACAGAATATACATTCTTCTCAGCACCACATCACACTTATTCCAAAACTGACCACATAGTTGGAAGGAAAGCACTCCTCCACAAATGCAAAAGAACAGAAATTACAACCAACTGTCTCTCAGACCCCAGGGCAGTCAAACTGGACCTCAGGATGAAGAAACTCACTCAAAACCGCTCAACTACACGGAAACGGAGCAATCTGCTCCTGAGTGACTACTGGGTACATAGCGAAATGAAGACAGAATAAAGATGTTCTTTGAAACCAATGAGAACAAAGACACAACATACCAGAATCTCTGGGATACATTGAAAGCAGTGTGTAGAGGGAAACGTAGCATTAAATGCCCACAAGAGAAAGCAGGAAAGATCTAAAATGGACACCCTCACGTCCCAATTCAAAGAATCAGGGAAGCAAGAGCAAACACCATGCCTGAATCAGTCAGTCAACTTCCAACAGGGCTCCAAGAGAGAATGAACCACCATGCCTCTTTAAATCCACGTTTCTATTTGGAATCTTCAATGAGAGATGAGACACTAAGCAGCTAGTTTTGGTGGAATGGCTGATTTTGTCAATGTTTTCGGTGTGTGAGTGTGTGTATGTATAGATAACTAAATTAAACTGATAATCTGGATGCTTACATTTCCATTCATTTAATTTGTGTATGTGAGCCCACGCACACGTATATACACACACACTAACACTTCCAGAACACTGACTTAGTGAAGAACTGGATTTCCAGTGTGTCAGACAAATTTCAGAAAGCGCTGAAGAAGGGCATTTCTGATGGATTTCACCGTTCCTGGAATTTTATTTTCCTTTATAACTTAGAGTTCTTCTCTGGAGATTTAATAGATAAAAGTCTTTTGCAGTGTACGTTATTTCATTGTATTTTTATAATTTATTTCAATTGTCATTTTAAATTGACAAATAAAAATGATATATATTTATGGTGTACAACATGATGTTTCATATATGTATACATTGTGGAATGACACAAAAATCAAGCTAATTAACACATTCGTTTCCTCACATACTGATTTTATGGTGATGAGAACATGTTTCAAATCTACTCTGATAGCACATTTCAAGTATACAGTACATAGTTACCCACTGTGGTTGCCGTGCTGTTCAACATATCTCTAGAACTATTCGTATCTGAAATTTTGTATCATTAGACTAACATCTCCCAATCCCTCCCCGGCCCCTGCCTCGGGTAAGCAGCGTTCTGCTCTCTACGACTCTGAGTTCCACTTTTTTACATTGCACATAGAAGTGAGATCGTGCAGTATTTGTATTTCTGTGTTTGCTTTTTAAAACTTTATGATGTATTGATGTATTTTTTCAGACAGTGTCGGAGTCTGTCACCAAGGCTGGAGTACAGTGACACAAACACGGCTCACCACGGCCTCCACCTCCCGGGGTCAAGAGATCCTCCCACTTCAGCCTCCTGAGTAGCTAGGACTACAGGCGTCCAACACCACACCTGGCTAATTTTTGTATTTTTTGTAGAGATGGTTGATCTCCAACTCCTGGGCTCAACTCTTCCTCCTCCCTTCTCCTCCCAAAGTCCTGGGATTACAGGCCTGAGCCACTGTGTCTGGCCTTTGCTTTATTTCACACAGTAGAACATCCTCTAGGCTCATTCATGTTGCTAATGATAAGATTTCTTTCTTTTTCAAGGCTGAATAGGATTCTATTGGATATATGTACCTATATAGATAGAGAGATAGATAGATAGATATTTATTATTATTGTTTTGGGGGGGATATGGTTTCGCTCGTGTTCCCCAGGCTGGAGTGCAGTGGCATGATTTCGGCTCACTACAACCTCTGCCTCCCAGGCTGAAGTGATTCTCCTGCCTCAGCTGAGATTAAAGGCATGTCCCATCATGTGCGGCCAATTTTGTGTTTCTAGGAGAGATGGGTTTTCACCATGTTGGCCAGGCTGGTCTCGAACTCCAACAATTCTACTTCAACTATTTATTGGATACAAATATTTATGTGTGAGAAACAAGATTTTCAAGAGTGAAAGATTTAAAAACGACTTAATTGTACATCAGTAAGAAGCTGGCTAACAAAATCAGAGTACGTTCATCCTTACAGAAGAATACTATGCAGCTAGAACAAAACCAAATGGAGGAAACTCTTCCAAATGGTAACTTGGAATGACGTTCAAGACTTATTGTAAAATAAGTTTACAGTAAGGTGTAAGGTACCTTATGGCAAAATTCTCTCAGAAATGTGTGTGTGTGGATTTCAAGTCATCCCAGTCCTAGAACATTGTGCTCTTTAGAGATGCCATACCTGTCTTTCCCTTTGTAATATCAAAGCAGTAATATCTTCTCTGGAGGCTTGTTGGGTGAATTTAATGGAAGAAAGTTAAGGAGGTACCAGAACCATTGCTGTTTCCCCTCCGTAGCCCTGCCACCCACTAAAGAAAGTTGGATGAGATTACTTAATGATTTCCCATTAAGTTGTATTTCCAAATATCATGATTACCATTTAAATGTAGTTGGTATGGAGCTTCGTGAGTGTGTGCTTCGTTTATTATGCATCACGTTCAGCTCCTTGTTATTTGCCTCCTAGTTATCATAGTAAAACTCTACTCCTCTACTCCGAGGAGCCCCTACCATACGTATCGTCACTTTCCGGCCCAGCACTCTTCATGCTCGTTCGTTTAAAGCATTCTACATTGGGCAAATGAATCTTGGAAGGCAAAAGCTACTGAATTTAGCGAGTTTGTGGAGGCGTTCCCACTGGTCAGCCAGGTGGAGTTCCACACACCCGATGACTGCACAACTCCTGTAAGGCAGCAATATGCTGCAAACCCAGACGGCCACACTTCTCACCCCTCGTCCCTTTGCTGTTCTGGATAATGAGGTCAATAGTCACCTAGGCAACTTGCAAAACTAACTGAAATGGAGAAAGGCCTTCCGGCTGGTGACTAGCCGAGGTCCACCTGGCCCCAATAAGCTGCTGAACAAGAAGGGCTGCCAGAAATTTCCCCCTAGGGAATTTGGTGGAGACGAAGACCTGCTCACTGGACAACGGTTCCTCCCAGGATACCCCCAAGCTGAAGAAGCGGGCTCTGAGCCACCCCCTTTCACCCTCCTTTTCCCCACCCTGGCCTGGTGAAGGTGCGCGTCAGGATGCGGACTACTGAGCCCTAAAGAAATAAGTCCTTCCACTTTGACCCCACGGAGGATTGCCTGCGCGGATCTTCAACGAGTCTACCAGTGTCTAGACACGGGAGCAGTTCTGTCTGGCACAGCAGCTCCCTCAAGGAAGACAAGAGTGAGGAGAAAGGAAACTCAAGTCTGACCATTCTGTCCTGGGAGACAAGAGGAGGATCTCATCTCTCATCTTTCCAAGCAAGGCAACGAGACTTTCTCTCATCTTTCCAAGCAAGGCAAGGAGACTTTTTCTCATGAGGAAACAAAAAGAAGTTGGAAGGAACGAAACCAGCCTGGAAGGTGAATTCCTAAGGATTGCCCATTGAAACTGACAAAATGGCCCTTGTTTGACGAGAGGAATGAGCAGAGCATTGATGTGGTCAAAAAGGACTCGAGTGAGACTTTCCCAGCACGTTTCTACCAAAGCTTTGTCTAAGTTTCGCAAAACACTCTCCTAATAAGCAGATGTTTGGCTCTTCAGAAAGTCAACATGCAAAATGCCTTGAGCGTCCCATAACACTGATGCCATGATGTTGCCTTTGGTCTGCCCTCCTTTTCCTTTGACTGGACCACTGCCATCTCTTGGTAGCCATCGCTTTGATGACGCTTTGTCTTCAGGATCATATTGGCAAAGCCATGTTCCAAATTCCGGTTACAATTTGTCAAACAGGTGCCCCAGGATCGTGATCCCTCCTGTTGAAAATTTCCACTGATAGCTCTCGTCGTCACTGCAGCTGATCTGGGCACAATGGTTTTCACAGCCACTGCAGGATTCATCTTCCACATCTTCTCATCTCTTCTTGAAACAAGCCATACCTCCGTAAAGAGTTGATTTCTTTGGGCTAGTGTCCTTAGAAGCTTTTCTTCAAACATCAATGATTTCTTCATTCTTCCACCCAAGCTTCACCGTCAGTTGGATGTTTCCTCTTGCTGCAATTTTAGCGGAATTCAAGTTGCACTGATAGGAGGCCTTTTCAGTGGATGTCTCATCCTTCTTAGTGCCTCCAATGAGATCCAGTTCAGAAAGGTTGTAAGAAGTTAGTACATGTTTATTTTAGTGAAAACGAATTGAAATCCATGCATAGATTTCTCACCATGTACATTTTCTATGAACTTTCGGAAGACCCCCTGTACTGAATATTGCCCAAATCCTGGGAGAGAAGTGGATGCGGTCCACTTCCTGTCTTCAGTTTGCCCACAGTGGAGGAGTGCACAGAGCAGGGAAAGGCAGCCCCAGAGAGAGGCATGCCCTCCAGCATGCAGCAGACTGCTGGCCCAGTCCTGGCTCCATGGGTTGCTGTGTGGGCCCAGCAAGCTGACCAACCTCCCTGAACCTTAATTTAATCCTAGGTAGCCCAATTCCACTCGCTATTATAGGACTGCTGTGCAGGGACAGTCAATTAACTTAAGAAAAGGAACCTAGCTCCAAGGTTGGCAACCGGGAATTCCAGTTGATTCCATGGGCGGACCCCCTGAGGAATTCCCAAGCTGAAGTCTCGTGGAAGATGAGGTTCAGTGTGACTAGACTGAAGCACCAATCCAATGAAGGGGAAGTCCCACCCACTCTGCCCTGTGCCTGTATAAAGGTGAGGCGGGGCCGCCGCGCCACTCATTGAAGCCGCCAGTTGGGAGAGGAGCAGAGCCAGGCCGGTGCTCCCGAAGGCAGCAAGATGTTGCGAGCCACAGCTCCCTGCTGGTTCCCACCTGCATACCCAGAAGCTAAGAAGGTGGCCGAGGAGGCGGCCCACGAGGCAAGCCGCCATTTGGGAGAGGAGCAGAGCCAGGTCGGTGTTCCCGAAGGCAGCAAGATGTTGCGAGCCACAGCTCCCTGCTGGTTCCCACCTGCATGCCCAGAAGCCAAGAAGGTGGCCGAGGAGGCGGCCCTCGAGGCAAGCCGCCAGTTGGGAGAGGAGCAGAGCCAGGCCGGTGCTCCCGAAGGCAGCAAGATGTTGCGAGCCACAGCTCCCTGCTGGTTCCCACCTGCATACCCAGAAGCTAAGAAGGTGGCCGAGGAGGCGCCCCACGAGGCAAGCCGCCATTTGGGGGTGGAGCAGAGCCAGGTCGGTGTTCCCGAAGGCAGCAAGATGCTGCGAGCCACAGCTCCCTGCTGGTTCCCTCCTGCATACCCAGAAGCCAAGAAGGTGGCCGAGGAGGCGGCCCTCGAGGCTCCAGAATTCCCACTGCCCTCTCATCAGCCTGCCCAGAGCTTCGGGCTCTGCGTGCCCCAGATGCACAACCAGGCCTCAGCACTCGTGGACATCCGGGCGGAGCCCCAGAATAGGGGTCCGGCGGTGCCCCCAGCGTGGCCCAAGATGGCGACGGAGGCGTGGTACTTCCCCGCGCAGAGGGGGTCGGCCTGCTGCTTGCCAGCCGCCCCAAGGCTGACAGAGAGGCCCTGTGGAGTCCGCATCTCAGCCCCCAGGGAGAGGAAGAGGATCGCCCACTTTCCCAGCCCCTGCTTGGTCGCAGGTCGCACCGATGCCAAGAGAACCCGGGTGGCCGGCAGCAGCCAACGCTCCAATGGCTCCAGGGTCGGCACACAGCCACGGAAGACTGGTCGCAACAGACGGGGGAGGGCATGCAAGACCTCCACCACACTCAGCTCTAAGCGAATCGTCCGTCGTCCATCCTTACCGACTTGGAAGAAACCCATTATCCTCCGAAGGTCTCGCTGCCAAGTCCCCACCGTCATCCGCCGAGGCTATCTCCAACTGTTCACCAAAGAGTGTCTCAAGTTCTGCGCCTCCCAGCAGGAGGCCGAGGAGAAGGCGCTGAACGAGGAGAAGGTGGCCTACGACTGCAGCCCCAACAAGAACATGTACCTGAATGTGGTCCTGAACACCCTCAAGAGACTGAAGGGCCTGACCCCCAGCTCCATGCCGGGCCTCAGCAGGGCCGCCCTGTACAGCCGCCTCCAGGAGTTCCTGCTCACCCAGGACCAGCTCAAGGAGAACGGCTACCCCTTCCCGCACCCCGAGCGGCCCGGAGGCGCCGTCCTCTTCACTGGCCAGGGGAAGGGGCCCGGCGACTCCTCCTGCAGGGTCTGCTGCCGTTGTGGCACCGACTACCTGGTGTCCTCCTCGGGCCGCTGTCTACGCGACCAGTTGTGTTATTATCACTGGGGGCGGGTCCGCTCCAGCCAAGTGGCTGGAGGCCGGGTTAGCCAGTACACCTGCTGTGCAGCTGCTCCTGGCTCAGTGGGCTGCCAGGTGGCAAAGCAGCACGTGCGGGACGGCCGCAAGGAGAGCCTCCATGGCTTCGTGAAGACCTTCAAGAAAGAGTTTTCCACAGACGCTTATCCAGGAATCTACGCCTTGGACTGTGAGATGTGCTACACCACGCATGGCCTGGAGCTGACCCGCGTCACCGTGGTGGACGCCGACATGCAAGTGGTGTACGACACCTTCGTCAAGCCCGACAACGAGATCGTGGACTACAACACCAGGTTTTCCGGAGTGACCGAGGCCGACGTCGCCAAGACGAGCGTCACGTTGCCCGAAGTCCAAGCCATCCTGCTGAGCTTTTTCAGCGCCCAAACCATCCTCATCGGGCACAGCCTGGAGAGCGATCTGCTGGCCCTCAAGCTGATCCACAGCACCGTGGTGGACACGGCCGTGCTCTTCCCGCACTACCTGGGTTTCCCCTACAAGCGTTCCCTCAGGAATCTCGCGGCCGACTACCTGGGACAGATCATCCAGGACAGCCAGGACGGCCACAACTCCAGCGAGGACGCAAACGCCTGCCTGCAGCTGGCGATGTGGAAGGTTCGACAGCGCGCCCAGATCCAGCCACGCCACCGGTCCGCCTCTCCCGCCGCCCTGGCCTGTCCTGAGCCCCAGGCCTCTTCCCAAACTGCCATCGATCCCGAGAGCTAGCCCTGTCCACCTCGCCGCAAAGCGAAAGAAACTGGAGCAGCCGGCGGCAGGAGAGGGCCAAAAGCCAAGACTAACCCCGACCCCGGACTCCCAGTCCCCCGGAGTCCCTGCCGCGGGCCGTCGTCCCTGTCCCCATCCCTCTGCCCCTCCCAGACCTCTGTCCTGCCACCAATGGGCTCCCCGAGGCCCCAGCCGCCACTCCCAGTCCCCGGAGACCCTGCCGCCGCCCCTGGCGCCTGTGCCCATCCCTCTGCCCCACCCAGACCTCTGGCCTTCCACCACTAGCCTCCCCCAGCCCACCTGGACTACCGCGGCCTCTGACAACAAGGCCAGCCCCCAGGCCCACCAGCCTCCTGATCGTCTTCGTTCTTGGGCCTCTTCCCCTTCTGTGGGGCTGTATGAACCTCCCCTCCCCCACCCGATTTTTCCCCCGCCCCCGGGGCAGGCGCAGAATAAATGTCTGTATGAAGTTAAAAATTAAAAATAAAAAAAAGCTAAAAACAACTGAAAGTCCTTTGCTTTTGAATGTGCGCTTACCTGGTTTTCTCTAGAGGCACCACTGTGAGGTGGCTCAAGCCCTTAGGCTCTGGAGTTAGACATCTGGGTTCCCATTCCAATTCCACCACTTACTAGCTTTGTCATATTGGACGCATAACTTTTTTGCGCTTCTACTTCTTGATCTTTCAAGTGTCATCAGAAGATAATTAGACACCCACACAATAGCAATGGGAGATTTTAACACCCCACCGTCAACATGAAACAGATCAACGAGACAGAAAGTTGAAAAGGATATCCAGGAACTGAACTTAGCTCTGCACCAAGCAGACCGAATAGACATCTACATTAACTCTCCACCCCAAATCAACAGAATATACATTCTTCTCAGCACCACATCACACTTATTCCAAAACTGACCACATAGTTGGAAGGAAAGCACTCCTCCGCAAATGCAAAAGAACAGAAATTACAACCAACTGTCTCTCAGACCACAGGGCAGTCAAACTGGACCTCAGGATGAAGAAACTCACTCAAAACCGCTCAACTACACGGAAACGGAGCAATCTGCTCCTGAGTGACTACTGGGTACATAGCGAAATGAAGACAGAATAAAGATGTTCTTTGAAACCAATGAGAACAAAGACACAACATACCAGAATCTCTGGGATACATTGAAAGCAGTGTGTAGAGGGAAACGTAGCATTAAATGCCCACAAGAGAAAGCAGGAAAGATCTAAAATGGACACCCTCACGTCCCAATTCAAAGAATCAGGGAAGCAAGAGCAAACACCATGCCTGAATCAGTCAGTCAACTTCCAACAGGGCTCCAAGAGAGAATGAACCACCATGCCTCTTTAAATCCACGTTTCTATTTGGAATCTTCAATGAGAGATGAGACACTAAGCAGCTAGTTTTGGTGGAATGGCTGATTTTGTCAATGTTTTCGGTGTGTGAGTGTGTGTGTGTGTGTATGTATAGATAACTAAATTAAACTGATAATCTGGATGCTTACATTTCCATTCATTTAATTTGTGTATGTGAGCCCACGCACACGTATATACACACACACTAACACTTCCAGAACACTGACTTAGTGAAGAACTGGATTTCCAGTGTGTCAGACAAATTTCAGAAAGCGCTGAAGAAGGGC
The DNA here is from genome assembly GCF_028885625.2 of Pongo pygmaeus. Taxonomy (NCBI): domain Eukaryota; kingdom Metazoa; phylum Chordata; class Mammalia; order Primates; family Hominidae; genus Pongo; species Pongo pygmaeus. Next base: position 57,089,272 of record NC_072380.2, read on the forward strand.
ATTTCTGATGGATTTCACCGTTCCTGGAATTTTACTTTCCTTTATAACTTACAGTTCTTCTCTGGAGATTTAATAGATAAAATTCTTTTGCAGTGTACGTTATTTCATTGTATTTTTATAATTTATTTCAATTGTCATTTTAAATTGACAAATAAAAATGATATATATTTATGGTGTACAACATGATGTTTCATATATGTATACATTGTGGAATGACACAAAAATCAAGCTAATTAACACATTCGTTTCCTCACATACTGATTTTATGGTGATGAGAACATGTTTCAAATCTACTCTGATAGCACATTTCAAGTATACAGTACATAGTTACCCACTGTGGTTGCCGTGCTGTTCAACATATCTCTAGAACTATTCGTATCTGAAATTTTGTATCATTAGACTAACATCTCCCAATCCCTCCCAGGCCCCTGCCTCGGGTAAGCAGCGTTCTGCTCTCTACGACTCTGAGTTCCACTTTTTTACATTGCACATAGAAGTGAGATCGTGCAGTATTTGTATTTCTGTGTTTGCTTTTTAAAACTTTATGATGTATTGATGTATTTTTTCAGACAGTGTCGGAGTCTGTCACCAAGGCTGGAGTACAGTGACACAAACACGGCTCACCACGGCCTCCACCTCCCGGGGTCAAGAGATCCTCCCACTTCAGCCTCCTGAGTAGCTAGGACTACAGGCGTCCAACACCACACCTGGCTAATTTTTGTATTTTTTGTAGAGATGGTTGATCTCCAACTCCTGGGCTCAACTCTTCCTCCTCCCTTCTCCTCCCAAAGTCCTGGGATTACAGGCCTGAGCCACTGTGTCTGGCCTTTGCTTTATTTCACACAGTAGAACATCCTCTAAGCTCATTCATGTTGCTAATGATAAGATTTCTTTCTTTTTCAAGGCTGAATAGGATTCTATTGGATATATGTACCTATATAGATAGATAGATAGATAGATATACATTTATTATTATTGTTTTGGGGGGGATATGGTTTCGCTCGTGTTCCCCAGGCTGGAGTGCAGTGGCATGATTTCGGCTCACTACAACCTCTGCCTCCCAGGCTGAAGTGATTCTCCTGCCTCAGCTGAGATTAAAGGCATGTCCCATCATGTGCGGCCAATTTTGTGTTTCTAGGAGAGATGGGTTTTCACCATGTTGGCCAGGCTGGTCTCGAACTCCAACAATTCTACTTCAACTATTTATTGGATACAAATATTTATGTGTGAGAAACAAGATTTTCAAGAGTGAAAGATTTGAAAACGACTTAATTGTACATCAGTAAGAGGCTGGCTAACTAAATCAGAGTACGTTCATCCTTACAGAAGAATACTATGCAGCTAGAACAAAACCAAATGGAGGAAACTCTTCCAAATGGTAACTTGGAATGATGTTCAAGACTTATTGTAAAATAAGTTTACAGTAAGGTGTAAGGTACCTTATGGCAAAATTCTCTCAGAAATGTGTGTGTGGATTTCAAGTCATCCCAGTCTTAGAACATTGTGCTCTTTAGAGATGCCATACCTGTCTTTCCCTTTGTAATATCAAAGCAGTAATATCTTCTCTGGAGGCTTGTTGGGTGAATTTAATGGAAGAAAGTTAAGGAGGTAGCAGAACCATTGCTGTTTCCCCTCCATAGCCCTGCCACCCACTAAAGAAAGTTGGATGAGATTACTTAATGATTTCCCATTAAGTTGTATTTCCAAATATCATGATTACCATTTGAATGTAGTTGGTATGGAGCTTCGTGAGTGTGTGCTTCGTTTATTATGCATCACGTTCAGCTCCTTGTTATTTGCCTCCTAGTTATCATAGTAAAACTCTACTCCTCTACTCCGAGGAGCCCCTACCATCCGTATCGTCACTTTCCGGCCCAGCACTCTTCATGCTCGTTCGTTTAAAGTGTTCTACATTGGGCAAATGAATCTTGGAAGGCAAAAGCTACTGAATTTAGCGAGTTTGTGGAGGCGTTCCCACCGGTCAGCCAGGTGGAGTTCCACACACCCGATGACTGCACAACTCCTATAAGGCAGCAATATGCTGCAAACCCAGACGGCCACTCTTCTCACCTCTCGTCCCTTTGCTGTTCTGGATAATGAGGTCAATAGTCACCTAGGCAACTGCAAAACAAACTGAAATGGAGAAAGGCCTTCCGGCTGGTGACTAGCCGAGGTCCACCTGGCCCCAATAAGCTGCTGAACAAGAAGGGCTGCCAGAAATTTCCCCCTAGGGAATTTGGTGGAGACGAAGACCTGCTCACTGGACAACGGTTCCTCCCAGGATACCCCCAAGCTGAAGAAGCGGGCTCTGAGCCACCCCCTTTCACCCTCCTTTTCCCCACCCTGGCCTGGTGAAGGTGCGCGTCAGGATGCGGACTACTGAGCCCTAAAGAAATAAGTCCTTCCACTTTGACCCCACGGAGGATTGCCTGTGCGGATCTTCAACGAGTCTACCAGTGTCTAGACACGGGAGCAGTTCTGTCTGGCACAGCAGCTCCCTCAAGGAAGACAAGAGTGAGGAGAAAGGAAACTCAAGTCTGACCATTCTGTCCTGGAAGACAAGAGGAGGATCTCATCTCTCATCTTTCCAAGCAAGGCAACGAGACTTTCTCTCATCTTTCCAAGCAAGGCAAGGAGACTTTTTCTCATGAGGAAACAAAAAGAAGTTGGAAGGAACGAAACCAGCCTGGAAGGTGAATTCCTAAGGATTGCCCATTGAAACTGACAAAATGGCCCTTGTTTGACGAGAGGAATGAGCAGAGCATTGATGTGGTCAAAAAGGACTCGAGTGAGACTTTCCCAGCACGTTTCTACCAAAGCTTTGTCTAAGTTTCGCAAAACACTCTCCTAATAAGCAGATGTTTGGCTCTTCAGAAAGTCAACATGCAAAATGCCTTGAGCGTCCCATAACACTGATGCCATGATGTTGCCTTTGGTCTGCCCTCCTTTTCCTTTGACTGGACCACTGCCATCTCTTGGTAGCCATCGCTTTGATGACGCTTTGTCTTCAGGATCATATTGGCAAAGCCATGTTCCAAATTCCGGTTACAATTTGTCAAACAGGTGCCCCAGGATCGTGATCCCTCCTGTTGAAAATTTCCACTGATAGCTCTCGTCGTCACTGCAGCTGATCTGGGCACAATGGTTTTCACAGCCACTGCAGGATTCATCTTCCACATCTTCTCATCTCTTCTTGAAACAAGCCATACCTCCGTAAAGAGTTGATTTCTTTGGGCTAGTGTCCTTAGAAGCTTTTCTTCAAACATCAATGATTTCTTCATTCTTCCACCCAAGCTTCACCGTCAATTGGATGTTTGCTCTTGCTGCAATTTTAGCGGAATTCAAGTTGCACTGATAGGAGGCCTTTTCAGTGGATGTCTCATCCTTCTTAGTGCCTCCAATGAGATCCAGTTCAGAAAGGTTGTAAGAAGTTAGTACATGTTTATTTTAGTGAAAACGAATTGAAATCCATGCATAGATTTCTCACCATGTACATTTTCTATGAACTTTCGGAAGACCCCCTGTACTGAATATTGCCCAAATCCTGGGAGAGAAGTGGATGCGGTCCACTTCCTGTCTTCAGTTTGCCCACAGTGGAGGAGTGCACAGAGCAGGGAAAGGCAGCCCCAGAGAGAGGCATGCCCTCCAGCATGCAGCAGACTGCTGGCCCAGTCCTGGCTCCATGGGTTGCTGTGTGGGCCCAGCAAGCTGACCAACCTCCCTGAACCTTAATTTAATCCTAGGTAGCCCAATTCCACTCGCTATTATAGGACTGCTGTGCAGGGACAGTCAATTAACTTAAGAAAAGGAACCTAGCTCCAAGGTTGGCAACCGGGAATTCCAGTTGATTCCATGGGCGGACCCCCTGAGGAATTCCCAAGCTGAAGTCTCGTGGAAGATGAGGTTCAGTGTGACTAGACTGAAGCACCAATCCAATGAAGGGGAAGTCCCACCCACTCTGCCCTGTGCCTGTATAAAGGTGAGGCGGGGCGGCCGCGCCACTCATTGAAGCCGCCAGTTGGGAGAGGAGCAGAGCCAGGCCGGTGCTCCCGAAGGCAGCAAGATGTTGCGAGCCACAGCTCCCTGCTGGTTCCCACCTGCATACCCAGAAGCTAAGAAGGTGGCCGAGGAGGCGGCCCACGAGGCAAGCCGCCATTTGGGAGAGGAGCAGAGCCAGGTCGGTGTTCCCGAAGGCAGCAAGATGTTGCGAGCCACAGCTCCCTGCTGGTTCCCACCTGCATGCCCAGAAGCCAAGAAGGTGGCCGAGGAGGCGGCCCTCGAGGCAAGCCGCCAGTTGGGAGAGGAGCAGAGCCAGGCCGGTGCTCCCAAAGGCAGCAAGATGTTGCGAGCCACAGCTCCCTGCTGGTTCCCACCTGCATACCCAGAAGCTAAGAAGGTGGCCGAGGAGGCGCCCCACGAGGCAAGCCGCCATTTGGGAGTGGAGCAGAGCCAGGTCGGTGTTCCCGAAGGCAGCAAGATGTTGCGAGCCACAGCTCCCTGCTGGTTCCCTCCTGCATACCCAGAAGCCAAGAAGGTGGCCGAGGAGGCGGCCCTCGAGGCTCCAGAATTCCCACTGCCCTCTCATCAGCCTGCCCAGAGCTTCGGGCTCTGCGTGCCCCAGATGCACAACCAGGCCTCAGCACTCGTGGACATCCGGGCGGAGCCCCAGAATAGGGGTCCGGCGGTGCCCCCAGCGTGGCCCAAGATGGCGACGGAGGCGTGGTACTTCCCCGCGCAGAGGGGGTCGGCCTGCTGCTTGCCAGCCGCCCCAAGGCTGACAGAGAGGCCCTGTGGAGTCCGCATCTCAGCCCCCAGGGAGAGGAAGAGGATCGCCCACTTTCCCAGCCCCTGCTTGGTCGCAGGTCGCACCGATGCCAAGAGAACCCGGGTGGCCGGCAGCAGCCAACGCTCCAATGGCTCCAGGGTCGGCACACAGCCACGGAAGACTGGTCGCAACAGACGGGGGAGGGCATGCAAGACCTCCACCACACTCAGCTCTAAGCGAATCGTCCGTCGTCCATCCTTACCGACTTGGAAGAAACCCATTATCCTCCGAAGGTCTCGCTGCCAAGTCCCCACCGTCATCCGCCGAGGCTATCTCCAACTGTTCACCAAAGAGTGTCTCAAGTTCTGCGCCTCCCAGCAGGAGGCCGAGGAGAAGGCGCTGAACGAGGAGAAGGTGGCCTACGACTGCAGCCCCAACAAGAACATGTACCTGAATGTGGTCCTGAACACCCTCAAGAGACTGAAGGGCCTGACCCCCAGCTCCATGCCGGGCCTCAGCAGGGCCGCCCTGTACAGCCGCCTCCAGGAGTTCCTGCTCACCCAGGACCAGCTCAAGGAGAACGGCTACCCCTTCCCGCACCCCGAGCGGCCCGGAGGCGCCGTCCTCTTCACTGGCCAGGGGAAGGGGCCCGGCGACTCCTCCTGCAGGGTCTGCTGCCGTTGTGGCACCGACTACCTGGTGTCCTCCTCGGGCCGCTGTCTACGCGACCAGTTGTGTTATTATCACTGGGGGCGGGTCCGCTCCAGCCAAGTGGCTGGAGGCCGGGTTAGCCAGTACACCTGCTGTGCAGCTGCTCCTGGCTCAGTGGGCTGCCAGGTGGCGAAGCATCACGTGCGGGACGGCCGCAAGGAGAGCCTCCATGGCTTCGTGAAGACCTTCAAGAAAGAGTTTTCCACAGACGCTTATCCAGGAATCTACGCCTTGGACTGTGAGATGTGCTACACCACGCATGGCCTGGAGCTGACCCGCGTCACCGTGGTGGACGCCGACATGCAAGTGGTGTACGACACCTTCGTCAAGCCCGACAACGAGATCGTGGACTACAACACCAGGTTTTCCGGAGTGACCGAGGCCGACGTCGCCAAGACGAGCGTCACGTTGCCCGAAGTCCAAGCCATCCTGCTGAGCTTTTTCAGCGCCCAAACCATCCTCATCGGGCACAGCCTGGAGAGCGATCTGCTGGCCCTCAAGCTGATCCACAGCACCGTGGTGGACACGGCCGTGCTCTTCCCGCACTACCTGGGTTTCCCCTACAAGCGTTCCCTCAGGAATCTCGCGGCCGACTACCTGGGACAGATCATCCAGGACAGCCAGGACGGCCACAACTCCAGCGAGGACGCAAACGCCTGCCTGCAGCTGGCGATGTGGAAGGTTCGACAGCGCGCCCAGATCCAGCCACGCCACCGGTCCGCCTCTCCCGCCGCCCTGGCCTGTCCTGAGCCCCAGGCCTCTTCCCAAACTGCCATCGATCCCGAGAGCTAGCCCTGTCCACCTCGCCGCAAAGCGAAAGAAACTGGAGCAGCCGGCGGCAGGAGAGGGCCAAAAGCCAAGACTAACCCCGACCCCGGACTCCCAGTCCCCCGGAGTCCCTGCCGCGGGCCGTCGTCCCTGTCCCCATCCCTCTGACCCTCCCAGACCTCTGTCCTTCCACCAATGGGCTCCCCGAGGCCCCAGCCGCCACTCCCAGTCCCCGGAGACCCTGCCGCCGCCCCTGGCGCCTGTGCCCATCCCTCTGCCCCTCCCAGACCTCTGGCCTTCCACCACTAGCCTCCCCCAGCCCACCTGGACTTCCCCGGCCTCTGACAACAAGGCCAGCCCCCAGGCCCACCAGCCTCCTGATCGTCTTCGTTCTTGGGCCTCTTCCCCTTCTGTGGGGCTGTCTGAACCTCCCCTACCACACCCGATTTTTCCCCCGCCCCCGGGGCAGGCGCAGAATAAATGTCTGTATGAAGTTAAAAATTAAAAATAAAAAAAAAGCTAAAAACAACTGAAAGTCCTTTGCTTTTGAATGTGCGCTTACCTGGTTTTCTCTAGAGGCACCACTGTGAGGTGGCTCAAGCCCTTAGGCTCTGGAGTTAGACATCTGGGTTCCCATTCCAATTCCACCACTTACTAGCTTTGTCATATTGGACGCATAACTTTTTTGCGCTTCTACTTCTTGATCTTTCAAGTGTCATCAGAAGATAATTAGACACCCACACAATAGCAATGGGAGATTTTAACACCCCACCGTCAACATGAAACAGATCAACGAGACAGAAAGTTGAAAAGGATATCCAGGAACTGAACTTAGCTCTGCACCAAGCAGACCGAATAGACATCTACATTAACTCTCCACCCCAAATCAACAGAATATACATTCTTCTCAGCACCACATCACACTTATTCCAAAACTGACCACATAGTTGGAAGGAAAGCACTCCTCCGCAAATGCAAAAGAACAGAAATTACAACCAACTGTCTCTCAGACCACAGGGCAGTCAAACTGGACCTCAGGATGAAGAAACTCACTCAAAACCGCTCAACTACACGGAAACGGAGCAATCTGCTCCTGAGTGACTACTGGGTACATAGCGAAATGAAGACAGAATAAAGATGTTCTTTGAAACCAATGAGAACAAAGACACAACATACCAGAATCTCTGGGATACATTGAAAGCAGTGTGTAGAGGGAAACGTAGCATTAAATGCCCACAAGAGAAAGCAGGAAAGATCTAAAATGGACACCCTCACGTCCCAATTCAAAGAATCAGGGAAGCAAGAGCAAACACCATGCCTGAATCAGTCAGTCAACTTCCAACAGGGCTCCAAGAGAGAATGAACCACCATGCCTCTTTAAATCCACGTTTCTATTTGGAATCTTCAATGAGAGATGAGACACTAAGCAGCTAGTTTTGGTGGAATGGCTGATTTTGTCAATGTTTTCGGTGTGTGAGTGTGTGTGTGTGTGTGTGTATGTATAGATAACTAAATTAAACTGATAATCTGGATGCTTACATTTCCATTCATTTAATTTGTGTATGTGAGCCCACGCACACGTATATACACACACACTAACACTTCCAGAACACTGACTTAGTGAAGAACTGGATTTCCAGTGTGTCAGACAAATTTCAGAAAGCGCTGAAGAAGGGCATTTCTGATGGATTTCACCGTTCCTGGAATTTTACTTTCCTTTATAACTTACAGTTCTTCTCTGGAGATTTAATAGATAAAAGTCTTTTGCAGTGTACGTTATTTCATTGTATTTTTATAATTTATTTAAATTGTCATTTTAAATTGACAAATAAAAATGATATATATTTATGGTGTACAACATGATGTTTCATATATGTATACATTGTGGAATGACACAAAAATCAAGCTAATTAACACATTCGTTTCCTCACATACTGATTTTATGGTGATGAGAACATGTTTCAAATCTACTCTGATAGCACATTTCAAGTATACAGTACATAGTTACCCACTGTGGTTGCCGTGCTGTTCAACATATCTCTAGAACTATTCGTATCTGAAATTTTGTATCATTAGACTAACATCTCCCAATCCCTCCCCGGCCCCTGCCTCGGGTAAGCAGCGTTCTGCTCTCTACGACTCTGAGTTCCACTTTTTTACATTGCACATAGAAGTGAGATCGTGCAGTATTTGTATTTCTGTGTTTGCTTTTTAAAACTTTATGATGTATTGATGTATTTTTTCAGACAGTGTCGGAGTCTGTCACCAAGGCTGGAGTACAGTGACACAAACACGGCTCACCACGGCCTCCACCTCCCGGGGTCAAGAGATCCTCCCACTTCAGCCTCCTGAGTAGCTAGGACTACAGGCGTCCAACACCACACCTGGCTAATTTTTGTATTTTTTGTAGAGATGGTTGATCTCCAACTCCTGGGCTCAACTCTTCCTCCTCCCTTCTCCTCCCAAAGTCCTGGGATTACAGGCCTGAGCCACTGTGTCTGGCCTTTGCTTTATTTCACACAGTAGAACATCCTCTAAGCTCATTCATGTTGCTAATGATAAGATTTCTTTCTTTTTCAAGGCTGAATAGGATTCTATTGGATATATGTACCTATATAGATAGATAGATAGATAGATATACATTTATTATTATTGTTTTGGGGGGGATATGGTTTCGCTCGTGTTCCCCAGGCTGGAGTGCAGTGGCATGATTTCAGCTCACTACAACCTCTGCCTCCCAGGCTGAAGTGATTCTCCTGCCTCAGCTGAGATTAAAGGCATGTCCCATCATGTGCGGCCAATTTTGTGTTTCTAGGAGAGATGGGTTTTCACCATGTTGGCCAGGCTGGTCTCGAACTCCAACAATTCTACTTCAACTATTTATTGGATACAAATATTTATGTGTGAGAAACAAGATTTTCAAGAGTGAAAGATTTAAAAACGACTTAATTGTACATCAGTAAGAGGCTGGCTAACTAAATCAGAGTACGTTCATCCTTACAGAAGAATACTATGCAGCTAGAACAAAACCAAATGGAGGAAACTCTTCCAAATGGTAACTTGGAATGATGTTCAAGACTTATTGTAAAATAAGTTTACAGTAAGGTGTAAGGTACCTTATGGCAAAATTCTCTCAGAAATGTGTGTGTGGATTTCAAGTCATCCCAGTCTTAGAACATTGTGCTCTTTAGAGATGCCATACCTGTCTTTCCCTTTGTAATATCAAAGCAGTAATATCTTCTCTGGAGGCTTGTTGGGTGAATTTAATGGAAGAAAGTTAAGGAGGTAGCAGAACCATTGCTGTTTCCCCTCCATAGCCCTGCCACCCACTAAAGAAAGTTGGATGAGATTACTTAATGATTTCCCATTAAGTTGTATTTCCAAATATCATGATTACCATTTGAATGTAGTTGGTATGGAGCTTCGTGAGTGTGTGCTTCGTTTATTATGCATCACGTTCAGCTCCTTGTTATTTGCCTCCTAGTTATCATAGTAAAACTCTACTCCTCTACTCCGAGGAGCCCCTACCATCCGTATCGTCACTTTCCGGCCCAGCACTCTTCATGCTCGTTCGTTTAAAGTATTCTACATTGGGCAAATGAATCTTGGAAGGCAAAAGCTACTGAATTTAGCGAGTTTGTGGAGGCGTTCCCACCGGTCAGCCAGGTGGAGTTCCACACACCCGATGACTGCACAACTCCTATAAGGCAGCAATATGCTGCAAACCCAGACGGCCACTCTTCTCACCTCTCGTCCCTTTGCTGTTCTGGATAATGAGGTCAATAGTCACCTAGGCAACTGCAAAACAAACTGAAATGGAGAAAGGCCTTCCGGCTGGTGACTAGCCGAGGTCCACCTGGCCCCAATAAGCTGCTGAACAAGAAGGGCTGCCAGAAATTTCCCCCTAGGGAATTTGGTGGAGACGAAGACCTGCTCACTGGACAACGGTTCCTCCCAGGATACCCCCAAGCTGAAGAAGCGGGCTCTGAGCCACCCCCTTTCACCCTCCTTTTCCCCACCCTGGCCTGCTGAAGGTGCGCGTCAGGATGCGGACTACTGAGCCCTAAAGAAATAAGTCCTTCCACTTTGACCCCACGGAGGATTGCCTGTGCGGATCTTCAACGAGTCTACCAGTGTCTAGACACGGGAGCAGTTCTGTCTGGCACAGCAGCTCCCTCAAGGAAGACAAGAGTGAGGAGAAAGGAAACTCAAGTCTGACCATTCTGTCCTGGGAGACAAGAGGAGGATCTCATCTCTCATCTTTCCAAGCAAGGCAACGAGACTTTCTCTCATCTTTCCAAGCAAGGCAAGGAGACTTTTTCTCATGAGGAAACAAAAAGAAGTTGGAAGGAACGAAACCAGCCTGGAAGGTGAATTCCTAAGGATTGCCCATTGAAACTGACAAAATGGCCCTTGTTTGACGAGAGGAATGAGCAGAGCATTGATGTGGTCAAAAAGGACTCGAGTGAGACTTTCCCAGCACGTTTCTACCAAAGCTTTGTCTAAGTTTCGCAAAACACTCTCCTAATAAGCAGATGTTTGGCTCTTCAGAAAGTCAACATGCAAAATGCCTTGAGCGTCCCATAACACTGATGCCATGATGTTGCCTTTGGTCTGCCCTCCTTTTCCTTTGACTGGACCACTGCCATCTCTTGGTAGCCATCGCTTTGATGACGCTTTGTCTTCAGGATCATATTGGCAAAGCCATGTTCCAAATTCCGGTTACAATTTGTCAAACAGGTGCCCCAGGATCGTGATCCCTCCTGTTGAAAATTTCCACTGATAGCTCTCGTCGTCACTGCAGCTGATCTGGGCACAATGGTTTTCACAGCCACTGCAGGATTCATCTTCCACATCTTCTCATCTCTTCTTGAAACAAGCCATACCTCCGTAAAGAGTTGATTTCTTTGGGCTAGTGTCCTTAGAAGCTTTTCTTCAAACATCAATGATTTCTTCATTCTTCCACCCAAGCTTCACCGTCAATTGGATGTTTGCTCTTGCTGCAATTTTAGCGGAATTCAAGTTGCACTGATAGGAGGCCTTTTCAGTGGATGTCTCATCCTTCTTAGTGCCTCCAATGAGATCCAGTTCAGAAAGGTTGTAAGAAGTTAGTACATGTTTATTTTAGTGAAAACGAATTGAAATCCATGCATAGATTTCTCACCATGTACATTTTCTATGAACTTTCGGAAGACCCCCTGTACTGAATATTGCCCAAATCCTGGGAGAGAAGTGGATGCGGTCCACTTCCTGTCTTCAGTTTGCCCACAGAGGAGGAGTGCACAGAGCAGGGAAAGGCAGCCCCAGAGAGAGGCATGCCCTCCAGCATGCAGCAGACTGCTGGCCCAGTCCTGGCTCCATGGGTTGCTGTGTGGGCCCAGCAAGCTGACGAACCTCCCTGAACCTTAATTTAATCCTAGGTAGCCCAATTCCACTCGCTATTATAGGACTGCTGTGCAGGGACAGTCAATTAACTTAAGAAAAGGAACCTAGCTCCAAGGTTGGCAACCGGGAATTCCAGTTGATTCCATGGGCGGACCCCCTGAGGAATTCCCAAGCTGAAGTCTCGTGGAAGATGAGGTTCAGTGTGACTAGACTGAAGCACCAATCCAATGAAGGGGAAGTCCCACCCACTCTGCCCTGTGCCTGTATAAAGGTGAGGCGGGGCCGCCGCGCCACTCATTGAAGCCGCCAGTTGGGAGAGGAGCAGAGCCAGGCCGGTGCTCCTGAAGGCAGCAAGATGTTGCGAGCCACAGCTCCCTGCTGGTTCCCACCTGCATACCCAGAAGCTAAGAAGGTGGCCGAGGAGGCGGCCCACGAGGCAAGCCGCCATTTGGGAGAGGAGCAGAGCCAGGTCGGTGTTCCCGAAGGCAGCAAGATGTTGCGAGCCACAGCTCCCTGCTGGTTCCCACCTGCATGCCCAGAAGCCAAGAAGGTGGCCGAGGAGGCGGCCCTCGAGGCAAGCCGCCAGTTGGGAGAGGAGCAGAGCCAGGCCGGTGCTCCCGAAGGCAGCAAGATGTTGCGAGCCACAGCTCCCTGCTGGTTCCCACCTGCATACCCAGAAGCTAAGAAGGTGGCCGAGGAGGCGCCCCACGAGGCAAGCCGCCATTTGGGGGTGGAGCAGAGCCAGGTCGGTGTTCCCGAAGGCAGCAAGATGCTGCGAGCCACAGCTCCCTGCTGGTTCCCTCCTGCATACCCAGAAGCCAAGAAGGTGGCCGAGGAGGCGGCCCTCGAGGCTCCAGAATTCCCACTGCCCTCTCATCAGCCTGCCCAGAGCTTCGGGCTCTGCGTGCCCCAGATGCACAACCAGGCCTCAGCACTCGTGGACATCCGGGCGGAGCCCCAGAATAGGGGTCCGGCGGTGCCCCCAGCGTGGCCCAAGATGGCGACGGAGGCGTGGTACTTCCCCGCGCAGAGGGGGTCGGCCTGCTGCTTGCCAGCCGCCCCAAGGCTGACAGAGAGGCCCTGTGGAGTCCGCATCTCAGCCCCCAGGGAGAGGAAGAGGATCGCCCACTTTCCCAGCCCCTGCTTGGTCGCAGGTCGCACCGATGCCAAGAGAACCCGGGTGGCCGGCAGCAGCCAACGCTCCAATGGCTCCAGGGTCGGCACACAGCCACGGAAGACTGGTCGCAACAGACGGGGGAGGGCATGCAAGACCTCCACCACACTCAGCTCTAAGCGAATCGTCCGTCGTCCATCCTTACCGACTTGGAAGAAACCCATTATCCTCCGAAGGTCTCGCTGCCAAGTCCCCACCGTCATCCGCCGAGGCTATCTCCAACTGTTCACCAAAGAGTGTCTCAAGTTCTGCGCCTCCCAGCAGGAGGCCGAGGAGAAGGCGCTGAACGAGGAGAAGGTGGCCTACGACTGCAGCCCCAACAAGAACATGTACCTGAATGTGGTCCTGAACACCCTCAAGAGACTGAAGGGCCTGACCCCCAGCTCCATGCCGGGCCTCAGCAGGGCCGCCCTGTACAGCCGCCTCCAGGAGTTCCTGCTCACCCAGGACCAGCTCAAGGAGAACGGCTACCCCTTCCCGCACCCCGAGCGGCCCGGAGGCGCCGTCCTCTTCACTGGCCAGGGGAAGGGGCCCGGCGACTCCTCCTGCAGGGTCTGCTGCCGTTGTGGCACCGACTACCTGGTGTCCTCCTCGGGCCGCTGTCTACGCGACCAGTTGTGTTATTATCACTGGGGGCGGGTCCGCTCCAGCCAAGTGGCTGGAGGCCGGGTTAGCCAGTACACCTGCTGTGCAGCTGCTCCTGGCTCAGTGGGCTGCCAGGTGGCAAAGCAGCACGTGCGGGACGGCCGCAAGGAGAGCCTCCATGGCTTCGTGAAGACCTTCAAGAAAGAGTTTTCCACAGACGCTTATCCAGGAATCTACGCCTTGGACTGTGAGATGTGCTACACCACGCATGGCCTGGAGCTGACCCGCGTCACCGTGGTGGACGCCGACATGCAAGTGGTGTACGACACCTTCGTCAAGCCCGACAACGAGATCGTGGACTACAACACCAGGTTTTCCGGAGTGACCGAGGCCGACGTCGCCAAGACGAGCGTCACGTTGCCCGAAGTCCAAGCCATCCTGCTGAGCTTTTTCAGCGCCCAAACCATCCTCATCGGGCACAGCCTGGAGAGCGATCTGCTGGCCCTCAAGCTGATCCACAGCACCGTGGTGGACACGGCCGTGCTCTTCCCGCACTACCTGGGTTTCCCCTACAAGCGTTCCCTCAGGAATCTCGCGGCCGACTACCTGGGACAGATCATCCAGGACAGCCAGGACGGCCACAACTCCAGCGAGGACGCAAACGCCTGCCTGCAGCTGGCGATGTGGAAGGTTCGACAGCGCGCCCAGATCCAGCCACGCCACCGGTCCGCCTCTCCCGCCGCCCTGGCCTGTCCTGAGCCCCAGGCCTCTTCCCAAACTGCCATCGATCCCGAGAGCTAGCCCTGTCCACCTCGCCGCAAAGCGAAAGAAACTGGAGCAGCCGGCGGCAGGAGAGGGCCAAAAGCCAAGACTAACCCCGACCCCGGACTCCCAGTCCCCCGGAGTCCCTGCCGCGGGCCGTCGTCCCTGTCCCCATCCCTCTGCCCCTCCCAGACCTCTGTCCTTCCACCAATGGGCTCCCCGAGGCCCCAGCCGCCACTCCCAGTCCCCGGAGACCCTGCCGCCGCCCCTGGCGCCTGTGCCCATCCCTCTGCCCCACCCAGACCTCTGGCCTTCCACCACTAGCCTCCCCCAGCCCACCTGGACTACCGCGGCCTCTGACAACAAGGCCAGCCCCCAGGCCCACCAGCCTCCTGATCGTCTTCGTTCTTGGGCCTCTTCCCCTTCTGTGGGGCTGTATGAACCTCCCCTCCCCCACCCGATTTTTCCCCCGCCCCCGGGGCAGGCGCAGAATAAATGTCTGTATGAAGTTAAAAATTAAAAATAAAAAAAAGCTAAAAACAACTGAAAGTCCTTTGCTTTTGAATGTGCGCTTACCTGGTTTTCTCTAGAGGCACCACTGTGAGGTGGCTCAAGCCCTTAGGCTCTGGAGTTAGACATCTGGGTTCCCATTCCAATTCCACCACTTACTAGCTTTGTCATATTGGACGCATAACTTTTTTGCGCTTCTACTTCTTGATCTTTCAAGTGTCATCAGAAGATAATTAGACACCCACACAATAGCAATGGGAGATTTTAACACCCCACCGTCAACATGAAACAGATCAACGAGACAGAAAGTTGAAAAGGATATCCAGGAACTGAACTTAGCTCTGCACCAAGCAGACCGAATAGACATCTACATTAACTCTCCACCCCAAATCAACAGAATATACATTCTTCTCAGCACCACATCACACTTATTCCAAAACTGACCACATAGTTGGAAGGAAAGCACTCCTCCGCAAATGCAAAAGAACAGAAATTACAACCAACTGTCTCTCAGACCACAGGGCAGTCAAACTGGACCTCAGGATGAAGAAACTCACTCAAAACCGCTCAACTACACGGAAACGGAGCAATCTGCTCCTGAGTGACTACTGGGTACATAGCGAAATGAAGACAGAATAAAGATGTTCTTTGAAACCAATGAGAACAAAGACACAACATACCAGAATCTCTGGGATACATTGAAAGCAGTGTGTAGAGGGAAACGTAGCATTAAATGCCCACAAGAGAAAGCAGGAAAGATCTAAAATGGACACCCTCACGTCCCAATTCAAAGAATCAGGGAAGCAAGAGCAAACACCATGCCTGAATCAGTCAGTCAACTTCCAACAGGGCTCCAAGAGAGAATGAACCACCATGCCTCTTTAAATCCACGTTTCTATTTGGAATCTTCAATGAGAGATGAGACACTAAGCAGCTAGTTTTGGTGGAATGGCTGATTTTGTCAATGTTTTCGGTGTGTGAGTGTGTGTGTGTGTGTATGTATAGATAACTAAATTAAACTGATAATCTGGATGCTTACATTTCCATTCATTTAATTTGTGTATGTGAGCCCACGCACACGTATATACACACACACTAACACTTCCAGAACACTGACTTAGTGAAGAACTGGATTTCCAGTGTGTCAGACAAATTTCAGAAAGCGCTGAAGAAGGGCATTTCTGATGGATTTCACCGTTCCTGGAATTTTACTTTCCTTTATAACTTACAGTTCTTCTCTGGAGATTTAATAGATAAAATTCTTTTGCAGTGTACGTTATTTCATTGTATTTTTATAATTTATTTCAATTGTCATTTTAAATTGACAAATAAAAATGATATATATTTATGGTGTACAACATGATGTTTCATATATGTATACATTGTGGAATGACACAAAAATCAAGCTAATTAACACATTCGTTTCCTCACATACTGATTTTATGGTGATGAGAACATGTTTCAAATCTACTCTGATAGCACATTTAAAGTATACAGTACATAGTTACCCACTGTGGTTGCCGTGCTGTTCAACATATCTCTAGAACTATTCGTATCTGAAATTTTGTATCATTAGACTAACATCTCCCAATCCCTCCCAGGCCCCTGCCTCGGGTAAGCAGCGTTCTGCTCTCTACGACTCTGAGTTCCACTTTTTTACATTGCACATAGAAGTGAGATCGTGCAGTATTTGTATTTCTGTGTTTGCTTTTTAAAACTTTATGATGTATTGATGTATTTTTTCAGACAGTGTCGGAGTCTGTCACCAAGGCTGGAGTACAGTGACACAAACACGGCTCACCACGGCCTCCACCTCCCGGGGTCAAGAGATCCTCCCACTTCAGCCTCCTGAGTAGCTAGGACTACAGGCGTCCAACACCACACCTGGCTAATTTTTGTATTTTTTGTAGAGATGGTTGATCTCCAACTCCTGGGCTCAACTCTTCCTCCTCCCTTCTCCTCCCAAAGTCCTGGGATTACAGGCCTGAGCCACTGTGTCTGGCCTTTGCTTTATTTCACACAGTAGAACATCCTCTAAGCTCATTCATGTTGCTAATGATAAGATTTCTTTCTTTTTCAAGGCTGAATAGGATTCTATTGGATATATGTACCTATATAGATAGATAGATAGATAGATATACATTTATTATTATTGTTTTGGGGGGGATATGGTTTCGCTCGTGTTCCCCAGGCTGGAGTGCAGTGGCATGATTTCGGCTCACTACAACCTCTGCCTCCCAGGCTGAAGTGATTCTCCTGCCTCAGCTGAGATTAAAGGCATGTCCCATCATGTGCGGCCAATTTTGTGTTTCTAGGAGAGATGGGTTTTCACCATGTTGTCCAGGCTGGTCTCGAACTCCAACAATTCTACTTCAACTATTTATTGGATACAAATATTTATGTGTGAGAAACAAGATTTTCAAGAGTGAAAGATTTGAAAACGACTTAATTGTACATCAGTAAGAGGCTGGCTAACTAAATCAGAGTACGTTCATCCTTACAGAAGAATACTATGCAGCTAGAACAAAACCAAATGGAGGAAACTCTTCCAAATGGTAACTTGGAATGATGTTCAAGACTTATTGTAAAATAAGTTTACAGTAAGGTGTAAGGTACCTTATGGCAAAATTCTCTCAGAAATGTGTGTGTGGATTTCAAGTCATCCCAGTCTTAGAACATTGTGCTCTTTAGAGATGCCATACCTGTCTTTCCCTTTGTAATATCAAAGCAGTAATATCTTCTCTGGAGGCTTGTTGGGTGAATTTAATGGAAGAAAGTTAAGGAGGTAGCAGAACCATTGCTGTTTCCCCTCCATAGCCCTGCCACCCACTAAAGAAAGTTGGATGAGATTACTTAATGATTTCCCATTAAGTTGTATTTCCAAATATCATGATTACCATTTGAATGTAGTTGGTATGGAGCTTCGTGAGTGTGTGCTTCGTTTATTATGCATCACGTTCAGCTCCTTGTTATTTGCCTCCTAGTTATCATAGTAAAACTCTACTCCTCTACTCCGAGGAGCCCCTACCATCCGTATCGTCACTTTCCGGCCCAGCACTCTTCATGCTCGTTCGTTTAAAGTGTTCTACATTGGGCAAATGAATCTTGGAAGGCAAAAGCTACTGAATTTAGCGAGTTTGTGGAGGCGTTCCCACCGGTCAGCCAGGTGGAGTTCCACACACCCGATGACTGCACAACTCCTATAAGGCAGCAATATGCTGCAAACCCAGACGGCCACTCTTCTCACCTCTCGTCCCTTTGCTGTTCTGGATAATGAGGTCAATAGTCACCTAGGCAACTGCAAAACAAACTGAAATGGAGAAAGGCCTTCCGGCTGGTGACTAGCCGAGGTCCACCTGGCCCCAATAAGCTGCTGAACAAGAAGGGCTGCCAGAAATTTCCCCCTAGGGAATTTGGTGGAGACGAAGACCTGCTCACTGGACAACGGTTCCTCCCAGGATACCCCCAAGCTGAAGAAGCGGGCTCTGAGCCACCCCCTTTCACCCTCCTTTTCCCCACCCTGGCCTGGTGAAGGTGCGCGTCAGGATGCGGACTACTGAGCCCTAAAGAAATAAGTCCTTCCACTTTGACCCCACGGAGGATTGCCTGTGCGGATCTTCAACGAGTCTACCAGTGTCTAGACACGGGAGCAGTTCTGTCTGGCACAGCAGCTCCCTCAAGGAAGACAAGAGTGAGGAGAAAGGAAACTCAAGTCTGACCATTCTGTCCTGGAAGACAAGAGGAGGATCTCATCTCTCATCTTTCCAAGCAAGGCAACGAGACTTTCTCTCATCTTTCCAAGCAAGGCAAGGAGACTTTTTCTCATGAGGAAACAAAAAGAAGTTGGAAGGAACGAAACCAGCCTGGAAGGTGAATTCCTAAGGATTGCCCATTGAAACTGACAAAATGGCCCTTGTTTGACGAGAGGAATGAGCAGAGCATTGATGTGGTCAAAAAGGACTCGAGTGAGACTTTCCCAGCACGTTTCTACCAAAGCTTTGTCTAAGTTTCGCAAAACACTCTCCTAATAAGCAGATGTTTGGCTCTTCAGAAAGTCAACATGCAAAATGCCTTGAGCGTCCCATAACACTGATGCCATGATGTTGCCTTTGGTCTGCCCTCCTTTTCCTTTGACTGGACCACTGCCATCTCTTGGTAGCCATCGCTTTGATGACGCTTTGTCTTCAGGATCATATTGGCAAAGCCATGTTCCAAATTCCGGTTACAATTTGTCAAACAGGTGCCCCAGGATCGTGATCCCTCCTGTTGAAAATTTCCACTGATAGCTCTCGTCGTCACTGCAGCTGATCTGGGCACAATGGTTTTCACAGCCACTGCAGGATTCATCTTCCACATCTTCTCATCTCTTCTTGAAACAAGCCATACCTCCGTAAAGAGTTGATTTCTTTGGGCTAGTGTCCTTAGAAGCTTTTCTTCAAACATCAATGATTTCTTCATTCTTCCACCCAAGCTTCACCGTCAATTGGATGTTTGCTCTTGCTGCAATTTTAGCGGAATTCAAGTTGCACTGATAGGAGGCCTTTTCAGTGGATGTCTCATCCTTCTTAGTGCCTCCAATGAGATCCAGTTCAGAAAGGTTGTAAGAAGTTAGTACATGTTTATTTTAGTGAAAACGAATTGAAATCCATGCATAGATTTCTCACCATGTACATTTTCTATGAACTTTCGGAAGACCCCCTGTACTGAATATTGCCCAAATCCTGGGAGAGAAGTGGATGCGGTCCACTTCCTGTCTTCAGTTTGCCCACAGTGGAGGAGTGCACAGAGCAGGGAAAGGCAGCCCCAGAGAGAGGCATGCCCTCCAGCATGCAGCAGACTGCTGGCCCAGTCCTGGCTCCATGGGTTGCTGTGTGGGCCCAGCAAGCTGACGAACCTCCCTGAACCTTAATTTAATCCTAGGTAGCCCAATTCCACTCGCTATTATAGGACTGCTGTGCAGGGACAGTCAATTAACTTAAGAAAAGGAACCTAGCTCCAAGGTTGGCAACCGGGAATTCCAGTTGATTCCATGGGCGGACCCCCTGAGGAATTCCCAAGCTGAAGTCTCGTGGAAGATGAGGTTCAGTGTGACTAGACTGAAGCACCAATCCAATGAAGGGGAAGTCCCACCCACTCTGCCCTGTGCCTGTATAAAGGTGAGGCGGGGCGGCCGCGCCACTCATTGAAGCCGCCAGTTGGGAGAGGAGCAGAGCCAGGCCGGTGCTCCCGAAGGCAGCAAGATGTTGCGAGCCACAGCTCCCTGCTGGTTCCCACCTGCATACCCAGAAGCTAAGAAGGTGGCCGAGGAGGCGGCCCACGAGGCAAGCCGCCATTTGGGAGAGGAGCAGAGCCAGGTCGGTGTTCCCGAAGGCAGCAAGATGTTGCGAGCCACAGCTCCCTGCTGGTTCCCACCTGCATGCCCAGAAGCCAAGAAGGTGGCCGAGGAGGCGGCCCTCGAGGCAAGCCGCCAGTTGGGAGAGGAGCAGAGCCAGGCCGGTGCTCCCGAAGGCAGCAAGATGTTGCGAGCCACAGCTCCCTGCTGGTTCCCACCTGCATACCCAGAAGCTAAGAAGGTGGCCGAGGAGGCGCCCCACGAGGCAAGCCGCCATTTGGGAGTGGAGCAGAGCCAGGTCGGTGTTCCCGAAGGCAGCAAGATGTTGCGAGCCACAGCTCCCTGCTGGTTCCCTCCTGCATACCCAGAAGCCAAGAAGGTGGCCGAGGAGGCGGCCCTCGAGGCTCCAGAATTCCCACTGCCCTCTCATCAGCCTGCCCAGAGCTTCGGGCTCTGCGTGCCCCAGATGCACAACCAGGCCTCAGCACTCGTGGACATCCGGGCGGAGCCCCAGAATAGGGGTCCGGCGGTGCCCCCAGCGTGGCCCAAGATGGCGACGGAGGCGTGGTACTTCCCCGCGCAGAGGGGGTCGGCCTGCTGCTTGCCAGCCGCCCCAAGGCTGACAGAGAGGCCCTGTGGAGTCCGCATCTCAGCCCCCAGGGAGAGGAAGAGGATCGCCCACTTTCCCAGCCCCTGCTTGGACGCAGGTCGCACCGATGCCAAGAGAACCCGGGTGGCCGGCAGCAGCCAACGCTCCAATGGCTCCAGGGTCGGCACACAGCCACGGAAGACTGGTCGCAACAGACGGGGGAGGGCATGCAAGACCTCCACCACACTCAGCTCTAAGCGAATCGTCCGTCGTCCATCCTTACCGACTTGGAAGAAACCCATTATCCTCCGAAGGTCTCGCTGCCAAGTCCCCACCGTCATCCGCCGAGGCTATCTCCAACTGTTCACCAAAGAGTGTCTCAAGTTCTGCGCCTCCCAGCAGGAGGCCGAGGAGAAGGCGCTGAACGAGGAGAAGGTGGCCTACGACTGCAGCCCCAACAAGAACATGTACCTGAATGTGGTCCTGAACACCCTCAAGAGACTGAAGGGCCTGACCCCCAGCTCCATGCCGGGCCTCAGCAGGGCCGCCCTGTACAGCCGCCTCCAGGAGTTCCTGCTCACCCAGGACCAGCTCAAGGAGAACGGCTACCCCTTCCCGCACCCCGAGCGGCCCGGAGGCGCCGTCCTCTTCACTGGCCAGGGGAAGGGGCCCGGCGACTCCTCCTGCAGGGTCTGCTGCCGTTGTGGCACCGACTACCTGGTGTCCTCCTCGGGCCGCTGTCTACGCGACCAGTTGTGTTATTATCACTGGGGGCGGGTCCGCTCCAGCCAAGTGGCTGGAGGCCGGGTTAGCCAGTACACCTGCTGTGCAGCTGCTCCTGGCTCAGTGGGCTGCCAGGTGGCGAAGCAGCACGTGCGGGACGGCCGCAAGGAGAGCCTCCATGGCTTCGTGAAGACCTTCAAGAAAGAGTTTTCCACAGACGCTTATCCAGGAATCTACGCCTTGGACTGTGAGATGTGCTACACCACGCATGGCCTGGAGCTGACCCGCGTCACCGTGGTGGACGCCGACATGCAAGTGGTGTACGACACCTTCGTCAAGCCCGACAACGAGATCGTGGACTACAACACCAGGTTTTCCGGAGTGACCGAGGCCGACGTCGCCAAGACGAGCGTCACGTTGCCCGAAGTCCAAGCCATCCTGCTGAGCTTTTTCAGCGCCCAAACCATCCTCATCGGGCACAGCCTGGAGAGCGATCTGCTGGCCCTCAAGCTGATCCACAGCACCGTGGTGGACACGGCCGTGCTCTTCCCGCACTACCTGGGTTTCCCCTACAAGCGTTCCCTCAGGAATCTCGCGGCCGACTACCTGGGACAGATCATCCAGGACAGCCAGGACGGCCACAACTCCAGCGAGGACGCAAACGCCTGCCTGCAGCTGGCGATGTGGAAGGTTCGACAGCGCGCCCAGATCCAGCCACGCCACCGGTCCGCCTCTCCCGCCGCCCTGGCCTGTCCTGAGCCCCAGGCCTCTTCCCAAACTGCCATCGATCCCGAGAGCTAGCCCTGTCCACCTCGCCGCAAAGCGAAAGAAACTGGAGCAGCCGGCGGCAGGAGAGGGCCAAAAGCCAAGACTAACCCCGACCCCGGACTCCCAGTCCCCCGGAGTCCCTGCCGCGGGCCGTCGTCCCTGTCCCCATCCCTCTGCCCCTCCCAGACCTCTGTCCTTCCACCAATGGGCTCCCCGAGGCCCCAGCCGCCACTCCCAGTCCCCGGAGACCCTGCCGCCGCCCCTGGCGCCTGTGCCCATCCCTCTGCCCCACCCAGACCTCTGGCCTTCCACCACTAGCCTCCCCCAGCCCACCTGGACTACCGCGGCCTCTGACAACAAGGCCAGCCCCCAGGCCCACCAGCCTCCTGATCGTCTTCGTTCTTGGGCCTCTTCCCCTTCTGTGGGGCTGTATGAACCTCCCCTCCCCCACCCGATTTTTCCCCCGCCCCCGGGGCAGGCGCAGAATAAATGTCTGTATGAAGTTAAAAATTAAAAATAAAAAAAAGCTAAAAACAACTGAAAGTCCTTTGCTTTTGAATGTGCGCTTACCTGGTTTTCTCTAGAGGCACCACTGTGAGGTGGCTCAAGCCCTTAGGCTCTGGAGTTAGACATCTGGGTTCCCATTCCAATTCCACCACTTACTAGCTTTGTCATATTGGACGCATAACTTTTTTGCGCTTCTACTTCTTGATCTTTCAAGTGTCATCAGAAGATAATTAGACACCCACACAATAGCAATGGGAGATTTTAACACCCCACCGTCAACATGAAACAGATCAACGAGACAGAAAGTTGAAAAGGATATCCAGGAACTGAACTTAGCTCTGCACCAAGCAGACCGAATAGACATCTACATTAACTCTCCACCCCAAATCAACAGAATATACATTCTTCTCAGCACCACATCACACTTATTCCAAAACTGACCACATAGTTGGAAGGAAAGCACTCCTCCGCAAATGCAAAAGAACAGAAATTACAACCAACTGTCTCTCAGACCACAGGGCAGTCAAACTGGACCTCAGGATGAAGAAACTCACTCAAAACCGCTCAACTACACGGAAACGGAGCAATCTGCTCCTGAGTGACTACTGGGTACATAGCGAAATGAAGACAGAATAAAGATGTTCTTTGAAACCAATGAGAACAAAGACACAACATACCAGAATCTCTGGGATACATTGAAAGCAGTGTGTAGAGGGAAACGTAGCATTAAATGCCCACAAGAGAAAGCAGGAAAGATCTAAAATGGACACCCTCACGTCCCAATTCAAAGAATCAGGGAAGCAAGAGCAAACACCATGCCTGAATCAGTCAGTCAACTTCCAACAGGGCTCCAAGAGAGAATGAACCACCATGCCTCTTTAAATCCACGTTTCTATTTGGAATCTTCAATGAGAGATGAGACACTAAGCAGCTAGTTTTGGTGGAATGGCTGATTTTGTCAATGTTTTCGGTGTGTGAGTGTGTGTGTGTGTGTATGTATAGATAACTAAATTAAACTGATAATCTGGATGCTTACATTTCCATTCATTTAATTTGTGTATGTGAGCCCACGCACACGTATATACACACACACTAACACTTCCAGAACACTGACTTAGTGAAGAACTGGATTTCCAGTGTGTCAGACAAATTTCAGAAAGCGCTGAAGAAGGGCATTTCTGATGGATTTCACCGTTCCTGGAATTTTACTTTCCTTTATAACTTACAGTTCTTCTCTGGAGATTTAATAGATAAAATTCTTTTGCAGTGTACGTTATTTCATTGTATTTTTATAATTTATTTCAATTGTCATTTTAAATTGACAAATAAAAATGATATATATTTATGGTGTACAACATGATGTTTCATATATGTATACATTGTGGAATGACACAAAAATCAAGCTAATTAACACATTCGTTTCCTCACATACTGATTTTATGGTGATGAGAACATGTTTCAAATCTACTCTGATAGCACATTTAAAGTATACAGTACATAGTTACCCACTGTGGTTGCCGTGCTGTTCAACATATCTCTAGAACTATTCGTATCTGAAATTTTGTATCATTAGACTAACATCTCCCAATCCCTCCCAGGCCCCTGCCTCGGGTAAGCAGCGTTCTGCTCTCTACGACTCTGAGTTCCACTTTTTTACATTGCACATAGAAGTGAGATCGTGCAGTATTTGTATTTCTGTGTTTGCTTTTTAAAACTTTATGATGTATTGATGTATTTTTTCAGACAGTGTCGGAGTCTGTCACCAAGGCTGGAGTACAGTGACACAAACACGGCTCACCACGGCCTCCACCTCCCGGGGTCAAGAGATCCTCCCACTTCAGCCTCCTGAGTAGCTAGGACTACAGGCGTCCAACACCACACCTGGCTAATTTTTGTATTTTTTGTAGAGATGGTTGATCTCCAACTCCTGGGCTCAACTCTTCCTCCTCCCTTCTCCTCCCAAAGTCCTGGGATTACAGGCCTGAGCCACTGTGTCTGGCCTTTGCTTTATTTCACACAGTAGAACATCCTCTAAGCTCATTCATGTTGCTAATGATAAGATTTCTTTCTTTTTCAAGGCTGAATAGGATTCTATTGGATATATGTACCTATATAGATAGATAGATAGATAGATATACATTTATTATTATTGTTTTGGGGGGGATATGGTTTCGCTCGTGTTCCCCAGGCTGGAGTGCAGTGGCATGATTTCGGCTCACTACAACCTCTGCCTCCCAGGCTGAAGTGATTCTCCTGCCTCAGCTGAGATTAAAGGCATGTCCCATCATGTGCGGCCAATTTTGTGTTTCTAGGAGAGATGGGTTTTCACCATGTTGTCCAGGCTGGTCTCGAACTCCAACAATTCTACTTCAACTATTTATTGGATACAAATATTTATGTGTGAGAAACAAGATTTTCAAGAGTGAAAGATTTGAAAACGACTTAATTGTACATCAGTAAGAGGCTGGCTAACTAAATCAGAGTACGTTCATCCTTACAGAAGAATACTATGCAGCTAGAACAAAACCAAATGGAGGAAACTCTTCCAAATGGTAACTTGGAATGATGTTCAAGACTTATTGTAAAATAAGTTTACAGTAAGGTGTAAGGTACCTTATGGCAAAATTCTCTCAGAAATGTGTGTGTGGATTTCAAGTCATCCCAGTCTTAGAACATTGTGCTCTTTAGAGATGCCATACCTGTCTTTCCCTTTGTAATATCAAAGCAGTAATATCTTCTCTGGAGGCTTGTTGGGTGAATTTAATGGAAGAAAGTTAAGGAGGTAGCAGAACCATTGCTGTTTCCCCTCCATAGCCCTGCCACCCACTAAAGAAAGTTGGATGAGATTACTTAATGATTTCCCATTAAGTTGTATTTCCAAATATCATGATTACCATTTGAATGTAGTTGGTATGGAGCTTCGTGAGTGTGTGCTTCGTTTATTATGCATCACGTTCAGCTCCTTGTTATTTGCCTCCTAGTTATCATAGTAAAACTCTACTCCTCTACTCCGAGGAGCCCCTACCATCCGTATCGTCACTTTCCGGCCCAGCACTCTTCATGCTCGTTCGTTTAAAGTGTTCTACATTGGGCAAATGAATCTTGGAAGGCAAAAGCTACTGAATTTAGCGAGTTTGTGGAGGCGTTCCCACCGGTCAGCCAGGTGGAGTTCCACACACCCGATGACTGCACAACTCCTATAAGGCAGCAATATGCTGCAAACCCAGACGGCCACTCTTCTCACCTCTCGTCCCTTTGCTGTTCTGGATAATGAGGTCAATAGTCACCTAGGCAACTGCAAAACAAACTGAAATGGAGAAAGGCCTTCCGGCTGGTGACTAGCCGAGGTCCACCTGGCCCCAATAAGCTGCTGAACAAGAAGGGCTGCCAGAAATTTCCCCCTAGGGAATTTGGTGGAGACGAAGACCTGCTCACTGGACAACGGTTCCTCCCAGGATACCCCCAAGCTGAAGAAGCGGGCTCTGAGCCACCCCCTTTCACCCTCCTTTTCCCCACCCTGGCCTGGTGAAGGTGCGCGTCAGGATGCGGACTACTGAGCCCTAAAGAAATAAGTCCTTCCACTTTGACCCCACGGAGGATTGCCTGTGCGGATCTTCAACGAGTCTACCAGTGTCTAGACACGGGAGCAGTTCTGTCTGGCACAGCAGCTCCCTCAAGGAAGACAAGAGTGAGGAGAAAGGAAACTCAAGTCTGACCATTCTGTCCTGGAAGACAAGAGGAGGATCTCATCTCTCATCTTTCCAAGCAAGGCAACGAGACTTTCTCTCATCTTTCCAAGCAAGGCAAGGAGACTTTTTCTCATGAGGAAACAAAAAGAAGTTGGAAGGAACGAAACCAGCCTGGAAGGTGAATTCCTAAGGATTGCCCATTGAAACTGACAAAATGGCCCTTGTTTGACGAGAGGAATGAGCAGAGCATTGATGTGGTCAAAAAGGACTCGAGTGAGACTTTCCCAGCACGTTTCTACCAAAGCTTTGTCTAAGTTTCGCAAAACACTCTCCTAATAAGCAGATGTTTGGCTCTTCAGAAAGTCAACATGCAAAATGCCTTGAGCGTCCCATAACACTGATGCCATGATGTTGCCTTTGGTCTGCCCTCCTTTTCCTTTGACTGGACCACTGCCATCTCTTGGTAGCCATCGCTTTGATGACGCTTTGTCTTCAGGATCATATTGGCAAAGCCATGTTCCAAATTCCGGTTACAATTTGTCAAACAGGTGCCCCAGGATCGTGATCCCTCCTGTTGAAAATTTCCACTGATAGCTCTCGTCGTCACTGCAGCTGATCTGGGCACAATGGTTTTCACAGCCACTGCAGGATTCATCTTCCACATCTTCTCATCTCTTCTTGAAACAAGCCATACCTCCGTAAAGAGTTGATTTCTTTGGGCTAGTGTCCTTAGAAGCTTTTCTTCAAACATCAATGATTTCTTCATTCTTCCACCCAAGCTTCACCGTCAATTGGATGTTTGCTCTTGCTGCAATTTTAGCGGAATTCAAGTTGCACTGATAGGAGGCCTTTTCAGTGGATGTCTCATCCTTCTTAGTGCCTCCAATGAGATCCAGTTCAGAAAGGTTGTAAGAAGTTAGTACATGTTTATTTTAGTGAAAACGAATTGAAATCCATGCATAGATTTCTCACCATGTACATTTTCTATGAACTTTCGGAAGACCCCCTGTACTGAATATTGCCCAAATCCTGGGAGAGAAGTGGATGCGGTCCACTTCCTGTCTTCAGTTTGCCCACAGTGGAGGAGTGCACAGAGCAGGGAAAGGCAGCCCCAGAGAGAGGCATGCCCTCCAGCATGCAGCAGACTGCTGGCCCAGTCCTGGCTCCATGGGTTGCTGTGTGGGCCCAGCAAGCTGACGAACCTCCCTGAACCTTAATTTAATCCTAGGTAGCCCAATTCCACTCGCTATTATAGGACTGCTGTGCAGGGACAGTCAATTAACTTAAGAAAAGGAACCTAGCTCCAAGGTTGGCAACCGGGAATTCCAGTTGATTCCATGGGCGGACCCCCTGAGGAATTCCCAAGCTGAAGTCTCGTGGAAGATGAGGTTCAGTGTGACTAGACTGAAGCACCAATCCAATGAAGGGGAAGTCCCACCCACTCTGCCCTGTGCCTGTATAAAGGTGAGGCGGGGCGGCCGCGCCACTCATTGAAGCCGCCAGTTGGGAGAGGAGCAGAGCCAGGCCGGTGCTCCCGAAGGCAGCAAGATGTTGCGAGCCACAGCTCCCTGCTGGTTCCCACCTGCATACCCAGAAGCTAAGAAGGTGGCCGAGGAGGCGGCCCACGAGGCAAGCCGCCATTTGGGAGAGGAGCAGAGCCAGGTCGGTGTTCCCGAAGGCAGCAAGATGTTGCGAGCCACAGCTCCCTGCTGGTTCCCACCTGCATGCCCAGAAGCCAAGAAGGTGGCCGAGGAGGCGGCCCTCGAGGCAAGCCGCCAGTTGGGAGAGGAGCAGAGCCAGGCCGGTGCTCCCGAAGGCAGCAAGATGTTGCGAGCCACAGCTCCCTGCTGGTTCCCACCTGCATACCCAGAAGCTAAGAAGGTGGCCGAGGAGGCGCCCCACGAGGCAAGCCGCCATTTGGGAGTGGAGCAGAGCCAGGTCGGTGTTCCCGAAGGCAGCAAGATGTTGCGAGCCACAGCTCCCTGCTGGTTCCCTCCTGCATACCCAGAAGCCAAGAAGGTGGCCGAGGAGGCGGCCCTCGAGGCTCCAGAATTCCCACTGCCCTCTCATCAGCCTGCCCAGAGCTTCGGGCTCTGCGTGCCCCAGATGCACAACCAGGCCTCAGCACTCGTGGACATCCGGGCGGAGCCCCAGAATAGGGGTCCGGCGGTGCCCCCAGCGTGGCCCAAGATGGCGACGGAGGCGTGGTACTTCCCCGCGCAGAGGGGGTCGGCCTGCTGCTTGCCAGCCGCCCCAAGGCTGACAGAGAGGCCCTGTGGAGTCCGCATCTCAGCCCCCAGGGAGAGGAAGAGGATCGCCCACTTTCCCAGCCCCTGCTTGGACGCAGGTCGCACCGATGCCAAGAGAACCCGGGTGGCCGGCAGCAGCCAACGCTCCAATGGCTCCAGGGTCGGCACACAGCCACGGAAGACTGGTCGCAACAGACGGGGGAGGGCATGCAAGACCTCCACCACACTCAGCTCTAAGCGAATCGTCCGTCGTCCATCCTTACCGACTTGGAAGAAACCCATTATCCTCCGAAGGTCTCGCTGCCAAGTCCCCACCGTCATCCGCCGAGGCTATCTCCAACTGTTCACCAAAGAGTGTCTCAAGTTCTGCGCCTCCCAGCAGGAGGCCGAGGAGAAGGCGCTGAACGAGGAGAAGGTGGCCTACGACTGCAGCCCCAACAAGAACATGTACCTGAATGTGGTCCTGAACACCCTCAAGAGACTGAAGGGCCTGACCCCCAGCTCCATGCCGGGCCTCAGCAGGGCCGCCCTGTACAGCCGCCTCCAGGAGTTCCTGCTCACCCAGGACCAGCTCAAGGAGAACGGCTACCCCTTCCCGCACCCCGAGCGGCCCGGAGGCGCCGTCCTCTTCACTGGCCAGGGGAAGGGGCCCGGCGACTCCTCCTGCAGGGTCTGCTGCCGTTGTGGCACCGACTACCTGGTGTCCTCCTCGGGCCGCTGTCTACGCGACCAGTTGTGTTATTATCACTGGGGGCGGGTCCGCTCCAGCCAAGTGGCTGGAGGCCGGGTTAGCCAGTACACCTGCTGTGCAGCTGCTCCTGGCTCAGTGGGCTGCCAGGTGGCGAAGCAGCACGTGCGGGACGGCCGCAAGGAGAGCCTCCATGGCTTCGTGAAGACCTTCAAGAAAGAGTTTTCCACAGACGCTTATCCAGGAATCTACGCCTTGGACTGTGAGATGTGCTACACCACGCATGGCCTGGAGCTGACCCGCGTCACCGTGGTGGACGCCGACATGCAAGTGGTGTACGACACCTTCGTCAAGCCCGACAACGAGATCGTGGACTACAACACCAGGTTTTCCGGAGTGACCGAGGCCGACGTCGCCAAGACGAGCGTCACGTTGCCCGAAGTCCAAGCCATCCTGCTGAGCTTTTTCAGCGCCCAAACCATCCTCATCGGGCACAGCCTGGAGAGCGATCTGCTGGCCCTCAAGCTGATCCACAGCACCGTGGTGGACACGGCCGTGCTCTTCCCGCACTACCTGGGTTTCCCCTACAAGCGTTCCCTCAGGAATCTCGCGGCCGACTACCTGGGACAGATCATCCAGGACAGCCAGGACGGCCACAACTCCAGCGAGGACGCAAACGCCTGCCTGCAGCTGGCGATGTGGAAGGTTCGACAGCGCGCCCAGATCCAGCCACGCCACCGGTCCGCCTCTCCCGCCGCCCTGGCCTGTCCTGAGCCCCAGGCCTCTTCCCAAACTGCCATCGATCCCGAGAGCTAGCCCTGTCCACCTCGCCGCAAAGCGAAAGAAACTGGAGCAGCCGGCGGCAGGAGAGGGCCAAAAGCCAAGACTAACCCCGACCCCGGACTCCCAGTCCCCCGGAGTCCCTGCCGCGGGCCGTCGTCCCTGTCCCCATCCCTCTGCCCCTCCCAGACCTCTGTCCTTCCACCAATGGGCTCCCCGAGGCCCCAGCCGCCACTCCCAGTCCCCGGAGACCCTGCCGCCGCCCCTGGCGCCTGTGCCCATCCCTCTGCCCCTCCCAGACCTCTGGCCTTCCACCACTAGCCTCCCCCAGCCCACCTGGACTTCCCCGGCCTCTGACAACAAGGCCAGCCCCCAGGCCCACCAGCCTCCTGATCGTCTTCGTTCTTGGGCCTCTTCCCCTTCTGTGGGGCTGTCTGAACCTCCCCTCCCCCACCCGATTTTTCCCCCGCCCCCGGGGCAGGCGCAGAATTAATGTCTGTATGAAGTTAAAAATTAAAAATAAAAAAAAAGCTAAAAACAACTCAAAGTCCTTTGCTTTTGAATGTGCGCTTACCTGGTTTTCTCTAGAGGCACCACTGTGAGGTGGCTCAAGCCCTTAGGCTCTGGAGTTAGACATCTGGGTTCCCATTCCAATTCCACCACTGACTAGCTTTGTCATATTGGACGCATAACTTTTTTGCGCTTCTACTTCTTGATCTTTCAAGTGTCATCAGAAGATAATTAGACACCCACACAATAGCAATGGGAGATTTTAACACCCCACCGTCAACATGAAACAGATCAACGAGACAGAAAGTTGAAAAGGATATCCAGGAACTGAACTTAGCTCTGCACCAAGCAGACCGAATAGACATCTACATTAACTCTCCACCCCAAATCAACAGAATATACATTCTTCTCAGCACCACATCACACTTATTCCAAAACTGACCACATAGTTGGAAGGAAAGCACTCCTCCGCAAATGCAAAAGAACAGAAATTACAACCAACTGTCTCTCAGACCCCAGGGCAGTCAAACTGGACCTCAGGATGAAGAAACTCACTCAAAACCGCTCAACTACACGGAAACGGAGCAATCTGCTCCTGAGTGACTACTGGGTACATAGCGAAATGAAGACAGAATAAAGATGTTCTTTGAAACCAATGAGAACAAAGACACAACATACCAGAATCTCTGGGATACATTGAAAGCAGTGTGTAGAGGGAAACGTAGCATTAAATGCCCACAAGAGAAAGCAGGAAAGATCTAAAATGGACACCCTCACGTCCCAATTCAAAGAACCAGGGAAGCAAGAGCAAACACAATGCCTGAATCAGTCAGTCAACTTCCAACAGGGCTCCAAGAGAGAATGAACCACCATGCCTCTTTAAATCCACGTTTCTATTTGGAATCTTCAATGAGAGATGAGACACTAAGCAGCTAGTTTTGGTGGAATGGCTGATTTTGTCAATGTTTTCGGTGTGTGAGTGTGTGTGTGTGTGTGTATGTATAGATAACTAAATTAAACTGATAATCTGGATGCTTACATTTCCATTCATTTAATTTGTGTATGTGAGCCCACGCACACGTATATACACACACACTAACACTTCCAGAACACTGACTTAGTGAAGAACTGGATTTCCAGTGTGTCAGACAAATTTCAGAAAGCGCTGAAGAAGGGCATTTCTGATGGATTTCACCGTTCCTGGAATTTTATTTTCCTTTATAACTTAGAGTTCTTCTCTGGAGATTTAATAGATAAAAGTCTTTTGCAGTGTACGTTATTTCATTTTATTTTTATAATTTATTTAAATTGTCATTTTAAATTGACAGATAAAAATGATATATATTTATGGTGTACAACATGATGTTTCATATATGTATACATTGTGGAATGACACAAAAATCAAGCTAATTAACACATTCGTTTCCTCACATACTGATTTTATGGCGATGAGAACATGTTTCAAATCTACTCTGATAGCACATTTCAAGTATACAGTACATAGTTACCCACTGTGGTTGCCGTGCTGTTCAACATATCTCTAGAACTATTCGTATCTGAAATTTTGTATCATTAGACTAACATCTCCCAATCCCTCCCCGGCCCCTGCCTCGGGTAAGCAGCGTTCTGCTCTCTACGACTCTGAGTTCCACTTTTTTACATTGCACATAGAAGTGAGATCGTGCAGTATTTGTATTTCTGTGTTTGCTTTTTAAAACTTTATGATGTATTGATGTATTTTTTCAGACAGTGTCGGAGTCTGTCACCAAGGCTGGAGTACAGTGACACAAACACGGCTCACCACGGCCTCCACCTCCCGGGGTCAAGAGATCCTCCCACTTCAGCCTCCTGAGTAGCTAGGACTACAGGCGTCCAACACCACACCTGGCTAATTTTTGTATTTTTTGTAGAGATGGTTGATCTCCAACTCCTGGGCTCAACTCTTCCTCCTCCCTTCTCCTCCCAAAGTCCTGGGATTACAGGCCTGAGCCACTGTGTCTGGCCTTTGCTTTATTTCACACAGTAGAACATCCTCTAGGCTCATTCATGTTGCTAATGATAAGATTTCTTTCTTTTTCAAGGCTGAATAGGATTCTATTGGATATATGTACCTATATAGATAGAGAGATAGATAGATAGATATTTATTATTATTGTTTTGGGGGGGATATGGTTTCGCTCGTGTTCCCCAGGCTGGAGTGCAGTGGCATGATTTCGGCTCACTACAACCTCTGCCTCCCAGGCTGAAGTGATTCTCCTGCCTCAGCTGAGATTAAAGGCATGTCCCATCATGTGCGGCCAATTTTGTGTTTCTAGGAGAGATGGGTTTTCACCATGTTGGCCAGGCTGGTCTCGAACTCCAACAATTCTACTTCAACTATTTATTGGATACAAATATTTATGTGTGAGAAACAAGATTTTCAAGAGTGAAAGATTTAAAAACGACTTAATTGTACATCAGTAAGAGGCTGGCTAACTAAATCAGAGTACGTTCATCCTTACAGAAGAATACTATGCAGCTAGAACAAAACCAAATGGAGGAAACTCTTCCAAATGGTAACTTGGAATGATGTTCAAGACTTATTGTAAAATAAGTTTACAGTAAGGTGTAAGGTACCTTATGGCAAAATTCTCTCAGAAATGTGTGTGTGTGGATTTCAAGTCATCCCAGTCCTAGAACATTGTGCTCTTTAGAGATGCCATACCTGTCTTTCCCTTTGTAATATCAAAGCAGTAATATCTTCTCTGGAGGCTTGTTGGGTGAATTTAATGGAAGAAAGTTAAGGAGGTACCAGAACCATTGCTGTTTCCCCTCCGTAGCCCTGCCACCCACTAAAGAAAGTTGGATGAGATTACTTAATGATTTCCCATTAAGTTGTATTTCCAAATATCATGATTACCATTTGAATGTAGTTGGTATGGAGCTTCGTGAGTGTGTGCTTCGTTTATTATGCATCACGTTCAGCTCCTTGTTATTTGCCTCCTAGTTATCATAGTAAAACTCTACTCCTCTACTCCGAGGAGCCCCTACCATCCGTATCGTCACTTTCCGGCCCAGCACTCTTCATGCTCGTTCGTTTAAAGCATTCTACATTGGGCAAATGAATCTTGGAAGGCAAAAGCTACTGAATTTAGCGAGTTTGTGGAGGCGTTCCCACCGATCAGCCAGGTGGAGTTCCACACACCCGATGACTGCACAATTCCTATAAGGCAGCAATATGCTGCAAACCCAGACGGCCACTCTTCTCACCCCTCGTCCCTTTGCTGTTCTGGATAATGAGGTCAATAGTCACCTAGGCAACTTGCAAAACTAACTGAAATGGAGAAAGGCCTTCCGGCTGGTGACTAGCCGAGGTCCACCTGGCCCCAATAAGCTGCTGAACAAGAAGGGCTGCCAGAAATTTCCCCCTAGGGAATTTGGTGGAGACGAAGACCTGCTCACTGGACAACGGTTCCTCCCAGGATACCCCCAAGCTGAAGAAGCGGGCTCTGAGCCACCCCCTTTCACCCTCCTTTTCCCCACCCTGGCCTGCTGAAGGTGCGCGTCAGGATGCGGACTACTGAGCCCTAAAGAAATAAGTCCTTCCACTTTGACCCCACGGAGGATTGCCTGTGCGGATCTTCAACGAGTCTACCAGTGTCTAGACACGGGAGCAGTTCTGTCTGGCACAGCAGCTCCCTCAAGGAAGACAAGAGTGAGGAGAAAGGAAACTCAAGTCTGACCATTCTGTCCTGGGAGACAAGAGGAGGATCTCATCTCTCATCTTTCCAAGCAAGGCAACGAGACTTTCTCTCATCTTTCCAAGCAAGGCAAGGAGACTTTTTCTCATGAGGAAACAAAAAGAAGTTGGAAGGAACGAAACCAGCCTGGAAGGTGAATTCCTAAGGATTGCCCATTGAAACTGACAAAATGGCCCTTGTTTGACGAGAGGAATGAGCAGAGCATTGATGTGGTCAAAAAGGACTCGAGTGAGACTTTCCCAGCATGTTTCTACCAAAGCTTTGTCTAAGTTTCGCAAAACACTCTCCTAATAAGCAGATGTTTGGCTCTTCAGAAAGTCAACATGCAAAATGCCTTGAGCGTCCCATAACACTGATGCCATGATGTTGCCTTTGGTCTGCCCTCCTTTTCCTTTGACTGGACCACTGCCATCTCTTGGTAGCCATCGCTTTGATGACGCTTTGTCTTCAGGATCATATTGGCAAAGCCATGTTCCAAATTCCGGTTACAATTTGTCAAACAGGTGCCCCAGGATCGTGATCCCTCCTGTTGAAAATTTCCACTGATAGCTCTCGTCGTCACTGCAGCTGATCTGGGCACAATGGTTTTCACAGCCACTGCAGGATTCATCTTCCACATCTTCTCATCTCTTCTTGAAACAAGCCATACCTCCGTAAAGAGTTGATTTCTTTGGGCTAGTGTCCTTAGAAGCTTTTCTTCAAACATCAATGATTTCTTCATTCTTCCACCCAAGCTTCACCGTCAATTGGATGTTTGCTCTTGCTGCAATTTTAGCGGAATTCAAGTTGCACTGATAGGAGGCCTTTTCAGTGGATGTCTCATCCTTCTTAGTGCCTCCAATGAGATCCAGTTCAGAAAGGTTGTAAGAAGTTAGTACATGTTTATTTTAGTGAAAACGAATTGAAATCCATGCATAGATTTCTCACCATGTACATTTTCTATGAACTTTCGGAAGACCCCCTGTACTGAATATTGCCCAAATCCTGGGAGAGAAGTGGATGCGGTCCACTTCCTGTCTTCAGTTTGCCCACAGTGGAGGAGTGCACAGAGCAGGGAAAGGCAGCCCCAGAGAGAGGCATGCCCTCCAGCATGCAGCAGACTGCTGGCCCAGTCCTGGCTCCATGGGTTGCTGTGTGGGCCCAGCAAGCTGACCAACCTCCCTGAACCTTAATTTAATCCTAGGTAGCCCAATTCCACTCGCTATTATAGGACTGCTGTGCAGGGACAGTCAATTAACTTAAGAAAAGGAACCTAGCTCCAAGGTTGGCAACCGGGAATTCCAGTTGATTCCATGGGCGGACCCCCTGAGGAATTCCCAAGCTGAAGTCTCGTGGAAGATGAGGTTCAGTGTGACTAGACTGAAGCACCAATCCAATGAAGGGGAAGTCCCACCCACTCTGCCCTGTGCCTGTATAAAGGTGAGGCGGGGCGGCCGCGCCACTCATTGAAGCCGCCAGTTGGGAGAGGAGCAGAGCCAGGCCGGTGCTCCCGAAGGCAGCAAGATGTTGCGAGCCACAGCTCCCTGCTGGTTCCCACCTGCATACCCAGAAGCTAAGAAGGTGGCCGAGGAGGCGGCCCACGAGGCAAGCCGCCAGTTGGGAGAGGAGCAGAGCCAGGCCGGTGCTCCCGAAGGCAGCAAGATGTTGCGAGCCACAGCTCCCTGCTGGTTCCCACCTGCATACCCAGAAGCTAAGAAGGTGGCCGAGGAGGCGCCCCACGAGGCAAGCCGCCATTTGGGAGTGGAGCAGAGCCAGGTCGGTGTTCCCGAAGGCAGCAAGATGTTGCAAGCCACAGCTCCCTGCTGGTTCCCTCCTGCATACCCAGAAGCCAAGAAGGTGGCCGAGGAGGCGGCCCTCGAGGCTCCAGAATTCCCACTGCCCTCTCATCAGCCTGCCCAGAGCTTCGGGCTCTGCGTGCCCCAGATGCACAACCAGGCCTCAGCACTCGTGGACATCCGGGCGGAGCCCCAGAATAGGGGTCCGGCGGTGCCCCCAGCGTGGCCCAAGATGGCGACGGAGGCGTGGTACTTCCCCGCGCAGAGGGGGTCGGCCTGCTGCTTGCCAGCCGCCCCAAGGCTGACAGAGAGGCCCTGTGGAGTCCGCATCTCAGCCCCCAGGGAGAGGAAGAGGATCGCCCACTTTCCCAGCCCCTGCTTGGTCGCAGGTCGCACCGATGCCAAGAGAACCCGGGTGGCCGGCAGCAGCCAACGCTCCAATGGCTCCAGGGTCGGCACACAGCCACGGAAGACTGGTCGCAACAGACGGTGGAGGGCATGCAAGACCTCCACCACACTCAGCTCTAAGCGAATCGTCCGTCGTCCATCCTTACCGACTTGGAAGAAACCCATTATCCTCCGAAGGTCTCGCTGCCAAGTCCCCACCGTCATCCGCCGAGGCTATCTCCAACTGTTCACCAAAGAGTGTCTCAAGTTCTGCGCCTCCCAGCAGGAGGCCGAGGAGAAGGCGCTGAACGAGGAGAAGGTGGCCTACGACTGCAGCCCCAACAAGAACATGTACCTGAATGTGGTCCTGAACACCCTCAAGAGACTGAAGGGCCTGACCCCCAGCTCCATGCCGGGCCTCAGCAGGGCCGCCCTGTACAGCCGCCTCCAGGAGTTCCTGCTCACCCAGGACCAGCTCAAGGAGAACGGCTACCCCTTCCCGCACCCCGAGCGGCCCGGAGGCGCCGTCCTCTTCACTGGCCAGGGGAAGGGGCCCGGCGACTCCTCCTGCAGGGTCTGCTGCCGTTGTGGCACCGACTACCTGGTGTCCTCCTCGGGCCGCTGTCTACGCGACCAGTTGTGTTATTATCACTGGGGGCGGGTCCGCTCCAGCCAAGTGGCTGGAGGCCGGGTTAGCCAGTACACCTGCTGTGCAGCTGCTCCTGGCTCAGTGGGCTGCCAGGTGGCAAAGCAGCACGTGCGGGACGGCCGCAAGGAGAGCCTCCATGGCTTCGTGAAGACCTTCAAGAAAGAGTTTTCCACAGACGCTTATCCAGGAATCTACGCCTTGGACTGTGAGATGTGCTACACCACGCATGGCCTGGAGCTGACCCGCGTCACCGTGGTGGACGCCGACATGCAAGTGGTGTACGACACCTTCGTCAAGCCCGACAACGAGATCGTGGACTACAACACCAGGTTTTCCGGAGTGACCGAGGCCGACGTCGCCAAGACGAGCGTCACGTTGCCCGAAGTCCAAGCCATCCTGCTGAGCTTTTTCAGCGCCCAAACCATCCTCATCGGGCACAGCCTGGAGAGCGATCTGCTGGCCCTCAAGCTGATCCACAGCACCGTGGTGGACACGGCCGTGCTCTTCCCGCACTACCTGGGTTTCCCCTACAAGCGTTCCCTCAGGAATCTCGCGGCCGACTACCTGGGACAGATCATCCAGGACAGCCAGGACGGCCACAACTCCAGCGAGGACGCAAACGCCTGCCTGCAGCTGGCGATGTGGAAGGTTCGACAGCGCGCCCAGATCCAGCCACGCCACCGGTCCGCCTCTCCCGCCGCCCTGGCCTGTCCTGAGCCCCAGGCCTCTTCCCAAACTGCCATCGATCCCGAGAGCTAGCCCTGTCCACCTCGCCGCAAAGCGAAAGAAACTGGAGCAGCCGGCGGCAGGAGAGGGCCAAAAGCCAAGACTAACCCCGACCCCGGACTCCCAGTCCCCCGGAGTCCCTGCCGCGGGCCGTCGTCCCTGTCCCCATCCCTCTGCCCCTCCCAGACCTCTGTCCTTCCACCAATGGGCTCCCCGAGGCCCCAGCCGCCACTCCCAGTCCCCGGAGACCCTGCCGCCGCCCCTGGCGCCTGTGCCCATCCCTCTGCCCCTCCCAGACCTCTGGCCTTCCACCACTAGCCTCCCCCAGCCCACCTGGACTTCCCCGGCCTCTGACAACAAGGCCAGCCCCCAGGCCCACCAGCCTCCTGATCGTCTTCGTTCTTGGGCCTCTTCCCCTTCTGTGGGGCTGTCTGAACCTCCCCTCCCCCACCCGATTTTTCCCCCGCCCCCGGGGCAGGCGCAGAATTAATGTCTGTATGAAGTTAAAAATTAAAAATAAAAAAAAAGCTAAAAACAACTCAAAGTCCTTTGCTTTTGAATGTGCGCTTACCTGGTTTTCTCTAGAGGCACCACTGTGAGGTGGCTCAAGCCCTTAGGCTCTGGAGTTAGACATCTGGGTTCCCATTCCAATTCCACCACTGACTAGCTTTGTCATATTGGACGCATAACTTTTTTGCGCTTCTACTTCTTGATCTTTCAAGTGTCATCAGAAGATAATTAGACACCCACACAATAGCAATGGGAGATTTTAACACCCCACCGTCAACATGAAACAGATCAACGAGACAGAAAGTTGAAAAGGATATCCAGGAACTGAACTTAGCTCTGCACCAAGCAGACCGAATAGACATCTACATTAACTCTCCACCCCAAATCAACAGAATATACATTCTTCTCAGCACCACATCACACTTATTCCAAAACTGACCACATAGTTGGAAGGAAAGCACTCCTCCGCAAATGCAAAAGAACAGAAATTACAACCAACTGTCTCTCAGACCCCAGGGCAGTCAAACTGGACCTCAGGATGAAGAAACTCACTCAAAACCGCTCAACTACACGGAAACGGAGCAATCTGCTCCTGAGTGACTACTGGGTACATAGCGAAATGAAGACAGAATAAAGATGTTCTTTGAAACCAATGAGAACAAAGACACAACATACCAGAATCTCTGGGATACATTGAAAGCAGTGTGTAGAGGGAAACGTAGCATTAAATGCCCACAAGAGAAAGCAGGAAAGATCTAAAATGGACACCCTCACGTCCCAATTCAAAGAACCAGGGAAGCAAGAGCAAACACAATGCCTGAATCAGTCAGTCAACTTCCAACAGGGCTCCAAGAGAGAATGAACCACCATGCCTCTTTAAATCCACGTTTCTATTTGGAATCTTCAATGAGAGATGAGACACTAAGCAGCTAGTTTTGGTGGAATGGCTGATTTTGTCAATGTTTTCGGTGTGTGAGTGTGTGTGTGTGTGTGTATGTATAGATAACTAAATTAAACTGATAATCTGGATGCTTACATTTCCATTCATTTAATTTGTGTATGTGAGCCCACGCACACGTATATACACACACACTAACACTTCCAGAACACTGACTTAGTGAAGAACTGGATTTCCAGTGTGTCAGACAAATTTCAGAAAGCGCTGAAGAAGGGCATTTCTGATGGATTTCACCGTTCCTGGAATTTTACTTTCCTTTATAACTTCGAGTTCTTCTCTGGAGATTTAATAGATAAAAGTCTTTTGCAGTGTACGTTATTTCATTGTATTTTTATAATTTATTTAAATTGTCATTTTAAATTGACAAATAAAAATGATAGATATTTATGGTGTACAACATGATGTTTCATATATGTATACATTGTGGAATGACACAAAAATCAAGCTAATTAACACATTCGTTTCCTCACATACTGATTTTATGGTGATGAGAACATGTTTCAAATCTACTCCGATAGCACATTTCAAGTATACAGTACATAGTTACCCACTGTGGTTGCCGTGCTGTTCAACATATCTCTAGAACTATTCGTATCTGAAATTTTGTATCATTAGACTAACATCTCCCAATCCCTCCCCGGCCCCTGCCTCGTGTAAGCAGCGTTCTGCTCTCTACGACTCTGAGTTCCACTTTTTTACATTGCACATAGAAGTGAGATCGTGCAGTATTTGTATTTCTGTGTTTGCTTTTTAAAACTTTATGATGTATTGATGTATTTTTTCAGACAGTGTCGGAGTCTGTCACCAAGGCTGGAGTACAGTGACACAAACACGGCTCACCACGGCCTCCACCTCCCGGGGTCAAGAGATCCTCCCACTTCAGCCTCCTGAGTAGCTAGGACTACAGGCGTCCAACACCACACCTGGCTAATTTTTGTATTTTTTGTAGAGATGGTTGATCTCCAACTCCTGGGCTCAACTCTTCCTCCTCCCTTCTCCTCCCAAAGTCCTGGGATTACAGGCCTGAGCCACTGTGTCTGGCCTTTGCTTTATTTCACACAGTAGAACATCCTCTAGGCTCATTCATGTTGCTAATGATAAGATTTCTTTCTTTTTCAAGGCTGAATAGGATTCTATTGGATATATGTACCTATATAGATAGAGAGATAGATAGATAGATATTTATTATTATTGTTTTGGGGGGGATATGGTTTCGCTCGTGTTCCCCAGGCTGGAGTGCAGTGGCATGATTTCGGCTCACTACAACCTCTGCCTCCCAGGCTGAAGTGATTCTCCTGCCTCAGCTGAGATTAAAGGCATGTCCCATCATGTGCGGCCAATTTTGTGTTTCTAGGAGAGATGGGTTTTCACCATGTTGGCCAGGCTGGTCTCGAACTCCAACAATTCTACTTCAACTATTTATTGGATACAAATATTTATGTGTGAGAAACAAGATTTTCAAGAGTGAAAGATTTAAAAACGACTTAATTGTACATCAGTAAGAGGCTGGCTAACTAAATCAGAGTACGTTCATCCTTACAGAAGAATACTATGCAGCTAGAACAAAACCAAATGGAGGAAACTCTTCCAAATGGTAACTTGGAATGATGTTCAAGACTTATTGTAAAATAAGTTTACAGTAAGGTGTAAGGTACCTTATGGCAAAATTCTCTCAGAAATGTGTGTGTGTGGATTTCAAGTCATCCCAGTCCTAGAACATTGTGCTCTTTAGAGATGCCATACCTGTCTTTCCCTTTGTAATATCAAAGCAGTAATATCTTCTCTGGAGGCTTGTTGGGTGAATTTAATGGAAGAAAGTTAAGGAGGTACCAGAACCATTGCTGTTTCCCCTCCGTAGCCCTGCCACCCACTAAAGAAAGTTGGATGAGATTACTTAATGATTTCCCATTAAGTTGTATTTCCAAATATCATGATTACCATTTGAATGTAGTTGGTATGGAGCTTCGTGAGTGTGTGCTTCGCTTATTATGCATCACGGTCAGCTCCTTGTTATTTGCCTCCTAGTTATCATAGTAAAACTCTACTCCTCTACTCCGAGGAGCCCCTACCATCCGTATCGTCACTTTCCGGCCCAGCACTCTTCATGCTCGTTCGTTTAAGGCATTCTACATTGGGCAAATGAATCTTGGAAGGCAAAAGCTACTGAATTTAGCGAGTTTGTGGAGGCGTTCCCACCGATCAGCCAGGTGGAGTTCCACACACCCGATGACTGCACAATTCCTATAAGGCAGCAATATGCTGCAAACCCAGACGGCCACTCTTCTCACCCCTCGTCCCTTTGCTGTTCTGGATAATGAGGTCAATAGTCACCTAGGCAACTTGCAAAACTAACTGAAATGGAGAAAGGCCTTCCGGCTGGTGACTAGCCGAGGTCCACCTGGCCCCAATAAGCTGCTGAACAAGAAGGGCTGCCAGAAATTTCCCCCTAGGGAATTTGGTGGAGACGAAGACCTGCTCACTGGACAACGGTTCCTCCCAGGATACCCCCAAGCTGAAGAAGCGGGCTCTGAGCCACCCCCTTTCACCCTCCTTTTCCCCACCCTGGCCTGCTGAAGGTGCGCGTCAGGATGCGGACTACTGAGCCCTAAAGAAATAAGTCCTTCCACTTTGACCCCACGGAGGATTGCCTGTGCGGATCTTCAACGAGTCTACCAGTGTCTAGACACGGGAGCAGTTCTGTCTGGCACAGCAGCTCCCTCAAGGAAGACAAGAGTGAGGAGAAAGGAAACTCAAGTCTGACCATTCTGTCCTGGGAGACAAGAGGAGGATCTCATCTCTCATCTTTCCAAGCAAGGCAACGAGACTTTCTCTCATCTTTCCAAGCAAGGCAAGGAGACTTTTTCTCATGAGGAAACAAAAAGAAGTTGGAAGGAACGAAACCAGCCTGGAAGGTGAATTCCTAAGGATTGCCCATTGAAACTGACAAAATGGCCCTTGTTTGACGAGAGGAATGAGCAGAGCATTGATGTGGTCAAAAAGGACTCGAGTGAGACTTTCCCAGCATGTTTCTACCAAAGCTTTGTCTAAGTTTCGCAAAACACTCTCCTAATAAGCAGATGTTTGGCTCTTCAGAAAGTCAACATGCAAAATGCCTTGAGCGTCCCATAACACTGATGCCATGATGTTGCCTTTGGTCTGCCCTCCTTTTCCTTTGACTGGACCACTGCCATCTCTTGGTAGCCATCGCTTTGATGACGCTTTGTCTTCAGGATCATATTGGCAAAGCCATGTTCCAAATTCCGGTTACAATTTGTCAAACAGGTGCCCCAGGATCGTGATCCCTCCTGTTGAAAATTTCCACTGATAGCTCTCGTCGTCACTGCAGCTGATCTGGGCACAATGGTTTTCACAGCCACTGCAGGATTCATCTTCCACATCTTCTCATCTCTTCTTGAAACAAGCCATACCTCCGTAAAGAGTTGATTTCTTTGGGCTAGTGTCCTTAGAAGCTTTTCTTCAAACATCAATGATTTCTTCATTCTTCCACCCAAGCTTCACCGTCAATTGGATGTTTGCTCTTGCTGCAATTTTAGCGGAATTCAAGTTGCACTGATAGGAGGCCTTTTCAGTGGATGTCTCATCCTTCTTAGTGCCTCCAATGAGATCCAGTTCAGAAAGGTTGTAAGAAGTTAGTACATGTTTATTTTAGTGAAAACGAATTGAAATCCATGCATAGATTTCTCACCATGTACATTTTCTATGAACTTTCGGAAGACCCCCTGTACTGAATATTGCCCAAATCCTGGGAGAGAAGTGGATGCGGTCCACTTCCTGTCTTCAGTTTGCCCACAGTGGAGGAGTGCACAGAGCAGGGAAAGGCAGCCCCAGAGAGAGGCATGCCCTCCAGCATGCAGCAGACTGCTGGCCCAGTCCTGGCTCCATGGGTTGCTGTGTGGGCCCAGCAAGCTGACCAACCTCCCTGAACCTTAATTTAATCCTAGGTAGCCCAATTCCACTCGCTATTATAGGACTGCTGTGCAGGGACAGTCAATTAACTTAAGAAAAGGAACCTAGCTCCAAGGTTGGCAACCGGGAATTCCAGTTGATTCCATGGGCGGACCCCCTGAGGAATTCCCAAGCTGAAGTCTCGTGGAAGATGAGGTTCAGTGTGACTAGACTGAAGCACCAATCCAATGAAGGGGAAGTCCCACCCACTCTGCCCTGTGCCTGTATAAAGGTGAGGCGGGGCGGCCGCGCCACTCATTGAAGCCGCCAGTTGGGAGAGGAGCAGAGCCAGGCCGGTGCTCCCGAAGGCAGCAAGATGTTGCGAGCCACAGCTCCCTGCTGGTTCCCACCTGCATACCCAGAAGCTAAGAAGGTGGCCGAGGAGGCGGCCCACGAGGCAAGCCGCCATTTGGGAGTGGAGCAGAGCCAGGTCGGTGTTCCCGAAGGCAGCAAGATGTTGCGAGCCACAGCTCCCTGCTGGTTCCCTCCTGCATACCCAGAAGCCAAGAAGGTGGCCGAGGAGGCGGCCCTCGAGGCTCCAGAATTCCCACTGCCCTCTCATCAGCCTGCCCAGAGCTTCGGGCTCTGCGTGCCCCAGATGCACAACCAGGCCTCAGCACTCGTGGACATCCGGGCGGAGCCCCAGAATAGGGGTCCGGCGGTGCCCCCAGCGTGGCCCAAGATGGCGACGGAGGCGTGGTACTTCCCCGCGCAGAGGGGGTCGGCCTGCTGCTTGCCAGCCGCCCCAAGGCTGACAGAGAGGCCCTGTGGAGTCCGCATCTCAGCCCCCAGGGAGAGGAAGAGGATCGCCCACTTTCCCAGCCCCTGCTTGGTCGCAGGTCGCACCGATGCCAAGAGAACCCGGGTGGCCGGCAGCAGCCAACGCTCCAATGGCTCCAGGGTCGGCACACAGCCACGGAAGACTGGTCGCAACAGACGGGGGAGGGCATGCAAGACCTCCACCACACTCAGCTCTAAGCGAATCGTCCGTCGTCCATCCTTACCGACTTGGAAGAAACCCATTATCCTCCGAAGGTCTCGCTGCCAAGTCCCCACCGTCATCCGCCGAGGCTATCTCCAACTGTTCACCAAAGAGTGTCTCAAGTTCTGCGCCTCCCAGCAGGAGGCCGAGGAGAAGGCGCTGAACGAGGAGAAGGTGGCCTACGACTGCAGCCCCAACAAGAACATGTACCTGAATGTGGTCCTGAACACCCTCAAGAGACTGAAGGGCCTGACCCCCAGCTCCATGCCGGGCCTCAGCAGGGCCGCCCTGTACAGCCGCCTCCAGGAGTTCCTGCTCACCCAGGACCAGCTCAAGGAGAACGGCTACCCCTTCCCGCACCCCGAGCGGCCCGGAGGCGCCGTCCTCTTCACT
This sequence comes from Pongo pygmaeus, assembly GCF_028885625.2. NCBI lineage: Eukaryota > Metazoa > Chordata > Mammalia > Primates > Hominidae > Pongo > Pongo pygmaeus. The sequence goes on from NC_072380.2 coordinate 57,133,853, forward strand.
GGCCAGGGGAAGGGGCCCGGCGACTCCTCCTGCAGGGTCTGCTGCCGTTGTGGCACCGACTACCTGGTGTCCTCCTCGGGCCGCTGTCTACGCGACCAGTTGTGTTATTATCACTGGGGGCGGGTCCGCTCCAGCCAAGTGGCTGGAGGCCGGGTTAGCCAGTACACCTGCTGTGCAGCTGCTCCTGGCTCAGTGGGCTGCCAGGTGGCGAAGCAGCACGTGCGGGACGGCCGCAAGGAGAGCCTCCATGGCTTCGTGAAGACCTTCAAGAAAGAGTTTTCCACAGACGCTTATCCAGGAATCTACGCCTTGGACTGTGAGATGTGCTACACCACGCATGGCCTGGAGCTGACCCGCGTCACCGTGGTGGACGCCGACATGCAAGTGGTGTACGACACCTTCGTCAAGCCCGACAACGAGATCGTGGACTACAACACCAGGTTTTCCGGAGTGACCGAGGCCGACGTCGCCAAGACGAGCGTCACGTTGCCCGAAGTCCAAGCCATCCTGCTGAGCTTTTTCAGCGCCCAAACCATCCTCATCGGGCACAGCCTGGAGAGCGATCTGCTGGCCCTCAAGCTGATCCACAGCACCGTGGTGGACACGGCCGTGCTCTTCCCGCACTACCTGGGTTTCCCCTACAAGCGTTCCCTCAGGAATCTCGCGGCCGACTACCTGGGACAGATCATCCAGGACAGCCAGGACGGCCACAACTCCAGCGAGGACGCAAACGCCTGCCTGCAGCTGGCGATGTGGAAGGTTCGACAGCGCGCCCAGATCCAGCCACGCCACCGGTCCGCCTCTCCCGCCGCCCTGGCCTGTCCTGAGCCCCAGGCCTCTTCCCAAACTGCCATCGATCCCGAGAGCTAGCCCTGTCCACCTCGCCGCAAAGCGAAAGAAACTGGAGCAGCCGGCGGCAGGAGAGGGCCAAAAGCCAAGACTAACCCCGACCCCGGACTCCCAGTACCCCGGAGTCCCTGCCGCGGGCCGTCGTCCCTGTCCCCATCCCTCTGCCCCTCCCAGACCTCTGTCCTTCCACCAATGGGCTCCCCGAGGCCCCAGCCGCCACTCCCAGTCCCCGGAGACCCTGCCGCCGCCCCTGGCGCCTGTGCCCATCCCTCTGCCCCTCCCAGACCTCTGGCCTTCCACCACTAGCCTCCCCCAGCCCACCTGGACTTCCCCGGCCTCTGACAACAAGGCCAGCCCCCAGGCCCACCAGCCTCCTGATCGTCTTCGTTCTTGGGCCTCTTCCCCTTCTGTGGGGCTGTCTGAACCTCCCCTCCCCCACCCGATTTTTCCCCCGCCCCCGGGGCAGGCGCAGAATAAATGTCTGTATGAAGTTAAAAATTAAAAATAAAAAAAAAGCTAAAAACAACTCAAAGTCCTTTGCTTTTGAATGTGCGCTTACCTGGTTTTCTCTAGAGGCACCACTGTGAGGTGGCTCAAGCCCTTAGGCTCTGGAGTTAGACATCTGGGTTCCCATTCCAATTCCACCACTGACTAGCTTTGTCATATTGGACGCATAACTTTTTTGCGCTTCTACTTCTTGATCTTTCAAGTGTCATCAGAAGATAATTAGACACCCACACAATAGCAATGGGAGATTTTAACACCCCACCGTCAACATGAAACAGATCAACGAGACAGAAAGTTGAAAAGGATATCCAGGAACTGAACTTAGCTCTGCACCAAGCAGACCGAATAGACATCTACATTAACTCTCCACCCCAAATCAACAGAATATACATTCTTCTCAGCACCACATCACACTTATTCCAAAACTGACCACATAGTTGGAAGGAAAGCACTCCTCCGCAAATGCAAAAGAACAGAAATTACAACCAACTGTCTCTCAGACCCCAGGGCAGTCAAACTGGACCTCAGGATGAAGAAACTCACTCAAAACCGCTCAACTACACGGAAACGGAGCAATCTGCTCCTGAGTGACTACTGGGTACATAGCGAAATGAAGACAGAATAAAGATGTTCTTTGAAACCAATGAGAACAAAGACACAACATACCAGAATCTCTGGGATACATTGAAAGCAGTGTGTAGAGGGAAACGTAGCATTAAATGCCCACAAGAGAAAGCAGGAAAGATCTAAAATGGACACCCTCACGTCCCAATTCAAAGAACCAGGGAAGCAAGAGCAAACACAATGCCTGAATCAGTCAGTCAACTTCCAACAGGGCTCCAAGAGAGAATGAACCACCATGCCTCTTTAAATCCACGTTTCTATTTGGAATCTTCAATGAGAGATGAGACACTAAGCAGCTAGTTTTGGTGGAATGGCTGATTTTGTCAATGTTTTCGGTGTGTGAGTGTGTGTGTGTGTGTGTATGTATAGATAACTAAATTAAACTGATAATCTGGATGCTTACATTTCCATTCATTTAATTTGTGTATGTGAGCCCACGCACACGTATATACACACACACTAACACTTCCAGAACACTGACTTAGTGAAGAACTGGATTTCCAGTGTGTCAGACAAATTTCAGAAAGCGCTGAAGAAGGGCATTTCTGATGGATTTCACCGTTCCTGGAATTTTATTTTCCTTTATAACTTAGAGTTCTTCTCTGGAGATTTAATAGATAAAAGTCTTTTGCAGTGTACGTTATTTCATTTTATTTTTATAATTTATTTAAATTGTCATTTTAAATTGACAGATAAAAATGATATATATTTATGGTGTACAACATGATGTTTCATATATGTATACATTGTGGAATGACACAAAAATCAAGCTAATGAACACATTCGTTTCCTCACATACTGATTTTATGGTGATGAGAACATGTTTCAAATCTACTCTGATAGCACATTTCAAGTATACAGTACATAGTTACCCACTGTGGTTGCCGTGCTGTTCAACATATCTCTAGAACTATTCGTATCTGAAATTTTGTATCATTAGACTAACATCTCCCAATCCCTCCCCGGCCCCTGCCTCGTGTAAGCAGCGTTCTGCTCTCTACGACTCTGAGTTCCACTTTTTTACATTGCACATAGAAGTGAGATCGTGCAGTATTTGTATTTCTGTGTTTGCTTTTTAAAACTTTATGATGTATTGATGTATTTTTTCAGACAGTGTCGGAGTCTGTCACCAAGGCTGGAGTACAGTGACACAAACACGGCTCACCACGGCCTCCACCTCCCGGGGTCAAGAGATCCTCCCACTTCAGCCTCCTGAGTAGCTAGGACTACAGGCGTCCAACACCACACCTGGCTAATTTTTGTATTTTTTGTAGAGATGGTTGATCTCCAACTCCTGGGCTCAACTCTTCCTCCTCCCTTCTCCTCCCAAAGTCCTGGGATTACAGGCCTGAGCCACTGTGTCTGGCCTTTGCTTTATTTCACACAGTAGAACATCCTCTAGGCTCATTCATGTTGCTAATGATAAGATTTCTTTCTTTTTCAAGGCTGAATAGGATTCTATTGGATATATGTACCTATATAGATAGATAGATAGATAGATAGATATACATTTATTATTATTGTTTTGGGGGGGATATGGTTTCGCTCGTGTTCCCCAGGCTGGAGTGCAGTGGCATGATTTCGGCTCACTACAACCTCTGCCTCCCAGGCTGAAGTGATTCTCCTGCCTCAGCTGAGATTAAAGGCATGTCCCATCATGTGCGGCCAATTTTGTGTTTCTAGGAGAGATGGGTTTTCACCATGTTGGCCAGGCTGGTCTCGAACTCCAACAATTCTACTTCAACTATTTATTGGATACAAATATTTATGTGTGAGAAACAAGATTTTCAAGAGTGAAAGATTTAAAAACGACTTAATTGTACATCAGTAAGAGGCTGGCTAACTAAATCAGAGTACGTTCATCCTTACAGAAGAATACTATGCAGCTAGAACAAAACCAAACGGGGGAAACTCTTCCAAATGGTAACTTGGAATGATGTTCAAGACTTATTGTAAAATAAGTTTACAGTAAGGTGTAAGGTACCTTATGGCAAAATTCTCTCAGAAATGTGTGTGTGTGGATTTCAAGTCATCCCAGTCCTAGAACATTGTGCTCTTTAGAGATGCCATACCTGTCTTTCCCTTTGTAATATCAAAGCAGTAATATCTTCTCTGGAGGCTTGTTGGGTGAATTGAATGGAAGAAAGTTAAGGAGGTACCAGAACCATTGCTGTTTCCCCTCCGTAGCCCTGCCACCCACTAAAGAAAGTTGGATGAGATTACTTAATGATTTCCCATTAAGTTGTATTTCCAAATATCATGATTACCATTTGAATGTAGTTGGTATGGAGCTTCGTGAGTGTGTGCTTCGTTTATTATGCATCACGTTCAGCTCCTTGTTATTTGCCTCCTAGTTATCATAGTAAAACTCTACTCCTCTACTCCGAGGAGCCCCTACCATCCGTATCGTCACTTTCCGGCCCAGCACTCTTCATGCTCGTTCGTTTAAAGCATTCTACATTGGGCAAATGAATCTTGGAAGGCAAAAGCTACTGAATTTAGCGAGTTTGTGGAGGCGTTCCCACCGATCAGCCTGGTGGAGTTCCACACACCCGATGACTGCACAACTCCTATAAGGCAGCAATATGCTGCAAACCCAGACGGCCACTCTTCTCACCCCTCGTCCCTTTGCTGTTCTGGATAATGAGGTCAATAGTCACCTAGGCAACTTGCAAAACTAACTGAAATGGAGAAAGGCCTTCCGGCTGGTGACTAGCCGAGGTCCACCTGGCCCCAATAAGCTGCTGAACAAGAAGGGCTGCCAGAAATTTCCCCCTAGGGAATTTGGTGGAGACGAAGACCTGCTCACTGGACAACGGTTCCTCCCAGGATACCCCCAAGCTGAAGAAGCGGGCTCTGAGCCACCCCCTTTCACCCTCCTTTTCCCCACCCTGGCCTGCTGAAGGTGCGCGTCAGGATGCGGACTACTGAGCCCTAAAGAAATAAGTCCTTCCACTTTGACCCCACGGAGGATTGCCTGTGCGGATCTTCAACGAGTCTACCAGTGTCTAGACACGGGAGCAGTTCTGTCTGGCACAGCAGCTCCCTCAAGGAAGACAAGAGTGAGGAGAAAGGAAACTCAAGTCTGACCATTCTGTCCTGGGAGACAAGAGGAGGATCTCATCTCTCATCTTTCCAAGCAAGGCAACGAGACTTTCTCTCATCTTTCCAAGCAAGGCAAGGAGACTTTTTCTCATGAGGAAACAAAAAGAAGTTGGAAGGAACGAAACCAGCCTGGAAGGTGAATTCCTAAGGATTGCCCATTGAAACTGACAAAATGGCCCTTGTTTGACGAGAGGAATGAGCAGAGCATTGATGTGGTCAAAAAGGACTCGAGTGAGACTTTCCCAGCATGTTTCTACCAAAGCTTTGTCTAAGTTTCGCAAAACACTCTCCTAATAAGCAGATGTTTGGCTCTTCAGAAAGTCAACATGCAAAATGCCTTGAGCGTCCCATAACACTGATGCCATGATGTTGCCTTTGGTCTGCCCTCCTTTTCCTTTGACTGGACCACTGCCATCTCTTGGTAGCCATCGCTTTGATGACGCTTTGTCTTCAGGATCATATTGGCAAAGCCATGTTCCAAATTCCGGTTACAATTTGTCAAACAGGTGCCCCAGGATCGTGATCCCTCCTGTTGAAAATTTCCACTGATAGCTCTCGTCGTCACTGCAGCTGATCTGGGCACAATGGTTTTCACAGCCACTGCAGGATTCATCTTCCACATCTTCTCATCTCTTCTTGAAACAAGCCATACCTCCGTAAAGAGTTGATTTCTTTGGGCTAGTGTCCTTAGAAGCTTTTCTTCAAACATCAATGATTTCTTCATTCTTCCACCCAAGCTTCACCGTCAATTGGATGTTTGCTCTTGCTGCAATTTTAGCGGAATTCAAGTTGCACTGATAGGAGGCCTTTTCAGTGGATGTCTCATCCTTCTTAGTGCCTCCAATGAGATCCAGTTCAGAAAGGTTGTAAGAAGTTAGTACATGTTTATTTTAGTGAAAACGAATTGAAATCCATGCATAGATTTCTCACCATGTACATTTTCTATGAACTTTCGGAAGACCCCCTGTACTGAATATTGCCCAAATCCTGGGAGAGAAGTGGATGCGGTCCACTTCCTGTCTTCAGTTTGCCCACAGTGGAGGAGTGCACAGAGCAGGGAAAGGCAGCCCCAGAGAGAGGCATGCCCTCCAGCATGCAGCAGACTGCTGGCCCAGTCCTGGCTTCATGGGTTGCTGTGTGGGCCCAGCAAGCTGACCAACCTCCCTGAACCTTAATTTAATCCTAGGTAGCCCAATTCCACTCGCTATTATAGGACTGCTGTGCAGGGACAGTCAATTAACTTAAGAAAAGGAACCTGGCTCCAAGGTTGGCAACCGGGAATTCCAGTTGATTCCATGGGCGGACCCCCTGAGGAATTCCCAAGCTGAAGTCTCGTGGAAGATGAGGTTCAGTGTGACTAGACTGAAGCACCAATCCAATGAAGGGGAAGTCCCACCCACTCTGCCCTGTGCCTGTATAAAGGTGAGGCGGGGCGGCCGCGCCACTCATTGAAGCCGCCAGTTGGGAGAGGAGCAGAGCCAGGCCGGTGCTCCCGAAGGCAGCAAGATGTTGCGAGCCACAGCTCCCTGCTGGTTCCCACCTGCATACCCAGAAGCTAAGAAGGTGGCCGAGGAGGCGGCCCACGAGGCAAGCCGCCATTTGGGAGTGGAGCAGAGCCAGGTCGGTGTTCCCGAAGGCAGCAAGATGTTGCGAGCCACAGCTCCCTGCTGGTTCCCACCTGCATGCCCAGAAGCCAAGAAGGTGGCCGAGGAGGCGGCCCTCGAGGCAAGCCGCCAGTTGGGAGAGGAGCAGAGCCAGGCCGGTGCTCCCGAAGGCAGCAAGATGTTGCGAGCCACAGCTCCCTGCTGGTTCCCACCTGCATACCCAGAAGCTAAGAAGGTGGCCGAGGAGGCGCCCCACGAGGCAAGCCGCCATTTGGGAGTGGAGCAGAGCCAGGTCGGTGTTCCCGAAGGCAGCAAGATGTTGCGAGCCACAGCTCCCTGCTGGTTCCCTCCTGCATACCCAGAAGCCAAGAAGGTGGCCGAGGAGGCAGCCCTCGAGGCTCCAGAATTCCCACTGCCCTCTCATCAGCCTGCCCAGAGCTTCGGGCTCTGCGTGCCCCAGATGCACAACCAGGCCTCAGCACTCGTGGACATCCGGGCGGAGCCCCAGAATAGGGGTCCGGCGGTGCCCCCAGCGTGGCCCAAGATGGCGACGGAGGCGTGGTACTTCCCCGCGCAGAGGGGGTCGGCCTGCTGCTTGCCAGCCGCCCCAAGGCTGACAGAGAGGCCCTGTGGAGTCCGCATCTCAGCCCCCAGGGAGAGGAAGAGGATCGCCCACTTTCCCAGCCCCTGCTTGGTCGCAGGTCGCACCGATGCCAAGAGAACCCGGGTGGCCGGCAGCAGCCAACGCTCCAATGGCTCCAGGGTCGGCACACAGCCACGGAAGACTGGTCGCAACAGACGGGGGAGGGCATGCAAGACCTCCACCACACTCAGCTCTAAGCGAATCGTCCGTCGTCCATCCTTACCGACTTGGAAGAAACCCATTATCCTCCGAAGGTCTCGCTGCCAAGTCCCCACCGTCATCCGCCGAGGCTATCTCCAACTGTTCACCAAAGAGTGTCTCAAGTTCTGCGCCTCCCAGCAGGAGGCCGAGGAGAAGGCGCTGAACGAGGAGAAGGTGGCCTACGACTGCAGCCCCAACAAGAACATGTACCTGAATGTGGTCCTGAACACCCTCAAGAGACTGAAGGGCCTGACCCCCAGCTCCATGCCGGGCCTCAGCAGGGCCGCCCTGTACAGCCGCCTCCAGGAGTTCCTGCTCACCCAGGACCAGCTCAAGGAGAACGGCTACCCCTTCCCGCACCCCGAGCGGCCCGGAGGCGCCGTCCTCTTCACTGGCCAGGGGAAGGGGCCCGGCGACTCCTCCTGCAGGGTCTGCTGCCGTTGTGGCACCGACTACCTGGTGTCCTCCTCGGGCCGCTGTCTACGCGACCAGTTGTGTTATTATCACTGGGGGCGGGTCCGCTCCAGCCAAGTGGCTGGAGGCCGGGTTAGCCAGTACACCTGCTGTGCAGCTGCTCCTGGCTCAGTGGGCTGCCAGGTGGCGAAGCAGCACGTGCGGGACGGCCGCAAGGAGAGCCTCCATGGCTTCGTGAAGACCTTCAAGAAAGAGTTTTCCACAGACGCTTATCCAGGAATCTACGCCTTGGACTGTGAGATGTGCTACACCACGCATGGCCTGGAGCTGACCCGCGTCACCGTGGTGGACGCCGACATGCAAGTGGTGTACGACACCTTCGTCAAGCCCGACAACGAGATCGTGGACTACAACACCAGGTTTTCCGGAGTGACCGAGGCCGACGTCGCCAAGACGAGCGTCACGTTGCCCGAAGTCCAAGCCATCCTGCTGAGCTTTTTCAGCGCCCAAACCATCCTCATCGGGCACAGCCTGGAGAGCGATCTGCTGGCCCTCAAGCTGATCCACAGCACCGTGGTGGACACGGCCGTGCTCTTCCCGCACTACCTGGGTTTCCCCTACAAGCGTTCCCTCAGGAATCTCGCGGCCGACTACCTGGGACAGATCATCCAGGACAGCCAGGACGGCCACAACTCCAGCGAGGACGCAAACGCCTGCCTGCAGCTGGCGATGTGGAAGGTTCGACAGCGCGCCCAGATCCAGCCACGCCACCGGTCCGCCTCTCCCGCCGCCCTGGCCTGTCCTGAGCCCCAGGCCTCTTCCCAAACTGCCATCGATCCCGAGAGCTAGCCCTGTCCACCTCGCCGCAAAGCGAAAGAAACTGGAGCAGCCGGCGGCAGGAGAGGGCCAAAAGCCAAGACTAACCCCGACCCCGGACTCCCAGTCCCCCGGAGTCCCTGCCGCGGGCCGTCGTCCCTGTCCCCATCCCTCTGCCCCTCCCAGACCTCTGTCCTTCCACCAATGGGCTCCCCGAGGCCCCAGCCGCCACTCCCAGTCCCCGGAGACCCTGCCGCCGCCCCTGGCGCCTGTGCCCATCCCTCTGCCCCTCCCAGACCTCTGGCCTTCCACCACTAGCCTCCCCCAGCCCACCTGGACTTCCCCGGCCTCTGACAACAAGGCCAGCCCCCAGGCCCACCAGCCTCCTGATCGTCTTCGTTCTTGGGCCTCTTCCCCTTCTGTGGGGCTGTCTGAACCTCCCCTCCCCCACCCGATTTTTCCCCCGCCCCCGGGGCAGGCACAGAATAAATGTCTGTATGAAGTTAAAAATTAAAAATAAAAAAAAAGCTAAAAACAACTCAAAGTCCTTTGCTTTTGAATGTGCGCTTACCTGGTTTTCTCTAGAGGCACCACTGTGAGGTGGCTCAAGCCCTTAGGCTCTGGAGTTAGACATCTGGGTTCCCATTCCAATTCCACCACTGACTAGCTTTGTCATATTGGACGCATAACCTTTTTGCGCTTCTACTTCTTGATCTTTCAAGTGTCATCAGAAGATAATTAGACACCCACACAATAGCAATGGGAGATTTTAACACCCCACCGTCAACATGAAACAGATCAACGAGACAGAAAGTTGAAAAGGATATCCAGGAACTGAACTTAGCTCTGCACCAAGCAGACCGAATAGACATCTTCATTAACTCTCCACCCCAAATCAACAGAATATACATTCTTCTCAGCACCACATCACACTTATTCCAAAACTGACCACATAGTTGGAAGGAAAGCACTCCTCCGCAAATGCAAAAGAACAGAAATTACAACCAACTGTCTCTCAGACCACAGGGCAGTCAAACTGGACCTCAGGATGAAGAAACTCACTCAAAACCGCTCAACTACACGGAAACGGAGCAATCTGCTCCTGAGTGACTACTGGGTACATAGCGAAATGAAGACAGAATAAAGATGTTCTTTGAAACCAATGAGAACAAAGACACAACATACCAGAATCTCTGGGATACATTGAAAGCAGTGTGTAGAGGGAAACGTAGCATTAAATGCCCACAAGAGAAAGCAGGAAAGATCTAAAATGGACACCCTCACGTCCCAATTCAAAGAACCAGGGAAGCAAGAGCAAACACAATGCCTGAATCAGTCAGTCAACTTCCAACAGGGCTCCAAGAGAGAATGAACCACCATGCCTCTTTAAATCCACGTTTCTATTTGGAATCTTCAATGAGAGATGAGACACTAAGCAGCTAGTTTTGGTGGAATGGCTGATTTTGTCAATGTTTTCGGTGTGTGAGTGTGTGTGTGTGTGTATGTATAGATAACTAAATTAAACTGATAATCTGGATGCTTACATTTCCATTCATTTAATTTGTGTATGTGAGCCCACGCACACGTATATACACACACACTAACACTTCCAGAACACTGACTTAGTGAAGAACTGGATTTCCAGTGTGTCAGACAAATTTCAGAAAGCGCTGAAGAAGGGCATTTCTGATGGATTTCACCGTTCCTGGAATTTTACTTTCCTTTATAACTTCGAGTTCTTCTCTGGAGATTTAATAGATAAAAGTCTTTTGCAGTGTACGTTATTTCATTTTATTTTTATAATTTATTTAAATTGTCATTTTAAATTGACAGATAAAAATGATATATATTTATGGTGTACAACATGATGTTTCATATATGTATACATTGTGGAATGACACAAAAATCAAGCTAATGAACACATTCGTTTCCTCACATACTGATTTTATGGTGATGAGAACATGTTTCAAATCTACTCTGATAGCACATTTCAAGTATACAGTACATAGTTACCCACTGTGGTTGCCGTGCTGTTCAACATATCTCTAGAACTATTCGTATCTGAAATTTTGTATCATTAGACTAACATCTCCCAATCCCTCCCCGGCCCCTGCCTCGGGTAAGCAGCGTTCTGCTCTCTACGACTCTGAGTTCCACTTTTTTACATTGCACATAGAAGTGAGATCGTGCAGTATTTGTATTTCTGTGTTTGCTTTTTAAAACTTTATGATGTATTGATGTATTTTTTCAGACAGTGTCGGAGTCTGTCACCAAGGCTGGAGTACAGTGACACAAACACGGCTCACCACGGCCTCCACCTCCCGGGGTCAAGAGATCCTCCCACTTCAGCCTCCTGAGTAGCTAGGACTACAGGCGTCCAACACCACACCTGGCTAATTTTTGTATTTTTTGTAGAGATGGTTGATCTCCAACTCCTGGGCTCAACTCTTCCTCCTCCCTTCTCCTCCCAAAGTCCTGGGATTACAGGCCTGAGCCACTGTGTCTGGCCTTTGCTTTATTTCACACAGTAGAACATCCTCTAGGCTCATTCATGTTGCTAATGATAAGATTTCTTTCTTTTTCAAGGCTGAATAGGATTCTATTGGATATATGTACCTATATAGATAGATAGATAGATAGATAGATATACATTTATTATTATTGTTTTGGGGGGGATATGGTTTCGCTCGTGTTCCCCAGGCTGGAGTGCAGTGGCATGATTTCGGCTCACTACAACCTCTGCCTCCCAGGCTGAAGTGATTCTCCTGCCTCAGCTGAGATTAAAGGCATGTCCCATCATGTGCGGCCAATTTTGTGTTTCTAGGAGAGATGGGTTTTCACCATGTTGGCCAGGCTGGTCTCGAACTCCAACAATTCTACTTCAACTATTTATTGGATACAAATATTTATGTGTGAGAAACAAGATTTTCAAGAGTGAAAGATTTAAAAACGACTTAATTGTACATCAGTAAGAGGCTGGCTAACTAAATCAGAGTACGTTCATCCTTACAGAAGAATACTATGCAGCTAGAACAAAACCAAACGGGGGAAACTCTTCCAAATGGTAACTTGGAATGATGTTCAAGACTTATTGTAAAATAAGTTTACAGTAAGGTGTAAGGTACCTTATGGCAAAATTCTCTCAGAAATGTGTGTGTGTGGATTTCAAGTCATCCCAGTCCTAGAACATTGTGCTCTTTAGAGATGCCATACCTGTCTTTCCCTTTGTAATATCAAAGCAGTAATATCTTCTCTGGAGGCTTGTTGGGTGAATTTAATGGAAGAAAGTTAAGGAGGTACCAGAACCATTGCTGTTTCCCCTCCGTAGCCCTGCCACCCACTAAAGAAAGTTGGATGAGATTACTTAATGATTTCCCATTAAGTTGTATTTCCAAATATCATGATTACCATTTGAATGTAGTTGGTATGGAGCTTCGTGAGTGTGTGCTTCGTTTATTATGCATCACGTTCAGCTCCTTGTTATTTGCCTCCTAGTTATCATAGTAAAACTCTACTCCTCTACTCCGAGGAGCCCCTACCATCCGTATCGTCACTTTCCGGCCCAGCACTCTTCATGCTCGTTCGTTTAAAGCATTCTACATTGGGCAAATGAATCTTGGAAGGCAAAAGCTACTGAATTTAGCGAGTTTGTGGAGGCGTTCCCACCGATCAGCCAGGTGGAGTTCCACACACCCGATGACTGCACAACTCCTATAAGGCAGCAATATGCTGCAAACCCAGACGGCCACTCTTCTCACCCCTCGTCCCTTTGCTGTTCTGGATAATGAGGTCAATAGTCACCTAGGCAACTTGCAAAACTAACTGAAATGGAGAAAGGCCTTCCGGCTGGTGACTAGCCGAGGTCCACCTGGCCCCAATAAGCTGCTGAACAAGAAGGGCTGCCAGAAATTTCCCCCTAGGGAATTTGGTGGAGACGAAGACCTGCTCACTGGACAACGGTTCCTCCCAGGATACCCCCAAGCTGAAGAAGCGGGCTCTGAGCCACCCCCTTTCACCCTCCTTTTCCCCACCCTGGCCTGCTGAAGGTGCGCGTCAGGATGCGGACTACTGAGCCCTAAAGAAATAAGTCCTTCCACTTTGACCCCACGGAGGATTGCCTGTGCGGATCTTCAACGAGTCTACCAGTGTCTAGACACAGGAGCAGTTCTGTCTGGCACAGCAGCTCCCTCAAGGAAGACAAGAGTGAGGAGAAAGGAAACTCAAGTCTGACCATTCTGTCCTGGGAGACAAGAGGAGGATCTCATCTCTCATCTTTCCAAGCAAGGCAACGAGACTTTCTCTCATCTTTCCAAGCAAGGCAAGGAGACTTTTTCTCATGAGGAAACAAAAAGAAGTTGGAAGGAACGAAACCAGCCTGGAAGGTGAATTCCTAAGGATTGCCCATTGAAACTGACAAAATGGCCCTTGTTTGACGAGAGGAATGAGCAGAGCATTGATGTGGTCAAAAAGGACTCGAGTGAGACTTTCCCAGCACGTTTCTACCAAAGCTTTGTCTAAGTTTCGCAAAACACTCTCCTAATAAGCAGATGTTTGGCTCTTCAGAAAGTCAACATGCAAAATGCCTTGAGCGTCCCATAACACTGATGCCATGATGTTGCCTTTGGTCTGCCCTCCTTTTCCTTTGACTGGACCACTGCCATCTCTTGGTAGCCATCGCTTTGATGACGCTTTGTCTTCAGGATCATATTGGCAAAGCCATGTTCCAAATTCCGGTTACAATTTGTCAAACAGGTGCCCCAGGATCGTGATCCCTCCTGTTGAAAATTTCCACTGATAGCTCTCGTCGTCACTGCAGCTGATCTGGGCACAATGGTTTTCACAGCCACTGCAGGATTCATCTTCCACATCTTCTCATCTCTTCATGAAACAAGCCATACCTCCGTAAAGAGTTGATTTCTTTGGGCTAGTGTCCTTAGAAGCTTTTCTTCAAACATCAATGATTTCTTCATTCTTCCACCCAAGCTTCACCGTCAATTGGATGTTTGCTCTTGCTGCAATTTTAGCGGAATTCAAGTTGCACTGATAGGAGGCCTTTTCAGTGGATGTCTCATCCTTCTTAGTGCCTCCAATGAGATCCAGTTCAGAAAGGTTGTAAGAAGTTAGTACATGTTTATTTTAGTGAAAACGAATTGAAATCCATGCATAGATTTCTCACCATGTACATTTCCTATGAACTTTCGGAAGACCCCCTGTACTGAATATTGCCCAAATCCTGGGAGAGAAGTGGATGCGGTCCACATCCTGTCTTCAGTTTGCCCACAGTGGAGGAGTGCACAGAGCAGGGAAAGGCAGCCCCAGAGAGAGGCATGCCCTCCAGCATGCAGCAGACTGCTGGCCCAGTCCTGGCTCCATGGGTTGCTGTGTGGGCCCAGCAAGCTGACCAACCTCCCTGAACCTTAATTTAATCCTAGGTAGCCCAATTCCACTCGCTATTATAGGACTGCTGTGCAGGGACAGTCAATTAACTTAAGAAAAGGAACCTAGCTCCAAGGTTGGCAACCGGGAATTCCAGTTGATTCCATGGGCGGACCCCCTGAGGAATTCCCAAGCTGAAGTCTCGTGGAAGATGAGGTTCAGTGTGACTAGACTGAAGCACCAATCCAATGAAGGGGAAGTCCCACCCACTCTGCCCTGTGCCTGTATAAAGGTGAGGCGGGGCGGCCGCGCCACTCATTGAAGCCGCCAGTTGGGAGAGGAGCAGAGCCAGGCCGGTGCTCCCGAAGGCAGCAAGATGTTGCGAGCCACAGCTCCCTGCTGGTTCCCACCTGCATACCCAGAAGCTAAGAAGGTGGCCGAGGAGGCGGCCCACGAGGCAAGCCGCCATTTGGGAGAGGAGCAGAGCCAGGTCGGTGTTCCCGAAGGCAGCAAGATGTTGCGAGCCACAGCTCCCTGCTGGTTCCCACCTGCATGCCCAGAAGCCAAGAAGGTGGCCGAGGAGGCGGCCCTCGAGGCAAGCCGCCAGTTGGGAGAGGAGCAGAGCCAGGCCGGTGCTCCCGAAGGCAGCAAGATGTTGCGAGCCACAGCTCCCTGCTGGTTCCCACCTGCATACCCAGAAGCTAAGAAGGTGGCCGAGGAGGCGCCCCACGAGGCAAGCCGCCATTTGGGAGTGGAGCAGAGCCAGGTCGGTGTTCCCGAAGGCAGCAAGATGTTGCGAGCCACAGCTCCCTTCTGGTTCCCTCCTGCATACCCAGAAGCCAAGAAGGTGGCCGAGGAGGCGGCCCTCGAGGCTCCAGAATTCCCACTGCCCTCTCATCAGCCTGCCCAGAGCTTCGGGCTCTGCGTGCCCCAGATGCACAACCAGGCCTCAGCACTCGTGGACATCCGGGCGGAGCCCCAGAATAGGGGTCCGGCGGTGCCCCCAGCGTGGCCCAAGATGGCGACGGAGGCGTGGTACTTCCCCGCGCAGAGGGGGTCGGCCTGCTGCTTGCCAGCCGCCCCAAGGCTGACAGAGAGGCCCTGTGGAGTCCGCATCTCAGCCCCCAGGGAGAGGAAGAGGATCGCCCACTTTCCCAGCCCCTGCTTGGTCGCAGGTCGCACCGATGCCAAGAGAACCCGGGTGGCCGGCAGCAGCCAACGCTCCAATGGCTCCAGGGTCGGCACACAGCCACGGAAGACTGGTCGCAACAGACGGGGGAGGGCATGCAAGACCTCCACCACACTCAGCTCTAAGCGAATCGTCCGTCGTCCATCCTTACCGACTTGGAAGAAACCCATTATCCTCCGAAGGTCTCGCTGCCAAGTCCCCACCGTCATCCGCCGAGGCTATCTCCAACTGTTCACCAAAGAGTGTCTCAAGTTCTGCGCCTCCCAGCAGGAGGCCGAGGAGAAGGCGCTGAACGAGGAGAAGGTGGCCTACGACTGCAGCCCCAACAAGAACATGTACCTGAATGTGGTCCTGAACACCCTCAAGAGACTGAAGGGCCTGACCCCCAGCTCCATGCCGGGCCTCAGCAGGGCCGCCCTGTACAGCCGCCTCCAGGAGTTCCTGCTCACCCAGGACCAGCTCAAGGAGAACGGCTACCCCTTCCCGCACCCCGAGCGGCCCGGAGGCGCCGTCCTCTTCACTGGCCAGGGGAAGGGGCCCGGCGACTCCTCCTGCAGGGTCTGCTGCCGTTGTGGCACCGACTACCTGGTGTCCTCCTCGGGCCGCTGTCTACGCGACCAGTTGTGTTATTATCACTGGGGGCGGGTCCGCTCCAGCCAAGTGGCTGGAGGCCGGGTTAGCCAGTACACCTGCTGTGCAGCTGCTCCTGGCTCAGTGGGCTGCCAGGTGGCGAAGCAGCACGTGCGGGACGGCCGCAAGGAGAGCCTCCATGGCTTCGTGAAGACCTTCAAGAAAGAGTTTTCCACAGACGCTTATCCAGGAATCTACGCCTTGGACTGTGAGATGTGCTACACCACGCATGGCCTGGAGCTGACCCGCGTCACCGTGGTGGACGCCGACATGCAAGTGGTGTACGACACCTTCGTCAAGCCCGACAACGAGATCGTGGACTACAACACCAGGTTTTCCGGAGTGACCGAGGCCGACGTCGCCAAGACGAGCGTCACGTTGCCCGAAGTCCAAGCCATCCTGCTGAACTTTTTCAGCGCCCAAACCATCCTCATCGGGCACAGCCTGGAGAGCGATCTGCTGGCCCTCAAGCTGATCCACAGCACCGTGGTGGACACGGCCGTGCTCTTCCCGCACTACCTGGGTTTCCCCTACAAGCGTTCCCTCAGGAATCTCGCGGCCGACTACCTGGGACAGATCATCCAGGACAGCCAGGACGGCCACAACTCCAGCGAGGACGCAAACGCCTGCCTGCAGCTGGCGATGTGGAAGGTTCGACAGCGCGCTCAGATCCAGCCACGCCACCGGTCCGCCTCTCCCGCCGCCCTGGCCTGTCCTGAGCCCCAGGCCTCTTCCCAAACTGCCATCGATCCCGAGAGCTAGCCCTGTCCACCTCGCCGCAAAGCGAAAGAAACTGGAGCAGCCGGCGGCAGGAGAGGGCCAAAAGCCAAGACTAACCCCGACCCCGGCCTCCCAGTCCCCCGGAGTCCCTGCCGCGGGCCGTCGTCCCTGTCCCCATCCCTCTGCCCCTCCCAGACCTCTGTCCTTCCACCAATGGGCTCCCCGAGGCCCCAGCCGCCACTCCCAGTCCCCGGAGACCCTGCCGCCGCCTCTGGCGCCTGTGCCCATCCCTCTGCCCCTCCCAGACCTCTGGCCTTCCACCACTAGCCTCCCCCAGCTCACCTGGACTTCCCCGGCCTCTGACAACAAGGCCAGCCCCCAGGCCCACCAGCCTCCTGATCGTCTTCGTTCTTGGGCCTCTTCCCCTTCTGTGGGGCTGTCTGAACCTCCCCTCCCCCACCCGATTTTTCCCCCGCCCCCGGGGCAGGCGCAGAATAAATGTCTGTATGAAGTTAAAAATTAAAAATAAAAAAAAAGCTAAAAACAACTCAAAGTCCTTTGCTTTTGAATGTGCGCTTACCTGGTTTTCTCTAGAGGCACCACTGTGAGGTGGCTCAAGCCCTTAGGCTCTGGAGTTAGACATCTGGGTTCCCATTCCAATTCCACCACTGACTAGCTTTGTCATATTGGACGCATAACCTTTTTGCGCTTCTACTTCTTGATCTTTCAAGTGTCATCAGAAGATAATTAGACACCCACACAATAGCAATGGGAGATTTTAACACCCCACCGTCAACATGAAACAGATCAACGAGACAGAAAGTTGAAAAGGATATCCAGGAACTGAACTTAGCTCTGCACCAAGCAGACCGAATAGACATCTACATTAACTCTCCACCCCAAATCAACAGAATATACATTCTTCTCAGCACCACATCACACTTATTCCAAAACTGACCACATAGTTGGAAGGAAAGCACTCCTCCGCAAATGCAAAAGAACAGAAATTACAACCAACTGTCTCTCAGACCCCAGGGCAGTCAAACTGGACCTCAGGATGAAGAAACTCACTCAAAACCGCTCAACTACACGGAAACGGAGCAATCTGCTCCTGAGTGACTACTGGGTACATAGCGAAATGAAGACAGAATAAAGATGTTCTTTGAAACCAATGAGAACAAAGACACAACATACCAGAATCTCTGGGATACATTGAAAGCAGTGTGTAGAGGGAAACGTAGCATTAAATGCCCACAAGAGAAAGCAGGAAAGATCTAAAATGGACACCCTCACGTCCCAATTCAAAGAACCAGGGAAGCAAGAGCAAACACAATGCCTGAATCAGTCAGTCAACTTCCAACAGGGCTCCAAGAGAGAATGAACAACCATGCCTCTTTAAATCCACGTTTCTATTTGGAATCTTCAATGAGAGATGAGACACTAAGCAGCTAGTTTTGGTGGAATGGCTGATTTTGTCAATGTTTTCGGTGTGTGAGTGTGTGTGTGTGTGTGTATGTATAGATAACTAAATTAAACTGATAATCTGGATGCTTACATTTCCATTCATTTAATTTGTGTATGTGAGCCCACGCACACGTATATACACACACACTAACACTTCCAGAACACTGACTTAGTGAAGAACTGGATTTCCAGTGTGTCAGACAAATTTCAGAAAGCGCTGAAGAAGGGCATTTCTGATGGATTTCACCGTTCCTGGAATTTTATTTTCCTTTATAACTTAGAGTTCTTCTCTGGAGATTTAATAGATAAAAGTCTTTTGCAGTGTACGTTATTTCATTTTATTTTTATAATTTATTTAAATTGTCATTTTAAATTGACAAATAAAAATGATATATATTTATGGTGTACAACATGATGTTTCATATATGTATACATTGTGGAATGACACAAAAATCAAGCTAATTAACACATTCGTTTCCTCACATACTGATTTTATGGTGATGAGAACATGTTTCAAATCTACTCTGATAGCACATTTCAAGTATACAGTACATAGTTACCCACTGTGGTTGCCGTGCTGTTCAACATATCTCTAGAACTATTCGTATCTGAAATTTTGTATCATTAGACTAACATCTCCCAATCCCTCCCCGGCCCCTGCCTCGGGTAAGCAGCGTTCTGCTCTCTACGACTCTGAGTTCCACTTTTTTACATTGCACATAGAAGTGAGATCGTGCAGTATTTGTATTTCTGTGTTTGCTTTTTAAAACTTTATGATGTATTGATGTATTTTTTCAGACAGTGTCGGAGTCTGTCACCAAGGCTGGAGTACAGTGACACAAACACGGCTCACCACGGCCTCCACCTCCCGGGGTCAAGAGATCCTCCCACTTCAGCCTCCTGAGTAGCTAGGACTACAGGCGTCCAACACCACACCTGGCTAATTTTTGTATTTTTTGTAGAGATGGTTGATCTCCAACTCCTGGGCTCAACTCTTCCTCCTCCCTTCTCCTCCCAAAGTCCTGGGATTACAGGCCTGAGCCACTGTGTCTGGCCTTTGCTTTATTTCACACAGTAGAACATCCTCTAGGCTCATTCATGTTGCTAATGATAAGATTTCTTTCTTTTTCAAGGCTGAATAGGATTCTATTGGATATATGTACCTATATAGAAAGAGAGATAGATAGATAGACATTTATTATTATTGTTTTGGGGGGGATATGGTTTCGCTCGTGTTCCCCAGGCTGGAGTGCAGTGGCATGATTTCGGCTCACTACAACCTCTGCCTCCCAGGCTGAAGTGATTCTCCTGCCTCAGCTGAGATTAAAGGCATGTCCCATCATGTGCGGCCAATTTTGTGTTTCTAGGAGAGATGGGTTTTCACCATGTTGGCCAGGCTGGTCTCGAACTCCAACAATTCTACTTCAACTATTTATTGGATACAAATATTTATGTGTGAGAAACAAGATTTTCAAGAGTGAAAGATTTAAAAACGACTTAATTGTACATCAGTAAGAGGCTGGCTAACTAAATCAGAGTACGTTCATCCTTACAGAAGAATACTATGCAGCTAGAACAAAACCAAATGGAGGAAACTCTTCCAAATGGTAACTTGGAATGATGTTCAAGACTTATTGTAAAATAAGTTTACAGTAAGGTGTAAGGTACCTTATGGCAAAATTCTCTCAGAAATGTGTGTGTGTGGATTTCAAGTCATCCCAGTCCTAGAACATTGTGCTCTTTAGAGATGCCATACCTGTCTTTCCCTTTGTAATATCAAAGCAGTAATATCTTCTCTGGAGGCTTGTTGGGTGAATTTAATGGAAGAAAGTTAAGGAGGTACCAGAACCATTGCTGTTTCCCCTCCGTAGCCCTGCCACCCACTAAAGAAAGTTGGATGAGATTACTTAATGATTTCCCATTAAGTTGTATTTCCAAATATCATGATTACCATTTGAATGTAGTTGGTATGGAGCTTCGTGAGTGTGTGCTTCGTTTATTATGCATCACGTTCAGCTCCTTGTTATTTGCCTCCTAGTTATCATAGTAAAACTCTACTCCTCTACTCCGAGGAGCCCCTACCATCCGTATCGTCACTTTCCGGCCCAGCACTCTTCATGCTCGTTCGTTTAAAGCATTCTACATTGTGTAAATGAATCTTGGAAGGCAAAAGCTACTGAATTTAGCGAGTTTGTGGAGGCGTTCCCACCGGTCAACCAGGTGGAGTTCCACACACCCGATGACTGCACAACTCCTATAAGGCAGCAATATGCTGCAAACCCAGACGGCCACTCTTCTCACCTCTCGTCCCTTTGCTGTTCTGGATAATGAGGTCAATAGTCACCTAGGCAACTGCAAAACAAACTGAAATGGAGAAAGGCCTTCCGGCTGGTGACTAGCCGAGGTCCACCTGGCCCCAATAAGCTGCTGAACAAGAAGGGCTGCCAGAAATTTCCCCCTAGGGAATTTGGTGGAGACGAAGACCTGCTCACTGGACAACGGTTCCTCCCAGGATACCCCCAAGCTGAAGAAGCGGGCTCTGAGCCACCCCCTTTCACCCTCCTTTTCCCCACCCTGGCCTGGTGAAGGTGCGCGTCAGGATGCGGACTACTGAGCCCTAAAGAAATAAGTCCTTCCACTTTGATCCCACGGAGGATTGCCTGTGCGGATCTTCAACGAGTCTACCAGTGTCTAGACACGGGAGCAGTTCTGTCTGGCACAGCAGCTCCCTCAAGGAAGACAAGAGTGTTGAGAAAGGAAACTCAAGTCTGACCATTCTGTCCTGGGAGACAAGAGGAGGATCTCATCTCTCATCTTTCCAAGCAAGGCAACGAGACTTTCTCTCATCTTTCCAAGCAAGGCAAGGAGACTTTTTCTCATGAGGAAACAAAAAGAAGTTGGAAGGAACGAAACCAGCCTGGAAGGTGAATTCCTAAGGATTGCCCATTGAAACTGACAAAATGGCCCTTGTTTGACGAGAGGAATGAGCAGAGCATTGATGTGGTCAAAAAGGACTCGAGTGAGACTTTCCCAGCATGTTTCTACCAAAGCTTTGTCTAAGTTTCGCAAAACACTCTCCTAATAAGCAGATGTTTGGCTCTTCAGAAAGTCAACATGCAAAATGCCTTGAGCGTCCCATAACACTGATGCCATGATGTTGCCTTTGGTCTGCCCTCCTTTTCCTTTGACTGGACCACTGCCATCTCTTGGTAGCCATCGCTTTGATGACGCTTTGTCTTCAGGATCATATTGGCAAAGCCATGTTCCAAATTCCGGTTACAATTTGTCAAACAGGTGCCCCAGGATCGTGATCCCTCCTGTTGAAAATTTCCACTGATAGCTCTCGTCGTCACTGCAGCTGATCTGGGCACAATGGTTTTCACAGCCACTGCAGGATTCATCTTCCACATCTTCTCATCTCTTCTTGAAACAAGCCATACCTCCGTAAAGAGTTGATTTCTTTGGGCTAGTGTCCTTAGAAGCTTTTCTTCAAACATCAATGATTTCTTCATTCTTCCACCCAAGCTTCACCGTCAATTGGATGTTTGCTCTTGCTGCAATTTTAGCGGAATTCAAGTTGCACTGATAGGAGGCCTTTTCAGTGGATGTCTCATCCTTCTTAGTGCCTCCAATGAGATCCAGTTCAGAAAGGTTGTAAGAAGTTAGTACATGTTTATTTTAGTGAAAACGAATTGAAATCCATGCATAGATTTCTCACCATGTACATTTTCTATGAACTTTCGGAAGACCCCCTGTACTGAATATTGCCCAAATCCTGGGAGAGAAGTGGATGCGGTCCACTTCCTGTCTTCAGTTTGCCCACAGTGGAGGAGTGCACAGAGCAGGGAAAGGCAGCCCCAGAGAGAGGCATGCCCTCCAGCATGCAGCAGACTGCTGGCCCAGTCCTGGCTCCATGGGTTGCTGTGTGGGCCCAGCAAGCTGACCAACCTCCCTGAACCTTAATTTAATCCTAGGTAGCCCAATTCCACTCGCTATTATAGGACTGCTGTGCAGGGACAGTCAATTAACTTAAGAAAAGGAACCTAGCTCCAAGGTTGGCAACCGGGAATTCCAGTTGATTCCATGGGCGGACCACCTGAGGAATTCCCAAGCTGAAGTCTCGTGGAAGATGAGGTTCAGTGTGACTAGACTGAAGCACCAATCCAATGAAGGGGAAGTCCCACCCACTCTGCCCTGTGCCTGTATAAAGGTGAGGCGGGGCGGCCGCGCCACTCATTGAAGCCGCCAGTTGGGAGAGGAGCAGAGCCAGGCCGGTGCTCCCGAAGGCAGCAAGATGTTGCGAGCCACAGCTCCCTGCTGGTTCCCACCTGCATACCCAGAAGCTAAGAAGGTGGCCGAGGAGGCGGCCCACGAGGCAAGCCGCCATTTGGGAGAGGAGCAGAGCCAGGTCGGTGTTCCCGAAGGCAGCAAGATGTTGCGAGCCACAGCTCCCTGCTGGTTCCCACCTGCATGCCCAGAAGCCAAGAAGGTGGCCGAGGAGGCGGCCCTCGAGGCAAGCCGCCAGTTGGGAGAGGAGCAGAGCCAGGCCGGTGCTCCCGAAGGCAGCAAGATGTTGCGAGCCACAGCTCCCTGCTGGTTCCCACCTGCATACCCAGAAGCTAAGAAGGTGGCCGAGGAGGCGCCCCACGAGGCAAGCCGCCATTTGGGAGTGGAGCAGAGCCAGGTCGGTGTTCCCGAAGGCAGCAAGATGTTGCGAGCCACAGCTCCCTGCTGGTTCCCTCCTGCATACCCAGAAGCCAAGAAGGTGGCCGAGGAGGCGGCCCTCGAGGCTCCAGAATTCCCACTGCCCTCTCATCAGCCTGCCCAGAGCTTCGGGCTCTGCGTGCCCCAGATGCACAACCAGGCCTCAGCACTCGTGGACATCCGGGCGGAGCCCCAGAATAGGGGTCCGGCGGTGCCCCCAGCGTGGCCCAAGATGGTGACAGAGGCGTGGTACTTCCCCGCGCAGAGGGGGTCGGCCTGCTGCTTGCCAGCCGCCCCAAGGCTGACAGAGAGGCCCTGTGGAGTCCGCATCTCAGCCCCCAGGGAGAGGAAGAGGATCGCCCACTTTCCCAGCCCCTGCTTGGTCGCAGGTCGCACCGATGCCAAGAGAACCCGGGTGGCCGGCAGCAGCCAACGCTCCAATGGCTCCAGGGTCGGCACACAGCCACGGAAGACTGGTCGCAACAGACGGGGGAGGGCATGCAAGACCTCCACCACACTCAGCTCTAAGCGAATCGTCCGTCGTCCATCCTTACCGACTTGGAAGAAACCCATTATCCTCCGAAGGTCTCGCTGCCAAGTCCCCACCGTCATCCGCCGAGGCTATCTCCAACTGTTCACCAAAGAGTGTCTCAAGTTCTGCGCCTCCCAGCAGGAGGCCGAGGAGAAGGCGCTGAACGAGGAGAAGGTGGCCTACGACTGCAGCCCCAACAAGAACATGTACCTGAATGTGGTCCTGAACACCCTCAAGAGACTGAAGGGCCTGACCCCCAGCTCCATGCCGGGCCTCAGCAGGGCCGCCCTGTACAGCCGCCTCCAGGAGTTCCTGCTCACCCAGGACCAGCTCAAGGAGAACGGCTACCCCTTCCCGCACCCCGAGCGGCCCGGAGGCGCCGTCCTCTTCACTGGCCAGGGGAAGGGGCCCGGCGACTCCTCCTGCAGGGTCTGCTGCCGTTGTGGCACCGACTACCTGGTGTCCTCCTCGGGCCGCTGTCTACGCGACCAGTTGTGTTATTATCACTGGGGGCGGGTCCGCTCCAGCCAAGTGGCTGGAGGCCGGGTTAGCCAGTACACCTGCTGTGCAGCTGCTCCTGGCTCAGTGGGCTGCCAGGTGGCGAAGCAGCACGTGCGGGACGGCCGCAAGGAGAGCCTCCATGGCTTCGTGAAGACCTTCAAGAAAGAGTTTTCCACAGACGCTTATCCAGGAATCTACGCCTTGGACTGTGAGATGTGCTACACCACGCATGGCCTGGAGCTGACCCGCGTCACCGTGGTGGACGCCGACATGCAAGTGGTGTACGACACCTTCGTCAAGCCCGACAACGAGATCGTGGACTACAACACCAGGTTTTCCGGAGTGACCGAGGCCGACGTCGCCAAGACGAGCGTCACGTTGCCCGAAGTCCAAGCCATCCTGCTGAGCTTTTTCAGTGCCCAAACCATCCTCATCGGGCACAGCCTGGAGAGCGATCTGCTGGCCCTCAAGCTGATCCACAGCACCGTGGTGGACACGGCCGTGCTCTTCCCGCACTACCTGGGTTTCCCCTACAAGCGTTCCCTCAGGAATCTCGCGGCCGACTACCTGGGACAGATCATCCAGGACAGCCAGGACGGCCACAACTCCAGCGAGGACGCAAACGCCTGCCTGCAGCTGGCGATGTGGAAGGTTCGACAGCGCGCCCAGATCCAGCCACGCCACCGGTCCGCCTCTCCCGCCGCCCTGGCCTGTCCTGAGCCCCAGGCCTCTTCCCAAACTGCCATCGATCCCGAGAGCTAGCCCTGTCCAGCTCGCCGCAAAGCGAAAGAAACTGGAGCAGCCGGCGGCAGGAGAGGGCCAAAAGCCAAGACTAACCCCGACCCCGGACTCCCAGTCCCCCGGAGTCCCTGCCGCGGGCCGTCGTCCCTGTCCCCATCCCTCTGCCCCTCCCAGACCTCTGTCCTTCCACCAATGGGCTCCCCGAGGCCCCAGCCGCCACTCCCAGTCCCCGGAGACCCTGCCGCCGCCCCTGGCGCCTGTGCCCATCCCTCTGCCCCTCCCAGACCTCTGGCCTTCCACCACTAGCCTCCCCCAGCCCACCTGGACTTCCCCGGCCTCTGACAACAAGGCCAGCCCCCAGGCCCACCAGCCTCCTGATCGTCTTCGTTCTTGGGCCTCTTCCCCTTCTGTGGGGCTGTCTGAACCTCCCCTCCCCCACCCGATTTTTCCCCCGCCCCCGGGGCAGGCGCAGAATAAATGTCTGTATGAAGTTAAAAATTAAAAATAAAAAAAAAGCTAAAAACAACTCAAAGTCCTTTGCTTTTGAATGTGCGCTTACCTGGTTTTCTCTAGAGGCACCACTGTGAGGTGGCTCAAGCCCTTAGGCTCTGGAGTTAGACATCTGGGTTCCCATTCCAATTCCACCACTGACTAGCTTTGTCATATTGGACGCATAACATTTTTGCGCTTCTACTTCTTGATCTTTCAAGTGTCATCAGAAGATAATTAGACACCCACACAATAGCAATGGGAGATTTTAACACCCCACCGTCAACATGAAACAGATCAACGAGACAGAAAGTTGAAAAGGATATCCAGGAACTGAACTTAGCTCTGCACCAAGCAGACCGAATAGACATCTACATTAACTCTCCACCCCAAATCAACAGAATATACATTCTTCTCAGCACCACATCACACTTATTCCAAAACTGACCACATAGTTGGAAGGAAAGCACTCCTCCGCAAATGCAAAAGAACAGAAATTACAACCAACTGTCTCTCAGACCCCAGGGCAGTCAAACTGGACCTCAGGATGAAGAAACTCACTCAAAACCGCTCAACTACACGGAAACGGAGCAATCTGCTCCTGAGTGACTACTGGGTACATAGCGAAATGAAGACAGAATAAAGATGTTCTTTGAAACCAATGAGAACAAAGACACAACATACCAGAATCTCTGGGATACATTGAAAGCAGTGTGTAGAGGGAAACGTAGCATTAAATGCCCACAAGAGAAAGCAGGAAAGATCTAAAATGGACACCCTCACGTCCCAATTCAAAGAACCAGGGAAGCAAGAGCAAACACAATGCCTGAATCAGTCAGTCAACTTCCAACAGGGCTCCAAGAGAGAATGAACCACCATGCCTCTTTAAATCCACGTTTCTATTTGGAATCTTCAATGAGAGATGAGACACTAAGCAGCTAGTTTTGGTGGAATGGCTGATTTTGTCAATGTTTTCGGTGTGTGAGTGTGTGTGTGTGTGTATGTATAGATAACTAAATTAAACTGATAATCTGGATGCTTACATTTCCATTCATTTAATTTGTGTATGTGAGCCCACGCACACGTATATACACACACACTAACACTTCCAGAACACTGACTTAGTGAAGAACTGGATTTCCAGTGTGTCAGACAAATTTCAGAAAGCGCTGAAGAAGGGCATTTCTGATGGATTTCACCGTTCCTGGAATTTTATTTTCCTTTATAACTTAGAGTTCTTCTCTGGAGATTTAATAGATAAAAGTCTTTTGCAGTGTACGTTATTTCATTTTATTTTTATAATTTATTTAAATTGTCATTTTAAATTGACAAATAAAAATGATATATATTTATGGTGTGCAACATGATGTTTCATATATGTATACATTGTGGAATGACACAAAAATCAAGCTAATTAACACATTCGTTTCCTCACATACTGATTTTATGGTGATGAGAACATGTTTCAAATCTACTCTGATAGCACATTTCAAGTATACAGTACATAGTTACCCACTGTGGTTGCCGTGCTGTTCAACATATCTCTAGAACTATTCGTATCTGAAATTTTGTATCATTAGACTAACATCTCCCAATCCCTCCCCGGCCCCTGCCTCGGGTAAGCAGCGTTCTGCTCTCTATGACTCTGAGTTCCACTTTTTTACATTGCACATAGAAGTGAGATCGTGCAGTATTTGTATTTCTGTGTTTGCTTTTTAAAACTTTATGATGTATTGATGTATTTTTTCAGACAGTGTCGGAGTCTGTCACCAAGGCTGGAGTACAGTGACACAAACACGGCTCACCACGGCCTCCACCTCCCGGGGTCAAGAGATCCTCCCACTTCAGCCTCCTGAGTAGCTAGGACTACAGGCGTCCAACACCACACCTGGCTAATTTTTGTATTTTTTGTAGAGATGGTTGATCTCCAACTCCTGGGCTCAACTCTTCCCCCTCCCTTCTCCTCCCAAAGTCCTGGGATTACAGGCCTGAGCCACTGTGTCTGGCCTTTGCTTTATTTCACACAGTAGAACATCCTCTAGGCTCATTCATGTTGCTAATGATAAGATTTCTTTCTTTTTCAAGGCTGAATAGGATTCTATTGGATATATGTACCTATATAGATAGAGAGATAGATAGATATACATTTATTACTATTGTTTGGGGGGGATATGGTTTCGCTCGTGTTCCCCAGGCTGGAGTGCAGTGGCATGATTTCGGCTCACTACAACCTCTGCCTCCCAGGCTGAAGTGATTCTCCTGCCTCAGCTGAGATTAAAGGCATGTCCCATCATGTGCGGCCAATTTTGTGTTTCTAGGAGAGATGGGTTTTCACCATGTTGGCCAGGCTGGTCTCGAACTCCAACAATTCTACTTCAACTATTTATTGGATACAAATATTTATGTGTGAGAAACAAGATTTTCAAGAGTGAAAGATTTAAAAACGACTTAATTGTACATCAGTAAGAGGCTGGCTAACTAAATCAGAGTACGTTCATCCTTACAGAAGAATACTATGCAGCTAGAACAAAACCAAATGGAGGAAACTCTTCCAAATGGTAACTTGGAATGATGTTCAAGACTTATTGTAAAATAAGTTTACAGTAAGGTGTAAGGTACCTTATGGCAAAATTCTCTCAGAAATGTGTGTGTGTGGATTTCAAGTCATCCCAGTCCTAGAACATTGTGCTCTTTAGAGATGCCATACCTGTCTTTCCCTTTGTAATATCAAAGCAGTAATATCTTCTCTGGAGGCTTGTTGGGTGAATTGAATGGAAGAAAGTTAAGGAGGTACCAGAACCATTGCTGTTTCCCCTCCGTAGCCCTGCCACCCACTAAAGAAAGTTGGATGAGATTACTTAATGATTTCCCATTAAGTTGTATTTCCAAATATCATGATTACCATTTGAATGTAGTTGGTATGGAGCTTCGTGAGTGTGTGCTTCGTTTATTATGCATCACGTTCAGCTCCTTGTTATTTGCCTCCTAGTTATCATAGTAAAACTCTACTCCTCTACTCCGAGGAGCCCCTACCATCTGTATCGTCACTTTCCGGCCCAGCACTCTTCATGCTCGTTCGTTTAAAGCATTCTACATTGGGCAAATGAATCTTGGAAGGCAAAAGCTACTGAATTTAGCGAGTTTGTGGAGGCGTTCCCACCGATCAGCCAGGTGGAGTTCCACACACCCGATGACTGCACAACTCCTATAAGGCAGCAATATGCTGCAAACCCAGACGGCCACTCTTCTCACCCCTCGTCCCTTTGCTGTTCTGGATAATGAGGTCAATAGTCACCTAGGCAACTTGCAAAACTAACTGAAATGGAGAAAGGCCTTCCGGCTGGTGACTAGCTGAGGTCCACCTGGCCCCAATAAGCTGCTGAACAAGAAGGGCTGCCAGAAATTTCCCCCTAGGGAATTTGGTGGAGACGAAGACCTGCTCACTGGACAACGGTTCCTCCCAGGATACCCCCAAGCTGAAGAAGCGGGCTCTGAGCCACCCCCTTTCACCCTCCTTTTCCCCACCCTGGCCTGCTGAAGGTGCGCGTCAGGATGCGGACTACTGAGCCCTAAAGAAATAAGTCCTTCCACTTTGACCCCACGGAGGATTGCCTGCGCGGATCTTCAACGAGTCTACCAGTGTCTAGACACGGGAGCAGTTCTGTCTGGCACAGCAGCTCCCTCAAGGAAGACAAGAGTGAGGAGAAAGGAAACTCAAGTCTGACCATTCTGTCCTGGGAGACAAGAGGAGGATCTCATCTCTCATCTTTCCAAGCAAGGCAACGAGACTTTCTCTCATCTTTCCAAGCAAGGCAAGGAGACTTTTTCTCATGAGGAAACAAAAAGAAGTTGGAAGGAACGAAACCAGCCTGGAAGGTGAATCCCTAAGGATTGCCCATTGAAACTGACAAAATGGCCCTTGTTTGACGAGAGGAATGAGCAGAGCATTGATGTGGTCAAAAAGGACTCGAGTGAGACTTTCCCAGCATGTTTCTAACAAAGCTTTGTCTAAGTTTCGCAAAACACTCTCCTAATAAGCAGATGTTTGGCTCTTCAGAAAGTCAACATGCAAAATGCCTTGAGCGTCCCATAACACTGATGCCATGATGTTGCCTTTGGTCTGCCCTCCTTTTCCTTTGACTGGACCACTGCCATCTCTTGGTAGCCATCGCTTTGATGACGCTTTGTCTTCAGGATCATATTGGCAAAGCCATGTTCCAAATTCCGGTTACAATTTGTCAAACAGGTGCCCCAGGATCGTGATCCCTCCTGTTGAAAATTTCCACTGATAGCTCTCGTCGTCACTGCAGCTGATCTGGGCACAATGGTTTTCACAGCCACTGCAGGATTCATCTTCCACATCTTCTCATCTCTTCTTGAAACAAGCCATACCTCCGTAAAGAGTTGATTTCTTTGGGCTAGTGTCCTTAGAAGCTTTTCTTCAAACATCAATGATTTCTTCATTCTTCCACCCAAGCTTCACCGTCAATTGGATGTTTGCTCTTGCTGCAATTTTAGCGGAATTCAAGTTGCACTGATAGGAGGCCTTTTCAGTGGATGTCCCATCCTTCTTAGTGCCTCCAATGAGATCCAGTTCAGAAAGGTTGTAAGAAGTTAGTACATGTTTATTTTAGTGAAAACGAATTGAAATCCATGCATAGATTTCTCACCATGTACATTTTCTATGAACTTTCGGAAGACCCCCTGTACTGAATATTGCCCAAATCCTGGGAGAGAAGTGGATGCGGTCCACTTCCTGTCTTCAGTTTGCCCACAGTGGAGGAGTGCACAGAGCAGGGAAAGGCAGCCCCAGAGAGAGGCATGCCCTCCAGCATGCAGCAGACTGCTGGCCCAGTCCTGGCTCCATGGGTTGCTGTGTGGGCCCAGCAAGCTGACCAACCTCCCTGAACCTTAATTTAATCCTAGGTAGCCCAATTCCACTCGCTATTATAGGACTGCTGTGCAGGGACAGTCAATTAACTTAAGAAAAGGAACCTAGCTCCAAGGTTGGCAACCGGGAATTCCAGTTGATTCCATGGGCGGACCCCCTGAGGAATTCCCAAGCTGAAGTCTCGTGGAAGATGAGGTTCAGTGTGACTAGACTGAAGCACCAATCCAATGAAGGGGAAGTCCCACCCACTCTGCCCTGTGCCTGTATAAAGGTGAGGCGGGGCGGCCGCGCCACTCATTAAAGCCGCCAGTTGGGAGAGGAGCAGAGCCAGGCCGGTGCTCCCGAAGGCAGCAAGATGTTGCGAGCCACAGCTCCCTGCTGGTTCCCACCTGCATACCCAGAAGCTAAGAAGGTGGCCGAGGAGGCGGCCCACGAGGCAAGCCGCCATTTGGGAGAGGAGCAGAGCCAGGTCGGTGTTCCCGAAGGCAGCAAGATGTTGCGAGCCACAGCTCCCTGCTGGTTCCCACCTGCATGCCCAGAAGCCAAGAAGGTGGCCGAGGAGGCGGCCCTCGAGGCAAGCCGCCAGTTGGGAGAGGAGCAGAGCCAGGCCGGTGCTCCCGAAGGCAGCAAGATGTTGCGAGCCACAGCTCCCTGCTGGTTCCCACCTGCATACCCAGAAGCTAAGAAGGTGGCCGAGGAGGCGCCCCACGAGGCAAGCCGCCATTTGGGAGTGGAGCAGAGCCAGGTCGGTGTTCCCGAAGGCAGCAAGATGTTGCGAGCCACAGCTCCCTGCTGGTTCCCTCCTGCATACCCAGAAGCCAAGAAGGTGGCCGAGGAGGCGGCCCTCGAGGCTCCAGAATTCCCACTGCCCTCTCATCAGCCTGCCCAGAGCTTCGGGCTCTGCGTGCCCCAGATGCACAACCAGGCCTCAGCACTCGTGGACATCCGGGCGGAGCCCCAGAATAGGGGTCCGGCGGTGCCCCCAGCGTGGCCCAAGATGGCGACGGAGGCGTGGTACTTCCCCGCGCAGAGGGGGTCGGCCTGCTGCTTGCCAGCCGCCCCAAGGCTGACAGAGAGGCCCTGTGGAGTCCGCATCTCAGCCCCCAGGGAGAGGAAGAGGATCGCCCACTTTCCCAGCCCCTGCTTGGTCGCAGGTCGCACCGATGCCAAGAGAACCCGGGTGGCCGGCAGCAGCCAACGCTCCAATGGCTCCAGGGTCGGCACACAGCCACGGAAGACTGGTCGCAACAGACGGGGGAGGGCATGCAAGACCTCCACCACACTCAGCTCTAAGCGAATCGTCCGTCGTCCATCCTTACCGACTTGGAAGAAACCCATTATCCTCCGAAGGTCTCGCTGCCAAGTCCCCACCGTCATCCGCCGAGGCTATCTCCAACTGTTCACCAAAGAGTGTCTCAAGTTCTGCGCCTCCCAGCAGGAGGCCGAGGAGAAGGCGCTGAACGAGGAGAAGGTGGCCTACGACTGCAGCCCCAACAAGAACATGTACCTGAATGTGGTCCTGAACACCCTCAAGAGACTGAAGGGCCTGACCCCCAGCTCCATGCCGGGCCTCAGCAGGGCCGCCCTGTACAGCCGCCTCCAGGAGTTCCTGCTCACCCAGGACCAGCTCAAGGAGAACGGCTACCCCTTCCCGCACCCCGAGCGGCCCGGAGGCGCCGTCCTCTTCACTGGCCAGGGGAAGGGGCCCGGCGACTCCTCCTGCAGGGTCTGCTGCCGTTGTGGCACCGACTACCTGGTGTCCTCCTCGGGCCGCTGTCTACGCGACCAGTTGTGTTATTATCACTGGGGGCGGGTCCGCTCCAGCCAAGTGGCTGGAGGCCGGGTTAGCCAGTACACCTGCTGTGCAGCTGCTCCTGGCTCAGTGGGCTGCCAGGTGGCGAAGCAGCACGTGCGGGACGGCCGCAAGGAGAGCCTCCATGGCTTCGTGAAGACCTTCAAGAAAGAGTTTTCCACAGACGCTTATCCAGGAATCTACGCCTTGGACTGTGAGATGTGCTACACCACGCATGGCCTGGAGCTGACCCGCGTCACCGTGGTGGACGCCGACATGCAAGTGGTGTACGACACCTTCGTCAAGCCCGACAACGAGATCGTGGACTACAACACCAGGTTTTCCGGAGTGACCGAGGCCGACGTCGCCAAGACGAGCGTCACGTTGCCCGAAGTCCAAGCCATCCTGCTGAGCTTTTTCAGCGCCCAAACCATCCTCATCGGGCACAGCCTGGAGAGCGATCTGCTGGCCCTCAAGCTGATCCACAGCACCGTGGTGGACACGGCCGTGCTCTTCCCGCACTACCTGGGTTTCCCCTACAAGCGTTCCCTCAGGAATCTCGCGGCCGACTACCTGGGACAGATCATCCAGGACAGCCAGGACGGCCACAACTCCAGCGAGGACGCAAACGCCTGCCTGCAGCTGGTGATGTGGAAGGTTCGACAGCGCGCCCAGATCCAGCCACGCCACCGGTCCGCCTCTCCCGCCGCCCTGGCCTGTCCTGAGCCCCAGGCCTCTTCCCAAACTGCCATCGATCCCGAGAGCTAGCCCTGTCCACCTCGCCGCAAAGCGAAAGAAACTGGAGCAGCCGGCGGCAGGAGAGGGCCAAAAGCCAAGACTAACCCCGACCCCGGACTCCCAGTCCCCCGGAGTCCCTGCCGCAGGCCGTCGTCCCTGTCCCCATCCCTCTGCCCCTCCCAGACCTCTGTCCTTCCACCAATGGGCTCCCCGAGGCCCCAGCCGCCACTCCCAGTCCCCGGAGACCCTGCCGCCGCCCCTGGCGCCTGTGCCCATCCCTCTGCCCCTCCCAGACCTCTGGCCTTCCACCACTAGCCTCCCCCAGCCCACCTGGACTTCCCCGGCCTCTGACAACAAGGCCAGCCCCCAGGCCCACCAGCCTCCTGATCGTCTTCGTTCTTGGGCCTCTTCCCCTTCTGTGGGGCTGTCTGAACCTCCCCTCCCCCACCCGATTTTTCCCCCGCCCCCGGGGCAGGCGCAGAATAAATGTCTGTATGAAGTTAAAAATTAAAAATAAAAAAAAAGCTAAAAACAACTGAAAGTCCTTTGCTTTTGAATGTGCGCTTACCTGGTTTTCTCTAGAGGCACCACTGTGAGGTGGCTCAAGCCCTTAGGCTCTGGAGTTAGACATCTGGGTTCCCATTCCAATTCCACCACTGACTAGCTTTGTCATATTGGACGCATAACTTTTTTGCGCTTCTACTTCTTGATCTTTCAAGTGTCATCAGAAGATAATTAGACACCCACACAATAGCAATGGGAGATTTTAACACCCCACCGTCAACATGAAACAGATCAACGAGACAGAAAGTTGAAAAGGATATCCAGGAACTGAACTTAGCTCTGCACCAAGCAGACCGAATAGACATCTACATTAACTCTCCACCCCAAATCAACAGAATATACATTCTTCTCAGCACCACATCACACTTATTCCAAAACTGACCACATAGTTGGAAGGAAAGCACTCCTCCGCAAATGCAAAAGAACAGAAATTACAACCAACTGTCTCTCAGACCCCAGGGCAGTCAAACTGGACCTCAGGATGAAGAAACTCACTCAAAACCGCTCAACTACACGGAAACGGAGCAATCTGCTCCTGAGTGACTACTGGGTACATAGCGAAATGAAGACAGAATAAAGATGTTCTTTGAAACCAATGAGAACAAAGACACAACATACCAGAATCTCTGGGATACATTGAAAGCAGTGTGTAGAGGGAAACGTAGCATTAAATGCCCACAAGAGAAAGCAGGAAAGATCTAAAATGGACACCCTCACGTCCCAATTCAAAGAACCAGGGAAGCAAGAGCAAACACAATGCCTGAATCAGTCAGTCAACTTCCAACAGGGCTCCAAGAGAGAATGAACCACCATGCCTCTTTAAATCCACGTTTCTATTTGGAATCTTCAATGAGAGATGAGACACTAAGCAGCTAGTTTTGGTGGAATGGCTGATTTTGTCAATGTTTTCGGTGTGTGAGTGTGTGTGTGTGTGTGTATGTATAGATAACTAAATTAAACTGATAATCTGGATGCTTACATTTCCAT
The DNA here is from genome assembly GCF_028885625.2 of Pongo pygmaeus. Lineage (NCBI taxonomy): Eukaryota > Metazoa > Chordata > Mammalia > Primates > Hominidae > Pongo > Pongo pygmaeus. Next base: position 57,167,934 of record NC_072380.2, read on the forward strand.
TCATTTAATTTGTGTATGTGAGCCCACGCACACGTATATACACACACACTAACACTTCCAGAACACTGACTTAGTGAAGAACTGGATTTCCAGTGTGTCAGACAAATTTCAGAAAGCGCTGAAGAAGGGCATTTCTGATGGATTTCACCGTTCCTGGAATTTTATTTTCCTTTATAACTTAGAGTTCTTCTCTGGAGATTTAATAGATAAAAGTCTTTTGCAGTGTACGTTATTTCATTTTATTTTTATAATTTATTTAAATTGTCATTTTAAATTGACAGATAAAAATGATATATATTTATGGTGTACAACATGATGTTTCATATATGTATACATTGTGGAATGACACAAAAATCAAGCTAATTAACACATTCGTTTCCTCACATACTGATTTTATGGTGATGAGAACATGTTTCAAATCTATTCTGATAGCACATTTCAAGTATACAGTATATAGTTACCCACTGTGGTTGCCGTGCTGTTCAACATATCTCTAGAACTATTCGTATCTGAAATTTTGTATCATTAGACTAACATCTCCCAATCCCTCCCCGGCCCCTGCCTCGGGTAAGCAGCGTTCTGCTCTCTACGACTCTGAGTTCCACTTTTTTACATTGCACATAGAAGTGAGATCGTGCAGTATTTGTATTTCTGTGTTTGCTTTTTAAAACTTTATGATGTATTGATGTATTTTTTCAGACAGTGTCGGAGTCTGTCACCAAGGCTGGAGTACAGTGACACAAACACGGCTCACCACGGCCTCCACCTCCCGGGGTCAAGAGATCCTCCCACTTCAGCCTCCTGAGTAGCTAGGACTACAGGCGTCCAACACCACACCTGGCTAATTTTTGTATTTTTTGTAGAGATGGTTGATCTCCAACTCCTGGGCTCAACTCTTCCTCTCCCTTCTCCTCCCAAAGTCCTGGGATTACAGGCCTGAGCCACTGTGTCTGGCCTTTGCTTTATTTCACACAGTAGAACATCCTCTAGGCCCATTCATGTTGCTAATGATAAGATTTCTTTCTTTTTCAAGGCTGAATAGGATTCTATTGGATATATGTACCTATATAGATGGATAGATAGATAGATATACATTTATTATTATTGTTTTTGGGGGGATATGGTTTCGCTCGTGTTCCCCAGGCTGGAGTGCAGTGGCATGATTTCGGCTCACTACAACCTCTGCCTCCCAGGCTGAAGTGATTCTCCTGCCTCAGCTGAGATTAAAGGCATGTCCCATCATGTGCGGCCAATTTTGTGTTTCTAGGAGAGATGGGTTTTCACCATGTTGGCCAGGCTGGTCTCGAACTCCAACAATTCTACTTCAACTATTTATTGGATACAAATATTTATGTGTGAGAAACAAGATTTTCAAGAGTGAAAGATTTAAAAACGACTTAATTGTACATCAGTAAGAGGCTGGCTAACTAAATCAGAGTACGTTCATCCTTACAGAAGAATACTATGCAGCTAGAACAAAACCAAATGGAGGAAACTCTTCCAAATGGTAACTTGGAATGATGTTCAAGACTTATTGTAAAATAAGTTTACAGTAAGGTGTAAGGTACCTTATGGCAAAATTCTCTCAGAAATGTGTGTGTGTGGATTTCAAGTCATCCCAGTCCTAGAACATTGTGCTCTTTAGAGATGCCATACCTGTCTTTCCCTTTGTAATATCAAAGCAGTAATATCTTCTCTGGAGGCTTGTTGGGTGAATTGAATGGAAGAAAGTTAAGGAGGTACCAGAACCATTGCTGTTTCCCCTCCGTAGCCCTGCCACCCACTAAAGAAAGTTGGATGAGATTACTTAATGATTTCCCATTAAGTTGTATTTCCAAATATCATGATTACCATTTGAATGTAGTTGGTATGGAGCTTCGTGAGTGTGTGCTTCGTTTATTATGCATCACGTTCAGCTCCTTGTTATTTGCCTCCTAGTTATCATAGTAAAACTCTACTCCTCTACTCCGAGGAGCCCCTACCATCCGTATCGTCACTTTCCGGCCCAGCACTCTTCATGCTCGTTCGTTTAAAGCATTCTACATTGGGCAAATGAATCTTGGAAGGCAAAAGCTACTGAATTTAGCGAGTTTGTGGAGGCGTTCCCACCGATCAGCCAGGTGGAGTTCCACACACCCGATGACTGCACAACTCCTATAAGGCAGCAATATGCTGCAAACCCAGACGGCCACTCTTCTCACCCCTCGTCCCTTTGCTGTTCTGGATAATGAGGTCAATAGTCACCTAGGCAACTTGCAAAACTAACTGAAATGGAGAAAGGCCTTCCGGCTGGTGACTAGCCGAGGTCCACCTGGCCCCAATAAGCTGCTGAACAAGAAGGGCTGCCAGAAATTTCCCCCTAGGGAATTTGGTGGAGACGAAGACCTGCTCACTGGACAACGGTTCCTCCCAGGATACCCCCAAGCTGAAGAAGCGGGCTCTGAGCCACCCGTTTTCACCCTCCTTTTCCTCACCCTGGCCTGCTGAAGGTGCGCGTCAGGATGCGGACTACTGAGCCCTAAAGAAATAAGTCCTTCCACTTTGACCCCACGGAGGATTGCCTGCGCGGATCTTCAACGAGTCTACCAGTGTCTAGACACGGGAGCAGTTCTGTCTGGCACAGCAGCTCCCTCAAGGAAGACAAGAGTGAGGAGAAAGGAAACTCAAGTCTGACCATTCTGTCCTGGGAGACAAGAGGAGGATCTCATCTCTCATCTTTCCAAGCAAGGCAACGAGACTTTCTCTCATCTTTCCAAGCAAGGCAAGGAGACTTTTTCTCATGAGGAAACAAAAAGAAGTTGGAAGGAACGAAACCAGCCTGGAAGGTGAATTCCTAAGGATTGCCCATTGAAACTGACAAAATGGCCCTTGTTTGACGAGAGGAATGAGCAGAGCATTGATGTGGTCAAAAAGGACTCGAGTGAGACTTTCCCAGCATGTTTCTACCAAAGCTTTGTCTAAGTTTCGCAAAACACTCTCCTAATAAGCAGATGTTTGGCTCTTCAGAAATTCAACATGCAAAATGCCTTGAGCGTCCCATAACACTGATGCCATGATGTTGCCTTTGGTCTGCCCTCCTTTTCCTTTGACTGGACCACTGCCATCTCTTGGTAGCCATCGCTTTGATGACGCTTTGTCTTCAGGATCATATTGGCAAAGCCATGTTCCAAATTCCGGTTACAATTTGTCAAACAGGTGCCCCAGGATCGTGATCCCTCCTGTTGAAAATTTCCACTGATAGCTCTCGTCGTCACTGCAGCTGATCTGGGCACAATGGTTTTCACAGCCACTGCAGGATTCATCTTCCACATCTTCTCATCTCTTCTTGAAACAAGCCATACCTCCGTAAAGAGTTGATTTCTTTGGGCTAGTGTCCTTAGAAGCTTTTCTTCAAACATCAATGATTTCTTCATTCTTCCACCCAAGCTTCACCGTCAATTGGATGTTTGCTCTTGCTGCAATTTTAGCGGAATTCAAGTTGCACTGATAGGAGGCCTTTTCAGTGGATGTCCCATCCTTCTTAGTGCCTCCAATGAGATCCAGTTCAGAAAGGTTGTAAGAAGTTAGTACATGTTTATTTTAGTGAAAACGAATTGAAATCCATGCATAGATTTCTCACCATGTACACTTTCTATGAACTTTCGGAAGACCCCCTGTACTGAATATTGCCCAAATCCTGGGAGAGAAGTGGATGCGGTCCACTTCCTGTCTTCAGTTTGCCCACAGTGGAGGAGTGCACAGAGCAGGGAAAGGCAGCCCCAGAGAGAGGCATGCCCTCCAGCATGCAGCAGAATGCTGGCCCAGTCCTGGCTCCATGGGTTGCTGTGTGGGCCCAGCAAGCTGACCAACCTCCCTGAACCTTAATTTAATCCTAGGTAGCCCAATTCCACTCGCTATTATAGGACTGCTGTGCAGGGACAGTCAATCAACTTAAGAAAAGCAACCTAGCTCCAAGGTTGGCAACCGGGAATTCCAGTTGATTCCATGGGCGGACCCCCTGAGGAATTCCCAAGCTGAAGTCTCGTGGAAGATGAGATTCAGTGTGACTAGACTGAAGCACCAATCCAATGAAGGGGAAGTCCCACCCACTCTGCCCTGTGCCTGTATAAAGGTGAGGCGGGGCGGCCGCGCCACTCATTGAAGCCGCCAGTTGGGAGAGGAGCAGAGCCAGGCCGGTGCTCCCGAAGGCAGCAAGATGTTGCGAGCCACAGCTCCCTGCTGGTTCCCACCTGCATACCCAGAAGCTAAGAAGGTGGCCGAGGAGGCGCCCCACGAGGCAAGCCGCCATTTGGGAGTGGAGCAGAGCCAGGTCGGTGTTCCCGAAGGCAGCAAGATGTTGCGAGCCACAGCTCCCTGCTGGTTCCCTCCTGCATACCCAGAAGCCAAGAAGGTGGCCGAGGAGGCGGCCCTCGAGGCTCCAGAATTCCCACTGCCCTCTCATCAGCCTGCCCAGAGCTTCGGGCTCTGCGTGCCCCAGATGCACAACCAGGCCTCAGCACTCGTGGACATCCGGGCGGAGCCCCAGAATAGGGGTCCGGCGGTGCCCCCAGCGTGGCCCAAGATGGCGACGGAGGCGTGGTACTTCCCCGCGCAGACGGGGTCGGCCTGCTGCTTGCCAGCCGCCCCAAGGCTGACAGAGAGGCCCTGTGGAGTCCGCATCTCAGCCCCCAGGGAGAGGAAGAGGATCACCCACTTTCCCAGCCCCTGCTTGGTCGCAGGTCGCACCGATGCCAAGAGAACCCGGGTGGCCGGCAGCAGCCAACGCTCCAATGGCTCCAGGGTCGGCACACAGCCACGGAAGACTGGTCGCAACAGACGGGGGAGGGCATGCAAGACCTCCACCACACTCAGCTCTAAGCGAATCGTCCGTCGTCCATCCTTACCGACTTGGAAGAAACCCATTATCCTCCGAAGGTCTCGCTGCCAAGTCCCCACCGTCATCCGCCGAGGCTATCTCCAACTGTTCACCAAAGAGTGTCTCAAGTTCTGCGCCTCCCAGCAGGAGGCCGAGGAGAAGGCGCTGAACGAGGAGAAGGTGGCCTACGACTGCAGCCCCAACAAGAACATGTACCTGAATGTGGTCCTGAACACCCTCAAGAGACTGAAGGGCCTGACCCCCAGCTCCATGCCGGGCCTCAGCAGGGCCGCCCTGTACAGCCGCCTCCAGGAGTTCCTGCTCACCCAGGACCAGCTCAAGGAGAACGGCTACCCCTTCCCGCACCCCGAGCGGCCCGGAGGCGCCGTCCTCTTCACTGGCCAGGGGAAGGGGCCCGGCGACTCCTCCTGCAGGGTCTGCTGCCGTTGTGGCACCGACTACCTGGTGTCCTCCTCGGGCCGCTGTCTACGCGACCAGTTGTGTTATTATCACTGGGGGCGGGTCCGCTCCAGCCAAGTGGCTGGAGGCCGGGTTAGCCAGTACACCTGCTGTGCAGCTGCTCCTGGCTCAGTGGGCTGCCAGGTGGCAAAGCAGCACGTGCGGGACGGCCGCAAGGAGAGCCTCCATGGCTTCGTGAAGACCTTCAAGAAAGAGTTTTCCACAGACGCTTATCCAGGAATCTACGCCTTGGACTGTGAGATGTGCTACACCACGCATGGCCTGGAGCTGACCCGCGTCACCGTGGTGGACGCCGACATGCAAGTGGTGTACGACACCTTCGTCAAGCCCGACAACGAGATCGTGGACTACAACACCAGGTTTTCCGGAGTGACCGAGGCCGACGTCGCCAAGACGAGCGTCACGTTGCCCGAAGTCCAAGCCATCCTGCTGAGCTTTTTCAGCGCCCAAACCATCCTCATCGGGCACAGCCTGGAGAGCGATCTGCTGGCCCTCAAGCTGATCCACAGCACCGTGGTGGACACGGCCGTGCTCTTCCCGCACTACCTGGGTTTCCCCTACAAGCGTTCCCTCAGGAATCTCGCGGCCGACTACCTGGGACAGATCATCCAGGACAGCCAGGACGGCCACAACTCCAGCGAGGACGCAAACGCCTGCCTGCAGCTGGCGATGTGGAAGGTTCGACAGCGCGCCCAGATCCAGCCACGCCACCGGTCCGCCTCTCCCACCGCCCTGGCCTGTCCTGAGCCCCAGGCCTCTTCCCAAACTGCCATCGATCCCGAGAGCTAGCCCTGTCCAGCTCGCCGCAAAGCGAAAGAAACTGGAGCAGCCGGCGGCAGGAGAGGGCCAAAAGCCAAGACTAACCCCGACCCCGGCCTCCCAGTCCCCCGGAGTCCCTGCCGCGGGCCGTCGTCCCTGTCCCCATCCCTCTGCCCCTCCCAGACCTCTGTCCTTCCACCAATGGGCTCCCCGAGGCCCCAGCCGCCACTCCCAGTCCCCGGAGACCCTGCCGCCGCCCCTGGCGCCTGTGCCCATCCCTCTGCCCCTCCCAGACCTCTGGCCTTCCACCACTAGCCTCCCCCAGCCCACCTGGACTTCCCCGGCCTCTGACAACAAGGCCAGCCCCCAGGCCCACCAGCCTCCTGATCGTCTTCGTTCTTGGGCCTCTTCCCCTTCTGTGGGGCTGTCTGAACCTCCCCTCCCCCACCCGATTTTTCCCCCGCCCCCGGGGCAGGCGCAGAATTAATGTCTGTATGAAGTTAAAAATTAAAAATAAAAAAAAAGCTAAAAACAACTGAAAGTCCTTTGCTTTTGAATGTGCGCTTACCTGGTTTTCTCTAGAGGCACCACTGTGAGGTGGCTCAAGCCCTTAGGCTCTGGAGTTAGACATCTGGGTTCCCATTCCAATTCCACCACTGACTAGCTTTGTCATATTGGACGCATAACCTTTTTGCGCTTCTACTTCTTGATCTTTCAAGTGTCATCAGAAGATAATTAGACACCCACACAATAGCAATGGGAGATTTTAACACCCCACCGTCAACATGAAACAGATCAACGAGACAGAAAGTTGAAAAGGATATCCAGGAACTGAACTTAGCTCTGCACCAAGCAGACCGAATAGACATCTACATTAACTCTCCACCCCAAATCAACAGAATATACATTCTTCTCAGCACCACATCACACTTATTCCAAAACTGACCACATAGTTGGAAGGAAAGCACTCCTCCGCAAATGCAAAAGAACAGAAATTACAACCAACTGTCTCTCAGACCCCAGGGCAGTCAAACTGGACCTCAGGATGAAGAAACTCACTCAAAACCGCTCAACTACACGGAAACGGAGCAATCTGCTCCTGAGTGACTACTGGGTACATAGCGAAATGAAGACAGAATAAAGATGTTCTTTGAAACCAATGAGAACAAAGACACAACATACCAGAATCTCTGGGATACATTGAAAGCAGTGTGTAGAGGGAAACGTAGCATTAAATGCCCACAAGAGAAAGCAGGAAAGATCTAAAATGGACACCCTCACGTCCCAATTCAAAGAACCAGGGAAGCAAGAGCAAACACAATGCCTGAATCAGTCAGTCAACTTCCAACAGGGCTCCAAGAGAGAATGAACCACCATGCCTCTTTAAATCCACGTTTCTATTTGGAATCTTCAATGAGAGATGAGACACTAAGCAGCTAGTTTTGGTGGAATGGCTGATTTTGTCAATGTTTTCGGTGTGTGAGTGTGTGTGTGTGTGTGTATGTATAGATAACTAAATTAAACTGATAATCTGGATGCTTACATTTCCATTCATTTAATTTGTGTATGTGAGCCCATGCACACGTATATACACACACACTAACACTTCCAGAACACTGACTTAGTGAAGAACTGGATTTCCAGTGTGTCAGACAAATTTCAGAAAGCGCTGAAGAAGGGCATTTCTGATGGATTTCACCGTTCCTGGAATTTTATTTTCCTTTATAACTTAGAGTTCTTCTCTGGAGATTTAATAGATAAAAGTCTTTTGCAGTGTACGTTATTTCATTTTATTTTTATAATTTATTTAAATTGTCATTTTAAATTGACAGATAAAAATGATATATATTTATGGTGTACAACATGATGTTTCATATATGTATACATTGTGGAATGACACAAAAATCAAGCTAATTAACACATTCGTTTCCTCACATACTGATTTTATGGTGATGAGAACATGTTTCAAATCTACTCTGATAGCACATTTCAAGTATACAGTATATAGTTACCCACTGTGGTTGCCGTGCTGTTCAACATATCTCTAGAACTATTCGTATCTGAAATTTTGTATCATTAGACTAACATCTCCCAATCCCTCCCCGGCCCCTGCCTCGGGTAAGCAGCGTTCTGCTCTCTACGACTCTGAGTTCCACTTTTTTACATTGCACATAGAAGTGAGATCGTGCAGTATTTGTATTTCTGTGTTTGCTTTTTAAAACTTTATGATGTATTGATGTATTTTTTCAGACAGTGTCGGAGTCTGTCACCAAGGCTGGAGTACAGTGACACAAACACGGCTCACCACGGCCTCCACCTCCCCGGGTCAAGAGATCCTCCCACTTCAGCCTCCTGAGTAGCTAGGACTACAGGCGTCCAACACCACACCTGGCTAATTTTTGTATTTTTTGTAGAGATGGTTGATCTCCAACTCCTGGGCTCAACTCTTCCTCTCCCTTCTCCTCCCAAAGTCCTGGGATTACAGGCCTGAGCCACTGTGTCTGGCCTTTGCTTTATTTCACACAGTAGAACATCCTCTAGGCCCATTCATGTTGCTAATGATAAGATTTCTTTCTTTTTCAAGGCTGAATAGGATTCTATTGGATATATGTACCTATATAGATGGATAGATAGATAGATATACATTTATTATTATTGTTTTTGGGGGGATATGGTTTCGCTCGTGTTCCCCAGGCTGGAGTGCAGTGGCATGATTTCGGCTCACTACAACCTCTGCCTCCCAGGCTGAAGTGATTCTCCTGCCTCAGCTGAGATTAAAGGCATGTCCCATCATGTGCGGCCAATTTTGTGTTTCTAGGAGAGATGGGTTTTCACCATGTTGGCCAGGCTGGTCTCGAACTCCAACAATTCTACTTCAACTATTTATTGGATACAAATATTTATGTGTGAGAAACAAGATTTTCAAGAGTGAAAGATTTAAAAACGACTTAATTGTACATCAGTAAGAGGCTGGCTAACTAAATCAGAGTACGTTCATCCTTACAGAAGAATACTATGCAGCTAGAACAAAACCAAATGGAGGAAACTCTTCCAAATGGTAACTTGGAATGATGTTCAAGACTTATTGTAAAATAAGTTTACAGTAAGGTGTAAGGTACCTTATGGCAAAATTCTCTCAGAAATGTGTGTGTGTGGATTTCAAGTCATCCCAGTCCTAGAACATTGTGCTCTTTAGAGATGCCATACCTGTCTTTCCCTTTGTAATATCAAAGCAGTAATATCTTCTCTGGAGGCTTGTTGGGTGAATTGAATGGAAGAAAGTTAAGGAGGTACCAGAACCATTGCTGTTTCCCCTCCGTAGCCCTGCCACCCACTAAAGAAAGTTGGATGAGATTACTTAATGATTTCCCATTAAGTTGTATTTCCAAATATCATGATTACCATTTGAATGTAGTTGGTATGGAGCTTCGTGAGTGTGTGCTTCGTTTATTATGCATCACGTTCAGCTCCTTGTTATTTGCCTCCTAGTTATCATAGTAAAACTCTACTCCTCTACTCCGAGGAGCCCCTACCATCCGTATCGTCACTTTCCGGCCCAGCACTCTTCATGCTCGTTCGTTTAAAGCATTCTACATTGGGCAAATGAATCTTGGAAGGCAAAAGCTACTGAATTTAGCGAGTTTGTGGAGGCGTTCCCACCGATCAGCCAGGTGGAGTTCCACACACCCGATGACTGCACAACTCCTATAAGGCAGCAATATGCTGCAAACCCAGACGGCCACTCTTCTCACCCCTCGTCCCTTTGCTGTTCTGGATAATGAGGTCAATAGTCACCTAGGCAACTTGCAAAACTAACTGAAATGGAGAAAGGCCTTCCGGCTGGTGACTAGCCGAGGTCCACCTGGCCCCAATAAGCTGCTGAACAAGAAGGGCTGCCAGAAATTTCCCCCTAGGGAATTTGGTGGAGACGAAGACCTGCTCACTGGACAACGGTTCCTCCCAGGATACCCCCAAGCTGAAGAAGCGGGCTCTGAGCCACCCGTTTTCACCCTCCTTTTCCTCACCCTGGCCTGCTGAAGGTGCGCGTCAGGATGCGGACTACTGAGCCCTAAAGAAATAAGTCCTTCCACTTTGACCCCACGGAGGATTGCCTGCGCGGATCTTCAACGAGTCTACCAGTGTCTAGACACGGGAGCAGTTCTGTCTGGCACAGCAGCTCCCTCAAGGAAGACAAGAGTGAGGAGAAAGGAAACTCAAGTCTGACCATTCTGTCCTGGGAGACAAGAGGAGGATCTCATCTCTCATCTTTCCAAGCAAGGCAACGAGACTTTCTCTCATCTTTCCAAGCAAGGCAAGGAGACTTTTTCTCATGAGGAAACAAAAAGAAGTTGGAAGGAACGAAACCAGCCTGGAAGGTGAATTCCTAAGGATTGCCCATTGAAACTGACAAAATGGCCCTTGTTTGACGAGAGGAATGAGCAGAGCATTGATGTGGTCAAAAAGGACTCGAGTGAGACTTTCCCAGCATGTTTCTACCAAAGCTTTGTCTAAGTTTCGCAAAACACTCTCCTAATAAGCAGATGTTTGGCTCTTCAGAAATTCAACATGCAAAATGCCTTGAGCGTCCCATAACACTGATGCCATGATGTTGCCTTTGGTCTGCCCTCCTTTTCCTTTGACTGGACCACTGCCATCTCTTGGTAGCCATCGCTTTGATGACGCTTTGTCTTCAGGATCATATTGGCAAAGCCATGTTCCAAATTCCGGTTACAATTTGTCAAACAGGTGCCCCAGGATCGTGATCCCTCCTGTTGAAAATTTCCACTGATAGCTCTCGTCGTCACTGCAGCTGATCTGGGCACAATGGTTTTCACAGCCACTGCAGGATTCATCTTCCACATCTTCTCATCTCTTCTTGAAACAAGCCATACCTCCGTAAAGAGTTGATTTCTTTGGGCTAGTGTCCTTAGAAGCTTTTCTTCAAACATCAATGATTTCTTCATTCTTCCACCCAAGCTTCACCGTCAATTGGATGTTTGCTCTTGCTGCAATTTTAGCGGAATTCAAGTTGCACTGATAGGAGGCCTTTTCAGTGGATGTCCCATCCTTCTTAGTGCCTCCAATGAGATCCAGTTCAGAAAGGTTGTAAGAAGTTAGTACATGTTTATTTTAGTGAAAACGAATTGAAATCCATGCATAGATTTCTCACCATGTACATTTTCTATGAACTTTCGGAAGACCCCCTGTACTGAATATTGCCCAAATCCTGGGAGAGAAGTGGATGCGGTCCACTTCCTGTCTTCAGTTTGCCCACAGTGGAGGAGTGCACAGAGCAGGGAAAGGCAGCCCCAGAGAGAGGCATGCCCTCCAGCATGCAGCAGACTGCTGGCCCAGTCCTGGCTCCATGGGTTGCTGTGTGGGCCCAGCAAGCTGACCAACCTCCCTGAACCTTAATTTAATCCTAGGTAGCCCAATTCCACTCGCTATTATAGGACTGCTGTGCAGGGACAGTCAATCAACTTAAGAAAAGCAACCTAGCTCCAAGGTTGGCAACCGGGAATTCCAGTTGATTCCATGGGCGGACCCCCTGAGGAATTCCCAAGCTGAAGTCTCGTGGAAGATGAGATTCAGTGTGACTAGACTGAAGCACCAATCCAATGAAGGGGAAGTCCCACCCACTCTGCCCTGTGCCTGTATAAAGGTGAGGCGGGGCGGCCGCGCCACTCATTGAAGCCGCCAGTTGGGAGAGGAGCAGAGCCAGGCCGGTGCTCCCGAAGGCAGCAAGATGTTGCGAGCCACAGCTCCCTGCTGGTTCCCACCTGCATACCCAGAAGCTAAGAAGGTGGCCGAGGAGGCGGCCCACGAGGCAAGCCGCCATTTGGGAGAGGAGCAGAGCCAGGTCGGTGTTCCCGAAGGCAGCAAGATGTTGCGAGCCACAGCTCCCTGCTGGTTCCCACCTGCATGCCCAGAAGCCAAGAAGGTGGCCGAGGAGGCGGCCCTCGAGGCAAGCCGCCAGTTGGGAGAGGAGCAGAGCCAGGCCGGTGCTCCCGAAGGCAGCAAGATGTTGCGAGCCACAGCTCCCTGCTGGTTCCCACCTGCATACCCAGAAGCTAAGAAGGTGGCCGAGGAGGCGCCCCACGAGGCAAGCCGCCATTTGGGAGTGGAGCAGAGCCAGGTCGGTGTTCCCGAAGGCAGCAAGATGTTGCGAGCCACAGCTCCCTGCTGGTTCCCTCCTGCATACCCAGAAGCCAAGAAGGTGGCCGAGGAGGCGGCCCTCGAGGCTCCAGAATTCCCACTGCCCTCTCATCAGCCTGCCCAGAGCTTCGGGCTCTGCGTGCCCCAGATGCACAACCAGGCCTCAGCACTCGTGGACATCCGGGCGGAGCCCCAGAATAGGGGTCCGGCGGTGCCCCCAGCGTGGCCCAAGATGGCGACGGAGGCGTGGTACTTCCCCGCGCAGAGGGGGTCGGCCTGCTGCTTGCCAGCCGCCCCAAGGCTGACAGAGAGGCCCTGTGGAGTCCGCATCTCAGCCCCCAGGGAGAGGAAGAGGATCACCCACTTTCCCAGCCCCTGCTTGGTCGCAGGTCGCACCGATGCCAAGAGAACCCGGGTGGCCGGCAGCAGCCAACGCTCCAATGGCTCCAGGGTCGGCACACAGCCACGGAAGACTGGTCGCAACAGACGGGGGAGGGCATGCAAGACCTCCACCACACTCAGCTCTAAGCGAATCGTCCGTCGTCCATCCTTACCGACTTGGAAGAAACCCATTATCCTCCGAAGGTCTCGCTGCCAAGTCCCCACCGTCATCCGCCGAGGCTATCTCCAACTGTTCACCAAAGAGTGTCTCAAGTTCTGCGCCTCCCAGCAGGAGGCCGAGGAGAAGGCGCTGAACGAGGAGAAGGTGGCCTACGACTGCAGCCCCAACAAGAACATGTACCTGAATGTGGTCCTGAACACCCTCAAGAGACTGAAGGGCCTGACCCCCAGCTCCATGCCGGGCCTCAGCAGGGCCGCCCTGTACAGCCGCCTCCAGGAGTTCCTGCTCACCCAGGACCAGCTCAAGGAGAACGGCTACCCCTTCCCGCACCCCGAGCGGCCCGGAGGCGCCGTCCTCTTCACTGGCCAGGGGAAGGGGCCCGGCGACTCCTCCTGCAGGGTCTGCTGCCGTTGTGGCACCGACTACCTGGTGTCCTCCTCGGGCCGCTGTCTACGCGACCAGTTGTGTTATTATCACTGGGGGCGGGTCCGCTCCAGCCAAGTGGCTGGAGGCCGGGTTAGCCAGTACACCTGCTGTGCAGCTGCTCCTGGCTCAGTGGGCTGCCAGGTGGCAAAGCAGCACGTGCGGGACGGCCGCAAGGAGAGCCTCCATGGCTTCGTGAAGACCTTCAAGAAAGAGTTTTCCACAGACGCTTATCCAGGAATCTACGCCTTGGACTGTGAGATGTGCTACACCACGCATGGCCTGGAGCTGACCCGCGTCACCGTGGTGGACGCCGACATGCAAGTGGTGTACGACACCTTCGTCAAGCCCGACAACGAGATCGTGGACTACAACACCAGGTTTTCCGGAGTGACCGAGGCCGACGTCGCCAAGACGAGCGTCACGTTGCCCGAAGTCCAAGCCATCCTGCTGAGCTTTTTCAGCGCCCAAACCATCCTCATCGGGCACAGCCTGGAGAGCGATCTGCTGGCCCTCAAGCTGATCCACAGCACCGTGGTGGACACGGCCGTGCTCTTCCCGCACTACCTGGGTTTCCCCTACAAGCGTTCCCTCAGGAATCTCGCGGCCGACTACCTGGGACAGATCATCCAGGACAGCCAGGACGGCCACAACTCCAGCGAGGACGCAAACGCCTGCCTGCAGCTGGCGATGTGGAAGGTTCGACAGCGCGCCCAGATCCAGCCACGCCACCGGTCCGCCTCTCCCGCCGCCCTGGCCTGTCCTGAGCCCCAGGCCTCTTCCCAAACTGCCATCGATCCCGAGAGCTAGCCCTGTCCACCTCGCCGCAAAGCGAAAGAAACTGGAGCAGCCGGCGGCAGGAGAGGGCCAAAAGCCAAGACTAACCCCGACCCCGGACTCCCAGTCCCCCGGAGTCCCTGCCGCGGGCCGTCGTCCCTGTCCCCATCCCTCTGCCCCTCCCAGACCTCTGTCCTTCCACCAATGGGCTCCCCGAGGCCCCAGCCGCCACTCCCAGTCCCCGGAGACCCTGCCGCCGCCCCTGGCGCCTGTGCCCATCCCTCTGCCCCTCCCAGACCTCTGGCCTTCCACCACTAGCCTCCCCCAGCCCACCTGGACTTCCCCGGCCTCTGACAACAAGGCCAGCCCCCAGGCCCACCAGCCTCCTGATCGTCTTCGTTCTTGGGCCTCTTCCCCTTCTGTGGGGCTGTCTGAACCTCCCCTCCCCCACCCGATTTTTCCCCCGCCCCCGGGGCAGGCGCAGAATTAATGTCTGTATGAAGTTAAAAATTAAAAATAAAAAAAAAGCTAAAAACAACTGAAAGTCCTTTGCTTTTGAATGTGCGCTTACCTGGTTTTCTCTAGAGGCACCACTGTGAGGTGGCTCAAGCCCTTAGGCTCTGGAGTTAGACATCTGGGTTCCCATTCCAATTCCACCACTGACTAGCTTTGTCATATTGGACGCATAACCTTTTTGCGCTTCTACTTCTTGATCTTTCAAGTGTCATCAGAAGATAATTAGACACCCACACAATAGCAATGGGAGATTTTAACACCCCACCGTCAACATGAAACAGATCAACGAGACAGAAAGTTGAAAAGGATATCCAGGAACTGAACTTAGCTCTGCACCAAGCAGACCGAATAGACATCTACATTAACTCTCCACCCCAAATCAACAGAATATACATTCTTCTCAGCACCACATCACACTTATTCCAAAACTGACCACATAGTTGGAAGGAAAGCACTCCTCCGCAAATGCAAAAGAACAGAAATTACAACCAACTGTCTCTCAGACCCCAGGGCAGTCAAACTGGACCTCAGGATGAAGAAACTCACTCAAAACCGCTCAACTACACGGAAACGGAGCAATCTGCTCCTGAGTGACTACTGGGTACATAGCGAAATGAAGACAGAATAAAGATGTTCTTTGAAACCAATGAGAACAAAGACACAACATACCAGAATCTCTGGGATACATTGAAAGCAGTGTGTAGAGGGAAACGTAGCATTAAATGCCCACAAGAGAAAGCAGGAAAGATCTAAAATGGACACCCTCACGTCCCAATTCAAAGAACCAGGGAAGCAAGAGCAAACACAATGCCTGAATCAGTCAGTCAACTTCCAACAGGGCTCCAAGAGAGAATGAACCACCATGCCTCTTTAAATCCACGTTTCTATTTGGAATCTTCAATGAGAGATGAGACACTAAGCAGCTAGTTTTGGTGGAATGGCTGATTTTGTCAATGTTTTCGGTGTGTGAGTGTGTGTGTGTGTGTGTATGTATAGATAACTAAATTAAACTGATAATCTGGATGCTTACATTTCCATTCATTTAATTTGTGTATGTGAGCCCACGCACACGTATATACACACACACTAACACTTCCAGAACACTGACTTAGTGAAGAACTGGATTTCCAGTGTGTCAGACAAATTTCAGAAAGCGCTGAAGAAGGGCATTTCTGATGGATTTCACCGTTCCTGGAATTTTATTTTCCTTTATAACTTAGAGTTCTTCTCTGGAGATTTAATAGATAAAAGTCTTTTGCAGTGTACGTTATTTCATTTTATTTTTATAATTTATTTAAATTGTCATTTTAAATTGACAGATAAAAATGATATATATTTATGGTGTACAACATGATGTTTCATATATGTATACATTGTGGAATGACACAAAAATCAAGCTAATTAACACATTCGTTTCCTCACATACTGATTTTATGGCGATGAGAACATGTTTCAAATCTACTCTGATAGCACATTTCAAGTATACAGTACATAGTTACCCACTGTGGTTGCCGTGCTGTTCAACATATCTCTAGAACTATTCGTATCTGAAATTTTGTATCATTAGACTAACATCTCCCAATCCCTCCCCGGCCCCTGCCTCGGGTAAGCAGCGTTCTGCTCTCTACGACTCTGAGTTCCACTTTTTTACATTGCACATAGAAGTGAGATCGTGCAGTATTTGTATTTCTGTGTTTGCTTTTTAAAACTTTATGATGTATTGATGTATTTTTTCAGACAGTGTCGGAGTCTGTCACCAAGGCTGGAGTACAGTGACACAAACACGGCTCACCACGGCCTCCACCTCCCGGGGTCAAGAGATCCTCCCACTTCAGCCTCCTGAGTAGCTAGGACTACAGGCGTCCAACACCACACCTGGCTAATTTTTGTATTTTTTGTAGAGATGGTTGATCTCCAACTCCTGGGCTCAACTCTTCCTCCTCCCTTCTCCTCCCAAAGTCCTGGGATTACAGGCCTGAGCCACTGTGTCTGGCCTTTGCTTTATTTCACACAGTAGAACATCCTCTAGGCTCATCCATGTTGCTAATGATAAGATTTCTTTCTTTTTCAAGGCTGAATAGGATCCTATTGGATATATGTACCTATATAGATGGAGAGATAGATAGATATACATTTATTATTATTGTTTTGGGGGGGATATGGTTTCGCTCGTGTTCCCAAGGCTGGAGTGCAGTGGCATGATTTCGGCTCACTACAACCTCTGCCTCCCAGGCTGAAGTGATTCTCCTGCCTCAGCTGAGATTAAAGGCATGTCCCATCATGTGCGGCCAATTTTGTGTTTCTAGGAGAGATGGGTTTTCACCATGTTGGCCAGGCTGGTCTCGAACTCCAACAATTCTACTTCAACTATTTATTGGATACAAATATTTATGTGTGAGAAACAAGATTTTCAAGGGTGAAAGATTTAAAAACGACTTAATTGTACATCAGTAAGAGGCTGGCTAACTAAATCAGAGTACGTTCATCCTTACAGAAGAATACTATGCAGCTAGAACAAAACCAAATGGAGGAAACTCTTCCAAATGGTAACTTGGAATGATGTTCAAGACTTATTGTAAAATAAGTTTACAGTAAGGTGTAAGGTACCTTATGGCAAAATTCTCTCAGAAATGTGTGTGTGTGGATTTCAAGTCATCCCAGTCCTAGAACATTGTGCTCTTTAGAGATGCCATACCTGTCTTTCCCTTTGTAATATCAAAGCAGTAATATCTTCTCTGGAGGCTTGTTGGGTGAATTTAATGGAAGAAAGTTAAGGAGGTACCAGAACCATTGCTGTTTCCCCTCCGTAGCCCTGCCACCCACTAAAGAAAGTTGGATGAGATTACTTAATGATTTCCCATTAAGTTGTATTTCCAAATATCATGATTACCATTTGAATGTAGTTGGTATGGAGCTTCGTGAGTGTGTGCTTCGTTTATTATGCATCACGTTCAGCTCCTTGTTATTTGCCTCCTAGTTATCATAGTAAAACTCTACTCCTCTACTCCGAGGAGCCCCTACCATCCGTATCGTCACTTTCCGGCCCAGCACTCTTCATGCTCGTTCGTTTAAAGCATTCTACATTGGGCAAATGAATCTTGGAAGGCAAAAGCTACTGAATTTAGCGAGTTTGTGGAGGCGTTCCCACCGATCAGCCAGGTGGAGTTCCACACACCCGATGACTGCACAACTCCTATAAGGCAGCAATATGCTGCAAACCCAGACGGCCACTCTTCTCACCCCTCGTCCCTTTGCTGTTCTGGATAATGAGGTCAATAGTCACCTAGGCAACTTGCAAAACTAACTGAAATGGAGAAAGGCCTTCCGGCTGGTGACTAGCCGAGGTCCACCTGGCCCCAATAAGCTGCTGAACAAGAAGGGCTGCCAGAAATTTCCCCCTAGGGAATTTGGTGGAGACGAAGACCTGCTCACTGGACAACGGTTCCTCCCAGGATACCCCCAAGCTGAAGAAGCGGGCTCTGAGCCACCCCCTTTCACCCTCCTTTTCCCCACCCTGGCCTGCTGAAGGTGCGCGTCAGGATGCGGACTACTGAGCCCTAAAGAAATAAGTCCTTCCACTTTGACCCCACGGAGGATTGCCTGCGCGGATCTTCAACGAGTCTACCAGTGTCTAGACACGGGAGCAGTTCTGTCTGGCACAGCAGCTCCCTCAAGGAAGACAAGAGTGAGGAGAAAGGAAACTCAAGTCTGACCATTCTGTCCTGGGAGACAAGAGGAGGATCTCATCTCTCATCTTTCCAAGCAAGGCAAGGAGACTTTTTCTCATGAGGAAACAAAAAGAAGTTGGAAGGAACGAAACCAGCCTGGAAGGTGAATTCCTAAGGATTGCCCATTGAAACTGACAAAATGGCCCTTGTTTGACGAGAGGAATGAGCAGAGCATTGATGTGGTCAAAAAGGACTCGAGTGAGACTTTCCCAGCATGTTTCTACCAAAGCTTTGTCTAAGTTTCGCAAAACACTCTCCTAATAAGCAGATGTTTGGCTCTTCAGAAAGTCAACATGCAAAATGCCTTGAGCGTCCCATAACACTGATGCCATGATGTTGCCTTTGGTCTGCCCTCCTTTTCCTTTGACTGGACCACTGCCATCTCTTGGTAGCCATCGCTTTGATGACGCTTTGTCTTCAGGATCATATTGGCAAAGCCATGTTCCAAATTCCGGTTACAATTTGTCAAACAGGTGCCCCAGGATCGTGATCCCTCCTGTTGAAAATTTCCACTGATAGCTCTCGTCGTCACTGCAGCTGATCTGGGCACAATGGTTTTCACAGCCACTGCAGGATTCATCTTCCACATCTTCTCATCTCTTCTTGAAACAAGCCATACCTCCGTAAAGAGTTGATTTCTTTGGGCTAGTGTCCTTAGAAGCTTTTCTTCAAACATCAATGATTTCTTCATTCTTCCACCCAAGCTTCACCGTCAATTGGATGTTTGCTCTTGCTGCAATTTTAGCGGAATTCAAGTTGCACTGATAGGAGGCCTTTTCAGTGGATGTCCCATCCTTCTTAGTGCCTCCAATGAGATCCAGTTCAGAAAGGTTGTAAGAAGTTAGTACATGTTTATTTTAGTGAAAACGAATTGAAATCCATGCATAGATTTCTCACCATGTACATTTTCTATGAACTTTCGGAAGACCCCCTGTACTGAATATTGCCCAAATCCTGGGAGAGAAGTGGATGCGGTCCACTTCCTGTCTTCAGTTTGCCCACAGTGGAGGAGTGCACAGAGCAGGGAAAGGCAGCCCCAGAGAGAGGCATGCCCTCCAGCATGCAGCAGACTGCTGGCCCAGTCCTGGCTCCATGGGTTGCTGTGTGGGCCCAGCAAGCTGACCAACCTCCCTGAACCTTAATTTAATCCTAGGTAGCCCAATTCCACTCGCTATTATAGGACTGCTGTGCAGGGACAGTCAATTAACTTAAGAAAAGGAACCTAGCTCCAAGGTTGGCAACCGGGAATTCCAGTTGATTCCATGGGCGGACCCCCTGAGGAATTCCCAAGCTGAAGTCTCGTGGAAGATGAGGTTCAGTGTGACTAGACTGAAGCACCAATCCAATGAAGGGGAAGTCCCACCCACTCTGCCCTGTGCCTGTATAAAGGTGAGGCGGGGCGGCCGCGCCACTCATTGAAGCCACCAGTTGGGAGAGGAGCAGAGCCAGGCCGGTGCTCCCGAAGGCAGCAAGATGTTGCGAGCCACAGCTCCCTGCTGGTTCCCACCTGCATACCCAGAAGCTAAGAAGGTGGCCGAGGAGGCGGCCCACGAGGCAAGCCACCATTTGGGAGAGGAGCAGAGCCAGGTCGGTGTTCCCGAAGGCAGCAAGATGTTGCGAGCCACAGCTCCCTGCTGGTTCCCACCTGCATGCCCAGAAGCCAAGAAGGTGGCCGAGGAGGCGGCCCTCGAGGCAAGCCGCCAGTTGGGAGAGGAGCAGAGCCAGGCCGGTGCTCCCGAAGGCAGCAAGATGTTGCGAGCCACAGCTCCCTGCTGGTTCCCACCTGCATACCCAGAAGCTAAGAAGGTGGCCGAGGAGGCGCCCCACGAGGCAAGCTGCCATTTGGGAGTGGAGCAGAGCCAGGTCGGTGTTCCCGAAGGCAGCAAGATGTTGCGAGCCACAGCTCCCTGCTGGTTCCCTCCTGCATACCCAGAAGCCAAGAAGGTGGCCGAGGAGGCGGCCCTCGAGGCTCCAGAATTCCCACTGCCCTCTCATCAGCCTGCCCAGAGCTTCGGGCTCTGCGTGCCCCAGATGCACAACCAGGCCTCAGCACTCGTGGACATCCGGGCGGAGCCCCAGAATAGGGGTCCGGCGGTGCCCCCAGCGTGGCCCAAGATGGCGACGGAGGCGTGGTACTTCCCCGCGCAGAGGGGGTCGGCCTGCTGCTTGCCAGCCGCCCCAAGGCTGACAGAGAGGCCCTGTGGAGTCCGCATCTCAGCCCCCAGGGAGAGGAAGAGGATCGCCCACTTTCCCAGCCCCTGCTTGGTCGCAGGTCGCACCGATGCCAAGAGAACCCGGGTGGCCGGCAGCAGCCAACGCTCCAATGGCTCCAGGGTCGGCACACAGCCACGGAAGACTGGTCGCAACAGACGGGGGAGGGCATGCAAGACCTCCACCACACTCAGCTCTAAGCGAATCGTCCGTCGTCCATCCTTACCGACTTGGAAGAAACCCATTATCCTCCGAAGGTCTCGCTGCCAAGTCCCCACCGTCATCCGCCGAGGCTATCTCCAACTGTTCACCAAAGAGTGTCTCAAGTTCTGCGCCTCCCAGCAGGAGGCCGAGGAGAAGGCGCTGAACGAGGAGAAGGTGGCCTACGACTGCAGCCCCAACAAGAACATGTACCTGAATGTGGTCCTGAACACCCTCAAGAGACTGAAGGGCCTGACCCCCAGCTCCATGCCGGGCCTCAGCAGGGCCGCCCTGTACAGCCGCCTCCAGGAGTTCCTGCTCACCCAGGACCAGCTCAAGGAGAACGGCTACCCCTTCCCGCACCCCGAGCGGCCCGGAGGCGCCGTCCTCTTCACTGGCCAGGGGAAGGGGCCCGGCGACTCCTCCTGCAGGGTCTGCTGCCGTTGTGGCACCGACTACCTGGTGTCCTCCTCGGGCCGCTGTCTACGCGACCAGTTGTGTTATTATCACTGGGGGCGGGTCCGCTCCAGCCAAGTGGCTGGAGGCCGGGTTAGCCAGTACACCTGCTGTGCAGCTGCTCCTGGCTCAGTGGGCTGCCAGGTGGCAAAGCAGCACGTGCGGGACGGCCGCAAGGAGAGCCTCCATGGCTTCGTGAAGACCTTCAAGAAAGAGTTTTCCACAGACGCTTATCCAGGAATCTACGCCTTGGACTGTGAGATGTGCTACACCACGCATGGCCTGGAGCTGACCCGCGTCACCGTGGTGGACGCCGACATGCAAGTGGTGTACGACACCTTCGTCAAGCCCGACAACGAGATCGTGGACTACAACACCAGGTTTTCCGGAGTGACCGAGGCCGACGTCGCCAAGACGAGCGTCACGTTGCCCGAAGTCCAAGCCATCCTGCTGAGCTTTTTCAGCGCCCAAACCATCCTCATCGGGCACAGCCTGGAGAGCGATCTGCTGGCCCTCAAGCTGATCCACAGCACCGTGGTGGACACGGCCGTGCTCTTCCCGCACTACCTGGGTTTCCCCTACAAGCGTTCCCTCAGGAATCTCGCGGCCGACTACCTGGGACAGATCATCCAGGACAGCCAGGACGGCCACAACTCCAGCGAGGACGCAAACGCCTGCCTGCAGCTGGCGATGTGGAAGGTTCGACAGCGCGCCCAGATCCAGCCACGCCACCGGTCCGCCTCTCCCGCCGCCCTGGCCTGTCCTGAGCCCCAGGCCTCTTCCCAAACTGCCATCGATCCCGAGAGCTAGCCCTGTCCACCTCGCCGCAAAGCGAAAGAAACTGGAGCAGCCGGCGGCAGGAGAGGGCCAAAAGCCAAGACTAACCCCGACCCCGGACTCCCAGTCCCCCGGAGTCCCTGCCGCGGGCCGTCGTCCCTGTCCCCATCCCTCTGCCCCTCCCAGACCTCTGTCCTGCCACCAATGGGCTCCCCGAGGCCCCAGCCGCCACTCCCAGTCCCCGGAGACCCTGCCGCCGCCCCTGGCGCCTGTGCCCATCCCTCTGCCCCTCCCAGACCTCTGGCCTTCCACCACTAGCCTCCCCCAGCCCACCTGGACTTCCCCGGCCTCTGACAACAAGGCCAGCCCCCAGGCCCACCAGCCTCCTGATCGTCTTCGTTCTTGGGCCTCTTCCCCTTCTGTGGGGTTGTCTGAACCTCCCCTCCCCCACCCGATTTTTCCCCCGCCCCCGGGGCAGGCGCAGAATAAATGTCTGTATGAAGTTAAAAATTAAAAATAAAAAAAAAGCTAAAAACAACTCAAAGTCCTTTGCTTTTGAATGTGCGCTTACCTGGTTTTCTCTAGAGGCACCACTGTGAGGTGGCTCAAGCCCTTAGGCTCTGGAGTTAGACATCTGGGTTCCCATTCCAATTCCACCACTGACTAGCTTTGTCATATTGGACGCATAACTTTTTTGCGCTTCTACTTCTTGATCTTTCAAGTGTCATCAGAAGATAATTAGACACCCACACAATAGCAATGGGAGATTTTAACACCCCACCGTCAACATGAAACAGATCAACGAGACAGAAAGTTGAAAAGGATATCCAGGAACTGAACTTAGCTCTGCACCAAGCAGACCGAATAGACATCTACATTAACTCTCCACCCCAAATCAACAGAATATACATTCTTCTCAGCACCACATCACACTTATTCCAAAACTGACCACATAGTTGGAAGGAAAGCACTCCTCCGCAAATGCAAAAGAACAGAAATTACAACCAACTGTCTCTCAGACCCCAGGGCAGTCAAACTGGACCTCAGGATGAAGAAACTCACTCAAAACCGCTCAACTACACGGAAACGGAGCAATCTGCTCCTGAGTGACTACTGGGTACATAGCGAAATGAAGACAGAATAAAGATGTTCTTTGAAACCAATGAGAACAAAGACACAACATACCAGAATCTCTGGGATACATTGAAAGCAGTGTGTAGAGGGAAACGTAGCACTAAATGCCCACAAGAGAAAGCAGGAAAGATCTAAAATGGACACCCTCACGTCCCAATTCAAAGAACCAGGGAAGCAAGAGCAAACACAATGCCTGAATCAGTCAGTCAACTTCCAACAGGGCTCCAAGAGAGAATGAACCACCATGCCTCTTTAAATCCACGTTTCTATTTGGAATCTTCAATGAGAGATGAGACACTAAGCAGCTAGTTTTGGTGGAATGGCTGATTTTGTCAATGTTTTCGGTGTGTGAGTGTGTGTGTGTGTGTATGTATAGATAACTAAATTAAACTGATAATCTGGATGCTTACATTTCCATTCATTTAATTTGTGTATGTGAGCCCACGCACACGTATATACACACACACTAACACTTCCAGAACACTGACTTAGTGAAGAACTGGATTTCCAGTGTGTCAGACAAATTTCAGAAAGCGCTGAAGAAGGGCATTTCTGATGGATTTCACCGTTCCTGGAATTTTATTTTCCTTTATAACTTAGAGTTCTTCTCTGGAGATTTAATAGATAAAAGTCTTTTGCAGTGTACGTTATTTCATTTTATTTTTATAATTTATTTAAATTGTCATTTTAAATTGACAGATAAAAATGATATATATTTATGGTGTACAACATGATGTTTCATACATGTATACATTGTGGAATGACACAAAAATCAAGCTAATTAACACATTCGTTTCCTCACATACTGATTTTATGGTGATGAGAACATGTTTCAAATCTACTCTGATAGCACATTTCAAGTATACAGTACATAGTTACCCACTGTGGTTGCCGTGCTGTTCAACATATCTCTAGAACTATTCGTATCTGAAATTTTGTATCATTAGACTAACATCTCCCAATCCCTCCACGGCCGCTGCCTCGGGTAAGCAGCGTTCTGCTCTCTACGACTCTGAGTTCCACTTTTTTACATTGCACATAGAAGTGAGATCGTGCAGTATTTGTATTTCTGTGTTTGCTTTTTAAAACTTTATGATGTATTGATGTATTTTTTCAGACAGTGTCGGAGTCTGTCACCAAGGCTGGAGTACAGTGACACAAACACGGCTCACCACGGCCTCCACCTCCCGGGGTCAAGAGATCCTCCCACTTCAGCCTCCTGAGTAGCTAGGACTACAGGCGTCCAACACCACACCTGGCTAATTTTTGTATTTTTTGTAGAGATGGTTGATCTCCAACTCCTGGGCTCAACTCTTCCTCCTCCCTTCTCCTCCCAAAGTCCTGGGATTACAGGCCTGAGCCACTGTGTCTGGCCTTTGCTTTATTTCACACAGTAGAACATCCTCTAGGCTCATCCATGTTGCTAATGATAAGATTTCTTTCTTTTTCAAGGCTGAATAGGATTCTATTGGATATATGTACCTATATAGATGGAGAGATAGATAGATATACATTTATTATTATTGTTTTGGGGGGGATATGGTTTCGCTCGTGTTCCCCAGGCTGGAGTGCAGTGGCATGATTTCGGCTCACTACAACCTCTGCCTCCCAGGCTGAAGTGATTCTCCTGCCTCAGCTGAGATTAAAGGCATGTCCCATCATGTGCGGCCAATTTTGTGTTTCTAGGAGAGATGGGTTTTCACCATGTTGGCCAGGCTGGTCTCGAACTCCAACAATTCTACTTCAACTATTTATTGGATACAAATATTTATGTGTGAGAAACAAGATTTTCAAGGGTGAAAGATTTAAAAACGACTTAATTGTACATCAGTAAGAGGCTGGCTAACTAAATCAGAGTACGTTCATCCTTACAGAAGAATACTATGCAGCTAGAACAAAACCAAATGGAGGAAACTCTTCCAAATGGTAACTTGGAATGATGTTCAAGACTTATTGTAAAATAAGTTTACAGTAAGGTGTAAGGTACCTTATGGCAAAATTCTCTCAGAAATGTGTGTGTGTGGATTTCAAGTCATCCCAGTCCTAGAACATTGTGCTCTTTAGAGATGCCATACCTGTCTTTCCCTTTGTAATATCAAAGCAGTAATTTCTTCTCTGGAGGCTTGTTGGGTGAATTTAATGGAAGAAAGTTAAGGAGGTACCAGAACCATTGCTGTTTCCCCTCCGTAGCCCTGCCACCCACTAAAGAAAGTTGGATGAGATTACTTAATGATTTCCCATTAAGTTGTATTTCCAAATATCATGATTACCATTTGAATGTAGTTGGTATGGAGCTTCGTGAGTGTGTGCTTCGTTTATTATGCATCACGTTCAGCTCCTTGTTATTTGCCTCCTAGTTATCATAGTAAAACTCTACTCCTCTACTCCGAGGAGCCCCTACCATACGTATCGTCACTTTCCGGCCCAGCACTCTTCATGCTCGTTCGTTTAAAGCATTCTACATTGGGCAAATGAATCTTGGAAGGCAAAAGCTACTGAATTTAGCGAGTTTGTGGAGGCGTTCCCACCAGTCAGCCAGGTGGAGTTCCACACACCCGATGACTGCACAACTCCTATAAGGCAGCAATATGCTGCAAACCCAGACGGCCACACTTCTCACCCCTCGTCCCTTTGCTGTTCTGGATAATGAGGTCAATAGTCACCTAGGCAACTTGCAAAACTAACTGAAATGGAGAAAGGCCTTCCGGCTGGTGACTAGCCGAGGTCCACCTGGCCCCAATAAGCTGCTGAACAAGAAGGGCTGCCAGAAATTTCCCCCTAGGGAATTTGGTGGAGACGAAGACCTGCTCACTGGACAACGGTTCCTCCCAGGATACCCCCAAGCTGAAGAAGCGGGCTCTGAGCCACCCCCTTTCACCCTCCTTTTCCCCACCCTGGCCTGCTGAAGGTGCGCGTCAGGATGCGGACTACTGAGCCCTAAAGAAATAAGTCCTTCCACTTTGACCCCACGGAGGATTGCCTGCGCGGATCTTCAACGAGTCTACCAGTGTCTAGACACGGGAGCAGTTCTGTCTGGCACAGCAGCTCCCTCAAGGAAGACAAGAGTGAGGAGAAAGGAAACTCAAGTCTGACCATTCTGTCGTGGGAGACAAGAGGAGGATCTCATCTCTCATCTTTCCAAGCAAGGCAACGAGACTTTCTCTCATCTTTCCAAGCAAGGCAAGGAGACTTTTTCTCATGAGGAAACAAAAAGAAGTTGGAAGGAACGAAACCAGCCTGGAAGGTGAATTCCTAAGGATTGCCCATTGAAACTGACAAAATGGCCCTTGTTTGACGAGAGGAATGAGCAGAGCATTGATGTGGTCAAAAAGGACTCGAGTGAGACTTTCCCAGCATGTTTCTACCAAAGCTTTGTCTAAGTTTCGCAAAACACTCTCCTAATAAGCAGATGTTTGGCTCTTCAGAAAGTCAACATGCAAAATGCCTTGAGCGTCCCATAACACTGATGCCATGATGTTGCCTTTGGTCTGCCCTCCTTTTCCTTTGACTGGACCACTGCCATCTCTTGGTAGCCATCGCTTTGATGACGCTTTGTCTTCAGGATCATATTGGCAAAGCCATGTTCCAAATTCCGGTTACAATTTGTCAAACAGGTGCCCCAGGATCGTGATCCCTCCTGTTGAAAATTTCCACTGATAGCTCTCGTCGTCACTGCAGCTGATCTGGGCACAATGGTTTTCACAGCCACTGCAGGATTCATCTTCCACATCTTCTCATCTCTTCTTGAAACAAGCCATACCTCCGTAAAGAGTTGATTTCTTTGGGCTAGTGTCCTTAGAAGCTTTTCTTCAAACATCAATGATTTCTTCATTCTTCCACCCAAGCTTCACCGTCAATTGGATGTTTGCTCTTGCTGCAATTTTAGCGGAATTCAAGTTGCACTCATAGGAGGCCTTTTCAGTGGATGTCTCATCCTTCTTAGTGCCTCCAATGAGATCCAGTTCAGAAAGGTTGTAAGAAGTTAGTACATGTTTATTTTAGTGAAAACGAATTGAAATCCATGCATAGATTTCTCACCATGTACATTTTCTATGAACTTTCGGAAGACCCCCTGTACTGAATATTGCCCAAATCCTGGGAGAGAAGTCGATGCGGTCCACTTCCTGTCTTCAGTTTGCCCACAGTGGAGGAGTGCACAGAGCAGGGAAAGGCAGCCCCAGAGAGAGGCATGCCCTCCAGCATGCAGCAGACTGCTGGCCCAGTCCTGGCTCCATGGGTTGCTGTGTGGGCCCAGCAAGCTGACCAACCTCCCTGAACCTTAATTTAATCCTAGGTAGCCCAATTCCACTCGCTATTATAGGACTGCTGTGCAGGGACAGTCAATTAACTTAAGAAAAGGAACCTAGCTCCAAGGTTGGCAACCGGGAATTCCAGTTGATTCCATGGGCGGACCCCCTGAGGAATTCCCAAGCTGAAGTCTCGTGGAAGATGAGGTTCAGTGTGACTAGACTGAAGCACCAATCCAATGAAGGGGAAGTCCCACCCACTCTGCCCTGTGCCTGTATAAAGGTGAGGCGGGGCGGCCGCGCCACTCATTGAAGCCGCCAGTTGGGAGAGGAGCAGAGCCAGGCTGGTGCTCCCGAAGGCAGCAAGATGTTGCGAGCCACAGCTCCCTGCTGGTTCCCACCTGCATACCCAGAAGCTAAGAAGGTGGCCGAGGAGGCGGAACACGAGGCAAGCCGCCATTTGGGAGAGGAGCAGAGCCAGGTCGGTGTTCCCGAAGGCAGCAAGATGTTGCGAGCCACAGCTCCCTGCTGGTTCCCACCTGCATGCCCAGAAGCCAAGAAGGTGGCCGAGGAGGCGGCCCTCGAGGCAAGCCGCCAGTTGGGAGAGGAGCAGAGCCAGGCCGGTGCTCCCGAAGGCAGCAAGATGTTGCGAGCCACAGCTCCCTGCTGGTTCCCACCTGCATACCCAGAAGCTAAGAAGGTGGCCGAGGAGGCGCCCCACGAGGCAAGCCGCCATTTGGGAGAGGAGCAGAGCCAGGTCGGTGTTCCCGAAGGCAGCAAGATGTTGCGAGCCACAGCTCCCTGCTGGTTCCCTCCTGCATACCCAGAAGCCAAGAAGGTGGCCGAGGAGGCGGCCCTCGAGGCTCCAGAATTCCCACTGCCCTCTCATCAGCCTGCCCAGAGCTTCGGGCTCTGCGTGCCCCAGATGCACAACCAGGCCTCAGCACTCGTGGACATCCGGGCGGAGCCCCAGAATAGGGGTCCGGCGGTGCCCCCAGCGTGGCCCAAGATGGCGACGGAGGCGTGGTACTTCCCCGCGCAGAGGGGGTCGGCCTGCTGCTTGCCAGCCGCCCCAAGGCTGACAGAGAGGCCCTGTGGAGTCCGCATCTCAGCCCCCAGGGAGAGGAAGAGGATCGCCCACTTTCCCAGCCCCTGCTTGGTCGCAGGTCGCACCGATGCCAAGAGAACCCGGGTGGCCGGCAGCAGCCAACGCTCCAATGGCTCCAGGGTCGGCACACAGCCACGGAAGACTGGTCGCAACAGACGGGGGAGGGCATGCAAGACCTCCACCACACTCAGCTCTAAGCGAATCGTCCGTCGTCCATCCTTACCGACTTGGAAGAAACCCATTATCCTCCGAAGGTCTCGCTGCCAAGTCCCCACCGTCATCCGCCGAGGCTATCTCCAACTGTTCACCAAAGAGTGTCTCAAGTTCTGCGCCTCCCAGCAGGAGGCCGAGGAGAAGGCGCTGAACGAGGAGAAGGTGGCCTACGACTGCAGCCCCAACAAGAACATGTACCTGAATGTGGTCCTGAACACCCTCAAGAGACTGAAGGGCCTGACCCCCAGCTCCATGCCGGGCCTCAGCAGGGCCGCCCTGTACAGCCGCCTCCAGGAGTTCCTGCTCACCCAGGACCAGCTCAAGGAGAACGGCTACCCCTTCCCGCACCCCGAGCGGCCCGGAGGCGCCGTCCTCTTCACTGGCCAGGGGAAGGGGCCCGGCGACTCCTCCTGCAGGGTCTGCTGCCGTTGTGGCACCGACTACCTGGTGTCCTCCTCGGGCCGCTGTCTACGCGACCAGTTGTGTTATTATCACTGGGGGCGGGTCCGCTCCAGCCAAGTGGCTGGAGGCCGGGTTAGCCAGTACACCTGCTGTGCAGCTGCTCCTGGCTCAGTGGGCTGCCAGGTGGCAAAGCAGCACGTGCGGGACGGCCGCAAGGAGAGCCTCCATGGCTTCGTGAAGACCTTCAAGAAAGAGTTTTCCACAGACGCTTATCCAGGAATCTACGCCTTGGACTGTGAGATGTGCTACACCACGCATGGCCTGGAGCTGACCCGCGTCACCGTGGTGGACGCCGACATGCAAGTGGTGTACGACACCTTCGTCAAGCCCGACAACGAGATCGTGGACTACAACACCAGGTTTTCCGGAGTGACCGAGGCCGACGTCGCCAAGACGAGCGTCACGTTGCCCGAAGTCCAAGCCATCCTGCTGAGCTTTTTCAGCGCCCAAACCATCCTCATCGGGCACAGCCTGGAGAGCGATCTGCTGGCCCTCAAGCTGATCCACAGCACCGTGGTGGACACGGCCGTGCTCTTCCCGCACTACCTGGGTTTCCCCTACAAGCGTTCCCTCAGGAATCTCGCGGCCGACTACCTGGGACAGATCATCCAGGACAGCCAGGACGGCCACAACTCCAGCGAGGACGCAAACGCCTGCCTGCAGCTGGCGATGTGGAAGGTTCGACAGCGCGCCCAGATCCAGCCACGCCACCGGTCCGCCTCTCCCGCCGCCCTGGCCTGTCCTGAGCCCCAGGCCTCTTCCCAAACTGCCATCGATCCCGAGAGCTAGCCCTGTCCACCTCGCCACAAAGCGAAAGAAACTGGAGCAGCCGGCGGCAGGAGAGGGCCAAAAGCCAAGACTAACCCCGACCCCGGACTCCCAGTCCCCCGGAGTCCCTGCCGCGGGCCGTCGTCCCTGTCCCCATCCCTCTGCCCCTCCCAGACCTCTGTCCTTCCACCAATGGGCTCCCCGAGGCCCCAGCCGCCACTCCCAGTCCCCGGAGACCCTGCCGCCGCCCCTGGCGCCTGTGCCCATCCCTCTGCCCCTCCCAGACCTCTGGCCTTCCACCACTAGCCTCCCCCAGCCCACCTGGACTTCCCCGGCCTCTGACAACAAGGCCAGCCCCCAGGCCCACCAGCCTCCTGATCGTCTTCGTTCTTGGGCCTCTTCCCCTTCTGTGGGGTTGTCTGAACCTCCCCTCCCCCACCCGATTTTTCCCCCGCCCCCGGGGCAGGCGCAGAATAAATGTCTGTATGAAGTTAAAAATTAAAAATAAAAAAAAAGCTAAAAACAACTCAAAGTCCTTTGCTTTTGAATGTGCGCTTACCTGGTTTTCTCTAGAGGCACCACTGTGAGGTGGCTCAAGCCCTTAGGCTCTGGAGTTAGACATCTGGGTTCCCATTCCAATTCCACCACTGACTAGCTTTGTCATATTGGACGCATAACTTTTTTGCGCTTCTACTTCTTGATCTTTCAAGTGTCATCAGAAGATAATTAGACACCCACACAATAGCAATGGGAGATTTTAACACCCCACCGTCAACATGAAACAGATCAACGAGACAGAAAGTTGAAAAGGATATCCAGGAACTGAACTTAGCTCTGCACCAAGCAGACCGAATAGACATCTACATTAACTCTCCACCCCAAATCAACAGAATATACATTCTTCTCAGCACCACATCACACTTATTCCAAAACTGACCACATAGTTGGAAGGAAAGCACTCCTCCGCAAATGCAAAAGAACAGAAATTACAACCAACTGTCTCTCAGACCCCAGGGCAGTCAAACTGGACCTCAGGATGAAGAAACTCACTCAAAACCGCTCAACTACACGGAAACGGAGCAATCTGCTCCTGAGTGACTACTGGGTACATAGCGAAATGAAGACAGAATAAAGATGTTCTTTGAAACCAATGAGAACAAAGACACAACATACCAGAATCTCTGGGATACATTGAAAGCAGTGTGTAGAGGGAAACGTAGCACTAAATGCCCACAAGAGAAAGCAGGAAAGATCTAAAATGGACACCCTCACGTCCCAATTCAAAGAACCAGGGAAGCAAGAGCAAACACAATGCCTGAATCAGTCAGTCAACTTCCAACAGGGCTCCAAGAGAGAATGAACCACCATGCCTCTTTAAATCCACGTTTCTATTTGGAATCTTCAATGAGAGATGAGACACTAAGCAGCTAGTTTTGGTGGAATGGCTGATTTTGTCAATGTTTTCGGTGTGTGAGTGTGTGTGTGTGTGTATGTATAGATAACTAAATTAAACTGATAATCTGGATGCTTACATTTCCATTCATTTAATTTGTGTATGTGAGCCCACGCACACGTATATACACACACACTAACACTTCCAGAACACTGACTTAGTGAAGAACTGGATTTCCAGTGTGTCAGACAAATTTCAGAAAGCGCTGAAGAAGGGCATTTCTGATGGATTTCACCGTTCCTGGAATTTTATTTTCCTTTATAACTTAGAGTTCTTCTCTGGAGATTTAATAGATAAAAGTCTTTTGCAGTGTACGTTATTTCATTTTATTTTTATAATTTATTTAAATTGTCATTTTAAATTGACAGATAAAAATGATATATATTTATGGTGTACAACATGATGTTTCATACATGTATACATTGTGGAATGACACAAAAATCAAGCTAATTAACACATTCGTTTCCTCACATACTGATTTTATGGTGATGAGAACATGTTTCAAATCTACTCTGATAGCACATTTCAAGTATACAGTACATAGTTACCCACTGTGGTTGCCGTGCTGTTCAACATATCTCTAGAACTATTCGTATCTGAAATTTTGTATCATTAGACTAACATCTCCCAATCCCTCCCCGGCCCCTGCCTCGGGTAAGCAGCGTTCTGCTCTCTACGACTCTGAGTTCCACTTTTTTACATTGCACATAGAAGTGAGATCGTGCAGTATTTGTATTTCTGTGTTTGCTTTTTAAAACTTTATGATGTATTGATGTATTTTTTCAGACAGTGTCGGAGTCTGTCACCAAGGCTGGAGTACAGTGACACAAACACGGCTCACCACGGCCTCCACCTCCCGGGGTCAAGAGATCCTCCCACTTCAGCCTCCTGAGTAGCTAGGACTACAGGCGTCCAACACCACACCTGGCTAATTTTTGTATTTTTTGTAGAGATGGTTGATCTCCAACTCCTGGGCTCAACTCTTCCTCCTCCCTTCTCCTCCCAAAGTCCTGGGATTACAGGCCTGAGCCACTGTGTCTGGCCTTTGCTTTATTTCACACAGTAGAACATCCTCTAGGCTCATCCATGTTGCTAATGATAAGATTTCTTTCTTTTTCAAGGCTGAATAGGATTCTATTGGATATATGTACCTATATAGATGGAGAGATAGATAGATATACATTTATTATTATTGTTTTGGGGGGGATATGGTTTCGCTCGTGTTCCCCAGGCTGGAGTGCAGTGGCATGATTTCGGCTCACTACAACCTCTGCCTCCCAGGCTGAAGTGATTCTCCTGCCTCAGCTGAGATTAAAGGCATGTCCCATCATGTGCGGCCAATTTTGTGTTTCTAGGAGAGATGGGTTTTCACCATGTTGGCCAGGCTGGTCTCGAACTCCAACAATTCTACTTCAACTATTTATTGGATACAAATATTTATGTGTGAGAAACAAGATTTTCAAGGGTGAAAGATTTAAAAACGACTTAATTGTACATCAGTAAGAGGCTGGCTAACTAAATCAGAGTACGTTCATCCTTACAGAAGAATACTATGCAGCTAGAACAAAACCAAATGGAGGAAACTCTTCCAAATGGTAACTTGGAATGATGTTCAAGACTTATTGTAAAATAAGTTTACAGTAAGGTGTAAGGTACCTTATGGCAAAATTCTCTCAGAAATGTGTGTGTGTGGATTTCAAGTCATCCCAGTCCTAGAACATTGTGCTCTTTAGAGATGCCATACCTGTCTTTCCCTTTGTAATATCAAAGCAGTAATTTCTTCTCTGGAGGCTTGTTGGGTGAATTTAATGGAAGAAAGTTAAGGAGGTACCAGAACCATTGCTGTTTCCCCTCCGTAGCCCTGCCACCCACTAAAGAAAGTTGGATGAGATTACTTAATGATTTCCCATTAAGTTGTATTTCCAAATATCATGATTACCATTTGAATGTAGTTGGTATGGAGCTTCGTGAGTGTGTGCTTCGTTTATTATGCATCACGTTCAGCTCCTTGTTATTTGCCTCCTAGTTATCATAGTAAAACTCTACTCCTCTACTCCGAGGAGCCCCTACCATACGTATCGTCACTTTCCGGCCCAGCACTCTTCATGCTCGTTCGTTTAAAGCATTCTACATTGGGCAAATGAATCTTGGAAGGCAAAAGCTACTGAATTTAGCGAGTTTGTGGAGGCGTTCCCACCAGTCAGCCAGGTGGAGTTCCACACACCCGATGACTGCACAACTCCTATAAGGCAGCAATATGCTGCAAACCCAGACGGCCACACTTCTCACCCCTCGTCCCTTTGCTGTTCTGGATAATGAGGTCAATAGTCACCTAGGCAACTTGCAAAACTAACTGAAATGGAGAAAGGCCTTCCGGCTGGTGACTAGCCGAGGTCCACCTGGCCCCAATAAGCTGCTGAACAAGAAGGGCTGCCAGAAATTTCCCCCTAGGGAATTTGGTGGAGACGAAGACCTGCTCACTGGACAACGGTTCCTCCCAGGATACCCCCAAGCTGAAGAAGCGGGCTCTGAGCCACCCCCTTTCACCCTCCTTTTCCCCACCCTGGCCTGCTGAAGGTGCGCGTCAGGATGCGGACTACTGAGCCCTAAAGAAATAAGTCCTTCCACTTTGACCCCACGGAGGATTGCCTGCGCGGATCTTCAACGAGTCTACCAGTGTCTAGACACGGGAGCAGTTCTGTCTGGCACAGCAGCTCCCTCAAGGAAGACAAGAGTGAGGAGAAAGGAAACTCAAGTCTGACCATTCTGTCCTGGGAGACAAGAGGAGGATCTCATCTCTCATCTTTCCAAGCAAGGCAACGAGACTTTCTCTCATCTTTCCAAGCAAGGCAAGGAGACTTTTTCTCATGAGGAAACAAAAAGAAGTTGGAAGGAACGAAACCAGCCTGGAAGGTGAATTCCTAAGGATTGCCCATTGAAACTGACAAAATGGCCCTTGTTTGACGAGAGGAATGAGCAGAGCATTGATGTGGTCAAAAAGGACTCGAGTGAGACTTTCCCAGCATGTTTCTACCAAAGCTTTGTCTAAGTTTCGCAAAACACTCTCCTAATAAGCAGATGTTTGGCTCTTCAGAAAGTCAACATGCAAAATGCCTTGAGCGTCCCATAACACTGATGCCATGATGTTGCCTTTGGTCTGCCCTCCTTTTCCTTTGACTGGACCACTGCCATCTCTTGGTAGCCATCGCTTTGATGACGCTTTGTCTTCAGGATCATATTGGCAAAGCCATGTTCCAAATTCCGGTTACAATTTGTCAAACAGGTGCCCCAGGATCGTGATCCCTCCTGTTGAAAATTTCCACTGATAGCTCTCGTCGTCACTGCAGCTGATCTGGGCACAATGGTTTTCACAGCCACTGCAGGATTCATCTTCCACATCTTCTCATCTCTTCTTGAAACAAGCCATACCTCCGTAAAGAGTTGATTTCTTTGGGCTAGTGTCCTTAGAAGCTTTTCTTCAAACATCAATGATTTCTTCATTCTTCCACCCAAGCTTCACCGTCAATTGGATGTTTGCTCTTGCTGCAATTTTAGCGGAATTCAAGTTGCACTGATAGGAGGCCTTTTCAGTGGATGTCTCATCCTTCTTAGTGCCTCCAATGAGATCCAGTTCAGAAAGGTTGTAAGAAGTTAGTACATGTTTATTTTAGTGAAAACGAATTGAAATCCATGCATAGATTTCTCACCATGTACATTTTCTATGAACTTTCGGAAGACCCCCTGTACTGAATATTGCCCAAATCCTGGGAGAGAAGTGGATGCGGTCCACTTCCTGTCTTCAGTTTGCCCACAGTGGAGGAGTGCACAGAGCAGGGAAAGGCAGCCCCAGAGAGAGGCATGCCCTCCAGCATGCAGCAGACTGCTGGCCCAGTCCTGGCTCCATGGGTTGCTGTGTGGGCCCAGCAAGCTGACCAACCTCCCTGAACCTTAATTTAATCCTAGGTAGCCCAATTCCACTCGCTATTATAGGACTGCTGTGCAGGGACAGTCAATTAACTTAAGAAAAGGAACCTAGCTCCAAGGTTGGCAACCGGGAATTCCAGTTGATTCCATGGGCGGACCCCCTGAGGAATTCCCAAGCTGAAGTCTCGTGGAAGATGAGTTTCAGTGTGACTAGACTGAAGCACCAATCCAATGAAGGGGAAGTCCCACCCACTCTGCCCTGTGCCTGTATAAAGGTGAGGCGGGGCGGCCGCGCCACTCATTGAAGCCGCCAGTTGGGAGAGGAGCAGAGCCAGGCTGGTGCTCCCGAAGGCAGCAAGATGTTGCGAGCCACAGCTCCCTGCTGGTTCCCACCTGCATACCCAGAAGCTAAGAAGGTGGCCGAGGAGGCGGCCCACGAGGCAAGCCGCCATTTGGGAGAGGAGCAGAGCCAGGTCGGTGTTCCCGAAGGCAGCAAGATGTTGCGAGCCACAGCTCCCTGCTGGTTCCCACCTGCATGCCCAGAAGCCAAGAAGGTGGCCGAGGAGGCGGCCCTCGAGGCAAGCCGCCAGTTGGGAGAGGAGCAGAGCCAGGCCGGTGCTCCCGAAGGCAGCAAGATGTTGCGAGCCACAGCTCCCTGCTGGTTCCCACCTGCATACCCAGAAGCTAAGAAGGTGGCCGAGGAGGCGCCCCACGAGGCAAGCCGCCATTTGGGAGTGGAGCAGAGCCAGGTCGGTGTTCCCGAAGGCAGCAAGATGTTGCGAGCCACAGCTCCCTGCTGGTTCCCTCCTGCATACCCAGAAGCCAAGAAGGTGGCCGAGGAGGCGGCCCTCGAGGCTCCAGAATTCCCACTGCCCTCTCATCAGCCTGCCCAGAGCTTCGGGCTCTGCGTGCCCCAGATGCACAACCAGGCCTCAGCACTCGTGGACATCCGGGCAGAGCCCCAGAATAGGGGTCCGGCGGTGCCCCCAGCGTGGCCCAAGATGGCGACGGAGGCGTGGTACTTCCCCGCGCAGAGGGGGTCGGCCTGCTGCTTGCCAGCCGCCCCAAGGCTGACAGAGAGGCCCTGTGGAGTCCGCATCTCATCCCCCAGGGAGAGGAAGAGGATCGCCCACTTTCCCAGCCCCTGCTTGGTCGCAGGTCGCACCGATGCCAAGAGAACCCGGGTGGCCGGCAGCAGCCAACGCTCCAATGGCTCCAGGGTCGGCACACAGCCACGGAAGACTGGTCGCAACAGACGGGGGAGGGCATGCAAGACCTCCACCACACTCAGCTCTAAGCGAATCGTCCGTCGTCCATCCTTACCGACTTGGAAGAAACCCATTATCCTCCGAAGGTCTCGCTGCCAAGTCCCCACCGTCATCCGCCGAGGCTATCTCCAACTGTTCACCAAAGAGTGTCTCAAGTTCTGCGCCTCCCAGCAGGAGGCCGAGGAGAAGGCGCTGAACGAGGAGAAGGTGGCCTACGACTGCAGCCCCAACAAGAACATGTACCTGAATGTGGTCCTGAACACCCTCAAGAGACTGAAGGGCCTGACCCCCAGCTCCATGCCGGGCCTCAGCAGGGCCGCCCTGTACAGCCGCCTCCAGGAGTTCCTGCTCACCCAGGACCAGCTCAAGGAGAACGGCTACCCCTTCCCGCACCCCGAGCGGCCCGGAGGCGCCGTCCTCTTCACTGGCCAGGGGAAGGGGCCCGGCGACTCCTCCTGCAGGGTCTGCTGCCGTTGTGGCACCGACTACCTGGTGTCCTCCTCGGGCCGCTGTCTACGCGACCAGTTGTGTTATTATCACTGGGGGCGGGTCCGCTCCAGCCAAGTGGCTGGAGGCCGGGTTAGCCAGTACACCTGCTGTGCAGCTGCTCCTGGCTCAGTGGGCTGCCAGGTGGCAAAGCAGCACGTGCGGGACGGCCGCAAGGAGAGCCTCCATGGCTTCGTGAAGACCTTCAAGAAAGAGTTTTCCACAGACGCTTATCCAGGAATCTACGCCCTGGACTGTGAGATGTGCTACACCACGCATGGCCTGGAGCTGACCCGCGTCACCGTGGTGGACGCCGACATGCAAGTGGTGTACGACACCTTCGTCAAGCCCGACAACGAGATCGTGGACTACAACACCAGGTTTTCCGGAGTGACCGAGGCCGACGTCGCCAAGACGAGCGTCACGTTGCCCGAAGTCCAAGCCATCCTGCTGAGCTTTTTCAGCGCCCAAACCATCCTCATCGGGCACAGCCTGGAGAGCGATCTGCTGGCCCTCAAGCTGATCCACAGCACCGTGGTGGACACGGCCGTGCTCTTCCCGCACTACCTGGGTTTCCCCTACAAGCGTTCCCTCAGGAATCTCGCGGCCGACTACCTGGGACAGATCATCCAGGACAGCCAGGACGGCCACAACTCCAGCGAGGACGCAAACGCCTGCCTGCAGCTGGCGATGTGGAAGGTTCGACAGCGCGCCCAGATCCAGCCACGCCACCGGTCCGCCTCTCCCGCCGCCCTGGCCTGTCCTGAGCCCCAGGCCTCTTCCCAAACTGCCATCGATCCCGAGAGCTAGCCCTGTCCACCTCGCCGCAAAGCGAAAGAAACTGGAGCAGCCGGCGGCAGGAGAGGGCCAAAAGCCAAGACTAACCCCGACCCCGGACTCCCAGTCCCCCGGAGTCCCTGCCGCGGGCCGTCGTCCCTGTCCCCATCCCTCTGCCCCTCCCAGACCTCTGTCCTTCCACCAATGGGCTCCCCGAGGCCCCAGCCGCCACTCCCAGTCCCCGGAGACCCTGCCGCCGCCCCTGGCGCCTGTGCCCATCCCTCTGCCCCTCCCAGACCTCTGGCCTTCCACCACTAGCCTCCCCCAGCCCACCTGGACTTCCCCGGCCTCTGACAACAAGGCCAGCCCCCAGGCCCACCAGCCTCCTGATCGTCTTCGTTCTTGGGCCTCTTCCCCTTCTGTGGGGCTGTCTGAACCTCCCCTCCCCCACCCGATTTTTCCCCCGCCCCCGGGGCAGGCGCAGAATTAATGTCTGTATGAAGTTAAAAATTAAAAATAAAAAAAAGCTAAAAACAACTGAAAGTCCTTTGCTTTTGAATGTGCGCTTACCTGGTTTTCTCTAGAGGCACCACTGTGAGGTGGCTCAAGCCCTTAGGCTCTGGAGTTAGACATCTGGGTTCCCATTCCAA
Organism: Pongo pygmaeus; assembly: GCF_028885625.2. Classification (NCBI taxonomy): domain Eukaryota; kingdom Metazoa; phylum Chordata; class Mammalia; order Primates; family Hominidae; genus Pongo; species Pongo pygmaeus. The sequence continues at coordinate 57,206,325 of NC_072380.2, forward strand.
TTCCACCACTGACTAGCTTTGTCATATTGGACGCATAGCTTTTTTGCGCTTCTACTTCTTGATCTTTCAAGTGTCATCAGAAGATAATTAGACACCCACACAATAGCAATGGGAGATTTTAACACCCCACCGTCAACATGAAACAGATCAACGAGACAGAAAGTTGAAAAGGATATCCAGGAACTGAACTTAGCTCTGCACCAAGCAGACCGAATAGACATCTACATTAACTCTCCACCCCAAATCAACAGAATATACATTCTTCTCAGCACCACATCACACTTATTCCAAAACTGACCACATAGTTGGAAGGAAAGCACTCCTCCGCAAATGCAAAAGAACAGAAATTACAACCAACTGTCTCTCAGACCCCAGGGCAGTCAAACTGGACCTCAGGATGAAGAAACTCACTCAAAACCGCTCAACTACACGGAAACGGAGCAATCTGCTCCTGAGTGACTACTGGGTACATAGCGAAATGAAGACAGAATAAAGATGTTCTTTGAAACCAATGAGAACAAAGACACAACATACCAGAATCTCTGGGATACATTGAAAGCAGTGTGTAGAGGGAAACGTAGCACTAAATGCCCACAAGAGAAAGCAGGAAAGATCTAAAATGGACACCCTCACGTCCCAATTCAAAGAACCAGGGAAGCAAGAGCAAACACAATGCCTGAATCAGTCAGTCAACTTCCAACAGGGCTCCAAGAGAGAATGAACCACCATGCCTCTTTAAATCCACGTTTCTATTTGGAATCTTCAATGAGAGATGAGACACTAAGCAGCTAGTTTTGGTGGAATGGCTGATTTTGTCAATGTTTTCGGTGTGTGAGTGTGTGTGTGTGTGTATGTATAGATAACTAAATTAAACTGATAATCTGGATGCTTACATTTCCATTCATTTAATTTGTGTATGTGAGCCCACGCACACGTATATACACACACACTAACACTTCCAGAACACTGACTTAGTGAAGAACTGGATTTCCAGTGTGTCAGAAAAATTTCAGAAAGCGCTGAAGAAGGGCATTTCTGATGGATTTCACCGTTCCTGGAATTTTATTTTCCTTTATAACTTAGAGTTCTTCTCTGGAGATTTAATAGATAAAAGTCTTTTGCAGTGTACGTTATTTCATTATATTTTTATAATTCATTTAAATTGTCATTTTAAATTGACAGATAAAAATGATATATATTTATGGTGTACAACATGATGTTTCATACATGTATACATTGTGGAATGACACAAAAATCAAGCTAATTAACACATTCGTTTCCTCACATACTGATTTTATGGTGATGAGAACATGTTTCAAATCTACTCTGATAGCACATTTCAAGTATACAGTACATAGTTACCCACTGTGGTTGCCGTGCTGTTCAACATATCTCTAGAACTATTCGTATCTGAAATTTTGTATCATTAGACTAACATCTCCCAATCCCTCCCCGGCCCCTGCCTCGGGTAAGCAGCGTTCTGCTCTCTACGACTCTGAGTTCCACTTTTTTACATTGCACATAGAAGTGAGATCGTGCAGTATTTGTATTTCTGTGTTTGCTTTTTAAAACTTTATGATGTATTGATGTATTTTTTCAGACAGTGTCGGAGTCTGTCACCAAGGCTGGAGTACAGTGACACAAACACGGCTCACCACGGCCTCCACCTCCCGGGGTCAAGAGATCCTCCCACTTCAGCCTCCTGAGTAGCTAGGACTACAGGCGTCCAACACCACACCTGGCTAATTTTTGTATTTTTTGTAGAGATGGTTGATCTCCAACTCCTGGGCTCAACTCTTCCTCCTCCCTTCTCCTCCCAAAGTCCTGGGATTACAGGCCTGAGCCACTGTGTCTGGCCTTTGCTTTATTTCACACAGTAGAACATCCTCTAGGCTCATCCATGTTGCTAATGATAAGATTTCTTTCTTTTTCAAGGCTGAATAGGATCCTATTGGATATATGTACCTATATAGATGGAGAGATAGATAGATATACATTTATTATTATTGTTTTGGGGGGGATATGGTTTCGCTCGTGTTCCCAAGGCTGGAGTGCAGTGGCATGATTTCGGCTCACTACAACCTCTGCCTCCCAGGCTGAAGTGATTCTCCTGCCTCAGCTGAGATTAAAGGCATGTCCCATCATGTGCGGCCAATTTTGTGTTTCTAGGAGAGATGGGTTTTCACCATGTTGGCCAGGCTGGTCTCGAACTCCAACAATTCTACTTCAACTATTTATTGGATACAAATATTTATGTGTGAGAAACAAGATTTTCAAGGGTGAAAGATTTAAAAACGACTTAATTGTACATCAGTAAGAGGCTGGCTAACTAAATCAGAGTACGTTCATCCTTACAGAAGAATACTATGCAGCTAGAACAAAACCAAATGGAGGAAACTCTTCCAAATGGTAACTTGGAATGATGTTCAAGACTTATTGTAAAATAAGTTTACAGTAAGGTGTAAGGTACCTTATGGCAAAATTCTCTCAGAAATGTGTGTGTGTGGATTTCAAGTCATCCCAGTCCTAGAACATTGTGCTCTTTAGAGATGCCATACCTGTCTTTCCCTTTGTAATATCAAAGCAGTAATATCTTCTCTGGAGGCTTGTTGGGTGAATTTAATGGAAGAAAGTTAAGGAGGTACCAGAACCATTGCTGTTTCCCCTCCGTAGCCCTGCCACCCACTAAAGAAAGTTGGATGAGATTACTTAATGATTTCCCATTAAGTTGTATTTCCAAATATCATGATTACCATTTGAATGTAGTTGGTATGGAGCTTCGTGAGTGTGTGCTTCGTTTATTATGCATCACGTTCAGCTCCTTGTTATTTGCCTCCTAGTTATCATAGTAAAACTCTACTCCTCTACTCCGAGGAGCCCCTACCATCCGTATCGTCACTTTCCGGCCCAGCACTCTTCATGCTCGTTCGTTTAAAGCATTCTACATTGGGCAAATGAATCTTGGAAGGCAAAAGCTACTGAATTTAGCGAGTTTGTGGAGGCGTTCCCACCGATCAGCCAGGTGGAGTTCCACACACCCGATGACTGCACAACTCCTATAAGGCAGCAATATGCTGCAAACCCAGACGGCCACTCTTCTCACCCCTCGTCCCTTTGCTGTTCTGGATAATGAGGTCAATAGTCACCTAGGCAACTTGCAAAACTAACTGAAATGGAGAAAGGCCTTCCGGCTGGTGACTAGCCGAGGTCCACCTGGCCCCAATAAGCTGCTGAACAAGAAGGGCTGCCAGAAATTTCCCCCTAGGGAATTTGGTGGAGACGAAGACCTGCTCACTGGACAACGGTTCCTCCCAGGATACCCCCAAGCTGAAGAAGCGGGCTCTGAGCCACCCCCTTTCACCCTCCTTTTCCCCACCCTGGCCTGCTGAAGGTGCGCGTCAGGATGCGGACTACTGAGCCCTAAAGAAATAAGTCCTTCCACTTTGACCCCACGGAGGATTGCCTGCGCGGATCTTCAACGAGTCTACCAGTGTCTAGACACGGGAGCAGTTCTGTCTGGCACAGCAGCTCCCTCAAGGAAGACAAGAGTGAGGAGAAAGGAAACTCAAGTCTGACCATTCTGTCCTGGGAGACAAGAGGAGGATCTCATCTCTCATCTTTCCAAGCAAGGCAACGAGACTTTCTCTCATCTTTCCAAGCAAGGCAAGGAGACTTTTTCTCATGAGGAAACAAAAAGAAGTTGGAAGGAACGAAACCAGCCTGGAAGGTGAATTCCTAAGGATTGCCCATTGAAACTGACAAAATGGCCCTTGTTTGACGAGAGGAATGAGCAGAGCATTGATGTGGTCAAAAAGGACTCGAGTGAGACTTTCCCAGCATGTTTCTACCAAAGCTTTGTCTAAGTTTCGCAAAACACTCTCCTAATAAGCAGATGTTTGGCTCTTCAGAAAGTCAACATGCAAAATGCCTTGAGCGTCCCATAACACTGATGCCATGATGTTGCCTTTGGTCTGCCCTCCTTTTCCTTTGACTGGACCACTGCCATCTCTTGGTAGCCATCGCTTTGATGACGCTTTGTCTTCAGGATCATATTGGCAAAGCCATGTTCCAAATTCCGGTTACAATTTGTCAAACAGGTGCCCCAGGATCGTGATCCCTCCTGTTGAAAATTTCCACTGATAGCTCTCGTCGTCACTGCAGCTGATCTGGGCACAATGGTTTTCACAGCCACTGCAGGATTCATCTTCCACATCTTCTCATCTCTTCTTGAAACAAGCCATACCTCCGTAAAGAGTTGATTTCTTTGGGCTAGTGTCCTTAGAAGCTTTTCTTCAAACATCAATGATTTCTTCATTCTTCCACCCAAGCTTCACCGTCAATTGGATGTTTGCTCTTGCTGCAATTTTAGCGGAATTCAAGTTGCACTGATAGGAGGCCTTTTCAGTGGATGTCCCATCCTTCTTAGTGCCTCCAATGAGATCCAGTTCAGAAAGGTTGTAAGAAGTTAGTACATGTTTATTTTAGTGAAAACGAATTGAAATCCATGCATAGATTTCTCACCATGTACATTTTCTATGAACTTTCGGAAGACCCCCTGTACTGAATATTGCCCAAATCCTGGGAGAGAAGTGGATGCGGTCCACTTCCTGTCTTCAGTTTGCCCACAGTGGAGGAGTGCACAGAGCAGGGAAAGGCAGCCCCAGAGAGAGGCATGCCCTCCAGCATGCAGCAGACTGCTGGCCCAGTCCTGGCTCCATGGGTTGCTGTGTGGGCCCAGCAAGCTGACCAACCTCCCTGAACCTTAATTTAATCCTAGGTAGCCCAATTCCACTCGCTATTATAGGACTGCTGTGCAGGGACAGTCAATTAACTTAAGAAAAGCAACCTAGCTCCAAGGTTGGCAACCGGGAATTCCAGTTGATTCCATGGGCAGACCCCCTGAGGAATTCCCAAGCTGAAGTCTCGTGGAAGATGAGGTTCAGTGTGACTAGACTGAAGCACCAATCCAATGAAGGGGAAGTCCCACCCACTCTGCCCTGTGCCTGTATAAAGGTGAGGCGGGGCGGCCGCGCCACTCATTGAAGCCGCCAGTTGGGAGAGGAGCAGAGCCAGGCCGGTGCTCCCGAAGGCAGCAAGATGTTGCGAGCCACAGCTCCCTGCTGGTTCCCACCTGCATACCCAGAAGCTAAGAAGGTGGCCGAGGAGGCGGCCCACGAGGCAAGCCGCCATTTGGGAGAGGAGCAGAGCCAGGTCAGTGTTCCCGAAGGCAGCAAGATGTTGCGAGCCACAGCTCCCTGCTGGTTCCCACCTGCATGCCCAGAAGCCAAGAAGGTGGCCGAGGAGGCGGCCCTCGAGGCAAGCCGCCAGTTGGGAGAGGAGCAGAGCCAGGCCGGTGCTCCCGAAGGCAGCAAGATGTTGCGAGCCACAGCTCCCTGCTGGTTCCCACCTGCATACCCAGAAGCTAAGAAGGTGGCCGAGGAGGCGCCCCACGAGGCAAGCCGCCATTTGGGAGAGGAGCAGAGCCAGGTCGGTGTTCCCGAAGGCAGCAAGAAGTTGCGAGCCACAGCTCCATGCTGGTTCCCACCTGCATGCCCAGAAGCCAAGAAGGTGGCCGAGGAGGCGGCCCTCGAGGCAAGCCACCAGTTGGGAGAGGAGCAGAGCCAGGCCGGTGCTCCCGAAGGCAGCAAGATGTTGCGAGCCACAGCTCCCTGCTGGTTCCCACCTGCATACCCAGAAGCTAAGAAGGTGGCCGAGGAGGCGCCCCACGAGGCAAGCTGCCATTTGGGAGTGGAGCAGAGCCAGGTCGGTGTTCCCGAAGGCAGCAAGATGTTGCGAGCCACAGCTCCCTGCTGGTTCCCTCCTGCATACCCAGAAGCCAAGAAGGTGGCCGAGGAGGCGGCCCTCGAGGCTCCAGAATTCCCACTGCCCTCTCATCAGCCTGCCCAGAGCTTCGGGCTCTGCGTGCCCCAGATGCACAACCAGGCCTCAGCACTCGTGGACATCTGTGCGGAGCCCCAGAATAGGGGTCCGGCGGTGCCCCCAGCGTGGCCCAAGATGGCGACGGAGGCTTGGTACTTCCCCGCGCAGAGGGGGTCGGCCTGCTGCTTGCCAGCCGCCCCAAGGCTGACAGAGAGGCCCTGTGGAGTCCGCATCTCAGCCCCCAGGGAGAGGAAGAGGATCGCCCACTTTCACAGCCCCTGCTTGGTTGCAGGTCGCACCGATGCCAAGAGAACCCGGGTGGCCGGCAGCAGCCAACGCTCCAATGGCTCCAGGGTCGGCACACAGCCACGGAAGACTGGTCGCAACAGACGGGGGAGGGCATGCAAGACCTCCACCACACTCAGCTCTAAGCGAATCGTCCGTCGTCCATCCTTACCGACTTGGAAGAAACCCATTATCCTCCGAAGGTCTCGCTGCCAAGTCCCCACCGTCATCCGCCGAGGCTATCTCCAACTGTTCACCAAAGAGTGTCTCAAGTTCTGCGCCTCCCAGCAGGAGGCCGAGGAGAAGGCGCTGAACGAGGAGAAGGTGGCCTACGACTGCAGCCCCAACAAGAACATGTACCTGAATGTGGTCCTGAACACCCTCAAGAGACTGAAGGGCCTGACCCCCAGCTCCATGCCGGGCCTCAGCAGGGCCGCCCTGTACAGCCGCCTCCAGGAGTTCCTGCTCACCCAGGACCAGCTCAAGGAGAACGGCTACCCCTTCCCGCACCCCGAGCGGCCCGGAGGCGCCGTCCTCTTCACTGGCCAGGGGAAGGGGCCCGGCGACTCCTCCTGCAGGGTCTGCTGCCGTTGTGGCACCGACTACCTGGTGTCCTCCTCGGGCCGCTGTCTACGCGACCAGTTGTGTTATTATCACTGGGGGCGGGTCCGCTCCAGCCAAGTGGCTGGAGGCCGGGTTAGCCAGTACACCTGCTGTGCAGCTGCTCCTGGCTCAGTGGGCTGCCAGGTGGCAAAGCAGCACGTGCGGGACGGCCGCAAGGAGAGCCTCCATGGCTTCGTGAAGACCTTCAAGAAAGAGTTTTCCACAGACGCTTATCCAGGAATCTACGCCCTGGACTGTGAGATGTGCTACACCACGCATGGCCTGGAGCTGACCCGCGTCACCGTGGTGGACGCCGACATGCAAGTGGTGTACGACACCTTCGTCAAGCCCGACAACGAGATCGTGGACTACAACACCAGGTTTTCCGGAGTGACCGAGGCCGACGTCGCCAAGACGAGCGTCACGTTGCCCGAAGTCCAAGCCATCCTGCTGAGCTTTTTCAGCGCCCAAACCATCCTCATCGGGCACAGCCTGGAGAGCGATCTGCTGGCCCTCAAGCTGATCCACAGCACCGTGGTGGACACGGCCGTGCTCTTCCCGCACTACCTGGGTTTCCCCTACAAGCGTTCCCTCAGGAATCTCGCGGCCGACTACCTGGGACAGATCATCCAGGACAGCCAGGACGGCCACAACTCCAGCGAGGACGCAAACGCCTGCCTGCAGCTGGCGATGTGGAAGGTTCGACAGCGCGCCCAGATCCAGCCACGCCACCGGTCCGCCTCTCCCGCCGCCCTGGCCTGTCCTGAGCCCCAGGCCTCTTCCCAAACTGCCATCGATCCCGAGAGCTAGCCCTGTCCACCTCGCCGCAAAGCGAAAGAAACTGGAGCAGCCGGCGGCAGGAGAGGGCCAAAAGCCAAGACTAACCCCGACCCCGGACTCCCAGTCCCCCGGAGTCCCTGCCGCGGGCCGTCGTCCCTGTCCCCATCCCTCTGCCCCTCCCAGACCTCTGTCCTTCCACCAATGGGCTCCCCGAGGCCCCAGCCGCCACTCCCAGTCCCCGGAGACCCTGCCGCCGCCCCTGGCGCCTGGGCCCATCCCTCTGCCCCTCCCAGACCTCTGGCCTTCCACCACTAGCCTCCCCCAGCCCACCTGGACTTCCCCGGCCTCTGACAACAAGGCCAGCCCCCAGGCCCACCAGCCTCCTGATCGTCTTCGTTCTTGGGCCTCTTCCCCTTCTGTGGGGCTGTCTGAACCTCCCCTCCCCCACCCGATTTTTCCCCCGCCCCCGGGGCAGGCGCAGAATTAATGTCTGTATGAAGTTAAAAATTAAAAATAAAAAAAAGCTAAAAACAACTGAAAGTCCTTTGCTTTTGAATGTGCGCTTACCTGGTTTTCTCTAGAGGCACCACTGTGAGGTGGCTCAAGCCCTTAGGCTCTGGAGTTAGACATCTGGGTTCCCATTCCAATTCCACCACTGACTAGCTTTGTCATATTGGACGCATAGCTTTTTTGCGCTTCTACTTCTTGATCTTTCAAGTGTCATCAGAAGATAATTAGACACCCACACAATAGCAATGGGAGATTTTAACACCCCACCGTCAACATGAAACAGATCAACGAGACAGAAAGTTGAAAAGGATATCCAGGAACTGAACTTAGCTCTGCACCAAGCAGACCGAATAGACATCTACATTAACTCTCCACCCCAAATCAACAGAATATACATTCTTCTCAGCACCACATCACACTTATTCCAAAACTGACCACATAGTTGGAAGGAAAGCACTCCTCCGCAAATGCAAAAGAACAGAAATTACAACCAACTGTCTCTCAGACCCCAGGGCAGTCAAACTGGACCTCAGGATGAAGAAACTCACTCAAAACCGCTCAACTACACGGAAACGGAGCAATCTGCTCCTGAGTGACTACTGGGTACATAGCGAAATGAAGACAGAATAAAGATGTTCTTTGAAACCAATGAGAACAAAGACACAACATACCAGAATCTCTGGGATACATTGAAAGCAGTGTGTAGAGGGAAACGTAGCATTAAATGCCCACAAGAGAAAGCAGGAAAGATCTAAAATGGACACCCTCACGTCCCAATTCAAAGAACCAGGGAAGCAAGAGCAAACACAATGCCTGAATCAGTCAGTCAACTTCCAACAGGGCTCCAAGAGAGAATGAACCACCATGCCTCTTTAAATCCACGTTTCTATTTGGAATCTTCAATGAGAGATGAGACACTAAGCAGCTAGTTTTGGTGGAATGGCTGATTTTGTCAATGTTTTCGGTGTGTGAGTGTGTGTGTGTGTGTATGTATAGATAACTAAATTAAACTGATAATCTGGATGCTTACATTTCCATTCATTTAATTTGTGTATGTGAGCCCACGCACACGTATATACACACACACTAACACTTCCAGAACACTGACTTAGTGAAGAACTGGATTTCCAGTGTGTCAGACAAATTTCAGAAAGCGCTGAAGAAGGGCATTTCTGATGGATTTCACCGTTCCTGGAATTTTATTTTCCTTTATAACTTAGAGTTCTTCTCTGGAGATTTAATAGATAAAAGTCTTTTGCAGTGTACGTTATTTCATTTTATTTTTATAATTTATTTAAATTGTCATTTTAAATTGACAAATAAAAATGATAGATATTTATGGTGTACAACATGATGTTTCATATATGTATACATTGTGGAATGACACAAAAATCAAGCTAATTAACACATTCGTTTCCTCACATACTGATTTTATGGTGATGAGAACATGTTTCAAATCTACTCTGATAGCACATTTCAAGTATACAGTACATAGTTACCCACTGTGGTTGCCGTGCTGTTCAACATATCTCTAGAACTATACGTATCTGAAATTTTGTATCATTAGACTAACATCTCCCAATCCCTCCCCGGCCCCTGCCTCGGGTAAGCAGCGTTCTGCTCTCTACGACTCTGAGTTCCACTTTTTTACATTGCACATAGAAGTGAGATCGTGCAGTATTTGTATTTCTGTGTTTGCTTTTTAAAACTTTATGATGTATTGATGTATTTTTTCAGACAGTGTCGGAGTCTGTCACCAAGGCTGGAGTACAGTGACACAAACACGGCTCACCACGGCCTCCACCTCCCGGGGTCAAGAGATCCTCCCACTTCAGCCTCCTGAGTAGCTAGGACTACAGGCGTCCAACACCACACCTGGCTAATTTTTGTATTTTTTGTAGAGATGGTTGATCTCCAACTCCTGGGCTCAACTCTTCCTCCTCCCTTCTCCTCCCAAAGTCCTGGGATTACAGGCCTGAGCCACTGTGTCTGGCCTTTGCTTTATTTCACACAGTAGAACATCCTCTAGGCTCATTCATGTTGCTAATGATAAGATTTCTTTCTTTTTCAAGGCTGAATAGGATTCTATTGGATATATGTACCTATATAGATAGATAGATAGATAGATAGATATACATTTATTATTATTGTTTTGGGGGGGATATGGTTTCGCTCGTGTTCCCCAGGCTGGAGTGCAGTGGCATGATTTCGGCTCACTACAACCTCTGCCTCCCAGGCTGAAGTGATTCTCCTGCCTCAGCTGAGATTAAAGGCATGTCCCATCATGTGCGGCCAATTTTGTGTTTCTAGGAGAGATGGGTTTTCACCATGTTGGCCAGGCTGGTCTCGAACTCCAACAATTCTACTTCAACTATTTATTGGATACAAATATTTATGTGTGAGAAACAAGATTTTCAAGAGTGAAAGATTTAAAAACGACTTAATTGTACATCAGTAAGAGGCTGGCTAACTAAATCAGAGTACGTTCATCCTTACAGAAGAATACTATGCAGCTAGAACAAAACCAAATGGAGGAAACTCTTCCAAATGGTAACTTGGAATGATGTTCAAGACTTATTGTAAAATAAGTTTACAGTAAGGTGTAAGGTACCTTATGGCAAAATTCTCTCAGAAATGTGTGTGTGTGGATTTCAAGTCATCCCAGTCCTAGAACATTGTGCTCTTTAGAGATGCCATACCTGTCTTTCCCTTTGTAATATCAAAGCGGTAATATCTTCTCTGGAGGCTTGTTGGGTGAATTTAATGGAAGAAAGTTAAGGAGGTACCAGAACCATTGCTGTTTCCCCTCCGTAGCCCTGCCACCCACTAAAGAAAGTTGGATGAGATTACTTAATGATTTCCCATTAAGTTGTATTTCCAAATATCATGATTACCATTTGAATGTAGTTGGTATGGAGCTTCGTGAGTGTGTGCTTCGTTTATTATGCATCACGTTCAGCTCCTTGTTATTTGCCTCCTAGTTATCATAGTAAAACTCTACTCCTCTACTCCGAGGAGCCCCTACCATCCGTATCGTCACTTTCCGGCCCAGCACTCTTCATGCTCGTTCGTTTAAAGCATTCTACATTGGGCAAATGAATCTTGGAAGGCAAAAGCTACTGAATTTAGCGAGTTTGTGGAGGCGTTCCCACCGATCAGCCAGGTGGAGTTCCACACACCCGATGACTGCACAACTCCTATAAGGCAGCAATATGCTGCAAACCCAGACGGCCACTCTTCTCACCCCTCGTCCCTTTGCTGTTCTGGATAATGAGGTCAATAGTCACCTAGGCAACTTGCAAAACTAACTGAAATGGAGAAAGGCCTTCCGGCTGGTGACTAGCCGAGGTCCACCTGGCCCCAATAAGCTGCTGAACAAGAAGGGCTGCCAGAAATTTCCCCCTAGGGAATTTGGTGGAGACGAAGACCTGCTCACTGGACAACGGTTCCTCCCAGGATACCCCCAAGCTGAAGAAGCGGGCTCTGAGCCACCCCCTTTCACCCTCCTTTTCCCCACCCTGGCCTGCTGAAGGTGCGCGTCAGGATGCGGACTACTGAGCCCTAAAGAAATAAGTCCTTCCACTTTGACCCCACGGAGGATTGCCTGTGCGGATCTTCAACGAGTCTACCAGTGTCTAGACACGGGAGCAGTTCTGTGTGGCACAGCAGCTCCCTCAAGGAAGACAAGAGTGAGGAGAAAGGAAACTCAAGTCTGACCATTCTGTCCTGGGAGACAAGAGGAGGATCTCATCTCTCATCTTTCCAAGCAAGGCAACGAGACTTTCTCTCATCTTTCCAAGCAAGGCAAGGAGACTTTTTCTCATGAGGAAACAAAAAGAAGTTGGAAGGAACGAAACCAGCCTGGAAGGTGAATTCCTAAGGATTGCCCATTGAAACTGACAAAATGGCCCTTGTTTGACGAGAGGAATGAGCAGAGCATTGATGTGGTCAAAAAGGACTCGAGTGAGACTTTCCCAGCATGTTTCTACCAAAGCTTTGTCTAAGTTTCGCAAAACACTCTCCTAATAAGCAGATGTTTGGCTCTTCAGAAAGTCAACATGCAAAATGCCTTGAGCGTCCCATAACACTGATGCCATGATGTTGCCTTTGGTCTGCCCTCCTTTTCCTTTGACTGGACCACTGCCATCTCTTGGTAGCCATCGCTTTGATGACGCTTTGTCTTCAGGATCATATTGGCAAAGCCATGTTCCAAATTCCGGTTACAATTTGTCAAACAGGTGCCCCAGGATCGTGATCCCTCCTGTTGAAAATTTCCACTGATAGCTCTCGTCCTCACTGCAGCTGATCTGGGCACAATGGTTTTCACAGCCACTGCAGGATTCATCTTCCACATCTTCTCATCTCTTCTTGAAACAAGCCATACCTCCGTAAAGAGTTGATTTCTTTGGGCTAGTGTCCTTAGAAGCTTTTCTTCAAACATCAATGATTTCTTCATTCTTCCACCCAAGCTTCACCGTCAATTGGATGTTTGCTCTTGCTGCAATTTTAGCGGAATTCAAGTTGCACTGATAGGAGGCCTTTTCAGTGGATGTCCCATCCTTCTTAGTGCCTCCAATGAGATCCAGTTCAGAAAGGTTGTAAGAAGTTAGTACATGTTTATTTTAGTGAAAACGAATTGAAATCCATGCATAGATTTCTCACCATGTACATTTTCTATGAACTTTCGGAAGACCCCCTGTACTGAATATTGCCCAAATCCTGGGAGAGAAGTGGATGCGGTCCACTTCCTGTCTTCAGTTTGCCCACAGTGGAGGAGTGCACAGAGCAGGGAAAGGCAGCCCCAGAGAGAGGCATGCCCTCCAGCATGCAGCAGACTGCTGGCCCAGTCCTGGCTCCATGGGTTGCTGTGTGGGCCCAGCAAGCTGACCAACCTCCCTGAACCTTAATTTAATCCTAGGTAGCCCAATTCCACTCGCTATTATAGGACTGCTGTGCAGGGACAGTCAATTAACTTAAGAAAAGCAACCTAGCTCCAAGGTTGGCAACCGGGAATTCCAGTTGATTCCATGGGCGGACCCCCTGAGGAATTCCCAAGCTGAAGTCTCGTGGAAGATGAGGTTCAGTGTGACTAGACTGAAGCACCAATCCAATGAAGGGGAAGTCCCACCCACTCTGCCCTGTGCCTGTATAAAGGTGAGGCGGGGCGGCCGCGCCACTCATTGAAGCCGCCAGTTGGGAGAGGAGCAGAGCCAGGCCGGTGCTCCCGAAGGCAGCAAGATGTTGCGAGCCACAGCTCCCTGCTGGTTCCCACCTGCATACCCAGAAGCTAAGAAGGTGGCCGAGGAGGCGGCCCACGAGGCAAGCCGCCATTTGGGAGAGGAGCAGAGCCAGGTCAGTGTTCCCGAAGGCAGCAAGATGTTGCGAGCCACAGCTCCCTGCTGGTTCCCACCTGCATGCCCAGAAGCCAAGAAGGTGGCCGAGGAGGCGGCCCTCGAGGCAAGCCACCAGTTGGGAGAGGAGCAGAGCCAGGCCGGTGCTCCCGAAGGCAGCAAGATGTTGCGAGCCACAGCTCCCTGCTGGTTCCCACCTGCATACCCAGAAGCTAAGAAGGTGGCCGAGGAGGCGCCCCACGAGGCAAGCCGCCATTTGGGAGAGGAGCAGAGCCAGGTCGGTGTTCCCGAAGGCAGCAAGAAGTTGCGAGCCACAGCTCCATGCTGGTTCCCACCTGCATGCCCAGAAGCCAAGAAGGTGGCCGAGGAGGCGGCCCTCGAGGCAAGCCACCAGTTGGGAGAGGAGCAGAGCCAGGCCGGTGCTCCCGAAGGCAGCAAGATGTTGCGAGCCACAGCTCCCTGCTGGTTCCCACCTGCATACCCAGAAGCTAAGAAGGTGGCCGAGGAGGCGCCCCACGAGGCAAGCCGCCATTTGGGAGTGGAGCAGAGCCAGGTCGGTGTTCCCGAAGGCAGCAAGATGTTGCGAGCCACAGCTCCCTGCTGGTTCCCTCCTGCATACCCAGAAGCCAAGAAGGTGGCCGAGGAGGCGGCCCTCGAGGCTCCAGAATTCCCACTGCCCTCTCATCAGCCTGCCCAGAGCTTCGGGCTCTGCGTGCCCCAGATGCACATCCAGGCCTCAGCACTCGTGGACATCTGTGCGGAGCCCCAGAATAGGGGTCCGGCGGTGCCCCCAGCGTGGCCCAAGATGGCGACGGAGGCTTGGTACTTCCCCGCGCAGAGGGGGTCGGCCTGCTGCTTGCCAGCCGCCCCAAGGCTGACAGAGAGGCCCTGTGGAGTCCGCATCTCAGCCCCCAGGGAGAGGAAGAGGATCGCCCACTTTCCCAGCCCCTGCTTGGTCGCAGGTCGCACCGATGCCAAGAGAACCCGGGTGGCCGGCAGCAGCCAACGCTCCAATGGCTCCAGGGTCGGCACACAGCCACGGAAGACTGGTCGCAACAGACGGGGGAGGGCATGCAAGACCTCCACCACACTCAGCTCTAAGCGAATCGTCCGTCGTCCATCCTTACTGACTTGGAAGAAACCCATTATCCTCCGAAGGTCTCGCTGCCAAGTCCCCACCGTCATCCGCCGAGGCTATCTCCAACTGTTCACCAAAGAGTGTCTCAAGTTCTGCGCCTCCCAGCAGGAGGCCGAGGAGAAGGCGCTGAACGAGGAGAAGGTGGCCTACGACTGCAGCCCCAACAAGAACATGTACCTGAATGTGGTCCTGAACACCCTCAAGAGACTGAAGGGCCTGACCCCCAGCTCCATGCCGGGCCTCAGCAGGGCCGCCCTGTACAGCCGCCTCCAGGAGTTCCTGCTCACCCAGGACCAGCTCAAGGAGAACGGCTACCCCTTCCCGCACCCCGAGCGGCCCGCAGGCGCCGTCCTCTTCACTGGCCAGGGGAAGGGGCCCGGCGACTCCTCCTGCAGGGTCTGCTGCCGTTGTGGCACCGACTACCTGGTGTCCTCCACGGGCCGCTGTCTATGCGACCAGTTGTGTTATTATCACTGGGGGCGGGTCCGCTCCAGCCAAGTGGCTGGAGGCCGGGTTAGCCAGTACACCTGCTGTGCAGCTGCTCCTGGCTCAGTGGGCTGCCAGGTGGCAAAGCAGCACGTGCGGGACGGCCGCAAGGAGAGCCTCCATGGCTTCGTGAAGACCTTCAAGAAAGAGTTTTCCACAGACGCTTATCCAGGAATCTACGCCCTGGATTGTGAGATGTGCTACACCACGCATGGCCTGGAGCTGACCCGCGTCACCGTGGTGGACGCCGACATGCAAGTGGTGTACGACACCTTCGTCAAGCCCGACAACGAGATCGTGGACTACAACACCAGGTTTTCCGGAGTGACCAAGGCCGACGTCGCCAAGACGAGCGTCACGTTGCCCGAAGTCCAAGCCATCCTGCTGAGCTTTTTCAGCGCCCAAACCATCCTCATCGGGCACAGCCTGGAGAGCGATCTGCTGGCCCTCAAGCTGATCCACAGCACCGTGGTGGACACGGCCGTGCTCTTCCCGCACTACCTGGGTTTCCCCTACAAGCGTTCCCTCAGGAATCTCGCGGCCGACTACCTGGGACAGATCATCCAGGACAGCCAGGACGGCCACAACTCCAGCGAGGACGCAAACGCCTGCCTGCAGCTGGCGATGTGGAAGGTTCGACAGCGCGCCCAGATCCAGCCACGCCACTGGTCCGCCTCTCCCGCCGCCCTGGCCTGTCCTGAGCCCCAGGCCTCTTCCCAAACTGCCATCGATCCCGAGAGCTAGCCCTGTCCACCTCGCTGCAAAGCGAAAGAAACTGGAGCAGCCGGTGGCAGGAGAGGGCCAAAAGCCAAGACTAACCCCGACCCCGGACTCCCAGTCCCCCGGAGTCCCTGCCGCGGGCCGTCGTCCCTGTCTCCATCCCTCTGCCCCTCCCAGACCTCTGTCCTTCCACCAATGGGCTCCCCGAGGCCCCAGCCGCCACTCCCAGTCCCCGGAGACCCTGCCGCCGCCCCTGGCGCCTGTGCCCATCCCTCTGCCCCTCCCAGACCTCTGGCCTTCCACCACTAGCCTCCCCCAGCCCACCTGGACTACCGCGGCCTCTGACAACAAGGCCAGCCCCCAGGCCCACCAGCCTCCTGATCGTCTTCGTTCTTGGGCCTCTTCCCCTTCTGTGGGGCTGTCTGAACCTCCCCTCCCCCACCCGATTTTTCCCCCGACCCCGGGGCAGGCGCAGAATAAATGTCTGTATGAAGTTAAAAATTAAAAATAAAAAAAAAGCTAAAAACAACTGAAAGTCCTTTGCTTTTGAATGTGCGCTTACCTGGTTTTCTCTAGAGGCACCACTGTGAGGTGGCTCAAGCGCTTAGGCTCTGGAGTTAGACATCTGGGTTCCCATTCCAATTCCACCACTGACTAGCTTTGTCATATTGGACGCATAACTTTTTTGCGCTTCTACTTCTTGATCTTTCAAGTGTCATCAGAAGATAATTAGACACCCACACAATAGCAATGGGAGATTTTAACACCCCACCGTCAACATGAAACAGATCAACGAGACAGAAAGTTGAAAAGGATATCCAGGAACTGAACTTAGCTCTCTACCAAGCAGACCGAATAGACATCTACATTAACTCTCCACCCCAAATCAACAGAATATACATTCTTCTCAGCACCACATCACACTTATTCCAAAACTGACCACATAGTTGGAAGGAAAGCACTCCTCCGCAAATGCAAAAGAACAGAAATTACAAGCAACTGTCTCTCAGACCCCAGGGCAGTCAAACTGGACCTCAGGATGAAGAAACTCACTCAAAACCGCTCAACTACACGGAAACGGAGCAATCTGCTCCTGAGTGACTACTGGGTACATAGCGAAATGAAGACAGAATAAAGATGTTCTTTGAAACCAATGAGAACAAAGACACAACATACCAGAATCTCTGGGATACATTGAAAGCAGTGTGTAGAGGGAAACGTAGCATTAAATGCCCACAAGAGAAAGCAGGAAAGATCTAAAATGGACACCCTCACGTCCCAATTCAAAGAACCAGGGAAGCAAGAGCAAACACAATGCCTGAATCAGTCAGTCAACTTCCAACAGGGCTCCAAGAGAGAATGAACCACCATGCCTCTTTAAATCCACGTTTCTATTTGGAATCTTCAATGAGAGATGAGACACTAAGCAGCTAGTTTTGGTGGAATGGCTGATTTTGTCAATGTTTTCGGTGTGTGAGTGTGTGTGTGTGTGTATGTATAGATAACTAAATTAAACTGATAATCTGGATGCTTACATTTCCATTCATTTAATTTGTGTATGTGAGCCCACGCACACGTATATACACACACACTAACACTTCCAGAACACTGACTTAGTGAAGAACTGGATTTCCAGTGTGTCAGACAAATTTCAGAAAGCGCTGAAGAAGGGCATTTCTGATGGATTTCACCGTTCCTGGAATTTTATTTTCCTTTATAACTTAGAGTTCTTCTCTGGAGATTTAATAGATAAAAGTCTTTTGCAGTGTACGTTATTTCATTTTATTTTTATAATTCATTTAAATTGTCATTTTAAATTGACAAATAAAAATGATATATATTTATGGTGTACAACATGATGTTTCTTATATGTATACATTGTGGAATGACACAAAAATCAAGCTAATTAACACATTCGTTTCCTCACATACTGATTTTATGGTGATGAGAACATGTTTCAAATCTACTCTGATAGCACATTTCAAGTATACAGTACATAGTTACCCACTGTAGTTGCCGTGCTGTTCAACATATCTCTAGAACTATTCGTATCTGAAATTTTGTATCATTAGACTAACATCTCCCAATCCCTCCCCGGCCCCTGCCTCGGGTAAGCAGCGTTCTGCTCTCTACGACTCTGAGTTCCACTTTTTTACATTGCACATAGAAGTGAGATCGTGCAGTATTTGTATTTCTGTGTTTGCTTTTTAAAACTTTATGATGTATTGATGTATTTTTTCAGACAGTGTCGGAGTCTGTCACCAAGGCTGGAGTACAGTGACACAAACACGGCTCACCACGGCCTCCACCTCCCGGGGTCAAGAGATCCTCCCACTTCAGCCTCCTGAGTAGCTAGGACTACAGGCGTCCAACACCACACCTGGCTAATTTTTGTATTTTTTGTAGAGATGGTTGATCTCCAACTCCTGGGCTCAACTCTTCCTCCTCCCTTCTCCTCCCAAAGTCCTGGGATTACAGGCCTGAGCCACTGTGTCTGGCCTTTGCTTTATTTCACACAGTAGAACATCCTCTAGGCTCATTCATGTTGCTAATGATAAGATTTCTTTCTTTTTCAAGGCTGAATAGGATTCTATTGGATATATGTACCTATAGAGATAGAGAGATAGATAGATATACATTTATTATTATTGTTTTGGGGGGGATATGGTTTCGCTCGTGTTCCCCAGGCTGGAGTGCAGTGGCATGATTTCGGCTCACTACAACCTCTGCCTCCCAGGCTGAAGTGATTCTCCTGCCTCAGCTGAGATTAAAGGCATGTCCCATCATGTGCGGCCAATTTTGTGTTTCTAGGAGAGATGGGTTTTCACCATGTTGGCCAGGCTGGTCTCGAACTCCAACAATTCTACTTCAACTATTTATTGGATACAAATATTTATGTGTGAGAAACAAGATTTTCAAGAGTGAAAGATTTAAAAACGACTTAATTGTACATCAGTAAGAGGCTGGCTAACTAAATCAGAGTACGTTCATCCTTACAGAAGAATACTATGCAGCTAGAACAAAACCAAATGGAGGAAACTCTTCCAAATGGTAACTTGGAATGATGTTCAAGACTTATTGTAAAATAAGTTTACAGTAAGGTGTAAGGTACCTTATGGCAAAATTCTCTCAGAAATGTGTGTGTGTGGATTTCAAGTCATCCCAGTCCTAGAACATTGTGCTCTTTAGAGATGCCATACCTGTCTTTCCCTTTGTAATATCAAAGCGGTAATATCTTCTCTGGAGGCTTGTTGGGTGAATTTAATGGAAGAAAGTTAAGGAGGTACCAGAACCATTGCTGTTTCCCCTCCGTAGCCCTGCCACCCACTAAAGAAAGTTGGATGAGATTACTTAATGATTTCCCATTAAGTTGTATTTCCAAATATCATGATTACCATTTGAATGTAGTTGGTATGGAGCTTCGTGAGTGTGTGCTTCGTTTATTATGCATCACGTTCAGCTCCTTGTTATTTGCCTCCTAGTTATCATAGTAAAACTCTACTCCTCTACTCCGAGGAGCCCCTACCATCCGTATCGTCACTTTCCGGCCCAGCACTCTTCATGCTCGTTCGTTTAAAGCATTCTACATTGGGCAAATGAATCTTGGAAGGCAAAAGCTACTGAATTTAGCGAGTTTGTGGAGGCGTTCCCACCGATCAGCCAGGTGGAGTTCCACACACCCGATGACTGCACAACTCCTATAAGGCAGCAATATGCTGCAAACCCAGACGGCCACTCTTCTCACCCCTCGTCCCTTTGCTGTTCTGGATAATGAGGTCAATAGTCACCTAGGCAACTTGCAAAACTAACTGAAATGGAGAAAGGCCTTCCGGCTGGTGACTAGCCGAGGTCCACCTGGCCCCAATAAGCTGCTGAACAAGAAGGGCTGCCAGAAATTTCCCCCTAGGGAATTTGGTGGAGACGAAGACCTGCTCACTGGACAACGGTTCCTCCCAGGATACCCCCAAGCTGAAGAAGCGGGCTCTGAGCCACCCCCTTTCACCCTCCTTTTCCCCACCCTGGCCGGCTGAAGGTGCGTGTCAGGATGCGGACTACTGAGCCCTAAAGAAATAAGTCCTTCCACTTTGACCCCACGGAGGATTGCCTGTGCGGATCTTCAACGAGTCTACCAGTGTCTAGACACGGGAGCAGTTCTGTCTGGCACAGCAGCTCCCTCAAGGAAGACAAGAGTGAGGAGAAAGGAAACTCAAGTCTGACCATTCTGTCCTGGGAGACAAGAGGAGGATCTCATCTCTCATCTTTCCAAGCAAGGCAACGAGACTTTCTCTCATCTTTCCAAGCAAGGCAAGGAGACTTTTTCTCATGAGGAAACAAAAAGAAGTTGGAAGGAACGAAACCAGCCTGGAAGGTGAATTCCTAAGGATTGCCCATTGAAACTGACAAAATGGCCCTTGTTTGACGAGAGGAATGAGCAGAGCATTGATGTGGTCAAAAAGGACTCGAGTGAGACTTTCCCAGCATGTTTCTACCAAAGCTTTGTCTAAGTTTCGCAAAACACTCTCCTAATAAGCAGATGTTTGGCTCTTCAGAAAGTCAACATGCAAAATGCCTTGAGCGTCCCATAACACTGATGCCATGATGTTGCCTTTGGTCTGCCCTCCTTTTCCTTTGACTGGACCACTGCCATCTCTTGGTAGCCATCGCTTTGATGACGCTTTGTCTTCAGGATCATATTGGCAAAGCCATGTTCCAAATTCCGGTTACAATTTGTCAAACAGGTGCCCCAGGATCGTGATCCCTCCTGTTGAAAATTTCCACTGATAGCTCTCGTCCTCACTGCAGCTGATCTGGGCACAATGGTTTTCACAGCCACTGCAGGATTCATCTTCCACATCTTCTCATCTCTTCTTGAAACAAGCCATACCTCCGTAAAGAGTTGATTTCTTTGGGCTAGTGTCCTTAGAAGCTTTTCTTCAAACATCAATGATTTCTTCATTCTTCCACCCAAGCTTCACCGTCAATTGGATGTTTGCTCTTGCTGCAATTTTAGCGGAATTCAAGTTGCACTCATAGGAGGCCTTTTCAGTGGATGTCTCATCCTTCTTAGTGCCTCCAATGAGATCCAGTTCAGAAAGGTTGTAAGAAGTTAGTACATGTTTATTTTAGTGAAAACGAATTGAAATTCATGCATATATTTCTCACCATGTACATTTTCTATGAACTTTCGGAAGACCCCCTGTACTGAATATTGCCCAAATCCTGGGAGAGAAGTGGATGCGGTCCACTTCCTGTCTTCAGTTTGCCCACAGTGGAGGAGTGCACAGAGCAGGGAAAGGCAGCCCCAGAGAGAGGCATGCCCTCCAGCATGCAGCAGACGGCTGGCCCAGTCCTGGCTCCATGCGTTGCTGTGTGGGCCCAGCAAGCTGACCAACCTCCCTGAACCTTAATTTAATCCTAGGTAGCCCAATTCCACTCGCTATTATAGGACTGCTGTGCAGGGACAGTCAATTAACTTAAGAAAAGGAACCTAGCTCCAAGGTTGGCAACCGGGAATTCCAGTTGATTCCATGGGCGGACCCCCTGAGGAATTCCCAAGCTGAAGTCTCGTGGAAGATGAGGTTCAGTGTGACTAGACTGAAGCACCAATCCAATGAAGGGGAAGTCCCACCCACTCTGCCCTGTGCCTGTATAAAGGTGAGGCGGGGCGGCCGCGCCACTCATTGAAGCCGCCAGTTGGGAGAGGAGCAGAGCCAGGCCGGTGCTCCCGAAGGCAGCAAGATGTTGCGAGCCACAGCTCCCTGCTGGTTCCCACCTGCATACCCAGAAGCTAAGAAGGTGGCTTAGGAGGCGGCCCACGAGGCAAGCCGCCATTTGGGAGAGGAGCAGAGCCAGGTCAGTGTTCCCAAAGGCAGCAAGATGTTGCGAGCCACAGCTCCCTGCTGGTTCCCACCTGCATGCCCAGAAGCCAAGAAGGTGGCCGAGGAGGCGGCCCTCGAGGCAAGCCGCCAGTTGGGAGAGGAGCAGAGCCAGGCCGGTGCTCCCGAAGGCAGCAAGATGTTGCGAGCCACAGCTCCCTGCTGGTTCCCACCTGCATACCCAGAAGCTAAGAAGGTGGCCGAGGAGGCGCCCCACGAGGCAAGCCGCCATTTGGGAGAGGAGCAGAGCCAGGTCGGTGTTCCCGAAGGCAGCAAGAAGTTGCGAGCCACAGCTCCCTGCTGGTTCCCACCTGCATACCCAGAAGCCAAGAAGGTGGCCGAGGAGGCGGCCCTCGAGGCAAGCCACCAGTTGGGAGAGGAGCAGAGCCAGGCCGGTGCTCCCGAAGGCAGCAAGATGTTGCGAGCCACAGCTCCCTGCTGGTTCCCACCTGCATACCCAGAAGCTAAGAAGGTGGCCGAGGAGGCGCCCCACGAGGCAAGCTGCCATTTGGGAGTGGAGCAGAGCCAGGTCGGTGTTCCCGAAGGCAGCAAGATGTTGCGAGCCACAGCTCCCTGCTGGTTCCCTCCTGCATACCCAGAAGCCAAGAAGGTGGCCGAGGAGGCGACCCTCGAGGCTCCA
Organism: Pongo pygmaeus; assembly: GCF_028885625.2. Lineage (NCBI taxonomy): Eukaryota > Metazoa > Chordata > Mammalia > Primates > Hominidae > Pongo > Pongo pygmaeus. The sequence goes on from NC_072380.2 coordinate 57,228,594, forward strand.
GAATTCCCACTGCCCTCTCATCAGCCTGCCCAGAGCTTCGGGCTCTGCGTGCCCCAGATGCACAACCAGGCCTCAGCACTCGTGGACATCCGGGCGGAGCCCCAGAATAGGGGTCCGGCGGTGCCCCCAGCGTGGCCCAAGATGGCGACGGAGGCGTGGTACTTCCCCGCGCAGAGGGGGTCGGCCTGCTGCTTGCCAGCCACCCCAAGGCTGACAGAGAGGCCCTGTGGAGTCCGCATCTCAGCCCCCAGGGAGAGGAAGAGGATCGCCCACTTTCCCAGCCCCTGCTTGGTTGCAGGTCGCACCGATGCCAAGAGAACCCGGGTGGCCGGCAGCAGCCAACGCTCCAATGGCTCCAGGGTCGGCACACAGCCACGGAAGACTGGTCGCAACAGACGGGGGAGGGCATGCAAGACCTCCACCACACTCAGCTCTAAGCGAATCGTCTGTCGTCCATCCTTACCGACTTGGAAGAAACCCATTATCCTCCGAAGGTCTCGCTGCCAAGTCCCCACCGTCATCCGCCGAGGCCATCTCCAACTGTTCACCAAAGAGTGTCTCAAGTTCTGCGCCTCCCAGCAGGAGGCCGAGGAGAAGGCGCTGAACGAGGAGAAGGTGGCCTACGACTGCAGCCCCAACAAGAACATGTACCTGAATGTGGTCCTGAACACCCTCAAGAGACTGAAGGGCATGACCCCCAGCTCCATGCCGGGCCTCAGCAGGGCCGCCCTGTACAGCCGCCTCCAGGAGTTCCTGCTCACCCAGGACCATCTCAAGGAGAACGGCTACCCCTTCCCACACCCTGAGCGGCCCGGAGGCGCCGTACTCTTCACTGGCCAGGGGAAGGGGCCCGGCGACTCCTCCTGCAGGGTCTGCTGCCGTTGTGGCACCGACTACCTGGTGTCCTCCTCGGGCCGCTGTCTACGTGACCAGTTGTGTTATTATCACTGGGGGCGGGTCCGCTCCAGCCAAGTGGCTGGAGGCCGGGTTAGCCAGTACACCTGCTGTGCAGCTGCTCCTGGCTCAGTGGGCTGCCAGGTGGCAAAGCAGCACGTGCGGGACGGCCGCAAGGAGAGCCTCCATGGCTTCGTGAAGACCTTCAAGAAAGAGTTTTCCACAGACGCTCATCCAGGAATCTACGCCCTGGATTGTGAGATGTGCTACACCACGCATGGCCTGGAGCTGACCCGCGTCACCGTGGTGGACGCCGACATGCAAGTGGTGTACGACACCTTCGTCAAGCCCGACAACGAGATCGTGGACTACAACACCAGGTTTTCCGGAGTGACCGAGGCCGACGTCGCCAAGACGAGCGTCACGTTGCCCGAAGTCCAAGCCATCCTGCTGAGCTTTTTCAGCGCCCAAACCATCCTCATCGGGCACAGCCTGGAGAGCGATCTGCTGGCCCTCAAGCTGATCCACAGCACCGTGGTGGACACGGCCGTGCTCTTCCCGCACTACCTGGGTTTCCCCTACAAGCGTTCCCTCAGGAATCTCGCGGCCGACTACCTGGGACAGATCATCCAGGACAGCCAGGAAGGCCACAACTCCAGCGAGGACGCAAACGCCTGCCTGCAGCTGGCGATGTGGAAGGTTCGACAGCGCGCCCAGATCCAGCCACGCCACCGGTCCGCCTCTCCCGCCGCCCTGGCCTGTCCTGAGCCCCAGGCCTCTTCCCAAACTGCCATCGATCCCGAGAGCTAGCCCTGTCCACCTCGCCACAAAGCGAAAGAAACTGGAGCAGCCGGTGGCAGGAGAGGGCCAAAAGCCAAGACTAACCCCGACCCCGGACTCCCAGTCCCCCGGAGTCCCTGCCGCGGGCCGTCGTCCCTGTCCCCATCCCTCTGCCCCTCCCAGACCTCTGTCCTTCCACCAATGGGCTCCCCGAGGCCCCAGCCGCCACTCCCAGACCCCGGAGACCCTGCCGCCGCCCCTGGCGCCTGTGCCCATCCCTCTGCCCCTCCCAGACCTCTGGCCTTCCACCACTAGCCTCCCCCAGCCCACCTGGACTTCCCCGGCCTCTGACAACAAGGCCAGCCCCCAGGCCCACCAGCCTCCTGATCGTCTGCGTTCTTGGGCCTCTTCCCCTTCTGTGGGGCTGTCTGAACCTCCCCTCCCCCACCCGATTTTTCCCCCGCCCCCGGGGCAGGCGCAGAATAAATGTCTGTAAGAAGTTAAAAATTAAAAATAAAAAAAAAGCTAAAAACAACTCAAAGTCCTTTGCTTTTGAATGTGCGCTTACCTGGTTTTCTCGAGACGCACCACTGTGAGGTGGCTCAAGCGCTTAGGCTCTGGAGTTAGACATCTGGGTTCCCATTCCAATTCCACCACTTACTAGCTTTGTCATATTGGACGCATAACTTTTTTGCGCTTCTACTTCTTGATCTTTCAAGTGTCATCAGAAGATAATTAGACACCCACACAATAGCAATGGGAGATTTTAACACCCCACCGTCAACATGAAACAGATCAACGAGACAGAAAGTTGAAAAGGATATCCAGGAACTGAACTTAGCTCTGCACCAAGCAGACCGAATAGACATCTACATTAACTCTCCACCCCAAATCAACAGAATATACATTCTTCTCAGCACCACATCACACTTATTCCAAAACTGACCACATAGTTGGAAGGAAAGCACTCCTCCGCAAATGCAAAAGAACAGAAATTACAACCAACTGTCTCTCAGACCCCAGGGCAGTCAAACTGGACCTCAGGATGAAGAAACTCACTCAAAACCGCTCAACTACACGGAAACGGAGCAATCTGCTCCTGAGTGACTACTGGGTACATAGCGAAATGAAGACAGAATAAAGATGTTCTTTGAAACCAATGAGAACAAAGACACAACATACCAGAATCTCTGGGATACATTGAAAGCAGTGTGTAGAGGGAAACGTAGCATTAAATGCCCACAAGAGAAAGCAGGAAAGATCTAAAATGGACACCCTCACGTCCCAATTCAAAGAACCAGGGAAGCAAGAGCAAACACAATGCCTGAATCAGTCAGTCAACTTCCAACAGGGCTCCAAGAGAGAATGAACCACCATGCCTCTTTAAATCCACGTTTCTATTTGGAATCTTCAATGAGAGATGAGACACTAAGCAGCTAGTTTTGGTGGAATGGCTGATTTTGTCAATGTTTTCGGTGTGTGAGTGTGTGTGTGTGTGTATGTATAGATAACTAAATTAAACTGATAATCTGGATGCTTACATTTCCATTCATTTAATTTGTGTATGTGAGCCCACGCACACGTATATACACACACACTAACACTTCCAGAACACTGACTTAGTGAAGAACTGGATTTCCAGTGTGTCAGACAAATTTCAGAAAGCGCTGAAGAAGGGCATTTCTGATGGATTTCACCGTTCCTGGAATTTTATTTTCCTTTATAACTTAGAGTTCTTCTCTGGAGATTTAATAGATAAAAGTATTTTGCAGTGTACGTTATTTCATTTTATTTTTATAATTTATTTAAATTGTCATTTTAAATTGACAAATAAAAATGATATATATTTATGGTGTACAACATGATGTTTCTTATATGTATACATTGTGGAATGACACAAAAATCAAGCTAATTAACACATTCGTTTCCTCACATACTGATTTTATGGTGATGAGAACATGTTTCAAATCTACTCTGATAGCACATTTCAAGTATACAGTACATAGTTACCCACTGTAGTTGCCGTGCTGTTCAACATATCTCTAGAACTATTCGTATCTGAAATTTTGTATCATTAGACTAACATCTCCCAATCCCTCCCCGGCCCCTGCCTCGGGTAAGCAGCGTTCTGCTCTCTACGACTCTGAGTTCCACTTTTTTACATTGCACATAGAAGTGAGATCGTGCAGTATTTGTATTTCTGTGTTTGCTTTTTAAAACTTTATGATGTATTGATGTATTTTTTCAGACAGTGTCGGAGTCTGTCACCAAGGCTGGAGTACAGTGACACAAACACGGCTCACCACGGCCTCCACCTCCCGGGGTCAAGAGATCCTCCCACTTCAGCCTCCTGAGTAGCTAGGACTACAGGCGTCCAACACCACACCTGGCTAATTTTTGTATTTTTTGTAGAGATGGTTGATCTCCAACTCCTGGGCTCAACTCTTCCTCCTCCCTTCTCCTCCCAAAGTCCTGGGATTACAGGCCTGAGCCACTGTGTCTGGCCTTTGCTTTATTTCACACAGTAGAACATCCTCTAGGCTCATCCATGTTGCTAATGATAAGATTTCTTTCTTTTTCAAGGCTGAATAGGATTCTATTGGATATATGTACCTATATAGATGGAGAGATAGATAGATATACATTTATTATTATTGTTTTGGGGGGGATATGGTTTCGCTCGTGTTCCCAAGGCTGGAGTGCAGTGGCATGATTTCGGCTCACTACAACCTCTGCCTCCCAGGCTGAAGTGATTCTCCTGCCTCAGCTGAGATTAAAGGCATGTCCCATCATGTGCGGCCAATTTTGTGTTTCTAGGAGAGATGGGTTTTCACCATGTTGGCCAGGCTGGTCTCGAACTCCAACAATTCTACTTCAACTATTTATTGGATACAAATATTTATGTGTGAGAAACAAGATTTTCAAGGGTGAAAGATTTAAAAACGACTTAATTGTACATCAGTAAGAGGCTGGCTAACTAAATCAGAGTACGTTCATCCTTACAGAAGAATACTATGCAGCTAGAACAAAACCAAATGGAGGAAACTCTTCCAAATGGTAACTTGGAATGATGTTCAAGACTTATTGTAAAATAAGTTTACAGTAAGGTGTAAGGTACCTTATGGCAAAATTCTCTCAGAAATGTGTGTGTGTGGATTTCAAGTCATCCCAGTCCTAGAACATTGTGCTCTTTAGAGATGCCATACCTGTCTTTCCCTTTGTAATATCAAAGCAGTAATATCTTCTCTGGAGGCTTGTTGGGTGAATTGAATGGAAGAAAGTTAAGGAGGTACCAGAACCATTGCTGTTTCCCCTCCGTAGCCCTGCCACCCACTAAAGAAAGTTGGATGAGATTACTTAATGATTTCCCATTAAGTTGTATTTCCAAATATCATGATTACCATTTGAATGTAGTTGGTATGGAGCTTCGTGAGTGTGTGCTTCGTTTATTATGCATCACGTTCAGCTCCTTGTTATTTGCCTCCTAGTTATCATAGTAAAACTCTACTCCTCTACTCCGAGGAGCCCCTACCATCCGTATCATCACTTTCCGGCCCAGCACTCTTCATGCTCGTTCGTTTAAAGCATTCTACATTGGGCAAATGAATCTTGGAAGGCAAAAGCTACTGAATTTAGCGAGTTTGTGGAGGCGTTCCCACCGATCAGCCAGGTGGAGTTCCACACACCCGATGACTGCACAACTCCTATAAGGCAGCAATATGCTGCAAACCCAGACGGCCACTCTTCTCACCCCTCGTCCCTTTGCTGTTCTGGATAATGAGGTCAATAGTCACCTAGGCAACTTGCAAAACTAACTGAAATGGAGAAAGGCCTTCCGGCTGGTGACTAGCCGAGGTCCACCTGGCCCCAATAAGCTGCTGAACAAGAAGGGCTGCCAGAAATTTCCCCCTAGGGAATTTGGTGGAGACGAAGACCTGCTCACTGGACAACGGTTCCTCCCAGGATACCCCCAAGCTGAAGAAGCGGGCTCTGAGCCACCCCCTTTCACCCTCCTTTTCCCCACCCTGGCCTGCTGAAGGTGCGCGTCAGGATGCGGACTACTGAGCCCTAAAGAAATAAGTCCTTCCACTTTGACCTCACGGAGGATTGCCTGCGCGGATCTTCAACGAGTCTACCAGTGTCTAGACACGGGAGCAGTTCTGTCTGGCACAGCAGCTCCCTCAAGGAAGACAAGAGTGAGGAGAAAGGAAACTCAAGTCTGACCATTCTGTCCTGGGAGACAAGAGGAGGATCTCATCTCTCATCTTTCCAAGCAAGGCAACGAGACTTTCTCTCATCTTTCCAAGCAAGGCAAGGAGACTTTTTCTCATGAGGAAACAAAAAGAAGTTGGAAGGAACGAAACCAGCCTGGAAGGTGAATTCCTAAGGATTGCCCATTGAAACTGACAAAATGGCCCTTGTTTGACGAGAGGAATGAGCAGAGCATTGATGTGGTCAAAAAGGACTCGAGTGAGACTTTCCCAGCATGTTTCTACCAAAGCTTTGTCTAAGTTTCGCAAAACACTCTCCTAATAAGCAGATGTTTGGCTCTTCAGAAAGTCAACATGCAAAATGCCTTGAGCGTCCCATAACACTGATGCCATGATGTTGCCTTTGGTCTGCCCTCCTTTTCCTTTGACTGGACCACTGCCATCTCTTGGTAGCCATCGCTTTGATGACGCTTTGTCTTCAGGATCATATTGGCAAAGCCATGTTCCAAATTCCGGTTACAATTTGTCAAACAGGTGCCCCAGGATCGTGATCCCTCCTGTTGAAAATTTCCACTGATAGCTCTCGTCGTCACTGCAGCTGATCTGGGCACAATGGTTTTCACAGCCACTGCAGGATTCATCTTCCACATCTTCTCATCTCTTCTTGAAACAAGCCATACCTCCGTAAAGAGTTGATTTCTTTGGGCTAGTGTCCTTAGAAGCTTTTCTTCAAACATCAATGATTTCTTCATTCTTCCACCCAAGCTTCACCGTCAATTGGATGTTTGCTCTTGCTGCAATTTTAGCGGAATTCAAGTTGCACTGATAGGAGGCCTTTTCAGTGGATGTCCCATCCTTCTTAGTGCCTCCAATGAGATCCAGTTCAGAAAGGTTGTAAGAAGTTAGTACATGTTTATTTTAGTGAAAACGAATTGAAATCCATGCATAGATTTCTCACCATGTACATTTTCTATGAACTTTCGGAAGACCCCCTGTACTGAATATTGCCCAAATCCTGGGAGAGAAGTGGATGCGGTCCACTTCCTGTCTTCAGTTTGCCCACAGTGGAGGAGTGCACAGAGCAGGGAAAGGCAGCCCCAGAGAGAGGCATGCCCTCCAGCATGCAGCAGACTGCTGGCCCAGTCCTGGCTCCATGGGTTGCTGTGTGGGCCCAGCAAGCTGACCAACCTCCCTGAACCTTAATTTAATCCTAGGTAGCCCAATTCCACTCGCTATTATAGGACTGCTGTGCAGGGACAGTCAATTAACTTAAGAAAAGCAACCTAGCTCCAAGGTTGGCAACCGGGAATTCCAGTTGATTCCATGGGCGGACCCCCTGAGGAATTCCCAAGCTGAAGTCTCGTGGAAGATGAGGTTCAGTGTGACTAGACTGAAGCACCAATCCAATGAAGGGGAAGTCCCACCCACTCTGCCCTGTGCCTGTATAAAGGTGAGGCGGGGCGGCCGCGCCACTCATTGAAGCCGCCAGTTGGGAGAGGAGCAGAGCCAGGCCGGTGCTCCCGAAGGCAGCAAGATGTTGCGAGCCACAGCTCCCTGCTGGTTCCCACCTGCATACCCAGAAGCTAAGAAGGTGGCCGAGGAGGCGGCCCACGAGGCAAGCCGCCATTTGGGAGAGGAGCAGAGCCAGGTCAGTGTTCCCGAAGGCAGCAAGATGTTGCGAGCCACAGCTCCCTGCTGGTTCCCACCTGCATGCCCAGAAGCCAAGAAGGTGGCCGAGGAGGCGGCCCTCGAGGCAAGCCGCCAGTTGGGAGAGGAGCAGAGCCAGGCCGGTGCTCCCGAAGGCAGCAAGATGTTGCGAGCCACAGCTCCCTGCTGGTTCCCACCTGCATACCCAGAAGCTAAGAAGGTGGCCGAGGAGGCGCCCCACGAGGCAAGCCGCCATTTGGGAGAGGAGCAGAGCCAGGTCGGTGTTCCCGAAGGCAGCAAGAAGTTGCGAGCCACAGCTCCATGCTGGTTCCCACCTGCATGCCCAGAAGCCAAGAAGGTGGCCGAGGAGGCGGCCCTCGAGGCAAGCCACCAGTTGGGAGAGGAGCAGAGCCAGGCCGGTGCTCCCGAAGGCAGCAAGATGTTGCGAGCCACAGCTCCCTGCTGGTTCCCACCTGCATACCCAGAAGCTAAGAAGGTGGCCGAGGAGGCGCCCCACGAGGCAAGCTGCCATTTGGGAGTGGAGCAGAGCCAGGTCGGTGTTCCCGAAGGCAGCAAGATATTGCGAGCCACAGCTCCCTGCTGGTTCCCTCCTGCATACCCAGAAGCCAAGAAGGTGGCCGAGGAGGCGGCCCTCGAGGCTCCAGAATTCCCACTGCCCTCTCATCAGCCTGCCCAGAGCTTCGGGCTCTGCGTGCCCCAGATGCACAACCAGGCCTCAGCACTCGTGGACATCTGTGCGGAGCCCCAGAATAGGGGTCCGGCGGTGCCCCCAGCGTGGCCCAAGATGGCGACGGAGGCTTGGTACTTCCCCGCGCAGAGGGGGTCGGCCTGCTGCTTGCCAGCCGCCCCAAGGCTGACAGAGAGGCCCTGTGGAGTCCGCATCTCAGCCCCCAGGGAGAGGAAGAGGATCGCCCACTTTCACAGCCCCTGCTTGGTTGCAGGTCGCACCGATGCCAAGAGAACCCGGGTGGCCGGCAGCAGCCAACGCTCCAATGGCTCCAGGGTCGGCACACAGCCACGGAAGACTGGTCGCAACAGACGGGGGAGGGCATGCAAGACCTCCACCACACTCAGCTCTAAGCGAATCGTCCGTCGTCCATCCTTACCGACTTGGAAGAAACCCATTATCCTCCGAAGGTCTCGCTGCCAAGTCCCCACCGTCATCCGCCGAGGCTATCTCCAACTGTTCACCAAAGAGTGTCTCAAGTTCTGCGCCTCCCAGCAGGAGGCCGAGGAGAAGGCGCTGAACGAGGAGAAGGTGGCCTACGACTGCAGCCCCAACAAGAACATGTACCTGAATGTGGTCCTGAACACCCTCAAGAGACTGAAGGGCCTGACCCCCAGCTCCATGCCGGGCCTCAGCAGGGCCGCCCTGTACAGCCGCCTCCAGGAGTTCCTGCTCACCCAGGACCAGCTCAAGGAGAACGGCTACCCCTTCCCGCACCCCGAGCGGCCCGGAGGCGCCGTCCTCTTCACTGGCCAGGGGAAGGGGCCCGGCGACTCCTCCTGCAGGGTCTGCTGCCGTTGTGGCACCGACTACCTGGTGTCCTCCTCGGGCCGCTGTCTACGCGACCAGTTGTGTTATTATCACTGGGGGCGGGTCCGCTCCAGCCAAGTGGCTGGAGGCCGGGTTAGCCAGTACACCTGCTGTGCAGCTGCTCCTGGCTCAGTGGGCTGCCAGGTGGCAAAGCAGCACGTGCGGGACGGCCGCAAGGAGAGCCTCCATGGCTTCGTGAAGACCTTCAAGAAAGAGTTTTCCACAGACGCTTATCCAGGAATCTACGCCCTGGACTGTGAGATGTGCTACACCACGCATGGCCTGGAGCTGACCCGCGTCACCGTGGTGGACGCCGACATGCAAGTGGTGTACGACACCTTCGTCAAGCCCGACAACGAGATCGTGGACTACAACACCAGGTTTTCCGGAGTGACCGAGGCCCACGTCGCCAAGACGAGCGTCACGTTGCCCGAAGTCCAAGCCATCCTGCTGAGCTTTTTCAGCGCCCAAACCATCCTCATCGGGCACAGCCTGGAGAGCGATCTGCTGGCCCTCAAGCTGATCCACAGCACCGTGGTGGACACGGCCGTGCTCTTCCCGCACTACCTGGGTTTCCCCTACAAGCGTTCCCTCAGGAATCTCGCGGCCGACTACCTGGGACAGATCATCCAGGACAGCCAGGACGGCCACAACTCCAGCGAGGACGCAAACGCCTGCCTGCAGCTGGCGATGTGGAAGGTTCGACAGCGCGCCCAGATCCAGCCACGCCACCGGTCCGCCTCTCCCGCCGCCCTGGCCTGTCCTGAGCCCCAGGCCTCTTCCCAAACTGCCATCGATCCCGAGAGCTAGCCCTGTCCACCTCGCCGCAAAGCGAAAGAAACTGGAGCAGCCGGCGGCAGGAGAGGGCCAAAAGCCAAGACTAACCCCGACCCCGGACTCCCAGTCCCCTGGAGTCCCTGCCGCGGGCCGTCGTCCCTGTCCCCATCCCTCTGCCCCTCCCAGACCTCTGTCCTTCCACCAATGGGCTCCCCGAGGCCCCAGCCGCCACTCCCAGTCCCCGGAGACCCTGCCGCCGCCCCTGGCGCCTGTGCCCATCCCTCTGCCCCTCCCAGACCTCTGGCCTTCCACCACTAGCCTCCCCCAGCCCACCTGGACTTCCCCGGCCTCTGACAACAAGGCCAGCCCCCAGGCCCACCAGCCTCCTGATCGTCTTCGTTCTTGGGCCTCTTCCCCTTCTGTGGGGCTGTCTGAACCTCCCCTCCCCCACCCGATTTTTCCCCCGCCCACGGGGCAGGCGCAGAATTAATGTCTGTATGAAGTTAAAAATTAAAAATAAAAAAAAGCTAAAAACAACTGAAAGTCCTTTGCTTTTGAATGTGCGCTTACCTGGTTTTCTCTAGAGGCACCACTGTGAGGTGGCTCAAGCCCTTAGGCTCTGGAGTTAGACATCTGGGTTCCCATTCCAATTCCACCACTGACTAGCTTTGTCATATTGGACGCATAGCTTTTTTGCGCTTCTACTTCTTGATCTTTCAAGTGTCATCAGAAGATAATTAGACACCCACACAATAGCAATGGGAGATTTTAACACCCCACCGTCAACATGAAACAGATCAACGAGACAGAAAGTTGAAAAGGATATCCAGGAACTGAACTTAGCTCTGCACCAAGCAGACCGAATAGACATCTACATTAACTCTCCACCCCAAATCAACAGAATATACATTCTTCTCAGCACCACATCACACTTATTCCAAAACTGACCACATAGTTGGAAGGAAAGCACTCCTCCGCAAATGCAAAAGAACAGAAATTACAACCAACTGTCTCTCAGACCCCAGGGCAGTCAAACTGGACCTCAGGATGAAGAAACTCACTCAAAACCGCTCAACTACACGGAAACGGAGCAATCTGCTCCTGAGTGACTACTGGGTACATAGCGAAATGAAGACAGAATAAAGATGTTCTTTGAAACCAATGAGAACAAAGACACAACATACCAGAATCTCTGGGATACATTGAAAGCAGTGTGTAGAGGGAAACGTAGCATTAAATGCCCACAAGAGAAAGCAGGAAAGATCTAAAATGGACACCCTCACGTCCCAATTCAAAGAACCAGGGAAGCAAGAGCAAACACAATGCCTGAATCAGTCAGTCAACTTCCAACAGGGCTCCAAGAGAGAATGAACCACCATGCCTCTTTAAATCCACGTTTCTATTTGGAATCTTCAATGAGAGATGAGACACTAAGCAGCTAGTTTTGGTGGAATGGCTGATTTTGTCAATGTTTTCGGTGTGTGAGTGTGTGTGTGTGTGTATGTATAGATAACTAAATTAAACTGATAATCTGGATGCTTACATTTCCATTCATTTAATTTGTGTATGTGAGCCCACGCACACGTATATACACACACACTAACACTTCCAGAACACTGACTTAGTGAAGAACTGGATTTCCAGTGTGTCAGACAAATTTCAGAAAGCGCTGAAGAAGGGCATTTCTGATGGATTTCACCGTTCCTGGAATTTTATTTTCCTTTATAACTTAGAGTTCTTCTCTGGAGATTTAATAGATAAAAGTCTTTTGCAGTGTACGTTATTTCATTTTATTTTTATAATTTATTTAAATTGTCATTTTAAATTGACAAATAAAAATGATAGATATTTATGGTGTACAACATGATGTTTCATATATGTATACATTGTGGAATGACACAAAAATCAAGCTAATTAACACATTCGTTTCCTCACATACTGATTTTATGGTGATGAGAACATGTTTCAAATCTACTCTGATAGCACATTTCAAGTATACAGTACATAGTTACCCACTGTGGTTGCCGTGCTGTTCAACATATCTCTAGAACTATACGTATCTGAAATTTTGTATCATTAGACTAACATCTCCCAATCCCTCCCCGGCCCCTGCCTCGGGTAAGCAGCGTTCTGCTCTCTACGACTCTGAGTTCCACTTTTTTACATTGCACATAGAAGTGAGATCGTGCAGTATTTGTATTTCTGTGTTTGCTTTTTAAAACTTTATGATGTATTGATGTATTTTTTCAGACAGTGTCGGAGTCTGTCACCAAGGCTGGAGTACAGTGACACAAACACGGCTCACCACGGCCTCCACCTCCCGGGGTCAAGAGATCCTCCCACTTCAGCCTCCTGAGTAGCTAGGACTACAGGCGTCCAACACCACACCTGGCTAATTTTTGTATTTTTTGTAGAGATGGTTGATCTCCAACTCCTGGGCTCAACTCTTCCTCCTCCCTTCTCCTCCCAAAGTCCTGGGATTACAGGCCTGAGCCACTGTGTCTGGCCTTTGCTTTATTTCACACAGTAGAACATCCTCTAGGCTCATTCATGTTGCTAATGATAAGATTTCTTTCTTTTTCAAGGCTGAATAGGATTCTATTGGATATATGTACCTATATAGATAGATAGATAGATAGATAGATATACATTTATTATTATTGTTTTGGGGGGGATATGGTTTCGCTCGTGTTCCCCAGGCTGGAGTGCAGTGGCATGATTTCGGCTCACTACAACCTCTGCCTCCCAGGCTGAAGTGATTCTCCTGCCTCAGCTGAGATTAAAGGCATGTCCCATCATGTGCGGCCAATTTTGTGTTTCTAGGAGAGATGGGTTTTCACCATGTTGGCCAGGCTGGTCTCGAACTCCAACAATTCTACTTCAACTATTTATTGGATACAAATATTTATGTGTGAGAAACAAGATTTTCAAGAGTGAAAGATTTAAAAACGACTTAATTGTACATCAGTAAGAGGCTGGCTAACTAAATCAGAGTACGTTCATCCTTACAGAAGAATACTATGCAGCTAGAACAAAACCAAATGGAGGAAACTCTTCCAAATGGTAACTTGGAATGATGTTCAAGACTTATTGTAAAATAAGTTTACAGTAAGGTGTAAGGTACCTTATGGCAAAATTCTCTCAGAAATGTGTGTGTGTGGATTTCAAGTCATCCCAGTCCTAGAACATTGTGCTCTTTAGAGATGCCATACCTGTCTTTCCCTTTGTAATATCAAAGCGGTAATATCTTCTCTGGAGGCTTGTTGGGTGAATTTAATGGAAGAAAGTTAAGGAGGTACCAGAACCATTGCTGTTTCCCCTCCGTAGCCCTGCCACCCACTAAAGAAAGTTGGATGAGATTACTTAATGATTTCCCATTAAGTTGTATTTCCAAATATCATGATTACCATTTGAATGTAGTTGGTATGGAGCTTCGTGAGTGTGTGCTTCGTTTATTATGCATCACGTTCAGCTCCTTGTTATTTGCCTCCTAGTTATCATAGTAAAACTCTACTCCTCTACTCCGAGGAGCCCCTACCATCCGTATCGTCACTTTCCGGCCCAGCACTCTTCATGCTCGTTCGTTTAAAGCATTCTACATTGGGCAAATGAATCTTGGAAGGCAAAAGCTACTGAATTTAGCGAGTTTGTGGAGGCGTTCCCACCGATCAGCCAGGTGGAGTTCCACACACCCGATGACTGCACAACTCCTATAAGGCAGCAATATGCTGCAAACCCAGACGGCCACTCTTCTCACCCCTCGTCCCTTTGCTGTTCTGGATAATGAGGTCAATAGTCACCTAGGCAACTTGCAAAACTAACTGAAATGGAGAAAGGCCTTCCGGCTGGTGACTAGCCGAGGTCCACCTGGCCCCAATAAGCTGCTGAACAAGAAGGGCTGCCAGAAATTTCCCCCTAGGGAATTTGGTGGAGACGAAGACCTGCTCACTGGACAACGGTTCCTCCCAGGATACCCCCAAGCTGAAGAAGCGGGCTCTGAGCCACCCCCTTTCACCCTCCTTTTCCCCACCCTGGCCTGCTGAAGGTGCGCGTCAGGATGCGGACTACTGAGCCCTAAAGAAATAAGTCCTTCCACTTTGACCCCACGGAGGATTGCCTGTGCGGATCTTCAACGAGTCTACCAGTGTCTAGACACGGGAGCAGTTCTGTGTGGCACAGCAGCTCCCTCAAGGAAGACAAGAGTGAGGAGAAAGGAAACTCAAGTCTGACCATTCTGTCCTGGGAGACAAGAGGAGGATCTCATCTCTCATCTTTCCAAGCAAGGCAACGAGACTTTCTCTCATCTTTCCAAGCAAGGCAAGGAGACTTTTTCTCATGAGGAAACAAAAAGAAGTTGGAAGGAACGAAACCAGCCTGGAAGGTGAATTCCTAAGGATTGCCCATTGAAACTGACAAAATGGCCCTTGTTTGACGAGAGGAATGAGCAGAGCATTGATGTGGTCAAAAAGGACTCGAGTGAGACTTTCCCAGCATGTTTCTACCAAAGCTTTGTCTAAGTTTCGCAAAACACTCTCCTAATAAGCAGATGTTTGGCTCTTCAGAAAGTCAACATGCAAAATGCCTTGAGCGTCCCATAACACTGATGCCATGATGTTGCCTTTGGTCTGCCCTCCTTTTCCTTTGACTGGACCACTGCCATCTCTTGGTAGCCATCGCTTTGATGACGCTTTGTCTTCAGGATCATATTGGCAAAGCCATGTTCCAAATTCCGGTTACAATTTGTCAAACAGGTGCCCCAGGATCGTGATCCCTCCTGTTGAAAATTTCCACTGATAGCTCTCGTCCTCACTGCAGCTGATCTGGGCACAATGGTTTTCACAGCCACTGCAGGATTCATCTTCCACATCTTCTCATCTCTTCTTGAAACAAGCCATACCTCCGTAAAGAGTTGATTTCTTTGGGCTAGTGTCCTTAGAAGCTTTTCTTCAAACATCAATGATTTCTTCATTCTTCCACCCAAGCTTCACCGTCAATTGGATGTTTGCTCTTGCTGCAATTTTAGCGGAATTCAAGTTGCACTGATAGGAGGCCTTTTCAGTGGATGTCCCATCCTTCTTAGTGCCTCCAATGAGATCCAGTTCAGAAAGGTTGTAAGAAGTTAGTACATGTTTATTTTAGTGAAAACGAATTGAAATCCATGCATAGATTTCTCACCATGTACATTTTCTATGAACTTTCGGAAGACCCCCTGTACTGAATATTGCCCAAATCCTGGGAGAGAAGTGGATGCGGTCCACTTCCTGTCTTCAGTTTGCCCACAGTGGAGGAGTGCACAGAGCAGGGAAAGGCAGCCCCAGAGAGAGGCATGCCCTCCAGCATGCAGCAGACTGCTGGCCCAGTCCTGGCTCCATGGGTTGCTGTGTGGGCCCAGCAAGCTGACCAACCTCCCTGAACCTTAATTTAATCCTAGGTAGCCCAATTCCACTCGCTATTATAGGACTGCTGTGCAGGGACAGTCAATTAACTTAAGAAAAGCAACCTAGCTCCAAGGTTGGCAACCGGGAATTCCAGTTGATTCCATGGGCGGACCCCCTGAGGAATTCCCAAGCTGAAGTCTCGTGGAAGATGAGGTTCAGTGTGACTAGACTGAAGCACCAATCCAATGAAGGGGAAGTCCCACCCACTCTGCCCTGTGCCTGTATAAAGGTGAGGCGGGGCGGCCGCGCCACTCATTGAAGCCGCCAGTTGGGAGAGGAGCAGAGCCAGGCCGGTGCTCCCGAAGGCAGCAAGATGTTGCGAGCCACAGCTCCCTGCTGGTTCCCACCTGCATACCCAGAAGCTAAGAAGGTGGCCGAGGAGGCGGCCCACGAGGCAAGCCGCCATTTGGGAGAGGAGCAGAGCCAGGTCAGTGTTCCCGAAGGCAGCAAGATGTTGCGAGCCACAGCTCCCTGCTGGTTCCCACCTGCATGCCCAGAAGCCAAGAAGGTGGCCGAGGAGGCGGCCCTCGAGGCAAGCCACCAGTTGGGAGAGGAGCAGAGCCAGGCCGGTGCTCCCGAAGGCAGCAAGATGTTGCGAGCCACAGCTCCCTGCTGGTTCCCACCTGCATACCCAGAAGCTAAGAAGGTGGCCGAGGAGGCGCCCCACGAGGCAAGCCGCCATTTGGGAGAGGAGCAGAGCCAGGTCGGTGTTCCCGAAGGCAGCAAGAAGTTGCGAGCCACAGCTCCATGCTGGTTCCCACCTGCATGCCCAGAAGCCAAGAAGGTGGCCGAGGAGGCGGCCCTCGAGGCAAGCCACCAGTTGGGAGAGGAGCAGAGCCAGGCCGGTGCTCCCGAAGGCAGCAAGATGTTGCGAGCCACAGCTCCCTGCTGGTTCCCACCTGCATACCCAGAAGCTAAGAAGGTGGCCGAGGAGGCGCCCCACGAGGCAAGCCGCCATTTGGGAGTGGAGCAGAGCCAGGTCGGTGTTCCCGAAGGCAGCAAGATGTTGCGAGCCACAGCTCCCTGCTGGTTCCCTCCTGCATACCCAGAAGCCAAGAAGGTGGCCGAGGAGGCGGCCCTCGAGGCTCCAGAATTCCCACTGCCCTCTCATCAGCCTGCCCAGAGCTTCGGGCTCTGCGTGCCCCAGATGCACATCCAGGCCTCAGCACTCGTGGACATCTGTGCGGAGCCCCAGAATAGGGGTCCGGCGGTGCCCCCAGCGTGGCCCAAGATGGCGACGGAGGCTTGGTACTTCCCCGCGCAGAGGGGGTCGGCCTGCTGCTTGCCAGCCGCCCCAAGGCTGACAGAGAGGCCCTGTGGAGTCCGCATCTCAGCCCCCAGGGAGAGGAAGAGGATCGCCCACTTTCCCAGCCCCTGCTTGGTCGCAGGTCGCACCGATGCCAAGAGAACCCGGGTGGCCGGCAGCAGCCAACGCTCCAATGGCTCCAGGGTCGGCACACAGCCACGGAAGACTGGTCGCAACAGACGGGGGAGGGCATGCAAGACCTCCACCACACTCAGCTCTAAGCGAATCGTCCGTCGTCCATCCTTACTGACTTGGAAGAAACCCATTATCCTCCGAAGGTCTCGCTGCCAAGTCCCCACCGTCATCCGCCGAGGCTATCTCCAACTGTTCACCAAAGAGTGTCTCAAGTTCTGCGCCTCCCAGCAGGAGGCCGAGGAGAAGGCGCTGAACGAGGAGAAGGTGGCCTACGACTGCAGCCCCAACAAGAACATGTACCTGAATGTGGTCCTGAACACCCTCAAGAGACTGAAGGGCCTGACCCCCAGCTCCATGCCGGGCCTCAGCAGGGCCGCCCTGTACAGCCGCCTCCAGGAGTTCCTGCTCACCCAGGACCAGCTCAAGGAGAACGGCTACCCCTTCCCGCACCCCGAGCGGCCCGCAGGCGCCGTCCTCTTCACTGGCCAGGGGAAGGGGCCCGGCGACTCCTCCTGCAGGGTCTGCTGCCGTTGTGGCACCGACTACCTGGTGTCCTCCACGGGCCGCTGTCTATGCGACCAGTTGTGTTATTATCA
Organism: Pongo pygmaeus; assembly: GCF_028885625.2. Taxonomy (NCBI): domain Eukaryota; kingdom Metazoa; phylum Chordata; class Mammalia; order Primates; family Hominidae; genus Pongo; species Pongo pygmaeus. The sequence goes on from NC_072380.2 coordinate 57,245,936, forward strand.
CTGGGGGCGGGTCCGCTCCAGCCAAGTGGCTGGAGGCCGGGTTAGCCAGTACACCTGCTGTGCAGCTGCTCCTGGCTCAGTGGGCTGCCAGGTGGCAAAGCAGCACGTGCGGGACGGCCGCAAGGAGAGCCTCCATGGCTTCGTGAAGACCTTCAAGAAAGAGTTTTCCACAGACGCTTATCCAGGAATCTACGCCCTGGATTGTGAGATGTGCTACACCACGCATGGCCTGGAGCTGACCCGCGTCACCGTGGTGGACGCCGACATGCAAGTGGTGTACGACACCTTCGTCAAGCCCGACAACGAGATCGTGGACTACAACACCAGGTTTTCCGGAGTGACCAAGGCCGACGTCGCCAAGACGAGCGTCACGTTGCCCGAAGTCCAAGCCATCCTGCTGAGCTTTTTCAGCGCCCAAACCATCCTCATCGGGCACAGCCTGGAGAGCGATCTGCTGGCCCTCAAGCTGATCCACAGCACCGTGGTGGACACGGCCGTGCTCTTCCCGCACTACCTGGGTTTCCCCTACAAGCGTTCCCTCAGGAATCTCGCGGCCGACTACCTGGGACAGATCATCCAGGACAGCCAGGACGGCCACAACTCCAGCGAGGACGCAAACGCCTGCCTGCAGCTGGCGATGTGGAAGGTTCGACAGCGCGCCCAGATCCAGCCACGCCACTGGTCCGCCTCTCCCGCCGCCCTGGCCTGTCCTGAGCCCCAGGCCTCTTCCCAAACTGCCATCGATCCCGAGAGCTAGCCCTGTCCACCTCGCTGCAAAGCGAAAGAAACTGGAGCAGCCGGTGGCAGGAGAGGGCCAAAAGCCAAGACTAACCCCGACCCCGGACTCCCAGTCCCCCGGAGTCCCTGCCGCGGGCCGTCGTCCCTGTCTCCATCCCTCTGCCCCTCCCAGACCTCTGTCCTTCCACCAATGGGCTCCCCGAGGCCCCAGCCGCCACTCCCAGTCCCCGGAGACCCTGCCGCCGCCCCTGGCGCCTGTGCCCATCCCTCTGCCCCTCCCAGACCTCTGGCCTTCCACCACTAGCCTCCCCCAGCCCACCTGGACTACCGCGGCCTCTGACAACAAGGCCAGCCCCCAGGCCCACCAGCCTCCTGATCGTCTTCGTTCTTGGGCCTCTTCCCCTTCTGTGGGGCTGTCTGAACCTCCCCTCCCCCACCCGATTTTTCCCCCGACCCCGGGGCAGGCGCAGAATAAATGTCTGTATGAAGTTAAAAATTAAAAATAAAAAAAAAGCTAAAAACAACTGAAAGTCCTTTGCTTTTGAATGTGCGCTTACCTGGTTTTCTCTAGAGGCACCACTGTGAGGTGGCTCAAGCGCTTAGGCTCTGGAGTTAGACATCTGGGTTCCCATTCCAATTCCACCACTGACTAGCTTTGTCATATTGGACGCATAACTTTTTTGCGCTTCTACTTCTTGATCTTTCAAGTGTCATCAGAAGATAATTAGACACCCACACAATAGCAATGGGAGATTTTAACACCCCACCGTCAACATGAAACAGATCAACGAGACAGAAAGTTGAAAAGGATATCCAGGAACTGAACTTAGCTCTCTACCAAGCAGACCGAATAGACATCTACATTAACTCTCCACCCCAAATCAACAGAATATACATTCTTCTCAGCACCACATCACACTTATTCCAAAACTGACCACATAGTTGGAAGGAAAGCACTCCTCCGCAAATGCAAAAGAACAGAAATTACAAGCAACTGTCTCTCAGACCCCAGGGCAGTCAAACTGGACCTCAGGATGAAGAAACTCACTCAAAACCGCTCAACTACACGGAAACGGAGCAATCTGCTCCTGAGTGACTACTGGGTACATAGCGAAATGAAGACAGAATAAAGATGTTCTTTGAAACCAATGAGAACAAAGACACAACATACCAGAATCTCTGGGATACATTGAAAGCAGTGTGTAGAGGGAAACGTAGCATTAAATGCCCACAAGAGAAAGCAGGAAAGATCTAAAATGGACACCCTCACGTCCCAATTCAAAGAACCAGGGAAGCAAGAGCAAACACAATGCCTGAATCAGTCAGTCAACTTCCAACAGGGCTCCAAGAGAGAATGAACCACCATGCCTCTTTAAATCCACGTTTCTATTTGGAATCTTCAATGAGAGATGAGACACTAAGCAGCTAGTTTTGGTGGAATGGCTGATTTTGTCAATGTTTTCGGTGTGTGAGTGTGTGTGTGTGTGTATGTATAGATAACTAAATTAAACTGATAATCTGGATGCTTACATTTCCATTCATTTAATTTGTGTATGTGAGCCCACGCACACGTATATACACACACACTAACACTTCCAGAACACTGACTTAGTGAAGAACTGGATTTCCAGTGTGTCAGACAAATTTCAGAAAGCGCTGAAGAAGGGCATTTCTGATGGATTTCACCGTTCCTGGAATTTTATTTTCCTTTATAACTTAGAGTTCTTCTCTGGAGATTTAATAGATAAAAGTCTTTTGCAGTGTACGTTATTTCATTTTATTTTTATAATTCATTTAAATTGTCATTTTAAATTGACAAATAAAAATGATATATATTTATGGTGTACAACATGATGTTTCTTATATGTATACATTGTGGAATGACACAAAAATCAAGCTAATTAACACATTCGTTTCCTCACATACTGATTTTATGGTGATGAGAACATGTTTCAAATCTACTCTGATAGCACATTTCAAGTATACAGTACATAGTTACCCACTGTAGTTGCCGTGCTGTTCAACATATCTCTAGAACTATTCGTATCTGAAATTTTGTATCATTAGACTAACATCTCCCAATCCCTCCCCGGCCCCTGCCTCGGGTAAGCAGCGTTCTGCTCTCTACGACTCTGAGTTCCACTTTTTTACATTGCACATAGAAGTGAGATCGTGCAGTATTTGTATTTCTGTGTTTGCTTTTTAAAACTTTATGATGTATTGATGTATTTTTTCAGACAGTGTCGGAGTCTGTCACCAAGGCTGGAGTACAGTGACACAAACACGGCTCACCACGGCCTCCACCTCCCGGGGTCAAGAGATCCTCCCACTTCAGCCTCCTGAGTAGCTAGGACTACAGGCGTCCAACACCACACCTGGCTAATTTTTGTATTTTTTGTAGAGATGGTTGATCTCCAACTCCTGGGCTCAACTCTTCCTCCTCCCTTCTCCTCCCAAAGTCCTGGGATTACAGGCCTGAGCCACTGTGTCTGGCCTTTGCTTTATTTCACACAGTAGAACATCCTCTAGGCTCATTCATGTTGCTAATGATAAGATTTCTTTCTTTTTCAAGGCTGAATAGGATTCTATTGGATATATGTACCTATAGAGATAGAGAGATAGATAGATATACATTTATTATTATTGTTTTGGGGGGGATATGGTTTCGCTCGTGTTCCCCAGGCTGGAGTGCAGTGGCATGATTTCGGCTCACTACAACCTCTGCCTCCCAGGCTGAAGTGATTCTCCTGCCTCAGCTGAGATTAAAGGCATGTCCCATCATGTGCGGCCAATTTTGTGTTTCTAGGAGAGATGGGTTTTCACCATGTTGGCCAGGCTGGTCTCGAACTCCAACAATTCTACTTCAACTATTTATTGGATACAAATATTTATGTGTGAGAAACAAGATTTTCAAGAGTGAAAGATTTAAAAACGACTTAATTGTACATCAGTAAGAGGCTGGCTAACTAAATCAGAGTACGTTCATCCTTACAGAAGAATACTATGCAGCTAGAACAAAACCAAATGGAGGAAACTCTTCCAAATGGTAACTTGGAATGATGTTCAAGACTTATTGTAAAATAAGTTTACAGTAAGGTGTAAGGTACCTTATGGCAAAATTCTCTCAGAAATGTGTGTGTGTGGATTTCAAGTCATCCCAGTCCTAGAACATTGTGCTCTTTAGAGATGCCATACCTGTCTTTCCCTTTGTAATATCAAAGCGGTAATATCTTCTCTGGAGGCTTGTTGGGTGAATTTAATGGAAGAAAGTTAAGGAGGTACCAGAACCATTGCTGTTTCCCCTCCGTAGCCCTGCCACCCACTAAAGAAAGTTGGATGAGATTACTTAATGATTTCCCATTAAGTTGTATTTCCAAATATCATGATTACCATTTGAATGTAGTTGGTATGGAGCTTCGTGAGTGTGTGCTTCGTTTATTATGCATCACGTTCAGCTCCTTGTTATTTGCCTCCTAGTTATCATAGTAAAACTCTACTCCTCTACTCCGAGGAGCCCCTACCATCCGTATCGTCACTTTCCGGCCCAGCACTCTTCATGCTCGTTCGTTTAAAGCATTCTACATTGGGCAAATGAATCTTGGAAGGCAAAAGCTACTGAATTTAGCGAGTTTGTGGAGGCGTTCCCACCGATCAGCCAGGTGGAGTTCCACACACCCGATGACTGCACAACTCCTATAAGGCAGCAATATGCTGCAAACCCAGACGGCCACTCTTCTCACCCCTCGTCCCTTTGCTGTTCTGGATAATGAGGTCAATAGTCACCTAGGCAACTTGCAAAACTAACTGAAATGGAGAAAGGCCTTCCGGCTGGTGACTAGCCGAGGTCCACCTGGCCCCAATAAGCTGCTGAACAAGAAGGGCTGCCAGAAATTTCCCCCTAGGGAATTTGGTGGAGACGAAGACCTGCTCACTGGACAACGGTTCCTCCCAGGATACCCCCAAGCTGAAGAAGCGGGCTCTGAGCCACCCCCTTTCACCCTCCTTTTCCCCACCCTGGCCGGCTGAAGGTGCGTGTCAGGATGCGGACTACTGAGCCCTAAAGAAATAAGTCCTTCCACTTTGACCCCACGGAGGATTGCCTGTGCGGATCTTCAACGAGTCTACCAGTGTCTAGACACGGGAGCAGTTCTGTCTGGCACAGCAGCTCCCTCAAGGAAGACAAGAGTGAGGAGAAAGGAAACTCAAGTCTGACCATTCTGTCCTGGGAGACAAGAGGAGGATCTCATCTCTCATCTTTCCAAGCAAGGCAACGAGACTTTCTCTCATCTTTCCAAGCAAGGCAAGGAGACTTTTTCTCATGAGGAAACAAAAAGAAGTTGGAAGGAACGAAACCAGCCTGGAAGGTGAATTCCTAAGGATTGCCCATTGAAACTGACAAAATGGCCCTTGTTTGACGAGAGGAATGAGCAGAGCATTGATGTGGTCAAAAAGGACTCGAGTGAGACTTTCCCAGCATGTTTCTACCAAAGCTTTGTCTAAGTTTCGCAAAACACTCTCCTAATAAGCAGATGTTTGGCTCTTCAGAAAGTCAACATGCAAAATGCCTTGAGCGTCCCATAACACTGATGCCATGATGTTGCCTTTGGTCTGCCCTCCTTTTCCTTTGACTGGACCACTGCCATCTCTTGGTAGCCATCGCTTTGATGACGCTTTGTCTTCAGGATCATATTGGCAAAGCCATGTTCCAAATTCCGGTTACAATTTGTCAAACAGGTGCCCCAGGATCGTGATCCCTCCTGTTGAAAATTTCCACTGATAGCTCTCGTCCTCACTGCAGCTGATCTGGGCACAATGGTTTTCACAGCCACTGCAGGATTCATCTTCCACATCTTCTCATCTCTTCTTGAAACAAGCCATACCTCCGTAAAGAGTTGATTTCTTTGGGCTAGTGTCCTTAGAAGCTTTTCTTCAAACATCAATGATTTCTTCATTCTTCCACCCAAGCTTCACCGTCAATTGGATGTTTGCTCTTGCTGCAATTTTAGCGGAATTCAAGTTGCACTCATAGGAGGCCTTTTCAGTGGATGTCTCATCCTTCTTAGTGCCTCCAATGAGATCCAGTTCAGAAAGGTTGTAAGAAGTTAGTACATGTTTATTTTAGTGAAAACGAATTGAAATTCATGCATATATTTCTCACCATGTACATTTTCTATGAACTTTCGGAAGACCCCCTGTACTGAATATTGCCCAAATCCTGGGAGAGAAGTGGATGCGGTCCACTTCCTGTCTTCAGTTTGCCCACAGTGGAGGAGTGCACAGAGCAGGGAAAGGCAGCCCCAGAGAGAGGCATGCCCTCCAGCATGCAGCAGACGGCTGGCCCAGTCCTGGCTCCATGCGTTGCTGTGTGGGCCCAGCAAGCTGACCAACCTCCCTGAACCTTAATTTAATCCTAGGTAGCCCAATTCCACTCGCTATTATAGGACTGCTGTGCAGGGACAGTCAATTAACTTAAGAAAAGGAACCTAGCTCCAAGGTTGGCAACCGGGAATTCCAGTTGATTCCATGGGCGGACCCCCTGAGGAATTCCCAAGCTGAAGTCTCGTGGAAGATGAGGTTCAGTGTGACTAGACTGAAGCACCAATCCAATGAAGGGGAAGTCCCACCCACTCTGCCCTGTGCCTGTATAAAGGTGAGGCGGGGCGGCCGCGCCACTCATTGAAGCCGCCAGTTGGGAGAGGAGCAGAGCCAGGCCGGTGCTCCCGAAGGCAGCAAGATGTTGCGAGCCACAGCTCCCTGCTGGTTCCCACCTGCATACCCAGAAGCTAAGAAGGTGGCTTAGGAGGCGGCCCACGAGGCAAGCCGCCATTTGGGAGAGGAGCAGAGCCAGGTCAGTGTTCCCAAAGGCAGCAAGATGTTGCGAGCCACAGCTCCCTGCTGGTTCCCACCTGCATGCCCAGAAGCCAAGAAGGTGGCCGAGGAGGCGGCCCTCGAGGCAAGCCGCCAGTTGGGAGAGGAGCAGAGCCAGGCCGGTGCTCCCGAAGGCAGCAAGATGTTGCGAGCCACAGCTCCCTGCTGGTTCCCACCTGCATACCCAGAAGCTAAGAAGGTGGCCGAGGAGGCGCCCCACGAGGCAAGCCGCCATTTGGGAGAGGAGCAGAGCCAGGTCGGTGTTCCCGAAGGCAGCAAGAAGTTGCGAGCCACAGCTCCCTGCTGGTTCCCACCTGCATACCCAGAAGCCAAGAAGGTGGCCGAGGAGGCGGCCCTCGAGGCAAGCCACCAGTTGGGAGAGGAGCAGAGCCAGGCCGGTGCTCCCGAAGGCAGCAAGATGTTGCGAGCCACAGCTCCCTGCTGGTTCCCACCTGCATACCCAGAAGCTAAGAAGGTGGCCGAGGAGGCGCCCCACGAGGCAAGCTGCCATTTGGGAGTGGAGCAGAGCCAGGTCGGTGTTCCCGAAGGCAGCAAGATGTTGCGAGCCACAGCTCCCTGCTGGTTCCCTCCTGCATACCCAGAAGCCAAGAAGGTGGCCGAGGAGGCGACCCTCGAGGCTCCAGAATTCCCACTGCCCTCTCATCAGCCTGCCCAGAGCTTCGGGCTCTGCGTGCCCCAGATGCACAACCAGGCCTCAGCACTCGTGGACATCCGGGCGGAGCCCCAGAATAGGGGTCCGGCGGTGCCCCCAGCGTGGCCCAAGATGGCGACGGAGGCGTGGTACTTCCCCGCGCAGAGGGGGTCGGCCTGCTGCTTGCCAGCCACCCCAAGGCTGACAGAGAGGCCCTGTGGAGTCCGCATCTCAGCCCCCAGGGAGAGGAAGAGGATCGCCCACTTTCCCAGCCCCTGCTTGGTTGCAGGTCGCACCGATGCCAAGAGAACCCGGGTGGCCGGCAGCAGCCAACGCTCCAATGGCTCCAGGGTCGGCACACAGCCACGGAAGACTGGTCGCAACAGACGGGGGAGGGCATGCAAGACCTCCACCACACTCAGCTCTAAGCGAATCGTCTGTCGTCCATCCTTACCGACTTGGAAGAAACCCATTATCCTCCGAAGGTCTCGCTGCCAAGTCCCCACCGTCATCCGCCGAGGCCATCTCCAACTGTTCACCAAAGAGTGTCTCAAGTTCTGCGCCTCCCAGCAGGAGGCCGAGGAGAAGGCGCTGAACGAGGAGAAGGTGGCCTACGACTGCAGCCCCAACAAGAACATGTACCTGAATGTGGTCCTGAACACCCTCAAGAGACTGAAGGGCATGACCCCCAGCTCCATGCCGGGCCTCAGCAGGGCCGCCCTGTACAGCCGCCTCCAGGAGTTCCTGCTCACCCAGGACCATCTCAAGGAGAACGGCTACCCCTTCCCACACCCTGAGCGGCCCGGAGGCGCCGTACTCTTCACTGGCCAGGGGAAGGGGCCCGGCGACTCCTCCTGCAGGGTCTGCTGCCGTTGTGGCACCGACTACCTGGTGTCCTCCTCGGGCCGCTGTCTACGTGACCAGTTGTGTTATTATCACTGGGGGCGGGTCCGCTCCAGCCAAGTGGCTGGAGGCCGGGTTAGCCAGTACACCTGCTGTGCAGCTGCTCCTGGCTCAGTGGGCTGCCAGGTGGCAAAGCAGCACGTGCGGGACGGCCGCAAGGAGAGCCTCCATGGCTTCGTGAAGACCTTCAAGAAAGAGTTTTCCACAGACGCTCATCCAGGAATCTACGCCCTGGATTGTGAGATGTGCTACACCACGCATGGCCTGGAGCTGACCCGCGTCACCGTGGTGGACGCCGACATGCAAGTGGTGTACGACACCTTCGTCAAGCCCGACAACGAGATCGTGGACTACAACACCAGGTTTTCCGGAGTGACCGAGGCCGACGTCGCCAAGACGAGCGTCACGTTGCCCGAAGTCCAAGCCATCCTGCTGAGCTTTTTCAGCGCCCAAACCATCCTCATCGGGCACAGCCTGGAGAGCGATCTGCTGGCCCTCAAGCTGATCCACAGCACCGTGGTGGACACGGCCGTGCTCTTCCCGCACTACCTGGGTTTCCCCTACAAGCGTTCCCTCAGGAATCTCGCGGCCGACTACCTGGGACAGATCATCCAGGACAGCCAGGAAGGCCACAACTCCAGCGAGGACGCAAACGCCTGCCTGCAGCTGGCGATGTGGAAGGTTCGACAGCGCGCCCAGATCCAGCCACGCCACCGGTCCGCCTCTCCCGCCGCCCTGGCCTGTCCTGAGCCCCAGGCCTCTTCCCAAACTGCCATCGATCCCGAGAGCTAGCCCTGTCCACCTCGCCACAAAGCGAAAGAAACTGGAGCAGCCGGTGGCAGGAGAGGGCCAAAAGCCAAGACTAACCCCGACCCCGGACTCCCAGTCCCCCGGAGTCCCTGCCGCGGGCCGTCGTCCCTGTCCCCATCCCTCTGCCCCTCCCAGACCTCTGTCCTTCCACCAATGGGCTCCCCGAGGCCCCAGCCGCCACTCCCAGACCCCGGAGACCCTGCCGCCGCCCCTGGCGCCTGTGCCCATCCCTCTGCCCCTCCCAGACCTCTGGCCTTCCACCACTAGCCTCCCCCAGCCCACCTGGACTTCCCCGGCCTCTGACAACAAGGCCAGCCCCCAGGCCCACCAGCCTCCTGATCGTCTGCGTTCTTGGGCCTCTTCCCCTTCTGTGGGGCTGTCTGAACCTCCCCTCCCCCACCCGATTTTTCCCCCGCCCCCGGGGCAGGCGCAGAATAAATGTCTGTAAGAAGTTAAAAATTAAAAATAAAAAAAAAGCTAAAAACAACTCAAAGTCCTTTGCTTTTGAATGTGCGCTTACCTGGTTTTCTCGAGACGCACCACTGTGAGGTGGCTCAAGCGCTTAGGCTCTGGAGTTAGACATCTGGGTTCCCATTCCAATTCCACCACTTACTAGCTTTGTCATATTGGACGCATAACTTTTTTGCGCTTCTACTTCTTGATCTTTCAAGTGTCATCAGAAGATAATTAGACACCCACACAATAGCAATGGGAGATTTTAACACCCCACCGTCAACATGAAACAGATCAACGAGACAGAAAGTTGAAAAGGATATCCAGGAACTGAACTTAGCTCTGCACCAAGCAGACCGAATAGACATCTACATTAACTCTCCACCCCAAATCAACAGAATATACATTCTTCTCAGCACCACATCACACTTATTCCAAAACTGACCACATAGTTGGAAGGAAAGCACTCCTCCGCAAATGCAAAAGAACAGAAATTACAACCAACTGTCTCTCAGACCCCAGGGCAGTCAAACTGGACCTCAGGATGAAGAAACTCACTCAAAACCGCTCAACTACACGGAAACGGAGCAATCTGCTCCTGAGTGACTACTGGGTACATAGCGAAATGAAGACAGAATAAAGATGTTCTTTGAAACCAATGAGAACAAAGACACAACATACCAGAATCTCTGGGATACATTGAAAGCAGTGTGTAGAGGGAAACGTAGCATTAAATGCCCACAAGAGAAAGCAGGAAAGATCTAAAATGGACACCCTCACGTCCCAATTCAAAGAACCAGGGAAGCAAGAGCAAACACAATGCCTGAATCAGTCAGTCAACTTCCAACAGGGCTCCAAGAGAGAATGAACCACCATGCCTCTTTAAATCCACGTTTCTATTTGGAATCTTCAATGAGAGATGAGACACTAAGCAGCTAGTTTTGGTGGAATGGCTGATTTTGTCAATGTTTTCGGTGTGTGAGTGTGTGTGTGTGTGTATGTATAGATAACTAAATTAAACTGATAATCTGGATGCTTACATTTCCATTCATTTAATTTGTGTATGTGAGCCCACGCACACGTATATACACACACACTAACACTTCCAGAACACTGACTTAGTGAAGAACTGGATTTCCAGTGTGTCAGACAAATTTCAGAAAGCGCTGAAGAAGGGCATTTCTGATGGATTTCACCGTTCCTGGAATTTTATTTTCCTTTATAACTTAGAGTTCTTCTCTGGAGATTTAATAGATAAAAGTATTTTGCAGTGTACGTTATTTCATTTTATTTTTATAATTTATTTAAATTGTCATTTTAAATTGACAAATAAAAATGATATATATTTATGGTGTACAACATGATGTTTCTTATATGTATACATTGTGGAATGACACAAAAATCAAGCTAATTAACACATTCGTTTCCTCACATACTGATTTTATGGTGATGAGAACATGTTTCAAATCTACTCTGATAGCACATTTCAAGTATACAGTACATAGTTACCCACTGTAGTTGCCGTGCTGTTCAACATATCTCTAGAACTATTCGTATCTGAAATTTTGTATCATTAGACTAACATCTCCCAATCCCTCCCCGGCCCCTGCCTCGGGTAAGCAGCGTTCTGCTCTCTACGACTCTGAGTTCCACTTTTTTACATTGCACATAGAAGTGAGATCGTGCAGTATTTGTATTTCTGTGTTTGCTTTTTAAAACTTTATGATGTATTGATGTATTTTTTCAGACAGTGTCGGAGTCTGTCACCAAGGCTGGAGTACAGTGACACAAACACGGCTCACCACGGCCTCCACCTCCCGGGGTCAAGAGATCCTCCCACTTCAGCCTCCTGAGTAGCTAGGACTACAGGCGTCCAACACCACACCTGGCTAATTTTTGTATTTTTTGTAGAGATGGTTGATCTCCAACTCCTGGGCTCAACTCTTCCTCCTCCCTTCTCCTCCCAAAGTCCTGGGATTACAGGCCTGAGCCACTGTGTCTGGCCTTTGCTTTATTTCACACAGTAGAACATCCTCTAGGCTCATCCATGTTGCTAATGATAAGATTTCTTTCTTTTTCAAGGCTGAATAGGATTCTATTGGATATATGTACCTATATAGATGGAGAGATAGATAGATATACATTTATTATTATTGTTTTGGGGGGGATATGGTTTCGCTCGTGTTCCCAAGGCTGGAGTGCAGTGGCATGATTTCGGCTCACTACAACCTCTGCCTCCCAGGCTGAAGTGATTCTCCTGCCTCAGCTGAGATTAAAGGCATGTCCCATCATGTGCGGCCAATTTTGTGTTTCTAGGAGAGATGGGTTTTCACCATGTTGGCCAGGCTGGTCTCGAACTCCAACAATTCTACTTCAACTATTTATTGGATACAAATATTTATGTGTGAGAAACAAGATTTTCAAGGGTGAAAGATTTAAAAACGACTTAATTGTACATCAGTAAGAGGCTGGCTAACTAAATCAGAGTACGTTCATCCTTACAGAAGAATACTATGCAGCTAGAACAAAACCAAATGGAGGAAACTCTTCCAAATGGTAACTTGGAATGATGTTCAAGACTTATTGTAAAATAAGTTTACAGTAAGGTGTAAGGTACCTTATGGCAAAATTCTCTCAGAAATGTGTGTGTGTGGATTTCAAGTCATCCCAGTCCTAGAACATTGTGCTCTTTAGAGATGCCATACCTGTCTTTCCCTTTGTAATATCAAAGCAGTAATATCTTCTCTGGAGGCTTGTTGGGTGAATTGAATGGAAGAAAGTTAAGGAGGTACCAGAACCATTGCTGTTTCCCCTCCGTAGCCCTGCCACCCACTAAAGAAAGTTGGATGAGATTACTTAATGATTTCCCATTAAGTTGTATTTCCAAATATCATGATTACCATTTGAATGTAGTTGGTATGGAGCTTCGTGAGTGTGTGCTTCGTTTATTATGCATCACGTTCAGCTCCTTGTTATTTGCCTCCTAGTTATCATAGTAAAACTCTACTCCTCTACTCCGAGGAGCCCCTACCATCCGTATCATCACTTTCCGGCCCAGCACTCTTCATGCTCGTTCGTTTAAAGCATTCTACATTGGGCAAATGAATCTTGGAAGGCAAAAGCTACTGAATTTAGCGAGTTTGTGGAGGCGTTCCCACCGATCAGCCAGGTGGAGTTCCACACACCCGATGACTGCACAACTCCTATAAGGCAGCAATATGCTGCAAACCCAGACGGCCACTCTTCTCACCCCTCGTCCCTTTGCTGTTCTGGATAATGAGGTCAATAGTCACCTAGGCAACTTGCAAAACTAACTGAAATGGAGAAAGGCCTTCCGGCTGGTGACTAGCCGAGGTCCACCTGGCCCCAATAAGCTGCTGAACAAGAAGGGCTGCCAGAAATTTCCCCCTAGGGAATTTGGTGGAGACGAAGACCTGCTCACTGGACAACGGTTCCTCCCAGGATACCCCCAAGCTGAAGAAGCGGGCTCTGAGCCACCCCCTTTCACCCTCCTTTTCCCCACCCTGGCCTGCTGAAGGTGCGCGTCAGGATGCGGACTACTGAGCCCTAAAGAAATAAGTCCTTCCACTTTGACCTCACGGAGGATTGCCTGCGCGGATCTTCAACGAGTCTACCAGTGTCTAGACACGGGAGCAGTTCTGTCTGGCACAGCAGCTCCCTCAAGGAAGACAAGAGTGAGGAGAAAGGAAACTCAAGTCTGACCATTCTGTCCTGGGAGACAAGAGGAGGATCTCATCTCTCATCTTTCCAAGCAAGGCAACGAGACTTTCTCTCATCTTTCCAAGCAAGGCAAGGAGACTTTTTCTCATGAGGAAACAAAAAGAAGTTGGAAGGAACGAAACCAGCCTGGAAGGTGAATTCCTAAGGATTGCCCATTGAAACTGACAAAATGGCCCTTGTTTGACGAGAGGAATGAGCAGAGCATTGATGTGGTCAAAAAGGACTCGAGTGAGACTTTCCCAGCATGTTTCTACCAAAGCTTTGTCTAAGTTTCGCAAAACACTCTCCTAATAAGCAGATGTTTGGCTCTTCAGAAAGTCAACATGCAAAATGCCTTGAGCGTCCCATAACACTGATGCCATGATGTTGCCTTTGGTCTGCCCTCCTTTTCCTTTGACTGGACCACTGCCATCTCTTGGTAGCCATCGCTTTGATGACGCTTTGTCTTCAGGATCATATTGGCAAAGCCATGTTCCAAATTCCGGTTACAATTTGTCAAACAGGTGCCCCAGGATCGTGATCCCTCCTGTTGAAAATTTCCACTGATAGCTCTCGTCGTCACTGCAGCTGATCTGGGCACAATGGTTTTCACAGCCACTGCAGGATTCATCTTCCACATCTTCTCATCTCTTCTTGAAACAAGCCATACCTCCGTAAAGAGTTGATTTCTTTGGGCTAGTGTCCTTAGAAGCTTTTCTTCAAACATCAATGATTTCTTCATTCTTCCACCCAAGCTTCACCGTCAATTGGATGTTTGCTCTTGCTGCAATTTTAGCGGAATTCAAGTTGCACTGATAGGAGGCCTTTTCAGTGGATGTCCCATCCTTCTTAGTGCCTCCAATGAGATCCAGTTCAGAAAGGTTGTAAGAAGTTAGTACATGTTTATTTTAGTGAAAACGAATTGAAATCCATGCATAGATTTCTCACCATGTACATTTTCTATGAACTTTCGGAAGACCCCCTGTACTGAATATTGCCCAAATCCTGGGAGAGAAGTGGATGCGGTCCACTTCCTGTCTTCAGTTTGCCCACAGTGGAGGAGTGCACAGAGCAGGGAAAGGCAGCCCCAGAGAGAGGCATGCCCTCCAGCATGCAGCAGACTGCTGGCCCAGTCCTGGCTCCATGGGTTGCTGTGTGGGCCCAGCAAGCTGACCAACCTCCCTGAACCTTAATTTAATCCTAGGTAGCCCAATTCCACTCGCTATTATAGGACTGCTGTGCAGGGACAGTCAATTAACTTAAGAAAAGCAACCTAGCTCCAAGGTTGGCAACCGGGAATTCCAGTTGATTCCATGGGCGGACCCCCTGAGGAATTCCCAAGCTGAAGTCTCGTGGAAGATGAGGTTCAGTGTGACTAGACTGAAGCACCAATCCAATGAAGGGGAAGTCCCACCCACTCTGCCCTGTGCCTGTATAAAGGTGAGGCGGGGCGGCCGCGCCACTCATTGAAGCCGCCAGTTGGGAGAGGAGCAGAGCCAGGCCGGTGCTCCCGAAGGCAGCAAGATGTTGCGAGCCACAGCTCCCTGCTGGTTCCCACCTGCATACCCAGAAGCTAAGAAGGTGGCCGAGGAGGCGGCCCACGAGGCAAGCCGCCATTTGGGAGAGGAGCAGAGCCAGGTCAGTGTTCCCGAAGGCAGCAAGATGTTGCGAGCCACAGCTCCCTGCTGGTTCCCACCTGCATGCCCAGAAGCCAAGAAGGTGGCCGAGGAGGCGGCCCTCGAGGCAAGCCGCCAGTTGGGAGAGGAGCAGAGCCAGGCCGGTGCTCCCGAAGGCAGCAAGATGTTGCGAGCCACAGCTCCCTGCTGGTTCCCACCTGCATACCCAGAAGCTAAGAAGGTGGCCGAGGAGGCGCCCCACGAGGCAAGCCGCCATTTGGGAGAGGAGCAGAGCCAGGTCGGTGTTCCCGAAGGCAGCAAGAAGTTGCGAGCCACAGCTCCATGCTGGTTCCCACCTGCATGCCCAGAAGCCAAGAAGGTGGCCGAGGAGGCGGCCCTCGAGGCAAGCCACCAGTTGGGAGAGGAGCAGAGCCAGGCCGGTGCTCCCGAAGGCAGCAAGATGTTGCGAGCCACAGCTCCCTGCTGGTTCCCACCTGCATACCCAGAAGCTAAGAAGGTGGCCGAGGAGGCGCCCCACGAGGCAAGCTGCCATTTGGGAGTGGAGCAGAGCCAGGTCGGTGTTCCCGAAGGCAGCAAGATATTGCGAGCCACAGCTCCCTGCTGGTTCCCTCCTGCATACCCAGAAGCCAAGAAGGTGGCCGAGGAGGCGGCCCTCGAGGCTCCAGAATTCCCACTGCCCTCTCATCAGCCTGCCCAGAGCTTCGGGCTCTGCGTGCCCCAGATGCACAACCAGGCCTCAGCACTCGTGGACATCTGTGCGGAGCCCCAGAATAGGGGTCCGGCGGTGCCCCCAGCGTGGCCCAAGATGGCGACGGAGGCTTGGTACTTCCCCGCGCAGAGGGGGTCGGCCTGCTGCTTGCCAGCCGCCCCAAGGCTGACAGAGAGGCCCTGTGGAGTCCGCATCTCAGCCCCCAGGGAGAGGAAGAGGATCGCCCACTTTCACAGCCCCTGCTTGGTTGCAGGTCGCACCGATGCCAAGAGAACCCGGGTGGCCGGCAGCAGCCAACGCTCCAATGGCTCCAGGGTCGGCACACAGCCACGGAAGACTGGTCGCAACAGACGGGGGAGGGCATGCAAGACCTCCACCACACTCAGCTCTAAGCGAATCGTCCGTCGTCCATCCTTACCGACTTGGAAGAAACCCATTATCCTCCGAAGGTCTCGCTGCCAAGTCCCCACCGTCATCCGCCGAGGCTATCTCCAACTGTTCACCAAAGAGTGTCTCAAGTTCTGCGCCTCCCAGCAGGAGGCCGAGGAGAAGGCGCTGAACGAGGAGAAGGTGGCCTACGACTGCAGCCCCAACAAGAACATGTACCTGAATGTGGTCCTGAACACCCTCAAGAGACTGAAGGGCCTGACCCCCAGCTCCATGCCGGGCCTCAGCAGGGCCGCCCTGTACAGCCGCCTCCAGGAGTTCCTGCTCACCCAGGACCAGCTCAAGGAGAACGGCTACCCCTTCCCGCACCCCGAGCGGCCCGGAGGCGCCGTCCTCTTCACTGGCCAGGGGAAGGGGCCCGGCGACTCCTCCTGCAGGGTCTGCTGCCGTTGTGGCACCGACTACCTGGTGTCCTCCTCGGGCCGCTGTCTACGCGACCAGTTGTGTTATTATCACTGGGGGCGGGTCCGCTCCAGCCAAGTGGCTGGAGGCCGGGTTAGCCAGTACACCTGCTGTGCAGCTGCTCCTGGCTCAGTGGGCTGCCAGGTGGCAAAGCAGCACGTGCGGGACGGCCGCAAGGAGAGCCTCCATGGCTTCGTGAAGACCTTCAAGAAAGAGTTTTCCACAGACGCTTATCCAGGAATCTACGCCCTGGACTGTGAGATGTGCTACACCACGCATGGCCTGGAGCTGACCCGCGTCACCGTGGTGGACGCCGACATGCAAGTGGTGTACGACACCTTCGTCAAGCCCGACAACGAGATCGTGGACTACAACACCAGGTTTTCCGGAGTGACCGAGGCCCACGTCGCCAAGACGAGCGTCACGTTGCCCGAAGTCCAAGCCATCCTGCTGAGCTTTTTCAGCGCCCAAACCATCCTCATCGGGCACAGCCTGGAGAGCGATCTGCTGGCCCTCAAGCTGATCCACAGCACCGTGGTGGACACGGCCGTGCTCTTCCCGCACTACCTGGGTTTCCCCTACAAGCGTTCCCTCAGGAATCTCGCGGCCGACTACCTGGGACAGATCATCCAGGACAGCCAGGACGGCCACAACTCCAGCGAGGACGCAAACGCCTGCCTGCAGCTGGCGATGTGGAAGGTTCGACAGCGCGCCCAGATCCAGCCACGCCACCGGTCCGCCTCTCCCGCCGCCCTGGCCTGTCCTGAGCCCCAGGCCTCTTCCCAAACTGCCATCGATCCCGAGAGCTAGCCCTGTCCACCTCGCCGCAAAGCGAAAGAAACTGGAGCAGCCGGCGGCAGGAGAGGGCCAAAAGCCAAGACTAACCCCGACCCCGGACTCCCAGTCCCCTGGAGTCCCTGCCGCGGGCCGTCGTCCCTGTCCCCATCCCTCTGCCCCTCCCAGACCTCTGTCCTTCCACCAATGGGCTCCCCGAGGCCCCAGCCGCCACTCCCAGTCCCCGGAGACCCTGCCGCCGCCCCTGGCGCCTGTGCCCATCCCTCTGCCCCTCCCAGACCTCTGGCCTTCCACCACTAGCCTCCCCCAGCCCACCTGGACTTCCCCGGCCTCTGACAACAAGGCCAGCCCCCAGGCCCACCAGCCTCCTGATCGTCTTCGTTCTTGGGCCTCTTCCCCTTCTGTGGGGCTGTCTGAACCTCCCCTCCCCCACCCGATTTTTCCCCCGCCCACGGGGCAGGCGCAGAATTAATGTCTGTATGAAGTTAAAAATTAAAAATAAAAAAAAGCTAAAAACAACTGAAAGTCCTTTGCTTTTGAATGTGCGCTTACCTGGTTTTCTCTAGAGGCACCACTGTGAGGTGGCTCAAGCCCTTAGGCTCTGGAGTTAGACATCTGGGTTCCCATTCCAATTCCACCACTGACTAGCTTTGTCATATTGGACGCATAGCTTTTTTGCGCTTCTACTTCTTGATCTTTCAAGTGTCATCAGAAGATAATTAGACACCCACACAATAGCAATGGGAGATTTTAACACCCCACCGTCAACATGAAACAGATCAACGAGACAGAAAGTTGAAAAGGATATCCAGGAACTGAACTTAGCTCTGCACCAAGCAGACCGAATAGACATCTACATTAACTCTCCACCCCAAATCAACAGAATATACATTCTTCTCAGCACCACATCACACTTATTCCAAAACTGACCACATAGTTGGAAGGAAAGCACTCCTCCGCAAATGCAAAAGAACAGAAATTACAACCAACTGTCTCTCAGACCCCAGGGCAGTCAAACTGGACCTCAGGATGAAGAAACTCACTCAAAACCGCTCAACTACACGGAAACGGAGCAATCTGCTCCTGAGTGACTACTGGGTACATAGCGAAATGAAGACAGAATAAAGATGTTCTTTGAAACCAATGAGAACAAAGACACAACATACCAGAATCTCTGGGATACATTGAAAGCAGTGTGTAGAGGGAAACGTAGCATTAAATGCCCACAAGAGAAAGCAGGAAAGATCTAAAATGGACACCCTCACGTCCCAATTCAAAGAACCAGGGAAGCAAGAGCAAACACAATGCCTGAATCAGTCAGTCAACTTCCAACAGGGCTCCAAGAGAGAATGAACCACCATGCCTCTTTAAATCCACGTTTCTATTTGGAATCTTCAATGAGAGATGAGACACTAAGCAGCTAGTTTTGGTGGAATGGCTGATTTTGTCAATGTTTTCGGTGTGTGAGTGTGTGTGTGTGTGTATGTATAGATAACTAAATTAAACTGATAATCTGGATGCTTACATTTCCATTCATTTAATTTGTGTATGTGAGCCCACGCACACGTATATACACACACACTAACACTTCCAGAACACTGACTTAGTGAAGAACTGGATTTCCAGTGTGTCAGACAAATTTCAGAAAGCGCTGAAGAAGGGCATTTCTGATGGATTTCACCGTTCCTGGAATTTTATTTTCCTTTATAACTTAGAGTTCTTCTCTGGAGATTTAATAGATAAAAGTCTTTTGCAGTGTACGTTATTTCATTTTATTTTTATAATTTATTTAAATTGTCATTTTAAATTGACAAATAAAAATGATAGATATTTATGGTGTACAACATGATGTTTCATATATGTATACATTGTGGAATGACACAAAAATCAAGCTAATTAACACATTCGTTTCCTCACATACTGATTTTATGGTGATGAGAACATGTTTCAAATCTACTCTGATAGCACATTTCAAGTATACAGTACATAGTTACCCACTGTGGTTGCCGTGCTGTTCAACATATCTCTAGAACTATTCGTATCTGAAATTTTGTATCATTAGACTAACATCTCCCAATCCCTCCCCGGCCCCTGCCTCGGGTAAGCAGCGTTCTGCTCTCTACGACTCTGAGTTCCACTTTTTTACATTGCACATAGAAGTGAGATCGTGCAGTATTTGTATTTCTGTGTTTGCTTTTTAAAACTTTATGATGTATTGATGTATTTTTTCAGACAGTGTCGGAGTCTGTCACCAAGGCTGGAGTACAGTGACACAAACACGGCTCACCACGGCCTCCACCTCCCGGGGTCAAGAGATCCTCCCACTTCAGCCTCCTGAGTAGCTAGGACTACAGGCGTCCAACACCACACCTGGCTAATTTTTGTATTTTTTGTAGAGATGGTTGATCTCCAACTCCTGGGCTCAACTCTTCCTCCTCCCTTCTCCTCCCAAAGTCCTGGGATTACAGGCCTGAGCCACTGTGTCTGGCCTTTGCTTTATTTCACACAGTAGAACATCCTCTAGGCTCATTCATGTTGCTAATGATAAGATTTCTTTCTTTTTCAAGGCTGAATAGGATTCTATTGGATATATGTACCTATATAGATAGATAGATAGATAGATAGATATACATTTATTATTATTGTTTTGGGGGGGATATGGTTTCGCTCGTGTTCCCCAGGCTGGAGTGCAGTGGCATGATTTCGGCTCACTACAACCTCTGCCTCCCAGGCTGAAGTGATTCTCCTGCCTCAGCTGAGATTAAAGGCATGTCCCATCATGTGCGGCCAATTTTGTGTTTCTAGGAGAGATGGGTTTTCACCATGTTGGCCAGGCTGGTCTCGAACTCCAACAATTCTACTTCAACTATTTATTGGATACAAATATTTATGTGTGAGAAACAAGATTTTCAAGAGTGAAAGATTTAAAAACGACTTAATTGTACATCAGTAAGAGGCTGGCTAACTAAATCAGAGTACGTTCATCCTTACAGAAGAATACTATGCAGCTAGAACAAAACCAAATGGAGGAAACTCTTCCAAATGGTAACTTGGAATGATGTTCAAGACTTATTGTAAAATAAGTTTACAGTAAGGTGTAAGGTACCTTATGGCAAAATTCTCTCAGAAATGTGTGTGTGTGGATTTCAAGTCATCCCAGTCCTAGAACATTGTGCTCTTTAGAGATGCCATACCTGTCTTTCCCTTTGTAATATCAAAGCGGTAATATCTTCTCTGGAGGCTTGTTGGGTGAATTTAATGGAAGAAAGTTAAGGAGGTACCAGAACCATTGCTGTTTCCCCTCCGTAGCCCTGCCACCCACTAAAGAAATTTGGATGAGATTACTTAATGATTTCCCATTAAGTTGTATTTCCAAATATCATGATTACCATTTGAATGTAGTTGGTATGGAGCTTCGTGAGTGTGTGCTTCGTTTATTATGCATCACGTTCAGCTCCTTGTTATTTGCCTCCTAGTTATCATAGTAAAACTCTACTCCTCTACTCCGAGGAGCCCCTACCATCCGTATCGTCACTTTCCGGCCCAGCACTCTTCATGCTCGTTCGTTTAAAGCATTCTACATTGGGCAAATGAATCTTGGAAGGCAAAAGCTACTGAATTTAGCGAGTTTGTGGAGGCGTTCCCACCGATCAGCCAGGTGGAGTTCCACACACCCGATGACTGCACAACTCCTATAAGGCAGCAATATGCTGCAAACCCAGACGGCCACTCTTCTCACCCCTCGTCCCTTTGCTGTTCTGGATAATGAGGTCAATAGTCACCTAGGCAACTTGCAAAACTAACTGAAATGGAGAAAGGCCTTCCGGCTGGTGACTAGCCGAGGTCCACCTGGCCCCAATAAGCTGCTGAACAAGAAGGGCTGCCAGAAATTTCCCCCTAGGGAATTTGGTGGAGACGAAGACCTGCTCACTGGACAACGGTTCCTCCCAGGATACCCCCAAGCTGAAGAAGCGGGCTCTGAGCCACCCCCTTTCACCCTCCTTTTCCCCACCCTGGCCTGCTGAAGGTGCGCGTCAGGATGCGGACTACTGAGCCCTAAAGAAATAAGTCCTTCCACTTTGACCCCACGGAGGATTGCCTGTGCGGATCTTCAACGAGTCTACCAGTGTCTAGACACGGGAGCAGTTCTGTGTGGCACAGCAGCTCCCTCAAGGAAGACAAGAGTGAGGAGAAAGGAAACTCAAGTCTGACCATTCTGTCCTGGGAGACAAGAGGAGGATCTCATCTCTCATCTTTCCAAGCAAGGCAACGAGACTTTCTCTCATCTTTCCAAGCAAGGCAAGGAGACTTTTTCTCATGAGGAAACAAAAAGAAGTTGGAAGGAACGAAACCAGCCTGGAAGGTGAATTCCTAAGGATTGCCCATTGAAACTGACAAAATGGCCCTTGTTTGACGAGAGGAATGAGCAGAGCATTGATGTGGTCAAAAAGGACTCGAGTGAGACTTTCCCAGCATGTTTCTACCAAAGCTTTGTCTAAGTTTCGCAAAACACTCTCCTAATAAGCAGATGTTTGGCTCTTCAGAAAGTCAACATGCAAAATGCCTTGAGCGTCCCATAACACTGATGCCATGATGTTGCCTTTGGTCTGCCCTCCTTTTCCTTTGACTGGACCACTGCCATCTCTTGGTAGCCATCGCTTTGATGACGCTTTGTCTTCAGGATCATATTGGCAAAGCCATGTTCCAAATTCCGGTTACAATTTGTCAAACAGGTGCCCCAGGATCGTGATCCCTCCTGTTGAAAATTTCCACTGATAGCTCTCGTCGTCACTGCAGCTGATCTGGGCACAATGGTTTTCACAGCCACTGCAGGATTCATCTTCCACATCTTCTCATCTCTTCTTGAAACAAGCCATACCTCCGTAAAGAGTTGATTTCTTTGGGCTAGTGTCCTTAGAAGCTTTTCTTCAAACATCAATGATTTCTTCATTCTTCCACCCAAGCTTCACCGTCAATTGGATGTTTGCTCTTGCTGCAATTTTAGCGGAATTCAAGTTGCACTGATAGGAGGCCTTTTCAGTGGATGTCCCATCCTTCTTAGTGCCTCCAATGAGATCCAGTTCAGAAAGGTTGTAAGAAGTTAGTACATGTTTATTTTAGTGAAAACGAATTGAAATCCATGCATAGATTTCTCACCATGTACATTTTCTATGAACTTTCGGAAGACCCCCTGTACTGAATATTGCCCAAATCCTGGGAGAGAAGTGGATGCGGTCCACTTCCTGTCTTCAGTTTGCCCACAGTGGAGGAGTGCACAGAGCAGGGAAAGGCAGCCCCAGAGAGAGGCATGCCCTCCAGCATGCAGCAGACTGCTGGCCCAGTCCTGGCTCCATGGGTTGCTGTGTGGGCCCAGCAAGCTGACCAACCTCCCTGAACCTTAATTTAATCCTAGGTAGCCCAATTCCACTCGCTATTATAGGACTGCTGTGCAGGGACAGTCAATTAACTTAAGAAAAGCAACCTAGCTCCAAGGTTGGCAACCGGGAATTCCAGTTGATTCCATGGGCGGACCCCCTGAGGAATTCCCAAGCTGAAGTCTCGTGGAAGATGAGGTTCAGTGTGACTAGACTGAAGCACCAATCCAATGAAGGGGAAGTCCCACCCACTCTGCCCTGTGCCTGTATAAAGGTGAGGCGGGGCGGCCGCGCCACTCATTGAAGCCGCCAGTTGGGAGAGGAGCAGAGCCAGGCCGGTGCTCCCGAAGGCAGCAAGATGTTGCGAGCCACAGCTCCCTGCTGGTTCCCACCTGCATACCCAGAAGCTAAGAAGGTGGCCGAGGAGGCGGCCCACGAGGCAAGCCGCCATTTGGGAGAGGAGCAGAGCCAGGTCAGTGTTCCCGAAGGCAGCAAGATGTTGCGAGCCACAGCTCCCTGCTGGTTCCCACCTGCATGCCCAGAAGCCAAGAAGGTGGCCGAGGAGGCGGCCCTCGAGGCAAGCCACCAGTTGGGAGAGGAGCAGAGCCAGGCCGGTGCTCCCGAAGGCAGCAAGATGTTGCGAGCCACAGCTCCCTGCTGGTTCCCACCTGCATACCCAGAAGCTAAGAAGGTGGCCGAGGAGGCGCCCCACGAGGCAAGCCGCCATTTGGGAGAGGAGCAGAGCCAGGTCGGTGTTCCCGAAGGCAGCAAGAAGTTGCGAGCCACAGCTCCATGCTGGTTCCCACCTGCATGCCCAGAAGCCAAGAAGGTGGCCGAGGAGGCGGCCCTCGAGGCAAGCCACCAGTTGGGAGAGGAGCAGAGCCAGGCCGGTGCTCCCGAAGGCAGCAAGATGTTGCGAGCCACAGCTCCCTGCTGGTTCCCACCTGCATACCCAGAAGCTAAGAAGGTGGCCGAGGAGGCGCCCCACGAGGCAAGCCGCCATTTGGGAGTGGAGCAGAGCCAGGTCGGTGTTCCCGAAGGCAGCAAGATGTTGCGAGCCACAGCTCCCTGCTGGTTCCCTCCTGCATACCCAGAAGCCAAGAAGGTGGCCGAGGAGGCGGCCCTCGAGGCTCCAGAATTCCCACTGCCCTCTCATCAGCCTGCCCAGAGCTTCGGGCTCTGCGTGCCCCAGATGCACAACCAGGCCTCAGCACTCGTGGACATCTGTGCGGAGCCCCAGAATAGGGGTCCGGCGGTGCCCCCAGCGTGGCCCAAGATGGCGACGGAGGCTTGGTACTTCCCCGCGCAGAGGGGGTCGGCCTGCTGCTTGCCAGCCGCCCCAAGGCTGACAGAGAGGCCCTGTGGAGTCCGCATCTCAGCCCCCAGGGAGAGGAAGAGGATCGCCCACTTTCCCAGCCCCTGCTTGGTCGCAGGTCGCACCGATGCCAAGAGAACCCGGGTGGCCGGCAGCAGCCAACGCTCCAATGGCTCCAGGGTCGGCACACAGCCACGGAAGACTGGTCGCAACAGACGGGGGAGGGCATGCAAGACCTCCACCACACTCAGCTCTAAGCGAATCGTCCGTCGTCCATCCTTACTGACTTGGAAGAAACCCATTATCCTCCGAAGGTCTCGCTGCCAAGTCCCCACCGTCATCCGCCGAGGCTATCTCCAACTGTTCACCAAAGAGTGTCTCAAGTTCTGCGCCTCCCAGCAGGAGGCCGAGGAGAAGGCGCTGAACGAGGAGAAGGTGGCCTACGACTGCAGCCCCAACAAGAACATGTACCTGAATGTGGTCCTGAACACCCTCAAGAGACTGAAGGGCCTGACCCCCAGCTCCATGCCGGGCCTCAGCAGGGACGCCCTGTACAGCCGCCTCCAGGAGTTCCTGCTCACCCAGGACCAGCTCAAGGAGAACGGCTACCCCTTCCCGCACCCCGAGCGGCCCGCAGGCGCCGTCCTCTTCACTGGCCAGGGGAAGGGGCCCGGCGACTCCTCCTGCAGGGTCTGCTGCCGTTGTGGCACCGACTACCTGGTGTCCTCCACGGGCCGCTGTCTATGCGACCAGTTGTGTTATTATCACTGGGGGCGGGTCCGCTCCAGCCAAGTGGCTGGAGGCCGGGTTAGCCAGTACACCTGCTGTGCAGCTGCTCCTGGCTCAGTGGGCTGCCAGGTGGCAAAGCAGCACGTGCGGGACGGCCGCAAGGAGAGCCTCCATGGCTTCGTGAAGACCTTCAAGAAAGAGTTTTCCACAGACGCTTATCCAGGAATCTACGCCCTGGATTGTGAGATGTGCTACACCACGCATGGCCTGGAGCTGACCCGCGTCACCGTGGTGGACGCCGACATGCAAGTGGTGTACGACACCTTCGTCAAGCCCGACAACGAGATCGTGGACTACAACACCAGGTTTTCCGGAGTGACCAAGGCCGACGTCGCCAAGACGAGCGTCACGTTGCCCGAAGTCCAAGCCATCCTGCTGAGCTTTTTCAGCGCCCAAACCATCCTCATCGGGCACAGCCTGGAGAGCGATCTGCTGGCCCTCAAGCTGATCCACAGCACCGTGGTGGACACGGCCGTGCTCTTCCCGCACTACCTGGGTTTCCCCTACAAGCGTTCCCTCAGGAATCTCGCGGCCGACTACCTGGGACAGATCATCCAGGACAGCCAGGACGGCCACAACTCCAGCGAGGACGCAAACGCCTGCCTGCAGCTGGCGATGTGGAAGGTTCGACAGCGCGCCCAGATCCAGCCACGCCACTGGTCCGCCTCTCCCGCCGCCCTGGTCTGTCCTGAGCCCCAGGCCTCTTCCCAAACTGCCATCGATCCCGAGAGCTAGCCCTGTCCACCTCGCTGCAAAGCGAAAGAAACTGGAGCAGCCGGTGGCAGGAGAGGGCCAAAAGCCAAGACTAACCCCGACCCCGGACTCCCAGTCCCCCGGAGTCCCTGCCGCGGGCCGTCGTCCCTGTCTCCATCCCTCTGCCCCTCCCAGACCTCTGTCCTTCCACCAATGGGCTCCCCGAGGCCCCAGCCGCCACTCCCAGTCCCCGGAGACCCTGCCGCCGCCCCTGGCGCCTGTGCCCATCCCTCTGCCCCTCCCAGACCTCTGGCCTTCCACCACTAGCCTCCCCCAGCCCACCTGGACTACCGCGGCCTCTGACAACAAGGCCAGCCCCCAGGCCCACCAGCCTCCTGATCGTCTTCGTTCTTGGGCCTCTTCCCCTTCTGTGGGGCTGTCTGAACCTCCCCTCCCCCACCCGATTTTTCCCCCGCCCCCGGGGCAGGCGCAGAATAAATGTCTGTATGAAGTTAAAAATTAAAAATAAAAAAAAAGCTAAAAACAACTCAAAGTCCTTTGCTTTTGAATGTGCGCTTACCTGGTTTTCTCTAGAGGCACCACTGTGAGGTGGCTCAAGCGCTTAGGCTCTGGAGTTAGACATCTGGGTTCCCATTCCAATTCCACCACTGACTAGCTTTGTCATATTGGACGCATAACTTTTTTGCGCTTCTACTTCTTGATCTTTCAAGTGTCATCAGAAGATAATTAGACACCCACACAATAGCAATGGGAGATTTTAACACCCCACCGTCAACATGAAACAGATCAACGAGACAGAAAGTTGAAAAGGATATCCAGGAACTGAACTTAGCTCTCTACCAAGCAGACCGAATAGACATCTACATTAACTCTCCACCCCAAATCAACAGAATATACATTCTTCTCAGCACCACATCACACTTATTCCAAAACTGACCACATAGTTGGAAGGAAAGCACTCCTCCGCAAATGCAAAAGAACAGAAATTACAAGCAACTGTCTCTCAGACCCCAGGGCAGTCAAACTGGACCTCAGGATGAAGAAACTCACTCAAAACCGCTCAACTACACGGAAACGGAGCAATCTGCTCCTGAGTGACTACTGGGTACATAGCGAAATGAAGACAGAATAAAGATGTTCTTTGAAACCAATGAGAACAAAGACACAACATACCAGAATCTCTGGGATACATTGAAAGCAGTGTGTAGAGGGAAACGTAGCATTAAATGCCCACAAGAGAAAGCAGGAAAGATCTAAAATGGACACCCTCACGTCCCAATTCAAAGAACCAGGGAAGCAAGAGCAAACACAATGCCTGAATCAGTCAGTCAACTTCCAACAGGGCTCCAAGAGAGAATGAACCACCATGCCTCTTTAAATCCACGTTTCTATTTGGAATCTTCAATGAGAGATGAGACACTAAGCAGCTAGTTTTGGTGGAATGGCTGATTTTGTCAATGTTTTCGGTGTGTGAGTGTGTGTGTGTGTGTATGTATAGATAACTAAATTAAACTGATAATCTGGATGCTTACATTTCCATTCATTTAATTTGTGTATGTGAGCCCACGCACACGTATATACACACACACTAACACTTCCAGAACACTGACTTAGTGAAGAACTGGATTTCCAGTGTGTCAGACAAATTTCAGAAAGCGCTGAAGAAGGGCATTTCTGATGGATTTCACCGTTCCTGGAATTTTATTTTCCTTTATAACTTAGAGTTCTTCTCTGGAGATTTAATAGATAAAAGTCTTTTGCAGTGTACGTTATTTCATTTTATTTTTATAATTCATTTAAATTGTCATTTTAAATTGACAAATAAAAATGATATATATTTATGGTGTACAACATGATGTTTCTTATATGTATACATTGTGGAATGACACAAAAATCAAGCTAATTAACACATTCGTTTCCTCACATACTGATTTTATGGTGATGAGAACATGTTTCAAATCTACTCTGATAGCACATTTCAAGTATACAGTACATAGTTACCCACTGTAGTTGCCGTGCTGTTCAACATATCTCTAGAACTATTCGTATCTGAAATTTTGTATCATTAGACTAACATCTCCCAATCCCTCCCCGGCCCCTGCCTCGGGTAAGCAGCGTTCTGCTCTCTACGACTCTGAGTTCCACTTTTTTACATTGCACATAGAAGTGAGATCGTGCAGTATTTGTATTTCTGTGTTTGCTTTTTAAAACTTTATGATGTATTGATGTATTTTTTCAGACAGTGTCGGAGTCTGTCACCAAGGCTGGAGTACAGTGACACAAACACGGCTCACCACGGCCTCCACCTCCCGGGGTCAAGAGATCCTCCCACTTCAGCCTCCTGAGTAGCTAGGACTACAGGCGTCCAACACCACACCTGGCTAATTTTTGTATTTTTTGTAGAGATGGTTGATCTCCAACTCCTGGGCTCAACTCTTCCTCCTCCCTTCTCCTCCCAAAGTCCTGGGATTACAGGCCTGAGCCACTGTGTCTGGCCTTTGCTTTATTTCACACAGTAGAACATCCTCTAGGCTCATTCATGTTGCTAATGATAAGATTTCTTTCTTTTTCAAGGCTGAATAGGATTCTATTGGATATATGTACCTATAGAGATAGAGAGATAGATAGATATACATTTATTATTATTGTTTTGGGGGGGATATGGTTTCGCTCGTGTTCCCCAGGCTGGAGTGCAGTGGCATGATTTCGGCTCACTACAACCTCTGCCTCCCAGGCTGAAGTGATTCTCCTGCCTCAGCTGAGATTAAAGGCATGTCCCATCATGTGCGGCCAATTTTGTGTTTCTAGGAGAGATGGGTTTTCACCATGTTGGCCAGGCTGGTCTCGAACTCCAACAATTCTACTTCAACTATTTATTGGATACAAATATTTATGTGTGAGAAACAAGATTTTCAAGAGTGAAAGATTTAAAAACGACTTAATTGTACATCAGTAAGAGGCTGGCTAACTAAATCAGAGTACGTTCATCCTTACAGAAGAATACTATGCAGCTAGAACAAAACCAAATGGAGGAAACTCTTCCAAATGGTAACTTGGAATGATGTTCAAGACTTATTGTAAAATAAGTTTACAGTAAGGTGTAAGGTACCTTATGGCAAAATTCTCTCAGAAATGTGTGTGTGTGGATTTCAAGTCATCCCAGTCCTAGAACATTGTGCTCTTTAGAGATGCCATACCTGTCTTTCCCTTTGTAATATCAAAGCGGTAATATCTTCTCTGGAGGCTTGTTGGGTGAATTTAATGGAAGAAAGTTAAGGAGGTACCAGAACCATTGCTGTTTCCCCTCCGTAGCCCTGCCACCCACTAAAGAAAGTTGGATGAGATTACTTAATGATTTCCCATTAAGTTGTATTTCCAAATATCATGATTACCATTTGAATGTAGTTGGTATGGAGCTTCGTGAGTGTGTGCTTCGTTTATTATGCATCACGTTCAGCTCCTTGTTATTTGCCTCCTAGTTATCATAGTAAAACTCTACTCCTCTACTCCGAGGAGCCCCTACCATCCGTATCGTCACTTTCCGGCCCAGCACTCTTCATGCTCGTTCGTTTAAAGCATTCTACATTGGGCAAATGAATCTTGGAAGGCAAGAGCTACTGAATTTAGCGAGTTTGTGGAGGCGTTCCCACCGATCAGCCAGGTGGAGTTCCACACACCCGATGACTGCACAACTCCTATAAGGCAGCAATATGCTGCAAACCCAGACGGCCACTCTTCTCACCCCTCGTCCCTTTGCTGTTCTGGATAATGAGGTCAATAGTCACCTAGGCAACTTGCAAAACTAACTGAAATGGAGAAAGGCCTTCCGGCTGGTGACTAGCCGAGGTCCACCTGGCCCCAATAAGCTGCTGAACAAGAAGGGCTGCCAGAAATTTCCCCCTAGGGAATTTGGTGGAGACGAAGACCTGCTCACTGGACAACGGTTCCTCCCAGGATACCCCCAAGCTGAAGAAGCGGGCTCTGAGCCACCCCCTTTCACCCTCCTTTTCCCCACCCTGGCCTGCTGAAGGTGCGTGTCAGGATGCGGACTACTGAGCCCTAAAGAAATAAGTCCTTCCACTTTGACCCCACGGAGGATTGCCTGTGCGGATCTTCAACGAGTCTACCAGTGTCTAGACACGGGAGCAGTTCTGTCTGGCACAGCAGCTCCCTCAAGGAAGACAAGAGTGAGGAGAAAGGAAACTCAAGTCTGACCATTCTGTCCTGGGAGACAAGAGGAGGATCTCATCTCTCATCTTTCCAAGCAAGGCAACGAGACTTTCTCTCATCTTTCCAAGCAAGGCAAGGAGACTTTTTCTCATGAGGAAACAAAAAGAAGTTGGAAGGAACGAAACCAGCCTGGAAGGTGAATTCCTAAGGATTGCCCATTGAAACTGACAAAATGGCCCTTGTTTGACGAGAGGAATGAGCAGAGCATTGATGTGGTCAAAAAGGACTCGAGTGAGACTTTCCCAGCATGTTTCTACCAAAGCTTTGTCTAAGTTTCGCAAAACACTCTCCTAATAAGCAGATGTTTGGCTCTTCAGAAAGTCAACATGCAAAATGCCTTGAGCGTCCCATAACACTGATGCCATGATGTTGCCTTTGGTCTGCCCTCCTTTTCCTTTGACTGGACCACTGCCATCTCTTGGTAGCCATCGCTTTGATGACGCTTTGTCTTCAGGATCATATTGGCAAAGCCATGTTCCAAATTCCGGTTACAATTTGTCAAACAGGTGCCCCAGGATCGTGATCCCTCCTGTTGAAAATTTCCACTGATAGCTCTCGTCGTCACTGCAGCTGATCTGGGCACAATGGTTTTCACAGCCACTGCAGGATTCATCTTCCACATCTTCTCATCTCTTCTTGAAACAAGCCATACCTCCGTAAAGAGTTGATTTCTTTGGGCTAGTGTCCTTAGAAGCTTTTCTTCAAACATCAATGATTTCTTCATTCTTCCACCCAAGCTTCACCGTCAATTGGATGTTTGCTCTTGCTGCAATTTTAGCGGAATTCAAGTTGCACTCATAGGAGGCCTTTTCAGTGGATGTCTCATCCTTCTTAGTGCCTCCAATGAGATCCAGTTCAGAAAGGTTGTAAGAAGTTAGTACATGTTTATTTTAGTGAAAACGAATTGAAATTCATGCATATATTTCTCACCATGTACATTTTCTATGAACTTTCGGAAGACCCCCTGTACTGAATATTGCCCAAATCCTGGGAGAGAAGTGGATGCGGTCCACTTCCTGTCTTCAGTTTGCCCACAGTGGAGGAGTGCACAGAGCAGGGAAAGGCAGCCCCAGAGAGAGGCATGCCCTCCAGCATGCAGCAGACGGCTGGCCCAGTCCTGGCTCCATGCGTTGCTGTGTGGGCCCAGCAAGCTGACCAACCTCCCTGAACCTTAATTTAATCCTAGGTAGCCCAATTCCACTCGCTATTATAGGACTGCTGTGCAGGGACAGTCAATTAACTTAAGAAAAGGAACCTAGCTCCAAGGTTGGCAACCGGGAATTCCAGTTGATTCCATGGGCGGACCCCCTGAGGAATTCCCAAGCTGAAGTCTCGTGGAAGATGAGGTTCAGTGTGACTAGACTGAAGCACCAATCCAATGAAGGGGAAGTCCCACCCACTCTGCCCTGTGCCTGTATAAAGGTGAGGCGGGGCGGCCGCGCCACTCATTGAAGCCGCCAGTTGGGAGAGGAGCAGAGCCAGGCCGGTGCTCCCGAAGGCAGCAAGATGTTGCGAGCCACAGCTCCCTGCTGGTTCCCACCTGCATACCCAGAAGCTAAGAAGGTGGCTTAGGAGGCGGCCCACGAGGCAAGCCGCCATTTGGGAGAGGAGCAGAGCCAGGTCAGTGTTCCCAAAGGCAGCAAGATGTTGCGAGCCACAGCTCCCTGCTGGTTCCCACCTGCATGCCCAGAAGCCAAGAAGGTGGCCGAGGAGGCGGCCCTCGAGGCAAGCCGCCAGTTGGGAGAGGAGCAGAGCCAGGCCGGTGCTCCCGAAGGCAGCAAGATGTTGCGAGCCACAGCTCCCTGCTGGTTCCCACCTGCATACCCAGAAGCTAAGAAGGTGGCCGAGGAGGCGCCCCACGAGGCAAGCCGCCATTTGGGAGAGGAGCAGAGCCAGGTCGGTGTTCCCGAAGGCAGCAAGAAGTTGCGAGCCACAGCTCCCTGCTGGTTCCCACCTGCATACCCAGAAGCCAAGAAGGTGGCCGAGGAGGCGGCCCTCGAGGCAAGCCACCAGTTGGGAGAGGAGCAGAGCCAGGCCGGTGCTCCCGAAGGCAGCAAGATGTTGCGAGCCACAGCTCCCTGCTGGTTCCCACCTGCATACCCAGAAGCTAAGAAGGTGGCCGAGGAGGCGCCCCACGAGGCAAGCTGCCATTTGGGAGTGGAGCAGAGCCAGGTCGGTGTTCCCGAAGGCAGCAAGATGTTGCGAGCCACAGCTCCCTGCTGGTTCCCTCCTGCATACCCAGAAGCCAAGAAGGTGGCCGAGGAGGCGGCCCTCGAGGCTCCAGAATTCCCACTGCCCTCTCATCAGCCTGCCCAGAGCTTCGGGCTCTGCGTGCCCCAGATGCACAACCAGGCCTCAGCACTCGTGGACATCCGGGCGGAGCCCCAGAATAGGGGTCCGGCGGTGCCCCCAGCGTGGCCCAAGATGGCGACGGAGGCGTGGTACTTCCCCGCGCAGAGGGGGTCGGCCTGCTGCTTGCCAGCCACCCCAAGGCTGACAGAGAGGCCCTGTGGAGTCCGCATCTCAGCCCCCAGGGAGAGGAAGAGGATCGCCCACTTTCCCAGCCCCTGCTTGGTTGCAGGTCGCACCGATGCCAAGAGAACCCGGGTGGCCGGCAGCAGCCAACGCTCCAATGGCTCCAGGGTCGGCACACAGCCACGGAAGACTGGTCGCAACAGACGGGGGAGGGCATGCAAGACCTCCACCACACTCAGCTCTAAGCGAATCGTCTGTCGTCCATCCTTACCGACTTGGAAGAAACCCATTATCCTCCGAAGGTCTCGCTGCCAAGTCCCCACCGTCATCCGCCGAGGCCATCTCCAACTGTTCACCAAAGAGTGTCTCAAGTTCTGCGCCTCCCAGCAGGAGGCCGAGGAGAAGGCGCTGAACGAGGAGAAGGTGGCCTACGACTGCAGCCCCAACAAGAACATGTACCTGAATGTGGTCCTGAACACCCTCAAGAGACTGAAGGGCATGACCCCCAGCTCCATGCCGGGCCTCAGCAGGGCCGCCCTGTACAGCCGCCTCCAGGAGTTCCTGCTCACCCAGGACCATCTCAAGGAGAACGGCTACCCCTTCCCACACCCTGAGCGGCCCGGAGGCGCCGTACTCTTCACTGGCCAGGGGAAGGGGCCCGGCGACTCCTCCTGCAGGGTCTGCTGCCGTTGTGGCACCGACTACCTGGTGTCCTCCTCGGGCCGCTGTCTACGTGACCAGTTGTGTTATTATCACTGGGGGCGGGTCCGCTCCAGCCAAGTGGCTGGAGGCCGGGTTAGCCAGTACACCTGCTGTGCAGCTGCTCCTGGCTCAGTGGGCTGCCAGGTGGCAAAGCAGCACGTGCGGGACGGCCGCAAGGAGAGCCTCCATGGCTTCGTGAAGACCTTCAAGAAAGAGTTTTCCACAGACGCTCATCCAGGAATCTACGCCCTGGATTGTGAGATGTGCTACACCACGCATGGCCTGGAGCTGACCCGCGTCACCGTGGTGGACGCCGACATGCAAGTGGTGTACGACACCTTCGTCAAGCCCGACAACGAGATCGTGGACTACAACACCAGGTTTTCCGGAGTGACCGAGGCCGACGTCGCCAAGACGAGCGTCACGTTGCCCGAAGTCCAAGCCATCCTGCTGAGCTTTTTCAGCGCCCAAACCATCCTCATCGGGCACAGCCTGGAGAGCGATCTGCTGGCCCTCAAGCTGATCCACAGCACCGTGGTGGACACGGCCGTGCTCTTCCCGCACTACCTGGGTTTCCCCTACAAGCGTTCCCTCAGGAATCTCGCGGCCGACTACCTGGGACAGATCATCCAGGACAGCCAGGAAGGCCACAACTCCAGCGAGGACGCAAACGCCTGCCTGCAGCTGGCGATGTGGAAGGTTCGACAGCGCGCCCAGATCCAGCCACGCCACCGGTCCGCCTCTCCCGCCGCCCTGGCCTGTCCTGAGCCCCAGGCCTCTTCCCAAACTGCCATCGATCCCGAGAGCTAGCCCTGTCCACCTCGCCACAAAGCGAAAGAAACTGGAGCAGCCGGTGGCAGGAGAGGGCCAAAAGCCAAGACTAACCCCGACCCCGGACTCCCAGTCCCCCGGAGTCCCTGCCGCGGGCCGTCGTCCCTGTCCCCATCCCTCTGCCCCTCCCAGACCTCTGTCCTTCCACCAATGGGCTCCCCGAGGCCCCAGCCGCCACTCCCAGACCCCGGAGACCCTGCCGCCGCCCCTGGCGCCTGTGCCCATCCCTCTGCCCCTCCCAGACCTCTGGCCTTCCACCACTAGCCTCCCCCAGCCCACCTGGACTTCCCCGGCCTCTGACAACAAGGCCAGCCCCCAGGCCCACCAGCCTCCTGATCGTCTGCGTTCTTGGGCCTCTTCCCCTTCTGTGGGGCTGTCTGAACCTCCCCTCCCCCACCCGATTTTTCCCCCGCCCCCGGGGCAGGCGCAGAATAAATGTCTGTAAGAAGTTAAAAATTAAAAATAAAAAAAAAGCTAAAAACAACTCAAAGTCCTTTGCTTTTGAATGTGCGCTTACCTGGTTTTCTCGAGACGCACCACTGTGAGGTGGCTCAAGCGCTTAGGCTCTGGAGTTAGACATCTGGGTTCCCATTCCAATTCCACCACTTACTAGCTTTGTCATATTGGACGCATAACTTTTTTGCGCTTCTACTTCTTGATCTTTCAAGTGTCATCAGAAGATAATTAGACACCCACACAATAGCAATGGGAGATTTTAACACCCCACCGTCAACATGAAACAGATCAACGAGACAGAAAGTTGAAAAGGATATCCAGGAACTGAACTTAGCTCTGCACCAAGCAGACCGAATAGACATCTACATTAACTCTCCACCCCAAATCAACAGAATATACATTCTTCTCAGCACCACATCACACTTATTCCAAAACTGACCACATAGTTGGAAGGAAAGCACTCCTCCGCAAATGCAAAAGAACAGAAATTACAACCAACTGTCTCTCAGACCCCAGGGCAGTCAAACTGGACCTCAGGATGAAGAAACTCACTCAAAACCGCTCAACTACACGGAAACGGAGCAATCTGCTCCTGAGTGACTACTGGGTACATAGCGAAATGAAGACAGAATAAAGATGTTCTTTGAAACCAATGAGAACAAAGACACAACATACCAGAATCTCTGGGATACATTGAAAGCAGTGTGTAGAGGGAAACGTAGCATTAAATGCCCACAAGAGAAAGCAGGAAAGATCTAAAATGGACACCCTCACGTCCCAATTCAAAGAACCAGGGAAGCAAGAGCAAACACAATGCCTGAATCAGTCAGTCAACTTCCAACAGGGCTCCAAGAGAGAATGAACCACCATGCCTCTTTAAATCCACGTTTCTATTTGGAATCTTCAATGAGAGATGAGACACTAAGCAGCTAGTTTTGGTGGAATGGCTGATTTTGTCAATGTTTTCGGTGTGTGAGTGTGTGTGTGTGTGTATGTATAGATAACTAAATTAAACTGATAATCTGGATGCTTACATTTCCATTCATTTAATTTGTGTATGTGAGCCCACGCACACGTATATACACACACACTAACACTTCCAGAACACTGACTTAGTGAAGAACTGGATTTCCAGTGTGTCAGACAAATTTCAGAAAGCGCTGAAGAAGGGCATTTCTGATGGATTTCACCGTTCCTGGAATTTTATTTTCCTTTATAACTTAGAGTTCTTCTCTGGAGATTTAATAGATAAAAGTCTTTTGCAGTGTACGTTATTTCATTTTATTTTTATAATTTATTTAAATTGTCATTTTAAATTGACAAATAAAAATGATATATATTTATGGTGTACAACATGATGTTTCTTATATGTATACATTGTGGAATGACACAAAAATCAAGCTAATTAACACATTCGTTTCCTCACATACTGATTTTATGGTGATGAGAACATGTTTCAAATCTACTCTGATAGCACATTTCAAGTATACAGTACATAGTTACCCACTGTAGTTGCCGTGCTGTTCAACATATCTCTAGAACTATTCGTATCTGAAATTTTGTATCATTAGACTAACATCTCCCAATCCCTCCCCGGCCCCTGCCTCGGGTAAGCAGCGTTCTGCTCTCTACGACTCTGAGTTCCACTTTTTTACATTGCACATAGAAGTGAGATCGTGCAGTATTTGTATTTCTGTGTTTGCTTTTTAAAACTTTATGATGTATTGATGTATTTTTTCAGACAGTGTCGGAGTCTGTCACCAAGGCTGGAGTACAGTGACACAAACACGGCTCACCACGGCCTCCACCTCCCGGGGTCAAGAGATCCTCCCACTTCAGCCTCCTGAGTAGCTAGGACTACAGGCGTCCAACACCACACCTGGCTAATTTTTGTATTTTTTGTAGAGATGGTTGATCTCCAACTCCTGGGCTCAACTCTTCCTCCTCCCTTCTCCTCCCAAAGTCCTGGGATTACAGGCCTGAGCCACTGTGTCTGGCCTTTGCTTTATTTCACACAGTAGAACATCCTCTAGGCTCATCCATGTTGCTAATGATAAGATTTCTTTCTTTTTCAAGGCTGAATAGGATTCTATTGGATATATGTACCTATATAGATGGAGAGATAGATAGATATACATTTATTATTATTGTTTTGGGGGGGATATGGTTTCGCTCGTGTTCCCAAGGCTGGAGTGCAGTGGCATGATTTCGGCTCACTACAACCTCTGCCTCCCAGGCTGAAGTGATTCTCCTGCCTCAGCTGAGATTAAAGGCATGTCCCATCATGTGCGGCCAATTTTGTGTTTCTAGGAGAGATGGGTTTTCACCATGT
This sequence comes from Pongo pygmaeus, assembly GCF_028885625.2. NCBI lineage: Eukaryota > Metazoa > Chordata > Mammalia > Primates > Hominidae > Pongo > Pongo pygmaeus. Next base: position 57,282,289 of record NC_072380.2, read on the forward strand.
TGGCCAGGCTGGTCTCGAACTCCAACAATTCTACTTCAACTATTTATTGGATACAAATATTTATGTGTGAGAAACAAGATTTTCAAGGGTGAAAGATTTAAAAACGACTTAATTGTACATCAGTAAGAGGCTGGCTAACTAAATCAGAGTACGTTCATCCTTACAGAAGAATACTATGCAGCTAGAACAAAACCAAATGGAGGAAACTCTTCCAAATGGTAACTTGGAATGATGTTCAAGACTTATTGTAAAATAAGTTTACAGTAAGGTGTAAGGTACCTTATGGCAAAATTCTCTCAGAAATGTGTGTGTGTGGATTTCAAGTCATCCCAGTCCTAGAACATTGTGCTCTTTAGAGATGCCATACCTGTCTTTCCCTTTGTAATATCAAAGCAGTAATATCTTCTCTGGAGGCTTGTTGGGTGAATTGAATGGAAGAAAGTTAAGGAGGTACCAGAACCATTGCTGTTTCCCCTCCGTAGCCCTGCCACCCACTAAAGAAAGTTGGATGAGATTACTTAATGATTTCCCATTAAGTTGTATTTCCAAATATCATGATTACCATTTGAATGTAGTTGGTATGGAGCTTCGTGAGTGTGTGCTTCGTTTATTATGCATCACGTTCAGCTCCTTGTTATTTGCCTCCTAGTTATCATAGTAAAACTCTACTCCTCTACTCCGAGGAGCCCCTACCATCCGTATCGTCACTTTCCGGCCCAGCACTCTTCATGCTCGTTCGTTTAAAGCATTCTACATTGGGCAAATGAATCTTGGAAGGCAAAAGCTACTGAATTTAGCGAGTTTGTGGAGGCGTTCCCACCGATCAGCCAGGTGGAGTTCCACACACCCGATGACTGCACAACTCCTATAAGGCAGCAATATGCTGCAAACCCAGACGGCCACTCTTCTCACCCCTCGTCCCTTTGCTGTTCTGGATAATGAGGTCAATAGTCACCTAGGCAACTTGCAAAACTAACTGAAATGGAGAAAGGCCTTCCGGCTGGTGACTAGCCGAGGTCCACCTGGCCCCAATAAGCTGCTGAACAAGAAGGGCTGCCAGAAATTTCCCCCTAGGGAATTTGGTGGAGACGAAGACCTGCTCACTGGACAACGGTTCCTCCCAGGATACCCCCAAGCTGAAGAAGCGGGCTCTGAGCCACCCCCTTTCACCCTCCTTTTCCCCACCCTGGCCTGCTGAAGGTGCGCGTCAGGATGCGGACTACTGAGCCCTAAAGAAATAAGTCCTTCCACTTTGACCCCACGGAGGATTGCCTGCGCGGATCTTCAACGAGTCTACCAGTGTCTAGACACGGGAGCAGTTCTGTCTGGCACAGCAGCTCCCTCAAGGAAGACAAGAGTGAGGAGAAAGGAAACTCAAGTCTGACCATTCTGTCCTGGGAGACAAGAGGAGGATCTCATCTCTCATCTTTCCAAGCAAGGCAACGAGACTTTCTCTCATCTTTCCAAGCAAGGCAAGGAGACTTTTTCTCATGAGGAAACAAAAAGAAGTTGGAAGGAACGAAACCAGCCTGGAAGGTGAATTCCTAAGGATTGCCCATTGAAACTGACAAAATGGCCCTTGTTTGACGAGAGGAATGAGCAGAGCATTGATGTGGTCAAAAAGGACTCGAGTGAGACTTTCCCAGCATGTTTCTACCAAAGCTTTGTCTAAGTTTCGCAAAACACTCTCCTAATAAGCAGATGTTTGGCTCTTCAGAAAGTCAACATGCAAAATGCCTTGAGCGTCCCATAACACTGATGCCATGATGTTGCCTTTGGTCTGCCCTCCTTTTCCTTTGACTGGACCACTGCCATCTCTTGGTAGCCATCGCTTTGATGACGCTTTGTCTTCAGGATCATATTGGCAAAGCCATGTTCCAAATTCCGGTTACAATTTGTCAAACAGGTGCCCCAGGATCGTGATCCCTCCTGTTGAAAATTTCCACTGATAGCTCTCGTCGTCACTGCAGCTGATCTGGGCACAATGGTTTTCACAGCCACTGCAGGATTCATCTTCCACATCTTCTCATCTCTTCTTGAAACAAGCCATACCTCCGTAAAGAGTTGATTTCTTTGGGCTAGTGTCCTTAGAAGCTTTTCTTCAAACATCAATGATTTCTTCATTCTTCCACCCAAGCTTCACCGTCAATTGGATGTTTGCTCTTGCTGCAATTTTAGCGGAATTCAAGTTGCACTGATAGGAGGCCTTTTCAGTGGATGTCCCATCCTTCTTAGTGCCTCCAATGAGATCCAGTTCAGAAAGGTTGTAAGAAGTTAGTACATGTTTATTTTAGTGAAAACGAATTGAAATCCATGCATAGATTTCTCACCATGTACATTTTCTATGAACTTTCGGAAGACCCCCTGTACTGAATATTGCCCAAATCCTGGGAGAGAAGTGGATGCGGTCCACTTCCTGTCTTCAGTTTGCCCACAGTGGAGGAGTGCACAGAGCAGGGAAAGGCAGCCCCAGAGAGAGGCATGCCCTCCAGCATGCAGCAGACTGCTGGCCCAGTCCTGGCTCCATGGGTTGCTGTGTGGGCCCAGCAAGCTGACCAACCTCCCTGAACCTTAATTTAATCCTAGGTAGCCCAATTCCACTCGCTATTATAGGACTGCTGTGCAGGGACAGTCAATTAACTTAAGAAAAGCAACCTAGCTCCAAGGTTGGCAACCGGGAATTCCAGTTGATTCCATGGGCGGACCCCCTGAGGAATTCCCAAGCTGAAGTCTCGTGGAAGATGAGGTTCAGTGTGACTAGACTGAAGCACCAATCCAATGAAGGGGAAGTCCCACCCACTCTGCCCTGTGCCTGTATAAAGGTGAGGCGGGGCGGCCGCGCCACTCATTGAAGCCGCCAGTTGGGAGAGGAGCAGAGCCAGGCCGGTGCTCCCGAAGGCAGCAAGATGTTGCGAGCCACAGCTCCCTGCTGGTTCCCACCTGCATACCCAGAAGCTAAGAAGGTGGCCGAGGAGGCGGCCCACGAGGCAAGCCGCCATTTGGGAGAGGAGCAGAGCCAGGTCAGTGTTCCCGAAGGCAGCAAGATGTTGCGAGCCACAGCTCCCTGCTGGTTCCCACCTGCATGCCCAGAAGCCAAGAAGGTGGCCGAGGAGGCGGCCCTCGAGGCAAGCCGCCAGTTGGGAGAGGAGCAGAGCCAGGCCGGTGCTCCCGAAGGCAGCAAGATGTTGCGAGCCACAGCTCCCTGCTGGTTCCCACCTGCATACCCAGAAGCTAAGAAGGTGGCCGAGGAGGCGCCCCACGAGGCAAGCCGCCATTTGGGAGAGGAGCAGAGCCAGGTCGGTGTTCCCGAAGGCAGCAAGAAGTTGCGAGCCACAGCTCCATGCTGGTTCCCACCTGCATGCCCAGAAGCCAAGAAGGTGGCCGAGGAGGCGGCCCTCGAGGCAAGCCACCAGTTGGGAGAGGAGCAGAGCCAGGCCGGTGCTCCCGAAGGCAGCAAGATGTTGCGAGCCACAGCTCCCTGCTGGTTCCCACCTGCATACCCAGAAGCTAAGAAGGTGGCCGAGGAGGCGCCCCACGAGGCAAGCTGCCATTTGGGAGTGGAGCAGAGCCAGGTCGGTGTTCCCGAAGGCAGCAAGATATTGCGAGCCACAGCTCCCTGCTGGTTCCCTCCTGCATACCCAGAAGCCAAGAAGGTGGCCGAGGAGGCGGCCCTCGAGGCTCCAGAATTCCCACTGCCCTCTCATCAGCCTGCCCAGAGCTTCGGGCTCTGCGTGCCCCAGATGCACAACCAGGCCTCAGCACTCGTGGACATCTGTGCGGAGCCCCAGAATAGGGGTCCGGCGGTGCCCCCAGCGTGGCCCAAGATGGCGACGGAGGCTTGGTACTTCCCCGCGCAGAGGGGGTCGGCCTGCTGCTTGCCAGCCGCCCCAAGGCTGACAGAGAGGCCCTGTGGAGTCCGCATCTCAGCCCCCAGGGAGAGGAAGAGGATCGCCCACTTTCACAGCCCCTGCTTGGTTGCAGGTCGCACCGATGCCAAGAGAACCCGGGTGGCCGGCAGCAGCCAACGCTCCAATGGCTCCAGGGTCGGCACACAGCCACGGAAGACTGGTCGCAACAGACGGGGGAGGGCATGCAAGACCTCCACCACACTCAGCTCTAAGCGAATCGTCCGTCGTCCATCCTTACCGACTTGGAAGAAACCCATTATCCTCCGAAGGTCTCGCTGCCAAGTCCCCACCGTCATCCGCCGAGGCTATCTCCAACTGTTCACCAAAGAGTGTCTCAAGTTCTGCGCCTCCCAGCAGGAGGCCGAGGAGAAGGCGCTGAACGAGGAGAAGGTGGCCTACGACTGCAGCCCCAACAAGAACATGTACCTGAATGTGGTCCTGAACACCCTCAAGAGACTGAAGGGCCTGACCCCCAGCTCCATGCCGGGCCTCAGCAGGGCCGCCCTGTACAGCCGCCTCCAGGAGTTCCTGCTCACCCAGGACCAGCTCAAGGAGAACGGCTACCCCTTCCCGCACCCCGAGCGGCCCGGAGGCGCCGTCCTCTTCACTGGCCAGGGGAAGGGGCCCGGCGACTCCTCCTGCAGGGTCTGCTGCCGTTGTGGCACCGACTACCTGGTGTCCTCCTCGGGCCGCTGTCTACGCGACCAGTTGTGTTATTATCACTGGGGGCGGGTCCGCTCCAGCCAAGTGGCTGGAGGCCGGGTTAGCCAGTACACCTGCTGTGCAGCTGCTCCTGGCTCAGTGGGCTGCCAGGTGGCAAAGCAGCACGTGCGGGACGGCCGCAAGGAGAGCCTCCATGGCTTCGTGAAGACCTTCAAGAAAGAGTTTTCCACAGACGCTTATCCAGGAATCTACGCCCTGGACTGTGAGATGTGCTACACCACGCATGGCCTGGAGCTGACCCGCGTCACCGTGGTGGACGCCGACATGCAAGTGGTGTACGACACCTTCGTCAAGCCCGACAACGAGATCGTGGACTACAACACCAGGTTTTCCGGAGTGACCGAGGCCGACGTCGCCAAGACGAGCGTCACGTTGCCCGAAGTCCAAGCCATCCTGCTGAGCTTTTTCAGCGCCCAAACCATCCTCATCGGGCACAGCCTGGAGAGCGATCTGCTGGCCCTCAAGCTGATCCACAGCACCGTGGTGGACACGGCCGTGCTCTTCCCGCACTACCTGGGTTTCCCCTACAAGCGTTCCCTCAGGAATCTCGCGGCCGACTACCTGGGACAGATCATCCAGGACAGCCAGGACGGCCACAACTCCAGCGAGGACGCAAACGCCTGCCTGCAGCTGGCGATGTGGAAGGTTCGACAGCGCGCCCAGATCCAGCCACGCCACCGGTCCGCCTCTCCCGCCGCCCTGGCCTGTCCTGAGCCCCAGGCCTCTTCCCAAACTGCCATCGATCCCGAGAGCTAGCCCTGTCCACCTCGCCGCAAAGCGAAAGAAACTGGAGCAGCCGGCGGCAGGAGAGGGCCAAAAGCCAAGACTAACCCCGACCCCGGACTCCCAGTCCCCCGGAGTCCCTGCCGCGGGCCGTCGTCCCTGTCCCCATCCCTCTGCCCCTCCCAGACCTCTGTCCTTCCACCAATGGGCTCCCCGAGGCCCCAGCCGCCACTCCCAGTCCCCGGAGACCCTGCCGCCGCCCCTGGCGCCTGTGCCCATCCCTCTGCCCCTCCCAGACCTCTGGCCTTCCACCACTAGCCTCCCCCAGCCCACCTGGACTTCCCCGGCCTCTGACAACAAGGCCAGCCCCCAGGCCCACCAGCCTCCTGATCGTCTTCGTTCTTGGGCCTCTTCCCCTTCTGTGGGGCTGTCTGAACCTCCCCTCCCCCACCCGATTTTTCCCCCGCCCACGGGGCAGGCGCAGAATTAATGTCTGTATGAAGTTAAAAATTAAAAATAAAAAAAAGCTAAAAACAACTGAAAGTCCTTTGCTTTTGAATGTGCGCTTACCTGGTTTTCTCTAGAGGCACCACTGTGAGGTGGCTCAAGCCCTTAGGCTCTGGAGTTAGACATCTGGGTTCCCATTCCAATTCCACCACTGACTAGCTTTGTCATATTGGACGCATAGCTTTTTTGCGCTTCTACTTCTTGATCTTTCAAGTGTCATCAGAAGATAATTAGACACCCACACAATAGCAATGGGAGATTTTAACACCCCACCGTCAACATGAAACAGATCAACGAGACAGAAAGTTGAAAAGGATATCCAGGAACTGAACTTAGCTCTGCACCAAGCAGACCGAATAGACATCTACATTAACTCTCCACCCCAAATCAACAGAATATACATTCTTCTCAGCACCACATCACACTTATTCCAAAACTGACCACATAGTTGGAAGGAAAGCACTCCTCCGCAAATGCAAAAGAACAGAAATTACAACCAACTGTCTCTCAGACCCCAGGGCAGTCAAACTGGACCTCAGGATGAAGAAACTCACTCAAAACCGCTCAACTACACGGAAACGGAGCAATCTGCTCCTGAGTGACTACTGGGTACATAGCGAAATGAAGACAGAATAAAGATGTTCTTTGAAACCAATGAGAACAAAGACACAACATACCAGAATCTCTGGGATACATTGAAAGCAGTGTGTAGAGGGAAACGTAGCATTAAATGCCCACAAGAGAAAGCAGGAAATATCTAAAATGGACACCCTCACGTCCCAATTCAAAGAACCAGGGAAGCAAGAGCAAACACAATGCCTGAATCAGTCAGTCAACTTCCAACAGGGCTCCAAGAGAGAATGAACCACCATGCCTCTTTAAATCCACGTTTCTATTTGGAATCTTCAATGAGAGATGAGACACTAAGCAGCTAGTTTTGGTGGAATGGCTGATTTTGTCAATGTTTTCGGTGTGTGAGTGTGTGTGTGTGTGTATGTATAGATAACTAAATTAAACTGATAATCTGGATGCTTACATTTCCATTCATTTAATTTGTGTATGTGAGCCCACGCACACGTATATACACACACACTAACACTTCCAGAACACTGACTTAGTGAAGAACTGGATTTCCAGTGTGTCAGACAAATTTCAGAAAGCGCTGAAGAAGGGCATTTCTGATGGATTTCACCGTTCCTGGAATTTTATTTTCCTTTATAACTTAGAGTTCTTCTCTGGAGATTTAATAGATAAAAGTCTTTTGCAGTGTACGTTATTTCATTTTATTTTTATAATTTATTTAAATTGTCATTTTAAATTGACAAATAAAAATGATAGATATTTATGGTGTACAACATGATGTTTCATATATGTATACATTGTGGAATGACACAAAAATCAAGCTAATTAACACATTCGTTTCCTCACATACTGATTTTATGGTGATGAGAACATGTTTCAAATCTACTCTGATAGCACATTTCAAGTATACAGTACATAGTTACCCACTGTGGTTGCCGTGCTGTTCAACATATCTCTAGAACTATTCGTATCTGAAATTTTGTATCATTAGACTAACATCTCCCAATCCCTCCCCGGCCCCTGCCTCGGGTAAGCAGCGTTCTGCTCTCTACGACTCTGAGTTCCACTTTTTTACATTGCACATAGAAGTGAGATCGTGCAGTATTTGTATTTCTGTGTTTGCTTTTTAAAACTTTATGATGTATTGATGTATTTTTTCAGACAGTGTCGGAGTCTGTCACCAAGGCTGGAGTACAGTGACACAAACACGGCTCACCACGGCCTCCACCTCCCGGGGTCAAGAGATCCTCCCACTTCAGCCTCCTGAGTAGCTAGGACTACAGGCGTCCAACACCACACCTGGCTAATTTTTGTATTTTTTGTAGAGATGGTTGATCTCCAACTCCTGGGCTCAACTCTTCCTCCTCCCTTCTCCTCCCAAAGTCCTGGGATTACAGGCCTGAGCCACTGTGTCTGGCCTTTGCTTTATTTCACACAGTAGAACATCCTCTAGGCTCATTCATGTTGCTAATGATAAGATTTCTTTCTTTTTCAAGGCTGAATAGGATTCTATTGGATATATGTACCTATATAGATAGATAGATAGATAGATAGATATACATTTATTATTATTGTTTTGGGGGGGATATGGTTTCGCTCGTGTTCCCCAGGCTGGAGTGCAGTGGCATGATTTCGGCTCACTACAACCTCTGCCTCCCAGGCTGAAGTGATTCTCCTGCCTCAGCTGAGATTAAAGGCATGTCCCATCATGTGCGGCCAATTTTGTGTTTCTAGGAGAGATGGGTTTTCACCATGTTGGCCAGGCTGGTCTCGAACTCCAACAATTCTACTTCAACTATTTATTGGATACAAATATTTATGTGTGAGAAACAAGATTTTCAAGAGTGAAAGATTTAAAAACGACTTAATTGTACATCAGTAAGAGGCTGGCTAACTAAATCAGAGTACGTTCATCCTTACAGAAGAATACTATGCAGCTAGAACAAAACCAAATGGAGGAAACTCTTCCAAATGGTAACTTGGAATGATGTTCAAGACTTATTGTAAAATAAGTTTACAGTAAGGTGTAAGGTACCTTATGGCAAAATTCTCTCAGAAATGTGTGTGTGTGGATTTCAAGTCATCCCAGTCCTAGAACATTGTGCTCTTTAGAGATGCCATACCTGTCTTTCCCTTTGTAATATCAAAGCGGTAATATCTTCTCTGGAGGCTTGTTGGGTGAATTTAATGGAAGAAAGTTAAGGAGGTACCAGAACCATTGCTGTTTCCCCTCCGTAGCCCTGCCACCCACTAAAGAAATTTGGATGAGATTACTTAATGATTTCCCATTAAGTTGTATTTCCAAATATCATGATTACCATTTGAATGTAGTTGGTATGGAGCTTCGTGAGTGTGTGCTTCGTTTATTATGCATCACGTTCAGCTCCTTGTTATTTGCCTCCTAGTTATCATAGTAAAACTCTACTCCTCTACTCCGAGGAGCCCCTACCATCCGTATCGTCACTTTCCGGCCCAGCACTCTTCATGCTCGTTCGTTTAAAGCATTCTACATTGGGCAAATGAATCTTGGAAGGCAAAAGCTACTGAATTTAGCGAGTTTGTGGAGGCGTTCCCACCGATCAGCCAGGTGGAGTTCCACACACCCGATGACTGCACAACTCCTATAAGGCAGCAATATGCTGCAAACCCAGACGGCCACTCTTCTCACCCCTCGTCCCTTTGCTGTTCTGGATAATGAGGTCAATAGTCACCTAGGCAACTTGCAAAACTAACTGAAATGGAGAAAGGCCTTCCGGCTGGTGACTAGCCGAGGTCCACCTGGCCCCAATAAGCTGCTGAACAAGAAGGGCTGCCAGAAATTTCCCCCTAGGGAATTTGGTGGAGACGAAGACCTGCTCACTGGACAACGGTTCCTCCCAGGATACCCCCAAGCTGAAGAAGCGGGCTCTGAGCCACCCCCTTTCACCCTCCTTTTCCCCACCCTGGCCTGCTGAAGGTGCGCGTCAGGATGCGGACTACTGAGCCCTAAAGAAATAAGTCCTTCCACTTTGACCCCACGGAGGATTGCCTGTGCGGATCTTCAACGAGTCTACCAGTGTCTAGACACGGGAGCAGTTCTGTGTGGCACAGCAGCTCCCTCAAGGAAGACAAGAGTGAGGAGAAAGGAAACTCAAGTCTGACCATTCTGTCCTGGGAGACAAGAGGAGGATCTCATCTCTCATCTTTCCAAGCAAGGCAACGAGACTTTCTCTCATCTTTCCAAGCAAGGCAAGGAGACTTTTTCTCATGAGGAAACAAAAAGAAGTTGGAAGGAACGAAACCAGCCTGGAAGGTGAATTCCTAAGGATTGCCCATTGAAACTGACAAAATGGCCCTTGTTTGACGAGAGGAATGAGCAGAGCATTGATGTGGTCAAAAAGGACTCGAGTGAGACTTTCCCAGCATGTTTCTACCAAAGCTTTGTCTAAGTTTCGCAAAACACTCTCCTAATAAGCAGATGTTTGGCTCTTCAGAAAGTCAACATGCAAAATGCCTTGAGCGTCCCATAACACTGATGCCATGATGTTGCCTTTGGTCTGCCCTCCTTTTCCTTTGACTGGACCACTGCCATCTCTTGGTAGCCATCGCTTTGATGACGCTTTGTCTTCAGGATCATATTGGCAAAGCCATGTTCCAAATTCCGGTTACAATTTGTCAAACAGGTGCCCCAGGATCGTGATCCCTCCTGTTGAAAATTTCCACTGATAGCTCTCGTCCTCACTGCAGCTGATCTGGGCACAATGGTTTTCACAGCCACTGCAGGATTCATCTTCCACATCTTCTCATCTCTTCTTGAAACAAGCCATACCTCCGTAAAGAGTTGATTTCTTTGGGCTAGTGTCCTTAGAAGCTTTTCTTCAAACATCAATGATTTCTTCATTCTTCCACCCAAGCTTCACCGTCAATTGGATGTTTGCTCTTGCTGCAATTTTAGCGGAATTCAAGTTGCACTGATAGGAGGCCTTTTCAGTGGATGTCCCATCCTTCTTAGTGCCTCCAATGAGATCCAGTTCAGAAAGGTTGTAAGAAGTTAGTACATGTTTATTTTAGTGAAAACGAATTGAAATCCATGCATAGATTTCTCACCATGTACATTTTCTATGAACTTTCGGAAGACCCCCTGTACTGAATATTGCCCAAATCCTGGGAGAGAAGTGGATGCGGTCCACTTCCTGTCTTCAGTTTGCCCACAGTGGAGGAGTGCACAGAGCAGGGAAAGGCAGCCCCAGAGAGAGGCATGCCCTCCAGCATGCAGCAGACTGCTGGCCCAGTCCTGGCTCCATGGGTTGCTGTGTGGGCCCAGCAAGCTGACCAACCTCCCTGAACCTTAATTTAATCCTAGGTAGCCCAATTCCACTCGCTATTATAGGACTGCTGTGCAGGGACAGTCAATTAACTTAAGAAAAGCAACCTAGCTCCAAGGTTGGCAACCGGGAATTCCAGTTGATTCCATGGGCGGACCCCCTGAGGAATTCCCAAGCTGAAGTCTCGTGGAAGATGAGGTTCAGTGTGACTAGACTGAAGCACCAATCCAATGAAGGGGAAGTCCCACCCACTCTGCCCTGTGCCTGTATAAAGGTGAGGCGGGGCGGCCGCGCCACTCATTGAAGCCGCCAGTTGGGAGAGGAGCAGAGCCAGGCCGGTGCTCCCGAAGGCAGCAAGATGTTGCGAGCCACAGCTCCCTGCTGGTTCCCACCTGCATACCCAGAAGCTAAGAAGGTGGCCGAGGAGGCGGCCCACGAGGCAAGCCGCCATTTGGGAGAGGAGCAGAGCCAGGTCAGTGTTCCCGAAGGCAGCAAGATGTTGCGAGCCACAGCTCCCTGCTGGTTCCCACCTGCATGCCCAGAAGCCAAGAAGGTGGCCGAGGAGGCGGCCCTCGAGGCAAGCCACCAGTTGGGAGAGGAGCAGAGCCAGGCCGGTGCTCCCGAAGGCAGCAAGATGTTGCGAGCCACAGCTCCCTGCTGGTTCCCACCTGCATACCCAGAAGCTAAGAAGGTGGCCGAGGAGGCGCCCCACGAGGCAAGCCGCCATTTGGGAGAGGAGCAGAGCCAGGTCGGTGTTCCCGAAGGCAGCAAGAAGTTGCGAGCCACAGCTCCATGCTGGTTCCCACCTGCATGCCCAGAAGCCAAGAAGGTGGCCGAGGAGGCGGCCCTCGAGGCAAGCCACCAGTTGGGAGAGGAGCAGAGCCAGGCCGGTGCTCCCGAAGGCAGCAAGATGTTGCGAGCCACAGCTCCCTGCTGGTTCCCACCTGCATACCCAGAAGCTAAGAAGGTGGCCGAGGAGGCGCCCCACGAGGCAAGCCGCCATTTGGGAGTGGAGCAGAGCCAGGTCGGTGTTCCCGAAGGCAGCAAGATGTTGCGAGCCACAGCTCCCTGCTGGTTCCCTCCTGCATACCCAGAAGCCAAGAAGGTGGCCGAGGAGGCGGCCCTCGAGGCTCCAGAATTCCCACTGCCCTCTCATCAGCCTGCCCAGAGCTTCGGGCTCTGCGTGCCCCAGATGCACAACCAGGCCTCAGCACTCGTGGACATCTGTGCGGAGCCCCAGAATAGGGGTCCGGCGGTGCCCCCAGCGTGGCCCAAGATGGCGACGGAGGCTTGGTACTTCCCCGCGCAGAGGGGGTCGGCCTGCTGCTTGCCAGCCGCCCCAAGGCTGACAGAGAGGCCCTGTGGAGTCCGCATCTCAGCCCCCAGGGAGAGGAAGAGGATCGCCCACTTTCCCAGCCCCTGCTTGGTCGCAGGTCGCACCGATGCCAAGAGAACCCGGGTGGCCGGCAGCAGCCAACGCTCCAATGGCTCCAGGGTCGGCACACAGCCACGGAAGACTGGTCGCAACAGACGGGGGAGGGCATGCAAGACCTCCACCACACTCAGCTCTAAGCGAATCGTCCGTCGTCCATCCTTACTGACTTGGAAGAAACCCATTATCCTCCGAAGGTCTCGCTGCCAAGTCCCCACCGTCATCCGCCGAGGCTATCTCCAACTGTTCACCAAAGAGTGTCTCAAGTTCTGCGCCTCCCAGCAGGAGGCCGAGGAGAAGGCGCTGAACGAGGAGAAGGTGGCCTACGACTGCAGCCCCAACAAGAACATGTACCTGAATGTGGTCCTGAACACCCTCAAGAGACTGAAGGGCCTGACCCCCAGCTCCATGCCGGGCCTCAGCAGGGACGCCCTGTACAGCCGCCTCCAGGAGTTCCTGCTCACCCAGGACCAGCTCAAGGAGAACGGCTACCCCTTCCCGCACCCCGAGCGGCCCGCAGGCGCCGTCCTCTTCACTGGCCAGGGGAAGGGGCCCGGCGACTCCTCCTGCAGGGTCTGCTGCCGTTGTGGCACCGACTACCTGGTGTCCTCCACGGGCCGCTGTCTATGCGACCAGTTGTGTTATTATCACTGGGGGCGGGTCCGCTCCAGCCAAGTGGCTGGAGGCCGGGTTAGCCAGTACACCTGCTGTGCAGCTGCTCCTGGCTCAGTGGGCTGCCAGGTGGCAAAGCAGCACGTGCGGGACGGCCGCAAGGAGAGCCTCCATGGCTTCGTGAAGACCTTCAAGAAAGAGTTTTCCACAGACGCTTATCCAGGAATCTACGCCCTGGATTGTGAGATGTGCTACACCACGCATGGCCTGGAGCTGACCCGCGTCACCGTGGTGGACGCCGACATGCAAGTGGTGTACGACACCTTCGTCAAGCCCGACAACGAGATCGTGGACTACAACACCAGGTTTTCCGGAGTGACCAAGGCCGACGTCGCCAAGACGAGCGTCACGTTGCCCGAAGTCCAAGCCATCCTGCTGAGCTTTTTCAGCGCCCAAACCATCCTCATCGGGCACAGCCTGGAGAGCGATCTGCTGGCCCTCAAGCTGATCCACAGCACCGTGGTGGACACGGCCGTGCTCTTCCCGCACTACCTGGGTTTCCCCTACAAGCGTTCCCTCAGGAATCTCGCGGCCGACTACCTGGGACAGATCATCCAGGACAGCCAGGACGGCCACAACTCCAGCGAGGACGCAAACGCCTGCCTGCAGCTGGCGATGTGGAAGGTTCGACAGCGCGCCCAGATCCAGCCACGCCACTGGTCCGCCTCTCCCGCCGCCCTGGCCTGTCCTGAGCCCCAGGCCTCTTCCCAAACTGCCATCGATCCCGAGAGCTAGCCCTGTCCACCTCGCTGCAAAGCGAAAGAAACTGGAGCAGCCGGTGGCAGGAGAGGGCCAAAAGCCAAGACTAACCCCGACCCCGGACTCCCAGTCCCCCGGAGTCCCTGCCGCGGGCCGTCGTCCCTGTCTCCATCCCTCTGCCCCTCCCAGACCTCTGTCCTTCCACCAATGGGCTCCCCGAGGCCCCAGCCGCCACTCCCAGTCCCCGGAGACCCTGCCGCCGCCCCTGGCGCCTGTGCCCATCCCTCTGCCCCTCCCAGACCTCTGGCCTTCCACCACTAGCCTCCCCCAGCCCACCTGGACTACCGCGGCCTCTGACAACAAGGCCAGCCCCCAGGCCCACCAGCCTCCTGATCGTCTTCGTTCTTGGGCCTCTTCCCCTTCTGTGGGGCTGTCTGAACCTCCCCTCCCCCACCCGATTTTTCCCCCGCCCCCGGGGCAGGCGCAGAATAAATGTCTGTATGAAGTTAAAAATTAAAAATAAAAAAAAAGCTAAAAACAACTCAAAGTCCTTTGCTTTTGAATGTGCGCTTACCTGGTTTTCTCTAGAGGCACCACTGTGAGGTGGCTCAAGCGCTTAGGCTCTGGAGTTAGACATCTGGGTTCCCATTCCAATTCCACCACTGACTAGCTTTGTCATATTGGACGCATAACTTTTTTGCGCTTCTACTTCTTGATCTTTCAAGTGTCATCAGAAGATAATTAGACACCCACACAATAGCAATGGGAGATTTTAACACCCCACCGTCAACATGAAACAGATCAACGAGACAGAAAGTTGAAAAGGATATCCAGGAACTGAACTTAGCTCTCTACCAAGCAGACCGAATAGACATCTACATTAACTCTCCACCCCAAATCAACAGAATATACATTCTTCTCAGCACCACATCACACTTATTCCAAAACTGACCACATAGTTGGAAGGAAAGCACTCCTCCGCAAATGCAAAAGAACAGAAATTACAAGCAACTGTCTCTCAGACCCCAGGGCAGTCAAACTGGACCTCAGGATGAAGAAACTCACTCAAAACCGCTCAACTACACGGAAACGGAGCAATCTGCTCCTGAGTGACTACTGGGTACATAGCGAAATGAAGACAGAATAAAGATGTTCTTTGAAACCAATGAGAACAAAGACACAACATACCAGAATCTCTGGGATACATTGAAAGCAGTGTGTAGAGGGAAACGTAGCATTAAATGCCCACAAGAGAAAGCAGGAAAGATCTAAAATGGACACCCTCACGTCCCAATTCAAAGAACCAGGGAAGCAAGAGCAAACACAATGCCTGAATCAGTCAGTCAACTTCCAACAGGGCTCCAAGAGAGAATGAACCACCATGCCTCTTTAAATCCACGTTTCTATTTGGAATCTTCAATGAGAGATGAGACACTAAGCAGCTAGTTTTGGTGGAATGGCTGATTTTGTCAATGTTTTCGGTGTGTGAGTGTGTGTGTGTGTGTATGTATAGATAACTAAATTAAACTGATAATCTGGATGCTTACATTTCCATTCATTTAATTTGTGTATGTGAGCCCACGCACACGTATATACACACACACTAACACTTCCAGAACACTGACTTAGTGAAGAACTGGATTTCCAGTGTGTCAGACAAATTTCAGAAAGCGCTGAAGAAGGGCATTTCTGATGGATTTCACCGTTCCTGGAATTTTATTTTCCTTTATAACTTAGAGTTCTTCTCTGGAGATTTAATAGATAAAAGTCTTTTGCAGTGTACGTTATTTCATTTTATTTTTATAATTCATTTAAATTGTCATTTTAAATTGACAAATAAAAATGATATATATTTATGGTGTACAACATGATGTTTCTTATATGTATACATTGTGGAATGACACAAAAATCAAGCTAATTAACACATTCGTTTCCTCACATACTGATTTTATGGTGATGAGAACATGTTTCAAATCTACTCTGATAGCACATTTCAAGTATACAGTACATAGTTACCCACTGTAGTTGCCGTGCTGTTCAACATATCTCTAGAACTATTCGTATCTGAAATTTTGTATCATTAGACTAACATCTCCCAATCCCTCCCCGGCCCCTGCCTCGGGTAAGCAGCGTTCTGCTCTCTACGACTCTGAGTTCCACTTTTTTACATTGCACATAGAAGTGAGATCGTGCAGTATTTGTATTTCTGTGTTTGCTTTTTAAAACTTTATGATGTATTGATGTATTTTTTCAGACAGTGTCGGAGTCTGTCACCAAGGCTGGAGTACAGTGACACAAACACGGCTCACCACGGCCTCCACCTCCCGGGGTCAAGAGATCCTCCCACTTCAGCCTCCTGAGTAGCTAGGACTACAGGCGTCCAACACCACACCTGGCTAATTTTTGTATTTTTTGTAGAGATGGTTGATCTCCAACTCCTGGGCTCAACTCTTCCTCCTCCCTTCTCCTCCCAAAGTCCTGGGATTACAGGCCTGAGCCACTGTGTCTGGCCTTTGCTTTATTTCACACAGTAGAACATCCTCTAGGCTCATTCATGTTGCTAATGATAAGATTTCTTTCTTTTTCAAGGCTGAATAGGATTCTATTGGATATATGTACCTATAGAGATAGAGAGATAGATAGATATACATTTATTATTATTGTTTTGGGGGGGATATGGTTTCGCTCGTGTTCCCCAGGCTGGAGTGCAGTGGCATGATTTCGGCTCACTACAACCTCTGCCTCCCAGGCTGAAGTGATTCTCCTGCCTCAGCTGAGATTAAAGGCATGTCCCATCATGTGCGGCCAATTTTGTGTTTCTAGGAGAGATGGGTTTTCACCATGTTGGCCAGGCTGGTCTCGAACTCCAACAATTCTACTTCAACTATTTATTGGATACAAATATTTATGTGTGAGAAACAAGATTTTCAAGAGTGAAAGATTTAAAAACGACTTAATTGTACATCAGTAAGAGGCTGGCTAACTAAATCAGAGTACGTTCATCCTTACAGAAGAATACTATGCAGCTAGAACCAAACCAAATGGAGGAAACTCTTCCAAATGGTAACTTGGAATGATGTTCAAGACTTATTGTAAAATAAGTTTACAGTAAGGTGTAAGGTACCTTATGGCAAAATTCTCTCAGAAATGTGTGTGTGTGGATTTCAAGTCATCCCAGTCCTAGAACATTGTGCTCTTTAGAGATGCCATACCTGTCTTTCCCTTTGTAATATCAAAGCGGTAATATCTTCTCTGGAGGCTTGTTGGGTGAATTTAATGGAAGAAAGTTAAGGAGGTACCAGAACCATTGCTGTTTCCCCTCCGTAGCCCTGCCACCCACTAAAGAAAGTTGGATGAGATTACTTAATGATTTCCCATTAAGTTGTATTTCCAAATATCATGATTACCATTTGAATGTAGTTGGTATGGAGCTTCGTGAGTGTGTGCTTCGTTTATTATGCATCACGTTCAGCTCCTTGTTATTTGCCTCCTAGTTATCATAGTAAAACTCTACTCCTCTACTCCGAGGAGCCCCTACCATCCGTATCGTCACTTTCCGGCCCAGCACTCTTCATGCTCGTTCGTTTAAAGCATTCTACATTGGGCAAATGAATCTTGGAAGGCAAAAGCTACTGAATTTAGCGAGTTTGTGGAGGCGTTCCCACCGATCAGCCAGGTGGAGTTCCACACACCCGATGACTGCACAACTCCTATAAGGCAGCAATATGCTGCAAACCCAGACGGCCACTCTTCTCACCCCTCGTCCCTTTGCTGTTCTGGATAATGAGGTCAATAGTCACCTAGGCAACTTGCAAAACTAACTGAAATGGAGAAAGGCCTTCCGGCTGGTGACTAGCCGAGGTCCACCTGGCCCCAATAAGCTGCTGAACAAGAAGGGCTGCCAGAAATTTCCCCCTAGGGAATTTGGTGGAGACGAAGACCTGCTCACTGGACAACGGTTCCTCCCAGGATACCCCCAAGCTGAAGAAGCGGGCTCTGAGCCACCCCCTTTCACCCTCCTTTTCCCCACCCTGGCCTGCTGAAGGTGCGTGTCAGGATGCGGACTACTGAGCCCTAAAGAAATAAGTCCTTCCACTTTGACCCCACGGAGGATTGCCTGTGCGGATCTTCAACGAGTCTACCAGTGTCTAGACACGGGAGCAGTTCTGTCTGGCACAGCAGCTCCCTCAAGGAAGACAAGAGTGAGGAGAAAGGAAACTCAAGTCTGACCATTCTGTCCTGGGAGACAAGAGGAGGATCTCATCTCTCATCTTTCCAAGCAAGGCAACGAGACTTTCTCTCATCTTTCCAAGCAAGGCAAGGAGACTTTTTCTCATGAGGAAACAAAAAGAAGTTGGAAGGAACGAAACCAGCCTGGAAGGTGAATTCCTAAGGATTGCCCATTGAAACTGACAAAATGGCCCTTGTTTGACGAGAGGAATGAGCAGAGCATTGATGTGGTCAAAAAGGACTCGAGTGAGACTTTCCCAGCATGTTTCTACCAAAGCTTTGTCTAAGTTTCGCAAAACACTCTCCTAATAAGCAGATGTTTGGCTCTTCAGAAAGTCAACATGCAAAATGCCTTGAGCGTCCCATAACACTGATGCCATGATGTTGCCTTTGGTCTGCCCTCCTTTTCCTTTGACTGGACCACTGCCATCTCTTGGTAGCCATCGCTTTGATGACGCTTTGTCTTCAGGATCATATTGGCAAAGCCATGTTCCAAATTCCGGTTACAATTTGTCAAACAGGTGCCCCAGGATCGTGATCCCTCCTGTTGAAAATTTCCACTGATAGCTCTCGTCGTCACTGCAGCTGATCTGGGCACAATGGTTTTCACAGCCACTGCAGGATTCATCTTCCACATCTTCTCATCTCTTCTTGAAACAAGCCATACCTCCGTAAAGAGTTGATTTCTTTGGGCTAGTGTCCTTAGAAGCTTTTCTTCAAACATCAATGATTTCTTCATTCTTCCACCCAAGCTTCACCGTCAATTGGATGTTTGCTCTTGCTGCAATTTTAGCGGAATTCAAGTTGCACTCATAGGAGGCCTTTTCAGTGGATGTCTCATCCTTCTTAGTGCCTCCAATGAGATCCAGTTCAGAAAGGTTGTAAGAAGTTAGTACATGTTTATTTTAGTGAAAACGAATTGAAATTCATGCATATATTTCTCACCATGTACATTTTCTATGAACTTTCGGAAGACCCCCTGTACTGAATATTGCCCAAATCCTGGGAGAGAAGTGGATGCGGTCCACTTCCTGTCTTCAGTTTGCCCACAGTGGAGGAGTGCACAGAGCAGGGAAAGGCAGCCCCAGAGAGAGGCATGCCCTCCAGCATGCAGCAGACGGCTGGCCCAGTCCTGGCTCCATGCGTTGCTGTGTGGGCCCAGCAAGCTGACCAACCTCCCTGAACCTTAATTTAATCCTAGGTAGCCCAATTCCACTCGCTATTATAGGACTGCTGTGCAGGGACAGTCAATTAACTTAAGAAAAGGAACCTAGCTCCAAGGTTGGCAACCGGGAATTCCAGTTGATTCCATGGGCGGACCCCCTGAGGAATTCCCAAGCTGAAGTCTCGTGGAAGATGAGGTTCAGTGTGACTAGACTGAAGCACCAATCCAATGAAGGGGAAGTCCCACCCACTCTGCCCTGTGCCTGTATAAAGGTGAGGCGGGGCGGCCGCGCCACTCATTGAAGCCGCCAGTTGGGAGAGGAGCAGAGCCAGGCCGGTGCTCCCGAAGGCAGCAAGATGTTGCGAGCCACAGCTCCCTGCTGGTTCCCACCTGCATACCCAGAAGCTAAGAAGGTGGCTTAGGAGGCGGCCCACGAGGCAAGCCGCCATTTGGGAGAGGAGCAGAGCCAGGTCAGTGTTCCCAAAGGCAGCAAGATGTTGCGAGCCACAGCTCCCTGCTGGTTCCCACCTGCATGCCCAGAAGCCAAGAAGGTGGCCGAGGAGGCGGCCCTCGAGGCAAGCCGCCAGTTGGGAGAGGAGCAGAGCCAGGCCGGTGCTCCCGAAGGCAGCAAGATGTTGCGAGCCACAGCTCCCTGCTGGTTCCCACCTGCATACCCAGAAGCTAAGAAGGTGGCCGAGGAGGCGCCCCACGAGGCAAGCCGCCATTTGGGAGAGGAGCAGAGCCAGGTCGGTGTTCCCGAAGGCAGCAAGAAGTTGCGAGCCACAGCTCCCTGCTGGTTCCCACCTGCATGCCCAGAAGCCAAGAAGGTGGCCGAGGAGGCGGCCCTCGAGGCAAGCCACCAGTTGGGAGAGGAGCAGAGCCAGGCCGGTGCTCCCGAAGGCAGCAAGATGTTGCGAGCCACAGCTCCCTGCTGGTTCCCACCTGCATACCCAGAAGCTAAGAAGGTGGCCGAGGAGGCGCCCCACGAGGCAAGCTGCCATTTGGGAGTGGAGCAGAGCCAGGTCGGTGTTCCCGAAGGCAGCAAGATGTTGCGAGCCACAGCTCCCTGCTGGTTCCCTCCTGCATACCCAGAAGCCAAGAAGGTGGCCGAGGAGGCGGCCCTCGAGGCTCCAGAATTCCCACTGCCCTCTCATCAGCCTGCCCAGAGCTTCGGGCTCTGCGTGCCCCAGATGCACAACCAGGCCTCAGCACTCGTGGACATCCGGGCGGAGCCCCAGAATAGGGGTCCGGCGGTGCCCCCAGCGTGGCCCAAGATGGCGACGGAGGCGTGGTACTTCCCCGCGCAGAGGGGGTCGGCCTGCTGCTTGCCAGCCACCCCAAGGCTGACAGAGAGGCCCTGTGGAGTCCGCATCTCAGCCCCCAGGGAGAGGAAGAGGATCGCCCACTTTCCCAGCCCCTGCTTGGTTGCAGGTCGCACCGATGCCAAGAGAACCCGGGTGGCCGGCAGCAGCCAACGCTCCAATGGCTCCAGGGTCGGCACACAGCCACGGAAGACTGGCCGCAACAGACGGGGGAGGGCATGCAAGACCTCCACCACACTCAGCTCTAAGCGAATCGTCTGTCGTCCATCCTTACCGACTTGGAAGAAACCCATTATCCTCCGAAGGTCTCGCTGCCAAGTCCCCACCGTCATCCGCCGAGGCTATCTCCAACTGTTCACCAAAGAGTGTCTCAAGTTCTGCGCCTCCCAGCAGGAGGCCGAGGAGAAGGCGCTGAACGAGGAGAAGGTGGCCTACGACTGCAGCCCCAACAAGAACATGTACCTGAATGTGGTCCTGAACACCCTCAAGAGACTGAAGGGCATGACCCCCAGCTCCATGCCGGGCCTCAGCAGGGCCGCCCTGTACAGCCGCCTCCAGGAGTTCCTGCTCACCCAGGACCATCTCAAGGAGAACGGCTACCCCTTCCCACACCCTGAGCGGCCCGGAGGCGCCGTACTCTTCACTGGCCAGGGGAAGGGGCCCGGCGACTCCTCCTGCAGGGTCTGCTGCCGTTGTGGCACCGACTACCTGGTGTCCTCCTCGGGCCGCTGTCTACGTGACCAGTTGTGTTATTATCACTGGGGGCGGGTCCGCTCCAGCCAAGTGGCTGGAGGCCGGGTTAGCCAGTACACCTGCTGTGCAGCTGCTCCTGGCTCAGTGGGCTGCCAGGTGGCAAAGCAGCACGTGCGGGACGGCCGCAAGGAGAGCCTCCATGGCTTCGTGAAGACCTTCAAGAAAGAGTTTTCCACAGACGCTCATCCAGGAATCTACGCCCTGGATTGTGAGATGTGCTACACCACGCATGGCCTGGAGCTGACCCGCGTCACCGTGGTGGACGCCGACATGCAAGTGGTGTACGACACCTTCGTCAAGCCCGACAACGAGATCGTGGACTACAACACCAGGTTTTCCGGAGTGACCGAGGCCGACGTCGCCAAGACGAGCGTCACGTTGCCCGAAGTCCAAGCCATCCTGCTGAGCTTTTTCAGCGCCCAAACCATCCTCATCGGGCACAGCCTGGAGAGCGATCTGCTGGCCCTCAAGCTGATCCACAGCACCGTGGTGGACACGGCCGTGCTCTTCCCGCACTACCTGGGTTTCCCCTACAAGCGTTCCCTCAGGAATCTCGCGGCCGACTACCTGGGACAGATCATCCAGGACAGCCAGGAAGGCCACAACTCCAGCGAGGACGCAAACGCCTGCCTGCAGCTGGCGATGTGGAAGGTTCGACAGCGCGCCCAGATCCAGCCACGCCACCGGTCCGCCTCTCCCGCCGCCCTGGCCTGTCCTGAGCCCCAGGCCTCTTCCCAAACTGCCATCGATCCCGAGAGCTAGCCCTGTCCACCTCGCCACAAAGCGAAAGAAACTGGAGCAGCCGGTGGCAGGAGAGGGCCAAAAGCCAAGACTAACCCCGACCCCGGACTCCCAGTCCCCCGGAGTCCCTGCCGCGGGCCGTCGTCCCTGTCCCCATCCCTCTGCCCCTCCCAGACCTCTGTCCTTCCACCAATGGGCTCCCCGAGGCCCCAGCCGCCACTCCCAGACCCCGGAGACCCTGCCGCCGCCCCTGGCGCCTGTGCCCATCCCTCTGCCCCTCCCAGACCTCTGGCCTTCCACCACTAGCCTCCCCCAGCCCACCTGGACTTCCCCGGCCTCTGACAACAAGGCCAGCCCCCAGGCCCACCAGCCTCCTGATCGTCTGCGTTCTTGGGCCTCTTCCCCTTCTGTGGGGCTGTCTGAACCTCCCCTCCCCCACCCGATTTTTCCCCCGCCCCCGGGGCAGGCGCAGAATAAATGTCTGTAAGAAGTTAAAAATTAAAAATAAAAAAAAAGCTAAAAACAACTCAAAGTCCTTTGCTTTTGAATGTGCGCTTACCTGGTTTTCTCGAGACGCACCACTGTGAGGTGGCTCAAGCGCTTAGGCTCTGGAGTTAGACATCTGGGTTCCCATTCCAATTCCACCACTTACTAGCTTTGTCATATTGGACGCATAACTTTTTTGCGCTTCTACTTCTTGATCTTTCAAGTGTCATCAGAAGATAATTAGACACCCACACAATAGCAATGGGAGATTTTAACACCCCACCGTCAACATGAAACAGATCAACGAGACAGAAAGTTGAAAAGGATATCCAGGAACTGAACTTAGCTCTGCACCAAGCAGACCGAATAGACATCTACATTAACTCTCCACCCCAAATCAACAGAATATACATTCTTCTCAGCACCACATCACACTTATTCCAAAACTGACCACATAGTTGGAAGGAAAGCACTCCTCCGCAAATGCAAAAGAACAGAAATTACAAGCAACTGTCTCTCAGACCCCAGGGCAGTCAAACTGGACCTCAGGATGAAGAAACTCACTCAAAACCGCTCAACTACACGGAAACGGAGCAATCTGCTCCTGAGTGACTACTGGGTACATAGCGAAATGAAGACAGAATAAAGATGTTCTTTGAAACCAATGAGAACAAAGACACAACATACCAGAATCTCTGGGATACATTGAAAGCAGTGTGTAGAGGGAAACGTAGCATTAAATGCCCACAAGAGAAAGCAGGAAAGATCTAAAATGGACACCCTCACGTCCCAATTCAAAGAACCAGGGAAGCAAGAGCAAACACAATGCCTGAATCAGTCAGTCAACTTCCAACAGGGCTCCAAGAGAGAATGAACCACCATGCCTCTTTAAATCCACGTTTCTATTTGGAATCTTCAATGAGAGATGAGACACTAAGCAGCTAGTTTTGGTGGAATGGCTGATTTTGTCAATGTTTTCGGTGTGTGAGTGTGTGTGTGTGTGTATGTATAGATAACTAAATTAAACTGATAATCTGGATGCTTACATTTCCATTCATTTAATTTGTGTATGTGAGCCCACGCACACGTATATACACACACACTAACACTTCCAGAACACTGACTTAGTGAAGAACTGGATTTCCAGTGTGTCAGACAAATTTCAGAAAGCGCTGAAGAAGGGCATTTCTGATGGATTTCACCGTTCCTGGAATTTTATTTTCCTTTATAACTTAGAGTTCTTCTCTGGAGATTTAATAGATAAAAGTCTTTTGCAGTGTACGTTATTTCATTTTATTTTTATAATTTATTTAAATTGTCATTTTAAATTGACAAATAAAAATGATATATATTTATGGTGTACAACATGATGTTTCTTATATGTATACATTGTGGAATGACACAAAAATCAAGCTAATTAACACATTCGTTTCCTCACATACTGATTTTATGGTGATGAGAACATGTTTCAAATCTACTCTGATAGCACATTTCAAGTATACAGTACATAGTTACCCACTGTAGTTGCCGTGCTGTTCAACATATCTCTAGAACTATTCGTATCTGAAATTTTGTATCATTAGACTAACATCTCCCAATCCCTCCCCGGCCCCTGCCTCGGGTAAGCAGCGTTCTGCTCTCTACGACTCTGAGTTCCACTTTTTTACATTGCACATAGAAGTGAGATCGTGCAGTATTTGTATTTCTGTGTTTGCTTTTTAAAACTTTATGATGTATTGATGTATTTTTTCAGACAGTGTCGGAGTCTGTCACCAAGGCTGGAGTACAGTGACACAAACACGGCTCACCACGGCCTCCACCTCCCGGGGTCAAGAGATCCTCCCACTTCAGCCTCCTGAGTAGCTAGGACTACAGGCGTCCAACACCACACCTGGCTAATTTTTGTATTTTTTGTAGAGATGGTTGATCTCCAACTCCTGGGCTCAACTCTTCCTCCTCCCTTCTCCTCCCAAAGTCCTGGGATTACAGGCCTGAGCCACTGTGTCTGGCCTTTGCTTTATTTCACACAGTAGAACATCCTCTAGGCTCATTCATGTTGCTAATGATAAGATTTCTTTCTTTTTCAAGGCTGAATAGGATTCTATTGGATATATGTACCTATATAGATAGAGAGATAGATAGATATACATTTATTATTATTGTTTTGGGGGGGATATGGTTTCGCTCGTGTTCCCCAGGCTGGAGTGCAGTGGCATGATTTCGGCTCACTACAACCTCTGCCTCCCAGGCTGAAGTGATTCTCCTGCCTCAGCTGAGATTAAAGGCATGTCCCATCATGTGCGGCCAATTTTGTGTTTCTAGGAGAGATGGGTTTTCACCATGTTGGCCAGGCTGGTCTCGAACTCCAACAATTCTACTTCAACTATTTATTGGATACAAATATTTATGTGTGAGAAACAAGATTTTCAAGAGTGAAAGATTTAAAAACGACTTAATTGTACATCAGTAAGAGGCTGGCTAACTAAATCAGAGTACGTTCATCCTTACAGAAGAATACTATGCAGCTAGAACAAAACCAAATGGAGGAAACTCTTCCAAATGGTAACTTGGAATGATGTTCAAGACTTATTGTAAAATAAGTTTACAGTAAGGTGTAAGGTACCTTATGGCAAAATTCTCTCAGAAATGTGTGTGTGTGGATTTCAAGTCATCCCAGTCCTAGAACATTGTGCTCTTTAGAGATGCCATACCTGTCTTTCCCTTTGTAATATCAAAGCGGTAATATCTTCTCTGGAGGCTTGTTGGGTGAATTTAATGGAAGAAAGTTAAGGAGGTACCAGAACCATTGCTGTTTCCCCTCCGTAGCCCTGCCACCCACTAAAGAAAGTTGGATGAGATTACTTAATGATTTCCCATTAAGTTGTATTTCCAAATATCATGATTACCATTTGAATGTAGTTGGTATGGAGCTTCGTGAGTGTGTGCTTCGTTTATTATGCATCACGTTCAGCTCCTTGTTATTTGCCTCCTAGTTATCATAGTAAAACTCTACTCCTCTACTCCGAGGAGCCCCTACCATCCGTATCGTCACTTTCCGGCCCAGCACTCTTCATGCTCGTTCGTTTAAAGCATTCTACATTGGGCAAATGAATCTTGGAAGGCAAAAGCTACTGAATTTAGCGAGTTTGTGGAGGCGTTCCCACCGATCAGCCAGGTGGAGTTCCACACACCCGATGACTGCACAACTCCTATAAGGCAGCAATATGCTGCAAACCCAGACGGCCACTCTTCTCACCCCTCGTCCCTTTGCTGTTCTGGATAATGAGGTCAATAGTCACCTAGGCAACTTGCAAAACTAACTGAAATGGAGAAAGGCCTTCCGGCTGGTGACTAGCCGAGGTCCACCTGGCCCCAATAAGCTGCTGAACAAGAAGGGCTGCCAGAAATTTCCCCCTAGGGAATTTGGTGGAGACGAAGACCTGCTCACTGGACAACGGTTCCTCCCAGGATACCCCCAAGCTGAAGAAGCGGGCTCTGAGCCACCCCCTTTCACCCTCCTTTTCCCCACCCTGGCCTGCTGAAGGTGCGCATCAGGATGCGGACTACTGAGCCCTAAAGAAATAAGTCCTTCCACTTTGACCCCACGGAGGATTGCCTGTGCGGATCTTCAACGAGTCTACCAGTGTCTAGACACGGGAGCAGTTCTGTCTGGCACAGCAGCTCCCTCAAGAAGACAAGAGTGAGGAGAAAGGAAACTCAAGTCTGACCATTCTGTCCTGGGAGACAAGAGGAGGATCTCATCTCTCATCTTTCCAAGCAAGGCAACGAGACTTTCTCTCATCTTTCCAAGCAAGGCAAGGAGACTTTTTCTCATGAGGAAACAAAAAGAAGTTGGAAGGAACGAAACCAGCCTGGAAGGTGAATTCCTAAGGATTGCCCATTGAAACTGACAAAATGGCCCTTGTTTGACGAGAGGAATGAGCAGAGCATTGATGTGGTCAAAAAGGACTCGAGTGAGACTTTCCCAGCATGTTTCTACCAAAGCTTTGTCTAAGTTTCGCAAAACACTCTCCTAATAAGCAGATGTTTGGCTCTTCAGAAAGTCAACATGCAAAATGCCTTGAGCGTCCCATAACACTGATGCCATGATGTTGCCTTTGGTCTGCCCTCCTTTTCCTTTGACTGGACCACTGCCATCTCTTGGTAGCCATCGCTTTGATGACGCTTTGTCTTCAGGATCATATTGGCAAAGCCATGTTCCAAATTCCGGTTACAATTTGTCAAACAGGTGCCCCAGGATCGTGATCCCTCCTGTTGAAAATTTCCACTGATAGCTCTCGTCGTCACTGCAGCTGATCTGGGCACAATGGTTTTCACAGCCACTGCAGGATTCATCTTCCACATCTTCTCATCTCTTCTTGAAACAAGCCATACCTCCGTAAAGAGTTGATTTCTTTGGGCTAGTGTCCTTAGAAGCTTTTCTTCAAACATCAATGATTTCTTCATTCTTCCACCCAAGCTTCACCGTCAATTGGATGTTTGCTCTTGCTGCAATTTTAGCGGAATTCAAGTTGCACTGATAGGAGGC
Source organism: Pongo pygmaeus (assembly GCF_028885625.2). Classification (NCBI taxonomy): domain Eukaryota; kingdom Metazoa; phylum Chordata; class Mammalia; order Primates; family Hominidae; genus Pongo; species Pongo pygmaeus. The sequence continues at coordinate 57,309,085 of NC_072380.2, forward strand.
CTTTTCAGTGGATGTCTCATCCTTCTTAGTGCCTCCAATGAGATCCAGTTCAGAAAGGTTGTAAGAAGTTAGTACATGTTTATTTTAGTGAAAACGAATTGAAATCCATGCATAGATTTCTCACCATGTACATTTTCTATGAACTTTCGGAAGACCCCCTGTACTGAATATTGCCCAAATGCTGGGAGAGAAGTGGATGCGGTCCACTTCCTGTCTTCAGTTTGCCCACAGTGGAGGAGTGCACAGAGCAGGGAAAGGCAGCCCCAGAGAGAGGCATGCCCTCCAGCATGCAGCAGACTGCTGGCCCAGTCCTGGCTCCATGCGTTGCTGTGTGGGCCCAGCAAGCTGACCAACCTCCCTGAACCTTAATTTAATCCTAGGTAGCCCAATTCCACTCGCTATTATAGGACTGCTGTGCAGGGACAGTCAATTAACTTAAGAAAAGGAACCTAGCTCCAAGGTTGGCAACCGGGAATTCCAGTTGATTCCATGGGCGGACCCCCTGAGGAATTCCCAAGCTGAAGTCTCGTGGAAGATGAGGTTCAGTGTGACTAGACTGAAGCACCAATCCAATGAAGGGGAAGTCCCACCCACTCTGCCCTGTGCCTGTATAAAGGTGAGGCGGGGCGGCCGCGCCACTCATTGAAGCCGCCAGTTGGGAGAGGAGCAGAGCCAGGCCGGTGCTCCCGAAGGCAGCAAGATGTTGCGAGCCACAGCTCCCTGCTGGTTCCCACCTGCATGCCCAGAAGCCAAGAAGGTGGCCGAGGAGGCGGCCCTCGAGGCAAGCCGCCAGTTGGGAGAGGAGCAGAGCCAGGTCGGTGCTCCCGAAGGCAGCAAGATGTTGCGAGCCACAGCTCCCTGCTGGTTCCCACCTGCATACCCAGAAGCTAAGAAGGTGGCCGAGGAGGCGCCCCACGAGGCAAGCCGCCATTTGGGAGAGGAGCAGAGCCAGGTCGGTGTTCCCGAAGGCAGCAAGATGTTGCGAGCCACAGCTCCTTGCTGGTTCCCACCTGCATGCCCAGAAGCCAAGAAGGTGGCCGAGGAGGCGGCCCTCGAGGCAAGCCGCCAGTTGGGAGAGGAGCAGAGCCAGGCCGGTGCTCCCGAAGGCAGCAAGATGTTGCGAGCCACAGCTCCCTGCTGGTTCCCACCTGCATACCCAGAAGCTAAGAAGGTGGCCGAGGAGGCGCCCCACGAGGCAAGCCGCCATTTGGGAGTGGAGCAGAGCCAGGTCGGTGTTCCCGAAGGCAGCAAGATGTTGCGAGCCACAGCTCCCTGCTGGTTCCCTCCTGCATACCCAGAAGCCAAGAAGGTGGCCGAGGAGGCGGCCCTCGAGGCTCCAGAATTCCCACTGCCCTCTCATCAGCCTGCCCAGAGCTTCGGGCTCTGCGTGCCCCAGATGCACAACCAGACCTCAGCACTCGTGGACATCCGGGCGGAGCCCCAGAATAGGGGTCCGGCGGTGCCCCCAGCGTGGCCCAAGATGGCGACGGAGGCATGGTACTTCCCCGTGCAGAGGGGGTCGGCCTGCTGCTTGTCAGCCACCCCAAGGCTGACAGAGAGGCCCTGTGGAGTCCGCATCTCAGCCCCCAGGGAGAGGAAGAGGATCGCCCACTTTCCCAGCCCCTGCTTGGTCGCAGGTCGCACCGATGCCAAGAGAACCCGGGTGGCCGGCAGCAGCCAACGCTCCAATGGCTCCAGGGTCGGCACACAGCCACGGAAGACTGGTCGCAACAGACGGGGGAGGGCATGCAAGACCTCCACCACACTCAGCTCTAAGCGAATCGTCCGTCGTCCATCCTTACCGACTTGGAAGAAACCCATTATCCTCCGAAGGTCTCGCTGCCAAGTCCCCACCGTCATCCGCCGAGGCTATCTCCAACTGTTCACCAAAGAGTGTCTCAAGTTCTGCGCCTCCCAGCAGGAGGCCGAGGAGAAGGCGCTGAACGAGGAGAAGGTGGCCTACGACTGCAGCCCCAACAAGAACATGTACCTGAATGTGGTCCTGAACACCCTCAAGAGACTGAAGGGCCTGACCCCCAGCTCCATGCCGGGCCTCAGCAGGGCCGCCCTGTACAGCCGCCTCCAGGAGTTCCTGCTCACCCAGGACCAGCTCAAGGAGAACGGCTACCCCTTCCCGCACCCCGAGCGGCCCGGAGGCGCCGTCCTCTTCACTGGCCAGGGGAAGGGGCCCGGCGACTCCTCCTGCAGGGTCTGCTGCCGTTGTGGCACCGACTACCTGGTGTCCTCCTCGGGCCGCTGTCTACGCGACCAGTTGTGTTATTATCACTGGGGGCGGGTCCGCTCCAGCCAAGTGGCTGGAGGCCGGGTTAGCCAGTACACCTGCTGTGCAGCTGCTCCTGGCTCAGTGGGCTGCCAGGTGGCGAAGCAGCACGTGCGGGACGGCCGCAAGGAGAGCCTCCATGGCTTCGTGAAGACCTTCAAGAAAGAGTTTTCCACAGACGCTTATCCAGGAATCTACGCCTTGGACTGTGAGATGTGCTACACCACGCATGGCCTGGAGCTGACCCGCGTCACCGTGGTGGACGCCGACATGCAAGTGGTGTACGACACCTTCGTCAAGCCCGACAACGAGATCGTGGACTACAACACCAGGTTTTCCGGAGTGACCGAGGCCGACGTCGCCAAGACGAGCGTCACGTTGCCCGAAGTCCAAGCCATCCTGCTGAGCTTTTTCAGCGCCCAAACCATCCTCATCGGGCACAGCCTGGAGAGCGATCTGCTGGCCCTCAAGCTGATCCACAGCACCGTGGTGGACACGGCCGTGCTCTTCCCGCACTACCTGGGTTTCCCCTACAAGCGTTCCCTCAGGAATCTCGCGGCCGACTACCTGGGACAGATCATCCAGGACAGCCAGGACGGCCACAACTCCAGCGAGGACGCAAACGCCTGCCTGCAGCTGGCGATGTGGAAGGTTTGACAGCGCGCCCAGATCCAGCCACGCAACCGGTCCGCCTCTCCCGCCGCCCTGGCCTGTCCTGAGCCCCAGGCCTCTTCCCAAACTGCCATCGATCCCGAGAGCTAGCCCTGTCCACCTCGCCGCAAAGCGAAAGAAACTGGAGCAGCCGGTGGCAGGAGAGGGCCAAAAGCCAACACTAACCCCGACCCCGGACTCCCAGTCCCCCGGAGTCCCTGCCGCGGGCCGTCGTCCCTGTCCCCATCCCTCTGCCCCTCCCAGACCTCTGTCCTTCCACCAATGGGCTCCCCGAGGCCCCAGCCGCCACTCCCAGTCCCCGGAGACCCTGCCGCCGCCCCTGGCGCCTGTGCCCATCCCTCTGCCCCTCCCAGACCTCTGGCCTTCCACCACTAGCCTCCCCCAGCCCACCTGGACTTCCCCGGCCTCTGACAACAAGGCCAGCCCCCAGGCCCACCAGCCTCCTGATCGTCTTCGTTCTTGGGCCTCTTCCCCTTCTGTGGGGCTGTCTGAACCTCCCCTCCCCCACCCGATTTTTCCCCCGCCCCCGGGGCAGGCGCAGAATAAATGTCTGTAAGAAGTTAAAAATTAAAAATAAAAAAAAAGCTAAAAACAACTGAAAGTCCTTTGCTTTTGAATGTGCGCTTACCTGGTTTTCTCTAGACGCACCACTGTGAGGTGGCTCAAGCGCTTAGGCTCTGGAGTTAGACATCTGGGTTCCCATTCCAATTCCACCACTTACTAGCTTTGTCATATTGGACGCATAACTTTTTTGCGCTTCTACTTCTTGATCTTTCAAGTGTCATCAGAAGATAATTAGACACCCACACAATAGCAATGGGAGATTTTAACACCCCACCGTCAACATGAAACAGATCAACGAGACAGAAAGTTGAAAAGGATATCCAGGAACTGAACTTAGCTCTGCACCAAGCAGACCGAATAGACATCTACATTAACTCTCCACCCCAAATCAACAGAATATACATTCTTCTCAGCACCACATCACACTTATTCCAAAACTGACCACATAGTTGGAAGGAAAGCACTCCTCCGCAAATGCAAAAGAACAGAAATTACAACCAACTGTCTCTCAGACCCCAGGGCAGTCAAACTGGACCTCAGGATGAAGAAACTCACTCAAAACCGCTCAACTACACGGAAACGGAGCAATCTGCTCCTGAGTGACTACTGGGTACATAGCGAAATGAAGACAGAATAAAGATGTTCTTTGAAACCAATGAGAACAAAGACACAACATACCAGAATCTCTGGGATACATTGAAAGCAGTGTGTAGAGGGAAACGTAGCATTAAATGCCCACAAGAGAAAGCAGGAAAGATCTAAAATGGACACCCTCACGTCCCAATTCAAAGAACCAGGGAAGCAAGAGCAAACACAATGCCTGAATCAGTCAGTCAACTTCCAACAGGGCTCCAAGAGAGAATGAACCACCATGCCTCTTTAAATCCACGTTTCTATTTGGAATCTTCAATGAGAGATGAGACACTAAGCAGCTAGTTTTGGTGGAATGGCTGATTTTGTCAATGTTTTCGGTGTGTGAGTGTGTGTGTGTGTGTATGTATAGATAACTAAATTAAACTGATAATCTGGATGCTTACATTTCCATTCATTTAATTTGTGTATGTGAGCCCACGCACACGTATATACACACACACTAACACTTCCAGAACACTGACTTAGTGAAGAACTGGATTTCCAGTGTGTCAGACAAATTTCAGAAAGCGCTGAAGAAGGGCATTTCTGATGGATTTCACCGTTCCTGGAATTTTATTTTCCTTTATAACTTAGAGTTCTTCTCTGGAGATTTAATAGATAAAAGTCTTTTGCAGTGTACGTTATTTCATTTTATTTTTATAATTTATTTAAATTGTCATTTTAAATTGACAAATAAAAATGATATATATTTATGGTGTACAACATGATGTTTCTTATATGTATACATTGTGGAATGACACAAAAATCAAGCTAATTAACACATTCGTTTCCTCACATACTGATTTTATGGTGATGAGAACATGTTTCAAATCTACTCTGATAGCACATTTCAAGTATACAGTACATAGTTACCCACTGTAGTTGCCGTGCTGTTCAACATATCTCTAGAACTATTCGTATCTGAAATTTTGTATCTTTAGACTAACATCTCCCAATCCCTCCCCGGCCCCTGCCTCGGGTAAGCAGCGTTCTGCTCTCTACGACTCTGAGTTCCACTTTTTTACATTGCACATAGAAGTGAGATCGTGCAGTATTTGTATTTCTGTGTTTGCTTTTTAAAACTTTATGATGTATTGATGTATTTTTTCAGACAGTGTCGGAGTCTGTCACCAAGGCTGGAGTACAGTGACACAAACATGGCTCACCACGGCCTCCACCTCCCGGGGTCAAGAGATCCTCCCACTTCAGCCTCCTGAGTAGCTAGGACTACAGGCGTCCAACACCACACCTGGCTAATTTTTGTATTTTTTGTAGAGATGGTTGATCCCCAACTCCTGGGCTCAACTCTTCCTCCTCCCTTCTCCTCCCAAAGTCCTGGGATTACAGGCCTGAGCCACTGTGTCTGGCCTTTGCTTTATTTCACACAGTAGAACATCCTCTAGGCTCATTCATGTTGCTAATGATAAGATTTCTTTCTTTTTCAAGGCTGAATAGGATTCTATTGGATATATGTACCTATATAGATAGAGAGATAGATAGATATACATTTATTATTATTGTTTTGGGGGGGATATGGTTTCGCTCGTGTTCCCCAGGCTGGAGTGCAGTGGCATGATTTCGGCTCACTACAACCTCTGCCTCCCAGGCTGAAGTGATTCTCCTGCCTCAGCTGAGATTAAAGGCATGTCCCATCATGTGCGGCCAATTTTGTGTTTCTAGGAGAGATGGGTTTTCACCATGTTGGCCAGGCTGGTCTCGAACTCCAACAATTCTACTTCAACTATTTATTGGATACAAATATTTATGTGTGAGAAACAAGATTTTCAAGAGTGAAAGATTTAAAAACGACTTAATTGTACATCAGTAAGAGGCTGGCTAACTAAATCAGAGTATGTTCATCCTTACAGAAGAATACTATGCAGCTAGAACAAAACCAAATGGAGGAAACTCTTCCAAATGGTAACTTGGAATGATGTTCAAGACTTATTGTAAAATAAGTTTACAGTAAGGTGTAAGGTACCTTATGGCAAAATTCTCTCAGAAATGTGTGTGTGTGGATTTCAAGTCATCCCAGTCCTAGAACATTGTGCTCTTTAGAGATGCCATACCTGTCTTTCCCTTTGTAATATCAAAGCGGTAATATCTTCTCTGGAGGCTTGTTGGGTGAATTTAATGGAAGAAAGTTAAGGAGGTACCAGAACCATTGCTGTTTCCCCTCCGTAGCCCTGCCACCCACTAAAGAAAGTTGGATGAGATTACTTAATGATTTCCCATTAAGTTGTATTTCCAAATATCATGATTACCATTTGAATGTAGTTGGTATGGAGCTTCGTGAGTGTGTGCTTCGTTTATTATGCATCACGTTCAGCTCCTTGTTATTTGCCTCCTAGTTATCATAGTAAAACTCTACTCCTCTACTCCGAGGAGCCCCTACCATCCGTATCGTCACTTTCCGGCCCAGCACTCTTCATGCTCGTTCGTTTAAAGCATTCTACATTGGGCAAATGAATCTTGGAAGGCAAAAGCTACTGAATTTAGCGAGTTTGTGGAGGCGTTCCCACCGATCAGCCAGGTGGAGTTCCACACACCCGATGACTGCACAACTCCTATAAGGCAGCAATATGCTGCAAACCCAGACGGCCACTCTTCTCACCCCTCGTCCCTTTGCTGTTCTGGATAATGAGGTCAATAGTCACCTAGGCAACTTGCAAAACTAACTGAAATGGAGAAAGGCCTTCCGGCTGGTGACTAGCCGAGGTCCACCTGGCCCCAATAAGCTGCTGAACAAGAAGGGCTGCCAGAAATTTCCCCCTAGGGAATTTGGTGGAGACGAAGACCTGCTCACTGGACAACGGTTCCTCCCAGGATACCCCCAAGCTGAAGAAGCGGGCTCTGAGCCACCCCCTTTCACCCTCCTTTTCCCCACCCTGGCCTGCTGAAGGTGCGCGTCAGGATGCGGACTACTGAGCCCTAAAGAAATAAGTCCTTCCACTTTGACCCCACGGAGGATTGCCTGTGCGGATCTTCAACGAGTCTACCAGTGTCTAGACACGGGAGCAGTTCTGTCTGGCACAGCAGCTCCCTCAAGGAAGACAAGAGTGAGGAGAAAGGAAACTCAAGTCTGACCATTCTGTCCTGGGAGACAAGAGGAGGATCTCATCTCTCATCTTTCCAAGCAAGGCAACGAGACTTTCTCTCATCTTTCCAAGCAAGGCAAGGAGACTTTTTCTCATGAGGAAACAAAAAGAAGTTGGAAGGAACGAAACCAGCCTGGAAGGTGAATTCCTAAGGATTGCCCATTGAAACTGACAAAATGGCCCTTGTTTGACGAGAGGAATGAGCAGAGCATTGATGTGGTCAAAAAGGACTCGAGTGAGACTTTCCCAGCATGTTTCTACCAAAGCTTTGTCTAAGTTTCGCAAAACACTCTCCTAATAAGCAGATGTTTGGCTCTTCAGAAAGTCAACATGCAAAATGCCTTGAGCGTCCCATAACACTGATGCCATGATGTTGCCTTTGGTCTGCCCTCCTTTTCCTTTGACTGGACCACTGCCATCTCTTGGTAGCCATCGCTTTGATGACGCTTTGTCTTCAGGATCATATTGGCAAAGCCATGTTCCAAATTCCGGTTACAATTTGTCAAACAGGTGCCCCAGGATCGTGATCCCTCCTGTTGAAAATTTCCACTGATAGCTCTCGTCGTCACTGCAGCTGATCTGGGCACAATGGTTTTCACAGCCACTGCAGGATTCATCTTCCACATCTTCTCATCTCTTCTTGAAACAAGCCATACCTCCGTAAAGAGTTGATTTCTTTGGGCTAGTGTCCTTAGAAGCTTTTCTTCAAACATCAATGATTTCTTCATTCTTCCACCCAAGCTTCACCGTCAATTGGATGTTTGCTCTTGCTGCAATTTTAGCGGAATTCAAGTTGCACTGATAGGAGGCCTTTTCAGTGGATGTCTCATCCTTCTTAGTGCCTCCAATGAGATCCAGTTCAGAAAGGTTGTAAGAAGTTAGTACATGTTTATTTTAGTGAAAACGAATTGAAATCCATGCATAGATTTCTCACCATGTACATTTTCTATGAACTTTCGGAAGACCCCCTGTACTGAATATTGCCCAAATGCTGGGAGAGAAGTCGATGCGGTCCACTTCCTGTCTTCAGTTTGCCCACAGTGGAGGAGTGCACAGAGCAGGGAAAGGCAGCCCCAGAGAGAGGCATGCCCTCCAGCATGCAGCAGACTGCTGGCCCAGTCCTGGCTCCATGCGTTGCTGTGTGGGCCCAGCAAGCTGACCAACCTCCCTGAACCTTAATTTAATCCTAGGTAGCCCAATTCCACTCGCTATTATAGGACTGCTGTGCAGGGACAGTCAATTAACTTAAGAAAAGGAACCTAGCTCCAAGGTTGGCAACCGGGAATTCCAGTTGATTCCATGGGCGGACCCCCTGAGGAATTCCCAAGCTGAAGTCTCGTGGAAGATGAGGTTCAGTGTGACTAGACTGAAGCACCAATCCAATGAAGGGGAAGTCCCACCCACTCTGCCCTGTGCCTGTATAAAGGTGAGGCGGGGCGGCCGCGCCACTCATTGAAGCCGCCAGTTGGGAGAGGAGCAGAGCCAGGCCGGTGCTCCCGAAGGCAGCAAGATGTTGCGAGCCACAGCTCCCTGCTGGTTCCCACCTGCATACCCAGAAGCTAAGAAGGTGGCCGAGGAGGCGGCCCACGAGGCAAGCCGCCATTTGGGAGAGGAGCAGAGCCAGGTCGGTGTTCCCGAAGGCAGCAAGATGTTGCGAGCCACAGCTCCCTGCTGGTTCCCACCTGCATGCCCAGAAGCCAAGAAGGTGGCCGAGGAGGCGGCCCTCGAGGCAAGCCGCCAGTTGGGAGAGGAGCAGAGCCAGGCCGGTGCTCCCGAAGGCAGCAAGATGTTGCGAGCCACAGCTCCCTGCTGGTTCCCACCTGCATACCCAGAAGCTAAGAAGGTGGCCGAGGAGGCGCCCCACGAGGCAAGCCGCCATTTGGGAGAGGAGCAGAGCCAGGTCGGTGTTCCCGAAGGCAGCAAGATGTTGCGAGCCACAGCTCCCTGCTGGTTCCCACCTGCATGCCCAGAAGCCAAGAAGGTGGCCGAGGAGGCGGCCCTCGAGGCAAGCCGCCAGTTGGGAGAGGAGCAGAGCCAGGCCGGTGCTCCCGAAGGCAGCAAGATGTTGCGAGCCACAGCTCCCTGCTGGTTCCCACCTGCATACCCAGAAGCTAAGAAGGTGGCCGAGGAGGCGCCCCACGAGGCAAGCCGCCATTTGGGAGTGGAGCAGAGCCAGGTCGGTGTTCCCGAAGGCAGCAAGATGTTGCGAGCCACAGCTCCCTGCTGGTTCCCTCCTGCATACCCAGAAGCCAAGAAGGTGGCCGAGGAGGCGGCCCTCGAGGCTCCAGAATTCCCACTGCCCTCTCATCAGCCTGCCCAGAGCTTCGGGCTCTGCGTGCCCCAGATGCACAACCAGACCTCAGCACTCGTGGACATCCGGGCGGAGCCCCAGAATAGGGGTCCGGCGGTGCCCCCAGCGTGGCCCAAGATGGCGACGGAGGCGTGGTACTTCCCCGCGCAGAGGGGGTCGGCCTGCTGCTTGCCAGCCGCCCCAAGGCTGACAGAGAGGCCCTGTGGAGTCCGCATCTCAGCCCCCAGGGAGAGGAAGAGGATCGCCCACTTTCCCAGCCCCTGCTTGGTCGCAGGTCGCACCGATGCCAAGAGAACCCGGGTGGCCGGCAGCAGCCAACGCTCCAATGGCTCCAGGGTCGGCACACAGCCACGGAAGACTGGTCGCAACAGACGGGGGAGGGCATGCAAGACCTCCACCACACTCAGCTCTAAGCGAATCGTCCGTCGTCCATCCTTACCGACTTGGAAGAAACCCATTATCCTCCGAAGGTCTCGCTGCCAAGTCCCCACCGTCATCCGCCGAGGCTATCTCCAACTGTTCACCAAAGAGTGTCTCAAGTTCTGCGCCTCCCAGCAGGAGGCCGAGGAGAAGGCGCTGAACGAGGAGAAGGTGGCCTACGACTGCAGCCCCAACAAGAACATGTACCTGAATGTGGTCCTGAACACCCTCAAGAGACTGAAGGGCCTGACCCCCAGCTCCATGCCGGGCCTCAGCAGGGCCGCCCTGTACAGCCGCCTCCAGGAGTTCCTGCTCACCCAGGACCAGCTCAAGGAGAACGGCTACCCCTTCCCCCACCCCGAGCGGCCCGGAGGCGCCGTCCTCTTCACTGGCCAGGGGAAGGGGCCCGGCGACTCCTCCTGCAGGGTCTGCTGCCGTTGTGGCACCGACTACCTGGTGTCCTCCTCGGGCCGCTGTCTACGCGACCAGTTGTGTTATTATCACTGGGGGCGGGTCCGCTCCAGCCAAGTGGCTGGAGGCCGTGTTAGCCAGTACACCTGCTGTGCAGCTGCTCCTGGCTCAGTGGGCTGCCAGGTGGCAAAGCAGCACGTGCGGGACGGCCGCAAGGAGAGCCTCCATGGCTTCGTGAAGACCTTCAAGAAAGAGTTTTCCACAGACGCTTATCCAGGAATCTACGCCCTGGATTGTGAGATGTGCTACACCACGCATGGCCTGGAGCTGACCCGCGTCACCGTGGTGGACGCCGACATGCAAGTGGTGTACGACACCTTCGTCAAGCCCGACAACGAGATCGTGGACTACAACACCAGGTTTTCCGGAGTGACCGAGGCCGACGTCGCCAAGACGAGCGTCACGTTGCCCGAAGTCCAAGCCATCCTGCTGAGCTTTTTCAGCGCCCAAACCATCCTCATCGGGCACAGCCTGGAGAGCGATCTGCTGGCCCTCAAGCTGATCCACAGCACCGTGGTGGACACGGCCGTGCTCTTCCCGCACTACCTGGGTTTCCCCTACAAGCGTTCCCTCAGGAATCTCGCGGCCGACTACCTGGGACAGATCATCCAGGACAGCCAGGACGGCCACAACTCCAGCGAGGACGCAAACGCCTGCCTGCAGCTGGCGATGTGGAAGGTTCGACAGCGCGCCCAGATCCAGCCACGCCACCGGTCCGCCTCTCCCGCCGCCCTGGCCTGTCCTGAGCCCCAGGCCTCTTCCCAAACTGCCATCGATCCCGAGAGCTAGCCCTGTCCACCTCGCCACAAAGCGAAAGAAACTGGAGCAGCCGGTGGCAGGAGAGGGCCAAAAGCCAAGACTAACCCCGACCCCGGACTCCCAGTCCCCCGGAGTCCCTGCCGCGGGCCGTCGTCCCTGTCCCCATCCCTCTGCCCCTCCCAGACCTCTGTCCTTCCACCAATGGGCTCCCCGAGGCCCCAGCCGCCACTCCCAGTCCCCGGAGACCCTGCCGCCGCCCCTGGCGCCTGTGCCCATCCCTCTGCCCCTCCCAGACCTCTGGCCTTCCACCACTAGCCTCCCCCAGCCCACCTGGACTTCCCCGGCCTCTGACAACAAGGCCAGCCCCCAGGCCCACCAGCCTCCTGATCGTCTTCGTTCTTGGGCCTCTTCCCCTTCTGTGGGGCTGTCTGAACCTCCCCTCCCCCACCCGATTTTTCCCCCGCCCCCGGGGCAGGCGCAGAATAAATGTCTGTAAGAAGTTAAAAATTAAAAATAAAAAAAAAGCTAAAAACAACTGAAAGTCCTTTGCTTTTGAATGTGCGCTTACCTGGTTTTCTCTAGACGCACCACTGTGAGGTGGCTCAAGCGCTTAGGCTCTGGAGTTAGACATCTGGGTTCCCATTCCAATTCCACCACTGACTAGCTTTGTCATATTGGACGCATAACTTTTTTGCGCTTCTACTTCTTGATCTTTCAAGTGTCATCAGAAGATAATTAGACACCCACACAATAGCAATGGGAGATTTTAACACCCCACCGTCAACATGAAACAGATCAACGAGACAGAAAGTTGAAAAGGATATCCAGGAACTGAACTTAGCTCTGCACCAAGCAGACCGAATAGACATCTACATTAACTCTCCACCCCAAATCAACAGAATATACATTCTTCTCAGCACCACATCACACTTATTCCAAAACTGACCACATAGTTGGAAGGAAAGCACTCCTCCGCAAATGCAAAAGAACAGAAATTACAACCAACTGTCTCTCAGACCACAGGGCAGTCAAACTGGACCTCAGGATGAAGAAACTCACTCAAAACCGCTCAACTACACGGAAACGGAGCAATCTGCTCCTGAGTGACTACTGGGTACATAGCGAAATGAAGACAGAATAAAGATGTTCTTTGAAACCAATGAGAACAAAGACACAACATACCAGAATCTCTGGGATACATTGAAAGCAGTGTGTAGAGGGAAACGTAGCATTAAATGCCCACAAGAGAAAGCAGGAAAGATCTAAAATGGACACCCTCACGTCCCAATTCAAAGAACCAGGGAAGCAAGAGCAAACACAATGCCTGAATCAGTCAGTCAACTTCCAACAGGGCTCCAAGAGAGAATGAACCACCATGCCTCTTTAAATCCACGTTTCTATTTGGAATCTTCAATGAGAGATGAGACACTAAGCAGCTAGTTTTGGTGGAATGGCTGATTTTGTCAATGTTTTCGGTGTGTGAGTGTGTGTGTGTGTGTATGTATAGATAACTAAATTAAACTGATAATCTGGATGCTTACATTTCCATTCATTTAATTTGTGTATGTGAGCCCACGCACACGTATATACACACACACTAACACTTCCAGAACACTGACTTAGTGAAGAACTGGATTTCCAGTGTGTCAGACAAATTTCAGAAAGCGCTGAAGAAGGGCATTTCTGATGGATTTCACCGTTCCTGGAATTTTATTTTCCTTTATAACTTAGAGTTCTTCTCTGGAGATTTAATAGATAAAAGTCTTTTGCAGTGTACGTTATTTCATTTTATTTTTATAATTTATTTAAATTGTCATTTTAAATTGACAAATAAAAATGATATATATTTATGGTGTACAACATGATGTTTCTTATATGTATACATTGTGGAATGACACAAAAATCAAGCTAATTAACACATTCGTTTCCTCACATACTGATTTTATGGTGATGAGAACATGTTTCAAATCTACTCTGATAGCACATTTCAAGTATACAGTACATAGTTACCCACTGTAGTTGCCGTGCTGTTCAACATATCTCTAGAACTATTCGTATCTGAAATTTTGTATCATTAGACTAACATCTCCCAATCCCTCCCCGGCCCCTGCCTCGGGTAAGCAGCGTTCTGCTCTCTACGACTCTGAGTTCCACTTTTTTACATTGCACATAGAAGTGAGATCGTGCAGTATTTGTATTTCTGTGTTTGCTTTTTAAAACTTTATGATGTATTGATGTATTTTTTCAGACAGTGTCGGAGTCTGTCACCAAGGTTGGAGTACAGTGACACAAACACGGCTCACCACGGCCTCCACCTCCCGGGGTCAAGAGATCCTCCCACTTCAGCCTCCTGAGTAGCTAGGACTACAGGCGTCCAACACCACACCTGGCTAATTTTTGTATTTTTTGTAGAGATGGTTGATCTCCAACTCCTGGGCTCAACTCTTCCTCCTCCCTTCTCCTCCCAAAGTCCTGGGATTACAGGCCTGAGCCACTGTGTCTGGCCTTTGCTTTATTTCACACAGTAGAACATCCTCTAGGCTCATTCATGTTGCTAATGATAAGATTTCTTTCTTTTTCAAGGCTGAATAGGATTCTATTGGATATATGTACCTATAGAGATAGAGAGATAGATAGATATACATTTATTATTATTGTTTTGGGGGGGATATGGTTTCGCTCGTGTTCCCCAGGCTGGAGTGCAGTGGCATGATTTCGGCTCACTACAACCTCTGCCTCCCAGGCTGAAGTGATTCTCCTGCCTCAGCTGAGATTAAAGGCATGTCCCATCATGTGCGGCCAATTTTGTGTTTCTAGGAGAGATGGGTTTTCACCATGTTGGCCAGGCTGGTCTCGAACTCCAACAATTCTACTTCAACTATTTATTGGATACAAATATTTATGTGTGAGAAACAAGATTTTCAAGAGTGAAAGATTTAAAAACGACTTAATTGTACATCAGTAAGAGGCTGGCTAACTAAATCAGAGTACGTTCATCCTTACAGAAGAATACTATGCAGCTAGAACAAAACCAAATGGAGGAAACTCTTCCAAATGGTAACTTGGAATGATGTTCAAGACTTATTGTAAAATAAGTTTACAGTAAGGTGTAAGGTACCTTATGGCAAAATTCTCTCAGAAATGTGTGTGTGTGGATTTCAAGTCATCCCAGTCCTAGAACATTGTGCTCTTTAGAGATGCCATACCTGTCTTTCCCTTTGTAATATCAAAGCGGTAATATCTTCTCTGGAGGCTTGTTGGGTGAATTTAATGGAAGAAAGTTAAGGAGGTACCAGAACCATTGCTGTTTCCCCTCCGTAGCCCTGCCACCCACTAAAGAAAGTTGGATGAGATTACTTAATGATTTCCCATTAAGTTGTATTTCCAAATATCATGATTACCATTTGAATGTAGTTGGTATGGAGCTTCGTGAGTGTGTGCTTCGTTTATTATGCATCACGTTCAGCTCCTTGTTATTTGCCTCCTAGTTATCATAGTAAAACTCTACTCCTCTACTCCGAGGAGCCCCTACCATCCGTATCGTCACTTTCCGGCCCAGCACTCTTCATGCTCGTTCGTTTAAAGCATTCTACATTGGGCAAATGAATCTTGGAAGGCAAAAGCTACTGAATTTAGCGAGTTTGTGGAGGCGTTCCCACCGATCAGCCAGGTGGAGTTCCACACACCCGATGACTGCACAACTCCTATAAGGCAGCAATATGCTGCAAACCCAGACGGCCACTCTTCTCACCCCTCGTCCCTTTGCTGTTCTGGATAATGAGGTCAATAGTCACCTAGGCAACTTGCAAAACTAACTGAAATGGAGAAAGGCCTTCCGGCTGGTGACTAGCCGAGGTCCACCTGGCCCCAATAAGCTGCTGAACAAGAAGGGCTGCCAGAAATTTCCCCCTAGGGAATTTGGTGGAGACGAAGACCTGCTCACTGGACAACGGTTCCTCCCAGGATACCCCCAAGCTGAAGAAGCGGGCTCTGAGCCACCCCCTTTCACCCTCCTTTTCCCCACCCTGGCCTGCTGAAGGTGCGCGTCAGGATGCGGACTACTGAGCCCTAAAGAAATAAGTCCTTCCACTTTGACCCCACGGAGGATTGCCTGTGCGGATCTTCAACGAGTCTACCAGTGTCTAGACACGGGAGCAGTTCTGTCTGGCACAGCAGCTCCCTCAAGGAAGACAAGAGTGAGGAGAAAGGAAACTCAAGTCTGACCATTCTGTCCTGGGAGACAAGAGGAGGATCTCATCTCTCATCTTTCCAAGCAAGGCAACGAGACTTTCTCTCATCTTTCCAAGCAAGGCAAGGAGACTTTTTCTCATGAGGAAACAAAAAGAAGTTGGAAGGAACGAAACCAGCCTGGAAGGTGAATTCCTAAGGATTGCCCATTGAAACTGACAAAATGGCCCTTGTTTGACGAGAGGAATGAGCAGAGCATTGATGTGGTCAAAAAGGACTCGAGTGAGACTTTCCCAGCATGTTTCTACCAAAGCTTTGTCTAAGTTTCGCAAAACACTCTCCTAATAAGCAGATGTTTGGCTCTTCAGAAAGTCAACATGCAAAATGCCTTGAGCGTCCCATAACACTGATGCCATGATGTTGCCTTTGGTCTGCCCTCCTTTTCCTTTGACTGGACCACTGCCATCTCTTGGTAGCCATCGCTTTGATGACGCTTTGTCTTCAGGATCATATTGGCAAAGCCATGTTCCAAATTCCGGTTACAATTTGTCAAACAGGTGCCCCAGGATCGTGATCCCTCCTGTTGAAAATTTCCACTGATAGCTCTCGTCGTCACTGCAGCTGATCTGGGCACAATGGTTTTCACAGCCACTGCAGGATTCATCTTCCACATCTTCTCATCTCTTCTTGAAACAAGCCATACCTCCGTAAAGAGTTGATTTCTTTGGGCTAGTGTCCTTAGAAGCTTTTCTTCAAACATCAATGATTTCTTCATTCTTCCACCCAAGCTTCACCGTCAATTGGATGTTTGCTCTTGCTGCAATTTTAGCGGAATTCAAGTTGCACTGATAGGAGGCCTTTTCAGTGGATGTCCCATCCTTCTTAGTGCCTCCAATGAGATCCAGTTCAGAAAGGTTGTAAGAAGTTAGTACATGTTTATTTTAGTGAAAACGAATTGCAATCCATGCATAGATTTCTCACCATGTACATTTTCTATGAACTTTCGGAAGACCCCCTGTACTGAATATTGCCCAAATCCTGGGAGAGAAGTGGATGCGGTCCACTTCCTGTCTTCAGTTTGCCCACAGTGGAGGAGTGCACAGAGCAGGGAAAGGCAGCCCCAGAGAGAGGCATGCCCTCCAGCATGCAGCAGACTGCTGGCCCAGTCCTGGCTCCATGGGTTGCTGTGTGGGCCCAGCAAGCTGACCAACCTCCCTGAACCTTAATTTAATCCTAGGTAGCCCAATTCCACTCGCTATTATAGGACTGCTGTGCAGGGACAGTCAATTAACTTAAGAAAAGGAACCTGGCTCCAAGGTTGGCAACCGGGAATTCCAGTTGATTCCATGGGCGGACCCCCTGAGGAATTCCCAAGCTGAAGTCTCGTGGAAGATGAGGTTCAGTGTGACTAGACTGAAGCACCAATCCAATGAAGGGGAAGTCCCACCCACTCTGCCCTGTGCCTGTATAAAGGTGAGGCGGGGCGGCCGCGCCACTCATTGAAGCCGCCAGTTGGGAGAGGAGCAGAGCCAGGCCGGTGCTCCCGAAGGCAGCAAGATGTTGCGAGCCACAGCTCCCTGCTGGTTCCCACCTGCATACCCAGAAGCTAAGAAGGTGGCCGAGGAGGCGGCCCACGAGGCAAGCCGCCATTTGGGAGAGGAGCAGAGCCAGGTCGGTGTTCCCGAAGGCAGCAAGATGTTGCGAGCCACAGCTCCCTGCTGGTTCCCACCTGCATGCCCAGAAGCCAAGAAGGTGGCCGAGGAGGCGGCCCTCGAGGCAAGCCGCCAGTTGGGAGAGGAGCAGAGCCAGGCCGGTGCTCCCGAAGGCAGCAAGATGTTGCGAGCCACAGCTCCCTGCTGGTTCCCACCTGCATACCCAGAAGCTAAGAAGGTCGCCGAGGAGGCGCCCCAAGAGGCAAGCCGCCATTTGGGAGTGGAGCAGAGCCAGGTCGGTGTTCCCGAAGGCAGCAAGATGCTGCGAGCCACAGCTCCCTGCTGGTTCCCTCCTGCATGCCCAGAAGCCAAGAAGGTGGCCGAGGAGGCGGCCCTCGAGGCTCCAGAATTCCCACTGCCCTCTCATCAGCCTGCCCAGAGCTTCGGGCTCTGCGTGCCCCAGATGCACAACCAGGCCTCAGCACTCGTGGACATCCGAGCGGAGCCCCAGAATAGGGGTCCGGCGGTGCCCCCAGCGTGGCCCAAGATGACGACGGAGGCGTGGTACTTCCCCGCGCAGAGGGGGTCGGCCTGCTGCTTGCCAGCCGCCCGAAGGCTGACAGAGAGGCCCTGAGGAGTCCGCATCTCAGCCCCCAGGGAGAGGAAGAGGATCGCCCACTTTCCCAGCCCCTGCTTGGTCGCAGGTCGCACCGATGCCAAGAGAACCCGGGTGGCCGGCAGCAGCCAACGCTCCAATGGCTCCAGGGTCGGCACACAGCCACGGAAGACTGGTCGCAACAGACGGGGGAGGGCATGCAAGACCTCCACCACACTCAGCTCTAAGCGAATCGTCCGTGGTCCATCCTTACCGACTTGGAAGAAACCCATTATCCTCCGAAGGTCTCGCTGCCAAGTCCCCACCGTCATCCGCCGAGGCTATCTCCAACTGTTCACCAAAGAGTGTCTCAAGTTCTGCGCCTCCAAGCAGGAGGCCGAGGAGAAGGCGCTGAACGAGGAGAAGGTGGCCTACGACTGCAGCCCCAACAAGAACATGTACCTGAATGTGGTCCTGAACACCCTCAAGAGACTGAAGGGCCTGACCCCCAGCTCCATGCCGGGCCTCAGCAGGGCCGCCCTGTACAGCCGCCTCCAGGAGTTCCTGCTCACCCAGGACCAGCTCAAGGAGAACGGCTACCCCTTCCTGCACCCCGAGCGGCCCGGAGGCGCCGTCCTCTTCACTGGCCAGGGGAAGGGGCCCGGCGACTCCTCCTGCAGGGTCTGCTGCCGTTGTGGCACCGACTACCTGGTGTCCTCCTCGGGCCGCTGTCTACGCGACCAGTTGTGTTATTATCACTGGGGGCGGGTCCGCTCCAGCCAAGTGGCTGGAGGCCGGGTTAGCCAGTACACCTGCTGTGCAGCTGCTCCTGGCTCAGTGGGCTGCCAGGTGGCAAAGCAGCACGTGCGGGACGGCCGCAAGGAGAGCCTCCATGGCTTCGTGAAGACCTTCAAGAAAGAGTTTTCCACAGACGCTTATCCAGGAATCTACGCCTTGGACTGTGAGATGTGCTACACCACGCATGGCCTGGAGCTGACCCGCGTCACCGTGGTGGACGCCGACATGCAAGTGGTGTACGACACCTTCGTCAAGCCCGACAACGAGATCGTGGACTACAACACCAGGTTTTCCGGAGTGACCGAGGCCCACGTCGCCAAGACGAGCGTCACGTTGCCCGAAGTCCAAGCCATCCTGCTGAGCTTTTTCAGCGCCCAAACCATCCTCATCGGGCACAGCCTGGAGAGCGATCTGCTGGCCCTCAAGCTGATCCACAGCACCGTGGTGGACACGGCCGTGCTCTTCCCGCACTACCTGGGTTTCCCCTACAAGCGTTCCCTCAGGAATCTCGCGGCCGACTACCTGGGACAGATCATCCAGGACAGCCAGGACGGCCACAACTCCAGCGAGGACGCAAACGCCTGCCTGCAGCTGGCGATGTGGAAGGTTCGACAGCGCGCCCAGATCCAGCCACGCCACCGGTCCGCCTCTCCCGCCGCCCTGGCCTGTCCTGAGCCCCAGGCCTCTTCCCAAACTGCCATCGATCCCGAGAGCTAGCCCTGTCCACCTCGCCGCAAAGCGAAAGAAACTGGAGCAGCCGGCGGCAGGAGAGGGCCAAAAGCCAAGACTAACCCCGACCCCGGACTCCCAGTCCCCCGGAGTCCCTGCCGCGGGCCGTCGTCCCTGTCCCCATCCCTCTGCCCCTCCCAGACCTCTGTCCTTCCACCAATGGGCTCCCCGAGGCCCCAGCCGCCACTCCCAGTCCCCGGAGACCCTGCCGCCGCCCCTGGCGCCTGTGCCCATCCCTCTGCCCCTCCCAGACCTCTGGCCTTCCACCACTAGCCTCCCCCAGCCCACCTGGACTACCGCGGCCTCTGACAACAAGGCCAGCCCCCAGGCCCACCAGCCTCCTGATCGTCTTCGTTCTTGGGCCTCTTCCCCTTCTGTGGGGCTGTCTGAACCTCCCCTCCCCCACCCGATTTTTCCCCCGCCCCCGGGGCAGGCGCAGAATAAATGTCTCTATGAAGTTAAAAATTAAAAATAAAAAAAAAGCTAAAAACAACTCAAAGTCCTTTGCTTTTGAATGTGCGCTTACCTGGTTTTCTCTAGAGGCACCACTGTGAGGTGGCTCAAGCCCTTAGGCTCTGGAGTTAGACATCTGGGTTCCCATTCCAATTCCACCACTGACTAGCTTTGTCATATTGGACGCATAACCTTTTTGCGCTTCTACTTCTTGATCTTTCAAGTGTCATCAGAAGATAATTAGACACCCACACAATAGCAATGGGAGATTTTAACACCCCACCGTCAACATGAAACAGATCAACGAGACAGAAAGTTGAAAAGGATATCCAGGAACTGAACTTAGCTCTGCACCAAGCAGACCGAATAGACATCTACATTAACTCTCCACCCCAAATCAACAGAATATACATTCTTCTCAGCACCACATCACACTTATTCCAAAACTGACCACATAGTTGGAAGGAAAGCACTCCTCCGCAAATGCAAAAGAACAGAAATTACAACCAACTGTCTCTCAGACCACAGGGCAGTCAAACTGGACCTCAGGATGAAGAAACTCACTCAAAACCGCTCAACTACACGGAAACGGAGCAATCTGCTCCTGAGTGACTACTGGGTACATAGCGAAATGAAGACAGAATAAAGATGTTCTTTGAAACCAATGAGAACAAAGACACAACATACCAGAATCTCTGGGATACATTGAAAGCAGTGTGTAGAGGGAAACGTAGCATTAAATGCCCACAAGAGAAAGCAGGAAAGATCTAAAATGGACACCCTCACGTCCCAATTCAAAGAACCAGGGAAGCAAGAGCAAACACCATGCCTGAATCAGTCAGTCAACTTCCAACAGGGCTCCAAGAGAGAATGAACCACCATGCCTCTTTAAATCCACGTTTCTATTTGGAATCTTCAATGAGAGATGAGACACTAAGCAGCTAGTTTTGGTGGAATGGCTGATTTTGTCAATGTTTTCGGTGTGTGAGTGTGTGTGTGTGTGTATGTATAGATAACTAAATTAAACTGATAATCTGGATGCTTACATTTCCATTCATTTAATTTGTGTATGTGAGCCCACGCACACGTATATACACACACACTAACACTTCCAGAACACTGACTTAGTGAAGAACTGGATTTCCAGTGTGTCAGACAAATTTCAGAAAGCGCTGAAGAAGGGCATTTCTGATGGATTTCACCGTTCCTGGAATTTTACTTTCCTTTATAACTTAGAGTTCTTCTCTGGAGATTTAATAGATAAAAGTCTTTTGCAGTGTACGTTATTTCATTGTATTTTTATAATTTATTTCAATTGTCATTTTAAATTGACAAATAAAAATGATATATATTTATGGTGTACAACATGATGTTTCATATATGTATACATTGTGGAATGACACAAAAATCAAGCTAATTAACACATTCGTTTCCTCACATACTGAGTTTATGGTGATGAGAACATGTTTCAAATCTACTCTGATAGCACATTTCAAGTATACAGTACATAGTTACCCACTGTCGTTGCCGTGCTGTTCAACATATCTCTTGAACTATTCGTATCTGAAATTTTGTATCATTAGACTAACATCTCCCAATCCCTCCCCGGCCCCTGCCTCGGGTAAGCAGCGTTCTGCTCTCTACGACTCTGAGTTCCACTTTTTTACATTGCACATAGAAGTGAGATCGTGCAGTATTTGTATTTCTGTGTTTGCTTTTTAAAACTTTATGATGTATTGATGTATTTTTTCAGACAGTGTCGGAGTCTGTCACCAAGGCTGGAGTACAGTGACACAAACACGGCTCACCACGGCCTCCACCTCCCGGGGTCAAGAGATCCTCCCACTTCAGCCTCCTGAGTAGCTAGGACTACAGGCGTCCAACACCACACCTGGCTAATTTTTGTATTTTTTGTAGAGATGGTTGATCTCCAACTCCT
This sequence comes from Pongo pygmaeus, assembly GCF_028885625.2. Lineage (NCBI taxonomy): Eukaryota > Metazoa > Chordata > Mammalia > Primates > Hominidae > Pongo > Pongo pygmaeus. Next base: position 57,330,648 of record NC_072380.2, read on the forward strand.
GGGCTCAACTCTTCCTCCTCCCTTCTCCTCCCAAAGTCCTGGGATTACAGGCCTGAGCCACTGTGTCTGGCCTTTGCTTTATTTCACACAGTAGAACATCCTCTAGGCTCATTCATGTTGCTAATGATAAGATTTCTTTCTTTTTCAAGGCTGAATAGGATTCTATTGGATATATGTACCTATATAGATAGAGAGATAGATAGATATACATTTATTATTATTGTTTTGGGGGGGATATGGTTTCGCTCGTGTTCCCCAGGCTGGAGTGCAGTGGCATGATTTCGGCTCACTACAACCTCTGCCTCCCAGGCTGAAGTGATTCTCCTGCCTCAGCTGAGATTAAAGGCATGTCCCATCATGTGCGGCCAATTTTGTGTTTCTAGGAGAGATGGGTTTTCACCATGTTGGCCAGGCTGGTCTCGAACTCAAACAATTCTACTTCAACTATTTATTGGATACAAATATTTATGTGTGAGAAACAAGATTTTCAAGAGTGAAAGATTTAAAAACGACTTAATTGTACATCAGTAAGAGGCTGGCTAACTAAATCAGAGTACGTTCATCCTAACAGAAGAATACTATGCAGCCAGAACAAAACCAAATGGAGGAAACTCTTCCAAATGGTAACTTGGAATGATGTTCAAGACTTATTGTAAAATAAGTTTACAGTAAGGTGTAAGGTACCTTATGGCAAAATTCTCTCAGAAATGTGTGTGTGTGGATTTCAAGTCATCCCAGTCCTAGAACATTGTGCTCTTTAGAGATGCCATACCTGTCTTTCCCTTTGTAATATCAAAGCAGTAATATCTTCTCTGGAGGCTTGTTGGGTGAATTTAATGGAAGAAAGTTAAGGAGGTACCAGAACCATTGCTGTTTCCCCTCCGTAGCCCTGCCACCCACTAAAGAAAGTTGGATGAGATTACTTAATGATTTCCCATTAAGTTGTATTTCCAAATATCATGATTACCATTTGAATGTAGTTGGTATGGAGCTTCGTGAGTGTGTGCTTCGTTTATTATGCATCACGTTCAGCTCCTTGTTATTTGCCTCCTAGTTATCATAGTAAAACTCTACTCCTCTACTCCGAGGAGCCCCTACCATCCGTATCGTCACCTTCCGGCCCAGCACTCTTCATGCTCGTTCGTTTAAAGCATTCTACATTGGGCAAATGAATCTTGGAAGGCAAAAGCTGCTGAATTTAGCGAGTTTGTGGAGGCGTTCCCACCGATCAGCCAGGTGGAGTTCCACACACCCGATGACTGCACAACTCCTATAAGGCAGCAATATGCTGCAAACCCAGACGGCCACTCTTCTCACCCCTCGTCCCTTTGCTGTTCTGGATAATGAGGTCAATAGTCACCTAGGCAACTTGCAAAACTAACTGAAATGGAGAAAGGCCTTCCGGCTGGTGACTAGCCGAAGTCCACCTGGCCCCAATAAGCTGCTGAACAAGAAGGGCTGCCAGAAATTTCCCCCTAGGGAATTTGGTGGAGACGAAGACCTGCTCACTGGACAACGGTTCCTCCCAGGATACCCCCAAGCTGAAGAAGCGGGCTCTGAGCCACCCCCTTTCACCCTCCTTTTCCCCACCCTGGCCTGCTGAAGGTGCGCGTCAGGATGCGGACTACTGAGCCCTAAAGAAATAAGTCCTTCCACTTTGACCCCACGGAGGATTGCCTGTGCGGATCTTCAACGAGTCTACCAGTGTCTAGACACGGGAGCAGTTCTGTCTGGCACAGCAGCTCCCTCAAGGAAGACAAGAGTGAGGAGAAAGGAAACTCAAGTCTGACCATTCTGTCCTGGGAGACAAGAGGAGGATCTCATCTCTCATCTTTCCAAGCAAGGCAACGAGACTTTCTCTCATCTTTCCAAGCAAGGCAAGGAGACTTTTTCTCATGAGGAAACAAAAAGAAGTTGGAAGGAACGAAACCAGCCTGGAAGGTGAATTCCTAAGGATTGCCCATTGAAACTGACAAAATGGCCCTTGTTTGACGAGAGGAATGAGCAGAGCATTGATGTAGTCAAAAAGGACTCGAGTGAGACTTTCCCAGCATGTTTCTACCAAAGCTTTGTCTAAGTTTCGCAAAACACTCTCCTAATAAGCAGATGTTTAGCTCTTCAGAAAGTCAACATGCAAAATGCCTTGAGCGTCCCATAACACTGATGCCATGATGTTGCCTTTGGTCTGCCCTCCTTTTCCTTTGACTGGACCACTGCCATCTCTTGGTAGCCATCGCTTTGATGACGCTTTGTCTTCAGGATCATATTGGCAAAGCCATGTTCCAAATTCCGGTTACAATTTGTCAAACAGGTGCCCCAGGATCGTGATCCCTCCTGTTGAAAATTTCCACTGATAGCTCTCGTCGTCACTGCAGCTGATCTGGGCACAATGGTTTTCACAGCCACTGCAGGATTCATCTTCCACATCTTCTCATCTCTTCTTGAAACAAGCCATACCTCCGTAAAGAGTTGATTTCTTTGGGCTAGTGTCCTTAGAAGCTTTTCTTCAAACATCAATGATTTCTTCATTCTTCCACCCAAGCTTCACCATCAGTTGGATGTTTGCTCTTGCTGCAATTTTAGCGGAATTCAAGTTGCACTGATAGGAGGCCTTTTCAGTGGATGTCTCATCCTTCTTAGTGCCTCCAATGAGATCCAGTTCAGAAAGGTTGTAAGAAGTTAGTACATGTTTATTTTAGTGAAAACGAATTGAAATCCATGCATAGATTTCTCACCATGTACATTTTCTATGAACTTTCGGAAGACCCCCTGTACTGAATATTGCCCAAATCCTGGGAGAGAAGTGGATGCGGTCCACTTCCTGTCTTCAGTTTGCCCACAGTGGAGGAGTGCACAGAGCAGGGAAAGGCAACCCCAGAGAGAGGCATGCCCTCCAGCATGCAGCAGACTGCTGGCCCAGTCCTGGCTCCATGGGTTGCTGTGTGGGCCCAGCAAGCTGACCAACCTCCCTGAACCTTAATTTAATCCTAGGTAGCCCAATTCCACTCGCTATTATAGGACTGCTGTGCAGGGACAGTCAATTAACTTAAGAAAAGGAACCTGGCTCCAAGGTTGGCAACCGGGAATTCCAGTTGATTCCATGGGCGGACCCCCTGAGGAATTCCCAAGCTGAAGTCTCGTGGAAGATGAGGTTCAGTGTGACTAGACTGAAGCACCAATCCAATGAAGGGGAAGTCCCACCCACTCTGCCCTGTGCCTGTATAAAGGTGAGGCGGGGCGGCCGCGCCACTCATTGAAGCCGCCAGTTGGGAGAGGAGCAGAGCCAGGCCGGTGCTCCCGAAGGCAGCAAGATGTTGCGAGCCACAGCTCCCTGCTGGTTCCCACCTGCATGCCCAGAAGCCAAGAAGGTGGCCGAGGAGGCGGCCCTCGAGGCAAGCCGCCAGTTGGGAGAGGAGCAGAGCCAGGCCGGTGCTCCCGAAGGCAGCAAGATGTTGCGAGCCACAGCTCCCTGCTGGTTCCCACCTGCATACCCAGAAGCTAAGAAGGTGGCCGAGGAGGCGCCCCACGAGGCAAGCCGCCATTTGGGGGTGGAGCAGAGCCAGGTCGGTGTTCCCGAAGGCAGCAAGATGCTGCGAGCCACAGCTCCCTGCTGGTTCCCTCCTGCATACCCAGAAGCCAAGAAGGTGGCCGAGGAGGCGGCCCTCGAGGCTCCAGAATTCCCACTGCCCTCTCATCAGCCTGCCCAGAGCTTCGGGCTCTGCGTGCCCCAGATGCACAACCAGGCCTCAGCACTCGTGGACATCCGGGCGGAGCCCCAGAATAGGGGTCCGGCGGTGCCCCCAGCGTGGCCCAAGATGGCGACGGAGGCGTGGTACTTCCCCGCGCAGAGGGGGTCAGCCTGCTGCTTGCCAGCCGCCCCAAGGCTGACAGAGAGGCCCTGTGGAGTCCGCATCTCAGCCCCCAGGGAGAGGAAGAGGATCGCCCACTTTCCCAGCCCCTGCTTGGTCGCAGGTCGCACCGATGCCAAGAGAACCCGGGTGGCCGGCAGCAGCCAACGCTCCAATGGCTCCAGGGTCGGCACACAGCCACGGAAGACTGGTCGCAACAGACGGGGGAGGGCATGCAAGACCTCCACCACACTCAGCTCTAAGCGAATCGTCCGTCGTCCATCCTTACCGACTTGGAAGAAACCCATTATCCTCCGAAGGTCTCGCTGCCAAGTCCCCACCGTCATCCGCCGAGGCTATCTCCAACTGTTCACCAAAGAGTGTCTCAAGTTCTGCGCCTCCAAGCAGGAGGCCGAGGAGAAGGCGCTGAACGAGGAGAAGGTGGCCTACGACTGCAGCCCCAACAAGAACATGTACCTGAATGTGGTCCTGAACACCCTCAAGAGACTGAAGGGCCTGACCCCCAGCTCCATGCCGGGCCTCAGCAGGGCCGCCCTGTACAGCCGCCTCCAGGAGTTCCTGCTCACCCAGGACCAGCTCAAGGAGAACGGCTACCCCTTCCCGCACCCCGAGCGGCCCGGAGGCGCCGTCCTCTTCACTGGCCAGGGGAAGGGGCCCGGCGACTCCTCCTGCAGGGTCTGCTGCCGTTGTGGCACCGACTACCTGGTGTCCTCCTCGGGCCGCTGTCTACGCGACCAGTTGTGTTATTATCACTGGGGGCGGGTCCGCTCCAGCCAAGTGGCTGGAGGCCGTGTTAGCCAGTACACCTGCTGTGCAGCTGCTCCTGGCTCAGTGGGCTGCCAGGTGGCAAAGCAGCACGTGCGGGACGGCCGCAAGGAGAGCCTCCATGGCTTCGTGAAGACCTTCAAGAAAGAGTTTTCCACAGACGCTTATCCAGGAATCTACGCCCTGGATTGTGAGATGTGCTACACCACGCATGGCCTGGAGCTGACCCGCGTCACCGTGGTGGACGCCGACATGCAAGTGGTGTACGACACCTTCGTCAAGCCCGACAACGAGATCGTGGACTACAACACCAGGTTTTCCGGAGTGACCGAGGCCGACGTCGCCAAGACGAGCGTCACGTTGCCCGAAGTCCAAGCCATCCTGCTGAGCTTTTTCAGCGCCCAAACCATCCTCATCGGGCACAGCCTGGAGAGCGATCTGCTGGCCCTCAAGCTGATCCACAGCACCGTGGTGGACACGGCCGTGCTCTTCCCGCACTACCTGGGTTTCCCCTACAAGCGTTCCCTCAGGAATCTCGCGGCCGACTACCTGGGACAGATCATCCAGGACAGCCAGGACGGCCACAACTCCAGCGAGGACGCAAACGCCTGCCTGCAGCTGGCGATGTGGAAGGTTCGACAGCGCGCCCAGATCCAGCCACGCCACCGGTCCGCCTCTCCCGCCGCCCTGGCCTGTCCTGAGCCCCAGGCCTCTTCCCAAACTGCCATCGATCCCGAGAGCTAGCCCTGTCCACCTCGCCACAAAGCGAAAGAAACTGGAGCAGCCGGTGGCAGGAGAGGGCCAAAAGCCAAGACTAACCCCGACCCCGGACTCCCAGTCCCCCGGAGTCCCTGCCGCGGGCCGTCGTCCCTGTCCCCATCCCTCTGCCCCTCCCAGACCTCTGTCCTTCCACCAATGGGCTCCCCGAGGCCCCAGCCGCCACTCCCAGTCCCCGGAGACCCTGCCGCCGCCCCTGGCGCCTGTGCCCATCCCTCTGCCCCTCCCAGACCTCTGGCCTTCCACCACTAGCCTCCCCCAGCCCACCTGGACTTCCCCGGCCTCTGACAACAAGGCCAGCCCCCAGGCCCACCAGCCTCCTGATCGTCTTCGTTCTTGGGCCTCTTCCCCTTCTGTGGGGCTGTCTGAACCTCCCCTCCCCCACCCGATTTTCCCCCGCCCCCGGGGCAGGCGCAGAATAAATGTCTGTAAGAAGTTAAAAATTAAAAATAAAAAAAAAGCTAAAAACAACTGAAAGTCCTTTGCTTTTGAATGTGCGCTTACCTGGTTTTCTCTAGACGCACCACTGTGAGGTGGCTCAAGCGCTTAGGCTCTGGAGTTAGACATCTGGGTTCCCATTCCAATTCCACCACTGACTAGCTTTGTCATATTGGACGCATAACTTTTTTGCGCTTCTACTTCTTGATCTTTCAAGTGTCATCAGAAGATAATTAGACACCCACACAATAGCAATGGGAGATTTTAACACCCCACCGTCAACATGAAACAGATCAACGAGACAGAAAGTTGAAAAGGATATCCAGGAACTGAACTTAGCTCTGCACCAAGCAGACCGAATAGACATCTACATTAACTCTCCACCCCAAATCAACAGAATATACATTCTTCTCAGCACCACATCACACTTATTCCAAAACTGACCACATAGTTGGAAGGAAAGCACTCCTCCGCAAATGCAAAAGAACAGAAATTACAACCAACTGTCTCTCAGACCCCAGGGCAGTCAAACTGGACCTCAGGATGAAGAAACTCACTCAAAACCGCTCAACTACACGGAAACGGAGCAATCTGCTCCTGAGTGACTACTGGGTACATAGCGAAATGAAGACAGAATAAAGATGTTCTTTGAAACCAATGAGAACAAAGACACAACATACCAGAATCTCTGGGATACATTGAAAGCAGTGTGTAGAGGGAAACGTAGCATTAAATGCCCACAAGAGAAAGCAGGAAAGATCTAAAATGGACACCCTCACGTCCCAATTCAAAGAACCAGGGAAGCAAGAGCAAACACAATGCCTGAATCAGTCAGTCAACTTCCAACAGGGCTCCAAGAGAGAATGAACCACCATGCCTCTTTAAATCCACGTTTCTATTTGGAATCTTCAATGAGAGATGAGACACTAAGCAGCTAGTTTTGGTGGAATGGCTGATTTTGTCAATGTTTTCGGTGTGTGAGTGTGTGTGTGTGTGTATGTATAGATAACTAAATTAAACTGATAATCTGGATGCTTACATTTCCATTCATTTAATTTGTGTATGTGAGCCCACGCACACGTATATACACACACACTAACACTTCCAGAACACTGACTTAGTGAAGAACTGGATTTCCAGTGTGTCAGAAAAATTTCAGAAAGCACTGAAGAAGGGCATTTCTGATGGATTTCACCGTTCCTGGAATTTTATTTTCCTTTATAACTTAGAGTTCTTCTCTGGAGATTTAATAGATAAAAGTCTTTTGCAGTGTACGTTATTTCATTTTATTTTTATAATTTATTTAAATTGTCATTTTAAATTGACAAATAAAAATGATATATATTTATGGTGTACAACATGATGTTTCTTATATGTATACATTGTGGAATGACACAAAAATCAAGCTAATTAACACATTCGTTTCCTCACATACTGATTTTATGGTGATGAGAACATGTTTCAAATCTACTCTGATAGCACATTTCAAGTATACAGTACATAGTTACCCACTGTAGTTGCCGTGCTGTTCAACATATCTCTAGAACTATTCGTATCTGAAATTTTGTATCATTAGACTAACATCTCCCAATCCCTCCCCGGCCCCTGCCTCGGGTAAGCAGCGTTCTGCTCTCTACGACTCTGAGTTCCACTTTTTTACATTGCACATAGAAGTGAGATCGTGCAGTATTTGTATTTCTGTGTTTGCTTTTTAAAACTTTATGATGTATTGATGTATTTTTTCAGACAGTGTCGGAGTCTGTCACCAAGGCTGGAGTACAGTGACACAAACACGGCTCACCACGGCCTCCACCTCCCGGGGTCAAGAGATCCTCCCACTTCAGCCTCCTGAGTAGCTAGGACTACAGGCGTCCAACACCACACCTGGCTAATTTTTGTATTTTTTGTAGAGATGGTTGATCTCCAACTCCTGGGCTCAACTCTTCCTCCTCCCTTCTCCTCCCAAAGTCCTGGGATTACAGGCCTGAGCCACTGTGTCTGGCCTTTGCTTTATTTCACACAGTAGAACATCCTCTAGGCTCATTCATGTTGCTAATGATAAGATTTCTTTCTTTTTCAAGGCTGAATAGGATTCTATTGGATATATGTACCTATATAGATAGAGAGATAGATAGATAGACATTTATTATTATTGTTTTGGGGGGGATATGGTTTCGCTCGTGTTCCCCAGGCTGGAGTGCAGTGGCATGATTTCGGCTCACTACAACCTCTGCCTCCCAGGCTGAAGTGATTCTCCTGCCTCAGCTGAGATTAAAGTCATGTCCCATCATGTGCGGCCAATTTTTTGTTTCTAGGAGAGATGGGTTTTCACCATGTTGGCCAGGCTGGTCTCGAACTCCAACAATTCTACTTCAACTATTTATTGGATACAAATATTTATGTGTGAGAAACAAGATTTTCAAGAGTGAAAGATTTAAAAACGACTTAATTGTACATCAGTAAGAGGCTGGCTAACTAAATCAGAGTACGTTCATCCTTACAGAAGAATACTATGCAGCTAGAACAAAACCAAATGGAGGAAACTCTTCCAAATGGTAACTTGGAATGATGTTCAAGACTTATTGTAAAATAAGTTTACAGTAAGGTGTAAGGTACCTTATGGCAAAATTCTCTCAGAAATGTGTGTGTGTGGATTTCAAGTCATCCCAGTCCTAGAACATTGTGCTCTTTAGAGATGCCATACCTGTCTTTCCCTTTGTAATATCAAAGCGGTAATATCTTCTCTGGAGGCTTGTTGGGTGAATTTAATGGAAGAAAGTTAAGGAGGTACCAGAACCATTGCTGTTTCCCCTCCGTAGCCCTGCCACCCACTAAAGAAAGTTGGATGAGATTACTTAATGATTTCCCATTAAGTTGTATTTCCAAATATCATGATTACCATTTGAATGTAGTTGGTATGGAGCTTCGTGAGTGTGTGCTTCGTTTATTATGCATCACGTTCAGCTCCTTGTTATTTGCCTCCTAGTTATCATAGTAAAACTCTACTCCTCTACTCCGAGGAGCCCCTACCATCCGTATCGTCACTTTCCGGCCCAGCACTCTTCATGCTCGTTCGTTTAAAGCATTCTACATTGGGCAAATGAATCTTGGAAGGCAAAAGCTACTGAATTTAGCGAGTTTGTGGAGGCGTTCCCACCGATCAGCCAGGTGGAGTTCCACACACCCGATGACTGCACAACTCCTATAAGGCAGCAATATGCTGCAAACCCAGACGGCCACTCTTCTCACCCCTCGTCCCTTTGCTGTTCTGGATAATGAGGTCAATAGTCACCTAGGCAACTTGCAAAACTAACTGAAATGGAGAAAGGCCTTCCGGCTGGTGACTAGCCGAGGTCCACCTGGCCCCAATAAGCTGCTGAACAAGAAGGGCTGCCAGAAATTTCCCCCTAGGGAATTTGGTGGAGACGAAGACCTGCTCACTGGACAACGGTTCCTCCCAGGATACCCCCAAGCTGAAGAAGCGGGCTCTGAGCCACCCCCTTTCACCCTCCTTTTCCCCACCCTGGCCTGCTGAAGGTGCGCGTCAGGATGCGGACTACTGAGCCCTAAAGAAATAAGTCCTTCCACTTTGACCCCACGGAGGATTGCCTGTGCGGATCTTCAACGAGTCTACCAGTGTCTAGACACGGGAGCAGTTCTGTCTGGCACAGCAGCTCCCTCAAGGAAGACAAGAGTGAGGAGAAAGGAAACTCAAGTCTGACCATTCTGTCCTGGGAGACAAGAGGAGGATCTCATCTCTCATCTTTCCAAGCAAGGCAACGAGACTTTCTCTCATCTTTCCAAGCAAGGCAAGGAGACTTTTTCTCATGAGGAAACAAAAAGAAGTTGGAAGGAACGAAACCAGCCTGGAAGGTGAATTCCTAAGGATTGCCCATTGAAACTGACAAAATGGCCCTTGTTTGACGAGAGGAATGAGCAGAGCATTGATGTGGTCAAAAAGGACTCGAGTGAGACTTTCCCAGCACGTTTCTACCAAAGCTTTGTCTAAGTTTCGCAAAACACTCTCCTAATAAGCAGATGTTTGGCTCTTCAGAAAGTCAACATGCAAAATGCCTTGAGCGTCCCATAACACTGATGCCATGATGTTGCCTTTGGTCTGCCCTCCTTTTCCTTTGACTGGACCACTGCCATCTCTTGGTAGCCATCGCTTTGATGACGCTTTGTCTTCAGGATCATATTGGCAAAGCCATGTTCCAAATTCCGGTTACAATTTGTCAAACAGGTGCCCCAGGATCGTGATCCCTCCTGTTGAAAATTTCCACTGATAGCTCTCGTCGTCACTGCAGCTGATCTGGGCACAATGGTTTTCACAGCCACTGCAGGATTCATCTTCCACATCTTCTCATCTCTTCTTGAAACAAGCCATACCTCCGTAAAGAGTTGATTTCTTTGGGCTAGTGTCCTTAGAAGCTTTTCTTCAAACATCAATGATTTCTTCATTCTTCCACCCAAGCTTCACCGTCAATTGGATGTTTGCTCTTGCTGCAATTTTAGCGGAATTCAAGTTGCACTGATAGGAGGCCTTTTCAGTGGATGTCCCATCCTTCTTAGTGCCTCCAATGAGATCCAGTTCAGAAAGGTTGTAAGAAGTTAGTACATGTTTATTTTAGTGAAAACGAATTGCAATCCATGCATAGATTTCTCACCATGTACATTTTCTATGAACTTTCGGAAGACCCCCTGTACTGAATATTGCCCAAATCCTGGGAGAGAAGTGGATGCGGTCCACTTCCTGTCTTCAGTTTGCCCACAGTGGAGGAGTGCACAGAGCAGGGAAAGGCAGCCCCAGAGAGAGGCATGCCCTCCAGCATGCAGCAGACTGCTGGCCCAGTCCTGGCTCCATGGGTTGCTGTGTGGGCCCAGCAAGCTGACCAACCTCCCTGAACCTTAATTTAATCCTAGGTAGCCCAATTCCACTCGCTATTATAGGACTGCTGTGCAGGGACAGTCAATTAACTTAAGAAAAGGAACCTGGCTCCAAGGTTGGCAACCGGGAATTCCAGTTGATTCCATGGGCGGACCCCCTGAGGAATTCCCAAGCTGAAGTCTCGTGGAAGATGAGGTTCAGTGTGACTAGACTGAAGCACCAATCCAATGAAGGGGAAGTCCCACCCACTCTGCCCTGTGCCTGTATAAAGGTGAGGCGGGGCGGCCGCGCCACTCATTGAAGCCGCCAGTTGGGAGAGGAGCAGAGCCAGGCCGGTGCTCCCGAAGGCAGCAAGATGTTGCGAGCCACAGCTCCCTGCTGGTTCCCACCTGCATACCCAGAAGCTAAGAAGGTGGCCGAGGAGGCGGCCCACGAGGCAAGCCGCCATTTGGGAGAGGAGCAGAGCCAGGTCGGTGTTCCCGAAGGCAGCAAGATGTTGCGAGCCACAGCTCCCTGCTGGTTCCCACCTGCATGCCCAGAAGCCAAGAAGGTGGCCGAGGAGGCGGCCCTCGAGGCAAGCCGCCAGTTGGGAGAGGAGCAGAGCCAGGCCGGTGCTCCCGAAGGCAGCAAGATGTTGCGAGCCACAGCTCCCTGCTGGTTCCCACCTGCATACCCAGAAGCTAAGAAGGTCGCCGAGGAGGCGCCCCACGAGGCAAGCCGCCATTTGGGAGTGGAGCAGAGCCAGGTCGGTGTTCCCGAAGGCAGCAAGATGCTGCGAGCCACAGCTCCCTGCTGGTTCCCTCCTGCATACCCAGAAGCCAAGAAGGTGGCCGAGGAGGCGGCCCTCGAGGCTCCAGAATTCCCACTGCCCTCTCATCAGCCTGCCCAGAGCTTCGGGCTCTGCGTGCCCCAGATGCACAACCAGGCCTCAGCACTCGTGGACATCCGAGCGGAGCCCCAGAATAGGGGTCCGGCGGTGCCCCCAGCGTGGCCCAAGATGACGACGGAGGCGTGGTACTTCCCCGCGCAGAGGGGGTCGGCCTGCTGCTTGCCAGCCGCCCGAAGGCTGACAGAGAGGCCCTGAGGAGTCCGCATCTCAGCCCCCAGGGAGAGGAAGAGGATCGCCCACTTTCCCAGCCCCTGCTTGGTCGCAGGTCGCACCGATGCCAAGAGAACCCGGGTGGCCGGCAGCAGCCAACGCTCCAATGGCTCCAGGGTCGGCACACAGCCACGGAAGACTGGTCGCAACAGACGGGGGAGGGCATGCAAGACCTCCACCACACTCAGCTCTAAGCGAATCGTCCGTGGTCCATCCTTACCGACTTGGAAGAAACCCATTATCCTCCGAAGGTCTCGCTGCCAAGTCCCCACCGTCATCCGCCGAGGCTATCTCCAACTGTTCACCAAAGAGTGTCTCAAGTTCTGCGCCTCCAAGCAGGAGGCCGAGGAGAAGGCGCTGAACGAGGAGAAGGTGGCCTACGACTGCAGCCCCAACAAGAACATGTACCTGAATGTGGTCCTGAACACCCTCAAGAGACTGAAGGGCCTGACCCCCAGCTCCATGCCGGGCCTCAGCAGGGCCGCCCTGTACAGCCGCCTCCAGGAGTTCCTGCTCACCCAGGACCAGCTCAAGGAGAACGGCTACCCCTTCCCGCACCCCGAGCGGCCCGGAGGCGCCGTCCTCTTCACTGGCCAGGGGAAGGGGCCCGGCGACTCCTCCTGCAGGGTCTGCTGCCGTTGTGGCACCGACTACCTGGTGTCCTCCTCGGGCCGCTGTCTACGCGACCAGTTGTGTTATTATCACTGGGGGCGGGTCCGCTCCAGCCAAGTGGCTGGAGGCCGGGTTAGCCAGTACACCTGCTGTGCAGCTGCTCCTGGCTCAGTGGGCTGCCAGGTGGCAAAGCAGCACGTGCGGGACGGCCGCAAGGAGAGCCTCCATGGCTTCGTGAAGACCTTCAAGAAAGAGTTTTCCACAGACGCTTATCCAGGAATCTACGCCTTGGACTGTGAGATGTGCTACACCACGCATGGCCTGGAGCTGACCCGCGTCACCGTGGTGGACGCCGACATGCAAGTGGTGTACGACACCTTCGTCAAGCCTGACAACGAGATCGTGGACTACAACACCAGGTTTTCCGGAGTGACCGAGGCCCACGTCGCCAAGACGAGCGTCACGTTGCCCGAAGTCCAAGCCATCCTGCTGAGCTTTTTCAGCGCCCAAACCATCCTCATCGGGCACAGCCTGGAGAGCGATCTGCTGGCCCTCAAGCTGATCCACAGCACCGTGGTGGACACGGCCGTGCTCTTCCCGCACTACCTGGGTTTCCCCTACAAGCGTTCCCTCAGGAATCTCGCGGCCGACTACCTGGGACAGATCATCCAGGACAGCCAGGACGGCCACAACTCCAGCGAGGACGCAAACGCCTGCCTGCAGCTGGCGATGTGGAAGGTTCGACAGCGCGCCCAGATCCAGCCACGCCACCGGTCCGCCTCTCCCGCCGCCCTGGCCTGTCCTGAGCCCCAGGCCTCTTCCCAAACTGCCATCGATCCCGAGAGCTAGCCCTGTCCACCTCGCCGCAAAGCGAAAGAAACTGGAGCAGCCGGCGGCAGGAGAGGGCCAAAAGCCAAGACTAACCCCGACCCCGGACTCCCAGTACCCCGGAGTCCCTGCCGCGGGCCGTCGTCCCTGTCCCCATCCCTCTGCCCCTCCCAGACCTCTGTCCTTCCACCAATGGGCTCCCCGAGGCCCCAGCCGCCACTCCCAGTCCCCGGAGACCCTACCGCCGCCCCTGGCGCCTGTGCCCATCCCTCTGCCCCTCCCAGACCTCTGGCCTTCCACCACTAGCCTCCCCCAGCCCACCTGGACTACCGCGGCCTCTGACAACAAGGCCAGCCCCCAGGCCCACCAGCCTCCTGATCGTCTTCGTTCTTGGGCCTCTTCCCCTTCTGTGGGGCTGTCTGAACCTCCCCTCCCCCACCCGATTTTTCCCCCGCCCCCGGGGCAGGCGCAGAATAAATGTCTCTATGAAGTTAAAAATTAAAAATAAAAAAAAAGCTAAAAACAACTCAAAGTCCTTTGCTTTTGAATGTGCGCTTACCTGGTTTTCTCTAGAGGCACCACTGTGAGGTGGCTCAAGCCCTTAGGCTCTGGAGTTAGACATCTGGGTTCCCATTCCAATTCCACCACTGACTAGCTTTGTCATATTGGACGCATAACCTTTTTGCGCTTCTACTTCTTGATCTTTCAAGTGTCATCAGAAGATAATTAGACACCCACACAATAGCAATGGGAGATTTTAACACCCCACCGTCAACATGAAACAGATCAACGAGACAGAAAGTTGAAAAGGATATCCAGGAACTGAACTTAGCTCTGCACCAAGCAGACCGAATAGACATCTACATTAACTCTCCACCCCAAATCAACAGAATATACATTCTTCTCAGCACCACATCACACTTATTCCAAAACTGACCACATAGTTGGAAGGAAAGCACTCCTCCGCAAATGCAAAAGAACAGAAATTACAACCAACTGTCTCTCAGACCACAGGGCAGTCAAACTGGACATCAGGATGAAGAAACTCACTCAAAACCGCTCAACTACACGGAAACGGAGCAATCTGCTCCTGAGTGACTACTGGGTACATAGCGAAATGAAGACAGAATAAAGATGTTCTTTGAAACCAATGAGAACAAAGACACAACATACCAGAATCTCTGGGATACATTGAAAGCAGTGTGTAGAGGGAAACGTAGCATTAAATGCCCACAAGAGAAAGCAGGAAAGATCTAAAATGGACACCCTCACGTCCCAATTCAAAGAACCAGGGAAGCAAGAGCAAACACAATGCCTGAATCAGTCAGTCAACTTCCAACAGGGCTCCAAGAGAGAATGAACCACCATGCCTCTTTAAATCCACGTTTCTATTTGGAATCTTCAATGAGAGATGAGACACTAAGCAGCTAGTTTTGGTGGAATGGCTGATTTTGTCAATGTTTTCGGTGTGTGAGTGTGTGTGTGTGTGTATGTATAGATAACTAAATTAAACTGATAATCTGGATGCTTACATTTCCATTCATTTAATTTGTGTATGTGAGCCCACGCACACGTATATACACACACACTAACACTTCCAGAACACTGACTTAGTGAAGAACTGGATTTCCAGTGTGTCAGACAAATTTCAGAAAGCGCTGAAGAAGGGCATTTCTGATGGATTTCACCGTTCCTGGAATTTTACTTTCCTTTATAACTTACAGTTCTTCTCTGGAGATTTAATAGATAAAAGTCTTTTGCAGTGTACGTTATTTCATTGTATTTTTATAATTTATTTCAATTGTCATTTTAAATTGACAAATAAAAATGATATATATTTATGGTGTACAACATGATGTTTCATATATGTATACATTGTGGAATGACACAAAAATCAAGCTAATTAACACATTCGTTTCCTCACATACTGAGTTTATGGTGATGAGAACATGTT
Organism: Pongo pygmaeus; assembly: GCF_028885625.2. Taxonomy (NCBI): domain Eukaryota; kingdom Metazoa; phylum Chordata; class Mammalia; order Primates; family Hominidae; genus Pongo; species Pongo pygmaeus. The sequence goes on from NC_072380.2 coordinate 57,345,878, forward strand.
TCAAATCTACTCTGATAGCACATTTCAAGTATACAGTACATAGTTACCCACTGTCGTTGCCGTGCTGTTCAACATATCTCTTGAACTATTCGTATCTGAAATTTTGTATCATTAGACTAACATCTCCCAATCCCTCCCCGGCCCCTGCCTCGGGTAAGCAGCGTTCTGCTCTCTACGACTCTGAGTTCCACTTTTTTACATTGCACATAGAAGTGAGATCGTGCAGTATTTGTATTTCTGTGTTTGCTTTTTAAAACTTTATGATGTATTGATGTATTTTTTCAGACAGTGTCGGAGTCTGTCACCAAGGCTGGAGTACAGTGACACAAACACGGCTCACCACGGCCTCCACCTCCCGGGGTCAAGAGATCCTCCCACTTCAGCCTCCTGAGTAGCTAGGACTACAGGCGTCCAACACCACACCTGGCTAATTTTTGTATTTTTTGTAGAGATGGTTGATCTCCAACTCCTGGGCTCAACTCTTCCTCCTCCCTTCTCCTCCCAAAGTCCTGGGATTACAGGCCTGAGCCACTGTGTCTGGCCTTTGCTTTATTTCACACAGTAGAACATCCTCTAGGCTCATTCATGTTGCTAATGATAAGATTTCTTTCTTTTTCAAGGCTGAATAGGATTCTATTGGATATATGTACCTATATAGATAGAGAGATAGATAGATATACATTTATTATTATTGTTTTGGGGGGGATATGGTTTCGCTCGTGTTCCCCAGGCTGGAGTGCAGTGGCATGATTTCGGCTCACTACAACCTCTGCCTCCCAGGCTGAAGTGATTCTCCTGCCTCAGCTGAGATTAAAGGCATGTCCCATCATGTGCGGCCAATTTTGTGTTTCTAGGAGAGATGGGTTTTCACCATGTTGGCCAGGCTGGTCTCGAACTCCAACAATTCTACTTCAACTATTTATTGGATACAAATATTTATGTGTGAGAAACAAGATTTTCAAGAGTGAAAGATTTAAAAACGACTTAATTGTACATCAGTAAGAGGCTGGCTAACTAAATCAGAGTACGTTCATCCTAACAGAAGAATACTATGCAGCCAGAACAAAACCAAATGGAGGAAACTCTTCCAAATGGTAACTTGGAATGATGTTCAAGACTTATTGTAAAATAAGTTTACAGTAAGGTGTAAGGTACCTTATGGCAAAATTCTCTCAGAAATGTGTGTGTGTGGATTTCAAGTCATCCCAGTCCTAGAACATTGTGCTCTTTAGAGATGCCATACCTGTCTTTCCCTTTGTAATATCAAAGCAGTAATATCTTCTCTGGAGGCTTGTTGGGTGAATTTAATGGAAGAAAGTTAAGGAGGTACCAGAACCATTGCTGTTTCCCCTCCGTAGCCCTGCCACCCACTAAAGAAAGTTGGATGAGATTACTTAATGATTTCCCATTAAGTTGTATTTCCAAATATCATGATTACCATTTGAATGTAGTTGGTATGGAGCTTCGTGAGTGTGTGCTTCGTTTATTATGCATCACGTTCAGCTCCTTGTTATTTGCCTCCTAGTTATCATAGTAAAACTCTACTCCTCTACTCCGAGGAGCCCCTACCATCCGTATCGTCACCTTCCGGCCCAGCACTCTTCATGCTCGTTCGTTTAAAGCATTCTACATTGGGCAAATGAATCTTGGAAGGCAAAAGCTGCTGAATTTAGCGAGTTTGTGGAGGCGTTCCCACCGATCAGCCAGGTGGAGTTCCACACACCCGATGACTGCACAACTCCTATAAGGCAGCAATATGCTGCAAACCCAGACGGCCACTCTTCTCACCCCTCGTCCCTTTGCTGTTCTGGATAATGAGGTCAATAGTCACCTAGGCAACTTGCAAAACTAACTGAAATGGAGAAAGGCCTTCCGGCTGGTGACTAGCCGAAGTCCACCTGGCCCCAATAAGCTGCTGAACAAGAAGGGCTGCCAGAAATTTCCCCCTAGGGAATTTGGTGGAGACGAAGACCTGCTCACTGGACAACGGTTCCTCCCAGGATACCCCCAAGCTGAAGAAGCGGGCTCTGAGCCACCCCCTTTCACCCTCCTTTTCCCCACCCTGGCCTGCTGAAGGTGCGCGTCAGGATGCGGACTACTGAGCCCTAAAGAAATAAGTCCTTCCACTTTGACCCCACGGAGGATTGCCTGTGCGGATCTTCAACGAGTCTACCAGTGTCTAGACACGGGAGCAGTTCTGTCTGGCACAGCAGCTCCCTCAAGGAAGACAAGAGTGAGGAGAAAGGAAACTCAAGTCTGACCATTCTGTCCTGGGAGACAAGAGGAGGATCTCATCTCTCATCTTTCCAAGCAAGGCAACGAGACTTTCTCTCATCTTTCCAAGCAAGGCAAGGAGACTTTTTCTCATGAGGAAACAAAAAGAAGTTGGAAGGAACGAAACCAGCCTGGAAGGTGAATTCCTAAGGATTGCCCATTGAAACTGACAAAATGGCCCTTGTTTGACGAGAGGAATGAGCAGAGCATTGATGTAGTCAAAAAGGACTCGAGTGAGACTTTCCCAGCATGTTTCTACCAAAGCTTTGTCTAAGTTTCGCAAAACACTCTCCTAATAAGCAGATGTTTAGCTCTTCAGAAAGTCAACATGCAAAATGCCTTGAGCGTCCCATAACACTGATGCCATGATGTTGCCTTTGGTCTGCCCTCCTTTTCCTTTGACTGGACCACTGCCATCTCTTGGTAGCCATCGCTTTGATGACGCTTTGTCTTCAGGATCATATTGGCAAAGCCATGTTCCAAATTCCGGTTACAATTTGTCAAACAGGTGCCCCAGGATCGTGATCCCTCCTGTTGAAAATTTCCACTGATAGCTCTCGTCGTCACTGCAGCTGATCTGGGCACAATGGTTTTCACAGCCACTGCAGGATTCATCTTCCACATCTTCTCATCTCTTCTTGAAACAAGCCATACCTCCGTAAAGAGTTGATTTCTTTGGGCTAGTGTCCTTAGAAGCTTTTCTTCAAACATCAATGATTTCTTCATTCTTCCACCCAAGCTTCACCATCAGTTGGATGTTTGCTCTTGCTGCAATTTTACCGGAATTCAAGTTGCACTGATAGGAGGCCTTTTCAGTGGATGTCTCATCCTTCTTAGTGCCTCCAATGAGATCCAGTTCAGAAAGGTTGTAAGAAGTTAGTACATGTTTATTTTAGTGAAAACGAATTGAAATCCATGCATAGATTTCTCACCATGTACATTTTCTATGAACTTTCGGAAGACCCCCTGTACTGAATATTGCCCAAATCCTGGGAGAGAAGTGGATGCGGTCCACTTCCTGTCTTCAGTTTGCCCACAGTGGAGGAGTGCACAGAGCAGGGAAAGGCAACCCCAGAGAGAGGCATGCCCTCCAGCATGCAGCAGACTGCTGGCCCAGTCCTGGCTCCATGGGTTGCTGTGTGGGCCCAGCAAGCTGACCAACCTCCCTGAACCTTAATTTAATCCTAGGTAGCCCAATTCCACTCGCTATTATAGGACTGCTGTGCAGGGACAGTCAATTAACTTAAGAAAAGGAACCTGGCTCCAAGGTTGGCAACCGGGAATTCCAGTTGATTCCATGGGCGGACCCCCTGAGGAATTCCCAAGCTGAAGTCTCGTGGAAGATGAGGTTCAGTGTGACTAGACTGAAGCACCAATCCAATGAAGGGGAAGTCCCACCCACTCTGCCCTGTGCCTGTATAAAGGTGAGGCGGGGCGGCCGCGCCACTCATTGAAGCCGCCAGTTGGGAGAGGAGCAGAGCCAGGCCGGTGCTCCCGAAGGCAGCAAGATGTTGCGAGCCACAGCTCCCTGCTGGTTCCCACCTGCATGCCCAGAAGCCAAGAAGGTGGCCGAGGAGGCGGCCCTCGAGGCAAGCCGCCAGTTGGGAGAGGAGCAGAGCCAGGCCGGTGCTCCCGAAGGCAGCAAGATGTTGCGAGCCACAGCTCCCTGCTGGTTCCCACCTGCATACCCAGAAGCTAAGAAGGTGGCCGAGGAGGCGCCCCACGAGGCAAGCCGCCATTTGGGGGTGGAGCAGAGCCAGGTCGGTGTTCCCGAAGGCAGCAAGATGCTGCGAGCCACAGCTCCCTGCTGGTTCCCTCCTGCATACCCAGAAGCCAAGAAGGTGGCCGAGGAGGCGGCCCTCGAGGCTCCAGAATTCCCACTGCCCTCTCATCAGCCTGCCCAGAGCTTCGGGCTCTGCGTGCCCCAGATGCACAACCAGACCTCAGCACTCGTGGACATCCGGGCGGAGCCCCAGAATAGGGGTCCGGCGGTGCCCCCAGCGTGGCCCAAGATGGCGACGGAGGCGTGGTACTTCCCCGCGCAGAGGGGGTCAGCCTGCTGCTTGCCAGCCGCCCCAAGGCTGACAGAGAGGCCCTGTGGAGTCCGCATCTCAGCCCCCAGGGAGAGGAAGAGGATCGCCCACTTTCCCAGCCCCTGCTTGGTCGCAGGTCGCACCGATGCCAAGAGAACCCGGGTGGCCGGCAGCAGCCAACGCTCCAATGGCTCCAGGGTCGGCACACAGCCACGGAAGACTGGTCGCAACAGACGGGGGAGGGCATGCAAGACCTCCACCACACTCAGCTCTAAGCGAATCGTCCGTCGTCCATCCTTACCGACTTGGAAGAAACCCATTATCCTCCGAAGGTCTCGCTGCCAAGTCCCCACCGTCATCCGCCGAGGCTATCTCCAACTGTTCACCAAAGAGTGTCTCAAGTTCTGCGCCTCCAAGCAGGAGGCCGAGGAGAAGGCGCTGAACGAGGAGAAGGTGGCCTACGACTGCAGCCCCAACAAGAACATGTACCTGAATGTGGTCCTGAACACCCTCAAGAGACTGAAGGGCCTGACCCCCAGCTCCATGCCGGGCCTCAGCAGGGCCGCCCTGTACAGCCGCCTCCAGGAGTTCCTGCTCACCCAGGACCAGCTCAAGGAGAACGGCTACCCCTTCCCGCACCCCGAGCGGCCCAGAGGCGCTGTCCTCTTCACTGGCCAGGGGAAGGGGCCCGGCGACTCCTCCTGCAGGGTCTGCTGCCGTTGTGGCACCGACTACCTGGTGTCCTCCTCGGGCCGCTGTCTACGCGACCAGTTGTGTTATTATCACTGGGGGCGGGTCCGCTCCAGCCAAGTGGCTGGAGGCCGGGTTAGCCAGTACACCTGCTGTGCAGCTGCTCCTGGCTCAGTGGGCTGCCAGGTGGCGAAGCAGCACGTGCGGGACGGCCGCAAGGAGAGCCTCCATGGCTTCGTGAAGACCTTCAAGAAAGAGTTTTCCACAGACGCTTATCCAGGAATCTACGCCTTGGACTGTGAGATGTGCTACACCACGCATGGCCTGGAGCTGACCCGCGTCACCGTGGTGGACGCCGACGTGCAAGTGGTGTACGACACCTTCGTCAAGCCCGACAACGAGATCGTGGACTACAACACCAGGTTTTCCGGAGTGACCGAGGCCCACGTCGCCAAGACGAGCGTCACGTTGCCCGAAGTCCAAGCCATCCTGCTGAGCTTTTTCAGCGCCCAAACCATCCTCATCGGGCACAGCCTGGAGAGCGATCTGCTGGCCCTCAAGCTGATCCACAGCACCGTGGTGGACACGGCCGTGCTCTTCCCGCACTACCTGGGTTTCCCCTACAAGCGTTCCCTCAGGAATCTCGCGGCCGACTACCTGGGACAGATCATCCAGGACAGCCAGGACGGCCACAACTCCAGCGAGGACGCAAACGCCTGCCTGCAGCTGGCGATGTGGAAGGTTCGACAGCGCGCCCAGATCCAGCCACGCCACCGGTCCGCCTCTCCCGCCGCCCTGGCCTGTCCTGAGCCCCAGGCCTCTTCCCAAACTGCCATCGATCCCGAGAGCTAGCCCTGTCCACCTCGCCGCAAAGCGAAAGAAACTGGAGCAGCCGGCGGCAGGAGAGGGCCAAAAGCCAAGACTAACCCCGACCCCGGACTCCCAGTCCCCCGGAGTCCCTGCCGCGGGCCGTCGTCCCTGTCCCCATCCCTCTGCCCCTCCCAGACCTCTGTCCTTCCACCAATGGGCTCCCCGAGGCCCCAGCCGCCACTCCCAGTCCCCGGAGACCCTGCCGCCGCCCCTGGCGCCTGTGCCCATCCCTCTGCCCCTCCCAGACCTCTGGCCTTCCACCACTAGCCTCCCCCAGCCCACCTGGACTTCCCCGGCCTCTGACAACAAGGCCAGCCCCCAGGCCCACCAGCCTCCTGATCGTCTTCGTTCTTGGGCCTCTTCCCATTCTGTGGGGCTGTCTGAACCTCCCCTCCCCCACCCGATTTTTCCCCCGCCCACGGGGCAGGCGCAGAATAAATGTCTGTATGAAGTTAAAAATTAAAAATAAAAAAAAAGCTAAAAACAACTGAAAGTCCTTTGCTTTTGAATGTGCGCTTACCTGGTTTTCTCTAGAGGCACCACTGTGAGGTGGCTCAAGCCCTTAGGCTCTGGAGTTAGACATCTGGGTTCCCATTCCAATTCCACCACTGACTAGCTTTGTCATATTGGACGCATAACTTTTTTGCGCTTCTACTTCTTGATCTTTCAAGTGTCATCAGAAGATAATTAGACACCCACACAATAGCAATGGGAGATTTTAACACCCCACCGTCAACATGAAACAGATCAACGAGACAGAAAGTTGAAAAGGATATCCAGGAACTGAACTTAGCTCTGCACCAAGCAGACCGAATAGACATCTACATTAACTCTCCACCCCAAATCAACAGAATATACATTCTTCTCAGCACCACATCACACTTATTCCAAAACTGACCACATAGTTGGAAGGAAAGCACTCCTCCGCAAATGCAAAAGAACAGAAATTACAACCAACTGTCTCTCAGACCACAGGGCAGTCAAACTGGACCTCAGGATGAAGAAACTCACTCAAAACCGCTCAACTACACGGAAATGGAGCAATGTGCTCCTGAGTGACTACTGGGTACATAGCGAAATGAAGACAGAATAAAGATGTTCTTTGAAACCAATGAGAACAAAGACAAAACATACCAGAATCTCTGGGATACATTGAAAGCAGTGTGTAGAGGGAAACGTAGCGTTAAATGCCCACAAGAGAAAGCAGGAAAGATCTAAAATGGACACCCTCACGTCCCAATTCAAAGAACCAGGGAAGCAAGAGCAAACACCATGCCTGAATCAGTCAGTCAACTTCCAACAGGGCTCCAAGAGAGAATGAACCACCATGCCTCTTTAAATCCACGTTTCTATTTGGAATCTTCAATGAGAGATGAGACACTAAGCAGCTAGTTTTGGTGGAATGGCTGATTTTGTCAATGTTTTCGGTGTGTGAGTGTGTGTGTGTGTGTATGTATAGATAACTAAATTAAACTGATAATCTGGATGCTTACATTTCCATTCATTTAATTTGTGTATGTGAGCCCACGCACACGTATATACACACACACTAACACTTCCAGAACACTGACTTAGTGAAGAACTGGATTTCCAGTGTGTCAGACAAATTTCAGAAAGCGCTGAAGAAGGGCATTTCTGATGGATTTCACCGTTCCTGGAATTTTACTTTCCTTTATAACTTAGAGTTCTTCTCTGGAGATTTAATAGATAAAAGTCTTTTGCAGTGTACGTTATTTCATTTTATTTTTATAATTTATTTAAATTGTCATTTTAAATTGACAAATAAAAATGATATATATTTATGGTGTACAACATGATGTTTCTTATATGTATACATTGTGGAATGACACAAAAATCAAGCTAATTAACACATTCGTTTCCTCACATACTGATTTTATGGTGATGAGAACATGTTTCAAATCTACTCTGATAGCACATTTCAAGTATACAGTACATAGTTACCCACTGTGGTTGCCGTGCTGTTCAACATATCTCTAGAACTATTCGTATCTGAAATTTTGTATCATTAGACTAACATCTCCCAATCCCTCCCCGGTCCCTGCCTCGGTAAGCAGCGTTCTGCTCTCTACGACTCTGAGTTCCACTTTTTTACATTGCACATAGAAGTGAGATCGTGCAGTATTTGTATTTCTGTGTTTGCTTTTTAAAACTTTATGATGTATTGATGTATTTTTTCAGACAGTGTCGGAGTCTGTCACCAAGGCTGGAGTACAGTGACACAAACACGGCTCACCACGGCCTCCACCTCCCGGGGTCAAGAGATCCTCCCACTTCAGCCTCCTGAGTAGCTAGGACTACAGGCGTCCAACACCACACCTGGCTAATTTTTGTATTTTTTGTAGAGATGGTTGATCTCCAACTCCTGGGCTCAACTCTTCCTCCTCCCTTCTCCTCCCAAAGTCCTGGGATTACAGGCCTGAGCCACTGTGTCTGGCCTTTGCTTTATTTCACACAGTAGAACATCCTCTAGGCTCATTCATGTTGCTAATGATAAGATTTCTTTCTTTTTCAAGGCTGAATAGGATTCTATTGGATATATGTACCTATATAGATAGAGAGATAGATAGATAGACATTTATTATTATTGTTTTGGGGGGGATATGGTTTCGCTCGTGTTCCCCAGGCTGGAGTGCAGTGGCATGATTTCGGCTCACTACAACCTCTGCCTCCCAGGCTGAAGTGATTCTCCTGCCTCAGCTGAGATTAAAGGCATGTCCCATCATGTGCGGCCAATTTTGTGTTTCTAGGAGAGATGGGTTTTCACCATGTTGGCCAGGCTGGTCTCGAACTCCAACAATTCTACTTCAACTATTTATTGGATACAAATATTTATGTGTGAGAAACAAGATTTTCAAGAGTGAAAGATTTAAAAACGACTTAATTGTACATCAGTAAGAGGCTGGCTAACTAAATCAGAGTACGTTCATCCTAACAGAAGAATACTATGCAGCTAGAACAAAACCAAATGGAGGAAACTCTTCCAAATGGTAACTTGGAATGATGTTCAAGACTTATTGTAAAATAAGTTTACAGTAAGGTGTAAGGTACCTTATGGCAAAATTCTCTCAGAAATGTGTGTGTGTGGATTTCAAGTCATCCCAGTCCTAGAACATTGTGCTCTTTAGAGATGCCATACCTGTCTTTCCCTTTGTAATATCAAAGCAGTAATATCTTCTCTGGAGGCTTGTTGGGTGAATTTAATGGAAGAAAGTTAAGGAGGTACCAGAACCATTGCTGTTTCCCCTCCGTAGCCCTGCCACCCACTAAAGAAAGTTGGATGAGATTACTTAATGATTTCCCATTAAGTTGTATTTCCAAATATCATGATTACCATTTGAATGTAGTTGGTATGGAGCTTCGTGAGTGTGTGCTTCGTTTATTATGCATCACGTTCAGCTCCTTGTTATTTGCCTCCTAGTTATCATAGTAAAACTCTACTCCTCTACTCCGAGGAGCCCCTACCATCCGTATCGTCACCTTCCGGCCCAGCACTCTTCATGCTCGTTCGTTTAAAGCATTCTACATTGGGCAAATGAATCTTGGAAGGCAAAAGCTGCTGAATTTAGCGAGTTTGTGGAGGCGTTCCCACCGATCAGCCAGGTGGAGTTCCACACACCCGATGACTGCACAACTCCTATAAGGCAGCAATATGCTGCAAACCCAGACGGCCACTCTTCTCACCCCTCGTCCCTTTGCTGTTCTGGATAATGAGGTCAATAGTCACCTAGGCAACTTGCAAAACTAACTGAAATGGAGAAAGGCCTTCCGGCTGGTGACTAGCCGAAGTCCACCTGGCCCCAATAAGCTGCTGAACAAGAAGGGCTGCCAGAAATTTCCCCCTAGGGAATTTGGTGGAGACGAAGACCTGCTCACTGGACAACGGTTCCTCCCAGGATACCCCCAAGCTGAAGAAGCAGGCTCTGAGCCACCCCCTTTCACCCTCCTTTTCCCCACCCTGGCCTGCTGAAGGTGCGCGTCAGGATGCGGACTACTGAGCCCTAAAGAAATAAGTCCTTCCACTTTGACCCCACGGAGGATTGCCTGTGCGGATCTTCAACGAGTCTACCAGTGTCTAGACACGGGACAGTTCTGTCTGGCACAGCAGCTCCCTCAAGGAAGACAAGAGTGAGGAGAAAGGAAACTCAAGTCTGACCATTCTGTCCTGGGAGACAAGAGGAGGATCTCATCTCTCATCTTTCCAAGCAAGGCAACGAGACTTTCTCTCATCTTTCCAAGCAAGGCAAGGAGACTTTTTCTCATGAGGAAACAAAAAGAAGTTGGAAGGAACGAAACCAGCCTGGAAGGTGAATTCCTAAGGATTGCCCATTGAAACTGACAAAATGGCCCTTGTTTGACGAGAGGAATGAGCAGAGCATTGATGTAGTCAAAAAGGACTCGAGTGAGACTTTCCCAGCATGTTTCTACCAAAGCTTTGTCTAAGTTTCGCAAAACACTCTCCTAATAAGCAGATGTTTAGCTCTTCAGAAAGTCAACATGCAAAATGCCTTGAGCGTCCCATAACACTGATGCCATGATGTTGCCTTTGGTCTGCCCTCCTTTTCCTTTGACTGGACCACTGCCATCTCTTGGTAGCCATCGCTTTGATGACGCTTTGTCTTCAGGATCATATTGGCAAAGCCATGTTCCAAATTCCGGTTACAATTTGTCAAACAGGTGCCCCAGGATCGTGATCCCTCCTGTTGAAAATTTCCACTGATAGCTCTCGTCGTCACTGCAGCTGATCTGGGCACAATGGTTTTCACAGCCACTGCAGGATTCATCTTCCACATCTTCTCATCTCTTCTTGAAACAAGCCATACCTCCGTAAAGAGTTGATTTCTTTGGGCTAGTGTCCTTAGAAGCTTTTCTTCAAACATCAATGATTTCTTCATTCTTCCACCCAAGCTTCACCGTCAGTTGGATGTTTGCTCTTGCTGCAATTTTAGCGGAATTCAAGTTGCACTGATAGGAGGCCTTTTCAGTGGATGTCTCATCCTTCTTAGTGCCTCCAATGAGATCCAGTTCAGAAAGGTTGTAAGAAGTTAGTACATGTTTATTTTAGTGAAAACGAATTGAAATCCATGCATAGATTTCTCACCATGTACATTTTCTATGAACTTTCGGAAGACCCCCTGTACTGAATATTGCCCAAATCCTGGGAGAGAAGTGGATGCGGTCCACTTCCTGTCTTCAGTTTGCCCACAGTGGAGGAGTGCACAGAGCAGGGAAAGGCAACCCCAGAGAGAGGCATGCCCTCCAGCATGCAGCAGACTGCTGGCCCAGTCCTGGCTCCATGGGTTGCTGTGTGGGCCCAGCAAGCTGACCAACCTCCCTGAACCTTAATTTAATCCTAGGTAGCCCAATTCCACTCGCTATTATAGGACTGCTGTGCAGGGACAGTCAATTAACTTAAGAAAAGGAACCTGGCTCCAAGGTTGGCAACCGGGAATTCCAGTTGATTCCATGGGCGGACCCCCTGAGGAATTCCCAAGCTGAAGTCTCGTGGAAGATGAGGTTCAGTGTGACTAGACTGAAGCACCAATCCAATGAAGGGGAAGTCCCACCCACTCTGCCCTGTGCCTGTATAAAGGTGAGGCGGGGCGGCCGCGCCACTCATTGAAGCCGCCAGTTGGGAGAGGAGCAGAGCCAGGCCGGTGCTCCCGAAGGCAGCAAGATGTTGCGAGCCACAGCTCCCTGCTGGTTCCCACCTGCATACCCAGAAGCTAAGAAGGTGGCCGAGGAGGCGGCCCACGAGGCAAGCCGCCATTTGGGAGAGGAGCAGAGCCAGGTCGGTGTTCCCGAAGGCAGCAAGATGTTGCGAGCCACAGCTCCCTGCTGGTTCCCACCTGCATGCCCAGAAGCCAAGAAGGTGGCCGAGGAGGCGGCCCTCGAGGCAAGCCGCCGGTTGGGAGAGGAGCAGAGCCAGGCCGGTGCTCCCGAAGGCAGCAAGATGTTGCGAGCCACAGCTCCCTGCTGGTTCCCACCTGCATACCCAGAAGCTAAGAAGGTGGCCGAGGAGGCGCCCCACGATGCAAGCCGCCATTTGGGGGTGGAGCAGAGCCAGGTCGGTGTTCCCGAAGGCAGCAAGATGCTGCGAGCCACAGCTCCCTGCTGGTTCCCTCCTGCATACCCAGAAGCCAAGAAGGTGGCCGAGGAGGCGGCCCTCGAGGCTCCAGAATTCCCACTGCCCTCTCATCAGCCTGCCCAGAGCTTCGGGCTCTGCGTGCCCCAGATGCACAACCAGGCCTCAGCACTCGTGGACATCCGGGCGGAGCCCCAGAATAGGGGTCCGGCGGTGCCCCCAGCGTGGCCCAAGATGGCGACGGAGGCGTGGTACTTCCCCGCGCAGAGGGGGTCAGCCTGCTGCTTGCCAGCCGCCCCAAGGCTGACAGAGAGGCCCTGTGGAGTCCGCATCTCAGCCCCCAGGGAGAGGAAGAGGATCGCCCACTTTCCCAGCCCCTGCTTGGTCGCAGGTCGCACCGATGCCAAGAGAACCCGGGTGGCCGGCAGCAGCCAACGCTCCAATGGCTCCAGGGTCGGCACACAGCCACGGAAGACTGGTCGCAACAGACGGGGGAGGGCATGCAAGACCTCCACCACACTCAGCTCTAAGCGAATCGTCCGTCGTCCATCCTTACCGACTTGGAAGAAACCCATTATCCTCCGAAGGTCTCGCTGCCAAGTCCCCACCGTCATCCGCCGAGGCTATCTCCAACTGTTCACCAAAGAGTGTCTCAAGTTCTGCGCCTCCAAGCAGGAGGCCGAGGAGAAGGCGCTGAACGAGGAGAAGGTGGCCTACGACTGCAGCCCCAACAAGAACATGTACCTGAATGTGGTCCTGAACACCCTCAAGAGACTGAAGGGCCTGACCCCCAGCTCCATGCCGGGCCTCAGCAGGGCCGCCCTGTACAGCCGCCTCCAGGAGTTCCTGCTCACCCAGGACCAGCTCAAGGAGAACGGCTACCCCTTCCCGCACCCCGAGCGGCCCAGAGGCGCCGTCCTCTTCACTGGCCAGGGGAAGGGGCCCGGCGACTCCTCCTGCAGGGTCTGCTGCCGTTGTGGCACCGACTACCTGGTGTCCTCCTCGGGCCGCTGTCTACGCGACCAGTTGTGTTATTATCACTGGGGGCGGGTCCGCTCCAGCCAAGTGGCTGGAGGCCGGGTTAGCCAGTACACCTGCTGTGCAGCTGCTCCTGGCTCAGTGGGCTGCCAGGTGGCAAAGCAGCACGTGCGGGACGGCCGCAAGGAGAGCCTCCATGGCTTCGTGAAGACCTTCAAGAAAGAGTTTTCCACAGACGCTTATCCAGGAATCTACGCCTTGGACTGTGAGATGTGCTACACCACGCATGGCCTGGAGCTGACCCGCGTCACCGTGGTGGACGCCGACATGCAAGTGGTGTACGACACCTTCGTCAAGCCCGACAACGAGATCGTGGACTACAACACCAGGTTTTCCGGAGTGACCGAGGCCCACGTCGCCAAGACGAGCGTCACGTTGCCGGAAGTCCAAGCCATCCTGCTGAGCTTTTTCAGCGCCCAAACCATCCTCATCGGGCACAGCCTGGAGAGCGATCTGCTGGCCCTCAAGCTGATCCACAGCACCGTGGTGGACACGGCCGTGCTCTTCCCGCACTACCTGGGTTTCCCCTACAAGCGTTCCCTCAGGAATCTCGTGGCCGACTACCTGGGACAGATCATCCAGGACAGCCAGGACGGCCACAACTCCAGCGAGGACGCAAACGCCTGCCTGCAGCTGGCGATGTGGAAGGTTCGACAGCGCGCCCAGATCCAGCCACGCCACCGGTCCGCCTCTCCCGCCGCCCTGGCCTGTCCTGAGCCCCAGGCCTCTTCCCAAACTGCCATCGATCCCGAGAGCTAGCCCTGTCCACCTCGCCGCAAAGCGAAAGAAACTGGAGCAGCCGGCGGCAGGAGAGGGCCAAAAGCCAAGACTAACCCCGACCCCGGACTCCCAGTCCCCCGGAGTCCCTGCCGCGGGCCGTCGTCCCTGTCCCCATCCCTCTGCCCCTCCCAGACCTCTGTCCTTCCACCAATGGGCTCCCCGAGGCCCCAGCCGCCACTCCCAGTCCCCGGAGACCCTGCCGCCGCCCCTGGCGCCTGTGCCCATCCCTCTGCCCCTCCCAGACCTCTGGCCTTCCACCACTAGCCTCCCCCAGCCCACCTGGACTTCCCCGGCCTCTGACAACAAGGCCAGCCCCCAGGCCCACCAGCCTCCTGATCGTCTTCGTTCTTGGGCCTCTTCCCATTCTGTGGGGCTGTCTGAACCTCCCCTCCCCCACCCGATTTTTCCCCCGCCCCCGGGGCAGGCGCAGAATAAATGTCTGTATGAAGTTAAAAATTAAAAATAAAAAAAAAGCTAAAAACAACTGAAAGTCCTTTGCTTTTGAATGTGCGCTTACCTGGTTTTCTCTAGAGGCACCACTGTGAGGTGGCTCAAGCCCTTAGGCTCTGGAGTTAGACATCTGGGTTCCCATTCCAATTCCACCACTGACTAGCTTTGTCATATTGGACGCATAACTTTTTTGCGCTTCTACTTCTTGATCTTTCAAGTGTCATCAGAAGATAATTAGACACCCACACAATAGCAATGGGAGATTTTAACACCCCACCGTCAACATGAAACAGATCAACGAGACAGAAAGTTGAAAAGGATATCCAGGAACTGAACTTAGCTCTGCACCAAGCAGACCGAATAGACATCTACATTAACTCTCCACCCCAAATCAACAGAATATACATTCTTCTCAGCACCACATCACACTTATTCCAAAACTGACCACATAGTTGGAAGGAAAGCACTCCTCCGCAAATGCAAAAGAACAGAAATTACAACCAACTGTCTCTCAGACCCCAGGGCAGTCAAACTGGACCTCAGGATGAAGAAACTCACTCAAAACCGCTCAACTACACGGAAACGGAGCAATCTGCTCCTGAGTGACTACTGGGTACATAGCGAAATGAAGACAGAATAAAGATGTTCTTTGAAACCAATGAGAACAAAGACACAACATACCAGAATCTCTGGGATACATTGAAAGCAGTGTGTAGAGGGAAACGTAGCGTTAAATGCCCACAAGAGAAAGCAGGAAAGATCTAAAATGGACACCCTCACGTCCCAATTCAAAGAACCAGGGAAGCAAGAGCAAACACCATGCCTGAATCAGTCAGTCAACTTCCAACAGGGCTCCAAGAGAGAATGAACCACCATGCCTCTTTAAATCCACGTTTCTATTTGGAATCTTCAATGAGAGATGAGACACTAAGCAGCTAGTTTTGGTGGAATGGCTGATTTTGTCAATGTTTTCGGTGTGTGAGTGTGTGTGTGTGTGTATGTATAGATAACTAAATTAAACTGATAATCTGGATGCTTACATTTCCATTCATTTAATTTGTGTATGTGAGCCCACGCACACGTATATACACACACACTAACACTTCCAGAACACTGACTTAGTGAAGAACTGGATTTCCAGTGTGTCAGACAAATTTCAGAAAGCGCTGAAGAAGGGCATTTCTGATGGATTTCACCGTTCCTGGAATTTTACTTTCCTTTATAACTTAGAGTTCTTCTCTGGAGATTTAATAGATAAAAGTCTTTTGCAGTGTACGTTATTTCATTTTATTTTTATAATTTATTTAAATTGTCATTTTAAATTGACAAATAAAAATGATATATATTTATGGTGTACAACATGATGTTTCTTATATGTATACATTGTGGAATGACACAAAAATCAAGCTAATTAACACATTCGTTTCCTCACATACTGATTTTATGGTGATGAGAACATGTTTCAAATCTACTCTGATAGCACATTTCAAGTATACAGTACATAGTTACCCACTGTGGTTGCCGTGCTGTTCAACATATCTCTAGAACTATTCGTATCTGAAATTTTGTATCATTAGACTAACATCTCCCAATCCCTCCCCGGTCCCTGCCTCGGTAAGCAGCGTTCTGCTCTCTACGACTCTGAGTTCCACTTTTTTACATTGCACATAGAAGTGAGATCGTGCAGTATTTGTATTTCTGTGTTTGCTTTTTAAAACTTTATGATGTATTGATGTATTTTTTCAGACAGTGTCGGAGTCTGTCACCAAGGCTGGAGTACAGTGACACAAACACGGCTCACCACGGCCTCCACCTCCCGGGGTCAAGAGATCCTCCCACTTCAGCCTCCTGAGTAGCTAGGACTACAGGCGTCCAACACCACACCTGGCTAATTTTTGTATTTTTTGTAGAGATGGTTGATCTCCAACTCCTGGGCTCAACTCTTCCTCCTCCCTTCTCCTCCCAAAGTCCTGGGATTACAGGCCTGAGCCACGGTGTCTGGCCTTTGCTTTATTTCACACAGTAGAACATCCTCTAGGCTCATTCATGTTGCTAATGATAAGATTTCTTTCTTTTTCAAGGCTGAATAGGATTCTATTGGATATATGTACCTATATAGATAGATAGATAGATAGATAGACATTTATTATTATTGTTTTGGTGGGGATATGGTTTCGCTCGTGTTCCCCAGGCTGGAGTGCAGTGGCATGATTTCGGCTCACTACAACCTCTGCCTCCCAGGCTGAAGTGATTCTCCTGCCTCAGCTGAGATTAAAGGCATGTCCCATCATGTGCGGCCAATTTTGTGTTTCTAGGAGAGATGGGTTTTCACCATGTTGGCCAGGCTGGTCTCGAACTCCAACAATTCTACTTCAACTATTTATTGGATACAAATATTTATGTGTGAGAAACAAGATTTTCAAGAGTGAAAGATTTAAAAACGACTTAATTGTACATCAGTAAGAGGCTGGCTAACTAAATCAGAGTACGTTCATCCTTACAGAAGAATACTATGCAGCTAGAACAAAACCAAATGGAGGAAACTCTTCCAAATGGTAACTTGGAATGATGTTCAAGACTTATTGTAAAATAAGTTTACAGTAAGGTGTAAGGTACCTTATGGCAAAATTCTCTCAGAAATGTGTGTGTGGATTTCAAGTCGTCCCAGTCCTAGAACATTGTGCTCTTTAGAGATGCCATACCTGTCTTTCCCTTTGTAATATCAAAGCAGTAATATCTTCTCTGGAGGCTTGTTGGGTGAATTGAATGGAAGAAAGTTAAGGAGGTAGCAGAACCATTGCTGTTTCCCCTCCATAGCCCTGCCACCCGCTAAAGAAAGTTGGATGAGATTACTTAATGATTTCCCATTAAGTTGTATTTCCAAATATCATGATTACCATTTGAATGTAGTTGGTATGGAGCTTCGTGAGTGTGTGCTTCGTTTATTATGCATCACGTTCAGCTCCTTGTTATTTGCCTCCTAGTTATCATAGTAAAACTCTACTCCTCTACTCCGAGGAGCCCCTACCATCCGTATCGTCACTTTCCGGCCCAGCACTCTTCATGCTCGTTCGTTTAAAGTATTCTACATTGGGCAAATGAATCTTGGAAGGCAAAAGCTACTGAATTTAGCGAGTTTGTGGAGGCGTTCCCACCGATCAGCAAGGTGGAGTTCCACACACCCGATGACTGCAAAACTCCTATAAGGCAGCAATATGCTGCAAACCCAGACGGCCACTCTTCTCACCCCTCGTCCCTTTGCTGTTCTGGATAATGAGGTCAATAGTCACCTAGGCAACTTGCAAAACTAACTGAAATGGAGAAAGGCCTTCCGGCTGGTGACTAGCCGAGGTCCACCTGGCCCCAATAAGCTGCTGAACAAGAAGGGCTGCCAGAAATTTCCCCCTAGGGAATTTGGTGGAGACGAAGACCTGCTCACTGGACAACGGTTCCTCCCAGGATAGCCCCAAGCTGAAGAAGCGGGCTCTGAGCCACCCCCTTTCACCCTCCTTTTCCCCACCCTGGCCTGCTGAAGGTGCGCGTCAGGATGCGGACTACTGAGCCCTAAAGAAATAAGTCCTTCCACTTTGACCCCACGGAGGATTGCCTGTGCGGATCTTCAACGAGTCTACCAGTGTCTAGACACGGGAGCAGTTCTGTCTGGCACAGCAGCTCCCTCAAGGAAGACAAGAGTGAGGAGAAAGGAAACTCAAGTCTGACCATTCTGTCCTGGGAGACAAGAGGAGGATCTCATCTCTCATCTTTCCAAGCAAGGCAACGAGACTTTCTCTCATCTTTCCAAGCAAGGCAAGGAGACTTTTTCTCATGAGGAAACAAAAAGAAGTTGGAAGGAACGAAACCAGCCTGGAAGGTGAATTCCTAAGGATTGCCCATTGAAACTGACAAAATGGCCCTTGTTTGACGAGAGGAATGAGCAGAGCATTGATGTGGTCAAAAAGGACTCGAGTGAGACTTTCCCAGCATGTTTCTACCAAAGCTTTGTCTAAGTTTCGCAAAACACTCTCCTAATAAGCAGATGTTTGGCTCTTCAGAAAGTCAACATGCAAAATGCCTTGAGCGTCCCATAACACTGATGCCATGATGTTGCCTTTGGTCTGCCCTCCTTTTCCTTTGACTGGACCACTGCCATCTCTTGGTAGCCATCGCTTTGATGACGCTTTGTCTTCAGGATCATATTGGCAAAGCCATGTTCCAAATTCCGGTTACAATTTGTCAAACAGGTGCCCCAGGATCGTGATCCCTCCTGTTGAAAATTTCCACTGATAGCTCTCGTCGTCACTGCAGCTGATCTGGGCACAATGGTTTTCACAGCCACTGCAGGATTCATCTTCCACATCTTCTCATCTCTTCTTGAAACAAGCCATACCTCCGTAAAGAGTTGATTTCTTTGGGCTAGTGTCCTTAGAAGCTTTTCTTCAAACATCAATGATTTCTTCATTCTTCCACCCAAGCTTCACCGTCAATTGGATGTTTGCTCTTGCTGCAATTTTAGCGGAATTCAAGTTGCACTGATAGGAGGCCTTTTCAGTGGATGTCCCATCCTTCTTAGTGCCTCCAATGAGATCCAGTTCAGAAAGGTTGTAAGAAGTTAGTACATGTTTATTTTAGTGAAAACGAATTGAAATCCATGCATAGATTTCTCACCATGTACATTTTCTATGAACTTTCGGAAGACCCCCTGTACTGAATATTGCCCAAATCCTGGGAGAGAAGTGGATGCGGTCCACTTCCTGTCTTCAGTTTGCCCACAGTGGAGGAGTGCACAGAGCAGGGAAAGGCAGCCCCAGAGAGAGGCATGCCCTCCAGCATGCAGCAGACTGCTGGCCCAGTCCTGGCTCCATGGGTTGCTGTGTGGGCCCAGCAAGCTGACCAACCTCCCTGAACCTTAATTTAATCCTAGGTAGCCCAATTCCACTCGCTATTATAGGACTGCTGTGCAGGGACAGTCAATTAACTTAAGAAAAGGAACCTAGCTCCAAGGTTGGCAACCGGGAATTCCAGTTGATTCCATGGGCGGACCCCCTGAGGAATTCCCAAGCTGAAGTCTCGTGGAAGATGAGGTTCAGTGTGACTAGACTGAAGCACCAATCCAATGAAGGGGAAGTCCCACCCACTCTGCCCTGTGCCTGTATAAAGGTAAGGCGGGGCGGCCGCGCCACTCATTGAAGCCGCCAGTTGGGAGAGGAGCAGAGCCAGGCCGGTGCTCCCGAAGGCAGCAAGATGTTGCGAGCCACAGCTCCCTGCTGGTTCCCACCTGCATACCCAGAAGCTAAGAAGGTGGCCGAGGAGGCGGCCCACGAGGCAAGCCGCCATTTGGGAGAGGAGCAGAGCCAGGTCGGTGTTCCCGAAGGCAGCAAGATGTTGCGAGCCACAGCTCCCTGCTGGTTCCCACCTGCATGCCCAGAAGCCAAGAAGGTGGCCGAGGAGGCGGCCCACGAGGCAAGCCGCCAGTTGGGAGAGGAGCAGAGCCAGGCCGGTGCTCCCGAAGGCAGCAAGATGTTGCGAGCCACAGCTCCCTGCTGGTTCCCACCTGCATACCCAGAAGCTAAGAAGGTGGCCGAGGAGGCGCCCCACGAGGCAAGCCGCCATTTGGGGGTGGAGCAGAGCCAGGTCGGTGTTCCCGAAGGCAGCAAGATGCTGCGAGCCACAGCTCCCTGCTGGTTCCCTCCTGCATACCCAGAAGCCAAGAAGGTGGCCGAGGAGGCGGCCCTCAAGGCTCCAGAATTCCCACTGCCCTCTCATCAGCCTGCCCAGAGCTTCGGGCTCTGCGTGCCCCAGATGCACAACCAGGCCTCAGCACTCGTGGACATCCGGACGGAGCCCCAGAATAGGGGTCCGGCGGTGCCCCCAGCGTGGCCCAAGATGACGACGGAGGCGTGGTACTTCCCCGCGCAGAGGGGGTCGGCCTGCTGCTTGCCAGCCGCCCCAAGGCTGACAGAGAGGCCCTGAGGAGTCCGCATCTCAGCCCCCAGGGAGAGGAAGAGGATCGCCCACTTTCCCAGCCCCTGCTTGGTCGCAGGTCGCACCGATGCCAAGAGAACCCGGGTGGCCGGCAGCAGCCAACGCTCCAATGGCTCCAGGGTCGGCACACAGCCACGGAAGACTGGTCGCAACAGACGGGGGAGGGCATGCAAGACCTCCACCACACTCAGCTCTAAGCGAATCGTCCGTGGTCCATCCTTACCGACTTGGAAGAAACCCATTATCCTCCGAAGGTCTCGCTGCCAAGTCCCCACCGTCATCCGCCGAGGCTATCTCCAACTGTTCACCAAAGAGTGTCTCAAGTTCTGCGCCTCCAAGCAGGAGGCCGAGGAGAAGGCGCTGAACGAGGAGAAGGTGGCCTACGACTGCAGCCCCAACAAGAACATGTACCTGAATGTGGTCCTGAACACCCTCAAGAGACTGAAGGGCCTGACCCCCAGCTCCATGCCGGGCCTCAGCAGGGCCGCCCTGTACAGCCGCCTCCAGGAGTTCCTGCTCACCCAGGACCAGCTCAAGGAGAACGGCTACCCCTTCCCGCACCCCGAGCGGCCCGGAGGCGCCGTCCTCTTCACTGGCCAGGGGAAGGGGCCCGGCGACTCCTCCTGCAGGGTCTGCTGCCGTTGTGGCACCGACTACCTGGTGTCCTCCTCGGGCCGCTGTCTACGTGACCAGTTGTGTTATTATCACTGGGGGCGGGTCCGCTCCAGCCAAGTGGCTGGAGGCCGGGTTAGCCAGTACACCTGCTGTGCAGCTGCTCCTGGCTCAGTGGGCTGCCAGGTGGCAAAGCAGCACGTGCGGGACGGCCGCAAGGAGAGCCTCCATGGCTTCGTGAAGACCTTCAAGAAAGAGTTTTCCACAGACGCTTATCCAGGAATCTACGCCTTGGACTGTGAGATGTGCTACACCACGCATGGCCTGGAGCTGACCCGCGTCACCGTGGTGGACGCCGACATGCAAGTGGTGTACGACACCTTCGTCAAGCCCGACAACGAGATCGTGGACTACAACACCAGGTTTTCCGGAGTGACCGAGGCCGACGTCGCCAAGACGAGCGTCACGTTGCCCGAAGTCCAAGCCATCCTGCTGAGCTTTTTCAGCGCCCAAACCATCCTCATCGGGCACAGCCTGTAGAGCGATCTGCTGGCCCTCAAGCTGATCCACAGCACCGTGGTGGACACGGCCGTGCTCTTCCCGCACTACCTGGGTTTCCCCTACAAGCGTTCCCTCAGGAATCTCGCGGCCGACTACCTGGGACAGATCATCCAGGACAGCCAGGACGGCCACAACTCCAGCGAGGACGAAAACGCCTGCCTGCAGCTGGCGATGTGGAAGGTTCGACAGCGCGCCCAGATCCAGCCACGCCACCGGTCCGCCTCTCCCGCCGCCCTGGCCTGTCCTGAGCCCCAGGCCTCTTCCCAAACTGCCATCGATCCCGAGAGCTAGCCCTGTCCACCTCGCCGCAAAGCGAAAGAAACTGGAGCAGCCGGCGGCAGGAGAGGGCCAAAAGCCAAGACTAACCCCGACCCCGGACTCCCAGTCCCCCGGAGTCCCTGCCGCGGGCCGTCGTCCCTGTCCCCATCCCTCTGCCCCTCCCAGACCTCTGTCCTTCCACCAATGGGCTCCCCGAGGCCCCAGCCGCCACTCCCAGTCCCCGGAGACCCTGCCGCCGCCCCTGGCGCCTGTGCCCATCCCTCTGCCCCTCCCAGACCTCTGGCCTTCCACCACTAGCCTCCCCCAGCCCACCTGAACTTCCCCGGCCTCTGACAACAAGGCCAGCCCCCAGGCCCACCAGCCTCCTGATCGTCTTCGTTCTTGGGCCTCTTCCCCTTCTGTGGGGCTGTCTGAACCTCCCCTCCCCCACCCGATTTTTCCCCCGCCCCCAGGGCAGGCGCAGAATAAATGTCTGTATGAAGTTAAAAATTAAAAATAAAAAAAAAGCTAAAAACAACTGAAAGTCCTTTGCTTTTGAATGTGCGCTTACCTGGTTTTCTCTAGAGGCACCACTGTGAGGTGGCTCAAGCGCTTAGGCTCTGGAGTTAGACATCTGGGTTCCCATTCCAATTCCACCACTTACTAGCTTTGTCATATTGGACGCATAACTTTTTTGCGCTTCTACTTCTTGATCTTTCAAGTGTCATCAGAAGATAATTAGACACCCACACAATAGCAATGGGAGATTTTAACACCCCACCGTCAACATGAAACAGATCAACGAGACAGAAAGTTGAAAAGGATATCCAGGAACTGAACTTAGCTCTGCACCAAGCAGACCGAATAGACATCTACATTAACTCTCCACCCCAAATCAACAGAATATACATTCTTCTCAGCACCACATCACACTTATTCCAAAACTGACCACATAGTTGGAAGGAAAGCACTCCTCCGCAAATGCAAAAGAACAGAAATTACAACCAACTGTCTCTCAGACCACAGGGCAGTCAAACTGGACCTCAGGATGAAGAAACTCACTCAAAACCGCTCAACTACACGGAAACGGAGCAATCTGCTCCTGAGTGACTACTGGGTACATAGCGAAATGAAGACAGAATAAAGATGTTCTTTGAAACCAATGAGAACAAAGACACAACATACCAGAATCTCTGGGATACATTGAAAGCAGTGTGTAGAGGGAAACGTCGCATTAAATGCCCACAAGAGAAAGCAGGAAAGATCTAAAATGGACACCCTCACGTCCCAATTCAAAGAACCAGGGAAGCAAGAGCAAACACCATGCCTGAATCAGTCAGTCAACTTCCAACAGGGCTCCAAGAGAGAATGAACCACCATGCCTCTTTAAATCCACGTTTCTATTTGGAATCTTCAATGAGAGATGAGACACTAAGCAGCTAGTTTTGGTGGAATGGCTGATTTTGTCAATGTTTTCGGTGTGTGAGTGTGTGTGTGTGTGTATGTATAGATAACTAAATTAAACTGATAATCTGGATGCTTACATTTCCATTCATTTAATTTGTGTATGTGAGCCCACGCACACGTATATACACACACACTAACACTTCCAGAACACTGACTTAGTGAAGAACTGGATTTCCAGTGTGTCAGACAAATTTCAGAAAGCGCTGAAGAAGGGCATTTCTGATGGATTTCACCGTTCCTGGAATTTTATTTTCCTTTATAACTTAGAGTTCTTCTCTGGAGATTTAATAGATAAAAGTCTTTTGCAGTGTACGTTATTTCATTTTATTTTTATAATTTATTTAAATTGTCATTTTAAATTGACAGATAAAAATGATATATATTTATGGTGTACAAC
This sequence comes from Pongo pygmaeus, assembly GCF_028885625.2. Lineage (NCBI taxonomy): Eukaryota > Metazoa > Chordata > Mammalia > Primates > Hominidae > Pongo > Pongo pygmaeus. Next base: position 57,369,393 of record NC_072380.2, read on the forward strand.
ATGATGTTTCATATATGTATACATTGTGGAATGACACAAAAATCAAGCTAATTAACACATTCGTTTCCTCACATACTGATTTTATGGTGATGAGAACATGTTTCAAATCTACTCTGATAGCACATTTCAAGTATACAGTACATAGTTACCCACTGTGGTTGCCGTGCTGTTCAACATATCTCTAGAACTATTCGTATCTGAAATTTTGTATCATTAGACTAACATCTCCCAATCCCTCCCCGGCCCCTGCCTCGGGTAAGCAGCGTTCTGCTCTCTACGACTCTGAGTTCCACTTTTTTACATTGCACATAGAAGTGAGATCGTGCAGTATTTGTATTTCTGTGTTTGCTTTTTAAAACTTTATGATGTATTGATGTATTTTTTCAGACAGTGTCGGAGTCTGTCACCAAGGCTGGAGTGCAGTGACACAAACACGGCTCACCACGGCCTCCACCTCCCGGGGTCAAGAGATCCTCCCACTTCAGCCTCCTGAGTAGCTAGGACTACAGGCGTCCAACACCAAACCTGGCTAATTTTTGTATTTTTTGTAGAGATGGTTGATCTCCAACTCCTGGGCTCAACTCTTCCTCCTCCCTTCTCCTCCCAAAGTCCTGGGATTACAGGCCTGAGCCACTGTGTCTGGCCTTTGCTTTATTTCACACAGTAGAACATCCTCTAGGCTCATTCATGTTGCTAATGATAAGATTTCTTTCTTTTTCAAGGCTGAATAGGATTCTATTGGATATATGTACCTATATAGATAGAGAGATAGATAGATAGACATTTATTATTATTGTTTTGGGGGGGATATGGTTTCGCTCGTGTTCCCCAGGCTGGAGTGCAGTGGCATGATTTCGGCTCACTACAACCTCTGCCTCCCAGGCTGAAGTGATTCTCCTGCCTCAGCTGAGATTAAAGGCATGTCCCATCATGTGCGGCCAATTTTGTGTTTCTAGGAGAGATGGGTTTTCACCATGTTGGCCAGGCTGGTCTCGAACTCCAACAATTCTACTTCAACTATTTATTGGATACAAATATTTATGTGTGAGAAACAAGATTTTCAAGAGTGAAAGATTTAAAAACGACTTAATTGTACATCAGTAAGAGGCTGGCTAACTAAATCAGAGTACGTTCATCCTTACAGAAGAATACTATGCAGCTAGAACAAAACCAAATGGAGGAAACTCTTCCAAATGGTAACTTGGAATGATGTTCAAGACTTATTGTAAAATAAGTTTACAGTAAGGTGTAAGGTACCTTATGGCAAAATTCTCTCAGAAATGTGTGTGTGTGGATTTCAAGTCATCCCAGTCCTAGAACATTGTGCTCTTTAGAGATGCCATACCTGTCTTTCCCTTTGTAATATCAAAGCAGTAATATCTTCTCTGGAGGCTTGTTGGGTGAATTTAATGGAAGAAAGTTAAGGAGGTACCAGAACCAATGCTGTTTCCCCTCCGTAGCCCTGCCACCCACTAAAGAAAGTTGGATGAGATTACTTAATGATTTCCCATTAAGTTGTATTTCCAAATATCATGATTACCATTTGAATGTAGTTGGTATGGAGCTTCGTGAGTGTGTGCTTCGTTTATTATGCATCACGTTCAGCTCCTTGTTATTTGCCTCCTAGTTATCATAGTAAAACTCTACTCCTCTACTCCGAGGAGCCCCTACCATCCGTATCGTCACCTTCCGGCCCAGCACTCTTCATGCTCGTTCGTTTAAAGCATTCTACATTAGGCAAATGAATCTTGGAAGGCAAAAGCTGCTGAATTTAGCGAGTTTGTGGAGGCGTTCCCACCGATCAGCCAGGTGGAGTTCCACACACCCGATGACTGCACAACTCCTATAAGGCAGCAATATGCTGCAAACCCAGACGGCCACTCTTCTCACCCCTCGTCCCTTTGCTGTTCTGGATAATGAGGTCAATAGTCACCTAGGCAACTTGCAAAACTAACTGAAATGGAGAAAGGCCTTCCGGCTGGTGACTAGCCGAGGTCCACCTGGCCCCAATAAGCTGCTGAACAAGAAGGGCTGCCAGAAATTTCCCCCTAGGGAATTTGGTGAAGACGAAGACCTGCTCACTGGACAACGGTTCCTCCCAGGATACCCCCAAGCTGAAGAAGCGGGCTCTGAGCCACCCCCTTTCATCCTCCTTTTCCCCACCCTGGCCTGGTGAAGGTGCGCGTCAGGATGTGGACTACTGAGCCCTAAAGAAACAAGTCCTTCCACTTTGACCCCACGGAGGATTGCCTGTGCGGATCTTCAACGAGTCTACCAGTGTCTAGACACGGGAGCAGTTCTGTCTGGCACAGCAGCTCCCTCAAGGAAGACAAGAGTGAGGAGAAAGGAAACTCAAGTCTGACCATTCTGTCCTGGGAGACAAGAGGAGGATCTCATCTCTCATCTTTCCAAGCAAGGCAACGAGACTTTCTCTCATCTTTCCAAGCAAGGCAAGGAGACTTTTTCTCATGAGGAAACAAAAAGAAGTTGGAAGGAACGAAACCAGCCTGGAAGGTGAATTCCTAAGGATTGCCCATTGAAACTGACAAAATGGCCCTTGTTTGACGAGAGGAATGAGCAGAGCATTGATGTGGTCAAAAAGGACTCGAGTGAGACTTTCCCAGCATGTTTCTACCAAAGCTTTGTCTAAGTTTCGCAAAACACTCTCCTAATAAGCAGATGTTTGGCTCTTCAGAAAGTCAACATGCAAAATGCCTTGAGCGTCCCATAACACTGATGCCATGATGTTGCCTTTGGTCTGCCCTCCTTTTCCTTTGACTGGACCACTGCCATCTCTTGGTAGCCATCGCTTTGATGACGCTTTGTCTTCAGGATCATATTGGCAAAGCCATGTTCCAAATTCCGGTTACAATTTGTCAAACAGGTGCCCCAGGATCGTGATCCCTCCTGTTGAAAATTTCCACTGATAGCTCTCGTCGTCACTGCAGCTGATCTGGGCACAATGGTTTTCACAGCCACTGCAGGATTCATCTTCCACATCTTCTCATCTCTTCTTGAAACAAGCCATACCTCCGTAAAGAGTTGATTTCCTTGGGCTAGTGTCCTTAGAAGCTTTTCTTCAAACATCAATGATTTCTTCATTCTTCCACCCAAGCTTCACCGTCAGTTGGATGTTTCCTCTTGCTGCAATTTTAGCGGAATTCAAGTTGCACTGATAGGAGGCCTTTTCAGTGGATGTCTCATCCTTCTTAGTGCCTCCAATGAGATCCAGTTCAGAAAGGTTGTAAGAAGTTAGTACATGTTTATTTTAGTGAAAACGAATTGAAATCCATGCATAGATTTCTCACCATGTACATTTTCTATGAACTTTCGGAAGACCCCCTGTACTGAATATTGCCCAAATCCTGGGAGAGAAGTGGATGCGGTCCACTTCCTGTCTTCAGTTTGCCCACAGTGGAGGAGTGCACAGAGCAGGGAAAGGCAGCCCCAGAGAGAGGCATGCCCTCCAGCATGCAGCAGACTGCTGGCCCAGTCCTGGCTCCATGGGTTGCTGTGTGGGCCCAGCAAGCTGACCAACCTCCCTGAACCTTAATTTAATCCTAGGTAGCCCAATTCCACTCGCTATTATAGGACTGCTGTGCAGGGACAGTCAATTAACTTAAGAAAAGGAACCTAGCTCCAAGGTTGGCAACCGGGAATTCCAGTTGATTCCATGGGCGGACCCCCTGAGGAATTCCCAAGCTGAAGTCTCGTGGAAGATGAGGTTCAGTGTGACTAGACTGAAGCACCAATCCAATGAAGGGGAAGTCCCACCAACTCTGCCCTGTGCCTGTATAAAGGTGAGGCGGGGCGGCCGCGCCACTCATTGAATCCGCCAGTTGGGAGAGGAGCAGAGCCAGGCCGGTGCTCCCGAAGGCAGCAAGATGTTGCGAGCCACAGCTCCCTGCTGGTTCCCACCTGCATACCCAGAAGCTAAGAAGGTGGCCGAGGAGGCGGCCCACGAGGCAAGCCGCCATTTGGGAGAGGAGCAGAGCCAGGTCGGTGTTCCCGAAGGCAGCAAGATGTTGCGAGCCACAGCTCCCTGCTGGTTCCCACCTGCATGCCCAGAAGCCAAGAAGGTGGCCGAGGAGGCGGCCCTCGAGGCAAGCCGCCAGTTGGGAGAGGAGCAGAGCCAGGCCGGTGCTCCCGAAGGCAGCAAGATGTTGCGAGCCACAGCTCCCTGCTGGTTCCCACCTGCATACCCAGAAGCTAAGAAGGTGGCCGAGGAGGCGCCCCACGAGGCAAGCCGCCATTTGGGAGTGGAGCAGAGCCAGGTCGGTGTTCCCAAAGGCAGCAAGATGCTGCGAGCCACAACTCCCTGCTGGTTCCCTCCTGCATACCCTGAAGCCAAGAAGGCGGCCGAGGAGGCGGCCCTCGAGGCTCCAGAATTCCCACTGCCCTCTCATCAGCCTGCCCAGAGCTTCGGGCTCTGCATGCCCCAGATGAACAACCAGGCCTCAGCACTCGTGGACATCCGGGCGGAGCCCCAGAATAGGGGTCCGGCGGTGCCCCCAGCGTGGCCCAAGATGGCGACGGAGGCGTGGTACTTCCCCGCGCAGAGGGGGTCGGCCTGCTGCTTGCCAGCCGCCCCAAGGCTGACAGAGAGGCCCTGTGGAGTCCGCATCTCAGCCCCCAGGGAGAGGAAGAGGATCGCCCACTTTCCCAGCCCCTGCTTGGTCGCAGGTCGCACCGATGCCAAGAGAACCCGGGTGGCCGGCAGCAGCCAACGCTCCAATGGCTCCAGGGTCGGCACACAGCCACGGAAGACTGGTCGCAACAGACGGGGGAGGGCATGCAAGACCTCCACCACACTCAGCTCTAAGCGAATCGTCCGTCGTCCATCCTTACCGACTTGGAAGAAACCCATTATCCTCCGAAGGTCTCGCTGCCAAGTCCCCACCGTCATCCGCCGAGGCTATCTCCAACTGTTCACCAAAGAGTGTCTCAAGTTCTGCGCCTCCAAGCAGGAGGCCGAGGAGAAGGCGCTGAACGAGGAGAAGGTGGCCTACGACTGCAGCCCCAACAAGAACATGTACCTGAATGTGGTCCTGAACACCCTCAAGAGACTGAAGGGCCTGACCCCCAGCTCCATGCCGGGCCTCAGCAGGGCCGCCCTGTACAGCCGCCTCCAGGAGTTCCTGCTCACCCAGGACCAGCTCAAGGAGAACGGCTACCCCTTCCCGCACCCCGAGCGGCCCGGAGGCGCCGTCCTCTTCACTGGCCAGGGGAAGGGGCCCGGCGACTCCTCCTGCAGGGTCTGCTGCCGTTGTGGCACCGACTACCTGGTGTCCTCCTCGGGCCGCTGTCTACGCGACCAGTTGTGTTATTATCACTGGGGGCGGGTCCGCTCCAGCCAAGTGGCTGGAGGCCGGGTTAGCCAGTACACCTGCTGTGCAGCTGCTCCTGGCTCAGTGGGCTGCCAGGTGGCAAAGCAGCACGTGCGGGACGGCCGCAAGGAGAGCCTCCATGGCTTCGTGAAGACCTTCAAGAAAGAGTTTTCCACAGACGCTTATCCAGGAATCTACGCCTTGGACTGTGAGATGTGCTACACCACGCATGGCCTGGAGCTGACCCGCGTCACCGTGGTGGACGCCGACATGCAAGTGGTGTACGACACCTTCGTCAAGCCCGACAACGAGATCGTGGACTACAACACCAGGTTTTCCGGAGTGACCGAGGCCGACGTCGCCAAGACGAGCGTCACGTTGCCCGAAGTCCAAGCCATCCTGCTGAGCTTTTTCAGCGCCCAAACCATCCTCATCGGGCACAGCCTGGAGAGCGATCTGCTGGCCCTCAAGCTGATCCACAGCACCGTGGTGGACACGGCCGTGCTCTTCCCGCACTACCTGGGTTTCCCCTACAAGCGTTCCCTCAGGAATCTCGCGGCCGACTACCTGGGACAGATCATCCAGGACAGCCAGGACGGCCACAACTCCAGCGAGGACGCAAACGCCTGCCTGCAGCTGGCGATGTGGAAGGTTCGACAGCGCGCCCAGATCCAGCCACACCACCGGTCCGCCTCTCCCGCCGCCCTGGCCTGTCCTGAGCCCCAGGCCTCTTCCCAAACTGCCATCGATCCCGAGAGCTAGCCCTGTCCACCTCGCCGCAAAGCGAAAGAAACTGGAGCAGCCGGCGGCAGGAGAGGGCCAAAAGCCAAGACTAACCCCGACCCCGGACTCCCAGTCCCCCGGAGTCCCTGCCGCGGGCCGTCGTCCCTGTCCCCATCCCTCTGCCCCTCCCAGACCTCTTTCCTTCCACCAATGGGCTCCCCGAGGCCCCAGCCGCCACTCCCAGTCCCCGGAGACCCTGCCGCCGCCCCTGGCGCCTGTGCCCATCCCTCTGCCCCTCCCAGACCTCTGGCCTTCCACCACTAGCCTCCCCCAGCCCACCTGGACTTCCCCGGCCTCTGACAACAAGGCCAGCCCCCAGGCCCACCAGCCTCCTGATCGTCTTCGTTCTTTGGCCTCTTCCCCTTCTGTGGGGCTGTCTGAACCTCCCCTACCACACCCGATTTTTCCCCCGCCCCCGGGGCAGGCGCAGAATAAATGTCTGTATGAAGTTAAAAATTAAAAATAAAAAAAAAGCTAAAAACAACTGAAAGTCCTTTGCTTTTGAATGTGCGCTTACCTGGTTTTCTCTAGAGGCACCACTGTGAGGTGGCTCAAGCGCTTAGGCTCTGGAGTTAGACATCTGGGTTCCCATTCCAATTCCACCACTTACTAGCTTTGTCATATTGGACGCATAACTTTTTTGCGCTTCTACTTCTTGATCTTTCAAGTGTCATCAGAAGATAATTAGACACCCACACAATAGCAATGGGAGATTTTAACACCCCACCGTCAACATGAAACAGATCAACGAGACAGAAAGTTGAAAAGGATATCCAGGAACTGAACTTAGCTCTGCACCAAGCAGACCGAATAGACATCTACATTAACTCTCCACCCCAAATCAACAGAATATACATTCTTCTCAGCACCACATCACACTTATTCCAAAACTGACCACATAGTTGGAAGGAAAGCACTCCTCCGCAAATGCAAAAGAACAGAAATTACAACCAACTGTCTCTCAGACCACAGGGCAGTCAAACTGGACCTCAGGATGAAGAAACTCACTCAAAACCGCTCAACTACACGGAAACGGAGCAATCTGCTCCTGAGTGACTACTGGGTACATAGCGAAATGAAGACAGAATAAAGATGTTCTTTGAAACCAATGAGAACAAAGACACAACATACCAGAATCTCTGGGATACATTGAAAGCAGTGTGTAGAGGGAAACGTAGCATTAAATGCCCACAAGAGAAAGCAGGAAAGATCTAAAATGGACACCCTCACGTCCCAATTCAAAGAATCAGGGAAGCAAGAGCAAACACCATGCCTGAATCAGTCAGTCAACTTCCAACAGGGCTCCAAGAGAGAATGAACCACCATGCCTCTTTAAATCCACGTTTCTATTTGGAATCTTCAATGAGAGATGAGACACTAAGCAGCTAGTTTTGGTGGAATGGCTGATTTTGTCAATGTTTTCGGTGTGTGAGTGTGTGTGTGTGTATGTATAGATAACTAAATTAAACTGATAATCTGGATGCTTACATTTCCATTCATTTAATTTGTGTATGTGGGCCCACGCACACGTATATACACACACACTAACACTTCCAGAACACTGACTTAGTGAAGAACTGGATTTCCAGTGTGTCAGACAAATTTCAGAAAGCGCTGAAGAAGGGCATTTCTGATGGATTTCACCGTTCCTGGAATTTTACTTTCCTCTATAACTTAGAGTTCTTCTCTGGAGATTTAATAGATAAAAGTCTTTTGCAGTGTACGTTATTTCATTTTATTTTTATAATTTATTTCAATTGTCATTTTAAATTGACAAATAAAAATGATATATATTTATGGTGTACAACATGATGTTTCATATATGTATACATTGTGGAATGACACAAAAATCAAGCTAATTAACACATTCGTTTCCTCACATACTGATTTTATGGTGATGAGAACATGTTTCAAATCTACTCTGATAGCACATTTCAAGTATACAGTACATAGTTACCCACTGTCGTTGCCGTGCTGTTCAACATATCTCTAGAACTATTCGTATCTGAAATTTTGTATCATTAGACTAACATCTCCCAATCCCTCCCCGGCCCCTGCCTCGGGTAAGCAGCGTTCTGCTCTCTACGACTCTGAGTTCCACTTTTTTACATTGCACATAGAAGTGAGATCGTGCAGTATTTGTATTTCTGTGTTTGCTTTTTAAAACTTTATGATGTATTGATGTATTTTTTCAGACAGTGTCGGAGTCTGTCACCAAGGCTGGAGTACAGTGACACAAACACGGCTCACCACGGCCTCCACCTCCCGGGGTCAAGAGATCCTCCCACTTCAGCCTCCTGAGTAGCTAGGACTACAGGCGTCCAACACCACACCTGGCTAATTTTTGTATTTTTTGTAGAGATGGTTGATCTCCAACTCCTGGGCTCAACTCTTCCTCCTCCCTTCTCCTCCCAAAGTCCTGGGATTACAGGCCTGAGCCACTGTGTCTGGCCTTTGCTTTATTTCACACAGTAGAACATCCTCTAGGCTCATTCATGTTGCTAATGATAAGATTTCTTTCTTCTTCAAGGCTGAATAGGATTCTATTGGATATATGTACCTATATAGATAGAGAGATAGATAGATATACATTTATTATTATTGTTTTGGGGGGGATATGGTTTCGCTCGTGTTCCCCAGGCTGGAGTGCAGTGGCATGATTTCAGCTCACTACAACCTCTGCCTCCCAGGCTGAAGTGATTCTCCTGCCTCAGCTGAGATTAAAGGCATGTCCCATCATGTGCGGCCAATTTTGTGTTTCTAGGAGAGATGGGTTTTCACCATGTTGGCCAGGCTGGTCTCGAACTCCAACAATTCTACTTCAACTATTTATTGGATACAAATATTTATGTGTGAGAAACAAGATTTTCAAGAGTGAAAGATTTAAAAACGACTTAATTGTACATCAGTAAGAGGCTGGCTAACTAAATCAGAGTACGTTCATCCTTACAGAAGAATACTATGCAGCTAGAACAAAACCAAATGGAGGAAACTCTTCCAAATGGTAACTTGGAATGATGTTCAAGACTTATTGTAAAATAAGTTTACAGTAAGGTGTAAGGTACCTTATGGCAAAATTCTCTCAGAAATGTGTGTGTGTGGATTTCAAGTCATCCCAGTCCTAGAACATTGTGCTCTTTAGAGATGCCATACCTGTCTTTCCCTTTGTAATATCAAAGCAGTAATATCTTCTCTGGAGGCTTGTTGGGTGAATTGAATGGAAGAAAGTTAAGGAGGTACCAGAACCATTGCTGTTTCCCCTCCGTAGCCCTGCCACCCACTAAAGAAAGTTGGATGAGATTACTTAATGATTTCCCATTAAGTTGTATTTCCAAATATCATGATTACCATTTGAATGTAGTTGGTATGGAGCTTCGTGAGTGTGTGCTTCGTTTATTATGCATCACGTTCAGCTCCTTGTTATTTGCCTCCTAGTTATCATAGTAAAACTCTACTCCTCTACTCCGAGGAGCCCCTACCATCCGTATCGTCACTTTCCGGCCCAGCACTCTTCATGCTCGTTCGTTTAAAGCATTCTACATTGGGCAAATGAATCTTGGAAGGCAAAAGCTACTGAATTTAGCGAGTTTGTGGAGGCGTTCCCACCGATCAGCCAGGTGGAGTTCCACACACCCGATGACTGCACAACTCCTATAAGGCAGCAATATGCTGCAAACCCAGACGGCCACTCTTCTCACCCCTCGTCCCTTTGCTGTTCTGGATAATGAGGTCAATAGTCACCTAGGCAACTTGCAAAACTAACTGAAATGGAGAAAGGCCTTCCGGCTGGTGACTAGCCGAGGTCCACCTGGCCCCAATAAGCTGCTGAACAAGAAGGGCTGCCAGAAAATTCCCCCTAGGGAATTTGGTGGAGACGAAGACCTGCTCACTGGACAACGGTTCCTCCCAGGATAGCCCCAAGCTGAAGAAGCGGGCTCTGAGCCACCCCCTTTCACCCTCCTTTTCCCCACCCTGGCCTGCTGAAGGTGCGCGTCAGGATGCGGACTACTGAGCCCTAAAGAAATAAGTCCTTCCACTTTGACCCCACGGAGGATTGCCTGTGCGGATCTTCAACGAGTCTACCAGTGTCTAGACACGGGAGCAGTTCTGTCTGGCACAGCAGCTCCCTCAAGGAAGACAAGAGTGAGGAGAAAGGAAACTCAAGTCTGACCATTCTGTCCTGGGAGACAAGAGGAGGATCTCATCTCTCATCTTTCCAAGCAAGGCAACGAGACTTTCTCTCATCTTTCCAAGCAAGGCAAGGAGACTTTTTCTCATGAGGAAACAAAAAGAAGTTGGAAGGAACGAAACCAGCCTGGAAGGTGAATTCCTAAGGATTGCCCATTGAAACTGACAAAATGGCCCTTGTTTGACGAGAGGAATGAGCAGAGCATTGATGTGGTCAAAAAGGACTCGAGTGAGACTTTCCCAGCATGTTTCTACCAAAGCTTTGTCTAAGTTTCGCAAAACACTCTCCTAATAAGCAGATGTTTGGCTCTTCAGAAAGTCAACATGCAAAATGCCTTGAGCGTCCCATAACACTGATGCCATGATGTTGCCTTTGGTCTGCCCTCCTTTTCCTTTGACTGGACCACTGCCATCTCTTGGTAGCCATCGCTTTGATGACGCTTTGTCTTCAGGATCATATTGGCAAAGCCATGTTCCAAATTCCGGTTACAATTTGTCAAACAGGTGCCCCAGGATCGTGATCCCTCCTGTTGAAAATTTCCACTGGTAGCTCTCGTCGTCACTGCAGCTGATCTGGGCACAATGGTTTTCACAGCCACTGCAGGATTCATCTTCCACATCTTCTCATCTCTTCTTGAAACAAGCCATACCTCCGTAAAGAGTTGATTTCTTTGGGCTAGTGTCCTTAGAAGCTTTTCTTCAAACATCAATGATTTCTTCATTCTTCCACCCAAGCTTCACCGTCAATTGGATGTTTGCTCTTGCTGCAATTTTAGCGGAATTCAAGTTGCACTGATAGGAGGCCTTTTCAGTGGATGTCCCATCCTTCTTAGTGCCTCCAATGAGATCCAGTTCAGAAAGGTTGTAAGAAGTTAGTACATGTTTATTTTAGTGAAAACGAATTGAAATCCATGCATAGATTTCTCACCATGTACATTTTCTATGAACTTTCGGAAGACCCCCTGTACTGAATATTGCCCAAATCCTGGGAGAGAAGTGGATGCGGTCCACTTCCTGTCTTCAGTTTGCCCACAGTGGAGGAGTGCACAGAGCAGGGAAAGGCAGCCCCAGAGAGAGGCATGCCCTCCAGCATGCAGCAGACTGCTGGCCCAGTCCTGGCTCCATGGGTTGCTGTGTGGGCCCAGCAAGCTGACCAACCTCCCTGAACCTTAATTTAATCCTAGGTAGCCCAATTCCACTCGCTATTATAGGACTGCTGTGCAGGGACAGTCAATTAACTTAAGAAAAGGAACCTAGCTCCAAGGTTGGCAACCGGGAATTCCAGTTGATTCCATGGGCGGACCCCCTGAGGAATTCCCAAGCTGAAGTCTCGTGGAAGATGAGGTTCAGTGTGACTAGACTGAAGCACCAATCCAATGAAGGGGAAGTCCCACCCACTCTGCCCTGTGCCTGTATAAAGGTGAGGCGGGGCGGCCGCGCCACTCATTGAAGCCGCCAGTTGGGAGAGGAGCAGAGCCAGGCCGGTGCTCCCGAAGGCAGCAAGATGTTGCGAGCCACAGCTCCCTGCTGGTTCCCACCTGCATACCCAGAAGCTAAGAAGGTGGCCGAGGAGGCGGCCCACGAGGCAAGCCGCCATTTGGGAGAGGAGCAGAGCCAGGTCGGTGTTCCCGAAGGCAGCAAGATGTTGCGAGCCACAGCTCCCTGCTGGTTCCCACCTGCATGCCCAGAAGCCAAGAAGGTGGCCGAGGAGGCGGCCCACGAGGCAAGCCGCCAGTTGGGAGAGGAGCAGAGCCAGGCCGGTGCTCCCGAAGGCAGCAAGATGTTGCGAGCCACAGCTCCCTGCTGGTTCCCACCTGCATACCCAGAAGCTAAGAAGGTGGCCGAGGAGGCGCCCCACGAGGCAAGCCGCCATTTGGGGGTGGAGCAGAGCCAGGTCGGTGTTCCCGAAGGCAGCAAGATGCTGCGAGCCACAGCTCCCTGCTGGTTCCCTCCTGCATACCCAGAAGCCAAGAAGGTGGCCGAGGAGGCGGCCCTCGAGGCTCCAGAATTCCCACTGCCCTCTCATCAGCCTGCCCAGAGCTTCGGGCTCTGCGTGCCCCAGATGCACAACCAGGCCTCAGCACTCGTGGACATCCGGGCGGAGCCCCAGAATAGGGGTCCGACGGTGCCCCCAGCGTGGCCCAAGATGACGACGGAGGCGTGGTACTTCCCCGCGCAGAGGGGGTCGGCCTGCTGCTTGCCAGCCGCCCCAAGGCTGACAGAGAGGCCCTGAGGAGTCCGCATCTCAGCCCCCAGGGAGAGGAAGAGGATCGCCCACTTTCCCAGCCCCTGCTTGGTCGCAGGTCGCACCGATGCCAAGAGAACCCGGGTGGCCGGCAGCAGCCAACGCTCCAATGGCTCCAGGGTTGGCACACAGCCACGGAAGACTGGTCGCAACAGACGGGGGAGGGCATGCAAGACCTCCACCACACTCAGCTCTAAGCGAATCGTCCGTGGTCCATCCTTACCGACTTGGAAGAAACCCATTATCCTCCGAAGGTCTCGCTGCCAAGTCCCCACCGTCATCCGCCGAGGCTATCTCCAACTGTTCACCAAAGAGTGTCTCAAGTTCTGCGCCTCCCAGCAGGAGGCCGAGGAGAAGGCGCTGAACGAGGAGAAGGTGGCCTACGACTGCAGCCCCAACAAGAACATGTACCTGAATGTGGTCCTGAACACCCTCAAGAGACTGAAGGGCCTGACCCCCAGCTCCATGCCGGGCCTCAGCAGGGCCGCCCTGTACAGCCGCCTCCAGGAGTTCCTGCTCACCCAGGACCAGCTCAAGGAGAACGGCTACCCCTTCCCGCACCCCGAGCGGCCCGGAGGCGCCGTCCTCTTCACTGGCCAGGGGAAGGGGCCCGGCGACTCCTCCTGCAGGGTCTGCTGCCGTTGTGGCACCGACTACCTGGTGTCCTCCTCGGGCCGCTGTCTACGCGACCAGTTGTGTTATTATCACTGGGGGCGGGTCCGCTCCAGCCAAGTGGCTGGAGGCCGGGTTAGCCAGTACACCTGCTGTGCAGCTGCTCCTGGCTCAGTGGGCTGCCAGGTGGCAAAGCAGCACGTGCGGGACGGCCGCAAGGAGAGCCTCCATGGCTTCGTGAAGACCTTCAAGAAAGAGTTTTCCACAGACGCTTATCCAGGAATCTACGCCTTGGACTGTGAGATGTGCTACACCACGCATGGCCTGGAGCTGACCCGCGTCACCGTGGTGGACGCCGACATGCAAGTGGTGTACGACACCTTCGTCAAGCCCGACAACGAGATCGTGGACTACAACACCAGGTTTTCCGGAGTGACCGAGGCCCACGTCGCCAAGACGAGCGTCACGTTGCCCGAAGTCCAAGCCATCCTGCTGAGCTTTTTCAGCGCCCAAACCATCCTCATCGGGCACAGCCTGGAGAGCGATCTGCTGGCCCTCAAGCTGATCCACAGCACCGTGGTGGACACGGCCGTGCTCTTCCCGCACTACCTGGGTTTCCCCTACAAGCGTTCCCTCAGGAATCTCGCGGCCGACTACCTGGGACAGATCATCCAGGACAGCCAGGACGGCCACAACTCCAGCGAGGACGCAAACGCCTGCCTGCAGCTGGCGATGTGGAAGGTTCGACAGCGCGCCCAGATCCAGCCACGCCACCGGTCCGCCTCTCCCGCCGCCCTGGCCTGTCCTGAGCCCCAGGCCTCTTCCCAAACTGCCATCGATCCCGAGAGCTAGCCCTGTCCACCTCGCCGCAAAGCGAAAGAAACTGGAGCAGCCGGCGGCAGGAGAGGGCCAAAAGCCAAGACTAACCCCGACCCCGGACTCCCAGTCCCCCGGAGTCCCTGCCGCGGGCCGTCGTCCCTGTCCCCATCCCTCTGCCCCTCCCAGACCTCTGTCCTTCCACCAATGGGCTCCCCGAGGCCCCAGCCGCCACTCCCAGTCCCCGGAGACCCTGCCGCCGCCCCTGGCGCCTGTGCCCATCCCTCTGCCCCTCCCAGACCTCTGGCCTTCCACCACTAGCCTCCCCCAGCCCACCTGGACTTCCCCGGCCTCTGACAACAAGGCCAGCCCCCAGGCCCACCAGCCTCCTGATCGTCTTCGTTCTTGGGCCTCTTCCCCTTCTGTGGGGCTGTCTGAACCTCCCCTCCCCCACCCGATTTTTCCCCCGCCCCCGGGGCAGGCGCAGAATAAATGTCTCTATGAAGTTAAAAATTAAAAATAAAAAAAAAGCTAAAAACAACTGAAAGTCCTTTGCTTTTGAATGTGCGCTTACCTGGTTTTCTCTAGAGGCACCACTGTGAGGTGGCTCAAGCGCTTAGGCTCTGGAGTTAGACATCTGGGTTCCCATTCCAATTCCACCACTGACTAGCTTTGTCATATTGGACGCATAACTTTTTTGCGCTTCTACTTCTTGATCTTTCAAGTGTCATCAGAAGATAATTAGACACCCACACAATAGCAATGGGAGATTTTAACACCCCACCATCAACATGAAACAGATCAACGAGACAGAAAGTTGAAAAGGATATCCAGGAACTGAACTTAGCTCTGCACCAAGCAGACCGAATAGACATCTACATTAACTCTCCACCCCAAATCAACAGAATATACATTCTTCTCAGCACCACATCACACTTATTCCAAAACTGACCACATAGTTGGAAGGAAAGCACTCCTCCGCAAATGCAAAAGAACAGAAATTACAACCAACTGTCTCTCAGACCACAGGGCAGTCAAACTGGACCTCAGGATGAAGAAACTCACTCAAAACCGCTCAACTACACGGAAACGGAGCAATCTGCTCCTGAGTGACTACTGGGTACATAGCGAAATGAAGACAGAATAAAGATGTTCTTTGAAACCAATGAGAACAAAGACACAACATACCAGAATCTCTGGGATACATTGAAAGCAGTGTGTAGAGGGAAACGTAGCATTAAATGCCCACAAGAGAAAGCAGGAAAGATCTAAAATGGACACCCTCACGTCCCAATTCAAAGAACCAGGGAAGCAAGAGCAAACACAATGCCTGAATCAGTCAGTCAACTTCCAACAGGGCTCCAAGAGAGAATGAACCACCATGCCTCTTTAAATCCACGTTTCTATTTGGAATCTTCAATGAGAGATGAGACACTAAGCAGCTAGTTTTGGTGGAATGGCTGATTTTGTCAATGTTTTCGGTGTGTGAGTGTGTGTGTGTGTGTATGTATAGATAACTAAATTAAACTGATAATCTGGATGCTTACATTTCCATTCATTTAATTTGTGTATGTGAGCCCACGCACACGTATATACACACACACTAACACTTCCAGAACACTGACTTAGTGAAGAACTGGATTTCCAGTGTGTCAGACAAATTTCAGAAAGCGCTGAAAAAGGGCATTTCTGATGGATTTCACCGTTCCTGGAATTTTACTTTCCTTTATAACTTAGAGTTCTTCTCTGGAGATTTAATAGATAAAAGTCTTTTGCAGTGTACGTTATTTCATTGTATTTTTATAATTTATTTCAATTGTCATTTTAAATTGACAAATAAAAATGATATATATTTATGGTGTACAACATGATGTTTCATATATGTATACATTGTGGAATGACACAAAAATCAAGCTAATTAACACATTCGTTTCCTCACATACTGATTTTATGGTGATGAGAACATGTTTCAAATCTACTCTGATAGCACATTTCAAGTATACAGTACATAGTTACCCACTGTGGTTGCCGTGCTGTTCAACATATCTCTAGAACTATTCGTATCTGAAATTTTGTATCATTAGACTAACATCTCCCAATCCCTCCCCGGCCCCTGCCTCGGGTAAGCAGCGTTCTGCTCTCTACGACTCTGAGTTCCACTTTTTTACATTGCACATAGAAGTGAGATCGTGCAGTATTTGTATTTCTGTGTTTGCTTTTTAAAACTTTATGATGTATTGATGTATTTTTTCAGACAGTGTCGGAGTCTGTCACCAAGGCTGGAGTACAGTGACACAAACACGGCTCACCACGGCCTCCACCTCCCGGGGTCAAGAGATCCTCCCACTTCAGCCTCCTGAGTAGCTAGGACTACAGGCGTCCAACACCACACCTGGCTAATTTTTGTATTTTTTGTAGAGATGGTTGATCTCCAACTCCTGGGCTCAACTCTTCCTCCTCCCTTCTCCTCCCAAAGTCCTGGGATTACAGGCCTGAGCCACTGTGTCTGGCCTTTGCTTTATTTCACACAGTAGAACATCCTCTAGGCTCATTCATGTTGCTAATGATAAGATTTCTTTCTTTTTCAAGGCTGAATAGGATTCTATTGGATATATGTACCTATATAGATAGAGAGATAGATAGATAGATATTTATTATTATTGTTTTGGGGGGGATATGGTTTCGCTCGTGTTCCCCAGGCTGGAGTGCAGTGGCATGATTTCGGCTCACTACAACCTCTGCCTCCCAGGCTGAAGTGATTCTCCTGCCTCAGCTGAGATTAAAGGCATGTCCCATCATGTGCGGCCAATTTTGTGTTTCTAGGAGAGATGGGTTTTCACCATGTTGGCCAGGCTGGTCTCGAACTCCAACAATTCTACTTCAACTATTTATTGGATACAAATATTTATGTGTGAGAAACAAGATTTTCAAGAGTGAAAGATTTAAAAACGACTTAATTGTACATCAGTAAGAGGCTGGCTAACTAAATCAGAGTACGTTCATCCTTACAGAAGAATACTATGCAGCTAGAACAAAACCAAATGGAGGAAACTCTTCCAAATGGTAACTTGGAATGATGTTCAAGACTTATTGTAAAATAAGTTTACAGTAAGGTGTAAGGTACCTTATGGCAAAATTCTCTCAGAAATGTGTGTGTGTGGATTTCAAGTCATCCCAGTCCTAGAACATTGTGCTCTTTAGAGATGCCATACCTGTCTTTCCCTTTGTAATATCAAAGCAGTAATATCTTCTCTGGAGGCTTGTTGGGTGAATTGAATGGAAGAAAGTTAAGGAGGTACCAGAACCATTGCTGTTTCCCCTCCGTAGCCCTGCCACCCACTAAAGAAAGTTGGATGAGATTACTTAATGATTTCCCATTAAGTTGTATTTCCAAATATCATGATTACCATTTGAATGTAGTTGGTATGGAGCTTCGTGAGTGTGTGCTTCGTTTATTATGCATCACGTTCAGCTCCTTGTTATTTGCCTCCTAGTTATCATAGTAAAACTCTACTCCTCTACTCCGAGGAGCCCCTACCATCCGTATCGTCACTTTCCGGCCCAGCACTCTTCATGCTCGTTCGTTTAAAGCCTTCTACATTGGGCAAATGAATCTTGGAAGGCAAAAGCTACTGAATTTAGCGAGTTTGTGGAGGCGTTCCCACCGATCAGCCAGGTGGAGTTCCACACACCCGATGACTGCACAACTCCTATAAGGCAGCAATATGCTGCAAACCCAGACGGCCACTCTTCTCACCCCTCGTCCCTTTGCTGTTCTGGATAATGAGGTCAATAGTCACCTAGGCAACTTGCAAAACTAACTGAAATGGAGAAAGGCCTTCCGGCTGGTGACTAGCCGAGGTCCACCTGGCCCCAATAAGCTGCTGAACAAGAAGGGCTGCCAGAAATTTCCCCCTAGGGAATTTGGTGGAGACGAAGACCTGCTCACTGGACAACGGTTCCTCCCAGGATACCCCCAAGCTGAAGAAGCGGGCTCTGAGCCACCCCCTTTCACCCTCCTTTTCCCCACCCTGGCCTGCTGAAGGTGCGCGTCAGGATGCGGACTACTGAGCCCTAAAGAAATAAGTCCTTCCACTTTGACCCCACGGAGGATTGCCTGTGCGGATCTTCAACGAGTCTACCAGTGTCTAGACATGGGAGCAGTTCTGTCTGGCACAGCAGCTCCCTCAAGGAAGACAAGAGTGAGGAGAAAGGAAACTCAAGTCCGACCATTCTGTCCTGGGAGACAAGAGGAGGATCTCATCTCTCATCTTTCCAAGCAAGGCAACGAGACTTTCTCTCATCTTTCCAAGCAAGGCAAGGAGACTTTTTCTCATGAGGAAACAAAAAGAAGTTGGAAGGAACGAAACCATCCTGGAAGGTGAATTCCTAAGGATTGCCCATTGAAACTGACAAAATGGCCCTTGTTTGACGAGAGGAATGAGCAGAGCATTGATGTGGTCAAAAAGGACTCGAGTGAGACTTTCCCAGCACGTTTCTACCAAAGCTTTGTCTAAGTTTCGCAAAACACTCTCCTAATAAGCAGATGTTTGGCTCTTCAGAAAGTCAACATGCAAAATGCCTTGAGCGTCCCATAACACTGATGCCATGATGTTGCCTTTGGTCTGCCCTCCTTTTCCTTTGACTGGACCACTGCCATCTCTTGGTAGCCATCGCTTTGATGACGCTTTGTCTTCAGGATCATATTGGCAAAGCCATGTTCCAAATTCCAGTTACAATTTGTCAAACAGGTGCCCCAGGATCGTGATCCCTCCTGTTGAAAATTTCCACTGATAGCTCTCGTCGTCACTGCAGCTGATCTGGGCACAATGGTTTTCACAGCCACTGCAGGATTCATCTTCCACATCTTCTCATCTCTTCTTGAAACAAGCCATACCTCCGTAAAGAGTTGATTTCTTTGGGCTAGTGTCCTTAGAAGCTTTTCTTCAAACATCAATGATTTCTTCATTCTTCCACCCAAGCTTCACCGTCAATTGGATGTTTGCTCTTGCTGCAATTTTAGCGGAATTCAAGTTGCACTGATAGGAGGCCTTTTCAGTGGATGTCCCATCCTTCTTAGTGCCTCCAATGAGATCCAGTTCAGAAAGGTTGTAAGAAGTTAGTACATGTTTATTTTAGTGAAAACGAATTGAAATCCATGCATAGATTTCTCACCATGTACATTTTCTATGAACTTTCGGAAGACCCCCTGTACTGAATATTGCCCAAATCCTGGGAGAGAAGTGGATGCGGTCCACTTCCTGTCTTCAGTTTGCCCACAGTGGAGGAGTGCACAGAGCAGGGAAAGGCAGCCCCAGAGAGAGGCATGCCCTCCAGCATGCAGCAGACTGCTGGCCCAGTCCTGGCTCCATGGGTTGCTGTGTGGGCCCAGCAAGCTGACCAACCTCCCTGAACCTTAATTTAATCCTAGGTAGCCCAATTCCACTCGCTATTATAGGACTGCTGTGCAGGGACAGTCAATTAACTTAAGAAAAGGAACCTAGCTCCAAGGTTGGCAACCGGGAATTCCAGTTGATTCCATGGGCGGACCCCCTGAGGAATTCCCAAGCTGAAGTCTCGTGGAAGATGAGGTTCAGTGTGACTAGACTGAAGCACCAATCCAATGAAGGGGAAGTCCCACCCACTCTGCCCTGTGCCTGTATAAAGGTGAGGCGGGGCGGCCGCGCCACTCATTGAAGCCGCCAGTTGGGAGAGGAGCAGAGCCAGGCCGGTGCTCCCGAAGGCAGCAAGATGTTGCGAGCCACAGCTCCCTGCTGGTTCCCACCTGCATACCCAGAAGCTAAGAAGGTGGCCGAGGAGGCGGCCCACGAGGCAAGCCGCCATTTGGGAGAGGAGCAGAGCCAGGTCGGTGTTCCCGAAGGCAGCAAGATGTTGCGAGCCACAGCTCCCTGCTGGTTCCCACCTGCATGCCCAGAAGCCAAGAAGGTGGCCGAGGAGGCGGCCCTCGAGGCAAGCCGCCAGTTGGGAGAGGAGCAGAGCCCGGCCGGTGCTCCCGAAGGCAGCAAGATGTTGCGAGCCACAGCTCCCTGCTGGTTCCCACCTGCATACCCAGAAGCTAAGAAGGTGGCCGAGGAGGCGGCCCACGAGGCAAGCCGCCATTTGGGAGAGGAGCAGAGCCAGGTCGGTGTTCCCGAAGGCAGCAAGATGTTGCGAGCCACAGCTCCCTGCTGGTTCCCACCTGCATGCCCAGAAGCCAAGAAGGTGGCCGAGGAGGCGGCCCTCGAGGCAAGCCGCCAGTTGGGAGAGGAGCAGAGCCAGGCCGGTGCTCCCGAAGGCAGCAAGATGTTGCGAGCCACAGCTCCCTGCTGGTTCCCACCTGCATACCCAGAAGCTAAGAAGGTGGCCGAGGAGGCGCCCCACGAGGCAAGCCGCCATTTGGGAGTGGAGCAGAGCCAGGTCGGTGTTCCCGAAGGCAGCAAGATGTTGCGAGCCACAGCTCCCTGCTGGTTCCCTCCTGCATACCCAGAAGCCAAGAAGGTGGCCGAGGAGGCGGCCCTCGAGGCTCCAGAATTCCCACTGCCCTCTCATCAGCCTGCCCAGAGCTTCGGGCTCTGCGTGCCCCAGATGCACAACCAGGCCTCAGCACTCGTGGACATCCGGGCGGAGCCCCAGAATAGGGGTCCGGCGGTGCCCCCAGCGTGGCCCAAGATGGCGACGGAGGCGTGGTACTTCCCCGCGCAGAGGGGGTCGGCCTGCTGCTTGCCAGCCGCCCCAAGGCTGACAGAGAGGCCCTGTGGAGTCCGCATCTCAGCCCCCAGGGAGAGGAAGAGGATCGCCCACTTTCCCAGCCCCTGCTTGGTCGCAGGTCGCACCGATGCCAAGAGAACCCGGGTGGCCGGCAGAAGCCAACGCTCCAATGGCTCCAGGGTCGGCACACAGCCACGGAAGACTGGTCGCAACAGACGGGGGAGGGCATGCAAGACCTCCACCACACTCAGCTCTAAGCGAATCGTCCGTCGTCCATCCTTACCGACTTGGAAGAAACCCATTATCCTCCGAAGGTCTCGCTGCCAAGTCCCCACCGTCATCCGCCGAGGCTATCTCCAACTGTTCACCAAAGAGTGTCTCAAGTTCTGCGCCTCCCAGCAGGAGGCCGAGGAGAAGGCGCTGAACGAGGAGAAGGTGGCCTACGACTGCAGCCCCAACAAGAACATGTACCTGAATGTGGTCCTGAACACCCTCAAGAGACTGAAGGGCCTGACCCCCAGCTCCATGCCGGGCCTCAGCAGGGCCGCCCTGTACAGCCGCCTCCAGGAGTTCCTGCTCACCCAGGACCAGCTCAAGGAGAACGGCTACCCCTTCCCGCACCCCGAGCGGCCCGGAGGCGCCGTCCTCTTCACTGGCCAGGGGAAGGGGCCCGGCGACTCCTCCTGCAGGGTCTGCTGCCGTTGTGGCACCGACTACCTGGTGTCCTCCTCGGGCCGCTGTCTACGCGACCAGTTGTGTTATTATCACTGGGGGCGGGTCCGCTCCAGCCAAGTGGCTGGAGGCCGGGTTAGCCAGTACACCTGCTGTGCAGCTGCTCCTGGCTCAGTGGGCTGCCAGGTGGCAAAGCAGCACGTGCGGGACGGCCGCAAGGAGAGCCTCCATGGCTTCGTGAAGACCTTCAAGAAAGAGTTTTCCACAGACGCTTATCCAGGAATCTACGCCTTGGACTGTGAGATGTGCTACACCACGCATGGCCTGGAGCTGACCCGCGTCACCGTGGTGGACGCCGACATGCAAGTGGTGTACGACACCTTCGTCAAGCCCGACAACGAGATCGTGGACTACAACACCAGGTTTTCCGGAGTGACCGAGGCCGACGTCGCCAAGACGAGCGTCACGTTGCCCGAAGTCCAAGCCATCCTGCTGAGCTTTTTCAGCGCCCAAACCATCCTCATCGGGCACAGCCTGGAGAGCGATCTGCTGGCCCTCAAGCTGATCCACAGCACCGTGGTGGACACGGCCGTGCTCTTCCCGCACTACCTGGGTTTCCCCTACAAGCGTTCCCTCAGGAATCTCGCGGCCGACTACCTGGGACAGATCATCCAGGACAGCCAGGACGGCCACAACTCCAGCGAGGACGCAAACGCCTGCCTGCAGCTGGCGATGTGGAAGGTTCGACAGCGCGCCCAGATCCAGCCACGCCACCGGTCCGCCTCTCCCGCCGCCCTGGCCTGTCCTGAGCCCCAGGCCTCTTCCCAAACTGCCATCGATCCCGAGAGCTAGCCCTGTCCACCTCGCCGCAAAGCGAAAGAAACTGGAGCAGCCGGCGGCAGGAGAGGGCCAAAAGCCAAGACTAACCCCGACCCCGGACTCCCAGTCCCCCGGAGTCCCTGCCGCGGGCCGTCGTCCCTGTCCCCATCCCTCTGCCCCTCCCAGACCTCTGTCCTTCCACCAATGGGCTCCCCGAGGCCCCAGCCGCCACTCCCAGTCCCCGGAGACCCTGCCGCCGCCCCTGGCGCCTGTGCCCATCCCTCTGCCCCTCCCAGACCTCTGGCCTTCCACCACTAGCCTCCCCCAGCCCACCTGGACTTCCCCGGCCTCTGACAACAAGGCCAGCCCCCAGGCCCACCAGCCTCCTGATCGTCTTCGTTCTTGGGCCTCTTCCCCTTCTGTGGGGCTGTCTGAACCTCCCCTACCACACCCGATTTTTCCCCCGCCCCCGGGGCAGGCGCAGAATAAATGTCTGTATGAAGTTAAAAATTAAAAATAAAAAAAAAGCTAAAAACAACTCAAAGTCCTTTGCTTTTGAATGTGCGCTTACCTGGTTTTCTCTAGAGGCACCACTGTGAGGTGGCTCAAGCCCTTAGGCTCTGGAGTTAGACATCTGGGTTCCCATTCCAATTCCACCACTGACTAGCTTTGTCATATTGGACGCATAACCTTTTTGCGCTTCTACTTCTTGATCTTTCAAGTGTCATCAGAAGATAATTAGACACCCACACAATAGCAATGGGAGATTTTAACACCCCACCGTCAACATGAAACAGATCAACGAGACAGAAAGTTGAAAAGGATATCCAGGAACTGAACTTAGCTCTGCACCAAGCAGACCGAATAGACATCTACATTAACTCTCCACCCCAAATCAACAGAATATACATTCTTCTCAGCACCACATCACACTTATTCCAAAACTGACCACATAGTTGGAAGGAAAGCACTCCTCCGCAAATGCAAAAGAACAGAAATTACAACCAACTGTCTCTCAGACCCCAGGGCAGTCAAACTGGACCTCAGGATGAAGAAACTCACTCAAAACCGCTCAACTACACGGAAACGGAGCAATCTGCTCCTGAGTGACTACTGGGTACATAGCGAAATGAAGACAGAATAAAGATGTTCTTTGAAACCAATGAGAACAAAGACACAACATACCAGAATCTCTGGGATACATTGAAAGCAGTGTGTAGAGGGAAACGTAGCATTAAATGCCCACAAGAGAAAGCAGGAAAGATCTAAAATGGACACCCTCACGTCCCAATTCAAAGAACCAGGGAAGCAAGAGCAAACACAATGCCTGAATCAGTCAGTCAACTTCCAACAGGGCTCCAAGAGAGAATGAACCACCATGCCTCTTTAAATCCACGTTTCTATTTGGAATCTTCAATGAGAGATGAGACACTAAGCAGCTAGTTTTGGTGGAATGGCTGATTTTGTCAATGTTTTCGGTGTGTGAGTGTGTGTGTGTGTGTATGTATAGATAACTAAATTAAACTGATAATCTGGATGCTTACATTTCCATTCATTTAATTTGTGTATGTGAGCCCACGCACACGTATATACACACACACTCACACTTCCAGAACACTGACTTAGTGAAGAACTGGATTTCCAGTGTGTCAGACAAATTTCAGAAAGCGCTGAAGAAGGGCATTTCTGATGGATTTCACCGTTCCTGGAATTTTATTTTCCTTTATAACTTAGAGTTCTTCTCTGGAGATTTAATAGATAAAAGTCTTTTGCAGTGTACGTTATTTCATTTTATTTTTATAATTTATTTAAATTGTCATTTTAAATTGACAGATAAAAATGATATATATTTATGGTGTACAACATGATGTTTCATATATGTATACATTGTGGAATGACACAAAAATCAAGCTAATTAACACATTCGTTTCCTCACATACTGATTTTATGGTGATGAGAACATGTTTCAAATCTACTCTGATAGCACATTTCAAGTATACAGTACATAGTTACCCACTGTGGTTGCCGTGCTGTTCAACATATCTCTAGAACTATTCGTATCTGAAATTTTGTATCATTAGACTAACATCTCCCAATCCCTCCCCGGCCCCTGCCTCGGGTAAGCAGCGTTCTGCTCTCTACGACTCTGAGTTCCACTTTTTTACCTTGCACATAGAAGTGAGATCGTGCAGTATTTGTATTTCTGTGTTTGCTTTTTAAAACTTTATGATGTATTGATGTATTTTTTCAGACAGTGTCGGAGTCTGTCACCAAGGCTGGAGTACAGTGACACAAACACGGCTCACCACGGCCTCCACCTCCCGGGGTCAAGAGATCCTCCCACTTCAGCCTCCTGAGTAGCTAGGACTACAGGCGTCCAACACCACACCTGGCTAATTTTTGTATTTTTTGTAGAGATGGTTGATCTCCAACTCCTGGGCTCAACTCTTCCTCCTCCCTTCTCCTCCCAAAGTCCTGGGATTACAGGCCTGAGCCACTGTGTCTGGCCTTTGCTTTATTTCACACAGTAGAACATCCTCTAGGCTCATTCATGTTGCTAATGATAAGATTTCTTTCTTTTTCAAGGCTGAATAGGATTCTATTGGATATATGTACCTATATAGATAGATAGACAGATAGATATACATTTATTATTATTGTTTTGGGGGGGATATGGTTTCGCTCGTGTTCCCCAGGCTGGAGTGCAGTGGCATGATTTCGGCTCACTACAACCTCTGCCTCCCAGGCTGAAGTGATTCTCCTGCCTCAGCTGAGATTAAAGGCATGTCCCATCATGTGCGGCCAATTTTGTGTTTCTAGGAGAGATGGGTTTTCACCATGTTGGCCAGGCTGGTCTCGAACTCCAACAATTCTACTTCAACTATTTATTGGATACAAATATTTATGTGTGAGAAACAAGATTTTCAAGAGTGAAAGATTTAAAAACGACTTAATTGTACATCAGTAAGAGGCTGGCTAACTAAATCAGAGTACGTTCATCCTTACAGAAGAATACTATGCAGCTAGAACAAAACCAAATGGAGGAAACTCTTCCAAATGGTAACTTGGAATGATGTTCAAGACTTATTGTAAAATAAGTTTACAGTAAGGTGTAAGGTACCTTATGGCAAAATTCTCTCAGAAATGTGTGTGTGTGGATTTCAAGTCATCCCAGTCCTAGAACATTGTGCTCTTTAGAGATGCCATACCTGTCTTTCCCTTTGTAATATCAAAGCAGTAATATCTTCTCTGGAGGCTTGTTGGGTGAATTGAATGGAAGAAAGTTAAGGAGGTACCAGAACCATTGCTGTTTCCCCTCCGTAGCCCTGCCACCCACTAAAGAAAGTTGGATGAGATTACTTAATGATTTCCCATTAAGTTGTATTTCCAAATATCATGATTACCATTTGAATGTAGTTGGTATGGAGCTTCGTGAGTGTGTGCTTCGTTTATTATGCATCACGTTCAGCTCCTTGTTATTTGCCTCCTAGTTATCATAGTAAAACTCTACTCCTCTACTCCGAGGAGCCCCTACCATCCGTATCGTCACTTTCCGGCCCAGCACTCTTCATGCTCGTTCATTTAAAGCATTCTACATTGGGCAAATGAATCTTGGAAGGCAAAAGCTACTGAATTTAGCGAGTTTGTGGAGGCGTTCCCACCGATCAGCCAGGTGGAGTTCCACACACCCGATGACTGCACAACTCCTATAAGGCAGCAATATGCTGCAAACCCAGATGGCCACTCTTCTCACCCCTCGTCCCTTTGCTGTTCTGGATAATGAGGTCAATAGTCACCTAGGCAACTTGCAAAACTAACTGAAATGGAGAAAGGCCTTCCGGCTGGTGACTAGCCGAGGTCCACCTGGCCCCAATAAGCTGCTGAACAAGAAGGGCTGCCAGAAATTTCCCCCTAGGGAATTTGGTGGAGACGAAGACCTGCTCACTGGACAACGGTTCCTCCCAGGATACCCCCAAGCTGAAGAAGCGGGCTCTGAGCCACCCCCTTTCACCCTCCTTTTCCCCACCCTGGCCTGCTGAAGGTGCGCGTCAGGATGCGGACTACTGAGCCCTAAAGAAATAAGTCCTTCCACTTTGACCCCACGGAGGATTGCCTGTGCGGATCTTCAACGAGTCTACCAGTGTCTAGACACGGGAGCAGTTCTGTCTGGCACAGCAGCTCCCTCAAGGAAGACAAGAGTGAGGAGAAAGGAAACTCAAGTCTGACCATTCTGTCCTGGGAGACAAGAGGAGGATCTCATCTCTCATCTTTCCAAGCAAGGCAACGAGACTTTCTCTCATCTTTCCAAGCAAGGCAAGGAGACTTTTTCTCATGAGGAAACAAAAAGAAGTTGAAAGGAACGAAACCAGCCTGGAAGGTGAATTCCTAAGGATTGCCCATTGAAACTGACAAAATGGCCCTTGTTTGACGAGAGGAATGAGCAGAGCATTGATGTGGTCAAAAAGGACTCGAGTGAGACTTTCCCAGCATGTTTCTACCAAAGCTTTGTCTAAGTTTCGCAAAACACTCTCCTAATAAGCAGATGTTTGGCTCTTCAGAAAGTCAACATGCAAAATGCCTTGAGCGTCCCATAACACTGATGCCATGATGTTGCCTTTGGTCTGCCCTCCTTTTCCTTTGACTGGACCACTGCCATCTCTTGGTAGCCATCGCTTTGATGACGCTTTGTCTTCAGGATCATATTGGCAAAGCCATGTTCCAAATTCCGGTTACAATTTGTCAAACAGGTGCCCCAGGATCGTGATCCCTCCTGTTGAAAATTTCCACTGATAGCTCTCGTCGTCACTGCAGCTGATCTGGGCACAATGGTTTTCACAGCCACTGCAGGATTCATCTTCCACATCTTCTCATCTCTTCTTGAAACAAGCCATACCTCCGTAAAGAGTTGATTTCTTTGGGCTAGTGTCCTTAGAAGCTTTTCTTCAAACATCAATGATTTCTTCATTCTTCCACCCAAGCTTCACCGTCAATTGGATGTTTGCTCTTGCTGCAATTTTAGCGGAATTCAAGTTGCACTGATAGGAGGCCTTTTCAGTGGATGTCTCATCCTTCTTAGTGCCTCCAATGAGATCCAGTTCAGAAAGGTTGTAAGAAGTTAGTACATGTTTATTTTAGTGAAAACGAATTGAAATCCATGCATAGATTTCTCACCATGTACATTTTCTATGAACTTTCGGAAGACCCCCTGTACTGAATATTGCCCAAATCCTGGGAGAGAAGTGGATGCGGTCCACTTCCTGTCTTCAGTTTGCCCACAGTGGAGGAGTGCACAGAGCAGGGAAAGGCAGCCCCAGAGAGAGGCATGCCCTCCAGCATGCAGCAGACTGCTGGCCCAGTCCTGGCTCCATGGGTTGCTGTGTGGGCCCAGCAAGCTGACCAACCTCCCTGAACCTTAATTTAATCCTAGGTAGCCCAATTCCACTCGCTATTATAGGACTGCTGTGCAGGGACAGTCAATTAACTTAAGGAAAGGAACCTGGCTCCAAGGTTGTCAACCGGGAATTCCAGTTGATTCCAAGGGCGGACCCCCTGAGGAATTCCCAAGCTGAAGTCTCGTGGGAGATGAGGTTCAGTGTGACTAGACTGAAGCACCAATCCAATGAAGGGGAAGTCCCACCCACTCTGCCCTGTGCCTGTATAAAGGTGAGGCGGGGCGGCCGCGCCACTCATTGAAGCCGCCAGTTGGGAGAGGAGCAGAGCCAGGCCGGTGCTCCCGAAGGCAGCAAGATGTTGCGAGCCACAGCTCCCTGCTGGTTCCCCCCTGCATACCCAGAAGCTAAGAAGGTGGCCGAGGAGGCGGCCCACGAGGCAAGCCGCCATTTGGGAGAGGAGCAGAGCCAGGTCGGTGTTCCCGAAGGCAGCAAGATGTTGCGAGCCACAGCTCCCTGCTGGTTCCCACCTGCATGCCCAGAAGCCAAGAAGGTGGCCGAGGAGGCGGCCCTCGAGGCAAGCCGCCAGTTGGGAGAGGAGCAGAGCCAGGCCGGTGCTCCCGAAGGCAGCAAGATGTTGCGAGCCACAGCTCCCTGCTGGTTCCCACCTGCATACCCAGAAGCTAAGAAGGTGGCCGAGGAGGCGCCCCACGAGGCAAGCCGCCATTTGGGAGTGGAGCAGAGCCAGGTCGGTGTTCCCGAAGGCAGCAAGATGTTGCGAGCCACAGCTCCCTGCTGGTTCCCTCCTGCATACCCAGAAGCCAAGAAGGTGGCCGAGGAGGCGGCCCTCGAGGCTCCAGAATTCCCACTGCCCTCTCATCAGCCTGCCCAGAGCTTCGGGCTCTGCGTGCCCCAGATGCACAACCAGGCCTCAGCACTCGTGGACATCCGGGCGGAGCCCCAGAATAGGGGTCCGGCGGTGCCCCCAGCGTGGCCCAAGATGGCGACGGAGGCGTGGTACTTCCCCGCGCAGAGGGGGTCGGCCTGCTGCTTGCCAGCCGCCCCAAGGCTGACAGAGAGGCCCTGTGGAGTCCGCATCTCAGCCCCCAGGGAGAGGAAGAGGATCGCCCAATTTCCCAGCCCCTGCTTGGTCGCAGGTCGCACCGATGCCAAGAGAACCCGGGTGGCCGGCAGCAGCCAACGCTCCAATGGCTCCAGGGTCGGCACACAGCCACGGAAGACTGGTCGCAACAGACGGGGGAGGGCATGCAAGACCTCCACCACACTCAGCTCTAAGCGAATCGTCCGTCGTCCATCCTTACCGACTTGGAAGAAACCCATTATCCTCCGAAGGTCTCGCTGCCAAGTCCCCACCGTCATCCGCCGAGGCTATCTCCAACTGTTCACCAAAGAGTGTCTCAAGTTCTGCGCCTCCCAGCAGGAGGCCGAGGAGAAGGCGCTGAACGAGGAGAAGGTGGCCTACAACTGCAGCCCCAACAAGAACATGTACCTGAATGTGGTCCTGAACACCCTCAAGAGACTGAAGGGCCTGACCCCCAGCTCCATGCCGGGCCTCAGCAGGGCCGCCCTGTACAGCCGCCTCCAGGAGTTCCTGCTCACCCAGGACCAGCTCAAGGAGAACGGCTACCCCTTCCCGCACCCCGAGCGGCCCGGAGGCGCCGTCCTCTTCACTGGCCAGGGGAAGGGGCCCGGCGACTCCTCCTGCAGGGTCTGCTGCCGTTGTGGCACCGACTACCTGGTGTCCTCCTCGGGCCGCTGTCTACGCGACCAGTTGTGTTATTATCACTGGGGGCGGGTCCGCTCCAGCCAAGTGGCTGGAGGCCGGGTTAGCCAGTACACCTGCTGTGCAGCTGCTCCTGGCTCAGTGGGCTGCCAGGTGGCAAAGCAGCACGTGCGGGACGGCCGCAAGGAGAGCCTCCATGGCTTCGTGAAGACCTTCAAGAAAGAGTTTTCCACAGACGCTTATCCAGGAATCTACGCCTTGGACTGTGAGATGTGCTACACCACGCATGGCCTGGAGCTGACCCGCGTCACCGTGGTGGACGCCGACATGCAAGTGGTGTACGACACCTTCGTCAAGCCCGACAACGAGATCGTGGACTACAACACCAGGTTTTCCGGAGTGACCGAGGCCGACGTCGCCAAGACGAGCGTCACGTTGCCCGAAGTCCAAGCCATCCTGCTGAGCTTTTTCAGCGCCCAAACCATCCTCATCGGGCACAGCCTGGAGAGCGATCTGCTGGCCCTCAAGCTGATCCACAGCACCGTGGTGGACACGGCCGTGCTCTTCCCGCACTACCTGGGTTTCCCCTACAAGCGTTCCCTCAGGAATCTCGCGGCCGACTACCTGGGACAGATCATCCAGGACAGCCAGGACGGCCACAACTCCAGCGAGGACGCAAACGCCTGCCTGCAGCTGGCGATGTGGAAGGTTCGACAGCGCGCCCAGATCCAGCCACGCCACCGGTCCGCCTCTCCCGCCGCCCTGGCCTGTCCTGAGCCCCAGGCCTCTTCCCAAACTGCCATCGATCCCGAGAGCTAGCCCTGTCCACCTCGCCGCAAAGCGAAAGAAACTGGAGCAGCCGGCGGCAGGAGAGGGCCAAAAGCCAAGACTAACCCCGACCCCGGACTCCCAGTCCCCCGGAGTCCCTGCCGCGGGCCGTCGTCCCTGTCCCCATCCCTCTGCCCCTCCCAGACCTCTGTCCTTCCACCAATGGGCTCCCCGAGGCCCCAGCCGCCACTCCCAGTCCCCGGAGACCCTGCCGCCGCCCCTGGCGCCTGTGCCCATCCCTCTGACCCTCCCAGACCTCTGGCCTTCCACCACTAGCCTCCCCCAGCCCACCTGGACTTCCCCGGCCTCTGACAACAAGGCCAGCCCCCAGGCCCACCAGCCTCCTGATCGTCTTCGTTCTTGGGCCTCTTCCCCTTCTGTGGGGCTGTCTGAACCTCCCCTCCCCCACCCGATCTTTCCCCCGCCCCCGGGGCAGGCGCAGAATAAATGTCTGTATGAAGTTAAAAATTAAAAATAAAAAAAAAGCTAAAAACAACTCAAAGTCCTTTGCTTTTGAATGTGCGCTTACCTGGTTTTCTCTAGAGGCACCACTGTGAGGTGGCTCAAGCGCTTAGGCTCTGGAGTTAGACATCTGGGTTCCCATTCCAATTCCACCACTGACTAGCTTTGTCATATTGGACGCATAACCTTTTTGCGCTTCTACTTCTTGATCTTTCAAGTGTCATCAGAAGATAATTAGACACCCACACAATAGCAATGGGAGATTTTAACACCCCACCGTCAACATGAAACAGATCAACGAGACAGAAAGTTGAAAAGGATATCCAGGAACTGAACTTAGCTCTGCACCAAGCAGACCGAATAGACATCTACATTAACTCTCCACCCCAAATCAACAGAATATACATTCTTCTCAGCACCACATCACACTTATTCCAAAACTGACCACATAGTTGGAAGGAAAGCACTCCTCCGCAAATGCAAAAGAACAGAAATTACAACCAACTGTCTCTCAGACCCCAGGGCAGTCAAACTGGACCTCAGGATGAAGAAACTCACTCAAAACCGCTCAACTACACGGAAACGGAGCAATCTGCTCCTGAGTGACTACTGGGTACATAGCGAAATGAAGACAGAAATAAAGATGTTCTTTGAAACCAATGAGAAAAAAGACACAACATACCAGAATCTCTGGGATACATTGAAAGCAGTGTGTAGAGGGAAACGTAGCATTAAATGCCCACAAGAGAAAGCAGGAAAGATCTAAAATGGACACCCTCACGTCCCAATTCAAAGAACCAGGGAAGCAAGAGCAAACACAATGCCTGAATCAGTCAGTCAACTTCCAACAGGGCTCCAAGAGAGAATGAACCACCATGCCTCTTTAAATCCACGTTTCTATTTGGAATCTTCAATGAGAGATGAGACACTAAGCAGCTAGTTTTGGTGGAATGGCTGATTTTGTCAATGTTTTCGGTGTGTGAGTGTGTGTGTGTGTGTATGTATAGATAACTAAATTAAACTGATAATCTGGATGCTTACATTTCCATTCATTTAATTTGTGTATGTGAGCCCACGCACACGTATATACACACACACTCACACTTCCAGAACACTGACTTAGTGAAGAACTGGATTTCCAGTGTGTCAGACAAATTTCAGAAAGCGCTGAAGAAGGGCATTTCTGATGGATTTCACCGTTCCTGGAATTTTATTTTCCTTTATAACTTAGAGTTCTTCTCTGGAGATTTAATAGATAAAAGTCTTTTGCAGTGTACGTTATTTCATTTTATTTTTATAATTTATTTAAATTGTCATTTTAAATTGACAGATAAAAATGATATATATTTATGGTGTACAACATGATGTTTCATATATGTATACATTGTGGAATGACACAAAAATCAAGCTAATTAACACATTCGTTTCCTCACATACTGATTTTATGGTGATGAGAACATGTTTCAAATCTACTCTGATAGCACATTTCAAGTATACAGTACATAGTTACCCACTGTGGTTGCCGTGCTGTTCAACATATCTCTAGAACTATTCGTATCTGAAATTTTGTATCATTAGACTAACATCTCCCAATCCCTCCCCGGCCCCTGCCTCGGGTAAGCAGCGTTCTGCTCTCTACGACTCTGAGTTCCACTTTTTTACATTGCACATAGAAGTGAGATCGTGCAGTATTTGTATTTCTGTGTTTGCTTTTTAAAACTTTATGATGTATTGATGTATTTTTTCAGACAGTGTCGGAGTCTGTCACCAAGGCTGGAGTACAGTGACACAAACACGGCTCACCACGGCCTCCACCTCCCGGGGTCAAGAGATCCTCCCACTTCAGCCTCCTGAGTAGCTAGGACTACAGGCGTCCAACACCACACCTGGCTAATTTTTGTATTTTTTGTAGAGATGGTTGATCTCCAACTCCTGGGCTCAACTCTTCCTCCTCCCTTCTCCTCCCAAAGTCCTGGGATTACAGGCCTGAGCCACTGTGTCTGGCCTTTGCTTTATTTCACACAGTAGAACATCCTCTAGGCTCATTCATGTTGCTAATGATAAGATTTCTTTCTTTTTCAAGGCTGAATAGGATTCTATTGGATATATGTACCTATATAGATAGATAGACAGATAGATATACATTTATTATTATTGTTTTGGGGGGGATATGGTTTCGCTCGTGTTCCCCAGGCTGGAGTGCAGTGGCATGATTTCGGCTCACTACAACCTCTGCCTCCCAGGCTGAAGTGATTCTCCTGCCTCAGCTGAGATTAAAGGCATGTCCCATCATGTGCGGCCAATTTTGTGTTTCTAGGAGAGATGGGTTTTCACCATGTTGGCCAGGCTGGTCTCGAACTCCAACAATTCTACTTCAACTATTTATTGGATACAAATATTTATGTGTGAGAAACAAGATTTTCAAGAGTGAAAGATTTAAAAACGACTTAATTGTACATCAGTAAGAGGCTGGCTAACTAAATCAGAGTACGTTCATCCTTACAGAAGAATACTATGCAGCTAGAGCAAAACCAAATGGAGGAAACTCTTCCAAATGGTAACTTGGAATGATGTTCAAGACTTATTGTAAAATAAGTTTACAGTAAGGTGTAAGGTACCTTATGGCAAAATTCTCTCAGAAATGTGTGTGTGTGGATTTCAAGTCATCCCAGTCCTAGAACATTGTGCTCTTTAGAGATGCCATACCTGTCTTTCCCTTTGTAATATCAAAGCAGTAATATCTTCTCTGGAGGCTTGTTGGGTGAATTGAATGGAAGAAAGTTAAGGAGGTACCAGAACCATTGCTGTTTCCCCTCCGTAGCCCTGCCACCCACTAAAGAAAGTTGGATGAGATTACTTAATGATTTCCCATTAAGTTGTATTTCCAAATATCATGATTACCATTTGAATGTAGTTGGTATGGAGCTTCGTGAGTGTGTGCTTCGTTTATTATGCATCACGTTCAGCTCCTTGTTATTTGCCTCCTAGTTATCATAGTAAAACTCTACTCCTCTACTCCGAGGAGCCCCTACCATCCGTATCGTCACTTTCCGGCCCAGCACTCTTCATGCTCGTTCGTTTAAAGCATTCTACATTGGGCAAATGAATCTTGGAAGGCAAAAGCTACTGAATTTAGCGAGTTTGTGGAGGCGTTCCCACCGATCAGCCAGGTGGAGTTCCACACACCCGATGACTGCACAACTCCTATAAGGCAGCAATATGCTGCAAACCCAGACGGCCACTCTTCTCACCTCTCGTCCCTTTGCTGTTCTGGATAATGAGGTCAATAGTCACCTAGGCAACTTGCAAAACTAACTGAAATGGAGAAAGGCCTTCCGGCTGGTGACTAGCCGAGGTCCACCTGGCCCCAATAAGCTGCTGAACAAGAAGGGCTGCCAGAAATTTCCCCCTAGGGAATTTGGTGGAGACGAAGACCTGCTCACTGGACAACGGTTCCTCCCAGGATACCCCCAAGCTGAAGAAGCGGGCTCTGAGCCACCCCCTTTCACCCTCCTTTTCCCCACCCTGGCCTGCTGAAGGTGCGCGTCAGGATGCGGACTACTGAGCCCTAAAGAAATAAGTCCTTCCACTTTGACCCCACGGAGGATTGCCTGTGCGGATCTTCAACGAGTCTACCAGTGTCTAGACACGGGAGCAGTTCTGTCTGGCACAGCAGCTCCCTCAAGGAAGACAAGAGTGAGGAGAAAGGAAACTCAAGTCTGACCATTCTGTCCTGGGAGACAAGAGGAGGATCTCATCTCTCATCTTTCCAAGCAAGGCAACGAGACTTTCTCTCATCTTTCCAAGCAAGGCAAGGAGACTTTTTCTCATGAGGAAACAAAAAGAAGTTGAAAGGAACGAAACCAGCCTGGAAGGTGAATTCCTAAGGATTGCCCATTGAAACTGACAAAATGGCCCTTGTTTGACGAGAGGAATGAGCAGAGCATTGATGTGGTCAAAAAGGACTCGAGTGAGACTTTCCCAGCATGTTTCTACCAAAGCTTTGTCTAAGTTTCGCAAAACACTCTCCTAATAAGCAGATGTTTGGCTCTTCAGAAAGTCAACATGCAAAATGCCTTGAGCGTCCCATAACACTGATGCCATGATGTTGCCTTTGGTCTGCCCTCCTTTTCCTTTGACTGGACCACTGCCATCTCTTGGTAGCCATCGCTTTGATGACGCTTTGTCTTCAGGATCATATTGGCAAAGCCATGTTCCAAATTCCGGTTACAATTTGTCAAACAGGTGCCCCAGGATCGTGATCCCTCCTGTTGAAAATTTCCACTGATAGCTCTCGTCGTCACTGCAGCTGATCTGGGCACAATGGTTTTCACAGCCACTGCAGGATTCATCTTCCACATCTTCTCATCTCTTCTTGAAACAAGCCATACCTCCGTAAAGAGTTGATTTCTTTGGGCTAGTGTCCTTAGAAGCTTTTCTTCAAACATCAATGATTTCTTCATTCTTCCACCCAAGCTTCACCGTCAATTGGATGTTTGCTCTTGCTGCAATTTTAGCGGAATTCAAGTTGCACTGATAGGAGGCCTTTTCAGTGGATGTCTCATCCTTCTTAGTGCCTCCAATGAGATCCAGTTCAGAAAGGTTGTAAGAAGTTAGTACATGTTTATTTTAGTGAAAACGAATTGAAATCCATGCATAGATTTCTCACCATGTACATTTTCTATGAACTTTCGGAAGACCCCCTGTACTGAATATTGCCCAAATCCTGGGAGAGAAGTGGATGCGGTCCACTTCCTGTCTTCAGTTTGCCCACAGTGGAGGAGTGCACAGAGCAGGGAAAGGCAGCCCCAGAGAGAGGCATGCCCTCCAGCATGCAGCAGACTGCTGGCCCAGTCCTGGCTCCATGGGTTGCTGTGTGGGCCCAGCAAGCTGACCAACCTCCCTGAACCTTAATTTAATCCTAGGTAGCCCAATTCCACTCGCTATTATAGGACTGCTGTGCAGGGACAGTCAATTAACTTAAGGAAAGGAACCTGGCTCCAAGGTTGGCAACCGGGAATTCCAGTTGATTCCATGGGCGGACCCCCTGAGGAATTCCCAAGCTGAAGTCTCGTGGGAGATGAGGTTCAGTGTGACTAGACTGAAGCACCAATCCAATGAAGGGGAAGTCCCACCCACTCTGCCCTGTGCCTGTATAAAGGTGAGGCGGGGCGGCCGCGCCACTCATTGAAGCCGCCAGTTGGGAGAGGAGCAGAGCCAGGCCGGTGCTCCCGAAGGCAGCAAGATGTTGCGAGCCACAGCTCCCTGCTGGTTCCCACCTGCATACCCAGAAGCTAAGAAGGTGGCCGAGGAGGCGGCCCACGAGGCAAGCCGCCATTTGGGAGAGGAGCAGAGCCAGGTCGGTGTTCCCGAAGGCAGCAAGATGTTGCGAGCCACAGCTCCCTGCTGGTTCCCACCTGCATGCCCAGAAGCCAAGAAGGTGGCCGAGGAGGCGGCCCTCGAGGCAAGCCGCCAGTTGGGAGAGGAGCAGAGCCAGGCCGGTGCTCCCGAAGGCAGCAAGATGTTGCGAGCCACAGCTCCCTGCTGGTTCCCACCTGCATACCCAGAAGCTAAGAAGGTGGCCGAGGAGGCGCCCCACGAGGCAAGCCGCCATTTGGGAGTGGAGCAGAGCCAGGTCGGTGTTCCCGAAGGCAGCAAGATGTTGCGAGCCACAGCTCCCTGCTGGTTCCCTCCTGCATACCCAGAAGCCAAGAAGGTGGCCGAGGAGGCGGCCCTCGAGGCTCCAGAATTCCCACTGCCCTCTCATCAGCCTGCCCAGAGCTTCGGGCTCTGCGTGCCCCAGATGCACAACCAGGCCTCAGCACTCGTGGACATCCGGGCGGAGCCCCAGAATAGGGGTCCGGCGGTGCCCCCAGCGTGGCCCAAGATGGCGACGGAGGCGTGGTACTTCCCCGCGCAGTGGGGGTCGGCCTGCTGCTTGCCAGCCGCCCCAAGGCTGACAGAGAGGCCCTGTGGAGTCCGCATCTCAGCCCCCAGGGAGAGGAAGAGGATCGCCCACTTTCCCAGCCCCTGCTTGGTCGCAGGTCGCACCGATGCCAAGAGAACCCGGGTGGCCGGCAGCAGCCAACGCTCCAATGGCTCCAGGGTCGGCACACAGCCACGGAAGACTGGTCGCAACAGACGGGGGAGGGCATGCAAGACCTCCACCACACTCAGCTCTAAGCGAATCGTCCGTCGTCCATCCTTACCGACTTGGAAGAAACCCATTATCCTCCGAAGGTCTCGCTGCCAAGTCCCCACCGTCATCCGCCGAGGCTATCTCCAACTGTTCACCAAAGAGTGTCTCAAGTTCTGCGCCTCCCAGCAGGAGGCCGAGGAGAAGGCGCTGAACGAGGAGAAGGTGGCCTACGACTGCAGCCCCAACAAGAACATGTACCTGAATGTGGTCCTGAACACCCTCAAGAGACTGAAGGGCCTGACCCCCAGCTCCATGCCGGGCCTCAGCAGGGCCGCCCTGTACAGCCGCCTCCAGGAGTTCCTGCTCACCCAGGACCAGCTCAAGGAGAACGGCTACCCCTTCCCGCACCCCGAGCGGCCCGGAGGCGCCGTCCTCTTCACTGGCCAGGGGAAGGGGCCCGGCGACTCCTCCTGCAGGGTCTGCTGCCGTTGTGGCACCGACTACCTGGTGTCCTCCTCGGGCCGCTGTCTACGCGACCAGTTGTGTTATTATCACTGGGGGCGGGTCCGCTCCAGCCAAGTGGCTGGAGGCCGGGTTAGCCAGTACACCTGCTGTGCAGCTGCTCCTGGCTCAGTGGGCTGCCAGGTGGCAAAGCAGCACGTGCGGGACGGCCGCAAGGAGAGCCTCCATGGCTTCGTGAAGACCTTCAAGAAAGAGTTTTCCACAGACGCTTATCCAGGAATCTACGCCTTGGACTGTGAGATGTGCTACACCACGCATGGCCTGGAGCTGACCCGCGTCACCGTGGTGGACGCCGACATGCAAGTGGTGTACGACACCTTCGTCAAGCCCGACAACGAGATCGTGGACTACAACACCAGGTTTTCCGGAGTGACCGAGGCCGACGTCGCCAAGACGAGCGTCACGTTGCCCGAAGTCCAAGCCATCCTGCTGAGCTTTTTCAGCGCCCAAACCATCCTCATCGGGCACAGCCTGGAGAGCGATCTGCTGGCCCTCAAGCTGATCCACAGCACCGTGGTGGACACGGCCGTGCTCTTCCCGCACTACCTGGGTTTCCCCTACAAGCGTTCCCTCAGGAATCTCGCGGCCGACTACCTGGGACAGATCATCCAGGACAGCCAGGACGGCCACAACTCCAGCGAGGACGCAAACGCCTGCCTGCAGCTGGCGATGTGGAAGGTTCGACAGCGCGCCCAGATCCAGCCACGCCACCGGTCCGCCTCTCCCGCCGCCCTGGCCTGTCCTGAGCCCCAGGCCTCTTCCCAAACTGCCATCGATCCCGAGAGCTAGCCCTGTCCACCTCGCCGCAAAGCGAAAGAAACTGGAGCAGCCGGCGGCAGGAGAGGGCCAAAAGCCAAGACTAACCCCGACCCCGGACTCCCAGTCCCCCGGAGTCCCTGCCGCGGGCCGTCGTCCCTGTCCCCATCCCTCTGCCCCTCCCAGACCTCTGTCCTTCCACCAATGGGCTCCCCGAGGCCCCAGCCGCCACTCCCAGTCCCCGGAGACCCTGCCGCCGCCCCTGGCGCCTGTGCCCATCCCTCTGCCCCTCCCAGACTTCTGGCCTTCCACCACTAGCCTCCCCCAGCCCACCTGGACTTCCCCGGCCTCTGACAACAAGGCCAGCCCCCAGGCCCACCAGCCTCCTGATCGTCTTCGTTCTTGGGCCTCTTCCCCTTCTGTGGGGCTGTCTGAACCTCCCCTCCCCCACCCGATTTTTCCCCCGCCCCCGGGGCAGGCGCAGAATAAATGTCTCTATGAAGTTAAAAATTAAAAATAAAAAAAAAGCTAAAAACAACTCAAAGTCCTTTGCTTTTGAATGTGCGCTTACCTGGTTTTCTCTAGAGGCACCACTGTGAGGTGGCTCAAGCCCTTAGGCTCTGGAGTTAGACATCTGGGTTCCCATTCCAATTCCACCACTGACTAGCTTTGTCATATTGGACGCATAACTTTTTTGCGCTTCTACTTCTTGATCTTTCAAGTGTCATCAGAAGATAATTAGACACCCACACAATAGCAATGGGAGATTTTAACACCCCACCGTCAACATGAAACAGATCAACGAGACAGAAAGTTGAAAAGGATATCCAGGAACTGAACTTAGCTCTGCACCAAGCAGACCGAATAGACATCTACATTAACTCTCCACCCCAAATCAACAGAATATACATTCTTCTCAGCACCACATCACACTTATTCCAAAACTGACCACATAGTTGGAAGGAAAGCACTCCTCCGCAAATGCAAAAGAACAGAAATTACAACCAACTGTCTCTCAGACCACAGGGCAGTCAAACTGGACCTCAGGATGAAGAAACTCACTCAAAACCGCTCAACTACACGGAAACGGAGCAATCTGCTCCTGAGTGACTACTGGGTACATAGCGAAATGAAGACAGAATAAAGATGTTCTTTGAAACCAATGAGAACAAAGACACAACATACCAGAATCTCTGGGATACATTGAAAGCAGTGTGTAGAGGGAAACGTAGCATTAAATGCCCACAAGAGAAAGCAGGAAAGATCTAAAATGGACACCCTCACGTCCCAATTCAAAGAACCAGGGAAGCAAGAGCAAACACAATGCCTGAATCAGTCAGTCAACTTCCAACAGGGCTCCAAGAGAGAATGAACCACCATGCCTCTTTAAATCCACGTTTCTATTTGGAATCTTCAATGAGAGATGAGACACTAAGCAGCTAGTTTTGGTGGAATGGCTGATTTTGTCAATGTTTTCGGTGTGTGAGTGTGTGTGTGTGTGTGTATGTATACGTAACTAAATTAAACTGATAATCTGGATGCTTACATTTCCATTCATTTAATTTGTGTATGTGAGCCCACGCACACGTATATACACACACACTAACACTTCCAGAACACTGACTTAGTGAAGAACTGGATTTCCAGTGTGTCAGACAAATTTCAGAAAGCGCTGAAGAAGGGCATTTCTGATGGATTTCACCGTTCCTGGAATTTTATTTTCCTTTATAACTTAGAGTTCTTCTCTGGAGATTTAATAGATAAAAGTCTTTTGCAGTGTACGTTATTTCATTTTATTTTTATAATTTATTTAAATTGTCATTTTAAATTGACAGATAAAAATGATATATATTTATGGTGTACAACATGATGTTTCATATATGTATACATTGTGGAATGACACAAAAATCAAGCTAATTAACACATTCGTTTCCTCACATACTGATTTTATGGTGATGAGAACATGTTTCAAATCTACTCTGATAGCACATTTCAAGTATACAGTACATAGTTACCCACTGTGGTTGCCGTGCTGTTCAACATATCTCTAGAACTATTCGTATCTGAAATTTTGTATCATTAGACTAACATCTCCCAATCCCTCCCCGGCCCCTGCCTCGGGTAAGCAGCGTTCTGCTCTCTACGACTCTGAGTTCCACTTTTTTACATTGCACATAGAAGTGAGATCGTGCAGTATTTGTATTTCTGTGTTTGCTTTTTAAAACTTTATGATGTATTGATGTATTTTTTCAGACAGTGTCGGAGTCTGTCACCAAGGCTGGAGTACAGTGACACAAACACGGCTCACCACGGCCTCCACCTCCCGGGGTCAAGAGATCCTCCCACTTCAGCCTCCTGAGTAGCTAGGACTACAGGCGTCCAACACCACACCTGGCTAATTTTTGTATTTTTTGTAGAGATGGTTGATCTCCAACTCCTGGGCTCAACTCTTCCTCCTCCCTTCTCCTCCCAAAGTCCTGGGATTACAGGCCTGAGCCACTGTGTCTGGCCTTTGCTTTATTTCACACAGTAGAACATCCTCTAGGCTCATTCATGTTGCTAATGATAAGATTTCTTTCTTTTTCAAGGCTGAATAGGATTCTATTGGATATATGTACCTATATAGATAGAGAGATAGATAGATAGATATTTATTATTATTGTTTTGGGGGGGATATGGTTTCGCTCGTGTTCCCCAAGCTGGAGTGCAGTGGCATGATTTCGGCTCACTACAACCTCTGCCTCCCAGGCTGAAGTGATTCTCCTGCCTCAGCTGAGATTAAAGGCATGTCCCATCATGTGCGGCCAATTTTGTGTTTCTAGGAGAGATGGGTTTTCACCATGTTGGCCAGGCTGGTCTCGAACTCCAACAATTCTACTTCAACTATTTATTGGATACAAATATTTATGTGTGAGAAACAAGATTTTCAAGAGTGAAAGATTTAAAAACGACTTAATTGTACATCAGTAAGAGGCTGGCTAACTAAATCTGAGTACGTTCATCCTTACAGAAGAATACTATGCAGCTAGAACAAAACCAAATGGAGGAAACTCTTCCAAATGGTAACTTGGAATGATGTTCAAGACTTATTGTAAAATAAGTTTACAGTAAGGTGTAAGGTACCTTATGGCAAAATTCTCTCAGAAATGTGTGTGTGTGGATTTCAAGTCATCCCAGTCCTAGAACATTGTGCTCTTTAGAGATGCCATACCTGTCTTTCCCTTTGTAATATCAAAGCAGTAATATCTTCTCTGGAGGCTTGTTGGGTGAATTTAATGGAAGAAAGTTAAGGAGGTACCAGAACCATTGCTGTTTCCCCTCCGTAGCCCTCCCACCCACTAAAGAAAGTTGGATGAGATTACTTAATGATTTCCCATTAAGTTGTATTTCCAAATATCATGATTACCATTTGAATGTAGTTGGTATGGAGCTTCGTGAGTGTGTGCTTCGTTTATTATGCATCACGTTCAGCTCCTTGTTATTTGCCTCCTAGTTATCATAGTAAAACTCTACTCCTCTACTCCGAGGAGCCCCTACCATCCGTATCGTCACTTTCCGGCCCAGCACTCTTCATGCTCGTTCGTTTAAAGCATTCTACATTGGGCAAATGAATCTTGGAAGGCAAAAGCTACTGAATTTAGCGAGTTTG
Organism: Pongo pygmaeus; assembly: GCF_028885625.2. Classification (NCBI taxonomy): domain Eukaryota; kingdom Metazoa; phylum Chordata; class Mammalia; order Primates; family Hominidae; genus Pongo; species Pongo pygmaeus. The sequence goes on from NC_072380.2 coordinate 57,411,053, forward strand.
TGGAGGCGTTCCCACCGATCAGCCAGGTGGAGTTCCACACACCCGATGACTGCACAACTCCTATAAGGCAGCAATATGCTGCAAACCCAGACGGCCACTCTTCTCACCCCTCGTCCCTTTGCTGTTCTGGATAATGAGGTCAATAGTCACCTAGGCAACTTGCAAAACTAACTGAAATGGAGAAAGGCCTTCCGGCTGGTGACTAGCCGAGGTCCACCTGGCCCCAATAAGCTGCTGAACAAGAAGGGCTGCCAGAAATTTCCCCCTAGGGAATTTGGTGGAGACGAAGACCTGCTCACTGGACAACGGTTCCTCCCAGGATACCCCCAAGCTGAAGAAGCGGGCTCTGAGCCACCCCCTTTCACCCTCCTTTTCCCCACCCTGGCCTGCTGAAGGTGCGCGTCAGGATGCGGACTACTGAGCCCTAAAGAAATAAGTCCTTCCACTTTGACCCCACGGAGGATTGCCTGTGCGGATCTTCAACGAGTCTACCAGTGTCTAGACACGGGAGCAGTTCTGTCTGGCACAGCAGCTCCCTCAAGGAAGACAAGAGTGAGGAGAAAGGAAACTCAAGTCTGACCATTCTGTCCTGGGAGACAAGAGGAGGATCTCATCTCTCATCTTTCCAAGCAAGGCAACGAGACTTTCTCTCATCTTTCCAAGCAAGGCAAGGAGACTTTTTCTCATGAGGAAACAAAAAGAAGTTGGAAGGAACGAAACCAGCCTGGAAGGTGAATTCCTAAGGATTGCCCATTGAAACTGACAAAATGGCCCTTGTTTGACGAGAGGAATGAGCAGAGCATTGATGTGGTCAAAAAGGACTCGAGTGAGACTTTCCCAGCATGTTTCTACCAAAGCTTTGTCTAAGTTTCGCAAAACACTCTCCTAATAAGCAGATGTTTGGCTCTTCAGAAAGTCAACATGCAAAATGCCTTGAGCGTCCCATAACACTGATGCCATGATGTTGCCTTTGGTCTGCCCTCCTTTTCCTTTGACTGGACCACTGCCATCTCTTGGTAGCCATCGCTTTGATGACGCTTTGTCTTCAGGATCATATTGGCAAAGCCATGTTCCAAATTCCGGTTACAATTTGTCAAACAGGTGCCCCAGGATCGTGATCCCTCCTGTTGAAAATTTCCACTGATAGCTCTCGTCGTCACTGCAGCTGATCTGGGCACAATGGTTTTCACAGCCACTGCAGGATTCATCTTCCACATCTTCTCATCTCTTCTTGAAACAAGCCATACCTCCGTAAAGAGTTGATTTCTTTGGGCTAGTGTCCTTAGAAGCTTTTCTTCAAACATCAATGATTTCTTCATTCTTCCACCCAAGCTTCACCGTCAATTGGATGTTTGCTCTTGCTGCAATTTTAGCGGAATTCAAGTTGCACTGATAGGAGGCCTTTTCAGTGGATGTCTCATCCTTCTTAGTGCCTCCAATGAGATCCAGTTCAGAAAGGTTGTAAGAAGTTAGTACATGTTTATTTTAGTGAAAACGAATTGAAATCCATGCATAGATTTCTCACCATGTACATTTTCTATGAACTTTCGGAAGACCCCCTGTACTGAATATTGCCCAAATCCTGGGAGAGAAGTGGATGCGGTCCACTTCCTGTCTTCAGTTTGCCCACAGTGGAGGAGTGCACAGAGCAGGGAAAGGCAGCCCCAGAGAGAGGCATGCCCTCCAGCATGCAGCAGACTGCTGGCCCAGTCCTGGCTCCATGGGTTGCTGTGTGGGCCCAGCAAGCTGACCAACCTCCCTGAACCTTAATTTAATCCTAGGTAGCCCAATTCCACTCGCTATTATAGGACTGCTGTGCAGGGACAGTCAATTAACTTAAGAAAAGGAACCTAGCTCCAAGGTTGGCAACCGGGAATTCCAGTTGATTCCATGGGCGGACCCCCTGAGGAATTCCCAAGCTGAAGTCTCGTGGAAGATGAGGTTCAGTGTGACTAGACTGAAGCACCAATCCAATGAAGGGGAAGTCCCACCCACTCTGCCCTGTGCCTGTATAAAGGTGAGGTGGGGCGGCCGCGCCACTCATTGAAGCCGCCAGTTGGGAGAGGAGCAGAGCCAGGCCGGTGCTCCCGAAGGCAGCAAGATGTTGCGAGCCACAGCTCCCTGCTGGTTCCCACCTGCATACCCAGAAGCTAAGAAGGTGGCCGAGGAGGCGTCCCACGAGGCAAGCCGCCATTTGGGAGTGGAGCAGAGCCAGGTCGGTGTTCCCGAAGGCAGCAAGATGTTGCGAGCCACAGCTCCCTGCTGGTTCCCTCCTGCATACCCAGAAGCCAAGAAGGTGGCCGAGGAGGCGGCCCTCGAGGCTCCAGAATTCCCACTGCCCTCTCATCAGCCTGCCCAGAGCTTCGGGCTCTGCGTGCCCCAGATGCACAACCAGGCCTCAGCACTCGTGGACATCCGGGCGGAGCCCCAGAATAGGGGTCCGGCGGTGCCCCCAGCGTGGCCCAAGATGGCGACGGAGGCGTGGTACTTCCCCGCGCAGAGGGGATCGGCCTGCTGCTTGCCAGCCGCCCCAAGGCTGACAGAGAGGCCCTGTGGAGTCCGCATCTCAGCCCCCAGGGAGAGGAAGAGGATCGCCCACTTTCCCAGCCCCTGCTTGGTCGCAGGTCGCACCGATGCCAAGAGAACCCGGGTGGCCGGCAGCAGCCAACGCTCCAATGGCTCCAGGGTCGGCACACAGCCACGGAAGACTGGTCGCAACAGACGGGGGAGGGCATGCAAGACCTCCACCACACTCAGCTCTAAGCGAATCATCCGTCGTCCATCCTTACCGACTTGGAAGAAACCCATTATCCTCCGAAGGTCTCGCTGCCAAGTCCCCACCGTCATCCGCCGAGGCTATCTCCAACTGTTCACCAAAGAGTGTCTCAAGTTCTGCGCCTCCCAGCAGGAGGCCGAGGAGAAGGCGCTGAACGAGGAGAAGGTGGCCTACGACTGCAGCCCCAACAAGAACATGTACCTGAATGTGGTCCTGAACACCCTCAAGAGACTGAAGGGCCTGACCCCCAGCTCCATGCCGGGCCTCAGCAGGGCCGCCCTGTACAGCCGCCTCCAGGAGTTCCTGCTCACCCAGGACCAGCTCAAGGAGAACGGCTACCCCTTCCCGCACCCCGAGCGGCCCGGAGGCGCCGTCCTCTTCACTGGCCAGGGGAAGGGGCCCGGCGACTCCTCCTGCAGGGTCTGCTGCCGTTGTGGCACCGACTACCTGGTGTCCTCCTCGGGCCGCTGTCTACGCGACCAGTTGTGTTATTATCACTGGGGGCGGGTCCGCTCCAGCCAAGTGGCTGGAGGCCGGGTTAGCCAGTACACCTGCTGTGCAGCTGCTCCTGGCTCAGTGGGCTGCCAGGTGGCAAAGCAGCACGTGCGGGACGGCCGCAAGGAGAGCCTCCATGGCTTCGTGAAGACCTTCAAGAAAGAGTTTTCCACAGACGCTTATCCAGGAATCTACGCCTTGGACTGTGAGATGTGCTACACCACGCATGGCCTGGAGCTGACCCGCGTCACCGTGGTGGACGCCGACATGCAAGTGGTGTACGACACCTTCGTCAAGCCCGACAACGAGATCGTGGACTACAACACCAGGTTTTCCGGAGTGACCGAGGCCGACGTCGCCAAGACGAGCGTCACGTTGCCCGAAGTCCAAGCCATCCTGCTGAGCTTTTTCAGCGCCCAAACCATCCTCATCGGGCACAGCCTGGAGAGCGATCTGCTGGCCCTCAAGCTGATCCACAGCACCGTGGTGGACACGGCCGTGCTCTTCCCGCACTACCTGGGTTTCCCCTACAAGCGTTCCCTCAGGAATCTCGCGGCCGACTACCTGGGACAGATCATCCAGGACAGCCAGGACGGCCACAACTCCAGCGAGGACGCAAACGCCTGCCTGCAGCTGGCGATGTGGAAGGTTCGACAGCGCGCCCAGATCCAGCCACGCCACCGGTCCGCCTCTCCCGCCGCCCTGGCCTGTCCTGAGCCCCAGGCCTCTTCCCAAACTGCCATCGATCCCGAGAGCTAGCCCTGTCCACCTCGCCGCAAAGCGAAAGAAACTGGAGCAGCCGGCGGCAGGAGAGGGCCAAAAGCCAAGACTAACCCCGACCCCGGACTCCCAGTCCCCCGGAGTCCCTGCCGCGGGCCGTCGTCCCTGTCCCCATCCCTCTGCCCCTCCCAGACCTCTGTCCTTCCACCAATGGGCTCCCCGAGGCCCCAGCCGCCACTCCCAGTCCCCGGAGACCCTGCCGCCGCCCCTGGCGCCTGTGCCCATCCCTCTGCCCCTCCCAGACCTCTGGCCTTCCACCACTAGCCTCCCCCAGCCCACCTGGACTTCCCCGGCCTCTGACAACAAGGCCAGCCCCCAGGCCCACCAGCCTCCTGATCGTCTTCGTTCTTGGGCCTCTTCCCCTTCTGTGGGGCTGTCTGAACCTCCCCTCCCCCACCCGATTTTTCCCCCGCCCCAGGGGCAGGCGCAGGATAAATGTCTGTATGAAGTTAAAAATTAAAAATAAAAAAAAAGCTAAAAACAACTCAAAGTCCTTTGCTTTTGAATGTGCGCTTACCTGGTTTTCTCTAGAGGCACCACTGTGAGGTGGCTCAAGCGCTTAGGCTCTGGAGTTAGACATCTGGGTTCCCATTCCAATTCCACCACTGACTAGCTTTGTCATATTGGACGCATAACTTTTTTGCGCTTCTACTTCTTGATCTTTCAAGTGTCATCAGAAGATAATTAGACACCCACACAATAGCAATGGGAGATTTTAACACCCCACCGTCAACATGAAACAGATCAACGAGACAGAAAGTTGAAAAGGATATCCAGGAACTGAACTTAGCTCTGCACCAAGCAGACCGAATAGACATCTACATTAACTCTCCACCCCAAATCAACAGAATATACATTCTTCTCAGCACCACATCACACTTATTCCAAAACTGACCACATAGTTGGAAGGAAAGCACTCCTCCGCAAATGCAAAAGAACAGAAATTACAACCAACTGTCTCTCAGACCACAGGGCAGTCAAACTGGACCTCAGGATGAAGAAACTCACTCAAAACCGCTCAACTACACGGAAACGGAGCAATCTGCTCCTGAGTGACTACTGGGTACATAGCGAAATGAAGACAGAATAAAGATGTTCTTTGAAACCAATGAGAACAAAGACACAACATACCAGAATCTCTGGGATACATTGAAAGCAGTGTGTAGAGGGAAACGTAGCATTAAATGCCCACAAGAGAAAGCAGGAAAGATCTAAAATGGACACCCTCACGTCCCAATTCAAAGAACCAGGGAAGCAAGAGCAAACACAATGCCTGAATCAGTCAGTCAACTTCCAACAGGGCTCCAAGAGAGAATGAACCACCATGCCTCTTTAAATCCACGTTTCTATTTGGAATCTTCAATGAGAGATGAGACACTAAGCAGCTAGTTTTGGTGGAATGGCTGATTTTGTCAATGTTTTCGGTGTGTGAGTGTGTGTGTGTGTGTGTATGTATAGATAACTAAATTAAACTGATAATCTGGATGCTTACATTTCCATTCATTTAATTTGTGTATGTGAGCCCACGCACACGTATATACACACACACTAACACTTCCAGAACACTGACTTAGTGAAGAACTGGATTTCCAGTGTGTCAGACAAATTTCAGAAAGCGCTGAAGAAGGGCATTTCTGATGGATTTCACCGTTCCTGGAATTTTATTTTCCTTTATAACTTAGAGTTCTTCTCTGGAGATTTAATAGATAAAAGTCTTTTGCAGTGTACGTTATTTCATTTTATTTTTATAATTTATTTAAATTGTCATTTTAAATTGACAAATAAAAATGATATATATTTATGGTGTACAACATGATGTTTCTTATATGTATACATTGTGGAATGACACAAAAATCAAGCTAATTAACACATTCGTTTCCTCACATACTGATTTTATGGTGATGAGAACATGTTTCAAATCTACTCTGATAGCACATTTCAAGTATACAGTACATAGTTACCCACTGTGGTTGCCGTGCTGTTCAACATATCTCTAGAACTATTCGTATCTGAAATTTTGTATCATTAGACTAACATCTCCCAATCCCTCCCCGGCCCCTGCCTCGGGTAAGCAGTGTTCTGCTCTCTACGACTCTGAGTTCCACTTTTTTACATTGCACATAGAAGTGAGATCGTGCAGTATTTGTATTTCTGTGTTTGCTTTTTAAAACTTTATGATGTATTGATGTATTTTTTCAGACAGTGTCGGAGTCTGTCACCAAGGCTGGAGTACAGTGACACAAACACAGCTCACCACGGCCTCCACCTCCCGGGGTCAAGAGATCCTCCCCCTTCAGCCTCCTGAGTAGCTAGGACTACAGGCGTCCAACACCACACCTGGCTAATTTTTGTATTTTTTGTAGAGATGGTTGATCTCCAACTCCTGGGCTCAACTCTTCCTCCTCCCTTCTCCTCCCAATGTCCTGGGATTACAGGCCTGAGCCACTGTGTCTGGCCTTTGCTTTATTTCACACAGTAGAACATCCTCTAGGCCCATTCATGTTGCTAATGATAAGATTTCTTTCTTTTTCAAGGCTGAATAGGATTCTATTGGATATATGTACTTATATAGATAGAGAGATAGATAGATAGACATTTATTATTATTGTTTTGGGGGGGATATGGTTTCGCTCGTGTTCCCCAGGCTGGAGTGCAGTGGCATGATTTCGGCTCACTACAACTTCTGCCTCCCAGGCTGAAGTGATTCTCCTGCCTCAGCTGAGATTAAAGGCATGTCCCATCATGTGCGGCCAATTTTGTGTTTCTAGGAGAGATGGGTTTTCCCCATGTTGGCCAGGCTGGTCTCGAACTCCAACAATTCTACTTCAACTATTTATTGGATACAAATATTTATGTGTGAGAAACAAGATTTTCAAGAGTGAAAGATTTAAAAACGACTTAATTGTACATCAGTAAGAGGCTGGCTAACTAAATCAGAGTACGTTCATCCTTACAGAAGAATACTATGCAGCTAGAACAAAACCAAATGGAGGAAACTCTTCCAAATGGTAACTTGGAATGATGTTCAAGACTTATTGTAAAATAAGTTTACAGTAAGGTGTAAGGTACCTTATGGCAAAATTCTCTCAGAAATGTGTGTGTGTGGATTTCAAGTCATCCCAGTCCTAGAACATTGTGCTCTTTAGAGATGCCATACCTGTCTTTCCCTTTGTAATATCAAAGCAGTAATATCTTCTCTGGAGGCTTGTTGGGTGAATTTAATGGAAGAAAGTTAAGGAGGTACCAGAACCATTGCTGTTTCCCCTCCGTAGCCCTGCCACCCACTAAAGAAAGTTGGATGAGATTACTTAATGATTTCCCATTAGGATGTATTTCCAAATATCATGATTACCATTTGAATGTAGTTGGTATGGAGCTTCGTGAGTGTGTGATTCGTTTATTATGCATCACGTTCAGCTCCTTGTTATTTGCCTCCTAGTTATCATAGTAAAACTCTACTCCTCTACTCCGAGGAGACCCTACCATCCGTATCGTCACTTTCCGGCCCAGCACTCTTCATGCTCGTTCGTTTAAAGCATTCTACATTGTGTAAATGAATCTTGGAAGGCAAAAGCTACTGAATTTAGCGAGTTTGTGGAGGCGTTCCCACTGGTCAGCCAGGTGGAGTTCCACACACCCGATGACTGCACAACTCCTATAAGGCAGCAATATGCTGCAAACCCAGACGGCCACCCTTCTCACCCCTCGTCCCTTTGCTGTTCTGGATAATGAGGTCAATAGTCACCTAGGCAACTGCAAAACAAACTGAAATGGAGAAAGGCCTTCCGGCTGGTGACTAGCGGAGGTCCACCTGGCCCCAATAAGCTGCTGAACAAGAAGGGCTGCCAGAAATTTCCCCCTAGGGAATTTGGTGGAGACGAAGACCTGCTCACTGGACAACGGTTCCTCCCAGGATACCCCCAAGCTGAAGAAGCGGGCTCTGAGCCACCCCCTTTCACCCTCCTTTTCCCCACCCTGGCCTGCTGAAGGTGCGCGTCAGGATGTGGACTACTGAGCCCTAAAGAAATAAGTCCTTCCACTTTGACCCCACGGAGGATTGCCTGCGCGGATCTTCAACGAGTCTACCAGTGTCTAGACACGGGAGCAGTTCTGTCTGGCACAGCAGCTCCCTCAAGGAAGACAAGAGTGAGGAGAAAGGAAACTCAAGTCTGACCATTCTGTCCTGGGAGACAAGAGGAGGATCTCATCTCTCATCTTTCCAAGCAAGGCAACGAGACTTTCTCTCATCTTTCCAAGCAAGGCAAGGAGACTTTTTCTCATGAGGAAACAAAAAGAAGTTGGAAGGAACGAAACCAGCCTGGAAGGTGAATTCCTAAGGATTGCCCATTGAAACTGACAAAATGGCCCTTGTTTGACGAGAGGAATGAGCAGAGCATTGATGTGGTCAAAAAGGACTCGAGTGAGACTTTCCCAGCATGTTTCTACCAAAGCTTTGTCTAAGTTTCGCAAAACACTCTCCTAATAAGCAGATGTTTGGCTCTTCAGAAAGTCAACATGCAAAATGCCTTGAGCGTCCCATAACACTGATGCCATGATGTTGCCTTTGGTCTGCCCTCCTTTTCCTTTGACTGGACCACTGCCATCTCTTGGTAGCCATCGCTTTGATGACGCTTTGTCTTCAGGATCATATTGGCAAAGCCATGTTCCAAATTCCGGTTACAATTTGTCAAACAGGTGCCCCAGGATCGTGATCCCTCCTGTTGAAAATTTCCACTGATAGCTCTCGTCGTCACTGCAGCTGATCTGGGCACAATGGTTTTCACAGCCACTGCAGGATTCATCTTCCACATCTTCTCATCTCTTCTTGAAACAAGCCATACCTCCGTAAAGAGTTGATTTCTTTGGGCTAGTGTCCTTAGAAGCTTTTCTTCAAACATCAATGATTTCTTCATTCTTCCACCCAAGCTTCACCGTCAATTGGATGTTTGCTCTTGCTGCAATTTTAGCGGAATTCAAGTTGCACTGATAGGAGGCCTTTTCAGTGGATGTCTCATCCTTCTTAGTGCCTCCAATGAGATCCAGTTCAGAAAGGTTGTAAGAAGTTAGTACATGTTTATTTTAGTGAAAACGAATTGAAATCCATGCATAGATTTCTCACCATGTACATTTTCTATGAACTTTCGGAAGACCCCCTGTACTGAATATTGCCCAAATCCTGGGAGAGAAGTGGATGCGGTCCACTTCCTGTCTTCAGTTTGCCCACAGTGGAGGAGTGCACAGAGCAGGGAAAGGCAGCCCCAGAGAGAGGCATGCCCTCCAGCATGCAGCAGACTGCTGGCCCAGTCCTGGCTCCATGGGTTGCTGTGTGGGCCCAGCAAGCTGACCAACCTCCCTGAACCTTAATTTAATCCTAGGTAGCCCAATTCCACTCGCTATTATAGGACTGCTGTGCAGGGACAGTCAATTAACTTAAGAAAAGGAACCTAGCTCCAAGGTTGGCAACCGGGAATTCCAGTTGATTCCATGGGCGGACCCCCTGAGGAATTCCCAAGCTGAAGTCTCGTGGAAGATGAGGTTCAGTGTGACTAGACTGAAGCACCAATCCAATGAAGGGGAAGTCCCACCCACTCTGCCCTGTGCCTGTATAAAGGTGAGGCGGGGCGGCCGCGCCACTCATTGAAGCCGCCAGTTGGGAGAGGAGCAGAGCCAGGCCGGTGCTCCCGAAGGCAGCAAGATGTTGCGAGCCACAGCTCCCTGCTGGTTCCCACCTGCATACCCAGAAGCTAAGAAGGTGGCCGAGGAGGCGGCCCACGAGGCAAGCCGCCAGTTGGGAGAGGAGCAGAGCCAGGCCGGTGCTCCCGAAGGCAGCAAGATGTTGCGAGCCACAGCTCCCTGCTGGTTCCCACCTGCATACCCAGAAGCTAAGAAGGTGGCCGAGGAGGCGCCCCACGAGGCAAGCCGCCATTTGGGAGTGGAGCAGAGCCAGGTCGGTGTTCCCGAAGGCAGCAAGATGTTGCGAGCCACAGCTCCCTGCTGGTTCCCTCCTGCATACCCAGAAGCCAAGAAGGTGGCCGAGGAGGCGGCCCTCGAGGCTCCAGAATTCCCACTGCCCTCTCATCAGCCTGCCCAGAGCTTCGGGCTCTGCGTGCCCCAGATGCACAACCAGGCCTCAGCACTCGTGGACATCCGGGCGGAGCCCCAGAATAGGGGTCCGGCGGTGCCCCCAGCGTGGCCCAAGATGGCGACGGAGGTGTGGTACTTCCCCGCGCAGAGGGGGTCGGCCTGCTGCTTGCCAGCCGCCCCAAGGCTGACAGAGAGGCCCTGTGGAGTCCGCATCTCAGCCCCCAGGGAGAGGAAGAGGATCGCCCACTTTCCCAGCCCCTGCTTGGTCGCAGGTCGCACCGATGCCAAGAGAACCCGGGTGGCCGGCAGCAGCCAACGCTCCAATGGCTCCAGGGTCGGCACACAGCCACGGAAGACTGGTCGCAACAGACGGGGGAGGGCATGCAAGACCTCCACCACACTCAGCTCTAAGCGAATCGTCCGTCGTCCGTCCTTACCGACTTGGAAGAAACCCATTATCCTCCGAAGGTCTCGCTGCCAAGTCCCCACCGTCATCCGCCGAGGCTATCTCCAACTGTTCACCAAAGAGTGTCTCAAGTTCTGCGCCTCCCAGCAGGAGGCCGAGGAGAAGGCGCTGAACGAGGAGAAGGTGGCCTACGACTGCAGCCCCAACAAGAACATGTACCTGAATGTGGTCCTGAACACCCTCAAGAGACTGAAGGGCCTGACCCCCAGCTCCATGCCGGGCCTCAGCAGGGCCGCCCTGTACAGCCGCCTCCAGGAGTTCCTGCTCACCCAGGACCAGCTCAAGGAGAACGGCTACCCCTTCCCGCACCCCGAGCGGCCCGGAGGCGCCGTCCTCTTCACTGGCCAGGGGAAGGGGCCCGGCGACTCCTCCTGCAGGGTCTGCTGCCGTTGTGGCACCGACTACCTGGTGTCCTCCTCGGGCCGCTGTCTACGCGACCAGTTGTGTTATTATCACTGGGGGCGGGTCCGCTCCAGCCAAGTGGCTGGAGGCCGGGTTAGCCAGTACACCTGCTGTGCAGCTGCTCCTGGCTCAGTGGGCTGCCAGGTGGCAAAGCAGCACGTGCGGGACGGCCGCAAGGAGAGCCTCCATGGCTTCGTGAAGACCTTCAAGAAAGAGTTTTCCACAGACGCTTATCCAGGAATCTACGCCTTGGACTGTGAGATGTGCTACACCACGCATGGCCTGGAGCTGACCCGCGTCACCGTGGTGGACGCCGACATGCAAGTGGTGTACGACACCTTCGTCAAGCCCGACAACGAGATCGTGGACTACAACACCAGGTTTTCCGGAGTGACCGAGGCCGACGTCGCCAAGACGAGCGTCACGTTGCCCGAAGTCCAAGCCATCCTGCTGAGCTTTTTCAGCGCCCAAACCATCCTCATCGGGCACAGCCTGGAGAGCGATCTGCTGGCCCTCAAGCTGATCCACAGCACCGTGGTGGACACGGCCGTGCTCTTCCCGCACTACCTGGGTTTCCCCTACAAGCGTTCCCTCAGGAATCTCGCGGCCGACTACCTGGGACAGATCATCCAGGACAGCCAGGACGGCCACAACTCCAGCGAGGACGCAAACGCCTGCCTGCAGCTGGCGATGTGGAAGGTTCGACAGCGCGCCCAGATCCAGCCACGCCACCGGTCCGCCTCTCCCGCCGCCCTGGCCTGTCCTGAGCCCCAGGCCTCTTCCCAAACTGCCATCGATCCCGAGAGCTAGCCCTGTCCACCTCGCCGCAAAGCGAAAGAAACTGGAGCAGCCGGCGGCAGGAGAGGGCCAAAAGCCAAGACTAACCCCGACCCCGGACTCCCAGTCCCCCGGAGTCCCTGCCGCGGGCCGTCGTCCCTGTCCCCATCCCTCTGCCCCTCCCAGACCTCTGTCCTTCCACCAATGGGCTCCCCGAGGCCCCAGCCGCCACTCCCAGTCCCCGGAGACCCTGCCGCCGCCCCTGGCGCCTGTGCCCATCCCTCTGCCCCTCCCAGACCTCTGGCCTTCCACCACTAGCCTCCCCCAGCCCACCTGGACTTCCCCGGCCTCTGACAACAAGGCCAGCCCCCAGGCCCACCAGCCTCCTGATCGTCTTCGTTCTTGGGCCTCTTCCCCTTCTGTGGGGCTGTCTGAACCTCCCCTCCCCCACCCGATTTTTCCCCCGCCCCCGGGGCAGGCGCAGAATAAATGTCTGTATGAAGTTAAAAATTAAAAATAAAAAAAAAGCTAAAAACAACTGAAAGTCCTTTGCTTTTGAATGTGCGCTTACCTGGTTTTCTCTAGAGGCACCACTGTGAGGTGGCTCAAGCGCTTAGGCTCTGGAGTTAGACATCTGGGTTCCCATTCCAATTCCACCACTGACTAGCTTTGTCATATTGGACGCATAACTTTTTTGCGCTTCTACTTCTTGATCTTTCAAGTGTCATCAGAAGATAATTAGACACCCACACAATAGCAATGGGAGATTTTAACACCCCACCGTCAACATGAAACAGATCAACGAGACAGAAAGTTGAAAAGGATATCCAGGAACTGAACTTAGCTCTGCACCAAGCAGACCGAATAGACATCTACATTAACTCTCCACCCCAAATCAACAGAATATACATTCTTCTCAGCACCACATCACACTTATTCCAAAACTGACCACATAGTTGGAAGGAAAGCACTCCTCCGCAAATGCAAAAGAACAGAAATTACAACCAACTGTCTCTCAGACCACAGGGCAGTCAAACTGGACCTCAGGATGAAGAAACTCACTCAAAACCGCTCAACTACACGGAAACGGAGCAATCTGCTCCTGAGTGACTACTGGGTACATAGCGAAATGAAGACAGAATAAAGATGTTCTTTGAAACCAATGAGAACAAAGACACAACATACCAGAATCTCTGGGATACATTGAAAGCAGTGTGTAGAGGGAAACGTAGCATTAAATGCCCACAAGAGAAAGCAGGAAAGATCTAAAATGGACACCCTCACGTCCCAATTCAAAGAACCAGGGAAGCAAGAGCAAACACAATGCCTGAATCAGTCAGTCAACTTCCAACAGGGCTCCAAGAGAGAATGAACCACCATGCCTCTTTAAATCCACGTTTCTATTTGGAATCTTCAATGAGAGATGAGACACTAAGCAGCTAGTTTTGGTGGAATGGCTGATTTTGTCAATGTTTTCGGTGTGTGAGTGTGTATGTGTGTGTATGTATAGATAACTAAATTAAACTGATAATCTGGATGCTTACATTTCCATTCATTTAATTTGTGTATGTGAGCCCACGCACACGTATATACACACACACTCACACTTCCAGAACACTGACTTAGTGAAGAACTGGATTTCCAGTGTGTCAGACAAATTTCAGAAAGCGCTGAAGAAGGGCATTTCTGATGGATTTCACCGTTCCTGGAATTTTATTTTCCTTTATAACTTAGAGTTCTTCTCTGGAGATTTAATAGATAAAAGTCTTTTGCAGTGTACGTTATTTCATTTTATTTTTATAATTTATTTAAATTGTCATTTTAAATTGACAGATAAAAATGATATATATTTATGGTGTACAACATGATGTTTTATATATGTATACATTGTGGAATGACACAAAAATCAAGCTAATTAACACATTCGTTTCCTCACATACTGATTTTATGGTGATGAGAACATGTTTCAAATCTACTCTGATAGCACATTTCAAGTATACAGTACATAGTTACCCACTGTGGTTGCCGTGCTGTTCAACATATCTCTAGAACTATTCGTATCTGAAATTTTGTATCATTAGACTAACATCTCCCAATCCCTCCCCGGCCCCTGCCTCGGGTAAGCAGCGTTCTGCTCTCTACGACTCTGAGTTCCACTTTTTTACATTGCACATAGAAGTGAGATCGTGCAGTATTTGTATTTCTGTGTTTGCTTTTTAAAACTTTATGATGTATTGATGTATTTTTTCAGACAGTGTCGGAGTCTGTCACCAAGGCTGGAGTACAGTGACACAAACACGGCTCACCACGGCCTCCACCTCCCGGGGTCAAGAGATCCTCCCACTTCAGCCTCCTGAGTAGCTAGGACTACAGGCGTCCAACACCACACCTGGCTAATTTTTGTATTTTTTGTAGAGATGGTTGATCTCCAACTCCTGGGCTCAACTCTTCCTCCTCCCTTCTCCTCCCAAAGTCCTGGGATTACAGGCCTGAGCCACTGTGTCTGGCCTTTGCTTTATTTCACACAGTAGAACATCCTCTAGGCTCATTCATGTTGCTAATGATAAGATTTCTTTCTTTTTCAAGGCTGAATAGGATTCTATTGGATATATGTACCTATATAGATAGAGAGATAGATAGATAGATATTTATTATTATTGTTTTGGGGGGGATATGGTTTCGCTCGTGTTCCCCAGGCTGGAGTGCAGTGGCATGATTTCGGCTCACTACAACCTCTGCCTCCCAGGCTGAAGTGATTCTCCTGCCTCAGCTGAGATTAAAGGCATGTCCCATCATGTGCGGCCAATTTTGTGTTTCTAGGAGAGATGGGTTTTCACCATGTTGGCCAGGCTGGTCTCGAACTCCAACAATTCTACTTCAACTATTTATTGGATACAAATATTTATGTGTGAGAAACAAGATTTTCAAGAGTGAAAGATTTAAAAACGACTTAATTGTACATCAGTAAGAGGCTGGCTAACTAAATCAGAGTACGTTCATCCTTACAGAAGAATACTATGCAGCTAGAACAAAACCAAATGGAGGAAACTCTTCCAAATGGTAACTTGGAATGATGTTCAAGACTTATTGTAAAATAAGTTTACAGTAAGGTGTAAGGTACCTTATGGCAAAATTCTCTCAGAAATGTGTGTGTGTGGATTTCAAGTCATCCCAGTCCTAGAACATTGTGCTCTTTAGAGATGCCATACCTGTCTTTCCCTTTGTAATATCAAAGCAGTAATATCTTCTCTGGAGGCTTGTTGGGTGAATTTAATGGAAGAAAGTTAAGGAGGTACCAGAACCATTGTTGTTTCCCCTCCGTAGCCCTGCCACCCACTAAAGAAAGTTGGATGAGATTACTTAATGATTTCCCATTAAGTTGTATTTCCAAATATCATGATTACCATTTGAATGTAGTTGGTATGGAGCTTCGTGAGTGTGTGCTTCGTTTATTATGCATCACGTTCAGCTCCTTGTTATTTAACTCCTAGTTATCATAGTAAAACTCTACTCGTCTACTCCGAGGAGCCCCTACCATCCGTATCGTCACTTTCCGGCCCAGCACTCTTCATGCTCGTTCGTTTAAAGCATTCTACATTGTGTAAATGAATCTTGGAAGGCAAAAGCTACTGAATTTAGCGAGTTTGTGGAGGCGTTCCCACCGGTCAGCCAGGTGGAGTTCCACACACCCGATGACTGCACAACTCCTATAAGGCAGCAATATGCTGCAAGCCCAGACGGCCACTCTTCTCACCTCTCGTCCCTTTGCTGTTCTGGATAATGAGGTCAATAGTCACCTAGGCAACTGCAAAACAAACTGAAATGGAGAAAGGCCTTCCGGCTGGTGACTAGCCGAGGTCCACCTGGCCCCAATAAGCTGCTGAACAAGAAGGGCTGCCAGAAATTTCCCCCTAGGGAATTTGGTGGAGACGAAGACCTGCTCACTGGACAACGGATCCTCCCAGGATACCCCCAAGCTGAAGAAGCGGGCTCTGAGCCACCCCCTTTCACCCTCCTTTTCCCCACCCTGGCCTGCTGAAGGTGCGCATCAGGATGCGGACTACTGAGCCCTAAAGAAATAAGTCCTTCCACTTTGACCCCACGGAGGATTGCCTGTGCGGATCTTCAACGAGTCTACCAGTGTCTAGACACGGGAGCAGTTCTGTCTGGCACAGCAGCTCCCTCAAGGAAGACAAGAGTGAGGAGAAAGGAAACTCAAGTCTGACCATTCTGTCCTGGGAGACAAGAGGAGGATCTCATCTCTCATCTTTCCAAGCAAGGCAACGAGACTTTCTCTCATCTTTCCAAGCAAGGCAAGGAGACTTTTTCTCATGAGGAAACAAAAAGAAGTTGGAAGGAACGAAACCAGCCTGGAAGGTGAATTCCTAAGGATTGCCCATTGAAACTGACAAAATGGCCCTTGTTTGACGAGAGGAATGAGCAGAGCATTGATGTGGTCAAAAAGGACTCGAGTGAGACTTTCCCAGCATGTTTCTACCAAAGCTTTGTCTAAGTTTCGCAAAACACTCTCCTAATAAGCAGATGTTTGGCTCTTCAGAAAGTCAACATGCAAAATGCCTTGAGCGTCCCATAACACTGATGCCATGATGTTGCCTTTGGTCTGCCCTCCTTTTCCTTTGACTGGACCACTGCCATCTCTTGGTAGCCATCGCTTTGATGACGCTTTGTCTTCAGGATCATATTGGCAAAGCCATGTTCCAAATTCCGGTTACAATTTGTCAAACAGGTGCCCCAGGATCGTGATCCCTCCTGTTGAAAATTTCCACTGATAGCTCTCGTCGTCACTGCAGCTGATCTGGGCACAATGGTTTTCACAGCCACTGCAGGATTCATCTTCCACATCTTCTCATCTCTTCTTGAAACAAGCCATACCTCCGTAAAGAGTTGATTTCTTTGTGCTAGTGTCCTTAGAAGCTTTTCTTCAAACATCAATGATTTCTTCATTCTTCCACCCAAGCTTCACCGTCAATTGGATGTTTGCTCTTGCTGCAATTTTAGCGGAATTCAAGTTGCACTGATAGGAGGCCTTTTCAGTGGATGTCTCATCCTTCTTAGTGCCTCCAATGAGATCCAGTTCAGAAAGGTTGTAAGAAGTTAGTACATGTTTATTTTAGTGAAAACGAATTGAAATCCATGCATAGTTTTCTCACCATGTACATTTTCTATGAACTTTCGGAAGACCCCCTGTACTGAATATTGCCCAAATCCTGGGAGAGAAGTGGATGCGGTCCACTTCCTGTCTTCAGTTTGCCCACAGTGGAGGAGTGCACAGAGCAGGGAAAGGCAGCCCCAGAGAGAGGCATGCCCTCCAGCATGCAGCAGACTGCTGGCCCAGTCCTGGCTCCATGGGTTGCTGTGTGGGCCCAGCAAGCTGACCAACCTCCCTGAACCTTAATTTAATCCTAGGTAGCCCAATTCCACTCGCTATTATAGGACTGCTGTGCAGGGACAGTCAATTAACTTAAGAAAAGGAACCTAGCTCCAAGGTTGGCAACCGGGAATTCCAGTTGATTCCATGGGCGGACCCCCTGAGGAATTCCCAAGCTGAAGTCTCGTGGAAGATGAGGTTCAGTGTGACTAGACTGAAGCACCAATCCAATGAAGGGGAAGTCCCACCCACTCTGCCCTGTGCCTGTATAAAGGTGAGGCGGGGCGGCCGCGCCACTCATTGAAGCCGCCAGTTGGGAGAGGAGCAGAGCCAGGCCGGTGCTCCCGAAGGCAGCAAGATGTTGCGAGCCACAGCTCCCTGCTGGTTCCCACCTGCATACCCAGAAGCTAAGAAGGTGGCCGAGGAGGCGGCCCACGAGGCAAGCCGCCATTTGGGAGAGGAGCAGAGCCAGGTCGGTGTTCCCGAAGGCAGCAAGATGTTGCGAGCCACAGCTCCCTGCTGGTTCCCACCTGCATGCCCAGAAGCCAAGAAGGTGGCCGAGGAGGCGGCCCTCGAGGCAAGCCGCCAGTTGGGAGAGGAGCAGAGCCAGGCCGGTGCTCCCGAAGGCAGCAAGATGTTGCGAGCCACAGCTCCCTGCTGGTTCCCACCTGCATACCCAGAAGCTAAGAAGGTGGCCGAGGAGGCGCCCCACGAGGCAAGCCGCCATTTGGGAGTGGAGCAGAGCCAGGTCGGTGTTCCCGAAGGCAGCAAGATGTTGCGAGCCACAGCTCCCTGCTGGTTCCCTCCTGCATACCCAGAAGCCAAGAAGGTGGCCGAGGAGGCGGCCCTCGAGGCTCCAGAATTCCCACTGCCCTCTCATCAGCCTGCCCAGAGCTTCGGGCTCTGCGTGCCCCAGATGCACAACCAGGCCTCAGCACTCGTGGACATCCGGGCGGAGCCCCAGAATAGGGGTCCGGCGGTGCCCCCAGCGTGGCCCAAGATGGCGACGGAGGCGTGGTACTTCCCCGCGCAGAGGGGGTCGGCCTGCTGCTTGCCAGCCGCCCCAAGGCTGACAGAGAGGCCCTGTGGAGTCCGCATCTCAGCCCCCAGGGAGAGGAAGAGGATCGCCCACTTTCCCAGCCCCTGCTTGGTCGCAGGTCGCACCGATGCCAAGAGAACCCGGGTGGCCGGCAGCAGCCAACGCTCCAATGGCTCCAGGGTCGGCACACAGCCACGGAAGACTGGTCGCAACAGACGGGGGAGGGCATGCAAGACCTCCACCACACTCAGCTCTAAGCGAATCGTCCGTCGTCCGTCCTTACCGACTTGGAAGAAACCCATTATCCTCCGAAGGTCTCGCTGCCAAGTCCCCACCGTCATCCGCCGAGGCTATCTCCAACTGTTCACCAAAGAGTGTCTCAAGTTCTGCGCCTCCCAGCAGGAGGCCGAGGAGAAGGCGCTGAACGAGGAGAAGGTGGCCTACGACTGCAGCCCCAACAAGAACATGTACCTGAATGTGGTCCTGAACACCCTCAAGAGACTGAAGGGCCTGACCCCCAGCTCCATGCCGGGCCTCAGCAGGGCCGCCCTGTACAGCCGCCTCCAGGAGTTCCTGCTCACCCAGGACCAGCTCAAGGAGAACGGCTACCCCTTCCCGCACCCCGAGCGGCCCGGGGGCGCCGTCCTCTTCACTGGCCAGGGGAAGGGGCCCGGCGACTCCTCCTGCAGGGTCTGCTGCCGTTGTGGCACCGACTACCTGGTGTCCTCCTCGGGCCGCTGTCTACGCGACCAGTTGTGTTATTATCACTGGGGGCGGGTCCGCTCCAGCCAAGTGGCTGGAGGCCGGGTTAGCCAGTACACCTGCTGTGCAGCTGCTCCTGGCTCAGTGGGCTGCCAGGTGGCAAAGCAGCACGTGCGGGACGGCCGCAAGGAGAGCCTCCATGGCTTCGTGAAGACCTTCAAGAAAGAGTTTTCCACAGACGCTTATCCAGGAATCTACGCCTTGGACTGTGAGATGTGCTACACCACGCATGGCCTGGAGCTGACCCGCGTCACCGTGGTGGACGCCGACATGCAAGTGGTGTACGACACCTTCGTCAAGCCCGACAACGAGATCGTGGACTACAACACCAGGTTTTCCGGAGTGACCGAGGCCGACGTCGCCAAGACGAGCGTCACGTTGCCCGAAGTCCAAGCCATCCTGCTGAGCTTTTTCAGCGCCCAAACCATCCTCATCGGGCACAGCCTGGAGAGCGATCTGCTGGCCCTCAAGCTGATCCACAGCACCGTGGTGGACACGGCCGTGCTCTTCCCGCACTACCTGGGTTTCCCCTACAAGCGTTCCCTCAGGAATCTCGCGGCCGACTACCTGGGACAGATCATCCAGGACAGCCAGGACGGCCACAACTCCAGCGAGGACGCAAACGCCTGCCTGCAGCTGGCGATGTGGAAGGTTCGACAGCGCGCCCAGATCCAGCCACGCCACCGGTCCGCCTCTCCCGCCGCCCTGGCCTGTCCTGAGCCCCAGGCCTCTTCCCAAACTGCCATCGATCCCGAGAGCTAGCCCTGTCCACCTCGCCGCAAAGCGAAAGAAACTGGAGCAGCCGGCGGCAGGAGAGGGCCAAAAGCCAAGACTAACCCCGACCCCGGACTCCCAGTCCCCCGGAGTCCCTGCCGCGGGCCGTCGTCCCTGTCCCCATCCCTCTGCCCCTCCCAGACCTCTGTCCTTCCACCAATGGGCTCCCCGAGGCCCCAGCCGCCACTCCCAGTCCCCGGAGACCCTGCCGCCGCCCCTGGCGCCTGTGCCCATCCCTCTGCCCCTCCCAGACCTCTGGCCTTCCACCACTAGCCTCCCCCAGCCCACCTGGACTTCCCCGGCCTCTGACAACAAGGCCAGCCCCCAGGCCCACCAGCCTCCTGATCGTCTTCGTTCTTGGGCCTCTTCCCCTTCTGTGGGGCTGTCTGAACCTCCCCTCCCCCACCCGATTTTTCCCCCGCCCCCGGGGCAGGCGCAGAATAAATGTCTGTATGAAGTTAAAAATTAAAAATAAAAAAAAAGCTAAAAACAACTGAAAGTCCTTTGCTTTTGAATGTGCGCTTACCTGGTTTTCTCTAGAGGCACCACTGTGAGGTGGCTCAAGCGCTTAGGCTCTGGAGTTAGACATCTGGGTTCCCATTCCAATTCCACCACTGACTAGCTTTGTCATATTGGACGCATAACTTTTTTGCGCTTCTACTTCTTGATCTTTCAAGTGTCATCAGAAGATAATTAGACACCCACACAATAGCAATGGGAGATTTTAACACCCCACCGTCAACATGAAACAGATCAACGAGACAGAAAGTTGAAAAGGATATCCAGGAACTGAACTTAGCTCTGCACCAAGCAGACCGAATAGACATCTACATTAACTCTCCACCCCAAATCAACAGAATATACATTCTTCTCAGCACCACATCACACTTATTCCAAAACTGACCACATAGTTGGAAGGAAAGCACTCCTCCGCAAATGCAAAAGAACAGAAATTACAACCAACTGTCTCTCAGACCACAGGGCAGTCAAACTGGACCTCAGGATGAAGAAACTCACTCAAAACCGCTCAACTACACGGAAACGGAGCAATCTGCTCCTGAGTGACTACTGGGTACATAGCGAAATGAAGACAGAATAAAGATGTTCTTTGAAACCAATGAGAACAAAGACACAACATACCAGAATCTCTGGGATACATTGAAAGCAGTGTGTAGAGGGAAACGTAGCATTAAATGCCCACAAGAGAAAGCAGGAAAGATCTAAAATGGACACCCTCACGTCCCAATTCAAAGAACCAGGGAAGCAAGAGCAAACACAATGCCTGAATCAGTCAGTCAACTTCCAACAGGGCTCCAAGAGAGAATGAACCACCATGCCTCTTTAAATCCACGTTTCTATTTGGAATCTTCAATGAGAGATGAGACACTAAGCAGCTAGTTTTGGTGGAATGGCTGATTTTGTCAATGTTTTCGGTGTGTGAGTGTGTATGTGTGTGTATGTATAGATAACTAAATTAAACTGATAATCTGGATGCTTACATTTCCATTCATTTAATTTGTGTATGTGAGCCCACGCACACGTATATACACACACACTCACACTTCCAGAACACTGACTTAGTGAAGAACTGGATTTCCAGTGTGTCAGACAAATTTCAGAAAGCGCTGAAGAAGGGCATTTCTGATGGATTTCACCGTTCCTGGAATTTTATTTTCCTTTATAACTTAGAGTTCTTCTCTGGAGATTTAATAGATAAAAGTCTTTTGCAGTGTACGTTATTTCATTTTATTTTTATAATTTATTTAAATTGTCATTTTAAATTGACAGATAAAAATGATATATATTTATGGTGTACAACATGATGTTTTATATATGTATACATTGTGGAATGACACAAAAATCAAGCTAATTAACACATTCGTTTCCTCACATACTGATTTTATGGTGATGAGAACATGTTTCAAATCTACTCTGATAGCACATTTCAAGTATACAGTACATAGTTACCCACTGTGGTTGCCGTGCTGTTCAACATATCTCTAGAACTATTCGTATCTGAAATTTTGTATCATTAGACTAACATCTCCCAATCCCTCCCCGGCCCCTGCCTCGGGTAAGCAGCGTTCTGCTCTCTACGACTCTGAGTTCCACTTTTTTACATTGCACATAGAAGTGAGATCGTGCAGTATTTGTATTTCTGTGTTTGCTTTTTAAAACTTTATGATGTATTGATGTATTTTTTCAGACAGTGTCGGAGTCTGTCACCAAGGCTGGAGTACAGTGACACAAACACGGCTCACCACGGCCTCCACCTCCCGGGGTCAAGAGATCCTCCCACTTCAGCCTCCTGAGTAGCTAGGACTACAGGCGTCCAACACCACACCTGGCTAATTTTTGTATTTTTTGTAGAGATGGTTGATCTCCAACTCCTGGGCTCAACTCTTCCTCCTCCCTTCTCCTCCCAAAGTCCTGGGATTACAGGCCTGAGCCACTGTGTCTGGCCTTTGCTTTATTTCACACAGTAGAACATCCTCTAGGCTCATTCATGTTGCTAATGATAAGATTTCTTTCTTTTTCAAGGCTGAATAGGATTCTATTGGATATATGTACCTATATAGATAGAGAGATAGATAGATAGATATTTATTATTATTGTTTTGGGGGGGATATGGTTTCGCTCGTGTTCCCCAGGCTGGAGTGCAGTGGCATGATTTCGGCTCACTACAACCTCTGCCTCCCAGGCTGAAGTGATTCTCCTGCCTCAGCTGAGATTAAAGGCATGTCCCATCATGTGCGGCCAATTTTGTGTTTCTAGGAGAGATGGGTTTTCACCATGTTGGCCAGGCTGGTCTCGAACTCCAACAATTCTACTTCAACTATTTATTGGATACAAATATTTATGTGTGAGAAACAAGATTTTCAAGAGTGAAAGATTTAAAAACGACTTAATTGTACATCAGTAAGAGGCTGGCTAACTAAATCAGAGTACGTTCATCCTTACAGAAGAATACTATGCAGCTAGAACAAAACCAAATGGAGGAAACTCTTCCAAATGGTAACTTGGAATGATGTTCAAGACTTATTGTAAAATAAGTTTACAGTAAGGTGTAAGGTACCTTATGGCAAAATTCTCTCAGAAATGTGTGTGTGTGGATTTCAAGTCATCCCAGTCCTAGAACATTGTGCTCTTTAGAGATGCCATACCTGTCTTTCCCTTTGTAATATCAAAGCAGTAATATCTTCTCTGGAGGCTTGTTGGGTGAATTTAATGGAAGAAAGTTAAGGAGGTACCAGAACCATTGCTGTTTCCCCTCCGTAGCCCTGCCACCCACTAAAGAAAGTTGGATGAGATTACTTAATGATTTCCCATTAAGTTGTATTTCCAAATATCATGATTACCATTTGAATGTAGTTGGTATGGAGCTTCGTGAGTGTGTGCTTCGTTTATTATGCATCACGTTCAGCTCCTTGTTATTTAACTCCTAGTTATCATAGTAAAACTCTACTCGTCTACTCCGAGGAGCCCCTACCATCCGTATCGTCACTTTCCGGCCCAGCACTCTTCATGCTCGTTCGTTTAAAGCATTCTACATTGTGTAAATGAATCTTGGAAGGCAAAAGCTACTGAATTTAGCGAGTTTGTGGAGGCGTTCCCACCGGTCAGCCAGGTGGAGTTCCACACACCCGATGACTGCACAACTCCTATAAGGCAGCAATATGCTGCAAGCCCAGACGGCCACTCTTCTCACCTCTCGTCCCTTTGCTGTTCTGGATAATGAGGTCAATAGTCACCTAGGCAACTGCAAAACAAACTGAAATGGAGAAAGGCCTTCCGGCTGGTGACTAGCCGAGGTCCACCTGGCCCCAATAAGCTGCTGAACAAGAAGGGCTGCCAGAAATTTCCCCCTAGGGAATTTGGTGGAGACGAAGACCTGCTCACTGGACAACGGTTCCTCCCAGGATACCCCCAAGCTGAAGAAGCGGGCTCTGAGCCACCCCCTTTCACCCTCCTTTTCCCCACCCTGGCCTGCTGAAGGTGCGCATCAGGATGCGGACTACTGAGCCCTAAAGAAATAAGTCCTTCCACTTTGACCCCACGGAGGATTGCCTGTGCGGATCTTCAACGAGTCTACCAGTGTCTAGACACGGGAGCAGTTCTGTCTGGCACAGCAGCTCCCTCAAGGAAGACAAGAGTGAGGAGAAAGGAAACTCAAGTCTGACCATTCTGTCCTGGGAGACAAGAGGAGGATCTCATCTCTCATCTTTCCAAGCAAGGCAACGAGACTTTCTCTCATCTTTCCAAGCAAGGCAAGGAGACTTTTTCTCATGAGGAAACAAAAAGAAGTTGGAAGGAACGAAACCAGCCTGGAAGGTGAATTCCTAAGGATTGCCCATTGAAACTGACAAAATGGCCCTTGTTTGACGAGAGGAATGAGCAGAGCATTGATGTGGTCAAAAAGGACTCGAGTGAGACTTTCCCAGCATGTTTCTACCAAAGCTTTGTCTAAGTTTCGCAAAACACTCTCCTAATAAGCAGATGTTTGGCTCTTCAGAAAGTCAACATGCAAAATGCCTTGAGCGTCCCATAACACTGATGCCATGATGTTGCCTTTGGTCTGCCCTCCTTTTCCTTTGACTGGACCACTGCCATCTCTTGGTAGCCATCGCTTTGATGACGCTTTGTCTTCAGGATCATATTGGCAAAGCCATGTTCCAAATTCCGGTTACAATTTGTCAAACAGGTGCCCCAGGATCGTGATCCCTCCTGTTGAAAATTTCCACTGATAGCTCTCGTCGTCACTGCAGCTGATCTGGGCACAATGGTTTTCACAGCCACTGCAGGATTCATCTTCCACATCTTCTCATCTCTTCTTGAAACAAGCCATACCTCCGTAAAGAGTTGATTTCTTTGTGCTAGTGTCCTTAGAAGCTTTTCTTCAAACATCAATGATTTCTTCATTCTTCCACCCAAGCTTCACCGTCAATTGGATGTTTGCTCTTGCTGCAATTTTAGCGGAATTCAAGTTGCACTGATAGGAGGCCTTTTCAGTGGATGTCTCATCCTTCTTAGTGCCTCCAATGAGATCCAGTTCAGAAAGGTTGTAAGAAGTTAGTACATGTTTATTTTAGTGAAAACGAATTGAAATCCATGCATAGTTTTCTCACCATGTACATTTTCTATGAACTTTCGGAAGACCCCCTGTACTGAATATTGCCCAAATCCTGGGAGAGAAGTGGATGCGGTCCACTTCCTGTCTTCAGTTTGCCCACAGTGGAGGAGTGCACAGAGCAGGGAAAGGCAGCCCCAGAGAGAGGCATGCCCTCCAGCATGCAGCAGACTGCTGGCCCAGTCCTGGCTCCATGGGTTGCTGTGTGGGCCCAGCAAGCTGACCAACCTCCCTGAACCTTAATTTAATCCTAGGTAGCCCAATTCCACTCGCTATTATAGGACTGCTGTGCAGGGACAGTCAATTAACTTAAGAAAAGGAACCTAGCTCCAAGGTTGGCAACCGGGAATTCCAGTTGATTCCATGGGCGGACCCCCTGAGGAATTCCCAAGCTGAAGTCTCGTGGAAGATGAGGTTCAGTGTGACTAGACTGAAGCACCAATCCAATGAAGGGGAAGTCCCACCCACTCTGCCCTGTGCCTGTATAAAGGTGAGGCGGGGCGGCCGCGCCACTCATTGAAGCCGCCAGTTGGGAGAGGAGCAGAGCCAGGCCGGTGCTCCCGAAGGCAGCAAGATGTTGCGAGCCACAGCTCCCTGCTGGTTCCCACCTGCATACCCAGAAGCTAAGAAGGTGGCCGAGGAGGCGGCCCACGAGGCAAGCCGCCATTTGGGAGAGGAGCAGAGCCAGGTCGGTGTTCCCGAAGGCAGCAAGATGTTGCGAGCCACAGCTCCCTGCTGGTTCCCACCTGCATGCCCAGAAGCCAAGAAGGTGGCCGAGGAGGCGGCCCTCGAGGCAAGCCGCCAGTTGGGAGAGGAGCAGAGCCAGGCCGGTGCTCCCGAAGGCAGCAAGATGTTGCGAGCCACAGCTCCCTGCTGGTTCCCACCTGCATACCCAGAAGCTAAGAAGGTGGCCGAGGAGGCGCCCCACGAGGCAAGCCGCCATTTGGGAGTGGAGCAGAGCCAGGTCGGTGTTCCCGAAGGCAGCAAGATGTTGCGAGCCACAGCTCCCTGCTGGTTCCCTCCTGCATACCCAGAAGCCAAGAAGGTGGCCGAGGAGGCGGCCCTCGAGGCTCCAGAATTCCCACTGCCCTCTCATCAGCCTGCCCAGAGCTTCGGGCTCTGCGTGCCCCAGATGCACAACCAGGCCTCAGCACTCGTGGACATCCGGGCGGAGCCCCAGAATAGGGGTCCGGCGGTGCCCCCAGCGTGGCCCAAGATGGCGACGGAGGCGTGGTACTTCCCCGCGCAGAGGGGGTCGGCCTGCTGCTTGCCAGCCGCCCCAAGGCTGACAGAGAGGCCCTGTGGAGTCCGCATCTCAGCCCCCAGGGAGAGGAAGAGGATCGCCCACTTTCCCAGCCCCTGCTTGGTCGCAGGTCGCACCGATGCCAAGAGAACCCGGGTGGCCGGCAGCAGCCAACGCTCCAATGGCTCCAGGGTCGGCACACAGCCACGGAAGACTGGTCGCAACAGACGGGGGAGGGCATGCAAGACCTCCACCACACTCAGCTCTAAGCGAATCGTCCGTCGTCCGTCCTTACCGACTTGGAAGAAACCCATTATCCTCCGAAGGTCTCGCTGCCAAGTCCCCACCGTCATCCGCCGAGGCTATCTCCAACTGTTCACCAAAGAGTGTCTCAAGTTCTGCGCCTCCCAGCAGGAGGCCGAGGAGAAGGCGCTGAACGAGGAGAAGGTGGCCTACGACTGCAGCCCCAACAAGAACATGTACCTGAATGTGGTCCTGAACACCCTCAAGAGACTGAAGGGCCTGACCCCCAGCTCCATGCCGGGCCTCAGCAGGGCCGCCCTGTACAGCCGCCTCCAGGAGTTCCTGCTCACCCAGGACCAGCTCAAGGAGAACGGCTACCCCTTCCCGCACCCCGAGCGGCCCGGGGGCGCCGTCCTCTTCACTGGCCAGGGGAAGGGGCCCGGCGACTCCTCCTGCAGGGTCTGCTGCCGTTGTGGCACCGACTACCTGGTGTCCTCCTCGGGCCGCTGTCTACGCGACCAGTTGTGTTATTATCACTGGGGGCGGGTCCGCTCCAGCCAAGTGGCTGGAGGCCGGGTTAGCCAGTACACCTGCTGTGCAGCTGCTCCTGGCTCAGTGGGCTGCCAGGTGGCAAAGCAGCACGTGCGGGACGGCCGCAAGGAGAGCCTCCATGGCTTCGTGAAGACCTTCAAGAAAGAGTTTTCCACAGACGCTTATCCAGGAATCTACGCCTTGGACTGTGAGATGTGCTACACCACGCATGGCCTGGAGCTGACCCGCGTCACCGTGGTGGACGCCGACATGCAAGTGGTGTACGACACCTTCGTCAAGCCCGACAACGAGATCGTGGACTACAACACCAGGTTTTCCGGAGTGACCGAGGCCCACGTCGCCAAGACGAGCGTCACGTTGCCCGAAGTCCAAGCCATCCTGCTGAGCTTTTTCAGCGCCCAAACCATCCTCATCGGGCACAGCCTGGAGAGCGATCTGCTGGCCCTCAAGCTGATCCACAGCACCGTGGTGGACACGGCCGTGCTCTTCCCGCACTACCTGGGTTTCCCCTACAAGCGTTCCCTCAGGAATCTCGCGGCCGACTACCTGGGACAGATCATCCAGGACAGCCAGGACGGCCACAACTCCAGCGAGGATGCAAACGCCTGCCTGCAGCTGGCGATGTGGAAGGTTCGACAGCGCGCCCAGATCCAGCCACGCCACCGGTCCGCCTCTCCCGCCGCCCTGGCCTGTCCTGAGCCCCAGGCCTCTTCCCAAACTGCCATCGATCCCGAGAGCTAGCCCTGTCCACCTCGCCGCAAAGCGAAAGAAACTGGAGCAGCCGGCGGCAGGAGAGGGCCAAAAGCCAAGACTAACCCCGACCCCGGACTCCCAGTCCCCCGGAGTCCCTGCCGCGGGCCGTCGTCCCTGTCCCCATCCCTCTGCCCCTCCCAGACCTCTGTCCTTCCACCAATGGGCTCCCCGAGGCCCCAGCCGCCACTCCCAGTCCCCGGAGACCCTGCCGCCGCCCCTGGCGCCTGTGCCCATCCCTCTGCCCCTCCCAGACCTCTGGCCTTCCACCACTAGCCTCCCCCAGCCCACCTGGACTTCCCCGGCCTCTGACAACAAGGCCAGCCCCCAGGCCCACCAGCCTCCTGATCGTCTTCGTTCTTGGGCCTCTTCCCCTTCTGTGGGGCTGTCTGAACCTCCCCTCCCCCACCCGATTTTTCCCCCGCCCCCGGGGCAGGCGCAGAATAAATGTCTGTATGAAGTTAAAAATTAAAAATAAAAAAAAAGCTAAAAACAACTCAAAGTCCTTTGCTTTTGAATGTGCGCTTACCTGGTTTTCTCTAGAGGCACCACTGTGAGGTGGCTCAAGCGCTTAGGCTCTGGAGTTAGACATCTGGGTTCCCATTCCAATTCCACCACTGACTAGCTTTGTCATATTGGACGCATAACTTTTTTGCGCTTCTACTTCTTGATCTTTCAAGTGTCATCAGAAGATAATTAGACACCCACACAATAGCAATGGGAGATTTTAACACCCCACCGTCAACATGAAACAGATCAACGAGACAGAAAGTTGAAAAGGATATCCAGGAACTGAACTTAGCTCTGCACCAAGCAGACCGAATAGACATCTACATTAACTCTCCACCCCAAATCAACAGAATATACATTCTTCTCAGCACCACATCACACTTATTCCAAAACTGACCACATAGTTGGAAGGAAAGCACTCCTCCGCAAATGCAAAAGAACAGAAATTACAACCAACTGTCTCTCAGACCCCAGGGCAGTCAAACTGGACCTCAGGATGAAGAAACTCACTCAAAACCGCTCAACTACACGGAAACGGAGCAATCTGCTCCTGAGTGACTACTGGGTACATAGCGAAATGAAGACAGAATAAAGATGTTCTTTGAAACCAATGAGAACAAAGACACAACATACCAGAATCTCTGGGACACATTGAAAGCAGTGTGTAGAGGGAAACGTAGCATTAAATGCCCACAAGAGAAAGCAGGAAAGATCTAAAATGGACACCCTCACGTCCCAATTCAAAGAACCAGGGAAGCAAGAGCAAACACAATGCCTGAATCAGTCAGTCAACTTCCAACAGGGCTCCAAGAGAGAATGAACCACCATGCCTCTTTAAATCCACGTTTCTATTTGGAATCTTCAATGAGAGATGAGACACTAAGCAGCTAGTTTTGGTGGAATGGCTGATTTTGTCAATGTTTTCGGTGTGTGAGTGTGTGTGTGTGTGTGTATGTATAGATAACTAAATTAAACTGATAATCTGGATGCTTACATTTCCATTCATTTAATTTGTGTATGTGAGCCCACGCACACGTATATACACACACACTAACACTTCCAGAACACTGACTTAGTGAAGAACTGGATTTCCAGTGTGTCAGACAAATTTCAGAAAGCGCTGAAGAAGGGCATTTCTGATGGATTTCACCGTTCCTGGAATTTTACTTTCCTTTATAACTTCGAGTTCTTCTCTGGAGATTTAATAGATAAAAGTCTTTTGCAGTGCACGTTATTTCATTGTATTTTTATAATTTATTTAAATTGTCATTTTAAATTGACAAATAAAAATGATAGATATTTATGGTGTACAACATGATGTTTCATATATGTATACATTGTGGAATGACACAAAAATCAAGCTAATTAACACATTCGTTTCCTCACATACTGATTTTATGGTGATGAGAACATGTTTCAAATCTACTCTGATAGCACATTTCAAGTATACAGTACATAGTTACCCACTGTGGTTGCCGTGCTGTTCAACATATCTCTAGAACTATTCGTATCTGAAATTTTGTATCATTAGACTAACATCTCCCAATCCCTCCCCGGCCCCTGCCTCGGGTAAGCAGCGTTCTGCTCTCTACGACTCTGAGTTCCACTTTTTTACATTGCACATAGAAGTGAGATCGTGCAGTATTTGTATTTCTGTGTTTGCTTTTTAAAACTTTATGATGTATTGATGTATTTTTTCAGACAGTGTCGGAGTCTGTCACCAAGGCTGGAGTACAGTGACACAAACACGGCTCACCACGGCCTCCACCTCCCGGGGTCAAGAGATCCTCCCACTTCAGCCTCCTGAGTAGCTAGGACTACAGGCGTCCAACACCACACCTGACTAATTTTTGTATTTTTTGTAGAGATGGTTGATCTCCAACTCCTGGGCTCAACTCTTCCTCCTCCCTTCTCCTCCCAAAGTCCTGGGATTACAGGCCTGAGCCACTGTGTCTGGCCTTTGCTTTATTTCACACAGTAGAACATCCTCTAGGCTCATTCATGTTGCTAAT
The DNA here is from genome assembly GCF_028885625.2 of Pongo pygmaeus. Classification (NCBI taxonomy): domain Eukaryota; kingdom Metazoa; phylum Chordata; class Mammalia; order Primates; family Hominidae; genus Pongo; species Pongo pygmaeus. Next base: position 57,441,235 of record NC_072380.2, read on the forward strand.
GATAAGATTTCTTTCTTTTTCAAGGCTGAATAGGATTCTATTGGATATATGTACCTATATAGATAGAGAGATAGATAGATAGATATTTATTATTATTGTTTTGGGGGGGATATGGTTTCGCTCGTGTTCCCCAGGCTGGAGTGCAGTGGCATGATTTCGGCTCACTACAACCTCTGCCTCCCAGGCTGAAGTGATTCTCCTGCCTCAGCTGAGATTAAAGGCATGTCCCATCATGTGCGGCCAATTTTGTGTTTCTAGGAGAGATGGGTTTTCACCATGTTGGCCAGGCTGGTCTCGAACTCCAACAATTCTACTTCAACTATTTATTGGATACAAATATTTATGTGTGAGAAACAAGATTTTCAAGAGTGAAAGATTTAAAAACGACTTAATTGTACATCAGTAAGAGGCTGGCTAACTAAATCAGAGTACGTTCATCCTTACAGAAGAATACTATGCAGCTAGAACTAAACCAAATGGAGGAAACTCTTCCAAATGGTAACTTGGAATGATGTTCAAGACTTATTGTAAAATAAGTTTACAGTAAGGTGTAAGGTACCTTATGGCAAAATTCTCTCAGAAATGTGTGTGTGTGGATTTCAAGTCATCCCAGTCCTAGAACATTGTGCTCTTTAGAGATGCCATACCTGTCTTTCCCTTTGTAATATCAAAGCAGTAATATCTTCTCTGGAGGCTTGTTGGGTGAATTTAATGGAAGAAAGTTAAGGAGGTACCAGAACCATTGCTGTTTCCCCTCCGTAGCCCTGCCACCCACTAAAGAAAGTTGGATGAGATTACTTAATGATTTCCCATTAAGTTGTATTTCCAAATATCATGATTACCATTTGAATGTAGTTGGTATGGAGCTTCGTGAGTGTGTGCTTCATTTATTATGCATCACGTTCAGCTCCTTGTTATTTAACTCCTAGTTATCATAGTAAAACTCTACTCCTCTACTCCGAGGAGCCCCTACCATCCGTATCGTCACTTTCCGGCCCAGCACTCTTCATGCTCGTTCGTTTAAAGCATTCTACATTGTGTAAATGAATCTTGGAAGGCAAAAGCTACTGAATTTAGCGAGTTTGTGGAGGCGTTCCCACCGGTCAGCCAGGTGGAGTTCCACACACCCGATGACTGCACAACTCCTATAAGGCAGCAATATGCTGCAAGCCCAGACGGCCACTCTTCTCACCTCTCTTCCCTTTGCTGTTCTGGATAATGAGGTCAATAGTCACCTAGGCAACTGCAAAACAAACTGAAATGGAGAAAGGCCTTCCGGCTGGTGACTAGCCGAGGTCCACCTGGCCCCAATAAGCTGCTGAACAAGAAGGGCTGCCAGAAATTTCCCCCTAGGGAATTTGGTGGAGACGAAGACCTGCTCACTGGACAACGGTTCCTCCCAGGATACCCCCAAGCTGAAGAAGCGGGCTCTGTGCCACCCCCTTTCACCCTCCTTTTCCCCACCCTGGCCTGCTGAAGGTGCGCATCAGGATGCGGACTACTGAGCCCTAAAGAAATAAGTCCTTCCACTTTGACCCCACGGAGGATTGCCTGTGCGGATCTTCAACGAGTCTACCAGTGTCTAGACACGGGAGCAGTTCTGTCTGGCACAGCAGCTCCCTCAAGGAAGACAAGAGTGAGGAGAAAGGAAACTCAAGTCTGACCATTCTGTCCTGGGAGACAAGAGGAGGATCTCATCTCTCATCTTTCCAAGCAAGGCAACGAGACTTTCTCTCATCTTTCCAAGCAAGGCAAGGAGACTTTTTCTCATGAGGAAACAAAAAGAAGTTGGAAGGAACGAAACCAGCCTGGAAGGTGAATTCCTAAGGATTGCCCATTGAAACTGACAAAATGGCCCTTGTTTGACGAGAGGAATGAGCAGAGCATTGATGTGGTCAAAAAGGACTCGAGTGAGACTTTCCCAGCATGTTTCTACCAAAGCTTTGTCTAAGTTTCGCAAAACACTCTCCTAATAAGCAGATGTTTGGCTCTTCAGAAAGTCAACATGCAAAATGCCTTGAGCGTCCCATAACACTGATGCCATGATGTTGCCTTTGGTCTGCCCTCCTTTTCCTTTGACTGGACCACTGCCATCTCTTGGTAGCCATCGCTTTGATGACGCTTTGTCTTCAGGATCATATTGGCAAAGCCATGTTCCAAATTCCGGTTACAATTTGTCAAACAGGTGCCCCAGGATCGTGATCCCTCCTGTTGAAAATTTCCACTGATAGCTCTCGTCGTCACTGCAGCTGATCTGGGCACAATGGTTTTCACAGCCACTGCAGGATTCATCTTCCACATCTTCTCATCTCTTCTTGAAACAAGCCATACCTCCGTAAAGAGTTGATTTCTTTGTGCTAGTGTCCTTAGAAGCTTTTCTTCAAACATCAATGATTTCTTCATTCTTCCACCCAAGCTTCACCGTCAATTGGATGTTTGCTCTTGCTGCAATTTTAGCGGAATTCAAGTTGCACTGATAGGAGGCCTTTTCAGTGGATGTCTCATCCTTCTTAGTGCCTCCAATGAGATCCAGTTCAGAAAGGTTGTAAGAAGTTAGTACATGTTTATTTTAGTGAAAACGAATTGAAATCCATGCATAGATTTCTCACCATGTACATTTTCTATGAACTTTCGGAAGACCCCCTGTACTGAATATTGCCCAAATCCTGGGAGAGAAGTGGATGCGGTCCACTTCCTGTCTTCAGTTTGCCCACAGTGGAGGAGTGCACAGAGCAGGGAAAGGCAGCCCCAGAGAGAGGCATGCCCTCCAGCATGCAGCAGACTGCTGGCCCAGTCCTGGCTCCATGGGTTGCTGTGTGGGCCCAGCAAGCTGACCAACCTCCCTGAACCTTAATTTAATCCTAGGTAGCCCAATTCCACTCGCTATTATAGGACTGCTGTGCAGGGACAGTCAATTAACTTAAGAAAAGGAACCTAGCTCCAAGGTTGGCAACCGGGAATTCCACTTGATTCCATGGGCGGACCCCCTGAGGAATTCCCAAGCTGAAGTCTCGTGGAAGATGAGGTTCAGTGTGACTAGACTGAAGCACCAATCCAATGAAGGGGAAGTCCCACCCACTCTGCCCTGTGCCTGTATAAAGGTGAGGCGGGGCGGCCGCGCCACTCATTGAAGCCGCCAGTTGGGAGAGGAGCAGAGCCAGGCCGGTGCTCCCGAAGGCAGCAAGATGTTGCGAGCCACAGCTCCCTGCTGGTTCCCACCTGCATACCCAGAAGCTAAGAAGGTGGCCGAGGAGGCGGCCCACGAGGCAAGCCGCCATTTGGGAGAGGAGCAGAGCCAGGTCGGTGTTCCCGAAGGCAGCAAGATGTTGCGAGCCACAGCTCCCTGCTGGTTCCCACCTGCATACCCAGAAGCTAAGAAGGTGGCCGAGGAGGCGCCCCACGAGGCAAGCCGCCATTTGGGAGTGGAGCAGAGCCAGGTCGGTGTTCCCGAAGGCAGCAAGATGTTGCGAGCCACAGCTCCCTGCTGGTTCCCTCCTGCATACCCAGAAGCCAAGAAGGTGGCCGAGGAGGCGGCCCTCGAGGCTCCAGAATTCCCACTGCCCTCTCATCAGCCTGCCCAGAGCTTCGGGCTCTGCGTGCCCCAGATGCACAACCAGGCCTCAGCACTCGTGTACATCCGGGCGGAGCCCCAGAATAGGGGTCCAGCGGTGCCCCCAGCGTGGCCCAAGATGGCGACGGAGGCGTGGTACTTCCCCGCGCTGAGGGGGTCGGCCTGCTGCTTGCCAGCCGCCCCAAGGCTGACAGAGAGGCCCTGTGGAGTCCGCATCTCAGCCCCCAGGGAGAGGAAGAGGATCGTCCACTTTCCCAGCCCCTGCTTGGTCGCAGGTCGCACCGATGCCAAGAGAACCCGGGTGGCCGGCAGCAGCCAACGCTCCAATGGCTCCAGGGTCGGCACACAGCCACGGAAGACTGGTCGCAACAGACGGGGGAGGGCATGCAAGACCTCCACCACACTCAGCTCTAAGCGAATCGTCCGTCGTCCATCCTTACCGACTTGGAAGAAACCCATTATCCTCCGAAGGTCTCGCTGCCAAGTCCCCACCGTCATCCGCCGAGGCTATCTCCAACTGTTCACCAAAGAGTGTCTCAAGTTCTGCGCCTCCCAGCAGGAGGCCGAGGAGAAGGCGCTGAACGAGGAGAAGGTGGCCTACGACTGCAGCCCCAACAAGAACATGTACCTGAATGTGGTCCTGAACACCCTCAAGAGACTGAAGGGCCTGACCCCCAGCTCCATGCCGGGCCTCAGCAGGGCCGCCCTGTACAGCCGCCTCCAGGAGTTCCTGCTCACCCAGGACCAGCTCAAGGAGAACGGCTACCCCTTCCCGCACCCCGAGCGGCCCGGAGGCGCCGTCCTCTTCACTGGCCAGGGGAAGGGGCCCGGCGACTCCTCCTGCAGGGTCTGCTGCCGTTGTGGCACCGACTACCTGGTGTCCTCCTCGGGCCGCTGTCTACGCGACCAGTTGTGTTATTATCACTGGGGGCGGGTCCGCTCCAGCCAAGTGGCTGGAGGCCGGGTTAGCCAGTACACCTGCTGTGCAGCTGCTCCTGGCTCAGTGGGCTGCCAGGTGGCAAAGCAGCACGTGCGGGACGGCCGCAAGGAGAGCCTCCATGGCTTCGTGAAGACCTTCAAGAAAGAGTTTTCCACAGACGCTTATCCAGGAATCTACGCCTTGGACTGTGAGATGTGCTACACCACGCATGGCCTGGAGCTGACCCGCGTCACCGTGGTGGACGCCGACATGCAAGTGGTGTACGACACCTTCGTCAAGCCCGACAACGAGATCGTGGACTACAACACCAGGTTTTCCGGAGTGACCGAGGCCGACGTCGCCAAGACGAGCGTCACGTTGCCCGAAGTCCAAGCCATCCTGCTGAGCTTTTTCAGCGCCCAAACCATCCTCATCGGGCACAGCCTGGAGAGCGATCTGCTGGCCCTCAAGCTGATCCACAGCACCGTGGTGGACACGGCCGTGCTCTTCCCGCACTACCTGGGTTTCCCCTACAAGCGTTCCCTCAGGAATCTCGCGGCCGACTACCTGGGACAGATCATCCAGGACAGCCAGGACGGCCACAACTCCAGCGAGGACGCAAACGCCTGCCTGCAGCTGGCGATGTGGAAGGTTCGACAGCGCGCCCAGATCCAGCCACGCCACCGGTCCGCCTCTCCCGCCGCCCTGGCCTGTCCTGAGCCCCAGGCCTCTTCCCAAACTGCCATCGATCCCGAGAGCTAGCCCTGTCCACCTCGCCGCAAAGCGAAAGAAACTGGAGCAGCCGGCGGCAGAAGAGGGCCAAAAGCCAAGACTAACACCGACCCCGGACTCCCAGTCCCCCGGAGTCCCAGCCGCGGGCCGTCGTCCCTGTCCCCATCCCTCTGCCCCTCCCAGACCTCTGTCCTTCCACCAATGGGCTCCCCGAGGCCCCAGCCGCCACTCCCAGTCCCCGGAGACCCTGCCGCCACCCCTGGCGCCTGTGCCCATCCCTCTGCCCCTCCCAGACCTCTGGCCTTCCACCACTAGCCTCCCCCAGCCCACCTGGACTTCCCCGGCCTCTGACAACAAGGCCAGCCCCCAGGCCCACCAGCCTCCTGATCGTCTTCGTTCTTGGGCCTCTTCCCCTTCTGTGGGGCTGTCTGAACCTCCCCTCCCCCACCCGATTTTTCCCCCGCCCCCGGGGCAGGCGCAGAATAAATGTCTGTATGAAGTTAAAAATTAAAAATAAAAAAAAAGCTAAAAACAACTGAAAGTCCTTTGCTTTTGAATGTGCGCTTACCTGGTTTTCTCTAGAGGCACCACTGTGAGGTGGCTCAAGCGCTTAGGCTCTGGAGTTAGACATCTGGGTTCCCATTCCAATTCCACCACTGACTAGCTTTGTCATATTGGACGCATAACTTTTTTGCGCTTCTACTTCTTGATCTTTCAAGTGTCATCAGAAGATAATTAGACACCCACACAATAGCAATGGGAGATTTTAACACCCCACCGTCAACATGAAACAGATCAACGAGACAGAAAGTTGAAAAGGATATCCAGGAACTGAACTTAGCTCTGCACCAAGCAGACCGAATAGACATCTACATTAACTCTCCACCCCAAATCAACAGAATATACATTCTTCTCAGCACCACATCACACTTATTCCAAAACTGACCACATAGTTGGAAGGAAAGCACTCCTCCGCAAATGCAAAAGAACAGAAATTACAACCAACTGTCTCTCAGACCCCAGGGCAGTCAAACTGGACCTCAGGATGAAGAAACTCACTCAAAACCGCTCAACTACACGGAAACGGAGCAATCTGCTCCTGAGTGACTCCTGGGTACATAGCGAAATGAAGACAGAATAAAGATGTTCTTTGAAACCAATGAGAACAAAGACACAACATACCAGAATCTCTGGGATACATTGAAAGCAGTGTGTAGAGGGAAACGTAGCATTAAATGCCCACAAGAGAAAGCAGGAAAGATCTAAAATGGACACCCTCACGTCCCAATTCAAAGAACCAGGGAAGCAAGAGCAAACACAATGCCTGAATCAGTCAGTCAACTTCCAACAGGGCTCCAAGAGAGAATGAACCACCATGCCTCTTTAAATCCACGTTTCTATTTGGAATCTTCAATGAGAGATGAGACACTAAGCAGCTAGTTTTGGTGGAATGGCTGATTTTGTCAATGTTTTCGGTGTGTGAGTGTGTGTGTGTGTGTGTATGTATAGATAACTAAATTAAACTGATAATCTGGATGCTTACATTTCCATTCATTTAATTTGTGTATGTGAGCCCACGCACACGTATATACACACACACTAACACTTCCAGAACACTGACTTAGTGAAGAACTGGATTTCCAGTGTGTCAGACAAATTTCAGAAAGCGCTGAAGAAGGGCATTTCTGATGGATTTCACCGTTCCTGGAATTTTACTTTCCTTTATAACTTCGAGTTCTTCTCTGGAGATTTAATAGATAAAAGTCTTTTGCAGTGCACGTTATTTCATTGTATTTTTATAATTTATTTAAATTGTCATTTTAAATTGACAAATAAAAATGATAGATATTTATGGTGTACAACATGATGTTTCATATATGTATACATTGTGGAATGACACAAAAATCAAGCTAATTAACACATTCGTTTCCTCACATACTGATTTTATGGTGATGAGAACATGTTTCAAATCTACTCTGATAGCACATTTCAAGTATACAGTACATAGTTACCCACTGTGGTTGCCGTGCTGTTCAACATATCTCTAGAACTATTCGTATCTGAAATTTTGTATCATTAGACTAACATCTCCCAATCCCTCCCCGGCCCCTGCCTCGTGTAAGCAGCGTTCTGCTCTCTACGACTCTGAGTTCCACTATTTTACATTGCACATAGAAGTGAGATCGTGCAGTATTTGTATTTCTGTGTTTGCTTTTTAAAACTTTATGATGTATTGATGTATTTTTTCAGACAGTGTCGGAGTCTGTCACCAAGGCTGGAGTACAGTGACACAAACACGGCTCACCACGGCCTCCACCTCCCGGGGTCAAGAGATCCTCCCACTTCAGCCTCCTGAGTAGCTAGGACTACAGGCGTCCAACACCACACCTGACTAATTTTTGTATTTTTTGTAGAGATGGTTGATCTCCAACTCCTGGGCTCAACTCTTCCTCCTCCCTTCTCCTCCCAAAGTCCTGGGATTACAGGCCTGAGCCACTGTGTCTGGCCTTTGCTTTATTTCACACAGTAGAACATCCTCTAGGCTCATTCATGTTGCTAATGATAAGATTTCTTTCTTTTTCAAGGCTGAATAGGATTCTATTGGATATATGTACCTATATAGATAGAGAGATAGATAGATAGATATTTATTATTATTGTTTTGGGGGGGATATGGTTTCGCTCGTGTTCCCCAGGCTGGAGTGCAGTGGCATGATTTCGGCTCACTACAACCTCTGCCTCCCAGGCTGAAGTGATTCTCCTGCCTCAGCTGAGATTAAAGGCATGTCCCATCATGTGCGGCCAATTTTGTGTTTCTAGGAGAGATGGGTTTTCACCATGTTGGCCAGGCTGGTCTCGAACTCCAACAATTCTACTTCAACTATTTATTGGATACAAATATTTATGTGTGAGAAACAAGATTTTCAAGAGTGAAAGATTTAAAAACGACTTAATTGTACATCAGTAAGAGGCTGGCTAACTAAATCAGAGTACGTTCATCCTTACAGAAGAATACTATGCAGCTAGAACTAAACCAAATGGAGGAAACTCTTCCAAATGGTAACTTGGAATGATGTTCAAGACTTATTGTAAAATAAGTTTACAGTAAGGTGTAAGGTACCTTATGGCAAAATTCTCTCAGAAATGTGTGTGTGTGGATTTCAAGTCATCCCAGTCCTAGAACATTGTGCTCTTTAGAGATGCCATACCTGTCTTTCCCTTTGTAATATCAAAGCAGTAATATCTTCTCTGGAGGCTTGTTGGGTGAATTTAATGGAAGAAAGTTAAGGAGGTACCAGAACCATTGCTGTTTCCCCTCCGTAGCCCTGCCACCCACTAAAGAAAGTTGGATGAGATTACTTAATGATTTCCCATTAAGTTGTATTTCCAAATATCATGATTACCATTTGAATGTAGTTGGTATGGAGCTTCGTGAGTGTGTGCTTCGTTTATTATGCATCACGTTCAGCTCCTTGTTATTTAACTCCTAGTTATCATAGTAAAACTCTACTCCTCTACTCCGAGGAGCCCCTACCATCCGTATCGTCACTTTCCGGCCCAGCACTCTTCATGCTCGTTCGTTTAAAGCATTCTACATTGTGTAAATGAATCTTGGAAGGCAAAAGCTACTGAATTTAGCGAGTTTGTGGAGGCGTTCCCACCGGTCAGCCAGGTGGAGTTCCACACACCCGATGACTGCACAACTCCTATAAGGCAGCAATATGCTGCAAGCCCAGACGGCCACTCTTCTCACCTCTCTTCCCTTTGCTGTTCTGGATAATGAGGTCAATAGTCACCTAGGCAACTGCAAAACAAACTGAAATGGAGAAAGGCCTTCCGGCTGGTGACTAGCCGAGGTCCACCTGGCCCCAATAAGCTGCTGAACAAGAAGGGCTGCCAGAAATTTCCCCCTAGGGAATTTGGTGGAGACGAAGACCTGCTCACTGGACAACGGTTCCTCCCAGGATACCCCCAAGCTGAAGAAGCGGGCTCTGTGCCACCCCCTTTCACCCTCCTTTTCCCCACCCTGGCCTGCTGAAGGTGCGCATCAGGATGCGGACTACTGAGCCCTAAAGAAATAAGTCCTTCCACTTTGACCCCACGGAGGATTGCCTGTGCGGATCTTCAACGAGTCTACCAGTGTCTAGACACGGGAGCAGTTCTGTCTGGCACAGCAGCTCCCTCAAGGAAGACAAGAGTGAGGAGAAAGGAAACTCAAGTCTGACCATTCTGTCCTGGGAGACAAGAGGAGGATCTCATCTCTCATCTTTCCAAGCAAGGCAACGAGACTTTCTCTCATCTTTCCAAGCAAGGCAAGGAGACTTTTTCTCATGAGGAAACAAAAAGAAGTTGGAAGGAACGAAACCAGCCTGGAAGGTGAATTCCTAAGGATTGCCCATTGAAACTGACAAAATGGCCCTTGTTTGACGAGAGGAATGAGCAGAGCATTGATGTGGTCAAAAAGGACTCGAGTGAGACTTTCCCAGCATGTTTCTACCAAAGCTTTGTCTAAGTTTCGCAAAACACTCTCCTAATAAGCAGATGTTTGGCTCTTCAGAAAGTCAACATGCAAAATGCCTTGAGCGTCCCATAACACTGATGCCATGATGTTGCCTTTGGTCTGCCCTCCTTTTCCTTTGACTGGACCACTGCCATCTCTTGGTAGCCATCGCTTTGATGACGCTTTGTCTTCAGGATCATATTGGCAAAGCCATGTTCCAAATTCCGGTTACAATTTGTCAAACAGGTGCCCCAGGATCGTGATCCCTCCTGTTGAAAATTTCCACTGATAGCTCTCGTCGTCACTGCAGCTGATCTGGGCACAATGGTTTTCACAGCCACTGCAGGATTCATCTTCCACATCTTCTCATCTCTTCTTGAAACAAGCCATACCTCCGTAAAGAGTTGATTTCTTTGTGCTAGTGTCCTTAGAAGCTTTTCTTCAAACATCAATGATTTCTTCATTCTTCCACCCAAGCTTCACCGTCAATTGGATGTTTGCTCTTGCTGCAATTTTAGCGGAATTCAAGTTGCACTGATAGGAGGCCTTTTCAGTGGATGTCTCATCCTTCTTAGTGCCTCCAATGAGATCCAGTTCAGAAAGGTTGTAAGAAGTTAGTACATGTTTATTTTAGTGAAAACGAATTGAAATCCATGCATAGATTTCTCACCATGTACATTTTCTATGAACTTTCGGAAGACCCCCTGTACTGAATATTGCCCAAATCCTGGGAGAGAAGTGGATGCGGTCCACTTCCTGTCTTCAGTTTGCCCACAGTGGAGGAGTGCACAGAGCAGGGAAAGGCAGCCCCAGAGAGAGGCATGCCCTCCAGCATGCAGCAGACTGCTGGCCCAGTCCTGGCTCCATGGGTTGCTGTGTGGGCCCAGCAAGCTGACCAACCTCCCTGAACCTTAATTTAATCCTAGGTAGCCCAATTCCACTCGCTATTATAGGACTGCTGTGCAGGGACAGTCAATTAACTTAAGAAAAGGAACCTAGCTCCAAGGTTGGCAACCGGGAATTCCAGTTGATTCCATGGGCGGACCCCCTGAGGAATTCCCAAGCTGAAGTCTCGTGGAAGATGAGGTTCAGTGTGACTAGACTGAAGCACCAATCCAATGAAGGGGAAGTCCCACCCACTCTGCCCTGTGCCTGTATAAAGGTGAGGCGGGGCGGCCGCGCCACTCATTGAAGCCGCCAGTTGGGAGAGGAGCAGAGCCAGGCCGGTGCTCCCGAAGGCAGCAAGATGTTGCGAGCCACAGCTCCCTGCTGGTTCCCACCTGCATACCCAGAAGCTAAGAAGGTGGCCGAGGAGGCGGCCCACGAGGCAAGCCGCCATTTGGGAGAGGAGCAGAGCCAGGTCGGTGTTCCCGAAGGCAGCAAGATGTTGCGAGCCACAGCTCCCTGCTGGTTCCCACCTGCATACCCAGAAGCTAAGAAGGTGGCCGAGGAGGCGCCCCACGAGGCAAGCCGCCATTTGGGAGTGGAGCAGAGCCAGGTCGGTGTTCCCGAAGGCAGCAAGATGTTGCGAGCCACAGCTCCCTGCTGGTTCCCTCCTGCATACCCAGAAGCCAAGAAGGTGGCCGAGGAGGCGGCCCTCGAGGCTCCAGAATTCCCACTGCCCTCTCATCAGCCTGCCCAGAGCTTCGGGCTCTGCGTGCCCCAGATGCACAACCAGGCCTCAGCACTCGTGGACATCCGGGCGGAGCCCCAGAATAGGGGTCCAGCGGTGCCCCCAGCGTGGCCCAAGATGGCGACGGAGGCGTGGTACTTCCCCGCGCAGAGGGGGTCGGCCTGCTGCTTGCCAGCCGCCCCAAGGCTGACAGAGAGGCCCTGTGGAGTCCGCATCTCAGCCCCCAGGGAGAGGAAGAGGATCGTCCACTTTCCCAGCCCCTGCTTGGTCGCAGGTCGCACCGATGCCAAGAGAACCCGGGTGGCCGGCAGCAGCCAACGCTCCAATGGCTCCAGGGTCGGCACACAGCCACGGAAGACTGGTCGCAACAGACGGGGGAGGGCATGCAAGACCTCCACCACACTCAGCTCTAAGCGAATCGTCCGTCGTCCATCCTTACCGACTTGGAAGAAACCCATTATCCTCCGAAGGTCTCGCTGCCAAGTCCCCACCGTCATCCGCCGAGGCTATCTCCAACTGTTCACCAAAGAGTGTCTCAAGTTCTGCGCCTCCCAGCAGGAGGCCGAGGAGAAGGCGCTGAACGAGGAGAAGGTGGCCTACGACTGCAGCCCCAACAAGAACATGTACCTGAATGTGGTCCTGAACACCCTCAAGAGACTGAAGGGCCTGACCCCCAGCTCCATGCCGGGCCTCAGCAGGGCCGCCCTGTACAGCCGCCTCCAGGAGTTCCTGCTCACCCAGGACCAGCTCAAGGAGAACGGCTACCCCTTCCCGCACCCCGAGCGGCCCGGAGGCGCCGTCCTCTTCACTGGCCAGGGGAAGGGGCCCGGCGACTCCTCCTGCAGGGTCTGCTGCCGTTGTGGCACCGACTACCTGGTGTCCTCCTCGGGCCGCTGTCTACGCGACCAGTTGTGTTATTATCACTGGGGGCGGGTCCGCTCCAGCCAAGTGGCTGGAGGCCGGGTTAGCCAGTACACCTGCTGTGCAGCTGCTCCTGGCTCAGTGGGCTGCCAGGTGGCAAAGCAGCACGTGCGGGACGGCCGCAAGGAGAGCCTCCATGGCTTCGTGAAGACCTTCAAGAAAGAGTTTTCCACAGACGCTTATCCAGGAATCTACGCCTTGGACTGTGAGATGTGCTACACCACGCATGGCCTGGAGCTGACCCGCGTCACCGTGGTGGACGCCGACATGCAAGTGGTGTACGACACCTTCGTCAAGCCCGACAACGAGATCGTGGACTACAACACCAGGTTTTCCGGAGTGACCGAGGCCGACGTCGCCAAGACGAGCGTCACGTTGCCCGAAGTCCAAGCCATCCTGCTGAGCTTTTTCAGCGCCCAAACCATCCTCATCGGGCACAGCCTGGAGAGCGATCTGCTGGCCCTCAAGCTGATCCACAGCACCGTGGTGGACACGGCCGTGCTCTTCCCGCACTACCTGGGTTTCCCCTACAAGCGTTCCCTCAGGAATCTCGCGGCCGACTACCTGGGACAGATCATCCAGGACAGCCAGGACGGCCACAACTCCAGCGAGGACGCAAACGCCTGCCTGCAGCTGGCGATGTGGAAGGTTCGACAGCGCGCCCAGATCCAGCCACGCCACCGGTCCGCCTCTCCCGCCGCCCTGGCCTGTCCTGAGCCCCAGGCCTCTTCCCAAACTGCCATCGATCCCGAGAGCTAGCCCTGTCCACCTCGCCGCAAAGCGAAAGAAACTGGAGCAGCCGGCGGCAGGAGAGGGCCAAAAGCCAAGACTAACCCCGACCCCGGACTCCCAGTCCCCCGGAGTCCCAGCCGCGGGCCGTCGTCCCTGTCCCCATCCCTCTGCCCCTCCCAGACCTCTGTCCTTCCACCAATGGGCTCCCCGAGGCCCCAGCCGCCACTCCCAGTCCCCGGAGACCCTGCCGCCACCCCTGGCGCCTGTGCCCATCCCTCTGCCCCTCCCAGACCTCTGGCCTTCCACCACTAGCCTCCCCCAGCCCACCTGGACTTCCCCGGCCTCTGACAACAAGGCCAGCCCCCAGGCCCACCAGCCTCCTGATCGTCTTCGTTCTTGGGCCTCTTCCCCTTCTGTGGGGCTGTCTGAACCTCCCCTCCCCCACCCGATTTTCCCCCGCCCCCGGGGCAGGCGCAGAATAAATGTCTGTATGAAGTTAAAAATTAAAAATAAAAAAAAAGCTAAAAACAACTGAAAGTCCTTTGCTTTTGAATGTGCGCTTACCTGGTTTTCTCTAGAGGCACCACTGTGAGGTGGCTCAAGCGCTTAGGCTCTGGAGTTAGACATCTGGGTTCCCATTCCAATTCCACCACTGACTAGCTTTGTCATATTGGACGCATAACTTTTTTGCGCTTCTACTTCTTGATCTTACAAGTGTCATCAGAAGATAATTAGACACCCACACAATAGCAATGGGAGATTTTAACACCCCACCGTCAACATGAAACAGATCAACGAGACAGAAAGTTGAAAAGGATATCCAGGAACTGAACTTAGCTCTGCACCAAGCAGACCGAATAGACATCTACATTAACTCTCCACCCCAAATCAACAGAATATACATTCTTCTCAGCACCACATCACACTTATTCCAAAACTGACCACATAGTTGGAAGGAAAGCACTCCTCCGCAAATGCAAAAGAACAGAAATTACAACCAACTGTCTCTCAGACCCCAGGGCAGTCAAACTGGACCTCAGGATGAAGAAACTCACTCAAAACCGCTCAACTACACGGAAACGGAGCAATCTGCTCCTGAGTGACTACTGGGTACATAGCGAAATGAAGACAGAATAAAGATGTTCTTTGAAACCAATGAGAACAAAGACACAACATACCAGAATCTCTGGGATACATTGAAAGCAGTGTGTAGAGGGAAACGTAGCATTAAATGCCCACAAGAGAAAGCAGGAAAGATCTAAAATGGACACCCTCACGTCCCAATTCAAAGAACCAGGGAAGCAAGAGCAAACACAATGCCTGAATCAGTCAGTCAACTTCCAACAGGGCTCCAAGAGAGAATGAACCACCATGCCTCTTTAAATCCACGTTTCTATTTGGAATCTTCAATGAGAGATGAGACACTAAGCAGCTAGTTTTGGTGGAATGGCTGATTTTGTCAATGTTTTCGGTGTGTGAGTGTGTGTGTGTGTGTGTATGTATAGATAACTAAATTAAACTGATAATCTGGATGCTTACATTTCCATTCATTTAATTTGTGTATGTGAGCCCACGCACACGTATATACACACACACTAACACTTCCAGAACACTGACTTAGTGAAGAACTGGATTTCCAGTGTGTCAGACAAATTTCAGAAAGCGCTGAAGAAGGGCATTTCTGATGGATTTCACCGTTCCTGGAATTTTAATTTCCTTTATAACTTCGAGTTCTTCTCTGGAGATTTAATAGATAAAAGTCTTTTGCAGTGCACGTTATTTCATTGTATTTTTATAATTTATTTAAATTGTCATTTTAAATTGACAAATAAAAATGATAGATATTTATGGTGTACAACATGATGTTTCATATATGTATACATTGTGGAATGACACAAAAATCAAGCTAATTAACACATTCGTTTCCTCACATACTGATTTTATGGTGATGAGAACATGTTTCAAATCTACTCTGATAGCACATTTCAAGTATACAGTACATAGTTACCCACTGTGGTTGCCGTGCTGTTCAACATATCTCTAGAACTATTCGTATCTGAAATTTTGTATCATTAGACTAACATCTCCCAATCCCTCCCCGGCCCCTGCCTCGTGTAAGCAGCGTTCTGCTCTCTACGACTCTGAGTTCCACTATTTTACATTGCACATAGAAGTGAGATCGTGCAGTATTTGTATTTCTGTGTTTGCTTTTTAAAACTTTATGATGTATTGATGTATTTTTTCAGACAGTGTCGGAGTCTGTCACCAAGGCTGGAGTACAGTGACACAAACACGGCTCACCACGGCCTCCACCTCCCGGGGTCAAGAGATCCTCCCACTTCAGCCTCCTGAGTAGCTAGGACTACAGGCGTCCAACACCACACCTGGCTAATTTTTGTATTTTTTGTAGAGATGGTTGATCTCCAACTCCTGGGCTCAACTCTTCCTCCTCCCTTCTCCTCCCAAAGTCCTGGGATTACAGGCCTGAGCCACTGTGTCTGGCCTTTGCTTTATTTCACACAGTAGAACATCCTCTAGGCTCATTCATGTTGCTAATGATAAGATTTCTTTCTTTTTCAAGGCTGAATAGGATTCTATTGGATATATGTACCTATATAGATAGAGAGATAGATAGATAGATATTTATTATTATTGTTTTGGGGGGGATATGGTTTCGCTCGTGTTCCCCAGGCTGGAGTGCAGTGGCATGATTTTGGCTCACTACAACCTCTGCCTCCCAGGCTGAAGTGATTCTCCTGCCTCAGCTGAGATTAAAGGCATGTCCCATCATGTGCGGCCAATTTTGTGTTTCTAGGAGAGATGGGTTTTCACCATGTTGGCCAGGCTGGTCTCGAACTCCAACAATTCTACTTCAACTATTTATTGGATACAAATATTTATGTGTGAGAAACAAGATTTTCAAGAGTGAAAGATTTAAAAACGACTTAATTGTACATCAGTAAGAGGCTGGCTAACTAAATCAGAGTACGTTCATCCTTACAGAAGAATACTATGCAGCTAGAACAAAACCAAATGGAGGAAACTCTTCCAAATGGTAACTTGGAATGATGTTCAAGACTTATTGTAAAATAAGTTTACAGTAAGGTGTAAGGTACCTTATGGCAAAATTCTCTCAGAAATGTGTGTGTGTGGATTTCAAGTCATCCCAGTCCTAGAACATTGTGCTCTTTAGAGATGCCATACCTGTCTTTCCCTTTGTAATATCAAAGCAGTAATATCTTCTCTGGAGGCTTGTTGGGTGAATTGAATGGAAGAAAGTTAAGGAGGTACCAGAACCATTGCTGTTTCCCCTCCGTAGCCCTGCCACCCACTAAAGAAAGTTGGATGAGATTACTTAATGATTTCCCATTAAGTTGTATTTCCAAATATCATGATTACCATTTGAATGTAGTTGGTATGGAGCTTCGTGAGTGTGTGCTTCGTTTATTATGCATCACGTTCAGCTCCTTGTTATTTGCCTCCTAGTTATCATAGTAAAACTCTACTCCTCTACTCCGAGGAGCCCCTACCATCCGTATCGTCACTTTCCGGCCCAGCACTCTTCATGCTCGTTCGTTTAAAGCATTCTACATTGTGTAAATGAATCTTGGAAGGCAAAAGCTACTGAATTTAGCGAGTTTGTGGAGGCGTTCCCACCGGTCAGCCAGGTGGAGTTCCACACACCCGATGACTGCACAACTCCTATAAGGCAGCAATATGCTGCAAGCCCAGACGGCCACTGTTCTCACCTCTCGTCCCTTTGCTGTTCTGGATAATGAGGTCAATAGTCACCTAGGCAACTGCAAAACAAACTGAAATGGAGAAAGGTCTTCCGGCTGATGACTAGCCGAGGTCCACCTGGCCCCAATAAGCTGCTGAACAAGAAGGGCTGCCAGAAATTTCCCCCTAGGGAATTTGGTGGAGACGAAGACCTGCTCACTGGACAACGGTTCCTCCCAGGATACCCCCAAGCTGAAGAAGCGGGCTCTGAGCCACCCCCTTTCACCCTCCTTTTCCCCACCCTGGCCTGGTGAAGGTGCGCGTCAGGATGTGGACTACTGAGCCCTAAAGAAATAAGTCCTTCCACTTTGACCCCACGGAGGATTGCCTGTGCGGATCTTCAACGAGTCTACCAGTGTCTAGACACGGGAGCAGTTCTGTCTGGCACAGCAGCTCCCTCAAGGAAGACAAGAGTGAGGAGAAAGGAAACTCAAGTCCGACCATTCTGTCCTGGGAGACAAGAGGAGGATCTCATCTCTCATCTTTCCAAGCAAGGCAACGAGACTTTCTCTCATCTTTCCAAGCAAAGCAAGGAGACATTTTCTCATGAGGAAACAAAAAGAAGTTGGAAGGAACGAAACCAGCCTGGAAGGTGAATTCCTAAGGATTGCCCATTGAAACTGACAAAATGGCCCTTGTTTGACGAGAGGAATGAGCAGAGCATTGATGTGGTCAAAAAGGACTCGAGTGAGACTTTCCCAGCATGTTTCTACCAAAGCTTTGTCTAAGTTTCGCAAAACACTCTCCTAATAAGCAGATGTTTGGCTCTTCAGAAAGTCAACATGCAAAATGCCTTGAGCGTCCCATAACACTGATGCCATGATGTTGCCTTTGGTCTGCCCTCCTTTTCCTTTGACTGGACCACTGCCATCTCTTGGTAGCCATCGCTTTGATGACGCTTTGTCTTCAGGATCATATTGGCAAAGCCATGTTCCAAATTCCGGTTACAATTTGTCAAACAGGTGCCCCAGGATCGTGATCCCTCCTGTTGAAAATTTCCACTGATAGCTCTCGTCGTCACTGCAGCTGATCTGGGCACAATGGTTTTCACAGCCACTGCAGGATTCATCTTCCACATCTTCTCATCTCTTCTTGAAACAAGCCATACCTCCGTAAAGAGTTGATTTCTTTGGGCTAGTGTCCTTAGAAGCTTTTCTTCAAACATCAATGATTTCTTCATTCTTCCACCCAAGCTTCACCGTCAATTGGATGTTTGCTCTTGCTGCAATTTTAGCGGAATTCAAGTTGCACTGATAGGAGGCCTTTTCAGTGGATGTCTCATCCTTCTTAGTGCCTCCAATGAGATCCAGTTCAGAAAGGTTGTAAGAAGTTAGTACATGTTTATTTTAGTGAAAACGAATTGAAATCCATGCATAGATTTCTCACCATGTACATTTTCTATGAACTTTCGGAAGACCCCCTGTACTGAATATTGCCCAAATCCTGGGAGAGAACTGGATGCGGTCCACTTCCTGTCTTCAGTTTGCCCACAGTGGAGGAGTGCACAGAGCAGGGAAAGGCAACCCCAGAGAGAGGCATGCCCTCCAGCATGCAGCAGACTGCTGGCCCAGTCCTGGCTCCATGGGTTGCTGTGTGGGCCCAGCAAGCTGACCAACCTCCCTGAACCTTAATTTAATCCTAGGTAGCCCAATTCCACTCGCTATTATAGGACTGCTGTGCAGGGACAGTCAATTAACTTAAGAAAAGGAAACTGGCTCCAAGGTTGGCAACCGGGAATTCCAGTTGATTCCATGGGCGGACCCCCTGAGGAATTCCCAAGCTGAAGTCTCGTGGAAGATGAGGTTCAGTGTGACTAGACTGAAGCACCAATCCAATGAAGGGGAAGTCCCACCCACTCTGCCCTGTGCCTGTATAAAGGTGAGGCGGGGCGGCCGCGCCACTCATTGAAGCCGCCAGTTGGGAGAGGAGCAGAGCCAGGCCGGTGCTCCCGAAGGCAGCAAGATGTTGCGAGCCACAGCTCCCTGCTGGTTCCCACCTGCATACCCAGAAGCTAAGAAGGTGGCCGAGGAGGCGGCCCACGAGGCAAGCCGCCATTTGGGAGAGGAGCAGAGCCAGGTCGGTGTTCCCGAAGGCAGCAAGATGTTGCAAGCCACAGCTCCCTGCTGGTTCCCACCTGCATGCCCAGAAGCCAAGAAGGTGGCCGAGGAGGCGGCCCTCGAGGCAAGCCGCCAGTTGGGAGAGGAGCAGAGCCAGGCCGGTGCTCCCGAAGGCAGCAAGATGTTGCGAGCCACAGCTCCCTGCTGGTTCCCACCTGCATACCCAGAAGCTAAGAAGGTGGCCGAGGAGGCGCCCCACGAGGCAAGCCGCCATTTGGGAGTGGAGCAGAGCCAGGTCGGTGTTCCCGAAGGCAGCAAGATGTTGCGAGCCACAGCTCCCTGCTGGTTCCCTCCTGCATACCCAGAAGCCAAGAAGGTGGCCGAGGAGGCGGCCCTCGAGGCTCCAGAATTCCCACTGCCCTGTCATCAGCCTGCCCAGAGCTTCGGGCTCTGCGTGCCCCAGATGCACAACCAGGCCTCAGCACTCGTGGACATCCGGGCGGAGCCCCAGAATAGGGGTCCGGCGGTGCCCCCAGCGTGGCCCAAGATGGCGACGGAGGCGTGGTACTTCCCCGCGCAGAGGGGGTCGGCCTGCTGCTTGCCAGCCGCCCCAAGGCTGACAGAGAGGCCCTGTGGAGTCCGCATCTCAGCCCCCAGGGAGAGGAAGAGGATCGCCCACTTTCCCAGCCCCTGCTTGGTCGCAGGTCGCACCGATGCCAAGAGAACCCGGGTGGCCGGCAGCAGCCAACGCTCCAATGGCTCCAGGGTCGGCACACAGCCACGGAAGACTGGTCGCAACAGACGGGGGAGGGCATGCAAGACCTCCACCACACTCAGCTCTAAGCGAATCGTCCGTCGTCCATCCTTACCGACTTGGAAGAAACCCATTATCCTCCGAAGGTCTCGCTGCCAAGTCCCCACCGTCATCCGCCGAGGCTATCTCCAACTGTTCACCAAAGAGTGTCTCAAGTTCTGCGCCTCCCAGCAGGAGGCCGAGGAGAAGGCGCTGAACGAGGAGAAGGTGGCCTACGACTGCAGCCCCAACAAGAACATGTACCTGAATGTGGTCCTGAACACCCTCAAGAGACTGAAGGGCCTGACCCCCAGCTCCATGCCGGGCCTCAGCAGGGCCGCCCTGTACAGCCGCCTCCAGGAGTTCCTGCTCACCCAGGACCAGCTCAAGGAGAACGGCTACCCCTTCCCGCACCCCGAGCGGCCCGGAGGCGCCGTCCTCTTCACTGGCCAGGGGAAGGGGCCCGGCGACTCCTCCTGCAGGGTCTGCTGCCGTTGTGGCACCGACTACCTGGTGTCCTCCTCGGGCCGCTGTCTACGCGACCAGTTGTGTTATTATCACTGGGGGCGGGTCCGCTCCAGCCAAGTGGCTGGAGGCCGGGTTAGCCAGTACACCTGCTGTGCAGCTGCTCCTGGCTCAGTGGGCTGCCAGGTGGCGAAGCAGCACGTGCGGGACGGCCGCAAGGAGAGCCTCCATGGCTTCGTGAAGACCTTCAAGAAAGA
Source organism: Pongo pygmaeus (assembly GCF_028885625.2). NCBI lineage: Eukaryota > Metazoa > Chordata > Mammalia > Primates > Hominidae > Pongo > Pongo pygmaeus. The sequence goes on from NC_072380.2 coordinate 57,461,595, forward strand.
GTTTTCCACAGACGCTTATCCAGGAATCTACGCCTTGGACTGTGAGATGTGCTACACCACGCATGGCCTGGAGCTGACCCGCGTCACCGTGGTGGACGCCGACATGCAAGTGGTGTACGACACCTTCGTCAAGCCCGACAACGAGATCGTGGACTACAACACCAGGTTTTCCGGAGTGACCGAGGCCGACGTCGCCAAGACGAGCGTCACGTTGCCCGAAGTCCAAGCCATCCTGCTGAGCTTTTTCAGCGCCCAAACCATCCTCATCGGGCACAGCCTGGAGAGCGATCTGCTGGCCCTCAAGCTGATCCACAGCACCGTGGTGGACACGGCCGTGCTCTTCCCGCACTACCTGGGTTTCCCCTACAAGCGTTCCCTCAGGAATCTCGCGGCCGACTACCTGGGACAGATCATCCAGGACAGCCAGGACGGCCACAACTCCAGCGAGGACGCAAACGCCTGCCTGCAGCTGGCGATGTGGAAGGTTTGACAGCGCGCCCAGATCCAGCCACGCCACCGGTCCGCCTCTCCCGCCGCCCTGGCCTGTCCTGAGCCCCAGGCCTCTTCCCAAACTGCCATCGATCCCGAGAGCTAGCCCTGTCCACCTCGCCGCAAAGCGAAAGAAACTGGAGCAGCCGGCGGCAGGAGAGGGCCAAAAGCCAAGACTAACCCCGACCCCGGACTCCCAGTCCCCCGGAGTCCCTGCCGCGGGCCGTCGTCCCTGTCCCCATCCCTCTGCCCCTCCCAGACCTCTGTCCTTCCACCAATGGGCTCCCCGAGGCCCCAGCCGCCACTCCCAGTCCCCGGAGACCCTGCCGCCGCCCCTGGCGCCTGTGCCCATCCCTCTGCCCCTCCCAGACCTCTGGCCTTCCACCACTAGCCTCCCCCAGCCCACCTGGACTTCCCCGGCCTCTGACAACAAGGCCAGCCCCCAGGCCCACCAGCCTCCTGATCGTCTTCGTTCTTGGGCCTCTTCCCCTTCTGTGGGGCTGTCTGAACCTCCCCTCCCCCACCCGATTTTTCCCCCGCCCCCGGGGCAGGCGCAGAATAAATGTCTGTATGAAGTTAAAAATTAAAAATAAAAAAAAAGCTAAAAACAACTGAAAGTCCTTTGCTTTTGAATGTGCGCTTACCTGGTTTTCTCTAGAGGCACCACTGTGAGGTGGCTCAAGCGCTTAGGCTCTGGAGTTAGACATCTGGGTTCCCATTCCAATTCCACCACTGACTAGCTTTGTCATATTGGACGCATAACTTTTTTGCGCTTCTACTTCTTGATCTTTCAAGTGTCATCAGAAGATAATTAGACGCCCACACAATAGCAATGGGAGATTTTAACACCCCACCGTCAACATGAAACAGATCAACGAGACAGAAAGTTGAAAAGGATATCCAGGAACTGAACTTAGCTCTGCACCAAGCAGACCGAATAGACATCTACATTAACTCTCCACCCCAAATCAACAGAATATACATTCTTCTCAGCACCACATCACACTTATTCCAAAACTGACCACATAGTTGGAAGGAAAGCACTCCTCCGCAAATGCAAAAGAACAGAAATTACAACCAACTGTCTCTCAGACCCCAGGGCAGTCAAACTGGACCTCAGGATGAAGAAACTCACTCAAAACCGCTCAACTACACGGAAACGGAGCAATCTGCTCCTGAGTGACTACTGGGTACATAGCGAAATGAAGACAGAATAAAGATGTTCTTTGAAACCAATGAGAACAAAGACACAACATACCAGAATCTCTGGGATACATTGAAAGCAGTGTGTAGAGGGAAACGTAGCATTAAATGCCCACAAGAGAAAGCAGGAAAGATCTAAAATGGACACCCTCACGTCCCAATTCAAAGAACCAGGGAAGCAAGAGCAAACACAATGCCTGAATCAGTCAGTCAACTTCCAACAGGGCTCCAAGAGAGAATGAACCACCATGCCTCTTTAAATCCACGTTTCTATTTGGAATCTTCAATGAGAGATGAGACACTAAGCAGCTAGTTTTGGTGGAATGGCTGATTTTGTCAATGTTTTCGGTGTGTGAGTGTGTGTGTGTGTGTATGTATAGATAACTAAATTAAACTGATAATCTGGATGCTTACATTTCCATTCATTTAATTTGTGTATGTGAGCCCACGCACACGTATATACACACACACTAACACTTCCAGAACACTGACTTAGTGAAGAACTGGATTTCCAGTGTGTCAGACAAATTTCAGAAAGCGCTGAAGAAGGGCATTTCTGATGGATTTCACCGTTCCTGGAATTTTACTTTCCTTTATAACTTCGAGTTCTTCTCTGGAGATTTAATAGATAAAAGTCTTTTGCAGTGTACGTTATTTCATTTTATTTTTATAATTTATTTAAATTGTCATTTTAAATTGACAAATAAAAATGATATATATTTATGGTGTACAACATGATGTTTCATATATGTATACATTGTGGAATGACACAAAAATCAAGCTAATTAACACATTCGTTTCCTCACATACTGATTTTATGGTGATGAGAACATGTTTCAAATCTACTCTGATAGCACATTTCAAGTATACAGTACATAGTTACCCACTGTGGTTGCCGTGCTGTTCAACATATCTCTAGAACTATTCGTATCTGAAATTTTGTATCATTAGACTAACATCTCCCAATCCCTCCCCGGCCCCTGCCTCGGGTAAGCAGCGTTCTGCTCTCTACGACTCTGAGTTCCACTTTTTTACATTGCACATAGAAGTGAGATCGTGCAGTATTTGTATTTCTGTGTTTGCTTTTTAAAACTTTATGATGTATTGATGTATTTTTTCAGACAGTGTCGGAGTCTGTCACCAAGGCTGGAGTACAGTGACACAAACACGGCTCACCACGGCCTCCACCTCCCGGGGTCAAGAGATCCTCCCACTTCAGCCTCCTGAGTAGCTAGGACTACAGGCGTCCAACACCACACCTGGCTAATTTTTGTATTTTTTGTAGAGATGGTTGATCTCCAACTCCTGGGCTCAACTCTTCCTCCTCCCTTCTCCTCCCAAAGTCCTGGGATTACAGGCCTGAGCCACTGTGTCTGGCCTTTGCTTTATTTCACACAGTAGAACATCCTCTAAGCTCATTCATGTTGCTAATGATAAGATTTCTTTCTTTTTCAAGGCTGAATAGGATTCTATTGGATATATGTACCTATATAGATAGAGAGATAGATAGATAGATATTTATTATTATTGTTTTGGGGGGGATATGGTTTCGCTCGTGTTCCCCAGGCTGGAGTGCAGTGGCATGATTTCGGCTCACTACAACCTCTGCCTCCCAGGCTGAAGTGATTCTCCTGCCTCAGCTGAGATTAAAGGCATGTCCCATCATGTGCGGCCAATTTTGTGTTTCTAGGAGAGATGGGTTTTCACCATGTTGGCCAGGCTGGTCTCGAACTCCAACAATTCTACTTCAACTATTTATTGGATACAAATATTTATGTGTGAGAAACAAGATTTTCAAGAGTGAAAGATTTAAAAACGACTTAATTGTACATCAGTAAGAGGCTGGCTAACTAAATCAGAGTACGTTCATCCTTACAGAAGAATACTATGCAGCTAGAACAAAACCAAATGGAGGAAACTCTTCCAAATGGTAACTTGGAATGATGTTCAAGACTTATTGTAAAATAAGTTTACAGTAAGGTGTAAGGTACCTTATGGCAAAATTCTCTCAGAAATGTGTGTGTGTGGATTTCAAGTCATCCCAGTCCTAGAACATTGTGCTCTTTAGAGATGCCATACCTGTCTTTCCCTTTGTAATATCAAAGCAGTAATATCTTCTCTGGAGGCTTGTTGGGTGAATTGAATGGAAGAAAGTTAAGGAGGTACCAGAACCATTGCTGTTTCCCCTCCGTAGCCCTGCCACCCACTAAAGAAAGTTGGATGAGATTACTTAATGATTTCCCATTAAGTTGTATTTCCAAATATCATGATTACCATTTGAATGTAGTTGGTATGGAGCTTCGTGAGTGTGTGCTTCGTTTATCATGCATCACGTTCAGCTCCTTGTTATTTGCCTCCTAGTTATCATAGTAAAACTCTACTCCTCTACTCCGAGGAGCCCCTACCATCCGTATCGTCACTTTCCGGCCCAGCACTCTTCATGCTCGTTCGTTTAAAGCATTCTACATTGTGTAAATGAATCTTGGAAGGCAAAAGCTACTGAATTTAGCGAGTTTGTGGAGGCGTTCCCACCGGTCAGCCAGGTGGAGTTCCACACACCCGATGACTGCACAACTCCTATAAGGCAGCAATATGCTGCAAGCCCAGACGGCCACTCTTCTCACCTCTCGTCCCTTTGCTGTTCTGGATAATGAGGTCAATAGTCACCTAGGCAACTGCAAAACAAACTGAAATGGAGAAAGGCCTTCCGGCTGGTGACTAGCCGAGGTCCACCTGGCCCCAATAAGCTGCTGAACAAGAAGGGCTGCCAGAAATTTCCCCCTAGGGAATTTGGTGGAGACGAAGACCTGCTCACTGGACAACGGTTCCTCCCAGGATACCCCCAAGCTGAAGAAGCGGGCTCTGAGCCACCCCCTTTCACCCTCCTTTTCCCCACCCTGGCCTGGTGAAGGTGCGCGTCGGGATGTGGACTACTGAGCCCTAAAGAAATAAGTCCTTCCACTTTGACCCCACGGAGGATTGCCTGTGCGGATCTTCAACGAGTCTACCAGTGTCTAGACACGGGAGCAGTTCTGTCTGGCACAGCAGCTCCCTCAAGGAAGACAAGAGTGAGGAGAAAGGAAACTCAAGTCCGACCATTCTGTCCTGGGAGACAAGAGGAGGATCTCATCTCTCATCTTTCCAAGCAAGGCAACGAGACTTTCTCTCATCTTTCCAAGCAAGGCAAGGAGACTTTTTCTCATGAGGAAACAAAAAGAAGTTGGAAGGAACGAAACCAGCCTGGAAGGTGAATTCCTAAGGATTGCCCATTGAAACTGACAAAATGGCCCTTGTTTGACGAGAGGAATGAGCAGAGCATTGATGTGGTCAAAAAGGACTCGAGTGAGACTTTCCCAGCATGTTTCTACCAAAGCTTTGTCTAAGTTTCGCAAAACACTCTCCTAATAAGCAGATGTTTGGCTCTTCAGAAAGTCAACATGCAAAATGCCTTGAGCGTCCCATAACACTGATGCCATGATGTTGCCTTTGGTCTGCCCTCCTTTTCCTTTGACTGGACCACTGCCATCTCTTGGTAGCCATCGCTTTGATGACGCTTTGTCTTCAGGATCATATTGGCAAAGCCATGTTCCAAATTCCGGTTACAATTTGTCAAACAGGTGCCCCAGGATCGTGATCCCTCCTGTTGAAAATTTCCACTGATAGCTCTCGTCGTCACTGCAGCTGATCTGGGCACAATGGTTTTCACAGCCACTGCAGGATTCATCTTCCACATCTTCTCATCTCTTCTTGAAACAAGCCATACCTCCGTAAAGAGTTGATTTCTTTGGGCTAGTGTCCTTAGAAGCTTTTCTTCAAACATCAATGATTTCTTCATTCTTCCACCCAAGCTTCACCGTCAATTGGATGTTTGCTCTTGCTGCAATTTTAGCGGAATTCAAGTTGCACTGATAGGAGGCCTTTTCAGTGGATGTCTCATCCTTCTTAGTGCCTCCAATGAGATCCAGTTCAGAAAGGTTGTAAGAAGTTAGTACATGTTTATTTTATTGAAAACGAATTGAAATCCATGCATAGATTTCTCACCATGTACATTTTCTATGAACTTTCGGAAGACCCCCTGTACTGAATATTGCCCAAATCCTGGGAGAGAAGTGGATGCGGTCCACTTCCTGTCTTCAGTTTGCCCACAGTGGAGGAGTGCACAGAGCAGGGAAAGGCAGCCCCAGAGAGAGGCATGCCCTCCAGCATGCAGCAGACTGCTGGCCCAGTCCTGGCTCCATGGGTTGCTGTGTGGGCCCAGCAAGCTGACCAACCTCGCTGAACCTTAATTTAATCCTAGGTAGCCCAATTCCACTCGCTATTATAGGACTGCTGTGCAGGGACAGTCAATTAACTTAAGAAAAGGAACCTGGCTCCAAGGTTGGCAACCGGGAATTCCAGTTGATTCCATGGGCGGACCCCCTGAGGAATTCCCAAGCTGAAGTCTCGTGGAAGATGAGGTTCAGTGTGACTAGACTGAAGCACCAATCCAATGAAGGGGAAGTCCCACCCACTCTGCCCTGTGCCTGTATAAAGGTGAGGCGGGGCGGCCGCGCCACTCATTGAAGCCGCCAGTTGGGAGAGGAGCAGAGCCAGGCCGGTGCTCCCGAAGGCAGCAAGATGTTGCGAGCCACAGCTCCCTGCTGGTTCCCACCTGCATACCCAGAAGCTAAGAAGGTGGCCGAGGAGGCGGCCCACGAGGCAAGCCGCCATTTGGGAGAGGAGCAGAGCCAGGTCGGTGTTCCCGAAGGCAGCAAGATGTTGCGAGCCACAGCTCCCTGCTGGTTCCCACCTGCATGCCCAGAAGCCAAGAAGGTGGCCGAGGAGGTGGCCCTCGAGGCAAGCCGCCAGTTGGGAGAGGAGCAGAGCCAGGCCGGTGCTCCCGAAGGCAGCAAGATGTTGCGAGCCACAGCTCCCTGCTGGTTCCCACCTGCATACCCAGAAGCTAAGAAGGTGGCCGAGGAGGCGCCCCACGAGGCAAGCCGCCATTTGGGAGTGGAGCAGAGCCAGGTCGGTGTTCCCGAAGGCAGCAAGATGTTGCGAGCCACAGCTCCCTGCTGGTTCCCTCCTGCATACCCAGAAGCCAAGAAGGTGGCCGAGGAGGCGGCCCTCGAGGCTCCAGAATTCCCACTGCCCTCTCATCAGCCTGCCCAGAGCTTCGGGCTCTGCGTGCCCCAGATGCACAACCAGGCCTCAGCACTCGTGGACATCCGGGCGGAGCCCCAGAATAGGGGTCCGGCGGTGCCCCCAGCGTGGCCCAAGATGGCGACGGAGGCGTGGTACTTCCCCGCGCAGAGGGGGTCGGCCTGCTGCTTGCCAGCCGCCCCAAGGCTGACAGAGAGGCCCTGTGGAGTCCGCATCTCAGCCCCCAGGGAGAGGAAGAGGATCGCCCACTTTCCCAGCCCCTGCTTGGTCGCAGGTCGCACCGATGCCAAGAGAACCCGGGTGGCCGGCAGCAGCCAACGCTCCAATGGCTCCAGGGTCGGCACACAGCCACGGAAGACTGGTCGCAACAGACGGGGGAGGGCATGCAAGACCTCCACCACACTCAGCTCTAAGCGAATCGTCCGTCGTCCATCCTTACCGACTTGGAAGAAACCCATTATCCTCCGAAGGTCTCGCTGCCAAGTCCCCACCGTCATCCGCCGAGGCTATCTCCAACTGTTCACCAAAGAGTGTCTCAAGTTCTGCGCCTCCCAGCAGGAGGCCGAGGAGAAGGCGCTGAACGAGGAGAAGGTGGCCTACGACTGCAGCCCCAACAAGAACATGTACCTGAATGTGGTCCTGAACACCCTCAAGAGACTGAAGGGCCTGACCCCCAGCTCCATGCCGGGCCTCAGCAGGGCCGCCCTGTACAGCCGCCTCCAGGAGTTCCTGCTCACCCAGGACCAGCTCAAGGAGAACGGCTACCCCTTCCCGCACCCCGAGCGGCCCGGAGGCGCCGTCCTCTTCACTGGCCAGGGGAAGGGGCCCGGCGACTCCTCCTGCAGGGTCTGCTGCCGTTGTGGCACCGACTACCTGGTGTCCTCCTCGGGCCGCTGTCTACGCGACCAGTTGTGTTATTATCACTGGGGGCGGGTCCGCTCCAGCCAAGTGGCTGGAGGCCGGGTTAGCCAGTACACCTGCTGTGCAGCTGCTCCTGGCTCAGTGGGCTGCCAGGTGGCGAAGCAGCACGTGCGGGACGGCCGCAAGGAGAGCCTCCATGGCTTCGTGAAGACCTTCAAGAAAGAGTTTTCCACAGACGCTTATCCAGGAATCTACGCCTTGGACTGTGAGATGTGCTACACCACGCATGGCCTGGAGCTGACCCGCGTCACCGTGGTGGACGCCGACATGCAAGTGGTGTACGACACCTTCGTCAAGCCCGACAACGAGATCGTGGACTACAACACCAGGTTTTCCGGAGTGACCGAGGCCGACGTCGCCAAGACGAGCGTCACGTTGCCCGAAGTCCAAGCCATCCTGCTGAGCTTTTTCAGCGCCCAAACCATCCTCATCGGGCACAGCCTGGAGAGCGATCTGCTGGCCCTCAAGCTGATCCACAGCACCGTGGTGGACACGGCCGTGCTCTTCCCGCACTACCTGGGTTTCCCCTACAAGCGTTCCCTCAGGAATCTCGCGGCCGACTACCTGGGACAGATCATCCAGGACAGCCAGGACGGCCACAACTCCAGCGAGGACGCAAACGCCTGCCTGCAGCTGGCGATGTGGAAGGTTCGACAGCGCGCCCAGATCCAGCCACGCCACCGGTCCGCCTCTCCCGCCGCCCTGGCCTGTCCTGAGCCCCAGGCCTCTTCCCAAACTGCCATCGATCCCGAGAGCTAGCCCTGTCCACCTCGCCGCAAAGCGAAAGAAACTGGAGCAGCCGGCGGCAGGAGAGGGCCAAAAGCCAAGACTAACCCCGACCCCGGACTCCCAGTCCCCCGGAGTCCCTGCCGCGGGCCGTCGTCCCTGTCCCCATCCCTCTGCCCCTCCCAGACCTCTGTCCTTCCACCAATGGGCTCCCCGAGGCCCCAGCCGCCACTCCCAGTCCCCGGAGACCCTGCCGCCGCCCCTGGCGCCTGTGCCCATCCCTCTGCCCCTCCCAGACCTCTGGCCTTCCACCACTAGCCTCCCCCAGCCCACCTGGACTTCCCCGGCCTCTGACAACAAGGCCAGCCCCCAGGCCCACCAGCCTCCTGATCGTCTTCGTTCTTGGGCCTCTTCCCCTTCTGTGGGGCTGTCTGAACCTCCCCTCCCCCACCCGATTTTTCCCCCGCCCCCGGGGCAGGCGCAGAATAAATGTCTCTATGAAGTTAAAAATTAAAAATAAAAAAAAAGCTAAAAACAACTCAAAGTCCTTTGCTTTTGAATGTGCGCTTACCTGGTTTTCTCTAGAGGCACCACTGTGAGGTGGCTCAAGCCCTTAGGCTCTGGAGTTAGACATCTGGGTTCCCATTCCAATTCCACCACTGACTAGCTTTGTCATATTGGACGCATAACCTTTTTGCGCTTCTACTTCTTGATCTTTCAAGTGTCATCAGAAGATAATTAGACACCCACACAATAGCAATGGGAGATTTTAACACCCCACCGTCAACATGAAACAGATCAACGAGACAGAAAGTTGAAAAGGATATCCAGGAACTGAACTTAGCTCTGCACCAAGCAGACCGAATAGACATCTACATTAACTCTCCACCCCAAATCAACAGAATATACATTCTTCTCAGCACCACATCACACTTATTCCAAAACTGACCACATAGTTGGAAGGAAAGCACTCCTCCGCAAATGCAAAAGAACAGAAATTACAACCAACTGTCTCTCAGACCCCAGGGCAGTCAAACTGGACCTCAGGATGAAGAAACTCACTCAAAACCGCTCAACTACACGGAAACGGAGCAATCTGCTCCTGAGTGACTACTGGGTACATAGCGAAATGAAGACAGAATAAAGATGTTCTTTGAAACCAATGAGAACAAAGACACAACATACCAGAATCTCTGGGATACATTGAAAGCAGTGTGTAGAGGGAAACGTAGCATTAAATGCCCACAAGAGAAAGCAGGAAAGATCTAAAATGGACACCCTCACGTCCCAATTCAAAGAACCAGGGAAGCAAGAGCAAACACAATGCCTGAATCAGTCAGTCAACTTCCAACAGGGCTCCAAGAGAGAATGAACCACCATGCCTCTTTAAATCCACGTTTCTATTTGGAATCTTCAATGAGAGATGAGACACTAAGCAGCTAGTTTTGGTGGAATGGCTGATTTTGTCAATGTTTTCGGTGTGTGAGTGTGTGTGTGTGTGTATGTATAGATAACTAAATTAAACTGATAATCTGGATGCTTACATTTCCATTCATTTAATTTGTGTATGTGAGCCCACGCACACGTATATACACACACACTAACACTTCCAGAACACTGACTTAGTGAAGAACTGGATTTCCAGTGTGTCAGACAAATTTCAGAAAGCGCTGAAGAAGGGCATTTCTGATGGATTTCACCGTTCCTGGAATTTTACTTTCCTTTATAACTTCGAGTTCTTCTCTGGAGATTTAATAGATAAAAGTCTTTTGCAGTGTACGTTATTTCATTTTATTTTTATAATTTATTTAAATTGTCATTTTAAATTGACAAATAAAAATGATATATATTTATGGTGTACAACATGATGTTTCATATATGTATACATTGTGGAATGACACAAAAATCAAGCTAATTAACACATTCGTTTCCTCACATACTGATTTTATGGTGATGAGAACATGTTTCAAATCTACTCTGATAGCACATTTCAAGTATACAGTACATAGTTACCCACTGTGGTTGCCGTGCTGTTCAACATATCTCTAGAACTATTCGTATCTGAAATTTTGTATCATTAGACTAACATCTCCCAATCCCTCCCCGGCCCCTGCCTCGGGTAAGCAGCGTTCTGCTCTCTACGACTCTGAGTTCCACTTTTTTACATTGCACATAGAAGTGAGATCGTGCAGTATTTGTATTTCTGTGTTTGCTTTTTAAAACTTTATGATGTATTGATGTATTTTTTCAGACAGTGTCGGAGTCTGTCACCAAGGCTGGAGTACAGTGACACAAACACGGCTCACCACGGCCTCCACCTCCCGGGGTCAAGAGATCCTCCCACTTCAGCCTCCTGAGTAGCTAGGACTACAGGCGTCCAACACCACACCTGGCTAATTTTTGTATTTTTTGTAGAGATGGTTGATCTCCAACTCCTGGGCTCAACTCTTCCTCCTCCCTTCTCCTCCCAAAGTCCTGGGATTACAGGCCTGAGCCACTGTGTCTGGCCTTTGCTTTATTTCACACAGTAGAACATCCTCTAAGCTCATTCATGTTGCTAATGATAAGATTTCTTTCTTTTTCAAGGCTGAATCGGATTCTATTGGATATATGTACCTATATAGATAGAGAGATAGATAGATAGATATTTATTATTATTGTTTTGGGGGGGATATGGTTTCGCTCGTGTTCCCCAGGCTGGAGTGCAGTGGCATGATTTCGGCTCACTACAACCTCTGCCTCCCAGGCTGAAGTGATTCTCCTGCCTCAGCTGAGATTAAAGGCATGTCCCATCATGTGCGGCCAATTTTGTGTTTCTAGGAGAGATGGGTTTTCACCATGTTGGCCAGGCTGGTCTCGAACTCCAACAATTCTACTTCAACTATTTATTGGATACAAATATTTATGTGTGAGAAACAAGATTTTCAAGAGTGAAAGATTTAAAAACGACTTAATTGTACATCAGTAAGAGGCTGGCTAACTAAATCAGAGTACGTTCATCCTTACAGAAGAATACTATGCAGCTAGAACAAAACCAAATGGAGGAAACTCTTCCAAATGGTAACTTGGAATGATGTTCAAGACTTATTGTAAAATAAGTTTACAGTAAGGTGTAAGGTACCTTATGGCAAAATTCTCTCAGAAATGTGTGTGTGTGGATTTCAAGTCATCCCAGTCCTAGAACATTGTGCTCTTTAGAGATGCCATACCTGTCTTTCCCTTTGTAATATCAAAGCAGTAATATCTTCTCTGGAGGCTTGTTGGGTGAATTGAATGGAAGAAAGTTAAGGAGGTACCAGAACCATTGCTGTTTCCCCTCCGTAGCCCTGCCACCCACTAAAGAAAGTTGGATGAGATTACTTAATGATTTCCCATTAAGTTGTATTTCCAAATATCATGATTACCATTTGAATGTAGTTGGTATGGAGCTTCGTGAGTGTGTGCTTCGTTTATTATGCATCACGTTCAGCTCCTTGTTATTTGCCTCCTAGTTATCATAGTAAAACTCTACTCCTCTACTCCGAGGAGCCCCTACCATCCGTATCGTCACTTTCCGGCCCAGCACTCTTCATGCTCGTTCGTTTAAAGCATTCTACATTGTGTAAATGAATCTTGGAAGGCAAAAGCTACTGAATTTAGCGAGTTTGTGGAGGCGTTCCCACCGGTCAGCCAGGTGGAGTTCCACACACCCGATGACTGCACAACTCCTATAAGGCAGCAATATGCTGCAAGCCCAGACGGCCACTCTTCTCACCTCTCGTCCCTTTGCTGTTCTGGATAATGAGGTCAATAGTCACCTAGGCAACTGCAAAACAAACTGAAATGGAGAAAGGCCTTCCGGCTGGTGACTAGCCGAGGTCCACCTGGCCCCAATAAGCTGCTGAACAAGAAGGGCTGCCAGAAATTTCCCCCTAGGGAATTTGGTGGAGACGAAGACCTGCTCACTGGACAACGGTTCCTCCCAGGATACCCCCAAGCTGAAGAAGCGGGCTCTGAGCCACCCCCTTTCACCCTCCTTTTCCCCACCCTGGCCTGGTGAAGGTGCGCGTCAGGATGTGGACTACTGAGCCCTAAAGAAATAAGTCCTTCCACTTTGACCCCACGGAGGATTGCCTGTGCGGATCTTCAACGAGTCTACCAGTGTCTAGACACGGGAGCAGTTCTGTCTGGCACAGCAGCTCCCTCAAGGAAGACAAGAGTGAGGAGAAAGGAAACTCAAGTCCGACCATTCTGTCCTGGGAGACAAGAGGAGGATCTCATCTCTCATCTTTCCAAGCAAGGCAACGAGACTTTCTCTCATCTTTCCAAGCAAGGCAAGGAGACTTTTTCTCATGAGGAAACAAAAAGAAGTTGGAAGGAACGAAACCAGCCTGGAAGGTGAATTCCTAAGGATTGCCCATTGAAACTGACAAAATGGCCCTTGTTTGACGAGAGGAATGAGCAGAGCATTGATGTGGTCAAAAAGGACTCGAGTGAGACTTTCCCAGCATGTTTCTACCAAAGCTTTGTCTAAGTTTCGCAAAACACTCTCCTAATAAGCAGATGTTTGGCTCTTCAGAAAGTCAACATGCAAAATGCCTTGAGCGTCCCATAACACTGATGCCATGATGTTGCCTTTGGTCTGCCCTCCTTTTCCTTTGACTGGACCACTGCCATCTCTTGGTAGCCATCGCTTTGATGACGCTTTGTCTTCAGGATCATATTGGCAAAGCCATGTTCCAAATTCCGGTTACAATTTGTCAAACAGGTGCCCCAGGATCGTGATCCCTCCTGTTGAAAATTTCCACTGATAGCTCTCGTCGTCACTGCAGCTGATCTGGGCACAATGGTTTTCACAGCCACTGCAGGATTCATCTTCCACATCTTCTCATCTCTTCTTGAAACAAGCCATACCTCCGTAAAGAGTTGATTTCTTTGGGCTAGTGTCCTTAGAAGCTTTTCTTCAAACATCAATGATTTCTTCATTCTTCCACCCAAGCTTCACCGTCAATTGGATGTTTGCTCTTGCTGCAATTTTAGCGGAATTCAAGTTGCACTGATAGGAGGCCTTTTCAGTGGATGTCTCATCCTTCTTAGTGCCTCCAATGAGATCCAGTTCAGAAAGGTTGTAAGAAGTTAGTACATGTTTATTTTAGTGAAAACGAATTGAAATCCATGCATAGATTTCTCACCATGTACATTTTCTATGAACTTTCGGAAGACCCCCTGTACTGAATATTGCCCAAATCCTGGGAGAGAAGTGGATGCGGTCCACTTCCTGTCTTCAGTTTGCCCACAGTGGAGGAGTGCACAGAGCAGGGAAAGGCAGCCCCAGAGAGAGGCATGCCCTCCAGCATGCAGCAGACTGCTGGCCCAGTCCTGGCTCCATGGGTTGCTGTGTGGGCCCAGCAAGCTGACCAACCTCCCTGAACCTTAATTTAATCCTAGGTAGCCCAATTCCACTCGCTATTATAGGACTGCTGTGCAGGGACAGTCAATTAACTTAAGAAAAGGAACCTGGCCCCAAGGTTGGCAACCGGGAATTCCAGTTGATTCCATGGGCGGACCCCCTGAGGAATTCCCAAGCTGAAGTCTCGTGGAAGATGAGGTTCAGTGTGACTAGACTGAAGCACCAATCCAATGAAGGGGAAGTCCCACCCACTCTGCCCTGTGCCTGTATAAAGGTGAGGCGTGGCGGCCGCGCCACTCATTGAAGCCGCCAGTTGGGAGAGGAGCAGAGCCAGGCCGGTGCTCCCGAAGGCAGCAAGATGTTGCGAGCCACAGCTCCCTGCTGGTTCCCACCTGCATACCCAGAAGCTAAGAAGGTGGCCGAGGAGGCGGCCCACGAGGCAAGCCGCCATTTGGGAGTGGAGCAGAGCCAGGTCGGTGTTCCCGAAGGCAGCAAGATGTTGCGAGCCACAGCTCCCTGCTGGTTCCCACCTGCATGCCCAGAAGCCAAGAAGGTGGCCGAGGAGGCGGCCCTCGAGGCAAGCCGCCAGTTGGGAGAGGAGCAGAGCCAGGCCGGTGCTCCCGAAGGCAGCAAGATGTTGCGAGCCACAGCTCCCTGCTGGTTCCCACCTGCATACCCAGAAGCTAAGAAGGTGGCCGAGGAGGCGCCCCACGAGGCAAGCCGCCATTTGGGAGTGGAGCAGAGCCAGGTCGGTGTTCCCGAAGGCAGCAAGATGTTGCGAGCCACAGCTCCCTGCTGGTTCCCTCCTGCATACCCAGAAGCCAAGAAGGTGGCCGAGGAGGCGGCCCTCGAGGCTCCAGAATTCCCACTGCCCTCTCATCAGCCTGCCCAGAGCTTCGGGCTCTGCGTGCCCCAGATGCACAACCAGGCCTCAGCACTCGTGGACATCCGGGCGGAGCCCCAGAATAGGGGTCCGGCGGTGCCCCCAGCGTGGCCCAAGATGGCGACGGAGGCGTGGTACTTCCCCGCGCAGAGGGGGTCGGCCTGCTGCTTGCCAGCCGCCCCAAGGCTGACAGAGAGGCCCTGTGGAGTCCGCATCTCAGCCCCCAGGGAGAGGAAGAGGATCGCCCACTTTCCCAGCCCCTGCTTGGTCGCAGGTCGCACCGATGCCAAGAGAACCCGGGTGGCCGGCAGCAGCCAACGCTCCAATGGCTCCAGGGTCGGCACACAGCCACGGAAGACTGGTCGCAACAGACGGGGGAGGGCATGCAAGACCTCCACCACACTCAGCTCTAAGCGAATCGTCCGTCGTCCATCCTTACCGACTTGGAAGAAACCCATTATCCTCCGAAGGTCTCGCTGCCAAGTCCCCACCGTCATCCGCCGAGGCTATCTCCAACTGTTCACCAAAGAGTGTCTCAAGTTCTGCGCCTCCCAGCAGGAGGCCGAGGAGAAGGCGCTGAACGAGGAGAAGGTGGCCTACGACTGCAGCCCCAACAAGAACATGTACCTGAATGTGGTCCTGAACACCCTCAAGAGACTGAAGGGCCTGACCCCCAGCTCCATGCCGGGCCTCAGCAGGGCCGCCCTGTACAGCCGCCTCCAGGAGTTCCTGCTCACCCAGGACCAGCTCAAGGAGAACGGCTACCCCTTCCCGCACCCCGAGCGGCCCGGAGGCGCCGTCCTCTTCACTGGCCAGGGGAAGGGGCCCGGCGACTCCTCCTGCAGGGTCTGCTGCCGTTGTGGCACCGACTACCTGGTGTCCTCCTCGGGCCGCTGTCTACGCGACCAGTTGTGTTATTATCACTGGGGGCGGGTCCGCTCCAGCCAAGTGGCTGGAGGCCGGGTTAGCCAGTACACCTGCTGTGCAGCTGCTCCTGGCTCAGTGGGCTGCCAGGTGGCGAAGCAGCACGTGCGGGACGGCCGCAAGGAGAGCCTCCATGGCTTCGTGAAGACCTTCAAGAAAGAGTTTTCCACAGACGCTTATCCAGGAATCTACGCCTTGGACTGTGAGATGTGCTACACCACGCATGGCCTGGAGCTGACCCGCGTCACCGTGGTGGACGCCGACATGCAAGTGGTGTACGACACCTTCGTCAAGCCCGACAACGAGATCGTGGACTACAACACCAGGTTTTCCGGAGTGACCGAGGCCGACGTCGCCAAGACGAGCGTCACGTTGCCCGAAGTCCAAGCCATCCTGCTGAGCTTTTTCAGCGCCCAAACCATCCTCATCGGGCACAGCCTGGAGAGCGATCTGCTGGCCCTCAAGCTGATCCACAGCACCGTGGTGGACACGGCCGTGCTCTTCCCGCACTACCTGGGTTTCCCCTACAAGCGTTCCCTCAGGAATCTCGCGGCCGACTACCTGGGACAGATCATCCAGGACAGCCAGGACGGCCACAACTCCAGCGAGGACGCAAACGCCTGCCTGCAGCTGGCGATGTGGAAGGTTCGACAGCGCGCCCAGATCCAGCCACGCCACCGGTCCGCCTCTCCCGCCGCCCTGGCCTGTCCTGAGCCCCAGGCCTCTTCCCAAACTGCCATCGATCCCGAGAGCTAGCCCTGTCCACCTCGCCGCAAAGCGAAAGAAACTGGAGCAGCCGGCGGCAGGAGAGGGCCAAAAGCCAAGACTAACCCCGACCCCGGACTCCCAGTCCCCCGGAGTCCCTGCCGCGGGCCGTCGTCCCTGTCCCCATCCCTCTGCCCCTCCCAGACCTCTGTCCTTCCACCAATGGGCTCCCCGAGGCCCCAGCCGCCACTCCCAGTCCCCGGAGACCCTGCCGCCGCCCCTGGCGCCTGTGCCCATCCCTCTGCCCCTCCCAGACCTCTGGCCTTCCACCACTAGCCTCCCCCAGCCCACCTGGACTTCCCCGGCCTCTGACAACAAGGCCAGCCCCCAGGCCCACCAGCCTCCTGATCGTCTTCGTTCTTGGGCCTCTTCCCCTTCTGTGGGGCTGTCTGAACCTCCCCTCCCCCACCCGATTTTTCCCCCGCCCCCGGGGCAGGCGCAGAATAAATGTCTCTATGAAGTTAAAAATTAAAAATAAAAAAAAAGCTAAAAACAACTCAAAGTCCTTTGCTTTTGAATGTGCGCTTACCTGGTTTTCTCTAGAGGCACCACTGTGAGGTGGCTCAAGCCCTTAGGCTCTGGAGTTAGACATCTGGGTTCCCATTCCAATTCCACCACTGACTAGCTTTGTCATATTGGACGCATAACCTTTTTGCGCTTCTACTTCTTGATCTTTCAAGTGTCATCAGAAGATAATTAGACACCCACACAATAGCAATGGGAGATTTTAACACCCCACCGTCAACATGAAACAGATCAACGAGACAGAAAGTTGAAAAGGATATCCAGGAACTGAACTTAGCTCTGCACCAAGCAGACCGAATAGACATCTACATTAACTCTCCACCCCAAATCAACAGAATATACATTCTTCTCAGCACCACATCACACTTATTCCAAAACTGACCACATAGTTGGAAGGAAAGCACTCCTCCGCAAATGCAAAAGAACAGAAATTACAACCAACTGTCTCTCAGACCCCAGGGCAGTCAAACTGGACCTCAGGATGAAGAAACTCACTCAAAACCGCTCAACTACACGGAAACGGAGCAATCTGCTCCTGAGTGACTACTGGGTACATAGCGAAATGAAGACAGAATAAAGATGTTCTTTGAAACCAATGAGAACAAAGACACAACATACCAGAATCTCTGGGATACATTGAAAGCAG
This sequence comes from Pongo pygmaeus, assembly GCF_028885625.2. Lineage (NCBI taxonomy): Eukaryota > Metazoa > Chordata > Mammalia > Primates > Hominidae > Pongo > Pongo pygmaeus. The sequence goes on from NC_072380.2 coordinate 57,479,208, forward strand.
TGTGTAGAGGGAAACGTAGCATTAAATGCCCACAAGAGAAAGCAGGAAAGATCTAAAATGGACACCCTCACGTCCCAATTCAAAGAACCAGGGAAGCAAGAGCAAACACAATGCCTGAATCAGTCAGTCAACTTCCAACAGGGCTCCAAGAGAGAATGAACCACCATGCCTCTTTAAATCCACGTTTCTATTTGGAATCTTCAATGAGAGATGAGACACTAAGCAGCTAGTTTTGGTGGAATGGCTGATTTTGTCAATGTTTTCGGTGTGTGAGTGTGTGTGTGCGTGTATGTATAGATAACTAAATTAAACTGATAATCTGGATGCTTACATTTCCATTCATTTAATTTGTGTATGTGAGCCCACGCACACGTATATACACACACACTAACACTTCCAGAACACTGACTTAGTGAAGAACTGGATTTCCAGTGTGTCAGACAAATTTCAGAAAGCGCTGAAGAAGGGCATTTCTGATGGATTTCACCGTTCCTGGAATTTTACTTTCCTTTATAACTTCGAGTTCTTCTCTGGAGATTTAATAGATAAAAGTCTTTTGCAGTGTACGTTATTTCATTTTATTTTTATAATTTATTTAAATTGTCATTTTAAATTGACAAATAAAAATGATATATATTTATGGTGTACAACATGATGTTTCATATATGTATACATTGTGGAATGACACAAAAATCAAGCTAATTAACACATTCGTTTCCTCACATACTGATTTTATGGTGATGAGAACATGTTTCAAATCTACTCTGATAGCACATTTCAAGTATACAGTACATAGTTACCCACTGTGGTTGCCGTGCTGTTCAACATATCTCTAGAACTATTCGTATCTGAAATTTTGTATCATTAGACTAACATCTCCCAATCCCTCCCCGGCCCCTGCCTCGGGTAAGCAGCGTTCTGCTCTCTACGACTCTGAGTTCCACTTTTTTACATTGCACATAGAAGTGAGATCGTGCAGTATTTGTATTTCTGTGTTTGCTTTTTAAAACTTTATGATGTATTGATGTATTTTTTCAGACAGTGTCGGAGTCTGTCACCAAGGCTGGAGTACAGTGACACAAACACGGCTCACCACGGCCTCCACCTCCCGGGGTCAAGAGATCCTCCCACTTCAGCCTCCTGAGTAGCTAGGACTACAGGCGTCCAACACCACACCTGGCTAATTTTTGTATTTTTTGTAGAGATGGTTGATCTCCAACTCCTGGGCTCAACTCTTCCTCCTCCCTTCTCCTCCCAAAGTCCTGGGATTACAGGCCTGAGCCACTGTGTCTGGCCTTTGCTTTATTTCACACAGTAGAACATCCTCTAAGCTCATTCATGTTGCTAATGATAAGATTTCTTTCTTTTTCAAGGCTGAATCGGATTCTATTGGATATATGTACCTATATAGATAGAGAGATAGATAGATAGATATTTATTATTATTGTTTTGGGGGGGATATGGTTTCGCTCGTGTTCCCCAGGCTGGAGTGCAGTGGCATGATTTCGGCTCACTACAACCTCTGCCTCCCAGGCTGAAGTGATTCTCCTGCCTCAGCTGAGATTAAAGGCATGTCCCATCATGTGCGGCCAATTTTGTGTTTCTAGGAGAGATGGGTTTTCACCATGTTGGCCAGGCTGGTCTCGAACTCCAACAATTCTACTTCAACTATTTATTGGATACAAATATTTATGTGTGAGAAACAAGATTTTCAAGAGTGAAAGATTTAAAAACGACTTAATTGTACATCAGTAAGAGGCTGGCTAACTAAATCAGAGTACGTTCATCCTTACAGAAGAATACTATGCAGCTAGAACAAAACCAAATGGAGGAAACTCTTCCAAATGGTAACTTGGAATGATGTTCAAGACTTATTGTAAAATAAGTTTACAGTAAGGTGTAAGGTACCTTATGGCAAAATTCTCTCAGAAATGTGTGTGTGTGGATTTCAAGTCATCCCAGTCCTAGAACATTGTGCTCTTTAGAGATGCCATACCTGTCTTTCCCTTTGTAATATCAAAGCAGTAATATCTTCTCTGGAGGCTTGTTGGGTGAATTGAATGGAAGAAAGTTAAGGAGGTACCAGAACCATTGCTGTTTCCCCTCCGTAGCCCTGCCACCCACTAAAGAAAGTTGGATGAGATTACTTAATGATTTCCCATTAAGTTGTATTTCCAAATATCATGATTACCATTTGAATGTAGTTGGTATGGAGCTTCGTGAGTGTGTGCTTCGCTTATTATGCATCACGGTCAGCTCCTTGTTATTTGCCTCCTAGTTATCATAGTAAAACTCTACTCCTCTACTCCGAGGAGCCCCTACCATCCGTATCGTCACTTTCCGGCCCAGCACTCTTCATGCTCGTTCGTTTAAAGCATTCTACATTGTGTAAATGAATCTTGGAAGGCAAAAGCTACTGAATTTAGCGAGTTTGTGGAGGCGTTCCCACCGGTCAGCCAGGTGGAGTTCCACACACCCGATGACTGCACAACTCCTATAAGGCAGCAATATGCTGCAAGCCCAGACGGCCACTCTTCTCACCTCTCGTCCCTTTGCTGTTCTGGATAATGAGGTCAATAGTCACCTAGGCAACTGCAAAACAAACTGAAATGGAGAAAGGCCTTCCGGCTGGTGACTAGCCGAGGTCCACCTGGCCCCAATAAGCTGCTGAACAAGAAGGGCTGCCAGAAATTTCCCCCTAGGGAATTTGGTGGAGACGAAGACCTGCTCACTGGACAACGGTTCCTCCCAGGATACCCCCAAGCTGAAGAAGCGGGCTCTGAGCCACCCCCTTTCACCCTCCTTTTCCCCACCCTGGCCTGGTGAAGGTGCGCGTCAGGATGTGGACTACTGAGCCCTAAAGAAATAAGTCCTTCCACTTTGACCCCACGGAGGATTGCCTGTGCGGATCTTCAACGAGTCTACCAGTGTCTAGACACGGGAGCAGTTCTGTCTGGCACAGCAGCTCCCTCAAGGAAGACAAGAGTGAGGAGAAAGGAAACTCAAGTCCGACCATTCTGTCCTGGGAGACAAGAGGAGGATCTCATCTCTCATCTTTCCAAGCAAGGCAACGAGACTTTCTCTCATCTTTCCAAGCAAGGCAAGGAGACTTTTTCTCATGAGGAAACAAAAAGAAGTTGGAAGGAACGAAACCAGCCTGGAAGGTGAATTCCTAAGGATTGCCCATTGAAACTGACAAAATGGCCCTTGTTTGACGAGAGGAATGAGCAGAGCATTGATGTGGTCAAAAAGGACTCGAGTGAGACTTTCCCAGCATGTTTCTACCAAAGCTTTGTCTAAGTTTCGCAAAACACTCTCCTAATAAGCAGATGTTTGGCTCTTCAGAAAGTCAACATGCAAAATGCCTTGAGCGTCCCATAACACTGATGCCATGATGTTGCCTTTGGTCTGCCCTCCTTTTCCTTTGACTGGACCACTGCCATCTCTTGGTAGCCATCGCTTTGATGACGCTTTGTCTTCAGGATCATATTGGCAAAGCCATGTTCCAAATTCCGGTTACAATTTGTCAAACAGGTGCCCCAGGATCGTGATCCCTCCTGTTGAAAATTTCCACTGATAGCTCTCGTCGTCACTGCAGCTGATCTGGGCACAATGGTTTTCACAGCCACTGCAGGATTCATCTTCCACATCTTCTCATCTCTTCTTGAAACAAGCCATACCTCCGTAAAGAGTTGATTTCTTTGGGCTAGTGTCCTTAGAAGCTTTTCTTCAAACATCAATGATTTCTTCATTCTTCCACCCAAGCTTCACCGTCAATTGGATGTTTGCTCTTGCTGCAATTTTAGCGGAATTCAAGTTGCACTGATAGGAGGCCTTTTCAGTGGATGTCTCATCCTTCTTAGTGCCTCCAATGAGATCCAGTTCAGAAAGGTTGTAAGAAGTTAGTACATGTTTATTTTAGTGAAAACGAATTGAAATCCATGCATAGATTTCTCACCATGTACATTTTCTATGAACTTTCGGAAGACCCCCTGTACTGAATATTGCCCAAATCCTGGGAGAGAAGTGGATGCGGTCCACTTCCTGTCTTCAGTTTGCCCACAGTGGAGGAGTGCACAGAGCAGGGAAAGGCAGCCCCAGAGAGAGGCATGCCCTCCAGCATGCAGCAGACTGCTGGCCCAGTCCTGGCTCCATGGGTTGCTGTGTGGGCCCAGCAAGCTGACCAACCTCCCTGAACCTTAATTTAATCCTAGGTAGCCCAATTCCACTCGCTATTATAGGACTGCTGTGCAGGGACAGTCAATTAACTTAAGAAAAGGAACCTGGCCCCAAGGTTGGCAACCGGGAATTCCAGTTGATTCCATGGGCGGACCCCCTGAGGAATTCCCAAGCTGAAGTCTCGTGGAAGATGAGGTTCAGTGTGACTAGACTGAAGCACCAATCCAATGAAGGGGAAGTCCCACCCACTCTGCCCTGTGCCTGTATAAAGGTGAGGCGTGGCGGCCGCGCCACTCATTGAAGCCGCCAGTTGGGAGAGGAGCAGAGCCAGGCCGGTGCTCCCGAAGGCAGCAAGATGTTGCGAGCCACAGCTCCCTGCTGGTTCCCACCTGCATACCCAGAAGCTAAGAAGGTGGCCGAGGAGGCGGCCCACGAGGCAAGCCGCCATTTGGGAGTGGAGCAGAGCCAGGTCGGTGTTCCCGAAGGCAGCAAGATGTTGCGAGCCACAGCTCCCTGCTGGTTCCCACCTGCATGCCCAGAAGCCAAGAAGGTGGCCGAGGAGGCGGCCCTCGAGGCAAGCCGCCAGTTGGGAGAGGAGCAGAGCCAGGCCGGTGCTCCCGAAGGCAGCAAGATGTTGCGAGCCACAGCTCCCTGCTGGTTCCCACCTGCATACCCAGAAGCTAAGAAGGTGGCCGAGGAGGCGCCCCACGAGGCAAGCCGCCATTTGGGAGTGGAGCAGAGCCAGGTCGGTGTTCCCGAAGGCAGCAAGATGTTGCGAGCCACAGCTCCCTGCTGGTTCCCTCCTGCATACCCAGAAGCCAAGAAGGTGGCCGAGGAGGCGGCCCTCGAGGCTCCAGAATTCCCACTGCCCTCTCATCAGCCTGCCCAGAGCTTCGGGCTCTGCGTGCCCCAGATGCACAACCAGGCCTCAGCACTCGTGGACATCCGGGCGGAGCCCCAGAAGAGGGGTCCGGCGGTGCCCCCAGCGTGGCCCAAGATGGCGACGGAGGCATGGTACTTCCCCGCGCAGAGGGGGTCGGCCTGCTGCTTGCCAGCCGCCCCAAGGCTGACAGAGAGGCCCTGTGGAGTCCGCATCTCAGCCCCCAGGGAGAGGAAGAGGATCGCCCACTTTCCCAGCCCCTGCTTGGTCGCAGGTCGCACCGATGCCAAGAGAACCCGGGTGGCCGGCAGCAGCCAACGCTCCAATGGCTCCAGGGTCGGCACACAGCCACGGAAGACTGGTCGCAACAGACGGGGGAGGGCATGCAAGACCTCCACCACACTCAGCTCTAAGCGAATCGTCCGTCGTCCATCCTTACCGACTTGGAAGAAACCCATTATCCTCCGAAGGTCTCGCTGCCAAGTCCCCACCGTCATCCGCCGAGGCTATCTCCAACTGTTCACCAAAGAGTGTCTCAAGTTCTGCGCCTCCCAGCAGGAGGCCGAGGAGAAGGCGCTGAACAAGGAGAAGGTGGCCTACGACTGCAGCCCCAACAAGAACATGTACCTGAATGTGGTCCTGAACACCCTCAAGAGACTGAAGGGCCTGACCCCCAGCTCCATGCCGGGCCTCAGCAGGGCCGCCCTGTACAGCCGCCTCCAGGAGTTCCTGCTCACCCAGGACCAGCTCAAGGAGAACGGCTACCCCTTCCCGCACCCCGAGCGGCCGGGAGGCGCCGTCCTCTTCACTGGCCAGGGGAAGGGGCCCGGCGACTCCTCCTGCAGGGTCTGCTGCCGTTGTGGCACCGACTACCTGGTGTCCTCCTCGGGCTGCTGTCTACGCGACCAGTTGTGTTATTATCACTGGGGGCGGGTCCGCTCCAGCCAAGTGGCTGGAGGCCGGGTTAGCCAGTACACCTGCTGTGCAGCTGCTCCTGGCTCAGTGGGCTGCCAGGTGGCGAAGCAGCACGTGCGGGACGGCCGCAAGGAGAGCCTCCATGGCTTCGTGAAGACCTTCAAGAAAGAGTTTTCCACAGACGCTTATCCAGGAATCTATGCCTTGGACTGTGAGATGTGCTACACCACGCATGGCCTGGAGCTGACCCGCGTCACCGTGGTGGACGCCGACATGCAAGTGGTGTACGACACCTTCGTCAAGCCCGACAACGAGATCGTGGACTACAACACCAGGTTTTCCGGAGTGACCGAGGCCGACGTCGCCAAGACGAGCGTCACGTTGCCCGAAGTCCAAGCCATCCTGCTGAGCTTTTTCAGCGCCCAAACCATCCTCATCGGGCACAGCCTGGAGAGCGATCTGCTGGCCCTCAAGCTGATCCACAGCACCGTGGTGGACACGGCCGTGCTCTTCCCGCACTACCTGGGTTTCCCCTACAAGCGTTCCCTCAGGAATCTCGCGGCCGACTACCTGGGACAGATCATCCAGGACAGCCAGGACGGCCACAACTCCAGCGAGGACGCAAACGCCTGCCTGCAGCTGGCGATGTGGAAGGTTCGACAGCGCGCCCAGATCCAGCCACGCCACCGGTCCGCCTCTCCCGCCGCCCTGGCCTGTCCTGAGCCCCAGGCCTCTTCCCAAACTGCCATCGATCCCGAGAGCTAGCCCTGTCCACCTCGCCGCAAAGCGAAAGAAACTGGAGCAGCCGGCGGCAGGAGAGGGCCAAAAGCCAAGACTAACCCCGACCCCGGACTCCCAGTCCCCCGGAGTCCCTGCCGCGGGCCGTCGTCCCTGTCCCCATCCCTCTGCCCCTCCCAGACCTCTGTCCTTCCACCAATGGGCTCCCCGAGGCCCCAGCCGCCACTCCCAGTCCCCGGAGACCCTGCCGCCGCCCCTGGCGCCTGTGCCCATCCCTCTGCCCCTCCCAGACCTCTGGCCTTCCACCACTAGCCTCCCCCAGCCCACCTGGACTTCCCCGGCCTCTGACAACAAGGCCAGCCCCCAGGCCCACCAGCCTCCTGATCGTCTTCGTTCTTGGGCCTCTTCCCCTTCTGTGGGGCTGTCTGAACCTCCCCTCCCCCACCCGATTTTTCCCCCGCCCCCGGGGCAGGCGCAGAATAAATGTCTCTATGAAGTTAAAAATTAAAAATAAAAAAAAAGCTAAAAACAACTCAAAGTCCTTTGCTTTTGAATGTGCGCTTACCTGGTTTTCTCTAGAGGCACCACTGTGAGGTGGCTCAAGCCCTTAGGCTCTGGAGTTAGACATCTGGGTTCCCATTCCAATTCCACCACTGACTAGCTTTGTCATATTGGACGCATAACCTTTTTGCGCTTCTACTTCTTGATCTTTCAAGTGTCATCAGAAGATAATTAGACACCCACACAATAGCAATGGGAGATTTTAACACCCCACCGTCAACATGAAACAGATCAACGAGACAGAAAGTTGAAAAGGATATCCAGGAACTGAACTTAGCTCTGCACCAAGCAGACCGAATAGACATCTACATTAACTCTCCACCCCAAATCAACAGAATATACATTCTTCTCAGCACCACATCACACTTATTCCAAAACTGACCACATAGTTGGAAGGAAAGCACTCCTCCGCAAATGCAAAAGAACAGAAATTACAACCAACTGTCTCTCAGACCCCAGGGCAGTCAAACTGGACCTCAGGATGAAGAAACTCACTCAAAACCGCTCAACTACACGGAAACGGAGCAATCTGCTCCTGAGTGACTACTGGGTACATAGCGAAATGAAGACAGAATAAAGATGTTCTTTGAAACCAATGAGAACAAAGACACAACATACCAGAATCTCTGGGATACATTGAAAGCAGTGTGTAGAGGGAAACGTAGCATTAAATGCCCACAAGAGAAAGCAGGAAAGATCTAAAATGGACACCCTCACGTCCCAATTCAAAGAACCAGGGAAGCAAGAGCAAACACAATGCCTGAATCAGTCAGTCAACTTCCAACAGGGCTCCAAGAGAGAATGAACCACCATGCCTCTTTAAATCCACGTTTCTATTTGGAATCTTCAATGAGAGATGAGACACTAAGCAGCTAGTTTTGGTGGAATGGCTGATTTTGTCAATGTTTTCGGTGTGTGAGTGTGTGTGTGTGTGTATGTATAGATAACTAAATTAAACTGATAATCTGGATGCTTACATTTCCATTCATTTAATTTGTGTATGTGAGCCCACGCACACGTATATACACACACACTAACACTTCCAGAACACTGACTTAGTGAAGAACTGGATTTCCAGTGTGTCAGACAAATTTCAGAAAGCGCTGAAGAAGGGCATTTCTGATGGATTTCACCGTTCCTGGAATTTTACTTTCCTTTATAACTTCGAGTTCTTCTCTGGAGATTTAATAGATAAAAGTCTTTTGCAGTGTACGTTATTTCATTTTATTTTTATAATTTATTTAAATTGTCATTTTAAATTGACAAATAAAAATGATATATATTTATGGTGTACAACATGATGTTTCATATATGTATACATTGTGGAATGACACAAAAATCAAGCTAATTAACACATTCGTTTCCTCACATACTGATTTTATGGTGATGAGAACATGTTTCAAATCTACTCTGATAGCACATTTCAAGTATACAGTACATAGTTACCCACTGTGGTTGCCGTGCTGTTCAACATATCTCTAGAACTATTCGTATCTGAAATTTTGTATCATTAGACTAACATCTCCCAATCCCTCCCCGGCCCCTGCCTCGGGTAAGCAGCGTTCTGCTCTCTACGACTCTGAGTTCCACTTTTTTACATTGCACATAGAAGTGAGATCGTGCAGTATTTGTATTTCTGTGTTTGCTTTTTAAAACTTTATGATGTATTGATGTATTTTTTCAGACAGTGTCGGAGTCTGTCACCAAGGCTGGAGTACAGTGACACAAACACGGCTCACCACGGCCTCCACCTCCCGGGGTCAAGAGATCCTCCCACTTCAGCCTCCTGAGTAGCTAGGACTACAGGCGTCCAACACCACACCTGGCTAATTTTTGTATTTTTTGTAGAGATGGTTGATCTCCAACTCCTGGGCTCAACTCTTCCTCCTCCCTTCTCCTCCCAAAGTCCTGGGATTACAGGCCTGAGCCACTGTGTCTGGCCTTTGCTTTATTTCACACAGTAGAACATCCTCTAAGCTCATTCATGTTGCTAATGATAAGATTTCTTTCTTTTTCAAGGCTGAATCGGATTCTATTGGATATATGTACCTATATAGATAGAGAGATAGATAGATAGATATTTATTATTATTGTTTTGGGGGGGATATGGTTTCGCTCGTGTTCCCCAGGCTGGAGTGCAGTGGCATGATTTCGGCTCACTACAACCTCTGCCTCCCAGGCTGAAGTGATTCTCCTGCCTCAGCTGAGATTAAAGGCATGTCCCATCATGTGCGGCCAATTTTGTGTTTCTAGGAGAGATGGGTTTTCACCATGTTGGCCAGGCTGGTCTCGAACTCCAACAATTCTACTTCAACTATTTATTGGATACAAATATTTATGTGTGAGAAACAAGATTTTCAAGAGTGAAAGATTTAAAAACGACTTAATTGTACATCAGTAAGAGGCTGGCTAACTAAATCAGAGTACGTTCATCCTTACAGAAGAATACTATGCAGCTAGAACAAAACCAAATGGAGGAAACTCTTCCAAATGGTAACTTGGAATGATGTTCAAGACTTATTGTAAAATAAGTTTACAGTAAGGTGTAAGGTACCTTATGGCAAAATTCTCTCAGAAATGTGTGTGTGTGGATTTCAAGTCATCCCAGTCCTAGAACATTGTGCTCTTTAGAGATGCCATACCTGTCTTTCCCTTTGTAATATCAAAGCAGTAATATCTTCTCTGGAGGCTTGTTGGGTGAATTGAATGGAAGAAAGTTAAGGAGGTACCAGAACCATTGCTGTTTCCCCTCCGTAGCCCTGCCACCCACTAAAGAAAGTTGGATGAGATTACTTAATGATTTCCCATTAAGTTGTATTTCCAAATATCATGATTACCATTTGAATGTAGTTGGTATGGAGCTTCGTCAGTGTGTGCTTCGTTTATTATGCATCACGTTCAGCTCCTTGTTATTTGCCTCCTAGTTATCATAGTAAAACTCTACTCCTCTACTCCGAGGAGCCCCTACCATCCGTATCGTCACTTTCCGGCCCAGCACTCTTCATGCTCGTTCGTTTAAAGCATTCTACATTGTGTAAATGAATCTTGGAAGGCAAAAGCTACTGAATTTAGCGAGTTTGTGGAGGCGTTCCCACCGGTCAGCCAGGTGGAGTTCCACACACCCGATGACTGCACAACTCCTATAAGGCAGCAATATGCTGCAAGCCCAGACGGCCACTCTTCTCACCTCTCGTCCCTTTGCTGTTCTGGATAATGAGGTCAATAGTCACCTAGGCAACTGCAAAACAAACTGAAATGGAGAAAGGCCTTCCGGCTGGTGACTAGCCGAGGTCCACCTGGCCCCAATAAGCTGCTGAACAAGAAGGGCTGCCAGAAATTTCCCCCTAGGGAATTTGGTGGAGACGAAGACCTGCTCACTGGACAACGGTTCCTCCCAGGATACCCCCAAGCTGAAGAAGCGGGCTCTGAGCCACCCCCTTTCACCCTCCTTTTCCCCACCCTGGCCTGGTGAAGGTGCGCGTCAGGATGTGGACTACTGAGCCCTAAAGAAATAAGTCCTTCCACTTTGACCCCACGGAGGATTGCCTGTGCGGATCTTCAACGAGTCTACCAGTGTCTAGACACGGGAGCAGTTCTGTCTGGCACAGCAGCTCCCTCAAGGAAGACAAGAGTGAGGAGAAAGGAAACTCAAGTCCGACCATTCTGTCCTGGGAGACAAGAGGAGGATCTCATCTCTCATCTTTCCAAGCAAGGCAACGAGACTTTCTCTCATCTTTCCAAGCAAGGCAAGGAGACTTTTTCTCATGAGGAAACAAAAAGAAGTTGGAAGGAACGAAACCAGCCTGGAAGGTGAATTCCTAAGGATTGCCCATTGAAACTGACAAAATGGCCCTTGTTTGACGAGAGGAATGAGCAGAGCATTGATGTGGTCAAAAAGGACTCGAGTGAGACTTTCCCAGCATGTTTCTACCAAAGCTTTGTCTAAGTTTCGCAAAACACTCTCCTAATAAGCAGATGTTTGGCTCTTCAGAAAGTCAACATGCAAAATGCCTTGAGCGTCCCATAACACTGATGCCATGATGTTGCCTTTGGTCTGCCCTCCTTTTCCTTTGACTGGACCACTGCCATCTCTTGGTAGCCATCGCTTTGATGACGCTTTGTCTTCAGGATCATATTGGCAAAGCCATGTTCCAAATTCCGGTTACAATTTGTCAAACAGGTGCCCCAGGATCGTGATCCCTCCTGTTGAAAATTTCCACTGATAGCTCTCGTCGTCACTGCAGCTGATCTGGGCACAATGGTTTTCACAGCCACTGCAGGATTCATCTTCCACATCTTCTCATCTCTTCTTGAAACAAGCCATACCTCCGTAAAGAGTTGATTTCTTTGGGCTAGTGTCCTTAGAAGCTTTTCTTCAAACATCAATGATTTCTTCATTCTTCCACCCAAGCTTCACCGTCAATTGGATGTTTGCTGTTGCTGCAATTTTAGCGGAATTCAAGTTGCACTGATAGGAGGCCTTTTCAGTGGATGTCTCATCCTTCTTAGTGCCTCCAATGAGATCCAGTTCAGAAAGGTTGTAAGAAGTTAGTACATGTTTATTTTATTGAAAACGAATTGAAATCCATGCATAGATTTCTCACCATGTACATTTTCTATGAACTTTCGGAAGACCCCCTGTACTGAATATTGCCCAAATCCTGGGAGAGAAGTGGATGCGGTCCACTTCCTGTCTTCAGTTTGCCCACAGTGGAGGAGTGCACAGAGCAGGGAAAGGCAGCCCCAGAGAGAGGCATGCCCTCCAGCATGCAGCAGACTGCTGGCCCAGTCCTGGCTCCATGGGTTGCTGTGTGGGCCCAGCAAGCTGACCAACCTCGCTGAACCTTAATTTAATCCTAGGTAGCCTAATTCCACTCGCTATTATAGGACTGCTGTGCAGGGACAGTCAATTAACTTAAGAAAAGGAACCTGGCTCCAAGGTTGGCAACCGGGAATTCCAGTTGATTCCATGGGCGGACCCCCTGAGGAATTCCCAAGCTGAAGTCTCGTGGAAGATGAGGTTCAGTGTGACTAGACTGAAGCACCAATCCAATGAAGGGGAAGTCCCACCCACTCTGCCCTGTGCCTGTATAAAGGTGAGGCGGGGCGGCCGCGCCACTCATTGAAGCCGCCAGTTGGGAGAGGAGCAGAGCCAGGCCGGTGCTCCCGAAGGCAGCAAGATGTTGCGAGCCACAGCTCCCTGCTGGTTCCCACCTGCATACCCAGAAGCTAAGAAGGTGGCCGAGGAGGCGGCCCACGAGGCAAGCCGCCATTTGGGAGTGGAGCAGAGCCAGGTCGGTGTTCCCGAAGGCAGCAAGATGTTGCGAGCCACAGCTCCCTGCTGGTTCCCACCTGCATGCCCAGAAGCCAAGAAGGTGGCCGAGGAGGCGGCCCTCGAGGCAAGCCGCCAGTTGGGAGAGGAGCAGAGCCAGGCCGGTGCTCCCGAAGGCAGCAAGATGTTGCGAGCCACAGCTCCCTGCTGGTTCCCACCTGCATACCCAGAAGCTAAGAAGGTGGCCGAGGAGGCGCCCCACGAGGCAAGCCGCCATTTGGGAGTGGAGCAGAGCCAGGTCGGTGTTCCCGAAGGCAGCAAGATGTTGCGAGCCACAGCTCCCTGCTGGTTCCCTCCTGCATACCCAGAAGCCAAGAAGGTGGCCGAGGAGGCGGCCCTCGAGGCTCCAGAATTCCCACTGCCCTCTCATCAGCCTGCCCAGAGCTTCGGGCTCTGCGTGCCCCAGATGCACAACCAGGCCTCAGCACTCGTGGACATCCGGGCGGAGCCCCAGAATAGGGGTCCGGCGGTGCCCCCAGCGTGGCCCAAGATGGCGACGGAGGCGTGGTACTTCCCCGCGCAGAGGGGGTCGGCCTGCTGCTTGCCAGCCGCCCCAAGGCTGACAGAGAGGCCCTGTGGAGTCCGCATCTCAGCCCCCAGGGAGAGGAAGAGGATCGCCCACTTTCCCAGCCCCTGCTTGGTCGCAGGTCGCACCGATGCCAAGAGAACCCGGGTGGCCGGCAGCAGCCAACGCTCCAATGGCTCCAGGGGCGGCACACAGCCACGGAAGACTGGTCGCAACAGACGGGGGAGGGCATGCAAGACCTCCACCACACTCAGCTCTAAGCGAATCGTCCGTCGTCCATCCTTACCGACTTGGAAGAAACCCATTATCCTCCGAAGGTCTCGCTGCCAAGTCCCCACCGTCATCCGCCGAGGCTATCTCCAACTGTTCACCAAAGAGTGTCTCAAGTTCTGCGCCTCCCAGCAGGAGGCCGAGGAGAAGGCGCTGAACGAGGAGAAGGTGGCCTACGACTGCAGCCCCAACAAGAACATGTACCTGAATGTGGTCCTGAACACCCTCAAGAGACTGAAGGGCCTGACCCCCAGCTCCATGCCGGGCCTCAGCAGGGCCGCCCTGTACAGCCGCCTCCAGGAGTTCCTGCTCACCCAGGACCAGCTCAAGGAGAACGGCTACCCCTTCCCGCACCCCGAGCGGCCCGGAGGCACCGTCTTCTTCACTGGCCAGGGGAAGGGGCCCGGCGACTCCTCCTGCAGGGTCTGCTGCCGTTGTGGCACCGACTACCTGGTGTCCTCCTCGGGCCGCTGTCTACGCGACCAGTTGTGTTATTATCACTGGGGGCGGGTCCGCTCCAGCCAAGTGGCTGGAGGCCGGGTTAGCCAGTACACCTGCTGTGCAGCTGCTCCTGGCTCAGTGGGCTGCCAGGTGGCGAAGCAGCACGTGCGGGACGGCCGCAAGGAGAGCCTCCATGGCTTCGTGAAGACCTTCAAGAAAGAGTTTTCCACAGACGCTTATCCAGGAATCTACGCCTTGGACTGTGAGATGTGCTACACCACGCATGGCCTGGAGCTGACCCGCGTCACCGTGGTGGACGCCGACTTGCAAGTGGTGTACGACACCTTCGTCAAGCCCGACAACGAGATCGTGGACTACAACACCAGGTTTTCCGGAGTGACCGAGGCCGACGTCGCCAAGACGAGCGTCACGTTGCCCGAAGTCCAAGCCATCCTGCTGAGCTTTTTCAGCGCCCAAACCATCCTCATCGGGCACAGCCTGGAGAGCGATCTGCTGGCCCTCAAGCTGATCCACAGCACCGTGGTGGACACGGCCGTGCTCTTCCCGCACTACCTGGGTTTCCCCTACAAGCGTTCCCTCAGGAATCTCGCGGCCGACTACCTGGGACAGATCATCCAGGACAGCCAGGACGGCCACAACTGCAGCGAGGACGCAAACGCCTGCCTGCAGCTGGCGATGTGGAAGGTTCGACAGCGCGCCCAGATCCAGCCACGCCACCGGTCCGCCTCTCCCGCCGCCCTGGCCTGTCCTGAGCCCCAGGCCTCTTCCCAAACTGCCATCGATCCCGAGAGCTAGCCCTGTCCACCTCGCCGCAAAGCGAAAGAAACTGGAGCAGCCGGCGGCAGGAGAGGGCCAAAAGCCAAGACTAACCCCGACCCCGGACTCCCAGTCCCCCGGAGTCCCTGCCGCGGGCCGTCGTCCCTGTCGCCATCCCTCTGCCCCTCCCAGACCTCTGTCCTTCCACCAATGGGCTCCCCGAGGCCCCAGCCGCCACTCCCAGTCCCCGGAGACCCTGCCGCCGCCCCTGGCGCCTGTGCCCATCCCTCTGCCCCTCCCAGACCTCTGGCCTTCCACCACTAGCCTCCCCCAGCCCACCTGGACTTCCCCGGCCTCTGACAACAAGGCCAGCCCCCAGGCCCACCAGCCTCCTGATCGTCTTCGTTCTTGGGCCTCTTCCCCTTCTGTGGGGCTGTCTGAACCTCCCCTCCCCCACCCGATTTTTCCCCCGCCCCCGGGGCAGGCGCAGAATAAATGTCTCTATGAAGTTAAAAATTAAAAATAAAAAAAAAGCTAAAAACAACTCAAAGTCCTTTGCTTTTGAATGTGCGCTTACCTGGTTTTCTCTAGAGGCACCACTGTGAGGTGGCTCAAGCCCTTAGGCTCTGGAGTTAGACATCTGGGTTCCCATTCCAATTCCACCACTGACTAGCTTTGTCATATTGGACGCATAACTTTTTTGCGCTTCTACTTCTTGATCTTTCAAGTGTCATCAGAAGATAATTAGACACCCACACAATAGCAATGGGAGATTTTAACACCCCACCGTCAACATGAAACAGATCAACGAGACAGAAAGTTGAAAAGGATATCCAGGAACTGAACTTAGCTCTGCACCAAGCAGACCGAATAGACATCTACATTAACTCTCCACCCCAAATCAACAGAATATACATTCTTCTCAGCACCACATCACACTTATTCCAAAACTGACCACATAGTTGGAAGGAAAGCACTCCTCCGCAAATGCAAAAGAACAGAAATTACAACCAACTGTCTCTCAGACCCCAGGGCAGTCAAACTGGACCTCAGGATGAAGAAACTCACTCAAAACCGCTCAACTACACGGAAACGGAGCAATCTGCTCCTGAGTGACTACTGGGTACATAGCGAAATGAAGACAGAATAAAGATGTTCTTTGAAACCAATGAGAACAAAGACACAACATACCAGAATCTCTGGGATACATTGAAAGCAGTGTGTAGAGGGAAACGTAGCATTAAATGCCCACAAGAGAAAGCAGGAAAGATCTAAAATGGACACCCTCACGTCCCAATTCAAAGAACCAGGGAAGCAAGAGCAAACACAATGCCTGAATCAGTCAGTCAACTTCCAACAGGGCTCCAAGAGAGAATGAACCACCATGCCTCTTTAAATCCACGTTTCTATTTGGAATCTTCAATGAGAGATGAGACACTAAGCAGCTAGTTTTGGTGGAATGGCTGATTTTGTCAATGTTTTCGGTGTGTGAGTGTGTGTGTGTGTGTATGTATAGATAACTAAATTAAACTGATAATCTGGATGCTTACATTTCCATTCATTTAATTTGTGTATGTGAGCCCACGCACACGTATATACACACACACTAACACTTCCAGAACACTGACTTAGTGAAGAACTGGATTTCCAGTGTGTCAGACAAATTTCAGAAAGCGCTGAAGAAGGGCATTTCTGATGGATTTCACCGTTCCTGGAATTTTACTTTCCTTTATAACTTCGAGTTCTTCTCTGGAGATTTAATAGATAAAAGTCTTTTGCAGTGTACGTTATTTCATTTTATTTTTATAATTTATTTAAATTGTCATTTTAAATTGACAAATAAAAATGATATATATTTATGGTGTACAACATGATGTTTCATATATGTATACATTGTGGAATGACACAAAAATCAAGCTAATTAACACATTCGTTTCCTCACATACTGATTTTATGGTGATGAGAACATGTTTCAAATCTACTCTGATAGCACATTTCAAGTATACAGTACATAGTTACCCACTGTGGTTGCCGTGCTGTTCAACATATCTCTAGAACTATTCGTATCTGAAATTTTGTATCATTAGACTAACATCTCCCAATCCCTCCCCGGCCCCTGCCTCGGGTAAGCAGCGTTCTGCTCTCTACGACTCTGAGTTCCACTTTTTTACATTGCACATAGAAGTGAGATCGTGCAGTATTTGTATTTCTGTGTTTGCTTTTTAAAACTTTATGATGTATTGATGTATTTTTTCAGACAGTGTCGGAGTCTGTCACCAAGGCTGGAGTACAGTGACACAAACACGGCTCACCACGGCCTCCACCTCCCGGGGTCAAGAGATCCTCCCACTTCAGCCTCCTGAGTAGCTAGGACTACAGGCGTCCAACACCACACCTGGCTAATTTTTGTATTTTTTGTAGAGATGGTTGATCTCCAACTCCTGGGCTCAACTCTTCCTCCTCCCTTCTCCTCCCAAAGTCCTGGGATTACAGGCCTGAGCCACTGTGTCTGGCCTTTGCTTTATTTCACACAGTAGAACATCCTCTAAGCTCATTCATGTTGCTAATGATAAGATTTCTTTCTTTTTCAAGGCTGAATCGGATTCTATTGGATATATGTACCTATATAGATAGAGAGATAGATAGATAGATATTTATTATTATTGTTTTGGGGGGGATATGGTTTCGCTCGTGTTCCCCAGGCTGGAGTGCAGTGGCATGATTTCGGCTCACTACAACCTCTGCCTCCCAGGCTGAAGTGATTCTCCTGCCTCAGCTGAGATTAAAGGCATGTCCCATCATGTGCGGCCAATTTTGTGTTTCTAGGAGAGATGGGTTTTCACCATGTTGGCCAGGCTGGTCTCGAACTCCAACAATTCTACTTCAACTATTTATTGGATACAAATATTTATGTGTGAGAAACAAGATTTTCAAGAGTGAAAGATTTAAAAACGACTTAATTGTACATCAGTAAGAGGCTGGCTAACTAAATCAGAGTACGTTCATCCTTACAGAAGAATACTATGCAGCTAGAACAAAACCAAATGGAGGAAACTCTTCCAAATGGTAACTTGGAATGATGTTCAAGACTTATTGTAAAATAAGTTTACAGTAAGGTGTAAGGTACCTTATGGCAAAATTCTCTCAGAAATGTGTGTGTGTGGATTTCAAGTCATCCCAGTCCTAGAACATTGTGCTCTTTAGAGATGCCATACCTGTCTTTCCCTTTGTAATATCAAAGCAGTAATATCTTCTCTGGAGGCTTGTTGGGTGAATTGAATGGAAGAAAGTTAAGGAGGTACCAGAACCATTGCTGTTTCCCCTCCGTAGCCCTGCCACCCACTAAAGAAAGTTGGATGAGATTACTTAATGATTTCCCATTAAGTTGTATTTCCAAATATCATGATTACCATTTGAATGTAGTTGGTATGGAGCTTCGTGAGTGTGTGCTTCGCTTATTATGCATCACGGTCAGCTCCTTGTTATTTGCCTCCTAGTTATCATAGTAAAACTCTACTCCTCTACTCCGAGGAGCCCCTACCATCCGTATCGTCACTTTCCGGCCCAGCACTCTTCATGCTCGTTCGTTTAAAGCATTCTACATTGTGTAAATGAATCTTGGAAGGCAAAAGCTACTGAATTTAGCGAGTTTGTGGAGGCGTTCCCACCGGTCAGCCAGGTGGAGTTCCACACACCCGATGACTGCACAACTCCTATAAGGCAGCAATATGCTGCAAGCCCAGACGGCCACTCTTCTCACCTCTCGTCCCTTTGCTGTTCTGGATAATGAGGTCAATAGTCACCTAGGCAACTGCAAAACAAACTGAAATGGAGAAAGGCCTTCCGGCTGGTGACTAGCCGAGGTCCACCTGGCCCCAATAAGCTGCTGAACAAGAAGGGCTGCCAGAAATTTCCCCCTAGGGAATTTGGTGGAGACGAAGACCTGCTCACTGGACAACGGTTCCTCCCAGGATACCCCCAAGCTGAAGAAGCGGGCTCTGAGCCACCCCCTTTCACCCTCCTTTTCCCCACCCTGGCCTGGTGAAGGTGCGCGTCAGGATGTGGACTACTGAGCCCTAAAGAAATAAGTCCTTCCACTTTGACCCCACGGAGGATTGCCTGTGCGGATCTTCAACGAGTCTACCAGTGTCTAGACACGGGAGCAGTTCTGTCTGGCACAGCAGCTCCCTCAAGGAAGACAAGAGTGAGGAGAAAGGAAACTCAAGTCCGACCATTCTGTCCTGGGAGACAAGAGGAGGATCTCATCTCTCATCTTTCCAAGCAAGGCAACGAGACTTTCTCTCATCTTTCCAAGCAAGGCAAGGAGACTTTTTCTCATGAGGAAACAAAAAGAAGTTGGAAGGAACGAAACCAGCCTGGAAGGTGAATTCCTAAGGATTGCCCATTGAAACTGACAAAATGGCCCTTGTTTGACGAGAGGAATGAGCAGAGCATTGATGTGGTCAAAAAGGACTCGAGTGAGACTTTCCCAGCATGTTTCTACCAAAGCTTTGTCTAAGTTTCGCAAAACACTCTCCTAATAAGCAGATGTTTGGCTCTTCAGAAAGTCAACATGCAAAATGCCTTGAGCGTCCCATAACACTGATGCCATGATGTTGCCTTTGGTCTGCCCTCCTTTTCCTTTGACTGGACCACTGCCATCTCTTGGTAGCCATCGCTTTGATGACGCTTTGTCTTCAGGATCATATTGGCAAAGCCATGTTCCAAATTCCGGTTACAATTTGTCAAACAGGTGCCCCAGGATCGTGATCCCTCCTGTTGAAAATTTCCACTGATAGCTCTCGTCGTCACTGCAGCTGATCTGGGCACAATGGTTTTCACAGCCACTGCAGGATTCATCTTCCACATCTTCTCATCTCTTCTTGAAACAAGCCATACCTCCGTAAAGAGTTGATTTCTTTGGGCTAGTGTCCTTAGAAGCTTTTCTTCAAACATCAATGATTTCTTCATTCTTCCACCCAAGCTTCACCGTCAATTGGATGTTTGCTCTTGCTGCAATTTTAGCGGAATTCAAGTTGCACTGATAGGAGGCCTTTTCAGTGGATGTCTCATCCTTCTTAGTGCCTCCAATGAGATCCAGTTCAGAAAGGTTGTAAGAAGTTAGTACATGTTTATTTTAGTGAAAACGAATTGAAATCCATGCATAGATTTCTCACCATGTACATTTTCTATGAACTTTCGGAAGACCCCCTGTACTGAATATTGCCCAAATCCTGGGAGAGAAGTGGATGCGGTCCACTTCCTGTCTTCAGTTTGCCCACAGTGGAGGAGTGCACAGAGCAGGGAAAGGCAGCCCCAGAGAGAGGCATGCCCTCCAGCATGCAGCAGACTGCTGGCCCAGTCCTGGCTCCATGGGTTGCTGTGTGGGCCCAGCAAGCTGACCAACCTCCCTGAACCTTAATTTAATCCTAGGTAGCCCAATTCCACTCGCTATTATAGGACTGCTGTGCAGGGACAGTCAATTAACTTAAGAAAAGGAACCTGGCCCCAAGGTTGGCAACCGGGAATTCCAGTTGATTCCATGGGCGGACCCCCTGAGGAATTCCCAAGCTGAAGTCTCGTGGAAGATGAGGTTCAGTGTGACTAGACTGAAGCACCAATCCAATGAAGGGGAAGTCCCACCCACTCTGCCCTGTGCCTGTATAAAGGTGAGGCGTGGCGGCCGCGCCACTCATTGAAGCCGCCAGTTGGGAGAGGAGCAGAGCCAGGCCGGTGCTCCCGAAGGCAGCAAGATGTTGCGAGCCACAGCTCCCTGCTGGTTCCCACCTGCATACCCAGAAGCTAAGAAGGTGGCCGAGGAGGCGGCCCACGAGGCAAGCCGCCATTTGGGAGTGGAGCAGAGCCAGGTCGGTGTTCCCGAAGGCAGCAAGATGTTGCGAGCCACAGCTCCCTGCTGGTTCCCACCTGCATGCCCAGAAGCCAAGAAGGTGGCCGAGGAGGCGGCCCTCGAGGCAAGCCGCCAGTTGGGAGAGGAGCAGAGCCAGGCCGGTGCTCCCGAAGGCAGCAAGATGTTGCGAGCCACAGCTCCCTGCTGGTTCCCACCTGCATACCCAGAAGCTAAGAAGGTGGCCGAGGAGGCGCCCCACGAGGCAAGCCGCCATTTGGGAGTGGAGCAGAGCCAGGTCGGTGTTCCCGAAGGCAGCAAGATGTTGCGAGCCACAGCTCCCTGCTGGTTCCCTCCTGCATACCCAGAAGCCAAGAAGGTGGCCGAGGAGGCGGCCCTCGAGGCTCCAGAATTCCCACTGCCCTCTCATCAGCCTGCCCAGAGCTTCGGGCTCTGCGTGCCCCAGATGCACAACCAGGCCTCAGCACTCGTGGACATCCGGGCGGAGCCCCAGAAGAGGGGTCCGGCGGTGCCCCCAGCGTGGCCCAAGATGGCGACGGAGGCATGGTACTTCCCCGCGCAGAGGGGGTCGGCCTGCTGCTTGCCAGCCGCCCCAAGGCTGACAGAGAGGCCCTGTGGAGTCCGCATCTCAGCCCCCAGGGAGAGGAAGAGGATCGCCCACTTTCCCAGCCCCTGCTTGGTCGCAGGTCGCACCGATGCCAAGAGAACCCGGGTGGCCGGCAGCAGCCAACGCTCCAATGGCTCCAGGGTCGGCACACAGCCACGGAAGACTGGTCGCAACAGACGGGGGAGGGCATGCAAGACCTCCACCACACTCAGCTCTAAGCGAATCGTCCGTCGTCCATCCTTACCGACTTGGAAGAAACCCATTATCCTCCGAAGGTCTCGCTGCCAAGTCCCCACCGTCATCCGCCGAGGCTATCTCCAACTGTTCACCAAAGAGTGTCTCAAGTTCTGCGCCTCCCAGCAGGAGGCCGAGGAGAAGGCGCTGAACAAGGAGAAGGTGGCCTACGACTGCAGCCCCAACAAGAACATGTACCTGAATGTGGTCCTGAACACCCTCAAGAGACTGAAGGGCCTGACCCCCAGCTCCATGCCGGGCCTCAGCAGGGCCGCCCTGTACAGCCGCCTCCAGGAGTTCCTGCTCACCCAGGACCAGCTCAAGGAGAACGGCTACCCCTTCCCGCACCCCGAGCGGCCGGGAGGCGCCGTCCTCTTCACTGGCCAGGGGAAGGGGCCCGGCGACTCCTCCTGCAGGGTCTGCTGCCGTTGTGGCACCGACTACCTGGTGTCCTCCTCGGGCCGCTGTCTACGCGACCAGTTGTGTTATTATCACTGGGGGCGGGTCCGCTCCAGCCAAGTGGCTGGAGGCCGGGTTAGCCAGTACACCTGCTGTGCAGCTGCTCCTGGCTCAGTGGGCTGCCAGGTGGCGAAGCAGCACGTGCGGGACGGCCGCAAGGAGAGCCTCCATGGCTTCGTGAAGACCTTCAAGAAAGAGTTTTCCACAGACGCTTATCCAGGAATCTACGCCTTGGACTGTGAGATGTGCTACACCACGCATGGCCTGGAGCTGACCCGCGTCACCGTGGTGGACGCCGACATGCAAGTGGTGTACGACACCTTCGTCAAGCCCGACAACGAGATCGTGGACTACAACACCAGGTTTTCCGGAGTGACCGAGGCCGACGTCGCCAAGACGAGCGTCACGTTGCCCGAAGTCCAAGCCATCCTGCTGAGCTTTTTCAGCGCCCAAACCATCCTCATCGGGCACAGCCTGGAGAGCGATCTGCTGGCCCTCAAGCTGATCCACAGCACCGTGGTGGACACGGCCGTGCTCTTCCCGCACTACCTGGGTTTCCCCTACAAGCGTTCCCTCAGGAATCTCGCGGCCGACTACCTGGGACAGATCATCCAGGACAGCCAGGACGGCCACAACTCCAGCGAGGACGCAAACGCCTGCCTGCAGCTGGCGATGTGGAAGGTTCGACAGCGCGCCCAGATCCAGCCACGCCACCGGTCCGCCTCTCCCGCCGCCCTGGCCTGTCCTGAGCCCCAGGCCTCTTCCCAAACTGCCATCGATCCCGAGAGCTAGCCCTGTCCACCTCGCCGCAAAGCGAAAGAAACTGGAGCAGCCGGCGGCAGGAGAGGGCCAAAAGCCAAGACTAACCCCGACCCCGGACTCCCAGTCCCCCGGAGTCCCTGCCGCGGGCCGTCGTCCCTGTCCCCATCCCTCTGCCCCTCCCAGACCTCTGTCCTTCCACCAATGGGCTCCCCGAGGCCCCAGCCGCCACTCCCAGTCCCCGGAGACCCTGCCGCCGCCCCTGGCGCCTGTGCCCATCCCTCTGCCCCTCCCAGACCTCTGGCCTTCCACCACTAGCCTCCCCCAGCCCACCTGGACTTCCCCGGCCTCTGACAACAAGGCCAGCCCCCAGGCCCACCAGCCTCCTGATCGTCTTCGTTCTTGGGCCTCTTCCCCTTCTGTGGGGCTGTCTGAACCTCCCCTCCCCCACCCGATTTTTCCCCCGCCCCCGGGGCAGGCGCAGAATAAATGTCTCTATGAAGTTAAAAATTAAAAATAAAAAAAAAGCTAAAAACAACTCAAAGTCCTTTGCTTTTGAATGTGCGCTTACCTGGTTTTCTCTAGAGGCACCACTGTGAGGTGGCTCAAGCCCTTAGGCTCTGGAGTTAGACATCTGGGTTCCCATTCCAATTCCACCACTGACTAGCTTTGTCATATTGGACGCATAACCTTTTTGCGCTTCTACTTCTTGATCTTTCAAGTGTCATCAGAAGATAATTAGACACCCACACAATAGCAATGGGAGATTTTAACACCCCACCGTCAACATGAAACAGATCAACGAGACAGAAAGTTGAAAAGGATATCCAGGAACTGAACTTAGCTCTGCACCAAGCAGACCGAATAGACATCTACATTAACTCTCCACCCCAAATCAACAGAATATACATTCTTCTCAGCACCACATCACACTTATTCCAAAACTGACCACATAGTTGGAAGGAAAGCACTCCTCCGCAAATGCAAAAGAACAGAAATTACAACCAACTGTCTCTCAGACCCCAGGGCAGTCAAACTGGACCTCAGGATGAAGAAACTCACTCAAAACCGCTCAACTACACGGAAACGGAGCAATCTGCTCCTGAGTGACTACTGGGTACATAGCGAAATGAAGACAGAATAAAGATGTTCTTTGAAACCAATGAGAACAAAGACACAACATACCAGAATCTCTGGGATACATTGAAAGCAGTGTGTAGAGGGAAACGTAGCATTAAATGCCCACAAGAGAAAGCAGGAAAGATCTAAAATGGACACCCTCACGTCCCAATTCAAAGAACCAGGGAAGCAAGAGCAAACACAATGCCTGAATCAGTCAGTCAACTTCCAACAGGGCTCCAAGAGAGAATGAACCACCATGCCTCTTTAAATCCACGTTTCTATTTGGAATCTTCAATGAGAGATGAGACACTAAGCAGCTAGTTTTGGTGGAATGGCTGATTTTGTCAATGTTTTCGGTGTGTGAGTGTGTGTGTGTGTGTATGTATAGATAACTAAATTAAACTGATAATCTGGATGCTTACATTTCCATTCATTTAATTTGTGTATGTGAGCCCACGCACACGTATATACACACACACTAACACTTCCAGAACACTGACTTAGTGAAGAACTGGATTTCCAGTGTGTCAGACAAATTTCAGAAAGCGCTGAAGAAGGGCATTTCTGATGGATTTCACCGTTCCTGGAATTTTACTTTCCTTTATAACTTCGAGTTCTTCTCTGGAGATTTAATAGATAAAAGTCTTTTGCAGTGTACGTTATTTCATTTTATTTTTATAATTTATTTAAATTGTCATTTTAAATTGACAAATAAAAATGATATATATTTATGGTGTACAACATGATGTTTCATATATGTATACATTGTGGAATGACACAAAAATCAAGCTAATTAACACATTCGTTTCCTCACATACTGATTTTATGGTGATGAGAACATGTTTCAAATCTACTCTGATAGCACATTTCAAGTATACAGTACATAGTTACCCACTGTGGTTGCCGTGCTGTTCAACATATCTCTAGAACTATTCGTATCTGAAATTTTGTATCATTAGACTAACATCTCCCAATCCCTCCCCGGCCCCTGCCTCGGGTAAGCAGCGTTCTGCTCTCTACGACTCTGAGTTCCACTTTTTTACATTGCACATAGAAGTGAGATCGTGCAGTATTTGTATTTCTGTGTTTGCTTTTTAAAACTTTATGATGTATTGATGTATTTTTTCAGACAGTGTCGGAGTCTGTCACCAAGGCTGGAGTACAGTGACACAAACACGGCTCACCACGGCCTCCACCTCCCGGGGTCAAGAGATCCTCCCACTTCAGCCTCCTGAGTAGCTAGGACTACAGGCGTCCAACACCACACCTGGCTAATTTTTGTATTTTTTGTAGAGATGGTTGATCTCCAACTCCTGGGCTCAACTCTTCCTCCTCCCTTCTCCTCCCAAAGTCCTGGGATTACAGGCCTGAGCCACTGTGTCTGGCCTTTGCTTTATTTCACACAGTAGAACATCCTCTAGGCTCATTCATGTTGCTAATGATAAGATTTCTTTCTTTTTCAAGGCTGAATAGGATTCTATTGGATATACGTACCTATATAGATAGATAGATAGATAGATATACATTTATTATTATTGTTTTGGGGGGGATATGGTTTCGCTCGTGTTCCCCAGGCTGGAGTGCAGTGGCATGATTTCGGCTCACTACAACCTCTGCCTCCCAGGCTGAAGTGATTCTCCTGCCTCAGCTGAGATTAAAGGCATGTCCCATCATGTGCGGCCAATTTTGTGTTTCTAGGAGAGATGGGTTTTCACCATGTTGGCCAGGCTGGTCTCGAACTCCAACAATTCTACTTCAACTATTTATTGGATACAAATATTTATGTGTGAGAAACAAGATTTTCAAGAGTGAAAGATTTAAAAACGACTTAATTGTACATCAGTAAGAGGCTGGCTAACTAAATCAGAGTACGTTCATCCTTACAGAAGAATACTATGCAGCTAGAACAAAACCAAATGGAGGAAACTCTTCCAAATGGTAACTTGGAATGATGTTCAAGACTTATTGTAAAATAAGTTTACAGTAAGGTGTAAGGTACCTTATGGCAAAATTCTCTCAGAAATGTGTGTGTGTGGATTTCAAGTCATCCCAGTCCTAGAACATTGTGCTCTTTAGAGATGCCATACCTGTCTTTCCCTTTGTAATATCAAAGCAGTAATATCTTCTCTGGAGGCTTGTTGGGTGAATTGAATGGAAGAAAGTTAAGGAGGTACCAGAACCATTGCTGTTTCCCCTCCGTAGCCCTGCCACCCACTAAAGAAAGTTGGATGAGATTACTTAATGATTTCCCATTAAGTTGTATTTCCAAATATCATGATTACCATTTGAATGTAGTTGGTATGGAGCTTCGTGAGTGTGTGCTTCGTTTATTATGCATCACGTTCAGCTCCTTGTTATTTGCCTCGTAGTTATCATAGTAAAACTCTACTCCTCTACTCCGAGGAGCCCCTACCATCCGTATCGTCACTTTCCGGCCCAGCACTCTTCATGCTCGTTCGTTTAAAGCATTCTACATTGGGCAAATGAATCTTGGAAGGCAAAAGCTACTGAATTTAGCGAGTTTGTGGAGGCGTTCCCACCGATCAGCCAGGTGGAGTTCCACACACCCGATGACTGCACAACTCCTATAAGGCAGCAATATGCTGCAAACCCAGACGGCCACTCTTCTCACCCCTCGTCCCTTTGCTGTTCTGGATAATGAGGTCAATAGTCACCTAGGCAACTTGCAAAACTAACTGAAATGGAGAAAGGCCTTCCGGCTGGTGACTAGCCGAGGTCCACCTGGCCCCAATAAGCTGCTGAACAAGAAGGGCTGCCAGAAATTTCCCCCTAGGGAATTTGGTGGAGACGAAGACCTGCTCACTGGACAACGGTTCCTCCCAGGATACCCCCAAGCTGAAGAAGCGGGCTCTGAGCCACCCCCTTTCACCCTCCTTTTCCCCACCCTGGCCTGCTGAAGGTGCGCGTCAGGATGCAGACTACTGAGCCCTAAAGAAATAAGTCCTTCCACTTTGACCCCACGGAGGATTGCCTGTGCGGATCTTCAACGAGTCTACCAGTGTCTAGACACGGGAGCAGTTCTGTCTGGCACAGCAGCTCCCTCAAGGAAGACAAGAGTGAGGAGAAAGGAAACTCAAGTCTGACCATTCTGTCCTGGGAGACAAGAGGAGGATCTCATCTCTCATCTTTCCAAGCAAGACAACGAGACTTTCTCTCATCTTTCCAAGCAAGGCAAGGAGACTTTTTCTCATGAGGAAACAAAAAGAAGTTGGAAGGAACGAAACCAGCCTGGAAGGTGAATTCCTAAGGATTGCCCATTGAAACTGACAAAATGGCCCTTGTTTGACGAGAGGAATGAGCAGAGCATTGATGTGGTCAAAAAGGACTCGAGTGAGACTTTCCCAGCATGTTTCTACCAAAGCTTTGTCTAAGTTTCGCAAAACACTCTCCTAATAAGCAGATGTTTGGCTCTTCAGAAAGTCAACATGCAAAATGCCTTGAGCGTCCCATAACACTGATGCCATGATGTTGCCTTTGGTCTGCCCTCCTTTTCCTTTGACTGGACCACTGCCATCTCTTGGTAGCCATCGCTTTGATGACGCTTTGTCTTCAGGATCATATTGGCAAAGCCATGTTCCAAATTCCGGTTACAATTTGTCAAACAGGTGCCCCAGGATCGTGATCCCTCCTGTTGAAAATTTCCACTGATAGCTCTCGTCATCACTGCAGCTGATCTGGGCACAATGGTTTTCACAGCCACTGCAGGATTCATCTTCCACATCTTCTCATCTCTTCTTGAAACAAGCCATACCTCCGTAAAGAGTTGATTTCTTTGGGCTAGTGTCCTTAGAAGCTTTTCTTCAAACATCAATGATTTCTTCATTCTTCCACCCAAGCTTCACCGTCAATTGGATGTTTGCTCTTGCTGCAATTTTAGCGGAATTCAAGTTGCACTGATAGGAGGCCTTTTCAGTGGATGTCTCATCCTTCTTAGTGCCTCCAATGAGATCCAGTTCAGAAAGGTTGTAAGAAGTTAGTACATGTTTATTTTAGTGAAAACGAATTGAAATCCATGCATAGATTTCTCACCATGTACATTTTCTATGAACTTTCGGAAGACCCCCTGTACTGAATATTGCCCAAATCCTGGGAGAGAAGTGGATGCGGTCCACTTCCTGTCTTCAGTTTGCCCACAGTGGAGGAGTGCACAGAGCAGGGAAAGGCAGCCCCAGAGAGAGGCATGCCCTCCAGCATGCAGCAGACTGCTGGCCCAGTCCTGGCTCCATGGGTTGCTGTGTGGGCCCAGCAAGCTGACCAACCTCCCTGAACCTTAATTTAATCCTAGGTAGCCCAATTCCACTCGCTATTATAGGACTGCTGTGCAGGGACAGTCAATTAACTTAAGAAAAGGAACCTAGCTCCAAGGTTGGCAACCGGGAATTCCAGTTGATTCCATGGGCGGACCCCCTGAGGAATTCCCAAGCTGAAGTCTCGTGGAAGATGAGGTTCAGTGTGACTAGACTGAAGCACCAATCCAATGAAGGGGAAGTCCCACCCACTCTGCCCTGTGCCTGTATAAAGGTGAGGCGGGGCGGCCGCGCCACTCATTGAAGCCGCCAGTTGGGAGAGGAGCAGAGCCAGGCCGGTGCTCCCGAAGGCAGCAAGATGTTGCGAGCCACAGCTCCCTGCTGGTTCCCACCTGCATACCCAGAAGCTAAGAAGGTGGCCGAGGAGGCGGCCCACGAGGCAAGCCGCCATTTGGGAGAGGAGCAGAGCCAGGTCGGTGTTCCCGAAGGCAGCAAGATGTTGCGAGCCACAGCTCCCTGCTGGTTCCCACCTGCATACCCAGAAGCTAAGAAGGTGGCCGAGGAGGCGCCCCACGAGGCAAGCCGCCATTTGGGAGTGGAGCAGAGCCAGGTCGGTGTTCCCGAAGGCAGCAAGATGTTGCGAGCCACAGCTCCCTGCTGGTTCCCTCCTGCATACCCAGAAGCCAAGAAGGTGGCCGAGGAGGCGGCCCTCGAGGCTCCAGAATTCCCACTGCCCTCTCATCAGCCTGCCCAGAGCTTCGGGCTCTGCGTGCCCCAGATGCACAACCAGGCCTCAGCACTCGTGGACATCCGGGCGGAGCCCCAGAATAGGGGTCCGGCGGTGCCCCCAGCGTGGCCCAAGATGGCGACGGAGGCGTGGTACTTCCCCGCGCAGAGGGGGTCGGCCTGCTGCTTGCCAGCCGCCCCAAGGCTGACAGAGAGGCCCTGTGGAGTCCGCATCTCAGCCCCCAGGGAGAGGAAGAGGATCGCCCACTTTCCCAGCCCCTGCTTGGTCGCAGGTTGCACCGATGCCAAGAGAACCCGGGTGGCCGGCAGCAGCCAACGCTCCAATGGCTCCAGGGTCGGCACACAGCCACGGAAGACTGGTCGCAACAGACGGGGGAGGGCATGCAAGACCTCCACCACACTCAGCTCTAAGCGAATCGTCCGTCGTCCGTCCTTACCGACTTGGAAGAAACCCATTATCCTCCGAAGGTCTCGCTGCCAAGTCCCCACCGTCATCCGCCGAGGCTATCTCCAACTGTTCACCAAAGAGTGTCTCAAGTTCTGCGCCTCCCAGCAGGAGGCCGAGGAGAAGGCGCTGAACGAGGAGAAGGTGGCCTACGACTGCAGCCCCAACAAGAACATGTACCTGAATGTGGTCCTGAACACCCTCAAGAGACTGAAGGGCCTGACCCCCAGCTCCATGCCGGGCCTCAGCAGGGCCGCCCTGTACAGCCGCCTCCAGGAGTTCCTGCTCACCCAGGACCAGCTCAAGGAGAACGGCTACCCCTTCCCGCACCCCGAGCGGCCCGGAGGCGCCGTCCTCTTCACTGGCCAGGGGAAGGGGCCCGGCGACTCCTCCTGCAGGGTCTGCTGCCGTTGTGGCACCGACTACCTGGTGTCCTCCTCGGGCCGCTGTCTACGCGACCAGTTGTGTTATTATCACTGGGGGCGGGTCCGCTCCAGCCAAGTGGCTGGAGGCCGGGTTAGCCAGTACACCTGCTGTGCAGCTGCTCCTGGCTCAGTGGGCTGCCAGGTGGTGAAGCAGCACGTGCGGGACGGCCGCAAGGAGAGCCTCCATGGCTTCGTGAAGACCTTCAAGAAAGAGTTTTCCACAGACGCTTATCCAGGAATCTACGCCTTGGACTGTGAGATGTGCTACACCACGCATGGCCTGGAGCTGACCCGCGTCACCGTGGTGGACGCCGACATGCAAGTGGTGTACGACACCTTCGTCAAGCCCGACAACGAGATCGTGGACTACAACACCAGGTTTTCCGGAGTGACCGAGGCCGACGTCGCCAAGACGAGCGTCACGTTGCCCGAAGTCCAAGCCATCCTGCTGAGCTTTTTCAGCGCCCAAACCATCCTCATCGGGCACAGCCTGGAGAGCGATCTGCTGGCCCTCAAGCTGATCCACAGCACCGTGGTGGACACGGCCGTGCTCTTCCCGCACTACCTGGGTTTCCCCTACAAGCGTTCCCTCAGGAATCTCGCGGCCGACTACCTGGGACAGATCATCCAGGACAGCCAGGACGGCCACAACTCCAGCGAGGACGCAAACGCCTGCCTGCAGCTGGCGATGTGGAAGGTTCGACAGCGCGCCCAGATCCAGCCACGCCACCGGTCCGCCTCTCCCGCCGCCCTGGCCTGTCCTGAGCCCCAGGCCTCTTCCCAAACTGCCATCGATCCCGAGAGCTAGCCCTGTCCACCTCGCCGCAAAGCGAAAGAAACTGGAGCAGCCGGCGGCAGGAGAGGGCCAAAAGCCAAGACTAACCCCGACCCCGGACTCCCAGTCCCCCGGAGTCCCTGCCGCGGGCCGTCGTCCCTGTCCCCATCCCTCTGCCCCTCCCAGACCTCTGTCCTTCCACCAATGGGCTCCCCGAGGCCCCAGCCGCCACTCCCAGTCCCCGGAGACCCTGCCGCCGCCCCTGGCGCCTGTGCCCATCCCTCTGCCCCTCCCAGACCTCTGGCCTTCCACCACTAGCCTCCCCCAGCCCACCTGGACTTCCCCGGCCTCTGACAACAAGGCCAGCCCCCAGGCCCACCAGCCTCCTGATCGTCTTCGTTCTTGGGCCTCTTCCCCTTCTGTGGGGCTGTCTGAACCTCCCCTCCCCCACCCGATTTTTCCCCCGCCCCCGGGGCAGGCGCAGAATAAATGTCTGTATGAAGTTAAAAACTAAAAATAAAAAAAAACTAAAAACAACCCAAAGTCCTTTGCTTTTGAATGTGCGCTTACCTGGTTTTCTCTAGAGGCACCACTGTGAGGTGGCTCAAGCCCTTAGGCTCTGGAGTTAGACATCTGGGTTCCCATTCCAATTCCACCACTGACTAGCTTTGTCATATTGGACGCATAACCTTTTTGCGCTTCTACTTCTTGATCTTTCAAGTGTCATCAGAAGATAATTAGACACCCACACAATAGCAATGGGAGATTTTAACACCCCACCGTCAACATGAAACAGATCAACGAGACAGAAAGTTGAAAAGGATATCCAGGAACTGAACTTAGCTCTGCACCAAGCAGACCGAATAGACATCTACATTAACTCTCCACCCCAAATCAACAGAATATACATTCTTCTCAGCACCACATCACACTTATTCCAAAACTGACCACATAGTTGGAAGGAAAGCACTCCTCCGCAAATGCAAAAGAACAGAAATTACAACCAACTGTCTCTCAGACCCCAGGGCAGTCAAACTGGACCTCAGGATGAAGAAACTCACTCAAAACCGCTCAACTACACGGAAACGGAGCAATCTGCTCCTGAGTGACTACTGGGTACATAGCGAAATGAAGACAGAATAAAGATGTTCTTTGAAACCAATGAGAACAAAGACACAACATACCAGAATCTCTGGGATACATTGAAAGCAGTGTGTAGAGGGAAACGTAGCATTAAATGCCCACAAGAGAAAGCAGGAAAGATCTAAAATGGACACCCTCACGTCCCAATTCAAAGAACCAGGGAAGCAAGAGCAAACACAATGCCTGAATCAGTCAGTCAACTTCCAACAGGGCTCCAAGAGAGAATGAACCACCATGCCTCTTTAAATCCACGTTTCTATTTGGAATCTTCAATGAGAGATGAGACACTAAGCAGCTAGTTTTGGTGGAATGGCTGATTTTGTCAATGTTTTCGGTGTGTGAGTGTGTGTGTGTGTGTGTGTGTATGTATAGATAACTAAATTAAACTGATAATCTGGATGCTTACATTTCCATTCATTTAATTTGTGTATGTGAGCCCACGCACACGTATATACACACACACTAACACTTCCAGAACACTGACTTAGTGAAGAACTGGATTTCCAGTGTGTCAGACAAATTTCAGAAAGCGCTGAAGAAGGGCATTTCTGATGGATTTCACCGTTCCTGGAATTTTATTTTCCTTTATAACTTAGAGTTCTTCTCTGGAGATTTAATAGATAAAAGTCTTTTGCAGTGTACGTTATTTCATTTTATTTTTATAATTTATTTAAATTGTCATTTTAAATTGACAGATAAAAATGATATATATTTATGGTGTACAACATGATGTTTCATATATGTATACATTGTGGAATGACACAAAAATCAAGCTAATTAACACATTCGTTTCCTCACATACTGATTTTATGGTGATGAGAACATGTTTCAAATCTACTCTGATAGCACATTTCAAGTATACAGTACATAGTTACCCACTGTGGTTGCCGTGCTGTTCAACATATCTCTAGAACTATTCGTATCTGAAATTTTGTATCATTAGACTAACATCTCCCAATCCCTCCCCGGCCCCTGCCTCGGGTAAGCAGCGTTCTGCTCTCTACGACTCTGAGTTCCACTTTTTTACATTGCACATAGAAGTGAGATCGTGCAGTATTTGTATTTCTGTGTTTGCTTTTTAAAACTTTATGATGTATTGATGTATTTTTTCAGACAGTGTCGGAGTCTGTCACCAAGGCTGGAGTACAGTGACACAAACACGGCTCACCACGGCCTCCACCTCCCGGGGTCAAGAGATCCTCCCACTTCAGCCTCCTGAGTAGCTAGGACTACAGGCGTCCAACACCACACCTGGCTAATTTTTGTATTTTTTGTAGAGATGGTTGATCTCCAACTCCTGGGCTCAACTCTTCCTCCTCCCTTCTCCTCCCAAAGTCCTGGGATTACAGGCCTGAGCCACTGTGTCTGGCCTTTGCTTTATTTCACACAGTAGAACATCCTCTAGGCTCATTCATGTTGCTAATGATAAGATTTCTTTCTTTTTCAAGGCTGAATAGGATTCTATTGGATATATGTACCTATATAGATAGAGAGATAGATAGATAGATATTTATTATTATTGTTTTGGGGGGGATATGGTTTCGCTCGTGTTCCCCAGGCTGGAGTGCAGTGGCATGATTTCGGCTCACTACAACCTCTGCCTCCCAGGCTGAAGTGATTCTCCTGCCTCAGCTGAGATTAAAGGCATGTCCCATCATGTGCGGCCAATTTTG
The DNA here is from genome assembly GCF_028885625.2 of Pongo pygmaeus. Lineage (NCBI taxonomy): Eukaryota > Metazoa > Chordata > Mammalia > Primates > Hominidae > Pongo > Pongo pygmaeus. The sequence goes on from NC_072380.2 coordinate 57,512,350, forward strand.
TGTTTCTAGGAGAGATGGGTTTTCACCATGTTGGCCAGGCTGGTCTCGAACTCCAACAATTCTACTTCAACTATTTATTGGATACAAATATTTATGTGTGAGAAACAAGATTTTCAAGAGTGAAAGATTTAAAAACGACTTAATTGTACATCAGTAAGAGGCTGGCTAACTAAATCAGAGTACGTTCATCCTTACAGAAGAATACTATGCAGCTAGAACAAAACCAAATGGAGGAAACTCTTCCAAATGGTAACTTGGAATGATGTTCAAGACTTATTGTAAAATAAGTTTACAGTAAGGTGTAAGGTACCTTATGGCAAAATTCTCTCAGAAATGTGTGTGTGTGGATTTCAAGTCATCCCAGTCCTAGAACATTGTGCTCTTTAGAGATGCCATACCTGTCTTTCCCTTTGTAATATCAAAGCAGTAATATCTTCTCTGGAGGCTTGTTGGGTGAATTGAATGGAAGAAAGTTAAGGAGGTACCAGAACCATTGCTGTTTCCCCTCCGTAGCCCTGCCACCCACTAAAGAAAGTTGGATGAGATTACTTAATGATTTCCCATTAAGTTGTATTTCCAAATATCATGATTACCATTTGAATGTAGTTGGTATGGAGCTTCGTGAGTGTGTGCTTCGTTTATTATGCATCACGTTCAGCTCCTTGTTATTTGCCTCCTAGTTATCATAGTAAAACTCTACTCCTCTACTCCGAGGAGCCCCTACCATCCGTATCGTCACTTTCCGGCCCAGCACTCTTCATGCTCGTTCGTTTAAAGCATTCTACATTGGGCAAATGAATCTTGGAAGGCAAAAGCTACTGAATTTAGCGAGTCTGTGGAGGCGTTCCCACCGATCAGCCAGGTGGAGTTCCACACACCCGATGACTGCACAACTCCTATAAGGCAGCAATATGCTGCAAACCCAGACGGCCACTCTTCTCACCCCTCGTCCCTTTGCTGTTCTGGATAATGAGGTCAATAGTCACCTAGGCAACTTGCAAAACTAACTGAAATGGAGAAAGGCCTTCCGGCTGGTGACTAGCCGAGGTCCACCTGGCCCCAATAAGCTGCTGAACAAGAAGGGCTGCCAGAAATTTCCCCCTAGGGAATTTGGTGGAGACGAAGACCTGCTCACTGGACAACGGTTCCTCCCAGGATACCCCCAAGCTGAAGAAGCGGGCTCTGAGCCACCCCCTTTCACCCTCCTTTTCCCCACCCTGGCCTGCTGAAGGTGCGCGTCAGGATGCGGACTACTGAGCCCTAAAGAAATAAGTCCTTCCACTTTGACCCCACGGAGGATTGCCTGTGCGGATCTTCAACGAGTCTACCAGTGTCTAGACACGGGAGCAGTTCTGTCTGGCACAGCAGCTCCCTCAAGGAAGACAAGAGTGAGGAGAAAGGAAACTCAAGTCTGACCATTCTGTCCTGGGAGACAAGAGGAGGATCTCATCTCTCATCTTTCCAAGCAAGGCAACGAGACTTTCTCTCATCTTTCCAAGCAAGGCAAGGAGACTTTTTCTCATGAGGAAACAAAAAGAAGTTGGAAGGAACGAAACCAGCCTGGAAGGTGAATTCCTAAGGATTGCCCATTGAAACTGACAAAATGGCCCTTGTTTGACGAGAGGAATGAGCAGAGCATTGATGTGGTCAAAAAGGACTCGAGTGAGACTTTCCCAGCATGTTTCTACCAAAGCTTTGTCTAAGTTTCGCAAAACACTCTCCTAATAAGCAGATGTTTGGCTCTTCAGAAAGTCAACATGCAAAATGCCTTGAGCGTCCCATAACACTGATGCCATGATGTTGCCTTTGGTCTGCCCTCCTTTTCCTTTGACTGGACCACTGCCATCTCTTGGTAGCCATCGCTTTGATGACGCTTTGTCTTCAGGATCATATTGGCAAAGCCATGTTCCAAATTCCGGTTACAATTTGTCAAACAGGTGCCCCAGGATCGTGATCCCTCCTGTTGAAAATTTCCACTGATAGCTCTCGTCGTCACTGCAGCTGATCTGGGCACAATGGTTTTCACAGCCACTGCAGGATTCATCTTCCACATCTTCTCATCTCTTCTTGAAACAAGCCATACCTCCGTAAAGAGTTGATTTCTTTGGGCTAGTGTCCTTAGAAGCTTTTCTTCAAACATCAATGATTTCTTCATTCTTCCACCCAAGCTTCACCGTCAATTGGATGTTTGCTCTTGCTGCAATTTTAGCGGAATTCAAGTTGCACTGATAGGAGGCCTTTTCAGTGGATGTCTCATCCTTCTTAGTGCCTCCAATGAGATCCAGTTCAGAAAGGTTGTAAGAAGTTAGTACATGTTTATTTTATTGAAAACGAATTGAAATCCATGCATAGATTTCTCACCATGTACATTTTCTATGAACTTTCGGAAGACCCCCTGTACTGAATATTGCCCAAATCCTGGGAGAGAAGTGGATGCGGTCCACTTCCTGTCTTCAGTTTGCCCACAGTGGAGGAGTGCACAGAGCAGGGAAAGGCAGCCCCAGAGAGAGGCATGCCCTCCAGCATGCAGCAGACTGCTGGCCCAGTCCTGGCTCCATGGGTTGCTGTGTGGGCCCAGCAAGCTGACCAACCTCCCTGAACCTTAATTTAATCCTAGGTAGCCCAATTCCACTCGCTATTATAGGACTGCTGTGCAGGGACAGTCAATTAACTTAAGAAAAGGAACCTAGCTCCAAGGTTGGCAACCGGGAATTCCAGTTGATTCCATGGGCGGACCCCCTGAGGAATTCCCAAGCTGAAGTCTCGTGGAAGATGAGGTTCAGTGTGACTAGACTGAAGCACCAATCCAATGAAGGGGAAGTCCCACCCACTCTGCCCTGTGCCTGTATAAAGGTGAGGCGGGGCGGCCGCGCCACTCATTGAAGCCGCCAGTTGGGAGAGGAGCAGAGCCAGGCCGGTGCTCCCGAAGGCAGCAAGATGTTGCGAGCCACAGCTCCCTGCTGGTTCCCACCTGCATACCCAGAAGCTAAGAAGGTGGCCAAGGAGGCGGCCCACGAGGCAAGCCGCCATTTGGGAGAGGAGCAGAGCCAGGTCGGTGTTCCCGAAGGCAGCAAGATGTTGCGAGCCACAGCTCCCTGCTGGTTCCCACCTGCATGCCCAGAAGCCAAGAAGGTGGCCGAGGAGGCGGCCCTCGAGGCAAGCCGCCAGTTGGGAGAGGAGCAGAGCCAGGCCGGTGCTCCCGAAGGCAGCAAGATGTTGCGAGCCACAGCTCCCTGCTGGTTCCCACCTGCATACCCAGAAGCTAAGAAGGTGGCCAAGGAGGCGGCCCACGAGGCAAGCCGCCATTTGGGAGAGGAGCAGAGCCAGGTCGGTGTTCCCGAAGGCAGCAAGATGTTGCGAGCCACAGCTCCCTGCTGGTTCCCACCTGCATGCCCAGAAGCCAAGAAGGTGGCCGAGGAGGCGGCCCTCGAGGCAAGCCGCCAGTTGGGAGAGGAGCAGAGCCAGGCCGGTGCTCCCGAAGGCAGCAAGATGTTGCGAGCCACAGCTCCCTGCTGGTTCCCACCTGCATACCCAGAAGCTAAGAAGGTGGCCGAGGAGGCGCCCCACGAGGCAAGCCGCCATTTGGGAGTGGAGCAGAGCCAGGTCGGTGTTCCCGAAGGCAGCAAGATGTTGCGAGCCACAGCTCCCTGCTGGTTCCCTCCTGCATACCCAGAAGCCAAGAAGGTGGCCGAGGAGGCGGCCCTCGAGGCTCCAGAATTCCCACTGCCCTCTCATCAGCCTGCCCAGAGCTTCGGGCTCTGCGTGCCCCAGATGCACAACCAGGCCTCAGCACTCGTGGACATCCGGGCGGAGCCCCAGAATAGGGGTCCGGCGGTGCCCCCAGCGTGGCCCAAGATGGCGACGGAGGCGTGGTACTTCCCCGCGCAGAGGGGGTCGGCCTGCTGCTTGCCAGCCGCCCCAAGGCTGACAGAGAGGCCCTGTGGAGTCCGCATCTCAGCCCCCAGGGAGAGGAAGAGGATCGCCCACTTTCCCAGCCCCTGCTTGGTCGCAGGTTGCACCGATGCCAAGAGAACCCGGGTGGCCGGCAGCAGCCAACGCTCCAATGGCTCCAGGGTCGGCACACAGCCACGGAAGACTGGTCGCAACAGACGGGGGAGGGCATGCAAGACCTCCACCACACTCAGCTCTAAGCGAATCGTCCGTCGTCCGTCCTTACCGACTTGGAAGAAACCCATTATCCTCCGAAGGTCTCGCTGCCAAGTCCCCACCGTCATCCGCCGAGGCTATCTCCAACTGTTCACCAAAGAGTGTCTCAAGTTCTGCGCCTCCCAGCAGGAGGCCGAGGAGAAGGCGCTGAACGAGGAGAAGGTGGCCTACGACTGCAGCCCCAACAAGAACATGTACCTGAATGTGGTCCTGAACACCCTCAAGAGACTGAAGGGCCTGACCCCCAGCTCCATGCCGGGCCTCGGCAGGGCCGCCCTGTACAGCCGCCTCCAGGAGTTCCTGCTCACCCAGGACCAGCTCAAGGAGAACGGCTACCCCTTCCCGCACCCCGAGCGGCCCGGAGGCGCCGTCCTCTTCACTGGCCAGGGGTAGGGGCCCGGCGACTCCTCCTGCAGGGTCTGCTGCCGTTGTGGCACCGACTACCTGGTGTCCTCCTCGGGCCGCTGTCTACGCGACCAGTTGTGTTATTATCACTGGGGGCGGGTCCGCTCCAGCCAAGTGGCTGGAGGCCGGGTTAGCCAGTACACCTGCTGTGCAGCTGCTCCTGGCTCAGTGGGCTGCCAGGTGGTGAAGCAGCACGTGCGGGACGGCCGCAAGGAGAGCCTCCATGGCTTCGTGAAGACCTTCAAGAAAGAGTTTTCCACAGACGCTTATCCAGGAATCTACGCCTTGGACTGTGAGATGTGCTACACCACGCATGGCCTGGAGCTGACCCGCGTCACCGTGGTGGACGCCGACATGCAAGTGGTGTACGACACCTTCGTCAAGCCCGACAACGAGATCGTGGACTACAACACCAGGTTTTCCGGAGTGACCGAGGCCGACGTCGCCAAGACGAGCGTCACGTTGCCCGAAGTCCAAGCCATCCTGCTGAGCTTTTTCAGCGCCCAAACCATCCTCATCGGGCACAGCCTGGAGAGCGATCTGCTGGCCCTCAAGCTGATCCACAGCACCGTGGTGGACACGGCCGTGCTCTTCCCGCACTACCTGGGTTTCCCCTACAAGCGTTCCCTCAGGAATCTCGCGGCCGACTACCTGGGACAGATCATCCAGGACAGCCAGGACGGCCACAACTCCAGCGAGGACGCAAACGCCTGCCTGCAGCTGGCGATGTGGAAGGTTCGACAGCGCGCCCAGATCCAGCCACGCCACCGGTCCGCCTCTCCCGCCGCCCTGGCCTGTCCTGAGCCCCAGGCCTCTTCCCAAACTGCCATCGATCCCGAGAGCTAGCCCTGTCCACCTCGCCGCAAAGCGAAAGAAACTGGAGCAGCCGGCGGCAGGAGAGGGCCAAAAGCCAAGACTAACCCCGACCCCGGACTCCCAGTCCCCCGGAGTCCCTGCCGCGGGCCGTCGTCCCTGTCCCCATCCCTCTGCCCCTCCCAGACCTCTGTCCTTCCACCAATGGGCTCCCCGAGGCCCCAGCCGCCACTCCCAGTCCCCGGAGACCCTGCCGCCGCCCCTGGCGCCTGTGCCCATCCCTCTGCCCCTCCCAGACCTCTGGCCTTCCACCACTAGCCTCCCCCAGCCCACCTGGACTTCCCCGGCCTCTGACAACAAGGCCAGCCCCCAGGCCCACCAGCCTCCTGATCGTCTTCGTTCTTGGGCCTCTTCCCCTTCTGTGGGGCTGTCTGAACCTCCCCTCCCCCACCCGATTTTTCCCCCGCCCCCGGGGCAGGCGCAGAATAAATGTCTCTATGAAGTTAAAAACTAAAAATAAAAAAAAACTAAAAACAACTCAAAGTCCTTTGCTTTTGAATGTGCGCTTACCTGGTTTTCTCTAGAGGCACCACTGTGAGGTGGCTCAAGCCCTTAGGCTCTGGAGTTAGACATCTGGGTTCCCATTCCAATTCCACCACTGACTAGCTTTGTCATATTGGACGCATAACCTTTTTGCGCTTCTACTTCTTGATCTTTCAAGTGTCATCAGAAGATAATTAGACACCCACACAATAGCAATGGGAGATTTTAACACCCCACCGTCAACATGAAACAGATCAACGAGACAGAAAGTTGAAAAGGATATCCAGGAACTGAACTTAGCTCTGCACCAAGCAGACCGAATAGACATCTACATTAACTCTCCACCCCAAATCAACAGAATATACATTCTTCTCAGCACCACATCACACTTATTCCAAAACTGACCACATAGTTGGAAGGAAAGCACTCCTCCGCAAATGCAAAAGAACAGAAATTACAACCAACTGTCTCTCAGACCCCAGGGCAGTCAAACTGGACCTCAGGATGAAGAAACTCACTCAAAACCGCTCAACTACACGGAAACGGAGCAATCTGCTCCTGAGTGACTACTGGGTACATAGCGAAATGAAGACAGAATAAAGATGTTCTTTGAAACCAATGAGAACAAAGACACAACATACCAGAATCTCTGGGATACATTGAAAGCAGTGTGTAGAGGGAAACGTAGCATTAAATGCCCACAAGAGAAAGCAGGAAAGATCTAAAATGGACACCCTCACGTCCCAATTCAAAGAACCAGGGAAGCAAGAGCAAACACAATGCCTGAATCAGTCAGTCAACTTCCAACAGGGCTCCAAGAGAGAATGAACCACCATGCCTCTTTAAATCCACGTTTCTATTTGGAATCTTCAATGAGAGATGAGACACTAAGCAGCTAGTTTTGGTGGAATGGCTGATTTTGTCAATGTTTTCGGTGTGTGAGTGTGTGTGTGTGTGTGTGTGTATGTATAGATAACTAAATTAAACTGATAATCTGGATGCTTACATTTCCATTCATTTAATTTGTGTATGTGAGCCCACGCACACGTATATACACACACACTAACACTTCCAGAACACTGACTTAGTGAAGAACTGGATTTCCAGTGTGTCAGACAAATTTCAGAAAGCGCTGAAGAAGGGCATTTCTGATGGATTTCACCGTTCCTGGAATTTTATTTTCCTTTATAACTTAGAGTTCTTCTCTGGAGATTTAATAGATAAAAGTCTTTTGCAGTGTACGTTATTTCATTTTATTTTTATAATTTATTTAAATTGTCATTTTAAATTGACAGATAAAAATGATATATATTTATGGTGTACAACATGATGTTTCATATATGTATACATTGTGGAATGACACAAAAATCAAGCTAATTAACACATTCGTTTCCTCACATACTGATTTTATGGTGATGAGAACATGTTTCAAATCTACTCTGATAGCACATTTCAAGTATACAGTACATAGTTACCCACTGTGGTTGCCGTGCTGTTCAACATATCTCTAGAACTATTCGTATCTGAAATTTTGTATCATTAGACTAACATCTCCCAATCCCTCCCCGGCCCCTGCCTCGGGTAAGCAGCGTTCTGCTCTCTACGACTCTGAGTTCCACTTTTTTACATTGCACATAGAAGTGAGATCGTGCAGTATTTGTATTTCTGTGTTTGCTTTTTAAAACTTTATGATGTATTGATGTATTTTTTCAGACAGTGTCGGAGTCTGTCACCAAGGCTGGAGTACAGTGACACAAACACGGCTCACCACGGCCTCCACCTCCCGGGGTCAAGAGATCCTCCCACTTCAGCCTCCTGAGTAGCTAGGACTACAGGCGTCCAACACCACACCTGGCTAATTTTTGTATTTTTTGTAGAGATGGTTGATCTCCAACTCCTGGGCTCAACTCTTCCTCCTCCCTTCTCCTCCCAAAGTCCTGGGATTACAGGCCTGAGCCACTGTGTCTGGCCTTTGCTTTATTTCACACAGTAGAACATCCTCTAGGCTCATTCATGTTGCTAATGATAAGATTTCTTTCTTTTTCAAGGCTGAATAGGATTCTATTGGATATATGTACCTATATAGATAGAGAGATAGATAGATAGATATTTATTATTATTGTTTTGGGGGGGATATGGTTTCGCTCGTGTTCCCCAGGCTGGAGTGCAGTGGCATGATTTCGGCTCACTACAACCTCTGCCTCCCAGGCTGAAGTGATTCTCCTGCCTCAGCTGAGATTAAAGGCATGTCCCATCATGTGCGGCCAATTTTGTGTTTCTAGGAGAGATGGGTTTTCACCATGTTGGCCAGGCTGGTCTCGAACTCCAACAATTCTACTTCAACTATTTATTGGATACAAATATTTATGTGTGAGAAACAAGATTTTCAAGAGTGAAAGATTTAAAAACGACTTAATTGTACATCAGTAAGAGGCTGGCTAACTAAATCAGAGTACGTTCATCCTTACAGAAGAATACTATGCAGCTAGAACAAAACCAAATGGAGGAAACTCTTCCAAATGGTAACTTGGAATGATGTTCAAGACTTATTGTAAAATAAGTTTACAGTAAGGTGTAAGGTACCTTATGGCAAAATTCTCTCAGAAATGTGTGTGTGTGGATTTCAAGTCATCCCAGTCCTAGAACATTGTGCTCTTTAGAGATGCCATACCTGTCTTTCCCTTTGTAATATCAAAGCAGTAATATCTTCTCTGGAGGCTTGTTGGGTGAATTGAATGGAAGAAAGTTAAGGAGGTACCAGAACCATTGCTGTTTCCCCTCCGTAGCCCTGCCACCCACTAAAGAAAGTTGGATGAGATTACTTAATGATTTCCCATTAAGTTGTATTTCCAAATATCATGATTACCATTTGAATGTAGTTGGTATGGAGCTTCGTGAGTGTGTGCTTCGTTTATTATGCATCACGTTCAGCTCCTTGTTATTTGCCTCCTAGTTATCATAGTAAAACTCTACTCCTCTACTCCGAGGAGCCCCTACCATCCGTATCGTCACTTTCCGGCCCAGCACTCTTCATGCTCGTTCGTTTAAAGCATTCTACATTGGGCAAATGAATCTTGGAAGGCAAAAGCTACTGAATTTAGCGAGTCTGTGGAGGCGTTCCCACCGATCAGCCAGGTGGAGTTCCACACACCCGATGACTGCACAACTCCTATAAGGCAGCAATATGCTGCAAACCCAGACGGCCACTCTTCTCACCCCTCGTCCCTTTGCTGTTCTGGATAATGAGGTCAATAGTCACCTAGGCAACTTGCAAAACTAACTGAAATGGAGAAAGGCCTTCCGGCTGGTGACTAGCCGAGGTCCACCTGGCCCCAATAAGCTGCTGAACAAGAAGGGCTGCCAGAAATTTCCCCCTAGGGAATTTGGTGGAGACGAAGACCTGCTCACTGGACAACGGTTCCTCCCAGGATACCCCCAAGCTGAAGAAGCGGGCTCTGAGCCACCCCCTTTCACCCTCCTTTTCCCCACCCTGGCCTGCTGAAGGTGCGCGTCAGGATGCGGACTACTGAGCCCTAAAGAAATAAGTCCTTCCACTTTGACCCCACGGAGGATTGCCTGTGCGGATCTTCAACGAGTCTACCAGTGTCTAGACACGGGAGCAGTTCTGTCTGGCACAGCAGCTCCCTCAAGGAAGACAAGAGTGAGGAGAAAGGAAACTCAAGTCTGACCATTCTGTCCTGGGAGACAAGAGGAGGATCTCATCTCTCATCTTTCCAAGCAAGGCAACGAGACTTTCTCTCATCTTTCCAAGCAAGGCAAGGAGACTTTTTCTCATGAGGAAACAAAAAGAAGTTGGAAGGAACGAAACCAGCCTGGAAGGTGAATTCCTAAGGATTGCCCATTGAAACTGACAAAATGGCCCTTGTTTGACGAGAGGAATGAGCAGAGCATTGATGTGGTCAAAAAGGACTCGAGTGAGACTTTCCCAGCATGTTTCTACCAAAGCTTTGTCTAAGTTTCGCAAAACACTCTCCTAATAAGCAGATGTTTGGCTCTTCAGAAAGTCAACATGCAAAATGCCTTGAGCGTCCCATAACACTGATGCCATGATGTTGCCTTTGGTCTGCCCTCCTTTTCCTTTGACTGGACCACTGCCATCTCTTGGTAGCCATCGCTTTGATGACGCTTTGTCTTCAGGATCATATTGGCAAAGCCATGTTCCAAATTCCGGTTACAATTTGTCAAACAGGTGCCCCAGGATCGTGATCCCTCCTGTTGAAAATTTCCACTGATAGCTCTCGTCGTCACTGCAGCTGATCTGGGCACAATGGTTTTCACAGCCACTGCAGGATTCATCTTCCACATCTTCTCATCTCTTCTTGAAACAAGCCATACCTCCGTAAAGAGTTGATTTCTTTGGGCTAGTGTCCTTAGAAGCTTTTCTTCAAACATCAATGATTTCTTCATTCTTCCACCCAAGCTTCACCGTCAATTGGATGTTTGCTCTTGCTGCAATTTTAGCGGAATTCAAGTTGCACTGATAGGAGGCCTTTTCAGTGGATGTCTCATCCTTCTTAGTGCCTCCAATGAGATCCAGTTCAGAAAGGTTGTAAGAAGTTAGTACATGTTTATTTTATTGAAAACGAATTGAAATCCATGCATAGATTTCTCACCATGTACATTTTCTATGAACTTTCGGAAGACCCCCTGTACTGAATATTGCCCAAATCCTGGGAGAGAAGTGGATGCGGTCCACTTCCTGTCTTCAGTTTGCCCACAGTGGAGGAGTGCACAGAGCAGGGAAAGGCAGCCCCAGAGAGAGGCATGCCCTCCAGCATGCAGCAGACTGCTGGCCCAGTCCTGGCTCCATGGGTTGCTGTGTGGGCCCAGCAAGCTGACCAACCTCCCTGAACCTTAATTTAATCCTAGGTAGCCCAATTCCACTCGCTATTATAGGACTGCTGTGCAGGGACAGTCAATTAACTTAAGAAAAGGAACCTAGCTCCAAGGTTGGCAACCGGGAATTCCAGTTGATTCCATGGGCGGACCCCCTGAGGAATTCCCAAGCTGAAGTCTCGTGGAAGATGAGGTTCAGTGTGACTAGACTGAAGCACCAATCCAATGAAGGGGAAGTCCCACCCACTCTGCCCTGTGCCTGTATAAAGGTGAGGCGGGGCGGCCGCGCCACTCATTGAAGCCGCCAGTTGGGAGAGGAGCAGAGCCAGGCCGGTGCTCCCGAAGGCAGCAAGATGTTGCGAGCCACAGCTCCCTGCTGGTTCCCACCTGCATACCCAGAAGCTAAGAAGGTGGCCAAGGAGGCGGCCCACGAGGCAAGCCGCCATTTGGGAGAGGAGCAGAGCCAGGTCGGTGTTCCCGAAGGCAGCAAGATGTTGCGAGCCACAGCTCCCTGCTGGTTCCCACCTGCATGCCCAGAAGCCAAGAAGGTGGCCGAGGAGGCGGCCCTCGAGGCAAGCCGCCAGTTGGGAGAGGAGCAGAGCCAGGCCGGTGCTCCCGAAGGCAGCAAGATGTTGCGAGCCACAGCTCCCTGCTGGTTCCCACCTGCATACCCAGAAGCTAAGAAGGTGGCCGAGGAGGCGCCCCACGAGGCAAGCCGCCATTTGGGAGTGGAGCAGAGCCAGGTCGGTGTTCCCGAAGGCAGCAAGATGTTGCGAGCCACAGCTCCCTGCTGGTTCCCTCCTGCATACCCAGAAGCCAAGAAGGTGGCCGAGGAGGCGGCCCTCGAGGCTCCAGAATTCCCACTGCCCTCTCATCAGCCTGCCCAGAGCTTCGGGCTCTGCGTGCCCCAGATGCACAACCAGGCCTCAGCACTCGTGGACATCCGGGCGGAGCCCCAGAATAGGGGTCCGGCGGTGCCCCCAGCGTGGCCCAAGATGGCGACGGAGGCGTGGTACTTCCCCGCGCAGAGGGGGTCGGCCTGCTGCTTGCCAGCCGCCCCAAGGCTGACAGAGAGGCCCTGTGGAGTCCGCATCTCAGCCCCCAGGGAGAGGAAGAGGATCGCCCACTTTCCCAGCCCCTGCTTGGTCGCAGGTTGCACCGATGCCAAGAGAACCCGGGTGGCCGGCAGCAGCCAACGCTCCAATGGCTCCAGGGTCGGCACACAGCCACGGAAGACTGGTCGCAACAGACGGGGGAGGGCATGCAAGACCTCCACCACACTCAGCTCTAAGCGAATCGTCCGTCGTCCGTCCTTACCGACTTGGAAGAAACCCATTATCCTCCGAAGGTCTCGCTGCCAAGTCCCCACCGTCATCCGCCGAGGCTATCTCCAACTGTTCACCAAAGAGTGTCTCAAGTTCTGCGCCTCCCAGCAGGAGGCCGAGGAGAAGGCGCTGAACGAGGAGAAGGTGGCCTACGACTGCAGCCCCAACAAGAACATGTACCTGAATGTGGTCCTGAACACCCTCAAGAGACTGAAGGGCCTGACCCCCAGCTCCATGCCGGGCCTCAGCAGGGCCGCCCTGTACAGCCGCCTCCAGGAGTTCCTGCTCACCCAGGACCAGCTCAAGGAGAACGGCTACCCCTTCCCGCACCCCGAGCGGCCCGGAGGCGCCGTCCTCTTCACTGGCCAGGGGTAGGGGCCCGGCGACTCCTCCTGCAGGGTCTGCTGCCGTTGTGGCACCGACTACCTGGTGTCCTCCTCGGGCCGCTGTCTACGCGACCAGTTGTGTTATTATCACTGGGGGCGGGTCCGCTCCAGCCAAGTGGCTGGAGGCCGGGTTAGCCAGTACACCTGCTGTGCAGCTGCTCCTGGCTCAGTGGGCTGCCAGGTGGTGAAGCAGCACGTGCGGGACGGCCGCAAGGAGAGCCTCCATGGCTTCGTGAAGACCTTCAAGAAAGAGTTTTCCACAGACGCTTATCCAGGAATCTACGCCTTGGACTGTGAGATGTGCTACACCACGCATGGCCTGGAGCTGACCCGCGTCACCGTGGTGGACGCCGACATGCAAGTGGTGTACGACACCTTCGTCAAGCCCGACAACGAGATCGTGGACTACAACACCAGGTTTTCCGGAGTGACCGAGGCCGACGTCGCCAAGACGAGCGTCACGTTGCCCGAAGTCCAAGCCATCCTGCTGAGCTTTTTCAGCGCCCAAACCATCCTCATCGGGCACAGCCTGGAGAGCGATCTGCTGGCCCTCAAGCTGATCCACAGCACCGTGGTGGACACGGCCGTGCTCTTCCCGCACTACCTGGGTTTCCCCTACAAGCGTTCCCTCAGGAATCTCGCGGCCGACTACCTGGGACAGATCATCCAGGACAGCCAGGACGGCCACAACTCCAGCGAGGACGCAAACGCCTGCCTGCAGCTGGCGATGTGGAAGGTTCGACAGCGCGCCCAGATCCAGCCACGCCACCGGTCCGCCTCTCCCGCCGCCCTGGCCTGTCCTGAGCCCCAGGCCTCTTCCCAAACTGCCATCGATCCCGAGAGCTAGCCCTGTCCACCTCGCCGCAAAGCGAAAGAAACTGGAGCAGCCGGCGGCAGGAGAGGGCCAAAAGCCAAGACTAACCCCGACCCCGGACTCCCAGTCCCCCGGAGTCCCTGCCGCGGGCCGTCGTCCCTGTCCCCATCCCTCTGCCCCTCCCAGACCTCTGTCCTTCCACCAATGGGCTCCCCGAGGCCCCAGCCGCCACTCCCAGTCCCCGGAGACCCTGCCGCCGCCCCTGGCGCCTGTGCCCATCCCTCTGCCCCTCCCAGACCTCTGGCCTTCCACCACTAGCCTCCCCCAGCCCACCTGGACTTCCCCGGCCTCTGACAACAAGGCCAGCCCCCAGGCCCACCAGCCTCCTGATCGTCTTCGTTCTTGGGCCTCTTCCCCTTCTGTGGGGCTGTCTGAACCTCCCCTCCCCCACCCGATTTTTCCCCCGCCCCCGGGGCAGGCGCAGAATAAATGTCTCTATGAAGTTAAAAACTAAAAATAAAAAAAAACTAAAAACAACTCAAAGTCCTTTGCTTTTGAATGTGCGCTTACCTGGTTTTCTCTAGAGGCACCACTGTGAGGTGGCTCAAGCCCTTAGGCTCTGGAGTTAGACATCTGGGTTCCCATTCCAATTCCACCACTGACTAGCTTTGTCATATTGGACGCATAACCTTTTTGCGCTTCTACTTCTTGATCTTTCAAGTGTCATCAGAAGATAATTAGACACCCACACAATAGCAATGGGAGATTTTAACACCCCACCGTCAACATGAAACAGATCAACGAGACAGAAAGTTGAAAAGGATATCCAGGAACTGAACTTAGCTCTGCACCAAGCAGACCGAATAGACATCTACATTAACTCTCCACCCCAAATCAACAGAATATACATTCTTCTCAGCACCACATCACACTTATTCCAAAACTGACCACATAGTTGGAAGGAAAGCACTCCTCCGCAAATGCAAAAGAACAGAAATTACAACCAACTGTCTCTCAGACCCCAGGGCAGTCAAACTGGACCTCAGGATGAAGAAACTCACTCAAAACCGCTCAACTACACGGAAACGGAGCAATCTGCTCCTGAGTGACTACTGGGTACATAGCGAAATGAAGACAGAATAAAGATGTTCTTTGAAACCAATGAGAACAAAGACACAACATACCAGAATCTCTGGGATACATTGAAAGCAGTGTGTAGAGGGAAACGTAGCATTAAATGCCCACAAGAGAAAGCAGGAAAGATCTAAAATGGACACCCTCACGTCCCAATTCAAAGAACCAGGGAAGCAAGAGCAAACACAATGCCTGAATCAGTCAGTCAACTTCCAACAGGGCTCCAAGAGAGAATGAACCACCATGCCTCTTTAAATCCACGTTTCTATTTGGAATCTTCAATGAGAGATGAGACACTAAGCAGCTAGTTTTGGTGGAATGGCTGATTTTGTCAATGTTTTCGGTGTGTGAGTGTGTGTGTGTGTGTGTGTGTATGTATAGATAACTAAATTAAACTGATAATCTGGATGCTTACATTTCCATTCATTTAATTTGTGTATGTGAGCCCACGCACACGTATATACACACACACTAACACTTCCAGAACACTGACTTAGTGAAGAACTGGATTTCCAGTGTGTCAGACAAATTTCAGAAAGCGCTGAAGAAGGGCATTTCTGATGGATTTCACCGTTCCTGGAATTTTATTTTCCTTTATAACTTAGAGTTCTTCTCTGGAGATTTAATAGATAAAAGTCTTTTGCAGTGTACGTTATTTCATTTTATTTTTATAATTTATTTAAATTGTCATTTTAAATTGACAGATAAAAATGATATATATTTATGGTGTACAACATGATGTTTCATATATGTATACATTGTGGAATGACACAAAAATCAAGCTAATTAACACATTCGTTTCCTCACATACTGATTTTATGGTGATGAGAACATGTTTCAAATCTACTCTGATAGCACATTTCAAGTATACAGTACATAGTTACCCACTGTGGTTGCCGTGCTGTTCAACATATCTCTAGAACTATTCGTATCTGAAATTTTGTATCATTAGACTAACATCTCCCAATCCCTCCCCGGCCCCTGCCTCGGGTAAGCAGCGTTCTGCTCTCTACGACTCTGAGTTCCACTTTTTTACATTGCACATAGAAGTGAGATCGTGCAGTATTTGTATTTCTGTGTTTGCTTTTTAAAACTTTATGATGTATTGATGTATTTTTTCAGACAGTGTCGGAGTCTGTCACCAAGGCTGGAGTACAGTGACACAAACACGGCTCACCACGGCCTCCACCTCCCGGGGTCAAGAGATCCTCCCACTTCAGCCTCCTGAGTAGCTAGGACTACAGGCGTCCAACACCACACCTGGCTAATTTTTGTATTTTTTGTAGAGATGGTTGATCTCCAACTCCTGGGCTCAACTCTTCCTCCTCCCTTCTCCTCCCAAAGTCCTGGGATTACAGGCCTGAGCCACTGTGTCTGGCCTTTGCTTTATTTCACACAGTAGAACATCCTCTAGGCTCATTCATGTTGCTAATGATAAGATTTCTTTCTTTTTCAAGGCTGAATAGGATTCTATTGGATATATGTACCTATATAGATAGAGAGATAGATAGATAGATATTTATTATTATTGTTTTGGGGGGGATATGGTTTCGCTCGTGTTCCCCAGGCTGGAGTGCAGTGGCATGATTTCGGCTCACTACAACCTCTGCCTCCCAGGCTGAAGTGATTCTCCTGCCTCAGCTGAGATTAAAGGCATGTCCCATCATGTGCGGCCAATTTTGTGTTTCTAGGAGAGATGGGTTTTCACCATGTTGGCCAGGCTGGTCTCGAACTCCAACAATTCTACTTCAACTATTTATTGGATACAAATATTTATGTGTGAGAAACAAGATTTTCAAGAGTGAAAGATTTAAAAACGACTTAATTGTACATCAGTAAGAGGCTGGCTAACTAAATCAGAGTACGTTCATCCTTACAGAAGAATACTATGCAGCTAGAACAAAACCAAATGGAGGAAACTCTTCCAAATGGTAACTTGGAATGATGTTCAAGACTTATTGTAAAATAAGTTTACAGTAAGGTGTAAGGTACCTTATGGCAAAATTCTCTCAGAAATGTGTGTGTGTGGATTTCAAGTCATCCCAGTCCTAGAACATTGTGCTCTTTAGAGATGCCATACCTGTCTTTCCCTTTGTAATATCAAAGCAGTAATATCTTCTCTGGAGGCTTGTTGGGTGAATTGAATGGAAGAAAGTTAAGGAGGTACCAGAACCATTGCTGTTTCCCCTCCGTAGCCCTGCCACCCACTAAAGAAAGTTGGATGAGATTACTTAATGATTTCCCATTAAGTTGTATTTCCAAATATCATGATTACCATTTGAATGTAGTTGGTATGGAGCTTCGTGAGTGTGTGCTTCGTTTATTATGCATCACGTTCAGCTCCTTGTTATTTGCCTCCTAGTTATCATAGTAAAACTCTACTCCTCTACTCCGAGGAGCCCCTACCATCCGTATCGTCACTTTCCGGCCCAGCACTCTTCATGCTCGTTCGTTTAAAGCATTCTACATTGGGCAAATGAATCTTGGAAGGCAAAAGCTACTGAATTTAGCGAGTCTGTGGAGGCGTTCCCACCGATCAGCCAGGTGGAGTTCCACACACCCGATGACTGCACAACTCCTATAAGGCAGCAATATGCTGCAAACCCAGACGGCCACTCTTCTCACCCCTCGTCCCTTTGCTGTTCTGGATAATGAGGTCAATAGTCACCTAGGCAACTTGCAAAACTAACTGAAATGGAGAAAGGCCTTCCGGCTGGTGACTAGCCGAGGTCCACCTGGCCCCAATAAGCTGCTGAACAAGAAGGGCTGCCAGAAATTTCCCCCTAGGGAATTTGGTGGAGACGAAGACCTGCTCACTGGACAACGGTTCCTCCCAGGATACCCCCAAGCTGAAGAAGCGGGCTCTGAGCCACCCCCTTTCACCCTCCTTTTCCCCACCCTGGCCTGCTGAAGGTGCGCGTCAGGATGCGGACTACTGAGCCCTAAAGAAATAAGTCCTTCCACTTTGACCCCACGGAGGATTGCCTGTGCGGATCTTCAACGAGTCTACCAGTGTCTAGACACGGGAGCAGTTCTGTCTGGCACAGCAGCTCCCTCAAGGAAGACAAGAGTGAGGAGAAAGGAAACTCAAGTCTGACCATTCTGTCCTGGGAGACAAGAGGAGGATCTCATCTCTCATCTTTCCAAGCAAGGCAACGAGACTTTCTCTCATCTTTCCAAGCAAGGCAAGGAGACTTTTTCTCATGAGGAAACAAAAAGAAGTTGGAAGGAACGAAACCAGCCTGGAAGGTGAATTCCTAAGGATTGCCCATTGAAACTGACAAAATGGCCCTTGTTTGACGAGAGGAATGAGCAGAGCATTGATGTGGTCAAAAAGGACTCGAGTGAGACTTTCCCAGCATGTTTCTACCAAAGCTTTGTCTAAGTTTCGCAAAACACTCTCCTAATAAGCAGATGTTTGGCTCTTCAGAAAGTCAACATGCAAAATGCCTTGAGCGTCCCATAACACTGATGCCATGATGTTGCCTTTGGTCTGCCCTCCTTTTCCTTTGACTGGACCACTGCCATCTCTTGGTAGCCATCGCTTTGATGACGCTTTGTCTTCAGGATCATATTGGCAAAGCCATGTTCCAAATTCCGGTTACAATTTGTCAAACAGGTGCCCCAGGATCGTGATCCCTCCTGTTGAAAATTTCCACTGATAGCTCTCGTCGTCACTGCAGCTGATCTGGGCACAATGGTTTTCACAGCCACTGCAGGATTCATCTTCCACATCTTCTCATCTCTTCTTGAAACAAGCCATACCTCCGTAAAGAGTTGATTTCTTTGGGCTAGTGTCCTTAGAAGCTTTTCTTCAAACATCAATGATTTCTTCATTCTTCCACCCAAGCTTCACCGTCAATTGGATGTTTGCTCTTGCTGCAATTTTAGCGGAATTCAAGTTGCACTGATAGGAGGCCTTTTCAGTGGATGTCTCATCCTTCTTAGTGCCTCCAATGAGATCCAGTTCAGAAAGGTTGTAAGAAGTTAGTACATGTTTATTTTATTGAAAACGAATTGAAATCCATGCATAGATTTCTCACCATGTACATTTTCTATGAACTTTCGGAAGACCCCCTGTACTGAATATTGCCCAAATCCTGGGAGAGAAGTGGATGCGGTCCACTTCCTGTCTTCAGTTTGCCCACAGTGGAGGAGTGCACAGAGCAGGGAAAGGCAGCCCCAGAGAGAGGCATGCCCTCCAGCATGCAGCAGACTGCTGGCCCAGTCCTGGCTCCATGGGTTGCTGTGTGGGCCCAGCAAGCTGACCAACCTCCCTGAACCTTAATTTAATCCTAGGTAGCCCAATTCCACTCGCTATTATAGGACTGCTGTGCAGGGACAGTCAATTAACTTAAGAAAAGGAACCTAGCTCCAAGGTTGGCAACCGGGAATTCCAGTTGATTCCATGGGCGGACCCCCTGAGGAATTCCCAAGCTGAAGTCTCGTGGAAGATGAGGTTCAGTGTGACTAGACTGAAGCACCAATCCAATGAAGGGGAAGTCCCACCCACTCTGCCCTGTGCCTGTATAAAGGTGAGGCGGGGCGGCCGCGCCACTCATTGAAGCCGCCAGTTGGGAGAGGAGCAGAGCCAGGCCGGTGCTCCCGAAGGCAGCAAGATGTTGCGAGCCACAGCTCCCTGCTGGTTCCCACCTGCATACCCAGAAGCTAAGAAGGTGGCCAAGGAGGCGGCCCACGAGGCAAGCCGCCATTTGGGAGAGGAGCAGAGCCAGGTCGGTGTTCCCGAAGGCAGCAAGATGTTGCGAGCCACAGCTCCCTGCTGGTTCCCACCTGCATGCCC
The DNA here is from genome assembly GCF_028885625.2 of Pongo pygmaeus. Classification (NCBI taxonomy): domain Eukaryota; kingdom Metazoa; phylum Chordata; class Mammalia; order Primates; family Hominidae; genus Pongo; species Pongo pygmaeus. Next base: position 57,531,595 of record NC_072380.2, read on the forward strand.
AGAAGCCAAGAAGGTGGCCGAGGAGGCGGCCCTCGAGGCAAGCCGCCAGTTGGGAGAGGAGCAGAGCCAGGCCGGTGCTCCCGAAGGCAGCAAGATGTTGCGAGCCACAGCTCCCTGCTGGTTCCCACCTGCATACCCAGAAGCTAAGAAGGTGGCCGAGGAGGCGCCCCACGAGGCAAGCCGCCATTTGGGAGTGGAGCAGAGCCAGGTCGGTGTTCCCGAAGGCAGCAAGATGTTGCGAGCCACAGCTCCCTGCTGGTTCCCTCCTGCATACCCAGAAGCCAAGAAGGTGGCCGAGGAGGCGGCCCTCGAGGCTCCAGAATTCCCACTGCCCTCTCATCAGCCTGCCCAGAGCTTCGGGCTCTGCGTGCCCCAGATGCACAACCAGGCCTCAGCACTCGTGGACATCCGGGCGGAGCCCCAGAATAGGGGTCCGGCGGTGCCCCCAGCGTGGCCCAAGATGGCGACGGAGGCGTGGTACTTCCCCGCGCAGAGGGGGTCGGCCTGCTGCTTGCCAGCCGCCCCAAGGCTGACAGAGAGGCCCTGTGGAGTCCGCATCTCAGCCCCCAGGGAGAGGAAGAGGATCGCCCACTTTCCCAGCCCCTGCTTGGTCGCAGGTTGCACCGATGCCAAGAGAACCCGGGTGGCCGGCAGCAGCCAACGCTCCAATGGCTCCAGGGTCGGCACACAGCCACGGAAGACTGGTCGCAACAGACGGGGGAGGGCATGCAAGACCTCCACCACACTCAGCTCTAAGCGAATCGTCCGTCGTCCGTCCTTACCGACTTGGAAGAAACCCATTATCCTCCGAAGGTCTCGCTGCCAAGTCCCCACCGTCATCCGCCGAGGCTATCTCCAACTGTTCACCAAAGAGTGTCTCAAGTTCTGCGCCTCCCAGCAGGAGGCCGAGGAGAAGGCGCTGAACGAGGAGAAGGTGGCCTACGACTGCAGCCCCAACAAGAACATGTACCTGAATGTGGTCCTGAACACCCTCAAGAGACTGAAGGGCCTGACCCCCAGCTCCATGCCGGGCCTCGGCAGGGCCGCCCTGTACAGCCGCCTCCAGGAGTTCCTGCTCACCCAGGACCAGCTCAAGGAGAACGGCTACCCCTTCCCGCACCCCGAGCGGCCCGGAGGCGCCGTCCTCTTCACTGGCCAGGGGTAGGGGCCCGGCGACTCCTCCTGCAGGGTCTGCTGCCGTTGTGGCACCGACTACCTGGTGTCCTCCTCGGGCCGCTGTCTACGCGACCAGTTGTGTTATTATCACTGGGGGCGGGTCCGCTCCAGCCAAGTGGCTGGAGGCCGGGTTAGCCAGTACACCTGCTGTGCAGCTGCTCCTGGCTCAGTGGGCTGCCAGGTGGTGAAGCAGCACGTGCGGGACGGCCGCAAGGAGAGCCTCCATGGCTTCGTGAAGACCTTCAAGAAAGAGTTTTCCACAGACGCTTATCCAGGAATCTACGCCTTGGACTGTGAGATGTGCTACACCACGCATGGCCTGGAGCTGACCCGCGTCACCGTGGTGGACGCCGACATGCAAGTGGTGTACGACACCTTCGTCAAGCCCGACAACGAGATCGTGGACTACAACACCAGGTTTTCCGGAGTGACCGAGGCCGACGTCGCCAAGACGAGCGTCACGTTGCCCGAAGTCCAAGCCATCCTGCTGAGCTTTTTCAGCGCCCAAACCATCCTCATCGGGCACAGCCTGGAGAGCGATCTGCTGGCCCTCAAGCTGATCCACAGCACCGTGGTGGACACGGCCGTGCTCTTCCCGCACTACCTGGGTTTCCCCTACAAGCGTTCCCTCAGGAATCTCGCGGCCGACTACCTGGGACAGATCATCCAGGACAGCCAGGACGGCCACAACTCCAGCGAGGACGCAAACGCCTGCCTGCAGCTGGCGATGTGGAAGGTTCGACAGCGCGCCCAGATCCAGCCACGCCACCGGTCCGCCTCTCCCGCCGCCCTGGCCTGTCCTGAGCCCCAGGCCTCTTCCCAAACTGCCATCGATCCCGAGAGCTAGCCCTGTCCACCTCGCCGCAAAGCGAAAGAAACTGGAGCAGCCGGCGGCAGGAGAGGGCCAAAAGCCAAGACTAACCCCGACCCCGGACTCCCAGTCCCCCGGAGTCCCTGCCGCGGGCCGTCGTCCCTGTCCCCATCCCTCTGCCCCTCCCAGACCTCTGTCCTTCCACCAATGGGCTCCCCGAGGCCCCAGCCGCCACTCCCAGTCCCCGGAGACCCTGCCGCCGCCCCTGGCGCCTGTGCCCATCCCTCTGCCCCTCCCAGACCTCTGGCCTTCCACCACTAGCCTCCCCCAGCCCACCTGGACTTCCCCGGCCTCTGACAACAAGGCCAGCCCCCAGGCCCACCAGCCTCCTGATCGTCTTCGTTCTTGGGCCTCTTCCCCTTCTGTGGGGCTGTCTGAACCTCCCCTCCCCCACCCGATTTTTCCCCCGCCCCCGGGGCAGGCGCAGAATAAATGTCTCTATGAAGTTAAAAACTAAAAATAAAAAAAAACTAAAAACAACTCAAAGTCCTTTGCTTTTGAATGTGCGCTTACCTGGTTTTCTCTAGAGGCACCACTGTGAGGTGGCTCAAGCCCTTAGGCTCTGGAGTTAGACATCTGGGTTCCCATTCCAATTCCACCACTGACTAGCTTTGTCATATTGGACGCATAACCTTTTTGCGCTTCTACTTCTTGATCTTTCAAGTGTCATCAGAAGATAATTAGACACCCACACAATAGCAATGGGAGATTTTAACACCCCACCGTCAACATGAAACAGATCAACGAGACAGAAAGTTGAAAAGGATATCCAGGAACTGAACTTAGCTCTGCACCAAGCAGACCGAATAGACATCTACATTAACTCTCCACCCCAAATCAACAGAATATACATTCTTCTCAGCACCACATCACACTTATTCCAAAACTGACCACATAGTTGGAAGGAAAGCACTCCTCCGCAAATGCAAAAGAACAGAAATTACAACCAACTGTCTCTCAGACCCCAGGGCAGTCAAACTGGACCTCAGGATGAAGAAACTCACTCAAAACCGCTCAACTACACGGAAACGGAGCAATCTGCTCCTGAGTGACTACTGGGTACATAGCGAAATGAAGACAGAATAAAGATGTTCTTTGAAACCAATGAGAACAAAGACACAACATACCAGAATCTCTGGGATACATTGAAAGCAGTGTGTAGAGGGAAACGTAGCATTAAATGCCCACAAGAGAAAGCAGGAAAGATCTAAAATGGACACCCTCACGTCCCAATTCAAAGAACCAGGGAAGCAAGAGCAAACACAATGCCTGAATCAGTCAGTCAACTTCCAACAGGGCTCCAAGAGAGAATGAACCACCATGCCTCTTTAAATCCACGTTTCTATTTGGAATCTTCAATGAGAGATGAGACACTAAGCAGCTAGTTTTGGTGGAATGGCTGATTTTGTCAATGTTTTCGGTGTGTGAGTGTGTGTGTGTGTGTGTGTGTATGTATAGATAACTAAATTAAACTGATAATCTGGATGCTTACATTTCCATTCATTTAATTTGTGTATGTGAGCCCACGCACACGTATATACACACACACTAACACTTCCAGAACACTGACTTAGTGAAGAACTGGATTTCCAGTGTGTCAGACAAATTTCAGAAAGCGCTGAAGAAGGGCATTTCTGATGGATTTCACCGTTCCTGGAATTTTATTTTCCTTTATAACTTAGAGTTCTTCTCTGGAGATTTAATAGATAAAAGTCTTTTGCAGTGTACGTTATTTCATTTTATTTTTATAATTTATTTAAATTGTCATTTTAAATTGACAGATAAAAATGATATATATTTATGGTGTACAACATGATGTTTCATATATGTATACATTGTGGAATGACACAAAAATCAAGCTAATTAACACATTCGTTTCCTCACATACTGATTTTATGGTGATGAGAACATGTTTCAAATCTACTCTGATAGCACATTTCAAGTATACAGTACATAGTTACCCACTGTGGTTGCCGTGCTGTTCAACATATCTCTAGAACTATTCGTATCTGAAATTTTGTATCATTAGACTAACATCTCCCAATCCCTCCCCGGCCCCTGCCTCGGGTAAGCAGCGTTCTGCTCTCTACGACTCTGAGTTCCACTTTTTTACATTGCACATAGAAGTGAGATCGTGCAGTATTTGTATTTCTGTGTTTGCTTTTTAAAACTTTATGATGTATTGATGTATTTTTTCAGACAGTGTCGGAGTCTGTCACCAAGGCTGGAGTACAGTGACACAAACACGGCTCACCACGGCCTCCACCTCCCGGGGTCAAGAGATCCTCCCACTTCAGCCTCCTGAGTAGCTAGGACTACAGGCGTCCAACACCACACCTGGCTAATTTTTGTATTTTTTGTAGAGATGGTTGATCTCCAACTCCTGGGCTCAACTCTTCCTCCTCCCTTCTCCTCCCAAAGTCCTGGGATTACAGGCCTGAGCCACTGTGTCTGGCCTTTGCTTTATTTCACACAGTAGAACATCCTCTAGGCTCATTCATGTTGCTAATGATAAGATTTCTTTCTTTTTCAAGGCTGAATAGGATTCTATTGGATATATGTACCTATATAGATAGAGAGATAGATAGATAGATATTTATTATTATTGTTTTGGGGGGGATATGGTTTCGCTCGTGTTCCCCAGGCTGGAGTGCAGTGGCATGATTTCGGCTCACTACAACCTCTGCCTCCCAGGCTGAAGTGATTCTCCTGCCTCAGCTGAGATTAAAGGCATGTCCCATCATGTGCGGCCAATTTTGTGTTTCTAGGAGAGATGGGTTTTCACCATGTTGGCCAGGCTGGTCTCGAACTCCAACAATTCTACTTCAACTATTTATTGGATACAAATATTTATGTGTGAGAAACAAGATTTTCAAGAGTGAAAGATTTAAAAACGACTTAATTGTACATCAGTAAGAGGCTGGCTAACTAAATCAGAGTACGTTCATCCTTACAGAAGAATACTATGCAGCTAGAACAAAACCAAATGGAGGAAACTCTTCCAAATGGTAACTTGGAATGATGTTCAAGACTTATTGTAAAATAAGTTTACAGTAAGGTGTAAGGTACCTTATGGCAAAATTCTCTCAGAAATGTGTGTGTGTGGATTTCAAGTCATCCCAGTCCTAGAACATTGTGCTCTTTAGAGATGCCATACCTGTCTTTCCCTTTGTAATATCAAAGCAGTAATATCTTCTCTGGAGGCTTGTTGGGTGAATTGAATGGAAGAAAGTTAAGGAGGTACCAGAACCATTGCTGTTTCCCCTCCGTAGCCCTGCCACCCACTAAAGAAAGTTGGATGAGATTACTTAATGATTTCCCATTAAGTTGTATTTCCAAATATCATGATTACCATTTGAATGTAGTTGGTATGGAGCTTCGTGAGTGTGTGCTTCGTTTATTATGCATCACGTTCAGCTCCTTGTTATTTGCCTCCTAGTTATCATAGTAAAACTCTACTCCTCTACTCCGAGGAGCCCCTACCATCCGTATCGTCACTTTCCGGCCCAGCACTCTTCATGCTCGTTCGTTTAAAGCATTCTACATTGGGCAAATGAATCTTGGAAGGCAAAAGCTACTGAATTCAGCGAGTCTGTGGAGGCGTTCCCACCGATCAGCCAGGTGGAGTTCCACACACCCGATGACTGCACAACTCCTATAAGGCAGCAATATGCTGCAAACCCAGACGGCCACTCTTCTCACCCCTCGTCCCTTTGCTGTTCTGGATAATGAGGTCAATAGTCACCTAGGCAACTTGCAAAACTAACTGAAATGGAGAAAGGCCTTCCGGCTGGTGACTAGCCGAGGTCCACCTGGCCCCAATAAGCTGCTGAACAAGAAGGGCTGCCAGAACTTTCCCCCTAGGGAATTTGGTGGAGACGAAGACCTGCTCACTGGACAACGGTTCCTCCCAGGATACCCCCAAGCTGAAGAAGCGGGCTCTGAGCCACCCCCTTTCACCCTCCTTTTCCCCACCCTGGCCTGGTGAAGGTGCGCGTCAGGATGCGGACTACTGAGCCCTAAAGAAATAAGTCCTTCCACTTTGACCCCACGGAGGATTGCCTGTGCGGATCTTCAACGAGTCTACCAGTGTCTAGACACGGGAGCAGTTCTGTCTGGCACAGCAGCTCCCTCAAGGAAGACAAGAGTGAGGAGAAAGGAAACTCAAGTCTGACCATTCTGTCCTGGGAGACAAGAGGAGGATCTCATCTCTCATCTTTCCAAGCAAGGCAACGAGACTTTCTCTCATCTTTCCAAGCAAGGCAAGGAGACTTTTTCTCATGAGGAAACAAAAAGAAATTGGAAGGAACGAAACCAGCCTGGAAGGTGAATTCCTAAGGATTGCCCATTGAAACTGACAAAATGGCCCTTGTTTGACGAGAGGAATGAGCAGAGCATTGATGTGGTCAAAAAGGACTCGAGTGAGACTTTCCCAGCATGTTTCTACCAAAGCTTTGTCTAAGTTTCGCAAAACACTCTCCTAATAAGCAGATGTTTGGCTCTTCAGAAAGTCAACATGCAAAATGCCTTGAGCGTCCCATAACACTGATGCCATGATGTTGCCTTTGGTCTGCCCTCCTTTTCCTTTGACTGGACCACTGCCATCTCTTGGTAGCCATCGCTTTGATGACGCTTTGTCTTCAGGATCATATTGGCAAAGCCATGTTCCAAATTCCGGTTACAATTTGTCAAACAGGTGCCCCAGGATCGTGATCCCTCCTGTTGAAAATTTCCACTGATAGCTCTCGTCGTCACTGCAGCTGATCTGGGCACAATGGTTTTCACAGCCACTGCAGGATTCATCTTCCACATCTTCTCATCTCTTCTTGAAACAAGCCATACCTCCGTAAAGAGTTGATTTCTTTGGGCTAGTGTCCTTAGAAGCTTTTCTTCAAACATCAATGATTTCTTCATTCTTCCACCCAAGCTTCACCGTCAATTGGATGTTTGCTCTTGCTGCAATTTTAGCGGAATTCAAGTTGCACTGATAGGAGGCCTTTTCAGTGGATGTCTCATCCTTCTTAGTGCCTCCAATGAGATCCAGTTCAGAAAGGTTGTAAGAAGTTAGTACATGTTTATTTTAGTGAAAACGAATTGAAATCCATGCATAGATTTCTCACCATGTACATTTTCTATGAACTTTCGGAAGACCCCCTGTACTGAATATTGCCCAAATCCTGGGAGAGAAGTGGATGCGGTCCACTTCCTGTCTTCAGTTTGCCCACAGTGGAGGAGTGCACAGAGCAGGGAAAGGCAGCCCCAGAGAGAGGCATGCCCTCCAGCATGCAGCAGACTGCTGGCCCAGTCCTGGCTCCATGGGTTGCTGTGTGGGCCCAGCAAGCTGACCAACCTCCCTGAACCTTAATTTAATCCTAGGTAGCCCAATTCCACTCGCTATTATAGGACTGCTGTGCAGGGACAGTCAATTAACTTAAGAAAAGGAACCTAGCTCCAAGGTTGGCAACCGGGAATTCCAGTTGATTCCATGGGCGGACCCCCTGAGGAATTCCCAAGCTGAAGTCTCGTGGAAGATGAGGTTCAGTGTGACTAGACTGAAGCACCAATCCAATGAAGGGGAAGTCCCACCCACTCTGCCCTGTGCCTGTATAAAGGTGAGGCGTGGCGGCCGCGCCACTCATTGAAGCCGCCAGTTGGGAGAGGAGCAGAGCCAGGCCGGTGCTCCCGAAGGCAGCAAGATGTTGCGAGCCACAGCTCCCTGCTGGTTCCCACCTGCATACCCAGAAGCTAAGAAGGTGGCCGAGGAGGCGCCCCACGAGGCAAGCCGCCATTTGGGAGTGGAGCAGAGCCAGGTCGGTGTTCCCGAAGGCAGCAAGATGTTGCGAGCCACAGCTCCCTGCTGGTTCCCTCCTGCTTACCCAGAAGCCAAGAAGGTGGCCGAGGAGGCGGCCCTCGAGGCTCCAGAATTCCCACTGCCCTCTCATCAGCCTGCCCAGAGCTTCGGGCTCTGCGTGCCCCAGATGCACAACCAGGCCTCAGCACTCGTGGACATCCGGGCGGAGCCCCAGAATAGGGGTCCGGCGGTGCCCCCAGCGTGGCCCAAGATGGCGACGGAGGCGTGGTACTTCCCCGCGCAGAGGGGGTCGGCCTGCTGCTTGCCAGCCGCCCCAAGGCTGACGAAGAGGCCCTGTGGAGTCCGCATCTCAGCCCCCAGGGAGAGGAAGAGGATCGCCCACTTTCCCAGCCCCTGCTTGGTCGCAGGTCGCACCGATGCCAAGAGAACCCGGGTGGCCGGCAGCAGCCAACGCTCCAATGGCTCCAGGGTCGGCACACAGCCACGGAAGACTGGTCGCAACAGACGGGGGAGGGCATGCAAGACCTCCACCACACTCAGCTCTAAGCGAATCGTCCGTCGTCCATCCTTACCGACTTGGAAGAAACCCATTATCCTCCGAAGGTCTCGCTGCCAAGTCCCCACCGTCATCCGCCGAGGCTATCTCCAACTGTTCACCAAAGAGTGTCTCAAGTTCTGCGCCTCCCAGCAGGAGGCCGAGGAGAAGGCGCTGAACGAGGAGAAGGTGGCCTACGACTGCAGCCCCAACAAGAACATGTACCTGAATGTGGTCCTGAACACCCTCAAGAGACTGAAGGGCCTGACCCCCAGCTCCATGCCGGGCCTCAGCAGGGCCGCCCTGTACAGCCGCCTCCAGGAGTTCCTGCTCACCCAGGACCAGCTCAAGGAGAACGGCTACCCCTTCCCGCACCCCGAGCGGCCCGGAGGCGCCGTCCTCTTCACTGGCCAGGGGAAGGGGCCCGGCGACTCCTCCTGCAGGGTCTGCTGCCGTTGTGGCACCGACTACCTGGTGTCCTCCTCGGGCCGCTGTCTACGCGACCAGTTGTGTTATTATCACTGGGGGCGGGTCCGCTCCAGCCAAGTGGCTGGAGGCCGGGTTAGCCAGTACACCTGCTGTGCAGCTGCTCCTGGCTCAGTGGGCTGCCAGGTGGTGAAGCAGCACGTGCGGGACGGCCGCAAGGAGAGCCTCCATGGCTTCGTGAAGACCTTCAAGAAAGAGTTTTCCACAGACGCTTATCCAGGAATCTACGCCTTGGACTGTGAGATGTGCTACACCACGCATGGCCTGGAGCTGACCCGCGTCACCGTGGTGGACGCCGACATGCAAGTGGTGTACGACACCTTCGTCAAGCCCGACAACGAGATCGTGGACTACAACACCAGGTTTTCCGGAGTGACCGAGGCCGACGTCGCCAAGACGAGCGTCACGTTGCCCGAAGTCCAAGCCATCCTGCTGAGCTTTTTCAGCGCCCAAACCATCCTCATCGGGCACAGCCTGGAGAGCGATCTGCTGGCCCTCAAGCTGATCCACAGCACCGTGGTGGACACGGCCGTGCTCTTCCCGCACTACCTGGGTTTCCCCTACAAGCGTTCCCTCAGGAATCTCGCGGCCGACTACCTGGGACAGATCATCCAGGACAGCCAGGACGGCCACAACTCCAGCGAGGACGCAAACGCCTGCCTGCAGCTGGCGATGTGGAAGGTTCGACAGCGCGCCCAGATCCAGCCACGCCACCGGTCCGCCTCTCCCGCCGCCCTGGCCTGTCCTGAGCCCCAGGCCTCTTCCCAAACTGCCATCGATCCCGAGAGCTAGCCCTGTCCACCTCGCCGCAAAGCGAAAGAAACTGGAGCAGCCGGCGGCAGGAGAGGGCCAAAAGCCAAGACTAACCCCGACCCCGGACTCCCAGTCCCCCGGAGTCCCTGCCGCGGGCCGTCGTCCCTGTCCCCATCCCTCTGCCCCTCCCAGACCTCTGTCCTTCCACCAATGGGCTCCCCGAGGCCCCAGCCGCCACTCCCAGTCCCCGGAGACCCTGCCGCCGCCCCTGGCGCCTGTGCCCATCCCTCTGCCCCTCCCAGACCTCTGGCCTTCCACCACTAGCCTCCCCCAGCCCACCTGGACTTCCCCGGCCTCTGACAACAAGGCCAGCCCCCAGGCCCACCAGCCTCCTGATCGTCTTCGTTCTTGGGCCTCTTCCCCTTCTGTGGGGCTGTCTGAACCTCCCCTCCCCCACCCGATTTTTCCCCCGCCCCCGGGGCAGGCGCAGAATAAATGTCTGTATGAAGTTAAAAATTAAAAATAAAAAAAAAGCTAAAAACAACTCAAAGTCCTTTGCTTTTGAATGTGCGCTTACCTGGTTTTCTCTAGAGGCACCACTGTGAGGTGGCTCAAGCCCTTAGGCTCTGGAGTTAGACATCTGGGTTCCCATTCCAATTCCACCACTGACTAGCTTTGTCATATTGGACGCATAACCTTTTTGCGCTTCTACTTCTTGATCTTTCAAGTGTCATCAGAAGATAATTAGACACCCACACAATAGCAATGGGAGATTTTAACACCCCACCGTCAACATGAAACAGATCAACGAGACAGAAAGTTGAAAAGGATATCCAGGAACTGAACTTAGCTCTGCACCAAGCAGACCGAATAGACATCTACATTAACTCTCCACCCCAAATCAACAGAATATACATTCTTCTCAGCACCACATCACACTTATTCCAAAACTGACCACATAGTTGGAAGGAAAGCACTCCTCCGCAAATGCAAAAGAACAGAAATTACAACCAACTGTCTCTCAGACCCCAGGGCAGTCAAACTGGACCTCAGGATGAAGAAACTCACTCAAAACCGCTCAACTACACGGAAACGGAGCAATCTGCTCCTGAGTGACTACTGGGTACATAGCGAAATGAAGACAGAATAAAGATGTTCTTTGAAACCAATGAGAACAAAGACACAACATACCAGAATCTCTGGGATACATTGAAAGCAGTGTGTAGAGGGAAACGTAGCATTAAATGCCCACAAGAGAAAGCAGGAAAGATCTAAAATGGACACCCTCACGTCCCAATTCAAAGAACCAGGGAAGCAAGAGCAAACACAATGCCTGAATCAGTCAGTCAACTTCCAACAGGGCTCCAAGAGAGAATGAACCACCATGCCTCTTTAAATCCACGTTTCTATTTGGAATCTTCAATGAGAGATGAGACACTAAGCAGCTAGTTTTGGTGGAATGGCTGATTTTGTCAATGTTTTCGGTGTGTGAGTGTGTGTGTGTGTGTGTGTGTATGTATAGATAACTAAATTAAACTGATAATCTGGATGCTTACATTTCCATTCATTTAATTTGTGTATGTGAGCCCACGCACACGTATATACACACACACTAACACTTCCAGAACACTGACTTAGTGAAGAACTGGATTTCCAGTGTGTCAGACAAATTTCAGAAAGCGCTGAAGAAGGGCATTTCTGATGGATTTCACCGTTCCTGGAATTTTATTTTCCTTTATAACTTAGAGTTCTTCTCTGGAGATTTAATAGATAAAAGTCTTTTGCAGTGTACGTTATTTCATTTTATTTTTATAATTTATTTAAATTGTCATTTTAAATTGACAGATAAAAATGATATATATTTATGGTGTACAACATGATGTTTCATATATGTATACATTGTGGAATGACACAAAAATCAAGCTAATTAACACATTCGTTTCCTCACATACTGATTTTATGGTGATGAGAACATGTTTCAAATCTACTCTGATAGCACATTTCAAGTATACAGTACATAGTTACCCACTGTGGTTGCCGTGCTGTTCAACATATCTCTAGAACTATTCGTATCTGAAATTTTGTATCATTAGACTAACATCTCCCAATCCCTCCCCGGCCCCTGCCTCGGGTAAGCAGCGTTCTGCTCTCTACGACTCTGAGTTCCACTTTTTTACATTGCACATAGAAGTGAGATCGTGCAGTATTTGTATTTCTGTGTTTGCTTTTTAAAACTTTATGATGTATTGATGTATTTTTTCAGACAGTGTCGGAGTCTGTCACCAAGGCTGGAGTACAGTGACACAAACACGGCTCACCACGGCCTCCACCTCCCGGGGTCAAGAGATCCTCCCACTTCAGCCTCCTGAGTAGCTAGGACTACAGGCGTCCAACACCACACCTGGCTAATTTTTGTATTTTTTGTAGAGATGGTTGATCTCCAACTCCTGGGCTCAACTCTTCCTCCTCCCTTCTCCTCCCAAAGTCCTGGGATTACAGGCCTGAGCCACTGTGTCTGGCCTTTGCTTTATTTCACACAGTAGAACATCCTCTAGGCTCATTCATGTTGCTAATGATAAGATTTCTTTCTTTTTCAAGGCTGAATAGGATTCTATTGGATATATGTACCTATATAGATAGAGAGATAGATAGATAGACATTTATTATTATTGTTTTGGGGGGGATATGGTTTCGCTCGTGTTCCCCAGGCTGGAGTGCAGTGGCATGATTTCGGCTCACTACAACCTCTGCCTCCCAGGCTGAAGTGATTCTCCTGCCTCAGCTGAGATTAAAGGCATGTCCCATCATGTGCGGCCAATTTTGTGTTTCTAGGAGAGATGGGTTTTCACCATGTTGGCCAGGCTGGTCTCGAACTCCAACAATTCTACTTCAACTATTTATTGGATACAAATATTTATGTGTGAGAAACAAGATTTTCAAGAGTGAAAGATTTAAAAACGACTTAATTGTACATCAGTAAGAGGCTGGCTAACTAAATCAGAGTACGTTCATCCTTACAGAAGAATACTATGCAGCTAGAACAAAACCAAATGGAGGAAACTCTTCCAAATGGTAACTTGGAATGATGTTCAAGACTTATTGTAAAATAAGTTTACAGTAAGGTGTAAGGTACCTTATGGCAAAATTCTCTCAGAAATGTGTGTGTGTGGATTTCAAGTCATCCCAGTCCTAGAACATTGTGCTCTTTAGAGATGCCATACCTGTCTTTCCCTTTGTAATATCAAAGCAGTAATATCTTCTCTGGAGGCTTGTTGGGTGAATTGAATGGAAGAAAGTTAAGGAGGTACCAGAACCATTGCTGTTTCCCCTCCGTAGCCCTGCCACCCACTAAAGAAAGTTGGATGAGATTACTTAATGATTTCCCATTAAGTTGTATTTCCAAATATCATGATTACCATTTGAATGTAGTTGGTATGGAGCTTCGTGAGTGTGTGCTTCGTTTATTATGCATCACGTTCAGCTCCTTGTTATTTGCCTCGTAGTTATCATAGTAAAACTCTACTCCTCTACTCCGAGGAGCCCCTACCATCCGTATCGTCACTTTCCGGCCCAGCACTCTTCATGCTCGTTCGTTTAAAGCATTCTACATTGGGCAAATGAATCTTGGAAGGCAAAAGCTACTGAATTTAGCGAGTTTGTGGAGGCGTTCCCACCGATCAGCCAGGTGGAGTTCCACACACCCGATGACTGCACAACTCCTATAAGGCAGCAATATGCTGCAAACCCAGACGGCCACTCTTCTCACCCCTCGTCCCTTTGCTGTTCTGGATAATGAGGTCAATAGTCACCTAGGCAACTTGCAAAACTAACTGAAATGGAGAAAGGCCTTCCGGCTGGTGACTAGCCGAGGTCCACCTGGCCCCAATAAGCTGCTGAACAAGAAGGGCTGCCAGAAATTTCCCCCTAGGGAATTTGGTGGAGACGAAGACCTGCTCACTGGACAACGGTTCCTCCCAGGATACCCCCAAGCTGAAGAAGCGGGCTCTGAGCCACCCCCTTTCACCCTCCTTTTCCCCACCCTGGCCTGGTGAAGGTGCGCGTCAGGATGTGGACTACTGAGCCCTAAAGAAATAAGTCCTTCCACTTTGACCCCACGGAGGATTGCCTGTGCGGATCTTCAACGAGTCTACCAGTGTCTAGACACGGGAGCAGTTCTGTCTGGCACAGCAGCTCCCTCAAGGAAGACAAGAGTGAGGAGAAAGGAAACTCAAGTCCGACCATTCTGTCCTGGGAGACAAGAGGAGGATCTCATCTCTCATCTTTCCAAGCAAGGCAACGAGACTTTCTCTCATCTTTCCAAGCAAGGCAAGGAGACTTTTTCTCATGAGGAAACAAAAAGAAGTTGGAAGGAACGAAACCAGCCTGGAAGGTGAATTCCTAAGGATTGCCCATTGAAACTGACAAAATGGCCCTTGTTTGACGAGAGGAATGAGCAGAGCATTGATGTGGTCAAAAAGGACTCGAGTGAGACTTTCCCAGCATGTTTCTACCAAAGCTTTGTCTAAGTTTCGCAAAACACTCTCCTAATAAGCAGATGTTTGGCTCTTCAGAAAGTCAACATGCAAAATGCCTTGAGCGTCCCATAACACTGATGCCATGATGTTGCCTTTGGTCTGCCCTCCTTTTCCTTTGACTGGACCACTGCCATCTCTTGGTAGCCATCGCTTTGATGACGCTTTGTCTTCAGGATCATATTGGCAAAGCCATGTTCCAAATTCCGGTTACAATTTGTCAAACAGGTGCCCCAGGATCGTGATCCCTCCTGTTGAAAATTTCCACTGATAGCTCTCGTCGTCACTGCAGCTGATCTGGGCACAATGGTTTTCACAGCCACTGCAGGATTCATCTTCCACATCTTCTCATCTCTTCTTGAAACAAGCCATACCTCCGTAAAGAGTTGATTTCTTTGGGCTAGTGTCCTTAGAAGCTTTTCTTCAAACATCAATGATTTCTTCATTCTTCCACCCAAGCTTCACCGTCAATTGGATGTTTGCTCTTGCTGCAATTTTAGCGGAATTCAAGTTGCACTGATAGGAGGCCTTTTCAGTGGATGTCTCATCCTTCTTAGTGCCTCCAATGAGATCCAGTTCAGAAAGGTTGTAAGAAGTTAGTACATGTTTATTTTAGTGAAAACGAATTGAAATCCATGCATAGATTTCTCACCATGTACATTTTCTATGAACTTTCGGAAGACCCCCTGTACTGAATATTGCCCAAATCCTGGGAGAGAAGTGGATGCGGTCCACTTCCTGTCTTCAGTTTGCCCACAGTGGAGGAGTGCACAGAGCAGGGAAAGGCAACCCCAGAGAGAGGCATGCCCTCCAGCATGCAGCAGACTGCTGGCCCAGTCCTGGCTCCATGGGTTGCTGTGTGGGCCCAGCAAGCTGACCAACCTCCCTGAAACTTAATTTAATCCTAGGTAGCCCAATTCCACTCGCTATTATAGGACTGCTGTGCAGGGACAGTCAATTAACTTAAGAAAAGGAAACTGGCTCCAAGGTTGGCAACCGGGAATTCCAGTTGATTCCATGGGCGGACCCCCTGAGGAATTCCCAAGCTGAAGTCTCGTGGAAGATGAGGTTCAGTGTGACTAGACTGAAGCACCAATCCAATGAAGGGGAAGTCCCACCCACTCTGCCCTGTGCCTGTATAAAGGTGAGGCGGGGCGGCCGCGCCACTCATTGAAGCCGCCAGTTGGGAGAGGAGCAGAGCCAGGCCGGTGCTCCCGAAGGCAGCAAGATGTTGCGAGCCACAGCTCCCTGCTGGTTCCCACCTGCATACCCAGAAGCTAAGAAGGTGGCCGAGGAGGCGGCCCACGAGGCAAGCCGCCATTTGGGAGAGGAGCAGAGCCAGGTCGGTGTTCCCGAAGGCAGCAAGATGTTGCGAGCCACAGCTCCCTGCTGGTTCCCACCTGCATGCCCAGAAGCCAAGAAGGTGGCCAAGGAGGCGGCCCTCGAGGCAAGCCGCCAGTTGGGAGAGGAGCAGAGCCAGGCCGGTGCTCCCGAAGGCAGCAAGATGTTGCGAGCCACAGCTCCCTGCTGGTTCCCACCTGCATACCCAGAAGCTAAGAAGGTGGCCGAGGAGGCGCCCCACGAGGCAAGCCGCCATTTGGGAGTGGAGCAGAGCCAGGTCGGTGTTCCCGAAGGCAGCAAGATGTTGCGAGCCACAGCTCCCTGCTGGTTCCCTCCTGCTTACCCAGAAGCCAAGAAGGTGGCCGAGGAGGCGGCCCTCGAGGCTCCAGAATTCCCACTGCCCTCTCATCAGCCTGCCCAGAGCTTCGGGCTCTGCGTGCCCCAGATGCACAACCAGGCCTCAGCACTCATGGACATCCGGGCGGAGCCCCAGAATAGGGGTCCGGCGGTGCCCCCAGCGTGGCCCAAGATGGCGACGGAGGCGTGGTACTTCCCCGCGCAGAGGGGGTCGGCCTGCTGCTTGCCAGCCGCCCCAAGGCTGACAGAGAGGCCCTGTGGAGTCCGCATCTCAGCCCCCAGGGAGAGGAAGAGGATCGCCCACTTTCCCAGCCCCTGCTTGGTCGCAGGTCGCACCGATGCCAAGAGAACCTGGGTGGCCGGCAGCAGCCAACGCTCCAATGGCTCCAGGGTCGGCACACAGCCACGGAAGACTGGTCGCAACAGACGGGGGAGGGCATGCAAGACCTCCACCACACTCAGCTCTAAGCGAATCGTCCGTCGTCCATCCTTACCGACTTGGAAGAAACCCATTATCCTCCGAAGGTCTCGCTGCCAAGTCCCCACCGTCATCCGCCGAGGCTATCTCCAACTGTTCACCAAAGAGTGTCTCAAGTTCTGCGCCTCCCAGCAGGAGGCCGAGGAGAAGGCGCTGAACGAGGAGAAGGTGGCCTACGACTGCAGCCCCAACAAGAACATGTACCTGAATGTGGTCCTGAACACCCTCAAGAGACTGAAGGGCCTGACCCCCAGCTCCATGCCGGGCCTCAGCAGGGCCGCCCTGTACAGCCGCCTCCAGGAGTTCCTGCTCACCCAGGACCAGCTCAAGGAGAACGGCTACCCCTTCCCGCACCCCGAGCGGCCCGGAGGCGCCGTCCTCTTCACTGGCCAGGGGAAGGGGCCCGGCGACTCCTCCTGCAGGGTCTGCTGCCGTTGTGGCACCGACTACCTGGTGTCCTCCTCGGGCCGCTGTCTACGCGACCAGTTGTGTTATTATCACTGGGGGCGGGTCCGCTCCAGCCAAGTGGCTGGAGGCCGGGTTAGCCAGTACACCTGCTGTGCAGCTGCTCCTGGCTCAGTGGGCTGCCAGGTGGCGAAGCAGCACGTGCGGGACGGCCGCAAGGAGAGCCTCCATGGCTTCGTGAAGACCTTCAAGAAAGAGTTTTCCACAGACGCTTATCCAGGAATCTACGCCTTGGACTGTGAGATGTGCTACACCACGCATGGCCTGGAGCTGACCCGCGTCACCGTGGTGGACGCCGACATGCAAGTGGTGTACGACACCTTCGTCAAGCCCGACAACGAGATCGTGGACTACAACACCAGGTTTTCCGGAGTGACCGAGGCCGACGTCGCCAAGACGAGCGTCACGTTGCCCGAAGTCCAAGCCATCCTGCTGAGCTTTTTCAGCGCCCAAACCATCCTCATCGGGCACAGCCTGGAGAGCGATCTGCTGGCCCTCAAGCTGATCCACAGCACCGTGGTGGACACGGCCGTGCTCTTCCCGCACTACCTGGGTTTCCCCTACAAGCGTTCCCTCAGGAATCTCGCGGCCGACTACCTGGGACAGATCATCCAGGACAGCCAGGACGGCCACAACTCCAGCGAGGACGCAAACGCCTGCCTGCAGCTGGCGATGTGGAAGGTTCGACAGCGCGCCCAGATCCAGCCACGCCACCGGTCCGCCTCTCCCGCCGCCCTGGCCTGTCCTGAGCCCCAGGCCTCTTCCCAAACTGCCATCGATCCCGAGAGCTAGCCCTGTCCACCTCGCCGCAAAGCGAAAGAAACTGGAGCAGCCGGCGGCAGGAGAGGGCCAAAAGCCAAGACTAACCCCGACCCCGGACTCCCAGTCCCCCGGAGTCCCTGCCGCGGGCCGTCGTCCCTGTCCCCATCCCTCTGCCCCTCCCAGACCTCTGTCCTTCCACCAATGGGCTCCCCGAGTCCCCAGCCGCCACTCCCAGTCCCCGGAGACCCTGCCGCCGCCCCTGGCGCCTGTGCCCATCCCTCTGCCCCTCCCAGACCTCTGGCCTTCCACCACTAGCCTCCCCCAGCCCACCTGGACTTCCCCGGCCTCTGACAACAAGGCCAGCCCCCAGGCCCACCAGCCTCCTGATCGTCTTCGTTCTTGGGCCTCTTCCCCTTCTGTGGGGCTGTCTGAACCTCCCCTCCCACACCCGATTTTTCCCCCGCCCCCGGGGCAGGCGCAGAATAAATGTCTGTATGAAGTTAAAAATTAAAAATAAAAAAAAAGCTAAAAACAACTCAAAGTCCTTTGCTTTTGAATGTGCGCTTACCTGGTTTTCTCTAGAGGCACCACTGTGAGGTGGCTCAAGCCCTTAGGCTCTGGAGTTAGACATCTGGGTTCCCATTCCAATTCCACCACTGACTAGCTTTGTCATATTGGACGCATAACTTTTTTGCGCTTCTACTTCTTGATCTTTCAAGTGTCATCAGAAGATAATTAGACACCCACACAATAGCAATGGGAGATTTTAACACCCCACCGTCAACATGAAACAGATCAACGAGACAGAAAGTTGAAAAGGATATCCAGGAACTGAACTTAGCTCTGCACCAAGCAGACCGAATAGACATCTACATTAACTCTCCACCCCAAATCAACAGAATATACATTCTTCTCAGCACCACATCACACTTATTCCAAAACTGACCACATAGTTGGAAGAAAAGCACTCCTCCGCAAATGCAAAAGAACAGAAATTACAACCAACTGTCTCTCAGACCACAGGGCAGTCAAACTGGACCTCAGGATGAAGAAACTCACTCAAAACCGCTCAACTACACGGAAACGGAGCAATCTGCTCCTGAGTGACTACTGGGTACATAGCGAAATGAAGACAGAATAAAGATGTTCTTTGAAACCAATGAGAACAAAGACACAACATACCAGAATCTCTGGGATACATTGAAAGCAGTGTGTAGAGGGAAACGTAGCATTAAATGCCCACAAGAGAAAGCAGGAAAGATCTAAAATGGACACCCTCACGTCCCAATTCAAAGAACCAGGGAAGCAAGAGCAAACACAATGCCTGAATCAGTCAGTCAACTTCCAACAGGGCTCCAAGAGAGAATGAACCACCATGCCTCTTTAAATCCACGTTTCTATTTGGAATCTTCAATGAGAGATGAGACACTAAGCAGCTAGTTTTGGTGGAATGGCTGATTTTGTCAATGTTTTCGGTGTGTGAGTGTGTGTGTGTGTGTGTATGTATAGATAACTAAATTAAACTGATAATCTGGATGCTTACATTTCCATTCATTTAATTTGTGTATGTGAGCCCACGCACACGTATATACACACACACTAACACTTCCAGAACACTGACTTAGTGAAGAACTGGATTTCCAGTGTGTCAGACAAATTTCAGAAAGCGCTGAAGAAGGGCATTTCTGATGGATTTCACCGTTCCTGGAATTTTATTTTCCTTTATAACTTAGAGTTCTTCTCTGGAGATTTAATAGATAAAAGTCTTTTGCAGTGTACGTTATTTCATTTTATTTTTATAATTTATTTAAATTGTCATTTTAAATTGACAAATAATAATGATAGATATTTATGGTGTACAACATGATGTTTCATATATGTATACATTGTGGAATGACACAAAAATCAAGCTAATTAACACATTCGTTTCCTCACATACTGATTTTATGGCGATGAGAACATGTTTCAAATCTACTCTGATAGCACATTTCAAGTATACAGTACATAGTTACCCACTGTGGTTGCCGTGCTGTTCAACATATCTCTAGAACTATTCGTATCTGAAATTTTGTATCATTAGACTAACATCTCCCAATCCCTCCCCGGCCCCTGCCTCGGGTAAGCAGCGTTCTGCTCTCTACGACTCTGAGTTCCACTTTTTTACATTGCACATAGAAGTGAGATCGTGCAGTATTTGTATTTCTGTGTTTGCTTTTTAAAACTTTATGATGTATTGATGTATTTTTTCAGACAGTGTCGGAGTCTGTCACCAAGGCTGGAGTACAGTGACACAAACACGGCTCACCACGGCCTCCACCTCCCGGGGTCAAGAGATCCTCCCACTTCAGCCTCCTGAGTAGCTAGGACTACAGGCGTCCAACACCACACCTGGCTAATTTTTGTATTTTTTGTAGAGATGGTTGATCTCCAACTCCTGGGCTCAACTCTTCCTCCTCCCTTCTCCTCCCAAAGTCCTGGGATTACAGGCCTGAGCCACTGTGTCTGGCCTTTGCTTTATTTCACACAGTAGAACATCCTCTAGGCTCATTCATGTTGCTAATGATAAGATTTCTTTCTTTTTCAAGGCTGAATAGGATTCTATTGGATATATGTACCTATATAGATAGATAGATAGATAGATAGATATACATTTATTATTATTGTTTTGGGGGGGATATGGTTTCGCTCGTGTTCCCCAGGCTGGAGTGCAGTGGCATGATTTCGGCTCACTACAACCTCTGCCTCCCAGGCTGAAGTGATTCTCCTGCCTCAGCTGAGATTAAAGGCATGTCACATCATGTGCGGCCAATTTTGTGTTTCTAGGAGAGATGGGTTTTCACCATGTTGGCCAGGCTGGTCTCGAACTCCAACAATTCTACTTCAACTATTTATTGGATACAAATATTTATGTGTGAGAAACAAGATTTTCAAGAGTGAAAGATTTAAAAACGACTTAATTGTACATCAGTAAGAGGCTGGCTAACTAAATCAGAGTACGTTCATCCTTACAGAAGAATACTATGCAGCTAGAACAAAACCAAATGGAGGAAACTCTTCCAAATGGTAACTTGGAATGATGTTCAAGACTTATTGTAAAATAAGTTTACAGTAAGGTGTAAGGTACCTTATGGCAAAATTCTCTCAGAAATGTGTGTGTGTGGATTTCAAGTCATCCCAGTCCTAGAACATTGTGCTCTTTAGAGATGCCATACCTGTCTTTCCCTTTGTAATATCAAAGCAGTAATATCTTCTCTGGAGGCTTGTTGGGTGAATTTAATGGAAGAAAGTTAAGGAGGTACCAGAACCATTGCTGTTTCCCCTCCGTAGCCCTGCCACCCACTAAAGAAAGTTGGATGAGATTACTTAATGATTTCCCATTAAGTTGTATTTCCAAATATCATGATTACCATTTGAATGTAGTTGGTATGGAGCTTCGTGAGTGTGTGCTTCGTTTATTATGCATCACGTTCAGCTCCTTGTTATTTGCCTCCTAGTTATCATAGTAAAACTCTACTCCTCTACTCCGAGGAGCCCCTACCATCCGTATCGTCACTTTCCGGCCCAGCACTCTTCATGCTCGTTCGTTTAAAGCATTCTACATTGGGCAAATGAATCTTGGAAGGCAAAAGCTACTGAATTTAGCGAGTTTGTGGAGGCGTTCCCACCGATCAGCCAGGTGGAGTTCCACACACCCGATGACTGCACAACTCCTATAAGGCAGCAATATGCTGCAAACCCAGACGGCCACTCTTCTCACCCCTCGTCCCTTTGCTGTTCTGGATAATGAGGTCAATAGTCACCTAGGCAACTTGCAAAACTAACTGAAATGGAGAAAGGCCTTCCGGCTGGTGACTAGCCGAGGTCCACCTGGCCCCAATAAGCTGCTGAACAAGAAGGGCTGCCAGAAATTTCCCCCTAGGGAATTTGGTGGAGACGAAGACCTGCTCACTGGACAACGGTTCCTCCCAGGATACCCCCAAGCTGAAGAAGCGGGCTCTGAGCCACCCCCTTTCACCCTCCTTTTCCCCACCCTGGCCTGCTGAAGGTGCGCGTCAGGATGCGGACTACTGAGCCCTAAAGAAATAAGTCCTTCCACTTTGACCCCACGGAGGATTGCCTGTGCGGATCTTCAACGAGTCTACCAGTGTCTAGACACGGGAGCAGTTCTGTCTGGCACAGCAGCTCCCTCAAGGAAGACAAGAGTGAGGAGAAAGGAAACTCAAGTCTGACCATTCTGTCCTGGGAGACAAGAGGAGGATCTCATCTCTCATCTTTCCAAGCAAGGCAACGAGACTTTCTCTCATCTTTCCAAGCAAGGCAAGGAGACTTTTTCTCATGAGGAAACAAAAAGAAGTTGGAAGGAACGAAACCAGCCTGGAAGGTGAATTCCTAAGGATTGCCCATTGAAACTGACAAAATGGCCCTTGTTTGACGAGAGGAATGAGCAGAGCATTGATGTGGTCAAAAAGGACTCGAGTGAGACTTTCCCAGCATGTTTCTACCAAAGCTTTGTCTAAGTTTCGCAAAACACTCTCCTAATAAGCAGATGTTTGGCTCTTCAGAAAGTCAACATGCAAAATGCCTTGAGCGTCCCATAACACTGATGCCATGATGTTGCCTTTGGTCTGCCCTCCTTTTCCTTTGACTGGACCACTGCCATCTCTTGGTAGCCATCGCTTTGATGACGCTTTGTCTTCAGGATCATATTGGCAAAGCCATGTTCCAAATTCCGGTTACAATTTGTCAAACAGGTGCCCCAGGATCGTGATCCCTCCTGTTGAAAATTTCCACTGATAGCTCTCGTCGTCACTGCAGCTGATCTGGGCACAATGGTTTTCACAGCCACTGCAGGATTCATCTTCCACATCTTCTCATCTCTTCTTGAAACAAGCCATACCTCCGTAAAGAGTTGATTTCTTTGGGCTAGTGTCCTTAGAAGCTTTTCTTCAAACATCAATGATTTCTTCATTCTTCCACCCAAGCTTCACCGTCAATTGGATGTTTGCTCTTGCTGCAATTTTAGCGGAATTCAAGTTGCACTGATAGGAGGCCTTTTCAGTGGATGTCTCATCCTTCTTAGTGCCTCCAATGAGATCCAGTTCAGAAAGGTTGTAAGAAGTTAGTACATGTTTATTTTAGTGAAAACGAATTGAAATCCATGCATAGATTTCTCACCATGTACATTTTCTATGAACTTTCGGAAGACCCCCTGTACTGAATATTGCCCAAATCCTGGGAGAGAAGTGGATGCGGTCCACTTCCTGTCTTCAGTTTGCCCACAGTGGAGGAGTGCACAGAGCAGGGAAAGGCAGCCCCAGAGAGAGGCATGCCCTCCAGCATGCAGCAGACTGCTGGCCCAGTCCTGGCTCCATGGGTTGCTGTGTGGGCCCAGCAAGCTGACCAACCTCCCTGAACCTTAATTTAATCCTAGGTAGCCCAATTCCACTCGCTATTATAGGACTGCTGTGCAGGGACAGTCAATTAACTTAAGAAAAGGAACCTAGCTCCAAGGTTGGCAACCGGGAATTCCAGTTGATTCCATGGGCGGACCCCCTGAGGAATTCCCAAGCTGAAGTCTCGTGGAAGATGAGGTTCAGTGTGACTAGACTGAAGCACCAATCCAATGAAGGGGAAGTCCCACCCACTCTGCCCTGTGCCTGTATAAAGGTGAGGCGGGGCGGCCGCGCCACTCATTGAAGCCGCCAGTTGGGAGAGGAGCAGAGCCAGGCCGGTGCTCCCGAAGGCAGCAAGATGTTGCGAGCCACAGCTCCCTGCTGGTTCCCACCTGCATACCCAGAAGCTAAGAAGGTGGCCGAGGAGGCGGCCCACGAGGCAAGCCGCCATTTGGGAGTGGAGCAGAGCCAGGTCGGTGTTCCCGAAGGCAGCAAGATGTTGCGAGCCACAGCTCCCTGCTGGTTCCCACCTGCATGCCCAGAAGCCAAGAAGGTGGCCGAGGAGGTGGCCCTCGAGGCAAGCCGCCAGTTGGGAGAGGAGCAGAGCCAGGCCGGTGCTCCCGAAGGCAGCAAGATGTTGCGAGCCACAGCTCCCTGCTGGTTCCCACCTGCATACCCAGAAGCTAAGAAGGTGGCCGAGGAGGCGCCCCACGAGGCAAGCCGCCATTTGGGAGTGGAGCAGAGCCAGGTCGGTGTTCCCGAAGGCAGCAAGATGTTGCGAGCCACAGCTCCCTGCTGGTTCCCTCCTGCATACCCAGAAGCCAAGAAGGTGGCCGAGGAGGCGGCCCTCGAGGCTCCAGAATTCCCACTGCCCTCTCATCAGCCTGCCCAGAGCTTCGGGCTCTGCGTGCCCCAGATGCACAACCAGGCCTCAGCACTCGTGGACATCCGGGCGGAGCCCCAGAATAGGGGTCCGGCGGTGCCCCCAGCGTGGCCCAAGATGGCGACGGAGGCGTGGTACTTCCCCGCGCAGAGGGGGTCGGCCTGCTGCTTGCCAGCCGCCCCAAGGCTGACAGAGAGGCCCTGTGGAGTCCGCATCTCAGCCCCCAGGGAGAGGAAGAGGATCGCCCACTTTCCCAGCCCCTGCTTGGTCGCAGGTCGCACCGATGCCAAGAGAACCCGGGTGGCCGGCAGCAGCCAACGCTCCAATGGCTCCAGGGTCGGCACACAGCCACGGAAGACTGGTCGCAACAGACGGGGGAGGGCATGCAAGACCTCCACCACACTCAGCTCTAAGCGAATCGTCCGTCGTCCATCCTTACCGACTTGGAAGAAACCCATTATCCTCCGAAGGTCTCGCTGCCAAGTCCCCACCGTCATCCGCCGAGGCTATCTCCAACTGTTCACCAAAGAGTGTCTCAAGTTCTGCGCCTCCCAGCAGGAGGCCGAGGAGAAGGCGCTGAACGAGGAGAAGGTGGCCTACGACTGCAGCCCCAACAAGAACATGTACCTGAATGTGGTCCTGAACACCCTCAAGAGACTGAAGGGCCTGACCCCCAGCTCCATGCCGGGCCTCAGCAGGGCCGCCCTGTACAGCCGCCTCCAGGAGTTCCTGCTCACCCAGGACCAGCTCAAGGAGAACGGCTACCCCTTCCCGCACCCCGAGCGGCCCGGAGGCGCCGTCCTCTTCACTGGCCAGGGGAAGGGGCCCGGCGACTCCTCCTGCAGGGTCTGCTGCCGTTGTGGCACCGACTACCTGGTGTCCTCCTCGGGCCGCTGTCTACGCGACCAGTTGTGTTATTATCACTGGGGGCGGGTCCGCTCCAGCCAAGTGGCTGGAGGCCGGGTTAGCCAGTACACCTGCTGTGCAGCTGCTCCTGGCTCAGTGGGCTGCCAGGTGGCGAAGCAGCACGTGCGGGACGGCCGCAAGGAGAGCCTCCATGGCTTCGTGAAGACCTTCAAGAAAGAGTTTTCCACAGACGCTTATCCAGGAATCTACGCCTTGGACTGTGAGATGTGCTACACCACGCATGGCCTGGAGCTGACCCGCGTCACCGTGGTGGACGCCGACATGCAAGTGGTGTACGACACCTTCGTCAAGCCCGACAACGAGATCGTGGACTACAACACCAGGTTTTCCGGAGTGACCGAGGCCGACGTCGCCAAGACGAGCGTCACGTTGCCCGAAGTCCAAGCCATCCTGCTGAGCTTTTTCAGCGCCCAAACCATCCTCATCGGGCACAGCCTGGAGAGCGATCTGCTGGCCCTCAAGCTGATCCACAGCACCGTGGTGGACACGGCCGTGCTCTTCCCGCACTACCTGGGTTTCCCCTACAAGCGTTCCCTCAGGAATCTCGCGGCCGACTACCTGGGACAGATCATCCAGGACAGCCAGGACGGCCACAACTCCAGCGAGGACGCAAACGCCTGCCTGCAGCTGGCGATGTGGAAGGTTCGACAGCGCGCCCAGATCCAGCCACGCCACCGGTCCGCCTCTCCCGCCGCCCTGGCCTGTCCTGAGCCCCAGGCCTCTTCCCAAACTGCCATCGATCCCGAGAGCTAGCCCTGTCCACCTCGCCGCAAAGCGAAAGAAACTGGAGCAGCCGGCGGCAGGAGAGGGCCAAAAGCCAAGACTAACCCCGACCCCGGACTCCCAGTCCCCCGGAGTCCCTGCCGCGGGCCGTCGTCCCTGTCCCCATCCCTCTGCCCCTCCCAGACCTCTGTCCTTCCACCAATGGGCTCCCCGAGGCCCCAGCCGCCACTCCCAGTCCCCGGAGACCCTGCCGCCGCCCCTGGCGCCTGTGCCCATCCCTCTGCCCCTCCCAGACCTCTGGCCTTCCACCACTAGCCTCCCCCAGCCCACCTGGACTTCCCCGGCCTCTGACAACAAGGCCAGCCCCCAGGCCCACCAGCCTCCTGATCGTCTTCGTTCTTGGGCCTCTTCCCCTTCTGTGGGGCTGTCTGAACCTCCCCTCCCCCACCCAATTTTTCCCCCGCCCCCGGGGCAGGCGCAGAATAAATGTCTGTATGAAGTTAAAAATTAAAAATAAAAAAAAAGCTAAAAACAACTCAAAGTCCTTTGCTTTTGAATGTGCGCTTACCTGGTTTTCTCTAGAGGCACCACTGTGAGGTGGCTCAAGCCCTTAGGCTCTGGAGTTAGACATCTGGGTTCCCATTCCAATTCCACCACTGACTAGCTTTGTCATATTGGACGCATAACCTTTTTGCGCTTCTACTTCTTGATCTTTCAAGTGTCATCAGAAGATAATTAGACACCCACACAATAGCAATGGGAGATTTTAACACCCCACCGTCAACATGAAACAGATCAACGAGACAGAAAGTTGAAAAGGATATCCAGGAACTGAACTTAGCTCTGCACCAAGCAGACCGAATAGACATCTACATTAACTCTCCACCCCAAATCAACAGAATATACATTCTTCTCAGCACCACATCACACTTATTCCAAAACTGACCACATAGTTGGAAGGAAAGCACTCCTCCGCAAATGCAAAAGAACAGAAATTACAACCAACTGTCTCTCAGACCCCAGGGCAGTCAAACTGGACCTCAGGATGAAGAAACTCACTCAAAACCGCTCAACTACACGGAAACGGAGCAATCTGCTCCTGAGTGACTACTGGGTACATAGCGAAATGAAGACAGAATAAAGATGTTCTTTGAAACCAATGAGAACAAAGACACAACATACCAGAATCTCTGGGATACATTGAAAGCAGTGTGTAGAGGGAAACGTAGCATTAAATGCCCACAAGAGAAAGCAGGAAAGATCTAAAATGGACACCCTCACGTCCCAATTCAAAGAACCAGGGAAGCAAGAGCAAACACAATGCCTGAATCAGTCAGTCAACTTCCAACAGGGCTCCAAGAGAGAATGAACCACCATGCCTCTTTAAATCCACGTTTCTATTTGGAATCTTCAATGAGAGATGAGACACTAAGCAGCTAGTTTTGGTGGAATGGCTGATTTTGTCAATGTTTTCGGTGTGTGAGTGTGTGTGTGTGTGTGTATGTATAGATAACTAAATTAAACTGATAATCTGGATGCTTACATTTCCATTCATTTAATTTGTGTATGTGAGCCCACGCACACGTATATACACACACACTAACACTTCCAGAACACTGACTTAGTGAAGAACTGGATTTCCAGTGTGTCAGACAAATTTCAGAAAGCGCTGAAGAAGGGCATTTCTGATGGATTTCACCGTTCCTGGAATTTTACTTTCCTTTATAACTTCGAGTTCTTCTCTGGAGATTTAATAGATAAAAGTCTTTTGCAGTGTACGTTATTTCATTGTATTTTTATAATTTATTTAAATTGTCATTTTAAATTGACAAATAAAAATGATAGATATTTATGGTGTACAACATGATGTTTCATATATGTATACATTGTGGAATGACACAAAAATCAAGCTAATTAACACATTCGTTTCCTCACATACTGATTTTATGGTGATGAGAACATGTTTCAAATCTACTCTGATAGCACATTTCAAGTATACAGTACATAGTTACCCACTGTGGTTGCCGTGCTGTTCAACATATCTCTAGAACTATTCGTATCTGAAATTTTGTATCATTAGACTAACATCTCCCAATCCCTCCCCGGCCCCTGCCTCGGGTAAGCAGCGTTCTGCTCTCTACGACTCTGAGTTCCACTTTTTTACATTGCACATAGAAGTGAGATCGTGCAGTATTTGTATTTCTGTGTTTGCTTTTTAAAACTTTATGATGTATTGATGTATTTTTTCAGACAGTGTCGGAGTCTGTCACCAAGGCTGGAGTACAGTGACACAAACACGGCTCACCACGGCCTCCACCTCCCGGGGTCAAGAGATCCTCCCACTTCAGCCTCCTGAGTAGCTAGGACTACAGGCGTCCAACACCACACCTGGCTAATTTTTGTATTTTTTGTAGAGATGGTTGATCTCCAACTCCTGGGCTCAACTCTTCCTCCTCCCTTCTCCTCCCAAAGTCCTGGGATTACAGGCCTGAGCCACTGTGTCTGGCCTTTGCTTTATTTCACACAGTAGAACATCCTCTAGGCTCATTCATGTTGCTAATGATAAGATTTCTTTCTTTTTCAAGGCTGAATAGGGTTCTATTGGATATATGTACCTATATAGATAGAGAGATAGATAGATAGATATTTATTATTATTGTTTTGGGGGGGATATGGTTTCGCTCGTGTTCCCCAGGCTGGAGTGCAGTGGCATGATTTCGGCTCACTACAACCTCTGCCTCCCAGGCTGAAGTGATTCTCCTGCCTCAGCTGAGATTAAAGGCATGTCCCATCATGTGCGGCCAATTTTGTGTTTCTAGGAGAGATGGGTTTTCACCATGTTGGCCAGGCTGGTCTCGAACTCCAACAATTCTACTTCAACTATTTATTGGATACAAATATTTATGTGTGAGAAACAAGATTTTCAAGAGTGAAAGATTTAAAAACGACTTAATTGTACATCAGTAAGAGGCTGGCTAACTAAATCAGAGTACGTTCATCCTTACAGAAGAATACTATGCAGCTAGAACAAAACCAAATGGAGGAAACTCTTCCAAATGGTAACTTGGAATGATGTTCAAGACTTATTGTAAAATAAGTTTACAGTAAGGTGTAAGGTACCTTATGGCAAAATTCTCTCAGAAATGTGTGTGTGTGGATTTCAAGTCATCCCAGTCCTAGAACATTGTGCTCTTTAGAGACGCCATACCTGTCTTTCCCTTTGTAATATCAAAGCAGTAATATCTTCTCTGGAGGCTTGTTGGGTGAATTTAATGGAAGAAAGTTAAGGAGGTACCAGAACCATTGCTGTTTCCCCTCCGTAGCCCTGCCACCCACTAAAGAAAGTTGGATGAGATTACTTAATGATTTCCCATTAAGTTGTATTTCCAAATATCATGATTACCATTTGAATGTAGTTGGTATGGAGCTTCGTGAGTGTGTGCTTCGTTTATTATGCATCACGTTCAGCTCCTTGTTATTTGCCTCCTAGTTATCATAGTAAAACTCTACTCCTCTACTCCGAGGAGCCCCTACCATCCGTATCGTCACTTTCCGGCCCAGCACTCTTCATGCTCGTTCGTTTAAAGCATTCTACATTGGGCAAATGAATCTTGGAAGGCAAAAGCTACTGAATTTAGCGAGTTTGTGGAGGCGTTCCCACCGATCAGCAAGGTGGAGTTCCACACACCCGATGACTGCACAACTCCTATAAGGCAGCAATATGCTGCAAACCCAGACGGCCACTCTTCTCACCCCTCGTCCCTTTGCTGTTCTGGATAATGAGGTCAATAGTCACCTAGGCAACTTGCAAAACTAACTGAAATGGAGAAAGGCCTTCCGGCTGGTGACTAGCCGAGGTCCACCTGGCCCCAATAAGCTGCTGAACAAGAAGGGCTGCCAGAAATTTCCCCCTAGGGAATTTGGTGGAGACGAAGACCTGCTCACTGGACAACGGTTCCTCCCAGGATACCCCCAAGCTGAAGAAGCGGGCTCTGAGCCACCCCCTTTCACCCTCCTTTTCCCCACCCTGGCCTGCTGAAGGTGCGCGTCAGGATGCGGACTACTGAGCCCTAAAGAAATAAGTCCTTCCACTTTGACCCCACGGAGTATTGCCTGCGCGGATCTTCAACGAGTCTACCAGTGTCTAGACACGGGAGCAGTTCTGTCTGGCACAGCAGCTCCCTCAAGGAAGACAAGAGTGAGGAGAAAGGAAACTCAAGTCCGACCATTCTGTCCTGGGAGACAAGAGGAGGATCTCATCTCTCATCTTTCCAAGCAAGGCAACGAGACTTTCTCTCATCTTTCCAAGCAAGGCAAGGAGACTTTTTCCCATGAGGAAACAAAAAGAAGTTGGAAGGAACGAAACCAGCCTGGAAGGTGAATTCCTAAGGATTGCCCATTGAAACTGACAAAATGGCCCTTGTTTGACGAGAGGAATGAGCAGAGCATTGATGTGGTCAAAAAGGACTCGAGTGAGACTTTCCCAGCATGTTTCTACCAAAGCTTTGTCTAAGTTTCGCAAAACACTCTCCTAATAAGCAGATGTTTGGCTCTTCAGAAAGTCAACATGCAAAATGCCTTGAGCGTCCCATAACACTGATGCCATGATGTTGCCTTTGGTCTGCCCTCCTTTTCCTTTGACTGGACCACTGCCATCTCTTGGTAGCCATCGCTTTGATGACGCTTTGTCTTCAGGATCATATTGGCAAAGCCATGTTCCAAATTCCGGTTACAATTTATCAAACAGGTGCCCCAGGATCGTGATCCCTCCTGTTGAAAATTTCCACTGATAGCTCTCGTCGTCACTGCAGCTGATCTGGGCACAATGGTTTTCACAGCCACTGCAGGATTCATCTTCCACATCTTCTCATCTCTTCTTGAAACAAGCCATACCTCCGTAAAGAGTTGATTTCTTTGGGCTAGTGTCCTTAGAAGCTTTTCTTCAAACATCAATGATTTCTTCATTCTTCCACCCAAGCTTCACCGTCAATTGGATGTTTGCTCTTGCTGCAATTTTAGCGGAATTCAAGTTGCACTGATAGGAGGCCTTTTCAGTGGATGTCCCATCCTTCTTAGTGCCTCCAATGAGATCCAGTTCAGAAAGGTTGTAAGAAGTTAGTACATGTTTATTTTAGTGAAAACGAATTGAAATCCATGCATAGATTTCTCACCATGTACATTTTCTATGAACTTTCGGAAGACCCCCTGTACTGAATATTGCCCAAATCCTGGGAGAGAAGTGGATGCGGTCCACTTCCTGTCTTCAGTTTGCCCACAGTGGAGGAGTGCACAGAGCAGGGAAAGGCAGCCCCAGAGAGAGGCATGCCCTCCAGCATGCAGCAGACTGCTGGCCCAGTCCTGGCTCCATGGGTTGCTGTGTGGGCCCAGCAAGC
Organism: Pongo pygmaeus; assembly: GCF_028885625.2. Classification (NCBI taxonomy): domain Eukaryota; kingdom Metazoa; phylum Chordata; class Mammalia; order Primates; family Hominidae; genus Pongo; species Pongo pygmaeus. The sequence goes on from NC_072380.2 coordinate 57,562,482, forward strand.
TGACCAACCTCCCTGAACCTTAATTTAATCCTAGGTAGCCCAATTCCACTCGCTATTATAGGACTGCTGTGCAGGGACAGTCAATTAACTTAAGAAAAGGAACCTGGCTCCAAGGTTGGCAACCGGGAATTCCAGTTGATTCCATGGGCGGACCCCCTGAGGAATTCCCAAGCTGAAGTCTCGTGGAAGATGAGGTTCAGTGTGACTAGACTGAAGCACCAATCCAATGAAGGGGAAGTCCCACCCACTCTGCCCTGTGCCTGTATAAAGGTGAGGCGGGGCGGCCGCGCCACTCATTGAAGCCGCCAGTTGGGAGAGGAGCAGAGCCAGGCCGGTGCTCCCGAAGGCAGCAAGATGTTGCGAGCCACAGCTCCCTGCTGGTTCCCACCTGCATACCCAGAAGCTAAGAAGGTGGCCGAGGAGGCGGCCCACGAGGCAAGCCACCATTTGGGAGAGGAGCAGAGCCAGGTCGGTGTTCCCGAAGGCAGCAAGATGTTGCGAGCCACAGCTCCCTGCTGGTTCCCACCTGCATGCCCAGAAGCCAAGAAGGTGGCCGAGGAGGCGGCCCTCGAGGCAAGCCGCCAGTTGGGAGAGGAGCAGAGCCAGGCCGGTGCTCCCGAAGGCAGCAAGATGTTGCGAGCCACAGCTCCCTGCTGGTTCCCACCTGCATACCCAGAAGCTAAGAAGGTGGCCGAGGAGGCGCCCCACGAGGCAAGCCGCCATTTGGGAGTGGAGCAGAGCCAGGTCGGTGTTCCCGAAGGCAGCAAGATGTTGCGAGCCACAGCTCCCTGCTGGTTCCCTCCTGCATACCCAGAAGCCAAGAAGGTGACCGAGGAGGCGGCCCTCGAGGCTCCAGAATTCCCACTGCCCTCTCATCAGCCTGCCCAGAGCTTCGGGCTCTGCGTGCCCCAGATGCACAACCAGGCCTCAGCACTCGTGGACATCCGGGCGGAGCCCCAGAATAGGGGTCCGGCGGTGCCCCCAGCGTGGCCCAAGATGGCGACGGAGGCGTGGTACTTCCCCGCGCAGAGGGGGTCGGCCTGCTGCTTGCCAGCCGCCCCAAGGCTGACAGAGAGGCCCTGTGGAGTCCGCATCTCAGCCCCCAGGGAGAGGAAGAGGATCGCCCACTTTCCCAGCCCCTGCTTGGTCGCAGGTCGCACCGATGCCAAGAGAACCCGGGTGGCCGGCAGCAGCCAACGCTCCAATGGCTCCAGGGTCGGCACACAGCCACGGAAGACTGGTCGCAACAGACGGGGGAGGGCATGCAAGACCTCCACCACACTCAGCTCTAAGCGAATCGTCCGTCGTCCGTCCTTACCGACTTGGAAGAAACCCATTATCCTCCGAAGGTCTCGCTGCCAAGTCCCCACCGTCATCCGCCGAGGCTATCTCCAACTGTTCACCAAAGAGTGTCTCAAGTTCTGCGCCTCCCAGCAGGAGGCCGAGGAGAAGGCGCTGAACGAGGAGAAGGTGGCCTACGACTGCAGCCCCAACAAGAACATGTACCTGAATGTGGTCCTGAACACCCTCAAGAGACTGAAGGGCCTGACCCCCAGCTCCATGCCGGGCCTCAGCAGGGCCGCCCTGTACAGCCGCCTCCAGGAGTTCCTGCTCACCCAGGACCAGCTCAAGGAGAACGGCTACCCCTTCCCGCACCCCGAGCGGCCCGGAGGCGCCGTCCTCTTCACTGGCCAGGGGAAGGGGCCCGGCGACTCCTCCTGCAGGGTCTGCTGCCGTTGTGGCACCGACTACCTGGTGTCCTCCTCGGGCCGCTGTCTACGCGACCAGTTGTGTTATTATCACTGGGGGCGGGTCCGCTCCAGCCAAGTGGCTGGAGGCCGGGTTAGCCAGTACACCTGCTGTGCAGCTGCTCCTGGCTCAGTGGGCTGCCAGGTGGCAAAGCAGCACGTGCGGGACGGCCGCAAGGAGAGCCTCCATGGCTTCGTGAAGACCTTCAAGAAAGAGTTTTCCACAGACGCTTATCCAGGAATCTACGCCTTGGACTGTGAGATGTGCTACACCACGCATGGCCTGGAGCTGACCCGCGTCACCGTGGTGGACGCCGACATGCAAGTGGTGTACGACACCTTCGTCAAGCCCGACAACGAGATCGTGGACTACAACACCAGGTTTTCCGGAGTGACCGAGGCCGACGTCGCCAAGACGAGCGTCACGTTGCCCGAAGTCCAAGCCATCCTGCTGAGCTTTTTCAGCGCCCAAACCATCCTCATCGGGCACAGCCTGGAGAGCGATCTGCTGGCCCTCAAGCTGATCCACAGCACCGTGGTGGACACGGCCGTGCTCTTCCCGCACTACCTGGGTTTCCCCTACAAGCGTTCCCTCAGGAATCTCGCGGCCGACTACCTGGGACAGATCATCCAGGACAGCCAGGACGGCCACAACTCCAGCGAGGACGCAAACGCCTGCCTGCAGCTGGCGATGTGGAAGGTTCGACAGCGCGCCCAGATCCAGCCACGCCACCGGTCCGCCTCTCCCGCCGCCCTGGCCTGTCCTGAGCCCCAGGCCTCTTCCCAAACTGCCATCGATCCCGAGAGCTAGCCCTGTCCACCTCGCCGCAAAGCGAAAGAAACTGGAGCAGCCGGCGGCAGGAGAGGGCCAAAAGCCAAGACTAACCCCGACCCCGGACTCCCAGTCCCCCGGAGTCCCTGCCGCGGGCCGTCGTCCCTGTCCCCATCCCTCTGCCCCTCCCAGACCTCTGTCCTTCCACCAATGGGCTCCCCGAGGCCCCAGCCGCCACTCCCAGTCCCCGGAGACCCTGCCGCCGCCCCTGGCGCCTGTGCCCATCCCTCTGCCCCTCCCAGACCTCTGGCCTTCCACCACTAGCCTCCCCCAGCCCACCTGGACTTCCCCGGCCTCTGACAACAAGGCCAGCCCCCAGGCCCACCAGCCTCCTGATCGTCTTCGTTCTTGGGCCTCTTCCCCTTCTGTGGGGCTGTCTGAACCTCCCCTCCCCCACCCGATTTTTCCCCCGCCCCCGGGGCAGGCGCAGAATAAATGTCTGTATGAAGTTAAAAATTGAAAATAAAAAAAAAGCTAAAAACAACTCAAAGTCCTTTGCTTTTGAATGTGCGCTTACCTGGTTTTCTCTAGAGGCACCACTGTGAGGTGGCTCAATCCCTTAGGCTCTGGAGTTAGACATCTGGGTTCCCATTCCAATTCCACCACTGACTAGCTTTGTCATATTGGACGCATAACTTTTTTGCGCTTCTACTTCTTGATCTTTCAAGTGTCATCAGAAGATAATTAGACACCCACACAATAGCAATGGGAGATTTTAACACCCCACCGTCAACATGAAACAGATCAACGAGACAGAAAGTTGAAAAGGATATCCAGGAACTGAACTTAGCTCTGCACCAAGCAGACCGAATAGACATCTACATTAACTCTCCACCCCAAATCAACAGAATATACATTCTTCTCAGCACCACATCACACTTATTCCAAAACTGACCACATAGTTGGAAGGAAAGCACTCCTCCGCAAATGCAAAAGAACAGAAATTACAACCAACTGTCTCTCAGACCCCAGGGCAGTCAAACTGGACCTCAGGATGAAGAAACTCACTCAAAACCGCTCAACTACACGGAAACGGAGCAATCTGCTCCTGAGTGACTACTGGGTACATAGCGAAATGAAGACAGAATAAAGATGTTCTTTGAAACCAATGAGAACAAAGACACAACATACCAGAATCTCTGGGATACATTGAAAGCAGTGTGTAGAGGGAAACGTAGCATTAAATGCCCACAAGAGAAAGCAGGAAAGATCTAAAATGGACACCCTCACGTCCCAATTCAAAGAACCAGGGAAGCAAGAGCAAACACAATGCCTGAATCAGTCAGTCAACTTCCAACAGGGCTCCAAGAGAGAATGAACCACCATGCCTCTTTAAATCCACGTTTCTATTTGGAATCTTCAATGAGAGATGAGACACTAAGCAGCTAGTTTTGGTGGAATGGCTGATTTTGTCAATGTTTTCGGTGTGTGAGTGTGTGTGTGTGTGTGTGTATGTATAGATAACTAAATTAAACTGATAATCTGGATGCTTACATTTCCATTCATTTAATTTGTGTATGTGAGCCCACGCACACGTATATACACACACACTAACACTTCCAGAACACTGACTTAGTGAAGAACTGGATTTCCAGTGTGTCAGACAAATTTCAGAAAGCGCTGAAGAAGGGCATTTCTGATGGATTTCACCGTTCCTGGAATTTTACTTTCCTTTATAACTTCGAGTTCTTCTCTGGAGATTTAATAGATAAAAGTCTTTTGCAGTGTACGTTATTTCATTGTATTTTTATAATTTATTTAAATTGTCATTTTAAATTGACAAATAAAAATGATAGATATTTATGGTGTACAACATGATGTTTCATATATGTATACATTGTGGAATGACACAAAAATCAAGCTAATTAACACATTCGTTTCCTCACATACTGATTTTATGGTGATGAGAACATGTTTCAAATCTACTCTGATAGCACATTTCAAGTATACAGTACATAGTTACCCACTGTGGTTGCCGTGCTGTTCAACATATCTCTAGAACTATTCGTATCTGAAATTTTGTATCATTAGACTAACATCTCCCAATCCCTCCCCGGCCCCTGCCTCGGGTAAGCAGCGTTCTGCTCTCTACGACTCTGAGTTCCACTTTTTTACATTGCACATAGAAGTGAGATCGTGCAGTATTTGTATTTCTGTGTTTGCTTTTTAAAACTTTATGATGTATTGATGTATTTTTTCAGACAGTGTCGGAGTCTGTCACCAAGGCTGGAGTACAGTGACACAAACACGGCTCACCACGGCCTCCACCTCCCGGGGTCAAGAGATCCTCCCACTTCAGCCTCCTGAGTAGCTAGGACTACAGGCGTCCAACACCACACCTGGCTAATTTTTGTATTTTTTGTAGAGATGGTTGATCTCCAACTCCTGGGCTCAACTCTTCCTCCTCCCTTCTCCTCCCAAAGTCCTGGGATTACAGGCCTGAGCCACTGTGTCTGGCCTTTGCTTTATTTCACACAGTAGAACATCCTCTAGGCTCATGCATGTTGCTAATGATAAGATTTCTTTCTTTTTCAAGGCTGAATAGGATTCTATTGGATATATGTACCTATATAGATGGATAGATAGATAGATATACATTTATTATTATTGTTTTGGGGGGGATATGGTTTCGCTCGTGTTCCCCAGGCTGGAGTGCAGTGGCATGATTTCGGCTCACTACAACCTCTGCCTCCCAGGCTGAAGTGATTCTCCTGCCTCAGCTGAGATTAAAGGCATGTCCCATCATGTGCGGCCAATTTTCTGTTTCTAGGAGAGATGGGTTTTCACCATGTTGGCCAGGCTGGTCTCGAACTCCAACAATTCTACTTCAACTATTTATTGGATACAAATATTTATGTGTGAGAAACAAGATTTTCAAGAGTGAAAGATTTAAAAACGACTTAATTGTACATCAGTAAGAGGCTGGCTAACTAAATCAGAGTACGTTCATCCTTACAGAAGAATACTATGCAGCTAGAACAAAACCAAATGGAGGAAACTCTTCCAAATGGTAACTTGGAATGATGTTCAAGACTTATTGTAAAATAAGTTTACAGTAAGGTGTAAGGTACCTTATGGCAAAATTCTCTCAGAAATGTGTGTGTGTGGATTTCAAGTCATCCCAGTCCTAGAACATTGTGCTCTTTAGAGATGCCATACCTGTCTTTCCCTTTGTAATATCAAAGCAGTAATATCTTCTCTGGAGGCTTGTTGGGTGAATTGAATGGAAGAAAGTTAAGGAGGTACCAGAACCATTGCTGTTTCCCCTCCGTAGCCCTGCCACCCACTAAAGAAAGTTGGATGAGATTACTTAATGATTTCCCATTAAGTTGTATTTCCAAATATCATGATTACCATTTGAATGTAGTTGGTATGGAGCTTCGTGAGTGTGTGCTTCGTTTATTATGCATCACGTTCAGCTCCTTGTTATTTGCCTCCTAGTTATCATAGTAAAACTCTACTCCTCTACTCCGAGGAGCCCCTACCATACGTATCGTCACTTTCCGGCCCAGCACTCTTCATGCTCGTTCGTTTAAAGCATTCTACATTGGGCAAATGAATCTTGGAAGGCAAAAGCTACTGAATTTAGCGAGTTTGTGGAGGCGTTCCCACCGGTCAGCCAGGTGGAGTTCCACACACCCGATGACTGCACAACTCCTATAAGGCAGCAATATGCTGCAAACCCAGACGGCCACACTTCTCACCCCTCGTCCCTTTGCTGTTCTGGATAATGAGGTCAATAGTCACCTAGGCAACTTGCAAAACTAACTGAAATGGAGAAAGGCCTTCCGGCTGGTGACTAGCCGAGGTCCACCTGGCCCCAATAAGCTGCTGAACAAGAAGGGCTGCCAGAAATTTCCCCCTAGGGAATTTGGTGGAGACGAAGACCTGCTCACTGGACAACGGTTCCTCCCAGGATACCCCCAAGCTGAAGAAGCGGGCTCTGAGCCACCCCCTTTCACCCTCCTTTTCCCCACCCTGGCCTGGTGAAGGTGCGCGTCAGGATGCGGACTACTGAGCCCTAAAGAAATAAGTCCTTCCACTTTGACCCCACGGAGGATTGCCTGCGCGGATCTTCAACGAGTCTACCAGTGTCTAGACACGGGAGCAGTTCTGTCTGGCACAGCAGCTCCCTCAAGGAAGACAAGAGTGAGGAGAAAGGAAACTCAAGTCCGACCACTCTGTCCTGGGAGACAAGAGGAGGATCTCATCTCTCATCTTTCCAAGCAAGGCAACGAGACTTTCTCTCATCTTTCCAAGCAAGGCAAGGAGACTTTTTCTCATGAGGAAACAAAAAGAAGTTGGAAGGAACGAAACCAGCCTGGAAGGTGAATTCCTAAGGATTGCCCATTGAAACTGACAAAATGGCCCTTGTTTGACGAGAGGAATGAGCAGAGCATTGATGTGGTCAAAAAGGACTCGAGTGAGACTTTCCCAGCATGTTTCTACCAAAGCTTTGTCTAAGTTTCGCAAAACCTCTCCTAATAAGCAGATGTTTGGCTCTTCAGAAAGTCAACATGCAAAATGCCTTGAGCGTCCCATAACACTGATGCCATGATGTTGCCTTTGGTCTGCCCTCCTTTTCCTTTGACTGGACCACTGCCATCTCTTGGTAGCCATCGCTTTGATGACGCTTTGTCTTCAGGATCATATTGGCAAAGCCATGTTCCAAATTCCGGTTACAATTTGTCAAACAGGTGCCCCAGGATCGTGATCCCTCCTGTTGAAAATTTCCACTGATAGCTCTCGTCGTCACTGCAGCTGATCTGGGCACAATGGTTTTCACAGCCACTGCAGGATTCATCTTCCACATCTTCTCATCTCTTCTTGAAACAAGCCATACCTCCGTAAAGAGTTGATTTCTTTGGGCTAGTGTCCTTAGAAGCTTTTCTTCAAACATCAATGATTTCTTCATTCTTCCACCCAAGCTTCACCGTCAATTGGATGTTTGCTCTTGCTGCAATTTTAGCGGAATTCAAGTTGCACTGATAGGAGGCCTTTTCAGTGGATGTCTCATCCTTCTTAGTGCCTCCAATGAGATCCAGTTCAGAAAGGTTGTAAGAAGTTAGTACATGTTTATTTTAGTGAAAACGAATTGAAATCCATGCATAGATTTCTCACCATGTACATTTTCTATGAACTTTCGGAAGACCCCCTGTACTGAATATTGCCCAAATCCTGGGAGAGAAGTCGATGCGGTCCACTTCCTGTCTTCAGTTTGCCCACAGTGGAGGAGTGCACAGAGCAGGGAAAGGCAGCCCCAGAGAGAGGCATGCCCTCCAGCATGCAGCAGACTGCTGGCCCAGTCCTGGCTCCATGGGTTGCTGTGTGGGCCCAGCAAGCTGACCAACCTCCCTGAACCTTAATTTAATCCTAGGTAGCCCAATTCCACTCGCTATTATAGGACTGCTGTGCAGGGACAGTCAATTAACTTAAGAAAAGGAACCTAGCTCCAAGGTTGGCAACCGGGAATTCCAGTTGATTCCATGGGCGGACCCCCTGAGGAATTCCCAAGCTGAAGTCTCGTGGAAGATGAGGTTCAGTGTGACTAGACTGAAGCACCAATCCAATGAAGGGGAAGTCCCACCCACTCTGCCCTGTGCCTGTATAAAGGTGAGGCGGGGCGGCCGCGCCACTCATTGAAGCCGCCAGTTGGGAGAGGAGCAGAGCCAGGCCGGTGCTCCCGAAGGCAGCAAGATGTTGCGAGCCACAGCTCCCTGCTGGTTCCCACCTGCATACCCAGAAGCTAAGAAGGTGGCCGAGGAGGCGGCCCACGAGGCAAGCCGCCATTTGGGAGAGGAGCAGAGCCAGGTCGGTGTTCCCGAAGGCAGCAAGATGTTGCGAGCCACAGCTCCCTGCTGGTTCCCACCTGCATGCCCAGAAGCCAAGAAGGTGGCCGAGGAGGCGGCCCTCGAGGCAAGCCGCCAGTTGGGAGAGGAGCAGAGCCAGGCCGGTGCTCCCGAAGGCAGCAAGATGTTGCGAGCCACAGCTCCCTGCTGGTTCCCACCTGCATACCCAGAAGCTAAGAAGGTGGCCGAGGAGGCGCCCCACGAGGCAAGCCGCCATTTGGGAGTGGAGCAGAGCCAGGTCGGTGTTCCCGAAGGCAGCAAGATGTTGCGAGCCACAGCTCCCTGCTGGTTCCCTCCTGCATACCCAGAAGCCAAGAAGGTGGCCGAGGAGGCGGCCCTCGAGGCTCCAGAATTCCCACTGCCCTCTCATCAGCCTGCCCAGAGCTTCGGGCTCTGCGTGCCCCAGATGCACAACCAGGCCTCAGCACTCGTGGACATCCGGGCGGAGCCCCAGAATAGGGGTCCGGCGGTGCCCCCAGCGTGGCCCAAGATGGCGACGGAGGCGTGGTACTTCCCCGCGCAGAGGGGGTCGGCCTGCTGCTTGCCAGCCGCCCCAAGGCTGACAGAGAGGCCCTGTGGAGTCCGCATCTCAGCCCCCAGGGAGAGGAAGAGGATCGCCCACTTTCCCAGCCCCTGCTTGGTCGCAGGTCGCACCGATGCCAAGAGAACCCGGGTGGCCGGCAGCAGCCAACGCTCCAATGGCTCCAGGGTCGGCACACAGCCACGGAAGACTGGTCGCAACAGACGGGGGAGGGCATGCAAGACCTCCACCACACTCAGCTCTAAGCGAATCGTCCGTCGTCCATCCTTACCGACTTGGAAGAAACCCATTATCCTCCGAAGGTCTCGCTGCCAAGTCCCCACCGTCATCCGCCGAGGCTATCTCCAACTGTTCACCAAAGAGTGTCTCAAGTTCTGCGCCTCCAAGCAGGAGGCCGAGGAGAAGGCGCTGAACGAGGAGAAGGTGGCCTACGACTGCAGCCCCAACAAGAACATGTACCTGAATGTGGTCCTGAACACCCTCAAGAGACTGAAGGGCCTGACCCCCAGCTCCATGCCGGGCCTCAGCAGGGCCGCCCTGTACAGCCGCCTCCAGGAGTTCCTGCTCACCCAGGACCAGCTCAAGGAGAACGGCTACCCCTTCCCGCACCCCGAGCGGCCCGGAGGCGCCGTCCTCTTCACTGGCCAGGGGAAGGGGCCCGGCGACTCCTCCTGCAGGGTCTGCTGCCGTTGTGGCACCGACTACCTGGTGTCCTCCTCGGGCCGCTGTCTACGCGACCAGTTGTGTTATTATCACTGGGGGCGGGTCCGCTCCAGCCAAGTGGCTGGAGGCCGGGTTAGCCAGTACACCTGCTGTGCAGCTGCTCCTGGCTCAGTGGGCTGCCAGGTGGCAAAGCAGCACGTGCGGGACGGCCGCAAGGAGAGCCTCCATGGCTTCGTGAAGACCTTCAAGAAAGAGTTTTCCACAGACGCTTATCCAGGAATCTACGCCTTGGACTGTGAGATGTGCTACACCACGCATGGCCTGGAGCTGACCCGCGTCACCGTGGTGGACGCCGACATGCAAGTGGTGTACGACACCTTCGTCAAGCCCGACAACGAGATCGTGGACTACAACACCAGGTTTTCCGGAGTGACCGAGGCCGACGTCGCCAAGACGAGCGTCACGTTGCCCGAAGTCCAAGCCATCCTGCTGAGCTTTTTCAGCGCCCAAACCATCCTCATCGGGCACAGCCTGGAGAGCGATCTGCTGGCCCTCAAGCTGATCCACAGCACCGTGGTGGACACGGCCGTGCTCTTCCCGCACTACCTGGGTTTCCCCTACAAGCGTTCCCTCAGGAATCTCGCGGCCGACTACCTGGGACAGATCATCCAGGACAGCCAGGACGGCCACAACTCCAGCGAGGACGCAAACGCCTGCCTGCAGCTGGCGATGTGGAAGGTTCGACAGCGCGCCCAGATCCAGCCACGCCACCGGTCCGCCTCTCCCGCCGCCCTGGCCTGTCCTGAGCCCCAGGCCTCTTCCCAAACTGCCATCGATCCCGAGAGCTAGCCCTGTCCACCTCGCCGCAAAGCGAAAGAAACTGGAGCAGCCGGCGGCAGGAGAGGGCCAAAAGCCAAGACTAACCCCGACCCCGGACTCCCAGTCCCCCGGAGTCCCTGCCGCGGGCCGTCGTCCCTGTCCCCATCCCTCTGCCCCTCCCAGACCTCTGTCCTTCCACCAATGGGCTCCCCGAGGCCCCAGCCGCCACTCCCAGTCCCCGGAGACCCTGCCGCCGCCCCTGGCGCCTGTGCCCATCCCTCTGCCCCTCCCAGACCTCTGGCCTTCCACCACTAGCCTCCCCCAGCCCACCTGGACTTCCCCGGCCTCTGACAACAAGGCCAGCCCCCAGGCCCACCAGCCTCCTGATCGTCTTCGTTCTTGGGCCTCTTCCCCTTCTGTGGGGCTGTCTGAACCTCCCCTCCCCCACCCGATTTTTCCCCCGCCCCCGGGGCAGGCGCAGAATAAATGTCTCTATGAAGTTAAAAATTAAAAATAAAAAAAAAGCTAAAAACAACTCAAAGTCCTTTGCTTTTGAATGTGCGCTTACCTGGTTTTCTCTAGAGGCACCACTGTGAGGTGGCTCAATCCCTTAGGCTCTGGAGTTAGACATCTGGGTTCCCATTCCAATTCCACCACTGACTAGCTTTGTCATATTGGACGCATAACTTTTTTGCGCTTCTACTTCTTGATCTTTCAAGTGTCATCAGAAGATAATTAGACACCCACACAATAGCAATGGGAGATTTTAACACCCCACCGTCAACATGAAACAGATCAACGAGACAGAAAGTTGAAAAGGATATCCAGGAACTGAACTTAGCTCTGCACCAAGCAGACCGAATAGACATCTACATTAACTCTCCACCCCAAATCAACAGAATATACATTCTTCTCAGCACCACATCACACTTATTCCAAAACTGACCACATAGTTGGAAGGAAAGCACTCCTCCGCAAATGCAAAAGAACAGAAATTACAACCAACTGTCTCTCAGACCCCAGGGCAGTCAAACTGGACCTCAGGATGAAGAAACTCACTCAAAACCGCTCAACTACACGGAAACGGAGCAATCTGCTCCTGAGTGACTACTGGGTACATAGCGAAATGAAGACAGAATAAAGATGTTCTTTGAAACCAATGAGAACAAAGACACAACATACCAGAATCTCTGGGATACATTGAAAGCAGTGTGTAGAGGGAAACGTAGCATTAAATGCCCACAAGAGAAAGCAGGAAAGATCTAAAATGGACACCCTCACGTCCCAATTCAAAGAACCAGGGAAGCAAGAGCAAACACAATGCCTGAATCAGTCAGTCAACTTCCAACAGGGCTCCAAGAGAGAATGAACCACCATGCCTCTTTAAATCCACGTTTCTATTTGGAATCTTCAATGAGAGATGAGACACTAAGCAGCTAGTTTTGGTGGAATGGCTGATTTTGTCAATGTTTTCGGTGTGTGAGTGTGTGTGTGTGTGTGTATGTATAGATAACTAAATTAAACTGATAATCTGGATGCTTACATTTCCATTCATTTAATTTGTGTATGTGAGCCCACGCACACGTATATACACACACACTAACACTTCCAGAACACTGACTTAGTGAAGAACTGGATTTCCAGTGTGTCAGACAAATTTCAGAAAGCGCTGAAGAAGGGCATTTCTGATGGATTTCACCGTTCCTGGAATTTTACTTTCCTTTATAACTTCGAGTTCTTCTCTGGAGATTTAATAGATAAAAGTCTTTTGCAGTGTACGTTATTTCATTGTATTTTTATAATTTATTTAAATTGTCATTTTAAATTGACAAATAAAAATGATAGATATTTATGGTGTACAACATGATGTTTCATATATGTATACATTGTGGAATGACACAAAAATCAAGCTAATGAACACATTCGTTTCCTCACATACTGATTTTATGGTGATGAGAACATGTTTCAAATCTACTCTGATAGCACATTTCAAGTATACAGTACATAGTTACCCACTGTGGTTGCCGTGCTGTTCAACATATCTCTAGAACTATTCGTATCTGAAATTTTGTATCATTAGACTAACATCTCCCAATCCCTCCCCGGCCCCTGCCTCGGGTAAGCAGCGTTCTGCTCTCTACGACTCTGAGTTCCACTTTTTTACATTGCACATAGAAGTGAGATCGTGCAGTATTTGTATTTCTGTGTTTGCTTTTTAAAACTTTATGATGTATTGATGTATTTTTTCAGACAGTGTCGGAGTCTGTCACCAAGGCTGGAGTACAGTGACACAAACACGGCTCACCACGGCCTCCACCTCCCGGGGTCAAGAGATCCTCCCACTTCAGCCTCCTGAGTAGCTAGGACTACAGGCGTCCAACACCACACCTGGCTAATTTTTGTATTTTTTGTAGAGATGGTTGATCTCCAACTCCTGGGCTCAACTCTTCCTCCTCCCTTCTCCTCCCAAAGTCCTGGGATTACAGGCCTGAGCCACTGTGTCTGGCCTTTGCTTTATTTCACACAGTAGAACATCCTCTAGGCTCATGCATGTTGCTAATGATAAGATTTCTTTCTTTTTCAAGGCTGAATAGGATTCTATTGGATATATGTACCTATATAGATGGATAGATAGATAGATATACATTTATTATTATTGTTTTGGGGGGGATATGGTTTCGCTCGTGTTCCCCAGGCTGGAGTGCAGTGGCATGATTTCGGCTCACTACAACCTCTGCCTCCCAGGCTGAAGTGATTCTCCTGCCTCAGCTGAGATTAAAGGCATGTCCCATCATGTGCGGCCAATTTTCTGTTTCTAGGAGAGATGGGTTTTCACCATGTTGGCCAGGCTGGTCTCGAACTCCAACAATTCTACTTCAACTATTTATTGGATACAAATATTTATGTGTGAGAAACAAGATTTTCAAGAGTGAAAGATTTAAAAACGACTTAATTGTACATCAGTAAGAGGCTGGCTAACTAAATCAGAGTACGTTCATCCTTACAGAAGAATACTATGCAGCTAGAACAAAACCAAATGGAGGAAACTCTTCCAAATGGTAACTTGGAATGATGTTCAAGACTTATTGTAAAATAAGTTTACAGTAAGGTGTAAGGTACCTTATGGCAAAATTCTCTCAGAAATGTGTGTGTGTGGATTTCAAGTCATCCCAGTCCTAGAACATTGTGCTCTTTAGAGATGCCATACCTGTCTTTCCCTTTGTAATATCAAAGCAGTAATATCTTCTCTGGAGGCTTGTTGGGTGAATTGAATGGAAGAAAGTTAAGGAGGTACCAGAACCATTGCTGTTTCCCCTCCGTAGCCCTGCCACCCACTAAAGAAAGTTGGATGAGATTACTTAATGATTTCCCATTAAGTTGTATTTCCAAATATCATGATTACCATTTGAATGTAGTTGGTATGGAGCTTCGTGAGTGTGTGCTTCGTTTATTATGCATCACGTTCAGCTCCTTGTTATTTGCCTCCTAGTTATCATAGTAAAACTCTACTCCTCTACTCCGAGGAGCCCCTACCATACGTATCGTCACTTTCCGGCCCAGCACTCTTCATGCTCGTTCGTTTAAAGCATTCTACATTGGGCAAATGAATCTTGGAAGGCAAAAGCTACTGAATTTAGCGAGTTTGTGGAGGCGTTCCCACCGGTCAGCCAGGTGGAGTTCCACACACCCGATGACTGCACAACTCCTATAAGGCAGCAATATGCTGCAAACCCAGACGGCCACACTTCTCACCCCTCGTCCCTTTGCTGTTCTGGATAATGAGGTCAATAGTCACCTAGGCAACTTGCAAAACTAACTGAAATGGAGAAAGGCCTTCCGGCTGGTGACTAGCCGAGGTCCACCTGGCCCCAATAAGCTGCTGAACAAGAAGGGCTGCCAGAAATTTCCCCCTAGGGAATTTGGTGGAGACGAAGACCTGCTCACTGGACAACGGTTCCTCCCAGGATACCCCCAAGCTGAAGAAGCGGGCTCTGAGCCACCCCCTTTCACCCTCCTTTTCCCCACCCTGGCCTGGTGAAGGTGCGCGTCAGGATGCGGACTACTGAGCCCTAAAGAAATAAGTCCTTCCACTTTGACCCCACGGAGGATTGCCTGCGCGGATCTTCAACGAGTCTACCAGTGTCTAGACACGGGAGCAGTTCTGTCTGGCACAGCAGCTCCCTCAAGGAAGACAAGAGTGAGGAGAAAGGAAACTCAAGTCCGACCACTCTGTCCTGGGAGACAAGAGGAGGATCTCATCTCTCATCTTTCCAAGCAAGGCAACGAGACTTTCTCTCATCTTTCCAAGCAAGGCAAGGAGACTTTTTCTCATGAGGAAACAAAAAGAAGTTGGAAGGAACGAAACCAGCCTGGAAGGTGAATTCCTAAGGATTGCCCATTGAAACTGACAAAATGGCCCTTGTTTGACGAGAGGAATGAGCAGAGCATTGATGTGGTCAAAAAGGACTCGAGTGAGACTTTCCCAGCATGTTTCTACCAAAGCTTTGTCTAAGTTTCGCAAAACCTCTCCTAATAAGCAGATGTTTGGCTCTTCAGAAAGTCAACATGCAAAATGCCTTGAGCGTCCCATAACACTGATGCCATGATGTTGCCTTTGGTCTGCCCTCCTTTTCCTTTGACTGGACCACTGCCATCTCTTGGTAGCCATCGCTTTGATGACGCTTTGTCTTCAGGATCATATTGGCAAAGCCATGTTCCAAATTCCGGTTACAATTTGTCAAACAGGTGCCCCAGGATCGTGATCCCTCCTGTTGAAAATTTCCACTGATAGCTCTCGTCGTCACTGCAGCTGATCTGGGCACAATGGTTTTCACAGCCACTGCAGGATTCATCTTCCACATCTTCTCATCTCTTCTTGAAACAAGCCATACCTCCGTAAAGAGTTGATTTCTTTGGGCTAGTGTCCTTAGAAGCTTTTCTTCAAACATCAATGATTTCTTCATTCTTCCACCCAAGCTTCACCGTCAATTGGATGTTTGCTCTTGCTGCAATTTTAGCGGAATTCAAGTTGCACTGATAGGAGGCCTTTTCAGTGGATGTCTCATCCTTCTTAGTGCCTCCAATGAGATCCAGTTCAGAAAGGTTGTAAGAAGTTAGTACATGTTTATTTTAGTGAAAACGAATTGAAATCCATGCATAGATTTCTCACCATGTACATTTTCTATGAACTTTCGGAAGACCCCCTGTACTGAATATTGCCCAAATCCTGGGAGAGAAGTCGATGCGGTCCACTTCCTGTCTTCAGTTTGCCCACAGTGGAGGAGTGCACAGAGCAGGGAAAGGCAGCCCCAGAGAGAGGCATGCCCTCCAGCATGCAGCAGACTGCTGGCCCAGTCCTGGCTCCATGGGTTGCTGTGTGGGCCCAGCAAGCTGACCAACCTCCCTGAACCTTAATTTAATCCTAGGTAGCCCAATTCCACTCGCTATTATAGGACTGCTGTGCAGGGACAGTCAATTAACTTAAGAAAAGGAACCTAGCTCCAAGGTTGGCAACCGGGAATTCCAGTTGATTCCATGGGCGGACCCCCTGAGGAATTCCCAAGCTGAAGTCTCGTGGAAGATGAGGTTCAGTGTGACTAGACTGAAGCACCAATCCAATGAAGGGGAAGTCCCACCCACTCTGCCCTGTGCCTGTATAAAGGTGAGGCGGGGCGGCCGCGCCACTCATTGAAGCCGCCAGTTGGGAGAGGAGCAGAGCCAGGCCGGTGCTCCCGAAGGCAGCAAGATGTTGCGAGCCACAGCTCCCTGCTGGTTCCCACCTGCATACCCAGAAGCTAAGAAGGTGGCCGAGGAGGCGGCCCACGAGGCAAGCCGCCATTTGGGAGAGGAGCAGAGCCAGGTCGGTGTTCCCGAAGGCAGCAAGATGTTGCGAGCCACAGCTCCCTGCTGGTTCCCACCTGCATGCCCAGAAGCCAAGAAGGTGGCCGAGGAGGCGGCCCTCGAGGCAAGCCGCCAGTTGGGAGAGGAGCAGAGCCAGGCCGGTGCTCCCGAAGGCAGCAAGATGTTGCGAGCCACAGCTCCCTGCTGGTTCCCACCTGCATACCCAGAAGCTAAGAAGGTGGCCGAGGAGGCGCCCCACGAGGCAAGCCGCCATTTGGGAGTGGAGCAGAGCCAGGTCGGTGTTCCCGAAGGCAGCAAGATGTTGCGAGCCACAGCTCCCTGCTGGTTCCCTCCTGCATACCCAGAAGCCAAGAAGGTGGCCGAGGAGGCGGCCCTCGAGGCTCCAGAATTCCCACTGCCCTCTCATCAGCCTGCCCAGAGCTTCGGGCTCTGCGTGCCCCAGATGCACAACCAGGCCTCAGCACTCGTGGACATCCGGGCGGAGCCCCAGAATAGGGGTCCGGCGGTGCCCCCAGCGTGGCCCAAGATGGCGACGGAGGCGTGGTACTTCCCCGCGCAGAGGGGGTCGGCCTGCTGCTTGCCAGCCGCCCCAAGGCTGACAGAGAGGCCCTGTGGAGTCCGCATCTCAGCCCCCAGGGAGAGGAAGAGGATCGCCCACTTTCCCAGCCCCTGCTTGGTCGCAGGTCGCACCGATGCCAAGAGAACCCGGGTGGCCGGCAGCAGCCAACGCTCCAATGGCTCCAGGGTCGGCACACAGCCACGGAAGACTGGTCGCAACAGACGGGGGAGGGCATGCAAGACCTCCACCACACTCAGCTCTAAGCGAATCGTCCGTCGTCCATCCTTACCGACTTGGAAGAAACCCATTATCCTCCGAAGGTCTCGCTGCCAAGTCCCCACCGTCATCCGCCGAGGCTATCTCCAACTGTTCACCAAAGAGTGTCTCAAGTTCTGCGCCTCCAAGCAGGAGGCCGAGGAGAAGGCGCTGAACGAGGAGAAGGTGGCCTACGACTGCAGCCCCAACAAGAACATGTACCTGAATGTGGTCCTGAACACCCTCAAGAGACTGAAGGGCCTGACCCCCAGCTCCATGCCGGGCCTCAGCAGGGCCGCCCTGTACAGCCGCCTCCAGGAGTTCCTGCTCACCCAGGACCAGCTCAAGGAGAACGGCTACCCCTTCCCGCACCCCGAGCGGCCCGGAGGCGCCGTCCTCTTCACTGGCCAGGGGAAGGGGCCCGGCGACTCCTCCTGCAGGGTCTGCTGCCGTTGTGGCACCGACTACCTGGTGTCCTCCTCGGGCCGCTGTCTACGCGACCAGTTGTGTTATTATCACTGGGGGCGGGTCCGCTCCAGCCAAGTGGCTGGAGGCCGGGTTAGCCAGTACACCTGCTGTGCAGCTGCTCCTGGCTCAGTGGGCTGCCAGGTGGCAAAGCAGCACGTGCGGGACGGCCGCAAGGAGAGCCTCCATGGCTTCGTGAAGACCTTCAAGAAAGAGTTTTCCACAGACGCTTATCCAGGAATCTACGCCTTGGACTGTGAGATGTGCTACACCACGCATGGCCTGGAGCTGACCCGCGTCACCGTGGTGGACGCCGACATGCAAGTGGTGTACGACACCTTCGTCAAGCCCGACAACGAGATCGTGGACTACAACACCAGGTTTTCCGGAGTGACCGAGGCCGACGTCGCCAAGACGAGCGTCACGTTGCCCGAAGTCCAAGCCATCCTGCTGAGCTTTTTCAGCGCCCAAACCATCCTCATCGGGCACAGCCTGGAGAGCGATCTGCTGGCCCTCAAGCTGATCCACAGCACCGTGGTGGACACGGCCGTGCTCTTCCCGCACTACCTGGGTTTCCCCTACAAGCGTTCCCTCAGGAATCTCGCGGCCGACTACCTGGGACAGATCATCCAGGACAGCCAGGACGGCCACAACTCCAGCGAGGACGCAAACGCCTGCCTGCAGCTGGCGATGTGGAAGGTTCGACAGCGCGCCCAGATCCAGCCACGCCACCGGTCCGCCTCTCCCGCCGCCCTGGCCTGTCCTGAGCCCCAGGCCTCTTCCCAAACTGCCATCGATCCCGAGAGCTAGCCCTGTCCACCTCGCCGCAAAGCGAAAGAAACTGGAGCAGCCGGCGGCAGGAGAGGGCCAAAAGCCAAGACTAACCCCGACCCCGGACTCCCAGTCCCCCGGAGTCCCTGCCGCGGGCCGTCGTCCCTGTCCCCATCCCTCTGCCCCTCCCAGACCTCTGTCCTTCCACCAATGGGCTCCCCGAGGCCCCAGCCGCCACTCCAAGTCCCCGGAGACCCTGCCGCCGCCCCTGGCGCCTGTGCCCATCCCTCTGCCCCTCCCAGACCTCTGGCCTTCCACCACTAGCCTCCCCCAGCCCACCTGGACTTCCCCGGCCTCTGACAACAAGGCCAGCCCCCAGGCCCACCAGCCTCCTGATCGTCTTCGTTCTTGGGCCTCTTCCCCTTCTGTGGGGCTGTCTGAACCTCCCCTCCCCCACCCGATTTTTCCCCCGCCCCCGGGGCAGGCGCAGAATAAATGTCTGTATGAAGTTAAAAATTAAAAATAAAAAAAAGCTAAAAACAACTGAAAGTCCTTTGCTTTTGAATGTGCGCTTACCTGGTTTTCTCTAGAGGCACCACTGTGAGGTGGCTCAAGCCCTTAGGCTCTGGAGTTAGACATCTGGGTTCCCATTCCAATTCCACCACTGACTAGCTTTGTCATATTGGACGCATAACTTTTTTGCGCTTCTACTTCTTGATCTTTCAAGTGTCATCAGAAGATAATTAGACACCCACACAATAGCAATGGGAGATTTTAACACCCCACCGTCAACATGAAACAGATCAACGAGACAGAAAGTTGAAAAGGATATCCAGGAACTGAACTTAGCTCTGCACCAAGCAGACCGAATAGACATCTACATTAACTCTCCACCCCAAATCAACAGAATATACATTCTTCTCAGCACCACATCACACTTATTCCAAAACTGACCACATAGTTGGAAGGAAAGCACTCCTCCGCAAATGCAAAAGAACAGAAATTACAACCAACTGTCTCTCAGACCCCAGGGCAGTCAAACTGGACCTCAGGATGAAGAAACTCACTCAAAACCGCTCAACTACACGGAAACGGAGCAATCTGCTCCTGAGTGACTACTGGGTACATAGCGAAATGAAGACAGAATAAAGATGTTCTTTGAAACCAATGAGAACAAAGACACAACATACCAGAATCTCTGGGATACATTGAAAGCAGTGTGTAGAGGGAAACGTAGCATTAAATGCCCACAAGAGAAAGCAGGAAAGATCTAAAATGGACACCCTCACGTCCCAATTCAAAGAACCAGGGAAGCAAGAGCAAACACAATGCCTGAATCAGTCAGTCAACTTCCAACAGGGCTCCAAGAGAGAATGAACCACCATGCCTCTTTAAATCCACGTTTCTATTTGGAATCTTCAATGAGAGATGAGACACTAAGCAGCTAGTTTTGGTGGAATGGCTGATTTTGTCAATGTTTTCGGTGTGTGAGTGTGTGTGTGTGTGTGTATGTATAGATAACTAAATTAAACTGATAATCTGGATGCTTACATTTCCATTCATTTAATTTGTGTATGTGAGCCCACGCACACGTATATACACACACACTAACACTTCCAGAACACTGACTTAGTGAAGAACTGGATTTCCAGTGTGTCAGACAAATTTCAGAAAGCGCTGAAGAAGGGCATTTCTGATGGATTTCACCGTTCCTGGAATTTTACTTTCCTTTATAACTTCGAGTTCTTCTCTGGAGATTTAATAGATAAAAGTCTTTTGCAGTGTACGTTATTTCATTGTATTTTTATAATTTATTTAAATTGTCATTTTAAATTGACAAATAAAAATGATAGATATTTATGGTGTACAACATGATGTTTCATATATGTATACATTGTGGAATGACACAAAAATCAAGCTAATTAACACATTCGTTTCCTCACATACTGATTTTATGGTGATGAGAACATGTTTCAAATCTACTCTGATAGCACATTTCAAGTATACAGTACATAGTTACCCACTGTGGTTGCCGTGCTGTTCAACATATCTCTAGAACTATTCGTATCTGAAATTTTGTATCATTAGACTAACATCTCCCAATCCCTCCCCGGCCCCTGCCTCGGGTAAGCAGCGTTCTGCTCTCTACGACTCTGAGTTCCACTTTTTTACATTGCACATAGAAGTGAGATCGTGCAGTATTTGTATTTCTGTGTTTGCTTTTTAAAACTTTATGATGTATTGATGTATTTTTTCAGACAGTGTCGGAGTCTGTCACCAAGGCTGGAGTACAGTGACACAAACACGGCTCACCACGGCCTCCACCTCCCGGGGTCAAGAGATCCTCCCACTTCAGCCTCCTGAGTAGCTAGGACTACAGGCGTCCAACACCACACCTGGCTAATTTTTGTATTTTTTGTAGAGATGGTTGATCTCCAACTCCTGGGCTCAACTCTTCCTCCTCCCTTCTCCTCCCAAAGTCCTGGGATTACAGGCCTGAGCCACTGTGTCTGGCCTTTGCTTTATTTCACACAGTAGAACATCCTCTAGGCTCATGCATGTTGCTAATGATAAGATTTCTTTCTTTTTCAAGGCTGAATAGGATTCTATTGGATATATGTACCTATATAGATGGATAGATAGATAGATATACATTTATTATTATTGTTTTGGGGGGGATATGGTTTCGCTCGTGTTCCCCAGGCTGGAGTGCAGTGGCATGATTTCGGCTCACTACAACCTCTGCCTCCCAGGCTGAAGTGATTCTCCTGCCTCAGCTGAGATTAAAGGCATGTCCCATCATGTGCGGCCAATTTTGTGTTTCTAGGAGAGATGGGTTTTCACCATGTTGGCCAGGCTGGTCTCGAACTCCAACAATTCTACTTCAACTATTTATTGGATACAAATATTTATGTGTGAGAAACAAGATTTTCAAGAGTGAAAGATTTAAAAACGACTTAATTGTACATCAGTAAGAGGCTGGCTAACTAAATCAGAGTACGTTCATCCTTACAGAAGAATACTATGCAGCTAGAACAAAACCAAATGGAGGAAACTCTTCCAAATGGTAACTTGGAATGATGTTCAAGACTTATTGTAAAATAAGTTTACAGTAAGGTGTAAGGTACCTTATGGCAAAATTCTCTCAGAAATGTGTGTGTGTGGATTTCAAGTCATCCCAGTCCTAGAACATTGTGCTCTTTAGAGATGCCATACCTGTCTTTCCCTTTGTAATATCAAAGCAGTAATATCTTCTCTGGAGGCTTGTTGGGTGAATTGAATGGAAGAAAGTTAAGGAGGTACCAGAACCATTGCTGTTTCCCCTCCGTAGCCCTGCCACCCACTAAAGAAAGTTGGATGAGATTACTTAATGATTTCCCATTAAGTTGTATTTCCAAATATCATGATTACCATTTGAATGTAGTTGGTATGGAGCTTCGTGAGTGTGTGCTTCGTTTATTATGCATCACGTTCAGCTCCTTGTTATTTGCCTCCTAGTTATCATAGTAAAACTCTACTCCTCTACTCCGAGGAGCCCCTACCATCCGTATCGTCACTTTCCGGCCCAGCACTCTTCATGCTCGTTCGTTTAAAGCATTCTACATTGGGCAAATGAATCTTGGAAGGCAAAAGCTACTGAATTTAGCGAGTTTGTGGAGGCGTTCCCACCGATCAGCCAGGTGGAGTTCCACACACCCGATGACTGCACAACTCCTATAAGGCAGCAATATGCTGCAAACCCAGACGGCCACTCTTCTCACCCCTCGTCCCTTTGCTGTTCTGGATAATGAGGTCAATAGTCACCTAGGCAACTTGCAAAACTAACTGAAATGGAGAAAGGCCTTCCGGCTGGTGACTAGCCGAGGTCCACCTGGCCCCAATAAGCTGCTGAACAAGAAGGGCTGCCAGAAATTTCCCCCTAGGGAATTTGGTGGAGACGAAGACCTGCTCACTGGACAACGGTTCCTCCCAGGATACCCCCAAGCTGAAGAAGCGGGCTCTGAGCCACCCCCTTTCACCCTCCTTTTCCCCGCCCTGGCCTGCTGAAGGTGCGCGTCAGGATGCGGACTACTGAGCCCTAAAGAAATAAGTCCTTCCACTTTGACCCCACGGAGGATTGCCTGCGCGGATCTTCAACGAGTCTACCAGTGTCTAGACACGGGAGCAGTTCTGTCTGGCACAGCAGCTCCCTCAAGGAAGACAAGAGTGAGGAGAAAGGAAACTCAAGTCTGACCATTCTGTCCTGGGAGACAAGAGGAGGATCTCATCTCTCATCTTTCCAAGCAAGGCAACGAGACTTTCTCTCATCTTTCCAAGCAAGGCAAGGAGACTTTTTCTCATGAGGAAACAAAAAGAAGTTGGAAGGAACGAAACCAGCCTGGAAGGTGAATTCCTAAGGATTGCCCATTGAAACTGACAAAATGGCCCTTGTTTGACGAGAGGAATGAGCAGAGCATTGATGTGGTCAAAAAGGACTCGAGTGAGACTTTCCCAGCATGTTTCTACCAAAGCTTTGTCTAAGTTTCGCAAAACACTCTCCTAATAAGCAGATGTTTGGCTCTTCAGAAAGTCAACATGCAAAATGCCTTGAGCGTCCCATAACACTGATGCCATGATGTTGCCTTTGGTCTGCCCTCCTTTTCCTTTGACTGGACCACTGCCATCTCTTGGTAGCCATCGCTTTGATGACGCTTTGTCTTCAGGATCATATTGGCAAAGCCATGTTCCAAATTCCGGTTACAATTTGTCAAACAGGTGCCCCAGGATCGTGATCCCTCCTGTTGAAAATTTCCACTGATAGCTCTCGTCGTCACTGCAGCTGATCTGGGCACAATGGTTTTCACAGCCACTGCAGGATTCATCTTCCACATCTTCTCATCTCTTCTTGAAACAAGCCATACCTCCGTAAAGAGTTGATTTCTTTGGGCTAGTGTCCTTAGAAGCTTTTCTTCAAACATCAATGATTTCTTCATTCTTCCACCCAAGCTTCACCGTCAATTGGATGTTTGCTCTTGCTGCAATTTTAGCGGAATTCAAGTTGCACTGATAGGAGGCCTTTTCAGTGGATGTCTCATCCTTCTTAGTGCCTCCAATGAGATCCAGTTCAGAAAGGTTGTAAGAAGTTAGTACATGTTTATTTTAGTGAAAACGAATTGAAATCCATGAATAGATTTCTCACCATGTACATTTTCTATGAACTTTCGGAAGACCCCCTGTACTGAATATTGCCCAAATCCTGGGAGAGAAGTGGATGCGGTCCACTTCCTGTCTTCAGTTTGCCCACAGTGGAGGAGTGCACAGAGCAGGGAAAGGCAGCCCCAGAGAGAGGCATGCCCTCCAGCATGCAGCAGACTGCTGGCCCAGTCCTGGCTCCATGGGTTGCTGTGTGGGCCCAGCAAGCTGACCAACCTCCCTGAACCTTAATTTAATCCTAGGTAGCCCAATTCCACTCGCTATTATAGGACTGCTGTGCAGGGACAGTCAATTAACTTAAGAAAAGGAACCTGGCTCCAAGGTTGGCAACCGGGAATTCCAGTTGATTCCATGGGCGGACCCCCTGAGGAATTCCCAAGCTGAAGTCTCGTGGAAGATGAGGTTCAGTGTGACTAGACTGAAGCACCAATCCAATGAAGGGGAAGTCCCACCCACTCTGCCCTGTGCCTGTATAAAGGTGAGGCGGGGCGGCCGCGCCACTCATTGAAGCCGCCAGTTGGGAGAGGAGCAGAGCCAGGCCGGTGCTCCCGAAGGCAGCAAGATGTTGCGAGCCACAGCTCCCTGCTGGTTCCCACCTGCATACCCAGAAGCTAAGAAGGTGGCCGAGGAGGCGGCCCACGAAGCAAGCCGCCATTTGGGAGAGGAGCAGAGCCAGGCCGGTGCTCCCGAAGGCAGCAAGATGTTGCGAGCCACAGCTCCCTGCTGGTTCCCACCTGCATGCCCAGAAGCCAAGAAGGTGGCCGAGGAGGCGGCCCTCGAGGCAAGCCGCCAGTTGGGAGAGGAGCAGAGCCAGGCCGGTGATCCCGAAGGCAGCAAGATGTTGCGAGCCACAGCTCCCTGCTGGTTCCCACCTGCATACCCAGAAGCTAAGAAGGTGGCCGAGGAGGCGCCCCACGAGGCAAGCCGCCATTTGGGAGTGGAGCAGAGCCAGGTCGGTGTTCCCGAAGGCAGCAAGATGCTGCGAGCCACAGCTCCCTGCTGGTTCCCTCCTGCATACCCAGAAGCCAAGAAGGTGGCCGAGGAGGCGGCCCTCGAGGCTCCAGAATTCCCACTGCCCTCTCATCAGCCTGCCCAGAGCTTCGGGCTCTGCGTGCCCCAGATGCACAACCAGGCCTCAGCACTCGTGGACATCCGGGCGGAGCCCCAGAATAGGGGTCCGGCGGTGCCCCCAGCGTGGCCCAAGATGGCGACGGAGGCCTGGTACCTCCCCGCGCAGAGGGGGTCGGCCTGCTGCTTGCCAGCCGCCCCAAGGCTGACAGAGAGGCCCTGTGGAGTCCGCATCTCAGCCCCCAGGGAGAGGAAGAGGATCGCCCACTTTCCCAGCCCCTGCTTGGTCGCAGGTCGCACCGATGCCAAGAGAACCCGGGTGGCCGGCAGCAGCCAACCCTCCAATGGCTCCAGGGTTGGCACACAGCCACGGAAGACTGGTCGCAACAGACGGGGGAGGGCATACAAGACCTCCACCACACTCAGCTCTAAGCGAATCGTCCGTCGTCCATCCTTACCGACTTGGAAGAAACCCATTATCCTCCGAAGGTCTCGCTGCCAAGTCCCCACCGTCATCCGCCGAGGCTATCTCCAACTGTTCACCAAAGAGGGTCTCAAGTTCTGCGCCTCCAAGCAGGAGGCCGAGAAGAAGGCGCTGAACGAGGAGAAGGTGGCCTACGACTGCAGCCCCAACAAGAACATGTACCTGAATGTGGTCCTGAACACCCTCAAGAGACTGAAGGGCCTGACCCCCAGCTCCATGCCGGGCCTCAGCAGGGCCGCCCTGTACAGCCGCCTCCAGGAGTTCCTGCTCACCCAGGACCAGCTCAAGGAGAACGGCTACACCTTCCCGCACCCCGAGCGGCCCGGAGGCGCCGTCCCCTTCACTGGCCAGGGGAAGGGGCCCGGCGACTCCTCCTGCAGGGTCTGCTGCCGTTGTGGCACCGACTACCTGGTGTCCTCCTCGGGCCGCTGTCTACGCGACCAGTTGTGTTATTATCACTGGGGGCGTGTCCGCTCCAGCCAAGTGGCTGCAGGCCGGGTTAGCCAGTACACCTGCTGTGCAGCTGCTCCTGGCTCAGTGGGCTGCCAGGTGGCAAAGCAGCACGTGCGGGACGGCCGCAAGGAGAGCCTCCATGGCTTCGTGAAGACCTTCAAGAAAGAGTTTTCCACAGACGCTTATCCAGGAATCTACGCCTTGGACTGTGAGATGTGCTACACCACGCATGGCCTGGAGCTGACCCGCGTCACCGTGGTGGACGCCGACATGCAAGTGGTGTACGACACCTTCGTCAAGCCCGACAACGAGATCGTGGACTACAACACCAGGTTTTCCGGAGAGACCGAGGCCGACGTCGCCAAGACGAGCGTCACGTTGCCCGAAGTCCAGGCCATCCTGCTGAGCTTTTTCAGCGCCCAAACCATCCTCATCGGGCACAGCCTTGAGAGCGATCTGCTGGCCCTCAAGCTGATCCACAGCACCGTGGTGGACACGGCCGTGCTCTTCCCGCACTACCTGGGTTTCCCCTACAAGCGTTCCCTCAGGAATCTCGCGGCCGACTACCTGGGACAGATCATCCAGGACAGCCAGGACGGCCACAACTCCAGCGAGGACGCAAACGCCTGCCTGCAGCTGGCGATGTGGAAGGTTCGACAGCGCGCCCAGATCCAGCCACGCCACCGGTCCGCCTCTCCCGCCGCCCTGGCCTGTCCTGAGCCCCAGGCCTCTTCCCAAACTGCCATCGATCCCGAGAGCTAGCCCTGTCCACCTCGCCGCAAAGCGAAAGAAACTGGAGCAGCCGGCGGCAGGAGAGGGCCAAAAGCCAAGACTAACCCCGACCCCGGACTCCCAGTCCCCCGGAGTCCCTGCCGCGGGCCGTCGTCCCTGTCCCCATCCCTCTGCCCCTCCCAGACCTCTGTCCTTCCACCAATGGGCTCCCCGAGGCCCCAGCCGCCACTCCCAGTCCCCGGAGACCCTGCCGCCGCCCCTGGCGCCTGTGCCCATCCCTCTGCCCCTCCCAGACCTCTGGCCTTCCACCACTAGCCTCCCCCAGCCCACCTGGACTACCGCGGCCTCTGACAACAAGGCCAGCCCCCAGGCCCACCAGCCTCCTGATCGTCTTCGTTCTTGGGCCTCTTCCCCTTCTGTGGGGCTGTCTGAACCTCCCCTCCCCCACCCGATTTTTCCCCCGCCCCCGGGGCAGGCGCAGAATAAATGTCTGTATGAAGTTAAAAATTAAAAATAAAAAAAAAGCTAAAAACAACTGAAAGTCCTTTGCTTTTGAATGTGCGCTTACCTGGTTTTCTCTAGAGGCACCACTGTGAGGTGGCTCAAGCGCTTAGGCTCTGGAGTTAGACATCTGGGTTCCCATTCCAATTCCACCACTTACTAGCTTTGTCATATTGGACGCATAACTTTTTTGCGCTTCTACTTCTTGATCTTTCAAGTGTCATCAGAAGATAATTAGACACCCACACAATAGCAATGGGAGATTTTAACACCCCACCGTCAACATGAAACAGATCAACGAGACAGAAAGTTGAAAAGGATATCCAGGAACTGAACTTAGCTCTGCACCAAGCAGACCGAATAGACATCTACATTAACTCTCCACCCCAAATCAACAGAATATACATTCTTCTCAGCACCACATCACACTTATTCCAAAACTGACCACATAGTTGGAAGGAAAGCACTCCTCCGCAAATGCAAAAGAACAGAAATTACAACCAACTGTCTCTCAGACCACAGGGCAGTCAAACTGGACCTCAGGATGAAGAAACTCACTCAAAACCGCTCAACTACACGGAAACAGAGCAATCTGCTCCTGAGTGACTACTGGGTACATAGCGAAATGAAGACAGAATAAAGATGTTCTTTGAAACCAATGAGAACAAAGACACAACATACCAGAATCTCTGGGATACATTGAAAGCAGTGTGTAGAGGGAAACGTAGCATTAAATGCCCACAAGAGAAAGCAGGAAAGATCTAAAATGGACACCCTCACGTCCCAATTCAAAGAATCAGGGAAGCAAGAGCAAACACCATGCCTGAATCAGTCAGTCAACTTCCAACAGGGCTCCAAGAGAGAATGAACCACCATGCCTCTTTAAATCCACGTTTCTATTTGGAATCTTCAATGAGAGATGAGACACTAAGCAGCTAGTTTTGGTGGAATGGCTGATTTTGTCAATGTTTTCGGTGTGTGAGTGTGTGTGTGTGTGTATGTATAGATAACTAAATTAAACTGATAATCTGGATGCTTACATTTCCATTCATTTAATTTGTGTATGTGAGCCCACGCACACGTATATACACACACACTAACACTTCCAGAACACTGACTTAGTGAAGAACTGGATTTCCAGTGTGTCAGACAAATTTCAGAAAGCGCTGAAAAAGGGCATTTCTGATGGATTTCACCGTTCCTGGAATTTTATCTTCCTTTATAACTTAGAGTTCTTCTCTAGAGATTTAATAGATAAAAGTCTGTTGCAGTGTACGTTATTTCATTGTATTTTTATAATTTATTTCAATTGTCATTTTAAATTGACAAATAAAAATGATATATATTTATGGTGTACAACATGATGTTTCATATATGTATACATTGTGGAATGACACAAAAATCAAGCTAATGAACACATTCGTTTCCTCACATACTGATTTTATGGTGATGAGAACATGTTTCAAATCTACTCTGATAGCACATTTCAAGTATACAGTACATAGTTACCCACTGTAGTTGCCGTGCTGTTCAACATATCTCTAGAACTATTCGTATATGAAATTTTGTATCATTAGACTAACATCTCCCAATCCCTCCCCGGCCCCTGCCTCGGGTAAGCAGCGTTCTGCTCTCTACGACTCTGAGTTCCACTTTTTTACATTGCACATAGAAGTGAGATCGTGCAGTATTTGTATTTCTGTGTTTGCTTTTTAAAACTTTATGATGTATTGATGTATTTTTTCAGACAGTGTCGGAGTCTGTCACCAAGGCTGGAGTACAGTGACACAAACACGGCTCACCACGGCCTCCACCTCCCGGGGTCAAGAGATCCTCCCACTTCAGCCTCCTGAGTAGCTAGGACTACAGGCGTCCAACACCACACCTGGCTAATTTTTGTATTTTTTGTAGAGATGGTTGATCTCCAACTCCTGGGCTCAACTCTTCCTCCTCCCTTCTCCTCCCAAAGTCCTGGGATTACAGGCCTGAGCCACTGTGTCTGGCCTTTGCTTTGTTTCACACAGTAGAACATCCTCTAGGCTCATTCATGTTGCTAATGATAAGATTTCTTTCTTTTTCAAGGCTGAATAGGATTCTATTGGATATATGTACCTATATAGATAGATAGATAGATAGATATACATTTATTATTATTGTTTTGGGGGGGATATGGTTTCGCTCGTGTTCCCCAGGCTGGAGTACAGTGGCATGATTTCGGCTCACTACAACCTCTGCCTCCCAGGCTGAAGTGATTCTCCTGCCTCAGCTGAGATTAAAGGCATGTCCCATCATGTGCGGCCAATTTTGTGTTTCTAGGAGAGATGGGTTTTCACCATGTTGGCCAGGCTGGTCTCGAACTCCAACAATTCTACTTCAACTATTTATTGGATACAAATATTTATGTGTGAGAAACAAGATTTTCAAGAGTGAAAGATTTAAAAACGACTTAATTGTACATCAGTAAGAGGCTGGCTAACTAAATCAGAGTACGTTCATCCTTACAGAAGAATACTATGCAGCTAGAACAAAACCAAATGGAGGAAACTCTTCCAAATGGTAACTTGGAATGATGTTCAAGACTTATTGTAAAATAAGTTTACAGTAAGGTGTAAGGTACCTTATGGCAAAATTCTCTCAGAAATGTGTGTGTGGATTTCAAGTCATCCCAGTCCTAGAACATTGTGCTCTTTAGAGATGCCATACCTGTCTTTCCCTTTGTAATATCAAAGCAGTAATATCTTCTCTGGAGGCTTGTTGGGTGAATTGAATGGAAGAAAGTTAAGGAGGTAGCAGAACCATTGCTGTTTCCCCTCCTTAGCCCTGCCACCCACTAAAGAAAGTTGGATGAGATTACTTAATGATTTCCCATTAAGTTGTATTTCCAAATATCATGATTACCATTTGAATGTAGTTGGTATGGAGCTTCGTGAGTGTGTGCTTCGTTTATTATGCATCACGTTCAGCTCCTTGTTATTTGCCTCCTAGTTATCATAGTAAAACTCTACTCCTCTACTCCGAGGAGCCCCTACCATCCGTATCGTCACTTTCCGGCCCAGCACTCTTCATGCTCGTTCCTTTAAAGTATTCTACATTGGGCAAATGAATCTTGGAAGGCAAAAGCTACTGAATTTAGCGAGTTTGTGGAGGCGTTCCCACCGATCAGCAAGGTGGAGTTCCACACACCCGATGACTGCACAACTCCTATAAGGCAGCAATATGCTGCAAACCCAGACGGCCACTCTTCTCACCCCTCGTCCCTTTGCTGTTCTGGATAATGAGGTCAATAGTCACCTAGGCAACTTGCAAAACTAACTGAAATGGAGAAAGGCCTTCCGGCTGGTGACTAGCCGAGGTCCACCTGGCCCCAATAAGCTGCTGAACAAGAAGGGCTGCCAGAAATTTCCCCCTAGGGAATTTGGTGGAGACGAAGACCTGCTCACTGGACAACGGTTCCTCCCAGGATACCCCCAAGCTGAAGAAGCGGGCTCTGAGCCACCCCCTTTCACCCTCCTTTTCCCCACCCTGGCCTGGTGAAGGTGCGCGTCAGGATGTGGACTACTGAGCCCTAAAGAAACAAGTCCTTCCACTTTGACCCCACGGAGGATTGCCTGTGCGGATCTTCAACGAGTCTTCCAGTGTCTAGACACGGGA
This sequence comes from Pongo pygmaeus, assembly GCF_028885625.2. Taxonomy (NCBI): domain Eukaryota; kingdom Metazoa; phylum Chordata; class Mammalia; order Primates; family Hominidae; genus Pongo; species Pongo pygmaeus. Next base: position 57,592,928 of record NC_072380.2, read on the forward strand.
GCAGTTCTGTCTGGCACAGCAGCTCCCTCAAGGAAGACAAGAGTGAGGAGAAAGGAAACTCAAGTCTGACCATTCTGTCCTGGGAGACAAGAGGAGGATCTCATCTCTCATCTTTCCAAGCAAGGCAACGAGACTTTCTCTCATCTTTCCAAGCAAGGCAAGGAGACTTTTTCTCATGAGGAAACAAAAAGAAGTTGGAAGGAACGAAACCAGCCTGGAAGGTGAATTCCTAAGGATTGCCCATTGAAACTGACAAAATGGCCCTTGTTTGACGAGAGGAATGAGCAGAGCATTGATGTGGTCAAAAAGGACTCGAGTGAGACTTTCCCAGCATGTTTCTACCAAAGCTTTGTCTAAGTTTCGCAAAACACTCTCCTAATAAGCAGATGTTTGGCTCTTCAGAAAGTCAACATGCAAAATGCCTTGAGCGTCCCATAACACTGATGCCATGATGTTGCCTTTGGTCTGCCCTCCTTTTCCTTTGACTGGACCACTGCCATCTCTTGGTAGCCATCGCTTTGATGACGCTTTGTCTTCAGGATCATATTGGCAAAGCCATGTTCCAAATTCCGGTTACAATTTGTCAAAGAGGTGCCCCAGGATCGTGATCCCTCCTGTTGAAAATTTCCACTGATAGCTCTCGTCGTCACTGCAGCTGATCTGGGCACAATGGTTTTCACAGCCACTGCAGGATTCATCTTCCACATCTTCTCATCTCTTCTTGAAACAAGCCATACCTCCGTAAAGAGTTGATTTCTTTGGGCTAGTGTCCTTAGAAGCTTTTCTTCAAACATCAATGATTTCTTCATTCTTCCACCCAAGCTTCACCGTCAGTTGGATGTTTCCTCTTGCTGCAATTTTAGCGGAATTCAAGTTGCACTGATAGGAGGCCTTTTCAGTGGATGTCTCATCCTTCTTAGTGCCTCCAATGAGATCCAGTTCAGAAAGGTTGTAAGAAGTTAGTACATGTTTATTTTAGTGAAAACGAATTGAAATCCATGCATAGATTTCTCACCATGTACATTTTCTATGAACTTTCGGAAGACCCCCTGTACTGAATATTGCCCAAATCCTGGGAGAGAAGTGGATGCGGTCCACTTCCTGTCTTCAGTTTGCCCACAGTGGAGGAGTGCACAGAGCAGGGAAAGGCAACCCCAGAGAGAGGCATGCCCTCCAGCATGCAGCAGACTGCTGGCCCAGTCCTGGCTCCATGGGTTGCTGTGTGGGCCCAGCAAGCTGACCAACCTCCCTGAACCTTAATTTAATCCTAGGTAGCCCAATTCCACTCGCTATTATAGGACTGCTGTGCAGGGACAGTCAATTAACTTAAGAAAAGGAACCTAGCTCCAAGGTTGGCAACCGGGAATTCCAGTTGATTCCATGGGTGGACCCCCTGAGGAATTCCCAAGCTGAAGTCTCGTGGAAGATGAGGTTCAGTGTGACTAGACTGAAGCACCAATCCAATGAAGGGGAAGTCCCACCCACTCTGCCCTGTGCCTGTATAAAGGTGAGGCGGGGCGGCCGCGCCACTCATTGAAGCCGCCAGTTGGGAGAGGAGCAGAGCCAGGCCGGTGCTCCCGAAGGCAGCAAGATGTTGCGAGCCACAGCTCCCTGCTGGTTCCCACCTGCATACCCAGAAGCTAAGAAGGTGGCCGAGGAGGCGGCCCACGAGGCAAGCCGCCATTTGGGAGAGGAGCAGAGCCAGGTCGGTGTTCCCGAAGGCAGCAAGATGTTGCGAGCCACAGCTCCCTGCTGGTTCCCACCTGCATGCCCAGAAGCCAAGAAGGTGGCCGAGGAGGCGGCCCTCGAGGCAAGCCGCCAGTTGGGAGAGGAGCAGAGCCAGGCCGGTGCTCCCGAAGGCAGCAAGATGTTGCGAGCCACAGCTCCCTGCTGGTTCCCACCTGCATACCCAGAAGCTAAGAAGGTGGCCGAGGAGGCGCCCCACGAGGCAAGCCGCCATTTGGGAGTGGAGCAGAGCCAGGTCGGTGTTCCCGAAGGCAGCAAGATGCTGCGAGCCACAGCTCCCTGCTGGTTCCCTCCTGCATACCCAGAAGCCAAGAAGGTGGCCGAGGAGGCGGCCCTCGAGGCTCCAGATTTCCCACTGCCCTCTCATCAGCCTGTCCAGAGCTTCGGGCTCTGCGTGCCCCAGATGCACAACCAGGCCTCAGCACTCGTGGACATCCGGGCGGAGCCCCAGAATAGGGGTCCGGCGGTGCCCCCAGCGTGGCCCAAGATGGCGACGGAGGCGTGGTACTTCCCCGCGCAGAGGGGGTCGGCCTGCTGCTTGCCAGCCGCCCCAAGGCTGACAGAGAGGCCCTGTGGAGTCCGCATCTCAGCCCCCAGGGAGAGGAAGAGGATCGCCCACTTTCCCAGCCCCTGCTTGGTCGCAGGTCGCACCGATGCCAAGAGAACCCGGGTGGCCGGCAGCAGCCAACGCTCCAATGGCTCCAGGGTCGGCACACAGCCACGGAAGACTGGTCGCAACAGACGGGGAAGGGCATGCAAGACCTCCACCACACTCAGCTCTAAGCGAATCGTCCGTCGTCCATCCTTACCGACTTGGAAGAAACCCATTATCCTCCGAAGGTCTCGCTGCCAAGTCCCCACCGTCATCCGCCGAGGCTATCTCCAACTGTTCACCAAAGAGTGTCTCAAGTTCTGCGCCTCCAAGCAGGAGGCCGAGGAGAAGGCGCTGAACGAGGAGAAGGTGGCCTACGACTGCAGACCCAACAAGAACATGTACCTGAATGTGGTCCTGAACACCCCCAAGAGACTGAAGGGCCTGACCCCCAGCTCCATGCCGGGCCTCAGAAGGGCCTCCCTGTACAGCCTCCTCCAGGATTTCCTCTCACCCAGGACAAGCTCAAGGAGAACGGCTACCCCTTCCCGCACCCCGAGCGGCCCGGGGGCGCCATCCTCTTCACTGGCCAGGGGAAGGGGCCCGGCGACTCCTCCTGCAGGGTCTGCTGCCGTTGTGGCACCGACTACCTGCTGTCCTCCTCGGGCCGATGACTACGCGACCAGTTGTGTTATTATCACTGGGGGCGGGTCCGCTCCAGCCAAGTGGCTGCAGGACGGGTTAGCCAGTACACCTGCTGTGCAGCTGCTCCTGGCTCAGTGGGCTGCCAGGTGGCAAAGCAGCACGTGCGGGATGGCCGCAAGGAGAGCCTCCATGGCTTCGTGAAGACCTTCAAGAAAGAGTTTTCCACAGACGCTTATCCAGGAATCTACGCCCTGGATTGTGAGATGTGCTACAACACGCATGGCCTGGAGCTGACCCGCGTCACCGTGGTGGACGCCGACATGCAAGTGGTGTACGACACCTTCGTCAAGCCCGACAACGAGATCGTGGACTACAACACCAGGTTTTCCGGAGTGACCGAGGCCGACGTCCCCAAGACGAGCGTCACGTTGCCCGAAGTCCAAGCCATCCTGCTGAGCTTTTTCAGCGCCCAAACCATCCTCATCGGGCACAGCCTGGAGAGCGATCTGCTGGCCCTCAAGCTGATCCACAGCACCGTGGTGGACACGGCCGTGCTCTTCCCGCACTACCTGGGTTTCCCCTACAAGCGTTCCCTCAGGAATCTCGCGGCCGACTACCTGGGACAGATCATCCAGGACAGCCAGGACGGCCACAACTCCAGCGAGGACGCAAACGCCTGCCTGCAGCTGGCGATGTGGAAGGTTCGACAGCGCGCCCAGATCCAGCCACGCCACCGGTCCGCCTCTCCCGCCGCCCTGGCCTGTCCTGAGCCCCAGGCCTCTTCCCAAACTGCCATCGATCCCGAGAGCTAGCCCTGTCCACCTCGCCGCAAAGCGAAAGAAACTGGAGCAGCCGGCGGCAGGAGAGGGCCAAAAGCCAAGACTAACCCCGACCCCGGACTCCCAGTCCCCCGGAGTCCCTGCCGCGGGCCGTCGTCCCTGTCCCCATCCCTCTGCCCCTCCCAGACCTCTGTCCTTCCACCAATGGGCTCCACGAGGCCCCAGCCGCCACTCCCAGTCCCCGGAGACCCTGCCGCCGCCCCTGGCGCCTGTGCCCATCCCTCTGCCCCTCCCAGACCTCTGGCCTTCCACCACTAGCCTCCCCCAGCCCACCTGGACTTCCCCGGCCTCTGACAACAAGGCCAGCCCCCAGGCCCACCAGCCTCCTGATCGTCTTCGTTCTTGGGCCTCTTCCCCGTCTGTGGGGCTGTCTGAACCTCCCCTCCCCCACCCGATTTTTCCCCGCCCCCGGGGCAGGCGCAGAATAAATGTCTGTATGAAGTTAAAAATTAAAAATAAAAAAAAAGCTAAAAACAACTGAAAGTCCTTTGCTTTTGAATGTGCGCTTACCTGGTTTTCTCTAGAGGCACTACTGTGAGGTGGCTCAAGCCCTTAGGCTCTGGAGTTAGACATCTGGGTTCCCATTCCAATTCCACCACTTACTAGCTTTGTCATATTGGACGCATAACTTTTTTGCGCTTCCACTTCTTGATCTTTCAAGTGTCATCAGAAGATAATTAGACACCCACACAATAGCAATGGGAGATTTTAACATCCCACCGTCAACATGAAACAGATCAACGAGACAGAAAGTTGAAAAGGATATCCAGGAACTGAACTTAGCTCTGCACCAAGCAGACCGAATAGACATCTACATTAACTCTCCACCCCAAATCAACAGAATATACATTCTTCTCAGCACCACATCACACTTATTCCAAAACTGACCACATAGTTGGAAGGAAAGCACTCCTCCGCAAATGCAAAAGAACAGAAATTACAACCAACTGTCTCTCAGACCACAGGGCAGTCAAACTGGACCTCAGGATGAAGAAACTCACTCAAAACCGCTCAACTACACGGAAACGGAGCAATCTGCTCCTGAGTGACTACTGGGTACATAGCGAAATGAAGACAGAATAAAGATGTTCTTTGAAACCAATGAGAACAAAGACACAACATACCAGAATCTCTGGGATACATTGAAAGCAGTGTGTAGAGGGAAACATAGCATTAAATGCCCACAAGAGAAAGCAGGAAAGATCTAAAATGGACACCCTCACGTCCCAATTCAAAGAACCAGGGAAGCAAGAGCATACACAATGTCTGAATCAGTCAGTCAACTTCCAACAGGGCTCCAAGAGAGAATGAACCAGCATGCCTCTTTAAATACACGTTTCTATTTGGAATCTTCAATGAGAGATGAGACACTAAGCAGCTAGTTTTGGTGGAATGGCTGATTTTGTCAATGTTTTCGGTGTGTGAGTGTGTGTGTGTGTGTGTATGTATAGATAACTAAATTAAACTGATAATCTGGATGCTTACATTTCCATTCATTTAATTTGTGTATGTGAGCCCACGCACACGTATATACACACACACTAACACTTCCAGAACACTGACTTAGTGAAGAACTGGATTTCCAGTGTGTCAGACAAATTTCAGAAAGCGCTGAAGAAGGGCATTTCTGATGGATTTCACCGTTCCTGGAATTTTACTTTCCTTTATAACTTAGAGTTCTTCTCTGGAGATTTAATAGATAAAAGTCTTTTGCAGTGTACGTTATTTCATTTTATTTTTATAATTTATTTAAATTGTCATTTTAAATTGACAAATAAAAATGATATATATTTATGGTGTACAACATGATGTTTCATATAAGTATACATTGTGGAATGACACAAAAATCAAGCTAATTAACACATTCGTTTCCTCACATACTGATTTTATGGTGATGAGAACATGTTTCAAATCTAGTCTGATAGGACATTTCAAGTATACAGTACATAGTTACCCACTGTCGTTGCCGTGCTGTTCAACATATCTCTAGAACTATTCGTATCTGAAATTTTGTATCATTAGACTAACATCTCCCAATCCCTCCCCGGCCCCTGCCTCGGGTAAGCAGCGTTCTGCTCTCTACGACTCTGAGTTCCACTTTTTTACATTGCACATAGAAGTGAGATCGTGCAGTATTTGTATTTCTGTGTTTCCTTTTCAAAACTTTATGATGTATTGATGTATTTTTTCAGACAGTGTCGGAGTCTGTCACCAAGGCTGGAGTACAGTGACACAAACACGGCTCACCACGGCCTCCACCTCCCGGGGTCAAGAGATCCCCCCACTTCAGCCTCCTGAGTAGCTAGGACTACAGGCGTCCAACACCACACCTGGCTAATTTTTGTATTTTTGGTAGAGATGGTTGATCTCCAACTCCTGGTCTCAACTCTTCCTCCTCCCTTCTCCTCCCAAAGTCCTGGGATTACAGGCCTGAGCCACTGTGTCTGGCCTTTGCTTTATTTCACACAGTAGAACATCCTCTAGGCTCATTCATGTTGCTAATGATAAGATTTCTTTCTTTTTCAAGGCTGAATAGGATTCTACTGGATATATGTACCTATATATATAGATAGATAGATAGATATACATTTATTATTATTGTTTTGGGGGGGATATGGTTTCGCTCGTGTTCCCCAGGCTGGAGTGCAGTGGCATGATTTCGGCTCACTACAACCTCTGCCTCCCAGGCTGAAGTGATTCTCCTGCCTCAGCCTAGATTAAAGGCATGTCCCATCATGTGCGGCCAACTTTGTGTTTCTAGGAGAGATGGGTTTTCACCATGTTGGCCAGGCTGGTCTCGAACTCCAACAATTCTACTTCAACTATTTATTGGATACAAATATTTATGTGTGAGAAACAAGATTTTCAAGAGTGAAAGATTTAAAAACGACTTAATTGTACATCAGTAAGAGGCTGGCTAACTAAATCAGAGTACGTTCATCCTTATCGAAGAATACTATGCAGCTAGAACAAAACCAAATGGAGGAAACTCTTCCAAATGGTAACTTGGAATGATGTTCAAGACTTATTGTAAAATAAGTTTACAGTAAGGTGTAAGGTACCTTATGGCAAAATTCTCTCAGAAATGTGTGTGTGGATTTCAAGTCATCCCAGTCCTAGAACATTGTGCTCTTTAGAGATGCCATACCTGTCTTTCCCTTTGTAATATCAAAGCAGTAATATCTTCTCTGGAGGCTTGTTGGGTGAATTTAATGGAAGAAAGTTAAGGAGGTACCAGAACCATTGCTGTTTCCCCTCCATAGCCCTGCCACCCACTAAAGAAAGTTGGATGAGATTACTTAATGATTTCCCATTAAGTTGTATTTCCAAATATCATGATTACCATTTGAATGTAGTTGGTATGGAGCTTCGTGAGTGTGTGCTTCGTTTATTATGCATCACGTTCAGCTCCTTGTTATTTGCCTCCTAGTTATCATAGTAAAACTCTACTCCTCTACTCCGAGGAGCCCCTACCATCCGTATCGTCACTTTCCGGCCCAGCACTCTTCATGCTCGTTCGTTTAAAGCATTCTACATTGTGTAAATGAATCTTGGACGGCAAAAGCTACTGAATTTAGCGAGTTTGTGGAGGCGTTCCCACCGATCAGCCACGTGGAGTTCCACACACCCGATGACTGCACAACTCCTATAAGGCAGCAATATGCTGCAAACCCAGATGGCCACTCTTCTCACCCCTCGTCCCTTTGCTGTTCTGGATAATGGGGTCAATAGTCACCTAGGCAACTGCAAAACTAACTGAAATGGAGAAAGGCCTTCCGGCTGGTGACTAGCCAAGGTCCACCTGGCCCCAATAAGCTGCTGAACAAGAAGGGCTGCCAGAAATTTCTCCCTAGGGAATTTGGTGGAGACGAAGACCTGCTCACTGGACAACGGTTCCTCCCAGGATACCCTCAAGCTGAAGAAGCGGGCTCTGAGCCACCCCCTTTCACCCTCCTTTTCCCCACCTTGGCCTGGTGAAGGTGCGCGTCAGGATGTGGACTACTGAGGCCTAAAGAAATAAGTCCTTCCACTTTGTCCCCACGGAGGATTGCCTGTGCGGATCTTCAACGAGTCTACCAGTGTCTAGACACGGGAGAAGTTCTGTCTGGCACAGCAGCTCCCTCAAGGAAGACAAGAGTGAGGAGAAAGGAAACTCAAGTCTGACCATTCTGTCCTGGGAGACAAGAGGAGGATCTCATCTCTCATCTTTCCAAGCAAGGCAACGAGACTTTCTCTCATCTTTCCAAGCAAGGCAAGGAGACTTTTTCTCATGAGGAAACAAAAAGAAGTTGGAAGGAACGAAACCAGCCTGGAAGGTGAATTCCTAAGGATTGCCCATTGAAACTGACAAAATGGCCCTTGTTTGATGAGAGGAATGAGCAGAGCATTGATGTGGTCAAAAAGGACTCGAGTGAGACTTTCCCAGCATGTTTCTAAAAGCTTTGTCTAAGTTTCGCAAAACACTCTCCTAATAAGCAGATGTTTGGCTCTTAAGAAATTCAACAAGCAACAGGCCTTGAGCGTCCCATAACACTGATGCCATGATGTTGCCTTTGGACTGGCCTCCTTTTCCTTTGACTGGACCACTGCCATCTCTTGGTAGCCATCGCTTTGATAACGTTTTGTCTTCAGGATCATATTGGCAAAGCCATGTTCCAAATTCCGGTTACAATTTGTCAAAGAGATGCCTCAGGATCGTGATCCCTCCTGTTGAAAATTTCCACTGATAGCTCTCGTCGTCACTGCAGCTGATCTGGGCACAATGGTTTTCACAGCCACTGCAGGATTCATCTTCCACATCTTCTCATCTCTTCTTGAAACAAGCCATACATCCGTAAAAAGTTGATTTCTTTGGGCTAGTGTCCTTAGAAGCTTTTCTTCAAACATCAATGATTTCTTCATTCTTCCACCCAAGCTTCACCGTCAATTGGATGTTTGCTCTTGCTGCAATTTTAGCGGAATTCATGTTGCACTGATAGGAGGCCTTTTCAGTGGATGTCTCATCCTTCTTAGTGCCTCCAATTAGATCCAGTTCAGAGAGGTTGTAAGAAGTTAGTACATGTTTATTTTAGTGAAAACGAATTGAAATGCATGCATAGGTTTCTCAACATGTACATTTTCTATGAACTTTCGGAAGACCCCCTGTACTGAATATTGCCCAAATCCTGGGAGAGAAGTGGATGCGGTCCACTTCCTGTCTTCAGTTTGCCCACAGTAGAGGAGTGCACAGAGCAGGGAAAGGCAACCCCAGAGAGAGGCATGCCCTCCAGCATGAAGCAGACTGCTGGCCCAGTCCTGGCTCCATGGGTTGCTGTGTGGGCCCAGCAAGCTGACCAACCTCCCTGAACCTTAATTTAATCGTAGGTAGCCCAATTCCAGTCGCTATTATTGGACTGCTGTGCAGGGACAGTCAACTAACTTAAGAAAAGGAACCTAGCACCAAGGTTGAAAACTGGGAATTCCAGTCGATTCCATTGGCGGACCCCCTGAGGAATTCCTAAGCTGAAGTATCGTGGAAGATGAGGTTCAGTGTGACTAGACTGAAGAACCAATCCAATGAAAGGGAAGTCCCACCCACTCTGCCCTGTGCCTATATAATGGTGACGCGTGGCGGCCGTGCCACTCATTGAAGCCGCCAGTTGGGAGAGGAGCAGAGCCAGGCCGGTGCTCCCGAAGGCAGCAAGATGTTGCGAGCCACAGCTCCCTGCTGGTTCCCACCTGCATACCCAGAAGCCAAGAAGGTTGCCGAGGAGGCGGCCCACGAAGCAAGCCGCCATTTGGCAGAGGAGCAGAGCCAGGTCGGTGTTCCCGAAGGCAGCAAGATGTTGCGAGCCACAGCTCCCTGCTGGTTACCATCTGCATACCCAGAAGCCAAGAATGTGGCCGAAGAGGCGGCCCTCGAGGCATGCCGCCAGTTGGGAGAGGAGCAGAGCCAGGCCGGTGCTCCCGAAGGCAGCAAGATGTTGCGAGCCACAGCTCCCTGCTGGTTCCCACCTGCATACCCAGAAGCCAAGAAGGTGGCCGAGGAGGCGGCCCTCGAGGCAAGCCGCCAGTTGGGAGAGGAGCAGAGCCAGGTCGGTGTTCCCGAAGGCAGCAAGAAGTTGCGAGCCACAGCTCCCTGCTGGTTCCCACCTGCTTACCCAGAAGCCAAGAAGGTGGCCAAGGAAGCAGCCCTCGGGGCTCCAGAACTCCCACTGCCCTCTCATCAGCCTGCCCAGAGCTTCGGGCACTGCGTGCCCCAGAGGCACAGCCAGGCCTCAGCACTCGTGGACATCAGGGCGAAGCCCCAGAATAGGGGTCCGGCGGTGACCCCAGTGTGACCCAAGATGGTGATGGAGGCGTGGTACTTCCCCGCGCAGAGGGGATCGGCCTGCTGCTTGCCAGCCGCCCCAAGGCTGACAGAGAGGCCCTCTGCAGTCTGCATCTCAGCCCCCAGGGAGAGGAAGAGGATCGCCCACCTTCCCAGCCCCTGTTTGGTCGCAGGTCGCACCGATGCCAAGAGAACCCGGGTGGCCGGCAGCAGCCAACGCTCCAGTGACTCCAGGGTCGGCACACAGCCATGGAAGACTGGGCGCAAGAAGTCGGGGATGGCATGCAAGACCTCCACCACACTCAGCTCTAAGCGAATCGTCCGTCGTCCATCCTTACCGACTTGGAAGAAACCCATTATCCTCCGAAGGTCTCGCTGCCAAGTCCCCACCGTCATCCGCCGAGGCTATCTCCAACTGTTCACCAAAGAGTGTCTCAAGTTCTGCGCCTCCAAGCAGGAGGCCGAGGAGAAGGCGCTGAACGAGGAGAAGGTGGCCTACGACTGCAGCCCCAACAAGAACATGTACCTGAATGTGGTCCTGAACACCCTCAAGAGACTGAAGGGCCTGACCCCCAGCTCCATGCCGGGCCTCAGAAGGGCCTCCCTGTACAGCCTCCTCCAGGATTTCCTCTCACCCAGGACAAGCTCAAGGAGAACGGCTACCCCTTCCCGCACCCCGAGCGGCCCGGGGTCGCCATCCTCTTCACTGGCCAGGGGAAGGGGCCCGGCGACTCCTCCTGCAGGGTCTGCTGCCGTTGTGGCACCGACTACCTGCTGTCCTCCTCGGGCCGATGACTACGCGACCAGTTGTGTTATTATCACTGGGGGCGGTTCCGCTCCAGCCAAGTGGCTGGAGGCCGGGTTAGCCAGTACACCTGCTGTGCAGCTGCTCCTGGCTCTGTGGGCTGCCAGGTGGCAAAGCAGCACATGCGGGACGGCCGCAAGGAGAGCCTCCATGGCTTCGTGAAGACCTTCAAGAAAGAGTTTTCCAGAGACGCTTATCCAGGAATCTACGCCTTGGACTGTGAGATGTGCTACACCACGCATGGCCTGGAGCTGACCCGCGTCACCGTGGGGGACGCCAACATGCAAGTGGTGTACGACACCTTCGTCAAGCCCGACAACGAGATCGTGGACCACACCACCAGGTTTTCTGGAGTGACCGAGGCCGACGTCGCCAAGACGAGCGTCACGTTGCCCGAGGTCCCAGCTATCCTGCTGAGCTTTTTCTGCGCCCAAACCATCCTCATCGGGCACAGCCTGGAGAGCGATCTGCTGGCCCTCAAGCGGATCCACAGCACCGTGGTGGACACGGCCGTGCTCTTCCCGCACTACCTGGGTTTCCCCTACAAGCGCTCCCTCAGGAATCTCGCGGCCGACTACCTGGGACAGATCATCCAGGACAGCCAGGACGGCCACAACTCCAGCGAGGACGCAAACGCCTGCCTGCAGCTGGCAATGTGGAAGGTTCGACAGCGCGCCCAGATCCAGCCACGCCACCGGTCCGCCTCTCCCGCCGCCCTGGCCTGTCCTGAGCCCCAGGCCTCTTCCCAAACTGACATTGATCCCGGGAGCTAGCCCTGTCCACCTCGCCGCAAAGCGAAAGAAACTGGAGCAGCCGGTTTCAGGAGAGGGCAAAAAGCCAAGACTAACCCCGACCCCGGACTCCCAGTCCCCCGGAGTCCCTGCAGCGGGCCGTCGTCCCTGTTCCCATCCCTCTGCCCCTCCCAGACCTCTGTCCTTCCACCAATGGGCTCCCCGAGGCCCCAGCCGCCACTCCCAGTCCCCGGAGACCCTGCCGCTGCTCCTGGCGCCTGTGCCCATCCCTCTGCCCCTCCCAGACCTCTGGCCTTCCACCACTAGCCTCCCCCAGCCCACCTGGACTTCTCTGGCCTCTGACAACAAGGCCAGCCCCCAGGCCCACCAGCCTCCTGATAGTCCTCTTTCTTGGGCCTCTTCCCCTTCTGTGGGGCTGTCTGAACCTCCCCTCCCCCACCCGATTTTTCCTCCGCCCCCGGGGCAGGCGCAGAATAAATGTTTGTATGAATTTAATATTTAAAAATAAGAAAAAGGTAAAAACAACTGAAATCCCTTTGCTTCTGAATGTGTGCTTACGTGGTTTTCGCTAGAGGCACCACAGTGAGGTGGGTCAAGCGCTTAGGCTCTGGAGTTAGACATCTGTGTTCAAATTCAAATTCCACCACTTACTAGCTTTGTCATATTGGACGCATAACTCTTTTGCACTTCTACTTCTTGATCTTTCAAGTGTCATCAAAATATAATTAGACTCCCACACAATAGTAATGGGAGATTTTAACACCCCACCGTCAACATGAAACAGATCAACGAGACAGAAAGTTGAAAAGGATATCCAGGAACTGAACTTAGTTCTGCACCAAGCAGACCGAATAGACATCTACATTAACTCTCCACCCCAAATCAACAGAATATACATTCTTCTCAGCACCACATCACACTTATTCCAAAACTGACCACATACTTGGAAGGAAAGCACTCCTCCGCAAATGCAAAAGAACAGAAATTGCAACAAACGGTCTCTCAGACCTCAGTGCAAACAAACTGGACCTCAGAATGAAAAAACTCACTCAAAACCACTCAGCTACACGGAAACGGAGCAATCTGCTCCTGAATGACTACTGGGTATACAACGAAATGAAGGCAGAGTAAAGATGTTCTTTGAAACCAATGAGAACAAAGACACAACATACCAGAATCTCTGGGACACATTGAAAGCAGTGTGTAGAGGGAAAATTATAGCATTAAATGCCCACAAGAGAAAGCATGAAAGATCTGAAATGGACACCCTAATGTCACAATTAAAAGAACCATGGAAGCAAGAGCAAACACATTCAAAAGCTAGCAGAAGGCAGGAAATAACTGAGATCAGAGCAGAACTGAAGGAGATAGAGACACCAAAAGCCCTTCAAAAATCAATGAATCCAGGAGCTGTTTTTTTGAAAATATCAATGCAATTGATAGACTGCTAGCAAGACTAATAAAGAAGAAAAGACAGAAGAATCAAATTCATGAAATAAAAAATGATAAATGCGATATCACCACCGATCCCACGTAAATACAAACTACCATCAGACAATACTATAAACACCTCTACGCAGATAAAGTAGAAAATCTAGGAGAAATGGATAAATTCCTAGACACATACACCCTCCCCAGACTAAACCTGGAAGGGTTTGAATCCTTGAATAGACCAATAACAGGCTATGTAATTGAGGCAATAATTAATAGCATACCAACCGAAAAAAGTCCAGGACCAGGAGGATTCACAGCCGAATTCTAACAGAGGTACAAGGAGAAGCTGGTACCATTCCTTCTGATACTGATCCAATCAATAGAGAAAGAGGGAATTCTCCCTTATTCGTTTTATGAGGCCAGCATTATCCTGACAGCAAAGCTTGACAGAGACACAACAAAAAGAGAATTTTAGACCAATATCCTTGATGAACACTGATGCAAAATCCTCAATAAAATACTGGCAATCCTAATCCAGCAGCATATCAAAAAGCTTATCCAACTTGATCAAGTGGTCTTCATCCCTCAGATGCAAGGCTGGTTCAACATATGCAAATCAATAAATGTAATTCAGCATATAAACAGAACCAAAGACAAAAACCACATGATTATCTCAATAGATGTAGAAAAGGCCTTTGACAAAATTCAACAACCCTTCATTCTAAAAACCTTCAATAAATTAAATATTGATAGGACGTATCTCAAAATAATAAGAGCTATTTATGATAAACCCACAGCCAATCTCATACTGAATGGGCAAAATCTGGAAGCATTCCCTTTGCAAATTGGCACAAGACAGGTATGCCCTCTATCACCACTTCTATTCAACATATTGTTGGAAGTTCTGGCCAGGGCAATTGGGCGGGAGAAAGAAATAAAGGGTATTCAATTAGGGAAAGAGGAAGTCAAATTGTCCCTTTTCACAGATGACGTGATTGAATATTTAGAAAACCCCGTCGTCTCAGCCCAAAATCTCCTTAAGCTGATAAGCAACTTCAGCAAATTGTCAGGATCCAAAATCAATGTGCAAAAATCACAAGCATCCTTATACTCCACTAACAGACAAACAGAGAGCCAAATCGTGAGTGAAGCCCCATTCATAATTGCTTCAAATAGAATAAAATACCTAGGAATCCAACTTACAAGTGATGTGAAGGACCTCTTCAAGGAGGACTACAAACCACTGCTCCACGAAATAAAAGAGGACACAAACAAATGGAAGAACGTTCTATGCTGATGGATAGGAAAAATCAACGTCGTAAAAATGGCCATACTGCCCAAGATGATTTATAGATTCAATGCCATCCCCATCAAGCTACCAATGATTTTCTTCACAGAATTGTAAAAATGTACTTTAAAGTTCATATGGAACCAAAAAAGAGCCCGCATTGCCATGACAATCCTAAGCCAAAAGAACAAAGCTGGAGGCATCAAGCTCCCTGACTTCAGACTATGGTACAATGCTACAGTAACCATAACAGCATGCTATTGGTTGCTGTTTTGGTTACTGTAGGCCAATGGAACAGAACAGAGACCTCAGAAATAATACCACATATCTACAACCATCTGATCTTTGACAAACCTGACAAAAACAAGAAATGGGGAAAGGATTCCCTGTTTAATAAACGGTGCTGGGAAAACAGGCTAGACATATGTCGAAAGCTGAAACTGGATCTCTTCCTTACACCTTATACATAAATTAATTCAAGATGGGTGAAAGACTTAAATGTTAGATCTTAAACCATACAAACCCTAGAAGAAAACCTAGGCAATACCATTCAGGACATAGGCATGGGCAAGGACTTTATGTCTAAAACACCAAAAGCAATGGCAACAAATGCCAAAATTGACAAATGGCATCTAATTAAACTAAAGAGTTTCTGCACAGCTAAATAAACTACCATCAGAATGAACAGGCAACCTACAGAACGGGAGAAAATTTTGGCAATCTACTCATCTGACAAAGGGCTAATATCCGGAATCTACTAAGAACACAAACAAATTTACAAGAAAAAAACAAACAACCCCATCAACAAGTGGGAGAAGTATATGAAGAGACACTTCTCAAAAGAAGATATTTATCCAGCCAGGAGACACATGAAAAAACACTCATCATCACTGACCATCATAGAAATGCAAATCGAAACCACAATGAGATACCATCTCACACCAGTTAGAATGGCGATCATTAAAAAATCAGGAAACAACAGTTGCTGGAGAGGATGTGGAGAAATAGGAACACTTTTACACTGTTGGTGGGACTGTAAACTAGTTCAACCATTGTGGAAGAGTGTGGTGAATCCTCAAGGATCTAGAACTAGAAATACCATTTGACCCAGCCATCCCATTACTGGGTACATACCCAAAGCATTATAAATCATGCTACTAGAAGGACTCATGCACACGTATGTTTATTGAGGCACTACTCACAATATCAAAGACTCGGAACCAACCCAAATGTCCAACAAGGATAGA
The DNA here is from genome assembly GCF_028885625.2 of Pongo pygmaeus. Lineage (NCBI taxonomy): Eukaryota > Metazoa > Chordata > Mammalia > Primates > Hominidae > Pongo > Pongo pygmaeus. The sequence goes on from NC_072380.2 coordinate 57,608,586, forward strand.
CTGGATTAAGAAAATGTGGCACATATACACCATGGAATACTTGGCAGCTATAAAAAAGGATGCGTTCATGTCCTTTGTAGGGGCACGGATGAAACTGGAAACCATCATTCTCAGCAAAGTATCACAAGGACAAAAAAACCAATCACCACATGTTCTCACTCATAGGTGGGAATTGAACAATGATAACACATGGACACAGAAAGGGGAACATCACACACCGGGGCCTGTCGTGGGTGGGGGGACAGGGCCTGATAGCATTAGCAGATATACCTAATGCTAAATGATGAGTTAATGGTTACAGCACACCAACATGGCACATGTGTACATATGTAAGAACCCTGCACGTTGTGCACATGTACCCTAAAACTTAAAGTTTAATAATAATAAAATTTTTTTAAAAATCCTAAACTAGACTAAGAAAAAAAAAAAGACTCAAATAAATGAAATTGGAAATGAAAAAGGAGACATTACAATGGATATCACAGAAATTAAAAAACATCATAAGGGACTATTGTGAACAATTACTTGCCAACCAAGGAGTTACATAACTGAGAAGAAATGGATAAATTCCTAGAAACATACAACCCACTGCAAATGCATCAAAAGGAAATAGGCTAAACAGACCAATAACAAGTAAGGAGATTGAATTAATAATCAAAAACCTTCCAACAGGCTGGTGCGGTGACTCACACCTGCAATCTCAGCACTTTGGGAGGCCAGGCTGGAGAGTAGCTTAAGCCCAGGAGTTTGAGACCTGCCAGGGCAACATAATAAGACCCCTATGTCTTCAAAAACATTAAAAATTAGCTGGGTGTGGTGGTGCATGACTGTAGTCCCAGCAACTCAGGAAGCTGAGGTAGGAGGATTTGAGCCCAGGAGGTCCAGGCTACAATGAGCTGTGATTCTGCCACTGCACTCTAGCCTGGGTGACAGAGAGAGTCTCAGGCTTAAAACAAAAACGAAAACCAAAATCCTTCCAACAAAAGCCTCAAACTAAATGGCTTCATAGGTGAACTCTGCCATATATTTAAAGAAGAGCTGATACCAATCCTTAAACTTCCATGAAGTAGAAGAAGGAACAATCCCAAACTCATTTAAAAAACCGGCATCACTCTGATTCTAAAGCCAGACAAAAACAACACAAGACTGTACTAGCAAACCAAATTAAATAGCATATTAAAAAGGTCATGCAGCAGGATCAAGTGGAGTTTATCCCTGGGATGCAATGGTGGTTCAATTTATGAGAATCAACCAATGTAATACACCACAGTAGTAGAATGAAAGGCAAAGGCAATGTGATCATCTCAATGGATGCAGAAAAAGCATTTGACAAAATGCATTATTTTTTCACGATAAAAAGTCTTAACAAAATAGGTATGGAGGAAGCTGACCTCAACACAATAAAGGCCATAGATGAAAAACCCACAGCTAGCGTCATAATCATTAGGGAAATAAAGTCCATATATGAAAAACCCACGTAATCATCAACAGAGAAATAATACAAAAATTTTCTTGTAAAATCTGGAACAAGGCATGGATGCCCACTCTTACCACTGCTATGCAACATATTACTGGAAGTCAAGAGCAATCCGGCAAGAAAAAAAAAGAAAAGGCATCCAAATCTAAAGGGAAGAGGTAAAACTATCTGTTTTCAAATGATATTATCTTTTATGTAGAAAACCTTAAAGATTTCACAAAAAAGCTATTCAAACAAATAAATGAACTCAGTAAAGTTGTAGGATACAAAATAAACATACAAAATTCAATGGGATTTCTATGCACCAACAACAAACTATCCAAAAAGGAAATTAAGAAAACAAGATCATTTACATTAGCAACAACCAAAAAATAAAATACTTCGGAATTAACTTAAGCAAAGAGGTGAGAGACCTGAACACTGAAAATTATAAAACATTAATGAAGAAAATTTAAAATGACATGAATAAATAAAAAACACCTCATGTTCATGGATTGGGAGAACTAATATTGTCAAAATGTTCATATTACCTAAGGTGACCTACAGATTCAATATAATCGCTATCAAAATTCTGATGATGTTTTCAGAAACAGGAAACAAAAATTCTAAAGTTCATATGGAACCACAAAAAGTCTTACATTTATCTAAACATAATTTTTTAATTTTAATAGCTTTAGGGGTAGGAGTGGGTTTTGTTTACATGGACAAATTGTGCACTAAAATCCCGCTTCACCCAAGTCATGTACATTGTACCTAAAAGGTAGTTTTTCATCCCTCACCGCCTTCCCCACTTCCCCGCTCCTGGGTTTCCAGTGTCCATTATACCACCCTATATGCCTTTGTGTACCCATACCTTAGCCCCCACTCATAAATGGGAACATGTGGTATTTGGTTTTCAATTCCTGAGTTACTTCACTTAGAATAATGGTCTCCATCTAATTCCATGTAAGTTGCTGCAAAAGACATTATTCTGTTCTTTTTTATGGTTGAGTAGCATTCCATGATGTAGAGATATATATTATGCATATATATATAATTGATATAATGACATCTTTTCATTTGGGTAAGTACCCAGTAGTGGGATTGCTGGATCAAAGGGAAGATTTACTTTTAGTTCTTTAAGAAATCTCCATATTATTTTCCATAGAGATTTTACTCATTTACATTCCCACCAACACTGTATGAGTGTTCCCTTTTCACCACATTTGTGCTAACATCTATTGCTCTTTAACTTTTTAATAATGGCTATCCTGGCTAGGGTGGTGGTATCTCATTGTGGTTTTAATTTGTATTTCCCTGATGATTAGTGATGTTGAGCACTTTTTCATCTGTTTCTTAGCCATTTGCATATCTTCTTTTGAGAAATGTCCATTCATGTCATCTGCCCACTTTTTAATGGGATTATTGTTTTTTTCTTGGTGATTTAAGTTCCTTGTAGATTCTGGATATTAGTCCTTTGTTGAATGCATAAGTTGCAAATATTTTCTCCCATTCTCTAGGTTGTCTATTTACTCTGATAATTATTGCTTTTGCTGTGCAGAAGCTTTTTAGTTTAATTTGGTCCCATTTATTAGTATTTATTTATTTATTTATTTATTTTTGAGACGGAGTCTCACTCTGTCGCCAGGCTGGAGTGCAATGGTGTGATCTCGGCTCACTGCAACCTCCGACTCCCTGGTTCAAGCACTTCTACCTCAGCCTCTGGAGTAGCTGGAATTACAGGCAAAAACCACCATGCCCAACTAATTTTTGTATTTTTAATAGAGATGGGGTTTCACTGTGTTGGCCAGAATGTTCTCAAAGTCCTGACCTCATGATCCGCCCATCTCAGCCTCCCAAAGTTCTGGGATTACAGGCATGAGCCACTGAGCCCAGCCTAGTATTTATTTTTGTTTCTGTTGCATTTGCTTTTGGGGGCCTTAGTAGATTCTTTGCCTAGGCCAATGTCCAGAACAGATTTTTTTAGGTTTTCTTCTAGAATTTTTATGGTTTCAGATCTTAGATGTAAGTCTTTAATTCATCTTGAGTTATTTATTGTATATTATGAGAGACAGGAATAATAGGGTGTCATTTTCCCAATTTATGTTTTTGTATGCTTTGTCAAATATCAGTTGGTTGTCAGTATTTTGCTTCATTTCTGAGTTCTCTATTATGTTCTATTGGACTATGTATCTACTTTTATACCAGTCCTATGCTGCTTTGGTTACTATAACCTTGTAGTATAATTTGAAGTCAGGTAATGTGATGGCTCCAGACTTCTCCTTTTTGCTTAGGACTGCTTGGGCTACTCAGGCTCTTTTTTGATTCCGTATGAATTTTAGGTTTTTTTTTCTAATTGTGTGAAAAATGATATTGGTATTTTTATAGAAATTACATTGACTCTTTAGATTGCTTTGAGTACTATGGTCATTTTCATGATATTGATTCTTCCAATCCATGAGTATGGGAAGTATTTCCATTTGTTTGTGTCATATATGATTTCCCTCAGCAGTGTTTTATAGTCCTCCTTGTAGAGCTCTTTCACCTTATTGGTTAAGTATATTCCTAGGAGTTTTTTTGTTTTTTGTTTTTTGTTTTTTGTTTTTCTTTTTTGTTTTTTTGTTTCTTTGTTTTGGTAGTGTAAAAGGGGTTAGTTTTTTATTTGATTCTCAGCTTAGTTTTTGTTTGTGTACAGCAGTGCTGCTGATACACGTACATTGATTTTGTAACCTAAGACTTTACTGAATTCATGTATCAGATCTTGGAGTCTTTCGAAGGAATCATTAGTGTTTTCTAGGTATAAGATCATATCATCAGCAAACAGAGATAGTTTCACTACCTCTTTTCCAACTTGGAGGTATTTTTTCCTCTTGCCCGATTGCTCTGACTAGGACTTCCTTAAACATAAAATTTGGAACTGTAAAATTCCTTGAAGAAAACATAGGGAAAATCCTTCTTGACACTTGTCTTGGCAATAATTTTCTGAGTATGAAAAGCATAGGTAACAAAATTAAAAACAGACAAGTGGAATTGCATCAAACTAAAAAACTTCTGCACAGTAAAGAAAATAACAGCAACCTATAGAATTAGGAAAATATTTGCAAATAATATGTGGAAAATGTATTATTATCCAAAACATATAAGCATCTCATTTAGCTCAATACCCCAAACACAAATATCCTGACTAAAAAATGAACAAAGAACCTAAATAGACACTTTTCAAAAGAAGAAATTCAAGTGACCAACAGGCATATGAAGATGTTCTCAACATCATTAATTATTAGGAAATGAAAAATCAAAATCACAATGAGATATTTACCTCACACCTGCTAGTATGACTATTATAAAAAAGACTAAAGATTACAAATGTAGGCAAGGATGTGGAGAAAAGAGAACCCGTTACACTGTTGGTGGGAATATAAACTAGTGCAGCCACTATGGAAAACAGTGTAAAGCTTCCTCAAACATTCAAAATAGAAATACTGTATGATCCAGCAATCCCACTTCTGGGTATATATCCAATGAAATTGAAAACAGGATCATGGAGGGATGCCTGAATTCCCATGTTTATTCCAGCATTATTCACAATAACTAAGTTATGGAAAAAACTAAAATGTCCTTCAATGGATGAATAGATAAGAAAATGTGATACACTCACACAAACAATGGAATATTATTCAGCCTTTAAAAAAAAAAAAAAGAAAGTCCTGCTATTTGCGACAACACGAATGAAGCTAGAGGACATTATGCCAAGCGAAATAAACATGACACAGAAAGAGAAATACTGCATGGTTCTCACTTATACGTGGAATTTAAAATAGTCAAACGTGGATGCAGAGAGAGGCCAAGGGAAGAAAGAAATGGGGTGATGTTGGTCAAAGGGCACAAAACGGGTACCTATATAAAGGTGACATCTTAATTGGCTGGGAAGAGATGATCATTTCACAATGTATATGTATATCAAAATGTCAAGTTGTGCACCTTAAATATATACAATTTTGTGTCAATAAAATTAGATCATCACTAAGTAGAGAATTTAAAAGACAAAAAACTCTTTAAATACAAAAGTTTTTTTTATTTTAAAGATATTATTATACTTCATCTCCTAAAAATGGATAAGTCAGATAGAGCTATGATTCAAGTCTAAAGGCAACATTTGCCTTTTGAATTCTGGGCAGTGTGTGTTCCTTTTGTTCTCAGGATGTATTTGAACCCTAAGGCTTTTTCTGTACATGTCCACTAAATTGGCCAGTCTTTATAAATGATTGTGAATCATCTCAAGGTTCAACAGGTGGGAATGGTTAAGAATAGTATAGATTCAAGGAATGAACAATTCATTAAACACAATCCTTATGATAAAATTTATTTAGTAAAATGAAAATTGCTTACAAAAAATAAAAGTAACATGCTCAACATGCTACCTAGAATTTAGTAAGCATTCAGTAATTATTAACTTACAAAATAGAAATGTAAAGTAGATAAAATTCTGTTTAGGTTAATCAACACCTAATTAAATGAAAATTTCATGAAAGCAGTAACCAGGACTGTTTTGTTCATAACTATGTATTCAATACCTAGCCCAGTGCTTGACAGCAAGTAGGCATATATTAAATATTGTTGGAGGAAGGCAGGCAGGTAAGAAGAAGGAATGCAGGAAGAAAGGGAAGAAGGGAGAAAGGGAATTTCTAACAAACAGAAAGTGAATTGTCTGAAGAAATATCCTCTCTCACACCAAGGAAAAGGAATGGCTTCTGTTTAAGACTGTCTGATAAAAGATGGAAATGTATTGAAGACTTTTGAGATTATACAGAACTGAATAGGGATTGGAGAATGATTTGTATGTATGTATGATGTACCTAAAATATGACATATACGTATAGAGTCTATTCCAGTGTGTGAGTACCTCCAAAATATGCCTCCACCACTAGCATCCTAGTCCAAGCTGTAGACATCCCTCATCTGGACCACTGCCATCTGTTCTGCGTGTAACTAGAATGTGCTAAACTCCTCCCAGCCTCAGGGCCTTTCAGCTTGCTGCATTCTCTATCTAGACTGATCCTGCCCTAAGCTCTGCACCTGCAGGTTCTTTCCCAACATTAAGTCTTCAGCTTAAAAGTCACTAGCACAGATTGGCTTTTTCTTACTATCCTATCTAAATACATTCCCCCTCTTAATTTTTGAGAGTTGGTATTTATGTTCTTCCTTCCACTTATCAAAATCTATACTTTTTCCTTTGTCTGTTTCCTTGAATGAATTAATCAATTTGTTTCTGGTCTGCCTGTCCAAAAGTTATTCTGAACAAGGAAATAATTTATTGAGGAAAAATGCTATACTGCTCTTTTCTTCATTCAAAAACTTAAACTTTGTAGCAGGGCCTTCGAATTGAAATCAACCAGATATTTTCAAAACAGCATACCATAGAGCACCTGTTGGGCAATCATTCACTATTTACAGAAAAATAAAATCACCATGAAAGTTGCAGAGAAGTCCTTTGCCTAACATGAGTAAATACGGTAATTTCCATCCCTTACTCCTTCCATTCTTTGGTAGGCATCTCCTAGCATGGCATGCATACTGAAATCTCAATTCAGGAATGAAAATCTGAAACCAAGCTATCTACTTATGTGTACTCTGGCGTTGTCTCATTTAAAATAATCCAAGAATGAAAATATGAGCTAAGATGTGTGCTTTTTTAAACACTGAATGTGTCGATCCTGAGATTCCATTAGACAGGCATTTACTCTCCATGAAGATAAGAGTCCCTGTTGACCTTGAGTTACTCAAATGTCTTAACAATACAACACCCCTCCCCATATATGTATGCGCTCTAAGCAGGTAGAATTCTAGCCAGATTATCTAACGGCAATCAACCTGTTATAACACATTAAATAACATAGAGACCAAAAGAGTTTTAGGAAAGCAGTTAAGAGCTGAAGTTCTGAATTAGAGTGACCTGAGATGGAAGTCTAGCTATAACATTTACAACTCATGTATCCTTAAGAAAGTTACTCGGCCTGTCTAAGGTCTCAATTTCTGCATCTATAAAATGGGAGTAATAAAATATTAAGTTTTTGTCAGACTAAATATGATCATGCATGTAGAATATTTTTATAATAGTTTTCTCAATTTATATTAGCTGATACTATAACAATAATGTTATAATTATTATTGGCTCTTTGAGCTCAAATGGATCTTGTAAGACATTGAGGCAATCTTCAATGAAGTTTCAGTAATATCTCTCAATTATTTAATAGTGTTCATATAGATTATTCTTGCATATTTCCCATGAAAAACTGCTCACTAAATTACAAAGTAGATTATTCCATTTTCTACAACTCCCAATTATCTGAAAATAATTCGTGAGCAGAAATTTGTCTCCCTGTCTTGCTTGAGTTTGAATTCTACTAAAGTAAATAGAATTGAATTAAACCATCAGCCCCAAGACATCCCCTTAAATCTTTGAAAATAGCTATTTTACTTCCCTTCTCCCCACTCCCACTGCACCATCCAGATCTTCCTATTCCAAGCTAAACACCCCCAGTCTTCACATGACACAATTTCACTCTTCTGGTCTCTCTCTGAAAATGCTCCAGTTTGTCAATATCCTTCCTAACAATAGCCACCCCAAACTGAAAAAGATTCTTCACAATTTGTCAGACAATAGCAGTGACCAGAGTGCAATTACATTCCTTTTCCTGGACACTATATTTTAATGCAGGATAAGAATGTCTTAGCTTTTTTGGCTAACACCTTTGAATCATATTGAGCTTGCTGTCAATTAAAATATCCAAGTCTTTTTCATGTGAATTCCTGTTAATCCAGCTCTCCCTCAATCCCGTATTAATTTCAGCCCATGGTTCCAGTCTGATGATATCTTTTCAAATCCTGATTCTTTCTTTGAGCATACCAACTATCACTTCCAGCTTTGTGTCAACAACAAATGTGGTCATCTTATCCTCTGTCTTCATTTATGTTGTTGATAAGATTATCAAATGGGATCCAGCCATTCTCAGAGCCCTGTGACAACTCTGGGGATGTCCCTCAAGATTGAGATCAGTCCATGAGTTAACATTCTCTGCATTCAGTTATTCAACTCTTTGTGAATATCCGGAATTACATCATCACTCAGTTCCTATTCTTACCCACAAACACACTGCTGTTGGAAGCATGCCATAATGGAACATCGTGGACTTTTCAGCCCTATATAACTTAGTTCAAATTCTTACTTTGTTACTTTTTAGCTGTGTGACATCAGGACAGTTATTTAACCTCTCTGAGCTTCTTTTTCCATATTTAAAGCATAATTTTTAATTAGTAGGCTAGTTCTGTAAAGAACTGTCATATTGATCTCTGAATCTCCAATAGCCAGCACAATTCACGTACATTCTTAGTAAATTTCCAACAGATAATGAATTACTAAACAAGCAAACTATCAATGACTGGATCCAAATTACTTACTTAAATCATGATACATTGTCTATAGGTTGTTTCTCTAATCTGCTTGTCTCGTTTGCTTATGAAAAAATGTTAATAAATTATGTTAGTCAAGTTATTATTGAGTGATTCATTGCTGGTTCCTAATAATCATCATATCTCTTCATTTTTTATTGGTACATAATTCACATATTATAAAGCATATTCTTTTAAGCTGTACAATTTACTGACTTTTATTCACAGAGTTGTGCAAACATCGCCAGAATCTAATTTCAGAACATGTCATCAGTATGAAAAGAAATTCTATACCCATTATCAGTCACTTTCCATTTCCTTTCTAAACTGTGAGCCTAGACAACCACTAATCTACTTTTTGTTTCTACAGATTTGCCTATTCTGGATATTTTATATAGATGAAATCAGTTACTAGGTGGTCTTCTGCAACTATATTCTCTCACTTAGCATAATCTTTTCAAGGTTCATCAAGGACTTAGAATGTATCAGTACTTCATTCCTTTTTATGGCCAAATAATATTCCACTATATGGATGTACCATGTTATATTTAACCATTCATCAGTGGATAGACTTTCGAGTTATTTCCACTTTTTGGTTATTATGAATAAAGGTGCTATAATGTTTGCATACAAGCTTTTGTGTGAACATATTTTTCATTTTTCTTGGATGCATACCTAGTAGTAGAATTGGTGAGTCATATGGTAACTCTATACTGAACCTTTTGAGGAAAGGTTTTTCAAAAGCAGCTGCACCATTTTAAGTCTTATCAGCAATATAAAAGGGTTCAAATTTCCCTACATCCTAGCTACCACTTTTTATTGTTTGATATTTTTATTATAACCATCTTAGTGAATGTGTAATGGTATCTCGTTGTGGTTTTTATGTGCATTTCCCTAATGACTAATGCTGCTGAACATTTTTCATGTGCTTATTGGCCATTTGTATATCTTCTTTTAAAAATGTCTATTAAAAGTAGTTGCCAATTTTTCTGTTGCACTGTCTTTTTTATCGTGAAGTTGCAAAAGGTCTTTTATATTCTGGATAGACTAGTCCCTTATTAAATATATGATTTGCAAATATTTTCTCTCATTCCATGAGTTGTCTTTTAACTTTCTTAATAGTGTCTTTTGAAGTACAAAAGTTTTCAGTTTTATGAAGTCTAATTTATTTATTTATTTTGTTGCTGCTTATGATTTGGTGTCATGTCTAAGAAACCATTGCCTTATTCAAGAAAGGTTTATGTTTTCTTATAAGAGTTTAATAGTTCTCATTATTAAATTTAGGTCTTTGATCTGTTTGGAGTTAATTTTTGTATGTGGTGTGAGTGGTACAGTTTTATTCTTTTGCATGTGGACAACTAGTTGTTCCAGCACCAATTTTTTGACACAACTATTTTTTTCTCCATTGAATATCCTTGGAACCCTTCCCACAAATCAATTGACCATAAACTTGAGATTTATTTCTAGACTTTCAATTGTTTTCTAATGCTCTATATATCTGTTTTTATGCCAGTACCACATAGTTTTGAATACTGTAGCTTCACAGGAAGTTTGAAATTGGTAGTATGAGTCCATCTTTGTTGTTTTTCAAGATTATTTAAGCTATCTAGGTTTCCTGCACTTTCATATGCATTTTAAATTAAGCTTGTCTATTTCTGAAGAAAAGACAGCAAACAGCTGCAATTTTTATAGGAATTGCATTGATTATGTAGATCAATTATCATCTTAATATTAAAACTTACGATCCATAAACATGGGATGTCTTTCCATTTATTTAGATCTCCTTTAATCTCTTTCAGCAATGTTTTAGTTTTCAACACACAAGTCTTAAACTCCTTTTGTTGATTTTGTTTGTAAATATTTTATTCTTTTTTACACTACTATAAATTGACTTTTAAAAATTTTCCTTTCAGATTATTCATTGCTACTACATAGAAATAGAATTAAATTTTGCATAGTTATTTTGTATTTTTCAACTTTGTTAAGCTTGTTTATTATCACTAGTAGCTGTTGTTTTGTATCTTCCCTGGAATTTTCTACTTATAAGATCATGTCACCTGCAAATAGAAATAGTTTTACTCTTTCCTCTCTGATTTGGATGCCTTTTATTTCCTTTTCTTGCCAAATTACATGGAAAAATCTCCAGTACAATGTTGAAAAGAGTGGTGAGAGTGAACATCCTTGCCCTGTTCCTGATTCTGGTGGGAAAGCTTTCAGGCTTCTACCATTAAGTATAATGTTAGTTGTGGGTTTTCTGTAGATGCTATCAGGTGGGGAAATTTTTTTTTCTGTTCCTGGTTTCTTGAATGTTTCTATCATGGAAGGTTGTTGAATTTCACCAAATACTTTTCCACATCTACTGAGATGATCATATGAGTTTTGTCCTTTATTTTATTAATGTGGTGTATTAGGTTGATTCATTTTCACACGATGTAACAACCTCATATTCTAGGATAGATCCTACTTAGTTAAGTATGTAATCTTTTTTTCTGTCTTTGGATTCAGCTGACTGGTAATTCAGTGAACCAATATTTTCCAAATGAACAAAGAATGATACTATAAAATCATGCATGGGTAAACAACCTATTTAAAGTACAAGATAAAATCCATAGCCATGGATTTTAATGGAACAGAGTGTGGATAGTTTATTAATATGGTTTTAGATTCTACACTGGATCTAATATTTAGGAACCTACAACTTGTTGAGTATTAGGGTAATATCAAAAATAGCCACAATTACATGGAAAAGCTAAAAGCTAATTCAGTCAGTTCTGCTTTCACACAGAAAAATCTGAATTTGTGCAAGCCAGAAAACAAATGTGTTTTGTTTTGAAGGCCTGAATATTTTCCAAAGAGAACCATTAGGTGAATGCAGAACCCAAAAACTCCAGACACACACCTCATGAGGACATTGAGCCACATCATCTGCATTCAATGTCACAATTGTTCCATGTGATTTCAGATCACCTCTTGCCACCCCTCTACAAAAACTTTCTAGCTACAAGCTTGAGTTTTAGGATAATATAGCCACAATTATACGGAAAAGCCCCTGCCCTAAAGACTCTTTCATTTTCCCATTTCCTCTCGGCTTATTATACATTTCTTCTCTCTGCTCTCATCTCTCTTCCTCTCTCCTTACCCTTGCTGCCTTGTTCTTTTATTCTTGCATGCATGATGGTGGGTAAGGAAGCCAGTCAGGCAAGCCTGGTGGGAGTGGGAGTTCAGGCACCCACTTCCACAAGGAAATTTTAGATATTTTTCAAGGTAAAATACCATAACTATTATAGTAGCCATTTATTTCTTAACCATTTAGAATGTGTAAACTGTGTTCCCATTTTATTAGATTCCATTCTGTTTAATTAAATTCCTACCTGCTTCTTATGTGTCACTGATAAGTTTTTGAGTATTATCTCTTAAATCCTATTTTCTCATAAACCTTGTGATCTATTGTATTGGGATAATGTGACTAACATTAAATTCACCATTTAAGCAATTTTAAAACATACAATCCAGTGTCTTTTAGTATATTCACAATATATGGAACTATCACCACTAATTCCAGAAAATTCTCATTACCCCAAAAAGAAACTTCATACCTATTAAATAGTAACTTCCAATTTCCCCTCCACTATCCCCTTGCGCTGGCAACTATTAATCTACTTTCTATGAATTTCTTATTCTGTACTTTTTAGATAAATGAAATCATACAATACATGGATTTTTGTCTGGCTTCTTCCACTTAGCATAAAGTTTTCAGGTTCATCCATGTTATTATTTATTGGTACTTCATTCCCTTTATGGCAGAATGATATTTCATTGTATGAATATATGACATTGTGCTTATTCACTCATCAGTTCATGAACATTTGGCTTGTTTACATTTTTGGCTATGATGAATAATGCTTCAGTAAACACTAGTATATAAGTATCTGTTTTGAGTCTCTCTTTTCAATTCTGTTGGGTATATAACTAGAAGTAGGATTGATTAATCAGGTAGTAATGCTATGCTTAACTTTTTGAGGAGCAGCCAGACTGTTTTCCTTTCTTTTTTAAAAAAATTATAGCCATCTTAGTGGGTATAAACTTGTATTTCATTGTAGTTATTATTTACATCCACATTCACAAGGGATTTTTATCTGAAGGTATTTTTTTGTTGTGATCTATCTTTCTAATTTTGGTATAATGATATTATTGGTCTTATGGAATGCATTTAGAAGTGTTGTCTCCTTTTCCACTTTTTGGAAGATTTTGAAAAGATTGGTGCTAATTATTCTTTAAATGTTTGGTAGAATTCACCAGGGAAGCCATCTGGTTCTGGGCTTTTCTTTGTAGAAAGTTTACAAATTACAGATTCATTCTCTTTACTTGTTATAGGTCTATTCACATTTTCTGTTTCCTTTGGTGTTACCTTTGGTAATTTGTGTCCTTCTAGGAGTTTGTCTGTTTCATTCAGCTTATTTAATTTGTTGGCACACAGTTGCTCATTGTATTATTTTATAATCCTTTTCTTTGTTCTATCCTTTACAATTTAAAGATCATTCTCCTTGTTAGAAAAGAATAGCTGATTGTTTTTAATCTATTCCCTTAAAATTTCATCAAACAAAATTTGTTAAACTGGACTACAGTTACTAATATTTATTGAATGATAAAATTTATGAATTTTTTACTAATGTCTATAAGCAGGTCCTTTTTACAGTTCTGTCCTTTTGCAGCAGGCAGAAGGTGGAGATGGAAGTGGAAATTGCCTTTTTACAATATATGGCGCATTGAAATCTGTTTGTGTGTCTCTCCTTCTCCTTTTGAGAAATACTGATTCCCAGTATTTGTGTGCTCCTCCAGGATTTTCTGCTTTGGTCTTTTTATATCTGGGACATGCTTGCTGCCATTTTTGTATGTATCAAATGAAGACAGATGTGCCATGTCAGTAACATTTACACTGGGAAATAAGAACAAACAACAAAATGTTCCAAAAGCAACCTGACAAATAATTCCCTCTTACTTTTTCTGGGTATCTTAAAATGAGAGTTTCATTTTTGGGAGAGCTCCACTTCACATTCTGCCAATGTTTATGCACATGAATGTATAACTCAATAAATGTGTTGAATAGACTTCACATGTATAATTCTCTCCTCCTAGAAGATACTACTTCTTCTACCCACAACAGTTTATTCATGTGGGCATTCATTTATTGACTGATGCAAGAAATTTGTGTTGCCATATGCCAGGAATACAAAGGTGCACAATAGAATAAATGGACAGATACACCTGTCCTCATGGAGCTTACGTTCTACTGAGGGGAGACAGACAATAAACAAAACTGATAGAGAAATTTGATAGCATATCAAAATGCAACTATTGGTTTGGAGAAAAAAGGAAAAGAAATCAGAAGTGTGAGAATAATTTCAAAAAGCGTGTTCATTTGCTTCCCTGAAAAAGTGGTATTTGCACAAATAACTGGAAGATCTTTTGATGATATGATTCCCCTGTTGAAATTGGTATCATTATAGGTTTCCTCCTTCAAAGTCTCCCTTTGACATGCAGCATCTGCTTTCCTGCCCCTGTCATGCACCCCACTGTTTCTTATGTGCCGCTCTTCCACCTCCCACACTTCCATGCATACTTGTCCCTTTTCCAGTCCTCATCAAATATCTTTCCACTGTGCTTACTATGGAGGATGTGTCCTCCCAGCAGGAGAGACATTTGTTCCTCTAAGTGACATTTTAAAAAAGTATTTGACTTATATTGTGAGCCTCTTGTAATAGATATATGTCCTCTGAAGAATTTTCCCTTTGGGATGTGCTCTCCAAGTTCACCCTTCTACATCTTCTTCACATGCTGCCATATATTAAAAAACAAGGTTGCCAATTTCTATTATTTTCATGTGGGCCATGATTCTCTACAGCTAGAGCAACCCGTCTTTTCACATGGCAAATAATAATAATAATTAAATTATTTTTAATTACTTAAAATGTTTTCAATTCCAGCTAATTTTGAAAAGCTATTTAATTAACAAGTGTTAAATTCAATATTTTATATGTACAAATAGAAAGCAGCCTACCAGTTTTTGTTTTTAATTTCCTTAAGACAGACACCTCCTTTTGAATTACCAAAAAAGTCCCTAAAATCAGAAACCTGGAGAAACCTGGTGTTCCTCCAGGGATATTTATAGTATCTAAAGATATTTGTATTCAAGAATTTTGTTGTTGTTGTTAATGAGAAGTTTTATGGGGGTAAGATAAATTTTTAAAATTGTAGAGTAGGGCCAGTTGCGATGGCTCATGCCTGAAATCCCAGCATTTTGGGAGGTTAAGGCAGGTGGATTGCTTGAGCTCAGGAGTTCAAGACAGCCTAGAGAACACGGTGAAACTCTATCTCTAATAAAAATACAAAAATTAGCCAGGTGTGGTGGTGCACACCTGCAATCCCATCTACTCAGGAGACTTGAACCTGAGAAGCGGAGGTTGCAGTGAGCCAAGATCATGCCACTACACTACAGCCTGGACAACAGAGCTAGACTCTGTCTCAAACAAAAGAAAACAAAATAAAACAAACAAACAAAAACAAATAAAATTGTAAAATAGGAGCATTCCAGAGATTGAGTTATATTTTCTTTAGTGGGATGCAAAGGAAAAGAAAATTATTTGTTGAGCAACTTGCTAGATATAAAGCCTTGTAATGAGTCTTACAATGACATAAAGAGTTGAACTTTAATGTCTCCATTTGACAATCATATGACTGAGGCCTGAAAAGGTAAGTAACTCGCTCCAGGTCACAAAGCTATAGACCAGCAAAGCTGGTACTTAAATCTGGCCTGTTTGGCTCTAAAGACCATAGTCTATTTTTCTAGTAGTTGGTGTCATAATAGAACTCAAACTGGGCTCATCCCAATGAGTAGTTGTTATAGAAATCCAAATTATAAAAGCTTACTAACCAAACAGAGAGTGACTGAGTTAAGTGCAATTTGTAAAGTACACAAGGATAGTTAATTGAAGAACCATTAATACACATGAGAAAAATAAACGCATGATTAGTGACAGGAAAAGAGCCAAAACCCAGCCCCGCCCCTGACCCACAAAAGCACAAAATGTTTTGCCTTATTACCTTATAAAATTATCTTTAAAACTTTTATTTTCACTATATTTTAGGAAGCACGACAAGTATTGCCAGTATATTTTAAGAAGCATGACAACTACACAAGTATTGAAATTGACATGGTGGTGAGAATTCAAAGCTGGTATGTGAATTAGAATTCTAGTGCAAAGTGTACTGAGGGGAGTGTCTCTCCTTCCCTTTGCCAAAGTTGCAATTATCAAGCTGTAAACAGAGCCAGCTTCCCTCTTGTCTCATGCAGAGCACTGATGGGTTCCCATGGTCATGATCTCTACACAGAGTAGTTAGCTCTACTCTGAGAAAACGGGTTGCACAACCACAAACAGCACTTTCAGTCTAGGCCAGACATCATAAAAGTTCACATCGCTGATGAAAAAGGAGAAGGGATTGTGCAAGACAGCATGGATAATTTGGCATCCACAAATAAAGAATCACTGCTGGGAAACCAGCTCAGTTGCTCATTTTGCTGAAAATGTGTTGTTAGTACAGTGGCCATGTAATTTATTATCCAAACCATAACTCTTTTGAGGGGGGTGTTATTAACAAATCCTCTAGGCCAGGCACGGTGGGTCACACCTGTAATCCCAGCACTTTGGGAGGCCGAGGTGGGTGGATCACCTGAGGTCAGGAGTTCAAGACCAGCTTGGCCAACATGGTAAAACCCCATCTCGACTAAAAATACAAAAAAAAAAAAAATAGCCAGGCGTGGTGGCAGGCACCTGTAATCCCAGCTCTCAGGAGGCTGAGGCAAGAGAATCACTTGAATCCAGGAGGCAGAGGTTGCAGTGAGCCGAGATCATGCCATTGCACTCCATCCCCCCCAAAAAAAAAAAAAAAAAAGTCTGGATAATAGGCCTAAACTGGAGTTGCACAAATGAGTGAAGGACTTATATTACACCAGCTATTAGTATCATCTTTGCAAATGAGAAGACAAACATCTAAAGGATATATATGCACTATGTAGTGCTACAATCTCCCTGGAATTGTTTCCTTTAAAAGAAGTCTCTGTGTTGGTATTAGCTAGAATCAGAGCCTATTCTGGAGGTAACAGAGGTCTATGATTAAATGATCCTCAGAAAATGTTAGTGTGCTGCAAGCAAGAACACTTTTCCTCTTTTGCCTTTTGTCTTGAGAATATGAACTCCAAGACAAAGGGACTAATATAGAGAAACTAAGGCTTTCACTCTCTCACCTATGGTTTCACAGCATTTTGTTCACAATTGGGAACTAGAGCTTAGCAAGATCTGTTGCCATTTACCTTATTCTGTCTCTATCGATGCACAACTTAAGAAGAAAGATCACATGTTACTCATCTCTGCAGCCCCGGTATTTAACACAGACCTACACAATGCATTTCTGTAAATGTACATAGAGCAAGTGAAAATGGTAGGATCAATTTTCTTAATCCTGAAACTATGGATTTTACTACATTGACTTACATTGAACTTGAAATAAATTTCCCAGCCAGGCACGGTGGCTTTGTATTTTTGTAAAAATACAAAATTTAGATGGGCATGGTGGCGTGTCCCTGTAGTCCCAGCTACTCAGGAGGCTGAGGCAAGAGAATCACTTGAACCTGGGAGGTGGAGGTTGCAGCGAGCCAAGACTGCCCCACTACACTCCAGCCTGGGCCACAGAGTGGGATCCCATCTCCACAAAAAAAAAAAAAAAAAAGAAAAAGAAACAAAAGAAATAAATTTGTCTCTTGGTTTAAAAAATATACATTGAGTTTCAGGAAGACTTTTCTATGAAAATCTAAGAAAATCACTTATACTTTCTTTCTTATGCAGATGTGAGAGTGAAAGCAAAGCATAGCTTTTCAAATTTGTTCCAATATGAGCAACTAGCTAAAAAGCAACCTAAACTTTGCCGGTTACTTGTTCAGTCTGTGCAGGGCCTTTTTGTTATCTCAGCTTTGTTGTACAGGCAAGCTATGACTTTTACCAGCTTATTTTTGTGTCTGCTAAGCAGAAATTATTGCAGCATTTCCTAAGATGCCTGGAATGGTAAATATTCTTTTTGAACTCATGCTGCTAGCCATACCTTTCTTTCTCTTCAGCTACCATGGAATCAGAGTTCTAAATAAAGAGCTTACATGTGTTTTCAAACAGCCAAATTCACCTCTGTTTATTTTGCCTCCAGGAATATTCTTTGGCTAGAAGCTCTGGGAGTTTCATTTGCTGGTTGCTCAGTTAAGTCAGACAACGACATACTTCCAAGATGGCCTTTGGGAAGAATTCAAATTGAGCAGCTTCAAATTCTTTTTAGAAGTAGACAGGGCATAAATACATATATTTTTGATAGCAACTGTGGAAGAGTTGTGGTATTATATCATTTTTGGAATGAAGTGGGATATAAATAAACAGATAGCTATGCAGAGTTCTATCCCAGATATTCGTTTACAAGGAAAAGGTTGGATCCCTCCTATTCAACCTCTTTAGTGCAGCCAGTGTTACTTTCCTAAAGTGAGAAACTGATCCTGTCTCTGCTCTGCCTCCCATTCTTCCAAGCCTCTCTTCCTCTACCGGTCCACATTTCTTACCTCCATTTACAAAGCCTGGGGTCCTCTATAACTTCCCAGACTCTCCTCTCACCAGTCACATGTACCTTCTATTCCTACGTAGTGACATGGATTGATAGTGCAAATGACCTCAGTTCCCCACCCCTCCACATCCTTTGCAATGTGACTGTGCAGCAGTGACTTATTTTCCCCCTCTGTGAATCTCCACTGGCTTACTGACTTGCTTTGCCTTATGGAAGGTGATGGTGTGCTGTTTCTTAATCAAGTCCTCAAGGGGCCTTTTGCTGTCTCTTAGAACCCTGCCTCCACCATGAAAACAAGTCCAGTCCAACTTGGTGGAGGAGGAGAGTTCACACAGAGCAGTGACAAGTCATCCTGACTGAGGCCATCTTAAACCTGCCAGCTCCCAGCTTCAGGCCAGTTGATCACAGATTCAGGAGAGAACTCAGCTTAGATCAGCAGACTACAACCAGATCAGCAGAAGCATCCAGCCTATTCACAGATACATGAGAAAGAATGAATGATTGTTGTTCAGCAGCCGGATTTGAGATGGTTTTTTACACAACTTTTTGTGGCAAAAAGACAACTGATACATACACCAAACTACCTATAGTTCCTGAACAAAAATATTCTTTCACCCTATCACTCCTTTTAAAGATGGTATTATCTCTACATGGAATAAGTCTCAATTCAGTCCATAGTCATTAATATGTCACCCATATTCTCCAGTGTTTTTCTCCCGGGGAATTTATCTGCCAGGGTTGACCCTACTTGGATATCAAGATCTTGCAGCTTGGAATCCCCCTTCAAACCAGCAATAGTGTGGAGAACTGAAATCGGCCTTATTCCTCCTCCTCCTCTCTCTCACCTCACAGCTACTCACTCTCTCCTCTATGCTGCTTAGTACTTTGCACCTATATGCATTCTGGCAGTTGTCACATTATTTTGCATTTATTTTACATCTTTGTCTCTTCCACTGGACAGTAAGCTCTTTGAGAGGAGAGACCATACCATTTATTTTGGAGTAGCCAGGGCCTGAGACAGGCACTGCTCACATTTGCATGGCTGCATTAATTTTCTACTCACTGTGAGTTTGTTTCTTATCAATGAATCTCTGTACTCATAAATAAATGAAATATAACTCTACATAAGTGAAGACAATATTTAAGTTTATTTTCAATCAGATGCCAGGTACTATGGTAGCATGAAGGAAATAAAATATAAATAATAATTAAGTCCTTTATTAAAAGGATGGGTTAAGGTCATCATAAAGATCTGAGGGTTTGGGCCAGGTACAGTGACTCATACCTGTAATCCCAGCACTTTGGGAGACCAAGGCAGGAGGATTGTTTGAGCCCAGGGGTTCGAGCCCACGCTCTCTCTACAAAAAAAAATTTAAAAATTTATCCAGGTAGGGCGTGGTGATGTGCTCCTGTATTCCCAGCTACTTGGGAGGGTGAGATGGGAGGATCGCTTGAGCTCAGAAGGTTGAGGCTGCAGTGAACCATGATCATGTCACTGCACTCAGCCTGGGTGTCAGACAGAGACCCTGTTTCAAAAATGAAAAGGAAGATTTGTGGGTTAGGTAACCCCCCACATGATTTGGTTTATCCAATTCTTACTTCATTCAGAAACCAAAAGGTATATTCTATTTGGAACTCATACATTTAAGAAGGAGGATATGAGGCAGAAAGGTTCAGGCAATTCTGTCTTGGCAAAAATGTTTGATTCCTATATAGAATTCCTCTCAAAGAACAGATCTCATGACCAGGAGAGATGACTAGCTAAATTCATAAAGTAGATTAAATCTGTTTAATATTACAATGTACTCTCTTCTTTTTTATGATAACCATGCTAGGCAGGTTATTTTGGATGTGTGGAATAAAGACTCTATCAAGATAGCTCAAGTGACAGGGGAATTATCAGAATTCTCAGTCTAAGGCTGACAGGACCTTATTTGAATAAATCTGAGGAAAGGAACCATAGGACAGATGTATCACAGGGAAGGGAACTAGAAAGGTGACAACTTATATGATTTGTCATCAGCAACAGGAATTCACATGCCATTAACTCAGCTCCGGTCCACCCTCCTGGTTCCACCCACCATTACTTCCTCTCTTCCTCCCTGCCTCAAGGTCTCTGCTTACACCTAAATTAGAAGTCTCATGACTTTGGCCCAGCCTGTCTCATGGCCTCTCTCACTATGGCTGATCAGCTTCTGCTCTTGTGTTAGAGTACTGATTCCTTGCATGGTTCTAAATTCTAATTGCTAAGAGAAATAACATGACGGCATAACTATTTCACATTTGGCTAAGGCTTCCCACATCAGGTATCCTAACAAGCTATGGGCCAGCCATGAGATTGGCTACCTTCCTCCTCTGGAAGGGAACACTGTGTCAGCACAAGACTGAAGAGTGAAATTTACACTTTCTCTGGGGCCTTTAATACACACCATTAGCTTAGCCTTTGTTTCAAAGACAAGAACTGTAACAAAAATTTTTAAGATCCTGATTGGTTGGCTTTTTCTGAAGTAGACTCTTTATACCAGCAGTTTTAGTTCACAGCGAAATTGAGCAGAAAGTATTATAAAAAGTCCTTGTATGCCCTCTGCCCCTACACGTGCACAGGTCCCCAACTGTCAGCCTCCTTCACCAGAGTGATTCATCTGTTAAAATCAATGAATGCACATTGACACACTATTATCATCCAAAATCCATAGTTTACATTAGGGTTCACTCCTGAAATTGCACGTTCTATGGGTTTTGACAAATGTGTGACATGTATCTACAATTATAGTACCTTACAGAGTAGTTTTACTGCCCTAAAAATCCCCTGTGCTCTGCCAATTCACCCTTCTCCTCTGCCAACCCCTGGCAACCATTGATCTTTTTACCATTTCAATAGTTTTGCCTTTTCCAGAGTGTTGTATGGTTGATAGTTGGATCATACAGTATGTAGCCCTTTATATTGGTTTCTTTCACTTAGTAATAAGAATTTAAATTTCCTCTGTGTCTTTTTATGCTTTCATAGCTCATTTCTTTTTAGTGCTAAATAGTAGACCCTTGTCAGGATGTTCCACAATTTATGCATCCACCTGCTAAAGGCACATCTTGGTTGCTTCCAAGTTTGGGCAATTATGACAAAACTGCTATAAATGTTCATGTACAGATTTTTGTGTAGACATAAGTTTTCAACTAATTTGGGTAAATACCAAGGAGCACAACTGTCAGGTCATATAGTAAAAGTACCTTTAATTTTGTAAGAAACTGCCAAACTGTCTTCCAATTTGTTGACTTCAAAACGTTCTGCTCTCAAACACTAATACTTTCTTCTCTGAGGATTAGAATTGGCAATCACATAAAATAATTTGACTATGTTCTAATCAGACACAAAAATTCTCTTCTATTGCCTTTCTTACCTCTTCTTGTTCTTCACCACAATCTTCCCAATCTCCATGCCTTACCTACCACTCATTTACCATCCAAGATTGGGATTGTAGAGAAAATGGGGCTACAGACTTGAGACTCTTCAACTGCTTAACATCTCCTAGATGCAAAATTACTTGTCTCTTTGCCTCTTTGTATTATCTCCTTTCACTTTGTCACACACACACACACACACACACTCCATAGCTCTTCTCCAACCAAACATAATCCATCCATCTGAGCTCTGAACCTCAATCTTACACACATACTTTTCTACAGTTTACTTTTTATGTCTTAACAATTTCCTTTTCATCCATTTCCTCTCAGCATGTAAACAAGCTTACTTCACTTACATCTGAATACAAGAAGCCAAACAAAGGCCTCCTATCATTCTGCCATAACTCTCTCTTCCCTTCTCTCTTCTTTCCTGTATAGCAGCAGTGGGTCTATCCTGTTAACTCAACTTTCTCCCTTACCATCCAGTTTTCTGCACCCGTTTTTGACTTTTTTAAACTTTTGCACCCCTATTCCTCTGAATTTGTGTTCTGTAAGGTCAGCAGTTATCTACTAAAAGCATAACCTAATGAATACTTTTCAGCTTTGCTCTGGCTCTCTTCCCATTATTTCGAGTGCTTATTTTGACTTATTTCCCAATTTTTACCCACTCCTACCCTTTGATCTCATCTATTGATTTGGCTCTCCTGGCTCTCCTGGTTCCTATATATTTATGTTACAGACTCTTCTCCTCTTGCTCTTTCTTCTCCTCGAGGTTTCAAGACAGCTGCTTAGACCTAGCTATGATCCTATAGGATTGACCCGCATTGCTGACACTCCAGCCTAGCACACCCAAGCCCCACTGATGGGTGGTAGGACACCTCAACTCTCTATTATCTCATCAGATTACTTCAACTCCCACTTACATACTAGAGAATCACAAATTTATGTCTCTAGATGTCTCTTAGAAACATCCACCAGTATGTCTCACAAGAACTTCAAATTTCACACGTCCCAAACTGATCACCTCATCTTAATTCCATATGTGTGTGCCTCCTCCAATATTCTCTTTCTTTATAAATGGATTTCTTGTCATTCAAACCAGTTACGTTTTTGCTTCAGTAATGCTATAGTCTGAATGTATCCACTCAAAATTCCTATGTTGCAATTTAATTGCCAATGTGATAGTATTAAGAGGTGGGGCCTTCAGGAGGTGATTAAGGTATGAAGGTAGATCCTTCATGAATGGGATTAATGACCTTATAAAAGAGGTACAAAGAAACTGTTAGCCTTTTCAGTCATGAGAGGACACAGAAAAAGCACTCTCTGTGAGGAACAGGCCCTCACGAGACATTAAATCTGCTGGTACCTTGATCTTGGACTTTCTAGCCTCTGGAACTATAAGAAAATACACTTCTATTATTTTTATTACCTGGTCTAAGATATCTTGTTATAGTAGCAGGAACAGCCTAAGGCAAATAGTGTTAGTGCTATTACAATTGTCTCCTATGATTTTCTCTAAACTTAACCCTCCCCAATTCATCCCCTAATGCACTGCCAGTTGTACACTAACAAACAAACCTGACTGACACTTTCTTATTCAGAAATCTTTGCCAGCCCTCTGCTACCCAAGGAATAAAGCATACACTGCTTGAAGGAAAGTGAGTCCTCCATTATCTGGCCCTTCTCTGCCTCTCCAGCTTCATCACTTGCCAAGGTCACTTTCACACTTTATGCTCCAGAAATATTAAATTATTTATAAATATGTGCTGTGGAGGACATTTGTCATTTTGGAAGCTATATTATTCAAGCTCTAATATTTTGAAAGCTTACTAATTTTTTTAACAGGAAGAATGTAACATAAGAATTAGTTAAATGGGTGTTGGGGTCTAAAGAAGAAAAAGGTGACAACTGAAGTGACACAGAGATAATAACTGTGGGAGCATTTGCCACCTCTGTGCTTGGAGCAGCAAATGGAAGAGGTTGGCCTTATGAGAACCTGAAAGCTTAGGGAGAAGGCCCTGTAGAGTTGGAACCCAAACATCTTAGGAGAAAGGACAGCCTCCCTGGTGTGTTAGTAGGTCAGAAGGGGGTCACCACTGAGCTAAGGCCCAGGTCACTGAAGATGGAGCACGGGCTGATTGGAGTTGGCCTCTCAAGGTAGGATGTGGGGAATTATGAGGTTGGTTCTTGGAATATGGGAAGAAGCTCCAGACTGGAATCGACTGCCCCAGACAGGGTGAATAGTCATTCCTGGGGAGATCCTGACAGGCACATGGAGCAAATGAAGAAGGAACAAGTTTCTCCCCTCTCCCCTAGCCTTCTCATCTCCTTCTAGTGGCCCCCTATTGGCAGAATCTGACAGGGGGCCAATTGGCAATGGAGGAATGTGCTTCCCACAGTCCCAGCCCCAGTGCCACTAAGCAGAGAGCAAAGAGACAATTGCTTAATAACCAGCATCCAGACAACTTTTGTATGTGAAGAAACATCAAGACTAGTAGAAAGTGGAGCCCTGCATCTCATCCTGAAAGACGAAGGAGGTGGGAGGCTGCTACTCCCTTTCTGAGCTCCCTGTAGCTAGAGGACCTATGTTCAGTCAGAGAAAGGTTCTCATCTGAGACATTATTCCTAGAGTGAATGATGCAATCAAGAGGGGACAGTGCAGAATTCATTTCAGTTGTGACTCTGGCAGCAGAAGAGTCTAATATTAAGGGGGAGTGGTCTCAGAACAGGCAGTAATGGTGACCAGCAACAGAGGGCCACTCATGGCAGGATTGCCAGTGGCGGCAGCCAGGGTCCATCTCTACCAGCTCTGGCCATCCAGTCTGTCCTGGTTCTTCCTTTATTATGAGTTTGATTCTTTAGACTTCCAGAGGGTTTGGGAGCTACACAATATTCCTTCAATATATCACCTTTCTGCTTAACTAGCATCATTTTCTAGTGCTTGAATATACATAGATATAAGTAATAATAGAGGGATCTGAAATGACTTTTTCCTTTTTCATGAGCCTCTATAATCCCAGGGTAGAGAAAAGAGTCTGTTCGCAGGCCATTTATGGACACTCTTCTGTGTAATAGGCTGATCTCTCTCTTCCCCTCCTAATCCTCATAGTGCTATTATTGAATGCCCAATACAGGCTTTGGCAGCCAACTGTGGGTGGCTCTGGAACCTGTCCAGGGCTGGCAGCTTCCTTCTCTTTTTTACAAATCTGATTTCTCGAATCTCTATGACACCCCATGTGGGAGGCTTCCTAGAGTACAAAGCTGGTCTCTGTGCCAGAACATGCGAGCATGCTCTGCAGGCTACTTCAGAAGAGATTAAACCTCTGCGCATTGACACCCCTAAGCCAGTGGGTTAAGAAGACTGATAGCCTTTTAAAAAGTCGTAACTCAGGAGAGAGTTCTAAGAGGCAAATTCCATAAAGTCATTCACTGACCAAGCGCTTATTAAACATTTACTATGGGCCCAGAACTCTGTCCCCCGCTCCCTATTTGACTTTGAATATGCCTAATGGATTCACCACCCTCTTCTTACTATGCTAGTGCTCTCTGCTTCTGGTTTCTCTAGGAAGAGCAGAGCCATCTATAAAGACTGGTCAGAAGTGAGTTAGAGTTCATTTTTGCCCCTTCCAATTATGGAATCTATATCTAAGCTTACCGACCTTTGAGATTTGTTGAGAGTTTACCAGTCACAAAGAGACTCCAGAGGACTGAAACTAGAGAAATAAAGAAATTGTACAGGTTTTGGCAGGTCTTCTAGTACAAATTTTGTGAACAATAGTCAAAATCCTTCCAATATTATACTTTGGTGAATTTACATGGGATCCCATATAAATAGATGGTTATAGTCACTTTATAAGTCATTCGCATCAAAAATATTTCTTGTGTCCCAACCTAAAATGAAGCATAGAGTTACAGGAAAAGTAGAGTTGACAACTTCTTTATTTGTTCCCTTTGCTGTCTCTAGAGCAGAGCTCCACAATAAATTTTTCCATAACTGAATTATAATAATGTATTTGCATTCTTGTCCCTTCCACTTCTCTGCACCTCACTGAGGACCAACTCAGGGTCTGATTCACCTTCATGTATCGAGCACTTGGACCGGTGCTTGAGACAATAAATGGTTTGTGAACACATAAATAAAAACATCTTGAGAAACAAAAGAGGTAAAGAGAGAACTACAGAAAGCTCACACATGGTGCAATGGGGGAACTACTGTAAGGTGAGTAGTAACGTATGTGATGATAGTCTGCATTTTTGAGCATGAGGGTTGGGAGAATTTCAGGTAAGAAAAAAAAACGTTTAGGGTTAAAATGGTCTATGCAGGGTTTCATGGAAGAAAGCATTGAGGTGGACCTGAAGGGATAGGATTTGAAATGACAGAATAAAAGCATTTTTAGTAGAAAGGCAAATAAGACTATAGAATGGAAATTTATAGAAGATATCAATGATTGTATCATAAGTTTGCTGAGTAGAGTAATGAATGAAAGGGGCTTTCTCTTGCTTGAAATCTCCCTCCACATTTTCTTTTGTAAATAGTCCACCTGTTCTTCAAAGTAATGTGCGTAACTCACTCTCCTTCCTCAGCTGACCCAGACTGACTCTTGTTACCTCCCATAAAATTATTCCTGCACATTATTTTCTTGTCCCATTTGATACTTAAAGTATACTACAGTGAAATGGTGAAAAGAAAGTCCCCAAAATTGACATTTCAATATTAGCTCTTCAACTGACTGGTTTGGTGACTTTGACTAATCGTTAAGCCTCCCGGGGACTCTCTGTCTCCTAGACAATTTCTAAGATCCTTTGCAAAATAAGAGCCTAAAATTTGTCTTTTTGGCCCTTTGGCATCAAAAGGAGAAAATATCAGACAGAGCCTTCAGTCTGACCAGTTTCAGAAACTCATATGCATTTTCTAACCCAATCCATGTCTTGTCCTGGTGGGGGAGGTCTTCTGTGGCCTTCTCTAGCTACACAAAGTATTCATATAGAAATTGACTCTCAAGTCAGACTGCCTTGCTTTGAATTCAATGCTATTACTTTCTAAGTGTTTAAATTGATCAAACTGCTTAACCTTACTATGCACAAAATAGGGCTATCAGAGTACCTACTCCGTAAGTTTGTTGCAAAGATTAAAAGAGATAATCCATAAAGAATTTAGCACAAGTATTCTCAAAGGACAAACAGAATGAAGTTATTTTCTTCCTCTCTTCCAGTCTGCTGAAACACTGCTGCAAGAATCATGACTGCCCTTAGCAGCCATTTGAGCCATTAACATTGCTGTACCTGGCGTAGTATAAGCTGATCGTGTCCACATTCTCGGTCCTTCAACTTCCAAGCTAATTTCTAGGTGTCATTCAATAAGAAATGTTTAGCTTTCTCCACAGGTAGTGATGGTCAGAAGAAATAAGATTAACATATATATATTCAACCCTAGGTTCGAATTCTCCCATCACTAAATGTAGGAGTGTTCCTGACATGTTCTAACGTTGTATTGCTCTATCTCTAAAGATCTTTGAGTTAATCAGTTTCTAATCAACGAGGCTGAGGAGTGGACGACTTAATTTTGTAGGCAAAGAAAAAAACTATACATTTCTTCAGAGACTAATGAACAAGGAAGTGATAATTCAGGACAAGTGAACAGGCATTGTGGTACAAGAGGTACTGAATCTGGGGAAAGAAGAGATTTTTGTTCCCAAATGTGTGTGTTCCTTATGGAATTAAGATGTACTATATTTAGAAACACTTTGGAAAATAAGATCTCATCCAGGTGTCAAAATCTAATTAATAGAGTTCTGCTCTCAGAAGCAATTTGAAAGGAAGGGAGGAATATATTGAAGGAAGGAGTTTCAGAGGGAGGGAAAGACCCAAGAGATGCTTGGTTTGTTTTTTTAACTTTTTAATAATTGCCAGAATAGAAGTTATAAACAGAAATGCTAGTTTCTGACCTAAACATATTTTAAATAATAAGATTTTCATGTATGCCTAGGTTCTAGAATCCACAATAGTATTTTAAAATCTGTACAGTGAGTTTTCAAATGACTGTTTTAATGGCATCTCACTAAAAGAGGAGCAAACAGACTGAAATTTTGAACTAGTATGTTTCATCTTCAGTAACTTGTCAAGGAGGCACCCCGTAGGTAATGTGCATTCTGGAAACTAAAGCCAAAACTGAGTTGAATTTGGTAAGGAAAAATGTTCTTAGCAACTATCCAAAATGAGCAAAGCAAAGTTTCATTTTCCTCAACCAATAATGGGAAAATGAATAAAAATAAACTATTATGCAAAAAAGTTCTGGAAAATAATAAAGTCATTTTTCCCAAATATAGCACATTTTTAAAAAATTGAATTCACCCTTTGAAAAAACACACAGGCTGAATGCAGTGGCTCACACCTGTAAGACCAGCAGTATGAGGGGCCGGGGTGGGTGGATCACTTGAGCCCAAGAGTTTGAGACAAGTCTGGGCAACATGGTGAAACCCCATCTCTATGAAAAATGCAAAAAATTGGCCAGGCATGGTGACGTGCACCTGTGGTCCCAGCTACTCGGGAGGATGAGGCAGGAGGATCACCTGAGCCCTGGAGACTGAGGTTGCAGTGAGCCAAGATCACATCACTGCCCTTGAGCCAGAGCAACAGAAAGAGACTCTATCTCAAAAAAATAAAAAATAAAGAAAACACACAACTCTAATTCCTGAAACTTCCCTAATTGCCCTTCAATTCAATTGCTATTCAACTGATCAAAGAATACAAGTTTTATTATTCATAAATTCAAGAATATATGTTGCTTTATTGTGGTTGTTTTTTCATAATTATAGTGAATTAAATGAGGAAATATAGCTCTGGTGTTAAATATAAAATATTATTTTCATATTATATAGCAAACATAAACTTAATTCAATTCAGAATGAAGTACACACTTAAATATGTATGATTTCACATATGATCATTTTATTTTTAATAAGAATTTATATTCATATTTTACTTTTTTATATCTAAAAGTAATAAGAAGCTGTTTATATCATCTCATAACTCAATATATGCATATTTATCTTATAAATTATATTCCTTATTCCCGCTCATCTTTTCTTCTTCCCCCTGAGGAGAGACTGTATTAGAAGAAAGCATTCGAAAGAGAGAAGGAACAATGGCTTTTCAGGAAGAAGAGAAAGAAACCTGATTGGTAAGAAAAAAGCCCAGGTTGGGCTGGTGCTCTCAGCTTCCTATTGGAGAGGCACAGCACTGATTTCTAAGAAGACTTTGAGAGAGGGCAATTGTCAGACAGAAATTCCTATAGACCTATAAAATAACCTGACATACAAATGCTGCAAGCATGTGTCAGAGTAATTATGTTGAGGTGAGCCAAACTTAAGGCAAAAGATTCTGAAGAGGTGGTAGGTACACTAAATAAAATAAGAATTTGCTTCCATAATTTCCCACTCAAGTTGCTTTATTTTTATTGACATCCATATTTCTCGCAATTTGCTATTTGGTTTTTGTACAATTAACTTAAGGTGTTTTTGCCTTGACAGAATTTTTATGCTTTCGAATTCATCAATCTTTTCTTTTGAATATGGATTCTTAATCATAGTTTAAAAGTGTTTTCCTATACCTAGATTATAGAAGAATTCATCCATCCTTTAGTACTTTCATGGATTCTTTCTTTTTTTCTCTTGTTCATGTGTGAGAGGTGAGAAAATGGTCTGACTGTATCTTTTGTCAAATGACTTAACTCTTTTTTTAAATTTATTTTATTTATTTTATTTTATTTTATTTTTTTTTTGAGACAAGGTCTCACTCTGTAGCCCAGGCTGGAGTTCAGTGGCATGATCTTGGTTCAGTGCAACCTCAACCTTTTGGCTCTAGTGATTCTCCCACCCTTGCCTCCAGAGTAGATGCGACTACAGGCGCATGCCACCACACCGAGCTAACTCTTTGTATTTTTTGTAAAGACAGGGCTTCGCCATGTTGCCCAAACTTGCTGGTCTCAAACTTCCGGGCTCAGGTGATCTGCCTGCCTTGCCTCTCAAAGTGCTGGGATTACAGGCATGAGCCACTGCACCTAGCCAACTTTCTTCTTTTCCCAGCAATTTATTTAAAAGTCTATCTTTAGTCTAGTAATTTGAGACATTACTTTCATTAATATTAAATTTCCATATTTACTTTGATCTATTTCTAGACTTTTTATTCTATTTCACTAGTCTGTCTGCCTACTCATGTGACAGTACCACAGGTGCTAATTACAGAGGCTTTCTAGCACATTTTAATAGATGGTAAAGAAAGTCTCCTCATAGCTTTTTTTTTTTTCCAGTATTTTACTGGCTATTCTGGTTTTAAGATTGCGTTAAAGTTATAAACTAACGTAGAGAGAAATGACATCTTTATTATTGAGTCATCTTACCCAAAATTAATGGATATCTCTTCTTTTTTTTAATTTTTTGAGACGGAGTCTCACTTTGTTGCCCAGGCTGGAGTGCCGTGGCGTGATCTTGGCTCACTGCAAGCTCCGCCTCCCGGGTTCACGCCATTCTCCTGCCTCAGCCTCCCGAGTAGCTGGGACTACAGGCAGGCACCCGCCACCATGCCCAGCTAATTTCTTTTTGTATTTTTAATAGAGACGGGGTTTCATCGTGTTAGCCAAGATGACTACGATCTCCTGACCTCGTGATCCGCCCGCCTCGGCCTCCCAAAGTGCTGGAATTACGGGCGTGAGCCACCGCACCCGGCCTCTGTTCAGTTTTAAGTATTTATCTTCTTTTGCTATGTAAATGAAGTTTTCTGTATCATTGTATCTTTTAGCTTGCTATTTTTATTTTGTGTATAAATGCTATTTCTATATATTAATTTTATAACCTGCTACATTACTGAATTGTTTTGTTATCTGAGTCCATGGACATTCATTTGAAAGCTACATACTACAGACATTGTGACAGATGACATTGCTTAATTGAGGATGCTGTACTTTGGTCAAGGGTATGTGATGTTATTTAGAGTTGAAGGAAAATAATCTACAACTATGTTGAGCCTTAAAAATCTGTTTGTTTCAAGAAGAAATCAGCATACTTCCTGATTTTAAAACGGTCTATGAAGAAATGGTAATGAAACCAGTGTGATACTGCTACAAGAATAGACATCTATACCAAATAAATAGAATTGAGAGTCTAGGTATAAAACCATACATTTACAGAATGGACAAATGGAAGCCAGGGCCAGAAAGGAAATTATGATCTGCTGCATAGTTCTGACTTTCAGAAAGGGGCGAGCAAGTTGGCCGGGTGCGGTGGCCCACGCCTGTAATCTCAACACTCTGGGAGGCCGACGGGGGTGGTGGATTACCTCAAGTCAGGAGTTCAAGACCAGCGTGGCCAACAGGGCAAAACCCCATCTGTACTAAAAAATACAAATAATTAGCCAGGTGTGGTGGCCAGCGCTTGTAATCCCAGCTACTGGGGAGGCTGAGGCAGGAGAATCACTTGAACACGGGAGGCAGGCTGCAGTGAGCCAAGATGGTGCCACTGCACTCCAGCTAGGCAACAGGGCAAGACTCCATCTCAAAAATAAAAATAAAAAAGGAAAGAGCGAGTTGATCAGTTCCCAACTACTTAATCTTTTTATCTGCCACTAAACTCTTGAAAGTCTAAAAGAAATTTTATAAAAAGAGCTATTGAAGAATTTAACATGAATATTCCATAATATGCATATTTATGGTAATAGTTACAATTATAATTCTTCCAAATTACTTAAACTAGAAATATACAGTGTCTTATTAAATTGTATTATATCAGATTTCAGGAGATTGTTGAAGGTAAGGAAAGAATTATGTGAGAATCACTAAATTTACGAACAAAATGAAAATTTGTAGGAGTTCTTTAATCTTTAAATGGACTCTGGCCTCAAAATTGTGATTGTGAAAAACTGCCATTCTTCATCAAATATTTGAGACAGAAAAACTAGTGAAGCACAAAAGTCATGCATGCAAACGTACAGTCTTTATATTTTAAAAAAATTAGTAGCCACAGTTTAATGAGAACTTGCTAGGTTCTAAGTGTTGTGTTAGTACTTTAAAACGTTATATTACTGAAGCCTCACAAGCACCTAATGCAGTTGCTGTTTATAGTCACTACTTTACAGATAAGGAAACTAAATGTGAGAAGCAGTGGGAGTTTTGTCAATGGTCCACAAACACAGCTAGTCCATGGTTGAGCTTGTTACTTTAGCAGATGACTTGCTTTCACATAGCAGGGCTCCCAATAATTAATATTTCTCGACATGTTACCAATGAATAAAATAACTAAAAATGTAAAATTGTGTATATAAAAGAGGAACATTTTCACCATATTGTTTATCTTAGATTGCTTTAATTTATTATTTATCTTCTTAAAGATTTGGCTGATCCTTTTTCACCTGTCTCTCTTTTGTCAGAAGCAAACTCAGTGTTATATAAAAATATGATCACATTTCCCAAAAGGCAAGGTAGTCAGAAAAAGCCAGTGATGATGATATGATACTGGACATTAAATATAGCCTTAAGCCAGACTTAAATTTCAGGTGGAGTCACTTGTCTGCTGAGAGAAATGCCATCATTGCTGATAAAGATTTTTAGACCCTAGCTTCAGAGTCCTGAGTTCTGAGTGATAGTTCCAAATGGGCAGTTAAAATCTGAGGTCAGAGCCTAGTGTGAATTCTATCAAGTCATGGCACTGAGTCCAAGAGCAAGATTGATTGTACATTTGCAGACTTGGCAGCTTTTGAGATGACGATTTAGGGTAATCAACTTTCACCTCTTCCTTTCCTCTGAGATTTATGGAGAACATATTTAGTCTTGGAGGTATTTTTGTTTTGTTTTGTTTTGTTTTTGTTTTCTTACAGAAGAGGGATGCTTAGTTTTAATGACACTCTAACTTCAGAACTAATTCAGAAAATCACACTAAAGTCTTTAATATGTTTGCATAATAACACATATTTAAAGCATTATAATTACAATAAAAGTAGGATAAATCACCTTCTGGGTATTTATAACCAACTTTAGGCTAAAGTAAAAGCTCAACAAACAGTGTGCAAATTATTTAGATTCTCTGTTTCTTCTCCTGTGGTTTCTACCTGGCTTTTGGCTTGTTGTTAAAAGCTGCATAGAGTAGAAGAAAATAGCTTTGCAGGTATTATTTTTAAAAAGAAGAGAACTTGAAGTTAACTTGATTGCATTCTAATTATTTATGGATTAAATTTTCTATGTGCTGGTTGCCTATTCCTGTTAACCTCTAAAGAAGTTTAGAGAGACTTCATTGAGCATACATCTAAACTTGTGTCCTAAAATATAAATAAATTTATATAAAGATGCATTTTAGTGAGCGCACACATTCCCTTTAAGAAATCAACAGGGAAATCACTAAAATATATGGAAAAAAATCATTGGATTGAGTCAGAGTCCTTTTTTATTTTTGGTGACAAATGGATCAGTAATCTCCAACATCAAGACTCCTACTCTCTTGATGTTGAACCTTTTCCTGTCCTTTGAATGTCTGCCTCAGTCTTAGACCAATGCATTGTCATTACCCCTAACAAGTGCAGTTGTCTATGGCTCTCAAATATTGCCCAGGTCAAAATCTCTCAGCCTAGCTTGTGTCCTCTCTCGTGACCTTCAGCCAGCCTGGTCCTGGCATATACATAAGAACAGGATATTAAAACATTCCCTGTGTGTGTTTGAAGTTGATACTCACTGCACAATTATTTCAGAAACTTTTTAGAACAACTGCTCTATCTTTAAAGTACCTGCAGACAGGTGTCATAAATGGGCCATCCAAGAATGTCAGAAACCATCAAAGCATTATTTGCAAAGTCAAAGCACTCTAGTGATGTTATTCATTGAACACAGTCTCAAAGTTTGCAGGTCATCTAGTCCAACTCTCTATCTAATTTAATAAATTCTTTCTCCAGCATTCGTGGAAGGGGGCCTGAGGGGAAAGAGCACACGATATTTGTGAAGTCAGAAGGCCTGGGCCTGAGTCCAACTCCAGTTCATTCTACCTCTGTGTAAGCAAAATACAAACCCTCTGAACCTCAATTGAACATGTTAAGTACTTGGGTACATAGTAAGTGCTTAATACATAATTTTGAATGAATAAATATGACAACAACATCAGTCTCTCGAAGTTGTACTTGTAATTTTCCAAATCATTCTCTTCCTCTCAACTGTGCATTTGCATATCCTATATTCTGCCTGGGATTGCCTTTGCACCATTTCACCTGGTTAACTAGTACCTGTCCAGAGAAATCTCTCCTGACAAGAGCCTCCTACCCCAGGCACCTGAAGCCTGTCTAAGGTACCCTCTTTAAACATTCTGTGCTTATCGAATTAATCATGTGTTACAATCACTTGTCTCTACCTATGTCTGCCTACCAAGCTGTGAGTTTCTTGAGGACAGGGACTATGTTTTATTCCTTTATTTATGTACTTTCTGCAGGTGCAGAAGGTCAAGTTAATCACATCTCTCAGTTCAGGGGAAATTGCCATTATTCCTGGGAAAGTCCCTTTCTTCTTTTCCCCCTTTGTTATATTACTTTTTAACTTATTCTTTTTTGTATCCCCATAACCATCTCCCATTTTTCTCCCCTGCACAAGCATCCATTATAATGCAACTATATGTATCTTTTTGTTTGCATGTATTTTCTAAATGAGCTATGTTGTTCTATATAGCTATGTCTTGCTTGATTTTAATGAATTGACATATTTTTGTACCAACACTTGTTTCCTGACTGGCACATCTTTAATTTTCAATAAATGTCTGTGGAATTACAAAGGAATAAGTTTAAAATGTGGTCAGTGAATTTACTGTGAATCTGGCTTAGAAAGAAAATTGTGAAATAAAGTATGTGAAATTGATGTACAAATAGTATATTACATTACAAGAGTTACTAGTAACTAGTAATCTTTTAGCTTTTTCTAATGTAATTTGAATGGCAGGAAACTCACTAGTTCACAAGAGAGTACATGGTAATCTAAAACAGGGATCCTCAACCTTTTTGGCACCAGGGACCAGTTTCATGGAAGATAATTTTTCCGCAGACCGACGTGGGGGCGGGAATAATTTTGGGATGATTCAAGCAGATTACATGTATTTTGCACTTTATTTCTATTGTTATTACATTGTAATATATAATGAAATAATTGTACAACTCACTGTAATGTAGAATCAGTAGGAGCCCTGAGCTTGATTTCCTGCAACTAGAAGTTTCCATCTGGTGGTGCGGAGAGACACTG
Organism: Pongo pygmaeus; assembly: GCF_028885625.2. NCBI lineage: Eukaryota > Metazoa > Chordata > Mammalia > Primates > Hominidae > Pongo > Pongo pygmaeus. Next base: position 57,643,799 of record NC_072380.2, read on the forward strand.
ACAGCTCATCAGGCATTAGATTCTCATAAGGAGCACACAAACTAGATCTCTTGCTTGCACAGTTCTCAATAGGGTTCATACTCCTATGAGAACCTAATGCCACTGCTGATCTGACATGAAGTAGAGCTCAGGCATTAATGTGAGTGATGGGGAGCAGCTGTAAATACAGATGAAGCTTCCCTCGCTGGCCTGCCACTCACCCCCTGCTGTACAGCCCTGTTCCTAACAGGCTAGAGACCTGTACTGTGACCTGTTAGATCAGGGGACTCCTGATCTAAAACACAAAATTTGTATCATTCATTCTTAGTGAACCAATGCTGGCTCTTGGTGATTACCTCCATCTTTTGGTTTGTAATGTTTATGAGGGTATTTATGCACAGAAATAGTCTCTTAGTCTACAATATAGGGTTTTCTTTTCTTTCTTATTCTGTTTTTCTTTTTTTTTTCTTTTTTTTTTTTTTCTGTAATTGTGCTGTCTTGACCCAGTTTGAAGCCCTGGCTAAAGGCTGATAAATTCCTTTTCTCCAGCAGCTGAGTAATTCCACACCTTGAAGACTTTCCTTATCATGCTCTCACACTCACATCTGCCCTAATCTGCCCTGGGACCTAGCACCAAACAACTAGGGACAGTCCCTAAACCCCAGGGCCCACCAAAATTATTTAAATCATCCAATCCACAGACAGCCTATGAAACCAAGCTAGCCCCACCCTGTGTGCCATACGTAAGCTGCCTCCTGTAGCTTGCAGTTACTCAGTTACTCGGTCCCCGACACAACTCCTGTAAGTGTCCACCATCAAAAGTCTTCAAATCTTATAAACAATTGGTACTGTGAGCAGGAAGGTGTGGCCGTGATTGTGGACTCTTGGGTAGCTCCTTGTGGGGGCAGGGTGCAGGGTGTGAGGGTCTGCTCTTGGCTTACTCATTGGCTCCAGACCCGCACCAGCACAACTAGGGATGCAACTGCTGCCTGTTGGTGAGCTGCACTTTAGCTGGTGCTGCTGTGCCTGCCGGTGGTTTCCAAGTCTCTCCTTATCCACATTCCTGTGTTGGAATATTAAAAATGATCAGTGCTGAGTGGCTAAACTCCAAAGCTATACACTAGTACAGCTGGGGCCCACCTTAGACCATTAGGAGTGATGAGCCACTTGAGCTGCCCTTTGCAGGGTCCGCATTCCCCATGCTTCTGCTCATAGCCTGTGTTTGGCAGAAGCCTATTCCAGGAGTCTGTAACTTCTTTGGAAGCAGTGTTTCTTTATTATTATGTAGGGCAGAATCCTGTTTGTCTGAGTGTTTCAGGTAAATTTTGTGGAGGAAAGTGTTGGTTGGGCTCTCCCACAACACAGAAATGGCACCCCGGTCTCATTGTCAACTGGACCAATTTAACCAATTACTATAAAGGAACTATAAAGGAACATAGAAATTGGTTAAATTGGAGGGCTTCCTACAGACTAATACTGGAGTTACAGCCTCAGCCGTAGATATATTAATTGGCAAACAACCTGACACCCTATTAACCATATGCACTCAAATCAGGCCATATGATTTAAAACCTGTGTACAGCAGAACCCCTCTCATCACACGTCTAGAAAAACCAGGGACTGTTGAGAGCTTTTATATTCAGCTTCCTTTATTTTTATCAATTTCATTTTATTTTAAGTTCTGGGACACAGGTGCAGGATATGCAGGTTTGTTACATAGGTAAACCTGTGCCATGGTGGTTTGCTGCACCTATCAACCCATCACCTAGGTATTTAGCCCCACATTCATTAGCTATTTATCCTTATGCTCTCCCTCCCCCTGCCATCACCCCTGAGAAAGGCCCCAGTGTGTGCTGTTCCCCTCCCTGTGTCCACGTGTTCTCATTGTTCAGCTCCCACTTATAAGTGAGAACATGAGGTGTTTGGTTTTCTGTTCCTGTATTAGTTTGCTGAGGATAATGGCTTTGAGCTCCAGGATGCAAAATCAATGTACAAAAATCACAAGCATTCCTATACACCAACAGTAGACAAGCAGAGAGTCAAATCATGAATGAACTCTCATTCACAATTGCTGCAAAGAGAATAAAATACCTAGGAATACAGCTAACAAGGAAAGTGAAGGACCTCTTCAAAGAGAACTAAAAACCACTGCTCAATGAAATCTGAGAGGACACAAACAAATGGGAAAACATTCCATGCTCATGGATAGGAAGAATCAATATCATGAAAATGGCCAAAATGCCCAAAGTGATTTACAGATTTAATGCTATTCCCATCAAGCTACCATTGACTTTCTTCACAAAACTAGAAAAAAACTACTTTAAAAGTAATGTGGAACCAAAAAAGTGCCCATATAGCCAAGACAATCCTAAGCAAAAAGAACAAAGATGGAGGCATTACATTACCCTACTTCAAACTATACTACAAGTTTACAGTAACCAAAGCAGCATGGTACTGGTACAAAAACAGATACATAGACCAATGGAATAGAATAGCAATCTCAGAAATAAGACTGCACATCTACAACCATCTGATCTTTGACAAACCTGACAAAAACAAGTAACGGGGAAAAGATTCCTTATTTAGTAAGTGGTGCCGGGAGAACTGGCTAGCCATATGCAGAAAATTGAAACTGAACCCCTTCCTCACATCTTACACAAAAATTAACTCAAGATGAATTAAAGACTTCGATGTAAAACGCAAAAGTAAAAAAAAAAAAAAAAAAACCCAGAAGAAAATCCAGGCAATACCATTCATAACATAGGCATAGGCAAAGATTTCATGACAAAAATGTCAAAAGCAATTGCAACAAAAGCAAAAATTGACAAACGGGATCTAATTAAACCAAAGAGCTTCTGCACAGCAAAAGGAGCTATCATTAGAGCAAACAGGCAACCTACAGAGTGGGAGAAAATTTTTGCAATCTATCTATCTGACAAAGGTCTAATATGCAGAATCTTCAAGGAACTTAAACAAATTTATAAGAAAAAAAATGAACAACCCCATTAAAAAGTGGGCAAAGCCCATTAACAAACACTTCTCAAAAGAAGACATATATGTGGTCAAGAAACATAAAAAAAGCTCAACATCACTGATCATTACAGGAATGCACATCAAAACCACAATGAGATATGATCTCACACCTGTCAGAATGGTGATTATTAAAAAGTCAAGAAACAACAGATGCTGGCGAGGCTATGGAGAAATAGGAGTGCTTTTGCACTGTTGGTGAGAATGTAAATTAGTTCCCCCATTGTGGAAGACATTGTAGCAATTCCTTAAAGACCTAGAACCAGAAATAGCATTTGACACAGCAATCTCATTACTGGGTATATACACCCAAAAGAATATAAATTATTCTATTATAAAGATACATGCTTATGTATGTTCATTGCAGCACTATTCACAATAACAAAGATGTGGAATCAACCCAAATGCCCATCAATGATAGACTATAAAGAAAATGTGGTACATACACACCATGGAATACTATGCCGCCATAAAAAGGAACAAGATCCTGTCCTTTGTAGGGACACTTAGCTGCCTTTAATTGAGACTTTGATTGTACCATTCAGATTGTGGCACTTTGGTCCAATTATAGCAGTATTCTGGATGTCAGCATCTTTGTTAGCTGTGCACCCACAAAGCCTTTGACTTAAAAGACATTTGCGAATCAAGCTCCCAGGACCCAACATTGTATTCAAATTCTACAAATGACTCAGCCTCATTATAACACAACACAGCCACAAAAATACGGCCCACATCAACCCTAGTGGGTATCCATTTGGGAAGGATACCCTAGTCCGACACTGCCCTAGCTCAAGACCACGCCATTAAAGATGACATGCCCCCTGCCTCCCAACCAACTACGAGCAGTGCCAACTACACCAGCACATGGAATGTCTTGCCATTCACAGGAGACCAGAGGCTCTTGGTTTTCCAGTAGCTGGTTACACTGCTGACTTCTGTTTTAAAAAAGCAAGACCCACAAAACTGGAGTAACTTTCCAGACTTTACAGACACCTATAAAACTCTAAGTTCTGCTCCCTGTGATTGTAATTCCACTCTATACCAGGTTAAGCCCTTATGAGACCAAGTCCAATTCCTCCTTAATGCTTCTAAGATTCGGGTTCCTGCTAATCCCACCCACTTCTCCTGACTAAAGGGTAACCTAACTGAAGTATCTACCCTGTGTGCTCTCCTAGGAGTAAAAGGAGCATCTGCTGGTCTCCCACTGTCAAACCATTTATTCCCTTCCATCCTCTTCCCCTTCACTTTCTCATTGTCAGTATCCCTACTCCCACCCCCATCTCTTCCATCCTAACAGCATCTTCTCCTCTTGCCCTCTAAAAGACTACATAAGTAAAATTCAAACCCACTGTCCCAGCTTCTCTGATATTTATACGGACATCCAAAATACAACACATTTGACTGAAGTAGACTCTTCTGCACTGACTATCCATAACTCATCACCCTGCCTCCACATATCCCACACCACACATTTACCCAACTGATAATTTCCCCAGAGATGAAAAATACTGAGAAATGAAAACCACTTCCAAACGGCCTTTTCTCCTGTATTGTGGTGCCCCCTCATGGCAAGTGGCAACTGCACTCATATTTCCTCAATACATACCACAGATGGGCTACCCAATGAACAACGGCATATTCTCACCTTATGCCCAACAAAAGCCACTGTCTTCCTCCAGTCCTATTCTTTAGTAATTTCCCTTTACCTAAATCAAGGTACAATTTTCCAATCTAAAGGTAATGCCACAAAACTATATTGTGCCCCAACCAACAAGGGTGTTTATCCCCTCTCCTTTGCCCTTCCATTACTCTGAAACTGGAAGCCACGAGATGCATTCTGGCCTCTCTTGGCATTCCTATTTATATAAATGTTAATTATTCTTTCCCCACCCAGCCAAATGTCATTGATGTGCCACGTTCGTACCTATAATACTGGGACTCACCACTGCTCTGGGACTTGATGCAATGGCCACAAGGACCATTGCTTTAGCCCAACAGTCAAAAATAATTGACGCTACCCTACAAATGTCCAAAATTCTAGTATATCATATTTCTAAATTACAGCAAATATTAGTTCTGCTAGACCAGGGAGCTTTGGCAAAAATGTTTTTTGACAGTAAATTTGTCCTTGATTATATGTTAACTAGTCAAAGAGGTGTTCGTAACATTATTAGAGCTTCTGGTTGTAGGTGGGTTAACACCACCAGTCAAGAGGTCATTCTAACAGAAAGCCTAGATCACAAAACCATCACCCTAAAAAAACATGCCTTACATATTTAACACACTCTGAAATCCAGTCAAAATATGACTAAAGGCCCTTGCCATGACTGATGTATTCTCCCGGCCAACACCAAACAAATGGGAGCCTGGTTACAAGTCAGCCTTCAGGGACTTGTCACATTTCTACTTGGTTTCTTCCTTGTTATTGTCATAATAAAATGTTTTCTATGCTGTTTGGTGCAACTTAGGCCTTATTCTGTAGAAGTCTCCTCTACTATTCAGGCCACTCAAATACCCCAAATAATTGAGTTCAAAATCGACATCAAGATATAAAGGAGTCAGTGACTAAATATATTTTATATATGGTATTTTTATTGATTATTGTGCTGTCTTGACCTAGTATGGAGGCCTCTGCTAGAGGCTGGTCAGTTTCCTCTCTTGAGCAGCTGATTAAATCCACACCCCAACCACTTCCCTTATCAGGTTCTCACACTCCGGGGCCACTATGTACCCACTCTAATCACCACAGGGCCAGATATCAGACAATTAAGGACAGCGCTCATGCCCCAAAGCCTGCCAAAATTATGCAAATTATTCAACCTAGCTAACCCCACCCTTTTTGCTCTACATAAGCTGCCCTTTCCCCCTCCAGCTTGTGGTACCCGGTCCTCAGGTGCAACCCCTTGCGTGGTACTCTGTGGCAGCCTTCTCTCATTTGGAGCTGTAAGTAACAAAGACTTCTGCCTTTCATCTAGCTGAGCATTGAAGTGTTTTGTCCGACAGCCAAAAGAATCTTTAAATCTTATAAAATACAGTCGTACCTACATCTTAATTACTATTCAATGAATGAAAGCTGTAAAGTTTAAAAAGCCTTTATAGTTTTTCTAAACCTTTTATATTTATCAAGCAGATATCTGTAAATCTGAAAAGGATAATATAAATTACCTTTTTTTTTTTTGAGACAGAGTCTTACTTGGCAGCCTAGGCTGGAGCACGGTGGCACCATCTCTGCTAACTGTAACCTCTGCCTCCCAAGTTCAAGTGATTCTCCTGCCTCAGCCTCCCGAGTAGCTGGGATTACAGGCACATGCCACCACACCTGGCTAATTATTGTATTTTTAGTAGAGGGGATTTCACCATGTTTGCAAGGCTTGTCTCGAACTACTGACCTCAGGTGATCTGCCCTCCTCAGCCTCCCAAAGTGCTGGGACTACTGCAGGCATGAGCCACCGCAACCGGCCAATATAAATTACCATTTAAACTTATTCCATGACTAATGTTCAATTTGATGTTAATTCCCCTAAACAATTAATGCAACTGATAGACTTGGTTAATTAAGTTCCTTTAAATATTATATATTATATCAATTACAAATTTATTCTACCTGAATCTCTCAAACATTTCAAATGCCTGACACATTAGTATCTTTTATACATCTTGCAAGTTTACAAAAGGAGGGAGGGGGTTCTAATAATTAAAGCAATTCCAGTAAAAGTAATAAACCAAATGTATGCAGTAGTAAGTTATGTTCTCTTGAACATTCAAACACTGTGTATAGACTGAAGAAAATGCTCTTGTGCTTTAAAATTGAAATTATATGGTTCATATATCTGATTTTCTAATATATCAGGTTATATTAAATGCTTCAAGTAACTTAACAAACAATCTTTCATAGGTTATCTCAAGGATTAAATAATTAAATTTCTAAAGTTAATACAAATGTGTTAATACTGTGGATTTGACTAACTTCAACATTCTTATAGTTATTTCTCTCTTCTCCCAGTATTGTAAAGCCACTTATGCAAATAAAGAGAATAGAAAGATGTATGATCTGATTGGGCTGAGGATACTGTATCAGAGAATCAAGGCCAGGGTTGAAGTGTCAGTTAAAGAATTTGAGAGAGGGTCAGGGACCTAATTAGGTACCACACATGGCCAGGGTGCCTCTACACAACCCAAAAGTCAATCTGCTGGGCATCTCCTTGAGGTAACAGAGCTTTCCAAACTCACAATGTTTCATGCAGTCTAGTATATCATGAGTACCCTTACCTAGTTTTATTTTATTTATTTATTTATTTATTTATTTATTTTTGAGACAGTGTCTCTGTCGCCAGGCTGGAGTGCAGTGGTGCGATCTCGGCTCACTGTAACCTCTGCCTCCTGGGTTCAAGCGATTCTCTTGCCTCAGTCTCCCGAGTAGCTGGGACTACAGGCATGTGACACCACGCCTGTCTAATTTTTGTATTTTTAGTAGAGACAGGGTTTCACCATGTTGGCCAGGATTGTCTCAATCTCTTGACCTCTGATGATCCGCCTGCCTCGGCCTCCCAAAGTGCTAGGATTATAGGTGTGAGGCACCGTGCCCGGCCCCCTTACCCAATTTTTAAAGTTACCTCTTTCATAACTTTTTTGTTCTTTTGAGACAGAATCTCACTCTGTCAACCAGGTTGGAGTGTAGTGGCACGATCTCTGCTCACTGCAACCTCTGCCTCCCGGTTCAAGCAATTCTCATGTTTCAGCCTCCCAAGTAGCTGGGATTACAAGTATGTGCCAGCACGCCCAGCCAATTTTTGTATTTTTAGTAGAGATGGGGTTTCACCATGTTGGCCAGGCTGGTCCCAAACTCCTGACCTCAAGCAATCAACCAGCCTGGACCTCCCAAAGTACTGGGATTAAAGGCGTGAGCCACCATGCCCAGCTTCTTTTATAACTTATAACTGTGTAATTTGATAGTTGAAATTCCCTCTGTAGGATATTATTCAGTACTGGACTGAAATTAATCTCTTTATTGCCTGATTGGGGTCAACTTGCGTTTTACGTGTTTTATATCCAGTTCAATATCAAGAATCCTTTTGTCATTTTATTGGCCATTCCCTACGTGATTAACACTATCTACTGAATACTGTATCTTAGAATATTACCCACATTTGCATCAAGCTCATGATCTATAGCTCACCTACATCCACCATTCTATTTTTGAAATTTGGGATAGCAATTGCCAGGATACAGTTGTTCTGCCTGAGTCTTCACTGCACCTCAAGTTATTTTGAGGTTCATCCATCTTATCTGAACTTTCTCTGTGCTCTGGATTTTATTTCTCTCCAAGAGACACAAACTCATTTAGAGCATGTAGATCTTCCCTTGGGATGTTTCTGCCTATTTTATTCCTTGTTTCTATCATGCCAACATTTGTTCTAATCTTTCTATTTTGTTCTAATTTTTTTTTCAAAAGAAAAGGAAAAAAACAGGTATTTTAGGCACCACTGGTCAGTGTATGGCCGGTGGGTGGGACATGGCATTAGATGTGCTAGTTGAGCAGAGCTCTGCTGTTAATTTTCTGAAAGTGGTAACAAAATACATAAAATAAAACAGTGCAATGCCAGGACAGGCCAGCATGAGATAGGTGAGTTCTTCCCTCCGAAGCCTTCCTTCCAGGCTGTTTTATGTGCCTTTCCTTAGTGTGTCCTTCCTGTCTAATTAGGTTTCTCTCATTGCCCTTGTCCTAATGTTTTACAGTTATCTAAGGTGGAATAGCACAGTGGAGAGAAGCAAAAATATTGGAGTGAGACAGACTTAGGCAGAGGTGGCAATATTGTAAAAATAATGATGCTTAAGATATAAGACTATTCATTGCTTGATTTACTTCCAAGATCCCAGAAGGGCACAAGAAATGTGTTCACACAATCATATGTTTTAAATAAAATTTGCAAAAGATATTTAACCACAATCAGTCAACCCCATTATCATTTTACTCTGACTGTCCGGCATCATATTTCCTGTATCAGGTGGTATTGGAGGGTCTGTGGGCATTTTTGAGACCCAAATGGGGGAAGTTGAGTTGAGAATAATTTCAGTTTGGCTTTAGTGGGACATATTTATGTGGGTGTCAGTCATATCTGTATATTGATAATTTATTGCTAGCCATTCAGGGTAGCATCCACTATGCCAAAACAAATATGCAGGGCCAGAAGTCATATCAAAAAGTGAAAGTGTGCTTCCCAATGGCTCCCAGGTTCAGAAATTTGTAGGTTATTGAAGAGAAGCAGATGGTGAAATGCACAGAGACAAAGCTAATCCAGGGAAAATAATTTCAATCATCCAGTGTGTAAAGCTGCAGACAGAGAATTTGGTTTTAGAATTTGACCAGAAAACCTAGTTAAGACAGGTTCTGTCAGGAATGTATCTGATAATGTCTTATGTACAATTAAAACCACATCATACGTTACAAAATTTTTTTGATGAAAATAGTACAAAATTAAAGAATCCTGTGTATTAAGACGCAAACCTATAGCAGTACTTCAAATGTGTGTGAAATTTTATGAATCCCAGTATTAATAAGAACAAACATAAATTTTAATCAACTGTGCTTGAAATAAGACTGAAATATCTTTCTATTCTCTCTACAGAAAATAATATAAAATTTTTGTTATATGAAGAGATAATCCAGAATTATGAAATTAAAATATAGATAAAAGCTATTAGAGAATTCTGTCTGGCATTGGCTGAATATAAAATATTTTTTTTGATTATGTGATATTTTTGATATTTAACTTTATAAAATATTTGATTTATTATAAATCATTTTCTTGTTCTAAATAGATATTCACTTTTGTCACTAATTTTATTATTAATTTTGTATTCTTTTTGTGGTAAAATTAAATTTACTACTTTAAACATTTTAAGGTATACAGGTCTGTGGCATTAAGTACATTGACGTTGCTGTGCAACCCCCATCGCGCATCATCTCCATAACTTTTTCATCTTTCCAAATGGAAACTCCATATTCATTAAACAATAACCCCCCACTCCTTCCTTCCCCGAGCTCTGGCAGCAATTATTCTATTTTCTAGCTCGATAAATTTGACTATTCTAGTTATCCCATATAAGTGGAATCACACAGTATTTGTCCTTTTGTATATGGCTTATTTCACTTAGCACAGTGTCTTCAATCTTCATCCATATTGCAGCATGTATCATTTCTTTTTAAGGCTGAATAATATTCCCTTGTATATACAGTAGTCCCCCTTATCTGTGAGGATACGTTACAAGACAATACATGAAACCATGGCTAGTACCGAACCCTATAAACACTATGTTTTTTTTCCTTATACAAACACACCTATGATAAAGTTTAAATTATAAATTAGGAATAGGAAGAGATTAACAACAATAACTAATAATAAAATAGAACAACTATAACAATATATCATAATAAAAGTTATGTGAATGTAGTCTCTCTCTCTCAAAATATTGCATTGTACCGTACTCACCTTTCTTGTGATGGGAGATGCTGTGATGTCTCTGTGATGAGATGACAGGAGGTGAATGATGTAAGCATTGTGATGTAGCCATAGGCTACTACTGATCTTCCTTACTTCTGAATCTGTGTAACCAGCCCTTTGCGGTGTGGTGTCACTCATTTCTTGCTTGCTGAAGTCTTCGTAGATGCTCAGTGCTTTCTGGTGCAACAGGTTGTTATCAAAACATGTTTTCTATTCATGTCTTCCACCCACCCACTTAAAGTCTTTTCCGTCTTAACAAAACACCCATCTTCCACTGTAGCTGTAACTATTACAGTTTGAGTTGCAACAGCAACACTAGCATGAATTTCTTTTTCCTCCTTCACAATTGCCTGGATAGAAGATTTGTTCTTACCATAGATCTTAGCAACCTCAGTATATGACTTTTTTCCTTTCCTTATTAAGCCAAAAGCTTTCAAATTTTCACTTAAAGGAAGGACTGATGGCTTCTCTTTGGCATATCCAAATTACCAGCATCACAAGTCTTGGGCTTTGGGACCATTATGAAGTAAAATAAAGGTTACTTGAACACAAGCACTGCAACATGGCAACAGCAAATCTGATAACTGAGAAGGCTACTAAGTGACTAAGGGGAGGGCAGTGTGTACAGAGGCGATACGATGGACAAAGGGAAGATTCACGGCCCCATCAGGATGGAGTGGGATGCTGTGAGATGTCATCACACTACTCAGAATGGCATACAATTGAAAACGTATTAATTATTTCTGGAGGTTTCCATTTAATAATTTTGGACTGTGGTGGATCATACATAACTGAAACAGAGGAAAGCAAAGCTTTGGTTAAGGGGGAAACTACTGTATATATAGTACCACATTTTGTTTATTCATTCATCTGACGATAAACACTGGGTTTGTTTCCACCTTTGGACTATTGTGAATAACGCTGCTATGAATACAGGTGTACAAATATCTGTAGAAGCCCCTGTTCTCAGTTCTTTCAGATATATACTCAGAAGTGGAATGCTGGACCATAAGGTAGTTCTGTGTTTAATTCTTTGAGGAATCACTATACTGCTTTCCACAATGGCAACAGCTCTTTACATTCCCACCAGAAATGCACAAGGGTTCTCATTTCTCCACATCATCACCAACACTAGTTTTCTGCTGTATTTTTGTCTGGTTGGTTTTCTTTTTGTTTCGTAGTAGCCATCTGATGAGTACAAAGTGCATAATTTTTTAAAGACGGCCTCCCAAAAACCTGGGTCTTCTCTGTGCTCGCGTCTGAATTTTAGTTCTACCATGGCATATGGTCCATCGTCCATGATTTTGTTTCCTCGCTTGTAAAATGAGGATAAAAATAAACATGACTCTAGGATTGTTTTAAAGATTTGGTGAAATAATATATGTGAAACCATTAGCACGTAGTCTACACTTAAAAAGTAGCAATCCCTTTCATTATTATTTACTTAGTTGTCTTTCTCCTGTACAACATTATGAGCTCCTCACTCATTTTCTGTCCTCAACACCCAGCATAGGACCTGACATATACTTGGTGTTTAATGGAGGTTTGATGGTTGAGCTTAAAATCATCCATAGAAGACAGGCCACAATTCTTTTAGTCACAATGCATATAGAAGTTCAAAAGTTCCTCAGTGAAGAGGAACTGAAAGTAAATATCAGAACCTTGCTGCTCTGTAATTCACTGAGTGCAATCAAGTCTTTATCAACACAGTAAAACCTTTACTGTTCTCATTCTCTAAAGTAGCTTCACTCACGCTCAGCAAATGATTTTATTTTTCTCATTAAGTTGTAAATCATATTACCTCTCTGGGTATTGCTTTAGACAAATATTTGTATTGGGTGGACCCTACCTGACTACTGCTGACAAGATTCTGGTGCACCAAAGGGCAAGAAAGTTTCAATGGCATGTGATTTAGGATGCTGCCCCAGCTGGGCTGATTTCTGCTTAGGTGTACTACACATGGCATTAAAGCCTGCAATATTCAGAGACCCCATTCTTTGGGGGTTGCCTTAGGATTCATGAAAGCCCAGAAACTGTATTCAAAATTGTGAGCATGTGTGTATACGCACACACACCTGAGAATATGTGCACTTTCAAAGGAAACAAACCTAACTTTTGTCATAATTTCAAAGGAATGCATGACCAAAAGAATTAAGACTAACAGACCTAGAAAGCCTAGGGTGGCAGAATCATTATCAAGCCAGAGGCTTACCTTTAGGAAAAGAAACAGGTCTTGAAACAATTTGTGGTATGAGTTCAGATCTTTAGGGGAGCTAGAACCCCCAATTACTAGGACCAAGGCACAGAATCAGCTAACCAAACTCCAAGGATGAAGAGTCATTGGAGTTGGCAGGGCAATTTAAATCTCCTTTAAACTCCCTCTAACTGCACATAAGTTAGATCCAGAATCTGTGGATCCATCCTAAAGATGGCAGTAGTCATTATAGCTGGGAGCTATTCAGAGAGGCATTCAAATATCACAGTGTGTCATATGTTAAATGCAGACAACCAAAGGTGATAGAATTATGACATCAAATTTAAAATTCCTAGAAGTATCCAGAATAGTATGAAAATGTAAATTTAGCACTTCTAAGATCCATTTAAACACAATGGCAAATTATATTTTAACCTATTTTGTGTCTTAATCTGATAAGAAGAAATTTGAAATTGTGCATCTTTTAATACAGGACTGAATGAAATAATTTCTGAGAAAAGTCAATAAAAATAAATATTAGCTGAGAAAAGAAAATCTAAGACATAAATTTAAAATAGTGTATCCGTACATACTTATACTACAGGTTGTCATACATTTTGACAGTACTTGTAATTTTTAGAAAATTGAAATTACTTTCTATTTACTCTCTGTAAATAAAAAGCATCTCTACTGAGACATGGTTACTGAGTTCCATATTTACAGAAATGAGCTAGAATGTTTTACTCTCTAACTACAATAAAATCACCCAAGGTGATCATAAAGTTCCCATATCTCTTTCTAAAAAATAAAAATAAAATAGAACAAAGCTAAAAGATTTTAAAACTTTAAAAAAAAACTCCAAGGTCTTAGTACTATTAAAAAATGCCTAAGTTTAGAGAGTTTTGATTCAATTTCCTCTTAATTTCACTCTTCCCATGATAACCAGTCACTACCATTTGTATCCCCAGAGGTTTGAATGAAGTCTGACAAAAGTTTACTTCAATTGATTTCCTGCCATTCTGAGATAGGCTGAGACTGTCAAAGTGAAGGAAAAACAGTACAAATAAACATATAAAATACAAGAAGCATAAATCTTTATGGGCTTATAAATTACAGGTATTAATATACAACGATCACTAGTTCTCTAGAACAGTCCTAACCTATTCTATGGCTGTGCCATCTAGCCCTTAATGACAGGGTTCAGCTTCAAAGAGAGCTGGTTCAACATCTCCCCATTTCAGTTCCTGGCCTGATTCCGAAAGGTTTGGTGTCATGTTATTTCTCACTACAGAGGAAAAAGTTTGCTGGACACATTAAACCCTACGTAGCCAAATTCCAGGGATCTTATTTGGTCATATATTACTTGGCTACTTGTTGAACTGTAATCCTATCCTCTACATACAAGTCCAGGACTATAACAGTTTCTTAATCATAAGTAAAAGTAATTTCCAATTAATAAGAAACAGACTAACATGGGTAACAGGCGTAAGGGATGAATGGAGAACATCAAGATTAACCCACCATAGTGCCAGGGTTCCCATTCATTTCCCCTTCAGGTAGCCATTTGGAGTATACTTTTAAAAGAGAACCCTGTTCACATGCTTTCTCTTAAGTACAACTTTTGCATCAACCAAACGTGGACTAGCTATTATGATGCAAAGGACCACGGGAAGCTGCTCTGGCTAAACATCTCCTTCTTGCTGGTCCTACCAGTCCACCGCATTTCATTGTTCAAAATGCATTTCTTTACTTAAGATCGTTGGAGTTGAAAATCACTATGTAAAGCAAAGATGTGACTAGAAGTTACCACATTAAGCTCTTTTCTGTCATTAATGCATTGATATGAATTTGTTTCAAGATGGTTAACTAGCCAAGGTTAGGCATTGAAAGTTGGACAGATGCATCCTAGGCAAGCCGGGGTGATCTCGAAAGTGGTGTAACCAAGAGCATTAGGAAACTGAAGTTGGAAAAGAGAGGGTAGCATGAAAGATGAAATCTGATATAAATAAGGGGGTAGCAGGGCAAAGCCATTTCACAGATCTGTAAACAAACTGCAATGCTGACCTCTGGTTTCCCTAACATAAGAGCTTTCACAAAGTAAACATGTTATTTAAAAATAATATCTCAAATAGCCATGCAGTTATGATGCACAGTTTAACTGAGGCAGGGGAGATTCTCAGAGGGAAGAACCCAGAGATCAGGGTTCAAGGCTGGGAGAGAAGTGGCTACTTCCTTGGAAATGTTCCTAGGTGTCCTGATCTGCCACTGAGCTACAGCCTTCAAACTCAAACTGCAAGGGAAGCTTTTTTCGAGCCTCCCTGGAAAAAACCCATGACCCCAAAATCCTTTCCTCGAAACTCTGTCCAGAGGCTTGGTACTGCTTCAAGTAGAAAATCTGATTTGGTTTCTGGGAAGGAGGACCTGTTGGAAAGTTACAAGATTGACATGACAGTGACAAGTCTGGAACCTCCTGGCTCTGATGCACAGTGCTTGAACTCCCTTAGAAATGAAGCATTGCCCCCAAGATAGTATAAAGTTACAGTTATCTAAAGTTTTCTCTCTTTTTTTTTTTTTACCTGTTTCTCTTTCTCCAAAAAAAAGTTTAATTTTAAGAACAATGAAAAATCAATCTTGAACAATTATAGGGAAACCCAAAAGAGCACACTGTGCATTTCAGCTACTTCAGTCACAATGAAACAATCATTAAAAAGATATTATGTTTCACACAAAAAAAATGTGAAAAAAAAAACCCTCCATATTGTTAAAGCAATCATGTACCACAACTAAAGACAGGTAGAGTTTTTACATTTTAAATTTGGCCGGGTGCGGTGGCTCACACCTGTAATCTCAGCACTTTGGGAGGCAGAGAAGGGCAGATCACGAGGTCAGGAGTTCAAGACCAGCCTAGCCAACAGGGTGAAACCTCATCTCTACTAAAAATACAAAAAAATTACCGGGGCATAGTGGCACACTCGTCTAGTCCCAGCTACTCAGGAGACTGAGGCATGAGAATTGCTTGAACCTGGGAGGCGGAGTTTGTGGTGAGCCGAGATTGCGCCACTGCACTCCAGCCTGGCAACAGAGTGAGATTCTGCCTCAAAATAATAATTATTATTATTTTATTTAATTTTTTAATTTTAAAATTACAAATGATTCGTAAACATTCTGTCCTCTCTTCTTTCAATATTTTATTTATTTTCTAATATGTATAACTAGCTGGAAAATTGTACAGTTCATATTCTTTTATAACTAATGAAAAGAAAATAAGTGAGATTTAATATATATAAATAATTTTCTATTATTCTTTAATGCTTTTTATTTATTTAGTGCTTTTGTTTTATACAACATACAAAATACTACCGCAGCACATGTAGTGTAATAGACAGCTTAGTCGTAATCTTACTTTTCAAAAAATTGTATATAATACATAATCTCAACCCCAGTATCAGATATCACTTGTGTACATCTTGCCTTTATTCCTATTCTTGCTTCTGGAAATCTTAGCCATTTCTGGCAAAGGGTATACAAGGAATAGTTCTAAAGCAGTGGCTCTCTAAGTGTGTTCCTCAGAGCAGCAGTATCAGCATCACCTGGGACTTGCTAGAAATGCAGATTCTCAGCTTCCATCCCAGACCTACTGAATCAGAAACTCTGAAGGTGAGGCTGGGCAATCTGTGTTTTAACAAAGCCCTCTGATGCACAGAAATGTTTGAGAACCACTCAATTAAAGGAACCACAAGGCAAAGATTTTTTACGTGCTTCAGAACTTATCCATAGCTTTGTTTTTCTCTTTTCAATCATTTAATTTAGATGTTTTCTCTTATGCCACAGAGTTGAGTGAGATTCCCCTGACTCCCTTGGTTTTCTTCAAACAAGTACATTTCTTTTCCTCTTAGGAGTATAATCATCATGTAGATCGTACAAAATAAAATAACTTCTCCATGTGTTCATCTGCTTAGAAGATTTCCAATTTTATAAGGCAATAAAATAGTATTCAAAAGGGGGCACAATAGCTATATTGACATGTCAGTAGACATGTAGAAACTATAGAAATGGTTCTTTTCCTCTTATAAACTTTTTTATTGGTTAAAACAAGATTTTATTAAAATATTGGCTTATTTTTAGGCAAGAAATTTTTAATTTTTAAATTCTATAATCTGTCTCTTGGAAATTCTTCAGATTAATATCTCAAAATCTTATAAACTTTTAAATATGAGGTTAAGAAAAAATTTAAATAATTTTATTACAAAAATGATATATGTTCTTTGCAACTATCAAACAATACAGATGTAAATCAAGTAACAATTAACAATCTGTCATCTTTTAAAGTCATAGTCTCTTCAAGGCAACAAATGTTACCAGATTGGTGTTTCTTTCTAATCTCTCTTCACTGAATGCATAAGTGTGTAGATGCAAAACAATTTTATATGCAAAATCAGGATCATATTATGCCATTGCTCTTCAATTCACTTTTTACACTTAAAGTATCACAAATGCACTTGTCTAGTATCACTATTTAATTCCATTCCCCTTTAGGTTATTTTGAAATGCTTGCTCTTATAAACATTGATTCAGTTAGCATCCTTGCACATTTATTTCCAATTACTCTTGTTAATTTTTCAATTTCACAGACTCCTAAATGGGGAATATTTGAATCTAACTCTATGTCCATTTATAATTTAATTAAATGCTGCAAATGAATTATTGGAGTACTTCGTGTTTCCACAGGAATATTATCAGTCTTTTGAATTTTGCCTCCCATTCCCATGGTCTCTCATTGTTTTGATCTACGTTTCTCTAAACAGTGGTCACATAGATGATCTTTTCTCACACTGTTGGCCATTGGCTATTTTGTGAGCAAAAGGTCAAAAGTCTTCCTTGGAGGCTAAGGGGGAAAAGTGACCTTTTGAAGCTCAGGGTGAGAAACAGCATGATGGGTAGCACACAGTAACTCACACCTGTAATCCTAACACTTTGGGAGGCTGAAGTGGGAGGATCACTTGAGCTCAGGAGTTCGAAACCAGCCTGGGCAACATAGTGGGACCTCATCTCTACAAGGAATCTTAAAAAAAAAAAAAAAAGAAGAAAGAGCATGGTGGGGCTTCTTCCCTCCTTAACTGTGTAGATTAACAATAGTTCTGCTCAAAGTTGCAGTTCCTCTCCAGGGCTGCTAAAGTTGGCCTGCAGAAGGAAGCTGTACATAGGACATTGGCAAAGGCAATTTTTCTCCAAAGACCGAGAGATATCTACTGGGTTTCACTGACTGCACTCACTCAGGGAGCCAAGGGTTCTGAGTTCCTTATCCCAGGGCAAAACATCAACCCTGTACCTAGAGGAGACACTGCCCTCTGCCTGGGTCTATAAAAGCCTTCATTATTTTGGAGGTCCGTAGGCCTTGCTTATTCTACTGATTGATTCTCACCTGCAGGGCACTAGCAAGAAGAGGGAGGTCATGGATATGCAAGGAAATTGTCACCTGTCCCAATATTTTGTATTTTCTTCATGTGTATGGCCACAGTTGTTCTCCCTGAACTTAAAAATAAATTAACAAGCCCAGGCTATACTGAAGGTGAAGAGGAGATGGTTTTAAAATAAG
Source organism: Pongo pygmaeus (assembly GCF_028885625.2). Lineage (NCBI taxonomy): Eukaryota > Metazoa > Chordata > Mammalia > Primates > Hominidae > Pongo > Pongo pygmaeus. The sequence continues at coordinate 57,662,100 of NC_072380.2, forward strand.
TTTTAAAGGGAATCAACCATTTATAAATTTATTTAGAATATAACACAAGCAAAGTGCATAAAATGATTTACCAGTTCTTCCAAATGCTCATTTTAAAGCAAAAGCCCTGTGTACGAATGAGTGCAGAACACTGTGGCACAAAGTCCATCTTTGGCTTCCCCAGCCTGCAATGTGAGAGATTCCTTTTACCATAATAATATTAGGGAGGCTCTGTCCAGCCAAGCAGTGCTCACTTTCTTAAGTCATAGAGGTTTATCATGTCAGGCAAAGTTCAGAATCATTTAATCTCACCTTTCATCATCCATTATGGTAGAGACAGAGCTACCTACTTCTAGATTTATGTGCCTGTAATTTTTTCATGTTGTTCTGAAATGAAGTGCCTGTTAAGTTTACTCCCCAGATAATCCTTTGTTTCTGGAAGTTCATGGAAGTCACCCTTTGTCATCATTAATGTAATATTGTCTCACAAGCAGGTATTATAACTCAATTCTGAGATTCCCTCACCCTTTTATATACCGATGATTCCATAACTAATTACTCTGCTTCATATAGCTCAGCTGTATCTCCAACCAGGGCCTGAGGCCTCCTCTTAAGCCCCTACCCCATCTGACCACCCACCTCCCCATCTCATCCTGGACCTCTTGCCCACAGAGGGAGAGCAGAGGGCTGCCTCCAGAGCCAAGAGACAGCTGCTGCTGCCAGTACCATCTAGAAGCTGAACACCTACACCCACCCTCAGCACCTTTCTCTCCACTTGCCCCTCGGCTGGCACTGCAGGGTGGATAATGCTCAAGTTAATTTGATACTCCCAGCCCTGTCAGAGTTATGAGCTATTAAAAATTGAAACTTATTTATTCTCCAGGTAGGTTTCACATTTCTGGTACTAAGACGAGGTCATGTCTTAGGGAAAGAAATGGTATCTCTTTCCTGAAAATAGTGTACTAAGATTCTGGCACCTTTTCCAGCATGAGATTTTTCATAGCTCCGTGGATATTATAGCAGTGTAGCTTGATTAAAAATTCTGTTACTCTAGTTCCAGATGGTTTTTATTTTGGATGTGCTCAAAGTGTTTGTTCACCACATCACTAATGTTCCATAGAAATAAATTAACAAAATCAATTCACTTGCTTATTCATTCCAATATTTAACAAAAGTTTTTGATTATCTACTGAAGAGAATGGAAGATTCCTAGGATTGATAAAATTCAGACTCTGATTTTAAGAGTCTTACTACCCATCTGGTGGAGAGACAAGTATACACATAAATACAACCACGGTTTCAACGTGTGAGTGCTGTCATAAGAAAGATGTAAAACAAACTCTATGTCAATGCAAAGATGAAAGACTTTATTCAAGAAACACCTATCATCTGAGATGTATTTTTGATGATAGGTTAGATTTTCACAAGTGGATATGTGTGTTTGGGACAAGAGTTGGGCATTTCACATTAAAGAGCAGCACATCGCAAAGTCTGAAGGTAAAGAGAGAAAGACACAGAATAAATTTGGGGTTAATAGCCAGGTGCAGTGGCTCACGCCTGTAACTCCAGCATTTTGGGAGGCCAAAGTGGGCAGATCGCTTGAGCCCAGGAGCTCAAGACCAGCCTGGGCAACATGGTGAGACCCTGTCTCTATTGAAAAAAAAGAAAAAAGAAAAGAAGGGAAAGGAAAGAAAAGGAATTTGGGGACAACGTATAGTCCTGCTTTACTGAAAAATAAACAGTATAAGGGAAACTATTGAAATAAAAATCTGGAAAAGTAGATCTGAGGCCCTTGCCTGCTAGGTGGTGGTGTCTGCCTTTTGTGCAAAGCACTGGGAAGCTGTCGAAAATTCCCTGACAATGAATGAGGTGACTGGAGCAGGGCTTCAGAGCTATCATTCTTGCAGTAGGTCTTTAGCTGTATATGAGGGAGCAAAGGCTTAGACAATGAGATCAGTTAGGATGTGATTTGATGTCAGCAGGTAAGAGGCAATGGTGATGAAAGGAGAAGGAAGGAAAGAACACCAGAGGGGTTGTGAAGATAGAATTGGCAGCATTTACCACGAGAGCCTAAGGAAAGGGAAGGAGACACAGATAACTCCAAACCAGTGGGCCTAGACCCTTACCATTGATAAGGATGGCAACAGTAACCAACACACTGGAGGCAGGAAGGGAACAATCACCAATTCATTTGGAGGCAGGAAGAGCTCAGAGTGTGGGCAAGTCACTCAGGTGGTGCTCCCTTCAGCAGAAAGGCTGTGTAGATGAGTGTTTAGTTAAAGAACTGACATTTTCACAGATATGCCTTGAAAATATGTAAATCTGTATTTCTTAAATGGTTAGCAAGCGGAGCCCTCAACAGCATTTATCACCTGCATGAACAGAATTATTTATTGTGCTGTGCTCCTGTGAATGGTATTCCAGGAATTGGAAAGATGTGGACAAAATTTTGTTTCAAAATTAACTCTTAAAGAACAGGAATTTCTCTCATTAGTAGTAAAAGCAACAAGAGGTTGCCAAAAGCAAAAGTGTTGAGAAAGAAACATGTTCCCTTTACTTTTTCTTTAAATTATAAGTGAATGGACATGACACAAAACAGCAACCATGATGACTGAGCAAACCTATGTAGACTTAACAGCCCTTATAAAACTCACATCACCCTGACTTGCTTTCGTGCTATTGTGCCACAAGGGAATTGCAGGCAAACAGTTCACATAGATGACTATATTGATAATCATTCTGCCAAACTACACATCTTTAGTTCTTTCTTATTGCTTCTTCTCATGTATCTATTGCTAATATCAGCACTGATATTTTCATCAAAATAATATATGATAAGTTATCTGCCTAAAAATTTCAATAGAATCAACAGAATCGATGGATGACTCTTTTCTGCTACATCAACTACAGCCAATTGAATGATATCCATCAATATCCAGAGAATGATAAGCTTTAGTAATGAAACTATTTGTACATTTTATTATTTCAACCATCACTAACTCCCCTTGCTCTCCCCCTACACACCACAATTATACTCCCAATTTTGCTTTTTAGAAAGCAAAATCCCTGAATCTTTTTCAGCTCTCAGTGAAGCTAATTTCCTTGAATCCCACCCCCTCAAAATATGCCAATTCAATTACACCCAGGGCCAAAAATCATCTTTTATTTCCTGATTGGCCTGTTTACTCCTCAATACCCCAACCACCACAACCTTCAAACGCCACCATCACTAAACGAGTCCTTGAGAAGTTTCCCCTTGCTTCCTACCTGTAGTAGGCTAAATAACTGGCCCCAGTGATGTCCACATCTTAATCCCCAGAATCTTTGAAAATGTCTTACACAACACAAGGGACTTCACCGACGTGATTAAATGAAGGATCTGGAGATGGGAGATTATTCTGATTCATCCAGATGGGCCTGATATAATCACAAAGATTCTTATAAGAAGGAGGAAGAAAAGACGAGGGAGAGAAGATTTTATACTGCTTGCTTTGAGGATGGAGAAGGGATCATAAGCCAAGGACTGTAGGAGGCATATAGAAACTGGAAAAGACAACAAAACAAATTCTCCCCTAGAGACTGCAGAAGGAATGCAACCCTGCCAACCCCTTGATTTTAGCCCCAAAAACATATTTTGGATTTGTGACTGCCAGAAGTGTCAGGAGAATAAATTTGTATTGTAGGAGGCTAAACTTTTGGTGATTTGTTTCAGCAGCAGTAGAAAACTACTATATTACCTCTCTGTATGGTCTGCCATAAACTCAATACCATAGAGATGTGGATTGCCTGCCCAGAGAAGGTAACTTGCATGATCGATGTGTACCTTCAGATGATAGTAGCTGGTGAATTGGTGCTAATAGCGCTGGTCCAGTGAAGAAAGGATGAGGTGCAATCCACATGGAGTTTCCACATAGTAAGCCCCACTGAGTGTTAGACATCAAGCTCAATACTTCACGTCTGTTATTTTATTTTATTTTAGTTTATTTTTTGACAGAGTCTTGCTCTGAGTCTTGCTCTGTCACCTAGAGGGCATCTCACATTGCACCCGGGGAATGCAGTGGTGTGATGGCTCACTGCAACCTCTGCCTCCTGGGTTCAAGTGATTCTCATGTCTCGGCCTCCCATGTAGGTGGGATTACAGGTGCCTGCCACCATGCCCAGCTAACTTGTGTATTTTTAGTAGAGAGAGGGTTTCGTCGTGTTGGCCAGGCTGGTCTCAAACTCCTGGCATCAAGCAATCATTCCGCTTCAGCTTCCCAAAGTGCTGAGATTACAGGTGTGAGCCATGGTGCCTGGCCACATCTGATATCTCTTTAACATTTTCTTCTTTATTATCTTTTCAAATGTATTTGACACATACAGTGCTTATCTTCTTGGGTATCTGGTGGTCTTCATAAACTCATTATTTGATGATTTGGGGGAGTCCTAAGTTCCTAAACTGGACAATCTTTCCTTAAAGAGATCAGTAGCCAGTGGTCATCAGCAACCATGAACCAGTTCAGCTCCCTTGAGAGTGTCTGAGCAGAAGAGTCACAGACTCAGATTTCCCCTCCCACTGGCCTGAGCCTCAGATTTATTATTGGCATCCACTCTCAGGATGGGACACCATGTGCCTCTAAGATCCAGTTCTCAGTTTTGGGGGGGTTTGCTTTGTGTTTAGAGGGCAAAGGTGCATTTCCTGAAAGGATCAATTACTTCTTGCAGAACCCACATTCTCTCCAGGAGTGTGGTCTCCCCAGGGTCTGGTGGTTCTGCAAGAGAGAAATGGTTGATGGCAGATGGTGGTGCAAAAGTAGATGATTTAAATTACGTTTAGGAGGAAGAAGCTATTAAACTTGCTGCTGATTTGATAAATAGATTTTGTGAAAGGAAATATTCAAAGAGGACTCCTAGGTTTCTTCCTTAAGAAATAGGGATGGTATAATGCCATTCACAGTTACCAGAGATGAGAAACAAGAGTTATGCTTGTATCATTTTTAATTGTTTATTCATATATTTATTTATTTATTTAGAGACAGGGGGTGTCGCCCAGGCTGGAGTGCAGTGCTGCGAACACAGCTTACTGCAGCTTTGACCTTCCAGGCTCAAGCAATCCTTCTGCCTCAGTCCCCCAAGTAGCTGGGACTACAGGCACATGCCACCACGCCTGGCTAATTTTTGCATTTTTTAGTAGAGATGGGGTTTTGCCATGTTGCCCAGGCTGGTCTGGAATTCCTGAGCTCAAGTGATACTCCTTCCTTGACCTCCCAAAGTGCTAGGATTATGGGCCTGAGCCACTACACCCAGCCAACGCTTGTGTTGTTTTCTAAAAAGGCTTTACTGTTGAGTGCCCAGGCCATTTTAAAAACTTTTTATCTTTTAGATTGACAAGGAAAGGTCAGCAGTGTCTTTAGTTTCACATTTAGGCCTACTTTCAGGGAAAACTGGTATTTCATCTTCTTATAAATAAAATCTGGCTGGCTTGATTTTTCTATTTAAGATATGAAAAATTACTAGATATTTCAAGCAAGTTAGGGTTAGAGGAGGTAAAAGACTACAAAATCTCATATTTTATCTTTCTAGAAGGATTTATGGAAGAAGGGCTATGGAATTTGTTCCCAAAGACTGGCTAACAAAGATTCAATGGGACTTGAACCATTCTTTCTATATGTTCATAGCTTGCTTTTTCAGTGTCTTCTTTTTAACCAAATGCTACAACCAGAAAACATAATTTGTCTAGAACATCAGCACATGTTTTCCATGGTCTTCCAGGGAATTTAGTCTCCTTATTGGTAAATCATACACAATACCAATAAGTGGGTTTTAAGCTCCGGGACTCAGGTTTCAGGGTATCTGGATGTCCCAGAGTATATCAAAGAGGCCAGTGCACAGAGATAAGATACATGCCTACATTTTTAGGCGCATTAGTGGAATAAGCCTTTGTTATAGCACCTACCAAGTTATCAACAATATGTGAAAGACTGTTGCAAGCAGCTTCTTCTGTGCTCTTGCACAAACAAAGATAAACAGAAAATAACTGTTGATGAAATTAGTCTTTTGTTTCTCCAGCTGCCCTGTCCTGTCTCATGTCATTTCCATGCAGGGCTTCCTTTTTATTTGAGGTTCAGTGTCTCTTCTTCCAAACCCTCTCCACCAATTAACACAAGAAGAGTCCTGATATCATCATTTACAAGTGGTTGAATCTTATTTTTCATTCGTTAGCAGTTCCAGCTCTTTCTATTTTTAAGAGTTACTTGAATTTCCCTAGGACTCATCCACCGAACGAAGTCACTGTCTCATAGATCTGACCTGCAGGAATAGATTCTCCCCATACTCCACTCCAGTCAAAACCCACCATGTTAATTCTTGGATGTTTCATGTGCTCAGAAACAAGTCTGCTCATGTTCTTCCATCTGGCCTTCCAGTTATGGCCTTTCTTGCCTCAAAAGCTATTTTTAAAAGGCACTTCCTCTCTACCTTGGCTTCTGAAAACCACTAAGAGAATATGGCTTTGCTGAGTAGGGTACAGTGTGTGGGTGCCTTCCCAACTGCACAGCATCAAGGTACAAAGTGACACTTCATTTCTTTCAGTTCTCACTGTGTTCAAGGTCCTATGTTGTACTTGGTGAACTAATGGGCTAAAGTTTTTGCAAATTACCACCTAAGCCTTCACACAACTTTGCTTTGGCCTTTGATCTCACCAAAATCACCTTGAAAAGAGTTCCTTTTGTTTCTACCTGCCATATTTGCTTCATTTAAAAATAATAATAATAAATTATTGATACCATTAAAGCTTTAATCTAGATTTCCCATTTTCTTGCTTTATCTTTTCCTTCCTGGAGGCAACTGTGATCACCTGAACAGGTAGTTATTTTTCTCGAGTGTATTGTTCATGTGATTGCTACCTAGTCTGAATTTGTAAGTTACATGTTGCATTGCTATGCATATTTTTAAACATTATAAAATTGGTATTATGCTATATACATTGTTCTCCAATTTAACTTTTCTTGATTAATTATGTTTTTGAGAATTATGTATGTTGAGCATATAGTTCTGTTTATACTCTACTGTATAACAATGCCACAGTGTACTTGTCTATTCTCCTGTTGCTGATATGTAAGTGGTTTCTAGTTTTTAGCTACTAATGACTATGCTTCAATAAGTATTTTTCCTTTTAAATGGATTTGAAGCAATAGTAAGTGTGGAAAACTTATTAGGTTGGTGCAAAAGGGTAATTATGGTTTCTGCCATTATGTTCAATGGCAATTACCCTTGTACACCAACCAGATAGAATAAGGATGTGTTGTTCTTCAGAGCTCATACTTAGTTATGGTTGTGGCAGAGGGTCATCTACAATTTGGCAGAAGAGTAGTAAGAAGAAAAAGTTGCTTTCCTGGAATATCGCTTTCTTTCCTTTTATCTTCTCCCTAACTCTAACACAACTTTTCACCTCCTCTCTTTCTGCCACCAAAACTCTCATATATTGCCAACCCAGAGCCCATCCAGATCTTATATTGACAATAGCTTGCTTTTGGAATTAGGAAGACCTAAGTTAAAATGCCGCCTCCACTTCTGTGAAAGTTTGGACAAAGCTATATAGATCATTTAAACTTCATTTTTCTCATCTGTAAAAATTTGAGTGATATTAATTACATGATACTGGTATTGTGAGGATTAAGAGACAATATCCGGGAACTTATGGTGGACTGCACTCTTCCCATAGAAAGATAAGGTATATCTCCTCCTCTTGAATTTCGGGGCAGAGCCGGGTAAATGGGCCTCTCCATGTAATTGCTCCAGCAGAATAATTAGCTTTCTAAACAGATGCTCAGGCCTCCCAGAGAGTGTTCCTAAAGAAGGGAAGTAGAGGCTACCAGTCTGATAAGGCCTAAGCCTGGGAACTGGTGCCGGGTCTCTTCCACCATATCCCATTACTCAAAGCAGCAAAAGATATCTGGAATAGCCTCCTAACTGATCTCTTCAGTAATAAGTCTTCCCTTCCTTCAAACCTGTTAATTTCCATTGTGTTTAACATACAGTAACTTGACGTGTGTAAGGTTCTGAACGATTGTTTTGCTTTCTAAACCATCGAATACTACCTTCGCCTGCTCGCTATGCCTCGGCTCTGTTTCAGGTTTTTTGCACATAGCAGACCACCCAAAAACTCAGTGGCTTAGAGTGACAACTTTTGTTTTCTTCTCACTGTTACGGGGTTGATGGGTGGATATTTCTATTGGTTTTACCTGGACTTACTCACTGAGCGCATTTCAGCTGGGTGGCTGAATTTCAGCTGGGACAGCTGGAATGCCAGCACCTTGCTCTCCAAGTGGTATTTCCTCTTGAAGGAGACCAGACCAAGCAGGACTTTCTCACATGGCTCATCTGTGTTCTGAACAAGCACTTATCAAGTCTTCGCTTGTGCTATTCGCTGATGTCCCATTGGCCAAATAAGTCATGTGGCCGTGCCCTGAGTCAGTAAGGGAGGAGACTACATAAGGGCATGGATAAGAGAAGGCAGGATTCATTGGAGGCCATTAGCATCAACAAGACCCAAATGCCTCATTTTATTTCCTAGAATGCACCGGGCTCTTTTTTGCTTTAAGGTCTTTTCATAGTCTTCCTTTTAATCATTCAACAAATATTTAGGCACCCTCAGACACTGGACAAAATGCTCAGAGCTCTCAAGAGTCTTTCCTTCTAAAGAGGGAAAGCATATAATAAATATATGCAAAACTAGAAAAGATAATTTCAGAAGGTTATAAAACCTCCGAAAAAATAAACTCGGATAATGGGTAGAAAGTGATTGGCAAAAGTGCAGAGTGAAATGAAGTTCAGCCAGGTCAAGAAGGCCTTCTGAGGGGATGGCACTCCATCTGAAAGCTGGTGATAAGAAAGCACAGCAGTGAGGTGTCACAGAGGAGGAGTGTTCTGGCCATACCTCAACCTTGGTCATGGCTGTCCTGTCTCCTCTTGCCTTCCTCCTTGTAAGTAGCCCATTCCTGCCCTTACCACTGCCCACCTAGTTTATCCCTTTAGAAAATTCACCACAATTTTGGGTGATTTGCTGTTGCTCCTTGTTTAAGTCCCTCATAAACTATAATGCTAATTAAGATAGAGTTGTTTCTGTATGTTTCTTGGATATTTTCATAGATCTATGCTTAGTTGACATTCAAAAACAATTGCTAAATGAATAAATGAATGAATTCACATAGTCACTCATGCAGGTTGAACACATGACCACAGATGCTCAGGGTGAGACAGGTTCCTATGTCCAGTTCCTCATGGGCCCAGACTACATTTGCCTGTCTCTCAGTTGGGACCAACCCACTGTGCAAGTTCTTTCTACCCTCCTGGGTGTTTCATTTCAGGGGTTCTTTGGACTCTTTGGAACTTCCCTGACTCTGAGCTGAGAACAGTTGCTATCCTGTCCAGCCTAATTAATAGGTTTCAATAAATGTTAAGTCCCAGAGACAAAGCTTTGGGGCCTTGCCCCTTTTCCCTTTAGGAAGTCTGCTAGAATTCATATACAAAATTTCTACCCCTTTTCCCTGCTACTTTCAAATTTGAAATAATAAAAAAAGAGATTTTATTCTATTTCATTAGATACCACCTCTCATGAACAATGATAGCAGCTATCAATCATACTGTAAGTACCAGGTAACTAGACACCTGGCCTATATTATCATTAACCCTCACCACAATCCTGCAAGATAGGATTCTTTTCCCCATTTTCAGATAAGGAAACAGAGGCTTATAGAGGTGAAATAATTTCCACAATAAATCCGAGGATTAAAATGTAGATCAGGTGTTCAGGCCTACTTGAGTCCAGATCTGATGATCTTCCTACCAGACACGTTACCTTTGTGTTGACCCGCTCCACAGTGGGGATAAAAATACAGCTCCTTGTGGTTTTGATTTGCATTTCTCTGATGGCCAGTGATGGTGAGCATTTTTTCATGTGTTTTTTGGCTGCATAAATGTCTTCTTTTGAGAAGTGTCTGTTCATGTCCTTCGCCCACTTTTTGATGGGGTTGTTTGTTTTTTTCTTGTAAATTTGTTGGAGTTCATTGTAGATTCTGGATATTAGCCCTTTGTCAGATGAGTAGGTTGCGAAAATTTTCTCCCATTTTGTAGGTTGCCTGTTCACTCTGATGGGAGTTTCTTTTGCTGTGCAGAAGCTCTTTAGTTTAATTAGATCCCATTTGTCAATTTTGGCTTTTGTTGCCATTGCTTTTGGTGTTTTAGACATGAAGTCCTTGCCCATGCCTATGTCCTGAATGGTAATGCCTAGGTTTTCTTCTAGGGTTTTTATGGTTTTAGGTCTGACATTTAAGTCTTTAATCCATCTTGAATTGATTTTTGTATACGGTGTAAGGAAGGGATCCAGTTTCAACTTTCTACATATGGCTAGCCAGTTTTCCCAGCACCATTTATTAAATAGGGAATCCTTTCACCATTTCTTGTTTTTGTCAGGTTTGTCAAAGATCAGATACTTGTAGATATGTGGCATTATTTCTGACGGCTCTGTTCTGTTCCTTTGATCTATATCTCTGTTTTGGTACCAGTACCATGCTGTTTTGGTTACCGTAGCCTTGTAGTATAGTTTGAAGTCAGGTAGTGTGATGCCTCCACCTTTGTTCTTTTGGCTTAGAATGAGATACCATCTCACACCAGTTAGAATGGCAATCATTAAAAAGTCAGGAAACAACAGGTGCTGGAGAGGATGTGGAGAAATAGGAACACTTTTACACTGTTGGTGGGACTGTAAACTAGTTCAACCCTTGTGGAAGTCAGTGTGGCGATTCCTCAGGGATCTAGAGCTAGAAATTCCATTCGACCCAGCCATCCCATTACTGGGTATATACCCAAAGGACGATAAATCATGCTGCTATAAAGACACATGCACACGTATGTTTATTGCGGCATTATTCACAATAGCAAAGACTTGGAACCAACCCAAATGTCCAACAATGATAGACTGGATTAAGAAAATGTGGCACATATACACCATGGAATACTATGCAGCCATAAAAAATGATGAGTTCATGTCCTTTGTAGAGACATGGATGAAATTGGAAATCATCATTCTCAGTAAACTATCGCAAGAACAAAAAACCAAACACCGCATATTCTCACTCATAGGTGGGAATTGAACAATGAGAACACATGGACACAGGAAGGGGAACATCACACTTCGGGGACTGTTGTGGGATGGGGGGAGGGGGGAGGGATAGCATTGGGAGATATACCTAATGCTAGATGACGAGTTGGTGGGTGCAGCGCACCAGCATGGCACATGTATACATATGTAACTTACCTGCACATTGCGCACATGTACCATAAAACCTAAAGTATAATAATAATAATAATAAAAGAAAAAAAAAATACAGCTCCACTGTCTCTTATCTCCAGCTCTGAAATCCAAAAATTTCTGAAAACCAAAACTGTTCCTGAAAACACATGACCTGATGTGACCTGAACTCATCTGTGGGCCTAACCTGACCTGACACGAAGCTATTTATAGTCTTTATTTATTCCATGTACTATGACTATTCATACTTTTGCTCCAAAAATAGTAACATGTTCAATTACAGGGTACTCCCCCAGACCCTGATAAGGGAATTCATATATAGTGTTTGCATTGTATTGCTTTCCAAAAATCTGAGAAATTCTGAATTCTGAAACACATGTGGCCCCAGGGTTTTCAGGTGTGCAACTGGGATTCTGTAATAATAAATTATGTTTGTGAATGGTTTTAGAGCTCACAAAGTTTTTAAGGGTTGAGGAAATTTTATTTTGTTTTCCTCTAGTACACAAAGAGTAATTTAGGAGATTTATCTGCACCTTATTTTCTTACTCTTCCATAAAGCAGCTTTATTCCTGATTTCAGGCTATTAATCATACTTGATCCCAACAGAAGTCTCAAGTTATTTCTTCTTGCAGAAAGACATTTAGTTTTAAGATTAAGAGAAATGAAAAAAAAGGAAAGCACTTTTCAGAAGCACTCGTATTCACTTCACTTAAACTAACTCTAAATTTTTAATTTCCTAAAATAATGGCTTAGAATAGCACTAATGTGAATACACTAAATGGATCCAACCATTAAAACGTATTCTAAAAAAGTGAATAAATATTTTTAAATGTAAGAAAACAATTATAATAAGAGTACCTTGCATTTATTAATTTGCAATTTATAAAACATTTTCACCTACCTGATCTCCTATACAATAATAATTATTATTATCATTATAGGAAAGTTGCCATTCACTGAGTGCTATCTTTTCATGAGACACTTTATATATACTATTTACTTATCCTCACAACTGTTTAAGGTTGTTATTATTATTTCTACCTCACAAACAAGAAAATTGAAGCTCAATGAGGCTGATATATTTGCTTCCAATTGCACAAATAGAAGGTTAGAGTGAGTACATGAGAAAAGCTGTGTGTAGAAGGCATTTACTTTTTGGTATTTTATTCTTACCAACATATGACAACATTCAATGTGTTTTTAATTTCAAGGTTCCTGATTGTCATGGAAAAAACTCTTGGGCTGGAGGCACAAAAAGTAGGATCAAATATCAACACTGCCACCCTGACTTCTGGCAAGTGACAAAATATTTCAACTTCAATCTACTCATTTGTGAAATGAAGGACATTATATTCAGTCCGCACGTTTTCATGGGAATTATGTCAAATACTAGAAGGATTAAATGCTAGTAAAGGAAGCCAAGAAAGTCATGGCAGGCTGAGGTTCTTGATCTTTCAATAAGAAGAAGAAAAAAAAACTAGACCTGCCATTTATCACTGATCAAAATGGCTTGGTTCACACAGTAAGTTTAGCTTCAAGTTACATTAAAACAAAATAAATAAAATACACTTAATCACTTTTTTAAAATAAAAAATATATACTTTTTAAAGTAAAAATTTAAATCTGGACCAAGCACAGTGGCTCATGCCTATAATGCCCCTACTTTGAGAGGCCAAGACAAGAGGATTCCTGGAGCCCACGAGTTCAAGACCAGCCTGAGCAACATAGCAAGACTCTGTCTCTACTGAAAGTAAAAAAAAAAAAAAAAGGAACTAGACATAGTGGCATGCACCTGTAGTCCCAGCTGCTTGGGAGGCTGAGGCGGGAGGATCGCTAGAGCCCAGGACCTGGATGCTGCAGTGATCTGCACCCAGCCTGGGTGACAGAGCAAGACTCTGTCTTTTAAAAATTTGTTTTTAATTTTTAAATGAAAAAATAAGTGCACAGGTACATTTAGTTGCTTTCTCACTGAGTTTTAAAGTTTCTTTCTTTGTATATTCACCTTCATACCTCAGTTAGAGAAAAACAATTTTGGGGTGATGTTTCTCAGTGTTCATGTGTACCATTTCTTCCTTTGCAGCTACAGTTTTTCTCACACAGCAGTCAGTGATCTCAGTGCTCTGATTGGCTGCATTTCTCTCAACCTCTGGTTCAAGCAGTCACTTGACCCTGCACTCAACTAGTGGTCAGTATCAGGCCATGAAAAAGGGTGAGATAAGAGGGTCCTGGAGTAGAAGCTGGGTTGAGCTGGCAGGAAGGGGGTGGGCAGAGCAGGGACATGCATCCTGACACAGGCAGCAGTCAGTGGCTGTGAAATAAGACCAACCACAGGTCAAAGGCAAGGTCACAGTCTAGATTGGAAAACTGGGGCTAAGGTCCAGAGAGCTGAGTTGCTCCAGACGGCACAGGACAGAATGGAAAGCAGGCATACAGGTACAGGTTGGACATTCAAGCTAACCTAAATCTAGCTTCCAGAAAAGACAGGTCCATACATATCTATTCCAGGATGTAACTAAGGTATGCTCCCTTGGTTTTAAGACTGTGCTCACAAACTTGTTTTCTCTCTTTATATCAAACACAAAAGTTGTCCTGGAGAGCTATTTATAAGGACAATGAGACTGCTCCTGCCTCCCCACCACCACACACACCTTTCAATCAGAAGCTGGTTCGCCACCATGAAAGATCTCTCTTCTCTGTTGTCTCAGTGACTTCCACTGGTGACTCCATCTTGAATCTGCTATCAATCATGTAAAAGTCATCCTTGTTCTATGAGCTATTTGTTTTCCTTTACTTTGTATATGTATGAGGAATCAGATATTTTTTAAAGCACTCTAAAAACAGATCATCCCAACAAGATTTTGTCTTAGCACTTTTTCTGGAAGGAAGAATGGACTTCTCTGTTAAAAAGTGGTACTCTGGGGTGTATCTAAGAGATGAATTTCCTTCCATTCAACTTTCCCTTTAAAGAAAGCTGTTACTTTGTCTCTCTCTAGATATGTTTTTCCTTATGTTAAAAAAAAAAAAAGAAAAAAAGAAAGAAAAATGGGCCAGGCACAGTAGCTCCCACCTATAATCCCAGCACTTTGGGAGGCCAAGGTGGGCGGATCACTTGAGGTCAGGAGTTTGAGACCAGCCTGGTCAACATGGTGAAACCCCATCCCTACTAAAAATACAAAAAAAAAAAAAAAAAAATTAGCTGGATGTGGTGGCACGGGCCTGTAATCCCAGCTACTTGGGAGGCTGAGCTGGGAGGATCTCTTGAACCCAGGAGGCAGAGGTTGCAGTGAGCCGAGATCCAAGTCACTGCACTCCAGCCTGGTTGACAGAGTAAGACTCTGTCTCAAAAAAAGAAAAGAAAAAAAAAAGTATGTATTACCTTTCCCTCCCTGTCAGGATAGTTATTAGAATCTAAGCAGTGAGAAGTCATTGAGAAGAACAAAAATCTGTGTATTTATTTATAAGGTATTCATATTACTAGGCCCCTTTTCCTGTATCCAGGGCAAGTCCTCTCCATATACAAGGAAATGTACCATTCATTTCAACTTTGTTTATAACAATGAGAAATAACCTAAATGCCCGTTGATTGAGGAATGGCTAAATAAACAACGGCAATCCATAAAAAGAACATTGCAAAGCCAAATAAAAAAATACTCTTTGCATAATGGCCAAATTCCAAGACAATGAGTTAAGGAAAAAAAGTAAAACAAAACATGTAAAACAAAAAGAAATAAAATTACTCTTTGTGTAGTAATAGGGCCAAATTCTAATGTATTAAGGGGAAAAAGTAAGGGACAAAACAAGCATATACAGTATGTATTATTTGTATTTTTTTCAAAAGAGCAAAATAATACATGCAGTTATACCCGTGTATATGCATCAAATATCTCTTTAAATATATGAAATAAATTGATAACTTTAGTTTTCACTGGGACAGAAAATGGGAGAAGATTGTTTTTACTTTGTACCCTTTTATACCTTTGAATTTGAAACCACATGAACATAGTACCCGTCCAACAAAATTAAATTAAGATCATAAATAAAAATATCCCTGAGTGATTTTTCACAATGTGTGAGAAACTCAAGATGCAAATGCTGCCCAAGTGAGCTGAGTTGCAAGTTTATAGCCTCATGTTAGTTATTAGTGTAGCACAAGATTACTGGCTCATGTTCTTCTTGCTTTCACTTTTCTCCCACTTAAGCCAGATATTTCTCCTCAAATTTTTGACCACTGGAGAGCACACAGTGCCCTTTGTTTCTGGCTCAAAGCAGCCTGTACTCTCCCCTCTGGGACGTGGGTCCTTCAGCAGTATTCTTCTCAGGCCTAAACTCTCAGCCTCTGGTCTAAGCAGTCACTTGAGCCTGAACTCAACAAGCGGTCAGCATTAGATCATGGAATAGGATGGTGTAAGAGGTCCTGGATTAGAAGCTAGGCTGAGTTTGTGACCAGTCTGTCTAACTTGGCAAAACCCCGTCTCTATTAAAAATACAAAAATTAGCCAAGCATGGTGGCACATGCCTGTAGTCCCAGCTACCTGCAGGCTGAGGCACAAGAATCGCTTGAATCTGGGAGGCAGAGGTTGCAGTGAGCTGAGATCACACCACTGCACTCCAGCCTAGGCAACAGAGTGAGATTATGTCTCAAAAAAAAAAAAAAAATGGAGCTGGGGGCTGAGCTGGCAGGAAGGGGATGGGCAGAGCAGGGGCATGCATCCTGACACAGGCAGCAGTCAGTGGCTGTGAAATAAGACCAACCACAGGTCACAGGCAAGGTCACAGTCTAGATTGGAAAACTGGGGCTAAGGTCCAGAGAGCTGAGTTGCTCCAGATGGCACAGGACAGAATGGAAAGCAGGCATACGGGTGTTGGTTGGACATTCAAGCTAACCTAAATCTAGCTTCCAGAAAAGACAGGCTCACACATATCTATTCAGGATGTTACTAAGGTATGCCCCCTCAAATGGTTTTAGCACTTTTCCTGCTGAGGATGTAGAGAGAGGGAGCCAGGATTCTGCAAGTGCCACTTTTAACATGTAGCGGGGCCAAATGTGATTCTCTCCCCTCCCACACTCAGTGCTGTCTAGCCCAAATTTTACACCCTAAGAAGCCATGGATCATTGAGTTCAAAACACACTGTCTCCATCCACCCCTTGAGGTTAGGTTGAATGATTTGGGTGCAGACCTGGTGTTTAAGGAGACAGATTGGTGACATTAATGGTAATATGCAACTATGACTTACAAAATAAACCCATAGCTAATTTCAACAACCAGAAGTTGTGGTGCCTGAGACAGTGCCCAACTGCCATGGTACCATTTGTTTTGTTCCTTGTTCATATTATGATGAGGGGATTAAGTTGTGCTCGAATCAGCTTCATCTAGACACTGCAGTTCAAGTCTTTCGTCAGTAGCTGCATTTTAATTCTACTGGGTTTAATAACAATACTAAAAATCTTTATGGTATGTCATTTAATCATCGACCTTTGCATTACTTCAACAGCAGCCTTACAAGTAACAAAGAATCAATCCTGTGCTTGCCTCTAGGTTTTCCACAGAGGTAGTGAAAAGAACTGGATTTTCAAGTTCACTTTGCAAGAGGCAAGTAGGAAGGAGACTGAAAGCTGCTCGTAAATCAGTAAATCAGTTGCTTTAGGCAGGACACCTGCCCTGTCAGTCTCAGCTACATCCAAATGTAAAAATGGGTGATCTAGGATTACCCTCAGGTGATGCCAATGGCCAAGGCACTAAAAGGTCATATCTATTATTGCTGGCATTTCTCTCCCCACTGGGCTGTTTTTTGAGTGGATGTCATACTCATCTCATACAGAAGGCATGTCCATCATGCTAGAGCAGTGCTGTCAATGTTGGATCTAATAAAATACACCCTATTTTTCTTTTCTGCAAACTTCATTATACCTAGCTGCTGCTAAAAGATGATTCCTTTTTTCCTTGCTACTCCAACATTACACTTTAGGGACATGAATCCCTAAGCAAAGTTTCATTTGCCACCTCTGATTTTAAAGTTAAAATGAGCCTTTTAAAAACATTAACCAAAATAAATGGCACAGTGAGTGCCATACCCAGAAGTGGCTACATAAAACCACTACATAAACAGTCAATGCTCCCTTGGAAGAAGTCACTGGACTTTACTAATAATATCATGTTCACCAGCAAACAATTTGGCAAGTGTGTAGTATCAGAAGTTGGGGGAGCACTAGAAACACAATCTTAACACACAAAAATAAATGTGGATAAAAAAGTGTAGCAACAGCTGTTGCCAGCTGCAAGCAACCACGCAGTAAAATCCTGTCCAACTCTGCAGGGGACTGTATGAGGACTCTTGGAGCCTGAGATAGGAGTGACAAAAGATCGCATTGTAAGAACATCAAACGTGAACCCTGGCTAGCAAGCTAGGAATTACCAATAGGAGGAATTGAGAACATTGCCAAGAATTCTTCTTCCCCAGATCGAATCACTGCATAAAATCAGCCCTATTTGTTCTAAGAAGTCCACATTCATAAGCTTCATTTTAACTGAGCTTGGTTCTTAGCCTATAAGGCCCATAAGAACTCCTCTGGAATCTGCGGATCTCCATTTTAAAAGCATTATTGACACGAACCTGGGGAGGTGTTTTTCCTGGAGTTCTTTCTCACCAGACTGGTTCTGGCTGCCTCCTGGGTGATGATGGAAAACTGAGGCACTTGCCAACATGTCATCCCCTCATTTTGCAACCCTCAGGCAGTTGCACAAAGGCTATGTGGAACTTTACCAACTAGTTAAAGGCAGAGTCTGGGACAGTCTTAAAGGAATTAGGACTACTGCAATGTCCAAGTGTTGCATATTAAGGAACTCCATCACAGGGACAGATAAACTAGGTGCAAGGCGATGCAATTAAGAGCCTTTCATTCAACACCTCTTCACTCATAACCCTGGGGTTTTGAAATGCAGAGCCTTTCAAGTCACACTTGAAAACTGTTGCCTAAGCAGCCTCTCCAGAGTTTTCTGATTCCAGAAGCTAAAAGAGCCCTAAGAAACCACAGGAGAAGCTGCCCTGCACTCCTTCTGTGGGAGTCACTGAGGACAGAAGAGTTACTCGATATCAAAGATCTTTAAGAGGCCTGAAAATTCTTCACTTACTTAGAGCTAAACCCATCTTAGAAATCTGCTTATTGTATATGTTTAGGTAACTCTCATTTGCCTGGAGCAACTTGAAAAAAAATTTTTTAGAAAGTAAAACAGGAAATTCAGAATAAGACATGGCCTTGACCAGCTAAATTAATTGCCCAAGTAACCTTTTGCATAAAGGAAACAGGATCAGGAAGGACTTTCATTCAAACCTTGCTATTTTGCCTTTAGCTAAGAGGACAGGATTCTTTTCTGAAATTTTTCTGTGAAGACCCTAATAAATAATTTTGCTTTTTTCTCCTTCCTATTCTAGAAATAGAAGGGAGGAGGACCTATTTTGTTCCATCCTGTAGGCTGATCCTTTACACTTAGGACTGGAAGAAATAAAGTAGATTTTTGTGGAAATATAGAATATGCATTCACCAGCTACATTGGAATCAGGAAGCATAAATCACAAGTAGCTTGGTCTCTCCACAGAAATGTGGAAATGGTAGGCCCTGAAAGAGCCTCAGTAGGGATGCATGTGATAGCTTCGTGGGCTGGGCAGACTAGCTGTGGAGATGCAAAAACCACAGCATGCAGCATGCATTCTCTCCAAAGATGGTCCATACCCCATCACCAGCACCCATGGACAAAATCAAGCCAAAGTTATGGGGTCTGTTTTAGGGAAACTACAACGACTGTTTTGAGGTAATAGCTTCCCATGTGACTAAACTCTTTTGTGATAATAAAGTAAAAAGTAATGAAGAAAAGTTATTGTTAGTTTGATTTTATAATTTATCATAGTGGGAAGAATTCTTGACCCAGAGTTTAAAGACTTGACATTCCACTTTTAACAGTTTCATCTGACTTTGGACAAGTGGCTTAATTTTCTCATCTGTGAAAGCCTCTTTCTTCCTTTTGAAATGGAAATACTGATATTTGTTTTTCTCAGCCTCTGAATTTCTTAAAAGTTATAAATTAAGATCATGTGAGTAAAAAAAGTACAGGAGTAAAATGGTCTCATTCTATTGGGCTATTCTAAAAGAAACTATTTATATTTCTTTCTTTAAAAGCACCTGTTGTGTCCTTAGTGTAGAGGCTAAAAATAAAAAGATTTTTTAAAAATCAGAAAGCACTTGAAATCATTCCGTTTATTCCTTCCCCATTTATTAGAAAAACTCCAGGGTGAGGGGGTCAGATTATGTCCCTTGATTTCAAGGCTGATCAGCCAATGTACATCATCAAATCCTTGGAAGCTCAGACATAGCCATGTGTCCTCCTTAACACCTGGCTGCATCTAAGTTTCAACCATAGCCCACACAGTTTTCTATTAGTAGTAGCACACTCAGTAAAAAATAAAAGCCATCTTTTACTGTGCATCTGCTATGTGCAATTAATCATTAATCCTCATTTAGAAAATATTTTTAGGTATTTTATACTTATTAACCCAGGTTTATCACAAAGAAACAGCATTACTCAAAGAAATTGGGTTTGACAGATTAAAAAAATTTTACCTTTAATGCTAATTCTTAAAAATAACTCTGAAGCAAAAGACAGTCTAGAGACTAAAGGAAAATTGTAGATACTACTTCATCCTCATTATATGTCTTTGTTTACTCTTTTAAGATCAGTAAAGAGGACCCCTGTAATGTACTTTTTCTGTGAATCCTGCCCTTGAGTAATGAGTCGTTCTGAAAATCACTAGTTCAAATAGTGCACTTGCCACTTTTCTTTGGTAGATCTACTAAGACAAAGATCAGATAAGAGTAAATTAAAATGACAATCTCCTGCAGGCAACAATTGGTATTTCCATTACTAGAAGGCATTTAGTTATTGTACCTGTCTTTACTTAATCATGGCTCTGACTTGAGCATTTGATTTAAAAACTACTGCAGAGCAAGTCACCACCCTGTATTTAGCATACTGACTTAATAGTTAAAAGGGTATCACAAAAAAATGAATAAAAAAAATTTATTCACTGGGGTTAGGTACTAGTAAAAGCATTAAAAATTCAAGAAATCTTATGGAGGAAATCTAATTTAGAAAAACAGTGAGTAGTTTTTGAAGTGGCTGTTGAAGTGAATATTAATTCAGTATTCTTCCTAAAGGAGAAAGCATGTCAAGAAAACAGCATTTAGGATTTTTAAAAATGTTTGTGAAAGTCGACAAATATGTTTTTAATATATTACCTGGAAATGTTTTTTAAAAACATAGATTCCCAGGTCTTGCATGCAGAGATTTTGATTCAGTAGTGTTATAATTATACATCACTTCAGTATAAATAACTTCTGTTCATATAATCTAATGCCTAATAGGAATGCTTGATAGTGTCCTAATCAGGACCTGCCCTCTTCAGAGGTGGCTACTTAGCTATTTGTAGTGAAATCAACACCTAAAATTTTGTTATTTACTATAAAAGATGTTAGAAAGAATTTTGTACAATTAGAGGTATCAAGAGTAGTAACTGCGAAGGAAAAATTTTCTGGACCCAGAAAATGTCTTGTATGAACAAGACATAGGAGTGGAGAAGCCCAGCACTAAAATGTCTTTGATGGACTATGTGAGGTCTAAGCCCCACTGAACTCAGCTGCCTGACCCAAAAGAGGTCTTGATGTCATTGACGTCTGTTTGGAGTGAGCTTTTCATGCAAGGTGCTGGTTGGTGATCCTCACTTGCAGCCAGCCTGCCTGAAATTACAGGCAAGACATATGACTATTTTCTGGCTGTTTGCTTATAACACATGTACACTTGGGAAATTTGATTGTTGAAGACTTGCTTTCACTGAAATACACCTCTTGGTAATTAGATTGTGAGGATGGAGCCATCTAACTCCCAGATACCTCTAACAAAGCTACCAATACTTACTAAAAGAGCTTATTTGTTGATCATCTAAACTGGCCAAGGCCATTCACAAAAATAAAGGATTGGTTGAGACACACACATTGTGTTTCAATATCACTTCAGGTGACTCTGAAGCAGGTGATTTACAAACCGTACACTGGGAACCACTGGATTAAGAAAAGACATGTCATTACAAATGTATTTTAGAAATCTAGTCTTTGATAAAAGGATTTAAGAGCTGATTTCAGGAGTAAGAAGACATGTTTTTTTAATCTTAAAATGATTTTAGGTAGCTAGAAACCCCAAACAGATGCATGAAGGATGTTACTACAAGGTAACTAATAGAACTGACTTTCACCTCCCTTAATATTTACACTTGAGAACTTATCTCTTTTCATATTTACATATAGGATTTAGTTTAATCTACAGCAAACATGTATCTATGTAGCAAGTGTTTGAATTTCAGGCCATATGCAATATTTGAACTATTTTGTTTTATATCATCATCTATTTGCCTGAGAGTTAAAATCAAACTCTTTTTTTTTTTGAGGCTTATGTCGATAATTTATATTTGTGCAGAATTTTATTATTTATTTATTTATTTATTTATTTTGAGATGGAGTTTCACTCTTGTTGCCCAGGCTGGAGTGCAGCGGTGCAGTCTCGGCTCACTGCAACCTCTGGCTCCTGGATTCAAGCGATTCTCCTGCCTCAGCCTCCCGAGTAGCTGGGATTACAGGTGCCTGCCACCATGCCTGGCTAATTTTTTGTATTTTAATAGAGACGGGATTTCATGATGTTGGCCAGGCTGGTCTCAAACTCCTGACCTCAGGTGATCCACCTGTCTCAGTTTCCCAAGGTGCTGGGATTATAGGCATGAGCCACCACGCCTGGCAGAATTTTATGCTTTATAAATCATTAATGAATGTTATTTTCTTTTTAGGTGAAAAATGTTACTTAATAGTGTCATCATCTGTTCTACAAGACTCATTAATTTCCCAAATAGTTATAGAAGATAAGATACAAATAGTATATTCTCAATTTTAAAAATAAATACGGGGATAGTACTATTAACCTGCACAAGTTATCCATTCATGCAGTAGAAGAGATTCCTAATTATTAACATAAAAGTTCACCAGACATTCTCTGAATATACAGTGTGTCTTTCTAGCCAGTAATTTCAATAAGCATGACAGTCAATGAGATATACTTAAAATTTAATATTTTCAAAAGCATGAAATTGTAGGACATTGTGAATGCCTCTATGCTGTGTATTAAAATGATTACATATAAAGAGTTGACTTGGTTGTTAATAAAAAACACCTATTAGCAGATTTAACAACTGTGTTAAAAATAAAATATTCCAAGACAGGAAATAAAAGGTTGAAACTTTTCTTTACTTACAGCAATAAAAGCCATAAAAGTGATGGATTTTTGAAATTTATATGTCAAATTTCAAACTATATTTGAAGAGTTAGATTTTGACACTTACAAAGTGTCATAAACTTGACACTTACAAAGATCAGTGTTCTCATTCTCCCAGTAATGACTGACAGACACAGACGGGTCACTTCATTCCTCCCATTAATAGAACTGAGAGGGGAAAGGCTTTTTCCTTAATCCAAAAACAAACGAGTATAGCAAATCTCATTCACATGCCCAAATATCAATGTACCACACAACCTGAGTTCAGACCAGTGCACTTGGGTAAGCATAGTCCCTGATAACATTCTGTTCTTCTACATCTTTAAAAATATACAATAGTTTAAATTAAAAATGACCATTTAATTATTCTCTCTATAAGTGTCTATTGAGCACCACTGTTTTCCAGGCATATTATAGGTGAAGAGAACATGGTGGTGAAAAAAATGATCAAGGCTTTATCATATCATAGAGACGCCATTTTAGAGATCGTTATAGATATTAAGCAAGTAAATTAATTTCACAATACAAGCAAGATGTGACAAATGCTATGAAAGAAATAAGACAGAATGATATAATGGAGTGACTGGGAAAAGGAGGACATGTGAATTTGGAGTTCAGGAAAGTCATTTCTAAGCAGGAGATATTTGAGGCTATACAAAGGTCTGGGTACAGAGCAATCTGGACAGCAGCACAGCAAACACAAAGGTCCTAAAATGGGAACAAGCTCGGTATGGATGGAGACAAATACAAACACTGGAAGGAATAAAGTTACCAACACAGCTTTGTTACAGGTGATGAGAAAGCCCAACTGAGAGAAAACGATAGCTGTGAAATCCAGATAACCCATCCTGACACTTCAGTTGATTAATCAGAATTTCTAGTTGTCTCAATGCAGAAATGTCTAGGCTAACATCACCATTTTCCATGACCCACTTCTCCACTGGAAATAAGATTTATCTTGCCACCCCAAATGATACCATTTCTGGAGGGGCAGGGAATTTAGGAGGCAATGTGAGAGTCAGGCCAAATTTAATAGTCAACAATGACACTTATTTTCACAATATATAATTCCTCATTTTAGGGAAAATATGAATCCCAGGAAAGCCACTTATTGTTGTGGAACTCTAAGCATTGTAGAGCAGCTATGGCTTTTTGGAATTTGGTCCTGCCAAGGTGTGGATTTTTCCTTTCAGTGGCATTTAGCAGATCTCGTCCGTAACTAGGCACGGATGACACTCTTTTTCACTTTTTGTTCCTTTTATACCAGAGTTATTTTCTAAGTACAAATTTAAATTTGAAACTCAACATAATTTATTTGCTTCCAGAAGAGTTCATGTTTTTAATTTTTAAATATTAAAATAAAAATTAGATGAAAAGTATCAAAGGAACTAGAAGAACAAAAGCTAAAATAAGAAACACTAAGGCTCTTAAATATAATTTAAAACTGACTTAAATATATACTTAAAAACACTGAAGAAATGCTTTTTTGAAAAACATTTTAGGTTACTAAAAAATCTTTAGGTGAAATTAATTGGTGTTAATAAATAAATGTAATAATCTAATATATATATTATATATGTATAAATTCAAATTATATTATATACTATATATAATATATAATTATATACTATATATAATATATAATTATATTATATATATAAATTTAAAAGTTATATATAAAATTTAAAAGTATATATATATATATACACTTTTAGTTTAGAAGAGCAGAATCTGTGTAGATTAAACTCCTTCTTGGTAGGCAAAAGTAACCCAAAGATCATTCTGGAAAAGTATACTGGGAGGAGGCTGTTGGTGAAAGTGAAGTGAATACAAAACTAAACATCTTGAATTTGGCATAGATTCAGCTGAGAGAAGCAAAATTTGTAAGCAGAAAAAGAAGGATAAAGGTAAATGGGAAGGGTGTTTGGACTTATAAAGGCTCATTAAACTTTATATCCTTTCTCTATATAATTTTCTGCCAGTACAATAACACACCCTGGGTACACAATAAAATAAAAGGTCATAATAGTGAGGGTCCAGTGTCATTCTGCACTTAAAACTTTAAATAAATTCCCATTCCATATGGATGTTAAAGCATTTATGTGACGAATCATCGCATAATTGTGTAATGAAAGGGGGTTGCTGTTTTTCAAATTTGTTGATTAATAGATAATTTGAAGCTAAAGTTACTTTTTACAAAGTATACAATATTAGGAGGTAAATTACCTGGCAGAGGGTAGCCTGCTCCTGTCACTCCGTGAGCTTCCAGAGTGAAGTAAGCCCAAGGATGAAGCCTGACCCTTGGTCATCTTGAGCCAAACCAAGCTACATCACCTAATCCAGTCCTCCAGAAAATAGAATCAACTGGAGGTCAGTGGACAATTTTTGAGAGTGGAAGGCTAAGCAAATGTATTAGCTTTGGAATTACACAGATCTAGGCTTAAACCCTAGGCTTATGGGATATAAGCAGTCACTTGCAAGTTTTGTAACCCTGAGGAGGTGTCTTCACCTCTCTAAGCCTCAATTTTTTTTAATGTAAAACACAATTTTTTTTTCTTTTTTCAGAAACAGAGTGTCACTATGTTGCCCAAGCTGGTCTGGACCTCCTAGGCTCAAGAGATCCTCCCACCTCAGCCTAAAACACAGATTTTAATGCCCAATTTTGTTATAATAAGAATTAAGTTAATGCACGTAAAGTTTTTAGCACAGCAGTTGATTCCTATTGGGCCTTCAATAAACAGTACTTTGAAAAAAAAAGGAATTCCCTTTTAAACAATATCTTCTTATGCTTACTAAAGCCATAGAATGGGAGCTTGAGCCTCTTCCCACTCTGTGGATGTTCATGACCACAGCCCACTCTGCAGATGTTCATGACCACAGCCCACTCTGCATATGAGATAATGAACCATCATTAACCGCAAAGGAGCAAACAACGTGTCTCCAGTCAGCCTTGGTGAAAATTGCTACTGATCCCTCTCTTCTTTCAGGGGTTGCAGCAGCTCACACAATCCTTACTGTGTGAAAGGAGGAATACTGTCACGGCATGAAAAAAGCATAACTATGGAAGCTTATTTTTCTGGTTTTCTTTTCTTTGAGCACGTTTAGAGCTTTGAACATGTAGAACTGGCCTGAGTCTGGCACATCCTAATCAGTTTTCTTTGCCTTCCTGAAAGGTCCTGTGTACCTTCTCATCATTCAATTGGCATTAGTTCTCATCTTGGTCCAGGCTTAACTTGGACTTTAGAGTATTGTGAGCATAGGAGGGGAAGTAGTGTGGCATTTGGTGGAGGTGTAGTGAAGAAGGGAACTGGATTAGGAGGCTGAAGTCTTGGCTTCTTGGCTTGTTGCCAGTTGTGGCAAAGTACCTCGACATTTCTCAATTACAAATGCTAATTCTTACTATATAGCATTTGTATGTATGTGTGATGGTGAAATAAAATAATAAGAAAGCGGTTTATAAATTATATAGAGCTATTAAAAATAAGACTTTTATTCTAGTAGACCTATTTGATTTATAAAATAAATATTGTGTTATATTTAACTTTAATATTAATAAAATCTTCTCCACCTATGAATTCCAATATTGCTCCAAAATGGACTTTATTCTTACCCTGTATATCTACAAACTGTGCCATTATAAATAACATATATTACAAATGATTAGTAATTTAATTATCTGATTTTAAATTAACATTAGGATACTAGTTCAGATCAGCCTGTAAACACACAAATTATTCTCCTGATAAATTACTTTTGCTTATATTGCTTAAGTAACTAACAAAGGTAGAGTTGGAAATCTTGAGTGTACAAAGTACTTTTCATTTAGAAAATCTAAAGAATTACATATTTTAATATTAAGCCATATCTTCTGCTAACATGAGTGAAACAGGACTTGGCTTTATAAAATCTAGGATTTGATAATTCTCTTTTACAATATAAGAAAATTAAGCAATTGAAACTAACATAGCCCTTGTAGAATTTTTTACAACACCTTTTTTTTAGATATGTGTACTTCCTGTTAAGCAGAGATGATGAAATAATGGCCTATTAAAAGCAAATAAGTTTCTATAAAAATGCCCAAGCACGGATTTAAGGCATGTCCTGCATGCACAGTTGCAGTTAGTTATTCCAGGTATTATTTTTGTTTTCAGGAAAAGAAAACTCAGTAGAAGATAATGGCAAGTCCAGACTGGGGATATGATGACAAAAATGGTAAGAGTTCTCCTGTTTATATAGATCAAAATGATAGCTTGTTACCATTTCCAACAGAAGAGATATTAAGTATTTAAAGTAATTGTACAGCCATAGGTTAATTGTTGAACTGTCTGCTTTAAATAATTATACTATCTTTGCATGTATTCTTAGCATTGTCTTTTGGGGCACGGCTGACTACAAAATATGTTTGATATGTATATACAGGCATACCTCAGAGATACTGAAGGTTCAATTGCAGACCTCTATCATTAAGCAAATATCACAAGAAAACAAGTCACATAAAATTTGGAGTTTTCCAGGGCATTTACAAGTTATCTTTACACTATACTGTTGTCTATTAAGTGTGCAATAGCATGTTTAAAAATTCTACGTATTTTAATTAAAAATACTTTATTGCTAAAGTATGCTAGTGATCATCTGAGCCTTCAGAAGTATTATTATTTTTTCTTTGACACAGAGTCTTGCTCTGTCGCCCAGGCTAGAGTGCAATGGCATGATCTAGGCTCACTGCAACCTCTGCCTCCCAGGTTCAAGTGATTCTCCTGCCTCAGCCTCCACAGTAGCTGCGACTACAGGTGCCCACCACCACGCCTAGCTAATTTTTTTGCATTTTTAGTAGAGATGGGGTTCCACCATGTTACCCAGGATGCTCTCAATCTCCTGACCTCATGATCTGCCCTCCTTGGCCTCCCAGTGTGCTGGGATTACAGGTGTGAGCCACCGCGCCCAGCCAAGTATTAATCTTTTTGATGGTGGAGGGTCTTGCCTCAATGTGGATGACTGCTGACTGATCAGGATAGTGGTTGCTGAAGGTTGGGAAGGCTCAAAGTTATCCATGACTTTGGAATCAACTTCTTCCAAACTCCTGTTAATGTTGATAACTTGACCTTCTCCCATGAATTACAAATGTTCATGCAGAATGGTGAATCCTTTCCAGACAACTTCCATTTCCTTTACTCAGAACCATCATAAAAAAAATTATTATCTATGGGAACTACAGCCTTACAAAGTATATTCTTAAATAAGATTTGAAAGTTGAAATTACTCCTTGATCCATAGACTGCAGAATAGATGCTGTGTTAGCAGGCATGAACATAACATCAATCTCCTTGTACATCTCCATCAGAACTCCTGGGTGACCAGGTGCATTGTCAATGAGCAGTGATATTTTGATAGGAATCTTCTTTTACTGAGGAGTAAAGCTCAACAGTGGACTTAAAAATAGTCAGTAAACCAGGCTGTAAACAGATGTGCTGTCATTCAGGCTTTGTTGTTCCTTTTATAGAGCACAGGCAGAGTAGATTGAGCATAATTCTTAAGGGTCCTAGGATTTTCAGAATGTTAAATGAGTGTTGGCTTCAACTTAAAGTCAACAGCTGCATTTGACCCTAACAAAAGAGTCAGGCTGTTTTTAAAATTTTGAAACCATGCATTGACTTCTCCTCTCTAGCTATGAAAGTCTTAGATGCTATCTTCTTCCAAAAGAAGGCTGTTTTTTCTACTCTGAAAACCTGTGGTTTAGTGTAGTCACCTTCATTGGTTATCTTAGCTAGATCTTCTGTGTAACTCTCTGCGGCTTCAGTATCAGCACTTGCCACATCACCTCGCACTTTCATGTTACGGAGATGGCATCTTTCTTTAAATCTCATGAACCAACCTCCACTAGCTTCTAACTTTCCTTCTGCAGCTTCTTTGCCTTTCTCAGCCTTCACAGAATTAAAGAGAGCTATAGCCTTGCTCTGATTAGGATTTGGCTTAAGGGAATGTGGTTGTTGGTTTGATCTTCTATCCAAACTACTTAAACTTTCTCCATATCAGCAATAATGCTGTTTTGCTTTCTTATCATTTGTGTGTGCACTGGTGTAGCACCTTTAATTTTCTCCAAGAACTTTTCTTTTGCATTCATGGCTTGGCTAACTGGCACAAGAGGTCTAGTTTTTGGCCTGTCTCAACTCTTGACATGCCTTCCTCACTGAGCTTAATCATTTCTAGCTTTTTATTTAAAGTGAGAAACATGTGACTCTTCCTCTCACTGGAGTACTTACTTACAGGTCTTTGTAGGGTTATTAAACAGATTAATTTCAATGTTCTTGACTCAGGGAATAGGGAGACTTATAGAGAGGGAGATAGATGGGGAATAGCCAGTCAGTAAAGTAGTTAAAACACACACAACATTTACAGATTAAGTTCATCACCTTACTTGGACATGGTTTATGGTGCCACAACACTATTATAATAGTAACATCAAAGATTTCCATGATAGATATATGAACAATTAAAAAGTTTAAAATATTGTGAGAATTACAAAATGTGACACAGAGACATGAAATAAACACATGCTGTTGAAAATATGCCCCTAATAAGCTTGCTTGATGCAAGGTTGCTACAAATCTTCAGTTTGTAAACAATTCAATATCTGCAAAGCACAATAAAGTGAAGTGCAACAAAATGAGGTAAGCTTGTATTAGAAATCCATTGCTAATAATAAAATATGTATGGTCTGATTCTATAGACTGTAAGTATACATCTATATTAGTAGTATTGACAAATACACTATTTTATAGTACAATATAGAAAAGGGGCCGGGTGCAGTGGCTCATGCTTGTAATCCCAGCACTTTGGGAGACCGAGGCAGGTGGATCACTTGAAGTCAGGAGTTCGAGACAAGCCTGGACAACTTAATGAAACCCCATTTCTACTAAAAATACAAAAAAAATGGCCAGGCATGGTGGCATGCACCTGTAATCCCAGCTACTTGGGAAACTCAGGCATGAGAATCGCTTGAGCTTGGGAGGTGGAGGTTGCAGTGAGCCGAGAGCGCATCACTGCACTCCAGCCTGGGTGACAGAGCAAGGCTCTGTCAAAAAAAAAAAAAAGAAAGAGAGAGAGAGAAAGAACGAAAGAAAAGAAAGAAAGAAAGAAAGAAAGAAAGAAAGAAAGAAAGAAAGAAAGAAAGAAAGAAAGAAGAAAGAAAGAAAGAAAGGAAGAAAGAAAGAGAAAAAGAGAGAGAGAGTAAGAAAGAAAGAAAAGGGACATTTTCAAACACAGAATTTCTATTAATCTTAAGAGAATATCATTTAATACACTTAAATAAACCGTAATCTAATAAGCAAACAGGTAACTATACTCCTAAAACTTGGAATCAAGCATTTGATAAAGCATTGATTTTACACATGTTTGTCCTGGTAGGTCCTGAACAATGGAGCAAGCTGTATCCCATTGCCAATGGAAATAACCAGTCCCCTGTTGATATTAAAACCAGTGAAGCCAAACATGATACCTCTCTGAAACCTATTAGTGTCTCCTACAACCCAGCCACAGCCAAAGAAATTATCAATGTGGGACATTCCTTCCATGTAAATTTTGAGGACAACGATAACCGATCAGGTGAGCTGAAAGACCCTTCTGATATTTTTTTTCTTACAGTCTACTGGGGAAATTTAAAAAACAGTGCTCGAAAAATATGACACCCATTCTAAGTCTTTTGTGCTTGTGTGCAGCATTGCTGTAATCTAGTGGGGCATCTTGGACTTCTGGAAAACCCCCAGGTGGTAAAGAAAATTTTTGGAACTCCCAGCTCACTATTTTCAGTCTTTCTTTTCAAAGTCACCATCACGTCTCTTCTCGTCATTCCAGTATCTGTATGCTCACTTCACTGTCTCTGAATAAACAGCATTTATCCAGAAAGGTCTAGTGAACCAGTCATTACAAATAGAACAACTAAAAAGAAAAATATTTTCTAATTGGGATGAGTATGAATGAGCACAGTAGAAAAGAAAAACAAAGCAGTAACTGAATTATCCTTATACTCCAGAATCTGGAACAAATTTTGCTACAGAGTTAGCTTTTCATGAAGTTTTATTGAATATTTTATTAAATGACAATTCCATAAAACAGTTCTACTGATTTAAAATGCTAAATTTGTTTACTAGTTTCTGAGGCCTAAATTTTAGGCACCTTGGGGCTATGTCCATTATTAATATTAGATTAGGTCTGGTATTATGTGCATTTAACTAATATTATCATTGGATAGGCTCTCCAAACAAAGTTTTATAACTGCCCCACTGCCCCACTAGTACTCTCTCTTGGTCCCTGGCCAGGGATTCTCAACAAAGCTGTCAAGATATACTGTTGTGTCTTCATCAGTTACATAGTAGGTAATGAATGGTTCATTACTCAAAATAAACTACTAAAGATTTTTGATGCATACTGTCTTTGTTGAAAGAATGAAGGAATAAACTTGCAAATTAAAGGAGATTCAAGGACAGCCCTGTAATGATATAATTCACTCACATGGCAATATGCTTTCTAGGAGTTAGAAATAGGTAAAATTGTAGCTCGTGTGCTGGGAAATGTGTATAATTCATGGAATATATCATCAATGCCACAGTCAGGGGTGCACCATACATATGACTGTCATCCTCATGGATGTAGGGGAAAACAAGATGAAAGTCTAGGCACTAATGTTTGTTTTCACTTCTACTCAACACAATTTAGTGTTAGTTTATATTAAATGCAAAGATAAGCTAGAGTTTGTGGAGCATCAGGCTAACAATCTGTTCCCTTTTCTTCCAGTGCTGAAAGGTGGTCCTCTCTCCAACAGCTATAGGCTTTTTCAGTTCCATTTTCACTGGGGCAGTACAAATGAGCATGGTTCAGAACATACAGTGGATGGAGTCAAATATTCTGCCGAGGTAATGTAATTTAGTAAGTGAGAGATAATTACCCTGAGAGTACTCCCAGAAGCAGCTTCTCCCTTCTCTTCTAAGACAACATCATAATGACTCCAAAGGAATGGGTATTCCAGTAAGGAACTCCCAGGTTCCATTAAAATCAAGCACAGACACATAATGTTTGGCAAGAGAGGCAAATTTTTCATGTGGAAAGAGGCAGCTAAATTACTGGGCCCAAGATTCACCTTTCCCTGAGAATGCCTCAAAAACTGTTACCTTGATATCAAAGCTAGCTTCAAAGGGTGACACTGCTCTCCTTTAAAGCTGTAACCCCAAATGGAACACACCACCATTTCCTCTTTATTTAAATGTTCAAGTTTGGATACACCAGCAGTATCGTTGTGGCCAAGCCAGGACAATTCAATGAGACTCTACTAAGAGCAATGGTCATAGCAATGGTCACTGAACAGCATACACCTAGATGAGGGTCTGAGCTTCCCTGGCTCTTAACCTGCTCTCACATGGAAGCTTGTGACTTATTTCAGGACATTATTATCAGTATGTCCAAAGAAAAATGGAGACATGTACACTAGACTGTCAACAGAGGGTCTGGGAGATTAAAATGGGAGAAATTTTGCTCTTTACTTTAGATGTATGAATTATATAATACATGTGTACCCATATATGCAGGTTGACTTTTTAATTTTATTTTCATCAAATGAATTCTATAATATATATAATTTTGCAACCTGCTTTTTTTCTATTCACCCATTTATCATGACAATTTTTAAAAATCAGAAGATTGAATTCCACCTTTTTTACTGTCACCATAGTATTACATTTGGGTGAATGCATCAGAATTTATTTAACTGCCTTCTATTGATGAACAATCACAACATATGATTTTTGTTATATTGGTTTCTTTTGCTTTTATTAAAAAATGCTTCAGTGAATATATCTGTACATATATCTTGTGCACTAGTGAAAGTAATTGTGTAGGATAGATTTTTACAGGGAAGACTGCTATGTTACAAAGTATGTGTATCTTTTATTATGATAGAATATCAGCAGATTGTATACAAATAGAACTTGCTTTACCTTGTGTTGTAAAGCATGACTAACACCTTTCAATGCGCAGAAATCTGTTAATTGGGTTTTCCCCTCCATAAAATTGAAGGTAAATTAAAATTAAATGGACTAAGAGCCTAAATTAGTGTTATCATTTTGGAAGGATAGTTGGTAGTATCCAAGAAAATTAAATTAGTGACTCTCTCATCTAAATTGAGAAAAATCAATATAATCCATGCTAGATATGAGAGACTTAGCCACAAAGTTTAGCATATGATTAAATTCAGTTCAATAAACCTTCTTGGGATACCTATAAGACGATAGGTTTGAGAGGCAGTGCAGCCTGTTGCTTAAGAATGCAAGTACCCATCTGACTGCCAGGGTTTGAATCAAAGCTCGACCACTTACTAGCTGTACAACTTCGAACAAATCACTCTATACTCCAATATTCCTATATAGAGAATCTAGATAATATAGCATTAGTATCTATCTTAATAATTGTTGACAGCATGAAAAGAGTCAACCCACACAGAGCACATTTAGACCAGCACCTTTCATGTTGCATGTTCTAAATAATGTTACTTAACATTTCCATAGAGACACAAGCAAATGCTTTTCAAGCAGGGAAGTATAGGCATAAATTATTGTGATTAAATAAATATAGCAGTAAACGGCAGTATGACTATTCACAAAGAAGCATGGGAATACAGATGTAAGAATAATTAATTACAAGTAGGGACAGAATCTACACTGGCATGGTCAGAGGAAATTGCAATAAGTGATCCCTCTTAATAAACTGTCTTAATCATTCTTTTTTCATTCAACAAATATTCATTGAACACCTACAATATGCCAGATACTGTCTTTATTTATTTTTTGTTGTTATTTATTTATTTTTGAGAAAGAGTCTTGCTCTGTTGCCCAGGCTGGAGTCCAGAGGCGCGATCTCGGCTCACTGCAACCTCCTCTTCTCAGGTTCAAGTGATTCTGCTGCCTCGGCCTCCTGAGTAGCTGGGATTACAGGCATGTGCCACCACACCCGGCTAATTTTGTATTTTTAGTAGAGATGGAGTTTCACCACGTTGGTCAGGCTGATCTCGAACTCCTGACCTCGTGATCCGCCCGCCTCGGCCTCCCAAAGTGCTGGAATTACAGGTGGGAGATACTGTTTTTAAAAAGTACTTGCTATCAGAACTTGCATTTGATAGGGAAAATAAAAATTTCAGAGGGAGGAAGGCGGGAAAGAAGGGAGGGAGGGAGGAAGGAAGTGAGGGAGGAAGGAAGGGAAGGAGGGAGGAAGGAAGGGAGGGAGGGAGGAAGGGAGCGAGGAGAATAGGAAGAAGAGAGATTAAATAAGTGATATGGATAGAACTGTTTTGATTTGTGGTGGTTACTTTATATTGGATGATCAGAAAAGAATTATTTAAGGAGTGGCATTTGAGTTCAACCCTAATTCAAGACAAAAGTCTGCCATTTGAAGATCATGGGGAAGGAAATTCCAGAGAAAATTAGAAGCTAATGCAAAGGCTCAAAGTTGTCAACATGTGACGAAGTATAATCTGTAAGATGTGAATGTTAATAGGTGGGGAAAGTAAGAAATGAATGATAATTGTTGTACTTATTGATTGAGCAATTTAAAAACCTTATCCTAAGAAGGTAAAATTAAGCAGGTATGGCAAGAAGGAAATCTAGAGTTCTATTTTGGCCAGATTAAGTCTGAAACATCTATTAGACATCCATGTAGAGATATCAAGAATATATCAAGAATACATATATACATATTTGGATGTACAAATCTAGAGTTTGCAGAGACATTAAGCTGGAGATATTTATTTGAGAGGTGTTTGGAAAGGGCACTAATGTGCCCGAAAGAATCTGTTCTTGGCCAAGACTCCCAGGTACTCCAGGATCCCTTTCTCATAAATTTACTATAAAGTACCTCATGTGAGAGAAAATTACTTCAATTATTTTCTCAAAAACTAGTTAGTCATATTTCCTGATCTTTTCATAACAAAGAGAGATACATTTAAAGGAGTAATATTCAATAACAATATCGTAGGAAAGGACATTTTGCTTACTGCTTCCAGGTTTTCTAATCTCTACTTGGCACACAGATAACCCTTCCTACGAGTGAGAACATAACTCTTCTAATCCACTGGATAAAGGTTCACATAAGTTTTATGTATCTAAGCCAAGATACATCATCATATGGTAATAAGTTAACTTATAACTTACCTTTTCTCATCACCCTGGTATAAATAATTAATTAACCATAGTATCATTTTTAGCTTCACATAGTTCACTGGAATTCTGCAAAGTACTCCAGCCTTGCTGAAGCTGTCTCAAAGGCTGATGGTTTGGCAGTTATTGGTGTTTTGATGAAGGTGAGTTACAGATAATTACACAGCTCTGCTTCCACTGTCTTACCAATTAGATCTCAAAATAGAAGGAAATAAGGTAACATATATTTTAGAATTTCTTATTTTAAAGTTTCCATTTAACTGATGACTACAGGTGAACAAATAGTTCCCTAGTATTTTATTGCTTGGTTTTATCTCTGCCCTCTTAAAGAGAGAAATGAGTTTCAGGTGGAGGTGAGATAGAACGGTGTTCA
This sequence comes from Pongo pygmaeus, assembly GCF_028885625.2. NCBI lineage: Eukaryota > Metazoa > Chordata > Mammalia > Primates > Hominidae > Pongo > Pongo pygmaeus. The sequence goes on from NC_072380.2 coordinate 57,697,305, forward strand.
TAGGGAAAAAGGAATTTCTATTTTCCATCTCTTCCAAATTCCTTTTCCTCTAAACTTCCTACATCATATATTCTGAAATTTATTAATTTAATATCTCATCAGGAAATAAATATTATTAAATATTAATAAGGAAACCTGAAATCATAGATTCAGAAATTTATCAATTTAATATCTCATTGGAAAGAAATAGTAAAAGAGTTTTTTCTTGCAAAGAACATTCAATTGATTTTTTAAATGGGAGATGTTGCTCAAATCTTCTATAGAAGAATCCCTGAAAAGTTCTACGAAAAAGTTATTATTAAATTGGGTATGCCTGGGTAACCAAATAACTCTTGAAATTATAGCACCTCTACTTAACCTTTACTGAGCACTTACAATATGCCAAATACTGTAGTAATGAAAACTAATATAACAGACCAAAATAAGAGATTTGTTTTTGTGTCAGTTTTGATAAATTACTAGATTTTGCCCTGTATAACTTTGAACATATTGCCAATAATTCAGTTTAAATCAAGCTTTTAGTTTGCTACTTTATCTGTAGGTACATATTATAAACGATTCATAGAGTACAAAGGCCCTCAAAGACATACAGCTTGAAAAATTTCCCCTTCTAAAGCAGAGAGAAAATACCTTATCTCTTGTCAGTTGTTAATTGAAAAAAAATTCAAAACTTAGCTAAGCAGTGTTCGATTGATAATAATCTTTATCTCATACTTTATTTTCTTAAATCTCCAGGTTGGTGAGGCCAACCCAAAGCTGCAGAAAGTACTTGATGCCCTCCAAGCAATTAAAACCAAGGTAAGCACACTACATAAGTAGTTTAAATCAGAGAACAAGAATTTACAGATCTATGGAAATCATTTAATGAAGTATTAAAACTGGGGAGTAGGAAGGCCATAGCAAAAGCTACCAGCTGAAAATCAAGGTGCTACTTCAATACTGCCTACCTCTGAGAAAATCTCTAATGCATGGAATTGTTTTGGTTTTTTGTTTTTCATAGTTATGGTTTATTTATTTCAGCAGAATATGGCATGCAGAAAACCAGATTACACAGCCATTTAAATTTGCTTGAAAAACTATATCTAACAAAATTGTGATTTTCCATTTCATAAATAAAGATATCTCTAGCTTTTTAGCAGTACAAAAATTCAGAAGTAAAGGGCATTCTTTTGAGATATGATTGATATACAATCTTTGATAACCGTAACTCTTGTCAACTCAAAAAAATATGGATTTTTTGATATACACAAACAGCTTTATTGTTTTAATGGTAAGCAGTTAAACCATAAATCAGAGATTTGTCATGTTTTGCAGCATGGAGAACTGTCATGTATTTGTGTAAAATAAATCTGATTTATGCTGATTCTAGAAAAGATTAAACTTCAATGAGTGTCTTATAAAGTATAAATGACAGAAGATAAAAAATAAGCCCTCAACTCAAAAGTTATCAAAAAAAATGAAAATAAAATATAGGGAAATAATTAGTGAAGATAAAAGCAGAAAAGAATAAAATAAGAAAGAAAAATGATGGCCGGGTGTGGTGGCTCATGCCTGTAATCCCTGCACTTTGGGAGGCCGAGGCGGGTAGATTGCTTGAGGTCAGGAGTTCAAGACCAGCCTGGCCAACATAGTGAAATCCTGTCTCTACTAAAAATACAAAAAATTCACTGGGCGTGGTGGTGCACACATGTAGTCCTAGCTACTCAGGAGATTGAGGCAGGAGAATCGCTTGAACCCAGGAGGTGCAGGTTGCAGTGGGCCGAGATTGTGCCACTGCACTCCAGCCTGGGTAACAGAGTGAGACTCCATCTTAAATAAATAAATAAATAAATTTTAAAAAGAAAAATGATGACTAAGTAAGGGGTAAAATTTTATCAATAAATTGAAAAGTTGATTCTTTGGAAGAACAACAAAAAAGTCAGACTTTGGGGAAGCTGGATAAAGAGAAAAAAAGCCGTACATATAAAACATTATTAGAAATAAATAGGTTGTGACTAAAGATATAGAAGAGAATTTTAAGAGACAAAATTTTTTATAACATTATGCTAGTAAATTTGAAAATTTAGATAAAATGGATAATTTTCCAAGAAAATGTGAAGTAAGGGAATTGACTCAACAGGAGTTAGAATACCTAAATAGACTGAGAACCTAAAAGTAAATTTAAACAATAGTCAAAATGTATCTATTAAACAAAAATACTAGGCCCAGACCACTTCATGGAAAAGGGTTACTCAACTTTTAAGAAACAATCATGCCAGTGTTAACTAAACTGCCCAGATGAAGGAACAGACAGAAAACTTCCCATCAATTTAATGGAATCTGATACCAAAACCGGGTATGAAAACTACAAAACAGACAAACAAAACAAAAAACATAGGATAAACTTTCTTAGGAATGTAGCTAAAGGAAATCCTAAAATTTATTATAACAAATCAAATTCAACAGTGTATTAAAAGAGTAGTTTCTGAACTAGTAGAGTTTCTGAACTAGTATTTTTGGGAAAATACAAGAATGACTCAATATTAGAAAATCTTAAATTAATTCATTATATTAACTAGTTAAAGATGAAGAAAACCTCATGATCAACTTGTTAAATGCTTAAAATCATTTGATAAAAGTTAATGCCCTTTCTTTAGGATGAAACAAAATGAAAGAAAACTGTCTGAAAACTTCTTGAATTTGATAAAGAATTTACCTAGAAACTTGTATCAACATTTAACTTCGTAGTGAAACACTTGAAGCATTTTCATTTCAATCAGGGACAAGACCAAGGTGCCACTGTGACCATCACATTTGAAAATTATAATAAGGGTCCTAGTCAGTGCAACAAAATAATGAAAGAGTACATATTATGATAGATATTGAAATAGCAAAAACAAAACTATCATTCTGTGCAGTTGATATCATCACTAATATCCACCTGAAAACTCCAGAAGAATCATCTAAAATACAGAATGCATAAAAGATTAGCATACAAATATCAGTATATTTCCTATACACCAGTAATAATCAGAAAAGATGATAGGAATAAATAGAATAAAACTTAAACAACCAATATGCATGTCAATAAAGATTTTTGCCATTGAAATAGAATCTGACATCATTCCTAGAGAAAAAATAAAAGCATTATACTAGAAATTAAATATGTTTTAAAGATATAGATTGTAAAAAAGGTTTTTGAATCTTTGCTTATCTGCAACCAAATGAAGAAGGAAACGTCTTGGCCAAAAACTTACATATAACACATTTTTCATCTTTTTTTCTTCTGTTGATATTGTTGTTTATATCCACAAACACACCAGTCATTAAATACTAAATAGTAGAAAAATCAATGACTCTTAGCTAAAATCTCTAAATAATGTATAACAAGATAATATAGCATATATATGTCACATGTATTCATATAAGTATTTTATATCATGCTGTAATGATGTATTCTTTTCTTCCAGGGCAAACGAGCCCCATTCACAAATTTTGACCCCTCTACTCTCCTTCCTTCATCCCTGGATTTCTGGACCTACCCTGGCTCTCTGACTCATCCTCCTCTTTATGAGAGTGTAACTTGGATCATCTTTAAGGAGAGCATCAGTGTCAGTTCAGAGCAGGTAGAGTTGTGAATGAATGGGAACTGGGAATGCGCAGCAGGAATATTACTTTAATTGATAGTATCAGTGAGAGAGATTATTATTTCAGTCAGCTTTGTGAGAAGTTCATTTTTCCTCCCAACTTAAAAATATTAATTTGGGGACATAGGTTTATTAAATATCCAAAAATGCATTATAATACTCTTTTTTGCCTTTATGCAGAAAAAAAAAATGACTCCCACCACTCTTTCCTCCTTAATAAGGAAAAGTCCAACCTTGTTAAATGTCTTCTTAAGCATTTCAGAAATAAAGGAAAAACTGTGACTGGACATTTCAATAAGACTTTGGGGAATTGTGGCTCCCAGCTGGCATACCTTGATAGTTGGCAAAATATTTTTATTCCTTTTGTGGAGCTTAAACTTTTAAATATTCAACAAAATATCTCATTAACTGTTGTTTATAATGGTGATTATAGTATCATTCATTGCTCAATCATGTTTATTAGGTGCCTTACATTTATTTTATTAGCCAATTCTCATAAGAAACCTACAGGACAAGCATTGTAGCCTGTTGCTAACTGACATTTATTGAGCACATGCTATATGTGAAGCATCATTCTAAGGGCTTTGTGTGTATTAACCCATTTAATCTTCACAACAACACAGTGAAGTAAGTACTATATGGAAACTAAGGTACCAAGCTAATAAGTCACTCACCCAACGTACCCCAGCTGAAATTAAAAAGTTGATACTTTAACCCAGTCATCAATAATTAAAGCAAAATGCCTGGTTCAAAGGAATGAATGTAAAGGATTTGGGGCTTTCTCTCTTCCTATTAGTGATATTACTGCAATTTCTAACTCAGTTTTCTAAATATCAGTGCATTAATAATCCTGTAAATAAAACGCTTTATGTAACTTTAAAAACTTTTTATTTTAAAAATATTTTATCCCTCCAGCTGGCACAATTCCGCAGTCTTCTATCAAATGTTGAAGGTGATAACGCTGTCCGCATTCAGCACAACAACCGCCCAACCCAACCTCTGAAGGGCAGAACAGTGAGAGCTTCATTTTGATGAGTCTGAGAAGAAACTTGTCCTTCCTCAAGAACACAGCCCTGCTTCTGACATAATCCAGTAAAATAATAATTTTTAAGAAATAAATTTATTTCTATATTAGCAAGACAGCATGCCTTCAAATCAGTCTGTAAAACTAAGAAACTTAAATTTTAGTTCTTACTGCTTAATTCAAATAATAATTAGTAAGCTAGCAAATAGTAATCTGTAAGCATAAGCTTATGCTTAAATTCAAGTTTACTTTGAGGAATTCTTTAAAATTACAACTAAGTGATTTGTATGTCTAATTTTTCAGTTTATTTGAACCAATAAAATAATTTTATCTCTTTCTTTCTATTGTGCAGTTTCTAAAACCATTATGTTTCTACGCCATTTACATTCAAAAATCTTAAATACTTTACTTGCAAGAGTATTTTGCCTCAAATATTACAACCTAAGAGCAGCTGGAGATGAAATATTAAGAAATTAGTTTGCTTACTCCTGAAGACAAAAATACAGCTGAGATGACAACTGGATTTAATATCGTTATGCTGGCCCAACATTGCCACCATTTGTGTTGTCTGTGATCAAAATGATTATCTTTTATATAGGAAGATGATGCTTCTAGATATTGCTTTCACTTCTTTTCCCCACGTTAGCAAGGACAATGCTTCTCTGCCATTATTACAACTAGTTAGTTTGCATGGAGAATCTTTACTTTAAAATTGGAAGAAAAGTCACAAGTGAATGGTTTATAAAAATGCTAAAGAAGTCATTTGTGCTTAGAATCCTATAGAAACATCATGCAATCTTTTAGTCAGATGTGCACTTCACCTTATGCTATTTTTATCTTTAATTGACACACAATAATTGTACATGTTTATGGAGTACAGTGTGGTGTTTTTTGTTTGTTTGTTTTTTGAGACAAGGTCTCACTCTGCCAGTCAGGGGGAATGCGATGGTGGGATCATAGCTCACTGCAGCCTCAAACCCCTGGGCTCAAGGGATCCTCTCACCTCAGCCTCTTAAGTAGCTGGGACTATAGATGCATGTCACCATGCCAGCCTAATTTTTAAATTTTTTTTGTAGAGACATGGTCTCTCTATGTTGCCCAGGCTAGAAGTGTGATATTTTGATTCATGTATACAATGTGTAATGATCAAATCAGGGTAATTAGCATATCCATCACCTTAGACATTTATCATTTCTTTGTGTTGAGAATATTCAAAATCCTTTCCTCTAGCTATTTTAAAATATACAATAAAGTATTGTTTATTATAGTCACCCTATTATGCTGTAAAACACTAGAACTTATTCCTCCTATTTTGCCGAAGCCATATCTACATCCAGAATTCTACAAATCCTGTGTCCAGTGTTTAATCTTGTGATTTACTTTAGTTATCTCATTTGAACTACTAGAGACCAAGCCCAGTTGTTCATTTCTGTACGTTTTAGTAAAATTACTTTAAAAACATTAAGCAGGTTCTTCACTGCTCTAATAAGCCTTTCTGCAAAGGCTGTGTTTGTTTTACACCTAAAAACCATACTAAGAGACATCTTTTGAAGTATTTGACTTGGGGCCTAGAATTTAGGTGAATCCTCTTTATTAAAATGTAATTTGTTTTTATTTTATTTTTAATCAAATTTGATTTGTTTTTCTACACAAAGGTGGGAAATTTAGAATTTATTAATTGAAAAAAATAAATACAAATATAATGGAGTCAACTAACACATTAGCTCTGCCCCCAAATGCAATCTCTAAATATAAAATACTTTATTTGCAAAGGAATCCAACGTGTATGATACTCTGTAATTGCCAAATACTGAGAAACCCTGCAACACTTATACCTGGCCTAGGATCCTATTACTTCACATGAGTTGTATTGATAGGATTTTAATTATAAAGTTATAAAAGTCTCTCAAAAGGTGAGACCCAAAGAAAGAGAGATATGAGCTGAAGTTGAGAAACACATTTGCAAAAGATGTTCATTTGAAAACATTTTCTGAAAAGAAATTAAACAATTTAGAAATAAGTTTCACAGGAAGGATCTGAAAAACAATTGACCTGATGGTCCATATATTTTTTAAGAAGGTTAAAATGGATTCCAGCATTTAAATATAAGTCTGTAAGTCTTATTATGGACAGGGCAAAGATGTGACAAAAAATACATGATGACCATCAAACATTGTCCCTAACGCAAATGCCAAATGGGGAGCATGTTTCCCCTTACTGCCTCTGTCAGAATTTCATATATTTGACAGAACTCATGAGATGCATTATTAATTTCTCTGAAGTAGCCAATAAAAACAGCTGTTGAGAGAAGGTATGAAAACTAGGCACTGGATCATCTGAGAGGGTAACTCATATGTGTCACTGACTCACCCTCCTCTTGTACGTCCTCATCCTTTGTCAACTTACGTAAAGAATTTAAACATCCTGCAAGGATTCTCTGGTTTTTCCATGATGTTTGGCAGCTGACCTTCTTTATACCACATCTATTGGCATCTAGAATGATAAGCCAGCTGGTGAGGCCCAGCGTGGTCTCAAGGATAAAGGGTTCTCCTACTCCATGCTGTTTTCTGTCTTTTCACTTGCCCTTCAGAAACACCCTGATGTACCCTTATCACTATGGCACCCTTCTGCTGAATTGTGAGTCCAAGTAGACCAAAATATTTTCTACTTTGTTCATTTAAGTAAGGTTTAGCAAAATGACTCAAAATACATTAAATTCATCATAATAGGAATTAGGGCAAAGGAAAGAAAGAAAAAGAAATATCTTCATTAAATTTAATTTCCTTACATGACTCAAAAGAGCAGATATCTATTTATTATAACTCTAGGAACTCCCTATCCTTGGTCCTTCTCTGTTTTGTGGTGGCAGATTCCTACCAATATGTGATTAAAGCTATGAAACTTCTCTCCCTTACCAAAAATGTTACATAATCAAATATAGCCAAAATTTTGCACTGAGTCTTAGAATGTTTAGAAACTCAGCCTTTTGCTTCCTTCCCCATCACAAAGTCGTTCCTGGACCTCAGGAAAAGACACCTGCTCTAAACTATTTAAAAAGTTAAAAATGGACTCCAAGTCTCTCTTGATCTTGCATCCTAGTGTAATATTTATTTTTGCTTTTCTGTGTCATCCTTTATAACACATACCTACAAATGGAATGACAGTATATTTCTGATATCATTCATGAATTATCTTTTTTTTCTTTCTCCTCTAAAAATATTACTTTGGGTTAATATAAGGTTTCATTGTAGAAGAGATATAAAAAGATTTTTTTCAAAAAGAGAACCCAAACCTTAGTGAATTGTTTATTAGTAGGTAATAAAAGATTACAAATGAGAATAAAAGGGCATAGAAGAGAAAGTTTGATTGAGGAAGATATCATTGGATAAATAAAGGGCCAAAATCATTTTAAAAGCCATCAATATTCTCTGCATCCAAGACCATGAAAGCATAAGGAAATACTTATTTTATAAGCATTATCTTCTTGATTATCTGTAAACCCCAAATGTTTATTTACCCACTCATCTTCATGAGACACTGCACAGATTTTCTTATTACTCTTAATAGATTTACCAATTCTTAATCTCAGTAGATACACAAAGAGATAGGCAGACAGACAGACATAGCTACTGTATACATGAGTATATCTACTTCAGCAAAATGGAACTATGGATGTAGGTATTTAACCAATTAACAAAAGGTAGCTGATTTTGTGTTCCTAGACTTAAAGCTAAGGAAAAAAATAAACAGAATAAAAAGTATTTTAATAGAAATATAACATGCTTGAAAGAAATGTGGAGAATTAGCCATAGGATTCTTGTACAAAATCTTGCTTTCAATAAAGAAGTAAGTTATAAGGAGTAACCTTAGAGTCTTAAAAATATGTGCACACTATCACCATGTACCAAAACAGTGAACTGGTGAACAAAGGGATTGTGTTTGAAGACTTTAGAATGCTCAGATCACAAGTGCACTTCCTAGATGTTGTGGGAAGTCAGGGACCCCGAACGGAGGGACCAGCTGGAGCCATGGCAGAGGAACATAAATTGTGAAGATTTCATTTTAATACAGACATTTATCAGTTCCCAAATAACACTTTTATAATTTCTTACGCTTGTTTTACTTTAATCTCTTAATCCTGTTATCTTCATAAACTGAGGATGTACATCACCTCATGACCACTGTGATAATTGTGTTAACTGTACAAACTGATTGTAAAACATGTGTGTTTGAACAATATGAAATCAGTGCACCTTGAAAAAGAACAGAATAACAGCGATTTTTAGGGAACAAGGGAAGACAACCATAAGGTCTGACTGCCTGCAGGATCAGGCAAAAAGAGCCATATTTTTCTTCTTGCAGACAGCCTATAAATGGACGTGCAAGTAGGGAAGGTATCGTAAAACTATTTTCCTAGCAAAGAATATTAATATTAATACCCTGGGAAAGGAATGCATTCCTGGGGGGAGGTCTATAAATGGCCACTCTGGGAATGTCTGTCTTGTGCAGTTGAGATAAGGACGGAGATACTGCAGTACCCTCAGGCTTACTAGGGTGGGGAAAAACTCCACCCTGGTAAATTTGTGGTCAGACCGGTTCTCTGCTCTCAAACCCTATTTTCTGTTGTTTAAGATGTTTATCAAGACAATATGTGCACCGCTGAACATAGACCCTTAACAGTAGTTCTGCTTTTGCCCTTTGCCTTGTGATCTTTGTTGGACCCTTATCAGTAGTTCTGCTTTTGCCCTTTGTCCCATTCCCTCAGAAGCCTGTGATCTTTGTTAGACCTTTATTAGTAGTTCTGCTTTTTGCCCTTTGAAGCATGTGATCTTTGTACCTACTACCTGTTCTTACAACCCCTCCCCTTTTGAATCCCTTAATAAAAAATCTTGCTGGTTTGAGGCTCAGGTGGGCATTGCAGTCCTACCGATATGTGATGTCACCCCCAGCAGCCCAGCTCTAAAATTCCTCTCTTTGTACTCTTTCTCTTTGTTTCTCAGCCAGCTGACACTTATGGAAAATAGAAAGAACCTATGTTGAAATTTTGGGGGCAGGTTCCCCCAATAACTAGGGTTTTCTCACAATGGCATCTTGTATGCTAATCCCCTAACTATGAGAAGACAGAAATAGCAGTTATGTTACAGAGGAACAAACTTTAAGTGGCTTTATTTTTTTCTCTCAAAAACTAGAGTATATCTATCCCAAGTCATTAATAAATATTTTAATACCCCTTACAGGTAGAAGCATGTTATGCTATTTGGGTATGTTACCTTCTACTATGTTATTAGATTATCTAAATCACCAGCAGAAGCAAACATGCATAACAGAATCATACTGTGCTAGAATAACATTTAGCTACTTAAAAAAAATAGTTAGAACCTGATCTCACTCATATATCAAAATATATCCAAGATGGGTTAAATTTTTCAAGGAAATCATTAATATGCTAGAAAATACATAAATATTTAAATAATATCTGGTAGGAGAATTTTATTCAAAAACACCAAAGGCAAACCCAGGAAATGGCAGAATAATTGATTGAACTGTGAAAAATTAAATATGTTGGTAAAAGCAGCAACAATAAAAAAATTCAATAAAAAGGAAAATGACAACTGGGAATAATGTTTCAATATAAATGGCATCTACAGGAACAATGTCCTCACTATGTAAAAAGCTTTCACAAGTTTTAACATGAAAATTGAATTTCCAAGAGAAAATGTCAAGAAGACATAAAGAGGCAATTTAGTAAAGAAGAAATACAAATAATAAATAAATACATTTTTAAATGACCCAACTTAAAGAAGTACAGATTAAAATAATGCTCTATCAATCTTTACATTCTTTAAATCACTAAAGATTTTTAAATAATACACAGTGCTGTCAATGATGCAAAGAAATAAGAACTGTCATAAGTTGCTGAGAAGAGCATAAATTGGTACCATCTGTTCACTATTAATACAAAGGGTGTGTTCCAGAAGAAGTCTTATTATAAAAAATCATGTAACAAAAAACCATAGGTTCAATGTAAAAAAAAAAAGAGTTAAGTGGCAAAATTTTAAACTTGCTATAATAAGGTTTGCTTATCCATAACTTTGGCTTCAAAGGCTATGTAACCTTTTATTAGGTTTATGATCTTAAATTTACATTTTTATGCAAGACTGTTTCAAATGCCCACGTCCAATGCCTATTTGATATTTCCATTTAGATGTCACAAGAACATCTCAAACTATTCAAAACACGGGTCATGATACTCTCTCAAAGCTGGTTCCCACCGGCCCCACTGTGCACAGAAATGATGAGGCAGGAGGAGCTTCCTGTAGCTCAGGGACTGCTTGTCATGGTGGAAATCCATAAACCATGGCCCTAATCAATGTCACCACTGAGACTGATGTGACTCCTTCCTTCTAATTTTTCAAACATAATATTTTTCTTATCATTATCCTCCTCATTTTTTGTATTATCAAGAGCAGTGTTCTTGGACTAAACTTCCTATGTCACAAGCTACCTCCTACATTTTTCTTTTACAGGAATGATGATACCTACCACATGAAGAAACAGATGTATTTCTAGTCCCAGTTCCATATTCCCAGGAAAAGGACCCCAGCTGGCTTGGATGGGACCCAGCTATGGTCCTATCAACTGTGGTTGGAAATGGGGTGGAGATCCCACTGAATTCACTGACATTTAGGAAGATAGGTTGCAGGAGCAGATGCAGCTTACAGGCCATTGTGAACCAGGTGGAAACTTTAAAATGTGTTACCACTTCTTTAAAGATGAGAGACGAAAAAGATTGGGCTAGGAGTAAAGTTAGGTGAATCTAGGTAAAGTTTAGAACTGGGCTCATTTGAGAAACACACTTCCAATTCTGAAATCTGAATTTTCCCTGAAATTTCTAATGGTAGAACCCTAGTATGTCAATTGAATATCAAAAACAGCATTTTCCTTCCACCCACCATATGAACTGAATAGCAGGTCAGGAAGTTATTTTTATTTTGTAAATACTACAGCTAATCATTAAGCCATTTCCAGGAAAATAAATCCCTATACTAATCAGAAAATTAACTGTGTTAGTCAGAAAATCAACTCAAAAAGATATCTAAGCTTTCAGGTAGAACACGGATTAAACAGCCGCATTTGTTACTTCTGCAGAAATGAAGAGTCTCAGAAAGCTCTGCAGCTTAAATAACATGTAAAAGAATATAAATGGAAGTTCCTGGAAACATTTATTGCTTCCTTAGATAGCTAAGATTCAACGAGAGATAAAGAAGTTGTGCCTAGAGAAATATTTTAGAGTTGAGAGATCTCTCAGGTATTTATTTTCTTTCTAAAATTGAGAAAAGATTTTTTATTGTATTTTTGTACATTGGCAATGTTCAAGAAGAGTATATAAACTTTAAATTCCTTATTTCAGCAGAAATATAATTTTCTGTTGCACTGAAGGAGAAGTTAACAAAGACTCAATTCCAGAGACCACCCCCAAGCCAAGCATTAAGTGCTTGGGAAATGGCACCAATTTTATTAATAACTTGGGAAATCCATAGTTCTGCTAAAAGGATAGCTCACGTTTTGCTTTACTTTCTGATGATTTTCCTTGGCATATTTTTCCCTTGATTTTACTGGACAAAGCAAACAGAAACGGAAGTTCATCCATCTCCCCATTCACTCTCATCCCTATTTCAAGTCATTATTTCACTCTGAATTACTTACAGTGACTCTGAAACCTTTCACCTAACTCAGCCCCTGAGCTTTTGATTAAAATTTTACCTCCTCAGGGTCATCTCCCCTAACCAGAGTTGTCAGGCCCATCATTATGTTTTCTCACAGTACCCTGTGCTTCTCCTCAATGGTACTTAGTACAGTTATAATTTGTGTAATTACTCATTTAGTGTTGGTTAATCCTGCTAGGCTGTAAACTCTATGAGGTCAGTGATGGTGCCTGTTGTCTTCCTTTCTATATTTCCAGTAATTACACAATGTCTGATACATAGTAGGTGTTCAACAGACTTTTTTTAATTTTAATTTTAATTTTTTGAGACAAAGTCTCACCCTGTCGCTAGGCTGGAGTGTAGTGGTGCAATCTCAGCTCAGGACAACCTCCGCCTCTTGGGTTCAAGCAATTCTCCTGCCTCAGACTTCGGAGTAGCTGAGACTACAGGTGCTCACCACCATGCCAAGCTAATTTTTGTATATTTAGTAGAAACAGGGTTTCTCCATATTGGCCAGGCTGGTCACAAACTCCTGACCTCAGGTGATCCACCTGCCTTGGCCTCCCAAATTGCTGGGATTACAGGCATGAGCCACTGCAAGCCTGGCCTCAATAGACTTTTGACAAATGAGTGAACAGAATTTCCTGGCCAGTAATCTATAATCCACAATTGACTCCCAAATCTGGGAAATAAAAATTACCTGAGGAATTTTGGGGGTTTTCTTAAGTACAGTTTCCGAAGTCACCTTAATATTCTCACTCTAGAGATCTGGGCTGATTTGGTATCTTTCTCCAAGATACTCAAGTGATTTTAATAACCTGCTATGGTTTGGAGCCCTCCCCTCACCCCCATCTTTCTCTTTCTCTCCTTACTCACACACATACACACACACGTACACATACTCTCATGCACGCACGCACACATGGTTATGGCTCTCCACTGTCTTCCCAAGTTAAGTACAGGTTCCCTAAAGTTCATAATATGTCTTCCATCTACCTTGACCTTGTAAGACTAATCTCCCACTTATTTGCTATTTGTACATTAAGCCTGACAAACCCATTTGACATTCTCTAGACATATCTTGCTTCTCTGTCTCTACTCATGTTCTTCTCTTCTCCAATGGTCTCTTACTTCTTCAGTCAAAATCCTGGCCATACTTTCATGTTGATTTCAAATGACACTCCTCTAGAAAGTTCCCACAGCTGGATAAAAGCCTTTCCAAGCATAGCACTCCCCCCAGGACATCAGATGAGCATCTACCTAAGCTTTTTCCCTTTCTCATGTTTCATAATTTTGATGCACTTGATTTCTCTCTTCTTTTTTTCTTGTTTTGGAGACCAGCAGGATTGAATTTGCATCAAGCAGTGTAGTTGATCTAGCTATAATAAGGCATATGATAAACATATAAAAAGACCCTATCTTCTTTTAGAGATAGGGTCTCACTCTGTCACCCAGGCTGGAATGCAGTGGTGCGATCGTAGCTCACTGCAGCATCAAACCTGGGTTCAAGAGATCCTCCTGCCTCTACTTCCCAAATAGCTATATCTCTTCTTTTAGATAATAGAATGCAAAAAGAGCAGATGAGAGGAAAAAATTAAGGAAGGCAGTGATTCATCTTATCACTCATGTTTGTATCTCTTGAAGAACTTGAGAAGTTAAAGCATACAGTGGGCACTCAATGTATTTGACTTGAACAGAGATGTAGCTGTTCTCACCATAAAAAAGAATAATACGGGCTGGGCACGGTGGCTCACGACTGTAATCTCAACACTTCGGGAGGCCAAGGCAGGCGGATCATGAGGTCAGGAGTTCAAGACCAGCCTGGCCAACATGGTGAAACCCTGTCTCTACAAAAAAATACAAAAAATAAGCCAGGTGTGATGGTGGGTGCCTGTAATCCCAGTTACTCAGGAGGCTGAGGCAGGAGAATCACTTGAATCCAGGAGGCAGAGGTTGCAGTGAGCGGAGATAGTGCCACTGCACTCCAGCCCGGGTGACGGAGTGACACTCCATTTCAAGAAAAAAAAAAAAGAATAATACGTTGTGTGAAAAAACAAGCACAGAAAGCCAATATGACAGCTGATTTCTATGCAGGAAAAAAATTTAAGAGTAAATATACATTAGAAAAGTGATACTCTAATTCTATCTTTACTATTCAAACATTTACTAGGTATTTCACCATGTGGAAAACATTACATTAATATATAGCAGGTAAATGAATAAGACCCTGATCCTACTAATGAGAATCTTACACATTCTAATTTTATTACATGTCTTTATTTTTTCAACCATTTACTATGCATTTACCACCTAGAAAGCACTACCCTCATGCTGCAAGGCATACAGCAACGAATAAGAATAGACCCTGTCATAAAGGACCTTACAATCCTATTGGGGGAGACTTAAATAACTGTAAGTCAAATTGGAATTAAATGCATACTATAATATGTACACAACCAAATGCTAGGAAGGCAGAGGAATAATTATTTAACTTCGACTTCCTGTTGCTATTTATCCAGCAAGGTTTTTCTACTGGTGTATGAGCTACAAATTTGCCTCTCTTCCAGGATACAATCAATCTGCTCAACAAATTGGAATGCTATAGAAGGGTTTGAAAGCTGTTGTCGGCCGTTTCTCCTGGGATGAGGAATACACAAGAAGAATAGGCCTAACTTAAGAAGATTAGATGCCATTGAAGAAAAACCATCTTGTCATACAAACTAAAATATGTAAAAGATAATGCAACAGACAAAAAGTGGTAAGTCCATGTTAAAAATTCAGACACAAGATAATGGTGTGCCCTGGAAAAAAAGCCAAGACCAGCTGGATAATACAGAATGTAGACACAAAATCGAGTCCCAGTCCCAAAGTTGGGATTGAGAAACCAGACTTCAATTTCTGTATTTAAAAAAAAAATAGATAAAAGTGTGTTATTGTCCATATTTTAGACAACCTTGGTTAACAATTCCTGGACTCAGATACACAGAATTGGACAGAAGCAGTTATTAGAACCAGATCACATGGTCAATAGCAGTAGGAGGGTTGGCTAGGTGTGGAGTTCCTAGTTGTTAGGGTAGGCTTCTCAAATCCCTTTGTTTAAGCTCAGGTTATATTTTGGATTGAGTTTGCATCAAGCAGTGTAGTCGACCCAGCTATGAAAAGGCGTAAATAAGGAGGGCTTTTAAAAAGAGATATAAGAACCATATAGTCCCTTTGCCTGCCATTATCAGATTTCCAAGCCAAGTTCAAGCTACATTTATTATAAATCTGCCCCCAACCTGTTTTGAAAGGTTATTTGAAATCAAATAGAGCAAACCAAAACTAAAGTTGTGTTAGGTTAAAACTGATTTTAAAATAAATGATTCAGCACTTTAAAGAACAAAGGAAACATTCTGTGAAGTTACAGTCTATTTGGAAAATTTGAAAAGAATTCCAAACGTTCCCCACTGGGCAATGTGGACAAAGAATCTTATGAAAGGTAACTGAACGGCAGGTTTTTTTCTGTGTACAGAAAACTTGTTGATGAGCATTGTACATTATATCACAGTTATCTATGACCTGACGGACCCATGAGATGAACTTGGACCCAAGGAGCTCATAATGGGAATGAACACAGCTGTGTAACAGTAACAGACCAGCTTCACTGAGAACTTTGTGGCACCGCTCTGTTGGAATGAATCTTTTCTTAGTGGTAAGAATGTACCCACTTTGCAATTCAAAGTATTGAAACAATGTATGCAAATCAACCACAGTTAACAAGGGTATGTGATAGTGTAGTTAAAATGCTGGAGGCACTGGAAATGAGCAAACTTCACCCAAACAACATTTATTAAACAATTAAAATGTGCCACCCTCATGCAGACACCCAGCCTCTCAACTTATCCCGGATCCCTCTTAACTTCCCTCATCATTTCCAAGTCCACTAACACATCATTATTAAAGTCATCCTTGCTTCTTGCAGGGATAATCACCACCCTAATTGGTGCCTCTGCCTCTATGGTTGCCCTTCTCTTAATTATACTCCCCCATCCAGGGTTCAATATAATCAACTATTTCCCTGTATAAAACCCTTTATGTTCCTCTTTGATTTAGGACAAACTCCGAGTTCCTTAAAATGGCTCTTGAGACCTCTGGGATGTGTCCTAACTTATCTCTCCTGCTTCACCTCACAGTACTTCCCTCAAGCCCTGTGCTCCAGCCACACAGATATGTCTGCGGTTCCTTTAACAGATTACATCACTACATACCTCAGTGCCTTTGCACAGTCAGTAACATGTCTCACGGTGCTATATCTTCTTCAAGACGTAACCAAATATCTGTCTCATTCTAAAAAATTCTTTGGTCCCATAAGAAATAGTTACACAGACCCTTAGACCTAAACAAGGAGACCTGGGCTAAACCCTGCACTTCAGAGGACCTCACACATCATAAACAAACAAAAATAAATTTCTTGAGGAACATATAAACATAACTGTCTTTTTGGATCTGATGCTCAGACTGGCACAGCAGAACTCATAACCCTAAATATCTGTTGTCATGACTAAAATGATTCAGTCCCAAGGAAATACCTCTCTCCAAGTCTTTAGTCCTATGTCCTTGAAACAAAAGGCCACTGTGTCTGAACAAGGCAAGATTTTGTGGGTTCTGCCACTGCCAATACTGGAGATGGAGACTGCTTCAGGGTATGGGGAGGATTTAAGCAGTAATAGCAATTAGGCAAGAGAGAGGACACAGTAATCATTTTCTTCAAACAGCATATGTGCAATAGATTCTTACAAAATAAACTGTTATTCCCAGTTCTCAGAAGAGAGAGCCAAGTACACATTTTCTTGTCTATGTGCTCAAATTTATGGTTCCAGAGATACTCAAAAATGAATGAGTATTCATAGCAGTTGCATATGTCAGCTGAGGAACATTTTGAAATTTTAAGCAATTCGTATTACTCCTAAATGTGCATGTAAGTTGGTCTAGATGTAACATGTGTGACACATCAATCCAATTGGCAACTAGATGGACATTGATTGCTAGAATTGGGAATTGTTTTATTTTTATAAAAATACTAAGTAATTAAATTTTCAAAAAATTGAATTATAAATTTCAGGTTTAACTAATTTTTTTAAATTTCTTATTTCATACTTTTATATCATACATTTTATTTTTAATAGATGATATAAAAATAAATTTTTTTAAAAATATGAAAATGACAAATTTTTAATTTTGTGTATTGTTTTATTTTACTTTATATATTTATTGAGACAAAGTCTCTGTTGACCAGGCTGGGTTCCACTGGCATGATCTTGGCTCACTGCAACCTCTGTCTCCCATGCTCAAGCAAGTCTCGTGCCTCAGCCTCCTGAGTAGCTGGGATAACAGGTATGCAACCACCACGCCCAGCTAATTTTTGTATTTTTAGTTGAAACAGGGTTTCACCATGTTGGCCAGGCTGGCCTCGAACTCCTGTCCTCAAGTGATCTGCCCTCCTCAGCCTTCCAAAGTGCTGTGATTATAGGCGTGAGCCACCACTTCTGGCACAATTTGATTTTAAAATGTTAAAATTATATGCATTGTGAACACAAGTATATTTTAGGTATTTACATTATTACTGTCAACAGTATACAAATTATGTAAAAATCTCGATTATAAATTATAATTCACTATTTTGCTAAAATTAAGGCCAGAAAAATATATTTGTGAAATAAATAAAATTTATTTATGAATTATTTTATTTTATTACTCATCTAAACATTACCAAATATTCAATTGAATACACAGATTTATCCACGAATATTTAAATCAGTTGTATTTGACATTGTACTGACTTTTGGTCACAAAAAAACATAACTTTACATGTACTTTTAATTTTGCCATTATAAAAGTAGCTGTATAAAAGTTGATTTATAATGTTTAAGTTATTGGGCATATGTAATGTGTGTGTCCATGTGTACCTCTCCCACAGTCCCTCAAATGTGGAGGTTAGAACTTCCAATAAACTTTCTCTCCACTGTGCTTACATAGCCCACTGCACATGTCTTCTACATTGTATTATAGTTATTTGTTCACAAGTTTTTTTTTACCACTAAACTATGATCTTGTCAAGGGTGGAGACATCTTTATCTTTATAATACAAGTGCCTAGGACATTTTCTGACACATGGTAGGAGTTAAATACATTGGTTGAATTAATATATAAATAAAACAAGGAGCATTGTTTAAGAATATGAATTATTGGCTGGGCACGGTGGCTCATGCCTGTAATCTCAGCACTTTGGGAGGCTGAGACAGGCAGATTACCTGAGGTCAGGAGTTCAAGACCAGCCTGACCAAAATGGAGAAACCCCATCTCTACTAAAAATACAAAATTAGCCAGGCGTGGTGACGCCTGCTTGTAATCCTAGCTACTCGGGAGGCTGAGGCAGGATAATCACTTGAACCCAGGAGGCGGAGGTTCCAGTGAGCTGAGATTATGCCATTACACTCCAGCCTGAGAAACAAGAGCAAAACTCCGTCTCAAAAAATTAAAAATGAGTTATTGAGCCTAATGGCTCAGGTTGCTAGCCTGGCTCTGGTATTGTCTTTTAACCTCGAATAGTTATCTTAAACTCTCAGCCCCTTGGTTTCCTCATCTATAAAACAGATGTAATAAAATTGCCTACCTTACAAGGTTATGAAGATTGAAGTATTAAATGAAAAAATTAGTTAATTAATATTTACAAAGACTTAGAACTGTGACTGCACATTGGGTAGTATTTTCTAAATAAATACCTAAATGAAATCAAGCAATATTTGTTTAGGCTTAACTAGAAATCATATCTTATTTCATCATCACACCAACCCTGTGAATTATGTACAATTCTTATCCTTATTTTACAGATGAGAAAATTGAGGTTCAGAGAGCTCTAGCTGCTTCTGTAGAAGGCCACATAGCTGGAGAGTAGCAAAGCCAGAATGAGAATTCCAATATTTGTGGAGGTGGTGTTTGAACCCTTAACTGCCAAAAAACTTTCTTTCAAGATACACTTTAAAGATATATATGTATATATAAATTATTAAAACAGGCACAGTGGCTCATGCCTGTAATCCCAGCACTTTGGGAGGCCGAGGTGCGTGGCTCACTTGAGGTCAGGAGTTCGAGATTAGCCTGGCCAACATGGTGAAACCCCGTCTCCACTAAAATGACAAAAATTAGCTGGATGTGGTGGTATGTGCCTGTAATTCCAGCTACTCAGGAGGCTGAGGCAGGAGAATAGCTTGAACCTGGGAGGCAGAGGTTGCAATGCACAAAGATCGGGCGACTGCACTCCAGCTTGGGCAAAACAGCAAGACTCAGTCTCAAAAATAAATAAATTATTAAAACATAGTACTCTTTCCTAGAGCCAACTTGTGTTTAATTTTTCCGAAGTTGTCATAATTTTCTAAAATTTTGAAGAAAAATGTGTTTTGCATCTAAACAGCAAAACTGTAGATGAGCAATAAGTCAATAAAGAGTATATATTTGATTGCTTAATATGTCTAAAAGCAATGAGCATAAATATGTATGTCACTAGCTGTTAGAAATACAATATGCTCCTCAGATATTGCAGCATTTTATAAGCACTCATATTTATTCTATGGTACAGAAAGTACATGAGAATTATAGATACCTGCCTGATTTTAAAAATTGAAATTAAATCACTTATCTCTGGTCATTTTTGGAGCAGAAACAATAATACTTCTTTCTTCCTGGAACAAAATATTACTAAATGACTTCACAGGACTTGAGGGTATTTCCACTGTATTTTATGTTATCAAGTTTATAAACGTTTCATGAGATGATCTCTACCTTCAAGAACTGTGTAATCTAATAAAATAAAATTAACAAGCACAGTTTCATAAGCCACACTGTTAACAAGGCCAGAAATGACAGAGATTTAAGTTTACAAACCTCGGGATGTTGTGTAATTCTGTGTTTACCTAGGCAGCTTAAACTCGACAGTATAGTCAGAAAAACATACTAAGAAATAGATTAAATGGTAATGGAGGAATCAGCATGTAAAGAAAGATGGCAAATCTCTTGCTCTGCTGAAGCAAGAACAGTACTTATAAGTAAATTTGATCAAGACGGCAATGTCATACTAGAAATGTCATAGATCTCTACTAAATCCATACAGAGATAATTAACTAACAGGAAAAAATGAAACAAGGCCAGGTGTGGTGGCTCATGCCTGTAATCCCAGCACTTTGGAAGGCCAAGGCGAGCAGATCGCCTGAGGTCAGGAGTTCGAGACCAGCCTGGCCAATATGGTAAAACCCCGTCTCTACTAAAAATACAAAAATTAGCTGGGCTTGCTGGTGGGCGCCAGTAATTCCAGCTACTCAGGAGGCTGAGGCAGCAGAATCGCTTGAACTCAGGAGGCAGACATTGCAGTGAGCCAAGATCAGGCCATTACACTCTAGCTTAGGCAACAAGAGCCAAACTCTGTTTCAAAAAAAAAAAAAAAAAGAAAAAGAAAAGAAAAGAAAAAAATTAAACAGGCAACGGGCTGCTAGCATTGAAAGAATAGATAACATGGACAGAGAGATGCCAAGATCACAGTTCCTGAAATGTAATATATTCTTCCTGCCTCAAGCTGTTGCCTTTGTATTCTCTGCACATACTTTGTACTCTTTATATAAATCCATTATATAGATTCTTAATAATTCATTTGATGCACATAAGCACAAATAGAAACATTAACTTTTAGGGTGAGCTATTAAAAAAAAAAGAAAAAAAGAAAGCTATAGATGTTCCTAGGTTACTCTGCTTCCCAGCATGTATAACACTAATAATTACTAATTGATGTTTGAGATTCCCATGAGGTCAGGGACTTCATCATTTTATTATCATATTCTAACTGCTTTACATATAGTAGCTACTCAATAAACATTTGTTCACTGATACAGACAATTCATTTGTCAATAAGACAAGCTTGTTTTGTTTTTGTTCTGAGTGAAATTTTGTTGTTCTTAGAGGAAGGAAAAAGAAGCAGACTTATGGGAATAATATAAACAATGTCAACCAGAATTATAAAATCAGAATGCAAGGCTTACATAGACAATGCACTGGATTTTTTATTATTATTAACTTATAAAATCCTCCACTTCCTAACCTGTATTTGTGGAACAAGTCCACTTAAAGTAACATGACCAGCAAAGAAAAGGATAGATAAGAGTTGGACAAGATGGGAGGAGGAAAAACTGGTTAGTGCAAAGGCTGACCAGTTTTAAAGGTTAGTGCATTCTGAACATCATTTTCCTACGTGCAAATTGGTGATACTTTTTGAAGTATTCTGGAGCAACATTGTTTTTTACAGAATATTTTGAGGGACCACATATAAAAGGCCAGATGCAGAGTTCATATCCAACAAATGTTTGTTGAATCTATTAAATAGAAATATTGTCTGGCCAGGCACAGTGGCTCATGACTGTAATCCCAGCATTTTGGAAGGCCGAGACAGGTGGATCACTTGAGGTCAGGAGTTTGAGACCAGCCTGGCCAACATGGTGAAACCTTGTCTCTACTAAAAATACAAAAATTAGCCAGGTAGTGGTGGTGCACACCTGTAGTAACAGCTACTCGGGAGGCTGAGGCAAGAGAATCACTTGAACCCAGAGGTTGCAGTGAGCCAAGACCATGCCACTGTACTTCAGCATGGGCAACAGAACGAGACTCCATCAAAAAAAAAGAAAGAAAGAAAGAGAGAAAGAAAGAAAAAGAAACAAAGAAAAAAGGAAAGAAAAGAAAAAAATATTGTCTTTTAGAAGAGACACTTTTAAGAGAAAATGAGAAAGTTATTTCAGGTTTAGATGAGAACTAGTGTATAGGAAACTTCAAGAACCCACTTAAAAGATATTGCTAAGGGATTTCCCAAATTCCTCTACCTGAAAAAAGTAGTTCAATTGATTTTCTATTTACTGGGTTGAAGATATTCTTGCATACTCTTAACTTGACTGAGTAAACAACCCAATTCTTTGTGCATGGTTTAAATTTTTCACTTGTATTTATTTATTTTGAGACAGAGTTTCACACTTGTTGCCCAGGCTGGAGTGCAATGGTGCCATCTTGGCTCCCTGCAACGTCTGCCTCCTGGGTTCAAGTGATTCTCCTGCCTCAGCCTCCCAAGTTTGGGATTACAGGTGCCCACCACCATGCCCAGCAAATTTTTTGTATTTTTAGTAGAGATGGGGTTTCACTATTTTTGTCAAGCTGGTCTGAAACTCCTGACCTCAGGTAATCTGCCTGCCTCGGCCTCCCAAAGTGCTGAGATTACAGATGTGAGCCATCTGGCCTGGCCTGTGGTTTCAATTTTTAAACATCTTTCTCGATCTGTGACCCAATGCTTTTTAGATCTGTTCTAATTTCTTTCAGGATCTTGTTAGTGGGAGTCTCCAGAGAAACAGACTTAGGGGTGGAACAACTGCTCAGCCTTGCCTGTCATGGGATGATGTTTCAGAAGTAACTTCAAAAATTAACTTTTGATCCAGGCATGGTGGTGTGCGGCTGTAGTCCCAGCTACTCAGGAGGCTAAGGCAGGAGGATCACTTGGTCCCAGGAGTTTGAGGCTGTACTGAGGCATGAACATGCCTGTGAATAGCTACTGCACTCCAGCATGGGTGACATAGCAAGACTCCATCTCTAAAAGAAATTCATTGATTTTTAAAAATCTGTATTTCACTCTGTAGTATAACAATTTGAAAATACAGTATAATTATTTTATTTATATCTTAAAAATGAATGTATAGATGAACTAAGGAATATTGAGTTCCATCCTTACCACAGAGCATTATTGACGGCATAATTGGTGTTAGTCATCTGCTCCTGTGAGTCCCCATGATGCCTATAGACTATGGGAGCCAAGTATGTAAAGTGTCAGTGTGGAAAATAAAATTTGGATGTTTTATTGACAAAGCAACTGAAAGATTATACCCTACTCAAATTAACACCGAGCAAATGCTTTTGTAGGGCATTAAAGTCACCATAGCATTATTTGCTTACTTCCTGAATGAATAAGTCATCCATAAGAACAAATTCTGTTGGCAAGAGATAAATTCTTATCTAGCAAAGTTGTTAAAAGCTGGTAGTAATCACACTGAGCTCTGAATTTAGGTGGTCATTGTTGCATTGAATGCTCTGGCATGGAAACATTGCCCTGATAATCCCCGAGCTAAAAAAAAGACCCAGAACACAAAAGGCATCCCGATAGCGGGAACTGCCAACATGCTCCTCTCTGTGACCAAACCAGTAAGATGTGTCATTGCTGAACCATCTTCATCTCTAGTCTCACATCAGCATTTGCTGCCTCGTAGAATTGTATCTTGCTGGTCTTCTCTAAGGAGAATTTAGAATACTTTTTTTTTAAAGGACTCCCAGAATGTCATGTTACTGTTCTGAAAATGTGAAGATAGGGGGTATGATTCTGCATTTGTACAGGGGAAGGAGCCCTCTTTATTACCAGAATTGTGAAGTTGCCACCATCTGATATTTTCCAGGAAGTGTGGGTGAAGAATGTGAGTTTATTGTATGAAAATTAGAAAATACAAATAATGCTTAAGAATGAATAAAGATCTCCCTTAATCCTTCTGTCCAAAGACCACTACTGAGATATTGATATATAATCTTCCAGACATATATATATGGATGTATAGATAGAGATAGAGAGACAGTTGAAGATACAGAGGTAGATATATAGATACAGATAGATATATAGAGAGATATACAGATTGATAAAAATATATAGATAGATAATTACAAATTGAGACCTTATTCTTCTGTAATTCACTTCTTTTGTCAATAATTTGTGAATATTCTTTCATGTGAATTAATAATTTCTACAATGTAATGAAAATTTTTACTTACATTAAATTTACAATTTATTGACAAAATAGTATTCTAGTAAATGGTAAGCCATAATTTATTTAACAAATCTCTTTCTGTTGGACATTTAGATGGTTGTCAATTTTTTTGATAGACAACTTCATAGTAATCATCTTGCATAATATGCACATAAATATTGGCACATTGCTTTGATTTTTTCTCTTGACATAAATTACAGGATGTGAAATGGCATGCATATTGTCAAGCTTCTGGTGCATAATTTCTTTTGAAAGTTAAATCTGGTGTCACAGAGACAGTGAAGTATGCTCTCCCATCATGGTGTCACTTTTGCTGTTGCTCAGGGATAACCAATCAAATATAGGATCTAAGATTTTAATAAACAGCATCTCCTTGGGAAAAAAAAAAAACACGATTTTTTTTTCTTTTTGAGTGGAACTTCAGGTTTCCTAAATCTCACAGGCTAGTTTTACCAGATCCACTGGGCCAATGTACTGTGTAATTATGTCTGATCTACTGTGGCAGTTCAAGGCGGGCTGGGGAAGTGGATTTCCCATCCTTATCAGGGTTGCAGGAGCTACCTCTCTGCCCTAGAGAAAAAAAGAGGGGGCATGATCACCCTACCTCAAATGGGGTTTAGGGAATCCAAATCTATTTTCTCTCAATAATGAGGCCACAAGACAGAGATATGATGACTTTGAAGCATGGCTCCTCCAGTCTTGGCTGATATTCAGAGTGTACCTGCTTTGCTGCTATCATTTCCTCCATTACTTTTCCATCCATACGCCCATGTTTTCTTTCCCTTACATAATTTTTACATTCCTTTATAGCCATATAACTCCTTATGTACAATGCTATCTTGCCTTCTTTTATATACCACATGCATTTCCCTATTGCACAAAATTGCTCCATCTATAGTTTCTTCCCTGTTCCTGAGTCTCTTCCTAGATGACCTGGCTCTCTAAACTAGGACAAGAGCTAGAACACTAGTGATTGGGGAGTGGTAGTAAACATCCAAAAGTGATTTTACATGCACAAAACTAGGGAAAATTAAAAGATAGAAAGGGTCCAACTTCAATGTTATAGAAAGATGATGTGAATGCTTTTTATTCATTGTAACTGAAATTCTCAGCAACTGCTATAAATGTGTAAGTTCATTTACACAAAACCACAATAAGGTACCATTAGATATTAACAACTAGTATGATGGTGTTGGGAAGGATGTGGAGAAAGTGGAACCCTCATACGTTGCTGGTGGGAATTAAAAATAATGCAGCCATAGGAAAATAGTTTGGTAGTCCCTCAAAAAGTAAACACTACCATATGACTCGGCAATTCCACTCCTAGCTAGCCAAAGAATTGAAAGCAGCATTAGTCACAATAGCCAAAAGGGGGAAAAAACCCTACGGGTCCATCAACAGATGAATGGATAAACAAAATACGGTATGTGCATACAAAGGAATATCATAATACAGCCATAAAAAGGAAGGAAGTTCTGGCACATGCTAGCTACAACGTGGATGAACCTTGAAAACAAGCCAAATAAACAAGCCAAACACAAAAGGACAAATATTGTATGACTCCACTTATATGAAATATCTAAAATAGATAAATTCATAGAGGCAAAAAGTAGATTAGACGTTACCATGGGCTGAAGGAAGGGTGGAATGGGGAATAACTGCTAAATGATTACAGAGTTTCTGTTTGGAGTTGTAAAAATGTTTCTTAACTTCTTACCTGTAGTTGCCTTAACTTCTTACCTGCAGTTTTTCTTATGTAAAATGAGAGAATACAAATCAGGATTGGTGTGAAGATTAACTGAAATATTTCATAAAGTGATCAGTAAATGTTAATTCTAAGCAATTAACTGAAACAGTGCGAATCAACTTCCACCATGAGAATTTGTGTGATCTTTTCAAGATTTTCCAGGCAGAGGCTGAAGATTTTATTTTCTCCTTATTCCAGAAGAACTATTAATTCCCTTCTATTAAGGCCCACTACTGAATGGGAGTTGCCTACAAATAGATCATTCCCATGAAGAGCCACAACCAGCTGTTCATTGCATCCTTGTTCTATAAGTTAGACTCAAGATGTCTGGTCAGGGCTTTTTAATTATTATCACAATGCATTGTTGTATGTTTTCTATTGCTTCCATAACAGTTTACTACAAACTTAGTGGCTTAAAACAACACAACTTTATTATCTTATAGTTCCCTAGGTGAGAAGTTCTACATGGCTTGGCTCTTACTGCATGAAAAGCAACTGTCAGCAGGGCTTACGTCCTGCCACCAAAAAGGTGGCTCTAAGATCAAATCTGTTTCTCTGACTTTTTCAGCTTTAGAAAGGCCACTCACATTCTTTGGGTCGTGGCCCACTTCTTCCATCTTCAAAGTGCACACTCTCTGTGACCTCACTTGTGTCATCACCATTCCTTTCTCCAATCCCAGCCAGGAAAGATTCTCTGCGTTTAAAGATGTATGTGATTACATTGAGTCTGCCTGGATGATCCAGGATAATCTCCCATCTCTAAGTCTATACCTTTATTCACATCTCTGAAGTTCCTGTTGCCATGTTAGGTAATATAGTCACAGGTTCTGGGGATTCGAATGTCAGCATCTTTCAGGGCCATTATTCTGTCCCCCACAATTTCAAACAGTTCAAAGATCTTTTATAAAAGGGAGGATATCCACCTTTGTGCAATGCCCATTCTGAGCATGTTTCTTGGGGCCTTTGTCCTATATCCATTCCAAAAAGCTCTCTCATCTCAGACATAACACCTAGTTTATATAACTCTTAGTGTAAGTCACAGTCTTTAATTATCAAGCCAAAACTTATCTTTATTGTCATTACTCAGGTCAACTTCTATAGACATGTACATCATAGATGAACAGACTAATTTTTCAATGTGCCTATTACTCTTCTGTGCTAAATGATAGCAAAAGGCATCAGATTTTTTTCCAGAAGTTGTATTGAACTTCTGGAAAGCTGAGAGGAAAGAGAAGAGAGATAATACATTAATTTAAATGGTACAAATTAATATCATAGGAGGACTGATAAATTGATAAATACTATTTTTATGCTTTGAATAGCTCATCATTGCTTTGCTAAAAATATTCATAAGAAACTCCTCTGATTCTCCACCACATCATGTATCTAGTAGTTTTGCATTTCTCTAACTGGAGTCAATACTCACTCTCATATCCCGAAAGAGACAAATAGCACACCTTCTCCTATCATAGGGCTGACATTTGTTTCCATGATATCTTGAAGGCCACCCATCTTACAGGATACATCATTATTCATTAAATTCAATGCTGTATTATCTTCATAATCTTAAAAATAACTCACTCTCAAGAAATGAGTAAAGAAAACTAATAATACAGATTTTAAAAATTCTAAAATGTCTCCAAGGTTCCATGCTATTTTAGAGCATCAGCTCTACAGAATGCAGGTGTTAACTGATGCCATTTGTGAGAAAAACATTTGATTTCCAAAATAGGATCCAGTGTTTTGAGTTGAATTCATTTTATTTCCTCTCGGCTTTTTTCTTTTCTTTTCTTTTTTTTTTTTTCCGGATGGTTGAATGTCTTCCTGCCTGGAGGCAAGGGCTGAACTACCTGACCTCTTGATGTCTCCTCTAGTCTTAACATTCTTTGCATCTGCATTTTCCTCCTTGTATAATAGAAGAATGATTGTTGTCTCTGCACACATTCTTTTACAATAACCTCTGACCTATATAAAATGTCAGTTGACTACCTCAGGTTTTCTCTTTACATGTCATGGTTCATTAATAACTGGGACTCCTTGTCTCACTTGGCCAGACTAGAGGAAGGCTCTAGCAAGCACTCACTCCAAGCCTGAAATCAAAGATTGATACAAAACTCTTTCTTGGTTATCTTGCCAAACTCTTCTTTATCTTCTCACTTTATCAGAAGGCCAAGGATGTTTATGGAGATACCATTGCTTTGCTGCTAGTACTGTGGATTCCTGGAATAGCAGAGAATCTCAGACGAGTTCTGGCAGCAAAGGGAGCAGCTTCTCTGCGTTTATGTGTATTCCTAGCCCACTGTTCTTTTCCCTGGCAGTGCAGTCTACTGTGGGGGTGGCTGTCTCTGGTAGAAAAAAAAAGTCTAATTTCCAACACATCTATCAGAAACACCCAGGATTTATACCCTTGCAATAGAGGAAAGATGACTTATTCTTAAACCTATTTTTTCTGAATAGTACAAACCAGAAATTAGATATACTTTATATGTTTTTCTACTTTTGCTTTTAAAATACCACTCTCCACCTTAATTTCATGCAGAAAGAAATCCAAATATAAGCATATTTTTCTACTTTATAAAATAAATTGGTGAATATTTCCATACTATATATCTATCTCCCTCACAAGACTGTGGGCCGCTTCAAGTCAGGAACAATGTCTTATTCATCTTCGATACCAGTGCCCATAACAGTGTCTTGTGTGTAGTAGGAGCTCAGTAAAGGGTGGTCGAATAAATAAATAACAAATATGGTGAAGCAACTATTATTTACTTTTTTTATTAATTTAACAGTGACCATATCCATTTATAAATGAATGAGTTTATTCCAAAGTATTAAACAAGCATCTCTTATGTGTCTGGCACTGCTATTTCTGGGGATACAAACATGTAATAGACACACCCTTGTTCTAAGGAGCCCCAGTCTACCAGCAAGGGGGGACGCAAATACAAAGAACTGCATAACAAGGTGGGCAGTGCTATAAACAAAACACAACAGAGCAGAGTTGAAAAAGCTCTTCGTTCTGCTCAATGGAGAGATGGCAAAAGAAGATTCAGATGCTATCTTTATGCTGGTCCTTAAAGGAGAGAGCAATCTGCTTTCTTTCAGGAAAGGGAATTTCATAGAAGGGAAGAAAGCACGCACAAGAGCAAAGAAAGAGAAAAACAGAGCTGGCTTAGAGAAGGGCAAGGTTGTCTGGAGAGATCAGAGCAAAGGGGGCTGGCCAGGGAATGGGAAGAAATGAGGTGGAAAAAGGGGTTGGAGCTAGAGAGTGAAAGAAAGCTCTTGAAGGCAGGAGTAAAGGGTTTGGACTCTGCTCTGTTGTCAATGTAACCCTCATCAAAGGCATGTGTCCAGGGAAAAATACCACCAGCTCTGCGTTCTAGCAATGATGAGTATAGTGATGAGGGAGTCAGACTGAATGAAGCAAGAGAGTTGGAAGGTTATGACAATAAAGGCCTGAACTAGGGTGATGGGTGTGAAGAAGAGTTTCTTCTTCCAAAGAGACCCTCATATCGCATAGACAATTTCCAGGTTCCTTCATAGGACCTGAGTGTGAATGTGTGAATTCAGGGTATCCTATGGCCTCATTAATCCAATCCCTACTGACTATAGAGCCAGGCCTAAAAGCCAACTTTTCTGTGCTAAAAGGTAAACATATGACTTTTAACAGTTAAAATCCTAGTGTCTTCTTGAACCCATATTTAATAAAGACAGACATATTCTGACCTTGTTTGCTCCAACCTTAATGTTGGCATCCATGTGACACCATAGACTGAATGTCTCTGCTTCATGAGAAGAGGGATTAGCACCAGCAGGGCAGTGTGTGACATCCTTCAACCATTTGCCACCACCCTGCCATGGGTGATGTCATGTGGAGGTGAGAAAATTGTACAATTGCTCCTTGTCCTCTCTGCTGAGCTTGCAGGCGGGTTTATATGTTTGACTAAGCAAACTAGCACTTTTGGATAGAAAGTAGCCTTAGCCTTCATAATATAAAGGACATTATAAATTACTCAAATCTGGCCAGGCGCAGTGGCTCACACCTGTAATCCCAGCACTTTGGGAGGCCAAGGCAGGTGGATCACGAGGTTAGGAGTTCAAGACCAGCCTCGCCAAGGTGGTGAAACCCTATCTCTACTAAAACTGTAAAAATTAGCCAGGCGTGGTGGCAGGCACCTGTAATCCCAGCTACTTGGGAGGCCGAGGCAGGAGAATCGCTTGAACCTGGGCAGCAGAGGTTGCAGTGAGCCAAGGTTGCGCCACTGCACTCCAGCCTGTGTGACAGAGCAAGACCCCGTCTCAAAAAAAAAAAAAAAAAATTACACAAATCTGAGATTTACAAGCACAATTTACTAATGCATTATCCAACTTATAAAAAGTGATACTAATTACCAAAATTGTATTAGAGCAACATACATTAGAGACTAATTTCTTTTAATTCCCAAAAGGCAAAATAGTAAGAGTTATTGCTGGTAAAGGGTGAAAATATGAGTGAGTTTTTTTCTCTTTCCTTTTTTCTTTGTCCTTGGTAATGTGATATTTTAAAACCATTACCTGCAGAAAATAAATACATTACCATTTCCTCCAACACAGCCTTGTGAATAAGCAGCACTAATTAAATTCTGCCCTATTTAAATTTCAGAGTGAAGAAATCCTCTGAAAAAGTCTAGTTCCCCAAATTGCAGCCCCTCAAGGATGGCTCTCAAGATTCCAAGAGGACCAGCGTCTCTTCCCTTTTCTGCAATCCCTGAATAGCTTTTTAAATTGGCTCTTGAAGTTTTTTGTTTTTGTTTGTTTGTTTGTTTTTATCTTGACAGGCTTCTCATTCACAACTAACCTTTTTTTCTCACTAATTTTCCAGCCACCTACTATAGCACATTCTGTGAGCTAAAATTTGGTGCCAACAATTGGGCTTGGCCAGTCAGCCTCACCTGGAACACGGTAGACAAGCTACCTTTAAATTAGGATGATCCAAATACACTAATTTACACTGCTAGGTTTTATATTGTTTTATTTTTTGTCTTTTATTTGTGTAGGGTTTTTTGGTTTGTTTTTTCAAAGCCATCACTGTTGGGTTGCGATAAACAGCAAATACACGTGCATTGCAATTGTAAATTGACTTAGCCAGGGCGATTTGTCAATGCTGCTTAACATGCTTATAAATGTTCATACCCTCTGGGCCTAAATCAGTGCCCGGAAATTTAAAGTAAGGAAGCAATTGAAAGGAGAAACAAAAATAGTGTGTGTACGAAGCTGCCAATAGCGATATTTTCCATAACAATAAAAAATGGAACTAACCTAACTGCTCATTAGAATAATTCTAAATTACAGTCTAACTCGTGATATTTAAACTATTTTGATGATGGGATCCTTTCTTTAATGAATAGTATGCATACACTAAATATGCAAATTGATTTTAACTACTTTATTGTTTAAAGAGCAATTGCTCTAGACAAAGCAAGAGGGTAGGGTTAAGAACCAAGACCGGCCTGTTTGTGCTCTTGACCTGTCTCCCTCCTGGCTCCAAACCAGCTCTGAGAATTCTAAGGGCACTGTGGAGCACAACATAATTCCTGTTGTCACTAAAAATAAGTGTTCAGTCACATTAAAAAAGTATTTACAAGACAACATTTATAAAGTTATGCTAAATGAGAAGAGTGGAACATGTGTACTATACATACATAAAACTATATAAAATATCCATAATTAAGAAGATCAGAAAGACATTGGCTAGATGAACATAATTAGCCTTATCTTACTATGTGGTTTTAGAATCATATCACTCTACTTAATGAAAACTAGTTTTATCAAACCTACTAACTAGCCCAAATGCTTTAGGTAATTAACCTGGCCTTCCTCAGCATTCTCATCTGTAAAATGGGAATAATTGTAGTACCTGTATCATGGGGTTATAGTGAGCCTCAAATGAATTGATTTGTGAACAGTGCTTAAAAGAGTGCCTCCACAAATTTTAGCTGTCATTAGTAACATGATCATTGTCTTACACTTACTTGCAAAATGTTTGAAGTAAAGTGGGGAAACAAGAGAAAAATTTAGATTTATTTAGCTGCCCATCTCTTAACTCTTTTTGCTCAGCAAAGTAAATGCCTGCCCTGCTCCTGGGCTAAGACTCTCTGCAGCAGTCGGTCAACTACGGTGAACGGCGAGTATGTGTGCTTCTAAATCCCCACCATCACCTCTCTTTTCAATACGTGATAAAAAGTAGTATTTCCCGTCTCAAACTTCTAATGCAATTAACAAAATCAGTAAAATTTGAAATTGCATTTCTCCTGCATATATGCTGAATATGGGAATTTTGACTTTTAGCTATATATTTTTATTAATCTGATGTTCTATACACATAGAGACTGGGGGAAATATTTCAAAGAAGGCTTCAACATTTGAATAAACTGACTAAATATTTCATGGGAGGAAAAAGATCCATATTTACCTAATGTTATCCGTCATGTGAACACAAGATCTGTAGGCTGTTTTGTCTCTTACTGTTTTACTTCCTCCTGTTATTTAGCTGTTGGTTAACAACCCTTTTCCATCTCCTCCTCCATACTCTAATTTCTGGGCTGACTCCATTGTTTCAGCCTTACAGCAGAAGCAGAATCTTTTTAAATATAGTATCACTATTTATTTTTGTATCAACTTCAATTGGTTAAATCAGCAGACCATACTGGCTTAATTGATGTCTAAGTACGTTGATTTAAGCCTTACAATTTCTCTAAGGTTAACTCACTTTTAATATAACATTTAAAGAAATGCATCAAGGCTTGTGTTCTTAAGAAGGTAATCTCTACTTTCCCTTCTTCTCCCACCCCCACCACCTTGTTTTTATTAGAACTTTTTTTAAAATTTAATTTTAAGTTCCAGGGTATAGGTGCAGGATGTGCAGGTTTGTTAAATAGGTAAATGTGTGCCATGGTGGTTTGCTGCAACTGTCAACCCATCACCTAGGTATTAAGCCCAGCTTGCATTAGCTATTTTTCCTAATGCTCTCCCTCCCCCTACCCCATCCCCCACTGACAGGCCCCAATGTGTGTTGTTCCCGTCCCTGTGTCCATGTGTTCTCATCATTCAGCTCCCACTTATAAGTGAGAACATGCAGTGTTTGGTTTTCTGTTCCTGTATTAGTTTGCTGAGGATGATGGCTTCCAGCTCCATCCCCGTCCCTCCAAAGGACAGGATCTCATTCCTTTTTATGGCTGCATAGTATTCCATGATGTATATGTACCATATATTTTCTTTATCCAGTCTATCACTGATGGGCATTTGGGTTGATTCCATGTCTTTGCTAGTGTGAATAGTGCTGCAATGAACATATGTGTGCATGTATCTTTGTAACAGAATGATTTATATTCCTTTGGCTATATACCCAAATGGGTATATAATGGGATTGCTGGGCCAAATGGTATTTCTGGTTCTAGGTCTTTGAGGAATTACCACACCATCTTCCGCAATGGTTGAACTAATTTACATTCCCACCAACAGTGTAAAAGCGTTCCTATTTCTCTGCAACCTCACCAGCATCTGTTGTTTCTTGGCTTTTTAATAATTGCCATTCTGACTGGCGTAAGATGGTATCTCATTGTAGTTTTGATTTGCATTTACCTAATGATCAGTGATGTTGAGCTTTTCCTCATATGTTTGCTGGCTGCATAAATGTCTTCTTTAGAGAAGTATCTGTTCATGTTCTTTGTCCACTTTTTAATGGGGTTGTTTTTTCCTTGCAAATTTGTTTAAGTTCCTTGTAGATTCTGGATATTCGACCTTTGTAAGACGGATAGATTGCAAAAATCTTCTCCCATTCTGTAGGTTGTCTGTTCACTCTGATGATAGTTTCTTTTGCTGTGCAGAAGCTCTTTAGTTCAGTTAGATCCCAGTTGTCAATTTTTGCTTTTGTTGCAACTGCTAGAACTTTTTTTACCCTCTGTTTGAAAAGTACTAAACATCAGCAGTGACACCTAGTGTCTGGACCGAGAAAAGGAATCTGGAACTACTAGATTGTTCTTATTTATATCTCCCCTGTTGATAGATTATGCACATTCAAACAATAGCAGCTAACACTTATTGAGTGTGCCAGGCACTACGATAATTCCTTTAGGTGCCTCATCCTGTATAAGATGCACAACAAATTTATTATATGGATACTATTATTATTCTCATTTTTATGAGTTAGATAAGCAAGACCTCAAGATGTTAAGAAACTTGCCCTCCAGCCTGGGCAACATGGCAAAACCCTGTCACTTCAAAAAACAATTAGTCTAGTGTAGCGGTGGACACCTGTGGTCCCAGCTGCTCGGGGGACTGATGTGGGAGGATCACTTGAGCCTAGCAGGTTGAGGCTGCAATGAGCCAAGATTGTGCCACTGCACTCCAGCCTGGGTGACAGAGCAAGACCTTACAAAAAAAAAAAAAAAAGGAAAGGAAAAGAAGAAACTTTTCCATTCTAACAAGCCATCGCACTTTATCCTCTGTCCTTCAGGTGAGAATTAGTACTTCCCTCATGGCCACTGTCCTTAATCTAAATCTAAAAATATGTGGAAAGTCATGCTCATATTGGGCCTTAGGTGATTCAGTTGTGGGTGGGTAGGGCCAGCAATCCCAAAGGTGTATCCAAATTTTTTCTTATATGAAAAAGCAATAACCTGAGTTCTCTAGAAACTCAAGGCTAGAAAATTCTAATCACACTCCCATAACTTTTCATGAACAAAATAATTGTTTTCCTTTCTCTAATGCTAGGAATATCCTCTGAAGAATGGAGTCTTGTGTATGGATGACTGGGTAGATAAGGTACCACAGGGGAAAAAGCTAGACTGGGCAAAGTTGTAGATTGCTTTTAATGAAATCTTTGAGGCTTGAAGGCAGGGATGTGGTCTTGACCCAGCAGAAAACCTGGAGTTGAATAAGGAATGAAGAAAGAACACAAGCTAACCTTCAAAGAATCCCAACCTCACTGGGAATCTTGACAAGAATGGAGCATGCCAAAGAGAAAGTCAGGGAGGTAAGATTAACACAGGGGCCCTTTGTAAGAAAGCTTTTGATTAAAAAGCTTTTAATTAATGGGTCTTTGAAATCCACTGGCTGATCAAAACTGCTGAAGACCCTTGATTTAGTCCATCCCACCTGCACAGAAGAACAGTGTTCACAGAAGAGACTCTATGCCACTTGTGGAAAACTTGGAACAAGATTACACATTTATAGAAGTATAGGTGAAGAGTAATCCAATGTTCAAGCAGCCTTGGCATTAGGAAATTTTAATCCAAACCTGCTTTCACCCGAGGCCACTTCTCCTTATTTTATGCCTAGCAGAGGTAGACTGCAAAGGGCTGAGCACATCAAATGTTTACTGTTAATGAATACTTCTCTGCCTTCTCTTCCCTAGCAGCAGCAAAAGCAAGGCCCAGTGGATTCAGTTTGGGACCCAGAGGATTAACAGTGCCCAGAGCAGGTGGCAGAGTTGCTCCCACAGGGAATGGTGGCCAAGTGATGCACCCGGAAGGTAGAAGGAGGAGAGAGGGAGGTGAGGACAAAAGAGAAGAAATTATGAGACACCAACTGCAAACTGACTTGACTCACTCATCACCACAAATGAGACACTCTTTGGGAATATTTAGAAATAATTAGGAGAGGGAGACTTCGGAAGAGGCTGAAATCTTGCACTAGCAGGTGGGAGTAAAGTAATGGTCATGGTGCCCCATTGCCTCATCCACTACAAGGTAGTGCAAATCAGCCTTTCTGATGCGACACCACCACCTGGTGGTTAAGATGAGGAACAAGGCACTGCTGTCTCTGCACCTTCCTTTTTCCTTTTTAGGGAGATTAATGCTCACATAATTTTTTCCTCTTAAGGCTTCTTTAATTCCTGTTAAATACTCCTTCTCCTTTACTGCATATTCTCCCTTTCAAGTACTGACCAGTTACTGCAAGAACATTTTATTTTATTCTCTCCATCCTCTCCCTCACTCCCTTTCTCTGTTTCTCACCCTAGCGTGTTGTTCTGGAAGATAAGATGCCCATAATGAAGAGACTACCTGAGTATTGGGAAATATGGCATCTATCATATTGTGAGTAAGGATCTTCACTATGAATCAGTTACTTGAAAGTAAGATTTATATTGTTGAACATTGCATGAAAACTTTTAGGAAGATTTCAAAGTACTACTGAAAACAGTTTGTGAATATATGCATGTGCATAGGTGCATTAACGTCTTAAAAACTGCAATATCTTTTAAGCATTTTTTTAAGGAACACCCATGAACTCAATATAACATGAAAGCTGACATATAATTATAGATTTACACCCAATCTTCTATAGATGCACACAACTTATTCAGAAAATAAAGGATTATATTGTCAATGTATATGTTAGTTCAAATGTGCATGAAAAAATATTTATTGGTTAATTAAATAAACACCTATTGGGGTCTATCATGTGTCAAACATGGTTTAGTTGCTAGAAACTCTGATTAAGAAAATGAAAACCACATCCTTAAGGAGTTTACATCCTTCTAAGAGAGACTGATGTTTAAAAATAAATAATATTATGTTAATGATGTTGTAAATGCCATGAAAAATAATAAATCAGAGTAAGGGGAAAGAAAGTAACAGGGCTGCTACTTAGAAAGTGTGGTCAGGGAAGGGCTCTTTGAAGAGGTGACATTTGAATGAATGAGGAAGTGATTCACGTGAGTATCTGAGGAAGATCATTGCAGGCAAAGAGAATATCCACTGTAAAGACTTGAACAGGCCTGGCAGAAGAAGAACAAGGAGGGTGTCAAGACTGAAGAGTGGTGGGTGGGACAGCGGGAGAGAATGGGGGCAGGAGCCGCAAGAGCACAGATCACAGAGTACTCTATATGCCATCATAGGCACAGCAGATTTTGTTCTGAGTCATAGGAAGTCACTGCAGTGTGGAGCTCAATGGACTGAAGCACTCTGACCTGCTTTTTCAAAGAATCACCCTGGCCGCTGTGTGAACAATGTAGGGGGTAAAGAGTGGAGCAGAGAGACCAGTTGAGAGCCATATTTTAAGAGTAGCATCCACAGGACTTGCTAGCAGATTCAATCTGGGTGTGAGTGAAAGAGAGTACGGAGATGACTGTGAGTTTTGTGTAGCTAGTGGTGCCATTTACTGAGATGGAGCATCCTTGGGAAGGGAAGTTTGCAGGCACAACAAGGGGATGGGAAGCAGAATTGAGGGATCTGGACACGCTAATGTTGACGTGTCTGTCAGACATTCCATGGAGCAGTCTTATAGGCAGTTGGGTATATGAGTTCCAAGTTCAGGGGAAAGATTGGGAATGGATATATATATCTGACATACACTGATACGCACACACACACACATATATATACTATATATATTTGAATATATACATGTATATGAATACATACACATATATGTTATATAGTATATATATCTGAATATATATATACATATATATGATATACATATACACACACACACACACATATATATATCAACCATGTTTTTAAATGTCATTTAAAGTCATGGCGCTAGAAAAAAAAATTACCCAGGAAGTGAGTGAAGTAGAGAGAGAACAGACCAGAAAGGAACAGCTGGTGAGGAGGGAGGAAACCAGGACATTCATCTCAGAAGGCAAGTGAAGAGATAGAAACACGACATATATCCATGTCTAGTAAATAATTAAATTCATGATTAGGCATTCACTATTTCTCTGATTCTGTGTCAAGCACTGAAGAGGAATGGAAGTGGGCAAGGGTGAAAAAGCATAGATAAATTTTTGTTTTGATTTATAACTTAGTTACAAAGTATTTCATATGTGAGCTTACTTACATGAAATTACTACAGAACAAGAGTATGTAATTAAGTTTCACCCTTTGAAAGATGCTACCTGACCTAATGGTAAGCTGACACATTCACAAGAAATATGAACCATCTATAGAGACTCATTCAAGCATACTGAAATAGATATAGCTGAGATCTTTATCTTAAAAGAAGGTTAAAATGGAATATGTCCTCCTAGCCTTTTCAATCTTACTGATTTTTAACAAGCATACACTTTCATTACATATGACAAAAAGTCTTTGCTTGAATACAATGAAGCATGTTCTCATAACAAATAAAACAAACAGAGCTCTCTTCTTCTCTTCCTTAATGTTGGTTGAGAAGCCAGATTTGGATTTGCTTTTTCTTAATAAAGTCATTTACATAAAAGAATATTTGGAGCTCAAATTTCGAATTCTTGTG
This sequence comes from Pongo pygmaeus, assembly GCF_028885625.2. Taxonomy (NCBI): domain Eukaryota; kingdom Metazoa; phylum Chordata; class Mammalia; order Primates; family Hominidae; genus Pongo; species Pongo pygmaeus. Next base: position 57,735,518 of record NC_072380.2, read on the forward strand.
ATGAGTGAGCAAGCTCAGCTGATCATTGGATGATCAGCTTCTGGATGCTTCTGGATGGCTGCAAAGCACAACAGAACCTTTCATTATCTGGGGAAGGAGCATTTCAAGCTTGTGTTTATCCAGGCTCCAGTCTCTAAGAGGAAAAACACAGAAAGTATATCCACTATACAGGAAATAAGAGAAGGAAATAGATGAGGGTGTAGGAATTGTTGTTTTACTTGATCTCAGGATGTCTGAGTGACAGATGCAATAACCCAGCATAGCATAGTCTTTATGCCAAGAGAAAGAGGCACTGCTAGACACACAATATTTGGGTGGCCCCTTGGGACCAGGGCTGCCGAAGTTTCATGGATCCCAAAGATTTTTATTATACAATAACCCTGAAAATTGTCTTTAAAAGTCATCATACCTGTAAAACTTCTACTTAGTCACAAAACTATGATTAGTCTTACTTATATTTATCTCAGTCAGTGCCTTCTGTCTGCATCGCTGTATTTCTCTTCTTGCTTTTCATCCTAGCTGGCTGAGAAAACATTGCATCTACCTGTATCAAATGCTAACACAGGTTTCCTAGAAGAAAATTCCTATAAAAATAAAACCAGATAAAATAAACAGATTATATTGAGTTTTGGGGGCTATGCTGTCTCATCATCTTTAATTACAACACTTTCTTTTCTTTTTATATATTCAATAAGTAGTTTTAAACAACATCATTGTGGCTGGGCGCAGTGACTCATGCCTGTAATCCCAGCACTTTGGGAGGCCGAGGTGGGCAGATCACGAGATCAGGAGATCGAGACCTTCCTGGCTAACATGTTGAAACCCTGTCTCTACTAAAAATACAAAAAAATTAGCCGGGCTTGGTGGTGGGCACCTGTAGTCCCAGCTACTCAGGAGGCTGAGGCAGGAGAATGGCATGAACCTGGGAGGCAGAGCTTGCAGTGAGCCGAGATCACGTCACTGCACTCCAGCCTGGGTGACAGAACGAGACTCCGTCACACACACACACACAAAAACAAATATCATTATGTAGTCCTTGGGGGCTATACTGAGACTTTCCCAGAAGAACTTAAGAATAAGTAAAATGAGCTTAAAATTTTATATTACATTTTTGCTCTCTCAGAGTTGGACTTTGCAATATATACCTTATGAATAAGAACCAAAATATAAACACACTCCTCAAAGGTCAGAGTGGCTTCAGATTTGAAAATCTTACTTGAGTGCATGTGTTAATATGTCCAATATAAGGATGTGCCAACTAGGGAAATGGTGGATTTATCACACAATAGAAAACTGAAAACCACAGAAGCATGTATTGCTAGTTTATCCAAATATATTCCAGTGTTTAAGAAAACATTAGTCAACGGGCCAAGTATTTTAGTCCTTTCAGCAAAACTATACATATTTTGAAGAAAATGCTGGGAAGTACAGCCAACAAAATTCTATTTTTATGTCCCACTTTGAAAATCATTCTTTAGACGAGTTGGATATTTCAAACAATTTCTTTCTCCTATTTGTCTTATTTTTTCTGAGACCCATACTCACCAAGTAAACATCTTATATAATTTGGTTTCCTGTGTATGGTGGACTTCCTAGTGATGCTCAAGAAATATTCTTTGAACGAATGTTCATGTCTGATTAGTGTTCCAGGTAATGTAAGACTCATATCACTCATTATAAATTAATAACTTGACTTTTTATCTTATATTTCAGACTTGTGAACTCACTTATGGTAAGTCTGCCCATGAGAAAGGGACATCGTGCTGACAAATTAGGTTTCTGATTTTGCAGAGCTGAGGGCTTGACTCTGTACCTAGAGGACTTCATCAAACTCCTGAGACTCCCTAGGGAAATAGCCATCTGGTCTACTCCTGGCCACATATGCCTATTGCAGTGCTATAATCCAGCAAAAAAAAAAAAAAAAAAAAAACCAAACAAACCTAAAGTGTAACAAATCTGTCAAGATAGATTACTGCTCTTTTCCAAGAGAAGAGGAAAGAACTGCAAGGTAGGGCCTTGGAGATGTAAATGCCTACAGGTAGAAGAGAAGGCATGAGAAGAAGTGGGAGGCCAATACGTGTAAAAGTTGAGACTGTGAAAGAACGTGGAAAAGAAACTTGAAGTTCGTGGTAAGAATCATTTAGAAATACACAAGAAAATAGAAGGCACTAGGGACAGGTTTTCAAAACCAAATGCTTAGAATGGGAGGGGTGGCAGTTTGCTAGGAAGAAAACCAGATAGGGAATTTTTGTGGATAGAACCCAGGGAACTGCTTGGCCAGGGCCTTAAGAGACTATACAATAAGTTGTTGAGACTTGAATTCAAGGAATTAACTCAAACACAATGAAAATTATATTGTCCCTTCAGCATCTAAACAGGAATTAACATAGATCCCTTGGCCTTAGACTTGATGGGAGGAAGTAAAGGGGCAAGGAAGAGATAACAGTAAAAGTGAGGAAGGGCCATAAAGGAAGAGGGAACCTAGGAGTGCCTGGAATAGAGTGACGAGTGCTGTGTCTAACAGTGTGAGACAGTGTGAATACTATTACCTTTTGGTATCTGGGTAATATATTTGTGTATGTGTATATGGTTTTATTACAGCATATGCCACTCTGCTCAGTAGAATTGATCACTACTTTAGAGGAAAGGAGTGCTGGGAAGAACAAGTGGTAGGACACTGAATCATGGGGCTTGCTTTACAGGAGTGCTTCTTTTTTTTTTTTTTTTTTTTTTGACATGGAGTCTTGCTCTGTCGCCCAGGCTGGAGCGCAGTGGCACAATCTTGGCTCACTGCAACCTCTGCCTCCCAGGTTCAAGCGATTATCATGTCTCAGCCTCAAAAGTAGCTGGGATTACAGGCGCACACCACCACACCCAGCTAATTTTTGTTGTTGTTGTATTTTTAGTAGAGATGGGGTCTCACCATGTTAGCCAGACTGGTCTCGAACTCCTGACCTCAAGTGATCCACCCACCTTGGCCTCTCAAAGTGCTGGGATTACAGGTGTGAGCCATGATGACTGGCCACGGGAGTAGTTCTTAATCCTTCTGGTCTCAGGACCCTTTTCACTCTTAAGAGTTACTGAAGATCCCAAAGAGCTTTTGTTTATGTGGATTATATCTGTTGATATTTACTGAATTGGAAATTTAAACAGAAGGTTTAAAGTATTTATTTATTAATTCATTTAAAGGTAATAAATTCATATAATGAATAATAAATTAGCATAAATAACAAATTTTGTGTAAATAATATTTTACCAGAAAAGGTATTAAAAAAAGAGATATTTACATTTTTTATAAATCCCTTAATGTCTGGCTAGATAGAAGACAGCTGGATTTTTATAGCTGTTTCTGCATTCAATCTGCTGTGATAGGCTGTTTTATTTGAACTGCATGAAGGAAATCCAGACTCTCACAGATATGTAGCTTGAAAAATGGAGGAGGAAGTTAGTAGCTTTTTCAGATAATTGTGTATATTTGTCTTCAGTACTACACCAAAACCTAACAAGTAGTGGTTTATTTTTTTTTGAGAAGGGGTCTCAGCTCTTGTCGCCCAGGCTGGAGCGCAGTGGCACAATCTTGGCTCACTGCAACCTCTGCCTCCCAGGTTCAAGCGATTCTCCTGCCTCAGCCTCCCAAGTAGCTGGGATTACAGCTGTCCGCCACTACACCCAGCTAATTTTTGTAATTTTAGTAGAGACAGTGTTTCACCATGTTGGCCAGGCTGGTCTCAAACTCTTGACCTCAGGTGATCCATCTGCCTCAGCCTCCCAAAGCGCTGGGATTACAGGCGTGAGCCACAGTGCCCGGCCACAAGTGATGGTTTCTTAAAACCATATGAATAAACTTTATGAATAAACCACAGGAATAAAGTTTTCATACTTGTTCCAGTAAAATCTATTGTTCTATATTGAATTTTGGATAGGTAGATTTTTCTGTGCATGCCTGTGTAACATCATGCACTGGTCATTTAGAAAATATCAGTCCACCCAGTTGGGCATGTCTTCAAAATATTAACACAATACATTATAAAATATCTCCCCCAGATCACATTTATTCAAATAACCAGTGGTCTAATTAGAAATGTCTCTATCCCTTGAAAAGCAGGCAAGCTGACAGAGGCAGATACAAAGTTTCCAAAATCCAAATTTTCTCTTGAAAAATCTTATTTTACTATTGCCCACAAATACTTTAGCTTGTTTTTCTTGAAGTGACAAGCTCACTTTGTTCATTTCCAAGAAAATATTTACCAGTTACCCAAGTCTGAATATCCATAGTTTGTCAGTTTTTCTGTCAAATAAAAATGGTGCTCTACAAAAAAAAAAAAAAAATGGCTAATTCAGTTTGCCATTCAGACAATCACAGAAGTGCTTCCCTAAAGGTAATCGTTATACTTCAATATGCAGCAGAAGTTCTTCATATGGGTTTTCCATTTCTTGACACCAAATATTAAAAGAATGTAGACTCAGGGTTGAGATTTAATGAAATTAGTAATTTTTACTTAGGAACAAGAACACTCTTGAAAGAAACTAACATTTTAAAACTGCGATTGGACAGTGGTGAAGACAATAATGACTACTAGTATTGTTTACTGCCACAGCCTTGATTTATGTAAGAAACCATCAACCCTTTTGTACCAGCAGTGCAAATGCCAAAACAGTTATTAAAAAATGCAAATAACACTTGGTACTATTATAAAATAGTGTTGACCTCACTGACTCCGTGAAAGTGTCTTAAGGACCCCTAGGAGCTTGCCAATCCTACTTTAAGAACTGCTGGTCTACTGCACTGGCTGTGAAAGAAATTGTCCTAGTTGTCCAGATGATGGCAGCAGAAGATTTTACTCAGAGGAGAGATGCAAGAACCTTAGCCAGAACAAAAAAGGGCAACACTTGGTTAGAAATCCTGGGGAGGATGGGTGCCGTGCCTCACTTCTGTAATCCCATCAGGAGGCTGAGGCAGGTGGATCACCTGAGGTCAGGATTTCAATACCAGCCTTGCCAACATGGTGAAACCCCATCTCTACTAAAAATACAAAAATTAGCTGGGTGTGGTGATGCATGCCTGTAGTTCCAGTTAATTGAACCTGGGGTGCAGAGGTTGCTGTAAGCTGAATTGCGGCATTGCACTCCAGCCTGGGTGACAGAGTGAGACCCTTTCTCAAAAAAAAAAAAAAAAAAAAACCGAGATCATCCTGGGGAGAGAGGTTACCTATTTAGTCACAATGCAATCTACCCCGCCACATCTTGGAGTAATTTCACAATTGATAAACTGGCACATCTTGAGGGAATGAATTGCTTGAGTCTTTAGATGAATAATCTATGGACACTTGCTATTTATTGAGGCAGATAGGTTGCAGAATATGCTCATTTTACACGTGATCAGAGTGCTTATCCATGTGTTCATTCATCAGGGTTTTCAACAAATACTTCCTGAACCACCTGCAAGTACAAGGTACTGTGAATAGCAAGCATGATCATTCTGTGCTGGTTGCTAGACAAGTTCAAAGAAGGCTAAGAGAGATGAGGATGAAATCTAACAGATGTGTCTCTGCCATCTTGGAACTTGAGAGAGGCCAGCAGGAGACAGGCCACAATGCTCAGAACCCAGTGCCCACATGTGAGACCCACATGGGACACCAACAGGATTGGGTCATCCAGTAGCTCTGTCCTGCTGAAATGCCAAGTTTGCAATTCCAGGTTTAGCTCCTAGGTCTGACAATCCCTATTCTTCCTCATGCCAGTTAATCACTTTATCAAAGCATTAGCAGGAAAAAAACATTAAATCTTGTGCCTTATTGAAATGCTGACTCTACTTTTGGCTTGAGAAACATCCCTTAATTGAATGACAGTTATTTCCTGGAAAGTCTGAATTATCTTATGAATTTTATTCTTTTCTGGCCTATTTCAAGCCACTTTTTCAGGCCTAAATAGCTATTTGTTGCTTTTGCCGTGCAGAATATTTTCCCAATCTTTGGGTCCTGGCCCCCATTTTCTTCCACTGCAGTGTCTCTCTCAACCCCACCACTCTTAGTCTGCTCAGTGTTTAAAGAAGCTGACTCCTCCTGCTGCCCTGAGCCAATGTTCTCTCCATTGACCACGAGGACTTGATGGAGGATGGGCATGTGACTCCATCCCGGCCAGTGAGAATTCAAGAAAGACATTTTTTGAAGTTTTCAGACATAAAAGCCCTCCTTTACCTTCTATAAGGTGTCTTATAGAAGGTGGTATAGGTACAGAGGTACAGGCATCCATCTGACAACATGAGGGGAAAGTCTCACTGCTAATGGAGCCCACAGAAGTTGGGGGGCAGCGAAGGAGTAGAGAGACTGAGGCCTGATTGTAGGCCCTGGCTTTGCCATGATGAACGCCAGCTTTACCTCTGGACTTTTCAGTTGTGTGAATCAATAAATTGAGGCGGGAGCCTCCTACTCTTGCTAATCTCTTGGTTGCCTCAATGTCCTCTGTTTGGTTTCTCAGCATCTTTCATCACTTGTATAATTAATTGGTTGGGCATGGTGGCTCACACCTGTAATCCCAGCATTTTGGGAGGCCAATTCAGGAAGACTGCTTGAGGCCAGGAGTTCAAGACCAGTCTAGATAACATAGCAAGACCCCACCTCTATGAGAAAAAAAATTAGCCAGGCATGGTGGTATACATCTATAGTCCCATCTACTTGGGAGGCTGAGTGGGAGGATCACCTGAGCCCAGGAATCTGAGGCTGCAGGGAGCCATGTTTGAGTCACTGCACTCCAGCCTGGGTGACAGAGCAAGACCCTTCTCTAAATGAATAAATAAATAAATTATATGATTTGTTTTAGCTATTTTGAGCTGAGTTCCTATTATGCTCAAACCAAAGAGTCCTCACTGATACATGTCCCTGTCCCCAGACACTAGGTACAAAACCATACAGGGAACCAAAGAACTCAATTTCTAAATATAGCACACTTGGAAATTTTCATGCCTTTGTTATTTTTTCCAGAACTAATAATTTCTTCATTTTCATCATGTTCCCACAGCACTCTATAGATGCTTAAAATTAAGAAAACTAATATTTTGTATTGAGGCATTTTGTTTTTATACTTGCCTTGGACGTTTTGAGCTGTTTAAGAGCAGGAATAACATCTTAATCATCTTTATATCTCTAACCCCTAGCATTATATTTAGCATCTAACATGTCCAATTAATGGTGGTCAAATAAAATTTACAGAGTGAGAGAGAAGTATAACATTGATTTTCTCTCTCTGGAGACTTCCACCCCAGCATCACAGTCTTTTGTTTGACCTAATAATGGAGGTTCCCAGCACTGGTGTCTTGTCTGTTTTTAGCCTATATGTTCTCAGATTCAATCCTAGACTTTTCCACTCATCTGTTCTGTATCACAAACGGGATGGCCTTTCATGTATCTGGCTTCTGGTAAGGTTCCATCCATAGGTACTAATGGAAATTTAGTGGATACAACAAAGGGGGAACCCAGAGTATTTCTCCCCTCCTTTCTGCCTCAAGTAAGATCTTGGATAATAACTGTGTCTTTAAAAAAATAACCAGATCCTACTACTCAGGCATACTTTCATTTCATATTAGCTGTTCCACAGCTCCTAGGCTCTAGGAACACTACCTCCTCCTATGGAAGGCAGGAGCCTACTCCTCTTGCTAATCTCTTGGTTGCCTCACTGTCCTCTGTTTGGTTTCTCAGCATCTTTCATCACTTGTATAATTAATCCGAAGTATTTACACCCTCTGTTTGGAATACTGAGTGGTTTCTGTCTTCTTTTTGGAAGCTGACTGATACTATGTCATCTATTTTTTTTAATGCCAGTATCATTTCATTATGTGTTTGTGTCTGGAGCCTTTAGACACATAATACAGTTATGTGTCTCCTTCATAACACGGTTATTTCCAGGAGTCCTTGTTAAAATACAAAATCTTTGTGTAACATATTTTTCCTAAGTCATGCCTTCCATAAATAACTTACGGCTGAGTTATGGTTCATCAAACCCACACAGTTTCTGCAACTCTCACTCTTTGAGCACAGCTAAGATAAACTGACCATTCTCTTCACCTAGAAGAGCTATATTGGAAGCAAATTCACTTGAAACAACGAAGTTTAATGTACCCACTTTCTTCTGCTGGGTAACTTATTCTGGCAGAAGTGGTGAAGCAAGAAAATGCTGAAGATCTTCAGGCAGGAAGACTGCTCTCAGCCCATGACAGAGACAGGGGTACTTGGTTGGTATAATTTCTCTTTAGGAAGGAAAAGGCAGGTTTCTAGCCACACCAGAGAAATCGCCAATTAATTTGACTCAAAAAAGAATTATTTCTATTCACCAAAACTGAGTATTTACTATACATCAGTCATGGTGGTAAGGTGTTAGGGTACAGTAAGCACATAGGCAAAACTTTGAAGTGGTTCAAGTTCACCTTGATTATCCAAACACTCAGATCATTCACTCTTGTATCAAGCTAACTTTCCTTCTGTCAGAGTCTTCGGTCCTACCAAAACTTGACATGTGAAGATCAGTTACACTCAAGTGCAAATCACTGCTGGTAACCTGGAAAATTATCCTGAGTGGAGTTTGCATTTCAATGGGTATTGAAACCTTAACATAAAGGATTTAGTCTTCTTCAGTAAAATGTGAAAGAGCTTGGTGAGGTAGTTATCTGAGGGCCAGGATGCCTTCCCATCCTCTCAAATAAGACCACTATTTCTTGACCTATATTTTCTGTAGCCCCACTCACAAGGTACTGAAAGCCTTTCACAAAATATCTCATTCCAATACCATTTTTGATAGAATGTGTATAAGTAAAGCGAGATTCTCAGTAACCTTATGTTAGAAAAACAAAAAAGGAAATATTTCAAAGCATAATCTTACTCTTACCCCAACCTCCCCTTCCCTCCCCTACCCCTCCCCTCCCCTCTTCCCCCCTTTTCCCCTCCCCTCCCCTCCGCTTCCCTTCCCTTCCCGAAAATTTAGTCTGATGTCTATAAGATAGAGCCAAGCAAGGTGGACACTGCATGATGACAGGAAGGACAAGGCAGCCTAGCCCAGGACACCAGAACCCAAGCTGAGTGAGACAGGCATATGTGCAGTGTGAGGGTAAGAGGTGAAGTAGTAATGAGGTATTTGCTACACACAGAAGAATGAGCCAAATCAGAAACTATGTTGGGGATAATGGAAGCCAGGTTTCTCACTGTTGGAGAAGGAAATTACAAATATAGAAATGGAGAAAACTAGAATGAACACTGCAGTCTTGGATTACAATTAGAGATATGAGTGTGAAATCATGTTTTAATATAGATAAGTATAGACATGTAGATGTTTATATGTGCGTATACATTCTCAACCACTGTTTATCAAGAGGGCCTCAAAGTAGCAATGTTCCAATAGCAATGAGCTTGCCCAAATCTTGGTTTCCTCAATACTATTTTCTACTAAAAGAAACCAGGGCTCCTTGGTTCTAGGGCTGGGGAAAGAAAGGCATAGAATGAGCCAGGAACATAGGATAGCTGCCAGAAAGTAAGGACATAGGGACATGACAAAAGGACACACAAGTCAGCTTGAAGGTGCTCCTGCTTGGCAAATCAACAAAAAATTTGAGTATCAGAATAAATAATGATAATAACAGATTACAGCCTGTTAAATAAAACAGGTATCTCTAAATCTATGCTGGAAATAAATGAATAAATTACAGGTATAATGAGGAACAGAATATTTACATGCTCTTAAAAGAATCCCTTCCCAACAAATATTTACAAAGGACAAAATAACTTTACAACAGAGACATCTAGCAGACATCATCTGATATAGTTTGGCTATGTCCCCACCCAAACCTCATCTTGAATTGTAGCTCCCATAATTCCCACGTGTTATGGGAGAGACCCAGTGGGAGGTAATTGAATCATGAGGGCGGTTTCCCCCATAGTGTTCTTACGGTAGTGAATAAGTCTTAGGAGAGCTCATGGTTTCATAAGGGGAAACCGCTTTTGCTCGATTTTCATTCTCTCTCTTGCCTGCCACCAGGTAAGATGTGCCTTTTGCCTTCTGCCATGATTGTGAGGCCTCTCCAGTCACGTGGAACTGTGAGTCCATTAATCCTTTTTTTCTTTAGAAATTACTCAGTCTCAGGTATGTCTTTATCAGCAGTGGGAAAATGGACTAACACACCATCTTAATCAAATGACAAAATGAACATACCCCATAAGAGCCAGATCAAAGTTGGGTGCCTGATTGGATGGATGCAAGGAGAAGTGCACAGCACCACTTTTGCGATATTCCTGCCAGCAACACAAAATCTGAATCTAATCACAAAACACTGAACAAACTCAAAATGGAAACATTCTATAAAACAGCTAACCTATAATCTTCAAAAGTGTCAAGCTCACAAAAACCAAGGAAAGACTGGGAAACAGGTCCTAACTGAAGGAAACATGCAAACTAAATGGACGAGTTATTCTTGAATGGATTGGGTGGTTAATAATAAAGCCATGCTAATCTCATGGTTGTTTCAGCTGTATTATGATTATGTAGGACAATGTCCTAGCTTGTAGGAAATACACACTAAAGTTTGTGAAATGATGAGGAATCAGACAGGCAAATTACTTTCAAACAATTCAAGGGGAAAAACAGTTTTTTTGTGCTGTGTATTTTTTCTGTGAGTTTGAAATTATTTTCTAAATTAAAAGTGTAAAATGTGGCCGGGTGTAGTGGCTTACACTGTCCTCCCAGCACTTTGGGAGGCTGTGGCAAGAGAATCAATTGAGCCAGAAGTTCAAGGCCAGCCTGAGCAACATAGTGAGAGTCTTTGTCTCTACAAAAAATACAAAAATTAGCCGGGAGTAGTGGCTCACACCTGTAGTCCCAGCAACTAGGGAGGCTCAGTTGGGAGGACTGTTTGAGCCCAGAAGATCAAGGCTGCAGTGAGCCGAGATCATGCCACTGCATTCCAGCCTGGGTGACAGAGGGAAACCCTGTCTCAAAAAGAAAAGTAAAAAAGAAGTGTAAAATGCAATCTCATTGTACGTAATGTGCATACACGGCCCTGATACAGTTGAAAGCTTGTTTCATTTTCTTTATTGTGGTTTAATCCAATTTAAATTAAAATATGAAATGCTTAACAATCATAAAATCAACATACGCTGTGGTAAACAAAAGAGATCTATACTAGTATTTACAACTCTTTAATTTGTTTAAAAAGGAGGTAATATAACCTTTTTAACACACATTTAAATCTTTTGCCTCTGGGAGATGTATCAATTAACACACAATATTCAAGGAAATCAGTGCTGTATAGATATTTTTGGTCTATTAAGTTGCAATTTATAATACAGAACTGACAAAATACTGAAGCAGAAACCATAAGTTACAAAGTAGTAACTCTCACAGACAGTAATTAGAACCCCTGTCCTACATGCCTCTCCAGATATAGCAACTTACATTCTTCCAGAAAACAGGTTCTTTCCCTGACTAGGAAATTCACATGTCTTTCCAAACTAAACAAACACTTTTCCACTCAACCCTGGTTTTTAAAAACCATTAGAACTTTTGGTTTTACAAGTTACAACTAATTAGCGTTCCTTTAAAAAGAAACTATTTTCAAAAGATAATGCATTATACATGTTATATTAACTTACAGTGTATTTGATTTCAAGCAGAGAGATAGTTACTAAAGACATCAAATAAAATTTTTTTAAATATTTAATTCATTAAATAATTCCTACAGATCAATCTTCTAAAAGCCTTAAACTACACACTGAGGGGAAAAGAACATTGACCAAAGTATTAGCTTCACTCTTCAGGAGCTCACCTTAGGCAACAGTGTCCATCACTCTTACACAATTTACTGATACTCAGTTATTCTATCAACATTACAGAATAAGTTCAATTATTAAAATCTACATTCAAGCCAGGTGTGGTGGCTCACGCCTGCAATTCCAGCAATTTGAGAGGCCGAGGCAGGCAGATCACTTGAGGTCAGGAGTTTGAGTCCAGCCTGGCCAACATTGCAAAATCCCATCTCTACTAAAAATACAAAAATTAGCAGAGTGTCGTGGCATGTGCCTGTAATCCCAGCCACTCAAGAGGCTGAGGCAGGAGAATCCTTTGAACCCGGGAGGTGGAGGTTGCAGTCAGCCACGACCATGCCACTGTACTCCAGCCTTGGTGACAGTGTAAGACTCCATCCAAAAAAAAAAAAAACTACATCCAGAGGAAGAGAGATATAAGAAACAAATCATCAAAATCAAGGAAACTCAGGTAAACTTATGTCAGGAGGTGACAAAATTGTAGCATGTGTTCAAGTCTTAAATGTGGTTATTAAGTTAATGCTTAGTGTCCCTCCGATTGTATCAGAAAGGGCAAAAGAAACACCACTCTTATCCCCCACCAAAAACAAACAAAAATAAAAGATAATAGGTTAAAATTAAGATCAAGCTCCACCTGATAAAATTAAGAGACTGAGGGTCATGTATAAAAAGAAAAGTGAGTTTTGCCATGGAAATGGGTTGAAGGGTTTACGGACCCATTATATACTTATATGAGACTGAAGTAATTTTTTCCACAAATTGACAGAACAATGACCCACACAAAATTGCTTCCTGCTTTGCTGCCAAAACACCAGGCAAAAATGGGCAACATGTTCTTCATGTCTGAGGGCAGCTCTGACTGCACTGGTACTATGTCATATGTTAGTTTCAAACCATGTTAATGTCATAAACTGGCAGGCATTGCATCTTGTCAATTATTAGCCAGTTCATTATTAACATTACTGAGTGAATGTTATATATGGTATAATTCATTACAGTGTAAATAGCCATTTATATCCTGGGGAATTCCTCACCAAGACTATATGGAATATTGTTGATCAGTGGAGGAGACCCATTAAGTAGCTTTATCCCATTGCCCTTAACTCTTATATTGTTCATTTTATTCAAGGTATCATGCAATGAGAGTTAGCAATATAATCACTGCAAAAATTATCCTTATAGGAAAACATAACCTACTTTTTATGAATTGGAATAACAAAATATTAAGCAGAATCACTTGTTACAAAAAAAGCATCACAATCCTATCATTTGAGGTATAAGTTTCCACCTAACATCATTGAGAGCTGTGACTAATTCAGTCTCTATGGCAAGGTAAAATTTTTAATACATTCTAAAGTTTGCAATGTTAACTATATTTTCACACAGGTTGAAGTTGGCATATTTCATGGGTTTTAATATATGTCAAACAATGCTTACTGTGAATATCCATGAGTGCAAATAAGAGACAGATAAGTTAGCAAAGAGATCTGGGTCAGCTGGGCTTGATGGCCCATGCCTGAAATCCCAGCACTTTGAAAGGCCAAGGCAGGAGGCCTACTTTAGGGCAGGAGCTTGAGACCAGCCTGGGCAACATAGCAAGACCCCATTTCTTAAAAAAAAATCAATAAATAAAAATTAGCCAGGCATGCTGGTGCATGCCTGTGGTCCTACATACTCTGGAGGCTGAGGTGGGAGGATCACTTGAGTCCAGGAGATGGAGGCTGCAATTAGCCAAGATTGTACCACTGCACTCCAGCCTAGGTGACAGAGTGAGACTCTATCACTAGAAAAATAACAAAAATAAAAAAGAGAGAGAGAGATCTGGTTTTCTTTGTGACAATGAGGCTCATAGTAAAATGTTTCCTATAAATTAGAATTCCACAAAGGAGATGTTGGCAGATACTTTTGTGCTTTGATTTGTTTCATTGTCTCTCCACAGCCATGTTTGGGGGAGTTCACTGGTGACAATTTTTAATGGAAAGAGGCTCTCACTTTGCGGCCCTTCAGAGGCTGTGGTGGGCGGTGATTGCTCACTAGAAAAGCTGCTGCTTCACCCTCCGCTGTGCACAGGAGACTGCGAAATTTGGCCAGCTGTAGAAGAAGAAAAGAGTTAGCTTCAGCATAGAAATTCCCACCAATATTAACGAATTACCCTGCATAAAGAATTAAGATATATCTATAACCAGGAACAAAAAATACTGCAATGAAAATTTTCTGTTACATGTCATATATAATAAAACAACTCTTTTGCTAAATTCTCATCACTGTACAAATACCTACGGGTTCCAAAATTAAATGTATAAGCATTTTTAATTTAAGACCAGCCTGGCCAACAAGAGGAAACATCTAGAGTGTGGTTTATTTCTTATGTTCTTATTTTCTTATTCCTAAAGAGGAAATATTTAGAAATCAGAGAATGTTTTTCAATGTTTTTCAATGTTTTTCAATCTATAAACACACACACATACATACATTTTATGACAAAAATGAACTCAACTATATATGCTGTTTTGAAACCTAATTTTTTCACTTAGTATATATCCTAGCCATCTTTGCATGCCAATACATATCAACCTACATCACTACTTTTTGTTGCTGAAAACTTTTCTATAATAAATATGTTTTATAAATTTTTAACAATCCCTTGGTGGCTTAATATTATTTATTAAGATTTAGTACAGGTCTAAAGTGAAGTTGGAAAAATTAAAAATTTTATCTTCTCAAAAATATGCACCAAAATTATACTGTCAATTAATAAAAGAAAATCTTTGGTGTTTGTTTTATTTTGATGAAGACAAATTATTAGGAATGAGAACCTACATTCTCTAAATTTTGTTAACCATCTAATCTCAGAGTCAAGCAAATTCACATCCTTTCGGTTTTCATCAAATACCTGATGCCTAAAATGTTTCTTGTACAGTACTAACCAGGACAGGGGCAGAGGAGAGAGAGGTCCTTTATAAGAAATAGGCAACAGTTTATAACCATGCTCTATGGCAATAGGATCAACCATCATATATACAAGCAACCATGTTTTCCACATGTGATATTTTGAGGGTTTTGTTTGTTTGTTTGTTTTTTGAGACAGAGTCTCGCTGTGTCACCAGGCTAGAGTGCAATGGCAGGATCTCAGCTCACTGCAACCTCCACCTCCCAGGTTCAAGCAATTCTCCTGCCTCAGCCTCCCAAGTAGCTGGGACTGACTACAGGCACGTGCCACCATGCCCAGCTAATTTTTGTATTTTTAGTAGAGATGGGGTTTCACCATGTTGGCCAGGATGCTCTCGATCTCTTGACCTCATGATCCGCCCTCCTCAGCCTCCCAAAGTGCTAGGATTACAGGCGGGAGCCACCGCACCCGGCCATTTTGAGGTGTTTCTTTTTAAGTACAGATATGGGAAGGAGACAAATGTTTACAACGTACTATTACTCATGTTTCATTAGACCAGATCATTATAGCTAAAACCACATGAGGCTGAAGAGAATCTCTGGTCAAGTCAAATAGCAGAGGCTAATAAAATCTAACCTCTGAGACCATAGGAAAGATACCTAGCCTTCTGCAGATCATAACAATCCAGGTCTGTCTGAAGTGGTCATTCCAGGTGGCTGTGCAGGAATTCTGAGTCCTGAATTAAAGCATGGGTCCACAGGCCTCATCAAGCAACCTGCCTCCACAGTGATACCGCTGAGTCTTCTGAAGATGTTGGCTTTATTTTTCTCCCACAACCCTAGCTCCTGCCCCTCTGGGAGTTCAACCCCTCTGAAAGTTGATCATGGCTCCCTGTCCCAGCAGCACTTTCAGCTCACCAGTCTAGAATTGGATCTGACTTCAGCTCTTTCTCTGCCCAGCCTGTGTATTTTGGTAAGAGTCCCTAGACCTGTACTGATATCTCGCCAAACCCCTTCCCCTTATAACTGGGTCTCACAATCATTTAGCCCAGTTAGGTCGACCCTGTATTTGCCAGTCCCCATTCAGATTTGCTTCTGTTGGCTCTGGGTGTCCTCCAATACTGCCCTGGCCTTAAAATGCACATCTCTGGCTGGTTCCCACCAGTCTTGTCCCCTTATGTGGTTCCAGGCCTTATTCAGGCAGCAAAGCTGCACCTCTGTCACTAAAGCTGACTCAGTACCTACAGGTTCCCAGTAGAAATGTTCCCAGTTCAGCCTTGAGGCTGAAGCAGGTATGACCTGTTTTGCTGGTTTCCTTGACTCTAATGCTGAAACTGTAATTTCATTGTGTAGCAACTCCAATAAGCTAAAATACTCTTCTATGGTTCTGTAAACAGCTTTATGCCACTCTCATGCTCAAACCTCTTTGATAGCACTCCACTGCCTGCCAAAATTTAGTAATAATAAAAATAAGTTCTGTTATGGAACATAATGGACTAGGCACTGTGTTAAGTGCTTTACATTACCTCAGTCAAAATACCCCTGTCAATAATATATAATTATCCCCTTTTACAGATGAGAAACTTGAGGGGTAGCTGAGAAGTTTCAATAAATAAGCCATCTTGACAAGCCATGCACTAACCACAGAGAAACTTGTTTTCTGTTTCCTTATTTTCCCCTATCCTTTTAATTTACTTTTTATTATGTAAATGTTCAAAAGTACACAAAGGTAGAAAAAGCAACATCATAAATCACCAGGAATCCACGACCTAGCTTCAACACACAGCCAATTTTTCCATCCATTCTCCCACCAAAGCTCTTTTTCCATTTGCCATCCTACCCAAACTAGGCTATTTTTAAGCAAATTCCAAACATCGTATCATTTTAGTGTAAATATTTCCAAATACATCCCTATAATACATCACATTTCTAACATTTTTGTAGGCACCCAAAACAAATGTGTCAGCATGGCTTCCAAGCCCCTTGCCCACGCAGTTCTAACTAACCTTCCTAGATGGATCTATTACGTGCACACGCATGTCTCACTCTAAGCCAGTTTTGGGAGGGGTGGTCCCAAAGCACCTGAATGAAAATACTTTTGAGTTCATTCTTAAAAATTCAGATCCCTGGACCCTACCCCAAACTTGTGAACTGGAATTTCTAAAAAGGCCCAAGGAATCACTTTTTTTTTTTTTTTTGAGATAGAGTCTCGCTCTGTCACCCACGCTGGATTGCAGTGGCATAATCTCGACTCACTGCAACCTCCGCTTCCTGGGTTCAAGCTATTCTCATGCCTCAGCGTCTGGAGTAGCTGAGATTACAGGCAGGTGACACCACGCCCAGCTAATTTTTTTTTTTTTTTTTAAATGGAGACAGGGTTGCGCTATGTTGGCCAGACTGGTCTTGAACTCCTGGCCTCAAGTGATCCTCCCACCTTAGCCTTTCAAAGTGCTGGGTGAAAGATTCTCCCCGGGGCCTGAAAGTTTAAGGGAATGAATAACTTCTCCCTCCTCAGGCCCAGTCCCAAGGTGCAAGGCCACTTGCTCCAGCAGTGTGCATCAGCAAGATAGCAGAAGCAGGAAGAGAGCTGGCTGGGAGACACATACCCTCTGAAGACTGAGAGGGAGGCCGTCCAGGTACTATGCAGCAGTCATGTCAGACTGGGACACTCCTGTTTACAGAGGACTATAAAACCCCTGCCCCAACCTCACTTGCGGCTGACGCCATTTTAGGCCTCAGCCCGTCTCCACCCCGGCACTCATTAAAACCTCGTGTTGCTCCACACCACCTCGTGTTCTGTTGGCGTGCTCTCGGGGTTCGAAGTGCTACAAGAGCCTTGCATCTGGTATCAGTACCCGCCCTACTGTCCACAGCAGCCCCTCTGAGCTGCTGTGAGTGTTATTGTGTCTGGAATTGGCAGGTTCTTGGTCTCACTGACTTCAAGAATGAAGCTGCGGACCCTCGCCGTGAGTGTTACAGTTCTTAAATGCAGCGTGTGATGTTCGGATGTGCTCGGAGTTTCTTCCTTCTGGTGGGTTTGTGGTCTCGCTGGCTTCAGGAGTGAAGCTACAGACCTTTGCGGTGAGTGTTACAGCTCATAAAGGCAGTGTGGACCCAAAGATTGAGCAGCAGCAAGATTTATTGCAAAGAGCAAAAGAACAAAGCTTCCACAGTGTGGAAGGGGACGCCAGCGGGTTGCCACTGTGGGCTCCAGCAGCCTGCTTCTATTCTCTTATCTGGCCCCACACACATCCTGCTGAGTGGTCCATTTTACAGAGAGCTGAGTGGTCTATTTTGACAGGGCATTGATTGGTGCATTTACAATCCCTGAGCTAGACACAAATGTTCTCCAAGTCCCCACCAAAGTAGCTAGATACAGAGTGCCGATTTGTGCATTCACAAAGCCTGAGCTAGACACAGGGTGCTCATTGGTGTGTTTACAAACCTTGAGCTAGATACAGAGTGCCAATTGGTGTATTTACAATCCCTTAGCTAGACATAAATGCTCTCCAAGTCCCTACCAGACTCAGGAGCCCAGCTGGCTTCACCCAGTGGATGCCGCACCAGGGCCGCAGGTGGAGCTCCCTGCCAGTCCCAGAGCCATGCGCCAGCACTCCTCAGCCCTTGGGTGGTCGATGGGACCGGGCACCGTGGAGCAGGGGGCGGTGCTTCTCGGGGAGGCTCGGCCGCACAGGAGCCCACGGAGGTGGGGGGGAGGCTCAGGCATGGCGGGCTGCAGGTCCTGAGCCCTGCCCCGCGGGAAGGCAGCTAAGGCCCGGCGAGAAATTGAGCACAGCAGCTGCTGGCCCAGGTGCTAAGCCCCTCACTGCCCGGGGTAGGCGGGCCGGCCCACCGCTGCGGTGCCCACCGAGTCCACGCCCACCCGCAACTGGCGCTGGCCCGCAAGCACCGCCGGCAGCCCCAGTTACCGCCCACGCCTCTCCCTCCACACCTCCCAGCAAGCTGAGGGAGCCAGCTCTGGCCTTGGCCAGCCCAGAAAGGGGCCCCCACAGTGCAGCCACAGGCTGAAGGGCTCCTCAAGTGCTGCCAAAGTGGGAGCCCAGGCAGAGGAGGCGCGTAGAGCGAGCAAGGGCTGCGAGGACTGCCAGCACACTATCACCTCTCATTATCAGTCTTTCCACTATGGAGGAAAAATACGACAATCCTTTACTTACTATACTTATATAGAAAAATCCTGTTATGGAAACTTAATCAAGGAATGTGTTGAATCAGGGAAAAGTTAATATAAAGTAAAAAATCTAGGAGTATCTGGCAGTCGTAATGGGACTATTTGTCCAAAAGGTAAGCAGTGGCTTTGCTTCACCACAAATGGACAACGGGGAGTAAAAACTCAAGTGCTAGAGGATACAAGGAGAGAACAGATTATAGCCAAAACAAAAGCCAACAACTCCCCTCCAAAATCACCCGTGGCATTTCCATCCCTTTATACAAAACTACAAGCAGATGTATCACTTCCCAAGGCAGGAAAAAACTTGTTTGTAGATCTAGGAGAACGCATCGTCCTTACCATGAATGTGTCCAATTGCTAGGTATGCAGGGAAGCCCGTATGAGTCAACAGTGGCCACGGTATGGGATAGACATTCCCCCTTACTTACTAGCATCCCAAAACTCCAGCCTCACTTTCACTCCTCAGGAATGCGCACAGTCCTGGACACTTCCAGTAACAGGGACGGTGTGCATATCCCGCAAGTGGAATGATAAAACTCATCATGCCAGAGGTGAAAGCCCCTGTCACCAAACCCTAACAGTCAACGCCTCCACAGCAGAGGGGTGGCCAAAATTACCCCACGGAGCTTGGTCTCCTTCTAACTTAAGCTACCTCAATTATGTCTTGTCAAAAAAGGCCTGATACTGTACAAACACCACAACCCTTATGAGGCATACCCCAGCCTAAGTGCACTGTGGGACAATCCTATGAACACCAGCCTCCAATGGATTGCCCCTGACGGATTCCTTTGGATATGTGGAACCCAGGCATACTCATGGCTACCTTATCCCTAGCAAGGTACTTGCTTCCTAGGCACAATTAAACCTGGATTCTTTTTACTTTCAAAGCAGGCGGGCAACATCCTCGGAGTCCCTGTGTATGATAACCTAGCCAGAGAAAAACGATCCTTGGAGGTAGAAGGGAGCCAAAGATGGCAAGAGGACGAGTGGCCTCCGCAACGGATCATGGAATATTACGGTCCTGCCTCTTGGGCTGAGGATGGTTCATGGGGGTTATTGCACTTCCATATATATGCTAAATAGAACAATTAGACTACCAGCTGTTCTAAAGATAATCACTAACCAAACCGCCTCAGCCCTAGAAATGTTCTCGTAACAAAACAGGCTACCACTAGACTACTTACTAGCAGAAGAAGGTGGGGTCTATGGTAAGTTTAATATCTCTAATTGCTGTCTTAACATAGATGATAACGGAAAAGCGGTTCTAGAAATCGCTTCAAACATCAGAAAAGTAGCCCATGTATCAGTCCAAACCTGGGAGGGATGGGACCAAACAAACCTTCTAGGAGGGTGGTTCTCTAATTTAGGAGGATTTAAAATACTGGTAGGGACAGTAATCTTCATCACTGGGTTCCTCCTGCTTCTCCCCTGCGTTATCCCACTATCCACCAAACAATCCAGATGATGCTCCTGCTACAGCGACATGATGGATACCAACCCTTCACTCAAGAATACCCCAAAAATTAAGTTTTTCTTTTTCCAAGGTGCTCACGCCACCCCTGTGTCATGCCTGAAGTAGTTATTGAGAAAGTCATCGCTTTTCCTTTTTTCTATAACCAAATAGACAGGAATGAAAGATTCTCCCCGGGTCCTGAAAGCTGGGCAGGGGGTGAATAACTCCTCCCTCCTTAGGCTCAGTCCCAAGGCACAAGGCCACTGGTGTCAGCAGTGTGCATCAGCAAGATACCAGAAGCAGGAAGAGAGCTGGCCGGAAGACACATACCCTCTGAAGACCGAGACGGAGGCCATCCGGGTACTACGCAGCAGTTACATCAGACTGAGACACTTCTTGTTTACAGGAGACTATAAAACCCCTGCCTGCCCTGTCCTCACTTGGGGCTGACGCCATTTTAGACCTCAGCCCGTCTGCACCCAGGCATTCATTAAAACAGCCGGTTGCTCCACACCACCTCGTGTTGTCTGTTGGCGCGCTCTCGTGGTTCGAAACAATACAAGAGCCTTGCATCCCTGGGTGCAGACGGGCTGAGGCCTATGGCGTCAGCCCCAAGTGAGGACGGGGCAGGAGTTTTACAGTCCTCTGTAAACAGGAAGTGTCCCAGTCTGATCTGACTGCGACATAGTACCCAGACTGCCTCCCTGTAGATCTTCAGGGGGTATGTGTCTTCCCGCCAGCTCTCTTCCTGCTTCTGCTATCTTGCTGACACACGCTGCTGGAGCAAGTGGCCTTGCGCCTTGGGACTGGGCCTGAGGAAGGAAAAGTTATTCATTCCCTTAAGCTTTCAGGCCCCGGGGAGAATCTTTCAGTGGGATTACAGGAGTGAGCCACTGCG
The DNA here is from genome assembly GCF_028885625.2 of Pongo pygmaeus. Classification (NCBI taxonomy): domain Eukaryota; kingdom Metazoa; phylum Chordata; class Mammalia; order Primates; family Hominidae; genus Pongo; species Pongo pygmaeus. The sequence continues at coordinate 57,756,748 of NC_072380.2, forward strand.
CCCAGCCTGAGAAAGAGCTGTTATCCAGACTATATAAAGAACTCTTGCACACAACCCAATGTAAAAATGGACAGATAATCTGAACAGATACTTAACAAAAGGAGATACATACATAGCCAATAAGCATATAAAAAATGTTCAAAATCATTGGTCACCAGATAAATGCAAATTAAAATCACACACATACCCACTAGAATACCTAAAGTTAGAAAAACTGACAATGCCAAATGCTTGCAGGGGTATGAAGCAACTAGAAATCTCATATGTTGTTGGTGGGAATTTAATATGACACAGCCACTTTAGAAAACAATATAGTAGTACTTTACTCAGCTGGGCACAGTGGCTCATGCCTGTAATCCCAGCATTTTGGGAGGCCAAGGTGGGCAAATCACTTGAAGTCGGGAGTTTGAGACCAGCATGGCTAACATGATGAAATCCTGTCTCTACTAAAAATACAAAAATTAGCTGGGTGTGGTGGCGAGTGCCTGTAATCCCAGCTACTCAGGAGGCTGAGGTAGGACAATCTCTTGAACCCGGGAGGTGGTGGTTACAGTGAACCAAGATCACACCACTGCACTCCAGCCTGGGCAACAAAGCGAGACTCCTTCAGAAAAAAAAAGGAAAAGAAAACAATATAATAGTACTTTACAAAATTAACCAAACATGACCTAGTAATTCCAGTCCTAGGTATTGACACAAGACATATACAAATGTGTCCACACAAAAGTGAGCAAATTACTCCTAATATCCATATATGGATTGCTATTATTCATAATGGCCAAAAATTGAAAGCAAGCCAAATGTCTATCAACTGTGAAATATATTTTTTAAAAATATAATATATCCATACCATGGAATATTACACAGTAATAAAAATTAATGAAATGGGTCAGGTACCATGGGTCACACCTGTAATCCCAGCACTTTGGGAGGCCGAGATGGGTAGATCAGTTGAGGCCAGGAGTTCAAGACCAGCCCAGCCAAGATGGTGAAACCCCATCTCTACTAAAAATACAAAAATTGGCCGGGCGTGGTGATGCATGCCTGCAGTTCCAGCTACTCAGGAGGCTGAGGCAGCAGAATCACTTGAACATGGGAGGCAGAGGTTGCAGTGAGCCAAGATCTCGCCACTCCACTCCAGCCTGGGCAACAGAGCCAGACTCTGTCTCAGGAAAAAAACAAAATAAAATGGGTGAATCTTAAAAAGATTATACCAGTAAAAGAACTCAAACACAAAAATCTACTGTATGACTCATTTAAATTCTAGTGACAGCACATCAGTAGTTGCCTAGGACTATGGTGAAGAAGGTAAAGGACTGCAAAAGAGCACCAGAAAATTTTTGGCTGAGATCTCTATCTTTTATTTATTTATTTTGAGATATAGTCTTGCTCTGTTACCCAGGCTGGAGTACAGCGGCACAATCTGGGCTCACTTCAACCTTGCCTCCCAGGTTCAAGCGATTCTCCTGCCTCGGCCTCCTGAGTAGCTGGGATTACAGGCACGCACCACCATGCATGGCTAATTTTTGTATTTTTAGTAGAGATGGGGTTTTACCATGTTCACCAGGCTGGTCTCGAACTCCAGACCTTAGGTGATCCACCCGCCTTGGCCTCCCAAAATGCTAGGATTAGAGGTATGAGCCACCGCGGTGGTTGAGAACTGTATCTTGATTGTAGTAGTTGTAGCATGTCTACATACAGTTACCAAAATCAGCAACCACACACTTAAAATTCATGAGTTTCACTGCATGCAAATAATATCATAATAAACAAAAGAGAGTTGTTTTTCTTTAAAAGGAGAGTAGAAACAAAGCCAAGTATTTTGCACATTGAATTTCAGCTAAGTAACCCAATTTTGATGATTTAGGATAACCCAAAGAGACTTGGCAAGAGAAGCTGTCCCTCCAGAGAAAATGACAGACTTGTCTTCAAAAGGATCAGAAAATAGTACATTTATCACTCACTGGCATGGCAGTTAAGAATTTAGTCCTCAATGAGTGACTCTGAGAGAGAAAAATGGACTTAAATCAAGAAAAAGAAAATGAAAAACATCTGATTTGCCCCTTAGGTCAAACTGTGACTTGGCAAGAAATTGTGGAGAAAACCCTAGGAAAAAATCCGGAAAACACTACACTTAGTATTCATATCTCCTTAGGCATTTCTTGATTGTGACAGTATCTCAGACTTACCTTGTTTTTGATGACCTTGGCAGTTTTAACGACCTTGAGAATACTGACTATTTTATAGAATGTCCCCTGACTGGGTGTTGCCTGGTATTTTTTCATGGTTAGATTGGGACTGAATTTTTTTTCTTTTGCTTTATTCTTTAACTTTTAAAACCACCACAATATCAGATTTTAATAAATTGAATTGTTACTCAAATAACTTTCTCAATTTGGTTAAAAACTAAAATACATGAAAGTGTTCCTACTATAGGAGATTTAAGTGAATGCTCCAAAGTGAATTAACAATCACTTCAGAACTCTAAAACACAGCTATTATTTTATATACTGCTCTGCATAAAAGCCACATTGATAATAGTAATCCATTGAGCCTCAAATAAGACAAAGTAGTGAATCCTCAGCTAGGCACTCACAATTCCTAAACTTGCAGGTAGATATTTTTAATAAGGTTAACTTTATTATTTTTAAGGAACTAAACTATATATTTTGATATATTCTCTTCCAAATCACTGGTGGATTGAAAACAAAAAACAAAACTAAACAAAAAGTTATTTTCCAAGTGGCTTTAAGAAATAACAGCGTCCTTGAGATAGAGGGAAAACATGATTCCCTTATTAACTACCCTGATGCTATAGTTTATTCATTCTTAATGTTATTCAGTTCAAATTTAATAAAGAAATATAAAAGTAAACCATTTAGCATGTGACAGGGAGAAAAATGAATTTCCTTATTAAGGACTCTGAATCAGTAACAGGTCATTTTTCTCATGATACAATGATAGAAAAAATTCACAGGAGTTTTCATGTCAGTCAAGCTCTGGATTTCTATATAGACCTTTGTAAAATGTTTTAAAAAAGTATACACTAGGTTATTATTTGCCTTTAATCCTAAAGACAAGGTCAACAAGGAGAAACACCCAACAAAAGGAAGGATGTGTTCAGTGTCCCAAGGGGAAATGCTGCCTGAAATGATCTCGGTAAAGGTGGGCCAGCTCTGGTATCATTAGGAGGAAAAATAAACAGGTAGGCAGGTGGGCAAGCCCAGTACATGTGTACTTTATTAGCTGCAAAAATTACTAGACTATGTTCATGCTAAGATACTGCACCTAATTCAAAAAGAACAATAAAAACAAAACCAGTGAAGAAGCACAGCATCCAAGAACACACAGCATCCACCCACCAGACTGGCCAGCCCCATGGTTCAGCACTCCAAGCACAGTTTCTGAACATTAAAGACTGGATATCCTGGCTAGGTGCAGCGGCTCATTCCTGTAATCCTAGCACTTTGGGAGGCTGAAGCAGAAGGATCATTTGAGGCCAGAAGTGGGTCCCTTCAAGACCAGCCAGAGCAATAATGCAAGACCCTGTCTACACAAAATTTTTCAAAAAAAAATAAGCCAGGCATGGTGGCATGCACCTGTAGTTCCAGCTACGTGGGAGGCTGAGGCAGGAAGATGAATGGCTTGAGCCCAGGAGTTCAAGGTTGGGGTGAGGTATGGTTGCACCGACTCCACACCAGCCTGGCTGACAAACTGGATATCCTGAGTCTAGCAGACTCTTGGCCTACAGGGGAAGCTCCATAAGTATTTAACAGAAGAATGAGTGAGTAGATGTCTACACAGAAAGAGCCTCCCCACAGCCTCTCTGCAAACGCTTAAGCATTAAGCCCCTCAGACAGCCCAACAAAAGTTTTTGTCAACAAATGCCAAAAGATCAACAATTCCTCCACTCCCTCTCATTCCCCTCCCCTTTCTCTCTCTTTTCTCTTCTTATAATTTTAGTAAGAACACTTAAATGAGATCCACCCTCTTAACAAAAAAAAATTTTTTGAGACAAAGTCTTGCTCTGGAATGCAGCAGCATGATCCTGACTCACTGCAGCATCCACCTCTTGGGTTCGAGCAATCCTATCACCTCAACCCCTTGAGTAGCTGGGACTATAGGCACACATCACCACACCTGGCTACTTTTTGTATTTTTCATAGAGACAGGGTTTTACCGTGTTGCCCAGGCTGGTCTCGAACTCCAGGGCTCAAGCCATCCACCCACCTCAGCCTCCCAAAGTGCTGAGATTACAGGCAGGATCCATTGTGCCCAGCCTACCCACTTAACTAGCTTTTCAGTGTACAAAACAACAACTTATTACACTTAGCAGGCACACATTTCTTAGGGCACTGCACCAATCACTGTCCTCAAGTTTCACTTGGAAATTTGTAGAAGCAGGTGTGGGGACTAAGGTCAGAAAGAAAAATGTCGCCTTCTATAAGTAGCCTCTCTCTGATTTTTTTGTTTGTATCTCAGCCTGTTTATATCCCCGTTTTTTGTTTGTATCTCAGCCTGTTTATATCCACATATCAAACAAACAGCAACAAAACCAAAGCAAATGATTATAGTGCTCAAAATGATGCTTCACTTTCATCAGTGTTGCTATGTACATTTCTAAGAAGTGGCAAATAAATCATCTAATCACAGGTCAAATACGAAAGGGACATAGATCTCATCTAGCCCAACCACCCATCTGATGAATAAAGGGAAAACACAGACTTCAAAACACAGCAGAAATTAAGGGCAGGGTTGAAAAAAAAAGAAAAAAAAGCCCAGTTTCCTCTGAGGGAATCAGTATCAACCTGGAAGAGATGATGTACCTGTTGAGAGCTGATGTCTATAGGTTGCTTTAAAACAATCCATGTGACACTCTCAAGAAGAGGTGGAACTGTAAGAGAACCAGGATATGTCCAGTAGTCCCAGGATGGTGGAAGCAGAGACAATGGGTCAAAATTTGTGAATCGAGTTTGTTTACCCTGGGGGAACATACAGAATTCCCACAAATTACAATGGGATGGCTTTACATAGACTTCAAAAAACATACATCCATGCACATCCATTATAATTCCATAAACAATATAGAATATCTGCATCTAGAATTATCTAGTATCTTCCTTTAGTATCTTTAAAAAAGTATCTATCCTCATCTTAAAAATTTTAGATAAAGTAACACATAGATTTATTTAAGAAGCATAAGGTTTGTTTTAATATAAGTGGTCCCTTAAATGTGTTACAATTAAAGGCTTACTCTAATATAATACCAGAGACTAATTATGTATAAGTATATTTACTCATGCTTATTTTAGGTAATTTAAGACCTTTACATTCAAAAGATAAATGGTAATAGGTTACTTCTGCTTTTTTTCATCAAGTAGGTTGCAAACTTCAAAGCAGGCAGCGTATGTCTAAGTCTTTCAAGGGAGATAAGAGACTGTGGGAGAGAACAAGAAATGTGTTAATTATTAACAAATAGTAATTCATTTTACCTTTTCTTTAATGGAATCCAAAATGTCAGTAATCTTTTGCAGTTGGGAATTAGGTTCACCAATCTAAAAACATGAAATTTCAAAGGAAATGGTTACTGTAGCAGATCAAGTCTGAATCACTCAATTTCAGCCACTATTTTAAAATTATTTTTTAAAAAAATACCTTAGCCAGCACAGAACATACAGTGATTGTTCTATAACAAAGCTTCTCTTTTACCTGCCGGCCGTATCATACCAGAAGGATCTGAACAACAAGATAATATTACAGGGTTCCTGTACTGAACTTTCAGCTTAGTCCCAAAACTAATAGTAACAGCTTAATATTTGTTAAGTTTTATCAGTGTTTAAGATGTAGGTTAACTTGAGAGAAACTTTGCATAAGACAGTCTAACAAATAACCTGTACTACTAAGCTAGATGTAACAGTCAGCCCCTCAATTCAAATGGACAATGGTGGCATCAAAATACTAGATGCAAACATGTCACACTTGCAGCCTAAAATTATTTGAGGTCCCAAATCAAGGGAATATATCATCATAAGCAAACTCATCATAAATTATAGATACACAAATGACCCTTTTTTCATTATTACAGGTATTCTGAATCTACCTGAAGGTTTTAAAGCACGCGGATCCTGCTGCAACCACCCCTACTTGGTGTCCAAAGGCAAGGAATTGTTACCATCCATGAAGCATTCTCTGTTCATGAGTTACAAGACATGGAGGGTATGGGGTGTGACAAAGGGGCATGCCTACAAGAATGTGGAGGCAGAGGGAGGTGAGAAGCCCAACCTGTTCCCAGGTATGATGACAATAATTGTCTAACCACATGTGAATATTAGATTAAAGGAAATACAATAAAATTTTCTTAAAAACCAGTGAGCACATTGGGACAATATGTCATTGTGGTGAGATGAGTGTTTCAAGAATCAGGAGCTTGAACTTTATTCTGTCCTCAATAGTATACAATTAGGAAGAGCCCAGAATAAATGTTTTCTTCCAGTATCTCAGTTGTTATTTCTGCTGCTATTCTTGATGTTGATGCTGGTATTGTTATTCACATAAAAATGATCAATGGACAATAAGAAGACTTATAAGACAATACTCCTAAATGAATATATAATTTTTAAATATTCATTTCAAAAGGAAAATGCTACACCTAAAATGAGTTTACTATTAAACAAGATGGTTGAATGTCTACATCGTGACTGAAGCTCTTTCTTCAACAAGGCTGATCATTTAAAATGAAAACAGTAGATTCTTACCTGTAAAAACACTCCCAAGACAGCCAGTCCATCTGGTTCATGAGCTGCCTCAACAAAGCTGGGGTATTTGTCTGAATTCCAATGAACAACATGGAGCTGAAAGGGAGATATACAACATAGTAGGAATATTTTGTTAGACATCCTGAAAAACATAAATGCAAATAAAACATTTACAAATTTTCTGGTGCGGTACACTTATGTATAATGTATTTATCACAAGAATCTTGGACAGAATCCTCTTATTTATTTTTGTCCAAAAGTGAAAGTTCATGCAGTGAAGGATCACAGTCACTTAACTAGCCTGTGGTGCACTATATTAAAGACTCTATAGAATGCCTTGAGCATCCTAGCCGGAAATGGTAGTACATGACTGTAGTCCCAGCTACTTAGGAGGCTGAGGCAGGAGAGTCACTTGAACCCAGGAGGTGGAGGTTGCAGTGAGCTGAGATTGTGCCACTGCACTCCAGCCTGAGCGACAGAGCGAGACTTCGTCTCAGAAAATAAATAAATTTTTTAAAAAGCCTTGAACATCCTTCACAGCCCCTCCAGCCCTAACAAACTCCAGCCATTGCTCCCAAGTAACTGGAGACTCCTCCATGTCTTCCACAGATGAGACTGCAATGGAGCAGCCTCAGATCAGATCCCAGCTGGCAGTAAAGTCCATGGAAGAGGCCTGAGCTCACAGGTGGGTGGAGAAGTCAACCTCCTACACAGTAGGTTTTCCAGGACAATCCCGCTACCAAGGACAGTGAGGCTGTTTCTAAAACTGCCCAGTTAAATGTTTACTACCTGTCATATTAAGACTATTTATGGCTTGAAAACACAAAGTCTCCTTATCATCTTAAGTAGCATTCAAACTTTTTTATTAAGAGCATTTTAAATTGGCAAATCATAACTGTATACATTTATGGGGCACAATGTAATGTTTTAATATATGTGTAAATGTGGAATGATTAAATCAAACTAATTAACATATTTGTCATCTCACACATAAAAATGCTTATCATTTTGATACATTTACCACGTTCTATGAATATGTTTAGATACTTTGCTGAGAGCAAGTTTCAATGGGGGAAAAAGAGGTAGAAAACAGGAGGGTAGCTGGTGCTACTAAGGAGGGGGATAAAACAAGGGGGAAGGGAAAGAGGTGGGGGGCCTGGAACTCTGGAAAACAGACTTCACCCACCCCTCACAACTCTACTCTTATGCAAGTGGCCTTATGCAACACCAAAAGGTATCCTAAATGTTTTACCATTGCAAGCAATACAGTATCTCGAACACACCCACAAGTGTGAAAGATTTCAGAATAATGATAAAGGAGAAAACACTTTTGGGGAGTCTTCCCCAAAAGGACAAACTGAGACAGAAGCCAAAGGGCAATACGACATGCCCAAAAGATTTAGCTACGGTCATAAATGGTGATCAAGCCATGGTGTCCAAGGACCTGATATGAGGGAATGCTTCAGACAAGATCTCCTTCTAATGAATCCCTTTTGTTTATCAGGGAGGAAATTCTCATGTGAGCCTTCATGCCCAAATCATCTTTCTAGCTGACTGTTACAGAGAGGATTTAGCATATTCAAATACATGTTTATCCCATCCTTTAAATATAACTCTATGTCTTACAGGCAATTTATAGGAGATAATTTCTGGATAGATAACAATTATCATAAACAGTCAACTATAAAACAGTGCACCATCCACAAACGATCAAGGAAGACTGTGCAATATCAGGCTAGTAATATAAAAGTGGATTCCTGTAGTGCCATGTTCCAAGTTGGTGTGAGATAGTTGGGGGAGGAAAGAAACCTGAAAACACCGAGTGATGAAACAGAATTCATTTGGCTCACATGAGACAGATGACATTCACTGTCAGGGAAGGGCTGATAAGGATGTTAAAATTGTTTTAAGTGGCTCCGTGCCAATGCACCAGTTCTCTCAGTAAGAGATGAGACCAAAGAGAGAAAGATATAGAATGACTTCGTTAGGATCACAACCAGAACTGATCAAAAAATGAATGTGTAACTAAAGAGAGATGAATGGACATATATATATCCTATATATAACCACCCTTCTGCTAGTTAAAAGTACAACTATTTAAACTATGATGGGAAACTAGGCCAAGAAAATATTTTTCTTTCTCTCCTACACACCTTACTTAACTGGCAACAATACCTTCACAGAGGAATTGATACCACTTCTATTAGCATTTATATTGTAATTGAAACTTTAAAAAAATAGCAAACTCACATTTCCTGACTAACAATAACAAGAGCAGTGATTTGAGCTGAATGACAAGAAATTGTAACCACTACAAAAATGAAAATTAGATTCTTCCCTACTGGCAACTAATTTCTAAATAATAATATTAAAATTTAGCAGTTTCAAATTGCATATTAGTGGTATGCAGAATATACTGCCAAATACTATGTCAAAAATCCATGATGAATGTTGAAATCAGTTTATTAGCTGCATATTTAAAATGCTTGCTATATAGTCTGCCTAAACTTCCATTAGATAAAGTTCCAAACACAGAATGGACGATTAGCCTAGTTTTGTAGATGCCTAACGTTTGGGATAAAACTTTTCTTGATTCAGATCACTTTAATTTCTCTGTAATATTATAAACCATCATATAAGGCCTAAAATTAAAGTTGTATATGTTGCAACTTTAAATGTCTTTTTTCTTTCTTTCACTTCTTCTTTTTACTCACAAGGGAACATAACTTGATGATGATCATGAACTTCGTACAAAAGTGGCTGGAAAAACTAATCAACTCCTTGGAATCACGGAGCTGAGCACAAAGGGGTTCTTTTGAACGTGAAACCAAATGCAAGGACTCCGAAATGCCCCCATCTCCAGCCTTGACCTTTTCTTAAACTGGAAGCTTTTATCCAATAGCCTACTTGAACATGAGCCTAGAATGCCTAACAGACATCTCAAACTTAACCTGTCTAAAACAGAGAGTGAATTCCTCTCTGCAACCTTCTCCTTCCCAGACTTGCACATTTCAGTAAATGGCACCACCAGCCTCTGATATGCTTACACCGAAACCTTAAGAGTGTTTCTAAACTCCTCTTTTTCCTTCCTTCAATCATGACATCCTTCTCATCAGCAAACCCTATTGACTTTATCTCCCAAACATCATAGATTTGTCCAGCTCTCTTGGTCTCCACCACCCCCCGAGTCCAAATTACTGTCACTGCTCACTTGAATGACTTCCATAACCTAGTTTTTCTCCCTACATCAACATTTGCCTGACAACAGCCTCCTCTCCACCCAGCAGCTAGTTATATTTTGTAAAATATAAAGCAGAACATGTCATTCCCCGATCAAAACCTTTCATTGTCTTCTTCCCACTGCGTTACAGATAAACTTCAGACTGCTTACAATCCCCAACAGCACCCGATGTGGCATGGTCCCTGCCTGCCTCTCTGGGACAGAGCACATAACTTTTCCTTTCTCATTAATTCCAATCCTAATAGGCCAATGACTTTCTCTTCTTGAACATGCCAGCCTCACTCCCTGCCTTAGAGCACTTGTGCTTGCTGCTCCACTTCCTGGAAAGCTCTCTCTAGATTTTTGTCATAGTGCTTTCTTCTTATCATTCAGTCTCAATTCATGTATCACCTCAAAGAAGCTTTTCCTAAGCCCTCAGCCCCTCTACCAGATCACATGGTATTGTTCCCATCAAAGAACTTACCATGCACCATTTATTTATTTGTTTATTGTCTACCTCTCCCACCCCACCAATCCTGAGGTTTGACCCAGACTTTCTCTATCTGCATTTCCTATCTCAACCCAGAAACATGGATCCTGCCCTCCCTCACTCTCAAACCCACCAAACGACAAATGCCACTAAAGCTGCCACTGCCAGCCAGCCAGCCTCCACCTGCACTCTCATTTATTGCCTGGAACTTTCCCCAAAAGTTTCCTCCAAAGCTCCCCTTAGCCACTCCTGCTTCCATCCAATCTGTTCTCAAACACTAGTTGAATTATTTTTGAAATGCAAATATCACCACTTCCCAATGCAAAGCCTTTCAGTGGCTTCCCATTGCACTTAGAATCACCTTCATAAACCTTACCAGGACTTACCTCAGTAAGATCAGGCCCTTCCCAGCCTCTCCAACTTTGCCTCTGACAACTCTCCCCTTCATTCTCCATGCTCTAACTACACTGTTAAAGGCCATACTGTTTTTCAAATGTGTGAGCCTCCTTCCCAACCCACATCCTCACACATGATTTTATGCAAAACCACTGCTGTCTCCCCACTTGACCTGGTTCCCTCCCCTTCATCCAAACCAGGTTTTAAGTTAAACCAGGTTTAACTTAAAACGGATGCCTATCCCACAGGGCAGCATTTTCTGACCTCAAATATGTGTGAGGCTGCACTCCTTTCAGGGTAAGCATCAGTAAGCTGTGTAAAGATTAGGAGCATGGTTGATTCTCAATGAATTCTTACTGAGTGAAAGAATGAATGAATATATAAGCCAATGAAATAAGAAGCAATCATCCCTCCTTGGCCTCCTGAAGTGCTGGGATTACAGGCACGAGCCACTGCACCCAACCTTGGAATTGTACACTGTTCTTTAATATGCATTCCAGACTATTTCTTATTTCATTGACAGAGTCTGGCCATCTTGCCTAGGCTGGTCTGAAACTCCTGGGCTGGGAATACAGGCATGAGCCACTGCACCCACCCTTGGAATTGTATACTGTTCTTTAATATGCATTCAAGGAGTTTCAGACCAGCCTAGGCAAGATGGCCAGACTCTGTCTCTACAAAAAATAAAAAATAATTACCCAGATGTGGTGGTGCCCACCTGTGGTCCCAGTTGCTCTGGAGGCTAAGGTGGGAGGATCCCTTGAACCCAGGGGGTCAAAGCTAGAGTGAGCCATGTTTGTACCATGGCACTCTAGACTGGGCAACAGATCGAGAGCCGATCTCAAAGAAAAAGAAAGAAAAAAGAAAATCTATTCCAAGCTTTATCCACAAAGCTTTATCTTTCAATGCTGGTGCTGGTCATAGTTTCTTTGTTAGATTCTCTCATTTAAAAAAAAAAAAAAAAAAAATATATATATATATATATATATATATATATATATATACACACACTGTCCGGGCACGGTGGCTCACGCCTGTAATCCTAGCACTTTGGGAGTCCGAGGCAGACAGATCACCTGAGGTTGGGAGTTCGAGACCAGCCTGACCAACATGGAGAAACCCTGTCTCTACTAAAAATACAAAATTAGCCAGGCATGGTGGCGCATGCCTGTAATCCCAGCTACTCGGGAGGCTGAGGCAGGAGAAGCACTTGAACCCAGGAGGCGGAGGTTGCAGTGAGCTGAGATCACACCATCGCACTGTAGCCTGTGCAACAAGAGCAAAACTCTGTCTCAAAAAAAAAAAAAAATACTGTTTGTTTAAAGCATGCATAAAAATATATGTCTTGAAATATACTTAAAAATTCCAAGATACTTCCGATTTGTGTAATATTCACCTGGAGGACTCATACTTAGGTGTCTTAACATGAATTGAGTCTCCAAGGTCTCCATGTGAAACAAAAGAAGGGAAAATAATTATCTGGAATGTTGTAAGTTGTACCTAAGTTTTTTAATAAGTGAAATTTGCATTACAAATTTTTTCCATTCATAAATACATAAGTGAACCAAAGGTTTTGGTCCTTTCCTTCACTGGTTTGCTTTAAAATAAATAAAAAAATAAAAGATAATGATTTATTGCATAACAACAACAAAAAAAGTCTTTATCTACAAAAATGGCCCTTGATCTGCAGGTAAGGACTCTGAGCCTCTGACATATGTCAGGATGACCCTTTTCAGGAAACGACTTGCCAGCTGGCAGAAAACCTAAGCCTCTCTGAGGATGTAGTACTTTCAAGTTTATTAAAGTACACGGTGTAACCACACACAGCATTGACCAATTTTCCTGAGTTGCTAAGGAAAATGAGAGACCAGTGATCCAAAGCAACCAGTAATTAGTCCCGAGGGCACTTTTGACATTTAGAACATGTTATATTCAAAACATAAAACTTTATACAAATTCAGCAGTCCCACTTTCAACTTTCTTGACATAGTTTGTCCACCATCATAAAAAACTTTGTCACATAATTGTACATTTAATTAACAGTTTTATTATCTTGACTCATTTTAAAAGAGTATGGGACCATAGTATTAGAGTGGGTGTGGGGGAGTGGGCACTGGATTTGCAGATCATTTGGTAATATCCTCATTATTTGGATGAAGAAACTGAAGTCAAGACAAGTAAAGTGATTGTCCCAAACTCACAAAAATGGCTCTTACAAGTAGAACTCCTACTTTTTTCTAAGATAAATTTGTAACTAATTAAAAATAATATATATTCAAAAAAAAAAAAAACCTTTGTATGTACATTTTATTTCTCTACCCTGAGGACAGAGAAGGTTCCATACCCTAAAGCTACTTGGCTTCAAACACAAGTGATTTAGTGGCAAAGCAAATGTTTTGGAGGATAACCTTAAAGGGCAGAGGTACATGTCAATGGAAGAGTGAAACTGGAAAAAAGTTCTGATTGTTGGATTTCTCTGAACAGCAGGGCTTTATGGGGCATCTAAACTCTACAGCTCAGTAACCATGAGAACATGAAGAAAAATTGCACTTGCCTGATAACTTAGCTCTGTCTTGCCTAGGCAACTCAGAAACCAAATTATTTTCACGTGAATAGTATTGATTGAGTCATATAATTCACTTTCATCTCATGGTAAATTAGGTGTTAGTAATATTTAATCATATTAAACTTGAAGCTTATTATGCTTTGTTCTTTAACCAGAGGATTAAAAGAAGTAGAGCATTTTTTTAATCCAGATCCTCCACAGAGTATTATTAGTGAATACAATTATAAGGAAAAAGGAGTAGGAACAACTCAATGAATGCTTTATTGTGTTATGATTTACCAATAAGCTGAATAAGAGATTTTTATTTTATACCTGTAAGTATAGAGTTTAGAAGAGTTTGTCTTTTTTTTTCCTCAGTGAAACTTTGCCATTTACCTATTTAAATATTACCTATTTAATGTGGTCTTTACATATTAGTGGATATTTGTATCTGGATGAAATATGACCACATTTGGACATAAGACAAATGTTTCTTTCTCTCTCTTCTCACTGGCCTTTCAGTAGAGAGAAGCAATTTGTAATTTGCTATCAGACAGATCTAGATTTAAACCTGTCTCAATGCTTCCTAGCTGGATAAATTACTTAATCTCTCCAGCAACCAGTTTACTCATTTCTAAAATGGGAACATATAACCCTAAGCTCTCAGGGTTGGTTTAAGGCTTAGGAGGGCAACATTTGAAGCTCTCATATTCATAAACTCTCATATTGAATGATTAAAGCAATTTCAGACACTAAGATACCTAATTGGCTCAGGATCTATTTGGAATCAGTAAAGTTGTCTCTGTACCCCTTAAATCCCACCATGCAGGAAAACGGTGAATCACAGATATGTCTGATGGCTTACCTCTGCAGCATAGCTCACTCCATCTACTATGTGCTCGGAGCCATGATCATCAGCAGACCCACAGTGAAGATGAAACTGCCGTAACCTGTAGCTTCCAGTGAGAGGACCACCACGCAGAACTAAACAACAACATGTTTTATATTGTTAGCCAGAAAAAAATATTTACATAAGCTGCTCAAACCACAACATCTCCCTGAATTACTCCATACATTCATGTCCTCCAAGGAATTTTTTACAAATGTGTCATTTGCTTTGCTGTCAAGAATACCACTTTTAAATATCTGTAGATTGAAAATAGAACATTTTTAAAAGCTTAAAGCATCCACAATACAGATTTTTATGGAACACTTGGGAAATCATAACAGACATACTGGTTAGAAAGGCATAGAAATTAGGACTTCTGAAAGGTAAAGAATGCTTGTGTTTACCTGAGGATACGTCAGCCTGTCTGAATAAGGATGTGACACGCAGAGCGGTCCAGTTTGAGCTTGGTAGAGCAGTGCAGCATTGTGGTTAGGGCACAGGCTTCAGCAATTAGAAGGCCTACACTCATGCTCTCTTTCCCTAATTATGTGATCTTGAACAAACTCTAACTTCTTTTTTTTTTTCTTGAGACAAGGTCTTGCCCTGTTGCCCAAGCTGATGCAATCACGGCTCATTGCAACCTCTAACTTCTGGGTTCAAGTTATCCTCCCACTTTAGCCTCCCAAGTAGCTAGAACTACAGGTGTGCACCACTACACCCAGCTAATATGTTTTTTTTTTTTTTTTTTTTTTGTAGAGAAAGGGTCTCACTATGTTATCCAGGCTGGTCTCAAACTCCTGGTCTCAAGCGATCCTCCCAAAGTGCTAAGATTACAGGCATGAGCTACCACACCTGGCCACAAACCCTAACTTCTAGGCTTTATCTTCCAAGTGTAAAAACAAGATAGTAATAGGATCTCATCCTAATGCTGTCATTAAAAAAGAAGAAAAATTGAACACAAAGCACTTATTACTACCCGACACACAGTCATCACAATCAACACAGTTTTTTACTGTAAAAACAGGCAAAGCAAGCACACCTTTTGTCCTTAAATTCTATATTCTTGGGGAAATGTGAAATATAGGACAAAAATAATTTTTCAAAAATCTGTCATATCTTTGTCACTTTGACAAAGTACATTTGAGTAATTTCCTCAGTAAATATGATCTCTAAAACTATGACAATAAATCATATCTTAAGTATATAGAAAAGCTTCTTAATAGAAAACATAGTCCTAAATTGTCTCATCCTAATTAATCTTTATTGGGCATGTTTAAAGCATATGGGAGAATCAGGAAGCACTGGAAGCTAAATATACCATAAGCATTATTAAATTTCCATGAACAGTCCTGGCATGGTGGCTCACACCTGTAATCCCAGTAATTTGGGAAGCCAAGGAGGGAGGATCGCTTGAGCCCAGGAGTTCAAGACCAGCCTGGGCAACATAGCAAGACCCCATCTTATTATTTACATATGTATTTATATTTATATACATTTAATATGTATACATTTAATATAAATATATTTTATATATTTGATATTTAATATCTGTATATAGAGATATTATATATACATATTTTGGCTGGGTGTGGTGGTTCACACCTGTAATCCCAGCACTTTGGGAGGCTGAGGCAGGTGGATCACTTGAGGTCAGGAGTCTGAGACCAGCCTGGCCAACACAGTGAAACCCTGTCTCTACAAAAAGAAAAAAAAAATACAAAAATTAGCCAAAAGTGCTCACTTGAACCCAGAAAGCAGAGGTTGCAGTGTTTTGGGGTTTGGTTTTTTTTTTTTTTTGAGACAAGGTCTCTCTCTGTTGCCCAGGCTAGAGTACAGTGGGGCTCAAACTCGCAGCCTCAATTAATCCTCCCACATCAGCCTCCCCAGCAGCTGGGACTACGGGCGCACACAGCTACGTCCAGCTAGTTGTATTTTTTTTTGCAGTGATGGGGTTTCATCATATTGCCCAGGCTGGTCTCAAACTCCTGGTCTCAAGTGATCCTCCTGCCTCAGCCTCGCAAATTGCTGGGATTACAGGTGTGAGCCACCATACCAGCCTTAAATTTGACTGTTTAAAAATTTTGGTAATTTGCTAACCCTAGCCATTTTCCTAAACTACACTGTAGTCAGCTGTCTTGAATGACAAGCAAGCTGGCAACAGGATCTGTTTGCTCACGCATTTACTCTCTGCCAATTAGGATACAAATTCCTCTAAGGCAGAAACTGTTTTGGTCCCCTGTATCTCCAGTGCCCAGAGAGTACTTGAATCAATTAATATTACCAAGATAAAATAAGAGACATCACCTGTTAAAGCACTCTTACACAAATTTTAGTTTGTAGGGATGCTACTGAAGTTACCTGGGAATCACTAAAAACTAAGTTCTTAGGACTAGTGGACCTGAGAATAATCACTTTATGGTAAACTTGTTCTCTGAAGTAAAGATACATGAACAGCACATCTGCAATTTGCTTGGAATCTAGAGAAACAAGAGCCAAGAGCACAAATCTGCCAGGATTATACCGAGAGAAAGACAGAGAGGGAGAGAGAGAGAGAGAAACCAAAGGACATAGATGTTCCCACTCAGTAGGACCATGCATTATTTAGGGAGCCAGAAGAACCTTCATTAAATCTGGCTTATTTTACTCAGAGCATATACACACCAAGCTACTCTCTCATTCAACAATTATTAAGAGCTTACGATGGGCTAGCAATTATTCAATACTAAATATTCAATGATAAACAAGTTTCTCCTTATCCTTAAGAAACTTAGTCTAGTGAAGGAAACAAATAATCATAATAGAGCTTTATATAATTGTCACATTGTCATAGGTTACCAATTCATTTCCTAGCTATCTTGGCTCCTGGGGGGATTATACACCTATGGTATGTCCACCTACTAAATCTTTTTCTGTTTGTTGTTTGTTTTTGTTTTTGTTTTAAGAATATATAGCGTAAGATCTTTTGAATAATTTGTTTGACTTCAGGCAGTTACCTAGAACTAGATAATGGAAGCATGACTGAGAAATTGGCATTTTCTAGAGATAAAAATTAAAGAACAATCACTGAATTCATCAAGTTACTGCTCTTCCTAGCAGGACTTTCTTAATCAGAATACAACTTTCTTTTTGATATCTTTTTAAAATTTCAGCACACGTGTTTTATCCACAAAAAGAACACACACCATTATTGTTAGTAGTAGTAGTTACTCATTGTTATTGAGCGCCTACTATAATCCAAGAACTATTTCATTTATAAAATACAAAAATTAGTACCACATATTTTTTAAAAATAAACGTTCCAGCAATGAATAATGCTTAACTATTTAAGTGGTAAATGGTAAATATTAATTGATTTCTGGTGGTTTGTAATTTTATTGAGAGTTAATCTATGTATGCTAAGGTACCCTAATGCTATGTCATGGTATTTTCCATGTCTTTCCATCATACAAGTGTTGTTTTTTTTTTTTTTTTTTTTTTTTGTAACTTAAACACACATGTATTGAGCACCTACCATGTGCCAGGCACCATGCTAGGTAGGTAAGTAAGACATAGTTGTTGCTCATAGAGAGCTTTAGCTAAATGGAAAGACAGAGAAGCCAACTAGCAGTTACAACATAATTTGGAGAGTTCTGTGTTAGGAAAACTCCAGGATGCCCTGGGAGCCATAGCAAGGGTGGTAGGGCCTCAGGTGAGGTTCCCAAAGCAGCGAGATACTGTTTGAGTCCAGAAAGACCAGAAGCTCAGGTGAGAACAGCCTTGTCTTTCTTCTTCAAACTACTATTTCCCCTGTATATTACAGCCAACTGGAAGTCTTCCTGAAGAATTTCATGAGCCAGGCATGGCACAGTGACTCATGCCTATAATCCCAGCACTTTGGAAGGCCAAGGCAGGTGGATTACTTGAGGCCAGGAGTTCGAGACCAACTTGACCAACATGGCGAAACCCTGTCTCTACTAAAAATGCCAGGAGTTCGAGACCAGCTTGACCAACATGGTGAAACCCTGTCTCTACTAAAAATACAAAAAATTAGTTGGGCATGGTGACATGCGCCTGTAATCCCAGCTACTCAGGAGGCTGAGGTGGGAGAATCACTTGAACCCAGGAGGCAGAGGTTGTAGTGAGCTGAGATTGCACCACTGCACTCTAGCCTGGGTGACAGAGTGAGACCTTGTCTTAAAAAAAAAAAAAAAAAAAAAATTCATGAGCTAGGCATGGTAGTGTGCGACCGAGTGGGGAGAAGCAGTGGAGCCCAGGAGTTCTGGGCTTCAGTGAGTTATGGCTGGGCAGCTGCATTCCAGCCTGGGAACAAAGCAAGTGAAGAAAAGAAAGAGAGAGAGAGAGAAGCAGAAGGAGGAGGAAGGAGGGAAGGAGGAAGGAAGGGAAAAATTTCACATCCACCTCCTCCCTTTTGCTCCCTTTTGAAAGGATTTTTGGGTAGTACTCTAAAGGTTTAACTACGGAGCATGGATGTGTCCAGCCAAACACTCCCTCCAAGGACTATGAGGAAGATTTCATGCCTGTGGTTTATTGACATGCCTGAGGTGGGATTCAGGGTTAATCCTGGTCAAAAATGGCTTCTTTACAAAATGGAAACTGTTTTATTCAAATTAATGTGGTTTGCTACAGAAAGTATCTTTGTGTTTTTTATAGTTTACCAAAAATCAAAAAAAAAAAAAAAAAACCAGCAAAAACTTGTTTAACTATGGTGATTTCTTCTTTTTAACTGATTTAATCTCCCAAGTCACCATGAAACAATCTCTTTTGGTTTATCTTGAGAAAAAAAGAATAAGAATCATGACCCATATTTACATAGCTACTGTCTTAGAGGACTACAAACTACTTTATGGATATTTTCAATTAATCCTGGTAATTTTATTGTGAACTAGATAGGAAAAGGATCTTCATTTAAAAGAAAGAGCACACACTACTGATGACTAAGTGTCAAATCCGGAAACATAAATTGATTTCACTGATTAACCCGAAGTAGAAGGAAAATGACAGGAAGAGAAAAACAGAAGAGAGAGAGAGAAACCTGGGTTCTCACAAAGCAAAGTAGAGTAGAAAATTTTTACACTATGAATGTCTGCATTTATAAAAAATATACTTAAGGTTTTAGATGAAGTAAAATGTCATCATTTCTCATTCTTCAATGAGGAATGAGTAGCTTTACTTTTTTTTTTTTGAGATGGAATCTTGCTCTGTTGCCCAGGCTGGAGTGCAGTGGTATGATCTTGGCTCACTGCAATCTGCACCTCCTGGGTTCCAGCCATTCTCCTACCTCAGCCTCCTGAGTACCTGGGATTACAGGTGTGTGTCACCACTCCTGGCTAATTTTTGTATTTTAGTAGAGACAGGGTTTCACCATGTTGGCCAGGCTGGTCTCGAACTCTTGACCTCAGGTGATCTGCCCACCTCGGCCTCCGAAAGTGCTGGGATTACAGATGTGAGCCACCACACGAGGCCTTATTTTTTTATTTATTTATCTTTTTATTTTCTGAGACAGCTTCACTTTTTAAATGTTTGACATATTGTAAACAGTAACAAACTACACTTATGGGTGGTATAAACTTTGTATTTAGAAGACTTGGACACCTTCACAATATATCTATTACATTAACCACAAGAGATGGGGTCTCCCTATGTTGCCCAGCTGCCCTCAAACTCCTGGGCTTAACTAATCATCCTCCTTCCTCAGTAGTGGGGTCTACCAGTGTGTGTCAGCATGCCTGACTTAACCATTTTTATTAACATAGATTCACAAAACCGAGGGGTTGAAAGAAATATAGTTGAACATGTATATAAAAGGCCAGGTCCCTCCTTACTTGGCATTTCCTCCAAAAAGTTGAAAATACCATCTATTTATTTGTCTTTATGCATTTTTTACAATGCTTTGATGAAAATGTACTACTTAGGCCAGTGTGGTGGCTCCCAGCACTTTGAGAGACCGAGGCAGGTGGATCCGTTGAGCCCAGGAGGTCAAGATCAGCCTGGGCAATATGGCAAAACCTTTTCTCTATGAAAAATACAAAAATTAGCTGGGCACGGGAGCACTTGCCTGTGGTCTCAACTACTCAGGAGGCTGAGGCAGGAGGATTGCTTGAGCCCAGGAGGTCAAGGCTGCAGTGAGCCATGATTGCACCACTGCACTCCAGCCTAGGCAGCAGAGTGAGACCTTGTCTCAAAAAAAAAAATAAACAAATAAATAAATAAATAAGAAAAAAAAAAGCCGGGCGCAGTGGCTCACACCTGTAATCCCAGCACTTTGGGAGGCCGAGGCGGGCGAATTACCTGAGGTCAGGAGTTCGAGACCAGCCTGATTAACATGGAGAAACCCCGTCTCTACTAAAAATACAAAATTAGCTGGACATGGTGGCGCATGCCTGTAATCCCAGCTACTTGGGGGGCGAAGGCAGGAGAATTGCTTGAACCCGGAAGGCACAGGTTGCGATGAGCCAAGATTGTGCCATTGCACTCCAGCCTGGGCAACAAGAGTGAAACTCCGTCTCAAAAAAAAAGAAAAAAATCTTACCACTTTTATGAATTTGACAAATATGAAGAAGAAATGTGGTTGGGCTTATAATTTTTACTAACAATAAGGCTTTACATAAATACAAGATATTACTACTAATCTAAATCTAGGCTCAATTAATAAGTAAAAACTTTCTTTCAATTAAGGAGTTTTAAAAATTAACTATATTTTTTCATTAATATAGCAAATACAGCATCATCCTGATCTTAGATTAAAAATAAAAACAATCTGTCAGAGGCCCGAAAAAGTGTTTCCAAACATGATTCTCTCTAATATTTTATCTCATCTTACATTTAAACTTGATACCTTGGGCAGAATCTCTGCTTGGGCAGTAGATAGTCTGAAGAAGGATTAAACATTCATTTCAAGGAAATGTTTTTTCATCACTTACTTAATAAATTAACAAATAATCTATGAGTCCATTATTTATTCACGGTGTGAAAGACACTATCCCAAGAACTAATCATTAAATGAAATGATTACATGTTCTAGAAAAAAGTACTAATAGGGAATATACAGTAAAAAAGTTTCATGCATTTATTTTTTTTAAAAAATTAAGCTTCTACTTTCCCTCCCTTCAACATCCATTGTTAGCAGAATGGTACATAAATTACGATACAAGCATAGCTAATACAATTCAACTTTTAAAATTATTTTATTTTTATTTTTATCTTTGGAGACAGGATCTTGCTCTGTCACCCAGGCTGAGTCCAGTGGTGCTATCATGGCTCATTGCAGGCTTGACCTTCTGAAGTCAAGCAATCCTCCTGCCTCAGCCTCCAGAGTAGCTGGGACTACAGGCACACCCCACCATGCCTGATTAATGTTTTATTTTTTGTAGAGATAAGTTCTCACTATGTTGCCCAAGCTGGTCTTGAACTCCTGGACATAAGCAATCCTCCCACCTCAGCCTCTCAAAGTGCTGGGATTATACATGTGAGCCACCACACCCGGCTGCAGTTTAGCTTTTTAAACAAGATATATTTTAATCTGGAAAGATGTCTATAAAATATTTTTAAACGGGAAAAAATTTCAGAGTAATATAGCATTATTCCAAATGTATTTTTAATAAGAAAATGCAAAACAAGGATGATACACATGTATGTATACATAACTAAGCACCGAAATATTATGGAAGAAATAACATTAGTTACTTCAGGAGAGATTGTGGGAAGAAAGAGACATTAATATTTGTCATATGTTCCCATATTGTTTTATTTACTATGAGTGGATATTACTTTGGCAATTAAAGTAACAGAATAAGATTTTTTTTAAACTAACCTTTTTCTATTAAAGCATGTACTAAATGGCATTATAGGTTTGCAAATAATGCTAAAATAATTATGGCTAAAACTTTGCAGAAACAAATCATGAAATATCTATAAAAACTATTAAACTTCAATATTTTTATAATGGTAAATGCTAAGTGAAGTTATCATAACAAGCTAAGGTCAATTTTAAATTATCATGCAACATATCCTTTTCCAAATACTCTTTATTATTTTAAGTTAAGATTATCTGAAGGTTCAAATATATAACAAGATATCTTAATTCACACGAAGAAAAAATATGCTTCAATTTGACAAATTCCAGGTCTAGCAAAAGCAAAACATGAAAGATTAGAGAGTGTATTCTGGGCGCGGTGGCTCACGCCTGTAATCCCAGCACTTTGGGAGGCCGAGGCAGGCACATCACGAGGTCAGGAGATCAAGACCATCCTGGCCAACATGGTGAAACCCTGTCTCTACTAAAAATACAAAAAAAGTAGCTGGGCATAGTGGCGTGCGCCTGTAATCCCAGTTACTCGGGAGGCTGAGGCAGGAGAATCGCTTGAACTTAGGAGGAGGAGGTTGCAATAAGCCGAGATCGCGCCACTACACTTCAGCCTGGCGACAGAGCGAGCCTCCGTCTCAAAAAAAGAAAAAAAGAAAAAAAAAAAAAGAGTGTAGTCTAATCATTCAAATCCTTCACCCACCACCACACACACAAAAAAAGAAAAGCCAACCTGATTTGTTCTCTGTGTCATCAAAGTCAATATTGAAGGAATGGCCGCTGTTGCTGATGATTTTAGCTGACCTTGGGTCATACTTGATACTAAGTGGTCGGAGGGAAGAGTCATATTCCACTTCTTTGGTTTTAATCTCAATCGGAGATTGCTGATCACCATCAGCAGTAGGGAAAAATTCCTTCCAGTGAATACGACCTTCAATACATAGGACCAAAAGAAAAGGATTAAATAAGTTCTTTCTTCAACAAACATACATTGAGTATAACGCACTGTGCTTGAAATTGAAGAAAACACAAAGATTAATAAAATGAGATTCTTGTCTTCAGGACCTTGGCATCTAATTGTTTTTTTTACAAGATTAGTTGTTTTTATTATAGATGTGGGAAACTCTTGGTGTGCCTTAAGTCATGTTCAGAATTAAAGTAACGCTTGTAGACAAAAGAGTCTGTAAATTTTATAAAGTACTCTCCAAAGGTAACCTTCTACCAAACTAAAAACAATAATACAATTTATCATTGAAAACAATGACATTCAGTCTCAGCTCCAAGAATGAGCTGTTGCTCCAGAGTTCAAGTTTGCAGACTGGAAGAGTCAAAAAAAGCTGGGAAAGCCATAAAGCAAAGAAAGGGTGTCATTCTTAAAGATGCTGTGCTTACTTCTTTATTCTTCCTTCTATCACTCAGTGCTATCTTCTAGTGTCACTCAGGCCTCCACTCAATTACTTGTGATGTGCAACAGGCATACCAAGGAAACATACAAATTTTTCACCTGGGATAATCCAAATAAAATGGCTGCACTGTGTCAGGAAACGTAATATTGTTGATTATCTGCAGTGGAGTCAGATTGTAATTTATTTCTCTGTTTCTTCATTTCAGAAGGTTCTTCTATGGTTATTTTGCCAATGTTACATTTGAATTTCAACACAAGAGAAAGGTGTCATCCTGGTCCTCTATTCAAAACGTCAAAATCGTATCAATTTCACAAATCAGACATGTTAGGGAAATTGAAACGAGCCAATCAGCTGACAGTTCCCTTTTCAATCCTCTTCACTTCTTTGGAAGACTCTATAAAGTCTTGCCTCTCAAAATCAGCAGCAAAGCTGTAGTTTCATGTAAGTTCCACGTCATTCTACAGATGTGAGTCACTTTATAGGTTATAGGTTCTTATTCTCTCTACTATTCCTGAAATTTATACAGCTATCACCACCTACACTGGGCTACTGACTAAGGTTTACCCACCTACTTTGCTAACCAATCTTTCACTAAAAATTAAGTACTAATTAAAACATCATAGCATGACAATTAATTAAACATGGTACTAATGCAACCAAAAACATTTTAAAATGATAAAATTTAGAGTGATATTTAAAGAAATGCAATATATCACAATCATCAACAAACATTAAAGCATAAAATTCTAAATGTTTTTTATTTTTTTTGAGACAGGTTCTTGCTCTGTTGCCCAGGCTGGAATGCAGAGGTGTGATCTCAGCTCACTGCAGCCTCAACTTCCCAAACTCAAACAATCCTTCCACCTCAGCCTCCCAAGAAGCTAAGAGTACAGGTGTGCACCACCACACCCAGCTACTTTTATAAAAAAATTTTTTTTTTTGTTGAAAGGCTCACTATAGGCTGGTCTCAAACTCATGGGCTCAAGTGACCTGCATGTCTCAGCTTCCTGA
Source organism: Pongo pygmaeus (assembly GCF_028885625.2). Taxonomy (NCBI): domain Eukaryota; kingdom Metazoa; phylum Chordata; class Mammalia; order Primates; family Hominidae; genus Pongo; species Pongo pygmaeus. The sequence goes on from NC_072380.2 coordinate 57,781,261, forward strand.
ACTGTTGGGATTACAGGCATGAGCCACCATGCCTGGCCCAAACTCTAAATCTAATACTGCTTACTATGCCTCATTTTTGCAAAAGAGAACTCACACATACATACATTCTTTCATATATCCTTCAGGCACAAAAAGTCATAGCATAAATATATAACTACACACTCAGCTTAAAAGATGTCATCTGACAAACTGGACTTCAAAGCCACTTGAGCATCAAAAGTCCTTGCTTAGAATGTATTACAGAAAAAGCCTTGTTTATTCAATACTTTTACCATCTTTCTGAGTACTTTTTCTATATATAACCTAGATCTTTTTTCCCCCTTAATTCAGAAAAAGCCTTCTATTTCACTGCCACCAAGTAAGAGTTAACCTAACAAAAATTCAATTTCAAATACGCAATGCATGTGTCACAACATGCAGGTGACATTCTTCCAATCAATAGAGTTGCTTTCTTCTCCTAATTGCTTTGCTCTCCTATTTCCAGTCATTTATAAACAGAACTATTTTTAAAAGAAGTCAAACCAAAATAAAATAAAAGTAATAATACTTTGTATCACATTCCCAATATTATCTAGTAACTACCATAGTCAGTTCAGTACCCTGCCTCTTAAAGAGGTCCCCTTTTTCAATCTTTCCAAAAAAAATTTCCTCCTCCTCCTCCTCCTCCTTGTCCCCCCCATGACCCTGCAGGCTAGTCTGGAACTCCTGGCCTCAGGCAGTCCTCCCATCTCAGTCTTTTGAGTAGCTAGGATTACAGGTGGAAGCCACCAGAATTCTTTTATTTATTTATTTTTTTTTGAGACGGAGTTTCGCTCTTGTTGCCCAGGCTGGAGCGCAATGGCGTGATCTCGGCTCACTGCAACCTCTGCCTCCCAGGTTCAAGCAATTCTCCTGCCTCAGCCCCCCAAGTAGCTGGGATTACAGGCACGTGCCACCACGCCCAGCTAATTTTGTATTTTTAGTAGAAACGAGATTTCTCCATGTTGGTCAGGCTAGTCTTGGATTTCCAATCTCAGGTGATCCACCCACCTTGGCCTCCCAAAGTGCTGGGATTACAGGCATGAGCCACCGCACCCGGCCAGCATAATTCTTAATTAGAGATATGTGGTGGTTGCTCAACTGATTTAGGAACTTTTAAATACCTACAGTGATATACACTTTTCAGTGATGTCACATTCCCTAAACTAAACATAATAAAGTAGTCAAAGGTTAGGGGAAGAATCCTAAGTTATTTGTGAAGGCAGTACCCTTTCAGGGCTTCAAGTCTTGATGTTTCGTTTTATCAGTGTTGCTATTCCCAGCTTAAGTTTCCTTTTATCTGCTCAGTCACCGGTTTTACCAATGTTTGTGGCTCACGCCTGTAATTCCAGTACTTTGGGAGGCCAAGGCAGGTGGATCACTTGAAGTCTGGAGTTCTAGACCAGCCAGGCCAACATGACGAAACCTTGTCTCTACTAAAAAGTCAAAAATTAGCCAGGCATGGTGGCTCGTGCCTATAATCCCAGCTACTTGGTGGGGCTGAGGCTGGAGAATCGCTTGAACCCAAGAGATGGAGATGGCAGTGAGCCAAGATAGTGCCACTGCACTCCAGCCTGGGCAACAGGGCAAGACTCATCTCAAAAACAATAAAGAAACAAACAAAAAACTTGCCTGGTTAGTAGATAATACATTTCCAATAGGATTTTCCCAATCTTTCTCTGAAGACCAGACCTTTAAGTAAGGATGTTGTATTCAGAGAGAGATTGCATCTAAAAGAAGGGAATGGCTAATTCCTAACAGAACAATTCCTAACAGAAATACAAAATCACTCCTTATTAATGGCTTTGCTAAGATGAATTTTTAAAATTCCTGAAATAAGCTTCATTCAGGCGAATAATTTCTAACCTACTAAAGAGTAATCAATATCCATTGATTGAAATACCCTTCTTCTTCCTAACTACCATAAAGGTGCAGTTGGGACTCAATGACTATTAAATAACTCTAATAAAAACGACTTCAGCAGAGAGGGAAATGAAAAAAGATTTGTCATATTTTCCCCCTAAACATTCACTGGAAATTAGCAAAATGTAAGATTATAATTATGGCCTTAATCAAGAAGAAATCTGACTATATACCTTTTATTATTAAAGTTATAAATGTCACCTGCTCCCATTTTTAAACTAGCATGTTTAAAAACAGGCTACAATTAGAAATTAAACAGGTTACAATTAGAAATGGAATTTTTCTGTTAGTTTGTGAAATTAAACTTTCTATAAAATTTGACCATTCTATACTGTTTAATCATGTACATGCTAATAGAAGGAAAGTATTATTATTCACAGCCTTAATTTTTTTCTTTATTATGTATTTACTTCTTAAATTGACAAAAATTGTATATATTTATGTGTACAACATGATGTTTTGAAATATATGCACATTGAGGAATGGCTAAACCAAGCCTTAATTTTGACAGTTATTCACTATAAGGCTTTTTGGTGTCACTGCGATTATTTCAAATAATGATTATTTAAACAATCAGTTCAGTTTAACGTAGGAACAAGAAAAAATGTTTTACTTTTGATGATGTGTGATATACAAGAAGAAAAGTGTATGTCATTATTATTTATCCTATTAATACATTTCTATCAATGAATTATAATTTCAGTAATCCTTTGCTCACCCTGCAAGGATGAGCGTGGAAAGAGAAGAAGAGTGGAGAAGTGGCCCACAATGTAACTTCATTTCCCAGCGAGAACCTGAACCCTTACTAAAGTCCCCATTAGTAGTCAGCCAACTGCAAATTACTGTGGGAATATTTACAGTAACAGCTATTAGGAAACATGCAGTATTTTGTTTGCCACGAAGCCAACTTAATCTTCAGTGTCACAATGCAAGCTAAGATTTCCTAAATATATTTTCAAAGATTTTCTATGATTTGTTTCTCCTAAGTGAATAGTGAGCTTAAAAGACTGAAAGCGAACTTGTCCTTATTTCATTAAAGTGTGTCATCAGACTTCTAATCTCCAAGCCTGTAATTGATAAGTGGCTGTTACTAGGCAAAGTCCTTGGCTTTTCAGATGAAGGTGAACGCACACGTATGAACACTTGGGAGTTTGGGGAATCCTGATAGAGATAACACACACCATCGCTCACATCCACTACCAACAACCCGTCTACCCTGACAAGACTGCTCTCTGCTGCCTGCACTGGGCTCCGAGTTGTGCTGCTTAGTTTAAAGAGGAACCGAAAAGTTTCTCAATGTGCGAGCCCAGTGTGTGGTCGGCGAGCGCAGGGGCGTCGCGCTAGTCCTCTCGCCCCCCGCACAAAGCCCGCCTTGGATCAGGAAAAGGCTCTCACCGTTGTGCTCGCGGTATCCCCAGCTGAGCCTCAACATCGTCCCTCGGGGTGGAAGGCAGGGGAAGATGTGACTGAGCAGCGAGAGAGCGGAGGGAGCGGGGAGGGGCCCGGGAGGGAGCCTGCTGGGGCGGGACCGCGGGGCGCCGGCTGCCGGAGTGCGAGACCGTGAACCCGGCCCGGGGCGCTCCCGCCTGCGTCCTCCAGGCGGCAGAGGGGTGCGGGGAAGGCGCCCGCGCCGCTGGCTGAGTCCTAGGCGCGAGTCGTTCATAGTTTGGACTCGGTAATGAGATATTTGAGTTAGAGAGAGAGAGAGACGGAGAGAGAAAGGTTTCCGGGGGGAATCTCCTGCCTTCTGAGAAGGAGTCACTCGGGAGAGGAAAGTGTCGCCTAGAGGGCTTCCAGGAAGTAAATGAGTCACCAGAGCCTGGAACTGCCAGGCTGGGAGGTGGGGATCCCCGTGGAGGCGCAGAAGAGGTCGGTGATGGTCCTGGCAGTGGTGATTACAAATACAAAACAATAATGACGATGGTAATCACCACCATTGAAAAATAACTACTTATTAAGGGCTTATCGTGGGCGAGGGTCTTAGCTAAGACTTTTACCCACGTCTTCTCATTAGATCCTCTCAGCATTTCCTCGAGAAACACGTGGCTAAAGAGACACTAGGTAACCTGCCCCAGGTCGCACAGCTAAAGCGGGCGGGGTCGCTGTTAGAGAGGACCGGCTCCCCGTCCTGGGCTGCCTCCATTACCCATTCATCCTTTCCTTGCCTCTTCCTCTCACTCTGCAGGCTTGTGGCTTGGTGAGTGAGGAAACCAAAACCAGCTGTTGAGATTTGGTCCCAAAATTGTGCTGACTTCCTGACCCCGCAAGAAAGGTTTTCAGGACATCTTTTCTGGATGCTTGGTGGGCTTGTTACCCAAGGACTGGAATCAGAACTAGCCGCAGAGCCTTGAATTTCTGGCCTGGAGTCGTGAGTGTTCTGGGTTCAAAGTGAAAAATAAAAATCATGTACATGAACCACTTTCTACCTCCTTGTCTCGGGTCAACTACCTCATATTTTATAAATCCAAGCAACCTCTTTGTAAGGAACCTAGTAAACCCATTTTCAGTAACTTGGATGATTTGGTATGTCAAGATGAATAATGTTCTTAACGTTCTAAGTAAATATTAGTTCTCGATACCCAATAATAGTGGTTACATGAATGGATGAATGACTGAATAGATCAAAATTGTTAAAGAAATTTGGGTCGGTGGTTTTCAAATACTTCCCAAATTGTTACTTTTATTGCTTGGGTACACAGTTTGTAACCACCCAATGGGTTTACCTTGCCCGCTGTCAAGACACAGCTGATTTATCAAGACAGGGGAATTGCAATACATAAAGGGTAATTCATGTAGAGCCGGCTGTGCAGAAGACTGGAGTTTTATTATTACACAAATCAGTCTCTGCAAGCATTGGGGATCAAAGTTTTTAAGGACAATTTGGTGGGTGGGGGAGAGCCAGCAAGTCAGGAGACCTGATTGTTTGGGTCAGAGGTGAAATCACAGGGACGCAAAGCAGTCTTGCACTAAGTCAGTTCCTGGGGGGGGCCATGGGATCAGATGAGCCAGTTTATCGAGCTGGGTGGTGCCTGCTGATCCATCAAGTGCAGGGTCTGCAACATATCTCAAGCACTGGTCTTAGGCTTTACAATAGTGATGTTATTCCCAGGAGCAATTTGGGGAGGGTCAGAATCATACAGCCTTCAGCTGTGTAACTCCTAAACCATAATTTCTAATCTTTTGACTAATTTTTTAGTCCTACAAAGGCGGTCTAGTCCCCTGGCAAGAAGGTTTGTTTTGGGAAAGGGCTGTTATTGTCTTTGTTCTAAACTATAAACTATGTTCCTCCTCAAAGTTAGTTCAGCCTATGCCTAGGAATGAATAAGGACAGCTTGGAAGTTAGAAATAAGATGGAATTGGTTAGGTCTGATCTCTTTCACTGTCTCAATTATAATTTTGCAGTAGTGGTTTCAAGTTCCTTCTTGTTTAAATTCATAGCGCAGTCTATATAATTTTCTAAAACAGCAACCTAAGTATTGGCACAATCAAATTACCTTTCATAGGAAACTAGTTAGATCATCTGTAGAGCATCCATCATTCAATGGACTTCTTTTTTTTTTTGAGATGGAATTTCACTCTTGTTGCCCAGGCTGGAGTGCAATGGTGCAAACTCGGCTTACTGCAACCTCCACCTCCTGGGTTCAAGCGATTCTCCTGCCTCAGCCTCCAGAGAAGCTGGGATTACAAGCATGCGTTACTACTCCTGGCTAATTTTTGTATTTTTAGTAGAGATGGGGTTTCACCATGTTGGTCAGGCTGGTCTCCAACTCCTGACCTGAGGTGATCCACCGGCCTTGACCTCCCAAAGTGCTGGGATTACAGATGTGAGCCACCGCACCCAGCGGTGCGCACTATTGTCCATTTATAAAAAGAATGAAGATCTCCATGAGCAGAGCAGATGTAAAGTGAGTCCTGGGATGTATTGAGGTTGTGGGGGTGGGGGAAGCAAAAGAACAAAAGAATGTATATAATAGACTGCATGTTTAAGAAAAAAATAGAAATAAGAACCTGCACACATATTTTCAGATTTTTACCAAAAAAGTAGAGAATAAGCCATAAATTAATAAAAATAGTTCCTTGTAGAGGATGAGTGTGAATGGACTGGAAGTGTCAGAGGCAATGGAACCACAGCAACTCCATTCAAACCTTATTATATGCTAATTATAATGCATTCACATGCTAAAAGACACTCCCACCAGCCCTATGACAGTTTACAAATACCATGACAACATTTGGAAATTACCCTATATGATCTAAAAGTGGGAGGAGCCCTCAGTTCTAGGAAATCCCCACCCATTTCCCAGAAAACTCATGAATAATCCACCCCTTGTTTAGCATGTAATCAAGAAATAACCATAAAAGTAGACAACCAGTTGCCCTTAGGGCCACTCTGTCGATGGAATAGCCATTCTTTTGTTTCTTTTTTTTTTTTTTTTTGAGATGGAGTCTCTGGAGAGGAGTGGCATGATCTCAGCTCACTGCAACCTCCGCCTCCTAGGTTCAAGCGATTTTTCTGCCTCAGCCTCCTGAGTAGCTGGGACTATAGGTGCACACCACCACGCCCGGCTAATTTTTGTATTTTTAGTAGAGATGGGGTTTCACCATGTTGGCCAGGCTGGTCTCGAACTCTTGACCTTGTGATGTGCCCACCTCGGCCTCCCAAAATGCTGGGATTACAGGTGTGAGCCACCGGCCCCTTTTGTTTCTTTACTTCTCTAATAAACCTGCCTTTACTTTATTCTTTGGAATCGACCCAAATTCTTTCTTGCATGAGATCCAAGAACCCTCTCTTGGGGTCTGGATTGGGACCTCTTTCCAATAACAGAGGGATAGGGATGAGTGAAACTTCTCAGTGTATCTTTTTGACTTTTAATCATAAATGCTGTTAAATTAACTTTAGCCTAAAGCTGCCTCCTTACATATTTTAGTTCAGCTTAAAGTTTTCTCTGTATATAGTGAACTCTAACCTAATTAGATGTGTAAATAGACTGCAGCCCACTCTTGTGCCAATCACTGAGTGTTGGCCAATCAAAGGCAGCCAACTGTTCAAACCCTGTTCAACTGAGGAAAACTTTAAGCTGTAACCAAACCAGCTGTCTGTACCTGACTTCCATTTTCTGTCCATCACTTTCCTTTCTCTGTCCATCAATCTAACCACACAGAAGGGCAGGAGTCTCTCTGAACCTATTCTGATTGGAGATGCTGCCCAATTTGCAAATTGTTCTTTGCACAATTAAACTCTTTTCAATTTAATTTGGCTAAGATTTTTCTTTTAACATTGTTCTGCATTTTAAAAAAATAAAATTAAATCAAAGAGAATAAAAAATCAAACCCTGAAATTGAATTCAAACAGAAACAATTAAAATCAATTGTATATTGAATTGATAATGTAACCATAAAGAAAAAGTTAAATAGCATTCGAAGATAGTACTTTTGCTGTATATCCTTACTAGGACATATAACATATTAAGAAGAAATGCAAGAAAATCTTGAACATTACTAGTAGGTTTATTTTTGGTAGGATATTGGTGTTATGCTTCTGAAACCATTTTTTATTGGTTTGTTTGTTTGTTTGTTGAGATGTTGTTTCGCTCTGCCACCCAGGCTGGTGTGCAATGGTGTGACCTTGGCTCACTGCAAACTCCACCTCCCAGTTCAAGCGATTCTCCTGCCTCAGCCTCCCAAATAGCTGGGATTACAGGCGCCCGCCCTCCTGCCCTGGTAATTTTGTGTTTTTAGTGGAGATGGGGCTTAACCATGTTGGCCAGGCTGGTCTGGAACTCCTGACAAGTGATCCACCAACTTCAGCCTCCCAAAGTGCTGGGATTACAGGCATGAGCCATTGTGCCTGGCTGGAAACCACTTGTGTGAAAATCGTAAGATAGAGCAAATGAACAAATATATTGATAATCTCTGGAAGCATGATTTTCATTCTGGTTTATACAAAAATAGGAAATGACAGAAGCTAAGTAATAAACCTGTGGTGTTGCATTTGAACACTCTCTTCACTGAAAGATCCCCAAAACAATAATATCCCAATAATAATGAAGCTAATAAACCTTAAAATCTATTGCCCTTCACTGAGGAACCACTTCTAAAGCCATATACTAATTTTATATTTGTAACTTTACGTTCCTTTTCTTTAAAAAAAAAAAAGTCCCAAAATTATAGTAGCTTCAGGCTCTACAAATCTGAATCTACCCCTTGCTATGAGACACTGAAACTGCCCAATGGGTTCATCTTGCCCATTGCCTAGGCAGAACTAATTATTGATCAAGACAGGGGAATTGCAAGAGAGCCAGCTAAATGAGTGACTGGAGATTTTTTGTTTGGTTGGTTTTTTGAGACAGGGTCTTATTCTGTCACCTAGGCTGGAGTGGAGTGGTGCAATCATGGCTCACTGCAGCCTCCACCTCTCAGGCTCAAGCATCCTCCTGCCTCAGCCTCCCACATAGCTGGGATTGCAGGCATGTGCCATCATGTCTGGCTAACTTTTTTTTTTGTAGCAGGGAGAGACAGGGTCTCACTGTGTTGCCCAGGCTGGTGTCAAACTCCTGGGCTCAAGCAATCCTCCTTCCTTAGCCTCCTCCCAAAGTGCTGAAATTATAGGTGTGAGCCACCATGCCCTACTCAAAGTTTTATTATTACACAAATCAGCCTCCCACCAAATTCCAAGGTTAGGGTTTTTCAAGAATAGTTTGGCAGGCAGGGGGCTAGGGAATTGGTGATGCTGATTGGTTGGAAATGCAATTATAGGGGTGTAGAAAATGGTCCTCATGAGCTGAGTCCACTTTGGGTGGGGGCCACAGAGGAGTTGCTGGTCTGGGTGGGGCCATCTGGTCATCCTAAATGCAAATGCCTGAAAAAACATCTCAAAAGGTCAATCTTAGGTTCTACAATAGTGATGTTATTTATGGGAGTAATTGGGGAAGTTGCAAATGTTGTGAGCTCCAGAGCAAATAGCTTTGGGAAGGGTTATTACCATTGAAATTATAAACTAAATTTCTCCCAAAGTTAGCTTGGTTCACACACAGAAATGATCAAGGACAGTTTGGAGATGAAAGGCAAGATGAAGTTGGTTAGGTCAGACCTCTTTCACTGTTATAATTTTCTCACTATTATGATTTTTGCAAAGGTAATTTAAACACTAGCACTCAGATCTTGTTTCCTAAACACCATTCCCCATTCGAAGGAACCAGAGCTACTTGGAGAAGTGACTAGTTTTGTTAGCAGCTGCAAACCTGTACAGGTCTACAGCAACCTCAATTCTTGCCTCCTCAGAAGAAAGAATTTGACCAAGGGGCATAGGGCAGAATGAAACACCAAGACAAGTTTTAGAGCAGGAATGAAAGTTCACTAACAAGTTTAGAGGGAAAAAAGGAAGTAAAGTACACCTGGAAGATGGCCAAGCCAGCAACTTGAGAGATTGAAGTGCACTGTTTGACCTTTGACTTGGGGTCTTATACATTGGCATGCTTCTGGGGTCTTGCAATCCTTCTTCCCTGATTCTTCTTTGAGGTGGCTGTCCATAGGCATAGTGGACTGCCAGCACTTGAAAGGGGCTGTATGCCCAGTGTGTTTACCAAAATTGTGCACATGCTCACTTGAGGGGTTTTTCCCTTACCAGTTGAGTGTTCCTAGAGGAAGGTCATATACCAGTTAAACTCTGCCATTTGCCTCTTAGTGTGCATGCTTGAGACCACTCAACCAACTCCTGAGATCCTATTGCGAAGCTGCTGATCACCAACTTTAAGTGTTTCTATCTATTGGGAGACTGCCTTTTCCTGATGCCAGCTGCAACCAATTATTATTTTAGAGAAGCAGGTTAATAACCACCTGACCATCACCTGATGGTTGTCTGACATTCTTGGTTGGGGGGCAGTAGGGGCTCTCCTGCCCTGCTTATGTGTTCCTGACTACCTACATAACAGTTTTAAGTCTAGAGCAGAGAAAGACTAAGATGAGCCTGGAACATATTTCTTATGCCAGAAAGCTAGAAAGCATTCAAACACACACACACACAGACATATTCACACACACACACATACACAGATATGCACCAATAAGGTAGCTTGAAGGAGGAACTGCTGACAAATTTGGGATAATTTGACCCTCAAAAGAAATAATGATAGTAATAGATTATAACTCCCTACCCACCAAATATCCATCAGTGCATAGTGATGCTGAGAGAGAATGAGAGATCTTCTTTATGTCCACTAATAAATACAGATGAAATGATAAAATTTTAAAACCACCATTTTTGCAAGGCCCATATAATCTCTGTATAATATCTGATTCAGGCAAGGATCAGTAATGGGTACTAAAACTTCTGGATGAAAGGTTTTTGGGGAATAGGATATTCACACAGTCTAGGATTAAAAGAGACAAAAGATATGTAGCAACCAAATGCAATGTATGACACTTAGTTAGATTCTAGGTTACATAAAAGCTGTAATAAATGTTTGGGGGACATTTGGAGAAATTTAAATATGGACAGCATCTATGTGATATTATTAATTGATACTAATTCTCTCAGGTGTGATAATGGTACTGAGAATGATTTAAGAGTTCAACACTAAAGCTACAGGGCTGAAATACTTTTTTTTTTTTTTTTTTGAGACTGAGTCTTGCTCTGTTGCCCAGGCTGGAATGCAGTGGCGCAATCTTGGCTCACTGCAACGTCCGCCTTCCTGGTTCAAGCAATTCTCCTGTCTCAGCCCCCTGAGTAGCCAGGACTACCGGCACACACCACCACACCCCGCTAATTTTTCTATGTTTAGTAGAGACGGGTTTCACCATATTGGTCAGGATGGTCTTGAACACCTGACCTTAGGTGATCCACCTGCTTCGGCCTCCTAAACTGCTGGGGCTGAATATCTTGATGTCTGAAACTGACTTCCAAATGTCTCAGTAAATAATTGATTAATCTAGCTGAAGGATCTTTGGGAACTCATGATAATATTCTTACTTTTTTTCCGTAGGTTTGAATTTTTTTCAAAAAAAAAACCAGGAAACAAAAATCTTTTACTTCTTCAAATCAATGAATCCATTAACTTACTAAATAATCTTTCATAACTATTTGTGTGGTTTCTCCTTAACAAGGAGTCTCTGTCTCCAGGCTCACAACGATTAAGTGTAACCAAGTAAAAGAAGACTAACACTGGTTGGGCACAACCTGTAATCCCAGCACTTTGAGAGGCTAAGGCAGGAGGATTGCTTGAACCCAGGAGTCCAAGACCAGACTGGGCAACACAGTGAGACCCTGTCTCTGCCAAAAAAAAAAAAAAAAAAAAAAATTAGCCAAGTATGGTGGCACCCACCTGTGGTCCCAGCTACTTGGGAGGCTGAGATAGAAGAATCACTTGAGTCTGGGAGGTGGAGGTTGCAGTGAATTCTTGAGCCCAGGAGACGGAGGTTGCAGTGAGCTGTTATCATGCCACTGCACTTCAGCCTGGGTGAGATAGTGAGACCCTGTCTCAAACAGAAAACAAAAACAAAAAGACTAACACTAACCAAATAACCCAGAAATGTGGACCCACGATATGGTCATCATCTCCACCTCATTCTTTTTTTGGTTGGTGGAGATGTGTGTTTTTTTTTCACTTCACTTTTGAACTGTTTAGATCCAATTTAAGCACCCTTAAGGAACAAAATGTGCTGAAGTCCACTCTCCTCTTCAGTGACACTGTGTGTCATAATAAAGCAGCACTTGTAAATTACAAATCTAGCCATGAAAATATTTAATTAACACAGTAACATATTAAGGAAATATCAGAGTATAAGTTCATATTGTTTTATTATGGCATGTATACAGACTGTCCCTGAGATGCACATTTTTCCAGGTATTCTTTTTATTTATTTATTTATTTATTTATTTATTTATTTATTTATTTTTTGAGACAGAGTCTTGCTCTGTTGGCCAGGCTGAAGTGCTGGAGTGCACCCTCTTGGCTCACTGCAACCTCCGTCTCCTGGGCTCAAGCAATTTTCCTGCCTCAGCCTCCCGAATAGCTGGAATTACAGGCATGTGCCACCACGCCCTGCTAATTTTTGTATTTTTAGCAGAGATGGGGTTTCTCCATGTTGGCCAGGCTGGTCTGAAACTCCTGACCTCAGGCAATCTGCCTGCATCAGCCTCCCAAAGTGCTGGATTACAGGCGTGAGCCACCGCACCCAGCCCCCAGGTATTATTTTGAAAAACTCTAAATGTGAGCCAAAGTAGCTATTATCATCTGATTTTTACCAAGCACGAAACTTAGATGAGCAAGGTTCCCCAATCCCCTAGAGAGGCAAGCCAGATGGTCAGGGACGTAGCACCAGTCTGCAGAGTCCCAAGTCCAAGGTGCTCTCCAATTTCTGCCCAGCTTCCTTTATTCATTGAGTCCTGTGATTTGTACAACCAGGAAGTATTACCCACAAGAACGTCTTATCACTTGATATCTTGTGGAGATTGTTGACTTTATGGAGTTGATACTATATGGGGTTTCGATTTCTTTATTTTCTTATTCCTAAGGTTATCCTATGGTTAGGCTTGCATAATGCAATCTCCCAAAGAGGAATTTGAGACTCAAAAGGGTTAAAGGACTTTCTCAGGTGACCAAGTTTTCATGCCAAGATGAGGATTCTCAGACCAAAATTGAAAGGATAACTTCAATAAATCTCTTCTCCAGTCACCTCTCCAATGATAGCTTTCAGAAACTAGAGCCAAACATTCTTTGTCGTCTATTCTCAGAAAAGAACATATTGCTAAAACTCAATTTCTACATTTTTGTTTTGTTTAATTTTATACAGTTTTCTAATCGAAATTTATCTACACCCTATTTTGTAGTGTTTCACATCTTATTTGTGCATATTACAAAAGTAGGTAAAGTGTGAAAGAGAAAAAGGAAGCATCAAGACTATTTGAAAGGAAATACGCTTGTATAAACATCAGATCAGTGTTGAAAAGTCCAGATAATTCATGCTAAAGTAATTCAGCTGTTAAAGAATTTCGTAGTTCCTTGGCCTAGAATGAATAAGTCAATGTCATTCTATTGCTGTCAGCTCTTTGAAATGTAACCACAGAGTGATATTAGGGGTGTGACGGCATTCTGTCATCAGCTCTTGTAAGGTTTGTCTATTCCTTTCTGTCCTCTAGAACAGGAAGGTTTGTTCCTCTTTTTTTTTTTTTTTTTTTTTGAGACAGAGTTTCACTCTGTTGCCCAGGCTGGAGTATAGTGGCACAATCTCAGCTCACCACAACCCCTGCCTCCTGGGTTCAAGCAATTCTCCTGCTTCAGCCTCCTGAGTAGCTGGGACTACAGGCATGGACCACCACACCTAGCTAATTTTTGTATTTTTAGTAGAGACGGGGTTTCACCACATTGGCTTTGAACTCCTGACCTCAGGTGATCCGCCTGCCTTGGCCTCTAAAAGTGCTGTGGTTAAAGGTGTGAGCCACCGTGCCCCTGGCCGAACAGTTTGTTCTATGAAAAGCAGTACCCATATGCCCGTCTCACCACCTAGGAAGGTGTGATTTACCCTCATTCCAAGAAGTTCTGACCTGGATGCCACAATTTCATTACTGAAAGCTTGCTGCACTAGCCCTATGTGCCTAGCAAAACCTTGCACTCTTGCCGAACATATACTATTTTATCCCTTATAGCCTCCATTGCCACCTCCATTCACTCTTCTCCATTATTGCCAACAGCATACTAACATGTTCTGGAATTTCTTCTCATTAGAAGGAAACTTTCTTCCTGAATTTACATTTTCCATTTGCTACCCACCTATGCTCTCTGGAATTCCTTTGGTCCTTCTTTCTATACTCAACTGTATTATGTGTTAGTTAGGGGTCTCCAAAACCATGTATATTTACTGAGGGAGAAAATGAGATTTATTATTAAAAACGGCTCACTTCATTATGAAGCCTGACAAGACCCAAGATCTTCAGAGTGAGTAGGCGAGCTGGAGGCTAGAGACCCAGGAGAGCTGATGGTGTAGTTTCAGTCCAGAGCCCAGCAGGCTCAAGACCCCAGGAAAAGCCATTGTTTCAGTTTGAATCCTAGAGTAGGATAAAGCCAATGCCCTATCCCAAAGACAATCAGGCAGAAGGAAGTTTCCCTTACTTGGAAGAGGGTCAGCTTTTTTTTTCTATTCAGGCTTTCACTGATTACATGAGGCCCAGCTCCTTAGGGAGACAGTCTGCCTTAGTCCATCTGCTGGTTGAAATGTTAATGTCCTCCAAAAACACCCTCATGTAAACATCCAGAATACTGTTCTACCAAATATCCAAGCACCTCATGGTCCAAATTGACACATACAATTAATCATCACACCAACCTTTAAATTTGGGGGTTTGGGGCTTTCTACTATAATCTCTCCTCTCTCTACACTCTCCTCCTAGGCCCTTCCATCAGTTCTTATGGAAGTAATCTACCTAGCTTAGACATCTATTCCAGAACTGTCTAAGTGCTAAGCATATATGTTACTTAAATTTTTGACTAGGTACACTTTAAAAACTAAAAAGGAAAGTGAAATTATACTTAATTATATATATTATTTAACATAATACATCAAAAATATCATTTCAACATTAGTCAATAAAAAAAATTAATGAACTCATGCTTGTAATCCCAGCATTTTGGGAGGCCAAGGCAGGTGGATTGCCTGAGCTCAGGAGTTCGAAACCAGCCTGGGCAACATGGTGAAACCCCGTCTCTATTAAAAATACAAAAAATTAGCTGGCCATGGTGGTGGGTGCCTGTAATCCCAGCAACTCAGGAGGCTGAGGCAGGAGAATCACCTGAACCCAGGAAATGAAGGTTGCAGTGAGCTGAGATCACGCCACTGCACTCCAGCCTGGGTGACAGAGTGAGACTCTGTCTCAAAAAAAAAAATAAAAATTAATGAGTGTTTCAGTTATCAATTTATTGTCTTTCACGTCTAATTTTACCCTGCATTACCAGCTCTGTGATAATGAAGCTTTAAGCATTTCTTTTTTGCAGCAAGCATAATGTTAAGCTTTCTTCAGTGGAAGGTCATTGCCGGAGAAAGGAACTTCTCTTCCTGGTTCCTGAATGCTGTGTTTTTTGTTTTATTCTTGTTCCTGCTGGGCTGCTCTCAGTAGCCACATGTGGCCATGTATGGAGACATCCAGGCACTCCGGCCTAGCAGCACACTCAGAGTATGCAGTCTCTCAGCAAGCTGACAATCCTAGTCCCAACCCAGTGACCACCTCACTGCCCCTCCCAAAACAAACCCCACATAATCCAGGCCTCATGCCACCCTATTGGCAAGCAGATGCCCCAACTCCCTCTGCATACCTGCCCACCAGCCTTAGTCTGCCTGCACCCCAAAGAGTGTTTCCCATGGCCTCCTGACATGGACACTGTCCACTCTGGGCTATGCATCTGTCAGCCAGAGTTGTTCCCAATGCTTTGAGTCCCTCTGCACACCTGTAGTCTTGCACACCAGTCTTAGCCCACCTTTACCCTGTTTCTTGCTTGTCTAGTAACTGTGGACCAGCTCAGACCTGGACAACACAGCAAACTTCTCTGTCATCCACTGGGTTGCAACCGTATCTTCTCCAGTGACCTGAATCCCTTTGGAACGGAGGCTGACATCCAAGTTTGTCCCTCATTAGAAACTTCCTTAGCCTTGGGATATTGTTTAGAGTTATCTTTTACATCTTTATAGTTGCCCCATTATACTTAATAATTCTTTACAGTAATCTTTCCCTGTTCAAATTACTGTGTGATTTGTCTCCTGATTGGCTCTTAACTGATACTATCATATGTCTTTTATCTTCTTTGTTCTTACAAAGAGTTCCAAATCTGTGTATATTTTATTCTGACAGCACATCTCAATTTAGGGTAGCCACATTGCAAGAGCTCAAAAGCCACATGAGGCTAGTGGCTACTATGCTGGCGGCACAGCTCTAGATCTACTGAATTAGATCCAATGACTTCAACTTAAATTGTTCACATGGAATTATGTAGTATTTCCCTGTCCCAACTTCCCTGTCACATTTCTATCTCATCCAATGGTACCACCATCCACCAGATGCACAAACCAGAAACTTCATAGTCACATTAATTTCTGATTTTCTCTTTTTCTCTTCACCTCTAAGTTTTGTCAGTTTTAACTCCTAAGCAATCTTCACACACACAAAAAAACACTCCACTATACTATAAGCCTAAAACAAAATTCAAAAGATGTACAATTTTAAAACAATCTGTATGCCCTTTCTTCCTAATCAAATTTTTTCTGCTTCTAAAAAAGTATCAGGGTGGGCACGGTGGCTCATGCCTGTAATCCCAGCACTTTGGGAGGCCGAGGTTGGTGGATCACTTGAGCCTGGGCATTTGTGAACAGCCTGGGCAACATGGTGAAACCCTGTCTGTAAAAAAAAAAAGAAACAAAAATTAGTTGGGTGTGATGGCACAATCCTGTGGCCCCAGCTACTCACTGAGGCGTGAGGATTGTTTGAGCCCAGGAGATGGAGGCTTCAGTAAGCAGTGATCTCACCAGTGCACTCCAGCGTGGGCAACAAAGCGAGCAAGATCCTGTCTCAAAAAAGAAAAAAAAAAAGAGTGGCCAGGCGCGGTGGCTCACATCTGTAATCTCAGCACTTTGGGAGGCCCAGGCAAGTGGATTACCTGAGGTCAGGCATTCGAAACCAGCCTGGCCAACAAGGTGAAACCCCATCTCTACTAAAAATACAAAAATTAGCCTGGCGTGCTGGTACATGCCTGTAGTCCCAGTTACTCGGGAGGCTGAGGCAGGAGAATAGTTTGAACCCAGGAGGCGGAGGTTGCAGTAAGCTGAGATTGCACCACTGCACTCCAGACTGGGTGACAGAGCAAGACTCCGTCTCAAAAAAAAAAAAAAAAAACAAACAAACAAGAAAACCCACCAAAAATGTATAAACAATTTGTGTTAATAAGAATATGGCAAAACAGGCATGTTGATACACTATTGGTAGAAATGTAGAATATATGATCTTTTGGAAAAAAATTGGTAATTTAAATCAAGAATTTTTAGTGTATTCATAACTTTATATCTTATTGATAGACACGCTGCCTGAGAAAATATTAAGAGATTCTGTCAAAGATTATTCAAAAGGATGTTAATTACAGTGTATTTATAACAGAAAAAAGCTCTAGAAACAACAGAAGTGATAATGACAAGAAAAGGGTTGAAACAACTTATGTATATCAAAATGATATAATTTTTGAAAGACATTAAATGCCATATTTCCAAACTACTTATTAAACTGTATATATATAGATATATATAGATTATAAAATTGTATCTACACAGAAATTTTAATAAGCAATATAGTATATATGCCTAGAAAAAAAAGATTGTAAAGAAATATATCAAAAAAGCTGGGTGCAGCGGCTCACACCTGTAATCTCAGCACTTTGGGAGGCCAAGGCAGGTGGATCACCCGAGGTCTGGAGTTCGAGACCAACCTGGCCAACATGAAGGAATTCCATCTCTACTAAAAATACAAAGTTAGTAGACATGGTGGTGCATGCCTGTAGTCCCAGCTACACAGGAGGCTGAGGCAGGAGAATCACTTGAACCTGGGAGGTGGAGGTTGCAGTGGGTCAAGATCGCACCACTGCACTCCAGCCTGGGCTACAGAGTGAGACTCTGTCTCAAAAATTAATAATAATAATAATAATTAAAGAAAGAAATAATGGGCCTGGTGCAGTGGCTCATGCCTGTAATCTCAGCACTTTGGGAGGCCAAGGCGTGGGGATCATGAGGTCAGGAGATCGAGACCTTCCTGGCTAACATGGTGAAACCTGTCTCTACTAAAATACAAAAAAATTAGCCGGGTGTGGTGGCAGGCGCCTGTAGTCCCAGCTACTCTGGAGGCTGAGGCAGAAGAATGGCATGAACCCAGGAGGCGGAGCTTGCAGTGAGCCTAGATTGCACCACTGCACTCCAACCTGGGCGATAGAGCAACACTCCATCTCAAAAACAAAAACAAAAAGAAAATAAAAGAAAAGAAATAATGAATTAATGAAAGCAAAGTACTTGCAATGACCTGCAGAACCCTATGTGACCCCCTTCAGCCATGTGCTCTCTGTTCATTAATCATGCATGCTCTCTCCTGCTCTTGGCCTTTCTGCCTGGAGCATCCTCCCCCTAAATATCTGCAAGACACTCTCCTTCACCTCTTTCAAGCATTCTCTCAGTTTTTGACTGTCTGCTTTGGTCTGCGGAAACTCTGAAAATAACACTTTAAACTGAAACACAAAATCATAGTTGAGACTTAGATAGCTGAGAGTTTACATTATCAATTAAACTTGATAATTACAAAGCAGTGCATCCTTTCATTTTTTTAAATTTAATAGCACACTGCCTTCTTTGCCTTTGCCAACTTTCTGCGTTTTAAATATGCACCTGCTAAATATTTCACAGTTCCTCTAATTTTTAACCATTACTTGCATTTTAACCAAGTATCATAAAGTGTGAAAAAGTACGACGCATGCCCTTGGAATATTTTTATTGTGTTTGTGACATGTATTTGACCATTCTTAACCCTCGAGTATTTCAACTGCAAGCCCTTCTTTGTGACTATAATTAGTTCAGGTTCAAGATCCCTAGGCATTTGGCCAGGAGATTATTCTAAATCAAATTTGCTTAATTAAATTAATAGTATATTTGTGGAGCACCTATCACATCCAAGAAGCAGTGCTACAGGAAGACAAAAAGTGTTCTAAGTATGTCTTGGCCGTGCTAACAGTGATAGTGCTTTACAATAATTTTTAGTGTAGGGCTACAAACCCTTGCCTATTTTTACATTTCAGGCAGTTTTATTTCATTCAGCAAATGCTTCTTTCACTCCTATGTCACAGAAGTATGTATTCATGAATGGAAATCCAAGGTGACTTTTTTTTCTGGGCCCTGAAAAGAGCATGAGAGAAAAGCGTGCATAAAAGTAACATGGTATTTGAATACAGAAACCATACCATGAAAAGCTAAAGCCTGTGACTCACCTCTTGCAGCTTCAAAGTAATCTACTGATGCGAGTCACTTTTCCTTCACTGCAAAGCATTAACCATCTCTTTTCATTAACTGGTTCTTACCGTCCAGATATTTCCAGGAATATGACCTAGACAGTTCATATCTAGGATCCTGTTTATTCTGATGCATTTTCTTATATAGGCTGTGTCACAAATTTTCATTTATAGTCTAGAAATAAATGCTCCTGTCAATAGGGGGTTAAAAAAAAAGATTCTCTATTTCCACAGTCAATCATGAAAATGTTCATCTGATTGGTTCCTCATAAGAAATGTAGACTTCTTTTCCTTCTCTCCTTCCTTCCTTCTCTCCTTCCTTCCTTCCTTCCTTCCCTCCCTCCCTTTCTTCCTTTTTTTCCTTTCATTATTTTGAGGCAGGGTCTTGCTCTGTCACCCACATTGGAGTGCAGTGACACAATCATGGCTTGCTGCTGCCTTGACCTCCCAAGCTCAGCTTCCTCCCACCTCAGCTTCCTGAGGAGCTGAGACTACAGGTGCACACTACCGTGTCCAACTAATTTTGTATTTTTGGTAGAAACAAGGTGTTGATATGTTGCCCAGGCTGGTCTCAAACTCCTGGGCTCAAGTGATCCTCCTGCCTTGGCCTCCAAAATTGCTGGGAATACAGGCATGAGCCACTCTTCCTGGCCAAGAAATAAAAATTTCATTGGAAAGTAGCTCTAATATTTATTTGACCCATGAAGAAACTACACAGAAATGCAGACTGCATATAATTTTTATTGACTGTTTTTCATGCATTGGCTGCTCAGAGGAGCCATAGTGGCTGCACAGTCATCTAAGGATCTCTATCTGCTCGTTAGGCTTCATCACTTATTTCCTGAACCACTGCTCCCCTGCCTGCAACCATTCCTTCTTCTAAGCTACTTTCATGCAGCTAACAAAATTATTCCCTATAATAAGCAATCTCCTGTGTGTTTTGGGGGGGGTGGGGTGTGGAGAGGCGAACAAGTCCTTCATTGCCTATAGAATAAAATTTCAAACTCTGCTATCTGCTTGTCTGCCTCCCTCCCTCTCTCTATTCCTTTTTCCTTCCTTCCTTCTTCAGTCTAAAAGACATTAGGTCTTATAAGGAGGAGAGAGTAGTGCTGTGATCTCTTTCTCCCCATCACCCAAAATAGTGTATACTAAATCTAATCATGAGGAAACAATAGAAAGAGAAACATTCTAAAACATTTCAAAAAATGATTGAACAGTTATTTTCAAAAGCATCAAGCCAGGAAAGCCAAGGAAAGATTGAGGTTCTATTCAGGTAAGAGGTACCTAAAGAGACATGACAACCTGATGCAACACTTTATCCTGAATAGGATTCTTTTGTTATAAAAGATGTTATTGGGATAACTGATGGAATCCGAATGACAATTATGGATTAGATAGCAGTAATGTGTCAGTATCCATTTTTTTGAGTTTTGATGGCTGCATTGTGTTTATGAGGGAGAATATCCTTATTTTTTGGAAATACTAAAGTATTTTAAAATACTAAAGTGAAATGAACCCTTCCTGGTTAAGGCCCTTCATTAGTTTATCTTACAGTCTCATCTTCAATAGCATCTCCACAACCCCATCCTCCACCCATATTAGACCTTTCCCACAATCATAGTATGTCCATCTCTGGGTCTAGGGCTTGCTTATGTTATGCTGTATGTATATGTGTATGTACACAGATATATGTATATATCATTTTATTTTTATTTATTTATTGAGATAGAGTTTTGCTCTTGTTGCCCAGGTTGGAGTGCAATGGCATGATCTCAGCTCACTGCAGCCTCTGTCTCCCGGATTCAAGTAATTCTCCTGCCTCAGCCTCCTGAGTAGCTGGGATTACAGTCATGCGCCACCAAGCCTGGCTAATTTTGTATTTTTAGTAGAGATGGAGTTTCTCCATGTTGGTCAGGCTGGTCTTGAACTCCTGACCTCAGGTGATCCGACCGCCTCGGCCTCGGCCTCCCAAGATACTGGGATTACAGGTGTGAGCCACCATGCCCGGCCATATGTATGTGTATATACAAAGCCTTACAGCTCCATTTTTGCCAGTTAAAATGCTTGAGTTTAAGAAACATCATTGTGGGGCATGATGTCATGTAATCTCAGCACTTTGGGAGATCAAGGCAGGAGGATTGCTTGAGCCCAGAAGTTCCAGGCCAGCCTGGGCAACATAGTGAGACCTCATCTCTCAAAAAATAAAATTAGCTGGGCATGGTGGCATGCGCCTATAATCTGAGCTACTCAGGAGGAGGGGTGGGAGGATCGCCTGAGCCCAGGAGGCGGAGGTTGCAGTAAGCCTTTGTGTCTCCAAAAAGAGGATCACCATAACACTTCAATACTTGAGTATAAGTATGCTAGAAACATCATAAAACTTAAAATTTTACATAAAATTAAATCTGACTTCGACTTTCCCTTCTTAATTTGGCATAAAAATGTGATCTCAGTCTCAAGTATATGGAAGTGGGTGGCTTACCCATTGCCCAGAAAATAGGAAACTTTCTCTCGTCTCCAATTCATCACAGTGGCTGCTGAGATGCTCAATGCCAAAGTCCAGATTACATTTAAAGGCAGAAAGCTCCATCCCTTCTGTGACATTTATTGGTGCAAGGATCTTATGCTATTGTTCCTAGGGCTGTGGTAGGGGGTGCCACAGGGATAGTCTCAAGCACTTGCAGAAAGCCCTTAACTGCCCTTTCCCCGATAATTTCTCCAGTCTTATCTTCTCCTCTAGGATTAAGCCATTTCCTGTTTCCACTTTCTAAGACGGATCCAGGTGGAAGTATCTTCTACATAACTGGGAGCTTCCATTTTTAGCCCGGAAGAATGAAAATTATTGATAACCATCAGATGAAAGGGAACCCAAAGTCATGACATTAAGATTTTTCTACCTTCTTGAAATGCCGGGAGGAAATATTCATTTAAGCTGCCTGTGTATTTGAGTATAAAACAGCAATATTCTGAATAACACCACCATGCTGCTCAACTCTAATATAGGGATTGGCAATGTTTTAAAGTTTTAAATTGGTGGCTGGGTGCAGTGGCTTACACCTGTAACCCCAGAATCTGGGATGCGAAGGAGGGTGGATCACATGAGCTCAGGAATGCAAGGCCAGCCTGGGCAACATGGCGAAACCATGTCTCTGCAAAAAATACAAAAATTAGCCAAGCATGGTGGTGTGCACCTGTAGTCCCAGCTACTTGGGGGGTTGAGGTGGGAGGATCGCTTGAGTCCGGGAGGTGGAGGCTGCAGTGATCAGTGTTCGCACCATTGCACTCTAGCATAGGCAACAGAATGAGACCCTGTTTAAAAAAAAGAAAAAAATTAGGGCTGGGCGCGGTGGCTCACGCCTGTAATCCCAGCACTTTGGGAGGCTGAGGCGGGTGGATCACCTGGGATCGGGAGTTCGAGACCAGCCTGACCAACATGGAGAAACCCCATCTCTACTAAAAATACAAAATTAGCTGGGCATGGTGGTGCAAGCCTGTAATCCCAGCTACTCAGGAGGCTGAGGCAGGAGAATCGCTTGATCCAGGGAGGCACAGGTTGTGGTGAGCCAAGATTGAGCCACTGCACTCCAGCCTGGGCAACAAGAGCAAAATTCCATCTCAAAAAAAAAAAAAAAAATTAAATTGGTCAAGGCCTAGTAATAAATGTTTTAGGCTTTCCAGGCTATGCGGTTTCTGTCGCAAGTACTCAGCATTATCGTTACAACATGACAGCAGACAGACAAGATGTAAACAAATGAGCATGGCTGTGCTGCAGTGACACTTTGTGGATATAGAAACATGAATTTAATAGAATATGCATGTGTTGCTATGTATCATTCTTATGTTGAGTTTCTCCCCATCTTAAGATGTAACTTCATTCTTAGCTCGTGGGCTATACAAAAATAAGTCGTGGGCTGGATCTGGCCTTTGGACTGAAGTCTGCTGATTTCTGCTCTGAGACAATCAAATAAGAGCTTTAACATGAATGTTTCCAGAATTCGGAATTATCTCCACCCATAAATAGCATATTTTGTGCATTTATCATAGTTCTTACCACTTTCTGTCAAGAATCATTGTTCCCTGTGCATTTACAATCCAGACGATTGTGCCCAGAGAGATAGAAATGTGGTATGTGCTTCCTTTGAGCACCTACAGAGCCTAGGTGTCCAAACTATTTTGACTTAATGAAACTGTGTGGTGGAGAGAAGAGACGGAGGTTGACTAAGTAAGAGAAATTATGGAGTATCATCTATACAAGGCTGGCTGTGTTCCCTTAGAGGACTATGAGTTTTGTTATAGGTGGTTTGTAATTTATGTGGTGTTCTCATTTTCTTCTTCTCCTTAATTATCTTTGTTTACTTGTTGAATTGCCTCCAAGACAATTATTTGAGGTCCAGGTCTGTATAAAGAACTCTGCATTGCTGAGTCTATCACAGGAAAACCAAGGTTTCTGAAAGATTAGTTTTCTATTTATGATTTTATTCATCTTTAAGATTGTTAGAAAAACTGGAAATTTAATTTTTGCATGTACTTTTAAAGATGAAAAATCTTTAAGCTATTTTCTTTATATATGATTCATTTGGAACATGTGTAAATATGGCTCTTAGAAAATTAACATAATCCTTTATTTTGTTTTAGTAATACTTTATGCTTTCATGTTTTATATTTCACTAACTCTGCACAATAATCCTGTGAAGTAGGTAGGACAGGAGTGGAGTCAAGACTCTTTCAGGTAAAAGTGACTAAAAAATAAAATAAAAACAACCCAAAGTAGTTTAAGCTCAAAGAAGGTAATATTTTAGCTCAGGTACTTGAAAAATGAAGGGATGGATCTTTCTTCCATCTATGGCTGAATCCAAGGACTCAAATGATCGCATCAGCGTCCTCTGGTCTGTTCAAGTCTGTCTTCTTGTGTGTGTTGCTCTCATTGTAGGAAGACTTCTTCCAAGTTGCTGGAGGAGATGGCCACTAGTAGCTTTGATTTTATATCATCCCAGCACAAAGACACCAAATGCAAGAGACAGCATTTTCCACCAGCTCTAGCTGGAAAATTCTTAGAGGAGGACTTAGCTATCAGCCCAACCAGGACCACTTGATGGGAGAAGAGTGGTTATCCAGAAAGGGATGCTGAGCAGATAATCAATGTTCTCTGAAGTGGGTATAATGACCATCTACATGCATATGGGAAAGGGAGGCACAGAGAAATGAAGTAATTTTTCCAAGGTCACACTGTTTGTTGGTGGCAGAGGTAAACCAAAAACCGAGGCCTCCTCACTCAGACCTCTGCTTTTGCCTGAATAACCATGTTATTTCGCCACTTCAAAATAAAAGTGAGACCTACCAGTTTTCATAAACACTGTAATGTCATTCCGTTACATCTATTTCTTTGCCTTCTATATATACATCAATAGCCTCACATTCAAAGAACCAAATAATTATACCCAACTTATTCACCTCAGTATTTGTGAATAACTCTGGCCTATAAAAAAGTCTAACGGTTTTCTGTTTTTGTTTTGCTCTTACATTTTATGGGAATTTTATACCAGCATTTTTAGGTGTTTTTAACAGGTGGATCTTCAGAAAGAATGTAAAAGTTTGAATAAACATACATTGGCAAGCAATTATTCCTCTTCCCTTAGTATATTCTATTCCTTAATTTTGTGTGTGTGATGGGCATAAACATAATTAAGTGATTTATTGCAAAAATTGCTAATCTTTCTGTAAGCAGGCAAGTGCCTGGTTTGTTGGAAAGAGGACTTGACCAAGTGCTAACCAATGTGGATTTGCGAATTATTAAGTTTACAAAAACTTTTTAAAAACTGTTTTAAAAAAATGCTTAGTTTTACAAAACTGTCTGGCTTTGTCAATTTCTAGTTAGTTGTGTGGCTGCCAGCAAATGGCTTAAACTTTGAACCTTAGTAGTATCATCATTTGCAAAAGAGGAGTGGTTTTATCACCCTATTTTGAGCATAGTATAGGCTGAAATCTTTTGTAAGCTACAAAATGGCATATAAATGACAGTTTTACTGACAGAGCAGGAGCACCGTCATCTCGGACAAACACTGCCACTTTTAATTTCCAGCTCCCTTTCTAGCCTCATGAATCTCAAGGAAATCACTTCTCTTCTAATTACAAGCAGATAGAAAGAGCAGTCAGTAAAACACAGATAAGACAGCTCAGGCACAGTGTGAAGTAGGGGGAAAGTCTCTTGGGTAACTACCAAACCTCACCCTCATACAATGGGCCCCAGTGAAACAGTGGGCCTTAATAAGCACATTCCTTTCCCTTCAGGTGTACTAAGATAGGGAAGCTAAAAGCAGACTTTTAGCTGCTGGTATGCCTGCAGCTGCAGAAAGATGTATGGGAATAGACACACAACTCTCCCTCCCAGATAAGCACAGCAAAGAGACACAGAAGCAGTCCAAGCCTCTGTTAAACTCTCCCACCCTGAATCCTTAAAAACTCTTAGTCTGTAAGAGAGTGTGGCTCTGACCTAACTTGGCCAGCCACCAGTCTCAGGTTTATTTAAAATAAACCTGTCCCTGTTTACTATAAAACCACCCTTCGTGCTTCTCTCCTCTATTTAATTCTTACATCTATGTTTGTTTGAAATCCAGTTTTTCCTATGACCTCAACAAAATAAATAGAGGTGAAGGGGTGGGTCGCCCCTCCACACCTGTGGTTGTTTCTCGTTAGGTGGAACGAGAGACTTGGAAAAGAAAAAGACACAGAGACAAAGTATAGAGAAAGAAATAAGGGGACCCAGGGGACCAGCATTCAGCATATGGAGGATCCCTCTGGCTTCTGAGTTCCCTTAGTATTTATTGATTATTTGTCGGTGTTTCTCAGAGAGGGGGATGTGTCATGGTCACAAGACAATAGTGGGGAGAGGGTCAGCAGACAAACACATGAACAAAGGTCTTTGCATCATAGACAAGGTAAAGAATCAAGTGCTGTGCTTTAGATATGCATACACATAAACATCTCAATGTTTTGCTAAGCAGTATTGCTGCCCGCATGTCTCACCTCTAGCCCTAAGGCGGTTTTTCCCTTTCTCAGTAGATGGAACATACAATCGGGTTTTATACCAAGACATTCCATTGTCCAGGGACAGGCAGGAGACAGATGCCTTCCTCTTGTCTCAACTGCAAGAGGCATGCCTTCCTCTTATACTAATCCTCCTCAGCACAGACCCTTTACGGGTGTTGGGCTGGGGGACGGTCAGGTCTTTCCCTTCCCACGAGGCCATATTTCAGACTATCACATGGGGAGAAACCTTGGACAATACCTGGCTTTCCTAGGCAGAGATCCCTGTGGCCTTCACAGTTTTTGTGTCCCTGGGTACTTGAGATTAGGGAGTGGTGATGACTCTTAAGGAGCATGCTGCCTTCAAGCATTTGTTTAACAAAGCACATCTTGCACAACCCTTAATCCATTTAACCCTGAGTTTGACACAGCACATGTTTCAGAGAGCATGGGGTCAGGGGTAAGGTCACAGATTAACAGCATCTCGAGGCAGAAGAATTTTTCTTAGTACAGAACAAAATGGAGTCTCTTATGTCCACTTCTTTCTACACAGACATATTAACAATCTGATCTCTCTTGCTTTTCACCACATTTCCCCCTTCATCTGGTGCCCAACGTGGAGGCTTTTCTCTAGGGTGAAGGTACGCTCAAGCGTGGTCATTGAGGACAAGTCGACGAGAGATCCCGAGTGTGTCTACAGTCAGCCTTACGTCTCTCATTCCACCTAATGAGAAACACCCACAGGTGTGGAGGGGCGACCCACCGCTTCACAGAGGCGCATGTGAAAATTTAGCTTTAATAGGGTTATTCTCTTGGAAGAATTGAGTCAATTTTCTTAAAGCAGAAAAACCTAGATGATGTTATGGGTTGAATGTTTTAAGTTCCTGGTACCTGTTTTATTTGTATGTTTTATACTGTGCCTGGTTTCTTGTGCCTTTGCAGTGCTGTCAAAAATTCTCTTTTTGAAACAAGGAAGCTGCAATGAGAAAAGCATTTCTAACTCGCAGTGCATTACAAATCTTCCTTTCGGAGATTATAGCTCTAGATCTTTTCCAACCTCAAGGTTCCCTCTACCACCAGCCGAGCCCAGGAAACCACCCAGAGGTGCACAGCGCCTCCTCCTGGGAGAGTAGCAGAGTTAACCGGGAGTCCGCGGCGGAGCGCTGACCTCCAGTGCCGCGGTCTTCACTGTGCAGTCTCAGAAGCACCTCGGGCAGTTTCTGCACAAGTACCCACGCCAGGAAGGAGAGACTTGGCTGGCTCTATAGCCCCAAACTCGCTTGAGCTGAGGATAAGTCTGCAACACCGCGGAAGACAAGGGATGCTAATGAGACTGAACTTCCGAACCTCGCTCTATGGGTTGGGCTTTGCTTTCTCACTGCACCTTGCTCCTTAGAGTTGGCTCTATGGGCGGGACAATGCCAGGTGGGTGGGAACTCGCTCTGTGGGCGGGACTTCCGCCTGTGGACGGGGCTCCATTCAGTGGGTGGAGCTACGGCTCGTGAGCGGAATCCTGACTGGTTCATTCTCCCCGGAACTTCCTAGACGGCGTACGTGCCAGATGGTGTCACCTAGAGCTTAAAAAGCTGCACGCAAGTATTAAATTGCTGGTGAGAGTTTAATAAATTAAGTTTTCTGGAGGGCTGGCGTGAAGTTTGCAGGGGTCGGGGTTGGATTGGGCCGGTCTCGTACCGCTGTGGCCTGTAGGCACGGTTCCATCGCGCTCTACCTCGGGCAGCCCTACTGGGTAGCAGGCCGGAAACCCCGGTGCTTGTTGGCCTTTCATCTCCTGACGCGGTCCCAGTTTCGGACTGTGTCTTTCATGATCAGTTTCTACGTGGTTTTCAGAGAATTTCCTTCCACTCGCACACCGCCACTGGTGTATTATTTTCTCCACGAACCTTGCTCAGGTCTACAGCCCTAGTAAACCTCTCCTCCACTTGTAGACTGTCTGTTCATGGTCCATGTGTATATATTATAGGTAGTGTCATGTACAATATACCTATCAAGTCTGTGTATGTTCCGTATATATACTGTCATTATTTATGTTGCATATATATTTTTTGTGTATACCAGGTTTGTGACTACCACACCTGGCATATAGCAATTGATTAATATATACTAGATGAATGATTGGATTTTGGTTACTATTGTAATAATTTTATTTTAATTTTTATTTTTATTGAGACTGAGTCTCAGTCTGTCGCCCAGGCTGGTGTGCAGTGGCGCGGTCTCGGCTCACTGAAACCTCCTCCTCCTCGTGTCTCAGCCTCCCGAGTAGCTGGGATTACAGGCGCGTGTCACCACGCCCGGGTAATTTTTATTTTTTTCGTGGAAACGGGGTTTCATCATGTTGGCCAGGGTGGTCTCGAACTCCTGACCTCAAGTGATCCATCCTCCTCGGCCTCCGAAAGTGCTGGGATTACAGGTATCAGCCACCGCTCCCGGCCTGGAATGATTTTAGATTACTGCATTTGAGGGGTTTTATTATGCATATTTTATTTTTTGCATCTTCTGTAATAACCATGTATTTTCTACTGCATTCTTTTTTAAGTAGGAGGAATACTGTTGGGGTTCAAAAGCATTGCTGTTTCGGTTAAGTAGTTCCTTAATTACTTAAAATGTAGTAAGGCTACATTGAAGGAAGATATAAATTTCAGTCAAGGCTACGACCGAGCAAAGGAAAAAAAGGAAGAATGTTCAAGGTGTCTGTGCAGGAGTACAGTTAGACCAGGCTGGCTAGAGCAGAGTTTATAGAGACGTAACAGGAGATATATGTGGCAGATTTAGGGTAGATTCAGCGTGCCAGTAATATGCCAAGCCAAGGCACGTTGCCCCTTATACATTGGGAAAACTGTTGGTTTTTAACAATGGGAAGGTCGATCGCATAGCTTGGTGCCAGATAGCCACTGTGCAGATGGCTTAAGCCAGGGGTTGGCAGATTTTCTGTTAAAGGTCGGACACTAAATATTTTGGACTTTGTGGGTCATAGTTATAGCAGGAAAGCAGCCATATCAGCACATGATTGAATGGACATAACTGTATTCCAATTAAACTTTATTTTTTAATTAATTTTTTTGAGACAGAGTCTTGCTCTGTCACTCAGGCTGGAGTGCACTGGTGCAATCTTGGCTCACTGCAACCTCCGCCTTCTGGATTCAAGTGATTCTCCTTCCTCAGTCTCCCAAGTAGCTGGGATCACAGGCATGTGCCACTACGCCCAGCTAATTTTTGTATTTGTAGTAGAGACAGGGTTTCGCCATGGTGAGGCTGGTCTCTGCCTTCGCCTCCCAAAGTGCTAGGGTTATAGGTGTGAGCCACCGCGCCTGCACTTGGCTTCCAATTAAACTTTACTTACAAGGACAGGTGCTTGGCCTGATTTGGTCCATGGGCATAGTTTGACAAACAGTGGTTTGAACAAATGGACCTAGGGACTTCAACAAGAACCCAGTCCTGAACTAAGCAATATTACACCATGTTTTTGTATAGCTTTTATATTTATACATGAAGTGCAATACCACATAACGTTAGCTCTGATCTAGTCTGCCTAGCTGTAAGTCCTGGCATCTCCTGGTTAATGACAGTGTGACATTGGGCAAATTAACTTCTCTTTGTGTCAGTTTTTTTATTTTAATCTTTAAAATGGGGATAATAGTACTTATTACAAAGGGTTGTTGTAAGGAGTAAATGAGTTAAAGCACATTAGTGTAGTGCTTGTACATACAATAAAAGCTCAATACATGTTAATATTTTAAAAATTATTCCTCATATACATTATTAAAGACAGATCTGAGAGATGTTTTAAGGTAGAATTTACTGGCTTAATTCATCTCTATCTACGGAGGAAAGACAATATCCAGCATTTCAAGGCAAGGGCCATTGACGTAGAGGTAATATGGAAGTCATAAAAGTAAATTAAGAGAGAGAGGGAGGTAGGAAATGGAGGATTAAGGACTGATTTTGATGGGATGCACAGGAGAGAAAGTGGGGAGAGTAAAAAGGAATAAAAAAGAAGTCAAGAAGGAGGCAGAATCAGTCTCTAAAGTATGATAGGAACCAGAATAGCATAGTAGTATATAGACTAACAGAAGGATGGGTGGTGAGGTACTGCTGAGAATAACAGTTATTGTGTTGATGATATTAGTGAATTCAACCAGCAGATATTAATTGGATGCCTCCTATGGGCCCATTACTGGGGATACAGGGAAGAATTAGCTACTCTGTACTCAAAGAGCAGAAAATCTACTAGGAGTGAAAGACATGGAAATAATATATGCACCAACTTTAAAAATAATCAAGAGTAAGATGGAATTTTTTAGATTTAATTGGTACCTTTAAAAAGTTAAAATTGACTTACAGTTCATAAATGTGGGCAATTTAATTGAATTTATTTTCTTTTCTAGACAATGGCCAAGAACAAATTAAGACGGCTGAAGTCCAGGAATGTATTTCACATAGCCAGCCAAAAAAACTTTAAGGCTAAAAACAAATCAAAACCAGTTACCACTAATCTTAAGAAGGTGAGTATTAGTTAAGTACTCTGACTTTATTGTTTACAAGCAAAGTGTCATTTTAAGCTACTGAACAACTGTGGGCTATGACTTTTTAAAAAGGTTCTTCATTTTTCCTAGAAAGGTAAGGATGGTTTCAAGCATTTGTCTAAAAAAATATATAAAAAAAGGAAGAAAAACAACCTCCCTTTCTTGAAAACAAATGTTGAAAAGAAATAAACATTTTAACTACAAATGTGTGAAGCTTCAATTTAATAATTTACTGAAGCATAGAACTCATTTAAAAACCATAGTATGGGAAACAGTTCTTATCTCTGAACTCAAATACAAGAATGTATTAATAGAGGCAAGACATGGGATGTCAGTGAGCACCCATTCTTTTTCTCCTCAGTAATTCTTGTCTCTTTGAAGACATCTGCAATTCAAACAAAAACTTGTAAAATGAAGATAAAAAATATTTATTGAAATGCACAGTTTGAAAGGGGTTTCTTTCTTTTCTTTGTTTATATTTCAAAATACCTGAGACATTTCTTCAAGATTAACTAGATTCTTTTAAGAAAAATTTTTAAGAAAATATTTTCAAGTTTCAGTAGTAGATGGAGTCAGCTCTCCAGGACTCAGTTTAATTATAATAATCCTTAAAATTCTAACATTTCATCTTTCAACTTTCATGAGCTAGCTGAGTTAAGCTTTTTGGTTGAATAGTTTTATGATTTTATAAATGCTAGGAATGAAATTAAGCAGATGGTGGGGGTTTTGGGGATGACAGTTTATATAGGACAGTCTTCATAGTTGAAACATTGAAACCAAGACTAGAATGATAAAGAGCTAGCAATGCAAAGAGCCAGGAAGTGTTGGGAGTGGTAGGTTCGAGGCAAAGAAAAATAGCCAGTGCAGAGGCCCTGAGCTAGGGAAAAGCTTGGTGTATTTGAGGAAGATTATTTTATTTGGACAGGAGGTACTAGAACTTTTATGTATGCCACCAGGTAGGATCTAAGAGAGAGATCTATGGGTAGGCAGCATAAAGTGCAAAGGAGGTAAGGGTTTTGAAGGAGAAATTGTTTGGCGGCAGCAGCAGTGAAGAACAAGAGCACCACCCCTACCTCTGTTACACTCAAAAGAGGAGGACTGCAAGGGAAGCTGTCATCAGGGGTCTTCCATTAAGACAAGAAGGTCCAGGAAGGATTCAGAGATGTACTGTTATGTTAGAAGGGACTAAAAGTATTTGATCCAGGTTTCTTGTATAGATGCGGGATGACAGCACTGTAGCCTAGAAAGATTTTGGTCACTATAAGGATACAGGAAAAAAGCAACTCAGTTTTTCTTATTGTCACTCTCATATGGTCACTCAACACTTCTAATACTAGATTTGTGGGGTGGTTTCCCCCACACCTAACAATTCAGCAGATGAATCTTCAGCAGGCAGCAGCTGGGTGTCCTTTAATTAAAATCTGACACTGCTGACCTGGAGATAGCGTCAGATTCCTTGAGTCCTAAGCCTCTCCCCAACTTCCAGTGACAATCACAAGTCCCAGATGTTTTACCTGTGCTTCTCACCAACCAGCTATAAATAAAGGTTCCCATGACCCCCTCCTTGGGTTTGATTAATTTTCTAGAGCAGCTTGCAGAACCCAGGAAAATACTTTTACCAGTTTATTATAAAGGATATTACAAAGGAGACAGATGCGTAGCCAGATGGAAGAGGTGCAGAGAGCAAGGTACATGGGAAGGGGCATGGAGATTCCCTGCTCTCTCTGGGCATGCCACTTTCTAGGAGCCCTCATGTGTTCAGCTATCCAGAAGCTCTTTGAACCCAGTTCTTCTGTAGATTTACGGAGGCTTCATTATGTAGGCATAATTCATTAAATCATTGGCCATTAGTGATGGGCTTAACCTTTATCCCGACTCCTCTCTCTGGAGCAGAAAGTCCTAATCCTCTAACCCTGGTTTTTATCTGACTAGCCCTCCTCCTGAGGCTATCTAGAGACTCCCAGCTGCCAGCCGTCTCATTAGCATTAAAAAGACACTGTTATGCCTCTTAATACAGTGATTTAAAAAGCTGTATGACGGGAAATGAGGACAAAGACCAAATATATGTATATATCTTATTATGAATCACAATATCACAGTCACATATCTTGGCCTTCTGTAACATAAGTGTGAGGCATATCCACATAGATCCCATTTTTTAAAAATCAAAACTTTTGGTCTATAATTTCCCAGTAAGACTATAAGAATTTTTGAGTGAATTATTCCTAATTTGTTGGTGAGAGTTTTTAGATTTTAGATTTAATGGGTTAAGGTTGAATATATCTTATCTTTAATGGTTATGAGATCATAGATTAATGCTTTTTTTTCTTTTTTAAAAGATAAACATTATGAATGAGGAAAAAGTTAAGAGAGTAAATAAAGCTTTTGTAAATGTACAAAAGGAACTTGCACATTTCTCAAAAAGCACTTCACTTGAACCTCTGCAGAAAGAACTGGTAAGCAGAAATCATTTGCTTTTTTTTATGGCTAACAAATTGAGGCTAATAAATTAAACTCCAAGTTTTCAAAGCCTGTAAGTTGAGTGTATTTCTTGGTACTGGCTCTCTAGTACTAGGCTCTATAGTATAAATAGCATATTCAGACTCTAAAACATTGTCTGAATATACAGATTTATTGTTCTACTTCCAAAGATATGACTAGAAAAATTAAATTGAATAACAGCTTATATAAGTCATTTGTCTGCTATTGTTGTCTACGTTTTTAAATACAATACTTTCTCCTTTCAGATTCCTCAGCAGCGTCATGAAAGCAAACCCGTTAATGTTGATGAAGCTACAAGATTAATGGCTCTGTTGTAATATAGTGGTGATGCATCTAATTCTTCACAAAGACCAATAAATTAAATGTTTTATACAATTTTATTTTTAAAAATCTTGTTAATGTACAGGCATTGGCACATTTTCAAAACAAACTACATAAACAGGTCTTTCCTATAACCTAGGAAAGTGGAATGTCAGAAGTCAACAAAATGTGATAAAGTGCTAAAACAGAAGGCACTTCACAAAATCTGTTCACTGAAACAGTTATATATCCTCGTTTACATCCTTTACTTTACAAGTGGCAGTGAATGTCTGTCTGGATAGAAGGACATACAGAAATACAGGCAGTTTAGTGGCAGTAAAAATATAAGACAAACAAGTAATGAGTCCTTGGCCAACTTGTTTTTGATGACCTGTAGTGTCCTTTAACTTTCCTCTTGTAAGAAGAAAAAACAGAAGGATTCACAATTAGAAGTTGAAATCCAGAATCTAGTTACTTTTGGGAGTGGGGAGGTTTGTGGATATTAAATCACTTATCCCCTAAAGCAATCAGAGCCCTTTGTTTTTATGGTTGAAGTTTTGTGAAGTAAAGAAAGTATTAGGGAAGAACACTTCAGAATCAGTGAACTAAAAGAAGTGTTACATTCATTATTTTAAATACTTAGGTTATTAAGAAGTCTAAAATGTTACACAGTTAGAGGTAGATAACAGTCCCAAGTTTCCATGGAATCTAATAATTTAGTATCTGGACATCAAACAGATCACAAACTCCTTCATTATCATCTAAATTAAAGTTGTAGTCATCTGCCGGGGTAGGAGAAAGCCTTAAGAGAGGAAACACTGCAAACAAAAAACAAATTCAGTGTTAAAGATGGTTTCTACACACAGTTAATGATCTTTAACAAAATACTCTCAAATACATCATTCCAAATTAAAGACTTGTGTAATGTGTATTTTGAAAGATTCTCATTTAGTAACAATTTATACATTGATTATTGATACTAGATTGAGAAATGGAAGTTAAATTTTTCTTTTTTCTTTCTTTTTTTTTTTTTTTTTTAAGATGGAGTCTCCCTGTGTCATCCAGGCTGGAGTGCAGTGGCTTGATCTCGGCTCACTGCAAGCTCCACCTCCCGGGTTCATGCCATTCTCCTGCCTCAGCCTCCCGAGTAGCTGGGACTACAGGTGCCCGCCACCATGCCTGGCTCATTTTTTGTATTTTTTAATAGAGATGAGGTTTCACCATGTTAGCCAGGATGGTCTCTATCTCCTGACCTCGTGATGTGCCCACCTTGGCCTCCCAAAATGCTGGGATTACAGGCGTGAGCCACCGCGCCCGGCCTAGAAGTTAAATTTTTTATTGGTTGAACTTATCACTAAGGTAATATAACTAAAAGGCACTAATGAGGCCAGGTGCAGTGGCTCAGGCCTGTAATCCCAACACTTTGGGAGGCTGAGGCAGGTGGATCACTTGAGGCCAGGAGTTCGAGACTAGCCTGGCCAACATGGTGAAACCCCGTCTCTACTAAAAATACAAAAAGTAGCCAGGTGTGGTGGCAGGCGCCTGTCATACCAGCTACTCAGGAGACTGAGCCAGGAGAATCACTTGAACCTGCGAGGTGGAGGTTTCAGTGAGCTGAGATCATGCCACTGCACTCAGCCTAGATGACACTCCAGCCTGGATGACAGAGGGAGACTCTGCCTAAAAAAAAAAAAAAGAAACACAACAGAACACTAATGAAAGTGTTCTGTTTGCCACTTTGCAAACAGAAGAATGATTTGGTCTTACAAAGTTTGCTGATGTTCTCTGCTTCTACATATATGTTTAGTACATCTCTGGTTACTATAACATTTGCTAACTTAACTGCTACCACTTCGTAGGTTTCTACTATATTTGTTAGGAACTAGGACTCTGATCCAAGAACTTACAGAAGGAGAGAAATTATTAAAGTAATTAGCATATTGTAGCTAACTGATATTTAATAATTTTTCAGGTTAGATGACAAGGTGGTTAATATTAATACTAATTCAGTGACTTCACATTGGCAGCTTGAAATTGGCCCGGGTAGGGGTATTTACAAAAGCAGGTGTTCAGATCACTTGCTGATTTAGACAAGTTATTTTACTCTTCTTGGACCAGATCCTTCAGGAGTGGAAAGGGCTAACAGTTTATTTTCAATGAAAGTGAGAAGTATCCCCATATGAATTCCTTTCCCTCAAAATGCAAGCAAAGAGAAATAAATTCTGAATGATGCCTATTACTTACTGTAAGTGTTAAGGGAGAATTTTCATGAATCTTCATAGTAAAGCAGGTGGCAAATATATGTTCATTTCTTTTAAATTATGTTTCACTTATAAATTCCACAAAAGCATTACTGATATATGAGTTAGTAAAATTTTAACCTATTTACCATCAGAAGACATTAACTCATCAATGATATCTCCACTAATAGATCCTGCTGGAAACAGTAATAAAGTTTTGTTACATTTCTGTTAACAGTAAAAGATACTTATATTTAAACACAAGTAGTCACAGCAGCAGCTTGACTGATGCGCACATTTATATAAAGTACTAGTACTTTGTGGACAGGTTGTTTTCATGAGCACCTACTCTATGCCTGGCATTACTTTTAAACTTCCAAACTCAAGACGAAGACCAAAAGGCTCATTATCTGCCAGGCATGGTGGCTCATTCTTATAATTCTAGCACTTTGGGAGGCTGAGTGAGGCGGACGGATTGCTTGAGCTCAGGAGTTCAGACCAGCCTGGGCAACATAGTGAAACCCGTCTTTACAAAAAATACAAAAAAAATTAGCCAGACATTGGTGGCACGTACCTATGGTCCCAAATACTTGGGAGACTGAGGTGGGAAGGATCACTTGAGCCCAGGAGGTTGAGGCTGCAGTGAGCTGAGATCACGCCACTGCATTCCAGCCTGGCTGACAAAGTGAGACCCTGTCAAAAAAAAACAAAAAACAACAACAAAAAAAATCACCTCAACATCATTCTACCAAAACTGGCTCAGTTTTGGTCAGTAGTTTCATAATTCTCCCAGTTATTGAACCTTAAAACTTCAACATCACTTTCCATTCCTCCTGTTAACTTTATCTCCAGATCTCACACATCAAATGTTATTTTGCCTACAGTGTTTCTCAGATCTGTTCATTATTTCTCTTCCCAATCTCACTGTAATCACTGTTTTAGCCTTTTTATTTATTTATTTATTTTGAGACAGGATCTCTGTCTGTCACTCAGGCTGGTGTACATTACGTGCTGTCATGGCTCACTGCGGCCTTGACCTCCCAGGCTTGCAATCCTCCCACTATGGCCTCCCTCCCCAGTAGCTGGGACCACAGGCACACGTCACAATGCCTAGCTAATTTTTAATTTTTTTTTTTTTTTTAGAGATAGGGTCTCACTGTGTTGCCCAGGTTGGTCTCAAATTCCTGGGCTCAAGCAGTGTACCTGCCTCGGCCTCCCAAAGTGTTGGGATTACAGGCATGAGCCCCACCACACTTGGCCCTTGTTTTAGCCCTAATGTTCTCTCAATTGCATAACTGCAAACGTCTAGTTTCCATTGCCTCTGAATTCTGCTTCCCAGGGCCAAAAGCATCTTTCCTAATCATATTACTCCTGTGTGCACCATTATAGCTAATTATGCTATTTCCTTGGTCACAGATCTTCACTGGTTTATTGGATAAATGTCCTAACTACTCTGAAATTCAAGGCCCACTCTAATGTGGCCCAAAATTACTTTCCTTAGTTAGGATTTCCAAATATGAAACCATAAAAACAGAATACTCACTTTTTAAAAACACTTTGTTGAAGCCAATGTGTTAATTGTGTCTAAGCTTACCCATGTAAAACCCACGTAAAGCTTGCCTGCTTTATATTCTAATTAGATTGTAAGCTTTTTAGGGACTACATTTTCTTTCTTTCTTTTTTTTTTTTAAGACGTAGTCTTACTCTGTCGCCCAGACTGGAGTACAGTGGCGCGATCTTGGCTTACTGCAACCTCCAACTCCTGGGTTCAAGCAATTCTCCTGCCTCAACTTTCCAAGTAGCTGGGACTACAGGTGTGCGCCGCCACGCCCAGCTAATTTTTATATTTTTTAGTAGAGACAGGGCTTCACTATACGTTGGCCAGGCTGGTCTTGAACCCCTGACCTCAGGTAATCTGCCTGCGTTGGCTTCCCTAAGTGCTGGGATTACAGGTGTGAGCCACTGCGCCCAGCCAGGACTACATTTTGTATTGTGCATGCTAATGGCCTATAGTATAGACATATTTATAGAGGAAGGAAAAGAATAGATGTGGGCAAAAAGAAGCTAAAAAACATTCCATGTCCAGTTAGACCTTGTTAGCGTCACTTTTAACCTGTGAACTCCCATTTTAGCAATGAGACACATCTTAGAGGTAAAATAAACAATTTGGATTATATATAATATAGTTTTAAATTATCTGCAACATGATATCTATATTGGCACCATTCATTCATTCTGTAGTCAGTGAGAGATTGCCTACCATGGTCCCTTTATTTGGAATCAGTAAGATACTGCCAAATTAAGAGTTGTGCTCTCTACTCCTGATACCCAGTGTGAAATGTTTTAGCTTTTTAAAATTTCATAAATGAAACAACTGAGGAAAGTAAGATTTCCTACATAATTGGAGTTGAGACCATTTATCACTTCTATAAAACTAAGCTTCCCAAATAAAAAGTATAACAAAGAATATGGAGAAACAAGAGGCATAAGTCACTATGGTCTATACTTAAAGATGGTTGGAACATATTTCACTAATTTATCCTAGACTTACTAAGAGAGATAAAAGAACCTTACCAAGTAAACATCAGGTAAAAGCTGACATCTATATATGCCACAAATGGAAAATTCCACACCTGACCTTGTGATAGGTTGCAGTCAAGCCACAGTCAATACTTTGTTTCATGCAAAAATTAAAACTATGGTATAAAATTATCTTCAGGCTATTTGAATAAGCTGTGTATGAAACAAATGAATATTGTGTTTAGACTTGGGTCCTATCCCCAAGATATTATGTATATGCAAATATTCCAAAAGGTCAAAAGTGCTTGGGACATTTCTGGTCACAAGCACTTTGGATAAGAGATAGCCAACCTGTTTTTATATTTCTCCCTCTCTAATTTACAAAAGAAAGGCTCTGAACCCACCTGAAGATATATCTGTAGCTGATGTCTGCTGCAGAGCCTGGCTTCTTTCAGAGACATGTTGCTCGGGCAGATTTTGAGTTGCCATGCTGGATTTTTGTGGAGTCACTGGAGTCAAGGACTGGGAGAAAGGCTGTGTGAGGTCATCAGGTGGGGGAACAGGAAAAACCACGGGCTTAGATGAACTCGACTCTTTATTTATAAGCAGCACATGGATAGGTACTGAATGACTCTTTAGATTGATCTGGTATTTCTTTTGTCCATTCTGACCCTTTGAAGTTATTGGGTATAAACAAATATACAATTATTAATATTTCTAGCTAACTTAAGACAGTAAAATAAGACAGGCAAAGCTACTAGGGACTTACTAAATTCACATAACACAATAAAGTCATTAAGTCAAAACACAAAAGTAGAGACACAGAGTAGAATGTAATTTTGAGGGCTCTAAACCACTAGTCATCAAAAACTCTCTGGTGTAGATTCTGGCAACTGTCTGTTGTTACCATGTGTGACTATATAATAGGTCAGGGCCCAGCAATGCTCCAGGTATTCCCCATATACAGGAGCTTTATCCCCTGGGGTTGGCCACCACATATCTGGTCAGTTCAACATGCTTCACAAATCAAATTCTTTTTTTTCCCATCTGCAAGCACAAAGACAACTAATTTCTCCTACTGAGAAATAAATATAACATTCTTCCAGCTGAAAAAAGTAATCTGTATCCTGAGGCTTCAGACTCCAGTAATACAAATGCCTAAATTTAAACTTTTTGAATAAGGGGGTGGGGGAAGGAGGTAGATAATATAGTAATCTTTTTCTACTCCCTTTTTTGGTTATTGCTTTCAAATTAGTTTGTTTTTAAAAATCTGAATCTGAAAATGAAAATCATGGAACTCATTTATAGTCAATAAATGTCTTTGATTTAATAAGCCAGACAATGTTTTGTAAAAGACCTAATTTAAAGGAATTGATTGTTGATATGTACATTGAACTTTTTCCTCAGTGGCAATTTTTATATCAGTTGTAGATGTGTTGTTGTTGTTGTTGTTTTGAGACAGAGGTTCACTCTTGTTGCCCAGGCTGGAGTGCAATGGCGCGATTTTGGCTCACTGCAACTGCTGCCTCCCGGCTTGAAACAATTCTCCTGCCTCAGCCTCTCAAGTAGCTGGGTTTACAGGTGTGCACCACCATGCCCGGCTAATTTTGTATTTTTAGTAGAGATGGGGTTTCACCATGTTGGTCAGGCTGGTCTTAAACTCCTGACCTCAAGTGATCCACCTGCCTTGGCCTCCCAAAGTGCTGAGATTACAGGCGTGAGCCACTGCACCCGGCCCAATGTAGTCATTTTAACTGATTTTTATAGATTATTGGCCATATCATTAGTCGTTTCTTGACATCTTCTATCTTAAAATATTCAAATTTAAAATAATTTAATCAAAATGTTAAATCATTTTAAATCATTTGGTTACTTGGGGATAGATATCTTAGGGATAGGACCCAAGTCTAAACACAATATTCATTTGTTTCATACACACCTTGTTCACATAGCCTGAAGATAATTTTATACAATAGTTTTAATTTTTGTGTGAAACAAAAATCACTTGATAAAACATTCTGATTACTTTTTAAAAATTGACTTTATTTGAGCTAAATGATATCAATAAATGACTAAGGATATAGCCAATAAT
Source organism: Pongo pygmaeus (assembly GCF_028885625.2). NCBI lineage: Eukaryota > Metazoa > Chordata > Mammalia > Primates > Hominidae > Pongo > Pongo pygmaeus. The sequence goes on from NC_072380.2 coordinate 57,821,435, forward strand.
CTTTAAAATCATTTATGATTCATTTAGTTCTATAATTTTACCAAGGAATTAAAGACATACAAATTCAGCTATCAATACTTTTAGATAAAAATTTGACTAACTCACAGTGTTTACACAATTAGCTCACATTCAGCTAAAGAAAATATCCTTCTTGAGACAGTAGATTCATTTTTCCCACTTATGTAAATATAAGTTATCCTACATACCATTTCTGGAATGGGTACCTCCAGTTGTGTACCAGAAGGTGCCTGAATGGCCAAAGGTGTATCACCTGGTCAAAAATAAATATAAAGTTACATAAAATACTGTTGATCATGGAATATAGTGGCAAGAATGTGGGCTCTGGAATCAGAATGTTTGGTTCAGTCCCAAACTAGGTGACCTTGAGCTCTGGTTTTCAATTCTATAAAATGGGGGACACACAACCTACTGCATAGATTTATTTTGAGGATTAAATAAGGTAATACATATATCAGTATTATACATGGGTTAGCTGTATGATTCTCATTAACAAATTCAGCTCAAGTTGATTTTGCTTTCACTAAGACTCCTGTAAAGTCTGAGATTCTTAAAACCATTTAGCCTCAAATAACACTGTTCATTGGACTAAGGATAGTGGAGATTAGGTATGAGACAGTGAAATGTTGAGCTTAAGTGATTTTATTATTTTTGAAGCCAAATTCTACAACAAATCTCTGTTGAGTTGCAGATTAACAGAAGTCTCAGCAAACTTCCTTAAAAAACTCAGGAAATACAGTGGTAAAATAGAACAATAGGTCCATACGTATTTCCAACATAGTCTTACATAGAAAGTCAGATTCCACTTGATGAGGTACTTGGCAGAATCTTTTTAAATAAGTGGATAATACACATAAATTTAAATATGCACAATTTCATTTTACTTGTGTTGTAATTTTGGGAACACACGTCCCCCCATTTTAGTTATATTAATAACTATAATTATTAACACGATATTGTTATCTTAAGGAGAAAACACAGGGGCAGCAAATTGCATAGGAATAGGTTTCCTGGTTGTAAGATGGATTCACCTAATTCTTTCCTCATGGTTTCTTTGAGTTTCATTTGAGACCAGCATATACTTGCTGCATATAGTTTCATAAACAGTGCTGATGAGAACCATGTTCTAGTTCAAGTTTGGTCACTAACTCTGTGACTGTGTGACAATGAAAGTTGCTTAATCCCGCCCTGATTTAGCTTGCCCTCTGTCCCTGTCCCCTTCCCCTTCCACACACAGTTGATGCCTACCAGTGGAGCTAATGAACTGAATGCTGTGAAAAGCAGCTATTCTCATGAAAACAGAAACAAAAGCAGTCTATGAATACATGGCATGGTGGAGTGAGACACTGTGTCCACAACTTCTGAAAATGACAGGATAAGGGCACAGGGAATTCTAAATCACTCTCCACTGAATCGGTTGATGAGAGGAAGAATGCAAGGAAAAGTCTAATGGTACTTACCATTAAAGAAATTACAGATGTCTTCATGAGTTACATAGGAAAACGTACTGTCATAGGAGTTAAGGAACAACATTTATATCAAGCCATAGGCATTTAAATTAAGGTAATACATCTGAAGGTCAAAATAACTAAATGACCATATGCACGAGGGACTGCCACCCATGGACAGATAAAAAAAGAAGTCTACTCTAGAAAGGTAAAGACAATTAAAGGAGTTCCCATCCTTTGCTCTTAGAAGAAGCCATTCTGATTTTTGTGACATTTGAGGACCCTTAGGAGAGAGATGGAAAGCAGTGCACATTCTTCATGGAGGCAAAGATTCTGGGGGAAGGGAATGGATGGGGAAAAGGAGGCCAACAGCAACCATATCAGCTTCCACATCAGGAATTTTCTGTGATTGTTGTTTTTTGTTCTTGTATTAAATGGTCAGGTATGTCCACAAGAGGACACAGAGGAAAAGAAAGGCTCAGAAAAACAAAGTATTACACTCATAGGTCCTAGTGACGGGAGGCAGGGCAGGCTACTCAGGGCCACATTGTTAAGACAACAAGGTGGTCAGGAGACAGAAGACAGGAGCAAGGGGAAAGCATTAGCCCAGAGCTTTTACTGGGGTTTCCTTGGGAAAAGAAATTCAGAGTGGCCGGGCATGGTGGCTCAAGCCACCCAGCACTTTGGGAGGCTGAGGCAGGTGGATCACTTGAGGTCAGGAGTTCAAGACCAGCCTGACCATATGCACAGACGGGCTGCCACACATGGACAGATAAAAAAAGAAGTCTAGTCTAGAAATGGTGAAACCCGTCTCTACTAAAATACAAAACTGAGAAGGGCATGGTGGTGAGCGCCTGTAATCACAGCTACTCTGGAGGCTGAGGCAGAAGAATTGCTTAAACCCAGGGAGTAAAGGTTGCAGTGAGCCAAGATTGTGCCACTGCACTCCAGCCTGGGCAACAGAGTGACTCCATCTGAGGAAAAAAAAAAAAAAAAAATGCAGGGTAGGGAGAACACTATGATTGGCTAGTTTGGATAATTTTGTTTTGTTTTGTTTTGAGACGGAGTTTGCTCTGTCACCCAAGCTGAAGTGCAGTAGTGTGATCTTGGCTCACTGCAGCTTCTGCCTCCTGGGTTCAAGCAATTCTCCTATGCTCCCTGGTAGCTGGGATTACAGATGCACGTTGCCATGCCCAGCTAGTTTTTGTACTTTTAGTAGGGACAGGGTTTCACCCTGTTGGCCAGGCTGGTCTCAAACTCCTGATCTCAGGTGATCCGCCAAACTTGGCTTCCCAAAGTGCTGGGATTACAGGTGTGAGCCACTGCATTTTGCCTAGTTTGGATAATTTTGGTGGGCTCTAAGCTATGCAGGTAGTCCCCTAGTTGTCTGGTACCTGGACCTGGGATGATTAAGGCAGAGGAATATTGCCACCTGGGGTGTATGGACTGGAGAGAGGAGGTCTGGACCTGAACTGGTTAGTTTATATATCAAACGGATTCTCCTAGCTGAGCCCATGCTGTTTCTTTCTTTTTTTTTTTTAATTTTATTATTATTATACTTTAAGTTTTAGGGTACACGTGCACAATGTGCAGGTTTGTTACATATGTGTACATGTGTCATGTTGGTGTGCTGCACCCATTAACTCATCATTTCACCCCACAACAGGCCCCGGTGTGTGATGTTCCCCTTCCTGTCTCCATGTGTTCAATTCCCACCTATGAGTGAGAACATGTGGTATTTGGTTTTTTGTCCTTGCAATAGTTTGCTGAGAATGATGGTTTCCAGCTTCATCCATGTCCCTAAAAAGGACATGAACTCATCACTTTTTATGGCTGCATAGTATTCCATGGTGTATATGTGCCACATTTTCTTAATCCAGTCTATCATTGTTGGACATTTGACTTGGTTCCAAGTCTTTGCTATTGTGAATTGTGCTGCAATAAAATTACATGTGCACGTGTCTTTATAGCAGCATTATTTGTAATCCCCTGGGTATATACACAGAAATGTGATGGCTGGGTCAAATGGTATTTCTAGTTCTAGATCCCTGAGGAATTGCCACACTGACTTCCACAATGGTTGAACTAGTTTACAGTCCCACCAACAGTGTAAAAGTGTTCCTATTTCTCCACATCCTCTCCAGCACCTGTTGTTTCCTGACTTTTTAATGATTGCCATTCTAACTGGTGTGAGATGGTATCTCATTGTGGTTTTGATATGCATTTCCCTGATGGCCAGTGATGATGAGCATTTTTTCATTTGTCTTTTGGCCGCATAAATGTCTTCTTTTGAGAAGTGTCTGTTCATATCCTTCACCCACTTGTTGATGCGGTTGCTTGTTTTTTTCTTGTAAATTTGTTGGAGTTTATTGTAGATTCTGGATATTAGCCCTGTGTCAGATGTGTAGATTGCAAAAATTTTCTCCCATTTTGTAGGTTGCCTGTCCACTCTGATGGTAGTTTCTTTTGCTGTGCAGAAGCTCTTTAGTTTAATTAGATTCCATTTGTCAATTTTGGCTTTTGTTGCCATTGTTTTTGGTGTTTTAGACATGAGGTCCTTGCCCATGCCTATGTCCTGAAATATATTGCCTAGGTTTTCTTCAGGGTTTTATGGTTTTAGGTCTAAAATTTAAGTCTTTAATCCATCTTGAGTTAATTTTTGTATAAGGTGTAATGAAAGGATCCAGTTTCAGCTTTCTAAATATGGCTAGCTAGTTTTCCCAGCACCATTTATTAAATAGGGAATCCTTTCCCCATTTCTTGGGAAACATAGGTTTTTTGCACTCTGCAAAGGGACTCCTATAAACTCTCTGCAGCCTATAGTGAAAAACTGAATATCCTATGATATAAACTATCTGTGAAACCACTTTGTTATGTATGAATTCAGATCACAGTGTGAAACCTTTCTTTACATTTATCAGGATTGAAACACTGTTTTTAGAATCTGTGAAGAAACATTTCAGAGCACACTGAGTTCTATAATGGAAAACCACATATTCTGTGATAAAAACTAGAAAGAAGCTATCTGTCAAACTGCTTTGTGATGTGTGATTTTAACTCATAAAATGAAACCTTTCTTTACATTCAATAGGTTGCAAACACTGTTTTTGTTGGTTCTGCCAAGGGACATTTCTTAGATCACAGTGGTATATATTGTAAAATGGAGTATTCTGTAATAAAAACTAGAAAGAAACTATCAGTGAGACCACTTTGTGTTGTGTGGATTCAGCTCACAAATTTAAAACTTGTTTACATTCAGCAGGTTGGAAACACTTTTTTACTGCGATTTGTGAGGTGACATTTCCAAGCTCACTGAGGCCTATAGTAAAAAACAAAATATCTCAAGATAAAAACTAGAAAGAAGCTTGTGACTTGTGATGTCTGGATTCAGCTCACAGAGTTAAACCTTTCTTTACATTCAGCAGGTTGCAAACACTCTTTTTGTAGAATCTGCAAAAAGGCTTTTCAAAGCTCAGTGAGCTCTATAGGGAAAAAAAACAAATATCCCATGGTAAAAGCTAGAAAGGAGCTACGTGTGAAATTGCTTTGTAATGTGTGTATTCAGCTCATAAATGGAAACATTTCTTTACATTCAGCAGGTTGTAGGCACTGTTTTTGTAGATTCTGTGAAAAAACATTTCAAAGCTCACTGAGGCCTATAGCAAAAAACTGAATATCGTGCAATAAAAACTAAAAAGAAGCTATAAGTGAAACTTCTTTGTGATATGTGGATTCAGCTCATAGAGTGAAAACTTTCTTCATATAGAGCAGGTTGGAAACACTGTTTCTTTTTTTTTTTGGACCTGCAATGAAATATTTTAAATCTCCCTAAGGATTATAGTGAAAAACCAAACATCGCATGATAAAAGGTAGATGGAAGCTATCTTTGAAAGAGCTTTGTGATATCTGGATTCAGCTCACAGAATCAAACCTTCCTTTAAATTCAGAAAGTTGGAAATGCTGTGTTTGTATGGTCTTCAAAGAAATATATTGGAGCCCATGGAAAACTATACTGAAAAACCAAATATCCTGAGATAAAAACTACCTGTGAAACCACTTTGTGATGTGTGGATTCAGCTTATAGAGTGAAACTCTTTTTATATTCAGCAGGTTGGAAACACTGTTTTTGTAGAACCTATGAAGGAACATATCTGAGCTCACTGAGGCCTATAGTGAAAAATTGAATATCCCATGATAAAAACTAGAAACTATATGTGAAATTGCTTTGTGACATGGTTGCAGCTCACAGAGTTAAACCATTCTTTACATTCAGCAAGTTGGAAACTTTGTTTTCATAAAATCTGCAAAGAGTCATTTCAGAGCTTACTGAAGCCTATAGTGAAAAACTGAATATCCCATCATAAAAACTTGAAAGAATCTATCTGTGAAACTGCTTTCTAGAGTGAGGATTTCGTTCATAAAGTGAAACTTTTTTGACATTCAGAGGGTTGTAGACACTGTTTTTATAGATTCTGTGAAGGGGCATTTCAGAGCTTACTGAGGTCTACAGTGAAAAACTGGATATCCTGCAATAAAAACTAGAAAGAAGCTATCTGTAAAACCATTTGTGATTTGTGGATTCAGCCCATAGAATTAAATCTTTCTTTACAATCATTAAGTTGGATATATTGTTTTCGTAGGATCTGCAAAAAGACATTTTGGAACTCACTGATGATTATAGTGAAAAACCAAATATCTTGTGATAAAAACTAGAAAGAATTTATCCATTAAACTGTTTTGTGATGTGTGGGGTTTGGCTCATAAAATAAAACCTTTCTTTACATTCAGCAGTTAGAAAACACTGTTTTTGCAGGATCTGCAAAGGGGCTTTTCAGAGCTCACTGAGGCCTATAGTGAAAAACTGAATATCCCATGAAAAAAACTAGAAAGAACTTTTCTGTGAGGCTGCTTTGTGATGTGTAGATTCAGCTCACATCCTTAAACCTTTTTTTACATTGATTACGTTGGAAACACTGTTTTTATAGTATCTGAGGGGAGGTTTCAGAGCTCACTGAGGCCTGTTGTGAAAAACTGAATATCCCACCATAAAAACTAGAAAGAATCTGTATGTGAAACAGCTTTGTAATTCGTAGATTCAGGTTGTAAAGTGAAATCTTTCTTCACATTCAGCAGGTTGTAGACACTGTTTTTGCAGAATCTGTTAAAAGACATTTCAGAGCTCACTGAGGCCTACAGTGAAAAATCGAATATCCCATGATAAAAACTAGAAAGAAGCTATCTGTGACCGATTTGTGATATGTGCATTCAGCTCACATAGTGAAATGTTTCTTTACATTCAGTAGGTTGGAAACATTGTTTTTGTAGTATCTGCAAAAGGACATTTTAGAGCTCACTGAGGCATATAGTGAAAAACCAAATATTCCACCATAAAAAGAAGAAAGAAGCTATCTGTGAAACTGCTTTGTGATGTTTGGATTCAGCTCACAGAAGGAAACCTTTCTTTACGTTCAGCAGGTTGGAAACACTGTTTTTGTAGCATCTGCAAAGAGACATTTCTTAGCCCACTGAGGCCAGTAGTGAAAAGCTGACTATTCCTGGATAAAAACTAGAAGAAATCTATCTGTAAAACTGTTTTGCCATGTGTGGATTCAGCTTCCAGAGTTAAACCATTCTTTACATTTAGCAGGTTAGTAACACTGTTTTTGTAGAATTTGCTAAAAGACATTTCAGAGCTCACTGAGGTATATTGTCAAAAACCTAATATTCCATGATAAAACACTAGAAGGAAGCTATCTGTGAAACTGCTTTGTGATGTGTTTATTCAGTTCACACAGCTCACACAGTTAAACATTTCTTTATCACCAGGCATGGTTGCTCACGCCTGTAATCTGAGAACTTTGGGGGGCCAAGGTGGGTGGATAATAAGGTCAGGATATTGAGACCATCCTAACACAATGAAACCCCATCTTTACTAAAAATTACAAAAAATTAGGCAGGTGAGATTGTGGGTGCCTGTAGTCCCAGCTACTCAGGAGGCTGAGGCAAGAGAATGGCATGAACCCAGGAGGCAGAGCTTGCAGTGAGCCAAGATTGTGCCTCTGCACTCCAGCCTCGGTGACAGAGAAAGACTCCATCTCAAAAAAATAAAAATTTCTTTACATAAAACCGGTGGAAACACTAAGCATCCTGAAAAAAAAAAATAGAATACCCCACTATAAAAACTACTAAGAATCTTATTGTGAAACTGCCTTGTGATGTGTGGATTCAGCTCACAGAGTTAAAACTTTCTTTACTTTCAGCAGGTTGAAAACACTGTTTTTGTAGGATCTGTGAGGAGACATTTAGTAGCTAATTGAGGCCTATTGTGACAAATCGAATATCCCGTGATAAAAATTAGAAAGAAGCTATCTGTGAAACTGCTTTGTGATGTGTGGATTCAGCTCATAGAGTGAAATCTTTCTTCACATTAAGCACGTCGGAAACACTCTTCTTGTGGGACCTGCAATGGAACATTTCAAATCTCACTAAGGACTATAGTGAAAAACCATATATTGCAAGATAAAAACTAGATGGAAGCTATCTGTAAAATCACATGTGTTGATTCAGCTCACAGAGTTAAATCTTTCTTTAAATTCAGTAGATTTGAATTACTGGTTTGTTTTTTTTTTTTGGATCTTGCAAAGGGACATTTGGAGACCCTGGAAAACTATAGTGAAAAAAGAAATAATTTGCGATAAACACTATTTGTGAAACCACTTTTTGATGTGTGGATTCAGCTCATCATGTGAAAACTTTCTTTACATCCTGCAGGATTGAAACACTGTTTTTAGAAATTGTGAAGGGACATTTAGGAGCTCACTGAAGCCTGTAGTGAAAAAACAAATATTCTGTGATTGAAAACTAGAAAGAAGCTATATTTCAAACCGCTTTGTAATGTGTGAATTCAGCTCACAGACTTAAACATTTATTTACATTAAGCAGGTTGGAAACACTGTTTTTGTGGAATCTGAGAAGGGATATTTCAGAGCCCATGGAGGCCTATGGTGAAAAACTGAACATCTTGTGATAAAAACTAGAAAAGTGCTATCTGCAAAACTGCTTTGTGCTGTGTGGATTCAGCTCATAGAGTGAAATTTTTCTTCACATTCAGCAGGTTGGCAATGCTGTTTTTGGAGAATGTGTACAGAGACATTTTGGAGCTCACTGAAGCCCATAGTAAAAAATGGAATATCCCATGGTAAAAGCTAGAAAGAAGCTATCAGTGAAACTGCTTTTTGATGTGTAGATTCAGCTCACATAGTGAAACATTTCCTTACCTTCAGTAGATTGGAAACACTGTTTTGGTAGAATCTGCAAAAGGGCATTTCAGAGCTCACTGAGGCCTATAGTGAAAAACTGAATATCCCATGATAAAAACAATAAAGAAATTCTCAGTGAAACAGGTTTTTGATATGTGGATTCAGCTCATAAGTGAAATTTTTCTTTATTTTTAGCAGGTTGGAAACACTCTTTTTGTAGAATCTGTAAAAGCTCACTGAGGACTACAGTGAAAATCTAAATATTCTACAATAAAAATGAGAATGAAGCTATCTGTGAAACCACTTTGTGATGTGTGGATTCAGCTTAAAGAAATAAACCTATTTTTAAATTCAGCAGATTTTAAGCACTGTTTTTGTAGAATCTGTGTTGGGACATTTCAGAGCTCACTGAGGCTTATAGTGAAAAACCAAACATCCTGTGATAAAAACTAGAAAGAAGCTATTGGTGAAACCACTTTGTGATAATATGTGGACTCAGGGCATATAGTGAAAAGTTTATTTACATTCAGCAGGTTGGAAACACTGTTTTTGTAGGATCTGCATAGGAACATTATGGAGCCCATGGAGGCATATAGTGAAAAACTGAAAATCTCACAATAAAAACTAGAAAGCACCTATCTGTCAACCTGCTTTGTGAAATGTGGATTCAGATCATAGAGTGAAACCTTTCTTTACATTCAGCAGGTTGGAAACACTGTTTTTGTAGAATCTGCAAAGGAACATTTCAGAGCTCACTGAGGACTATAGTGAAAAATGGAATATTTCACAATAAAAACTAGAAAGAAGCTATGTGAGAAACCACTTGTGATGTGTGGGTTCAACATACAGAGTTAAACCTTTCTTTACATTCAGCATGTTGGAAAAACTTTTTTGGAAGTATCTATGAAAGGACATTTAGAAGCTCTTTGAAGCCTGTAGTGAAAAACAGAATATCCCATGATAAAAACTAGAAAGAAGCTATCTGTGAAAAGGCTTTGTCATATGTGGAATCAGCTCACAGGTTAAACACTTCTTTACATTCAGCAGGTTGGAAACTCTGTTTTTGTGGATTCTGTGAAGGGACATTTTAGAGCTCATGGAGGTCTATAGTGAAAAACTGAATATTGTGTGATAAAAACTGTAAAGAACATATTTGTGAAAGCACTTTGGAATGTGTGGATTCACCTCATAAAGGGAAACCACTCTTTACATTTAGCAGGCTGTAGGCACTGTTTTTGTAGATTCAGCAAAAGGACATTTTAGAGCCCATGCAAGCCTCTCGTGAAAAACTGCATAACTTGTGAAAAAAACTAAAAACGGCCTATCTGTGAAACCTCTTTGTAATGTGTGGATTCAGCTAATAGGCTGAAATATTTCTTTACATTCAGCAGGTTGAATCACTGTTTTTGTAAAATCTGTGAAGGGACATTTTGAAGCTCACTGATGCCTATATAAAAAACAGAATATCCTGAGATAAAAACTAGAAAGAATCTATCTGTGAAACCCCTTAGTGATGTGTGAATTCAACTCTCACAGTTAAACTTTTATTTGCATTCAGCAGGTTTTAAGCACTGTTTTTGTAAAATCTTGAAGTGACATTTCAGAGCCCAGTGAGGCCTCTAGTGAAAAACAAAATATTCCATGATAAAAACTTGAAAGAAGGTTTCTGTGAAACTGCTTTGTGATGTGATGATTCAGCTCACAGAGTTAATTTTTTTTAACATTTAGCAGGTTTGAAACACTGTTTTTATAGAGTCTGTGAAGGGACAATTTGGAGCTTATAGAAGCCTACAGTGAATAACAGAATATCTCATGAAAAAACTTGAAAGAAGCTATATGTGAAACCTCTTTCTGATATGTTTATTCAGCTCTTAAAGTGAAACCTACCTTCATGTTCAGCAGGTTGGAAACGCTGTTTTTGCAGAAAAGGCAAAGAGACATTTTGGAGCTCACTGAGGCCTGTACTGAAAAACCAAACATTTCCTGATAAAAACTAGAAAGAAGCTATCTGTGAAACCGCTATGTGATGTGTGGATTCAGCTCATAGAATGAAATTTTTCTTTACATTCAGCAGATAAGAAACACTGTTTTTGTAGAATCTATGAAAGAACATTTCTGATCTCACTGAAGCCTATAGTGAAAAACTGAATATCCCATGATAAAAACTAGAAAGAAGTTATCTGTGAAACCCCTTTGTGATGTGAGCATTCAGCTCACAGAGGCAAAACTTTTTTTAAATTCAGCAGGTTGGAAAAACTATTTTTGTGGAATCTGCATAGTTACATTTCAGACCTCACTGAGTCCTGTAGTGAAAATTTGTAGTATCTGCAATGGGACATTTTAAATCCCATGGAGGCCTATTGTGTAAAGCTGAATATCTTGTGATAAAAGTTTGAAAGATGGTATCTCATTGTGGTTTTGATTTGCATTTCTCTGATGGCCAGTGATGGTGAGCATTTTTTCATGTGTTTTTTGGCTGGCAATCATTAAAAAGTCAGGAAACAACAGGTGCTAGAGAGGATGTGGAGAAATAGGAACACTTTTACACTGTTGGTGGGACTGTAAACTAGTTCAACCCTTGTGGAAGTCAGTGTGGCGATTCCTCAGGGATCTAGAACTAGAAATTCCATTCGACCCAGCCATCCCATTACTGGATATATACCCAAAGGACTATAAATCATGCTGCTATAAAGACACATGCACACGTACGTTTATTGCCGCATTATTCACAATAGCAAAGACTTGGAACCAACCCAAATGTCCAACAATGATAGACTGGATTAAGAAAATGTGGCACATATACACCATGGAATACTATGCAGCCATAAAAAATGATGAGTTCACGTCCTTTGTAGGGACATGGATGAAATTGGAAATCATCATTCTCAGTAAACTATCGCAAGAACAAAAAACCAAACACCACATATTCTCACTCATAGGTGGGAATTGAACAATGAGAACACATGGACACAGGAAGGGGAACATCACACTCTGGGGACTGTTGTGGGGTGGGGGTAGGGGGGAGGGATAGCATTGGGAGATATACCTAATGCTAGATGACGAGTTGGTGGGTGCAGTGCACCAGCATGGCACATGTATACATATGTAACTTACCTGCACATTGCGCACATGTACCATAAAACCTAAAGTATAATAATAATAATAATAATAATAAAAGAAAAAAAAGTTTGAAAGAAGCTAGCAGTGAAATCCCTTTGTGATGTGTGGATTCACCTCATAGAGTGAAAGCTTTCTTCACCTTCAGCAGGTTGGAAACACTGTTTTTGTAGAATCTATGAAGGGACATTTCAGAGCTCACTGAGGCCTACAGTGAAAAACCAAATATTTCATGATAAAAACTGTAAAGAAACTATTTGTGAAACCACTTTGTGGTGTGTTTTTTCAGATCACAGAGTTAAACCATTTTTTACATACAGCAGGTTGGAAACACTGTTTTTGTAGAATCTGCAGAAATACATTTTGGAACCCACTGAGGCCTATAGTGAAAAAATGAATATCCTGGGATAAAGACTAGAAAGAATCTGTCTGAGAAATTTATTTGTGATGTGTGGATTCATCACAGAGAGTTAAACCCTTCTTTTGATTCAGCATGCTGGAAACACTGTTTTTTAGATCTGCAAAGGGACATTTCGAACCCCATAGAGGCTGGCAGAAGAAATCAACTATCCTGTGATAAAAACTAGAAAGTAGCTATTCGTGAACAACCTTGCAATGTGTGAATTTGTCTCACAGAAGTAAACCTTTCTTTTGATTCTGCAGTTTGGAAACTCTTTTTGCAGAATCTGCAAGGGGATATTTGGGAGCTAAATGAAGCCTATAAGGGAAAAACTGAATATCCTGTAATAAAAACTAGAAAGAAGCTATCTGTGAAACCACTTTTGTGATGTGCTGATTAATCACACAGAGTTAAACATTTCCTTCGATTCAACTGTTTGGAAACATTGTTTTTGTAGTATCGGCAAGGCGATATTTGGAAGACCATTGGGGCATATAGAGAAAAACTGAATATATTGAGCTAAAAACTAGACAAAAGCAATATGTGAAATGGCTTTGTGATGTGTTAATTCATTGTGCAGAGTTAAACCTTTCTTTTGATTTAACAGGTTGGAAATACTCTTTTTGTAGAATCTGCAAAGGGACATTTGGAGCCAACTGAGGGCCATAGTGAAAAACCAAATATCCCATGATAAAAACCAGAAGGAAGCTATCTGTGAAACAGCTTTGTGATATGTGGATTCAGCTCACAGAGTTAAACCTTTCCTTTGATTCAGCAGCTTTGAAACAGTCCTTTTGCAGAATCTGTGAAGGAACTTTTTAGAGCCCACTGAGGCCCACTGTGAAAATCTGAATATTCCGTGACAAAAACTAGAAAGTAGCCATCTGTGTAACCACTTTGAGATATGTGGATTCATCTCACAGAGTTAAATCTTTCCTTTGGTTCAGCAGTTTGCAGTCTTTTTGTAGGATCAGCAAATTGACATTTCGTAGCCCATTGAGGTATAAAAGGTGAAGCCAAATATCCCACAAAAAAGAAAAACTAGCAAGAAGTTATCTGAAATGACTTTGTGATGTGTGAATTCATTTCACAGAATTAAAACTTTCTTTTAATACAGCAGTTGGAAATACTCTTTGTAGAATGCATGATGTAATATTTTGGGTCCCACTAAGGCTTAGAGTGAAAAACCAAATATCGTGCTATAAAATATTGAAAAAAGCCATCTGTGAAACTGCTTTGTGATGTGTGGTTTCTGTTCACAGAATTAAACTTTTTTATTCAGCAGGTGGGAAACACTCTTTTTGCAGAATCTGAAAAGGGATATTTCAGGGCCACTGAGGTTCAGATTGAAAAACTGAATATCCTGTGATAAAATCTAGAAAGAAGATATCTGTAAAACTTCTTCGTGATGTGTGGATTCACCTCACAGAGTTAAACATCTCTTTTGATTCAGCAGGTTGGAAACACACTGTAGAAACTGTGAAGGGACATTTCAGAGCCCACTGAGGCCTATAGAGAAAAATCAAATATCACATGTTAAAAACAAGATAGAAGCTGTCTGTGAAACTGCATTGTGATGTCTGGATTTAGCTCAAAGATGTAAACCTGTCTTTTGATTCAGCAGGTGAAAAACACTCTTACTGCAAAATCTGCAAAGGGACATTTCAGAGTCCACCAATTCCTATAGTAAAAACAGGACATCCCATGATAAAAACTAGAAGAATCTATAAGTGAAATTTCTTTGTGTTGTGTGAATTCAGCTCACGGAGTTAAACCTTTCTTTTGTTTCAGCTAGTTGGCAACACTCTTCTTGTAGAATCTGTGAAGGAACATTTCTGAGCCCACTGAGGCCCACATTGAAAAATTGAATATTCTGTGACAACAACTAGAAAGAAGCTATCTGTGAAATTGGTTTGCAATGTGTGGATTCAGCTCACAGAGGTAAACTTTTTTTTTATTCAGTAGATTGGAAACACTGTGTTTGTGGAATCTGTGAGGGGACATGTAGTAGCCCACTGTGGCCTATAGTGAAAAACCAAATATCGTGAGAAAAACTAGAAAGAAGCTACCTTTGAAACTGCTATGTGATGTGCAGATCCAATCACAGACTTCAACCTTTCTTTTTGAGCAGTTTGAAAACACTCTTTTTGCAATATCTGCAAAGGCCCCTAAAGGGCCACTGAGTATTATATTTAAAAACCGAATATTTCGTGATAAAAAGTAGAAGGAAGCTATCTGAAAAATGGCTTTGTGATGTGTGGATTCGTCTTCACAGAGTTAAACCTCTATTTCAATTCAGCACATTGGAAACACTTTGTAGAATCTGTGAAGGGATATTTTGGGCCACTGAGGCCAAAAGTAAAAAGTGAATATCCTGCAATAAAAACAAGAAAGATACTGTCTGAGAAACTGCCTTAGAAGATGTGGATTTAGCTCTAAGATTTAAACATTTCTTTTGATTTAACAGGTTGGGAACACTCTTTTTGCAGAATCTGTGGAGGGACATTTTGGAAATCACTGTGGCCTATAGTGAAAAACCAATATCCTGTGATAAAAACTAGAAGACAGTGTGACGATTACTCAGGGATCTAGAACTAGAAATTCCATTTGACCCAGCCATCCCATTACTAGGTATATACCCAAAGGACTATAAATCATGCTGCTATAAAGACACATGCACACGTATGTTTATTGCAGCACTATTCACAATAGCAAACACTTGGAACCAACCCAAATGTCCAACAATTATAGGCTGGATTAAGAAAATGTGGCACATATACACCATGGAATACTATGCAGCCATAAAAAATGATGAGTTCATGTCCTTTGTAGGGACATGGATGAAATTGGAAATCATCATTCTCAGTAAACTACTGCAAGAACAAAAAACCAAACACTGCACATTCTCTCTCATAGGTGGGAATTGAACAATGAGAACACATGGGCACAGGAAGGGGATCTTCACACTCTGGGGACTGTTGTGGGGTTGGGGGAGGGAGGAGGGATATCATTGGGAGATATACCTAATGCTAGATGACGAGTTAGTGGGTGCAGTGCACCAGAATGGCACATGTATACATATGTAACTAACCTGCACTTGCACACATGTACCATAAAACCTAAAGTATAATAATAATAAATAAATAAAATAAAAAATAAATTAAAAAAAAATTTAGCAAGGCATAGTGACTCAGGCCTGAAGCAAGAGGATTGCTTGAGCCCAGGAGTTCAAGGCTTCCATGAGCCATGAGGTCACCACTTTACTCCAGCCTGGGCAACAGTCAGAGTTAGACCCTGTCTCTAAAAAACAAAACCAAACAAAACAAAAAAGACAAAATCAGCATGTGGTTTTGAAGGGAAAATAAGCCAAGTGACTTAGAAATTAATAGTAGCGACAAAAGGAGTCCTTGTGGCTCCCATGTGAGAAATGTAATCAAGCTTTTTAAATCATAAACTTGTTAACTGTAACCATTTCTGTATGATGTTAGATATTTTTGTGCCAATGTCTGAGTCATAAAAATGTCTCCTCTTATTTTTTTCTATTTTTCTTCTTTTCTTTCTTGTTTCATTAATGTATTTCAAAGCTACGCTATTTGGCCCAGTTCATGGCTCATATCTTTATTGCATATTGAATCCTTTATTAAAATTAAATGACACTGCCAAAATAGAAGAATAATTAAAAAGTTACATACAAAGATAAAAAAATACAAAAAATTAACAACAACAACAACAAAAAACTAGAAGAAGCTATCTGTGAAACTTCTTTGTGATGTGTGGATTTAGCTCACAGAGTTGAGCCTTTCTTTTTATTCAGCTGGTTGGTAACACTCTATTTTAGAATCTGTGAAAGGACATTTCGGAGCTCACTGAGATCTATAGTGAAAAACTGTATATCTTGCAAAAAAAAAATGAAAGAAGCAATGTGTGAAACTTTTCTGTGATGTGTGGATTCATCTCACAGAGTCAATCCTTTCTTTTGATTCAGCAGGTTGGAAACACTTTTTGCAGAATGTGTGAAGGGATATTTCACTGACACAGAGGCCTGTAGTGAAAAACCCAATATCCCACGAAAAACTTTAGAAAAAAGCTATCTGTAAAACTGCTTTTTGATATGTGGATTCATCTCACAGAGTTAAACATTTCTGTTGATTCAGCAGGTTGGAAACACTGTATTTTTAGAGTCTACAGAGATATTTAGCAGTCCATTGAGGAATATAGTGAAAATCTGAATTTCTTGTTGCAAAGAAAGAATCCAGCTGTGAAAATTCTTTGTGATGTTTGTATTAATCTCACAGAGTTTAACCTTTGTTTAGATTCAGCAGTTTGGAAACATTCTTTATTTAGAATCTATGAAGGCTTTTTGGAGCCCTTTAAGGCCTATGGAGAAAAACTGAATATCCCATAATAAAAAACCAGAAAGAAGCTATCTTTTAAACTGCATTGCAATTTGTGCATTTATCTCACAGAGCTAAACCTTTCCTTTGATTTAGCAGGTTAAAAACACTCTTTCCATAGAATCTAACAAGGCCCATTGAGGCTTATAGTGAAAACCCAAATATCCCATGATAAAAACTAGAAAGGCATAATCTAGGAAATTGTTTGGTGATGTGTGGATTCATCTTGCAGAGTTAAAACTTTCTTTTGATTTAACAAGTTGAAAACACTCTTTCTGTGGAATCTACAAAGCAACATTTTTGAGCCCATTGAGGCCTATAGTGTAAAAGATAATATACCACAATAAAAAGTAGAAAGTAGCTATCTGTGGAATAGCTTTGCAATGTGTAGATTCATCTTTAAGAGATAAAGCTTTCTTTTGGTTCAGCAGATTAGAAACACTCTTTGGGTAGGATCTACAAGGGAACATTTCAGAGTGCATTGAGATGTATACCAAAAATCCGAATATCCTGTGATAAAACTAGAAAGACACATATGGTAAATTGCTTGGTGATGTGTGGATTCATATCACAGAGTTAAACCTTTATTATGATTCAGTAGCTTGGAAACCCTCTTTCTGTTGTATCTACTAAGAGACCATTCAGAGCCCAGTGAGGCTTATAGTGAATATCCAAATATCCTGATAAAAACTAGAAAAAAGCAATGTGTGAAGATGTATTGTGATGTGTAGATTCATCTCACAGAGTTAAACCTTTATTTTGATTCAGCAGGTTTGAAACACTCCTTTTGTAGAATCTACTTTCTTGGTCTTTGGGGTCTATAGTGAAAAACAGAATATCCTATAATAAAAACTAGAAATAAATGTCTGTGAAACTGCTTTGCAATGTGTGGATTCACCTCATAGATTTAAATGTTTCTTTTGATTCAGCAGGTTGTCAACACTCTTTCTGTAGTATCAACGAAGGGAAATTTCAAAACCCATTCTGGCCTATAGTGAAAAAATGAATCTCTCTAAATAAAAATAAAAAGAAAGCTATCTGTGAATCTGCTTTGGATGTCTACATTCATCTCACAGAGTTAAACGTTTCTTTTGATTCAGCTGGTTGGTAACACTCTTTTTGTAGAATCTATGAAGGGACACTTCAAAGCCCCTTGAGTAACTATGTGAAAAACTGATCATGCCATGATAAAAAATAGAAAGAAGCTATGTGTGAAACTGCTTTGTGATGTGTGCATTCATCTCATAGAGTGAAACCTTTCTTTTGATTCAGCAGGTTGGAAACACTCTTTTTGTAGACTCAACAAAGATTCATGTCATAACCCATTGAGGCCCACAATGAAAACCAGATAACCCATGATAAAAACTAGAAAGAAGCTATCTTTGAAACTGATTTGTGATATGTGGATTCAACTAACAGAGTTCTCTTTTGATTCAGCAAAGTGGAAACACTCATTTTGTAGAATCTGTGGGGGACAATTGGGAGCCCATTGTGGTCTATAGGGAGAAAACAGAATACCCACAATAGAAAAATAGAAATAAGCTAACTGTAAAACCACTTTATGATGTGTGGATTCATCACACAGAGTAAAATCTGTTTTTTGATTCAGCAGGTTGAAAAAAATGTTTTTCTAGAATCTACTAAGGGACAATTTGGAGACAATTTAGGCCTGTAATGTAAAACGAAATATCCTATGATAAAAACTAGAAAGAAGCTATCTGAGAAACTGCTTTGTGATGTGTGGATTCCTCTTACAGAGTAAACGTTTTATTAGCTTCAGCAGATTGAAAACACTCTTTTTGTAGAGTCTAAAAATAAATATTTCAGAGTCCACTGAGGCCTGTTGTGAAAAACTGAATACCTCAAGATAAAAACTAGAAAGAAGCTATTTGAGAAACTGCTTTGCAATGTGTGGATTCATCTTGCAGTGATAAACGTTTCTTTTGATTCAGCAGGTTGGGAACACTCTTTTTGGAGTCCCTACAAAGGGACATTTCAAATCCCATTGAGGACTACATTGAAAAACCAAATATTTCATGATAAAAACAAGGATGAAGCTATGTGTGAAACCTCTCTGTGATGTGTGGATTCATCTCACAGAGGTAAACCTTTCTTTTTATTCAGCAGGTAAGAATAACTCTTTTTGTAGATTCTACAAAGGAACATTTTACAGACCATTAAGGACAATAGGGAAATACCTAATATCTCGTGATAAAAACTAGAAAGAATCTGTCTGTGGAACTGCTTTGTGATGTGTGAGTTTATCTCACAGAGATAAACCTTTCTTTTAATTCAGCAGGTTTTAAACACTTTTTTTGTAGAATCAACATAGGGACATTTCATAAAGTATTGAGGCCTAGAGTGAAAAACCAAATATCCCATGATAAAAGCTTGCTATGTGTGGATTTACCTAACAGAGATAAAACTTTCTTTTGATTCAGCAGGTTCAAAACTCTCTTTTTTGTAGAATCTATGAAGACAGAAACTGTGTGAAATTGCTTTGTGGTGTATGGATTCATATCACAGGGATAAACCTTTCTTTTGATTCAGCAGGTTGGAAACTCTCTCTGTTTAATGTATGAAAGAACATTTTGGAGCCTGTTGAGGTTTATAGTGAAAACTCAAACATCCCACGATAAAAGCTAGAAAGAAGCTACTTGAGAAACTGCTTTGTGATACGTGGATTACTCACAGTGGCCAACTTTTCTTTTGTTTCAGCAGATTGGAAACACTCGTTTTGGACAATATGTGAGGGGACATTTCAGAGCCCATTGATGCTTATAGTGAAAAATTGAATATCCTGAAATAAAAACTAGCAAGTAGCTATTTGAGAAACTGCTTTGCAATTGTAGATTCACCTTACAGTGGTAATTTTTTTTTATTCAGCAGGTTGGAAACACTCTTTTTGTAAAATCTGCAAGGGGACATTTTGGAGGCCATTGAGGCCTATCATAAAAAAAATTGTACAATAAAAACTAGAAAGAAGCTATCTGTGAAATCGTTTTGTAATGTGTGGATTCAGCCCACAGATTTAAACCTGTCTTTTGATTCCACAAGTTGGAAGCACTCTTTTTGTAGAATCTGTGAAGGGACATGTCAGAGCCCTTTGAGGCCTATAGTGAAAATTCAAATATCTTGCAATGTCTCCCAATAAAAAATAGAAAAATAAGCTATCTATGAAAACGTTTTGTAGTGTGTAAATTCATCTCACAAAGATAATTTTTTTTTAATTCAGCACGTTGGAAACACTATTTTGTAGGCTCTATGAAGGGACATTTCAAATCCCATAGAGGACTAGATTGAAAACCCAAATATTATGCAATAAAAACAAAAAAGAAGCTATCTATGGTACCACTTTGTGATGTGTGGATTCATCTCACAAAATAAACCTTTCTTTTGATTCCACAGGTTGGAAACACTCTTTTTGTAGAATCTACAAAGAGACATTTCAGAAACCATTGGGGCCTATACTAAAATACTTATTATCTCATGATAAAAACTGGTAAGAATCCACCTATAAAACCACTTTCCAATGTGTGAATTTATATCACAGAGTTAAACCTTTCTTTTCATTCAGCAGGGTTTAAACACTTTTTTTGTAGATTTGACAGAGGGACATTTGGGAGAGTATTGATGCCTATAGTGAAAAATTAAATGGCCCGTGATAAAAACTAGAAATAAGCTATCTGAGAGACTGCTTTGTGATGTGTGGATTCATCTCACAGAGGTGAGCCTTTCTTTTAATTCAGTAGGTTGAAAACACTATTTTTGTAGAATCTGCAAAGGGACATTTTGGACCATATTGAGGCATATATTGAAAACCAAATATCACGTGATAAAATATAGAAAGAAGCTATTTGTGAAATTGTTTTACAATGTGTGGATTCATCTTACAGAGATCCACCTTTCCTTTGGTACACCAGGTTGGAAAATCTCTTTTTTTAGAATCTACAAATGGACAATTCAGAGCCCATTGAGTCCTATAGTGAAAAACCTATACTTTGAGATAAAAACTAGAGAGAAGGCATCTATAAAACTGCTTTGCGATGTGTAGCTTCATCTTACAAAAGTAAACCCTTCTTTTGTTACAGCAGGTTGGAAACACTCTTTTATAGCATCTGAAAATAGACATTTTGGAGCCCACTGAGGTCTATAAAGAACAACCAAATATCTCATGATAAACACTAAAAAGAAGCAATCTTTGAAACGGCTTTGTGATGTGTGGATTCATCTCAAAGATTTCATCCTTTCTCTTAATTCAGCAGGTTGGAAACTTTTTTTTGTAAGATCAAAGAAGGAACATTTCAGGACCCATTGAGGCCCATAGTACAAAATGGAATATCCCACAATAAAAACTAGAAGGAAGCTATCTGTGAAACTGCTTTGCAACGTGGGGATTCATCTCACAGAGATAAAGCTTTCTCTTGGTTCAGTAGGTTGGAAACACTCTTTTTGTAGAAACTATGAAGCAACATTTTAGAGCCCATTGAGGCCTATAGTGAAAAACAGAGTATTCCATGATAAAAACTAGATAGAAGCTATCTGTGAAACCGATTTGCAATGTGTGAATTCAGCTCAAACAGTTAAACCTTTCTTTTGATTCACCATGTTGGAAACACTCTTTTTATAAAACCTACAAGGGGACATTTCAAACCCATTGAGTCCCATAGTGAAAAACCAAATATCATGCAATAAAAACTAGAAAGAATCTAATAGGAAGAAGCTATCTCTGAAACCACTTTGTGATGTGTGGATTCATCCTAGAAAGTTAAACCTTTCTTTTGATTGAGCAGGTTGGAAACTTTATTTTGTAGAATCTATGAAGGCACAGTTCAAAGCCCATTTAGGCCTACAATGAAAGTCTGACTATCCCAAGATAAAAACGAGAAAGAGGTTGAGAAACCACTTTGCAGGATGTGGATTCATCTCACAGAGTTAAGCCTTTCTTCTGATTTAGCAGGTTGGAAACACTATTTCTGTGGAATCTACAAAGAGACATTTCAGAGCCCAGTGAGGCTATAGTGAATTTCTGAATATTCTGCAATAAAAAGTAAAAACAAAAATAAAAACTGTGAACTGCATTGTGACGTGTGAATTCATCTCACAGAGATAAATCTTTCTTTTGATTCAGCAGGTTCAAAACACTCTTTTGTAGAATCTATGATGAAACATCTTGGAGCCCACTGAGGACTATAGTCAAAAACTGAATATTCCATGATAAAAACTAGAAAGAAGATTCTGTGAAACTTCTTTATGATGTGTGGATTCAGTTCACAGATTTAAACATCTCTTTTGATTCAGCAGGTTGAAAACACTCATTTTTTAGTATCTACAAAGGGACTTTTTAATGTCAATTGAGGCCTATAGTAAAAAACTGAATATCCCCAAATAAAAACTAAAAAGAAGCTATCTGTGAAAATACTTTGGTTGTCTATATTTATCTCACAGACTTGAACATTTCTTTTGATTCAGCAGGTTGAAAACACTCTTTTTGTAGAGTCTACAAAGAAACATTTCAAAGCCCACTGAGGCCTGTTTTGAAAAACCAAATATCTCATGATAAAAACTAGAAAGAAGCTATTTGAGAAACCACTTTGTGATGTGTGGATTCATCTTAAAGTGGTAAACCATTATTTTGATTCAGCAAGTTGGAAACGCTCTTTTTGGAGTCTCTACAAAGGAACATTTCAAATCCCATTGAGGACTATATTGAAAAACAAAATATTTCATGATAAAAACAAGGATGAAGCCATCTGTGAAACTTCTTTGTGATGTATGGATTCATCTCACAGAGGTAAAACTTTCTTTTTACTCAGCAGGTAGGAATAACTCTTTTTGTAGAATCTACAAAGGAACATTTTAGAGACCATTGAGAACAATAGCAAAATATCTAATATCTCATGATAAAAACTAGAAAGAATCTATCTGTGGAACCACTTTGTGATGTGTGAGTTTATCTCACAGAGATAAACCTTTCTTTTAATTCAGCAGGTTTTAAACACTTTCTTTGTAGATTCGACAAAGGGACATTTTGTGGAGTATTAAGGCCTAGAGTGAAAAATCTAATACCCTGCAATAAAAACTAGAAGGATGCTTTGTGTGAAATCACTTTGTGATGTGTGGGTTCATATCACAGGGTTAAACATTTCTTTTGATTCAGCAGGTTGGAAACACTATTTTGTAGAAACTCCAAAGGAACATTTCAGAGCCCTTTGGGGGGCCTAGGCCTGTGGTGAAAAACAGAATATTCCATGATAAAAACTAGAAAGAAGCTATCTGTGGAACTACTTTGCAATTTGTGGATTCATCCTAGAGAGTTAAACCTTTTTTTTGATTCAGCAGGTTGGAAACTATTTTGTAGAATCCACAAAGGCACATTTCAAAGCCCATTGAGGCCTATACTGAATATCAAACTATCCCACAATAAAAACTAGAAAGAAGCTATCTGTGAAACTGCTTTGCAATATGCGGATTCATCTCACAGAGTTAAACTTTTAATTTGAATCAGCAGGTTGGAAACACTCTTTTTAAAGGGTCTACATAGGGACATTTCAGAGCCCATTGAGGAATATATTGTAAAAACGAATATCCCATGATAAAAACTAGAAAGAAGTTATCTGTACAACTGCTTTGGCATGTGTGGATTCATCCCACACTGTTAAAAGTTTCATTTGATTCTACAGGTTGGAAACACTCTTTGTAGAATGTAGGAAAGAACATTTGGGAGCCCATTGAGGCATATTGTGAAAATCAGAATATCCTGTGCTAAAAACTGGGAAGAAGCCATCTGTGAAACCATTTTTCAATGTGTGGATTCATCTTACAGAGATAAACTTTTCCTTTGGTTCAGCAGGTTGGAATCACGCTTTTGTGTGATCTATGAAGGGATACTTCAGAGCCCATTAAGGCATACAGTGAAAAACAGAATATCCCGAGATAAAAACTGGAAAGAAGGTATCTGTGACACACCTTTGTGATGTGTGAAGTCATTTAACAGAGATAAACTTTCTTTTGATTCAGCAAGTTGGAAACACTTTTCATGTAGAATATATGAAGGAACAACTTGAAGCCCAATGACGCCTATATTTTAAATCCCAATATCCCACAATAAACACTAGAAATAAGCTATCTGTGAAAACACTTTGCAATATGTGGATTCATCTCACACAGTAAAACTTTTCTCTTGATTAAGCAGGTGAAAAACAATCTTTTTGTAGAATTATGAAGGGACTTTTTGGAACCCATTGAGGCCAACAGTGAAAAACTGAATATTCCATGAGAAAAACTAGAAATAATCAATCTGTGAAACTGCTTTGTGATGTGTAGATTCATCTCACATAAATAAACCTTGCTTTGTATTCAGAAGGTTGGAAACACTTTTTTTGTAGAATCTAATAAGGGACATTTCAGAGTCCATTAAGGAATATAGTGAAAAACTGAATATCCTGCAATAAGCATTAGAAAGAAGCTATCTGCAAAATTGCTTTGTGATGTATGGATTCATCTCACAGATTTAAACCACTCTTTTGATTCAGTAGGTTGAAAGCACTCTTTTTGTAGAATCTACAAAAGGACATTTTTGAGCCCATTGAGGCATAGGGTGTAAAAGTGAATATCTCACAACAAAAAGTAGAAAGAAGCTATTTGTGGAATTGCTTTGCAAAGTGTGAATTCAACTCACAGAGATAAACCTTACTTTTGATTCAGCAGGTTGGAAACACTGTTTTGTAGAATCTACAAAGGGACATTTCAGAGCTGATTGAGGCCTATAGTGAAAACCCAAATATCCTGTGATAAAAACTAGAAAGACACAATCTGGGAAATTGCTTGGCCGTGTGTGGATTAATCTCACAGATGTAAACCTTACTTTTGATTCAGCAGGTTGAAAATACTGTTTTGTAGAATCTACTAAGAAACATTACAAAGCCCGTTGAGGCCTGTGGTGAAAAACTCAATATCCCTGATAAAAACTAAAAAGAAGTTATCTGTGAAACTGCTTTGGATCTCTGTATTCATCTCACACAAATACACATTTTTTTGACTCAGCAGATTTAAAGCAATATTTTTGTAGAGTCTACGAAGGGACAGTTCAGAGTCCATTAAGGCCTATTGTAAAAAAGCAAATATCCCACAATAAAAACTAGAAAGAAGTTATGTTTGAAACCACTTTGTGATGTGTGGATTCAACTCAGAGTGTTAAACTTTTCTTTTCATTCAGCAGATTTGAAACACTCTTTTTGTAGAATCTGTGAAGGAATATTTTGGAACCCACTGAGGCCTATAGGGAAAAACCGAATATCCTGTGACAACAACTGGGAAGAAACTGTCTATGAAACTGCTTTGTGATGTGTGGATTAAACTCCCAGAGTTCAAACTCTCCTTTGATTCAGCAGGATGGAAAAACTTTTCTGTAGGGAAACACATTTCTGTAGGGAAAAATGCTTATGGGTTGCCTGTATAAATTGCCCATAAAAATATAGGACAATAAGTTGTGGAAAGTCACAGGAGGCCTCTGAGAAGGAAAGCCTCCTTATTGCCATCATGTTCCCATGCCCAGAGCTTGATCTGCTTACTTATCTGTAAAAACTGTGCTCAAGGAGAAAGACACTCCTTTGAAGCATTGGAATATGGCCAGACTTGCTGGCTCCTAGTTAAGCCTACTCCCAACAGCTGCTCTCAATAAGTTAAAGAATAAATCAGTAGTGAAGTAAATGCTGCTTAAGCAAAAAGGAGATTCACTTAAACTGCCACTGCTATAGTTTATGTGTATGATGCTCCCCCTTTCACCTTTTCACCCCTGAACATCTGCTTATTAGATCTCAGTGATTGTATTCAATAAATAGTGTGGAGTACGGAGCTCCAGGCCTTTGCAGCCTCCTACTTTGAACTGGCCCCCTTGCCCCCACCTTTATGCACTCTTAACTTGTCTCTTCTCATTCCTTTATCACCACCAGACTTTCAGTATCCTACAGGTGGTGTTGAGGCTGGTCCTTAACACATTTCAGTGCCCATTGTTGCCTATAATGAAAAACTGAATATCCTGTGATGAAAACTAGAAAGATGCAATCTGGGTAACTGCTTTGCGATATGTGGATTTTTCTCAGAGTTAAGTCTTTCTTTTGATTCAACAGGTTGGAAACACTCTTTCTGTGGAATCTGCAAAGGGACATCTCAGTGTCCAGTGAGGCCTGTAGTGAATTTCCAAATATCACACAATAAAAACTAGAAAGAAGCTATATGTGAAACTGCTTTGCAATCTGTGGATTCATCTTGAATAGATGAAACTTTCTTTTGATACAGCAGTATGCAAACACTCTTTTTGTAGAATCTATGAGTGTACATTTCTTAGCCCACTAAGGCCAGTAGTAAAAAAAACTGAGTATCCCATGATAAAAACTAGAAAGAAGATTCTTTGAAACTGTTTTTCAATGTGTGGAACCAGTTCACAGGTTTAAACACTTCTTTTGATTCAGCAGGTTGAAAACACTCGTTTTTTTGAAAGGGACATTTCAAAATCCAATGAGTTCTATAGTGAAAAACTGAATATCCCCCAATAAGAACTCAAAAGAAGCTATCTGTGAAATCACTTCAGATGTCTGTATTCATCTCACAGAGTTAAACGTTTCTTTTGATTCAGCAAGTTGGAAACACTATTTGTAGAATCAATGAAAAAACATTTCTGAGCCTTTAGGCATATAGCGAAAAACAAAATGTCACATGATAAAACTAGAAAGTAGCTATCTGTGAAACCACTTTGGGATGTGTGCACTTAACGCAAGGAGTTATACTTTTCTTTTTATTCAGCAGGTTGGAAACATTCTTTTTTATAATTTGCTAAGGTACATTTCAAAGCCTATTGGGTCCTATAGTGAAAAACAAAATATGCCAGGATTAAAAACTAGAAAGTAGCTATCTGTGAAACCACTTTGTGATGTGCACATTCTCCTCACATAGATAAACCTTTCTCTAGATTCAGCAGGTTGGGAACACTCTTTTTGTAGTATATACGAAGGGACATTTAGAAGCCCATTGAGGCATATAGTGAAAAACAGAATACGCCATGATGAAAACTAGAAAGAAGCTATCTGTGAAACAACTTGGGATGTGTGGATTCATCTCACATACTTAAACCTTCCTTTTGATTCAACAGGTTGAAACACAATTGTTGTGGAATATACGAAGAAACATTTCAGTGCCTATTGCAGCCTATAGTGAAAAATGGAATACACCATGATGAAAACTAGAAAGAAGATATCTGTAAAACTGATTTGGGATGTGTGCATTCATCTCAAGTAGTTAAACTTTTCTTTTTATTCAGCAAGTTGGAAACTCACTTTTTGTAGAACCTATGAAGGGACATTTCATAGCCCATTGAGGCCTATAGTTAAAAACTGAATATCCCTTGATGAAAAATAGAAAGAAGTTATCTGTGAAACTGAATTTCAATGCATGGAATCATCTCACAGAGTTGAACCTTTCTTTTGATTAAGCATATTGTAATTACTGTTTTAGTAGAATTTACAAAGGGACATTTCGGAGCCCATTTAGGCCTATTGGGAAAAACTGAATATCTCACAATGAAAACTAGAAAAAAGCTATCTGTAAAACTGTTTTGTGATGTGTGGATTCATCTCACAGAGATATAGCTTTCTTTTGATTCAGAGGGTTGGAAACACCCTTTTTGTAGAATTTATGATGGGACATTTCAAATCACATTAGGACTATAGTGAAAAACTGAACATTTCACAATAAAATTTGGAAAAAAGCTATTTGTGCAACCCCTTTGCAATGTGTGGATTCATGTCACAAAGGTAAAGCTTTCTTTTGATTCAGCCTGGTTGGAAACACTCTTTTTGTAGAATCTACAAAAAGATATTTCACAGCCCTTTGAGGCCTATAGTGAAAACCAAATATCTTGTGATGAAAACTAGAAAAAACTATCTGTGAAACTGCATTGTGATGATTTAAACTTTTCTTTTTATTCTGCATGTTTTAAACACTTTCTTTGTAGAATTGACAAAGGGACATTTCGGATCATATTGAGGCATGTAGTAAAAAAACAAACATCACGTGATAAAAACTAGAAACAAGCTATCTGTAAAGTGCTTTGAGATGTCTGAATTCATGTCACAGGCATAAACCTTTTCTTTGGTTCAGCAGGTTAGAAACTCTCTTTTTGTAGAATCTAGGAAGGGATATTTCAGAGCCCATTGAGGCCTAGAGTGAAAAACTGAATATTTTGCGATAAAAACCAGAAAGAAGCTATCTGTGAAATGCTTTGTGGTGTGTGGATTCTTCTCACAGAGGTAAACTTTTCTTTTGATTGAGCAGATTGGAAACAATCTTTTTGTAGAATCTACAAAGGGACATTTTGGAGCCCATTGAGACCTATAGTGAAAAAACGAATATCTCTCAATAAAAACTAGAAAGAGGCTATATGTGAAACCACTTTGTGAGGTGTGGATTTATCTCACAGAATTAATCCCTTCTTTTAATTCAGCAGGATTGAAACACTTTTTGTAGAATTGATGAATGGACAGTTCAGAGCCCATTGAGGCCAGTAGTACAAAACCAGGTAGCCTATGATAAAACCTAGAGAGAAGCTATCTGTGAAATCGCTTTGTGATGTGCTGATTCATCTGACAGAGTTAAGACCTTCTTTTGATTCAGCAGGTTGGAAACACTTGTTTTGTAGAATATTTGAAGGAATATTTCAGAGCATGTTGAGGATTATAGTGAAAAATCAAATTCCCACAATAAAAACTAGGAAGAAGCTATTAGTGAAACTGCTTTGTGATGTGTGGATTCATCTCACAGAGATAAAACTTTCTTTTGGTTCAGAAAGTTGGAAACATTCTTTTTGTATAAACTACAAAGGGACATTTCAGAGCCCATTAAGGCCTATAGTGAAAAACTGAATACCACGCTATAAAAACTAGAAAGAATCTGTCTGCTAACTGCTTTCCAATATGCAGATTCATCTCAGAGATAAACTTTTTTTGATTCAGCAGGTTGGAAACATACATTTTGTAGAATCTCGGAAAAGACATTTCAGAGCCCATTGAGGCATACAGTGAAAAATCAAATTTCCCATATAAAAACTAGAAAGAATGTACCTGAAAGAAGCTACTGTTAAGCTGCTTTGCAGTGTGTGGATACATGCTAGAGAGTTAAACTTTTCTTTTGATTTGGCAGATTGGAAACAGTATTTTGTAGAATCTATGAAGGGACATGCCACAAGCCCATTGAGGCTTATAGTGAAAAACCAAATATCCCGTGATAAACACTAGAAAGAAGCTATTTGTGAAACTGCTGTGTGACATGTGGATTCATCTCACAGTGTTAAGCATTTTTTTTCTTGTTCAGCACGTTGGAAACACTCTTTTGATAAAATCTAAGAAGGGATATTTTGGAGCCCATTGAGGCCTATAGTTAAAATTCCAATATCCCACAATAAACACCAGAAAGAAGTTATCTGTGAAAACACTTTGTGATGTCTGGATTCATCTCACACATTTAAACCTTTCTTTTGATTAAGCAGGTTGGAAACAATCTTTTTATAGAATCTATGAAGAGATATTTTGGAGCCCATTGAGGCCAACAGTGGAAAACTGAATATCCTGAGATAAAACTACAATGAACCTATCTGTGAAAACACTTTGTGATGTGTGAATTTGTCTCACAGATTTAAACCTTTCTTTTGATTCAGCAGATAGGAAACACTCTCTTTGTAGAATCTATGAAGAAACATTTTGGAGCCCATTGAGGCCTATAGTGAAAAATGAAATATCTTACATTAAAAACTAGATAGAAGCTATCTGTGAAAAAGCTTTGGGATGTGTGGATTCATCTCATAGTGTTAAGTTTTTTTATTCAGCAGATTGGAAACACTCTTTTTGTAAAATCTAAGAAAGGATATTTCAGAGCTCATTGAGGACTCTAGTTAACAACACAATATCCCATGATAAATACTGGAAAGAAGTTATCTGTGAAAACGCTTTGCAATGTGTGGATTCATCTCATAAAGTTAAATATTTCTTTTGAGTAAGCAGGTTAAGAACAATCTTTTCATGGAATCTACGAAGAGATATTTTGGAGTTCATTGAAGCCAACAATAAAAAACCGAATATCCCATAATCAAACTAGCAAGAATCTATCTGTGAAATCACTTTGTGATGTCTGGTTTCATCTCACAGAAATAAACTTTTTTTTAATCAGGTTGGAAACACTATTTTTGTAGAATCTGCAAAGGGGCATTTCAGAGACCATTGAAGAATACAGTGAAAAACCACATTCCAGAAAAAAAAAAAAAAAACACTAGAAGGAAGCTCTCTGTGAAACTGCTTTGTGATGTGTGGATTTATCTGACTGAGGTAAACCATTCTTTTGATTCAGCAGGTTGGAAGCACTCTTTTTATAGAACTTACGAGGGGGCATTTTGAATTGTATTGAGGCCTATACTGAAAAACAAAATATCCCATGATAAAAATTAGAAAGAAGCTTTCTGTGAAATTGCTTTGAGATGTGTGGGATCATCTCACAGATTTGAATCATTCTTTTGATTCCACAGGTTGGAAACACTCTTTTAGTTTAATGTACAAAAGGACATTTTGGAGCCCATTGAGGCCTACAGTGAAAAATTGAATATCCCGTGATAAAAACTTGAAAGAAGTTATCTTTGAAACTGCTTTGCGATGTGTGGATACACCTCACAGTGGTAAACCTTTCTTATGATTCAGCAGGTTGCAAACACTGTTTTTGTAGAATCTGCAAATGGACAATTCAGAGACTATTGAGGCCTATGGGGAAAAACTGAACATCCCACCATAAAAACTAGAAAGAAGCTATCTGTTAAACTGCTTTGCAATGTGTGGATTCATCTCAAAGAGTTAAACCTTTCTTTCAATTTGGCAGGTTGAAAACCATTTTTTTGTACAATGTATAAAGGGACATTTTGGAGCCCATTGAGGAGTATAGTGAAAACCTGAATAATGCGATAAAAACTAGAAAGAAGCTATCTGTGAAACCGCTTTGTGATGTGTGTATTCATCTCACAGAGTTAAACCTTTCTTTTGATTCACCATGTTGGAAACAATCTCTTTGTAAAGTCTACAAAGGCACATTTCAAAGCCCATTTAGTCCTACAGTGAAAAATCAAATGTCTCGTGATAAAAAGTAGAAAGAAGCTAGTTGTGAAACCACTTTGTGATGTGTGGATTCATTTCATTTAATTAAACCTTTTTTGTGATTGAGCAATTGGAAATATTCTTTTTGTAGAATCTACGAAGGGACATTTTATAGCCTGTTGAGCCCTATAGTGAAAAACTGAGTATCCCACATTAAAACTAGAAGGAAGCTATCTGAGAAACTGCTTTGCAATATGTTGGTTCACCTCACAGAGTTAAACCTTTCTTTTTATTCAGCACTTTGGAAACATTCTTCTTTTTAGAATCTAGAAAGGGACATTTTGGAACCCATTGAGGCCTATAAAAAAAAACAATATCCTGTGATAAAAACTAGAAAGAAGCTCTATGTGGAACTGCTTTGTGATATGTGGATTCATATCTCAGAGTTAAACATTTCTTTTAAATCAGCAGATTGGAAACACTCTTTCTGTAGAATCTACAAAGAGGCATTTTGGAGGCCATTGAGATGTATAGTGAAAAATTGAATGTCCCACAATCAAAAGTAGAAAGAAGCAATCGGTGAAACGCTTTGTGCTATGTGGATTCACCTCACAGTGTTAAACCTTTCTTTTGATTCAGGAGGTTGGAAACACTCCTTTTGTAGAATCTATAAAGGTGTATTTCAAAGCCCACAGAGACCTATAATTAAAAATCGAATATCCTGAGATAAAAACTAGAAAGAAGCTACTTCTGAAATTGCTTTGTGATGGGTGGATTTATCTGATAAAGTTAAACATTTCTTTTGATTCTGCAGCTGGAAACCCTTTTGTTGCACAATCTACAAGGGATATTTCAGAGCCCATTGAGGACTGTATTGAAAACCCAAATATCCTGTGATAAAAACTAGAAAGCTGCTATCTGGAAACCACTTTGCAATGTGTGGATTCATCTCAGAGATAAACCTTTTTTTTGATTTAGCAGGTTGGAAACACTCTTTTTGTAGAATGTAAATTTCAAAGCCCACTGAGGCCTACATTGAAAAACCGAATATTCTGTGATAAAAACTAGAAAGAAGCTACCTATGAAACCTCTTTGTGATTGGTGGATTCATCTCAAAAAGTTAAGCATTCCTTCTGTTTCTGCAGGTTGAAAGCCCTATTTTGGTAAAATCTACAAAGGGACATTTTGGAGCTCATTGAGGCATATAGTAAAAAAAAAAAATCCCATGATAACAATTAGAAAGAAGCTACCTCTGAAACCACTTGTGGTAGGTGAATTCATCACACAAAGTTAAACATTTATTTTGATTCAGCAGGTTGGAAACACTTTTTTTTGTACAATCTACAAAGGGACATTTCTGAACCTATTGAAGGCTATAGTGAAAAACCAAATATTCCAGGATAAAAACTAGAAAGAAGTTATCTGTGAAACTACTTTGTGTAGATTCATCTCAAAGGGTTAAACATTTCTTTTGATTCAGGAGGTTGGAAACACTGTGTAGAATCTTCAAAGGGACATTTCAAAGCTATAGTGAAAAACCTAATATCCCGTGATAAACTCTACAAAGAAGCTTCTTCTGAAACTGCTTTTTGATGGCCAGATTTATCTCACAAAATTAAACATTTCTTTTGATTCTACAGGATGGAAACCCTATTTCTACACCCTCTACATAGGTACTTTTCAGAGTGCATTGAAGTCTATAGTGAAAAAGTGAATACCTCACGATATAAAGTAGAAAGTAGCTATCTGTGAAACCACTTTGTGATGTGTGGATTCATCTCACAGAGACAAATGCTTCTTTTGATTCAGCACATTGGAAACACTATTTTTGTAGAATCTGTGAAGGGACATTACAGAGCTCAATAAGGCCTATAGGGAAAAACCTAATATCCCACCATAAAAACTAGAAAGAAGCTATCTGTGAAACTTCTTTGTGATATGTCGATTCAGCTCACAGAGTTAAACCTTTCTTTTTATTCAGCAGGTTGGAGACACCCTTTTTGTAGAATCTGTGAGGGTACATTTCGGAGCCTATTGAAGCCTGCAGGAAAAAAACAAATATCCCATGATAAAAACTAGAAAGAAGCTATCTGTGAAACCACTTTGTGGTGTGTGGATTCATCTCAGAGTTAAACCTTTCTTGTTATTCAGCGAGTTGAAAACACACTTTTTGTAGAATCTTGCAGTGCACATTTCAGAGCACATGGTGGCCTATAACAAGAAACTGAATATTGGGTGATAAAAACTAG
The DNA here is from genome assembly GCF_028885625.2 of Pongo pygmaeus. Classification (NCBI taxonomy): domain Eukaryota; kingdom Metazoa; phylum Chordata; class Mammalia; order Primates; family Hominidae; genus Pongo; species Pongo pygmaeus. The sequence continues at coordinate 57,854,446 of NC_072380.2, forward strand.
AAAGAAGCTATCTATCAAACTCCTTTGTGATGTGTTGATTCATGTCACAAAGTTCATTCTTTTTCATTATTACTATTATTATTATTATTATTATTATTATTATTATACTTTAGGTTTTATGTTATATGTGAGCAATGTGCAGGTAAGTTACATATGTATACATGTGCCATGCCGGTGCGCTGCACCCATTAACTCGTCATCTAGCATTAGGTATATCTCCCAATGCTATCCCTCCCCCCTCCCCCCACCCCACAACAGTCCCCGAAGTGGGATGTTCCCCTTCCTGTGTCCATGTGTTCTCATTGTTCAATTCCCACCTATGAGTGAGAATATGCAGTGTTTGGTTTTTTGTTCTTGTGATAGTTTACTGAGAATGATGATTTCCAGTTTCATCCATGTCCCCACAAAGGATATGAACTCATCATTTTTTATGGCTGCATAGTATTCCATGGTGTATATGTGCCACATTTTCTTAATCCAGTCTATCATTGTTGGACATTTGGGTTGGTTCCAAGTCTTTGCTATTGTGAATAATGCTGCAATAAACATACATGTGCATGTGTCTTTATAGCAGCATGATTTATCATCCTTTGGGTATATACCCAGTAATGGGATGGCTGGGTCAAATGGAATTTCTAGTTCTAGATCCCTGAGGAATCGTCACACTGACTTCCACAAGGGTTGAACTAGTTTACAGTCCCACCAACAGTGTAAAAGTGTTCCTATTTCTCCACATCCTCTCCAGCACCTGTTGTTTCCTGACTTTTTAATGATTGCCATTCTAACTGGTGTGAGATGGTATCTCATTGTGGTTTTGATTTGCATTTCTCTGATGGCCAGTGATGGTGAGCATTTTCTCATGTGTTTTTTGGTTGCATAAATGTCTTCTTTTGAGAAGTGTCTGTTCATGTCCTTCGCCCACTTTTTGATGGGGTTGTTTTTTTCTTGTAAATTTATTGGAGTTCATTGTAGATTCTGGATATTAGCCCTTTGTCAGATGAGTAGGTTGTGAAAATTTTCTCCCATTTTGTAGGTTGCCTGTTCACTCTGATGGTAGTTTCCTTTGCTGTGCAGAAGCTCTTGAGTTTAATTAGATCCCATTTGTCAATTTTGGCTTTTGTTGCCATTGCTTTTGGTGTTTTAGACATGAAGTCCTTGCCCATGCCTATGTCCTGAATGGTAATGCCTAGATTTTCTTCTAGGGTTTTTATGGTTTTAGGTCTAACATTTAAGTCTTTAATCCATCTTGAATTGATTTTTGTATAAGGTGTAAGGAAGGGATCCAGTTTCAGCTTTCTACATATGGCTAGCCAGTTTTCCCAGCACCATTTATTATATAGGGAATCCTTTCCACATTTCTTGTTTTTGTCAGGTTTGTCAAAGATCAGATAGTTGTAGATATGTGGCATTATTTCTGACGGCTCTGTTCTGTTCCATTGATCTATATCTCTGTTTTGGTACCAGTACCATGCTGTTTTGGTTACTGTGGCCTTGTAGTATAGTTTGAAGTCAGGTAGCGTGATGCCTCCAGCTTTGTTCTTTTGGCTTGGGATTGACTTGGTGATGCAGGCTCTTTTTTGTTTCCATATGAACTTTAAAGTAGTTTTTTCCAATTCTGTGAAGAAAGTCATTGTTAGCTTGATGGGGATGGCATTGAATCTGCAAATTACCTTGGAAAGGATGGCCATTTTCATGATATTGATTCTTCCTACCCATGAGCATGGAATGTTCTTCCATTTGTTTGTATCCTCTTTTATTTCCTTGAGCAGTGGTTTGTAGTTCTCCTTGAAGAGGTTCTTCACATCCATTGTAAGTTGGATTCCTAGGTATTTTATTCTCTTTGAAGCAATTGTGAATGGGAGTTCACTCATGATTTGGCTCTCTGTTTGTCTGTTATTGATGTATAAGAATGCCTGTGATTTTTGTACATTGATTTTGTATCCTGAGACTTTGCTGAAGTTGCTTATCAGCTTAAGGAGATTTTGGACTAAGACAATGGGGTTTTCCAGATATACCATCATGTCATCTGCAAACAGGGACAATTTGACTTCCTCTTTTCCTTATTGAATACCCTTGATTTCCTTCTCTTGCCTAATTGCCCTGGCCAGAACTTCCAACACTATGTTGAATAGAAGTGGTGAGAGAGGGCATCCCTGTCTTGTGCCAGTTTTCAAAGGGAATGCTTCCAGTTTTTGCCCATTCAGTATGATATTGGCTGTGGGTTTGTCATAAATAGCTCTTATTATTTTGAGATACGTCCCATCAATTCCTAATTTATTGAGAGTTTTTAGCATGAAGGGTTGTTGAATTTTGTCAAAGGCCTTTTCTGCATCTATTGAGATAATCATGTGGTTTTTGTCTTTGGTTCTGTTTATATGCTGGATTACATTTATTGATTTGCGTATATTGAACCAGCCTTGCATCCCAGGGATGAAGCCCACTTGATCATGGTGGATAAGCTTTTTGATGTGCTGCTGGATTCGGTTTGCCAGTATTTTATTGAGGATTTTTGCATCAATATTCATCAAGGATATTGGTCTAAAATTCTCTTTTTTTGTTGTGTCTCTGCCAGGCTTTGGTATCAGGATGATGTTGGCCTCATAAAATGAGTTAGGGAGGATTCCCTCTTTTTCTATTGATTGGAATAGTTTCAGAAGGAATGGTACCAGCTCCTCCTTGTACCTCTGGTAGAATTCGGCTGTGAAGCCATCTGGTCCTGGACTCTTTTTGGTTGGTAAGTTATTGATTATTGCCACAATATCAACTCCTGTTATGGTCTATTCAGAGATTCAACTTCTTCCTGGTTTAGTCTTGGGAGGGTGTATGTGTTGAGGAATTTATCCATTTCTTCTAGATTTTGTAGTTCATTTGCGTAGAGGTGTTTGTAATATTCTCTGATGGTAGTTTGTATTTCTGTGGGATTGGTGGTGATATCCCCTTTATCATTTTTTATTGCAACTATTTGATTCTTCTCTCTTTTTTTCTTTATTAATCTTGCTAGTGGTCTATCAGTTTTGTTGATCCTTTCAAAAAACCAGCTCCTGGATTCATTAATTTTTTGAAGGGTTTTTTGTGTCTGTATTTCCTTCAGTTCTCCTCTGATTTTAGTTATTTCTTGCCTTCTGCTAGCTTTTGAATGTGTTTGCTCTTGCTTTTCTAGTTCTTTTAATTGTGATGTTAGGGTGTCAATTTTGGATCTTTCCTGCTTTCTCTTGTGGGCATTTAGTGCTATAAATTTCCCTCTACACACTGCTTTGAATGCATCCCAGAGATTCTGGTATGTTGTGTCTTGGTTCTCGTTGGTTTCAAATAACATCTTTATTTCTGCCTTCATTTCATTATGTACCCAGTAGTCATTCAGGAGCAGGTTGTTCAGTTTCCACGTAGTTGAGCGGTTTTGAGTGAGATTCTTAATCCTGAGTTCTAGCTTGATTGCACTGTGATCTGAGAGACAGTTTGTTACAATTTCTGTTCTTTTACATTTATTGAGGAGAGCTTTACTTCCAAGTATATGGTCAATTTAGGAATAGGTGTGGTGTGGTGCTGAAAAAATGTATATTCTGTTGATTTGGGGTGGAGAGTTCTGTAGATGTCTATTAGGTCTGCTTGTTGCAGAGCTCAGTTCAATTCCTGGGTATCCTTGTTGACTTTCTGTCTCATAGATCTGTCTAATGCTGACAGTGGGGTGTTAAAGTCTCCCATTATTAATGTGTGGGAGTCTAAGTCTCTTTGTAGGTCACTCAGGACTTGCTTTATGAATCTGGGTGCTCCTGTATTGGGTGCATATATATTTAGGATAGTTAGCTCTTCTTGTCAAATTAATCCCTTTACCATTATGTAATGGCCTTCTTTGTCTCTTTTGATCTTTGTTGGTTTAAAGTCTGTTTTATCAGAGACTAGGATTACAACCCCTGCCTTTTTTTGTTCTCCATTTGCTTGGTAGATCTTCCTCCATCCTTTTATTTTGAGCCTATGTGTGTCTCTGCACGTGAGATGGGTTTCCTGAATACAGCACACTGATGGGTCTTGAGTCTTTATCCAATTTGCCAGTCTGTGTCTTTTAATTGGAGCATTTAGTCCATTTACATTTAAAGTTAATATTGTTATGTGTGAATCTGATCCTGTCATTATGATGTTAGCTGGTTATTTTGCTCGTTAGTTGACGCAGTCTCTTCCTAGTCTCGATGGTCTTTACATTTCGGTATGATTTTGCAGTGGCTGGTACCGGTTGTGCCTTTCCATGTTTAGCGCTTCCTTCAGGAGCTCTTTTAGGGCAGGCCTGGTGGTGACAAAATCTCTCAGCCTTTGCTTGTCTGTAAAGTATTTTATTTCTCCTTCACTTATGAAGCTTAGTTTGGCTGGATATGAAATTCTGGGTTGAAAATTCTTTTCTTTAAGAATGTTGAATATTGGCCCCTGCTCTCTTCTGGCTTGTAGGGTTTCTGCAGAGAGATCTGCTGTTAGTCTGATGGGCTTCCCTTTGATGGTAACCCGACCTTTCTCTCTGGCTGCCCTTAACATTTTTTCCTTCATTTGAACTTTGGTGAATCTGACAATTATGTGTCTTGGAGTTGATCTTCTCGAGGAGTATCTTTGTGGTGTTCTCTGTATTTCCTGAATCTGAATGTTGGCCTGCCTTGCTAGATTGGGGAAGTTCTCCTGGATAATATCCTGCAGAGTGTTTTCCAACTTGTTTCCATTTTCCCCGTCACTTTCAGGTACACCAATCAGACGTAGATTTGGTCTTTTCACATAGTCCCACATTTCTTGGAGGCTTTGCTCATTTCTTTTTATTCTTTTTTCTCTAAACTTCCCTTCTCGCTTCATTTCATTCATTTAATCTTCCAGGGCTGATACCCTTTCTTCCATTTGATTGCATCAGCTCCTGAGGCTTCTGCATTCTTCACGTAGTTCTCGAGCCTTGGTTTTCAGCTCCATCAGCTCCTATAAGCACTTTTCTGTATTTGTTATTCTAGTTATACATTCTTCTAAATTTTTTTCAAAGTTTTCAACTTCTTTGCCTTTTGGTTTGAATATCCTCCCATAGCTCAGAGTAATTTGATCATCTGAAGCCTTCTTCTCTCAGCCCATCAAAGTCATTCTCCATCCAGCTTTGTTCCATTGCTGGTGAGGAACTGCATTCCTTTGGAGGAGGAGAGGTACTCTGCTTTTTAGAGTTTCCAGTTTTTCTGCTCTGTTTTTTCCCCATCTTTGTGGTTTTATCTACTTTTGGTCTTTGATGATGATGATGTACAGATGGGTTTTTGGTGTGGATGTCCTTTCTGTTTGTTAGTTTTCCTTCTAACAGACAGGACCCTCAGCTGCAGGTCTGTTGGAGTAGCTGGCCGGCCATGTGAGGTGTCAGTCTGCCCCTGCTGGGCGGTGCCTCCCAGTTAGGCTGCTCTGGGGTCAGGGGTCAGGGACCCACTTGAGGAGGCAGTCTGCCCGTTCTCAGATCTCCAGCTGTGTGCTGGGAGAACCACTGCTCTCCTCATAGCTGTCAGACAGGGACATTTAAGTCTGCAGAGGTTACTGCTGTCTTTTTGTTTGTCTGTGCCCTGCCCCCAGAGGTGGAGCCTACAGAGGCAGGCAGGCCTCCTTGAGCTGTGGTGGGCTCCACCCAGTTCAAGCTTCCAGGCTGCTTTGTTTACCTAAGCAAGCCTGGGCAATGGTGGGTGCCCCTCCCCCAGCCTCGCTGTCGACTTGCTGTTTGATCTCAGACTACTGTGCTAGCAATCAGTGAGACTCTGTGGGTGTAGGACCCTCTGAGCCAGGTGCGGGCTATACTCTCCTGGGACACCGTTTCCTAAGCCCGTCAGAAAAGCACAGTATTCAAGTGGGAGTGGCCCGATTTTCCAGGTGCCGTCTGTCACCCCTGGAAAGGGAACTCCCTGACCCCTTGCACTTCCCAAGGGAGGCAATGCCTCGCCCCTGCTTTGGCTGGCGCATGGTGCACTCACCCACTGACCTGCGCCCACTGTCTGGCACTCCCTAGTGAGATGAACATGGTACCTCAGATGGAAATGCAGAAATCACCCATCTTCTGTGTCACTCGTGCTGGGAGCTGTAGACTGGAGCTGTTCCTATTTGGCCATCTTGGCTCCTCCCCTCAAAGTTCATTCTTTCATTTGATTCAGCAGGTTGGAAACACTGTTTTTGTAGAGTCTGTGAGAGACATTTTGCAGCCCATTCAGGCTTTTAGGAAAAAATCAAATATCCCCTGATAAAAAAACTAGAAAGAAGCTATCTATGAAATGGTTTTGTGATGTGTGGATTCTACTAATGGAGTTAAACTGTTTTTTAGATTAAGCAGGTTGGAACACTCTCTTTGTAGAATCTGTGAAGGGACATTTTGGAACCCACTGAGGCCTATATAGGAAAACCAAATATCCTGTGATAAAAACTACAGAGGAATTATCCATGAAACTTCTTTGTGATGTGTGGATCCATCTCACAGAGTTAAACATTTATTTTGATTCAGCAGGTTGAAAACATTCTCTTAATAGAATCAGTGAAGTGACATTTTGGAGCCCTTTGAGGACTATAGGGAAAAAAATCCCATGATAAATACTAGAAAGGAGCTATCTGTGAAACCCCTTTGTGATATGTGGATTCATCTCACAGAGTTAATCCTTTCTTTTGATTCAGAAGGTTGGAAACACCCTGTTTATAGACTCAATGAAGGCAAATTTTGGAGGCCATTTAGTCCTACAGGCAAAAACTGAATATCCCAAGATAAAAACTAGAAAGAAGCTATCTGTGAAACTGCTTTCTGAAGTTTGGATTAATCTAAAAATAATAAAACTTTCTTTTGGTTCAGCAGGTTGGAAACACTCTTTTTATAGGATTTGAGAAGAGACATTTCAGAGACCATTGTGGCATACTAGGCAAACTGAATATACCATGATAAAAACTAGAAATAATCTATCTGTGAAACCGCTTTGCAATGTGTGGACTCATATCACAAAGTTCAACCTTTCTATTGATTCAGCATGTTGGAAACACTCTTTTTGTAGAATCTGTGAAGGGACATTTGGGAGCCCAGTGAGGTCTATAGGGAAATATTGAATATCCCATGGTAAAAACTAGAAATAAGCTATCTGTGAAAATCCTTAGTGATGTGTGGATTCATCTCATAGAGTCAAAACATTCTTTTGATTCAGCCCATTGGAAATAGTTTTTTTATAGAATCTACAAAGGCACATTTCAGAGTCCATTGATGCCTACAGGGAAAAACTGAATATTGTGTAATGTAAACTAGAAAGAGTGTATCTGTGAAATCACACTGCAATGCATGGATTCAACTCACAGAGGTAAACCTTTCTTTTGATTCAGCAGGTTGGAAACACTCTTTTTGTAGAATCTATGAAGGGATCTTTCAGAACCCATTGAGGCCTACAAAGTAAAACCGAATATCCCATGATAAAAACAAAAAAGAAGCTATTTATAAAACTGCTTTGTGATGTGTGGATTCATCTTACAGAGTTAAACGTTTTTGGATTCAGTGGTTTGGAAACACTCTTTTTGTAGAATCTGCAAAGGGACATTTTGAGGCCACTGAGGTCTATAGGGAAAAACTAAATATCCCACAATAAAAAATTGAAAAAACTATCTGGGAAACCGCTTTGCAATATGTGAATTCATCCCACAAAGTTAAATCTTTCATTTGATTCAATAGGTTGGAAACACTCTTTTTGTAGAATCTGCAAAAGAATATTTTGGAGTCCACAGAGGCCTATAGGGAAATACTAAATATCCCAGGGTAAAAACTAGAAATAAGCTATCTGTGAAAATGCTCAGTGATGTGTGAATTTATCTCACAGAATTAAAACTTTCTTTAGATTCAGCAGGCTGGAAGCACTCTTTTTGTAGAATCTGCAAGGGGACATTTCAGAGCCAATTGAGCCCTACAGGAAAAACTGAATATCCCGTGATAAAAAAAACAAGAAAGAAGCTATCTTTGAAACCACTTTGTGATGTGTGGTTTTATCTCACAGAGTTAAAGCTTTCTTTTTATTCAGCAGGTTGGAGACATCCTTTTTGTAGAATCTGCAAAGGGATATTTCAGACCCTGTTGAGGCCTATAGGGAAAAACCAAATATCTCGCCATAAAAACTAAAAAGAAGCTATCTGTGAAAACACTTTGTGATGTTTGGATTAATCTCACAGAGCTAAACCTTTCTTTTGATTCAGCACTTTGGAAACACTCTTTTTGTAGAATCTGCGAAGGGACATTCTGGAGAAAATTGTGGCCCATAGGGAAAAACTAAATATCCTGCCATGAAAACTAGAAAGAAGCTATCTGTGAAATCACTTTGTGATATGTGAATTCATTTCATAGAGTTAAACCTTTCTTTCGATTCAATAGGTTGGAATCACTCTTTTTGTAGAATCTGCAAAGGAATATTTTGGACTCCCTAGAGGCCTATAGGGAAAAACCAAATAACTCCTGATAAATACTAGAAAGAAGCTATCTGTGAAACCGCATTGCTATGTTTGCATTCATCTCACAGAGTTAAACCTTTCTTTGGATTCAGCAGATTGGAAATACTCTTTTTGTAGAATCTGCAAAGGGTCATTTCAGAGCCCACTGAAGTCTACAGTGAAAACCCAATTATCCCATGATGGAAACTAGAAAGAAGCTGTGAAACCACTTTGTGATGTGTGGATTCATCTCACAGAGCTTAATCTTTCTTTTGATTCAGCCAGTTGGAAACACTCTTTTGGTAGGATCTGCAACAGGACATTACAAAGCCTATTGAGGCCTATAGGGAAAAACTGAATATCATGTGACAAAAGCTAGAAAGAAGCTATCTGTCAAACTGCTTTGAAATGTGTAGTTTCATCTCACAGGATTAAATCTTTCTTTTGACTTGGCAGGTTTTAAACACTCTTTTTGTAGAATGTGCAAAGGGATATTTTGTAACCCATTGAGATCTATAAGGAAAAACTGAATATACTGCAAAACAACTAGAAAGAAGCTGTATGTGAATTTGTATTGTGATGTTGGGATTTCTCTCACAGACTTAAACCTTTCTTTTGATTCTGTGGTTGGAAACACTCCTTTTTGCAGAATCTGTGAAGGTACATTTTGGAATCCATTGAGGCCTATAGTGAAGCATGCAATATCCCGCTATGAAAACTAAAAAAAAAAAAAAAAAAAAAAAAAAAAAAAGCTGTATGTGAAACAGCTTTGTGATGTGTGCATTCATCTCCCCAATTTAGGCCTTTCTTTGGATTCAGCAGTTTGGAAATACTCTTTTTGTATAATCTGCAAAGGGACATTTAGGAGCCCGTTGAGGCCTATAGTGAAAAACTGAACATGCTGCAACAGAAACAAGAAAGAAGGTGTTTGTGAAACTGCTTTCCAATGTGTGGATTTACAAATAATCTATGTGGGAAACTGCTTTGCAATCTCTGGTCCAGCCCCAGGGTAGAGCTTTGCCTGAAGTGAGTCTGGATGTCTTCCCATCTCTGTGACTACTTGCTGCTCACCCGCTTTCCATTCAGAGTGGTCACAAATACCCAGAATACTTATTTCTCTGTCTTTCATCTTAGACAACTTTGAATATCATTGTTTGAAATTAGACTTATTACTCAGTCTAAAATTGAGAGCACATGTTTAGACTGCTTAATCAGGTTAGGTTAATAAATATGTATTTTAAACTGTATTTGAACACACTAAGTACTGAAGAGTTTAAGCAAGCAAAAATATGCAAATAAATGTTAAATTTAGATAACGTTTAATACAATGCATGATGCTACAAATAAGCAGAGAGAATAAGCCCAAATTGAAGAAGTAATGATGTAATGTACTTTGTGCATTACAAGTGAATGGCATTTCTAAGTGTCAGTGTCTTGGTAAAAACAGCAGTTTGTTCCCTATCCTCCTGCCCCAATCTAAGGAGTGGGAGGTTTGCTTGACAGAAGCAGAGAATACACATGGTATAATAAAGTCTTATACTATTTGTTGATGAGAACTTTTATGCCTCACCTTCTGCCCCATATGTGGGCAAACTGATAAGAAATCCTGGGTACTTAGACCTTTTGGTACAGCAGAAAATTCAAATTACACAAGTGTATTAGTCCATTTTCATGCTGCTATAAAGAAATACCCAAGACTAGGTAATTTATTAAGAAAGAGGTTTAATTGACTCACAGCATGGCTGGAGAGGCATCAGGATACTTACAATCATGGTGGAAGGGGAAGGAATACAGCCTCATTCACACGGAGGCAGGAAGGAGAAGAATGAGAGCCAAGCAAAGGAGCTCCTTATAAAACCATCAGATCTCATGAAAGCTTACTTATTATCATGAGAATAGCATGGGGAAACCATCCCCGTGATTCAGTTACCTCCCACCAAGTCCTTCCCACGACAAGTGGGGATTGTGGGAACTACAATCCAAGATGAGATTTGGGTGGGGACACAGCCAAACCATATCGACAAGCCTCTGCCTATATGCAATCCTAATCTAATCCCAATCCCGCCCACTAACCACCATAAAAAATCCAAGCCATTCTTTTTTCTCTCTCTCAAGCCTCGCTCTCCTCAGAAAGCTTCCTTGTATAAGAAACATTTCACACATTGTGTGTATGTAACATCATTGATCTTGACATCAAAACTAAACTGTAGCTGGGGGCCAATTCTGCTTCTGTGGGGTGGTAACAACATATAGCATATTGGAGTAGAAGACACACATTCTTACCCCAGGACCCCAAGGATCAGAACTCTTCAGTAGCAATAAAGCAAAGGAGGTCATGGTGGGTAGCAGAAATTATCCCAAAGTGCTTAAGTAGGACTGGTGAAGGTGTAGTTTATTCAGAGTTTATCTACCCTCTCTGCCATGCACTGTTACTATGAAACTGATACATTTTTGCTATGGATGCTGATGACCATCCCCTGAGTCTGAAAAGTTTTGTTGGAGGAAAACCAAAGAGAAGTAAAATGTATCTCTGCTCTTCATTGCTTCAACACAAAGCAGGAAAAATCCACCCAGAAGTGCATAGTTGGGACATGTATGCTGCAAGCAGAGATTATTTTGTCACAAGAGAGATACTTTTTCATGTTGCCTATAATCTTAGGTTACCTTTCCTAAAACTTCACACAAAATGATTGATAATTATTCATTGCTTGGCTGAAATATTTCCATCCTATTGGCAGGTTTGATGAGATGAAAACTACAGACTGTGAAATCAAGCTTATCAGATTAAAATCCAGTTTGCCAACTGAAAGGCAAGTGTTCTCCAATTTGATGAATATGTGGAATAGAAAAATTGCTTTGTCTCAAATATATAGAATACTGCATTTGATAAATAGAGAACAAACATCCTCCAAAGAAAAAAAACTGATAAAAATGCATTTCATTTTCACTTTAAAATGCTTTAGAAGCAATGCATTGGATAGTATACTAAGAGTAAACCACAAGTGCTTTCTCTTCTTTCTTTTCAGTATTTTATTATTCTCATTTTTTTCTGAATCTCAGAAGCTGAGCATGGAACAGCTCTGAAAGATGAAAAGACAACAAATTATTCTTGTCTGTGTTTTGTAATTTTACAAGCCATTCCGCATCTGTTTCTTTATTTCCTGCTAGTGACTAAATGAATGTCTTTAATGTCTCTTTACACATGAGAACCCAGGAGATAGGTAGAAAAGGACTTTATCACTGATCATCACCAACCAGTGATTACTAAGCATCCTCCATGGTCATGACAAGATATAGATGACAGGAATTAAGAGTGGGTTAATCCAGAGAATAGTACACTTCCTGTAAAGCTGGAACTTGTCTTCTGGGATAAAGATGTTTATAAGAACAGAGATAGAAATATTTTAGTAATTTTGCTGGGTGCAGTGGCTCCCACCTGTAGTCCCAGCACTTTGGGAGGTTGAGGTGGGCAGATCACAAGGTCAAGAGATTGAGACCATCCTGGCAAACATGGTGAAACCTCATCTCTACTAAAAATACAAAAACTAGCTGGGCGTGGTGGCACTTGCTTGTAGCCCAAGCTACTTGGGAGGCTGAAGCAGGAGAATCACTTGAACCCATGAGGTGGAGGTTGCAGTGAGTTGAGATCACACCACTGCACTCCAGCCTAGTGACAGAACAAAACTCCGTCAAAAAAAAAAAAAAAAGAAAAAAGAAATATTTAAGTAATTTTTTAAAACTTAAAAGTAACAGCTACTAGTAACAGCTAGTAGCCTTATTCACTCCACCATCTAACATAGCACCTAGTATGTACTAGGCACGTAACAAATGCAAAAGAAAATAAATATGTGAATTAGAATCATTAAGTAATTTTACTGGCAATCAAAATTATTTTATATTAACACTAATTAAAGATAGAGATAGCTATATCATTCTATTGTTAAAATTAGTCTGAGCAGCATGCTCTGAATTACACAAAAAGAAAAATGCTCATTGAAAATAACTATGAAGAACATTTGTATATATCTCCCTGGATACCTGGATAAGAGATTCTCTAGGATATATTTTCAGCATTGGAGGTACTGTGTTGTGGGGATTCTTATCTTTAACTTTTCTAGACACTGCCAATTTACTCTCCAAAATTGTTGTACAAATTTAAACTTCCTCAAGCCAAACAAAAAAGATATTCATCAATCCACATCTTTGCTAACACTTGGGCTTATTAGGTTTTTCAAATTTTTATAGCATGATGTGCATAGTTCTTGTAGTTTTGTTTGCATTTTTTATTTCTATGAGATGGAGCACCTTTTAATATTTTATTACTCAAGTTTACTCTTCTGCTCTTAAATTATCTCACAATTTTTTCCTCATTTTTATACTGAGGGTTTTTAAAATCTTCTTTCTATTGATTTGTAGGAGTTTTTTTAATGCATCTTGAATACCAACACTCTGTTGGTTATATATACTGAAAATAAATTCAGTAGATTATCTTTTTTATAAGATATTTTTGGTACAGTATTTATTTTAATATAATTGAATCCATTGATCTTTTCATTCACAGCCACAGTAGTATTGTTTGTAAAAATTAAAAAAAGAAATCATTCTATTAATATATCATGAGGAAAATGGAAAAATAAATACATTTAGATATATTCAAACAATGTAATTTTATGTAGCAGTGAATTAGAGCTATATATATAAACATAGATAAATATAATAAACAGAATATTGAATGAAAAATACAAGTTGAAGAAGACAAAAAGCAATATAAATATACATAAACTTTAAAAAACTTTTAAAAAGATTTAACGGGCCAGGCACAGGGCTCACATGTATAATTCCAGCACTTTGGGAGGCTGAGATAGGCAGATGGCTTGAATCCAGGTGTTTGAGACCATCCTGAGTAACATGGTAAAACACTATCTCTACAAAAAAATTCAAAAATTAGCCAGGTGTGGTGGCATATGCCTGCAGCCCCAGCTACCTGGAAAGCTGAGGTGTGAGGATCACCTAAGCCCAGGGAGGTAGAGGCTGCAGTGAGCCATGATTGCGCCACTTCACTACAGCCTGAATGACAGACTGAGACCTTGTGTCTAAAAAATAAAATAAAGTAAAATAAAATAAATTAAAATAAAATGATTCAACATAAAGTATAAAAAAAATGAGAAAACAAACTTCAAAGTCAGGCTTATCATACAGTTCTTTGAATGTATTCATATTTTTGCATGTTGAAATAATAAAGTTGTTGAATGCAGCAGCAGTTCTGGTGTCACTTTCTCTAGTGAGCTAGATCAGGCTTCCCCTGCAGCCATGTTGAAGAAACTTGCAGTTGGCACTGATCCTTCACCATCCTTTCCTAAGAGGGGGTCTTTCAGACTGAGAAGACTAAGATCATTGCCAATACTCAGCCACATTATGTCGCCTTTACAGATATAACATGATCGATCACTGATAACTGCAAATAGTCAAGTTACAATGAACTCCACAATATGATTCTTGGGGCCAAATGTATACTTGGACAATGATTTGATTACTCAACTCTCCAGTAAGACAAGCAGTGTAGGTGGAGTATAAAAAGGAGATTAAAAATTTCTGGCTGGGGCCAGGCGCAGTAGCTCATGCCTATAATCCCAGCACTTTGGGAGGTTGAGGTGGGAGGATCACTAGAGATCAGGAGCTCGAGACCAGTCTGGTCACATGATGAAACCCTGCCTCTACTAAAAATAAAAAAATTGGTAGAGTGTAGTGACATGCACCTGTAATCCCAGCTACTTGGGAAGCTGAGGCATGAGAATCCTTTGAACCTGAGAGGTGGAAGTTGTAGTGAGCCAAAATCGCACTAGTGTACTCCAACTTGGGTGGCAGAGCAAGATTCCGAAAAAGGAAAGATGGAAGGAAGGAAGAGAGGGAGGAAGGGGGGGAGGGAGGGAGGGGGAGAGAGAGAGAGAGAGAGAGACAGAGAGAGAGAGAGAGAGAGAGAGAAAGAAAGAGAGAAAGAAGAAAGAAAAGAAAGAAAGAAAGAAACAAAGAAAGAAAGAAAAAAAAGAAAGAAAGAAAGAAAGAAAAAAAGAAAGAAAGAAAAGAAAAGAAAGAATGAATTAATTAATTTCTGGCTGGGCATGGTGCCTCATGCCTGTAATCCTAGCATTTTGGGAGGCTGAGGCAGGAAGATCACTTGAGTCAGGGGTTTGATACCAGCCTGGCCAACATGATGAAACCCCATCTCCATTAAAAATACAAAATTAGCTTGGTGTAGTGGTGCATGCCTCTAATCCCAACTACTTGGGAGGCAGAAGCAGGAGAATCACTTGAACCCAGGAGGCAGAGGTTGCAGGGAGCTGAGATCACGCCATTGCACTCCAGCCTGGACAAAAAGTACAAAACTCCATCTCAAAAAAAAAAAAATATATATATATATATACACACATATAAATATATATATACATAAATATATATATACATATAAATATATATACATATAAATATATATACATATAAATATATATACATATAAATATATATACATATAAATATATATACATATAAATATATATATACATATAAATATATATACATATAAACATATATATACATATAAATATATATATACATATAAATATATATACATATAAATATATATATACATATAATATATATACATAAAATATATATATAAATATAAATATATATATATACACACATACATATATATATAGGCAAGGCAGGATAGTCTTCAGGACCGCTTGGTGGTAGTGGTGGGCTAGGCATATCTTTCCTTGGGCCCCTAGGCAACATATACAGGCACTGGTGTTAGTGAGCCCAGATAGGCCAATTCTTAGTTTTCCAGGGACCTTGTTCAGGTGTCAGATGACACCAACATATATATAAATTTTGAATGGAAGAAGATGAACAAAATTACAGAAGCTCATTTTGGCAAGCTGCGACATCACCACAGTACCAGAACTTTAATGACTCTCAGTGCCAAGGTGTCAACAATGCTATAAATGTTACTGGTCTCTGTATTTCCAGTGACCCAAATGCCACTGCTACTGCTTAAGGCTTGATCAGGATGGTTGCTGTCAAACAAAATGTGTTGATCCTTGAAACAGGAGGCAGCACTTTTGATGTATCCATCCTCACTTGTGAAGATGGTATCCCTGATTTCTAGTTTTCAACTAAGGACATTTCTTTAGATAGATAAAATTTTCTTAACTCGGTCGGGCACAGTAGCTCATGCCTGTAATCCGAGGACACTGGGAGGCCAAGACAGGCAGATCACTTGAGATCAGAGGTTTGAGACAATCCTGGCCAACATGGTAAAACCTCATATCTTCTAAAAATACAAAGTTTAGCTGAGCATGGTGGCAGGCACCTGTAATCCCATCTACTCAGGAGGCTGACGTAGGAGAATCACTTGAACCTGGGAGGCAGAGGTTGCAGTGAGCAGAGATCATGACACTGCACTCACGCCTGGGTGACAGAGTGAGATTCCATCTCAAAAAACAAAAACAAAACAAAACAAAACTAAACAAAAAAAACTTTCTTAACCAAGCATCAATCATTTGAATGTTAAAGTCAAGTGCAAATTAATAAAGACAATAATGAAAACAAGAAGTCTATCTGAGCACTGTCTGGGGGTCTGGGGATCAACCAGCCCTGCCTTCCACTTATGTTAAAAATGCACACCATCAGGGGGCCTAATACCAAGGCCCAGCTCACCTGCTTCTGGCTTCTGAGCACATCATTCAGTGGTCTGGAGACTACCCCACCCACTACTGCCAGTATCCAAGTGCTCCTCCCAGGAGCCTGAGGATGGACACTCACAGCCTACTGCCACCAACACCAGTGAGACCCACATGCACAAACCACCTGAGAACCTGGAGACTGGCCCTACCAACCTATTGCAGTCATTTCTGGCACCAACACACAACCAGGGGGCACACAAGTTGGTCCACCATCACTACTGCTGTGGCTGATGACACACATGCTGCCTAGAAGACCAAGGATGCCCCACCTAACCACAAATTCCACTGCTGCCACAGCTGACACCTGAAAAAGCTCCCTGGAAACCCAAGAATTGGCCTATCTGGGCTCACTAACATCAGTGCCTGCATATGTTGCCTAGGGACCCAAGGAAAGGTATGCCTAGCCCATCACTACAACCAAGCAGGCCTGAAGACTATCCTGCCTTGCATAGCTATTCCTAGCAACGACTAACAACAGCCTTCACTAACAACTGCAGCCTAAGCCACTGAGAAAATCACAGGCACCACTGATGCCGATTGTAGCCAAAGAAATCATTCAAAGATTACACTAATACACATACCCACAATCAAAGTTAAAGCACCTATACCACTAACACTTATAGATACATGTACGGAAAAATCCTATCCCTATAAAAACTCATCCAAAAAAAATTGGAAGAAGTGACTGATGCACGAGAAGTGCAGGTATCAACATAAGGACACAAGAAATATGAAAAAGCAAGGAATATGACATCTCCAAAGGATCACAATAATTCTTCAGCAATAGATTCCAATGGGAGGGAAAAAATCCTATTAAATTCCTGAGAAATAATTCAAAATAATGGCATTAAAAAAGTACAGTTAGATACAAGGAAGCATAGATAAAAAATAGAAAGAAGTTAGAAAAACATGAAATTGGAAATTAGAAATTAATTATCTGAAAGAGAAATTCAATAAAGAGACAAATATCATTAAGAAAGAACCACACGGAAATCCTAGAACTGAAGAAATCAATAAATGAAATTAAAAATGCAATCAAGAACTTTAACAGTAGACGAGATGGAGCAGAAGAAATAATTTCTAAACTTAAACACAGGTCTTTTGAAATAACCCAAACAAAAAAACAAAAATAAAAAAGAATGAAGATAGTCTACGTGACATGTGGGACACAATAAAGTGACCAAATATTCAAATTTTGGATTTTCCAGAAGAAGAAGAGTTGAGCAGAGACAGAGAAAATCTATTTAATGAAATAATAGCTGAAAACTTCCCAAGTCTTACAAGAGAAATAGATATCTACAAGAAATATAGACGCAGAAAGCTCAATTATACCCCAAATAGATTCAAGCAAAAAGGTCTTCTCTGAGGTACATTATAGCCAAACTGTCAAAAGTCAGTAATAAAGATGGAATTCTAAAACAGTGAGAGAAAAGCATATAGTCACTTAGAAGGGAACCCCACCAGAGTAACATTGGATTTCTCAGCAGAAGTCTTAGAGGCCAGAAGAAAATGAGATGACATATTCAAAGTGTTGAAACAAAAAAAATGACTGAGAGCCAAGAATACTATACCCGGTAAATCCATCCTTCAAAAATGAAAGAGAAATAAAGACATTCCGAGACAAGCAAAATGGAGGAAATTTATTACCACTAAAGCAGCCCTACAGGACATGTTTAAGGGAGTCCTACATTTGAAAGTGAATGAATAATATCTACCATCATGAAAACACACAGAAGTATAAAACTCACTGGTAGAGCAGACATACAAATAAGAAAGAGATGGGACTAAAATTTTTACCACTGCAGAAAACCAGCAAACTGTTAGGACAAAAAAATAAGACAGAAAGAATGGGACGAAGAATATACAAAGCAACCAGAAAACTATGAAGACTATGATGAAAACAAAACCTCATATGTCAATAATAACTTTGAATGTAAATGGATTAATTTACTGAATTAAAAGATATAGACTGGCTAAATAAATTTTTTAAAGTAATCCAACTGAAGGCAGGCATGGTGGCTCATGTCTGGAATCTCAGCACTTTGGGAGGCCAAGATGTGCAGATCACTTGAGGTCAGGAGTTCAAGACCAGCATGACCAACATAGTGAAATCCTGTCTCTACTAAAAATACAAAAATTAGGCACACCTGGTGGCACATGCCTGTACTGTCAGCTACTTGGGAGGATGAGGCAGAAGATTCACTTGAACCTAGAAGGCAGAGGCTGCAGTGAGCTGAGATCATGTCACTGCACTCCAGCCTGGGTGGCTGAGCAAGACCCCATCTCAAAAAAATAAAAATAAAAATAAAAATAAAATGAACCAACTATATGCTGCTGCCTACAAGAAAATTGCTTCACCTGTAAAGACACATGTAGACTGAAAGTGAAGGGATGGAACAAGATATTCCATGAAAATGGAAACCAAAATCATGCAGAAGTATCTAATGTATATCAGATAAAACAGACCTTTTAGTCAAAAACAGTATGAAGAGACAAATAAGGTCATTATATAATGACAAAGGGGTTGATTCAGCAAGACGATATAACAATTCTAAATATATATACACCCAACACCAGGGGTACCAGATTTATAGAGCAAATGGTATTAGATCTAACAGAAAATCATTACAGCCAACTGATTTTTGACAAAGGTGTCAAAAACATATATCAGAGGAAGGATGGTCTCTTCAATAAATGGTGATGGGTAAACTGGATATTCATAGGCAGAAGAATTAAACTGGATCCCTGTCTCTTCCCATACACAAAATACAAAAATCAACTCAAATGGATTAAGGACTTAAACAAAGACCCAAGACTATAAAACTTCCAGAAGAAACCATAGGGGAAACACTTCAGGACATTCATCTAGGAAAAATTTTATGCTAAAACCTCAAAAGCACAGGCAGCTAAAACACAAGTAGACAAATGAGATGATATTAAACTAAAAAGCTTCTGTACAGCAAAAGAAACAATCAACAGAATAAAATGATATTTTCCAAAAAGGACATACAAAAAACCAACTGCTAAATGAAAAATGCTTAACAGCACTAACATAAATCAAAATCACAGTGGGATATTTTCTTACCCCAGCTAGAATAGCTATTATAAAAAACATGCCGTGGAGGATGCAGAGAAAAGGAAACTCTTATACACTGCTGGCAGTGATATAATTTATTACAGCCATTATGAAAAATACTGCAGAGCTTCCTCAAAAAGTTAAAAATAGAATTACCTATGATCCAGCTACTGACAATTTCACTACTGATTATTTATCCAAAGGAAAAAAAAATAACATATCAAAGGGATACCTGCAACTCCATGTTTACTGCAAGACTCTTCACAATAACCAAGATACGAACACAACTTACATGTCCATCAATGAATGAATGGTTTAAGAAAATGTAGCATAGGTACACAATAGAAAGCTATTTAGCCACAAAAAATAATAAAATCTTGTCATTTGCAGCAACATGGATGGAACTGGAAGTCACCATGTTAAGTGAAGTAAGCCAGGAACAGAAAGACAAAAATATCACATGTTCTCAATGACATGAGGGAACTAAAAAAAAGTTGATCTCATTAAGGTAAAGAGTAGAATAATAGCTACCAGGAGCTGGGAAGGTTTTATGGGGAAGGAGAATAGGGAAAGAAGTTAGTTAATGGACACAAATAAAGAGTTAGATAGAAGGAATAAGTTCTAGTGTTCAATAGCATGGTAGGGTGACTACAGTTAATGATAATATATTGTATAATATATTTGAAATATATTGTATATTTCAAAATAGCTAGAAGATAATATTTGAAATGTTCCCAACACAAAGAAATGATAAATGTTTAAGGTGATGAATATCCTAAATACCCTGAATTGATCATTAGACATTGTATGTATGTATCAAAATATCACATTTACCCCATAAATATGTGCATATATTATTTATCGGTAAGAAATATAATAAAAAATTACATTTTGAGGGACAATATGTGTGAAACCAGATAGTAGTGATGGTTGCACATTATGAATATAATAAACACCACCGAATTGTAAACTTAAAAAATGATTACAGGAGACTAGGTCACATAGCAGTTAGTGCTGCAGATGCCTGACCCACACTGCCTGGGTTCAAATCCCAATTCTGCATTTATGAGCTGTGTGAGGCTGGGCACAGTGGCTCCTGCCTGTAATCTCAGCATTTTGGGAAGCTAAGGTGGAAGGATTACTTGAGACCAGGAGTTGAAGATCAGCCTGGACAACAAAGCAAGACTCTGCCTCTACAAGAAATCTAAAAAGTTAGCTGGGCATGGTGGTGTGCATCTGTAGTCCCAGCTAAGGAGGAGGATATCTTGAGCCCAGGAGTTAGAGGTTTCAGTAGCTTATCATCATACCACTGTATTCTCAGCCCACATGACACAGTAAGACTCTATCTCTAAAATAAATTTTTTCTAATATATAAGCTGTATGACCATGAGTAAGTTATTTAATCTCTCTGTGCTTCACATCCTTCAACCATAAGGCAGCATTAATAATCAAAGCATCAACTTCCTATGCCAGTTATTTTGAGCTAAATATTAATAGCACCCCCTTCACTTCAAAAGAGTTGCAGTTCAGAGAATAAATTACATGGTTATTCAACTCATGTTGATCCACTCTTGAAGTGGTTTTCAGACCAGAGCATAGAGAGTGTCTTCTACATAATCACAAAATGTGAGGCACTCAAAATTTTTATGAGAAATCTGATGACAGTTCTTTATAAAAAATGTGAACTTCAGTATATATACAAGAGTGGTTATTCTGAAAACTTGAATGTGGGAGCACATAAAAAAGAAATTCATGTCCTGAAGAATAGCACTCCTTTCAAAAGAGGAAACAAATAAAATAGAAATATTTTATAACAAATGTTTTATAAAGAAGAGAAAAACAACTAAATGAAATACAACCTAATGCTAGTAGTTGGCCTCATAGTAGAAGATTAGAAGTGCTTGTTTTTTTTCTTTTTTATACCTCTACAGTTCCAAGTTATTTTACAGTAGCCACATATTACTTTTATAATCAAAAAGAGATTTTTTAAAAATGTTCAGACAGACTCACAAAAAATCAAAACATAATTGCAGAATACAAGACATACTTAAAGTGATTCAGAAAGGCTGAACATAAACAGACAGTAAAGGTATACCAGGAAAATACAAGCAAAAGCTGGAGATTGGGATACCTGGTAATGTAGAATTTAGACCAGAAAACATTAAACAAGACAAAAAAAGGCTAGTATTAATGCTAAATGCTACAAT
The DNA here is from genome assembly GCF_028885625.2 of Pongo pygmaeus. Lineage (NCBI taxonomy): Eukaryota > Metazoa > Chordata > Mammalia > Primates > Hominidae > Pongo > Pongo pygmaeus. The sequence goes on from NC_072380.2 coordinate 57,875,898, forward strand.
TTACAAAAAGCTATAATATCCTATGCGCCCAAATGACATAAAAACAACCTTCGAAACTCAGAAGCTACAAGACAAGCAAGAATAGACAAAAACTTAGGTAATATCATTTTGTTTTCCAAGTAAACATGGCACACTAATAAAAATTAATCATGTATTAACTCATAAAGAAAACCTTAGGCCAGGTGCGGTGGCTCACACCTGTAATCCCAGCACTTTGGGAGGCCGAGGCAGGTGGATCACCTGGGGTCAGGAGTTGTAGACAAGCCCAGCCAACATGGCGAAACCCTGTCTCTATAAAAATACAAAAAGAATTAGGCGGGCGTGGTGGCATGTGCCTGTAATCCCAGCTAATTGAGAGGCTGTGGCACAAGAATCACTTGAACCCAGGAGGTGGAGGTTGTAGTGAGCCGAGATTGAGCCACTGCATTCCAGCCTGGGGGACAGAGCAAGACACCATCTCAAAACAAACAAAGAAAAGCTTTATAAGTCTCATCATAGTCAGGATAATCAAAACTGTTATCTAATTACAATGTAATAAACCAGAAGTTCATAATAAAATTTTAAAACACCTTTCTATCTGGATATTTTATAACTTAATATTACATAATTCTTTGGTCAAAGTAGAAACGAACTGAAATTTCAGAATTTCTAAAAAATATTTATACAAATACAACATTTCAGAATCTATGGAATATAATTAAAAGTAACCAGAGGAAAATTAATAACATTAAATATCAATTAAGTCAATTAAATGAAATAAAAATTAACTAGATATCCAACTCAAAAAGTTAGAAAGAGAACAAGAAAGCAACTACCTCAAAAAAGTAGAAGGCATAAATTGGTAAAAGCATAAAAACATTAGTATAAATAATTTTAAATGAAAGAAGGTTATGTGTATAGATCAAAAAAATAGAAAGAGCACTAGCTCACCTCACTGAAAAAAAAAAGACTCCAAGCACACATACTGAAAATAAAAACTTCAATGAGAAGGTAACCATCAAATACCGAATATTAAAAATTATAACAGATTATTTTCATGCATGCCAAAAAACTAACAAACACATTGAAAACCTCAATGTAGTAAGTAATTTTCCAGGAAAACTTAATATACAAAAACTAACCCAGCAAAGACTATTTTCAAGTTGTTTAAGTATATCACATTTTACAGAAGCAATAGCAAAAATAGAACACCTATCCCTGCCCCTATGAGACCACCAGGCCTACAAACCATCCCAGGGGAAATATACCAACTTCAAAGAGTGGATAATATCAATCTATTTTAAATGTTCTAAAGCACAAAGAAGAAAAAGAAAACTCCAAGAGTTTGAAGTGAGCATAACATTGACAACAAAATCTAATAAACATTGTTTATTTACACACACACAGAAGAAAATCATGGACAACTGGCACTTATAGCAATGCAAAAACCTTAAATAGAATATTAGCAAGCAAAATACAAGAACAGCCTTCTAAAAATATATCATGACCAAGTGGGGCTTATTGAGGAAATTAAAGAGAAAATTAATATTGAAAACCCATTAATATAAAATTCATCATATTCAGAGGTCAGGGGTGAAAAATCACTTGATCTTCCACAAAGATGCTAAAATTTATCCAACAAAAGTATAAAACTCTTCTAATAAAACTTAATAAACTATAAAGTGAAGCATATTTCCTTAACATGAATTTGTGTTTACATATATATTTCAAATGCAGTACATGTATCCTGGTTGGTTATTCCTTGAAAAAAGGAATTTATAAAATCATTCTAGAAATTATGCAGAAATTTAAATACCTATAAAATATTAGATGATGTTAGGAAAATATTGCTAATTTTCTTAGTTTTGATAATAGTGTTATAGTTACTTAGGAGAATGTCCTTATTCTTAGGAAATGCATACTGAAGTATTTAGGAACCAAAGTATAATAATACCTGAAATTTAGTCTCAATTATCCTACAGAATAAAAGTATATATGAAAAATATTAATTGTCATATTTGGATAGTGGTTATAGAGGTGATCATTGCACAATTCTTTCAACTTTTCTGTGTTTGACAATTTTCATAATAAAATATCAGAGATTAAATAAAATTTATAAATATTGTAATGACAAAAGATTTTCAATATAGTTCCACTAACTATTCTAGTTAGACTCTTTTGTTTCCAAAGATCAAAATCCCACTCAAGTTAACTTAAGAAAATATTTTTAAACATACAGGTGAGTCGGACCTAAAATTGGAATCTGACACTCAAGGGACATTCAGGAGGCTCTAGGACCTGCATGCTCTCCCAGTGGCCACTAAGGGACCATTCATTGCTCTCACTGGGTCTTCACTTTCCCCAGTGCTTCTACTGCCTTCTCACCTCTCCCAATAGATTTCCTTTGCTATCTTCAATTTCAGCTGTCCTCACCTAGCAAAGTTATACATGGGCCCTTTCACCCATCAACCTCACTCCTGGAAATCTAGCTCTGACATGTTGGCAAAAAACAGCAAATGATATCTACACAAAGCTATTCATTGTAACATCATTTGCATAAGCATAAAGCTGAAAACAATACAACTTCCATTAAAAAGGGACTGATTGAGTAGACTATTATACATGCATATGATAGAAGACTGTGTATCCATAAAAAGTAATGAGAACAATATATACTGATAGGGAATGATCTTTAGGTTATATTGTAAAGGGAAAAAAGGGTTGTATAGTATCCTACTTCCAGTATTTTAATTTTTGTGTAAAAAGGAAAATAAAAATGTAAATATACATATTTATTTATATTTTCATAAAGAAATAATGAAATAAGTAAAAAATTAATTTTAAAAATTGCTTCTCTATAGTGGGAGGGAGAAAAGAGGCTGGAGGAGCCAGGGACAGAAGCTTCCCTAGATGTAAATTTGGCCAGCATTCCTGGAGTCTGGGCCTGTAACTGGCTGTGAGCATTCTGCTGGCCAAGCAGAGAACAAGATTAAGCCCAGACTGAAGGGAGGAGAGAGAGACTCCAACTCTCCATGGGAAGTGTGACAAACAATACATGGCCAGCTTTTCTAAAAGCAGGACAACCAGACTTGATGTGCTTCATAACAGGGCATACTAAAAAGCATACGACAGTAGCTACACAAAGTGATCTTGCTTAAAAATTTATACTTGAATGTCTAATCAAGCCTCTAACTCTCAGTTTCTAGGCAATATAAGGGATAGAAGGAAACGTTTACCTTTTAAAAGGTTAAAGAAGCAATCAGCCAAATTCAGAATGTGAGAAATTCTAGAGGATCAAACAACCAGAGGGAGCTGTCAGAGAATAACTGAATATAACATGAAGGCGTGGTTTGAATTCTAACTCAAACTAAAAAGACATAATTGAGACAACTGGAGAAATCTGAATGTGGACTTGGTATCAGACAATGTTTAAAAATTACTATTAGTTCTGTAAAAACATTTAAAAAATCTTTATCTGTTCAAGGTTCATCACAAAGTATTTAGAGATGAAGTAACATGGTATCTAGGATTTGCTTTTAAAATGTAAGAGAAGAAAGCAGAGGTAGTGAATGAAATAAAATGAGCAAAATGTTGAGGAAACTGCTCTTGAAAATATTTTTTTTGCATCCTTCTGCTACCACCATTAACTTTCCAAGCATCTTGATGTTACTTAGTTTAAACTCCCTGAAGAGTAAATACAAGTGAGTCAGCTAAGCCAAAAGCCACTGGCTGGGGTCTGTGGTTGAGCTATCTTTGGGTTTACTGCTGGCTATGGACTGAATGTTTGCATCTCCCCAAATTCATATGTTGAAATCTAATTCCTAAGGTAAAGGTATTAGGAGGTAGGGCCTTTGGTAGGTAATTAGGTCATGGGGTGGAATACTGAAGAAAAATTGGATTAGTACCCTTATTAAGGGCTGAAGAGACCACAGTTGTCCCCTTCTACCATGTGAGGACACAGCTAGAAGGTTTATGAACCAGGAAACAGACCCTCTCTAGACACTGAATCTACCAGCACCTTGATCTTGAACCTCCAGCCTCCAGAACTGTGAGAAATAAATTTTTGTTGTTTATAAGCTACTCAGTCTATGGTATTTTGTTATAGCAGTCCAAACAGACATTGCCCACTCACCCTGGGTCCAAAAAACTGGGAAAAGTAGGTTACAAAGTAAAAAAACTTAATCCCCTGAGCCTGTTTCTTCAGCAGGGCTTGAAGACTAGGGCGATTCCATAGAGTAGAAGAAACAGAGGGGAGCAGACACACTAATCAGCACCTCTAGTGCTATCTTCCTGAGGGTGGGAGGAGCTGATTCTTTAATGGATCAGTTTCACATGCATTTCAAAACCAACAATAACATCTTTTTGACTTATGAACTTCTCATGAGTCCCACATCTATTTACCTACTATCTCCTTTGATTGCTCATTGTTTCCTGAAATAAATGAGAATCAGAAGTTACTATCATTTCTTTATAATCAAGGCAAGTGGCCAAGTGATTTACCCAATGCACAGAGCAATTGGTTCTAGGGGAAATAAATAAATTGCATTTTGTATATCAACTAGACTGCATCTTCAGGGAATTGTGCTGCATCAAAAACAATTTTCAAGCAACCTAATAATTATCTGTAAGCATCATCTCCCCTTTAAAAAATTTTTAAGACTTTCCTGTGGAAAATCTACATTGTCATCCCAGATAAGTGTCGGAATAGCAGGAAATAAGATGGAGAATCAGAGAAAAATCTGATTATGAAAGGCCTTAAGAAGCAGACTAAGGGATTTAGAATTTGTGGCTTTGCTGAAAGGGATCACCATGAAAGTCACATTCATAGAAAAGCAGGGTTAATTCAAAAGACAGAGAGTGATGAAGGCTGGGAGACCAGCTAGGAAGTTCGGTAATAAAAGCCTATTCTACAAAGTGGGAGCTGAATTGTAGAGGATGCACAATATCTGAAAGATATTCCAAAGGGAGAAATCATTTATTTTAATGGTCCTGGAGTTTAGGAGTGGAGCAGAATAAAAAGTCAAAGATGACTTAAATATTTCTGATTTGGAAGACTAAAATGTACTGATATCCCAGACAGATGTGAATTATAAGAATGGGAATAACAGAAGGAAGGCAGCCATTTAATAAGTCCCTGATAAGTAGGAGTTGAAAGTACTTTTAGGGTAAGGAAGACACCTTGTAGCCAGCCATTGTGGCACTTGCCTGCAGTCCCAGCTAGTCAGGAACCCAAACTCCTAAGACACTAAGGTGGGAGAATTGCTTGAACCTAAGAGTTGGAGACTGTAGTGCCTGGGCAACAGAGTGAGGCCCAATCTTAAAAATATAAAAATAAAAATCTTGAAAGCAATGCATATATACATACAAAACTCTCCAGTTCCTTTGTGATATGGTTTGGCTGTGTCCCCACCCAAATCTCATCTTGAATTTTAGCTCCTATCATCCCCACATGTTGTAGGAGGGACCCAGTGGGAGGTAATTGAATCATGGGGCAGGTTTTCCTGTACTGTTCTTGTGTTAGTGAATAAGTCTCAGGAGATCTGATGGTTTTACAAAGAGCAGTTCCCATGCACACACTCTCTTGCCTGATGCCATGTAAGAGGTGCCTTTGCTCTTCCTTCACCTTCCACCGTGATTGTGAGGCCTCCTCAGCCATGTGGATCTGTGAGTCCATTAAACCTCTTTTTCTTTATAAATCACCCAGTCTTGGGTATTTCTTCATAGCAGCAAGAAAATGGACTAATATATTTGTATGTACCTATTTAATTGTCAAAAAGGTGGAATTCAGACAATTTTCATTGTTTTGTGAAGAAAATCCTGGACACAGAAAATTAATGTTAGTTAATTTACTAATACCACATAGAGCTATATACTGGGTGGGCTGAGAGTTTAGAATATCTGTAAAGTTATTTAATCATTCTTGCATTTCCTTCATGTCACTGCTTCTAAAAGCTTTACTAGTTGTCTAATAATCTTAACCATGGGAAATTTAATACAATTTCCTTTGCTTTAAGTTATACTTATTGTTAAAGGTTTTAATTACCCCTACATGATAAAATTTAACTGATAATGGAAATCTTTTCCAGGTTTGAAAGTGCATATTTGACAGACGAGTTATTATCATGGTTGATACTAAAAAACAGCAATCTAAATCCACATGGAAGCCAATATATCATAACCTAGTGTCAGTATCTTCAAATAGTGATAATCCAAGGGAATTGTAGGCTATTTGCCAAGAGAAATCACCCTAAAGGTATACCTAGCTCTCTACTTTTGAAAACACATATATCTTGTTGTAATTTAACCATCATCTAAAAGTTAGCACCTTTAAATTGAGGATGGGTCTCTCTAATCCAGTAGTTTTCAATCTTAACTGCACATTGGAATCTCATAAAGAACTTTCAGAAGTATACTAATATCTAGCTCTCATCTTCTTCCTCTTTCTAATCTAATTGTTCTGGAGTGTGGTTTGAGGATCAAGATTTTTAGAAGCTCCTTGAGTGATTCTAATCAGTAGACAAAATTGAGAATCTCTGCACCATTTTCCTAATGATTCTCTGAAAGTTCAGATTTCCTTACACTTTTTAAACATTTCCTAAAGTTATAATAAAAGCCTTATTAGAATACACCACTGGTATAAATAGAAATAATGTCAGAGGTAATCAAACAAAAAAATAAAGCAAGGGGGTATGAGGAATCATTTTTCTAGGAAGTAGGAGAGCACTTGAGGGAGAAAATTGTTATTCTGGGAAATTATTTAAAGGTTTTTTACGGTGAAGCATGGTGGCTCATGCCTTTAATCCCAGCACTTTGGGAGGCTGATGTGGGCAGATTACCTGAGGTCAGGAGTTTGCGACCAGCCTGGCCAATATGGTGAAACCTCGTCTCCACTAAAAATACAAAAAAAAAAAAAAATAGCTGGGTGTGGTGGCAAGTACCTGTAGTCTCAACTACTCAGGAGGCTAAGGCAGAAGAATTGCTTGAACCTGGGAGGTGGAGGCTGCAGTGAGCCAAGATTGTGCCACCCTACCCCAGCCTGGGCAACAGAGCAAGCCTTCATCTCTAAATAAATAAATAATTAATTAAATAAGGTTTTTAGATGGACAAACCAAGAACAAAAGACTAATTTGGGAAATACTGAGTCTCAAAGTGGTTGAAATTTTCCAGCATAATGAGGTAAAAGATGTTTCTTTTTGGCAGAAAAGCAATTTCCTACAGGTTTTGTTGTTGCTTGGTTCGTTGCTTAGCCAACAGGTATGGTATTCTTAAGTACGAATTTTGGTGATTTCTTCTTACAGTGGAGAAATTGTTGTTTATTTGTTTGGTTTCTTTGTTTACAGAAGGACTTTGGGAAAAGAGAAAGAAGATATAGGGAAATGGCCTTTGAATGGCCTCTAGATTCATGCCAATGGGTCAAATCCTAATATCTGGAGAGAAACTTCCATGGTAGGGTTTGGTTGCCTGAGCTTTCAAACAGCAAATTGAATTTCTTTCTTTTCCATGTTGGAATGCTCCCTTGATTGTACATCAAGGCCTTCAATAAATCTTTGCTGATAATCACTACTACCTATTTTCTAGCCTGTGTTGGTGTGGTCTTAGAGAATGAAGAAACGGAGCTGTGCTCATGTTTATAGCAAATTGGGTCAGCCTGCAGTAGCAGAGGCAAAATATCAAAAGCCAGGAACAGCTATTGGGTGGGAGGTGACAACCGGCAATTCTATAAAGACTTTATTGAAACTTTCTGCAGTTTTACAGGAAGAAAGCTTAAGGTGTTCTGTTTAGAGATGAAAGCAACCAATAATTTCAGAAAGTATAAATATTCAAGGAACATGTGCCTTTATCTCATAGCCTAGTTCATAATTCTAAATTTATTGCAGCTGAGGACACTAGCACTCCTAATTATCCATGTTGTTTCTCTTCTTCCTGAGAACTCCCCTAAAAAAATCTGCTCACCTTACTACTATGTTGGGCCATGTAGTTCGACTCCAATTAATGGAAAGTGAGCAGAGCTATTGTAAAACACTTTCAAATTGAATCCTAGAACTTCTTGTATAATCTTTCATGTTCTTTCTCTTTGCTCATTAGGCAGCTGAATGCAGAGTTTCCAGTGCAGAAATTTGAAAAGAACTTAGAGGATGATAAAGCCACTAAATGAAGGAGACTGAGTACCTCAATCATTAAAGAAACAGTTTCCCCTCACTATTTAGGCTATGAAAAATATAAAACACTTATTATGTTAAGCCCTGGGATCTGTGGGTTTTTTGTTACAGCAGCACTAGCAGCTAGTTTTACTTAACCTTACAATATACTAAGTGACTACCCAAATCCAAAAGTCCCATTCTGTACAGTCATTCAAAAGAAAAGAAAAAACTATTTTAAAATTCATTTGGAACCAAAAAAGAGCCTCAATAGCCAAGGCAATCCTAAGCAAAAGAACAAAGCTGGAGGCGTTATGCTACCTAACTTTATACTATAGGGCTACAGTAACCAAACAGCATTTTACTGGTACAAGAACAGACACATAGACAAACTGATCCCAATAGAGAGCCCAGAAACAAGGCCACACACCTACAACCATCTGGTCTTTCACAAAGCTGACAAAAACAAACAATGAGGAAAGGACTTCCTATTCTGTAAGTGATGTTGGTATAACTGGCTAGCCATAGGCAGAAGATTAAAACTGTACCCCTTTCTTACACCATATACAAAAATCAACTCAAGATGGATAAAAGACTTAAATGTAAAACCCAAAACTATAAAAACCCTGGAAGACAACCTAGACAGTATCATTCTGGACATAGGAATGGGCAAAGATTTCATGACAAAGATGCCAAAAGTAATTGTAACAAAAGCAAAAATTGACAAATGGGGTCTAATTAAACTAAAGAGCTTCAGCACAGCAAAAGAAACTGTCAATAAACAGACAACCTACAAAATGGGAAAAATTTTTTACAAACTATGCATCTGACAAAGGCCCAATATCCACTATCTATAAGAAACTTAAAAATTCAGCAAGCAAAAACAAATAACCCCATTAAAAAGTGGGCAAAAAACATGAATAGACACTTTTCAAAAGAAGATATATATGTGGCCAACAAGCATAAGAAAGAAGTTCAGCATCACTGATCATTAGAGACATGCAAATCAAAAACACAATGAGGTGCCATCTCATACCAGTCACAATGGCAATTACTAAAAAGCCAAGAAACAACAGTTGCTGGTGAAGCTACAGAGAAAATAAAATGCATAGTTGGTGGGAAGGAAAATTAATTCAGCCACTAGGAAAAGCAGTTTGGCAAATCCTCAAAGAGCTAAAAAAGACCTGTCATTTGACCCAGTAATCCCATTACTGGGTACATACCCAAAGGAAAATAAATCCTTCTATCATAAAGATACATGGACATGCATGTTCATTGCAGCACTATTCACAATAGTAAAGACATGGAATCAACCTAAATGCCCATCGGTTGTAGACTAGATAAAGAAAATGTGGTATATATACAACATTGAATACTATGCAGCCATAAAAAAGAATGAGATTATGTTCTTTGCAGCAATATGGATAAAAGTGGAGGCCATTATCCTCAGCAAATGAATACAGGAACAGAAAAACAAATGAGAACACATGGACACACAGAGGGGAACAACAGACACTGGGGTGTCTGGCCTACCAGAGGGCGGAGGATGGAAGGAGGGAGAAGATCAGAAAAAATAACTATTGGATACTAGGCTCAATACCTGGATGACAAAATAACCCTCATGACATGGGTTTACCTATATAACATACATGTACATGTACCCCTGAACTTAAAATGAAAGTTTAAAAAACGTAATAAACTTTTAATAATTCATACAAACAATGCTTTCTGACCATAATAGAAATAAAACAGGAAATCAACAAATAAAGAAATGCTGGAAAATTCCCCAAATACTTGAAAACTAAATCACATACTTCTAAGAAACCCATAGGTAAAAGAAGAAATCAATAGGGAAATTGGGAAGTATTTTGAACAGGTGACAATAAAAACACATTTCAAAATTTATGGGATAATGTTAAAGAATTACTTAGGGAAACTTTTAGCACTTTAAATTATAGTTATTTCCTTAGTAGATCTATAGCGCATTTCTTCAACTCTGTTTCTCTCTTCCTCATTATTTTCTTTCTGCCCACATGAGGAAGGAAACTATGGTTTGATGTTTGTTCTCCTACTAGTTATAATTTGTCCACTAAATTAACATGTATTGAGAAACTACTGTTGGCCTATAGTGCTGGCTCTGAGTAGGAGCTTGACAAATATCTACTGAAAAAATAAATGAGGAGATTTCAATTTGGAGACAGGGAAATGAAAGAAATAAAGAGAACTTGCAGCTCCATTGTCTATTGCTAAATCAAAACATTTTATATTTACATTCATACTACTCATAAGATTGATCTTTATATTCCTCTCTTAACAGCCCTTTCAAAAGACTAACTCATAGAATCACAAATCTAATCTAACCACAGCAAATGTGTAAGTCTTCTCTAGCATCTCCAACAAGATCTGTCCAACTTCCTCTGAACGCCTCCAATAAAACTATCCAATATATGAACTGAATAGTCAATTCAGTCTATGAATTTTCTAGACTCATGGTAGTACAATGCTTTGCATTTACCTTTCCAAACTGAATTGTAATTCTGATAAAAATAGAAACATAATCTCTGGCACAGGGTTTGAGTTTTTCTAGCTCAAGTGACCTGTCTCCATAACCCACAGTCATTTGTAAAAAGTCAGAGCTATCTTCACTCAGTTACTTCAACCTCAGAAGATGGGATGTATCTCCAAAACTATCATTTTCTCCCTTTTGAAACTTATTAGAAAACACCTTATTTAGATTCATCACGTTCAACATGTTCGCATTTTTATCTTCTACACACTCTTGATATGCAAATTCCATGAATATACACATCTGAAAACATATATTAACCCCTTTAGAAGGTAAAGCAATTCCCAATGACCATGGAAAAACTGATTCTGATCACATTCCCATTTCCCCTTTATTGTTTGATGAAGACACATCTTTTGAGTCAACCTTAACATGGTTCCTGTTCATTTCTTTTGACCATTTTAGTGTACTCTTCCTAGACTTCTGCATTTCCACTATATCTTCCTCAGATGTGCATACACTATCCAAGAACTTACATAACAGAAAAGTGGTGTATGTAGTTTGATTTCCATTACCTTTTTGGTGATTCCTTCAATTTGGACTGCATCATTTGTTGTCTGTATTCCAGGATATCTCTTGCCAGCGTCTGCAAAGAACAATCAACTACTACTGCCACATCCTGTTCTGGAGCTAAAACTTAGACAACAAAGTTTATTATATTTTAAGTATATTTTGGAATCTGATTTTCCAAGACCCATTACTTGATTTGGTAACAATAATCAAATTTTGTTCTTAAATCCTTGGCACTATTCAATATTTTGCATACTCAGGTGAAGTTAATTTCATAACTCTTTTGTGTTCCATGTCTGGTAAACTAATATTTTAAACGACATTGTGTCAAACATATAAATTCAGTCCTCTCCCAAAAAAGCAGTGTGTGACTCTTACTAATTTTTATTAGAACACAATAAACTCTGCCATTAATATAGCATTAGAGGCTCCTGGGTAAAATCAACACCTTCTATTTAGAATGACAAGTTAATAATCACTGCCATCTGCAGGCAACAAAAAAAAAATCTCTGGTTTATACCAACTTGTTTGATCAAAAGCAATTTCAAGGGAACAAAATAATTATATTTCCAGGGAACAATGCACTCATAGATAAAAACACACTTGTCTATTTCCTCCCCTCTACACTTCCATTGGTGCAAACAGCATCCAGAACAATCAGAAGAATAATATTGAGCAAAAGCAGTGCACTGGCAACCATGAGGTCACAATTTGTGCTAAAAAGTACAGAATAAGAACTTGAGGAAATGGGAAATAGAGGTATCCCCAGTAGTATTTTTTAGCATCACTAAGATTTTAACTACTCTCAGTTTATAAGTCCAGTTAATTAATTCCAACCCCCTCTGCAACTCTTTCTGAGAAAATCAGTAATTTAACTTACCTGATAAGTCAAATTGATAACCAGTCACCTGTCTAGTGTCCATTAGCAACTCAAGACTGTTATCTTGACAGATTGGATAAAGCAATTTAAACCTTATTAAACAAAGATTTCATGTATTCCAATCCACTACGTTTACATATATAAATACACTGTAGAAAAAAATACTACCACATCTCAGCTGGAAATGTGTTTTGATGCAATGCTTTCAAAAAACAGTACTTTTTAAAGATGTCCTTGGGTAGTCTAACAGTTTTTCTCAATGGGAGCTGCTACTGACAGTCAGGAGGAACAACTCTTCATTGTTCTGTACATTGCCAGAAGTTTAGCACTCCCAGATCCCACCCACTAAGTGCCAGTAGATTGTCCCAGTCATATATGTATGGGAACCAGAAATGCTCCCATATATTTCAGAATGCCCCCCCAGGAAACAGTGCTGCCCTCTCTCCCAGTTAAGAACCTTTGGGAAGACTTCTCCAAAAAAGGTGAAGGATTTCGTCATTTCCCTATTGCATGGTCAAGTATTCTTTAGAGAAATTCTAAATCAAAGAAAAGAGAGCTAATTCTATAGGATAATTTCTAATGAGCCATAAAAATGCTCATCCTTGCTTCTACCTCTTTCTAAATGATGCCTAAATGATTTTCTAATCTAAAATTAGAAATTTAAAGGAAAAATACTTATCAAAAAATAAGATAAATAAAATAAAGACTTATAAAATGTTAAATTTTGTATGACAAAAATAGAATACAAAATAAAATACAAATATGAAACTAAAAACATAATTGCAGGGTTTAATAACTTAAACATACAAAAAATTCCTATGTAGCAATGAGAAAAAACTAATGTCCAATAAAAAACTGAACTGAGGAATTAGCAAGCAAACAATAAGAAAAATGGCTAATAACATAGAAAAACCGTATTCAACCTCATTAGTAATCAAGTATAAATAATACACATATACACAATTAAATATAAATATATTCATATGTTTTACCTACAGTGAAAATATATTTAAATGAAAGTACTCAGTATTGGTGAGGATTCACAGAAGTGTGAGAACAGGGACAAAATTGATGTTGCCCTTATGAAGGAAATTTAGCCACAGCTAGCAAAGCCTTAAAATTTTGCAAGTCATATATATATATATATATATATATATTTTTTTTTTTTTTTTTTTGAGACAGAGTTTCACTCTTGTCACCTAGGCTGGAGTGCAGTGGCATGATCTTGGCTCACTGCAACCTCCACCTCCCAGGTCCAAGAGATTCTCCTGCCTCAGCCTCCCGAGTATTTGGGACTACAGGCTTGCACCACCATGCCTGGCTAATTTTTTTTGTATTTTTAGTAGAGACGGGGTTTCACCATGTTGGCCAGGATGGTCTCGATTTCTTGACTTTGTGATCTGCCCACCTCAGCCTCCCAAAGTGCTGAGATTACAGGTGTGAGCTACTGCAGCCAGCCTTTGCAAGTCATTTAATTCATCAACCCCAACTTTGGGCATTTAGACTAGGAATATAATTGTGGTTGCAGGCAAAAATTTGGCTAAAACATTGTTCACTGAATCTCTTTTTCTTATATTTTGTGTACATAGTAGGTGTATGTATTTATGGAGTACATGAGATATTTTGATATAGGCATATGATGCATAATAACTAAATCAGGGTAAATGGAAGTGTCCATCGTCTCAAGCATGTATCCTTTATGTTACAAACAATCCAATTATACTCATAGTTACTTTGAAATGTACAATAAATTATTATTGACTGTAGCCACCCTGTTGTGCTATCAAATACTAGATCTTATTCATTCTGAGTATATTTTTATAACCATGAATCTTTTTTTATAGTAAAAAAGCAGATTTCCACATATATTTTCAAGAATAGGGAAATTTAATGAATAAACTATGATATATCTAGAAAATAAAATATTATAAATTTAAAATAATGCCTTTCAAAATTATTTAATGACATGGAAAAATATTCTTAGTATATCATTAATGGGAAAAAGCAAGGCTCCGCATCCATGGAGATTGGTCCCAGGATCCCAGTGGATATCAAAATTCAAGAATGCTTAAGTCCCTGATATAAACTAGCATAGTATTTGCATCTAACCTACACACAATCTCTGAGATACATTAAATCTCCTCTAAATTACTTATAATATGTAACACATTGCAATTGCTATGTAAGTAGTTGTTATACTATATTGGGTTATATTTCTATTATTTTCTATTGTACTGTAAAAAAATTTTTCCTCTTTTCCTAATTGAATACCCTTGATTTCCTTCTCTTGCCTAATTGCCCTGGCCAGAACTTCCAACACTATGTTGAATAGAAGTGGTGAGAGAGGGCATCCCTGTCTTGTGCCAGTTTTCAAAGGGAATGCTTCCAGTTTTTGCCCATGCAGTATGATATTGGCTGTGGGTTTGTCATAAATAGCTCTTATTATTTTGAGATACGTCCCATCAATTCCTAATTTATTGAGAGTTTTTAGCATGAAGGGTTGTTGAATTTTGTCAAAGGCCTTTTCTGCATCTATTGAGATAATCATGTGGTTTTTGTCTTTGGTTCTGTTTATATGCTGGATTACATTTATTGATTTGTGTATATTGAACCAGCCTTGCATCCCAGGGATGAAGCCCACTTGATCATGGTGGATAAGCTTTTTGATGTGCTGCTGGATTCTGTTTGCCAGTATTTTATTGAGGATTTTTGCATCAATGTTCATCAAGGATATTGGTCTAAAATTCTCTTTTTTTGTTGTGTCTCTGCCAGGCTTTGGTATCAGGATGATGCTGGCCTCATAAAATGAGTTAGGGAGGATTCTCTCTTTTTCTATTGATTGGAATAGTTTCAGAAGGAATGGTACCAGCTCCTCCTTGTACCTCTGGTAGAATTCGGCTGTGAACCCATCTGGTCCTGGACTTTTTTTGGATGGTAAGCTATTGATTATTGCCACAATTTCAGCTCCTGTTATTGGTCTATTCAGAGATTCAATTTCTTCCTGGTTTAGTCTTGGGAGGGTGTATGTGTTGAGGAATTTATCCATTTCTTCTAGATTTTCTAGTTTATTTGCATAGAGGTGTTTGTAATATTCTCTGATGGTAGTTTGTATTTCTGTGGGGTCGGTGGTGATATCCCCTTTATCATTTTTTATTGCATCTATTTGATTCTTCTCTCTTTTTTTCTTTATTAATCTTGCTAGCGGTCTATCAGTTTTGTTGATCCTTCAAAAAACCAGCTCCTGGATTCATTGATTTTTTGAAGGGTTTTTTGTGTCTCTATTTCCTTCAGTTCTGCTCTGATTTTAGTTATTTCTTGCCTTCTGCTAGCTTTTGAATGTGTTTGCTCTTGCTTTTCTAGTTCTTTTAATTGTGATGTTAGGGTGTCAATTTTGGATCTTCCCTGCTTTCTCTTGTGGGCATTTAGTGCTATAAATTTCCCTCTACACACTGCTTTGAATGCATCCCAGAGATTCTGGTATGTTGTGTCTTGGTTCTCATTGGTTTCAAAGAACATCTTTATTTCTGCCTTCATTTCATTATGTACCCAGTAGTCATTCAGGAGCAGGTTGTTCAGTTTCCACGTAGTTGAGCGGTTTTGAGTGAGATTCTTAATCCTGAGTTCTAGCTTGATTGCACTGTGATCTGAGAGACAGTTTGTTACAATTTCTATTCTTTTACATTTATTGAGGAGAGCTTTACTTCCAAGTATATGGTCAATTTTGGAATAGGTGTGGTATGTCCCTGTTTGCAGATGACATGATAGTATATCTAGAAAACCCCATTGTCTCAGCCCAAAATCTCCTTAAGCTGATAAGCAACTTCAGCAAAGTCTCAGGATACAAAATCAATGTGCAAAAATCACAAGCATTCTTATACATCAATAACAGACAAACAGAGAGCCAAATCATGAGTGAACTCCCATTCACAATTGCTTCAAAGAGAATAAAATACCTAGGAATCCAACTTACAAGGGATGTGAAAGACCTCTTCAAGGAGAACTACAAACCACTGCTCAAGGAAATAAAAGAGGATACAAACAAATGGAAGAACATTCCATGCTCATGGGTAGGAAGAATCAATATCGTGAAAATGGCCATCCTTCCCAAGGTAATTTACAGATTCAATGCCATCGCCATCAAGCTACCAATGACTTTCTTCACAGAATTGGAAAAAACTACTTTCAAGTTCATATGGAACCAAAAAAGGGCCCGCATTGCCAAGTCAATCCTAAGCCAAAAGAACAAAGGTGGAGGCATCACACTACCTGACTTCAAACTATACTACAAGGCCACAGTAACCAAAACAGCATGGTACTGGTACCAAAACAGAGATATAGATCAATGGAACAGAACAGAGCCGTCAGAAATAATGCCACATATCTACAACTATCTGATCTTTGACAAATCTGACAAAAACAAGAAATGTGGAAAGGATTCCCTATATAATAAATGGTGCTGGGAAAACTGGCTAGCCACATGTAGAAAGCTGAAACTGGATCCCTTCCTTACACCTTATACAAAAATCAATTCAAGATGGATTAAAGACTTAAATGTTAGACCTAAAACCATAAAAACCCTAGAAGAAAACCTAGGCAATACCATTCAGGACATAGGCATGGGCAAGGACTTCATGTCTAAAACACCAAAAGCAATGGCAACAAAAGCCAAAATTGACAAATGGGATCTAATTAAACTCAAGAGCTTCTGCACAGCAAAAGAAACTACCATCAGAGTGAACAGGCAACCTACAAAATGGGAGAAAATTTTCGCAACCTACTCATCTGACAAAGGGCTAATATCCAGAATCTACAATGAACTCAAACAAATTTACAAGAAAAAAACAAACAACCCCATCAAAAAGTGGGCGAAGGACATGAACAGACACTTCTCAAAAGAAGACATTTATGCAGCCAAAAAACACATGAAAAAATGCTCACCATCACTGGCCATCAGAGAAATGCAAATCAAAACCACAATGAGATACCATCTCACACCAGTTAGAATGGCAATCATTAAAAAGTCAGGAAACAGCAGGTGCTGGAGAGGATGTGGAGAAATAGGAATGCTTTTACACTGTTGGTGGGACTGTAAACTAGTTCAACCCTTGTGGAAGTCAGTGTGGCAATTCCTCAGGGATCTAGAACTAGAAATTCCATTCGACCTAGCCATCCCATTACTGGGTATATACCCAAAGGACTATAAATCATGCTGCTATAAAGACACATGCACACGTATGTTTATTGCCGCATTATTCACAATAGCAAAGACTTGGAACCAACCCAAATGTCCAACAATGATAGACTGGATTAAGAAAATGTGGCACATATACACCATGGAATACTATGCAGCCATAAAAAATGATGAGTTCATGTCCTTTGTAGGGACATGGATGAAATTGGAAATCATCATTCTCAGTAAACTATCGCAAGAACAAAAAACCAAACACCGCATATTCTCACTCATAGGTGGGAACTGAACAATGAGAACACATGGACACAGGAAGGGGAACATCACACTTCGGGGACTGTTGTGGGGTGTGGGGAGGGGGGAGGGATAGCATTGGGAGATATACCTAATGCTAGATGATGAGTTGGTGGGTGCAGCGCACCTGCATGGCACATGTATACATATGTAACTTACCTGCACATTGCGCACATGTACCATAAAACCTAAAGTATAATAATAATAATAATAATAAAAGAAAAAAAATTTCCAAATATTTTTGATCTGTGGTTGGTTGAACTCATGAATGCACAACAGCAGACATAGAGGGCCCACTGTTTGTAAAATATGACACTCTTTTTGTAAAACTTATATATTCATGTGTTTATATAATCAGAGACAGAGGGGCTATATTTGTCTTATAGAGATAGACGATCTATCTTGTTCTTTGCAAACTTAAAACCTGGCATGGGGCCTGGAACAGAGTGTACCAAGTCAATCACATGTATAAATAAATTGGTAATAAAGGACATTCCCTAAAATGCTATTGGTTATTGAGGCTGAGATTAATTATATTTTTCTTTCTTCTTTTTGTTTATATTTATTTTGGGGGTTTTATAGAATGAGCATGGACTACTTTTGTGACTTCAAAAAAAGCGTAAGTCCTACGGAAACCTTTAATTTGGCTGGAATGAAATATGTGGATCTTAAAGGGAAGGATTTCAGTCATGCTACGGCAAGTTTGCCTCTATTGGTCATGATCAACTCTTTCTTAGCCATACGTTGAGCTAATTTAAAAGCCTACTCACCTGCTGGGGTTTTTCTCCCATAGAAATGTGATTCCAGGTGAGGCATGGTGGCTGACACCTTTAATCCCAGCATTTTGGGAGGCCAAAGCAGGAGGATAACTTGAGCCCCGGAGTTTAAGACAAGCCTGGGAAACATGGTGGAACCCTGTCTCTATAAAAAATAAAATAATTAGCCATGCATGGTGGTGCATACCTGTGGTTCCAGCTACTCAGGAAGCTGAGCTGGGAGAATCACTTGAGCCTTTGATGAAGGTCGAGCCTGCAGTGAGCCGTGATCACACCACTGCACCGCAGCCTGGATGACAGAGGGAGGTACTGTCTCAAAAACAAACAAAGAAGAAGAAGGAGTGGGAGGAGGAGGGGAAGGAGGAGTGGGAAGAGGAGGAGAGGGGAGGAGGAGGGGGGGGAGGAGGAGGAAGGGGAGAAGGAGGAAAGATGAAGACGATGACAATGAAGAAGAAGAAAAGTGAGTTCCCCCAATAGACTTCAGAAGATAAGACAATAAAATTCTGAAACACCCCACCTTACACAGTAAGCAGGGACAGAGTAACTGAGGAGAAGAGCCCCTGGGGACACCTCAGAGAACAAGGTTCTAGTGCTAGCTGTCCAGTAACTGATGGTGAAAGCATTATTTATAGACAACGACGTTAGGCTCTGATTTTCTCTTTCAATTTTGCATTTGCTTTAATTCTTGTTTGAAGCAATGTGTGTCTCTTACGTCAACTAACGACAATGTTATAATTTAAGGGACAGTTTAGTTGCTTTAACATTTCTGGCTCCATCGCATCTCTTGTGTAGAAGGCAGTAGCCTACTACAACAAACAAGCAAGAGTGCCACTTCGTTGCAGCTCACTAAATATACACGTGGTTCCTGAGCACTGGAAGAAACAATAAAAAGTTGAAAAGAGCTAATAATATTGCAGAGATTGGCCTAACATGCCTCAATAGCTTCAGTGCCCTGAATTGCAAAGGTTTCCTTCTACCTAGAATTTTAGCTTTCAGAAATGTGACCGTTTTGGTCAGCGTAGAAAAAATATCAACCTGAATTGCCGTTATCGCTACCATAAATTACTAAACACGAGGCTTTTCTGGAGATTATTGATCTCTCATAACACCGTTTATAACATAACCCAAATTATCTGGTTTTGGGGAGCTATTGTACTTTCCTCATTACTAATTCTATTATGTAATTAATATTTATTAAACACCTTATTTTCCAGGAACTGCACTATACTTTAGGAACATAAATATGAGAAAGATACATTCTCCAGCTGGTGAAAAGCTCATACTCTATGTTAAGTAAAATTTCTAGAAGGCCATTGGTTTGAATTGAGCTCTTGCACTAGGCCCCAACAGACCAAAAGAAAATGGAATAACCCATGCTAAAGTTCCACATCACCAAACTGAAACTAAGTTGTTTATCTGACCTTCTGAGCAATTAAGAGAAAAAATAATAGTAGCCAAATCCCCAAACAGGCCAGTTTTAGCCAATATGATAAGGAAGTCCCCTCTGCTTTAACCCTTACAAGGAAAGTAACCTGCTGTTAACCAATCTGCTTTTTGTATTATGTTGTTTCCTTGTTTATGCTCAAGCTTTTAAAAACCGACTCTTCCGGCCGGGCGCGGTGGCTCCCACCTGTAATCCCAGTACATTGGGAGGCTGACGCGGGCGGATCACGAGGTCAGGAGATGGAGACCATCCTTGCTAACATGGTGAAACCCCGTCTCTACTAAAAATAATTTAAAAAATTTAGCCAGGCATTCTGGCATGCACCTGTAGTCCCAGCTACTCAGGAGGCTGAGACAGAAGAATCACTTGAACCCAGGAGGTGGAGGTTGCAGTGAGCCAAGATCATGCCACTGCACTCCAGCCTGGGCAACAGAGTGAGACTCCATCTCAAAAACAAAAAGAAAAAGAAGACAAAACAAACAAACAAAAAAACTGACTCTTCCATCATGCCCAACAGAGCACCACTCTATTTTTTAGATGAGATGCTACCTGACTCATAAATCACAAATAAAAGCCAATTTGACCATTGAACTAAATTTGTTGCAATTTCCTCTCTTAACATTTACCATGAGATACTATCCTGAATTATCTGTTTTCAACTGGACATCACCATCATCACTTTTAAGGTCTTCTCCCAGAATCTATTTACCTAGGATGTGGAACTGCCCATAGAAATCACTCAAGATTTGGAAGACAGAAATAAAAGAGAAATTTTATCCTCCTGAGGCAAATTCATCCTGACTGAAGCAAATGAGAGCTTCAGAATGGCTCCCTGGTGAGCTCTTGGGAACTCATCTGTGTCACTGCTATGCTCTGAGACAGTGGGGGACCTCTTAGAGATTCCTAAGACTTACAGCAGCTTGCTGGTAAGTTCCTGAGAAGCCCCTGCCCTGTTGCTTCAGGATGAGATCTCCAATGTCTGCTTCCCTCCCACTGGCTTCCCTGGCCTTCAGTACCCCTCAGTTTTTCCAATAGTCAAGCAAGCCCTTAATTCCTAATAAAAACCCCTTCTGCCCCCAAAACATGGAGTGTCTTCAGTTTTCCTGACCTACCCTGACTGACTCAGACACATAGCTATATAATTCACATAGCTATAGTGTCATGAAAACCAGACTATATCAGATTTTATGAGAATTGAGTAGCAGGAAAGTATCCCAGCTTCAGAAGATTGAGAGAGGCTTCCCAGAGAAACTGGAATCTAAGGTAAGTCTCAAAGATGAAAATAAATTATCTAGGTGCAAAGAAAGATTCAGAAACTAATGTCTTTAGAAAAAAAGTTAGGTTTTAGAAGGACTGGATAACCCAAAATAAAACTATATTTAAAGGGGAAAACACACAAGACTAAAAAAGTTATCAAACTTACAATTAGCGTGTCGGTGAAGAATGAAACGATAGGTTTCTTGAATGATTGCCATTCTTGTAAAGCTCATTACACATTTGTAGAAATCAGTGTGGCAAAAAGCAGGAATGCTGTTGGTGCTTCGTCCACCCTAAACCCTTACCAGATTGGTACACCAAGTTCCCCAGCTGCTGTGAGTGATAGCCACCAATGGCTCACAACTGCACACTTCTCTGAAGAATTGCTATTCACCTGGAAGTTTCTGGAGGACTTTGCCTTCCTCCAAAGGCATTCACAACTGAGGGCTGATATACAGGCCTGCAAAACCTGACCCCCTCACCTTAAGGTGATGCCAACTTTGTGATGCCATTCAAACTCTCTGGGGGAGCAGGCTAAGGCTGAACTACAGCAGAAACTTCATCTTTGCTTAACTTTTTCCCTGTCCTAACAATTTTCTGCTTTCCTCACTTTTTTTATTTGTTTTTGTTTTTTGTTTTTTGGGGGTTTTTTTAGATGGAGTCTCTCTCTGTCGCCCAGGTTGCAGTGCAGTGGGCAATCTCGGCTCATTGCAACTTCTGCATCCTGGGTTCAAGTGATTCTCCTGCCTCAGCCTCCCTGAGTAGCTGGGACCACAGTCATGCACCACCACTCCTAGGTAATTTTTTTTTTTTTTGTATTTTAGTAGAGATGGGGTTTTGCCATGTTGGTCAGGCTGATCTCGAACTCCTGACTTCAGGTGATCTGCCCACCTAGGCCTCCAAAAATGCTGGGATTACAGGCCTGAGCAACTGTGCCCAGCCTGCTTTCCTTACTTCTTGATGTGTGGCAGAACTGCAGACAGTTTGGAGTTGCCTGAGCATGCAAACAAAGCATGGTGAGTTATGAGCTGGAGAGATAGGCATTTAGCCAAATTGTGCAAGGACTTCTTGTAAGCTATGTGAAGAGAGTGTGAACTTTATCTATGAGTACTATGATCTTCCAACATTTGTCCACACCATCAGTAAAAAATTTAGAGCATAATAGATATTCAATTATTAATGTACGGACATGTCATACATTTTGTAAATGATGTGCAGAAATAGAAATTTTAAAGGAAAAATGAAAATAGAAGTTCAGTTTTCCCTGCATATCAACAGATCACCTTGCACCCTGCCTTAGGTGACATGCACCACTGTGGGGACCATAGAGGCAGACAGGAGGGTTGGTCAGCTCTTTATTCCAGAACTATGATTCCATTAGTCTCCTTGTCTTTAAACTAGTAATATGGACCGGTCATTCTTTACTGAGATAGGTCTCTAATGCCTGCTCTTGTGGAGATTTCAGGTAATCTATTTCCTCTATTGATGGGCATCTTGCCTAAGAAACACACACACACACACACACATTTCAAGCAGTTCTTTACCAGGGATTTCAGTAATAAATACAGATGCAAGAGATGGGATTATCAGGTTCTCCCCTGCCCCCTCACTGGCTTTTTCATTCCCCCCTTAAGAAGGCATTGATCTCACCACACCTTCTGAACAGGACAATAGAATATATCTGAGGCCATTGAAAACCATCCTGTTTGCATCTGTCTTCTCTGTTCCACGCTACTCCTTTCTCCACACTATCTCCAAGTCTTTATGTCCAGTCCCCATTCCCAATGCCCCCATTTTGCTAGACTACAACTCTTCTCTCAGAAGTAAGCAAGTTCCAAAATATCTCTTGGGTCACACACATTTTCACAGTCTCCTGTTCCATTTGTGAATCCATGCCAGCCATACTCGCTCATCTGCCCATTTCTGCCACTAGGCAGAGGTGTGTGGGGAGATTTTGAACCTCAGGGTAGCAGAGGACGGCCAGAAGGTAACCCTATTCCTGTTGTGTCTTCTTTTTTCTCTGGTTATCTCTTAGGATCTGACAAAGAAAGCCTCGGACATTTCTCAAAACAGGCAGGAATCTCCCATCCATAGTGCCACAGGGTCTAGGTAGGAAATTGTCACCCCTACCACCAGCATCACCTTGACCTTACTAACAGTTGTGGGTACCAGTACAAGAGCACAAATAGAATCCCACATATCACATATCTAAATGAGCAAAAGTTATAAATCAAGCAAACGCAACTGCTCAGTAAAATATGTTCTATCCCACCACCTTGACAAATACATCGTCCTAATGTCAAAATTGAAAAATATGAGTGATTTGTGTGTGACTGGAAGTCAGTATGGTCCAAGGCTGCACTGTTTGTGTCTTTCTCAGACCCTGGGTTGCATTGCAAAGCCAGCTTTCTTTCATACTCCTGACATTAAAATACACCATGCCCAGTGCTCCTTCCTGATCTGTAACTCAACTGGCTGTTGGTGGGGAAGGTAGTCTCCCAGCTGACATAGGGAATATAAGAGAAATTGGGGTGTAGGAATGTGAGATCTGAGTTGAGCAGCAAAATTTGTGGTAACAGCAGAGGACATGTGGAGGTGCCCAATAGGAAGTCAGATATAAGTCTGAAGTGCTGACATTTTTTTCACATTTAACACCAAACCATCTGATGAAGTTTTAGTTCTAGGGGCAAATAAAAATTGATGGGAGAATGAGATTGACTCTATTTCTATTGCTCTATCAGTTGTTCCACAGAATAAGAACATCTTCCTGTCTCTTTCTGCAGAATAGAGACATAGTAGATGTCTTTTGAATAAGCACAAATGGTACATAAACCAATTAACATATTTATTCACAGCCTTTTACTCTCATGATTCCAAATTAAGCTCCATACTATATTTAAGTCTAAAGCACCATGTTTCATGACCACCAGGAATTAAAAATTTAGTCAGAGCCAAGAGAATCAAGACACCTATATATGACAGGGCACATACATAAGGTGGGGTTCAGGACATGCTATTCCAAAATATAACACCTTGGCACACTGAAAACTGTCAGAAACAGGGAAGTCTCTGAGTTTCCCCTGCCCCCCTTCTTCCCTGAAGTAGATCATAAAACCTAGGACAGATTTTTTTTTTACATTTCCCTGAAATAGGACATAAGACCCTTATGGAAGAATTGTCCTCTACACCCAGAAGAAAGGAGCGTCCTTATATCTAAAGATGAAAAATCACACAGGAATCTGAGCAAACAGCCTTTTAAGTTTCCCCCAGTTTGTCACCATCAGATCATATCCTCTTTGTCTGATCACATTTCTCAACTGTCCACTGTTCATCAAACCTAACATAAAAATATACTGGCTTAACCATTTACTTGGGTCTTCATTTCTTATGAAGTATCTCATGTCACATAAAACTTACATTAAATAAATTTGGCTGGGCACAGTGGCTCATGCCTGTAACCCTAGCACTTTGGGAGGCCGAGGCAGGTGGATTGCCTGAGCTCAGAAGTTCAAGACAAGCCTGGGCAACATGGTGAAACCCCATCTCTACCAAAATACAAAAAATTAGCTGGACATGGAGGCACATGCCTGTAGTCTCAGCTACCTGGGAGGTTGAGGCAGGAGAATCACTTGAACCTGGGAGGCAGAGGTTCCAGTGAGCTGAGATTGTGCCACTGTACTCCAGCCTGGGTGACAGAAAGAGAATCTGTCTCCTAAATAAATAAATAAACAAATAAATAAATGTGTATGCCTTTTTCTTGTTCATCTGTATTTTGTTATAGGAGCCTCAGCCATGAACCTAGGGTGGATGAAGAAAAGATATTTTCCTTCCCTACATGTACAGCCCTTATTCTCCACTGAGTAGAGCAATGCCTGACAAGAAGGCACTGAACACAGGATTGTTGAAGGAATGCCTCAATGCAGAAGTGAAATAAAACTGCACAAAATTCCTTCTGGTGTTTAACAATGTTCTGGTCCTTATATTAAGAATAGGAGTCAACGGAGGGCTACTGATTGTGTGAGTTATACAGAGTATGTATAGATTAGTCTATCTAGATTAATGTTAGCACTCAGGACATGGTTTGTTTGACCTGAAAATTCTTAAACATTTTAATCGATATTTTCTCACAAAAATCTAGATTTCTGGATTCTCTCACAATAAAAGACCACCAGTGTTGCCACATGGCATCAAAAGGTTGGATCTGAGCAGCAGACTGTGCCTGGGCTTCCTTTGCCATTGGCCACAGCTCCCCACTCCTACCCAGGAGGCTTCACATGTCCCCCTGCCTGGTTCTTTGCAGCATGTCAGTGTGTAATTTCTGTTTGGATGATAAAGTATGACATTACATATCACATGGTCCATATGTCCACTGCTGTCATCACAAACTTTGCTGCCAGTTCTAGTCCATTCTCATTGCTACAAAGGAATACCCGACACTGGGTAACTTATTTGGCTGACAGTTCTTCAGGCTGTACAAGCATGGCACCTGAATCTGCTGGGCTTCTGGGGAGACCTCAGGGAGATTTTGCTCATGGCAGAAGACAAAGGAAGAGCAGGCAGATCACATGGCCAGAAAGGGAGCAAACAGTGGGGGTGGGGTGGGAGCAGAGCCTAGATTATTTTAAACAACCAGATCTCATGTGAACTAACTCAGCAAGAACTCAATCAGCAAGGGGATGGCACTAAGCCATTCATAGGAGATCTACCCCCATGACTCAAATACATCCCACTACGCCCACATCCAGCATTGGAGGTCACATTTCAACATAATTTTGGAGGGGAAAAACATCTAAACCATACTGAGAGGTGACAGCTTGCTGGCAGTCCTTGCAGCCCTCGCTTGCTCTCGGCTCCTCCTCTGCCTGGGCTCCCACATTGGCGGCACTTGAGGAGCCCTTCAGCCCACCACTGCACTGTGGGAGCCCCGTTCTGGGCTGGCCAAGGCTGGAGCTGGCTCCCTCAGCTTGCAGGGAGGTGTGGAGGGAGAGGCGTGAGCGGGAACCAGGGCTGCGCCCTGGGCTTGCAGGCCAGCTGGAGTTCCGGGTGGGCATGGGCTTGGTGGGCCCCCCACTCGGAGCGGCTGGCCGGCCCTGCTGGCCCTGGGCAATGAGGGGCTTAGCACCTGGGCCAGCGGCTGTGGAGGGTGTACTGGGTCCTCCAGCAGTGCCGGCCCACCAGTGCTGCGCTAGATTTCTCGCTGGGCCTTAGCTGCCTCCCCGTGGGGCAGGGCTCGGGACCTGCAGCCCACCATGCCTGAGCCTCCCCCACTCTGTGGGCTCCTGTGTGGGCCCGAGCCTCCGGGATGAGCACCACCACCTGCTCCACGGCGCCAAGTCCCATCCACCACCCAAGGGCTGAGGAGTGCGGGTGCAGGGTAGGGACTGGCAGGCAGCTCCACCTGTGGCCCCAGTGCAGGATCCACTGGGTGAAGCCAGCTGGGCTCCTGACTCTGGTGGGGACTTGGAGAACCTTTATGTCTAGCTAACGGATTGTAAATACACCAGTCAGCACTCTGTATCTAGCTCAGAGATTGTAAACGCACCAATCAGCACCCTGTGTCTAGCTCAGGGTTTGTGAAAGCACCAATTGACACTCTGTATGTAGCTACTCTGGTGGGGACTTGGAGAACCTTTGTGTCTAGCTCAAGGATTGTAAACGCACCCATCAGGGCCCTGTCAAAACAGACCACTCTGCTCTCTGTAAAATGGACCAATCAGCAGGATGTGTGTGGGGCCAGATAAGAGAATGAAAGCAGGCTGTGGGAGCCAGCAATGGCAACCCACTCAGGTCCCCTTCCACACTGTGGAAGCTTTGTTCTTTTGCTCTTTGCAATAAATCTTGCTGCTGCTCCTGCTCACTCTTTGGGTCCACACTGCCTTTATGAGCTGTAACACTCACCACGAAGGTCTGCAGCTTCACTCCTGAAGCCAGTGAGACCACGAACCCACCAGAAGGAAGAAACTCCAAACACATTGGAGCATCAGAAGGAACAAACTCCGGACACGCCGCCTTTAACTGTGACACTCACCGCCAGGCTCCGCGGCTTCATTCTTGAAGTCAGTGAGACCAAGAACCCACCAATTCTGGACACAATATTACTGCTCAAAGAGGAACTCACATTTCCCCCGCCTTCCACACTGGCCCTCCCCAATCCTTGCTTTCTCCTGTATTCCCTATCTCAGCTTGGGAGACCACCTCCGCCACCACTATCCAAGATGAATCAGAGTCAGGGTGAACCACGGGGCATAGTGTATTTCAGTGTCAAGAAGATGGAAGAAGGCTGGCTTTGCAAGGCAGTCCAAGGTCTGTGACATTACATATCACATAGCACAATATGACAAAGATGTGTACAAGGTTATTAGCTGGGGTTTTGGTTTCAATTTATGACCACAAAAAGTACTAAACTACAAATTAACAGATGCACAGGATTTAGATGTTAAAACTGACATAAAAATTCCCCAAAGTTTGTGGAAAAGTCAGTGATTATCATCTTGCCCCACCTTGTGGTCATTTGGGAGCATACAACCTAGATAACTCCTGTGCTAAATACAAGAGATAATGTCTTAACATTATCCTTGGTCACAGGATAATGTAATAGCATTGCTATAATGTTGCCTTTGGTGTGTTGAGCAAAGCTCCCAAGCTAGCAGTTCACTGAATTTGATCTGGTCAGTTGGTACAGAGCCACAGAAACCCAGCCACTTAATCCAATAATGAATCATTCTTTTTAACTGCGTTTTCTTCTCACTCCCTGAAATGGACCAACACACATGCTGGGTTCTTCCCTGCCCCTCCGCTTTCATACCTGCTGCTCCATTACTTCCAACTTTTCCACTAAAACCACTGCCTGTGAGTTCTTTACTGGTAGGAACTAAAGGCATTTCTTGCCCAGAAAAAATGTCATCGTAATGGTGGCTCACCAAGTTCTACGAGTCATCTATCTACATATGAAAATTGCCTTGTAATATAGAACTATTTTCTGTGCTATCCATTATAATTGACAGACGATTTCATCGGCCACAAATTGACCCTCTTGTTGTTTAATGTTTGGGCTACTTGTACATTGTTTCTTCAACCATAGAATGGGGATGGTACCAACAACAGTGGGTGCCTCTCAGAATTATCATAGAGACTGAGTATGGTCTTACACCAGTGTTAGGTGCACAGTAAGTCATCAGCACACTTTAGCTGATATTATGTGTAAACTAAGTGCTCAATATGCATTCTGTTTTTTAGCTACATTTGCATAAACTATGACAAGTCAGGGTCAGTACAGTGGGTGATTATGAAAATGAGTTTATGTAGATTTTTGCTACATTCAAAAAGCAAATAGCAGATTTGAGGTTGTTCACATCTTACCTTCCAGAGTATAAAGGATCTCACTTATGTAAGAAAACACATTGTGCAGGTATCTTTAGGCTAGTGGATCAAAGAAGAGGGAGACAAAAGGTTCACAAAAACAATACATATACAACTTCATAGTGGCCTGTACAACAGTCATATGATATCTGCAAGTTAAAACTGCTCACCAAGTACCTATAGCAAATTATAGAACTTCTGTGCTTGGATGATTTTATGAAATAAAGATGTCATCTCTTCAATTTAGCATAAAATATTTTCCTCACACCACTACCTTTCAGAAAAGGCATATAATTGCCTCCAGAGAAAAACGTGTTGTGGCTGCCACCCTGTGGTTTTGTTTTATATTGAAGCCCTCAGATATTAAATAAATGTTTTATATAGCCACAACCAATTTCTAAAATATACTGGCAATTTCTAGGTAAGGCTTTCTTCCTAGTATTATTAAAAATTCACCAAGTTGCAAAGAGGACTATGAATTAATTTATTGGTATCAATTTATTGACTAAGTGGGGCCTGAAATCAGGTAAAAACTCACAGAGATCAAAATCACAGCTAAGTCACAGAAGAGCTAAATTGCACCACTGATGCATACATATACATGCTCATGACAACTTTAAAAAATTAAAATAGTATCTTATGCTTAAATTTATAGGTGTGCTAAACAACTTATGAGCTACCCATAAAATAGAACACATACTCCTATTAACAAGACAGAAAAAAATAAGGAGTTATATTTTTTCAATGTACATAATTATATTATATAGTCTATCCCTTTGAAAGGTAACACAGAGTAGGTGTTAAGCATAAGGTGCCGAAAACCCTGAACCTGGGATCCAATATCCCACTTCTATTATGTGTTAGCTATGTAATCTCAGGCATGAAATGTAACACCTCTGTATGCTGCTTTCCTCATCCACAAAACATGGATGAGCTCAAAGGAACAAACTTCACAAGCTGTTGTGAAGACTGATTACAGGTTTTAGAGCAGTCCTTGGCACTCACGAAGGGTATCCAATTAATGTTAACACTTACTCTGTATAACCAAAATTATAATGGTATGAGCCAAATTGGCTTTATTGCTAGAAATCAGCCCTTCCCCTTCAAACTGTTCCATTTCTCACCTGTGATCAGACACTGATTCCCCAGTTCTTTCAATCTGCCTCCTTCTACCAAAACACTGATGTCATGGCTGCTGGTGACCCCTGAAGGGCAATTTTCTGCTGGAGTTGGAGGCCCTCAAATGACTGACTTCAGGATGTCAAAATTGCTCCTGAGTAGGGCTTCCTATATTTCTTCTGTTTTATTCTTTTTGAATATGTTTTGTTGTCGCAGTTATTCTATTCCTGCTGAATTATGTATTGGACAGATGGGGAGCAGATTAATTTTTTCTTAGTTTATGAAGTGCCATCTCCAGCCCTGAAATAGACTTGCACATAAGTACATGACCCAAAGGTCCTAAACTCTGGGCTTGGAGTCCTTGCACAATGGAATTCCCCAGTTGTAACCCCCAAAAAGGGGTGAATATATTTCTTGCATAGGAGAGTGAATTCAATATTTTGTTACTGAAGAGCAGATTTGGGGAGTCACTAGTGCTGTTCTTCAAATATTTTATTTTCCTTTCTTGTACATGCTCCCTTGAAGTTAAGTGTGGCCACATGACTTATATCTAATGTGAACAAAAGTGATGTGTCACTTCAGAGTGGAAGTTTTAGTTTCAGTAAATAATTCACCACTTTCTCCATCCCCTGCCTTGCTGATGGTGGAATTATGTCAAGGTTGTGCCTCCATCAGCCTGGGTTCCAGAGTACGTAAAACTCCCTCAACAATGTGCAGAGCCCCCCTTAGGCCAAGGTGGACGTACAGCTTGAGCAAAAAAAAAAAAAAAAAAAAAAAAAACCAAAAAAACAAAAACTAACAAACAAACAAACAAAAAACCCTTTTGTGGTAATGCACTGAAATTTGGGGATTGTTTCTTCAGTTCACCTAGCCTATGCCATTACAGAAAATGATTAGCCTTACTGCAGTCCCTGGGAGATTCCCTGAACTCCCTGTTCTTGCTCTCAATAAAAGCCTTTTCCCTTAGTCTCCTGATTCACACCAGAGACCCAGGCTATAGTTTCAGGCTGATATTGCAAGACAATATTTAGAAAAGAACAACTCAAAGGCTCTGCAGTCAACCTACCTGGATAATTTGAGGTTCCACCACTTACTAATTAGCCAAGCGACTGAGCGATGTATTTAATATGTGTAAAATGGTGGTAACAGTGTTTACCTGTTCAAGTTGCTATGCCTGTGTAAGAAACTACAAAACTTAATGTTGTCAAACAAGCTTTTGTTTGTGAATGAAGAACTTTGACAGAGCACACAGCAGGGATGGCTCATCTCTCCTTCCCATGCGTGGGCTCCCAGTAGAAGACTCAAAATTAGCAGCTGGAGTCATCTGGAGGCTCACTCCTGACACAGCTGGCACCTGACACAGCTGGCAGTTGTTGGTGGCTATTGTTGACTGTTGACTGAGCCCTTTGCTAGGGCAGTCAGCCCAAACTCACATACAGCCTCTCCATGTGGTCTGGGCTTTTTTATAATATACATCAAAAGAGAGAAAGCAGAAGCCAGATCACCTTTTGTGACCTAATTTCAGAAGTCACACAGCATCACTTCCACTGTATTCTACTACAAGGCAATTGCAAAATCCTGACCAGGCTCAAGGAGAGAGGAAATAGGCTGCTTCTTCAGAGGGGTAGCCAGGCTCTGGAAGAGTTCATGGCACCAGGAACACTGCTATGGCCGCTTTTAGAAAAGAAAATCTACCACACTTCCTAAGATTGGAATGAGCTAAGACAATAAAAGTACTTAGAAAAGCTGCTAAGTACTTGCTTGGTATTGTTTTTTCCACTGCACAGTCTAGAACCACATGTAACTGCCTCCCTGCGCAGCTTCCACTCTGCTTCCTCATAGCCAGACTTTCCCTTCCTAGGGACCTACTCCAAGGATCCTTTATCACTGATTCTAGACCAAACTAAGGCAATTCCAAGACAGGAGGCATTCAGGAGCATGTTCTGACTCTGTGGCCTCAAGATGTTCATATCACAGTCTAATTCAAGCTAATTTCCCAAAAAGTATAATCATTTGGAGGCTGGACTATGATAGGCTTAGGATTCACTCCTTTTTATATTTTCCTTGTAAAGGACTTAAGATTTCTGGCCTTATGTTAACCAAAATAATCTACCCACACATATACAATTGTCCCTTTATAGGAAGAGATCTTCAAGAAAATGTTAAAACTTTAAAAGTAGATTTTAGGTGGATTTTACTTTTCATTTTTTTAAAATAGAAGTGTATCATTCTGTCAAACTATATGGTACCTTTTAGCAGATTTTAAGAGAAAGTGAAATGAACCTCCAAAGGGCAGGTCATTCACAATAGTTCTCACATCAGACTGAAATGGCAGAATGACATCACCTAATAATCTTTAAATTTTGCTTAAAAGGACTGGACTATTGGTTGTTAGAGATGCTGTGTAGATTAGTGTCTCCTTGGCACTAAATTACCAATATCCAGGAAAACAGGCTTGGCCAGTAAGTGAGCTATTAAGTCATGTATACAACAACGCAAGGGCTACCATTTCTTTGAACTTTCTACAATTTAAATTGCAAAAGAAGAGAAAAAGCTATCTTTATTCTTTGTGCCAAAAACCTGTGTAAATCTTGTGTGTGGCTTGAAATCCAGGAATTTGCTGCCATTATACTTGACCTATAGTTTGCTGCTATGAAATTGCCTTAACTAAGTATCTTTACTATGAAACTTCTGAGTGGTAACTAAATATGCCAGATCTCAGTCACTAAAGTTAAAAATCTAGAACCAAACCCCACTCCCTGGAAAACTGGCAGTTTGGGGTTCATGTTATACCTTAATCTTCTCGTATACACTGTGTAATCATTATCAACCAAATTTCCCAAGTATTTTTGATGTCATTTACCATGGCTATCTGAGACTCTACCAGGAATAAATGTGCCTAGAATCAAATCATTCTAGGTTTAGGCAATTTAAGCAACTACAAACACAAGATAATCGTTAAAAGTCATCTACTAGGGCCAGGTGCAGTGGGTAACATCTGTAATCCCAGCACTTTGGGAAGACAAGGTGGGTGGATCATTTGGGGCCAGGAGTTTGAGACCAGCCTGACCAACGTGGCAAAACACCATCTCTACTTAATATACAAAAATTGGCCAGGCACAGTGGCACCTGCCTGTAATTCCAACTATTCGCTAGCCTGAGGCACAAGAATTGCTTGACCCCAGAAGGTGGAGGTTACAGTGAGAAAAGATAGTGCCACTGCACTCCAGCCTGGGTAACAGAGCAAGTCTATCTAAAACAAAACAAACAAACAAGCAAACCAAAATCATCTAATATTAATGACATTTCCTCAGTTTCTTAGAGATATTCTTAAATTGTAAAGGCCTACAGCTAGCAAAAAATACATCCTTCTTCCAACTTTATTTATCTGTACCCCAGCAGTTCCCTTTTCAAAAGTTTTTAAGAGCTAAGTTCACCTTTATATTTCAAAATGTTGTCCCTAAACAACAAATTACCATTCAAATGAAAATCTTCTACCTGTTCTTTGAATGTGTTACTATGCTCTCTTTCAAGTAGGTTTAGACTTTTACTAGAAATGCTTAGTTAGCTTGGTTGTCCCTCTAGAACAGCGACCAAGAAACTATGGCCCATGGACTGTATGTGGCCCACCATCTGCTTTTATAAGTAACTTTTAATAGAACATGGCCATGCTCATTTGTTTACACATTGTCTAGGTAACTGCCCTTATTTTGCACTAAAAGTGCAGAGCTGAACAGTTCCAAAAGAGGTCCACAAAGCCTAAAATATTTACTATCTGGCTCTTTATTAAAAAAAGCCTGACCCCTGCTCTAGGACAGGTCTCCAGAAGTGACTTTGGCTCAACATAAAAGAAAAAAATGAACTATTATCTTGCTAAATAGAGCTGTCACGAACTCCTATGCAAGACTCAAGTCTCAAGTCTGCCTAGGCAGCTGTTAGGAATGCAGGCAAAACAAAAATAGTGTAGTCCTTTGATGACTTCCCTAAGATGAGGCAAGGACTGGAAGGAAGCCATGTGGGCACAAGACGCAAATGTCATCTAAAGCAGCTCTGCCAGGAGAGTGCTGTGAGTTCTTGTAGACATCAGAGCATTTTCCCTTTTCCTAGCTTACCCTCCACTTTACTGTGATACAGCAAAAAATTTCTAGTTACCTCTTATGAGGAGACTGTATGAACATAAATGACTATAGCAGTTTTAGATTTCAGACTTTTATTTTTTTCACATTCAAGTTAGCCTGAGTTGACTTTCATTGTTCCCCTATCTACCCATAGTCCCCATACAATAAGAAGAAATATTTGCTTTCATATTAGCGTAAAGAGCACCTAAGCTTTGGCAGCTGACTTGTCGTGGGTCAGTGTGCAGGCAGAAGGGTCAGTGGCATCGATCCACTTGGGCATCA
This sequence comes from Pongo pygmaeus, assembly GCF_028885625.2. Taxonomy (NCBI): domain Eukaryota; kingdom Metazoa; phylum Chordata; class Mammalia; order Primates; family Hominidae; genus Pongo; species Pongo pygmaeus. The sequence continues at coordinate 57,909,808 of NC_072380.2, forward strand.
GTAATGGCTCAGCCAGTCAGCCTGGCCTGGGAAATGGTGTTCAAGGATTTGATGGTAGTAGTATCCTTCTTTGGTTTTAGAAGTATTGAAGGGAAATTTCTGGGCTGCATTTTGCCATCATTGCATCATCAACCTGTAAGAATAAAAATATAAGAGCAGAACAGATTTTTTAAAATGGCATGGAAATACTTGTATTTACTCTGGTTTCACAGAACAGAAAACGTAAAGATAAGATATGACTGTAAATTGTATGAGATCCTTTGAATCACCCATCACTTAGAAAATGTTAAAGTATTCATAATATGCATAGCTGCAGTGACTTTTAAGAAACATTCATATGCATATTTTTAATTCTTGGTGGCTCTGTTTTAGTCATTTGTGCCTAACGAGATCTGGCACCCAGAAGGTGCCCAAAATGTGTTACATGAAGGTCAATGATGATTAGTATAGTAAGTCTCCTTTCTCTTTCAATTCCAGATGGTACTTTATAATCCTTCATGCTACTTAATTCTTATATAATTCTTATAAAAGAGATAATTGTTTCCAGAGACTATGAATCTCTCTTACAGGGACAAAGCATTCAAACTAAATACAAAATGAACAGCAGTGACAGCTCTGCATCCAAAGTGTCCTATCCCTGAAAATGTTTTTAAAGACAATATACCTGATGTTCAACAAATTTCTGTAAAATCTTAAACCAGGAATTCTTAACTGAAGTTATGCCATCACTGAAGGCTTCTTTTGGTCACCATAGAATCTCTTTGAGTATCAGATTGGAGTCCTCAAATGTCTCTCTCAGGAGATGTTTTTCTATCTCATTCTGACATGAAAAAAAAGAGCATCAGTAAAAGTTACAAATATAATCTGATGGCAGTGGACAGTTTGTTGCGGGAAGCCAGGGACCATGAACACAGGGACCGGCTGAAGCCCTGGCAGAAGAACATAAATTGTGAAGATTTCATGGACATTTATCACTTCCCCAATTAATACTTTTATAATTTCTTAAGCCTGTCTTACTTTAATCTCTTAATCCTGTCATCTTCATAAGCTGAGAATGTATGTCACCTCAGGACCCTTTGATGATTGCGTTAATTGTACAAATTGTTTGTAAAGCATGTGTGTTTGAACAATATGAAATCTGATTGTAAAACATGTGTGTTTGAACAATATGAAATCAGGGCACCCTGAAAAAGAACAGAATAACAACGATTTTCAGGGAACGAGGAAAGATAACCATAAGGTCTGACTGCCTGTGGTGCTGGGCAAAACAGTCATATTTTTCTTCTTGCAGAAAGTGAATAGGAGAAATATCACTGAATTATTTCCCAGCAAGGAATAACCCTGGGGAAAGAATGCATTCCCAGAGTCAGGCCTATAGATGACCACTCTGGGAGTGTCTGTCTTATGTGGTTGAGAGAAGGGAAGAAATACACCCTGTTCTCCTGCAGTGCCCTCAAGCTTGCTAGGATTGGGACATTCCAGCCTGGTGAATTCCAGTCAGACCAGTTCTCTGCTCTTGAACCCTGTTTCCTGTTAAAATGTTTATCAAGACAATGTGTGCCCAGTGGGACATGGACCTTCATCAATAATTCTAATCTTGCCCTTGCATTGTGATCTTTATGGCCCTTTAAAGCATGTGATTGGCTGGGCACGGTGGCTCACAACTGTAATCCTAGCACTTTGGGAGGCTGAGGTGGGTGGATTACAAGGTCGGGAGATCAAGACCATCTTGGCTAACATGAAGAAATCACATCTCTACTAAAAATACAAAAAATTAGCCAGGCAAGGTCGCAGGTGCCTGTAGTCCCAACTACTGGGGAGGCTGAGGCAGGAGAATGGCATAAACCCAGGAAGCAGCGCTTGCTGAGATCGCGCCACTGCACTCCAGCCTGGGCAACAGAGTGAGACTCCATCTCAAATAAATAAATAAATAAATAAATAAAGCATATGATCTTTGTGACTTACTCCCTGTTCGTACCCCCTTCCCCTTTTGAAATTCCTAATAAAACTTGCTGGTTTTGTGGCTCAGGGAGCATCACAGAACCTACCGAAATGTGATGTCACCCCCGGTGGCCCAGCTGTAAAATTTCTTTCTTGTACTCTTTCTCTTTATTTCTCAGACTGGCTGACACTTCGGGAAAATAGAAAAGAACCTACGTTGAAATATTGGGGGCTGGTTCCCCCAATATCTGGCACCCAGCATGGTTTTTCTTTTTCCTAAGTGCATGTGGGAACCCAATTCCCTTTGGTAGGTGCGGAGAAACATTCATCGGTTCGATCCACAGAAACGCATGCTTGACTCCCTGACGATTGGTGAGTAGTCTGTGAATTTGTCCATGTTAACTTTGGGTCACGAAGAGTCTAAACATTTTACATATCTCTTCTATATTAAACTCCAGTTAAAACAGAAAAGGGTTTGAGTGCCCATGGAAAATACGGTCACTCTATTCAGGGTAGTGGGAAAACACTGTCCTTGGTTCCTGAAAAAGTAACCTTAGATGTAGACCTGTTAAAACAGGGAACGGTTCAAATGCCTGTGGAAAATATGGTCACTCTATTCAGGGTAGTGGAAAAATACTGTCCTTGGTTTCCTAAAAAAGGAACCTTACATGTAGAACTATGGGATCGTGTTGGTGCAACATTCCGGGAACTGGTCTCGACAGGGAATTATGTTCCCATCACTGTTTGGGGTGATTGGGCCTTGGTATGTGCCTTCCTAATGATATACCAATCCCGTTACCCCCTGCAGTTACCAAAATTTTCTGAATCTGATGACCCTCCACCTCTTCCTCAACCTTCCTTTCCCACTTGGCCTTTGTTATCTGATCAGCCTCTCCCTTCGCCTACTCCTCCCCCACCTAACGATTCTGAGAATTCAATATCTAACTCCGGTGACTCTGGCTTAACGTCACTCCCTGATGATCTTATTTCTTTTCACAAAGAGCTGGTACCTGTAGCTCTCGCAGCCCTGACTCAGACAGCCCAGGACCATATATATGCTAATTTTTCCCTTTTCAAACCTTTGCAGCATTTGCCTCCAGAGTCAGCTAATGGCTCTGGGACCAAACTGCAATTTACCTATAATTCTGCAGGCCCTACCCCGTCCACTGCAGCCCTTCACCCTCCTGTCATTTCGGTTCCTCAACTGGTCACTTTGCCATCCACTCAGCCTGCTTCTCTGTACCCTTCTTCACACATGGATGCCAGTAATCACCAGTATACTTCTGCTCTTTCTGCTCCCCCAATGCCCCTTTCTCACTCTCTCATTCCAGTCCAACCCCCTCACCTTCAGTTTCCCTTATCTACACATGCTTTTCCTGTCACTTCTGTGCCAACTCCATCTCAGATGCCTACTCTTGAAACTTCAATGCAATGCTTAGTATGCCAAAACAAAGAAACAAGTGGATTAGACACATGGGCTTATCCGATCCCACTAGAACCTCCTAACATCCAAGGGGTACAAATGGGTCGTTATGTACCTCTCAATCTTACCTTTTAAAAACACTTTAAGGTTGCTTGTACTCAGTATGGTCCTACTTCTCCTTATGTTAAAATGGTATTACAAACTTTTTGTACTGAGGTCATTTTGCTTCCTTTAGACTGAGACCTTTTGGCAAAAGCTGTTCTAACCCCATCTCAGCATTTACAATTCTGTACCTGGTGGTCAGAGCAGGCCTGTCTGCAGGCTCAGCTAAATCAGACTAATGGCATTTTTTTTTTTCTGAGGTGGAGTCTCCCTCCGTTGCCCAGGCTGGAGTGCAGTGGTGTGATCTCGGCTCACTGCAAGCTCCACCTCCTGGGTTCATGCCATTCTCCTGCCTCAGCCTCCCAAGTAGCTGGGACTATAGATGCCCGCTAACACGCCCAGCTAATTTTTTTGTATTTTTAGTAAAGACAGTGTTACACAGTGTTAGCCAGGATGGTCTCCATCTCCCAAACTCATGATCCACCCATCTCAGCTTCCCAAAGTGCTGGGATTATAGGCATGAGCCACCGTGCCCGGCCCGGACTAATGGCATTCTAATTACTCAGGCTCAGCTCACAGGCTCTGATAGTTTCTCTGATACTTATGCCCAATTAGGCTTTGATGCTCTTACCACGTAACAAGCAACCAAGGTGTGTATGAGAACTTGGGATAAATTATGTGTCCCAGGCCAAGCTCCTGTTTCTTTTACTACTGTTAAACAAGGTCACACTGAATTATACCCTGATTTTTTAGCTAAATTACAAGATGCAGTGGAAAAATCTGTCTCTGATGAGCACGCTCAAGGTATTCTCCTTCGTATGTTAGCTTTTGAGAATGCGAACCATGAGTGTAAAATGGCCATGTGTTCCATCCAACAACAAAATTTACCTGATCACTAGATGTTGCCTGCATATATTAAAGCTTGTGAAGGCATTGGATCAGAGACCCACAAAACTATTCTATGGGCACAGGCCATGAAAGACAGCAATCAGACTGGCTCAACTGATCCTTTTCTTGGAGCCTGCTATAATTGCAGTCAACTTGGTCATACTCGAAAAAATCGCACTGTTAAAAACTTAAAGGCAGACAAGCCGGCTCAACAAACACAGCCAAGTACTGCTGCTACTGTTTGCCCATGTTGTCACAAAGGTAAACGATGGGCAAGCACTTGCTGCTCTAAGTATGATATAGATGTAAACCCTCTGCCACAGAACCAGGGAAACGGGAAGTGGGGCCAGTCCCAGGCCCCAATACCAAATGGGATGCTTCAGACTCAGACCAACATTGTGTTTCCACTTCAGGCAGTCAAAACGCAGCCCCCAGCACAAACAAATTTACCTACAGCCAACCCAGATGGGTCCCAGCCTCTTCTTCTGCCTCAGTACAATGCTTGCCCACCTCCACAATAGGGGGCAGGGCGGTCGATCTCTGTAGTACTATTCCTCTAAATTTACTACCTAATTCTTTGCCTTTAATTGTCCCCACAGGGGTCACTGGCCCTTTACCTCAAGGTTCGGTGAGCCTGGTGTTAGGTAGGGCATCCAATTCTGCTAAAGGAATCACCATTCATACTGGTCTCATTAATTCTAATTCCCTTGACAACATTAAACTCATCGTGTCTGCCAAGGTTCCTGTTTCCATTCTGGCCAGTGAGTCAATTGCTCAATTGCTTTTACTACCTAATATCATTTTAAACAAAGGAGATGAGACACGTGGCCCTGGGATGGGCTCCAGCGGTGAAAAAGCCGCTTATTGGATTAATGTAATTTCTAAACAATGGCCCACCTGCATCATACACATGCAAGGAAAAATGTTTGAGGGCCTAGTAGATACTGGGGCTGATGTTTCTATTATTTCCTCTAATTTATGGCCTTCTTCCTGGCTTAAACATCCCACTAACATGGGACTAGTAGGTGTTGGAAAAACTGATGAAGTTTACCAGAGCACATTTATCTTGGCTTGCACTGGCCCAGATAGTCAAAAGGATACAATTCAGCCTTGTATCACACCAATCCCCATTAATCTTTGGGGTAGAGATTTGCTAGCACATTGGAGGGCTGAAATTAATATTCCACATAACTCCTACAGTGCTCCTAGTCAACATATGATGGAAAATGGAGTTTGTTTCCAGACTCAGTCTTGGCCCAAAACATGAAGGGATTACTGAACCCCTCCCAGTTACTGTAAAAGAAGACGCAGCTGGTTTAGGTTATCCTTTTTAATGGTGGCCACTGTCATGCCTCCTGATCCTATCCCTTTACAGTGGAAATCTGACATATCTGTTTGGATTGAGCAGTGGTCGCTCTCTAAAGAAAAACTGGAGGCTTTGACTCAATTGGTTTCTAAACAGTTACAACATGGAAATGTGGAACCTTCTCTTTCCCCCTGAAATTCTCCTGTGTTTCTAGTAAAAAAGACATCAGGCAAGTGGTGGATGGTAACCGATTTAAGGGCCCTTAACGCTATAAATAAACCTATGGTAGCCATCCAATCCAGCATGCCTGCCCCTGCTTTAATACCTAAAAATTGGCCTCTCATAGTTATTGATCTTAAAGATTGTTTTTTTCATATTGCTTTACATAAATCGGATTGTGAAAAATTTGCTTTTACTGTACCATCTATCAATAATCAGGAGCCTGCAGCTCATTATCAATGGAAAGTGCTTCCTCAGGGAATGCTAAATAGCCCTACAATCTGCCAGCTTTATGTTGGACAAGTGCTTTCACCAGTTCGAGCTCAATTTCCCCATGCCTATATTCTTCATTATATTGATGATATTTTCATTGCTGCCCCCACTGATAAAGAATTAATTGACTGTTATCAAATTTTGAGCCACTCTGTCACAGAAGCTGGATTACACATTGCTCAGGATAAAATACAACAGACCACTCCTGTTCAATATTTAGGAATGGTGGTCGATACACAATATATTCAACCCCAGAAAGTTCAGATTAGGAGAGATTCTTTAAAAACTTTAAATGACTTCCAAAAACTTTTGGGTAACATTAATTACTTAAGATCTACTTTCAGCATTCCAACCTATGCGCTAACTTGTTTTCTACGCTGCGGGGAGATTCCAGTCTCCACAGTCCCAGGACTTTGACCCCTGAGGTTTCACTAGAACTGTAATTTGTGGAAGAAAGAATCCAGACTGCCCAGTTATCTAGAGTACAGCCATCTCAGCCTTTTCAGCTTTTGGTTTTTGCTTCATTGCACTCCCCTACTGGGCTAATAGTTCAACACAATGGTTTAGTGGAGTGATGTTTTCTTCCTCAGTCTGTGTCAAAAACTTTGTCTGTTTATCTGGACCAAATTGACATCCTAATTGGACAAGCTTGGTGTAGAATACTTAAAATTTCTGGATTTGATCCAAATTCAATTGTAGTTCCTTTAAATTGGCTCAAAGTTCAAGCAGCTTTTCAACATTACATACTGTGGCAAATTCACTTGGCTGATTTTATCGGCATTATTGACAATCATTATCCAAAAAACAAACTGTTTGATTTCATAAAAATGACTTCTTGGGTGGTCCCTTGATTGAGCAAAGATCAGCCCATTCCTGAGGCTGTTACAGTGTTCACTGATGGCTACAGTAAACGGAAATCCTCGTTATGTGGGTCCTACAGACAAGCTTATTTCTACTCCTTATACTTCTACTCAAAAGGCAGAGTTAATTTCTGTAATTACTGCCTTACAGGATTTCCCCAAACCTTTAAATATTGTCTCTGATTCTGCTTAACGTGGGAAAGAGGATATGCTTGTGTTTCACCAGGAGATCATCAATCCCCTGTCTGGGTGCCCACTACAAGACTTAAACTTCATGTAAATACTGACAACCAAAACCACAGAGAAAAGATGTCCATGTCAGAGACCGCCCTCAGACATAGTGAGATCTGTGCCAACTCCTCAGAAGCTGGCATACCAAATCAAAATGGGTCTGGTTCAATCCTCCCTAATGGCAATGAAGACCCCTCTAACTAATCCCACTTCTAATTACCTTTCTTTTTCCCCTTACAAACCTAAAAATCTCACCATTTCTATTAGCCTGAAAATAACATCCCTCTGTTCTTCTCTTCCTCCTTCAGCACTGGATCTCTCTTAAAATAGGTTTTATTTAATGATTCTCCTCCTTATACTTTCTGTCTCACCAGTTTCCTCTCACACTGACTCTCACCAGTTTCCTCTCACACAAAATTATTCTTATTGGGCTTATGTGCCTTTTCCTCCACTTATTTGACCTCTCACCTGGATGGATGCTCCTGCAGAAATCTGCACTAATGATAGCGTGTGGATGCCTGGAGCTACAGATGACCATTGCCCCGCTCAACCAGGAGAAGAAGGCACTGCATTTAATGTTACTATGAGTTATAAATATCTCCCTCTGTGCCTCGGACATGCGCCTGGTTGTATCCATCTAGAAACTCAAGTCTGGGCTGCTTATCTTCCAGAAAAATCAGCTACAGAGGAACCAGGACATTTGGTCTCTGGCCTCTCCCTTTCTCCTTTAAGACAAATGAAAGGGGGAGTAATGGGAGATACCCCATACTTTCAATATAAACCTGCAGGAAAACCATGCCCTAAAAATTTTGAGGGCCTAACCAAAACTTTAATTTGGGATGACTGTGTTAACTCACATGCAGTAATATTAAAAAATGACTCATATGGTTTAGTAATAGACTGGGCACCAAAGGTCTATTTAAAAAACAATTGCTCCTCTGGCAGAAGGGAATGCCTGAGGCTACTTATTTTATTTCTTATACGGAGAATGAGAATCATCATTCTACTTTGCACAGGAGGTTCAGCTCATTCTTTCTCTTAAAATGGGAAGATAAAGGCATTACCCCCCCAAGGCCTCGTATGATATTCCCCATTCTGAGCCCAGAAAACCCAGAACTTTGGAAATTGGCTATTGCCATGTCTGGACTGCGAGTATGGGAAGGTGAAACTTTTCTGTCTGCTGTCCCCACCACCATGACCCTCCCTCAGTATCAACATAGATTCAGACATTCTGCTTTGCTTACCTCCAATCTGACTATTCCCATACAGAGTTGTATTAAGCCTCCTTACATGCTATTAGTAGGAAATACCAAAATTTAGAAGAACAATCAAACTGTCCAATAAATTAATTGTCACTTATACACTTGTATTAACTCCCATTTTGACTCCAGGAAAAGTGTAATGTTGGTTCAAACTCAAGAAGGAATCTGGATTCCAGTAATTTTGCCCAGGCCTTGGGAATCCTCCTCCTCAATACATTTGATTAATGAAGTGTTACAGCGAATTCTAAAAAGATCTAAGAGATTTGTTTTCACTTTAATGGCTGTGATCATGGGCCTAATTACAGTCACTGCAATGGCCATCACTGCTGGAATGGTGTTACATCAATCTATTCAAATGGCTCATTTTGTTAATGATTGGCAAGCCAATTCCACCCAAATGTGGAATTCTCAACAAGGCATTGATCAAAAATTGGCTAATCAAATTAATGTTTTAAGACAGTCTGTTATTTGGCTTGGAGATAGGGTAGTGAGTGTCAAACATCGCATGCAAATGCAGTGCGATTGGAACACTTCTGATTTCTGTATCACACCATATTCCTACAATGAGACTGATTATTCACAGGAAATGGTCAAAGGACACCTTCTGGGTAGGGAAGATAATTTATAATTATACTAAATTAAAGAATCAAATTTTTGAAGCCTCTCAAGCTCATTTATCCATTGTGCCTGGAGCTGAGGCGTTAGATCAGGTGGCAGAAAATCTTTCTGGATTAAACCCCATGACTTGGATTAAGTCTATTGGGGGCTCCACTGCAGTAAATTTTGGAATTATGTTTCTCTGTTTAATCAGCTTGTATTTAGTGTGCTGGACCAGTCAAAGAATCCTGAATCAAAATCGACAGAATGAACAAGCCTTCATCGCCATGGCACATTTATATAAAAAGAAAGGGAGAGATGTTGTGGGAGGTCAGGGACCCTGAACAGAGGGACTGGCTGAAGATGTGGCAGAAAAACATAAATCATGAAGATTTCATGGACATTTATCACTTCCCCAATTAATACTTTTATAATTTCTTAAGCCTTCTTACTTTAATCTCTTAATCCCATCATCTTCGTAAGCTGAGGATGTATGTCACCTCAGGACCCTTTGATGATTGCATTAATTGTACAAATTGTTTGTAAAGCATGTGTTTGAACAACATGAAATCTGACTGTAAAACATGTGTGTTTGAACAATATGAAATCAGGGCACCCTGAAAATGAACAGAATAACAGTGATTTTCAGGGAACGAGGAAAGATAACCGTAAGGTCTGACTGCCTGCAGGGCTGGGCAGAACAGAGTCATATTTTTATTTTTGCAGAAGGGGAATAGGAGAAATATTGCTGAATTCTTTTCCCAGCAAGGAATAACCCTGGGGAAAGAATGCATTCCAGGGTTAGTCCTATAGATGACTGCTCTGGGAGTGTCTGTCTTATGCGGTTGAGAGTAGGGATGAAATATGCTCTGGTCTCCTGCAGTGCCCTCAGGCTTGCTAGGATTGGGAAATTCCAGCCTGGTGAATTCTAGTCAGAACGGTTCTCTGCTCTTGAACCCCATTTCCTGTTAAAACGTTTATCAAGACAATGTGTGCCCAGGAGGACATGGACCTCCATCATTAATTCTAATTTTTGCCCTTGCCTTGTGATCTTTATGGCCCTTTAAAGCATGTGATTGGCTGGGCACGGTGGCTCATGCCTGTAATCCTAGCACTTTGGGAGGCCAAGGTGGGTGGATCACGAGGTCAGGAGATCGAGAGCATCCTGGCTAAAATGATGAAACCCTGTCTCAACTGAAAATACAAAAAATTAGCCAGGCGAGGTGGTGGGCACCTGTAGTCGCAGCTACTGGGGAGGCTGAGGCAGCAGAATGGCATGAACCCAGGAGGCAGAGCTTGCAGTGAGCCGAGATCATGCCACTACACTCCAGCCTGGGCAACAGAGTAAGACTGTCTCAGATAAATAAATAAATAAATAAATAAATCATGTCATCTTTGTGACTTACTCCCTGTTCATACCTGCCTCCCCTTTTGAAATCCCTAATAAAAACTTGCTGGTTTTGCGGCTCAGGGGCATCACATAGCCTACCGAAATGTGATGTCACCCCCGGAGGCCCAGCTGTAAAATTTCTTTCTTGTACTCTTTCTCTTTATTTCTCAGACTGGCCAACACTTAGGGAAAATAGAAAAGAACCTATGTTGAAATATTGGGGGCTGGTTCCCCCAATAACAGTTTTATCTTGAGTTGATTTACTACCTTTGGAATTCTCATTTCTGGTGACAGATACAAGTAATAGGAAGAAAACTGATGATCTAGAAATGGGACTCTCAGTTCAAAGCTTAAAGGAGAAAATAAGAAAATCTAAATTAAAATGGGTGTTTAATGCCCAACAGTTTAGGTTCTGATTCAGTTTCCCATCAATTCAACCAGATCCTAAGAAATGTTAAGGTCATACAGTCACAAGCCTCCTAATGACTGCCCTACACTAATGAATACAAAAAAACTTCATTTAAAATAATATATATATCATGTCATCTAGGAAGTAAAACTAACTGAGACTATTACTTTTACTTTCCTTTCTAAGAATAGTTAAATGAATATTTCAAAAAGCAGAAAAAGTTACAAATCATGAGTGACCTAATCATTAAGTAAATACCTTGACTGGACCTTTCTAACTCAGTGTTTTCTAGGTAAGACCATCTCTTCTAACAATTGTGATGACAACACAGTATTTTTTTTACCACTGATTAATAATTCACATCCAATATGCAATATAAACCAGCATTCTGCTATATTTCATCAAATGCCATATAACCAGTTTCCTGAAGCCTAGTGACCCTAGTTAAGACAAGCATAAGATAATAACCAGATTCAGTTCATTCCCCAAACCCATATTTAATTATATCCAAATCTTAGTGTGATTCAGCAGAGAGAACTAAAACATTTATGTTAGCTGTTTATCCTATACAGTAAAAGTCTTCAGTTCCTCAACATAACTTTTGACAACCAGAAATGATACCAAAGAAACCCAGTCCTTTATAATGAAATCAAACCCCTTGCATCTTCACTACCCTATCCCCTCAGGGTCACTACAGCAGCAAACAGGCATGGTGGGTACTCAATACTTGTCACATAATGTTTACAATCTTTACTTCTCTTTAAAACACTTAACAATGCTGTAACAACTTTCCCTCTTCCCTCTTGGTTGTTCAGATGTGAGCAGAATGTGTTTACTCTTTAAGGTGAAAATTCCACCTCAAACAACCTGTGGGAGAAGACTTCTCCACATATACCACAACAACACTTTGAAATGTGGCCTAATTCTTTTGGGACTAAGTTAAGAAACAGCTTTCATTTTCTCTATAAAAGTCACACTTGGTAACATATAGCCAACTATATGTAACATATAGCCAATTAGCTATTTTTTTTTATTTTTTTCAGGGTATTGGGTTTTTTTTTTGTGTGTGGTTTTTTTTTGTTTGTTTTTGTTTTTTTTTTACAATAGCTTCTGTTACCTGTGGGCAGCAGTAGTTTGATCTGCATGGAGAACATCAAACAAATAGAGTTCCCTCAGAAGCCTCTCACTCTCCTCCTTGGCTTTTTCAGAAGGACCCCATTTCACAAATAAAAGCACCATGAGTTTTGCTTTTGGCACATAAAGCAGTTTTTATTTCTCCCTCTCTAATCCTAAAGGTGGATAAGACAAAAAACAAAACAAATTTAAGGAAGGGAGTAATAACTGAACAGAGGAAGGCAATGCTTTACAAAACATACTTTCCTCCCCACCAAACTGCTAGTATTAGAATAAAATGAACACACTGGACAACAGTCATAATTCCACAGGGGGCTAAGAAACAGCAGAAAGGTGATTCTTAAGCTTAACTAGTTTTATTTATTTATTTTTAACTTTTTTTTTTTCTTTTTGTAGAGACAGAGTCTTGCTCTATCAACCAGGCAGCAGTGCAGTGGTGCAATCACAGCTCACTGCAGCCTCGACCTCCTGAGTTTAGGTGATCCTCCCACCTCAGCCTCCTGAGTAGCTGGAAGTATAAGCATGGGCCACCATACCTGGCTGTAACTACTTTTAAAGAATAAAAATTATCTGATACTATTAAAATTTCTTTCTTCCCCAAGAGATAGAAAACAAACACTATCAGATTCCCTTTTATAACCTCACAAGAGACTCAAAAATATTACTGTCATACTGAAAGATGATAGAAAATAGTCAAATAATTCATCCTTTTCTTAATATAGCACAAATATCCCTCCATTTCAGAGTGATTACATTGTGAAAATATATGTAACCCTGAATAAGTTCATCTGATCCCTCTCCAGAGAAGATCATCACGCTATCTGTGTTCTTTCGAATATACTTGGAAATTAAATACATACCTTAAATGAGAGAGAGAAATTAACTTTAATGCCAACATAACCTTCCACCAAAAATGCCCTTGATTTGATTTTTGGAAATAATTGAAAACTTTACTACTATACTGGACTTCATATTAATATAAAGTAGTTTCCACAATAATGACCTTATATTTACAAGCAATTTATATGCACTTAATCCAAAAGTACTACTGTAAAATAAAACAACCCAGAACCATTCTGTCATTTTATAAATAGGTTTTAAAATTCTAATATTTTTAGACCAAGAATGTTCACCTCAAAACTTTGCTGAGCTGAACAATGACTCAAATACCTAAAAATCATGCCTTTTATGGTGGTATTACAACACAAAAATAAGAATAAGCATTTTGGTGGTTTAGTGTTAATTTTTTTAGGTATTTTGCCCCTGTCACTCCCCATTCACCAGACTTCACATAAAGTTGGGGAGACTATATAAGTTATTAAACCTAACTCCTTGGTTCTGCACCACATCTCTCTAAACCAGTGTTTCTTTTCAACCTTGCTTGTATTATCACCACAGCTAGAGAGCCTTTTTAGACATTTATTTTCCTAACCCCACCCCAGTCCAATGAAATTCCAATACCAGAACTATCCTATCCATTTATTTATTGTGATGCTTTGGAGGGCCATAAACCATTGTAATACCTAAGATATTTTTGCCCTCCAAGGCAAGTTTCTTGGAGAGAGAGGCAGTAGCATATAAAGGCTCAATAACATTGGATCAGTCTGATTTGGAGTATACTTCCAATCTCAGTAGATATATTATCTATAAGATAAAATTGGTATTGTTTGCAGAGCAATGATAGCTAATGACTGGCAAGTTGTGTGATGCAATATTTACCAAAAATTTATCTAAAATGAGTATTTCATATCAAAAATGCATTACCAAATAGACCTATTTCCTACAGACTGTACCCCAAAAAACTATAAGAGAAATGGGAGGTAGAGGGCAGAAAATATGTATCTACTTCCTGGGAAAACATCAACAGTGATACCAAAAATGTGGAGGTTGAACTATATATTTATCGTTCCCTTTACTCCAAAAGAGATTCAGAGAATTCTTAAGTGGTCTTAAATAATCAGTAACATAGGGATTTAATTTGCATTCATCCTTAAATAACTATTATTTTAAATAACTAAATATTTTAAATTATTGCTTGAAATTTTTTTTAAACCTTACATTTTTTCAGTATTTAAAAACCTGTTTATTTAATAATCATAATACCTTACCTACTGAAGCATGAGCTGTTGTAATGTCATAAGTTTCCAAGGAAAATATGACTTCATCCAGAGCCTGAATGCCTTCCTCAGAGTTAAAGAGAACTTCATGATGTTCACTTCCAATATGATTTGCCACCTTATTATATAAATACCCATATACTTGTTAAAGAAAGTAACTTTCCTTGAAAATCAAACATGACAAGAGTTCATAAAGCTTTATAAATTAACAACGGTGAAAACTAAACAAGGAAAAAAGGGAAAAATGATTTTACAGGCCACCACATACAAGCCTCATCGAGCCCTGTTCCCTCCCCTGCTTCAACTCCACCACCAGGAAGAAAGTCTCCCCTCAGCTCCTCTGGTGCCAAGACTTCAACCATTCTCCCAGTTGGCACCTCCCTCTCCACCTATTTTACCTAACCCACCTCATCTCTTTCTAGTCCAATATGTTCCCACACTAAGCTTGGTCTTTTTTGGTCCTTCGGAAATTCCTAATTTTATATCCAGGATGTTATTGCTACATAGAATGGCTCCTCCCCTTATTCTACTTTCCTTGGCTATTTTGGATTCTCTAAGCATTGATCGCCTTGCATTGAGAGTGCTCTCTAGCTCTTTCTCATCCATGCTACAAAAGTTCTCCACAGTGGGAACAAGGTTTCCTGCTCACTGAATACAGACAAGCTGCCCTCTGCCCACAGTATTCTAAATACAGCACTTTTTAAAATAATAATAACAGCTAACACTAAGTACTTACTACATACTAAGTTCTACCCTACTTACTTTACATGAATTATGCCATTTCACCTTAAAACTACCCCACAGCAGACACTATTTTTTTTTACATAAATGAGTAGAGCCAGGCTTTCAAACCACAATTCAGGCTCCAAAACCTGTAGTCTTCACCACGATACCAAGCCTTTACGTTCTTTTTTAAAAAACAAAAAACAAATAAGCAAATGAAAAACCTCTTTTTTTGAATTTTTCAAGATGGGGTCTTGCTATGTTGCCCAGGCTGGACTTGAACTCCTGAGCTCAGACCTCCCACTACAGCCTCCCAAGTATCTGGGACTATAGGTGTGTGCCACTGCAACTGACTTATGCCTTTTCTTTCTTTCTTTTTCTTTCTTTCTTTTCTCTTTCTTTCTTCTTTCTTTTTTTTTCCACAAGGTCTCACTCTGTCATCCAGACTCCCACAAACCCAAGACCACAGGCATGCACAACCAAGCCTGGCTAATTTTTGTATTTTTTTGTACAGATGGAGTTTCACTACATTGCTCATGCTGGTTTCAAACTCCTGACCTCAAGTAATCCCCCTCCCTTGGCCTCCTAAAGTGCTGGGATTACAGGTGTAGTCACCATGCTCAGACACCTTTACTTTCAAAAGAGTATAATTATCATCATAGGGTCTTTGTGAGAATTGTATGGGTCATAATAGATAAAAGTACATAGAGGACACTGTACAACACAGTGCATATTCAACAGCCATTTCCTTCCATTTTAATACATTTAATTTAAAACAACTGCCCCAGTCAATACAGTAGCAGAAGTAAAGTCATCCATTATTGACTCCATTTTCATTCTAATAACAAGTCTACTCTAACTGCACAAGGCAAAGAGACAACACCTTACCTTTCTAGCAGCCAGTAAATCAGGGCTGTCTTCCATGCCAATTACAAATGTCTGGAGAGGACACTGTACTTGGGCCTCTTTCAGCTGCTTCAACAGGGTGGCAGCAACAAGCTGGAGTCCAAGCCCTCTACAGGCAAAAGAGGAAGTGGAAGTTTCCTAGTTATGTGCCTTGCATAAGACAGGGACAGAGGATGTACAATCCTGATAAACACCAAGATAATAGTTTTACCATTTAAAATCCCCAAGTTTTATAAACGGAAATCAACTTCAATAAGAGAAAAATATATAAACTGTGATAATAGTAGTATTTGAATTGGTTAAAAATCACTACACAGAATTCTAAAGAACATTCACTGGCTCACTCTTATACCAATAATATAGCTATAGTGTAACTCAAGTTGGAGTATTACTATGACTATTAAATGCAGCTTATAAAAAATTGTTTCCATCCTATAATGAAGGAAAGATTAAATCATATAGTAAATATTTTATAGTAAAAACCAAAGGGACGGCTACACAGCATTTCAATTAAACATGCATGAAGTATAATTAGGTTTCTTAATTGACTTCACCTGATAAAAGGCAACCTATCTGTCATCAAACGTCTCTTTATAGCATCATTAAAAAGGATCCGGAGTTTGTTCTTCACAGTTTCTGTCTCAAAACCTATAAACGCAGCAAGTAAATCAAACAGCTCCAGAAAATCTTGGGCTGGATGAGTTATTGAAATAAAATACACAATCATCAACATCTATCATGATGGCATTTATTCAATGCAGGAGTCTGCCAAATCTTTATGTATTCCCTCCAAACAAAATAGGAAGTAGATCTTGAAACTAAAATCATTCAAATGATGTGAAGATAACTTATAACTTTTTTCCCTTAGAGAAGGATGGGAAATAGGTGGGTGGGTGTCTGCTACCTGGAAAGAGTTTCTCCACATTGTAATAGAGGGCGTGTGGGGGTTCATCCCGACAGTGATGATATTTAACCATTTCCACGGATGCAACTTGGCCATTTGGCTTTAAATCAAAAACTTCATAGTGTCCAGGAAGAAAAGGCTCCACTTTTAAAAAGGGAGTCTTGAAGTGCTTCAATGAAACAAGACCTACAAATTCAAAATGATACATTTATTCAAATTAGGTAACCCTTCCCAATAACTTTCATGATTAGTTAACATCCTCTACATTCCTATTTATTTTCCCTTTTTTAATACAAACACATGTCCATTCAATAAGCAAAATAGGAAAAAAATTTTAATCACCCAAAGCCCAACCATCTACTTACCAGAGAGAAAATAATGACACAGGGATATACTGCCAAATTACACTAACTTTTAGTAATTCAAAGCAATAGAAAAATCTCCAGTATTCAATTTCTTCTTAGATAGATTTCTAATCAGGAAAACCTATTTTCTATACTAAAGCAAATATATACAAAAGGAAAAAACACACTTATGAAGCAAAGGGATGAACTGGAGTCCTAATGTTATGATAGGCTGGCAGTCATTTATTTGTCATCCCTGAGGTATTTTCAGAAAATAGCCATGGTTCCCAGACCTTTAACAATCACAATGATCCATTCTACCTACTTTAAAGTCAGATAAGAAGACATCTATCCCTTAACTAGTTGTTATACATATATGTAAATAAAAACATATAATTTAAATTTCCTCAATTAATTCTCACAGACAGTACCCAACATCACATCACCATGATCTTTAATACAAACATCAATGTTTTATTGTAAATCGTAACAGACTACCTACATGGAATACTCATGATTTACAATTTGAGATTGTCAACCCAGCCAGTAACCTGTGTAACACTGAATTCAAATACCAGGAAAAGGACCCAGATTTCCTCACCAGCTAGCAGAGCTCAAGTGAGCCACACAGGCTGGGCAGGGAATGAGGAGTAATTAAAATGTTTTAAGCAGGCAGTACTATAATCAGATGAGTTTATGACAGGTTATTCTAAAAGCACTGAGAAAGGAAAATTGTTGCAGTATTTCAGATAAGATCATTTGATCTGGAAAAGGACAGTGTCAAGGATATAAAAAAGAACAATCAAGGAATTTCAGAGGGTAAACTGGATGTGATTATAGTTCCATATCAAGTGATCATCAGGCTCAGAGAAGGTACAGGGAGCAGGAGGCTGCTTTTCCTCAGTGTTTTATTTGCCAGGCTTGCCCAGCAGTCCTGGCAACTGATAAATATATGATATACATATTCATATACATATACATATACACACTAAATAATCTTGGCACCCTTGTCAAAAATCAGTTGATTCTTTATGTATAAGTTCATATCTGACCCTCAATTCTATCCCACTGGTCTATACATCTATCCTGCCAGTATTATGCTATCCTTATTACCATTGTCTTGTAGTAAGTTTTAAAGCCGGTAAGTGTGAGTTCTCCTACTTTGTTCCTCATTTTCAAAAGATTATTTTGGCTATTCTTAGTCCATTGCAATTCCATATGAATTTGAGAGTCAGCTTGTCGATTTTACAAAAAACTCATTTGGCATTCTGATAGGGATAAAGCTAAATCTGTAGATAAGTTTAGGGAGGACTGCCATCTTAACAATATTCAGCCTTCGATCCATGATCATGGGATACTTTTCCATTTATTTAGATCTTCTTTCATTTCTTTCAACTATGTTTTACGGTTTTCAGAGTACACGTTTTATACTTCTTAAATTTATTTCTAAGTATTTTATTCTTTTTGATACTATGATGAATGAAGTTGCTTTCTTTTTTCTTTTTCTTTCTTTGTTTCTTTTGTTTTTTTTTTTTTTTTTTTTTTTTTTTTTTTTTTTTTTTTTTTTTTTGAGATGGAGTCTCACTCTGTTGCCCAGGCTGCAGTCCAGTGGCAGGATCTCGGCTCACTGCAAGCTCTGCCTCCTGGGTTCATGCCATTCTCCTGCTTCAGCCTCCCGAGTAGCTGGGACTAAAGGCGCCTGCCACAATGCCCAGATAATTGTTTGTATTTTTAGTAGAGACAGGGTTTCACCGTGTTAGCCAGGAAGGTCTAGATCTCCTGATCTCATGATCCACCCTCCTCGGCCTCCCAAAGTGCTGGGATTACAGGCATGAGCCACTGCACCTGGCCATGAAGTTGCTTTCTTAATTTCTTTTTCAGATTGCTCATTGTAAGTACGTAGTACTCAGTTAAAGTGTGTCAAATACCACTGATTTTTGTATATTGATTTTGTATCCTGCAACCCTGATGAACACAAGAGATTTGTACCTAGAATACATAAGGAACTATTACAGTTCAGTAATAAAAAGACAAAATAACCCAATTAGAGATTGATAATTCAAGAATGGATAAACAAACTGCAGTACATGCCAACAAATGGAATATCATTCAGCAATTTAAAAAATGAGCTATCAAGCCATGAAAAAACACGGAAGAACCCTAAGTGTATACTGCTAGGTGAAAGAAGCCAGTCTGAAAAGGCTCCATACTATGTGACTACAACTATTATATGACATTCTGGAAAAAGCAAAATTAGAAAAGTAAAAAGATCAGTAATGACTGGGGGTTTAGGAGGAAGAGGGAGAGGAATGAATCAGTGGAGCACAGGAGATTTTTAGGGCAATGAAACTGTTCTACATAATACTTTAACGGTGGGTACATGACATTATACATTTGTCAAATCCAAAAATCTGTAAAACACATAGAGTGAACCCTAATGTAAACTATGAACTTCAGTTAATATATAAGTATCAGTTCATCAAATATAATAAATGTAGCAGAGTAATGCAAGATGTTAAGAATTGGGAAAACTGGGCAGGGGCACTGTAGGGGGAGCATATGTGAACTCTCTGCACTTTCAATATTTTCTAAAACGGCTCTAAAAAAATAAAGTCTATTATCTTTCCAAAATAAAATGATCCCTAGCAGGAAAAAAAATGGCAAACGATCTGAAGAAATATTTCTCCAAAGAAGTTATACAAATGGCCAATAAGCATGAGATAAGATGCTGGACATCATTGTAAACAGGAAAATACAAATCAAAACCAAAATGAGATACCACTTCACATATACTAGAAAGGCTAGAATTAAAAAGTGACACAGTTTAAGTGTTTGTGAAGATGTGGAGAAACTGAAATTTTAATAAACTGCTGGAGGAAATAAAAAATAATGTAGCCATTTCAAAAAGTAGTCTGGCAGTTCCTTAATTATACATAGTTATCATGTGTCCCAGCAATTCTACTCCTAGATATACGTCCAAGGGAAATGCCTACACAAAAACTTGTACACGAATGTTTATAGCAGCATTATTCGTAATAGCCAAAAGGGGTAAACAATGTCCTCATTATCCATCAACTATCAAGTGGATAAACAAAATCCAGTGTATCCATGTAGTGGAATATCATTTGGCCATAAAAAGTAAGTACTGATACATGTCACAGCATAGACAAATTTTGAAAGCATTATGCCAAGTGAAAGAATCCAGTCACAAAAGCCCATATGATATATAATCCCATTTATATGAAACATACAGAATAGGGAATCCAGAGGCAGAAAGATTGGTGATTGCCAGGGGGTGCAGATGATGGATATAGAGAGATGGAATTGAAAGCTAAAGGGCACAGGAGGCAGGGAGTTCTGGTGACTGCCTGCACTCCTAGCTACTAGGTAGGCTGAGGTGGGAGGATTGCTTGAGCCCAAAATTTCAAGTCTGCACTAAGCTATGATCACACCACTGCACTGCAGCCTGGGCTGGGCAACTGAGCAAGATACCATCTCAAAAAAAAAAAAAAAAAAAACAAAAAAACCCTGGTTGACTCTTCCAGTAAAAAATAAGGTAAAGGGCATAGGATTTGGTGGAAAAACAATTCTAAAATTGATTGGAGTGTTGGTTACCAACATCTGTGAATATACTAAAATCCACTGAACTGTATACTTCAAGTGAGTGAATTACATGGTATGTGAATTACCAATAAAGCTGTTTTGGAAATCCTAATATTTGCTATGCTATAACTGCAGCAAAGTACTGCAGTGCAATAATTGCAGAGCCAACCCTTCCATTACAGTATGGCACAGGAAAACTTAAAACTGCACTTAGGATCAAGCTAGATGCAGAGCATCTATTAGCACAGCAGAAAATAAATGACTGCACTAAAAACTCATCCAAGTATTACACAACTGAAGTGCTGAAAAGGAGAGTACAACTCCTCTATTATTTTAAAAAAAGGTAAGGACTCATAACTTAATTAGTTACTGGTAAACTTCTGGATTGCTCTCTAAGAGATTTTCAAATATAATTTAAAAGAAAACATACAACCAAGATAATAATGAAAATCTATAGAAAAATTTATTATTGCCTTTAGCTTCTGAACATACAGCCAAAAATCCGTCTTCTGTCATTGCTTTAAACAAAGGTCTGAATCCTTATGTATCTCTGCCCAGGAACACTTTCTTATTGGCAGTATCCAGTAAAAAAATTGCAAACACACCATCCAACACACAAATTGTTTGCTCATTTCCTCCATTGTCATAAAGATGAAAAATTATCTCACCATCCATTTTGGTCTGATATTCAAATTCAAAATGCTATTGTACCTTAAGAACCACTAGCAAAACCAAAATATTACACTCCTTGTGCATTCACTAATAATGTTTTTATTGCAAAGTTGCTTCAGTATTTCTGAGCTCTATAATCATTTCATGCACTTTGGTGATTTAGGAGAATCATAGCAATATCAAACTAGGGTTTGCTTCAACTCATAATTCTGCAAATTCTGTTCAACATAAAGCTGAACCCATGAAAATTGTAGTTGCAGTCTGATAAACAGAATATAATGGGAATGTTTCAGAACCTGTAACCCGTAAATGTAACCTGTGGAAGAATGGAAATGCATATTATATACATACCATGTATGTGATACATATATATTTATGTATATGCAGATTGAGTATCCCTTATCTGAAATGTTTGGAACCACAAGGGTTTTGGGTTTTTTTTATTTATTTATTTTTGGATTTTGGAATATTTGCATATATGTGAGATATCTTGGGGATAAGACCCAGGTCTAAACATGAAACTCATTTATGTTTCATATATCTTATACACATAGCCTAAAGGTAATTTTATATAATATTTCAAATAAATTTGTACATGAAACAAAGTTTGTGTACATGGAACCATCAGAAAGCAAAGGTGTCACTATCTCAGCTACCACGGGAAAACCTATGGCTGTTTGACATCATTGACCATGATTCCTGTCTCTGAATTTATATGCCACTGATGAGCAATCATTTTCATACACTTATTCACACATAAGTAAAAAACGTGACATACCATTAATACAGTAAATAATAATAAACTGTATAGTAGCATCACCAGAATACCTGCATCAGCTGTTAAACAGCTGTACAAACAATGGCAGGCATTCAAACTCCACCTATAATGCTGTGTTTTTTGATTAAAATGTTATTATACACTGTATTTTTTTCTTTTTTTTTAGATAAAAAGAAATATCAGAAGACTTGAGCGACTAGGAGGCAAGTCCTCTGAGGTTGAGGAGCCATTCTGCCACATGGCTTTTTAAAATGTTTCTCTAGAGTCATCTGCCTCATTAACGATGGCTTTTGTCTTGGAAATCTCTCTTTGATTTTATAAACTGACATGACCTCTTGTTCTGTTATGAATGCAGGTAGCTCTAGTCCTTTAAAATCTCTATCACACATTTTCACCATGTCATCTATACGTTTAAACTACAGTCCAATTTATCCAACAGCTTAACTTTCTGTGTTATAAATGTTTCTACTTTTCCTTATCATTGCTGCTCATAGGGATATCTACAGGCCTTGTTGACATTTTCAGTATCTTAACACCACAGAGCAGAGAATAAGCAAAAATACACAATGGGTAATGCACATAGGTCCCATCTGTGGGGAACCTGCCATTGGCATGTCCTGCTTGCACATGAGCCATTCAATTACCCTTTGTGGATGTGCTTGCATGGGGAAATCTGAGCATGTGTAGAAAAGTTATACTGCAGCTGAAGCAGGCTGAGAGGGTCTTTTTTCCCTAGAGAATGCCAAATAAACCGTGTTGTACACCTGCATTTTGACTGTGACATCAAAATGCACATGTAGTGTCATGCCAGTGCTCAAAAAGTTTCACAGTTTGGAGCATTTCAAATTTCAGATTTTCAGATTAGGGATGCTCAACCTCTAAATTTAAGTTAAGATAATAGGTTGCCTGGTTGCCACGACACTAAAAAACGTGACTTCTGCAACTGTAAACTTTTGGTTTGAGAAAATAATATTGGCTAAGAAGTTCTTCCAGTTCAGCTTTGAAGACCTAGCTATAAAAATGTAAAGCAAAGGGACAAACATCATTTGGCATCATTCCCTGAAAAATAAATAGCTCCATCATAATAATAGATACATGATCCAAAACAAAGCTGCTGGTCCCCAGAGGTGGATGACAACACCCAGTGCTTCCACCAATGCAGTAGCATTAAAGCTATGCCTCACTGACAGGTAAAATGATGGTGGTGCTTTATTAGTCAGCATGCCTCAAAGAGACAGCAAAGGGACTGCCACTGCATGCAGAGTAAGAAGGTTTGATTAGGCTACTCCCCAATTCTGACACTCTCCACCATCACTGGCAACTATGAGGACAAAAAGTCCTTGATGTATTCCTCTTTTATATTGTACATTTCTGGCTGACATTAGAGAAAGAAGAGGTTTAAATCAGTTGGAAGTCCTAGATAAGTTTAAAACATGTTTTTGAATTTCAAAAAGTAAACCTATTATTTATTGCATGACCCATAAATACACTTCACACTCCATCCAGTTCACTCCATAATTTGTGAAACTTTTGTCTATAAGCCCTCACTGAACTGTCCAAAAATGGACTTTGTCTGCAGTGACTATAAAGCCACTACCTGGTCACTCCTCTCTGCTGTATGAGGAGTGATCCTATAACTAGCAGTTGGGGTCTGGAAACAATCTTCTGCTGACTGTTCTGGGCTAAACTGCCTGAAGCATAAGTGACCATAAAGCATTCGGTGAAATTAGCAAGGAACAGCTTCCCAAATCTACCTTGCCCATCTCTTTGGCCTAATCTTCGCAAGTAATTTATTTTAAAAAGAGAAGGGTCCTTTGAGTAACGGATGTATCATGTCCTACTCTCTTAAACCAAACTCCAATGCTGCATCTTAGATAGAAGCCCTCTAATCTTGCTTCCTGAAGTGATGCTGTCATTTGACTTGGCTGCAGGCCCCTGATACTCCCCTGCAGGGAGAGGGCCTGCTCTTTGCCCCAGCCTTTACCCCATTCCTCCTCTCTTTCATTCAGTCTTCCTCCACTCCCAGCACACCTCTGGCTGTATTTTATTGTGGTGATAAACTTTATTTTTAACAAAAAGGTGGTGGGGGATTTTTGAGCTTATGTTGCAGAATACTTTATATAAGCCTAAAATATACATTTTGCTAATTAGACAGATTTCTAGCTTCCCCAAGTACATAATCTTAGATGCTTGGTAGAAGCAATGGAACAAACTTCTCTACTTTTACAAATATAACATTTGACGAATTTAGAATAGAAATTAATTATTTTCAAAATACTTAACTTCTTATAAATTTTTAACGAAAGAAACAACACTGTTCAAGTAAAACAGGGCACTTCCTATTTCATTTAAGGGGAAAGCCAAGCTGATAATGCCATAATACCACCTAGCATTCTCTTGTATATGACACTGACTTGACTTAGAAAGAAAAAAATGTTCATACTTTCTCCTTCTACTTTCCACTAGCAGGAAATTCCATTCTTGCCTTTCCTTTTCACCATTTCATCTCCAATCACCTAGAAAAATAATGCCTAGTGCATGGTAGGCTCTTAATAAAGGAATAAAGAAATGTGTGAATGAAATTTCATGAATAACTATTTTAACTTTTTAAACAAGACTATTATTAAGAGTGTTCCTATGAGCAGGCAACAATGACAAAAGCTATTGTTCAAGATAAAAATGTCCAAAACGTGGTTAGAATATAAATCTCTATCAATGCATGACAGGTATGTATCAAGAAGTCTCAAAAAATACCATGAAACATCACAACCAAATGCATGAACCTTGAATGAAATCTGGCTCAAAACAAACAAAAACCAGCTATAAAGATAATCTTGGTAGCAATTTGAGAGGACAAGGTGGGCAGATAGCCTGAGCTTAGGAGTTCCAGACCACCCTGGGCAACATGGTGAAAATCCGTCTTTACTAAAATACAAAAAATTAGCTGGGCATGGTGGCAGGTGCCTGTATTCCCAGCTACTCAGGAGGCTGAGGCAGGAGAATCGCTTGTACCTGGGAGGCAGAGGTTGCAGTGAGCCGAGATTGCACCACTGCACTCCAGCCTGGATGAGTGAGACACTGTCAAGAAAAAAAAAAAAAAAAAAAAAAGATAATCTAAGATAATCTCTGGACACTTAGGGAAATTTAAGTATAAACTGAATATGAGGTGGTATTATGGATTCTTAGGTTTAATAAGGGTATTGATGTTATGTAGAAGAATGTCCTTATTCTTAGGAGATAAATGCTTATATATTTAGGAGTAAGTGTCATAATATCTGCACCATAGTCTCAAATGATTCAGCAAAAAAGATGTGTGTGGGGGGCGGGGGGTGGTAGAAAGAAAAATCAAGCAAATATGACAAAACATTAATGATTATTCAATCTGGGTGCTTCTGTTATTTTCTGTATATGAGAATTTTTTTCGAAATGAAAATCTGGGGAGAGGCCGGGTGCGGTGGCACACGCTTGTAATCCCAGCACTTTGGGAGGCCGAGGGGGGCAGATCACGAGGTCAGGAGATCGAGACCATCCTGGCTAACACGGTGAAACCCCGTCTCTACTAAAAATACAAAAAAATTAGCCAGGCAAGGTGGCAGGCACCTGTAGTCCCAGCTACTCGGGAGGCTGAGGAAGAAGAATGGCGTGAACCCCAGGGGGCGGAGCCTGCGGTGAGCCGAGATTGCGCCACTGCACTCCAGCCTGGGTGACAGTGAGACTCCGTCTTAAGAAAAAAAAAAAAAGTCTCGGGAGAAGGAGAAAAAATCCTAAGAGTTGGAGGCTGGCATGATGGCTGAATAGGAAGAGCTCTGGTCTGCAGCTCCCAGTGAGGTTGACGCAGAAGGCGGGTGATTTTTGCATTTCCAACTGAGATACCTGGTTCATCTCATTGGGACTGGTTGGACAATGGGTGCAGCCCATGGAGGGAGAGCTGAAGCAGGGTGGAGTGTTGCCTCACCTGGGAAGGGCAAGGGGTTAGGGAATTTTCTCCTCTACCCAAGAGAAGCCGTGAGGGACTGAGCCTGAGGAACTCTGGCACAGACACTGCACTTGTCCCATGGTCTTCGCAACCTGCAAACCAGGAGGTTTCCTCCTGTTCCTACCCCACAAGCACCCTGGGTTTCAAGCTGGGCAGCCATTTAGGCAGACACCAAACTAGCTGCAGGAGTTCTTTTTTTCCATATCCCAGTGGCACCTGGAATGCCAGTGAGACAGAAACGTTCACTCCCCTGGAAAGGGGTGCTGAAGCCAGGGAGCCAAGTGGTCTGGCTCGGCAGGTCCCACTCCCATGGACCCCAGCAAACTAGCTTGAAATTCTTTCTACCAGCACAGCAGCAGTCTGAGATCTACCCAGGAACTTCCAGGTTGATGTGGGGAGGGGCATCTGCCATTGCTGAGCCTTGAGTAGGCGGTTTTACCCTCAGAGTGTAAACAAAGCTGCTGAGAAGTTCAAACTGGGCAGAGCCCACAGCAGCTCAGCAAGGCTGCTGTGCCCAGACTGCCAGATTTCTCTTCTCCAGCCAAGGTATCTCTGAAAAAAAGGCAGCAGCCCCAGTCAGGGACTTACAGTTAAAACTGCCATATCCCTGGGACAGAGCACCTGGGGAAACGGGCGGCTGTGGGCGAAGCTTCAGCAGACTTAAACATCCCTGCCTGACAGCTCTGATGAGAGCACTGGACCTCACAACACAGTGGTTGATCTCTGCTAAGGGTCAGATTGCCTCCACAAGTCGGTCCCTGATCCCTGTGTATCCTGACTGAAAGACACCTCCCAGTAGGGGTTGACAGACACCTCATACAGGAGACCTCTGCTGGCATCTCGCAGGTGCCCCTCTGGGATAAAGCTTCCAGAGAAAAGATCAGGCAGCAATCTTTGCTGTTCTGCAGCCTCCACTGGTAATACCCAGGCAAACAGGGTCAGGACTGGACCTCCAGCAAACTCCAGCAGGCCGGCAGCAGAGGGGCCT
This sequence comes from Pongo pygmaeus, assembly GCF_028885625.2. Classification (NCBI taxonomy): domain Eukaryota; kingdom Metazoa; phylum Chordata; class Mammalia; order Primates; family Hominidae; genus Pongo; species Pongo pygmaeus. The sequence goes on from NC_072380.2 coordinate 57,936,854, forward strand.
GTCAGAAGGAAAACTAACAAACAGAAAGGAATAGCACATGCACTCAAAGACCCCATACAAAGGTCACCAACATCAAAGACCAAAGGTAGATAAATCTACAAAGATGGGGAGAAACCATCACAAAAAAAGCTGAAAATTCCAAAAACCAGAATGCCTCTTCTCCAACAAAGAATCACAACTCCTCACCAGCAAGGGAATAAAACCAGACAGATAATGAGTTTGACAAATTGACAGAAGTAGGCTTCAGAAGGTGGGTAATAACAAACTCCTCTGAGCTAAAGGAGCATGTTCTAATGCAATGCAAGGAAGCTAAGAACCTTGAAAAAAGGTTAGACAAATTACTAACTACAATAACCAGTGTAGAGAAGAACATAAATGACCTGATGGAGCTGAAAAACAGCACAAGAACTTCGTGAAGCATACATAAGTACCAACAGCCAAATCAATCAAGTAGAAGTAAGGATATCAGTGATTGAAGATCAAGTTAATGAAATAACGACAGAAGACAAGATTAGAGAAAAAAGAATAAAAGGGAACAAACAAAGCCTTCAAGAAATATGGGACTATGTGAAAGACCAAATCTACGTTTGATTGCTATACCTGAAAGTGAAGAGAAGAATGGAACCAAGTTAGAAAATACTCTTCAGGAGATTATCCAGGAGAACTTCCCAACCAAGCAAGACAGGCCAACATTCAAATTCAGGAAATGGAGAGAATACCACAAAGATACTCCTCAAGAAGAGCAACCTCAAGACACATAATTGTCAGATTCACCAAGGTTGAAATGAAGGAAAAAAATGTTAAGGGCAGCCAGAGAGAAAGGTCGGGTTACCCATAAAAGGAATCCCATTAGACTAACAGTGGATCTCTCTGCAGAAACCCTACAAGCCAGAAGAGAGTGGGGGCCAATATTCAACATTCTTCAAAAAAAAAAAAAAAAGAATTTTCAACCCAGAATTTCATATCCAGCCAAACTAAACTTCATAAGCGAAGGAGAAATAAAATCCTTTACCGACAAGAAAATGCTGACAGATTTTGTCACCACCAGGCCTGCCTGACAAGATCTCCTGAAGGAAGCACTAAACATGGAAAGGAACAACAGATACCAGCCACTGCAAAAACACCCAATTAAAAAGAATGTCAACACTATGAAGAAACTGCATCAACTAATGGTCAAAACAACCAGTTAGCATCATAATGACAGGAACAAATTCACATGTAACAATATTAACCTTAAATGTAAATAGGCTAAATGCTGTTTACAGACTGGTAAACTGGAAAAAGAGTAAAGACCCATCAGTGTGCTCTATTCAGGAGACCCATCTCACATGCAAAGACACACATAGGCTCAAAATAAAGAGATGGAGAAATATTTACCAAGCAAATGGAAAGCAAAAAAAAGCAGGAGTTGCAATCCTAATCTCTGATAAAACATAATTTAAACCAACAAAAATCAAGAGACAAGAAGGGCATTATATAATGGTGAGGGGATCAATGCAGTATGAAGAGCTAACTATCCTAAATATATATGCATCCAATACAGGAGCACCCAGATTCATAAAGCAAGTTCTTAAGAGACCTACAAAGAGACTTAGACTCCCACACAATAACAGTGTGAGACTTTAACACCCCACTGTCAATATTCAACAGATCTACAAGACAGAAAGTTAACAAGATTATTCAGGACTTGAACTCAGCACTGGACCAGGCAGACCTAACAGACATCTATAGAACTCTCCACCCCAAATCAAAAGAATGTACATTCTTTTCAGCACCTCATCACATTTATTCTAATATTGACCACATAATTGGAAGTAAAATATTCCTCAGCAAATGCAAAAGAACAGAAATCGTAACAAAAAGTCTCTCAGACCACAGTGCAATCAAATTTGAAATCAGGGTTAAGAAACTCACTCAAAACCACACAACTACCTGGAAGCTGAACAACCTGCTCCTGAATGACTACTGGGTAAATAATGTAATGAAGGCAGAAACAAGATGTTATTTGAAACCAATGAGAACAAAGACACAATGTACCAGAATCTCTGGGACACATTTAAAGCAGGGTGTAGAGGGAAAATTATAGCACTAAATGCCCACAAAAGAAAGCAGGAAAGATCTAAAATTGACACCCTAACATCAAAATTACAAGAAATAGAGAAACAACAGCAAACAAATTCAAAATCTAGCAGAAGACAATAAATAAGTAAGATCAGAGCAGAACTGAAGGAGACAGAGTCATGAAAAAAATCCTTCAAAAAAATCAGTGAATCCAGGAGGTGGTTTTATAAAAAGATCAACGAAATAGATAGACCACTAGCCAGACTAATAAAGAAGAAAAGAGAGAAGAATCAAATAGAGGCAATAAAAAATGAAAAGGGGATATCACCACTGATCCCACAGAAATACAAACTATCATCAGATAATACTATAAACACCTCCACACAAACTAAAATCTAGAAGAAATAGATAAATTCCTGGACACATACACCCTCCCAAGACAACACCAGAAAGAAGTCGAATCCCTTAATAGACCACTAACAAGTGCTGAAATTGAGGCAGTAATTAACAGCCTACCAAACAAAAAAAGTTCAGGACCAGACAGATTCACAGCTGAATTCTACCTGAGATACAAAGAGGAGCTGGTACCATTACTTCTGAAACTATTCCAGACAATAGAAAAAGAGGGAATCCTCCCAAACTCATTCTATGAGGCCACCATCATCCTGATACCAAAACCTGGCAGAGATAAAACAAACAAACAAAAAATTTCAGGCCAATATCCCTGATGAACATCAATGCGAAAATCCTCAACAAAATACTGGCAAACTGAAGCCAGCAGCACATCTAAAAGCTTATCCACCAAGATCAAGTCAGCTTCATCCCTGGGATGCAAGGCTGGTTTAACATATGCAAATCAATAAACATAATCCATCACATAAACAGAACCAATGACAAAAACCACATGATTGTCTCAATAGATGCAGAAAAGGCCTTCGACAAAATTCAACACCCTTCATGCTAAAAACTCTCAATAAACTAGGTATCAATGGAACATATCTCCAAATAATAAGAGCTATTTATGACAAACCCACAGCCAATATCATACTGAATGGGAAAAAACTAGAAGCATTTCCTTTGAAAACTGGTACAAGATACCACTCCTATTCAACATGCCCTCTGTCACCACTCCTATTCAACATACTATTGGAAGTTCTGGCCAGGGCAATCAGGCAAGAGAAAGAAATAAAGGGTATTCAAATAGAAAGAGAGGAAGTCAAGTTGTCTCTGTTTGCAGATGACATAATTATCTATTTAGAAAACCCCATCGTCTCAGCCCAAAATCTCCTTAAGCTGATAAGCAAATTCAGCAAATTCTCAGAATACAAAATCAATGTGCAAAAATTACAAGCATTCCTATACACCAATAACAGACAAACAGAGACACAAATCATGAGTGAACTCCCATTCACAATTGCTACAAAGAGATTGAAATACCTAGGAACACAACTTACATGGGATGTAAAGGACCTCTTCAAGGAGAACTACAAACCACTGCTCAAGGAAATAAGAGAGGACACAAACAAATGGAAAAATATTCCATGCTTATGATTAGGAACAATCAATATCATGAAAATGGCCATACTGCCCAAAGTAATTTATGGATTCAATGCTATCCCATCAAGCTACCAATGACTTTCTTCACAGAATTGGAAAAAACTAATTTAAACTGCATATGGAACCAAAAAAGTGCCTGCATAGCCAAGACAATCCTGGGTAAGAAGAACAAACCTGGAAGCATCACGCTACCTGACTTCAAAGTATACTACAAGGCTATAGTAACCAAAACAGCATGGTACTGGTACCAAAACAGATATATAGACCAATGGAACAGAACAGAGCCCTCAGAAACAAAACCACACATCTACAACCAACTGATTTTTGACAAACCTGACAAAAACAAGCAATGGGGAAAAGATTCCCTATTTAATAAATGTTGTTCGGAGAACTGGCTAACCATATGCAGAAAACTGAAACTGGACCCTTTCCTTATACCTTATACAAAAATCAACTCAAGATGGATCAAAGACTTAAACTTAAGACCTAGGACCATAAAAATCCTGGAAGAAAACCTGGGCAATACCATTCAGGACATAGGCATGGGCAAAGACTTCATGTCTAAAACACCAAAAGCTATGGCAACAAAAGCCAAAATTGACAAATGGGATCTAATTTAACTAAAGAGCTTCTGTACTGCAAAAGCAACTATCATCAGAGTGAACAGCCAACCTACAGAATGGGAGAAAATTTTTGCAATCTATCCATCTGACAAAGGGCTAATATCCAGAATCTACAAACAACTTAAACAAATTTACAAGAAAAAAACAAACAACACCATCAAAAAGTGGGCGAAGGATATGAACAGACACTTTTCAAAAGAAGACATTTATGCAGCCAACAGACATATGGAAAAATGCTCATCATTTGTGGTCATTAGAGAAATGCCAATCAAAACCACAATGAGATACAATCTCACGCCAGTTAGAATGGCGATTATTAAAAAGTCAGGAAACAACAGATGCTAGAGAGGATGTGGAGAAATGGGGTGCTTTTACACTGTTAGTGGGAGTGTAAATTAGTTCTACCATTGTGGAGGACACTGTGGTGATTCCTCAAGGATCTAAAACTAGAAATACCATTTCACCCAGCAATCCCATTACTGGATATATACCCAAAGGATTATAAATCATGCTGCTATAAAGACACATGCACACTTATGTTTATTGCAGCACTATTCACACTATCATAGACTTGGAACCAACCCAAATGTCCATCAATAATAGATTGGATAAAGAAAATGTGGCACATATACACCATGGAACACTATGCAGCCATAAAAAAGGATGAGTTCATGTCCTTTGCAGGGACATGGATGAAGCTGGAAATCATCATTCTTAGCAAACTATTACAAGAACAGAAAACCAAACACTGCATGTTCTCACTCATAAGTGGGAGTTGAACAATGAGAATACATGGACATAGGGAGGGGAACATCATACACCGGGGCCTGTCAGGGGGTGGGGGACTAGGGGAGGGATAACATTAGGAGAAATACCTGACGTAGATGACGGGTTGATGGGTGCAGCAAGCCACCATGGCACGTGTATACCTTTGTAACAAAACTGCACGTTCTACATATGTACCCAAGAACTTATAGTATAATAAAAATAAAAAAAATTTAAGAGTCAAGGAAACTGAACTGTAATCCCCATTTTTATCACTTTTTTGTGATCAAGTCATTTCACTCACCATTTCATTCATCAGTTCCCTATCTACATACTTGAGCAAATGAGATAGTGAACATAGTGTGCTTTGCAAAGTAAAAAGCATGATACAGAATATATAATATCATCATTACCAACAAGATCTTAAGTTTAATCACATCTAGACATCTGGTGTCTTTTTCCATACCTTCTTATGGTTGTAGATTTCATCATTGTAACAGAGCCACAAATACAGATATTTCTTCACTTGAATTGGCTGCATTCCAGACAGCGGTTCCGGTGAAATCCAAAGCAGCTGTTGGTGTATCCACTGACATTCTCAAAACAGAATGCATCTGGACCCCTGTGTGCAATCTACATAGCACTCAGACACTGAACAGAAAGGCAGTCATCACTGCCAAACAGGGCCAAATGCCACATGTGGTGGAATGAAGCTATAAGCTCTCTATGGAGACAAAAGCAGACAAATAAAAAATATTCAATATCCAATCCAAGTCTGCATTCAATCTTGATTCCAGAAACATGCTTAAACCACTTCAAAGACTAAAATTTAAACCATCTTTTCTGTAGCGATTTCCCGTTAGGTTGGCAGACACACGGGAGTAGAGAATAATTTAATTTACTTACTAGTATTCAGAAAAGATAGTGACCTCTACATTCAACCAGCTATAGCAGCTTAGCACCCTGACAAAGCCTGCATCTCTCCCACCTTAGGATTTAGTGGTTGGCTAGAGCTGGCAGCATCCAGGCCACATCTGTCTCTGCATTCTAAGTCTGCTTCCAGGATACAGATACAAATGCAGGCTGGCTCCAACCTAGCCAGAGATTCCAGCCCCACTCTCTCCATCCCCAAATCCCTCAAAGATCCAAGAGAGTTTCCAGATTACTAGAGTCTCCTCTCAGATTCTCTTGATAGTTAAATGCCCTCTCTTTAGTGAACTAGCTGCAGGTAGAATATAATGGGTACAACAGAAAATCATACTGCTGTAAATGTAATACTAAGGTACACAGGTCTTTTAAGCATTTCACTATATTACATCTAGCTTACCTTTAAGTGATTTATTCAGGTATGATTGAAGAAAGTCTAAAGGGAAAATAAAGCAATTTAATTTGATATCAGATATTCTGGCTATAACAAATAAAACATTTTAAGTTGATAGAAGATACAAAATGTTCACTATCAAAATGTTCTAACTGACAAAAATGTTCTCAAATATTTCTGTCTGAAAGTTGCATTGTTTAGTAAGGAAGCAAAGTAGGTGGGACATATACAGCAACAACATTTCTAAAAAAAAAAACAACTGCGATCCTTCCTATAAGCCTGGCAGCAAATAAATCACCCTTACATACATCAATTAACTTCCAATTTCAAACTCTCAACTGTGAAATAAAGGGCTGTTTTATTTGGCTGCTGCCAGCTCAAAATGACTGTTTTTACTAAAACATCTCTAACTTCAAAAATAACTATTTTGGTTTTTTTTTTTTTAAAAAAACTGCAAATTGCAGCAAATAGCCAGATAATTTGGGATAAACACCCTAAGGAAAAAATATATATTCAAGCTGCATAAGTCACTTTGAGCAATCCTTTGAGGATATTTCATTTATATCTAAATGAAACAAAGGTTTAGCTGGCTTTTCCGGAAAACCAGAACCAAATAATATATGATTATAATGAAAATCATCTCAAGTAATTTGGAAATGAACTACCACATGCCCTAATGCTGTCCCTTCCATGCACTTGACCAAATAGCCTATAATAGCCTATAACAAATTACTTACTTTGAGATTTAGTGGGAAAATTCTATGAGATTTAAATGAGATGACTACTAATAAGCCATCTGACTTTGACTCTACACCAATTAAAAATGGGCTAGGAAAGTGCTTTGAAAATCAAGTGTGGTCATCAGGGAATCATTTACCTAAGTCTTCTTAACGCTGCTTAGTGGGCTATAGTAAATACACGCTAACCACTAAATTGGAGGGGAAGGAGGGAGAACAAAGAGGCATGTAAAATATATTTATTTTTTCTAGTAGGAAAAAGCCAATTAAAACTGTCACCTATTTTTATTGTAATCAGTCTTAAAGGTTGGCAAACTTCCTACTGCCGCTACCTGTTTTCAATATTTTTCTTATTTCTTCCTAAACTTCTAGAGCAGGGCTGTCCAATAAATATGTGAGTCACATATGTAATTTTAAATATACTAGTAGCCCCATTTAAAAAAAGGTGAAATTAATTTTAAGTATACTTAACTCAATATGTCCCAAATAGTATCACTTTAACATGTAATCAATATAAAAAATTATCAAGCAGATATTTTGCACTGTTCTTCCCACTCCAACGACAAAATCCATTGTATTTAACACAACACATCTCAATTAGGACTAGCCAGCATTTCAAGTGCTCAACAGTTACAGGTGGCTAGCGCCTACCGAACTGGACATCGCAGTTTCAGTGCATTTAATTTTTATTCCACTTAGCGCTACTTAAAACTTCACCCTCTCACCTTACTTTTTTTATGTTAAGATCTCAGTAAGTAACCAACTACAGACAGGTTCAAGCCCTAATTTACCTCTAATTACTCTTACAGCAATGCAATGAATCGTGATTTAAAATTTAAAAAAAAACAAAAAACAAAAAAAAACTGCTGTTAAATTATTAGTCAAGCGCCCAGGGCAACGGACAGTAAAGAAATAATGTAGGCCATGAGCCGAGACGAAAACTATCCTTTTATTTAAAGCTATAACAATAATCTACAGCCAGTCATGTAAAATAGACATCCATTGAAAAAGCCATGCTAATTCTTTTGCTTTTTCTGTACTTGGCTTCCTGTGTCCCTAAACAGACCTCTTCTCTCAGGGTTTGCTCAGCAAGTCACTTGTTGAGTCTTGCAGTCTACATAGTGGGGTGGGTACTGGGGTGGCAGAGGAGTGAGAGAAGAGGAGGCATGGTGAGGGAGTCCAGGTGAGGAGGGAGGCAGTTTAAGGGGAAAGCACAGACACCGAGGTGGTGATAAAGCCGGAGTCCCTGCTTCCGAGATCAGGACCACAGACACCAGACTGTGCCCTGGCCACGTGCACGCTCCGACCCGTCCGCAACAGAGGCTCTGGACTGGGAAAATGTCCACAGGCTTCGACGCCACATAGTAAAAAAAGTACATATATAACATTTACAGGGGCTCAGGCCGCCGCTGCCTTCTCTCTGGAGTAGCTCTGCCTCCCGGCCGTGGTTCCCTTCATGCCTCAGTGTGCCAGGACAGAGAGGTCCTTCTGCACCCTCTTGCTGCCAGGTGCGCAACAATCGCTGGGCGTCCGCCCCACCCTCTCTACCGCAGGAGCCACAGCGTCCGCCGTAGCCCCCAAACCGCGTCTGCCGGGTGCCAGGCTGAAGAACGCATCCTCACCTCCTTCCTCCCGGAGCAGACCCAGAGCACGCGAGGAGGGTGCCGCGCGGGACGCCGGGGTCGGCTCACCAGGGCGCAAGCAGGTCAGGGCGATGTGGGCAGCGAAGGCCAGGGCTGTGGACGGCATGCCGGCGGCGGGTCTGCTGGCGCTGTAATGCGTGCGGCAGGTTTCACCATGCGTGCGGGAGGTTTCATCATGCGTGCGGGAGGTTTCATCATGCCTGCGAGGATCAACCAGCGCGTACAGGGGCGGGGCTCGCGGGGCGGCTGGGGCGGGGCAGGACTGAGAGGGGCGGTGGGAGGGAGCAAGGAGGCGTTCTTTTGTTTCCATCGCCTTTTGTTTCTCATTGCGCCTGTTAAAGGACAGCCTCAGAGATCTGCCCAGGTTACCTGCTGTTCTGACAATTAGGGAGTCTTCTGCACTTGGTTTGTTCTTAGGGAAATCGTCACCGTTTTTTGTTGCACTACCGTCTGATTTATTACGGAGTGCAGAGAAAAGCTTGTCAGAAACTGATACGTGAGGCCTAAAATGTCCTTATAAAATCTATTAATAAATCGGAGTCAGGAGTGGTGGCTCACGCCCATAATCCCAACACTTTGCAAGGCCAAGGCAAGAGGATCACTTGAAACCAGGAGTTCAAGACCAGCCTGGGAAACACAGCGAGATCACATCTCTATAAAAAAATGATGGCACACCCTTTAGTCCCAGCAATTCAGAAGGCTGAGGCAGAAGGATAACTTGAGTGCAGGAGTTTGAGGCTGCGGTGAGCTCCACTCCAGCCAGGGTGACAAAGTGAGACTCTCATCTCTAAAACAGTAAAATAAAATCTAAATCTAATTGATACATGAAGCCAAAACACATCAGTGGTCCTTAAACATTTTAAGTACAAAGATTCCTTTTACAATCTCGAAAAGGATTTTGTCAACCTACATCTGCAGATGATTACGTGCTTTTAAGTATCTCTTCGATGAACAAAAGACATCACAATTTTAAAAAAGCATCATAACACTCTTAAATTATATTTTACTAATTACATCAGCACCGAAATAAATTGAGAAATAGTAAAATTATATGTGCACGACCTACTAAGATCAGACTACAGTCAATGCTTGGAGAGAATGCAGGGTTAATATCCCCATACAGTGCATTCCCCACTAAATAAAAAATGCCAACGTTATAAAATCCCTAAGCACAGAAGATGGAGTAGATTTTGGTAGTTACAGGCAAGAGTAAAGATAAGAGATGACTTGTTCTAAGGTTCATTCTTGCTGGAAAGTTTTCAGCATCAAACAGATTTTGCTGTATCCTAATTGATGTATTTTAAACCTGAGAGCAATGTGGGAAAGTAGGTCTTCTATCTACATTTACAGATGAGAAAACAAGACTCAGATAAGTTGAGGGATTTATCCAAACACAGTTTCACAACAGTAAAGAATTGTGTCATAATCTGTGTAAACCCATTTCCAAGGTGCCCATTTCCCGTAGCACCTTGCCTATGTAGTGGAAGATGGGTTCTCCTACTTGATGTGTTATCTAGTGTGGTTGGTTGTGCTGCTTATCTCCTGCTTGTCCCTCCAGAGCTCTACCGTTCTCCACCTCACTTTCTGTCCTGGCTCCCTTGCCCTCCTCTTTCAGGGAGAGTGTGTGAAAGAAGACATTTCAAGGAGATGCAAAAGATGGGATGGAGTAGTCTCAGGACATTTAGCCCCCTGGCTCCCTGATCTCAAAGCTCATCTCAAGAAGGCCACAGCTCCTGTTACCTGACCCTTCCCACACCTCCTTTTCTTCAGATTCTAGGAACTGCTTCCTATTCAGCTACTCTATCACAATGCTACTTGCTTTCTCACTCTAGGATCTGTTAAAACAAAATTGAGGCTGAGTGCAGTGTTTCACGCCTATAATTCCAGCACTTTGGGAGCCCAAGGCAAGAGGGTGGCTTGAGGCCAGGAGTTCAAGACCAGCCTGGGCAACATAGTGAGACCCACCCCCATCCCTGGTCTCACACACATACATACATGCACAAATTAAATTTAATTTAAAAATTAAAAATTTGTTTTAAAAGTGAAATATTTACATGGATTATGTATGTATTCATTTTGGAGAACTATAGATCCCATAGAACTGGGAACTCTTTACTCTTTGAACAAAACTTTTATTTAGCCACAAATAAACGAAGACCAGTGATTTAGCCTGCACACACACACACACACGAAAACAGTGGTTAGGCTGGGGCAGGGGTTGGAGGAAGAGATCTAAAACATTAAAATGTTATTGGGAAAGACCACTAATTAAAATCAGAATAATTACTGCTTTAAAGTATTTAAGAATAGAGCACAATGAACCCAGAGAAGAACTAGATACGATTCAGAGTAGAGCTCACAGAGCAGATGGTATCTGAGCTGAGACTGATAGAATAACACTACTAAGGACATTTGCTGTTATTTATTATCTCTTAACTGCAGTGCGGTTTTTCCACTCTTCACATCAACCGTGGAAAATAATAATTATTCTTCTCTTGTGAAGTTAAGGAAGTGGCAAGTGGTCTAAGAAGATAAATTAACATACCAATACCAAACAGCTCAAGTTCCGTGACTCAGGACTGCCCGTGTCTCCCCAAGAGGTTCTGTAGCATGCAAAACAGGTGGAGAGAGCCCTTCCAAGAAATGACAGTGAGATGTGAAAGGTCTCAGTGTGTCTCTGAGAACAACAGAAACCAGTAAGTAGACCAGGCGGAAAAAGCCAAGGAATGGGCAAGGATTTCTCCTTAAGAGAGCAAGAAGAATAAACAGAGCAGGACTGAGAGAAGCCAAGGGAAATGGGCAGAATACCATGCATTTAGCAAGAAAAAATAACTTTTACTTTAGAACAGAAAAGAGGGAAAGAATGGTAGTGGTCTAGGTAAACCTAGAAGAAAAGGAAAGGGCAGCAGGGAAAAAATAAACAAGGTGTATTAGTCAGGGTTCTCCAGAGGGACAGAACCAATAGGATACACGTATATGTAAAAGGGAGTTTACTAGAGAGAATTGGCTCACACAATTACAAGGCAAAGTCTCACAATAGGTTGTCTGCCAGCTGGGGAAAGTGACAAGCTAGTAGTGGCTCAGTCCAAGTCCAGAAGCCTCAAAACCAGGGAAGTCCACAGTGCAGTCTTCAGTCTGAGGCTGAGGGCCTGAGATCCCCGGGGAAGGTGCTGTTGCAAGTCCCAGAGTCCAAAGGCAGAAGAACCTGGAGTCTAATGTCCAAGGGCAGAAGGAACAGAAGCAAGCATCCTGCATGGGAAGAAGAAAAAAGGACAGCCAGAAGCCTCAGCTAGCAAGGTTATCCCAGCTTCCTCCACTTGCTTTGTTCTAGCTGCTCTGACATGTGATTGGCTGGTGCCCACCCACCTTGAGGGTGGGTCCTCCTTCCCAGTCCACCAACACAAAAGTCAGTCTTCTCTGGCAACACCCTCACGAACACACTCAGAAACAATACTCTAGGCAGTTCTCAGTCCAATCAAGTTGACACCTAATATTTACCATCATACAAGATTTATAAGCTAAGTATGTCGATGATGATAAATAAGTGCTGTGGAGAAAAACAGCAGAGAGGAGAAAAGAAATGTGGAGGAGAGTTTACAAGTTTTAGAATAATTCATACTTATAGGCCACTGTTTTTCACAAAAAACAAGAGGCTCATCTTTTGCAGGCACTGAAGGGTTTGAGATATGGTGAGGGTGAACTTGAAAATAACAGGCAAATATCAGAGTTAATGAGGGGAAAAGGAAAAGATGGGTGGGCATCATGGTGGTCCAGCAAAGGAGGAAAACCCAAGCATGAATGTGGACTGGCGACGTCGGGGAGGGCAGAGCCTCCAACAACACAGGGCAGTCTGAGAGCCAGAGTCAAGACATGGAGGGAATGGATCCGGGTTCTGTGTTTGGAACAGTGTGTGTGGAAGAAGGATAAGAGGGCTCAGGAGCACAGGTGCAGTGAGTGTGCCTCTGCAGGGATACACTTTTGATATGTTCTATTATTGCTCAAAAATATGCAATGCACCTCTCTGGGGGAGGATTATACTATATCTTACCCATTGATATCAGCATAGCCAGGTGACTTGCTATTGCCAATGAAACGTGAGCAGAAGTGACAGGTGTCACTTGTAAGCAGAAATTATAAGAACCATGATGTAGCTCAACACCATCTCTTTTTCCTCTGCCAGCATTCCAGGTAGGAGCAACTCCACCAACCAAGGGCCCAGAATGAGAATTATGTTGAGAAGGGTCACAGCCTACCCATGATCAATATGTAGCTGAAGTGAGCAAACAAACTTTTCTGGTTGTATGTGTCTGAGACTTAGGAGTCATTTGTAACCACAGCATAATCCAATCTAAACTGGCTAATAGAGCTTGAATATTTTAAGTTGGAAGGGAAATAAGTAAAGCCAGAAGTGACCTAATTTGTTGTAAGTGTAACAGGGGCTGATGATTACAGGCTTGGTTGCAGGCTAGAGAAGTATAGGGGTGAAAAAGACAGATGAACTGGACATTTTCATGGGCAAGGAATGTATAATTTTATAGTGTTAAATAAAATGGTGAATGTAAGATTATCGAGCCCAGGTTCCTGAATACAATGTGTGTTAAATAAACAAAAGCCTTCCTCAAACAGAATTCCCCAAAGCATTTCCAGGTTATGCCCTATCCAGCCATAGATATGCCCAGTCCAGTCATAGATACTGTTTATAGATTCTGAACTAGGAATCAGGAGCCCTGGAGTATCAGGCCCCAACAAAATCAGAGTCGAATTGTGAGTCCAAAAGCTTAACAAATATCCACCTTCATTGTCTTCCAACTGTATCTCTTACTTCCCTCTCCCTAGTTCATTGCATCCCAGTCATATTGATCTCTTGGCTGTTCTTGAACACAACAAGCAGAGGTGAACATGGTTTTTAGCTGCTGAAAGTTACACTTGTGGCTAGAGACCAGACTAACCCTTTTTCCTTCTTTTAGAGGTTATGATGAGGATTGTCAGAGGAGAAAGGGTTTAATTTTTTCATTAAACTAACAATATGTTTTGAGCATGTATTATGTTCTGGGGCATGGAGCTTATTACATTCATGGTGCAGGGGAACAGGAGAAATTAATGAGACACATAAATTACATGTATAAATGAAGATAAGTGCTATGGAGAAAAATAAAGGAGAAAATATTATAATGAGGCCCGGGTATTGCATTATGTAATATCCTATATAGTCTGCTATAGTCTGAATAGTCTGCTATTATTTAGTTTTCTCATTGAATAAAATGTTATGAACATCTCTCCGGGATGAAACAAAAACATTCTGCATGGCTATAGTGAAAGATCCTCAGAAGGGAATCATCTAGTCATTCCTGAGGCTTGTTAGATATGACCAACCCATCCACTGCATCTCAGTCATAACTACTCTAAACAACACCTACCAAAGGGGAAAAGGGCATACAGGAATCCAGCCATCAGTACATCCTTGAAGCAGCTGAAGACTCATTTCACTTTTACCCTAATTTGGCTATCGTGACAACACCCAGCCCAATATTCCAAAGTTAGGTTCTTAACACCATAATGGGGACCAGTGCTTCCTAGCAGGTACCGAAGGGTTTCGAAGACTGCAGATACAAATGATACTCACTGCTATATCTGCAGTGCAGAAAGCTGAGAGCAAAAGTGATGAGATATCAAGGCTGCCTCTATGTTATGAATGCTTCCTTTAAAAAACTGGCACCTAGTGTAGGCTATATGCAGACTGTCCAGATCAATTGTGGCAGACCTCAAAATAACAATCATACATACTGTTTATTGAGAGCATTTTGGGTCACCTTTTCAAAGTGATTTATTTTTGTCTACTGCTAAGTAACTGTCTTAGAAGCTGAACTCACAGGGTATGGCAGGGTCAGCCTCACCCTCAGGAAATCCTTCAGACCAGGCATGTCTAAGCCATCAGGCCCCAGCATAGACAGAAAAACACATCTCCCCACAGCATTTGGCTGTGATCCAGAATATCTGGTGACAGAACAAAGGTGAGAAGACTGAAAGGAATTTATTAGAGCAAGCAAATAACAGTCTGAAATTTGGGCTTCTCTGTGAGGCTACCTCTGTCTATTTATATCTCTGAACATAGTATGTAGAGGAGTTGATATAGTAGTTGGATGGTGGCCCCCCAGAAATATATACACATGCCCCAGAACCTGTGACTGTGACTTTATTTGGAAAAAAGCATTTTTGCAGATGTAATTAAGTGAAGGCCTTCAGGATGAGATCATCCTGGATTATTCAGTTGGACCTTAAATCCAAGGACAAGTGTTCTTAAAGAGACACACAGAAGGGAAACAGAGAAGGCCATGTGAAGGTAGAGATTGGAGTCATGCAGTCACAAGCCAAGGAACATCTGGAGCCACCAGAAGATGGAAAAGGCAAGGAAAGTATCTTCCCTAGATGCTTCTTAGGAAATGTGGTTCTGCTGACACCCTGATGAGAGACTTCTGGTCCCTAGAACTTCAAGAAAATAATCTTGTGTTATTTTAAGCTACTCAGTTTGTGGTAATTCCTTACAGTAGTCCTAGGAAACTAATACACTTGATGACTCTTTAGCTTGACCTTTGATGCCTACCACCAAGACAAGAAGCCCAGGTAGCAGCAGCACTGCCAATTCTAAATGCCTCTCCAATTGTCATGGCATCTGTTTCAGATGCACTGCCTGCCATATTTAAATTAAGGAATCTCTTGCACCTCCATCCACCCAACAATCACCCAGGTTGGAGCAAACTACATAATCATTAAAGAGATTCTCCATCTTCATGGACTATTCAGCCAATCAGCCTCCAACCTTCCATTCCAATGGATGCCCACACTTTGTAAAAAGCCATTCAAAACTGCCCATGCAATTACCAGATGCTCTTCTGGTACACCCCTCCAGACACCTTGGCTCTTTTACCTGCTCAGACTACATAGAAATGGCTATAGTGAATCAGTAAATTGCTGTTTTCCTCTTACAGAATAGCCATTTCTCTGAAAGATATCATTTCCTCCTCTACCTTTTTTCAGGACTCTGCTGCTCTTGACACCTTTCAAAGACAAGCACAATGCCTGGCACATAGGAAGCACCCAATAAATGCTTGCCAAGTGAATAACTAGAGGCCGGGCAGCTTAGGAACATGCAGGAGGGTAACCTAGAACCCACAAAAACATCAGAGAATGCTCTAAACACTTTCTCACAGGCACTGCTACCACTGGCTTCCTAATACATTTCACCACTCTTCTTAGCTTGACCCTATTTTTGATGCCTGTCACCTAGTGATGGTGGAAACTTATTCTGGCCTCCCCACAGTGGACACATTGAGCTTGCTTCAGGCAAACTCTTCCTGCCAAAGGAAGAGGAGTTTACCAGGTGAACAAGCAAAACTTCAAGCACAACTTTTACCTTCTGGCTAGAATTCTGCCCCTGCTTCTTTTCTGTTTTGGCCTCCCTGGTTCCATGCATTAGGTTCAGACACCTAGAAGTCTTGTCTCTTAGTGTTTGAATCAGCTTCTCTACTTAATGTTAGGCTCACAAGCTCTCATGCTGTGTTTTGGGAGTGTGATAGTAAGAAATATATACTTGGTCTTTGTCTTTGGTTTCTGACACAGAGCTTTAAAATAATAATCATCATCATAATTTTTAAGAGACATGGTCTCACCAGTGGCATGATCATAGTTCACTGCAGCCTTGAACTCCTGGGCCCAAGTGATCCTCCTGCCTCAGTATCCTGAGTAGCTAAAATGGCAGGTGCTTGCCACCATGCTGACTCCTGACAGAGTTCTTAAACCCTTGGAATTCCCTGAGTGACAGGGGTAATAGGAGCATCTTTTGTTACTCATAGTAAGCACCTTTCAACCATATCTGAGTTTATGCTAACAACGTGACTCTTGGAGTATAAGGACTCCTTGTTCTAGAAACCAATGAAATGATTACAGAGTTGGAACTTTCTGCCCCACCCCTCAACATCCTGGGAGGAGAGTGGGGCTGGAGATTGAGTTAATCAGCAATGGCTAATACAATCAATCATGCCTATGTAATGAAACCTTCATAAAACACCTAAATTATGGGGCCCAGAATGCCTCTGGATTGGTAAACACAGCCAGGGACTGGGAGTGTGGTGCACCTAGAGAGGGCATGGAAGCTCCATGTACCCCTATACCTTACACTATGCATCTTTTCCATTTGGCTGTTTCTGAGTCATATCCTTTAAAACAAATTGGTAATATTAGGTAAAGTGACTTCCTGTGTTCTGTGAATTGTTCTAGCAAATTATCAAACATGAAGAGGGAGTCCTGTGAACCCCAGTTTGCAACCAATCAGTCAGAAGTATGGGAGGCCTGGGACTTGGGATTGGTTTCTGAAATGAGGGCAGTCTTGTGGGACTGAGCCCTTAACCTGCAGGGTTCATGCTTACTCCAGGTAAATGGTTAGAATGGAACTGAATTCTTGGACACTCAGCTGGAGTCCAGAGAGTTCAGGGAGCGAGGATCTGGGCTATGGTATCATACAGATCAAATATGGAAACCTCAGCTACATTACTTTTAAACTGTATGACATTGAGCAAGTCCCCTAAGATTCTCAGTTTCTTCACTTGCCAAGCAGAAAAAAGATAAGAACTAGGCAGGCTTGTTGGGAGATTTAGGAATAATGTGAAGATTTGCAAACTGGCAGGGTAGTTGGAACACAATAAAATTTCAAAATGTATCAGCTTTCGTTATCATTGGACGATATTCATATTTGGCCTCCAAATTCATAGCATTTAATCCAGAAAGGAGTTCTTGCTGAACCCTAGGCAGCCTTGCTCACTCTTTCAGACCTGTAGAGGTGAACAGAACACTCCCAATATTCCCAGAGATTTCTACAATTCTATCTCACTGAACTGGGGATGGAAATAACAAAAACCATTAGAAAATAATAGTTTGAAAAAATTAACTTTCTTAGTGTTTAATTTTATCTCTTGCAAATGTAACTTTCTAGTTTTACACAATATAAGCAGATGTAACTGAAAATTTCTTACGAGAATACATCAGTCACACAATGTTGTGATGTATTAAATATCACTGAATTGTACACTTTAAAATGGTGAATTTTACCTCAATTTAAAAAATTGTTTAAATGCAGTTGATACAAGAGTTAAGAAGAAATTACTTAGGCAGATAGAGTACGGAAGTCCTTGGTAACATTTTCCTTTTAATGAAAGGCAACCCCAAATTATTTTCCTTTCTAACAAAGAGCAGCCTGTAAAATCAAGCTGCAGATGATGCTGCCAGTTTATACAAATCATGTTCAAGATGGCTGCTCCATCTTCCCTTCTCTTTGTCAGCCAGGTGTACAGTAAGGAGCAGACAAGATGGTGCCACCAATGGGAGAGTTCATTTGCATAATAAGATTAGGGTGGGGCAGCCAGCTCCCCCATGTCACACCTGTTTGAGCCACTCTGTGAGCCCTGTGTAAATTAGACACCACCTCCTCAAGCCTGTCTATAAAATCCAGCCTATCTGCCACAGGCAAATCTTTTCCTCAGAAGTCCCCCCTCTCTCACTAGAGAGAGAGCTGTTTTCCTTTCTCTTTATTTCTCTTTCTTTTGCCTATTAAACCTCCACTCCTAAACTTCTCGTGTGTGTCCATGTACTAAATTTTCTTAGCGTGAGATAAAGAACCCCGGGTATTTACCCCACACAATGTAGCTGCTGCACAGTGACTGATGTTGCCTCCAGAAATAGAATGTTGTCCTGGGGTTCAATTTAAGAAGTTTCTTGAGATTCTGATTCTCTAGGTCAAGGTAGAGCATGGTCATCCCTGCCTTGTAAAAACTCCCTTAGAGATTCACATGAGCCAGAGTTGAGAACCAATGATTCACAATTTAAAATTTCACAAAATTGGGCAAAGGATATGAATACAGTAGAAACTGCACACACACACACACAAAGACATGTTATCTGGCTAAGATGGTTGGATTCTGGGGGCATTCTTTTCTCTATCATTTCTGTTATTTGAGTTATGATAAAGTTTGTGTTTTCTTCTTGTTGTTGTTTTGGGTTTTTCTTTTTTTTTTTTTTGGAGGCAAGATCTCACTCTCATTTCCCAGGCTGCAGTGCAATGGTGCGATCCTGGCTCACAGCAGCCTCAACCTCCTTGGCTCAGGTAATTCTCTCATCTCAGCCTCCCGAATAGCTGGGACTACAGCCACACACCACCATGCCTGGCTTTTTTTTTTCCCTAATTTTTAGTAGAGATGGGGTTTTACCATGTGGCCCAGGCTGGGCTCATGAATCCAGGGCAGATTACTCATGGGCTCAAGAAATCCACTCACCTCAGCCTCCCAAAGTGCTGGGATTATAGGTGTGAGCCACCATGCCCAGTCTACGATAAAGTTTGAGCAATGCATTTAACTATGTAAATTACACTTTTCTGTAAACCATGGTCACTATAGCACCACCTGGATTCTCCTCATCCAGGAGACAGTGAGACAAGCTGGGGCAACATAGCAAGACCCTATCTCTACATTGAACCTCTTCCATTCAAAAGGGTCCCAACACCAAAAGCAATTTCAACAAAAGCAAGATTTGATAAATGGGACCTAATTAAACTAAAGAGCTTCTGCACAGCAAAATAAACTATCAACAGAGTAAACAGACAACCTACAGAACGGGAGAAAATATCTGCAAACTATGCATCCAACAAAGGTCTAATATCCAGAATTTATGATGAGCTCAAACAAATCAATAGGCAAATAACATGAACACTTTTCAACAGAAGACATTCAAGTGGATAATGAGCATATGAAAAAATGCTCAACATTACTAATCATTAGAGAAATGCAATCAAACTACAATAAGATACAATCTCACACCCATCACGATGGTTATTATTATTATTATTTTGTTATCATTATTTTTAGACAGCATCTCTGTCACCCAGGCTGGAGTGCAGTGGTGCTATCTCAGCTCACTGCAACCTCCATCTCCCAGGTTCAAGCAATTCTCATCCCTCAGTCTCCTAAGTTGCTGGGACTACAGGTGTGTGCCACCATACCTGGCTAATTTTTGTATTTTTAGTAGAGATGGGGTTTTGCCACATTGGCAGGCTGGTCTCCCACTACTGAACTCAAGTGATCTGCCCACCTTGACCTCCCAAAGTGCTGAGATAACAGGCATGAGCCACCATGCCCAGCAGCAATGGCTATTACTAAAAAGCCAAAAAACCACAGATGCTGGTGCAGCTACACAGAAAAGGGAATGCTTATACATTGTTGGTGGGAAGTTAAATTAGTTCAGCCACTGTGGAAAGCAGTTTGGTGATTTCTCAAAGAACTTAAATCAGAATTACCATCTGACCCAGCAATCTCATTATTGGGTATATACCCAAAGGAATATAGATCATTCTACCATAAAAACATATGCACACCTATGTTCATTGCAGCACTATTCACAATAGCAAAAATACGGAATCAACCTAAATGTCCATCAGTGATAGGCTGTATAAAGCTAATGTGGTACATATATACCATGGAATACTATGCAACCATAAAAATAATGAGGTATGTTCTTTGTAGCAACATGGATCAACATGGATGCAGCTGGAGGCCATTATCCTAAGCAAACTAACACAGACAGGAACAGAAAACCAAATACCCCATGTTCTCACTTATAAGTGGAAGTTAAACATTGAGTACATATGAATACAAAGAGAGTAAAAACAGACAACAGGACCTACTTGAGGGTGGAGGGTGAGAGGAGGGTGAAAATTGAAAAACTAATTGGGTACTATGCTCATTACCTGGGTGATGAAATAATTTGTACACCAACCACCTCTCCATTGCAACACACAATTTACCTATTTAACAAAACTGCACATGTACCCCTCAACCTAAAATAAAAGTTTAAAAAATAAAATAAAATGCTGTGGAACTTAAAAAAAAGGAAACAGTCCCCAAACACAGCTCAGCATCCCTTTGTGTCCTGATGGGAGGTAGACAGTGGAGATATTAGCTTTCCCGAATGACTGAGGCTCTTCAATAAAGCAGAGTACTGTGAGATTTGAAGGAGAGAGGCTATAGAGGAGCAGCCAGGTTGCAGCAGACAATGATCCGATGCTTGGTTGTCTCCAATTTTCCCTCTGACCTCCTCCCCTCGCACCACCCACCACCCACACCACTTCCCCTACCAACCCATCTTCCTCCCCACCTCCAAGTCTGCTTATCTGACATATGAATGTAGACTGGGCAGTACTTCATTTCTGAAGGTGTTTGCTGCTTCCAGGAAGATTTCACCTAAGGTGAAATCATTGTGGAAGCCAGTGTGCTGATTCCTCAGGGATCTAGAACTAGAAATACCATTTGACCCAGCCATCCCGTTACTGGGTATATACCCAAAGGACTATAAATCATGCTGCTATAAAGACACATGCACACGTATGTTTATTGCAGCACTATTCACAATAGCAAAGACTTGGAACCAACCCAAATGTCCAACAATGATAGATTGGATTAAGAAAATGTGGCACATATACACCATGGAATACTATGCAGCTATAAAAAATGATGAGTTCATGTCCTTTGTAGGGACATGGATGAAACTGGAAACCATCATTCTCAGCAAACTATCACAAGGACAAGAAACCAAACACCACATGTTCTCACTCATAGGTGGGAATTGAACAATGAGAACACATGGACACAGGAAGGGGAACATCACACTCTGGGGACTGTTGTGGGGTGGGCGGAGGAGGGAGGGATAGCATTAGGAGATATACCTAATGCTAAATGACAAGTTAATGATTGCAGCACACCAACATGGCACATGTATACATATGTAACAAACCTGCACATTGTGCACATGTACCCTAAAACTTAAAGTACAATAATAATAAAACAAAATCATGCTAGGTTTTCAAGCAAAGGACAAAAAACCTCATTAAGAAGTGGGCAAAGAACATGAACAGACACTTCAAAAAAGACATTGCTGCAGTGAACAAGCATATGAAAAAATTTTCAACATCACTAATCATTACAGAAGTGCAAATCAGAACCACAATGAGATATCATCTCACACCGGTCAAAAGAGGTGGGGAGAAAGGGAATCAGGTGGCAGAAAGAAGGAGAAGTATTAAAGCTACATCTGTGAGCCAGACAGAAAAAAAAAAAAACTCTGAATTTTAATAAAAGGAAAAGTGTTCTTACTAGGTTATTTAATAGGGTAGGAGAAGGAACCTCTTCTCTGGCTATTTGGAGTTTTCCCAGTTTGCCATTATATAAAAGAAGATGCTTCTGGATTTGTTTGTATTTCTTTTAGCGATATAATCACTATTTGTTATTATCCTCCTCTATATTTCATTTCTCCCACCTCCTTTGATTGTAAACTCTGACTTTTCAGATCAGCTCAAACACCATCTGGCTGAGTTGTTACCACATAAGTACCTGTTGAATTACTAAGTGATGAGTTGAAGTGGAAAATGTGAGAAAAGTAGAATGTTCTCCTTTTTTTTGTTGTTGAATGTCCTCATTTTATTATAGAAGATTTGATGAAGCTTTTCTTGTGGTTCCCAGGAAAATACATTCTTCTTTTCTGAAGCTCCCACCTCTCTCACAGCTGATGTCCCAGCTTATAAGATTAGAAACTGAGTTGAGGTGTGTCTCCTACCAGGCTGTGAGATCCTACTGGCCCCTTCAAGCCATGTTAACAATGCAAGTTTAGGAGGCTAGAATATTGAGGTCTAGTCCCAGGTGCATATAGTAGTATTTACTATACTGTGTATTCAGGTTTCATCTGAATGCCTTTTTTGGAAGATAATAAAAGACCACAGGGAATTTTTAATTATTTTAATTTAGCTTTTTAGTATATGGAATTTATTCCATTCCAGTTTTGAAAAGACTCTAGTGTCAGTATTGCCATCTTCCCCCACACCAATGACCTATTTCCACTCTGTCACTCACACATTACCAAAGATTATTATGCAGAATAAACATGACCTAGTTGCAAGGTCCATAGGCATAGAACAGATATGGCAAAAAGTATTAGTTAAAATGAGAGCTTTTACATAAAAATAATCAAATTGGTATGTCACTGGGAATAAGAATTTCTTTTTTAATGTCAAAAAAAGTGAGTAGACTCACATGACAATAGTTGTGCATTTAGTTACCCATTGAGAAAAAAATGAGTGATATTATTTTTTCCCTTGTTTTTTTTTTTTTTGAGACAGGGTCTTGCTGTGTCATCCAGGGTGGAGTGTAGTGGCATGATCTCAGCTCACTGCAGCCTTGACCTCCCAGGCTCAGGCAATCCTCCCACCTCAACTTCCCCAGTAGCTGGGATTACAGGCCTGTGCCAACACTCCCAGCTAATTTTTTGTATTTTTTATAGAGACAGGGTTTTGCCATGTTGCCCAGGCTGGACTCAAACTCCTGGGCTCAAGCAATCTTCCTGCCTCAGCATTTCAAAGTGCAGGAATTCCAAGTGTGAGTCACCACACCAGGTGGATAATTTATTTTTAATTTAATGAATTTATTTAAAATTTAGTAAAGATTTTGAAACTCATTTTGTTTTCTTCAGCATAAGAAGTATTTATATATATCTTAAAATATAATTCTTCACATATGTTCACAATGTGTCTGACAGGCAAGGAAGGCAAGGCCATTTATAGAGAAATTCTCTAAGAACACAAATAACTTTGTAGGTGACAAGGGCCATGGGAGATTTTTAGGTGGAGTGGAATGATGAGATTGAATTTTTGAAAAGCTAACCTTGACAACTATAGGGAGAACCAATTGCAGTTGGGAGCCCAGCAACCAGAGGTCAGCCGAGGGAAGCAGAGGGGAATGTCAGCTGAACTAGGATGTAGAGATGCCTCTGTGGTGACTTGGAGACCAACAGAGATGACAATTAGGGAGAGAGAAAATTCAAAGTGTTCTTAGGGGATGTTCTAAAGGAGAAACCATAATAAGAAATAAGAAATATTAGAGAAGGAGACATCGAAATAGAAACAATTGGAGGGTAGAAATGGGGTTGAAATGGGGGACAAGTAATATGAATTTAGTTTAATACCTACTAAGGCAGAAGTGCCTGAACTACATCCAGTAGGTAGCTGGATGCCACAGTCTAAAACTAAGGAGATCTGGGTTAGAGGTTTAGAAGATAATAAAATATAGTAGTTACAACAACAGCTTCAGAGTCAAATAGACAATGAGTTCAATCAAAGCTCTGCCATGGGATTAAGCAACACTTGGGACCTTACTGAGCATACACTTTTTAATTTTAAAATGAAGATGGTAATTCTCAGAAGAGTATTTGGTATGGATTGGGCAAGAAAAGGCAGGTACAGCAGTTAGCAAAGTTCCTGGCAAAAGTACTACAGTAAATGCTCAGTAAATGTTAGATGTCATTACTACTACATAGGTTATTGAGTCATGAATAGAGTAGGAATTGAAGCCAGGATGAAAGCTGATAACCTGAAGTACATGAGAAAGGAAAATCAATGACAGAGCCCTGGGGGTGCCAACCAAGGAGCGGCAGGCAGAGCTGGAGCAGCCAAAACAGACTAAGAACACACAGAGACAGGGGGAAAGAGAATCAGGATTGGTTTGTAACCTGGAAGCCAATGAAAGAAATAGTTGCAACAAGTAGGAGGACAGTCGGAATCATATTGAGCAGATAAGCAGCAGAAAATTAACCATTAGGTCTGTCAATGAGGATGTCTTTGTTGACCTGAACAAACAGCAATTTGAAGAAAGACAGGGTAGAGGCAATGAAGAGAGACACCCTTCAGCTTTCCTAGTGGCCTGAAAGCTTAATTATTAAAAATAGCCATATAATTCTAATAGAGTGAATATAATCTAGCTACAAACCAGGAGGAGACTAATTACTAGTATTATCACAGCTGAAGTTGATCTCTTCAGGAACCTTCCCCTCACTGTGTGATCATACTAGCATTTCTCCCTTCTTAAAAAAGAAAAAAATAATAATAACCGAAAAAAATCTCTTGACTTTACAACCTAGAGCTCTACTTCTTTCTCCATTCTACTTCTGCTCCATTTCTCTCTTTACCTTCACAGCAACTTTCTTCCAATTCTTGGTCTAAATTCCCCATATCCATTTTTTTATAAACTCTCTTACACCTACTCCAAAATGCTTTCTCCCTGGCATTTCACCAAAACTCTTGTCAGAGTCACCAGTGACCTCAACATGGCAAAATCCAAGGGTCAATTCTCAGTTCTCATCTTAGTTATATCAACTTTTGATACAGCTTATCACCCTTTTTCTTTAAATATTTGATTCATTTAGTTTCCAAAAGCACATTCTCTTGACTTTCCTCTTTTTTCATCAGCCACTCTCTGAGTCTTCTTTCCTTGTTCCTTCTTTTTTTACCATCTTGACCTTTTAATATTGAGGAGACCTAAGCTCAGTCCCTAGACTTCTCCAATATATATTTTTAAATCTACACTCCTCACTCAACAATCTAATCCAGTCTTGTGACTTAAAAAATATATATATGCTGGTAACTCCTAAATTTGTATTTAAGCCTACAACTTTCCAGAAACTCCAAACTACTATATCCTTCTTCATTTTAACATTTTTATTTGAAACGCTTTTTTTTTTAAACTGTGCATTTAAAAATAAATATCAACAAAAGCAATGCATCATCTCTTTTAATTTTTATATTAGGCTAGGGGGTACATGTGAAGGTTTGTTACATGGATAAACACGTGTCATGCGGGTTTGTTGTACATGTCATAACATCAACCATGTACTAAGCCCAGTATCCAATAGTTATCTTTTTTGCTCCTCTCCCTCCTACCACCTCCCTTTCAAGTAAATCCAAGTGCCTGTTGTTTCCTTCTTTGTGTTCATAAGTTCTTACCATTTAGCTCCCTCTTATAAGTGAGAACATGTAGTATTTAGTTTTCTGTTCATGTGTTAGTTTCCTAAAGATGATAGCCCTAGCTCCATCCATATTCCTGCAAGAGACACAATCTCGTTCTTTTTTATGGTTGCATAACATTCCATGGTGTGTATATGCCACATTTTTTTCTGTAGTCTGTCATTGATGGGCATTTAAGTTGATTACCTGTCTTTGCTATTGTGAATAGTGCTGCATTGAACATTCCCATGCATATGTCTTTATGGTAGAATGTTTTATATTTCTCTGGGTGTATACCCAGTAATGGGATTGCTGGGTCGAATGGTAATTCTGCTTTTAGGTCTCTGAGGAATCACCATACTGCTTTCCACAATGGTTGAACTAATTTACTCTCTCAACAACAGTGTGTAAGCATTCCCTTTTCTCTGCAACCTAACCAGCAACTGTTGTTTTTTTTACTTTTTAGTAATAACCATTCTGACTGGTGTGGGATGGTATCTCATTATGGTTTTGATTTGCATTTCTCTAATGATTAGTGATACTGAGCTTTTTTCACATGTTCATTGGGCACATGTATATCTTCTTTTCTCAGCAAACTATCACAAGGACAAAAAACCAAACACCACATATTCTCACTCATGGGTGGGAATTGAACAATGAGAACACATGGACACAGGAAGGGGAACATCACACTCCGGGGACTGTTGTGGGGTGGGGGGAGGGGGGAGGGATAGCATTAGGAGATATACCTAATGCTAAATGATGAGATAATGGGTGCAGCACACCAACATGGCACATGTATACATATGTAACAAACCTGCACATTGTGCACATGTATCCTAAAACAAATTATAATTTAAAAAAAAGAAAGAAAAGTGTCTGTTCATGTCCTCTGCCCACTTTTTAAGGGGGTTGCTTGTTTTTCTCTTATAAATGTCAGTTCCTTATAGATGCTGGATATTAGACCTTTGTTGAATACATAGTTTGCAAATATTTTCTCCCATTCTGTAGGTTGTCTGCTTACTCTGTTGATAGTTTCTTTTGCTGTACTGTGCATAAGCCCTTAAGTTTAATTAGATCTCATTTGTAAATTATTACTTTTGTTGTGTTTGCTTTTGGTTTCTTTGTCATGAAATCTTTGCCCATTTCTAGGTCCCGGATGGTATCTCCTAGGTTGCCTTCCAGGGTTTTATAGTTTTGGGTTTTATATTTAAGTCTTTAATCCATCTTTTAAAACTTTATTCTTCAACTTTCCTTTTAAGTTCAAGTGTACATGTACAGGATGTGCAGGTTTCTTACATAGGTAAACATGTGCCATGTGGTTTGTTGTACAGATTATCCCATTACCTAGGTGTTAAGCCCAGCATCCATAAACAATTCTTCCTGATGTTCTCCCTGATCTTGCACCTCCAACAGGCTCTGCTGCCCGCAATGTGTTTATGTGTTCTCATCATTCAGCTCCCACTTCCTTTTTTTTTTTTGTACTTTAAGTTTTAGGGTACATGTGCACAATGTGCAGGTTTGTTACATATGTATACATGTGACATGTTGGTGTGCTGCACCCATTAACTCGTCATTTAGCATTAGGTATATCTCCTAATGCTATCCCTCCCCCCTCCCCCCACCCCACAACAGTCCCCGGAGTGTGATGTTCCCCTTCCTGTGTCCATGTGTTCTCATTGTATAATTCCCACCTATGAGTGAGAACATGTGGTGTTTGGTTTTTTGTCCTTGAGATAGTTTGCTGAGAATGATGGTTTCCAGTTTCATCCATGTCCCTACAAAGGACATGAACTCATCACTTTTTATGGCTGCATAGTATTCCATGGTGTATATGTGTCACATTTTCTTAATCCAGTCTATCATTGTTGGACATTTGGGTGGGTTCCAAGTCTTGGCTATTGTGAATAGTGCCGCAATAAACCTATGTGTGCATGTGTCTTTATAACAGCATGATTTATAGTCCTTTGGGTATATACCCAGTAATGGGATGGCTGGGGCAAATGGCATTTCCAGTTCTAGATCCCTGAGGAATTGCCACCTGACTTCCACAATGGTTGAACTAGTTTATACTCCCACCAACAGTGTAAAAGTGTTCCTATTTCTCCACATCCTCTCCAGCACCTGTTGTTTCTTGTCTTTTTAATGATCCTCATTCGAACTGGTGTAAGATGGTATCTCATTGTGGTTTTGATTTGCATTTCTCTGATGGCCAGTGATGGTGAGCATTTTTTCATGTGTTTCTTGGCTGCATAAATGTCTTCTTTTGAGAAGTGCCTGTTCATGTTCTTTGCCCACTTTTTGATGGGGTTGTTTTTTTCTTGTAAATTTGTTTGAGTTCATTGTAGATTCTGGATATTAGCCCTTTGTCAGATGAGTAGGTTGTGAAAATTTTCTCCCATTTTGTAGGTTGCCTGTTCACTCTAATGGTAGTTTCTTTTGCTGTGCAGAAGCTCTTTAGTTTAATTGGATCCCATTTGTCCATTTTGGCTTTTGTTGCCATTGCTTTTGGTGTTTTAGACATGAAGTCCTTGCCCATGCCTATGTCCTGAATGTATTGCCTAGGTTTTCTTCTAGGTTTTTTATGGTTTTAGGTCTAACTTTTAAGTCTTTAATCCATCTTGAATTAATTTTTGTATAAGGTATAAGGAACGGATCCAGTTTCAGCTTTCTACATATGGCTAGCCAGTTTTCCCAGCACCATTAATTAAATAGAGAATCCTTTCCCTATTGCTTGTTTTTCTCAGGTTTGTCAAAGATCAGATAGTTGTCGATATGTGGTGTTATTTCTGAGGGCTCTGTTCTGTTCCATTGATCTATATCTCTGTTTTGGTACCAGTACCATGCTGTTTTGGTTACTGTAGCCTTGTAGTATAGTTTGAAGTCAGGTAGCATGATGCCTCCAGCTTTGTTCTTTTGGCTTAGGATTGACTTGGTGATGCGGGCTCTTTTTTGGTGCCATATGAACTTTAAAGTAGATTTCTCCAATTCTGTGAAGAAAGTCATTGGTAGCTTGATGGGGATGGCATTGAATCTATAAATTACTTTGGGCAGTGTGTCCATTTTCACGATATTGATTCTTCCTACCCATTAGCATGGAATGTTCTTCCATTTGTTTGTATCCTCTTTTATTTCATTGAGCAGTGGTTTGTGGTTCTACTTGAAGTGGTCCTTCATGTCCCTTGTGAGTTGGATTCCTAGGTATTTTATTCTCTTTGAAGCAATTGTGAATGGGAGTTCACTCATGATTTGGTTCTCTGTTTCTCTGTTATTGGTGTATAAGTATGCTTGTGATTTTTGTACATTGATTTTGTATCCTGAGACTTTGCTGAAGTTGCTTATCAGCTTAAGGAGATTTTGGGCTGAGACAATGGGGTTTTCTAGATATACAATCATGTCATGTGCAAACAGGGACAATTTGACTTCCTTTTTTTTAATGAGCCAGCTCCTGGATTCATTAATTTTTTGAAGGTTTTTTTGTGTCTCTATTTCCTTCAGTTCTGCTCTGATCTTAGTTATTTCTTGCCTTCTGCTAGCTTTTGAATGTGTTTCCTCTTGCTTTTCTATTTCTTTTAATTGTGACGTTAGGGTGTCAATTTTTTATCTTTCCTGCTTTCTCTTGTGGGCATTTAGTGCTATAAATTTCCCTCTACACACTGTTTTTAATGTGTCTCAGAGATTCTGGTATGTTGTGTCTTTGTTTTCATTGGTTTCAAAGAACATCTTTATTTCTGCCTTCATTTCATTATTTACCTGGTAGTCATTCAGAAGCAGGTTGTTCAGTTTCCATGTAGTTGAGTGGTTTTGAGTGAGTTTCTTAATCCTGGGTTCTAGTTTGATTGCACTGTGGTCTGAGAGACAGTTTCTTATAATTTCTGTTCTTTTACATTTGCTGAAGAGTGCTTTACTTCCAACTATGTAGTCAATTTTGGAGTAGGTGTGGTACTGAAAAGAATGTATCTTCTGTTGTTTTGGGGTGGAGAGTTCTGTAGATGTCTATTAGGTCCGCTTGGTGCAGAGCTGACTTCAATTCCTGGGTGTCCTTGTTAACTTTCTTTCTCATTCATCTGTCTAATGTTGACAGTGGGGTGTTAAAGTCTCCCATTATTATTGTGTGGGAGTCTAAGTCTCTTTGTAGGTCACTCAGGACTTGCTTTATGAATCTGGGTGCTCCTGTATTGGGTGCATATATATTTAGGATAGTTAGCTCTTCTTGTTGAGTTAATCCCTTTACCATTATATAATGGCCTTCTTTGTCTCTTTTGATCTTTGTTGGTTTAAAGTCTGTTTTATCAGAGACTAGGATTTCAACACCTTCCTTTTTTTGTTTTCCATTTGCTTGGTAGATCTTCCTCCATCCCTTTATTTTGAGCCTATATGTGTCTCTGCACATGAAATGGGTTTCCTGAATACACCACAGTGATGGTTCTTGACTCTTTATCAAATTTGCCAGTCTTGTGTCTTTTAATTGGAGCATTTAGCCCATTTACATTTAAAGTTAATATTGTTATGTGTGAATTTGATCCTGTCATTATGATGTTAGCTGGTTATTTTGCTCGTTAGTTGATGCAGTTTCTTCCTAGCCTTGATGGTCTTTACAATTTGACATGTTTTTGCAGTGGCTGGTACCAGTTGTTCCCTTCCATGTTGAGTGCTTCCTTCAGGAGCTCTTTTAGGGCAGGCCTGGTAGTGACAAAATCTCACAGCATTTGCCTGTCTGTAAAATATTTTATTTCTCCTTCACTTATGAAGCTTAGTTTGGCTGGATATGAAATTCTGGTTTGAAAATTCTTTTCTTTAAGAATGTTGAATATTGGT
Source organism: Pongo pygmaeus (assembly GCF_028885625.2). Lineage (NCBI taxonomy): Eukaryota > Metazoa > Chordata > Mammalia > Primates > Hominidae > Pongo > Pongo pygmaeus. The sequence goes on from NC_072380.2 coordinate 57,967,243, forward strand.
CCCCACTCTCTTCTGGCTTGTAGAGTTTCTGCTGAGAGATCTGCTGTTAGTCTGATAGGCTTCCCTTTGTGGGTAACCTGACCTTTCTCTCTGGCTGCTCTTAACATTTTTTCCTTCATTTCTACTTTGGTGAATCTGACAATTATGTGTCTTGGAGTCGCTCTTCTCGAGGAGTATCTTTGTGGGGTTCTCTGTATTTCCTGAATCTGAATGTTGGCCAGCCTTGCTAGATTGGGGAAGTTCTCCTGGATAATATCCTGCAGAGTGTTTTCCAACTTGGTTCCATTCTCCCCGACACTTTCAGGTACACCAATCAGACGTAGATTTGGTCTTTTCACATAGTCCCATATTTCTTGGAGGCTTTGTTCATTTCTTTTTATTCTTTTTTCTCTAAACTTATCTTCTCACTTCATTTCATTCATTTCATCTTTCGTCACTCATACCCTTTCTTCCAGTTGACTAGCAAGACTAATAAAGAAGAAAAGAGAGAAGAATCAAACAGATGCAATAAATAATGATAAAGGGGATATCACCACTGATCCCACAGAAATACAAACCACCATCAGAGAATACTATAAACACCTCTATGCAAATGAACTAGAAAATCTAGAAGAAATTGACAAATTCCTCGACACATACGTCCTCTCAAGGCTAAACCAGGAAGAAGTTGAATCTCTGAATAGACCAATAACAGGCTCTGAAATTGAGGCAATAATCAATAGCTTACCAACCAAAAAAAGCCCAGGACCAGATGGACTCACAGCCGAATTCTACCAGAGGTACAAAGACGAGCTGGTACCATTCCTTCTGAAACTACTCCAATCAATAGAAAAAGAGGGAATCCTCCCTAACTCATTTAATGAGGTCAGCATCATCCTAATACCAAAGCCTGTTAGAGACACAACCAAAAAAGAGAATTTCAGACCAATATCCTTGATGAACATTGATGCAGAAATCCTCAATAAAATACTGGCAAACCAAATCCAGCAGCACATCAAAAACTAATCCACCATGATCAAGCGGGCTTCATCCCTGGGATGCAAGGCTGGTTCAATATATGAAAATCAATATATGTAATCCAGCATATAAAAAGAACCAAAGACAAAAACCATGTGATTATCTCAATAGATGCAGAAAAGGCCTTTGACAAAATTCAACAACTCTTCATACTAAAAACTCTCAATAAATTACGTATTGATGGGACATATCTCAAAATAATAAGAGCTATCTATGACAAACCCACAGCCAATATCATACTGAATGGGAGAAAACTGGAAGCATTCCTTTTGAAAACTGGCACAGCACAGGGATGCCCTCTCTCACAACTCCTATTCAACATAGTGTTGGAAGTTCTGGCCAGGGCAATCAGGCAGGAGAAGGAAATAAAGGGTGTTCAATTAGGAAACAAGGGAGTCAAATTGTCCCTGTTTGCAGATGACATGATTGTATATCTAGAAAACCCCATCATGTCACCCCAAAATCTCCTCAAGCTGATAAGCAACTTCAGCAAAGTCTCAGGATACAAAATCAATGTACAAAAATTAAAAGCATTCTTATACACCAATAACAGACAAACAGAGAGCCAAATTATGAGTGAACTCCCATTCACAATTGCCTCAAAGAGAATAAAATACCTAGGAATCGAACTTCTAAGGGATGTGAAGGACCTCTTCAAGGAGTACTACAAACCACTGCTCAAGGAAATAAAAGAGGATACAAACAAATGGAAGAACATTCCATGCTAATGGGTAGGAAGAATCAATATCGTGAAAACAGCCATACTGCCCAAGGTAATTTGTAGATTCAATGCCATCCCCATCAAGCTACAAATGACTTTCTTCACAGAATTGGAGAAAACTACTTTAAAGTTCATATGGCACCAAAAAAGAGCCCGCATCACCAAGTCAATCCTAAGCCAAAAGAACAAAGCCGGAGGCATCATGCTACCTGACTTCAAACTATACTACAAGGCTACAGTAACCAAAACAGCATGGTACTGGTACCAAAACAGAGATATAGATCAATGGAACAGAACAGAGCCCTCAGAAATAATGCCACATATCTACAACTATCTGATCTTTGACAAACCTGAGAAAAACAAGCAATGGGGAAAGGATTCCCTATTTAACAAATGGTGCTGGGAAAACTGGCTAGCCATATGTAGAAAGCTGAAACTGGATCCGTTCCTTACACCTTATACAAAAATTAATTCAAGATGGATTAAAGACTTAAAGGTTAGACCTAAAACCATAAAAAACCTAGAAGAAAACCTAGGCAATACCATTCAGGACATAGGCATGGGCAAGGACTTCATGTCTAAAACACAAAAAGCAATGGCAACAAAAGCCAAAATGGACAAATGGGATCTGATTAAACCAAAGAGCTTCTGCACAGCAAAAGAAACTACCATCAGAATGAACAGGCAACCTACAAAATGGGAGAAAATTTTCACAACCTACTCATCTGACAAAGGGCTAATATCCAGAATCTACAATGAACTCAAACAAATTTACAAGAAAAAAACAACCCCATCAAAAAGTGGGCAAAGAACATGAACAGGCACTTCTCAAAAGAAGACATTTATGCAGCCAAGAAACACATGAAAAAATGCTCACCATCACTGGCCATCAGAGAAATGCAAATCAAAACCACAATGAGATACCATCTCACACCAGTTAGAATGGGGATCATTAAAAAGACAGGAAACAACAGGTGCTGGAGAGGATGTGGGGAAATAGGAACACTTTTTCACTGTTGGTGGGACTGTAAACTAGTTCAACCATTGTGGAAGTCAGGTGGCAATTCCTCAGGGATCTAGAACTAGAAATGCCATTTGCCCCAGCCATCCCGTTACTGGGTATATACCCAAGGGAATATAAATCATGCTGTTATAAAGACATATGCACACGTATGTTTATTGCGGCACTATTCACAATAGCAAAGACTTGGAACCAACCCAAATGTCCAACAACGATAGAGTAGATTAAGAAAATGTGACACATATACACCATGGAATACTATGCAGCCATAAAAAGTGATGAGTTCATGTCCTTTGTAGGGACATGGATAAAACTGGAAATCATCTTTCTCAGCAAACTATCACAAGGACAAAAAACCAAACACCACATGTTCTCACTCATAGGTGGGAATTGAAGAATGAGAACACATGGACACAGGAAGGGGAACATCACACTCTGGGGACTGTTGTGGGGTGGGGGTAGGGGGGAGGGATAGCATTAGGAGATATACCTAATGCTAAATGACGAGTTAATGGGTGCAGCACACCAACATGTCACATGTATACATATGTAACAAACCTGCACATTGTGCACATGTACCCTAAAACTTAAAGTGTAATAGTAATAAAATTTAAAAAAACTCATTTGATAATGCTGTTATGTTTTTGACGTGCTATTGAATTTGATTAGCTAGTATTTTGTTGAGGATTTTTGTATCTATGTTCATCAGGGATATTGGTCTGTAGTTTTCTTGTTATGTCTTTTGCTGGTTTGGATATTAGTGTGATACTGGCTTCAAGGAATCATTTAGGGAGGATTCCCTCTTTCTCTCTTTTGGAATAGTGTCAATAAAATTGGTACAAATTCTTCTTTGAATATCTGCTGGAATTCAGATGTGAATCCATTGGGTCCTAGATCTTTTTATATTGGCAATTTTAAAATTACCATTTCAATCTCGCTGCTTGTTATTGGCACATTCAGACTTTGTATTTCTCCCTGGTTTAATCTGGAAGGATTGTATATTTTCAGGAATTTATCCATCTCCTCTAAATTTTCTAGTTTATGCATGTAAAGGTGTTCACAGTAGCCTTGAATGATAATCTTTTGCATTTCTGTGGTTTCAGTTGTAATATCTCCTGTTTTGTTTCTAATTGAGCTTATGTAGATCTCTCTTCTTTTCTTGGTTAATCTTGCAATGGTCTAGAAATTTTATTTATCTTTTTGAACCAGCTTTTTGTTTCATTTATCTTTCATTATTTTTGGTTCAATTTTATTTAGTTCTGCTCTGATCTTTATTATTTATTTTCTTCTGCTTGGTTTGTGTTTTATTTGTTCTTGTTTCTCTAGTTCCTTGAGGTGTGACCTTAGATTGTCTGCTTGTGCTCTTTCAGATTTTTCTATATAGGCATTTTATGCTATGAACTTTCTCCTTAGCACAATATTTGCTGTATCCCAGAGGTTTTGTTAGGTTGTGTTACTATCCTTGTTCAGTTCAAAGACTTAAAATTTCCACCTTGATTTCTTTGCTGACCCATCTTGATTTCATTGTTGATCCAATTATCATTCAGGAGCAGATTATTTAATTTCCATTTATTTTATACTCTTGAAAGTTCATCTTGGAGTTAATTTCCGATTTTATCCCACTGTGGTCTGAGAGGGTACTTGATATAATTTCAATTATCTTAAGTTTACTGAGACTTGTTTTGTGGTCTATCATGTGGTCTATCTCAGAATGTTCCGTGTTCTGGTGAAAAGAATGTATATTCTGCATCTATTGGTTAGAATGCTCTATAAATGTTTATTAAATCCATTTTTTGTAGGATATAGTTTAAGTCCATTGTTTCTTTGTTAGCCTTCTGTCTTGGTGACCTGTCTAGTGCTGTCAGTGGAGTATTGAAGTCCCCCACAATTATTGTGCTATCATCTATCTCATTTCACATTTGTAATAATAATTGTTTTATAAGTTTTGGAGCACTCATGTTAAGTGCATATAAATTTAAGATTGTGATATTTTCCTGCTGGACTGATCCTTTTATCATTATATAATGTCCCTCTTTGTCTTTTTTTAATTGTTTTTGCTTTAAAGTCTGTTTTTTCTAATATAAGAATAGCTCTTCTGCTCAGTTTGGTTTCCATTGTGATGGAATATCTTTTTCCACTCGTTTACCTTAAGTTTATGTGAGTCCTTGTGCATTAGGTGAACCCCTTGAAGACAGCAGATACTTGATTGGTAGATTTTTTTTCCATTCTGATGTTTTTCCTAATATCCAGGTGGTAAAGAGGATGCTATTACCCCAATATCGCAAGCGGTGTGAACACCTTTCTGATATTGTTCCTAATATCCAGTTGGGGAGAGGATGGTATTAGTCTCCATATTGCAGGAAATGTACACCCTCCAGTGATATTCTTCCTAATATCCACGGACAAAGAGAATGTTATCACTCCCAATATCGCAGGGGGTGTACACTTCTTCTATGACATTGTTCCTAACAGCCAAAGGAGAAGAGGAAGGTATTATTCCCAATATCGTAGGGGGCGTGCACCGCCCTTGTAATATTGTTTCTAATATCCCGGGAGGGAGATGATGATATTAATGGCAAAATCGCTGGGATTGTACACTCCCCCCGTGATAATTTTCCTAATATCCAGCAGGAAAGAAAATGATATTACTTTCAATATCACAGCAGGTGTACATCCATCTTGTGATATTGTTCCTCATATCCAGTAAGGGAAAAGATGATATTACTCTCAATATCACAAGGGGTGTACACACCACCTATGACATTGTTCCTAATATCCAGGGGGCGTAGAGAATTATGTTACTTTCAATATCGCGGTGGGTGTACATTCCCCCTGTGATGTTGTACTTAACATCCATGATGAGGGTGTGTACAATTTCCTTTGATATTGTTTGTAAATACAGAGGTGGAGAAAATAATGTTATTCCCAGTGTTTCAGGGGGTGTACACCCCTTCTGAGATATTGCTTCTAATACAAAGTTGGGGAGAAGAGGATATTACTCCCAATATTGCAGGAGTTGTACACCATCCGTGTGATATTGTTCCTAATAGCCAGGGGTGATAGGATTATATTACTCCCAATATCGCTGGAGAAGTACACCCTCCCTGTGATATTGTTTTTAATATCCAGTGTTGAAGAGAATGATTTTACTCCAAATATTGCATGGCATGCACAACCCGCCTGTGATATGGGTCCTAGTATCCAGGGTGGGGAGGATGATATTACGCCCTATATCCCGGAAGGTGTATACTTCCCTTGTGATAGTGTTCCTAATTCCCAGGGGGGAAGAGGATGACACTACTCCCTGTATCGCAAGTGGTGTACAATACCCCTGTAATATTGTTCCTAATATCCATGAAGAGATAGGATAATATTACTTCCAAAATCGCAGGGGTGTATTCTCCCCCTGTGATATTGTTCATAATATTTATGTGGAAAGAATATGATATTACTCCCAATATCGCAGGGGATGTACGCCCTTTCTCTGATATTGTTTTCAGTATCCAGGAGGGAAGAGGATGATGTTACTTCCAATATCACAGGGGGTGTACACCCACCTGTGATATTGTTCCTAAATCCAAAGTGGAGAAGACGATACTATGCCCAATATCACACACCCCCTGTGATATTGTTCCCAATATGCAGGGGGAAGAGGATGATATTATTCTCAAAATCACAGGGAGTGTACACCCCGCTGTAATATGGTTCTTAATATCCATGATGGGAGAGTATTTTATTACTTTCAATATCGCAGGAAGTGTACAGCCCTTTGTGATATTGTTCCTAATATTTCGGGGAAGAGAGGATGATCTTACTCCCAATAGCTCAGATTGTGTACATCCTCTTTGTGATATTGTTCGTAAAATCCATAAAGGGAGAGGGTAATATTACTCCCAATAGCGCAGAAAATGTACAACCTTGCTGTGATATCATTCCTAATATCCAGAAGGAGAGAGGATGATATTACTCCCAATATCACAGAGAGTGTACACCCCCATGCCTGTGATATTGCTCCTTATATCCATTGGGTAGAGGATGATATTACTCCCAATACTGCAGTGGGTGAACACCCACTCTGTGATATTGTCCCTAATATTCATGTGGAAAGTGTATAATGTTACTCCCAATATAGCAGGTGGAGTAAACAGTTTCTGTGATTTTGTTCCTAAGATTTTGTTCCTAATATCCAAGTGGGGAGAGGATTATATTACTCCTAATATCGCAGGGGGTGTACACCCATCTTGTGATATTGTTCTTAACATCTGGGGAAAGAGAGGATGATATTAGTCCCAATATCGAAGAGGTTGTACAACCCCCTGTGATATTGCTTCTAATATCCAGGGAGAAAGAGAATAACATTATGCCCAATATCGCAAGAAGTGTACCTCATCCCCCCGAGATATTGTTCCTAATATCCAGAGGTAGAGAAAATAATATTACTCCAAATATCGCAAGGGGTGTACACCGCCCTTGTGATATTTTTCTTAATATTCATGGGGGGAGAAAATGATATAACTGTCTATATCGCAGGAGTTGTACAACCCCCCTATGAATTTGTTCCTAATATTCAGTGGGGGATAGGATGTTACTAATTAAAATGTCGCAGGGGCTGGACACTTCCTTTATTATATCGTTTCTAATATCCAGGGGAAGAGAATAATATTACTCACAATATCGCATGGAGTGTACACTCCCTCTGTGATATTGTTTCTAATATCCAAGGGGGAAGAATATGACATTACTCAAAATATCACAGGGGGTGTACACCACTTTTGTGATATTGTTCCTAATATCTAGGAAGGGGGAGGATGATATTACTCCCAATATTGTAAGAGGTGTACATTCCCCCTGTAATATTTTTCCTAACATCCAGGTGGGGAGAGGTTCATATTACTCCCAATATCACAGAGGGTATACACCCTTCCTGTGATAGTTTTCCTAATATCAAGTGGAGGAGAGGAAGATATTACTCCCAATATCGAGGGGGTGTAAATACCCCATTATATTGTTCCTAATATCCAGGTTGGGAGAGGATGATATTGCTTTCAAAATCGCAAAGAGTGTACACTTCTCCTCTGATATTGTTCCTAATATTCAGGCCAAGAGAGGAAGACATTACTCCCAATAATGCAGGTGTGTACACCCCTTATTTTATATTGTTCCTAATGTCTATGGGAAGAGAGGGTAATATTACTCCCAATAGCGCAAGGGGTGTACACCCCTCCCTGTGATATTATTCCTAGTATCCAGGTGGGGAGATGATGATATTACTCCCAGTATCGCATAGGGTGTACACCCCCTTTTGATAATGTTTCTAATATTCAGGAGGTAAAGGATGATATTACTCCCAATATCTCAGTGGGTGTACACTCCCCTGTGGTATTGTTTCTAATATCCTGGGTGGGAGAGGATGATATTACTGTCATTATCACAGTGGGTGTACAGCCCTTCTGTGATGTTGTTCCTTATATCCAGGTGGGGAGTGGATGATATTACTTCCAATATCGCAGGGCATTTACACTCCCCTTCTGATATTGTTCCTAATATCCCATGGGGGCGGATGTGCACCCCCTGTGATATTGTTCCTAATGTCCAGCAAGGGAGATAATAATACCACTTTTAATATAGCAGGGTGTGTTAACTTCCCATTAAATATTTTTCCTAATCTACATGAAGGAAAAGGATGATATTACTCCCAATGTCACAGTGGGTGTAAAACCCCCCTGAAATATTGTTCCTAATATCTATGAGGGAGAGGATGATATTACTCCCAATATCGCAGGGGATGTAAACCGCCCCTTTGATATTGTTCTCAATATCCATGGTGGGGGGAGAATGATATTATTCGCAATAACGCAGGTGGTGTAGACACGCCTTATTTTATTGCTCCTAATATCCAGGTTGGGAGAGGATAATATTATTCCCAAAATCGCAAGGGGTGTACACCCCGCCTGTGATATTGTGCCTAATATCCCGGGGAAGAGAAAATTTTATTACTCCCAAGAGCGCAGGATGTGTACACACCGTTTCCGATATCGTTCCTAATATTCATGGGGGAAGAGGGTGATTTTACTCCCAATAGTGCAAAAGGTGTACACCCCCACTGTGATATTACTCCTAATATCCAGGAAGGGAGAGGATAATATTACTCCCAATATCGCAGAGGGTGTATACCTGCCCTGTGATATTGTTCCTAATATCCAAGGGGTAGAGGCTGCTGCTACTCCCAGTATCGAAGTGGGTGTATACCAAACCTGTGGTATTGTTCTTAATATCCAGGCGGGGAGAAGATGATATTACTGTCAATATCTCAAGGGGTGTACACCCCTTTTTTGATATTGTTCCTAATATCCAGGGTGGGAGCAAGATATTATTCCCAATATCATAGTGTACACCCTGCTTTGATGTTGTTCCTAATATCTTAGGGAGCAATCTATGATATTACTTGCCATATTACAGGGTGTGTATACCCCTGCCTGTTATATTGTTCCTTAAATGCAGCAAGGGAGAAAATGATATTATTCCTAATAAGGAATGGGGTATACAACCACCCATGAGATATTGTTTCTAATATTCGGGGGGAAAGGATGATATTATTCCCAATGTTGCAGCGGGTGTATAACCCCACCCCGTGATATTTTTCCTAATATCCAGGGGAGGAGAGGATGATGTTACTTCCAATACCACAGGGGGTGTACACCATCCCTGAGATATTGTTCTCAATATCCATGAAAAGAGAAAATGATATTACTTCCAATATTGCAAGTGGTGTACATCCCCCCGTGATATTGTTTCTAATATCCAGGTGGGGAGAGTATGATATTACTCCCAATATCGTACATGGTGTACAATCCCCATTTGATATTCTTTCTACTATCAGGGTGGGGAGAGGATATTACTCCTAATATCGAAGGGAGTCTACATGTCCCCTGTGATATTGTTCTTACTATCCAGGTTGGAGAGGATGATATTACTCCCAATATCGCAAGAGGTGTTGACCCCTCTGGATATTGCTCCTAATATCGGGGGGAGAGGATGATATTACTCTCAATATCACAGTGGATGTAGGCATATTACTCTCAATATCACAGTGGATGTAGGCACCCCCTGTAATATGGTTCCTAATATCCATGAAGGGAGAGGATGATATTACTCTAAATAGCGAAAGGGGTGTACACTCCCCCCACCCGTGATATTCTTTCTAATATCCAAAGGGTGAGAGGATGATAATACACCCAATATCTCAGGGTGTGTACACCCTTCCTGTAATATTGTTCCTGATATCGAGTGGGGGACAGATTATATTACTCCCAATATCGCATGTGGTGGACATCCCCCCTTTAATACTTTTCCTAACATCCAGAAGTGAAAGAATGATATTATTCCCAATATTGCACAGGATGCACAGCCCTCTTGTGATATTGTTCCTAATATCCAAGGGGGGAGAGGACGATGTTACTCCCAATATCAGAGGGTGAACACCCTCCTTGTCATCTTGTTCCTAATATCCAGAAGTGGAGATGATTACATCACTCCTAATGTCGCAGGAGATGTACACCCCCCATGTACGTCCCCCCGTGATATTCTTCCTTATATTTAGGGAAGATATAGGATGATATTACTCTTAATATTGCAGGGGGTGTACATCCCATCTGTAATATTGTTCCTAATAGTCAGGGGGCATTACTCCCAATATTGCAGGGGGTGTACACTCCCAGTGATATTGTTACTTATATCCGGGGGGAAGTGGATTATATTACCCCAATATCGTAAGAAGTGTACACCCCCCCTCAATGATATTGTTCCTAATATCCAGGTGGGAAGAGGATGATATTACTCTCAATATTGCAGGGGGTGTACATCCAGCCTGTGTTTCTTATATCCATGTGGGGAGAAGATATAACTACCAATATCAGAAATCTGTGCACCACACCTGTGATATTGTTCTTATTATCCAGGTTGGGAGAGCATATTACTCCCAGTATCAAAGAGGGTATACACCCCGCCTGTGATGTTATTCCTAATATCCAGGGGAAGAGAGAATGATGTTACCCTCAATAGCCCAGGGGATGTACACCTTTTCTGTGATATTGCTTCTAATATACAGGAAAAGACAGAATAATATTACTTCCAATACCTCAGGGGGTGTACACCCCCTTCTGACATTGCTCCTAATATCCACTGAGGAAGAGCATGATATTACCCCCAATATCATAGTGGGTGTACATTCCCGCTGTGATATTGCTTCTAATTTCCAGGGGTAGAGTATGATATTACTCCCAATATAGCAGTGGGTGTACATTTCCCCCTGTAATATTGCTCCTAATATCCTGGGGAAAAGAGGATGATATTACTCCCAATATCACAAGCTGTGTACACCCACCCTGTGATATTGTTCCTAATATCCAGGTGGTAAAGAGGATGCTATTACCCCAATATCGCAAGGGGTGTGAACACCTTTCTGATATTGTTCCTAATATCCAGTTGGGGAGAGGATGGTATTAGTCTCCATATTGCAGGAAACGTACACCCTCCAGTGATATTCTTCCTAATATCCACGGACAAAGAGAATGTTATCACTCCCAATATCGCAGGGGGTGTACACCTCTTCTATGACATTGTTCCTAACAGCCAAAGGAGAAGAGGAAGATATTATTCCCAATATCGTAGGGGGTGTGCACCGCCCTTGTAATATTGTTTCTAATATCCCGGGAGGGAGATGATGATATTAATGGCAAAATCGCTGGGATTGTACACTCCCCCCGTGATAATTTTCCTAATATCCAGCAGGAAAGAAAATGATATTACTTTCAATATCACAGCAGGTGTACATCCATCTTGTGATATTGTTCCTCATATCCAGTAAGGGAAACGATGATATTACTCTCAATATCACAAGGGGTGTACACACCACCTACGACATTGTTCCTAATATCCAGGGGGCGTAGAGAATTATGTTACTTTCAATATCGCGGTGGGTGTACATTCCCCCTGTGATGTTGTACTTAACATCCATGATGAGAGAGGATTATATTACTCCCAATGTCGCAGGAAGTGTAGAGCCCCCTGTTATATTGTTCCTAATATCCAGGTGATGAGAGGATATTACTCTCAATATCACACGTGTTGTACAACCCCCTTTGATATAGTTCCCACTAGCCAGGGGAGGAGAGGATGATATTACTCTAAATATCGAAGAAGATGTATATTCTTCCTGTGACATTGTTCTTAATATGCACATTGGGAGAGGATGATATTATGCCCAATACCACAGGGGATGTGCACCCACCTTGGAATATTGTTCCTAATATCGAGAGTGGGAGAGTATCATAACATTACTCCCAATATCGCAGGGGGTGTACACAATCCTGTGAAATTGTTCCTAATATCCATATGGAAGGAGTATTAGTCCCAATACCGCTTGGATATTAGTCCAATATCGCTGGGGGTGTGCACCCCTTCTATGATATAGTTCTTAATATCCTAGGGGGGAGAGGATGATATTTCTCCCAATATCTCAGAGGGTGTACATCCACCCTGTGATATTGTTCTTAATATCCAGGGGAGGGGAGAGGATAATATTACCCCCAATATCAAAGAGGTTGTACAGCCCCCTTTCATATTGTTCCTAATATCCAGGGGGGGAAAGGATTACATTAAGCCCAATATTGCAGGGTGTGCACACACCCTGTGATATCATTCCTAATATCCAGGGGTAGGGAGGATGATATCACTCCCAATATCGCTGGGGGTGTACACCCCTTCTGTGATGTTGATCCTAATATCCAGGTGGGGAGATGGTAATATTACTTCAAATATCGCAAAGGCTGTACACACTTTTGACGATATTGTTCCTACTATCAAGTGGGGGAGAGGATGCTATTAGTCCCAATATCGTAGGGGTGTACACTCCCCCATTATATTACTCCTAATATCCAGGTTTGGAGAGGATGATATTACTCCCCAAATCACAGGAGGTATAGGTCTTTTCTGAGATATTGATCTTAATATCCAGGGGAAGAGAGGGTGTTATTACTCCCAACAATGCAAGGTGTTACACGCCCCCCTGTGATATTGTTCCTAATATCAAGTCGGGGAGAGGATGATACTACTCCCAATAGCGCAAGGGGTGCGCACCAACCCTGTGATATTATTCCTAGTATCCGGGGTGGAGAGAATGATATTACCTTTATTATCACAGAGGGTGTACATCCCCTTGTGATATTGTTCCTAATATCCAAGGGGGTAGAGGATGATATTGTTCCTAATATCCATGCAGAAAGATTATAATGTTATGCCAAATATCAGAGTGGGGGATACACCCCTATATCGCAGGTGGTGTATACCCCCTTTATATTGTTCCTAATATCTAGGCTGAGAGAGGATATTATTACTGACAAAATCGCAGGGAGTGTACACCCCGCCTGTGATATTTTTCCTAACATCCCGGGGAAGAGAGGATAATATTACTCCCAATAGCACAGAATGGGCACACCCCCTTTGTGATACTGTTTCTAATATCCATAGGGGGAGAGGGTGATATTACTCCCAATAGCGCAGAAAATGTACAGCCCCACTGTGATATCATTCCCAATATCCAGAAAGGGAGAAGATGATATTATTCCCAGTATCATAGATTGTGTACACTCTCTCTGTGACATATCACAGAGATATTTTTCCTAATATCCAGAGGGTAGAGGATGATATTACTTACAATATCGCAGTGGATGTACACCCACCCTGTGATATTGTTTTTAATATCCATCTGGAAAGAGTATAATGTTATATCGCAGGAGGTATATACCCTTTCTGTGATATTGTTTCTAATATCCAAGTGGGGAGAGGGTGATATTACTCCCAATGTTGCAGGGGGTGTACATCCATCCTGTAATATTGTTTTTAATATCAAAGGTGGGAGAGGAAAACATTACTCCAAATATCGAAGAGGTTGTACACCCAGCCTGTGATATTGCTTCTAATATCCACAGGAAAGAGAATAGCATTATGCTCAGTATAGCAAGGGGTGTACATCCCCCCTGTGATATTGTTCCTAATATCCAGGGGTAGAGAAAAAATATTACTCCAAATATTGCAAGGGGTATACATCTCCCTTGTGATATTATTCCTAATATTCAGGGGGGCAGACAATGATATAACTGTCCATATCGCAGGGGTTGTACAACCCCCTTGTGAATTTGTTCCTAATATTCACTGGGGAAGAGGATGATATTGACGAAAATGTAACAGGGTGTACACCCTTTTTGTGATATTATGTCTAATATCCAGGGAAAGAGAGAATGATATTACTCACAATATGGCAGGGGAGTACACCCCCTCTTCTATATTGCTCCTAATATCCGGGGGGAAGAATATTACATTACTCCCAATATTACAGGGGGTGTACACCACCTTTGTGATATTGTTTCTAATATTTAGGAGGGGAGAGGATGATATTACTCCCAATGTCATAGGCGGTGTACATTACCCCTGTGATATTGTTCCTAATATCCAGGTGGGGAGAGGATGATATTACGCCCAATATCACAAAAGGTGTACACATTTTCTGTGATATTGTTCCTAATAGCAAGTGGGGGAGAGGATGATATTACTCTCAATATAGCAGGGGGAGTTGACCCCCCGTTATATTGTTTCTAATATCCAGGTAGGGAGAGGATGATATTACTCCCAAAATCGCAGGGTGTGTAGACTTCTCCTGTGATATTGTTCTTAATATCAAGGAGAAGAGAGGATGATATTACTCCCAACAGCACAGGATGTGCATAACCCTTCTGTGATATTGTTCCTAATATCCACAGGAAGAGAGGGTGATATTACTCCCAATAGCTCACCGAGGTATACACGCCTCCTGTGATATTATTTTTAATATCCAAGGTGGAGAGCATGACATTACTCCCAGTATCGCAGAAGGTGTACAACCCCTTTTGATATTGTTTCTAATATCCCGGGGGGTCTATGATATTACTCACAATATCACAGGGTGTGTACACCCCCCTGTATATTGTTCCTTATGTCCAGCAAGGGAGAAAATGATATTACTTCCAACATAGAATGGGGTGTACACTCCCTATGTGATATTGTTCCTAATATCCACGGGGGGGAAGGACGATATTACATCCAATGTCGCAGCGGGTGTATAACCCCCCTGTGATGTTGTTCCTAATATCCAGGGAGGGAGAGGATGATATTACTTGCAATATTGCAGGGGCTGTACACAGGTGGTGTGCAACCCCCCGTGATATTGTTTCTAATATCCAGGTGGGGGGAGGAGAATATTACTCCCAACATCACACGTGGTGTACACCCCCCGCCTTTGATATTGTTTCTACTCTTCTAGTAGGGGAGAGGATGATATTACTCCAAGTATCGAAAGAAGTGTACACGCCCCCTGTGATGTTGTTCCTAATATCCAGGTAGGGAGAGGATGATATTACACCCAATATCGCAGGAGGTCTCGATCCCCCTGGATATTTCTTTTAATATCCAGGGGGCAGAAGATGTTATTACTCCTAATATCGCGGGGGGGGGTACACCCCCCGTGATATTGTTTCTAATATTCGGGGGAGAGGGGATGATATTGCTTCCAATAGCACTGGGCGTGTCCACCCCCCAGTGATATTATTCCTAATATCTAAAGGGAGGGAGGATGATATTTCACCCAATATCGCAGGGTGTGTATACATTTCCTGTAATGTTGTTCCCTAATATCTCTAATATCTAGGGGGTGACAGGATTATATTACTCCTAATATAGCAGGTGGTGTACACCCCCCCTATTTATATTGTCCAGTGGGTGAGAAGATGATATTACTCCGAATATCACACGGAGTGTACCCTCTCCCTGTCATATTGTTCCTAATATCCAAGGGGATAGAGGATGATATTATTCCCAATATCAGAGGGTGAATATCCTCCTTGTGACCTTGTTCCCAATATACAGGGATAGAGATGAGGATATTACTTCCAATATGCAGGAGGGGTACACCCTCACCTGTGAAATTGTTTCTACTATCCAGGGGGGAGATAAGATGACATTACCCCCAATATCGCAGGGGGTGTACACCGCCGCTGTGATATTTTTCCTAATACTTAGGAAGCGAGAGTATGTATGATATTATTGGCCATATCGCAGAACTTGTACACCCCCTCTGTGATATTGTTCCTAATATCAAAAAAGAGAATGGATGATATTACTCCCAATATTTCAGGGGGTGTACAGTCTCGCTGTGATATTTTTCCTAATATACAGGGGAAGAGAGAATAATATTACTCACAATATCAAAGGAGGTGTACACCACCTCTGTGATATTGTTCCTAATATCCAGTGGGGGACAGTATGATATTACTTTCAATATCGCAGGGGTTGTACACCGCCTGTGTGATATTGTTTCTAATATCCAGGTGGAAAGAGGGTGATATTTCTCCCAATATCACTGTGGGTTTACACCACCCCTTCCCCCGTGGTATTGTTTCTAATATCCAGAGAGAAAGAGGATATTATTGACAATATCACAGGGGGTGTACACCCCTTCTGTGATATAGTTCCTAATAAACTGAGTGTGAGTGGATATTATTCCCAATAGCGAAGAAAGTATATACCGACCCTGCGATATTGTTTCCAATATCCAGGTGAGGACAGGATGATATTCCTCCCAATATTGCAGGGGGTGTATGCCCTGCCTGTGATATTGTTTCTATATATCCAGGGAAGGGAGAAAATATGTTGCTACTAATATTGAAAAAGTGTACACCCTGCCTGTGATATTATTCCTAATATCCAAAATAAGAATCACTTTATTTTGTAGTGATACACCCCCGCTGTGATATTGCTCCTAATATCTAAGGGAAAAAAGGATGACATTACTCCCAATACCACAGTGGGTGTATGCCCCCCCATGATATTGCTTTTAATATCCAGAGGGGGGAACACAATATTACTCCCAATATCGCAGTGGGTGTACACCCTCCCCCGATATTTCTCCTAATATTCAGAAAGCAAAGTGTATTACTTTCAATATAGCAGTGGTGTGGAGTAGTATCACCCCCTCTACCCCCCGGATATTACGATCCACACTGCAGGGGTCTGGACAACCCCTGTGCTATGGGGAAAAATATCACCCCCCCTCCCCCACTGGATATTACGATCCACGTCACAGGGGGGTGGACACCCCTAGCAATATGGGGAATAATATCACCCCACTCTTCCCCCCCCCGGATATTACGATCCACATCTCAGGATAGACACCCCCCGTGATAAGGGGAGTAATCACCCCCCAAACATTGCAGAGGGGTGGACACCTCCTGCGATATAAAGAGCAATATCAACTCCCCCACCTGGATATTACCACCACAACGCAGGGGCTGGACACCCCCCGTGATATGGGGAGTAATATCACCCCTTCTCGCCTCCCCCTCGGATATTATGATGCACATCACAGGGGAGTGATTACCTTCCATGCTATGGGGAGTAATATCAACCCCCTCTCCCCCGCTGAATATTAGGATTCACATCACAGGGGGTTGGACACCCCCCAGGATATGGGAAGTAATATCACCCCCCTCCCACCCTGAGTGTTACGATTCATATCGCAGAAGGGTGAACATCTCCTTCAATTTGGGGAGTAATATCAACCCCCTCTCTCTCCCTGGATATTACAATCCACATTGCAGGGGGGTGGACACTCCCCCATGATATAGGGAGTAATATCACCCCCTCTCACTCTGGATATTATAATCCACATTGCAGGGATGTGGACACCCTCCGCGATTTGGGGACTAATATCACCCCCTTCCCCCTGGATACTAGGATACACATGGCAGGGTGGTGGACAGCCGCCGCGATATGCGGAGTAATGTCACCCCCCCTTTTGGATATTAGGACCCACATCGCAGGGAAGTGGAAACCCCCCTCGATATTGGGGATAATGTCATCCTCCTCTTCCCCGCTGGATACTATGATCCACATCGCAGGGGTTGGACACCCCTCGCGATATGGGGAGTAATATTACTTCTCCTTGCCCCCAGATATTATGATCCACATCGCAGGAGGGTAAACAACCCCCACGATATGGGAAGTAATATCACCCTCATCTTCCCCCCTGAATATTATGATCCGGGGTGGACACACAGCATGTTTACAATATTGTAATATCATCTCTCCTACTGGTATCCTACTGGGAATTTTGAACAATATCACAGAGAAGTGTACACCCACTGCGATAATAGAAGTAATATCGTCCTCTTCCACAGTATCACAGGAATGTTTATACTCCCTGCGATATTAGGAGTAATGTCATCCACTACTTGTTAAAATTATGAACAGTATCACAGGGTGCTTTTATACCCCCTGCGATATTGGAAGTAATATCTTCCTCTTGTCATCTTGATATTGGGAACAATATCACAGACGTGGTGTACATCCCCTGTGATACTGGGAGTAATATCATCCTTTCTGCCTTTGAATATTAAGAGTGAGATCATGGGTGTGGGGGGGTGAGCATTCCCAGCGAAATTAAGAGCAATATCATCCTCTCCCGTCCTGGATATAAGGAACAGTGTCACAAGAGGGGGTGTACACCTCCTGCGATATGGAGAGTAATATCACCCCACTCTGCCCCCATGGATATTACAATCCAGGGTGGACACAGAGAGTGTTTACGATATTGTGAGTTATGTCATCTTCCATCCTGGAAATTATAAACAATATCACAGAGGTGTGTACACACCATGCAATATTGGAAGTAATATCCCCCTGGATATTAGGAGCAGTATCACAGGGGTGTTCATACTTCCTGCGATATTGGGAGTAATGCCATCCTGTCCCCATTAAATTATGAACAGTATCACAGGGGGTGTGTACACCCCGTGTGATATTGGGAGTAATTTCATCCTCTCCTCTCCTGGATATTGGCAACAATATCACAGGTGTGGTGGACATCCCTATGGTATTTTTCATAATCACAGGGGTGGCGTACATCCTCTGTGACATTGTTCCCAATATTCTCCGGCTTCGAATATTAAGAACAATCTCACTGGGAGATTGTGCACTCCCTGCCATATTAAGAGTAATATCATCCTCTCCCCCCTGGATATTAGAAACAGTATCACGGCCGGGTGTACAACTCCTGCGATATGGCGAGTAATCTGTGATACTCGAAGCGATTAATATATTAATATTATATATTACTCGAAGCGAGTAATATCACTTCCCTCTGCCCCACTGGATGTTACTCTCCAGGATGGACACACAGCGTCCATATATTGTGAATAATATCATCTCCCTTCCTGGAAATTATGAACAATATCACAGAGGGATGTACACCCCCTGCGATATTGGAAGTAATATCATCCTCTTCCCCCTGAATATTAGGATCAGTATCACAGGGGTGTTTATATTCCCTGCGACATTGGGAGTAATGTCATCCTCTCCACATTAAAATTATGAACAGTATCACAGGGGACGTGTACACCCAGTGTGATATTGGGAGTAATATCATCCTCTCCTCCCCTGGATATTGGGAACAATATCACAGGGACGGTGTACATCCCCTGTGATATTGAGAGTAAAATCATATTGTCTGCCTTTGAATATGAAGAACAATATCATTGGGGGATTATGCACTCCCTGTGATATTAAGAGTAATATTATCCTCTCACCCTTGGATATTAGGAACAATATCACAGGTGAGGTGTACACCTCCTACAATATGGGGAGTAATATCATCCTCTCCCCACCTCCCAAATATTAGAAACAATATCACAGGGTGGGTGCACAGAACCTGTGATACTGAAAATAATATTATCCTCTCCCCCTCTGGATATTAGGAACAATATCACAGAAGGGTGTGCATTCCCTGCGATATTGGAAATAATATCATCTTTTTTCCTGAACGTTAGGAGCAGTATCACAGGGTGGGTGCATATCCACTGTTATATTGGCAGTAATGTCATACTCTACCCCCTGGAAATTAGGAGCAATATCACAGGCATGGTGTACACCCCCTGCGGTATTGGGAGTAATATCATCCTCTCTTCTCTTAGATATTAGGAATAATATCACAAGGGGGGTTTACACCCCCTTCACTATTGGGAGTAATGTCATTCTCTCTTCTTCAGGATATTAGGAATTATGTAACAGGCAGCGTGTACACGCCCTGTGATATTGAGAGTAATATCCTCTCCCAACCTGGATATTAGGAACAATATCACAGAAGTGGTGTACACTTCTTCGATATCGGTAATAATATCATCCTCCCCCCTACTGGGTATAAGAAACAATATCATAGGCGAGGTGTTCACCCCCTGCAATATTGGGAGTAATATCATTCTCTCCCCATCTGGACATAAGGAACAATATCACAGGGTGTGTGTACACTTCCTATGATATTGGGAGTAATATCATCCACTGACCCCCTGGATATTAGGAACCATATCACAGAAGGGGTGCAGACACCCTGCAGTATTGTCAGTAATATAATCCTCTCCCCTGCTGGATATTAGGAACAATACCACAGGGGGGTTGTACACTCACTGCGATATTGGGAGTAATACCATCCTCTACCCCCAGATAATAGGAACAATGTAACAGGGGGGGTGTGTACACCCTCTGCGATATTGGAAGTAATGTCTTCCTCTTCCCCTCTAGATATTAGGAAATATATCAAAGGGGGGGGGCTGTTCACTCCCTGCACGATTTGGAGTAATATCACCCTCTCCCCCACATGGACATTAGGAAAAATGTCACAGGGTGTGTACACACACTGAGATATTGTATTATCATCCTCTGTTTCCCTGGATATTTGGAAGCCTATCCAGGTGGGGTGTTCACCTCGTGCGATTTTGGAAGTAATATCATCCTTTCTCAACCTGCATATTAGGAATAATATAACAGGGAGGGTGTACGCCACCTGTGATATTAGAATTAATATCATCCTCTTTCCCCCTTGATACTAAGAACAATGTAAACCCCCTGCGACGTGGATCGTAATATCTAGGGGTGGAGAGGGGGGTTGATATTGCTCCCCATATTGCGGGGGTTGTCCATATCCCTGAGATGTGGATCATAATGTCCAGGGTAGGGGAGATGGGGTTCATATTACTCCCTCCTCTCACCTTTACAGAGGTGTTTCCCCTCTGTGATATGGTTCGTAATATCCAAGGCGGGAGATGATATTACTCCCAAAGTAGTAGGCATTGTACCCCCTGTGTGATATGGTTCGTAATGTCCAAGGGTCAAGATGATATTACTCCTAATATCGAGGGGGTGCACCCCTTCTAGGATATGGTTCTTAATATCCAAAAAGGGAGATGATATTTCTCCCAATGTCGCAGAAAATGTACCACCTCTGTGATATATTTCAGAATATCCAATGGGGGAGATGATATTACTCCCAGTGTCTCAGGGGGTTTTCCCTCTCTGTTATATGGTTTGTGCTATTTAATGGGGCAGATGATATTACTTCTAATGTCGCAGAGGGCGCACCCTCTCTGTGATATTGTTCATAATATCTAAGGGGGAAGATGATGTTACTCCCAATATCGCAGGGGGTGTACCTCTTTGTGATATTTTTTGTAATATCCAGTGTGGGAGATGATCTTACTCCCAATATCACAGACGGTTTACCCCTTTGTGTTATTGTTCGTATTTATCCAAAAGGGGAGAAGAAGTTACTCCCAATATCACAGGGGCTGTCACCACTCTGTAATAATGTTTGTAATATCCATGGAGATAGATGATGTTACTCCCAGTATAGCAGTGTGTGTACTCCTTCTGTGATATTGTTCATAATATCCAATAAAGGAGATGATATTATTTCCAATATAGCAGTAGATGCACCCCCTCTGTGGTACTGTTTGTAATATGCAAAAGGGGAGATGATGTTACTCCCAGTATGGCTGGGGGTGTAGCACTTCTGTGATATTGTTCGTAATATAAAAAGGTGGAAATAATATTACTCCCAATATCGCAGTGATGTACCCTATCTGTGATGTTATTCATAATATCCAAGGGGGGAGATGATGTTATTCTCAATATCGCAGGGGGTCTACCCCTCTGTGGTATTGTTGATAATATACAAGGGGGGACATGATGTTCTCCTAATATCGCAGGGGGTGTACACCCTTTATGATATTATTTATAATATCCAAAGGGGGAGATGATGTTACTCTCAATATTGCGGTGGGTGTACTCACTCTGTGATATTGTTCGTAATATCCAAGTGAGGAGATGATGTTACTCCCAATATCACAGGGGTGTACCCCCTCTCTTACATAGTTCATAATATCCAAAAGAAGAGATGTTACAGTCAATGTCGCAGGGGGTGTACTCCCTTTGGGATATTGTTCATAATATCCATGTGGGGGAAATCATGTTACTCCCAATATTGCAGGGGGTGTATATCCTCTGTGATATTGTTCATAATATCCAAGGGAGGAAATGATGTTACTGACAGTATCACAGAGGGTGTACCCTTCTGCGATATTGGTCGTAATACCCAATGGGGAAGATGGAAGATGATGTTACTCCCAATATTTCAGGGGGTGTAACCCTTCTGTGATATTCTGTGTAATATTTAAGGGGGGAGATGATGTTACTCCAAATATCACAGAAGGTGTACCCCTTCTGTGATATTGTTTGTAATATCCAAGAAGGGAGGTGTTGTTACTCCCAATATCACAGGGGTTGTACCCCCTCTGTCATATTGTTTGTAATCCCTAAAACGGGAGATGATGTTATTACCAATGTCGCAGGGGTCTACCACCTCTGTGATATTGTTTGTAATAGCCAAGGAAAGAGATGATGTTACTCCTAATATTGCAGAGGGTGTACCCTTTGTGATATTGTTCGTGATATTCAAGCCTAGAGATGATGTTACTCCAAATATTGCAGGCAGTTTACCCTCTCTGTGATATTGTTCTTAGTGTCTAAGTGGGGAGATGATGTTACTTCCAATATCACAGGCAGTGTACCCCCCTCTGTGATATAGTTCATAATATCCAAAAGCAGAGACAAATTTACTGTTAAAATCGCCGGGGGTGTACCCCCTCGGGTTACTGTTTGTAATATTTAAAGGAAAAATGATGTTACTCCCAATATCGCAGGGGGTTTACACCCTCTGTGATATTGTTTGTAATATCCAAGGGGGTGATGATGTTACTCCCAGTATCGCAAAGGGTGTACCCCTTCTGTGACATTGGTTGTAATATCCAAGGTGGGAGATGATGTTACTCCCAATACCACAGAGATTGTAACCCCTCTGTGTTATTCTTTATAATATTCAAAGTGGGAGATGATGTTACTCCAAATACCGCAGGGTTGTAGCCCTTCTGTGATATTGTTTGTAATATCAAAGAAGGGAGGTGATGTTACTCCCAATATCTCAGGGAGTGTGCCCCCTCTGTTATACTGTTCATAATCCCTAAAAGGGGAGATGATGTTACTACCATATCGTAGTAGTCTACCACTCCTGTGATATTGTTCATAATAGTCAAGGATAGAGATGATATTTCTCCCAATATCTCGGAAGGTGTACTTCTTTTGATATTCTTTGTAATATTCAAGGGGAAAGATGATGTTACCCGAATATTGCAGGTGGTTTACGCCTTCTGCGATATTGTTCATAATATCCAATGGGGGAGATAATATTACTTCCAGTATTGCAGGGGGTGTACCCCTTCTGTGAAACTGTTCATAATATCCAAGGGTGGAGATGATGTTCCTTCCAATATCGCCAGACGTTGTTGATATTACTTCCAATATCTCATTGGGTGTACACTCACTTGTTACATTGTTTGTAATATCTGGGGAGAGGAGAAGATGATATTACTGCTCATATCTCAGTATGTGTACACCCGCCTGTGATACTGTTCATAATTTCCAGAGGGAAAGAGGATGATATTACTCCCCATATCAGAGGGGGTGTACACTCCCCGTGATATTGTTCACAGTATTCAAGTGGAAAGAGAATGATATTACTCCCAATATCGCAAAGGGGTTACAACCCTCTGTGATATTGTTTGAAATATCCAGGGGGAGAGACGATGACATTACTCTCAATATCTCAGTGGGAGGACATCCAACTGTGATATTGTTCATAATACCCAAGGGGATAGAGGATGATATTACTCCCAATATCACAGGAGGTGTAAACCCCTTTGTGATACTGTTCCTAATGTCAAGGAAAGAAGAGGTTGATATTAATCCCAATATTACAGGGGGTGTACACTCGCCTGTGGTATTGTTCATAATACCCAGGAAGGGAGAGTATGATATTACCTCCAATTTTGCAGATGTTGTACACCCCCCTGTGATATTGTTCATAATATCCAGGGAGAGAGAGTATAGTATTACTGCCAGTATTGCAGGGGTTGTACAACTTCCTGTGGTATATAGTTCATAATATCCAGAGGAAGAGAGGATGATATTACTCCCAATATCGCAGGGGGTGTACACCCCCTTGTGATATTGTTCATAATATCCAGGGGAAGAGAGGATAATATTACTGCCTGTATCACAGGGGTGTACACCTTTCTGTGATATTGTTAGTAATATCCAGACAGGGAGAGGATGATATTACTCCAGTATCGCCAAGGGTGTACCCCTTGTGATATTGTTTGTAATATTCAGGCCTGGAAATGATTTTACTCCAAATATTGCAGGCGGTCTACCCCCTTTGTGATGTTGTTCTTAATATGTTGTTAATAGGTTCTTAATGTTATTAATGTCTTAATATGTTGTCAATATATCTTAATATGTTATCAATATGATGTTACTTCTGATATCGTACAGGGTGTACCCCCTCTGTGATATAGTTTGTAATATCCAATAGAGAGATGATGTTACAGTCAATATCGCAGGGGGTGTAACCCTCTGGGATACTGTTTGTAATGTTTATGGGGTGAGATGACGTTACTCCCAGTATCGCAGTGGTGTACCTCCTGTGTGATATTGATCATAATATTTAAAGGAAAAATGATGTTACTCGCAATATCACAGAAGATGTGCCCCCTCTGTGATATTGTTTGTAATATCCAATGGGGTGATGATGTTACTCCCAGTATCGCAAAGGGTGTACCCCTCTGTGATGTTCTTTGTAATATCCAAGAGGGGAGATGATGTTACTACAAATATCACAGTGGTGTACCCCTTCTGTGGTATTGTCATAATATCAAAGAAGGGAGGTGATGTTACTCCCAATGTTGCAGGGGGTGTACCCCCTGTTATATTGTTCATAATCCCTAAAAGGGGAGATGATGTTACTACTAATATCGCAGGGGTCTACCACCTCTGTGATACTATTCATAATAGCCAAGGAAAGAGACTATGTTTCTCCCAATATCACAGAGGATGTACCCCTTTTGATATTGTTTGTAATATTCAAAGGGAAAGATGTTGTTACACCAAATATTGCAGGTGATTTACACCCTCTGTGATATTGTTCGTAATATCCAATGGAGGAGATAATGTTACTTCCAATATTGCAGGGGATGTAGCACTTCTGTGAAACTGTTCGTAATATCCAAGGGTGGAGATGATGTTCCTTCCAGTATCTCTGGAGGTTGTTGATATTACTTCCAATATCTCCAGGGGTGTACATCTACCTGTTATGTTGTTCATAATATCCAGGGGAATGAGAGGATGTTATTACTGCTCACATCTCAATATGGGTACACTCCCGTGATATGGTTTATAAAATCCAATGGGAAAGAGGATGATATTACTCCCCATATCAGAGGGGGTGTACACCCCTCTGTGATATTGTTCATAATATCCAAGGCGGGAGAGTATAATATTACTCCCAATATCGCAGATAGTGTACACTCCCCTGTGATATTGTTCATAATATCCACAAGGAAAGAGGATGATATTACTGCCAGTATCACAGGGTGTGTACACCTTCCTGTGATATTGTTTGTAATATCCAGAGGGGGAGAGAATGATATTTCTTCCAATATCACAGGGGTTGTACACACCCCCCCCCCAGTGATAGTGTTCATAATATCCAGGGTGAGAGAGGATGATATTACTCCCAATATCATAGGGGGGATGCCCCCCGTGATATTGTTCGTAACATCAAGGGTGGATAAATTGCTATTATTCCCCATATCACAAGGTTTCTTTACCCCCTTGTGATATTTTCATAATATCCACGGGGGGAGAAGATAATATCACTCCCAATGTCGCAGGGAGTGTACACCCTCCGTGGATACTATTCATAATATTTAGGAGGGAGAGGATAATATTACTACCAATAATGCAAGGGGTGTATACCCCCCTGTGATATTGTTCGTAACATCCAGCAGGGGAGAGGATGACATTATTCAAGGGGGAGAGATGTTGACTGTCATACCTGGGTTTAGGGCAATTTGTAAGATCATGAGTCCATATGCGCATGTAGGCCTCAGAGAGGTTTGCAACTCTCAGACATGTTGTATAAAGTTCTCAGATGTTGAGGAGAGTGTCATACAATGGCCAGCACACGTGATAGTGTGACTCTCATATACACAACTAGCTAATAGTTAATGGTGACACCTTTAGAGATGAAGAGGTTGTGTCATATCCCTTGGCCTTGTACACTGGCATTGAGACTTTTTGGTTTAAATTCCTTTCCATAAGGGCATAGGTACATATCACTGGGTCAGAATCATGATAATGTGACCCTTCTGCCTGGGCCCTGCAAACAGAAGATACTTTCACATATCTTTTGGCCTACTGGCTAGGTGATATGTCTCTCCTGCCAGTGCCCTGCCCACAGGGGACACAGTGACATATCACTACATATAGCATCTAGGTAATGTGACTCTCCTCTGCTGACTGGATCATGCCCACTGAAGAAATTGTGACATACCACTGAGTGCAAAACCTGGGTGACATGACTCACCTCTGTGTCCTGAACTCTTCCAAGAGAGGGAATTAGTACATATTTCTGAGACCAGCACCTAGGTGGTGTGATTTTCTTTTTTTTCTTCAAACCTGTCTACATTGGGCGTGGTAACATATTACTTCAGGCTTTACCCAGGTGATGTGGCTCTTCTGCCTGGTTTCTGCCCACATCTTAGATTGTGGCATATAACTAGGGAAGCACGTAGGTGATATAACTCTCCTTTTCTTCCTGGGCCCTGACTACTGGGGACACTGTGATGTATCTCTGAGCCCGTGAACTAAGTGAAGTGACTTCTTCTATCTGATCTTTACAATGGAGAGATTGTGCCATATTGCTAAGCCCAGCATTCAGGTTATTTGACTCTCCTTTTTTTCTCAAACCATGCCCACAGACAGAAATTTTTACCTATTGCAGTGCCCAGCACCCAGATAATGTTTCTCTTTTGCCTGAGTCCTGCATATAGAAAAGATTATATCATATTGCTGGGCCCAGCACTATGATAATGTGGCTCTTATGCCTGTCCCAAAGCCACAGAAGATATTTTGACATATCCTGGGCCCATTGTGTAGGTGTTTTGGCTCTAATCCCTTGTCTTATTTTTTCCACATGTGGGATTGTGTCATATTGCTGAATCCAGCACCCAGTTAATGTGACTCTAATTCCTATATCCTGCATAGAGAGGGCATTGTGGCATGTTGCTTGGAATAGCACCTAAGTGATGTTATTCTCCTGCCTAGTTTTTTGCCTACAGATGAAACTATGACATATACCTCACTCCAGTTCACAGGCATGATTGTCAAACTTATATTGAGATAAAGCCAATAGGAGATATTTTGCCTTTCATCGCTAGGCTTAAGACAATAGGGAAGGTCCTGGGTGGCATATTTGTACCAAACTCACAGAATTTTACAACGCTAACTCATAACATATAAACCCCTTGGGTGGTAAAGAGAGTTTCATGACAGGGACCAGCAAAAAGTTCATACTGGGACTCTATTACACTCCCAGGTGAAAGCAAATGTTGTCACCATCCCATGTGTCCAAAGCCTACTATTAGGGGCCTGAGTCTAACAAGTGAATACAGTGCAAAGTTGGAATTGTGATCTTCATATGTGGATCTGGCCACAGGTGGGATGGTGATTCATTTCTGTATCTAGCTCATAGGCATAATAATGAGCCTCATCCCTGAACCTGGCCTACAAAAGACATGTTGACTGTTATAACTGGGTTTAAGGCAATATGCAAGATCATGAATCCAAACAAGCATGTAGGCTTCAGAGTGGCTTGCAACTCTCATATATGCAGTATAAATCCTTCAAATGTAGTGTCATACAATGGCCCAGGAAACATGTTAGATTGTGACTCTCATATACACATCCAGCTCACAGTTAATGGTGTCACACTCAAAGACAAGGAAATTTGGCCTATTACTAGGCTTAGCACCCAGGTGTTGAGACTTTTTGGGTTAAATTCCTTACCATGGGTACATTGTGACATATCACTGGGTTAGAATCAAAATAATGTAACTGTTCTGCCTGGACGCTGCCAACAGGGAATATTATCACATATCTGTGGGCCTATAAGCTAGTTGATTTGTCTCTCCTGCCTCTGCCTTGTCCCCAGAGGACACTGTGAAATATCATTTGACTTAACATCTAGGTCATGTGACCGTCCTCTCCTGCCTGGGTCCTGCTCACCAAAGAAATTGTGACATATCGCTAATTGCAAAATCCAGGTGATGTGACTTTCATTCATATTCTAGGTTCTTCCAGGAGAGGGGATTATTACATATTGCAGAGCCTAGCACCCAGGTAGAGTGGCTCTCTTCTTTTTTTTTCTTCCCTGTCTATGGTCGGCTTGGTGACATACTATTTGAGGTTATACCCAGGTGATGTGACTCTTCTGCCTAGGCCCAGCCTGCATATGAGATTATGCTGTATCACTGGCTCAGCACCCAGATGATGTGACTCTCCTGACTTGTCCCTTTTCACAGGTGAAATTGTGACATATATGTGGGTTAATCACACATGTGCAATAATAACTCTTATACCTGGATCCAGTCAGTAGTGGTATTTTGACTCTTATAGCCAGTCTCATGGCTATGGGTAAAGTCCTGGATTTTTCACTTGTATAAAGTTCACGAAGAATTATAGCACTCAGGTATTTCATATAAAGCCGTAATGTTACAAGGAGTGTCATAACAGAGACCAGCAACCAGGTGAGAATGTGAGTCTTATGTGCACACCTAGCTGACACGATTGTCATTCTCACACATGAACAGGGCCTTGGAATGAAGTACTAAATCTCACACATATAAAGCAATCAAAGGTTGAAATAACTACGCTCATACAGGGATCTTATTCACAGGTGGCTTGGTAACATTTGAACCATGATACAGCACACCTCTGGGGCTGTGACTCCCCTACTGGAACACAATCTTCAAGTGGGATTGGGGCTGTTATACAATGATCTTGTGCATTGTTGAGACTGTGACTCCTCCACTTAGACCCAACTCATAGAAAGAGTTTACTCACATGCATGAAACCAGGGCTTGTGTGGGATGTGAAACTTATATCCAAACCTTTCTGAGAGTGTGATTGGGACAGGTAACTTTCCCCAGCACATTAATAATTTCACTCTCTTTTCTAGACCCAGACCACAGAGAAAATTGTGCCATACATAGAACAAGCACCTAAGCAATATATAATGCCTTCCTTGGCTCTGCCTATAAAGGGCACTTATATATACTGGGACCTCACCCAGGTGATGTGAATTATCTGCGAAAAACCTACCTACAAAGAGAACTGTGTCTTATATCTAGGTCCATCACATAAGTGATGTAACTCCCTTCTACTGCATTGGCGAGGCATTTACAATGCATTGTGACACGTAACTGGGTACTTCACCCAGACGATGTGATTCTCCTTTTGGCTTTTGCCAACAGGAAGCATTGTAACATATCACTTGGCTCAGCACCTAGGTGTTGTTTTTTCGCTTTTGCCTGTGTCCTGGCCACAGGGAAATTGTGACATATTGCTGGGCCCAGCAACAATGTGAGGTAACTCTCCAGCTTTGGTACTGCCCATTAGTACCATTGTGACATATATCTAGGGCAATTGCATAGGTGAAGTGAGTCTCTTGCCAAAGTCCTGCCCATAAAGGAGGTTTTGATATGTCACTGAAATCAGAATTCAGATTATGTGACTCTTCTGCCAGTGTCCTGTCCACAAGGTGGATTGTGACATCTCACTGGACCTGAACCCACATAGGTGATGTGACTTTCTTGCCTTCTCTCTGGCCACAGGTGATATTGTGCCATATACCTGAGACCATAACAAAAGCCTAATAACAACTCATATGCCTGGAGCCAGGACACATGCAGGATGGTGACTCTTATTCTTAAACCTTTTCACAAGTGTAATTGTGACATATATATTTGCCCAGCTCCTGAGTGATTTACTAATTTTGCCTAGGTATAGCCCACAAATAAGATTTTGGGCCAAGAACCTTGGTGACTTGATGGTGCTATCTTAACAGTGTCCTCTGGGGGGATTGTAACATATTGCTGGACCTGTCATCTAGGTTACATGACACTCCTCTCCTGTACCCTGCTTCCTTTGGCAATCGTAGCCTTTCTAAACACTGCATCCAAATGATATGACTCTCTTGCCTGGGCCCTGTCAACAGGCAGCATTGTGAAATATTTTTTGGCCCATCATTAGGTAATATGACTCTCCTCTCCTGCCTGGACACTGCCCACAAAGAACACAAAGAACATTGTGCCACAGATCTGGACCTAGCACACAAGTTATGTGACATTTCTGACAGAACCCAGCCTACATAGAGAATATTGGAATATTTCTGGTCCAGCATTTAGGTGATGTGGCTGTTCTGCCTGCTTCATAACCACAGAGGGAATTGTAATATATACCTAGGCACAGCTCACAGGAATGATGATGGCTCTCATATGTGGACTCAGCCAATAGAGGATATAGTGACTCTTATAACTAGGTTTAGGGACATGCATGATGTCCTGGATCACCTTCTTGTGCAAATGCCACAAAAGAATACAATACTCACACATATTTTACAAAGTCTTTGGGTTATACAGAGTCAAATCAGTGCTCAGCATACAGGTAAAATTGTGAGTCTTGTATGAACTCCCAGCTGACAGTAAGGACTGTCATCATCTCACATGGATGAAGCCAACTGTCACACATGAAAACAGGACATGTGTGGTATTGTAAATCTCATCTTTGGAATTTTCTGGCAGTGTGATTGTGATATAAATTTTTGCCAAGCATCTGTGTAATTTGACTCTCCAGCCTTATTCCAGCCCATACATGGGATCGTGATACCTACCTAGCCCAAGCTCGAGGTGATGTGACTCTCCTGCCTGGGCCCTTCACTCAGTAAGGATTGTGACATATCACTGGATCTAGGACCCAGGTGATGTTACATTTTTACCAGCGCCATTCCCACCAAAATTATTATGACATATCTCTGTGTTCATCTCATAGGTGATGTAACTCTCCTTTCTGGAATGGGCGGTGCATAAGAGAATGATAGTAAAATATTGCAAGACCAGGCACGCAGGTGAGGGTACTCTTTTTCCAGAGCCATGCCCAAAGGAGGACATTGTGATGCATCTCTGGGCCTATCATCTAAGTTATGTGGCTCTCCTGCTTGGGCCCTGCAAACCTGGAGAGTGACATATTTCTAGGTCAGGCACACCAGTGATGGTACTCATTGTCAGGGCTATGCTTCATAGAGGACATTGTGATGTATTTCTGGGCCTATCACCTAGGTGAAGTGACTCCCTCCTTGGGCCCTACCCATATGGTGCATTGTGGCATAAGCAGAGAACCTGCACCTAGGTGATGTAACTCTCTTGCCTGGGTGTTGTCCTAAGAGATCCTTGTGACATATCTCAGGACCCAGCTCCTGAGTGATGTGGCTCTTCTGCCTGGTTTCTGCCCACATGTTACATTGCAACTTATTCCTAGGGAAGCACCTAGGTGATATAACTCTCCTCATCTACCAGAGCCCTGCCTGGTGGGGACATCGGGACATATCTCTGAGCCCATGACCTAAGTGATTTGACTCTGTTTTTCTGCCTGGGCCTTCACAATAGGAGGATTTTGACACATAGCTGAGCCCAGCACTCAGGATATGTGGCTCTCCTCTTTTTCCCAAACCATGCCCACAAAAAAGGAATTTTGACCTATTGCAGGGCCCATCACCCAGATGATGTTACTCTTCTGCCTGAATTCTGCATAAAGAGAAAATTATGGCATATTTCATATTGCTGGGCCCAGCACCTTTATGATGTGACTCTCTTATGCTGAAGCCATCGAAGATATTTTTATATTTCTTGGGCCCATTAGGTAGGTGTTTTGGGGATCCCATAACTTGTCTTGGTTTTTTCCTCATGTGGAATGGTGTCATATTGGGTCCAGCACCCAGTTAATGTGGCCCAATTTCCCAGCCCTGCCTAGAGTAGGCATTGTGGCATATTGCTTGTCACAACACCTAAGTGATGTTACCCTCCTGCCTATATTTTGCCAACAAATGAGATTATGACATACCTTGTTTAAGTTCACAGGCATGATGATCAAACTTATATTGGTATTAAGCCAACAGGAGATATTTTCCCTCAATTGCTAGACTTAGCACAATAGGTAAGGTCCTGGGTTGCACATTTATGCCAAGCTCACAGAAGCTTACGCCACTAATTTATATTGTATAAACTCTTTTGTGGTATAGAGTTTCACAACAGGAAACAGTAAAAAGTTCAGATTGGGATTCTTGATTACACCCCCAGGTGAAATTAAAAGTTGTCACCATCCTACATTTACAAAGCCCACTATTGAGGTCCTGAGTCTAACAAAGTAATAAAGCAAAAAGTTGGAATTTTGACTTTTATATGTGGATCTTGCCACAGGTGGGATGGTGACTCATTTCTGGACCCAGCCCACAGGCTTAATAATGGGTCTTCTCTCTTAACCCTGTCTATAGGAGAGATGTTGACTATCAAACCTGGATTTAGGGCAATATGTAAATTGTGAGTCCATAAACCTCAGAGAGGTTTGCAACTCTCATGCAGGTTTTATAAAGCCCTTGGATATTTTAGACAGTGTCATACATTGGCCCAGCACATATGTGTGATTGTGACTCTAATATACACACTCAACTAAAAGTTAAAGGTGTCACCCTAAAAGATAAGGAGACTGTTTCACATCACTGGGCCCTAGTACCCAGGTGTTGAGACTTTTTAGCTCAAATTCCTTTCCATGGGTGCATTGTTACATATCGCTGGGTCAGAATCATAATACTGTGACTCTTCTGCCTGGGCCCTGTCAACATGGGATAATATCACATGTCTCTGATCCTATTAGCTAAGTGATGTGTCTCTCCTCCCAGTGCCCTGCCCACAGGGGACACTATGACATATCACTAGATACAGTATCTAGGTAATGAGACTCTCCTCTCCTGCCTTGATCCTGACCACTGAAGAATTTGTGACATACCACTGAGTGCAAAACTTAGGTGATGTGACCCTCCTCTTTGTGCTGGACTCTGCCAAGAGAGGGAACTTTTACATATTGCTGAGCCCAGCACCTATGGAGTGTGACTATCCACTATTTTTTCAACCTGTTTTCGTTGGACATGATGACATATTATTTGAGACTATACCCAGGTGATATGACTCTTCTGCCTGGGTTCTGTCTACAGAGGAGATTATAATATATTCCTGGCTCAGCACCCAGATGATGTGACTCTTCTGTCTTTTCTCTATGCAAAAGTGAAATTGTGACATATACCTGGATTCAGCTCATATGCACAATAATAACTCTCATACATAGACTCAGCCAGGGAGATATTTCAACTCACAGGCAGTCTTATGGCCATGGGTAAAGTCCTAGATATCTCACTTGTAAGAATTCACAGAAAAGTATGCTACTCAGGCATATCATATAAAGCCTAAGTGGTATGAAGAGTGTCATAAAATGCACCAGAAACCAAGTACTGTTGGGACTCTTGGGTGCACACCCAGTTTATATGATTGTCATTCTCACACATGAACAGAGCCTATGAATGAGGTGCTAAATCTCATGCATATAAGCAGTTCACCCTCGAAATTGTTACTCTCATACATAAATCTGATCCACAGGTGGTTTGGTGATGTTTGAGCCATGATTCAGCTGACCTGTTGTGCTTTGACTCTCCTACTAGAACACAATCTTCAAGTGGGATTGGAGCTCTTATACATGAATTTTTCCCGTTGTTGAGATTGTGACTCCTGTGTTTTGACCCAACTCATAGGAGGTGTTGACTCTCATATCTGAAGCCAGGTCTTGTGTGGGACTGTGAAACTTATTTCTGAACATTTTTGAGTGTGTGATTGAGAAATATGACTTTTCCCAGCATCTGAGTGTTTTGACTCTCCTTTCCAGGCTCAGAGTTGAAATTGTGACATATGTGCACCAAGCACCTAAGTGATGTGTAACACCTTCTTTGGCAATATGACAAAGTGCACTTTTACATATCACTGGGACCAGCACCCAGCTAATGTGAAATCTTCACCTGAACCCTGCCTACAAACAGCATTGTGTCTTTTATCTAGATCCATCACACTAGTGATGTGACCCTTCTACTGCCTTGGCCCTGCTCTTATGGTGCATTGTGACATGTAACTTAGCACTGCACCCAGGAGATGTGATTCTTTTTTGGGGGGGTGATTCTGCCAATAGGAAGCTTTGTAACATATCACTTGTCTCAGCAACTAGGTGATGTTTCTTCTCTCTTGCCTGGGCCCTGACCATGAGACAGATTGTGACATATTGTTGAACCTAGCACCAAGGCGAGGTCACTCTCTTACCTTGGTCCTGCATGCAGGGGCCATTGTGACATATAGCCATGCCAATTGCCTAGGTGAAGTTTGTCTCCTCTCTTGCCTAAGCGCTTTCTACAGTGGGGCCTCCAGGTGATGTGACTCTTCTTCCAGAGTCCTGCCCACAAGGAGGATTGTGACATTTCACTGGATCAGCCCCCACTCAGGTGATGTGATTTTCCTTTCTTCTCTCTGCCCACAGAGAGAAGATATTTTGCCATGTACCTGAGACCATATCAAAGACCTAATAACAACTCTTGTACCTGGAGCCAGGACATGTGCAGGATGGTGACTCTCATCCCTGAACCTTTCCACAGGTGTTATTGTGACATATACCTTTGCCCAACTCCTGAGTGATTTAATAATCCTGCCTAGTTACAGCATACAGATGACATTTTGACATATACCGGGGCCGAGAACCTTGCTGATTTGACCCTCCTCTCTTAACAGCCTCCTCAGAAGGGATCATAACATTTCTCTGGACCCATTGTCTAGGTAATGTGACTCTCCTCTCCTGCCTGTACCCTGCTTCCAGTGAAGAGTGTAGCATTTCTAAGCACTGCATTCGAATGACATGACACTCTTGCCTGGGCCCTTTAAACAGGAGGCATTGTGACATATATCTAGGCCCATCATTTAGGTGATATGACTCTCATCTCCTGCCTGGATGCTCCCCACAGGGGGCATTATGCCACTGAGCTGGGCCTAGCCCCCATGTTTTGTGACCTTTCTGTTAGGGCCTTGCCTACAAAGGGAATATTTGATTATTTGTTGCTTAGGATTTAGGTGATATAGTTGTCATGCCTATTTAATAACCACAGAGGGGATCATGACATATACCTAGGTACAGGCATGATAATGACTCTTATATGTGGACCCCACTAATGGGAGAAATTTTGACTCTTATAACTAGGATTAGGGACATGAGTGATGTCCAGGATCTCCTCCTGGCAAAAAGATCACAGAAGCTTACAACACTCACACATATTTTATAACATCCTTGGGTTGTATAGGGAGTGTCATAACAGGGCCTAGCACACAGAGGAAATTGTATCGTATGCACACCCAGCTGCCAGTAAGGACTTTCACAATCACGGATGGATAAAGGCAACTGTCATACATGAAAACAGGATATGTGTGGTTTTGTAAATCTAATCCCTAGAACTTTATTGCATCGTGACTGTGATATAAATTTTTGCTAAGCACTTGTGTGATTTCACTCTTCAGACTGGTTCCAGCCTACATATGGCATTTTGATATCCACCTGGGTCAACTTGGAAGTGATGTGACTCTTCTGCCTGGGCCCTGCTCTCAGTAAGAATTGTGACATCACTAGATCCAGTACCCAGGTGACATTACATTCTACCTGCACCATGCCCACAGATATCATTGTAACAAATCACTGTGTCCATCAATTAGAAGATGTAACTTTCCCCTCTGGAATGGGCCCTGCACACAGGGCAGGATAGTGACATATTCTTAGGCCAGGCACACAGGTGATAATACTCTGTTGCCAGGGCCATGCACAGAAGAGGACATTTTAACATATCACAGGGCCTATCATGTAGGTGATATGGCTCTTCTGCTTGGGACATGCCCACTTGAATAGTGACATATTGCTAGGCCAGCCACAAAGGTGATGGTACTCTTTCACCAGGGCCATGCTTTAAGGAAGGCTTTGTGACATATCTCTGGGCCTATCACCTAGGTGATGTGACTTCCTGCTTGGCCCTGCCCACATGGAGCATTGTGACATAAGGGTGGAACCTGAACCTAGGTGATGTAACTCTCTTACCTGGGTCATTTTCTAAGGGGGACTTGTGAATATCTCAGGACCCACAATCAAGTGATGTGGCTCTTCAGCATGGTTTCTGCCCACGTATCAAATTTTGACATATACCTAAAGAAGCACCTAGGTGATATGACTCTCTTTTTCTGCCTGAGACCAGCCTACTGGTGACATTCGACCATATCTGTGAGCCGATAGCCTAAGTAATGTGATTCTCTTCTGTCTGGGCCTTTACAATGGGAAGATTGTGACATATTGACGAGCCCATAATTTGGGTCATGTGACTCTTATCTTGTTGCTGAACAATGCCCATGAACAGCACTTTTGCCATATTTCAGGGCCCAGCACACAGATGATGTCACTCTTCTGCCTAGGTCAGCATAAAAAGGAAATTATAGCACGTTTCTCAGCCAATAATCCTAATGATGTGACTCTCCTGCTTGTGCCAGAGCCACAGAATGTATTTTGACATATCGTTGGCCCATTCTATAGCTGTTTTTGCTCTCATCATTTTGCTGGGTTTCTTCCATGTGTGGTTTTATCATATTGCTGGCTCAGGCCATCAGTTAAGGTGAGCCTCTTTCCTAGGCCCTGCCTAGAGAGGGCATGGTGACATATTGCTTGGCACAGCACCTAAGTAATGTTAAACTTCTGCCTTGTTTTTTGCCACAAATGGGATTATGACATATACCTTGCTTCAGTTCAAATGCATGATGATCAAACTTATATTGGAATTCAGACAATAGGAGATATTTTGCCTCTCACCAGTAGGTTTAGGTCAACAGATAAGGTCTTTCATTCCATATTTGTACAAAGCTCACAGAAGTTATAACAATAACTCATATTATAAAAACTTCTTGGGTGGTACAGAAAGTTTCATAACAGGGCCCAGCAAAAACTTAAGATTGTTACTCTTGACTACACACTCCAGTGATAGTAAAAGTTGTTACCATCCTACATTTACAAAGTCCATTGTTGAAGTCCTGAGTCTAACAAATGAATACAGCACAAAGTTGGAATTGTGACTTTCATAAGTGAGCCTGGCCACAGGTCCGATGGTGACTCATTTCTGGACCCAGCTTATAGGCATAATAGTGGTCTCATCCCTGAATCCAGCCTATAGAGAATTGTTGACCGTAATACCTGGGTTTAGGGCAATAGGTAAGATCATGAGTCCATATAAGCTTGTAGGCCTCAGAGAGGTTTGCAGCTCTCATGCATGTTTTATAAAGTTCTCAGATGTTGTAGAAAGCATCATACGATGGCCAGCACACATGTGAAATTGTGACTCTCATATACACAACTAGCTAACAGTTAATGGTGTCACCTTTAAGGATGAGAAGTTTGTGTCATATCCCTTGGACTAGTACCCCAGTGTTGAGACTTTTTGGTTTAAATTCCTTTCCATAAGGGCATTGTTACATATCACTGGGTCAGAATCATGATAATTAGACTCTTCTGCCTGGGCCCTGCAAACAGGGGATATTTTTAGATATCTCTGGGCCTACTGGCTAGGTGATATGTCTCTCCTCCCTGTGTCCTGCTCACAGGAGACACTGTGACATATCGCTAGATATAGCATCTAGATAATGTGACTCTCCTCTCCTGCCTGGATCATGCCCACTAAAAAAATTGTGAAATACCACTGAGTGGAAAACCTAGGGGACATGACTCTCTTCTTTGTCCTAAACTCTGCCAAGAGAGGAAATTATTACGTATTGCTGAGCCCAGTACCCAGCTGGTGTGATTCCCTTTTTCTTCTTCAAACCTGTCTACAGTGGTCATGGTGACATATTACTTCAGGCTGTACCCAGGTAA
Organism: Pongo pygmaeus; assembly: GCF_028885625.2. Taxonomy (NCBI): domain Eukaryota; kingdom Metazoa; phylum Chordata; class Mammalia; order Primates; family Hominidae; genus Pongo; species Pongo pygmaeus. The sequence continues at coordinate 58,005,402 of NC_072380.2, forward strand.
GATAGCCCTTCTGTCTGGTTTCTGCCCACATGTTAAATTGTGACATATAACTAGGGAAGCACCTAGGTGATATGACTCTCCTTTTCTGCCTTGGCCCTCCCTACTGGGGACACTGGAATGTATCACTGAGCCCATGACCTAAGTGAAGTGACTCTCTTCTTCCATTTGGTCTTTAAAATGGGTTATTGTGCCATATTGCTAAGCCCAGCACTACACTCAGGTTATATGACTCTCTTTTTTTTCTGAAACCATGCCCACAAACAGAAATATTGACCTATTGCAGGGCCCAGCACCCAGATAATGTTACCCTTTTGTGTCGGTCCTGCATATAGAAAGAATTACAGCATATTGCTGGGCCCAGCACCCTGATAATGTGAATCTCATGCCTGTCCCAACACCACAAAAGGTATTTTGACATATCCTGGGCACATTATGTAGGTGCTTTCACTCTCATCCCTTGGCTAGGTTTTTTCCATATGTAGGATGGAGTCCTATTGCTGAGTGCAGCACCTAGTTAATGTGACACTAATTCCTATACCCTGTCTAAAGAGGGCATTGTGACATGTTGCTTGGCACAGCACTTAACTGATGTTACCCTCCTGCCTAGATTTTTGCCCACAAATGGGACTATGACATATACCTTACTACAGTCCACAGGCATGATGGTCAAACTTATGCTGGGATTCAGCCAACAGGAGATATTTTGTCTTTCATCACCAGGCTTAGGGCAATAGGTAAGGTCCTGGGTTGCATATTTGTACCAAGCTTACAGAACTTTACAACACTAACTCATAATGTAGAAACTCCTTGGGTGGTACAGAGAGTTTCATGACAGGGACCAGCAAAAAGTTCAGACTGGGACTCTCAATTACACTCCCTGGTGAATGCAAATGTTGTCACCATCCCACGTGTCAAAAGCCCACTGTTAGGGTCCTGAGTCTAACAAGTGAATACAGTAAAACGTTGGAATTGTGATCTTCATATGTGGATCTGGCCACAGGTGGGATGGTGACTCATTTCTGGATCTAGCTCATAGGCATAATGTGGGTCTCATCCCTGAACCCAGCCTACAAAAGACACGTTGACTATTATACCTGGGTTTAAGGCAATATGTAAGATCTTTAATCCATATGAGCATGAAGGCATCAGAGTGGTTTTCAACTCTTCTGCATGCTGTATAAAGCTTTTGAATGTTGTAGAGTGTCATACAGCAGCCCAGGAAACATGGGAGATTGTGACTCATATACACACCCAGCTCACAGTTAATGGTGTCAACCCCAAAGGCAAGGAGATTTGGCCTATTATTAGGCCTAGCACCCAGGTGTTGAGACTTTTTGGTTCAATTTTTTTTTCCCATTGGTGCATTGTGGCATATCACTGGGTTAGAATCATAATAATGTGACTCTTCTGCCTGGACACTGCCAACAGGAGATTTTATCACATATCTCTGGGCCTATTAGCTAGGCAATTTGTCTCTTCTGCCTCTGCCCTGTCCCTAGAGGACATTGTGACACTGTGAAATATCATTTGACTTAACATCTAGGTCATGTGACTCTTCTCTCCTGCCTGGGTCCTGCTCACCAAAGAAATTGTGACATATCGCTGACTGCAAAACCTAGGTGATGTGACTCTCTTTCAGTTTCTAGACTCTGCCAAGAGAGGGGATTATTACATATTGCAGAGCCCAGCACCCAGGTAGAGTGACTTTCCTCTTTTTCTTCTTCTTTGTCTGTAGTGGGCTTGGTGATATACTATTTGAGGCTGTACCCAGGTGATGTGACTCTTCTCACTAGGCCCAGCCCACAAATGAGATTATACTGTATAACCTCAGGTGATGTGACTCTCCTGCCTTGTCCCTGCTCACAGGTGAAATTGTGACATATACCTGGGTTAATCACACATGTGCAACAATAACTCTCATACCTGGACCCAGCCAGTAGAGATATTTTGATGCTCATAGCCTGTCTCACGGCCATAGGTAAAGTCTTGGGTTGTTCACTTGTATAAAGTTCATGAAGGATTATAACACTCAGGTATATCATATAAAGCCTTAATGTTACAAAGTGTCATAACAGAGACAAGCAATGAGGTGAGAGTTTGACTTTTATATGCACACCTAGCTTACATGATTGTCATTTTCATACATGAACAGGGCCTTGGAATGAGGTACTAAATCTCACACATAAGAGGCAGTCAAAGGTTGAAATAATTTCTCTCATACATGGATATGATTCACAAGTGGTTTGGTAACATTTGAATCGTGATTCAGCACACCTGTGGTGCTGTGACTCCCTTAATGGAACACAATCTTCAAGTGCGTTTGGGCATCTTATACATGGAACTTGCCCATTGTGGAGACTGTGACTCCTCTACTTTGACCCAACTCATAGAAAATGTTGACTAACATACACGAAACCGGGACTCATGTCGGATGTGAAACTTATTTCTGAACTTTTCAGAGTGTGATTGGGACAGGTAACTTTGCCCAGCACATGAATAATTTGACTCTCTTTTCTAGACCTAGACCATATATTTAATTGTGCCATGTTTGGAACAAGCACCTAAGCAATATATAACACTTCCATGGCTTTGCCTACAAAGAGCACTTTCATATATCACTGGACCCATCACCGAGGTGATAGGAATTATCTGCGAAAAAACTTCCTAAAAAGAAAATTATGTCTTTTACATTTCTGCAGCCAACAGACACATGAAAAAATGCTCATCACTGGCCATCAGAGAAAAGCAAATCAAAACCACAATGAGATACCATCTCACACCAGTTAGAATGGTGATCAATAAAAAGTCAGGAAATAACAGGTGCTGGAGAGGATGTGGAGAAATAGGAATGCTTTTACACTGTTGGTGGGATTGTAAACTAATTCAACCATTGTGGAAGACAGTGTGGTGATTCCTCAAGGATCTAGAACTAGAAATACCATTTGACACAGCCATCCCCTTACTGGGTATATACCCAAAGGATTATGAATCAGGCTGCCATAAAGACACATGCACACGTACGTTTATTGTGGCACTATTTACAATAGCAAAGACTTGGAACCAACCCAAATGTCCATCAATGATAGGCTGGATTAAGAAAATGTGGCACATATACACCATGGAATACTATGTAGCCATAAAAAAGGATGAGTTCATGTCCTTTGTAGGGACATGGATAAAGATGGAAACCATCATTCTGAGCAAACTATCGCAAGGACAGAAAACCAAACACTGCACGTTCTCACTCATAGGTGGGAATTGAACAATGTGAACACTTGGGCACAGGGTGGGGAATATCACACACTGGGGCCTGTCATGGGGTGGGAGAAAGGAGGAGGGATAGCATTAGGAGATATACCTAATGTAAATAACAAATTAACGGGTACAGCACACCAACATGGCACATGTATACATATGTAACAAACCTGCACGTTGTGTACATGTACCCTAGAACTTACTTTTGTACAAAGGTCACAAAAGATTATAACACTCGCAAATATTTTATAAAGTCTTTGGGTTATACAGGGCCAAAGCAGGGCTCACCACACAGGTGAAATTGTGAGCCTTGTATGAACACCTAGCTGACAGTAAGAACTATCAACATCTCACGCGGATGAAGACAACTGTCACACCTGAAAACAGGACATGTGTGGTATTGTAAATCTCACCTATGGAATTTTCTGACAGAAAGAAAAGAAAGAAAGAAAGAAAGAAAGAATGAAAGAAAGAAAGAAAGAAAGAAAGAAGGAAAGAAAGAGAAAGAAAGAAAGAAGAAAGAGAAAGAAAGAAGGAATGAAAGAAAAGAAAGAAAGAAAGAAAAAGAAAGAAAGAAAGAAAAGAGAAAGAAAGAAGAAAGAGAAAGAAAGAAACAAAGAAACAAAGAAACAAAGAAAGAAACAAAGAAAATTATGTCTTCTATCTAGGTCTGTCATGTAAGTGATGTGAGTCCCTTCTGCTGCCTTGGCCCTGCACTTACAGTGCATTGTGACACAAAACTGGGCACTGCACCCAGGTGATGTGATTCTCCTTTTTGGGTTCTGCCAACAGAAAGCACTGAAACATATCACTTGGCTCAACATCTAGGTGATGTTTGTTTGCTTTTGCCTGTGCCCTGATCACAGGGAGATTGTGACATATTGCTGGGTCCAGCACCAATGTGAGGTCAGTCTCCATCTTTGGTACTGGGCAGAAGAGACATTGTCACATATACCTAGGCCAATTGCCTAGGTGAAGTGAGTCTCCTCTCTTTCCAAAGTTCTGCCCACATAGGAGTTTTTCATGTCACTGAAACCAGCATCCAGGTAATGTAACTCTTCTGCCAGGGTCCTGCCCACAAGGTGGGTTTTGACATCTCACTGGACCTGCACCCATGTGGGTGATGTGACTTTATTGCCTTCTCTCTGGCCACAGGCGATATTGTGCCATATACCTGAGACCATAACAAAAGCCTAATAACAACTTATGCCTAGAGCCAGGACATGTTCAGGATGGTGATTCTTATTCTTAAAACTTTCCACAAGTGTAATTTTGACATATACCTTTGCCCAGCTCTTGAGTGATTTAATAATTCTCCCTAAGTATAACCCACAAATCAGATTTTGACAAATATCTGGGACAAGCACCTTGGTGATTTGATGGTGCTATCTCAACAATGTCCTCAGGAGGGGTTGTAACATATTGCTGGACCCATTATCTAGGTTACATGACTCTCCTCTTTGGCCTGTACCCTTCTTCCTTTGGAAATTGCAGCATTTCTAAACAATGCACCAAATGATATGACTCTCTTGCCTGGGCCTTGTCAACAGGCAGCATTGTGACATATTTTTGGGCCCACCATTTAGGTGATACGACTCTCCTCTCCTGCCTGGACACTGCCCACACGGGACATTGTGTCACAGAGCTGGACCTAGCACACAAGTTATGTGATGTTTCCGACAAAACCATGCCTACAAAGAGAATATTGGAATATTTCTGGTCCAGCATTTAGGTGATGTGGCGGTTCTGCCTGCTTCATAACTACAGAGGGAATTGTAACATATACCTAGGCATAGCTCTCAGGAATGATAATGGCTTTCATATGTGGACTCAGCCAATAGAGGATATTATGACTCTTATAACTAGGTTTAGAAACATGCATGATGTCCTGCATCACCTTCTTGTACAAAGGTCACAAAAGATTGTAACACTCACAAATATTTTACAAAGTCTTGGATTATACAGGGTCAATGCAAGGTTCACCACACAGGTGAAATTGTGAGCCTTGTATGAACACCTAGCTTACAGTAAGAACTGTCATCATCTCACATGGATGAAGACAACTGTCACACCTGAAAACAGGACATGTGTGGTATTGTAAATCTCACCTATGGAATTTTCTGACAGTGTGATGGTGATACAAATCTTTGCCAAGCATCTGTGTAATTTGACTCTCCAGATTTGTTCAAGCCCATATATGGGATTGTGATATCCACCTAGGACAAATTCGTGGCCATGTGACTCTCCTGCCTGGGCCCCTCTCTGAGTAAGGATTGTATGTGACATAATACTGGATCTAGCACCCAGGTCATGTTACATTCTTGCCTGCACCATGCCCACCAAAATTATCGTGACATATTTCTGTGTTCACCTTATAGGTGTTGTAACTCTCCTCGCTGTAATGGGCCCTGCACAAAGGAAGGGTAGTGACATCTTGCAAGTACAGACACACAGTCGAGGGCACTCTTTTGCCAGAGCCATGCCCAAAGGAGGGCATTGTGACATGTCTCAGGACCCAGCACCTAGGTGTAACTCTTTTTGCTGGGTGTTGTCCTAAGAGAGCCTTGTGACATATCTCAGGACCCAGCACCCAAGTGTTGTTGCTCTTCTGCCTGATTTCTACCCACATGTTACATTGTGACATATTCCTAGGGAAGCACCTAGGTGATATGACTCTCTTCAACTGCCTGATCCTTGCCTACTGGGGTCATTGCAACATATCTCTGAGCCCATGACCTAAATGATGTGACTGTTTTTCTGCCTAGGCCTTCACCATAGGAGGATTTTGACACGTTGCTGAGCCCAGCACTCAGGATATGTGACTGTACTCTTTTTTCCAAACCATTCCCACAAAAAAGCTCTTTTGACGATTGCAGGGCCCAGCACCCAGATGATATTACTCTTCTGCCTGGGTTCTTCATAAAAAGAAAATTATGGCATATTTCATATTCCTGGGCCCAGAACCCTTATGATGTGACTCTTCTGCCTGTGCTGGAGCCACCGAAGGTATTTTGAAATATCTTGGGCTGGTTATGTACGTGTTTTGGCTCTCATAACTTGACTGGGTTTTTTCCACTGTGGGATCGTGTCATATTGCTGGATTAGAATTATAAAAATGCAACTCTTCTGCCTGAGCCCTGCAACAGGTGATACTATCACATATCTCTGGACCTAACAGCTAGGTGATATGTCTCTCCAGCCTGTGCCCTGCCCCCAGAGGACATTTTGAAATATCACTAACACTAACTTCTTGGTAATGTAACTCTCCTTTCCTGCCTCGGTGTAGGAGATTGGTCAGGGTGGTGGAAAAAACTGTAGAAAGATGCAAATCTTCTTTGAAGGCCAGAAGTTTTTATACAAAACCTTCAGAATAGGATTTGGCTTGAGGCAGGCAGATTCTCTTATCTGGTGCCTGAAAGCTTAAGTTAGATAACAAGGGGATGTTAAGAAACTGATCTAGATAAGTTAGTTTACTTAGGCCTCAGAACCTGGCCTTTAATCATCAGCAAAACTGCTCTCTCCAGGGAGGGCAACCATGTTAATTATCTCCAAGTGTGTTGACTCAAGGCCTTTGTCATTAAATCTATACTGTATAAATGCCCGCAAAGCCAGCTTGTCAGGGCCCTGGCTGCTGACTCTTCACAGCACCCTCCACAGGGTCTGTAAGTGGCCTGGTCCCCTAGCCTGCTCTTTCACTGGATACCTATGTCTGAGTGCATTCCTTCATATGTCGTTCAGCCAAGGTCTGTGGGTCAGACCCGGCAGGTTGTGCCCCATGTGAGGAACACTGCAACAAATCACCACAGAACTCTCAAAAACGAAGGTAAATAGACTGCACAGTCAGTAAGTCAGTCTTTGGTGCCCGCTCAGGATTTCCAAGTTCGAGGGCATTGTTCAGGCTAGGGTTTCATCATGGGACAACAGTTATCAGCACAATAGAAGCAGTATATAAAAGTATTGAAACAGCTGCTTAAAGCTAGTGGAGCCTCAGTTTCAAAAGCTCAATTAAGGGACCTAATGCAAACTGTTGTATACCATAACCCATGGTCCCTGGAAGAAGGTATGCTAGATGTAGAGCTCTGGGAACAAGTGCGGAGAAATCTTAAACAACATCATGTGCAAGGGCAATGGTCCCAGTAACATCTTTAACATTGTGGGCTTTAGTTAGAGCAGTTCTGGTCCTGCTGTACACAGAAGAGCCTAAAAAGGGAAGGGAGGAAGAACCATCACCTACCTTACTGCCTCCTTATCCCTCAGCCCCGCCATCACTGGGCCAAAATAACAAAGAGGAAATGGAGGTTGTGCCTGACCCGCTCCTCCAATAGACTGAATAAAAGACAAGGGATACATTGCAGCTATGGGACCCTGTCTTTGGCAAGTGGCATTAGAAGGGGAGCTCTTACCCTGCCCAGTAATGCAAGATCAACAGAGCAATCAGGTACATAAAGAGACAAGAAAAAGCACTAAAGATAACAAAGCTGCTAGCCCATTTACAAAAAGGATTAATTAAAGCTATAGCAAATAACTCCTGTTTGACTCCATGGACTGGTCAGTGCTCACTAAAACAACTTTAAACACCAGTCAATACCTTTTCTGGAGGGCAGAAATTGATGAATTATATCAACAGCAAGCCTCTTTCTAATAATGGCCACTGTTTTTCCTCCTCTATGCCTCTTGTGGCTCTCTCAAAATCCTATTTGGGTAGAACAGTAGCCTTTAAAGGGAGGGAAATAAGAGTTAGTTTATGAGCAATTAAAAGCCAGCTATATAGAACCATCAAACGGCCCTTGGAATTCACCCATTTTCATCATTCCCAAAAAGTCTGGTAAATGGAGACTTTTGTATGACTTACATACCATTAATGCTAATTTGCAAGCTTTCGGGCCCCTTCAGCAGGGACTCCCCTCCCCCACAGTGATTCCTTGAGATTGGCCTATAATCGTTATTGAGTAAAAAGACTGCTTTTGTAATATTCCCCTAGCAGAAGAGGACAGAGAAAAATTTGCATTTACAATTCCAGCTATCAACAATGAAAGTCCAGATCACCAATTTCATTAGAAAGTGCTTCCTCAAGGAATGCTGAACAGTTCTACCATGTGTCAGTATCATGTAAATCAGGCTTTGCTCCCCAGTAGAAAAGAATTTCTTAATTGCAAGATTATTCATTTTATGGATGATATTTTGCTAGCAGCCCCAACAGAGCCAGTACTTTTAAAGTTACATGCCTCTGTAGTAAAGAATACACAGTTAAGAAGTTTAATCATAGCAACTGAAAAAGTACAGATGTCTTCTCCTTGGAAATATCTTTGGTACATACTAACTTCCTGATAAGTAAGACCTCAAAAGGTTAAATACTAGCAACTTACACATCTTAAATGATTATCAGAAATTACTAGGCGATATTAGCTGGCTTTGCCCCACCTTAGGCATAACTACTGATAAGTTACAGAACCTGTTTTCTGTCTTAAAAGGCAATGCTACCCTAGATTCTCCTAGGCATTTAACTCCTGCAGCACAAAGGGAAATTGAAGAGATAGAGCAAACTATTTCTCATAGGCAACTAGATCTCATAGATCCATGGTATTCAGTTCAATTGTTTGTTTTTCCCAGAAAACACTCTCCTACATGGTTAACAGGACAGATGGTCCCAGAGCTACGCTTTCTAGAATGGGTTTTTTGCTCACATACTGGGACTAAAATACTCTCTCCCTATATCCAGTTCATCAGTAAAGTCATCTATTCAGGCCGTAGATGATGCAATCTGACCCTGATATCATCATAATTCCTTTAAGTAAAAAGCCATTCAAAGTAGTGATGCCCTTATCTATGGACCTGCAAACGGCAGTCTCTGATTACACAGGCCATACAGAGCATGCCCTCCCTGCTGTCAAACTCCTTAAGTTCTTATCTTGTACTTCTGTGGTTTAGCCTACAAAAATAGTTCAATCCCCCATAACTAAAGTTTATTTTTTTTTTTTTTTGAGACGAGGTCTTGCTCTGTCGCCCAGGCTGGAGTGCAGTGGTGTGATCTCTGCTCACTGCAAGCTCCACCTCCCGGGTTTATGCCATTCTCCTACCTCAGCCTCATGAGTAGCTGGGACCACAGGCACCTGCCACCATACCAGGCTATTTTTTTTCTTTTTGTATTTTTAGTAGAGACGGGGTTTCACCGTGTTAGCCAGGATGGTCTCAATCTCCTGACCTTGTGATCTGCCTGCCCGGCCTCCCAAAGTGCTGGGATTACAGGCATGAGCCACCATGCCCAGCCTACCTAACATTTTAATACTGTTTAGTAATGTCTCTGGTAAACATGGAAAAGCAGCAGTTTGGTAGAGACCACGTAATTCCCTCACTCGTTCTGGGTTTACTAGCACTCAGAGAGCTGAGGTTGGAGCTTTAATATTTTTCCTTGGAAATTTTTCCCCTCAGCTAATACTGTTAGTGACTCTGCTTACTCTACTTATTGCAGAACCTTGAGACAGCCCTCATTAAGTCCACTCTGGAGCCCACCCTGTGTGCAATTTTCTCCGACTTCAGCAATTGCTAGATCAATGCACACATCCTATTTTTATTGCACACATCCTATTTTTATTGCACACATCCTATTTTTATTACACACATTCAGGGCCACAGCTCACTGCCTGGCCCATTGGCTTATGGCAATGATCAAGCAGACTGACAGGTTATGACATCACTGCTTGACCAAGCTACCCAATCACATTAATTTTTCCACCAAAACTGGAGAAAAGTATCTAAACAATTTCAACTTACCCAAAGACTAGCTAAACGAATTATCCTACAATGCCCAGATTGCCAGCTCACAGGCACATCCCCTCCTTCAACAGGTGTTAACCCTAGAGGACTAGAGCCTAATCATTTATGGCAAATGGATTTTACACACATCCCTGAATTTGGAAAGGTTAAATATGCACATGTATCTGTTGATATCAATTCTTATTTAATATAACACTCAAGCTCTTCCTGGAGAGTTGACTCTGTATGTCATTAAACATCTTCTTTTAACTTTTGCATTTATAGGGTGGCCCACAAAAATTAAAACTAATAATGGTCTGGCTGATGCCAGCCCACAATTTCAATAATTTTGTCACACATGGAATATCCAACATTCCACAGGCATCCCGTATAGCCCACAAGGGCAGGCCATAGTAGAACGAGTCCATTCCACTCTTAAAAATATTCTCAGAAAACAAAAACAGGGGAATATGAGTAAGGACCCTGCAACACTATTGGCACAAGCCTTATTTACCCTTAATTTTTTAAAATTTAGATGATAAATTTCAATCAGCTTTAGAAAAGCACTTCGCTAAAACCTCTCAAGACATAAAACTCACAGTTTTTTGGAAAGATGTAAACAGTAATGTATGGTGTGAGCCAAATGAATTGAAGAGGATATGCTTATGTTCACACCCCTTCAGGTTCTCTTTGAATTCCAGCATGATGCATCAAACCATACCATGACATGGCTAGGACCCAACCTGGTACCAGAAATGAAGAAAATGACCCTACAGGACCCACAGCCCTGGACGATGTGGCTTCCTTGGACAATACAGGCCCCAGACATTATGCTGAAGAAGCAGAAGGCTTAGTAAATCCTGCTCCAAGCCAAAATGCCAGTCACTCCAAATAATTTGTTCCATTTTTGTTCTCCCACTCTGCCTACAACTGATACCTGCTACACTCTATTGGGCTCATCTCTTAAATCCATCTTTCTTCTGCCCTGTTACTTAGACAAACACTCACTTCCCAGCTTCTAACAATGTGACTGCTTGGCTAAAAGGGATTACTATACCTTCAGTGGGGTTCCGTAGCAATGGCATACATTGGACTAAGGTACCAGGTCACTCTTTGATTGGAAAATAATGTTGCTAATTATACTCATGTTTGTCTTATGTTATTTAATAATTCTAGGATGAAAAGCCAGAATACAAGCAGTGACCACCACACCTGACAGACCTGCTGCTGCACACATCTGTACTCTCCAATCAACAAAACCTGATGCTAAAAACAGAAAAGGGGAGATGTAGGAGATTGGTCAGGGTGGTGGGAAAAATTGTAGAAAGATACAAACCTTCTTGGAAGGCTGGAAGGTTTTACAAAAGCTTCAGAATAGGATTTGGCTGAAGGCAGCCAGATTCTCTTATCTGGTGCCTTAAAGCTTAAGTTAAATAACAAGGGGATATAAAGAAACTGATCTAGATAAGTTAGTTTACTTAGGCCTTGGAACCTGGTCTTTAATCATCTGCAGGACTGCTCTCCAGGGAGGGCGACTATGTTAATTATCCACAAGTGTGTTAACTCAAAGCCTTTGTTATTGAATTTATACTGAATAAATGCCTGCAGTGCCAGCATGTCAGGGCGGTGGCTGCTGACTCTTTACAGCACCCTGCTCGGTGTATGTAAGCTGCCTGGTCCATTAGCTCACTGTTTCACTGGATATCTGTGTCTGAGTGCATTTCTTCATCTGTCACTCGGTCGGTGTCTGCGGGTTGGACCAGGTAGGAACTGAAAACCAAACACCACATGTTCTCACTCATAAGTGGGAGTTGAACAAGGAGAACACATGGAGACAGGGAGGGAAACATCACACACTGGGGCCTTTTGGGGGTTTAAGGGCTAGAGGAGGGATAGCATTAGGAGAAATACCTGATGTAGATGACGGGTTGATGGGTGCAGCAAACCACCACGGCACTTGTATACCTATGTAAGAAACCTGCAGGTTCTGTATATGTATCCCAGAACTTCAACTATAATAAATAATCTTTTTAAAAAAAGAAAGAAAAGAAACAGGCTTAGGCTGTGTGTGGTGGCTCACACCTGTAATCCCAGCACTTTGGGAGGCTGAAGTGGGCAGATCACCTGAGGTCAGGAGTTCAAGACCAGCCTGCCAACATGGTGAAACCCCATCTCTACTAAAAATACAGAATTAGCCGGTCATAGTGGCGCAAGCCTGTAATCCCAGCTACTTGGGAGGTTAAGGCAGGAGAATCACTTGAACCTAGGAGGCAGAGGTTGCAGTGAGCCGAGATCGTGCCGTTGCACTCCTGCCTGGGATAAAAGAGTAAAACTCCATGTAAAAAAAAAAAGAAGAAGAAAGGGAAAAAAAGAAAGAAAGAAACAGATTATGAAAAGCACTGCTGAGTTTCTGAGAAGTAATATGTTAGGCAAATTATTCTTTATTGTGTAACATCATTTTAAAATAAACACATTATGTACACAGGAAAATGCAGAGATTTTAATGAGTTTTACCAACATTTAAATCCAGAAAGTTTCCTCAGGCCCCTTTCAAGTAGTTTTCTCATCTTAATGGCAAACACTGTTCAAATTCCTCTTGCCCTGGAATAACTTTGCCTATTCTTAAGTTTCACATGAATGAAATAAAAAAGTGCAGACAATTTTGTGTCTGGCTTTTTCTACTCAGTATGTTGACTTTGAGATTTGTCCACTTTGTTTCGTATGTAAGTAACTGCTTCTCCATTGCTGACTAGCATTCTTTGAATAAACACACCACAGATTGTTTATCGCCCTCTTCTTGGATATATTGTTTCTATTTTTAGGCTGTTTTGATTAAGGTGCTATTAACATTCTTATATGTCTTTTTGTGGACATATGCTTTCATTTACATTTAATAGATAGTTAGGAATGTAATTTCTGGGTTATATAGTAACTGCATGTTAATTAAAAATACTAAACAGAGGCCAGTTGTGGTGGCTCATGCCTGTAATTTCAGCACGATGGGAAGTCAAGGCAGGAGGATTGCCTTAGCCCAGGAGTTTGAAATCAGTGTGGCCAACATGATGAGACCATGTCTCTACTAAAAATACAAAAATTAGCCAGGTGTGGTGTCCTGTGCCTGTAATCCCAGTAAGACTGTCTCTCAAAACCCCCAACACTCCCCCAAAAAACCCAAAACTATGGAAGAGTTGTTTTTATTTTTTTTCTTTTTTTGAGTCTTGCTCTATTGCCCAGGCTGAAGTGCAGTGGCACAATCTCGGCTCACTGGAATCTCTGCCTCCTTGGTCCAAGCAATTCTCCTGCCTCAGGCTCCTGAGTAGCTGGGATTACAGGCACCTGCCACCATGGTTGGCTAATTTTGTATTTTTTTTTTTAGTAGAGATGGGGCTTCACCATGTTGGCCAGGCTGGTCTTGAACTCCTGACCTCAAGTGATCCACCTGCCTTGGCTTCCCAAAATGCTGGGATTACAGGTGTGGGCCACCATGCCCAGCCTCCAAGTACACCATTTTGAGAGCAAGCACTTGCCGGACTGCATCCTGCCCCAGGGCCCAAAAGCTCCGGGGCCTCCACATCCCTGGAGCCCCACTGACATCCCCTTCATATCCTCCTGGACAGCTGCAGTGATGCAACACCAGCTGGACCCAACTGTGCAGCCAGGTCCCCAGTACTGTAGCCCATACTGTTGCTCATACTGTGTACTATACTTCAGGGAATGGGGGAGGCTGCCTTTGGGACACAGGCAGCTGAAGCATGTGCTCCAAGCTGGCTTCTGGGGGTGCTGCCACTGACAGCAACCCTGATCCCCAACCCTCTGCAACAGAACTGCTGCATACTGCATAAAGCATACAGCATACAGCCTGGGGACCAGCAGGCACAGATGCCATCCCAGGCTCGGAAGACAGGCTCTATTTGCCTACCACTGTTGCAGCTGTTGCCACCCAAGCACACCACCGGGAGACCATCTTGGGGGCCACCTAGGGGTTGCTTACCCATCTGTTGCCCTGGGCACATGTGCACACCATCAGTAGGTCTGACAATTGACCCAGCTGGCCTGCTGATGGTGCTGGAGCATGCAGTCCCAGGGCCCGGGGATCACACTGCCCCACACACCATAGTCTGCACCCATGGGCAACATGGTGGGCCTGAGGAATGGCCTACAACAGCTGACGCCATCACCCCAGTGCCCAAGTGCACTTTCCAAGGGACTGGGGATTGCCTTCCCACACCTACCCCCTCTGGCATCTGTGCCTGTTCACTTCTATCAGGGGACAGAAGACAGGCCTGCCTACCCTGTCACCACTCCCACTGTGGGCACTCACCCTCACATGCCACCTGGGGGCCTAAGGAGTGCCTGTCCAGCTCATTGTCACTGCAGCTAACACCAGTGATTGCTGCCAGGGAGCTCAAGGGTTGGCTCACCCCCTCTACTGCCAACGTCACGCATGCTGCCCAGGGACCCGAGGACCTGCCCATCTGCTTGGGCCACCACTGCCACTGTCTGTGCTCAAGCAAGCCACCTGTGGGCCAAGAATTGGCTTGCCTGGATCTGCTAACAATGGTATCTGTGTAGGCTACCCAAGTCAAGATCTTTAACCTTAATCATAATCTCCCCAGCTCAAGATCTTTAACCTTAATCATATCTGCAAACTGTCTTTTGCCAGGTAAGATAAAATACTCATAGGTTCTGGGGATTTAGATGTGATCATCTTTGGGGGTGATGGGCATTGTTTTGTCTGCCGAGCTCCGAATCCTAAAACCCAGAAACTGAGCTAGTAAACATTGGCTCCATAACGTCAAATTTAAGAATAACTGAAGTTTCCAATTATGCTGTGATAACAATGAGTATAGATTCTTTTTTTTATTATTTTAAGTGATTCTCCTGCCTCAGCCTCCTGAGTAGCTAGGACTACAGGCACCTGCCACCACACCTGGCTAATTTTCTGTATTTTTAGTAGAGATGGGGTTTCACTATGTTGGCCAGGCTGGTCTCGACCTCCTGACCTCGTGATCAACCCACCTCAGCCTCCCAAAGTGCTGGGAAACAGGTGTGAGCCACCACATTTGGCCACAATGAGTATAGATTCTTATTGAACCTATGCAGATAATTATAAGGCCATGAAAATAAGGGTTTTCAAATTTTGGAGAAGCCAGGCAGGGAAAATAAGAAAAATAAACTTTTCACTTCTGTTTACAAAAGCACAGACTATTAAATTTTTATATGTCATAGATATCTTAAGAGAAAAAAAGAGGTTTCTCATATATGCAAAAACTAGAACATCAGCAATAGTCTAAAAGTCATTCCTTGTCAGCTCACTCATTACTGTGTAATTAATTCTTCTTCAGCTCTATCTTGAATTTAGTAGACTCCAGAACCGATGTGCTTCTTAACTAGAATTCTGGAATTTGTGACTTGGTTTACTGGTAGGGTCTCAAATTTGTTTAAGTGATGCTGTCAGAAGCTGGTACCCCAAAGTACCTGGTATAATCATTTTCCATTGAGCTCTGAGACAATGCATTTTTTTTTTTTTTTTTTTTTTTGAGATGGTGTCTTGCTCTGTCATGCAGGCGGGAGTGCAGTGGCATGATCTTGGCTCACTGCAACCTATGCCTCCTGGGCTCAAGCAATTCTCCTGCCTCAGCCTCCCAAGTAGCTGGGATTACAGGCGTGTGCCACCACACATGGCTAATTTTTGTAGTTTTAGTAGAGACGGGGTTTCGCCATGTTGGTCAGGCTGGTCTCGAACTCCTGACCTCAGGTGATCCATCCCGCCTCAGCTTCCCAAAGTGCTGTGATTACAAGCATGAGCTATGACACCTGGCCAATAGTGCTTCTTTGTTTAAGATGAAGTGCCACAGCCTGTAGCTGATGACAAGTGCTTTCAGAGTAAGACAAAAAGCTACTGGTAGACTACAAGAGACTAAAAATGGCTGTGGTTAACTTACACCTGTATGTAATAATGGCAGTGGCATCAGTGCCCAAGGTGCAAATGGCCTTGTTGCTATATTGGTAATAATGTGTGGGCTGGGTGTGGTAGCTCACACCTGTAATCCCAGCACTTTGGGAGGCTGAGGCAGGCAGATCACATGAGGTCAGGAGTTCAAGACCAGCCTGGCTAACATGGTGAAATCCCATCTCTACTAAAAATACAAAAAAATTAACCGGGCATGGTTGTGCACACCTGTAATCTGACTGAAGAAGGAGAATTGCTTGAACCTGGGAAGCAGAGGTTGCAGTGAGCCAAGAACACACCACTGGACTTCAGTCTGGGTTACAGAGTGAGAGTCTGTCAAAACAACAAAAAAAAGCGTGTGAAGTGTAGGTGCTCACAGAGGCGATATGGAAACAGGATCTGGAGCACAGGCATGCACAGAGTTACTGCTTCTCTTGGGACTGTTGTGCAGACACACACCTGCTGTAGCAGATAACTCGTGTCAATGCAACATGTACTTATGGAGTATCTGAAGAGCTGGGGTTTGAAATATTTTCAAAGAAGGCTGAGGCAGGCGGATCGCCTGAGGTCAGGAGTTCGAGACCAGCCTGGCCAACATGGTGAAACCCGATCTCTACTAAAAATACAAAAAAATTAGCCGGGCATGGTCGCAAACGCCTATAATCTCAGCTACTAGGGAGGCTGAGGCACAAGAATCTCTTGAAACCGGGAGGTGGAGGTTATACAAAGCCAAGATTGCACCACTGCACTCTAGCCTGGGTGACAGAGTGAGACTCTGCATCCAAAAAATAAAAATAAAAAAGAAAAGAAAGAATCCAAAAAATAAAACATAGGCGTGCATGGAGTGACAATGAGTCCAGGGTCCACAGTGCAGGCTAGCTCACTGTACAGGTGGTTCTGATGTCTGAGACGTGGGCACTCATGGAGCAGTGGTGGAACTGAACTCTGGAGCACAGATATGCAGAACGGACACGCTTTCATGACCTGGGGTAGGGCTAGCCAGCTGTGGTTGTAGTTTTGATGCCTTGGGTGTGGGTATGCATGGTGTAGCCACAGAGCTTGAGACTGGAGTGTGGGCACACATGGGGCACCTTTATCTCTAGTGTGGAGATGGTTAGGGTTGTGGGTGTTGGTGACTCCAGCCAGGGTGGTATGACAGTGGATTTCTGGTGGGAACAGTAGCAGCTTTCTCTCCAGGAGGTGTGCAGTGGCAATGGCTTTTAGTTACTTCAATGGCAATGCTGGTGTCCTCTGCAGAACAGGCCACTGTTCTGGTGACACCCAATCTGTGGCTGATACTGATAGCTTCTGCCCTTCTTTGTTCCTAGCCACCCTCAGACATCTCAGATATGTCAACCTTCCCAGCAATTCTTTCTGTGTGGTTTTATTATTCATTTTTGGCTTTGCAGTGTTGCTGCAGGTTTTTAAGTGGACATTTGAGCCCTCTCGAAGCTATTTGCATTCATGGCCAGCTCTGTAATTTTTTTTATATTTTCAACTTTTATTTTAAGTACATGTGCAGGATGTGCAGGTTTGTTTTATAGGTAAATGTGTGCCACAGCGTTTTGCTGCACAGATCATCTCATTACGTAGGTATTCAGCCCAGCATCCATTAGCTGTTCTTCCTGATGCTCTCCCTCCTCCCACCTCCCACCCTCTGACAGGACCCAGTGTGTGTTGTTCCCCACCATGTGTCCATATGTTCTCATCATTCAGCTCACACTTGTAAGTGAGAACACATGGTATTTGATTTACTGTTACTGTGTTAGTTTGCTGAGGATGATGGCTTCCAGCTTCATCCATGTCCCTGCAAAGGACATGATCTTGTTCCTTTTTATGGCTGCATAGTATTCCATGGTATATCTATACCAAATCTTCTTTATCCAATCTATTATTGATGGGCATTTAGGCTAATTCTGTTATTGTGAATAGTGCTGCAGTGATCATACAAGTGCATGTATCTTTACAATAGAATCATTTATATTCCTCCGAGTATATACCCAGTAATGGGTTTGCTGGGTCAAATGGTATTCCTGCCTCTAGATCTTTGAGGAATCATCACATTGTCTTCCACAATGGCTGAACTAATTTACACTCCCACCAACAGTGTAAAAGTGTTCCTTTTTCTCCACAACATCACCAGCATCTGTTGTTTTTTGACTTTTTAATAATCACTATTACGACTGGTGTGAGATGGTATCTCATTGTGGTTTTGATTTGCATTTCTCTGATGATTAGTGATGCTGGGCATTTTTCTATATATTTTCTGGGTGCTTGTATGTCTTCTTTTGAGAAATGTCTGCTCATGTCCTTTGCCCACTTTTTAATGGTGGTTTTTTTTTTTCTTGTACGGTTGTTTAAGGTCCTGATAGATTCTGGATGTCAGACATTTGTTAGATGCATAGATTTCAAAAATTTTCTTCCATTGTCTAGGTTTTCCATTTATTCTGTTAATAATTTCTTTTACTGTGCAGAGGCATTTTAGTTTAATTAGATCCCATTTGTCAATTAGCACTTTTGTTGCAATTGCTCTGGCCTCTTTGTTCTGAAATCTTTGCCCATGTCCGTGTCTTGAATGGTATTGCCTAGGTTTTCTTCTAGGGTTTTTATAGCTTTGGGTTTTACATTTAAGTCTGTAACCAATCTTGCATTGATTTTTGTGTATGGTGTAAGGAAGGCATCCATTTTCAATTTTCTGCATATGGTTAGCAAGCCCTCCCAGCAGCTCTGTAATTTTTTAGAGACAGGGTCTCACTCTGTTGCCAAGGCTGGAGTGCAGTAGCACAATCCTAGCTCACTGCAATCTCAAATCCCAGGCTGCTTTTTAGTTTTCAAAAAGTTATTTATGTAATCTAGATTCAAGTTCAGCGTTAAATGTGTGATTTGAAAATATTTTCCCCCAGTCTGTAACCTGTCTTTTCACCCTTTACACAGAATTTTCATGTGCAAATATTTTTAATTTTTAAATCTTGGTGATATTTAATTTACCAGTTTTTTTCTTGTATATATTGTCTTTATTGTCAAGTCTAAGAATTTTTCACCAGTGCCAGGTACTGAAATTTTTCTCCTTAAGTTTTTTCAAAACTTTTATAGGGGCCAGGTGCAGTGGCTTACACCTGTAATCCTAGCACTCAGGGCAGATCTCCTGAGATCAGGAGTTTGAGACCAGCCTGGCCAACATGGTGAAACCCCACCGCTACTAAAAATAAAAAAATTGGCTGGGCATGGTGGTTCACGCCTGTAATCCCAGCGCTTTGGAGGCCAAGGTGGGTGGATCACCTGAGGTCAGGAGTTTGAGACCAGCCTGGCCAAAATGGTGAAACACCATCTCTACTAAGAAAATGCAAAAATTAGTCTGGTGTGGTGGTGCGTGTCTGTAGTCCCAGCTACTTGGTAGGCTGAGGCAGGAGAATCATTTGAACCTGGGAGGCGGCAGTTCCAGTGAGCCAAGATTGCGCCATTGCACTCCAGCCTCACAGACAGAGTGAGACTCAGTCTAAAAAAATAAAAATAAAGATACAAAAATTAGCTGGGTATGGCGGCACATGCCTGTAATCCCAGCTATGTGGGAGGCTAAGGTGGGAGAATCGCTTGAACCTGGGGGCAGAGATCAGGCCACTGCACTCCAGCCTGTGTGACAGAGTGAGACCCTGTCTCAAACAAACAAACAAAAAACCAAAATGATATAGGACTTCACACCTGTAAACCAAAAACAAAATTTTAAGCCTTCCCAACCATCTGAACGGACCCCTCCTTTCAGCCAAGGGCATTTTAAGGTTAACCTGAAAAACTAGTTCAGGTCAGACATGCCTCGTTACACCTTCCTCCTTTTTGGAATTTAGGAAAAACTGATCAGCATTAACATCAACACAGACCTTAAATCTGATAAGAAACATTTACAATCTATTCTCTCTGAAGCCTGCTATTGGAGGCTTCATCTGCATGACAAAACCTTGGTCTCCAGAACCCCTTATTGTAATCCAGACTTTCCTTTCTATTGATAATAATTCTTTCAACTGAATGCCAATCAGAATATTTAAAAATCTACTTATGACCATGCCAGGCGAGGTAGCTCACACCTGTAATCCCAGCACTTTGGGAGGCTGCGGTGGGCAGATTACCTGAGGTTGGGAGTTCAAGACCAGCCTGAGCAACATGGAGAAACCCTGTCTCTACTAAAAATAAAAAATTAGCCAGGCGTGATGGCACATACTTGTAATCCCAGCTACTGGGGAGGCTGAGGCAGGAGAATCACTTGAACCTGGGAGGCAGAGGTTGCAGTGAGCCAAGATTGTGCCATTGCACTGCAGTCTTGGCAACAAGAGAAAAACTCTGTCTCAAAAAATAAATCTACTTATGACCTTGAACCTCCCCTCCCCTCACCACTTCAAGTTGTCTCACCCTTCCAGATCAAACCAATGTAAATCTTACACATATTGATTGATGTATATTATGTCTCTCTAACGTATAAAAACAAACTGTAGGCAGGGTGTGGTGGCTCACACCTGTAATCCCAGCACATTGGGAGGCTGAGGCAGGTGGAACACCTGAGGTCAGTTTGAGACTATCCTGGCCAACATGGTGAAACCCATCTCTACTAAAAATACAAAAAATTAGCTGGGCCTGGTGGCAGGTGCCTATAATCCCAGGTACTCAGGAGGCTGAGGGAGGAAAATCGCTTGAACCCAGGAAGTGGAGGTTGCAGCAAGCTGAGATGACACCATTGGACTCCAGCTAGGCAAAACTCCATCTCAAAAAAAAAAAAAAAAAAGGCAAACTGTACCCCTGACCACTTTGGGCACATATCATTGGGACCTCCTGATGCTGTGTCACAGGAACTTCATTAACCTTGGCAAAATAAACTTTCTAAATTGATTGAGACCTGTCTCAGATACTTTTGGGTTCACACACACATTAGGATGGCTGCTATCCAAAACCGGACAGTAGCATGTGCTGGTGAAGGCATGGAGAAGATGGCACCCTGTGCATGACTGGTGGGAATGTAAAATAGTGCAGCTGCTCTGTTTGGGTTTTCTTCAAAAATTAAACATAGAGGCTGAATGCGGTGGCTCATGCCTGTAATCTGAGCACTTTGGGAGGCTGAGGCAGGAGGATCACTTGAGGCCAGAAGTTTGAGACCAGCCTGGCCAAGATGGCAAAACCCTGCCTCTACTAAAAATACAAAAATTAGCCAGGCATGGAGGTGGGTGCCTGTAATCCCGGCTATTTGGGAGGCTGAGGCAGGAGAATTGCTTGAACCCGGGAGGTGGAGGTTGCAGTGAGCCAAGATCACACCATTGCACTCCAGGCTGGGCGACAGAATGAGATTCAGTCTCAAACTACAACAACAGCAACAAAATTAAACATAGAATTGCTATATAATTAACCAATTCCACCTCAGGGTATATGCCCAAAAGAATAGAAGGCAGCTTCTAGAAAAGACATTTGCACTCTTATATTTACGGCAGCATTATTCACAATTGCCAACAGGTGGAAGTACCCAAATGTCCACTGTCCACTGATGAATGAATGGATAACAATATATGGTATGTATGTACAATGGAATATCATTTAGCCCTAAAAAGGAATGAAATTCTGACACACGTTACAACAGAGAGGAACCTTGAAGACATTATGCTAAGTGAAATAATTCAGTCACAAAGGGACAAATATTACATAGCTCCATTTGTATGAGGTACCTAAAGTAGTGAAGTTCATAGAGACAGAAAGTACAATTGTGAGTCCCAGAAATAGGGGAGGAAGGGTAGTTATTGTTTATGGATATAAAGTTTTAGTTTGGGAAGATTTTTTAAAGTTCTGGACCTGGAGGGTGGTGGTGGTTGCACAAGAATGTGAATATATACAGAATGCCACTGAACTTTCCCTTAAAAATCATTAAGATGGCACATTTTATGTTATGTCTATTTTACCACAATAAAAATGTACAAAGAAAAAAAGACAGCTGAATTCTTACATCTGCTCCTACATTTAGTCTCTTGAAATATGTTGTTTTGCTTAATGTTTCTGAAGAAAATCTGGCTTCATATGGATACATAGTTAGTAAAAGGAATCACTTAGTAATCTTCCAACATGATTGTGAATATTATTCCTTCATACTCCAACAAAATTGGATAAGATTAGTTGCAATGTGAAATCTGAAACTATTTTCACACACTTTTGTTACATTTAAATTAATAGGGCAAAGACAAATCTGCACGCCCATGTTTATTGCAGCACTATTTACAAAAATGAAGTTATAGAATCATCCTAAGTGTCCATAAATGTATAAATGGAGAGAGAAAATGTATGTATACACCATGGAATACTATTCAGCCTTTAAAAAGTAAGAGATTCTGTCATTTGCAACAACATGGATGACATCGGAGAATGTTCTGCTAAGTGAAATAAGGCAAATTCCGAAAGACAAATACCACATGTTCTCATGTAAAGGTGGAAAGTAAAACAATTAAACTCAGAAGCAGAGTGTATCCTGGTGGGAGTGGGGAAATGATAATTGAAGGGTACAGGGCCTTAATTAAATAGGAAAATTATATTTGGACTTTTTGAGATCTATTGCATAGGTTGGTGAATATACTTAATAATTGTGCACTGTCCATTTCAAAATTACTAAGACAGTACATTTCAAATGTTCTTAGCAAAAAAATTAAATATTTGAGGTTATGAGTATGTTCATTTGATTAATTTAGTTATTTCATATTATACTAAAAATTTATGATATCATTTTGTACCCATAAATATATACAATGATAATTTGTCAACGTATAATACAATTTTAAAAAAATCTGGTCTGTCTGACTCTTCAAATGGATCCTGAACTCATGTATACCTTTGTAATGTCAAGCATTGGTCATTTGAAAAACATCTGTTGGCCAGGTGCAGTGACTCATGCTTGTAATCAATCCTAGCACTTTGGGAGGCCAAGGTGGGCGGATCAGCTGAGGTCAGGAGTTCAAGACCGGCCTGGCCAAAATGGTGAAACTCCATCTCTATTAAACACACAAAAATTAGCCAGGTGTGGTGGCGCATGACTGTAGTCCCAGCTACTCCGGAGGCTGAGGCAGGAGAATCGCTTGAACCCGGGAGGTGGAGGTTTCAGTGAGCTGAGATTGAGCCACTGCACTCCAGCCTGGGTGACAGAGTGAGACTCCATCTCAATAAAAAAAAAAAAAAAGAAAGAAGGAAAGAAAGAAAAACATCTGTTTACTGAGTTATCTAATTTAGTAGTTCTTAGCTCAGAGTTATTTTGCTCTCCAATTTGGCCAATGTCCGATGTCAGTTGCCACACTTGGGGGTTGCTAGTGACATCTAGTGGCTAGAGACCAGAGATGCAGCTAAGCACTCTAGTGCATTAAACAGTCTTCAGAACAAAGAATTATACAGACCAATATATTAACAGTGTGGAGGTTGGGAAACCTTAATCTATTTAATGTTGTCACATTCCATTATACAATATCAAACATTTGCATTGTTAATATCGCCACCAATGTTTTTAGAAAAGTTTTTAGGAAAGTTTTTAAATGTTGGAAAGCTATCAAGATCATGATGATTGATACAAGTTCTCTAAAAACTCTATTTTAGCAGTAAACCTCATATCACAAAATCTACAAAAATGTAAATTTTATGATTTAAAAAGCACATTTTCAGTTAGTTTTCTTTTCATTCATTCTTTTTTTTTGACAGGGTCTCACTCTGTTGCCCTGGCTGGAGTGCAGTGGCGCAATCATAGCTCACTGCAGCCTCAAACTCTGGAGCTCCAGCAATCTTTCTGCCTCAGCCTCCTGAGTAACTGCGACTACAGACACACACTACCATGCCTGGCTAATTTTTAAATTTTTCTTTTGTAGAGACCGGGTCTTACTCTGCAGACCAGCCTGGTTTCAGACTCCTGGGCTCAAGCAGTTCTCCTGCTTCAGCCTCCCAAAATGCTGGGATTACAGGATCCACCTCGTTCTTTTTCTTTTTCTTTTTTTTTTTTTGAGACGGAGTGTCACTCTGTTGCCCGGGCTGGAGTGCAGTGGTACGATCTTGGCTCACTGCAAACTCCGCCTCCTGGGTTCACGCCATTCCCCTGCCTCAGCCTCCCGAGTAGCTGGGACTACAGGCGCCCACCACCACGCCCGGCTAATGTTTTGTATTTTCAGTAGAGAGGGGTTCCACTGTGTTAGCCAGGATGGTCTTGATTTCTTGACCTCGTGATCCGCCCGCCTCGGCCTCCCAAAGTGCTGGGCTCACAGGCGTGAGCCACCGTGCCCAGCCCACCTTGTTATTTTTCTTAATGTTACAAACCACGCCTCATTCATTTTCAAGAAACTGTCTTAGAAATCCCCAAGCTTAAATCATCAGTGTTTTTCAATTGTACTTGAAATTAATAATGTTCCATGAGAAAAGGAGTTCTTATTTCTCACAACACAATCAATCACAGAGCTTGTTTTCCTCAAGACAACCATCATACTTCTATACAGCATAAATACTTAATGGGTATTTACTGTTTTTTGTTGTTGTGAATGTGTGAGGTGAATAATGCAATAACTAATAATACAATTTGGTGCCATTTTCTTATGAAGGTAGCAGTAGGTTTTTGTTTGTTTGTTTTTGAGACAGTGTCTCCCTCTTGTTGCCCAGGCTGCAGTGCAGTGGCGCCATCTCGGCTCACTGCAACCTCCGCCTCCCGGGCTCAAGCGATTCTCCTGCCTCAGCCTCCTGAGTAGCTGGGATTACAGGTACCTGCCACCATGCCCAGCTATTTTTTTCTATTTTTAGTAGAGACGGGGTTTCACCATGTTGGCCAGGCTGGTCTCGAACTCCTGACCTTAGGCTATCCACCTGCATCGGCTTTCCAAAGTGCTGGGATTACAGGCATGAGCCGACGTGCCCAGCCAAAGGTAGCAGTAGTTTTAACCACCATTGTTTTTGAACCATCAGGGTAAATATCAACAGAGTGGAAAGGCAAATTAAACCCTAGTATTGGCCAAGTGCAGAGGGCATACTACTCACACCTGTAATCCCAACACTTTGGGAGGCCAGGCAGGAGAATTGCTTGAGTTTAGGAGTTCAAGATCAGCCTGGGCAACATGGCAAAACCCTGTCTCTACAAAAAATACAAAAATTAGTAGGGTGTGATGGCAGATGCCTGTAATCCCATCTACTTGGGAGGCTGAGATGGGGAGGATCACTTGAGCTTGGGAGACCAAGACCGCAGTCAGTTGTGACTGCGCCTCTGCATTCCAGCCTTAGTGACAGAGTGAGACCCTATCTCAAAATGAAAGCAAAAAAACAAAAAACCCTAGTGTTATTAGAAAAAAAATTGAACCCATGGGCCCCCCAAAAGAGTCTCAGGAATCCTCAGGGCCCAGTGACCGTACTTTGAGAACTTCTGCTCTAGACTTATGTGAAAGAAATAAATCCCTGTTTGTTTGAGACACTTAATTAGGCTTTTAAATACAAAACAAGTTGTGTCTGTAGTTCTTAAAAGAATTTTGGCAGATTTGCCAAAAATTCAGCCATTATACAGAGATAGCAACTCATGAATTTGTAGTAATTTACTTCAAATTACTACAATATTTCAAAAACAATATTATTGTTGATTTAAATAAACATTGTTATTTATTTATTTACTTATTTGAGTCAGAGTCTTGTTCTGTCACCCAGGCTGGAGTGCATGGTGGGATCTTGGCTCACTGCAGCCTCCACCTTCTGGGTTCAAGCGATACACGTGCCTCAGCCTCCTGAGTAGCTGGGATTACAGGCCTGTTTCACTATGCCCGGCTAAGTTTTGTATTATTAGTAGAGATGGGATTTTGCCATGTTGGCCAGTCTGGTCTCAAACTTCTGGCCTCAAGTGATCCTCCTGCCTTGGCATCACAAAGTGCTAGGATTATAGGCATGAGCCACTGTGCCCAGCCAAACATTGTTGACTTAAATCAACAATGTTTATTGCTGATTTCTATTAAAGGGTGGAAATTACTGCAATGTCCACCATTAAGTTTCTGATAAATAAATAAAAAAACCTTTATATATACTGGAATAGAGTAAACCATACAACAAAACAGAACTCTGTCTATATCAGGAAACCTTGTTTAATTTTAGGGAAAATGATATACATTTGAATACTAAAGTGCAATACTCCTCAAGATAGAGCAAGTGAAGAGATTATGGCACAGAGCCATTCTTTGATTCTGTTTGCTTCTTAAATATTTCAAATATTTGCTTTATGAATATCTAATATTTCCTTTTGAAACAGCCCTCATATTTTTAGTATCTTTGCGCTGTGTTCAAAAGTAGGGTAGCATGGCCTTCTCAGGCATTTCTGCTTGGAGATGAGCACAGCACGCTGTCTTGTACCTCTCCTCCCTGTTCCCAACTGTTACAAACACAGTGAATATTTAATTGGTCCACAACTTGGGACAGTAGAAAGGAGACCAGCTTGGAATCAGTTCGGACCTGTGTCTGCTGCACAGCTGAATCCCTGGGAAAGTAAGTTACTTAATCTTTCTGAGTTTGAATTTTTTCACCTGGCATATGGCAATGAAAATACATATATCTCAGATCTACTATGAGGACTAGTGGAGGTAAATAAAGCACATAAACCCTTAGCACAATGCTAGGTGCATAATAGATGCTTCATAAGTGAGAATTATCATTATTTTAGTTCAGTGTCCATAGGACCCTTTTAGATATTATAAGGTCTGCTTTCACACTTTCCTTTCAATGGGTAGACTCGAATACCCAAGCCTCCTCTGGAATGCTACTCTGGAAAGTTAAGTGCTTATGAGTGTCTTACTTTTTTTTTTTTAACCATTTTTAAAGCAAAATTTTCTACTTTCCTTTCTTATGACCAAAGAGTCATTTAAAGAAGAAGAGTGCTCTTATCCTCTTGATTTCCAAAGAGAGTTTAACTTTAAGATGCTTTTTGTGTGCTTATGGATAAATGTATTACTCTACATTATAAGTTGAATATTACATATTATTCATCATATAGAACCCCATCTAGCAAGACAGCCACAGTTTAAAACAGATCAATAGTGTGAACTAAAAACTAAAACTTATAAAAATACCTATATTATGCCCCCAAATTGATCTAAATTTTATAGTAAGAATATAGTCTTTGTAAGTAATTTTTTAAATTTTTTTTTTTATTTTCAGCTCTTTTAGTGTGGCATGGCAGAAAGAACAATGTGTATGCCCACACAAATACCTGCTGATGGAGATACAGTTAAGTATATCTTTCAAATATAACTCTGCATTTTGTACTTCAACAAGATTACATAGCTTCAAAATATTGACTTGTTAAACTGATGTAGGCATAGATGATGAGGTCTTGTTTGTTATGTTTGGGCATGAATTAGATTTTATACTAATTGGAGTTAAATATCAATGGTGATTTAGATAATTGGTTACATGTTTTTTGAGTCTGACAACCTTCTTAGTAGTGCAAAAGACTATTTCTATTTAACACCAAAAATACTCAAAGTAAAACTTCTGAATCTCCCAATTAGTGAGAAGAACAGTACTGTTTTGATGGATATATTTGCAGATCATATGCATTGACAATAAATAATTTTTTAGTGAAGTTATTTAGCAAATGGTTGGATGGCTGCAAAGTTGGACCAGGTTTTTTTGCTTTTTTTTTTTTTTTTCTTAGATGGAATCTCGCTCTGTTACCCAGGCTGGAGTTCAATGGTGCAATCTCAGCTCACTGCAACCTCCACCTCCTGGGCTTAAGTGATTCTCCTGCCTCAGCCTCCCTAGTAGCTGGGATTACAGGCATGTGCCATCAAGCCTGGCTAATTTTTGTATTTTTAGTAAGAGATGGGGTTTCACCATGTTGACCAGGCTGGTCTCGGACTCCTGATCTCAGCTGATCCACCCTTCTCGGCCTCCCAAACTGTTAGGATTACAGGTGTGAGCTACTGCCTCCAGCCTAGGTTGTACCAAGTTTTATTTTAAGATTAGCCTCTGTACTAGAGAAAAAATATGGTAATTCACGTGAATACATATTAAGCAAGAGGTAAGTATGTTTGAATAGGTGAAATTTAACTTTCATAATTCTTTACAGTATATACATTTGACATGCAGCTATGTTAAATAGTGTTTGTTTATGTCAGTAAATAACAGCTTTCTTCTTGTAGTTTTCTGTTCTTCCACACATGCATTTTATTTTTTTGTTTATTAGTTTGAATCAGCAAACTACCATATATGTTTTTCTTCCTCTTCTCATTGTTACTCCTCTGGAGTGAATAGTTTATCTCACCTTTACTTTTATTTTTTTTAAATTGTTTAAATTTTATTTGTTTATTTATTTATTTATTTAGACGGAGTTTCGCTCGTTTCCCAGGCTGGAGTGCAGTGGTACAGTCTTGGCTCACTGCAACCTCCGCCTCCCGGGTTCAAGCAAAATCACTTGAACCTGGAGTTTCACCATGTTGTCAGGGCTGGTCCTGCCTCAGCCTCCCGAGTAGCTGGGATTATAGTCATGTGTCACCATGCCCAGTTAATTTTGTATTTTCAGTAGAGACAGGATTTCACCATGTTGGCCAGGCTGGTCCTGAACTCCTGACCTCAGATCATCCACCTGCTTTGGCCCCCCAAAGTGCTGGGATTACAGACATAAGCCACTGCGCCTAGCCACCCACCTTTACTTTTAATCAGCCAGTTTCAAATTCACATTTGATTCCCCTCTTGTTGTCATCTTTTTTTTTTTTTTTTTTTTTTTTTGAGACAGAGTCTGGCTCTGTTGCTCAGGCTGGAGTACAGTGGCACGATCTCAGCTCACTGTGACCTCTGCCTCCCAGGTTCAAGTGATTCTCCTGCTTCAGCCTCCTGAGTAGCTGGGATTACAGGCCTGGATAATTTCATACTTTTAGTAGAGATGGGATCTTGCCATGTTGGCCAGGCTGGTTTCAAACTACTGACCTCAGGTGATCCACCCACCTCAGCCTCCCAAAGTGCTGGGATTACAGGCATGAGCTACTGTGCCTGGCCCCAAATAGTATTTAAATATGTATATATACAACTTTTTAATGCATATATCTGTTGATGGACACAGGTTGATTCCATGTTTTTGCTGTGGTGAACACTGCTTCAATAAGCACAAGGATGCAGAGATCTCTTCTATATACTGATT
The DNA here is from genome assembly GCF_028885625.2 of Pongo pygmaeus. NCBI lineage: Eukaryota > Metazoa > Chordata > Mammalia > Primates > Hominidae > Pongo > Pongo pygmaeus. Next base: position 58,034,507 of record NC_072380.2, read on the forward strand.
TTTTTTTTCCTTTGGGTATATGCCGAGTAGTGGCATTGCTGGATCGTATGGTAGTTCCATTTATAGTGGAAATAAAGGATGAGAGAACTAGAGGGAGGAAGGGAGAGAGGGATAAAAGAGTGAAGGGAGGGATTGAAAAAAGAATGAATAGAATCATAATATAACTTAAGTTTCCATATCTTGGCTATTGTAAATAATGTTGCAATGAACACAGAACATCACACTTCCTGATTTAAAATTATATTACAAAGCTATAGTAATCAATATATTATGGTACCATCATAGAAACAGAAACATAGACGGGTGAAACACAATAGAACTCCCAGAAATAAATCCAAACATTCATGGTTAGCTAATTTTTGAAAAGGACACCAAGACATAATGAGAAAAAAGTAATCTCTTCACTAAACAGTTCCAGAAAAACTGAATTTCTATATGCAAAAGAATGATATTGGACCATTATCTTACACTATACCAAAAAGCCAACTCAAAATAGATAAAAGACCTAAAAGTAAGACCTGAAACCATAAAATTCCGAGAAGAGAATATAGAAGAAAATATCCTTGACATTGGTCTTGACAATTTTTTTTTTTTGGAAACGAAGTTTCACTCTTGTTGCCCGGGCTGGAGTGCAGTGGCCCAATCTTGGCTCACCACAACCTCCACCTCCCGGGTTCAAGTGATTCTCCTGCCTCAGCCTCCCGAGTAGCTGGGATTACATGCACCAACATGCCTGGCTAATTTTTGTATTTTTAGTAGAGACGGGATTTTGCCATGTTGATCAGGTTGGTCTCGAACTCCTGACCTCAAGTGATCCACCTGCCTCGGCCTCCCAAAGTGTTGGGATTACGGGCATGAGCCACCATGCCCAACAATAATAATTTTTTGAATATAACTCCAAGAGCTCAAGCTACAAAAGCAAAGATAAATAAATTGGACTGTGTAAAACTAAAAAGTTTCTGAACAGCAAATGACATAATTTTATTCTTTTTTATGGCCAGATAGTATTCCCTAATGTAGATGCACCATATTTTCTTTCTTTTTTTTTTTTTTTTTTTTTTGAGACAAAGTCTTGCTCTGTTGCTCAGGCTGGAGTGCAATGGCATGATCTCAGCTCACTGCAGTCCTCACCTCCTGGGTTCAAGCATTTCTCGTGCCTCAACCTCCCAGGTAGCTGGGATTACAGGCGAATGCCACCATGCCCAGCTGATTTTTGTATAAAATGCCTTTTTTTCTGAAACTCCAAATCTTTAATTTTTTCACATAGTGTTTTAACTTAAGTTCTGTTATGACCCTAGTTACTCTTCTTTGAGTCCCTTCCTTCACTTCTTTTCTCCCTCTCTCTCTCCCTTCCTCTCTTCCTCTCATTCTTTTTTTTTCTACTATAAATAGAACTATCAATTATGTGATACAGAAATCCCACTACTGGGTCTATATCCAAAGGAAAGAAAATCAGTATACAGAATAGATATCTGCACCCTCATGTTTATTGCGACACTATTCACAATAGTAAAGATACGGAATCAACCTAAGCATCCATCAATTGGTAAATGGATTTTTTAAAAAGTATGTATACACAATGGAATACTACTTGGCTACAAAAAGAATGGAATTATGTCATTTGCAGCAACATAAATGGAACTGAAGGTCATTATGTTAAGTGAAATAAAACAGGTGCAGAAAGGCAAATATCGCATGTTCTTACTCATATGTGGACGATATCAAAATTGATCTTGCGGAGGTAGAAAGTAGAATGACAGCTACCAGAGGCTGAGAAGGGTGGTGGGGAAATGAAGAGAGGTTAGTTAATGGGTGCAAACATACAGTTAGGTGGAAGAAATGCGTTCTATGTTGGATAGCAGAGCATGGAGATCATAGTTAATAACAGTTTATTGTATATTTCAAAATAGCTAGAAGAGAGAACTTGAAATGTTCCCAACACTAGAAGTGAGAAACACGTGAGGTGATGGACACCCCAAATACCCTGACTTGATCATTACACCTTCCATGCATGTAACAAAATACCACATGTACCCCATAAATATGTATAAATATTATGTAACAATAAAAATACATTGCTCAAGTTTCTTCTAGCTTGGAGATTTCTGAATAGAAACAGTGTAATGATGATTTTTGCTCCTCCATATTTAATGTATTTTTTTTCTCTGTTTAGCTTTAACATTTTATCTTTGCCTTCTGGTCTTACCAGTTTTAATATAGTGTCTTGGTGCTTTTGTTGTTATTGTTGTTTTTATTCATCCTGATTTGATTTTCTCTGAACTGGTATTTGTGGTTTGGTGTCTGTTATTAATCCTTCCTAAATTATTGATAATTATTTACAAATATTTCTTCTGCCTTGTTCTGTCTCTTTTCTCCCTCTGAGATTCTAACAATGCTTATCTTAGCATGTTTGATTATATCACAGAACTCTTGGATATTGTGTTCTATTCTTTTTTTATTATTATTATTATACTTTAAGTTTCAGGGTACATGTGCACAATGTGCAGGTTTGTTACATATATACATGTGCCATGTTGGTGTGCTGCACCCATTAACTCGTCATTTAGCATTAGTTATATCACCTAATGCTATCCCTCCCCCCTCCCTCCACCCCACAACAGTCCCCAGTGTGTGATGTTCCCCTTCCTGTGTCCATGTGTTCTCATTGTTCAATTCCCACCTATGAGTGAGAATATGCGGTGTTTGGTTTTTTGTCCTTGCGATAGTTTGCTGAGAATGATGGTTTCCAGCTTCATCCATGTCCCTACAAAGGACATGAACTCATCATTTTCTATTCTTTTTTTAAATTTTTTTTTATTTCAATAGTTTTTGGGATACAGGTGTTTTTTGGTTACTTGAATAAGTTCTTTAGTGGTGATTCCTGAGATTTTAGCATACCCCTCACCTGAGTAGTGTACAATGTACACAATATATAGTCTTTTAGACCTCACTGCCCCACATGTCCTCTCCCAAAAGTTCATTATATCACTTTTATTCTTTTGCATCCTCATAGCTTAGCTCCCACTTATAAGTGAGAACATATGATATTTGGTTTTCCATTCCTTAGTTACTTAACTTAGAATAATTACTTCAACTCCATCTAAATAGCTGCAAAAGACATTATTTCATTCCATTTGATGGCTGAGTAGTACTCCAGGGTGTATACATTCCATATTTTCTTTATCCACTCATTGGTTGATAAGCACTTAGGTTGGTTCTGTATCTTTGTAATTGTGAATTGTGCTGCTGTAAACATGTATGTGCGTGTGTCATTTTCATAGAATCACTTCTTTTCCTTTGAGTAGATACCTCGCAGTGGGATTGCTGGATCAAATGGTAGTTCTACTTTTAATTCTTTAAGAAATCTCCATAGTGGTTGTATTAATTTACATTCCCACCAACAGTGTAAAAGGATACCCTTTTTGCCACATCCATGCCAACATCTATTGTTTTTTGACTTTTAAATTATGGCCACCCTTGCAGGTGTAAGGTGGTATCTCTTTGCAGTTTTAATTTGCATTTCCCTGATGATTAGTGATGTTGAGCTTTTTTTCATGTTTATTGGCTGTTTGTATAACTTCTTTTGAGAAATGTCTATTCATGATATTCATGTCCTTTGACCACTTTTGGATGGGGTTGTTTGTTTGTTCTTGCTGATTCAAATTCCTTGTAGATATTGGATACTAGTCCTTTGTCAGATACAAAGTTTGTGGATATTTTCTCCCACTGTGTGGATTGTCTGTTTACTCTGCTGATTATTTCTTTTGCTGTGCAGAAGGTTTTTAGTTTAATTAGGTCCCATTATTCATTTTTGTTTTTGTTGCATTTGCTTTGGGGGTCTCTTAGTCATGAATTTTTTGCCTAAGCCAATGTCCAGAAGAGTTTTTCTGACATTATCATCTGGAATTTTTATGGTTTTAAGTCTTTGATTCATCTTGTGTTGATTTTTGTATAAGGTGAGAGATGGGGAACCTATTTCATTCTTCTACTTGTGTCAGTTTTCCCAGCACTATTTATTTTAACAGAATGTCCTTTCCCCAATTTATGTTTTTGTATGCTTTGTCAAAGATCAGTTGGCTGTTAAGTATTTGCTTTTATTTCTGAATTCTCTATTTTGTTCCATTGGTCTACATGCCTATTTTTATACGAATACCTTGCTCTTTTGATAACTATAGACTTGTAGTATAATTTGAAGTCAGGTAATGTGATACCTCCAGATTGGTTCTTTTTGCCTAGTATTGCTTTGGCTATGTGGGCTCTTTTTTTGTTCCATATGAATTTTAAGATTGTTTTTTCTAGTTCTGTGAAGAATGATGATGGTATTTTGATGGGAATTGCATTGAATCTGTAGATTGCTTTGGGCAGTATGGTCATTTCCACAATATTGATTCTTCCCACCCATGAATGGAATGTGTTTTCATTTGTTTATGTCATCTATGATTTCTTTCAGCAATGTTTTTTGTAGTTTTCTTTGTAGAGATCTTTCATCTCCTTGGATAAGTATATTTAGGTATTTTTGTTGTTGTTTTTGCAGCTATTGTAAGGGGGATTGAGTTCTTGATTTTATTCTTGGCTTGGTTGTTGTTGGTGTATAACAGTGCTACTGATTTGTGTACATTGATTTTGTAACCTGAGACTTTACTGAATCCATTTATCAGATCTAGGGGCTTTTTAGATGAGTCTTGAGGGTGTTCTAGGTACCTAACCATGTTGGCAAACAGCAACAGTTTGACTTCTCTTTTTCCAGTTTTGATGCCATTTATTTATTTTTTCTGTCTGATTGCTCTGGCTAGGACTTCCAGCACTATGTTGAATAGAAGTGGTAAAAGTGGGCATTCTTGTCTTATTCCATTTCTCAGGGGGAATGCTTTCAATTTTTCCCCATTTGGTATGATGTTGGCTGTGAGTTTGTCTTATATGGCTTTTATTACTTTAAGGTAAGTCCCTTCTATGCCCATTTTCTTGAGGGTTTTTATCATAAAGAGATGCTAGATTTTAGCAAATGCTTTTTCTGCATCTATTGTGGATGATCATATGGTTTTTGTTTTTAATTGTTTATGTGATGTATCCCGTCTATTGACTTTTGTATGTTGAACTGTCCCTGCATCCCTGAGATGAAACCCACCTGATCATGATGTGTTATCTTTTTGATGTGCTGTTTGATTTGATTAGCTAGCATTTTGTTGAAGATTTTTGCATCTATATTCAGCACGGTTACTGGTTCGTAGGTTTTTTATCTTATGTCCTTTCCTGGTTTTGGTATTAGAGTTATCCTGGCCTGCTAGAGTGATTTAGGGATAATTCCTCTTTCTCTACCTTTTGGAATAGTTTCAGTAATATTGGTACAAATTCTTTTTTAATATCTTATAGAATTTAGCTCTGAGTCCATCTGATCCCGACTTTTTTTTGTTGGTAATTTTTAAATTACGATTCAACCTTGCTGCTTATTATTGGTCTGTTCAGGGTTTCTATTTCTTCCTGATTTAATCTGGGAGGGTTGCAAATGTCCAAGAATTTATCCATTTTCTCTAGATTTTCTAGTTTGTGTGTATATAGGTGTTCATAGAAGCCTTGAATGATCTTTCGTATTTCTGTGGTATTGGTTATAATATCTTCAGTTTCATTTCTAATTGAGCTTATTTGGATCTCTCTTCTTTTCTTGGTTAGTCTCACTAATGGTCTATCATTTTTGTTTATCTTCTCAAATAACAAGCTTTTTTGTTTCATTTATCTTTTGTATTTTTTTGTCTCAATTTCATTTAGTTCTGCTCTGATTTTTGTTACTTCTTTTCTTCTGCTGGGTTTATTCTTGTTTCTCTTGTTCCTTGAGGTGTGACATTAGTTTGTCAATTTGTGCTCTTTCAGACTGTTTGATGTAGGCATTTAATGCTATGAACCTTCTTCGTAGCACTGCTTTTGCTGTATCCCAGAGGTTTTGATATGTTGTGTCACTACTATCACTCATTTCAAAGAATTTTTAAACTCCCATCTTGATATCATTGTTAACTCAAAAATCATTCTAGGCCAGGTGCAGTGGCTCATGCTTGTAATCCCAGCACTTTTGGAGGCCAAGGTAGGTGGATCCCTGAAGTCAGGAGTTCAAGACCAGTGTGACCAACATGGTGAAACCCCATCTCTACTAAAAATACAAAAAAATTTACTGGGTGTGGTCATGGGCACCTGTAATCCCAGCTACTCGGGAGGCAGAGGCAGGAGAATCACTTGAACCCGAGGCATAAGTTGCAGTGAGCTGAGATCATGCCATTGCACTCCAGCCTGAGCAACAAGAGCAAAACTCCATCTCAAATAACAAAAATCATTCTAGAGTAGTTTATTTAATTTTCATGTATTCATATAGGTTTGAGGGTTCCTTTTGGAGTTGATTTCCAGTTTTATTCCACTGTGGTCTGAGAAGATTCTTGATATAATATCAGTTTTTTTAATTTATTGAGACTTGTTTCGTGGCCTATCATATGTTCTATCTTGGAGAATGTTCCATGTGCTGATGAGAAGAATATGTAGTCTGCTGTTGTTGGGAACAATGTTCTGTAAACACCTGTTAAGTCCATTTGTTCTAGGGTATAGTTTAAGTTCATTGTTTCTTTGTTGATTTCCTCTCTTGATGATCTTTCTAGTGCTTCCAGTGGAGTATTGAAGTCCCCCACTATTATTATCGTGCTTTTGTCTATCTCACTTCTTAGGTCTAGTAGTAATTGTTTTATAAATCTGAGAGCCCAATGCATATAAGTTGAAGGTTCATATAAATCTGGGTGCATATCAATCTAGGGTTGTAATATCTTCTTGTTGGACTAACTTTTTATCATTATATACTGTCCTTCTTTGCCATTTTTTACTTTTGCTGCTTTAAAGTTTGTTTTGTGTGATATAAGAATAGCTACTCCTGCTTGCTTTGGGTTTCCATTTGTGTGGAATGTGTTTTTCCAGCCCTTTATCTGAAGTTTATGAGTTCTTATGTGTTAGGTGAGTCTCTTGAAGACAGCAGATATTTGGTTGGTAGTTTTTAATCCATTCTACCATTCTGTATCTACTAAGCAGAGCATTTAGGCCACTTACATTCAATGTTAATATTGAAATGTGGGGTACTGTTTTATTCATCATATTAGTTGTTACCTAGATTCTTTGTTTTTTTCATTGTGTTATTATTTTATAGGCCCTGTGAAATTTATGCTTTAGGAAGGTTCTATTTTGATGCATATCAAACTTTTGTTTCAAGATTTAGAAGCCTTTTCCATCTCTTATAGTGCTGGTTTGGCAGTCACAAATTCCCTCAGCATTTGTTTGTCTGAAAAAGACTTTATCTCTCCTTCATTTATGAAGCTTAATTTTGCTGGATGCAAAATTCTTGGCTGACAATTATTTTGTTTAAGGAGGCTAAAGATAGGACCCTAATCTCTTCTGGCTTGTAATGTTTCTGCTAATAAATCTGCTGTTAGTCCAATAGGCTTTCCTTTATAAGTTACCCGATGCTTTTGTCTCAGTTCTTAAAACTATTATCTTCATGCTGACTTTAGATAGCCTGATGACTATGTGTCTTGGTGATAATCTTCTTGCAATGAATTTCCCAGGAGTTCTTGGAGCTTCTTGTATTTGGATATCTAAATCTCTAGTAGGGCCAGAAAAGTTTTTCTCAATTATTCCCTCAAATAAATTTTTCAAACTTTTAGGCTTCTCTTCTCCCTCAGTAATACCAATTATTCTTAGGTTTGGCCATTTTACATAATCCTATATTCTTTGAGACTGTCTTCCTTTGATTCTTTTTCTTTATCTTTTCTGATTGGGCTAATTTGAAAGCCTTGTCTTTGAGCTCTCAAATTCTTTTTTCTATTTGTTCTAGTCTATTGTTGAAATTTTCACTGCATTTGGTATTTCTCTGAGTGTGTCTTTCATTTCCATAAGGTCTGATTGGTTTTTCTTTATGATACCTATCTCTCTGGAAAATTTTTCATTCGTATTCTGGATTTTTTTATTTCTTTATGTTGTTTTCACCTTTCCCTGGTATCTCCTCAAGTAGCTTAACAACCTTATGAATTCTTTGTCTGGTATTTCAAAGATTTAATCTTGGTTTGAATCCATTTCTGGTGAGCTCATGTGGTCTTCTGGGGGTGTTATAGAACCCTGTTTTGTCATATTACCAGACTGACTTTTCTGGCTCTTTCTAATTTGGGTAGACGATTTCTTCAAATTGTTCTTGAATTCATTTTTTATTTGACTGTGTTTTTTAAAAAATTATTTTTCCATCTTAAGGATCTGACTTTAATGTTTGTAGTTTTTTATTGCCTAAATTGTTCTTGGTGCTTTTATGGGTAAAGACCCCATATGAGTTCCTTAGTTATAGAGAGTCTTTGTGCACTGGCTTTCCTAGATGATGGTTATGTACTTGGTGTGTGGGCAAGTTTACTACCTCCTATGGGGTTGAAATGCCAAGGATCTCTTGAAACTTCTCTTATTCTCCCATGGTGTACACTTTTTGAATTTACTTAATTTTCCCCCATTATTTTATTTACTGAGATGATGATTCAGGCTTCAGACCAGTAGGCGAGTGGTTGTAGCTAAAATAGGTGGGTAGATGTAATACACAATGGAGGGCAGAAGTCCCAGCCTTGATGCAGGTGGCTAGGGGAGCTCTCAATTATATGTGCTGAGGTTTTATCAGGGTAAAGGATGGGAGCTACCTCAATTCCCTTCCAGAAAGCTATCCTTTCCCAGTGTTCTAGCTATTTAGATCTGACAGGCACCATGTTTCATCTCTAGGAATGTTGATATTCCAAGTAGGGAGGAATTGTGGCTCTGCCTCTTGTGCAAGCCTGAATCTGGGGTGTGCTCCTCCTGTGGGGATGCAATCACCCCAAATTGTTTCAGTAAGGCTGTCTATAGGTGTATCTGTGCTGTATTCCCATGGGAGCAGCCCCAGCTTTGTCTTCAGTGGTGTACCAGGGGCAAACAAGGACCCCTTCTCCGAGACTCTTTATGATGACAGAGGCTGCCTGCCTGTTGGAGTAGAGATACAGACTTTCAATACTGCACTCAGCAATGCAATTGTGTTTCTGCCGTAAAAGTCTTCCTACCAGTGAAAATATCTGGGACCCAAGGCCTGCCATTCAGATTTTTTCATCCCATGGGGTGGTCCCTTAATATGGTGCTCTCCCCACTTCTCCTAGGAATGGGAGTTCCTGAGAGCCAGACAACAATGATTGTTATTGCTCCTCTGGGTCTAACAACCCAGTTGTGCTACCAGACTCTGGGCTTGTGCTGGAGACTGTCTGCAAGGAATCCATCGATGTGACCTGTCTTCAGGTCTCCCAGCAGTGGATACCAGTGCCAGTTCTGATGGAGGTGTCAGGGAAGTGATGTAGACTCTGAGATTCCTTGGTTGTAGATAGGCTTAGTGTGCTGGATTTCATGAATTCTAGTTATAGTTGTAATGAACTTGTCACATGGATAGACTCAGGACCTCTGGTTAGCCAGGGTGTTGTAGCCAGTGGTGATAGCTGAGGTCACGTAGCCATTGTCTCCTTCCTTGGTGCAGTGTTATTCTACTTAGAGGGACTGTAAAGGATTGTGTTGGTTGACCTCTAGCCAGGAGGGGGCACTTGCAAAAGAGCACCAGCTGTGGTAGTAGCAGTGAGATTTGAGCTTGTCCTAAGTTGTCCAGGGGAAGTATTCTGATGTCTTAGGTGATGGGCATGGCTATTAAGCTTCCAAAAGTTTATGTCCTTTGTGTTAAGCTACTAGGGTGGGGGAAGGAGTACCACCAGGTGGAGGGCAGGGTTAGGTGGGTCTACGCTCTGACTCTCCTTGGGCAGGGCAGGACACCAGCCCTGTGATGGTTGGAGTGTGGTTCTCAGGCTGCTGGGGCAATGTTCCAGAGGGGAGTAATACTGTCTCTGCCGCACTGAAGAGCTGGCAAAGGGAGTGGGGAGTAGTGGGTATCAGTAAGCCTCACACAGCTCCCATGCAGTTGGCAAGGCTGATCTCACTCCCACAGTGCTCTGATGATAATGCAGGGTTTGGATCCAGGTAGTCTGTGCACAGAGCTCAGACCTGCTCCAGGCCATAAGCTTCCCCACAGAGATAGCAAGCATGGCTTTTAGGCCATGCCCCTTCCCATCTGCCCACAAAACCAGGTGCCTACCTCCTGCACTAGTATCTGCAGCTCAATACTCACCCCTAACCCCCTTTTGCTGTTTTCTGATCAGGGGAGTTTATCTCTATTGGAGATTATGCCACAAAATTCTGTTGGGAGCTTCTTTCACCCTGTCACCCCTCCCTGAGCTTCTTAGCTGATTTCCCTGATGGCCCCTGTTAGATACAGTCAGGAATGGCTTCCCTTCATTAATCCTGGAGACTGGGAATGCCTGCAGGGCACTTCCCACTGCCACTTCTACTTCTTTTTTCTTTTCTTTTCTTTTCTTTTCTTTTCTTTTCTTTTCTTTTCTTTTTGAGACAGGGTCTTGCTTTGTCACCCAGGCTGGAGTGCCATGGTGCAATCTCAGCTCACTGCAACCTCTGCCTCCTGGACTCAGGTGATTCACCTTCCTCAGTCTCCTGAGTAGCTGGGACTACAGTCATGAACCACCTTGCCTGGCTAACTTTTGTATTTTTTGTAGAGACATGGTTTCACCATGTTGCCCAGGCTGAACTGCTACTTCTACTTTTATATTTCACACTGCTCCCTGAAGCCATTCGAGTTCTGGGTAGGGTAAAGGCCTCTTCCATGGCCTGGAATTTCGGATTCCCCAGTGGGGATGTGTACTCTGGAGGCAGACTCTCTTCTTCTCACACTCTAGGGACTTACGGGTTTTTGCCTGTCTCAGGGAGTAGGTTGCAACCTGCTGCTTCTTTCAAAGGGTCTGTGGATTCTTTCAGTTTTTCTATTAAGTTCCTGCATTGGTTCTTGGAAAGAAAATTCACAATGTGAATCTCTACACACTATTCTGTTCTTCCAAGTGGAAGAGGCATGCTAACACTGCCTCCAATCAGCCATCTTAGAATAGAATTCTTCTGTCTTTTTCTCCACTCTTTCTATTCTGTGTGTGTTTTTTTTTCTAATTCTGTAGACTTACCTTCAAGTTCACTGATACTTTCAATGCAGTTGAGTCTACTCATGAGCTCATAAAAGGTATTATTTATATCTGTCAACTTATTTTGTTTCTAGCATTTTCACATGATTTTCTTATAGTTTCCATGTCTCTGCTGAAATTAGTCATCTGGTCTTGCACATTGCACATATTTTCTATTAGGATTTTAACATATTAATCATAGATATTTTAAGTTCCTTAGATTGTTGCAACATCTGTTTCACATGTGAGCCTGGTTTCACAACTGCTTTCACAGTTGCTTTCATTTTTATCTTCTTTTGTCTCCCAAGATATCTTTATTCCCCTCTTTTTAAGCTTTGTAATTTTGGGGCTGAAAACTGGACGTCTTATGTAGAACCAAAGAAACTGAGATAAGTAGATTTTATGTCTGAAAACTGAGATGCATTTTCTTTGACTAGGGCTTTAGTACAGAGGTTTGTGTTTCTCTGAGTAAAGCTGGGTTTGAGATTTGATGTTGCTATAGTGTGATTCTTACTACACTTTGGGCTGGTTTTTTTTCCCCTTTTTTTTTCTTTGTTATTGTTGTTGAGGTGAAGCTTCACTCTCGTTGCCCAGGCTGGAGTGCAATGGCATAATCTTGGCTCACTGCAACCTCTGCTTCCCAAATTCAAGTGATTCTCCTGTCTCAGCCTCCTGAGTTGCTGGGATTACAGGCATGTGCCACCACCCCTGGCTAATTTTGTATTTTTTGTAGAGATAGGGTTTCTCTATGTTGATAAGGCTGGTCTCAAACTTCCATCCTCAGGTGATCCACCTGCCTTGTCCTCCCAAATTACTGGGATAACAGGCATAAGCCACCACGCCTGGCCTCTCCTATGGGCTTTGAATGTCTCTGGTGATGCCTTGTGTTGAGGGTAGGGGTTGGCTTGCCAGAGGATGTTTCTCTGATGATGATTTCATCCTCAGCCTTAAGTTTTCCTTTTGTGCTATGCCTCAGAAACAGCATGTCTCTTGCAATATCTCTTGCAAATAATATGTATCTTGACAGCAGTTAGCCTGGTGCTGGGGGGTAGGTGAGAATACTTTTTTATCTGATTGGCACTCTTAGGCAAGCTCTCTGCCTCTGGGCCCCAGGGGTATGAACTTCTCTTTCTCTTCTTCTGAAATGGTTCTGAATCCGTTGTGAATTTCTGCACATCTTCTAGGGCTTCAAGCATTTTGTGTGTGTTCCCTACTTCCAGCAGTAATGTACTTTCACCAGCACCCTAAGAGAGTGCTTCTTGGCTCTTCCCCCACAGATGAAGGCTTTTTTATTCTGTAGAGGAGAAATGTCTCAGTGGAGCTTCTTGCCAGCATTGCTGCTGTTGCATCTCCCAGTTCTGTACCTTGAGAGAGATTTTTTTTTCAGAGTTAGTTCTATCAATCTTTCACGGAATGTCTAGTTGGGTTCGAGGAGAAAAAGTCTTCCAGGAGCTACAGATTATATTTTGTTCTACAAAAAACCACATGCACACTTGTTTGCTTTTTTAAAAAAAAGTTTGAAATGGAGTTTTGCTCTGTCACCCAGCCTGGAGTGCAGTGGCGTAATCTCAGCTTACTGCAACCTCCGCCTCCTGGGTTCAAGTGATTCTCGGGTCTCAGCCTTCTGAGTAGCTGGGATTACAGACATTCACCACTATACCCAGCTAATGTTTGTATTTTTAGTAGAGACTGGGTTTCACCATGTTGGTCAGGCTGGTCTCAAACTCCTGACCTCAAGTGATCCACCCACCTTAGCCTCCCAAAGTGTTGGGATTATGGGCATGAGCCACCATGGACCTGGCCAGCACTTGTTTTTATCTCAGTGCTATATTAAATAGCTAAGACATGGAATCAACCTAGGTGTCCATCAATGGCAGATTAGATTTAAAAATGTGGTACATATACACTGTGGAATACTATGCAGCCATAAAAAATGAAATATGTTATTTGCAACAACACGGATGCTGCTGGGGGCCATTATCCTAAGTAAATTAATACAGGAACAGAAAACCAAATACCACATGTTCTCATTCATAAGTGGGGGTAAACATTAAGTACTCATAGACGTATGAGTGTGAGACTCACGCCATAGATGGCAACAGTGGACACTGAGGCCTACTAGAGGGTGAGGGAGGGAGGGGGTGAGGGCAGAAAAATCTACCTATTGAGTATTATGCTTGGTACCTGGGTGATGGGATCATTCACACCCCCAAACCTCAGCATCATGCAGTATTCCTGCACATGTATGCCCTGAATGTAAATGTTGAAATTACAAATAAAAATTAAATACACATATTAAATCAAAGCTTACTAAATTAAAAAATATAATTAATATACCCTGTATTCCCTAGTTAGAATTACAAATTTCCAAATAAGGACAGATAAAAAAAACCAAAAAACAAACAAAAAAAGCAGCTACAGATGATTTCTGTTTATGGCTCAAAGTTTTTACTCTTCTGCCAAGGCATGTTCTCCAATTTGCTCCTTGCTTTAGAACTCTTCTTACTGATGTCTGCATGTTTCTTACCTAGAAATGTTGACACTCCCATCTTGTCTTTTCCTGTGGGTTCCTGTCTCTCCATCGATTCTAGAACAATTGGTTGACCTGAAACATCAGTACTAGGATGAGTTAAAAAAGAAGTTGTGACCTCACCTTAGTCCATTATTTTATTCCTGTAGTGTTAGTAGTAATGTCTTCTTTTCTGGTCTCCACATCTCTAAGTAGAAATTAGAAATGAATATAACTGATTTTTGTATATTGACTTCATATCTTGTAATTTTGATACATTCTCTTAGTAGTTTTAGTGGATGCTCTGTAGATTCTTGTATATTTTCTACCTTTTATTCCAATACAAGATAACAAACTCTTTTGAATATTTATGCTTTTCATTTGCCCTATTGACTGTAAGAACCTCCAGTACAATGTATAAAAATGTCAAGATCTGACATTTCTGTATTTTCAATCTTGTGAGGAAAGTACTCAGATGTTTACTAGTAAGTATGACATTAGATTTAAATTTTTTTGTAATATAGTTTTATCAGATTAAGTTCTCTTTAATAGATTTTAAAAATCACAAATTGGTATTCAATTCAATTTGTCAAATATAATATTTTTCATTTATTAAGTCAGTCATATGGTGATTTTCCTTTATACCATTAATAGGGTGAAATACATTTATTAATTTATGAATTTTCAATTTTTTTTGAGACAGGGTTTTACTCTGTTACCCAGGCTGCACTGTAGTGGCACAATCATAGCTCACCTCAAACTCTAACTCCTGGGCTTAACTGATCCTCCCACCTCAGCCTTCAGAATAGCTGGGACTATGAGCATGCACCACCACATCCAGCTATTTTTTTAATTTTTATTTTCAGTACAGGCAAGGTTTCACTATGTTGCCCAGGCTGGTCTCAAACTCCTGAGCTCAAGTGATCGCCTAGCCTCAGCCTTCCAAAGTTCTGGGATTACAGGCATGAGCCACCATACTCAGCCCCTAATTTTTAATTTTTATGGATGCATAGTAAGTCTGCATATTTTAGGGGCACATGAGATATTTTCTCATAGGCATACAATGTGTAATAATCATATCAGAATAAATGGGGTATCCACTACCTTAAATGTTTTTCATTTCTTTGTGTTACAAACATTTCAATTGTACTCTTCATTCTTCTACAATGTACAATTTACTGTTGACTATAGTCAGCCTGTTGTGCTATCAAATACTGGGCCTTATTCAGTCTATCTATGTCCTTGTACCCATTAACCATTCCCTCACCACCCCCACTACCCTTCTTAGCCTCTGGTAACCATCCTTCCACTCTCTATCTCCATGAGTTCAGTTGTTTTAATTTTAGCTTCAACGAGTAAGTGAGAACATGTGAAGTTTGTCTTTCTGTGCCTTGCTTATTTCACTTAACATAATGTTAGGTTCCATTCATGTTATTGGAAATGACGGGATCTCATTCCTTTTTATTTTTTTGAGACAGAGTCTCACTCTGTCGCCTAGGCTGGAATGCAATGGTGTGATCTCAGCTCATTGCAACCTCTGCCTCCTGGGTTCAAGCGATTCTCCTGCCTCAGCCTCCTGAGTAGCTGGGATTATAGGCACCCGCCACTACACCTGGCTAATTTTGTATTTCTCATAGAGACAGGGTTTTGCCATATTAGTCGGACTGGTCTTAAACTGCTGACCTCCGGTGATCCACCTGCTTTGGCCTCCCAAAGTGTTGGGATTATAAGCGTGAGCCATCGGGCCCGTCCAGGATCTCATTCTTTTTGATGGTTGAATAGTATGCCATTGTGTGTATGTACCACATTTTCTTTGTCTGTTTGTCTGTTGATGGACACTTAGGTTGCTTCCAAATCTTGGCTATTGTGAATAGTGCTGCAATAAGCATGAGAGTGTAGATATCTCTTTGATATACTAATTTCTTTCTTTTGGGTATATACCTAACAGTGGGATTGTGGGATCATACGGTAGTTCTATTTTTAGTTTTTTGAGGTACCTCCATACTGTTCTCCTTACGAATTCACTTCTCTCCAACAGTGTAAGAGGGTTCTCTTTTTTCTACATTCTCACCAGCATTTGTTATTGCCCGTCTTTTGGGTAAAAACCACTTTAACTCAGATGAGATGACATATCATTGTAGGTTTGATTGGAATTTCTCTGATGGTCAATGATGTTGACTTTTTACATACTTGTTTGCAATTTGTATGTCTTCTTTTGAGAAATGTCTATACTGATCATTAGCCAGTTTTTAATTGGATTATTAGATTTTTTCCTATTGAGCTATTTTAGCTTCTTATATACTCTGGTTATTAATACCTTATCAGGTGGATAGTTTGCAAATATTTTCTCACATTCAGTGGGTTGTCTCCTCACTTTGTTGATTGCTGTCTTTGCTGTGCAGAAGCTTTTTAATTTGATATGATCCCATTAGTCCATTTTTGCTTTGGTTTCCTGTGCTTGTGGGGCATTATCCAAGAAATATTTGCCCAGGTCAGTGTCCTGGAGAGTTTCCACAATGTGTTCTTTTAGTAGGTTCATAGTTTCACAACTTAGATTTATGTCTTTAATCCATTTTTATTTGATTTTTTCTTCTTTTTTTATTATACTTTAAGTTTTAGGATACATGTGCACAACGTGCAGCTTTGTTACATATGTATACATGTGCCATGTTGGTGTGCTGCATCCATTAACTCGTCATTTAACATTAGGTATACCTCCTAAAGCTATCCCTCCCCCCTCCTCCCACCCCACAACAAGCCCCGGTGTGTGATGTCCCCCTTCCTGTGTCCGTGCATTCTCGTTTTTCAATTCCTACCTATGAGTGAGAACATGCAGTGTTTGGTTTTTTGCAATTGTGATAGTTTGCTGAGAATGATGGTTTCCAGCTTCATCCATGTCCCTAAAAAGGACATGAACTCATCATTTTTTATGGCCGCATAGTATTCCATGGTGCATATGTGCCACATTTTCTTAATCCAGTCTATCATTGTTGGATATTTGGGTTGGTTCCAAGACTTTGCTATTGTGAATAGTGCCGCAATAAACATACATGTGCATGTGTCTTTATAGCAGCATGATTTATAGTCCTTTGGGTATATACCCAGTAATGGAATGGCTGGGTCAAATGGTATTTCTAGTTATAGATCCCTGAGGAATTACCACACTGACCTCCACAATGGTTGAACTGGTTTACAGTCCCACCAACAGTGTAAAAGTGTTCTTATTTCTCCAAATCCTCTCCAGCACCTGTTGTTTCCTGACTTTTTAATGACCACCTTTCTAACTGGTGTGAGATGGTATCTCATTGTGGTTTTGATTTGCATTTCTCTGATGGCTAGTGATGATGAGCATTTTTTCATGTGTTTTTTGGCTGCATAAATGTCTTCTTTTGAGAAGTGTCTGTTCATATCCTTCACCCACTTTTTGATGGGGTTGTTTGTTTTTTTTCTTGTAAATTTGTTTGAGTTCATTGTAGATTCTGGATATTAGCCCTTTGTCAGATGAGTAGATTGCAAAAATTTTCTCCCATTCTGTAGGTTGCCTGTTCACTCTGACGGTAGTTTCTTTTGCTGTGCAGAAGCTCTTTAGTTTAATGAGATCCCATTTGTCAATTTTGGCTTTTGTTGCCATTGCTTTTGGTGTTTTAGTCATGAAGTCCTTGCCCATGCCTATGTCCTGAATGGTATTGCCTAGGTTTTCTTCTAAGGTTTTTATGGTTTTAGGTCTAACATTTAAGTCTTTAATCCATCTTGAATTAATTTTTGTATAAGGTGTAAGGAAGGGATCCAGTTTCAGCTTTCTACATATGGCTAGCCAGTTTTCCCAGCACCATTTATTAAATGCCAAGATGGCCAAATAGGAACAGCTCCAGTCTACAGCTCCCAGTGTGAACAATGCAGAAGGCGGGTGATTTCTGCATTTCCAACTGAGGTACTGGGTTCATCTCACTGGGGAGTGTCAGAAAGTGGGTGCAGGACAGTGGGTGCAGTGCAACGAGCATGAGCCAAAGCAGGGCGAGGCATCGCCTCACCTGGGAAGTGCAAGGGATCAGGGAATTCCCTTTCCTAGTCAAAGAAAGGGGTGACAGACAGCACCTGGAAAATTAGGTCACTCCCACCTTAATACTGTGTTTTTCCAACAGTCTTAGCAAACTGTGCACCAGGAGATTATATTCTGTGCCTGGCTCGGAGGGTCCTATGCCCACAAAGCCTCACTCATTGCTAGCACAGCAGTCTGAGATCAAGCTGCAAGGTGGCAGCAAGGCTGACGGAGGAGCACCCACCATTGCCAAGGCTTGAGTAGGTAAACAAAGTGACCAGGAAGCTCTAACTGGGTGGGGCCCACCACAGCTCAAGGAGGCCTGCCTGCCTCTATAGACTCCACCTATGGGGGCAGGGCATAGGCAAACAAAAGGCAGGAGAATCCTCTGCAGACTTAAATGTCCCTGTCTGACACCTTTGAAGAGAGTAGTGGTTCTCCCAGCACACAGCTGGAGATCTGAGACCAGACAGACTGCCTCCTCAAGTGGATCCTTGACCCCTGAGTAGCGTAACTGGGAGGCAACCCCCAGTAAGGGCAGACTGACAGCTCACACACCCGGCTACTCCTCTGAGACAAAACTTCCAGAGGAACAATTAGGCAGCAACATTTGATGCTCACCAATATCTGCTGTTCTGCAGCTTCCGCTGCTGATACCCAGGCAAACAGAGTCTGGAGTGGACCTCCAACAAACTCCAACAGACCTGCAGCTGAGGGTCCTGACTGTTAGAAGGAAAACTAACAAACAGAAAGGATATCCACACCAAAACCCCATCTGTGCATCACCATCATCAAAGACCAAAGGTAGATAAAACCACAAAGATGGGGAAAAAACAGAGCAGAAAAACTGGAAACTCTAAAAATCAGAGCACCTCTCCTCCTCCAAAGGAATGCAGCTCCTCACCAGCAATGGAACAAAGCTGGACAGAGAATGACTTTGATGAGTTGAGAAAAGAAGGCTTCAGATGATCAAACTACTCTGAGCTAAAGGAGGAAGTTCAAACCCATGGCAAAGAAGTTAAAAACCTTGAAAAAAATTAGATGAATAGCTAACTAGAATAACCAATGCAGAGAAGTCCTTAAAGGACCTGATGGAGCTGAAAACCAAGGCATGAGAACTATGTGATGAATGCACAAGCCTCACTAGCTGATTCAATCAACAGGAAGAAAGGGTATCAGTGATGGAAGATCAAATGAATGAAATGAAGCAAGAAGAGAAGTTTAGAGAAAAAATAATAAAAAGAAACAAACAAAGCCTCCAAGAAATATGGGACTATGTGAAAAGACCAAATCTACATCTGATTGGTGTACCCGAAAGTGACGGGGAGAATGGAACCAAGTTGGAAAACACTCTGCAGGATATTATCCAGGAGAACTTCCCCAATCTAGAAATGCAGGCCAACATTCAAATTCAGGAAATACAGAGAACTCCACAAAGATACTCCTCGAGAAGAGCAACTCCAAGACACATAATTGTCAGATTCACCAAAGTTGAAATGAAGAAAAAAAATGTTAAGGGCAGCCAGAGAGGAAAGGTGAGGTTACCCACAAAGGGAAGCCCATCAGACTAACTGCTGATCTCTCAGCAAAAACTCTACAAGCCAGAAGAGAGTGGGGACCAATATTCAACATTATTAAAGAAAAGAATTTTCAATCCAGAATTTCATATCCAGCCAAACTAAGCTTCATAAGTGAAGGAGAAATAAAATCCTTTACAGACAAGCAAATGCTGAGAGATTTTGTCACCACCAGGCCTGCCCTAAAAGAGCTCCTGAAGGAAGCACTAAACACGGAAAGGAACAATGGGTATTGCCACTGCAAAAACATGCCAAATTGTAAAGACCATCAAGGCTAGGAAGAAACTGCATCAACTAATGAGCAAAATAACCAGCTAACATCATAATGACAGGATGAAATTCACACATAACAATATTAACCTTAAATGTGAATGGGCTAAATGCTCCAATTAAAAGACACAGACTGGCAAATTGGATAGTCAAAACCCATCAGTGTGCTGTATTCAGGAAACCCGTCTCATTTGCAGAGACACACATAGGCTCAAAATAAAGGGCTGGAGGAAGATCTACCAAGCAAATGGAAAACAAAAAAAGGCAGGGGTTGTAATCCTAGTCTCTGATAAAACAGACTTTAAACCAACAAAGATCAAAAGAGACAAAGAAGACCATTACATAATGGTAAAGGGATCAATTTGTTTGATTTTTATGTATGGTGAGACATAGGAGTCTGTTTTCATTCCTCTATATATGGATATCCAATTTTTCCAGCACCATTTATTGAAGAGACTCTTCTTTCCCCACTGTATGCTCTTGGCACCTTACTCAAAAATGAGTTCGCTTTACGTGTCTGAATTTATTTCTGTGTTCTGTATTTGGTTCCCTTGTTCTATGTGTCTGTTTTTATGCCAGTACCATGCCGTTTGGGTTACTGTAGTTCCATATTATAATTTGAAGTCAAGTAATGTGATTCCTTCAGTGTACTCAGAATACTCAGCATTTGAGTATTCTGGGTCTTTTGGGGGTACATGTAAATTTTAAGATTTTTTTTTTCTATTTCTGTGGAGAATGTCACTGGATTGAGCAGAATATGTAGATTGCTTTCCGTGGTACCAACATTTTAACAATATTGAGTCAACCCATGAAGATGGAATATCTTTACATTATTTTGTGTCCTCTTCAATTTCTTGCATCAATATTTTAGAGTTTATCATTTATTTATTTTTGAGTGCTGAACTAACCTTACATTTCTGGAAAAAATGCCAATCATTTTAATCTATTATCTATTTTATATACAAGTGAATTGTATTTGGTAATGATTTGCTATGATTTAAAAAAACCATGCAGTATGATTTCTTCTAAATGAAATTCTAGAAAAGGTAAAACTATACCATCTGAAAACAGATGAGAGGTTGCCAGGGCTGAGGGGTAAGGGTTGTGAATTGACTGAATAGGGTTAAGAGAGAAAGCTTTAAGAATGTCAGAAATGTTCTATATGGTGATCATGATGGTGATTACATCACTATACACATTTGTTAAAATTAATCATTGTGCACACAAAGTTGGTGAATTTTATTATATGTAAATTATTCCTCAATAAAGCAAGCTAATTAACATATACAAATTTTTAGTAGAAAAAAGCAAGTTGCAGAATTATGTGTTTTGTTTTGTTTTGTTTTGAGACAGAGTTTCACTCTTGTCACCCAGGCTGGAGTCCAATGGCACAATCTTGGCTCACTGCAAGCTCCGCCTCCCAGATTCAAGGGATTCTTCTGGCTCAGGACCTCCCGAGTAGCTGGAGTTACAGGTGCCTGCCACCATGCCCAGCTATTTTTTTTTTTTTTTTTGTATTTTTAGTAGAGATGGGGTTTCACTACATTGTCCAGGCTGGTCTTGAACTCCTGACCTCAGGTGATCCTCCTGCCTCATTCTCCCAAAGTGCTGGGATTATAGGTGTGAGCGACCTCACCCAGCTATGTATGTGTTTTTGAAATTTAATACCTCTATATTTGTGTATATAAAAGTATTTTTAATGTCTAGAATCATAAAAATAAAGACGAAGGGGATGGGATGTGATAGTCAAATGGAATATTATCTATCATTTCAATATTTCAGTTGTTAAGAAAAATTTATTTGCACATTCACTAGTTGTATGTTTAAAATTAATTATGGTAGTGAGAAAGAATTTTTGCAGCTATGCACATGACAGAAATTAATATATAATTTTCTTTTTGTGATGTCTTTGCTATTTTTCGGGGGGAAGGTATGGAGTCTCACTCTGTCACCCAGGCTGGAGTGCATGGTGCAATCTTGGCTCACTGCAACCTCTGCCTCCTGGGTTCAAGGGATTCTCTTGCCTCAGTCTCCCAAGTAGCTGGGATTACAGGCACGTGCCACCACACCCGGCTAATTTTTTGTATGTAGTAGAGACAGGATTCCACCATTTTGGTCAGGCTGGTCTCGAACTCCTGACCTAAGGTGATCCACACACCTCGATCTCACAAAGTGCTGGGATTACAGGCGTGAGCCACCGTGCCTAGCCTGTAAGGTGTTTATGTTGACATTATATCTGGCTTCATGAAATACATTGGAAAAAATTCCCCCTCTTCTGTTTTGTAGACAGTTTGTGTGAATTTTTCTTTCACTGCTTGTTGATAGAATTCAATAGTGAAACCAGCAGGGCCTGAAGACTTCTTTGTAGAAAGGTTTTTTACTACAATTTCTTCAGTAGATATATGACTATTTAGATTTCCTGTTTCCCATTGTGTCATTTTTGTAACTTGTTTTTTTCAATGAAATTTATTTATTTTCAAGTTCATTGGCAAAAGAGTAATTTCAAATTCATTGGCAAAATGTGTTTATAGTATTCTGTTATAATTTTGATATCTGTGTGGTCTGTAGTGATATTCTCTCATTTCTGCTATGAGCAATTTCCATTTTGGGTGTTGTTATTAGTCTAGCTAGGTGTTTATCAATCTTATCAATCTTTCCAAAGCAGCAAATTTTTGCTTATTTAATTTTCTCTACAATCTGTCTGTATTTCCTATTTCTTTGCTTTCTGCTTTTATTTTATTTATTTATTTAATTATTTATTTATTTAATTTTTTTTTTTTTTGGAGTCTCACTCTTTCTCCCAGACTGGATTGCAGTGGGCATGATTTTGGCTCACTGCAACCTCTGCCTCCCTGGTTCAACGGATTCTCCTGCCTCAGCCTCCCGAGTAACTGGGATTACAGGCATCTGCCACCATGCTTGGTTAACTTTTGTATTTTTAGTAGAGACAGGGTTTCACCAAGTTTGCCAGGCTTGTCTCAAACTCCTGACCTCAGGTCATGTGCCTGCCTCGGCCTCCCAAAGTGAAGGGATTACAGGCATGAGCCACTATGCCCAGTCAGTTATCAGGTTCTTCTTTTATAAGGGTACAAAATAAATGTGAAAACATCTACTGAACTGATTCTTGATGCTTCTACGTTAACAGCTTTCCTACTGATTTATAATTGCTTTATTCTTGCATTTACTAAAACATTTTTAAAGCATGTTAATTTAGATAAAAAGGCATTTTGTATTCCTCATAGAATAGTGTTAAGAACTGTGAAGTATGCTGAGCTGTCACGGTAAAGTTGTATTTAATGTGCTTATAGGTGTGGAGGGGGTTGTATAATTCCCATTTATATATATATATATATTTATATATATATATATATTTATATATATATATTTATATATATATATTTTTATATATATATATATTTATATATATATTTATATATATTTTTATATATATATTTATATATATATTTTTATATATATATTTATATATATATTTATATATTTATATATACATTTATATATATATATTTATATATGTATTTTTATATAAAAATACCTTAAGTTCGAGGATACATGTGCACAATGTGCAGGTTTGTTACATATGTATACATGTGCCATGTTGGTGTGCTGCATCCATTAACTCGTCATTTACATTAGGTATATCTCCTAATGCTATCCCTCCCCCCTCCCCCCACCCCACAACAGTCCCCAGAGTGTGATGTTCCCCTTCCTGTGTCCATGTGTCTTCATTGTTCAATTCCCACCTATGAGTGAGAACAAGCGATAGTTTGCTGAGAATGATGGTTTCCAGCTTCATCCATGTCCCTACAAAGGACATGAACTCATCATTTTTTATGGCTGCATAGTATTCCATAGTGTATATGTGCCACATTTTCTTGATCCAGTCTATCATTGTTGGACATTTGGGTTGGTTCCAAGTCTGCTATTGTGAGTAGTGCCACAATAAACATACATGTGCATGTGTCTTTATAGCAGCATGATTTATATTCCTTTGGGTATATACCCAGTAATGGGATGGCTGGGTCAAATGGTATTTCTAGTTCTAGATCCCTGAGGAATCGCCACACTGACTTCCACGATGGTTGAACTAGTTTACAGTCCCACCAACTGTGTAAAATTGTTCCTATTTCTCCACATCCTCTCCAGCACCTGTTGTTTCCTGACTTTTTAATGATCACCATTATAATTGGTGTGAGATGATATCTCATTGTGGTTTTGATCTGCATTTCTCTGATGGCCAGTGATGATGAGCATTTTTTCATGTGTCTTTTGGCTGCATAAATGTCTTCTTTTGAGAAGTGTCTGTTCATATCCTTTGCCCACTTTTCGATGGGGTTGTTTGTTTTTTTCTTGTAAATTTGTTTGAGTTCATTATGGATTCTGGATATTAGCCCTTTGTCAGATAAGTAGATGGCAAAAATTTTCTCCCATTCTGTAGGTTGCCTGTTCACTCTGATGGTAGTTTCTTTTGCTATGCAGAAGCTCTTGAGTTTAATGAGATCCCATTTGTCAATTTTGGCTTTCGTTGTCATTGCTTTTGGTGTTTTAGACATGAAGTCCTTGCCCATGCCTATGTCCTGAATGGTATTGCCTAGGTTATCTTCTAGGGCTTTTATGGTTTTAGGTTTTTATGGTTTTATGATTTAAGTCTTTAATCCATCTTCAATTAATTTTTGTACAAGGTGTAAGGAACGGACCCAGTTTCAGCTTTCTACATGTGGCTAGCCAGGTTTCCCAGCACCATTTTTTAAATAGGGAATCCTTTCTCCATTTTTTGTTTTTGTCAGGTTTGTCAAAGATCAGATAGTTGTAGATGTGTGGTGTTATTTCTGAGGGCTCTGTTCTGTTCCATTGGTCTATATCTCTGTTTTGGTACCAGTACCATGCTGTTTTGGTTACTGTAGGCTTGTAGTATAGTTTGAAGTCAGGTAGCGTGATGCCTCCAGCTTTGTTCTTTTGGCTTGACTTGTCAATGCAAGTTCTTTTTTGGTTCCACGTGAATTTTAAAGTAGTTTTTTCCAATTCTGTGAAGAAAGTCATTGGTAGCTTGATGGGGATGGCATTGAATCTATAAATTACCTTGGGCAGTATGGCCATTTTCACAATATTGATTCTTCCTATCCATGAGCATGGAATGTTCTTCCATTTGTTTGTGTCCTCTTTTATTTCATTGAGCAGTGTTTTGTAGTTCTCCTTGAAGAGGTCCTTCACATCCCTTGTAAGTTGGATTCCTAGCGTTTTTTAAACAAAAGTGCTTAGAAATAAAAAATGGATTATCTTTTAACCTTTTAAAAATGATTGATTGACAACTTTATGTACAATATGGATGGATTTCTAATTTTCTAGAATTGTGTTATTAGTAGTAGATTTCTTAGATATAACACAAGTCCTCAGAGGGTATGTAACAAATTTGAAGTAAAAATTATTTGATTTTTTAAATATTTCAAATTGATTCTGGTTTCCTCACATATGTAGAGGATCTCCAACATATAATCATTCAATTTAAATTTTTGACTCTATGATAGTGCTGTTTTTCACTTTATTTGATAAATTACATGAGATATTCAATACTTTATTATCACATAAGCTTTGTGTTAGTTGATTTTGCCCAGCTGTAGGCTAATATAAGTGTTCTGAGCGTATTTAAGGCAGGTAATGTTGAGCTATATGTTAGGTGTATTAAATGCATTTTTGACTTAAAGTATGTTTAATTTTTGATGGGTTTCTTCGGACATGGCCTCATCATAAGTTGAGAAGCATCTGGATTAATATGTGTGGGATTTTCTCAATATATTAACACGCTGGAGCAGAATGAAAGAATGTAAAGTTTTTTTCTTTTTTCTTATGGAAGAAATAATTTATTGTGTTAGAGTAATACATTAGAGTTTCTCGTATTTCCTTAATTCCCTATTTCTTTTATTTATTTCTTTTATTTGGTTTAATTTCTTTTTTATTTTTATTTATTTATTTATTTATTATTATTATACTTTGGGTTTTAGGGTACATGTGTGCAATGTGCAGGTTAGTTACATATGTATACATGTACCATGCTGGTGCACTGCACCCACTAACTCGTCATCTAGCATTAGGTATATCTCCCAATGCTATCCCTCCCCCCTCCCCCCACCCCACAACAGTCCCCAGAGTGTGATGTTCCCCTTCCTATGTCCATGTGTTCTCATTGTTCAATACCCACCTATGAGTGAGAATATGCAGTGTTTGGTTTTTTGTTCTTGCGATTGTTTACTGAGAATGATGATTTCCAATTTCATCCATGTCCCTACAAAGGACATGAACTCATCATTTTTTATGGCTGCATAGTATTCCATGGTGTATATATGCCACATTTTCTTAATCCAGTCTATCATTGTTGGACATTTGGGTTGGTTCCAAGTCTTTGCTATTGTGAATAGAGCCACAATAAACATACGTGTGCATGTGTCCTTATAGCAGCATGATTTATATTCCTTTGGGTATATACCCAGTAATGGGATGGCTGGGTCAAATGGTATTTCTAGTTCTAGATCCCTGAGGAATCGCCACACTGACTTCCACAATGGTTGAACTAGTTTACAGTCCCACCAACAGTGTAAAAATGTTCCTATTTCTCCACATCCTTTCCAGCACCTGTTGTTTCCTGACTTTTTAATGATTGCCATTCTAACTGGTGTGAGATGGTATCTCATTGTGGTTTTGATTTGCATTTCTCTGATGGCCAGTGCAAAAGAAACTACCATCAGAGTGAACAGGCAACCTGCAAAATGGGAGAAAATTTTCACAACCTACTCATCTGACAAAGGGCTAATATCCAGAATCTACAATGAACTCAAACAAATTTACAAGAAAAAAACAACCCCATCAAAAAGTGGGTGAAGGACATGAACAGACACTTCTCAAAAGAAGACATTTATGCAGCCATAAAACATATTTCTATTTCTTTTATTTATTTATTTATTTATTTATTTATTTATTTATTTATTTGAGGCGGAGTTTCACTTGCATCCAGGCTGGAGTGGAATGGCGTGATCTCAGCTCATTGCAACCTCCAACCTCCCAGGTTCAAGCAATTTTCATGCCTCAGCCTCCCAAGTAGCTGGGATTACAGGCATGCACTACCACGCCTGGTTAATTTTTTTTTTTTTTTTTTTTTGAGATGGTTTCTTACTCTGTCACCCAGGCTGGAGTGCTTTCTTACTCTGTCACCCGGGCTGGAGTGCAGTGGTGTGATCTCACCTCACTGCAACCTCTGCCTCCCGGCTTCAAGCAATTCTCCTGAATCAGTCTCCTGAGTAGCTGGGACTACAGACATGCACCAGCACACCTGGCTAATTTTTGTATTTTTAGTAGAGACGGGGTTTCACATTGTTGACCAGGCTGGTCGCAAACTCCTGACCTCTTGATCTGCCCACCTCAGCCTCCCAAAGTGTGGGGATTACAGGCATGAGCCACCGTGCCTGGTCCCTATTTCTTTTAAAATTTAGAAAGAGAGCCTCTTTGAGTGTGCTGAGAGATAGATTCACTTTATTTATAAAAATAATAGCCAAATCTATGTGTTTGAACACAGACTTGTATTTCTACCAATGTATGTAATATATTTGCATCTTTTCTGAGGTATAATAATCAAATGATAATCAATTCTAATTTCTTTGATGTTCTGTAATCATTTTCCTTTCAAATGACTTCATTTTCTAATCCAACAAAAAACTCTAAATTTTTCTTTTACTTAAGCAGAAAGAAAATAATATTTGTTGTGTAACTACAATTGGACATTTTGGTTTGGAATGCTTGCCCAATCAGTTGGTGAACAGATCAATCCAACAAGGATTCTCTTTTAATATTCTCTGTGTGTATAAGTGTCAAACACCTCATTTGAACTATTCCTTCATTTTTTCCAATGTTCATTTCAACTTACCTTAAGCAGTGTAAGACTGATGCCATTAATTCAAATATATCTTCATGTTTGCAATGATTCTCATCTTAGCCATATTCTGAAATCTTTTTTTCTTCTTGAGACAAGGTCTCACTCTGTTGCCCAGGATGGAGTGCAACAGTGTTATCATGTCTCACCATAGCCTCCACCTCCTGGGCTCAAGCAATCCTCCCACCTCAGCTTCCCAAAGTGCTGGGATTGCAGGCAAGAGCCACCACACTTGACCTGTAATAATTTTAAAAATTGAAAAATTTCTGTGCTCTTAAAAGTCTGATGTAGCTTAGCATATACTTTGTTTTGCCATTATGTTAATGACTGAGAGAATCAGGGCTAGCATGTATATTTTCAAGGCCATCCCAGTCTTTTAAGTATTTGAGACCCTTTATTTATTTTTAAAATTAATATTATTCTTAATTGAAAAATCATAGTTATTTAAATGTATGGATACAATGTGATGTTTTGATATATGTTTACAGTGTGGAATGATTCAATCAAGTGAATTAATGTATCTGTTACCTAGCTTACCTATCATTTTTTTATGATGAGACATTTGAAATTTACTCTCTTGATTATTTTGAAATATACAATACATTGACTGTAGTCACCCTGCTGTGCAATATATCTCAAAAATTATTTCTCCTTTTTGTTTGAAACTGTTAGTTTGCTAAGGATGTTGGCCTCTAGCTCCATCCATGTTCCTGCAAAGGACATGATCTTGTTCTTTTCATGGCTGTGTAGTATTCCATGGTGTATATGTACCACATTTTCTTTATTCAGTCTACCATTGATTGTCATTTAGGTTGACTCCATGTCTTTGCTGTTGTGAATAGTGCTGCAAAGAGGTCTGTAGGTTTGCTAAGGATGATGGCCTCCAGCTCCATCCATGTTCCTGCAAAGGACATGATCTGTTTCTTTTCTATGGCTGAGAACATGTACCATGTTCTCCCTTATAAGTGGGAGCTAAATAATGAGAACACATGGACACAAAAAAAGAGAAATAACAGACACTGGTGTCTACTTGAGGGTGAAGGTTTGGAGAAGGGAGAGGATCAGATAAAATAACTATTGGGTACTATGCTTAGTAGCTGGTTGATGAAATAATCTGTAAACAAACCCTCATGACATGAGTTTACCTATATAACAAACCTGAACATGTACCCCCAAACCTAAAATAAAAGTTAAAAAAACACTTTGTACCCTATGTCAAACAGCTCCACCTTTTCTTTCTCTTTCTCCCTGCTCTCCCAGCCTCTGGTAGCCAGTATTCTACTCTCTACTTCTATGAGTTCTACTTTCTAAGATTTTAAAAACCTCTGTAGGAATTCAAAGTGTTGCTTCTTCTTAGCCCATTTATGCCCCTATGACAATGAATCTATGTCTATTACAGGGGAAACTGGAATTGGAAAAACAACACTGATTGACACATTGTTTAATACTAATTTGAAAGATAACTAATCCTCACATTTTTACTCAAATGTTGGACTTCAAATTCAGACATATGAACTTCAGGAAAGCAATGTTCAGTTGAAATTGACTGTTGTGGAAACAGTGGGGTATAGTGATCAAATAAACAAAGAAACCAGGTTAGTGTTTCCTTATTTAAATTTTAAAAAGTTTTCTTATTTCAAGGAATTTGCCTTCTTTTGCCGTAGACTAATATGTATAAGTAATACTTTTCCTTCCAGATTTTAATATTTTCCTAAGTAATGTTCTTTTCTTATAAGATTAACACTTTTGTATATAATTGATTTGCTTACAAGATTTTTATTTAACACATTATAGCAAAAAATTTTAAATATAGCTTCTATTAGTTATAGCTTATTTCCTCATTTCTTTAACTTTATTGATACAAATTTTCCACAGATGTTGTACTAATTTACATTCCCACCAACAGTGTCTAAGGGTTCCCATTTATCTGTATCCTTGCCAAATTATGTTATTTATTTATTTTTATTATTATTTTTTGAGACAGTGTTTTACTCTGTCACCCTGGCTGGAGTGCAGTGGCACAATCTCGGCTCACTGCAGCTTTGACCTCCCAGGCTCAAGTGATACTTCTACCTCCGCCTCCTGAGTAACTGGGACTACAGGCACATGCCACCATGCCTGGCTAATTCTTAAAGTCGTTTGTATAGATGGGGTCTTGCTATATTGCCCAGGCTGGTGTCAAACTCCTGGCCTCAAGTGATCCTCCCATCTTGGCCTTCCAAAGTGCTGGGATTACAGGCATAAGCCACTGTACCTGCCCTGTTTTGTTTCTTTTTTTTTATCTTTTTAACAACAGCCATTCTGACTGGGGTAAGATGATATCTCATTGTGGTTTTACTTTGTATATTGGTCTTCTGAAAAATGTCTATTCATGTCTTTTGTTCACTTTTTAATGGGATTATTTTTCCTTGTTGTTGTTGTTGTTTAGTTGCTTGCATTCTTTGTATATTCTAGATACTAGTCCCCTGTTGGATACACCCAGCTTTCCTCTGTTTACATTTTACACAACCATAGAGTAAAGCATGAGCGTTATTATTGGTTTGGAATTAATATCTTTGTATGGACATGTTATGAACTTTTTCTTTATCACTATAGCAAACTGCTTAGCATACATGTTAACTGTTTTTTACGTGATCAAAAAGCAGGCTTTAGATTTTATTAATCTGTTATGCTGAATGTATAAATTATTTTTTTAGCTACCAACCGGTAGTTGGCTACTTAGATTCCCAACTTGAGGCCTATCTTCAAGAAGAACTGAAGATTAAATGTTCCTTGTTTGAGTACCATGATTCTTGTTCCATGTGTGCCTTTACTTCATTTCACCTACAGGACATTCCTTGAAGTCTTTTGATCTATTAATAATGAAGAACCTTGACAGTAAGATATGTTTGGTAAATCCACCAAGCTTTCTTTTCTTTTTCTTTTTTTTTTTGGATTTGAGACAGGGTCTTGCTCTGTCACCCAGGCTGGAGTGCAGTGGTGCCATCATAGCTCACTGCAGCCTCAACCTCCTGGTATGAAGCAATCTTCCCACCTCAGCCATCCAAGTAACTGGGACTACAGAAGCATACTACCAAGCTCGGCTAATTTTTGTATTTTTTGTAGAGACAGGGTTTCACTATGTTACCCGGGCTGAACTTGAACTTCTGGGCTCAAGTGATCCACCCACCTCACCCTCCCAGAGTGTTGGGATTACAGATGTGAGCTGTTTTTCCTGGTCCCAACCTTTCATGATGTAATATTAATTTTGAGATAATAACACATCTTGAAGGCACTTGCATGCAAGTGCAGTTACCTATCTTTAGGTGATTTCAACACTATGCAAACATCATAGAGTGTATCTACACATACCTAGATGATATAGCCTACTACACACATAGGCTAGAGTCTTTTATGGTATGGCCTATTGCTCCTAGGCTACAAACCTGGACAGCATGGTACTGTACAGAATACTGTAGAATTATAACACAATTGTAAGTATCTGTGTATCTATTTTTATTTTATTTTATTTTATTTTATTTTGAGATGGAGTCTTACTGTCTTCCAGGCTGGAGCGCAGTGGTGCAATCTTGGCTCACTGCAACCTCTGCCTCCCGGGTTCAAGTTTTAAATTGCATGCCATTCTAAATACTGTGATGAAATCTCATGTTGACCCACTCCATCTCTCCCTGGATATGAATTATCACACTATTCACCTCATTTTATCTCAATATATAGGCATTGTATTTTCTCACATCATCATAAGAAGAGTACAATACAGTAAGATATTTTGAAGCTGGGCGTGGTGGCTCACACCTGTAATCCTAGCACTTTGGGAGGCCAAGGCGGGTGGATCAACTGAGGTTAGGAGTTTGAGACCAGCTTGGCCAAAATGGTGAAACCCTGTCTCTACTAAAAATACAAAAAATTAGCCAGGCATGGTAGTGGGTGCCTGTAATCCCAGCTACTTGGGAGGCTGAGGCAGAAGACTCACTTGAACCCAGGAGGCAGAGGTTGCAGTGAGCTGAGATCGCACCACTGCACTCCAGCCTGGGCAACAAGTGCAAAACTCTGTCTTGGGGGGAAAAAAAGATATTTTGAGAGACACAGACAACATTCACATAACTTTTAGTTCAGAGAATTGTTATAGTTGTTCTATTTTATTATTAGCTACTACTGTTAGCTTCAGTCTGCATCTAAGAAACTAACAATAGTAATTAATAATAAAAGAGAACTGCATCTCATTTATAAATAAAACTTTATCATAGATATGTATGCATAGAAAAAAACATAGTGTATATCAGGCTCTGTACCATGCATGCTTTCAGGCACCCACTGGGGATCTTGGAACTTACTCTCAATGGGGCTTCTCTATAGGCAAATGGCCATGATCTAGAAGGTAAGTCAAGGTTGAAATCTATCAAATGTGGATTGTTTCCCCCCGCAACTAAAAAATTTGTATGTTGAAGCCCTAACCCCAGTACCTCAGAATGTGACTTTAACTGAGATAAAGCCTTCAAAGTGGTGATTAAAAAGTGAGACTGGGCATGGCACAGTGGCTCACACCTGTAATCCCAGCACTTTGGGAGGTCGAGGTGGGCAGATCACCTGAGGTTAGGAGTTTGAGACCAGCCTGGCCAACATGGTCAAACCTCGTCTCTACTAAAAATATAAAAATTAGCCAGATGTGGTGGTACACGCCTGTAATCCCAGCTACTCAGGAGGCTGAGGCAGGAGAATCACTTGAACCTGGGAGGCAGAGGTTGCAGTGAGCCAAGATCACACCACAGCACTCCAGCCTGGGCATACAAAAAAAAAAAAAAAAAAAAGTACCACTGTTACAGTGGTGCCAAATCCAAATGGACTGATGCCCTTATAAGAAGATAAAATGTGAGGCCAGGCACTGTGGCTCATACCTGTTATCCCAGCAGTTTGGGAGGCCAAGGTGGGTGGATCACCTGAGGTCAGGAGTTTGAGACCAGCCTGGCCAACATGGTGAAACTCTGTCTCTACTAAAAATACAAAAAATTAGCTGGGCATGGTGGCATGTGCTTGTAATCCCAGTAATCCCAGCTACTCAGGAGGTGAGACAGGAGAGCCCTTGATCCTGGGAGGCGGAGGTTGCAGTCAGCTGAGATCGTGCCACTGCACTCCAGCCTGGGCAAAAAAAGTGAAACTAAATCTCTAAAATAAAATAAAATAAAATGTGGACACCCAGGAGACAACAGGAAAAACACCATGTGAGAACACAGAGATAAGGCAGTCAACTGCCAGACAAGGACAGAGATTTCAGAAGAAACCACATCTTCTGACACCTTGATCTTGGACTTCTGGCCACCAAGAATGTGGGAAAATAAATTTCCATTGTTTAAACCACGCAGTCTATAGTATTTTGCTATGCCAGCCCTAACACACTAATGCAAATGCCTTAAATGTAACAGAAAAAAAATTAGGATATATACATGTATTACAAAATAGCAGGTACAGTCATGTACCGCATAATGGCATTTCAGTAAATGATGGGCCACACATATGATGGTGGTCCTATAATATTATAATACTGTACCTTTGCCTTTTGTTGTTGTTATTATTTATTTATTTATTTATTTATACATGTCTTTATTTATTTAGAGACTGAGTCTTGCTCTGTGGCCCAGGCTGGAGTGCAGTGGCGTGATCTCAGCTCACTGCAATCTCTGCCTCCCCAGTTCAAGCAATTCTCCTGCCTCAGCCTCCTGAGTAGCCAGGACTACAGGCGTACACCACCATGCCTGGCTAATTTTTTGTATTTTTAGTAGAGACGGGGTCTCATCATTAGCCAGGATGGTCTTGATCTCCTGACCGCATGATCTTTCCGCCTCGGCCTCCCAAAGTGCTGGGATTACAGGCGTCAGCCACCGTGCCCGGCCAGAAAATAGTTTTTAAGAAAGGTATGACAGCCAGTGATTATCTAGTTACACAATTTGTTGTCAGAGATTGTGAAGACATTGCTATAAGAACTATAGGATGAACAATGAATCCTTGATGCTGAGATTTTGATGTCTTCTTTCTTAATAGGTTAACATTATACCACTGATTGCCAAAGCAGACACAATTTCTAAAAATGATTTACAGACGTTAAAGAGTAAGATAATGAGTGAGTTGATTAGCAACGTCATCCAGATATATCATTTCCCATCAGATGAAGAAACTACTGCTTAAGCAAACTTCTCAATTAATCTAAGTTTCAGTAACAATATCTGACAAACAGGCTATAAATGAGTTTTTATCCAGAATCCAATGTAAGGAATTTTTTATTTTTTTGATTTTGAAAAACTTCTGCTGGGAAGCGATTCTTTCTAAACAGATTTATTTATATTTAATTCACACCCCATGTTCCTCAAGGATATTGGCCTACAGTTTTCTTCTTGGAAATGTATTTTCTTGCTTTGATATCGGGGGATGCTGGCCTAATAAAATGACTCTGAAGGTGTTACCTCTTTTTTCTATTTTTTTCAACGAATTTGAGGATGTTTTGTATTAAATTTTCTTTAAAAGTTTGGTAGAATTTACCCATGAAGTAATCTAGTCCTAAGCTATATTTTGGAGTTTTGAAAAATTACTTATTTAGTTCATCTATTTGTTATTGGTCTCTTTAAGCTCTCTATTTATTCTTCATTCAATCTTGGTAGGTTGTATGTTTCTAGTAATTTCCCCATTTCTTCTAAGTTGTCAAATTGGTTGGTGTATAATTGTTCATAATAGTCCCTTATAATTCTTTTTATTTCTGTAAGACCAGTTGTAATGTATTCTCTTTCATTTCTTATTTTATTAACATATTCTCTCTTTTTGTTCTTAGTCTAGGTAAGGGCTTTGATTTTGATTTTTTTTTCCACATCAACTCTTAGCTTCATTGATTAATTTTTTTCTTATTTTTGAGACAGAGTCTCACTCTGTTGCCCAGGCTGGAGTGCAGCAGCACGATCTCAGCTCACTGCAACCTCCATCTCCCGGGTTCAAGTGATTCTCCTGCCTCAGCCTCCCAGGTAGCTGGGATTACAGGAGCATGCCACCACACCTGGCTAATTTTTGTATTTTCAGTACAGACAGGGTTTCACCATGTTGGCCAGCTGGTCTCAAACTTCTAACCTCAAGAGATCCACTGGGATTACAGGTGTGAGCCCCCGTGCCTGTCTAATTAATATTTTTTATTCTCTATTTCATTTATTTATGTTCTAACCTTCGTTGTCTCTTTCATTCTGCTAATTTTTGGTTTTGTTTGTTTGTTTGTTTGTTTGTTTGTTTGTTTGTTTTTTGAGGTATAAAGTTAGGTCGTTTGAGAGTTTTTTTGTTTTTTTGTTTTTTTTTTCCCTGAGACAGAGTATCCCTCTGTCGCCCAGGCTGGAGTGCAGTGGTGCAATCTCAGCTCACTGCAACCTCTACCTCCGGGGTTCAAGCAATTCTCCAGCCTCAGCCTTCCGAGTAGCTGGGACTGCAAGTGTGCACCATCACACCTGGCTAATTTTTTTGTATTTTTAGTAGAGATGGGGCACCACGTTAGTCAGGCTGGTCTCAAACTCCTGACCTCAGGCAATCCACCCGCCTCAGCCTCCCAAAGTGCTGAGGTTACAGGCATGAGCCACCACGCGTGGGCAAGATATTTTTTTAAAGAAGAGGCAGGTGTTTACTACTATAAACTTCCTTCATTTTTTATTTTAAATTCAGAGGGTATATGTGCATATTTGTCAAATACGTATATTGCATAATGGTGAGGTTTGGCTTCTAGTGTACCTGTCCCTGAAATAGTAAACACTGTACCCAACAGATTTTTTTTTTTTTTTTCCTGAGAGACGATCTCACTCTGTCGCCCTGGCTGGTGTGCATTGGTGTGATCACATCTCACTACCAATAGATAATTTTTTGACAATCAGTGTCCTCCCAATCTCTCCCTTTTGGAGTCCCACTATTGTTTCTGTCTTTAAGTCCTGTGTACTCATTGTTTAGCTCCCACTTATAAGTGAGAACATGGGGTATTTGATTTTCTGTTTCTGAATTATTTCGTTTAAGATAATGGGCCCCAGCTCCATCCATGTTACTGCACAGAGCGTGATTTCATTTTTTATGGCTGCATAGTACCGTGGTGTATATATACATTTAAAAAATCCAGTCCACTGTTAATGGACATTTAGGTTAATTCCATGACTTTACTATTATAAGTAGGAAGGCAATACACATATGAATGAAAGTGTATTTTTTATATAATTATTTATTTTTTTCAGGTAGATGCCTAGTAGTATAATCACTGGGTCAAATGGTAGCTCTATTTTTGGTGCTTTGAGAAATCTCTGTATTGTTTTTCATAGAGGTTGTGCTAATTTACCATCCCACAACAGTGAATAAGCATTCATTTTTCTCTGCATCCACACCAACATCTGTTGTGTTTATAGTAATAGCCATTCAGACTATGTAAGATGATATCTTATTGTGTGTGTGTGTATGTGTTTTTTTTTTTTTGAGACAGAGTCTCGCCCTGTCACTCAGGCTGGAGTTCAGTGGTGTGATCTTGGCTCACTGTAACCTCCACCTCCTGGGTTCAAGCGATTCTCCTGCCTCAGCCTCCCGAGTAGCTGGGATTACAGGTGCCTGCCACCACGCCCAGCTAATTTTGGTATCTTTAGTAGAGATGGGGTTTCACCATGTTGGTCAGGTTGTTCTCAAACTCCTGACCTCAGGTGATCTACCCACCTTGGCCTCCCAAAGTGCTGGGATTACAGGCATGAGCCACTGCACCTGGCCTTTATTGTGGTTTTAATTTGCATTTCTCTGATGATTGGTGATATTGAGCAATTTTTCATATGTTTGGTGTCCACTTGTATGTCTTCTTTGTCTGTTCATATCCTTTGCAGTATTTATTATGGGATTGTTTATTCTTTGTTTTTGTTGAGTTGTTTGTGTTCTTTGTAGATTTTGAATATTAGTCCTTTGTCAGATGAAAAGTTTGCAAATTTTTTTTCCTATTGTGTAAGTTGTCTGTTTACTCTGTTGATTATTTCTTTTGCTGTGCTCTCTAGTATACGATAAGAGATGGGGATTCTGCTTCATTCTTTTGCCTATAGCTAGCCAATTTTCCCAGCACCATTTATTGAATAGAATGCCCTTTCCCCCATGGTTTTATTTTTGCCAACTTTATCAAAGACCACTTGGTTGTAGGCATATGGCTTTATAACTGGTTCTTTATTCTCTTTTTTTTTTTTACAATTTTTTTCTCCCTTTTTTAGCTGTATCCTTCCTAGCAAGGGACTCTCTATTCCATTCCATTAATCTATCTGTCTGTTTCGGTACCAATGCCGTACTGTTTTATTTAGTGTAGCATTATAGTATAATTTGAAGTCAGACACATGATTCTTCTGGCTTAGTTCTTTTCACTTAGGATTACTTTGGCTATTTGGATGCTTTTTTGGTTCAATATGATATTTAGGATTTTTTTTTCTAATTCTGTGAAAAATAACATTGGTAATTTGATAGGAATTTTGTTGAATCTGTAGGTTTCTTTGGTTAGTATGGTCTTTGTAATGATATTGATTCTTCCAATTCAAAAATTCCATAATTTTTTGGAATAGTTTCAGTAAGATTGGTACCAGCTCTTCATTGTACTTCTGGCAAAATTTTGTTGTAAATCCATCTGTTCTTGGTTTTTTTGTTTGAAATTATTTTATTACTGTGTCAATTTCATTACTTGTTATTGGTCTATTTAGGATATCTATTTTTTCCTGATTCAGTCTTAAGAGGTTGTATGTTTCCAGGAATTTATCCATTTTCTTTTTTTAATGGAATATAAAACTATTATTGACCACTGTTCACCATTATTTACAATAAAGTAAACAATATACAGTTGGATAACATTCTGATTACCACAAAGTTATTTTCCCTGGCTTTTGCTGAACCAGTAAAGCAAATACTGAAAAGATTGAGCCTACATGTAAGGAATGAATTGGGGTAAAGAAAAAATATGTAAGTCTTTTAGTTTACTTTTGTAATTTAAGCTATGAAGAGGCCATTTTTTATTGCAGATTTGAAGAGCTATTATTCACTGCCTCCAAGCTGCTCTGGGTTGAAGGTTTGTGGCATTGGTGGCCCTGTGTGCCTCCAGCTCAAGACACATCTGAGCAGAGAGGGATGAATTTATCCATTTTCTCTAGGTTTTCTAGCTTGTATGCATAGAGATATTCATATTAGTCTCTGATGATCTTTTGTTTTCTGTGGTATCAGTTGTAATGTCACTTTTGTCACTTCTTTTTTTTTTTTTGAAGTATTATTTTTCTTTATTTGCACAAAACTATTAGTTTTTTAAATTTCAATAGTTTTTGGGGAACAGGTGGTGTTTGGTTACATGGATAAGTTCTTTAGTGGTGATTTCTGAGGTTTGGTGCACCCATCACCTGAGTAGTGTACACTGTGCCCAATGTGCAGTCTTTTTTTCCTCACTCCCCCATTATTCCCCACTTGTCCCCAAAGTCCAATGTATCATTCTCATGCCTTTGGATCCTCATAGCTTAGCTCCCACTTATAAGTGAGACCATATGATGTTTGGTTTTCCATTCCTGAGTCACTTCACTTAGAATAATGGTCTCCAACTCCATCCAGGTTGCTGCAAATGCTGTTATTTGGTTCCTTTTTATGGCTGAGTAGTATTCTGTGGTGTATATATATGTATATACACCACATTTTCTTTTTTTTTGATTTTTTTTATTATTATTACTATTATTATTATTATACTTTAGGCTCTATGGTACATGTGCTCAACGTGCAGGTAAGTTACATATGTATACATGTGCCATGCTGGTGCGCTGCACCCACCAACTCGTCATCTAGCATTAGGTATATCTCCCAATGCTATCCCTCCCCCCTCCCCCCACCCCACAACAGTCCCTGAAGTCTGATGTTCCCCTTCCTGTGTCCATGTGTTTTCATTGTTCAGTTCCCACCTATGAGTGAGAATATGCGGTGTTTGGTTTTTTGTCCTTGTGATAGTTTACTGAGAATGATGATTTCCAATTTCATCCATGTCCCTACAAAGGACACGAACGCATCATTTTTTATGGCTGCATAGTATTCCATGGTGTATATGTGCCACATTTTCTTAATCCAGTCTATCATTGTTGGACATTTGGGTTGGTTCCAAGTCTTTGCTATTGTGAATAATGCTGCAATAAACATACGTGTGCATGTGTCTTTATAGCAGCATGATTTATCGTCCTTTGGGTATATACCCAGTAATGGGATGGCTGGGTCAAATGGAATTTCTAGTTCTAGATCCCTGAGGAATCGCCACACTGACTTCCACAAGGGTTGAACTAGTTTACAGTCCCACCAACAGTGTAAAAGTGTTCCTATTTCTCCACATCCTCTCCAGCACCTGTTGTTTCCTGACTTTTTAATGATTGCCATTCTAACTGGTGTGAGATGGTATCTCATTGTGGTTTTGATTTGCATTTCTCTGATGGCCAGTGATGTTGAGCATTTTTTCATGTTACACCTTATACAAAAATCAATTCAAGATGGATTAAAGACTTAAACGTTAGACCTAAAACCATAAAAACCCTAGAAGAAAACCTAGGCATTACCATTCAGGACATAGGCATGGGCAAGGACTTCATGTCTAAAACACCAAAAGCAATGGCAACAAAAGCCAAAATTGACAAATGGGATCTAATTAAACTCAAGAGCTTCTGCACAGCAAAGGAAACTACCATCAGAGTGAACAGGCAACCTACAAAATGGGAGAAAATTTTCGCAACCTACTCGTCTGACAAAGGGCTAATATCCAGAATCTACAATGAACTCCAACAAATTTACAAGAAAAAAACAAACAACCCCATCAAAAAGTGGGCGAAGGACATGAACAGACACTTCTCAAAAGAAGACATTTATGCAGCCAAAAAACACTTTTGTCACTTCTGATTGTGCTTGTGCTTATTCGAATCTTCTCCTTTCTTGGTTAATCTAGCTAGCACCATATCAATTTTCTTTCTTTTGTTTTCTTTTCTTTTTCTCTTGAGACAGAGTTTCACTTTGTTGTCCAGGCTGGGGTGCAGTGATGTGATCTTGGCTCACTGCAACTTCTGCCTCCCAGGTTCAAGCAATTCTTGTGCTTCAGCCTCTTGAGTAGCTGGGATTACAGGTGCCCGCCACCATGCCCAGGTGATTTTTTGTATTTTAGTAGAGATGGGGTTTCACCATCTTGCCCAGGCTGGGCTCGAACTCCTGAGCTCAGGCAATCCACTTGTCTTGGCCTCCTAACCATGCCCAGCCTAGCATCATATCAATTTTCTTATCTTTTCAAAAAACAAAACAGGTTTTTCGAACTAACCCAGTCAGACAAAAAATAAAGAAAATTTAAATAAATAAGCAAGAGTTCAAGAAATAGGAAATTATGTAAAGCAACCAAACTTATGAGTTGTAGACATTCCTGAGGAAGAAGAGGAAAAGGTAGAAAGATTGGAAACATATTTGAGGGAATAATTAGGAAAATTCTCTTGGCCTTGCTAGAGAGATACACATCCAGATACAAGAAGCTCAGAGAACACCTGGAAATATTTTGCAAGATGAACTTCATCAGACTATCCAAAGTCAACTTGAAGGAAAATACTCTGAAAGAAGCAAGACAAAATTTTCAAATCACCTATAAAAGAAAACACGTTAGACTAACAGCAGACTTCTCAGAAGAAACATTACAAGGCAGAAGGCACTGGGATCCTATTTTCTGTCTGTCTTCTGCTTAGTCTAACCTATCGTTAAAGCTTTCAACTGTAACCCGGCCCTTCAGTATGTTTTTCATTCTCAGAAATTCCATTGTTTTTATTTAAAGATATCTGTACTTCATTCACTTTCTGCATTGTTCTGATACCTTTGTGTTGATTTTCAACTTTCTCTTGGATCTCATTGAGCTTCCTTATAATCCATATTTTGAATTCATTATCTTTCATTCCAGAACTTTCATTTTGGCTAGGATCCATTGCCAGAGAACTAGTCCTTTGGTAGTGTCACAACATTCTGCTTTTTTTTTTTTCTTCATGATGCCAAAGTTCTTATGATGGTTTCTTCTCATCTAGGAAAGTTGTCACTTCTTATTTTTGAATTTACTTTAATTTAGATGGGGTTTTTCCTCCTTGAGGGTATAACTATAGCATATATTGGGTAGGGGGCTTTGGCTTTGTTTCTTTAGCCCTGTGCCCTTCTGTCAGTAAACATTGTATTGGTTTGTGCAGTTTAACCTCCATGCCAGTAAGTGGCACTTATGACTAAGAGCCAGCTATGGCAGAAGCAGATGGTATGTGTTTGATCATTGTTTACTGTGATTTCCTCTCTGTTGTTTCAGGTGATAGGCTGGTCTATGTAATGCCCAGACTCTGAGTCACCTGTTCAGCCAGAGGGGAAGAGAAAGCTGGGCAGAGTTGGACCACAAAGCTTACCCACCAACATCTCAATGATGAATGTGAACAGTAGCCTTAACAGGGGTGGCTGGGGCAGATCCTGGTGAAATGCTCACAGGTCTCTGTAGGGAGGGAGGAGCTGTACCAGGTCTACCTCCTGTGTTGGTAGGAACATTTATCTTTTTCCCTATCATACCCCTGTCCCAAGGCCCATGACTCAGTTCAGACAGACACTGTCATCTATCTCCTGGTCTTAATGTAGCCAAGAGATATTTAAAATGCCTGTCTTGTGGATCTTCATAGGAGCAACCTCAGAGTAGAACCTCTTCCCTCAGCCAAATACAGACAACCCTGTGGCTTGCCTGTTCTCTCATGCAGGAACGCTGCTACTTTGTGTACATAGGGGAAGCAGCTTCACTTTTCAGCGCATGAGGGTGGGTTTTAGCTGTTGTAGTGTCAGCTGACTGGGTCAGCACAGCCTTAGTCTCAAGAGGGAGTGATCAGGTGCCAATGGTGGACTGGGCTAGCCATTTTCTTGATTATCAGATCCCTATATGGTGCTCTGGGTGGCATGCATAAGTACTGGAGGGACTGGATCAGGAACAGGCTGGCATATGTGTCCTCGGGTACTCAGGGTTCAGGTGCTGGCCATGATAGAGAGGGGCAGGCTGACCCCCACAAGTGGCAGAAAACTTTGGCAGGGACAGGAAGAATGCTCAGGCAACTACAGAATGCTAAATCGACTGCAGTCCCAGGGCAGATTGCAAGTATCTGGGGGCCAGCCTATCAGAAGGGTGCCAGGCCACAGCTGAAATGATCAGATGGGATCATTGTTCTTTGTTTATTTTTATTTATTTATTTATTTATTTATTTATTTATTTATTTATTTATTTTTGAGACAGAGTTTTGCTCTTGTTGCCCAGGCTGGAGTGCAATGGCATGGTCTTGGCTCATTGCAACCTCTGCCTCCTGTGTTCAAGCAATTCTTCCACCCCAGCCTTCTGAGTAGCTGGGATTACAGTTACCCGCCACCACACTGGCTAATTTTTGTATTTTTAGTAGAGATGGGGTTTTGCCATGTTGGTCAGGCTGGTCTTGAACTCCTGACCTCAGGTGATCTGCCTGTCTCAGCCTCCCAAAGTGCTGGGATTACAGGCGTGAGCCACCATGCCTAGCCCATCCTTTACTCTTAAATGACAGTTTTTTGGGAGTAAAGCATGACTTTTGGTCTTTCTCTTTCTTCCAGCACATTGAGTCATCCCACCGTTTCTTAACCTGCAAGGTTTCTGTTGAGAAATCCATTGATAGTCTTATGCAGGCTCTCTTACATGGGACAAGATGTTTTTCTCTTGACGCTTTCAAGATTCTCTTTGTGATATAGGTCAGGGTATATGAAAATTCAGTCTGCAAAATGAATAAGTTCTGAAAATATAATGTACAGTAATGTGAATATAGTTAACAATATGACATTGTATACTTGAAATCTGGTAAAAGAGTAGATTTACATGTTCTGACCCCACAAAAGCAAAGAAAATAATAATTATTTGAGGTAATAAATATGATAAATAACTGTGGCATTTTAATAAATATAATAAATAATTGTGACAATTTTTTCACAATGTATATACATATCAAAACATCAAGCAGCTGTATACCTTATAAATGTACAATTTTATTTCTCAATATTTATTACTCATTCACAGAGGGATATGAATCCTTAAAGGAGAGAGAATCGTCAAAAAATAAAACCCTCCTAATCCCCAAATTCTGTCTTTCACATTTTGATAATTTATAATTGGTCTTGGTGTTTACCTACTTAGGTTTTGAATATTTGGGCTTCATGAATATGAATGTTAATTTCTCTCCCTAGATGTAAAGTTTCTAGCCATTGTTTCTCTAAATACTATTTCTGTCTCTTTCTCTCTTTTCTTCTTCTGAGATTTCCATAATGCATACATTGGTTTGCTTGACAATTTTCCATAAGTTCCATAGGCTCTCTTCATGATTTCCATCAAGATAGACTGGATGAAGAAAATGTGGCACTTATACACACCATGGAGTATATGCAGTCATAAAAAAGGATGAGTTCATGTCCTTTGCAGGGACATGGGTGAAGCTGGAAACCATCATTCTCAGCAAACTAACACAGGAACAGAAAACCAAACACCGCAAGTTCTCACTCATAAGTGGGAGTTGAACAATGAGAATGCATGGACACAGGGAGGGGAACATCACACACTGGGGCCTGTCTGGGGGTGGGGGTCTACAGGAGGAATAACATTAGGAGAAATACCTAATGTCACTGAGGGGTTGATGGGTGCAGCAAACCACCATGGCACGCTTATACCTATGTAACAAACCTGCTCATTCTGCACATGATTCCCAAAACTAAAAGCATAAAAACAGGCATTCCAGGCTTGAAATACAAAAAAGTTAAATATCAACCACTAAATGCATACAAAGACTTTATATTAATGTAAGAAAATTGTTTATGTTAAAACATTACATCAAAAAAGACAGATGCAAAATTACAAATATTTTACCCTCTGTTTCATAGCCTTCTTTTAGGTAGCAAACCTAAGCAAACAAAAATAAAACTGCTCTTTGAAATCTGGACATAAATACACCAAAACATGTAACAATGATGGCAATATGAGTAGTGTTTCCTACTTTTCTATATTTTCCATAATAAACAATTAATAACTCTATAATGAGAAAACATGCATTATATTTATTTTAGGAAAAGAAATTACCTCATAGTTGGGGCTTCAGAGAATGGTATTTTGAATTTTGGGGAAATTGTAATAATAATCTGTATGTTTAGAACTTGTGAAGATTTTATTCTGAAGGCTCAGGGAAGCCACTGATGGGTTTAATGAGAATGATATTAAGGTCAGATCTGATTTTTAGAAGATTGCTGCGGGACAATGTGCAGAATGACTTGGAGGCCAGGAAACAAGGGAAGAGATGGCTTTGTGGCAGTTTTGATGGTACCCAGGGTGTAGATTTCATCTTGGCCAAGAGGGCCCAGTTTCTCTTCATGCCACCATCACACCACAGATGTCTCAGATTACCAAGGAGGCTCTTGCTTTCATCATACCCCAGGAACATGAACAAAGATTACAGCTACACCTT
Organism: Pongo pygmaeus; assembly: GCF_028885625.2. Classification (NCBI taxonomy): domain Eukaryota; kingdom Metazoa; phylum Chordata; class Mammalia; order Primates; family Hominidae; genus Pongo; species Pongo pygmaeus. The sequence goes on from NC_072380.2 coordinate 58,078,445, forward strand.
TCAAGAAAGTTAAATATTATATGCCCATTCTCTCTAATTGCCAGTCTTCTGGTACTCTATCTTTGCAGGGGCCCAAAGCAGTATCTAAATAGGAGGGAGGAAGTAGAACAATACTAAAAAAAGGATCCTAAAACAAAAGAATAGTTTTGCCACAGATTTCTTAGCGTGAAGTAGGCCTGACCTAGAGAAGAGGAAAAGTTTTAAATTGAATGAGACTTTTGAATTTCACTCAAAACTTTAGTTTTTAAGACTGGACTGCTCTTTAGTTTTTAAAACTTTTAAATCTTTAAAGCAAGTGCCTTTTTAATGAACTAAAGTAAATAAGATTATTCACTAAAGTGAAAAAAGACAACTACTGTTTTTAATTGTGTTTTATTCACTTTAGTTCCTTAAAAAGTATTTGCTTTAACAATTCTATAAATAAAATGACTGCCCACTAATATGTGATAGAGTTCATTAATGAACTAAAGTGAATAAAGACACAACTGCTGTTTTTGGTTGTGTCTTTATTCACTTCAGTTTATTAAAAAGTACTTGCTTTAGTGATTCTATACATAAAATGACCACCCACTAATGTGTGATTTTTGTAAAGCGTGGTATTTTTTGTAAAGTAGTATTTCTTATAGGAATCTTATTGATCACACAGGAGTGGTAAGAATGCCAAATATAATGACATACACAATCTAAACTAGAGAGGCTGAAATAATTTACATAATGTAAAAACATACACATTAAAAATTAGCCCTGTGGACAGATGCATGAAGTGGGAGTAGGTGGAGTAGGTGGAGTAGGCAACAGAAGCTGGGGATCCCTTTATGATCAGTTGAGGGTCCATATGCAGTGAAATTGACTTTTTCTCTCCATTACAGTAAATAACTTACTAACATAGAGGTATTTCACACACATTCAAATACAGAAGGCTGAACTTTGACCTGCTACCTCTACAGTCTACAATGACATAACTGTGGTCTATCTGATACTACCAGAACATCATAAAGAATAAACCCATGTAAGTAGCAGAAAGCATCAAGTCATTTATTCTAGACTGAACTTTGAAGATGTTCAACTTTAAAGAACATATGTCTCCTTTGGCTACATTTTCTTCACAATTGACATGCACTTACAGTGGGGAAATTGTGATGACTTGTTTCACCTAACAGTGATAACTGAAGTACTCCTAAAAATGCGAGAAATTTTTAATAACATATTTTATTAAACTTAGCATATAACATGAATCATGTGCAGCTTTAAGCCAAAAGATAGAAGGGAGTGCATTTCAATTGTCATGCTTTTAGTTTTTATATTCTATAGTTTCTACCACTGTCCCAAAGAATGAAGCTGATCACAACTGCTTCTTTACTTACCAAATCAGGAATTAGTTTGAATTCTTAGATCAGAGGAAATCCAAAATAAAAGAAATGTCACTTTTTTTAATCCCTCTGAGACCATTTTAGAAGCTAGACCAAAACTATAAATTATTCATGGTTCCTCTTATGCAGCGGTTTGGTTTTTTATTTCCCTGCATGAAACAGTCAAGAAGCAAACCAGGTAAAAACTTGTTAGCACTGCAAGAAAGTAAACCTTTGGTATACTTCCCATAAAGAATCAGAAATCTTGAACAGCAATTCAGAGTCAGGTTTTGTTGTTGTTGTTGTTGTCTTAATATACCATGAAGTATCCTGCTTTGCACTAGCTGTTATGGCAAATGAGTTTTGGAGGGTTATTCTTGACAGCTTATGCCTAAAGATCCACTTATGGAGATTTCTCTGGTTTTATAACAAGTTGGCAGATTCTGTGAAACTAAAAAGTCTCTCTGAATGATTTTAAGTTACTGCTTGAATTGCAAATTTATATTGGGGGAAAAGAACATTAAAGTAACTTGAAAATCTCTTTTATTGGCAACTTTAAATGCAAAGTATTTTGTTTTTAAATTTCTAAAGCGTAGGTTAAGTAATATAATTTTCCAAAGCTGAATGTACTCATCTGGAGCTCAGTGTTTCTGCTTTTCTAAAACTCCTAGGTGGAAACACTACTGTTTTTATGACCTGTGATTAGATGAACTGATCCATCTCAGCTGGTAGCATCCCTTTTCTTCCAGGTTAAGCATTTTAAAAAATTCTAGAATAGATGTGTCTTGCCAGTTTTAAATAGAAATGTCATTCCAAATGTCTCTGGAGAGTCATATACCATTTATAGGAATCCATCTTCATTCTTCTCACTATTATATACCTTGGAAACCAGTGTGGAAATGCTCACCATACTGTTTCTGCTCGCCAACAGGAAGAAGTCTTGATTAGCATTCAGCTGTGTAAGCACCTTCTAATTATTTTGATTGGTTACTCATGTTGACATGGTCTGGTATGAGAAGCTTGGTTTTATCCAGTATAAGAGGCTGCTTCTTACCCCTTGTATCTTTCTGTTATCCTTGGCATTTTGGTAGGATGCTGCCCTCTGGTAAGTTGGACATCTACTCTTTGTTCCAAGATGTGGTGCTGCTGGAAGTTCCCCCATGCATGGCACAGGAGGGTGGTTGGCAGCGGTGGCTCTGACTCTGGTGACATTGACTGCTCTTGTAATTCCTCATCCCCGCAGCCAGGTTAGCTAGACTGGAGTTTTTATTATGTGACAGTGACCAGAAAGGTTACATTCCTTGTCTGAGAATTCTTCCAGGGCTGGTCTAGAATGGACCTGCAGGGCAGGTTTAAGGGGGAGAGGTGAGAAACAAAAATGCTGTACTGTGCTTTAGCTACAAAGTCCATCATTCAGTAAACCAGCTGCTCCAGGATTAGGAGTATTTGGAGACTGACTGGTCATATGCTATGCAAGATGGGTCTCTTTATCTCATTTATCTCATTTCAGGGTCAGGACAAGTTCCACAATGCCACACAGCATGTGTTTAAGAAGAGGCTTTATTGGGAAAAGGGACAAATTATTGGGAAGGTAATTGGAAGAATTATCGAGGGAAGAGGCAGCAGGTGTCCATTCTCCCATCATCCCACAGAGAAGTATGCTGGGGCAGGGTGCCCTGCTGGATGTGCAGTGTGGATCTATATTCCAATAGCGGAAACTAACCCCTTGATACCTTCTTTTTTATAGGGCCCATGTGAGAAGGCAGCCTGTTGCAGGGAGAGACATGCTGCTGGAGGCTGCGGTTCACAGACTTTGTCTAGGAATGCTAGTCATCCAGCATGTGGCAACCTTGAGCTTATGGGTGATTGTGTGGGGTAGGAGGGACGGGTTGGGGAGGAGACTGGTCACTTCAGCGGCTGTTGTGAGTACAACCTCTCATACTGTGAGAAAGAGCCGCCCATCTGAGCTGGCCCATTGTCCTGGCAACCAAGAATGAGCATTTGAGCATTCCTGGCTCTTCTGATGGTTGCACCACAATATGCGGGAGGGAAAAAAAAAGAGGAAACAAGTGAATTCCAGCTTTCAGGCCTAGATAATTGTATATCTGAAGGAGGAGCAGGTAGGAACTCCAAGAAGGGAAGATGGGGGAAGTTTGAGGAAAAGACTGTATTTATATTAAAAAGCAACCACCATTTCCTTGGTTGCATAGACAAATGAGAATGTGTTGAAAACTAAACGATAAGCTTGCTAAATTCAAATCATTTCATCAGCTATTTTCTGATAAAGTGGGTTAGAAGATAAATGTCTATTAACTTGTTTAAGAGAAGAAATATTAAAATAATAATTGTGCTCTTTTTTCCTCATCCCACTCTCAGAATAGGAGAATAGGAAGCCAGTAGTTTCAGTACTATCATAAATTTATTTAATGGAGTTGCTGCCCGGTCATCCATTTTAGACCTAGCACAAATTACTGGAACCCAGTAGTACCCTGTTGCATTTGGCCAGGTGAAAACTTCCCCTCCCTGTGTGGTTGTTTACAATACAGCCCACTTGTTCCCCATCCCACAGCTGCTGGCCATGATAAAACCTAACAGCCCACACCAGAGTCATGTTAATAAGTTCTCCCCTTTGTGTATGTTGTCTTTAAACCAGACCCTCAGGAAGCCTAATGGAAAACACCTATGGGCCTCAATGAAAGCCTAGCCTCCTCTCTCACTCCCCACTTGCTGGTTTAGTTCCCTGTCACCTCCAGTCTTCCTGTGGACCTCCTGTCAGCACCCCTAACCTCTCTGAGATATGTAAGTCATCCATTTCTTCTGTTTCATGCAATTTGATTTCACCTCCTCATTGTGTCTCACGTGACCAACATGCTCAAACATAACTTTCTCCCACCAGGGCTCTCCTAGTGAGTGGCTATCTTGGCTTATGGCCATTCTCCACAGAGGCCTCAAGACCAGATTAGAAAGAAACTATAACAGTAAAAATCACAACACAGTACTTATTATAGTTTTAATATTAAGCTAGTAAATAATTTAGTCCATAAAGCCTTAGGGGATTTAACCTTCAGCAAGTCAGTGTAGGCTATTTGGGGCTGAGAACTTGCATTTAGAAATGATTCATCACAGCATTTCATTTTGAAATAACAGGATTGCAAATAACTAAAATCATTATCAAAAGGGTAGTTGTTACATAAATTATGTTATACAATTCAATAGACTATAGTGCAGCTGTAAAAAAAAAAAAGGATACTTTGTTATTCACTGATTCTTAATGACATCCAAAATTCATTTTTAGATTTTAAAAAAAGGTTCCAAACAGTGTACAGTCTATGCTATCACTGGTGTAACAAAGAATGGTGGTGGGGGGGAGTATATGTAGGTATGGTCTTATATACACATAGAATATTTTTGGAAAGATGTGTGAAAAACAATGTTCACTGCCTTCAGGAAGGGGTCACCTGGTGGCTGTGGACAAAGGTGAGGGCTATCTTGTTGAAATACATTTTGTGTCTTTTGAACCATGTGGATGTATTATTTACTTTGAAAAACTGGTTTTAAAAAGAGCATATAAAACTTTACGTATTCTCTCTTTCAGACAAAGTTTCTCTGCATTTGTTCATTGTCTTTCACTAAAATTTTGTGTTTTTTGGGGATTCTTTGTTGCAAAGCAGTAGAGTATATTTTTAAGTTTTGTGAAGAGTGTGAGCTCTGGAGTCAGATAGGCCTGGGTGGAGAGCTGGTTCCACCAATGCATGGCTGTGGGAACTTATGGAGCCTGCTTTACCTGAATCTCAGATTTGTTGCTTACAAAATGAAGTTGGGAATACCTTTCATAGGGCTTATTGTGAGAAGTATATCAGATAAATCTATACAAAATCCTTAGCAAAGTTTCTAAGAAACTAAATGCCCAACAAGTGGTAGCTATTACTACTATTAAGTGTAATTTAATGGTTAATTTTTGCTTTGCCATGCTGAAATATGAACATACTGAGAGGGTTTGGGGCTCAATAAGACCTAGGGCAATTTGGTCATTTTCATTTGTCAGATGTCTTTAGTAAATATTGATAAAGTCTAAGGATGAGAACTGGGTGAGAGCTATAGGTAGTTGTATTTTATTATCCTGCATAATAAATTATTCAGTACCTAGCAGTGCTGAGCAGATATTTACATTCTTTCCTTTTCTGAAAATTAGGAATCTGAGAGTGGCTTCGTTAGGTGGTTCTAGCTCAGGGTCTCTCATGAAGCTGTAGTCAAGCTGTCAGTTGGGGCTGTTGTCTCTGAAGGTTTGGCGGGGGCTGGAGGATTCACATCCAAAATGGTCTGCTTGTCTTGGCTGTTGGCAGGAGACCTCAGGTCCTTGCTATGTGGGCCTCTTCTCAGGGCTACTTGGGTGTTCTCCCAACATGGCAGCTGTTTCCCCCCAGTCAGAGCCCCCCTAAAAAAAAAGCCAGGGGATCTTTTAGGGCATGTCATACACCATCACTTCTGCCTTATTCGATTCCTTAGAAGCCAGTCACTAAGTCCAGCCTGTACTCAAGGGGTAGGGAATTAGGCTCCTTCTCTTGAGAAATAGCAAACAATTTGTGGACATATTTTTAAAAATACCACAAAAGAGAATCCTTATTTATCGTTCAAACTTGGACACTTTTAGAAGTGAAAAGTGGTGTTATTAATAAACAAGACTGGACAGTAAGTGTAAACTGGGACCCTCCTTGGCAAAACCGGGTGTATAGTCAGAGGTATATGTCTTTCTACAACCTCTCGTGAAAGTAAGTCTCAGACCAAAACGCATACAAATACCTATTACAAGCAGACTCCCAAACAGTCATACTACTTGCTCTGTAAGCTCAGTGCAGTCCTGATACTCTGATCATTTAGGAACTCCAGTAACCACTTTGCCGGAAAGGCTAATTCCCAGGAAAAATGAGAAAGTGTTCTGACTGAAAGATCAGCTAACTTTCTAATTGTGTCAGATAAGAGAACCCTTCGTTAAGGGGAGGAATACCCAATAGGGTTCTAAATTTTAGGAGTCTTTTCCCAAGGTGTTAAGCTGCCAGGCTCTTCATTTCTCATACTTCTGTTCATCCAAGAGTGAAGGCATGGCATTCATTTCACTATTGAAAATCATTTTATGTTATCTCTTCCGAAACTACTTAAGTGCAGATTCAGAGAGCAAGTTTTGAAGCTCTTGCAGAATTATCATCCAGAGTACAGTATCTTTCACATGCAACCCACCTTTCAAGTGTGAATTTATGATTAGGGTACATCAAGTGTTAAGCATCTTGTTGGGTACAGATTAAAGCTAATTTAAACAGATACCTACATATCACATTGTCTATGCTGAAGTACTTTAAATTTCAGATAGTATTAAAAAAAAAACCCAATAACTGGGTTTCTAAGAAAGCAACCTTCAGTTTTTAACAATTCCATTAAAGAACTATCAAAAGGAAAATGGAAGTTACAGGCTAGAGAAATTCTGATTGGTAATAACAAATTTTTTTCCTATAGAAATTTCTGTGTTAAGTATCTAATAGTGTATAGCTATAAAATTCTCCCTCCACCTTTATTGAGGTATAACTGACAAATAAAAATTGTATATACTTAAGGTACACAATGTGATGTTTTGATAAACATATACATTATGAAACGATTCCCCCATCAATCTAATTAACAACCTATTCCTTACTTCACATAGTTACCTTGTTTTTTTTTGTTGGGGGGCATGGGTGGGGCGTGTGCAAGAACGCTTAAGAACTACTCTCTTAGCAAATTTCAAGTACACAATACATTATTACTTGCTGTAGCCACAATGTTGGACATTAGATCTGTAGAACTTTTTGAGAGCTTGTACTCTTTGACCAACATTTCCCTATTGCTCACCTGCCTCCCTGGGGGCAACCACTATTATACCCTGTCTTTCTAAGTTCAACATTTTTAGATTCCGGATTTGAGAATTTTAGATTCCCAGCCCCTGACAATGTCAATTCTACTGTTTCTATGAGTTCAACTTTTTTAGATTCCATTTTACAGACTTTTTCAATTTAAGTGAGATCATGCAGCGTTTGTCTTTCTGTGTCTGGCTTATTTCACTTAGCTTAATGTCCTCTAAGTTTACCAATGTCCTTGCAAATGGCAGGATTTCCTTCTTTTTAAAGGCAGAATAATAATCCATTGTGTATATATGTCACATTTTCCTTACCCACTTATCCACTGGCAAATACTTAGGTTATTTCCATATCCTATTCTATTGGCTATTGTGAATAATGGTGCTATGAACATGGGAGTGTGGATATCTCTTTCAGATGCTGATTTCATTTCCTTTGGATATATTCTCAGAAATGAAATTGTTGGATTATACAATTTTTATTTTAGGTTTTATTTTTAGTTTTTTTGAGGAACTACATACTGTGTTCCATAATGGTTGTAATAATTTACACTCCCACCAATAGTGTACAGAATTTCCTTTTCTCTACATCCTTGCCAACACTTAAAATTTTTTGGCTTTTTGATAATAGCCAGCATAACACATGTGAGGCGATGTCTCCTTGTGGTTGTGATGATTAGTAAACGCTGACCAGCTGACCACTTTTTCATGTAACTGTTGGCCATTTGTATATTTTATTTTTTAAAAAATGCATTCAGATCCTCTGCCAATTTTTAATTTTTTTTTTTTTTTTGCTCTTGAGTTGTATGAGTTCCTTTTATATTTTGGATATTAGCCCCATACCAGATATATAGTTTGCAAATATTTTCTCCCATTCCATGGGTTGCCTTTGGCATTTTGTTGACTGGTTCTTTAACTGTGCAGAAACTCTTTACTTTGATGTAGGCCAACCTATTTTTGCTTTCATTGCCTGTGCCTTTGGTGTGATATTCAAAAAATCACTGCCAAGTACAGTGTCAAGGAGGATTTCCCCTAGGTTTTCTTCTAGTAGCTTTACAGTTCAGGTCTTATGTTTGAGACTTTAATGCATTTTGAATTGATTTTTCACATATCATGTAAGATAAGGGAATAATTTCATTCTTTTGCATGTAGATATCCAGTTTTCTTGGCACCATCTTCTGAAGAGATTGTTTTTACCCCGTTGTGTATTCTTGATGCCTTTGTCAAAGATTAGTGACTATATATATGTGGGATTATTTCTGGGCTCCCTGTTCTGTTCTATTTTTCTTTTTAAAAAAAAACAAAAAACAAACAAAAACAGATTTTTTAATGTTCCCAGGATGAGAGGACTTCACTAATGAATTCTACTAATTGTTTTTTTTTCTGTTTGTTTGTTTGTTTTTATACTTTAAGTTCTGGGATACATGTGGAGAACATGCAGGTTTGTTACATAGGTACACACGTGCCATGGTGGTTTGCTGAACCCATCAACCTGTCATCTACATTAGGTATTTCTCCTAATGCCATTCCTCCCCAACCCCCTGACAGGCCCTGGTGTGTGATGTTCACCTCCCTATGTCCATGTGTTCTCATTGTTCAACTCCCCCTTATGAGTGAGAACATGCAGTGTTTGGTTTTTGTTCTTGTGTTAGTTTGCTGAGAATGATGGTTCTCAGCTTCATCCATGTCCCTGCAAAGGACATGAACTCATCCTTTTTTATGGCTGCATAGTATTCCATAGTGTATATGTGCCACATTTTCTTTATCCAGTCCAGCATTGACAGGCATTTTGGTTGGTTTCAAGTCTTTGCTATTGTGAACAGTCCCACAATAAACATACATGTGCAAGTGTCTTTATAGTAGAATGATCTATAATCCTTTGGGTATACACCCCGTAATGAGATTGCTGGGTCAAATGGCAAATATGGTTCTAGATACTTGAGGAATTGCCACATTGTCTTCCACAATGGTTGAACTAATTTACACTCCTACCAACAATGTAAAAGCATTCCTATTTGTTCACATCCTCTCCAGTATCTGCTGTTTCCTGACTTTAATAATCACCATTCTAACTGGCGTGAGATGGTATCTCATTGTGATTTTGATTTGCATTTGTCTGATGGCCAGTGATGATGAGCATTTTTTCATGTGTTTTTTGGCTGCATAAATGTCTTCTTTTGAGAAGTGTCTGTTCATGTCATTCACCCACTTTTTGATGGGGTTGTTTGACGTTTTCTTGTAAATTTAAGCTCTTTGTAGATTCTGGATATTAGCCCTTTGTCAGGTGGATAGATTGCAAAAATTTTCTCCCATTCTGTAGGTTGCCTGTTCACTCTGATGATAGTTTCTTTTGCTGTGCAGAAGCTCTTCAGTTTAATTAGATCCCATTTGTTAATTTTGGCTTTAGTGTTCTACTTTTCTATTTGTCTGGTTTTATGCCAGTACCATACTGTTTTGATTGCTATAGTTTTATGATATAATTTGAAATTAGGTAATATGATGCCTCTGGCTGTGTGATTTTTTTTTTTTTTTTTTTTTTTTGCTTTGGTGTCTTTTGTACTTACACACACATTTTAGGATTTTTTTGTTTCTATGGAAACATGCGATTGGAATTTTTATATGGATTGCATTGATCACTTTGGGTAATATGGCCATTTGAACATTAATTCTTCCAATCCATGAACATAGAATATCTTTCCATTTATTTGTGTCATCTTCAATTTCTTTTGTCAATGTTGTGTAGTTTTCAGTGTTCAAACCTTTCACTTCCTTGGTTAAATGTATTCCTAAGTGTTTAATGTTTTCTGATACTATCCTAAATGAGATCATTTTCTTGAGTTTTTCCCCCCAGATCATTCATTGTTAGTGTATATAAACTACTGACTGGATGCAATGGCTCATAGCTATGGTCCCAGTGCTTTGGGAGGCCAAGATAGGAGGATCACTTGAGGCCGGGAGTTCAAGACTAGCTTGGGTGATAAAGTGAGAGAGAGAGGAGAGAGGGAGATTACCTAATTATGTATGTTGATTATGTATCCTGCTACTTTACTGAACTTATTTATTAGTTCAAACGGTTTTTTGATTGAGCTTTTAGGGCTTCTACATACAAGATTATATTATCTGCAAACAAACAATTTTACTCCTTCCTTTATGATTTGGATGGCTTTCTTTCTTTTCCTTGCCTAATTACTCTGGCTAGGACTTCCATTACTATATTAAATACAAATAAGGAGAATGGGTATCATTGTCTTATTCCTGATCTTAGACAAAAAGCTTTCAGCATTTCACCATTGAATATGATGTTTGCTGTAAGCTTTTAATATACAGTGTTTATTATGTTGAGGTACATTCCTTCTATACCTAAGTCATTGAGAATTTTAATCGTAAAAGAATAATAAATTTTGTTAAATGCTTTTCTTGCATTTCTTGAGATGATCATTTGGTTTTTGTTATTCATTCTGTTAATGTGATGTATCACATTTATAGATTTGCATATATTACAACATCTTTATATCCTCAGGGTAAATCCAACTTGAACATTCTGTATGATTCTTTAATGTTCTGTTGAATTTGGTTTGCTTGTATTTTGTTGAGGATTTTTGAATCTATATTCATTTAGGGTTATTAGCCTGTAGCTTTATTTTCTTGTAGTGTCCTTGTCTGTCTTTGATATAAGGGTAATCCTGGCCTCATAAAATAAATTTAAAAGTGTTGCCTCATCTTTAATATTTTTTAACAGTTTGAGGAGGATTGGTATTAATTTTTTTAATGTTTAGTAGAATTGACCAGTGAAGCCATCCTGTCCTGAGCTTTTTTGTTGGGAGATTTCTGATTGCTGATATGATTACTCATTATTACTGATACATTACTCATTATTAGTCTGTTCAGATTTTCTATTTCTTCATGATTCAGGTAGGTTGTATGTTCTAGGAACTTGTTCCTCTTTTTTTCTAGGTCATCCAGTTTGTTGGCACTTAATTGTTCATAGTAGTCACTTATGATCATTTTTATTTCTGTAACATCAGTTGAAATGTGTCTTTTTTCATTTTTGATTTTGAGTCTTCTTTTGTTTCTTAACTAAACTTTTGCAAATTTGTTTATATTCTCAAAAAACAAATTTTTAGTTTTGATATTTTCTATGGTTTATCTAGTCCCTATTTCATTTATTTTTGTTTTAATCTTTTATTTATTTCCTTGTGAAAACTTTGCACATAGTTTGTTCTTTGTTCTAGTTCTTTGAGATGTAAAATTAGGTTATTTAAGATCTTTTTTCCCTTCATGCAGGCTTTTATTGCTATTAATTTCCATTTCATAACTGCTTTTGCTGCATTTAATAAGTTTTTGTATGTTGAATTTCCATTTTCATTTGTCTCAGACATTTTAAATTTCCATTTTGACTTCTTTTTTGATCCACTGATTGTTCAAGAATGTGTTTAATTACCACATATTTTGGATCCTTCCAGTTTTCCTACAGTCATAAATTTCTAATTTCATGCCACTGTGATTGAAAATGACACTTTATGTGATTTCAATCTACTTAAATTTAGGATTTGTTTTGTGGCCTAACATTTGATCTGTCCTGGAGAGTGTTCTATGTATGCCTGAGAAGAATGTGTACACTGTTGCTTTGGGATAGAATGTTCTGTACATGTCTGGCTGGTATAAAATGAGCTTTAAGTCCAACGCTCCAATGCTTTTATATTAATTTTTCTGTTAGGATGATCTGTCTATTGTTGAAAGTCGGATATTGAAGTCCTCTACTATTATTTAATTGTTATGTATATTTCCCTTGGGATCTGTTAATATTTGCTTTATATATTTAGATGCTCTGATATTATGTCCATATATATTTACAGTTGTTATGTCCTTTTGATGAAGTGACACCTTTATCATTATGCAATGACTTTTTATGTCTGTTATGACAGTTTTTGACTTAAAGTCTATTTTGTCTGATGTAAGTCACTTGGCTCTCTTTTGGTTAATATTTGCATGGAATATCCTTTTCTATACCTCCATTTTGAGCCTATATATGGCCTTAAAGCTAAAGTGAGTCTACTTTAAGCAGCATATAATTGTTTTTTTAATCCATTTAGCCATTCTATGTCTTTTGATTGGGGAATTTAATCTGTTTATATTTAAAATAATTATTTGTAGGTACAGACTTACTATTGCCAGTATGTTAAATGTTTCTGACTGTGCTGTAGTTCCTTTGTTCCTGTCTTACTACCTTTCTTTGTGATTTCATGATTTTTTATATTGATATGCTTTGATTACTTTCTCTTTATCTCTTGCATATCTACTATAAGATTCTGCCTTGTGGTTACCATGGAGTTTACATGAAACATCTTAGAGTGTAACAGTCTACTTAAAGATGATAAAACTTAAATAGCACACAAGAGGTCTGAACTTTTACTTCTTTACACTCCATATTTTATGTTTTTGATATCTCAACTTACATTGTTTTATATTACGTATCTGTTAACAAAATTTTGTAGCTACAATTATGTTTAAATCTCCTGTCTTTTAACTTACATACTAGAGTTTAAAAGTGATTTACACAAGATCATTACAGTATTAAAGAATTCTGGGAGTTCCAAGATGGCCCAATAGGAACAGGTCCGGTCTGCAGCTCCCAGCGTGATTGATGAAGAAGATGGATGATTTCTGCATTTCCAACTGAGGTACCTGGTTCATCTCATTGGGACTGGTTGGACAGTGGGTGCAGCCCAAAGAGGGTGAGCCGAAGCAGGGTGGGGCATTGCCACACCCAGGAAGTGCAAAGGATCAGGGGATTTCCCTTTCCTAGCCAAGGGAAGCCATGACAGACTACCTGGAAAAATGGGACACTCCCACTCAAATACTGTGCTGTTCCCAAGGTCGTAGCAGACAGCAGAAAATGTGATTCTCTCCCTTGCTTGGCTTGGCAGCTCCCACACCCATGGAGCCTTGCTCACTGCTAGCACAGCAGTCTGAGATCAATCTGCGAGATGGCAGCCTGGCTGGAGGAGGGGCGTCCACCATTGCTGAGGCTTGAGTAGGTAAACAAAGTGGCCAGGAAGCTCAAACTGGGCAGAGCCCACTGCAGCTCAACAAGGCCTACTACCTCGAGACTCCACCTCTGTAGGCAGGGCATAGCTGAACAAAAGGCAGCAGACAACATCTGCAGACTTAAACGTCCCTGTCTGACAGCTCTGAAGAGAAAAGTGGTTCTCCCAGCATGGCGTTTGAGTTCTGAGAATGGACAGACTGCCTCCTCAAGTGGATCCCTGACCCCTGTGTAGCCTGATTGGGAGACACCTCCCAGTAGGGGCCAACAGACACCTCCTACAGGAGGCTGCCCCTCTGGGACGAGGGGCAACAGAGGAAAGATCAGGCAGCAATATTTGCTGTTCTGCAATATTTACTGTTCTGCAGCCTCTGCTGGTGATACCCAGGCAAACAGGGTCTGGAGTGGACCTCCAGCAAACTCCAACAGACCTGCAGCTGAGGGACCTGAGTGTTAGAAGGAAAATGAACAAACAGAATAGCATCAACATCAGCAAAAAGTTCATCTACACCAAAACCCCATCTGTAGATCACCAACATAAAAGACCAAAGGTAGATAAAACAAAAAAATGAGAAGAAACCAGAGCAGAAAAGCTGAAAATTCTAAAAATCCAAGTGCATCTTCTCCTCTAAAGGATTACAGCTTCTTGCCAGCAATGGAACAAAGCTGGATGAAGAATCACTGTGATGAGTTGATGAAAGTAGGCTTCAGAAGGTGGGTAATAACAAACTTCTCTGAGCTAAAGGAGGAGGGTTTGAACTCATCACAAGGAAGCTGAAAGCTTTGAAAAAAGGTTAGACAAATGGCTACCTAGAATAAACAATGTAGAGAAGACATTAAGTGACCTGATGGAGCTGAAAACCATTGGCACAAGAACTTCATGATGCATGCACAAGCTTCAATAGCTGATTTGATCAAGTGGAAGAAAGGGTATCAGTGATTGAAGATCAAATTAATGAAATAAAGTAAGAAAACAGGGTTAGAGAAAAAAGAGAAGAAATGAACAAAGCCTCCAAGAAATATGGGACTATGTGAAAAGACCAATTCTGCATTTGATTGGTGTACCTGAAAGTGCCGGGGAGAATGGAACCAAGTTGGAAAACACTTTCCAGGATATTATCCAGGAGAACTTCCCCAACATAGCAAGGCAGGCCAACATTCAAATTCAGGAAATACAGAGAATGCCACAAAGATACATCTTGAGAAGAGCAACCCCAAGCCACATAATCATCAGATTTACCAAGGTTGAAATGAAGGAAAAAGTGTTAAGGGCAGCCAGAGAGAAAGGTCGAGTTACCCACAAAGGGAAGCCCATCACACTAACAGCAGAAACCCTACAACCCAGAAGAGAGTGGGGGCCAATACTGAACATTCTTAAAGAAAAGAATTTTCAATCCAGAATTTCACATCCAGCCAAACTAAGCTTCAAAAGTGAAGGAGAAATACAATCCTTTACAGAGAAGCAAATGCTGAGAGATTTTGTCACCACCAGGCCTGTCTTACAAGAGCTCCTGAAGGAGGCACTAAACATAAAAAGAAACAACCAGTACCAGCCACTGCAAAAACAGGCCAAATTGTAAAGACCATCGATGCTATGAAGAAACTGCATCAATTAATGGGCAAAATAACTAGTGAACATCATAATGACAGGATCAAATTCACACATAATAATATTAATCTTAAATTTAAGTGGGCAAATGCCCTAATTAAAAGACACAGACTGGTGGGGGAGGGATAGCATTGGGAGACATACCTAATGCTAGATGACGAGTTAGTGGGTGCAGTGCACCAGCATGGCACATGTATACATATGTAACTAACCTGCACATTGTGCACATGTACCCTAAAACTTTAATAATAATAATAATAAATAAATAACAAAAAAAACAAATAAATAAATAAATAAAAGACACAGACTGGCAAACTGGGTAAAGAGTCAAGACCCATCAGTGTGCTGTATTCAGGAGACCCATCTCATGTGCAGAGACGCACATAGGCTCAAAATAAAGGGATGGAGGAAGATCTACCAAGAAAATAGCAAAAAAAAAAAAAAAGCAGAGGTTGCAATCCTAGTCTCGGATAAAACAGACTTTAAACCAACAAAGATCAAAAGAGACAAGGCCATTACAAAATGGTAAAGGGATCAATTCAACAAGAAGAGCTAGCCATCCTAAATATATATGCACTCAATACAGGAGCACCCAGATTCATAAAGCAAGTCCTTAGAGACCTACAAAGAGACTTAGACTCCCACAAAATAATATTGGGAGACTTTAACACCCCACTGTCAGTATTACACAGATCAATGAGACAGAAGATTAACAAAAATATCCACAACTTGAACTCAGCTCTGCAACAAGCAGACCTAATAGACATCTACAGAACTCTCCACCCCAAATCAACAGAATATACATTCTTCTCAGCACCACACCGCACTTATTCTAAAATTGACCACATAATTGGAAGTAAAGCACTCTTCAGCAAATGTAAAAGAACAGAAATCACAACAAACTGTCTCTCAGACCACAGTGCAATCAAATTAGAACTCAGGATTAAGAAACTCACTCAAAACCATACAACTATGTGGAAACTGAACAACTTGCTCTTGAATGACTACTGGGTAAATAACGAAATGAAGGCAGAAATAAAGATGTTCTTTGAAACCAATGAGAACAGGGACACAACATACCAGAATCTCTGAGGCACGTTTAAAGCAGTGTGTAGAGGGAAATTTATAGTACTAAATGCCCACAAAAGAAAGCAGGAAACATCTAAAATTGACACCATAACATCATAATGAAAAGAACTAGAGAAGCAAGAGCAAACAAATTCAAAACCTAGCAGAAGGTGAGAAATAACTAAGACCAGAGCAGAACTGAAGGAGACAGAGACACAAAAATACCCTTCAAAAAATCAATGAATCTAGGAGGTGGTTTTTTGAAAAAATCAACAAAATTGATAGACCGCCAGGAAGACTAATAAAGAAGAAAAGAGAGAAGAATCAAATAGGCACAATAAAAAATGATAAAGGGGATATCACCACCAATCCCACAGAAATACAAACTAGCATCAGAAAATACTATAAACACGTCTATGCAAATAAACTAGAAAATCTAGAAGAAATGGATACATTCCTCAACATATACACCCTCCCAAGACTAAACCAGGAAGAATTTGAACCTCTGAATAGACCAATAACAGGTTCCGAAATTGAGGCAATAATTAATAGGCTACCAACCAAAAAAAGTCCAGGACAAGATGGATTCACAGCCGAATTCTACCAGAGGTATAAGGAGCAGCTGGTACCATTCCGTCTGAAACTATTCCAATCAATAGAAAAAGAGGGAATCCTCCCTAACTCATTTTATGAGGCCAACATCATCCTGATACCAAAGCCTGGCAGAGACACAACAAAAAATGAAAATTTAGACTAATATCCCTGATGAACATCAATGCAAAAATTCTCAATAAAATACTGGCAAACTGAATCCAGCAGCACATCAAAAAGTTTATCCATCAAGATCAAGTGGGCTTCAGCCCTGGGATGCAAGGCTGGTTCAATGTACACAAATCAATAAATGTAATCCACCACATAAACAGAACCAAAGACAAAAACCACATGATTATCTCAATAGATGCAGAAAAGGCCTTTGACAAAATTCAACAGCCCTTCATCCTAAAACCTCTCAATAAGCTAGATGGAACATATCTCAAAATAACAAGAGCTATTTATGACAAACCCACAGCCAATATCATATTGAATAGGCAAAAGCTGGAAGCATTCCCTTTGAATACTGGCACAAGACAGGGATGCCTCTCTCACCCCTGCTATTCAACATAGTGTTGGAAGTTCTGGCCAGGACAATCAGGCAGGAGAAGGAAATAAAGGGTATTCAATTAGGAAATTAGGAAGTCAAATTGTCCCTGTTTGCAGATTACATGATTGTATATTTAGAAAACCCCATTGTCTCAGCCCAAAATCTCCTTAAGCTGGTAAGCAACTTCAAAAAATTCTCAGGGTACAAAATCAGTGTGCAAAAATCACAAGGATTCCTATATGCCATTAACAGACAAACAGAGAGCCAACTCATGAGTGAACTCCCATTCACAATTGCTACAAAGAGAATAAAATACCTAGGAATCCCACTTACAAGGGATGTGAAGGACCTCTTCAAGGAGAACTACAAACCACTGCTCAACGAAATAAAACAGGACACAAACAAATGGAAGAATATTCCATGCTCATGGATAGGAAGAATCCATATCGTGAAAATGGCCATACTGCCCAAAGTAATTTATTGATTCAATGCCATTCCCATCAAGCTACCAATGACTTTCCTCACAGAATTGGAAAAAAACTACTTTAAAGTTCATATGTAACCAAAAAAGAGCCTGCATTGCCAAGACAATCCAGAGCAAGAAGAACAAACCTGGAGGCATCACGGTACCTGACTTCAAACTATACTACAAGGCTCCAGTAATAAAAACAGCATGGTACTGGTACCAAAACAGATATATAGACCAATGTAACAGAAAAAAGGCCTCAGAAATAACACCACACATCTACAACCATCTGATCTTTGACAAACCTGAGAAAAACAAGAAATGGGGAAAGGATTCCTTATTTAATAAATGGTGCTGGGAAAACTGGCTAGCCATATGTAGAAAGCTGAAACTGGATCCTTTCCTTACACCTTATACAAAAATTAATTCAAGATGGATTAAAGACTTAAATGTTAGACCTAAAACCATAAAAACCCTAATAGAAAACATAGGCAATACCATTCAGGACATAGGCATGGGCAAGGACTTCATGACTAAAACACCAAAAGCAATGGCAACAAAAGCCAAAATTGACAAATGGGATCTAATTAAACAGCTTCTGCACAGCAAAAGAAACTACCATCAGAGTGAACAGGCAACCTACAGAATGGGAGAAAATTTTTGTAATCTACCCATCTGACAAAGGGCTAATATCCAGCATCTACAAAGAACTTAAACAAATTTACAAGAAAAAACAAACAACCCCATCAAAAAGTGGGCAGAGGATATGAACAGACACTTCGGAAAAGAAGACATCTATGCAGCCAACAGACACATGAAAAAAATGCTCATCATCACTGGTCATCAGAGAAATGCAGATCAAAACCACAATGAGATACTATCTCATGCCAGTTAAAATGGTGATCATTAAAAAGTCAGGAAACAACAGGTGCTAAAGAGGACATGGAGAAATAGGAATGCTTTTACACTGTTGGTGGGAGTGTAAATTCGTTCAACCCTTGTGGAAGACAGTGTGGCAATTTCTCAAGGATCTAGAACTAGAATTACAATTTGACCCAGAAATGCCATTACTGGGTATATACCCAAAGGATTATAAATCATGCTATTATAAAGACACATGCACATGTACGTTTATTGCTGCACTATTCACAATAGCAAAGACTTGGAACCAACTCAAATGTCTGTCAATGATAGACTGGATTAAGAAAATGTGGCACATATACAACATGGCATACTATGCAGCCATAAAAAAAGATGAGTTTATATCATGTGCAGGGACATGGATGAAGCTGGAAACCATAATTCTCAGCAAACTATCACATGGACAGAAAAGTGAACACCTCATGCTCTCACTCATAGGTGGGAACTGAACAGCGAGATCACTTGGACACAGAGCGGGAAATATCACACACTGGGACCTGTGTGTGATATTGGGGTGGGGGACTGGGGAAGGGATAGCATTAGGAGAAATACCTAGTGTAAATGATGAGTGGATCGGTGCAGCAAACCAACATGGCACATGTATACCTATGTATCAAAACTGCACATTGTGAACATGTACCCTAGAACTTAAAGTATAGTAATAGTAAAATACATTAGCAGAGACAGTGTGAGGAGAAGATGGCAGAGTAGGGAGTACTAGAAATCTGTTTTCCCACCTAGAAAACAACTATGCTGGCAGAATCTTCCTGATGTAAATATATGGAAACTATGGAGTCTATTCAAGGCTTGCAACATTCAGAGAAAGGTATGAACTACAGTTAATTCTGGTCAATTCTAGCTTAACGCACAGTAGCAGCTACCCACCTCCCCACAACCAGCCACCTGGAAGACAACCTTGCACCTGTGCCTGGAGCAACTTGCACACAGCTTGCAGGAGCCAGGTTTACCCTGTCTTTCAAACAAATATCAGGGATCTGTGCTCTAATCACTGATTGTTAGTTCTGAACATAGACATACAAACAAAGAAGTAAGAGTTGTTGCATCTCCACTGTGTTATTGCAAGCTCCTCCTTCAGCTGATGTGACTTCCAGGGGACTTAAAGGGTCAGCACCTTTCCTTCCCTTTCATTTTTCTCTGTTTTTCATTTGGAGAGCCACTCATTAAAGACTAGGGCATTCAAAACCAACTGCATTTACAGGAAAAATTAGAAAGTAATCATCCATGCTCAGCGAAGGGTACAAGCTCAGAAAAAACTTCAGGAGACCTTAAGTTTATACCCCAGGCTGATCTTTGGGACAGAACTTACAATAACAACAACAACAATAATAAAAATGACAAAAAACAGCAAACAAAAAGAATTCTGAATTTGACTATACATTTACCTTACCAGTGAATTTCATATTTTTATGATTTTATGTTACAAACTAGCATTCTTTCATTTCATTTGCTTGAAAAATTCTTCCTAGCATTTCTTATAAGGCAGGTCTAAAACTTGCTCAGCTTTTTTTTTTGATCTGAGAAAGTATCTCTCTTTTATTTCTGGACAACTTTGCCAGTTAAAGTATTCTCCTTTGGCAAATTTTTTCTTTCATAATTTTGAATATATCTTCCCATTCTCTCCTGATCTGCAAGAGAAATCTGATGATAACCTTACAGTTTCCACCGTATGTGGCAAGTCACTTCTATCTTGCTGCATTCAAAATTCTCTGAGTTTTGACAGTTTGATTATAATGTGTCATGGTGAAGCCTTCTTTAGGTAAAAACTATTTGGGAACTTCTGAGCTTCATGGACTTTAGATGTTTATTTCTCTTCCAAGATTTGGGAAGTTTCCAATCATTAATTCTTTGAATAGGTGTATTTCCCTTTCTCTCTTTTCTCCTTCTAAAACTCCTGTAATGTGTATATTTGTTCGCTTAATGGTGGACCATGAGTCCTGCAGCGTTTCTTTAATCTTTTTCATTCTTTTTTTGCTTTGTTCTCCTCAGATTGAATAATTTCAAAAGCTTTGTCTTTGAGTTCATCAATTCTTTCTTCTGATTGATCTCATCTGCTCTTGAAGTTCTCTGTTGCATTTTTTTTCATTTTATTTATTGTATTCTTTAGCTCCAGGATTTCTGTTTGGCCATCTATGATTTCTATCTCTTTGTTGAACTTCCTATTTTATGTATTATTCCTATTTTCTGATTGTATTATTTCCTATTTTCTGTATTATTATTTCTATGTATTATTGTTCTGTATTATTATTTCTATATTATTATTATTACTATGTATTATTTCCTATTTTCTGATTTTTGTTGAGGTGACTATATTATCTTGTATCTCACTGAACTACCTTAAAATAATTATTTTGAATCCACTTTCAAACAATTCTTAGATCTCCATTTTCAGGTGGTTAGTAACTGGACAATTATTTTGTTCCCCTTGGTGGTGTCAGGTTTCTTTGCTTTTTCATGTTTCTTGTGGCCTTGCATAGATGTCTGCACATTTGAGAGAGCAGTAAACATTTCCAGACTTTATGGACTGGCTTCAGTGGGGAAAGCCTTTCACTTGCAAGTGTGTGTGAGGGGGCTGGCTAGTGGGGTGCAGTGGCTGCAGTTACGGGGAGGGTGCAGTGGTGTAGTCTCCATGTAGCTCTGTCAACTGAGGTCACCATCTGTGAAGACCGTGGGAAACCTTGGTGGCCTAGTCTATGGGAGTCTGCAGTGGCAGTAAGGGTTATTGGGGAGCTTTGCCTGATACTCAAATTTTGCCATAATTTGGCCCAATGTTATCCTGTAGAAAAATAATATAAGCAACATATGTAATTTAAAATTTTCTAGTGTATATATTTTAAAAACAGTAGAAAGGGACAGATGAAGTTAATTCTACTAACCTATTTTATTGAAAATATCTTGTAATGTATAATCAATATAAGGACATAATGTAATATTTTAGTTTTTAAAATTAAGTGTCCAAAATCTGGTGTGTATTTTACATTTACAGAAAATTTCTATTTAGACTAGCCATATTTCAAGTGCCGAATAGCCACATATAGCTAATGGCTACTGTATTAGAAAGCACAGACTAGTCCTACTCTATTGTGGTCCCTTAAATTTCTGTCAACCACATCTCTCATTCTTCCCTGAAAACACTCTGCTATAGTCTGAATGTCTAATGTCCCCCCAAAATTTATATGGTAAAATCCTAATGCCCAAGATGATGGTATTAGGAGGTGAGGCCTTTAGAAGATGTTAGATAATGGGGGCTCCACCCTCATGACAGGTATTAGTACGCTTATAAGAGATACCCCAGAGAGCTAGGTAGCCCCTTTTACCATGTAAGGACACAGCAAGAAAGGTGTCAGCTATGAGCCAGGAAATGGGTTTTTAGCAGACACTGTATCTGCTGGTGACTTGATCTTGGACCAGTATCTAGAACACCTAGTTTATATTTTGTTATAGAAACTTGAAAAAACTAAGACACACTCCAAGATCATCTGCCTCATATTTTTATGGGCAGTGTTTCCTTTTCTTGGAAACTCCTTCCCTTGTCTCAATCCTTTAAATCTTGCCTACCTTCCAGTATCATCACAAATGTAAGAAAAAACTCTTTGACCCAGATGAACGGAGTTCATTCACTTATCTTCTGCCACAGATTATCATAATTTACACATATATTTTATTCCTTTTTATTACCTTCTCGAGAAAAATTATTAAGGTTTATTTATTTCTTCTCAAGCCTAATATGTTGCCTTTTGTATATAGTGATTACTCAATAAACATTTGTCGTTTTAAAGTGGATTGTGTTGAATTCACTGCAAAGGAAGGGAAACTATTGAAAAGCAATTGATAGTAAGTAAAACATCTGCCAAACCAATGTGTTTTCTACCTACAGGGAAACCAGAGGGCTGTCTTAGTCACTCTATAGCCTAAACAACAGTTAATTTTATGGAAATGGTTCACATTGTGTGGTAATTCAATAGAGTCCTCATCTTTAAGTTGATGATTATATTTTATGAGCTATTATTACTTTAAGACTGTGAAAAACTCTCCCTCTCCATTTTGTACATTGTCTACTAAGCTAGAATATTGTCAATTATTAGAAAACTGTCATTTAATATAAGGCACTGAAGATTGTTCAATGTGTTGGTGACACACACAAAAAAAGCCTTTGTCTTAAGTATAGGCAGAGATATGGAAGGAGAATAAATGAATTAAAGGTGGAGTGTTTTTTCTTTCCTAAGGTTCATTACTCTAGATGGACAAGGAGGAGGCCAGGGAGACACCTACTATAGTAGAAATGTAGGAAGAGTTATTTTTTACACATATAATGTGATCTATATTGCACCATTGATATTGAGCCATGGAAAAAGGAGGGAATCAGGAACAGAACAAGTTAGGCCAGAGGCATTGGTTAAGGAAGAGGCCATAAACCAAGCCAGAAGCAGAAACACTCCATTTGCTTCAAGTGTTACTTGGTAGTCAACTCAGTTAGTCTGATGGTCAGAGGGGTGTTTAATAATGATGGTGCAGTTGCATTGGTTAGGCGTTAAGGATCCTATAGGGAGATTTCCCTCAAAGGCTGTAAACGAAGTGAGGCTTTTTGTAAAAGGGTGGTGTGTTTAGTTATAGGCCCTTCAATAGGAGGGCCTTGGGGCTTGAAGCATTGTAGGGAGTTGTAATAGGTTTGAAATAATTTGTTAGCCTGTTTGGCCCTGGAAATGGGATAATTACTGACCAGGGTGTCAGCTCTTTCAAAAAAGGAAGCTCCTTTTTGAAGTTTATAAATTAGGGTTGTGCTTCCTGTTAAAAGGTCATAAATGGGGTACCAGAAGGGCTGTGTAAGCTGAGGAAGACAGTGATAAGCACATCCAGCATTCCATAACAAAGGAAGAGTTACCCTGCAGCGAGAGGGATTGTATAAGGTTTATAGAGCATTCTAGTTTGGGAGCAGTGAGGATTGGTTGTATTGGTGAGGTGGATGTACTTAACGAATTTATACTGAAAAAAACACAAGCAAAAAAAGAAAAAGGCTATTTGGATAGGAGTAAAGTCCTGGAAAATTCCTTGAAGCCATAGGTCAAATAGAGCAGTAAGGAGCTGATCAGGATATATAATGGGAGTTTCATAAGGGTACTACTGAAGGTCTGTAACAAGGTTGGTTAAGAAGCGATGAAAGTTTGGGAAACAAAGAGATATAAGTGGCTTATGTGGATTTCTCTTCCTTTTCCCCCAGGATAAGGTCCCTCCCATTTAGGTGTGGGGGAAGAATTGGGGGTAGTACTGGAATCTTTTATCAGAACCCAATCTCCTGACTGTAGGAAGGGATTAGAGGAGTTGGCGATGGGTTGTGGCAGGTATTTGTCAGCATATACCCATATGAAATGGTGTATGGTATGTAGAAGAGGGGAAACGAGAGGAGTTGGTAGAGGTGGCGTTTGACCCTGAGGTGGAACAAAGGGGGCGAGTGGTCTTCCATACATGAGTTCAAAGGGGCTGAGCATTAAGGGTTTACGTGGGAGCGCCCATATTTTTAGGAAGGCCAAAGGTAAAAGTGTAACCCAGTCTTTATGTGTTTGGAGTGAGTACTTGGTGAGGGTGTTTTTTAGAATGCCATTCATGTTTTTCAACCTTTCCTGAAGATTGAGGTCGATGAGGGATGTGTAGCTTCCAGGTGATTTGTAGGGCTTGTGAAAGTACTTGAGTAATTCGAGAGATTAATTCAGGACCATTGTTGAATTGAAAAGAAAGAGGCACCTTGAACCTGGGTATGATTTCTGTTATTAATTTGGAGGTGACAGTAGAAGGCTGTTTTTGGTTGTGGGAAAAGCCTTGACCCATCCTGAAAAGGTATTGACCAGAACTAGAAGAAATCAAACCTTTTTAATCGGGGGCATATGGGTAAAATCAGTTTTGCAATCCTGTCCTGGAAGGTGTCCCCTGGCTTGATGGGTTGGGAAAGAAGGGGTCTAGTGTTGGAGTGGGGTGAAGCTTTTTGGCAAACAGAACATTGATGGGAAATGGCTTTTAGCTGTTCCTTTATATCTGGGGTTATGTGTATACGGGAACTTAAGAAATGTTGTAGAGGGGAATGGCTAGTGTGGAAGAGGTTGTGAATGTCCTGTAAAAGAGTTATTTTTTTCAGGGTCAGGTAGGATTAATTTGTTTTGTATGAACCAGTATGGGGCTTTGAATTGTGCCCCCACTGTGACTAGTTGTTGTATTTGGTGTTCTGGATAAAAAGAGTGGATATGTTGCATGAGGGGAAATAGGTATTGGGGGATTGGACGATTGGTTGAGGTGTGTTTTGCCCAATATTCAGCCTCATGGTTTCCTACCAAAATGTGACTATAGGTTGATGTCCTTTGCAATGGATAACTGCAACCTTTTCTGGAAGTAAAGCTGCCTTTAGTAAATAATGGATTAGTTTTCCATTAATGATAGGAGTTCCCTTAGCTGTGAGATAGCCTTGCTTTCTCCAAATTTGGGCACTGGAATGGATGATGTTATAGGCATATTTAGAATTGGTGTATACATTAATTTGTATGGTTTTTTTTTTTTACTAGGTATAGTGCTCTTATTAGGGCAACTAATTCTGCTTGTTGGGGGGATGTGCCCAAAGGCAAGGGGGCAGGCTCTATGACTTTTCTAGGTGAGAGTAAGTGACTATCATCATGATGTCCCTCAATAATGGCGTACCCGGCTTGGATGGGAGGGTTTTTTGATGTGCTGCCATCTATAAACAATCTGGGGCTCGCTTTATGTGAGTGGAAGTAAGGTGGTGAAACATGGTGAGAGAACTTTTAATTAAATCAGAGCAGAAGTGTTTTTCAGGGTCCAAAATTGGTGTTGAAGGCAGAAGAATGGAGGGAGTGGTGGGGAGCATCTATGAAGAGAGATAAAGGATTGAATGTAGGGTTTGCATGTGAGAGGATGAGATGATGATGAGCACCTTATGGCTGAGCATATCTTGCAGATTGTGAGAAGAAAATACCTGAAGGGGTTCACAGAATGTGAGTTTTTATGCCTCAGGGATAATCAGAGTGGCTGTGGCCAAAATTTTTAAGCAAAGGGGCCAGATTTTGTAAATGGGGTCTAGTTGTTTTAAAAAATATGCCACCAGTTGGATGGAATCTCCCATGGGTTGGGCTAATAGTCCAAGGGCCTAATTATGAGAAGTGTGTAAATATAGATGAAAGGGTCTCAGGGGGTTTGGAAGGCCTAAATTAGGAGCCTGTAATAAGGCATGTTTTAGGTGAGAGAAAGCATGGTAAAAGCCTGGAGTGGGAGTGAGTGGTTGGTTAAGAGTTTCGTTTGTGTGTTCATAATGAGGTTTAGCGATAATGACAAAATTTGCTATCCATAATCGCAAATATCTCACTAATTTGAGGAAAGAAAGTAAGTCCCTTTTGATCTAGGAAAAGGAATTTGTTGAGCACTTTGCTTTCATGCTGGCGGAATTTCTCAAATATTTGGAGTTATGATTAATCCTAGGTATGTGACTTTTGGAGAGGTTAATTGGGCCTTCCTTTTGGACACCTGGTACCCACATTCAGCCAAAAAATTTAAAAGCCTGGTGGTATGTTGAACACAATGTGGCAGTGTTTTGTATGGGGTTTTTTGTATGCTCTTCATGCCAACAACAAAATTGATGAATGCTCTAGTGGGACTTGATATTTGGTTAATACCAATAGGCTTACCCCAGTATCCAAAAGAAATAATCTTATCAGATACTATCTCAATTACACTGGGTTCCATGGACTCACTGGACATGGGGGCAAAGGATCCTGGGCACCCTCAGTCTTCCATTGTTAGTGCCAGCAGTGAAGAGATTTCTTCCTGTGATGGTCGGGGGGGGCCTCATTATGGGCCACACCAAATGGGGAGGGTGTCCCCCTTGTGGGCAGTCCATTTTCCAGTGTCCCCAAAGACCACAAGTTGGACATGGCTTGGTGAGGGGCCAGGGGTTAGGACAAGCTTATGTTTCCAGGGTTGCCACATTGGAAACAGATTTCCAGAGAGGTGAGGAAGTTTCCCTTTGGGTTATTGGGAGGCTTTTGTATAACTGACTTTTGGACAGCAGAGGTGAGGATCTGGTGTTTTAGACAGAGATGTTTGTCTTTTTGAATTTTTTGTTCCTCATCTCTGTTGTTAAAGACACGGAAGGCTGCATTTAGGAGGTCCCACTGAAATGTTTGGGGACCCTTCTCTAATTTTTATAGTTTTTTCTGGATGTCTAGGGCAGAATGGGAAATAAATTGGAGGTGGAGAAAAGTTTGCTCTTCTCTAGATTCTGGGTCCAGATTGGTATATTTTAGCATAGCTTCAGTGAGTCATGATAAAAGGGCAGGATTCTTCTGGGGCTCCACTGTACTTTCTCTAAGTTTCTCATAATTAACTGCCTTATGGGCATTTTTGTCCATGGCCACGAGGAGAGAGGTAATTGTGTGGTCTCTTTGCCTGATGCCATTGTCTCCCTGTGGGTAAGCCCAATCTGGGTCTCTATGGGAGACTGCATCATCAGCCACTGTATTTTGCTTAGGGGCTTGGTTATGGAGTTCATTTCTGTGGGCTTCAGCTGAATGCCAGATGTGCTCTTTTTCATCAAGAGTGTGGGTGGAGATTAGAATTATATAAATGTCATGCAAAGTTAAAGGATTGGGTTATGTGTAGGAATTCCCTGAGATAATGAGAGAGATTTTCAGAGAAAGATCCCAGATACTGTTTGATCTGTGACAAATCAGGCATGGAGAAAGGGACATGAATGCGAGCAATGCCTTCAACCCCAGCCACTTCCTGGAGAGGAAGAATGGCGGAGGTGGTTTGACTGATTGGAGTAGTTTTTGAACAGATAACAGGTGGAGAAGGAGGAGAAGCAGGGTTTGGGGCTGAAGGCTTGGGGACAAGAGGGGCCACTGGGGTGGAGGGTTCAGATGGGTAAGGAGTGGATGCAGGGGGATGAGAATACAGAGGGGGTTCATCTGCAGGGTCAAAAGGGGGTGTCGGAGGAAGAGGTTTTGGAGGAAGGGGTTTTGGAGGAAGGCATTACAGAGGAAGGGGTTTTTGAGGAAAGAGACACCCAGGGAGGGTTTTCAGTAAGGATTTCAAGAGGGGTGCAAGCTTGACATAGGGAGGGTTGGGATCTAAGGTAGAAGAAAGTCTGAATGTAGAGAACCTCTTGCCATTCACCATTCCTGGTTATAAAGTTGTCAAGGTCCCTGAGAATTTGAAAGTCAAAGGTTCCATTTTGGGGCCATTGGCTGTTATTATCTAATTTGTATTGGGGCCAGGCAGTGTTGCAATAAAAGACTAAATGCTTTGGTTTTATGCTTCCCCATAAGCCAAGTTTGGTGAGGTTGTGAAGGGGACAGCCCAGTGGAGAGGACATAGGAATGCAGGATTGTTTGGCACCCATGTAGACTGGTGAGAAGAGGCCAAGGATGTCTGTTTTGGTCCTAGGTGTCCCCAGACAAAACACAGAGACCCAGAATCCTCTTTCTTGAGA
This sequence comes from Pongo pygmaeus, assembly GCF_028885625.2. NCBI lineage: Eukaryota > Metazoa > Chordata > Mammalia > Primates > Hominidae > Pongo > Pongo pygmaeus. The sequence continues at coordinate 58,106,434 of NC_072380.2, forward strand.
GGATGGTCAAGCTGATAAGACAATGGGCATCCCCAAGATTTCTTCTAGCTTAGTCCCACTGGTCCTCCAAGGACTGGGACAGCTGAACTGATTTTCCCAGGTACCGTGACAAAGCCAGGGGAGGGAAGCTCTTACCAGTCAGCTGGATTAGTGTCCAATGTTGGATGTTCCAGCTGGAATCAGCAAAGGGCCTCTTGGACTGGAACCACATGAGGGAGGGATGGAGGAAGGGAGGTAGAGAGAAATAGAGAGAAGAAAGGGGGAGAGAGTGAAATACTTTTTGTGGGCAGTCAGAGGTGGATTCCTGAGACTTGAGGGTTTTGAGGGCTCACTGGAGAGTAGCCCTGGCCCAAGCCTCAGAGTCCCCTTCAGGTTAGTTGTCCTTCTCATGCAAATCACTTGAAAAGTAAAGTGAGAGGCAAGACGGTGTGGGTGGCCAGTGACTCTCAGGATCCAGCAGGATGACAATGCTGTCCATTGTTTCCTGGGTTGCAAGAGAGCCTCTACCCCAAATCCCAGGTTTCAGCACCAAATAAAAGAGTTAAAGAAAGAGGAAAGAAATGCAGCTTAAGATTATTTAAGGGTTCAGGGAGAGAGAACTTACCACAGGCTTGGAATGTTTCCGTGTCGGGGGAGAAGTTTATTGCAAGGTTGGAATATCTCTGGTTGGAGGGGAGGTTATCTTGGGGCTTGCATGTCTCTGGATGGGGAGGGGTTTATCTTATGGTTGGAATGTTGTTTCTGGTCAGAGATGTCATTTGTGGCTTATGGTCATGCTGACCTTAGACATTAGGCTGATGCCATTGGATTTAGGCGGTTTTTGATCAAGGTGAACTTTTAAATGCCAGTTCCTGTCCAAGATGGCTATATTCCTGCTCTGTCAACTAGACTTTCTCCTTCTGAGTTCCATCTTTTGCCCTCTGCTTTTTTCTGTCTTCTGTGAGGCTGTGAAAAGCACCAATCTTCCTGCCATGTAGGCATCCCAGAGCTGAGGATGACCTAATTTCCTTCCGCAGTCAAAGAACATGACAAATTACCTTATACTAAAGAACGATTTACTAAGAATCTCTAAATTATTACTTTTCATAGGTATTTGCACTGTATTCACAGAAATGAAACCCTTGTGGATCTCTGACCTACCCTGAGTGACATTCTTTAAATTCTCCTATTGTATTGCAGGCGAGAACAAAATTTCTTTTCTTTTACCCTACTAGGTTCTGTGGCTGGGGACCTATAAATTAAATTGACAAAAGATTATGCCTCAGCCTTCTGAGTAGCTGGGATTACAGGCATGTGCCACCACACCTGGCTAATTTTTGTATTTTTAGTAGAGGCGAGGTTTTACCATGTTGCCCAGGCTGGTCTCGAACTCCTGGACTCAAACGTTCTGCCCCCTCTTGGGCTCCCAAAGTGCTGGGATTACAGGTGTGAGCCACTGTGCCTGGCCCAATTTGCTTTTCTTATAAGCAAAATGGTTATATCAAGTCTGCATGATATTCCCAAGGGCAAAAGTATGCACACCAAAGGTTAAAACATTAAATAATTTTATAAATTCAAGATATTACTATTACAATAAAGATAATCATAAAATATAGAACTATAATAAAATACCAGGAAATTTTTAGCTCATTTTCCTTTCAGCACTGAGCATATTTTTAACCTTTTCTAAACATTATCAGTCATGTTCCTATTTTTGAAGAACTCAGAGGGGCAGATGTGTAATTACAGTTACATTCTGAGTCCTTCATGCATAAACAGCAGCTTCAAAAACCAGAATCTTATAATTAAGGAATAGTCCTTAGCCACAACTCATAGAAAAGTGGGATTGGGACCAAGCAAAGTACCAAGGGATCAAATCTTCATTGAAAAAGTGAAAGAGCAACACCCACATGTATCTTTATTTTCATTGGTACATTCATTTCTGAATTTTCCATTCACATATTGTACTGAACACTCCCGACACAAAGTTGCCATAGGTAGAGGAGAGAAATTCACATGGGAAAGAGCCCTCATACAAATTAAGACGTATCTAGTCATTGGGAATGGAGTCCCTCCACTCCATTCCCACCACCATCCCAAGCGTCACCACTGGGTGACCTATTAACTCCACTTTCTCTTTAAAAAAAAATAAAAAGGGTCTCACTATGTTGCCCAGGCTGGTCTTGAACTCCTGGCCTCAAACAATTCTGCTTCAGCCTCCCAGAGTGCTGGGATTACAGGCATGAGTTACCATGCCTAGCCTCTGCCACTTTCTTTACTGTTTTTGTTAATAGGATCCATGAATGCTATAGTGAAAAACACAAGAAAGACACCACACTGGTTAAAAATAAGGCACAAAATTACCTAACTGAATAAAATTCAATGTTTGATCATAATAGAGTCTGTGTCTTAAAAATGAAATCATAGTTTTCTAAATATTCAAAAGAACTTACAAATTCTATCAAACTTACAGATGTTTATTGAACTATTTCCTCTTGTTAGACTGAAATTCTTCACGTCACATTGATTAATGAATGCTTTCATTTATATAACCAGTATCTATCCAGTGAGGCTGTGAGCAAGTCACCATGTTAGGCTCAGGATTGGGCTTGGGTTTTGGGGGTTGGGGAGAGAATTGCTCGGAAACTTTACAATCTGATGGATGCTAGTGATTTATTAAGATCTTGATTATGATGTTATCAAAATCTACCTACATTTTTTAAAAATTCCATATCACCTAAGGGACCTCAGGAAACCAAAGACATGCATACTATGGATCCTCCATATTTCCTAATTCTTTTTTTCCCTTTGGATAAAGCTGTCTATAAAGAAAGATCTTATTTGCCGCTGTTTAATTTCAGAAAGGGTTGGAGATGGCAGCAAAGGGTCTCCAGCTATGGGTTGAAAAAAGGAGAACAGCACAAATGCAGTAAAAAAAAAAATCCTACATCTGTCCCTGAAAAAAACTGAGTATTCCTGTAGGAAATAACTCTGCCATTCAAATGCTTTGCTAAATATGGTCAGGTAGCAAAGCCTAGGCATTAAATTAGTAGGGCAGGTTTGTTGATTATTAATGGTTAAAATTCAGAAAGACATAGTGTCCTCTAGGAAGGCCCCATCTAGCCCTTGCTCATGTATCACCCTACTTTTCATCTAGGCTTTATGTGTATTGTAAAAAATCATTCCAGTTACCACTTCCCTGGTACCTTAGTAGTGCGGAGAAAATCTCCCTGCATGGAGGAGCAGCAGCAGAGGGGTGGGGTAGGTGGGGAGAACCACTTTGAGGACCGTTTTGGGGACTTACCATGGACAAAACAGATCCTTTGCAGGTCAAGGAAAATAAATGGTGTTGGAGATGGGAAAAGATAGACACATGAGGAAACATTAGAAAGATTCTCTGCTTTTATTTGAATTCATGGTTTCTTATTGCTTCTAAATCCAGAATGAGTTTTTGTAGGCTAGCTGGCTCTTCAGTTCTCCAATAATAAAAGTGAGATGGAATACTAGCCAGTTTAATCATTGATTTTAATGAATATTCATTGTACACCTGCTATGTGCCAGGCTCTTCCAGGAGCTGGGAAACAGTGGTGAAGGTGAACAAAACAAAAAGCTCCTCTTCTGGGGTGGGGTGGGAGGATAAATATTCAAATAGCCAGCATCCTGATCATCTCAGTATGCCCTCAACTGATGTAGTCAACATTTTACTTGTTGGTGTGTTCTTGGCCTCCCATCCAAATACTCTGCTTACATAAGACATGACAATAGGCCACTTATTCTCAACTCCCAGGACACTTAGTCTCAGCCATGCTCTACTTGTTCTTCTTAATCACCCTCATGGTCTTGCTTTCTGTCTCATTCACTCCTATATATTGTCTGCAACCGAAGCACAGCAATGAGCAGTTATTAGGATTTAACCAGGATCTGAGGCCTGAGATTCTACCCCGGCTCCGCGCCTTTTCATTTTCATAGACTTCCTGGCTCAACCATACCCCTTGCTTTGCCCAAGCTTTGCTATAAGCCCTCAGCTCTTACACATGCCTCTCCCAGTGTTGACTTGTATATGCACTGTTCTGCACCTGCTCTCACAACTGACCAATAGGTGACTCACAGCACACGTACCTGTGCTGAGAAATGTCAGTATCTGTCTTCCTCTTTGCCTGCAAGCCTCAGTAGGAGTGATGCCCATCCACCACGCTCCAAAACATCTCAGCCCTATTAAAATCATTCTCATGTGAACAACTGCCCTCTTTAAAAACCTGAATAATAATAAATTATTAGATTGGAGCTAAACACCTTAGGAATGGTGAAGGAGTAGCAGACAAAGCCCCTAACCCCTATACTTGGGCATGGACTAGCTGGACCAAGCTTGAGATTATACCTTGAGCTGGAACATTTGTGAAGCACTGTCCCATCACACCTCTAATTTGTTAATACCATCTGCAGATATCATTTAGGCATCATATATTATTCTAAGAATTATTACTACTTGCATGTAAGGTAATTTTACCCTAAGATAAAAGTAAATAGTTGACAGTGGTTGATGAGCAGCCCTAGGTAGTGCTCTCTAACACATAAGACCAGAGAGGCAAATATTTCCTGCCTAGCAACCCCTCCCTTTTATGGACAGGTATTGTGACTTGTCTTGGGTTTCACTTCCTACTCCCTTCCTTCTCTTCCCCACTCAATAATTTAGGACCTTTACCAGTCTGCAAGAGAGTTTGAGGGGAAAACACTGTCCTAAAGGCTATAAATAAAATCAAAGGCATGGTGTCTGGGGAGATTCTGTATCCCACAGAGAATCAGATCTTCCAGGTACTTTGATCTGCTGGGACGATCAGATTCATGAAGTAGACAAAAAGTCATGTAAAGCCACATAACAAATGCAAATTGAAACTAAACCCCCAGTATGACTATAAATTCTAGAGAGACTTGGAATAGAGATGTAATACACAGGTGACAGTAAAAGAAGGCTTGCTGGAAACAGAATCATCTCAGGATTATGGGTATGGTGCCTCTTGGCAGTTTGTACCAGCACAGCTGCCAGAAAAGAGGAAAACTGGCCAGGGATGCTAGGGGAAAAAAAAACCCAATGTCTGTGACAAGCTGTCAGACAGTCATTAGCATTCCCCTGACCACAGAGGAGCTCAGATTTGAAGGTCTCACCTGATCAGACACACTTTCTGGGTAGTGAAGTATTGAGCCAATCCTTGGAATAAAATGCCTGTAAGTCTCCTTGGAAATACACTGCCATTTGGAACATATTCATTTCCTGCTTGTGGGCATATCCCCTCTGGGTCCATTTTCTTTCTAAATCTCAACTATTAAAATGGAAATAAATGATTTGCTATATCTAAGGTGGAACTAACATCTGATCTATGTTCTGTCTTCCAAACTGAGTAATAAAGGTATTGGTAGGTCTGATGTAATATATAGTACTTAAGTTGACTTAATACATATCTGAATAAGAAACTACTGTAATTCTAAAACAGATAGTTTAAATAGGATTGATCATTTTTTCCTTTTGATAAATTTACCTACTTGTGTATTATGCATATGTTTTAAATGCATTTTCTTTTTATTCAAAGAAATCCCACTTTTTTCTGCTTGTCCGCATTTTAGAAAGCTTATTCTTCTTATTGCATATTAATGTTAACAAATATATACTCAGATTTCCTAAAGGAGGTCACTGGAAACCTGTCCGAGGTCTCTACTTGTTGCAGTATCAAAAATAAATGCTGAGTTTACCTAAAATAAGTTGCATCTATGAAACAGCATGATCCAAGGATCAGAACACCTGCCCCATCCTTAGAATCTCAGGAGTCGGTAATTAATTCTCCAACTCATCTTGGGTGTATATCCTTAGGATTTGCTTGGATAACAAAGGGTTTGTGAAGAAACCTGCTGAGTGAACAGCATTATTGGAGGTGTTGGTTCCTTATTCAGCTAATAGCATGGTTTCTAAGGGGTTACACCAAAACCCCAAAAGCTGTAAGAAGAGTCGAATTAGTGGCTATAAGACTGTGATTGCTGGGGTGTGTATATCCTTGGGCTCAAAGTCCTAGAGGATTGTAACATAGCAATTCTATCCCGAACAGATGTAGGTTTCTGAAAACACCCAGTGAAGTACTACTTGAGGCTGAAGAACTTAAAACCATAGACAAAGAAATAGAAAACACTTGGCAGACTCCTGCTATATGTAAACTTTAAATCTCTTACATTTTAAGGTTTACTAAAATACAACAATAAAGACAGAACCCAAAATAGAAATTATGTTCATATTATTTTACTCATTTTACATAAATAATGAGTGATTTATAGTTAATTTCCATTTTTCATTCTAATTGGCTAGAAATTTAACTGGCAATCCCTCCATCATTTCAGTAAGAGGTATCTAATTTAGTTTCATTTAAAAATGTCATGGCTCAAGGCTTTCATCAGAAATCATACGTTGTCCCCCTTCCAGCTCCTTCTGTCCTTAGTCATGCCATTATCTTCCTCATGGCTGCAAGATAGCTACTGCATCTGTCAGCATCAAGACCACTCACAAAGCAGGAATTAGGAGAAAGAGCATAGGGGAATAGTAATATTCTTTTCTGAGGCTTTGTTCCCTTTTGTGGAAGGAAAGCCTCTAGATCCCTATTCACCTGCATCTCATTGGTGTCACATCTGCCTCTTGGCCAAAGAGGGGTCTAGGAAGTTAAGTCTTTTGGACTGATGAAATTTTTGCCCTAAACAAATAAGTATTTTGTTATTTCAGAAGAGGAAGAAAATGGAATCCCATAGATAACTAGCCATATTTGCTGCAAATCTTTTTCTGAATTTGTAACTCTGAGGTTGTTGACACCTGTCACCTACTTCCCAGCATCCCAGCTCTTCAGTACTTCTCTTTGCTTATATATCCTTGCATGCTTTGGTTCTTAGGCCTTAGGTTGGTTACTTTCCATTATCTTATTTTGTTTTTTCAGTATTCCATTGCACATATCTCTATTCCTTTCCTACCAACTTTCTCTGCCTCCTTTTGTCTATGCATAATTTGTTGTTTTTTTTTTTCTTTTTCCTTAGTACACCTGATAGGAGCTGCTGTTAATCCAAAATTCTTTTGGTAACCAAAAACATACCCATAAATAAATTCACGTATAACCTCTCCTAGGTCTCGTTAGATATCAGACATTAGCCAGGTATTTTTATATTTATTAAATTTTATATCCATAAAATCTGTGTGAGTTTGCTAGGAGTTCCTCCCAAGGTGGTGGCACTCAAATAGATCTTTGGTTATAGATGGGGGGCCATGAGCTCAGCTGACCCAGGTGACTGAGCCAAAGAGGCAGAGTCCTTGTGGAAAACAAGAAGGTCTAAATGTAGGGTCTCTGAGACTGGCAGGAACCAAGGCAGTGTGGAGATTGGAAAAGTGTTGTATGAGGAACTTGTCTTTGTAGCATTAGTAAACATGCTGCAGTACTTTCCTGATTTCTTGATAAAATTGTGAAAAAAAAAAGTATATGCATCCAATACTGAATCTACTTTAAGCACTTGCTGGAAGTAAGAAGGGGTGGGTAGCTGAGATGCCACAGTGAACAGCCAGACTGACCTAGACACAATGATAAATGGAAGCATCAAGTCAACAGAGGAGGGCGTCCCAGACATCCCACACAGCAGGGACAGTGTGGGAGAACTCCAGATGTCTTTGTTCCCAAGAAGCAAGCTCGCATACCCCTTGGGACCTTGGGATGAAACTGTGTGAGACAGGCTTTCTTCTTGGGAGAAGGAGACATCTGGCAGTAAAAACTACCTTTGAATCTAGACAATCTTTCTAATTGCCCAACTCTAACCAATGCACACTTTAACAAAATGCTATACATGTAAGGATTTTCCACACAACCTACTTCCTTTCATAAAAATGAATCTGGTGCCCATTGCAATGTGAAAAGATGTAATAATTGGACAACAAGAAAGACAGTAAGGAGGGAGGAAGGCTGAGATGTTGGGTACAGGCCCCAACATTTTCGAGCAAGACTAATTGCTAATGAGGAAGGAAAAGGAGTTGCAAATGACAAATAGGTGTACAGGGACTGCCAACTTGAAGAACACTGGAGGGAAGGGATGACACTGAGCTAATGTATTGGATGTTGACATGCTGAGCCTTCAAGATCCAATAGCTCATGAGAAAATGCCTACTTGAAATGATTTTATGTTCAACATGTGCTCTTACAATTTAGACATAGTTACTACATTTGTTTTATATCAACAGCAGTGATTATACAGTGCTCTAGCTTTTCCAGTTGCTCCTTTACACATATAGTCTATCAAAACCTACAAGACGTGGTTTAAAATGAGAGGTAAATGAATGCTTACGTTAGGTTTCGGTTACATTTAGATCAGGGCAGTGGGCTTTGTGTTGAGTTGCTGCTATAAGAACAGAATTTAAGCACCAGATCTTTGGAAAGCTGTGCTGAATTTGAATTTTGAACTCTGGTCCTTAACTGTATGGCAACTTGCAACATTTTTTTCTCAAACTATGTCCATGTAAAGATCATGGACATAATAATGAGATAAGATACTTTTTTATAACTATAGAGTGAAAACACAACTAGTGTTTCTTACAACCCTGAATTAATAATAACACATTAAAGTTATTGCCATATAAAAACAACATATACTCCTTTAGCTTTTGTTCCAAGATATTCAAGAAATAAGGACATTTCCATCAGAAATAACTATATTCATGTCAACATCAATTTCTAGTCTTTATTTTGATGTGTAAAAGTGAGAAAAATAAAAAATCACATTATCTTCAGTGCTCACTTTGCCATTTGTAGAAAATACTAGTCAAGTTCTACAGAAATTCCCAAGCCTTTCTTGCTAAAATATATTGAGTTGTAATTACATAAAAATAATTTATATAGAAGACAATCATTGATAGAATTGAAAATTTTTAAAAGCTCCAGTATCCTTGGTTCTTATTTTTGTTTTTTTCTACATGAAATGTCTAGTGGAAAAAAATCCATAAAAATGAGTCACTCAGTTGTTGCAAAATATGTTGTCATATCAGTTGCAATGGTCATTTCTTCATTTTGTTAAAACAGTTTCTCTCAGAAAAGGAAAGTTATTTCAGTGTGCTTTATCCCCACTAAAACTTTCTTATAAAAACAAATAATTTCTCTCCGGTCACACTATGTTCTTATTAGATCAATATTCAGATGAATTAATTGTGTTCATTTTCATGTTTGAATATAGGTACTGCATATGCTAGGTAATGGATAAACTTTCTATTTTTTTAATTGTCAACTATGGCGTTATTTGGTTGTAAGTAAGCAGACTTTTATGGCTTTCAAAAACATATAACAGTTACAAATGTAATTTATACTTCAATTGAGATATGCTTCTTTATTTTTATTTATAAATGTGAACTCTCTGACCTCTAGTGGTGGGAGAAAAAGTCTCTAACTTTTAGCCCTATCTGGGTGAAATCTTAGTTCCAATTAGTAAGCAATCCCTTCAGATATTATTCAGCTCTTGGGAAAAAGACAGATAAATAGCCTTCCACGTTTTCGATCTTGAGTATCCCCACTGATTCTTCCCTAAGATGGCTTCTGTGGATCTGCGGGGACCGGTGTGGTTTTTTATGCATCTTCCGGGTAGTGGACCTAGTCCACCTGGTTGGTACTCGCTTGGCTGGCACCTGTGGCTGAGTTCTGTGGCTGCTGCGGTATGTAGAGTGTCCATTAAGTCCCTGCCTGCAGGCTGTGCATTGTCTGCAAGCTCCCCTCCATTCTCCACACAAGCCTTAGCATTCTTCACATTCTTCCAGAACTCTTCTTCAATGCTAATGGTTTGGAATCATTAACTCAGTCCCTGAGATCTGTTCTTTCTTTGATCTTCATGTGGTTAGAGCATGGGCTCATCTGGTGTAGGGTGGGGGTGGGAGGGCTTTGTAGCCACTCCGTCATCTCATCTCTCCTTGACTGATTCAGCCCCATACTGGTTCCTCAGGGGCTTACAGACACTTCTAATCCTGGGCCTAGTGACCCGCTCTGTAATGCTCTCTACAGGGTACCCCACTGCCAGTATTACCCCCACTGGGCTGCTCCCCACCAGAGACTCAGCAGCTGCAGGATCCTATATAAATATCACAGAGCCACGTGGGGCAACCTCAATCTTCTGACCTACTATACTGCCAAGTGACATGGCTTCTTTCTAGGTGGTGCAGAACGGCCTGTGAGGCTGTCCCCCCACCAGTCCCAAAGGGAGAACTAGAACAAGAGCAGCCCTACCCATCCCTAATTCTGCATTTTCCTCACTCCTCTATGCTGGGTGGGGTGGGGTGGGGGTGGGGTAAAGTGGGTGGTGCTTGGAACACACATCATCTCTGTACTTGGCTTTCCTAGTTCTCCTTTTCCATTCTGCTTCCTTCTTCCCACCATCCCCTGGGGAAAAAAAAATGAGTGGGTTGTCTTTTTTGTGATGTATCTTCTGCTGTGTAGTAGCAGGTCTTGAAGCTTTGCTGTCATAGGGAGCAGGTTTCTTCTCTAGCCCGTAGGAGAATTCCGTAAGCTGGATCCTCCAGGCTGGTACTGTGGTATGTTAAAGAGGAGAGAGAGTATTTGGGAAATCTTCTCTCAAGGAAATAACCTGACTTGAAAGTCTTTTTTTTTTTCCTGCATAATCTTATTTTTTAATGCCAGAATTGGAAAAATATAATATTTTTGCATTTTCTTCAATTAGATGGGCACCCAAGACAACTAAGGGAAGGCCACCTTCTCAGAAGGGTGAAAGAAATGCTTCAGTAATTTTCATAACTTTATATAGTTGCGAAATAAACATGTTGCTGTGGGAAGCCACCTCATTTCTATATGGAAATGGATGTGCCAGCTTACCAATTCCTTTAAAAAAAATCATGGAAGAGGCAAAGTTTTGGATCTTTATCTTGGTGAGTTTTTGTTACCATATAAAGAAGATAGGACATTATTTGTTTCTGCAGACAAACTTCTTGCAGCAAGTGCACGATAGTGCATTATACAAATAGCTACTCGTTTTTATTTATTTTTATTTTATTTTGTATTCTAGGCAGCAAAACTTGATGTTTTACCAAGCATAGCAGGGTGTACCATCAGTAAGAATTGATCCATACACATGAAGTGTAGCTAATGGTTCAGAAAGAAATCTTGGACAAGATTGAACAAATTGATTCCTTTCATAGTTAACTGAAGCAGTTCACAAAAGAAGAATTTATCTACACTCTCTCCCATAGATACTGCAAAAATAACAACAGCTGACTACAGCCATTAATATCACTTGGCTCATCAAGCTGAATGCCTAAAGAGGAATAGGTTTTGCATTCTCTATAACTTGCTTCTAGATATCCTGGTTTTTCACTTAAATTTTAAAATGGATCTCATCATTAAACAAATAACATGCTGAAGCTTGTTTGATACATCTCCTTTCAATGCAATTAAAAAAAATTCCAGTGCCACCAATTCACCCATCACAGGGGCTGCTTTTCCTACGCGTATGAATTTTCCACTTGATCAGATGTTGGTATCCAGAGTTTTTCAAGTCACACAAACTCACATGTCCTCAAGGTTTTGCTATAATCAAATCCCTCCCTTGTATGTTCATAACAAGTATATCTTCTCACATTAAAAAATATTTAATATCACAGTTTCAATGTTTGAAGTAACAAGGTGCACTGTTCATTCACATTGCAGTCGGTGAGTTCCATCACTATCTGATGTAAGAGTGAAGCTGGAAGCACCACAGGAGTTATTGAGGAATAAGAGGCTGTCAGTCCCCAAAGCGTAAGGAGCCTTTTGGGATCTTGGAGTTGATATTGGTTGAACACCCCCTCATATGTTCAAAGCCTTGTGCTGCAGGCTATGGACAGCCCTGCATGAAGCACATAGCTGGGTTTCCCCCATCAAAGAGCAAAGAAGCCCCCAGTTCTCTGAGACTCACCATCTATATAGTGTGAGGAATAAACAAAACTTGTGGTCAGGAAATGGAGTAATGTTATATTTTCCCATAAATTCCTCCAAAAGTGAATTGTCAATTGCAACTTAGCAGAAAAAAATATGTCAGCATTAGTGTTGAACAACGGACTAATCCAGATTCAAGAAAAAGTCTTCAGTTCATTATAAGACATTTCCTCTCAGGTGAATAATTAGTCCTTTTCATGTTGGAACAGTTATAGAAAATGAATTCTGATTACTTTGTTTTGTTTTTTAGTTTATAAAAATTTTGCCTTAAGGTAAGCAACACCTGTTTAGTAAATCTTGGAAAAACAGTCTTGTATTTCATTATATATTTAATGAAATGCCAATTCTTTTTGCAAAACATTAAACTTGGGTGTGAAGATGGTGAGGGTAAAAGGGTAAAAAAAACTTGTGCTTTGATGCAATGTCATAGTGAATGCATATTAAATCTATATTAATGACTGCAGTATAAAATATACAATACTGGAGTTACACATCTCCATCTGAAGGAAGTTAAATCCTAATTATTCAAGAGGAACCCACAAAATTCACTTTTTCCTTTTAAATGGCAGAATGTTATTCATTGAGGGTAGTTACTTCTCTGTTCCATTTAATCTTCATAGAGCAGATGTGTCTGAGGCTGGTTTTAAAGAAGAGTGTATCAGGCATTGTTGGGAATAAACCTGGGGAAAAGTGCACAGGAATACATTTGGAGAGAGCTGCTTAGCCCTGTGACCTTTACAAAAGTGTGTCACTGTTCTGTGTTTTGGGTTTTGTCTGAGAAAATGAGCTAGTGATATATCCCAGGTGCCTCACAAAGACACACATTCCTAAAGTGTAAGGAGCCTTCTGGGTCTTCTGGGATCTTGTAGTTGACATTTGTTGAATACTCCCAATGTTCAAAGCATTTTGCTGCAGGCTATGGGTAAGCCAATGAAGAAAGGGACACAGCTACTCTCTTTAGGGAGCCCACACACAACTTGCTATGCATGGAATCACTTCCAAAATGGGAACTATCAGAGATGACTCAGGGTTATGATGAAGGTAAAAGACACACTAAATGGGAAATCTGGAAGCTTTTTTAGACAGAGATTGTGTCTCTACATATATCTAGATTATTAAACTGTGTTCTGATACAGAATTAACATATTTCTGAAAAGTTGTGTAAACTGATACTGGTGAGAATTTTCAGAAACCTCGGAGATCCCGTCCCATCCTTCAGCAAGTCGTTTGAAATTAATGTGAAAAGTGAGCACTATCTTGGCTTTCCTTTCTCTTCTCCCATTTCTCCCCATATACCTACTATTTCTGATTTATTTGTATAATAAATACAGGCTTTACAAACTTGGTTTTTTCCTTCACAAAAAGCTTGTAGACATGTTTTCTTCAGGTTATTTTCTTAGTTATTATTTTCTGCTATGTCTAATAACATTGCCAAAGGGAGTGCGTAACAGGAGGAATGTAGATGTTGTTCTATTTGTTTTTAGCACCATAGAGTGGAAAAAACATGGACCAGTTAGAAGAAGCTTCATTACTATCTGTGTAGGTGACCTTAGAATGTGGGTGACTTAGACTTCAGTGCACATTTTATTTTGTTTTGTTTTGTTTTCTTGTTTGTTGTTTGTTTTGTTTTGAGATGGAGTTTCACTCTTGTTGTCCAGGCTGGAGTACAATGGTGTAATCTCAGCTCACAACAACCTCTGCCTCCCAGGTTCAAGTGATTCTCCTGCCTCAGCCTTCCTGAGTAGCTGGCATTACAGGCATGTGCCACCATGCCTGGCTAATTTTTGTATTTTTAGTAGAGATGGGGGTTTCTCCATGTTGGTCAGCTGCTCTCGAACTCCTGACCTCAGGTGATCCACCTGCCTCAGCCTCCCAAAGTGCTGGGATTACAGGCGTGAGCTACCGCATCCGGCCAGAATTGGATGGTTGTTAATGCAAATAACCCAGTCCTCAACACCAGAAATTCTATCTGGCATTTAAAAGTAGTCCTCACAGATAGAAATGCTTTTAGCTGTAAGTAATAAAACAGTAAATAATAATATCTCACATAATAAAGCTCTTAATAATGGTTCTAGGGTTGGTGCACCTCAACAATGTCATCAGGGTCCCCGACCCTTTCTGACTGTTTGTCCTACCTTCTCAACATTTTAGCATTTCATCCAGTCATCTCAACTTATGGCCATAGATAACTGCTGCTCCCGGTGGCACAGTCTCTCACTCACATGCTCAAGGAATGGCACCAGACAGCTCTCCTGTGCACTTTTACCTTTTTTCAGAAGTGAAAGCTTTCCCAAGAATTCCCAGCTCCTGGCAGAGTCTCCTGATGTGTTTTGGGCTAATTCTAGCTGTGAAGAGATGAGAAATGTATTAGAGTTCTCTGCAGAAACCAGTAGGATGGAGACATACATATATATGTGTGTGTGTATATATATACGTGTTGCTCCATGAAATACATATATACACACACACATATATATATGTATGTGTGTGTATATATATACAGAGAGAGAGAAGGATTTAGTATGAGAAATTGGTCATGCAGCTATGGAGGCTGAGAAGTAAGTCCCACAATCTGCCATCTGCAAGCTGGAGACCCAAGAAAGCTGATGGTGGTGGTACCAGAAAGGGGTCCCGATCCAGACCCCGAGACGAGGGTTCTTGGATCTCCCACAAGAAAGAATTTGGGACAAGTCCTTAGAGTAAAGTGAAAGCAAGTTTATTAAGAAAGTAAGGAATAAAGAATGGCTACTCCATAGGCAGAGCAGCAGCATGGGATGCTCAGCTGCTTATATTTGTTGTTACTTCTTGATTATATGCTAAGCAAGGGGTGCATTATTCATTAGTTTTCTGGGAAAGGGGTGGGCAATTCTCAGAACTGAGGATTCCTTCCCTTTTTAGACCATATAGGGTAATTCCTGACATTGCCATGGCATCTGTCAACTGTCATGTCAGTGGTAGGAGTGTCTTTTATCATGCTAATGCATTATAATTAGTGTATAATGAGCAGTGACGACCACCAGAGGTCACTCTCGTCACCATCTTGGTTTTGATGGGTTTTGGCCAGCTTCTTTACTGTGACCTGTTTTTTCAGCAAGATCTTTATGACCTGTATCTTCTGTCAACCTCCTATCTTATCCTGTGACTTATAATGCCTAACATCCTGGGAATGCAGCCCAGCAGGTCTAAGTCTTATTTTATTTAGCCCCTATGCAAGATGGAGTCACTCTGGCTCAAATGCCTCTGACAGTGTAATTCAGTCCAAGCCCAAAGGCCTGAGAACCAGGGGAGTTGATGGTGTAAATCCCAGTCTAAGGGGTAAAAATGAGACGAGATGACCCAGGTCAAGAGGTGAGGCAGGAAAAAGAGGGCAGATTCCTCCTTCCTCCACCTTTTGTTCTATTGAGACCCTCAATAGATTGGTTGATGCCTCCCCACATCAAGGACAATCTACTGAGTCTGTTGATTCAAATGCTAATGTTATTCAGGAACACTCTCACAGACATGCCTGGAAATAATGTTTAATCTGGGAACCCCAGGGCCAGTCAAGTTGCTCCATGAAATTAACCTTCACAGGAGGGTATTAGAAAAGAGAAATATGATAACATGACTAGAGCTGAAAATTGAGACAACGATGGTTTATCCCCTCTGGCCAGGCATGTGGCCATCTGAGCACACCTAAGGTCCTGTTGTAAGTGAAGTAGTAGAGGACGGCTGTTAGGGATATAACCATCAGTGGCTACTGCCACCCTGAGAGCATCTGATGCTGCTGTCCATGAACCACTCTTTAAACCACCGGTTGCCAAACATCTGTATTATATCAGAATCATCCAAGAGTTTTAGTAAGTACAAGAGGCCTGGGCCTCGCTGATTCAGTGTGTCATGAGGCCTCGGCATCATGACTTTCTAAAAGTTCATTAGCTTAAAAAAAAAAAAAAACTCATTAGGTGATTTGGTGATTCTGGTGCACAGCTAGGATTGAGAACTTACTAGACCAATCATTTAATTTATCTGAACACCAGTTACAAGCCCATGGAGATAACATTGGGATAATAATAGTGTTTGTCACAGAGGGTAGGTGTGAGGTATAAATAGTTTGGTGTACATAAAGTTGAAGCTCAAGCCAGCACATAATAGTTTTGGATCTCATCCTACCTTCCCCTTATGCCAGATGGTTTTAGAGGCAGATTCCAGTTTCTTCCAAAGAAAGTGTTTTTCACAAATAGTGACAAGTAGACTTGTTTGTCTTGGCTACTGTACTAGTTCCCTATTGCTGCAGCAACAAATTACCACAAACTTAGCAGCTTAAAACAACAACAATTTATCATCTCACACTTTTGTAGATTATAACTCCAGGCAGGCTAGGTTGGGTTCTATACTCAGAGTCTCACTGGCCAAAATCAATGTGTTGTCTGGGCATTTCCCTGGAGGCTTGGGTAAGAATTCACTTCCAAGCTGTTGGATGTCAACTGGAGTCCTTCTCTGCTCCTAGAAGCCATCCACATTCCTTCTCCAATGCTCCCTTTGATCTTCAAGCAGCAACTCTCTATAGCTTCCTCTTCTGCCCGTCTTTGGAAAAGCTATTTTTACAGGCTTATGTGATTACACTAAGCGCTTGCAGGCAATCTCCTTAGTTTAAGGTTAATTGTACCTATAACATAATCATGGAAGTGGTATCTCAATCTTCACAGGTTGTGAGGATTAGGATAGGACCTCCCTGAGGGCATTTTTAGAAATTCTGCCTACCATAGCTGTCCGTCCACTTTCCTGTGCAACACCCCTTCCCCCCTGTGGTTCTCATTCAGCTTTCAATCTTATCAGCTGGTATTTAGCAATCTCCAGGTGAAGTGTTAGCCCCTATCATATCTTTTACTGCAGATCTATGTAGATATAATCATTTCCTATGTTGGGCAAAAATCAAGGCAGGAATGATGGCAATTTCACTTGCTGCATTTGCGGGTCCTATGGACATAGAGGAACAGCAGGCTGGCCTGACGTCGAGGACTTGGGGGCCTTAGGTATTCAAGCCTAGGATTTCAGTTAGACACAAAATGACAAACAGCAAGAGGAGACACGTGAGTGACACTGATGGGTAAGCACCTCTGGAGTTCAGAAGCTGTTATGAATAAAGATGATTTCAGAGCAGATGGGCCTGGGAAATCTCTCCATGGCCACTCTAATCACACTGCACTGGCAGCCACCCACTTCCCTGCTTCCTAAGCTCAATTTTACTTTTCACAGAAGCCCAAATTGGTTCAGGCAGATCTGAAATTACTGTTTTGGAGCAAAGCCTACCTTGTAGTTGTCCAAAGCATGTTTCAGGAGTTCTCAGGCCAATATTATTTTAGTCTGCTTTTCAATCTTCAAATTGGAATATATTTTAAATATTGAAAATCAGGCCAGGCACGCTGGCTTATGCCTGTTATCCCAGCAATTTGGGAGGCTGAGGCAGGAGGATCGTTTGAGCTCAGGAGTTTGAGACTAGTGTGGGCAACATAGGAGACCTTGTCTCTAAAAAATTTTAAAAATTGCTGTGCATGGTGGCACATGCTTGTGGTCCCAGCTGCTCGGGAGTCTGAGGTGGGAGAATCTCTTGAGCCCAGGAGTTTGAGACTGCAGTGAGCCATAATTGTGTCACTGCACTGGAGCCTGGGTGACAGAGCGAGACCCCGTCTCAAAACAAAACAAAAACAACCAAACAAAAATCAAAGCACAAAGAATTCTACAGGAAATTGAAGAGTCTGGGATAATCTTGAAAAACCAAAATGAAAAAATTGCAAGTTTGAAGACAAAAGCTGTAGATGAGCTTCATGGCCACTTTTTTACTGTCACTCTGTAGTGAACACTGTGGTATGTGGCCCAGTCCCCACTTCACGTTTGAGGCACCCATTCTTCAGCTGCTGGGAGTGTTGACAGCTGATGACCCTCAGCTGAGTTCTTCTCAGGGAATTAAGAGGAGCTGAAGACAGCGATTTTGTCCAGTCATGTCTCTTCACTGGGCAGTCCTCATCCAATGACTGGTAAATATTGGGGTAGCAAGGACAGGCTCAAGTAGAAGAAGACTGAAGGGCTTTCCTGGCTCCAGAGTATTCCCTGAGAAATTGGCTTAGGCCTTTGCTAGGACTGCTTCATGGTCCAGCATCTCCCTCCACCCAATTCTGCTCCTTCCATTTCCCCCACAGGCATCAATCTCAAAGGCACTACAGGGGTATCCAATCTTTTTGCTTCCCTAGGCCGCACTGGAAGAATTGTCTTGGGTCACACATAAAATACACTAACACTAAATATAGATGATGAGTTTAAAAAAAAACCCCACAAAAAATCTCAATAGTTTAAGAAAATTTACAAATTTGTGTTGGGACACATTCAAAGCTGTCCTGGGCCACATGCAGCCCACAAGCCATGGGTCGCACAAGCTTGGATCCTACAACTCTCCTGTATGCTCATCTCTGGCTAGCAATAGAGTTGAACAAGTCTTACCAACTTTGAGGATAGACTGTTTGCTACACGCCTTCAGCATGTGTGCCTGTGTGTATGTGTCCATGTGTACACATGTCTGTTTTCATGTTTAAATTGAGAAATGATCTAACAGTTTAAAATATGAGTGGAAAGTAAATTTGTGGGTTTTAAAATCCCATCATGAGCTTCAATTTTTCTTTCTAAGTCTCAATTTCATCCCCACAAAAAACAGTTCCAAAAGTGAACAATTGAAAGATGAAAATTTCAGAGAGGCCGTAAGTGTGTGAAATTCATTTCCTTCAGTGATGCACTAGAGGTATCTGCATTTGAGCACAGTCATGATGAGGGGTAGATTGGCAGCCATAGTTAGCTATCCAGGATATGGCATTTACAAAATAATGGCACTACATCAAAGTTCAAATGAATACCATTTAAGAATGCCATACTATCTTTGGAAAAATGGTTCAAGGAAATTATTTCCCACAAATCCATCTTAGTTCTCCTGAGGAGTGGTTGGTTGGGGTAGGGGGAATGCAGTCTGAAGAGGTAGCTGTGATGGAGTGCTACTCCTCAGGTTGTGGCTGGGCCCTTCTGTAGAGCAGCATGTGCCCTGACCACCTCCAGTGGGGATCTTTTAAACTGTTAATTTGACTGAAACTGACATACTGATGGTAAGCTAGTATTAGAAAACTTTCCAAGAGAAAAACAGGTAGTATGTAGTAATAAGACAAGGTGGAATCAGCCTGGGTATTGTGACATGTGACATTCACATATGTAAGTATCCACTTGTTTCATGTCCCAAGATATACAGTTCTATAGATATTGTCTAGGTCTTCTGATATATTTGGTTTTCATGGAAATTGGGATAGTTTGAAAAAAGCACTCCTTACCCCAACCTTAAACAGTTTAGGGCATCAGGTGCTCTTGAATGTGGTGGGAAACTAATAAAGCCAGTTGTGTATGAGAGGTGAGTGAAAGGTTCTGGTTCCCTGTAATATTACATCTTGGATAAAATGTATCTTGGGGACCAGGCCACCTTTGTAAAATCAACAAATTGTCCACGAGATTAGAAATTATGACTAGGGAGTCATGCACCGAGAGGTTACAAGATTACTAACCTCTCCAATTGCTCCTATAGATAACATTACTATTATAAAACCTAAGATTGATTCTTGAGATATTTTTTAGACTCTGCATTCTGATGGTTCAGCTAGCACCACCCAGGCTGGTAAACTGACTCATCTGGTCTTGTGGCCCCTACCCAGGAACTAATTCATGCCTGCCAAAATGTCTTTAAAAAAAATCCTAGCCTCCAAATTTTGGGGGAGGCTAAATTAAATAATAGTAAAATTCGGGTCTCCTATTTAGCTGGCTCTATGCATATTAAAATCTTTCTCTATTGCACTTCCCTGTTTTGATAAATTGCCTGTATCTAGGCAGCAGGCAAGATGAACTAGTTACAATCTCATTTGATTCTTTGAGGATAATCCTTTGCTAAACTCTGTTTGAGACTTCTTTACCTCACCGCGATGTTGGTCAGCAGAAGATCAGTGGGGTTCTTGGATTTTCGGTTGTATATACAACATTGCCACCATTTGGGGCAACATAGATTTTATGGCTTCCATAAGGTGAAACAGATTCATTCATCCTATTCAAAAGGCTACTGACAATTGTGATATTCTTGCCAAAGATAGAATTCAACCAAAAATAACTAGAAAATCTAACTGAATACAAAAAAAAAAAATCACAGACAATAGACTTAGACCAATAGGGGATCTTGATAATGTGACTATCCAACATGGATTCTATAATGATTATTCTTAAAATGTTTAAGGAAATAAAAATTTAAGATTGAGAACACTGGCAGAGACCTGGAAATATAAAAAATAACCAAATGGAAATTCTAGAATTGAAAAATTTGATAAATGAAATCAGGAACTCAATAGATGGGCTTAATAGAGAACAAATACTACCAATAAAACTTTTTTTTTTTGAGACAAGAGTCTTGCTCTGCTGCCCAGGCTGGGGCACAGTGACACAGTCTTGGCTCACTGCAGCCTCCACCTCCCAGGTTTAAGCAATTCTCCTGCCCCAGCCACCCAGGTAGCTGGGTTTATAGCTGTGTGCCAACATGCCCAGCTAATTTTTGTATTTTTAGTAGAGATTAGGTTTTGCCATGTTGTTCAGGCTGGTCTCAAACCCCTGGGCTCAAGGGATCAGCCCACCTTGCCTTCCCAAAGCACTGGGATTACGAGCATGAGCCACTGGGCCTGGCTGCAACAAAACTTTTCATTACAGAAGTTAATGAGTGACCTACCCCAAACTCTACAAATTCCCACATAAAGCTTAGCCTCCAGAAGGCAAGCTCATTTGTCCTGAACAGTTTATCTTTGGTGAATGGGCATTTGTCATCTTGAGTTATGTTCTTTACCTCCCAAGTCCTTATCCTTAATTGGTCATTTTGGATTGACATGTTTGAAAAGTATCATCAGCCCTCTAATAGTTAAGTTGGAGGAGCCATCTCTATACACTGAGTTCCTGGGGGCAGGATTATATTTTTTCTTCTCTGCAATCCCAGGACCAGCAAAGTACCTGGGAGCAAAAATAGTAATTCCTATGAATGTAAGAATTGGACTTGAAGAGTAGAAGGAAAGTGAGGGAAGGGTTAATAACAAGGACTTTAAAAAAACCAAACCCTAGGTGAAGGCCTGGATTAAGTAACACTTCAAAGTTGCTTCTCTTCTCAAAGCAGTTTTTTCTGTCTCTTCTTCCCCTAGTTCCTCACTGCACCCTGAGTCTGGCTAGTCCTCACTTCATAATGACAGATCAGATGATCGTTACTGAAAGACATCGTGTTTGTTCTCTGTGAGAGTAATATGTAATAGTAAGTGGAAGATTTCACTCAATACATGATTGATGGTGATGGAGTAGGGGACTGTTGTTTTTCCACTTCTCTAATGGTAATGTTTTCTCCCAACTCACTTGCCTGTTTACAGTGAGCTTAAGTGTACAGCTAAATTTTATCCAGTGGAAATTATGGGGATGGCAATATGCAATTTAAGTAACTCTTTGTTACTTTAACTCAACTAAAATACTAAAGCAGAAGAAAGGGGGTGAACCAAGTTGCTGACCTCTTCCTGCAAGCAATGTAGTGAAGTAGAAAATGGGATCAACGTACTTGTGTTCCCTCAAGATATATCTCCCTTCTCCATCCAAACTGTTGAACTAAATGAAGAGTGAGGTCCTTGAGGAATGAGTATTTTTCCTATTTTTTTAATGGGGGAGGCTAATATTCCTAAAAGATAGATCTAAAATGTTGTCAGAACAGTCAAGAGTTAACAGCAATTGTCCGTGGCTTTAGAAGCCTGATTGTTACTTGCCAAATTGTTTCTGGTGTTCTTGCCCATATGAAAGATGGTGGTGACTGACTGATTGTTAGGGCAATAGGAGATTTTATGTCTGTTTTACCACACCCCAGCCTCCTGGGTGTGATTTTGATTCATATTAAGGCTGACAAAATGAATCAAATGCTTGCTGACCTTGTGTATATAAAATAGCCTGGGTTGGATCTTGAGAGGAATTACCTGTTGGAGAGATGAAAGAGAAAGTTAACATGGATACTCCTGATTTTAATACATCATGCCATAGGATGAAGTTAATTTTTAGCTCCCTTGAGAGGAAACAACTGCCATCCTGCCGCATAGTAGAGAGTCTGGGGAAAAATAGTGTCAGTTGAAAGGAGACATCTACTTTAATTTGAATAAAAAATAATCTTCTTGATGCTAACAACTGTGCTTCTGAGTAAAGTCGCTGGTTCACATTTTCACAGTTTCAATTTCCCTTGCTTCTCTTGCTTCAGTTTCAGTAGCAACAGGAAGTTTGGGTAATTCTATATTATTTAGATGTGAAGAGGAAGAAAGAAAACCCTTTATAAAGACATCCTGATGAGTGAGTGTCAGAAAATTCTATGTAGTAACCTGGAGTAATCAAAAAGTAAATTCAGAAAATATTCTCTAAGTTTAGGATTTGTAGACTACTGAATTATAAATTTATACTGCTTAATACATAGCAAAGGTTATATTAATATATTAAATCATGAATTTATATTATTTTGAGGTAATTGGCCCTATAATGAGGTCACTTATAAATTGATTTTATGAGCACATAACACTTTATCTCTTTCCAACCTCTAAGTCTGTATATTATTAAAATACAAGAAGACTAGACTTGATGTGTTTTGAAACTTCAGATGCAGTTTAAGTTCCACCATTCAATTCTGCTTCACTTGTTCTCACTCTGAGTCACTCAACCTCTGAAGGTGTTTTTCATTTGTTCGATTTGTTTGAGCATTTGTCCAAGTAGGCTGAGTGAGTCTAAGTATAATAAGACATGAAATAAAGAGCTTAACATGGCAAAGACTGTCAGACTTTCAGATAGAAAAAACACTGTTTACTTAACAACCTCAGAAATAACTCATCATGTTAGGTTTGCTAAGAAAATACAGGTGATTTCACTTATCTCCCCCACTCCTTTCCCCCTACCATTTCCAAAATTTGATATTTTGAAGAGGATGAAGATTGATTTGGATGTAGCTAATTTTAAAATGGAACATAACATAAGGAAATTAAGTAACATTCTGTTAGGCTTCAAGGCTGATTCATGTAACAAGCTGACCACAGCCCTAAGATATGCTTGAAACCCTTAATTCAGGGAGACAAAATAGACACAGGGCTGAGCCTGATGTAGCCTCATCTGGGTTTGGTTGTTGCTGCCCCACTTGTAAAAACAATACAGACTGTGGAATAGACAATCGTACCACAGTATCCTTGGGGTATTTGTTCCAGGACCTCCTCTGATACCAAACCCCATGGATGTTTAAATCTCTTATATAAAATGGTATAGTACTTGCATATAACCTATTCTCATCCTCTTGTATACTTTAAATCATCTCTATAATACCGAATACAATGTGAATGCTATGTAAATAATTTTTATACTGTATTGTTTGTATTTTTTGTTGTATTATTTTTATTGAATATTTTTGATCTATGATTGGCTGAATCCATGGATGTGGAACCCATAGATATCAAGTGCCTTATTGTACTAACTGATACCAGATCATTAGGCAATTTTCTTACTGGAGCCACAAATCCAAAATCCAGACCATATTTCTCTGACTAAAGGTGGAATTTCCTTTGAAAAGAGTACGTGTTTTCACTGTCAGTTTCCCAGGAGAGAGGAATTTGGGGAGAAGGATGTTGAGAGTGTTAGACTCAGGTGAAGGGAAACCTTCCTCATTTCTTTCAGTGCAGATGTCAATTTGGCTCCAATTCTAAAGAAGTGCTGATAACTGAAGGCTTCTAGTGGGGTAGCTGAGCTACCTTTGGTGACCAGTAAACAGGCAGCAAAGAAGGCAGAGCACTAGCCTGGTAAGGGGTGAGAGGATTCCACTGGGGCTTGGCAGCTCTCATAAAGTGCTATGGACCCTTTCTTTCATTATTCTGGAACAGTCAGGAAAGTCTGGTTTCTACTGTACTTTGAACAACAAAGAGGAAGACAAGTCTTTTCCCCAGGGCCTAATGAGAGAATAGAGACAAGTCACCAGCAGAAAATGGTAGCAGCCATTGAAGCAGCAAGTTAACTGGAGTCGTCACTGTCCCTAGGAGGCAGCCCAGGAATGGGCAAGAGGGCAACCCATTTCTAGGTACACATAACACCGTACCCTGGGAACCTCTCAGGATCATGAGGGGAACATTCTAAGGTAGGCTATTTCTGCCAATAATGCTGGAAAGAATGCATGGCATAATGCCATGATATGTAGCAGAATCCACCATAGCGTCTGTACAAAATGTTTAGGTAATTCATTCCGTCAGTTATTAAGTGTTATGAATCTGAAATCATTAAAACAATGTAGTACTGCAGAAGAAATAGGCAGATAAGCAGACCAGAATACAGTTTACACATAAACTGATACTAAAATATATGGTAATGGTGATTTAAAATAAACATTGAAAGAAAGTATCATCAAATAAAGTGTATTATGACAAATGGGTAGCCAGTTTATTTTCCTACCTCACTCCATATGAGAAAATAAATTCTGGATGGATCAAAAGTATAAACACAAAAAAATGAAACTATGAAAATAAGAGGAAAACATAAGAATATTTATTTATAACCTTGGTGTGAGCAAGACACATTCAATAGCCCTAAGAAAAGATTGATTAATTAGCTTATGTGGGAAAAATAAAACAACTTAAGTACAAAATGATCATAATAGTTCTAATACATATAAAATAAGCCAATATTCAAAGAATTTATAAAAATTTTTAAAACCCCTAGTAATTCAATAGAAAAAACAACTGGCTAAGATGAAATGCAAATTACCAATGTATAAAAAAAAACTCAAACCTTAAGTATAAATCAAAATAGTTATCAGATATTAATGCAGTGATAGGCAAAACTAATAAGTTTAATCAAAAATTTTGGTAAAAGGGGCAGGAAAATTTACTCATAAATGTTGAGTGGTAGTATAAGGTAGCACAGTTTAAGAAGGCAATTTGGCAATATCTATGAATATTTAAATGCATACCTTCTTTAACTCAGCAATTCCTTGCTAGGAACTATCCTATGGCTATACCCACAAAATCATTACAAGGATGTTCAGTGCAGCAATAATTATAATAGTAAATGTCTAAAATCCAGCTCAATTATCAATAGAGGAATGGCACATCTATACAGATCTAGTTAACCTTTAAAAAGAATTACCTCTAAATTATTAAACAGATAAGCAGAAAAGGCAAGGAACAGAATGATGTGTATAGTTTGGAAATGAGTACCATTATGTTATTTTCTGTTTATGGCTGGATAAAGGGACTGTTGGGTGGGACAGTTGTAGATTATTGCTTTTCATTTTATATTATTCATTCTGTTTTACCAAGTGCATATATTACCTTTATATAAAAGCTTAAAAAGATTTTTAACAGGAAAAACATTATCCTCAAACCATGTAGTAATGCCCAATTTGAATATTTGTTTAGGATCTAAGGAAGGAAACTTCAAGGGTACTGAAGTTATTGAAAAATAAACCTGAAAACGTGCCAATGAAAGAAAATTGTTCTGGGTCTCAGAAAAAAATGGTACACTGATTTCACTTGGGGAAAACTGGAACTCTAGAAGAATGAAGTTAACCTGGCTTTGGCGAATTTGTGAATATATTGTCTCTGTCATATTCAAATGCCACAATTTCTTTGAAACTTCTCAGATCCCTAAACACTTAATATACAGTCCTCTTAAAGTTCTTTGTAAATACCTCTATCATGGCATGTATCAGAGTCCTGAGGAAGCTATTTGTTCACTGGCATTTCAGCCCCCAACCCAAATGTGAGATCCCTCAGGCAAGCCTTAACCACAGGTTTCGTCCTCCTTTCTCTTCTATACTTGACAGACCATGAGCCCAGTAAGTTTGTTGAATGGGTAGATGAATGACTAGAGGAAATAAAAGAGCTACTGCTTTTTTTTTAATTTTAGAAACCTCTTCCAATAGGATAGAAAATTTGTGACTTGAAATGTAAATTGACGATTATCTCTACACACAGTTTTCACCTTACCAGTGTTGGAAACAACTCTACCTTTTTGCCATCACAGCCTGCTTGTTGCTTCAGTAGCCAAGAGCACTTCAGATGTACCAAGTGACAGTGCTTTTGAATGTCTAATGGTCACTGTAAAAAAAAAAAGAACCTGAGCTTTCCTCCCTAACACCAAATAAACACAATCTTCTGCCCATACTTGAGGTTTTGTTCTTTTGCTGGACTTACATTCTCCAATATAAATACAAGGCTTTTTGCCCGATGGTGTATGATGCGTGGAGTTCCAATCAACATTTTCTCAAGTAGAAAACATGTTTAGGGGTCCCTCCGTATCCACAAGAAAAGCATTTTGTTTAGAGGTCTCCATAAATATGAAACAGAAGAAAGTAGGGGGCATATAGTACCCTAAGAACTTTTCTTCATAGTGAAAGTGTGCTCACAATTTATTTCCTTTTAATTGATATCGTCCATATTTATGGAGAAGAGAGTAATATTTTGATACATATAATGTATAGTAATCTTTTAAAACTTTTTTTGTGGTGGAAATGGGGTCTTGCTATGTTGCCCAGAGTGGACTTGAAGTCCTGAGCTTCATCCTCCTGGGTAGCTAGGACTATAGGCATGCACCACTGCGCGTGGCTTTGTTAAAAAAGAAAATGAGATTCCTATTATGTCCTAGGCAAAATTGGAAACAAGACAGATATGATCCCTGATAACAGTGCCTGGCAACTGTTATGATTGTGCCTAGAATCTATTTGCAAATGGTGGGAAAAGGCAGGGACCAAATATGTGAGTTCTATCTAGCAGTATAATGGGTCAAAGAAAAAAAAACAGAAAGAATGAATAAGATCTAGTATTTTGATGGCATAATAGGGTGACTATAGTCAATAATAATTTAATTGTACATTTAAAAATAACTGAAAGACTATAATTGGATTGTTTTTAACACAAAGGATAAATACTTGAGGGGATGGATAACCCATTTTCCATGAAGTGATTATTACTTACTGCATGGCTGTATCAAAGTGTCTCATGTACCTCATAAATATGTATACCTACTATGTACCCACAAAAATATTTTGTTAAAGTACATAGCTCAGGTTGTTCAGGGAAGATAAGAAATTGCCATTTAGTACAAAGACCACTAACCTGGGAGTCAGGAAAACTGAGTTCTGTTGCCACGTCTGGCATTAATTGTGTCATTTTTGTAAACTTTAACATCTCTAGATCTGTTTCTGGATCTGTCAAACAAGGGGTTGGAACATTTTTAAGCTTTAGAAATCAGTAGCCCTATATTTTTATGTGGGAAAGAGCTTACTGTCTTCTATTTCCTTGAATGATGAGAGAGTAAGACTTAAGCCAGAACGGATCTAAGAAAGATATGAAAATAATCTGACACAAGGCTTTGAGAATAAATAATAACTTCTGAGTACTCTTCACCCTTGGAGTAGAAGGACAGAAGGATGCTAAGATGGGTCCAGATGAGGCTGCTGATCCTTTATAGGGGTCAACTATTTACCACTCTTAGAATGGATACCTCTTTCTTCTACCCTCATTATGAACTAGTTCAGCAGTGTTTATACCCTTGATTGAAGAAAGTAATTTCTTACAGCAAGGTAAAAGAACTCAAACAGCTTTGAGATCCTTCTGGCTCATGTGTATACCTGCTTACCTCAATTGCTGCTTAAGAATTTCCATGGATATTCTTCACCACTGGTTGTAAAAACCCTAGAGAACCAGGGCTAATAGGTTTTTTTTTTCCCACTTTAGTTCTCTAAACATGATTTTTTTTAAGTTCAAAAAGGAAAACAATAGTTTCTTTCCAATCCTAGTACCCCTCCCCAAAGATACTGCTAACAGTTTTTATATATTCATATATTTATAAGTTAATCATATTTACCCTTATTTGACATCGTATCTATGTTTGGTCTTAATTCTGTCATCTACTTTCTATTTTAAATTCTCCCTTTATCTTATATGGCCTGTGTTATCTTTAATTTTGTATTTCCATTTTAATAGTTATCAGGGTTATTGTTTTGGTGATTACTTTCATAACTGTATTCAGAATATTACATCCCTATTTCTTGATATATTATCAATTTTACAAAATTTCTATTACCTTCTGAAAAGTAAGACCAATTAGGGCATGTATATATAACCTCTTACCTTGTCTTTGATATTCTATTTTCTAACTTGTAAATAATCTTTTCTATATAATCAAGATTTATAACACTTCAATATGCTTCTATAGCCTTATTTAAATAATTCTATAACTACCTATTTAAATAATTAAATAACCACCACCAGTCCTCTTCTCAGTGTTTGTCCATTCATTTCTTTTTTTTTTTTTTATTTTTTTTTGAGACCAAGTCTCGCTCTGTTACCAGGCTGGAGTGCAGTGGGGCCATCTCGGCTCACTGCAACCTCCGCCTCCCAGGTTCAAGTGATTCTCCTGCCTCAGCCTCCCAGGTGGCTAGGATTACAGGCGCCTGTCACCATGCCTAGCTAATTTTTCTACTTTTAATAGAGACAGGTTTTCACCATGTTGGCCAGGATGGTCTTGAACTCCTGACCTCAGGTAATCCGTCCGCCTCAACTTCCCAAAGTGCTGGGATTACAGGTGTGAGCCACCGCACCCAGCCTGTCCACTCATTCCTTTAGATGGGCTTCATCATCTAGATTTTTCAAGAAGTGTCCACCCTGACTCTTAATTTACCATCATATTTGAAACCGCTTGGCTTCTTTCCACCCCGACCCAAGAATCTGGTAGACTGTTTCACTCTGCTTTAGCACTGAACGCTGCTACAGAGAAGCCTAAGTTCAGTTCCTTCTTCCTCTCTCCATCTCTCCCTACCCAAAGAAATCACTCAATTTTGTTGCTGCTAAGATGACATTCCCCTCTCCCTGCCCCCAGGACAATTTGCAGATTTTGGCCAGATCAAGAGCAACTGTATTTTTTTAATTATAATGTTAAAATTAGCATTTGCTATATAATCCCAATTTTATAAAACCATTTCAGCCAGGCGCGGTGGCTCATGCCTATAATCCCAGCACTTTGGGAGGCAGAGGTGGGCGGATCACGAGGTCAGGAGATCGAGACCATTCTGGCTAACACGGGTGAAACCCCGTCTCTACTAAAAATACAAAAAATTAGCCGGGCATAGTGGCGGGCACCTGTAGTCCCAGCTACTCGGGAGGCTAGGCAGGAGAGTGGCGTGGACCCAGGCAGAGCTTGCAGTGAGCCGAGATCGTGCCACTGCACTCCAGCCTGGGCGACAGAGCGAGACTCTGTCTCAAAAAAACAAAAAAAACCAACAATAACAACAAAAAAAAACCATTTCTATGTATTTAACTTACTATCAAATTTATATTTATGCATTAATTGGAATTATTTTGGGGAGTGGTGAAGCTTGGGGTGCTTTTAAAATTTTCATCTTTGAAATGTTCATCTTTAATGAATTTTTTAATAAGGGAGCTTATCACTTTTACTAAATGAATCATCTTTTCATAAAAAAAAGTTAGTAAATACACAAGACATAATGATGCATATTTCTGTATGCTTTGAAGAGAAACAAAAGAAGAAGAAATTTTAAATGTTTTGAAAGAGGAAACAGTTTCTCAAACACTTCCTCTTGATTCTAACAACTTGGGTGGATTAATGGGCTTATGTCATAGACATGGCATTTTCTTCCCCTGGTATAAGGATACTTCAAAAAGTTTAACAAGAAGAATAAGCCAGAAGTTTTCTTGGCAATATAAATTAAGAGTATGAAAGGCCATATGCAGAAAGCTGAAACTGGATCCCCTCCTTACACCTTATACAAAAATTAACTCAAGATGGATTAAAGACTTAAACATAAGACCTAAAACCATAAAATACCTAGAAGAAAACCTAGGCAATACCATTCAGGACATAGACATGTGGGCAAAGACTTCATGACTAAAACACCAAAAGCAATAACAACAAAAGCCAAAATTGACAAATGGGATCTAATTAAACCAAAGAGCTTCTGCACAGCAAAAGATACTATCATCAGAGTGAACAGGTAACCTACTAGGAGAAAATTTTTGTAATCTATCCATCTGACAAAGGGCTAATTTCCAGAATCTACAAAGAACTTAAAAAAATTAAAAACCAATCCCATCAAAAAGTGGGCAAAGTAGATGAACAGACACTTCTCAAAAGAAGACATTTATGCAGCCAACAAACATATGAAAAAATGCTCATCATCACTGGTTGTTAGAGAAATGCAAATCAAAATCACAATGAGATACCATCTCACGCCAGTTAGAATGTCCATCATTAAAGTCAGGAAACAACAGACGCTGGAGAGGATGTGGAGAAATAGGAACACTTTTACATTGTTGGTGAGAGTGTAAATTATTTCAACCATTGTGGAAGACAGTTGTGATGATTCTCAAGGACCTAGAACTAGACATACCATTTGACCCAGAAATCTCATTACTTGGTATATACCCAAAAGATTATAAACCATTCTACTATAAAGACACATGCACATGTATGTTTATTGTGGGACTGTCCACAATAGCAAAATCATGGAACCAACCCAAATGCCTATCAATGCTTCCATAAAAAAGGATGAGTTCATGTCCTTTGCAGGGACATGGATGAAGCTAGAAACCATCATTCTCAGCAAACTATCAAAAGAACAGAAAACCAAACACCACACATTCTCACTTATAAATGGGAGTTGAAAAATGAGAACACATGGACACGGGGAGTGTCAGGGAGTGGGGGGCTAAGGGAGGGATAGCATTAGGAGAAATACCTAATGTAAATGACAGTTTGATGGGTGCAGCAAACCACCTTGGCACATGTATACTCATGTAACAAACCTGCACGTTGTGCACATGTACCCCAGAACTTAAAGTATAATAATAAAAGAGTGTAAAAGGCATTGAATGATGTGCATGGAAGTTTTTACAGAGTTATGCCTGCATATGGAAATGAAGTGCTTTAGAAGGCCCCTTTTGAGAAGAGTCTCTTGCTTCACACTCTATTATTTCTTCTATATAATATCTGGTACTTCCAGTTCCCCTTTTTTTACTAGAGTGCTTGAGGTTAGCAAATAAAATACAGGAGTTCCTCCTTAACCACGGGAGATACATACCAAGACCCCCAGTAGATGCCTGAAATGGTAGATAGTAGAGTCCATCCACTGGGATTGTAGTAATAATTAAATGGGATAATGCAATGTAAAACAGCACACTGCCTGAGCATACAACTCTACTGCACATAACTACTTTTTTGGGTACTTTTCTTCTAGTAGAAGGTGAGTTCCTTGAGAGCAACAAATATTATTGGCCACTTTATCCCTATTATCTAGCTCAGTACTTTTGGTAGGCACTCAAATGTTGGTTAATTGCTATGGAGCTAAATTTGTCTGCAGTTTAGGTAAGGAATAGCAATTTTTAAAAAAAGGGAATACATCTCAGGATACAAAATCAGTGTGCAAAAATCACAAGCATTCCTACACACCAATAATAGCCAAATCATGTGTGAACTGTTGTTCACAATTGCTACAAAGAGAATAACATACCTAGGAATACAACTTACATGGGATGTGAAGGACCTCTTCAAGGAGAACTACAAACCACTGCTCAAGTAAATAAGAGAGGACACAAACAAATGGAAAAACATTCCATGCTCATGGATAGGAAAAATCAATATCATGAAAATGGTCATACTATCCAAAGTAATTTATAGATTCAATGCTATTCCCATCAAGCTACCATTGACTTTCTTCACAGAATTAAAAAAAAAAAAAACTACTTTAAATTTCATGTGGAACCACAAAAAGAGCCCATATAGCCAAGACAATTTTAAGCAAAAAGAACAAAAATGGAAGCATCACGCTACCTGACTTCAAACTATACTACAAGATTACAGTAACCAAAATGGCATTGTACTGGTACCAAAACAGATATATAGACCAATGGAACAGAACAGAAACCTCAGAAACACCACCACACATCTACAACCACCTGATTTTTGACAAACATGACAAAAACAAGCAATGGGGAAAAGATTTCCTATTTAATAAATGGTGTTGGGAAAACTGGCTAGCCATATACAGAAAGCTGAAACTGGATCCCTTCCTTACACCTTATACAAAAATTAACTCAAGATGGATTAAAGACTTAAACGTAAGACCTAAAACCATAAAAACCGTAGAAGAAAACCTAGGCAATACCATTCAGGACACAGGCACGGTCAAAGACTTCATGACTAAAACACCAAAAGCAATAACAAGAAAAGCCAAAATAGACAAATGGGATCTAATTAAACGAAAGAGCTTCTGCACAGCAAAAGATACTATCATGAGTGAACAGGCAACCTACAGAATGGGAGAAAATTTTTGCAATCTATCCATCTGAGAAAGGGCTAATATTCAGAATCTACAAAGAACTTAAACAAATTTACAAGAAAAAACCAACCCCATCAAAAAATGGGTGAAGGACATGAACAGACAGTTCTCAAAAGAAGACATTTATGCAGCCAACAAACATATGAAAAAATTCTCGTCATCACTGGTCGTTAGAGAAATGCAAATCAAAACCACAATGGGATACCATCTGATGCTAGTCAGAATGGCCACCATTAAAAAGCCAGGAAACAACAGATGCTGGAGAGGATGTGGAGAAATAGGAACATTTTTACACCGTTGGTGGGAGTGTAAATTAGTTCACCCATCGTGGAAGATAGTGTGGCAATTCCTCAAGGATCTAGAACTAGAAATACCATTTGACCTGGCAATCCCATTACTGGGTATATACCCAAAGGATTATAAATTATTCTACTATAAAGACACATGAACACATATGTTTATTGCAGCACTGTTCACGATAGCAAGGACTTGCAACCAACCCAAATGCCCATCAGTGATGGACTGGATAAAGGAAATGTGGCACATATACACCATGGAATACTATGCAGCCATAAAAAGGATGAGTTCACGTCCTCTGCAGGGATGTGGATGAAGCTGGAAACCATCATTCTCAGCAAATTAACACAGGAACAGAAAACCAAACACCGCATGTTCTCACTCATAAGTGGGACTTGAACAATGAGAATACATGGACACAGGCAGGGGAACATCATACACTGAGTCCTGTCAGGGGATGGGGGGCTCGGTGAGGGATAGCATCAGGAGAAATGCCTAACGTACATGATGCATTGATGGGTGCAGCAAACCACCATGGCACCTGTATACCTATGTAACAAACCTGCATGTTCTGCACATGTATCTCAGAACTTAAAGTATAATTTTTTTTAAAAAAAAAGGGAATACATGCTAGTGTCAGGCTGTGGAAGGTCACATAATCTGAGGTATATTTATTTTATTCAACAGGTTTTAGTGACCAGTTTTAAGATGTGAGAGAGGACTGCCTTAATACTGAACACTGGATTCTTTAACTACAAAGGTAAGTTTTTCTTCCCAAACTAAGTTAGATTCAAATCTATGAATATTTTTGTCTTTTGTCATAAGAGATGTTTCATTCTTTGAAACATACCTACCAGTCTCCCTTTTTCTGGTTATCACTGGTCACTTCTGAGAATTTTTTAAGATTAAATATGTAACTTCCTCTATTAGGGGTCCAGTCATTTAATTCCTGGATCACTGACTTCATATTTAACAAGAATAAGAATTTGCCATCTAGTTAAAAATAATATATCCAAACCAATTAAGTCAACACACATGTCCTTGGGGTCACTGATCTTTAGGCTATGGCTATGAGATTTTGAATCTTTTTATTAATAAAGTTTTTGAAGGCATCAACCCTGGGGCATCTACCCCTCATGAATTATCTTTATATACCCAAGCCTATTTCAAATCAGATTAGGTAATACTGCCTGTCCGCAAACCTAGGTGAGGGAGCTTAGTGCCTCTATGTAATATTTGCCCCCTCCGGCACCTGCTGCTGAAGAAGCTGTGCTTTCCTTTGTTTGCTACACTAGCAGGACTTGAAGTTTTAGATGCCAAAGGCTGCTGCCAGTGACAAGAAATGTCACCTTTCTATGACAACTATCCCTTTGTTATATAACTCTGATCTACATATCGTACTGTGGTTTGTACCTCGCCTCCAGCAAACCAGAGAATCCTCTGCCTCACTGTTTCAAGTAAGTGAGAAATACTTTTGATTCTGCTCCTAAGAGCTCCGCCTGCCACAGTGAGCACCATTCATAACCTCAAGCACCATTTCTGCTAGAGATGACATCAACTGGGGTTAAAAACATTAGGGCAGATTCCTACTGGTTTACAAGTGTTTAAGCACCCATATTTTCACTGAGTAGGTACTAGAAGGAATCATTTCCTCAAGAAAGAGGAAACTGCAGGATAATGCTGGCATCAATTCTCTGAGTTCTATCTCTTCCTTAGTTCAGCAACTTCTAAGCTGGTGAGAGGGAACTGAGGTTCACAAAAGATACAACATTAAAAAGTCTTAAACACATCTGTTGATAGAAAATAGAGGCAGCTGGGCATGGTGGCTCACGCATGTAATCCCAACACTTTGGGAGGCCAAACGGTTCAAAGACCTGCCTGGACAACACAGCAAGACCCTGTCTCTACTTTAGAAAATAAAAAAAAGAGAATGAGGGCAATAAAAATTCTTTAGAAACTAAAGACTTGTTGCTGCCAATGATGGGAAAAAGAAAAAACAAGGAATGAGAGATGAGTAGGAGAAGGTTCCAAGAGCTAGAATGGCCAAAAAGGGGGGAAATTCAGTCAGGCAAGTAGGTTTGTAAAAATTATTTTAAAAATCAGAAATTATCTCTGTGGCCAATTATTCTAAATACATGGTTACCTTCACTTCATCAAATAAACTGCTTAATATATAAACCTAATCAACATGAAAACACAGTGGTTTTAATACTTCAATTACATTAAAATCCAGTTATTAAAATATAACCTTAACCAGCCTTTTTCTTCCTGTCTCTGACATATACACACCCACACTCACCTATCCACACCCCACCAAAATGTATAAAAACAAGACAGTCATGTGTAGAACTATAGGAAAAGTTGAATATTACTTCTCTTCCAAACTTATGTTCTGGATTTCATCACCACTTTTCCACAATCTAACAATTAGACATCAAAATTATTGAAAATGAAATTCAACCTAAATGCTACCAAAAGTATGATTCTACTGTTATAGGTATAGAAGGGGAGACAACGCAGTTTAGGTAGTTCTTTTTTTTTTTTCTCCAGCTTAGAACTTTTTTTTTTTTATTATTATACTTAAGTTCCAGGGTCCATGTGCACAACGTGCAGGTTTGTTACATATGCATACATGTGCCATGTTGGTGTGCTGCACTCATTAACTTGTCATTTAGCATTAGGTATATCTCCTAAAGCTATCCCTCCCCCCTCCCCCCACCCCACAACAGTCCCCAGAGTGTGATGTTCCCCTTCCTGTGTCCATGTGTTCTCATTGTTCAATTCCCACCTATGAGTGAGAATATGCAGTGTTTGGTTTTTTGTTCTTGCGATAGTTTACTGAGAATGATGATTTCCAATTTCATCCATGTCCCTGCAAAGGACATGAACTCATCATTTTTTATGGCTGCATAGTATTCCATGGTGTATATGTGCCACATTTTCTTAATCCAGTCTATCATTGTTGGACATTTGGGTTGGTTCCAAGTCTTTGCTATTGTGAATAGAGCCGCAATAGACATACGTGTGCATGTGTCTTTATAGCAGCATGATTTATAGTCCTTTGGGTATATACTCAGTAATGGGATGGCTGGGTCAAATGGTATTTCTAGTTCTAGATCCCTGAGGAATCACCACACTGACTTCCACAATGGTTGAACTAGTTTACACTTCCACCAACAGTGTAAAAGTATTCCTATTTCTCCACATCCTCTCCAGTACCTGTTGTTTCCTGACTTTTTAATGATTGCCGTTCTAACTGGTATGAGATGATATCTCATTGTGGTTTTGATTTGCATTTCTCTGATGGCCAGTGATGGTGAGCATTTTTTCATGTGTTTTTTGGCTGCATAAATGTTTTCTTTTGAGAAGTGTCTGTTCATGTCCTTCGCCCACTTTTTGATGGGGTTGTTTGTTTTTTTCTTGTAAATTTGTTTGAGTTCATTGTAGATTCTGGATATTAGCCCTATGTCAGATGAGTAGGTTGCGAAAATTTTCTCCCATTTTGTAGGTTGCCTGTTCACTCTGATGTAGTTTCTTTTGCTGTGCAGAAGCTCTTTAGTTTAATTAGATCGCATTTTCAATTTTGGCTTTTGTTGCCATTGCTTTTGGTGTTTTAGTCATGAAGTCCTTGCCCATGCCTATGTCCTGGATGGTAATGCCTAGGTTTTCTTCTAGGGTTTTTATGGTTTTAGGTCTAACGTTTAAGTCTTTAATCCATCTTGAATTAATTTTTGTATAATGTGTAAGGAAGGGATCCAGTTTCAGCTTTCTACATATGGCTAGCCAGTTTTCCCAGCACCATTTATTAAATAGGGAATCCTTTCCCCATTGCTTGTTTTTGTCAGGTTTGTCAAAGATCAGATAGTTGTAGATAGATATGCAGCATTATTTCTGAGGGCTCTGTTCTGTTCCAATGATCTGTATCTCTGTTTTGGTACCAGTACCATGCTGTTTTGGTTACTGTAGCCTTGTAGTATAGTTTGAAGTCAGGTAGGTAGTTCTATGAAAAAAACTGAAGCTTTCAAAAGTCAAAATCTGATTGGTTGTTAAAATGAAGACACTATACCCAAATTAGTTCTATGACAGCACATCATTCAGCAGTTCTAGAAATGAAGAAGTACTGTTAATCTTTCACTAGGCATTCATTAGAAAAGCCAAGAAGCCTAAGTTCTAGGATTGAGTCTCATTTAAAAAAAAATTAGTATTTTATTATTTCAAAGTAAGCTGTTGTATTCAACTGCACTATACAGAGGCAATATATAAGAAAGTATATAATGCCCTGGACAAATTTTCAGTCCTGGAGAAAAGCAATATCGATAACAATACAAGAAACACTAGCACATTTGGTAGAAGAAAGAATGCAACACAGAGACAGTTTTAAGTTCTAGGCAGCAATAAAAAAATGTGTTAATTAGTAATAAACTCATGACAAAACAAAGTTCACTTCTATATTTTACTGAAACAGATGTATCTGGAGAATGCCAATGTTGCCTAACTTATTCAGCTTTAGTTGTTAAATGTTCATTCATTCTTAACCACTACAAAAATTTCCCTTGAACAATCCATATTGTCAGCATTATTAGACTTGATGAAAAATACGTTGAGCTCTGTAGAGTACTTCCCTTTAACAAGGAGATAAATTCAGCAAGAATCTTTTTGTATCCTTTCCAGTACTATGAAGTTATACCTTTGGAAAATTTAAAAGAGGTTTAATTGTATGTATTTAGGTAAATACATCTACTTTCCAATGACTTATCAATTGTCAATATAGCTAGCTGGAAAATATTTAGCTGTCTGAATGTTAAATTATACAACTCTACTACTAAGGTAGTATGAAGTGGTATTTATCTCCTCAGCTTTTCTAAAGCTGTCTAATCCAAGTAATAGTGTGTACGCATGCTAACACATGCACATACATATGCTAATAAAGAACATATTCCATAGCAGATTACTGAAAAATCAAAGAAGATAGGCTAGACTCAAGGGCCTTATAGAATTTGTAATTGTTTGCCTAGGAAAAGATAAAATACTAGGTCTATTTTTATTCACATCCTGAAACTCCCAGACAAATCTATCAATAGACCTGAACTCTGGAAAAAGTATGACTAAAAATACAAAGTTTTTTAGCCTATAGATTACATTTCAGTGAGCCTTCACATATACCCACTGCATGATTAAGCAAGGGTGGAAACTTTTGTTTTTTCTTTTACATAGTAGGAGGAAATAATTTCATAGATAAAAGTAACTTCTGAAATATATAAAATGTCTGTCATTCAACATTCAAGCCTCTGCTCAAATGTTACTTCCTAGTCTTCCTTAATACCCCATCCAGAAAATTGTTCTGATAATATTTTTGTTTTTCCTAATACCACTCTCTGAAATACCTTGTTTATTCATTTACTAACTTATTTTCTAACTCTAGAATTAACGCTCTATGAAAACATATCCTGCATGTTTTGCTCACCACTGTATTTCTAGCAGATGCTTGGCACAATTATTTGTTGAAAAAACTAATTTCTCAGTGTATGCAACAGATCAAAATATACCCAAGCAACAGAGAAACAACCTCTCTCTAAATATATATGAGATTCCCCCCGCCACCACCACCTCACCCATCCAGACAAACTTACCTGGACTACAGAGTGTTTCTAATTTTTTTAAGGTGTATTATTCTCAGAGGTGGAATATTTTGTTGCTTTAAAGTAAATAATACATATTGCAGTAAAACTTATATAAGCCTATTCAAACTGAAGAGCTTTGATGGGAAAACAATTTTAAACTTTCAGAAAAATAACCCCAAACTACTCATAAAAGACAACATTTATCTCACAACTTTTACATTGGTTAAAAATAATCAGATGAAACAACTTTGAACATGGCAATTTATTTTATGCATTATTTAAATCCGCTGTTTAAAAATGTTCAAAAGGTACTTAAAGAAACATTTTAAAATACATTTTTTCTTAATAGTGATCACTTAAAATAAGCAAGTCACCAGACATTTTTAAACCATTCATAACACCATTACCTTAAATAATTTTTAAATTCCAAAACACAAACATTCACTATGTAGTACAGCACACTGCTTAGCATTAAGATTAGTTTCCCTCTAATAATATACTTCATGTAGATTATTAATTTGCAAGGCCCTGCAAAGTTATTAAAACTTAACTAAAACAAACTGAAAACTAGAGCAGTAAGGGAGTTGAAATAGAGCACAATTCAACTATAAAACTTTGGAGTTGGTTTCTCTAAAGAGAATTTGTAAAATTCCTTATTCCAGCCTGTGTTAAAATTTTTATTTCAACTCTTGTATATAAATACTTTTTTTTAAATCAACAGAGTTAACATGAACATTTAGCATAAAATCTACTACAGGTTGTCTCCCAGATTGCTTTGGTATGTTTCTGTCAGGCCTACTGTAAAGTAGAAAAATAAAGCAAATGAGTTTTTTTTGTTTTGTTTTGTTTTTGTTTTTGAGAAAAGGTCAAGTGGAAGAATCCAAATAACTTTACTTCTTTAATAATCGTAGATGTAGAATTAATTTAAAATTTTAGATTTTTAAGTAGGGCAAGTATCTCGAGAGCCAGCAGGCATTATTCTTAGACTTTTACTTTCAATCTCATAGGGAAACATAGTTAATAGGTTTAAAATGATCAATTAAGTAATAAAAATTCTAATCACTATTAACAGCCAAAGTAACCCTGTGAAGGCAGCATTTAAGAGTAATTAGAAAATGGAAGTTAGTAATAAAGCAAATAAAGAAGGGCAATAAATACAAAGCAGAAACTCGAAGAATAATAGTCTAATGAACTGAAAACTTAAATGGCAAATAAAATGCTAGATATAATTTAATCAAGGGATTCTTTCAAGTACAATAGTGCATCAACCTGGTAATAACTAAAGTTTGACAGTCTCAAAGAAGTGAAAAATTAATGCTCAAGAAAACAATTGTGAAAATAACCAGTTAGCAAATTTAATGTTCAAATCCAATTCCATATTCAAAAATTATTAAAAGCTGGTCAGTGATTTATTTACATATCTCATTACAGTAGGAAAAACTCCTCTGAAAGTGATATTTGAAAACAAACTGGGACAACAATCTGCTTTATCTATGAACTTTCCATTAGAAAATACAAGCATACCATTATTAGAGAACATAAGATATCAAACAAAAGCCTTATGTTTTGAAACCATCATCATCATGAAATCTGGTTTGATGTGGTCTATGAAATACTTGGAGAATTTTTTAATTTTAGCTTTATTAGGTCACACAAAACAGAATGAATTAGCAGACAAATGTTCTGTATGTTATAGCATTTACTACTTCAATTTAATTGTTTTTACTAACAATTGTGGACCTTTATGATGACACTTATGTATGCTTTTCATTATGTACTTATTAGTACTTAATGAACCCTTCCTGTCTCAATATAAAATTACTAAACTTGGAGAATTACAGATTTTATTGTGGACCTTGATATTACTCACTTTGGAGAAGCTAAAAATTTGGCCAAAATGAATGCTCCAATGACCCTTTAAATTATCTTTATTTTGTATTTAATATAGTGTGATCCTAGACTACGCTGATTTAAAACATGCTTTTTGAAAAATGTCTTAGTAATAACGCAGTAATCTTCAGTGTGTTTCAAACACTATTTGCACCAAAATCATGTAGGTTTTTGGGCAGTGGTTTTCAAACTAGGATAAGAAAGACACCTGAAGAGTTTGCTTAAACACAACTGCTAGCCCCTGCCCCGGCTCCTAGAGTATCTGATTTAGTAAATCTGAGATGGGGCCCTGAGAGAGTTTGCATTTCCAAAAAGTTCCCAGGTGATGTCGATGCTGTTTGTTGGGACCCCACTTTTGACAATCACTGTCCTAGGGTATCTGGTAAGAATGCATACTCTTGGGCCCCATGCTTAAATTAGAATTTCTGAGATTGGGGTCTTCAGATCTGCATTTTAGCAAGTGTGAGAACCACAGTTTAAGAATCACTATGACAATTTGGCTGGGTTAATTTGACTATTACTGGCCAATGTATCAGATGTCACATATCATATACATAAAAATGGAAATAGTGGTAAATGACTAACCCCAAGCCTGATAGGGTTCAAATGAACATGCAGGGTTTGAATATAAATCCTATCTCTGTTACTTACTAGATTTGTGACAGTGACAAAGGTACTTTAATTCTCTGAGCCTCAGTTTTCTTATCTATAATATGGGAATAACACCCAAATTTTGAGGATAAACACTATTATACACAGATTATCTAAACACAGTACCTCATATACAGTAAGCACTTGATAAATACTAGCTATTTTTTTATTTTATTATTATTATACTTTAAGTTTTAGGGTACATGTGCACAATGTGCAGGTAAGTTACATATGTATACATGTGCCATGCTGGTGTGCTGCACCCATTAACTCGTCATTTATCATTAGGTATATCTCCTAATGCTATCCCTCCCCCCTCCCCCCACCCCACCACTGTCCCCAGAGTGTGATGTTCCCCTTCCTGTGTCCATGTGTTCTCATTGTTCCATTCCCACCTATGAGTGAGAATATGCGGTGTTTGGTTTTTTGTTCTTGCAATAGTTTACTGAGAATGATGATTTCCAGTTTCATCCATGTCCCTACAAAGGACATGAACTTGTCATTTTTTATGGCTGCATAGTATTCCATGGTGTATATGTGCCACATTTTCTTAATCCAGTCTATCATTGTTGGACATTTGGGTTGGTTCCAAGTCTTTGCTATTGTGAATAGAGCCGCAATAAACATACGTGTGCATGTGTCTTTATAGCAGCATGATTTATAGTCCTTTGGGTATATACCCAGTAATGGGATGGCTGGGCCAAATGGTATTTCTAGTTCTAGATCCCTGAGGAATCACCACACTGACTTCCACAATGGTTGAACTAGTTTACACTTCCACCAACAGTGTAAAAGTGTTCCTATTTCTCCACATCCTCTCCAGTACCTGTTGTTTCCTGACTTTTTCATGATTTCCATTCTAACTGGTGTGAAATGGTATCTCATTGTGGTTTTGATTTGCATATCTCTGATGGCCAGTGATGATAAGCATTTTTTCATGTGTTTTTTGGCTGCATAAATGTCTTCTTTTGAGAAGTGTCTGTTCATATCCTTCACCCACTTTTTGATGGGGTTGTTTGGTTTTTTTCTTGCAAATTTGTTGGAGTTCATTGTAGATTCTGGATATTAGCCCTTTGTCAGATGAGTAGATTGCAAAAATTTTCTCCCATTCTGTAGGTTGCCTGTTCAGTCTGATGGTAGTTTCTTTTGCTGTGCAGAAGCTCTTTAGTTTAATTAGATCCCATTTGTCAATTTTGGCTTTTGTTGCCATTGCTTTTGCTGTTCTAGACATGAAGTCCTTGCCCATGCCTATGTCCTGGATGGTAATGCCTAGGTTTTCTTCTAGGGTTTTTATGGTTTGCAGATGACATAATTGTATATCTAGAAAACCGCATTGTCTCAGCCCAAAATCTCCTTAAGCTGATAAGCAACTTCAGCAAAGTCTCAGGATACAAAATCAATGTACAAAAATAGCAAGCATTCTTATACACCAATAACAGACAGAGAGCCAAATCATGAGTGAACTCCCATTCACAATTGCTTCAAAGAGAATAGAATACCTAGGAATCCAACTTACAAGGGATGTGAAGGACCTCTTCAAGGAGAACTACAAACCACTGCTCAATGAAATAAAAGAGGATACAAACAAATGGAAGAACATTCCATGCTCATGGGTAGGAAGAATCAATATCATGAAAATGGCCATACTGCCCAAGGTAATTTACGGATTCAATGCCATCCCCATCAAGCTACCAATGACTTTCTTCACAGAATTGGAAAAACTACTTTAAAGTTCATATGGAACCAAAAAAGAGCCTGCATTGCCAAGTCAATCCTAAGCCAAAAGAACAAACCTGGAGGCATCATGCTACCTGACTTCAAACTATAATAAAAGGCTACGATAACCAAAACAGCATGGTACTGGTACCAAAACAGAGATATAGACCAATGGAACAGAACAGAGCCCTCAGAAATAATGCTGCATATCTACTATCTGATCTTTGACAAACCTGACAAAAACAAGCAATGGGGAAAGGATTCTCTATTTAATAAATGGTGCTGGGAAAACTGGCTAGCCATATGTAGAAAGCTGAAACTGGATCCCTTCCTTACCCCTTATACCAAAATTAATTCAAGATGGATTAAAGACTTAAATGTTAGAGATAAATACTAGCTATTACTTATTAAGAAATGTATGAAATATTTCCTTCAGTATCTGGTCAAAGCAAATTTTTCATTCACTTAAATGCAATATTTACACTCCAAATTAATATAATAATATAATCTTCTATTTATTGCTCCCTGTTCTGGGACAGACAGTGTTCTAATAACCTTACATTTATTTAATCCTCATAAAATTCCTCTAAGGTAGGGAGTATTATTGTCCCTAATTTACAGATGAAGAAACTGAGACACAGAGATTCGGTAATATATCTCAAGGTTACAAAAACAGTAAGTGTTGGAGCAAGAATTTAAACCCAAGCAAGTCTGACTCTAGAGCCCAGGATTCATCCAACATTCATTTCCTATGAGAAAGTCTTAAGGTTTTTGGATATTTATAGTAAACCATTTATACTTCTCGTAAAGTAACACATGAGAAAATTCAGGTCCACACCTTGGTGAAGAGTTGTTCAAAGAATAAAATGAATGCCTTGAAATTTTGGCAGATGATACTACCATACTAAAAACTGGTGCTTGTTTTCACTATGTGGACAGAGTAATCCATGTTTAGCCAATGAAATGAACGTCCTCTCAAATATACCATTCAAAGAAGTCGTGATTTTGACATGTTTTGGCACAATAGAAATTATTTAGCTAGCCAGGCGCTGTGGCTCATGCGTGTAATCCCAGCACTTTGGGAGGCCAAGTGCTGGGAGGCAAGGTGGGTGGATCACCTGAGGTCAGGAGTTCAAGACCAGCCTGGACAAAATGGCAAAACCCCATGTCTACTAAAAATACAAAAATTAGCCAAGCATGATGGCGCCTGGCTGTA
Organism: Pongo pygmaeus; assembly: GCF_028885625.2. Taxonomy (NCBI): domain Eukaryota; kingdom Metazoa; phylum Chordata; class Mammalia; order Primates; family Hominidae; genus Pongo; species Pongo pygmaeus. The sequence continues at coordinate 58,150,207 of NC_072380.2, forward strand.
ATCCCAGCTACTCGGGAGGCAGAGGCAGGAGAATTGCTTAAACTCAGGAGGCAGAGGTTGCAGTGAGCTGAGATCATACCACTGCACTCAGCCTGGGGGACAGAGTGAGACTCTGTCTCCAGAAAAAGAAATTAGCTCAACGCAGAGTCAGTGGCATGACAGCCATGCAAAATTGGCATAATAAGCATAAGGGAAATGTAATCTTTTGTACCATTAAAAATAATCTCATGGAAAGTCTGTAAAATATTCTGTTATGACACATTCGGTATTGCTAAAGATAATAAAAATAAAAATTTTCTTTCAGAAATTCTTTAAACAGAGAGTCACTAAAAATAGAATGAAACATTCGTGAATGTTTTTGATGACAGTCTTGACTAGGTATTCATTGTTAGAATTATCCACTGGCAAAACAATTATCCCAAAATAGTAAGTCAGCATTAACATTCAGACTGTTATTTATAAATTTTCTACTCTTTCAATATATAACATTTTTGTTTAAGCACTATGCATTTTCTATTGTTTTAATTAATCCTCATCAAAATCTTGCATTCAAAATAATCTTGCCAGTGTAACTAATAGCCACCTCAGATCCTAAAAATGAATTTTAAAACTCTGCTTTAAACAAATTATGAAAGGCACAAATTCTCATCTCAACAGGATGAGAATGAAGGAAACCATAACTATGTAGTTGGAAAGAGTTTAAAGTAATCAATTTAAAATGTCACTTAGTAATTCCTGAGATGGCACTGATGTAAGAAAAGCATCCTCAAATAGCATTAAATTTATTATTAGTTACCCATAATTAACAATGGGTAAATTTGAGAACAAATATTATGAAATACATGTTTATAGAATGCTATGAATGCTTTGAGTAAATTAATATTAATAGTGGAGAATGGTATTCAAGAGTGGCTAAACATATTTAGAAAAGAGACAACAGAGATTCCATAAAAGATGATTAATTAGAATCAAGTATATAATATAGTCAAGGCCCATGATAATTTTAAAGTGTGGTTTTATTAATGCACTTCTAGGTAAGTGCCAGCCTTATTTTAGCTTCTTTTGGAAGAAATACTGCCAATTACAAATAATAACAGCAAAATTTTCATTAGACAAAAACTATATGTGTGTGGGGTTGGATCATTTATATCATACTGCAAATATAAACTAAATTCTTGAGCTATATTAACAACACTGAACAACAATATTTCTTCTGAAAATTTTCTTTAAGGCAGATCTGTTTATTGCTGAGTGTAGTTTTAGCAAATTTAACTGTTTTAGTTTCTCAGTGACAATAATACGGATAGTCAAAAATAGGCAACAAAATCTCTTTTCTAGTTCCCCTACCTGGCCAATAACACAAGTGTTTTTTTTTGTTTGTTTCTCTCTCTCATATATATGTATGTATGTATGTGTGTGTATATATATGTATGTATATGTATATGTATGTTTATATACGTTAAAATGTGTTTTGTTACTATATATAACAAAAATATTATATATTGAAAGTGTGTATATATATTTGTTTTATATATATTTTATATGTATATTTGTTTTATATATATTTATATATACTATATATAATTATATATAATATATATAAAACACATTTTATATGTATATTTTTATATATATAAAAAACACATTTTATATGTATATTTATATATATAAAAAACACATTTTAACAGACTTCATAGCTCATTTAAAGCTTCAGTTTATAGTCATTCATGTGAAAGATTTCTATATGGAATGTTCACTTAGAATTCCTCACTGGGATTCCAGTGTTCCATGTAAGAAATGCAGAAGTCCTTCTTCACTGCAATGCTAGGCATTTTACCTTTGTTCATTCATGATTTTCTTTCAAGGGTTTCCTAACTTCACTTTTGTATGTTCATTTTTGTTTGCTTGACTAATTTCATTTAGTATATTTTCAGGTAAGGTAGGTTGATATCTGTATAAATAACCATATGGACGAAGATGATAAATAAGGTATTCTAACTCATACATAGTTGTAGAATCAACATAGTGAAAAGAAACTGCAAGATCAGGACAGCAAAGAGGACCCTAAAAAAGTATAATAATAATAAAATTAAATTAAATTAAAAAATGTAGTGGAAACAGGCATTATTAAAAAAACAGCACATTGCTAGCATACAATATTCACATACTTGTAAATGACAAGCTAATTTTAAAAGAATGCAAACATTAAAGCTGGTAAGGTAAAGCAGAGGAACCTAATTTACTAGACCTGTGGAAGAAATCAATAGCTTACTTAGACATCCTAATGATTTAAAGCCAATTGAAATTGGTGAAACCAAGTGAAATTGTGGAAAGTATTTCTAACTGAAACAATATTCTCTCACACTCTTCAGTGTTTTAGCAGATAAAATTATTGAGATTTCTTCAAATCAAAGGAGCAGCTATACAAAGGACAAACCTCTTTCTCTAACATCTGCTTTCTCTTTCTAATTTTCTCACTGTAATTTTTTGCTTGGCTCAGACTCAGAAAGATACCTCTGGGGCATTCAATGACTACAAAGCCTTGCCTATTAGGTGTCTACAGCCCGATACACTTCATCTATGTATCAACTCAAACAGTACAGTATTTGGGACAAAGCTCTCAAGCTAGACCTGGGTTTGAACCCAAATTCTGCGGGCTAGTATACAACCTTGAGCAAGTTATTTAATCTCTATAAGCTTCAATCTCCCCATCTGTAAAAGGTGGTTATTTAAAGGAGACAATGTGTGTAAAATGCTTGGCATTACCCTTTGCTTAAAACAAATGCTCACTAAATGTTAGCCATTATTGACAGAAAAATTGCATCAGGTGGCCCTCAGGTAGGTAGGTCAGATTTAAATCTTTGTCCAGTTATGTAATTCTCATAAATTGCTAATAGGGTTGGTATGAAAACAAAGTTTAAAATAAAACAACAACAATACAATGAACAAGAAAGCGAGAAACTTAAGAAGATAGAAAAAGAGATGAATTAAGCGGTCAACCTAGAGTCAGAATTGGTATCTAGAGAATGTTGGAGTCATCCAGGTGGCTCCAACAAAACTCCAGCCTCCATCTGACATCTTTGTAAAGACTGAAGGAGGTAGTCTGGCAAGTTCCAAGAGAAGATTCATATTGATTTATTAAATGTTTAATTTAATAATTAATGTTTGGAAGTATGTAGATTACAGTGTAGTAAAAATTATCAAGAAACTGTCCATTGCATTTTCTTGGCTGTTATCTCTGAACTTTCCTTTGAAACACACATTGGATATGTGGATTCTTAGGCAACCTACTCTTACACCTTTAGGAAATATCAGAATAAAAGCAAATAGGAAAAATAACCAGATAAGTCAACTTGTGATTATCTAAACTAGCTCTGTCATTATGTGAGCCACATAATGCAGTTTAAAATTTTCTAGTAGCCACATTAAAAATGTAAAAAGAAATAGGTGGAATTAATTTGAATATATTTTACTTAACTGAAAAATTTCATCATATTGTTTTAACATGCAACAGTTTTAAAATAATTAATCCATTCTTGAAATCAGATGTATATTATACATTTACAGCATATTTTAATTTGGACCAGCCACACTTCAAGTGCTCAATAACCACACGTACTTAATGGTTACTATACTGTCCAGTGCATATTAAACTTAAAGACTAGACCAGTAATAGTTTTAAATTGCTGACCTCTGGAAGCAATTTTTATATTCTCTAAAATAGTATTTTTGATAAGATTTACTGCATTAATTATGTTACTCTTATTTATTTATGTTTTACTGGATGGCCAGGATTCTGTTACTGTTAAGCATTTATGCAGTAAAAGACAATAAAAGGAAAAAAGCTTGATTATTAGCAAACAAGAGCTTGCAGACAATTATGGTTACCCAAAAAACTCAAGAATCTCAAGTGAAGAATCATCAGAAATAAGGAATTCAGTTACAAAGCCAGATTTTAAAGATGCTTTAAAAAAACCCAAACAAATGTTTTCATATATACTAGTAAGAAAAGGTAAGTGTTCTAAAAGCTCAAGTAGAACAGTAACAAAAATATTACATACCTATGGAAATAGTTTATAAAACTTGACCAAAGGACCTAAAAGGCAACTTGAAAAAAAAAAATCCTGGGCGAAGATGTTATTGTCCCTACATTAATGAGTTTATATGCAAATATAAAGACATGAGAGTTGCCAAAACACTTTGAAAGAAAGAAAGAGTTAATTTGCTCTTAGAATAATAACTTAAAACTACTGTAAAGCTACAAGGTTCAAAACAGTATGGTGCTGGTTCAAAATCAAATTAGAACAATGGCATAGAACTGAAATCCCAGATATAGAACCTACTGTTGGGATTCGATCAAGCTGGGGGGAAAAATATTAGTTATGGTAGCCACAAAACCCTTTTGGAAGGCCTGAGGGTTTTCACATGACTTCAGTAATAGACTGGGCCATAGGTAGCCTGGTCCCATTACCTTTAGTTAAATATATTAGAGTAGTAAACAATGGGATGTGGGGAAGTTATCTAGTTAACATGTTTACTCATGTGGTCTTAAGACGAGCCTTTGATGTGTGCTTTTTACTCGGGAAGTCCACAATGTCAATTACCCTCTAATGGCATTGACTCAAGCTTTTGTTAACTAATCTTAATGAGTAAATATGAGTCTCCCCAGCTGATCAGGGCTGGCAGAGTGACAAACCTCTCTTGGTGTGTAAGCGGTCAGACACTCAGCAGGACTGACAAAAGAGAATATCTGTGTGTCGGTGTACTTTATTCATCTGTAGTTTGGGTCAGGGTCTGTGGGCAGATGCCTGCAGCTAATACCCTCTTGTAAGGAGCAATACCTCATCCTACTATAAGTAATGTTTTAGTGTATGATAAAGGGGATATTTTAAATCAGTAATGAGTTAAAAAATGGTACTAGAATATTAACAATTTGGAAAAATCAGGAGCTTTCTACCTCAATTTTGTACTAATGTTTCAGATAGAATAACATAAGTAAAACTGAATAATAAAATAAATCATGTTTGACCATTTCTGACCTACAGAAAAGTCAGTTTTTCATGTAGAGAGATATATATGCAAACAATTACACATATATTTTAAATCCACTGTATTAAGACTCACTGCACCTTCTCTAGTGAAAAGTCTATTCCTAAGAAGGTGGAGTGAGAAGGGAACTGGTTAAGAGTCAGTTCTGAACAGGAAATTTAGAAATGTAACTCTTTCATGAATTGTACTCTGACTTGCTAGATAAAAATTTTAAACTCATTTTGGGAGAAGAAAACTTATTAAATGATAGATGGATAATAATAGAATTTTAGTTTCATGTTGGGTTTATGTAAGAATCTCCTGATGGAGAATAGGCAATGTCAGAATGATGGGTCAATTTTGGTACTTTGAATTGTTTTATGGTCTTCAACATAATTGGATAAATTTTTATATAAAGGACAAATTTCCCATCCATTTAATAAACCACTACAATGTAAATAAGGATGCACTATGGAAATATTTATTTTGTTCATATGAAGCATATTGTTAGGTATACTTTATTCATAAATAGGAATTGTGGGCAGCACTCAAAAGGAAGGAAGCCTATTTTACTGTTTACAAAATAATGAAAATTATGCTGTCCCTTTGTTACTATTGTTATGTGTACCCAATATCAGATATTCTTAGTAAAATCTTATATGAATTTGGGTATTTTTTTTATGGGAAAAGGGATACAGAATTAAGAAAGGAAAAGGTCAAGTCATCTTGGAATGGTCAGAATATATTAAGAAAAGTTTACGTCAAAAAAGCATCCAAAGTAGTACCATCACTAAAACAGAAAAACAGACTATCAAAAGTTTCCTTTTAAAGCTGATTACCTAAAGCTTGGGTCAAATGTTCTAGGAAGGGTCTCTGAACCATGGCACTGCTGATGTTTTGGGCTAGAGTAATTCTTTGTTGTAGGAGGCCATCCTGTACATTTCAGGATGTTTAGCATCTAGTAAGTATATAATGTAGTGGGTTTCTACCTATTAGATGCCAGTAACAACCTCCTACTTGTAACAACAAAAATGTCTCCAGACCTTGCCAAATGTCCTCTGGGGGCAAAATTGCCCTGGGTCAAGAACCACTGTTCAGATGATGATTTAAAGCACTGCCTATGAAAAACAGAGTAGTAGCATGAAGTGTATTATTTATATGTTAGGTCCAGAGAAAACAAGGCATAGAGAACTAGTGCCTTGCCTAAAGGCATTATTAATCAGTAACAGAATTGAGTCTAAAAGCTAGGTTTCATGATTCCTGGTCTCAGTCAGTTATTCACTGAAGCAATTCTTATAATAGTGAACACAGCAGATATGTAATTAACATTGATAAATCTCAATGTTGTGTGAAAAGGGCAAATTGTAGAAAGATGCTTATTTAAAAATCTGAAAAACAATACTATATATTATTTATGGATACACAAACATGTAGGAAAAATATAAAACATTCATGGTAATGAGTAATATTAAAGTCATGACAGTGGTTAACTCCAGGGAAGGAGACTGGAGAGGGTACATAGGCCTCAATTATAGCATTTTTTTCTTTAAAAACTTCTGAAACAAACGTGGCAAAAGATTAATATTTGGTAAAGATGGGGGATGAGTACAAGGTATCATATTCTGAAAAATTTATACAACAGGAATATTTCATAAAATAATGTACTTTAGATAAAATTCTCAGGAATGTAAGCTAAGGTGTCGAATGTGGGACAAGGCTTATTAAATGCTTACTGTGTGAAAGGCTGTACTATAATTGTATCTACAATAAGATAGGTACATCATGTCCACCTTAAAAATGAGGAAACTGAGGCTCAGAAGTCAGACAAATCCTGTCCATCCAAGGTTGTTCAGCTATTAAGTGGGAGAGCAGGATTTGACTCTAAGTCTTTCTGAACCTCCAAGTCTTTTCATGTCTTGCTCCTGATGACTAGAAGGCTCTTTATCCAGATCTTCACATAGCTTTCTCTCTAGTATCACTCAGGTTTCTGTTCAAAAGTCACCTCTTTGAGAGGCCTTCCTTAATCACCCAAACTAGAGGACTCCACCCCAGTCTGGGTCACTCTCCATCCCCTTACTCAGTTTATTTTTCTTCAGGGCACTTACTACTAAAATCCTATTATATCTCTACTAGTCTGCCTGTTTACTTGTATATCTCCTCATCCAGAATGTAAGGTTCATGAGAACCGGAACATGGATATATTTACTTCTACATTCCCAGTGCCTGTTATATAATAGCACCAGTAGATATTTGCTAAATGACTATTGCTGATGTCCCTGTTCTCATCTATTTTGTTATACTGCCACTCTATTTAAAAAGACTAAGAAAGAGTCCTAGTTATTGGTACTAAAGAAACATGCACATATTAACAAGTTTTTATCAACAAAATTCAGTCAGTCCAAGTATTAATATAGTAATAAAATTTCTAAACTTACCTCTACACGAGGATAATAGTTGTAATTTCAGTACCAAAAGGTTCTAGGTAGATAACCTTTAATTAAATGGTGTTCTGGCACAAAGGGATGAAAAGTTTCTTTTCCAGTGGTATTTCTGGAATCTCCTGCTTCTACATTTATAATTTCCATCTATCTCCCCAGTACTGTCTTCAATGGAGAAACTATGTACACTTGTCTGTTTTAAATGCATCAACAAATCTCTTCAAGGCTTCTTTGCTTAGTACATATCCTGCTCCTCCACTCATGTAGCCCTGCTTTACATAGGGCTTAAATCTACTCCCAAAGTAAATGGGTTCTTCAGGGTCATATTTTGAAAGAAGTCATCTCGAATTGTCTAGTATGACATATGTGTCATTATCTGCTTTCAAAAACCAATCAGCATCTTCTAAATAATGTTCATGAACATACTGAAAAGCTTTAACTGTTTTCCAGTATAGTTGATCTCTGCCTTCTTTGGTTTTCAATCCCACAGTGCGGAAGTCTTTATTTTCTTCTGAACTCATAAACAACACTTTATTACAACACTGGGCCCATGTAGCTTTGACATGTCTGGCCTTTTTCTCTAGGTTTTGAGGGCCTGTCATAACCCAGCAAATAATTTTAACTTTCTGATACAGGTTTTCAGCGATGTCTGTGTTCTCATCTATTAAACAAAACATTTAAAAAGTTATTTACATAGATGTAAAATCCAAATATTAATAAATTATATTAAAGAAAGCATTTTTTTAATTTCAAAGGCCCTCCTATTTATCCTTCTATTAGTGAGTTAGCTGAAGGAAAGCAAAACTCAACCTAATGTGAACTGACACTCTGATTTATTGGTTTCATGTCAGTGTTATCCAGGACATCAATGTTATCCAGGAGCTAATAACAGTTGACATGATCTAAATTCTTCTTGAACTGTGGTTTACTGATTAAAAGCAGCAGTATCACCTGGGGGCTTGTTAGAAATGAACAATCCTAGGCCCCAACCCAGACCTACTGAATCAGAATCAGCATTTTAATAAGTTCTTCTGGTGCTTCATAGGCATGTTAAGCGCTGCTTTAAATAGTCTTTGCTTGGCACTTCATGCAAGAAAGCTTCAGCCAGTTTTCAATAGATTATTCACAGGAATTTCTCATTGCTCTGAATGAGTTTCTGAAGAGCAGGGAGGACATGGTGCTGAAGTGGCCATTCATTTTTGAAGTTCACAAGAATCTGCTAAGAATTTCTACAAGTACCCTGAGGTGGTGAAATTTCAAAGTACAGGAGTTGAAATTACTTCCTGATAGTAACATACCTCATTCCAAAATGCAAATCAACCAATCAGAAACAGAAGAGAACAATGATAGGCTTGGGAATTCCAAGACTGCCTAGAGCAGTGCTCTTTAAACTACTGGTTTGCAAAGAAATAAAGAGCTTATACCAGATATAAAGCAACACATTACTTTGAGAAAGGCTTACTATCAGAACCAACCAACCAAACAAAATGTCCACTTAACTAAGCAGTGAGTTTAGGGACTTAAACTGATTTTCATCCTAGTGTAAGATCATTATCTTGTGAAGACAAACAGTTTACAAACTGTCAGGCTGGGACCACATTTTGAGTAGCACTGGTGTAGAGGAAGAGCTCAATTGTGAGATTCTAGATGAGTACTTCTCAAACTATCTGTGGTGAAAGGCCAATTTTTATTTCTAATGTTAGAGGTCTACACTTGTGTAAATATGATAAAAATGAATTATAAGAAAAATAAAACTAAAAATATAAAACACAAGCTCTAAATTTTTATTTTTAGCTTTAGATAAAATTAACTACAATAAAAGTTTCTGCTTACTCCCAAATAAGCAGACATTCTTTAGTTATAGACCAGAATGGGTCTATGAACCAACTTTGAGTAGTGATATTCTGGGCAGTATCCTGATGAACCATGTGCTTAAAATTAAGGTCAAACAGTAAGTTACAGAAGCTTAGTCCTATTAGAAATTAACAATGGAAGTGTAATATTCTTGTTAACTGATTGACAGGGAATAATGGGAAAAGCTGGGTGAAACATAAAAACATTCTCATGTCCCTCTGAATGTCAAGATTCACAATCCAAAAGGAAAATAGCAGACAAAATCACCCTACTTTCAGTCAGAAAGCATCGACATCTCATGTCCTTGAGAAGCCTAATCTCTTGGCTATACAAATATACCAAACCCTGAATAGATAGAAATGGTGAATGCAGGAATCCCCAATATGTTTCACTCAGGCAAGTCAGCTTTGTCCTCACTGCTGAACTTGATAAGTAAATTTTCATTCACTAATTACTTTGTACTGGGCATGGGCTGGCATAGGAGATGGGAAAAAAATGAGTAAGACACATTTTCTGCTGCAGAGCAATTCAGTCCATTCAGGGAGTCTGACACACAAACCAATAATTGCTAAATACTAAGAGATGTTATTATAGAGGTATGAACAAAGTGTTCAATGTGCTGAAGGAAAAGAAAGTAGTGGCTAATAAATCCTGTAGAGCAGTGTATAGGGATCTGGGTAGAACAAAGAAGAGAAAGATAAAGTGATACTAGAAAAAATAAAAGAGATGATGCAGAAAATACATTATAAGTTCACCAAAAGGAACGGTGAAGTTTGGTTGAGTGCAGATACATAGGTATAGTTGAAGGCCTGAATCAGGGGAAATGCATTGTTGTGGACTGAGAGGAAAAGAGATAAAAAATGGTAAAGAAGTAGCATTGTTAGAATGTACTGACAAATGGGATTGGCCTACCATGATTTCATAGTTTCTGGCACAGATGGTAATGAGCTACATAAAGCAAAGTATAGAGGAGGAAGAGCAACCTCTAGGAGGAGGAAGGAAAAGAAGAGGAGACTCAAGAAGAGGAGTCTGAAGGGAGTAGACAAATTTTAGCATACCCCACATTTTGTAGGCAATTGAGCTGGACAAGTAATTATTAATTATTAAAAACTAATACGTGTGCCTGTAGTGAGGCCTAGTACAGCCTACAATTAGTAGGAAAGCCTGGCTCCAATTGATCATCTGAAGACATGTAGCTATGGTACAGAGCAAATACACGGTGACTAAACTATTCTGTAAGAACACAGAGCTCCTGCTCAGAGCTTAATTACTGTTATATAATCAATCACAAAACATGACATACTTTGTAATAGTGTGCATGTGCTTGCTAGTTGATAAAAATGAACCAGGCATTGAAACCTCATCCTTCAACATCTGCTTGAGACAGAGTGAAGAAGTAATTTACTACTGGAAAGAAAAGAGAAAGAACTCTGAATAGTGGACCCTCTGAATCCCAGAATTCCAACTGCTTTCAAGCTACTTATTTTCTGTCAAATAATATTTTGCAGAGATATTTGCATTGTATTAATGTCTTCTCACAATGTCTGGAACTGGGCTAAAGAAAGTAAGAAATAGATGGAAATTAAAATTATGAGGGTTGATGATGTCACACAGACAAATGGCTAAAGGACAGAAACTTGGAGAAAACCAACACTTTAGGGACACATAAAGAACTCAACTAAGAAAATCTGGTTAGAGGTAGGAGGCTAGGAGAAAATTAAGTCTTTAGAATGCATCCCTGGTTTTTAACTTCCTTATTCTTTGTGCTTCTCAAGAGGAAAAAAAGATTAGTTATATTAACTAATTATACAAATATAAATTGAAATTTATATATACTTCAAGTTTCTCTAGGAAAACAAGCCTTAAGCCAAAACTATGACCAAAACAAATAACAAAAAATCAAGACATACATATAACAAAATTGGACCTAGAAAAACACTTTCAGAAACAAATCTAATCTGAATAGTTATGCCCTTCCCCAAATCATGGTTTCTGAACCATTTAAAAAACTAATTCAAAATTAATATCTTATTCCCTAAACAAATCTTGGGTTTAGCAATTCCCTTTTCTTGAGGCAAAACAAGAGTTGTTATTTAATATCTGGAATATATAGCTCATTTTAATTAATAGATACAGACAGGGATATGACAAAATTTAGACTAAAATACTGCTTATGTTTACTCCTTAGTAAAGTAAACTATACCTTTATGTTGGCTAGAATCTGCATCGAAGTTCATTTGTCCTTTTAGATGATTCTATCCATTATCATGTGAATGCCTCACATGAGGATCATTATGAAGAACATTAGGTTGGGTATCACCCTGTTCTCCCAACAAAATACTAAATAGCTGAGAACATAAAAGAAGTCCTATTGCCAATCCACAGAGGAAGGTTAAAAAATTCAGCCAGGATTAGAGGCCATTTCCCAAAAGTATATTTCTGTAAGAACAAAAATTAGCAGGATGTTATAAAATCAAAGCTATATACATACCAGGAGTAAAAAGTCTGATAACATTTGCTATAATGGAAAGTTAATTTCTTTCATATAAGAGAAGATTTCTAACAGTATTTAGCTTTTTATTATCTATGGGTTTACCCATCTATTTGCTGCTAAAACAGCACATTATGGAAAATTCATAAAAACAGATTAATTAGTAGGACAGTCATTGTTGGGGTGGGGTATGGATAAGTATGTCAGTATTGCACACAGAATTTCCTATTCTTCCCACCAGGATCCTTTGCGGACCTAACAAACTACTCATCATGTTGTTTTTCTTTCATTGCTATCAACTCTGAGTAATGAAGTCTACTTCTTTTTCTTTAGTAGCAACCACCACCCATTCTGCAACCCAAAAGTTAGCAAACCCTTTCTGTAAAGAACTAGAAATAAAATAGTTTAGGCTTTTTGGTCTCATGTGGTCTCTGTTGCAAACAAACCTTTACAAATGTAGAAAACATTCATAGCCTATGGGAGACTAGGGTCAGCACAGTTTGGGGACTCATGGGCCAAAGCTGGCCTGCCACCTGTTTTTGTAAATAGAGTTTTATTTGAACACACCCATGCCCATTCATTTATTTATTGACTATGGCTACTTTTGCCCTAAAACAGCAGAGTGAATAGCTACAATAGAGGCAATATGTCTCACAAAACCTTACCTAGCCCTTTATAGAAAAAGTTTGCTGGCCAGGCACAGTGGCTCATTGGGAGGCCGAGACGGGTGGATCACTTGAAATCAGGGGTTTCAGACCAGCCTGGACAACATGGTGAAACACTGTCTCTACTAAAACATATAAAAATTAGCTGGGTGTGGTGGCATGCACCATAGTCCCAGCTACTCGGGAGGCTGAGGTGGGAGAATTGCTTGAACTCAGAAGGTGAAGTTTGGAGTGTGCCAGAATCACACCACTGCACTCCAGCCTGGGTGAAAGAGTGAAATGCTGCCTCAGCAAAAAAAGAAAAAGTTTGCTGACCTCTGCTCTCTAATGCAAGATCTTGGATGGAATCTATATATTAGCGAGATTAAGTAGGGTACCTTGGAAACAGATGCCTGTTGAACTGCCCCACAACCAAACATAAAGGCCCCTTTTAAGGGTGTGTTAACAATTACTACATGGTGAAGTTACAATTTTCTATTAAATTCCTTGTAAGATTGGTCTTAACTTTATAGTTTCCTATTCCTTAAGAATATTTAAAAAATAAATTTGCTAAGCATTTACCATATACCAGGTGATGTCCATACATTATTTCATTTTAAATAAAATTTAATTTCAATTTCCTTTTTCATTCTCACAAAGTCCATTTTGCAGATGAGGAAACAAATTTTAAAAAGCTAACAGGTAACTCGTACAGGTTGACACAATCAGGAAGACAATAATTTGAATGTAGGTCTGTGTGCTTAAAAAAGCCAATGCCTGTCTGGACATGGTGTCTCACACCTGTAATCTTAGCACTTTGAGAGGCCGAGGCAGGTGGATCACCTTAGGTCAGGAGTTCGAGGCCAGCCTGGTGCTCCAACATGGCAAAACCCCATCTCTACTAAAAATACAAACAACTTTGAATCCAAAAGGTCCTCTTTTTGTTTTTAAATTAATTGAGCAAGGCAATTGCAGGCTGTGCAACCCTTAATTGCCAGTTGGTGATCCAGCTTCATTTTTCTTAGCCCTTATTCAAAATGGAGTCATGCTGGTTTGAATGCTTCTTACATATTTCCTCTTTCCCTTTTACAAGAGGACCCTTAGTTCTAAGGGTTGCAGAAAGATGAAGGTCCATCTTCTGTAACTTCTTCATGCTGAATAGGGGCGATGATATTCTTGCCTACCTATTAGGGTCTCTTCTATTCAGGATAGAGAGGAGTTCAGTCAGAAAGCATTGGTCCGTTAAGCATCTATTGTACCTCTGAATCCCAGCAAAAGGTAAAACCCTGGTGCTACAGCAGTTTCTCAGCTTCCTGTGTGGTTTTCTTGATCTGTCTCCATGTTATGGTGGTTGATGTCAGTGTGACTCCAGTCGGTCCTCATTCCATCTTCACATTCAGATTCAACTGGCTCATGGCTCATACTGGAGGAACCCGGTCCATGGTTGGGATCCATGGGTCTCTTCAGTCTTTGTTCCATGGTTGCACACATCTTGAGGGCACCCACATGGTTTGTTCATCTCCTGCAAAAACACAAGCATACCCTCACCCTCACATTAGTAAATCTACTGAAACAGAAGCAAAAACTTCTGTGGCTATAGCCAGGAGGCATGCCATTGCTGAAGCATTTGTAACTCAGCTTCTGCCTCTTTACATCACGGTAATTAATGAGAATAATGAGAAGCAGGCTTTTGCTGATTAACAGAAGGCACAGAGAAAGTAAATCAAGGCTTATCCTTCTCGTGCAACAGTATAGCACAAAAGCAATCCTTAAAGCTTCAATTTGCACCATACAGGTGGGTCCACTAGATGCTGTGGCTCATGATAGATCTTCAGATGTTTGGTGGGCACCCACACAGGCTCCTGATTGTCACCTGGAGAGAGACAAGCAAATCTTCTTCCCCGTATAATTATCTTCCCTTTTTCCCAGCTCTTTGTATGTGCATCCCTCCACCATATATCTTGTCCAGCCTTTTTATTTTCCTTTTGTCCTGTCAGGTGTTGTTCAGCTGCAGTCATGGGTTGATCTTTTTGTAAATTTAAAAAAATTAATGTTATTAGCTAAATGCAATTGCATATGTGGTGTCTTATATTCCTGGTCCCCTCCCTTTTGCTTTTGTATTTGAGTTTTTAAAGTACGATTAGCTCTTTCCACTATTGCCTGTCCTTGCGAGTTATATGGATTACCCATAGTAAGAGTAATATTCCATTGTTGAAAAAATGTAGCCATGGCTTTACTACAGTATCCTGGGCTGTTATCAGTTTTGATTTTTTCTGGGATTCCCATAACTTTTTTAGTTTTCCTTTCTTTTCTTTAATCTCCTCCAGTAGCTGTTGCTCACACTTAGAATCAGAAGTTAGTTTTTTACACTCCTCCTCCTCTTCCTCATCTGAATCTGTCTAATCATCTGTTTGAAATGGCTCAAGAGCTGCCTTTATTAGCACCCACACTGACCAAATGGAAACTGGAATTTTTGCTCCATCTTTATATGCCTTTTTAAAATCTCTTCCAATTCTCTTCTATTCATCCAACTCCATAGTACCTTGTTTGAGAAACCATGGGCAAAACTGCTTTACTGTACTAAAGAGTGATAAAAAATCCTGAATACTAACTTTCACTCCCCCTCTTCATAATAAATGCCTTAAGAAATTCAAATAAGCAGAATGTTTGCTTTCACTTTGTCCCATTGTTACCCTGGTTCTTCCAAGCATTCAGCTTTCCCACCAAGCTTCTTTCAGTCATCCTTGGGTGTCCTCTGTTGATGTGTCCTCTGCTTTCACATTCCCTAGCATTCCTTCACTGGGGTCTTCATTGCCCCACATTGGGCGCTAGGAATGTTGGGGTGCTCAGACCCAGCACCAGGCCATGGGGGCAACAAAGTCCGGCGGAGTCAAAGGAATGAGAAAAGACAAGAGAAAAAGTGGGACCAGAGGGCCAATGCTAGTATGGAGGCTGTGAAGGCCCTGAGCTCTGGGATCCCATGCTATTTATTGGTGATCAAACAAAGAAACAGGTGGTGAGGATGTGGGGGTTAAAATGAAGTGGTGTATCAAGATGGTTTAGCATTTTCTTTGAAACATACGGCTATTTGAGATAATGGGAGTGCTAGAAGCAAGGAGCCAACAAGTCTAGCAGACATGCAAGCCCTGTCTCAGCTTGTCTCCCAACAGTCAGCTTTTCTCCCAACACTCAGCTTTTCTCCCAACAGTTATTTTAGCACAACCAAGTATAATCAGAAAAACTGAACAAAATGTAAATATATATATATATATGCTTGAAGACATTGGTAAGATATCAAGACAGTGAGAATTAGTAGGGCCAAAATTTGGAAGAAGAAAGAAGACAGGCAGACCAGACATCTGGCACAGCTGTCTCCTTAAGACAGTGACTGATTATGAAAGAGAAAACAGTAATTGAAGGGCAATGAAGCTAAGCAAAAATTAACGTCCAAGTCTGCTTAGGAGAAGAGGTCCTGGAAAACACCTAGGTTCTTATCAAGGACCCTGAAAGGCTACCATCCGGGAATAAGAACAAAGCAAAAATAGACCAATTTTAACAAGGGCTGAAGTCTACATTAGAATCATCTCAGCCACTGACTAGATGATTAGCCCTAGCCTAACTGCAAAAATATTCTCCTGGAGAAATGTAATATCATGAACCTCAAATTATCACTACATTTTTCTGGTATACAACATGGACAAAATTTTGATACATGATGTCCAAAACCATAACCAGGCATCAGGATGAAAATTGTGATTAAACACAAAGAAAAAAGTAGACAACAGGAACAGAGCCAAAAGAGTCAAATAAGATTTTCACGTCATTAGCTTTGAAATAACTATTCTTAATAAAGTCAATAAATTAAATGGCAAGATTAAGAAATTAGGCATAGAGTAGGCACAGCTGAAGAAAAAAATTAATAAACTAAAAAGCTAGGTCAGAAGAAAATATGCAGAATGAAGTATGGAAAAACAAAAGGATAGAAAAAGAATTGAGCAAAAAAAAAAAAGAATAAAGTGAAAAATTCTAATGTAAGTGTTAACTGGAACCTTTGAGTGAAGAGACGTATAACTCAGGAGAAGTGGTATTTCAAGAAATAATGACTGAGTATTTTCCAAAACTGGCAAGACTACCAACCCTCACATTAAAAAAATCTACAAACCCCAATAAAGATTAAAAAGAAAAAGAAAACTTTACCTTAATACATTTGTCAAACTACTGAAAACCAAGGATAGAGAAAAAAACTTAAAAGGTGTAATAAGATTGACAGCTGACTTTTTAGCAGAAACAACAGAATCAAGACTGCAGTAGACTATTGTTAAAGTGCTAAAAGATCAGAACAACCAACCTAGTATTCTATATCCAGCAAAAATGTCCTTCAAAAATGAACCTTAAAAAGATGTCTAGAAAAACAAAACCTAAGTGAATTTATCACTAACAGGTCTATTCCAAGAGGAACTCTTCAGGCAGTAGGAAAATAATTTCAGATAAAAATTCTGAGATGTACAAAGGAAGAGAAAGTCATAAAAAGGGTATGCGTGTATGTATGTATATAAATCCAAATAAGTATTGGCTATATAAAACATTTTTTGAAAATCTCACAAGATATTAGTATTACCGCTAAAACAAATCATAAAACTGGCACCAAAAGTGTAAGGAGGATCCATAAAGTTTAAGATTTCGAAAGTCATTTCACTGTCTATGAGTTGTTAGAAAAATAATAATTAACAATAGACTTTAAAAGACCAAGGATGTATAATATAATCTCTAATTATTAAAAATAAAAATAGTAAAATAATTAAATTCAAATAGAAAAAATGAAATGGGAAAATATCCCAAATCAAGCAATGTTAAAAAAAAAGACAGGAATATAGAATAGATGAAAGTTGAAAGCAAAAGAATAGAAAGATATACCATACAAGCAGCAATAAAAGGAAAGCTATTATGTTGATATCACAAAAAAAACTAGTAGTTACATGGCTTGTTCTCTGTGATATTCATTAAGCTCTACATTTATGATTTTACATACTTTGCTGTATTAACATTTAAGTAAAAAGTGTATACAAAAATCCTTTCATGTGTCCTCTTTATGTCATTAAGTACATACTTAATATATTCATATTTGATATAAAACTATCCCAAAATCTACAAGTAAAATTGACATGCCATGAAAACACACCATGCTTATGCTACACTATGTATCTTATATTTCAGGCTCTCTCCTGCATTGTAATTCCAGTTTGGGAAGAACAACCCTAAGTGGGAGAGGTGAAGGAACAGCACAGTATAAGCAAAGTTGCTCATTATCTTGAGATATAAATTACCCATCTGAAGCTATCAGATACTTGTTTACACCTTTTGCTCTATCTTAACTGTACCTTCAAGATTAGAAAGGTAGGCCTTCTTGGATGATGAGTACATAGGCCCCACTCAACAGTCCCTCTCTCCACCCCAGATCAAATTTCCCATAGGAAAAGAAGAAACGAGTTTACCATGTCTTTCTGATGAGGGGGTCTCAAATTCTCCCTCCCTACTGCCCCCTTTTCTTCATTCAGATTGACCTTTAGTGAAATCTTTATATCCAAAAGATACAATAAAAAACATACCTCCAATCTTAAGTGATTGTTTTGAAATTCTAAATATTTCAATTGTCTGAGGCCCAGTTCACTAGTAGATCTTGCTCTAACCAGAAATCTTGGTTTGAAATTTCATTCAAACAGTCAAAGAGAACTGACTATTCAAATATCTGTTTGATATTATACAAGTCCTTCCTTTAACAGTATACATGATCAAGACAATCTATAATAAAGGTATGTGATGTGAAAGTACCATGATTCAAACACATGAAACTAAGAGAACTAAATGAAAGGTGTTATAACTCTTAATTTCTTATGGAGAAAGACTAGCAGAATATGATTGAAGCAGTGAACCTGGAGGAAGACTTTTAAGGTAACATTAATAGAAATTTAAGAAACTGAGGTGTCATCTAGGAGTCATACTGTAAGCAACTCTACATCCTCTGATTCTCTCACTGACACTTTGCCTTATAGCACACTGATCTTGATTTTCCATTGCTTTTTGACCTGAGATTTTGCCTTAATATCATATATAGCCACTTCACCATCTCAGAAAGGAACAAAGACAATGATATTTTCATTGCTGCAGATTTTACCTCTCCTGGCACTGGAGAAGAAAGCAGTAGTCGCAATGCCATTCAGTACCACTCAGGCAGAAAGCACTGTGACTGAGAAGAGAAAGGACTGCAGGACCAGAGACAATTCCTATTTCTATCATCATAGTGGATATCTGAAGTTAAAGAAGTGCTAACCCAGCTCCAGCAACTATGAATACTAATATGCTACTCAATCATTTTCCAAGGAAATGTTGAGCTTCTAAACAAGCCTACTTCTATAGCACAAAAAAGTTACTGTTTGTGGAAAGCTAGTGAAGTATGTACAGACAGAGTTTTCTTAGCTGAAGAGGCACTTTTTAAGCAAGGCATCTGTCCTGGAGTGGAGGGAAAATTGACTTCTTGGTGTTACATAATTTGTTTTTAACTTTAAAATGTTTTGTGATGCTGTCTGATGCCTGTCATACTCTTCTCTCCCAGAGTATTAGCACACTCAGAATGTGCTGGCTCTTCTGTGTTGCTTTGACCACATTCCCTTCCAGTTTCAAGAACTCCTGCCTTATGATTATAACTGTAAACTCCCATTTTCCTTTCCTGCTCCTGGGGTAAAATAGCCATCTCATGGGTGTGGAATGCACCCCAAAGCTCACCCAGATTTTTGGCAAAAATCATGTCCACAAGAGTTTTGAGGTAGACTAGACCAGAAGGACATACCTTAACCACACTGCACTAATTATGAGGGCTTAAATATATATTTCATTGAATTGGGTGGGGGAAGTTCTTTATGCCAAGTGCTTCCAAACCTGATGTGTAATCAGAATCACTTGAGGAATATTTTAAAAGTACAGATTTCCAGGCTTGATAACTGAGGTTTCAGATGTAAAAGAACTGCTGAGACAACTAAAATTTATAATTTTATTTTTAAAGGGACAGCTTTGTGTTATTCATTGTTATTAAAAAAAAATCAAGCAGGAAAGAAATGCATTTAGAAGGAAGAAATCATCAGAAGTCCTACTACTCAGAAACAACAATCATTAATATTTGGTGATTATCATTACAGGTATATCTCTAGGAATAACAAAAATAGGAGAGGTAATTACAGTTAACATTTGAGTGCTGTACTAAGAGCATCTGTAAACCATAAAGTAGGGACTAGTATTCCCATTTACAGGTGAATTCAGACACAGAGAGATTAGCAAACTTCCCAGAGTCACATTAGCAAACTTGCCAGAGTCACATTAGCAGTCAACAACAATAGACTGGATTAAGAAAATGTGGCACATACACACCATGGAATGCTATGCAGCCATAAAAAATGATGAGTTCATGTCCTTTGTAGGGACATGGATGAAACTGGAAACCATCATTCTCAGCAAACTATCGCAAGGACAAAAAACCAAACACCGCATGTTCTCACTCATAGGTGGGAATTGAACAATGAGAACACATGGACACAGGAAGGGGAACATCACACTCCGGGGACTGTTGTGGGGTGGGGGGAGGGGGGAGGGATAGCATTAGAAGATATACCTAATGCTAAATGATGAGTTAATGGGTGCAGCACACCAACATGGCACATGTATACATATGTAACAAACCTGCACATTGTGCACATGTACCCTAAAACTTAAAGTATAATAATAATAAAATTTAAAATAAATAAAAAGAATTCAGACTCTTAACCACTTTGTATATGTCTTAGTCCGTTTTCTGGTATTTATAACAGAACAACTGAAACTGGGTAATTTATAATGAGAAGGAATTTATTTCTTACAGTTATGGAGGCTAGGAAGTCCAAGGCCAAAGGGGGCACATCTGGTAAGAGCCTTCTTGCTGTTGGGGACTCTTCTCTGAAGAGTCTCGAGGTGGCACAGAGCATCACATGGCATGAGAGATACACATGCTAACGTGTTAGCTTAGATTTATTTCTCTTCCTTTTGTTTATAAAGTCAACAGTTCCCTTCCCATGATAACCCATTAATCTATTAACCCATTAATAGATTAAACCATTCATTATGGTAGATGTCTCATAAATCAATTACCTCCTTAAAGGCCCCACCAATTAATATTGCCAAACTGGGGATTAAATTTCAACATGAGTTTTAGGACAAATATTCAAATCATAGCACCACAGTTTTACAGAATGGGAATTATATTAGTCATCTCGTTTTTAAAAATTTAACGTATTAATTAGATTTACTTGAATTTATAGGAAATAAAGGAAAGAAAATAAATCTAAAAAGTTTGAATGTCACCTAGACATTTGTAATATGACCCCCATCCTGTAAAGGATCCCTCTAAAAATTATGAAAAGTTTACGAAAAATGGAAAGCAGTTGGAGGCCTCTTATTTAACTACATAGTTCAATTTTAGGCAGTATCTATTGATTTCTTGCTGTGAAATGTGGAAATCAGCATGAATATGCACATGTACACCTATATATATATATATACACATATACATACACACACATTCCCTATGCCACAACCAATTTTTGTTAACTGTTTTTATTTGGTAAAAATGTACATAGTTCACATTACATGAATTATGAACTCTAATTCCATGACTGCTTAATCCTGGATCTACATTAAACTAGATTCCATGCTCACCATTAGTCCTTTTATCACAACTTCTCTACATTTGAGATTTTCATTAATATCATGTTTTTGTTGGCTGGGTGTCAGCAAGTAGTTTTTTGTAATGGTGCTAATTGGTGCTATATCTGAAATTCTTGCAGGCTTCAGAATGTCTGCTATTGTACAAACTTTCTTCTCCCTAAGAACTTTGTAAATATTACTCCATGGTCTTCTTGCATGGGTGCCAGGGAATTCTGAGGATAGAGCCTTTATCCTCTTCTCTTATGCTTGGTTTTCAGCCACTCCACCAGTTCAAGAATATTCTTTCATCAAGATTTTAATGCCCTTTACCATGAATGCATGTCTTCCCCCTTTCAGGCTTTCAGAAAGTCAGTGGAATTCAAAATAAAATCCCTACAATTCTAGTTTTTTTTTTAAATTTTAGCACTTTATACAATATTTTGCCAAGGTTACAATCAGGTATTTCTAATTTTGCTCTGGATTATGATATTCATTTGCTGCATTTACATATTCAAAATATATTTCCCTCTTCTAACCATATTAAAATAATTTTGATACATCTTTTTTCCCAAAAGATTTTCCTTATGAAAGTGATATTAATCACCTTACATTTACAAATATAGTACATGTGAGGTACCATGTTCGAAATTTTTGTATGTTTTTTTCTGATCCTCACAGCAACCTGAAAACTCGATAGCAGTACCCCCTTCATATAACAGATGAAGAAACAGAGTATAGAACCCAAACGAGTCAGCCAACATGGTAAACTGGAATTTTCACCTTCATTTCATTTAAAGTTCATTAGTTTTTCGACTACACCCCTCTCTCACCTGCAGTTGTCTATTAACTTTCCATATCTTTTCTCTTTCTCTCTAAAATTATCTTTAAATTGAATACTTAAAAGGTTATATCATCAGTAGGTGCAACAAGAAACTGCTTTTGCTCTATTTATAAATCTTAAAGTGAAAATAAGATACTCAAAAGTCCACAGGCTCTGAGAATGGACTGGAAAGGTATTAAGGTTTGCTGAGAGATTCGAACTGGCTTCAGACTAAATGTTCATGCCTCTGCTCTTTACAGTAATCTTGCCATTAAAAAAACTCAAATGTTTCCTTATATAAATTCTTAAAAGGCAAACACACTGCTAAAGACTTAATCCATGTATTGTTTTCAATAAACAAAAATAAATTTATTAAGTAGAATTTTACTTGCAATAAGTCCTCTATAGTTTTCTTCTAATTTTAGGGAATATGTATATTAATTGCATTTCTTCCAGTTCCTGGTTATAAGCAGAGGTAAGCTGCCAAGCTGAGATGTAAGTTTTAAAGTTCAAAAATTATTTACAAATATATGGCACTATGCTATATACTGAGAAAAGCAAAAAGCAAGTATCTTTCCCTGCTTTCATGGAATTTAGTCTTGTTAATGATACAGGAAAGTAAAAATAGCAAATAAAGAATTCGGAAACAACACAGATAAAGTGGTGCTAAGAGGAAAACTTACAGCACTAACTGCTTACATTAAAAAAGACAGAAAGTCTCAAATTTATTATTTAAGCTCCTATCTCAAGACTCAACAAAAACAGCAAAACAAGCCCAAAGCAAGAAGGAATAAAATAATAAAGAGCAGAAATTAATAAAATTTAAAATAGAAAAACAGTGAAGACATTATCCTAAGTGAACTAACACAGGAACAGAAAACCAAATGTTCTCACTTATAAGTGGGAACTAAACACAGAGAACATATGGACACAAAGAAGGGAGTAATACACACCAGAGACTACCTGAGACTGGAGGGAGGGAAGAGGGTGAGGACTGAAAAAACTACCTATTGGGGACTATGCTTAAATACACCAAACCCCTGTGAAACACAATTTACCTCTGTAACAAACCTGTACATGTACCCCTGAACCTAAAAATAAAAGTTTTTTAAAAAAGTAATGAAAGAAAGAGCTGGTTCTTTGATAACATTAATAAAATGGAAGCCTCTAACAAGACTGAGACACAAACTACCAATAGCAGGAATAATACAGGGGATATTTCTACTGACCCTGCAGACATCAAAGGATAATAAGGGAATACTACAAAGAGCTCTACATGTATAAATTTGACAACTTAGATGAAATAGACCAATTCCTTGAAAAGCATAAACCATCACAATTCACTCAATATGAAATAGATGATTTGAATAACCATATAATTATTTATAGAAACTGAACTCACAATTCTAAACCTCCCCTCACCCCACCAAAAATCTCCAAGCCAGATGTTTTTACTGGAGAATTCTAACAGATGTTTTAAAAGTTATCTTTTAACATTTTAATATCAATTTTGTACAATCTCTTCCAAAAAGTAGAAGAGGAGGGAACACTTCCCAGTTCATTTTATCAAGTTCATATTACCCTGATACCAAAATCCAACAAAGACAGTACAGAGAAAACACTACAGACTACTACCCTTCTCAGAAATATAGAAACAAAAATACTTAAAAGTATGAATTAGCATGTAAGTACTAATACTTAATGAAGTATTAGTATTTAATAAAGTACTAGTAAATATTTAACAAAGTATTAGTAAATAGAATTCAGCATTATATAAAAAGAATTATGACCAAGTAGAGTTTATTCTGAGTATGTAAGGCTGGTTCAATACTCAAAAATCAACACATTAACAAACTAAAAAGGAAAATCACATAAATGAAAAGATCAAAGGTAACTATGCAGAGAAAAATATGTTCTAACCCATTAAACCCAATTTGTTAATCGAGTACACTATTCATCTTGACAAAATGGTGAATATACCAAACAAATTTGAATTATGTGCCCCCAATCTGGTAAAGCTTCCCACCCCTACACACACCTGACCTCCTGGAGTCTTTTAAAAAATCACAGAAAAGATCAAGACAAATCTCTACTTGCAGTTGCCCCAGGTTCCAGATCTATTTACCTCTCTCAGGCAGCTATATGTCTAGACAGAAACTATCAACCAGCAGCAGAATACTTCTGCTAAAATTTAAAGGGAATGATCCAAGTGATGTATAAAACAATTGTCTGTATGTGGAAAGAAGTAAAAAAGATTTGCATTCATACATTTCTTAAGTAAGATTAGCTAGAATTGATTCTATTTAAAAAATCAATACAAATATAACGACCCTACATAAAAATCTTGCAGTGGAAAAAAAAATGAAACACAGGGTACAAAATAGAGGTGAAAGACACAGTTCTGAATACTTATCCCATATAAAATAAGAAAGTCATAAACTATATATAGAACTGTATTGTACACATTTAGGAATTGAAGAGATTAAAGAAATTATAGAGAAGATAACAGATATGAAAGACAGGCAATGGAGACCCAACAGAGAGATAACTTATATTCCAAAAAAGAATAGAATAGAAAAAAAGTCTAAGATATAATAAAATGCACTGAAATGAAGGCCATATATCTGAATATTTAAAGGCCTCATATATGAACCAGAAAAAATGGAATGTAAACACAGACTACTCTTAAACTCTTTAAGTATCTAGGAAAAAAAGCAAACAAGCAAGGCAAAGGAAAAGCATTAGGCAGAACTACAGAGGAAAAACAGGCAGCTTTCTCCTCTGTATCATTATATGGGAACAGAAATGCTGTAAAAACTGAAGTTTTTTAACGGAAAAATATGCTCACAGTCTCAGAAAATTAGCAAGTTGTCATTCAAGAGTCAAGATAATAGGAAGACATTTTCAAATATGTAAGGACTCAGTACCTATATACCATTTATACACTACTTAAAGATATAACCCACCAAGGAATCTATATTGAAGAATAGAATAGAAGAGAAGAGAAGAGGAGAGAAACAAACACCAGTCTGGGCAACATGGCAAAACCCCATCTCTACCAAAAATACAAAAAATTAGCCAGGTGTGGAGATTCGCACCTGTGGTTCCAGCTACTCAGGAGGCTAAGGTGGGAGGATTGCTGGAGCCAGGGAGGTGGAGGTTGCAGTGAGCCAAGATCAAGCCACTGCACTCCAACCTGGGTGACAGAGTGACACCAGTCTCAGAACAAAAAAAGAAACACTACAAAACTCACAAATAGAGAAATCATACAATGAAAGACTTGGCAAAAGACATGAAATCTCTTCAGATATAAAACTAAAGAATGTGTTTATTGCCAGGCACTCTGGTTCATGCCTGTAATCCTAGCACTTTGGGAGGCTAAGGTGGGCAGATCACTTGATGTCAGGAGTTCCAAACCAGCCTGTCCAACATGGAAAAACCTCATCTCTACTAAAAATATTTTTAAAAATTAGCTGGGCAGGGTGGCGAGTGCCTGTAATCTCAGCTACTGGGGAGGCTGAGGCAGGAGAATTGCTTGGACATGAGAAGCAGAGGTTGCAGTGAACCAAGATCACGCCACTGCACTCCAGCCTGGGCGACAAAGCAAGACCCCATCTCCAGAAAAAAAAATAGAACCTGTGTGATAATTATGAAACAAAGCAGAAATGTTATCCTAGAAAGAAAAACTCCATAAAACAACATGATATTAGTAATTTAACTATGTTATCATAGACAAAAATGGCATATGCTGCCAATTGAAATGAACTGGGGGATAGGAGAGAATGTGCTTCTAAGAAGTATGTGTTCTAATCTTATCACATAAGTAACTCAGTTGTCTTTTTTTTTTTTTTAAAAAAAGCTAACTATAAAAATCTTCACACATGCATAAAACAAAAAACTCATATACCTATCATACAGGTTGAATTATAAAAAACTTAGCATATTCTTTCTTCAAATGATTATAGCATTTTAATGCAAATCTTAAGACATCAAGTCATCTGATTTCTACATACTTCTGTATACCTCTCTGAAAATATCAACGTTTTCTTAAAAGCTACAATGCCATTACTAAATGCTTAACAAATTAGCAATAATTATTTGGAATCATCTAACCCAGTCTGTAATCAAATTTCCCCAACTGTCTTCTGTAATCAAACTCTCTCAATTAGCACATAAATGTCTTTTCACAGTTGGTTTGTTCAAATCAGAAGTCAAATTGTATTCACGTTCACAGATAAAATGAAAAAATAACACTTTATATAACAAATAGCTATTAAACATAAAAACCTCAATGAAACACACATTTCTATTTAAAAGAAAACTAATTATCAAACCTAACTCAAGATACACAACCTAATAGACAAATAACCATAGAAGAAATAAAATATGTTGTCACAGAGCCAGACTTCAAAAAGATCCACTTTCCTGAATGAAGTCTCTCAATCCTTCAAAAAAAATTTTTGGACTACATAAATCATTCCAGAGAATTGAGGAGCAGAAATTAACCAATTCTTCTTTAATATAAAAGTTTGATGACATTATCTCACAAACAGAACCCAAAGAACAGCATAGAAAACTTCAGTCCGATTTCACTCCAAACTATTACATTATTGAAGAGAATGGTGCACAATTGTTCGTAGTTATCTTAAGTAGGGGCTTTTGGCAGTAAGCTCTAAAATAAGGCACTTGTGTGAAGGTGATTTATTAGAAAGTATTCCGTGGGGCCGGGCGCAGTGGCTCACGCCTGTAATCCCAGCACTTTGGGAGGCCCAGGCGGGTGGATCACGAGGTCAGGAGATCGAGACCATCCTGGCTAACACAGTGAAACCCCATTTCTACTAAATATACAAAAAATAATAATAATTAGCCGGGTGTGGTGGTCCCAGCTACTTGGGAGGCTGAGGCAGGAGAATGGCGTGAACCTGGTAGGCGGAGCTTGCAGTGAGCCGAGATCGCGCCACTGCACTCCAGCCTGGGGGACAGAGCGAGACTCCCTCTCAAAAAAAAAAGAGTATTCCGTGGAAAACTTTTAGGAAAATAGAACAGGAAAAGGGAGCTAAGAAAGTATAAGACACTAAAGGAAGGTCCCATAGAATGTTAATTTTAGCTCAGTCCCTCAGGTTAGTTCTGGTGTTAATGTAGGTCACACCTCAGAGTTTACCCATATCATTAGTCATCGGTTAACAGCTGTCCTCCGGAAGAAAATTTTCCAGACACTTCCACCACAGCATGTACATTGGCAAAACAGGCTCTGGGATGGTGAGGGTGGCCTTACAGCAAGCCTTAGGAGTTAGATGTTTAGAATGAACACACACTAGGAGTCAGAGAGCAGGAAAGAAACCCAGGCCTATAGACAGAGCACTGTCATCATCAGCTACAGTAATTTTAGGATACGAAAAGTTAAAAACCACTTTGTTTGGATTTGTGTTATGGAACTTCTAAGGGGTTGAGCAATAAATCACTCCATTTGGATCATCCTACAGTTAAAAACCGCTGGTGATTAGTCCCTGTAACTTGTACAGATATTTCAATTAGTGTTTTATTAGCTACTCTAAATTATCAACACCAATTAAGAATCACCAAACATTTTAAAGAATGGCTCTGATAAGAAAGAAAAAGACAAACACAGTCACATTTAAATCTACTTGGTAGAGATTATGCAATGAGATGAAAACTTAAAAACAAAATACCACCATTAATATCTTGAGAGAGAAAAGATGTCATGCCATTGCATTCATGAAACACAGGATTCCAGTGTTTAAAAATCAGAAGACAAAAGACTCCTAAAAGTTAAAATAGAAGAACATTGCAAACCTCAAATAGAACAGCTGTAAATCAGATAAAGAAATCTCCCTGAAATTAAGCAAAGTTAAAAGACAAGAAGGACAAGGTAATGGAAAATAAGAAAAAAATTATAACTAAAGATCAGTTTAGAGGTCCAGATGAAAGAGAGATGAAATCGTTAACTCAGTATTTCAAAGACATTTTCACACTGAAAGCCTCAAAGATATACCTAATGTAAATGACGAGTTAATGGGTGCAGCACACCAACATGGCACATGTATACATATGTAACAAACCTGCACGTTGTACACATGTACCCTAGAACTTAAAGTATAATAATAAAAGTCTTCAATGATACCGAGCACAGTAAATAAAAACAGACCCATAAAGACATATTATCATGAAATTTTAGAACACGTGGGTCAAAGAAGCCATCCTGCAAAATTTTAGAGGGAAAAAAGGTCACATAGAAGAGACCAGAAAGTAAGTGGTCCTGGAATTTTGCACAACATTGAAAGCTAAAAAGCAGTGGAGAAACTCCTTGGAAATTCTGAGGAAAAATAATTTTCAACCTTGAATTTTATACCCAAACTATCCAACAAGTGTGAGGGAAGAATAAAGATACTTTAAAGACATGACAGATTTTGTTTAGATCAAAACTCAGCATATACCATATTTTAAAGCACCAATAGGACACTGATGCAGAAATGTTGAGCAAGCTGTTGGAGATACAGGTCTGGAGACTGGGAGAAGGTTCAGAATTGGTCACCTGTATATTTGAATTACAAACTTAAAAAAACAGTCAAATCTAAAACATAATATAGCAAGTAAAAATAGGTAACACTGAGTATTCATTGAAAAGGATATTCTTCTAAGTACTTTAAATTAATTTACCATATCTTTCCACAGCCATATGCTGGCTAATATAGTTGTTTAAATTCCTATTAATTTTAATTGCTTGCTATATGGCCTGCTACTATAAAAAACCCAAAAGACAAGATTCTCTTTAGCATACTCCCATCTTGTTACTCAGCCACTCAACTTTTAATCTAAGGAAATCTTAATTAAAAAATAAAAAGCATTCATGAACAGTCCCTGGACATAATAAGCTTCCAAGTATGTGCTAAATGAAAAATATTTACAACCCCAAATCAGTATCAATACAAGGTAAAATTATATAAACTAACATATACCCACTAAGTAGATTATATAACTGCTAAATTTTTGAAGACTACATTTTATTATGAAAACATATTAGAACATAAGTGAACACAAATATTTTTTATAAAATCATTTTATATACAATGTTATATAAAATTTTATATACAATGTTATTCCAATTATGGGCTTAAAAATAGGATATTTTGGTCATATTCTTTTGCAGTCTTTTTCTCTAAATATATCATAATCCTCCTTCATTTTCAATAAATATAGTACTAAATCACACACAAAAAAATTTAAAATGAATTTTATATCAATGAAAATGTAAATTTTAATGATACCTTATATTTTATTTACTGAAAATTTCATGATTTCAATTCATTCAATGTCATTTATAAATAGTTTAACTTTTGTGTGTCCTTAATTTATGTTTTCCCATTATATTTGGTTGACATAAATTTTAAACTTGCCAAGCGGATCACTTATAGATCCTTGGTACCCGCTAAAACCTGGAAGCAGTGTCATCAGATAGAGTTTTCCCTTTGTGAGGGGGATGTGGGGGAAGAAGTGGGAGAATATGAGAGAAGAGGAGAGAATAACTGTGTGCTTAGGGGAAAATAGCTACGAGTAAGTAAACCGGAAGTAAATATGTTTGGCCTTATAGGACAGGCCTCTTAAGGAGATGTCATATCTGGTGTGGCTCTGCAGAAGAAAAGCCTCTATTCATGGAGCTGGATTAGGGAAACACCACTCAGACCCTCTTCTGTTGTGGGTTCTATACCACGTCATATCAAACACACTAAAAGGAAACTGTTTCTCACTGAAAATATTACTTACATATAACCAAATGAAGGTTTAGTTGCATTTGACCACTTAATGTTGCTTTGATAGACGTTTAACTCAATATTTGTTCATTTCAATTTTTTTCAACTTTTTTCTTATTTTTTGTACTGTAAGCCCAGCAGTTTATTTTCTCAGGCATCAAACCATTTTGCAGGCCCTTGAAATGCTTGTAGGCCTAGGCTGCTCTTCTACTGCCCAATGCAAAGGAATGGAGATTCTGCAGTTAAGAGTTGGATTCCACTCTACCACATAGTGCCTTCTGTCACCATATCTCTCAGTATGGCCAGGGATCCCGAGGTCTACTGGACCATGGCAATATCATATATGGTGCAAAAACAAATAAAATCACAGCTAGAAGGGCTTCTGCTAATATAGCCAATTCTCAGGTTTTCTTACTTCAAACATACACTGAATCCTTAAGAAGGAAGTGAAAACATTCTTGTTTTTGTGATAGATAGGGGCCAGAGTTAACTAGTTTGGATATTAATGTGTACTAAATACCTAGTCATTGGAGTAGTGCAAATGGATATTTATATTTTATAAAATTAAATTAAAATTTTTACCAATAGCAATATGGTTCTGGTGGTAGATGGCTTGGATTCAATTCCCAGCCCTACCACTGAGTTATTTAAGAAAACTATTCCACCTTTCTAAGCCTCAGTTTTCTCACTAGAAATATGAGAATAGTAATTGTACCTACCTCATCAGATTGTTGAGGACATTATGAGATAATGCATAAAAATTACAGACGTGAGCATATATTCATCTCTTTGTAATGTTAGCTATTATCATTATTAGTATCATGTCTAGGGCTCACAAAATTGATGAGTAGCACCACAAAACATCCAACCAGTTTTTAATATAGCCACATTAAAAAGAGTGCTTTAACATTAGAAAGGAAGTCACACCCACACTCTGAATATAGTGTAAATTACTTTTGAATAATGAGACTTTTGAGCAAAGTCATGTTCTTTTCTCCAAACTAGGGGTTGGCAAACTCTAGCCCACCACATGTTTTTGTATGACCCACAGGTTAAAAATGGTTCTTATACTTTTTTTTTTTTTTTTTTTGAGACAGAGTCTCGCCCTGTCACCCAGGCTGGAGTGCAGTGGCATGATCTCTGCTCACTGCAATCTCTGTCTCCTGTCTTCATGAGGTTTTCCTGTCTCAGCCTCCAGAGTAGCTGCAATTACAGCTGCATACCACCACACCCAGCTAATTTTTAGTAGACTTGGGGTTTCACCATGTTGTCCAGGCTGGTCTCAAACTCCTGACCTCAGTTGATCCACCCACCTCGCCCTCCCAAAGTGCTGGGATTACAGGTATGAGCCACCAAGTCCAGCCAATTCTTATACTTTTAAATAGTTGAGGGAAAGAAAACAGTTTTGAAATAATAAATCTTTGCATAAGAAGACTAGGGTATTATTTATTAAGAAATAGAGGCCAGGTATAGGGAGGTCAAGGTGAGAGGATTGCTTAAGGCCAGGAGTTTGAGACCAGCCTGGGTAACATGGTGAGGTCTTACTCTATAAAAAAGTTAAAAATCAAAAAATTAGCCAGACCACACCACTGCACTCCAGCCTGGGCAACAAGTGAGACAAGACAAGACAGGACAGGACAGGACAGAAGGGGAAGAAAGGATGGAAGGAAGAAAGAGAGAGAAAGAGAGAAAAGAGAGAAATAGAGAGAAAGAAGGAAAGAAAGGAAGGAAGGAAGGGAAGGAAGGGAAGGGAGAGAAAGGGAGTTCAATACTAGCCTGGGCAACAAAGTAAGGCCCCATCTCTACTAAAAAAAATTAAATATTTTAAAAAAAGAAGCCAAAATGCTAGATTTGTCACTATAAGCCTCCATAGACTCCTATGACATAGCTATATAATTTGATTGAAAAAAACATGGCTTCCTGATTATCCCATAGGCCCTTGGTCAAAAACAAATCTTCCCTCATTATTATTTATGAAAAAACTGGATTCAGTGATATTATTTTGACTTCTAGCAACATTTCAATTTCCCCCAGTATTCAAATAACAGGATTAGCAAGGTGGTGACCTGCTAAAGAAGGGTAGGGCTGGTGACTCTAAGAGATGACTGGTAGGTATTTGCATGCATGGGCACACACACACACAGAGTACAGGTATTGAGACAGAATAAAAGAAGGTCTTTGTTCTTTAAAGTTTCTAAATTCTGGAACCTTTTACCCTCCATGTAGAATAAACTGGCTTTTCTAAGTTCTGAGAACTTTCTCAAAGATAGTGGAATTCTGTTTTCAGAGAAACAGGAGACCTTTTTGTGCCCAAGGGTCTAAAGGAGAGGGGGTGGGGTCCTGGGGATTGGCATGAGACCCAGGAATTTTCAGGATCTGGGTACAATGAAAAGAACTCTTGTGAGTAAGTATTGCTTCGTACCTCATGTGGCGGCCAGATGAGGAGGCCTACCCAGCCCTGTATTCCTAAGGCTGCTTGTGGGAGTGGAGAGTTGTCTCCCCATCAGGCAGGCTGCCATTATGGTCTCCCTAACCTCCCAGGCATGCCAGGAGGATAATTCTGATAACTTGTATGTTTCCTTGTTAGGTTCTTTAATTCCAGTGGTCCCAAGGACCTGTCACACCCTAGCCTGCTCATCAGCAAACATGCTGGAGACTCACACTGACCAGAGAATACTGACAGCTTTGGTAATCATGCAGTGCAGATCCTTGAGTACTTACTACAGTCTTTTCTCAGTATCTGAGGGGGATTGGTTCCAGGACCACCCCAGGATACCAAAATTTGTAGATGTTCAAGACCCTTATATAAAATGGCATAGTATTTGCATATAACCTGCATACATCCTCCTGCACATTTAAAAAAATCTCTATATTACTTATAATACCTAATAAAATGTAAATGCTATGTAAGTAATTGTAATACTGTATTTACTTTATTTTTATTGTACTGTTATTTTGAACTTTCTTCTTAATATTTTGAATCATAGTTGGTTGAATTCATGGATGTGGAATCCACAGATAGAGAAGATTAGCTGTATAGGCCAGGCTTTTGATCTGGGGTTAGACTTTTGAAGGGGAAGAACAGAAATTCCTTCCTTTATAAAGCTTAAATTTTGGCCACGCGCGGTGGCTCAAGCCTATAATCCCAGCACTTTGGGAGGCCAAGGCAGGTGCATCACGAGGTCAGGAGATCGAGACCATCCTGGCTAAAATGGTGAAACCCCATCTCTACTAAAAATACAAAACATTAGCTAGGTATGGTGGTGGGTGCCTGTAGTCCCAGCTACTCAGGAGGCTGAGGCAGGAGAATGGCGTGAACTCAGGAGGCCGAGCTTGCAGTGAGCTGGGATCGCGCGACTGCACTCCAGCCTGGGTGACAGAGCAAGACTCCATCTCAAAAAAAAAAAAAAAAAAAAAAGCTTAAATTTTGGTGGGTGGGGAGAGTAATACCATAAACAAACAATCACAGTGTCAGATAGTGATAAGTGCAATGCAGTCAAGCAAAGCAAAGACGGGAGGATAGAGTGCTGCAAGTAGGAGCTGTAATGTTAAATAGGGTGGTCACTGAGAAGTGAACACTTGAAGAAAAACCTAAAAGAGGTTGCAGAGAAAAACATGTGACTATCTCAGGGAAAAGCATTCATAGCAGAGGAAGTAACAAGTTCAAAGGCCCTGAGGCAGGTCTATATCCTGCATTTTGAGAGAACAGTGAGATAAGTGAGGCTGAAGATCTGAAGATCCATGAAGGAAGAACAGATTTGAAATAGGCAAAGTAACTGAGAATCATGTAGGGCCCTATAGGCCTGTGAAAGGACTTTGACTTTGCACTGAGTGAGATGGAGAGACATTGGAGGGTTTTGTGCTGAGGGGTGACATGAACTGACTCTCTTTGTGGTGGGACAACAACAGAAGCAATGATATCAATTGCGAGGCTATTGCAAAAGGTAATATAACTTGGGCTAGGTTAACTCCAAAGGAAGGGATGAGAAGTCATTGAATTCTGGATATATTTTGAGGGCACAGTCATCAGGATTTACTGATAGAGCAAATGTGGGGTGTATGAGAGCATGAGGCATCCAAGATACCAAGCTTTTGACCTAAACAACCAGAGAGATTTTATTTATTACTGAGATGGGGGAATTTAGAAAGGAACATATTTCGGAGAAGATTACAAATTTGTTTTAGGGCGTGTGAAGTTGAGATGCCTATTAGATATGTAGTTGAAGATGTCAAGTGGGCAGTTGAAGATACGAAGTGGGTAGTTGAATTTGTAAGTATGGGGTTCACAAGAGAAGCCTATGCTAGAAACGTAAATTAGGAGTCATCAGTGAATAGATGGTATTTAAAGCCATATGTGGTATTAAATCCACATATGGGACTTTGGGGCAGAGTAGAGAACACTGGTACACATCAGACTGAGGATGACAGGGTGAGGGCACTTATCTGACATTAATGCTGCTTCAGTACAAATACTGTAATGGAATTCGAATACTTCCTGTAAGAAATTCTTCATGACGATCTTACTACTCATTGGAATCTCAGTTTTCAGAGGGATGACCCAAATACCCAAGGGGACTAAAAAATAATACTGAGTATGATTAAAGGAGAGCCGATAAACTCTTTGCAATGATAACAGGAGTTTGTGCAGAATCCCAGTGCAGGCTTGATGGAGAATCCGGTAGGTTCTGTGAGCCCCATGTGAACCAGAATGAGGTTGTGAACTGCTGCCCGGGATAGTAACTATCCATGACATAGAAGCCATGAGGAGCAGTTCTCAGAATACTCGCTGCCATAGCCTATCTCCAGGCCCAAAGAAGAGGGAGGTGGTGGTCTATGATATATGTTGCCAACCCAGCCTCTTTCTACTGTAAAGAACCAGCCTGATGTACCTCAAAAAGACCTTTCCAACTGGTTCCCAATGAAGCCAAGAATATGATTACTTTGTAAATTTGACCATAAGTTTGAGGAAGATGCTAACAATTGGATATTAGCATGGACTTAAATGTGTGGTTAGCCTTTCAGTTGATCTTAGAAGAGTATTTGTAAACTTATAAACTAACTAC
Organism: Pongo pygmaeus; assembly: GCF_028885625.2. Lineage (NCBI taxonomy): Eukaryota > Metazoa > Chordata > Mammalia > Primates > Hominidae > Pongo > Pongo pygmaeus. The sequence continues at coordinate 58,185,041 of NC_072380.2, forward strand.
AGGCCAAGGCCAATGAGGAAAGTCATTGAGCTACCCTACTTGCATCAGTAGGAGAACAATTGTAATTTTATTAAGGTGATTTGGGCTTATGTTATGAAGCTACAAGACATTTTTAATCAAAGGAACTTTTTGAGCAAATAGCCTTTTTCTGGGTAATGATAATATGTCCTGGGCTCAGAATCACTGATTGCTTTCATAGATGTAGCTAAAATATTCCCTATAAGAGTTGATAATGTAGTTGGACACAGAAGAAAAATGGAAGAGTTTTGATGAAGATAGATAAAAATGTGTATAATTTATCATCGTTGCCATTGAGCCTACCATTCGGGCAGGTAAAGCAGCTCATATAGGCAGCACCTTTAATGACCCACAATGCAAACTGCCAAACCTCCTCAGCAGAAAACAATTAGCTCGTGTCAAAAGACAAAGTACAATCAATTTAGTTAGAGATCTTAACTGAGATATTTGTTGGGTTAACTGGCTTTATTTGTGATTCTAGAATAGAACAACACTTCATTCCATAAAATAGAATAAGTGTTCCATTGAGATGTGCAAAAGGGTTTGGTATTACAGAAAGGGGTGAAGACAACAGAAACCAAGAACAAAATGCAGTCATTTCAAACTTACTTTTCTTATAAGGCAGGAATAGGGAGACAGAAAAATAGAAATATAACTGATTGACATCAGATTACTGCATGTGACTTTTTGTTGTGAAGATTAAACACAGGGACCATCACTATCATGCCTGTTAAGATTAAAACTGGCCTGTTTGGACAGTTGGCTGTCATCTCTCCTGATTTCTCTGAAAGTCACATAACAACCTAGTTTTGTTTTGGTAGTGTGGAACTTTAGCACAGTTGACCCTAGTGCAGGAGCTTGGTCCAAAACAATGACCTGCTATAATTTTTATTTAACACCTGTGAAGATTTTTAAAAGAGAGAGTCAGGCACTGGGGGTCAGCACCTAGGACATGCTTTGCTCACTTCTATTTAGCAGTTTCTCTAGTAATAGCTACCAAGTTAGTTGTTTCCTAGAAATGAAGGGCTTGGGCTTCATTCAATTATTTGATCCTGAATACAACCATGCATTGCTTAATGATGGGGATACATTCTGAGAAATGCATCGTTAGGTGATTTCTTCATTGTTTGAACATCATGGAGCGTACTTACACAAATCTAGATGACATAGCCTAGTACACACCTAGGCTGTATGGTATAGCCTATTGCTCCTAGGCTACAAACCTGTATAGCATGTTACTATACTGAATACTGTATGCCATTGCAGCACAATGTTAAGTATTTCTATGTGTAAACATAGAAAATGTAATGTGTTGCAGTATAATATTATGATGGCTGCAACATCAACAATGTCACTAGGTGATAGGAATGTTGCAGCTCAATTATAATTTTCTGGGACCACCGAAGTGTATGCGGCCCATCCTTGAGGGAAACATCCTTATGCAGCACATGACTATACAGTGTTGTACCAATAGCACTGCAATTTATAATGAATGACAAGGAATTTGTGGATCTGAAATCGGCGATCTATTTATCAGGTAACATATCTTATGAGTATCTTATCAAGCACCATGATGACCATCTGAGACTGTGACAGCTCATTAATTACCAGTATTATTGCAGTATCCTATTTTCTCCATCCTCTTCTAACTCTCTCATTGCAAATCCTATGTTCCTACTCCTCACCTGATCACTCATCTCCATCCCTGTTTCTTCTGTGCTATTCTTCAAACACGCTAAGACCACTCTCACCTCATGGCATGGCTGGTTACATAATTTTAGGGGCTCAGTGCAAAACGACTTGGGGCCTCTTGCTCAAAAATTACTAAGAATTTTAAGACAGCGACTGCTGAGCATTAAAGAAAGCACAGAGTCCTTCTGAGAGTGGGGACCCATGTGATTCTACACATCACACACCCTGCCTCATGGCCTTTCTACTTGGCATGTCTTCTACCTGGATGTTTTCTCCTCAGACACCTGCAAGACTCTCTCACTGTATTTAGGTCTCTACTCCCCAGGAGGCCTTCCCTGAATACTTTACCTAAAGAGATTCATAACCTCTTCCCTCTTTTCTTTACCCTGAATTATCTTTCTTCGTAGAACCCAATCACTTTTTATAAGTCTTTTTGCTTATTATCTGTTTCCCTCCACTAGAATGCAAGGCCCAAGAGAGTGGGAACTTTGTCATGTTTATTGCTTTCTCCCTGGTGTCTAGGATAGTGCCTGGCACATAGGGTATGTTTCATAAATATTTGCTGAATGCATGATTAAATGAATCCCACCATTTTAGTCAATGAAAGTCAAGTAGCCTTGTGTATTATCTTCCCTTTTAAAAACATGCTCTTATGCTTCCTATACCTAAAATAAATATTGCCTCTTCTACCTCTTTTCCACAAAGTGCTTATAGTGCTGCATCATTTATAGTCTACAGAGCTGCATAAGGAATGTGCAAAATGAAAAAGGAACACCGTAAACACCTGATAGAGTCTTTAGTCTTGTAGAGCCTTATAAAGACAGTTCTTTTAGGAAAGTCCTGTTTTGAAAAACCTACATAGTTTTATATTCTACTTCAATTTGTATTTATAATTTAAAGCCAAAACAAAGTGTCCAGTATCTTCATGGAAAACAAGTCTTTAGGTTGTTGTTATATGTGATAAAAACAAGAAAGCAGTAGCATCAGAAGCTTGCACCCATCTCCTCCTCGCCACCACTGCTGCCACTCAAATTCTTCTCCTTCCCACTTCCTTTGCTCTCCTGACAGAGGGACGAATGGAAAGGCATAGGAGAAGGGGAAGCCACAGTAGCCTGAGGGATGATGACTGAAATGTAATTTAAGAGGCATCATTTTTTATTTCTCTAGAAGTTATTTGCTAATTTTCTAATAAAGTTTTCATATATATGCCCAAAAACATTATTTGACAATCCTAGTGATCATGTCTGTGATTTTTCTCTCATCAGATATCAATCACAGCCTTATTCAACTTACCTAGCATGATCTCCTTTTAATAAAACTTGTGTCAATAGGTTTCAAGTCTTTCATCACTTGGTGTTTACATATTGATTTCTTTATAGTGTTCTTGAACCTTAATTTGAAAACTGGTATTAGCTTTTTAGCATCCTGGAGTTTTCTTTCTTTTCCTTTCTTTTTTTTTTTTTTTTGAGATGGAGTCTCACTCTGTCACCCAGGCTAGAGTGCAGTGGCGCGATCTCGGCTCACTGCAAGCTCCGCCTCCCAGGTTCACGCCATTCTCCTGCCTCAGCCTCCTGAGTAGCTGAGACTACAGGCGCCCACCACCAAGCCCGGCTAATTTTTTTTTTTTTTTTTTTTTTTAGTAGAGACAGGGTTTCACCGTGTTAGCCAGGATGGTCTCGATCTCCTGACCTCATGATCCGCCCGTCTTGGCCTCCCAAAGTGCTGGGATTACAGGCGTGAGCCACTGTGCCTGGCCTCTTTTCCTTTCTTATAGAGTTCAATCATTTTTTGTGTTTTGCTCATTAAGTCTTCCTGACTGTTCAGATTTATAATGCTTAACAATTTTATTATACTTAGCCTTTATTGTCTTCCTGCAGTAGCCCTTAAAACCTTTTTGATGTAATCTTTGTCTTCAAAAGGTGAGCAAACCTTGTTGATAAAGAGAAAGTTGCTCAGTGTTCAAAGTTCTCTTGACTTTCTAATGAAGAGTTTTAATTGTTTTTCTTTTTCCAATTTAGGTTTCTTTGTATTAAAAAAATAAACATTTCTGAAGGAAATTTTATCATGCACGGTGTAAACAACTTACATCTGACTCCAATTTTTACTTTTAAGCACTGTTTTGCCCTTTCATATTCACTGAACATTCATTACGTTTGAAGAACTAAGATAAACACTGTACTTGCCCTATCTCATTTCAGCCTCACCATAGCCCTATAAGTACTATTCTTAGACTTATTTTTCAGATGAGAAAACAGACTCAGAGAGCATCCCACCCAAGATAGTATTTGATAGCACTGAAATTCAAACTAAAAGAGACTAGACACTTAACCAGTATACTAAAATGCTTCTAAGTGATTCATGCCTTGGACAATTATCCTTTTTCAAGTCCATTATTTCTGCAATTTTCAATCCTGTCTTCACTACAGTTGTTTACACTTTTGCTAAGGCAGCAAAGCCTTCAGGGCACATGCTCTGGAGCCATGGCCCTGCACACCAGGTATATGATCTCAGGAAAGCTATAGCCAGAGTTGTACTACTTAAATAAATCAAAACATCTGATATGGTTTGGCTGTGTCACTACCCAAATGTCATCTTGAATTGTAGTTCCCATAATCCCCATGTGTCATGGGAGGGACATGGTAGGAGGTAATTGAATCATAAGGGTGGTTACCTCCATGCTGTTCTCATGATAGTGAGTGAGTTCTCATAAGATCTGATGGTTTTATAAGGGGCTTTTCCCCTTTTTCTGCACTTCTCTCTCCTGCTGCCATGTGAGGAAGAACGCGTTTGCTTCCCCTTCTACCATGATTGTAAGTTTCCTGAGGCCTCCCTAGCCATGTAAAACTGAGTCAATAAAAGCTCTTTTCTTTATAAATTACCCAGTCTTGGGTATGTCTTTATTAGCATCATGAGAACAGCCTAATACAACAGCTAAAATATTTAGAATAGTCTCTGGCATATGAGAGTGCCCAATAAATAGCAATTTTATGATTTATTAATTCAGCAAATGTAGTTACTGAATACTTTATGTTGTTACTAAGTGCCAGGTATCACATTCAATTCTGAATATAGAGGATGATTAAGATAGAGTCTTAATTTATTCATAAGGAAGATACCCATACTTAGAATGGCAGTCCAGATATTGAGTGATCAATCTAAGCTCACTATATTTAGAGAGCAAATCTTTAATGAGTGGTTAAGTGACAGTCTGTAGCCAAGTTGTAGATATCTCACATTAATGTTTTCCACTAAGGTAGTTCATTTCTCAAGACAGCCTCCATAATCCTTGTCATACTATTTGCCCTTTTGCAATGTGACCTTTCTAGTCTTCCCATCAAGAGGTAGTATCTGTTTCCTGTACACTAAATTTGGGCTAGCCCTGTGACTTGCTCTCACCATAGAATGTGGTGAAAATGATGCAATGTGTCTTGCTGGCCTAGACCTTAAGAGGGCTTGCAGATTTCTTTAGGCTCTTGGGATGTAGCCTCCATGTACTGAAGCTGGGGCTAGATTATGACATGATGAGAGATTTGGTGGAAAGAGAGAAACCCAGCCAATCCCTGGCTATTTTTGCCACCCTGGCTAGAGCGCCCAGCATGTGAGTGAAGCACTAGGACACACAATTGTCCACTTTGTCCTCGATTCCCCACAGAAACTGTACACTTTGCTAGTAGAGCATGTGTAACACCTTGTTTTTAAATCAGTTTTTTATCAATCAGACTGGGTGCTCCTTAATTTTGCATTCATCCTCTATCCCCAACACTTAGTATGGACTGGTCCTTAATGAGAAAAGTGCTGCAGGAAAAAAAGGAGGGTCAGTAAGGGTCAGATCAAATTGTCAAAGGCCTTGGATGCCATGCTAATATAATCTAAGTATTTGCCACCTGGATGTGCTCAAGTCACACTGTGTCTGGAATTGGTGGGTTCTTGGTCTCGCTGACTTCAAGAATGAAGCTGCAGACCCTCTTGGTGAGTGTTACAGTTCTTAAAAATGGTGGGTCCGGAGTTTGTTCCTTCTGATGTTCAGACGTGTCCAGAGTTTCTTCCTTCTGGTGGGTTGGTGGTCTTGCTGACTTCAGGAGTGAAGCTGCAGACCTTCACAGTGAGTGTTACAGCACTTAAAGGTGGCGAGTCTGAAGTTGTTCCTTCCTGCCAGTGGGTTCGTAGTCTCGCTGGCTTAAGGAGTGAAGCTGCAGACCTTTGGGGTGAGTGTTACAGCTCATAAAGATGGCACAGACCCAATGAGTGTTACAGCTCATAAAGGTGGCACAGACCCAAAGAGTGAGCAGCAGCAAGATTTATCACAAAGAGCGAAAGAACAAAGCTTCCACAGCGTGGAAGAGGACCCAAGCAGGTTTCCGACTGACTCCAGTTGCCTGCGTTTATTCCCTTATCTGGCCCCACCCACATCCTGCTGATTGGCCCATTTTACAGAGCGTTAAGTGGTCCATTTTGACAGAGTGCTGATTGGTGTGTTTACAAACCTTTAGCTAGACACAGAGTGCTGATTGGTGCATTTACAATCCTTTAGCTAGACACAAAAGTTCTCCAAGTCCCCAGCTTCACCTCTCAACACCATCCTTCTAGGGCCACCCTTTCTTCTAATATTTAAAGTTGCAAAGTCTCCAGCTCCTGTTCCACATTCTCTGGAAAGCCCAACATCCTCCTTCTCTTCCTAAGCCTCTCCCACTATGTATTTCTGGAGCTTCAAGGAAAGGGGAGTTGAGTCAAGGACTCCTAGTTCCCTTGATCCCCTCATGTTCCCATTTCCTGCCTATCCTGACATTGTCATTCTTCCCTTGACTACTGTCCTCTTTCTATGTTGCTTCCCTCTTGATGGATCCTGTCCTACTCTTTTGTTCTCCCAAAACAGCTTGAACACAAGGCTGTGATGGTTGGAAGACTTTTTTCTTTTTCAATTGCTTTCAAAGTTTTGAATATGTAACATATTCACGTAGTTCAAAAATCAAATAATATAAAAGTATGCATAGTAAAAATTCTCACTCCCACCTCTGCCCTCATCTGCCTTGCCCTCCGACCAAGTACTTGCCCCCTTCTTGCCCCCCACCAAGTACTTACTTGATTAGCTCCTTTGATATTCTTCTAGGGTTTACTTATGCAAATGTAATACAATAAAAATATAGTTTTTTTTTCTTTCTGTTGAATTCTGTTGGCAAAAGCTATGCTGCCTGGTTCCACTTTCAAATCTGTGCTGTCATCTGCTCTCTATGGGGCCTTCCCTGAAGCACAGAAAAATCTTTCTTTCCAAGTTTTCCACAGGGATGATTTTACAATGACAATATTTTTTGAAGACAAAATTGGGACACAAGGTCTGAGAAGTGGATTTTTTATAGAATATGAGACCAGATGATGGCCTTACCCTGGAAAATGTAGGACTAAGGTCTCTGCAGCTATTCCAAACTTCCCTGATCCTGAAGGTCAGACCCTTACTCAGGGAGAGCAGACTTCTTGTATTGTTTAGACTAACAGACAGTATGAAAGCTCAGGAAACTATAGACAATGATTTGAACTTGAACATTAGACATGACTGTCTTGACATGGGGGATGTATCACTGTCCACCCTTCTCTCCAGGCTCCTCCCTGCTGCCATCTCTCTGGGACATCTGCCCTCTATTAAAACACTATCCTCCATCTTTTTACTTCCCTTTCAAGTCCTGGCACTCTCTTACTGCTATCTCCTTGCTTCCAGGCTGCCCTGGAAACTCCTGAGTTCCTTTTTGTTTTATATGTGGAACAATTCAGCTTTTTGAGGGGAGGTCACATTTGAGCCACTCCTTTGGGAATTTCCAGAGGAAATAGGGGTCTCTTGAGCAGCACTGAATTTTAGCAATTGAGCCATACTATAATAATTTTCACATAGATAGAAAGGCACCAGAATGCCCCCTTATTAAGATCAATGAGATCAGATGCTCACTGGACTATCATCTAACAAACATCTTATCCTTTGGGTTAATGTGTTTTACATGCTTATTCCCTGTATTGTTTTTATGGAAAAGACAATTAGTATTTTCAAAATTTTCTAGCTGTTTTCTATATTACTCAGCCTCAGTTGCAGTTAGGTTGGAGGACATGTGACTTGTTCTGGCCAGTGAACTATGAACAGAAGTAGTGTTGTGTCTCTTCTGGACTGAGGCAATTGAGAACCAGAGTGCCTTCTTCTATCCCTTTCTTCCCCTGCAATGGAGGCCAAATGTTCTAGTTGGCACAGTTACAAACTATAAAAGGGCCATCTGACCCACACTGGATTGTGATGTGAGCAAAAAATAAATATTTATTGCAATTAGCAATTGAGATGTTTTGGATATTTGCATTAATATTTAATTGCATATCTGTGTTACTTGAGCCAATATTTTTGGAAATTGATTAACCTTAAAATCTCTAAAACAATAACATGTGTTTGCATATCTTGATCAGAACATGCATATGTGTCTTCACATTGTGCATGAATTACAATTTGAAAATCTTTATAATTATTTATACATTTGGAGGTCCCATGGATGTATAAGAGAATTCCATTACACATATTCTAGTATCTTAGCATTCCTGTTCTCAAAGCCAGAAAGACATTAAATATTAAATATAAGCTTCTACTGTATTGTCCTTTCATTTACCCCTAGTTCTGTACATTCAGTTACAGGTAAAATATCCCGTTTGGCCCACTTGCCAATTTCTTTAGGCCTTCCAAGAAACAACTATGCAAAATTCTAGTTTGAGATTTATTTTCTTAAAGTTTTTCAAGGCAAACCTGCTCAAGTTTTTCCAAGTAATCTTTCTCTGTTATAAGGGAAGTAGAATTAATTTAGAAGCTTTCTAGTTCACAGCCTGTTCAAAGATTTTAGTGACCAACCCAATGTTGTCACCAAACATGGACAATAACAGGCCTCAAAGACCAAAAACAAAATAATTAACTGCAAAGTATTCACATTCTAAAGTGAATTGCTAGAGCACCTATGCAAGACATGCTTAGAGAGTATAAAGATATTTGGGCTGGTATATGCAACCACTCAGCTCTACTGAAAAAGGAATCAAGGCTGATTAGGCCAGTAGAGGGAAATTGTTTCTTAGAGAGAATTGTCCTTCCTGCTCCCAATACTTCCCCCTCACCTCAGGACAGGTGACAGAAACCCTTCAGAGAGCTTGAGGGGAAGCAGGACCTTATGTTTGACTCACACCTGTGAAGATTAAATGTGGAAGGCTATGGCTGGGGTTGCCTATCTGGTGGCTGCAGGGGCCCAGATGCTCTGCCACTGACAGCAGAACAATGAAGTGGGGCATTTCCTGTGTGCCCAGTGGGCTGGTGGGATGAAGCTAGACTAGAGTCATTTCAAAAGGCCTTCTCTGAGGGGGCTTCCTGCCAAACTGGATCTTGGCAAAAAGAAGTTGGAGTATACCATTGGATACAGAAACTGAGAGGCATTCAACATTGGCCAGCCTAGTAAGGAGCTGCAGCGAGAAGGCTGCAATGGAAGTTCTCTGAGGAAGCTCTGCCAGCACCCCAGCAGAGGAAGAATCAGCATTGAGAATCTGCCATACTAAGAGGGCTTGAAGCCAGATTACATCCAGATCAGTTTAGAGGCTCTTCTTTTTCCCCACTTTTAGCTCTTCCTAGTTGTATTCCCAGATGAGAGGGTCCCAAGTGGGAGAGAAAGATATGAGAAAGAGAAGGGGAAGAGGAAGGAAAAGGGAAATGGAGAGGCATCTTACAGAGAAAATGAGCAAAAGCCAACCATGTTCTCCTCCAGCCCCAAGGAATCTCAAGCTGGAGATGTATGTAAGTGGACAAGAAGAGCATTGAGTTATGTAATGTTAACCCCAGACTAGACATTTTAATAACTAAAATGAGAAAATTTGGGGGACTGACATGAATTGGAGAACTTTTTATGATCTGAGAGTAACTGATTTTATGATCTGAGACCTGCCTCATTTCATTCATGCAGTAGAGGACAGTCTACCCCTACAGTTTGAGTAGCATGGGAAAAAGAATAAAGGTGTGCTCTGTTTGTATCTTACTGCATTTATCCTAGCAGAAAGTCAGTACCCTGAAAAAGTTGCTGTTAATCCGATGATGCTGGTAATCATTTTAGTTATAATTTTGACTGAAGAAAAGCATGCCAACTTTCATGGTGATGTCAATGTATAGTTCCAGAGAAACAGAAATCACTCCAGCAATTTCACGTATAAAGAGATTTAATAAGGGTAACTATGTGCTTGTCAAATCACTGGAGAGCTGGAGGAGCAGTCTCTAAACTGAACCTCCAGAAATAACTCCCAGGAGATAACCATCAAGCTGATTTGCTAGGGGAGCTATATCCTCTGTCCCACTCCTCAATGTGTGAAATCAAGAGTATACCATGGAAACTTTTGGATTCTCGAACACACTGCTATAGTTGCAATCTAAAGATGGTGAAGCCACTGACTTCCTTGCAGCCACTAACTCATAACATTCATAAAGCTGTGCATTGGACATTGGAATGCTATTGCAGAAAAACACAATGCCTGCATGGTCCTACTTACCAGCAGCAACAAACATCATAGCAGGCAGGTGGCCCTAGTCTCACTCAAAGCTATTTAATTGGAAGTATGTAACTTACAATCAGAAAGTTAGCTATAGAGGAGTCAGAGAAATCAAATTTTGAGCTTTTCAGCCTCTGCAATACAGGAAAGTACTATAGAAGGTGTTTGGAATGGTTGCTAAAAGCTAGGGTTTTATATCCATCACTATGGTCCCATGCATATAAAAAGACACATTATGCCAGTGGCCCCAGCCTCTCTCAAAGACCAAATACTGAATTCAGCTGGGCTTCTCAAAAATAAACTTTATTGAGATATAATATGCATATGATAAAATGCCCCTATTTTAAGTGTACGATTCAGTGAGTTTGACAGATACGATGTAAATATAATCACCACCGTAACCAAGATGTGAAATCTTTCCATCATTCCAAAACGATCCTTTGTGTTCCTTTGCAGGCAATCACCTCATTTCTCCCACTCCAAGAAACCAGAGATCTGATTTGTGTCACTATTGACTACTTTTTTCTGTTCTAGAATTTCATATAAATGAAGTGCTACAGTAAGATACAGCTGTTTTTAATATTTGAATATAGTTTCTTCTCTCTAGCCAAGAATCTAGTATTTCATAGTGGATTAAGTAGGGTCTTTGAAATAAGGCAAACTCAGAGCTGAATCCCAGCTTTCTACCTAGCAACTTGGACCTTGTGCAATTTGCATGTGCTGAGCCCAGATTTCTTATCTGTAAAATGGCCATTTAAAATAAAAACAAAAACACTTGTGAAGATTAGAACTAATGTATGAAAAGCACATGATTGGCACTACATAAATAGTAACTATCATTATTCTTCTTGATGACAGCCTATCATTTTCTGTTTATGCTAGTTTTCCAGTCAAATTCATGAAAACTATAATGCTTCTATAAAGCATTTTATTTCTGACTTTCATGCATTACTGCCACAGCAGTAACTAGAAGCTATTCTCTGGAGTATCAGATTGCCTAGGTTCACATGTGGATTCTACCACTTGCTGTTTGACTTCATGCAAATTCTGAATCTTTCTGTGCCTGTTTTCTCTTCCGTAAAATGGGAATAATAATAATACCTAGAATTGTTGTGGGAATTAAATGAGATAACACATATTGCCTTAGTGAGTGCTCAGTAAAGGTTAACTATTATTAGTATCATTATTATTGCACACTGACATTTCCCTAAGATCCCATGGAGTGCATTGTGTCTCTTTACCTTCACCCAAGCTTCTTTCCCCAGGAAGAGTGTCTCTCTCTATTTGGCCAACTAAAGTATCTCATTTCAGCCTCTGGAGGGACTTCTCCCTCCTATGAAATACAAGTGTATCCTCTCATTTGGCACTTATCCCACACTTTCTATTATCATTGAACCATACAATGTTTGAGATGGAAAAAAAAGATTCACTCAAACCTACATTTTACAGCTGACATAATAGAGGTTCCATAAAGATGCATTATTTCCCAAGGCCATATCTTTAAAACATAGACCAGGTCAGAACTTGGTCTCCTAACTGTCAGTCCCTATGTTTACAGCATGATTTAAAGTACTTAGCAGAATTCTTGCACATAATTCTCAGTAGTTTACTGGCTCCTTGCATGAGTTCTTAAAATATACTGTGCTCTGAACAATGAGAACACATGGACACAGGAAGGGGAACATCACACACTGGGGCCTGTTGTGGGGTGAGGGGATGGGGGAGTGATAGCATTTGGAGATATACCTAATGTTAAATGATGAGTTACTGGGTGCAGCACACCAACATGGCACATGTATACGTATGTAACTAACATGCACGTTGTGCACATGTACCCTAAAACTTAAAGTATAATAAAAATATATACTGTGCTCAGTTAGTAATTTTTAGAGCCAAATCCAAGAACTTTGCTTGTCATAGTGCCTAAGCTCTTGTCATTCTCCAAGATTAAAGAAATGATACTCAGACCAGTCAAAATATAATCACAAAGATTATCAGGAAAGTCATCTGAAAATAAGTCATGCATATTATATGATGTGAGAAGGATATACTACGTAGCAGGAGATGCTGCATAGATTTTATGCAGAAGATATAAATTCATGCTGTAGTGTCAGTTCTTTTAGAGATTAGCCATAAATATAAGAAGGCTGCTGTGTAATTGCAAGGAAAATACTTTTTACCATCAGTTTAGACTTTGGGTAAATACTTTAAAAAATTTTTTAATATCTTTAGCCCAATAAGATAAAGGTCTTTATACTGTACTCATACAAAGCAAACACACTAGATAAAAAGTAAAATACAGGCAAAACGAATCTTGTATTTGTATGCAAGATAGCAGTTATATAGCTTTTCCAGGGCTGAGGAACTAAGATTGTTATCTCTGAGAGTTATGTTTTTGTCCACAAGTCACTGTGGACTTTGGTAGAGAATAAATAAGGAAGTCCAGCATGCATATTCTGGGAAAGAAGAAGAAAAGAGGAAGAACATGGGAAAGTTAGGAGAGAAACCTCATTTTGTGAAAAGAAAGTAGAAGAGCAATCTCATTTCCCACAACTTTTCTTTCACAGTTTTTAAAATGATGTGTGTCAGCGTTCCCAAGACCACCCCTAATTTCCAATGATTTGGTAAAAGGATTCAAAGAATTTAGCATACATTTGTACTCATGGCTAATATTATTACCATGAAAAGACATGAAGCCAAAGCAAAAAAGGGAAAAGGCACATGAGACAAATTCATGAGAAAACCAGGCACAAGATTCCAAGGGTTCTTTCATAGTGGAGTGGCTTAATTCCTTCAGCAATGAGTTGTGACAACACATGCGAAGTGCTATCTACGGGGCCAGCTCAGGAGAGACTTGGTGTCCAAGTTTTTTTGAAATTTACTTATTTATTTAATCAAAGGCTTGTCAAATAGGAACCCTCTTCCTACCATATACCAAAATTCCAGACTCCCCTACCAGGCAGGTGTTCAGCATGAATATATTGTTTGCACAAACAGTATAGCCACAGTGAGTCACCTTTGTTATTTAGGGAAATTTTTATATGTGTGCGGGAAACTTTTTACCAGCCAAATTCCCAGATGCCAGCTAAGGGCTGATCTTATTACTGGGCCTTTCTAAGGATAGCAGGCTCAGACCTGCTATGTTACCTCTTCTGCACACACCATTTTCTTTATTCCAGCATGCATAGAGACATAAGCATGACAACTGACATAATCTCATTTGAGATCATTTTTCTGTAGCACAGACAGGCTGACTAGCTTGTTAAAAGTCATTTCTAGTTAGTTGGCTAGGATAGTTCACCTGGGACCCTAGGTCTGAACCCTTGGTTCTGGCCGTTAGTTGGATTCCTTGGTTCTTCACTGCTTCATGTTCACTGAGGTGGCCAAGATGCTGTCAGACAACTTCTTCTCACATGTTTGATGCCTTGGATGGGATAGCTGGAATAGGTAGGCCTAGTGCCATGTCTATGCAGATTCACCAGGTGGATATCTTGGGCTTCCTTACACATGGTAGTCCCAGATACCTGGAGTTCTTACATAATGGCTAGCTTTCCCTAGAGCAAGCATTCTAAGAGACCCAGTGGAAGTCCTAGAGGATCACTTTTCACATTCTATTAGTTAAGAAAAGTGCTAAGACTTGCTCCAGATTCAAAGTGAAGAGAATTAAACTCAATAGCAGGAATAGCAAATAATTTGCAACCATCTTTAATATATTGCAATATATAATTGATCTGAATATCTTCACATATATCCATTTCCATTGTTCTAGTTATGTACTTTGCATTTTTATTTCTCCTACTAGATTGTACATTCCTTAAGACTATGAACCCAGTCTGCCTCAGTGTCCATTTCCCTACAGTGTTTAGCAGTACTTTGCTCATAGCACACATTGAATAATTATTTGTTGTATAACTGAATATTATTAAATGCTACTTCATGCCAAGCACTATACCAAGCTCTTTAATATCTTCTTTAATCCTTAAAACAACCTTGAGAGGTAGGTATTGTTATTATTCCCATTTTCATGTGAGAAACTAAGACACAGAGTGGTTAAGTTATTTGCCTACGGGCACACAGGTAGTGTCAGGATTTGAACTCAGACTGCCTCTAGAGCATATGCTAAATCATCAGACTCTCCTGCTTTCATCATGGGCTGAACTTTGCACAAAGATCAATCTTCAAAGAATTCAAATTATGGTGCTGAGTTATGCAAGAATTGGAGACATCTTAGGCCCTTTATTTAGTTTTTTCTATTTATTTTTGGAGAAGTGGGGTATAAGTATGAAGAGAATAACAAAGAATGGTAATAGGCCTAAAAGGCATTCTAATGGGTAAAACCACATTATGTAATCTTAAATATTATGTAATTTTGAGGCATTTGTAATGTTGAAAAACTGTTTCTTTTTTAAAAAAAAAAAAATTGTGAAATGAACACAAAAGATGAGATTTTAAAAGTACCCAAAAAATAAAAAGAAATACTATATCATGTTATATGGGCTTTGGATTATATTTGATCCTGAACAACTGATCATTTTTATTTTTAAAATTATATGTGGTAAGATACAGCATCTAAGGGTTAAATGTCTGACTTCTGATATATCTGTTATTGGAAAATAATTAGGATTAGAAACTTTTTTCTTTGATAGCCAAGCGTGGTGGCTCATGTCTGTAATCCCAGCACTTTGGGAGACCAAGACCGGTGGATCACTTGAGGTCAGGAGTTTGAGACCAGCCTGACCAACATGGCGAAACTCTGTCTCTACTAAAAATACAAAAATTAGCCAGTGTGTTGGCAGGCACCTGTAGTCTCAGCTACTTGGGAGGCAGAGGCAGAAGAATCATTTGAACCCGGGAGGCAGAGTTTGCAGTGAGCTGAGATAGCACCACTGCCCTCCAGCCTCAGCAACAAAGCTAGACTCCATCTCCCCCACCCAAAAAAAAAGACAATTATTTTATTCGAAATAGCAATGGTAAGTGATTAATCCCCCACCGAGGCAGCAACATTACAGAAGACCCTTCCCTGGGAGAGTAGATATTTCAGATTGGAAGCATTGAAGGGGAATGAAGGTAAAGATCTGGAAGTAGAGGAAGGAAGGGGCGAGAGAGAATCCTAAATCAAGAGGAGGACAAGCATGAGGAAGGGTAAGGTTAAATCATGAAAGTTTTCCATGGGAAGTTTTCCTTGCAATGGTGACTGGGGCCAACAGGACTATCAGATAGGTTCTGCTGTGAATAACAGAAAACACAGGATGCTAAAGGCTGGCACACATTGGAAATTTATTTTTCATGGACACAGAAGTCTGTCTGGAGGAGAGCAGTCCAGAGCTTTATGGTGGCTCCATGGCTTTTAGGAGACTTATCTTTTTCTATCCCATTGCTCTGTACTGTGGACTGACACAAGCCCATTTGGTCCCATACAACTCTTAGGGTCTTTTTAGTAGATAATACTAGATTTGAGATGAAATTATCAGCTGCTTCTTCAACCTGGCTATCAGGTTGTATAGAAAGCAAGTCACAGAACAAATTCTGCCACAAAAGCAAATCATTTATAACAAAACATTTAATTATAAGCAAGCATAAGAATAGTTTATCTAGTCTTGTCTTTCAACTGAAGGTAGTCTTGGCTCTCCTTCCTCAGTCTCTAATCTCACCTGACATGAAAAATGGAATGAAGGCAGTTATTATGACATTCCAGAAGCAGGAATCTGTTATCTGTATAGTCAGCATCAGGCAGCTAAAAACCCTTAAAACCAAATACTGAACCCAGGATCATTTAGAGATTAAGCCACAGGCATTATTCCTAAAGGTACAGACCATGGGCCACAGGTCACACTGGATTCTTTTATTCTATTTGAGCAAAGGTGGGAAGTGTCTCTAAAATATTTTAGCTAACCTTATACCTTAAATATTAATTTAGCCAATGGCAATTCCTTTCTAGCATTCATTAGTAGACTGTTAATTTCATTCACCCTTAAAAGCCCATTTCTGAAATTAACTGAGAATATTAGCAAAGACCCAGATATGAATGAAAGAGTCACTTCTATAATATAGGCTTTTAAATTAGAACATTAATGCCACCTCTGGAGGGCAAACTTTCAATTGAAATTTTAGCTGACTGTCCTTGGGTTGTAACTTAACCCGAATTGGATAAACAAAATATCTTAATGAAATTTAATTGCCATCTTCAAAACATGGCTTGTACACGCTTCTGCTTAGATCCCATTGGCAGGAACTTGGTAACTTGGCCACATCCAGCTTCAAGGGAGGCTGGGAAATGTAACCTTTATTCTAGGAAGCCATGTACCCAGATATGATAGGTATAACTGCCAAGGGAGAAGAAATGAACAAGTATTTTGTGAACCCTGGAGGGTGTCCTGTGCAGAGGGACTCACCATAGTTGCTCAACACTTTCACTTGCATTGCAATAAATAAATCCTGCTCCACCCTCAGACTATGGGAAGCGGTCCGGATATGAGAAATACTCCTATGTCTTCCCATAAATTATTTAGAGTTGGGGTAATGGCTTAGTGGTAGAATAGATGTATGAAGGCAAAAATTTACATTAATTATCATTTTTCTAGGTTAAAATGCCAAATCTGCATTTTAACAAGATTGCCAGATGATTCCTAATGGCAGATAAATTTGAGAAGCACTGTTTTTGGATGCTTCCCCCTCTTTCTTCAACACGCATCTTCTTCAATATCCTGTGGTTGAGGCCAAAGTGTTTCCCCCAGCAGGGCAACTTTAACCTAGAGCACAAAAGTAAGTCTGGGAGAATCCATGAACAAATGGTACATTGTAATTTATATAATCAATTACTCAACATTTCATGCAGATTAGATTATTATCTTATAAAAAAGCAATTAGTGTATTTTTTGGACTGTAATAATGAAATAATAAACAGAATATATTAAAAGCGGATCTAGCTGGAGAATAAAACTCTAGATAATTTCTTTTTCCAATTTTGTCATACTTTTCAAAAATTTATTTTATGACATAAACTATTTTAAAGTGAAAAAAATGTTGTTTGAAGATGTTATGAAAACACATTTGTTTTCGCTTTAACAATCAGTTAGATAGTTGGATAAAAAATAAATCTCTCACTGGTTTGGAAGTTAACAGGTATGGAGTGGGATATTTTGAATCCACCCAAGACAAGCTTCTGCAGTTGCCAAAGTAAACTGCTTATTCACAGGAGATGAGACGTGCTTATTTTGGAGTGCTTTTCTTAATTGCTGACTTTTGCAACTCAAAAATTTTAGTATCATTTCCAAACGTTGTTTTAAAAGTATTTTCAAATTGAAATTTTGCATGGAAGTTTATTAAAATTTTCTTCTGGTAGCTGAAATGATTCAATTCAACCACATTTATCGGACAGCTGAAAGTTGCATAACTATGAATCTTTTTTTATTTTTTCATTTTGGAGGGAACATACAAAGGAATTACAAGACATGGTTCCCGCATTTGGCAACTCATTTTGGAGGACATTTGTAAAATTATTTTGTAAACCTCTTTCAAAATTAAGATTTGTTTAAGTGTGTTTAAATAATTTTATCCTGGTTGGATATTTTTGTAATTCTATACATTCTCATAAAATCGCGTGATATATCTGATCTATCTGATGTAAAAACAAGAAATTCTAGCTTCACAGGTCAAAATGCATAGAGAGGTCATAATTTCACAATAGCAACTATAGAAACACATTGAAGGCATTGGGTCTTTCTCCTGCTGCTTCTGGAGAAAGATGAAAAGGACAGATTAAGGGACTAGAGGGAGCATGGCATTTCCCTAATCTATTTCTGACAACGGGAGCTTGCAATGGAAAATTTGTGCCTGATCCTTGACTCTTGAAACAAATTTCCCCAAAAGAAATTTTTTTACTTTAGTGATGGGATTAAACTCAGTAAAAACAGTCACAGATTAGTGAGGAAGATTCTATATTCTATCAGAAGATTTTTTAAAAATTCTAATTCTCTGACACTTTAATTTGTGGAATGGGCCATGTGCAGTGGCTCACGCCTGTAATCCTAGCACTTTGGGAGGCTGAGGCAGGCAGATCACCTGAGGTCAGGAGTTCGAGATCAGCCTGGCCAACATGGTGGAACTCCATCTCTACTAAAAATACAAAAATAAGCCAGGTGTGATGGTGTGCACCTGTAATTTCAGCTCCTCAAGGAGGCTGAGGCAAGAGAATCACTTGAACCTGGGAAGTGGAGATTGCAGTGAGCCAAGATCGCACCATTGCACTCCAGCCTGGGCGAGAGAGCAAGACTCTAAAAAAAAAATTAGTATAGATGTTAATTTTTGTGCACATTTTTGTTAATAAAGAATTATTTCTCTTTTGAAAAACAAAAACAAGGAAATTCAAATGATGAAATTAAAAGATGAAGGGTTTTTTTTTTGGTTGGAAGGAATTAGAAACTCAAACTAGTTTAGAAAAGAAGATTAATTTCATTGTTACAGATATATCACAGAACTATGTGAAACTGGGCCTCATACAAACTAGAAAGCTATTTAGAACCAATATTAATTCTCTCTTACTTAATCTCAGCTTCTTTTTTCACAACTGTACCACTTTCATCGCTCTAAGTATCAATTTCATTTGCCTTTCATCTTGCAAATGGCTTCCTCCACCACTAAGCTGACATGACTTTGTCACTCCATTGCCCACCCCCAACTCATAACAATCTCTGTATTTTTAGCTTAAAATAATGATGGAGGGAATCTGATCGGTGCATATCATCTGTTCTAGTCAAGCCACACCAATCAGAGGTCTCTGATAAGCCAACAGATTGGCTGCCTAATCATCCTGACCTAAT
Source organism: Pongo pygmaeus (assembly GCF_028885625.2). Classification (NCBI taxonomy): domain Eukaryota; kingdom Metazoa; phylum Chordata; class Mammalia; order Primates; family Hominidae; genus Pongo; species Pongo pygmaeus. The sequence goes on from NC_072380.2 coordinate 58,204,105, forward strand.
CATCCATGGCTGGGGAAAGAAGAGGTAGCATGTAATGTGTTGGACTGATTATTCTTCTGAGCATATATTTACTTCAGGTAAAAGAAAGGAATAAATAATGTACTTGAGGTTGGGCTTAGCAAACCTAAAATCTATGAAGTGAAGCTATAGAAGACAATGCACATGAAAGAATTATGTAAGTTGACTAAATGGTCCAATGAAGAATAATATGACAAAAAGTACCAAAGGGTAAGAATCCAATATGATCTGTAGTGATATCATATTATGACAATATGAAATGTTGAAAAGCTGAAGGATTATCAGATATGCCAAAAATGAAAAAAAAAATAGTATGTGTTCATAAACAATAACCAGTTACAGATAAAAGTTAACATTAAATTATCTAAAGAATTCTGATTCAAGGCGGCTGATGAAGCACATGCTTAGGAATACATTATATAAATAATAAGAACAAAAATAAAATATATAAAGAATAAAAACAAAAATAAATTTATATAAAGAATAAAAATAAAAATAAAGAATAAAAACAAAAATAACACAATAAAAAGACAAGAGATTGTGATAAATTTCTGGGAGTTTTCTCAATATTGTTGAAGCCAAGTAGTGACAGCCATAGCCGAGGGTGCACCATGAAGCTGATTGTCCTGGCAGACCCCAGAAAGTGGATAGAGTGGATAGGGTGGGAAATGGGTTTGAGAAATTGGACCGAAAGGATTTGTAGGCAGCCATTTGCCCCAAGCCAAAAATTAGAGGGTTTAAATAATCTTAAAAAATTTTTCAGGAAAAAATAGGGCAGATGGCAAGGGAAAACACTCTCAGAGTAAATACCTCTTAAGTTTGGCATTTAAGGGTTCCCAGAGTTACAGCTGGCTTCATGCCTGCACACACACACTATTGAAGCCTGTCATTAACCAGTCTGGAATATGTCCACGAAGCTCCCAGAAAATCTTTATATGGGCCATATTCCTTTTAAAGGACTTCATTTCAGCATAATTTTAGATTTACAGAAAAGTTGGAAGAAACGTACAAAGAATTCCCATATACAGTATACCTAAGTTTCTGAAATATTGATATTTTAACACACGTATTTTACCCTTTACTCTCTCCATAGATATATAGAGAGACAGATGGATGAATAGATATGCAATTTATTTTTGTGGAACCATTTCACAGTTGCAGACATGATGCCCCTTTAAACTTAGATACTCCAATGCTTATTTCTTAAAAACATTCTCTTGCATAATTAGAGGAAGAATATCAAATGCAGAAAATTAATATTGATAGAATACTATCATCTAATTATAGATCTTATTCAGATTTTGCTGATTATTTAAAAAGTCCTTTTTAGGCAAAGGAATTTCTAGATTATGTTGCATTCAGTTGTCTTATCTCTTTTATCTCCTTTAATGGGAACTAATCTCCTAGTCTTTGTGCTTCATAGTATTGATATTTGAGATGACAAGTCAATTATTTTGTAGAATACCCCTCAGTTTGAGTGTGTCTAAGATTTCCTCATGATTAAATTCAGGTCATGCACTTTTGGAAGGAATACCACTGAAGTCAGTGTTTTCCTCAGTGCATATCTTGTGATAAGGAACGTGATGTTAATTTGTCCCATTATTGTCTCATTCTTAGTATGAGCAGTAACCAAGGATCAATAAACATCAGATGAAAGTCTCTAACATGAAAAGGAAAACCCAGGATAAACCAATGGGAAAAAAGTGACATCAAAGGAAAGAAATAATTCAGAGAACAGAAGTATACTTCAAAATAGGACAGACTTTCCAACTGGTGACTTCTGAGATTTGAAAAGCTATTGCATACAAAAAACAATAAAATATATGCTATCAAAAAGAAATAACTCTTAGAAAATGAAACTATAATTCCAGATTTTTTTAAAGAAAGTTTTAAAGATGAAATCGAGGCACTCACCTGGAAAATAAAAAGACAGAGGGATCAAAATATAACGAATAAAATACATAACGGATCACTGTGAGAATTCTATTAGGATTGGATATGACTGCATACAATAGAAAAATCACAAAATGATAGAAGATTGAAAAGACATAAGTTTTTCACTCACATAAAATAAAATTTTGAGGTGGATTGGTGACTTCAGTGAGTCACCAGGATCACCAGGCTCTTACCTTCCTATTTGATCACCTACCAAATGGTTTCTTTCATTCTTGTTCTTAGACAGGGTTTTGCTTTGTTGCCCAGGCTGGAATTAGTGGTGTGACCATAGCTTACTGTAGTCTTGACCTCCTTGGCTCAAGTGACCTCAGCCTCCTGAGTAACTGGGACTACAGGCACAAGTCACCACATCCAGGTAATCTTTTCATTTTTTATAGAGACAGGGTCTCACTATGTTACCCAGACTGATCTCAAACTCCTGGGCTCAAGCAATCCTCCCACCTCAGCTTCTCAGAGTGATGGGAACACAGGCTGAGCCACCACTCCCCACCCTAAATTGTTTCCATGTGCAAGGCAAACTCATGGACCAAGATGGCTGCTGGAACTGAATCCTTTAAGTCTAAATCCAGACGACAAAAAGAAGTGAAGTCAGGGTGGGGTGGGGAAAGGCCCTCCTAAGCTGTGGGAACTAACTTTAAGCAGCTTTTCAATAATCCTTTTTATATCTCACTGGCCACACCTAGCTTCAAGGAAAGTTGGGAAATATAGTCCTTTATTCTGGGCGGCAATATGATAATAAAAAGATCAAGATGTGCTTATTAAGGGGGGGAGTGTTGCTATTCAGCCAGGCAGTTAGCAGATTCTGCCACAGTGTTTACTATGCAAAATAATTTCCAGAGCTGTTAATATAAATCATTAAATTAAAAGTGTTTAACAAATACTGAACAGGACATAGGCTTTTGGAGGATATTAAGATCCAAGATCAGCTCCTTGGAGTAGGGGGCTGAAACGCAATGCAGCAAAGGAGATTCAGGAATTACAAAGCAATATTGCTCACTGGCTATCTAAATAGAGGTTGAAATCTCTCAGGATTTGTGGTGAAGATTTCCATGCAATGATGGACAGTGATCTGAAGGTAGTAGATGACAGCAATGAAGAGGAGTAAAAGGGTGTATACTTAGATGATATGAGCATTAACAAGAAGAGGGCAGGGACACCAACACTCATGTCAGGCTTGCAGATGCCTTCTTGGTAGTCCTGCTGAGCGTACACATCTCCGTTGCCAAGGAGACCCATTTATCGCTACCTCCACATACAAGGCAAGCTGGGGACTGCTGTTCAAGATACTGAGGAGTCTGCTGCTTATCTCTAACCCTCCACTTAATGCACACAAGCCCTGCCATGAGCTCTCCTGGACGTAGTCCTGTTCATAGAAAATGTCAGCCTTCTCTGCCTACCCATGGGCTACCTGCTTCTTTTTGCTGTTTCTGACTGTGTTCAAGTTGCAGCTCTAGCCATTATTGGACTGTCCTATCTCCTCTTTCTCCTGCCAGCAAGGTGATTGCAATGCCTGTCCAAATGTGTCTCCAGAGGAGAGCCAGGTGTCTTCATATGTATATTTTTAAAATTTATTTTTATTATACTTTAGGTTCTGGGATACATGTGCAGAACATGCAAGTTGGTTACATATGTATACACATGCCATGGTGGTTTGCTGCACCCATCAACCCGTCACCTACATTAGGTATTTCTCCTAATGTTATCCCTCCCCTAGCCACCCAACCCAGACAGGCTGCCGTGTGTGATGTTCCCCTCCCTATGTCCATGTGTTCTCATTGTTCAACTCCCACTTATGAGTGAGAACATGTGTTTGGTTTTCTGTTCTTGTGATAGTTTGCTGAGAATGATGGTTTCCAGTTTCATCTGTGTCCCTATAAAAGACAAGAACCCATCCTTTTTTATGTCTGCATAGTATTCCACGGTGTATATGTGCCACATTTTCTTTATCCAGTCTATTATTGATGGACATTTGGGTTGGTTCCAAGCCTTGGCTATGTCTTCTTTTGAGAAGTGTCTCTTCATATCCTTCACCCACTTTTTGATGGGGTTGTTTTTTTCTTGTAAATTTGTTTAAGTTCTTTGTAGATTCTGGATATTAGCCCTTTGTCAGATGGGTAGATTGTAAAAATTTTCTCCCATTCTGTAGGTTGCCTGTTCACTCTGATGATAGTTTCTTTTGCTGTGCAGAAGCTCTTTAGTTTAATTAGATCCCATTTGTCAATTTTGGAATTTGTTGCCATTGCTTTTCATGTTTTAGTCATAAATTCCTTGCCCATACCTGTGTCCTGAGTGGTATTGCCTAGGTTTTCTTCTAGGATTTTTATTGTTTTAGGTCTAACATTTAAATCTTTAATCCATCTTGAATTAATTTTTGTATAAGGTGTAAGGAAGGGATCCAGTTTCAGCTTTCTACATATGGCTAGCCAGTTTTCCCAGCACCATTTATTAAATAGAGAATCCTTTCCCCATTTCTTGTTTTTATCGGGTTTGTCAAAGATCAGATGGTTGTAGATGTGTGGTGTGATTTCTGAGGCCTCTATACTGTTTCGTCATTCTATATATCCGTTTTGGTACCAGTACCATGCTGTTTTGGTTACTGTAGCCTTGTAGTATAGTTTGAAGTCAGGTAGTGTGATGCCTCCAGCTTTGTTCTTTTGGCTTAGGATTGACTTGGCTATGCTGGCTCTTTTTTGGTTCCATATGAAGTTTAAAGTAGATTTTTCCAATTCTGTGAAGAAAGTCAATGGTAGCCTGATGGGGATAGCATTGAATGTATAAATTACTTTGGGCAGTATGGCCATTTTCACTATATGGATTCTTCCTATCCATGAGCATGAAATGTTTTTCCATTTGTTTGTGTCCTCTCTTATTTCCTTGAGCAGTGGTTGGTAGTTGTCCTTGAAGATGTCCTTCACATCCCTTGTAAGTTGTATTCCTAGGTATTTTATTCTCTTAGTAGCAATTGTGAATGGGAGTTCACTCATGAGTTGGCTCTCTGTCTGTTATTGGTGTATAGGAATGCTTGTGATTTTTGCACATTGATTTTGTATCCTGAGACTTTGATGAATTTGCTTATCAGCTTAAGGAGATTTTGGGCTGAGACAATGGGGTTTTCTAAATATACAATCATGTCATCTGCAAACAGGGACAATTTGACTTCCTAATTTCCTAATTGAATACCCTTTATTTTCTTCTCCTGCCTGATTGTCCTGGCCAGAACTTCCAACACTATGTTGAATAGCAGGGGTGAGAGAGGCATCCCTGTCTTGTGCCAGTATTCAAAGGGAATGCTTCCAGCTTTTGCCTATTCAGTATGATATTGGCTGTGGGTTTGTCATAAATAGCTCTTGTTATTTTGAGATATGTTCCATCTAGCTTATTGAGAGGTTTTAGGATGAAGGGCTGTTGAATTTTGTCAAAGGCCTTTTCTGCATCTATTGAGATAATCATGTGGTTTTTGTTTTTGGTTCTGTTTATGTGGTGGATTACGTTTATTGATTTGTGTACATTGAACCAGCCTTGCATCCCAGGGCTGAAGCCCACTTGATCTTGATGGATAAACTTTTTGATGTGCTGCTGGATTCAGTTTGCCAGTATTTTATTGAGGATTTTTGCATTGATGTTCATCAGGGATATTAGTCTAAATTTTCATTTTTTGTTGTGTCTCTGCCAGGCTTTGGTATCAGGATGATGTTGGCCTCATAAAATGAGTTAGGGAGGATTCCCTCTTTTTCTACTGATTGGAATAGTTTCAGAAGGAATGGTACCAGCTCCTCCTTGTACCTCTGGTAGAATTCGGCTGTGAATCCATCTTGTCCTGGACTTTTTTTGGTTGGTAGGCTATTAATTATTCCCTCAATTTCAGAACCTGTTATTGGTCTACTCAGAGATTCAACTTCTTCCTGGTTTAGTCTTGGGAGGGTGTATATGTTGAGGAATGTATCCATTTCTTCTAGATTTTCTAGTTTATTTGCATAGATGTGTTTATAGTATTTTCTGATGCTAGTTTGTATTTCTGTAGGATTGGTGGTGATATCCCCTTTATCATTTTTTATTGTGCCTATTTGATTTTTCTCTCTTTTCTTCTTTATTAGTCTTGCTGGCAGTCTATCAATTTTGTTGATTTTTTCAAAAAACCACCTCCTAGATTCATTGATTTTTTGAAGGGTATTTTTGTGTCTCTGTCTCCTTCAGTTCTGCTCTGGTCTTAGTTATTTCTTGCCTTCTGCTAGGTTTTGAATTTGTTTGCTCTTGCTTCTCTAGTTCTTTTAATTATGATGTTATGGTGTCAATTTTAGATCTTTCCTGCTTTCTTTTGTGGGCATTTAGTACTATAAATTTCCCTCTACACACTGCTTTAAACGTGCCCCAGAGATTCTGGTATGTTGTGTCCCTGTTCTCATTGGTTTCAAAGAACATCTTTATTTCTGCCTTCATTTCGTTATTTACCCAGTAGTCATTCAGGAGCAAGTTGTTCAGTTTGACTTCCTCTCTTCCTATTTGAATACCTTTTATTTCTTTCTCTTGCCTGATTGCCGTGGCCAGAACTTCCAATAGTATGTTGAATAGGAGTGGTGAGAGAGAGCATCCTTGTCTTGTGCTGGTTTTCAAAGGGAACGCTTCCAGTTTTTGCCCAGTCAGTATGATATTGGCTGTGGGCTTGTCATAAATAGCTCTTACTATTTTGAGATACGTTCCATCGATACCCAGTTTATTGAGAGTTTTTAGTATGAAAGGGTAGTGAATTTTGTCAAAGGCCTTTTCTGCTTCTGTTGAGATAATTATGTGGTGTTTGTGATTGGTTCTGTGTATGTGATGGATTACATTTATTTATTTGCATATGTTGAACCAGCCTTTCATCCCAGATATGAAGCCGACTTGATCATGGTGGATAAGCTTTTTGATGTGCTCCTGGATTCGGTTTGCCAGTAGTTTATTGAGGATTTCTGCATTGATGTTCATCACGGATATTGGCCTGAAATTTTCTTTTTGTGTGTGTGTGTCTGCCAGGTTTTGGTATCAGGATGATGCTGGCCTCCTAAAATGAGTTAGGCAGAAGTCCCTCTTTTTTATTGTTTGGAATAGTTTCAGAAGGAATGGTACCATCTCCTCTTTGTACCTCTTGTAGAATTCAGCTGTGAATCCATCAGGTCCTGGACTTTTTTGGGGTTGGTAGGCTACTAATTACTGCCTCAATTTCAGAACTTGTTATTGGCCTATTCAGGGATTTGACTTCTTCCTGGTTTAGTCTTGGAAGGCTGTCTGTGTCCTGGAATTTATCCACTTCTTCTAGATTTTCTAGTTTATTTGGGTAGAGGTGTTTGTAGTATTCTCTGATGTTAGTTTGTGCTCCTGTGGGATCAGTGGTGATATCCTTTATATCATTTTTTATTGTGTCTCTTTGGTTCTTCTCTCTTTTCTTCCTTATTAGTCTGGCTAGTGGTCTATGTTGTTGATCTTTAGAAAAAAGAAACTCCTGGATTCATTGATTTTTTTTTTGAAGGGTTTTTCGTGTCTCTATCTCCTTCGGTTCTGCTCTGATCTTAGTTATTTCTTGTCTTCCGCTAGATTTTCAATTTGTTTGCTGTTGCTTCTCTAGTTCTTTTAATTTTGATGCTAGGATGTCAATTTTAGATCTTTCTTGCTTTCTCTTGTGGGCATTTAGTGCTGTAAATTTCCCTCTACACACCGCTTTAAACGTACCCCTTAGATTCTGGTACATGGTGTCTTTGTTCTCATTTGTTTCAAAGAACATCTTTATTTTTGCCTTCATTTCATCATTTACCCAGTAGTCATTTAGGAGCAGGTTGTTCAGTTTTCATGTAGTTGTGCGGTTTTGAGAGAATTTCTTAATCCTGAGTTCTAATTTGATTGTACTGTGGTCTGAAGACTGTTATGATTTCCGTTCTTTTGCATTTGCTGAGGAGTGTTTTGCTTCCAATTATGTGGCCAGTTTTAGAATAAGTGCAATGAGGTGCTGAGAGGTAGGTATATTCTGTTGATTTGGGGTCTAGAGTTCTGTAGATGTCTATTAGGTCCACTTGGTCCAAAGCTGAGTTCAAGTCCTGAATATCCTTTTTAATTTTCTGTCTTGTTGATCTGTCTAATATTGACAGTGGGATCTTAACATCTCCCAATACTATTGTGTGAGAGTCTAAGTCTCTTTGTAGGTCTCTAAGAACTTGCTTTATGAATCTGAGTGCTCTTGTATTGGGTGCATATATATTTAGGATAGTTAGCTCTTCGCATTGATCCCTTTACTCTTATGTAATGCCCTTGTTTCTTGATCTTTGTTGGTTAAAGTCTGTTTTATTAGAGACTGGGATTGCAACCCCTGCCCTTTTTTTGCTTTCCATTTGCTTGGTAAATATTCCTCCATCCCTTTATTTTGAGCCTATGTGTGTCTTTGCACATGAGATGGGTCTCCTGTATACGGCACACTCATTGTTCTTGACTCTTTATCCAATTTGCCAGTCTTTGTCTTTTAATTGGGGAATTTAGCCCATTTACATTTAAGGTTAATATTGTTATGTGTGAATTCATTCCTGTCATTATGATGCTAACTGGTTGTTTTACCCATTAGTTGATGCAGTTTCTTCATAGTGTCAATGTTCTTTAGAATTTGATATGTTTTTGCAGTGGCTGGTACTGGTTGTTCCTTTCCATGTTTAGTGCTTCCTTCAGGAGCTCTTGTAAGGCAGGCCTGGTGGTGACAAAATCTGTCAGCATTTTCTTGTCTGTAAAGGATTTTATTTTTCCTTCACTTATGAAGCTTAGTTTGGCTGGATATGAAATTCTGGGCTAAAAATTCTTTTCTTTAAAAATGTTGAATATTGGCCCCCACTCTCTTCTGGCTTGTAGGGTTTCTGCAGAGAGATCCACTGTTAGTCTGTTGGGCTTCCCTTTGTGGGAAACCTGACCTTTCTCTCTGGCTGCTCTTAACATTTTTCCACTTCATTTCCTCCTTGGTGAATCTGACAGTTGTGTGTCTTGGGCTCGCTCTTCTCGAGGAGTATCTTTGTGGTGTCCTCTGTAGTTCCTGAATTTGAATGTTGGCCTGTCTTGCTAGGTTGGGGAAGTTCTCCTGGATAATATCCTGAAGAGTGCTTTCCAGTTTGGTTCCATTCTCCTCGTCACTTTCAGGTACACCAATCAAACGTAGGTTTGGTCTTTTCACATAGTCCCATCTTTCTTGAAGACTTTGTTCATTCCTTTTTATTCTTTTTTCTCTAATCTGGTCTTCTCTCTTTATTTCATTAAGTTCATCTTCAATCACTGATATCCTTTCTTCTGCTTGATTGATTCAGCTTTTGAAACTTGGGTGTGCTTCACGAAGTTCTCATGCTGTGTTTTTGAGCTCCATCAGGTCATTTATGTTCTTCTCTACACTGGTTATTCTAGTTAGCAATTCATCAAACCTTTTTTCAAGGTCTTAGCTTCCTTGCATTGGGTTAGAACATACTCCTTTAGCTCGGAGGAGTTTGTTATTACCCACCTTCTGAAGCCTACTTCTGTCAGTTTGTCAAACTCATTCTCCATCCAGTTTTGTTCCCTTGCTGGTGAGGAGTTGTGATCTTTGGAGAAGAGGCATTCTAGTTTTTGCCATTTTCAGCCTTTTTGCACTGGTTTCTCCCCATTCTTGTGGATTTGTCTACCTTTAGTCTCTGATGTTGGTGACCTTCACATGGGGTCTTTGAGTGGATGTGCTACTCCTTTCTGTTTGTTAGTTTTCTCCTGACAGTCAGGCCCCTCTGCTGCAGGTCTGCTGGAGTTTGCTGGAGGTCTACTCCAGACCCTGTTTGCTTGGGTATCACCAGCAGAGGCTGCAGAATATCAAAGATTGCTGCTTGATCTTTCCTTTGGAAACTTCATCCCAGAGGGGCCCCTGCCAGATGCCAGCCAGAGCTCTCCTGTATGAGGTATTTTTCGGCCCCTACTGGGAGGTGTTTCCCAGTCTGGATGCATGGGTGTCAGGGACCCACTTGATGAGGCAGTCTGACCCTTAGCAGAACTCAAACACTGTGCTGGGAGGTCCACTGCTCTCTTTAGAGCCATCAGGCAGGAACTTTTACCACTGCTGAAGCTGCACCCTCAGCCACCACTTTCCCCAGGTGCTCTGTCCCAGGGAGATGGGGGTTTTATCTATAAGCCACTGACTGGGGCTGCTGCCTTTTTTTCAGAGAGGCCCTGCCCAGAGAAGGGAAATCTGGCAGTCTGGCCACAGCAGCCTTGCTAAGCTGCCATGGGCTCCACCCAGTTTGAACTTCCCAGCAGCTTTGTTTACATTGTGAGTGTAAAAATTCCCTACTCAAGCCTCAGCAATGGCAGACAACCCTCCCCCGACCAAGCTCAAGCATCCCAGGTCGATCTCAGACTACTGCTGTGCTGGCAGCAAGAATTTCAAGCCAGTACATTTTAGTTTGCTGGGCTCCATGGGGGTGTGACCCACTGAGGAAGACCACTTGGCTCCCTGGAGTTTGGTGTCTGCCCAAATGGCTGCCCAGTTTTGTGCTTGAAACCCAGGGCCCTGTCAGGGTAGGAACCAGAGGCAATCTCCTGGTTTGCAGGTTGCAAAAACCATGGGACAAGTGCAGTATCTGTGCTGGAGTTCCTCAGGCTCAGTCCCTCACGGCTTCCCTTGGGTAGGGGAGAAAATTCCCAACCCCTTGCACCTCCCAGGTGAGGCAATGCCCCATCTTGCTTTGGCTCCCCCTCAGTGGGCTGCACTCACTATCCAACCAGTCCCAGTGAGATGAACTGGATACCTCAGTTGGAAATGCAGAAATCACCAGCCTTCTGTATTGATCTAGCTGGGAGCTGCAGACCCCAACTGTTCCTATTTGGTCATCTTGCCAGGAATCCTTGCCAGGTGTCTTCTTAAATGACACTGCCACAGCCTGAGCTGTCTGTAAGAACTGGGCTGTGACAAAATCCATTTGAAATCTCATGTTAGGGATGGTGCAAGCTGTGAACATTTAGTGACCACTCTTCTCCCAGTTCTGCCCTAAGACAGGCCTCAAACCAGGAGTATCCAAGGGGAGGATTCAATGGAGTGGTCAAAGAAAACCATAATTATGAGACCTAATGAAAGAAGCCAAATATACTATGTGTAGTTTAATTAAACTGTTTAATTAAACTGTTCATAGTATGCAATGTTGACAGTATTGTTTGCCATTATTTGTCAAATGTAATAAACCCTCCTTTTCTCCTATAAATTGAAGCTTTACTTTTGGCACAACATATAAGCAGGCACTTTCAGTCTAGAGAGAGGGACAAATGGCAAACAGGAGTTAAAATTGAAGATGCTAGCACCCAGGGCTGTGCTATGTCCTTATCTCTTGAGCCTTGGAATAGAAGCTGAGTCAGCACTATTTCTCAGTTGCATGTAGAAAGGGAGCTTCCCCATCAGATGTTTAAAGACAAATAGCTGAGAAAGGAAGACTGCATTCCCTTGGGCTTGCTTTGCATATTTTAGGCATGAGTGAATTCCAAGGGCTGGCATTTGTCCCTCCATTAACAGCTAAGTTCCCTATCTCTCCAGACAGACAGCTCTCAAAATACCCAATGCCTGGGCAAATGACCTGCAAGTGGGAAGGGACAGTAAGAGAATGCCAGTTCTTCTTGATTCTATGGGGTGGGAGTGGGAAAGGACAGCTTTCAGCCTTCAGTTAAGATAGGAATTTGAGAAGAATGTTCACTCCTGGTTCTCACATTAGAGAGAAGAATCAATGCTTGTGGCATTAACATTTTGAGGTTTTTGGTTTTAACATGTCTCAAACCTATCAACCCATATCTCATTTTACTCCAGGGAAATTTTTAACATGTAGTCTCAGCCAGCCTACATTCATCTAGCAATATTTATATAAATGTTGTGGTATACACAGACAGGAAAGTAGAACACAAGGCTAAGAAATTGTTTCATTTTCATTTAGTAATGTCTATTCTCTTAAATATGGAAAAAATTGCATGAATTAGGTTTTCAGCCTAAAGCAGTGATTTGAAAAGTTTGTGTAAGAATCAGCTGGAAGTTTTTAAAAGTTCTAATGCCAGGCCTCCCCCAAGCCAATCATATTAAAATCTGTGGGGCTAGGCATCAATTTTTTATATTTCCCCAGGTAATTCCCATGAACAGCCAAGTCAGAGAACCACTAAATAATATCATTTACCCAAGTAATGACAGGTGTCTGCATTCAATTAATGGTGTATTCATTGACATTATCAGTTAGCCCTTTGAGGGTTGATTTGATTATCATGGTATTTATGGAGCCTAATACAATCATAATCATTCTGAAACAAGCTAGGACAAGAGTCAGGTGGGAGGCATAGGTTTGATGAAACAGAGGGGAACTTCTATCAGTCACCAAACCTGAAGGAGCCCAAAGCATTGATCAAAGTCCAAGGTACTGAGGCCTGAATTCAGAGAAATGGAGGATGGAAGCAAAACTAGCAGGCCTGGTATAAGTGCGGAGTATCCCAGGGAAATTTTCTAGAATCATTTATCTCTGCAACTAGATCTTGTGGGCCAGATGCAATAGGATACTTGGTATGGCTGCTGTGTTTAAACACACAGGAACAACAGTAAACAGACCCCCAAATTCTTTAAGTCCCTGACGTGATGGTTTTTAGAATGATTTTTCTCTAGTTGAGAGATTATTATCGTTTTGTCAATGAAACAACCACATTCATTAATCAAATGTGTTGAGTGCCTTTTCTGTGCTAGTTATAAAACTAGTTGCTAAGGATACAGAGATTAAATAAGAGACACTCTTATACCTGTCAGAATCCATAACCTAGATGTGGAAAGGGATGCATAAATTGAAATCTTTTAAATGAAATATGGTAAAAAAGCTATGCCAGATCAGACAAAATTCCGTGCATCTGGGGTTAACTTTAATGACATTAACCTTCACTGATTTCAGTTTTATTCTACCATTTTCTATACTCTGGACTTTGTGCAGGGTTTTTTTTTTTGCATATAATGTAAACTAATACTCTGTGGGTTTGCTTATTTTTGTCATTTGGGAGATGAAGAGTGAGCTATAGGAAAGCTATGAAGGGGCTTGAAACTCACAACATTATGATCAATTAGTGCAGTTTCAAAAAGCCCTCTCTTGAGCAACCTTAGCTGGCTTGTCTTTTTTGTTGTTAGGTAATCTTTAAGTCACTTAACTTCCTGAAGAGGAATTGAGTTTTCTTGTCGACCTGTAAAAATAGCAAAATTTGTTTTTTTGTTTATGTATTGATTATGTTTATTGTTTTATGGTCCCTAACCTCCAGCTAGGATGCCTGCTCCATAGGAACAGAGGCCTGTCTGTTTCCTTCTTTGACATCCCCAAGGCCTGCTACTGTACCTGCCCACAGTGGATATCATCACATATTTGCTGAATGGTTCTTATTTCTTTTTTTTATATATATACTTTAAGTTCTAGGGCATGTGCACAATCTGCAGGTTTGTTACATATGTATACATGTGTCATGTTGGTGTGCTGCACCATTAACTCATCATTTACATTAGGTATATCTCCTAATGCTATCTCTCCCCCCTCCCCCCACTCCACAATAGGCCATGGTGTGTGATGCTCCCCTTCCTGTGTCCAAGTGTTCACATTGTTCAATTCCCACCTATGAGTGAGAACATGAGGTGTTTGGTTTTTTGTCCTTGAGATAGTTTGCTGAGAATGATGGTTTCCAGCTTCATCCATGTCCTTACAAAGGGCATGAACTCATCCTTTTTATGGCTGCATAGTATTCCATGGTGTATATGTGCCACATTTTCTTAATCCAGTCTATCCTTGATGGACATTTGGGTTGATTGCAAGTCTTTGCTATTGTGAATAGTGCCACAATAAACATATGTGTGCATGTGTCTTTATAGCAGCATGACTTATAATCCTTTGGGTACATACACAGTAATGGGATTGCTGAGTCAAATGGTATTTCTAGTTCTGGATCCTTGAGGAATCACCACACTGTCTTCCACAATGGTTGAACTAGTTTACACTCCCACCAACTGTGTAAAAGTGTTCCTATATCTCCACATCCTCTCTAGCACCTGTTTTTTCCTGACTTTTTAATCATTGCCATTCTAACTGGTGTGAGATGGTATCTCATTGTGGTTCTGATTAGCATTTCTCTGTTGGCCAGTGATAACTTCAAACTATACTACAAGGCTACAGTAACCAAAACAGCATGGTATTTGTACCAAAACAGAGATATAGACCAATGGAACAGAACAGGGCCCTCAGAAATAATGCTGCATATCTACAGCCATCTGATCTTTGACAAACCTGACAAAAACAAGAAATGGGGAAATGATTCCCTATTTAATAAATGGTGCTGGGAAAACTGGCCAGCCACATGTAGAAAGCTAAAACTGGATCCCTTCCTTACACCTCATGCAAAAATTAATTCAAGATGGATTAAAGACTTACATGTTAGACCTAAAGCCATAAAAACCCTAGAAGAAAACCTAGGCAATATTATTCAGGACATAGGCATGGGCAAGGACTTCACGTCTAAAACACCAAAAGCAATGGCAACAAAAGCCAAAATTGACAAATGGGATCTAATTAAACTAAAGAGCTTCCACACAGCAAAAGAAACTACCATCAGAGTGAACAGGCAACCTACAGAATGGGAGAAAATTTTTGCAATCTACTCATCTGACAAATGGCTAATGTCCAGAATCTACAATGAACTTAAACAAATTTACAAGAAAAAAATAACCCCATCAAAAAGTGGGTGAAGGATATGAAGAGACACTTCTCAAAAGAGGCGTTTATGCAGCCAACAGACACATGAAAAAATAGCAAAATTTGTGACTTCAATGCAGAAAAATCCAGACCTTATCTGACATTTGAAAGATTTATTTTTCCTACACTTAGAAATCATGGTCACCTGCTCTGAATTTTGTAGCCTTAGTACTCTAACAGGGTTTTTCTACAATTTTTGCTAAATAAAGCATTCAGACACCATGACTGTTCAAAGTCATCTCTGATGGTAGGTATACCACCATCATAAATACGGTCTCATTTTGTTTAACAAGAGAGAAGAATAACCCATCTCTCTTAAGTTGTGAACTCATTAATTCCCCAGGCATTCTATCTAAAAAGCATACTTATTTTTTTCCTTAATAAGTCACATGCCTGGGTCTGTGAGTTCAATAATTTATATAGAGCAGGGAGTTTTAACCATGGTTATTTCACTGTTGATTTAAATTCATCACATTGTGGGGGAATTTTCATAACATTGTTTATATCTTGTCTTGATTATTTCTTACTTTGTGACTCAATGATTGGGAACCAGCTGTGAAAGTTGATCACACAAATTGAGTCATTCTTGTTATACTCAGCTAAATCAGAGTTGAGGACCCATGGGGAAAATGCATTCAGGGCATATTATATTGCTCCAAGAATGTAATTCTCTGCAAACCTGGCTGGTGAAACTGCCCATTCTAACATGAACTACTTTTAATCTAATAGCTGCAGAAACAGCCTGCTGTAACTCTACAAACAGTTTTAGCCACCACCGTCATTCACCAATCAGAGCTTGCCAGCTATCTAAAACCTTACTAGTGCCAATGAAACTACTTTCAAAATAATATGCAACATTTGTTGTTTTTATAAAAGTCTCCAACCTTCTCTTTGTTCTTTGGACATATTAAAGGCCACCCTGTCTGTGGGTATGTGCTGAATTGCAACATTTGCTTCCCAAATAAAAAGTTTTAAATTTAGAGATTCATCTCTATATTTTATTTGACTTCAACACAGCTATGGGCTGATCTGTAGAACTCAATATAGAAATCTACTGTCTTGGTCAAAGTTGGTAGAAATACTCTCTTTACAAATCATATATGTGTTAATTTTGAATCTGCAAGTGAGTAAAATAGAAATTTCCTCTCATCTCTAGGGAATTTGATCCAAATCTATAGACATTATGGTCAAGAACAGTGAGTATATGAATAGAATGGTCCCATAAAGTTGAGATTGAGGAACCATTTTTTGCCATGAGTAAGAAAAACTTGTCTTTAGAGAGAGGCTGAAGAGTAGAGCAGAGGAGAGGTTGCATGACTCCTGAGAAAGAAAGGGGAAAACCTCCTTGTACCCTATTCCGGTTTTCCAGGTCTTATGAAGCCAGGCTGGGCTTTTGGCTCTGTGCAATTCCTCTGTATCTTCTCAATAAACCCTTTGTATTTGTGTTTACTCAAAGGAGATTCTATTTCATTCAGTAAAACAAACTTAAGCCTGAAGTTAAACCTGTCGTTTCATTACATCTGCTTCATTCAGATCTCCTATATCCTTTGCAATTTTTTTCAGACACCATTCTATGGATTTTTCCTATGATCTCTCTCTCTTTCCTTGGACAAAGTAGTTCTGGTTGCAATTTTCACATAACAGAGGGACAGAAGGCCTTCCAGTCTATTCTGGAGGCATCTGGCACTGCTACCTCACTTGGGGCCAGGCAGGGCTGCTGCCAGCCCATGATGTGCCTTTGTGTATACTTTTAAAAGCTGCTCCATCCTCTAGGTGGACTAAGGCCTGTACAGAGCATAGGGCTTTCAGGCACAGCACAGGCTGAATTCAGCCACTCTTCTTCCTTAACTGGGCACTCTTGGCAGGTATAATCTTCACAACCTTATGTTGTGGCCCAAAGTCGTGGATCCATACATATCCTCCAGGCAGTTGAGAAAGAAAAGAAAACATGCACAAATAAAGTGACCCCAGCAGAGTCAATATAGTCACCAAGATCAGGCTAATAAAAAATGCCAAAAGGGATATACATCCTCCTTCTTTTCTAAGTGCTCTGGCTCGTGGCCTTAAAAATATAAATTTTCTTTCTCTTCCAATAAAGAAAAATTAAAGTTGGGCACGGTGGCTCATGCCTGTAATCTCAGCATTTTGGGAGGCTGAGGAAGGCAGATCCTGAGGTAGGAATTTGAGACCAGTCTAGCCATGGTGAAACCCCATCTCTACTAAAAATACAAACATTAGCTGAGCGTGGTGGTGTGCACCTGTAATCCCAGCTACTCAGGAGGCTGAGACAGAATTGCTTGAACCCAGGAACAGTGAGCTGAGATCACACCACTGCACTCCATCCTGGGTGACAGAGAGAGACTCTATCTCAAAAAGAAGGAAGAAAAATTCAAATTAAAATACAAAAAGGAGGAAGAAAAGAATTAGCTATAGCTTCATCTGTTGTAACCAAGTAAGTTACAGAGAAATGCCACAATTTGAGACTAATTCAGGAGTCCTTTATTAGCCGGTGACCAAGGACAGCTAACGCTTGAAATTCTCTCAGCCCTGAAGAAGGGGCTAGATTTTTTTTTATACTTTGGTTGGGGAGGGGGAATTAAGCTGAAGCAATCTTACAGAAGTAAAACAGGCAAAAAAGTTGAAAAGACAAATGGTTACAGGAAAACAAACAGTTCCAGGTGCAGGGGCTTTAAATTCATCACAAGGTGATAGGTATGGGGGCTCCTGACACAAACGTGGGGCCTTTAGAGTACTATCACCTGAGCGAATTCCTGGGAATGTAGTTCGCCACAGTACCTTATCAGTTAATTGCACTCTTTGATGTGCCAGGAGTCAGCTTGCACTAGTTAAGTCCTTGAGGAAGGGGATGGGTAAGGAGCCCTTAATGTCTTGCAAATGAAGGAGGTGAATGGAATCCATCTGGTTTCTCAACTAAGAGAGAGTCAATCAAGTTAATATAAGTTAGGTTATCACATTCCCCACTTGTGTTTTGGGGGAATCAAATCATTGATTCCTCAGTTATAACAAGGGGGGTTATATTGGGTCTTAAGATACATAAGTTTAACAGAAGCTATGCATTGTTTTACAAAGTTAAGAAACTAATTTTAACATACAAGGTTTGAAGACTAAACAAGAGGAGAAGAGGGGTTCTGCCAATCCAGTAATTAGAGTAGTTGTCATAGATTACAGTTAAACATGCTTTGGTACTAGGGGTTGTCATTAATCTAAGCGGGAATGCAGTCTACTTTCAGAGCCATCGGTGTGGTGAGGAGGAAAGTATGAGGTCTTTTTTAAGCAGGAGTGAGTCCTTCTGGAACTTTTTAACAAACACCAGGTCACCTGGCTGGAATGAGCGGCAGGGCCCCGTCTGGTCAGGAACTCGATTGGGATGAGCTCCTCGGACAAGTGGCTGGATGTCTTGTACCTGTTGGAGAGACTGTAGGTACTGTAAAAAAAAATTATCTTGTGAGATCTCTGCTAAATGGATATCTTTTAGCTTAGGCAAGATAGGCAGAGCCTTTCTATACATGGTTTTAAAAGGTGAAAACTTAGCCTGGTAGGGAGTGCATCTTATTCTAAGAAGGGCTAAAAAAGGAGCTTTACCTAATTTTCACCAGTCTCTAAGATCAATTTTATAAGAGTACTTTTTAGAGTGTGATTCATGCATTTTACCTGCCTAGAGCTCTGGGGTTGATAGGCACAATGGAGTTTCCATTGAATGTTTAATGTCTTACTGACTGACTGAGCTATGGACAAGGTGAAGGCCGGTTTATTATCAGACCTTATGGTAGCAGGCAGTCTATGTTGAGGGATGATTTCATTGAGTAAAAAACTGTGGTGGCAGTCTCATTTTTGGTGGCAAATGCCTCAGTCTATCTGGAGAAAGTGTCTACTAGTACCAGAAGGTATTTGTACTTAGTCTGGTGTGGTTTTCTTTCTGTAAAGTCAATACCATTTTCCTGGCAAGTTTCCCCAGAGTCGGTGGCCTGAGCTGTGTTTAGGACCTTGCTTGGCATTTACTTGAGTGCAAACCATACACCAGAGGGCTGCTTGATCCTCTAATTTCTGAAGGGAGGGGAACTTGAAATGGCATCTTAGGAGCTGGGCCAGTTTTGCTTCTTCTAAGTGGGTGGTGGAATGCAGATGACTGATTAGTTTCCCTGAGAGCTTGGGGTATGAAGATTCTGGAGTCAGGAAGAATCTACCAACCTTCTTGATTTTTATTTGCCTGGATATCTGAAGCTTGTTTTTCTTTTCCTGGGGCTGGCAAGTCAGGTAGCAGAAAGGACACAGCTGACAGCAGGGTCGACAAAGAGCTGAGCTGTCTTTTAAGTTACACAGTCTGCTCTTTGGTTACCATGGGCAACAGCCATGCCTTTTCTTTGATGTCCTTTGTAGTGAATTATAGCCACCTGTGGAGGGAGCCATACAACTTCAAGCAGGGCTAGAATTTCTTCTTTGTTTTTGATAGTCTTTCCCACTGAGGTGGGTAGCCTATGCTCTTGATAGATGGCTCTGTGCACATGCCCAGTAGCGAAAGCATATCAGTGTAAATGTTAATATGTTTGTCCTTACCTCATCAGAGGGCTTGAGTGAGGGCAATCAACTCAGCCTTTTATGCTGAGGTACTTGCTGGCAGTGCTTGGACTTACAGTATATCCATCTCTGTAGTTATGGCAGCAGGAGCCTTTCACACTCCTTGCTCAAGGAAGCTGCTAACATCTTGTTAGCCTCCTTTAAAGGCACATCTTGGAGATCAGGTCAGCTAGTTTCCCGTAGTCTCTAACAGTCCTTGGCAGTCATGGACATGTGTGGTAAGGTCTGGATCAGGGAGCAAGGTAACTGGATTTAAACATCTTGTGGGAGAGAAAGTTAAATGAGGCTGATCTACCAGTAAACTCTGATACTGCAGGATGCAAGCATTTGACATCTATTTGCCAGAAGCACTTCACAGCAAAGTCTCTATGGCATGAGGAGCCACAAGGGTTAAATTTTGACCTAGAGCCTCTTGAACTAGGTTTGCTGTTGTGGTTACGGCTCGCAGACAACTTGGTATCAATTAGGAAGCATTTAGTCTGGCCTCCCCCACCACTGTGGCTGTTATCATGGGCTCCTGGGGGCTAAGTGAGAGGGAGCCCCGGTCCTGTCAATCATCTGACTCCTCTGCTGTGGGGAGGGTAAGGACATCTTTCTTTTCTGGTTTTTCTTCTGGCTGCATTGGTTTCTTTGTAGGGAACACTCCTCACTTTTCTGGCTTTTCTGGCTTTTCTGGTGTGGACCCAGGGTCCCCTGACTAGTGTTCTGTGATGGGGGCCTTTCCTTTCTGGCTTCCTTGATGGCTGCCACTAAGATTTTCACTTGTCTTTCTATTGCTTCATCAGCAGCCTTTTCAGCTGCCTGAGATGCCTGTTTCTGCTTTTCAAACTCAATTGTTAAAACCTTTTTGGCTATTTCTAAAAGTTGACTGATATTCATCCCAGCAAATCTTTCCAGTTTTTGTAGTTTTTTTTAATATCAGAGGCTGCCTGAGCCACAGATGCCAAATTAAGAGCATGACTATTTTCAGGAGCCACTGGGTCAAAAGGGATGTAAGTCTGATGGGCCTCCTGGAGGAGTTCTCAAAATGGTACCAGTGACTCATCAGGCCCCTGGACAACTTCAGTCATCTTAGACAAGTTTATGGGTTTCCAAGCAGCTCTCTTGATACCTGCAAGAGGATACTGGTGAAAATCTTCTAAAGCTCTCTTCCCACCCAAGGAGTTTGGGTCCTAATTAGGCCGGGTAGAGGAAAAAACTTCCTCAAGGAGGGCTCTAGCTTCATCTTCTGGCCTATTGGCTGATGTGAGGAAATGCTTTCTGGCCTCTCTTCAGATACATTCCCTCTCTTCAGAGGTGAAAAGGGTCAAAAGGAGCTGTTGACAGTCATCCTAGGTGGGCCAATGTGTCCAGAGCACAGACTCCATCCGTGAGGTCAAGACCTGGGGCTTTTTAGAAAAGGGGGGATTATGAGCTTTCCAGTTATACAGGTCAGAAGTAGAAAAAGGGACATAAACTAAGAATGGGGCTGAGTGCTCATCACCTGAAGGTATTTGTGCCTCTCTCAGTGGGAGGAGGGGGGCTACCTCATCCTTGAGTCAATAGGTGGACAGCCCACAGGGGACATAGTCGAGGAGACAAGGGAAGATTCTAAGGGAGCAGGAGGGTTATAAGGCGGTGGAACTGGGTGAGGGAGACTCTCCTCTTCTTCAGAAGGAGGCAGTACAGGAGGAGAGGAGCCAGCTGAGGGTTGAGGTGAAAGTGACGTCTGGGTCAAAAGGACCTTGGAGGTAGAATTATGAATGGTGCTTGAACAGAGCCATGGAGGAGGGCTCCTGACCAAACTCAGCCACTGATTAATGTATGGCAACTGATCGGGGTGACTGGGAGTTCCAGCAACAACCTGACACACAGCCTGAACAATTGCGAGGTTCAGTGACCCTTCTGGGGGCCACCTGGCTCCAAACTTTGGCCATTCTACTTCACAGAGTGTCTGGAGTTTGCCTTTTTTAAGGCAGACCCCATAATCCTCTGAGAAGCCTAGAGATAAATTTTGTAACATACATTGGAGGGGCTCCAATCCTTATGAGGCCCGGAAGAAGTTTCCCATTCTGGAGGCAGTTTAACAAGGTTTAAGCAGGGATATTAAACCCAGCACAGACAGAGAAATTCATGACCTGGGGGGCTGTAGTATCAGAAGAACAGAAATAATATGGCCAAAAGAAGCAGGAAAACAGCTATTGCCAGTGCCTCCTGCCACATGAGTTCTGTCCTTTTAAGCTTTGAGATTTAGGGAGAGGACAAGAGGCGGGCCCAAGGCCAGTGGGACCTATGTGATTTCCCTCTCCCTTTTCACTTATAGCCTAAATATCTTTGGTTCCATGACTCAAAGGTAAATCATTCAAACTCAGCCTTTTCTTTTAAGGGTTTGAGGAGGGAGAGCAGAGCTAAGTCTTGGCGGCGCTGGACTTGCTGTGACACAGGAAAATGAGATGTGTGGGGCAAGGGATGGGGATGAGGAGGAAAAGGGGCCACTCAGATCTTTTCAGGCTGGGAGGAGCCATGCTGGGCAGTACCGGGTTGCCAGGCCCACTCCGCCGTCCCCCACCCAGCCTCCAGGCCCCGTCGGGCGCTGCAAGCCTAGCCCAGAAGCCTGGTCCAGGGCAAAGGTTATGCAGCAGGCCAGGTGCCTGTGTTCTGAGCCAGGTGCAGATGCACTGGGGCTTGGAGAAGTCAGGGGCTCTGATGCCTGAAGGCACAGGAGCTGGGCACCTGCAGGGGTCCCTGGGGGAGGGGGTCTGGCACCGTCACCTCCTACTCTTTGCCTGCAGGTCAGGAAGCCCCTGCTGCTGGGAAAGGAGGCTGTTTTTTTTGTAAACTGGTGGAGGCGTGCCTGGCCCCTGGGCCTGGCAACCGGAAGAGACACACCTGAGACCTCCTGGGTTAGAAAATCTGCACTCAGGACTTTGAAGAAGTCCTTGCCCAGTCGTCTTGGGCAATATTGATGACCTGACATATGAAACTTAGATAAACACTAAACAGGACAATAAACACCACAGGACAATAGACACAAAACAGGCAATAGACACAAAACAGGCAATAGACCCTAAGGTATGTAAACAATTATGGCAGTTTTTATAGACAGAAAAAGGGGAGGGGGTCCCGTGATAGGATCAGTCAGATGGCTGCCTGGCTGCTACCCCTGAGGGGACTTAGGCTCCTCTTAGCATTGGCAGGCCAGTATAAACCCCAGCTCGGATCAAGCTATGCCTGATGCTGCCTTAAACCTTATGAGGTCACCACGGAACTGCAGATGAGGGCCCACTCAAACTCCATAGATTTTGCCATGGAGCTACAAACTGGAGATTCAAGGGTAAGCCCTTGAATTCCACATTAATGCACACATTCACACAGTTTATAACAATTTTTCTTATTCTCATTCTAAACAGAGGTTTCCAGGAGACCTGAATGAGAGAAGAGATAGAGAAAAAGGGGGACAGGGAGAGAGAAAAAGAGGGGCAGAGAGTGAGAGACTAGTCTTAATGAAGAGGCCGGCCTGCCAGAAAGCAAGACTCTGTCCTCCAGCATCCTGGAATATGGACAGAGTCAAAGAGAGATGCCCTCATCAGGGACAGTTCCTTCTCACCAAACCAGAACCAAAGGCACCTAATAGAAAACCAAGGTGCTGTCCTCCAGCATCCTGGAATGCAGGCAGAGTCAAAGAGAGAGATGCCCTCATCAGAGCCACTTCCCTCTCACCAAACCACAGTGAGATCTGACTTACCTTCCTGGGACCAGAAACTGAGGACTCAGAAGTTGAGTTTTGTGGGCACACACCGGTAGTCGATCCATTCTCCTCCAGAAGATGGGGTCTTATGGGGCCCTGGGACATCTTCAGGTGGTGCCTCCCCTGTAAGTAAGCCGTCTGTCCAGGGGAGCCTAGAATGAGTCCGGCTCTCACCCAGTGCTGAATATCTCACTGGGGCCTCCAAATGCTGTAACCAAGCGAGTTATAGAGAAACACCACAGTTTGAAACTAATTCAAGGGTCCTTTATTAGCCTGCGACCAAGAGACGACTAACGCTCAAAATTCTCTCAGCCTTGAAGAAGGGGCTAGATTTTCTTTTACACTTTGGTTTAGAGAGGGGAGGGGGAATTGAGCTGAAGCAAGCTTACAGAAGTAAAACAGGCAAAAAAGTTGAAAAGACAAATGGTTACAGGGAAACAAACAGTTCCAGGTGCAGGGGCTTTAAATTCATCACAAGGTGATAGGTGTGGGGGCTCCTGACAGAAACACGGGGCCTTTAGAGTACTATCACCTGAGTGAATTCCTAGGAATGTAGCTCGCCACAGTACCTTATCAGTTAATTGCACTCTTTGATGTGCTGGGAGTCAGCTTGCACAAGTTAAGTCCTTGAGGAAGGGGATGGGTAAGGAGCCGTTAATGTCTTGCAAATGAAGGAGCCAAATGGAAGCCTTCCAGCTTTCTCAGCTGAGAGAGTCAATCAAGTTAATACAAGTTAGGGTTTCACACACCACCTATGAACAATTTAAATACAGCTGGTATATGTGACTCTTTATTGCCTATCAGAAAATCTCCAAATTCCTTAGCACAGGAAAGATACTCACTATAATCTGATCCTTATGCTCCTCTCCCACTTCAGCCTCTTTCCAGACATTCTCTTTGTAGACTCTTCAGTGCTGCTTTGTTTCAAAGTGAGGTTTTCATTTTTCAGCTCTGTTTTTCTCACTTAAATTTACCTTTTGTGTCCATGTACATTTTTGCTGTCTGTTTCATTATATTCAAAAATTTTATAACATCTATTGGAGTTTTAGGAGATTGTAATTAATAATATCCTCTTTCCTCTTTTGAGTTAAAAATCATTATAAGATATGGCATACAGAAAGGAAAATATTACCTGAATTGGAACAGATCTTGAACTTCAGGCCATATAGGCTAGGTAGGACTCACTCTCCAGGTCTTGAGGAAGTCCACTCCAGAAGGAGTTGAGCTACAGGGATGATACATTTATGCAGAATCACTACTTTACATCCACTGAGAAAGAGAGGGGAATCTTCTTACTGTTTGCAGGCTTTTAAAAAAAATAAATGAGCATCATGTGTTAATCCACTTTGCATTGCTATCAAGAAATGCCTGAGGCTGGGTAATTTATAAAGAAAAGAGGCTTATTTGGCTCATTATTCTGCGGCTGTATAAGAAGCATGACACCAGCACCTGCTTCTGGAGGGCCTCAGGAATCTTCCATTCATAGTGGAAGGCAAAGAGGAAGTGGACATATAATATGGCAGGAGAGAGGGAGCAAGAGAGGGAGGAAGAGGTCCCAGTCTCCTTTAAACAACCAGCTCTCATTTGATCTGCCAGAATGAGAGCTCACTCATTACCATCAGGATAGCACCAAGCTATTGATGAGATATCCACCCCCACGACCCAAACACCTCCCACTAGGCTCATCTCCAACATTGGAGGTCACATTTGAACATGAGATTTGTAGGAGACACACCCCCAAATTATATCACACCAGTAGGTCACAATGAGATCGGACTCAAGGACATGTATATACAAAGCTGGGGCTTTCCTGGATATTTTTGGAGAGAAAAGCTAGGATGGGGGAACCCTGCTAATTTTTCAGGTACAATCTCAGAGTCACTATAATTAGAGAATTAAAGGAAATGTAAGCAGAAGAGAGACAGTCTATGGGAGAAACTTACTATTATATAAACATTCATATCTTAAACATATGTTAAAATTATGACAAGATATAAAACATAAACCAGCACATAGACAAATTATATAAACAGATTGTTTTATAAAAACAACTCTAGGAATGTGTTTGATTCTTTTACTGTAAATTTTTAAGGCATTTTTGTTTTGATATATTACAAATATAGAGAATACTATAAAGGACACCCACATACTTATTACACAGCTTTATTAAAGTTTCCGTGTAAAATTTTAAAAATATAGTTTAAATACAAAATGCAGCTTTAAAAAAAAATCCCCAAACACATCAACAATTCATGTTCCTCCAAATACACTTTGGGGATTGTGAGCATTGGGCTATGTGGCCAGCAGCCTCTACAAGGGCTCCCAGTGATCCCTGCTGCCTGGCATTTACACCTTGGCATAACCTCCCCACCTTCAATGTGGGCTGAGTCTAGTGACTCATTTCTAATGAACAGATTATGGCAAAAGGGAAGGGATGTTACTTCTGAGATTAGATTACAAAGATTTGGGGCTTCCTCTTGGGGATTCCCTTTTGCTCTATTGCTCACTTGCTCTGAAGGAAACCAGATGTCACATTGTGAGCTGCTCCATGCAGAGACCCATATGGCATGGAACGGAGGGAGACATATGGCTGACAATGAGAAAGGAACTGAATCCTGCCAGCAACCACGTCAGTGGGCTCACAAACAGGTCCTCCCTCAATTGAGCCTTCAGATGAGAGCACAGCCCTGGGAAACACCTTGATTGTAGCCTCATGAGAGATCCTAAGATAGAGGCATCTGACTAAGCCTTATTCAGAAACTTTAAGATACAAAATATTTTTTGTTTTAAGCTACAAAGTTTTGGGATAATTTGTTATTTGGGATGCCATACATGAAATGGTTCTTAGAAACATAGTTAAGCCAGGAGGAATGTAACCCACATACTCAATCATAATAATTTGCAGACAAGAAGACAACAAAAGCAATTTATTTCAGTGGGCTTTAAATATTGTGTTAAGAAGGGATAATAATCCCCTTGTTATTATTAAATGAGAAAAGTTCTACCAACGGCTTTGTTCAGTGCATGGTAAACTCTACAAAATGAGTTATGATACAGCATTGTGAAAAGTTTATAAGAAATTCAATTATGAGCAAATTTGGGGATGTGAATGAAAGATGGGCCGTGTTTGGAAACCATAGGGGATGCAAGAAAAACAGAAGGAGTTAGATTTCTTAGCAAGGAAAGCCAGGCAGTTTGGAATCCTAAATATAAGAGCAGGGAATGTACAGAATATATAGAGTCTGCCATCTGTAACTACAGGAGAGGAAATTCTTCAAAGAAATTAATGTAGGCCAAATTGATCCTGTCAGAAGTTGTTTCTATTCCTTTTTCTTTCTTCAAGTTTTCAGAGATACTGCCTATTTCTACCATACTAGAATTGGGTGAAAATATTTGTCATGCCTGTATTTCTTAGTCATTATTTTTTAGCCTTTTGTTTTGCCACAGTTTTTTCTTTCTTGAACAATGATCCCTAATCTTTTAAATATCTTTTGTCTCCTCTGACAATAAATTTGCATGAAGTCTCCATGTGAATTCTTTGACATCCTCCCTTTTTCTCATTTCCCTGACACCTCCTTGTCCAATTCCTCATTGTCTCCTTCCTGGATAACTGCACAGCCTCTCAGAAGGACTTCATCAGCACTGCTGACAAGGATTTTGAGCTGAACTGTGTAACAGCACTTTATACAAAAATATATATAACTGTTACTTTTATAATTATCCAGCAAGATTGTAGCAGAGAGATAAAGGGAGTCTGACAAGGCAGATAAGAAGGGAACAACCTGGGTAGAAGAGAGAAGCTACTAAACAATAAAGGGATATAGATGCCTAAAATCAGCATGACAATGTGGTCTGGGAGGTCAGTGATATTTACTAGGCTGATTTAAGGCTAAAAGGAGTGGCAGCCTTGGTGAGCAAATACACTGAGGCCAGACAGGCCCAAGGAGCCGGATGTCTGAATTAGATTATCAAGCATGAGACCCGAGTAAGCTAGCTGCTTGTGCACAGCATTTGCATTTGGAATCAATAAGCAGCAATAGTTATTCCTCCCAGACTTTTACCCTAGGGGTAGTCTGGATGAAATGACTGTGAGAGCTTAAAAATAAACATTCTGGTTTATGTGACTCAAAAGAGGCAGATGTTAATTTATTTCTAGGTTGCCTCAAATTCTTGGTTTCTCCTGATTGGTGTGTAATTCCCCTGACCTGACTGCTTTATCACTTGTGGCCAGAGAGTCCATAATTCACATTTTAGTGGTACTCCTACCTTTCTCTCCCAGCACCCAGAAACTGCTTCAGACCTAGCACAAACCCTTCCTATAAACCCGCCCTTGTTCTTTTCTGGTTCTTTTGTGTGTAGGCCAGAATCTGCAGATGACTGTGGCTTGTATTCATGGCTAAAGGTGATGATGAATGGGAACCAGTGTGTGCAGAGGTCAGTGGCAAGAGTGGAAGCAAGAGAGAATGGAGAGGAGGTGTGAGGATTTTTTCAACAATCAGTTCTTCTCAGAGCTAAGAATGAGAACTCACTGCATTCCTTGAGAATGGCACCAAGCCATTCAGGAGGGATCTGCCCCCATGACCTAAGCATCTCCTACCAGGCCCCACCTCTCATGCTGGTGATCAAATTTCAGCATAAGACTTGGTGCAGCCAAACAAACCATATCTAAACCATAGCAACAAGTAGTTTGCAATTTCAGAAATTATAACTAATTAGGAATGAATTCTGTGGTCTTCAACTACAGTTCTAGGGCCAAATCTGCTTTTGAAAGTGAAGTCTTATTGGAACACAGCTACACTCATTTGTTTACATGTCATTTGTAGCCCACTGCTACAATGGAAAGTTGAGTTGTTTCAACAGAGACACACATGGCCAGCAGAGTCTGATATATTTACTCTCTGGCCCTTTGCAGACAAGGTTTTGCTGACCCTTCTAATCCATTATTCCTAATGGCTAGCAATGGATTCCCAGGAGCCCATTA
The DNA here is from genome assembly GCF_028885625.2 of Pongo pygmaeus. Lineage (NCBI taxonomy): Eukaryota > Metazoa > Chordata > Mammalia > Primates > Hominidae > Pongo > Pongo pygmaeus. The sequence goes on from NC_072380.2 coordinate 58,232,135, forward strand.
AGCTGTTAAAAATGCCAGTGAGTCTGTATATTCTACAAGCTTAACTGTCATGTGAATGAATATGGCTCAAATATTAATTTTCATATATATGTTGTCATAAACAAAATACAAATTAATTTCAAAGCATTAGGGGATTTATGGTAGCTTTTAATCTTTAGGTATTTTTTTCAGCTAAGGGATAAATCAAAATACAATTTATATAATTTATATCACCGGGAGTCCTGTGAAATGTTTTTGCATTATGGGCTTCATTTTTATTTTTTTTTTTAATGGTTGTAAACCATTGATCTAGTTAGACTCCATGGTCCAAGATTGTCTTAATGAAACATAGAAATCTTAGTCAATTTAAATATTTGAGATTAGTTATACCATGTATGTGGTCATTGATTTCCAGGGCCAAATTCTAATTTACAGTAAATATGATGGGTGAAAAATAATAACTTGAGACCATTAAGATGCAATAATAATAATAATTTCCTGAACACTTGGCTTGTGCCCGACACTGTCCTGTTTTTCATGAATTTACTCCTTTAATCATCATAACATTATGTGGAGTTGTCAGGACATAAAGCTGCATGTTAGATTCAATTTAGAAACTGTTATTAATGCTTTAATTTTACAATTTAAAATATTATAGGCTGGGCACAGTGGCTCACACCTGTAATCCCAGCACTTTGGGAGGCTGAGGTGGACAGATCACTTGAGCCCAGGAGTTCCAGACCAGCCTGGGCAACATGGCAATATCCTGTCTCTACAAAAAATACAAAAATTAGCCAGGTGTGGTGGTGTGCACCTGTAGTCCCAGCAACTCGGGAGGCTGAGGCAGGAGGATCCTTTGAGCCTGGGAAGTCAAGGCTGCAGTGAGCAGTAATAGCATCACTGCACTCCAGCCTGGGTGACAGAGTGAGACCCTGTCTCTAAAAAATAATAATTTTATTTAATAATTAAAAATAATTGTCTTATCAGCTTATATAAAAGGGGCCACATTAATCTTAGTCTTTATCAAGAAAACAATATTGTTCTCTCTTGTGATGACTTTTTGGAGAACAAAGAAGAGAAAAAGAAAAAATCACACCTTAACTGGTATACATTTTATTAACATTATTTAGCAAACTTTGACAACAGAAGAGTCCTTTTTTTTATAGTGAAAAGAAGGAAATCACACAAAAGGAAAATTGCCATGACTTATACAGAGGAGTTTCATAGTTAAATTTATTCATATCATATTAGGGTTTTTTTTTTTTTTGACAGGGTCTCATTCTGTCGCCCGTGCTGAAGTGCAATGGTGCAATCTCAGCTCACTGCAGCCTCAACCTCCCAGCTTGCCCAATCTTCCCACTCCAGCCTCCTGAGTAGCTGGGACCACTGGTGCACACCACCACACCTGGATAATTTTTGTATTTTTTGTATAGATAGGATTTTGCCATGTAGCCCAGGCTGCTCTGGAACTCCTGGGGTCAGGTGATCTACCCATCTCAGCCTCCCAAATTGCTTGGATTACAGGCATGAGCCATCACACCTGGGCAGTTTTGCCTTTACTTAATCAAGTTTTAGTACCATTTTCATTTCATTGTCTACTCAAAATAAGACATTTATATCAACTGTTTATCAATAAAGTATCTGTAGTTTCTTCATCACTCTTTTGCCTTCAAATTTCCTTAGTAGCTGATTCCTTTTAACCAAGAATGAAAATAAAACCAGAAATATAATTTTTTAGCTCCTCCTTATTTTCTGTAAGAAGAGGGAGTGTGTTTTAAAGTTCCATAATAGTTACTGATGTTTTCTTAACTTTTCCAGAAGAGAGAAGCTGAGGCAGGAGGAAGCTGAGTAGCTTGTACAAAGTTATATGGTCACCAAGAAGCAGAAATCAGAAGAGGCTCTTAACCTATGCTGCCTCTTATCATGTACAGGAGGATTTTATTCCGAACCCTTAAGGACACAGCTAAGAGATTTTTAAATGGCACCATTTAGACTCCAATGTCAGGAATGGGGATGAAGTCAAGAAGAGATATTTCATATTAAGTTTTACAACTGAAATAAAATTGCAGTCTCATCCTGCAGTAAAATTAGAGTATATGAATTATTTTCCATTCTTCTCTTGACTACTTATCCTTTAGTCATTCTTTTCAGGGCCATTCTGTATAGGTTAGGCTTCCTCAGCAAAAGCAGAGGGTCATGGTGGAGAGAACATAGGCTCTATATTCAGGTAGACTTGGTGGTAGGTGGGAGTCCTGGAGCCACCCTTAATACTTCTGTATCATTTACAAGTGATGCACTTGGCATTTGTTTTTTTCATTTGTAATGTGGGGAGACACCTATTTCTGGAAGTTGTTTGAAATTTAAATGGGATTGTGGTCCTGACTGTTAATAAATACTTATTTCTCTTCTTTTAGTGCTGTGCTTCAAAGTCGCCCATGCTTGTTAAGTACACTCATGCTCGGGTGTACATTATGCTGTATGAGTCTCTCATGAGGAGTGTTTTTTTCTTCTTCTACCACAGGAGTCTTTTGAGTACTACATAGAACTTGAGGGATGGAAGTATTAGCTTGAATCATATGAAATAGATGATTTGTAATCATTTTTGAGCCAAAAAAATCCCATTTTCATCTGGGCCGATATTATACCTTAGGAAAACACAAAAGAAGATAGCTATATGGTCAAATGTCATACTACCAGCTAATTATAAAACTGTACATAAAACTCAGTGGTCTTGGCTCCTGGCTAATGTACATATAGATTTTATTTCCTAGAGAAGATAAGACTGGTCTTATTGGCAGTCAAGTAGCAATTAGATGTCACACTGAATATTTTCAAACCTGCATGGTGCTTGGCCCCTGAGCTGGGTATCAGTTGTAAAAAGGTGAAGAAGAGCATGTAGCTGTGTGTGAGCCACAGATCTGAGCACAGCCACAACCTTTCAAGGCCAAGATGTCAGCTCTATTGGATGTTCTAAGTGCTATAGGTGCAACCAGGAAGGAGTGATTAATTTCCCTAGGAACAAATGCTAAGGACTGGTTCATTCTATTAATACATTACATGTGATGAATCTTCCTCTAGCTAAGCCCTCCAATCATGTATCTCACTCAGCAGATATTCATGGAGCACCAACTATGTGTCAAACATTATGCAATGTTGGTGGTGGGATAATAAAAATGAACATTGATAGAATACTTAGACTATGCCAGGTACCAATCTATGGACTTCACAGGTATTAATTAATTTCCACAATAACCCTAAGGAAGTAGTATCATTATTGTCATAATATCTTTTTTTATTATTATTATACTTTAAGTTTTAGGGTACATGTGCACAATGTGCAGGTTAGTTACATATGTATACATGTGCCATGCTGGTGTGCTGCACCCATTAACTTGTCATTTAGCATTAGGTATATCTCCTAAAGCTATCCCTCCCCCCTCCCCCCACCCCACAACAGACCCCAGAGTGTGATGTTCCCCTTCCTGTGTCCATGTGTTCTCATTGTTCAATTCCCACCTATGAGTGAAAATATGCGGTTTTTGGTTTTTTGTTCTTGCGATAGTTTACTGAGAATGATGATTTCCAATTTCATCCATGTCCCTGCAAAGGACACGAACTCATCATTTTTTATGGCTGCATAGTATTCCATGGTGTATATTTGCCACATTTTCTTAATCCATTCTATCATTGTTGGACATTTGGGTTGGTTCCAAGTCTTTGCTATTGTGAATACTGCCACAATAAACATACGTGTGCATGTGTCTTTATAGCAGCATGACTTATACTCCCTTGGGTATATACCCAGTAATGGGATGGCTGGGTCAAATGGTATTTCTAGTTCTAGATCCCTGAGGAATCACCACACTGACTTCCACAAGGGTTGAACTAGTTTACAGTCCCACCAACAGTGTAAAAGTGTTCCTATTTCTCCACATCCTCTCCAGCACCTGTTGTTTCCTGACTTTTTAATGATTGCCATTCTAACTGGTGTGAGATGGTATCTCATTGTGGTTTTGATTTGCATTTCTCTGATGGCCAGTGATGGTGAGCATTTTTTCATGTGTTTTTTGGCTGCATAAATGTCTTCTTTTGAGAAGTGTCTGTTCATGTCCTTTGCCCATTTTTTGACAGGGTTGTTTGTTTTTTTCTTGTAAATTTGTTGGAGTTCATTGTAGATTCTGGATATTAGCCCTTTGTCAGATGAGTAGGTTGCAAAAATTTTCTCCATTTTGTAGGTTGCCTGTTCACTCTGATGGTAGTTTCTTTTGCTGTGCAGAAGCTCTTTAGTTTAATTAGATCCCATTTGTCAATTTTGGCTTTTGTTGCCATTGCTTTTGGTGTTTTAGACATGAAGTCCTTGCCCATGCCTATGTCCTGAATGGTAATGCCTAGGCTTTTTCTAGGGTTTTTATGGTTTTAGGTCTAACGTTTAAGTCTTTAATCCATCTTGAATTAATTTTTGTATAAGGTGTAAGGAAGGGGTCCAGTTTCAGCTTTCTACATATGGCTAGCCAGTTTCCCCATGACCATTTATTAAACAGGGAATCCTTTCCCCATTTCTTGTTTTTGTCAGGTTTGTCAAAGATCAGATAGTTGTAGATATGTGGCATTATTTCTGAGGGCTCTGTTCTGTTCCATTGATCTATATCTCTGTTTTGGTACCAGTACCATGCTGTTTTGGTTACTGTAGCCTTGTAGTATAGTTTGAAGTCAGGTAGCATGATGCCTCCAGCTTTGTTCTTTTGGCTTAGGATTCACTTGGTGATGCGGGCTCTTTTTGGTTCCATATGAACTTTAAAGTAGTTTTTTCCAATTCTGTGAAGAAAGTCATTGGTAGCTTGATGGGGATGGCATTGAATCTATAAATTACCTTGGGCAGTATGGCCATTTTCACGATATTGATTCTTCCTACCCATGAGCATGGAATGTTCTTCCATTAGTTTGTATCCTCTTTTATTTCATTATCATTTGTATAGATAAGGAACTGTTAAGTAACATGCCCAGTATTTTACAGCTGATAAGTAGGGAAGGCAGCATGTGAACCAGGAAGCCTGCCTGTATAGCATGTGCTCATAACTGCTATGTGTCCTACTTACTTAAAGAGGTAAATAATGTTATTCTCAAAGTACATCTGCTAAGGAGAGAGGTATGATGAAATGGAGATAATAATCATTATGGTGAATCTTTTCATTTAAAAGTTGAAGAGAAGACACCTCTCTTTTCATAAAACATTAAAGTAACTTCTCAAAAACCTGACCTGGAGTGTGGTCTTTTCAAGAAACAGCCTGGTAAGTCAGAGAGCCAGGGCCCTGTCCTTCCAGTGAGATTTAAAGTATCTAGATGCTTAAACTCCTCAAAAAATTAAATGTAGAGTTCCCACATGACCCAGAAATTACTCTTCTAGGGATGTATCCAAAAGAAACAAAAATATGCATTCATGCAAAACTTATACATAAATGTTCATAGTAGTAGTATTTATAATCATCAAAAAGTAGCATGTGTCTGTCAATAGATAAATGCCTAAATAAAATTGGCATCTACATACAATGAAATATCATTTAGTCTTAAAAAGGAATGAGGTGACTGGCAAGATGGCTGAATAGGAACATCTCTGGTCAGCAGCTCCCAGTGAGATCAATGCAGAAGGCAGGTGATTTCTGCATTTCCAACTGACTTACCCAGCTCATCTCACTGGAGCTCGTTAGACAGTGGGAGCAGCCCATGGAGGGTAAGCAGAAGCAGATTGGGGCATCACCTCACCTGGGAAGCACAAGGGGTCTGGGAACTCCCTCCCCTAGCCAAGGAAAGCTGTGAGGACTGTGCCATGAGGAATGGTGCATTCTGGCCCAGATACTATGCATTTTCCATGGTCTTTGCAACCCATAGACCAGGAGATTCCCTTGGGTGCCTACACCACCAGGGCCCTGGGTTTCAAGCACAAAACTGCGTGGCCCTTTGGGCAGGCACCCAGCTAGCTGCAGGAGTTTTTTTTTTTAATACCCCTGTGGTGCCTGGAACACCAGTAAGACAGAACCATTCACTTCCCTGGAAAGGGGGCTGAAGCCAGGGAGCCAAGTGGTATAGCTCAGTGAATCCCACCCCCATGGAGCCCAGCAAACTAAGATCCAGTGGCTTGAAATTCTCACGGCCACCACAGCAGTATGAAGTCAACCCGGAACACTCCAGCTTGGTGGATGGAGGGGCACCTGCCATTACTGAGGTTTGAGTAGGTGGTTTTCCTCTCACAGTGTAAACAAAGCTCTTGGGAAGTTCAAACTGGACAGAGCCCACCACAATTCAGCAAAGGCACTGTAGCCAGACTACCTCTCTAGATTCCTCCTCTCTGGGCAGGGTATCTCTGAAAAAAGGCAACAGCCCTAGTCAAAGACATAGATAAAATTCCCATCTCCCTGGGACAGAGCACCTGGGGGAAGGGTTGGTTGTGGGTGCAGCTTCAGCAGACTTAAACATTCCTGCCTGCCAGCTCTGAAGAGAGCAGCAGATCTCCCATCACAACACTCAAGCTCTGCTAAGGGACAGACTGCCTCCTCAAGAGGGTCCCTGAACCCTGTGCCTCCTGACTGGGAGGCACCTCCCTGTAGGGGCTGATAGACACCTCATATGGGGAGCTCAGGCTGGCATCTGGTGGGTGACCCTCTGGGATGAAGCTTCCAGAGGAAAGAACAGGTGACAATCTTTGCTATTCTCCAGCCTCTGCTGGTGATACTCAGGCAAACTGTCTGCAGGGGAACTCCAGCAAACTCCGGCAGACCTGCAGCAGAGGACCCTGATTGTTAAAAGGAAAACTAACAAACAGCAAGGAATAGAATCAGCATCAACAAAAAAAATGTCCACACAAAAACCCCATCCAAAGGTCACTAGCATCAAAGACCAAAGGTAGATAAATCCAGGAAGATGAGGAAACACAAGTATAAAAATGCTGAATATTCCAAAAACCAGAATGCCTCTTCTCCTCCAAAGGATCATAACTCCTCACCAGCAAAGGAAAAAAACTGGACAGAGAATGAGTTTGATGAATTGACAGAAGTAGGCTTCAGAAGGTGGTTAATAACAAACCCCTCTGAGTTAAGGGAGCATGTTCTAACCCAATGCAAGGAAGCTAAGAACGTTGAAAAAAGGTTAGATGAATGGTTAACTAGAATAACCAGTTTAGAGAAGAACATAAATGACCTGATGGAGCTGAAAAACACAGCATGAGAACTTCGTGAAGCATACACAAGTATCAATACCCAAATCGATGAAGGGAAAGAAAGGATATCAGAGATTGAAGATCAACTTAATGAAATAAAATGTGAAGACAAGATTAGAGAAAAAAAGAATGAAAAGGAATGAAGACAGCCTCCAAGAAATATGGGACTATGTGAAAAGACCAAACCTATGTTTGATTGTTGTACCTGAAAATGATGGGGATAATGGAACCAAGTTGGAAAACACTGTTCAGGAGATTATCCAGAACTTCCCCAACCTAGAAAGACAGGCCAACATTCAAATTCAGGAAATACACAGAACACCACAAAGATACTCCTTGAGAAGACCAACCCCAAGACACACAATCATCAGATTCACCAAGGTTGAAAGAAAGGAAAAAATGTTGAGAGCAGCCAGAGAGAAAGATCGGGTTACCTACAAAGGGAAGCCTATCAGACTAACAGTGGATCTCTCTGCAGAAAACCTAAAAGCAAGAAAAGAGTGGGGTCAATATTCAACATTCCTAAATAAAAGAATTTTCATTGTTTATGGCTGCATAGTATTCCATGGTGTATATGTGCCACATTTTCTTAATCCAGTCTATCATTGTTGGACATTTGGGTTGGTTCCAAGTCTTTGCTATTGTGAATACTGCAGCAATAAACATACGTGTGCATGTGTCATTATAGCAGCATGATTTATAGTCCTTTGGGTATATACCCAGTAATGGGATGGCTGGGTCAAATGGTATTTCTAGTTCTATATCCCTGAAGAATCACCACACTGACTTCCACAATGGTTGAACTAGCTTACACTCCCACCAACAGTGTAAAAGTGTTCCTATTTCTCCACATCCTCTCCAGCACTTGTTGTTTCCTGACTTTTTAATGATTGCCATTCTAACTGGTGTGAGATGATATCTCATTGTGGTTTTGATTTGCATTTTTCTGATTGCCAGTGATGATGAGCATTTTTTCATGTGTTTTTGGCTGCATAAATGTCTTCTTTTGAGAAGTGTCTGTTCATATCCTTCGCCCACTTTTTGATAGGGTTGTTTATTTTTTTCTTGTAAATTTGTTTGAGTTCATTGTAGATTCTGGATATTAGCTCTTTGTCAGCTGAGTAGGTTGCAAAAATTTTCTGGAGAAATGGATGAAGCTGGAAACCATCATTCTCAGCAAACTATCACAATTACAAAAAACCAAATACAGCATGTTCTCACTCATAGGTGGGAATTGAACAATGAGAACACATGGACACAGGAAGGGGAACATCACACTCCAGGGACTGTTGTGGGGTGGGGGGAGGGGAGAGGGATAGCATTAGGAGATATACCTAATGCTAAATGATGAGTTAATGGGTGCAGCACACCAACATGGCACATGTATACATATGTTACAAACCTGCACGTTGTGCACATGTACCCTAAAACTTAAAGTATAATAATATAGGAAAAAAAAAGAAAAAAAAGAATTTTCAATGTAGAATTTCATATCCAGCCAAACTAAACTTCATAAGTGCAGGAGAAATAAAATCCTTTACAGACAAGCAAATGCTGAGAGATGTTGTCACCACCAGGCCTGCCCTAAAAGAGCTCCTGAAGGAAGCACTAAACATGGAAAGGAAAAACCGGTACCAGCCACTGCAAAAATGTACCAAATTGTAAGGATCATTGACACTGTAAAGAAACTGCATCAACTAACAGGCAAAGTAACCATCTAGAATCTTAATGGCAGGATTCAATTCACACATGATATTAACCTTAAATGTAAACGGGCTAAATGCCCCAATTAAAAGACACTGACTGGCAAATTGGATAAAGACTCAAGACAAATCAGTGTGCTGTATTTAGGAGACACATCTCATGTGCAAAGACACACATAGGTTCAAAATAAAGGGATGGAGGAATATTACCAAGCAAATGGAAAGAAAAAAAAAAAAAAACAGGGGTTGCAATCGTAGTCTCTGTTAAAACAGACTTTAAACCTACAAAGATCAAAAGAGACAAAGCAAGCCATTACATAATGGTAAAGAGACTACTTCAACAAGAAGAGCTAACTATCCTAAATATATATGCGCCCAATACAGGAGCACCCAGATTCATATAGCAAGTTCCTAGAGCCCTACAAAGAGACTTAGACTACCACACAGTAATAGTGGGAGACTTTAACACCCCACTGTCAATTTTACACAGATCAACAAGACAGAAAATTAACAAGGATATTCAGGACTTGAACTCAGTTTTGGACCAAGCAGACCTAATAGACATCTACAGAACTCTCCACTCCAAATCAGCAGCATTTACATTCTTCTCAGCACCATGCTGTACTTATTCTAAAATTGACCAAATAATTGGAAGTAAAACACTCCTCAGCAAATGCAAAAGAATGGAAATCATAACAAACAGTCTCTCAGACCACAGAGCAATCAAACTAGAACTCATGATTAAGAAACTCACTCAAAACAGCACAACTACACGAAAACTGAACAACCTGCTCCTGAAGGTCTGCTGGGTAAAGGAGTAAGGGAGAAATAAATAAGTTCTTTGAAACCAGTGAGAACAAAGACACAACATCCCAGAATCTCTGGGACACAGCTAAAGCAATGTGTAGGGGAAAATTTATAGCACTAAATCCCCACAGGAGAAAGTGGGAAAGATCTAAAATGAACACCCTAACATCACGATTAAAAGAACTAGGGAAGCAAGAGCAATCAAATTCAAAAGCTAGCAAAAGACAAGAAATAACTAAGATCAGAGCAGAACTGAAGGAGACAGACATGAAAAACCCTTCAAAAAATCAATGAATCCAGAAGTTAATTTTTTTGTAAAGATTAACAAAATAGATAGATTGCTAGCCAGACTAATAAAGAAGAAAAGAGAGAAGGATTAAATAGATACAATAAAAAGTGATAATGGGGATATCACCACCGATCCCACAGTAATACACACTGCCATCAGAGAATACTATAAACACCTCTACACAATAAACTAGAAAATCTAGAGGAAATGAACAAATTACTGGACACATACACCCTCCCAAGACAAAACCAGGAAGAAGTTGAATCCTGGAATAGACCAATAACAAGTTCTGAAATTGAGGAAGTAATTAATAGCCTACCAACCAAAAAAAAATCCAGGACCAGACGAATTCACAGCCAAATTCTACCAGAGATACAAAGAGGAGATGGTGCCACTCCTTGTAAAACTATTCCAAACAATAGAAAAAGTGGAACTTCTCCCTAACTCATTTTATGAGGCCAGCTTCATCCTGATACAAAAACCTGGGAGAGACACAATAAAAAAAGAGAGTTTCAGGCCAATATCCCTGATGAACACCGATGCAAAAATCCTCAATAAAATACTGGCAAACTGAATCCAGCAGCACATCAAAAAGCTTATCCACCACAATCAAGTTGGCTTCATCCCTAGGATGCAAGGCTGGTTCAACATAAACAAATCAATAAGCGCACTCCATCACATAAACAGAACCCATGACAAAAACCACATAATTTTCTCAATCAATGCAGAAGAGGCCTCAATAAAATTCAACACCACTTCATGCTAAAAACTCTCAATAAACTAGGTATTGATGGAACGTATCTCAAAATAACAAGAGCTGCTTATGACAAACCAACAGCCAATATCATACTGAATGGACAAAAGCTGGAAGCATTCCCTTTGAAAACCAGAAAAAGACAAGGATGCCCTCTCTCACCACTCCTATTCAACATACTATTGGAAGTTCTGGCCAGGGCAATCAGGCAAGAGAAAGAAATAAAGTGTATTCAAATAGGAGGAGAGAGAATTCAAATTGTCTCTGTTTGCAGAAAACATGATTGTATATTTAGAAAACCCAATTGTCTCAGCCCAAAGACTCCTTAAGATGATAAGCAACTTCAGCAACTCTCTGGTACAAAATCAATGTGCAAAAATCATAAGCATTCCTGTACACCAATAATAGACAGAGATCACAAACATTCCTATACACCAATAATAGACAAACAGAGCCAAATCATGAGTGAACTCCCATTAACAATTGCTACTAAGAGAATAAAATGCCTAGGAATACAACTTACATGGGATGTGAAGGACCTCTTCAAGGAGAACTACAAACCACTGCTCAAGGAAATAAGAGAGGCCACAAACAAATGGAAAAACATTCCATGCTCATGGATAGGAAAAATCAATATCGTGAAAATGGCCATACTGCCCAAAGTAATTTATAGATTCAATGCTCTCCCCATCAAGCTACCACTGGCTTTCTTCACAGAATTAGAAAAAACTACTTTAAATTTTATATGGTACCAAAAAAGAGCCCATATAGCCAAGAAAATCCTATGCAAAAAGAACAAAGCTTGAGGCATCATGCTACCTGACTTCAAACTATAGTACAACTATACAGTAACCAAAACAGCATGGTACTGGCACCAAAACAGATACATAAACCAAAGGAACAGAACAGAAGCCTCAGAAATAATGCTACACATCTACAACCATCAGATATTTGACAAACCTAACAAAAATAAGCAATGGTAAAATGATTCCCTATTTAATAAATGTTGCTGGGAAAACTGGCTAGCCATATGCAGAAAACTGAAATTGGACCCCTTCCTTATACCTTATACAAAAATTAACTCAAAATGAATTAAAGCCTTAAACATAAGATGTAAAACCATAAAAACCCTAGAGGAAAACCTAGACAATACCATTTAGGAAATAGGCATGGGCAAAGACTTCATGACTAAAACACCAAGAGAAATGGCAACAAAAGCCAAAATTGGCAAATGGGATCTAATTGAACTAAAGAGCTTCTTCACAGCAAAAGAAACTATTATCAGAGCAAATAGGCAACCTACAGAATGGGAAAAAAATTTTGCAGCCTATCCATCTGACAAAGGGCTGATATCCAGAATCTACAAGGAACTTAAATAAATTTACAAGAGAAAACAACAACCCCATTAAAAAGAGGACAAATGACATAAACAGTCACTTCTCAAAAGAAGACATTTATGCAGCTAACAAACAAATGAAAAAAGCTCATCATCGCTGGTCATTGGAGGAATGCAAATCAAAACCACAATGAGATACCATCTCACACCAGTTAGAATGGTGATCATTAAAAAGTCAGGAAACAACAGATGTGGGAGAGGATGTGGAGAAATAGGAATACTTTTACATTGTTGGTGGAAGTGTAAATTAGTTCAATCATTGTGGAAGACAGTGTGGTGATTCTTTAAGGACCTAGAACCAGAAATACAATTTGACCCAGAAATCCCATTACTGAGTATATACCCAAAGAAGTATAAATCATTCCACTATAAACACACATGCACATGTATGTTTATGGCAGCACTATTCACAACAGCAAAGACTGGGAACCAACCCAAATCCCCATCAATGATAGACTGGATACAGAAAGTGGCACATATACACTTTGGAATACTATGCAGCCATAAAAAAGGATGAGTTCATGTCCTTTGCAAGGACATGGATGAAGCTGGAGGCCATCATTCTCAGTAAACTAACACAAGAACAGAAAACCAAACACTGCATGTTCTCACTCATAAGTGGGAGTTGAAAAATGAGAACACATAGACACAGGGAGGGGAACATCACATACTGGGGTCTGTCGGGGAGTGGGGGGCTAGGGGAGGGATACCATTAGGAGAAATACCTAATGTAGGTGAAGGGTTGATGGGTGCAGCAAACAACCATGGCATGTGTATACCTATGTAACAAACCTGTATATTCTGCACATGTATCCCAGAACTTAAAGTGTATGTGTGTGTGTGTGTGTGTGTGTGTGTGTATATATATATATATATATATATATATGTATATGAATGAAATACTGACACATGCTACAACATGATTGAAACTTCAAATTGTTATGCCAAGTGAAAGAAACCAATCACAAAAGGTTACATATGGTATGGTCCTATCTATATGAAGTGTCCAGAATAGGCCAATCCAAAGATACAGAAAGTAGACTAAAATGTCCAGAGAGTAAGTCATTGTAAAGAGACGGTTAGCAGATTCCCTAGGTCTGTGGGTCAGATATGGGACTGGAGAATGAAAAGTGACTTTTAAAGTGTTTTGGTTTCTTTTTTGGAGTACTGAAAATGTGTTAAAATTAAATAGTAGTGATGGTTGCAAAATTCTGTGAATATACTAAAAACTGTCCATTTGTACACTTTGAGTAAATAAATTGTACGTTATGTGAATTACATGTCAATAAAGCTGTTAAAAAAAGCAATAGCAGCCAGGCATGGTGGCTTATGCCTCTAATCTCAGCACTTTGGGAGGCCGAGGCAGGATGACCACTTGAGGCCAGGAGTTCCAGATCAGCCTGGACAACATGGTGACACCCAGTCTTTACCAAAAGTTTAAAAATAAGTTGGGTGTGGTAGCATGAGCCTATAGTCCTAGCTACTCAGGAGACTGAGGTGGGAGGATCTCTTGAGCCCAAGAGGTTGAAGCTGCAGTGAGTCATGAACATGTCACTGCCCTCTAGTCTGGGTAACAGAACAAGAGTCTTCTCCAAAAAAAAGATAACAACAAACAAACAAACAAACAAACAATGGCAAGGTGGGCATAACCTTTGGTACCAGCTACTCCAGAGGCAGAGGGAAAAGGATCACTTGAGTTCAGGAGTTTGAGACTATCCTGAGCAACATAGTGAAACCCTATCTCTAATTAATCAGTCAATTAAGTTTTATAAAAAGCAATAGCAGAAATAAACACATCGTTACACATACACACACTATCCAGATGCCTGGGCCACACTGCAGAGCTGCAGATTCCTAATATATAGGGATATATTTAAGAATCATTGCCTAGAAAGAGAACCAAGAAAGAATTTAACATTTTTATTTATGGAATTTTGATTGGAAGGTCCATTTTTTTGCACTACCCTTACCTAAAAATGATTAAGTATACCTATTTTTGTGTGGTAAATACAGCAACAGTAAGAAATAATTTTAAAATATTTATAAGTATTTTTATATAAATTTAAATCTCATTCCACCTCAATCTCTGTGAGGTTAGAATGGTGGGAGACCTCTGTGGGGGAGGAGGGATGCATCTGACTTTGTTCCTCACCTCTGTAGACATCAGCCCAGGTGCTAAGACCTCAGGTGCAGAGTGCCAAATAATTATATTTTTCAATTCTTGGCACATTATCATTATATGTCCATGCAATATTGGGAGGCCTTTCTTGTTTTGTCTGTTCCTTTTTGTCCACAGCCTTCCATATGTAAACATTCTGAAATGTTTAACGTATTTTTGTTTGTGTTCTTGCGTAATGTGTATCATTTTGTGGGCTAAATTTCTAATATGTGTAAATTTATGTAAATGTTTCTAAGTTATGTAACTCATCTTATTTTTTATGCCTTATTTCCCACTTTGGAAAGAATAAGGAGCTATCAGAGCTCTGCAATGAACATTCATTATATTTTTAATGGAATGGCTACTATGTGCACCAGTGTAATAAGGAGGAAGGCAGTATGACAATGTGGCCAAGAGCTCTGGCTCTGAGTTCTGAATGCCAGGTTTCAAATTCTCACTCCTCCATTTACTAGCTGCTTGGGCTTGGACAGGTTACTTGGACCTCCTTGCTTTTCAGTTTAATCACCTGTAAAGTGTTAATTTCTTTCTCTCTTTCTTTCTTTCTTTCTCTCTATCTCTTTTTCTTTTTTTTTTCTTTTTTTTTTTTAGACGAAGTCTCACTCTGTCACACAGGATGGAGTGCAGTTGCGATCTTGTCTCACTACAACCTCCACCACTGGATTCAAATGATTCTCCTGTCTCAGCCCCCCGAGTAGCTTGGATTACAGGCATGCACCACCACACCTAGCTAATTTTTGTATTTTAGTAGAGATGGAGTTTCATCATGTTGGCCAGGCTGGTCTCAAACTCCTGACCTCAGGTGATCTGCCTCGGCCACTCAAAGTACTGGGATTACAGGCATAAGCCACTGTGCCCGCCAAGTGTGAATTCTTTAGCACAAATCTCAGAGATGGTTATAAGAATTAAATATCCAGGGGACAGAGGATGATATTACTCCCAATATCACAGGGGGTGTATACCCCCTCTGATATTGTTCATATTATTTAGGGAGGAGAAGATGATATTACTCCCAGTATCTCACAAGGGTTGTAAATACCTTTCTTCTACCTGTTCTGATCTCCTTTCTCATAGACTATCATGTGGAACCTTCGGGGGAGCCATCAGTTCATCATATTTTCCAGCCCCAATACCCTTTTAATAAAATTAGGTAGCTGTTAATACATCGATACTTGGGCACAGAGTTGGCACTCAATAAGTAGCTGTTAAGTAAATGAATCAAAAGAAATGCAAGACACAAGATACATAGTCCCTTCTATCAAAGAGTTTATAAATCAAGTATGAATGATAATATCTGAAACTACTTAAAAAATCTATGTAAACACCATTATATGTGATATATCAGGATAACAGGAACAACTAAGAAATGTTGTAGACATTTAGTAAATGAAGAGAAAGGTTTTTGGAAATGAGAGACTTGAGCTAGATCTTGTATGTGTGCTATTAAATGCTTTCTGGGCTGGACACATATAAAAACTGCCCTTTGATACTAATAGTATCAAATTCTGTCTCCTCAGAAGCAGAATGACTATTGCTTTAGCTTTAAAATGATTTAGATCCAAGAATTCCATTATGCAAGCCATAGAAAGACCATTTCATGTGAAGTTACACTTTGACTGCAATTTACTTTCTACATTTTATTGTAGCTAGCTGTTTAGAGCTGTCTCTGTGTAGAGTGTGAGGTCCTTGAGATCCTCAAGGGAAGGGACCTTGCTTGCTCTCTTTATCCCCTGCATACTTTGCATAAAGGAGGCACTCTATAAATGTTTATAGAATAAATGCTACACTCCTAATGGGTAAGAATGTGTCATATTATTCTTTGTTTTCTTATATGCACTGAAACAAATTGTTTCTTGAGATTGGTCCTTAGAATATTTATTCAGTTTTCACTGATTCTCTGGCTACAGGTTAGCTAACCATGCACAGATGCTTGAGTTTCACCTTTCTCAAGTCCAGCAGAATTATATTTTGATGCCCTCCATTTCAATACTTGTAGATCAGATCTAATCCAAAGATTGATCTTTAGGTAACAGATGGAGAGTGATAGGGATAACTTCTGTGAAGACAAACCCATGCACACATTCTGTTGTCTGAATAATGTTTAAATGAATCCTTCTGCTCCCAAGTCATCAACTTGCCCCTTAACACACATCTTTCTAGAGCAGAAATCTGAGCTCCTTCTAGAAGATCTTTGCCCTCTTCACTCTCCAGGCATTCCTAATTAATGTCTTCTCAGAATTTACCTTCTCTCTCTCTTAATCATTGGTTAAAAGAAAAAGTGGCTCATGTAGCATCTGGGGATATGTTGCCACATCCCATTTCCTTCTCCATGAGCAGGATTTCAAATTTCCAAGCCTGATGAGATCTCCCAGCTGGAACTGGATCTACAGGTCTTTGATCTGGAAACTAAGACTAGAGAAGTCTTAAGAGATGACTGCTTAGGTGAGTAAGGCAGAATAAATCAGATGGAATTAGTAGGGAAGTAAAGTTCAATTGTTGAGTCAAGTTGTAGCTGCTTTGGCATTCAGAATGAAGAGCTCTGTTTATGTCCCAGTATGGAGAGTTCTTTCGTTTTCCCTTCAGTTAGGTTGACCCTTTCCATTTGTTTAGTACCTGTGCACATGTTGTACTAGATTCCTAATCAAGTTGCTTATCTAAAATTCTTTCAAACTCTTTTCCTATTATCTCTTTAAGTGTTGTCTTCTTACTCTGCTGAACATGTCTGCTGTTTTACCTCACTGCTCCTGTTCATGCCCTTATTTCTGCTGTTGAGATTTTGTGCCTGTTTGTCAGAGTAAGTAAACTTTTCTTGTCCTTGTAGATGCTAAATTGTTTAGTTTTCTCATCAGAGTTTTCTTTTCCTAGGCACAGGGTACAGATTACATCTGCATTTTCTGTTTATATATTGTATCAGATGGAGAGACCAGAGAAAAGAACAAGCTGTTGATTCTTAAGCAGAAAATTTCAGAAGAAATACATTCATACAAAGTGAGAGTAGGAAGGCTCAAACACGATATAACCTAAGTTCCTGAGACTAGAGAAGTGTATAAGTCTGAGGACAGATTAGAAAGGCTTCAGGAAATTCAAAGGAAATTTCTGTACCTGGAGAGGGAGGTTAGGCAAATAACAATCAGCAAGGAAACCTTCAGCAGCGAGAGGAACAATGAATGTAATGAACCAGAATAAAGTTTCAGTGTGGACTCTACTATTGATGTAGATCAGAGAGTTCTTAGAATACAGAATACTAATGATAATGATAAGTACAACATGAGCTTCAACCATAATTCAGCCTCTGGTAAACATGAATACATCATCTCCCCCCTGAGATACTGCAAATACTATCACAGAGGGTATACACCCCCTGCAATGTTATTAGGAGTGATATCGTCTCACTTCTGGGATATTACAAAGAATCTCAGAGGGGGTAACACTTTCTGTGATATTATTAGGTGTAATATCATATCTTCCCCACTGGGATGCTACAAAGAATCTCACAGAGGGGGTATACCCCCTGTGATATTATTAGGAGTAATGTCATCTCTCCCCTGGGATATTACCAAGAATCTCACAGAGGGGGCACACCCCCTGTGATATTATTAAGAGTAATATCATCTCCTCCACCCTGGATATTACAAAGAATCTCACAGAAGGGATACACCCACTTTGATGTTATAAGGAGTAATATCATCTTCTCCCCCCAGGATATTACAAAGAATTTTGCAGAGGGGGTACACCCCCTGCAATATTATTATGAGTAATATTATCTCTCCTCCTGGGATCTTACAAAGAGTATCAAAGAGAGTGTACACTCTCTGAGATATTAGAAGTAATATCATCTCCCCACTGGGATGTTACAAAGAATATCACAGAGGGTGTACACCCCCAGCAATATTAAAAGTAATATCATCTCCCCTTGGGATATTACAAAGAATACTGCAGATGGTGTACACCCCCTGCAATATTAGAAGTAACATCATCTCCCCCCTGGGTATTACAAAAAATATCACAGAGGGTATATACCCCCTGCGATATTAGGAGTAACATCATCTACCCCCTTGGATATTATGAAAATATCACAGAGGATGTACACCCCCCGCAAAATTAGGAGGAACATCATCTACCCCCTTGGATATTATGAAGAATATCACAGAGGGTGTACACTTTCTCTGATATTAGGAGTAACATCATGTCCCCATTTGGATATTATGAAGAATATCACAGAGGGTGTAAACCCCCTGCGATATTAGAAGTAACGTCATCTCCACTTTTGGATATTATGAGGAAAATCACAGAGGGAGTACACTCCCTGCGATATTAAGACTAACATCATCTCCCCCTTTGGATATTTTGAAGAATATCACAGGGGATGTACATCCCCTGAGACATTAGTAGTAACATCATCTCCCACTTGGATATTACAAAGAATATCACAGAGAGTGTACACACAGGGTATTTACAACATTATAAGTAATATAATCTCCCCCCAGGATATTAAGAATAATATAACAGAGGGTGAACACACCCTGAGATATTATTAGGCATAATATCCTCTCCCTTCTGGGATATTACAAAGAATCTCACAGAGAAGCTACACCCCCTGCGATATTATAAGGAGTAATGTCATCTCTCCCATGGGCTATTACAAAGAATCTCCCAGAGAGGGTACAAGCTCTGCAATATTATTAAGAGTAATATCATCTCCTCCCCCCTGGGATATTACAAAGAACCTCACAGAGAGGTACACCCCTGTGATATTATTAGGAGTAATATCCTCCCCCGGGATATTATGAAGAATCTCACAGAGGGTGTACAGCCCCTGCGATATTATTAGGAGTAATATCATCTTTTTCCCCAAGATATTATGAAGAATGCCACAGAGGGGGTACACAACTTGCGATATTATTAGGAGTAATGTCATCTCCTCTCCCCAGGGATATTATGAAGAGTCTCACAGAGGGTGTACACCCCCTGTGATATTACTAGGAGTAATATCATCTTCCCCACTGGGATATTACAAAGAATATCACAGAAGGGTGTACACCCCCTGTGATATTATTAGGAGTAATATCATCTTCCCCCTGGGATATTACAAAGAATATCACAGAGGGTGTATACCCGCTGTGATATTAACAGTAACATCATCTCCACCTGGGATATTATGAAGACTATCACAGAGTGTGTACACACCCTGCGATATTAAGTGTAACATTATCTCCCCCCTGGAATATTACAAATAATATCACAGAGGGGGTACACCCCCTGCAATATTAGAAGTAACATCTCCCTCCTGAGACATTATGAGAAATATCACAGAGTGTGTACACCTTATGCGATATTAGGAGTAACATGATTTCTCCCCTGGGATATTATGAAGAATATCACAGAGGGTATAAACCCCTTGCGATATTAGGAGCAACATCATCTACCCCCTTGGATATTATGAAAAATATCACAGAGAGTGTACATCCCCTGCGAAATTAGGAGTAAAGTCATCTCCCCCCTTGGATATTATGAAAAATATCACAGATGGTGTAAATCCCCTGCGGTATTAATTTGGGTAGAGTGAGTCGGCTTTCCGAGAACAGTAACTTGGCCTCTTATACAATTATTCCAAACCTTGGCATCATCATAGCTGTAACTTTATTAAAGACTAAACAGTAAACTAAGAAGACCTCAATGTGATATTCTTGTAATAGCAAATACAAGAAATAAATTGTTTTGATGGACCAAAAAAAAAATCATCTCCACCTTTGAATATTATGAAGAATATCACAGAGAGTGTACACCCCCTGTGATATTAAGAGTAATATTATCTTCCCCCCTTGGATATTTAAAAGAATATCACAACCTGGGATATTAGGAGTAACATCATCTCCCACCTTGGATATTATGAAGAATATTACAGAGGGTGTACACACAGGGTGTTTACGACATTAGAAGTAATATAATCTCTCCCCTTGGATATTATAAATAATATCATGGAGGGTGTATACCCACTGTGACATTAGAAGTAATATCGTCTCCCCCTTGGTTATTATGAAGAATATCAAAGAGGGTATACACACAGGCTATTTACAATATTAGAAGTAATATCATCTCCTTCCTTGGATATTATGAATAATATCACGGAGGGTGTATACCCACTGCGACATTAGGAGTAATATCATCTCCCCCTTGGACATTACAAATAATATTACGGAGCGCATACCCCCACTATGATATGAGGAGTAACATCATCTGCCCCCATGGATTTTGTGAATAATATCACAGAAGGTGTATAGTCTTTGCGAAGTAATATCTCCAATCTTGGATATTGCAAATAATATCACCCTCTGTGATATTAAGAGCAATATCATCCCCAACTTGGATATTATGAAATATATCACAGAGGATGTGTACCCCCTGTGATATTAGTAATATCATCTCCCCCCTTGGATATTATGAAATATATCACAGAGGGTGTACACCACCTGTGAAATAATATCATCTCTCATGTTGGATATTACGAATAATATCACAGAGGGTGTACAACCCCCTGCAATATTAGGAGTAATATCATCTTCTTCATTGAATATCATGAATAATATCACAGAGGGTGTACAACCACTGCAAAGTAATATCATCTCCCCACTTGGATATTATGAATAATATCACAGAGGGTGTACACCTTCTGTGACATTAGGAGTAATAAAATCTCCCCCCTTGGTTATTACAAATAATATCACAGAGGGTGTACATTCCCTGAGAAGTAATACCATCTCCTCACTTGGATATTATGAATAATATTACAGAGGGTGTACATCCCCTAAAAAGTAATATCGTCTTTTCCCTTGGATATTACAAATAATATCACAAAGGGTGTATACCTTCTGTGAAGTAATATCATCTTCCCCCTTGGATATTATGAATAATATCACGGAGCTTGTACACACCCTGTGAAGTAATATCTTCTCCTCCCCTTGAATATTACAAATAATATCACAAAAGGTGTTCACCCACTGTGATGTAATATTATGTCCCCTCTTGGATATAATGAATAATATCATAGAGGGTGTAAACCCCCTATGAAGTAATAACATGTCCCCCCTTGAATATTACGAGTAATACCCAAAAGGGTGTACACCTTCTACAATATCAGAAGCAATATCATGTCCCCTTTGGCATATTACGAATAATACCACAGAGGGTGACCACGTCCTATGATATTAGGAGTAATATCATGCCCGCCTTTGATATTACAAATAACACCACCGAGGGTGTACACCCTATGCGATATTAGAAGTAATATCATGCCCCCCCCCCCGCTTAGATATTGCAAATAATACCATGAAGGGTGTACACTCCCTGAGATATTAGGAGAAATATAATGCCCCCCCTTGAATATTACAAATAATATCATGGAGGGTGGACACCTGCAAAGTAATATTATGTCTCCCCTTGAATATTATGAATAATCTCATGTTTCCCCTTGGATATTATGAATGATACCACAAAGTGTGTACAACCCCTGCAATATTAGGAGTAATATCCTGTTTCTGCTTGTATATTATGAATAATACCACAGAGGGAGTACCCCCTGCGATATCAGGAGTAATATAATGTCCGCCATTGGATATTACAAATAATACCATGTAGGGTGTACACACCCTGCGATATTAGGAGTAATATCATCTCACCCCTTGGTTATTACAAATAACAATAGAGAGGGTGTACAACTCCTGCGATATTAGGCATAATATCATCTTCCCCTTTGGTTATTATGAATAAAATTATGGAGGGTGTACACCCCCTGAGATATTGGTGGTAATATCACCTTCTCCCCTCTTGGATATTACGAACAATAACACAGGGGGTGTATACCCCCTGCGATATTAAGGATAATATTATTCTCTCTTTTCCTGGATATTATGAACTATAACACAGGGGGGTGTAGACCATGTGCAATATTGGGGGTAATATCATTGTCTCCCCCCCGAATATTATGAACAGTATCACAGATGGGTGTATACCTCTCTGTGATATTGGGGCAATATTATCCTCTCCACCCCTGGATATTACAAACAATATCACAGGGGCTGTACACCCCCTGCAATATCGGGTGTAATATCACCCTCTCCCATCCTGTATATTAGGAACAATATCACAGAGGGTGTACACCCCCTGTGATATTGGGGGTAATATCATCCTCTTCCCCACTGGATATCATATCACAGTGGGGTACAACCCCTGTGATATTGGGGGTAATGTTACCCTCTCCCCCAATATCATCCTCTCCCCCCTGGATATTATGAACAATATCACAGGGGAGTGTACATCCACTGCAATATTGGGGAAAATATTATCCTCTCCCCACCTGGATATTATGAACAATATCACAGTGGGGAGTACACGTACACTCCCTGCAATATTGGGGGTAATACCATCCTCTCTACCCCTGGATATTATGAACAATATCAAAGAGGTGTGTACACCCCATGCAATATTCTAGGTAATATCAATCTCTTCCCCCCTGTATATTATGAATAAAATCATAGGGGATGTACACCCCTGCAGTATTGGGTGTAATATCATCCTCTCCCATCCTGTATATTAGGAACAATATCACAGAGGTGTACACCCCCTACGATATTGGGGGTAATATCATCCTCTTCCCCACTGGATATCATAATATCACAGTGGGGTACAACCCCTGCGATATTAGGGTTAATATTACCCTCTCCCCCCATGGATATCACAAACAATATCACGGAGGGGTTTACAACCCCTCTTTCACTGCCTCAGTGATAATTTTGCAATGGCAGTTTCAAGAAGCTTTGAAATCGTATATTCTGAGAAAGTATAAAAGAGCACTTAAAAGTTACTATTAATGAGAAATTCAGTAGAAAATAATTTTAAGGAAATTTCTTAGAAATAGAGAACACATGGACACAGAAAGGGGATCATCACACTCTGGGGACTGTTGTGGGGTGGGGGGAGGGGGGAGGGATAGCATTGGGAGATATACCTAATGCTAGATGACGAGTTAGTGAGTGCAGTGCACCAGCATGGCACATGTATACCTATGTAACTAACCTGCACATTGCGCACATGTACCCTAAAACCTAAAGTATAATAATAATAAATAAATAAATAAAATAAAATAAATAGAAACAGCAATAAGAGGTGAAGAACAAGAAAGCAAGAGAGTTTACAACCCCTCTGTGATATTGGTAGTAATATCTTCCTCTCTCCCCCGCCTGGATATTACAAACAATATCACAGGGGCGGTGTACACTCCCTGCGATATTGGAGACAGTATTATCCTCCCTTTTCCTGGATATTATGAACTATATCGCAGTGTACACCCCCAGCGATATTGGAGATGATAATATCCTCTCCCTTCTGGATTTTACGAACAACATCACAGGGGGTATACACCCACGGCGATATTGGGGGTAATATCATACTCCCCGCCCCTGGATATTATGACTAATATCCCAGGAAGTTGTCATCCCCCTCCTGGAATATTAGAAACCTTATCACAAGAGGGTGTACACCTTCTGCGTATTGGTAGTAATGTTATCTCCCACCCAGGATATTATGAACGGTATCACAGAGGGAGTACATCCCCTGTGATATTGGAAGTAACGTCATCTCCTTTCTTGGATATTACAAACCATATCACAAAGAAGGTACATCCCCTACGATATTTGGAGTAATGTCATGTTCCCCCCTTGGATATTATGAAACATATCTCAGAGGGGATACTCCTCCTGCGATATTGGGAGTAACATCTTCTCCCCCCTTAAATATTACTAACAATATCACAGAAGGGGTACACCCACTGTGATACTGGGAGTAATGTCGTCTCACATCTTATATATTATCAACAACATCACAGAGAAGGTAGACCCCCTGCGATATTGGGAGTAACGTCATCTTCCGGCTTGTATATTATGAACCATATCACAAAGGGGGTACACCCCCTGTGATACTGACAGTAACTTTATCTCCCCCTTGGATATTATGAAGAATATCACTGAGAAGGTACACCCCCTGCGATAGTGGGAATAACGTTATCTCCCCCCTTAAATATTATGAACAATATCACAGAAGGGGTACACCCCCTGTGATACTGGGAGTAACGTCATCTTACCTCTTATATATTACCAACAATATCACAGAGAAGGTAGACCCCCTGCAATACTGGGTGTAACGTCATCTTCCCCCTTAAATGTCATGAACAATATCACAGAAGCGGTACATCCCCTGAGATACTGAGAGTAATGTCATTTCCCTCCTTGGATATTATGAACAATATCACAGAAGAGGTACACTGGCTGCCATGCTGCAAGTAACGTCATCTCCCCTATTGGATATTACAAACAGTATTACAGAGGCGGTATACCCCCTGAGATACTGGTAATAAAGTCATGTTCCACCTTGGATATTATGAAAAATATCACAGAGGGCGTACACCCCCTGTGATACCAGAAGAAACGTCATCTCTCTTCTTAGATATAACGATATCACAGAGGAGGTACACCCCCTACAATACTGAAAGTAATGTCATCTCGCCCGTTGCATATTATGAACAATATCACAGAGGGGGAACACCGCTTTCGATACTGGGAGTAACATCATCTCCCTCTTTGGATATTATGAACAATATCACTGAGGGGGTACATTCCCTGACATACTGGGAGCAACGTCGTCTTTCCGCTTGGATGTTAAGAACAATATCACAGAGGGGGTACACCTGCTGTAATACTGGAAGTAACGTCATCTCCGCCCTTGGATATTATGAACACTATCACAAAAGGGGTACACCCCATCCGATACTGGGAGTAACGTCATCTTTCTCCTTGGATATTATGAACAATATCGCCGAGGTTGTATACCCCCTGCGACATTGTGAGTCATATCATCTAATTTTTTGGATATTACAAACTATCACAGAGGGTATACACCCCCAGCGACAATC
Organism: Pongo pygmaeus; assembly: GCF_028885625.2. NCBI lineage: Eukaryota > Metazoa > Chordata > Mammalia > Primates > Hominidae > Pongo > Pongo pygmaeus. The sequence continues at coordinate 58,257,412 of NC_072380.2, forward strand.
GGCGTAATATCCTCTCCCCCCTTGGATATTACAAACAACATCAAAGAGGGTGTACAACCCCTGCAACATTGGGAGTAATATCATATCTCCCCTTGGATATTACGAACAATATCACAGAGGGTGTACACCCGTGTGACATTGGGAGTAATAACATTTCCCCCCTTAAATATTACGAGCAATATCACAGAGGGTATAAACTCCTTGCAACATTGGGAGTAATATCATCTTCCCTCTTGAATATTACAGACAATATCACACACGGTGTACACCCCTTGCGACATTGGGAGTAATATCATCTCCCCCGTTGGATATTATGAACAATATGAAAGAGAGTGTACAACTTCTGCGACATTGGGAGTAATATCATCTTTTTCCTTGCATGTTACAAACAACATCACAGAGGATGTACCTCCCCTGCGACAATGGAGATAGTATCATCTCCCCCTTTGGATATTACAAATCATATCACAGAGGGTTTACACTCCCTGTGACAATGGGAGTAGCATCATCTCCCTTCTTGGATATTATGAACAATATAACAGAGGGTGTAAACTTCCAGCAACATTGGAAGTAGTATCAGCTCCTCCCTTGGATATTATGAACAATATCACAGAGGGTGTACATTCCTTGTGACATTGGGAGTAGTATCATCTCCCCCCTTGAATATTACAACCATATCACAGAGTGGATACACCCCCTGCAACATTGGGAGTAACATAATCTCCCCCCTTGGATATTACCAACCATATCACAGAGTGGATACAACCCCTGTGACATTGGGAGTAGTATCATCTCCCCCCTGAATATTACAACCATATCACAGAGTGGAGACACCCCCTGTGACATTGGGAGTAACATAATCTCCTCCCTTGGTTTTTATGCACCATATCACAGAAGGAGTGCACCCCCTGCAACATTGGGAGTAACATCTTCTCCTCACTTGGATAGTATGAACCATATCACAGAGGTGGTACACCCCCTGAGACATTGGGAGTAACATCATCCCCACCCTTGGATGTTACGAACCATACAATAAAAGGTGTACACCCTTTGCGGCATTGGGAGTAACATCAGCTCTCCCTTTCGACATAATGAAACATATCACAGAGGGTGTACCCTCCCTGCGACATTGGGAGTAACATCATCTCCCCCCTTGGATATTATGAACCATTTCACAGAGGTGGTACATAGCCTGCGACATTGGAAGTAACATCATCCCCCACCTTGGATGGAACAAACCATATCACAGAGGAGGTACACACCCTGAGACATTGAGAGTAACATCATCTTCACCCTTGCATGTTACAAACCATATCACAGAAGAGGTACACACCCTGCGACACTGGGAGTAACACCATCCCCACCCTTGAATGTTGCGAACCATATAAAAAAAAGTGTGCACTCTTTGCAACATTGGGAGTAACATCAGCCCTCCCGTTGGATATTAGGAAACATATCACAGACGGTGTACACCCCCTGTGACACTGGGAGTAACATCATCTCCCCCCTTGGATATTATAAACCATTTCACAGAGGTGGTACACACCCTGTGACATTGGGAGTAACATCATCTCCCCCCGCCCCGGATAGTACAAACCATATCACAGAGGGGGTACACCCCTGCGACATTGAGAGAAACATCATCTCCCCCATTGAATATTAGGAACCGTATCACAGAGGGGGTACACCGCCTGTGACATTGGAAATAACATCACCTCCCATCTTGGATATTACGAACCATATCACAGAAGATGTACACCCCCTGCGACATTGGGAGTAACACCATCTCCCCCCTTGGATATTAAGAACAATACCCCAGAGGGTGAACACACAGGGTATTTACGATATGGGGAGTAATATCATCTATTTCCTTGAATATTATGAACAATATCACAGAGGGGGTACACCAGCTGCAATACTGGGAGTAAGTCATCTCATGCTTTGGATATTACAAACGATATAACAGAGGGGGTACAACCCGTGTGATACTGGGAGTAACGTCATCTCCCCTTTTAAATATTATGAACAATATCACATAATGGGTGCACTTCCTGCGATACTAGAAGGAACGTTATTTCCTTTCTTGGAAGTTACGAACAATATCACGGAAGAAGTACACCCACTGCAATACTAGGAGAAACGTCAATTTGCCCCTTGGATATTACAAACAATATCAGAGAGGAGGGTACACCTGCTGCGTAATATCCAAGGAGGGAGATGATATTACTCCCAACATCGCAGATAACCCCCGTGATGCTGGTAGTAAAGTCATCTACCCCCTTGGATATTATGAACAATGTCACAGATGAAGTACATCCTCTGCGATACTGGGAGTAATGTCATCTCCCTTTTTGGAGATTATGAAAAATATCACAGAGTGGTTACACCCTCTGCGATACTGGGAGTAACTTAATCTCACCCCTTGGATATTACAAACAATATCAGAGAGAAAGTACACCCACTGAGATACTGGGAGTAACATCAAATTTCCCCTTGGATATTACGAATCATATCACAGAGGGGGTACATCTGCTGCAATACTGGGAGTAACGTCATCTATAACATGGGATGTTATGGACAATATCACAAAGGGGGTACACCCCCTGTGATACTGGGAGTAACGTCATCTGCCCTCTTCCATATCATGAACAATAATACAGAGGGGGTACATCCCCTGTGATACTGGGAGCAACGTCATCTCCCCCATTAGGTATTATGAACAATATCACAAAGGGAGTCCACCCCTTGCGATACTGGAAGTAACTTCATATCCCCCATTGGATAGCATGAACAATATCATAGAGGATGTACACCTTCTGCCATACTGGGAGTAACCTCATCTACCCCTTGGATATTTGGAACAATTTCACAGAGGTTGTATACCGCCTGCAATACTGGGAGTGAAGTCATCTCCCTCCTTGGATATTACAAACAATATCACAGAGGGTGTACACACAGTGTGTGTGTGGGAGTAATATCATCTTCTCCCTTGGATTTTACAAACAATATCACAGAGGTTGTACACCCCTTGCAATACTGGGAGTAATATGATCTCTCCTCTTGGATATTATGAACAATATCACATAGGGTGTACACCCCCTGCGACAATGTAATATCATCTCCCACTTTGGATATCATGAACAATATCACATAGAATGTACATTTCATGCGACATTGGGAGTTATATCATCTCCACCCTAGCATATTATGAACAATATCACAGAGGGTGTATACCGCCTGTGACATTGGAAGTGATACCATCTAACTTCTTGGATATTACCAGCAATATCAGAGAGGGTGTACACCCGCTGCGAAGTTGCGAGTAATATCGTCTCCCCCCTTGTATAGTGCAAACAATAACACAGAGGGTGTACACCCCCTGTGGCATTGGGAGTAATATCATATCCACGCTTGAATATTATGAACAATATCCTAGTATGAGTACACCCATGAGACATTGGGAGTAATATCATTCCCCCACCTTAAATATTAGGAAATTATGAACAATATCACAGAGGGTATATACTCCTTGCGACATTGGGAGTAATATCATCTCCCCCCATTAATATTACAAACAATATCACAGAGGGTGTAAACCCCCCTGCGACATTGGGAGTAATATCATCTGCCCCTTGGATATTACAAACCATATCACAGAGGGTTTATATCTCCTGCGATGCTGGGAGTAATATCATCTTTCCTCTGGATACGAACAATATCACAGAGGGTGTACACAGAGGGTGTTTACGACATTGGGAGTAATATCATGTCCCTCCTTGGTAATTATGCACAATATCAAAGAGAATGTACACGTCCTGTGATATTGAGAGTAATATCATCTCCCACTTGGATATTAGGAACAATATCACAGAGGGTGTACAACCCTGCAACATTGGTTGTAATATCATCTCCTTCCTTGGATATTAAGAACCATATCACAAGGGAGTACACCCCATGCGACATTGGGAGTAATATTATCTCCCCCCTTGAATATTATGAACCATATCAAAGAGGAGGTACACCCTTTGCGACATTGGGGGTAATATAATCTCCCCCCTTGAATATTACGAACCATATCACAGAAAGGTTACACCCCCTGCGACATTGGGAGTAACATCATCTTTCCCCTTCAATATTACGAACCATATCACAGAGTGGGTACACCCCCTGCGGCATTGGAGGTAAGATATCTCCCCCCTTGGATATTACGAACAATATCACAGAAGGAGTACACCCCCTGCGACACTGAGAGTAACATCATCTCCCCTCTTGGATATTATAAACTGTATCACAGGAGATGTACACACCCTGTGCACTGGGAGTGGTATCATCTCCCATTTTGGACATTACTAACAATATCACAGAGGGGGTACACCCCATGTGACATTAGGAGTAGTATCATCTCCCCCCTTGGATATTAGGAATCATATCACAGAGCGTGTGCATGCCCTGTGACACTGGGAGTAGTATCATCTCCCCCCTTGGATATTACGAACAATATCTCAGAGTGGGTACATCCCCTGCTACATTGAAAGTAACATCATCTCCCCCCTTGAATATTACAAACCATATCACAGAGTGGGTACACCACCTGCGACATTGGGAGTAACATCATCTCCCCCCTTGGATACTACGAATCATATCTTAGAGGGGGTACACCTCCTATGACATTCGGTGTAACATCGTCTCCACCCTTGGATATTACGAACCAGATCAGAGAGGGGTACACCCCCTGTGACATTGGGAGTAACATCATCTCCCTTCTTGGATATTACAAACCATATCACAGAGGGGTTCACTATTTGCAACATTGGGAGTAACATCAGCTACCCCGTTGGATTTTACGAACCATATCACAGAGGCATTACACCCCCGTGACACTGAGAGTGACATCATTTCCCATCTTGGATATTTCGAACCATATCACAGAGGTGGTACACCCCCTACGACATTGGGAGTAACATCATCTCCCCTCTTGGATAGTACAAACCATATCACAGAGGGATTTGTACTGCGACATTTGGAGTAACATTATTTTCCCCATTGAATATTAGAAACCATATCTCAGAGCTGGTACACTTCCTGTGACATTCAGAGTAACATCATCTCCCTTCTTGGGTATTACGAACCATATCACAGAATATGTACACCTCCTACGATATTGAGAGTAGCGTCATCTCCCCCCTTCGATATTATGAACCATAACACAGAAGGGGTACACCCCCTGTGACATTGGGAGTAATATCTCCCCCATTGGATATTACGAACCATATCACAGAGAGGGTACACTCCCTGTGACATTGGGGATAATATCATCTCCCCCCTTGGATATTATGAACCATATCAGAGTGGGTACACCTCCTAAGAGATTGGGCATAATATCATGTCTTCCCTTGGATATTAGGAACCATATCACAGAAAAGGTACACACTCTGTGACACTGGAAATAATATTATCTCCCCCCTTGGATATTACAAACCATATCACAGAGCGGGTACACCCCCTGCGACATTGGGAGTTACATCATCTCCTTTCTTGACTATTATGAACCATATCACAGAGTGGGTGCACCCCCTGCGACACTGGGTGAACATCATCTCCAATTTTGGATATTACGAACTATATCACAGAGGGGATACAACCCCTGTGACATTGGGAATAACATCATCTCCACCATTGGATATTACAAACCATACCACAGAAGGGTACACCCTTTGCAACACTGAGAGTAACAGCTCCCTCGTTGGATATTACGAACCATAACAGAGAGGGGGTACAACCCCTGCGACTTTGGAGTAACATCATTTCCCCCATTGGATATTAAGAACCATATCACAGAAGGGGTATACACTCTGTGACACTGAGAGTAATCTCATTCCCCTTGGATATTACAAACCATATCACAGAGGGGGTACACCCCTGCGACACTGTGAGTAATATCACCTCCCCCCTTGGATATTACGAACCATATCAAAGAGGGAGTACAATCCCTGCGACATTGGGAGTAACATCATCTCCACCATTGGATATTACAAACCATATCACAGGAGGGTACACCCTTTGCGACATTGGGAGTAACATCATCTCCCCCGTTGGATACTATGAACCATAACAGAGAGGGGGTACACCACATGCAACATTTGGAGTAACATCCTTTCCCCCATTGAATATTAAGAACTGTATCACAGAGGGGATACACACTCTGCGATTATGAACCATATCACAGAGCGGGTACATCCCCTGTGACATTGTCAGTAATACTCCCCCATTGGATATTAGGAACAATGTCACAGAGGGGGCACATGCCCTGTGATATTGTGAGTAATATCATCTCCCCCCTTGGATATTATGACCCATATCAAGGAGAACGTACACACACGGTGTTTACAATATTGGGAATAATATCGTCCTCTCCCTCTTGGATATTTTGAACATTGTCACAAAGGGCTGTATTCCCACTGTGATATTGGTAGTAATATCATCCTCCCCCACCCCTGCATATTACAAAAAATATTACATAAGGGCATACACCAACTGCGATATTGGGAGTAATATTATCCTCTCCTTTCAGGATATTATGAGCAATATCATAGGGGTGTGTACACCCCCTGCTACATTGCAAGTAATATCATCTCCCCCATTGGATATTATGAGCCATATCAGAGAGGGCGAACACTGTCTACAACATTGGGTGTAATATCATCTCCCCCCTTGGATATTACAATACACCCCTGTGATATTGGGGGTAATATCACCCTCTCCCCGCTTGGCTATTACAAAGAGTATCACAGGTGCGTGTACACCCCTGCATTATTGGGAGTAACATTATCCTCTCCCCCCTTGGATATTATGAACAACATCACAGGGGTGTGTACACCCCCTGTGATATTGAAAGTAATATCATCCTCTTCCGTCCAGAATATTACAAAAAATATCAAAGGGGCGTGTACACCCCCTGCGATATTGGGGGATGTATCATCCTCGAACCCCTCTAAATATTGCAAACAATAACACAGGGGCATGTACCCCCCACTTTGATATTGGGAGTAATATCATCATCTTCACCCCCAGATATTACAAACAATATCACAGTAGGGTGGACACTCCCTGAGATATTGGGAGTAATATCATGATCTCCATCCCTGGATATTACGAACAATATTACAGGGGGTGTTCACACCCTGCGATATTCTGAGTAATATCATCTTCTCCCCCACTCCTTGAAGTCATGAACAATATCACAGAGGGGGTACACCTCATACCATATTGGGAGTAACATCATCTGCCATTTTGGATATGATAAACAATATCACAGAGTGGGAACACTATCTGTGATATTGGAAGTGACATCATCTACTCCCTTGGATATTATGAACAGTATCACAGAGGAACTACACGCTTGCCCATATTGGGAGGGACATCATTTCCACCCTTGGATATTACAAACAGCATCCCAAAATGGGTACATCCCCTGCAATATTGAAAGTAACATTATCTCCCCCCTTGGATATTACAAACAATATCATAGAGGGGGTAAACCACCTGCAATATTGAAAGTAACACCATCTCCCACCTTGAATATTATGAACAACATCACAAGGGTTATAACCCCTATGATATTGGGAGTGACATCATCTCTTCCCTTGAACATTACAAACAATATCACAGAGGTCGCACACCCCTGCGGTATTGGAAGTAACATCATCTTCTCTTTTAGTGATTACAAACAATATAACAGAGGGGGTACACCCTCTGCCATATTGGGAGTAACATCACATCCCTTCTTTGATATTACAAACAATATCACAGAAGGGGTACATTCCCTGCGATATTTGAAGTAACATCATCTCCCCCCTTGGATATTACAAACAATATCAGAGAGGGGTTATATCCCCTATGATATTGGGAGTAACACCATCTCCCCCACTGCATATTATGACCAATATCAGAGAGGAGGTACACCCCCTGTGATACTGGGAATACTCCCCCCATACATATTATGAACAATATCACAGAGGGCATACACACCCTGCCATTTGGGAGTAACATCATTCCCCCCTTAAATATGAACCATATCACACAGGAGGTATATCCCCTGAGATATTAGGAGTAACATCATCTCCCCCCATAGATATTATGAACAATATCTCAGAGGGGGTACACCCCCTGTGATAGGGATCATAACATCATCTCCCCTTTTGAATATTATGAACTATATCACAGAGGGGGTAAACCACCTGCGATACTGGAAGTAACATCATCTCCCCACTTGGATATTAAAATCCAAGTAACATCATCTCCCCCCTTGTATATTACAAATAATATCACAAAGGGTGTACACCCCCTGCAATATATTGGGAGAACATCATGTCCCCACTTGTATATTATGAACAATATCACAGAAGGGGTATACCCCTTGTGATATTAAGAGTAACATCATGTCCCCTTTTGGATATTATGAACAATATCACAGAGGGGGTAAACCCCTGCGATATTGGGGGTAACATACCCCCTTTTGGACATTATGAACATTATCACAGAGGTGGTAGACCCCCTGTGATATTGGGAGTAACATCATCTCCCCCCCCTGGATATTATGAATAACATCACAGAAAGGGTACACCCCCTTCGATATTGGGAGTAACATTATCTCCCCTTTGATATTACAAACAATATCACAGAAGTACTACACCCCCCAGCCATATTGAGAGTAACATCATCTCCCCTTTTGGATATTACATACAATATCACAGAAGGGGTAATTCCCCTGCGATATTGGAAGTAACATGGATATCCCGGTGTTGAGACTTGGGTATATGTACCTCTGATTTGGTTAACTTTTTATTGAAGTTGAAGCTAGTTCAATTTTCACAAACTGAACAAAACTGAGTAACCAGCTTCCAAATCCAGAAACAGATTCTCACCAGCAGCTCAAGAGAGCCATTAGGACCCCTTTCCAGCTACTGCAGCCCAGTGAAAGTTGTCAACATCCTAAGTTCTAATATCATGGGTTAGTTTTGTTTGTTTGTGAAACTCAAAAAAAATAATAATAATATATACTCCTGTGCTAGCTTCCTTCCCTCAATGTTATATGAGATTCACCCATATTTGTTGCAGGTAGTTGTGATTTGTTTATTTTCATTGCTTTATAGTATTTTATTGATTGAATAAACCACAATTTATTTATCCATTTTATTATCGATGGGCACCTAGGTAGTTAACAACTGATATATTGGAGTATATTAAAGTTAGGGAAAAACAAAACTTTAACAAAAGTCACCATTAAAGAGAATGATACATGAAGAAAAATATTCTCAATACACATATAAAAAATAAAAGTATTGTACCCTGGTGAGAGGGAATGAATATATAGACAAGAATCCTATGTATTAACCAGTAAAACACAGCTCAATTTTAAAAACACTTGGCACATCTCAGAGAAAATATGCAAATAATAAATATATGCTGAACTTCATTTATGGCTCAGGTAATAAAAATTCAAATACCCACTGGAGTGTTTAAAATTAAAAACATATAAAATACCAAGCAATGGTGTTGAATATGGAACAATGGGGATTCTCATACTGCATTGATGTGAGTGTTAATTTGTACAACAATTTGGAAAACTCTTTAGTGGTGTCTATGAAAGCTAATCACATGCATATCCTGATTTAGCAATTCTATTCTGAGATATACACTCCACAGAGATGCATACATACATGCCCCAAAAGATAGGCACTATATAAGATGTTCTTATTAGTACATTTATAATGGCCCCAAACAGCCATCTTTATGTTCAAGATGCTCTACAGGTGATTCTTAGGAACAATCAGGCCTAGAAACTTTGACAATAGATATATTTTTGACAGAATTTTAAGTTAAAATTGCATTTTATGTGCTTACTTAATAGGGAAATTATAAGCCTTTACTTTTCTCCTTTGTAAGAGATAAAGCCTAAATAATAATTACGGCCAAAATTTATTTATCTATAAAATACTAAGGTTTTTTGTCATTTGTTGAAATACTAAATGTTTTCAAGATCATTTCTATTTTTTATGTGGTAGAATCTTAAGAAGTCTCATTCTTCCCATTACTTACATTCTTGTTTCCTTTTCTTTCTTTTTTAACTTATATAGACATCTATGGTCTATCACAACATGTACTATAAATGGAAATCTTGGGCTTGTGACACACTGGGATTATGTGATATGTTGGAATGGGTCAGATTGGTGAAGGTCATATCTCCTGGTCTCAAGTTGATAAATTTGAAGAAGATTGTTTAAAGGCAATCATCTGCAGTTGAAAGAAGTTATATTAATTATCTAATAAAATATTTAGGATTTAAAGATAATTAACAGCATTTGCTTAGGAAAGTAAAACACTAACACACAATGCAGGAGTTTCAGTGTTTATTCTGAAAAGCAGTAGAACAAGGAAACCTTGAGCTTTTATCTTTTAGGATATATGACAAGAAGTTCTGTTTGTTATGGAAACTGCTTTTCTTCTTCATCACCTTCCCCTCTCTTGTAGATTTTAGCCCAAATACTTATACCTATATATTTATGGGTCTTTCTAGCAGGTGTAATATTGACTACCACTTCCAATGACACTTGACAGAGACATATGTGGTTAGAAGCAGAGAAGAAAGATCCTTCCAGTGGGGTATTGGCTCAGTGGTTTCCCAGTACATATCCAGGTCCTAATGTTATTTGTCTGGGTCTCCTTGAGAATCTTAGAGGCTCTTTGAGATCTTCACTCAGTTTGATGGAGAAACCATAAGGCGTACTATCTTTGTTCTCTAAGCTAAAGATGCCACATATTTTTAGATATGAGGGAGGATGTCATGGTTACAAAAGCTGAGGAGCTGAAATTTCCCACAATCCCCAGTATTATAACTGAATTTTGGGGGGTGACTATATTACTGAGACATAATTTATATACCATAAAATCTACCTATTAAATTCAATTCAGTGCTTTTTACTTGATTCATAGAATTGCACAACCATCACCACAAACAATCTTAGAATATTTTCATCACCACAAAATGAAATCCTGTACCTTTTAAGGAACTGCTTTCTAACCCCATCCCAGCCCACCATCACCACCAACCCTAGGCAATCACTAATCTCTTTTGTCTCTATTGATTTGCCTATTCTGAACATTACAGCTCCATTTGACAAAAAAAAATTTATATACCAATGATTTTTAAACTTTCTTAAAAATCCCTCTTTTTAAAATTGTAGGACTTATTTGGAGCCTGAGAAAATTATTTCAGACTCCAAAGAGCTTTTGTTTATATGAATGGTACTGATCAACACTTACAGTATAAGAAATTAGAAAAGGGAAATTTTAAAAATACTTATCCATCTATTCTTTTCAAATTAATGATATATGCTCCATTGGACTCAGGCTCCAGACCTGAATCCCAGATGCAGGTTCCAGGCCCAACCCTACAGACCTAGTTTCCAGGCCTGCCCTGGTAGACCTCAGCACCAGGGCTGGCCCCTGCACACACACTCATAAACCCAGGCCCACACACATAAATCCAGATTCAGGACACCTACATCAGACCCCAGGTACTAGGACTGCCCAGGGCTATACAAGCCTTTGTGTATTCAAGATCAAGTCTTCCCCCCAACACTAGATCAGCCCTCATGGACCCAGGCTTCTGAAATAACCCTGTGGCTCCAGTTTCCAGACCCACATGAGTGGACGCTAGCACCAGAACAACCTTTGTAAACTCAAGATCCAGACTTCACTTACACACCTAGATTCCAAAACTAACTTGGTGGATCCAGGTACCAGGCTCATCTACCCACTGGCCAAAAACCAGACCAGCTTGATCAAGTCTGTGGAACTCCCTAGAGCCTCTTAAAAATGACCATTTTGGATATTAGCCCTTCGTCAGATGAGTAGGTTGTGAAATTTTCTCCCATTTTGTAGGTTGCCTGTTCAAGCTGATGGTATTTTCTTTTGCTGTTGAACTCAAATAAATTTACAAGAAAAAAACAAACAACCCCATCAAAAAGTGGGTGAAGGATATGAACAGACACTTCTCAAAAGAAGACATTTATGCAGCCAAAAAACACATGAAAAAATGCTCATCATCACTGGCCATCAGAGAAATGCAAATCAAAACCACAATGAGATACCATCTCACACCAGTTAGAATGGCAATCATTAAAAAGTCAGGAAACAACAGGTGCTGGAAAGGATGTGGAGAAATAGGAACACTTTTATACTGTTGGTGGGACTGTAAACTAGTTCAACCATTGTGGAAGTCAGTGTGGCGATTCCTCGGGGATCTAGAACTAGAAATACCATTTGACCCAGCCATCCCATTACTGGGTATATACCCAAGGGACTATAAATCATGCTGCTATAAAGACACATGCACACGTATGTTTATTGTGGCACTATTCACAATAGCAAAGACTTGGAACCAATCCAAATGTCCAACAATGATAGACTGGATTAAGAAAATGTGGCACATATACACCATGGAATACTATGCAGCCATAAAAAATGATGAGTTCCTGTCTTTTGTAGGGACATGGATGAAATTGGAAATCATCATTCTCAGTAAACTATCACAAGGACAAAAAAACAAACACTGCATGTTCTCAATCATAGATGGGAATTGAACAATGAGAACATATGGACACAGGAAGGGGAACATCACACTCTGAGGACTGTTGTTGGGTGGGGGAGGAGGGAGGGATAGCATTAGGAGATATACCTAATGCTAAATGATGAGTTAATGGGTGCAGCACACCAACATGGCACATGTATACATATGTAACTAACCTGCACATTGTGCATATGTACCCTAAAACTTAAAGTATAATAATAATAATAATAATAAAATGACTATTTTGAATTCCTCTTTAGACAGCTTATAGATATCCATTTTTGTTGTTGTTGTTGTTTCCCTGATTATTTATAATCCTGCAGTCTTGCATTGGTATTTGCACAATTGAAGAAATAGGTACCTCTTCCAGTCTTTATAAACTGGCTTTGGCAGGGAAAGCCCTTCTCCAGTCAGCCTGTCCAAACATTCTGGACAGGCTGTCTACTGAGTTCCACAAGTATATGAAAATTAAACAACATGCTACTTAACAATGAATGCATCAAAGAAAAATTGAAGGAGAATTTTTTTTTAATCTTGAGCAAAATGGAAATGGACAACAGCATACCAAAACTTATAGAAAGCAGCAAAAGCACTTTCAAGGGAGAAGGTTATATGAATAAACACCTATATCAAAAAAGAAAAAAGATTTCAAGTAAACAGCCTATTGTTACACATCAAGGAATTAGAAAAACGAAAAGCAAACTAAGGCCAAAGTTAGTAGAAGGAAGGAAATAACAGAGATGAGAGTAGAAATAAATGAAATACAGACAAGAAAAGCAATAGAAAAGATCAATACAACTAAGAGTAAGTTTTCTGAAAAGGTAAACAAAATCAACAATCTTTTAACTAGAGTAAGAAAAACAGGAAAAGACTCAAATAAGTAAAATCAGAAATAAAAGAGAAATTACATCAGGTGCTACAAAAATATAGTGTCATAAGAGACTGCTATGAAAAATTATACACCAAATAAGTCAGAGGACCTAGAATAAATAAATAAATTCCTAGAAACATATGGCCATCAAGACTGAGTTATGACTAAATAGAAAATCTGAACAGACCAATAAGGAGTAAAAAGATTTAATCAGTAATAAAAAGAAAAGCCTAGAACCTGATGGCTTCACTGGTGAATTCTACCAAATACTTAAAGAATTAATGTCAATCCTTCTCAAATTTTTCCAAAAAATTGAAGAGGAGGGAACACCTTCAAACTCATGTTATGAAGCCAGTATTCTCATACTAAGTTCAGACCAGAACACAAGAAAATGAAATACAAGCCAATATCCCTGATGAGCATAGATGCAGCAATCCTCAAGAAAATACTAACAAACCAAATTCATCAGCACATTAAAAGGATCATTCACCATAATTAAGTGGAATTTGTCCCTGGGGTATAGACTTTTAAAATAAATAAATTAAATGTAATTAAATGTAATATACCACATTCACAGAATGAAGAACAAAAACCATATGCTCATCTCAGTAGATTAAAAAAACACCCAATAATGTAGCAAGAGAGAGAAACTACCTAAACTAACAAAAGTTATATATACAAGTTCACAGAAAATATCATACTCAACAGTGACAAATTGAAAGCTTTTCCTTTAAGATTAGGAACAAGACAAGGTTGCCCAATCTCCCCTCTTCCATTCAATATAGTACTAAACTGGGCAGGGTGATGCACTCCTATAGTTCAAGCTACATGGGAGGCTGAGATGGAAGAATCACTTAAGCCCAGGAGTCTAGCCTGTGCAACATAGCAAGACTCCACCTACAAACAAACAAACAAACAAAATATATAGTACTGGAAGTCCTAGCCACAACAATTAGACAAGAGAAAGAAATGAAATCATCCAAATCAAAAAGAAAGAAGTAAAATTTTCTTTGTTTGCAGATGACATGACTTTTTACACAGAAAAATCCTAAAGAAACCATCGAAAAACTTTTAGAAGTCATAACTTCAATAAAACTGCAGGATACAAAATCAACATACAAAAATCAGTAGCATTTCTGTATACTAACAATGAACTACCCAAAATAGAAATCAAGAAAGCAATCTCAATGACAACTACCAAAAAAACACATAAGAATAAATTTAACCAAGGAGACAAAAGATCCGTACATTGAAAATTATAAAACATTGATGAAAAAAATTGAAGAAGATACAAATAAATAGAAAGATATCCTGTGTTCATGGATTGGAAGAATTAATATTATCAAAATGTCTATACTACCCAGAGCAGTGTACAGATTCAATTCAATATCTGCCAAAATTCTAATGACATTGTTCACAGAAATAGAAAAACAATCCTAAAATTAGTGTGGAAGCACAAAAGACCCTGTGTAGTCAAAGTAATCTTAAATAAAAAGAAGAAAGCTGGGAGATAAATGGAAGATGGATAGGGGACAGGGCTGATGTACAGCACCCACTTGGACAGACACAACAGTGTATAAAGACTCACACCATGGATTTTGCTTCAGGAACCGCAGCAGGACCATATCAGGAAAACTGAAAGAATTCACAGATCTTTTGAAGGAAGTGGCAGGATGCTGTAAATTCCACGAAATAGGCAAAAAACTGCACATTCCCAAAGTGTGAGTGGGGAAAACCTGCCTCTGAATACATGCCCCTCTGGAGATCCTGAAAATTCAAATCACAAGAAAAGGATTTAACCTTACCTAGCACTGAAACTGATTTAGCATAAAATATAAAATTAGAAGCAGCAGGGGGAAGAGCCTTGTAGATACTCTCATTCTCCAGCTTGAGCCCAGAGAAGTTATCCCTGACTATATCTCACAGGGGACCTTGGGGAAGGCATCTTGCAAAATTCAGGAGGAATCACAGGGTGAAAGGAGCTTCCAACTGAGCTTTGTAATAATTTTGACTGGGTGCACCTTTCCTTGAGCAGAATCTGGGGGTGAACAGGAATTGCCGCAAAGAGTAGAGCAGGAGTTGAGGAGGACAGTGTGGGCAGACAGGGAGGGGCATGGCCTGAAAGCTGTACTTGCTTTCTCAGTGGGGAAGCTTACAGGTCTGAGTCCTGTGGACAGGAGGCCTGGAGACAAACTCAGTGCTGTTAGCAGGGCACAGCGGGAATGATACCAGCCTCACCAAACCTGTGGGAGCTGGGTGAGGCCTATCACTAATGCCTTTCCCCGACTCCCCTAGCCACAGACGCAGCCATATAATTCCCTGTGGAACATAACCCTATTGGCCCAAGAACCACACCCTGTCCCCTACAGGGGCCACAGCAAGCCCCACCCAAGGGTCTGAGCTCAGACCCACCTAACCCTGCCCCCACCTGATGGCATTTCTCTACCTGCCCTGGTAGCGTATCACAAAATATAAACTCTTGGGAGCTTTATGACCCAGCCCATTGCCTGAGAAACCCAAATACTTATCCTGGCCACCTTAGGGCAAGCTTATATCTGCCTTCTACTATCGCAGATGGTGCTCTCTTGAAAGTGCCACCTCCTGGCTGGAGGCTAACCAACTCAGGTTATTATAGCAACTCATGGCAAAATAAGCCTGACCCCCAGGAAGAAGGCAACAGCTAATTCCACTGCCTGCAACACCCTGGCTAACCAGAGGTCCTGAGTGTATCCATGTAACAACTTCACTGCTAGTGTAACCAGTATTTGAAAAAGCCAGCACACTAAAAATATCTATAGCCAAGGACTGTCATAAAGTCGACTTCACTTCCCTGCCACCTCCACCAGAGCAAGTGCTGGGAGACCTGAAGATGGATCACATCACAGGACTCTTTGGAGACATTACCCAGCACCAGCCAAGAGCTGGTAGTCCAAATGGATGGCTAGACCCAGAAGAGCAATAATAGTCACTGTATTCTGGCTAACAGGAAGACCCATCCCTAGGGGAATGGGGAGTGCACCACACAAAGGGACCACCCCATGGGACAAAAGAATCTGAACAGTAGCCCTTGAATTCCAGATTTTTTGTGCAGAAATAATCTACCCAAATGAGAAGGAATTAGAAAAGTGGTTCTGGTAATATGACAAAGCAAGGTTCTATAACACTCCCAAAAGACCACACTAGTTCCTCAGCAATGGATCCAAACCAAGAAGAAATCTCTAAATTGCCAAAGAATTCAGAAGTTTGATTATTAAGCTACTCAAGGAGATAACAGAGAAAGGTAGAAACTAATTTAAATAAACTAAAAAAAAATCCAGGATATAGATAAAAAATTCTCCATATTTATATATACATATATCTACACACATATATATATACATATATATACACATATATACACACACTCACATACACATATACACACATATATATACACACATATATATAATAATAAATAACAACTTCTGGAAATGAAAGAGAAATACAAAATGTAGTGGAAAATTTCAATAATAGAATCAAACAAGTAGAAGAAAGAACTTCAGAGCTCAAATACAAGGCTTTTCAAATTAACTCAATCAGACAAAAACAAAGAAGAAAGAATTTTTTTTTTTTTTTTTTTTTTGAGATGGACTCTTGCTCTGTCACCCAGGCTGGAGTACAGTGGCATAATCTCGGCTCACTGCAAGCTCTGCCTCCCAGGTTCACACCATTCTCCTGCCTCAGCCTCCCGAGTAGCTGGGACTACAGGCACCCGCAACCACTCCAAGCTAACTTTTTGTGTTTTTAGTAGAGACAGGGTTTCACCATGTTAACCAGGATGGTCTCGATCTCCTGACCTTGTGATCCACCCACCTCGGCCTCCCAAAGTGCTGGGATTACAGGCATGAGCCACCACACCCAGCCAAGAATTTTTTTTAAATAAAGAAAGGCCCCAAGAAATTTGGAATTATGTTAAATGGCCAAATCTAAGAATAATTGGTGTTCCTGAGAAGAAGAGAAATCTAAATTTTGGAAAATGTATTTGAGGGAATAATTGAGGAAAATGTCCCTGGTTTTGTGGGAGATCTAGACATCCAAATACAGGAAGCTCAAAGAACACCTATGAAATTCATCATGGAAAAATCATCACCCAGGCACATAGTAATCAGGTTATCTAAAGTCAAAACAAAGGAAAGATTCTTAAAAGCTGTGAGACAAAAGCATTAAGTAACTTATAAAAGAAAATCTATCATATGAATAACATATTTCTCAGCAGAATTCCTACAAGCCAAAAGGGTTTGGGGTCATATCTTTAGCCTCCTCAAACAAAGTAATTGTAAGCCAAGAATTTTGGCTCCAGCAAAACTAAGCTTCATAAATGAAGAAGAGATAAAGTCTTTTTTAGACACACAAATGTTGAGAGAATTCACCACTACCAAGCCGGTGCTACAAGAAATGCTAAAAGGAGTTCTGAAGGTTGAAACAAATCCTCAAAATATACCAAAACAGAAACCATTTAAAGCATAAATCTCACAGAGCCTAGAAAACAAAACACAATTTTAAAAAACCAAGATATTTAGGCAACAAGTAACACAATGAATACAACAGTACCTCACATCTCAACACTAACGATGAATGTAAATGGCTTAAATTCTCCACTTAAAAGATACAGGATGGTGGAATGGAAAAAAAATCCACCAATCAAGTATCTGCTGTCTTCAAGAGATTCATCTAATGCACGAGGATTCATATAAGCTTAAGGTAAATTAGTGAAAAATGGTATGCCGTGAAAATGGAAATCAAAAGTGAGCAGGATAGCTATCCTTATATCAGAAAAAACAGACTTTAAAGCAACAACAGTTAAAAAAAGACAAAGAGGGGCATTATATAATGATAAAAGGATCAGTCCAACAGAAAAATATCACAATCCTAAATTTATATGCACCTGACATGAATGCTCTTAAATTTATAAAACAATTATTACTACACATTTGAAATGAGATAGAAGGCAGCACAACAATAGTGGGGGACTTCAGTACACCACTGACAGCACTAGACAGGTCATCAAGACAGAAAGCCAACAAAGAAACAATGGATTTAAACTATACCCTACAACAAAAAGGATTTAATAAATATTTAGAGAGCATTCTATCCAACAGATGCAGAATATACATTGTTTTCACCAGAACACAGAACATTCTCAGAGACAGACCACATGATAGGCCACAAAATAAGTTAGAATTAAAAACAAAACTCACAGGATCATCTCAAGAGATGCAAAAAATTGACAAAATACAGCATCCTTTTATGATTAAAAGCTTCATCAAAATCAGCATAGAAGGGACATAACTTAATGTAATAAAAGCTGTTTGTGACAAACCCACAGTCAATATAATACTAAACAGGGAAAAGTTGAAAGCATTTTCCCTGAGAAATGGAACAAGACAAGGATGCCCATTTTCACCACTTCTATTTAACACAGTACTGGAAGTCCTAGCTAGAGGAATCAGACAAGAGAAAGAAATAAGGGGCATCCCAATTGGTGAAGAGAATGTCAAACTGTCACTGTTCACTGATTATATGATTGTATATCTAGAAAACCCTAAAGACTCATCCAAAAAGCTCCTAGATCTGATAAATGAGTTCAGTAAAGTTTCCTTTTTTTTCTTTTCTTTTTTATTATACCTTAAGTTCTAGGGTACACGTGCACAACATGCAGGTTTGTTACATATGTACACATGTGCCACGTTGGTGTGCTGCACTCATTAACTCGTCATTTACACTAGGTATATCTCCTAATGCTATCATTCCCCCTTTCCCCCACTCCACAACAGGCCATGGTGTGTGATGTTCTCCTTCCTGTATCCAAGTGTACTTATTGTTCAATTCCCACCTATGAGTGGGAACATGTGGTGTTCGGTTTTCTGTCCTTGCAACAGTTTGCTAAGAATTATGGTTTCCAGCTTCATCCATGTCCCTGCAAAGGACATGAACTCATCAATTTTTATGGCTGCATAGTATTCCATGGTGTATATGTGCCACATTTTCTTAATCCAGTCTATCATTGTTGGACATTTGGGTTGGTTCCAAGTCTTTGCTATTGTGAATGGTGCTGCAATAAACATATGTGTGCATGTGTCTTTATAGCAGCATGATTTATAATCCTTTGGGTATATACCCAGTAATGGCATCGCTGGGTCAAATGGTATTTCTAGTTCTAGATCCCTGAGGAATTGCCACACTGACTTCCACAATGGTTGAACTATTTTACTGTCCCACCAACAGTGTAAAAGTGTTCCTATTTCTCCACATCCTCTCCAGCACCCGTTGTTTCCTGACTTTTTAATGATCGCCATTCTAACTGGTGTGAGATGGCATCTCATTGTGGTTTTGATTTGCATTTTTCTGATGGCCAGTGATGGTGAGCACTTTTTCATGTGCTTTTTGGCTGCATAAATGTCTTCTTTTAAGAAGTGTCTGTTCATATCCTTCACCCACTTGTTGATGGGGTTGTTTTTTTCTTGAAAATTTGTTTGAATTCTTTGTAGATTCTGGATATTAGCCCTTTGTCAGATGAGTAGATTGCAAAAATGTTCTCCAATTCTGTGGGTTGCCATTCAGTCTGATGGTAGTTTCTTTTGCTGTGCAGAAGCTCTTTAGTTTAATTAGATCCCATTTGTCAATTTTGGCTTTTGTTGCCATTGCTTTTGGTGTTTTAGACATGAAGTCCTTGCCCATGCCTGTGTCCTGAATAGTATTCCCTACATTTTCTTCTAGGGCTTTTATGGTTTCAGGTCTAATATTTAAGTCTTTAATCCATCCTGAATTAATTTTTGTATAAGGTGTAAGGAAGGGATCCAGTTTCAGCTTTCTACATATGGCTAGCCAGTTTTCCCAGCACCATTTATTAAATAGGGAATTGTTTCCCTATTTCTTGTTTTTGTAAGGTTTGTCAATGATCAGATGGTTTTAGATGTGGGGTATTATTTCTGAGGGCTCTGTTCCATTCCATTGGTCTATATCTCCGTTTTGGTACCAGTACCATGCTGTTTTGGTTATTGTAGCCTTGTAGTGTAATTTGAAGTCAGTTAGCATGATGCCTCCAGCTTTGTTCTTTTTGCTTAGGATTGTCTTGGCAATGTGGGCTCTGTTTTGGTTCCATATGAACTTTAAAGTAGTTTTTTCTAATTCTGTGAAGAAAGTCATTGGTAGCTTGATGGGGATGGCATTGAATCCATAAATTACTTAGGGCAGTATGGCCATTTTCACGATATTGATTCTTCCTACCCATGAGCATGTAGTGTTCTTCCACTTGTTTGTGTCCTATTTTACTTTGTTGAGCAGTGATTTCTATTTCTCCTTGAAGAGGTCCTTCACATCCCTTGTAAGTTTGATTCCTATGTATTTTATTCTCTTTGAAGCAATTGTGAATGAGAGTTCACTCATGAGTTGGCTCTCTGTTTGTCTGTTTTTGGTGTATAAGAATGCTTGTGATTTTTTGCACATTGACTTTGTATCCTGAGACTTTGCTGAATTTGCTTATCAACTTAAGGAGATTTTGGGCTGAGACAATGGGGTTTTCTACATATACAATCATGTCATCTGCAAACAGGGACAATTTGACTTCCTCTTTTCCTAACTGAATACCCTTTATTTCTTTCTTCTGCCTGATTGCCCTGGTCAGAACTTCCAACACTATGTTGATTAGGAGTGGTGAGAGAGGGCATCCCTGTCTTGTGCCAGTTTTCAAAGGGAATGCTCCCAGTTTTTGCCCATTCTGTATGATATTGGCTGTGGGTTTGTCATAAATACCTCTTATTATTTTGAGATATGTCCCATCAATACTGAATTTATTGAGAGTTTTTACATTAAGGGCTGTTCAATTTTGTCAAAGGACTTTTCTGCATCTATTGAGATAATCATGTAGTTTTTGTCTTTGGTTCTGTTTATATGCTGGATTACGTTTATTGATTTGCATATGTTGAACCAGACTTGCATCCCAGGCATGAAGCCCAATTGATCATGGTTGATAAGCTTTTTGTTGTGCTGCTGGATTCAGTTTGCCAATATTTTATTGAGGATTTTTGCATGGATATTCATCAGGGATATTGGTCTAAAATTCACTTTTTTTGTTCTGTCTCTGCCAGGCTTTGGTATCAGGATGATGTTGGCCTCATAAAATAAGTTAGGGAGGATTCTCTCTTTTTCTATTGATTGGAATAGTTTCATAAGGAATGGTACCAGCTCCTTGTTCCTTGATAGAATTCGGCTGTGAATCCCCTGGTCCTGGACGGTTTTTGTTTGGTAAGCTATTAATTAATTACTGCCTCAATTTCAGAGCTTGTTATTTGTCTATTCAGGGATTCAAATTCTTCCTGGTTTAGTATTGGGAGGGTGTATGTGTCGAGGAATTTATCCATTTCTTCTAGATTTTCTGGTTTATTTGCATAGAGGTGTTAATAGTATGCTCTGATAGTAGTTTGTATTTCTGTGGGATCAGTGGTGATATCCCCTTTATCATTTTTTATTGTGTCTATTTGATTCTTCTCTCTTTTCTACTATATTAGTCTGTTATTGGTCTATCAATTTTGTTGATCTTTTCAAAAAAGCAGCTCCTAGATTCATTGATTTTTTGAAGGGTTTTTTGTGTCTCTATTTCCTTCATTTCTGCTCTGATCTTAGTTATTTGTTGCCTTCTGCTAGCTTTTGAATGTGTTTACTCTTGCTTCTCTATTTCTTTTAATTGTGATGTTAGGGTATCCATTTTAGGTCTTTCCTGCTTTCTCTTGTGGGCATTTAGTGCTATAAATTTCCCGCCACACACTGCTTTAAATGTGTCCCAGAGATTCTGGTAAGTTGTGTCTTTGTTCTCATTGGTTTCCAAGAACATCTTTATTTCTGCCTTCATTTCGTTATGTACCCAGTAGTCATGCAGGAGCAGGTTGTTCAGTTTCCATGTAGTTGAATGATTTTGAGTGATTTTCTTAATCCTGAGTTCTAGTTTGATTGCACTGTGGTCTGAGAGACAGTTTGTTATAATTTCTGTTCTTTTACATTTGCTGAGAAGTACTTTACTTCCAAATATGTGGTCAATTTTGGAATAAGTGTGATGTGATATTGAGAAGAAAGTATATTCTATTGATTTGGAGTGGAGAGTTCTGTAGATGTCTATTAGGTACTCTTGGTGCAGAGCTGAGTTCAATTCCTGGATATCCTTGTTAACTTTTTGTCTTGTGGATCTGTCTAATGTTGACAGTGGGGTGTTAAAGTTTCCCATTGTTATTGTGTGGGAGTCTAAGTCTGTTTGTAAGTCTCTAATGACTTGTTTTATGAATCTGGGTGCTCCTGTGTTGGGTGGATATATATTTAGGATAGTTAACTCTTCTTGTTGAACTGATCCCTTTACCATTATGTAATGGTCTTCTTTGTCTCTTTTGATCTTGTTAGTTTAAAGTCTGTTTTAGCTGAGACTAGGATTGCAACCCCTGCCTTTTTTCATTTTCCATTTGCTTGGTAGATCTTCCTCCATCCCTTTATTTTGAGCCTATGGGTATCTCTGCATGTGAGATGGGTCTCCTGAATACAGCACACTGGTGGGTCTTGACTCTTTATCCAATTTGCCAGTCTGTGTCTTTTAACTGGAGCATTTAGCCCATTTACATTTAAGGTTACTATTGTTATGTGTGAATTTGATCCTGTCATTATGATGTTAGCTGGTTATTTTGCTCATTAGTTGATGCAGTTTCTTCCTAGCATTGATGGTCTTTACATTTTGGCATGTTTTTGCAGTGGCTGGTACCAGTTGTTCCTTTCCATGTTTAGTGCTTCCTTCAGGAGCTCTTGTAGGGCAGGCCTGGTGGTGACAAAATCTCTCAGCATTTCTCTCTCACTTATGAAGTTTAGGTTGGCTGGATATGAAATTCTGGGTTGAAAATTCTTTTCTTTAAGAATGTTGAATATTGGCCCCCACTCTCTTCTGGCTTGTAGTGTTTCTGCTAAGAGATCAGCTGTTAGTCTGATGGGCTTCCCTTTGTGGGTAACCCGACCTTTCTCTCTGGCTGCCCTTAACATTTTTTCTTCATTTCATCTTTGGCGAATCTGACAGTTATGTGTCTTGGAGTTGCTCTTCTTGAGGAATATCTTTGTGGCATTCTCTGTATTTCCTGAATTTGAATGTTGGCCTGCCTTTCTAGGTTGGGGAAGTTTTCCTGAATAATATCCTGCAGAGTGTTTTCCAACTTGGTTCCATTCTCCCCATCAATTTCAGGTACACCAATCAGATGTAGATTTGGTCTTTCACATAGTTCCATATTTCTTGGAGGCTTTGTTCATTTCTTTTTACTCTTTTTTCTCTAAACTGCTCTTCTCACTTCATTTCATTCATTTGATCTTCAATCACTGATACCCTTTCTTCCAGTTGATCGAATCAGTTACTGAAGCTTCTGCATTTGTCACATAGGTCTCATGCCATGGTTTTCAGCTCCATCAGGTCATTTAAGGATTTCTCTACACTGGTTATTCTAGTTAGACATTCATCTAATCTTTTTTCAAGTTTTTTAGCTTCTTTGTGATGGGTTCAAACTTCCTCCTTTAGCTTGGAGAAGTTCGATCGTCTGAAGCCTTCTCTCAACTCATTAAAGTCATTCTCCATCCAGCTTTGTTCCATTGCTGGTGAAGAGCTGTGTTCCTTTGGAGGCTCTGAATTTTAGAATTTTCAGCTTTTCTGCTCTGTTTTTTTCCCATCTTTGTGGTTTTGTCTACCTTTGGTCTTTGATGATGGTGACGTACAGATGGAGTTTTCGTGTGGATGTATTTTCTGTTTGTTAGTTTTCCTTCTAACAGTCAGGGACCTCAGCTGCATGTCTGTTGGAGATTGCTGGAGGTCCACCCCCGAACCTGTCTGCCTGGGTATCAGCAGCAGAGGGTGCAGAACAGTAAATATTGCTGAACAGCAAATGTTGCTGCCTGATCGTTCCTCTGGAAGTTTTGTCTCAGTGGTGTACTGGATGTGTGAAGTGTCAGTCTGTCCCTACTGGGGGGTGCCTCCCACTTAGGCTACTCAGGGGTTAGGGACCCACTTGAGGAGGCAGTCTGTCCATTCTCAGATCTCAAACTCCATGCTAGGAGAGCCACTACTCTCTTCAAAGCTGTCAGACAGGGACTTTTAAATCTGCAGAGGTTTCTGCTGCCTTTTGTTCAGCTATGCCCTGCCCCCAGAGATGGAGTCTACAGAGGTAGGCAGGCCTTCTTGAGCTGAGGTAGGCTCCACCCAGTTCAAGTTTCCCAGCTGCTTTGTTTACCTACTCAAGCCTCAGCATGTTGGGCACCCCTCCCCCAGCTTCACTGCCGCCTTTCAGTTAGATCTCAGACTGCTGTGCTAGCAATGAGTGAGGTTCCATGGGTGTGGGACCCTCTGAGCCAGGTGCAGGATATAATCTCCTGGTGTGCTGTTTGCTAAGATCCTTGGAAAAGCACAGTATTAGTGTGGGAGTGACCCAATTTTCCAGGTGCTGTCTGTTACAGCTTCCCTTGACTAGGAAAAGAAATTCCCTGACCCTTTTTGCTTCCCAGGTGAGCTGATGCCTTGCCCTGCTTCAGCTCTCACTCAGTGGGCTGCATCCACTGTCCTGCACCCACTGTTCTACATGCCCCAGAGAGATGAACCCGGTACCTCAGTTGGAAATACAGAAATCACCCATCTTCTGCATCACTCATGCTGGGAGCTATAGACTGGAGCTGTTCGTATTTGGCCATCTTGGAACAGCCTCCAAGTTCAGTAAAGTTTCAAGATTCAAAATCAATGTACACAAATCAGAAGCACTGCTATATACCAACAGTGACCAAGCTGAGAATCAAATCAAGAACTCAACCCCTTTTACAACAGCTGAATAAAAAATACTTAGCCATATACCTAACCAAGGACATGAAAGATCTCTACAAGGAAAACTACAAAACATTGCTGAAAGAAATCATGGATGACACAAACAAATGGAAACACGTCCCATGCTCATGGATAAGCAGAGACAATACTGTGAAAATGACCATACTGCCAAAAGCAATCTACAAATTCAATGCAATTTCCATCAAAATACCTTCATCATTCTTCACAGAACTAGAAAAAACATTTATAAATTCATATGGAACCAAAAAAGAGCCTGCATAGCCAAAGCAAGACTAAAAAAAAAGAAAAAATCTGGAGGCATCACATTATCCAACTTCAAACTATACTTCAAGGCTATAATTACCAAGACAGCATGGTACTGGCATAAAAATAGGTACATAGACCAATGGGACAGAATAGAGAATCCAGAAATAAAGCCAACTGATCTTCAACAAGGCAAACAAAAACAAAGTGGGGGAAAGGACACCTTATTCAACAAATGGTGCTGGGATAATTTGCAAGGCACATGTAGAAGAATGAAGCTGGATCCTCATCTCTCACTTTATACAAAAATCAACTGAAGATGGATCAAAGACTTAAAACTAAGACACAAAACCATAAAAATTCCGGAAGATAACTACAGAAAAACTCTTCTACACTTGGCTTAGGCAAAGAGTTCGTGACCAAAAACCTAAAAGCAGATGCAACAAAAACAAAGATAAATAGATAGGACTTAATTAAACTAAAAAGCTTCTGCACAGCCAAAGAAACAATTGGTAGAGTTAACAGACAACCCACAGAATGGAAAAAAAAATTCACAAACTATGCATTTGAGAAAGGACTAGCATTCAGGGTCTATAAGGAACTCAAACAAATCAGCAAGGAAAAAGCAAATAATCCCATAAAAAAGTGGGCAAAAAATATAAATAGACAATCCTCAAGAGAAGATATACAAATGGCCAAAAAAAAAATGAAAAAATCTTCAACATCACTAATTATCAGGGAAATGCAAATCAAAATCCCAATGAGATACCACCTTACTCCTGCAAGTATGGCCATAATCAAAAAATAAAAAAATAACAGATGTGAAAAATAACAAAAAAATTTAAAAAAAACAGATGGTGAAAAGGGAACACTTTTGTACTTCTGGTTAAAATGCAAAGTATTACAACCACTGTGGAAAACAGTGTGAAGATTCCTTAAAGAACTAAAAGTAGAACTAGTTTGATCCAGAAATCCCACTATAGGGTATCTCCCAGAAGAAAAGAAGTCATTATATGAAAAAGCCACTTGCACACACATTTATAGCAGCATAATTCACAATTGCAAAAATAGGAACCAGCCTAAATACCCATCAAACAACAAGTGAATAAAGAAAATATGGTATACATATACCATGGAATACTAGTCAGCTATAAAAAGGAATGAAATAATGGCATTTGCAGCAACCTGGATGGAGTTGGAGACCATTACTCTAAGTGAAATAACTCAGGAATGGAAAAACAAACATTGAATCTCCTCATTTATAAGTGAGATCTAAGCTATGAGGATGCATAGGCATAAAAATGATATAATGGACTTTGGGGACTTAGGGGGAAGGATGGGAGGGGTATGAGGGATAAAAGACTATACACTGGGTACACTGTACACTTCTCAGGTGATGGGTGTACCAAAATCTCAGAAATCACCAGTAAAGAACTTTTTTTTGCAGCCAAACACCATCTGAGCCCCCAAAACTATTGAAATAAAAATTAAAACAAAAAAAACTTTTGAAAGATGAAAGAAGTAGAACAGAGCTGGAGGCATCACAATACGTAACTTCAAAATATACTATGAAGCTACAATAATCAAAACAGCGTGGTAATGACATGAAAAGGGATGTATAGACCAGTTTAATAGAATAGGGAACCCTATTCTAAATAAATCCACTTACAGTCAATTAATTTTTGTTTTTTTTGAGACAGAATCTTGTTCTTTCCCCCAGGCCAGAGTGCAGTGGTGCTATCTCGGCTCACTGCAAGCCCCGCCTCCTGGGTTCATGCCATTCTCCTGCCTCAGCCTCCAGAGTAGCTGGGACTACAGGTGCCTGCCACCACGCCCAGCTAATTTTTTGTATTTTTAGTAGAGACGGGGTTTCACCACGACAATGATGCCAAGAATCCATGATGGATAAAGGATAGTATCTTCAATAAATGGTGTTGAGAAAACAGGATTCCACATTGAAAAAATGAAATTGAGCCCTTATCACATATCATATACAAAAAAAACTAAAAATGAATTAGAGATTTAAATGTGTGATCTGAACCTGTAAAACTACCAGGCAAAATATAGGGAAAAAAGTGTTTTGACTTTGGCCTGGGAAACAATTTTTGGATATGACCCCAAAAGCATGAGCAACAACAGAAAAGATAGACAAATAGGACTGCATCAAACTAAAAAGTTCTGCACAGCAAAGAAAACAGTGAACAACCTACAGATTAGGAGAAATTATTTGCAAACCATACATTTGATGGGGTGGTGTTATCCAAAATATACAGAAACTCAAACAACTAAGAACAAGAAAAAAAACCCAATTTTCAAAAGTGCAAAAGGCTTGATAGACATTTCTAAAAAGAAGACATGCCAATAGTCAGCAGGGGTATATAAAGGTGCTAAAAATTACTAATCATCAGGAAAATGCAAATCAACACAGTGAGATATCACCTCATATCTGTTAGGATAGTTATCATCAATAAAAAAGGATAACAAATGTTGGTGAAGATGAATAGAAAAGAGAAAACCCTTGCATGTGGTTGGTGGGTACATAATATGGTATAGCCATTATGGAAAACAATATGGAGGTTCCTAAGAAAATTAAAAATGGAACTACTGTATAATCAAGCAATCCAACTTCTGGGCATATATTGAAAGAAAATCAGTATGTCAAAGAGACATCTGCACTCCCATGTTCACTGCAGCATTATTCACATTAGTCAAGATATAGAATCAATCTAAGTGTCAATGGATATGTAAAATGGAATATTCTTCCATCATCAAAAGGAAGGCGATCCTGTAATTCACAACAAAACAGATGAATGTAGAGAACATCATGCTAAGTGAAATAAGCCAGGCACAGAAACATAAATAGTAATATGATCTCACTTATATGTGGAATATGTAAAAGTCAAACTCACAGAAGCAGAGAGTAGCATTGTGATATTGGAGGCTAGGGGATAAGGCAAAGGGAGAGATGTTGGAGAGCATGTCCAAAGTTTAGTTATGCAGAATGAAAGTTCCAGAGATCTAATGGACAGCATGGTGACTATAGTTAATAATACTATATTGTATATTGAAATTTTCTAAGAGAGTAGATTTTAAGTGTTCTTACTACACATACACATATGCAAAATGCTAACTATGTGAGGGGATGGATATGCTAACTAGCTTGACTGTAGTAATTGTTTCACAGTGTGAATATATATCAAAACATCACATAGTGCACCATAAATATATATAATTTTCATTTGTTAATTGTACTTCAATAAATCTGGAAAAAAGTAAACAAAAGAACAATCATAAACCCTTTACATTTTAACATAAATAATAATTTTTACAAGAGATAATTATCTTTTCCCAATGTAAAAATTAATTATGAGTGCTATTGTCTACAAATTTTGTAATCTCTTTTATGTTTGACCTAGAAGATAGCTGGATTCTCATATCTGCTTGTTTCTAATCTGCTATGATATACTGTGTTAGATAAGTACATGAAGAGAATTTGACCTCATGCAGATGTATAACTAGAAGAGGGAGTAGCATTTCAATGGTCTTTTTAGATAATTGTGAATATTTTTTGATACAACACAAAACTGTTTAAGTACTAGTTTACTAAAGGTTTGTTACAATGTGGAAACAGAAATGGTATCAGTGAACTTTTTGTACTCTGTACATTTGGGTGTACGAAAGTGAAAAATTCAGGTGATGTCTTATATTATGAAAATAGCTTTGACATCATGGACTTTCTGAAAGGATCTCTGTGAGAACTATAATTGCTACTATAAACCAAAAATAATAATAGTTTGACATGCACCTAACAGAAGTAGGACATCCTCTTAAATTTTGATCGGAGGAAGACTCATGAAAATTGATTGAGATGAGGCATCATTTAACAAGACCTGCAGTCTTAAAGGGTCATATAGGAAGATTGTAAGAAGTGGGAAGGGTAACTAGGCAGACAGATTCAGCTTTGTGATTCCTCCAGAAACCAAAGTCTTTCTGAACAGAAACCAACTCAAGGATAAAGCTTATCCACAGCATCCCTGTGCAGCAGAGGGGATTTAAGGAAAAACCTGAAGTAAGACATCAAAGGATCCTACCCCAAGCTCACAAAGTCCCTGCCCTGTGGTTCACCTCTGTCATTCTCACGGTTTTTATTTGTTTCACATTCAAACAAAACCTGCACCAAACTGTTGTGTAAATTGAGACTCAGACTCGGGATTTACCATAAGACTCTGTTGCTTATCAAAAATTGTACCACAGAAAGGAAGGAGGAGTACACATTAGTCAGAGATGGAAGATCACCCTAATGAACTGTTTTAGGCTAAAAACTGCTGAAAGAGCCTGAGCTGAGTTATAATGAAAGCTATCCTTGTACCACATTCTGCCATGTATATAAGAAGGCATGAAATAGTGTACTTGACATTTGCTATTAGCTTGATGAAGCCCAAGCTCTCTGTTCTTTAAGGTGCTCTGAACACCACCTTGCACAAACGATTCTTTCAGGATAAATGCAACAATATTTCAGAGTCATGATGTGGTGCCCCTTAGACAAACATCAGTCAATCAGAAACTGAAACCAATGGCTGATCCCAGGACTGTTTAGAGAAGAAACTTAGGTGCTATCCCTATGGGTACAAGCTGGAGACTCACAGTTCTATTGAAATGGTTTTTGTTCAGTCTCCAATAAACTCCTCATTTTCTAGTCCAGTGATAAAATTTTAATTTTATTATTTCTTGGTCCCAGTTTGATGCTATTGACCTATCCTAAAACTATTAAAACACTTTTCTCCATTGCTTCTAGTTCACCAGTCTATGGGGAATCTACTCTGGCCCCTGTGCTTACTTTCATGGTATATTTTGTTGATCTTTTTCTCCTGACTCATCATTCTCTCCTTACTCCTAAAATACTGTCACTGTCATCTCCAAAGTCTGCCCTTTAATTTCTACTTCTTTTGCTCTTGCAGGATGATTGTTTCCACTCTTTAAATATGCTGGTGACTTTGAAAATCTCCCATTTCTGAGCAATTATTATGTGCCAGGAACTGTTTATCTCTTTATATATTTTATTTCTTTAAAATTTTACAACAACTTAATGGTTATTTTTAGCATCCCTATTTTGCATGAGACTCAAGAAAGTTGCATGTCTTGTTCAGGTCACATTAGAAGAGCTGGGATTTTATCTTAGATCTGACTAAAATGGTTGCCTTAAATTTACCATATGCCACCCAGCATATCGCCTAGCCAGATTTCCATCTTGAACCTGAGACCAGGTCTTCACACCTTTGGAGCACATTGGAGACTTCAGTAAAACTGCTTTCAAATATAGACATCTTTGTCCCTCCTGATTCTTAGATGATAAAAACCTTGGCAGATGGTTTGATGTATGGATCTTTATATTTAGCTTTCTATTGGAACATCACCAGGATGCTTCCCAGGATCTTTGACTTTAGCCTGAACAAAACTGAATCCACATTCTCCCAAATCTCCCCTTGTATTTCTTATATTGTTAATATATCATCATTCACACAAAGATAGACATTTAGGAATCATCCAAGAGCCTTTCTCCTCCCTCACTCTTCTGATCCTTTTGACTCCAAGTCCTATAAAATTTACCCCAGAGACATCTAGACATCCCCACTGGTACTGACATCATCTGTCACCTCCTAATTCATCTCCTTATTTCTAGTCTCTCCATACTCTAAGTCTGTCCTGCATCTTGCTGCTAAGCCCATTTTAGTTTTTCTAAGAAGTTTCTTTGGGTGACCATGTTAATAATTCTTTTATCATTTTGCACAAGGAAAATGAGAAAGAAAGAGATCAAATATCTGATCAAAATATCATAAAGTGAAGGCATCATGGCAGTTTAATTGGACATTGGCCCATCTTGAATTTTACCTCTGACATTTAACCTTTTGAACTCTAGTTTGGATGTGAGTAGATGTAGGTGATACTTCAGGAAATCATGAGAGAACATGGGTGGGGGACCGGAGGGCTAAATAAGATAATTTCTGTTTTTCCCATTTTGAATGTGAATACATGAAAACAGAATTCCTAGAATAATATTCTGAAATGAAGAGAAACAAGGAATCAGTCATCTGGACTAAATGTTAATTTAAAAATAAATTTTAAATAGTGAGCTTCACTTCGAAAGCATAAACATTTGGGGATATATATACATTAATTGGTAATCTAGTTGTGTTTTTCAACTTGTGAGGCATGGATCCTGAATAGCTGAGGAATTATATAGCAAGGAGTTGGTGAATCCAAATGTTGCTGTCTCATTATTTATAAACAGAAAAAAATGTAACTGATACATCTATGAAAATGATTTTTCAGATGTATAGAATGGCAAATAAAATACAAACCTAAAAGTGTAACAAAAGTCATAGTGGGTTATTTTATTGCAAGTTTTTCTATCAGTTGATACCCAATTACAACTATTCTCATGTAAGCAATTTGTTTACTATTTTGATGTTGGGAAAGGACCTCACATACCTGAAAAGGTTAAGATGTCTTCTTTTCTGACAAAAACAAGCAATAGGGAAAAGACTCCCTATTCAATAAATGGTGCTGACATAAGTGGCTAATCATATGCAGAAGATTGAAACTGGACCCCTTCCTTACACCATATGCAAAAATCAACTCTAGATGAATTAGACCTAAATGCAAAACCAAAAACTGAAAACTCTAGAAGAAAATCTAGGCAATACCATTCAGGACACAGGCATGGACAAAGATTTTATAATGAAAACATGAAAAGCAATTGCAACAAAAGCAAAAATTGACAAATGGGATCTAATTAAACTAAAGAGCTTCTGCACCACAAAAGAAACCATCAACAGAGTGAACAGACAACCTACAGAATGGGATAAAATTTTTGCAATCTATCAGTCTGACAAATGTTTGATATCGGGATCTACAAGGAACTCAAACAAATTTACAAGAGAAAAACCCATTAAAAAGTGTGCAAAGGATATGAACAGACACTTCTCAAAAAAAGGCATACATGCAACAAATGAACATATAAAAAAAGCTCAACATCACTGATCATTAAAGAAATCCACATCAAAACCACAGTGAGATACCATCTCACAGCAGTCAGAATGGCTTTTATTAAACAGTCAAAAAACAAAAGATGCTGGCAAGGTTTCTGAGAAAAAGGATCATTCTTACCCTGTTGGAGTGTAAATTAGTTCAACCAGTGTGGAAAGCAGTGTGGTGATTCCTCAAAGACCTAAAGGCGGAGAAATGATTTGACCTAGCCATCTCATTACTGGGTATATACCCAGAGGAATATAAATTATTCTATTATAAAGATACATGCATGTGTATGTTAATTGCAGCATTCACAATAGCAAAGGCAGGAATCAATCTAAATGCTCATGAGTGACAAATTGGATAAAGAAAATGTTGTACATATAAACAATGGAATACTACGCAGTCATAAAAAGGAATAAGAACATGTCCTTTGCAGGGATATGGATGGAATTGGAAGCCATTATCTGCAGCAAATTAACACAGAAACAGGAAACCAAATGCTGCATGTTCTCACTTATAAGTGGGAGCTGAATGATAATAACACATTGTGGGGAACAACATACAACAGGGCCTATTGGTGGTGCAGGGGCAGGAAGAACATCAGGAAGAATTGTTTATGGATGCTGGGCTTAATACCTAGGTAATGGGATAAGCTGTACAACAAACCACATGGCACAAAGTTTACCTGTGTAACAATCCTGCACATCCTGTACATTTACCCTTGAACTTAAAAAGAAAAGTTGAAGAATAAATAAATAAAAATTAAACAGATGGATTAAAGACTTAAATGTAAAACCCAAAACTATAAAAACCCTGGAAGGCAACCTAGGCAATACCATCCTGGACCTAGGAATGGGCAAAGATTTCAAGACAAAGACACCAAAAACAAACACAACAAAAGTAAAAATTTACAAATGGATCTAATTAAACTTAAGAACTTCTGCACAGCAAAAGAAACTATCAACAGAGTAAGCAAATAACCTACAGAATGGGAGAAAATATTTGCACACAATGTATTCAATAAAGGCCTAATATCCAGAATCTATAAGGAACTGACATTTATAAGAGAAAAACTAACAACCGCCTTAAAAAGTAGGCAAAGGATATGAACAAACCCTTTTCAAAAGAAGACATATATGTGGCCAATGAACATATGAAAAAAGCTCAATGTCACTGATCATTAGAGAAATGCAAATCAAAACCACAAAGAGATACCATCCCACACCAGTCAGAATGGTTATTACTAAAAACTAAATAAATAACAGATGCTGGTGAGGTTGCTGAGAAAAGGGAATCCTTACACACTGTTAGTGGGAGAGTAAATTAGTTCAACCATTGTGGAAAGTATGGTGATTCTTCAGAGACCCAAACGCAGAATTACCATTCCACCCAGCAATCCCATTACTGGGTATATACTGAGAGGAATATAAAACATTCTACCATAAAGACATATGCATGGGAATGTTCACTGCAGCACTATTCACAATACCAAAGAAATGGAATCAACCTAAATGTCCATCAATGACAGGCTGGATAAAGAAAATGTGGTATATATACACCATGGAATATTATGCAACCATAAAAAAGAACGAGATCATGTCTCTTGCAGGAATATGGATGGAGCTGGAGGTTATCATCTTTAGCACACTAATGCAGGAACAGAAAACTGCATATTCTCACTTATAAGAGGGAGTTAAATGATAAGAACTTATGAATACAAAGAAGGAAACAACAGACACTGGGGTTTATTTGAAAGGCAAGGTTGGAAGGAGGGAGAGGAGCAGAAAAGATAACTATTGGATACTGAGCTTAATATCAGGATGATTTATTAATATGTACAACAAACCCCCATGACACATGTTTATCCATGTAACAAACCTTCACATGTACCCCTAAACCTAAAATAAATATTAAAAGAGATGATGCATTGCTTTTGTTATTTATTTTTTAAATGAACAGTTTAAAGAAAGGGTTTCAAATAAAAATGTTAAAACGAAAATGGATATAGTAGTTTGGAGTTTCTAGAAAGTTCTAGGCTTAAAATACAAATTTAGGAGTTACAAGCATATACTTTTTTAAGTCACTAGACTGGATTAGATTGTTGAGTGAGGGGTGTAGATTTAAAAATGTATATTGGAGAAGTCTAAGGACTGAGCTTAGCGTTCTTCAATATTAAAAGGTCAAGATAAAAAAGGGAACAAGGAAAGGAGACTCAGAGGGTGGCTGATGAAAAAAAAGAGGAAAATCAAGAGAACGTGCATTCTGGAAACTAAATGAATCAAATATTTAAAGAAAAAGTGTGATTGGCATATCAAATGTTGCTAATTGGGCAACTAAGAGGAGGACCTAGAATTGACCATTAGATTTTGCAATGTGAGGTCCCTGGTGACTCTGACAAGAGTTTTGGTGGAATGCCAGGGAGAAAGGGAGAAAGCAATTTGGAGTAAGTGTAAAAGATAATATAAAAAAAATTGGAAATAGGAAATTTAGACTAAGCATTGGAATAGTTTTTCTGTGAAGGTAAAGAGAGAAATGGAGCAGAAGTGGAATGGAGAAATAAGTAGGGCTGCAGAGTTGTGAAGTCAAGAGATTTTTTGTTATTGTGTTGTTTTTGTTTTTACTTTTTTAAGAAGAGAGAAATGCTAGTATGATCACACACTGAGGAGAAGGTTCCTGAAGAGATCCACTTCAGCTGTGTTAATACTAGTAATTAGTCCCTTCCTGGCTTTTAGCTAGATTATGTTCACTCTTTTAGAATTATATGGCTATTTTTAATAATTAAGCTTGCAGACTGATAAGAAAGCTGAATGCTGTCTCTGTGCATTGTCTCTACCCTGTCTTTTTTCAAATTGCTGTTTGTTCAGGTCAACAAAGGCATCCTCATTGACAGATCTAATGGTTAATTTTCTGCTGCTTGTCTGCTTAATATGATTCTGACCATTCTCCTAGTTGTTGCAACTCTTTCTTTCATTGGCTTCCAGGTTACCGCCCAATCCTGATAATCTTTCCCCCTGTCTCTTTGTGTTCTTAGTCTGTTTCACCTGCTCCAGCTCTACCTGACCCTCTGGGTTGGCATCCCCAAGGCCCTGTCTTTGATTCTCCTGTCTCATGTACTTCAGGGTTATCAGCTTCCATCCTGGCTTCAATTCCTACTCTATTCCTAACTCACTAACCTATGTAATGTAACAGCATCTAACATTTACTGAGTATTTACTGTAGTATTTTTGCCAGGAACTTTGCTAACTGCTGTACCTGCCTTGTCTTGCCCAATCCATACCAAATACTCTTCTAATAATTACCATCTTCATTTTAAAATGAAGAAGTGTATGCCCAGTAAGGCACTAAATCTTGCCTAATCCCACGGCAGAGCTTTGATTGAACTCATTGTCTATTTGACTCTGAAGCTGTTGTTATAACTACTATGTTTTATTATCTTCTAAACCTCTAACTCAGATCTCCTTTAGACTGTGGCATCCAGCTACCTACTGGATGTAGCTCACGCACTTCTGCCTTAGTAGGTATTAAACTAAATTCATATTACTTGTCCCTCATTTCAACCCCTTTTCTGCCCTCCAATTGTTTCTATTTCAATGTCTCGTTCTCTAATATTTCTTATTTCTTATCATGGTTTCTCCTTTAGAACATCCCCTAAGAACACTTTGGATTTCTCTCTCCCTCATCACCATCTCCGCTGATCTCCAAGTCACCACAGAGGCATCTCTACATCCTAGTGCAGCTGCAATTCCCCTCTGCTTCCTTTGGCTGACCTCTAGCTGCCAGGCTCCCAACTACAATTGGTTCTCCCTACAGCTGTCAAAGTTCGCTTTCCAAAAAATCAATCTCATCATTCCACTCCACCTAAAAATTTCCCATGGCCCTTGTCACTTACAGAGTTATTTGTGTTCTTAGAAGATTTCTCTATAAATGGCCTTGCCTTCCTTGCCTGTCAGATACATCATGAACATATGTGAAGAAATGTATTTTAAGATATATGTAGATGCTTCTTACACTGAAGAAAAGAAAATGAGTTTCAAAATCTTTACTAAATTTTAAATAAATTTATTAAATTAAAAATAAGTTATCCACCTGGTGTGGTGGCTCACACCTGGAATTCCTGCACTTTGAAAGGCTGAGGCAGGAAGATTGCTTGAGCCCAGGAGTTTGAGACAAGCCTGAGCAACATGGCGAAACCCAGTCTCTACAAAAAATACAAAAAATTAGCTGGGAGAGTTGGCACAGGCCTGTAGTCCCAGCTACTGGGGAAGTTGAGGTGGGAGGATCACCTGAGCCTGGGAGGTCAAGGCTGCAGTGAGCCAAGATTGTGCCACTGCACTCCACCCTGTGTGACAGAGCAAGACCCTGTCAAAAAAAAGGGGGGGGGGAATAATATCACTCATTTTTTCTCAATGGGTAACTAAATGCAGAACGATTATCATGTGAGTCTACTCACTTATTTTGGACATTAAAACAGATACTCTTATTCCTAACTACATACCAATTTGATGGTTTTTATGTAAAAGCTCTCATTTTAACTAATACTCTTTTCCATATCTGTTCTCTGGCTGTGGACCTTGTGACTAGGTCATGTTAATTTTGCATAATAATCTTTGGTAATGTATGAGTGACAGAGTGGAAATAGGTAATTGGTGTGGGGGAAGATTGGGATACTGACACTAGAGTCTTTTCAAAACTGGAATGGAATAAATTCTACATTATAAAAAGTTCAATTAAAATTATTAAAAATTCACTGTGGTCTTTTATTAACTTCCAAAAGAGGCATTCAGGTGAAGCCTGAACATACAGTATAGTAATATACTACTATACGCATCTAGGAGTAGACCTCAATATTCTAGCCCCCTAACGTTGCATTGTTAACATGGCTTGAAGGGGCTAGTATGGCTTGAAGGGGCTAGTAGGATCTCACAGCCTGGTAGGAGACATACCTCAACTCAGTTTCTAATCTTATAAGCTGGGACATTAGCTGTGAGAAAAGTGGGAGCTTCAGAAAAAAACAATGTATTTTCCTGGAAACTACAAGAAAAGCTTCATCAAATCTTCTATAGTAAAAGGAGAACATTCCACGTTTCTCACATTTTCCACTTCAACTCATCACTTAGTAATTCAACAGGTATTTATGTGGTAACAACTCAGCCAGGCAGTGTTTGAGCTGGTCTGAAAGGTCAGAGTTTACAATCAAAGGAGGAGGGAGAAATGAAATGTAGAGGTGTATAATAACAAATAGTGATTATATCCCTAAAAGAAATATAAACAAATCCAGAAGCATCTTATTTTATGTAATGGCAAACTGGGCAAACTCCAAATAGCCAGAGATGAGGTTCCTTCTCCTACCCTATGAAATAAAGAACCTAGTAAGAACATTTTTCCTTTTATTAAAATTCAGAATCATTTTTTTCTGTCTGGCTCACAGATGTAGCTTTAATTCTTCCCTTTCTTTTTGCCACCTGATTCCCTTTCTCCTCACCTCTTCTGACCAGTGTGAGATGATAACTCATTGTGGTTTTGATTGCACTTCTCTTATGATTAGTGATGTTGAACATTTTTTCACATATTTGTTGGCTGCACCAATGTCTTTTTTCTTGAAGTGCCTGTTCATGTTCTTTGCCCACTTTTTAATGGAATTGTTTGTTGTTTGCTTGCAAATCTAGTAAGATTTTGCCTCAGGTGAAATCTTCCTGAAAGCAGCAAGCCTTTTCAGAAATAAGGTATTGCCCAGTCTACATTCATATGCCAGACAAGCAGACTTAGAGGTGGGGAGGAAGATGGGTTGGTGGGGGGAAGTGGGGTGGGTGGGGGTGGTGGGTGGTGTGAGGTGAGGAGGTCAGAGGGAAAGCTGGAGATAGCCAACCATTAGAGCATTGTCTGCTGCACCCTGGCTCTTCCTCTATGGCCTCTCTCCTCCAAATCTCACAGCACTCTGCTTCACTGAAGAGCCTCAGTCATCCCAGAAATTTCATATCTCCACTTCCCACCTCCCATCAGGACACAAAGGGATGCTGAGCTGTGCTTGGGGACCCCCACTTTTTTTTTAAGAGTTTCACAACTATTTTATTTTTTTTTAACTTTTATTTTAGGTTCAGGGGTACACGTGCAGGTTTGTTAAATAGGTAAATTGTGTGTTGCAATGGAGGGGTGGTTGGTGTACAAATTATTTCATCTACCCAGGTAATGGGCATAGTACCCAATAGGTAGTTTTTCAATTCTCACCCTCCTCCCACCCTCCACCCTCAAGTAGGTCCCGGTGTCTGTTGTTCCCCTCTTTGTATCCATATGTACTCAATGTTAAACTTCCACTTATATGTGAGAACATGCGGTATTTAGTTTTCCCAGCTGTTAGTTTGCTTAGGATAATAGCCTCCAGCCGCATCCATGTTGATCCATGTTGCTACAAAGGACATATCTCATTATTTTTATGGCTGCATAGTATTCCATGGTATATAAGTACCACATTATCTTTATACAGTCTATCATTGATGGACATTTAGGTTGATTCCATGTCTTTGCTATTGTGAATAGTGCTGCAGTGAACATGGGTGTGCATATGTCTTTACGGCAGAATGATTTATATTCCTTTGGGCATATACACAATAATGAGATTGCTGGGTCAGATGGTAATTCTGATTTAAGTTCTTTGAGAAATCACCAAACTGCTTTTCACAGTGGCTGAACTAACTTATCTTCCCACCAACAATGTATAAGCATTCCGTTTTCTGTGTAGCTGCACCAGCATCTGTTTTTTTTTTACTTTTTAGTAATAGCCATTGTGGCTGGGCACAGTGTCTCATGCCTGTTATCCCAGCACTTTGGGAGGCCAAGGTGGGCAGATCACTCGAGGTCAGGAGTTTGAGACCAACCTGGCCAACAAGGTGAAACCCCATCTCTGCTAAAAATACCAAAATTTGCCGGGTGTGGTGGCACACATCTGTAGTCCCAGTTACTTAGGAGGCTGAGGGATGAGAATTGCTTGAACCTGGGAGGTGGAAGTTGCAGTGAGCTGAGATAGCACCACTGCACTCCAGCCTAGGTGACAGAGACTCTGTCTAAAATAGTAATAATAATAGCCATTGCAACTGATGTGAGATGGTGTCTCATTGTAGTTTTGATTTGCATTTCTGTAATGATTAGTGATGTTCAGCATTTTTTCCTATGCTCATTGGCCACATGAATGTCTTCTTTTAAAAACTATCTGTTCATGAGGTGGGGCTAAGGTGGGGGTGAGGTGGGGCTGAGGTGGGGCTGAGTTGGGGCTGAGGAGGGGGCTGAGGAGGGGGCTGAGTTGGGGGCTGAGGTTGGGGCTGAGGTGGGGCTGAGTTGGGGGCTGAGGTGAGGCTGAGTTGAGGCTCAGGTGGGGGCTGAGGTGGAGGCTGAGGAGGGGGCTGAGGTGGGGCTGAGGAGGGGGCTGATGTGGAGCTGAAGTTGGGGCTGAGGTGGGGGCTGAGGTGGGGCTGAGGTGGGGCTGAGGTGAGGCTGAGGTGAGGCTGAGGTGGGGGTGATGTGGAGGCTCAGGAGGGGGCTGAGGTGGGGGCTGAGGTGGGGGCTGAGGTGGGGCTGAGGTGGGGCTGAGAAGGGGCTGAGGAGGGGCTGAGGTGGGGGCTGAGGTGGAGGCTCAGGAGGGAGCTGAGGAGGGGGTCCAAGTGGGGGCTGAGGTGGGGCTGAGGAGGGGGCTGAGGTAGGGCTGAGGTGAGGCTGAAGTGGGGGCTGAAGTGGGACTGAGGAGGGGGCTGAGGTGGCAGCTCAGGAGGGGGCTAAGGAGGGGCCTAGGGTGGGGCTGAAGTGGGGGCTGAGGTGGAGCTGAGGTGAGACTGAGGTGGGGCTGAGTTGGGGCTGAGGAGGGGGCTGAGGTGAGGCTGAGGTGGGAGCTGAGGTGGGGGCTGAGGTGGGGGCTGAGGAGGGGCTGAGGTGGGGTCTGAGGTGGGAGCTGAGGAGGGGCTGAGGAGGGGGCTGAGGAGGGGGCTGAGGTGAGGGTTGAGGTGGGGGCTGAGGTGAGACTGAGGTGAGGCTAAGGTGGGGCTGAAGTGAGGCTGAGGAGGGGGATGAGGTGGTGGCTGAGGTGGGGCTGAGGAGGCGGATGAGGTGGGGGCTGAGGTGGGGCTGAGAAGGGGGATGAGGTGGGGGCTGAGGTGGGGCTGAGGAGGGGTTGAAGTGGGGACTGAGATGGGGCTGAGTGCTTAAAAAAAAAAAAAAAAGGTGTCTGTTCATGTTATTTGCCTGTTTCTGAATAGGACTATTTTTTGCTCATTGATTTGTTTGAGCTCATTATAAATTCTGGATATTAGACCTTTGTTGGATGCATAGTTTGCAGATATTTCCTCCCATTCTGTAGGTTGTCTGCATACTCTGTTGATAGTTTCTTTTGCTGTGCAGAAGCTCTTTAGTTTCATTAGGTCTCAATTATCAAATCTTGCTTTTGTTTTTGTTGGTTTGTTCATTTGTTTATTATTATTATACTTTAAGTTTTAGGGTACATGTGCACAACGTGCAAGTTTGATACATAGGTATACATGTGCCATGTTGGTTTGCTGCGCCCATCAACTCATCATTTACATTAGGTATTTCTCCTAATGCTATCCCACCCCAGCCGCCCACTCCCCAACAGGCCCCAGTGTGTGATGTTCCCTGCCTTGTCCAAGTGTTCCCACTGTTCAAT
Organism: Pongo pygmaeus; assembly: GCF_028885625.2. NCBI lineage: Eukaryota > Metazoa > Chordata > Mammalia > Primates > Hominidae > Pongo > Pongo pygmaeus. The sequence continues at coordinate 58,298,735 of NC_072380.2, forward strand.
TCCCACCTATGAGTGAGAACATGCAGTGTTTGGTTTTCTGTCCTTATGATAGTTTGCTGAGAATGATGTTTTTCAGCTTCATCTATGTCCCTGCAAAGGACATGAACTCATCCTTTTTTATGGCTGCATAGTATTCCATGGTGTATATGTGCCACATTTTCTTAATCCAGTCTATTATTGATGGACATTTGGGCTGGTTCCAAGTCTTTGCTATTGTGAATAGTGTCGCAGTAAACATATGTGTGCAGGTGTGTTTATAGTAGCATGATTTATAATCGTTTGGGTATATACCCAGTAATGGGATCACTGGGTCAAATGGTATTTCTAGTTCTAGATCCTTGAGGTATTGCCACACTGTCTTCCACAAGACAGTTTACAGTCCCACCAACAGTGTAAAAGCATTCCTATTTCTCCACATCCTCTCCAGCATCTGTTGTTTCCTGACTTTTTAATGATCAGCATTCTAACTCGCATGAGATGGTGTCTCATTGTGGTTTTGATTTGCATTTCTCTGATGGCCAGTGATGATGAGCATTTTTCCAAGTGTCTGTTGGCTGCATAAATGTCTTCTTTTGAGAAATGTCTTCATATCCTTTGCCCACTTTTTGATGGGGTTGTTTTTTTGTTTGTTTTTCTTGTAAATTTGTTTAAGTTCCTTGATTCTGGGTATTAGCCCTTTGTCAGATGGGTAGATTGCAAAAATTTTCTCCCATTCTGTAGGTTGCCTGTTCACTCTGATGGTAGTGTGGTGTGTGTGTGTGTGTGTGTGTGTGTGTGTGTGTGTTTCTTTGCTGTGCAGAAGCTCTTTAGTTTAATTAGATCCCATTTGTCAATTTTGGCTTTTGTTGCCATTGGTTTTGGTGTTTTAGTCATGAAGTCCTTGCACATGCCTATGTCCTGAATGGTATTGCCTAGATTTTCTTCTAGGGTTTTCATGGTTTTAGGTCTAACATTTTAATCTTTAATCCATCTTGAATTAATATTTGTATAAGGTGCAAGGAAGGGATTCAGTTTCAGCTTTCTACATATGGCTAGCCAGTTTTCCCAGCACCATTTATTCAATAGAGAATCCTATTCCTATTTCTTGTTTTGTCAGGTTTGTCAAAGATCAGATGGTTGTAGATGTGTGGTGTTATTTCTGAGGGCTCCGTTCTATTCCATTGGTTTGTTTATCTATTTTGGTATGAGTATCATGCTGTTTTGGTTACTGTAGCCTTGTAGTATAGTTTGAAGTCAGGTAGCGTGATGCATCCAGCTTTGTTCTCTTTGCTTACTGTTGTCAGGGCAATGTGGGCTCTTTTTTGGTTCCATATGAACTTTAAAGTAGTTTTTTCCAATTCTGTGAAGAAAGTCATTGGTAGCTTGATGGGGATGGCATTGAATCTATAAATTACCTTGGGCAGTATGGCCATTTTATTGATATTGAGATATGTCCCATCAATACCTAGCTTCCTGACAGTTTTTAGCATGAAAGGCTGTTGAATTTTGTCAAAGACCTTTTCTACATCTATTGAGATAATCATGTGGTTTTTGTCATTGGTTCTGTTTATGTGATGGATTACATTTATTGATTTGCATGTGTTGAACTAGCCTTGCAACCCAGGGATGAGGCCGAATTGATCCTGGTGGATACGTTTTTTGATGTGCTGCTGGATTCAGTTTGCCAGTATTTTATTGAGAATTTTCACATCGATGTTCATCAAGGATATTTGTCTAAAATTCTCTTTTTTTGTTGTGTCTCTGCCTGGCTTTGATACCAGGATGATGCTGGCCTCATAAAATGAGTTAGGGAGAATTCCCTCTTTTTCTATTGTTTGGAATAGTTTCAGAAGGATGGTACCAGCTCCTCTTTGTATCTTTGGTAGAATTTGGCTGTGAATCCATCTGGTCCTGGACTTTTTTTGGTTGGTAGGCAAATAATTATTGCCTCAATTTCAGAGCATGTTATTCATCTATTCAGAGATTCAGCTTCTTCCTGGTTTAGTCTTAGGAGGGTGTATGTGTCCAAGAATTTATCCATTTCTTCTAGATCTTCTGGTTTATTTGCATAGAGGTGTTTATAGTATTCTCTGATGGTAGCTTGTATTTCTGTGTGATAGGTGGTTATATCCCCTTTATCATTTTTTATTGTGTCCGATTTATTTTTCTCTATTTTCTTTATTAGTCTTACTATCAGTCTATCTATTTTGTTGATCTTTTCATAAAAGCAGCTCCTGGATTCATTGATTTTTTGAAGGGTTTTTTTGTGTCTCTATCTCCCTCAGTTCTGCTCTGATCTTAGTTATTTCTTGCCTTCTGCTAGCTTTTGAATTTGTTTGCTCTTGCTTCTCTCGTTCTTTTAATTGTGATGTTAGAACATCTATTTTAGATCTTTCTTGCTTTCTCTTGTGGGCATTTAGTGCTATAAATTTTCCTGTACACAATGCTTTAAGTGTGTCCCACAGATCCTGGTACTTTGTGTCTTTGTTCTCATTGGTTTCAAAGAACGTCTTTATTTCTGCCTTCATTTCGTTATTTACCCAGTAGTCATTCAGAAGCAGATTGTTCAGTTTCCATGTAGTCCTATGGTTTTTAATGAGTTTCTGAATCCTGAGTTCTAATTTTATTACACTGTGGTCTGAGAGACAGTTTGTTGTAATTTCTGTTCTTTTACATTTGCTGAGGAGTGCTTTACTTCCAATTTTGTGGTCAATTTTAGAATAAGTGCAATGTGGTGCTAAGAACTTATATTCTATTGATCTGGAATGGAGAGTTCTGTAGATGTCTATTGGGTCTGCTTGGTGCAGAGTTGAGTTCAAGTCCTGGATATCTTTGTTAACCTTCTGTCTCATCGATCTGTCGAATATTGACAGTGGGGTGTTAAAGTCTCCCATTATTATTGTGTGGGAGTCTAAGTCTCTTAGTAGATCTCTAAGGACTTGCTTTATGAATCTGGCTGCTCCTGTAGTGGGTGGATATACATTTAGGATAGTTAGCTCTTCTTGTTGAAATGATGTCTTTACCATTATGTAATGGCCTTCTTTGTCTCTTTTGATCTTTGTTGATTTAAAGTCTGTTTTATCAGAGACTAGGATTGCAACCCCTGCTTTTTTTTTTTTTGCTTTCCATTTGCTTGATAGATCTTCCTCCATCCCTTTATTTTGAGCCTATGTGTGTCTCTGCATGTAAGATGGGTCTCCTGAATACAGCACACTGATGGGTCTTGACTCTTTATTCAATTTGCCAGTCTGTGTCTTTTAGTTGGGGCATTTAGCCCATTTACATTTAAGGTTAATATTGTTATGTGTGAATTTGATCTTGTCATTATGATGTTAGCTGGTTATTTTGCCCATTAATTGATGCAGTTTCTTCATAGCACCAATGGTCTTTACAATTTGGCATGTTTTTGCAGTGGCAGGTGTTGTTCCTTCCCATGTTTAATGCTTCCTTCAAGAGCTCTTGTAAGGCAGGCCTGGTGGTGACAAAATCTCTCAGCATTTGGTTGTCTGTAAAGGATTTTATTTCTCCTTCACTTATGAATCTTAGTTTGGCTGGATATGAAAATCTGGGTTGAAAATTCTTTTCTTCAAAAATGTTGAATATTGGCCCACACTCTCTTCTTTCTTGTAAGGTTTCTGCTGAGAGATCCGCTGTTAGTCTAATGGGCTTCCCTTTGTGGGTAACCTGACCTTTCTGTCTGGCTGCCCTTAACATTTTTTTCCTTCCTTTCAACCTTGGTGAATCTGATGATTATGTGTTTTGGGATTGCTCTTCTCAAGGAGTATCTTTGTGGTATTCTCTCTATTTCCTGAATTTGAATGTTGGCCTGTCTTGCTTGGTTGGGAAGTTCTCCTGCATAATCTCCTGAAGAGTATTTTCCAACTTGGTTGCATTCTCCTCATCACTTTCAGGTACACCAATCAAATGTAGATTTAGTCTTTTCACATAGTCCCATATTTCTTGGAGGCTTTGTTCATTTCCTTTTATTCCGTTTTCTCTAATCTTGTCTTCTCTCTTTATTTCATTAACTTGATCTTCAATCACTGATATCCTTTATTCTGCTTGATCAATTCAGCTATTGGTACTTCTGTATGCTTCACAAAGTTCTTATGCTGTGTTTTTCAGCTCCATTGGGTCATTTATGTTCTTCTCTACACTGGTTATTGTAGTTAGTAATTTGTCTAACTTTTTCAAAGGTTCTTATTCCTTGCGTTGGATTAGAATATGCACCCTTAGCATGGAGGAGTTTGTTATTACCCACCTTCTGAAGCCTACTTCTGTCAATTTGTCAAACTCATTATCCATCCAGTTTTATTCCCTTGCTGGGGAGGAGTTATGATCCTTTGCAGGAGAAGAGGCATTCTGGTTTTTGGAATTTTCAGGCTTTTTGTGCTGGTTTCTCCCTTCTTTGTAGATTTATCTACCTTTGGTCTTTGATGTTGGTGACCTGTGGATGGGGTCTTTGAGAGCATGTGTTATTCCTTTCTGTTTGTTAGTTTTCCTTCTGACAGTCAGACCCCTCTGCTGCCAGTCTGCTGGTGTTTGCTGGAGGTCCACTCCCTATCCTGTTTGCCTGGGTATCACCAGTGGAGGCTGTAGAACAGCAAAGATTGCTGCCTGATCTTTCCTCTGGAAGCTTTGTCCCAGAAGGGCACCTGCCAGATGCCAGCCAGAGCTCCCCTGTAAGAGGCATCTGTCAGCCCCCACTGGGAGGTGACTCCCAGTCAGGATACACAGGATCAGGGACCCACTAGTGGAGGCAGTCTGACCCTTAGCAGAGATTGAACACTGTGCTGCGAGGTCCACTGCTCTCTTCAGAGCTGGCAGGCAGGGATGTTTAAGTCTCCTGAAGCTTCACCCACAGCTGCCCCTTTCCCCAGATGCTCTGTCCCAGGGAGATGGGGGTTTTATCTGTAGGTCCCTGACTGGGGCTGCTGCCTTTTTTTCAAAGATGACTTGGCCAGAGAAGAGAAATATGGCAGTCTGCCCACAGCAGCCTTGCTAAGCTGCTGTGGGCTCTGCCCAGTTTTAACTTCCCAGTGGCTTTGTTTACACTTGTAAGGGTAAAACTGCCTACTCAAGCCTCAGCAATGGCATGCGCCCCTCCCCTCACCAACCTGGAACATCCTGGGTGGATCTCAGACTGCTGCTGTGCTGGTGGCATGAATTTCAAGCCAGCAGATCTTAGTTTGCTGGGCTTTGTGGGGGTTGGACCCGCCAAGCCAGACCACTTGGCTCCCTGGCTTCAGCACCCCTTTCCAGGGGATTGAACATTTCTGTCTCCCTGGCATTCCAGACACCAGACACCACTGGGGTATGGAAAAAAAGAACTCGTGCACCTAGTTCGGTGTCTGCCCAAGTGGCTGCCCAGTTTGTGCTTGAAACCCAGGGCCCTGGTGAGGTAGGAACTGAAGGGAATCTCCTGGTTTGAGGGCTGCAAAGACCATGGGACAAGCACAGTATCTGTGCCGCCGGAGTTCCTCAGGCTCAGTCCATTATGGCTTCCCTCAGGTAAAGGAGAAAATTCACTGACCCCTTGGACTTCCCAGGTGAGGCAATGCCCCACTTACTTCAGTTTGTCCTCCATGGGCTGCACCCACCATCCAACCAGTCCCAGTGAGATGAACCAGGTACCTCAGTTGGAAATGAAAAACTCCCCTGCCTTCTGTGTTGACCTCGCTGGGAGCTGCAGACCAAAGCTCTTCCTATTCAGCCATCTTGCCAGCCTCCAACTCAGAATTTTTTCTCCTTCTCCCCAGCTTTTCATTTTGAAAAAATTTCTAACATACAGAAAAGAACAGAACAATGAGCATCTAGACTGAATAATCATTAATGTTTTGTCATATTTGCTTGATTTTTCTTTCTACACACAAACACACACACACACTTTTTTGCCAAATTATTTGATAATATGGTGCAGACATTTTGACACTCTTAAATATATAACCATTTCTCTCCTAAGAATAGGGACATTCTTCTATGTAACATCAATACCATTATTAAACCTAAGAATCCATAATAACACCTAACATACAGATTATACTTTTAAATTTTCCTAAGTGTCTGGAGAATTTTTTTTTTTTTTTTTTTTTGGACAGAGTCTCACTCACCGAGGCTGGAGTGCTGGAGTGCAGTGGTGCGATCACGGCTCACTGCAACCTCTGCTTTCTGGGTTCAAGCATTCAAGCAATTCTCCTGACTCAGCCTCCTGAGTAGCTGGGACTACAGGCACCTGCCACCATGTCCAGCTAATTTTTTGTATATTAGTAAAGATGGGGTTTCACCATGTTGCCCAGGGTCACCTGGAGCTCCTGAGCTCAGGCACTCTGCCCACCTTGGCCTCTCAAAGTGCTACCAAGAATATCTTTATAGCTGGTTTTTGTTTGTTTTGAGCCAGATTTCATTCAAGGTTAATGCAATTGGTTGTGATGTTTCTTGGTAGTTTTTTGAGACTTCTTGATAGATACCTATCATGCACTGATAGAGATTTATATCCTAACCACGTTTTGGACATTTTTATCTCTGAACAATAGCTTTTGTCATTGTTGCCTGCTCATAGGAACAGTCTTAATAATACTCTTCTCATTTAAAAATTTTAAAATAGCTATTCATGAAATTCCTTTCACACATTTCTTTATTCCTTTATTAAGGGCCTCGTATGCACCAAACATCATTTTTCTAGGTGATTGGAGATGAAATGGTGAAAAGGAAAGGCAAGAATAGAATTTTCTGCTAGTGGGAAGTAGGAGAGAATTATTATTTTTTTCTTTCTAAGTCAAGTCAGTGTCATATACAAGAGAATGCTAGGTGGTATTATGGGATTATCAGCTCGGCTTTCACCTTAAATGAAATAGGAAGTGCCCTGTTTTACTTGAACATTGTTGTTTCTTTGGTTAAGAAGTTATAAGAAGTTAAATATTTTGAAAATAGTTAATTTCAATTCTAAATCAGTCATACATTATATTTGTAAAGTAGAGAAGTTTGTTCCATTGCTTCTACAAAGCATCTAAGTTTATGTATTTGGGGCAGCTAGAAATCTGTCTAATGAGCAGAAAGTATATTTTAGGCTTATATAAAGTGTTCTGCAACATAAATTCAAAAATCCCCCCCACCCCCTTTTTGATAAAAATAGAGTTTACTACTAATAATAAAATACAGCCAGAGGTGTGCTGGGAGTGGAGGGAAACTGAATGAAAGAGAGGAGGAATGGGATAAATACTGGGGCAAAGGGCAGGCCCTCTCCCTGCAGGGGAGGATCAGGGGCCTGCAGCCAAGTCAGATGACAGCATGACTTCAGGAAGCAAGATTTGAGGGCTTCTATCTAAGATGCAGCATTGGAGTTTGGTTTAAGAGAGTAGGAAGTGATACATCCATTACTCCAAGGACACTTCTCTTTTTTAAATAAATTACCTGCGAAGTTTAGGCCAAAGAGATGGGCAAGGTAGATTTGGGAAGCTGTTGCTTGCTAACATCACTGAATGCTTTATGGTCACTTACCCTTCAGGCAGTTCAGCCCAGAACAGTCAGCAGAAGACTGTTTCCAGACCCCAACTGCTAGTTACAAGATCGTCCCTCACAGAGCAGAGAGAGATGTGCAAGTAGTGGCTTATAATCATTGCAGGCAAAGATCATTTTTGGACAGTTTAGTGAGGACTTATAGACAAAAGGTTCACAAATTATGGAGTGAGCTGGATGGAGTGTGAAGCATATTTATGGGTCATGCAATAGATAATAGGTTTACTTTTTGAAATTCAAAAACATGTTTTAAACTTATCTAGGACTCCCACCTGATTTAAACTTCTTCTTTCTCTAATGTCAGCCAAAAATGTACAATATACAAAGAGGAATACATCAAGGACTTTTTGTCCTCATAGTTTGCCAGCGATGGTGGAGAGTGTCAGAATTGGTGAGTAACCTAATCAAATCTTCTTACTCTGCATGCAGTGGCAGTCCCTTTGCTGTCCCTTTGGGGCATGCTGACTAATAAAGCACCACCATCATTTTATCTGTCAGTGAGGAGTAGCTTTAATGCTACTGCAGTGGTGGAAGCACTGGGTGTTGTCATCCACCCCTGGGGACCAGCAGCTTTGTTTTGGACCATGTGTCTGTTATTTTGATGGAGCTATTTATTTTTCAGGGAATTATGCCAAATGATGTTTGTCCCTTTGCTTTACATTTTTATAGCTAGGTCTTTGAAGCTGAACTGGAGGAACTTCTTAGCCAATACTATTTTCTCAAACCAAAAGTTTACAGTTGCAGAAGACACATTTTTTAGTGTCATGGCAACCAGGCAACCTATTATCTTAAATTTAGGGGTTAAGCATCCCTAATCTGAAAATCTGAAATTTGAAATGCTCCAAACTGTGAAACCTTTTGAGCACTGACATGACACTACATGTGCATTTTGATGTCACAGTCAAAATGCAGGTGTACAACACAGTTTATTTGGCATTCTCTAGGGAAAAAAGACCCTGTCACCCCCTTCAGCTGCAGTATAACTTTTCTACACATGCCCAGATTTCCCCATGCAAGCACACCCACAAAGGGTAATAGAATGGCACATGTGCAAGCAGGACACGCCAATGGTAGGATCCCCACAGATGGGACCTATGTGCATTACCCATTGTGTATTTTTGCTTATTCTCTGCTCTGTGGTGTTAAGATACTGAAAATATCAACAAGGCCTGTAGATATCCCTATGAGCAGCAATGATAAGGAAAAGTAGAAACATTTATAACACAGAAAGTCAGGCTGTTGGAGAAATTGGACTGTAGTTTAAAGGTGTATATGACATGGTGAAAATGTGTGATAGAGACATTGAAGGACTAGAGCTACCTGCATTCATAACAGAACAAGAGGTCATGTCAGTTTATAAAATCAAAGAGAGACTTCCAAGACAAAAGCCGTTGTTAATGAGGCAGATGACTCTGGAGAAACATTATAAAAAGCCATGTGGCAGAATACCTTCTCAACCTCAGAGGACCTGCCTTCTAGTCACTCAACTCTTCTGATATTTTTTCTCACCTAAAAAAAGAAAAAAAATATAATGTACAGTAACCTTTTTATTAAAAAACACAGCATTGTAGGTGGAGTCTGAAAGCCTACCATTGTTTGTACAGCTGTTTAACAGCTGATGCAGGTATTCTGGTAATGCTACTGTGCTGGTTATTATTTTTTGCTGTATTAATGGTATGTCATATTTTTTACTTAGGTGTGAATAAGTATATGAAAATGATTGCTCATCAGCAGCATATAAATTCAGAGTCAGGAATGACGGCCAAAGATGTCAAACAGCCACAGATTTTCCACATGGTAGCTGAGATAGTGACACCTTTGCTTTCTGATATTTCCATGTACACAAATTTTGTTTCATGCACAAAATTACTTGAAACATTATATAAAATTACCTTTAGGCTATGTGTATAAGATATATGAAACATAAATGAGTTTCATGTTTAGAATTGGGTCTCATCCCCAAGATATCTCACATATATGCAAATATTCCAAAATCCAAAAATAAATAAATAAAAAGCCCAAAACACTTCTGGTTCCAAACATTTCAGATAAGGGATACTTAATCTGCATATACATAAATGTACATGTATTACAGGCATAGTATGTATATAATATGCATTTCCATTCTTCCACAGGTTACATTTACAGGTTACAGGTTCTGGTCCATTCCCATTATATTCTGTTTATCAGACTGCAACTACAATTTTCATGGGTTCAGCTTTATGTTGAACAGAATTTGCAGAATTATGAGTTGAAGCAAACCCTAGTTGGATAATGCTATGATTCTCCTAGATCGCCAAAGTGCATGAAATGATTATAGAGCTCAGAAATACTGAAGCAACTTTGCAATAAAAAAATTATTAGTGAATGCACAAGGAGTCTAACATTTTGGTTTTGCTGTTGCTTCCTAAGATGCAACACCATTTTGAATTTGAATATCAGACCAAAGTGGATGGTGAGATAATCCTTCATCTTTATGACAAAGGAGGAATTGAGCAAACAATTTGTGTGTTGGATGGTGTGTTTGCATTTGTTTTACTGGATACTGCCAATAAGAAACTGTTCCTGGGCAGAGATACATAGGGATTCAGGCCTTTGTTTAAAGAAAAGACAGAAGACGAATTTTTGACTGTGTGTTCAGAAGCTAAAGGTAATAATAAATTTTTCTATAGATTGTCATATTGTCTTGGTTGTGTGTTTTCTTTTAAATTGTATTTGAAAATCTCTTAGAGAGCAATCCAGAATTTTACAAGTGACTAATTAAGTTATGAGTCCTTACTTTTTTAAAAAATAACAGAGGAGTTGTGCTCTCCTTTTCAGCATTTCAATTCTGTAATCCTTGAAGGATGAGTCTTCAGTGCAGTCATTTATTTTTTGCTGTGTGAATATGCTCTGCATCTAGCTTGATCCTAAGTGCAGTTTTAAGTTTTCTTGTGCCATACTGTAATGGTAGGGTTGGCTCTGCAATTATGCACTGCAGTGCTTTGCCACAAATATAGCACAGCAAATATTAGGATTTCTAAAACAGCTTTATTGGTAATTCACATACTATGTAATTCCCCTACTTGAAGTATACAGTTCAGTGGACTTTAGTATTTTCACAGATGTTGGTAACCAACACTCCAGTCAATTTTAGAATTGTTTTTCTGCCAAATCCTATGTTCTTTACCTTATTTTTTACTGGCAGGATCAACCAGGTTTTTTATTTTTATTTTTTATTTTTTTAAGAGATTGGGTCTTGCTCAGTCACCCAGCCTAGGCTGAAGTGCAGTAGTGTGATCATAGCTTAGTGCAGCCTTGAACTCCTGTGCTCAAGTGATCCTCCCACCTCAGCCTCCCTAGTAGCTATGAGTATAGGCACACACCACAACTCCCTGCCTCCTGTGCCCTTTAGCTTTCAATTCCACCTCTCCATATCCATCATTTGCACCCCCGAAGTTGTAGCCCTGGCAATCACCAATCTTTCTACCTCTGGATTTCCTATTTTGTATGTTTCATATAAATTAGATTATATATCATGTGGGCTTTTGTGACTGAATTCTTTCACTTGGCATAATGCTTTCAAGATTTGTCTATGCTGTGACATGTATCAGTGCTTACTTTTTATGGCCAAATGATACTCTGTTTCATGGATACACTGGATTTTGTTTATCTACTTGTCAGTTGATGGACATTTAGGACATTGTTCACCCCTTTTGGCTATTACAAATAATGCTACTATAAACATTGGCATACAAGTTTTTGTGTAGGCATTTCTCTTGGGTGTATACCTAGGAGTATACTGTAATGATCAATGCTGAGAGAATCCAAAATAGCCAAGGAAAGTAGAATGAGGGGAGGAGCCATTCTATATCGGAATAACATTCTGGATACAAAGTAGGCATTTCTGAAAGACAAAGCTTAGCGTGGGACCATGTTGGACTAGAGAGAGATGAGGTGGGTTAGGTAAAATAGGTGGGGAGGGAGGTGCCGACTGGAAGAATGGCTGAAGCCTTGGCACCAGAGGAGCTGAGGGGAGACTTACTTCCTGGTGGTGGAGTTGAAGCAGGTGAGGGAACCAGCCTGGATGGGGCTTGTATGTGGTGGCCTGTAAAATCATTTTTCCCTTTTTCTCTTGTTTAGTTTATACTGTTGTTAATTCATAAAGCTTTGTGAACTCCTGTCATGTTTGATTTTCAAGGGAAGTTATTTTCTTTAACAAGTAGATGGGTATTTCTTTATATAATAAGGTGGCAAATCATATTGGAAGTGAACATCATGAAGTCATCTTTAACTCTGAGGGAGGCATTCAGGCTCTGGAAGAAGTCATATTTTCCCTGGAAACTTATGACATTACAATAGTTCATGCTTCAGTAGGTAAGGTATTATGATGTTATTAAATAAGTATTTTTAATACTGAAAAAATGTAAGGTTTAAACAAATTATTTCAAGCAATAATTTAAAAATGTTATTTAAGGATGAATGCAAATTAAATCCCTATGTTACTGATTATTTAAGACCACTTAAGAATTCTCTGAATCTCTTTTGGAGGGAAGGGAACAATAAATATATAGTTCAACCTTCACATTTTTGGTGTCACTGTTGGTGTTCCCTCAGGGAGTAGATATATATTTTCTGCCCTCTACCTCCCATTTTTCTTATAGTTTCCTTGGATACAGTCAGTATACAGTGAGAAAATAGGTCTATTTGGTAATGCATTTTTGATAAGAAATATTCATTTTAGATATATTTTGGTAAATATTCTATCACACAACTTACCAGTCACTAGCTATCATTGCTCTGCAAACAATACTAATTTTATCTTGTAGATAATATATCTACCAAGATTGGAAATATACCCCAAATCAGACTGATCCAATGTTATTGAGCCTTTATATGCTACTGCCTCTCTTGAGAGACTTGCCTTGGAGGGCAAAAATATCTTAGGTATTACAATGGTTTATGGCCCTCCAAAGCATCACAATAAATAAACAGATAGACAGGATAGTTCTGATATTGGAATTTCATGGGGCTGCGGTGGAGTTAGGAAAATAAATGTCTAAAAAAGCTCTCTAGCTGAGGTGATGATAAAAACAAGGTTGAGAAAAAACACTGGTTTAGAGGGATGTGGTCCAGAACCAAGGAGGCAGGTTTGATAACTTTGTCTCCTCAACTTTATGTGAAATCTGGTGAATGGGGAGTGGCAGGGGGAAAATACCTAACAAAATTAACACTAAACCACCAAAATGCTTATTCTTATTTTTGTGCCATAATACCACCATGAAAGGCATGATTTTTACATATTTGAGTCATTGTTCAGCAAAGTTTTGAGGTAGACATTCTTGGTCTAAAAATATTAGAATTTTCTCAAAAGAAGACATTTAAGCAGCCAAAAAACACATGAAAAAATGCTCATCATCACTGGCCATCAGAGAAATGCAAATCAAAACCACAATGAGATACCATCTCACACCAGTTAGAATGGTGATCATTAAAAAGTCAGGAAACAACAGGTGCTGGAGAGGATGTGGAGAAATAGGAACACTTTTACACTGTTGGTGGGACTGTAAACTAGTTCAACCATTGTGGAAGTCAGTGTGGTGATTCCTCAGGAATCTAAAACTAGAAATACCATTTGACCCAGCCATCCCATTACTGGGTTTATACCCAAAGGATTATAAATCATGCTGCTATAAGGACACATGCAAACGTATGTTTATTGCAGCACTATTCACAATAGCAAAGACTTGGAACCAACCCAAATGTCCAACAATGATAGACTGGATTAAGAAAATGTGGTACGTATACACCATGGAATACTATGCAGTCATAAAAAACGATGAGTTCATGTCCTTTGTAGGCACATGGATGAAATTGGAAATCATTCTCAGTAAACTATCACAAGGACAGAAAACTAAACACCGCATGTTCTCACTCATAGGTGGGAATTGAACAATGAGAACACATGGACACAGGAAGGGGAACATCACACTCTGGGGACTGTTGTGGGGTGGGGGGAGGGGGGAGGGATAGTATTAGGAGATATACCTAATGCTAAATGACGAGTTAATGGGTGCAGCACACCAGCATGGCACATGTATACATATGTAACTAACCTGCACATTGTGCACATGTACCCTAAAACTTAAAGTATAATAATAATAAAATTAAATTAAATTAAATTAAAAAAATAAAAAATAATAATTTTAAAACCTGTTTATAAAATGACAGAATGATTCTGGGTTATTTTACAGTAGTACTTTTGGATTAAGTACATATAAATTGCTTATAAATGTAAGGTCATTATTGTAGGAACTACTTTATATTAATATGAAGTCCAGTATAGTAGTAAAGCTTTCAATTATTCCAAAAATCAAATCAAGGGCACTTTTGGTGGAAGGTTATGTTGACATTAATTTCTCTCTCTCATTTAAGGTATGTGTTTAATTTCCAAGTATGTTCGGAAGAACACAGATAGCATGGTGATCTTCTCTGGAGAGGGATCAGATGAACTTATTCAGGGTTACATATATTTTCACAGCATAAGCACTCTGAAGTGGAGGGATATTCGTGCTATATTAAGAAAAGTATGAATTATTTGATATTTTCTATCATCTTTCAGTATGACAGTAATATTTTTGAGTCTCTTGTGAGGTTAAAAAAGGGAATCTGATAGTGTTTGTTTTCTATCTCTTCGGGAAGAAAGAAATTTTAATAGTGTCAGATAATTTTTATTCTTTAAAAGTAGTCACAGCTGGGTATGGTGGCTCATGCTTATACTGCCAGCTACTCAGGAGGCTGAGGTGGGAGGATCACCTAAACTCAGTGAGCTGTGACTGCACCACTGCACTCCTGCATGGTTGACAGAGCAAGACTGCCTCAAAAAAAGAAAAAGTTAAAAATAAATAAATAAAACTACTAGTTTTAGCTTGAGAATCACCTTTCTGCTGTTTCTTAGCCCCCTGTGGAATTATGACCATTGCCCAGCGTGTTCATTTTATTCTAATACTAGCAGTTTGGTGGGAAGGAAGTTATGTTTTGTAAAGCATTGCTTTCTTCTGTTCAGTTATTTACTCCCCTAAATTTGTTTAGCTTTTTGTCTTATCCACCTTTAGGATTGGAGAGGGAGAAATAACAACTGCTCTGTGTTACAAAAGCAAAACTCTTGGTGTTTTTGTTTGTGAAATAGGCTTCTTCTCCTGAAAGAGCTGAGGAAAAGAGTGAGAGGCTTCTGAGGGAACTCTACTTGTTTGATGTTCTCCATGAAGATCGAACTACTGCTGCCCACGGGTAACATTTTAAGAAATTATTATAAAACCAAAAAAACACCAAAAAACAAACAAACAAAAAACAAAAAAAAAGCCCAATACCCTGAAGAAATAAAAAGACCAATAGCTGATTGGCTGTATGTTACATAGGCTTAGCTATATGTTCCAAAGTGTGACTTTTATAGAGAAAATGAAGCTGTTTCTTAACTTAGTCCCAAAAGGATTAGGCCACATTTCAAAGTGTTGTTGTTGTATATGGGGAGAAGTCTTCTTCCATAGGTTGTTTGAGGTGGAGTTTTTACTTTAAAGGTTAACAACATTCTGCTCACATCTGAAAAACCAAGAGGAAGAGGGAAGGCTGCTACAGCTATTGTTAACTGTTTTAAAGAGAAGTAAAGATTGTAAACATTATGTGACAAGTATTGAGTGCCCAACATGCCTGTTTGCTGCTGTAGTGACCCTGAGGGGATAGGCTAGTGAAGATGCAAGGAGTTTGATTACATTATAAAGAACCAGATTTCTTTGATATCATTTCTGGTTGTCTAAAATTATGTTGAGGAACTGAAGACTTTTACTGTATAGGATAAACAACTGACATTAAATGTTTTAGTTATCTCTGCTGAATTACACTTAGATTAGGATATAATTAAATATGGGTTTGGGGAATGACCTGAACCTAGTTATTATCCTATCTGCTTGTCTTAACTAGAGTCACTAGGCTTCAGGTAACCAGTGTTATGGCATTTGATGAAATATAGTAGAACGCTGGTTTATATTCCATATTGTATGTGAATTGTTAACCAGTGGTAAAAAAAAAAAAAAAATACCGTATTCTCATCACAATTGTTAGAAGAGATGGTCTCACTAAAACACTGAGTTAGAAAGGTCCAGTCAAGGTATTTTCTTAATGATTGGGTCACTCATGATTTGTAACTTTTTCAGCTTTTTGAAATATACATTGAACTATTCCTAAAAAAGGAAAGTAAAAATAGTTTCAAACAGTTAGTTTTACTCCTTAGATGACATGGCACATACATTATTTTAAATGAAGATTTCTTTGTATTCACTCATTAGTGAAGGGCAGTCATTCAGAGGCTTGTGACTGTATGACCTTAACATTTCTTAGGATCTGGTTGAATTGATGGGAATCTGAGTCAGAACCTAAACTGTTGGGCACTAAACACCCACTTTAATTTAGATTTTCTTCTTTTCTCCCTTAAGCCTTGAACTGAGAGTCCCATTTCTAGATCATCAATTTTCTTCCTATTACTTGTCTCTGACACCAGAAATGAGAATTCCAAAGGCAGATGAATCAACTCAGGATAAAACTGTTCATTGCCATCAGATTATATTTGTAACTTTTACTGGTGCTCCTTTTTTTTTATGTCAGAATGTGATAGAAAAGCATCTCCTGAGAGAGACATTTGAGGACTCCAGTCAGATACTCAAAGAGATTCTCTGGCAACCAAAAGAAGTCTTCAGTGATAGAATAACTTCAGTTAAGAATTCCTGGTTTAAGATTTTACAGGAATACATTGAACATCAGGTATAATTACTTTAAAAACATTTTCAGGAATAGGACATTTTGGATGCAGAGCTGTCATTGCTATTCATTTTGTATTTAGTTTGAATTCTTTGTCCCTGTAAGAGCGATTCATCATCTCTGTAAACAATTATCTCTTTTATAAGAATTATATAAGAATTAAGTAGCATGAAGGATTATAAAGTACCATCTAGAATTGAAAGAGAGAGGAGACTTAATACTAACCATCACTGACCTTCATTTAACACATTTTGGGCACCTGCTGGGTGCCAGATCTTGTTAGGCACAAATGACTAAAACAGAGCCACCAACAATTAAAAATCTGCACATGAATGTTCTGTAAAAGTCACTGCAGCTATGCATATTATGAATACTTTAACATTTTCTAAGTGATGGGTGATTCAAAGGGTCTCATGCAATTTACAGTCATGACTTATCTTAACGTTTTCTGTTTTGTGAAACCAGAGTAAATATAAGTATTTCCATGCCATTTTAAAAAACTGTTTTGCTCTTATATGGTTATTCTTACAGGTTGATGATGCAATGATAGCAAATGCAGCCCAGAAATTTCCCTTTAATATTCCTAAAAGCAAAGAAGGATATTACTACCATCAAATCTTTGAATGCCATTACCCAAACCAGGCTGACTGGCTGAGCCATTACTGGATGCCCGAGTGGATCAATGCCACCGACCCTTCTGCCCACACACTGACCCACTACAAGTCAGCTGCCAATGCTTAGGTGCTCTTTATGCTGTAATGTGAAAGCAAATATTTCTTCTTGTTGTATGGGGACTGTGGGTAGATAGGGGAACAATGACAGTCAATTCAGGCTAACTTGGGTGTGAAAAAAATAAAAGTCCTAAATCTAAAACATTGCTATAAGGCATTTATGTTCATACAGTCTTTTCATAAGAGGTAACTAGAAATTTTTTGCTGTATCACAGTAAAGTGGAGGGTAAGCCAGGAAAAGGTAAAATGCTCTGATGTCCGCAAGAACTCACAGCACTCTCCTGGCAGAGCTGCTTTAGGTGACATTTGCGTCTTGTGCCCACGTGGCTTCCTTCCAGTTTTGCCTCATCTTAGTCATCAAAGGACTACACTATTTTTGTTCTGCCTGCATTCCTACAGCTGCCTAGGCAGACTCAAGACCTAAGTCTTCTGTAGGAATTCATGTCAGCTCTATTTTGAAACATAGTAGTTCATTTTTCTCTCTTTTGAGCCAAAGTCACTTCTGGAGACTTGTCCTAGAGCAGTGGTCAGACTTTTTTTATTATTATTATTATACTTTACATTTTAGGGTACATGTGCACAACGTGCAGGTTTGTTACATATGTATACATGTGCCATGTTGGTGTGCTGCACCCATTAACTTGTCATCTAGCATTAGGTATATCTCCTAATGCTATCCCTCCACACTCCCCCCACCTCACAACAGTCCCCAGTGTGTGATGTTCCCCTTCCTGTGTCCATGTGTTCTCATTGTTCAATTCCCACCTATGAGTGAGGACATGTGGTGTTTGGTTTTTTGTCCTTCTGATAGTTTACTGACAATGATGGTTTCCAGCTTCATCCATGTCCCTACAAAGGACATGAACTCATCATTTTTTATGGCTGCATAGTATTCCATGGTGTATACATGCCACATTTTCTTAATCCAGTCTATCATTGTTGGACATTTGGGTTGGTTCCAAGTCTTTGCTATTGTGAATAGTGCTGCAATAAACATACATGTGCATGTGTCCTTATAGCAGCATGATTTATAATCCTTTGGTTATATACCCAGTAATGGGATGGCTGGGTCAAATGGTATTTCTAGTTTTAGATTCCTGAGGAATCACCACACTGACTTCCACAATGGTTGAACTAGTTTACAGTCCCACCAACAGTGTAAAAGTGTTCCTATTTCTCCACATCCTCTCCAGCACCTGTTGTTTCCTGACTTTTTAATGATCGCCATTCTAACTGGTGTGAGATGGTATCTCATTGTGGTTTTGATTTGCATTTTTCTGATGGCCAGTGATGATGAGCATTTTTTCATGTGTTTTTTGGCTGCATAAATGTCTTCTTTTGAGAAGTGTCTGTTCATATCCTTTGCCCACTTTTTGATGGGGTTGTTTGTTTTCTCTTGTAAATTTGTTAGAGTTCATTGTAGATTCTGGATATTAGCCCTTTGTCAAATGAGTAGATTTCAAAAATTTTCTCCCATTCTGTAGGTTGCCTGTTCACTCTGATGGTAGTTTCTTTTGCTGCGCAGAAGCTCTTTAGTTTAATTAGATCCCATTTGTCAATTTTGGCTTTTGTTGCCATTGCTTTTTGTGTTTTAGCCATGAAATCCTTGCCCATGCCTATGTCCTGAATGTATTGCCTAGGTTTTCTTCTAGGTTTTTGTGGTTTTAGGTCTAACATTTAAGTCTTTAATCCATCTTGAATTAATTTTTGTATAAGGTGTAAGGAAGGGATCCATGTTCAGTTTCCTACATATAGCTAGCCAGTTTTCCCAGTACCATTTATTCAATAGGGAATCATGTCCCCATTGCTTGTTTTTGTCAGGTTTGTCAAAGATCAGATGGTTGTAGATATGCAGCAATATTTCTGAGGGCTCTGTTCTGTTCCATTGATCTATATCTCTGTTTTGGTAAAAGTTCCATGCTGTTTTGGTTACTGTAGCCTTGTAGTATAGTTTGAAGTCAAGTAGCATGACGCCTCCAGCTTTGTTCTTTTGGCTTCAGATTGACTTGGCGATGCGGGCTCTTTTTTGTTTCCATATGAACTTTAAAGTAGTTTTTTTACAATTCTGTGAAGAAAGTCATTGGTAGCTTGATGGGGATGGCATTGAATCTATAAATTACCTTGGGCAGTATGGCCATTTTCACAATATTGATTCTTCCTACCCATGAGCTTGGAGTGTTCATCCATTTGTTTGTATCCTCTTTTATTTCATTGAGCAGTGGTTCATAGTTCTCCTTGAAGAGGTACCTCATGTCCCTTGTAAGTTGCATTCCTAGGTATTTTATTCTATTTGAAGCAATTGTGAATGAGAGTTCACTCATGATTTGGATCTCTGTCTGTTACTGGTGTATAAGAATGATTGTGATTTTTGCACATTGATTTTGTATCCTGAGACTTTGCTGAAGTTTTCTATCAGCTTAAGGAGATTTTGAGCTGAGATGACGGGGTTTTCTAGATATACAATCATGTCATCTGCAAACAGGGACAATTTGATTTCCTCTTTTCCTAATCAAATACCCTTTTTTTCCTTCTCCTGCCTGATTGCCCTGGCCAGAAATTCCAACACTATGTTGAATAGGAGTGGTAAGGGAGGGTATCTCTGTCTTGTGCCCATTTTCAAAGGGAATGCTTCCAGTTTTTGCCCATTCAGTATGATATTGGCTGTGGGTTTGTCATAAATAGCTCTTATTATTTTGAGATGCGTCCCATCAATACCTAATTTATTGAGAGTTTTTAGCAAGAGTTGTTGAATTTTGTCAAAGGCCTTTTCTGCATCTATTGAGATAATCATGTGGTTTTTGTCATTTATTCTGTTTATATGCTGGATTATGTTTATTGATTTGCATATGTTGAACCAGACTTGCATCCCAGGGATGAAGCCCACTTGATTATGGTGGATAAGCTTTTTGATGTGCTGCTGGATTCACTTTGCCAGTATTTTATTGAGGATTTTTGCATCGATGTTCATCAGGGATATTGGTCTAAAATTCTCTTTTTTTGTTGTTTCTCTGCCAGCCTTTGGTATCAGGATGATGCTGGCATCATAAAATGAGTTAGGAAGGATTCCCTCTTTTTCTATTCATTGGAATAGTTTCAGAAGGAATGGTACCAGCTCCTCCTTGTAGTTCTGGTAGAATTTGGCTGTGAATCCATCTGGTCCTGGACTTTTTTTGGTTGGTAAGCTATTAATTATTTCCTCAATTTCAGAGCCTGTTATTGGTCTATTCAGAGATTCAACTTCTTCCTTGTTTAGTCTTGGCAGGGTGTATGTGTTGAGGAATTTATCCATTTCTTCTAGATTTTCTAGTTTATTTGCATAGAGGTGTTTATAGAATTCTCTGATGGTAATTTGTATTTCTGTGGGATCGTTGGTGATATCCCCTTTGTAATTTTTTATTGCATCTCTTTGATTCTTCTCTCTTTTCTTCTTTACTAGTCTTGCTAGTGGTCTATCAATTTTGTTGATCTTTTCAAAAAAGCAGCTCCTGGATTCATTGATTTTTTGAAGAGTTTTTTGTGTCTCTATTTCCCTCAGTTCTGTTCTGATCTTAGTTATTTCTTGCCTTCTGCTAGCTTTTGAATGTGTTTGCTCTTGCTTCTCTAGTTCTTTTAATTTTGATGTTAGGGTGTCAATTTTAGATCTTTCCTGCTTTCTCTTGTGGGCATTTAGTGCTATAAATTTCCCTCTACACACTGCTTGGAATCTGTCCCAGAGATTCTGGTATATTGTGTCTTTGTTCTTGTTGGTTTCAAACAACATCTTTATTTCTGTCTTCATTTTGTTATGTACCCAGTAGTGACTCAGGAGCAGGTTGTTCAGTTTCCATGTAGCAGAGCAATTTTGAGTGAGTTTCTTAATCGTGACTTCTAGTTTGATTGCACTGTGGTCTGAGAGACAGTTTGTTATAATTTCTGTTCTTTTACATTTGCTGAGGAGTGATTTACTTCCAAATTTGTGGTCAATTTTGGAATACGTGCTCTGTGGTGCTGATAAAAATGTATATTCTGTTGATTTGGGGTGGAGAGTTCTGCAGATGTCTATTAGGTCCACTTGGTGCAGAGCTGAGTTCAATTCCTGGATATCCTTGTTAACTTTCTGTCTTGTTGATCTGTCTAATGTTGACAGAGGGGTGTTAAAGTCTCCCATTATTATTATGTGGGAGTCTAAGTCTCTTTGTAGGTCTCTAAGGACTTGCTTTATGAATCTGGGTGTTCTTGTATTGGATGCATATATATTTAGGATAGTTAGCTCTTCTTGTTCAATTGATCCCTTTACCATTATGTAATGCCCCTCTTCGTCTCTTTTGATCTTTGTTAGTTTAAAGTCTGTTTTATCTGAGACTAGGATTGCAACCCCTGCCTTTTTTGTTTTCCATTTGCTTGGTAGATCTTCCTCCATCCCTTTATTTTGAGCCTGTGTGTGTCTCTGCACATAAGATGGGTTTCCTGAATACAGCACACTGATGGGTCTTGACCCTTTATCCAACTTGCCAGTCTGTGTCTTTTAATTGGAGCATTTAGCCCATTTACATTAATATTAATATTGTTATGTGTGAATTTGATCCTGTCATTATGATGTTAGCTGGTTATTTTACTCGTTAGTTGATGCAGTTTCTTCCTAGCCTCGATGGTCTTTACAATTTGGCATGTTTTTGCAGTGGCTGGTACTGGTTGTTCCTTTCCATGTTGAGTGCTTCCTTCAGGAGCTCTTTTAGGGCAGGCCTGGTGGTGACAAAATCCCTCAGCATTTGCTTGTCTGTAAAGGATTTTATTTCTCCTTCATTTACGAAGCTTAGTTTGGCTGGATATGAAATTCTGGGTTGAAAATTCTTTTCTGTAAGAATGTTGAATATTGGCCCCCACTCTCTTCTGGCTTGTAGAGTTTCTGCCAAGAGATCAGCTGTTAGTCTGATCAGCTTCCCTTTGTGGGTAACCTGACCTTTGTCTCTGGCTGCCCTTAACATTTTTTCCTTCATTTCAACTTTGGTGAATCTGACAGTTATGTGTCTTGGAGTTGCTCTTCTCGACGAGTATCTTTGTGGCATTCTCTGTATTTCCTGAATTTGAATGTTGACCTGCCTTGCTACACTGGGGAGGTTCTCCTGGATAATATCCTGCAGAGTGTTTTCCAACTTGGTTCCATTCTCCCCATCATTTTCATGTACACCAATCAGACGTAGATTTGATCTTTTCACATAGTCCCATATTTCTTGGAGGCTTTGTTCATTTCTTTTTATTCTTTTTTCTCTAAATTTCTCTTCTCACTTCTTTTCATTCATTTGCTCTTCCATCACTGATACCCTTTCTTCCAGTTGATCGAATCGGCTACTGAGGCTTGTGCATTCATCACGCAGTTCTCATGCCTTGGTTTTCAGCTCCATCAGGTCCTTTAATGACTTCTCTGCATTGGTTATTCTAGTTAGCCATTTGTCTAATTTTTTTTTAAGGTTTTTAACTTCTTTGCCCTGGGTTCAAACTTCCTCCTTTAGCTTGGAGTGGTTTGATCATCTGAAGACTTCTTCTCTCAACTCATCAAAATCATTCCCCATCCAGCTTAGTTCCATTGCTGGTGAGCAGCTGCATTCCTTTGGAGGAAGAGAGGCACTCTGATTTTTCATTTCCAGTTTTTCTGCTCTGTTTTTCCCCCATCTTTGTGGTTTTATCTACCTTTGGTCTTTGATGCTGGTGACATACAGATGGGGTTTTGGTGTGGATGTCCTTTCTCTTTGTTAGTTTTCCTTCTAACAATCAGGACCCTCAGCTGCAGGGCTGTTGGAGTTTGCTGGAGGTCCATTCCAGACCCTGTTTGCCTGGGTATCAGCAGTGGAGGCTGCAGAAGAGCATATACTGGTGAGCAGCAAATGCTGCCTGATGGTTCCTCTGGAAGTTTTGTCTCAGAGGAGTACCCGGCCATGTGAGGTGTCAGCCTGCCCCTCTTGGGGGGTGCCTCCCAGTTAGGCTACTCAGGGTCCAGGGACCCATTTGAGGAGGCAGTCTGTCCGTTCTCAGATCTCCAGCTGTGTGCTGGGAGAACCACTACTCTCTTCAAAGCTGTCAGACAGGGATATTTAAGTCTGCAGAGGATTCTGCTGCCTTTTGTTTGGCTATGCCCTGCCCCCAGAGGTGGAGTCTACAGAGGCAGTCAGGCCTCCTTGAGCTGTGGTGGGCTGCACCCAGTTTGACCTTCCAGGCCACTTTGTTTAACTATTCTAGCTTTGGCAATGGCAGGCGCCCCTCCCCCAGCCTCGCTGCTGCCTTGCAGTTTGATCTCAGACTGCTGTGCTAGCAATGAGAAAGGCCCCGTGGGTGTAGGACCCTCCAAGACAGGTGCAGGATATAATCTCCTGGTGTGCTGTTTGCTAACACCGTTGGAGAAGCACCGTATTAGGGTGGGAGTGACCTAATTTTCTGGATGCTGTCTGTCACCCCTTTCTTTGACTAGGAAAGGGAATTCCCTGACCCCTTGTGCTTCCTGGGTGAAGCAATGCCACGCCCTGCTTCAGCTCATGCTCAGTGCACTCCACCCACTGTCTTGCACCCACTTTCCAACACTCCCCAGTGAGATGAACCTGGTACCTCAGTTGGAAATGCAGAAATCACCCATCTTCTGCATTGCTCCCGCTGGGAGCTGTAGACTGGAGCTGTTCCTATTCAGCCATCTTGGATTCACTGGCTTTTTTTTTTTTTTAATAAAGAGTCAGATAGTAAATATTTTATGCTTTGTGGACCTCTTTTGGAACTGTTCAGCTCTGCCTTTATAGTGCAAAAGCAGTTACATAGACAATATGTAAACAAATGAGCATGGCTGTGTTCTTTTTTTTTTTTTTTTTCTAAATACTTTCCCTTTTTTTTTTTTCTTTTATTATTATTATTATTATACTTTAGGCTTTATGGTACATGTGCACAATGTGCAGGTAAGTTACATATGTATACATGTGCCATGCTGGTGCGCTGCACCCACCAACTCGTCATCTAGCATTAGGTATATCTCCCAATGCTATCCCTCCCCCCTCCCCCCACCCCACAACAGTCCCCAGAGTGTGATGTTCCTATTAAAAGTTACTTATAAAAGCCGATGGTGGGCCACATATGGTCCATGAGCTGTAGTTTCTTGATGGCTGTTCTAGAGGAACAACCAAGCTAACTAAGCATTTCTGGTAAAAGTCTAAACCTACTTGAAAGAGAAAGTATAATAACACATTCAAAGAACAGGTAGACAATTTTCATTTGAATGCTCATTGGTTGTTTAGGGACAACATTTTGAAATATATTATAAAGGTGAATTTAGCTCTTAAAAACTTTTGAAAAGGGAACTGCTGATGTACAGATAAAGTTGGAAGAAGTACATATTTTAAGCTAACTATAGGCCTTTATCTGCAATTTAAGAAGATCTCTAAGAAACTGAGGAAATGTCATTAATATTAGATTATTTTGTTTGTTTGTTTGTTTGTTTGTTTTAGAGTCTTGCTCTGTCACCCAGGCTGGAGTGCAGTGGCACTATCTCAGCTCACTGTAATCTACTCCCCCTGGGTTCAAGCAATTCTTGTGCCTCAGCCTCCCAAGTAGCTGTGATTACAGGCAGGTGCCAATGTGCCTGGCTAATTTTTGTATATTTAGTAGAGATGGTGTTTTGCCATGTTGGCCAGGCTGGTCTCAAACTCCTGGCCTCAAGTGATCCACCCACCTTGTCCTCCCAAAGTGCTGGGATTACAGGTGTTAGCCACCACACCCGGCCCTAGTAGATGACTTTTAATGATTATCTTGTGTTTGTAGGTGCTTAAACTGCCAAAACCTAGAAAGATTTGATTCAATTCTAGGCATATTTATTCCTGGGAGAGCCTCAGACAGCTGAGCTAAATGACACCAAAAATACTTGGGAAACTTGGTTGATAATGATTACACAGTGTACACGACAAAATTAACATAAACCCCAAACTGCCAGTTTTCCAGGGAGTGGAGTTTGGCTCTAGATTTTTAACTTTAGTGACTGAGATCTGGCATATTTAGTTACCACCCAGAAGTTTCATGGTAAATATACTTAGTTAAGGCAATTTCATAGCAGAAAATTATAGGTCAATTGTAATGGCAGCAACTTCCTGGATTTCAAACCACACACAAGATTTACAGAAGGTTCTTGGCACAAAGAATAAAGATAGCTTTTTCTCTTCTTTTGCAACTTAAATTGTAGAAGGTTTGAAGAAATGGTGGTCCTTGGGTTGTTGTATACATGACTTAATATCTCACTTATTGGCCAAGCCAGTTTTCCTGGATATTGGTAATTTAGTGCCAGGAAGACACCAATCTACACAGAATCTCTAACAACCAGTAGTCCATTCCTTTTAAGCATAAACTGAAAGATTGTTAGCTGATGTCATTCTGTCATTTCAGTCTGATATTTGCACTATCATGAATGACCTGCTCTTTGGAGGTTGATTTCACTTTCTCTCAAAATCTGCTGAAAGGTACCATACAGTTTGACAGAATGATACACTTCTATTTAAAAAATTGAAAAGTAAAATCCACCTAAAAATCTACTTTTAAAGTTTTAACATTTTCTTGAAGGTCTCTTGCTATAAAGGGACAATTGTTCATGTGTAGGTAGATTATCTTGGTTAACATAAGGCCTGAAAGCTTCTTAAGTCCTTTAAAAGAAAAATATAAAAAGGAACAAATCCTAAGCCTATCATAGCCCAGCCTCCAAAGGATTATACTTTGTGGGAAATTTGCTTGAATTAGACTGTGGTATGAACACCTTGAGGCCACACATTCAGAGCATGCTTCTGAATGCCTCCTGTCTTGGAATTGCCTTAGTTTGGTCTAGAATCGGTGATAAAGGTTCCTTGGAGTAGTTCCCTAAGAAGGGAAAGTCTGGCCATGAAGAAGCAGGGTGGAAGCTGGGCAGGGAGGCAGTTATGTGTGGTTCTAGACTATGAAGTGGAAAAATCAGTATCAAGCATGTACTTATCAGCTTTTCAAGCACGTACTTAGCAGCTTTTCTAAGTACTTTTATTTTTTAGCTCATTCCAATCTTACGAAGTGTGGCAGATTTTCTTTTCTAAAAGTGCTCATAGCAGTGTTCCTGGTGCCACATACTCTTCCAGAGCCTGGCTACCCCTCTGAAGAAGCAGCCTACTTTCTCTCTCCTTGAGTCTGGTAAGGATTTTGCAATTGCCTTGTAGTAGAATCCAGGGGAAGCAATGTTGTGTGACTTCTGAAACTAGGTCACAAAAGGTGATCTGGCTTCTGCTTTCTCTCTTTTGATGTATATTTTAAGGAAGCCCAGACCACATGGAGGGACTGTACATGAGTTTGGGCTGACTGCCCTAGTAAAGGGCTCAGTCAACAGCCAACAACAGCCACCAACATCTGCCAGCTGTGTCAGGGAGTGAGCCTCCACATGATTCCAGCTGCTAATATTTGAGTCTTCTACCAGAAGCCCACATATGGGAAGGAGAGAGGAGCCATCCCTACTGTGTGCTCTGTCCAAGTTCTTCATTCACAAATCTGTGAGCATAATAAAATCTTGTTTGACACCATTAAAATTTCTGGTTTCTTAAACAGGCATAGAAACTGAAACAGGTAAACACTGTTACCGCTATTTTACACATATTAAATACATTGTTCAGTCACTTGGCTATTAGTAAGTGGTGGAACCTCAAATTAGCCAGGTAGGTTGACAGCAGAGTCTTTGAGTTGTTCTTTTATTTTATTTTATTTTATTTTATTTTATTTTATTTTATTATACTCTAAGTTTTAGGGTACATGTGCACAACATGCTGGTTTGTTACATATGTATACATGTGCCATGTTGGTGTGCAGCACCCATTAACTCATCATTTAGAATTAGATATACCTCCTAATGCTATCCCTCCCCCCTCCCCCCACCTCACAACAGTCCCCAGTGTGTGATGTTCCCCTTCCTGTGTCCGTGTGTTCTCATTGTTCAATTCCCACCTATGAGTGAGAACATGCAGTGTTTGGTTTTTTGTCCTTGCGATAGTTTACTGACAATGATGGTTTCCAGCTTCATCCATGTCCCTACAAAGGACATGAACTCATCATTTTTATGGCTGCATAGTATTCCATGGTGTATATGTACCACATTTTCTTAATCCAGTCTATCGTTGTTGGAAATTTGGGTTGGTTCCAAGTCTTTGTTATTGTGAATAGTGCCGCAATAAACATACGTGTGCATGTGTCCTTATAGCAGCATGATTTATAATCCTTTGGGTGTATACCCAGTAGTGGCATGGATGGGTCAAATGGTATTTCTAGTTCTAGATCCCTGAGGAATTGCCACAGTGACTTCCACAATGGTTGAACTAGTTTACAGTCCCAGCAACAGTGTAAAAGTGTTCCTATTTCTCCACATCCTCTCCAGCACCTGTTGTTTCCTGACTTTTTAATGATCGCCATTCTAACTGGTGTGAGATGGTATCTCATTGTGGTTTTGATTTGCATTTTTCTGATGGCCATTGATGATGAGCATTTTTTCATGTGTTTTTTGGCTGTATGAATGTCTTCTTTTGAGAAGTGTCTGTTCATATCCTTTGCCCACTTTTTGATGGGGTTGTTTGTTTTATTCTTGTAAATTTGTTTGAGTTCTTTGTAGATTATGGATATTAGCCTTTTGTCAGATGAGCAGGTTGCAAAAATTTTCTCCCATTCTGTAGGTTGCCTGTTCACTCTGATGGTAGTTTCTTTTGCTGTGCAGAAGCTCTTTAGTTTAATTAGATCCCATTTGTCAATTTTGGCTTTTGTTGCCATTGCTTTTGGTGTCTTAGACATGAAGTCCTTGCCATGCCTATGCCCTGAATGGTATTGCCTAGGTTTTCTTCTAGGGTTTTTATGGTTTTAGGTCTAACATTTAATTCTTTAATCCATCTTGAATTAATTTTTGTATAAGGTGTGAGGAAGGAATCCAGTTTCAGCTTCCTACATATGGCTAGCCAGTTTTCCCAGCATCATTTATTAAATGGGGAATCCTTTCCCCATTTCTTCTTTTTGTCAGGTTTGTCAAAGATCAGATAGTTGCAGATATGTGGCATTATTTCTGAGGGCTCTGTTCTGTTCCATTGATCTATATCTCTGTTTTGGTACCAGTACCATGCTATTTTGGTTACTGTAGCCTTGTAGTATAGTTTGAAGTCAGGTAGCATGATGCCTCCAGCTTTGTTCTTTTGGCTTAGGATTCACTTGGTGATGCAGGCTCTTTTTTGGTTCGATATGAACTTTCAAGGAGTTTTTTCCAATTCTGTGAAGAAAGTCATTGGTAGCTTGATGGGGATGGCAATGAATCTATAAATTACCTTGGGCAGTATGGCCATTTTCACAATATTGATTCTTCCTACCCATGAGCATGGAATGTTCTTCCATTTGTTTGTATCCTCTTTTATTTCATTGAGCAGTGGTTTGTAGTTCTCCTGAAGAGGTCCTTCACGTCCCTTGTAAGTTGGATTCCTAGGTATTTTATTCTGTTTGAAGCAATTGTGAATGGCAGTTCACTCATGATTTGGCTGAATTACATTTATTGATTTTCATATGTTGAACCACGCTTGCACCCCAGGAGTGAAGCCCACTTGATCATGTTGGATAAGCTTTTTGATGTGTTGCTGGATTTGCTTGGCCAGTATTTTGTTGAGGATTTTTGCATCAATGTTCATCGAGGATATTTGTCTAAAATTCTCTTTTTTTGTTCTGTCTCTGCCAGGCTTTGGTATCAGGATGATGCTGGCCTCATACAATGAGTAAGGAAGGATTCCCTCTTTTTGTATTGATTGGACTAGTTTCCTAAGGAATGGTGCCAGCTCCTCCTTGTACCTCTGGTAGAATTCGGCTGTGAATCCATCTGGTCCTGGACTTTTTTTGGTTGGTAAGCTATTAATTATTGCCTCAATTTCAGAGCCCGTTATTGGTCTGTTCAGAGATTCAACTTTTTTCCTGGTTTCTTCTTGGGAGGGTGTATGTGAAGAAATCCATTTCTTCTAGATTTTCTAGTTTATTTGCATAGAGGTGTTTGTAGTATTCTCTGATGGTAGTTTGTGTTTCTGTGGGATCAGTGGTGATATCCCCTTTGTCATTTTTTATTGTGTCTATTTGATTCTTCTCTCTTTTCTTCTTTATTAGTCTTACTAGTGGTGTATCCATTTTCTTGATCTTTTCAAAAAACCAGCTTCTGGATTCATTGATTTTTTGAAGGGTTTTTTGTGTCTCTATTTCCCTCAGTTCCACTCTGATCTTAGTTATTCCTTGCCTTTTGCTAGCTTTTAAATGTGTTTGTTCTTGCTTCTCTAGTTCTTTTAATGGTGATGTTAGGGTGTCCATTTTCGATCTTTCCTGCTTTCTCTTGTAGGCATTTAGTGCTCTAAATTTCCCTCTACTCACTGCTTTGAATGTGTCCCAGAGATTTTGGTATGTTGTGTCTTTGTTCTCATTGGTTTCAAAGAACATCTTTATTTCTGCCTTCATTTTGTTATGTACCCAGTAGTCACTCAGGAGAAGATGGTTCAGTTTCCATGTAGTTGAGTGGTTTTGAGTGAGGTTCTTAATCCTGACTTCTAGTTTAATTGCACTGTGGTCTGAGAGACAGTTTGTTATAATTTCTGTTCTTTTACATTTGCTGAGGATGCTTTACTTCCAACTATGTGGTCAGTTTTGGAATAGGTGTGTTGTGGTGCAGAAAAGAATGTATATTCTGTTGATTTGGGGTGGAGAGTTCTGTAGATGTCTATTAGGTCCACCTGGTGCAGAGCTGAGTTCAATTCCTGGATATCCTTGTTAACTTTCTGTCTTGTTGATCTGTCTAATGTTGACAGTGGGGTGTTAAAGTCTCCCATTATTATTATGTGGGAGTCTAAGTCTCTTTGTAGGTCACTCAGGACTTGCTTTATGAATCTGGGTGCTCCTGTATTGGGTGCATATATATTTAGGATAGTTATTTCTTCTTGTTGAATTGATCCCTTTACCATTATGTAATGGCCTTCTTTGTCTCTTTTGATCTTTGTCAGTTTAAAGTCTGTTTTAGGTGAGACTAAAATTGCAACCCCTGCCTTTTTTGTTTTCCATTTCCTTGGTAGATCTTCCTCTATCCCTTTATTTTGAGCCTCTCTGTGTCTCTGAAGGTGAGATGGGTTTCCTGAATACAACACACTGATGGGTCTTGACTCTTTATCCAACTTGCCAGTCTGTGTCTTTTAATTGGAGCACTTAACCCATTCACATTTAAGGTTAGTATTGTTATGTGTGAATTTGATCCTGTCATTATGATGTTAGCTGGTTATTTTGCTCATTAGTTAATGCACTTTCCTGCTAGCCTTGATGCACTTTACAATTTGGCAGGTTTTTGCAGTGGCTGGTACTGGTTGTTCCTTTCCATGTTTAGTGCTTCCTTCAGGAGCTCTCTTAGGGCAGGCCTGGTGGTGACAAAATCTCTCAGCATTTGCTTGTCTGTAAAGAATTTTATTTCTCCTTCACTTATGAAGGTTAGTTTGGCTTGATATGAAATTCTGGGTTGAAAATTCTTTTCTTTAAGAATGTTGAATATTGGCCCCCATTCTCTTCTGGCTTCTAGAGTTTCTGCCGAGAGATCAGCTGTTAATCTGATGGGCTTCCCTTTGTGGGTAACCCAACCTTTCTCTCTGGCTGCCCTTAACATTTTTTCCTTCATTTCAACTTTGTCAAATCTGACAATTATGTATCTTGGAGTTGCTCTTCTCAAGGAGTATCTTTGTGGCATTCTCTGTATTTTCTGAATTTGAATGTTGGCCTGCCTTGCTAGATTGGGCAATTTCTCCTGTATAATATCCTGCAGAGTGTTTTCTGACTTGGTTCCATTCTCCCCGTCACTTTCCGGTACACCAATCCAACATAGATTTGGTCTTTTCACATAGTCCCATATTTCTTAGAGGCTTTCTTCATTTCTTTTTATTCTTTTTTCTCTAAACTTCTCTTCACACTTCATTTCATTCATTTCATCTTCCATTGCTGATACCCTTTCTTCCAGTTGATAGCATCAGCTACTGAGCCTTTTGCATTCATCATGTTGTTCTCGTGCTGTGGTTTTCAGCTCCATCAAGTCCTTTAATGACTTCTCTGCTTTGGTTATTCTAGTTATCCATTCGTCTAATTTTTTTTTCCAAAGTTTTTAACTTCTTTGCTATTGGTTCGAATTTCCTCCTTTAGCTCAGAGTATTTTGATCTTCTGAAGCCTTCGTCTCTCAACTTGTCAAAGTCATTCTCCATCCAGCTTTGTTCTGTTGCTGGTGAGGAGCTGCATTCCTTTGGAGGAGGAGAGGTGCTCTGATTTTTAGAGTTTCCGGTTTTTCTGCTCTGTTTTTCCCCATCTTTGTGGTTTTATCTACCTTTTGTCTTTGATGGTAGTGATGTACAGATGGGTTTTTGGTGTGGATGTCCTTTCTTTTTGTTAGTTTTCCTTCTAACAGTCAGGACCCTCAGCTGCAGGTCTATTGGAGTTTTCTGGAGGTCCACTCCAGACCCTGTTTGCCTAGGTATCAGCAGCAGTGGCTGCAGAACAGCAGATATTGGTGAACCGCAAATGCTGCTGCCTGATTGTTCCCCTGGAAGTTTTGTCTCAGAGGAGTACCCGTCCATGTGAGCTGTCAGTCTTCCCCTATTGGGGGATGCCTCCCAGTTAGGCTACTTAGGGGTCAGGGACCCACTTGAGGAGGCAGTCTGCCCATTCTCAGATCTCAAGCTGCATGCTGGGAGAACCACTACTCTCTTCAAAGCTGTCAGACAGGGACATTTAAGTCTGCAGAGGTTGTTGCTGTCTTTTGTTTGTCTGTGCCCTGCCCCCAGAGGTGGAGCCTACAGAGGCAGCCAGACCTCCTTGAGCTGTGGTGGGCTCCACCCAGTTCGAGCTTCCTGGCTGTTTTGTTTATCTACTCAAGCCTCAGCATTGGTGGACATCCCTCCCCCAGCCTCGCTGCTGCCTTGCAGTTTGATCTCAGACTGCTGTGCTAGCAATCAGTGAGGTTCCATGGGTGTAGGACCCTCCAAGCCAGGTGCAGGTTATAATTTCCTGGTGTGCCGTTTGTTAAGCCCATTGGAAAAGCGCAGTATTAGGGTGGGAGTAACCCGATTTTCCAGGTGCTGTCTGTCACCCCTTTCTTTGACCAGAAAAGAGAATTCCCCAACCCCTTGCACCTCCTGGGTGAGGTGATACCTTGCCCTGCTTTGGCTCATGCACTGCACACTGCACCCACTGTCCTGCACCCACTGTCTGGCACTCCCCAGTGAGATGAACCCAGTACCTCAGTTGGAAAAGTAGAAATCACCTGTCTTCTGTGTCGCTCACGCTGGGAGCTGTAGACTGGAGCGGTTCCTATTCAGCCAACTTGGCTCCACCCTCCAAGTTGTTCTTTTCTAAGTATTATCTTGCAATGTCAGCCCACAACTATAGCCTGGGTCTCTGCTGTGAATTGGGAGACTAAGGGAAAGGGCTTTTATTGGGAGCAAGAACAGGGAGTTCAGGGAATCTCCCAGGGACTGCAGTAAGGCCAATCATTTTCTGTAATGTCATAGACTAGGTGAACTGAGGAAACAATCCCAAAATTTCAGCACATTACCACAAAAGGGTTTTGTTTTGCTCAAACTGTATGTCCACCTTGGCCTATGGGGGACTCTGCCCATTGTTGAGGGGATTTTAAGTACTCTGGAACCCAGGCTGATGGAGTCACAACCTTGACATAATTCCACCATCAGCAAGGCAGGGGATGGAGAAAGTGGTGAGTTATTTACTGAAACTTAAAGTGTCCACTCTGAAGTGACACATCACTTTTGTTCACATTACATATAAGTCATGTGGCCACACCTAACTTCAAGGAAGCATATATCACAAAGGAAAATAAAATATTTGGAGAACAGCACTAGTGACTCCTCAAATCTGCTCTTCAGTAACAAAATATTGAATTCTCTCTCCTATGCAAGAAATATATTCACCCCTTTTTGAGGGTGACAACTGGGGAATTCCATTGTGCAAGGACTCCAAGCCCAGAGTTTAGGATCTCTGGGTGATGTACTTATGTGGAAGTCTATTTCAGGGCTGGAGATGGCACTTCATAAACTAAGAAAAAAGTGATCTGCTCCCCATCTGTCCAATATGTAATTCAGCAGGAGTAGAATAACTGCGGCAACAACAAAACATATTCAAAAAGGATAAAACAGAAGAAATATAGAAAACCCTATTCAGGAGCAATTTTGACATCCTGCAGTCAGTCATTTGAGGGCCTCCAACTCCAGCAGAAAATTGCCCTTCAGGGGTCACCAGCAGCCACAACATCAGTGTGTTGGCAGAAGGAGGCAGAATGAGAGAACTAGTGGAATCAGTATCTGCTCACAGGTGAGAAACGCAACAGTTTGAAAGGGAAGGGCTGATTTCTAGCAATAAAGCCAATTTGTCTCATGCCATTATAATTTTGGTTATACAGAGTAAGTGTTAACATTAATCGGTTACCCTTCTGAGTGCCAAGGACTGCTCTAAAAGCTATAACCAGTCTTCACAACAGCTTGTGAAATTTGTTCCTTTGAGCTCATCCATGTTTTGTGGATGAGGAAGGCAACATATAGAGGTATTACATTGCATGCCTGAGATCATGTAGCTAACACATAATAAAAGTGGGATATTGGATCCCAGGTTCAGGGTTTTCGACACCTTATGCTTAACCCCTACTCTGTGTTACCTTTCAAAGGGATAGACTATAGAATATAACTATGTACATTGAAAAAATATAATTCTTTATTTTTTTCTGTCTTGTTAATGGGAGTACATGGTCTGTTTTATGGATAGCTCATAAGTTATTTAGCACATCTATAAATATGCAGAAGATACTATTTTAATTTTTTAAAGTTGTTACAAGCATGTATATGTATGCATCAGTGATGCAATTTAGCTCTTCTGTGACTTAGATGTGATTTTGATCTCTGTGAGTTTTTACCCAATTTCAGGCCCCACCTAGTCAATAAGTTGATACCAATAAATTAATTCATAGTCCTCTTTGCAACTTGGTGAATTTTTAATAATACTAGGAAGAAAGCCATATCTAGAAATTGCCAGTATATTTTAGAAATTGGTTGTGGCTATATAAAACATTTATTTAATATCTGAGGGCTACAATATAAAACAAAACCACAGGGTGGCAGCCACAACACATGTTTTTCTCTGGAGGCAATTTTATGTCTTTTCTGAAAGGTAGTAGTGTAGGGAAACTATTTTATGCTAAATTGAAGAGATGACATCTTTATTTCATAAAATCATCCAAGCACAGAAGTTCTATAATTTGCTATAGGTACTTGGTGAGCATTTTTAACTTGTAGACATCATATGACTGTTGTACAGGCCACTATGAAGTTGCATATGTATTGTTTTTGTGAACCTTTTGTCTCCCTCTTCTTTGATCCACTAGCCTAAAGATACCTGCACAATGTGTGTTCTTACATAAGTGAGGTCCTTTATGCTATGGAGGGTAAGAAAAGATGTGAACAACCTCAAATCTGTTATTTGCTTTCAGAATGTAGCAAAAATCAACATAAACTCATTTTCATAATCACCCACTCTACTGAACCCTGACTTGTCTCAGTTTATGCAAATGTAGCTAAAACACAAAATGTGTATTGAGCACTTAGTTTACACATAATATCAGCTAATGTGTGCTGATGACTTACTGTGCACCTAACTCTGGTGTAAGACCATACTCAGTCTCTATGACAAATCTGAGAGATACCCACTGCTGGTACCATCCCCATTTTATTGTTGAAGAAACAATGTACAAGGAGCCCAAACACTGAACAAGAAAATGGTCAATTTGTGGCCAATGGAATAATATGTCAATTATAATGGATACCACAGAAAAGAGTTCTATATTACGAGGCAATTTTCATATGTAGAAAGATGACTCATAGAATTTGGTGAGCCACCATTACGGTGACCTCCTTTCTGTGCAAGAAGTGCCTTTAGTTCCTACCAGCAAAGAACTCACAGGCAGTAGTTTTAGTGGAAATATAGGAAGTTATGGAGCAGCAAGTATGAAAGTGGAGGGGCAGGAAAGAACGCAGCATGTGTGTTGGTCCATTTCAGGAAGTGAGAAGAAAACACAGTTAAAAAGAATGATTCATTATTGGGTAAAGTGGCTGGGTTTCTGGGGCTCTGTACCAACTGATCAGATCAAATTCAATGAACTGCTAGCTTGGGAGCTTTGCTAAACACACCAAAGGCAACATTATAGCAATTCTATTACATATTCCTGTGACCAAGGAAAATGTAAGACATTATCTGTTGTATTTAGCACAGGAGTTATCTAGGTTGTATGCTCCCAAATGACCACAAGGTGGGGCAAGATGATACTCAACTGACTGTTCCACAAACTTTGGGGAATTTTTCTGTCGCTTTTAACATCTGAATCTTGTGCATCTGTTAATTTGTAGTTTAACACTTTTTGTGTTCATAGATTAAAACCAAAACCCCAGCTAATGACCTTGTACACATCTTTGTCATATTGTGCCATGTGATACGTAGTATCATAGACCTTGGACTGCATTGCAAAGCCAGCTTTCTTCCATCTTCCTGACATTGAAATACACTATGCCCCGTGGTTCACCCTGACTCTGATTCATCTTGGCTAGTGGTGGGGGAGGTGGTCTCCCAAGCTGAGATAGGGAATAAAGGAGAAAGCAAGGGTTGGGGAGGGCCAGTGGAGAAAGGGGGAAAATGTGAGTTCTTCTTTGGGTAGTAATATGGTTTAGATGTTTATCCCCTCCCAAATTATGTTAAAATGTGACCTCCAATGTTGAAGGTGGGCCCAGTGGGATGTGTGTGGATCATGGGGGCATATCTCTTATGAATGGCTTAGTGCCATCCCCTGGTTGATGAGTGAGTTCTTGCTCAGTTAGTTCACATGAAATCTGGTTGTTTAAAAGAATCTAGGCTCTTCCCCCACCCCCAACTGTTTGCTCCTTTTCTGGCCATGTGACCTGCCTGCTCTTCCTTTGTCTTCTGCCATGAGCAAAATCTCCCTGAGGTCTCCCCGGAAGCCTAGCTGATTCAGGTGCCATGCTCGTACAGCCTGCAGAACTGTCAGCCAAATAAACCTATTTTCTTTATAAGTTACCCAGTGTCAGGTATTCCTTTGTAGCAATGCAAAAGGACTAGAACTGGCAGCAAAGTTTGTGATGACAGCAGTGGACATATGGACCATGTGATATATAATGTCATACATTATCACCCAACCAGAAATTACACATGCTGCAAGGGGCCAGGCAGGTGGACATGTGAAGCCTCTTTGTCAGGGGTGGGGAGCTGTGGCCAATGGCAAAGAAAGTCCAAGCACAGTCCACTCCTAAGATCCAGGCTTTTGATTCCATGTGGCAACACTGGTGGTCTTTTATTGTGAGAGAATCCAGATACCCAGATTTTTGTGAAAAAAATTCCTGATTTTAAAATATCAAAATATTTAAGAATTTTCAAGTCAAACAAACCATGTCCTGAGTGCTAACATTAATCTAGATAGATTAATCTACACATACTCTGTATAACTCACACAATCAGTAGCCCTCCCTTGACTCCTCTTCTTAATTTAAGAACCAGAACATTGTTAAACACCAGAAGGAATTTTGTGCAGTTTTATTTCATTTCTGCATTGAGGCATTCCTTCAACAATCCTGTGTTCAGTGCCTTCTTGTCAGGCATTACTCTACTCAGTGGAGAATAAGGGCTGTACATGTAGGAAAGGAAAATAATCTTTTCCTCATCCACCCTAGGTTCGTGGCTGAGGCTCCTATAACAAAATACAGATTAACAAGAAAAATGCATACACATTTATTTATTCATTCATTTATTTAGGAGACAGATTCCTTCTCTGTCACCCAGGCTGAGTGCAGTGGCACAATCTTGGCTCACTGGAACCGCCACCTTCTGGGTTCAAGTGATTCTTCTGCCTTACCCTCCCAGGTAGCTGGGACTACAGGCATGTGCAACAATATCCAGCTAATTTTGTTGTATTATGGTAGAGATGGGGTTTCCCCACGTTGCCCAGGTTGGTCTTGAACTCCTGAGCTCAGGCAATCTGCCTGCCTCAGCCTCCCAAAGTGCTAGGGTTACAGGTGTGTAACCCTAGGACAGAGGAACAGTTAAGCAAAGATGAAGTTTCTGCTGTAGTTCAGCCTTAGCCTGCTCCCACAGAGAGTTTGAATGGCATCACAAAGTTGGCATCACCTTAAGGTGAGGGGATCAGGTTTTGCAGGTCTGTGTGTCAGCCCTCAGTTGTGAATGCCTTTGGAGGAAGGCAAAGTCCTCCAGAAACTTCCAGGTGAATAGCAATTCTTCGGAGAAGTGTGCAGTTGTGAGCCATTTGGTGGTTATCACTCACAGCAGCTGGGGAACTCGGCGTACCAATCTGGTAAGGGTTTGGGGTGGACAAACCACCAACAGCATTACTGCATTTTGCCACACTTTCTACAAATGTGTAATGAGCTTTACAGGAACGGTAATCATCCAAGAAACCTGTTGTTTTATTCTTCACCGACACGCTAATTGTAAGTTTGGTAACTTTTTTAGTCTTGTGCGTTTTCCCCTTTAAATATGCTTTTATTTTTGGTTATCCAATCCTTCCAAAACCTAACTTTTTTTCTAAATATCTTAGTTTCTGAATCTTTCTTTGCACCTAGATATTTTATTTTCATCTTTCAGACTTACCTTAGATGCCAGTTTCTCTGGGAAGCCTCCCTCAATCTTCCAAAGCTGGGATACTTTCCTGCTACTCAATTCTCATAAAATCTGATACAGTCTGGTTTTCATGACACTATAGTAATATTGTAGAATTATCTAGCTATGTGTGTTATCTAGCTATGCGTCTGAGTCAGTCAGGGTTGGTCAGGAAAACAGAAGACACTCCATGTTTTGGGGGCAGAAGGGGTTTGTTATTAGGAATTAGGGGCTTGCTTGAGTGTTGGAAAAGCTGGGGAATATTGAAGGCCAGGGAAGCCAGGGGAAGGAAAGCAGACATTGGAGATCTCATCCAGAAACAACAGGGCAGAGAATTCTCAGGAACTTACCAGCAAGCTGCTGCAAGTCTTAAGAATCTCTAAAAGGTCCCCCACTGCCTCTGAGTGTAGCAGTGACACAGATGATTTCTCAAGAGCTCACCAGGGAGCCATTCTGTAACTCTCATTTGCTTCAGTCAAGATGAGGTTGCCTCTAGAGGATAGAACTTCTCTTTTTCTTCTGTCTTCCAAATCTTGAGTGACTTCTATGGGCAGTTCCACATCCTAGGTAAGTGGATTGTGGGAGAAGACCTTAAAAGGAATGATGGTGATGCCCAGTTGACAACAGATCATTCAACATAGTATCTCATGGTAAATATTAAGAGACAAAATTGCAACAAGTTTAGTTAAATGGTCAAATTGGCTTTTATTTTTTTATTATTATTATTATTATTATTAACTTTATGTTTTATGGTACATGTGCCCAATGTGCAGGTAAGTTACATATGTATACATGTGCCATGCTGGTGCGCTGCACCCACCAACTCGTCATCTAGCATTAGGTATATCTCCCAATGCTATCCCTCCCTCCACCCCCAACCCACAACAGTCCCCGAAGTGTGATGTTCCCCTTCCTGTGTCCATGTGTTTTCATTGTTCAATTCCCACCTATGAGTGAGAATATGCGGTGTTTGGTTTTTTGTTCTTGCGATAGTTTACTGAGAATGATGATTTCCAATTTCATCCATGTCCCTACAAAGGACATGAACTCATCATTTTTTATGGCTGCATAGTATTCCATGGTGGATATGTGCCACATTTTCTTAATCCAGTCTATCATTGTTGGACATTTGGGTTGGTTCCAAGTCTTTGCTATTGTGAATAATGCGGCAATAAATATACGTGTGCATGTGTCTTTATAGCAGCATGATTTATAGTCCTTTGGGTATATACCCAGGAATGGGATGGCTGGGTCGAATGGAATTTCTAGTTCTAGATCCCTGAGGAATCGCCACACTGACTTCCACAAGGGTTGAACTAGTTTACAGTCCCACCAACAGTGTAAAAGTGTTCCTATTTCTCCACATCCTCTCCAGCACCTGTTGTTTCCTGACTTTTTAATGACCACCTTTCTAACTGGTGTGAGATGGTATCTCATTGTGGTTTTGATTTGCATTTCTCTGATGGCCAGTGATGGTGAGCATTTTTTCATGTGTTTTTTGGCTGCATAAATGTCTTCTTTTGAGAAGTGTCTGTTCATGTCCTTCGCCCACTTTTTGATGGGGTTGTTTGTTTTTTTCTTGTAAATTTGTTGGAGTTCATTGTAGATTCTGGATATTAGCCCTTTGTCAGATGACTAGGTTGCGAAAATTTTCTCCCATTTTGTAGGTTGCCTGTTCACTCTGATGGTAGTTTCCTTTGCTGTGCAGAAGCTCTTTAGTTTAATTAGATCCCATTTGTCAATTTTGGCTTTTGTTGCCATTGCTTTTGGTGTTTTAGACATGAAGTCCTTGCCCATGCCTATGTCCTGAATGGTATAGCCTAGGTTTTCTTCTAGAGTTTTTATGGTTTTAGGTCTAACATTTAAGTCTTTAATCCATCTTGAATTGATTTTTGTATAAGGTGTAAGGAAGGGATCCGGTTTCAGCTTTCTACATACGGCTACCCAGTTTTCCCAGCACCATTTATTAAATAGGGAATCCTTTCCCCATTTCTTGTTTTTCTCAGGTTTGTCAAAGATCAGATGATTGTAGATATGTGGCATTATTTCTGACGGCTCTGTTCTGTTCCATTGATCTATATCTCTGTTTTGGTACCAGTACCATGCTGTTTTGGTTACTGTAGCCTTGTAGTATAGTTTGAAGTCAGGTAGCGTGATGCCTCCAGCTTTGTTCTTTTGGCTTAGGATTGACTTGGCGATGCAGGCTCTTTTTTGGTTCCATATGAACTTTAAAGTAGTTTTTTCCAATTCTGTGAAGAAAGTCATTGGTAGCTTGATGGGGATGGCATTGAATCTGTAAATTACCTTGGGAAGGATGGCCATTTTCATGATACTGATTCTTCCTACCCATGAGCATGGAATGTTCTTCCATTTGTTTGTATCCTCTTTTATTTCCTTGGGCAGTGGTTTGTAGTTCTCCTTGAAGAGGTCTTTCACTTCCCTTGTAAGTTGGATTCCTAGGTATTTTATTCTCTTTGAAGCAATTGTGAATGGGAGTTCACTCATGATTTCGCTCTCTGTTTGTCTGTTATTGATGTATAAGAATGCTTGTGATTTTTGCACGTTGATTTTGTATCCTGAGACTTTGCTGAAGTTGCTTATCAGCTTAAGGAGATTTTGGGCTGAGACAATGGGGTTTTCTAGATATACTATCATGTCATCTGCAAACAGGGACAATTTGACTTCCTCTTTTCCTAATTGAATACCCTTAATTTCCTTCTCCTGCCTAATTGCCCTGGCCAGAATTTCCAACACTATGTTGAATAGAAGTGGCGAGAGAGGGCATCCCTGTCTTGTGCCAGTTTTCAAAGGGAATGCTTCCAGTTTTTGCCCATTCAGTATGATATTGGCTGTGGGTTTGTCATAGATAACTCTTATTATTTTGAGATACGTCCCATCAATTCCTAATTTATTGAGAGTTTTTAGCATGAAGGGTTGTTGAATTTTGTCAAAGGCCTTTTCTGCATCTATTGAGATAATCATGTGGTTTTTGTCTTTGGTTCTGTTTATATGCTGGATTACATTTATTGATTTGCATATATTGAACCAGCCTTGCATCCCAGGGATGAAGCCCACTTGATCATGGTGGATAAGCTTTTTGATGTGCTGCTGGATTCTGTTTGCCAGTATTTTATTGAGGATTTTTGCATCAATGTTCATCAAGGATATTGGTCTAAAATTCTCTTTTTTTGTTTTGTCTCTGCCAGGCTTTGGTATCAGGATGATGCTGGCCTCATAAAATGAGTTAGGGAGGATTCCCTCTTTTTCTATTGATTGGAATAGTTTCAGAAGGAATGGTACCAGCTCCTCCTTGTACCTCTGGTAGAATTCGGCTGTGAACCCATCTGGTCCTGGACTTTTTTTGGTTGGTAAGCTATTGATTATTGCCACAATTTCAGCTCCTGTTATTGGTCTATTCAGAGATTCAACTTCTTCTTGGTTTAGTCTTGGGAGGGTGTATGTGTTGAGGAATTTATCCATTTCTTCTAGATTTTCTAGTTTATTTGCGTAGAGGTGTTTGTAATATTCTCTGATGGTAGTTTGTATTTCTGTGGGATCGGTGGTGATATCCCCTTCATCATTTTTTATTGCATCTATTTGATTCTTCTCTCTTTTTTTCTTTATTAATCTTGCTAGTGGTCTATCAATTTTGTTGATCCTTCCAAAAGACCAGCTCCTGGATTCATTTATTTTTTGAAGGGTTTTTTGTGTCTCTATTTCCTTCAGTTCTGCTCTGATTTTAGTTATTTCTTGCCTTCTGCTAGCTTTTGAATGTGTTTGCTCTTGCTTTTCTAGTTCTTTTAATTGTGATGTTAGGGTGTCAATTTTGGATCTTTCCTGCTTTCTATTGTGGGCATTTAGTGCTATAAATTTCCCTCTACACACTGCTTTGAATGCATCCCAGAGATTCTGGTATGTTGTGTCTTGGTTCTCGTTGGTTTCAAAGAACATCTTTATTTCTGCCTTCATTTCGTTATGTACCCAGTAGTCATTCAGGAACAGGTTGTTCAGTTTCCATGTAGTTGAGTGGTTTTGAGTGAGATTCTTAATCCTGAGTTCTAGCTTGATTGCACTGTGATCTGACAGACAGTTTGTTACAATTTCTGTTCTTTTACATTTATTGAGGCGAGCTTTACTTCCAAGTATATGGTCAATTTTGGAATAGGTGTGGTGTGGTGCTGAAAAAAATGTATATTCTGTTGATTTGGGGTGGAGAGTTCTGTAGATGTCTATTAGGTCCGCTTGGTGCAGAGCTGAGTTCAATTCCTGGGTATCCTTGTTGACTTTCTGTCTCATTGATCTGTCTAATGTTGACAGTGGGGTGTTAAAGTCTCCCATTATTAATGTGTGGGAGTCTAAGTCTCTTTGTAGGTCACTCAGGACTTGCTTTATGAATCTGGGTGCTCCTGTATTGGGTGCATATATATTTAGGATAGTTAGCTCTTCTTGTTGAATTAATCCCTTTACCATTATGTAATGGCCTTCTTTGTCTCTTTTGATCTTTGTTGGTTTAAAGTCTGTTTTATCAGAGACTAGCATTGCAACCCCTGCCTTTTTTTGTTTTCCATTTGCTTGGTAGATCTTCCTCCATCCTTTTATTTTGAGCCTATGTGTGTCTCTGCACGTGAGATGGGTTTCCTGAATACAGCACACTGATGGGTCTTGAGTCTTTATCCAATTTGCCAGTCTGTGTCTTTTAATTGGAGCATTTAGTCCATTTACATTTAAAGTTAATATTGTTATGTGTGAATTTGATCCTGTCATTATGATGTTAGCTGGATATTTTGCTCATTAGTTGATGCAGTCT
Source organism: Pongo pygmaeus (assembly GCF_028885625.2). NCBI lineage: Eukaryota > Metazoa > Chordata > Mammalia > Primates > Hominidae > Pongo > Pongo pygmaeus. The sequence continues at coordinate 58,341,273 of NC_072380.2, forward strand.
CTTCCTAGTCTCGATGGTCTTTACATTTCGGTATGATTTTGCAGTGGCTGGTACCGGTTGTGCCTTTCCATGTTTAGCGCTTCCATCAAGAGCTCTTTTAGGGCAGGCCTGGTGGTGACAAAATCTCTCAGCATTTGCTTGTCTGTAAAGTATTTTATTTCTCCTTCACTTATGAAGCTTAGTTTGGCAGGATATGAAATTCTGGGTTGAAAATTCTTTTCTTTAAGAATGTTGAATATTGGCGCCCACTCTCTTCTGGCTTGTAGGGTTTCTGCCGAGAGATCCGCTGTTAGTCTGATGGGCTTCCCTTTGATGGTAACCCGTCCTTTCTCTCTGGCTGCCCTTAACATTTTTTCCTTCATTTGAACTTTGGTGAATCTGACAATTATGTGTCTTGAAGTTGCTCTTCTCGAGGAGTATCTTTGTGGCGTTCTCTGTATTTCCTGAATCTGAATGTTGGCCTGCCTTGCTAGATTGGGGAAGTTCTCCTGGATAATATGCTGCAGAGTGTTTTCCAACTTGTTTCCATTCTCCCCATCACTTTCAGGTACACCAATCAGACGTAGATTTGGTCTTTTCACATAGTCCCACATTTCTTGGAGGCTTTGCTCGTTTCTTTTTATTCTTTTTTCTCTAAACTTCCCTTCTCGCTTCATTTCATTCATTTCATCTTCCAGGGCTGATACCCTTTCTTCCATTTGATCGCATCAGCTCCTGAGGCTTCTGCATTCTTCACGTAGTTCTCGAGCCTTGGTTTTCAGCTCCATCAGCTCCTTTAAGCACTTCTCTGTATTGGTTATTCTAGTTATACATTCTTCTAAATTTTTTTCAAAGTTTTCAACTTCTTTGCCTTTGGTTTGAATATCCTCCCGTAGCTCAGAGTAATTTGATCGTCTGAAGCCTTCTTCTCTCAGCTCATCAAAGTCATTCTCCGTCCAGCTTTGTTCCATTGCTGGTGAGGAACTGCGTTCCTTTGGAGGAGGAGAGGTACTCTGGTTTTTAGAGTTTCCAGTTTTTCTGCTCTGTTTTTTCCCCATCTTTGTGGTTTTATCTACTTTTGGTCTTTGATGATGGTGATGTACAGATGGGTTTTTGGTGTGGATGTCCTTTCTGTTAGTTTTCCTTCTAACAGACAGAACCCTCAGCTGCAGGTCTGTTGGAGTACCCGGCCGGCCGTGTGAGGTGTCAGTCTGCCCCTGCTGGGGGGTGCCTCCCAGTTAGGCTGCTCGGGGGTCAGTGGTCAGGGACCCACTTGAGGAGGCAGTCAGCCCGTTCTCAGATCTCCAGCTGCGTGCTGGGAGAACCACTGCTCTCCTCACAGCTGTCAGACAGGGACATTTAAGTCTGCAGAGGTTACTGCTGTCTTTTTGTTTGTCTGTGCCCTGCCCCCAGAGGTGGAGCCTACAGAGGCAGGCAGGCCTCCTTGAGCTGTGGTGGGCTCCACCCAGTTCAAGCTTCCAGGCTGCTTTGTTTACCTAAGCGAGCCTGGGAAATTGCGGTCACCCCTCCCCCAGCCTCGCTGCCGACTTGCTGTTTGATCTCAGACTGCTGTGCTAGCAATCAGTGAGACTCCGTGGGCGTAGGACCCTCTGAGCCAGGTGCAGGCTATAATCTCCTGGGGCACCGTTTCCTAAGCCCATCGGAAAAGCACAGTATTCGGGTGGGAGTGGCCCGATTTTCCAGGTGCCGTCTGTCACCCCTGGAAGGGGAACTCCCTGACCCCTTGTGCTTCCTGAGTGAGGCAATGCCTCGCCCCTGCTTTGGCTGGCACATGGTGTACTCACCCACTGACCTGCACCCACTGTCTGGCACTCCCTAGTGAGATGAACACGGTACCTCAGATGGAAATGCAGAAATCACCCGTCTTCTGCGTGACTCGCGCTGGGAGCTGTAGACTGGAGCTGTTCCTATTCGGCCATCTTGGCTCTCGTTCCCCAAATTGGCTTTTATTTGTGATTCATGAGTCAGGTAGCATCTCATCTAAAAAATAGAGTGGTCCTCTGTTGGGAGTGTTGGAAGAGTCAAGTGTTGTTGTTGTTGCCAAGACGGAGTCTTACTCTGTCACCCAGGCTGGAGTGCAGTGGTGCAATCTCAGCTCACCGCAACCTCCGCCTCCTGGGTTCAAGTGATTCTCTCATCTCAGCCTCCTGAGTAGCTGGGACCACAGGCAAGTGCCACCATGCCTGGCTAATTTGTGTGTGTTTGTGTGTGTGTGTGTGTGTGTGTGTGTGTTTAGTAGAGACGGGGTTTGCCATGTTAGCCAGAATGGTCTCGATCTCCTGATCTCATGATCCACCCTCCTGGGCCTCCCAAAGTGCTGGGACTACAGGCGTGAGCCACTATGCCTGACTGGAAGAGTATGTTTTTAAAAGCTTGAGCAGAAACAAGGAAACAGCATAATACAAAAAGTAGATTGGTTAACAGCAGGTTACTTTCCTTGTAAGGGTTAAAGCAGAGGGGACTTCCTTACTATATTCACTAAAACTGGCCTGTTTGGGGATTTGGCTATTATTTCTTTTTCTCTCTACTTTCTCAGAAGGTCAGACAAAAAACTTAGTTTTGATGATGTGGAACTTTAGCATGGGTTACTCCATTTTGGTTTGGTCTGTTGGGGCCTAGTGCAGGAGCTCAGTTCAAACAAATGGCCTTCTAGAAATTTTACTTAACATATAGTATGAGCGTTTCACCAGCTGGAGAATGTATCTTTCTCATGTTTATGTTCCCAGAGTCTAGTGCGGTTCCTGGAAAATAAAGGTGTTTAATAAATGTTCATTAAATAACAAAATAAGTAATGAGGAGAGAACAATAGCTCCCTGAAACCAGATAATTTTGGTTATGTTATAAATGGTGTTATGAAAGATCAGTAGTTAATCTTCAGAAGAGCCTCATGTTTAGTAATTTATGGTAGAGATAACGGCAATTCAGGTTGATATTTTTTCTACGCTGACCAAAACTGTCACATTTCTGAAAGCTAAAATCCTTGGTAGAAGGAAACCTTTGCAATTCAGGGCACTGAAGCTGTTGAGGCATGTTACGCCAATCTCTGCAATATTATTACCTCTTTTGAACTTTTTCTTAAGTTTCTTCCAGTGCTCAGAAACCATGTATATATTTAGTGAGCTGCAACGAGGTGGCACCCTTGCTTATTTGTTGTAGTAGGCCACTGCCTTCTACACAAGAGATGTGATGGAGCCAGAAATCTTAGTCTTAAAGCAACTAAACTGTCCCTCAAATTATAACATTGTTGTTAGTTGATGTAAGATACATACATTGCTTCAAACAAGAATTAAAGCAAGTGCAAAAGTGAAAGAGAAAATCAGAGCCTAACATCATTGTCTATAATGCTCTTAACCATCTGAGTTACTGAACAACTGGCACTAGAATCTTGTTTTCTGAGGTGTCCCCAGGGGCTCTTCTCTTCAGTTACTATGTCTCCGCTTACAGTGTAAGTTGGGATGATTCATAGGTTTATTATCTTACCTCTGAAGTCTGTGGGGGGACTCACTCCTCCTCCCCCTCTTCCTCCTCCTCCTCCCCCTCTTCCTCCTCCTCCTCCCCCTATTCCTCCTCCTCCTCCCTCTCTTCCTCCTCCTCCTCCCCTTCTTCTTCCTCCTCCTCCTCCTCTTCTCCTTCTCCTTCTTCTTCTTTCTTCTTCTTATTTTTGTTTGTTTTTGAGACAGTACCTCCCTCTGTCATCCAGACTGGAGTGCAGTGGTGCGATCATGGCTCACTGCAGCCTTGACCTCCATCCAGGACTCAAGCAATTCTCCTACCTCAGCTTCCTGAATAGCTGGGACCACAGGCATACACCACCATGCCCGGTTAATTATTTTATTTTTTATAGAGACAGTGTTCCCTTATGTTGTCCAGGCTTGTCTTGAACTCCTGGGCTGAAGCTCTCCTCCTGCTTCGGCCTCCCAAAATGCTGGGATTACAGGCGTGAGCCACCAAGCCTGGCCAGGAATCATTTTTCTATGGGAGAAAAACCCCAGCAGTGAGTAGGCTTTTGAATTAGCTCAAATTATGTCTAAGAAAGAGTTGATCATGACCAATAGAGGCAAACTTGCTGTATCATGACTGAAATCCTTCCTTTTAAGATCCACAAACTTCTTTCCAACAAAGTTAAAGCTTTCCATAGGACTTACACTTTTTTTGAAGTCAGAAAAGTAATCCACACTCATGCATAAAACCCCCTAAATAAATGTAAACAAAGAGAAGAAAGAAAAACATAATTAATCTCAGCCTCAATAGCATTTTAGGGAATGTCCTTTATTACCAATATATTTATACATGTGATTGACTTGGTACACTCTTAGTACATACTCTGTTCCAGGCACCATGCCAGGTTTTGAGTTTGCAAAGAAGAGTAAAATAGACAGTCTTTCTCTATAAGACAAATATAGCCCCTCTCTGTCTCTGATTATATAAACACATGCATATATGTTTTATAAAGAGAGTGTCATATTTTACAAACAGTGAGCCCTCTGTGTCTGCCATTCGGCAATCATCAGTTCAACCAACCACAGATCAAAAATATTTGGAAAAAAAATTTTACAGTACAATAGAAAATAATGCAAATGAAAACCAATATAGTCTAACAACTACTTACATAGCAATTGCAATATATTAGGCATTATAAGTAATTTAGAGAAGATTTAATGTATCTGAAAGATTGTGTGTAGGTTAGATGCAAATACTATGCTAGTTCATATCAGGGACTTGAACATTCTTGAATTTTGATATCCACTGGGATCCTGGGGTCAATATCCATGGATGTGGAGCCTTGTTTTTTCCCACAAATGATATACTAAGAACAGCCTTGTTTTTTCCCACAAATGATATACTAAGAACATTTTTCCATGTCATTAAATAATTTTCAAAGGCATTATTTTAAATTCATAATATTTTATTTTCAAGATATACCATAGTTTATTCATTAAATTTTCCTATTCTTGAAAATATACATGTATCTACTTTTTTACTACAAAAAAATGATTCATGGCTATGAAAATATAGTCAGAATGAACAGGATCTAGTATTTGATAGCACAACAGGGTGACTACAGTCAATAATAATTTATTGTACATTTCAAAGTAAGAGTATAATTGGATAATTATAACACAAAGAAAGAATACATGCTTGAGATAATAGATGGTTCCATTTATGCTGATTTAGTTACTACCCATCATATGCCTATATCCAAATATCTTATGTACTCCATAAATACATATACCTACTATGTACCCACAAAATAAGAAAAAGAGATTCAGTGAACAATGTTGTAGCCAAATTTTTGCCCACAACCACAATTATATTCCTTGTCTAAATTCCCAAAGTTTGGGTTGATGAATTAAATGACTTGCAAAATTTTAAGGCTTTGCTAGCTATGGCTAAATTTACTTCATAAGGGCAACATCAATTTTGTCCCTATTCTCGCACTTCTGTGAATCCTCATCAATACTGAGTATTTTCATTTAAATATATTTTCACTGTAGGTAAAGCATATAAATATATTTGTATTTCATTGTTTAAAGGTATATTATTTATACTTGATTACTAATGAGGTTGAATATGTTTTTTCTATGTTATTAGCCATTTTTCTTATTGTTTGCTTGCTAATTCCTCAGTTCAGTTTTTTACTGGATATCAGTTTTTTCTCATTGCTATGTGGGGATTTTTTGTATGTTTAAGTTATTAACCCCTGCAATTATGTTTCTAGTTGCATATTTGTATTTTATTTTGTATTTTTTGTCATACAGAATTTACCATTTTATAAGTATTTTTATTTTATTTTATTTTATTTATCTTAGATTTTGACATGTATGTTTTCTTTAAAGTTTCTAATTTTAAATTAGGCATCATTTAGAAAGAGGTAGAAGCAAGGACGAGCATTTTTATGGCTCATTAGAAATTATCGTCTAGAATTAGCTCTCCTTTCTTTGATTTAGAATTTCTCTAAAGAATACTTGACCATGCAATAGGGAAATGACTAAATCCTTCAACTTTTTGGGGGAAGCCTTCCCAAAGTTTCTTAATTGGGAGAGAGGGCAGCACTGTTTCCTTGGGGGCCATTCTGAAATATATGGGAGCATTTCTGGTTCCCATATATATCCCAAATATATGACTGGGACAATCTACTGGCACTTAGTGGTTGGCATCCAGGAAAGCTAAACATCCAGCAATGTACAGAACAATGAAGGAGTGTTCCCTCTGACTGCCAATAGCAGCTCCCATTGAGAAAAACTATTAGACCACTCAAGGACATCTTTAAAAAGTACTGTTTCTTGAAAACATTGTATCAAAACACATTTCCAGCTGAGACATAGCAGTATTTTTTCCACAGCATATTTATATATATAAACGTAATGGATTGGAATACAACAAACCTTTGCTTTAATGAGGTTTAAATTGCTTTATCCAATCTGTCAAGATAATATAGGCTTGAGTTGAGTGTGGACACTAGACAGGTGACTGGTTATCAATTTGACTTATCAGGTAAGTTAAATTACTGATTTGCTCAGAAAGAGTTGCAGAGGGGGTTGGAATGAATTAATTGGACTTGTAAACTGAGAGTAGTTATAATCTTAATGATGCTAAAAAACTGCTATTGGGGATACCTCTATTTCCCATTTCCTCATGTTCTCATCCTGTATTCTTTAGTAAAGATTGTGACCTCATGGTTGACAATGCGACTGCTTTTTCTCAATATTATTCTTCTGATTTCTCTGGGTACTGTTCACACCAAAGCAAATGTAGAGGGCAGGAAATAGACAAGTGTGTTTTTATCTATGTGTGCATTGTTCCCTGGAAATATAATTATTTTGTTCACTTGCAATTGCCTTTGATCAAACAAGTTGGTATAAACCAGAGATTTTTTCTTTTTGTTGCCTGCAGATGACAGTGATTATGAACTTGTCATTCTAAATACAAGGTGCTGGTTTTACCTAGGAGTCTAAAGTGCTATATTAATGGCAGGGTTTATTATGTTCCAATAAAAATTAGTAAGAGTCACACACTGCCTTTGGGAGAGAGGCCTGAATTTATATGTTTGATATAATGTCATTTAAAATATTAGTTAACCAGACATGGAACACAAAATAGTTATGAAATTAACTTCACTTGAGTATGCAAAATATTGAACAGTGCCAAGGATCTAAGAACAAAATTTGATTATTGTGACCAAATCAAGTAATGTGTCTTGGAAAATTAGATTCCAAAATATACTTAAAATATGATAAACTTTGTTCTCTAAGTTTAGCCCCAGAACAGGATGTGGCAGTAATGGTTAATTGTTCTTCGCAGACACTGGCAAGAGACATCCTGGGATACAGACAACAAATGATGCAGTCCAAATGGAAGGAATCATCAAAAAGATAATGGAAATCAAACTACAAACACCACCTTTCTGTGATGTAAGTTCTTGGATAGCATATGCACATCTGAGGAAGACATAGTGGAAATGCAGAAGTCCAGGAAGAGTGAACTAAAATGGTCAAAAGAAATGAACAGAAATCATGTTAAGGAGGACTCAAAAAATCAGTCTTCATCAAACAATAAAGGGAAAGTGGGAATGTGATCAGAATCATTTTTCCATGGTCATTGGGCATTGCTTTACCTTCTAAAGGGGTTAATATATGATTTCAGATGTGTACGTTCATGGAATTTGCATATCAAGAGTGTGTAAAAGATAAAAATGTGGACATGTTGAAGGCAATGCATCTAAATAAGGTGTTTTCTAATAAGTTTCAAAAGGGAGAAAATGAAAGTTTTGGAGATACATCCCATCTTCTGAGGTTGAAGTAACTGAGTGAAGATAGCTCTGCCTTTTTACAAATGACTGCAGGTTATGGAGACAGGTCACTTGAGCTAGAAAAACTCAAACCCAGTGCCAGAGATTATGTTTCTATTTTTATCTGAATTACAATTCAGTTTGGAAAGGTAAATGTAAAGCATTGTGCTACCATGAGTCTAGAAAATTCATAGATTGAATTGACTATTCAATTCATATGTTGAATAGTCTTATTGGAGGTGTTCAGAGGAAGCTGGACAGATCCTATTGGAGATGCTAGAGGAGACTTATGCATTTGATGTGACTAGATTAGATTTGTAATTCTATGAATTACTCTTTTGAAAGGGCTGTTAAGAGAGGAAAATGAAGATCAATCTTAAGAGTAGTATGAATCTAAATATGAAATGTTTTGGTTAGCAATAGACAATGGAGCTGCAAGTTCTCTTTATTTCTTTCATTTCCCTGTCTCCAAATTGAAATCTCCTCATTTATTTATTCAGTAGATATTTGTCAAGCTCCTACTCTGAGCCAGCACTATAGGTCAACAGTACTTTCTCAATACATGTTAATTTAGTGGACAAATTATAACTAGTAGGAGAACAAAGAAGATCAAACCATAGTTTCCCTCCTCATGTGGGCAGAAAGAAAATAATGAGGAAAAGAGAAACAGAGTTGAAGAAATGGGCTATAGATCTACTAAGGAAATAACATAATTTGAAGTGCTAAAAGTTTTCCTAAGTAATTCTTTAACATTATTCCGTAAATGTTGAAATGTATTTTTATTTTCACCTGTTCAAAATACTTCCCAATTTCCCTATTGATTTCTTCTTTGACCTGTGGGTTTCTTAGAAGTATGTGATTTAGTTTTCAAGTATTTGGGGAATTTTCCAGCATTTCTTTATTTGTTGATTTCCTATTTTATTTCCATTATTGTCAGAAAACATTGTTTGTGTGATTTGAATTATTAAAAATTTATTAAATTTTTTAAACTTTTATTTTAAGTTCAGGGGTACATGTGCATGTTTGTATATAGGTAAACCCATGTCATGAGGGTTATTTTGTCATCCAGATATTAAGCCTGGTACCCAATAGTTATTTTTTCTGATCTTCTCCCTCCTCCCATCCTCCACCCTCTGGTAGGCCCCAGTGTTTGTTGTTCTCCTCTATGTGGCCATGTGTTCTCATCATTTAGCTCTCACTTATAAGTGAGAACATGCAGTATTTGTTTTTCTGTTCCTGCATTAGTTTGTTAAGGATAATGGTCTCCAGTTTTATCCATGTTACTGAAAAGAACATAATCTCATTCTTCTTTATGGCTGCATAGTATTCAATGTTGTATATATACCACATTTTCTTTATCCAATCTACCACCAATGGGCATTTAGGTTGATTCCATGTCTTTATTCTTGTGAATAGTGCTGCAATGAACATGCTCATGCATGTATCTTTATGACAGAAGGATTTATATTCCTTTGGGTATGTGCCCAGTAATGGGATTGCTGGGTCAAATTGTAGTTCTGTTTTTAGCTCTTTGAGGATTTGCCAAACTGCTTTTCACAGTGGCTGAACTAATTTACCTTCCCACCAACTATGCATTTTCTTTTCTGTGTAGGCTCACCAGCATCTATTGTTTTTTGGCTTTTTAATAATAGCCATTGTGACTGGTGTGAGATGGCACCTCATTGTAGTTTTGATTTGCATTTTTCTAAGGTTCAGTGATGTTGAACTTTTTTCATATGCCTGTTGGCTACATATATGTCTTCTTTTGGAAAGTGTCTGTTCATGTCCTTTGCCCACTTTTTAATGGAGTTATTTGTTTTTGCTTGCTGAATTTTTAAGTTTCTTACAGATAGTGGATATTAGACCTTTGTCAGATGCATAGTTTGCAAAAAAATTCTCCCATTTTGCAGGTTGTCTGTTTGTTGACAGTTTCTTTTGCTGTGCTGAAGCTCTTTAGTTTAATTAGATCCCATTTGTCAATTTTTGCTTTTGTTACAATTACTTTTGGCATCTTTGTCATGAAATCTTTGCCCATTCCTATGTCAGAATGATACTGTCTATGTTGTCTTCCAGGGTTTTTATAGTTTTGGGTTTTACATTTAAGTCTTTAATCCATCTTGAGTTGATTTTTGTATATGGTGTAAGAAAGGGGTCCAGTTTTAATCTTCTGCCTATGGCTAGCCAGTTATACCAACATCACTTATTGAATAGGAAGTCCTTTCCCCATTGCTTGTTTTTGTCTGCTTTGTCAAAGATCAGATGGTTGCAGGTATGTGGCCTAGTTTCTGGGCCCTCTTGTTTCTGACCCATTTGTCTATGTGTCTGTTCTTGTACCAGTACCATGCTGTTTTGGTTACTGTAGCCCTATAGTATAGTTTAAAGTTAAGTAGTGTGATGCCTCCAGCTTTGTTCTTTTGCTTAGGATTGCCTTGGCTATTGAGGCTCTTTTTTGGTTCCATATGAATTTTAGAATATTTTTTCTTTTCTTTTGAGTGACTGTACAGAATGGGACTTTTGGATTTGGGTAGTCACTTAGTATATTGTAAGGTTAAATAAAACTAACTCCTAGCACTGCTGTAACAAACAACCCACAGATCTCAGGGCTTAACATAATAAGTGTTTTATATTTTTCATAGCCTGAATAGTGCAGGGAAACTGTTTCTTTAATGATTGAGGTACTCAGTCACCTTCATTTAGTGGCTTTATCATCCTCTAAGTTCTTTTCAAATTTCTGCACTGCAAACTCTGCATTCAGCTGCCTAATGAGCAAAGAGAAAGAACATGAAAGATTATACAAGAAGTTCTAGGAGTCAATTTTGAAAGTGTTTTACAATAGCTCTGCTCACTTTCCATTAATTGGACTCCAATCACATGGCCCAACATAGTAGTAGTAAGTCGAGCAGAAGATATTTTTAGGGGAGTTCTCAGGAAGAAGAGAAACAACGTGGATAATGAGAAGTGCTAGTGTTCTCAGCTGTAATAAGTTTAGAATTATGAACTCAGCTGTGAGATAAAGGCATATGTTCTTTGAATATTTATAGTTTCTGAAGTTATTGGTTACTTTCATCTCTAAACAGAACACCTTAAGCTTTCTTCCTGTAAAACTGCAGAAAGTTTCAATAAAGTCATTTTAGGATAGCTGGTTGTCACCTCCCACCCAATAGCTGTTCCTGGCTTTTGATGTTTTGTCTCTGCTACTGCAGGCTGACCCAATTTGCAATAAGCATGAGCACAGCTCCCTTTCTTCATTCTCTAAGACCACACCAACACAGGTTAGACAATAGGTAGTAGTGATTATCAGCAAAGATTTGTTGAAGGCCTAGATGTACAATCAAGGGGGCATTCCAGCATAGAAAAGAAGGAAATTTGGTTTGCTGTTTCAAAGCTCCAGCAACAAACCCTACCATGGAAGTTTCTCTCCAGATCTTAGAATCTGACCTATTGGCATGAATCTAGGGGCCATTCGAAGACTTTCTCCCAATTTCTTCTTTCTCTTTTCCCAAAGTCCTTCTGTAAACAAAGAAACCAAACAAATAAACAACAATTTCTCCACTGTAAGAAGAAATCACCAAAATTCTCACTTCAGAATACCATACCTGTTGGCCAAGCAACCAACCAAACAACCACAAAAACTATAGGAAATAGCTTTTCTGCCAAAAGGAAACATCTTTTACCTCTTATGCTGGAAAATTTCAACAACAACTTTGAGACTTAGTATTTCCCAAACAAATTAGTCTTTTGTTCTTGGTTTGTCCATCTAAAAACCTCATTTAATTATTTATTTATTTATTTAGAGATGAAGGCTTGCTCTATTGCCCAAGCTGGGGTATTGTGGCAGGATCTTGGCTCACTGCAGCCTCCACCTCCCAGGTTCAAGCAATTCTGCTGCCTCAGTCTCCCAAGTAGTTGTGACTACAGACGCATGCCACCACATCCAGCTAGTTTTTTTTGTATTTTCAGTGGAAACAGAGTTTCACCATGTTGGCCAGGCCGGTCTCAAACTCCTGACCCCAGGTGATCCACCCACCTCAGCCTCCCAAAGTGCTGGGATTACAGGCATAAGCCACCATGCCCTGCCATAAAAAGACTTTAAATAATTTCCCCAAATGACAATTTTCTCCCTCAAGTGCTCTCCTACTTCCTAGAAAAATGATTCCCCATACCCCCTTGCTTTGTTTTTTTGTTTGATTCCCTCTGACATTATTTCTCTTTATACCAGTGGTATATTATAATAAGGCTTTTATTATAACTTTAGGAAATGTTTAAAAAGTGAAAGGAAATCTGAACTTTCAAAGAATCATTAGGAAAATGGTGCAGACATTCTCAACCTTATCTGCACATTAGAATCACTCAGGGAGCATCTAAAAATCTTGATCCTCAAACCACATTCCAGAACAATTAGATTAGAAAGAAGAAGAAGATGAGAGCTAGATATTAGTATACTTTTGAAAGTTCTTCACAAGATTCCAATGTGCGGTTAAGATTGAAAGCTACTGGATTAAAGAGACCCATCCTCAATTTAAAGGAGTTAACTTTTAGATGACAGTTAAATTACAAAATATGTGTGTTTTCAAAAGTAGAGAGCTAGATATACCTTTAGGGTGATTTCTCTTGGCAAATGGCCTACAATTCCCTTGGATTATCACTGTTCAAAGATACTGACACTAGGATATGATGTTTTGGCTTCCATGTGGATTTAGATTGCTGTTTTTTTCTGCAAGCAATAGTATCAGCCATGATAATAACTTGGCTGTCAAATATGCACATTTAAAACCTGGAAATGATTCCCACCATCAGTTAAATTTTATCATGCAGGGGTAATTAAAACATTTTGCAATAATTATAATTTAAAGTAAAGGAAATTGTATTAAATTTCCCATGGCTAAGATTATTAGACAACTAGTAAACCTTTTAGAAGCAGTGACATGAAGGAAATGAAAGAATGATTAAATAACTTTACAGATTTTCTAAACTCTCAGCCCACCCAGTATATAGCTCTATGTGGTAATAATAAATTACCTTTAATATTAACTTTCTGTGCCCAGGATTATCTTCCCAAAATAATGAAAATTGTCTGAATTCCACCTTTTCTACTATTAAATATTCTACTACTAATACTGTTTACAAAGTATTAGTCCATTTTCATACTGCTATGAAGAAATACCCAAGACTGGGTAATTTATTAAAAAAAATGGTTTAACGGACTCACAGTTCCACATGGCTGGGGAGGCCTCACAATCATGGCGGAAGGTGAAGGAAGAGCAAAGGCACCTGTTACATGGCATCAGGCAAGAGAGTGTGTGCAGAAGAACTGCTCTTTGTAACACCATCAGATCTCCTGAGACTTATTCACTAACACAAGAACAGTATGGGAAAACCTGCCCCATGATTCAATTACCTCCCACTGGGTCCCTCCTACAACATGTGGGGATTATAGGAGCTAAAATTCAAGATGAGATTTGGGTGGGGACACAGCCAAACTATATCACAAAAGAATTGGAGAATATTTTATGCATATATGTATTGTTTTCAAGATTTTTATTTTTATTTTTTTAAGATGGGGCCTCACTCTGTTGCCCAGGCACTACAGCCTCCAACTCCTAGGTTCAGGCAATTCTCCCACCTTAGTGTCTGTTTGTGCTTCTGACTAGCTGGGACTGCAGGCAAGTGCCACCATGGCTGGCTACAAGATGTCTTCCTTACCCTAAAAAGTACTTTCAACTCCTACTTATCAGGGACTTATTAAATGGCTGCCTTCCTTCTGTTGTTCCCATTCTTATGATGCCATATCTGTCTGGGGATATCAATACATTTTAGCCTTCCAAATCAGAAACTTTCAGGTCATCTTTGGCTTTTTATTCTGCTCCGTTCCTAAACTCCAGGGCCATTAAAATAAATGATTTATCCCTTTGGAATATCTTTCAGATGTTGTGCATCCTCTACATTTCAGCTACCACTTTGTAGAATAGGCTTTTATTGCCAAACTTCCTAGCTGGTCTCCCAGCCTTCATCACTCTCTCTCTTTTGAATTAACCCTGTTTTTCTATGAATTTGACCTTCATGGTGATCCCTTTCAGCAAAGCCATAAATTCTAAATCCCTTAGCCTGCCTCTTAAGGCCCTTCATAAGCAGATTTTTCTCTGAGTCTCCAATTTATTTCCTGCTATTCCAACACCCATCTGGGCTGACAATGTAGATTTTCCATAGGAAAGTCTTAAAATTTTTTTTAAAGAAGAGAGGATGCTTACAGATAATTATTAGGTAGCTTGAAAATTGTTTTCAATGCAGCACAATTCCCCGAAGATGCAGTCTAGTTGATATACAAAATGCAATTTATTTATTTCCCCTAGAACCAATTGCTCTGTGCCTTGGGTAAATCACTTGGCCACTTGCCTTGATTATAAAAAATTGATAGTAAGTCCTGATTCCCATTTGTTTCTTGTAACAATGAGAAATCAAAGGAGATGGTAGGTAAATAGATTTGGGACTCATGAGAAGTTAATAAGTCAAAAAGGTGTTATTGTTGGCTTTGAAATGCATGTGAAGCTGATTATTAAAGAATCAGCTCCTCCCACCCTCAGGAAGATAGCACTAGGGGTGCTGATTACTGTGTCTGCTCCTCTCTGTTTCTTCTACTCTATGGAATCACTCTGGTCTTCAACCCCTACTGAAGAAACAGGCTCAGGGGATTAAGTTTTTTTTACTTTGTAACCTACTTTTTCCAGTTTTTTTGGACCCAGGGTGAGTGGGCAATGTCTGTTTGGACTGCTATAACAAAATACCGTAGACTAAGTAGCTTATAAAAAACAACAGAAAATTATTTCTCACAGTTCTGGAGGCTGGAGGTTCAAGATTAAGGCACTTGTAGATTCAGTGTCTAAAGAGGGTCTGCTTCCTGGTGCATAGACCTTCCAGCTGTGTCCTCACATGGTAGAAGAGGACAACTGTGGTCTTTGCAGCCCCTAATAAGGGTATGAATCCCATTTTTCTTCAGGATTTCACCCCTATGACCTAATTACCTACCAAAGGCCCTACCTCCTAATGGCATTACATTAGGAATTAGATTTCAACATATGAATTTGGAGGGATGCAAACATTCAGTCCATAGCTGACAGTAAACCAAAGATAGCTCAACCACAGACCCCAGCCAGTGGCCTATGGCTTAGCTGACCCACTTATATTTACACTTCAGGGAGTTTAAGTAACATCAAGAGGCTTGGAAAGTTAATGGTGGTAGAAGAAGGATGCAAAAAAAAATATTTTTAAGACCAATTTCATCAACATTTTGCTCATTTTATTTCATTCACCACCTTCACTTTCTTCTCTTACATTTTTTTTTTTTTTTTTTGAGATGGAGTCTCACTCTGTCACCCAGGCTGGAGTGCACTGGTGCAATCTTGGCTCACTGCAAGCTCTGCCTCCCGGGTTCATGCCATTCTCCTGCCTCAACCTCCAGAGTAGCTGGGACTACAGGCACCCGCCACTACGCCTGGCTAATTTTTTGTATTTTTAGTAGAGACAGGGTTTCACCATGTTAGCCAGGATGGTCTTCATCTCCTGACCTTGTGATCCACCCACCTCAGCCTCCCAAAGTGCTGAGATTACAGGTGTGAGCCACCATGCCTGGCCCTTCTCTTACATTTTAAAAGCAAATCACAGATACCATGTAATTTCTTCTCTAAATACTTTGTTATGGACCTTGAACAAATAAAGTTTTTTTAAAAAATGTTTTTACAGAACTAATAGTAATTTTTAAACGTTGTTAGATACCCAGTCCACATTCAAATTTCTCCAGTTTTCTCAATTATGTCTTTTTACAGGTAGTTTGAGTTAGAATACAAACCACACCTTCACATTACATTCAGTTATTCTGTGACAGCTCCCTCCGGTTGTTTGATCCTCTAGAATTTCTCACATTCTGAATTTGGCTGATTGCTTCTTTAACCTTTTAAAAGGTAAACATTTCCTTCTATCCCTTATATTGCCTAGAAACTGAGAGTTAGAGGCTTGATTAGATATTCAAGTATAAATTTTTAAGCAAGATCACTTTGTGTAGCTACTGTTGTATACTTTTTAGTATGCCCTGTTATGAAGCACATCATGTCCGGTTGTCCTGCTTTTAGAAAAGCTGGCCATATATTGTTGTCACACTTCCCATGGAGAGTTGGAGTCTCTCTCTCCTCTCTTCAGTCTAGGCTAAATCTTGTGCCCTGCTTGGCCAGCAGAATGCTCACAGCCAGTTACAGACCCAGACTCCAGGAAAGCTGGCCAACTCTACATCTAGGGAAGCTTCTGTCCCTGGCTCCTCCATCCTATATTCTCTCTCCCACTATAGTGAAGCATTTTTAAAAATTAATTTTGACTTACTGTTTCATTATTTCTTTATGAAAATATAAATAAATATGTATATTTATGTTCTTATTACCCTTTTTTTACACAAAAATTAAAATACTGGAAGTAGGATACTATACAAGGCTTTTGTCCCTTTACAATATAACCTAAAGATCATTCCCTATTGGTATATATTGTTCTCATTACTTTTTATAGTTACACAGTCTTTCACCATCTGCGTGTATAATAGTCTACTCAATCAGTCCCCTTTTGATGGAAATTGGGTTGTTTTCAGCTTTATGCTTATGCAAATGATGTTACAATGAATAGCTTTGTGTAGATATCATTTGGTGTACTTGCCAACATGTCAGAGCTAGATTTCCAGGAGTGAGGTTGAAGGGGGAAAGCATCCGTGTATAACTTTGCTAGGTGAGGACAGCTGAAATTGAAGATAGCAAAGGAAATCTATTGGGAGAGATGAGAAGGCAGTAGAAGCACTAACGAAAGTGGAGACCCAGTGAGAGCAATGGGGTGGCCCCTTAGCTGGCCACCGTGAGAGCAGGCAGTTCCCAGAGCCTCCAGAATGTCCTTTCAGTGTTGGATTCCAATTTTAGGTACAATTCACCTGTATCTTTAAAAACTATTTTCTTAAGGTGACTTGAGTGGGATTCTGATCTTCGGAAACGAAGGAGTCTAACTAGAATAGTTAGTGGAACTATATTGAAAAGTTTTTGTCATTACAATTTTTATAAATTTTATTTATTCTCTGATATTTTATTATGAAAATTATCAAGCACACAGAAAAGTTGAAAGAATAGTGCAATGATCATCTCTATAGCCACCATCCAAATATGACAATTAATAATATTTGTCATGTATACTTTTATTCTGTAGGGTAATTTCGACTAAGTTTCACATATCATTACACTTCAGTTCCTAAATACTTCAGTATACATTTCCTAAGAATAAGGACATTCTCCTAATAACTACAACACTATTATCAAAACTAAGAAAATCAGCAATATTTTCCTAACATCATCTAATATTTTATAGATATTTAAATTTCCGCATAATTTCTAGAATGATTTTATAAATACCTTTTTTTCAAGGCATAACCAACCAGGATACATGTACTGCATTTGAAATATATATGTAAACACAAATTCGTGTTAAGGAAATATGCTTCACTTTAAACTTTATTAAGTTTTATTAGAAGAGATTTATACTTTTCTTGAAAAAATTTTAGCATCTAAGGGGAAGATCAACTGATTCATCCCCTGACTTTTTCATATGATAAATTTTATATTAATGGGTTTTTCAATATTAATTTTCTCTTTAATTTCCTCAATAAGCCCCACTTGGTCATGATATATTTTTAGAAGGCTGCTCTTGTATTTTGGTTGCTAATATTCTATTTAACGTTTTCGTGGAGGGAGGTACCCAAAATGGCCGAATAGGAACAGCTCCAGTCTACAGCTCCCAGTGTGAGCGATGCAGAAGATGGGTGATTTCTGCATTTCCAACTGAGGTACTGGGTTCATCTCACTGGGGAGTGACGGACAGTGGGTGCAGGACAGTGGCTGCAGTGCACCATGCATGAGACGAAGCAGGGCGAGGCATCGCCTCACTTGGGAAGCACAAAGAGTCAGGGGATTCCCTTTCCTAGTCAAAGAAAGGGGTGACAGATGGCACCTGCAATACCGGGTCACTCCCACCCTAATACTGCGCTTTTCCAATGGGCTTCACAAATGGCACACCAGGAGATAATATCCCGCACCTGGCTTGGAGGGTCCTATGTCCACCAAGCCTCGCTCATTGCTAGTACAGCAGTCTGAGATCAAACTACAAGGTGGTACCTGAAGGAAGCACTAAACATGGAAAGGAACAACCAGTACCAGCCACTGCAAAAACATGCCAAATTGTAAAGACCATCAAGGCTAGGAAGAAACTGCATCAACTAATGAACAAAATAACCAGCTAGCATCATAATGACAGGATCAAAATCACACATAACAATACTAAACTTAAATGTGAATGGGCTAAAGGCTCCAATTAAAAGACACAGACTGGCAAATCGGATAAAGAGTCAAGAACCATCAGTGTGCTGTATTCAGGAAACCCATCTCACATGCAGAGACACACATAGGCTCAAAATAAAAGGATGGAGGAAGATCTACCAAGCAAATGGAAAACAAAAAAAGGAAGGGGTTGCAATCCTAGTCTTGGATAAAACAGACTTCAAACCAACAAAGATCAAAAGAGACAAAGAAGGCCATTACATAATGGTAAAGGGATCAATTCAACAAGAAGAACTAACTATCCTAAATATCTATGCACACAATACATGAGCACCCAGATTCATAAAGCAAGTCCTTAGTGACCTACAAAGAGACTTAGAATCCCACACAATAATAATGGGAGACTTTAACACCCCACTGTCAACATTAGACAGATCAATGAGACAGAAAGTTAACAAGGATATCCAGGAATTGAACTCAGCTCTGCACCAAGTGGACCTAATAGACATCTACAGAACTCTCCACCCCAAATCAACAGAATATACATTCTTTTCAGCACCACACCTTACCTATTCCAAAATTGACCACATAGTTGGAAGTAAAGCACTCCTCAGTAAATGTAAAATAACAGAAATTATAACAAATTGTCTCTCAGATCACAGTGCAATCAAACTAGAATGCAGGATTAAGAAACTCACTCAAAACTGCTCAACTGCATGGAAACTGAACAACCTGATCCTGAATGACTACTGGATACATAACAAAATGAAGGCAGAAATAAAGATGTTCTTTGAAATGAATGAGAACAAAGACATAACATACCACAACCTCTGGGACACATTCAAAGCAGTGAGTAGAGGGAAATTAATAGCACTAAATGCCCATAAGAGAAAGCAGGAAAGATCTAAAATGGACACTCTAACATCACAATTAAAAGAACTAGAGAAGCAAGAGCAAATACATTCAAAAGCTAGCAGAAGGCAAGAAATGACTAAGATCAGAGCAGAACTGAAGGAAATAGAGACACAAAAACCCTTCAAAAAATCAATGAATCCAGGAGCTGGTTTTTTTGAAAACATCAACAAAACTGATAGACTGCTAGCAAGACTAATAAAGAAGAAAAGACAGAAGAATCAAATAGATGCAATAAAAAATGACAAAGGGGATATCATCACTGATACCACAGAAATACAAACTACCATCAGAGAATCCTATTAACACCTCTACACAAATAAGCTAGAAATTCTAGAAGAAATGGGTAAATTCCTCAACACATACACCCTCCCGAGACTAAACAAGGAAGAAGTTAAATCTCTGAATACACCAATAACAGGCTCTGAAATTGAGGCAATCATTAATACCTTACCAACCAAAAAAAGTGCAGGACCAGATGGATTCACAGCCAAATTCTACCAGAGGTACAAGGAGGAGCTGGGACCATTCCTTCTGAAACTATTCCAATCAAAAGAAAAAGAGGGAAACCTCCCTAACTCATTTGATGAGGCCAGCATCATCACGATACGAAGGCCTGGCAGAGACACAACAAAAAAAGAGAATTTTAGACCAATATCTTTGATGAACATTGATGCAAAAATCCTCAATAAAATACTGGCAAACAGAATCCAACAACAAAAAGCTTAACCACCATAATCAAGTGGGCTTCACCCCTGGGAGGCAAGGCTGGCTCAACATATGCAAAACAATAAATGTAATCCAGCATACAAACAGAATCAAAGACAAAAACCACATAATTATCTCAATAGATGAAGAAAAGGCCTTTGACTAAATTCAACAATGCCTTATGCTAAAAACTCTCAATAAATTAGGTACTGATGGGACATATCTCAAAATAATAAGGGCTATCTATGACAAACCCACAGCCAATATCATACTGAATGGACAAAAACTGGAAGCATTCCCTTTGAAAACTGGCACAAGACAGGGATACCCTCCCTCACCACTCCTATTCAACATAGTGTTGGAAGTTCTGCGCAATCAGGAAGGAGAAGGAAATAAAGGGTATTCAATTAGGAAAACAGGAAGTCAAATTGTCCCTGTTTGCAGATGACATGATTGTATATCTAGAAAACCCCATCGTCTTAGCCCAAAATCTCCTTAAGCTGATAAGCAACTTCAGCAAAGTCTCAGGATACAAAATCAATGTGCAAAAATCACAAGCATTCTTATACAACAATAACAGACAAACAGAGAGCCAAATCATAAGTGAATTCCCATTCACAATTGCTTCAAAGAGAATAAAATACCTAGGAATGCAACTTATGAGGGAGGTGAAGGACCTCTTCAAGGAGAACTACAAACCACTGCTCAACTAAATAAAAGAGGATACAAACAAATGGGAGAACATTCCATGCTCATGGGTAGGAAGAATCAATATCGTGAAAATGGCCATACTGCCCAAGGTAATTTATAGATTCAATGCCATCCCCATCAAGCTACCAATAACTTTCTTCACAGAATTGGAAAAAAACTACTTTAAACTTCATATGGAACCCAAAAAGAGCCTGCATTGCCAAGTCAATCCTAAACCAAAAGGACAAAGCTGGAGGCATCGCACTACCTGACCTCAACCTATACTACAAGGCTACAGTAACCAAAACAGCATGGTACTGGTGCCAAAACAAAGATATAGACCAAGGGAACAGAACAGAGCCCTCAGAAATAATGTCGCATGTCTACAACTATCTGATCTTTGACAAACCTGACAAAAACAAGCAATAGGGAAAGGATTCCCTATTTAATAAATGGTGCTGGGAAAACTGGCTAGCCATATGTAGAAAGCTGAAACTGGATCCCTTCCTCACATCTTAAACAAAAATTAATTCAAGATGGATTAAAGACTTACATTTTAGACCTAAAACCATAAAAACCCTAGAAGAAAACCTAGGCAATACCATTCAGGACATAGGCATGGGCAAGGACTTCATGTCTAAAACACCAAAAGCAATGGTAACAAAAGCCAAAATTGACAAATGGGATCTAATTAAACTAAAAAGCTTCTGCACAGCAAAAGAAACTACCATCAGAGTGAACAGGCAACCTACAGAATGGGAGAAAATTTTTGCAGCCTACTCATCTGACAAAGGCCTAATATCCAGAATCTACAATGAACTCTAACAAATTTACAAGAAAAAAACAAACAACCCCATCAAAAAGTGGGTGAAGGATATGAGCAGACACTTCTCAAAAGAAGACATTTATGCAGCCCAAAAACACATGAAAAAATGCTCATCATTACTGGCCATCAGAGAAATGCAAATCAAAACCACAGTGAGATACCATCTCACACCAGTTAGAATGGTGATCATTAAAAAGTCAGGAAACAACAGGTGCTGGAGAGGATGTGGAGAAATAGGAACACTTTTACGCTGTTGCTGGGACTGTAAACTAGTTCAACCATTGTGGAAGTCAGTGTGGTGATTCCTCAGGGATCTAGAACTAGAAATACCGTTTGACCCAGCCATTCCATTACTGGGGATATACCCAAAGGATTATAAATCATGCTGCTGTAAAGACACATGCACACGTATGTTTACTGTGGAACTATTCACGATAGCAAAGACTTGGAACCAATCCAAATGTCCAACAATGATAGACTGGATTAAGAAAATGTGGCACATATCCACCATGGAATACTATGCAGCTATAGAAAATGAAGAGTTCATGTCCTTTGTAGGGACATGGTTGAAGCTGGAAACCATCATTCTCAGTAAACTATCACAAGGACAAAAAACCAAACACTGCATGTTCTCACTCATAGGTGGGAATTGAACAATGAGAACACATGGACACAGGAAGGGGAACATCACACACTGGGGACTGTTGTGGGGTGGGGGGAGGGGGGAGGGATAGCATTAGGAGATATACCTAATGCTAAGTGATGAGTTAATGGTTGCAGCACACCAACATGGCACATGTATACATATGTAACAAACCTGCACGTTGTGCACATGTACCCTAAAATTTAAAAGTATAATAATAATAAAATAAAATAAAAGGTTTTTGCATGGCTCTAAGTCCCAGTAGTCCATGATTTTCTTCTGTGTGTGTGTAAATAAACAATGTTTATTTGATTTTGTTGTCAATGTTATGCTCACTTGAAACTCTTGGAGTTTTCTTTTTCTTCTTTATGCTTAAGAACATTTAGAATAGATTGATATTATTCACTCTTTGAAGGTTGGTATATTTCCTTTGGGATGGTTTGTAGGCCTGGTGCTTTCATGGGAGTATGGATAGGTCTTCTATTTTTGCTATTGCTTCTGTAAAATGTGATATACTTAAACAACTCAAAAATAGTCTTTGCCGCATTAGTTTTTGTGTATTAAGTTTTCCTGGAAAATTACTTATTACATTGAGGTTTTCAGTGTGATTGTTAGTTTTTTGGCATGCATGCAAGTAATCTGTCATAATTTTTAATATTCTGTATTTGATGGTTACTTCCTCATTGCAACTTTTTTATTTTGGGTATGTGTGCTTGGAGTCTTTTTTTTTTTTTTTTTCTTATTTTTTGATGAGGTAAGCTAGTGCTTTTTCTTTTTTTCTTTTTTTTTTTTTTCTTTTTCTTTTTTTTTTTTGAGATGGAGTTTTACTCTTGTTGCCCAGGCTGGAGTGCAATGGCACAATCTTGGCTCACTGCAATCTCCACCTCCCAGGTTCAAGCAATTCTCCTGCCTCAGCTTCCCAAGTAGCTGGGATTACAGGCATGCACCACCATGCCTGGCTAATTTTTGTATTTTTAGTAGAGACGGGGTTCCTCCTTGTTGGTCAGGCTGGTCTTGAACTCCCGAACTCAGGTGATCCACCCACCTCAGCCTCCCAAAGTGCTGGGATTACAGGCATGAGCCACTGCCACCAGCTGAGCTAGTGCTTTTTCTATTTTTTGATCCTTACACATAACCTTCTATCATTTAAAATTATTTATACTAATATTATTATCCTTTTACCAATTTATTCCTTCTGCATTTTTGAGGTAGTTGCTTTCTTGTTCTGTTTCTAACTTTTTCAGTTGGATATCTAATTAGTTAGTTTTTATTTCATTTAATTGATTTAATTGATATTTTTAATGTTATTAATTTGCCTCTGATTACTGTTTTAATTATATTCCATAGATTCTGAAATGTAGTATTTGTATAAATATTTTTTAGAAATTCTGAAATTTCAGTTTGGTTCTACTTTGACCCAAGAATTATGTAATAATAAGTTTTAAAATTTCCAGATAGAAGGGTGTTTTAAAATTTTATTATGACCTTCTGGTTTATTACTTTGTAATTAGATAACATTTTTATTATCCTTACTTTGATGAGACTTATAAAGTTTTGTCTGTTTTGAGATGGCATCTCTCTTTGTCCCCCAGGCTGTAGGGCAGTGGCGCAATCTCGGCTCACTGCTACCTCCGCCTCCTGGGCTCAAGTGATTTTCATTCTGCAGCCTCTTGAGTAGCTAGGATTACAAGCGCAAGCCACATGTCATATTTTTAGTAGAGACAGGGTTTCACCATGTTGGCCAGGCTTGATCCACCAGCATCAGCCTCCCAAAGTGCTGGGATTACAGGCGTGAGCCACTGCACCCAGCCTAACATTTTCTTTATGAGTTAATACATGGTTAATTTTTATTAGTGTGCCATGTTTACTTGGAAAACAAAATATTACCTACGTTTTTGTCTATTCTTGCTTCTCTTATAGCTTCTGAGTTTTGAAGTTTGTTTTTATGTCATTTGGGTGCATGATGAGCCACCATACCTGGCCTCAGTTGGGTTACTTTAAAAAATTTATTTAGCCAGTCTATATCTTTTAAGTCAGTAATATAGTCCATTTACATTCAAAGTTATTATTGACATGTGAGGTTTTGCTTTTGTCATAGTGCTCATTGTTTTCTGGTTGCCTTTGTATATTTTTTGTTCCATTCTTTCTGCCTTATTTTTTTGTCCTAACAGTTTGCTGGTTTTCTGTAGGGGTAAAAATTTTAGTCCCATCTCTTTCTCATTTGTGTGTCTGCTCTACCAGTGAGTTTTATACTTCTGTGTGTTTTCGTGATGGTAGATATCATTCATTCACTTTCAAATGTAGGACTCCCTTAAACATGTCTTGTAGGACTGCTTTAGTGGTAATAAATTTCTTTCATTTTGCTTTTCCTGGAAAGTCTTTATTTCTCCATTTTGAGGAATAGATTTACTGGGTGTAGTATTCTTGGCTCTCAGTCATTTTTTTTCTTTCAGCACTTTGAATATATCATCTCATTTTCTTCTGGTTTTTAAGTCTTCTGCTGAGAAATCCAATGTTAATCTGATGGGGTTCCCTTCTAAGTGACTATATGCTTTTCTCTCACTGTTTTAGAATTCCATCTTTATTACTGACTTTTGACAGTTTGCCTATAATGTACCTCAGAGAAGGCCTTTTTGCATGAATCTATTTGGGGTATGCTTGAGCTTTCTTCATCTATTTCTCTTGTAGATATCTATTTCTCTTGTAAGGCTTGGGAAGTTTTCAGCTATTATTTCATTAAATAGCTTTTCTTTGTCTCTGCTCATCACTTCTTTTTCTGGAAAATCCAAAATTTTAATATTTGGTCACTTTATTGTGTCCCACAAGTCACATAGACTATCTTCATTCTCTTTTATTTTTATTATTTTTTTAAAAAATCACAGTTTATTTTAAAAATTGACTCAAAATTAATAAGGGATTCAAGTGTAAAATATACAACAAAATATTTTTAAAACATTGATAAAAAAATCTTTAAGATCAGGGTTTACACAGAATGTATTTTTTTATTTTTATTACACTTTAAATTTTAGGGTACATGTGCACAACATGCAGGTTTGTTACATATGTACACATGTGCCATGTTGGTGTGCTGCAACCATTAACTCATCATTTAGCATTAGGTATATATCCTAATGCTATCCCTCCCACCTACCCCCACCCCAAAACCGTCCCCAGTGTGTGATGTTCCCCTTCCTGTGTCCATGTGTTCTCATTGTTCAATTCCCACCTATGAGTGAGAACGTGCGATGTTTGGTTTTTTGTCCTTGCGATGGTTTGCTGAGAATGATGGTTTCCAGCTTCACCCATGTCCCTACAAAGGACATGAACACATCATTTTTTATGGCTGCATAGTATTCCATGGTGGATATGTGCCACATTTTCTTAATCCAGTCTATCATTGTTGGACATTTGGGTTGGTTCCAAGTCTTTGCTATTGTGAATAGTGCCACAATAAACATACGTGTGCATGTGTCCTTACAGCAGCATGCTTTATAATCCTTTGGGTATATACCCAGTAATGGGATGGCTGGGTCAAATGGTATTTCTAGTTCTAGATCCATGAGGAATCATCACACTGACTTCCACAATGGTTGAACTAGTTTACAGTCCCAGCAACAGTGTAAAAGTGTTCCTATTTCTCCACATCCTCTCCAGCACCTGTTGTTTCCTGACTTTTTAATGACCACCTTTCTAACTGGTGTGAGATAGTATCTCATTGTGGTTTTGATTTGCATTTCTCTGATGGCCAGTAACGATGAGCAATTTTTCATGTGTTTTTGGGCTGCATAAATGTCTTCTTTTGAGAAGTGTCTGTTCATATCCTTCACCCACTTTTTGATGGGGTTGTTTGTTTTTTCTTGTAAATTTGTTTGAGTTCATTGTAGATTCTGTATATTAGCCCTTTGTCAGATGAGTAGGTTGTGAAAATTTTCTCCCATTCCATAGGTTACCACTCTCATGGTAGTTTCTTTTGCTGTGCAGAAGCTTTTTAGTTTAATTAGATCCCATTTGTCAATTTTGGCTTTTGTTACCATTGCTTTTGGTGTTTTAGACATGAAGTCCTTGCCCATGCCTATGTCCTGAATGGTATTGCCTAGGTTTTCTTCTAGGGTTTTTATGGTTTTAGGTCTAACATGTAAGTCTTTAATCTATCTTGAATTAATTTTTGTATAAGGTGTAAGGAAGGGATCCAGTTTCAGCTTTCTACATATGGCTTGCCAGGTTTCCCAGCACCATTTATTAAATAGGGAATCCTTTCCCCGTTGCTTGTTTTTGTCAGGTTTGTCAAAGATCAGATAGTTGTAGATATGCAGCATTATTTCTTAGAGCTCTGTTCTGTTCCATTGGTCTATATCTCTGTTTTTGTACTAGTACCATGCTGTTTTGGTTACCGTAGCCTCGTGGTATAGTTTGAGGTCAGGTAGCATGATGCCTCCAGCTTTGTTCTTTTGGCTTAGGATTGACTTGGCAGTGTGGGCTCTTTTTTGGTTCCATATGAACTTTAAAGTAGCTTTTTCCATTCTTGAAGAAAGTCATTGGCAGCTTGATGGGAATGGCATTGAATCTATAAATTACTTTGGGCAGTATGGCCATTTTCACGATATTGATTCTTACTACCCATGAGCATGGAATGTTCTTCCATTTGTTTGTATCCTCTTTTATTTCATTGAGCAGTGTTTTGTAGTTCTCCTTGAAGAGGTCCTTCACATCCCTCATAAGTTGCATTCCTAGGTATTTTATTTTCTTTGAAGCAATTGTGAATGGGAGTTCACTCATGATTTGGCTCTCTGTTTGTCTGTTATTGGTGTATAAGAATGCTTGTGATTTTTGCACATTGATTTTGTATCCTGAGACTTTGCTGAAGTTGCTTATCAGCTTAAGGAGATTTTGGGCTAAGACGATGGGGTTTTCTAGATATACAATCATGTCATCTCCAAACAGGGACAATTTGATTTCCTCTTTTCCTAATCAAATGCCCTTTATTTCCTTCTCCTGCCTGATTGCCCTGGCCAGAAATTCCAACACTATGTTGAATAGGAGTGGTGAGGGAGGGCATCCCTGTCTTGTGCCAGTTTTCAAAGGGAATGCTTCCAGTTTTTGCCCATTCAGTATGATATTGGCTGTGGGTTTGTCATAGATAGCTCTTATTATTTTGAGATACGTCCCATCAATCCCTAATTTATTCAGAGTTTTCAGCATGAAGGGTTGTTGAATTTTGTCAAAGGCCTTTTCTGCATCTATTGAGATAATCATGTGGTTTTTGTCTTTGATTCTGTTTGTATGCTGGATTACATTTATTGTTTTGCGTATGTTGAACCAACCTTACATCCCAGGGATGAGGCCAACTTGATCATGGTGGTTAAGCTTTTTGTTGCTGGATTTGGTTTACCAGGATTTTTGCATCGATGTTCATCAAGTATATTGGTCTAAAATTCTCTTTTTTGTTGTGTCTCTGCCAACCTTTGGTATCATGATGATACTGGCCCCACAAAATGAGTTAGGGAGGATTCTCTCTTTTTCTTTTGATTGGAATAGTTTCAGAAGGAATGGTCCCAGATCCTCCTTGTACCTCTGGTAGAATTCAGCTGTGAATCCGTCTGGTCCTGGACTTTTTTTGGTTGGTAAGGTATTAATGATTGCCTCAATTTCAGAGCCTGTTATTGGTCTATTCAGAGATTCAACTTCTTCCTTGTTTAGTCTTGGCAGGGTGTATGTGTTGAAGAATTTATCCATTTCCTCTAGATTTTCTAGTTTATTTGTGTAGTGGTGTTTATAGCATTATCTGATGGTAATTTATGTTTCTGTGGGATTGGTGGTGATATCCCCATTGTAATTTTTTATTGCATCTATTTGATTCTTCTGTCTTTTCTTCTTTATTAGTCTTGCTAGTAGTCTATCAGTTTTGTTGATGTTTTCAAAAAAACCAGCTCCTGGATTCATTGATTTTTTGAATGTTTTTTGTGTCTCTATTTCCTTCAGTTCTGCTCTGATCTTAGTTATTTCTTCCCTTCTGCTAGCTTTTGAATGTGTTTGCTCTTGCTTCCCTAGTTATTTTAATTGGGATGTTAGGGTGTCCATTTTAGATCTTTCCTGCTTTCTCTTATGGGCATTTAGTGCTATAAATTTCCCTCTACTCACTGCTTTGAATGTGTCCCAGAGATTGTGGTATGTTATGTCTTTGTTCTCATTCATTTCAAAGAACATCTTTATTTCTGCCTTCATTTCATTATGTACCCTGTAGTCATTCAGGATCAGGTTGTTCAGTTTCCATGTAGTTGAGCATATGAGTTGAGTGAATTTCTTAATTGTGAGTTCTAGTTTGATTGCACTGTGATCTGAGAGACAGTTTGTTATAATTTCTGTTCTTTTACATTTGCTGAGGAGTGCTTTACTTCCAACTACTGTGGTCAATTTTGTAATGGGCGTGGTGTGGTGCTGAAAAGAATGTATATTTTGTTGATTTGAGATGGAGAGTTCTGTAGATGTCTATTAGGTCCACTTGGTGGAGAGCTGAGTTCAATTGCTGGATATCCTTGTTAACTTTCTGTCTCATTGATCTGTCTAATGTTGACAGTGGGGTATTAAAGTCTCCCACTATTATTGTGTGGGAGTCTAAGTCTCTTTGTAGGTCTCTAAGGACTTGCTGTTTGAATCTGGGTGCTCCTGTGTTGAGTGCATACATATTTAGGACAGTTAGCTCTTCTTGTTGAATTGATCCCTTTACCATTATGTAATGGCTTTCTTTGTTTCTTTTGATGTTTGTTGGTTTAAGGTCTGTTTTATCAGAGACTAGGATTGCAACCTCTGCCTTTTTTGTTTTCCATTTGCTTGGTAGATCTTCCTCCATCACTTTATTTTGAGCCTATGTGTGTCTCTGCACATGAGATGGGTTTCCTGAATACAGCACACTGATGGGTGTTAACCCTTTATCCAATTTGCCAGTCTGTGTCTTTTAATTGGGGCATTTGGCCCATTTACATTTAAGGTTAATATTGTTGTGTGTGAATTTTATCCTGTCATTATGATGTTAGCTGGTTATTTTACTCGTTAGTTGATGCAGTTTCTTCCTAGCCTTGATGGTCTTTACAATTTGGCATGTTTTTGCAGTGGCTGGTACTGGTTGTTCCTTTCCATGTTTAGTGCTTCCTTCAGGAGCTCTTGTAGGGCAGGCCTGGTGGTGACAAAATCCCTCAGCATTTGATTGTAAAGGATATTATTTCTTCTTCACTTATGAAGCTTCATTTGGCTGGATATGAAATTCTAGGTTGAAACTTCTTTTCTTTAAGAATGTTAAATATTGGTCCCCACTCTCTTCTGGCTTGTAGAGTTTCTGCTGAGAGATCTGCTGTTAGTCTGATGGGCTTCCCTTTGTGGGTAACCCGACCTTTCTCTCTGGCTGCCCTTAACATTTTTTCCTTCATTTCATCTTTGGTGAATCTGACAATTATGTGTCTTGGAGTTGCTCTTCTCGATGAGTATCTTTGTGGCATTCTCTGTATTTCCTGAATTTGAATGTTGGCCTGCCTTGCTAGATTGGGGACTCTCCTGGATAATATCCTGCGGAGTGTTTTCCAACTTGGTTCCATTCTCCCTGTCACTTTCAGGTACACCATTCAGAAGTAGATTTGGTCTTTTCACATAGTCTCATATTTCTTGGAGGCTTTGTTTCTTTTTATTCTTTTTTCTCTAAACTTCTCTTCTCACTTCATTTCATTCATTTGATCTTCCATGACTGATACCCTTTCTTCCAATTGACCGCATTGGCTACTGAAGCTTGTGCATTCATCACGTAGTTCTTGTGCCATGGTTTTCAGCTCCATCAGGTCCTTTAATGAATTCTCTGCATTGGTTATTCTAGGTAGCCATTCATCTAATTTTTTTGAAGATTTTTAACTTATTTGCCATTGCTTTGAACTTCCTCCTTTAGCTCGGAGCAGTTTGATCTTCTGAAGCCTTCTTCTCTCAACTCATCAAAGTCATTCTCCATCCAGCTTTATTCCATTGCTGATGAGGAGCTGCATTCCTTTGGAGAAGGAGAACCACTCTGATTTTTAGTTTCCAGTTTTTCTGCTGTGTTTTTTCCCCATCTTTGTGGTTGTATCTACCTTTGGCCTTTGATGATGGTGATGTACAGATGGGTTTTTTGTGTGGTTGTCCTTTCTGTTTGTTGGTTTTCCTTCTAACAGTCAGGACCCTCAGCTGCAGGTCTGTTGGAGTTTCCTGGAGGTCCACTCCAGACCCTGTTTGCCTGGGTATCAGCAGCGGAGGCTGCAGAACAGCATATATTGGTGAACAGCAAATGTTGCTGCCTGATCATTCCTTTGGAGTTTTTGTCTCAGAGGAGTACCCGGCCATGTGAGGTGTCACTCTGCCCCTACTGGGGGGTGCCTCCCAGTTAGGCTACTTGGGGGTCAGGGGCCCACTTGAGGAGGCAGTCTTTCTGGTCTCAGATCTCCAGCTGTGTGCTGAGAGAATGACTAATCTCTTCAAAGCTGTCAGACAGGGACATTTATGTCTGCAGAGGATTCTGCTGCCTTTTGTTTGGCAATGCCCTGCCCCCAGAGGTGGAGCCTACAGAGGCAGGCAGGCCTCCTTGAGCTGCAGTGGACTCCACCCAGTTCGAGCTTCCCCTTCCCGGTGGCTTTGTTTACCTACTCAAGCCTTGGCAATGGCAGACACCCCTCCCCCAGCCTCATTGCCACCTTGCAATTTGATGTCAGACAGCTGTGCTAGCAATGAGTGAGGCTCCGTTGGCATAGGACCATCTGAGTGAGGCGCAGGATATAATCTCGTGGTGTGCTGTTTGCTAAGACTGTTGGAAAAGCGCAGTATTGTGGTGGGAGTGACCCAATTTTCCAGGTGCCATCTGTCACCCCTTTCTTTGACTAGGAAAGGGAATTCCCTGTCCCCTTGCACTTCCTGGGTGAGGCAATGCCTCACCCTGCTTTGGCTCATGCTCGATGTGCTGCACCCACTGTCCTGCACCCACTTTCTGACACTCCCCAGTGAGATAAACCTGGTACCTCAGTTGGAAATGCAGAAATCACCCATCTTCTGCATTGCTCATGCTGGGAGCTGTAGACTGGAGCTGTTCCTATTTGGCCATCTTGTCTCCACCCCCCTGGCTTTATTTTTCTATCCCTACTTCCTGGTTCACTCATCTGTGCCAAACATGAGATAGACATTGGAGCCTATTGGGTCAGTACTCTGAACAAACATTAAAACCTGTACAGATGATTTGGTCTTTCTTGGGAGATTTATGAATAAAAATATTTTGAAATGTAAATGTGTCATGTTACAGGTCTGTTATCTCAAGCAGTTTCATCTTTACATGATTTTATTTAAAACAAAGCAAGGCCAAACTGCACAAAACAAGAAAATAAAAACATGTCAGTTGATCCAATGAGGATGTGTTGTCTCTGCTTCATTGGCAGATGGAATATGCAATTTACTTCCAGCATAAAACTCTTTCCCTGTCGTTGTGGGCATATAAACATGTGGCATGCTTGACACACCAACTCAGTGCTGAGAAAGAAAAATGATGAGATGATTGTTGTACTGTTTCTAAAGCCAGGCATCTTGACCTTCAATAAACCGGTTTTGTGCTGCAACTTAATAGATGTTAATGATTAAACACACTCAGTGATACAAGTTTTCCTATAAAGCTTGGATAAATTCTAAATTGTGAAATCTCTATACCTGCCTCACTGTGATTTGGGACTCCTGTTAACAGAACAATCTGATGAAGAGTTTTAGGATTTGTTTGGTTGATTCCTCTTGTTACATTTGAAGACTAAGAAGATTTTTTTCTCCCTTTTAATTTACAGAATTAATTAAGGTTCGCTGTAGAGATATTAATAGTACAGACAAGCAAAAACATTCTACAGACCCAATCAGAGAAAAATCATTGTTAAATTCTGGATATGCCTCCTTCCGTATTTAAAAAATGAAGACATTTATTTGAATGTTGTGAGGTTGGGCGCATCCAGGGCCTGTCTGTGCCACAGTACTAAATTGCCACTCTTCCACCTTCCCCGTTCCCTGGGCTATTTCCAGCGGCTTCTGACCCAGAGCTCAGAATAAACTCATTCACCTTTCCCAGCCCACTTTTATTCAGCCATGCCCCACCCTAACAACTTTTCTCTAGCCTTACCTACTCCTTCCTCCCTCCTTTCAATCCCTCAATCACTTTCAATCCCTTTCCTTCCCTGCTATCACCTCCCAGGGCTTTTCTATATTCACTGTATATTAAGCACAATCAGTCCATGTCTGTAAATGTTGACTTGCCTTATTATTGTAAGTGGTTGCATATTATTTCTTCAGATGCCTATAATGTAATTTGTTGAGCCAATCCCATATTGTTAAACAATTTTTAGTTTTTACTGTAACAAAAACCACTGTGATAAATGTCTTATTTGCAATTATTTGCATTTTTTGAGACAGGGTCTTGCTATGTTGCCCAGGCTGACCTTGAACTTTTAGGCCCAAACATCCTCCTGCCTTAGCCTCCCCAGTAGCTGATGTAACCCAGAGTCCCTGGTTTTCCAGGTACCACTGTGAAAAACTACTTCTTATAACTGTTGCACCTGGAGTTCTTGCTGTTTATAAAAGTTCCGGGTGGAGGGAAAAAACAGCTGGATCCAGAGTGGCCTGAGTCTAAGATGAAATTTGGCAAACTCTCCTCATCATCATACTAAAAACTCCACCCAGGGAGGAGCTCATTTGCCATGTTCTATTCATGGGACTATGCCAATGCTACATACAATGACTCAGCTAACCAGCCTATTAGAAATCCTGTTTTCACCTCTGTTCAGGGAGGAATTGCTTTGGGGAATTATCCCTGGTGTCCTTCTTACTTGTTACAAATGGTAAAATATCCTTGTTAATTAAATTCTTCTTGATTGTCGCCATTTGACTTTCACCCACTGAAGCCTCCCCTTATGTGAGTAACACTGGGACTACTGGCACACACCACTGTGCCTGGCTATATTTCCATCTTTGTCCAGTTATTTTCTTGGGATAAGGTACTCCACATAGAATCGCTGAATAAACTGCTGTAATGGGTATTTGTCCTTTTTTGACTATTCAGCATCTACTCACTCTCTTGTTTGGAAACAAAACTAAGCACTCTAATTCTTTAGGGGTGCCACCATCCCCTCTTTGTGTGTAGTATTGGTGGAATTATAACATAAATTGTCCTGCTCTCACCAGTCAAGCTAGGTCAATCAGATTATCTTTTTTGTCTTGGTAGTAGTTCTTGAGGGAAGTGATGTAAGAAATTAAAAATGTTGGGGGCTCTTTTGTTTATTCATTCTTTTATTCCATGAGGATGATCTGGTGATTTGTCCAGTTCCATTTTTTTTCCTGGACTTGTTTTCATACTTTCCCTTTGATTCTGTGAACTATCCAACATCCTTCCAACAAATTTATTTTTCACGTAAGTTAGTCAAAGATAGTGTCTGTTAACTGCAACCCTACTGAAACAAAGGAAACTAAAATTTTGAGATTTTAAAATGTAAATCATCAGGCTGACTTTCCAAAGTATATTACTTTACATTCCTATCAACAACGTATTAAACTCTCCTTTCTCTCATTCCTTCCTTAAAAGAGAATATTATAAAATATTTTAATGTTTTGCTGAACCAATGAACAGTCTTTTACTGTCAATTTTTTACTTTATGTATAGATGCTCCTAGACTTATTGATGGGCCTACGTTGGGATAATCCATCATAAGTAGAGGAGCATCCTAAATGTATGTCACTTTCACACCGTGGTAAAGTGAAAAAATTTAGGCCAAATAAATTGTATATTCAGGACTATTTGTATTTATCTCTGCCTTTAAGAGATTTTGGTAACCTAGGATTACAAAACTCTAAATTCTTCTCTTTCAAAATAAGTTTAAAAAAAATTTAGACCGTGAATTTATTTGAAATGTTTTGGAATTTTGTTAGACATAAGGCAGGGTGCTAATTCTTTTAGTGGTATTGTTGGCTATGGTGAGCCAATACTGATTCAAAGTGACTCTTTTCCACCTTGACCACCATTGGAATAGCTAGTCATTTTCCTTTTTCCAACAAGCTGAGTCCAAAGACATCTGTTACTTTATCTTACTTTCCATTACACAGATTCTTTCATATTCCCTTTTTTCTCCCAAATGTATTAAAGATTTAGGAACACATATTTTAAAACCACTATTATATTTTAGTTAGTTTTATCTTTACTTTTTAGAAGTTTTCACTTTGTGTATTTCAATGCCATGTTATTTTTAAAGTAAATATTCATAAGTTATTTTCATTGTGGATTATATACTTTTTGTCCCATTTAATTTTTTTGCTTTAAATATTGATATTAATTTTATAGTACCATGCTTCTTTTTTAATCTTAAATTTTTTTGACCTACCAGATTTTTACATTGTTTTAATTTGTTTGAATTCCTTTCTCTTAGATAACTCTCCATATATAACATACAGTTTCAGTGATTTCACTTTTTATAGGCAAGTTTATCCTACTTGCATTTATTGTTATAGTACATGTGTTGGGTTTTGCATCTGCTATCTTTGCTTATATTCCCAGTTTTACTATTCCTTCTCTTTTGATATGTAGTCTCTGATTTCTTCACATTTTTAACCTCTTCCCTTCTCTTCCTTTCCCAGTTGGAAGACAAAAGCATCTGCTTTTTATTCTCCTTGAAATTTTCTATGTATCTTTCAAATAAATTCATAAATCTGTGTTTCCCCATGTGTCAACTTTTGAAGTAAAATTATATTTCCTGTCAGTCCCCAAGACAAATAATAAATATATACTTTTATGTTATCACCCCTGCCTTTTACCTTCTTTGTGTTGGCATTTTTTGAAATTTTTGACCTAGTCCATTATCCTCAAACTGTTCTTATTTTTACATTATATAGCGGTTTTTCAACAACTATAGCAATTACATTTTGTTCTGTAACTCTTGTTAGCATAGTGATTTAGACTGAATTGAGTGGTCATCAAGAGTTTTTTTTTTTTTTTGCCTTTTCCAATTGTGAGTTTTAAATTTTGTTTTATTTTTCAATTGGCTTATATTCCTTGATATATGAATTACCTAGGAATACCACATTTTGGATAAGATCTTTTTCTCCATAACACTTAGTGGACAGTTCTTCAATTATCAAAGTTAACTGCTAATTAATTAATTCTGCTCTCCAGCTACCACCTCCTCTGCCTGGAAGGTGTCCTTGCTTTTCTATGAGAAAGCTTGTGGAATTGCTTTTTATCTTTTAGTTTCTGTAACTTCTTGGTCTTTATGTTCCTTAACGATTTTTTCATAGGGAACTCTCTCTTTTGGGTTGTGTCCATTTCTCGTCATGATGAACAGTGTTTTTATAGACATTTTTATACATGCTTCCTGATATATTTACATAAAATTTTCTCTAGGATATACTTTTTTAGAGTAGGATTTGTGAGTTGTATGGTATGCACATTTTCCACTTTACTAGGTAATGGGAAATTATTTTCCAAAGTGTTTAGCCAATTTCCATATAATAGCAGCTGCATAAAAGGATTCCTATTGATGGGTCCAGATTCAGGGCAGGGGCAAACATCATTCAAGCAGAGAATCAATACAGGTACTTGTGCTCATAAAATCACTGGAATAACTAGGGAAACAAAAGTTAAGCCTGCCACTGTAATAGTGAATTCAAGAGCACAGTACCATAGCTGAAATGCAGGGGACAGAAGCTGCTGTTGCTGCACACTGCAACCCTGAGTCTGGCTGCCACATCTGTCTCTAAATGCTCACACCTCTATGGCCTGGCTTGCAAGCAATAACAGCAGAAGGAATATAGCCTGTGCTTCATCTTACCTTCCAAAACTTGTTCAATACACCTACTTAGACAACTCTACTTTTCCTTCATGTTATTTTTCCTCTGCAGAAGAAGTTCTCTCTTCCTTTCTTTTCCATATATATATATATATGGAACCAATTCTTGGTTTTAATTAGGATTGTATCTGGCCCATCTCCCTGCCCTACCAAGGAGGCACAATGTTTAGTCCACCACTTTCTACCCTCTACAATGTACAAAATATCTAGGCTAAGATTTTTTTAATCAAAACAACTGATTAATGGTTTATAAAGTTAATTTAGTACAGCATGATCAGCATTAAAAATGAAATAAAATAGTATAGGAGAACATAAAAATAACAGTTTATCACATATAGTATGTTCTTATAGTAAGGATATTTTTTGACACCAATTATATACATACATGCAGTAGGTATGTATGTATATGTATTAGTTTTCTATTGCTGCCATAACAAATTACTACAAATTTGTGGCTTAACATATAAAGGAATGAATTAATGGCATTCACAGCAACCTGGATGGAATTGAAGACTATTATTCTAAGTGAACTAACTCAGGAATGGGAAACCAAACATCATATGTTCTCATTCATAAGTGGTAGCTAAGCTATGAGAATGCAAAGGCATAAGAATGATACAATGGACTTTGGAGACTCAGGGGGAAGGGTGGGAGGGAGTGAGGGATGAAAGAGTATAAATTGGGTTCAGTGTATACTTCTCGGGTGATAGGTGCACCAAAATCTCACAAATCACCACTAAAGAACTTACTAATGTAACCAAATACCACCTGTTCCCCAAAAACCGAAGGAAATAAAAAATAAAAATAAATAAATTTTTTATTTAAAAAATAAAAAAATGTAATGGCTTAAAACAGCACTCATTTATTATCTCACAGCTGTACAGGTCAAAATTTCCAATTCCCATAAACACCAGCTGCATAAAAGACTTCTTGTTTATGGATAGAGTGTGGTTCAGTGGAGTCCTCTGCTTAGAGTGCCACAGTACTGAAATAGAAGTGTCAGGCAGGCTGTATTCCTTTCTGGGAGTTCTAAGAATGAATCCACTTCCAAGGTCACTCTGGTTGTTGGTAAAATTCAGTTCCATGTGGTTATTCTACTGAAGTCCTTATTTCCTTGCTGGCTGTCAGATTAGGATATTCTAGCTCTTGGAGGACACCCACAATCCTTGGCTCATGGCTCTTTTTCTCTGCCTTCAAAGCTAGCAATGGATGAGAATGAGATGAAGTGAGTCAATTAGAGTACAAAATTAAAAGAGGCACTCACTTATGTAAGTGCACTTGCAGGACTCTGAAAGTGAGTTCCTCTTTAAATATCATATCCTGGGTATCTTATTCACCTCACTCCTGACTCCACTGCAGTGTGTGTGTGTGTGTGTGTGTGTGTGTATGTGTGTATTGTGTCACAAAGAACATTTTCTTTGAGTCAAAAAAGTTTGGAAGACATTACTCTAGGCCAGTGGTTCTCAAATTTTAATGCACATAAGTCACCTGGGAATCTTGTTAAACTGCAGATTCTGATGTGGTAGGTCTGGGGTAGGGCCTGAGATTCTGCATTTCTAACAATGCTGCTGATTCCCAGAATATACATTGAGGAAGTTAACAAGCCCTCTAAATAATTCTGATATATGCTATCATTTCAGAACCACTGTAGTTCTCTTCAAACACTAATTACTGGGCCCAGCTTCCAAAGTTATTGATTTAGTAGCTTTAGGAAGAGACTTAGGAAGTTGTTAGAAATCGTATTGTTAGAAATACAATTTCCTAGGTGATGCTGCTGCTACTGGCCCAAGGAACACACTTTGAGAACCATTATAGTGCTCTGGACCTCTGGGCTCCAAACTTACCTTATCAGGCTGGAGTTCCTGCTTTGCTATCAGCTTCACATGGCTTATCCCAACTTCTCAACAGTGTCTTTCATCGATTTAAAAGCATATTTTAAAATATTCCTTCTTTCAAAGGAGTTTAAATGATTTGAGGCTATATGACTTTGGGCTCTCTGTTATTCCATATTGCTAAAAATTGAACAAGATTCACATTGCTTTTGCTTGATGGCTCAGCATTTGTCTTAATTCAATTCATTTCACTGAGGTGCTGTAGGGTTCATTTACAATTTTTCTTGGTTAGGAAGCTAAGTTTTTTTATTTTAGCTATACACAGAATCCCCTCTCTTCCCTCAAATTCAGTAAGTTTCAGGGAGGGTAAAATATAGCATATGAGTAAACTGCAGACAGAACTCGGAACATGGCAACCCAAAATATGGCATCTTGGAATAGTGAGTGTCTTAAGCTGAAAAATTAAGAAAACTACGGAAGCAGGAAGGTCTCTTTGACCTTCTCCTCCTCTCCTCTCTCCTCAAGCAGGCCATAGAAACTAGAATTCTTTTTTTTCCCTTTTCTCTCCTGAAGTGGGCCATAAAACAAAACCGACCTTCCCCTGAAGCAGGTTATGCGACCCTCATTCCAAAAGACCCTCATTCCAAAAAGTCCTCCACCTAACTGGATGAAAGGACCATCCTTATCTTTGAAGACACAGAAAAGAATCTGAAAAAAACAGGCCTTGCTGACTTCCCCCCAGTTTATTACCATTATATCATCTTCCTTTTTCTCCAATCATGTTTCTTCACAACCATCTATTTTTTGAATCAGACTTAGCATAAAATATACAAAGATATTCCTGTTTTTTTCAGATCATTTCTGAGGCTTCTGTATCACATACAGTTTATAATAAATCAGTTCGTATGCTTATATTAATCTGTTTTTTGTTATAGGGGTCTCAGCCATGAACCTTGAGATGGTTAAGGAAAAGATGGTACTTTTTCTCTCCTATACTTACTACCATCTTTATCAGAAGCTCATGTCTTAATTTCTGGTTGGTCTTCCTGAAAACCAGGATAGCCTCACTATCAAATAGATAGTAATCAGTAAATGCACATTAAGTAAAATATGGAAATTTTTCAATCATTTTAAAAATTGCAGGGGTTCTTAGGGTAAAGAATATTTTATGGCTCAACAATTATGAAACTCTAACATGAAACAACAATTCAATACATTGATCATTCTCAGGCATTCATTATATTCATCTTTAAGAGACGAAACTGAGTTCAAAGATTGCTCGTTCATCTCTGTAATGCCAGTGCCTATTACAGAGCCTGATACCTAACAGACACTCAGTAAATGTGTGGCAAATGGATAGTGTTTGCATGAATGAACTAATGAATGACACAGAATAGAGCAGCATTAGCAACTAGAATAAAATATTGTTCTGTCTGAATCAGACATTGGATAAGATCACAATAAATTTGTTAATAATAGTAAAAATGAGAAGATTTTGAAATTTGAAAAGAATAAGAGTAAAAGTTAAGGCAAAAAAAGCATCATTTTAATTCACTTACATTCTCTTATGTTTTCTCAAGTGTAAGTTTTTTGAGGGTCACCTCATTAGGAATTGTTAATAATGTTTGGAATCTCCTGTCTCTTCTGCAGCCTGCCATCTAGATATATATCTTGTGATTGCATCACACACGTTTTGTGAATATCATGCATTGTGGTTCCATAGTAAAGTCCTTTTTGAGAACCACTGAAATATATCATCCAAATGATATATTTCCAATCATTTATAATAAAATAATTTTATATAATTATTTAAAATTAATACTTATTACACTAAATAAAATGATATTTATATTAAACATTATTTTTTGCCTATTAATTTATAATATAAATCACACAGGAAAACAGTTACAGTTTTATTTAAACATGAGTAGTAATTATTAATCATATATCATTACATAATTACAAATTATTACATAAATAATTTGCTCTTCAAAAGAACATTTTCCTTAAGTTTCAATAGTTTCTAAAATATTTGAAAAATTGTTTGCTTAGAAATTTTTCTTTCTCAGTTTTTTCTCCTTAAATCAAGACAATTACATCCACAAGCTTGTAATAAGTTTTTTATAAAGTTTTGGAAGAGTAAGGAGACGTGACATTCTCTTCTATATTATTACAGTAATTTTGAGGAAAACCTTGACAACCCCAAAAGCAAAGTGAAAAGAAAACTGAGACAGGCACATTGTTTAATATACAACAAGCACTTTTTAATATTCTTTATACTATTGTTGGTTAATAGAACTTCTGAAGCTTTTATTCCCCCATTGAAAACCAGGTTTTGAGGTGACTCAAAAGATTGATTCATTTTCTGGGTCAACTGCAAAGAGGACAGAGTATCTTAGACTATTATTGAGTAATAGAAGATATATGTAGTTAATATAGAAAGTATACAAAAAAATATAGTCTATCCAGAACATTGAGGAAAATACACTGGCATGCCTTCACTACGTATAACATTGACACCATCAATAATATATCACAATGACGATATGAGATAAAATATGTTAGCCATCTAGGAGCATAGATAAGAACCCTTTTTGATCAATCTTTCACTATTTAAAAATAAGGTATTCTTTTGTTTGCTCTATGGAATATGTCACTGCAGGGTATTACATTAGAGATGGGTATCCACTCTGAACTTTTGCAAGGCTATTTTCTGTATTTCAGAACCACCTACATGTTTTCATTAATTTAAATAACTCTAGTCCTCTCTATATTCTTGTTGGCTACAAAATGACTCTTGAAAATGATAATTTCAGACTTTCAAGTTGTTGGTCTTATTTTATTCCAAGCTTTTATTTAATTGCTGGTAACTCAGAAGCTCCAGTATATGGTCACTTAATACTTCAGCCCCACTGATCTTTCAAAAAATATTCTATTACATTGTACTGAGTAGTTGAATATGTATTTAAATAAAATTGTAAATAAGTCATTTTGTTTACATAATATATGATATATTAAAATATATAATAAAAAATTAAAAATAATTATATAAAATAATTTTATATAATTATTTATAATTAGTGCTTATTACATTAAATAAAATCTAAACAAGTCTCCTTTCCACTTTATATACTTTGCCATTGTGTAGAGCAAATATTCTCAGAATGTAATTGGAGTACCTCTTTAAGATATCCAGCAATAATGTTACTCAACTGATTTATTTATACATTTAATTAGAGAAAATATCAGGATTCTCAAATATCAAAGCCACTTTTAAAAGATAACAATGTAGCCATTGTGGATGTTTAGAGGAGCTGATGCAGATTCTGAAGGCAACTTCTGGAGTTCTATGCATATATTAAATATTGTTAGCATCATGGAACTAAGTGCATAACACACCAAAGGTGACTCTTTTGAAATGAACAGCTCCCTTTGATGGATGAACCATAGTTCAACAAATCTCCCCTAGTTCCTGGGACTGCCTTTGCCTTTATGTTCATGGATGGTTTCTTAAGTTGTTGTGACAGGACAAGTGTGGAGAGGGGTGTTTAAGACCATGCTGAGGTAATTATTGTTGAAAAGAACTGAATTAAGTCAAAATAAAACTCACGAGCATGATCTTGATTTTTGAAATTGCCTTATGTAATTTCTGATGACCAGATTATTCCATCATCCAAGCCCAGGTCATGTGTCACCTCTTTTCTCATTCATTCATTTCCCTGCTCTCCCATTTAATAAGCACGAGCACCTGCTATGGGCCAAGCACTATTCCAGGTGCAAGGGATCACCAGAGAGAAAGAAGAAAATGATCTGTGCCATCACAGAGGTAATTGAACATTTTTAAAAAAATTATCTTATGGTGATTAATATAGTTTTGTTATTTAGGCATATTTCAATCTCCTATTAGATATGAGGTGTTTTGATGTCAGCCTCATGGTCTAATTCATGAATATTTTCCCCATTACACTTATCACAACATCTTACCACTGTAAAACTATTAAAGTGTGATGGATGAATGAATGATTAAATAGCGGACCGAATGAATCAATCTTTCTGGTCTGTTATGTTTGAGCAATGCAATATAATTTTTACTCTTCTGAAATAGTACAACCTTTGGATTGGAGTCATATAAAATTTGGGGGCACCAAAGAGCTATTATAATAAAATTTTAAAAGTCATCCAAACCTATTTATTTGGAATTTTGGAATGCATTTTTATAACCTAACATGACCGAACGAGGAAGGGAAAAAAGGCTGAAAATGTAGAATGATATATTTACCTAATAGAATTAACAGTTACTTAGAAGAGGCTATTGATGTGTATTATAAAATAATAGTATTTTATTAAATTGCAGTAGGGGAGTTTTTTATACTTCCCTAAATATTTCTTTTTGCATAATAATGACTCAATGAACAAAGCTTAGAAATTATCTCTGCACTTTGGTTTATTTAGAAAGAGTTTCCTTTCATGTGTGTAAATGATCTTTGAAGAAATAAATTACACAGGTAAATGTTTTTAATGAGATTAATATGAACAAAATTTAGGAAAGAGAGGAAAGGAAATGTCTATTGGAAATGTCTTCCACTGAGGCATCTTCCTTCCTTTCTGAGATGTCATTTGGGTTTGGCTTATTCTGCTCTGTTCTTTAGCTTTTAATTTCTTCCTATATTTCCTGTCCCAACATTGTCATTTTATCTTTACTTTTTTATATACTTAAATTATTTTGGTATAAATTATTTTTGTTCATGAGCAGACTCAGTTACAACATTTTTTATACAAGGTGTTTCACTTAACTTTAAAAATTGTTCTTCAGTTTCAAAAGGCATGGGGCAAGGGAAGGAGAATTTATTTCAAATTTATGGGTTTTCCCAGAAATTCAGAGGCAGAGTTAGGCAATAGTAGTAACTCTATTACCTATGTGAGGACTATAGTTCCTCACATGCACACACACATTTGCTTCACTCTTCCTTTCAAGATGCAAGATAGTTAGCATAGGGGAAGGCAAATGTCGGTCACCACCACTTGCCGTCAATTTGCAAGACTGATGTCTAGAGAAAAGTTAGAAATGATGGAGCTATGAAAGATGTCTGTCTTGAATCCCATAACTTTAAAAAATCGTGTATATGTAATGTTACACACATACTGAAAAGTATATCATACATATACGTATGGTTTGAAGAATGGTTATGATAATAAAATAAACAGCAATGTATCCCCCATGTTAAGAAATCAAATCTACCCAGTGCTTCAGAAATGCCCTGTGTACTCTTTTCTTTCCTCTAGCAAAGGAAACCACTATCTGGTGTTTTGTGTTAATTATGTCCTTGGCTTTCTTTATGGTTTTGCCACTTACTTATGTATCTCTAAACAATGTATTATTTAGTTTATTTTTGTTTTTAACTGAGTAAAAAGTGCAAACCTAGCTGTGTAAGGAAAGGAGAATATTGCCACTATTAGATGAAGGTTCCAGGGTAGGTAAGCCAAATAGAATTTCTGGGCCACGTGCTGGTCTCAACTTCCTTTGGAGTTTACAAGTGCCCCTCCTGAGGAAACTGGAAAAAGCCATGAATTTGTCCTATAAAGCATAAAGAAATGTGGCAGAAAGGTGGGCTAGATGTGAAACCAGATACCAAGAAGAAGCATGGCCACAGAGAGTGGGCTGCTTTCTGTTTTCTGTTTACAGCCCACAGAGGCCCAACTCCAGCTCTCAGGAGTATATTGAAGCAGAACCTTTCGGCAGGATAAGATGAGAGTCCTCAGCTGATCCAGGCATAAGGCTTAGAAGGGAGAGTGGGGACCTCATTAGCACATGGGCCAGCTCTCCTGAATGTTCTGTTCCTGGGTTTAAAAGATAGCAGAATTTTAGCGGGGATCTTAATGATGACAAACCATGTCACATTGAATAAAACTTTTGTAACCTATATTAGAAGCTCAAAGTACAGTGAACTCTTCATCTCTAGAAAGAGAAACCTGATATAACTCTTAAATTACATTTCTCCATCTCTGAAAAAAACTTAAACATCAAACAGATACTACATTGGCCTTAACACAGAGTCAAGAAAGATCTGGTAAGATCTCATGCAAGCCTGTCTCCCTAACCTCATGGCTCACCACTTTCTCTGTGCTGTAACAATGCTCAAATATTTGCACACCTTGGAACACATCCCACTTTTTATACCTCTTTGTCTCTGTTCATATTGTTCTCTTGGTTTGGGGCTCACTTCCTGCCTAATTTCCCTGCCAAACTTCTCATCCTTTAAGATTCATATCTCTCTTATACAAGAATTATTCCTTCAGCCTCCTAGGTGGTATTTGTCTCTGTGCTCCCATAATACTTTTCACTTATCACTGGTATAGCCTTATCAAATTGTATTTTAATCATTTTTCAACCTGCATAGTCCCCTCACTTTCTGTGAGCTTCTTAAGATCAATGACTGCAACTCATATATTGTTTAGCCATACCTGTATACCATTATCACATCTAAATGTTAACAATAATTCCTTATTGTCATCAAATGTCCAGTGTTCAAAGTTCTCTGATTAACTCATACGTCATTTGTAT
This sequence comes from Pongo pygmaeus, assembly GCF_028885625.2. Classification (NCBI taxonomy): domain Eukaryota; kingdom Metazoa; phylum Chordata; class Mammalia; order Primates; family Hominidae; genus Pongo; species Pongo pygmaeus. The sequence goes on from NC_072380.2 coordinate 58,385,446, forward strand.
TTGTTAATATAGGATTAAAAGAATGTCCATGTATTGCAATTGGTTGATATGTCTCTTAAATCTCTTTTCATCTCTAAATTACTCTTCCATTTCCTTTCCTTCTCTTTAATCTTAAAATGTATTTGTTGAGGAGCTGGGTATTTTTCTTTAGAATTTCCATTGTCTTTCCCATGGAGTCATATCTTATGTGCCTCTGACTTTTATATTTCCTCTAAATTGGTAGTTAGATCTAGAAACCTGATCAAGCTTGAACATTTTTGGCAAGAGTTCATATATAATGTTGTGTAATTCCATTAAGAAACACATATAACTTCTCTATTTCTCATTTGTGATGTTAGTATTGATTGATGACTGTTGCCTAGAGCTGTTAGTTTATAAAGGCTGTGAAATAATGATGTTCTAATTCTAACATGTTTTCTTCATTTGTTAGCTGGAATACTTCTATATAGAGAAACTTTTAACAGCTTATTTACTAAAGGCGGGATAAATGCTTGATTCCTTACCTTTATTCACTATAATAGAAAATAACAAGTTGGTTCTCTGGCAGAAGACTAAGATTTGTTTTCTTTGGGTAATTAATGCTTAGTACAAGGACTATCACATAAAAGGAATGTCCTAATAGCATGTTATATGAGTGAATAGAATCAATAAATTAACACACAAATTAAGTGAATGACTGAGTCACATTGATTGTACACAGCCCTACACATACAACACATAGCAGCCCTGTAAATAGCTGCTTCTTGAGACAGATCTGGAGGTCCTTAGCAGACTGATGTTCAGATATTCCAGGCCCCAGTCATGCCTACTGAGTGCTGCATGATCCCAAGTAGGATGGGGGAACTGACTTCTCATAGCCCCACTGCAAGATTATGTAGCACTGGATTACTGCCTAATTGGTTTTGCCTTGTGTACTGATAACCATACTCTGCACTGGCTTGTGCACATCTTCTACTAAGACATTCCTTAGGCATGCCATGGACATGTCAGTGTACAATTATTGGTTTTTAGTATAGTTATGAAGGTGTGGATTTCTCTATATTTTTACCAACACTTGTTATTACCTGTCTTTTTTATTATAGCCACCCTAGTGAACTGGTGAACTGGACACCTGGGTGAACTGGTGTCTCATTGTGAGTTTGGTTTACCTTTCTCCAAGGGTTAATGATGTTGAATAACTTTTCAGGTGCATATTGGTCATTCTTTGGAGAAATGCCTATTTAGATATTTGCCCATAGTTGTCCCTTATCAGATATGTGATTTTCAAATACTTTCTCCTATTCTATGGGTTGTCTTTTCATCTTCTGTATAGTGACCTTTGACAGAAAAGTTTTTAACTTTGAGTGAGGTTTAGAAAAATTTATCTAATTTTCCTTTTGGTGTCATATCTATGAAGGCTTTGCTAAACCAAGCTGCAAAGATTTACCCCTGTGTTTTATAGTTTTAGGTCACCCTAAAGGTCTGTAATCCATTGGAGTGAATTTTTGTGTATGGTGTGAGGAAGGAATCCTCCATCATTCCTTCACATGTGGATATCTATAGCTATCCCAGTACCATTAAAAAAAGAAGACTATTCTTTCCCCCATTGATTGCTTGAGCACACTTGCAAAAAATCAGTCAACCATAAAGATGCAGTTTTCTTACTGATTCTCAATTCGATTGCAACAATCTATATGATTAACCTTATACCAGATCTGCACGGTCTTGGTTATTGCAGCTTTTTAGTAAGTTTTGACATTGTTATATATCACTCCTCCAAGTTTGTTCTTTTTCAAAATTGTTTTGGCCATTTTGGGTCACTTGGCTTTTTACAAAAATTTTAGGATCAGCTTGTCAATATCTCCAAAAGACAGCTGGGAAAGAGCTTTGAGACCCACCTTCGCCTTTAATATGTTATTGAGGTACATTACAATGATAAGCTTTCTAATGTTTCATCTCTGGGAAAGCCTTATTTAATCTTTTTATATGTGTATGTGTGTAATATTTTATAACATATGTTACACATAAGTAATATGTACATATACATATTATATAATCATTATATGTTATACATTGTTTACATAGCATATATAATAGCATGTGCATAGATTTGTTACATATATTATTTGTTTCTATGGTCACAAGTGGGTATGGCCTACAGTTTTCTGTTCTAGAGTCCTTCCTTCGGTTTTATATCAGGGTTAGGCTAGTCTTCCTAAATGATTTGAATAGTTTCTTTTAGGTTTAGACTGACCTCATTAAATGTGTTGGAGAGTTAACTTGCACTTATTTTCTGATTTCTGAAATAGTTATTAAAAATGGAAAATGTTCATTGCCTTCATTCTTAGAGTTTTAGTTGGAATTATCTATTAAACGGACTGGGCTACTCCATTTTAGATGTCAGTGTGAGTTAGGAGGTGTAGTTCCTGAGTACAGCTATAAATACTTTCATTGTCATTGGGCTATTTTAATACTCTAATTTTGAACACTAGTACTTTCTAATAACCAAAAATTATACTTTCACACATTCATTGGTGTAGAATTTTGTATAGCAGCATCTTAAACATTTTTCCAACTCCCAGGTATGTATAGCTATTTTTTTGTCAATGTCAATTTTATCTTGTCTCTTATTTTTTTAATAACTTTCCAAAGTTTTTCTCTTTAAAATTATTTCTTTCATTTTTTGTCCTGTTGTTCAGATATCAGAAAATTCTCTCTATATATATTTTAAAGTATATCTATTCAGTAAAGATTCTTTCCCCTGTTTTATAAAGTATAATTGACAAATAAAGACTGGATATATTTATGGTGTACAACTTGATGTTTTGATATATGCATACCTTGCAAAATCATGAAATCAATAATTAACATATATCTCTCACCTCACAAACTTTTGTAAGTGTGTGATGAGAAAATTTAAGATCTATATTTTTAGCAATTTTTAATATGCAATACGTTATTATTAACTGTAGCCACATGCTGTACAAGCTCAGTGTTTCAGAACTTATTCACCCTGTCTAACTGAAACTTTTTTACCCTTTGACCAACATCTCCACATTCCTCTTCCCTTCCCCCGGCCTCTGGCAACCACCATACTACTGTCTGCTTCTATGAGCTTGACTTTTTTTTTTTTTTTTTTGAGACAGAGTCTTGCTCTGTCACCCAGGCTGGAGTACAGTGGTGCGATCTCAGCTCACTGCAGAGCTTGACTTTTTAAACTCCAAACATAAGTGAGATCATGTAGTATTTGTCTGTGGCTGGCTTATTTTACTTAGCATAATATCTTCCAGGTTTATCCATGTTGTTACAAATGAACAGATTTCCTTCTTTGAAAAGATTGAACAGTGTTCTGTTCTGTGTGTGTGTGTGTGTGTACACATAAGCATCCATTGACAGATAAATGGATGAAGAAAATGCAGCATTTTCTTTATATGTATGCATATGTTGCATTTTCTTTATCCATTTATCTGTCAATGGATGCTTAGTTTGATTCCATATCTTGGTAATTGTGAAGAATGCTGCAATGAAAATAGGAATGCAGGTATCTCTTCAATGTACTGATTTCATTTTTTAAAATTTGTATACCCAGGAAGTGGGATTGCTGGATCATGTAGTAGTTCTGTTTTTATTTTTTTGAGGAATATCCATACTGCTTTCCATAATAGTTATACTAATCTACATTCCCACCAATAGTGTACAAAGTTTCCCATTTTCTCCACATCCTTGCAACATTTGTTGTATTTTGTCTTTTTGATAATAACCATTCTAAGAAGTGTGAGGTGATAGTTCACTGTGGTTTTTATTTGCATTTCCCTAATGATTAGGGATATTAAGGATTTTTTCATATGCCTGTTGTCCATCCATATGTTTTCTTTTAAGAAATGTCTGTTCTCATCTGTTGCCCATTTTAAAATTGGGTTATTTATTTTCTTGATATAAAGTTGTTTGAGTCCCTTATAAATTTTGAATATTAACCCCTTACCAGATGTATGATTTGCAAACATTTTCTCCCCTTTTGTAGGCTGTCTCTTCACTTTTATTTTCTTTGCTGTCCAAAAACTTTTTAGTTTGATACAATCCCATTTGCCTAGTTTTGCTTTTGTTGCCTGAGCTGTGGGGGTCATATCCAAAAAGTAATTTCCCAGACCAATGTAAAGAAGCTTTTCCCTATGTTTTCTTTTAGTAGTTTTATAGTTTCAGGCCTTACAATTAAGTATGTAATCTATTTTCAGTTGAGTTTTACATAGGGTGCAAGAAATCAGTCTAATTTCATTCTTTTGCATGTGTATATTCAGTTTTCCCAAAACCACTTATTGAAGAGACTGTCCATTCCCCATTGTGTGTTCTTGCTGCCTTTGTTGAACGTCATTTGACTGTAAATGTGTGAATTTCTTTTTGGGCCCACTATTCTCTTCGATTGGTCTATGTATTTGTTTTTATGCCAGTACTGTGCTGTTTTGATTATTATACACTTGTAGTATATTTTGAAGTCAGGTGGTGTGATGCCTTCAGTTTTGTTGTTTTGGCTCAAGATTGCTTTGGTTATTCAGGATTTTTGTGGTGCCATACAAATTTTAGATTTAAAAAAAATTTCTGTAAAAATATCATTGGAATTGTAATAGGAATTTCATTAAATCTGTAGGTCACTTTGAGTAGTATAGGCATTTTTATGATATTAATTCTTCCAATCCATGAAAATAAGATATTTTTCCATTTATTCTTTTCATCTTCAATTTATTTCATCAATATTTTATAGTTTTCAACATAGAAAACAGTGTAGAAACTCCCTGGTCAAATTTATTTCTAAATATTTTTTGTGTTTTTAAAATACTATTATATAGAATTTTATTGATTTTTTTTGGATAGTTTGTGGTTAGTGTACAGAAATGCTGTTCATTTTATAGCTGATCTTGTATTATACAACTTTATGGAATTTATCAGTTCCAAGAGTTTTTTGGTGAAATCTTTACAGTTTTCTATGTATAAGGCCATGTCATTAGCAAAGAGGGACAATTTTACTGCTTTCTTTTCAATTTTGATGCTTTTTATTTATTTTCATTGCCTAATTGCTGTGGCTAGGACCTCCAGTACTATATTGAATAGAAGTGGTAAGAGTAGAGATCCTTGCTTTGTTACTAATCTTAGAGGGAAAGCTTTCAACTTTTTACTGTGGAGTATAATGTTAACTGTAAGCTTGTCATGTGTGGCCTTTATCATGTTGAGAAACATAACAAAAAGAATATTGGTATATTCTTTCTGTAGTTATTTGTTGAGAGTTTTAATCATAAATGAATGTGGAATCTGTCAAATGCTTTTTCAACATCTATTGAAATAATCACATGATTTTTATCTTTCATTTTATTAAATCACATCATTTGATTTGTATATGTTAAACCATCTTTGCAACCCAGAAATAAATACTACCATCTTTGCAACCCAGAAATAAATACTATGTAATCATGGTATGTGATTCCTTTAATGTGCTGTGGAATTTGGCTTTATGTATTTTTTGAGGATTTCTGTGGTTCATCAGGGATGAGGATTCTTGATTGCATATGTCTATTTGTCTTAATTCTCTATATGTCTATTTTACAAAAATTCTTATGTTATTTAATTCCTCTTACTCTTGGTTACCTTTTGACTGAAAAAGTGTGACATTTTTCATAGCAATTATGTGTGTATTTTTAATACTTTAAAATATTTTGATTGGCATATATATATATACACACTTCTTAGAGTAGCTATCACCAAAAAGACAAAATACAAGTGTTGCAAGTATGTGGAGAAAAGGGAAACTTTGCACACTATTGGTGGGAATGTAAATTAGAACAACTGTTATGAAAAACAATATGGAGATTCCTCAAAAATTTAAAAACAGAACTACTATATGATCCAGCAATCTCACTTCTGGGTATATGTATATGTATTTTTTTAAATGAAATCAGTTCATTAAAGAGATACCTGCATCCCTATGTTCATTGCAGCATTCTTCACAATTACCAGTAAAAATATATTTATATATATGTGTATATACGTATATATATATTTATATATATGTGTTTATTTATGTATGTGTATATATATATATACAATTTTAAAAATTCTCTTTGGTAGAGATGAGGTCTTGCTATGTTTCCTGGGCTAGTCTCAAACTCCTGGGCTCGTCTCAAACTCCTGGGCTCAGGCAACCCTTCTTCCTTGGCTTCCCAAAGTGCTGTGATTACAAGTGAGAGCCACTTTGCCCAGCCTGCCTTATATGTTTGAACACACCTCATATTCATAAAGGTTTGGTGCTGTTATGTGTTCTTAGTAGATTGTTCCTTTTATCAATATTAATAATCATTTTTTATTTCCTGGAAATTTTACCAGGAAAATTTTTTACTGACTTGTATGACAGGAAAATTGCTATATAATCATTATGTTAGTATTTGGCAGATTTTTTAAATATCCCTTTATTTTTTAACACTTTTCTTTTTCAGGTTTGTCTTTTGGTAAATAATAAATAGCTACATTTTTATCTTTATAGCAACCTGACATCTCTGTCTTTTAATAGGTCTAATAAAACAACTCAGATTATGTGATTCTCCTTTTTGGGTTCTGCCAACAGGAAGCATTGTAATATATCACTTGGCTTAGCACATAGGTAATGTTTCCTCGCTTTTGCCTGGGCCCTGACCACAGGGAGATTGTGACATAATGCTGGGCCCAGCATCAAGGTGAGGTCACTCTCCAGCTTTGGTACTGCACAGAACAGACACTGTGACATATACCTAGGCCAATTGCCTAGGTGAAGACTCTCCTCTCTTGCCAAAGTCCTGCCCACAGAAGCGGTTTTAATATACCACTGAAATCAGCATCCAAGTGATGTGACACTTCTGCCAGGGTCCTGCCCACAAGGTGGATTGTGACATCTTACTGGACCCGCACCCACATAGGTGAGGAGACTTTCTTGCCTTCTCTCTGGCCACAGGTGATATTGTGCCATATACCTGAGACCATAACAAAAGCCTAATAACAACTCATATGCCTGGAGCCAGGACATGTGCAGGATGGTGACTCTTAAACTTTTCCACAAGTGTAATTGTGACATATACCTTTGCCCAGCTCCTGAGTGATTTGATAATTCTATCTAGGTATAGCCCACAAATCAGATTGTGACAAATACCTTGGCCAAGCACCTTGGTGATTTGACTGCACTATCTTAACAATGTCCTCAGAGGGGATTGTAACATATTTCTGGACTCATCATCTAGGTTCCATGACTCTTCTCTCCTGCCTGTACACTGCTTCCTTTGGTAATTGTAGCTTTTTTATATATACTTTAAGTTTTAGGGTACATGTGCACAATGTACAGGTTTGTTACATATGTGTACATGTGCCATGTTGGTGCACTGCACCCATTAACTCGTCATTTAACATTAGGTATATCTCCTAATGCTATCCCTTCCGCCTCCTCCCACCCCACAACAGGCCCCAGTGTGTGATGTTCCCCTTCCTGTGTCCATGTGTTCTCATTGTTCAATTCCCACCTATGAGTGAGAACGTGCCGTGTTTGGTTTTTTGTCCTTGCAATAGTTTGCTGATCCAAATGATATGACTTTCATGCCTGGGCCCTGGCAACAGGAGGCATTGTGACAAATGTTTGCACCCATCATTTAGGTGATATGACTCTTCTCTTCTGCCTGGACACTGCCGACAAGGGACATTGTGCCACATAGCTGGACCTAGCACACAAGTTATGTGACATTTCTGACAGGACCCTGCCTACAAAAGGAATATTGAAATATTTCTGGCCCAGCATTTAGGTGATGTGGCTGTTCTGTCTACTTAATAACTACAGATGAAATTGTAACATATACCTAGGCATGGCTCACAGAATGATAATGGCTCTTATATGTGGACTCAGCCAATAGAGGATATTTTGACTCTTATAACTAAATTCAGGGACATGCATGATGTCCTGGATCACCTTCTTGTACAAAGGTCACAAAAGATTACAACATTGACATGTATTTTACAAGGTCTTTGAATTGTACAGACAGAGTCAAAGCAGGGCTCGGCACACAGATGAAACTGTGAGTCTTCCATGCACACCCAGCTGACAGTAAGGACTGTCATCATCTCACATGGATGAAGCGAACTGTCACACATGAAAACAGGACATGTGTGGTATTGTAAATCTCATCTTTGGAATTTTCTGACAGTGTGATTGTGATATAAATCTTTTCCAAGCACCTGTGTAATTTGACTCTCCAGACTTGTTCCAACCCATATATAAGATTGTGATGTCTACATAGGCCAACCTTGAGATGATGTGACTCTCCTGCCTGGGCCCTTCTCTCAGTAAGCATTGTGACATATCACTGGATCTGGCATCCAGGTGATGTTACATTCTTGCCTGGGACATGCCCACCAAAATTATTGTGACATATTTCTGTGTCCACCTCATACGTGATGTAACTCTCCTCTCTGGAATGGGCCCTGAACAAAGGAAGGATAGTGACATATTGCAAGGCCAGGTACACAGGTGAATGTACTCTTTTGCTAGAGCCATGCCCAATGGAAGGCATTGTGACATATCTCTGGGCCTATCACCTAGGTGATGTGGCTCTCCTGCTTGGGCCCTGCCAACCTGGGGAGTGACATACTTCTAGGCCAGGCACACAGGTGATGGTACTCTTTTGCCAGCGCTATGCTTCATAGAGGACATTGTGACATATCTCTGAGTCTATCACTGAAGTGAAGTGATGTCCTTCATGGACCCTACCCACATGGAGCACTGTGGAATAATCAGAGAACATGCATCTAGGTGATGTAACTCTCTTGCCTGAGTGCTGTCCTAAGAGAGCCTTGTGACATATCTCAGGACCCAGCACCCAGGTTATGTGGCTATTCTGCCTGGTTTCTGCCCACATGCTACATTGTGACATATTTCTAGGGAAGCACCTAGGCGCTATGACTCTCCTTGTCTGCCTGAGCCCTGCCTACTGGGGACATTGGGACATATCTCTGAGCTCATAACCTAAGTGATGTGACTCTCTTTTTCTGCCTGGGCCTTCACCATAGGAGGATTTTGACACATTGCTGAGCCCAGCACTCAGGATATGTGACTCTCTTTCGTGAACCATGCCCACAAAAAAGGAATTTTGACCTATCGCACAGCCCAGCACCCAGATGATGTTACTCTTCTGCCTGGGTTCTGCATAAAGAGGAAATTATGGCATATTGCATATTTCTGGGCCCAGCACCCTTATGATGTGACTCTTCTGCCTGTGCTGGAGCCGGCAAAGGTATTTTGACATATCTTGGGCCCATTATGTAGGTGTTTTGGCTCTCATAAGTTGGCTGGGTTTTTTCCACATATGGGATGGTGTCATATTGCTGGGTCCAGCACCCAGATAATGTGACCCAATTTTCTATACCCAGCCCAGCGAAGGCATTGTGACACACTGACTGGCACAACATCTAAGTGATGTTACCTTCCTGCCTAGTGTTTTGCCCACAAATGGAATTATGATACATACCTTGCTTCAGTTCACAGGCATGATGATCAAGCTTATATTGGGATTCAGCCAATAGGAAGTATTTTGCCTCTCTTTGTTAAGCTTAGGGCAATATTTAAGGTGCTGGGTTGCATATTCATACCAAGCTCACAGAAGCTTACAACACTAATTTATATTTTATAAACTCTTTTGTGGTAGAGAGATTCATAACAGGGCCCAGCAAAAAGTTCAGATTGGGACGCTCAGTTACACACCCAAGTGAAATTAGAAGTTGTCACCATCCCACATTTATATGCCCACTGCTGAGGTCCTGAGTCTAACAAGGGAATACAGCACAAAGTTACAATTGTGACTTTTATATGTGGATCTGGACACAAGTGGGATGGTGACTCATTTCTGGACCCAGCCCACAGGAATAATGGGTCTTCTCCTTAACCCTGCCTGTAGGAGAGATCTTGACTATCAAACCTGGGTTTAGGGCAATATGTAAGATTGTGAGTCCATACGAGCACGTAGGCCTCAGAGAGGTTTGCAACTTCATGCAGGTTTTATAAAGTTCTTGGATGTTGAAGAGAATGTCGTACATTGGCCCAGCACAGACGTGAGATTGTGACTCTAATATACACACTCAGCTAAAAGTTAGAGGTGTCACCCTCAAGGATAATGAGATTGTGTCATATCACTGGGTATAGTACCCAGATGTTGAGAATTTTGGCTCAAATTTCTTTCCATGGGTGCGATGTTATATATCACTGGGTCAGAATCATAATAATGTGACACTTCTGCCTGGGCCGTGTCAACAGGGTATATTATCACATATCTCTGGGCCTACCAGCTAGGCGATGTGTCTCTCCAGCCTGTGCCCTGCTCCCAGAGGACATTTTGAAATATCGCTGAGTCTAGCGTCTAGGTAATGTAACTCTCTTTCCTTGCCTGGGTCCTGCTTACCGAAGGAATTGTGACATACGGCTGAATAAAAAACCTAGGTGGTATGTCTCTCCTCTGTATTCAAGAGTTTATATCTGTGCTGCATTCTGTTTCATTACTTTGATATTCTACCTTTATACTGGCACCAAAGTGCTTTGATTACTGTAGGCTTGTTTTGTGTTTGGAAATTATTAAGAGTAATGCTTCCAATACTTTTCTTCTATTTAAAGATTGTCAGGCTTTTCATGGTCCTCTGAGATCTTACGTAATTTTGCGGGGTTTTTTTTCCTATTTTTGGAAAAGTATAATTTAAAATTGAAAAGGGGTGTGTTGAATGTGTGGGTCACTTTAAGCAACATGGACATCTTCGCCATATTATGTCTTCCAAACCTTGAAAAAGAGCACGCCCGGCGGGGCGCTGTGGCTCACGCCTGTAATCCCAGCACTTTGGGAGGCCGAGGCGGGTGGATCACGAGGTCAGGAGATCGAGACCATCCTGGCTAACACGGTGAAACCCCGTCAGTACTAAATATACAAAAAATTAGCTGCGCATAGTGGCGGGCGCCTGTATTCCCAGCTACTCCGGAGGCTGAGGCAGGAGAATGGCGTGAACCCAGGGGGCGGAGCTTGCAGTGAGCCGAGATCGCGCCACTGTACTCCAGCCTGGGCGACAGAGCAATACTCCATCTAAAAAAAAAAAAAAAAAAAAGCATGCTCAAAAGTGTGTTGTTGGCCAGGCCTAGCAGCTCATGCCTGTAATCCCAGCACTTTGGGAGGCTGAGGGGGCACATGGCAAGGTCAGGAGATCGAGACCATCGTGGTCAATGGTGAAACCCCGTCTCTACTAAAATACAAAAAATTAGCTGGGCGTGGTGGTGCGTGCCTGTAGTCCCAGCTACTCGGGAGACTGAGGCAGGGGAATCGCTTGAACCTGGCAGTTAGAGGCTGCAGTGAGCCAAGATTTCCCCACTGCTCTCCAATCAATAAGGGAACGAAAAACTTGAATGCGCTATACAATAATTACACCTAACAAATGTATACAGACAGGAGAATCTGAATACACCTTCTTTTCAACAGCCCACAAAACATTTTCCTAGATGGAACACCTGTGACACCACAAAAGAAGACTTAACAATCTGTTTAGCAACAGAGTGATACTCCATCTAAAAATAAAAAAAAATAAAAAAAAAATAAAAAAACTGTGTTGTTTAATTTTTATATTTTTTGAATTTTTCAGCTTTTCTTCTGCCACTGATTTCTAGTTTCATTCCACTTGCACTATAAATAATTGTCTGTAAAATTTCAATTTAAAAAAATTGTTAAGTCTTCCTTTGTGGTGTCACAGGTGTTCCATCTAGGAAAATGTTTTATGGGCTGTTGAAAAGAATGTGTATTCTCTTGTCTGTATACATTTGTTAGGTGTAATTATTGTATAGTGCATTCAAGTTTTTCGTTCTCTTGTTGATAGTCTGTCTTCCTTTATTTATTACTGACAGTGGGATATTGATATATCCTTTTTTTATTATATTGCTGTCTATTTTTGCTTCAATTCTGTCAATGTTTGCTTTATGTGTTTGGGAAAATGGTCATATGTTTATAGGTTCTCAGTGAATGAACCCTCTTACTTTAATTGAACATCTTAGTTTGTCTCTTTGAATTCTGACTTAAAGTATATGAAATATGACAGTTTTCAGCTTCATAAGTTGTTGTCTGTACTCCTGTCATTTGTTTAACACCTGCATGGAATGCATTTTCCATCCTGCCATTTTCAGTCAATTTTTTTATTAGTTCTGAAGTGAGTCTCTTGAACACATGACATAGATAGATCTTGATATAGATCATGATATAGTTAGGTTTTTTTATTTTTCGTTTTGAAGGACACTTTTGCTGGATATAGCATTCTTGCTTAGACTTTTTTTTTCCAGTGTTTTAACTATGTCATCCTACTCCAATCTTGCCTAAAAGATTTATGTTCATAAATTTACTGGTAATCTTGCAGAAGCATGCATATAAACAACACATCTCTTTTTTCTTCCTGCATTCCAGATTATCTTCTTGTCTGTGACTTTCAAAACATTACTTATGTTGTGTCTTGTTAGAAATCTCTTTGTGTTAATCTTATTTGAAATTTGCTGAGCTTCTTGATTTTCTTATATTTTTTACTAATGTAGAAGTGCATATTAGTCATTTTTTGTACTACTCCACAATATTTATTTCTTTTTGTGCTTTTTATCTTTGTGTTCTTTTCATTTTTTATTTTATTTTATTTATTTCCATTTTATTCATTGAGCATCATTGAGATGGTAATTTTGATTTTTTTAGGTTAATTTATTTTTTTCTTTTAAGAAATAGATCTAGACATTAATTCAAATTGTCTCAGGTAATTTTTACGTCTCTCTTTTTTATAATTGATTTCTGGATATTCATTTTTATCTTTGAGCCATATTATCTTGATATTTTGTATATGTTGTAATCTTAGGTTGCAGTTTGTATAATATAAAGCCACATGTCAAAATCCTTACTAAGTGGCTTTTGTCTGGGGAAATATGATACCAATTTTTTAGGCTAGAGAATCTTGGAGTCTTTCAAGCCTGTTGTATGGATGTTTTCTCTGGGCTTGTGTGTCTTTTAGTTAAAAAATGTTCCCCATGTTTTTTCTTTTCTTTTTTTCCTCCTTTTTTTTTTTTTTTTTTGAGTTGGAGTTTCACTCTTGTTGCCCAGGCTGGAGTGCAATGATGTGATCTTGGATCACTGCAACCTCCAACTCCCAGGTTCAAGCAATTCTCCTGCCTCAGCCTCCCACGCAGCTGGGATCACAGGTGCCTGCCACCACACCTGGCTAATTTTTGTATTTTTTGTAGAGACGGGGTTTCACCATGTTGACCTGGCTGATCTTGAACTTCTGACCTCAGGTGATCCACCTATCTCAGCCTCCCAAACTGTTGGGATTACAGGCATGAGCCACCACTCCCAGCCATTCCCCACATTTCTTATTGAAATCCTATAGTCAGTTGCTATACCCATTGTCTGTCTATGATACTGAAGTGTTTCTTCTCTTGTAATAGTCCAAAACTGTCAAAGTATACCACCTTTCCTTTCAATATTGTCATGGAATATAGAAATTAGTCTTTGGTAAGGTCTCAAAAAGCCAGAAGCATGGACACAGGTGCCACTATTTTATTTATTTTTGGAGGGGGAAGACAGGAGTTGGGAGTCTATATTTAAAGTCATCATAGGATGAAGAATGGCTGTGGTGGGTAAATACGAAATACCGTTGTTACACTTCTATGTGGTTCTTGGTATTTTGCTCACTTGGGGTGCTGCAAATGCTTAGCTGGTTCTTAGACTTCTCACAAAGGCATTTTGGTCAGTATATTTCTGTAAGTTAATATGTTTATAAAGGAATTAGAGCCTGTGGTATTTTATTGTCACCTTGTTAGTGTGCTTTGTATAATTATATATTTGTAAAGTGTATTCACCTGAGTCTAATGAGGAATAAATCTTGTTGTTCTTTTTTTTTTAATTCAGCTGGCTCTTTTCATTTTACTGCAGAGATATTGCCAGAGCACGACATAAAAGATTCATTTCAAAAAGTGATTCTGATAAAATATGGAAGCTGTGACTTTAATAGTTTATTTAAAGAAAGACTACCAAAGTGTTGCTAATTGCAAGGGGCAGAAAACCAGTTATAATGGCCTTCATCAATGTTTGTCAACTACCCATAGCAAAACTTGTCAATGTAATAAATGTGGCAAAGCTTTTGAGTTATGCTCAACCTTTGCTGAACATAAGAAAATTTTTAGCAGAGACAAATGCTACAAATGTAAAGAATGTGGCAAAAACTGTAGGTTGTTCTCAGATTTTACTATACAGAGGAGAATTCATACTGCAGAGAGATGCTACAAACGTGAAGGATGTGGCAAAGCCTTAAAAAGTTCTCAAACATTACTGATCATAAGAGAGTTCATAGTGGAGAGAAACCCTACAAAATGTGAAGAATGTTTCAAAACCTTTACCTGCTCCTCAACCCTTATTCAACACAAGAGAAATCATACTGGAGACAGACTGAACAAATGGGAAGAATGTGGTAAAGCCTTTAAGTTTTTCTCAGACCTTACTAATCATAAGAGAATTCATACTGGAGAGAAACCCTACATATGTGAAGAATGTAACAAAGCCTATAGGTGGTTCTCAGACCTTACTAAACATAAGATAATTCATACTGGAGAGAAACCCTACAAATGTAATGAATGTAGAAAAGATTTTATATGGTTCTCAGCCCTTAGTAAACATAAGAGAATTCATACTGGAGAGAAACCCCACATCTGTGAAGAATATGGCAAAGCTTTTACCCACTCCTCAACCCTTATTAACCAGAAGAGAATTCATGTGGAAGAGAGACCTTACAAATGTGAAGAATATGGGAAAACCTTTAAGTGCTTCTCAGACCTTACTAATCATAAGATAATTCACACTGGAGAGGAAACCCTACAAATGTGAAGAATGTGGCTAAGCATTGATCTCATTCTCACATCTCATTAGAGATAAGAGAATTCATACTAGAGAGAAGCTCCACAAGTGTTAAAAATGTGGAAGAGCCTTTAACAAGTCCTTATATTGTGTTCAACATCAGAGACTTAATACTGAACAAATGCAGTATAAAGGTAATGACTGTTGAAGAACATTTAACTTAACATCTTGGAAGGTCTCTAAGAACTTGCTTTATAATCTGGGTGCTTTTGTGTTGGGCACATATATAGCACTTTACTATTATGTAATGCCCTTCTTTGTCTTTTTTTAAACCTATATTGATTTAAAGTCTGTTTTGCCAGAAACTAGGATTGCAACCCCTGCTTTTTTCCATTTTCTATTTGCTTGGTGGATTTTCCTTTTTCCCTTTATTTTGAGCTTATTTGTGATAGGTGTCTCAATTACAGCATACCATTAGATATTCATTCTTTACTCAGCTTGCCACTCTGTTTTTTAATTGGGGCACTTAGCCCATTTAAATTTAAGGTTAGTATTCATATATGTGGATTTGATTCTGTCACTATGATCTTAGCTGGCTATTTTGGACATCTGTTTATGTTGTTGCTTTATAGTGTCAGAAATTTATGTACTTTAGTGTGTTTTTGTAGTGACTGGTAATAGTCTTTTTCTTATTTAATGCTTTCTTCAGAAGCTCTTGTAAGGCAGGTCTTGTGGCAACAGATTACCTCAGCATTTGCTGATCTGAATTGGATCATATTTATTTTTTTACTTCTGAAGCTTACTTTGGTTGGATATGAAATTTCAGGTTGGAACTCTTCTTTTAAGGATGTTGAATATTGGCCCCCTAATCTCTTTTGACTTGTAGGATTTCATATGAAAAATTTGTTGTTTGTCTGATGGGCTATTTTTAGAAGTGACCTTCCCTTTGTCTCTAGCTGCCTTTAACACATTTTTTCTTTCATTTTGACCTTGGAGAATCTCATGATTACATGTCTTGGGGATGACCTTCTCATGGGGTATCTTACTGGGATTCTCCACTTTTCCTGCATTTGAAGTTGGCCTCTGTATCTGAGTTAGAGAAATTCTCATGGACTATATCCCAAAATATGTATTTCAAGTTGTTTTCATTCTCCTTATTATTTTCAGGTGTTCTCTTTAATCGTAGATTTGGTTTCTTACATAATCCCATATTTCTTAGAGGTTTTGTTCATTCCTCTTTATTCTTTTTTTACTCTTATTGTCAGTCTTATTTCAGAAAGCGAGTCTTGAAGCTCTGAGATTCTTTCCTCTGCTTGGCCTATTCTGCTGTTAATGCTTGTGATTATATTATGCAGTTTTTGTATTGTGTTTTTCAGCTCTATCAGGTTGGCCACATTTTTCTCCAGATTGGCTGTTTTTTCCGTCTGTTCCTGAAATTTTTTCCCTTCCTTGAATTGGGTTGCAACTTACTTTTGTAGCTCAATGAAGTTTATTTCTATCCATATTCTGAATTCTACTTCTGTCATCTTAGGCCTTGCTGGAAATGTAATTTGATCATTTGGATGAAATAAGTCACTCTGGCTTTTTGTGTTTTCAATATATTTGCACTGACTTTGTCTCATCTTTGTGGGCACATCTTTGAGGTTGCTGACCTTTGAATGGCGTTTTGGTATTTTTGGTCCTATTTGATGGTCTTGAGTATTTGATTGTGATATAAGGCATTTGCAGCCAACAGGCTTTATTCCTGGGAGTGTTTTTTTGTTGTTGTTGGTGGTGGTGGGGGCAATGCTCAGCTCAAAACTCAGAGGCTGCATACTCTGGGGGACTAGTGTTGAGCCCCAACTGTCTTCTCTGGCTCCATGATATTTGGAGTCTACCACTCTGTGGGACTAAGGTCCCACAGTGGCAGCAGTGTGCTAGTGGATATGGAGTTTTTGCCTGTCTTTGGACATTCACCTCAGTGGCAGGAGCAAAGCAGCAGGGGGTACCTGCTGGAGACTGTATGTGCTGTTGCACTAAAGATGGTGTTGGCTTGGAGCAGAATGCTGAGCAGCAGGGATTTTGATGTTTTCTTTGTGCCCCTCCAAGAAGGAGTGATTGTGGAGGATGTGGGAGGATACCCTGTTCTCCACACAGTGTTAGCACAAAGTCAGGGGTGGGGCTTTCTGCCTGTCTGCCCATCAAAGCTTCATTTACAATGCCAGTTGCTGGGGGTGGCTAGGGCATACTGCATTCCCATTTGCTGGTGGGGCAAGCAAAGCCAAACCTGCCTTTGCAGACATGCGCCAGCAAAGCAATATGGGGATTTGCCTTCATCTTGAGGGAAACTGCAGTATGGGGAAGAAAAATGTGGGCTGGTGCAGTCATAGGGGCTGCCTTGCTGGAGCTCCTCAGGGGCCAGACATGGCTCACCAGTGCAGATGCTATGGTATGGGCTCCCAGGGTACCTGAGACTGCCCTGTAAGTGTCTATAGCCAGAGTGGGTCCCTGGGAGAGGCCAACAGACCAAGGAGTGCTAAGTTGGACCAGGTTCTTATGATTTGCAAGACCACCCTGCAGAAATTAAGTCCAACTGTTCCCCTAGGGCTAAAGTCTCTTATGGGAGAAAGTTGAGTCTAGGAAAATGACCATCACTGACAACAGTTTATTACAGATGCTCTCATGCCAAACCCTCTGGGCACCACATGAGCTGGCTTGCTGCCCCACCTCTTTGCTTGTTTTCTGGGGGCTGCATCTCAGAGAGATGTAGGTCTGCAATCCCTCAGTGCATTCAGCCCAGGATGGAGGATCCATGGTTTCGGCCAAGTTATGGGTTCACTGTCTAGGGAGGAGCAGTGGGTAGTTTGTGAGACCCATGGAGGATGGACTGGCCTCCTCTATTGGGTAAACTGCAGCTTGTTTGAGGTGTGAATAAGGCACTTAGGGTTTTGGATTTATCATTAGTCTGAGAGTAGCAAGGACAGTTCTACTGCAGAGGCAGTGGCAGAAATATTTTCAGTTGCCCCTGGAGGCTCTGTCCAGGGAGTTGCTAAGTTGCTGCTGGCTCAATACCTCTGGCAATGATTGGCTAGTGGCCCAGGCCTGGAGAAACTGCCCAGTGAGAATATATGAGAGCAGGCACTCACGTAATGGTCTGGCCACTTTTCTGAAGGGCTGCTGCAGTATGCTGATGTCCACTGCAGTTTCTAGTCACCTCAGATTTTCCAGTACCTAAAGTGATCACCACTGAATGCTGCAAAACAGCAACAATGGCAGCATGCCCTTTTCTCTGGGAGCTCCATACCACAGAGGTATAGACCTGTTTCCAGCCCAGAAGCCCCTGTAGGAGGTAGCTGGAAACCCTTGTTGAAAGGTCTTACCCAGTGAGGAGAACATAATTGGAGACCCACTTAAGAAAGCAGTCTAGCCACATTTCTGTAGGACAGCTCTGCTGTGTAGAGGTACCACTTCCACTGCTAGTTTTTTTGGATTCTCCAAAGCCAGAAGCCTGAAACAGCTAAGTCATATAAACAGCAAAAATGGCAGCTCACTCTTCGCTCTAGGAACTATATCACAAAGAGGTTTCAAAATTCCATCAACCAAAGAGCACCAGTGGTGGTAGCTGGTCACCCTGGTTGGGAAGTACTTTCTAGTGAGGAGAAACGAGTCTGAGGAAAGGCTTTAACAGACAGTCTGGCCATGTCTTTTTAGAACATCTGTACTGTGCTAGGAGATCCTTTCTGCCCTAGTCAGCTTGAGCTCTTCAAAGCCTGAAGGCTGGAATGCCTAAGTTGCCCAAGGAGCAAAGATGGTGGGCCACTCCTCTTTCTGGTAGCTCCATCCCAGGGAGGTGCAGTGCTGCTACCAGTGGTTGGCTGGAATTCTAAGCCAGCAGGCCTTACCCTGTGAGGCACTGTGGAAGTGGGTCCTACGGACCATCACTGTTCAGTCCCCTGGATCCCGCCTGTTTCCTATGGGTACAAGGGAGTAACCTCCTGTTTTGCTGGAGTTGCAACTAATTTTTCTGGGAAGCCTGGAAAGCCGGAGGATCTAAGGCTCTTGAATCTCTGCACAGGCCTTAGTGGCTGCTCTGCTAAGACTCCATGTAGCTCTGTGTGTTCAACTGAAGGCCTTGGTGAAGTGGGTTCATGAGGGTATCTCCTAACCTGAGAGTTGCAAAGATCTGTGGGAGAATCGTGAGTTCCCAGGGTCACACCTGCACTCACTACTTTACTGGGTAGGGAGGTTCCCTTGGCTCAGTGTTGTTCTCAGGTGGCCCATTGTCCTGCCTTGCTTTACTCCATTCTCCATAACTTAAGTTGTTTATTTGATTAGTCCCAATGCGAGTACCTGGATGTTTCAGTTGAATGTGCTGTATTTATGCATACCTTGCATTCCTCTCTAGGAGAGCTGCCCAGTCTAGCTGCTTCTGGTCAGCAAACTTGATCACTTCTCTCTAAAAGGAACCTACTTTTTTATATTAAAAGAATTTAATATATTTCAAAAGCAAATATTGATATAATTTAACACTTACATTTGATGCTATGTATTCATTTCTATAATTTATGTGAAAGAAGATGGTCAATGGTTGCTGCACCAGATCTATGGGAGGTTCTTCTATATTAGATGGACAGATTTATATACTTTCCCATAGATGATTAAGAACACTGAAATCTACGATACATGGAGATACTCTAAGTGGAAAGGCCACTTAGTGGTTGGTTTACAACAGTATCATAAGTGACAAGATGATAGGAGAGTGGTAAGTGATCAGGATATTCTGCATAGTAAGAGAAATGATTTGAATTTTAGAAGGAAATTGCTTTACCATTTGCAAATTAAGGCAATTAAAATACAGTGAATTTCAAAATGACTTTTTATTGACAATGTGTGGACTTAACTTGTTTTAATAAACCAAAATTGTTGTTATTGTGTTAAGGCTATTTTACTTTGAATGTGTACCTTGCCACTGATATTAACTTATCCCATCTTACCCAAGGTTGTAGGTAAGAGATGGTAACACTGTACTATTGGGTGACAGTGGAGTAACATCCCTAGTGATTCCTTTGTCAGTGGTCTTTATCTTAAAATAATTTGGAAAATATGGCTCCTACAACTTACATTTTTGTTTTTCTTGTAACTCCAGGTTATTATGACGGTTGTAATGAAGATTATATGAGTATAATGGAGCTATTTGTTTCTGAATTCTGAACAACTATTTACAAAATATCATACATTTTTCTGTTAAACATATGAATTCTCTGGTCTGCTAAACACATACAGACCTTTAGTTTTGATTTACATGCATTTAAATATACAGATATATCACTCTAAAATAAACTTTAGGTGTGTAACCTAAATATGATCATATTTAGGTGTGTAATCTAAATATGATTATAAAGAATAATCATATTTGTTTATGGTTGTGTACCTACTTTGAGAAGAAAAAAATATTAGAATGAAATAGATAATTTTACAAGTGTTGATAACTTGCCAGCAAACCAGAAAGTTCAAAGATTTTGAAAGCAAATCTATTTTCTCTGCTTTGTATTAAACTCATTTATCTAAAATGTTATTGCTCCTGGCTTAGAATCATCTTGTGCAAATTCTCCCTTATTGTTGTTGTTGTCTGTCTGTTTGCCTGTTGCTCTCCGTAGACATATAATCTCTACTAAAAATACAAAAATTAGCTGGGTGTGGTGGTGGGCGCCTGTAATCCCAGTTACTCAGGAGGCTGAGGCAGGAGAAACACTTGAACCTGGGAGACAGAGGTTGCTGTGAGCCAGGATCGCACCATTGCACTCCAGCCTGGGCAACAAGAGTAAAACTCCATCTCAAACAAAGAAACAAAAAATTCTTTGTATAATCCCCTCAGAGATTATGAAAGTGACTTTGATAAAATTTAATGGTATGCACAAAATAAGTGTCACATGTGAGTAATTTAACCGTGTGTATATTGTATGTTCTATATTTAGCATATTTTATATTTTGTTTCCATTAAAGAATGCTATTTAATCCAATTTTTGTTTAGTTATTATTCATTTTACTTTATAAAATCGACATAACTTAGTTTATTAAATTTATTGGGCCAATTTATTCAAGTAAACAGTTGAACATTTAATAAGTCATGAGGTCTTTTTGGCATAAACATGAAGTAAACAGAGACAATACTGGCTATGTAATAGAAGCTACATAATTAGAAATAAATATTCTTTTTAAAATTAGCTTGTGGTGTCAGGTGAAAAATTGAAAGTATCTGTAATAAAGAAATGGCATTAATTCTGCATATGAAGAGAGCATAATTGTACCTACGCTGCACAATTAACTCTCATAATTGAAACAAGAAGAAGAGATGGACCTTTTACCAAAACTAAGTGAAAACCTTGTAAAATTTTCAGATTATGTTTCTACATTTAAACATCTACTGAGGTAGGTAGAAGGCAAGTCTATTCAGTCAAACCTGGAATTGCTGACACATGTGAATAGTATGCACCACAGGCATCAAAGCCTATAATGCCCTGAACTATTTTCATTTAGATTAAGGAAATATGGTTTCAGTCTTCCTCCTCTCTATTCTGGCTTAGACAGAATTATCAAGCCATTTCAAGTAGATTTGATTCTAGATCTTTTTTTTTTTTTTTTTTTTTTGAGATGGAGACTCCCTCTGCTGCCCAGGCTGGAGTGCAGTGGTGTGATCTCAGCTCACTGCAACCTCCTCTTCCTGGGTTCAAGCAATTCTCCTGCCTCTTCCTCCCAAGTAGCTGGGACTACAGGGGCCTGTTACCATGCCCAGCTAATTTTTTGTATTTTTAGTAGAGACAGGGTTTCACCATGTTAGCCAGGATGGTCTGGATCTCCTGACCTCGTGATCCTCCCACCTCAGCCTCCCAAATTGCTGGGATTACAGGTGTGAGCCAACACGCCCAGCCTTGATTCTGAATGTTGACACAGCACATCCTCAACTTATTGTCCCTGAGGATAGAAAAGGTGTGTGATATGAAAGAACAAAACTGAACTTTTGCTATACCTAAGGAGATTTTATTTCTGCCCTGGGGTCCTGGGTAGTTCTGGCAGACATTACTGGAAGGTAGAAGTGGGAAACAAGCCTCAATGAAAATTGTGTGTGTGTCAAGGCTGTCTTCTTAGGAGCTGGCAGGATCAGCCTTCAGTTCTGGGTGGATTTTGGGCAATTGGGTGATATATAAAGAGTGGTTATGTTGCATCAAGTCTTAAGGCAACCTGGCTTCTGCCAGTAGTAAAACCCAGTAAGATTGGTATTTTTTTGGAGTATGAATTGGGTGATTTTTAAAAATCATATACATGATAGGTTTGTTCTGTATATTTTAATAATTATTTTACAAGAGCCATTTGGCCTTATTTCTATACTGAAGCCCATTCTGAACATCATAAGGTCTCTTTGTTATCAGATACTGAAAGATAAAGAACAAGTAAATGAATCTGTTTCAGTTTTTGTGGGTAATTTAGCCAGTAAATTTAATCTCATTCCTGTAATCTTTAAGTTTTACTACTGAAGACCAGAATAGATTTTTTCACCTAAATTTTTTGCAACTATAAAAGCATGTTCATAATGTCACTTTCATAGATACTATTAATATCAATTGTCAAGTGTGTTGATTTCTAATATAAACTATTTGAGTATTATGTTACCCAACATATCCAATAAAATGTTTTTAAGTTGCCTATTTAAAAAATCTGTCAATTTTTGAATTGCATACCTAGCTAAAATTTTTTAAGATGTAGGATAAGATGTAAAATAATCAGACAAGTAATATAAAGTAAGTTTACTGAAATTTTTTACTTATTTAAGAAATCTAATTACATTTTAAATAAATTGCTGTCATCTGTTATTATTTTTGTAGCACTTTTTTTAAGATTTTGCCTCTAAAACAGGTAACAAGATGAACAGAGGGGGAAACAAAAATTCAATGATTGTCATGGAAATAAATTTCAGGAAAATAAAAGGTTTGTATAATGACCTAATTAAAATAACATAAAGGATAAAAATCATAATATTTGCTTTTACACATTATTAGGCAAAAGTAACCCTGAGATAATAATGTGAAGAAAACACTATTAATTACACTTTTGAGACTCCCTTACTGACTTTGCCACTTAGAGAACCTCCAGCACAGGCCCAGGATTCCCCAGGCATTTCTTCCAGGAGAATATCCAATGGAAATGAAACAGAAGGCCATGTCCACAAAGATGTATCAATGCTCACCTCCTAGAGGCCAGTGGGTGCAGGTTGCAGAAAGAGTAGGCCCTTCTTGGATGTCCAGGAAGGGGCTATGGGCACCATCCTAGAAAAGGGCCTGGAACTCCACTGAGTCCTCCTACCTGCAGGGGCCTCAGAGGGCCCAGGGGGAGGCCAGCCTAGGTATTCTGTCCTGTTCCTGGCCCTTGAGTCCTGCCTCACCTACTAGCTTTTTCCACAAAGAAATCAGAATGGCAACCCCCAATGCAGCCCCACTAGAGGAAGGGGATCAAAAGTGTAAAGGCCCACACCCATCTTGGCATATTAAGTGAATTATTGATTATCTAGTCCATAAGTTAGAGCTGTGACCCCCTGAGATCACATTCTGGGAGGAAACCTGGGTGGCACCTGCCTGAGGCTGTGCATTGGAGGAAGGATGGAGAGGCCACCTGGGCTTCAATGAGAATGTGCCCCTAGCCTACCCGGGGAGACATGGGCTTGACGAGAGCAGGCATTATGGGTAGCATACAGCCACATGCTGAGCTGTCAGGTGGGCACAGAGGGGTAAGCATGAGGGGAGAACCCTCTCAGGGCACTGTACTCAGCCCAGAGATCCCCCAGCCTTTTGAAGCACAGGCTGTACCTGGAGCTGCAGGGTGGGCACTGTGCAATGGCCTGGTAAAAGTGGGGTGAGCAGCCAGTCACTGAGGGGCTTTCATTGCCCAATTTTCTGATGAGCAAATTGAGCCCCCAAAGCCACAAGCCAGGAGGGCCAAAAGCACTGGGCTGAGGCATCACTTTTTTTCTTCACTGGCTCCCATAAGCGTCAGCCTTTCCTGGCCTTCCCTGAAAACTCCCTGGGCTTGCCTTGAGGAAGAAAATTCCTCCTCCTTGTGAGTGTAGGCATAGAAGCAACCAGGCTTGTGTGGTAAGCCCACCCACAGCCACTTTTGTGGGCCCACCTGGGCCTCCTCACTTCACTGGCACTGGCCTGTGAAACCCAACGGGAATTCCAGAGTCCAGGATTCACATTTGGTTCTAGAACCAAAGAGTTCAGCACCTAGGCCAGAGCAGATGTGGTCCTGTTAATTCCACGGCACAAGTCCCAAATCAGAACACTGGCTTGACTGTTCAGCTGCACCAAGGCAATGTGTGTACTGTTCCAAGCAGGTCACATTCTCTCCCTGCCTGCAACTTGTCATTTCACCTGCAACTTGTCATTTGTACCAGCTCTTTCTCTACCCACCACATCCTATGGTTTTTGAAAGTCCTCTGAAGACTGCATGAGCCAAGCATTAAGGGTCACAGTACTCTAGCCTACTCAGGCTGTGCCAGGAAGATAGATCTCTCAACCTACCTTGACACTTAAGAGTCATGTATAAATAGTAACAACTCTAGCAGGAGGGCTGTCACATGCTCAGATTCTTTTCTGGTCTCCATACCAAAAGACATGTTAGAATGACAAGGCAAATAAGATACAAACCTGGCAGTTCTGCCTTTTAAAGGGCAGCCTCAGCCTGATCACCCTGAACCACAACTTCGAGGTCTGGTTTAGCATTCCCCGCCTTGGAAAATAGTGGAACTGGGGCCCCAGAGTGTCATGGGCCAAGAAAATCTGGAGAAGGGCATCTCAGCAGCCTGTACACACTTGTAACAGGAACAGACCCTACCAACTAAGAAGCCATCTTGTAAATTTAGACATCCATATCTGCAGTGTGCACACACATCAGGCCTAATAGATAAACTGCTGTCAACCCAACAATTCAAGAAAAAGCAAAAGATTTTTTGACTGTAGAGTTTCAGGAAGAAGAATGTCCACTGCCTGAACCAGCCTGTATGATGGATGCAAGTAACAGTGTTAACTTGACTTGGGCATGGAGACTGACCCTATATAAAAAATGCTTCTGAGTGTTCAGAGTTCCAAGCTAAAAAATCTAGCAGTGGCCCGGCTGTGTGTGGTGACTCATGCCTGTAATCCCACCACTTTGGGAGGCCTAGGTGGGTGGATCACCTGAGGTCGGGAGTTCGAGAGCAGCCTGACCAACATGGAGAAACCCCATCTCTACTAAAAATACAAAATTAGCTGAGCCTGGTGGCACATGCCTGTAATCCCAGCTACTCAGGAGGCTAAGGCAGGAGAATCACTTGAACCCAAGAGGTGGAGTTTGTGGTGAGCCAAGATTGTGCCATTGCACTCCAGCCTGGGCAACAAGAGTGAAACTCTATATTTAAAAAAAAAAAAAAATCTAGTAGTGGCCAACCTAGAGATTGTTCTTTATCTATGAGGAACATCTGAGCCCCTGGTCTGTCCTGGGCATGGTTATCTTCCTAAGCCCACTGACACTGGACTTTCTTCCCTCTATGTAAGTCCCCAGTAAAACTCCATATCTCATTCACTGGTTCTGAGTCTTTTCTTTGACACCTTGAATCTGGTGCCGTTTACATGGGAGTCAAGGTTGACACAGCTTACCCCATAGTGAGGAAGGATTTCAGGCTTTGCTCAATGTGCTTCAAAGCTCACCAGGGCATCAGCTATAGAAGGATGCAGTTGTTCTCTTTACCACTATCATGCTCTTTTCCTTAGATGCACAATCAGCAGAATACCAAGAATGATGAAGAAGAAACATACCGTGGTCAGAAGCAAGATTAATGCCAGAATAAGCAGTGACCACTTGGAAAGCAAAAGGAAAGCAAAAGGAAGCATTTTGCTTTCTCCTGTGGGCAGCCCTCAAATTCTGTCATCACTTTCTGGCTTCAGTAATGGTTTTTCAACTCCATCCTGGCTCTGGGGAAACCATGGACCCTGGGTGGTAAAAACCTTCACTTAATCCTGGTGCAAAAAAAGCTTTCACTTGACAAATATGACCTCTGTGATCATGAGCTTCTAAGCAATCTGGACAATGCACAACATAAAGACCTATGAAAAGGAGATGAGTAGGTCTGAGGGAAACAATTTCCCACTTTTTCCTTGGCAAGTTCAAACAACTGGGAAGGTAGACAAATGTGCAGAAGAGGGCAGCATAGCATAACTCCTCATCATGTGAGTTTACAACCAAGAGTTTTCAATCCTAGCTGTGAGAGCTCCAAATGAAAAGCAGAAGTTACTTCACTGTGCATCTATCAATGACTGGTTGCACCACATTTTGTCTATCATACTGAGGAGTCTTCACTGAGGATCTTCCCATTGAACATATGGAGATAGTGACAGGAAAAGGTAAAATAGCAACTCCATGAAATCATTAATCAAGGTGTAGAAATGTTCATCTTCTCACCTCATTAGCACTTTTGCACATATTTGCATATATATCTACCCATAAAGCTGACATTTTTATAGTAATTTTTATAATAATTAAGTTATATGTCAAGTTAAAATAAAAAAATATTTTTTTCAGCTGCCCAAGTGGCGGCTTACTTGAGGTCAGGAGTTTGAAACCAGCCTGGCCAACATGGTGAAACTCCGTCTCTACTAAAAATAAAATAAAATAAGAAATCAGCCAGGCTTGGTGGCACACACCTATAATCCCAGCTACTTGGAGGCTGAGGCAGGAGAATTGCTCGAACTCAGGAGGCAGAGGTTGCAGTGAGCTGAGATCATGCCACTGCACTCCAGCCTGGGTGACATAGCAAGATTCTATCTCAAAAACAAACACACAAAAACAAATATTTTTTTTTTACAACAAAAAGACACACATATGGTCTAGGCATGCTCTGGTGAAGTGGAGTGGGTGTGGAGCCTGTCCTGTGAAAGAAGGAAGAAGAGTCAGCACCCTGCATTATGTGTGGGGATCCACTGGGACACAAATACAGAGGCAGTCAGGGCCTCAGCATAGCAACACTGAGGCTTGCAGGGGGCTTCTGAAAGCAGCAGAAATGGCCTGTAACACTGAATGCTAGATGGGCCTGTAACAATGAAAGCTCTGCCCAGGGATCTTAGCAATCCTACTAGGAGGTCCTGACTATACCCTGGATTGGAGACTCCTGAAGTAGAGTGGCTGGCAGAGAGCCTCGGCAAACAGGAGTCTTGACCACTGTGGCTGGGCCAATCTAAAATAGCTCATTTATTCTTTTTTACAAAACAAAATATAGAAAAATAAAGTAAAAAAATGAAATCAAGAGAAATAAAATAAAATTTAAAAATAAATTTAAAGTAATTAAAAATAGTAAGGACACAAACTGAAATAAAATAGTGAAAAATAAAGAGACGTAATTAAGATCAGTGAAAATAAATAAAATGAAGATGAACTTAATAAATACTATAAAATTAAGAGAAATAAAGGAAATGAAATAATTTGCAGTGCAACAAAATAAGAAAATTTTTGAGAATGAGGAGAAAAAAACTGAAAATAAAAAATAAATACAAATATGGAGAAAGAAAATAAAATGATATGAAGGGATATTACTGGAAATAAATAAAAGAAACAAAAAGAAATTAAATAAAATGTTACAAACAAGATGCAAATTGGAGAAAATTTGAAATGAACAGAATATAATAAGAAAAATTAAAAAAGAAAATTAATAGAAAAAATAAAAGTAAAAAATAAATAGTAACAAAATAAAGATAAAGACAAATATACAGAGAAATAAAAGGTTATAAAGAAATGTAAGACCTGGGGATAATCTACAAAGCACTTCACCCAACAATAGCATAATACATAATATTTCTAATTACATATAGCACATTTCTTAGATAGGCAAACTGCTAGGCTAGAATGCAAGTTTTAGCATGTTTAAACAGATGGTAATCACAAAAAGTATTATTTCTGACTACAATAAAATATAACTGGAAGTTAAAAACCAAAAGAAAACTAGCATGTCTGCATATATATGAAAACTAAACAAATTCTTAAGCATACTATTTTTCAAGAGTTAGAACGTGCAAGTTTCTTTAGATGTTAATAGTATTCGAAATGATCTACAGATCAATCAGATCTCTTTCACAAAACCAATGGTTCTTTTTGCAGAAGTACTAAAATACTCTAAAATGTTTGAGTCAATATTTAGCTGTGTCAGCCAAGCTAGAATGCAGTGTCATAATCATGGCTCACTGTAGCCTTGACCTCTCAAGCTCTATTGATCCTCCCACCTCAGCCTCACAAGTAGCTGGCACTGCAGGTGCATGCCATCATGCTCAGCAAGTTTTTGTATTTTTTGTTGAGAGGGTTTCACTATATTTCTCAGGCTGGCCTCAAACTCCTGGGCTCCAGCAATCCAACTGCCTTGGCTTCCCAATGTTCTGGGATCACAGGAGTGAGCCACCAAATATTGCTCTATAATTTCTATAAATACTCAAAAAATCAAAAGTAGCCAAACAACCTGAAAAAAAGAATAAACTCAGAGGCATAACTCTTTTTTATTTCAAAACATATTACAAAGTTACAGTAATCAAAACAGTGCAGTGCTGGCATAAAGACAGAAAAATAAATGTTGAAACAGATAAGAGAATCCAGAAAGAAACCCACATGCATATAATCAGCTTATCCTAAATGAGGGTTCCAAATCCTCATGTTGCAGAACTTTCTCCTTCAGCAAAATTGGGTTCTTGTCACATGACTAGGAAAGATTAGGCTCAGGGACACTCTGAAGGATGAGGAGTAGAGTTGATCAGGAAAAAAAAAACTCTCAACAAAGTGAGTGGGAGTCCTGTTTACAGGCCCTACCTCCCAGATTGATAAACACCATACCATCAAACAAGAACTGAAGAAGCCAGGCTCCTCCTCCCTGCACAAGGGGTGAACTTTCCATGGATCCACTCCCTTCCCCCAGTGTGCAGGTGGACAATATTCAGAGAGAATCAGTTGGAAAAAGGCAGGCTTCATCTGGGACCAGCAGTATGATTTTTCAGCCTTCAGGCTGTTTTAGGCTTGAATGTGGGGTTTTACCCAAGGCCCTTGGCTGTTTCCTAACTCTGTTATTTCCCCCTCTAAAGAAGTACATCTAACTGCAATTACAATAAGGATAAGGATGAGGACAAAAACCACTTCTTAGTGCATCCTGCTGAAAGGGGGCACTGTTTTGGAAAAACGGCAGTCAGATCTCCTTAAGATGCCTATCCAAGTGTCCCCAGTGAAAGGACCATTGTCCAAGGCTCTGGTTGTTTGACTGTTTAAAGTTTGGTAGCCTGAAGGTGAGAAGAATCAAACTGGGTTATTGAAAAACACATATTAAAATGAAACAAGGGGAAAGTGGCAAGGATGGGTAAAAAATTCCAAGGTCTTTTACCAGTTTACATAGGGAGAGGGAGGCCAAAAGCACAACTGGAAAAAAACAAACAACAAACAAACAAACAAACAAAACCAAAAAAAAGTAAGCATTTGTTCAAAGGAGTCCCAAACATTCAGGATGCCTTCAAAAGGGCTATAGACTAAAGATGAATGGCTACTCATTTAGAAAGAGAGAGGGGACCTGGTGTCCCTGGTTCCTTTCTTTTCCTAGCAAATACCCAGTGCATGTTGCAGGATAGGGGAAAAGTGTTCTCTTTCTCCCTTCATTGCTTGTATCCCTGAGTCCTAGTGATTGTGACAGGGTGCCACCCATGGGTGTCAAGCAGCTTTCACCCATGTTAACAGGGAGGCATGGGGGTGAATATATCTGCTGTTACCCACATATGCCCTATCTCTCCTTCTGTCAGTAGTTCTGGAGTTCACTAGACCTCATTTATGACATGGATATTAGCATAATCTTTACTCATGAAATGGGAGGCTTGTCTTAATCAGCTGGAATTAGTCATGCTCACCTTCACTGTGCCTTTTAACCTCCATTGTCATCTGCCTCTGGATTTCTCAGATCCAAGATTCTTTCCTAGGGCTTCAACCTGTAACTTGGAACTGAGTTTGGGACAAAAATGTGTCTCAGGGGATTGCATGGACTCCTTATCATGAGCCGAATGCTAAGATGAAGCTGTGAAATTGAGTCCTCTTTCCACAAGGGAGAGAAAAGAATGTCTTGTGACACACCCAGAAGACTAGTGGCTACAGTTATGCTTGCTAAGATTTGGGTGGGCACCCTATTTATTCCCATCACTCTACAGGATTTGCAAGATAATTGCCCAGAACTAGAATATTAATCCAGATTTCTACATTACCCATCCCTTTTTGTTTCTTCTGAGCTGCAGTTGAGGATTGCTAGTTGGTTCACAGAAATAAGCAGGGTTGGTCTAAAATGTAGGCAAAAATGCCCAACTAATGAGTTTAGAATTTAATGACAAATGTATAAGTTTTGAAACATAATCTTTATTCAGCCCTCTTTTCTGTTAAAAACAAATCATGATAGGACTGAGTTGTTTGTGAAATAAACTTTAGTCTTATACTTGGCCTGATTATTTGTATAAAGTGCAGCAAGAATAATTATTTCTACATAGGTCTTTGACATTGGCTTTGATGGAACTCTGTTCCACAAGGAATTTCAGAAATTTCACTTTCTAAAGTCAAGCCCAGCCATGGGTTTGTACCATCAAATACTTATGAGTTGTGTGATCCTCTCCTCTTATGGTCCTGCGATTAACCTGGAGCTCCTGGGCTTGTCAGAAAGTGTCATTCTTTACTTACCACAGATCAGAAACCATACAGAAGGACTGTGTAGATGAGGTATGAGGCCAGTCTTTGCAAGAGGCTTTGACTGGCTCTGCAAGTTGAGCTTGACTCCTTAAAGGGAAACATACCCTTTCAGTCAAGGCCTTGGTAAAACAACCAGTTTCTCCAATTGTGTCCTGTTGCAAAGGAAAGTGGATTATTATTGCACTGATGCAAATAGCTATATTGCCATAAGTTAAGAATACTCACAACTATTTTTCAAATTCTGGAGAAGCCAGGCAGAGAGAGACATACATTCTCCAAATTTTGTTCACAGGAGTACACATTACTCACATATTAAAGGCTGTCACTATCTCAAGGTAAGTTTCCTTCACTCTGGTAAACAATACAAGGATCAGTAATGTTACAAGCAAAAGTCAGAAAGATTACTTTGGATTTCTATTAGTCAACTGCATTCAGTTAACTCTTATTTTGTTTGGTATTCATGAACATTTTAGCTCTTCATGAGTCCTGTACGTTTTTCCTGTATTCCAGTGTTGCAAGCTACAATGTTATCAGAAGCCTGCATTTGAGATCACCTGTCAAAGTTCTATACCTGATTAAAAACCATTTTTTGAAAAAAATCAAAACAAGGCAACAATTGTCTGTGTATAACAAAATGTCCAGAGGAGTTACAGTCAGAAACATGACTGACAAAAAATTTTGGTTATTTCTGTGGTTTACAATAACTTAACATACTAACCTAATTGTGGTTGATAGCTTATATTTCAGACATTAGAATTTTAGAAATCCCATACAATTTTGGAACTTATATTAGTATTATTCACCAAAATATTATCTAAAGAATATTGAACACCATTTTGGCAATTCCATGTAACTAAACATGTCATATAACCCTATTTACCTCTCTTGTGGGTACTCCAGGGGCCCTCTTTAGCATCCAACAGCAAGTAATTAGAAAAGACAATTTTGTAACTAAAGTTTGATTTTCAGAAGGATGTTAAATGTTAGGGGTTTAAAACACTTGATATTATGAAATAAAATTCCAGATTCCCATAAATTACTTATTTAACTGAAATGATGACTTAAAAATATAAAAAGCAAAAACCTTTTATAATTATTTACAAATTTTGCTAAAGAACAGATTAGTGCCTTATGAGGATCTTGTGCTTTTATACACAATATATGTATTTATGCTCAATATACAAAAAACCCATATAATAGCTTTCTGAATTTAATTAATGTTCACACACAGAATTTCTTTGGCAAGATTTATTTTAACAATCCTTCCACAACTTGTTTGAACTGTTAGCTTTATCGTATCTAATTCAAAACAACTGTTTGACCCTAGGCAAAAATTTATATTTTCATCCCTTCTTATAATCACTTATTAAAAACACATTTTACTGTTCTTACACACCTTGTATGTGAATCTACTTCCAGTGGTTTCAATTACATGTTATAGGGGTAACTTCTAGCAATTTTAACTTTAATGTGAAACCAGGTAAATTGTTTTAATTATGTGCTAGGTGCAGCCAAGGGTTTGACTCCTTTCAGCATGATTAAGGGTGTGATTAATTCCATTTGTCCTCAGGCCTTACCAATTGTGAAGCAAAGTTGAGCTGTTCTCAAAAACCAAAAAATAGTTTATAACCTTAAGACATTTAGCAAACCTAGTACCTGACCTGCATAATTAAGTCCACCTACTCATCTATTGATCACATTTGTTTTACAGATAATCTTTTAGGCTGTTTTTATTTCTCAAAGATTAAAAGTCACATGAACTAAAAGGTACACAGCTTTTATCTTCCCTTCAAAAAATATTTGATCCAAGTTCTTACCATTCTTTAAGTCAATTTATTAGAGCTCTGTTTTATAGACATCACACACATAACACATGTATAACTACAGACAGGCAGAAGAAAACTCAGTAACCATAAGATTTATTATTTGCCAATTTCCTGATTGAATTACTGGCCTCTCATGCATGCACTAGAGTGGCAAGACAAAATGAAGGAAAAAAATCAGTTGGCTGAGAAAAAACCTTTTCCTAGCAAAACAAGATCCCAGAAGTGAAAAATATAAAGATCTTTTAAATATACCTATAATTTGGATATCCACTTTTAATTAAGTTGAGCACGCTTTGAGAAAGTCTTTTAAATTCCTTATTACCTGACTCTAGCAGCACCAAGCAGCCAGTATTTCTGGCATTCAAACTTTACCAAAGTTAACTTACCAGGTGCTCAGAGGAAAAAAAAATTTAAGGCAGTTTGTGAAGGGGAAGAAAATCAGCAAATCTCAAAAGTTACATGCTGATATAAAATCAGAAGGGACTTATTCCCTAAGCCAGGATTAAACCTGGGCCACCATTGTAAAATGGCAGAGGCCAAAATAAAACATTGCTACATGGTTACAGATCATGCTCCTAAAAACTTAAAACAAGATGGAGGCCTGCAGCAAAATGTCCTAACAACCATAGAGAATGGCATACAAAGCACACCAGATTGGCCACAGCTCCAGACCAACCTCACAAATATCCTTTCACAGTTAAAACTCTACAAAGAATATAAGCAGTGATAGTTGGGATCCTAGCCCAGCAAAACATTTTCTAAGAAGAAAAAAAAATAGGCTTTTGGTTAAAAGTAAACTGCTGACAGGGTAAAGGAAAAAAATAAGGCTTAGGTGTAGGGCAGGGAAAAAAAGTTTATTCTTATGCAAATGGTTCCTTCAACAGAGAGAAAAACTTAATTGCTGTTGGATGAGGCTGGATCCCTGGGCCGATGAAGGGGAAGATACCACTAATGCCTGCCATTTTCCAGCCCATAGGAGATGGGGGTGAGGAGCCGCCATTCACCTCTCTATCCCGCTTGTGCTTAGGGCTGTTAGAGTGGGGTGGTGCACAGTTTCCTCTACCCTTGGGAGAAGTCCAAGGATGAAAAGGCATACAAACAAAAGAGAAAAAGAGTTTTTGGTTTACCTCTTACCCTTCCTCAAGCCCCACATCTAGACACCAAAATGTTGTAGAACTTTCTCCTTAATTCAGCTAAAACCAGGATCTTGTAACATGACCAGGAACAAATAGGCTAACGAACACACTGAAGGGTGAGGAGTAAAGTTTATTGGGCAAAAAGGAAAAAGAAAAAAAACTGTCAGCAAAGTGAGGCAGAATTCTGTTAACAGGCCCCCACCTCACAGATTGATGAACACCAGGTAACCACACAGCAACTGAATAGTCCAGGCTCCTCCCCTGCCAAAAGGTGTGAATTTCCATGGTTCCACCTCCTTTTCCCAGTGTGCAGGTGGGCATTATTCAGAGAGAAACAGTCACGAAAGGGTCGGCTTCATCCTAAACCGGGAGTCCAATTTTTCAGCCTTCAGGCTGCTTTAGGCTTAAAGGAGGAGTTTTGCCCAGGACCCTTAACTGTCTCTTGTCTCTAACACTCAAAGTGGGAAAAGGTCCTTTGGCTATCTCCTGTCTCTATCACTCAAAATGAGAAAAGAGCAGTCTCTTTAACAAATGGGTTGGAGAATACTGAATATCCAAATGATAAAAAATGAAGTTGAACATTACCACAAGCATGAACTTAAAATGAAGTAAGATTTATTATTTATAGTTGTTGTAAATAATTTTTTTCTTGAATTTCTTTTTCAAGTGGCTTATTCTTGGCATGTAAAAGTGCTCCTACTAATTTTTTATGTTAATCTCATATTCTGCCACTTTACTGAGTTTCTTTATTAATTCTCGATTTTTAGTGTAGTATTTAAGTTTTACTGTATAGACAATTATGTGATCTGCAAACAAAGACAATTTGACTTTCTCCTTTTTTATTTGGATGTCTTTTATTTCTTTCTCTTGCATAAATAATCTGGCTGAGACTTCCAGTACTCTGTTAAATAAAAGTAAAAGTAGACATCATTGTCTTGTTCCAGGTCTTAAATAAAAAGCTTTCTTCTTTTCTTGTTCAGTGTGATATCAGCTATTGATTTGTCATGTTTTGCCTTAACTGTGTTGAGGCACATACCATCTATACCTAATTTGTTCAGTTGTTTTAATCACAAAGGCATGTTAAATTTTTCCAAATACTTTTTCTGCATCTAGAATAAAAAATAAAGGAGTTTAGCAGTAAACTTAATTAAAAAGATAAACACTCTCTACACTATAAGTTATAAAACTGATGAAGGGCCAGGCACAGTGGCTCACACCTATAATCCCAGCACTTTGGGAGGCTGAGGCATGGATCACGAGGTCAGGAGATGGAGACCATCCTGGCTAACATGGTGAAACCCCGCCTCTACTAAAAATACAAAAAAATTAGCCAGGCATGGTGGTGGGTGCCTGTAGTCCCAGTTACATGGGAGGCTGAGGCAGAGAATTGCTTGAACCCAGGAGGTGGAGCTTGCAGGGAGCTGAGATAGCTCCACTGCACTCCAGCCTGGGCAACAGAGTGAGACTCCATCTCAAAAAAAAAGAAAAACTGATGAAGAAACTAAAACATGAAAAATTTGAGAGATATTTTTTGCTCATGAGTTATAAAAAATATTGTTAAAATAGCTATGCTACTCAAGGTAATCTACAGATTCAATACAAATTCTATAAAAATACCAATGACTTTTTTTTCACAGAAATGGAAAAAACAGGCCTAAAATTTATAGGGAACAAAAAAAAAAACTCCCCAAATAGCCAAAGTAATCTTGTGAAAAAAGAACAAAGCTGAAAGCATCAAACTACCTGACTTCAAAATATGCTGCAAAGCTATAACAAGCAAAAGAGCATGATACTGGCATAGAAAATGGACACATGGACCAAAGTATCCAGTGATCCCAGTAATAAATTTATAAACCTACAGTCAAGTAATTTTTCAGTTATTTAGAACACACATTTAAGAAAAGTCAATCTTTTCAATGAGTTGTGCTAGGAAAATTGATTATTTAAATGAATACAACTAAGTGCCTCACTGTTGCCATATTAAAACAACTTAATTAAAAATAAATCAAAGATTTAAATGGAAAACTCAAATTTATGAAACTATTTGGATAAAACATAAATTCTTTACCAAATAGGACAGAAAAAAAATTTTAATAAGACCTCAAAAGCACAGGCAACAAAAGCAAAAGGAGACAAGTGAAATTACCAGAATCTGAAAAAAATTTACATAGCAAAAATGAATTAACAGAGTGAAAAGACAATTTATAGTGTGGGCAAATATATTTGCAAAATATACATATGACAATGGATAAACATACAAAATGTATAACAAGACTTAACAGCAAAAATAACACACAATTTAGTAATAGGCAAGACACCTTAAATGACATTTCTCCAAAGAAGACATACAAATGGCCAAGTACATGCAAAGATGCTCAACATTAATTATTAGAAAAATGCAAATCAAAGCCACAATAAGATACCAAACCACTTCAGTTAAAATGACTATAATCAGAAATGATATGTGACTGGCCCTTTCATCAGGAGACATTGTGACATATCTCTGGGCCTATTATTTAGGTAATATGACTCTCCTCTTCTGCCTGGACACTTCCTTCAAGGGGCATTGTGCCATACAGTTGGGCATAGCCCTGAAGTTATGCGACTTTTCTGCCAGGAACTTGCCTACAAGGAGAATATTGGAACATTTCTGCCTCAGCATTTAGGTTATGTGGCTGTCATGCGTGTTTCATTACCACAAAGTAAATTTTGACATATACCTAGGCACAGCTCTCAGGCATGATAATGACTGTCATATGTGGACCCCACAAATAGGAATAATTTTGACTCTTGTAACTTGCTTTAGAAACACGAGTGATATCTTAGATCTCTTTCTGATAAAAAGGTCACAGAAGATTAAAACAGCCTCAGATATTTTATAAAGCCTTTGGCTTGTACAGAGAGTGTAATAACAGAACCCAGCAGAAAAGTGAAATTGTGAGTCTCATATGCACACCCAGCAGACAGTAAGTACTGTCACATCTCACATATATGAAGCTAACTGTCACTCATGAGATCAGGACATGTGTGGTATTGTAAATCTCATCTCTGGAATATTCTGCCAATGTGATTGTGATATAAATATTTGCCGAGCAGCTATGGGATTTGACTCTCCAGCCCATATATGAGATTGTGATCTCTACATGGGCCAGCCTCTAGATAATGTGACTGTCCTGCCTGGGCCCTT
The DNA here is from genome assembly GCF_028885625.2 of Pongo pygmaeus. NCBI lineage: Eukaryota > Metazoa > Chordata > Mammalia > Primates > Hominidae > Pongo > Pongo pygmaeus. Next base: position 58,422,221 of record NC_072380.2, read on the forward strand.
CCCTCAGTAAGGATTGTGACATATCACTGGACCTAACACCCAGGTGATGTTACATTCTTGCCTGGGCCATGCCCACAGACATCATTGTGACATATGACTGTGTCCACCACTTAGGGGATGTATCTCTCCTCTCTGGAATGGATCTTGAACACATGGGGTTGTAGTTACATATTGCAAGGTCAGGCACACAGGTGAGGGTACTCTTATGCCAGAGCTATGTTTCAAGGAGGGCATTGTAACATATCTCTGGGTCTATCTCCTAGGTGATGTGACTCAATGCTTGGGCCTCACCCACATAGAGTATTGTGACATAAAATTTAAAACTGCACAAAGGTGATATAACTCTTTTGCCTTGGTTCTTTCCTAAGGGAGCCTTGCAACATAGCTCAGGACCCAGCACCAGGTGATGTGGCTCTTCTGTCTGGTTCCTACCCGTGTGTTAGATTGTGATGTATTACTGAGGAAGCACCTAGGTGATATGACTGTCCTTTTCTGCCACAGCCCTGCCTACTGGGGATATTGGGACATATCTCTGAGCCCATGACCTAAGTGATATGACTCTCTTCCCCTGCCTGGGCCTTTAAAATGGTGGGATTGTGACATACTGCTATGCCCAGCATTTAGGTCATGTGACTCCAATCTTTTTTCTGAACCATGCCCACAAAGGGAAATGTTGACCTATTGCACCCAGATGATGTTACTCTTCTGCTAGAGTCCTGAATAAAGAGGGAATTACTGCATACTGGTAGGCCCAGCACCCTGATGATGCTATGGTCCTGTCTGTGGCAGAGCCACAGAGAGTATTTTGACATATCTTCAGCTTATTCTGTAGGTGTTTTGGTTCTCATCCCTTGGCTAAGTTTTTCCACATGTGAAATTGTGTCATATTGCTGGGCCCTGCACCCAATGAATGTGACACTCCTTCCTAGATTCTGCCTAGAGAGGGCATTGTGACATGCTTGCCACATCACCTAAGTGATGTTACTTTTTCCTAGTTTTTTGCCCAAAAATGGGATTATGACATATACCTTGCTTCAGTTCACAGGCATGATGGTCAAACTTATATTGGGATTCAGCCAATGGAAGATATTTTGTCTCTCATTGCTAGGCTTAAGGTAATAGATAAAATCCTGGGTTGCATATTTATAGAAAGTTCACAGAAGTTTATAACACTAACTCATATTGTATAAACTCCCTGAGAGAGTTTCATAACAAGGCCCAGTACAAAGTTAAGATTGTCTCTCTCAATTACACACCCAGGCAAAAGTAAAAGCTGTCATCATCCCATATTTACCTCAAGCCCACTGTTGAGGTACTAGGTCTAACAAGTGAAAAGAGTACAAAGATGGAATCGTGACTCTTACATGTAGATCTGACCACAGGTGCGATCGTGACTCATTTTTGGACCCAGCTCGCAGGCATAAAAATGGGTATATTCTTGAACTCAGCCTAAATGAGAGATGTTAACTATTATACCTGGGATTAAGGCAATATATAAGTTTGTGAGTCCATATGAGCATGTGGGCCTCAAAGTAGTTTGCAACTCTCATGCATGCCGTATAAAGCCCTCGGATGTTGTAGAGGGTGGCATATGATGGCCAAGCACACATATGACATTGTGACTTATATGCACACCAAGCTAACTATTAAAAGTGTCACCCTCAAAGATGAGGAGATTGTGTCATATCACTGGGCCTGCTACCCTAGTACCTAGGTGGTGTGACTCTCCTCTTTTTCTTCAACCCTGTCTACAGCAGACATGGTGCCATGTTTCTTGAGGCTATACCAAGGTGATGTGACTCTTCTGACCTGGCCCTGCCTGCAAAGGAGATTATAATACATCCCTAATTCAGAATCCAGGTGATGAGACTCTCCTGCCTTGTTTCTCCCCACAGGTGAATTTGTGACATATACCTGAGTTCAGCTCACATGCATGTACATAACCATAATACCTGGACCCAGAAAGGAGAGATATTTTGACTCACGATGCCAGCCTCATGGCCATAAGCAAAGTAATGGGTCTCCTAATTGTATAAAGTTCACAGAGGATTATCACACTCAGGAATATAATATAAAACCTGAGTGGTACAAAGAGTGTCATAACAGGGAACAGCAACCAGGTGCAATTGACTCTTGGGTGCACACCCAGCTGACCCGAATGTCATTCTCTCATAATAACAGGACCTACAAATAAGGTAGTAAATCTCACACAAAAGAGCAAACGAAGGTTGAAATTGTTCCTCTCATACACAGATCTGACCCACAGGTGGTTTGGTGAAGCATGATTCAGCACACCTGTAAGGCTGTGACTCCCCTACTGGAACACAATCTTCAAGTGGGATTGGGCATCTTATACATTGATTTAGCCCATTGTTGAAGATTGTGACTCCTCTGCTTCGACCCAGCTCACAGGAGGTGTTGACCCACTTCATGAAACCAAGACTTGTGTGGGACTGTGGAACTTACTTCTGAATATTTACTTCTGTGTGATTAGGACATAAAAGTGAGCACACCTCTTAAGTGATTTGACTCTCCTTTTTAGGACATGACCACAGATAACATTGTGACATAAGTGGACCATACACCTAAGCAAAAATGCCTGGGCCTGCCTACAAAGGGCACTTTTATATGTGACTGGCACCAGCACCCAAGTGATATGAATTCTTTGCCTGATCCCTGACTATAAAAGGCATTGTGGAGAGAGGAGGAGCCAAGATGGCTGAATAGGAACAGCTCCGGTCTACAGCTCCCAGCGTGAGTGACGCAGAAGATGGTGATTTCTGCATTTCCATCTGAGGTACCGTGTTCATCTCACTAGGGAGTGCCAGACAGTGGGCGCAGGTCAGTGGGTGAGTGCACCATGCGCCAGCCAAAGCAGGTGCGAGGCTTTGCCTCACTTGGGAAGTGCAAGGGGTCAGGGAGTTCCCTTTCCAGGGGTGACAGACAACACCTGGAAAATCGGGCCACTCCCACCCGAATACTGTGCTTTTCCGACAGGCTTAGGAAATGGTGCCCCAGGAGATTATAGCCCGCACCTGGCTCAGAGGGTCCTACGCCCACGGAGTCTCACTGATTGCTAGCACAGAAGTCTGAGATCAAACAGCAAGTCAGCAGCGAGGCTGGGAGAGGGGCGCCCGCCATTGCCCAGGCTCGCTTAGGTAAACAAAGCAGCCTGGAAGCTTGAATGGGGTGGAGCCCACCACAGCTCAAGGAGGCCTGCCTGCCTCTGTAGGCTCCACCTCTGGGGGCAGGGCACAGACAAACAAAAAGACAGCAGTAACCTCTGCAGACTTAAATGTCCCTGTCTGATAGCTTTGAGGAGAGCAGTGGTTCTCCCAGCATGCAGCTGGAGATCTGAGAACGGGCTGACTGCCTCCTCAAGTGGGTCCCTGACCACTGACCCCCGAGCAGCCTAACTGGGAGGCACCCCCCAGCAGGGGCAGACTGACACCTCACACGGCTGGCCAGGTACTCCAACAGACCTGCAGCTGAGGGTCCTGTCTGTTAGAAGGAAAACTAACTGAAAGGACATCCACACCAAAAACCCATTGTACATCACCATTATCAAAGACCAAAAGTAGATAAAACAACAAAGATGGGGAAAAAACAGAGCAGAAAAACTGGAAACTCTAAAAAGCAGAGTACCTCTTCTCCTCCAAAGGAACGCAGTTCCTCACCAGCAACTGAACAAAGCTGGATGAAGAATGACTTTGGCGAGCTGAGAGAAGAAGGCTTCAGATGATCAAATTACTCTGAGCTATGGGAGGATATTCAAACCAAAGGCAAAGAAGTTGAAAATTTTGAAAAAAATTTAGAAGAATGTGTAACTAGAATAACCAATACAGAGAAGTGCTTAAAGGAGCTGATGGAGCTGAAAACCAAGGCTCGAGAACAACGCAAAGAATGCAGAAGCCTCAGGAGTCGATGTGATCAAATGGAAGAAAGGGTATCAGCCCTGGAAGATGAAATGAAGCAAGAAGGGAAGTTTAGAGAAAAAAGAATAAAAAGAAATGAGCAAAGCCTCCAAGAAATGTGAGACTATGTGAAAAGACCAAATCTATGTCTGATTGGTGTACCTGAAAGTGATGGTGAGAATGGAAACAAGTTGGAAAACACTCTGCAGGATATTATCCAGGAGAACTTCCCTAATCTAGCAAGGCAGGCCAACATTCAGATTCAGCAAATACAGAGAACACCACAAAGATACTCCTCGAGAAGAACAACTCCAAGACACATAATTGTCAGATTCACCAAAGTTGAAATGAAGGAAAACATGTTAAGGGCAGCCAGAGAGAAAGGTCGGGTTACCATCAAAGGGAAGCCCATCAGACTAACAGCGGATCTCTCGGCAGAAACCCTACAAGCCAGAAGACAGTGGGGGCCAATATTCAACATTCTTAAAGAAAAGAATTTTCAACCCAGAATTTCATATCCAGCCAAACTAAGCTTCATAAGTGAAGGAGAAATAAAATACTTTACAGACAAGCAAATGCTGAGAGATTTTGTCACCACCAGGCCTGTCTTAAAAGAGCTCCTGAAGGAAGTGCTAAACATGGAATGGCACAACCGGTACCAGCCACTGCAAAATCATGCCAAAATGTAAAGACCATCGAGACTAGGAAGAGACTGCATCAACTAATGAGCAAAATAACCAGCTAACATCATAATGACAGGATCAAATTCACACATAACCATATTAACTTTAAATGTAAATGGACTAAATGCTCCAATTAAAAGACACAGGCTGGCAAATTGAATAAAGACTCAAGACCCATCAGTGTGCTGTATTCAGGAAACCCATCTCACGTGCAGAGACACACATAGGCTCAAAATAAAAGGATGGAGGAAGATCTACCAGGCAAATGGAAAACAAAAAAAGGCAGGGGTTGCAATCCTAGTCTCTGATAAAATAGACTTTAAACCAACAAAGATCAAAAGAGACAAAGAAGGCCATTACATAATGGTAAAGGGATTAATTCAACAAGAAGAAATAACTATCCTAAATATATATGCACCCAATACAGGAGCACCCAGATTCATAAAGCAAGTCCTGAGTGACCTCCAAAGAGACTTAGACTCCCACACATTAATAATGGGAGACTTTAACACCCCACTGTCAACATTAGACAGATCAATGAGACAGAAAGTCAACAAGGATATCCAGGAATTGAACTCAGCTCTGCTCCAAGTGGACCTAACAGACATCTACAGAACTCTCCATGCCAAATCAACAGAATATACCTTTTTTTCAGCACCACACCACACCTATTCCAAAACTGACCACATACTTGGAAGTAAAGCTCTCCTCAAAAAATGTAAAAGAACAGAAATTATAACAAACTATCTCTCAGATCACAGTGCAATCAAGCCAGAACTCAGGTTAAGAATCTCACTCAAAACCGCTCAACTACATGGAAACTGAACAACCTGCTCCTGAATGACTACTGGGTACATAATGAAATGAAAGCAGAAAAAAGATGTTCTTTAAAACCAATGAGAACCAAGACACAACATACCAGAATCTCTGGGATGCATTCAAAGCAGTGTGTAGAGGGAAATTTATAGCACTAAATGCCCACAAGAGAAAGCATGAAAGATCCAAAATTGACACCCTAACATCACAATTAAAAGAACTAGAAAAGCAAGAGCAAACACATTCAAAAGCTAGCAGAAGGCAAGAAATAACTAAAATCAGAGCAGAACTGAAGGAAATAGAGACACAAAAAACCCTTCAAAAAATAAATGAATCCAGGAGCTGGTTTTTTGAAAGGATCAACAAAATTGATAGACTGCTAGCAAGATTAATAAAGAAAAAAAGAGAGAAGAATCAAATAGATGTAATAAAAAATGATAAAGGGGATATCACCACAGATCCCACAGAAATACAAACTACCATCAGAGAATACTACAAACACCTCTACGCAAATAAACTAGAAAATCTAGAAGAAATGGATAAATTCCTCAACACATACACCCTCCCAAGACTAAACCAGGAAGAAGTTGAATCTCTGAATAGACCAATAACAGGAGCTGAAATTGTGGCAATAATCAATAGCTTACCAACCAAAAAAAGTCCAGGACCAGATGGATTCACAGCCGAATTCTACCAGAGGTACAAGGAGGAACTGGTATTATTCCCTCTGAAACTATTCCAATCAATAGAAAAAGAGGGAATCCTCCCTAACTCATTTTATGAGGCCAGCATCATCCTGATACCAAAGCCCGGCAGAGACACAACAAAAAAAGAGAATTTTAGACCAATATCCTTGATGAACATTGATGCAAAAATCCTCAATAAAATACTGGCAAAGAGAATCCAGCAGCACATCAAAAAGCTTATCCACCATGATCAAGTGGGCTTCATCCCTGGGATGCAAGGCTGGTTCAATATACACAAATCAATAAATGTAATCCAGCATATAAACAGAATCAAAGACAAAAACCACATGATTATCTCAATAGATGTAGAAAAGGCCTTTGACAAAATTCAACAACCCTTCATGCTGAAAACTCTCAATAAATTAGGTATTGATGGGACGTATCTCAAAATAATAAGAGCTATCTATGACAAACCCACAGCCAATATCATACTGAATGGGCAAAAACTGGAAGCATTCCCTTTGCAAACTGGCACAAGACAGGGATGCCCTCTCTCACCACTTCTATTCAACATAGTGTTGGAAGTTCTGGCCATGGCAGTTAGGCAGGAGAAGGAAATCAAGGGTATTCAATTAGGAAAAGAGGAAGTCAAATTGTCCCTGTTTGCAGATGACATGATTGTATATCTAGAAAACCCCATTGTCTCAGCCCAAAATCTCCTCAAGCTGATAAGCAACTTCAGCAAAGTCTCAGGATACAAAATCAATGTACAAAAATCACAAGCATTCTTATACATCAATAACAGACAAACAGAGAGCCAAATCATGAGTGAACTCCCATTCACAATTGCTTCAAAGAGAATAAAATACCTAGGAATCCAACTTACAAGGGATGTGAAGGACCTCTTCAAGGAGAACTACAAACCACTGCTCAAGGAAATAAAAGAGGATACAAACAAATGGAAGAACATTCCATGCTCATGGGTAGGAAGAATCAATATCGTGAAAATGGCCATCCTTCCCAAGGTAATTTACAGATTCAATGCCATCCCCATCAAGCTACCAATGACTTTCTTCACAAAATTGGAAAAAACTACTTTAAAGTTCATATGGAACCAAAAAAGAGCCTGCATCACCAAGTCAATCCTAAGCCAAAAGAACAAAGCTGGAGGCATCACACTACCTGACTTCAAACTATACTACAAGGCTACAGTAACCAAAACAGCATGGTACTGGTACCAAAACAGAGATATAGATCAATGGAACAGAACAGAGCCCTCAGAAATAATGCCACATATCTACAACTATCTGATCTTTGACAAACCTGAGAAAAACAAGAAATGGGGAAAGGATTCCCTATTTAATAAATGGTTCTGGGAAAACTGGCTAGCCATATGTAGAAAGCTGAAACTGGATCCCTTCCTTACACCTTATACAAAAATCAATTCAAGATGGATTAAAGACTTAAACATTAGACCTAAAACCATAAAAACCCTAGAAGAAAACCTAGGCATTACCATTCAGGACATAGGCATGGGCAAGGACTTCATGTCTAAAACACCAAAAGCAAAGGCAACAAAAGCCAAAATTGACAAATGGGATCTCATTAAACTAAAGAGCTTCTGCACAGCAAAAGAAACTACCATCAGAGTGAACAGGCAACCTACAAAATGGGAGAAAATTTTCGCAACCTACTCATCTGACAAAGGGCTAATATCCAGAATCTACAATGAACTCCAACAAATTTACAAGAAAAAAACAAACAACCCCATCAAAAAGTGGGCAAAGGACATGAACAGACACTTCTCAAAAGAAGACATTTATGCAGCCAAAAAACACATGAAAAAATGCTCACCATCACTGTCCATCAGAGAAATGCAAATCAAAACCACAATGTGATACCATCTCACACCAGTTAGAATGGCAATCATTAAAAAGTCGGGAAACAACAGGTGCTGGAGAGGATGTGGAGAAATAGGAATACTTTTACACTGTTGCTGGGACTGTAAACTAGTTCAACCCTTGTGGAAGTCAGTGTGGTGATTCCTCAGGGATCTAGAACTAGAAATTCCATTCGACCCAGCCATCCCATTACTGGGTATATACCCAAAGGACTATAAATCGTGCTGCTATAAAGACACATGCACACGTATGTTTATTGTGGCATTATTCACAATAGCAAAGACTTGGAACCAACCCAAATGTCCAACAATGATAGACTGGATTAAGAAAATGTGGCACATATATACCATGGAATACTATGCAGCCATAAAAAATGACGAGTTCATGTCCTTTGTAGGGACATAGATGAAATTGGAAATCATCATTCTCAGTAAACTCTCGCAAGAACAAAAAACCAAACACCGCATATTCTCACTCATAGGTGGGAATTGAACAATGGGAACACATGGACACAGGAAGGGGAACATCACACTTCAGGGACTGTTGTGGGGTGAGGGGAGGGGGAGGGATAGCATTGGGAGATATACCTAATGCTAGATGACGAGTTAGTAGGTGCAGCGCACCAGCATGGCACATGTATACATATGTAACTCACCTGCACATTGCGCACATGTACCATAAAACCTAAAGTATAATAATAATAATAATAATAAAGAAAAAAAGGCATTGTGGTTTATATCTAGGTCCATCATGTAAGTGATGTGACTTCCTTCTACTGCCTTGGCCCTGCACTTATGGTGCATTATGACACATAACCGGATACTGCACCCAGGTGATGTGACTGTCCATTTTGGGTTCTGCCAACAGGAAGTTCTGTAACTTATCATTCGACTCAGCACCTTGGAGATGTTTCTCCTCTCCTACCTTGCCCTGACCACAGGGGAGATTGTGACATATTGCTAAACCCAGCTCCAAGGTGAGGTCCCTTTCATACCTTGGTTTTGCACATAGTGGCCATTGTGACATACATCTAGGCCAAATGCCTGGGTGAAATGAGTCTCCTTAACTTCCTAAGCCCTGCCCACAGGGGGAATTTTGACAAATCACTAAAACCAGCATCCAAGTGCTGTGACTCTTCTTCCAGGGTCTTGCCCACAAGAAAGATTGTGACATCTCACAGACAAACACCCACCCAGGTGATGTGACCTTCCTGCTTCTCTCTGTCCACAGGTGATATTGTGCCATATACCTGAGACCAGATAAGAGGACTAATCATGACCCTTAAACCTGGAGCCAGGTCATATGCAAGATGGTGACTCCCATTCCTGGAACCTTCCACCAGTGTTATTGTGGCATATACCTTTGCCCAGCTCCGGAGTGATTTAATAATCCGGCCCAGGTGTAGCCCACAAATGAGATTTGGACATTTGCCTCAGCTGAGCGCCTTGGTGATTTGACTCTCCTGTCTTAACAATACCCTCAGGAAGGATTGTAACATGTCTCTGAACCCATCATCTAGTTGCCTGACTCTCCTCTCCTGCCTGGACCCTGCTTCCACTGGGGATTGTAACATTTCTAAGCACTTTATCCAAATGATATGACTCTCTTTCCTGGTCATTTCAGGCTAACAGGAGACATCGTGACATATCTGTGCATATCATTTAGGCAATATGAGTCTCCTCTTCTGCCTGGACACTGCCCACAGGGGGCACGGTGCCATACATCTGGGTGTAACCCCAAGTTATGCAACTTTTCTGCCAGGAAAATATCTACAAGGAGAATATTGGAAAATTTCTGGCTCAGCATTTAGGTGACTTGGCTGTTGTGCCTGTTTCATTACTACAGAGTAAGTTGTGACATGTGCCTAGGAACAGCTCACAGGCATGATAATGACTCTCATATGTGGACCCCACAAACAGGAGTAATTTTGACTCTCATAACTTGCTTTAGAAACATGAGTGATTAAATCTCTTTCTGGTAAAAAAGGCAAAGAAGATTTCAATAGCCTCAGATATTTTATAAAGCCCTTGGTTTGTATAGAGGATGTCATAACAGAACCCAGCAGAAAGGTAAAATTTTGAGTCTAAAATGCACACCTAACTGACAGTAAGGACTGTGATTGTGTCACATATATGAAGCCAACTGTCACTCATGAAAACAGGACATGCGTGGTATTGTACATCTCATCCCGGGAATTTTCTGCCAGTGTGATTGTGATATATATCTTTGCCAAGCACCTGCGTGATTTGACTCTCCAGACTGGCTAGATCCAGCATATGTTATAGTGATATCTACCTGGGCCGACTTCTAGGTGATGTGACTCTCCTGCCTGGGCCCTGCTGTCAGTAAGAATCATAACATATCACTAGATCCAGCACCCAGGTCATGTTACATTTTTGCCTGAGCCATGCCCACAGATATCACTGTGACATATTGCTGTGTCCACCACTTAGGTGACATAATTCTCCTCATTAGAATGGGCCTTGAACACTGTGGGGGATAATGACATATTGCTGGGCCAGGCACACAGGTGATGGTACTCTTTTGGTAGGGCCGTGTCCTAAAGAGGGCACTATGACATATCACTGAGCCTATCACCAAGGTGATTTTGCTCTCCGGCTTGGGTCCTGCTTACCTGGATAGTGACATATTGCTAGCCTAGGCACACAGGTGATGGTACTCTTTCAGTAGGGCCTTGCCTCAAGGAGCACATTGTGACATACCTCTGGATCTATCACCTAGGTGATGTGACTCCCTGCTTGGGCCCTGCCCACATGGAGCATTGTGACATAAGAGTAGAACCTGCACCTATTTGTTGTAACTCTCTTGCCTGAGTCCTGTCCTAAGTGAGCCTTGTGACATAGTTCAAAACCCAGCATCAAGGTGATGTGGCTCTTCTGCCTGCTTTCACCTCACATATTAGGTTGTGTCATGTAGCTAGGGAATCACCTAGGTAATGTGAGTCTTCTCTTCTGCCTGACTCCTGCCTATTTGGGACATTTGGCCAGATATCTGAGGTTGTGTCCTAAGTGATGTGACACTTTTCTTCTGCCAGAACCTTTACAATGGGGTGACATGGCATATCGCTAAACCCAATACTTAGGTAATATGACTCTACTTTTTTTCCTGAACCATGCCCATGAAAAGTAATTTTGATGTATTGCAGGGCCCAGCACCCAGATGATGTTCCTCTTCTGCCTGGGTCCTGCATAAAGATAATTATGGCATATTGCTAGGCCTCCCACCCTGATGGTGTAAGTCTCCTGCCTGTGCCAGAGGAACAGAAAGTATGTTTACATATCTTGGACCTATTCTGTAGGTGTTTTGGCTCTCATCATTTTTCTGTTTTTGTTTTTTGGTTTTTTTTCCACATTTGGGATTGTGTCATATTGCTGGGTCCAGCACCCAGGTAATGCAACCCTGATTTCTAGATCCTTCCTAGAGAGGGCATTGTGATATATTGCTTGGCACAGCACCTAAGTTGTGCTATCCTCCTGCCAAGTTTTTTTCCTACAAGTGGTATTATGAAATGTACGTTGCTTCAGTTCATGGGAATGATAATTAAACTTACATTTGGGTTCTACCAATAGTAGATACATTGCCTCTCATCGTTATGCTTAGGGCAATAAATAAGGTTATCAGTTACATATTTGTACAAAGCTCACAGGAGGTTACAACACTAACTCATACTCTATATACTCCTTGGATGGCACAGAGTTTCACAACAAGGCCCAGCAAGAGGTTAAGATTGAGACTCTTGATTACACATGCAGGTGAGAGCAAAAATTGTCACCATCCCACATTTACAAAGCCCACTGTAGAAGTCCTGAGTCTAACAAGCAAATAAAGTACAAAGATGGAATTGTGAATTTTATATACGGATCTTGATACAGGTGACTCATTTCTGGACCCAGATCACAGGCATAATAATGGATCTCTTGTCTGAACCCAGCCTATAAGAGAGATATTGTCTATCATAACTGGGTTCAGGGCAATATGTAAGATCGTGTGTCAATACAAGCATGTAGGCCTCAGAGATTTTTGCAAGTCTCATTCATGTTGCATAAAGCCTTTGAATGTTGTACAGGGTGCCATACAATGACCCAAAACACAAGTGAGATGGTGACTCTTCTACGCACACAAGGCTAACAGTTAAAGGTATCACTCCAAAACATGAGGAGACTGTGTCATATCACTAGGCCTACTACCCCAGTGTTGAGACTTTTTGGTTTAAATTATTTCCCATGGGAGCATCGTGAAATATTGCTGGGTTAGAATAATAAAAATGTGACTCTTCTGCTTGCATCCAGCCAACAGGAGACATTAGCACATGTCTCTGGGCCTATCAACTAGGTGATGTGTCTCTCCTGCCAGTGCCCTGACCACAGGGGACACTGTGACATATCGCTAGATATAGCATCTGGGTAATGTGACTCTCCCCTCTAGCCTGGATTCTGCCCACTGAAGAAATTGTGATGTAACACTGAGTGCAAAGCCTAGGTGATGTGACTGCCCTACTTGTCCCAGACTCTGCCAAGAGAGGGAATTATAACATATTGCTGAGCCCATCACCTAGGGAATGTGACTATCCACTATTTTTTCAACCCTGTGTACAGTGAGCGTGATGACATATTATTTGAGACTGTACCCAGGTGATATGACTCTTCTGACTTGGTTCTGCCTACAATGGAGATTATAATATATCCCTGGCTCAGCACCAACATGATGTGACTCTTCTGTCTTGTCTCTGTCCAAAGGTGAATTTGTGACATATACCTGGATACAGCTCATATGCACAATAATAACTCTCATACCTAGACCCAGCCAGGGGATATATTTTGACTCTCATAGCCAGTCTTATGGCTGTGAGTAAAGTCTCAGATCTCCTACCTGTAAGAATTCACAGAAAAGTATACTACTCAGGCATGTTATATAAAGCCTAAGTGGTAAAAAGAGTGTCATAATAGGCACCAGCAACCAGGTGCTATTGTGACTCTTGAATCCACACCTAGCGGACACAATTGTCATTCTCACACATGAACAGAGCCTACAAATGAGGTACTAAATCTCACACACATAAGCAGTTGAAGCTTGAAATTTTTATTATCATACATGAATCTAGGCCACAGGTGGTTTGGTGATGTTTGAACTACAATTCAGCAGTCCTGTGGGGCTTTGACTCTTCTACTGGAACAATCTTCAAGTGGGATTGGGGCTCTTATATGTGGATCTTGCCCATTGCTGAGACTGTGACTCCTGTACTTCCACCCAACTCTTAGGAGGCATTAACTCCCATACGCAAAGCCAGGACTTGTGTGGGACTGTGAAACTTATTTCTGAACATTTTCAAGTGTGTGATTGAGAAGTATGACTTTGCCCAGCATCTGAGTGTTTTCACTCTTCTTTCTAGTCCCAGAACACTGTTGAAATTGTGACATACATGAAGCAAGCACCTAAGCAATGTATAACACCTTCTTTGACAATCTGACAAAGGGCACTGTTTATTATCACTGATACCAGCACCCAGCTGATGGGAAATCTTGGCCTGATCCCTTCCTATAAAGTGTACTGTGGCTTTTTTCTAGCTCCATCATATAAGTGATGTCACTTCCTTCTACTGCCTTGGCCCTGAACTTATGTTGCATTGTGACACATACATGGGTACTGCACACAGGTGATGTGATTCTTTTTTTTTCTTTCTTTTTTTTTTTGAGGTGGGGGCGGTTCTGCCAATAGGAAGCTTTGTAACATATCACTTGGCTCAGCACCTAGCTGATGTTTCTTCTCTCTTACCTGGGCCCTGACCACCAGACAGATTGTGACATATTGCTTTACCCAAGGTAAGGTCACTCTCCTGCCTTGGTCCTGCACACAGGGGCCGTTGTGACATATATCCAGGCAAATTGCCTAGGTGAAGTTTGTCTCCTTTCCTGCCCAAGCCCTGCCCACAGGGAAGATTAAGATATATCGCTAAAACCAGCACCCAAGTGATGTGACTCTTCACCAGAGTCCTGCCCACAAGGAGGATTGTGACATTTCACTGGACCAGCACCCACTCAGGTGATGTGACTCCTTTCTTCTCCCTGCCTACATATGATATTATGCATATACCTGAGGCCAGATCAAAGGCCTAATAACAACTCTTGTACCTGGAGCCATGAAATGCGCAGGATGATAACTCTCATCCCTGAACCTTTCCACAGGTGTTATTGTCACATATACCTTTGCCAAGCTCCTGAGTGATTTAATAATCCTACCTAGTTATAGCCCACAGAAGAAATTTAGACATATACCTGGGCCAAGAGCCTTGGTGATTTGACTCTCATGTCTTAACAGTGTCCTCAGAAGGGATAGTAACATATCTCTGGGCACATCCTCTAGGTTATGTGACTCTCCTCTCCTGCCTGAACCCTGCTTCCAGTGAAGAGTGTAGCATTTCTAAGCACAGCATCCAATTGACATGACTCTCTTGCCTGGGCCCTTTCAACAGGAGGCATTGTGACATATCTCTGGGCCCATCATTTAGGTGATATGACTCTCCTCTCCTGCCTGGACACTCTCCATAAGGAGCATTATGCCATAGAGCTGGGTCTAGCACCCAAATTTTGTGACCTTTCTGTGAGGGCCCTGCCTACAAAGAGAATATTGTACTATTACTGGCTTAGGATTTAGGTGATGTGGTTGTCCTGCCTGTTTCATAACCACAGAGAGGAGGGTGACATACACCTAGGCACAGCTAATAGGCATGATAATGACTCTCATACGTGGACCCAGCCAATAGGAGAAATTTTGACTCTTATAACTAGGTTTAGGGACATGAGTGATGTCCAGGATCTCCTTCTGGTGCAAAGGTCACAGAAGATTACAACACTCACACGTATTTTATAACACCCTTGAGTTTTACAGAGAGTGTTATAACACTCTCTAGCACACAGAAGAAACTGTGAGTCTTGTATGCACAGCCAGTCGACTGTAAGGACTTTCACCATCACAGATGGATGAAGGCAACTGTCCTACATGAAAACAGGACATGTGTGGTATCATAAGTCTAATCCCTACAATTTTATTCTCTCATAATTGTGATCTAAATCTTTGCCAAGCACTTGTGTGATTTCATTCTTCAGACCATTTCCAGCCTACATATGGGATCTTGATATCTACCTGGTCCAACCTTGAAGTGATGTGACTCTTCTGCTTGGGCCCTGCTCTCAGGAAGAATTGTGACATCACTGGATCCAGCACCCAGGTGATGTTCATTCTTGCCTGCACCATGCCCTCAGACATCATTCTAACATATCACTGTGTCCATCACTTAGAAGACATAACTCTTTTCTCTGGAATTGGCTCTACACATAGGGCAGGATAGTGACATATTCCTAGGCCAGGCAGACAGGTGATGATGCTCTTTTGCCAGGGCCATGCCCCAAAGAGGGCATTTTGACATATCACAGGGCCTGACATGTAGGTAATATGGCTCTTCTGCTTGGGGCCTACACACTGGAATAGTGACATGTTGCTAGGTCAGGCACAAAGGTGATGGTATTCTTTTGCCCGGGCCATGCTTTAAGGAAGGCTTTGTAATGTTTCACTGGTTCTGTCACCCAGGTGATATGCCTTTCTGCTTGACCCTGCCCACATGGAGCACTGTGACATAAGGGTGGCACCTGCGTGTAGGTGACATAACTCTCTTGCCTGAGTCCTTCTCTAAAGGGGACTTGTGAATATCTCAGTACCCAGGACCAGGTGGGTCTTCAGCCTGGTTTCTCTGGCCCGGTTTCTGCCCACATATTCAATTGTGACATATACCTAAAGAAGCACCCAGGTGATATGACTCTCTTTTTGTGCCTGAGCCCTGCCTACATTGGGCCATATCTCTCCGAGCCCGTGACCTAAGGGATGTGACTCTCTTCTTCTCTCTGGGCCTTTACAATGGGACTATTGTGATGTATTCATAAGCCCAACATTTAGGTAATACGACTCTCATGTTGTTGCTGAACATTGCCCATGAACAGGACCTATGCCGCATTTCAGGGCCCAGCACCCAGATGATGTAACTCTTCTGCCTAAGTCCTGCATAAAGAGAGAATTATAGCACATTCTTCAGCCTAGCACCCTAACGATGTGTCTCTCCTGCCTGTGCCAGGGCCACAGAAGGTATTTTGACATATCTTTGGCCCATTCTGTGTGTGTTTTGGCTCTCATCACTTTGCTGGGTTTCTTCCATGTCTGGTTGTATCATATTGCTGGCTCCAGCCCCCATTTAATGTGACCCTCTTTCCTAGGCACTGCCTAGAGGGGGCATTGTGACATATTGCTTGGCAAAGCACCTAAGCGATGTTAACCTTCTGCCTAGTTGTTTGCCCACAAATGGGATTATGACATATACCTTGCTTCAGTTCAAAGGCATGATGATCAAGTTTCTATTGGGATTCAGCCAATAGGAGATATTTTGCCTCTCACCACTAGGTTTAGGTCAATAGTTAAGGTCCTTGATTGCATATTTGTGCAAAGCTCACAGAAGTTTACAACACCAACTCATAATGTATAAACTTCTTGGGTGGTACAGAGAGTTTCATAACAGGGCCCAGGAAGAAGTTAAGATTGCGCCTCTCAGGTACACACCCAGGTGAAAGTAAAAGTTGTTACCATCCTACATTTACAATGCCCATTGCTGAGTTCCTGAGTCTAACAAGTATACAGCACAAAGTTGGAATTGTGACTTTCATAAGTGATTCTGGCCACAGATGGGATGGTGACTCATTTCTGGTTCCAGTTCACAGGAGTAATAGCAGTCTCATTCCTGAAGTCATCCTATAGGAGAGCTGTTGACTGTCATACCTAGGTTTAGAGCAATATGTAAGATCATGAGTCCATATAAACATGTAGGCCTCAGAGAGGTTTGCAACTCTCATGCATGTTGTATAAAGTTCTCAGATGTTGTAGAGTGTCATACAATGGCCAGAACACACATGAGATTTTGACTGTAATATACACAACTACCTAACTGTTAATGGTGTCACCCTTAAAGATGAGGAGATTGTGTCATATCCCTCAGCCTGGTACCACAAGCTTGAGACTTTTTGGTTTAAATTCCCTTCCATAAGGGCATTGTTACATATCACTGGGTCAGAATCATGATAATGTGACTCTTCTGCTTGGGTCCTGAAAACAAGAGATATTTTCACATATGTCCAGGCCTATTGGCTAGGTGATATGTCTCTCCTGCCAGTGCCTTGCCCACACATATTGCTAGATACAGCACCTGGATAATGTGACTTTCCTCTCCTGCCTGGATCCTGCCCCCTGAAGAAATTTTGACATACCACTGAGTACAAAGCATTGGTGACATGACTCTGCTCTTTGTCCTGGACCCTGCCAAGAGAGGGAATTATTACATATTGCTAAGCTCAGCACCCAGGTGGTGTGATTCTCTTTTTTTCTTCAAACCTGTCTTCATTGGTGATGGTGACTCATTACTTGAGACTGTACCCAGGTGATGTGGCTCTTCTGTCTGGTTTCTGCACACATGTAAGATTGTGACATATAATTAGGGAAGCACCTAGGTGATGTGACTCTCCTTTTCTGCCTGGGCCCTCCTTACTGGGGACACTGGGATATATCTCTGAGCTCCTGACCTAAGTGAAGTGACCCTCTTCTCCGGCCTAGTCTTTACAAGGGGGGGGATTGTGACATATTGCTAAACCCAGCACTCAGGTATCTGACTCTCCTTTTTTTCTTGAACCATGCACAAACAGAAATTTTCATCTATTGCAGGGCCCAGAACCCAGATAATGTCACTTGTTTGCCTGGGTCTTGCATATAGAGAGAATTACAGCATATCGCTGGGCCCATCCCCATAATAATGTGACTCTCATGCCTGTCCTGGAACCACAGAAGGCATTTTGACATATCCTGGGCCCATTATGTAGGCGTTTTGGCTCTATAACTTGACTGGGTTTTTTCCGCATGTGGAATAGTGTCATACTGGTGAGTCCAGCACCCAGTTAATGTGGCCCTAATTCTTATACCCTGCCTACAGAGGGCATTGTGACATGTTGCTTGTCACAGCACCTAAGTGATATTATCCTTCTGCCTATTTTTTGGCCACAAATGGGACTATGACATATACTTTACTTCAGTTCAGAGGGATGATTGTCAAACCTATATTGGGATTCAAACAATAGGAGATAGTTTGACTTTCATCACTAGGCCTAGGGCAATAAGTAAGGTCCTGTCCTGGGTTGCATATTTGTACCAAACTCACAGAACTTTACAAAACTAACTTATAATGCACAAACCCCTTTGCGGTACAGAGGGTTTCATGACAGGGACCAGCAAAAGTTAAGATTGGGACTCTTGATTACACATCCAGGTGAAAGCAAATGTTGTCAACATCCCATATATCCAAAGCCCAGTGTTAACGTACTGAGTCTAACAAGTGAATACAGTACAAAGTTGGAATTGTGACCTTCATATGTGGCTCTGGCCACAGGAGGGATGGTGACTCATTTCTGGATCCAGCTGGCAGGCATAATAATGGAACTCAATTTTGAACCCAGCCTACAGAAGAAATGTTGACTATTATACCTGGGCTTAGGGCAACATGTAAGATCATGAATCCATACAAGCATGTAGGCCTCAGAGAGGTTTGCAACTGTCATAAATGCTGTATAAAGCC
Organism: Pongo pygmaeus; assembly: GCF_028885625.2. Classification (NCBI taxonomy): domain Eukaryota; kingdom Metazoa; phylum Chordata; class Mammalia; order Primates; family Hominidae; genus Pongo; species Pongo pygmaeus. The sequence continues at coordinate 58,440,899 of NC_072380.2, forward strand.
TTCAAATGTTGTAGAGTATTGTACAATGGCCCAGGAAACACGTGAGACTGTGACTCTAATATACACCCCCAGCTCACAGTTAATGGTGTCACCCTCAGAGACAAGGAGATTTGGCATATCCTCTTGTATAATCACTTAGTGCTTTTACTCAGGTTGTGTATTAGAAATGCAGTAGCTGTTAAAAGTAAATAATCAGGTTTAGAATGGTAATATTTGGGTTATAAATTAGTGCTGCTATTATTCAACCTATGTGAGTAATTGAGGAGTAGGCTAGGAATTTATGAAGTTGTTTTTGATTGAGTCCTCCCCAACCACCCACTATAATGAATAAGATTGTGATAGATAGGAGAATATTCATGTTTATTGATGGAAAATTGGAAACTTAATCAAGATACAGGCTAGTTTTTGTCACGTGAGGAGAAGTATGCCAGATATTAGAGAGCTTCCTTTGGTTATCGCTGGGACTCAGAAGTGAAAAGGGGCTATTCCTAGTTTTATTACTAGGGCTGTTATTATTATTAAGGATGAAAATTTATTAATAGTGTTTATTATTGTTCATTGTCTGCAGGACAGGTTAGTGGAAAGGATACCTATCATGAGAATTATAGACGTGGTTGCTTGTGTAAAGAAATATTTGGTGGCTGCTTCTGTAGAGCAGAGATTAATTTTTTAATTAAGATTGGGGTAAGATCTAGTATATTTATTCCTAGTCCTGTTCAGATGAGAAATCAGTGTGAGCCTAGCATTGTGCTAAGAGTTCCTGTGAAAATAGTAAAGGAGATAATAAGTTAAGCTAATGGATTAATTAGTAAGGGAAGGGTATGACTGATTTTTTCAGGGTATGGGTTTGATAGCTTATTTAGCTGACCTTACTTTAGGACATGGTGTAATAGGTTGCACAGAGAATTTTCGGTTCTCAGGGGTAGGTTCAATTCCTATAGTTCTAGAAATGAGAGGATTTTAACCTCCATTGTTTAGTCTATCAAAGTAATTCTTTTGTTGAACATATTTCCTATGTTTGGTGTGGAATTAGAAGATCTGGTATAGGAAGGGGAGTCCACAAGAGGAGAACAATAGAAAGGGTAAGGGTTGTAGCAATAATATAAAGGGTAATAGAAGATGTTGAGGGCTGTAAGAGTTCCTTGGTGAGAAGTTTTATTGCATCAACGAATGGTTGAAGTAGTCCATAGGGACCTACAGTGTTAGGTCCTTTGTGTAGTTGTATATAGCCTAAAATTTTTTGTTCGATTAGTGTAAGGAATGTTATAGCAATTAGAGTGGGAATAATAAGTAGAAGAAGTTTAATTATGGGCATATTTTTAAGAAGAGGCATTGAACCTCTGATTATAAAGTCTTAAGTTTTATGCAATTGCTGGGCTATGCCATCTTAACAAACCCTGTTTTTGAGCAGGGTGTGTGGTGAGTTGTTAGACTGAGATAACATCATCTATGCGGTGAGGGTGCTTTATGAAGTTGGCCCTATTTCTCTTACCCTTTCATACTAGGAGAAATGTTAAATAGATAGAAACCAACCTGGGTTACTCTGATCTGAACTCATATCACGGAGGACTTGAATCCTTGAACAAGTGAACACTTAATAGTGGCTACACCATGAGGATGCCCTGATCCAACATCGAGGTCATAAACCCTACTGTCAATATGGACTTCAGAATAGGATTGTTCTGTTACCGCTAGGGTAACTTATTCTGTTGATCAAATTATTGGGTTAATGTGTATCAACTCACTTAGACTAGTGCCATCTTAGTTTGGGTTGTTCGGAGATTGAATTATGCTCCAAGGTCGCCCCAACCAAAATTTTTAATGCAGGGATAGTATTCTAGGGCCTGTCAGCTTTTTTGAGTTTTTATTTGCAATAATGAATTAAACCTCCATAGGGTCTTCTCATCTAATTTGTTTATATCCACCTCTTCACAGATAGGTCAATTTCACTAATTAAATGTGAGAGACAGCTGAACACTCATGTGGCCATTCATACAAGTCCCTATTTGGGGAACAAGTGATTATTCTACCTTTGCACTGTCAGGATACTGTGGCCGTTGATCATATGTCACTGGGCAGGCGGTGCCTCTAATACTGGTAATGCTAGAGGTGATGTTTTTGGTAAACAGGCGGGGTAAGACTTGCAGAGTTCCTTTTAGTTTTTGTAATCTTTCCTTAGAGCATACCTGTGTTGAATTAACAGTATAAATAATAGGGTACTTATTATATTGCTTATTAACATTAGGCTGTTAACTGTCAGTGGATTATTGGGGTCTGATATAAGCTTATGCAATGGAGAACATCTTCATGTTACTTATATTAACATTATTGGTTCTATTAAGTAATAGATTAGTCCAATGTGATGTTAGAAGTTCAGTAGGATGATTAGAATTTTAGATAATTACATGTTGAGCTTGAACGCTTTCTTAATTGGTGGCTGCTTTTGGGCCATCTATGCCAACTATGGTAGTGATATTTTTTATTCCCTGTAGGACAGTTGTTTCCTAATGTCTATAGAGCAGTCCCTCTTTAGACTAACAGTTAAAGTCACAGGGAGATTAAGTAAGTCTGGGTAAGTTTAAAGTTGAAAAACAATCAGCTGTTACCAGGATCGGTAGGCTTGTCACCGCTACTCATGAATCTTCCCACTATTTTGCCACATAGATGGCTGTGTGCTGTTTTAGCTGTTATTGAGTAGCTCGTCTGGTTTTGGGGGACTTGGCTATGGTTCTCTGTGTAAAGTTATTTCTAGTTAATACATTATGCAGAAGGTATAAGGGTTTGTCTTTGCTTTTTAATGCTTTATTCAGTTCTTTCATCTTTCCCTTAGGGTATTATGTCTATTATGCCAGGGTGAAAATTTCTATCACCTATAATTTTTTCTAAGGTAAATGGTTTGATTAAGATGGTTTGATAATACTTTTAGTGAAGTTTGGGGTTAGAGTTGGCTCAAAGTGATCAGGTCGTGATGAAATCTTCTGGATGTAAGCCAGATGCTTTAAGTTAACCTGTACTTTGGTTTGTCCAAGCACACTTTCCAGTATGCTTACCATGTTATGACTTATCTCCCCTGTATGTGCATAGAGAGTTTTTAGTAATTTCTAGAATATTTGAGGAGAGTGATGGGAGGGGTGTGCATGTTTCATGGCTTTATTCAACCAAGCACTCTGCCCTTGGTTTTCTGCTAAGTCCTCCTTGAGCCCTTAGATTTCATAAAGGTTGTTGTGAGATTTTCTGGGTATACAAAATGTAGTCTACTTCTTGCCACCTCATGAGCTACACCTTGACCTAACATTTTTATGTGTACTTGTGCTTACTCTATAACCATTTTAGGGTTTGCTGAAGATGGCGGTATATAGGCTGGGGGCAAGAGGTGGTGAGATATATTGGGGTTTATTGATTATAGAACAGGATCCTCTAGAGGCTTATAAAGCAGAACCAAATCCTTTGAGTTTTTAGTTGTTGCTGGTAGTATTCTGGCGAATTTTTTTTAAATGTAACTATTAGAGTTTAGGGGTAAGCATAGTGGGGTATCTAATCCCAGTTTGGGTCTCAGCTGTTGCGTCTTCAGGATATTAAAGGCACATTCATAGTATATTTTATTTCAGCTGGAGTTTTTTACAACTTAGACGGAGTTTAGCTTTATTGAGGGCAAACCTTAAACACTCTTTGTACCAAGTTCAATTAGGTTGAGTTAATCATATGGCTGTGGTGGCTGGCATGAAATTGACCAATGCTAGATATCAGTATAGCTGAAAGTCTCACTTATTACTAAATATTTATCAGTGCTTTTTCCCGTGGGGGTGTGGTTGAGCAAAGTGTTTTGAGCTGCATTTGTGCATGCTTGATACTTGCTAATTTTGATCCAGGTGATCTAAAAGGCATTTTCACTGGGGTGGGGATGCTTCCATGTGTAATCTTACTAAGAGCTAATAGAAAGGCCAGGACCATGCTCGCTTCGGCAGCACATATGCTAAAATTGGAATGATACAGAGAAGATTAGCATGGCCCCTGCACAAAGATGACATGCAAATTCGAGAGGCATTCCATTTTTATGGAGCTGAAAACCACAGCACAAGAACTATGTGATGAATGTACAAGCCTCAGTAACTGTTGTGATCAACCAGAAGAAGGGTATCAGTGATGGAAGATGAAATGAATGAAATGAAGCATGAAGAGAAGTTTAGAGAAAAAAGAATAAAAAGAAATGAACAAAGCCTCCAAGAAATATGGGACTATGTGAAAACACCAAATCTACATCTAATTGGTGTACCTGAAAGTGATGGGGAGAATGGAACCAAGTTGGAAAACACTCTGCAGGATATTATCCAAGAGAACTTCCCCATTCTAGCAAGGCAGGCCAACATTCAAATTCAGGAAATGCAGAGAATGCCACAACAAAGATACTCCTCGAGACGAGCAACTCCAAGCCACGTAATTGTCAGATTCACCAAAGCTGAAATGAAGGAAAAAATGTTAAGGGCAGCCAGAGAGAAAGGTCGGGTTACCCCAAAAGGGAAGCCCAACAGACTAACTGCTGATCTTTTGGCACAAACTCTACAAGCCAGAAGAGAGTGACGGCCAATATTCAACATTCTTAAAGAAAAGAATTTTCAATCCAGAATTTCATATCCAGCCAAACTAAGCTTCATAAGTGAAGGAGAAATAAAATACTTCACAGTAAAGCAAATGCTGAGAGATTTTGTCACCACCAGGCCTGCCCTAAAAGAGCTCCTGAAGGAAGCGCTAAACATGGAACGGCACAACCGGTACCAGCCACTGCAAAATCATGCCAAAATGTAAAGACCATCGAGACTAGGAAGAGACTGCATCAACTAATGAGCAAAATAACCAGCTAACATCATAATCACAGGATCAAATTCACACATAACAATAATAACCATAAATGTAAATGGGCTAAATGCTCCAATTAAAAGACACAGCCTGGCAAATTGGACAAAGAGTCAAGATCCATCAGTGTGCTGTATTCATGAAACCCATCTCACATGCAGAGACACACATAGGCTCAAAATAAATGGATGGAGGAAGATCTACCAAGCAAATGGAAAACAAAAAAAGGCAGGGGTTGCAATCCTAGTCTCAGATGAAACAGACTTTAAACAAACAAAGATCAAAAGAGACAAAGAAGGCCATTACATAATGGTAAAGTGATCAATTCAACGAGAAGAACTAACTATCCTAAATACATATGCACCCAACACAGGAGAGCACCCAGATTCATAAAGCAAGCAAGTCCTTTGTGACCTACAAAGTGACTTAGGCTCCCACACAATAATAATGGGAGGCCTTAACACACCACTGTCAACATTAGACAGATCAACGAGACAGAAAGTTAACAAGGATATCCAGGAATTGAACTCAGCTCTGCACCAAGTGGACCTAATAGACATCTACAGAACTCTCCTCCCCAAATCAGCAGAATATACATTCTTTTCAGCACCACACCACACCTATTCCAAAATTGACCACATAGTTGGAAGTAAAGCACTCCTCAGCAAATTTAAAAGAACAGAAATTATAACAAACTCTCTCTCAGACCACAGTGCAATCAAACTAGAACTCAGGATTAAGAAACTCACTCAAAACCGCTCAACTACATGGAAATTGAACAACCTGCTCCTGAATGACTACTGGGTAAAAAATGAAATAAAGGCAGAAATAAAGATGTTCTTTGAAACTAATGAGAACAAAGACACAACATACCAGAATCTCTGGGACACATTCAAAGCAGTGTCTAGAGGGAAATTTATAGCACTAAATGCCCACAAGAGAAAGCAGGAAAGATCTAAAATGGACACCCTAACATCACAATTAAAAGAACTAGAAAAGCAAGAGCAAACACATTCTAAAGCTAGCAGAAGGCAAGAAATAACTAAGATCAGAGCAGAACTGAAGGAATTAGAAACACAAAAAACCCTTCAAAAAATCAATGAATCCAGGAGCTTGTTTTTTGAAAAGATCAACAAAACTGATAGACCGCTAGCAAGACTAATAAAGAAGAAAAAAGAAGAATCAAATAGATGCAATAAAAAATGACAAAGGGGATATCACCACTGATTGCACAGAAATACAAACTACCATCAGAGAATACTATAAGCACCTCTATGCAAATAAACTAGAAGATCTAGAAGAAATGGATAAATTCCTTGACACATACACTCTCCCAAGACTAAACCAGGAAGAAGTCGAATCTCTGAAAAGACCAATAACAGGCTCTGAAATTGAGGCAATAATTAAGAGCTTACCAACCAGAAAAAGTCCAGGACCAGATGGATTCACAGCCGAATTCTATCAGAGGTACAAGGAGGAGCTGGCACCATTCTTTCCAAAACTCTTCCAATCAATAGAAAAAGAGGGAATCCTCCCTAACTCATTTTATGAGGCCAGCATCATCCTGATACCAAAGCCTGGCAGAGACAAAACAAAAAAAGAGAATTTTAGACCAATATCCTTGATGAACATTGATGCAAAAATCCTCAATAAAATACTGGCAGACCGAATCCAGCAACACATCAAAAAGCTTATCCATGATGATCAAGTAGGCTTCATCCCTGGGATGCAAGGCTGGTTCAACATACACAAATCAATAAACATAATCCGGCATATAAACAGAACTAAAGACAAAAACCCCATGATTATCTCAATAGATGTAGAAAAGGCCTTTGACAAAATTCAACAACCTTCATGCTAAAAACTCTCAATAAATTAGGTATTGATGGGATGTATCACACAATATTAAGAGCTATCTATGAAAAACCCACAGCCCATATCATACTGAATGGGCAAAAACTGGAAGCATTCCCTTTGAAAACTGGCACAAGATAGGGATGCCCTCTCTCACCACTTCTATTCAACATAGTGCTGGAAGTTCTGGCCAGGGCAGTCAGGCAGGGGAAGGAAATAAAGGGCATTCAATTAGGAAAAGAGGAAGTCAAATTGTCCCTGTTTCCAGATGACACGATTGTATATCTAGAAAACCCCATTGTCCCAGCCCAAAATCTCCTTAAGCTGATAGGCAACTTCAGCAGTCTCAGGATACAAAATCAATGTGCAAAAATCACAAGCATCCTTATACACCAATGACAGACAAACAGAGAGCCAAATCGTGAGTGAACTCCCATTCACAATTGCTTCAAAGAGAATAAAATACCTAGGAATGCAACTTACAAGTGATGGGAAGGACATCTTCAAGGAGAACTGCAAACCACTGCTCAATGAAATAAAAGAGGATACAAACAAATGGAAGAACATTCCATGCTCATGGGTAGGAAGAATCAATATCATGAAAATGGCCATACTGCCCAATGTAATTTATAGATTCAATGCCATCCCCATCAAGCTACCAATGACTTTCTTCACAGAGTTGGAGAAAATACTTTAAAGTTCATATGGAACCAAAAAAGAGCCGGTATTGCCAAGTCAACCCTAAGCCTAAAGAACAAAGCTGGAGGCATCATGCTACCTGACTTCAAACTATACTACAAGGCTACAGTGACCAAAACAGCATGGTACTGGTACCAAAACAGAGATATAGACCAATGGAACAGAATAGAGCCCTCAGAAATAATGCCGCATATCTACAACTATCTGATCTTTGACAAACCTGACAAAAAGAAGAAATGGGGAAAGGATTCCCTAATTAATAAATGGTTCTGGGAAAACTGGCTAGCCATATGTAGAAAGCTGAAACTGGATCCCTTTCTTGCACCTTATACAAAAATTAATTCAAGATGGATTAAAGACTTAAATGTTAGACCTAAAACCATAAAAACCCTAGAAGAAAACCTAGGCAATACCATTCAGGACATAGGCATGGGCAAGGACTTCATGTCTAAAACACCAAAAGCAATGGCAACAAAAGCCAAAATTGACAAATGGGATCTAATTAACTAAAGAGCTTCTGAACAGCACAAGAAACCACCATCAGAGTGAACAGGCAACCTACAGAGTGGGAGAAAATTTTTGCAACCTACTGATCTGACAAATGGCTAATATCCAGAATCTACAATGAACTCAAATTTACAAGGAAAAAACAAACAACCCCATCAAAAAGTGGGCAAAGGATATGAACAGACACTTCTCAAAAGAAGACATTTATGCAGCCAACAGACACATCAAAAAATGCTCATCATCACTGGCCATCAGAGAAATGCAAATAAAAACCACAATGAGATACCATCTCACACCAGTTAGAATGGTGATCATTAAAAAGTCTGGAAACAACAGGTGCTGGAGAGGATGTGGAGAAATAGGAACACTTTTACACTGTTGGTGGGACTGTAAACTAGTTCAACCATGTGGAAGTCAGTGTGAGGATTCCTCAAGGATCTAGAACTAGAAATACCATTTGACCCAGCCATCCCATTACTGGGTATATACCCAAAGGACTATAAATCATGCTGCTATAAAGACACATGCACACGTATGTTTATTGCGGCACTATTCACAATAGCAAAGACTTGGAACCAACCCAAATGTCCAACAATGGTAGACTGGATTAAGAAAATGTGGCACATATACACCATGAAATACTATGCAGCCATTTAAAATGATGAGCTCATGTCCTTTGTAGGGACATGGATGAAGCTGGAAACCATCATTCTCAGCAAACCATCGCATGGACAAAAAACCAAACAGCACATGTTCTCACTCATAGGTGAGAATTGAACAGTGAGAACACATGGACTCAGGAAAGGGAACATCACACTCCGGGGACTGTTCTGGGGTGGGGGTAGGGGGTAGGGATAGCATTAGGAGATACAGCTAATGCTAAATGACGAGTTAATGGGTGCTGCACACCAACATGGTACATGTATACATATGTAACAAACCTGCACGTTGTGCACATGTACCTAAAACTTAAAGTATAATAATAAAAAATAAAAAATAAGAAAAAGAAAGGCCAGGACCAAACCTATTTGTTCATGGTGTTGTGCAGACCCATCTAGACATTTTTAGTGTCTTGCTTTGAAATAATTAAGCTACATTAACTGTATAAATACTTAAGTCGAAAATTAGAATATGAGAAGAAAAGAAATAAATATAAATAGTCGTTTACAGTTCTTGGAATTCAGGGTCTTTAAAGTTGAATTGGAAGAGGTTTGAGAGGATTACTCATAATTAGAATATAATCGATTTAGGGTACAATATAGGGGGTAGCACTTTTACAGGAATATGCTTAAGGTATTATATCACTTTAGGGTGGAAGTTTAGTTATTGCATTTATTATATAAAATGGAGGCTTGATTTGGGGGGATCTTAAGATTTTTAGGAAAATTACATCAATCGAGGGGTAGCTGTTGGGGTATTCATGGTTAAAATATTATTTTGGGGCTCTGACTGGGTTGCATTTTAGTGTCTTGTTTTTGGGGTTTGGCAAGGGTACATTTACCTTGGTTGATGGTAAAGTCAGAGATGGGGGAGGAGGAGTTTGCAAATTTAATCAGAAATAGTTCTTGAAAGTGAGCATACGTGCATGAGCATACGTACGTGAGCATACGTGTCTATTAATTGTTATGTCCTTCAAGCATTAATTAATTCACAACTTATTGTTATTATGCCAGCCCAGAATATTCAATTTAAGCTCAGCTTCTACAATTGATTTGGCAGGAATCAAATCCGAGTTTGTCTACAGCTGATTCGGCAGGTACCAGGGCTTCTGCGATGGTGAGTGATAGCATCCCCCAAAGTTAAACATACCAACCGTATGACAGTGCTGCCATGACTGGTTAATAGGGTGGTACTCATTAGTCCGTCGAGATATCTTATTTAAGGGGAATGTGTGGGCGATTTTAGTTTCATGGCCCTGAAGTAAGAACCAGATGTCACGTATAGTTTCAAAACAGTCACCGCCAACTGTTATGGGCCCAGAGTGAGGAGGTTAGTACTCCTGAGCAGGATGATGATTTCAAGGAGGTTGGTGGATTAAGAGATCAGAATTTGGTAGGGGATACCCATGTTGATAAGGGATTTCTTGACTGAAATGTGCTATGTCCAATGAACGAAGTATGCACTATGTAATATTAAGGATATCAGGTACGGGTCAATATTTGCATGGATTAGACTTGTATTGTACAGTCAATAATTGTAGATGTACCATAGTTGATTAAGGGAATGTTAATACATGCTTATGTGTATGTGGACTGGATTTGTAATGTATCCTCATGTATCAATGTACTATGTATAAGTAAACAATTATAGTACTATATAATTCATGGGTGCTAACAGTAATGCACAAAGTACATAAAAGCACTAATGTATTAGTGCTAGTTGATAAATACTGACATAGTATTTAAAGTGTGTGCTATGAAAAAATTCAAGGAGTAGTTTAATTAGAATTTCAGCTTTGGGCATTGACAGTGAAGTGGGAATGCTTTTTCCCTGAGTTGTCCTGGGGAGGAGATTCTCCATTTCTCTTTTACAAGACCAGAGTATTCAATTATACTGCAAGAGCATTTTCATTTAAGTAATTTATTTTCAATTAGGGTAGTGAGCAGTATAAGGGTGAGGATGGTAGAGAAGACAGACAGATGATAGATACTGTCTGTCTGATGGCAATAAAAGGTTATTGGACTGGCTGCCCTCCGATTCATGTGAGTGTAAGCAGGTCAGCCACTAGGGTTCATAATAGACATTGACTTAATGGCCGGAATATTATGCTTTGTTGTTTAGACTTGTGAAATATGGGAATACTGCTAGAATGAGAACGGAGAATACGAGGGCCAGTGCGCTTCCTAATTTGTTAGGGATAGATCACAATATTGCGTATGCAAACAAAAAGTACCACTCTGGCTTAATGTGGGGTGGGGTAATGAGGGGTTTGGCTAAAGGGTAATTATCTGGGTTGCTCAGGAGATCAGGCAAAAATAGAGTTATTAGAAGGAGGAGAAGAAAAATTAAACCTAGAATATCTTTGGTTGTACAGTAGGGGTAGAAAGTGATTTTGTCGGGATCTGATGAAACCCCTGAAGGGTTGTTAGATTCTGTTTAATGCAAGAATAAAAGAACAGTTGTGAGCACCGTAATGATGAAGGGTAAGATGAAATGGAAGGTGAAAAATCATGTGAGGGTGGCTTTGTCAACTGAGAATCTGCCTCAGATTCGTTGTACAATGTCAGTTCCAATATATGAGAGGGCTGATAGTAGATTTGTAATTACTGTAGGGCCTCAGAATGATATTTGACCTCATGGGAGCACGTAGCCCATGAATGCTGTTGTTATAGTCATGAATAAGAGGATAATGCCAATATTTCAGGTTTCTAGGAATGGAAATGAACGGTAGTATAAGCCTAAACCAACATGTAAGAAGAGGCAGATGAAAAATATTGAAGCGCTGTTGTCATGAAAATAGCAGACCATTCAGTCTTAATTTACATCTTGGCCGATATGAGCGACTGAAGAAAAGGCAGTTGACGTGTCTGATATATAGTGCATGGCCAAAAATAATCCTGTGATGATCTGGAGAATTAGGCAGGCACCAAGAAGAGAGCCGAAGTTTCATCATGTAGAAATGTTAGATGGTGTGGGAAGATCATTAAATGAGTAGCTAATAATTTGTATTAGTGGATGTGTTTTGCAGGTATTGGTCATTAGTGTTCTTGTAAATGTAGTACAAAAATGGTTTTTCATATCATTAGTCATTTTTATAGTTCATATGGGAATAATGGCATATGCTTTATTTTTATTAAGTATTCTCTGGTTATAGGGTTTGTAGGTTTTTCTTTGAAACTTTCTCTTATTTATGGAGCCGTAGGGCTAATTATTAGGGGTACTGTGGGTTGTGATATAGTGTTGAATTTTGGTGCAGGTTTCGTGCGGTTAATAGTCTTTTTGATTTATTTGGAGGGCATGATGGTTGTTTTTGGTTATACTGTGGCTATGGCTATTGAGGAATATCCTGAAATATGAGGGTCAAATATTGACATTTGAGGGGCTTTGTTATTAGGATTATTAACAGAGTTGATGTTGGTTCGATGAATAGTTGAGTATGATGTGTATTCACGATTGATTTTAATAGCATAGAGAGTTGGATCATTTTTTAGCATGAGCGGACAGGGTTATTGCCTGAGGATTCTGTGGGTGTGGCTGCTTCACTCAGGAGATGAAGGCCTAGTACTCAGGTGTTGAGACTTTTTGGCTTAAATTCCTTCCCATGGGTGCACTGTGACATATCACCGAGTTAGAATTGTAATAATGTGACTCTTCTGCCTAGACCCTGCCAACAGGCGATATTATCACATATATCTGGGCCTATAAGCTAGGTTATTTGTCTCTCCTGCCTCTGCCCCCAGAGGAGATTGTGTAATATTGTTTGACTTAACATCTAGGGTAATGTGACCCTCCTCTCCTGCCTGGGTCCTGCTCACCAAAGAAATTGTGACATACCACTGATAGCAAAACCTAAATGATGTGACTGTCCTTCATATTCTAGACTCTGCCAAGAGAGAGGATTACTACATATTGCAGAGCCCAGCACCTAGGTGGAGTGACTCTCCTCTTTTTCTTCTTCCCTGTCTATGGTGGGCTTGGTGACATACTTTGAGGTTGTACCCAGGAGATGTGACTCTTCTGGTTAGGCCCAGCCTACAAATGAGATTATCGTGTATCACTGGCGGAGCACCCAGGTGATGTGACTCTATTGCCTTGTCCCTGCTCACAGGTGAAATTGTGACATATACCTGGGTTAAGAACACATGCACAATAATAACTCTCATACCTGGATCCAGAAAGTAGAGATAATTGGCACTCATAGCCAGTCTCGTGGCCATGGGTAAAGTCCTCAGTTTTTCACTTGTATGAAGTTCACGAAGGGTTATAACACTCAGGTATAACATATAAAGCCTTAATGGTTGTAACAGAGACCAGCAACTAGGTGAGAATATGATTCTTCTATGCACACCTGGCTGACATGATTGTCATGCTCACACATGAACAGGGCCTAGGAATGAGGTAGTAAATCTCACACATAAAAAGCAGTCAAAGGTTGAAATAATTACTCTCATACATGGATCTGATTCACAGGTGGATTGGTAATATTTGAACCATGATTCAGCACACCTGTGGTGCTGTGAGTTCTTTACCGGAACACAATCTTCAAGTGGGATTGGGGCAGTTATACATGGATCTTGCCCATTGTTGAGACTGTGACTCCTCTACTTCCACCCAAACCACAGAAAGTGTTGACTCACATACAGGAAACCAGGACTTGTGTGGGAAGTGAAACTTATTTCTGAGCCTTTCTGAAAGTGTGATCGGGACAGTTAACTTTGCCCAGCACATGAATAATTTGACTCTCTTTTCTAGGCCCAGAACACAGATGAAATTGTGCCATATGTGGAACAAGCAGCTAAGCAATATGTAATACCTTCCTTGGCTTAGCCTACAAAGGGCACTTTTATATCACTGGTACCATCATCCAGGTGATGTGAGTTATCTGCCTAAAACCTGCCTACAAAGAGAATTGTGTCTTAAATCTAGGTCCATCACATAAGTGATGTCACTCCCTTCTACTGCCTTAGCCCTGCACTTACAGCGCATTGTGACACACAACTGGGCACTTCACACAGGTAATGTGATTCTCCTTTTTGGGTTCTGCCAACAGGAAGCATTGTAACATATCACTTGGCTCAGCACCTACATGATGTTTCTTTGCTTTTGACTGGGCCCTGACCACAGGGTATTGTGACATATTGCTGGGTTCAGCACAAATGTGAGGTCACTCTCCAGGCTTGGTACTGCACAGAACAGACATTGTGACATGTATCTAGGCAAATTGCCTAGAAGTGAATCCCCTCTCCTGCTTAAGTCCTTCCCACAGAGAGCGGTTTGATATGTCACTGAAACCAGCATCCATGTGATGTGACTCTTCTGCCAGGGTCCTGCCCACAAGGTGGATTGTGACATCTCACTGGACCTGCACCCACATAGGTGATGTAACTTTCTTGCCTTCTCTCTGTCTGCAGGTGGAATTGCTCCATATACCTGAGACCCTAACAAAAGCCTAATTACAACTCATATGCCTGGAGCCAGGACATGTGCAGGATGGTGAGTCTTATTCTTAAACCTTTCCAAAAGTGTACTAGTGACATATACCTTTGCTCAGCTCCTGAATGATTTAAAAATTCTACCTGGGTATATCCCACAAATCAGATTTTGACAGATACTTAGGCAAAGCACCTTGGTGATTTGACTGTGCTATATTAGCAATGTCCTCTGAGGGGATTGTAACATATTTCGGGACTCATCATCTAGGTTACATGACTCTCATCTCCTGCCTGTACCCTGCTTCCTTTGGTAATTGTAGCATTTCTAAGCACTGCATCCAAATGATATAAATGTCTTGCCTGGGCCCTGTCAACAAGAGACATTGTGACATATTTTGGGGCCCATGATTTAGATGATAAGACTCTCCTCTCCTGCTTGGACACTGCCCCCAAGGGACATTGTGCCACAGAGCCGGACCAAGAGCACAAGTTATGTGACATTTCTGACAGGACCCTGCCTACAAAGAGAATATTGGAATATTTCTAGCCCAGCATTTAGCCCTGAAGTGGGTGTTCTGCCTGCTTCATAACCACAGAGGGAATTGTAACATATACCTAGACATGGCTCACAGACATGATAATGACTCTCATATGTGGACTCAGCCAATAGAGGATATTATGACTCTTATAACTAGGTTTAGGGACATGTGTGATGTCCTAGATCACCTTCTTGTACAAAGATTACAAAAGATTACAACACTGTCACATATTTTACAAAGTCTTTGGGTTATACAGACAGAGTCAAAGTAGGGCTTGGCACATAGGTGAAATTGTGAGTCGTTTATGCACAACCAGCTGACAGTAAGGACTGTTGTTAACTCACATGGATGAAGCAAACTGTCACACATGAAAACAAGACGTGTGTGTATTGTAAATCTCATCTTTGGAATTTTCTGACAGCGTGATTGTGGTATAAATCTTTTCCAAGCACCTGTGTAATTTGACTCTCCAGACTTGTTCCGGCCCATATATGGGATTGTGATGTCTACCTAGGCCAACCTCCAGGTGATGTGACTCTCCTGCCTGGGCCCTTCTCTCAGTAAGGATTGTGACATATCACTGGATCTAACACTCCAGTGATGTTACATTCTTGCCTGCACCATGCCTACCACAATTATTGTAACATATTTCTGTGTCCACCTCATAGGTGATGTAACTCTCCTCTCTGGAATGGGTCCTGCACAAAGGAATGATAGTAACATATCGCAAAGCCAGACACACAAGTGAGGGTACTCTTTTGCCAGAGCCATGCCCAAAGGAGGACATTTTGACATATCTCTCAGCCTATCACCTAGGTTATGTGGCTCTCCTACTTGGGCCCTGCCAGCCAGGAGAGTGACACATTTCTAGGCCAGGCACACAGGTGATGGTACTCTTTTGCCAGGGCTTTGCTTCATAGAGGACATTGTGACATATCCCTGGGCCTATCACCTAGGTGAGGTGACTCCCTCCTTGGGACCTATCCACATGGAGCATTGTGGCATAAGAGAGAACCAGCACCTAGGTGATGTAACTCTCTCGCCTGGGTGCTGTCCTAAGAGAGACTTGTGACATATCTCAACACCCAGCACTCAAATGATATGGCTCTTCTGCCCAGTTTCTGCCCACATATTAAATTGTGACATATTTCTAGGGAAGCATCTAGGTGATATGACTCTCCTTGTCTGCCTGAGTTCTGCCTACTGGGGACATGGGGACATATCTGTGATCCCATGACCTAAGTGATATGCCTCTCTTCCTCTGCCTGGGCCTTTAAAATGGTGGGATTGTGACATATTGCTGAGCCCAGCATTCAGGTCATGTGACTCTACTCTTTTTTGTGAACCATGCCCACAAAGGGAAATTTTGACCTATTGCACCGAGATGATGTTACTCTTCTAATAGAGTCCTGAAAAAAGAGGGAATTATTGCATACTGGCGGGCCCAGCCCCCTGATGATGCTACGGTCCTTCCTGTGCCAGAGCCACAGAGAGTATTTTGACATAATTTTGGCCCATTCGGTAGGTGCTTTGGCTCTCATCCCTTGGTTAAGTTTTTCCACATTTGGAATTGGGTCATATTGCTGGGTCCTGCAACTAGTTAATATGACTCCCCTTTCTAGGTTCTTCCTAGAGAGGGCATTGTGACATGTTACTTGACACATCACCTAGGTGTTGTTACTCTTTTCCTAATTTTTTGCCCAAAAATGGGATTATGACATATACCTTTCTTCAGTTCACAGCCATTATGGTCCAACTTATATTGGGATTCAGCCAATAGAAGATATTTTGCCTTTCATCCCTAAGCTTAGGGCAATAGGTAAAATCCTGGGTTGCATATTTGTACAAAGCTCACAGAAGTTTACAACACTTACTCATATTGTATAAACTCCTCGGGTGGTACAGACAGTTTCATAACAAGGCCCAGCAAAAAGTTAAGATTGTGACTCTCAATTACACACCCAGGTGAAAGTAAAATTTGTCACCATCTCACATTTACAAAGCCCATTGTTGCAGTACTGAGTCTAATAGGTGAAAACAGTACAAAGATGGAATTTTGACTCTCATATGTGCATCAGGCCACAGGTGCGATCGTGACTCATTTTTGGAGCCAGCTCACAGGCATAAAATGTGTCTCATTCCTGAACTCAGCCCAAATGAGAGATGTTGACTGTCATACCTAGGTTTAAGTCAATATATAAAATTGTGAGTCCATATGAGCGTGTGGGCCTCAGAGTGGTTTACAACTCTGATGTATGCCGTATAAAGCCCTCAGCTGTTGTAGAGGGTTTCATACAATTACCTAATATGCATGACATTATGACTCTCATATAAACACCAAGCTATCAGTTAAAGGTGTCACCGTCAAAGATGAGGAGATTGTGTCATGTCACTGGGCCTAGTACCCAGGTGTTAAAACTTTTCCTTTAATTGTATCCCAAGTGTGCATTGTGACATATCATTGGGTCAGAATCATAATAATGTGACTCTTCTGCCTGGGCCCTTCCAACAAGGGATATTATCACTTGGCTCAGTACCAAGGTGATGTTTCTTCGCTTTTGCCTGGGCCCTGATAACAGGGAGATTGTGATCTATTGCTGGGCCCAACAAAAATGTGAGGTCACTCTCCAGCCATGGTACTGCACATAAGCACCATTGTGACATGTATCTAGGCCAATTGCCTAGGTGAAGTGAGTTTCCTCTCTTGCAAAAGTCCTGCCCACAGAGGGGGTTTTGATATGTCACTGAAATCAGCATTCAGGTAATGTGACTCTTCAGCCAGGGTCCTGCCTACTAGGTGGATTGTGACTTCTCACTGGACCGGCAACCATGTAGGTCATGTGACTTTCATGCCTTCTCACTGGCCACAGGTGATGTTGTGCCATATAACTGAGACCAAACAAAAACCTAATAACAAGTCATATGTCTGGAGCCCAGATATGCACAGGATGGTGAGTCTTATTGTTCAACTTTTCCACAAGTGTAATTGTGACATATACCTCTGCCCAGCTCCTGAGTTAATTATTCTGCCTAGGTATTGCCCACAAATGAGAATTTGACAAATAACAGAGCCAAGCACCTTGATGATTTGACTGCGTTATCTTAACAATGTCCTCTGGAGGGATTGTAACATATTTCTGGACCCATCTTCTAGGTTACATGACTCTCCCCTCCTGCCTGTGCCCTGATTCCTTGGTAACTGTAGCATTTCTAAGCACTGAATCCAAATGATATGACTCACTTGCCTGGGCCCTGTCAACAGGAGGCATTGTGACATATTTTGGGGCCCATCATTTAGGGGATAAGACTCTCCTGCTTGGACACTGCCCACAAGGGACATTGTGCCTCAAGTTATGTGACATTTCTGACAGGTCTTCCTAAAAAGAGGATTTTGGAATATTTATGGCCCAGCATTTGGGTGATGTGGCTGTGCTGTCTGCTTCATAACCACAGAGGGGATTGTAACATATGCCTAGGCACAGCTCATGGGCATGATAATGACTCTTCATATGTGGATTCAGCCAATAGAGTATATTTTGACTTTTATAACCAGATTTACGTACATGCATGATGTCCTGGATCACATTCCTGTACAAAGGTCACAAAAGATTACAACACTCACACATATTTTACAAAGTCTTTGGGTAATACAGACAGAGTCAAAGCAGGGCTCAGCACACACGTGAAATTGTTAATCATGTATCCAAATCCAGCTGACAGGATGGATGAAGCCAACTGTCACACATGAAAACAGAACAAGTATGGTATTGTGAATCTCATCTTTGGAATTTTCTGACAGTACGATTGTGATACAGATTTTTTCCAAGCACCTGTGTAATTTGACCCTACAGAGTTTTTCCGGCACATATATGGGATTGTGATGTCTACCTAGGCCAATCTCAAGGTGATGTGACTCTCCTGCCTGAGCCCTTCTCTCAGTAAGAATTGTGACATATCACTGGATCTAGCACACAGGTGATGTTACATTCTTGCCTGTGCCATGCCCACTAAAATTATTGTGACATATTTCTGTATCCACCTCATAGGTGATATAACCCTCTTCTCTGGAATGCGCCCCGCACAAAGGAAGTATAGTGACATATTGCAAGCCCAGGCACACAGGTGAGGGTACTCTTTTGCCAGAGTCATGGACAAAATAGGCCATTGTGACATATCTTTGGGCCTATCACCTAGGGTAAGTGGCTCTCCTGCTTGGGCCCTGCCAACCTGGAGCGTGACATATTGCTAGGCCAGGCACACAGGTGATGGTACTCTTTTGTCAGGGCTATGCTTCATAGAGGACATTATGACATATCTCTGGGTCTATCACCTAAGTCCAGTGACTCCCTTCTTGGGCCCTACCTGCATGGAGCATTGTGACATAAGCAGAGAACCTGTACCTAGTTGATGTAACTCTCTTGTCTGGGTGCTGTCCTAAGAGAGCCTTTTGACATATCTCAGGACCCAGCACCCAAGTGATGTGGCTCTTCTGCCTCATTTCTTCCCACATGTTATACTGTGACATATTCCTAGGAAAGCAGCTGGGTGATATGACTCTCCTCATCTGCCTAAGCCCTGCCTACTGGGGATATCGGGACATCTCTGTGCCCATGATTTAAGTGATGTGACTCTCTTTTTCTGCCTGGGCAACCTGATCCTTAACTTAAGTAAATAACTTAAAGTGAGTACCAAGGAATGTAGAGTAGTTTATCTAACTAACTTGTTTTCCTAAGTCTCACCTTTGTTTCACCGTAGGTGCTTAATTGCTTTCTACTCAGGAGGTCCACAATGCCAATTGCCCTTTAGTGGTATTGACTCAAGCCTTTGTCAATTAAACATTCCTGAATAAATGTGAGTCTCACTGGCTGGTCAGGGCTGCAAATGTTTACAGCACTCTGAGTGGAGTCTGTAAGTGACACGGATGCTCAGTAGAACTGGCAAAGCAGAATATCTGTATGTCAGTATCTTTATTCATCAGTCATTGAGTCAGGGTCTGCGGGACAGACCCTGCACCTAGGGGGTGGGACTATCCACTATTTTTTCAACCCTGTGTTCAATGGGCATGATAACTTGTTATTTGAGACTGTACCCAGGTGATATGACTCTTCTGACTGGGTCCTGCCAACAGAGAAGATTATAATGTATCCCTGGCTCACGACCCAGATGATGTGACTCTTCAGTCTTGTCTCTGTCCAAAAGTGAAATTGTGACATATACCTGGATTCAGCTCATATGCACAATAATAACTCACATACCTAGACCCAGTCAGGGGATATATTTTGACTCACATAGCCATTCTTATGGCCATGGGTAAAGTCCTAGCTCTCCCACCTTTAAGAATTCACAGAAAAGTACACTACTCAGGCATATCATATAAAGCTTCAGTGGTATAAATAGTGTCATAACAGGCACCAGCAACCAGGTGCTATTGTGATTCTTAGACGCACATCCAACTGACATGATAGTCATTCTCATATATGAACAGAGCCTATGAACAAGGTACTTAATCTCACATACATAAGCAGTTGAAGCGTGAAGTTGTTACTCTCATACATTAATCTGATCCACAGGTGGTTTGGTGACATTTGAACCATGATTCAGCAAACCTGTGTTGCTTTTACTCCCCTATTGGAACACAATCTTCAAGTGGGATTGGGGATTTTATACATGGATCTTGCCTATTGTTGAGATTGTGACTCTTGTATTTTGACCCAACTCATAGGAGGTGTTATCTCTCATACCTGAAGCCAGGACTTTTGTCGGATTGTGAAACTTATTTCTGAACATTTTTGAGTGTGTGATTGAGAAGTATGACTTTGCCCAGCATCTGAGTGTTTTGACTCTTCTTTCTAGGCCCAGAGCACAGTTGAAATTGTGATAAATGCACACCAAGCAACCAAGCAATATATAATACCTCATTTGGCAATGGAATTGAGGGCACTTTTATATATCACTGAGACCAGCGCCCAGCTGATGTGAAATATTGGCCTGAACCCTGCCTACACAAGCATTGTGGCTTTTATCTAGCTCCATTACATAAGTGATGTGACTTCCTTCTACTGCCTTGGCCCTGCACTTATGGTGAATTGTGACACAAAATTGGGTAGAGCAACCAGGTGATGTGACCCTTTTTTTTTTTGGCGGGGGGCCAGTCTGTCAATAGGAAGCTTTGTAACATATCACTTGGCTCAGCACCTAGATTGTGTTTCTTCTCTCTTGCCTGGGCCCTGACCAGCAGAGAGATTGTGGCATATTGCTGAACCCAGCACCAAGATGAGGTCACTCTCCTGCCTTGATCCTGCACACAGGGAGCTTTGTGACATATATACAGGCCAATTGCCTAGGTAAAGTTTGTCTCCTCTCCTGCCTAAGCCCTGCCCATGGGGAGGATTTAGATATATCACTGAAACCAGCATCCAGGTGATATGACTCTTTTTCCAGAGTCTTGTGACATTTCACTGGACCAGCACCCACTCAGGTGATGTGACTTTGCTTTCTTCTCCCCACCCACAGGTGATGTTGTGCCATATACCTGAGACCAGATCAATGGCCTAACAATGACTCTTTTACCTAGAGCCAGGACATGTGCAGGATGGTAACTCTCATCCCTGAACCTTTCCACAGGTGTTATTGTCACATATACCTTTTCCAGCTCCTAAGTGTTTTAATAATCCAGCCTAGTTATAGCCCACAGATAATATTTGGACATATACCTGGGCCAATAACCTTGGCGATTTGACTCTCATGTCTTAACAGTGTCCTCAGAAGAGATCATAACATATCTCTGGACCCATCATTTAGGTTATGTGACTCTCCCCTCCTGCCTGAACCCTGCTTCCAGTGAAGAGTGTAGCATTTCTAAGCACTGCATCCAAATGACATCAGTTTCTTGTCTGGGCCCTTTCAACAGGAGGCATTGTGACATATCTCTGGGTCCATCATTTAGGTGATATGACTCTCTTCTCCTGCCTGGACACTCTCCACAAGGGGCATTATGCCACAGAGCTAGAGCTAGCAACCAAGTTTTGTGAATTTTCTGTTACAGCCTTGCCTACAAAGAGAATTTTGGAATATTTCTGGCTTAGAATTTAAGTGATGTGGTTGTTCTGCCTGTTCAATAACCACAGAAGAGAAGGTGAAATATATCTAGGCACAGTGAACAGGCATGATAATGAGTCTTATATGTGGACCCAGCAAATAGGAGAAATTTTGACTCTTATAACTAGGTTTAGGAACATGACTGATGTCCAGGATCTCCTTCTGGTAAGAAGGTCACAGAAAATTACAACACTCACAATTATTTTGTAACACCTTTGGGTTGTATAGGGAGTGTCATAACAGGGCCTAACACACAGAGGAAATTGTGACACTCATATGCACACCTAGCTGACAGTAAAGACTTTCACAATCACAGATGGATGAAGGCAACTGTCCTACATGAAAAGAGGACATGTGTGGTATTGTACATCTAAAACCTAGAATTTTATTCCATCATGACTGTGATATAAATCACTGCCAAGCACCTGTGTGATTTCATTCTTCAGACTGGTTCTATTCTACATATGGGATTTTCATATCTACCTATGCCAACCTTGAAGTGTTGTGACTTCTCTGTCTGGACCATGCTCTCAGTAAGAATTGTGACATCACTGGATCCAGCATCCAGGTGATGTTACATTTTTGCCTGCACCATGCCCACAGACATAACTGTGACATATCACTGTGTCCATCGGTTAGAAGATGTAGCTCTCCTCTATGGAATGGGCTCTGTACACAGGGCAAAATAGGGATGTATTCCCAGGCCAGGCACACAGGTGATGATACTCTTTTGCCAGGGCCAGGCCCAAAAGAGGGCATTTTGACATATCACAGTTCCTATCATATAGGTGATATGGCTCTTCTGCATGGGACCTGCCCACTTGAGTAGTGACATATTGCTAGGCCAGGCACAAAGGTGATGGTACTCTTTTGCCAGGGCCATTCTTTCAGGAAGGCTTTGTGACATATCTCTGGGTCCATCACCCAGCTGATGTGACTTCCTGCTTGGCTCTGCCCACATGGAGCATTGTGACATGAGGGTGGAACCTGCACACAGGTGATGTAACTCTCTTGCCTGAATCCTTTTCTAAGGGGGACTTGTGAATATCTCAGTACCCAGGACCAGGTGATGTGGCTCTCAGCCTGGTTTCTGCCCACATAATAAATTGTGACATATATGTAAAGAAGCACGTAGGTGATATGACTCTCTTTTTGTGCCTGAGCCCTGCCTACTGGTGACATTGGGCCATATATCTGAGCCCATGACCTAAGTGATGTGACTCTCTTATTCTGTCTGGGCCTTTACAACGGGATGATTGTGACATATTGATGAGCCCAGCACTTAGGTAATGTGACTCTTGTCTTCTTGCTGAACAATGGCCATGAATAGGACTTTTGCCATATTTTAGGGCCCGGCACCTGGATGATGTTACTCTTCTGACTAGGTCATGCATAAAGGTGGAATTGTGGCATAATGCTTGACCCAGCACCCTAATTATGTGACTATCCTGCTTGTGCCTGAGCTACAGAAGGTATTTTGACATAACTTTGGCCCATTTTGTAGGTGTTTTAGCTCTCATCACTTTACTGGGTTTCTTTCACATGTGGTTGTATCATATTGCTGGCTTCAGCCCCCAGTTAATATGACCCTCTTTCCTAGGCGCTGCTTAGAGAGGGCATCATGACATATTGCTTGACACAGTACCTAAGTGATGTTAATCTTCTGCCTAGTTTTCTGCCCACAAATGGGATTATGACAAATACCTTGATTCAGTTCAAAGGTGTGATGATCAAGCTTCTATTGGAGTTCAGCCAATAGGAGATATTATGCCTCTCACCACTAGGTTTAGGTCAATAGGTAAGGTCCTTCATTGCATATTTGTACAAAGCTCACTGAAGTTTACAACACTAACTCATATCATAAAAACTTCTTGGGTGGTACAGAGTTTCATAACAGGGCCTAGCAAAATGTTAAGATTGTGACTCTCGACTACACACTCAGTTGAAAGTAAAAGTTGTTACCATCCTACATTTACAATGCCCATTGTTGAGGTCCTGAGTCTAACAAGTGAATACAGCACAAATTTGGAATTGTGACTTTCATAAGTGAATGTGCCCACAGGTGGGATGGTGGCTCATTTTCTGACCCAGCTCACAGGCATAATAATGGTCTCATCCCTGAAACCAGCCTATTGGAGAGCTGTTGACTGTCATACCTGGGATTAGAGCAATATGTAAGATCGTGAGTCCATATAAGCATGTAGACCTCAGAGAGGTTTCCAACTCTCATGCATGTTGTATCAAGTTCTCAGATGTTGTAGAGAGTGTCATACAATGGCCAGCACACACAGGATATTATGACACTCATATACACAACTAGCTAACAATTAATGGTGTCACCCTTCACGATGAGGAGATTGTGTCATATCCCTTCGACTAGTACCCCAGTGTTGAGACTTTTTGGTTTAAATTTCTTTCCGTAAGTGCATTGTTACATATCACTGGGTCAGAATCATGATAATGTGACTCTTCTGCCTGGGCCCTGCAAACAGGGGATATTTTCACATACGTCCAGGCATATTGGCTAGTTGATATATCTCTGCTGCCAGTGCCCTGCCCACAGGGGACACTGTGACATATCACTAGATATAGCATCTATGTAATGTGGCTGTCCTCTCCTGTCTGGATCCTGCCACTGAAGAAATTGTGAGATACCACTGAGTGCAAAACCTAGGTGACATGACTCTCCTCTCTGTCCTGGACTCTGCCAAGAGAGGGAATTATTACATATTGCTGAGCCAGCACCCAGGTGGTGTGATTCTCTTTTTTTCTTTAAACCTTTCTACATAGGGTGTGGTGACAAATTACTTGAGGCTATACCCAAGAAATGTGGCTCTTCTGCCTGGTTTCTGCCCACATCTTAGATTGTGACATATAACTAGGGAAGCACCTTTGTGATATGACTCTCTCCTTTTCTGCCTGGGCCCTGCCTACTGGGGACATTGGGATATATCTCTGAGCCCATGACCTAAGTGAAGTGACTCTCTTCTTCTGCCTGATCTTTACAATCAGGGTATTATGGCATATTGCTGAGCCCAGCACTCAGGTTATTTGACTCCTTTTTTCCTCAAACCATGCCCACAAACAGAAATTTTGACCTATTGCAGGGTCCAGCACTCAGATAGTGTTACTGTTTTGCCTGGGTCCTGCATATAGAGAGAATTATGGTATATTGCTGGGCCCAGCATCCTGATACTGTGACTCTCATGCCTGTGCTGGAGCCAAAGAAGGTATTTTGACATATCCTGGGTCCATTATAGGGGTGTTTTGGCTCTCATAACTTGGCTGGGTTTTTTCCACATGTGGAATGGTGTCATATTGGTGAGCCCAGCACCCAGTTAATGTGACTATAATTCCTATACCCTGCCTACAGAGGTCATTGTGACATATTGGTTGGCACAGCACCCAAGTGATGTTAACCTCCTGCCTAGTTTTTTGCCCACAAATGGGACTATGACATAGACAGTCAGACTTATACTGGGATTCAGCCAATAGGAGATATTTTGCCTTTCATCTCTAGGCTTAGGGAAATAGGTAAGGTCCCGAGTTGCATATTTTTATCAAACTCACAGAACTTTACAAACTAACTCATAATGTATAAACTGCTTGGGTGTTACAGAGAGTTTCATGACAGGGACCAGCAAAAAGTTCAGATTGGGACTCTTGATTACACACCCAGGTGAAAGCAAAAGTTGTGACCATCCCACATGTCCAAAGCCCACTGTCACCCTCAAAGACAAAAAAAATTGGCATATTACTATGTCAAGTATCCAGGTGTTGAGACTTTGGCTTAAATTCCTTCCGGTGACTGCATTGTGACGTATCACTGGTTTTGAATCATAATAATGTGACTCTTCTGCCTGGACCCTGCCAACAGGGGATATTATCGCATATCTTTGGGCCTATAAGCTAGGTGATTTGTCTCTCTGGCTTCTGTCCTGCTCCCAGAAGACATTGTGAAATATCGTTTGACTTAACATCTAGGTAATGTGTCTCTTCTCTCCTGCCTGGTTCCTGCTCATCAAAGAAGTTGTGACACAGAGCTGATTGCAAAACCTAGGTGATGTGACTCTCCTTCATATTCTAGACTCTGCAAAGAGAGGGGGTTAGTACATATTGCAGAGCCCACCACCTAGATAGTGTGACTCTTCTCTATTTCTTCTTCCTTGTCTGTAGTTGGCTTGGTAACATACTATTTGAGGCTGTACCCAGGTGGTGTGACTCTTCTGACTAGGTCCAGCCTACAAATTAGATTATACTGTATCACTGGCTCAGTACACAGGGGATGTGACTCTCCTGTCTTGTCCCTGCTCACAGGTGAGATTGTGAATATACCTGGGTTAAGCACACATGCACAATAATAATTCTCATACCTGGACCCAGCCAGTAGAAATATTTTGACTCTCACAGCCTGTCTAAGGACCATGAACATAGTCCTGGATTTTTCACTTGTATAAAGTTCACAAAGGATTATGACATTCAGGTATACCATATAAAGCCTTAATGGAACAAAGAGTATCATAACAGAGGCCAGCAACAAAAAGAGAATGTGACTCTTGTATACACACCTAGCAGACATGATTGTCATTCTGTCACATATACAGGGCCTAGGAATGAAGTACTAAATCTCACACATAAAAAACAGTTGAAGGTTGAAATAATTACTCTCATATATGGATCTAATTCACAGGTGGATTGGTAAACTATGAACCATGATTCGGCACACTGTGGTGCTGTGACTGCCTGACTAGAACACAATCTTCAAAGGGGATTGGGGCCTTTCACATGAATCTGGCTCATTGTTGAGACTGTGTCTCCTCTGTTTCGATCCAACTCATAGAAAGTGTTGACTCACATACAAGAAACCAGGACTTGTGTGGGATGTGAAACTTATTTCTGAACATTTCTGAGAGTGTGAATGGGACAGGTAACTTTGTCAGCACATGAATAATTTCAGTCTCTTTTCTAGGCCCAGACAACAGATGAAATTGTGCAATATGTAGACCAAGCAGCTAAGCAATATAAAACATATTCCTTGGTTCTGCCTACAAAGGGCACTTTTATATATCACTGGGACCATCACCCAGGTGATGTGAGTTATTTGCCTGAAACCAGCCTACAAAAAGAATTGTGTCTTATATCTAGGTCCATCACATAAGTTATGTGACTCCCTTATACTGCCTTGGCCCTGCAGTTACAGGGCATTGTGACACATAACTGTGTACTTCACCCAGATGATGTGATTCTCCTTTCTGGGTTCTGCCAACAGGAAGCATTGTAACATATCACTCAGCTCAGCACCTAGGTGATGTTTCTTCATTTTTGCCTGTGCCCTGACCACAGGGAGATGGTGACATATTGCTGGGCCCAGCACAAATGTGAGGTCACTCTCCAGCCTTGGTACTGCACATAATGGCCATTGTGACATATATTTAGGCCAATTGCCTAGGTAAAGGCAGCCTCCTGTTTTGCCAAAGTCCTGCCCACACAGAGGGGATCACTGAAACCAGTATCCAGGTGATGTGACACTTCTGTGAGGGTGCTGCCCACAAGTTGGATTGTGGCATCTCACGGACCCGCACCCATGTGAGTGATGTGACTTTCTTGCCTTCACTCTGGCCACAGGTGATATTGTTCCATATACCTGAGACCATAACAAAAGCCTTATTACAACTCATATGGCTGGAGCCAGGACATGTGCAGGATGGTGACTCATTCTTAAACTTTTCCACAAGTGTAATTGTGACCTATACCTTTGCCCAAATCCTGAGCAATTTAATAATTCTGCCTAGGTATAGCCCACAAATCAGATTCTGACAAATACCTGGGTCAAGCACCTTGGTGATTTGACTGTGCTATCTTAACAGTGTCCTCAGGTGAGATTGTAATATATTTCTGGACCCATCATCTAGGTTACATGACTTCTCTCCTGCCTGTACCCTGCTTCCTTTGGTAATTGTAGCATTTCAAAACACTGCATCCCAATGATATGATTCTCTTGCCTGGGCTCTGCCACAGGAGACAATGTGACATATTTTGGGGCCCATCATTTAGTTGATATGACTCTTCTCTCCTTCCTGGACACTGCCCCCAAGGGACATTGTGCCACAAAGCTGTACCAAGCACACAAGTTATGTGACATTTCTGACAGGACCCTGCCTACAAAGAGAATATTGGAATATTTCTAGCCCAGCATTTAGGTGATGTGGCTGTTCTGCCTGCTTCATAACCACAGAAGGAATTGTAACATATACCTAGGCACAGCTCACAGGCATGATAATGACTCTTACATGTGGACTCAGCAAATAAAGGATATTTTGACTCTAATAGCTAGGTTTAGGGACATGTGTGATGTTCTGGATCACCTTCTTGTACAAAGGTCACAAAAGGTTACAACACTCACATATTTTACAAAGTCTTTAGGTTATACAGACAGAGTCAAAGTAGGGCTCAGCACACGGGCAAAATTCTGAGTCTTATATGCACACCCAACTGACAGGACTGTCATCATCTCACATGGATGAAGTGAACTGTCACTCACGAAGACAGGTTATGTGTGGTATTGTAAATCTCATTTTTGGAATTTTCTGACAGTGTGATTGTGATATAAATCTTTTCCAAGCATCTGTGTAATTTGACTTTGAAGAATGGTTCCACTCCATATATAAAATTGTGATATCTACCTAGGCCAACCTCAAAGTGATGTGACTCTCCTGCCTGAGCTTTTATCTCAGTAAGAATTGTGACATATCACTGGATCTATCACCCAGGTGATGTTACATTCTTGCCTTCTCCATGCCCACCAAAATTATTGTGACATATTTCTCTGTCCATCTCATAGGTGATGTAATTCTCCTCTCTGGAACAGGCCATGAACAAAGGAAAGATTGTGACATATTGCAAGATCAGGCACACACCTGATGTTACTGTTTTGCCAGAGCCATGCCCAAAGGAGGGAATTTTGAGATATCTCTGGACCTATCACCTAGGTGATGTGGCTCTCCTGCTTGGGCCCTGCCAGTCTGGAGAGTGACATATTTCTAGGCCAGGCACACAGATGATGGTACTCTTTTGCCAAGGCTATGCTTCACAGAGGACATTGTGACAAATCTCTGGGCCTATTTCCTAGGTGAAGTGACTCCTTCCTTGGGCCCTACCCACATGGAGCATTGTGACATAGGCAGAGAACCTATGCCTAGGTGATGTAACTCTCTTGGCTGTGTCCTGTCCTAAGAGAGCCTTGTGACATATCTCAGGACCCAGAACCCATGTGATGTGGCCCTTCTGCTTGTTTTTTCTGCCCACATATTAAATTGTGACATATTTCTAGGGAAGCACCTAGGTGATATGACTCTCCTCATCTACCTGAGCTCTGCCTACTAGGGGCATGGGAACATATCTCTGAGCCCAGGTCCTAAGTGATATGACTCTCTTCTCCTGCCTTGGTCTTTAAAATGGTGATATTGTGATAATTGCTGAGCCCAGCATTTAGGTCATGTGACCCTACTCTGTTTTCTGAACCATGCCCACAAAGGGAAATTGTGACCTTTTGCACTCAGATGATATTACTCTTCTGACAGAGTCCTGAATAAAGGGAATGATTGCATACTGGTGGGCCCAGCACCCTGATGATGCTACCATCCTGTCTGTCTGCGCCAGAGCCACAGAGTATTTTTGACATATGTTCAGCACATTATGTAGATGTTTTGGCTCTCATCCCTTGGTTAAGTTTTTCCACATGTGAAATTGTGTCATATTTCTGGGTCCAGCACCCAGTTATGGTGACCCTCCTACCTAGGTTCTGCCTAGAAAGGGCATGGTGCCCACAAATGGGATTATGATATATACCTTGCTTCAGTTCACGGGCCTGATGGTGTGACTTATATTGGGATTCAGCCAATAGAAGATATTTTGCCTCTTATCGCTAGGCTTAAGGCAGTAGTTAAAATCCTGGGTTGTGTATTTGTGCAAAGCTCACAGAAGTTTACAACATTAATTCATATTGTATAAACTACTTGGGTGGCACAGAGAGTTTTAGAAAAAGGCCCAGCAAAAAGTTAAATAGTGACTCTCAATTACACACCCAGGTGAAAGTAAAATTTGTCACCATCCCACATGTACAAACTTCACTGCTGCAGTACCTCATGAGTCTAATAGGTGAAAACTGTACAAAGATGGAATTTTGACTCTCATATGTGCATCAGGCCACAGTTGCGATCTTGACTCATTTTTGGAGCCAGTTCACAGGCATAAAATGTGTCTCATTCCTGAACTCAGCCCAAATGAGAGACATTGACTGTCATACCTAGGTTTAAGTCAATATATAAAATTGTGAGTCCATATGAGTGTGTGGGCTTCAGAGTAGCTTGCAACTCTCATACATGCTGCATAAAACCCTCAGATGTTGTAGAGGGCTTCATACAATTGCCTAGCACACAAGTGAAATTGTGACTTTCATACACACCAAGCTAACAGTTAAAGGTGTCGCCCTCAAAGATGAGGAGATTGTGTCATGTCACTGGGCCTAGTACCCAAGTGTTAAAACTTTTCCTTTAATTGTATCCCAAGTGTGCATTGTGACATATCATTAGGTCAGAATCACAATAATGTGATTCTTCTGCCTGGGCCCTTCCAACAAGGGATATTATCACGTATATTTGAGCCTATCAGCTAGGTGACTGGTCTATTTTTACTGTGTTTGCCCCCAAGGAACATTGTGACATCACTGGATGTAGCATCTAGGAAACGTGACTCTCCTCTTCTTCCTAGGTCCTGCCCACAAAAGGAATTGTGACATACCACTGAGTGCAAAACCTAGGTAATGCAACTCTCCTCTTTATTCTGGAGTCTGCCAAAGGAGGGGATTATTACATATTGTTGAGCCCAGCACCTAGGTGTTGTGACTCTCCCCTTTTTCTTCAACCCCGTCTACAGTGGACATGGTGCCATATTACTTGAGGCTGTACCCAGGTTATGTGACTCTTCTGACATGGCCCTGTCTGCAAACAAGATTATAATGTATCCTGAGCCCAGAATCCAGATGATGAGACTCTCCTGCCTTGTTTCTGCTTACAGGTGAAATTGAGTAGGCTAGAACACTGTGACCCTTAATGCTTGGCTCATGCAGTCTTCAGAGGAATTTCAAAAACCACAGGATGTTAGTGGGGGTAGAGAAAGAGCTGGTAAAAATGACAAGCTGCAAGTGAAATAATTGAAGGCAGGAAGAGAGTGGGACCTGCTTCGAACAGGACACCCACTGCCTTGGTGCAGCAGCACAGTCAGGCCAGTTCTCTGATTTGGGCCTTGTGCCAAGAAATTAACAGGACCACTTCTGCTCTGTCCCAGGTGCTGAACTCCTTAGTTCTGGAACTAAATGTGAATTCTGGACTCTGGAATGCCAGTTGGCTTTCACATGCCCGTGGCGTGAGGAGGCCCAGGTGGGCCTAAAGATGTGGCTGTTGGTTGGCCTACCACACATGTCTGGTTGCTCCTGTGCCTATGCACGCAAGGAAGAGGGATTTTCTTCCTCAAGAAAAGCCCAGGGAGGTCTCAAGCAAGCCCAGGGAGGTCTGAGGCTTATGGGAGCCAGTGAAAAAAAAAAGTGACGACTCAGTCCAGTGCTTTTGCCCCTCCTGGCTTGGGGCTTTGGGGAATCAATTTGCTGATCAGAAAATGGGCAATGAAAGCCCCTCATTGACTGGCTACTCACTCCACTTTTAAAAGGCCACTGCACAGTGCCCACCATGCAGCTCCAGGTACAGTCTGGGCTTCAAGATCCTGGGGCATCTCTGGGCTGGGTTCATGGCCCTGAGAAGGTTCTCCCTCTCAGGGACCACCCATGCCTATGCCTTTGTGCCCACCTGACAGCTCAGCATATCTGCTGTATGACACCTTTATTGCCTGCTCTTGCCAAGCCCATGTCTCCGCGGAGTGGCTAGGGGCACATGCTCACTGAAGCCCAGGTGGCCTGTCCATCCTTCCTCCAATGCACAGCCTCAGGCAGGTGCCACCAAGGTTTCCTCCTAAAATGTGACCTCAGGGGGTCACAGCAGCACATTCTGCTCTAACTTATTGACTAGTTAATAAGTCCCTAAATGTGCAAAGTTGGGTGTGGACCTTGACACTCTTGATCACCTTCCTCTAGTGGGGCTGCATTGGGCATTGCCATACTGAATTGTTTGTGGAAAAATCTAGCAGGTGAGGCAGGACTCAAGGGCCAGGGACAGGACAGAGCACTGAGGCTGGACTCTCCCAGGGCCCTCTGAGACCCCTGCAGGTAGGAGGATGCAGTGGAGCTCCAGGCCCCTTTTCTAGTGTGGTGCTGAATAGTGCCTTCCTGGACCACCAAGAAGGCCCTACTCTTTCTGCAACCACCACCCACTGGTCTCTAGGAGATGGACATCCATTTATATTTGTGGACATGGCCTTCTGCTTCATTTCCATTGGATGTTCTCCTGGAAGAAATGTCTAGGGAATCCTGGGCCTGTGGTGGAGTTTCTCTAAGTGCCAGTGTCAAGAATACAATTAATAGTATTTTGTGCACATTACTATCTCAGGGTTACTTTTGCCCAATAATGTGTAAAAAATAAATGTTAACATTTTTATCCTTTACATTATTTGAATTAGGTAATCTTACAAACTTTTTATTTTCCTGAAATTTATTTTCATGCCAATCATCAAATTGTGGGTTTTTCTTGTTCAAATTGTTATCTGTTTTAGAGGCAAAATCTTAAAAATAATATGCTACACAAATACTAACAGGTGAGAGCAATTTATTTAAAATGTAATTAGATTTCTTAAATAAGTAAATAATTTAAGTAAACTTAGTTTATATTATTTGTATGAATTATTTTACAGCTTATCCTCAATGTTAAAAAAAATTAGCTAGGTATGCAATTCAAAATTTACAGATTTTTTTAAACAGGCAACTTAAAAACATTTTATTGGCCATGTTGGGCAATATAATTCTCAAATATTTTATCTTAGAAATTAACACACTTGACGATTAATATTCATAGTATCTATGAAAGTAACATTATAAGCATGTTTTTATATTTGCCAAAAATTTAGGAGAAAAAAATTTATTTAATTTCCTTATAAAATTTAAATCGTTTCTCTTACTATATGCAGAATATTATCCTGATCACTTTCCACTCTCCTATCATCCTGTCACTTATGATACTGTTGTAAACAAACCACTAAGTGGCCTTTCCACTTAGAATGTCTTCATATATCTTAGATTTCAGTTTTCTAAATCTTCTATAGGAAAGTATGTAAATCTGTCCATCTAATATAGAAGAACCTCTTATAACTCTGGTGCAACAACCATTGACCATGTTCTTTCCCATAAATTCTAGAAATAAAGACATAGCATCAAATGCAAGAGGTAAATTATGCCAATATTTGCGTTTGAAAATACATTAAATTCTTTCAATATAAAAAAAGTAGATTCCTTTTAGAGGAAAGTGATCAAGATTGCTGACTGGAAGCAGATAGACTGTGTGGTTCTCATAAAGAGGAATGCAAGGTGTGCATAAATACAGCACCTTCAAATGAAACATCCAGCTATTTGCATTGGGACTAATTAAAAAACAACTTAAGTTATGGAGAATGGAGTAAAACAAGCCAGGACAACAGGCCACCTGGGAACAACATGGAGCTAAGGGAACCTCCCCACCCAGTAAAGCAGTGAGAGCATGTGGACCCTGGGAACCCATGATTCTCCCACAGATCTTTGCAACTCTCGGGTGAGGAGATACCCTTATGAACCCACTTCACCAAGGCCTTCAGTTGAACACACAGAGCTACATGGAGTCTCAGCAGAGCAGTTGCTCAGGCCTGTGCAGAGATTCAAGAGTCTTAGATACTCTGGCTTTTCAGGTTTCTCCAAAAAAGTAGCTACAACTTCAGCAAAGCAGGAGGTTACACCCCTGTACATACGCATAGGAAAGAGGTGGAATCCAGGGGGCGGAACAGTGATGGTCTGTAGGACCCACTTTCACAGTGGCTCACAGGGTATGGCCTGCTGGCTTAGAATTCCAGCCAACCATTGGTAGCAGCACTGCACTTCCCTGGGATGGAGCTACCTAAAAGATGGCCCACCATCTTTGCTGCTTGGGCAACTTAGGCATTCCAGCCTTCAGGCTTTGAAGAGTACAAGTTGACTGGGGGCAGAAAGGATCTCCTAGCACAGTACAGGTGCTCTAAAAAGACATGGCCAGACTGCCTGTTAAAGCAGCTTCCCAATCTCATTCCTGCTCACTCAAAAATACTTCTTAGGGGGAGGAGCCAAGATGGCCGAATAGGAAGAGCTCCGGTCTACAGCTCCCAGCGTGAGCGACGCAGAAGATGGGTGATTTCTGCATTTCCATCTGAGGTACCATGGTCATCTCACTAGGTCATCTGCACCCAGACAGTGGGTGCAGGTCAGTGGGTGAGTGCACTGTGCACCACCTGAACCAGGGGCGAGGCATTGCCTCACTCGGGAAGCACAAGGGGTCAGGGAGTTCCCTTTCCAGGGGTGACAGACGGCACCTGGAAAATCAGGCCACTCCCACCTGAATACTGTGCTTTTCTGACAGGCTTAGGAAACAGTGCCCAAGGAGATTATAGCCCACACCTGGCTCAGAGGGTCCTATGCCCACGGAGTCTCACTGATTGCTAGCAAGCAGTCTGAGATTAAACAGCAAGTCAGCAGCGAGGCTGGGGGAGGGGCGCCCACCATTGCCCAGGCTCGCTTAGGTAAACAAAGCAGCCTGGAAGTTTGAACTGGGTGGAGCCCACCACAGCTCAAGGAGGCCTGCCTGCCTCTGTAGACTCCACCTCTGGGGGCAGGGCACAGACAAACAAAAAGACAGCAGTAACTTCTGCAGACTTAAATGTCCCTGTCTGACAGCTTTGAGGAGAGCAGTGGTTCTCCCAGCACGCAGCTGGAGATCTGAGAACGGGCAGACTGCCTCCTCAAGTGGGTCCCTGACCCCTGACCCCAGAGCAGCCTAACTGGGAGGCACCCCCCAGCAGGGGCAGACTGACACCTCACAGGGCTGGCCAGGTACTCCAACAGACCTGCAGCTGAGGGTCCTGTCTGTTAGAACGAAAACTAACAGAAAGGACATCCACACCAAAAACCCATCTGTACATCACCATCATCAAAGACCAAATGTAGATAAAACCACAAAGATGGGGAAAAAACAGAGCAGAAAAACTGGAAACTCTAAAAAGCAGAGTACCTCTCCTCCTCCAAAGGAACGCAGTTCCTCACCAGCAATGGAACAAAGCTAGATGGAGAATGACTTTGACGAGCTGAGAGAAGAAGGCTTCAGACAATCAAATTACTCCGAGCTATGGGAGGATATTCAAACCAAAGGCAAAGAAGTTGAAAACCTTGAAAAAAATGTGGAAGAATGTATAACTAGAATAACCAATACAGAGAAGTGCTTAAAGGAGCTGATGGAGCTGAAAACCAAGGCTCAAGAACTACGTGAAGAATGCAGAAGTGTCAGGAGCTGATGCAATCAAATGGAAGAAAGGGTATCAGCCCTGGAAGATGAAATGAATGAAATGAAGTGAGAAGGGATGTTTAGAGAAAAAGCAATAAAAAGAAATGAGCAAAGCCTCCAAGAAATGTGGGACTATGTGAAAAGACCAAATCTATGTCTGATTGGTGTACCTGAAAGTGACAGGGAGAATGGAACCAAGTTGGAAAACACTCTGCAGGATATTATCCAGGAGAACTTCCCCAACCTAGCAAGGCAGGCCAACATTCAGATTCAGGAAATACAGAGAACACCACAAAGATACTCCTCGAGAAGAGCAACTCCAAGACACATAATTGCCAGATTCACCAAAGTTGAAATGAAGGAAAAAATGTTAAGGGCAGCCAGAGAGAAAGGTCAGGTTACCATCAAAGGGAAGCCCATCAGACTAACAGCGGATCTCTCGGCAAAAACCCTAAAAGCCAGAAGAGAGTGGGCGTCAATATTCAACATTCTTAAAGAAAAGAATTTTCAACCCAGAATTTCATATCCAGCCAAACTAAGCTTCATAAGTGAAGGAGAAATAAAATACTTTACAGACAAGCAAATGCTGAGAGATTTTGTCACCACCAGGCCTGCCCTAAAAGAGCTCCTGAAGGAAGTGCTAAACATGGAAAGGCACAACCGGTACCAGCCACTGCAAAATCATGCCAAAATGTAAAGACCATTGAGAATAGGAAGAGACTGCATCAACTAACGAGCAAAATAACCAGCTAACATCATAATGACAAGATCAAATTCACACATAACAATATTAACTTTAAATGTAAATGGACTAAATGCTCCAATCAAAAGACACAGACTGGCAAATTGCATAAAGACTCAAGACCCATCAGTGTGCTGTATTCAGGAAACCCATCTCACGTGCAGAGACACACATAGGCTCAAAATAAAAGGATGGAGGAAGATCTACTAAGCAAATGGAAAACAAAAAAAGGCAGGGGTTGCAATCCTAGTCTCTGATAAAACAGACTTTAAACCAACAAAGATCAAAAGAGACAAAGAAGGCCATTACATAATGGTAAAGGGATTAATTCAACAAGAAGAGCTAACTATCCTAAATATATATGCAACCAATATAGGAGCATCCAGATTCATAAAGAAAGTCCTGAGTGACCCACAAAGAGACTTAGACTCCCACACATTAATAATGGGAGACTTTAACACCCCACTGTCAACATTAGACAGATCAACGAGACAGACAGTCAACAAGGATACCCAGGAATTGAACTCAGCTCTGCACGAAGCGGACCTAATAGACATCTACAGAACTCTCCACCACAAATCAACAGAATATACATTTTTTTTAGCACCACACCACACCTATTCCAAAATTGACCACATACTTGGAAGTAAAGTTCTCCTCAATAAACGTAAAAGAACAGAAATTATAACAAACTATCTCTCAGATCACAGTGCAATCAAGCTAGAACTCAGGATTAAGAATCTCACTCAAAACTGCTCAACTACGTGGAAACTGAACAACCTGCTCCTGAATGACTACTGGGTACATAATGAAATGAAGGCAGAAATAAAGATGTTCTTTGAAACCAATGAGAACCAAGACACAACATACCAGAATCTCTGGGATGCATTCAAAGCAGTGTGTACAGGGAAATTTATAGCACTAAATGCCCACAAGAGAAAGCAGGAAAGATCCAAAATTGACACCCTAACATCACAATTAAAAGAACTAGAAAAGCAAGAGCAAACACATTCAAAAGCTAGCAGAAGGGAAGAAATAACTAAGATCAGAGCAGAACTGAAGGAAATAGAGACACAAAAAACCCTTCAA
The DNA here is from genome assembly GCF_028885625.2 of Pongo pygmaeus. NCBI lineage: Eukaryota > Metazoa > Chordata > Mammalia > Primates > Hominidae > Pongo > Pongo pygmaeus. Next base: position 58,477,869 of record NC_072380.2, read on the forward strand.
AAAATTAATGAATCCAGGAGCTGGTTTTTTGAAAGGATCAACAAAATTGATAGAGTGCTAGCAAGATTAATAAAGAAAAAAAGAGAGAAGAATCAAATAGATGCAATAAAAAATGATAAAGGGGATATCACCACCGACCCCACAGAAATACAAACTACCATCAGAGAATATTACAAACACCTCTATGCAAATAAACTAGAAAATCTAGAAGAAATGGATAAATTCCTCAACACATACACCCTCCCAAGACTAAACCAGGAAGAAGTTGAATCTCTGAATAGACCAATAACAGGAGCTGAAATTGTGGCAATAATCAATAGCTTACCAACCAAAAAAAGTCCAGGACCAGAAGGATTCACAGCCGAATTCTACCAGAGGTACAAGGAGGAACTGGTACCATTCCTTCTGAAACTATTCCAATCGATAGAAAAAGAGGGAATCCTCCCTAACTCATTTTATGAGGCCAGCATCATCCTGATACCAAAGCCTGGCAGAGACAAAACAAAAAAAGAGAATTTTAGACCAATATCCTTGATGAACATTGATGCAAAAATCCTCAATAAAATACTGGCAAACAGAATCCAGCAGCAATCAAAAAGCTTATCCACCATGATCAAGTGGGCTTCATCCCTGGGATGCAAAGCTGGTTCAACATACACAAATCAATAAATGTACTCCAGCATATAAACAGAACCAAAGACAAAAACCACATGATTATCTCAATAGATGCAGAAAAGGCCTTTGACAAAATTCAACAACCCTTCATGCTAAAAACTCTCAATAAATTAGGTATTGATGGGACGTATCTCAAAATAATAAGAGCTATCTAGGACAAACCCACAGCCCATATCATACTGAATGGGCAAAAACTGGAAGCACTCCCTTTGAAAACTGGCACAAGACAGGGATGCCCTCTCTCACCACTTCTATTCAACATAGTGTTGGAAGATCTGGCCAGGGCAATTAGGCAGGAGAAGGAAATCAACGGTATTCAATTAGGAAAACAGGAAGTCAAATTGTCCCTGTTTGCAGATGACATGATTGTATATCTAGAAAACCCCATTGTCTCAGCCCAAAATCTCCTTAAGCTGATAAGCAACTTCAGCAAAGTCTCAGGATACAAAATCAATGTACAAAAATCACAAGCATTCTTATACTTCAATAACAGACAAACAGAGAGCCAAATCATGAGTGAACTCCCATTCACAATTGCTTCAAAGAGAATAAAATACCTAGGAATCCAACTTACAAGGGATGTGAAGGACTTCTTCAAGGAGAACTACAAACCACTGCTCAAGGAAATAAAAGAGGATACGACAAATGGAAGAACATTCCACCCTCATGGGTAGGAAGAATCAATATCGTGAAAATGGCCATCCTTCCCAAGGTAATTTACAGATTCAATGCCATCCTCATCAAGCTACCAATGACTTTCTTCACAGAATTGGAAAAAACTACTTTAAAGTTCATATGGAACCAAAAAAGAGCCCACATTGCCAAGTCAATCCTAAGCCAAAAGAACAAAGCTGGAGCATCACACTACCTGACTTCAAACTATACTACAAGGCTACAGTAACCAAAACAGCATGGTACTGGTACCAAAACAGAGATATAGATGAATGGAACAGAACAGAGCCATCAGAAATAATGCCACATATCTACAACTGATCTTTGACAAACCTGAGAAAAACAAGAAGTGGGGAAAGGATTCCCTATTTAATAAATGGTGCTGGGAAAACTGGCTAGCCATATGTAGAAAGCTGAAACCGGATCCCTTCCTTACACCTTATACAAAAATCAATTCAAGATGGATTAAAGACTTAAATGTTAGACCTAAAACCATAAAAACCATAGAAGAAAACCTAGGCCTTACCATTCAGGACATAGGCATGGGCAAGGACTTCATGTCTAAAACACCAAAAGCAATGGCAACAAAAGCCAAAATTGACAAATGGGATCTAATTAAACTCAAGAGCTTCTGCACAGCAAAAGAAACTACCATCAGTGAACAGGCAACCTACAAAATGGGAGAAAATTTTCACAACCTACTCATCTGACAAAGGGCTAATATCCAGAATCTACAATGAACTCAAACAAATTGACAAGAAAAAAACAAACAACCCCATCAAAAAGTGGGCAAAGGACATGAACAGACACTTCTCAAAAGAAGACATTTATGCAGCCAAAAAACACATGAAAAAATGCTCACCATCACTGGCCATCAGAGAAATGCAAATCAAAACCACAATGAGATAGCATCTCACACCAGTTAGAATGGCAATCATTAAAAAGTCAGGAAACAACAGGTGCTGGAGAGGATGTGGAGAAATAGGAACACTTTTACACTGTTGGTGGGACTGTAAACTAGTTCAACCCTTGTGGAAGTCAGTGTGGCGATTCCTCAGGGATCTAGAACTAAAAATTCCATTTGACCCAGCCATCCCATTACTGGGTATATACCCAAAGGACTATAAATCATGCTGCTATAAAGACACATGCACACGTATGTTTATTACGGCATTATTCACAATAGCAAAGACTTGGAACCAACCCAAATGTCCAACAATGATAGACTGGATTAAGAAAATGTGGCACATATACACCATGGAATACTATGCAGCCATAAAAAATGATGAGTTCATGTCCTTTGTAGGGACATGGATGAAATTGGAAATCATCATTCTCAGTAAACTATCGCAAGAACAAAAAACCAAACACCGCATATTCTCACTCATAGGTGGGAATTGAACAATGAGAACACATGGACACAGGAAGGGGAACATCACACTTCGGGGACTATTGTGGGGTGTGGGGAGGGGGAGGGATAGCATTGGGAGATATACCTAATGCTAGATGACGAGTTGGTGGGTGCAGCGCACCAGCATGGCACATGTATACATATGTAACTTACCTGCACATTGCACACATGTACTATAAAACCTAAAGTATAATAATAATAATAATAATAATAATAAATAAATAAAAATTTAAAAATTAAAAAATTAAAAAAAGAAAAAAAAAGGTTGTCAGAAGGCAAACTTTCTGACAAACCTGCTTTGACTTACCAATAAAGCAAAATTTATAGTTTTATTTGCAAAAAAAAAAAAAAATTACTTCTTAACCAGGGTGTCCCGCTACCACCTTTCCATCTTTGGTCAATGGAATTTTGAAACCCCTTTGGGATATAGTTTCTAGAGCAAGAGTGAGCTGCCATTTTTGCTGTTTTTGTGACTTAGCTGTTCCAGCCTTCTGGCTTTGGAGAATCCAAATAAATTGTGGATGCAAGTGGTACTTCTGCACAGCACACCTGTCCTACAAAAATGTGGCTAGGCTGCTATCTTAAGTGGATCCCTAATCATGTTCTCTTCACTGGGTAAGACCTTTCAACAGGGGTTTCCAGCTACTTCCTACAGGAGCTTTTGACCTGGAAACAAGCCTTTACCTCCCTAGGCTGGAGCTACCAGGGAAAAGGGCATGCTGCCATTGCTGCTGTTTCACAGCATTCACTGGTGATCACTTTAGGTACTGGAAAATCTGAGGTGGCTAGAGACTGCAGTTGACACCTAGCATACTACAGCAGCCCTTCAGAAAAGTGGCCAGACTGTTACATGAGTGCCTGCTCGCATATATTCTCACTGGGCAGGTTCTCCAGGCCTGGTCCACTAGCCAGTCATTGCCAGAGGTATTGAGCCAGTAGAAACTTAGCAACTCCCTGGACAGAGCCTCCAGGGGCAAGTGAAAATATTTCTGCCACTGCCTCTGCAGTAGAACTGTCCTTGCTGTGCTCAGACTAATGATAAATCCAAAACCCTAAGTGCCTTATTCACACCTCAAACAAGGTGCAGTTTACCCAAGGACAGGAGGCCAGTCCATCCTCCATGGGTCCCACAAACTACCCATTGCTCCTCACCAGACAGTGAATGCCTAAATTGGCCAAAAGCACAGATCCTCCTTCCTGAGCTGACTGCACTGAGGGATTGCTGACCTATATCCCTCTGAGATGCAGCCCCCAGAAGACAAGCAAAAAGGTGGGGCAGCAAGCCAGCTCATGTGGTGCCCAGAGGGTTTCGCACAAGAGAATCTGTAGTTAAGTGTGGCCAGTGATGGCCATTTCTCTAGGCTCAACTTTCTCCTATAAGAGACTTTAGCACTAGGGGAACTGTTGGACCTAATTTCTGCAGGATGGTCTTGCAAATCAGAAGAACCTGGTCCAACTGAGCACTCCTTGGTCTGTTGGCCTTTCCCAGGGACCCAGTCTGGCTACAGATGCTGACAGGGCAGTCTCAGGTACCCTGGAAGCCCATACCATAGCATCTGCACTGGTGGGCCATGGCTGATCCCTGAAGTGCTCCAGCAAGGCAGTCCCTATGACTCCACCAGCCCATATGTTTCCTCCCCATACTGAAGGGGAAGCCCTAACATCATGGCAACTCCCCACATTACTTTGCTGGCACATGTCTGCAAAGGAGGGTTTGGGTTTGCTTGCCCCACCAGCAAACGGGAATGCAGTATGCCCCTGCCACCCTCAGTGACTGCCATTGGAGATGAAGCTTTGGTGGGCAGAGAGCCAGAAAGCCCCACCCCTATCTTTTTCCTAACACTTTATGGAGAACTGGGTATCCTTCCAGACTCCTTCTTGGGAGGGCATAAAAAGGCGTCAAAATCTTCACTAGCCAGCATCCTGCCCCAAGCCAACACCACCTTTAGTGCAACATTGCACAGTCTCCAGCACGTATCCCCACTCCCCTCCCAGCTGCTTTGCTCCTGCCACTGAAGTGAATGCCCAAAGACAGGCAGAAACCCCATATCCACTAGCACTCTTCTGCAGTGGTGGCACTTTAGTCCCACAGAGTGGCAGACTCCAAATATCAAGGAGCCATGGAAGACAGTTGGGGCAATACAAAACATTTTAATGTAATCACAAGTATTAACATCAGAATAGGCCAAGCAGAGGAAAGAATCTCAGAGCTTCAAGACTGGATTTCTGAAATAAGACAGACAAGAATAGTGAAAAAAGGATAAACAGGAATGAACAAAACCTCTATTAAATAAGGGATTATGTAAAGAAACCAAATCTATGATTAAAGAGAGTGCCTGAAAGTGATGAGGAGAATGAAAACAACTTGAAATACATATTTCAGGATATCGTCTATGAGAACTTTCCCAACCTAGATACAGAGGCCAACATTCAAGTGCAGGAAATGTGGGGAATCCCAGTAAGATACCCCATGAAAAGTTCATCCCCAAGATATATAATCATGAGATTCTCCAAGGTAAAAATGAAAGAAAAAGAAAGTGTTAAAGGCAGCTAGAGACAAAGGGAAGGTCACCTCTAAAAATAGCCCATCAGACAAACAACAAACCTTTCAGCTGAAATCTGACAAGTCAAAAGAGATTAGGGGCCAATATTCAACATTCTCAAAAAAAAATTTCAACCAGAATGTCATATCTGACCAAAGTAAGCTTCACAACTAAAAAATAAATATAATTCTATTCAGATTAGCAAACACGGAGGAAATCTGTTACCACAAGACCTGCCTCACAAAAGCTTCTGAAGAAAGCACTAAATAAGAAAAAGACTATTACCACTCACTACAAAACGACACCGAAGTACAACTGCAGACACTATAAAGCAACCATGTAAACAACTGTGCAAAATAGAAAGCTAAGATTACTTGTAGTGACAGAATCAAATCCACACATATGAATACTAACCTTAAATGTAAATGGGCTGAATGACCCAGTTAAAAGAGTGGCAAGCTGAATAAAGAATCAAGATCTAGTTGTAGGCAGTAATCGAGACACGCATCTCAAATAAGCTCAAAATAAAGGGAAAAAGAAAAATCTACCAACCAAATATAAAACAGAAAAAAGCAGAGGTTACAATCCTAGTTTCTGGCAAAACAGACTTTAAATCAACATAGATTGTTAAAAAAAGACAAAGGGCATTCCATAATAGTAAAAGTCTATATATGCACCCAACACAAAAGCATCCAGATTATAAAGCAAGTTCTTAGAGACCCTCCAAGATGTTAAGTTAAATGTTCTTCAACAGTCATTACCTTTATACTGCATTTGTTCAGTATTAAGTCTCTGACGTTGAACACAATATGAGGACTTGTTAAAGGCTTTTCCACATTTTAAACCCTTGTGGAGCTTCTTTCTAGTATGAATTATCTGATGTCTGATGAGGTGTGAGAATGAGCTCAATGCTTTGCCACATTCTTCACATTTGCAGAGTTTCTCTCCATTGTGAAATCTCTTACGATTAGTGAGGTCTGAGAAGCACTTAAAGGTTTTGCCACATTCTTTGCATTTTTAATGTCTCTCTTCCATATGAATTCCCTTCTGGTTAATAAGGGTTGAGGAGTGGGTAAAGGCTTTGTCACATTCTTCACAGATGTAAGATTTCTCTCCAGTATGAATTCTCTTATGTTTACTAAGGGCCGAGAACCAAGTAAAAGCTTTTCCACATTCATTACATTTGTAGGGTTTCTCTCCACTATGAATTATCTTATGTTTAGTAAGGTCTGAGAACCACCTATAGGCTTTGTTACATTCTTCACATTTGTAGGATTTCTCTGCAGTATGAATTCTCTTATGATTAGTAATGTTTGAGAAGCACTTAAAGGCTTTGTCACATTCTTCACATTTGTAGGGTCTGTCTCCAGGATGATGTCTCCTGTGTTTAATAAGGGTTGAGGAGAGGGTAAAGTTTTGCTGCATTCTTCAGATTTGTAGGGTTTCTGTCCAGGAGAACTCTCTTATGTTCAGTTAAGTTTGAGAAATTTGTAAAGATTGCCACATTCTTCACATTTGTAGCATCAGTCTGTAGTATGAATTCTCTTCTGTATAGTAAAATCTGAGAACAACCTACAGTCTTAGCCACATTCTTCACATTTGTAGCATTTCTCTCTGCTAAAAATTTTCTTACATTCAGTGAAGGTTGAGCACAACTCAAAAGCTTTGACATATTTATTACATTGACAGGTTTTGTTATGGGTAGTTGCCATATATTGAGGAAGGCCATTATAACTGCTTTTCTGTCCCTTGCAATTACTCACACTTTGGTAGTCATTCTTTAAATGTAAACTATTAAGGTCACAGCTTCCATATTTTATCAGAATCACTTTTTGAAATGAATCTTTTATGTCATGCTCCAGCAATATCTTTGCAGTAAAGTGAAAAAGCCAGCTGAAGAAATACAGAACAACAAAATTTCTCCCTCATTGGACTCAGGTGAATACATTTTACAAGTATATAATTATACAAAGCATATTAGGAATGTGACAGTAAAATACCACAGGCTCTAATTCCTTTACAGACATATAAACTTAACAGAAATATACTGTCAAAAATGCCTTTGTGAAAAGTCTAAGAGCCAGATAAAACTTTGCAGGACCCTAAGTGAGCAAAATGCCAAGAACCACATAGTAGTGTATTAAAAGTGTTTCATATTTACCCACCACAGCCATTCTTTATCCTATCATGACTTTAAGTGCATAGAGGCAGGTGCCTGTAATCCCAGCTACCTGGGAGGCTGAGGCAGGAGAATTGCTTGAACTTGGGAGTTGGAGGTTGCGGTGGGCCAAGATCATGCCATTGCACTCCAGCCTGGGCAACAAGAGTGAAACCAACTCAAAAAAAAAAAAAAAAAGAAAGAGAAAAAGAAAAATAAAAAACATTCGGAATCTTTTTTAACTAAAAAATACAGAAATCCAGAGAAAACATCCAGAGAACAAGCTTGAGAGACCCCAAGAATCTCTAGCCTAAATAATTGGTGTCATACACCCAAAGACAAAAGCCACTTAATAAAGATTTTGATATGTGGCTTTTTATTATACAAATTGCAAACTAAGATTACAACATATACAAAACATAAAGAAAATATGGCTCAATCAAAGATAAAAATGAATATCCAGACATCAATTATAAAAAAAGGAGATTTAAAACTTACCTGAGACATTTTGAATTAAAGTCTATATATATTTTTAAAAGAAAAAAATAAATTACCCTGAAAAACTAAAGTTACCATTTCAGTGATGCTCAATGAGTAAAATGGAAATAAAACAAAATGAAATAACAAAAATTAAACCAAACCATAAAATAAAAAGCACAAAAAGAAATAAAAATTGTGGAGTATAAGTACAAAAAAGAATAATATGCACTTCAACATTAGTAAAAAATATAAGAAAATCAAGAAGCTCAGCAAATTTCAACTAAGATTAACACAAAGAGATTTCTAATAAGACACAATGTAAGCAATGTATTGAAAGTCACAGAGAAGTAGAGAATGTGGAATGCAGGAAGAAAAAAGAGATGCGTTATTTGTGTGCAAGCTTCTGCAAGATTACCAGCAAATTTATGAACATAATTCTCTCAGGCAAGAAGGGAGTGGAAAGACATAGTTAAAACTCTGAAAAAGAAAGTCTAAGCAAGAATACTATATCCAGCAAAAGTGTACTTCAAAATGAAAATAAAAGTATAACTATATCATGACCTATATCAAGATCTAACTGTGTCATGTTTTCAAGAGACTCACTTCAGATCTAATAAAAAATATAGATGGAAAATGATAGGATGAGAAATATTTTCCATACAAATGTTAACCAGATGAGAGAAGAAGAGGCAATAATATATTAGTTGAAAACTGTCCTATTTCATGTAATTTACTTTAACTTAAAATTCACAAAAGAAAAAGTAGGACATTCAATTATAGTAAGAGGGTTCATTTACTGAGAACCTATAAATATATGACATTTTTCCCAAACAAATAAAGCAAACATTGACAGAACTGAAGCAAAAATAGACAGCAATATAACAATGGAAGGATACAACAATATCCCACTTTCGGTAATAAATAAAGCACAATACAAGAACAAGAAACCTGAATGCACTGTACAATAATTATACCTAACAACTGTATACAGACAACAGAATACACATTATTTTCAATAGCTCATAAAACGTTTTCCTAGATGGACCACCTGTGACACCACAAAAGAGGCCTTAACAATTTTTTAATTGAAATTTTACAGACAATTTTTATAGCCCATAAAGAATGGAAATAGAAATCAGTAACAGAAGAAAAGCTGAAAAATTCAAAATGCAAAAATTAAACAGCACACCAGGTTCAAGCGATTCCCCTGCCTCAGCCTCCCGAGTAGCTGGGACTACAGGAATGCACCACCACGCCAAGCTAATTTTTGTATTGTAGTAGAGATGAGGTTTCACCATATTAGCCAGGTTGGTCTCAGTCTCCTGACCTTGCCATGCACCCTCCTTTGCCTCCCAAAGTGCTGAGATTACAGGCATGAGCCACTATGCCCAGATAACAACACACTTTTGAGCATGCTCTTTTTCAAGGGTTGGAAGACATAATATTGTGAAGATTTCCATGCTGCTTAAAGTGACCCACACATTCAACAAGCCCCTTTTCAATTTTAAATTGTACTTTTCTAAAAATAGAAAAAAAAACACACAACTACATAAGATCTCAAGGGAACATGAAAAGCCTCACAATCTTTAAAAAGAAGAAAAATACTGGAAACATTACATTTAACAATTTACAAACATAAACAAACCTTCAGTAATCAAAGCACTTTGGTACTGTTATAAAGGTAGAACACCAAAGTAATGAAACAGAACGCAGCACAGGTATAAACTCTTCACTAGAGAGGAGAGACATACCACCTAGATTTTGCATTCAGCCGTATGTCACAATTCCTTCAGTAAGCAGGACGCAGGCAGGAGAGAAGAGTTACATTACCTAGACACTATTTCAGCGATATTTCAAAATGCCTTCTGGGGGCAGGGCACAGGCTGGAGAGACACATCACCTAGCTTATAGGCCAAGAGATGTGTGATAATATCCCCTATTGACAGGGCCCAGGCAGAAGAGTCACACTATTATGATTATTACCTAGCAATATGTAACAATGCACCCATGGAAAGGAATTTGAGCCAAAAAGTCTCAACACCTGGGTACGAGGCCCAGTGATATGACACAATCTCCTCATCTTTGAGAGTGACACCTTTAACTTTTAGCTCAACATGTATGTTAGAGTCACAATCTCACGTGTGTGCTGGGCCAATGTAACACACTCTCTACAACATCTGAGGGCTGTATAAAACCTGCATGAGAGTTGGAAACCTCTCTGAGGCCTACATGCTTATATGGACTCACAATCTTACGTATTGCCCTAAACCCAGGTTTGATAGTCAACATCTCTCCTATAGGCAGGGTTAAGAAAGAAGACTCCTTATTATGCCACTGGGCTGCTTCCAGAAATGAGTCACCATTCCACCTGTGGCCAGATCCATGTGTAAAAGCCACAGTTCCAACATTCTACTCTATTCCTCTGTTAGACTCAGGACCTCAAGAGTGGGCATTGTAAATGTGGTATGGCAACAACTTTTAATTTCACCTGGGTGTGTAACAGAGAGTCCCAATCTGAACATTTTGCTGGGCCTTGTTATGAAACTCTCTACCACCAAAGAGTTTATATAATATAAGTTAGTATGTCATAATCCCATTTGTGGGCAAAAAAACTAAGCAGAAGGTTAACATCACTTAGGTGCTGTACCAAGCAATATGTCAAGATGTCTTCTCTTGGCAGTGCCTAGCAAATAGATTCACATTAACTGGGGGCTGGAGAAAGCCATATGATACAAACACACCGGGAAGAAACCCAACAAAGTGAAGAGAGACAAAACACCTACAAAATGGGCCAAAGATATGTCAAAATACCTTCTGTGGCTCTGACACAAACAGCAGAGTCACATCATTAGGGTGGTGGGCCAAGCAATTTGCCACAATTACCTCTTTATGCATGACCTAGGCAGAAGAGTAACATCACCCAGGTGCCGGGCCCTGAAATACAGCAAAAGTCCTGTTCATGGGCATTGTTCAGCAACAAAACGAGAGTCACATTACCTAAGTGCTGGGCTCATCAATATATCACAATCTTTCCATTGTAAAGGCCCAGACAGAAGAAGAGAGTCACATCACTTAGGTCATGGGCTCAGAGATATGGCCCAATGTCACCAGTAGGCAAGGCTCAGACAGAAAAAGACAGTCATATCGGTCAAGAGACTGAGACCAGCCTGGCCAACATGGTGAAACCCCATCTCTACTAAAAATACAAAAATTAGCTGGGCACTGTGGCACATGCCTATAGTCCCAGCTACTCAGGAGGCTGAGGCAGGAGAATCACTTGAACCTGGGAGGTGGAAGTTGCAGTGAGCCGAGATGGGGCCACTGCACTCCAGCCTGGTGACAGAGCGAGACACCATATAAAAAAATAATAAGACAGTCATATCACCTAGGTGTTTCTTTAGGTATATGTCACAATTTAATATGTGGGCAGAAAACAGGCTGAAGAGCCACATCACATAGTACTGGGTCCTGAGATATTCACACGTCCTCCTTAAAAAAGGACCCAGGCAAGAGAGTAACATCACCTAGGTGCAGTTTCTACCCTTACATCACAGTGCTACATGTGAGCAGGGCCAAGCAGGAAGTCATACCACCTAGGTGATAGGCCCAGAGATATGTCACAAAGCCTTCCTTAAAGCATGACCCAGGCAAAAGAGTACCTTTGTGCCTGGCCTAGCAATATGTAACTATTCAAGCAGGTACATCCAAGCAGAAGAACCATATCACCTAGACGATAGGCCCTGTGAGACATCAAAATCCCTCTTTTGGGCATGGCCCTGGCATAAGAGTATCATCACCTGTGTGCATGGCCTAGGAATATGTCACTATTTTGCACTTTGTACAGGGCCCATTCCAGAGAGGAGAGTTATGTGTTGGGAACAGGCCCCCCAAAATCTGGCCATAAACTGGCCCTGAAACTGGCCATAAACAAAATATCTGCAGCATTCTGACATGTTCATGATGGCTATGACACCCATGCGGGAAGGTTGTGGGTTTACCAGAATGAGAGCAAGGAATGCCTGGCCCACCCAGGGTGGAAAACTGCTTAAAGGCAGTTTTTGAACCACAAACAATAGCATGAGTGATCTGCGCCTTAAGGACATGCTCCTGCTACAGATAACTAGCTAGACTCATCCTTTTATTTTGGCACATCCCTTTATTTCCCATAAGAAATGCTTTTAGTTAATCTATAATCTATAAGAACAATGTTTATCACTGGCTTGCTGTCAATAACTAATGTGGTTAAATCTCTGTTCAAGGCTCTCAGCTCTGAAGGCTGTGAGACCCCTGATTTCCCACTCCACACCTCTATATTTCTGTGTGTGTGTCTTTAATTCCTTTAGCATCACTGGGTTAGGGTCTCCCCGACCAAGCTGGTCTTGGAAAGTGGCCTCCATCATGGGGGCTGGATCCAGGTTGAAGCATCACCTGAGCAATGGTTGGAGAATGTGGAACTAAGCTGGAGGACACCGCAGTACCCTTAAGCTATCAGCGTGGTAAGAAGGGGAACTCAGAAGCATCAGGGTAACAATGGGACAAGTATGAGCTCTGGTTTGTTCCACTTGGAACTTTTTCACACTGATGGTGAGGAGGAAGGAGAGTATAACAATGTAACAGAGCAGGTTTGTTTGCCAGCTAAAGCTAAAGCAGCAAAGGAGGAAGAGGTTTATCCCTACCCTTCTGCACCCCGTCATTATTTGAAGAAAAACAGTGGCCTGACACTCCAGATCTTTCTTTTCTGGAGGACACTGGGCAAAAAGTAGTTGCCCCAGTGACAGTTTGAGCAGCACCTCAAGTGACTGCTCTCAGTTCTATTCAGACAGGAATCCAGCAAGCTAGATGAGTGGGTGATATAGAGGCTTGGCAGTTCCTTGTTAGAATGCACCTCCCAGATCAACAGGGAAATTTTATAGCTACATTTGAGCCTTTTCCTTTTAAATTACTCAAAGAATTTAAACAAGCTATTCATACTAAAAAAGAATGCAGAAAAAATCAGTGAGTCAGGCCGCCAGATAGAGGAAAAAAGAAAACTGCTGAGCCTGAAATATTTCCAAAAGGTAGAAAAGGAAAACATTGGGCTAATCAGTGTCACTCTAAGTTTGATAAAGATGGGAACCCAATTTTGGGAAACGCCATGAGGGGCCCATCCTGGGCCCCGTTCCAAACTGGGGCATTTCTGGCTCAGGCCATTCCCTCACCCCTGTACAATATCTGTCCCATGCCACAGCCAGTAGTGCCACAGTAGATTTATGCTGCACAAAAGCTGTGAGCCTTCTGCCTGGGGATCTCCCTCAAAAGGTCCCAACAGGAGTTGGTGGACCCTTGCCAGTGGGGTCGATAGGATTACTTCTAGGAAGTTCTAGTTTAAATTTAAAAGGGGTACAAATACAAACAGGAGTCATTGATTCAGATTACAATGGGGAAATTCAAATTGTGATATCTACTTCTGTTCCCTGGAAAGCAGAGCCAGGAGAGCATATAGCACAGCTCCTGATTGTGCCATATGTGGAAGTGGGGAAAAGTGAAATTAAATGCACAGGAGGACTTGGAAGCACAAACAAACAAGGCAAAGCAGCTTATTGGGTAAATCAAATTACTGATAAACATCCTACCTATGAAATAACTATTAAGGAAAACAAATTTAAAGTTTTGGTAGATACAGGAGCAGACATTTCAATCATTTCTCTACAGCACTGGCTGTCCACAGGGCCAATTCAACCCACTCAATTTAACATAGTTGGGGTTGGTAAAGCCCCTGAAGTACATCAAAGTAGCTACATTTTGCATTGTGAAAGGCCCAATGGACAACCTGGAACTATTCAACCAATTATAACTTCTGTACCTATAAATCTATGGGGGAGAGATTTATTACAGCAGTGGGAAGCACAAGTTCTAATTCCAGAACAATAATATAGCCTTCAAAGTCAACATATGATGCATGAAATGGGGTATGTCCCTGGTATTGGACTAGGAAAAATTTTGCAAGTTTTGAAAGAACCACTTCAAGAGGAAAGACAAAGTTCCCACCAAGGTTTAGGATATCATTTTTGATGGTGGACATTGTTAAGCCTCCAGAAACTATACCTTTAAAATTGTTAACAGATAAACCAATTTGGATAGAACAATGGCCACTGAGTAAAGAGAAACTGGAGGCTTTAGAGGAATTAGTTACTAAACAATTAAAAAATGGGCACATAGCTCCAACATTTTCCCCTTGGAATTCTCCAGTTTTGGGAATTAAGAAAAAATCAGGTAAATGGAGAATGTTAACTGACTTAAGAGCCATCAATTCAGTTATACAACCTATGGGAGCATTACAGCCAGGATTGTCTTCTCCTAATTCCAAAAAATTGGCCTTTAATTGTCATAGATTTAAAAGGCTGTTTCTTTACTATCCCCTTAGCTGAGCAAGACTGTGGACGGTTTGCATTTATAATTCCCATGGTAAACAACCTGCAGCCTGCTGAGTGTCTTCATTGTTTCACAGATGGATCTAGTAATGGTAAAGCTTCTTATTCTGGATCAAAAGGTAAAGTTTTCCAGACACCGTATACTTCAGCTCAAAAAGCAGAGCTTGTAGCTGTAATTGAGGTATTGACTGCTTTTGATATGCCTATTAATTTGATTTCTGATTCTTCATATGTGGTTCATTCCACACAGTTAATTGAAAATGCTCAGTTACCATTTCATACAGATAAACAACTGATGACTTTATTTACCCAATTACAAACAGCAGTTAGGAGTAGAATTTACCCTTTTTACATCACTCACATTAGGGCTCATACACCTCTTCCAGGACCTTTAACTAAATGGTTTAACTAAATGGCTGATTGCCTGGTAACTAATGCAATCCAATAACAAAAAGTTGGAAAATAGGTAAAATAATAACTTGGGGTAGGGGTTATGCTTGTGTTTCTCCAGGACCAAATCAACAGCCAATTTGGATACCAACAAGACACCTAAAACCTTATCATGAGCAACATGCTGAGGAAAAGATTCTGGGAGGATCCCAAGGATCCCCCAGTTACAGCCATGTTGAGACTGACACTGAGGAGGACCCTAACTATCATGAGCAACACCCGTTGAACACAGCCACCAACCTGGGAACAGATCAAGAAGCTGTCACAGATGACAGGAAAAAAAACTGAGAAAAGCAGGACAGCCAGTCACAATGAGTAATTTAATGGTAGCTATGATAGTGATGATCACCATTGCCATGAGTATTCCTTAAACAAGGCCTGACACAGAGAACAATTATACTAATTGGGCATATTTATCAATTTTGGCTGGTAAGAATGCCTGAATGTAATCACTCTATGACACAGTTACACATGATTTCTGGTCTCAGTATTTACCATAATAAATCTGCTCCTATAATTGAGGCATACCACCCTCAAAAACCTATTTGTAAACAGGATTGGACCCAGTTAGAAATAATGAACATACTTGTTTAGGAAGACTACATTACAGAACAGGCAGAGGTGCTGCACAGTGATTCCTATGGAATCATTATTGATTGGTCCCCTAAGGGGATGTTTAGCTTGAATTACACCTCTCAGTCTGCATGCCATGGCCACACTATGTTCAGCTGGTCTGAACAAAATGGTCAGATGGTAGAAATAATAAGAAGTATGGCAAGAGTTCCTGTTATCTGGAACCATGGCAGTATAGTGGCACCTCAACCTCAAATGATATGGCCCTTTGTAGGAGCTAAACATAAGGATTTGTGGAAACTATTAATAGCTCTTAATAAGATCAAAATTTAGGAAAGAATAAAAAAGCATCTAGAAGGGCACTCTACAAACTTGTTTTTGGATATTACAAAATTTAAGAAACAACTATTTAATGTGTCCCAGGCAAACCTGACCTTAATGCCAGGAACTGGAGTGCTTAAAGGAACTTCAGACAAATTAGCAGCTAGTAACCCATTAAAATGAATAAAAACACTCTGAAGCTCTGTGATTTCAATAATGATTGTACTTTTAATCTGTGTTTTTTGTCTTTGTATAGTCTGCAGATGCAGATCCCAACTCCTGTGAGAACACCGTGATGAAGCTGCCTTTGCTTTTATCACTTTGCAAATCAAAGAAGGGGGACATGTTGGGAACAAACCCCCCCCAAAATCTGGCCATAAACTGGCCCCAAAACTGGCCATAAACAAAATATCTGCAGCACTCTGATATGTTAATGATGGCTATGACACCCACGCCGGACGGTTGTGCATTTACCAGAATGAAGACAAGGAACACCTGGCCCACCCAGGGTGGAAAACTGCTTAAAGACATTCTTAAACCACAAACAATAGCATGAGCAATCTATGCCTTAAGGACATGCTCCTGCTACAGATAACTAGCCAGACTCATCCCTTTATTTTGGTCCATCTCTTTATTTCCCATAAGAAATACTTTTAGTTAATCTATAATCTATAAAAACAATGTTTATCACTGGCTTACTGTCAATAAATACATGGGTAAATCTCTGTTCAAGGCTCTCAGCTCTGAAGGCTGTGAGACTCCAGATTTCCCAGTCCACACCTCTATATTTCTGTGTGTGTGTCTTTAATTCCTCTAGTGCCACTGGGTTAGGGTCTCCCTGACTGAGCTGGTCTTGAGAGTTATGTCTTTTAAGTGATGGACACAGTGATATGTCACAATGATGTCTGTTGGCATGGTGCAGGATAGAATGTAACATCACCTAGGTGTGGGATCCAGAGATGTCACAATTCTTACTGAGGGAAGGGCCCAGGCAGAAGAGTCACATCACTTCAAAGTTGGCCCAGGTAGATATCAAAATCCCACAGGTATGCTGGAACCAGTCTGAAGAGTAAAATCATGCAGGTACTTGGCAAAGATTTATATAACAGTCACAGTGGAATAAAATCCTAGGCATTAGATTTACAATACCACACATGACCTGTTTTCATGTAGGACTGTTACCTTCATTGAACTGTGATGGTAAAAGTCCTTATTGTCAGCTGGGTGCACATACAAGATGCACAATTTCCTCTGTGTGCTAGGCCTGGTAATGACACTCTCTACACAACCCAAGGGTGTTATAAAATATGTGTGAGTGTTGTAATCTTCTGTGACCTTTTTACCAGAAGGGGATACTGGACATCACTCATGTTCCTAAACCTAGTTACAGAAGTCAAAATTTCTCCTATTGGCTGGGCCCACATATGAGAGTCATTATCATGCCTGTAAGCTGTGCCTAGGTATATGTCACCCTCCACTCTGTGGATATTAAACAGGCAGGACAACCACATCACGTAAATCCAAAGCCAGAAATATTCCAATATCCTCTTTGTAGTCAGGTCCCTAACAGAAAGTTCACAAAACTTGGGTGCTAGGTCAAGCTCTATGGCATAATGCCCCTTGTGGATTGTGTCCAGGCAGGAAAGGAGAGCCATATTACCCAAATGATGGGCCCAGAGGTATGTAACAATGCCTCCTGTTGCCAGGGCCCAGGCAACAGGGTCATGTCGTTTGGATTCAGTGTTTAGAAATGCTACAATTACCAAAGGAAGCAGGGTACCGGCAGGAGAGGAGAGTCATGTAACCTAGATGATGGATCCAGAAATATATTACAATCCCCCCAGAGGATATTGTTAAGATAGCACAGTCAAATCACCAAGGTGCTTGGCCCAGGTATTTGTCAAAATCTGATTTGTGTGCTATACCTAGGCAGAATTATTAAATCACTCAGGAGCTGGGCAAAAGTATATGTCACAATTATACTTGTGAAAAGATTTAAAAATAAGAGTCACCATCCTGCACATGTCCTGGCCCCAGGCATATGAGTTCTTATTAGGCTTTTTTTTAGGGTCTTAGGTATATGGAACAATATCACCTGTGGCCACAGAGAAGGCAAGAAAGTCACATCACCTATATGGGTATGGGTCCAGTGAGATGTCATAATCCACCTTGCAGCCAGGACCCCAGCAGAAGTGTCGCATCACCTGGATGCTGGTTTCAGTGACATCTCAAAACCCCCGCTGTGGCCAGGAGTTTGGAAAGATAGGAGATTCACTTCACCTAGGCAATTGGCCTAGATATATGTCACAAAGACCCTTATGTGCAGTACCACGGCTGGAGAGTGATCTCACATTGGTGCTGGGCCCAGCACTATGTCACAATCTACCCGTGATCCAGGCCCAGGAAAAAGTGAAGAAACATCACCTAGGTGCTGAGCCAAGTGATATGTTACAGTGCTTCCTTTTGGCAGAATCCAAAAAGGAGAATCACATCACCTGGGTGAAGTGCTGAATTATGTGTCACAATGCAGGGCCAAGGCAGTAGAAAGGAGTCACATCACTTACACTTACATGATAGACCTAGATATAAGACACAATTCTCTTTGTAGGCAGGTTTCGGGCAGTTAATTCACATCACCTGGGTGACAGTCCCAGTGATATATAAAAGTGCCCTTTGAAGAGAGAGCCAAGGAAGGTGTTATATATTGCTTAGGTGCTTGTTCTGTATATGGCACAATTTTATCTGTGGTCTGGGCCTAGAAAAGAGAGTCAAATTATTCATGTGCTGGCAAAGTTACCTGTCCCAATCACACTCTCAGAAAGGTTCAGAAATAAGTTTCACATCCCACACAAGTCCTGGCTTCGTGTATGTGAGTCAACTCTCTCTATGAGTTGGGTCAAAGTAGAGGAGTCACAGTCTCAACAATGGGCAAGTTCCATGTATAAGATGCCCAAACACACTTGAAGATTGTGTTCCATTAAGGGAGTCACAGCACCACAGGTGTGCTGAATCATGGTTCAAATATTACCAAACCACTTGTGACTCAGATCCATGCAAGACAGTAGTTATTTCAACCTTCGATTGCTTTTTATGTGTGAGATTTAGTACCAAATTCCTAGACTCTGTTCATGTGTGAGAATGGTAATCATACCAGCTTGGTGTACATAAAAGAATCACATTCTCACCGGTTGCTGATCTCTGTTATGACACTCTTTATACCATTAAGGTTTTATATGATATACCTAAGTGTTATAATCCTTCCTGAATTTTATATAAGTGAAAAACCCAGGACTTTACCCATGGCCATGAGACTGACTATGAGACTCAAAATATCTCTACTGACTGGGTCCTGGCATGGGAGTTATTATTGCACATATGTGCTTAAGCCAGGTATATGTCACAATTTCATCTGTGAGCAAGGACAAGGCAGGAGAGTCACATCACCTGGGTACAGCCTCAAATAGTATGTCACCAAGCCCACTACAGACAGGGTAGAAGTAAAAGAGGAGAGTCACTCCACCTAGGTGCTAGGCTCTGCAATTTGTAATAAACCCATCTCTTGGCAGAGTCTAGAATATGAAGGAGAGTCACATCACCTAGGTTTTGCAATCAGTGGTAGGCCACAATTTGTTTGCTGAGCAGGACCGAGACAGGAGAGGAGAGTCACATTACCTAGATGTTAAGTCAAATGATATTTCACAATGTCCCCTGGGGGCAGGGCACAGGCAGGAGAGAGAAATCACCTAGCTTATAGGCCCAGAGATATGTGATAATATCCCCTGTTGGCAGGGTCCGGGCAGAAGAGTCACATTATTACGATTCTAACCCAGTGATATGTCACAATGCAGCCATGCAAAGAAATTTAAGCCAAAAAGTCTCAACACCAGGGTACTAGGCCTAGTAATATGCCAACTGTCCTTGTCTTTGATGGTGACACCATTAACAGTGAACTGGGCATGTATATGAGAGTTACAATCTCATGTGTTTCCTGGGCCATTGTATGACACTCTACAACATTTGAAGGTTTTATACAGCATGCATGAGAGTTGCAAACCACTCTAAGGCCTACGTGCTCGTATGGATTTACGATCTTACACATTGCCCTAAACCCAGGTATAATAGTCAACATCTCTTCTGTAGGCTGTGTTCAGGGAGGAGACCCATTATTATGCCTGTGAGCTGGGTCCAGAAATGAGTCACCATCACACCTGTGGCCAGATCCACATATGAAGGTCACAATTCCAACTTTTTACTATATTCACTTGCTAGACTCAGGACCTTAACAGTGGGCTTTGGACATGCGGGATGGTGACAACATTTTCTTTCACCTGGGTGAAATCAAATCAAGAGTCCTAATCTGAACTTTTTGCTGGTCCCTGTCATGAAACTCTCTCTACCACACGAGGAGTTTGTACATTATGAGTTAGTGTTGTAAGCTTCTGTGAGCTTGGTAAAAATATGCATCCCAGGACCTTACCTATTGCCCTAAGCCTAGCAATGAAAGGCAAAATATCTCCTATTGGCTGAATCTCAATATAAGTTTGACCATCATGCCTGTGAATTGAAGTAAGGTATACATCAGAGTCCCATTTGTGCAAAGAACTAGGCAGGAGGGTAACATCACTTAGGTGCTAGACCAAACAACAAGAAGTCACAATACCCTCTCTAGGCAGAGTATAAGAATTAGAGTCCCATTAACTGGGTGTTGGACTCAGCAATATGACACTATGACACACGTGGGAAAAAAAAAAAGCCAGGGGATGAGAGTCAAAACACCTACAGAATGGGCCCAGGATATGTCAAAATACCTTCTGTGGCTCTGGCACAGGCAGGAGAGTCACGCTATCAAGTGCTGGTCCCAGCAATATAACATAATTTACTCTATATTCAGGACCAAGGCAAAAGGGTAACATCTGGATTCTGGACCCTGCAATAAGTCAAAATTTCTATTTGTGGGCATGGTTTGAGAAGAAAAGGAGAGTCAAATAACCTGAATGCTTGGCTCAGCAATATGTCACGATCCCCCATCATAAAGACCAGGCAGAAGAAGAGAGTCACTTCACTTAGGTCATGTGCTGAGATATATCCCAGTGTCCCCAGTAGTCAGAGCCCAGGAAGAAAAGGAGAGTCATATCACCTACGTGCTTCCCTAGTTATACGTCCTAATCTAACATGTGGGCAGAAGCCAGGCAGAAGAGCCACATCACCTGGATAGAGACTCAAGTAATATGTCATCCTGCCCAGTGTAGACAGGTTTAAAGAAAAAAAAGAGAATCACACCACCTGGGTGCTAGGCTCAACAATGTGTAATAATTCCGCCTCTTGGCAGAGGCCAGGACAAAGAGGAGAGTCATGTCACCTAGGTTTTTCACTCAGTGGTATGTCCCAATTTCTTCAGTGAGCAGGATCCCAGGGGAGGAGAGTCACATTACCTAGAAGTTATATCTAGTGATGTGTCACAGTGTCCCCTGTGGAAAGGACACTGGCAGGAGAGACATATCACCTAGCCAATAGGCCCAGAGATATGTGAAAATATCCTCTGTTTGCAGGGCCCAGGCAGAAGAGTCACAATCTCATGATTCTGACCCAGTGATATGCAATAACGCCCTTATGGAAAGGAATTTAAACCAAAAATCTCAATACTGGGGTACTAGGCCAACAGATATGACACAATCTTCTCTGCTTTCAGAGTGACACCATTAACTGTTAGCTACTTGTGTGTATGAGAGTCACAATCTCACACATGTGCAGGCCATTTTATAACACTCTCTACAACATCTGAGAACTTTATGCAACATGCATGAGTGTTGTAAACCTTTCTGTGGCCTATATGCTTGTATATAAACTTTCGATTTTACATATTGCCCTAAACCCAGGTATGACAGTCGACACCTGCCTTCAGGGATGAGACCACTATTATGCCTGTGAGCTGAATCCAGAAATGAGTCACCATCCTTCCTGTGGCCAGATTCACTTAGGAAAATCATAATTCCAACTTTGAGCTTTATTCACTTGTCAGACTCAGGACCTCAACAATGGACTTTGTAAATGTAGGATGGTAACAACTTTTACTTCCACCTGAATGCGTTGTCCAGAGTCACAATCTTCACTTTTTGCTGGGTTCCATTATGAAACTCTATGTGCCATCCAAGAAGTTTTATAATATGGGTTAGTGTTGTCAACTTCTGTGAGCTTTGTACAAATATGCAACGAAGGACCTTACCTATTGACCTAAACCTAGTAGTGAGAGGAAAAATATTCCTGTTGGCTGAATCCCAATATGAGCTTGATTGTCATGCCTTTGAACTGAAGCAAGGCATACATCATAATCCCATTTGTGGGCAAACAACTAGGCAGAAGGTTAACATCACTTAGGTGCTGTGCCAAGCAATATGTCACAATGCCCCCTCTAAGCAGCACCTGGGAAAGAGGGTCACATTAACTTGGGGCTGGAGCCAGCAATATGATACAACCACATGTGGAAGAAACCCAGCAAAGTGATGAGAGCCAAAACACCTACAGAATGGGCCAATGATATGTCAAAATACCTTCCCTGGCTCTGGTACAGGCAGGAGACTCACATCATTAAAGTGCTGGTCCCTGAAATACAGCAGAAGTCCTGCTCGTGGGCATTGTTCAGCAACAAGATGAGAGTCACATTACCTAAGTGCTGGGCTCAACAATATGTCATAATCTTCCCATTGTAAAGGTCCAGACAGAAGAAGAGAGTCACATTACTTAGGTCATGGTCTCAGAGATATGGTCCAATGACACCAGTAGGCCAGGCTCAGGCAGAAAAAGAGAGTCATATCACCTAGGTGCTTCTTTAGTTATATGTGGGCAGAAACCAGGATGAAGAGCCACATCACCTTTTCCTGGGTCCTGAGATATTCACAAGTCCCCCTTAGAAAAGGACCCAGGCAAGAGAGTTACATCACCTAGGTGCAGGTTCCACCCTTATATCACAATGCTCCATGTGGGCAGGGCCAAGCAAGAAGTCACATCACCTAAGGGATAGGCCCAGAGATGTCACAAAGCCTTTCTTAAAGGAAGGCCCTTGTAAAAGAGTACCATCACATTTGTGCCTGGCCTAGCAATGTGTGGGCAGGTCCCAAGCAGAAGAGCCGTATCACCTACATGATAGGCCCTGTGATATGTCAAAATGCTCTCTTTTGGGTGTGGCCCTGGCAAAAGAGTATCATCACCTGTGTGCCTGGCCTAGGAATATGTCACTATTTTGCACTTTGTGCAGGGCCCATTCCAGAGAGGAGAGTTATGTCTTTTAAGTAATGGACACAGTGACGTCACAGTGATGTCTGTGGGCATGGCGCAGGCAAGAGTGTACCATCATCTGTGTGCTTGGATCCAGTGATGTCACAATTATTACTGAGAGCAGAGCCTCAACAGAAGAGTCACATTACTTCAATGTTGGACCAAATAGATATCAAACTCCCATTGGTAAGCTGGAACCAGTCTGAGTAGTGAAATCACACTGGTGCTTGGCAAATATTTATACCACAGTGATGATGGAATAAAATTCTAGGTATTACATTTACAATACTATACATGTCCCATTTTCATGAATGACAGTTGCCTTCATCCATCCTGTTTTTATGTATGACAGTTGCCTTCATCCATATATGGTGGTGAAAGTACTTGCTGTCAGCTTTTTGGTTATTAAACAGGCAGGACAACCACATCACCTAAATCCTAAGCCAGAAATATTCCAATATTCTCTGTGTAGGCAAGGCTGTAACAGAAAAGTCACAAAACTTGGGTGCTAGGCCCAGCACTATGGCATAATACCCCATGTGGAGAGTGTCCAGGCAGGGGAGGAGAGTCATCCCACCTATATGATGGGCCCAGAGATATGTCAGAATGTTTCCTGTTGAAAGGGCCCAGGCAAGAAAATCATATCATTTGGATGCTGTGCTTAAATCCTCCCTGTGGCCAGGACTCTAGAGAAAGAGTCACATCACCTGGATGCTGGTTTCCATGACATATTTAAATTCCCTCTGTAGGCAAGGCTTGGCAGGAAAGGACAGAAACTTCACCTAGGCAATTGGCCTGGATATATGTCACAATGGCCCCTATGTGCAGGTCCAAGGCAGGAGAGTGACCTCACTTTGGTGCTGTGTTCAGCAACATGTCACAATCTCTCCGGTGGTTAGGACCTAGGCAAGAGAGAAGAAACATCACCTACGTGTTGAGCCAAGTGATATGTTACAAAGTTTCCTACTGGCAGAACCCCATCCAAAAAGGAGTCACATCACCTGGGTGCAGTACCCAGTTATGTGTCAAAATGCACCACAATTGCATAGCCAAGGCAGTAAAGGAAGTGTCATCACTTACATGATGGACCTAGATAAAAGCCACAAGGCTCTTTATAGGCAGGGTTCAGGTCAAGATTTTACATCAGCTGGGTGCTGGCCCCAGTGATATGTAAAAGTGCCCTTTGTCACATTGCCAACGAATGTGTATATGCTTAGGTGCTTGGTGCACACATGTCACAATTTCAACTGCGCTCTGGTCCTAGAAACGAGAGTCAAAACCCTCAGATGTTGGGCAAAGTCATACTTCTCAATCACACATTTGGAAATGTTCAGAAACAAGTTTCACAGTCCTGCACAAGTCCTGGCATCAGGTATGAGTGTCCACACTGCCTATGAGTTGGGTGGAAGTACAAGAGTCACAGTCTCAACAATGGGCAAGATCCATGTATAAGAGCCCCAATCTCACTTGAAGATTGTGCTCCATTTGGGGAGTCAAAGCACCACAGGTCTGCTGAATCATGGTTCAAACATCACCAAACCACCTGTGGATCAGATTCTTGTAAGACAGTAACAATTTCAAGCTTCGACTGCTTATGTGTGTGAGATATAATACCTCATTTGTAGGCTCTGTTCATGTATCAGAATGACAATCATGTCAGCTAGGCATGCATCCAAGAGTCACAATAGCATCTGGTTGCTGGTGCCTGTTATGACACTCTTTGTACCACTCAGGCTTTATATGATATGCCTGAGTAGCACTGCGAATTCTTACAGATGGGAGATCTAGGACTTTACTCGTGGCCATAAGACTTTCTGTGAGTGTTGAAATATCTCCTCTGGGTGGATCTAGTTATGAGAGTTATTATTGTGATTACAAGCTGCATCCAGGTGTATGTCGCAATTTTACCTTTTGACAGAGAAAAGACAAAAGAGTCATCATCATCTGCTGAGCCACAGATACATTATAATCTCCTTTGTAGGCAGGGGCAGGACCCAGTCATATCACTTGGTACAGTCACAAATAATATGTCATTATACAGTCACAAATAATATGTCATTATACAGTCACAAATAATATGTCATTATACCCATTGTATACAGTGTATACCCATTGTATACAGTGCTGAAAAATAGTGTATACAGTGCTGAAAAATAGTGTATACAGTGAAAAACAGTGTATACAGTGCTGAAAAATAGTGTATAGTCACATTCCCTACGTGCTGGCCTCAGGAATATGTTATAAGCCCCTCTCTTGGCAGAGTCCAGCACAAAGGGAAGAGTCATATTATGTAGGTTTTGCACTCAGTGGTATGTCACAATTTCCTTAGTGGGCAGGATCCTGGCAGGAGAGGAGGGTCACATTGCATAGATACTATATCTAGCGATATGTTACAACATCCTCTGTGGGCAGGACACTGGCAGGAGAAACATATCACCTAGCTGACAGGCCCAGAGATATGTGATAATATCCCCTGTTGACTGGATGCAAGCAAAGAGTCACATTATTATGATTCCTACCCAGCAATATTTCACAGTGTACTCTTGGGAAAGATTTTAAGCCAAAAAGTCTCAACACCTAGGGGTTCTAGCCCTAGTGATATGACACAATCTCCTCATCTTTTAAGGTGACACCTTTAACTGTTAGCTTGGTATGTATATAAGAGTCACAATCTCATGTGTGTTCTGGGTCATTGTATGACACACTTGGCAACATCCGAAGGCTTTATGCAACATGTATGAGAGTTGCAAACGACTCCGAGGCCTACATGCTCATATGGACTCAAATCTTACATATTGCCCTAAACCCAGTTATGATAGTCAATATCTCTCTTTAAAGCTGGGTTCAGATTGGAGACTCATTATTATGCCTCTGATCTGGGTCCAGAAATGAGTCACCATCTCACCTGTAGCAAGATCCACATATGAAAGTCACAATTCCATCTTGGTTTTTTATTTACTTGTTAGACTCAGGACTTCAACAGTGGGCTTTGTAAAAGTGGGATGGTGATAACTTTTGCTCTCAACTGCAGGTATAATCAGGAGTCACGATCTTAACTTTTTGCTGGGCCCTGTTATGAAACTCTGTGTACCAACCAAGGAGTTTACAGAATACGAGTTAGTGTTGTAAACTTCTTGAGCTTTGTACAAATATGCAACTCATAAACTTAGCTATTGCACTAAGTGTAGTGATGAGAGACAAAATATCTACTATTGGTGGAATCCCAGTTTAAGTTTGATTATCACACCTGTTAACTGAAACAATGTAAATTTCATAATCCCATTTGTAGGAAAATAACTTGGCAGGAGGATAGCGCAACTTAGGTGCTGTGCCAAGCAATATGTCACAGTGCCCTCTCTAGGCAGGTTCTACATTAACTGGGTGCTGGATCCAGCAATATGACATAATCCCAAATGAGGAAAAAAGAAACTCAGACAAATGGTGAGAGCAAAAACACCTACAGAATGGGCCCAACATATGTAAAAATATATTCTGTTGCTCTTGCACACCCAGGAGAATTACATCATCAGGGTGGGGGTCCAACAATATGCCATAATTCTGTCTTTAGGCAGGACCCAAGCAGAAGAGGAGCATCATCTGGGTGCTGGGTCCTGCAATATATTAAAATTCCTTTTCAGGGGCATGGTTCAGGAAAAAAAGAAGAGTCATATTACCCAAGTATTAGGCTCAGTAATATGTCACATCACCCCATTGTAAAGGCTCAGGCAGAAGAAAAGAGTCACATCACTTAGGACATGGGCTCAGATACATGGCTCAATATCCCAAGTGGGCAAGGCTCATGCAGAAGAGAATGGTCATATCATCTAGGTTCTTCCCTATGTATATGAAACAATCTAACGTGTGAGGTGAAAGCAGGCAGAAGAGTCACATCATCTTGATACCGGGTCCTGAGATATGTTACAAGGCTCCCTTAGGACAGGACCCAGGCCAGAGAGTTACAACAAATAGGTGCAGGTTCTACCCTTATGTCACAATGCTCCATGTGGGCAGAGACCAAGCAGTGAGTCACATCACCTAAGTGATAGGCCCAAAGATATGTCACAGTGTCCTCCTTGAGGCATGGCCCTACTGAAAGAGTACCATCACCTGTGTGTCTAGCCTAGTAATATGTCTCTATCCAGGTTAGCAATACCAAAGCAGGAGAGCAACATCACCTTGGTGATAGGCCCAGAGATTTGTCACAATGCCCTCTTTAGGACATGACCCTAGCAAAAGAGTACCATCGCCTGTGTGCCTGGCCCAGCCATATGTCACTATCCCCCACTGTGTGCAGGGCCCATTCTAATGAGGAGAGTTATGTCACCTAAGAGGTGGACACAGTAATATGTCACAGTGATTTCTGTGAGCATGGCCCAGGCAAAAATGTGACATGATCTGGGTGCTGGATCTAGTGATGTGTCATGATTTTCTCTGAGAGCAGGGCCCAGGCAGGAGAGTCACATCACCTAGAAGTTGGCCCAGGCAGATATCACAATAACATATGCCAGCCCTAACCAGTCTGGAGAGTCAAATCACACAGGTGCTTGGCAAATATTTATATCACAATCACACTGGTAGAAAATTCCTGGGATGAGATTTACAATACCACGCATGTGCTGTTTTCATGAATGACAGTTGGCTTCACATATGTGAGACAGCGACAGTCCTTACTGTCAGCTGGGTGTGCATATGGGACTCACAATTTCACCTTTCTGCTGGGTTCTGTCATGACATTCTCTGTATAAGCCAAGGGCTTTATAAAATATCTGAGGCTGTTATAATCTTCTT
Source organism: Pongo pygmaeus (assembly GCF_028885625.2). NCBI lineage: Eukaryota > Metazoa > Chordata > Mammalia > Primates > Hominidae > Pongo > Pongo pygmaeus. The sequence goes on from NC_072380.2 coordinate 58,505,622, forward strand.
TGACCTTTTTTTACCAGAAAGACATTTAATCAGTCATGTTTCTAAAGCAAGGTATGAGAGTCAAAATTACTCCTATTTGTGGGGTCCACATATAAGAGTCATTATCATGCCCGTGAGCTGTACTGAGGTATATGACATAATTTACTCTGTGGTAGTGAAACAGGCACGACAGCCAAATTACCTAAATGCTGAGGCAGAAAATTTCCAATATTCTCCTTGAAGGCAAGTTCCTGGCAGAAAAGTTGCATAACTTGGAGGTATGTCCAGACATATGACACAATGCTCCTTGTGGGCAGTGTCCAGGCAGAAGAGGAGAGGCAGGAGAGGACAGCCAGGTAACCTAGATGATGGATCCAGAGACATGTTACAATCCTTCCTGAGGATATTGTTAAGACAGGAGAGTCAAATCACCAAGGTGCTCAGCTGAGGTAAATGTCCAAATCTCATTTGTTGGTTACACTTAGGCAGGATCATTAAATCACCCAGGAGCTGGGCAAAGGTATATGTCATAATAACACTGGTGGAAAGTTCCAGGAATGGGAGTCACCATCTTGCATGTGACCTGGCTCCAGGCTTAAGAATCTTGATTAGTCCTCTTATCTGGTCTCAGATATATGGCACAATATCACCTGTGGGCAGAGAGCAAGTAGGACGTTCACATCACCTGAGTGGGTGCTTGTCCGGTGAGGTGTCACAATCCTTCCTGTGGGCAGGACCCTGGAAGAAGAGTCACAGCACCTGGATGCTGGTTTTAGTGATACATCAAAATTTGCCCCTGTGGGCAGGGCTTAGGAAGGAGAAGAGACTCACTTAACCTAGGCAATTGGACTAGATATACGTCACAATGGCTGCTATGTGCAATACCAAAGTATGAAAGTGACCTCACCTTGGCGCTGGGTTTAGCAATATGTCACAATCTCCTCTGTGGTCAGGGCAAAGCAAGAGAGAAGAAACATCACCCAGGTGCTGAGTCAAATGATATGTTACAAAGCTTCCTGTTGGTAGAACCCAAAACAGAGAGTAACATCATCCAGATGCAGTATCCAGTTATGTGTCACAATGCACCATAAGTGCCGGGCCAAGGCAGTACAAGGGAGTCACATCACTAACATGATGGGTCTAGATATAAGCCACAATGCCTTTTATAGGCAGAGATCAGGCAAAAAATTCACATCACCTGGATTCTGGTCCCAGTGAAACGTAAAAGTGCCCTTAGTAGGCAGGCCCAGGCAGCTTATTTTAGGAATGGCCCCTATTCACAGCAGAGAGGGCCGTAAAAACACACCCACAGCATGGCAGTGGCTATCAGCAGCCATGTCTTATCAAACTGGGTGGGCCACATTTCAAATATGAGTGCCCATCCCCATCTCCAGAAATGTCACCCTTAACTGCCCTCTGTGTACAGCGTTTCCTGTTCTTCTTTTGGCTGAGTATCAGTGAATTCTTTCAAACTAGTGAGGTCATTGTCTGGATAAGTAAATTTTCTCAAAAAAATCACAGGAAAGTATTCTCACATGGAAATATTCAATGTATTTATCGGCCATACTCTTCTCAACTCATGAGAATGTAGAAGTTATCAGAGAAGAACTCCCTCTGTGTCCAGAAGATAAACAAAAACTATGGCTTCCTGTACTGTGTACATTTTCTACCCTCCTAATACAACAGAAGTGGCTTCCATTCTATGAGGAATGGCTGACTTTTATGCAGCACTTGCTGTGTACCAGTCACTGTACTAAGCAGATGACACATATTTGTTCATTAAATCCTCACAACAACCCTGTGAGATATCATCATTATACTAATTTTACTAATAAGAAACGTGAGGATATTAAGAAAGAAAGACCCAGAAGAAAGCCAAATAGGAACAGCTCCAGTCTGCAGCTTCCAGCGTGATCAACACAGAAGACAGGTGACTTCTGCATTTCCAACTGAGGTACATGGTTCATCTCATTGAGACTTGTCAGAAAGTGGGTGCAGCCCATGGAGGGTGAGCCAAAGCAGGGCAAGGCATCGTCTCACTCGGGAAGCACAAGGGGTCAGGGGATTTCCCTTTCCTAGCCAAGGGAAGCCATGACAGACTGTACTGGGAAAATCAGGACACTGCCACCTAAACACTGCACTTTTCCAATGATCATAGCAAACGGCACACCAGGAGATTATATCCCACACCTGGCTCAGTGGGCCCCACGCCCACGCCCATGGAGACTTGCTCACTGCTAGTCCGAGATCAAACTGCAAGGCAGCAAGCCTGGCTGGGGGTTGTGTAGGTAAACAAAGCAGCCAGGAAGCTCGAACTGGGTGGAGCCCACCACAGCTCAACGAGGCCCACCTGCCTCTATAGACTCCACCTCTGGGGGCATGGCATAGCTGAACAAAGGCAGCAGAAACTTCTGCAGATATAAATGCCCCTGTCTGACAGCACTGAAGAGAGCAGTGATTATCCCAACATGGTGTTTGAGCTCTGAGAATGGACAGACTGCACCCTCAAGTGGGTCCCCAACCCCTGTGTAGCCTAACTTGGAGACACCTCCCACTAGGGGCCGACTGACATCTCATACAGCCAGGTGCCCCTCTGAGATGAAGCTTCCAGAGGAAAGATTAGGCAGCAGTATTTGCTGTTCTGCAGCCTCTGCTGGCGATAACCAGGAAAACAGGGTCTGGAGTGGACCTCCAGCAAACTCCAACAGACCTGCAGCTGAGGGACCCGACTGTTACAAGGAAAACTAACAAACAGAAAGGAACAGCATCAACATCAACAAAAAGGACATTCACACCAAAACCCCATCTGCAGGTCACCATCATCAAAGACCAAAGGTAGATAAAACCACAAAGATGGGGAGAAACCAGAGCAGAAAAGCTGAAAATTCTAAAAACCAGAGTGCCCCTACTCCTCCAAAGAATCGCAGCCCCTCACCAGCAATGGAACAAAGCAGGACGGAGAATGACTTTGATGAGCTGACAGAAGTAGGCTTCAGAAAGTTGGTAATAACAAATTTCTTTGAGCTAAAGGAGGATGTTTGAACCCATTGCAAGGAAGCTAAAACCTTGAAAAAAGATTAGATGAACAGCTAACTAGAATAAACAGTGTAGAGAAGACCTTAAAGGATCTGATGGAGCTGAAAACCATGGAACAAGGACTACGTGATGCATGCACAAGCTTCAGTAGCTGATTCGATCAAGTGGAAGAAAGGGTATCAGTGATTGAAGATCAAATTAATGAAATGAAGTGAGAAGAGAAATATAGTGAAAAAAGAGTAAAAAGGAATGAACAAAGCCTCCAAGAAACATGGGACTATGTGAAAAGACCAAATCTACATCTGATTGGTGTACCTGAAAGTGTCAGGGAGAATGGAACCAAGTTGGAAAACACTCTGCAGGATATTATCCAGGAGAACTTCCCCAACGTAGCAAAGCAGGCCAACAGTCAAATTCAGGAAATTCAGAGAATGCCACAAAGATACTCCTCGAGAAGAGCAACTCCAAGACACATAATTGTCAGATTCACCAAGGTTGAAATGAAGGAAAAAATGTTAAGGGCAGCCAGAGAATGGTCAGGTTACCCACAAAGGGAAGCCCATCAAACTAACAGTGGCTCTCTCTGCAGAAATCCGGCAAGCCAGAAGAGAGTGGGGGCCAACATTCAACATTCTTAAAGAAAAGAATTTTCAACCCAGAATTTCATATCCAGCCAAACTAAGCTTCATAAGTGAAGGAGAAATAAAATCCTTTACAGACAAGCAAATGCTGAGAGATTTTGTCACCACGAGGCCTGCCCTAAAAGAGCTCCTGAAGGAAACACTAAACATGGAAAGGAAAAAACAGTACCAGCCACTGAAAAAACATGCCAAATTATAAAGACCATCAAGGCTAGGAAGAAACTGCATCAACTAGCAAGCAAAATAACCAGCTAACATCATAACGACAGGATAAAATTCACACATAACAATAGTAACCTTAAATGCAAATGGGCTAAATGCTCCAATTAAAAGACAAAGACTGGAAAATTGGACAAAGAGTCAAGACCCATCAATGTGCTGTATTCAGGAGACTCATCTCACATGCAGAGACACACATAGGCTCAAAATAAAGGGATGGAGGAAGATCTACCAAGCAAATGGAAAGCAAAAAAAAAGCTGGGGTTGCAATCCTAGTCTCTGATAAAACAGACTTTAAACCAGCAAAGATCAAAAGAGACAAAGAAAGCCATTACATAATGGTAAAGGGATCAATTCAACAAGAAGAGCTAACTATCCTAAATATATATGCAACCAATACAGGAGCACCCAGATTCATAAAGCAAGTCCTTAGAGACCTACAAAGAGACTTAGACTCCCACACAATGATAATGGGAGAATTTAACACCCCACTGTCAATATTAGACAGATCAATAAGACAGAAGGTTAACAAGGATATCCAGGACTTGAACTCAGCTCTGCACCAAGCAGACCTAATAGACATCTACAGAACTCTCCACCCCAAACCAACAGAAAATACATTCTTCTCAGCACCACACCATACCTATTCCAAAATTGACCACATAGTTGGAAGTAAAGCACTCCTCAGCAAATGTAAAAGAACAGAAATCACAACAAACTATCCCTCAGACTACAGTGCAATCAAATTAGAACTCAGGATTCAGAAACTCACACAAAGACACACAACTACATGGAAAATGAACAACCTGCTCCTGAATGACTATTGGGTACATAACAAAATGAAGGCAGACATAAAGATGTTCTTTGAAACCAATGAGAACAAAGACACAACATACCAGAATCTCTGGGACACATTTAAAGTAGTGTGTAGAGGGAAATTTATAGCACTAAATGTCCACAAGAGAAAGCAGGAAATATCTAAAATCAACATCCTAACATCACAATTAAAAGAACTAGAGAAGCAAGAGCAAACACATTCAAAAGCTAGCAGAAGGCAAGAAATAAATAAAATCAGAGCACAACTGAAGGAGATAGAGACACAAAAAACCCTTCAAAAAATCAATGAATCCAGGAGCTGGTTTTTTGAAAAGATCAACAAAATTGATAGACCGCTAGCAAGACTAATAAAGAAAAGAGAGAAGAATCAAGTAGACGTGATAAAAAATGATAAAGGGGATATCACCACCGATCCCACAGAAATACAAACTATCATCAGAGAATACTGTAAACAGCTCTACGCAGATAAACTAGAGAATCTAGAAGAAATGGATAAATTCCTGGACACATACACCCTCCCAAGACTAAACCAGGAAGAAGTTGAATCTCTGAATAGACCAATAACAGGCTCTGAAATTGAGGCAATAATTAATAGCCTACAAACCAAAAAAAGTCCAGGACCAGATGGATTTACAGCCAAATTCTACCAGATGTACAAAGGGAAGCTTGTACCATTCCTTCTGAAACTATTCCAATCTATAGAAAAAGAGGGAATCCTCCCTAACTCATTTTATGAGGGCAGCATCATCCTGATACCAAAGCCTGGCAGAGACAAAACAAAAAAAGAGAATTTTAGGCCAATATCCCGGATGAACATTGATGCAAAAATCCTCAATAAAATACTGGAAAACCGAATCCAGCAGCACATCAAAAAGCTTATCCACCAAGATCAAGTTGGCTTCATCCCTGGGATGCAAGGCTTGTTCAACATATGCAAATCAATAAATGTAATCCAGCATATAAACAGAACCAAAGACAAAAACCACAAGATTATCGCAGTAGATGCAGAAGAGGTCTTTGACAAAATTCAACAATGCTTCATGCTAAAAACTCTCAGTAAACTAGGTATTGATGGAATGTATCTCAAAATAATAACAGCTGTTAATGACAAACCCACAGCAAGTATCGCACTGAATGGGCAAAAACTAGAAGTATTCCCTTTGAAAACTGGCACAAGACAGGGATGCCCTCTCTCACCACTCCTATTCAACATAGTGTTGGAAGTTCTGGCCAGGGCAATCAGGCAAGAGAAAGAAATAAAGGGTATTCAATTAGGAAAAGAGGAAGTCAAATTGTCCCTGTCTGCAAATGACATGATTGTATATTTAGAAAACCCCATCATCTAAGCCCAAAATCTCCTTAAGCTGATAAGCAACTTCAGCAAAGTCTCAGGGTACAAAAATCAATGTGCAAAAACCACAAGCATTCTTATACACCAATAACGACAAGCAGAGAGCCAAATCATGAGTGAACTCCCATTCACAATTGCTACAAAGAGAATAAAATACCTAGGAATCCAACTTACAAGGGATGTGAAGGACCTCTTTAAGGAGAACTAAAAACCACTGCTCAACGGAATAAATGAGGACACAAACAAATGGAAGAACATTTCATGCTCATGGATAGGAAGAATCAATATCATGAAAATGGCCATCCTGCCCAAGGTAATTTACAGATTCAATGCCATCCCCATCAAGCTACCAATGACTTTCTTCACAGAATTGGAAAAAACTATTTTAAAGTTCATATGGAACTAAAAAAGAGCCCACATTACTAAGACAATCCTAAGCAAAAAAAACAAAGCTGGAGGCATCACACTACCTGACTTCAAACTATACTACAAGGCTACAGTAACCAAAACAGCATGGTACCGGTACCAAAACAGAAATATAGACCATTGGAACAGAACAGAGGCCTCAGAAATAACATCACACATCTACAACCATCTGATCTTTGACAAACCTGACAAAAACAAGAAATGGGGAAAGGATTCCCTATTTAATAAATGGTGCTGGGAAAATTGGCTAGCCATATGTAGAAAGCTGAACCTGGATCCCTTCCTTGCACCTTATACAAAAATTAATTCAAGATGGATTAAAGACTTAAATGTTAGACCTAAAACCATAAAAACCCTAGAAGAAAACCTAGGCAATACCATTCAGGACTTAGGCACGGGGAAGGACTTCATGCTAAAACACCAAAAGCAATGGCAACAAAAGCCAAAGTGGATAAATGGGATCTAATTAAACTAAAGAGCTTCTGCATAGCAAAAGAAACTACCATCAGAGTGAACAGGCAACCTACAGAATGGGAGAAAATTTTTGCAATCTACTCATCTGACAAAGGGCTAATATCCAGAATCTACAAAGAACTTAAACAAATTTACAAGAAAAAAATCAAACAACCCCATCAAAAAGTGGGCAAAGGATATGAACAGACACTTTTCAAAAGAAGACATTTATGCAGCCAACAGACACATGAAAAAATGCTCATCATCACTGGCCATCAGAGAAATGCAAATCAAATCCACAATGAGATACCATCTCACACCAATTAGAATGGTGATCATTAAAAAGTCAGGAAACAACAGGTGCTGGAGAAGAGGTGGAGAAATAGGAACACTTTTACACTATTGGTGGGGGTGTAAACTAGTTCAACCATTGCAGAAGACAGCATGGTGATTCCTCAAAGATCTAGATCTAGAAATACATTTGACCCAGCGATCCCATTACTGGGTATATACCCAAATGATTATAAATCATGCTACTATAAAGACATATGCACAAGTATGTTATTTGTAGCACTATTCACAATAGCAAAGACTTGTAACCAACCCAAATGTCCATCAATGATAGACTGGATTAAGAAAATGTGGCACATATACACCATGGAATACTATGCAGCTATAAAAAAGGATGAGTTCATGTCCTTTGTAGCAATGTGGATGAAGCTGGAAACCATCATTCTGAGCAAGCTATCGCAAGGACAGAAAACCAAACACCTCATGTTCTCACCCATAAGTGGGAAATGAACAATGAGAACACTTGGACACAGAGCAGAGAACATCACACAGCAGGGCTTGGTGTGGAGTGAGGGGATGGGGGAAGGATAGCATTAGGAGAAATACCTAGTGTAAATGATGAGTTAATGGGTGCAGCAAACCAACATGTCACATGTATACATATGTAACAAACCTGCAAGTTGTGCACATGTACCCTAGAACTTAAAGTATAATTTAAAAAAAGAGAAAGAAACGTGAATCACACAAAGTTGAAATAATTTCCCCCAGGTTTCACAGCCATTAAATGCTGCAGTTAAAATTTGGAGGCACAAAATCAGACTCCAGAAGCCATATCTAACCGCACTACAGATGGCCAACCCTACCCATATGGTTTAGATTCCATCCCTTCCCAATTTCTTTAATATTTTTCTTCTTGGTAACTGTTTTTCATTCATATATATATATATATACATATATATATATGTATATATATATATATTTACACATATTCTCTCTGTGTACTTGTTCATTACCATAAGCTTTTAAACAACCTTAGGTAGATCTTAGTTAAAAACAAAACAAAACAAATAAACAAACAAGATAGCAAAGAACTCCCTTTATCGCTTCCAAATTTTGAAACCAATTTCCTGCATTTATCTCCCCTCTATTCTAAGACTACTTTAAAATAATAAGAAGAATATTTAAAGTGACGTAACCCAGTAAAAATTTTAGAAATCATGACAGGGGCGATCAGCAGCTTAGAAATTTTTAACAGGTTTCTCGAAGATAGAACATAGTTAAGCACACAACCTGTGGAGGAGACCAGGAGGAAGGTGGTGGGAAGGCCACCTGGCAGATCCTGGATGGGAGAGACCCAGAGGAAGGTGGTGGGAAGGCCACATGGCAGAGCCTAGATTCCTGGAGTGGCTTCAGGTTGGATTTCATAGTACAGGGAGCCTGGAAAAGGGAAGCAGACACTGTGGTTACTGTAACCTGGAAAAGTCTATGGAGGTCATTTACTGCATCTGCCCCATTTTCTCAGCAAGGAAGCAGATGTTCAGGGAGGCCTCATGTCTGTTCAGTGATTGAGGGTAGGCTTGTAGACTGGCACAGTGCAGGGCTCTTTTGCCCTGGCCCGGATGCTCCACACTGGCCGCCTACCTCACCTCCTACTTCAGGTTTCTCTCAAACGTTCTGCTTTGTGTACCTGTTACATTATTTCACCAGTGCAGAAACAGCTTGCTACATATAAAGTTGATGCAATAACAATTTTTCATTAAAAGTTGACTTTTAACTTGCAAATTAACTGATTAGTACAAAGTTCATATACATGAAATTGTGAGGTGTATCATATGAAGGATTGGAATCATTTTTTTCCACCTACTCTGAACACGTATAACATATACTGGGCAAAAATATTTGGCAGTAATTTCTGCCCCTCAAGAGTCATTAGGATAGGGGATTTTGAGGTCTCAAATGTCATTGCTGAGACTGAAAATCTTCCATCCACCTCAACTCTTACCATGACAGGTGGTGGAGGCAGACGGGCTTATCCAATAAAATCTGGAGGTTAAGCTGAGCTTTCAGAGTAGCCGGCAGACCCTCCCTAAATGGGGAAGCAGGGGTGCTGCGAGCACAGCCGGGCCTTCTGTAGAGCTCAGCGCTGCCTGGATGACCCCTCTCTGCAGCTCCCCACTGCTTTCTCTCTAGCATTTGCCAATCACCTGCCACCCCCAAGGAGCCAGTGATTTCTATGACAGGATTATGGCCTAGATGAACCAGCTATCTCTCTGTCCAGGGGCATGGTTTCTCCCTGTGCCTGCGACAAGGGCCTTTAATCATTCTCTCTGCACTGGTGTCAGCCACAAATCCCAGCAGGCTCATTAAAATGTGCACCTGTCGAGGAGCACATTGTCAGGAGGGTACACTGGAGGCTGGGACTCACTGCTGCCTCCACCTGGAGAGGGGTCTGACCCTGCAGAGGTGCCTTTGGCCTGAGCCCCTTTCATCTTTACCCTCAGAAAGCTTGGGGCCAGCACAGACCAGGGCCTTTCCAGGGCTCTGAAAGCTGGAGAGAAGGAAAGACAGTGAGAGGAGAAGTCACCTGCCCACCTGAGTCCCTCCTCTTTCTGCAGCCTCCCCTGCCAGGCTTCAGAGCCAAGAATGCCCCTTGTGAGTACAGCCCTGGCTCTTTGAATTAGCAAAAGAGATTGATGGAAACAAGTCTCTGCCCCAGGCTCTTGCTGACCACACAGTGATTTCAAGATGATTTTCAATTTTTTTTTTTTTGCGCTGGGACCTTAGATGTTCAGATGGGCCAGAAATGAAGGCTGTGTGGGTGGGACAAGCCACTTGCCAGGCCTCTGACCCTCCTGAACCTCAGCAGTGAAGAGGGGACAATATGCTGCCCTGCCTGCCACCAGGTCATGTGAAGAAGGGAGAAGTGTTGGGAGATCACTTCATTTGAAAACATTGTCAATGTACAAAACAATAGAAATCACACATATAATTAAAGAAGAAATGCTTTATACTGCCACAGATTTTATATTGGTTATAAATAAGTGATCATACAGACCCTGTGCTGCATTATTTTATAATTTATTCAGTTAAACACCTTTTTGCTTGCATTATATTCATTTGTAGCAAATTCAATTGCTTGCATTATATTCATTTGTAGCAATGTGATTAGCATAATGCAATCTTGTAAACTATAAAATTAGTTTTATTATGGGACTCTGGTGACATCATTTCAGAAGAAAGACAGAGAAGGACAAAAAAGAAGCAGAAAGAAAAATAGAAGGAGACAAGAAGAAAAGAAGGAGAGAGGGAGAGAGAAAAGAAAGAGAGGACAGAGAATGGGGTAGAAGAGAGAAGGAGGGGAGGTAGAGAGGGAAAGAGAGGGAGGGACAGAAACACATGGAGAGGCAGAGGGAGATTCAAAGGCAGGAAAGAAGAAAAGCCATGGTAAGTTCTCTGAGGGCCAAGGTCACATTTTGTTTGTTATTTTCTCTACAGCACTTACACAGTGACTAGCATGTACTGTGTGCTATCTAAGTATTTGCTGAGTTGAATCATTCCGCTAGGGACAGAGGGAAGAGGGAAAGAGAAGTAAAGAGAAAACTAGAGAAAGAGATGAAGATAGAGGTAGAAGGGAAGGGAGAGACACTGGGGGGAAGAGCATCTAAGTGGAGCGGAGGCTAAATGAAAAAAAGGTAGAGAAGGAAGAAAGGGGAGGATAAGAGTAGAGGGGAGTGATAGAGGAAGGAAAGGAGGAAGAGAAAAGAGGGAGGAGGGTGGATAAAATGGTTTATTCAGGGTCTGGTGAAGTCAATCCAAGAATGGAATAGACTCACAGATTTGGAGCTGCTGTTAGACCCAGGGCAGTTCCTTGTAGGAACATGTCTCAGAAGCCACCCAGCACCTTCCTGTTTCACCTCTGCATGGCCTGAAATGAAGGCTCTCCAGCTCAGAGAAACCATGTCCAAAATGCTGCTTCAGAAGGCACCCAGAAAGCGTCTTCACAGCTCCACAGCCACTTGCAGTGGTGATGTGGAAATGTATTCAAGAGATACCTGGACCAGATGCTGGAAAAAGACCCGGAAATGTCAGGTCCCCGCTTTTCAAACTGCTTCCCTGTGGCCAGGGACAGTGTCCCTGCTCTGGGGAGTTGAGACAGCCACTGCTGGGATCGATCGCCCTGCCTCTTGCCTCAACTTAGAGCAGCATTTGCTAATCTCTCTTGCATTAAGAACAGGGAAAAAGAAAGGAATCAGGGCAGCCTCATCTTACAATCTGGTAAGAGGAGAGAAGCATCTGTGTATTAGGTTTCTGTCATGTGCCATTTCCTTCCCAAATATCATGTCATGTAACATGCACAATTCTCTGAAGAATTGTTACTGTATTTATTTTCATGAATGCTCTCACATAAGTCCCTTCAGGATACAGAGGCCACTGTGTCACCCAGGTTCTCACCAAGAAGTAGATATTCACCTAAACTTTGTGACCTCAGGTTCAGAGACCCTGCTTATGCACCTCCTTTGCCAAAGCTAACCTGGCATCATTCTCTGTCCAAACTCTGCTCTCCAACCAGTACAAGTTTTACCTCTTCCAAGAAGCTCCACCCAGGCACCCATTCTTGGTCTGCATCTTCTCACTGCCTGTAGTCAGGGTGAGTCTTTGGCATTGGGCATCTGCCGTCTGCTACTCACGTCGTCTAATTATTCTTGTGTACACAAGCCTGTCTCATTTGTGCTTACAAATTTCTTATGGGCCTCTAACACTATAAAACAAGCCAGTGCTCTAATTTTACAGATGAGAAAACTGAGGTTCAGAAAGTCCTATGAAAACTTTAGTGGGTCATGCAACCAGTAAATTTTGGCTCCAAGAATGATCTTCTTTTATCTGCACTCTGTTTTTCATAGACAAGAGCCAAGGGAAGTCAATACAAACAAACACAACAGCTATTTAATTACAAGGGATGTGATACTACAGAGAGAAGATTGTCTGGTTTCTCTTTATGAAAACTTTAAAAGAAAGAGTAAATACTCCTCTGTATGGGAAGGCTAAGATGCAATTCTACTCAAAAAATCTCCAGACTGCAAAATATGATGTTCCAGTCTTTCTCTGGCTTGTGAAAGAGTCACTCTCCTGGTGTTTCCTGCAGTGCTATTCTAGCTCCTGGCATTGCCTGGGGCAGCCATTGGCAGAGAGTGGAAAATGCTATGGCTCATCCCAGCACTCCCAGAGACCCTGAGGTCCCAGGTGCTGCACTGCCGGAGAGCCACTGCCAATTTCATAAGGTTCATTTCTCCTCATTGCTTCATCCCTTATGGTTATTTGTCTGAAAGCTAATTTAAAAATGCATCTGCATCCTTAGGAAGACACTGCAGATGGATTCCAGAGCCGTAACTTTCTTCCTCTTCCTCTCTGACAAGGCACTGCACAATGCACTGACTGAAGGAGCTGACTCAGCTACTCACACTGGGCTTTCACGGCTTCAGGAACTGATGATTCCAGAGGTTTGTCCAAGACTTACCCTGACAAATTTTTAAAACGGTCATCCCAGTAAGCAGCTCTTCTGCTGCTTAAAGCTAGAATAAAATCATGCCTTTCTCTCTGTAACCCTCTCTCCATCCAACCCATGTCCCCCACATGTTCCCACCAAGTCTCCATCCCTTTGCTTTGGGGCATCCTCCCCGTCATTTGTTCTCTGTCTCCAGACCTCTCTGACACCTCTGGGCCCTGCTACCAGGGCTCTTGCCTCAGCATACCCTATTGTTCTTTCAGCTCCCTGTTTTCTATAGAAAGATCTCGTTATTAAGAATCCCATCAGCCCCAGGGTAGGAAACCTGGTAGGAGGGCTCACATGCAGTACAGGGCAGGGCTCAGGGCACAGGCTCTGCAGCCAGAATGCCTGGGGCTGAAGCCCAGATCTGCTGCTCATGACCCATACTCCAGGCCTCACTCTCCATCTGTGAAATGGGAATAATAATTGTACTACTGAATAGTCACCACATGTAGGAAAAACACATGGAAAACTACCTTATATCTAGCAGATGCTTAGTGAACGTTATCTATTGATATTGTTACTTTTCCACAGTAACTTCCCCGTACTCCCTTCAAATACCCCTAGTTCCCCAGGCTTCACTGTAGCTGATCCAAGCACGAGCCAGGGATTCTGGCATGAGCGGGGTGAGCTCCTAGGGCTGCACATAAAGTAGACCCATCTAGAATAATGCCTTCTGATGGAAGAGTCATTTCCTTCTGACTATCTGAGCCAACTGAAATCCACTTCAAATGAAGCACATGACTGTGTGGTCAGTCCATCTTCACAGACAGCAGTGATAAAAGCTGGTGTGCATCAGCCACCCATCACATGCCAGGGGTTCTGGCTGACCCGGACATGCACTTGCCCTAATGCTCACAGCAGGCCTGCAAGGGGGCACCGCATCCCCACTTTGTAGGTGGAGACAAAGAGGCTCAGAGAGGCTGGTGATGCAGCCAAAGTCACCCACTGGTGAGAGGCAGAAATCAGACTTGAAATTGGATCTTCTGACTCCAGATCTACAGGGAGCTGAGCCTGAGTTCCTTCCACTTCCAACGTTCATGATTCTGTGATCCTAACACTGGTTCTTATTCCATGAGGGTGAAATGGCTTGGTTTTCAGGCCTTAGAGAGACCTTATCTGATAGCTCCTGGCTTCTGTACTTCTTGAACTATATTCTCCTGTCCCCTCCAGCCTAGGGTCTGGGTCTGGCCAGAGGCAGGACCTACCTGGTGATCTTAGGAAGCCCCAGGCCTGAAAAAACTCAGGATCAGGTCCAAGTAACTGCATTTTTGGACTGTCGGCCTTTGGGAAGCAGAATGACAGTGAGGGAAATACTAGTGATTTTCATAGAGGATTTTGAACCTTGTCTGATGGAGATAATGAAGCTCCTGCCCCCTCACATGTGTGGCCCATTTTGCTGCTGGTGAATAATGCTAGGTCTCTCTTGTCTTTGCAGATCCTGGCCTGCTCTTGCACACATATCTCAAGCCCCACACCCCAGGTCCCTGGATCATCAATTTGTCTAAGCCTCCAGAACCTCCACTGGCTCATGGCCTGAGAATGGGATCTGTCTGGCAATCAATCTTTTTCAGCAGTGCTGAATATTTAACCTCACAGAAGAGAGTCTAAGGCAAAAAACCAAAGCCAGCTTCTGCCAGGCAAAGCACCTTGTGCCTCTCCCAGGCATCTATCATGCTCCTGCACAGCCCAGGCTCAGCCTGGGGCCTCTCCTCTCATCAGGGCACCTGCAGACAAGGAGCCACCATTCAACTTCACAGAGACTCCACATTCTTGCCCTGGTCTTGAAAGAATCTCAAACTGTAATGGAAAAGGATCGACATGGGAGAAAGAGGTTTGCTCACTTTCTGACTTGTTCTCTCATGCTCACCTAAATCTCTGTCTTCAGACATCGCCCTCAGTGCTGTCAGGGGTCTGGATGCACAACTGGTGTCCTCTGCACCAACTCTCCCCTGGGCAGAAACCTGGCAATATCTGGGTTTGCTCAGGGCCTGCTCCTCCTACTGCAGCAAGTGTTCCTGCCAGGACCCTGTAAACAGAGAAGGCATGCATCCTCTGCAGGGACTCCTGGTGCCACATGTCCCATAAGTTAACAGATGTATATGATATTTACTTGGAGCCAACACAAGATTCTGTTCTCCTAACTCTTGGTCATGAGCCCTATGTCCTACAGGCTGCATGCTCAGCTTTGTCTCTTCGTTTAACTGGGAAGTCCATAATTATTGTCCACAGCAATGCGTGTCTGGAGCACACATTATTGAATTCCTGCAGACCTGAGTTTGAGTTCTCACTCTGCAGTTTATTAGCTAGACCACCCAATAAAACCACTGTTACTCTAAATCTGTTTCCTTAGCTTTAGAAAGAGTTTAATTATACCAATTTTATGAATAATGTTCTAAGAATTAATGAGATAATGCATATAAAGCCATCACCACAGTGCCCCATAAGATGTAAAAACAGAGTAATACCCATCCTTGCCTTCAGGACCTGGTCCCTGTCTTTGGGGACAGAAAGGTGGCTCTCAGGAGGAAGTGAAGGGGAACACCACAACCTCAGCTCAGCCCCATGCTCCTCCATCCCAAAGGCTCTGATGAAAGGTGTTTCTATTTGCCAAACTCCTACCTTGACATACGCTTGTCACAGGACTCTGTAGGCTGAAGTAACACTGGTGATACAATAAATTGTCACATGGCTCTCTTTTTCCTTTTTTTTTTATCAAAGGAGCAGCTGTAGAATTAAAAAGATGCTGTTGAATTGTCTAGAAGCTACTTTGTCAGCTGGGACCCACCTCTCTGATGCTGATAAAAGGGTCTAGCCAAGCAGTGGGTATCTGCTGCTCTTTGAATAAAGAACAAGGTTATCAAGTAGGGGGGTGTGCGTGCATTCTGCCTGCAGGTCTCACTCCTTATCTCTCTCCTATCCTCTTCTTCCAAGCATGCTTCATGACAACCAATGATTGTTGCTCAAGAAATATCCCTGTCACCATGGACAATGGAGATTCTTTTATGCTATCAGATTCTTTTATGCTAAGAGGAGTTTGGTCCTCTTAGAATGGGTTAAGGAAGAGCCAGAGGGATGGAGGCAGGCCTGTGTTGCAAATGTGGCTGTCTTTATATGAGAATCAAGGCAGGAGAGGAAAGGGTGGGAGTGAGGAAGACCAGCCTCAGTGCTTCCAAATATCAGCGTCTGTTTATATGCAAACACATGCCATGGATCTTGGAGACATTCACTCTGCCTTGTCATTCCTAATTTCCCCTTTCCAGCTAATAACACTGACACACACACATATACAACATACACATATGGTCACACACACATACATAAACACACAGATGTGTGCATACATACACATATACACACACCCACATACACACATACATACATATGCACATATACATACTTATGCATGCACATGTGCACACAAATACATACATGAGCACACATACATATGCGTGCACATAAACACACACATACTGAGCACAGATTCCATTCAGCAAGCCAACAAACATTTAGTAGTAAATGTGAACTATAAACCAAATGCTGAGAAGAGCTGGAGGAATGCAAAACTGAGTAAAAAAATGATTCCTGCCTGATATAGTTTGGCTGTGTCCCCACCCAAGTCTCATCTTGAATTGTAGTTCCCATAATCCCCAAGTGTCATAGGAGGGACATAATTTAATAACAACAGCGGTTACCTCCATGCTATTTTCATGTTAGTGAGTGAGTTCTCATGAGGTCTAATGGTTTTATAAGGGGCTTCTCCCCCATTCTCTCTGCACTTCTCGCTGCCTCCATGTGAAGAAGGACATGTTTGCTATCCCTTCTGCCATGATTGTAAGTTTCCTGAGGCCTCCCCAGCCCCATGAAATTGTGAGTCCATTAAACCTCTTTTCTGTATAAATTACCCAGTCTCTGGTATGTCTTTATTAGCAGCATGAGAAAGGACTAATACACTGCCCACAACGCTTTTAAAAAGAACTGGAAGATAGATGCACATATGGCACGTACTAAAATGGAAGCTTGGGACAATTTTGGAGACAAGCAGTACATGTAGAACGGGAGTCAGGAGAACAGCCTCAGCCACTGGCTTACTGCACAGCCTCAGGATGGGCCTTTAGCTTGCTGTGCTGTGCCCTCATCCATAAAGTGCGGATGAAGAAACTTGCCTCAGAAGGAGGCTCAGAGGAGCAAACAAATACTACATCTAAAGGCTGCAAAAATAAAGGACTATTATTACAAAATCCACAGGGGTATCAGGAAGATGAAATTGAACAGGGCATGACCAAGATAGCCCTGACAGCCAACTTATGAAGTCCAGCACAGATGATACACGGGCTGATAGAACACTGTGAAGAAAGCAGGTGGAACACACTGCCGGCCTCAGGGCACCAGCAGGAGGGGTGTCCAGGGCATTAGGAAGCAGCCAGAAGATGGATCTAGAAAGCAGGCTGGGGACAGATAACCTGGAGACCTGGAGAGCACAGCTGAAAAGCCCACACTTTCCCCTGCAGGTAGTGAAGCCAGTTAGAGAAGGTGGAGCCAGCCCCACTGGCTGGAGTCCGCATTCCACAGAGTCGTGTCCCATCCTCCTGATGGTCTCACCTGCAGCCCAGGGATCACTGTCCTCAGTATCTTCATATGTGAAAGAAAAGCAGTGTGCTGGGTGACTTGAGGTGTCTTCTGCCTCTCAGTTTTGGCCCCCATTCAGCTGCTCTCAGGAGAGCCTCACAGGCCCATTTCTCCCCTCCCAGTAGAGAGTGCAAGTCCTGGGTCTTTCTAGGTTCCCCGGCTGTAGGCCTGCAAGGAGTAATCATTTGGGAGAGCCAGCTCCCTTGCCCCAGCTCCCTGGATGCTTTCTGGGCTTGGCTCACGCAGAAGATATCCCATGAAGGTGTCTGCCTGCAGGAGTATTAGCCAGGACCCCCTGTCCTCCCCAGGAGGAGGGGACAGGCTCTGTTTAATTTTCTACCCAGGCCCACCTCTCTTTCAGACTCGAGGTGAGGAAAATTATACCTCATTCTCCCCATTCAGGGAGACAGATCAAGGTACAAAGATAAGAAAAATATATGTATATTTTCGGAACACTATATTTTCATTAATTTTTCAAAAAAAATGTGCAATCTTGAAGACATAGAAAAAGGCGTATGAATATTGTCATAAGTGTGTGTGGCTACACACAGAGCTCAGGACACAAAACGCCGCATTTCAGGAAAAACCTGCACACCAGCCTCAGCCTCCCTGCTGCCAGGATCCTCCCCAGGCCTGTGTGTGTATCATTTGACCTACTGTGCTGTTTCCCAGAGTTTTAACCTTAAGAAATGATGTGACACTGGCGCTGCCCTCCTGTTATTTCCTTTTTCATTCCATAATGTTTTGACATTCATCTATGTGGACATATAATTAATTATTTCTCACTGTCTTAAAATTTTCCACTGAATAATCTGCCACATGCTATTATTTAAGTTTACTGGACATTTAAGTTGCGTTATCATACACTGCTGATTGGAGTACACAAGGGTTCAGCCACCTTAAGGGGCAACTGGGCAATACTAACGCTGAAGTGACTTAACCCAGGAGTGTCCAATTTTTTGGCTTCCCTGGGCCACATTGGAAGAAGAACGATTGTCTTGGGCCACACATAAAATACACTAGCACTAACAATAACTGACGAGCTAAAAAACTCATAATGCTTTAAGAAAATTTACAAATTTGTGTTGGGTCATATTCAAAGCCATCCCGGGCTGCATGTGGTCTGCAGGTTAGACAAGCTTGACTTAACCTATGGCCACCACTTTTACTCCAAAGTATGTATCTGAAAGAAAGCTTACACATATACCAGCCCTTTGTACCATAAAATTATCTTTCCATGCAGTCTTCTATTTAATTTACTCACACTAACATGTTTTATTCCTATTTTATAGATGAGAAAACTAGGGCCAAGGGAGGCTAAGGCAATTTCCTGGCTCACATTGCCAGTGTGTGACAGAGCTAGGGTTTGGGGACACCTCCTGTTCTCAGGGAGTCCCCACTGCCCACCCCAGCCTGGCCACCTCCAACCACAGAGGCAGCCTGTGTGTGCTCATGGCTCACCACCCCTAAAAAGGGGAAAGAGGTCTCTCATCAGGAAGGAGAAACTCCAGTGTGGCTGCTCCAGCTGGTGCCACCAGTGCTGGTGAGGTTGCCTGCAGTTGCCCAACACCGGGGAACAAGAGAGTTTTTATCCAGGTATCCTGACAAGCCTATGGACACATTCTGAAAATGCACAAGTGGTGTATGAAGCTTTTCTCTCACTTGATGCCCAGCACTTGTCACCTACAGTTGAGCTGTGGCTGAACCACATGAGAGTCTCAACAAGGCTGCCCTGAGGCCTGCCTCAAACGATGTTTCTTAAAACTTTTTAGAAAGAAGGAAACTGAGCCTCAGAGAGGTGGAATCTGCATGCCCAGCTCCAAGCCTGAGGTTGCCATGGAGAGTGGAAATAATCCCAGTAGTAATGGATTGGTGAGCGCTGACCAAGTGTTCCCTGCCTGGCAGCATCCACTGTGCTGACTGTATGGCCCCCTCTTGGCCTTACAGTTTCAGGGGCCTCTGCTACCTCCTAGGAGGTAGTATGCTGACACAGGAGGCTCTGGAACCTCCAGGCAGACTGTTTAGTGGCTCTTGAGGGAGAGCCAAGCACTGACAGGCTAATCCCCAGTTAAAACCTACCCACACTCCTGGGGGTGAATTCATCTGCATGAGGAGCAATCCTCAGAGACACTATAATTATGCAATTGTGTGTGCTGGGATGCAGGGGTTATGGAATTTAAGACAGAGCCAGCTGCCTGGTTGCCAGTTCAAGCATGTGTTAGCAACCAGGGAAGGAGAGAGACCTGCACCAGGAGACTCAGTTAAAACCACACAGTGCAGGACCAGGGGAACCTCTGCCTCCTGCAGTCCCGGTACATGGCTGCCAGCTTTCGTTGCCTTAGGTGGTGGAATCAGAGCACTCTGGACACATGAGCAGTGCTGGGGACAGGCAGTGCTGGGCAGTCTGGAGCATTTTGTACTTCTTTCTGCCTTACCAGCTCTTGTTTTTGTGATCTTGTGGGCTCCTCTCCAGCTGGTCTTCCACAAGGGACTCTCCCTGTGAGAACTGTCATTATTAATGAAGGAGTGATTCAATTTGTCTGACAAAGGCTCCACCAGGATGGTAGGGGACCCTGTTGGGCCGATCTGAGGTTTTCGGAAGAGTTGAGATGGACTTTGTTTCTCTAATGTTGTGGCAAATGAGTTAAGGAGAGAATGAAAAAGAGAGAGAGGCAGCAGGTGCAGGCGTGTTCACAGGCATCTCTGTGTTCACAGAGACCCTGTTCTCCAGTTTGCAGCTCTTCCTGTGCTTCTGTGTTGGTGACTGCAGTTCTCTGCTGATGGGCTCGCAGCTGATCTATTAGCCTATGTGACTCTCTGCAGGGCAGCCCTGCCCTCCCTCCTCAGAGCACATGCAGCATACGGGGGCACAGGCTGGGAGCTCACATGGGGTGCAGGGTCACACATCCCTGCCACTGAGGGACACATGCTGTGGGGCCACCTCAGCTGAGTACCTTCTCATCTCCTGGGCTGAGATCTTGGGGCATGTGTCAGTGCCCAGGTTACAGATGGAAACCTGAGGCCCAGAGACTGGGCCAGTAGTGAGGGGACCCCTCCACCCCAGGCCTCAGAGCTCCAGGCTCCGTGCCCCTAACTAGCACGCACATGGCCTCAGACCCTCCAGATATGCAGGCAAACCAGCCACCCACTCTCCCGAAAACAGCTGCAGGGGGTGCCTTCTCATGGGAACAAGGTGCCCTCCTGATAACTCACGTTTCCCACAATCTCTCTGCCCTGGGCTGTAGACTTCCTGCCCGGCACTGCCTCTCCCCTGAGCATCAGTCCCCAGTGTGCCTGCTCCTCATCCTGAATCTCTCACAGTGCCTGACTCCTCTAACATCTTGGCCTCTCTTCTCTGCCACAGCTGTTGGAGAGGCTTGTGAGTGAGCCCTGTTGCTGTGGTCTTTGGCACCAGGGAGCCATTTGCTGATCCCCTGATGGGTAGGGTCCCTGTCTTCGTGCCACCTGTTCATGTCCCCCTGAGGACGTGTGCTCTGTGTTGAGGACCACCGTTGCTCAGCATGATGTGAGGAGTCGGCTGGGGGCCTGTCCCCTCCTGGGCTGTGAGCTCCTTGAGGGCAGGAGCAGTGCCCAGGCAGCTCCTCTTTCCAGAAGTTCTCAACACCGTACTTGCCCCAGCATGAGCAGCTTTCCATGTGGGCCAGCGACCCCTTTTCTCTTTGCTCAGGAAGTGCAAGCATTTGTCCGGACAGCCCATCACTAGTGACAATTTCATTAACTGCAGAGCCACATGTGATGGCAGGTGAAGGTCAGTCCATGTGTTTGCTCTCTCAGCCTTGGCTGTGGGGGTAGCAGGTGGAAGTGGAGGAGCACCCACCGCAGTGGTTTTTCATGGGAGCCACAACAGACTCCCCAGCAAGGGGAAAATGGAAGACACATTCCCAAGACACGTATGACCTCAGTGGCAGCAACTGTCAAAAGACAGCATTATAACAAGTTTAGTTTAAAGATCTTAATTGGCTTTTGTTCATGATTGTAGAATCAGGCAGCCCTCAGGACCAGAACAGGTTCAAAGAACTCTGGCCAGAAGCATGGTCAGGCAGCATTCGGGGCAGAGACCGGAAGTGCGGTGTGGGGCCTGATGGGCTCCAACTTTGCTTGAACTCACTGGCCATGGTGCATGCCTCAAGCTCAGCCCTCCTGCACATGAGGACAAAGCTCAGTTTCACTTAGCGTGAATGGTTCCATATTGGTTTGGTCTGTTGGACCCAGTACAGGAGCTGAGTCCAACTCAACAGCCTGATAAAAAGGTCATTTAACACAACACAGAAGAAATTGGGAGGACAGGGAATTTATCTCAAAGGATGTCTCATTCAACTCAACTGAGAAGTCTTGGACTTGCTTTATTGCATCCTTGTTACCCAGAAGGTAGAAAATGACAGAGGACCAAAGAGGAAGATAAGACTGGTGACATGTGCATGTCAGGGACCACAAGGGCATTTGAGGTCATGCAGCCCCAGCAGGCCCCTCCCCAGTCTCCCTGCTCATTTCACAAGAGCCCCATCCTCCCCTCAGCACCTCTGCTTCCCTCGCTCCTCTTTGCTTCACCCCGAGGTCCAGAACTGTCCCCAGCTAGCACTGAGCTTCAGGCTGGCCTCAGGGAAGAGGATGCTTGGGGTGTTCACACTAACCTCCCCCAGTCACAAGCAGCCCCTTAAGCCACTCCAGGCATTAGGATCCCACTGTGTCATGGAAGCTGGCCAAGACAAACCTCAGTGGCCCCTTTGCCCCTCTCTTCAAACATCCAGCCTCCCTGGGACACTGGCCACAGGCAGACCCCCGGGGCACTGCAGAGGCTAGTATGTTTTTCCTGTCACTCTGGGCAGTTTGATTTCTGTATCTCCCACTTTCCTAGACTGCAGAGTGGGTCTGATCTTTGCCTGACAACTTTCAAAGTTATTTCTTTTCTGAGTTTTATTTTTGGAGGCCTCTGTCCCTGGACATTGCTGATAGGAGAGTGGAAAACGGAAGGAAGAGAGCCTATGGAGCAGATCACCCACCCTGCACACGCTCCTGCCCCAGCTGGCTGCTGACCCCACTCCACCGGGTTTTACTTGACTTTCCCGCATGGCCTTTGCCAGAACAGCTGCAGCTCAGCGACTTCTTGGGCGTCAGTGTCCTCACTAATAACCCTCCTGATTCCTTCTCCCAGTGTAGCCTCAGGGGAGCTGCACTCTTCCGAGTTGAAGTTGCAGTGGTGTGCCATCCTCTTGAGTGATAGGCAGCTCTTGCTCTGTACTCAGCACCTGGAACCAAGTTCAGACCTAACTTGAAGCCCAAGTGCTGCCCCTTCTGAGCTCTGTGAATGTGTAATATGAAATATCCCTGACCTTCAGTTTCTTCATTATTTGGGTATGTATGAGACAAATGCGTAAAATGTTTGCTAAGGGCCATGGATACAATATGAAATTAATAAATTAATTTGTTTAGTCAGTGAAATGTGCGGGCCACTTGCTTTATTCCAGGGACAATGTCAGCTGCCAGAGATGCAACAGACACAGGAGAGGCACAGTTCCTTGGCATGGCTTCATTGCGTGGGAAGGGGCGGGGGCAATCACTAAGTGCACAGGCAGGCACAGCACAGTCCTCAAATTCAAGGGAGGAACCAGGGAGCTGTAGCCCTGAGAAGTAAGGCTGAGAGCAGATCTTGTTCAAAGGAAGCCCATCCCAAGGGCGTGTCATTCAAGATATGCCCCAAAGGCTGAGAAGGAAGAAACCCCGCAAAGTGCAGGGAAAGAGCATTGCAGGTGAGACCCTGGTGGGAGAGCTGGGGGTTGAGGAGGAGAAGGCAGGTAGGGCGGCCACGGTGGAGAGGCACAGAGAGGGGGTGAAGCTAGGCCAGGCAGGTCCTTGTAGATCACGAGAGTCCTAAGCATAAGGGAAGCAGAGAGTAGGGCAAGCTGGAAGCCAGTGCTCAGCAGGCTGCGCAGGGCTCGGGATAGGAAGGGAAGGAAGGCATTGGGTCCTTCTGCCAGGGTTCACGCAAGACACAAGGAGGCTTGGATCTGACTGGTGGCAAAATGGGCGAAGACCCTGAGTAGTTTCAGGACATATTTTAATTATAAATAACAGGACTTCATGATAGAGCTCAGGAGAGAGAAGAAGCATGGGTGGCTTCCAGACTGCAAACTTGAGCAGTAGGTAGTTACGGGTATAATTTATCATAAATGGGGAAGACTTGAGGGAGGTTAGGGTGTGGGGGGAAGGGTGCATTGTGGGGTTGTGAGGTGAAGGGGTGCATCGTGGCAAGGGGGTGCATTGTTGTCGTGGAGGGTGCAGTGTGTTGAGGAATGCATTATGATGGGTGGGGTGTGCTGTGGGGAGGGATGGGGTGTGCTGTGGGAAGGGAGAGTACAGTTTGGCTGGAGGAGAGTGCAGTGTGTTGGGGAAAGGTGCAATGTGGTGTGTGGGGGGTGCTTTGTGGGGTGGGGGGTGCATTGTTGGGGAGGGTACATTATGTGGGGAGGGTGCAGTGTTGTGTGGGAGAAACAGGTTTTTGGGGGAGGGTGCGGTGTGATGGGGGTGTGTTTGGACCTGGGCCAGCAGAGTGTGGAGCCCAGCTGGAGGGAAGTAGTGGCCACAGCTGGGAGGGTCTGCAAAGCCTGAGGAGGAAGGAAGCAGGGAGCCATCCAGAAGGAAGGTGTGAGAAGGGAAAGTGTGGCCAGGACTGCCTTGGGGGAACTCAGGCCTGCTGAGGTCTGCAGGGAAAGATGCGTCAACCACAAAGACTAAGAAGCAGCAAAGCAGCCGGGAGGCCGGCGGGGCCAGGGCGTGGATCCCTGAGCCCAGGATGGAAGACTCTGGGAGGAGCCTTGGCTGTGGCCGAGACCCCTAGATCCAGGGCTGAAATGTGAGGGATGCCTGCATGGGCACAGAGGAGGTGGTCCCCTCCCCAGAGCAGCCTGGGCCGAGGACTAAACCAGATGGCGAGGGAAGGCAGCCCCAGGGCTGATTTGGAAAGCCTTTCTATGAAGGGGAGAGGAAGACAGGACAATCGAAAAGAGATGCAGAATCCAGTGGAACTTTTGTTTTAGCAGGTGTGGCTGCAGCAAGTCTGCACAGGGGGTGCCCAAGCGAGGGCTGAAATCAGCCTTAGAGAGGAGTGAGGCCCCCCACACCCCAACACCAGGCAAGGTTGTTGGGAGGCTGGGGAAGATGCTGGTGTGTCTGGATTTCCTGATGGGAGCTGGGGCTCTTCCTCTGACAGTTTGTGCGTCTCCAGAGAAATGTAGCCTGCCCACCACACACACATCCAACACCACCTCCACTGTCACCACTAGCTGGGTGCAAGACTGACTTAGGCCTCAGTGATTCTGAAACCACCACTGCAAAATTACAACTGAGACAGTGAAAGACATCTGACCCAACCAACTCCATCTTGCTTCTAACCTCCAAGCGGTCCTTGTTCATTCCTGGGCCTAAGCTGAACTAACTTTGGGAGGAACTTAGTTTATTGTTTACAGTTTGAAAGAAAGATGATAACAGCCCTTTCCCAAAACAAACCCCCTTCTTTCCTGAGGAGTAAACCGCCTTTGTAGGACTAACACATTAGCCAAAAGATTAGAAATTATGGTTTAGTAGTCATGCATCTGGGGACTGCAAGATTCTAAAACTCCCCAGATTGCTCCTGGGGATCACATCACTGTTGTAAAACGTAAGATCAGTGCTTGAGATATTTTGCAGACCTTGTGCTGGATGGATCAGCTGGCACCACCCAGATGGATAAACGGGCTCACTGGGTCATGGTCTTGGGTCATTGGTCAGTTCCCCCTCCCAGGAACTGACCCAGCACAAGAGGACAACTTAAACTCCCTAGGATTTCCTCTCCTGACCAATCAGAAATCCTGATTCACTGGCATCCCCCCTACCCGCCAAATTATCCTTAAAAACTCTGATCCCCGAAATCTTGGGGAGACTCATTTGAGTAATAATAAAACTCCAGTCTCCTGCACAGCCGGCTCTGTGTGAATTACCCTTTCTCTACTGCCATTCCCCTGTCTTAATAAATGGCTCTGTCTAAGAAGCGGGCAAGGTGAACCCACTGACGGTTACAATTCTAGGGCTTTTGCCCTCAACAATTCAGTACTGGCTCCTGAATGTATTCCAGGCCGGATGCAGGAAGCCGCTAGGCGCGATTCCCAGAGAGAAGCCAGGAGCCTGAAGCGGGCGTGCAGCGCTGCGGGGCCAGCAGGGGGCGCGCCAGGAGCGGGGAGCATGAGGCCGGGGCCGTGGTTTCCGACTCTGCCAGCCGCGGTTGGAGTTCGTCCCATGAGACTGGTAGTGGCTTCCTATCGTCTAGAGGTGGGCCTGATCCTCACCCAGCCCCCCCCCCCCCCCAGGAATAGCAGCGAAATCATAAAAGTGCCATAAACTGCTGGGCTGTGGCCGAGGGTGAACCCCGGCCCCGGGAGAGCACGGCAGGGAAGTCATAGGAAAACACAGCCGGCCCTGCCCGGGTGGACCCTGCCCCGCCAGCTGCCGGCCCAGGGGGCTCTCGCCTTGCAAGGAGCCAGCAGGCTGGCGGGAGAGGAGGGTTCACGACCCTGGGGGGTCATCCCCAGGTCGGAAGGGACTGGCAGAGGGGGGGGTGCCAGGACCTCCAGGCAGGAGACGGCCCTGGACCGCCCAGGCCAGCGCAGAGCCCTGGCGCTGATCCTTCAGAGCCAGGACGGAGCCGGGATGGGAGGAGATCGGAGGACGCTGCGCCACAGGCTTTGAGACGAGGAAGGAGCCAGGACCCGAAGAGTAGAGGAAGGCAGGAAGCCAGGCTGCCCCAGCGCCTCTGCAGGAACCAGCCCTGCGCGCGCCTGGATTTTAGACCCTTCAGACGCTGACCTCCAGAGCTGTAGGATAATACATGCTTGCTGCTTCAGCCATTCAGCGTGTGGTCATTGTTATGGCAGCCGTAGAGAGCTGATATGGCCAGATGCGGCAGTATGGAGGAAGGAGCACTGCCATGTCAGATACATCTAGTTTCAATAATGCAGTGAAAGAAGCCTGGGAACCCAGGGCCTGGCGAGTGGCTTTTAAGTGTTTTCGTGTGTGTGAAATTGCCTAGACGCAGATTAAAGTTTGCCCTCGTTTTCTTGCCCGCAGGAACTGCAGAGTGCACATTGGAAACCATGGTGATTTGATACACGCTGCCACGTCCACTCTGTGACTTCCTCCCCACCAGATTCACAGCAGCGGGACCTAAGGTGGGCTCCAGCCACTGTTGCACCAGGGGCCATCACTGCCTCCCAGGCTGTGGCTGTGCCCCTGCTCCTGGAGCTCACCCAGCCACAGCCTCCTCCACCTCCAGGGAACTTTCCGGAGTTTGCTCTCGCCCTGGGTTCCTTCCCACAGGAGAGAGGAAGCCCGGCTGGACCCACGTGGCTTACTGTGAAATCAGCCAGTATGGCCTGCGGCGGGGAGGAGATCAGGAAGGTGGAGGACAGCACAAAACACCAGAAGGGAGAGGCTGGAAGAGGAGGCAAGGGGAGGAGGGCGCCACTGTCCCCTCTGGGTCCTCTTCCTGAGAAGAAGTTGGACACAAGGAGGGAGGGGGGAAAGGAAAGAAGAGAAGGGAGAATGAGATGGAGAAGGAAGAGCATGCCAGAAAGTCTCCGGAAAGAAGGGGCGAGGCCCAGTGGCTCAGGCCTGTAATCACAGCACCTTGGGAGGCCAAGGCAGGCAGATCACTTGAGGTCAGGAGTTTGAGACCAGCCTGGCCAACATGGTGAAACCTCATCTCTACTAAAAATACAAAAATTAGCCATGCTCAGTGGGACATGCCTGTAATCCCAGCTACTCGGGAGGCTGAGGCAGAAGAATCGCTTGAACCCAGGAGGCAGAGGTTGCAGTGAGCCCAGATCATGCCATTGCACTCCAGCCTGGGTGGCAGAGCGAGACTCTGTCTCAAAAAACAGAAGAAAACAAAAAAAAAAAAAAAAAAGGAAGGGAAGGGGTGGCAGCGATGCAAATCCTGCAGTCTCAGGCCCAGTGCCCAGGAGGACCCCGCACACCAGAGGCCCGCGCCCTCTGTGAAGGGAGAGCTCCCAGCAGCTTTGCTTCTAGAGCTGGACTCCTCCTCTCAGCTGACACCAAGGACTCTGCAGGCCCATCCATGGCCAGCTATTCTCCTGCCTTGCCCTGCCTGAATCCAGGTCCCTTCCTTAGCCCTGCTGCCATCCTAGCGGGAGACAGAGAGAGGCCTCCTCCTCAGAGTAGGGTGTTTGTGAAGGTGAAGGCAAACTTTATTTGAGGTTTATTAACCTTGGTCAAGCAACTTCCAAAGGCTCTGCCACTGTGACCTAGGCATAGAGCAAGAGGAAATCCAGGATCCAAAGGGCCTTCCTTGGGAAACAGCCATCCAGTGGGAAGCCAGTGCCAGCCTGTCCTTTTCTCCCGCAGCTGCCTCTGGCCTCTGAAGTTATGATGTGGAAATGGGGGAGCTGGCGCTGCACTGGGGACAGTCTCTCTGGAAGTTTTTTTCTTTTCATTTTCCTAGAGGGGATTTCTTACTGGCAAAAATCTGGAGAATGGATAAGTAGTTGCCCACAGGTCACTGAGGGAGGAGAGCTGGGATCATGGCTACATAGACTCGGGAGGGCCTGGTGGGGTGTTTGTCTCTTCCCTGGTGCCACTGGAGACAGTAAGTGCTAGGCCTTGCAGCCAGGGCACCAGGACAAGCTGGGGCAGGGCCAGGGACAGAGGCCAACAACCCTGGGGCCGTGGGGCCTCCTGCAGGCTGAAGAAGGTGCTGAGAGACCAGCCTTCCCAGCAGTGCAGGCCCCTTTGCAAGGAGCAGCTCATGCATTCTGCCCAGTCTGATGACTTTCCACCGCTCCTGACACGGCCAAGGTTTTCCTCGCTCGGTGACAAGGGAGGGATGCAGGATGTAGAAAACTCAAGATATCAGCCTTTCCGGTTCCAGCCCTGCCCGGGAAACATCAAAGGCATTGAACATTCCACACTGAGCTGTTTAGGGGGCACCACAAGGCGCTTAGATAAGAGGGGTCCTTGAGCATCTGGCTCCTCCATGCCACCCTCCCTGCTCTACATAGCCCCACTCTCCATACAGGCCACATGTTTCTGTCCTGTTTTGATGGGGCAGTAGCATGCATTCACCTTGTCCAGTATGGCTTCATTCTTGACCCCCATGACCATTCCCGATGGCCTCACACTCCTCTACCCCTCACCAGCAGGGATGGGTGGGAACAGCCCCTCCAAGGACCCATCCCACCCGAGAGCCCACTCCTGTGGCTGCCACACTCATCCCAGGCCTGGAGAGGGTTTCTGCTCATCAGAACATCCTGTCCTTCAGAGCTGGGGATGGCAGCCCATGCACAGGAGGCTGTGACCTCAGGGAGGGAGCTCTGTTTCCTCTCAGGGCTGGGCAGTTACAGGGGAGGGGAGGAGGGGAGAGGCACAGGAGGCCAGGCAGGCTGCTGGAGAAGCCCAGAGGGCAGCACCTTTGCTGCCCCTTCAGAAATCCATGCGCTGACCCCCAGGCTCCTGCCCCAGACCTTTTAAATTAGATCTCCAGGAAAAGGAGGAGAAAGGGTCAGAAGTTCTCATCTCAGTGCACACAGCCTGGTGTTGCTTATCCTCAGAGGGCCCTGGAAAGGAGAATGAGCTGCGGAGTTGTCTGGGTGAAGGGGACTGGAGGCCAGGGGCTCCCCTGGAGAGGGACAGGTCAGGGCTCAGGGGAAGGAGGAACAGGCTGGGTGGGGCAAAAATTGGTGTCACTCCTCCTCTCCCATGGCCTTGCTTTGGGACACGTGCTCCCAGGGCAGCACAGTCCGTCTGCAGTCAGACCCAGGAGGATCAGACGGTGCCTGGCAGATTACACGATGCCAGCAGACACTCGGAAGATGGCTGGGTGATAAATGAATGGACAGGGCACCGAGGAAGCCGTGCCCCTGCTGCCCATCACAGGGTCCTGCAGTGCCCTGCCCTCCTGCCCCACACTGTGCCAGGTGTTCATGCCAGCCCCTCACCCACCAAGTCACTCCTGTCTCTTGCCGAAGTCCCAGAGGATGCGGGGTGAGACCCACCATCCATATGTGCCATGCACTGGCTCTGCTGAAATAAAGAAGATCCTTCTGGGTTAGGGAGGGCGGGTGAGAGGCCCTGGGGTCTGCACAGGTGGTGTCGGCTCAGATTCCGCTTCTGCCTGCCAGCTGTGTGTCATGGGCAGATCGGCTCATTCTGCTAAAGCTCAATTTCCACTTCTATAGAATGCAGGCAACAGCAGCCCTTCATGGGGCTCTTGTGAGGCCTGTTATTTATCACACATGGAGCGTCTCCTAGAATTCTCTGGCACGCAGTAGGGGCTTAATAACTGTTACTACCCTCATTCACAGATCTCAAAAGAATCCTTGATTGCTCTTTTACTCTGTTCCCAAATATGCTACCTGCCTCTGTGCAGAGACCTTTGGGGATGGGGAAGGGGGTGAAGGGGGAGCACATGAGCTCTGCCCCACCAAGCTCTCAGACACACCTGTTCCCATGCTGGGCTGCTGAGCCATGGATGGTCGCCTGGCCAGGGAGGTGCCCATCAGCACATCATGACTGACTGGAATGGAGTTGGGACAGACCTAAGGATGCAGCATTCTACAGATGACAGCTGAGGCTCAGAGGAGTGAGGTGGCCTCAGCCACTCCAGCATAGCCATGCCTGTCCCCGGGTAGGCTCTGCTGTAAACCATCCCTCCCCACTCCAACTCTGTTAGCTGGGTTCCATTGTTCTGTCTGTTTTCTGGATAAGGAAACAGACTCAGGGTCACATGAAAATGAAATCCAGCTCTTCCCAACTCAAAAGCCAGCTGTGACTTCCTGTTGGCTGGGAACTGGCCCAAAGGCAGCCTGTGCGCCCTGTCCTCCAAATGTTACTCATCCTTTCCTGTAAAAAATAGAACAACAGCAAAGAAGCACCCCCATAAACTCACTGCCAGTGGGAAGAAAGCTTCAGAATGCAGAAAAGCTACCCAGCCTCCACGCCAGATGAATCTGAGAATCAGGAAAACTGGGGTCAAAAACCACTTAACGGGAGCCCAAGTCCCAAGGAGCTCTTAGGAGACAATGAGGAGGCAAGCCCCGGATTCCAGGCATTATCTGATTCCTTGAAGCACGATCCCAAGACCCCAAATGCCAGGCCACCTAGAGAGCCCTGACGTCCTCCTGTGGACACCCTCCCAGGGAGATGCCCATATTCCCCTAGGGATAAAGTCGCTTGGATACCACAGATGCTGAGGCCACACAGTGATGCTGGAGACTGGATGGAACTATAAAACATCAAGTTGCCTTTGAGAAGCTCTAGGGTCTGCAGCCCCAGCACCTGCACCTAGATAGGATTTTTTCACCCCAAGCTTTTCTCTGTCTTGCAACCTTGCCGCCTTCCTGCCTATCTTCTCCATCTTCCTGGGAACGGTGTTTGGCCTGCTCGCCCATCCACCTCACTGCACATGCCAGGCTCGGTTACTTGCCAACACCATGCAAGCTGCGGGGACACATGGAAGATGCACAACGTTTGCTCCCTGTCTACAGGGAGATGGCAGTCTCAGAGATGAAGCCAGACAAATGCCTCTGTCGCTTAAATCAATCATGTCCTACTATAATTGAGGACAAGAATAAGAGGGCTGGTGATCTAACAACATAGGAATTTAGAGAAGTGGGAACTCACCGAGTGGTCGGAGCCATCCTCCTGTGCTCAGGCTTGATGCATGAGTAAGATTGTACTATGTGGAACGGAGAGGAAGGGTGTGCTCAGCAAGAAGAACAGCAAGTGCAGAGGCTCAGAGGTTAAAGAGAGGAAACCAGAATGAGGAGTGAGGGCCAGAGTTGGGGCCGGAGAGAAATGCAGCTGGACTCATAGTAGTGGGGTGCTTAGCTGTCTTCTGTGCAGGATAGTTTCCGAATAGAGCAGGGAGACATGAATGCCCTGAGATCAACGGCAGTGGGAAAGTGCCTTGCGGGGAGCCTGGTGTCTGCAGGCAGGCAGAGCAGGGACTAGGAATGGCTGATGGCTGGAATCGCTGAGCCGCATAGGATGGACTATTATAAGTTCAGCACCTGGACACTTCAGATCTGTATACCCTCAGTTGTAATCCAGGCCTTTACCATTGTCCTCCATATTTCCACCCAGCTTTCTTTTCCATTTGTTGGAGAGCCAGGCCACCTGGGTTCTGGTGCTGCTGGATTCAGGCCCTGCCCTCAGGCTCATGGCAAGCAGGTGGACAAAGAGAAAAGTAGACAAAAAAGATGGGGAGAAACCACTAAGCCAATACCATACCCACATAAACTCCAAACTCACATGTCTTTTAACATGGCACTGGGTGCTCCTGCAGTGGAAATCCACATGTGTTGTGGTTACAGCATCTTGTCTCTGAAAAAACTTCACAACCACCATTGTGCTTTGCCCCGCATGGCCCTGCTCAGGGGTAACTGTCCATCTTCCCTAAAGGAGGGGAGGCTGCCTGATGTTCAGGGAGCCCAGAGGTCTTGGTCAAAGCCACAGCAATGCCTGTGGATATAGGCCCACAGAGCAGCCCTACTCAAACTAGGCCCTGGCCCATCAGAATGGTCTGCCCTACAAGCCCTGCCATCCCACCACCCACCCCACTGCTGGGCCTTGTTGGGCTGCCATGGGAATGTGACTGGCCAGCTCTCAGTGCCCTGAAACCCGTGAGGTAGACCACGGGGCCAGCCCAGCTGTTCTGGGATCCTTCCTGATGCATGCCAACATCTGGGGCCACTTGGGTCCCAAGGAGAATTGTTGAGCACCAGGGCAAGAAGCATAAGGACCCACACCATCCCTCCCAGGTTCCATCACCCATCACTTCACCTGGGCTTGCATGAGCAGCCCCATCAGGCATGAGAAGCACATGGCATGTCCTGCCCATGGGGAGGCCTCCCAGGGGAAACAGGCCAGGCTGGGGGGCTATGGGGCTTTACAAACATCTCAAAGGCAGCAAAAGGAGGACTTTTCCTCAGCCAATAGCACCCCCAAGCCAGGATTTGAGCCGAAAGTAGGATTAAAGGCACATAACTTCTTGCTAGAGGGATGCCATTTTTAGGGTGAAAGCTTCCCCCAATGAAAAAACTATGCCAGGAGGTCAGCTCAGGTCAGCATCTCCAGTGCCAAACTCAAACAGATAGTTGGTGTCTGGTGATAAATAGTGAAAACTTCAAGGAAAGGAAAGTCCGGACTCATGCTTTGGACATTTATATTCACACATCAGGAACTTTTTGCCAAGTGCATAGTTCACCATTCAGAGATACAAAAAATTAACAACGGCCACAGAAAAGAGGGGTATTCTATAATATTGCATAATACATGGTGGACTTGTTAATCACCATATCACATAGGCCAGTGCTTTATGCACAGACTTGCTACAGTGCTCTTTTCATTTACCCCAGGATTTATCTCTACACTAAGTCTCTCCTGGAAGTTTAGATGCACAGCTTCTGAATCTCTTGGTACCAGAAATCCTCCCAGCATCCCAAACCTTTTGTTGGCAGTTCCTACCATTGGGGGAATTATTGCAGATAGTGCATTAGTTATATATTGCTGTGTGACACATTTCCGCAAACGTACCAGCTTTAAACTCCTTGCAGTCATCATCACGCAGTTTCTGGAGGGGCAGAAATCTGGGCTCACCTGTGTTCTTTGTCTTAGGAGGTCTCATGAGCCTTCAGCCAAGATGTTGACCAGAGTTGGAAGTCTCATCTCAAAATGTGACTGGGGAGAGATCCACTTCCAAGCTCACGTGGTCTTTGGAGGATTGGCATTTCGTGGGCTGTTGAATTGGCCACAAGTCCGGCCCACACTTAGGGGAGGAGGTGACATGAAGACCTGGATGCCAGGGAGTAGCATCACCAGCAGCCAGCAGGCTGGCTGCAGTAGATGGCCTCTAGATGGCCCCAGCGGCCCATGCTTGCTGGTATTCACAGCCTAGTGCAATTCCCTCTTCTTGAGTAACTTGCTGTGATGTTAGGATCTCTCAGGGTCAAGGGGATGCCACTTCTGTGACAGATGTGATTGAATCACATGAGATTGTAACATCCTTATTGACAGCAGACACTCACCCTTGCCAGCTTGTATGATGCTAGCTGCTACACCATGAGCTGTCCGTGTGGCCAAGAACTGAGGGTCCTGCGGCCACAGCCAGCAGGAAACCAAGGGGCTCAGCATAATAACCCACAGAGAACCAAGTCCTGCCAATACCACATGAGGGAGGAACAGCCCTGTCCCAGCCAAGATCTCAGGTAGGGATTAGCCAGGGTTCTCCAGAGAAAGACAATCGATAGAGTATATATGTAGATATATGAAAGGGGATTTATTATGGAAATTGTGATTACAGAGGCTGAGGAGTCAGCACCATAACCTGTCCTCTGCAAGCTGGAGACCCAGGAAAGCCCATGGTGTAGTTCAATCAGCATTCAGTGGCCTGAGAACCAGGAGCCCCTATGTTGGAGGGCGGGAGTAGATGTGTGTCTTAGCTCAGCAGATCCCCTCTTCCCCAGCCTTCTGTTTTGTTCAGGACACCAGCCCACATCAGTGAGGACAATTCTTTTTTACTCAGTGTGATGGTTAATTTTGTGCGTCACCTTGACTGGGTTAAGAAATACCTAGAGCACTGATAAAGCATTACTCCTGGGTGTGTGTAAGGCTGAGTGGGGAAGATGCCCTGGATGTGGGTAGGCACTGTCCAATCAGCTGGAGAGAATCCTAAAGAAAAAGGCAGAGGAAAGGTGATTATCCCGCTCTCTTTCCTGGAGTTAGGACACCCTTCTGCCCTTGGACATCAGAACTCCAAGCTCTCTGGCCTGTGGACTCCAGGACTCACACCAGAACCATCCTCCAGCCCCCACCACCCCACTGGATTCCCAGACATTGAGCCTGGGACTGAGAGTTACATATGGGCTTCCCTGGGTCTCCAGCTTGCACACAGCTTATTGTGGGACTTTGCAGGCTTCATAATCATGTGATCCAGTTCCCCTAATAAGTCTCTTCTCACGTATCTCTGTCTGTAGCTAGATATTGATATCCTATTGGTTTTTTTCTGGAGAACCCCAGCAAATACACGTCTATTGATTCAATTGTTAATCTCTTCCAGAAACACCTTCACAGACTCACCCAAAAATGCTTTACTAGCTATCTGGGTGTCCCTTAATCCAGTCAAGTTGACACATAAAATTATCCATTGCAAGGTGAGACAACAGCCCTGGCTTACACCTTGTTTGCAGGCTTGTTCCAGGGCCAGAATCAGAGGACTCAGCCCAGCTGAGCCTGGATTCCTGACCCACATAAACTGTGAGATAAATGTGTGATGTTTTAAGATGCTAAATTTGTGGCGATGTGTTACACAGCAGTAGATGGATAATACGGACTGCCTTCTCTAAGAACCTGCTGCTCAACTCTCTGTGCAAGTCTTTATTCTTCAAGATTTCTCCAAACTTTCCTTCTATACAGGGTTGACTGAGAAAGTCTTTCAATGGATGACAGCACCTTGGAAGAGGGAAAACTGCATAAATTCTACTTCATCAACACATCAACAGTCCACTCTATGCTTAACACAGAAGGAATGTGATGCCCCGGGCAGGAAAGCATTTGGTATTTAAGTGCAATGACCCCTAGCAATAGCCACAATTGTTACCACTTGTCTCAACCTAAATAATTTCTACTGCATATCTAAGCTTTTACAGAACTTTTGCATAACAAACAAGTATGGTTTCTGTCAGTAAATGTAAATGCTCAGGATGTATTGCTGGCACCCTCATAGCCTTTACTTTCAGAAGCAAAGGACACAGAAAGTCTTTCCCATCTCATTCGCCCTCATTTAGATAAAATGACAGATACGACTTCTGGATCAGACCCTGGTCTGACTTGCCCACTTGTTCCTCACCTTTGAATATTCTGGCTCTGCTGCCGATTAGAAAGTTTTCCATCACTCTTTCTAGTGTGTAATTGTAAAATCCAAAGGAAGAAAGTACACTTCCCACGGGTCCTCTCTAGTTTAGGGAGAGAGGGTTCCTGAAACATGTGTTAATAAACATGTACTTATAATAACACATATTGGCTCACTGGCTCAAGTATAAAATCCTAAGACTCAGGGCATCCACATACCCAAATATGGCTCCTGCAGTGCCCTTCCTCTAACCAGGCTCTCCAGGACCACACATCACCCTGACAGCACCTGCGCCAGCCCTCCCCTCCCTGACCTTGTTCCCTAGAATTCTCCATCTGGGTATCACGTTCTTTCATGTTATCCCTGAGCTCACAGTCCCACAGAAGGATGTAAAACATCACTCCCACTCCCTCATGTGGCTACGGTAGTGGAAATGAGTGATGCTTCAGAACTGTGCTCTTCCATGTGCGTCACACTGCCCCTTCAAAATGCACCTTTACAGGTATTCCACTCAGACATCAGAACAATCTCATAGTAGACAGGCAAGAAATTATTTATTCCTATTTTAAAGATGATGAACGTGAGACCCAAAACAGATCGTGTGACTTGCCTTAGTCACAAAACCATTTGAGGCAGCTTTTCTTAAGTACATTGAGGTCAGTGCTTTCCTTTTAGTTATCCCCTCAGTCTTCCAAGGTCTAGTGGGGATGATTCCTGCAGAGAGAGGTCAGTGTGGGTCCACAGTGTGTGCTGTACATTGCCCCCATCTGGCCTCTGCCATTGGATTCTGCATCCTGGAGTCCTGAGGCTGCACCCAGCCTGTTGTGGAGACCTAGTCCCCAGATCCATGGTGCCATTGGTCTTGGCTTGCTGTAGACACTCCTCGGCTATGTCTGAGGTCTAGGATAATTGTTAAATATGCAAACATTCACTTCTGAAAGTTGCACAGATGAGATAATAAATGTATTGTCACTCTTCATGAGCATCAGTGAACATTGCTTACCTCACTTGGAGCTGTGAGATTTCACAATCTGTTACTTTGTAGCAAACTTGGTATAAATGTAATCCTTGCATTTCTTTTCCTGCCTCAAACACAGGCCAGCTGACCGTCTTCCCAAAGTCATCCACACCTGGGGATGAGCTTGCCCACATCCTGCAGAGGAAAAGCCAACTTCTGTCAAGAATCAGAATGCACCAGCCTTGCCTTTGGAGCCACCTACATCGACTTCCTGAACCATGCCTTGCTGAGGGCTTCTTTCTGTGGAGCCAGCCTCTTCTCCCTGCCTTAGGGAACACTTCTCACCATGGCTTGTTTCAAACTGCAGAGTTCTAGTTGTCTGAGAGCTGAGGGACCTTTGTCAGTCAACCCATCTCTGAGGCTCAACTTCTTGGGCTCTACAGTATAGATAATAATGCCCGGTTCATGAAGTTGTCTTGAAGGTAAAACAGGTATGCAATGTGACAAGGTGTCACAAAAAAAGGTGAGAGGTGTACTGATTTATTTTGTCTCCAATGTACCCAAGTCATCCTCCAAACTGAAACCTTGTCACTGACCCACCAACAAACCCTGCCATGTGCCACAGCCTCATGATTCTCTCCTCTCACTAGAGGCGTGCGTGGAGTGATTTTATTTTCCAGCTGGTGATCGTTTTTGTATTAGTCATTCAGTAATTCTGCGGTTTGATGAGGGTCTGCTTGTGCCAGCCTCTTACTATTCAACCCCCTATCTCATTAATTCACATGAATGAATTTTTTCATTCAACTACAATGCGCATTCAAGGAGCATTCACAAACAGCACTCATTAGCTGTGGAATGATGCCAAGTGGCTCATGTGAACTGAAGCCCATGTGCTTGGTCCATGAACAACTTTCCAATCTGCCAGGTTCAGCCTAGTTTCCAGGCTCTACACACAGCCTCCTCACCACAGCAAGGCCACTTGATCCCTATCTACAGAAAGTGTCAGCCCTTCTAGCAGAGGTCCTGTAGTACTTCAACAACTATGGCCACACTCAGGGACTTGATGTTAAGAATACTTATTACCAGCCCAACTCTGACCTAGTGCCCAGAATCCAATGGTATGGTTTCTGAGCCCAAGCCCTATCCTGGGCTTTAATCCTTAGGACTATATTTCTACCCTCCAGGGTAGAAATCCACTGCTTTAGTGGATGCCTTGGTACTCCAATTCTCTCCTGAGTCCAAAGCACTGCCTAGGTATTACCAGCCCTTCCTGAGAATGAGCCCTCAATTCTAGGCTGACTGGGGTTCTGCTCCATGTGAAGAGACTTCTGTGGGGCTCAGCTGCCTAGACTCCCAAATTCCACCCACTCTGTGTGTCAGAGAAACTTTTGCTTCTTTACTTTGGGCCCAACCTTTCTTGACTCTCTACCTGGTCCACCATTGTCATGTGTATTTAGATGTCCTTCTTGGCCAACCAAATGGAGTTATTCACCTGTACCAACAGCAAGATCAAGTACCCTCAGGTGCAATCCCACCTGTGTGGGAGAGTCTAGGTGCAATCGTTCACCTGGTCTCCTACTCAGTTCTGATGAATCTGAAGATAAGACCAACAAATTGGATAAACAGAGTCCACCACCTCCCTCAATCAGTGTTGAGCAGATTTCTGGGGTTGCTGTCCACTCTCTCATGGTCCCAGGAGCTCTAACATGCCCCAACTTTGTCTTGACCTTTGAGGCATTCTGCCCTTTCCTTCAGTGAGGAGTTGAGACAGAGAGGCTGTAGACAGGACCGGCAGGGGTCTGGGCTTGGCTACATTGCCTCTGACTGGCACACTTACTCCACTACACTTCTTCACAGCCACACGTGAGACCTTAGAGGGACCATCAAGGTCATTGCCCATCCACAGGAAAACCAGCCTTGGAAAATAAATAAATGACCATGGACTTGTTTGATGAGCCAAAGACAATAAAGGGGCTGATGTTTGACAAAACAGTAAAGACACCATCCAGTTAGTGCCCCAAACACTGCAAGTTGTCTAGAAAGGGAAGAAAGCCTTGGCAGGATTAATTAGTACCTGGAATACAAATTCACATGAGAATGAGGAGAAGACACATAAAGTAATAAATGCATTGCGAAATCCAGATCTTAAGCTTAGTCTTGATATTTTTTAAAAAGTCAATTATTTTCAGCAATGCCTGAAAATCATGTTGTTTAACAAAGTAAGAAAAAGAGTTTTGGGGTAGAGAACTGTGTGGTGCACACATCCTGAGATGATAAGTTTCTGACGTCAAGCCCCAGGCTTCCAACAAGACAAGACAGACATGAGGCAGCTTGTTTATATCTCAGTGAGGGAGGGAAGAGGAGGGCACAGGAGAACATTGCAGGGAAAAAAGACACAGAAGCTGCTAGGAGTTGGATGCACAGCTGATAAACCCCCTAAGGAGAGACAGGGAGAAGACAGCCATTACCTTAAGTTCTGTTATAGAGACAGGTAAGTCACAGATCTTTGCATCTATCTGGCTTGGTTTTGGTTCCTTCTACAGTGTGTGTATGTCTGTTTTCTATTTGTAATTTACTCTGAGGTAAAGCCTTCCTGCAGGCCATGTTTCTCATCTGTAAGGCATGGCTTCTCCGGGTCTGACGGAAGGGCCTGCAGTGCTTGGTGAGTTCTCTCAATCCCACTGGGCAGGATTCCCACATCTCCCAGCCCTGCCTCTGTTCAGCTGTCAGCTGCGGAGGCCCTCTCTTCCAGAATGTGGAGTTTGAGCCTGCACATGCCCAGCCAGCCCTGAAACAATGGCGTGGACATGGAGAACCCATGCCCTCACCTATCATGTGCCCACAGGTGCCACCTGCCCGCCTCTGCAGCTGCAACTCTGCTCTGAACTGGGCTCCAGGGCTCAGTGAGGCTGTGGCTCTTCCTGCTGCTCTGCTCCCCACCACCCTTTGCTATGGCCAGGAGGCAGAAAGCCACGGTGATGTTGGGGTGACGGTGGGTTCATTGTGTGTGTCTCTTGCCTATGTCCACTGTTCTATATCACCTGCTGATTGATGCTGGAGGGTTAGTCCAGTACCAGTGACCATGCCACAGTGGAAAGCAAAATGCCACATATGCACAGACCACATTGTGGAGGCCGATGAGCGCTTCCCGTGGTTCTAAATAAGAGAGTGCATAAAGGGGCAAGTGCTTTGTTTCCCAGGGAGCGCAGGGCTGTAGAGGCACCATCTCTGATATTTGCCTGGGATACACCAAGTCAGGACAACATTATCCCTGTGTGGTAGGGGCAGTACAGGGCCGGGCCCTCTCTCCAGGGCCCACTGAGGCAGGCATAGGAGCAGCACACCTGCATTACAAACCCAGTGACTCCAAGACCAAGTGGAGCCAAGCACACAGGCCCTGTCTTCTGGCCACTGCTCCCAAGACTGTGGCCCCTCCCTCACCACTCTCCATACACCTGGATCCACCTGGATTAATCTCCAATCAGCCAAGCCTAGAACTGACACTTATAACACCTTATGGTATGAAGCCCTTTATGACTTTGGAAGGATTAATCCATTTGTAGCCCCTCTGAGAAGTACAGCATCCTACAAATTAAAGAAAATAAAGCTCATAGAAGGTGTGTGGCCAGTAAAAAGTCACCAGCCAAATATGGAGCAGAGCCAGGCCCACGCTCTGCAGGGATCTCAGCTGCTGAGTGAATGGCTGGGGAGAGGCTGGGCACTTCTAAAACCCAGGCCTCTCCTTTTGCTGTGCGCCCCATCAGCTTTTCCTGTGGTGCTGCCAGCCCTGGACTCTCTCGGTCCCCTGGACCCAGATTCATGGCTCCAAATGTCCATCTCTGGGGCTATTTTTGTGGCCTGGAGTTTTCCTCCTTGGAGATGGCCACACATGACTCTTCTATCTGGGTTATAAACTAATGAGAGCAGTAGAGGCCATTTATCATTTTAATGGGGTCTTCACATTCAGATATTAGGGCCTCTAATTTATTGGAGCTTTAGGGTAAAATACCAAGGAAATCACTACCTCCTGCAACCAAGAGGTTCTGTGAGGGCTTTTCATGTCACCCACAGAGAGATCCTGAGACATATGAGACCCCCTCCCTTCTCCCAGCCTCACTCCCCACGGAGGCAGTTCCTCCTGCCTGGGCTGGGCCTGGCCTGGCCTCCCATTCTGTGTCGAGTTCTGCCTCTCACCACCCACTCAGCACAAGCCCCATAGTTGTGGGGTTCTGATTCCTCCAAAGCAGGCTCTAGGGCCTGGCTGCACACCGCCCTCGCCACCTCCTTCCCACCTGCTGATGCTTGAGCCTTCCCTCACTGCCACATTCCACAGCTAAGGTCCCACCATGTCAGCTGTGCCACCTCCCCAGTAGGGTGCCCACCAGGATCTGCCTTCCAGCTGCTCACAGGACAAGAGGGGAAATCTTCTGGAGCAGCACAGAGGGGCCCAGAGCCCCAGGTGTTGCAAGGGCAGCAGCTTCTCTGGCCAGGGCATGTCTACGTGTGGTCCTGGGCCTCCTGTATCTTAAGAGAGTGCCTGCTCACAGACGGTACCTGACAAAAGAGCACAGGGCAAGGGCCCTGGAGACATCCTGTGTCAGGCCAGCCACATACGGGACATGGCCCTCTTCTGCACTGTAGGTCACTTGTCACTGTGAGCCTCGGTTCTTCACTGGGATGCCTGACTCATTGTCACTTACAATGGGCATGTGAGTGTCCCCTAAGTGTCACTCAGCTCTCCCCCACTTGTCCCAGGAAGAGTCCCCCTGGATGCTCCCTAACTCCACAGACCCCTGCTGTGATAGCCCTGGGCCTGGAAAGACTATCCCTGCAGCCCCAGGACCAGCCAACTCATCCACACTTTCCTGTGGGCCACCATCCCCCAGGTGCCAATTCAGCTGAAGTGAGGACACAGCGGGCAGCACTGAAAGATATTTCCTTCTACCGTGGACCTCATAGTGCCGCCTCTACATGGCCCGAAGGCTTCTGTGGCCTCAGCTTGTTGACACCCACAGTGATCCTGCCTGCTATCCTTGTCCACACCTTCACAGGTGAGGGAGCCCGAGGCTATGTGAGGGGAAGGACCTCCCCAGAGCCTCACGGACAGTGAGTGATGGAAAGAGATTGGCACTGGGCAGTGTGGCCCCAGGGTGAGAGCCCTGCCCTGCTCTGCTGGATACAACAGCCCTTCAGCCTGACTGCTCCCAGAGCCCACAGGCCTGGCCTGGCCTGGCCCTATGCTCCCCCTGGCAGCTGGCTGCCCTTGCACCTGCTACTTAGGGTGAAAGTTGGCTTCACCCCACCTTTGAGAGGGTCTTAAGTATGTTTTGCCCCCTCAGATTGTCATCCCTCAGGCCTCACCACAGACTAAGACCCACAGCCTAGGCCCCATTTCCCATCCCTGTAACTGGCCCTTCCCAAGGAGAGATTCCATGCAGAGGTCGCTCCTGGAGCTCAGCAGGACTTAGAGCCAGTGGCATCAGCACCAAGGAGTCCCTCCTTGACCAACTGTAGTCCAGCTCCTCTAATCCCTATTCTTGACTAAGCCTGAACTTGGCCTTCTGTAGATTCCTGCTAAATCAGTTTAGTGAGGAAGCCCCCTTCCCAACCTTGATAATCTGGCTCCTTGGCTTGTTTTGAGAAAGATGCTTTTGTAGCCCAGTTTAATAAGAACCCCCCTTACCTTGATACCTCATCAAGTTCCTCTTAGTGACTGTCCATCCGCTGACCCTCTGCTCATTGTCCATAAACACTCCACTCATTCTCCATGCTGCCTCCAGAGCTGAGCTCAACTCTGTACTGATGGTCATCGCCTAATGCAGGAGTTCCAATAACATCTGTCTTGCTGGTTTTCACAACTGTCCGGAGCAGATTTTTTCTTTTACATATGTCAACATCAGGATGAGAGACACACACAGTAGCAGGGGTCCTGTCCTCACATCGTTCTTTCCAGACTGAAAAACAATACAATTTTTTCAACCCTTTAAGCATTAAATACATACATGAAAATGTATGCATATGGGTAAAATGTGGTATATTTTATGAGTTGAATACATCTGCTCATGCAGATCAAGAATCCAAATGAGACCAGCACCCTCCCTTTTAATGATGAATTTCCTCAGAGCCCAGGTAATTCAGCCTCAAATAATACCTCAAAGTGGAAGAAGGACCCTAAATAGGCACCTACTGCTCAGATTCAACAAGCTCCAGCTGTAACTTTCCTTAGCCGCATTTACCCTAGCCCTGCTTGGGCTGAGGGGTCTCTACTCTACATGAGTAAATTATTATATTACAAATGTAACATGTCAGGGGCAAGAAATATGAGGACGACTTTACAAATTATTCAAATGCTGCCTTGTGACTTTCTCTTAAACCATAAACACTTCTTCTTGTTAATTAAAATTCTGGCATTCCTGAGTAGACTGTAAGAGCTGTGAGGAAAATTAAAAACAACTGTGGTTATCCCCATAGATTGAGCTGTCATCCTGTGTCAGGGACTGGTGTAGTGATAACATCTATTATGCATTCCGTTCTTATAGCCACTGTGTAAGGTGAGTATTTAATGAGAGGTTCTGAGGTGCCGCATAGACAGCCAAGAGGGGTCTGCACAACCTCTGAGCACAGGACTGACCACAGAACCCTGCCATATTGAAGATGCGACCCCACAAAGACAGGGTGCTCTCCTGAAAGCCTTGCTGCCTGACCACGGCCAAGCCCAGCCCTCCCCCAAATGAGGGTGTTCACAGCCCCCTGCTTCTTCTCTGAAAGGTGTCACACTCTTTAATATAGATATGGGTGAGGGTCTCTAGAATCTGAATGATTGTATCTTCCTAAAATCATATCTTGAAATCCTCACCACAAAAGTGATGGTATTAGGAAGTGGGGCTCATGAGGTCATAAAGAAAGAGCCCTCAAGAATGGGATTGGTGCCTTTATAAAAGAGGCTCAGAGACCCTTGCCCTTCCCACCACACAGACACAGTGGAGGCACCACCTAAGAATGAGGAAGAGAGCCCTCACCAGGCACCAAACCCCCTGGTGCCCTGATCTTGGGCTTCCAGCCTCCAGAACTGTGAGAAATCAATGCCTGTTATTTATAAGCCACATAACCTATAATCTGTACAGCAGCCTGACTGGACTAAGACACATGGGTGAATATCTCCTGCCACACTTTGTTTTTTTATTTTATTTTATTATTATTATTATACTTTAAGTTTTAGGGTACATGTGCACAATGTGCAGGTTAGTTACATATGTTTACATGTGCCATGCTGGTGTGCTGCACCCATTAACTCATCATTTAGCATTAGGTATATCTCCTAAAGCTATCCTTCCCCCCTCCCCCC
This sequence comes from Pongo pygmaeus, assembly GCF_028885625.2. NCBI lineage: Eukaryota > Metazoa > Chordata > Mammalia > Primates > Hominidae > Pongo > Pongo pygmaeus. Next base: position 58,549,246 of record NC_072380.2, read on the forward strand.
ACCCCACAACAGTCCCCAGAGTGTGATGTTCCCCTTCCTGTGTCCATGTGTTCTCATTGTTCAATTCCCACCTATGAGTGAGAATATGCAGTATTTGGTTTTTTGTTCTTGCGATAGTTTACTGAGAATGATGATTTCCAATTTCATCCATGTCCCTAGAAAGGACATGAACTCATCATTTTTTATGGCTGCATAGTATTCCATGGTGTATATGTGCCACATTTTCTTAATCCAGTCTATCATTGTTGGACATTGTTGGTCTTTGCTATTGTGAATAGTGCCGCAATAAGCATACATGTGCATGTGTCTTTATAGCAGCATGATTTATGGTATATACCCAGTAATGTGATGGCTGGGTCAAATGGTATTTCTAGTTCTAGATCCCTGAGGAATTGCCACACTGACTTCCACAATGGTTGAATTAGTTTACAGTCCCACCAACAGTGTAAAAGTGTTCCTATTTCTCCACATCCTCTCCAGCACCTGTTGTTTCCTGACTTTTCAATGATTGCCATTCTAACTGGTGTGAGATGGTATCTCATTGTGGTTTTGATTTGCATTTCTCTGATAGCCAGTGATGGTGAGCATTTTTTCATGTGTTTTTTGGCTGCATAAATGTCTTTTTCCTGTCACACTTCGTGATTTACTCTATGACAAAAAGATCCCTAAATCTAGAAAATCTCTTACAACCATTAATATTTTCTCCTCCTGGAAATAACAAAATGCATCGAGCCTATCCCATGAAAGAAGCAAAGATCTCCCTGCTCCTCTGTCTTCCTGTAGCCTCTGTGGGTGAATCAGCCCCAGCTCGCTCCTGAGTGTCCCCTGAGACAGACCAGGCCTGCCGCTCACCTCCAAGCAGAAGTTGTGAGCCTTGGTGTGCTCCCTCCTCACAACCCAGCGTGGGAACCCCACTGTAATTTTAAGTCCATGGAAGGCAGAGCTATGTGGGCTTCTCTGAAGGCCCAGAAGCTGTCTTAGGGTCCCATCAGCTTCCACCAATCCGTGGCTCCCTACTGACCACCCCACACTCATGCACACAACTTAGCTGCAGATAAAACCAGCAGACACAATCTCACTAATGTGAGGATTTTCTTAATTTAGAATTTTTATTCTTTCAAAGTCTATCTTTATCTTTTCATTTTGTGTTTTAAAAAAGATTTGCTAAGCAAATTAAGAGAATAAATGAGATTTAGTAAAAATGCTTGAACTGTTTAAAAGAACAAACATATTAAGCTCCTTAAGCATATAGTTTTACATTATAAAAACCCCTCAGTCTTAACCAAGCATTAAAACATGTCCTCCAGAGACCTTACTAGATAATAATAATCCCCCTGAACCCACGGTTCCAAGCAGACTGTGCAGTCAGCCAGCCATGCTCCCCAGGCCCCATGAGGCCAAAGCAGCCCCGAGCTCCTTCCTCAGCCTCCCAAAGTGCTGGTATTACAGGTGTGAACCACCATGCTTCAGCCTTTCTTTAATTTTTAAGTAAGATTTTCTTTATTTCTTTGAAAAAATATAGATAGCTAATTGCTTTGAAGTCTCTTTTCTTTAAGTTCACCATCTGGGTCCTTTAAAGGCAATTTCTATCACTTGCTTATTTTCATGTGTATAAGTCACACTTTCTTTTTTCTTGACATGTCTCTCATGTTTTGCTGTTCAAAACTGGACATTTTAGATAATATAGTATAGCAACTCTGAATATGGAGTCTACATCCCCCAAGGGTGTGGCATTGTTTTTGCTTCATTGCTTGCTCATTTGCCTGGAGATTTGGCTGAACCAATTCTGAGAGGTCTGTTCCCTCTGCAATGTGTAGCATTTGATCTTTCTGAGAGAGAGAGAGAGAAGATGCAAGTCCTCTCCTTTGAGTGGTCCATTCATGTCAGAGGGCTACAGGAAGTACATAGGGCCCTGGTGAGCTCAGGGCCCATCTGTATGAGCACTAGGGTTTTATTTTTATCTTTTAATCTGGGTTTCTAGAGGTCAATTCTGGGTCAACAGAAGCCACTTATAGGTCAAATGTTGTGCTTAGGTCCACTTAGTTACATGTTTACCTTTTATTGTTAGATGTGTGTGTGTGTGGCTTAGAAACTCTAATTACAATACAGGGAGTTTATTTTTTGCTCCATTTTTTTCCCAGTGACTAGAAGCTTGGAGGTTCTTTCTCTAATTGCCTCTGAGAGGCAAAGCCTTGAACCTGCTCACTGTCTTCCAGACTTCTGGGGGGCACTGAGAAGTTATTTTTAATGTGGCTTTCTGTTCACTTCGTGTTTAGCCAGGGGTTGTGCTGGGTGGCTTTCCCGGTGTGTTGCTGGGTCTGTGTGCAGCATGGGGAGTGCTTTCATGCTTCTAACACATCCTGCTGTGATCACTCCTGTGTTGGTGCTACCTAGACCACGCACACAGCATTCAAACTCCAGAGTTCACTGTTGTCTCAGGGGGCTCTTCTTATCCGTCTCTTTTCCTAGTTCCCTGTTAAAAATCAGGCTTCTCTGCTGTTTTACTTGTATCAAAGCTCCCAGCCTTATCATTGCTCTCCCCAGTGGAACCATTGCCTGTTCTAGTGCCCTCAGACATTGAGCCCCTCACTTTCAGTCCCCTCAGAAACAGCTGCTGAGCTTTTCATCCTCATGCACTGCCTTTCTCCCTGGGCAGATCCCCTGCATCCTTGCATTGGAGTTGGTGGTAGAGAAATGGCTTTCTTGGATTGACACCCCTGCTCTGTGAGGGGGTGCTGTTGGAGTGATTGGCAGCCCCTGGTCTTCTTGATGTGCTCTTACTGATATGGAATTTCCATCGTGTGAGTGAGCTTAGGTGAGGCCAGTAGGAACCTAGTACTCCCAAAATGCCATGCCTGGGATAGAGTTTCTGCCTGAGAGTGGGGGCTGATTTGGGGAAAAGAGGACCAGTCCTCTCTCCCATACCTACCTGGAACACAGTTTCTGCAACACAGAGCTAGGGGAATGAGAAACTCCTGCAGCCTCCCCTTCCGATGTAAAACTGTAGTCCTAGACTCTGGGCTGGGGAGAAAGAGCCCTCATTTTCTGGGCTGCACATGCCCAGAGCAGAGGTTCTGTAACCTGGGTTTACGGTGTGGATAATGGGGTCTCAGCTCAAATGCCACAGACTCTCACTGTACACCAAGGTTTGGTGGATTTTCTTAAATGCATTTTCTCCATTTCCTCTAGGTCCCTAGGACAATTTCCAGAGATGTTGAATGATTGTGTTTTTGTCTGTTTTGTTTGTTTTAAGTAATTTTCACCAGTTACACTGTTTTGCTGGGCAAAGGGCCTGCCAAACTCTATTCTGTCATTCAGAAGTCCTGACTTCTCCTACTGAGTTTTGGGGTAGTTTCTTGAATAGCAATATTCTCTTAGCTAATTGGTGGAAGCACTGATGCTGATAAGTGAGTCATGGCTTTCTGGAATGCTTGCTGAGAAAATGCCTGACAGGATCCAGGAGGGAAGTTGGATGAGAAGGCTTGGTGCTATCGGCCATAAGTGCAGTAGGAGAGGTTGTTGTGGATTCACTATCCTGGTGCAGAGGTAAGGTAAGGGCACAAACTTGACACCTCTTAAACACAAGATTCACTTTTCTAAAATTATGATTTTATTTTCCTGTTTAAAGAAAATTATAATGCAAACAATTTGGAATTGGGAGAGACAAAAAGTAAAATAATATCTTCCAAATGATTTCCAGAAATAAACAATAGTTACAAACTAAAACTTCTGAAGTGTGCTTCTGACTTAAAAATGTCTGCTTCTCTGTCTTCAATTCCGCATCAACAGCATCAACAGCACCAAGTTTGGGTTGAAGACCATGGTCACCAGGCTATGGGCTTGTGGGACATGGATGGTGTAAAGACACTAGAGTGCTGCATTTCTTTTGAGAAAATGAAACAGACCATCTCTTATTTCTTCATCTTCAGAGCATATTTTATGTTTCACTTAAATACCACTTTCTGGCTTATCCTAGTGGAAGATTTTCCCTACTGCTCACAATAGATGGGCAGTCATTAGTGTTCCCTGAAGTGATTGAATATTTAAAAATCTTTTCACCAACTGAAAGAAAAATGAAGACCAAGAGAAGAGAAAATTATTAGGGGAAATAAATGGAAGTAAAAAGGGCTTTATCACTTCAGGTGATAAAGATTTTAAAGCTCTCGGCATCTAGTTGTCAATTAACAAATTCACAATTCAGTTCTGAAGTTAGGATTTTCTGTACTCACATGAAGCAGAATTATTAGAGATGCTGAAAAAAATGTTTTAAAGGATTTTGCAACTGGGGAGTAACTTATTTCCATCAAGTAAACCAGAGCTGTCAGGCCATGAGCAGCAGGGGATGGATAACTCTACTTCCAAAGAGAGACATGTTTAAGGGGCTCTCCCTAGCCCTCCAGCCCAAGAGAATATTTCTCTAAGGAGAAGTAGTTCTTTAATGAGGAAATGCAGCAACCATCAAGGTTAGGTGTTTGGAGGGTAGAAACTACAGAGGCAATGAATTCAAAGGCCCCATGTATGAGATGGTGAAGCATTTTTAGAAGTGCTTTTGAGAAACACACACAAAGAGTAAAACTTATCTTTATGAAAACTTATTCAACTGTGATGTTTTGATATGAACACTTCAGAATATGTTCTGTATTTTAAAGTGTTAAAAATGTAGTTCTTTTAATATTTTTCCCATACATATGTATATATCTGTCTATTCATGTATAGTGTGTACAGCACACACAGACACAGCATGGTCACAAGGAGGTGGACTCTGAAGCCAGACTGCCTGTGTTAAAATGCAGCTCCACCTACAAGCTGTGGGACCTCCAGCAAGTTATTTAAACTCCCCATGTCAGTTTCATGATGTGTCAAATAGTCATAGATTCTGCCTCATAGGGCTCTTGTGGAGATTAAACAAGATGTCCTTAGAGCAATCAGAATGATGCCTGACACAGTCAGTGCCCATCATCAGCTACTCTTAGATATAAGGAGACACGCATAACAAAAAGGCAAATATGTGACCATGTACTTAGACATGTATATGCAGGTGACACCCATCCACATCAACGTTCGGCTACATACACACGCAGTCATAGACAAGCTCACACATATCCATACCTGTGTGCATATAAACATGTTCAAGTCACTGAATAATGTCAGAGGCTAGGGTTCCCCCACCTCTTCCCTCTTTCCACTGGGGAAACAGCAACTTCTCCTTTGAGTTCATGTTTGTGCATGACTGGGTCTCACCTAGACAGAGTGAGTTTTTCTTTGAGGTAGATCACAGTGCATTTAGTTTACAAATGTTCCTACAGTGTGAATTCCTACAGGAGAGAGGCTGTGTTTTCATCTTAGCTCTTCTAACTGGACCTAGGACCTCCCCCTCCCTAACACTCACATAGTGAGGTTTGTCTTTCAGTCTACACTTAAAGCACTTTTATGAATGAACAAATAGACAAATGAGTAAGAGAAGAGGTGAATGGGCTTCAACCACATCATGGACAATGCTTATTCTCCATGGGACTTGTTGAGTGCGTCTGGAAAATGCCAGCTGCAGTCAACAGCACAACATGGCCCATTGGTGTGGCCGCTCCCCGTTTCTCACTGACCCCTGCCTGTGCTCGCTGTATTGACATGTAGGGAGGAACCCCTTATGTTTGCCAATCTAAAAATTGTGGTTCTTAAACCTGTTTTTCCCTCCACAGGTAAAAATTATACTTTTATTGATACACCTGAAGGAAGAGTGTCTTGCCATTTAAGTCAAATTTTAGAATCATAATAGGACAGAAAGATTTGATCCCATGCACAAGCCCATACAGGAGTGGAGCCCAGGACAACCCCATGTAAAAGGATGATGGACGGCTGCACACATGTGGCTGAAATGTTCAGACAAAGGCAAATTGCACATGGCCATTTCTTTTTTTTAATACAGAATTTTTGGATGGTATTTCTTTCAGCTGTATGAAAAAACTGAAAAGTGCATTGTGAGGGAAAAGAGCAGAAATTAAGCAATTAGGTTTAAATTGTACATAAAAATAATCTGTGAACTTCTTTAAGAAAATACAGTTCAGGCTGGGAGCGGTGGCTCATGCCTGTAATCCCAGCACTTTGGGAGGCCAAGGTGGGTGGATCACCTGAGGTCAGGAGTTGGCCAGGTCAGCCTGGCCAACATGGTGAAACCTCATCTCTACTAAAAATACAGGCCAGGCACAGTGGCTCATGCCTGTAATCCTAGCACTTTGGGAGGCCGAGGCAGGTGGATTGCCTGTGCTCAAGAATTCGAGACCAGCCTGGGCAATAGGGTGAAACCCCATTGCTACTAAAATACAAAAAATTAGAGGCATGGTGGTATGCACCTGTAATCCCAGCTACTCGGGAGGCTGAGGCAGGAGAATCGCTTGAACCCAGGGGGTGGAAGTTGCAGTGAGCTGAGATCACACCACTGCACTCCAGCCTGGGTGACAGAGCAAGACTCAGTCTCCAAAATCAACAAAAAAATACAAATGGCAGGCTCCTGTAATCCCAGCACTGCACTCTAGCCTGGGCAACTGAGCGAGACAGACAGACAGAAAGAAAGGAAGGAAGGCAGGCAGGCAGGCAAGAAGGAAGGAAAAGGAAAGGAAGGAAGGAAGGAAAGAAAGGGAAGAAGGAAGGAAGGAAGGAAGGAAGAAGGAGAGAGAGAGGAAGGAAAGAAGAGAAAGAAAGAAAGAAGAAAGAAAGAAAGAACGAAAGAAGAAAGAAAGAAAGAAAGAAAGAAAGAAAGAAAGAAAGAAAGAAAAGAAAGAAAGAAAGAAACAAAGGAAAGAAGAACAGTTCAGATCCTGCTCCCAGAGATTCTGATTTTATTGGTTCTGGAATGACCCAGGGATCTTTATTCATTAAATACACCTCAGTTGATTCTAATATCGCTGATTTAAAGATCAGTCCTACTGTGAGAAACATTAATCTAGTACTTGCAAATGTTTTTCACACTTAACAAGTCATTTGAATCTCACAAGATCCTGGAGACAGAGAGAAAAGTCAAATTCATAGAGACAGAGGGTAGAATGATAGTTTCCAGGGACTTGGAGGAGTGGGAGATGGGGAGTTATTGTTTAATAGGTAGAGTTTCAGTTTGGGAAAATGAAAAGATTCTGGAGCTGGATGGTGGTGATGGTTGCACAACAGTGTATTTACTGCCACTGAACTGTAGGTTTAAAATGGTTATGATGATAAATTTTATGTTTTGTATATTTTACATTTTTTAAAAGAAACTTTCTCTGCCTGGAAGCCAAAGAAATAGAAAAGATTCCAGGTATGAGAAGAACTTACCCGAAGGTGAAATATTAAACCAAAAGGCACAACACAGAGTAAGAAGCGTGTTTGGAGAAGTAAAGAAAACATTCCTAGCTTGGAAAGGTCAAGGAAGGACTGCTGAGTGATACCTTTCTAAAAACTGTAACAGGAAAGATGGAATAAAGGGAGTTGAGCTGTAAGTTTTTGTTTTCATTTCTTAAGATTTCATGAAGAAAAGTTTTGAGCAGACGGTTTTCACCTTCTTTGTGGGGTTGGATCCAGTCCATCGGTGGAGGGTGCTGGGGGCTGGGGTGGAGGTGTGGTGAGGTGGAGGATATTTGAAAGGATATCCTTAGCTGTGCTAAGGGTGAGAAAGTTGACCACAGGAACAATGATGCAAGTCAGGGGCCCTCATACAGATTGAATCTTGCCTGTTTTTATACCTTCTCTCAAGATAAGAGGAATATTTACATTGTTCAACTGTATTTTTATCAAATAAATTACATTTACATTGTTTAATGATTAAAAACTAAAAGGTAGTTCTGTCCAAGATGGCCAAATAGGAACAGCTCCAGTCTACAGCTCCCAGCATGAGCAAAGCAAAAGACGGGTGATTTCTGCATTTCCAACTGAGGTACCGGGTTCATCTCACTGGGGCTCGTTGGACAGTGGGGCAGGGCATTGGGTGTAGCCCACAAAGTGTGAGCCAAAGCAGGGCAAGGCATTGCCTCACCCAGGAAGTGCAAGGGTCAGGGAATTCCCTTCCCTAGCCAAGAGAAGGGGTGACTGATGGCACTGGGAAAATCAGGTCACTCTCACCCTAATACTGCACTTTTCCAACAGTCTTAGCAAACGGCACACCAGGAGATTATATCCCACACCTGGCTCAGGAGGTCCCACACCCACAGAGCCTCACTAATTGCTAGCACAGCAGTCTGAGATCGAACTGCAAGGCGGCAGCGAGGCTGGGGGGGGGCACTCACCACTGCTGAGGCTTGAGTAGGTAAACAAGGCGGCCAGGAAGCTCGAACTGTGTGGAGCCCACCACAGCTCAAGAAGGCCTGCCTGCCTCTGTAGATTCCACCTCTGGGGGCAGGGCATAGCTGAACAAAAGGCAGCAGAAACCTCTGCTGGCTTAAATGTCCTAGTCTGACAGCTTTGAAGAGAGTAGTGGTTCTCCCAGCATGGAGTTTGAGATCTGAGAGTGGACAGACTGCCTCCTCAAGTGGGTCCTGCCCCCTCAGTAGCCTAACTGGGAGGCACCCCCCAGTAGGGGCAGACTGACACCTCACATGGCCGGGTGCTCCTCTGAGACGAAGCTTCCAGAGGAATGATCAGGCAGCAACATTTGCTGTTCACCAGTATTCGCTGTTCTGCAGCCTCCATTGCTGATACCCAGGCAAACAGGGTCTGGAGTGGACCTCCAGCAAACTCCAACAGACCTGCAGCTGAGGGTCCTGACTGTTAGAAGGAAAACTAACAACCAGAAAGGACATCCACACCAAAACCCCATCTGTACATCACCATCATCAAAGACCAAAGGTAGATAAAACCACAAAGATGGGGAATAAACAGAGCAGAAAATCTGAAAATACTAAAAATCAGAGCACCTCTCCCCCTCCAAAGGAAGGCAGTTCCTCACCAGCAATGGAACAAAGCTGGATGGAGAATGACTTTGATGAGTTGAGAGAAGAAGGCTTCAGACGATCAAACTACTCTGAGCTAAAGGAGGAAGTTCGAACCCAATGCAAAGAAGCTAAAACCTTGAAAAAAGATTAGACAAATGGCTGACTAGAATAACCAGTGTAGGGAAGTCCTTAAATGACCTGATGGAGCTGAAAACCGTGGCACAAGAACTACGTGATGAATGCACAAGCTTCAGTAGCTGATTCAATCAACTGGAAGAAAGGGTATCAGTGACTGAAGATCAAATGAATGAAATTAAGCAAGAAGAGAAGTTTAGAGAAAAAAGAGTAAAAAGGACAGAGCCAAGATGGCTGAATAGGAACAACTCCAGCCTACAGCTCCCAGCATGAGTGACGCAGAAGACGGGTGATTTCTGCATTTCCAACTGAGGTACTGGGTTCATCTCACTGGGGAGTGCCAGACAGTGGGTGCAGGACAGTGGGTGCAGCACACCGTGTGTGAGCTGAAGCAGGCCAAGGCATCGCCTCACCCCAGAAGTGCAAGGGGTCAGGGAATTCCCTTTCTTAATCAAAGAAAGGGGTGACAGACAGCACCCAGAAAATCGGGTAACTCCCACCCTAATACTGCGCTTTTCCAACGGGCTTAACAAACGGGACACCAGGAGATTATATCCTGCATCTGGCTTGGAGGGTCCTACACCGATGGAGCCTCACTCATTGCTAGCACAGCAGTCTGAGATCAAACTGCAAGGCGGCAGCAAGGCTGGGGGAGGGGTGCCCACCATTGCCTAGGCTTGAGTAGGTAAGCAAAGTGGCCAGGAAGCTCAAACTGGGTGGAGCCCACCACAGCTCTAGGAGGCCTGACTGCCTCTGTAGGCAAGGCACAGACAAACAAAAGGCAGCAGTAACCTCTGCAGACTTAAATATTCCTGTCTGACAGCTTTGAAGAGAGTAGTGGTTCTCCTAGCACACAGCTTGAGATCTGAGAATGGGCAGACTGCCTCCTCAAGTGGGTCCCTGACCCCCGAGTAGCCTAACTGGGAGGCACCCCCCAGTAGGGGCAGACTGACACCTCACACGGCCAGGTACTCCTCTGAGACAAAACTTCCAGAGGAACCATCAGGCAGCAGCATTTGCAGTTCACCAGTATCTGCTGTTCTGCAGCCACCACTGCTGATACCCAGGCAAACAGGGTCTGGAGTGGACCACCAGCAAACTCCAACAGACCTGCAGCTGAGGATCCTGACTGTTAGAAGGAAAACTAACAAACAGAAAGGACATCCACACCAAAAACCCATCTGTACATCACCATCATCAAAGACCAAAGGTAGATAAAACCACAAAGATGGGGAAAAAACAGCAGAAAAACTGGAAACTCTAAAAATCAGAGCATCTCTCCTCCTCCAAAGGAATGCAGCTCCTCACCAGCAACAGAACAAAGCTGGATGGAGAATGACATTGATGAGTTGAGAGAAGAAGGCTTCAGAAGATCAAACTACTCCAAGCTAAAGGAGGAAGTTCAAACCAATGGCAAAGAAGTTAAAAACCTTGAGAAAAATTAGATGAATGGCTAACTAGAATAACCAATTCAGAGAAGTCCTTAAAGGACGTGATGGAGCTGAAAACCATGGAACAAGAACTACGTGACAAATGCACAAGCCTCAGTAGCCAATGCAATCAATTGGAAGAAATGGTATCAGTGATGGAAGACAAAATGAATGAAATGAAGCAGGAAGATAAGTTTAGAGAAAAAAGAATAAAAAGAAATGAACAAAGCCTCCAAGAAATATGGGACTATGTGAAAAGACCAAATCTATGTCTAACTGGTGTACCTGAAAGTGTCAGGGAGAATGGAACCAAGTTGGAAAACACTCTGCAGGATATTATCCAGGAGAACTTCCCCAATCTAGCAATGCAGCCCAACATTCAAATTCAGGAAATACAGAGAACTCCACAAAGATACTCCTCGAGAAGAGCAACTCCAAGACACATAATTGTCAGATTCACCAAAGTTGAAATGAAGGAAAAAATGTTAAGGGCAGCCAGAGAGAAAGGTCAGCTTACCCACAAAGGGAAGCCCAACAGACTAACTGCTGATCTCTCAGCAGAAACTCTGCAAGCCAGAAGAGAGTGGGGGCCAATATTCAACATTCTTAAAGAAAAGAATTTTCAACCCAGAATTTCATATCCAGCCAAACCAAGCTTCATAAGTGAAGGAGAAATAAAATCCTTTACAGACAAGCAAATGCTGAGAGATTTTGTCACCACAAGGCCTGCCCTAAAAGAGCTCCTGAAGGAAGCACTAAACATGGAAAGGAACAACTGGTACAAGCCACTGCAAAAACATGCCAAATTGTAAAGACCATCGAGGCTACGAAGAAGCTGTATCAACTAATAAGCAAAATAACCAGCTAACATCCTAATGACAGGATGAAATTCACACATAACAATATTAACCTTAAATGTAAATGGGCTAAATGCTCCAATTAAAAGACACAGACTGGAAAATTGGATAAAGACTCAAGACCCATCAGTGTTTTGTATTCAGGAAACCCATCTCAAGTGCAGAGACACACATAGGCTCAAAATAAAGGGATGGAGGAAGATCTACCAAGCAAATGGAAAGCAAAAAAAAGCTGGGGTTGCAATCCTAGTCTCTGATAAAACAGACTTTAAACCAACAAAGATCAAAAGAGACAAAGAAGGCCATTACATAATGGTAAAGGGATCAATTCAACAAGAAGAGCTAACTATCCTAAATATATATGCAACCAATACAGGAGCACACAGATTCATAAAGCAAGTCCTTAGAGACCTACAAAGAGACTTAGACTCCCACACCATAATAATGGGAGACTTTAACACCCCACTGTCAACATTAGAAAGATCAATGAGACAGAAAGTTAAAAAGGATATCCAGGAATTGAACTCAGCTCTGCACCAAGCAGGCCTAATAGACATCTACAGAACTCTCCACCCCAAATCAACAAAATATACATTCTTTTCAGCACAACACCACACCTATTCCAAAATTGACCACATAGTCAGAAGTAAAGCACTCCTCAGCAAATGTAAAAGAATAGAAATTATAACAAACTGTCTCTCAGACCACAGTGCAATCAAACTAGAACTCAGGATTAAGAAACTGACTCAAAACAGCTCAACTACATGGAAACTGAACAACCTGCTCCTGAGTGACTGCTGAGTACATAATGAAATGAAGGCAGAAATAAAGATGTTCTTTGAAACCAATGAGAACAAAGACACAACATACCAGAATCTCTGGGACACATTCAAAGCAGTGTGTAGAGGGAAATTTATAGCACTAAATGCCCACAAGAGAAAGCAGGAAAGATCTAAAATGGACACCCTAACATCACAATTAAAAGAACTAGAGAAGCAAGAGCAAACACATTCAAAAGCTAGCAGAAGGCAAGAAATAACTAAGATCAGAGCAGAACTGAAGAAAATAGAGACACAAAAAACCCTTCAAAAAAATCAATGAATCCATGAGCTGGTTTTTTGAAAAGACGAACAAAACTGATAGACCGCTAGCAAGACTAATAAAGAAGAAAAGAGAGAAGAATCAAATAGATGCAATAAAAAATGATAAAGGGGATATCACCACCAATCCCACAGAAATACCAACTACCATCAGAGAATACTATAAACACATCTATGCAAATAAACTAGAAAATCTAGAAGAAATGGATAAATTCCTCGACACATACACTCTCCCAAGACTAAACCAGGAAGAAGTTGAATCCCTGAATAGACCAATAACAGGCTCTGAAATTGAGGCAATAATTAATAGCCTACAAACCAAAAAAAAGTCCAGGACCAGATGGATTCACAGATGAATTCTATCAGAGGTGCAAGGAGGAGCTGATACTATTCCTTCTGAAACTATTCCAATCAACAGAAAAAGAGGAATCCTCCCTCACTCATTTTATGAGGCCAGCATCATCCTGATACCAAAGGCTGGCAGAGACACAACAAAAAAAGAGAGTTTTAGACCAATATCCTTGATGAACATCAATGCAAAAATCCTCCATACAATACTGGCAACCCAAATCCAGCAGCACATCAAAAAGCTTATCCACCATGATCAAGTGGGCTTCAGCCCTGGGATGCAAGCCTGGTTCAACATACACAAATCAATAAACGTAATCCAGCATATAAACAGAACCAAAGAAAAAACCACATGATTATCTCAATAGATGCAGAAAAGCCCTTTCACAAAATTCAACAGCTCTTCCTGCTAAAAACTCTCAATAAATTAGATATTGATGAGACATATCTCAAAATAATAAGAGCTATTTATGATAAACCCACAACCAATATCATACTGAACGGGCAAAAACTGGAAGCATTCCCTTTGAAAACTGGCACAAGACAGGGATGCCCTCTCTCACCACTCCTATTCAACATAGTGTTGGAAGTTCTGGCCAGGGCAATCAGGCAGGAGAAATAAAGGGTATTCAATTAGGAAAAGAGGAAGTCAAATTGTCTCAGTTTGCAGATGACATGATTGTATATTTAGAAAACCCCATCGTCTAAGCCCAAAATCTCCTTAAGGTGATAGGCAACTTCAGCAAAGTCTCAGGATACAAAATCAATGTGCAAAAATCACAAGCATTCTTATACACCAATAACAGACAAACAGAGAGCCAAATCATGAGTGAACTCCCATTCACAATTGCTTCAAAGAGAATAAAATACCTAGGAATCCAACTTAACAAGAGATGTGAAGGACCTCTTCAAGGAGAACTACAAACCACTGCTCAATGAAATAAACGAGGATACAAACAAATGGAAGAACTTTCCATGCTCATGGATAGCAGGAATCAATATCATGAAAATGGCCATGCTGCCCAAGGTAGTTTATAGATTCAATGCCATCCCCATCAAGCTACCAATGACTTTCTTCACAGAATTGGAAAAAAAACTACTTTAAAGTTCATATGGAACTAAAAAAGAGCCCACATTGCCAAGACAACCATAAGCAAAAAGAACAAAGCTGGAGGCATCACACTACCTGACTTCAAACTATACTACAAGGCTACAGTAACTAAAACAGCATGGTACTGGTACCAAAACAGAGATATAGACCAATGGAACAGAACAGAGCCCTCAGAAGTATTACCACACATCTACAACCATCTGATCTTTGACAAACTTGACAAAAACAAGAAATGAGGAGAGGATTCCCTATTTAATAAATGGTGTTGGGAAAACTGGCTAGCCATATGTAGAAAGCTGAAACTGGATCCCTTCCTTACACCTTATACAAAAATTAATTCAAGATGGATTAAAGACTTAAATGTTAGACCTAAAACCATGAAAACCCTAGAAGAAAACCTAGGCATTACCATTCAGGACATAGGCATGGGCAAGGACTTCATGTCTAAAACACCAAAAGCAATGGCAACAAAAGCCAAATAAACAAATGGGATCTGATTAAACTAAAGAGCGTCTACACAGTGAAAGAAACCACCATCAGAGTGAACAGGCAACCTACAGAATGGGAGAATATTTTTGCAATCTACTCATCTGACAAAGGGCTAATATCCAGAATCTACAAAGAACTCAAACAAATTTATAAGAAAAAACAAACAACCCCATCAAAAAGTGGGCGAAGGATATGAACAGACACTTCTCAAAAGAAGACATTTATGCAGCCAACAGACACATCAAAAAATGCTCATCATCACTGGCCATCAGAGAAATGCAAATCAAAACCACAATGAGATACCATCTCACATCAGTTAGAATGGCGATCATTAAAAACTCAAGAAACAACAGGTGCTGAAGAGGATGTGGAGTAATAGGAATGCTTTTACACAGTTGTTGGGACTGTAAACTAGTTCAACCATTGTGGAAGTCAGTGTGGCGATTCCTCAGGGATCTAGAACTAGAAATACCATTTGACCCAGCAATCCCATTACTGGGTATATACCCAAAGGATTATAAATCATGCTGCTATAAAGGCACATGCACGTGTATGTTTATTGTGGCACTATTCACAATAGCAAAGACTTGGAACCAACCCAAATGTCCATCATTGATAGACTGGATTAAGAAAATGTGGCACATATACACCATGGAATACTATGCAGCCATAAAGAAGGAAGAGTTCATGTCCTTTGTAGGGACATGGATGATGCTGGAAACCATCATTCTCAGCAAACTATCACAAGAACAAAAAACCAAACACTGCATGTTCTCACTCATAGGTGGGAATTGAACAATGAGAATACTTGGACACAGGAGGGGGAACATCACACACCAGGGCCTGTCATGGGGTGGGGGGAGGTGGTAGGAATAGCATTAGGAGATATACCTAATGTAAATGACGAGTTAATGGCTGCAGCACACCAACATGGCACATGTATACATATGTAACAAGCCTGCACGTTGTGCACATGTACCCTAGAACGTAAAGTGTAATAATAAAAAAAAACTAAAAGGCATATTTCATGATGCATAAAAATGATATAAAATTTAACTCCCTTGACCATTGGGATACAACTACACTCATTTGTGCAAGAAACATAAAATTATTCAGTTGTTCTAAACAAAATTTAATCTCTCATTTACTGAGAAGTAGGAGGGTAAAAAATAATCGGTCAGTTAGTGGGGGCTCTTTCTCTCTTTAGCAAAGGGCATGTCATGCGAAATACCTAGGGAAGAGCTTCTGGTCCTTGGTCTATCGTGGTTGCCCCTGCAAGTGCAGAGTGTAGTGATATGGTCACTCAAAGGTGAGGGGCTCCATAGCCCCTCTGCCATGTGGAGGCATTCATATCTTTTCTGCAGGGCCCAAGTTCATGGTGCTTGAGGTGTAGCCCCTTAGCAATCAAATCTGCTCACTCCATCACAATTCCTGCAATCTCCCAGGGAACATCCACATGACATTCTGATGCTTACAAGACACATTGCCATATCTCTTTGCTTAGTACCCTGGAAAGAGTGCTACCTTGGACAACTTTACATCTTTTTTTAAAAGAAATTATTTTTGGTAGAGACAGGGTCTTGCTATGTCGCCCAGACTGGTCTTGAACACCAAGTCTCAAGCAATCCTCCTGCATCAGCCTCCCAATCTACTGGGATTACAGGTGTAAGCCACTGAGCCCAGCTTACTCTCTACCTGTTTTAACCCAGCAGAAGCAACCCCACCTTAGACACCACCTATCCACTCTAAGGACACAGAGCTAAATGCTAAATCTCTCTTCCACAAAGAGAGGAAGAGAAATGTTAATGGCTTTTGTGTCTGGGCCAGCAAACACAAAAGCCATTAACAAAACCTTAGACCACAAGCCAGAAACTTTATGAAAGAGAGGAGGGCAAAGTTCATTCTCCTTCAGGGAGTCTACTCAGGCAGACTGTACTCCCCAAAATTAATAACCTGGCAAATTATCTTCCCAAAATATAAATCCCTTAACCAGTGGTAAGCAGGCAGAGCAAACATCTCCCAAGATGGAAATTGACCACCACTGCCCTGGTCATCTCAAACTCCCTCTCACATCAGCCCCATCCCCTAAACGCAACTGATAACCATCTCCCTTGTACCAAGGGCCCTGGCAGAAGACAGAGCAGACCCTGTGTCTTAAAGGGACTAAGGCTGAAAGGAGGCAGCTGCCAAAGTCTCAATACTACCAGTGACCTCTCTAACTGAACCCAAACCTATTCTTGAGACTCAAGCAGGGTAATGTGGATGCTGGCACACAGGGCCGATGAAATTCCTAGATGAAAGTCACCAATAGGTAGAGACTTCTCCAAGCCTTGGTTGGCCCCTGTTCTAAACCTGAATATTTGAGTTTAATATTAATTCCAGTATGGTTGCTGCCTCCAAAAATCTGAGCCCCTTACACAGCAGCTGGCTCCAGAGAAACATTTTTGACATCAGCCACTGCCCTCTGGAGACCCTGTGCCACATAGAGGGGCCATCTGTCCATCCATTTGGTTTTCCCGGCTTTAGTGCGGGCTGAAGGGCTTGGTGATGGATAAGTTCAGGGATTTGCATGGCTCCCCGTTGAACAGAGCTCTGCAGTGTTCATAATGCCCCCAGTATTGGGCAGTACTGAAGATCTCGAGGGAGGAAACAGTGATGGAAACTGTTCTTGTGCTGTAGGTTCTCATCTCCCATAGCACATTCTTCCAAGCAGCTCCCCTCTGTTTGGTGCCCATGTTGTTTTCCTGCATGTTCAGGCATCAGGGAAAAGGGAGGAAACCATGGCTGGAAGCAGATCTGCAGTGAGGGGTCCTTTGTAGTGCACCCTCACCTCATTGTGGACACATCACTTAGTTGTGTGTGCACATCCTGTCTGAGGGCCTCACCTGGTGTGTCTCTAGAGAGTAGCACAGGTATGGGAGCTGCTGTGGTTGGTATGTGACCCACAGCCAGTCACTTGGTACCTCCTCTCTCTCACCATCGCCTGTGAGCCACCACTTCTGAGCTCTCCAGTTCTGAATTGTCCACTACTGGATGAGTCAACCTTCAGCCTCCTTGAACGTCAAGTTGGGAAAATTCAACTTGTGGAGGAGGCTGGGGGTGCACCTGGCAGCTTGGCTTAAACTGACTTCCATGGGCTCAGGACAGGTCCAAACTGAACCCCAGACACTGCATCTTATTACACTTTGCAGAACCCCTCACTGGTGCACGAGCTGTGGGTGTTTCTGAAAGAGACCTCCCATAGCTGTGCCAAGCCCATGAGCATCAAAGGATCACCCCAACCATCACAGACCAACTCAAGACAAGATTAATGTTGTTATAAAGAATGTCAGGAAGGAGAGCAACAGAATCACTTACCCAAGAAAGGAGGTGCCAGGCATGAAGACCTCAGTGCAGACATTGTCTTTGTATTCAAAAATATGCTTCTCTCTGTACCTATAGCACCCTTTTATGCCAGATAGACCTCCTCATTCACAAGCAGGAGCAGCCTGTGTCAGGCAGTGAGTGTGAGAGAGAGAGAGTGTGTGTGTGTGTGTGTGTATTTGATGAGGGGATGTCATGATTAGCAACAATGGAAACAATTCTTTCCTTCCCACAAAATTGGACATCCTTTGCCCTCTTCATTGATTTTTCTTGTTTCCCACACCCTCAACTTTCACATTTTTCCCCACTGACTCATTCTCTTGGTACTGTGTGGCTGCCCCATTAACCCATCGGTGAAAGCTTGTGATCCCTTTGCCCCGCAATTATGTCACCAAGCCAGGCCTCATGCAGAGTCTCCATGGGGAGGGCCTTCCTTTTTCTAATGTCCCCACTCAGGAAGGAGAATTCTCTTTCAGTTCAAGACTTGTCCCAAGACGGGTGGACCCCACAGACATGGAATATCTTTAAGCAGCAGTCACCTTGACTCTTGGGCTTGTCATGCCCACTCGATGATCCTCCTTGGCAGTACCCCCAAACACCAGCTTTCTTAAGGCTCCCTGACACTGTGTCCACTGGGCAATGGCTAGATTTTTTAACATCCAGAGAGTCACTGTTTCCTGCAAAACATGTCATCTCTCAACGCTTTCAGAGCTGGGCTGCCTTGGTATGAGTGGCAGGTAGGGGCAAAGTGACCCAGGCCATGGGTTAATTTTTATGTCCCTGGCTTGGAATCCAGTTCTTCTTGTGGATAAACAAAGAGCTGAGTACTGCTTGAACATACGCTGAGATCTTTTTTTCCTTTCTCTCCTTTCTCAGCCTAGTGATACGTTTGTTCTCCATCGACCCCTGGGTGTGCTGAGACCTTGCCCCTGCTCTGCCCACCCTTTGGCCTCCAGTCCCTGTCTGCAGAAACAGAGCTGGAGTCCTAGACTCCTTGCTGCTCTGGAGAGGGAAAGAGCAGCTGGCTGCTGACCTGACTGTCCATGTTCCTAAAGGCTAAGCTACGAATTGAGAGCAGTGCTCTTCCCTCACCCACACTGGGAATAAAAGGAGATTTTGGGAAAGTAGGAAGCCTATTTCCTTCCAAAATATTCAGGGCCATGGAGATCGCTTCTTACCCTTCTGAACTTAGAACCCCAAACTCTAGTTCCGTATTTGGGACACGTAAAGTTTCTTGTCATTTTTTTTCCTGAAACCTGAGTGGGAAGATTTTTACCCTATGGCACCTGCATAACCCCAAGCACTATAGCCCATGGCTGGTAGGTAGAATGGTGGGGGAAAGGAGAGGGCTGAAAAATGCAAGCCTCAGACATGTTCTTTAGTGGACTCTATTACATGTTGAGCCCCTGCTGAGTCGCTCTTTTTTTGTAAAGATAGATTTTAGGAAACTGAAGATGGTGATGTGTGCAATACCACTACGTAGCTCTGCCTGACCCTTCAGCTTCAAGAAGTCAAAGCTGGCTTTCATTAAGAGCTGAAGGCAAGCTCTTCTCTCTCAGCCCCAGGTGACCATCACAGCTGTATGAGGTAGACAAGCCTGGTGTTGTCTCCAAGAACAGTCTAAAAATAGGGATGCCATCAACTTTTACAAAGTGAAGACCCAACAAATTTTGCCTCCAAAAAACCCCAACATTTCTTCTGTGGCATCTCATATTATCACCAGTGGGTAAGAAGCATTGCCCATTTCCATCTTGTTTAATTCCTATGAGGGGCAGAACAGGGATGGGGAGAAGTGTTCCAGGTTCTGATTCTCTTTTTTTTGGGCCTCTCTCTTGAGAACTCAGTCTTTTGAGAACTGACTCCAGGAACTTCTGTCTTCAGTCTGGGGACCCGGAACTAATGGGAAGGGTGAGATGAAGGTGACCCCTGAGGAACTCAGGGTGGGGCAGCAGAACCTCACCTCAAAGCTTCCATCTTCCTCCTGACTCTGAGTTGCCAGGTGAATGACAAGAAAAAATGGGAGTTTTAGACCATCCTTCTCTCCTCTTTCTAAAAAAGCAGCAGGCTGGGACAGTGGCTCACACCTGTAATCCCAACACTTTGGGAGGCTGAGGCAGGAGAATTGCTTGAACCTAGGAGTTCAAGACCAGCCTGGCCAACATGGAGAAACCCCGTCTCTACAAAAAACACAAAAAATTAGCCAGGTATGATGGTGCATGCCTGTAGTCCCAGATATCCGGGAGGGTGAGATGGGAGGCCTCCTTGAGCCCAGGAGTTTGAGGGTGCAGTGAGCTGCAATTGTGCCACTGGACTCCAGCCTCCATCCTGCATGACAGAGTAAGACCCTGTCAAAAAAAAAAAAAAAACAGTGAACTTTTCTTAATTAATTACGTGACTTCCTATGTTGATTTAATTGAGATATTGCTTTCATGTTATTCACTTTTAAAATGGATCATGTTTTGTTTGACTCCTTCTCTGCCAATTTCAAATAAAGAATTGTTTTTCATATTTGCTTCTAAATGCGTATTTCAGACAGCAGTCCTGGGACTCCTGGAAAGTCCTCTACTGAGAAGGAGCCCAGATTTGCAGACCTTTGGGAACTTCTGCTCCATTCTCTAGGATTCTGCCTCCTGAGGACAAATGGAGGAGTAGAAAGCAGCCAGAGCCTCTCACAGGTCAGCACTGCTCTCCAGCTCAGCCCTAACTCTTGGGAGAGTCGTGGCCCAGAGCCTCCTGTGATGGAAAGGCTGCTGGTGAACAACTCTTGAGGGCCTGTTCCCCTCTGGTGTCCTGAATTCTTTAACAAACCAATCTATGGGCCTGAATTCCATGGTATTTGTGATTTTACCACACCTGGGCAAATGGTCTGTAACTTTTGGATAAAAGCCTTTGTCCCCACCTACCTTCTGTGCTGCCCAACCTGTTCTCCTAGACCAATGCTATTCTAATGTCCCCCGAGAGTTCCCATTCCTGAGGTCTCTCCATCCCAAGGATAGATTATGAAAAGAGAAAATAGGAATAGGAAAACAGAAGTTAACCTCTAATGTGGGCAGCCCTTGGGATTCCTTACCAGATTGATGTCTGTGTCTTTTCAAACATGGATAAATGTGGGCATCACTGAATTCAGAGACATGATAGAAAGATGATCTCAACCTCACTCAAATAAAGAAGGAACCAAAGAAAGCCCCAGTGATTGTTAAAATGCAGAAGAAACCAGCCCAAATTCTCCAGCATCTGTATCTAGTGGCTTCCCCGGGCAATTGAGCAGAGAATGTGCTCTCTAGACTAGAGTTCCTGACCCGCATCACAAAGGTATGGTACAGTCACAAAGGGGTCTTGAGCTTAGGGAGGGGACAAAGGAGGAAGTAACCTCAAGGCCCCCATTATTCTCCCCTCTCTTCTCTGGTCCTTCCTACTTGTCACCCACAACTGTTCTTTCTATCATCTATCTATCTATTCACCCATCCATCTACTCATCATCTATCCATCTATTCACCCATCCACCTACTCATCATCTATTTATCAGCGATCTGTCATGTATCATCTGTCTATTATCTATCACCTATTGATCTATCAATCTATCAATTATCTATCATCTATCACTTATTAATCAATTATCTATCAACTGTCTATCATCATCTATCTGGTACCTATTAATTTATATCATCCATCTGTCATCTGTCAACTATCTATCATCTATCATATATTCATCTATTTATCTATCATTTATTAATCAATCAACCAATCTATTATCTATCACCTATCACCAATTAATCTGTGTCTCTCTTATACCTATCTTTCTTATCTATATATCATCTCCCTTAATGCAATTTCCTCTTTACCACAACTTTACCCCAGATATTCATGAAATTTTCTTTTCTTCCTTAGAGATATGCTTGGACCTCACCATCTCCATAGCTTTTAGAGGTCTGATCACCTCCCAGGAATTATTATTAAATTTCCAGGCATCATTCTTTAAATGTTGACTTTAAAAGTATAATACACAGACAGAAAATGTAAACATCATCAGCGCACTGACTACACCAAGAAACCAGCGCTGCATCAAAGCAGATTTCCCAGGATCTGGACGCCACCCTCACGCTCTCCGCCTATCACTCTCTGAGACCACCTCCCTTCTGTGCCCAGGGCATCACTCTGTGATTCTCACCAGTGCTGATGACTTTCTCCAGGCACACTGTTTTGCTTCTCCTGTGTACCTACTCCCTTAGCCCTCGCAATATTCCTCACATCACATACCTCACATTACATATGAGGAACCCAGTGAGCAGAGTTCACAGTGACTGTCAAGGTCACACGGCTAGGAACCACAGCAGAGCTAAGACTAACCCAGGGACTCAGGCTCTGGAATCACATCCTTTAACCACTGGGCTGGGTTGTGTCAAACATCATGACAGATGGGGGCATAGTTAGAGCGCACAGTGAGATGTGGGTTCACAATACTCTTCTTTTACTTCCTCTCACTTGCAGCAGAGTTCAAGTTGAGAAGATGTAAAAGAAGAGTATTGGGAGGCGTGGTGAGGAGGCAGGGCTACAAGAGGGGAAGGAAGGGTCACAGGACACAGCTATTAGGTGCAAAGGCAGATCTGAGCCTAGGGCAGATTAGGGGCCATTATTTATTTGCCATTTCACAGAGGACAGGAGAAATCTGAGGCCCCGCAGGGTTAAGTGAGTAATAGCCCTGTATCCAGCAGGCGCAGCTCAGTGCTCTGCTTGAGGCTGTTGCTAGATGTGTCTGAAGTCAGTCGTTGTCCCTGGACTGAGGGGTCAGGTGAAACCTGACTCCTTGGCACTCTGGGGAGCCTGAGTTCCTGACTGCACTCAAGCAGTTCACAGGATGTCTGCCCAGGTCCATGCGGTAGGAGGATGAGGGGAGAACTGGGAAGTGAGTGAGGCTCAAGGTGAGCATGGCAGGGCTTGGGGTGAGTGTGGGCTCCAGGAGGGGTGGACTTGTCATGGTGGCCCACGGTTAGCTAGGGGAGGGGATCAGGCTATGGGGCAGGAGGCTTTCCTCTCAGCTCCAGCACTCACTGGTTATGAACTGTGGATGGACAACTTTATCTCTCAGAGTACTGCTTTCTTCATGTCTGAGACTGATTGCATCACTGCCCAAATCAAACTGACATGTGAATTAAATAAGGTAGAATTTTATTTATCTTATAGATGGCACATAAGGGCCATTGATACCTTTCAATTTCTCTTCCCTGTGTTGTCTTTGCTGAACTCTCTTCTCTTTGATACTGATCTAGGGTAAGTATTGATGAGATCTTACTCTCTTGCAAAAGAGAGATAAAATGGAAAAATAATGTTTTCTTTGAATGCTTTCTTGGTGTTAGGGGTTTCCATCACTCTTGCATAATTAGCAACAAGACCTGACTTAGATACATTCAGCATGGAGCAAAGAACACTGGCAGTACAGCCAGAACCAGCTGTGGGCTGGATGGGTGTATCAGTCAGTGTTCCCTAAACACTTACATATGATATACATTATATGTTTACAAGTATTATGTATTCATATCAGTTTATATAACTATGTAATTTATATTAATTAGATATATGACATAATAATATATAACGGGTATTATGGGGGCTAAGTCCTAAGGTCTGCAGTCATCAAGAGACCCAGCAAGTTCCAGTCCAAATGCTGTCAGCTTGAGACCCAGGAAGAACTGGTGTTTCAGTTGGAGTGTGAAGGCAGGAAAAAGCTCATGTCCCAGTTCAAAGGCAGTCAGGCAGAAGGAGTTCTGTCTTAATGAGTTTTTGTGTTCTATTCAGGCCTTCAGCTGATTGGATGGGACCCACCCAAATTAGGGAGGGCTCTCTTCTGTACTTAATCTAGGATTACAATGTTCATCTCATCCAAAAACACTCACGGAGACCTGCCCAGAAGAATGTTTGCTCAAATCTCTGTGTAGCGCGTAGCCAGTCAAGCCGACGCCTGGAATTAACAGATCAATGGTGACTGAAGTTTTAGACTGGCCTCACACCAACCCTGATGAGATTCGGGGTGGAGAGAAGTTTGTCAAGTGCTGCTGAAGGATGAATGGGATTAGTAACTAGGCAGCGGGAGATGGAAACCAGAGCAGGGGGCTCAGGGGGTGGTGGCTGGCTGGCACTGGCTGCGCGGCAGCTGAGGGGGTCCCCCGGAGCACCCGCGGGGTCCTGGTGCACACAGGCCTTTCCGGAGGCGGCAGTCTTTGTCCTTAAGGCGAGTTGCCGCCCGGGCCTCCAGGGTGATCGCCGGCGCAGCGATGCAGAGCCGCTGCCTTTCCGGGCGCAGGGAAGGGGCCAGCGACTGCGGTGCAAGGAGGCTGCGAAGTGTCTGCAGGAGGAGGGTGAGGCCGGCTGGCTCCGGGCGGATGGGATTGGCAAAGGCCTGTAGGACCCGGGGGTGTCAGGGATTCTCCCGTTCGATTTCTGTCTGTTTGCGACCCCTGTGAGTCGCGAAAGAACAGGAGTGGTGGACGCTCACGGCTTTGGACCTGGGGGTCCTGCATGGCGGCCTCAGGCGTGGCCCCACAGCCAGGGCTGCGGCCCGACGGTTCCCTTCTAAAAAGCGGGGAGCTTTTCCTGGAGGAGTGATTTCCTGAAGAGTCATGGCCGGAAGCCCTGAACTTCCATGGTCACAACCAACCCCGAGGAAAAGGGAATGTGGGAGCCGGCGTCCCACCTTGAAGCAGTGGACCTGGTCCTGTGGCCCACGGGTGTGCGGCTGTCCCCGCCTCCAAGAGCAGAACTAACTCGTGTAGCCATGCCTGAATGATGTCAGGGCTATCAACAGAAAAGAAAGGCATCTCTATGGGGGACAAGGCATCTCTGTGGAGACATTATTCTTTGTCACTTGTTCAGCATTTTGCAATTTATTTATTGCCATCGTATTCTTATTCCATCAAGTAGGACAAATAACCCCAATTTTCTGACTTGTCTGGACTGGGATTTGTTTTCAGTTAAGATGGGGTGAGATCGCTTTTCTTCCTATGCATTTGTAGACTTCTGATCCCGGATCTCTGCTGCGGATGCTGGAAGCTATGGGGCGGTGGGGCCTGTCTTGGCTAGTGTGGGCTCCTCAGAATCAGCATGCTGGGGTGTCTCTCAAAGGGAATTGCAGGCGACTCCGCGACCAGGGCTGTGCACAGAACCGAGAGCAAGGCAATGGCAGGGGTCTGGGAGAAGAGAGATCCAACGGGCTTCCCCTGCCGTCACAGGTGTCCCCTGCGACTCAGAGTGGAGAACCACACTGTAGGACAATCACGGGAGCCAAAGTAAACCAGAGTCAAAGCAGGCAGAGATTCTGCACATTTCCTGGCTGGCGGATGCTCTGGGAAGGCAATCAGGACCAAGGCCTGGGCAGGTTGTCAAGCAACAGGTTTATGGTGACCTCCTATCTGGGCTGTCCTGGGAGAGTCCCAATTTCAAGTGTGTTATCCAGTTTGTTAGATATGAGTCTCTATTTTATTAATTCAGTTGCATTTGTCACCTGTTCTATGCCCGGTGCTTAGCTGGGGCCTATGCTACAGTCAGAACCAAGGTGTGGACTCTGTTCTCAGGTTGCTGACTGGTGAGGGAGGCTGAGGATTATAATACAGAGTGATGAACTGTTGTAGATTGGGTGCCAGGTCAACCACATCATAACCTCATCTCCACTTCAACACTGTTGTAGCCACTTTTCATTATTCTGACCTGATGCTATTTTAGGGTATAAAAGATTTTATCACATCCCCTGAGGAAAGGAAGACTCAGTGCTTTAGGAATAGCAGGCAATGTATACTAGATCTTGTCTATGCTAACCACAAAATTTCCCACTTTGGCAAACTTCTGCTGAGACATCCTGCCAATGTTCTTCATTATGTCTCTCAAAGTTTTAGTTCCATTTTCCCTGTCTTAAAACATAATCAAAAAGCAGCAACATGATTGGCAAATGTCTATATTATATCTAATTCCCAAAAGGTATTTTACGTAGACATGTTTATACCAGCCTGGGCAACACGGCGAAACCCCATCTCTGCTAAAAATACAAAAAATTAGGGGGTGTGGTGGTGCACACCTGTAGTCTCAGCTACTTTGGGGGCTGAGGTGGGAGAATCACCTGAACCCAGGAAGTTGAGGCTGTAGTGAGCAGTGATCTCACCACTGCAGTACAGCCTGGGTGACTGGAGTGAGAGCCTGTAAAAAAAATTTTTTAAAAAACCACACACACACAAACACAAAACACAAAACATAGACATATTTACAGATGGAGGGATATGGAGGGAGGGACACATCCGGGCACAGATTGTGAGGTTGGACACATACTTTGTCTGTATGTGGCACAAGCTTAATCTTCCAGTTAGAGGATTACCTTACATTTGTTCCTTGTAGTGAATTTGCATTTAGCTCCCAACTGATATTGCAGAATAAAAGCAAATAATCATTTTATAATGACGCTCCCTAAGGTTAGAAAATATGTGCTGAGGAAGGCTCCCTTGTAAAACTTATGAGGGAGGGGTAGTGTCCTTGTCCTAATCCATCACCCACTGCCCTCTGGTGGCTGCAGGGGAAATGGCATGAACGTTGCCTAGCTCCAGGCATTCACACTTCGACATCTTCACAAACTTGCTGTTAGATCGAATCCAAATTCTGTAACAGTCAATGTTTTTGGAGTGTCCACTAGTGGGAGGCCTTGTTTTGTCATTTTACACCATGAAAAAATAGGCTCCTTCCCAAGTTAAATGTTTCAGTGAGTATTTGTTGAGCACGTGTTCTGCCCTGGATTCAGGGCAGGACGTAGAGTCAAGGGCTACTGACCTCAGGACCCGCAGGGTGTGGAGAGGGGATGCAGTGAGCAGAACTGGTCCAGGTCACAGCTAAGTATGTCTGGCTTCAATCAAATACCCTTTCAAACCAAAGCACATTTATGAAATCCTTCTGATTATACATAAAAAAGCACAGTTTAGAAAATTTAAAAACAATCACCCCACATATCCGTATACTTTTTATTTTATTATTTTTGGTTTGGTGAAAGGGTGTCACTCTGTTGCCCAGGCTAGAGTGCAGTGGTGCAATCTTGGCTCACTGAAAACTCCACCTCCTAGATTCAAGCGATTCTTCTGCCTCAGCCTCCCAAGTAGCTGGGACCACAGCTGTCCCCCACCATGCTCACTAATTTTTGTATTTTTAGTAGAGACGGGGTTTCAACATGTTGGTCAGGCTGGTCTCAAACTCCTGGCCTCAAGTGATCTGCCTGCTTTGGCCTCCAAAAGTCATATCTATATGCTCTTATCTGTTTAGATATAGAGTTTTCCTAAAACTGGGATCAACTTTTATTCCCAATTAATTTTGCCCTTAATATGAGCACTCATCTATGTCATTTAATGTTTTGGAAAATATGATTTTAATGTATGCATAGTTTTCCTTAATATATATTATACATAAATTACATGCTTCTATGGTTCCCACTGTCATCTTCTTCCGCAACCAAGTCTTGTTTATTTCTGAAAGTGAATCTCAATTGCTGTCATCTTGAGACAGGTCTCCAACTGATATATATTAATAATTTGTGATTTATAGTGTCTCAAAATGGATTCACTCATATTAGGTGGCATTAAGCCCACAGCAAAATTAGTTTTCTTTAAAATGATAAGCATATGTGAGCATTGAAGTTACAGTAAGCTTATTTTTCTTTAAAGTGATAAATATATGTGTGTTAGACTAAGGTGATGAGATAACACCTGCTGTGGCTGGGTGCCAGGTGAGACCCTGTGGCTGAAATCATGATGGTGAGCCCCCTGTGGAGAATCATAAAGGTGGCAAGGGACTGGCAATGTCTGAGGCACTCTTGGAATCTCAGCCCCTGAGGATTCTGAAAGTCTCCTCCACACTTGGGCAGCTGCAGCCAAGAATGATTGACTGGAGAGCAGCAGATTTACCCCCAACCAATGGGCACCCCAGAGGGACTTCCAAACTCACTGGAGTTCATCCATCAATGGGCTGGCCTTCTGAGCATCCACTGTGGTTTGTTATCCCCTAATTATTGCCTTTAATAATTTATTGTGAATGCTTGCTTGATTGTGTGTGAACTCATGTGTCTTTGTTAAAAACTAAGATGCACTGCCAGGTGCAATGGCTCACATCTGCAATCCCAGCACTTTGGGAACCCAAGCACTTTGGGAGGATTGCTTGAGCCCAGGAGTTTAATACCAGCCTGGGCAACACAGTGAGATATCACCTCTACAAAAAATAAATATAATTTAATAAAGAAATTAAGACACAAACACACTCATTAGAGTAGGTCAACACAGGGTGAGGATCATCAATCCCCATGACTTCCACCTCCACATCTTGTCTCCCTGGCAGCCCTTCAGGCACAATAGCATGCATGGAGCTGAGCTGTCCTCTCCTGTGATAACAATGCCTTATTCTGGAAAACCTCCTGAAGGACCCACCTGAGGCTGTATTACAGCTAAACCTTTTCATAGGGAGAATGAGTACACTCTAAAATAATGATAAAAAGTATAGTATAGTAAATACATAAACCAGCAAAATAGTAGTGGATGACCATTATCAACCATTGTGTACTGTGTATAATTCTATGGGCTATTCTTTTATATGACTTGCAGCACAGTAGGTTTATTTACACCAACATCACCACAAACACATAAGTCATACCTTGGGTTATGAAATTACTATGGCAATGGCATCACTAAAGAATGGGAATTTTTCAACTCCATTATAATATTATGAAACCACCATCACATATGTGGTCTATCATTGACCAAAATGTCCTTATACAGCTCATGACTGTAAAGGTGGGAAAAAAAGAACAAGTGCTATATAGTAATAAATCAGACTGCTGCAAGGGAGAGACGGAGACCTCTTCATGGGGGATCTGAAAGGGCATCAGTGAGGTAACATTTGCCCTGGAAGCAGAATGAAGAGTGGAAATCAGCCCTCCAAAAGTCTGGGAATGGCATGCTGGGGGAAGGTTCAACTGCACAGAAATCCAAGGCAGAAGCGAGTTTGGCCAGGGAGAAGGTGAGAAAGGCAGCCAATGTGATTGCAGGGAATTTGGGGGGAGAGGAGGGAAGGCAGGCAGAAGGGCAGGGGCAGATTCTGAAGCAGGTAGACTATATTAGGGATCTATTACTATATGAAAACATTATTCCAAACACAGGGGCTTACAGCAACAAACATTCATCATCTCACAGTTTCTGTAGCTCAGGAACCCAGCAGGGCTCAGTTGGGTGCTTCTGCAAAAAGGAGTCCCACAAGGCTGGGGCTGCTATCTCAGCAGAGGCTCACCTGGGGCAGGATCCACTTCCAAGCTCATGGGGTGCTCATTGGGAGAATTCAGTTTGCACAGAGGCCCTGAGTGCCCCTCCATCTGTTGCCCTTTTTAGGCCCTAAGACACATGAGAGAGACATAAAAAACATAAATATGGAGAGAAGAGGAGAAAGAGTTCAACATTAACTACAGTCATTTCATAACTAAATCCCGGAAGAGACATCCGTGGCTTTTGCCATATTCTACTGTTAGAAGTGAGTCATTAAGTCCAGTCTACACCCATGGGGAAAGAGTTATACATGATTCATGAACTAGGAGGTGGGAGTCTTGGCAGCCACTAAGGAGGCTGAGATGAAGCATATGGATCTGAATCTAAAAATAACGGGAAGCCACTGCAAGTTTTTTATGGAGCATGACAGGAGAATGTGCAGACAGGAAAATGAGGCCAAGAGAGGAAGTGACATTTCCAAGGTTACACAGCAGGAACCCAGGCACGCTTTCAGTTCCTGGAAAGCATTCCATGCTATGTCCCACCCCTTCCTCTATTTTATTTCTAATTTTGTGCATTTGCTACACATGATGCCAGCCCACAGGTGTTTCTTTTTTTAAATTTTTTATTTCTATAGGTTTTCAGGGAACAGGTGGTGTTTTGTTATATGAGTAAGTTCTTTAGTGGTGATTTGTGAGATTTTGATGCATCTATCACCAGAGCAGTATACACTTAACCTGATTTTTAGTCTTTTATCCCTCACCCCCTTCCCACCCTTTCCCCATGAGTCCCCAAAGTCTATTATGTCATTCTTATGCACTTACATCATTATAGTTTAGCTCCCACTTATGAGTGAGAACATACGATGTTTGGTTTTCCATTCCTGAGTTGCTTCACTTAGAATAATAGTCTCCAATCCCATCCAAGTTGCTGCAAATTCCATGAATTCATTCCTTTTTATGGCTGAGTATTATTCCATCATATGGAATATATAGTTTCTTCATCTACTCATTGATTGATGGGTGTTTGGGTTGGTTCCACATTTTTGCAATTGGGAGTTGTGCTGCTATAAACATGCATGTGCAAGTATCTTTTTGTATAATGACTTCATTTCTTCTGGCACATACCAAGTAGTGCAGCCCACAGGCTTCATAACATCATCTCACACATACCTGAGGACAGCCCCAGGAAGCAGGTGCTAGAATGATCCTCATTGTGCAGGGGCAAACCTGGGGAGACCCTGAGAGGCACAGTGGGTTATCCAGGGTCACATAAGTGGTAAGGAGAAGCTGGGTCTAAACCCAGGTCTGTCCCTCAAAGCTGGGACCCTGGCTATACCAAGGCCTTCCACAGCAGCTGTAGAGAGGTGATCTTCTTGTAATTGTGCACAGATATGGCAATGTCCCAGGGTAGGAGACGAGAAGTCAGCCAAGAGGAGCACTTGGGGTCTTATCAAAGGAGGGGCCAGGTAAGGTAAACTCAGGAAATGACCTCACTTCCTTGGCAATAGGTCCCAATAGAACTTGGAATCCTTGTAATGAGGCACCCATAATTTAGAAACAGCTCCCTCCCCAGCTCACTTGGCCAGAGATGCTCAAGAAAACATCCTGCTGTAGCCTGACTTATCCAGGCTGTAGCCTCAGGAAACCCTGGCATGAGAGCCTTTTCTGATGCTACAGATGTGGGTTCAGCCCTCACCACAAGCCATTTTCCAGGAGACCCCCAAAGGAAACACAGGCAGCCAGGGCAGGCCAGTCCAGGATAGGCCATCACTGTGAGCATGCCTGGGCAGCCCACACCCCTCTGCCTGAGGGCAGGGGAAAGGGGATGTAAGGGGAGGTCTGCCCTTGGCAGGAACAGGTGGGTGGGAGGTGTCATCCTTGAGGTCATGTCATGCTAACACCCAGGATCCTGGCTGGCAGGCTGGGAAGGTGACTGCCGGGCTACTCTCATCTTCTCCAAAGTGAATCCCTGACCCTCAGGTGGCCATTTCCTTCCTTCTTGGGTAGAAGTCCTTGTCATAAACAGCCCGGACAATGGCAGGCAGGGCTCTGTGCTTCCTACTCTGCTGCAGGAACTGTTGCTACAGAGCTCCATGCAGGAGAACAGCAGGAGCTGCTCAGTGGGGTCCTCTACTATATCTCCCTCCACGAGGGCAGAGGCCCCTCACTGCCAACAAGGACCATGAGGGCTGCTGCTGAGTGTGGGTGCAGAGAGGACTCCACACTCTGGGACTGAGAGCCAGAGAGGGCCCTGGGGCCCAGATGCCTCCCTAACCTCCTCTGTCCCAGGGCTTTGCTGCTGGAGGGGGCTGCGCTTCTGCTCCCACAGGCATCTGGGCCCCATGTCCTCCCTATTACAAGACAAACTTGGGACTGTAATGTGCCCCCACAAACTGAGAAAGTGCTGTTAGCCCAAAGACTGACTCAGACAAGCTCAGCTTGAGCAGTAGATGAGTTCATTGGGACTTACATGCAGGGCATCCCTGGATGGCAGCAGGACAGCTCTAGAGACCTGTGCTGCCTCTCACCTCTAAACTGCTTTTAGGCTGATGTTCTGGCTCTGCCTACTGTGTTTGAGCAGTAAGTTTGTTTGCTTTGGTGTGCTCTCAGATACTCTCTGGGATGTTCGGGTTCTCAGGAACACCTGCTTCTTGGCTAGGCACTGTGGCCTTGGCTCACCGACCAGCATACAAGTTTTGAGCAATGGACATAATGCCCTTAAGTAACCCAGGGAGGAACTCATCACACGACACTCCTCAATGCCACCTCACTGCCCAGCCATGTCCTTGGCCAGGTGCAAAGTCTCTGTTCCACATGTTCATTGGAATATCAGAAAATACACTATTTTATACTATTTCACTTCAGGCCATAATTATTTTTGTATTTTACCGTGTTTTGACTTCTGTCCCAGGTATCCTGGTAACAGGTGGCCTGCCTGTGGTTCCACACCATCTCCTAGACTCACACATTAGCATGAGTAGTAGCAGCGTTTACCCCAAAAAGGACAGGGAATTATGCTATTGGGCACATTTCCCCACCATGCTGTCTTGAGGAAGACGTGCCCATAGCCAAGCAGGTTGGGACCTGGGGCCCCTGCTATACAGCTGGAAGGGAAGCCGATCACCACAGCAATTCAGCCTTCCTCTGCTGTGGGACCTCCGTGGGGTCTCTTCTGTGGCCATTTTCCCAGCACCACAGTGAGCATCCTCCTGTGCAATGCACTGCCCCCTCTCACTCGGGTAAGCCTCTGTCTTCTCATCTCTAGAACAGGATGTTTTGTCAGGACTCACTGGGATAATCTTCTTAATACAGAATCATTATTCTGCTAACAAACTGATCTGAAAGTAATAATATTTTAAATTATTTCCTTCTGAAATTCTACTTTTTTTTTTTTGAGACAGGTTGTGGCTCTGTAGCCCAAGCTGGAATGCAGTGGCATAATCACAGCTCACTGCAGCCTCAGACTCCTGGGCTCAAGGGATCCTCTCACCTCAGCTGCTTGTGTAGCTAGGACTATAGGTACACACCACCACACTCGGCTGATGTTTTTAGTTTTTTGTAGAAACAGAGTCTCACTACATTGTCCAGGATGATCATAAGCTCCTGGCCTCAAGTGATCTTCCCACCTTGGCTTCCTGAAGCAGTGGGATTATAGGTGACAGCCACCATGCTAGCCTAGAATAGGCAAATTGCTGGAAAAATTTATTGAGACAGAAAGTAGATTCATAGTACCCTAAGGTCAGGGGTTGAAATGAAAATGGATGATGACTGCTAATGGGTATGGGGTTCTTTTTGCATTGGTGAAAATGATCTAAAGTTGATCGTGGTGATAGTTGCACAATTTTGTGAATATGCTAAAACTATTAAATTGTACACTTTAAATGAGTGAACTGTATTTAAATTTTATCTCAATAAAACTATTTTTAAAAAGATGTCTGACTAGTGCAGCAGGGTACGGGAGAGAGAGGCAGGTAGACGGGTGCAGGGGCATTGTGGCTTCCACTCCAGGCTGAAATCTCTCAGAGGAGTTAGGGCTGAGGGGAAAGCCAAAGGCAGAGGGGCTGTTCCCCTGTTCATTGTTTTGAACTTTGGTCGGATGGGGCTGCAATCACCAAGCAAGATGTGCTATGGCAGGGCCGAGGGAGTCTCGTTAGCATACTGGGGCCCTGAAGGCCACGGGGGAGGTCCATGATCATTAGCTCTGCTGCAAGCTGACACCTGCTTCCAGGAGCCACCGTGGTAAATGGGTGTGAACCTGCTGCAAAGGCCATAGCACAAACAGCCCTCCAGGAAACAGACATGGCCATGGAAGAGACTTGGGGTTGGGGTGGTGGGGAAAGGGCCCACAGCCCCACCAGGCACTGACCCAGAGAAGAGAGTAAATACAACCTCACCAGGCACACCTTAGCAGAATCCACAGGCACCAGGAAACATAGCCAGCTGGTGGCTCTAGAGCAGAAATTAGTGAAGACTCAAAGAACTCATGCAGACCCAAAACCCCTTTCTTACACTACATATGCCCATTGCCTGGGCCACCACCATGGATACACGAAAGGCTGAATATTTACCCCAAGAGACAGAGCTTTTTGCTAAGAGACTCTTTGAACTGTAAGAGAATGAGACAATATTAAATGGAAAATTGAAAGGGTTTCACTCCAACTCCCCCTGGTATCCCAGCATGGTGGAGGCTGGTGAGAGATCCAATTAGTTATAAAAAATGGATGCTACCTTTTCTTTGCCTGAGTAAAATTGTATACGACTTTTAATTCCATTACATACTCTTTGACCGAGAGAGAACAGAGATCATTCCGAATCCTGGCAGGCAGTTACTCTCACTGGACAATATCCCACTCTGGAACTCTTGTGGCTGTTCCTGCTAATTTTGCAAACCTGAAAGTCAGACTTTTATTCCTGTCACCCATGCTGTGTTAGGAGGCTCTGTGGAGAGTCATATATATCTTAAGTTTTCCTGGGTAAGTTTTCTGGAGTATTCATTTATGTGTGAAACAGACTTGGTCCCAAACCATTTGAACTCGGGAGAATGAACTGTCATTGGTTCAGGGAGATAAAACATATTTCCCTGGGAGTTGATGATTTCAAAAGGGTATTTTTTTATTCTGAGCTAGATAGATATTAATCATCAAATAGGTATATAGCATGTGTCTGCATTTCTGGCCATCAAATCCAGATGTAGGCTCTGACTACTGGTTCCAGGTTTCTGGCCAGTCTCACTGAGTTAATATTTGGATGGAGCTTTAAAGTTTTCATAGTACCTTCTTGTGCATTTATCACATCAGGCAGTGGTACTGGTAGTGAATGATTTGTGCCTTTGTCTGCTGATCCAAACACCTTGCCTATGGGGTTTTGCCTCTTTCTAAGAATTTCTTCAGGAGGCTAATTCAGTTACTCAAAGCATGAAAGAACTTAAAACAGAAATAGCATTTGACCCAGAAATCCCATTACTGGGTATACACAAAGAAAAATACATTGTTCTACCAAAAAGACATTTGTACCTTTATGTTCAACACAGCACTATTCACAATAGCAAGGACATGGAATCACCTAGGTGCCTATCAACTGTGGATTAAAGAAAGAAAATGTGGTATATATACACCATGGAATACTACACAGCCATAAAACAACAAAATCATGTCCTTTGCATCAACACTGATGGAGCTGGAGGCCATTATTCTAAGCAAATTAATGAAAGTACAGAAAAGCAAATACTGAATGTTCTTACTTATAAGTGGGAGCTAAACATTGAATACACATAGACACAAAGATGGAAACAACAGACACTGGGGCCTACCAGGTATGCAAGAGAGAGAGGGAAATGTGTGCTGAAAAACTACCTACTGGGTACTATGCTTACTACCTGGGTGATGGGAGGATTTATACCTTAAACTTCTGCATCATGCAATATGTCCATCTAACCAATTTGCACATTTACCCTTCAATCTGTATTAAAAGTTGAACTTTTCTAAAAATTAAGCAAACAAACAAAAATAAAAATACATTGAACTAATTAAAAATGAAAATACAACTTAACATTTGTGGGAAACTTCTTAAGCATTGCTGAAAGAGGAAGTTATAGCACTACATGTATATATCAGAAAAGGGAGTGGCCTCAAATCAATAATCTAAGCTCCCAACTCAACGAACTGGAAAAAAAGAGCAAAATACATCTAAAACCAGAAGGAAAAAAGAAATCATAAAGATAACAACTTCAATCAATGAAATTGAAAACAACAAAATACTATAAAGAAAATTGATGAAACCAAAAGTTGGTTCTTTGTAAAGATCAATAATGTTGTCAAACCTCTTGCAGTGATTACAAAGAAAAAAGAAGAAACAAATTATTAATATCAAAAGTATTGGGGAACCTGCCCCGATAGTCACGTAGGTTCTTTTCTATTTTCCCTAAGCATCGGCTGGTTTGAGAAATAAAGGGACAGAGTACAAAAGAGAGAAATTTTAAAGCTGAGTGTCCAGGGGAGACATCACATGTCGGTAGGTTCCATGATGCCCCACAAGCCACAAAACCAGCAAGTTTTTATTAGGGATTTTCAAAAGGGGAGGGAGTGTGCGAATAGGTGTGGGTCACAGAGATCACGTACTTCACAAGGTAATAGAATATCACAAGGTAAATGGAGGCAGGGCGAGATCACAGGACCACAGGACTGGGGTGAAATTAAAATTGCTAATGAAGTTTCAAGCACCATTGTCATTGATAACATCTTATCAGGAGATGGGGTTTTGAGAGCAACCGGTCTGACCAAAATTTATTAGGCAGGAATTTCCTCTTCCTAATAATCCTGGGAGTGCTATGGGAGACTGGGGTTTATTTCACCCCTACAGTTTCAACCATAGAAGACGGCCACACCCAAGGGGGCCAGTTCAGAGACCCACCCCCAGGCACATATTCTCTTTCCCAGGGATGTTCCTTGCTGAGAAAAAGAATTCAGTGATATTTCTCCCATTTGCTTTTGAAAGAAGAGAAATATGGCTCTGTTCTGCCCGGCTCACCGGCAGTCAGAGTTTAAGGTTATCTCTCTTGTTCTCTAAACATTGCTGTTATCCTGTTCTTTTTTCAAGGTGCCCAGATTTCATATTGTTTAAACACACATGCTGTACAATTTGTGCAGTTAATGCAATTATCACAGGATCCTGAGGCGACATACATCCTCCTCAGCTGACAGGATTAAGAGATTAAAGTAAAGACAGGCACAGGAAATCACAAGGGCATTGATTGGGGAAGTGATAAGTGTCCATGAAATCTTCACAATTTATGTTTAGAGACTGCAGTAAAGACAGGCATAAGAAATTATAAAAGTATTAATTTGGGGAACTAATAAATGTCAATGAAATCTTCACAATCCATGTTCTTCTGCCATGGCTTCAGTCAGTCCCTCCATTTGGGGTCCCTGACTTCCCACAACACAAAAGGAAACAGGTTATCTCTAGAGGCCCTTCAGACATTTACAGGACAATAAGAGGCAAATAGGGTCCTTTCTAATTTAGCCCACATAGCCAGTTTATCAAAATATTTATGATGTCATAAAAAAGGTTAGAATGTTATAATTTTTTTTTTTACCATCCATTTCCCAACTGTTAAAAAATGTCACACATTTTTATTATGGTAACACCTGACTTTGGCAGTTTATATTAGTTAGAGTAGCTATGCCTCCATAACAAAACTAACAATAATTTAGTGAGTCGAGCAATTAAAAGTCCCCCCCCACCAACACCTCCGCTGTCATGTACCAATCAGGCTGGTTCAAGTAAACAGGAAGTTGGCCTCAGATGGTTATTGAGGTACCCAGGCCTGGCAACTCTGCAATCCTTAGCACATGACTTTTGAGGTCACTTCCAAGATCACTCTGCTCATTTCCTTCCTGGCTAAGAGAAACAGGGAATTGAATATGGAGAAAGCATGCTGCTATCTGGAAGACCCACCCTCAAGTGGTACATACCAGTGCCATTCACATTCTGCTGCCTAAATTACTCACTTTGCCTCACCCAACTTTCACGAAGCATGGTGAATGTAGTCTATATCTGTGCTCAGTAAGAACAGCAGCATACATTTTGGTGAACAACTACAGTCTCTGACAGAATTGCTATTATCAAATGAGTTAGAAGAGGGTACATAAATTCAGTAAGGGAGAGAATGGAAATAGATTTGAAAGAAACTTTTCTCTGTTTTCATTGCATGTAGCTCTGGGTGGCTGACATAGTATAAAGGTCTAAGTAAGAGCCAACCACAATATAGAGAATTTAATATTGAGATGTTCTGAATACAAAGAAATATTACCAGTATTGTCCTCTAGGAATTACTTCATTGTCAATTTACAGAGGAAGAAGTACGTGTTGCCGAATCACACTGATATCCAATAATGCAAATTTACATATAGCAAGTATCAAATACATATTGCTATATGAATCAGCTCAATAAACAATTATTGATTAATAAAATAGAGTTCTATTCCTTTCTAGGGTTATTTTCTAGAATATCTTATCACTTGGAAAAGTACTATTTGGTTATAAAGTTGGATTTTTATGTGTCAAGAGATAGATTAATATTTGATATGGTTTGGATGTTCACCCCCTCCAAATCTCATGTCAAAATGTGATCCCCAGTGTTGGAGATGGACACTCACAGGTGGCGTTTGTGTCATGGGGGTGGATCTTTCATGAATGGTTTGGTGCAATCCCTGAGATAATGAGTGAGTTCCTGCTCTATTAGTCACGTGAGAGCTGATTGTTAAAAACAGCCTGGCACCTCCTCCTTTCCCTCTTTTTCCCTCTCTCACCATATAACACACCTGCTTGCCCTTCACCTTCTGCTACAGTTATGTGTCCTCAGGTCTCACCAGAAGCAGAGGGTGGCACCATGCTTGCTCAGCATGCAGAATTGTGAGTCAAATAATCCTCTTTTCTTTATAAATTACCCAGCCTTAGGTATTCCTTTACAGAAACACAAAATGAACTAACACAGTATGCATTACCAAAAGCAGATTTTACTTAATAAAGTTAAGGAATGATTTACATTTCATATTGAATATTATATTTTAAAACAGATCCATTAGAGCAAAATTTTGAAAAATGTTAAGATTTAGAAGAGTAATGAAATCTCTAATCCTTGACTGTTTTATTATTAATTGTTTTTCTAATCATAGTATCTTAACCAGCTATCTTTGGTATAGATGCTAAAGTTAATATTTAAATTTTATATGGTTTTAAAACTATTAATAAAAATATGAAAGCAAATAATTTTGTCTACAGTTATTCTTTTTGTGTTTGTGTGTGTATACATATTCTAGGTATGTTTATGTATTGTTAAAGTTTGCATGGGTCTATAATAGCAATCTTAATCTCAATACAAATGCAAGAGAGAATTAAGGCCAATAGTTAGAAATATTTTGCACAAGCAAAAACAAAAAAATGCACGCAT
Organism: Pongo pygmaeus; assembly: GCF_028885625.2. Lineage (NCBI taxonomy): Eukaryota > Metazoa > Chordata > Mammalia > Primates > Hominidae > Pongo > Pongo pygmaeus. The sequence continues at coordinate 58,587,693 of NC_072380.2, forward strand.
GTAATAGTAAACTATTAAGAAGGAAAAAGTGGGATTGTTGCCTTGATGAACTTTACATGGATGTAATAGGGGAAGTCATTGAGTAGTGTAACTCTTCATGCTGTGAGAGGCATTGTCTATTTGTCTGCAGCATTGGAAGTGCAGGCAGAATGCGCTGGGGCTGACATATTTGAATTTGATGGGGCTCGTCTACAACCAAAACCAGAATATATCCTTATACTAGGACACAACATTGTTTCTAAGAACTTTAGTTTCTTTTTATTTAATAACTCAAAATTGAGCCAAATTTTTTAGGAAGCTTGCATAGGTTTACCATCTTAAAACAAATTTTTATTTAAAGCTATTTTGGGAACATAACAGGTATATCCATATGTATTTTGGGATCCATGTGATGTTTTTATACAAGTATACAATGTGTAATGATCAAATCAGAGTAATTGGGGCTTCTGTCACCTCAAATATTTATCATTGTTTTGTGTTAGAAACATTCCAATTCTACTCTTTTCATTATTCTAAAACAGGCATTTCATTCAGAATGGCCACTTAAGTGAAAACAAAAAAATATTGCTGTTACATAACAGCATATAGGCGATTTTCTTGATAGAATTACTTTGAAAATCAGGAAGGCATTTACCGTCTTATCAAAGCATGTGCGGGTATTTCTCTGGGCCAATCTGGAGTGTATCCGATGATTGTCTCTAAGGCATCTCCTGTATTTAAAGGGATTTCACTTGCACTGTAGTACATTTAGATAATAACATGAGACAGAGTCAGGACTGAGTAAGCTGTTGGCCAAAAGAGTGTAAACAAAATGAAAATTTCAAGTAGAGTCTTGTGAATTGTTTATTAATGCCATATTTATTCCAGGAGAATACTGGCACTGAAAGTAAGTTGCTTTTCTAATTGAGATTCTTATACTTTATTTTTTCCTCTTAAAAAAAGAATTATTTTAGTTTCTAAGAAGTTTTGCTTTCCTCGTAAAGATAAGATCTTGTTATACAGTTTCAATTATCTTATTTTTGTTTTTATGTAGTTGATTTCTCTATTAGTTTAAAACTATTTGAAACAGATAAAAAGTTAATTTTATATAAACAAGACATTCCTCCAAAATGGGAGAAGAAAATAGTCTAACCTTTCTGCCTGTCATGATATTTTAAACTCATCTAATTCAGGGACTGTGTCCTTCATAAGTTTCTAGGGTGACTTGTGCAACATTACACAGAGTAAGATCCTTAAACATTTTATAGAAATATTGGCCGGGCGAGGTGGCTCACGCCTGTAATCCCAGCACTTTGGGAGGCCGAGGCAGGCGGATCACGAAGTCAGGAGATCGAGACCATCCTGGCTAACATGGTGAAACCCCGCCTCTACTAAAAATACAAAAAATTAGCCAGGCATGGCGGCGGGCGCCTGTAGTCCCAGCTACTCGGGAGGCTGAGGCAGGAGAATGGCGTGAACCCGGGAGGTGGAGCTTGCAGTGAGCCGAGATTGTGCCACTGCACTCCAGCCTGGGTGAAGGCAGAGCAAGACTCCGTCTCAAAAAATAAAAAATAAAAAAAGAAATATTTCTTAGCTAACATTTGATAGAGATTTCTTTTTCATTTGCACAAAATACAGAATTAGAAACCTCACCTAGAGTTGCTGTTTAATGTCCACGTTTTCCAAGACAATAGGTAAACAAAGAAGTTCCCTTTCTAGCTTAGTGAAAACTATGATGATATTAAATTTTAAGTTTCTGAAGAATAAAGACCATACTTTGATCATAGTCACATTCCCAAGAAAATCTAACGTTGTTTTCTAATGAAAGTAGGTGTTTAATAAATATTTTTTTCTCTTAACACAAACAGATACAACATGAAGGACAAGTGGCCAAGTTTATTTTATTTTATGTTTCTACATGTAACCTAATTTTATTCATGCTTGCCTTGGGATGGGGAATAGATCATTCAGTAAAAACATACAGTAAAAACAAAATGTCTTATCACGTACAATTTAAACTACAACAATGATGTACCTTAATTACTTCCATACACACAAGCCTAACATTCTTTTTTTTAATAAACACTATTAAGACTTCATAATAAAGTAATTCCTAATTAATTTTTCTTTGTAGATAGATCAAGCACCTCCAAAATATAAATTCCTATACACAGTGAACACGTTACCTAAAATGAACACCTAAGTAAATTAAGTACGTGCACAGCTTTAGGATAAGCTGACATTATATATTCAGCTAGGTAGGCAACAAACCATAGAGCCAAATGGAAAAAGTGTATTTGCAAATAAATTTTTAAAACTAAGTTAATTTTTATAATTAAATACAGAAAATATACTGATTTGCTAAAATAAATAAGATGTGATGTATTAACACTTCACAGGAATGCAGAACTTTTATAAACAACAAATGAGCCTTATTAAGAATAGTTTACTACAATAAACGCTGGCTAAATAGAATTGCATACTGTGAAGCACTGTGGGTGGTATATGTGTTGCCGCATACTCTTGTTACCTTGAGGTAGATAACACATGTGTGCCAAACTCGGCATTCATTTTCTGTTGCTGCTAGTATCATGTGTTTTAAGAAATGTGTATAATATGAAAAACTTGAAAATACTCATGAATGAAAAATGTCTTAGGAAAAAATAGATATTTTCCTGCAATTATGCAGAGTCTCACTGTGTAAATTTCAAGGCAAGATTTGTTTCCTGTAAAACAGATCACTGTTCTATGAAAGAATGTTCTTTACTTGTCTTAGTGCATTCCTTTTGTCTCCTACATTGCATTATTTTGCTCTATTCTTTATTTTTGTGTGCAAGTGGCATGCCAGTTAAAATGAAAACTATCTCACCTATAGAAAAAGAGAGTCTGGATTTTAAAACCAAGAACTAATAAAAGCCTTACTAAATGACACCACCGGATTCAAGTAAAAAATGACTTAAACACTAGTAATAAAAAAAGACAAACCCATTTCATGAAGAATTCAAAGATAAATGTCTGCTGAATGTTTTAGCTCAGATGTTTCAGAATGCTGCTGTATGTTTGATGAGGAATTTGAGGGGAAGATTTCCTAGCAGAAGGTGTTCCTGTGGCCTGTATTGACTTAAGTGGTGACCCAAATGTACTGTGAAACTGCGGGATGCCTAGGGACTCGAGCTGCTTGTTAGAGAGGAACTCCCCACTGTTGTTCAGAAATCCTTCCTCATTTCCTCTCTCTCCAAGCTTCCCATCCTCTACTGGCTCAGTTTCTAGCATTTCAGGATCTTCTTTCCTGCTAAAGAACCTGTTCAAGTAACTGGTGTAAGTGTTTTCCTTCTCAACTTGTTCATCTTTCCTTCCCTCACAAAACTGATTTATGAGAAAACAGTCCTCCCCACCACTCACAAACTGGCTGTCCCAAGAAGATTGGTACAAGGCTTCTAATTGAGCCAGAATTTGCTATTCCTTTTTCCTGTTTTTCTTGGCTTACTGACTTTGGTATCAAACTTTTCAATTCTAGTTGGGACACTGAGCTATTCAAGTCATTTATCAACAACATCAGTAAGCTCATGTTGGAAACTAAGTTGAACAGTTCCTGCAATAAAAGAATCAAAGTCAAACCCCTGATTCTTTTCTCTTTCTTTTCCAGCCAGTTGCTATGATGCTTCCTCTAGTGCTATCTAGGCTTTAACCAATCCATACCTTTCACATTTTGATGTGCCTTTCTTATCAGATTTTTCTTTGCTTTGTTCTTTCCAATTGGAAAGATCTATAATAAGCCTGGGTTCATAGTAATGGTTAACTTCACTCTCTCTCCAAACTAAGTTATCTAAATATGATGATGACGTCGTTTTGTAGTTACAAGTATGGCTACACTCCAGATCACAATATTTGTTTTCATGATGATCCTTGGTACTGCCAAGGCTCAGTAGAATAATTGGTATCAAAAGTAAGGTCCTCCAGATACTTTTCCCGATCTCCATCCAAATATTTTTGGGGATCAATTTGTACTTCTTTTTCATCAGTGACATCAGACAGAGCTCTTGGATCAAGCTGAACTTCATCAATATCAAAGTTGTTATGTATAGGCCAATCATACTCTGAAAACTGACAATCATGGTACCTTTCCCAGTTATAAATGTAACTGTGAGTTTTATCCATAAGCAAAATATTATCAACTTCATCTTCAATATGAAAAGGATGGCTTGAAATTGGCTCATCCATTGGAAAAGAGTATATGCTCATGTAAGAATGGGAGAGAGCTTCTTCTGCTGTTAACCAGTCCATGGAGCTAAATGTAAAAATTTGTTCCAGGAAATCCAGTGCTTCTCAACTAATTCCTGGAAACACCTGAGTTAAAGGTTTGTGTGGCTCAGTCATGTCATTTCTAATGTAAACTGGAATTACACTGAGAAGCTCCTGATGATCTTCAATGTGCAACAGGAATCGATCATAAAATCAGCTGCATCTGTTCAAGTTCATGTGCACCTGCAAAACGGATTTTACCAGTCAGCATTTCAGCAAAGATGCAGCCTGCAGCCCACATGTCAATGGCTTTAGTATAATCATTAGGAGAAAGTAAAAGACGTGGAGATCTGTACCATTTAGTAACCAGTCCTTCAGAAAGATGACCCTTACGGGAATAATGAGTATTCATGATCCATGCAAGACCAAAGTCACATATCTTCAGCACCAAGTCTTCAGTGTTAATGAAAAGATTCGCTGGTTTGAGATCTCTGTGCAGTACATTTGCAGAGTGAATATACTTGAGCCCCCGTAGCAGCTGATACATGAAAAGCCTGGCATGCTCTTCCAGTAAAGTGCCCTGCTCCAGCACATTAGCTAAGTCTGTCTCCACATACTCCTGAGCAATGTAAACCCTGTTCGGCTCTGTAAGAGAGCCCACATTGTCTGTTTCCTGTGGGACCAAGAATTTCAAACACTTTCACAGTGTTATCATGGTCAAGTCTTCTAATAATTTTGATTTTACGTACAGCATGTTTGACACTCTGGGGTTTGGTAAGGACCATTTTCTTGATGGCCACTCTTTTGTCACAGTCATTGTCTACAGCAGAAAAAAACCAAGCCATTGCCTCCACAACCCAATGGTTTTAAGACCATATACCTAGAACCCACATCAAAAACATGAATGTTCATGAGACTTTCAAATTTCTCTGCCATTTTGAAACCCTTACTCTTGCCTTTTCCTTTAGAATTGTTGAACTTGTGTAAACAAGGAAGAAAATTGGCATCAGAAGGAAAGATCTTTCAAAAAGGGAGAAGAAAAATAATTATGGTTCCACAGCAAGATGGTTTATTGATGTTCACTGCATATGTCAAACAGGCCTGTTGAGTTACCCTTAGACTTAAAGCTCATAAAGCTCTACTCATATCGAGAATTAAAAAGATTGCAGTACTCATAGTTCAAGAAAGGGGCAGCAACTCTGCAGACATTTAAAGAAAACACTCAAGAAACTCAAACGGAATGAAATGACATATTATGCACTCAGATTACTGTACTAAATGATATAACATTTAACAAACATGTGAATAAATATGCACACAACAGTCTTCTATGCACATTCTCATCACAGTACAGATACATTCAGTGTTGGACTAGTCCTGAGCAGCATTGTTCTAAGGTGCTGGCAAGCACTATTTCTGTTTTGCTTCTTTTCTTCCTTTGTTGCTATATATTTCAACAGGAAGCCCTGGCAGCTGTTGGTTAACAGAAGATGTCTTCTGTTAGTGATCAGGTGGCTCTAGCTCACCACAATCACAATCAAAGCTACTGTCCATCTTACTCTGATACAACGGGACTTTTCCAACTCCTCAAGAGAGTGTGGGGCCCACGGACAGCCCCCAGTGTCGGCTTAGGTCTCCAGCTGTCCTGGCAGCAGCAGCATCTCTGAGGCTCTTGCTTTGCCACAGTCACCGCCATGTAACCCTGACCCATGAGAGCCAAGGGACCAAGTTTAAATTGTGGAATCCTCCTCCTCTCCTAGGGTCTGCAATATTCAGTGTTTTATTTATTTATTTATTTATTTTTGGAGACAGAGTCTTGCTCTGTCGCCCAAGCTGGAGTGCAGTGGCGTGATCACAGCTCACTACAACCTCTTTCTCCCAGGTTCAAGTTACTCTCCTGCCTCAGGCTCTGCAGTAGCTAGGATTACAGGCACCCACCACCACACTCAGCTAATTTTTGTATTTTTAATAATGAAGAGGTTTCACCATGTTGGCCAGGCTGGTTTCGAACTCCTGACCTCAGATGATCCACCCACCTTGGCCTCCCAAAGTGCTAGGATTACAGGTGTGAGCCACTGTGCCTGGCCTAATATTCAGTGTTTTAAATTGCTGAACAAATCAACTCCAAAATACCAGGGGCTTACTAACAGAGCTTTGTGGTACGTGTGGCAATCTCATGTGGCTGTGCAAATGGGTGTGCAGTTATCCTACCCAATGATTCTGGAACCTGAGTTTCTTCCTTCCCATACTTTGCTGCTTCCTAGGGCCTCCTCAACCTCTGCATCCACCTACCAGAAGACTAAAGAGAGTAGGGGAGGCACAACCACTTCTTGAAATCTGGGTGGGACACTCCTAATCATTCTTAACTAGTCATATTTGCTGGAACTAACCACATGGCCAGATGCAGATGCGATGGAGAGGCAGCGGGTGGAAGGGGGGATTTAAGCAGAAGCAATTAAAATCAAAGCAAGCAGGCATAAAAGTGCCTTGTATATTCCAAGAATGGAGACTTGTCTGCTTGTCTCCAAAATTACGTGTAGAAAGAAAGGGATAGGGACTGGAGTCAAAAGATAACGTAAAACTAAAGTGTGAGGAACTTGAAAAGTGGATGGGGTCTGAAATTTTGGGGGTCTGTAATTTTTTTCTTGAGACAGGGTACTGCTCTGTGGCCCAAGCTGGAGTGCAGTGTGGCAAACACAGCTCATTGCAGTCTCAGCCTCCTGGGCTCCAGCGATCCTCACTCCTTAGCCTCTTGAGTAGCTAGGACTGCAATTACACGCCACTGTGTCTGGCTAATTTTAAATTTTTTTTGTGGAGACAGGCTCTCAATCTGTCACCCAGGCTGGAATGAAGTGGTGCAATCATGCCTTACTGTAGCCTCGACCTCCCAGGCTCAAGTGATCTTCCCACCTCAGCCTCCAGAGTAACTGGGACTACAGTTGGTGCCACCACAAGCCTGGCTAATTTTGAAATTTTCAGTTTGTAGAAATGGGGTCTCCCTATGTTCCCCATGCTGGTCTTCAACTATTGGACTCAAAGGATCTTCCTGCCTCACCCACCCAAAGTGCTGGGAATACACGCATGAGCCACCGCACCCAGCCTGGCTCTGTATTTTAAACGACAGTGTTTATTTCTAGCCCCATGGAAGATTGGAATCACGAAAGCCTAGATGGGGCTTGGAGAAATGCATAGTTTCCAGAGTGAAGCTCTTCATTGGCACAATAGTTACCTGCATATTTATTAAATGCTTGAAGCAGGAGAAAGACACTTAGGTTCTCCACGTCCTGAACACTGGCTTGTGCAGCATCAAGACACCCAGCCCAGAGAATGGAGATCTAGAACAGAACATGGACTGTAACAGCTAAACCTGGATGTTCCATCATCAGACCTCTCTCTAGATCTTTGGAAAATGCATACATTTGCATATGATCTTTGGAAATAACATTTTCATCTCATCCACACAGCTTTCCTTCCCACGTTTTTACCTATTACAAATAATTAATCTATTGGGCACCACAAACCTATTTCAAAACCTTTTTCTTGGGATATATTTTACTTCTAGATTGAAACACAAAAGTTTAGTTATGTTACAATAAAAATGTGTTGGGTTTATCTACGAGCTAAAGCATCACTGGAACATGACCAGTGTATATATTAGAGGATTTGTGGCAAATAAATGCAGTTATTACTTTAAGTGTCAAGCATTTATTGCTATTCATATGTTTTGTTCATTAGAAAGCCAATGATGAACATGACACTACATTTTTATGTAGTCTTTGTTCTCTTTAGAAAAAAGTTATAAAAATAGTGAGAATGAAGCTGCATAACTAAGAAATAAAATAATTTGATAACCAGGTAGTGTTGCTTTAAATATAATCTAGAATATAATGGACTCTTACACACAAAAATATTATTAATGATACTTTATTTTCTAGCATGGCATAATATAATAAAAAGGAGTTTTTAACTACTTTTATTTTGTTGTTGGATAATTGGATAATTAGTATTAGTGATAATAATAATTCAGTTTTTTTCATTTATCTTGTCAGCAATAAAAAATAATGAAAAAAAAAGTTGGAACTTGCTTCCTGGCACTGAAAACATTGAAAGGCCTGTCCTACAGAGTTATTTGCAGTGGAACAGCACAAGGATTCCTGCAGGGATAAATGAATATTGAAATATTTTCCCTTGATATTTCAGATTCTCATGGATGATAAAAATGCCTTCAAAGAATGAGCAGAAAAGCTACATAAATTGAATTATAATAGCTAAGTAAAATATCAGATTAATTAGAAAATCCCCCATTGTTTCATGAAAATAAAAAATATATTTTTTTTATTCCTTGGGTAATTGCAATAAATAATACCCTCAATGTCAAATCTTAGGAGATTGACAGCAAATTTAGAAGAGAATCTCAAAGTCATTTTATTTATACAAAGAAAACATTTATAAATATAAATTGAAACAGTCTGACTGCAATGCAGCATACCCAACCATATTGTTTGCAGTATTAGAGTACAAATGACAGGGTTCTTCATTTCCAAATGAAATGTAAGGTTCACTTTACACATTTTCTCTTTAGAGAACACAGAGAAAGATTCAGCTCTCTCCCTGGGCAGCAAATGAACCAATATTGTAATGCCTGCTATTGGTATTTTTAAAGTGTTCTGCAAATTGAGGGCATTAAAGGGCCATTTGTAAGTAATAGAACATTTCCAAAACTACAAAATGAGAACATTATTTCTTCTGTAATGCTTATTAACTTTCTGTATAGTTAGAAAAGTTTTAGAAATATTATTCCTCCACAAATAGGGAAAAAATGCACAAGTTTATTCAGTGTGCCATTATTGGAAAAAAAAAAAAAAAAGACCAGGGAACACAATTAATGCCCATCAACCTAGAACACATCCACAAGTGGAATATTTTTCAACTAAACACACACACACACACACACACACAGAGAGAGAGAGAGAATAAAAAGTCACCAGGATATATTTGTAAGTGATCAAAGCAAGGGGTACAGGATATTGTATATATTGTGTAAAAAAAGAATAAATAAGAATATATCCAAACACTAGACATATATCTGGATATCAACTAGGAACTAATGAAAATGATGGGTAACAACAGGGTAGATGATTTTGGAGTAGAAGCAAGACTTGTATATTTTAAAATGATAGTTTTTATCTTTTATTTTAAATATACAAAATTAAAGACAACGGAAACAACTGTTAGAATTGAAAACATTAACAAGAAAAATAGAATATTTTTAGAGACTAAATTAGCATGACCAAATTAGACACCCAAGATGAGAAGCCAGCTAGGGAACTGATAGGGAGATGTGTGGGGCTACAATCTCATCTCTAATTTAGAACTTATCCCCACCATCATGGTATTGAAAACTGCAATAGATATTCTGTCTTCACATAATATTTCACTTGATACTTTTCCCTGGAACTGAGCTGGCAGGCTAGTCCTTAAATTTTTCTCGTATGTACTTTAAAAAAGTTGGTGCAGTTTAGTTTTTATGGTGAGATGGCTGAAAAAACAGTTCACTGTGTCCCACAGATTGTTCATAAGCTGTGATGAGGCCAACTGACAATTAATGTTCTGATTGCTTTATTCATAATGCACAGAGCTCGTCAAAGGGGTCAATGAAAAGAAGATAAACAGAAACTGATTACAGCACAAATCAAGTGTGTAAATAAACATCATAATCTCATTTTGACATCCAGGGTTTGTAGGCAGTTCAGCAACCCTCAGTCATGCCCCAAGCAGGTGACCATCTTGCACTGGTGGACAACCCAGCAGATGCCTGGTCAATGGACGCTCCAATCATGCCTCTTCCAGGCCCTGAGAACTACACCTCTTTCAGATCAGATTCAAAAGTCTCTGGCCTGGCATGCCAGGTTCTTAGTATTCTCATTCTGCTTTTCTCTCCAGCTTGCTGAAATCATTCTATCTATATCTCTACCTCTATCTATTATCTATCTATCTATCTCATATCCTGTTCTATACTTCCTCTATTCTAAATGCCATGCCCATATTTTCCTATGCTTCCACCTTTTTTTTTAACCACTGAAGATCTATCATTTCTGCCCTCTTTTTGTCTTAATAAAACTACCTCTTATTGATTTCATAATGAAAACTTCCCACAATTTATCTGTCCCTCTATCCCTTTTTGGTTATACAATTCGCTTTATAGTGTTAGAACATCTCAACATTTTCCTAAGATGATTTATGTATTTAAAAGTTATTTCCCCAGACTTTTTTTTTTTTTTTTTTTTTTTTGAGGTGGAGTTTTGCTCTCATTGCCCAGGCTGGAGTACAATGGAGCGATCTTGGCTTACTACAAACTACGCCTCCCCAGTTCAAGAGTTTCTCCAGCCTCAGTCTCCAGAGTAGCTGGGATTACAGGCACCCGACACCACGCCCAGCTAATTTTTGTATTTTTAGTAGAAACAGGGTTTCGCCATGTTGGCCAAGCTGGTCTTGAATTTCTGACCTCAGGTAATCTGCCCACCTCAGCCTCCCAAAGTGCTGGGATTACAGGCGTGAGCCACAATGCCCGGCCTTCCCCAAATTATTATAAAAGTTTTAAAAATCTCTCTTTTTCTATTTTCTAATACCTTCCAGAATTGGAGAGTTAGAAGATGTTATTGACTTAATGAAGCACCAGAGTAGTTTTTTCAACACGTCCAGTTGAAAATCTATATTAATATAAAAATCTGATGCTATTGATATCTCCATTAATTAAATTTAGAAAAACATGTACTTTTAAAATTACGTGAAAGATTATTTAAACTGATATAATTTCCCCAAAGTGGGGGAAACCTTTGATATCTATCTAATTATCTGCTACTAAGAGAAACTATAAAATTAAAACAAATAAAACATTTTATTATCTAAATATTTGAAAGGAATATTCTCATTTTATTTGAAGCAACATTTTGTTTTTCTTCCAATGAACTACAGAGTTGCTGGGTTTGCAAGCTATGCAAATTAGGAGGTTTAAAGAAGTATCATTTCCACTAATTCCCTCCCTATATAGATGGAAAACAGAAACTGACGTCTAAGATTCTATACTTAGAAGTGTATTCATGGCCAAGTGTGGTGGCCCACGTCTGTAATCCCAACACTTTGGGAGGCTGAGGCGGGTGGATCACCTGAGGTCAGGAGTTCGAGACCAGACTGGCCAACATGGTGAAACCCCATCTCTACTAAAAATACAAAAACTAGCCGGGCGTGGTGACACATGCCTGTAGTCCCAGCTACACAGGAGGCTGAGGCTGGGGCAGGAGAATCACTTGAACCTGGGAGGCAGAGATTGCAGTGAGCCGAGATCGTGCCATTGCACTCCAGCCTGGGTGACAGAGCGAGACTCCAACTAAAAAAAAAAAAAAGAAAAAAAAGAAGTGTATTCATTTGACCAAATCTTTTTCTATTAAAATGTGTATGATAAACATTCATTTAAATGTGCTGAACATTCCGTAAGATGATGTATGAACTTAGAAAACCCTAGTAGTCAGTGCAAGATTATGTAAGTCAGCTCAATGCCTGAAGGGAAAGATGGCGTTGGAGGGAGTATGTGGTCACTTAGTGGCCAGGAGGAAGTGCATATCCAAGATGAACAACTGCACAGAAGATGCAGAACTCTCCTATGCCAAGACAAATTGCCAACTACTCATATTCTGCCTGACACAGAGAAAATATATTTCCAGGATATTTATGAATGAAGAGATTCAGATAATTGTGTTTTAAATATTCATCTGGCAACACATTAAAATCATGAAGATACCTTGCTGCTTATTTAAAATATTCAGATATGGAATGACAGTCAAACTGTTTTCTCTCCATTCTGAAGGACACAGCAAGAATGTTTGTGAATGGACATGACTTCTCTATTTAAGCCCTTTCTGGTTGCAGTGGCTGCACTTCAGCCTTTTCAAATTTGTCTTGTCAGTATGGCAATACAGATCAAACTACCCTTTCACAGCAGCTGCTCTTAGTAGCTGGCACCACTCACTAGCCATTTTGCAACAAAACATCACATAGTCAGGAAAAGCTAAATCCAACTGGATGATCAATACACATGATACTGGAAAAAAAACAAATCAATGTTTGCTTTATCAGATTTCTGCTTTGTACTTACAAATGGATTTTTCAATCCCAACAGTATGAGAGGTCATCTAATTTAATTAATAGAAACTAATATAGCCTCTAATGAAAAAAATCAGAAAACAGGAGACTTGTCAATAATTTATTTTACTTTCAATAGAAACATAAGGAAGATAAGTAAAATTTTAAGTAGCAAGTTGTGTGATAAGTATTTAAGTAATAATTCAATGCTACAGTTTTATAACCATATTATACACCCTGCATCCTTTAATACACATTGAAGATTGCTCGCTGACTTTCTATAAGATCAGCAGACAGACAACAAAAAATAAAATTAAATATGGATAGCACTGCTGTTATATCCCATAGAAATAAATAAAATAGGCTCAGTTTTAAAAGTTCTATGGATTTCTATGTCTTGTTATTTGTTTTTTTCTTTTCTTCCATGATAGTATAAATAGTCACTTCTAAGGGGGTGGGGTGGGATGGGGTGGTAATTAAAATAACTTTAGATTTTAATATAAAGTTTAATTTATATATTTGTTAAACCAAAAATCTCTACTTGAAGTTTTGGTCACATCAAGAAAATAGTGGGAAATGGCTTATGTATTTCTTGATATAAAATGAATAAATAATAACATAAATTACTGAAATTTTAAATTTTTAAGATTTAGCTACTTATGATGTATTACATAGTAATAGAAAATACTATTTAGTCATAATATAATTTTTTATTTTGTTCACCAAACAATTATAGATAGAAGCTCAATAAAATAATAATATCTGCCACAAAAGACTAATTGAAAATTTGGCAATTATGAATATTCTTATGTAGATATTTGTAAACATGTTTTATTTGTCTTAGGGAAATATCTAAAATTGGAATTGTGGGGTCTTGAGGTAAGTATAATTTTAGCTGTTTAATATAACTTATTTTGCAAAGTAGTTCTATTATTTTCCACTTCCACCAACAATATATGAGTGCTTCGGTTGCTCTACACTCTTGCCCACGTTCAGTGTTATTGGTTTTTTCCGTTTCTTCTATATCTGCTAGAGGCTTTAATTTACACTTCCCTGAATACAAGTGATATTGAGAACACTTTATGTAGATATTGTCCATTTATACTCTTTCTTTGAAATGACTGCTAAGATCTTTCATATGAGGTAATTTGTACTTTTATTATTCGTTATAGAAATTCTTAATAAATATCGGATTTATAAAGATGTCAACCTTTTGTTATGGATTGCTTTGTAAATATTTTCTCCAAGTCTTTTACTTGTACATTTTATTCAATAGGGTAGTTTTTTAATTAACAGAAGTTGTTTATTTTAATGGACTCTATCAAATGTCATGATTATTTCTTTCTATACCATAAAAAACCTTTGACACAGGGACAAAAGCTTATTTCTCTTTTCTCTTCTGAAAGCTGTATTGTTTTAGTTTCTACATTTATTTGTATCAATGAACATTTCTTTTGAAACAAAATGTCACTCTGTTGCCCAGGCTGGAGTGCAGTGGCTCAATCACAGTTCTCTGCAACCTCTACTTCCCAGGCTCAAGCGATCCTCCCACATCAGCACCCCAAGCAGCTCTGACTACAGGTAAGTGCCACCATGCCCAGCTTAATTTTGTATTTTTTGTAGAGACGAGGTCTCGCTATGTTGCCCAGGCTGATCTCAAACTCCTGGGCTCACGTGGGGATGCCAAAGTGTTAGGATTACAGATGTGAGCCACCACTCCTGGCTTATTTCAAACTAATTTTTGAGCATAGTGTAAAATAGGGTTAAGTTTTACTTTTTTTTTTTCTATATGGATATGTATTTATTTTAGCACCCTTTGTTGAAAAACATTTTTATTTCCCAGTTACCTTTGACATGATTAAATTCCAAGGACCCTCAGATCTTTAGGGATGGAATAAATGGCTGGTAGCATTGCTCTCAAAAGTGTCTTGAACTTCATGGAGCTTATGTTGATAAAGTTTATGTTTTTTATTTCATCCTTTTTAAATTTAATTTTTCCATGAAATTTTTGAAGTCCCCTCATATCTTGATTATATGATGCTCTAAAAACAAAGACAAGATTGATATTTTTTTTTTCTTCATAGCATCTGGCTCAGGACTTCACAGTTTTAACAAGTGTTCATTGAATGGTATTCCTTGGGCTTATTACTATCAGCTTTAGTTTGCAAATTGTGATAAGAGCTAAATGTTTCCTTCTAAGTAAAATGAAGGTGGGATGGCAGGTTTTACCAGTTAAGGGTGCATGAACCAAATGGAAACAAAAGGATAAACATGAACTGTGAGTTGATTAACTTATTCCGTTATGTTATATTCTTATATTTATTAAATTAATACGCAACAGAGTATTTTACCTATGAAATTAGCAGTTTTACTCTTGTCACTTAATCCTCTAGGTATGGTTTGAGGGTCCTTGCCAAAATTCATGTCAAAACCTTAATTCCCAGTGCAGCAATGCTGGAAAGTGGAAATTTCAAAAGGTGGGACTGAAGGGAGATGTGCGGTGTTGGGTCATGGGGACTCCACCTTCATAGGTGGCTTAGTGCCATGGTAACGGTAGTGAGTGAGTTCTCACTCTTGAAGCTGAGTTCTTGTGGGAATGAATTCACTTCTGAGAAAGCAGGTTGTTATTGAGCAAGGTTGCCTCTGGTGTCTTGCTCCTTTTGCATACCTGTTTCTGTGTTCACTTGCACTTCTCCACCATGTTGTGATGCAGCATGAAGCCCTCACAAGAAGCTGACCAAATGCCAGCACCATGCTCTTTGGACCTCCCCACCTCCAGAATCGTGAGCCAAATAAACCTCTTTTCTTTATACTTACCCAGTCCCAGGTATTCTGTTAACAGCAACACAAAATGGAACAAGACAAACTTTATTATAGGAAATGACATTTAAAGTTAATCCATATCTTTTAAAATATTTATCCTGATGGTATATTTTTTTACCACCCTTGAATGCATAAACTTTCTAGGAAAACCATTCAGTCATTCATTTGTTTATTGCTTCATCATCAATTTAACATTGTAATGTCTCTGGAGATATAAAGAAGAACAAGACACGTTTCATACAAGCAAGGGACTGAGAGCAAACCAGAAAAGGAAGATAAATAAAGATCTAATTATAAAACAATGCAAACATGCCCTAATGAAGACATTGAAAAGGACTGGCAGAAGGTAAAGGAAGAAAATCATAGAAATGATATCATGGGAAAAAAGGAATATTTTGAAGGTTAACAGTACTGAACAGCATAAAATAATCCTGAGAAATCAAGCACTGAATGATATAAAATATGTTAAGAGGGTTTAGCATATGAAGGTTATTTGTCATTTGCAAGTCACTTGCAGAAGATGATTGGATTAAAACCTCAGTTGCAATGTGGTGGGGTGTTTTTAGTTGGAGGTGACACCAGGTAGCCAGGACATGCAGATAATTTGATTAAATAAGCTTATTCTTGAAAGTGAGTGGAGAGCCAGAGTAATAACTAGATGCACAGAGCTCATACTTTTTTTTTTGCTTCATTGTTGGTTTTTAAAATTTAAACAATGATAGGAAGGAGCCTGTGGCGAGTGTGTGAAAATACAGTAGATGTTATCAATAAATGGAATAAGTTGAGAAGGCAGGAAGAGGCAGAGGCAGGAACCAGAGTCAAGAAAGAGGGATTAACCATGTAGAAAAGAAACACTTCCTTTTTTTTTTTTTTTTTTTTTTTTTTGAGGTGGAGTCTCACTCTCTCCCAGGCTGGAGTGCAGTGGTGCAAACTCAGCTCACTGCAATCTCCACTTCCTGGGTTCATCTGCTTCAGCCTCCCAAGTAGCTGGGACTACAGGTGCAACACCACACCCTGCTAAGTTTTTTTGTAGTTTTAGTATAGATGGGGTCTCATCATATTAGCCAAGCTGGTCTCAAACTCCTGGCCTCAAGTGATCTACCTACCTCAGCTTCCTACAGTGCTGGGACTGCAGGCATGAGAAGAAACACTTCTGATGAACAATGATGGAAGGTGAAAGGGAAGCTGCACATCCAGGCAAGACTTTATACTTCATGACAGGACAACAGAAGAGGTTCCATTCCAATACTATTTTTTTCTAAGAAGTAGGCAGCAAGGAATCACAAAATTACTTGATTTGACAAACTATCATGTTATCTTCCATTTCAACATTCTCAACTAAAAGACAGGAATGTGAATGGTTGATCTGTCTCCATCAGAGATATTAAATGTATGTGTACATTTTTATTAATGTAGTACTTAACATGGAGGTTACATGATATTATCAGAGAAGATATCAGCCTGAGTATTTCCAAGTTTGAAATAGTATGTCATTTCTTAGATATGCATCCAATGATTGATGATAAATTCTCTCACTTCAACCACCACCACTGTCAGCACCCCAAGCCTATCACCACCACCACTAAACATCTTTTTAGCAGTAGTGTGTATTAGCCATTGTTTCAAGCATTTTATGTATACAGTATAATGTCTTTCAACCATCCTACCTATCCTTAAATGTAGGTCATGTTAACATTTCTATTATAAAGTTGAGGAAACCAAAACAGAGACTTCAAATAACTTACCAAATGTCACACAGTAAGTGAGAGGCAGATCCAGGATTCTACCCAGACAATCCAACAGTGGAACCCCGATGTTAACCGCTTATGCTGTACTAATGTGTAGCTGTGTCAAATTCACTCCACATTCATACAGGTTACCTGAAACTCAAGTGGCTAAATGTCATAGAAAGAGGCATTTAGAGAAGAGCAGACCCACTGTGTCCTATCCTGATGGATGTACAGAAAGTAAGAGAGCCAGGATGAAAATCTGGTTATCAAATTTAAATGTTTTTAAACACCTAGTGCTACATAAGTAAGTGATTGTTGATGTTTATCCCATATATTGTAAATTAAAAAATAAACATTTTCTTTTGAAATCGTCACATTCAAGCTTTCAGGAGTACCTTGATATTATGCTTATTTTATAATTTAGTAAGAAATATTTCTCTGATGTTATTAACTGTTTGCACATACACACTTTGACCAGATCCTATTTCAATCTTTATCTTTCAAGGTCAATTCATAATTTTGTGTACTACAATATGGAAAACTGCTTTCTTAATTATAGAAGTTTTCATTGACATTTCATTTAAACATTTCATATGGGGAACTTACAAAGCTATTAATAATATTACTTGGGTGTCATACAGAACAAGTAATTTTTATCTTTTCAAAGCTAGTTCTACTCTGGTTTGGAGTAACAACAAAGACACACCCAACTTGACAAATCTGGAAGAATGTGAACTTCTTGATCTAGTACAGTTAGATCATAGAATATTTGTTATAAAGTTTGACTTGTTGTCAGGATAAGAAACAGAGTCTAATTTTGGCTCCATAAAGACATGCCGCCTTTTGGATCTATGTACTCAGCTAGCAAACAAAAACCTGAGCCGCGCATTCCTCTAGCTGAAGGGTATATTAAGGTTCTCTAGAAGGACAGAACTAATAGGATATATATATTCTGTATAGATCCTATATATATATATTCTATATAGATCCTATATATATCCTATATAGATCACATATATATATAATCATATGATATATGATATATAGGATATATAATATAAATAGGATATTATATAATACATATCCTATATATAATAGCATATATAATATCCGATTATATATAGGATATATAATATTCTATTTTATATATTCTATTATATATATCCTATATATGTATCTCCTATTATATATATGTGTGTGTGTGTATATATATAAAGGGGAGTTTATTAAGTATTAGCTCACATGATCACAAGGTCCCACAATAAGTTGTCTGCAAGCTGAGGAGCAAACAGAGCCAGTTTGAGCCCCAAACCTAAAGATCTTGGAGTTTGGTGTTCAAGGGCAGGAAGTGTCCAGCACAGGAGAAAGATGTAGGCTGGGAGGCTAGCCCAATCTAGTTTTTTTTTTTAATGTTTTTCTGTCTGCTTTATATTCTAGCCACACTAGCTGCTGATTAGATGGTGCTCACCCAGATTAAGGGTGAGTCTGCCTTTCCCAGCCCACTGACTCAAATGTTAATCTTTTTCGCCAACACCCTCACAGACACACCCAGGATCAATACTTAGCATCCTTCAATCCAGTCAAGTTGACACTCAGTATTAACCACCACAAGGGGCCTCTGCAGCATCTCTTCAGATCTTAGGATCTGAGCCCCTGTAGCACAATGGAATCAATATGTCTCTCAGCCCTGATAACCTTGAAAAACTATCCATACATTTTCTACACACCGTACTAATCAGAGCTGAGGGGAAAATGATGTTTCTACTTTGGCATTATCAGTCTGATAATTTCAAGCGGAAAAAAATGCTTTTTGAATTTTTTGCGTAGTCATTGAAAATGATGTTTTAATTTAACTAATAACCCTAAAGGCTCATTCCAGAGTTACTCTTATGTAGTTTTAATTTTTCCTCCCTTCAATGAAATGATATTGTACTACTGTGCTAAAGAGCAATTGGCTGATCTGATATTTACATCAAAGGGCTTGTTAAATAAATTTCAGTGGAAGAAATATAAACAAGGTGAAAGTGCATTTTTGTTTAAATGCCTCCTTCTGAAAGTCAAGAGAAAAGAATATACCAATCTTGATAGTAATTATGTCCTTTGTCTCTTCATATAATATTTAATTTATTCTTACACAAATGCCCTTGGTGAATACAGCTCTCTCTAGCTTGAGGTCTATATTTTGGGAAGTAATTCAGAGTTCAAAGCTTCCAACTTTGATAGATTGGTCATCACTGCAACAGTAAACATATTTTTCTGATATTTGCTTACAAATAGAGATTTCATGGGCCAAGCAATGAAAAGTAGAAGTTTAGTGAAGGTGCTTTCCCTAGTTTAAGCACATTTGGTATTCCACTCCTAGTAATGATGTTTACTTGCCTTATGCATTATAATTTTAAAAAGGCTGCCATATTCATTTCTCCTTGCTATAGAATTTGCTGTGATTTCTGAATCATTCCAAAAGGCTCTACTTGAGAACATGTGCACTATTACTCCTGCTAAAACTGCACATCTTAGGACATTTGTCATTGCTTCTAGCTAAAATAATAGGAAGAGGAGACATGCTCACGTATAAGAGTTGAGGAAATATGTTTCACTTAACAAAGACCTCATCAGGAGCCTAGTGAAAATTCATGATTACTTTTTAGTGAAAAGTTGTGTTCTAGATGGAGCTACTTTCACCTATTGAACACAGAAGTATTTTTCACCCTTTGTTTTTTCAAAGAAAGCAGCACCCCCATTTCTTGCAGTCATACAGGGAAAGCATAGCAGAGTTCTGCTCTCCTGCAATGAATCTGCCATGTAGAAACTGGGTAGGTTCAACATGTTAATCAACTTATGCCATTCCTTTGTTAAGGACACTTTAATGACTTTCCTTTCCCCACAGAGCAAACTCCAGATTTTTCCACATGGTTGATAGGCCTGTAAATGACTCTACACCTGCCTGCTTCCTCTGTATCATTTTTGCCACCTCTGACATTGCCCACTTTGTGCCAGCCAGACTACTGTCACTGTTGCTGTTGCTCTAGATCATCTCAGGGTTTTCACTTGCTTTTTCTACGACTGAGGGTGTCCTCTCACATGCGTAGACACCTGGGTCAGTTCCATTGCTTACATTTCAGTTCAGATGCTAGTTCCTTCAACAGTCCTCACTCCTCAGCATCACTGCCTGTGTCTAACACTATATCTAACCATTTTATCTATTTATGGTTTATTTTCTTCCTTCAGTAGAATGTAAACTGCACAAAGGAGAAACTGTGTCTGTCCTATGCATTGCTGTCTCCTAAGTCCAAAACAAGGTCTGCCCTGGAGTATGTATGTACTCAGAATGTGTTGATGAAAAAAAATGCAAAAAAAAAAAAAAAGCATTCTTTCTAAATGCTTTTCTTAAGGAGGAAAAGAGGAATCTGTTTAAATGATTCATGATAACTGAAAAAAAATAGAACTGTAAAGATTTATCTATCTTTTGAAACCCTTTCAGAGTTCTTTTGAGACATTTATTGACATCTCTGAGTCTTCTATTTTATTTTTATTTTTTTCAGATGGAGTCTCACTCTGTTGCCCAGGCTGGAGTGCAATGCAGTGATCTCAGCTCACTGCAACCTCCGCCTCCCAGGTTCATGTGATTCTCCCTGCCTCAGCCTCCCAAGTAGCTGGGATTACAGGCGCCCACCACCATGCTCAGCTAATTTTTTGTATTTTTAGTAGAGACGGAGTTTTGCCATGTTGGCCAGGCTGGTCTCGAATTCCAGACCTCAGGTGATCCTCCCACCTCGGCCTCCCAAAATGCTGGGCTTACAGGGGTGAGCCACCACACCTGGCCACCTCTGAGTCTTTTGAAAGATATTTTATGCATTGCCTTTAATAATGCATTTCTGTTGGAAAACTGATCTGCACCATGTTTGCAAGTGTTGACTGATAACCACCTGCAGTGAATGGCTGCATTGGTATTCATCCAAGGAGCAGACAGCAATGGGAACCAATTTAACTCTCAGGATTCTGTTCATGGAGAAAAAAAAGTTAGTTGGAGGGCTGTTCTTGAGCTCTCTGTGCCAAGACAGACCACCAGAGGGGAAGTAGTTCCCAGGGCACTCAGTGCAGAAGGTTCTCTTGCAGAGGCTCAACTTGCTGCCAGATTCTGCTGACCAGCTGGGATTTTCTCATCTTTATTTTCCATGGATATTGCCCTCTGTTGGTCTGCACCCATTAACTACTGTGTCTGCTCTTTTCAGACCATTGATCTACACAAGTACTTATATTTACACGCAAAATAGAGAACAAATCACAATTGCCTAGTTTACATAGAATTTAAAAACTTGTGGGCCTTATTTTTACTCAGAAAATGATGATTCCAATACCTGGTATAATGAATGGTCCTCACAAAGCATTAGAAAGTAAATCAATGGGCCAAGCACAGTGGCTCATGCCTGTAATCCCAACACTTTGGGAGACCGAGGCAGGCGGATCACAAGGTCAGGAGATCGAGACTATCCTGGCTAACACGGTGAAACCCTGTCTCTACTAAAAATACAAAAAAATTAGCCAGGCATGGTGGCATGCGCCTGTCGTCCCAGCTACTCAGGAGGCTGAGGCAGGAGAATCACTTGAACCCAGGAAGCAGAGGTTGCAGTAAGCTGAGATTGCACCACTGCACTCCAGCCTGGGCGACAGAGCAAGACTCTGTCTCAAAAATAAAAATAAAATAAAATAAAATACAATAAAATAATAATATAATATAAAATAAAATAAAATAATAAAATAAATCAATGATGGCCCATTTCAGTTTCATTCCTGATCAGAAAGTCTAGTTAGAGAGAATAGCTGAAGTTAGACAAAGGACTAAGGCTAGATCTAATCCTGCAGCCTATGTTTTCTACCGGCCAAAGGCAGTTCACTGCACTTACAGTTTGGTTTGGTCTCTGTGAGGCTTTACTCTGTTTATTCTCTTGCCTCAATATTCGTTTGCATCTTCTCTTCTTTTTGCCACCTGAATGCGTGCCCTACTCAGGATTTGGTTGTCGCCCTGTTCTTCCTTTTCTTTGTACTTCATCTCAGAATCTTGTTGATTTGCACAGCTTCAAATCACCTCTAGGACTCACATCCATGTCTTCTGCCCTCAATTCCAATCTTGTCTTTTATATATTTTTCTACATTTTAGTATTCATCATTTATTCTGCAAAATCATCTGCCTGTTCTATTAGGTTTTTTTGTTTATTTTTTTGGTTGGTTTGTTGGTTGTTTTTGAGAAAGTCTCACTCTGTCGCCCAGGCTGGAATGCAGTGTTGAGATCTCAGCTAACTGCAACCTCCGCCTCCCGGGTTCAAGCAATTCTCCAGTCTCAGCCTCCTGAGCGGCTGGGAATACAGGCGTGTACCACCACGTCAGGCTATTTTTTTTTTTTTTTTGTATTTTTAGTGGAAATGGGGTTTCATTATGTTGACCAGGCTGGTCTCAAACTCCTGACCTCAGATGATCCACCTGCCTTGGCCTCCCAAAGGGCTGGGATTACAGGTGTGAGCCACCATGCCTGGCCTCTATTAGTTTTTATTACAACTTCACATACAATAAACTCATTTTTTATATGACCTCAGATCTCTAAATTTCAGGGCTTATATGTATGAAGAGACTGTCTAACAGTTCCACCTACCACACCACAGCCCTGACAATGCCTAGTTTGCAAACTTATTAACACATACATTTGTTTACATCACTTAGCTGAAAAATTAGCAATGGGTTCATAACTGCCAGGGCCAAATGAAAAGACAATATTTCTACAAGTGAGTAAGCTTACACAAATGGTTTTACAATAAAAACTCTTTTCACTTTTAATAATTATTAAATTAATATAATTAATAAGAAATGTTATTTATTTCTTAAAAATAAGAAATTTTTAAGCATGATGTCAAACATTTTCAAGTTTTAGCAAACATATATTATTCCCTTTAGTACACAAATGGATGCCAGACACACACCTTCAGCCACCTAAATACTTCATTGTTTCAAAAATTAATTTATTGCTGTTCTATAGTATGATGTCCTCAGCAATTTTCTTTCTTCAATCTCTTCTCCCTCCTTTTGTTTTCTTGTTTCCTTTCTTTCTTTCCCTTTCTTCCCTCTTTTATTAATAAATCTAAGAAGTTTGCTCAGATCTTTCTGTTTACATAACAAGTCATTTTAAATGATCAATTTCTTTAAGTGGTATTTTGACCAAGTCATCTAAACATGGCTGATTTGGGAAATCAGGCCTTAAACATTCCAGTTTCCAAGTAATTTTTTTTTTTAACTACTTTTTTTTTTTTACTCTTTTTTTTTTTTTTTGGCTGAAATGTATTCTTTAAGAACATGAATTCTGAAGCTTTTAAGAACACAGTATAAACCTATTTTTCTACTTTCTCATTTGATCTATGAATATCAATTAGGTCAAACTATAAGCAATATTTAATAAATAATTTTTATAAAAAAACATAAATTCATGAATCTGTCATAAAAATCCTTGAATAACTGTAAAATATCACCATTTAAACAGTGCTGTATCTATGTTATTTCAACTTTATGTGAAGTTTCCTAGCTATTAGTTTATAGAGTATCTGTTGTTTGGACTATCTACCTTCTAAAAATTGCTTGAATATCTAAAAACAATACTCATCTTCTTTCTGGAGTAACATTAATCTGGTCAACTCTTGTAATTTAACATTAATTTAATGGATGACAAACCAACTTGGCAAAAGAGTTTCTACCAAGGTGTCAAACTCAGTCTTACTAGTCTGTCATGGCACTTGAGGAGATTAAACAGAGAACCCGTCTTCTGCTGCCATGTCATCTGATAGTTTCTAATGATACATCTCACTGATACTTATGCCTCTGTTTTTATTTATGTCTCACTTCTATCTTTTTTAGTATCAATTGGTTTCTAGTATTTTTGGATTTAATAGTTCAGTAAAATTTCAAAACAAAAAATTAGGATGTCAACACAAGGTTATTCCATTTTTAAAGCCAGAATACTAAAATTTAAATTCAATTCCTCTCATCTAATATTACAAAGTCAATGTCTGCTATCTGTCCTTACTTTCCTAATTTTACTATTGATGGGAAGACAATTGTTGTTCCTAGGAAGAGAGGAACATATTTGCTTCCTTTTACATTTGTAATTTTTTGTTTTCTTTCTCACTAGCTTATTCTTGTTTATTCTTTTTCTAGCAAACAATGCCTCACATTCACTCTTCCATGAGAATTTTTTTCTCTTAACAGTTTGCAGACTACCTCCCCACAGTGCCTCTCATAGCTGCAGTTAAACAGCTTTCACAAATAAACAATCTTAACGGAAATTAACTTGTTACTGTTTAAGTGAGAAAATTTTGGTATTTCTGAAACATATAGCATAGCCAAAATTAACGTAAAATAGGTAACAAAGAAAACTGATAGAATGCAATTTTCCAGAAATATTTAT
The DNA here is from genome assembly GCF_028885625.2 of Pongo pygmaeus. Classification (NCBI taxonomy): domain Eukaryota; kingdom Metazoa; phylum Chordata; class Mammalia; order Primates; family Hominidae; genus Pongo; species Pongo pygmaeus. The sequence goes on from NC_072380.2 coordinate 58,612,053, forward strand.
TTTGGGGGGGATTAAAATGTCACCGTCTTTATATTCAGAATATGCTGTATATTCAGAGGAATAAGAATGAAAATTCCAGTCAGTCCAACTTTCTTTAGTCCATATTTTAAAAGACCAGTGTGTCAAGACTTGTGGGGTTGTTATATATGCAGACTAGCAAGTTCAGTTAGCCAAATATTGAGTAACTTCAAACTTTCTCCAGTTGTACTGAGATCACCCACGCTAGAGAAACATTGATATTTTAATCTATTCTTCAATACTGAAGAAATTAAGGGAAAGCTTAAATGTTTTTCATAATATTATTTACCAAACTAACAATATAAACTTCCATACTTACCTTGTCTCTGCCTTTATAGCCCATGAGTTGCCTTTTAGCAAACCATCCTAGAATGATATAGAGTTACTTACATCTTAGACCTATCAAAAGAGCCTCAGACATTTCATTCAGTTTGATTGACGGGAGAATATTTATCTAAGTATTTCAAAAATATTTATTGTGCACACATCTCCCCCAAAACATGTTACTATATGCTGGAAACAAATAGGTAAATAAGGTAGTTATGTTGGCTATATTGGTCAGGTTTATATTCTAGAGAGGGAGATATGTAATACATAAGGAAACAATTAGAAGAAAATAAATACAATATTTGCTGCTTGTACTGAGATATTTTAATCAAATAGCTAGATCAGCCTAATTTCTGTTGGTTGGTCAAAGACAGCCTCTTCGCGGTGCAGACATGTGAGCTGAGAGGTGATGGAGAGAGGAAGCCAGAGAAGCTGCCTTCAGGGGAGGAGGGAGAGGTGCCGGGCTGTTGATGACAGAAAGGGGCGAGAATGACCCACAAGATGCTAAGTGCAGAGGAGTGGAAAGAGAAAGGAGGCTGGGTGCAGTGGAAGGAAGGAGGGCTCGTTGAGCAGAGGCATTTAGGCCAGGAGAGTTTCCACTGAAGACCTTGGCTCATGTCACTGGGTTTGTGACTCAGAAATAGCTTCCAGAGGATTCATTTTGTTGAGGCAGGAAGACATGAAGACTGTGCCGTAGGCTGAGGGCAGTAGGGTGGTCAGACCCGCAGCCACCTCTGCCTGAAGAGGAGCAGACACTGCTCCTGCCTGGGAGTGAGCAGGGCCTAAGGGGCAGGGCGCCGAGGGCTGCCTGCTCTCCACCACTCTAGGTGCAGCATGGCTTTGTCACCCACGACTCTCAGCCTTGGACACTCAACTGCACTGCAGACCAACCTCCACCCCAGCATCCCCCAATCTTCACTAAATCTGGCCAATTCCACTTAGAGAAGATGGGCTCCATCTCTTCTACACTCTCCTAAGAGGCCCCTGCGTTCACACAGCATCCTGTGAAAATGCTCCGGCCTCACACAGAACACAACATGGTGCCCTGGAGGGTGCAGGACACTCCCAGACCTCCCTCAGAGCTAAGCTCCCAGTCCTCGGCAGCCGGGTCCTGTTGGAGCTACTTCAGCGCCAGCAGCCACATCCCCTGAAACACCTGGAGGCTCCATCTGGCTCCATCTGGTCAGCTCCACCTGGGCCCCAAGAGTAGGGGATGACATACCTCAGAGGTTGTACCCTGGGGCCCCTCACTGGTCTAGCATAAGGCCAGTGAGTGCTGGTGAGCTGCACTGCCAATCCCTGCTCCTAGGGCTCCTGTGCTCTGGCTGGGAGGCAAGATGGATGCACAAGAAGCTCAGAGCAAAGCAACTCCCACACCCCCAACACTGCAGCAGAGTGTTATTAAGTTGGGAGGGTCAAATCAGTGTCTCCCCAGTGCTTTAAAGTGATGCTATAAACGTCCCTCACATAACAAGGTTGACTTCCAAGTTGGAAGGCCTTTATAGGCCTGGGTTTCCTCAAATATGAAGAAATAAAGGATTCTTCACTTTTTTGCAAGTTAGAATCTTCTAAAAGTTATACAATCTCTTCCCAGAAAAAGGAACATAAAAGCAAAATCTGGCCTCCAGGGTAAGGTGGGGGTCCTGGGTGTGTTCACTGACAATAGCAGCAGGTGTTTGTGGAAATTCCCATGTCCCAGGTGCTCTCTGTGGGTATGGTCCTTCAATTATTGTCACAGTTCCACAAAGGAGGCACGATCACCATCACCCCACATCCCATCTGAGCAAAGGGAGGCCACTTGCTCCCCAGTGGCAGAGCTGGAGATGACACCAAGTAGCCGGCCCAGGAGTCATCTCAAGGGATTGAGAGTCCTGCCTGAGAGGCTCCCAGGCTGTGTGGGCAGCTCCCAAAAGGCCCTGCAGGGGCGTTTGAAGAATTCCGCCTTGACTGTCCCCGGGCAGCAATGTCACCAAAGGTTGCAGGCTCTGTGCACCTCTGGGGCCTGCTCCAACTCTGCAGCCTAAACCATTATCCTGGAGCTCCACTCCCCATTCCAACAATGCACCCAGCATGTGTGGGTGCAGAAGAGCAGAGATCAGATGAAGACACTGTGAAGGCCGCACCACCAACTGGACACAAGGTGCAGAAAGGAGGCTGGCAAAGGCAGGGATGGGACAGCTGCACTGGCGGCCGCCCAGTTTCCAGAATCCAGATCCACTGCTTTGTTGTGTCCATGTGAATCTAGTACTGGGAGGAGAGGCTTCTGCTCCGAGGATGTTTCTACACCTCCACAGGCTGCAGAAAACATGGGAAGAATCACTTTCCCCACAGATCTTGAGCAGCTCAACTGAGGGTCAGTGACTGGGATGACACCTCATCCCTGTGCCTGCGACTCACCCTTTCAGCTTCACGACCCACCATAGAAACATACTACCTTCCCCCCAAAATATAATGTCCCCCCAAAAGATAAGTCCTAATCACAGTGCCTGTGAATGGGACCCTTGCTTGAAAATGGGGTTTTTGCAGATGTAATTGCATTAAGGATTGAGATGAGATTGTCCTGGGTTTAGGATGGGTCCTAAACCCAGTGAGTAGTGTCCCTATAAGAAAAGAAGATGCAGAGACAGAGAGGAAGCCACATGATCACAAGGCAGAGACTGGAGGGGTCTATAAGCCATGGGAACTCGAGGATCGTGGGCAAAGTCCCATAGGCTGGAGGGGGCCTGAGAGAGATTCTTCCTCAGGGCCTCCAGAATAAACCCACCCTGCCAATACTTCAATTCCAAGTTTCTGGCCTCCAGAGCTGTGAGAGAGTAAATTTCTGTTGCCTGAAGACCCCTGGCATGTGGTACTTTGACACATACATGTGGTTATACTTTGCCCTGGTGTGATGGACTACTTGAAAAGAAGTGGGTTTATGTCACTTTCTGGTAGGAAAGCTCTGAGATCTAGAACTGACAATGGGACTTTTTTGTGTTTGTTGTTTTTGTTTTTGAGATGGAGTCTGTCACCCAGACTGGAGTGGAGCAGTGTGATCATACCTCACTGCAGCTTCAACCTCCTTGCTCAAGCAGTTCTCCCACCCTGGCCTCCAAAGTAGCTATGTGTGCACCACCATGCCCAGCTAATTTGTAAATTTTTTATAGGGACAGGGTCTTGCTATGTTACTGAGGCTGATCTTGAACTCTTAGGCTCAAGTGATCCACCTGCCTTGGCTTCCCAAAGTTCTGGGATTAGAAGCATGAGCCACTGTGCCCAGCCTGAAGGGGCCTTTAATGGAAGGAATTGCCATTACACTGTATCCAAGGAGCTCCAGACTCAAGAAAAGATTGCTCAACAGGAAAGCTAACATGGAAGGGATTTTGCCAAGAACCATCACATGTTAATTTAGTTGCTTAAACAAAAGGTATTCTGTTTCTTACCTTTTTATTTCATTGTTCAATGTTTTTATTTCATTTTTTATTTTTTCAGATGGAGTCTTGCTCTGCTGCCCAGGCTGGAGTGCAGTGGTGTGATCTTGGCTCATTGCAAACTCTACCTCCCGGGCTCAAACAATTCTTCTGCCTCAGCCTCCTGAGTAGCTGGGATTATAGGCACATCCCACTGCGCCCAGCTAATTTTTGTATTTTTAGTACAGACGGGGTTTCACCTTGTTGGCCAGGCTGGTCTCAAATTCCTGACCTCGTGATCGGCCCACCTTGGCCTCCCAAAGTGCTGGGATTACAGGTGTGAGCCACCGCGCCTGGAATTTTTTCTTTTTTTTAAACACAGTTTCACTCTGTTGCTGAGGCTGAAGTGCAGTGGCATGATAATAGCTCACTGCAGCCTTCACCTCCCAGGCTCAAGCAGTCCTCTCACCTCAGCCTCAGCTGGGACTACAGATGTGCACCACTACCATGACCACTGAATTTTTTTTTTTTTTTAACTTTTTGTACAGATGAGCTTTCGCCATGTTGCTCAGGCTATTCTCAAACTCCTGAGCTCAAGTGATCCACATGCCTCAGCCTCCCAAAGTGCTGGGATTACAAGCATGTGCCTCCATGCATGGCCTTTATTTCAATATTCTGTTTCAGTGTTTTACATTGGTCACTTAGCTAGATCCCAGTTTGTCTTGTGCACTACTGTGCCAATGCAGAGTATATGCTAAGACAGAAAGTCCTTTGGGTATTTAGTTTAAAAAATGTAAGGGGTTCAAAATAGTACTAGTAATTTCATCCATACACAAAAGGACAACGGCTGGACAGAGATATGGAGGAATAAATAGTTTATGTGATTATTGGGGTTATCCAATTATGTGTAATTTTGCATCCTTTACCATTTCAGTTTGTATTGTTATAATCATTTTGACAATAAATGAAAATCAAATAGCATCCCCCATAAAAAAAACCCTTTCATCCCCCTGTAGTGAAATCCATGTCATTAAGTGAGAATGTGAAGAAATAAAGCCAGAGGAACACAGGTTCATAACAGAGACGCCCACAGTAGGCAGGACAGCACAGTGGGCAGCCAAGACCTGCATACCCAAGGACCCTCAGGCTGCAGGCAGGAAAACATGGCAGGCAGCCCAGCCTGCATCGTTGGGGCCATGTTCCCAAGGCCCGATGTTTAACTAGTAACCAATTTTCCTAAAGGACGGAATTAAAGTTTAAGACTCCACCTTGAAATATAACAGAAGCTAATCCTCTGGAATACTCTCTGCAGAGGCTTGCTCAGGCCCATTCACCACTCAGACCTGACTCATGGACTCGTTCGCTCAATCCACTCAACAGGCGGAACATGGACTGAAGGCCAGCTGCACATCGTCCAAGGCACCAGATAGCAGAGCTCAGACACCACAGCCAGCCTCATCTCACCGGGCCTTCACTCTGCTGGGGTAGGAATTTCAGGCAAAGATGCCACACATGTTACAGGAATAGAGAGAATTTAGTATCAAGTGTGGGTACCAAGGTAACAGAGGGGAAAAAAAGAGAACCTCAAGGCCTCAAGGAGGCAGCAACTCAGGAAGCAGCTCCCATGCCTTGAGCTGTGGGAACAAAAGGAAGAGGTTGAAGTCATTAGAATTTAGAAACGTAGAGAAGGGCCCCACAGAATGGAAACTGAGACCTTTGAGGGAGGCTCTGCTGGTGTCTGAGCTGGGAGGGAGGCCCTGGAAAGCCTAGACTCATACCAGGACAGGGCACCAGTCTGCCAGAGTGGGCAGTTCTGAGAGCTGCAGAAACTGTAGGCTGGAATCAGCTGCTGGAGGGTGGGAGACAGTGACACTTCAGTGTGGCTACCTACAAGGGCAGAGCCAGGCCACACCTGGAATCTCACCATGGGGCTCTCTCTAGCGCCCCCTATGGCAGGGATGGAGAAAGGCACCAGCTGTCAAAGCAGGAACATGGGCTGCAGGTCTCAGCACTGCAAAGCTGGGCACAGAAGAGTGTGGAGTTGAGAGGCGACAACTTCATAACTGACTGGGGAAGAAGACAGACCATAAGCAAACAAGAGAGTAGATGCTTCTTTACATGATGAGCCGTGGGAGAAGGAAACTGCAGGCAGGGAGGAGCTGGAGTGAGGGGCTGCTGGGTGGGCTGAGATGGATGGATACATTCAGACCTCGGGAGTGTTCCTGGTGCCAGCTATGGCCAGGCAGTGGAAGCAGCCTGGTGTGCTCCTGGCCAGCAAGGAGGCATAAGGCTTGCCCACCAGGGGCAAGGAGCAAGGTCAGAAGAGGACAAGCAAACCAGGTAGAGCCTACGTAAAGGGCTGGGGAGCAAGAGAGGAGGGAAGACAGAAGGCAGGCACAGCCTCTCAGGATGTCTGCTCAGCTGCAAAGGAGAGTAGAGAACCGGGCTGAGCTGGAGTGGACAGGAAGTCAAGGAGCTGTCCGGCGTTTGTTTACAAAGTGGTCATAGAATCAAAGTGTGCTTGTGTGCTCAAGGGATGTCTAGTACAGGAGGCAGAGTCCTGAGGATACAGGACAGCAGGGACAGTTAAGAGCAAAGCCCTTGAGTGGAGAGAAGGGCTGGAATGCACTGCCCCAGAAGCAGGTGACCTTTCCCAGCAGGCAGTCTTCAGATGCTTCCAGAATCCAGCCCAGAGGCCCCCAAACTAGTTTCTCAAACCATGGCCAACAAATGGCCCTCCCTATCCTAGTGTGCAAATGGGTGAGAGCACATACCCTGGGGTCAGAAAGGGCTTGGCCACCCACCCCCCACCCCAACAGGGACCTCTCTGCAGTTCAGAAGCATTTGGGAAGCCAAATCCCAGAGCACTGATCCCTAATGCCAGCATCCCGCTCTGGTAGATTTTCTCTGTTGGAGATGTTCTCTCCATCCAACCTCAGCCTTTCTTTTGAAGTAAAGAAGAGAAAACCCATAAAAATGAAGCCTCTAGTTCCATGCTTAAGTTGAACTCTGAGGTTCACTGGCATTGCTGTGAACCTTGGGAGTTTGGAGTGTAGTCTCAGTTTTTGAAGCAGAAGTTGGGCATGTTTATCGATCACTGTCTTTTTGAGCCAGCATCTACTGAAAGAAACCAGAACTCAGCTTTTGCAATTCCACCTCTGCACTGAGACTAGCCACTGCAGGCCACTTCAATTTCCATCAGAAAACCCCCACCTAAGAACGTGCTCTCAAGGAACAATGAAAGGAGACAGTGCATTCCAAAGAAGCAGGAGACACTTTGATGAGTTCCTTCAAGGCACTGTTCATACGGCCCTTCCCATGCATGACCCATGCACCCCACATGCTTTTTGTCTACCTTCTCCCAATGCCCAATACCCTGAGCACTCACCAAGGTATGGGAAGAACAATAAAAACAGGCATCCCAAGACTCCCTGGAAACCATGGGGCCCTGTACTGCAGAAGCCCACGGTGAGGCTGCCATGAGAGACTGGCTCTGAGAAAGGCCCAACAGGCTGGTGCTATGCATCTGAGGAGAAACATTTGCCCTCTCTGAACCCTGACTCAATGCTTGGGATGGTGCTGGGAGGGGCCTTGCACCACAGTCACAATGCCAGAATTAGGCCTGGTGTGTAAATACACGGGGTACACATCCGCCTCAACAGCTATGACCAGGCCCAGAGGCAAAATCAGAAAAATTCTAAGCTAACAACAACCTTTGCTGTGAAGTGAATGCTGTGCCCCCGGATTCGTGCATTGAAACCCTCATCCCAATGCGATGCTGTTTGAGGGCAGGGCCTGTAGGAGGTAATCAGGTCATGGAGGTGGAGCCCTCCTGGTGGGCTGATCATCCTTGGAAGGGCATGAGAATGCTGCTTCCTTTCTCTCTCTGTGCCCTGGGAGGACAGGAGCCAGTCATCTGCAAACCAGGAGGAGAGCCCTCATCAGAGCTCAAACCTGCTGCCGCTGCCATCTTGGACTTCTCAGTTCCAGAACTGTGAGAAATGAATGTTTGTCCAGATCCCCAGTCTATGATATTTTTGTTATAAGAGCACAAACGAAGACAGCCTTCTAGTCAGTAACATGAGGGCATGATGTTCACACTTGGGCAGGGGATTATCCGAAGGCTCCATTTCTATGACTGCCCTGTTCTAACCCACAGTGCTCCTTAGCTGGCTGGCAGCCTCTGGTGGGTGAAGACGTCAGTACAGCTGCACGAGCACAGCGTTCTTTAATAAGGACAGTTTGACATAAAACCAGGAAAATATTCACATAAGTTTATTTGAACTTTTGCAAAATCCCTAAAAGCACCTTTATTCTTGGAGATCTGAGGAACATAGATCAAAACCCACCCACACACATGATTTTTTAACTTCTCCACTTTACGCATTGATAAAGTCCTACCTCAAGTAACCGAGTCATGTATGGGAGGCTGCCATGTCCCCTAGGACACAGCCATGCTTGACCTCCACAGAACACTCCCACAGTGCTAGAGGGCAGACACCCCAGTCAGGCAAAGCCCAGCCATCACCAAATAACTGACTCTTTACAAGTCTCTGCCAGGAAAAGAAGCACAAGGACACAGCCCGACTCCCACCACAGAGCACACTCAGCCTGCCCCACAGCCCCAGGCCTGCACAGAGCACGTGCTGCAGCCCCCAGGGGCAGGAGGAGGTGGACCCATCTTTGCCCCTTCTTACCTCATCAGGGAGTCTTCAGAAGCTGAAGGAAGGTTCTACATGTCTGCTTGTCAAGTGCACGGGGGAGCGAGCTGGGAAGGGCCACAGATAGAACGGGGTGCAGAGAGAGTCCCTGACATAGACCACGGGGCAGGGGCCTGCAGTTCCCACTAGATGGACAGGCACTGCAGTGGGCCACCAGGCTCTGCTCCTGGCCCAGAAGGCGAATCACATTCTCTGGGGTTGGGCACACGCCCAAGCTGACGAGGTTCTGTGCACAGCGGGTTTGCAACCCACAGGACTGGACGGGATGCCTCATTTCCGGCAGGCACGGCTTGAAGGACCTATCATGAGCAGATGGTGGCTGTCCAGCAGAGCGCAGGAAGAGCCACCACACCCCAGCCAGGGTGCACTCGCCAATCCCCCAGCTGGACAGGAAGCAGCAAGGCCCACGTGGGCTCCCTCCTGCCCGTGCAGTGGAGCCTCCCAGCCACAGGTTGGCTCCTGTTTCACCAGCTGTCACCAAGCGAGGCTTCAGTTTCCAAAATATTGTTCAACAAAAATGAAAAGGGGCACCACTGAGTATAGAGAAGCACACGGAGAGATGTGGGAGGAGGCCGGGGCAGGTGGCTCCAGCAGTAGGCATGGGAGGCCCTGCCCACCCTCCACCGGCTCTGCCATGCTCTGGTCCTCCAGGGCAGAGAGGCCAACTCACACCATGATTGGCATGCTCCTTGTGTCCTGGGCTTCTGCTCGCCACAGGGCATCTTTGCAGCAATCAAATGGGAGGGAAGCCAGGGTCCCATGGGCCACAGACCAGGAAGGGCAGAGCCTGCCCTCCAAGTAAGCGGCTGCCTGGTGGAGGCAGCTTTGGAGGGAGGTGCTGGGAATACCGGCAGTTGAGGGCCCATACCTGAGTGGGGACCCTGAGACAGTGAAAACCAACCCAGGTGAGCACCCGGGACTACGGGAGCCAGAGGAAGCCAAACGAGCTCAGACAGGAGGCAAGAGAAGAGGTCGGACCAGGGGCCCGAGGCTCTAGGTAGGGAGTTCCCCAGCCGGAGGCTGCCAAGAAAGGCCTGAGTCCTGCCCCTGCTCTGGGAAATGCAACACCACCCCCCACACCCCACTCCCTGTGCCAGGGAGTGGCTCCTCCCTGACGCTTCTGTTCCCACCACATGCAGCCTCCCTCAGCAAGGCCTCCAGGACAACCCCAGAGCCCAAGCTTCAGGCTATCTGCCCCATCCCGGGGACCTGGTCCAAGGCCGAGCCACCGTCTCCCATGAGCAATTGCCACAGCCTCTGCCACCTCCCTGCCGCTCCGCTGTCCTGCACATTCAACCCCTCTCCACGGGACAAACACAAGCCCATCTCTTCCCTGATGTCAGCTCTGTCTGCAGACTCATCCACCCACACTGTCCCTCCACCTGGGCCTCCCGCTGCGCTCAAAGGAGGCCGCCTCAGCCTGGCTCCCGCCTGCCCCGCCCCTACCCCACCCAGTCCCCCACGCCCTGCTCCTCCTCATCCCGCAGACACCGTGCTCTTGCTTCTTCTGGCTTCAAGGGCCAAGCATCCGACACAGACAGCTTCCTCCGCATCATCAGACCCGTCGTCCCTCACCGCCCCAGGCTAAACCCAGCCTTGCTCTTCCTGCTGGCCCGCACGTTCCCCTTGCACCACAACTCTGTGACCCTGTGTCCATCAGCTCCCCTCCTGTATTCCAGGAAGGCAGAGGGGCATCTGCCCCAGTAACCCCTCTCCCTGCGTGCTGCCCCAGGAGGCCCTAAGCAGTCCCTGTTGTGTCGCTCCTGAGTGGCTAGCCCCATGTAAGAAGCGAGGCCTGGAGGTGGCCCCTGGAGCGCTCATTCTCAGCTGCTCCTGCGCACACCACAGAGAGAGGGGACAGGACGCCTGGGCCTTAAGGAAAGGGTAGGAAGGATGGCAGGGGCCAAGCTAGGTGTTGAGAGGTTCGAGACCCATGTACTCTAAAGTGCAGCGGGTAGCTCGAAGCAGGCCTGCGAGAGAAAAGCAGACACACCCTGGACGGGGCTCTTGGGAGCCGGAAGCAGAGGGTGGGAGCAGGCCCAGGAGGCTGGAGGGAGCTGAGGAAGCCTCCATCCCCTGTAGGCCGCTGTGGAGCCCAGCTGAGGAGAGCCTGCCCTGCTCTGCTCTGGAAGAACCCACGGATTCTGAAAGAATACCGTCTGCGAGGACAACCTCCCAAGCCATATGCACACATTCCTGAGTCATGGGAAATGCACATGGGAAATGCCCTGTGTTTACAGGGGCCTGGCAGAGAGCCACGAGGCAGCCCTGTGATGTGGTGGTAAAATTTTGGACAGAGCACAGACTGGTTTCAGGAATATTCTCCCAGAAGGCCAAGGCTCCCAGATGGGGCAGAAGCAAAGCTGCATATTTTCAGGTGTCTGTGTCAGCTCGGTGCCAAGAAAGAACATCAGGGAGCGGGCTTACTCTGACCATGAGCGAGGCCAACTCTGCCAGTGGAGCCCCCAGTCACACCCCAGAGGCTGGCATGGCTGATGCAGGCTCACAGAGAGCCTCGAGATCCTCCTGAGAGGGGAAAGCAACAGCTGCTTCTGGAGAGAACAAGGAAACCTGGGGCTCAATGGGGTTGCGGGGATTCAAGCAACCCCCAGCTGCAGCTGATTGTGGAGTGGATCTGAGCACAGGATGCACCTGTGACCTTCCACCCTCTCTTGATGAAAATAAGGCCATCATCAATATCTCCACTGTGTAATGGGGCTGTGGAGAATGTAATAAGACGCATGCCAAGTGCAAAGCACATGAGTGAGTGTGCAGGAAGTCTCAGCTTCCTCCCATGTCTGGCCTGAAAGAGCAGCATCCACCCTCTGAGTCTAGGTGTGCAGAGAAGCCATGGTAGAGCCTGAAGAGGCCTCCATGATGGAGAGCCGGATGAAATTCAGTTCATGATTTATTTTCCTAAATCTACACAGGACTAAAGAAAGCAAAAGAGGTCCGCAGCCAGGGTCCTTGTAAGAGTCTGAACTCAATGATTCATCTCCTGAGTCACATCTAGGCAGATCCTGGCCTCACATCTAGGCAGAGCTTTCCAGTCTAAAGGGTGCTTCTGCACACATGATTGTACTTAATCTCCACAAGAATCTAACACAAAAGCAGTGCCACCACCGGGTCCCCAGGTTCCAGATGAGGGAACAGCTCAGCAGTTAACAAGCCCTTATGAGGTCTCCATTTAAACCCGAGCCCTGTCTACCTCGCAGGTGCTCCCTGCAGGGCCAGCCCCAGCCCCCACTCTGTGATGAGCATGTGAGCTGCAGCAGCACAGATGGGCACTAGGAGGTGAGAGAGGGTACAGCCCCTCCTCCCTGGCTCCTGCCCACCCTGTGCATAGCTGCAGGCTCAGAAGGGGCAGGAGCAGGGCCTGAGAGAGGGATTAGTGCACTCCCCCAACCCTGTCAGCCCAGGTCACCTGACTTGGCATGATGCACAACTGTCTTTACACCATCTACCTCCAATCTTAAATACCTCCAAGTGTCATTACACAGTTTTCTTTAAAAAAAGAAAAATCTAAACAGATACAAAACCAGAGAATGAGATAAGCAAAGGCCGAAATAATTACCAATCAAAGGAACGGCCCAGGAAACAAGCTCTAAAGCTGCAGTCTGGCCTCCCCAACATTGCCTCTGATAGGTAGAGGGAGGCACCATTATGTCAACTTGGCAGCTCATGTATTCACCTCACTTCCTCCTCGCTGGGGCTGGGGGCTTGAAGAACTGACTCTCGACTTGAGAAATGTCAGATTTGGGCTGCTTATTTCCTCTTGCACTTTAAGAGCTGACCAAGGCAGAAATGACCTTAAATAGGCAGGTTTAGTGCTTGCTGGAATTTCTGGAGCACTTCTCTGCTTACACAACAAGTGGAGGTGCTGGGTGAATGCCCCAAAGCTTGGGCTGTGGCTGTCAGTTGGAGGGGAAGCAGCCCCTGGATAGGTGAATCAGCAGAAAAGACTCCAAGGTGGGCCTGGGGGTGGAGGCCAAAGTAGAGCAGGCTGTCAGGAGACTCCAAATATACCAAGATGAGCAACCGCATCATATTTCCTGTGGCTAAGACGGAAGAGGAGGCAGCAATGTACATCAGCAAGACCTGGATAGACCTGGGTTCAAACCCGGCCTCTGCCACTGACTGGCAGCAGTACTGTGAACCAAGAAGACTGACATTTGCTTTTCAAAATTCTCCTGAGAAAGTATTTTGTGGAAAAACTAATCTATTACCCCACATTTTGCAGAAGCTCATCTTCCAATCTTCAAGTCATTTATGCTGATCACTTTCTGAGTGTCTGCTGGGCCCTTCTTGTGAACCAGCTGCTGTGTGCTCCAGGTGGCCACAGAGTGAAAACAGGACACCTCTGCCCCATGGGACTCTGCAGTTTATTTAGTGACAAACAAGGCTCTGGCCCCAAGAACCAAGAAAAAAGGTCAGATGGGAAAAGCAGTGTCTTGAGGAGGCAAGATCTGTTCATGAGTGGGGTGGAAATGGCTCTCTGGAAGAGGCATTACTCAAAGTCATAGACGAGGTAGGCCCCAGTCAAGGGCCAGGAGTGGGCACTGCCTCTGAAGCCAGGGAGACAGCACCTCCTGGGGAGCCCGGGGAGCTGGCCTCCAGCTGCAGTGAGAGGTCCACAGCCCTGAGCAGAACTGCATGGGGTTCAAAAAGAGGCAACGGGAAACACAGCAGGTTTCCACATAGAGCAAACCCAGCCGGTTTCCACATAGAGCAAACCCAGCCATGGCAGCCTGCCTCAGGATCCACCTATGGCTGGGGAGTGAAGCCTGCCATGCGGCACACAGCCAGACAGCACCTGCACTGGTGTGGACAACCGGCCAAGGGACCCTGGCCTCTGGGAGAGGGGTAAGGGCAGAAGGCCTCACAGGTGGAGCTCAGGGTAGGGTGGCCAGGCCAAGCCATCGCCAGCTCTAGAGACTGGACAAACTCTCATTAAGATCTCATTTTCCACATGCACTATAAATTAACAAAAGGCGTTGTCTCAGGACACCTAAAGGTTTTCAAATAGTGCCAGGCAAGGGGAGGGCACAGTTGTGATTGTTGAACAACATTTGAAAGATTCTCATCTAAAAAACACAGAAAAAATTGTAGGAGTTTCTGAATAGAGAATAGAAAAGTAAAGGTCTGCTGTGACTGCAAATAGTTACTTTATTTTCTAAAAGTCCACGGAGGAAAGCAGGAGCCTGTCCACAAGATATGGCCCTGACCCACCTCAAAGACAGCCACAGGCAGCACGAGGCCAAGAGGACAGAGGGCCATGACCTTCACCTACTGGGAGCTGCAGAGAGGGAGACACAGGGAGGAGAAGCAAGTAGGTGCTGCATAGGAAGTGTGAGCTTCAGACAGGGTCCTGCACACCACGCTGCGCCACAGTTCACCCAGAAAACCCAGTTCCTGAGCCATTGTTGTGGACCCTACTGCTGTGCACTGCACCACTTGGTGAGTGATTTATCACCAACTTGGTAACTTCCTTAGAGGAAGACACTCGGAGTTGACCTCCCACCTTTAAACATCTGCTCCTTGAACTTCTGTCAGGCCCCAGATAACACCAAGCTGCTGGAGCCATCCTGGGATGTGAAGGAGGAAGAGGAAGGACCCTGTTCATGAGTGGACAAGGGCACTCTGCAACCATCTTCATCGCACTCACAGCAGCCAAGCTGGCACCACCAACAAACTCCCATTCCATCCTCAAATGCAGTCGGGGGCCTGCTGCCCTGCTCCATGCCAAGGCATCCCCCAGGCTGCCTGACTGACAGCAGGGAAAATGAGACTCCGGTGGGAGGGCATCTTCCCATGAGCTTCACGTGGTTCCCAGGCATTAACCTTTCAAAATCATTTGCTGAATATTATTTTATTGAGATAATCTTCACATAAAATAAAACGCATTATTTTAACCATCTTAAAGTGTACAAGGCAGAGATATTTAGTATATTCACAATGCTGTCCAAACATCAATGCTACCTAATTCAGAAAGATTTTCATCACCTCCAGAAGACACTCTATGCCCATCAAGCAGCCACTCCACCCCAGACAATAAAAACCACCAATCCATGTTTTGTCCCTATGGATCTGGCTATTCTGGCCTTTCCTAGGAATGGCATCAAGCGGTGTGTGGCCCTCTGTGCCTGGCTGTGTTCAGTCAGCACCGTGTTCTCAAGGCGTTTCTGTTCTGTGGCATGCACGCATCAGCACTGTGTTTCCTTTATGGCTCAATAATACCCCACCGGATGGACAGACCAACTTGGGTTTTTCCCTGTCTTGGCTACAAATACTGCTGCTATGAACAGTGATATACAGGTGTTTATGTAAATGTGTTTTTAGTTCTCTCAAGTACATACTTAGAAGTGGACATTACATGTCACTACTTCCCACTTACTTCCCAGGCACTGCCTCTAAAGGTGATGTTTTATGTTTATACATACAGCGTTCTATGATTTCGTTCCATTCTGGAATGGTACTGAGTAATATAGGAGGGAAGAAATTCTAGGTATGTGCCCTTACAATAGGCTGGGGTACTGAAAACCTCTGCTGAGGAACACTGTATTTATACATGAATATTTCCATAAACATGCTCATATCATCATGTATGTGTGTATTTATTTACCTATCTATATCTGTCTATATTCATACAGAGTCACACTATAGAAAACAGAAGTATTGGTAGATGGAGGCAGTGAAAATAATATAAAAAGAAACTTCCATACATGTGAAGACCTATCTGCCCTATAAGACATATCCACAATAGTACACAAATAAAGGTACACTCTGACATACATCCTGCTGCATTTCATATATACTAGAAAACCATTCATTTTTGTTGCTCTTCTGTGAGTAGAAAATGTATTAAGGCCAAAGCATCATTCATTGCAAGATCGATGTTAATCCTTCCTCCTCTGGTGAGCACCAGGCCAAAGATGAACCAGCCCCAGTCCAAAGGCCCTCACCCAAATCTGAGAATGCCAACTTCTTCTCTTCAGGCTTTTCATCAGGACAGGAGCTTTATTTTTTTCTATAAATGTGTGATGTAGGAATACACTCCTGTCATTAATTTTTGCTGGCTGGAGAAAGGTCTTTTTGGTTATGGGAAGAGAAGCCTAGATATATTCCCTGAAAATAGACTGTTATACTGAGAGCAAATGTTAGGGTGCATTGTACCTGGGCAAAAGGCAACAGGCCGGGGTCAACGTGCATTCTAGGGCCAAAACTGGCTGTGTCAGGCCAATTGTTCTTTTTGTCAAAGGCTTTACCCACTGATGTTAGCCAGCTCTTCCCAGTCCTAGCTGGATAGACAGAACCCCACTGGGCTAGTTTCCTGAGCCCTTGAATTAAAAACACCTGGGTGCCAGGTAACACGGACTTTGTCACAGGTAGAAGGAGAATGGAGTATGGTGTGTGGCTTGAATTAGATTCACTTGTAGTGAGCTAATTGGCTGATTGGATTCACTTGGGCTGGAGCAGCTGAAATGAGAGATGACCACTGACCTAGTTTTTTTATGGGGCTTTCTTTTGTATATAGATAGGCACATAAGTAAACACACACCTACAGCATTATATGAGTATGTCTATGTAATGCTCATTTGTAAGTATGTCTGTGTAAAAAAGCCCCAAATAAAATCTAGATTAAAGGTCATTTCAGATTCCAGCCCCTGCAGCCCAGGTGAGTCAAATCAGCCAGTTAACTCAGGCCAGGTGAGTCCAGTCAGTCAATGAGGTGACGTGGGACTGCAGAAGCATCAAGCCAGGCCAACAAGAATGGATGCGAAGAACACAGACATCCCTTGAGAAGTAGCGTAGGGCCCTGAGGTGCTGAGTGGGACATGAAGCCTTATATGGCAGCACAGCTTGCTCACTTCCTGGACCTTTTGCCTGAAGGTGAAGCTTTATCTTTATATGGACAACATTCTGTGGTTGTGTTCCATCCTGGGATGGTATTGAACCATATAGGAGGGAAGAAAGACAAGATCTGTGCCCTTACTATAGGCTGGAGTGTTGAAAACATCTGTTGGGAAATATTGAATGTACACTGAATATTTCCAAAGGCATCTCATATAATACTCTATGCCTGTGTTTATCTACCTGTCTATATCTATATCCATATATGCATATATCGATATTCATACAGAGTAAAAGATATACAAGGTAAAAGTATTGCTAGGTATTAAAATAATAATATAAAAAAAGTTTCCATACATGTAAAGACCTATGTGCTCTATAAATGATACCTACAATAGTACACAAATGAACATATACTCCAAATACATCCTGATGCATTCAATGTATGCTAAGGAATGATTGATCTTTTCTGCTCACTTCTGTGAGCAGTAAATTCACTAAGGCCATGGGAGTCATTCACTGCCAGGTCAGTCATGACCCTTTTCTTTCCAGTAGACACCAGGCCAGAGATGAACCAGACCTACTTTCAAAGGCCTTCACCCAATTTTGTTTGTTCGTTTGTTTTTTGAGATGGAGTCTCATTCTGTCACCCAGGCTGGAGTGCAGTAGCATGATCTCGGCTCACTGCAACCTCTGCCTCCTGGACTTAAGTGATTCTCTTGCCTCAGCCTCCCAAGTAGCTGGGATTACAGGCACGCACCACCACGCCCGGATAATTTTTTGTATTTTTAGTAGAGACGGGGTTTCATCATGTTGGCCAGGCTGGTCTCAAACTCCTGACCTCAGGTGATCCACCCACCTTGGCCTCCCATAGTGCTGAGATTACAGGCATGTGCCACTGCACCTGGCCTGACAAGTACACTCTTGTCATTCAGGGTTGGTTGCTGGAGAAGGGTCTATTTGGGTAAAGAAAAAAACTCTAGGTCTGTTTCCTGAAGATAAACTGTAGCACTGAAAGCATATGTGAGGAAACATGGTTCCTGGGCAAAAGGCAACTAAATTAGAGTGAACATGTGCCCAAGTGCCAAAGGCGGCCCTACTGGCCAGTCCAAAGGCTCTGTGTGTCAAAGACTACACCTACTGGTGTCTGCTAGTTCTTAACGGTCCTAGCTGGATGGCCATAACACCACTGGGCAGGTTTGAGGAGCTCCTGAATTAAAGAAAACCTCAGGTGCCAAATAACAAAGACTTTTTTACAGGTACAAGAACGGGAAGTGGTGTGTGGCTCAAATTGAATTCACTTGGACTGAGCTAATTGTCTGATTACATACATCTAGGATGGAGGGGATGGAAACAAAAAAGACCTCTGACCTAGTTTTCTTTTGGAGCTCTTCTTTGTAGATATTTACATAAATAGAAAAACCCATAAACACATACACAGGATTATATGAGTATGTCTATGTAATGTCCATTTTGTGAGTATGTCTATGTATAAAAGCCCAAATGAAAACTAGATCAAAGTTTCTTCCAGTTGCATCCCTCCAGTCCAGGTGAGTCTAATCAGCCAATTTGCCTAGCCCAGGTGAATCTGTTCAATTAGCTCAGTCTAGGTGAATCCAATCAGCATATTAGCTGAATTGGAACTGCTTAACAATCAAGGCAGGCCCATAATGGTGGATATGAAGAATGCAGGCCTACATTGAGAAGGGAATCAGGGCCCTGAACTGTTAAGGTGGACAAAAAACCTTAAGTGGAGGCCAGGCGCGGTGGCTCATGGCTGTAATCCCAGCACTTTGGGAGGCCAAGGCGGGTGGATCATTGAGGTCAAGAGTTTGAGACTAGACTGTCCAACATGATGAAACCCCATCTCTACTAAAAATACAAAAATTAGCCAGGTGTGGTGGCAGGCACCTGTAATCCCAGCTACTTGGAAAGCTGAGGCAGGAAAATCGCTTGAACCCAGGAGGCTGAGGTTGCAGTGAGCAGAGATTGTGCCACTGCACTCCAGCCTGGGCAGAAAGAGCAAAACTCCATCTCAAGAAAAAACAAAAATAAAAACCTTAAGTGGCAGTAGCAGTACTGCCAGGTTACCTGCCAGGACTTGCTCCTAAAAATGAAACTTTATGTTAATACATACAATGTTCCATGGCTGTTTTTCATTCTAGGATGGTATTGAGCCCTATAGGAAGGAAGAAAGACTAAGTCTGCACCCTTAGGATAGTCAGGATTACTGCAAATGTCTGTTGGCAAGTATCAATGTATACATGCATATTTACATAGAAATATTCATATATTTCTGTATGTGTGTGTATTTATATACATATCTGTATCTTTCTATCTATGTATCTATATTCATACAAGATGTAGATATAGAAGGTAGAAGTATTGGTATTTTTAGGTCCTGACAGTAATATCAAACTTCCATCCATGAAGAGGCCTATCTGCCCTATAAACTGTATCTATAATAGTAAGCAAATGGAAGCACACTGTGACATACATCCTGCTGCACTTAATGTATGCTAAGGAGCCATTGGTCCTTGTTGCTCCCTTCTGTCAGCAGAAATGCACTAAGGCCATGGGAGCCACTCACTGCTATGGCAATGTTGACTTTTCCCTTTCTTATGAACACCAGGTCAGAAATGAACCAGCCCCAGCCCAATGGCCCTAACACAAATTCACAAATAATGACTCCTTACTAGGGCTCCCATCAAGACAGGAGCCCTTTTTTTCTATGAACATGGAACATAGGAGTACAGTCTTGTCTTTTGGTTTTGGTGGCTGGAGAAGGGTCTTTTGGGGTAGGGCAAAGAAAGTATAGGTTTGTTTCCTGAAGGTAGACTGTGGTACTAAAAACAGATGTCAGGGAATGTGGTACTCCGGCAAAAGACAACCAAGCCAGAGTCAACATGTGCTGTACTGCCAAAAGAGGCTCTTAAAGACCAGGCCAATGATTCCTTTTTCTGAAGGCTACACCCACCCTCTGGTGCCAGCCAGCTCTGGCCAGTCCTACCTGGGTAACAAGAACCCTACTGGGTGATCTGATGAGCAACTGAATTAAAAACACAAGTGTCAGATAACAATGACTTTTTCCACAGATACAAGAATGGGAAGTGGTGTGTGGCTTGGACTAGATTTATTTGGTCTGAGGTAATTGGCTGATTGGATTCTTCTGGGATGGAGGGGCTAGAAGTGGAAGTGATCTCTGACCTAGTTTCTTTGGGGGCTTTTTGTTGTAGATATAGACATGAATAGATACATAAACAATCACACATATACGGGTTTATATGAGTATGTCTATGTAATGTCCATTTGTGAGTATGGCTATGTAAAAGAAGCCCAAATAAAACCTAGGTAAAAGGCCATTTCTGTTTCCATCCTCTCCAACCCAGGTACATGTAATTATTCAATTTGCTCAGCCCAGATGAATCTATTCAGCCAATAAGCTAAGCATAGGTGAATCCAATCAGCTCATTAGTCAAATTGGCAGTGCTGAAAGATCAAGGCAGGATCTCAGCAGTGGAAATGAGCAGTGAAGGAATCTACCAAGGACAGCAGGGCCCTGTTGTCCTAAGCTGGGCATGCCTTACATGGTAATACTGCTGGGCTTACTTGCCAGGCATTGCCCCTAAAGGTGAAGCTTTGTTTATGTTTATACATACAACATTCCATGGTTGTGTTCTATTCTGAGATGGTATAGAGCCAAATATGATGAAAGTCTAGTTCTGCACACTTAAGATAGGCAGAATTATTCAAAATGTACGTTGGTGAACATTGTATGTATACATGAATATTTACACAGACATACTTACATAATCTTGTGTGTTTTTATCTACCTATCTCTACATCAACCAGTCATCGATATTTATATAGAGTCTAGGTAGAGAGGGTAGATGTATTGATATTTATTGGTACTGATAGTAATATAAAAAGAAACTTCCATACATGGTAAAGGCCTCTCTGCCCTATCACCTACACCTACAAATAAACAAATGGAGGTCCACGGTGGCATACATCCTGCTGCAGTCAATGTACACTAAGGAACCACTGGCCCTTGTTGCTCACTTCTCTGAGCAGAAAATGCAATAAGGCCATGGGAGTCATTCATTAGCAGGTCAGTGTTGACCCCTTCCATTCTGGTGAACACAAGGCAGAGATAAACCAGCCCCAGCACAAAGGCTCTCACACAGATTTTCAGTTTTGGTGGCTTGAGAAGTGTCCTTTTGTATAGGAGAAGAAAAGCCTACATCTGTTCTCTGAAACTAGACTTGGGCACTGAACATAAACGTCAGGGAATGTGATACCCAAGCAAAAGACAACCAGGCCAGAATCATCAGTCACTGAATTTACCATAAGTGACAAGTGTTGGCCAGGTCAAAGAATCATTGTGTTGAATGCTACATCCACTGGTGTCAGCCAGCTCTGCCCAGTCTTAGCTGGATGGCCAGTACCCCACTGAGCTAATTTGATGAACTCCTGATTTTAAAACACTTGGGTACCAGGTTGGGAGGATATTTTCACAGGTGCAAGAAAATTGGGAAGCCATGCATGGCTCTGATTTCATTTACTTTAACTGAACTAACTGGCTGAATTGATTCACCTGGGCTCAAGAGGTGTGACAGAAAAATGACTTCCAATCTAGGTTTTTCCTGCTTGGCTGTTTTGGTAGATATATAGATATAGGTAGGTAGGTACATAAACACATACACATATACACATACATGATTATATGAATGTCTATAATGTCCATTTGTAAATATTTCTATGTGAAAAAGTCACAAATGCAAATGAGGTAAAAGTTATTTCCATTTCCTCCAGCCCAAATGAGTCAAATCGGCCTTTCCATTGTGTTTGGGTGTGAGATTCAGAACCTCACCTGAATAGGCTGTGCCCTTGTGTGAGGGCGACAATCCTAAGTGTTGGTTGGATGTGCATATCAGAGTCACAATCTCACCTGTGTGCTGGGTCCTGTTATGACACTCTCTGTACCACCCAAGGGCTTTATACAGTAGGCATGGGAGTCACAATTCTCTCTGTGGCCTTAGTACAGAAATGAGTCTCCATTCCATCTGTGGACCAGATCCATGTATGAGTCACAATTCCAACTTTTGACTGCATCTGGATGTCAGATTAAAAACCTCAGCAGCAGGCTGTGTCCATATGTGTGTGACAATCCTAGCTGTTGGCTTGGTGTGCATAGAAGAGTTACACTCTCACCTATGAGGTAGGCCCTATTATGACACTCTGTACCACTTGAAGGCTTTATATAGTAGGTAAGTGAATCACAATTTTCTCTGATACTTTCATATAGCTATGAGACTCATGATCTTACCTGTGTTCCTAGTCCAGGTATGAGAATCAAAATCTCTCCTACTAGCTGGGTCCAGGTGTGAGAGTCATCATATGGCCAATGAGCTGGGTTCAGAAATGAGTCACCATCCTCCCTGTGGGCTGTGCCCATGTATGAGGGTAAAGTCACCTAGGTGCCAGGCCCAGGTATATGTCACAATCTCACCTGTGGGCATGGCCAAGGTAGGAGTCATCCAGGTGCTGGGCCCCTGTGTATGTCATAATCCGACCTGTCAGGCAGACCCAGGTAGAAAGTCAAATAACCTAGGCCCTGCACCATTGCACCCAGGTAAGAGAGCGAAATCACCTCAGTTCTGGACCCAGGTAAGAGAGTCAAATCAAAGCTTTACTAAAAACAGTGCATTTTCTCTCTGGAATACATGTCACATTCCTCTTTTGTATTAATATAAAACTCCCAACCTTCTGCTTTTTGGACATACCAAAGACCACCCACCCAATCTACATGTATGCCTCAAATTGCAATTCTTTCTTAACATTAAATTTAGAGATTCATCTCTACATCTTTATTTTGATTTCAACAGCCCTTTGATTCATTGGCATGTATGTTGTGTCATGTGT
The DNA here is from genome assembly GCF_028885625.2 of Pongo pygmaeus. Lineage (NCBI taxonomy): Eukaryota > Metazoa > Chordata > Mammalia > Primates > Hominidae > Pongo > Pongo pygmaeus. The sequence continues at coordinate 58,634,284 of NC_072380.2, forward strand.
GAGGTTAGCTCTAAATTGTTTTGGTTTGGTTCATGTTTTTGTATATAGATATCATTGAGAAAGGCACTTTGTGCAGGCAGTCTTTGGACCTCTGCTTTGCCAAATAATGTGTCTTGCACCTGAACATGTTCTTACCAAGAGATAAAGTGCTGGACTCACTACTTTGTGAAGGGATATCTTTTTCTGCTCTGAGCTTAAAGTAGACTTTTTTATTCTGAAGCACATGTGCTAATGGCCCTCAGGCAGCCCTAGATTTCTGTAATTAATGTTCCTTTCTGTCTCTGGTAATTTTATTTGCTTTATAAGTCTACGTTTTCCAGTGTTTTTATTTTTTATTTTTGAGACAGGTCTCATTCTGTTGCCCAGAATGAAGTGCAGTGCGGCGATCTCAGCTCACTGCAACCTCCACCTCCCAGGTTCAAGCAATTCTCCTGCCTCAGCCTCCCGAGTAGCTGGGACTACAGATGCACACCACCACGCCCAGCTAATTTTTTGTCTTTTAATAGAGACAGGGTTTTACCACGTTGCCCAGGCCAGTTGTGAACTCCTGAGCTCAGGCAATCCACCCACCTTGGCCTCCTAAAGTGCTGGGATTATAGGCGTAAGCCACCGTGCCTGGCCACCTTTTCCAGTTTGAATACACCCACTCCTGCTTTCTTTTGATTATTGTTTGCATAATATACATTTTTCACTCTTTTACTTTCGACCTACCTGTCATTGAATTTGAAGTGAGTTTTTGTAGACAGGATTTAGTTAATTTTCTAAATTTTTAGTTCATTTCTAATTTTTAGTTCATTTAAAATCTAATTTTAGTTCATTTAATTTTAGTTCATCTAATTTTAGTTCATTTCTAATTTTTAGTTCATTTTCTAAAATAATCTTTGTTTCTCCCCACTACTCATACTTAACACACTGTCAATCTCTGTTTTTTGATCAGTGTATGTATATTATTTACACTTAAGGCAATTCTTGATACCTTAGAGCTTAAGTATACTATTTTATTATTTTCTGTTTGCTTCCTCTGGTTTTGTTCCTGTTTCTTTGTTGATGTTTTTTTGCCTTCCTGTAGATTAAACATTTAAAAAAAAATTTCATCTTGATTTACTTATGGTGTCTTAGAGAGATACACACTTTAAGTATGTAGTTTTTCTAGTAGTTGCTGTGGATATTACAATATATCTCATTCTACTGACACAAACGTTTTATGACTTTGAAGTATGGAAATATTACTCCCATTTAAGTCCTTTTATTTTTTACAGTTTTAAATATAATTGCTTTGAATATCAAGTGCTGTTATAATTTTTGTTTCAAGTATCAAGTATGACATATAAAACTCAAATGGGGATTGTCTATTAAAAAATTCCTTTAGCAAGTCTTTATAACTGTGTCTACTAGTGACACATTCCTCAAGAGTGGTATCCCTAACTGCCATTAGGGGGTGTTAAACAATGACTCTTTCTGGCTACTTCCTGCTGAAAAGAAGTGTCGTGTTGGGAACAGCACTTAGGGCTCCTCCTGGGGTCGATCTACAGGTCCTCAGAAGAAAGGCGTGTCCGTAGGTGGTTCTGTCTGCAGCACCATTTGGAGTTTGCTTCTAGATGAAAAGAGATAAATTTTACAAAAAGGTTTAGAATATAGGGTTTGAATATAAGTATTAAGATTACCATTATTAGTGGGGGTACTATAGGCCATAACCATGACAGTAGAGTTTGATACCTGTTCGCTATTCTAATGGATTGTAATACTTGTTTGCCTCCACCAAATGTTGCTGTACTTTACCAGAAACATTAAGATAAAAATAACATTCTTTAGCCAGACACAGTGGGTCATGCCTGCAATCCCAGCACTTTGGGAGGCCAAGGCAGGCAGACCACCTGAGGTCAGGAGTTCAAGACCAGCCTGGCCAACATGGTGAAACCCCGTTTCTACAAAAATACAAAAATTAGCCAAGCATGATGGTGGGTGCCTGTAATCTCAGCTACTCAGGAGGCTGAGGCAGGAGAATTGCTTGAATCGGGGAGTGAGCCAAGATTGAGCCATTGCACTCTAGCCTGAGCAACAGAGTGAGACTCCATCTCAAAAAAAAAAAGAGTAACGTTCTTTTTAGGATAAATGGCATTAAATTTGGGTGGCTAAAGTAACTTTAGTGTTAACCTTGGCTAAATTTTTCCAGCAATTATCGATCCTTTCACAATTTCCACAGACCATTTATGACATGCTTAAACTTTCTGACTAGTCCTAAACACCCCTTTTTTAAACAACCAGTTATTTCCTTTTAGGACAAGAATTTACCATCCAAGATCCTTTCTTATATAAAATCTTTTTTTTTTTTTTTGAGATGGAGTCTCGCTCTATCACCCAGGCTGGGGTGCAGTGGTGCAATCTCGGGTAACTGCAAACTCAGTCTCTCAGGTTCAAGCAATTCTCTGCCTCAGCCTCTCGAGTAGCTGGGATTACAGGTGCCGACCACCACACCCAGAAATTTATGAAAAATTTTTGTATTTTTCATAAAGAGACAGGGTTTCACCATCTTGCCCGGCACTTTGGAAGGCCAAGGTGAATGGATCACCTGAGGTCAGGAGTTTGAGGCCAGTTTGACCAACATGGAGAAACCCTGTCTCTACTAAAAATACAAAATTAGCCGGGCACGGTGGCACATGCCTGTAATCCCAGCTATCTCAGGACCATCTTGGCCAGGCTGGTCTTGAACTCCTGACCTCGTGATCCAGCCACCTTGGCCTCCCAAAGTGCTGAAATTACAGGCGTGAGCCACTGCACCCAGCCAAAATATCCTTCCTTTATGACCTTAATTGAATAGCTAGGGTGTGACATATTACCAAACCCAATAAGAAGTCCTAGCAAACTTAGTGATAGTAAAATTTTCATGTTTACTTCCTGTCAGTAACTATTATCCCTGCTCTAAGGATAATAATTCCACAAAATATTATAGTAGTTGAGGCTCTTTATCCAATATTCCACTCTGGGGGTGCAACAATATATAATCCTTCTGCAAATAGTAGAGTGAGTATATAATTCTGCAAGGGTGGTGTAGTAGATAATTTCCATCAAAAAGTTTTACTTGCCAAGACATAGAATTTCTCTTTGGGGGTCTATGAAGTTATAAATGTAATCCCAAGGATAACTAAAATCTTTCTGCAAAAATGCATTAAAAAGAAGTTCTAATATCTGGTGGCAAATCTAAAGAGAAAAATAGAAATGACAAAGTATTTGCTGAGGTAAAGGTGGGACTGAGTAAGATGAGTAGCTCTCACTTATCTTTTATGATTTGTAGCTTCAGATATCTTATTTCTTCATATTGATATTCAGGATGTTCCTCTGGGCTGTCAGGGGTTGCTCCCACAGCTTTCCAGGCTTTGACTCCAGGAGTTGATACCTGTAACTTTTACCACTGAGGGGGCTGAAAGAAGAACAGTGTGGGGCCCTTCCCAGCTTGGGCTCAGGGACAAAGAGAGAGAAGGGAGAGCCTTCACCAATTCCAAATCTCCGGAGTTTGGAGCTGGGAGTTAAAGGCCAGCTTGACCAACATGGAGAAACCCCATCTCTACTAAAAATACAAAATTAGCCAGGCATGGTGGCACATGCCTGTAATCCCAGCTACTCAGGAGGCTGAAGAAGAATCGCTTGAACCTGGGAGGCAGAAGTTGCGGTGAACCGAGATCACACCATTGCACTCCAGCCTGGGCAACAAGAGTGAAACTACGTCCTAAAAAAAAAAAAAAAAAAAAAACAGAAAAACAGCTTTATTACCTCAGAGGCCTTTTCTGTATCGGATGGAAAGGTTTCTATGCAGTTAGTGAAAGTATCTATCCATGCCAGGTGGCATTGAATGCCCTTCACCTTTGGCATGTGGGTGAAGTCTATCTGCCAGACCTCCCCTGGAAAGCTTCCCATCCTTTGGGTTTGAGGAGAAACTGCTGCCTTCACAAGCATTAACAACCTGTTTGACTGTTCTTAATAAATTCTCTCTTGAAAATTTTTGGGCACACTGATAAGTTTTACCCTTTCCTAAATGAAATGCCTGGTGGATTTAAAAACTTTTCATTGGCTGGAGGCTGGCAAGTGGAGTTTGCCATCCTCTGTCTGTAGCTGTCCTGAGGGCTGGAAAGTATACCCTCAAAAAGTGATGCATTCTATTTCTGCAGGGGAGTACTGAGGTTTAATTTCTCTTATGGAGCCTTTCCAAATTAGAGGGGCTTGAAGTATGTTGATGCACTGAGGCTTCCTTGCCACTGACTTAGCTGCCTGATCAGCAAACCTATTTTCTTCGTCTGCTTTATCGGTTGTCTTTGATGTCCCTTTCAATGCATTCCTGCTATTTCTCATGGAAGGAAAACTTGAGGATAATAATCAGTTAATTTTGGGAGATGCATTAGCTGTAAGAAAAAATGTCTTTCTTTCCAAATGACAGCATGAGCATGGAGAACTAAGAAAGCATACTTCAAATTAGTGTAAATGCTAGCTACCTTTCAATTGCTTAATTCAAGTGCTCTTGTAAGAGCTATCAGTGCAGCTAATTGAGCGCTTGTGCCTGGAGAGAGACTTTCAATGATGTCACTTAGAGTGACTACTGCATATCATGCTTTATGGATCCCTTGCTCTACAAAGTAGCTCCCATCTTTGAAGAGGGTCCAATCTGGATTTTCTAGGGAAGTTTCCCTGACATCTTCCCTGGCTGCATAGGTCTGTATTATAACTTGTTCAGAGTCATGTTCAGTTTCCCCAAGGAAAGTGGCTGGGTTTAGATGAGAACAAGTTTTTAACTGGATTGTGGAATCCTCTAACAGCAGAGCCTAATATTTAAGGAGCCAACTGTCTGTTTGCCAAAGGTTCCCCACTAGAAGACAGTAATCCTGCCACATCATATGGGGTATAAACAGTTAAGTCATTTCCCAGGTTAATTTGGTGGCTTTTAGGACCAGTAGGGCCACTGTGGCAATGGCTTGGAGGCATATGTAAATAATAGGTCCCCCCAACTGCAACTAAGGGGTTGAGAAAAATATTAGTTTTTCCTGAGATGTCCCACATGGTGGTGCTACAAGAGGGGAGGCCTGGATTAGAGACAGGAGAGAGAGGCTGACTCCATTGTTTAGAAGGAGGTCTACCTGGCTGGATGCAGCAGCTCACACCTGTAATCCCAGCACTTTGGGTGGCCAAGGTGGGCGGATCACGAGGTCAGGAGATCGAGACCATCCTGGCTAACACAGTGAAACCCTGTCTCTACTAAAAATACAAAAAAAATTAGCTGGACGTGGTGGTGGGCACCTGTAGTCCCACCTACTCTGGCGGCTGAGGCAGGAGAATGGTGTGAATCCAGGAGGCAGAGCTTGCAGTGAGCCAAGATCGCGCCACTGCACTCCAGCCTGGGTGACACAGCAAGACTCTGTAAAAAAAAAAAAAAAAAAAGAAGGAGGTCTACCTTTCTTCCTCCAATTTCCAGAATCACCTGGGGCTCCTAATGGCAGTTTGATCCACTACAGCCAGGGGTTTGAGCCCCAGAACCCATCAATCCTGTTGGACCATGTGTGAGATTGGTTCTGAACCCGGTGACCTCCATCTCCGGGGGCAGTCTGATCTCTAGTGGTCTTTGCCACAGGCTGGACAGGGTTGAGGTGGCTTTTCTTTGCTGCCTGGGTACTCCTTCTTAAAGTGCCCTGACTTTCCACATCGATAGCCACTAGCAGACGTACCTTGGGGATCCTGAACTTTGCAAGCCTGCAAAGCGGCTACTAGAGCCTCTGTCGTTTTCTTGTGCTTCCTCTCTTTCTGCTCGACCTCCTCCTGATCCCTATTATAAAAGACTGAAGTGACCACCTTCAGGAGGTTTTTCAAGGTGCTATCTGCTCCTATAGCCTCCTTATGCAGCTTCCTTCTAATATCAGGATCTGCCTATGTAATAAACTTGTCCTTTAGGATGAGCTGTCCCTCTACTGAATCAAGGGATAAGGAGGTGTGTTTTATTAGTGGCTCTCTCAGCCTTTCCATAAAGGCTGTGTGATTCTCATCTGGTTTTTGGTCTATCATGGACAGCTTAAAGTAATTAAGAGGTTTGGTCCTAGTTCTTTGTAAGCCCTCTAATATGCACATTAAAAAGAGTTTCTCTTTCCATTCATTTGTGGAGTTATCGGAGTTCCAGTCAGGATTGTCAACAGGAACTGTTTCCCTTCCTGTTGGGAATGGTGTTTCCATTATTTCTTTGTGTTCTGTATTAGTCTGTTGTCACACTGCTGATAAAGACATATCCAAGACTGGGAAGAAAAAGAGGCTTAATTGGACTTACAGTTCCACATTGCTGGAAAGGCCTCAGAATCATGGCAGGAAGCAAAAGGCACTTCTTACATGGTGGCAAAAGAAATGAGGAAGATGCAAAAGAGAAACTCATGATAAAATCACCAGATTTCGTGAGACTTATTCACTACTGCTAGAACAGTATGGGGGAAACCACTCCATTGATTCAAATTATCTCCCACTGGGTCCCTCCCACAACTTTATGGGAATTATGGGAGTACAATTCAACATGAGATTTGGGTGGAGACACAGAGCCAAACTATATTCTGTCCCTGGTCCCTCTAAATCTCATGTCCTCACATTTCAAAACCAATCACACCTTCCCAACTGTCCCCCGAAGTCTTAACTCATTTAAGCATTACCTCAAAAGTCCACAGTCCAAAGTCTTATCTGAGACAAGGCAAGTCCCTTCTGCCTATGAGCCTGTAAAATCAAAAGCAAGCTAGTTACCTCTTGGATACAATGGAAGTATAGGTATTGGGTAAATACAGCCATTCCACATGGGAGAAATTGGCCAAAACAAAGGGGTTACAGGGCCTATGCAAATCTGAAATTTAGCAGGGCAGTAAAATTTTAAAGCCCCCAAATAATCTCCTTTGACTCCAGGTCTCACTTTCAGGTCACGCTGATGCAAGAGATGGGTTCCCATGGTCTTGGGCAGCTCTGCCCCTGTGGCTTTGCAAAGTACAGCCTCCCTCCCAGCTGCTTCCACGGGCTGGCATTGAGTGTCTGTGACTTTTCCAGGTGAACAGTGCAAGCTGTCAGTGGATTTACCATTCTGGGGTCTGGAAGACTGTGGCCTTCTCCTCACAGCTCCACTAGGTGGTGCCACAGGAGGGACTCTATATGGGGTCTCTGACCCCACATTTTCCTTCTGTTATTGCCCTAGCAGAGGTTCTCCATGAGCACCCTGCCCCTGCAGCAAACCACCCCCATGATCCAAATTATGTTCCACAGCGTCCCTCCCACAACACATAAAAATTATGGGAGTACAATTCAAGATGAGATTTGGGTGGAGACAGAGCCAAAACATATCACCTTCCCTATCTCCTTTTTTCCTTTTTGACCTACTATAGGAGATATATTGCTCATCTCCAAAATTTTCTACTGCCTACAAAGCTGCCTGTTTTTCAGCAGCAGTGAGGGTTTGGCTTAGGAGCAGCATAACCTCCCTCCATGTGAGGTTAAACATCTGAGTTAAATTTTGGAAAGCTTCCTATCGGAGTTGTCAGAAAATTGGCCTAAGTCCCTTTATTTGCTTAAGGTCCTATAATGAGAAGGGAACTTAAAGGGGTCCCAAATAAGGGGGATCCTCAGATGGTTTCTCTATAATTTACTTCTTTAATACTGGGGAATCATTCTCTATAGACCTGCCTGATGTGACTGCTGAAAGAGCTGGGCTGATTTTGCAATGCTTGCAAAGGTCTAGTAAGAATGTCATCCCCTTGTGCAAAGAAAAATGAGCTCCTTTTTTCTTCAAAGTTTCATGGTTAAAGGAGTCCCAATCCCTCAGAATACACTTGAGAGGAGTGCAGGCCGAAAACAGTCTGATACCGATCTAGAAAGAGAAGTGAGAAAAAAGGATCTTTTCCTTGGGATGGTCCAAGGTGGAGGGGAAGACACTGGGGGCGTTTTCTCTCCTTGGTTCCTGGGGTCCTGGCACCTTGTTAAACATGAAACCCAGGGTTGCCAGCATGACCCCCAAGCCATGGAACCAGAGGAACTAAGTGATGAGTTTAGTCATGTGTATCCATGCAGCCCTAGTTCTGTTTGTGATTCCCCTTTCACTTCCTAGATTTGTATAATCTGCATGGCTCCCTGAAAGACGGATCTCAGGAAAGACTATGTAATAGTTGCATTTGGCCAAGGCCCCTTTAATGGAGGGGGTGTACTAGATTGAACTCTATATCCTGCAATTATGGCCTGTGCTAAAGCATTTACCCTTAGAGAATGGTTCTGGTTAGCTTCTGGACTTATAATCCCCTTACTATTTAAGTACCATTTTAACTACAAGCAGGGTAGATGCCTTACAAGAAAATCATGATTAAATTATGGTTTTCCTGCTGATGGACAGTGTTGAGACTAAAATTTGGTTTCAGAGGACATTTTCCTACTGATCGTTGATGGCACAGTTTTTCCTATTCACAGAAGAGGCATAAAGCCTGGACTTAGTAGAGGGGTGCAAAAAGGGAGAAGAATTGGGAAGCTAGAGTGTCTCAGCAAAGGACCAACAATGTGCCTCATGGAATGAACTTCTATTCCACTACATGATGCTGTTGACCTAGAAATACCATGTGCTTGCCAGAGGAAGGCTAGAAACACTCACCTGGGGAGACCTTCTGCTCCTAGAAAATTACAAAAACGGCATTCCCTTGAGCTACACTCCCAGTTACTATGGCATTTTCTGATCTTTCATAACAGGACTATTTCCCTGAACTGTAAAAATTCCCACGGCATTGCACAGACAGAGAGAGGATAGGAGACATGATGGTCATGGATAGGAAAGGAGAACATTTGCAATTAAAAAAGCTGGAGATACTGTTGCCAATCCGATTGGGCAGTTGGAGGCTGGGGTCAGTCCAGAAGCCTTTGAATAACACCAGGGTGTAGCCCTAGCCAGAAATCCTCAGTTGCTCCAGGACCTCTTCCAGCCCCAAGAGGATGGCTAAGTCTTCCATGAAGGGAAACCGGTTTGAAACATAGACAAAATGCCCAGCAATCTGAGCGCACTGGGGGATTCGCCATGTTCTCTCCAAAAAGCCTGTCATGAGACTTGAGAACCACAGCTCACCCTGGAGGCATCTAGATGGCCATCAGACACAAATATATGGTCTGATTTGATTTTAAAATGGAGGCCAAGGGCCAGGTGTGGCGGCTCACACATAATTCCAGCACTTTGGGAGGCCGAGGTGGGCAGCTCACTTAAGGCCAGGAGTTTGAGGCCAGCCTGACCAATATGGCAAAACCTCATCTCTACTAAAGAATACAAAAATTAGCTGGGTGTGGTGGCACATGCCTGTAATTCTAGCTACATAGGAGGCTGAGCAACGAGAATAACTTGAACCTGGGAAACGGAGGTTGCAGTGAACCAAGATCATGACACTGCACTCCAACCTGAGTGATATAGCGAGATTCTGTCTCAAAAATAAATAAATAAATAAATAAAAATAATAAATAAAATGGAGGCGGAGAGCTCTGAAATGAAAGGACAGAGTTGAGGTCCACTCCTACCTATACTCACCCTTTTGATAATCCCAGACAAGCTCCCACAGTGAAGCTGTGTCATTTGTCTGGGGTAGTACCCAAGGTTCACTGCCTCACACTAAGGAAATCAAAGACACAGACACACACACAAGGAGTGGGTTTAATAGCAGAAGTTTAATAGGAAAAAGAAAGAAGAGAGCTTTCTTGTGCAAAGAGGTTTTCAGGTTCACAGTGAGATGTAGTTGGTTTACAGATGAGCTTGAGGAAGTGGTGTCTGATTTACATAGGGCACAGAGGATTGGTTAAACCAGGTGTGCCATTTACATAGTGCACAAAGAGGCTGGCCATCCCACCCTGATCTTTTATTATGCAAATTCAGTCTCTAACAGGCTAGCACCATGTTGCCTGCTTTGCACTGCACACATGGTGACAAAAAAAAACCAAAAAACAAAAAACAAAAAACCAGAAAAAGGGAACTTCCATGTTGACTATACCCGGCTTGCAGGTATCCCTTTTCTATTGGCACAGCTGCCAGCATTTATCTATGCAAGTTGTCTATGCTTGCAGCTTGATTTTTCAGGCTGCTTTTTGTTAGGAAAAAAAAATGATTTGGGGGCTGCTTTTTATTGAAAGGAAAACCTTACTGAGGACTTTTACCCTATCTGCCTAAATAATATTTTTTTAGTTCCTGTATCAGAGTGATGCCAGTACTCCCTTGGCAGCCCCAGCTGGTGTCTAAGTAGATCATGTTTCCCCACCCCGCCCCCAACCAGTCCACTGTAGTCCACTGTCTCTGGGCTTAGTTCAGCACTAGGACTTGCCTAGGCATTGTAGTCCTTATGGTCTAAACTGCCTTTCAAGTTTACTGGGAGACAGTGTTGTAGCCCTCAGTAGTGAGATTCGTGAGAACACAAGTTCTGACCACTGAGATCAGCAATTCCCCTCTGGCTAGGGCTGGTTTAAATGCTCCCACTGTAGGCAGGCATCAGCTGAGTTTGGTCTGGTTTTCCTTTCTATTCTAACAGAAAAGCACTGAGTTCAATGCCTAACAATTGCTGTGTTCTCCCTCCCCTAGTGCCCAGAGATAATCTCCATACCATGATGCTGCTGCTGGGGGCAGGAGAAGAGTGATGTCAATAACTCAGGACTGTTTTTTATCTGTCTCTTCAGTGCCTCTTTCAGTGATATAAAGTTAAAACCAGGTACTATGAGTGCTCACCTGATTTTTGGTTATGGCTTTTTTTCATGTAGTTTTAAAATTGGTGTCCTTGCAGAAGGACAGTCAGTGGAGCATTTCATTTCACCATCTTGCTCTGCCTCCTCTTGTGGACTTTTCTTATTCATATAGTTTCCTTATTTATCTATTCTCTAGTAGTATACTGAGCTTATCTATCTGTTCTCTAGTAGCTTACTGAGCTTATCTATCTCTTCTCTAGTAGTTCACTGAACTTCTTTAAGATGATTGTTTTCAGTTCTATTTCAAGTAGTTTATAGATGTCTGCTTATTTAGGGTCAGTTTTTGGAGCTCTGATAGTTTTCTTTTGTAGTTTGTAATCTTTGTATTCTTACAATGGTGGTTCATTTGAAGGAGGAGCCACCTCTTCTAGTCTTTACAAGCTGGCTTTTCCAGGGGAAATCCCTTCACCAGTCAGCCTCTCCTGAGATGCTGGCAAGCCAGATGGTTGCATCTGTGAATGGATAGGCCTTCTGTCAGTGTCTCCAGAGTCTGTGGTCAGAAGAAGCTTACTGCTTCTGCTTTGCAGTAGTGTGGGCCCAGCTGGCTTGGCTCATGAACAGGTGAGGCCAGAGAGAGGGGCTTCAGTCAGACCAGGCCAATGACTGTGGCTGTGGACTACTGCCAAGATCCATGCACCCTAGCCACTGAAAGATGCCACCATCTTTCTTTGTTCCTAGCTGTCCCCAGGTGGCCTAGCCATGCTCATTTCCTTGGTGTTCTGTTTGAGGTGAGACAGAAGTGGGCCTCTTGGGAAGGGCCCCAAGTGCTGGGGAAGTTGAACACCCACCTTGGTCTCTCTTTAACCCACTGGAGAAATCAGAGTGAGGACATCTTCCTTGGCACTGGAGATATGGATAAAACGGAAATTTTTTAATTGTGCTTTTTAATGTAGTTTTCCTGGGCTTTTGTGCACTACTGGGGTGCTCAACCCCTGGGTTCTGGAACTCCTACAAAGGTGCTCTTATTCATAGATATTGTTAAATTGGTGTTTTAGTGAGAAAACCAGGGTAAGAACCTTCTATTCTACCATCTTGCTGACATCGCCACTGTCTGGCTGACTTCTTATAGACTCCTTCTGCGGCTCAGTCCACATAGCCTCCTTTTGATGAGGTTTCTTTGCCCTGTGGAGAGGAACCTGTCCAGTTCACTCAAGCCTAGGTCTTCCCCGAAATATCTACTTGATCCATGTGATCCCCTCATTACCTTCCACATAATGTAAATTCTGTGCCCCTTACTCCTTGCCTTGCTAGTGGATACGTCCCACCAAAGCTCCGTTGTCAGAATTCTTAAGGTAATACTCATGCAATTATCTGCTCTGGTTAACATATGGCATATTCCTTCAAGAATCTTCTCTCTCTCAGCTCTAGCAGCATGGGGCTGACTCGCCAAGTTTCTACATCTTGGCCAGCATTCAGGTACGGAGTGAGGTAACAGGCTTTTCACTTGAAGATCTTCATAGTCTCTATGACTGCTTTATTTTGCAGGGAGGAGAAGGTAGCTTACCCCCATTTGTATTCTGGGTAAGGGTGAGAAGGCACCAAGAGGTGAAGAGAGGAAAAGCCACAGCATTCACTATACTTTGCATTCCCTTCAAATAATACTTCAATAAATATCTAACCTTATTCTTTTAGACTGTTGGAGATGACCGTCACTAAACCTCATGGATAAAACAAGGCTTCTCTCATTCATTGTCCTCAGTTTTCTAGTTTCATTTGAATTTCTGTGAAAACAGGGTAAGCCTCACTCCTATTTTGTTTTACATATCTTTGAATTCTTGGAAAATAAATACAAGATTTTTGATTCATTATACACAAAGTAAGCACTTCTTAGAATATATCCACTATTATAGAGGAAAGAACACTGGACAAGTAAGAACACTGAAATTTGCATACCACCTCCATATCTTTCTAATTGTGCATCAAGGTGAGAGTGTCTTTACCTCAATAAACTTCTAGTTTACCAATCTATAAAATGAAAACACACAAAATACACATCTGGAATATTGAGAACAGAATAAAATAGAATATCTAGAACAATTATCTACAGTCTTGGGTGACTGCATAAAATTGAATGTTATAAATTATAACATTTTATAAGAAAGACATTACTAAATTATCAGCTCCTCAAGTTCAGGGACCATGTCCTGTTTGTATTTCTATAAAAGCACTCAAATATTTATTGGATGCATAAAGCTTTGAATAAACCTAAAATGAAAGTAGTAAAATGGAAAAATGAAGACAACAAGGGTATTTGTGATAGGCAGAATAATGGTCCCCCAAAGAGGTCCACATGCTTACTCCTGGTACCTGTAAATATATTATGTTACATGGCTTAGGGCAACTAAGGTTGCAGACAGAATTAAAATTTTTAATCAGCTCACCTTAAAATAGAAACAGAATCCTAGATTATCAAGATGAGTCCAGTGCAATCACCAACCTCTTCAAGGTGGAAGAGGAAGACAGAAGATGGAGAAACAGAGATGGCAGCATGAGGAAGACTACTTGATGTTGCTTCTTTTGAAGACTGAAGAGTGAGGTCAAGAGCCAAGGAATACAGGTGGCCTCTAGGAGTTCAAAAAGGTAGAGAAACAGATTCTCCCGAGTGTCCAGAAGAAATGCCATCCTGCCGAAACCTTGATTTTAGCCAAGTGAGACCCATTTCAGACTTCTAAATTTCAGAAAAGGAAGGTAATAAATTGGAGTTGTTTTAATCCACCAATTAGACTAAAATAGTGTATAACACTAACAGTACATAAAGGTTGGTCTGCAAGAGAACAGTGAAAAAAAAATATGTCAGGTACAAGCCCAAGCTAACACGAGCTCGACAAATTATCCATAAAAAAGAATATACGTGTAGGATGAAGAACTGAATACCTGTGATATTACTAATGGAAAGACCCAATGTCTCTTTTGGTTTCCACAGCCATGGAAGTAGGTGGTGTCTAGATTTCTTTTGACTTTACATTCTATACAACATGTAAGAGGGAAGTAATCATGATATAAAGAGAGTAAGGATCTTCTTCACTAGTTGTATTTATTAAGATGGGAGTGAAATATTATAATAGTTGGCCTTTGCAATCAACAGGAAAACATGAGTTACTCAATGAAAATATTGGGGCATTCTGCTAATAATTAAATACATTCCAAAATATTTATTACAGAAAAAATTTCACAAGATTAAAGATTACATTTTTAAATCAAGCTATAAAAACACAAAAGTAAACATAGATATTTGTATAACCTTGCAATGGAAACTGATTTTCTAAATATTTGTATAACCTTGCAATGAAAACTGACTTTCTAAATACTGATAAAAGGAAAGCAGAAACCATGAGTGAAAGACTGATTGACTGTATCACTTTAAACTCACAGAGCCTTGTCATGCCATACTTCAGGACTAATATTGATGGCTTGTCAATCTCATCTTTGTCCAAATGAAAGAAAATATGTTTCATGGCAAATTTTCAATAGTCTCCTTGAAGATCATTGAAAGGTCTCCTGGAATAACTGAATCTCAGCTTAGCAAGGCCCAGTGATAGAGGTTGAGGACACAGAGAATGGCTCAGAGGGGAGTAAGCAGCCTACCACACTGAATGATGGTAAGAGCTTGAGAAGAATGAGGCAGAGACACTGCAATAGATCAAATCACTCAGAAGTAACCAGTGACTTCAGTGAAAGGTATTGAGAATAGGCAGACGATAAATGGGAATGGATTAAGCAGTAAGTGGGAGGTGCGGAAATGGTGCTATGAGCTCAAATAATTTTTCAAAAAGTGTGGAGAAAATACAGAAGGGTAACTGGAGTGGTATGTGAGAACCAAAGTACAGTTATTTTTGATGAAAGAGTCTTTAACATGTTTAAAATATAAAAGAAGGATGCAGTCAGAAATAAAAATTACAAAATTGAGAAGGGATTATTAATAATGTAAGGTACTAGACAAGGAAGAGGAAAATGGGATCCAAAATACTAGTGGAGGGATTGATTATTGAGAAAATGAGAAATCTCAGGTGGAAATGCTAAAAGGGGAGAGCAGATGCACTGGAAGGAAGTAAAGCATGAGTTGTCCATCAGCACCAGTGGGCTTGAGAATGGTGGGAAGTGATAACCGCGTGATCTTGCATGATGGGAGGTTGTAGTCAGTAGGCAGAATGCTAATTTTTGTGACTTTGAAGGTGAAGTTGTGGATAATGGCAAGATGCAAGGTGCAATCCTGAGAGTGACTCCCAAGGTGAAGTGAAGGACACTTTGTATAAGGAAGTTCAGGACCTGAGGGACTGACATCATTAATTTTACCAATATTCAGTTGTTGAAACTTCAAATAATGTGAAGATTACGTGTCTGATTTACAGATGCCTGATCTTCAAGGAATATTTTTCTAATGTCCGTAGTTGTTTTTGTAATAGTCTTTCCTATTTTCTAATTGTATGAGATGGAAATTTAAATTTCTAATATTTCAAACTTCTCAGCTATCTCTCCTCCTTACCCACTAGGAATGGATTACTGTCTATCCTACTTCCCCAAAAGAGAATTAACAGCATAGAAATTATGCCTAAAAGCCAGGTATTTATATACCAGGTGAGTATGAAATACTCACTTGGTATTTGATGCATATTTACTTAATAAGATAGAACCCCAGCCTTGCTACCAAAGTAAATGTTAAATATGCTTGAGAATGCTCTCCAAAACTTGGGTAAGAAGTATCAATGTAAGGCTATAATAAACCAAATTTGATTCTCTCAAAAGTAAAGGTAATAGGATTTTCATAACAGGAGAGAAACATATCACTAGTCTATTTCTCAAGACCAAAGAAAAGTATGCTCACTGTGTCAATCAATATAATGGCCTTGATCTTTAAAGAAAGTTCAACTGGAAATTCTAAAATACATGCATATAAGTAAACTTCACAGTACACTGTTGAGCTAGCTCTATAATAGCTTTCAATACTTGGCATCAAGTTTTTTTTACCCAGAACTCCTTTCTTCTTATATTCTTCTCCACATCTTCCCAGGTGCACGCTATAGAAGACTCAGTATACTTGGCAAGAAGGAAATTAATGAAAGTCAAAAATACAGCTATATCTAGAGATTTCACTATCAGCAAAATTATATGACCACATATTAGTATTATGAGCAAGCATCCTCAGACCCAACTGTGAGCATGAGCACAGTGATTTTAGTCCTAAGATTTCTGTTGAATGCCTCCGTTTCAGGCTTTCGAGCAACCAATGTATGCAATAGGTAAACAGAAATCCAGTCATATTTGGAGAGAGAGAAGGGAGGAGGAGGGAGAGAAAGGAGAGGTGGGGTGGGGAGAGAGGGAGGGAGTGGGGAGAGAGGGAGAGAGAGACATACACAGAGAGAGAGAGAGAGAGAGAGAGATCTTTCTGAGGTCAAACTGCCCACCCTAAAGCTTAGCCATAGGAGTATAAATGAAATGAAATACAGATGGGAACAACAGGTCAGGCATGCAATTAGCCCAATTGAGACTTAAGTTGAAAATCTGTAGACTGTAGATCTAGTCCTTATCTATAATTATTATGTGGTACACTTTCACTGCACTGAGTAGGGGAGTTCTTACTGCAGCTAGAACATTGGCCTGAGGCAATGCTGCAGTCCAGATACTTTCAAGGAAGATGTAACGGCCAAGGGTTACATTTTAAATATGCCCAAAGACCTTTTCTTTTGACAAGCACACTACATGTGGGCCATGTGATTCTTACGAAGCTTTCAGTCAAGTGGGCATGTAATCCAGACCAATCAATTAAGGTCCTTTACAGGAATATTAGAAAAGACTAATGACTTTTCACCACATCGACAGATGGTGGCTGGGGGTGGTGGGGGAGTGGAATGAAGAAAACAGGGAAAAGAAGAGCAAAGAGTGGAGCAACTATATGTGATTGAAGCCATTCCAACCCGAAAATTTTAAATTTTATAAGTTAATAAATTCCCTTTTCCTTACGCTGGTTTGCTAATACAGAGGAGGAAAGTAGGTGACAAAGAGGGAGTGTGCTGAGGCAGCTCTCACGGCTGTGATTAGAAAACAGCATCTATGACAGGAGTCAGCTGGTTCCTGACTCGTTTCCTTCATTCATCATCTGAAGGCCCAAGACGGTCTGCCAAACCAGAATATGTTCACAGAATCAGACCACAGCTGAGAAGTCAGTGGAATTGTCTTCTATATTTTTGTTTCTACCTTGGGCATACTTGAGCCTTGGAGATGGAGGCTGCAGTAAGCAGACATCCCGCAACTGCACTCCAGCCTGGGGGACAGAAGTGAGACCCTCTCTCAAAAACAAAACAAATAAACAAACAAAAACACCAAAAAATGCAAAACTTTGCAAACTAAGGAATATATAATAAAGGAATGATGATGACCCTTATACACATTTAGGCAGCATTGTCTCCTCTTCTAAGCCTTTTGAAAAAATGACAGGTAATATTTGATATTTCTTATCCTTAATCAGACATTATCTAAATTGATCCACACACATTCTCATTAACCCAATCATACTTAGTTTAGAACTACTCATACTTCACTTGAATAGCTCTCCACTCAATGAGGCATGGACCATTACACGCCCACATTTTATAGTAATCCCAGTAAATAACATTTCACATATGCAGCCTTTGCTTTACCTGGCACAAGCTATTAGTTTTACTCTAATCCAGAAAAAAGAAAACTCAGGCTGGGCATGGTGGCTCAAGCCTGTAATCTCAACACTTTGGAAGGCCGAGGAGGGCATATCACGAGGTCAGGAGTTGGAGACCAGCCTGGCCAACATGGTGAAATCTCGTTTCTACTAAAAATACAAAAATTAGCTGGTCGTGGTGGCGGGTGCCTGTAATCCCAGCTACTTGGGAGGCTGAGGCAGGAGAATTGCTTGAAACTGGAAGGAAGAGGTTGCAGTGAGCTGAGATCACGCCACTGCACTCCAACCTGGGTGAAAGAGTAAAATTCCATCTCAAAAAAAAAAAAAAAGAAAGCTCATAGATGAACACATACTGTTCTCTGCCAGATTATTTTTCAATGGGTAGTGAACAGCTAATGTTGTTCCCAACTATCTCTATGAAATGAATGGAAGAATTTTTAAAAAGGCTTAACATGAGACAGATAAGGAGATACAATTTGATATCAAAGCAATACTTTCAGTAGTAGCTTTCCCATAGGGTATTGGTGTGAACCACCATGTGTAACAATATTTTAAGAGCTATGATTAGGCAGGCTAGTTAGGAATTCTTTGTCAGAATAGGCAAATGTTCACAGGTTCTGAAAAGCAGATTGCTGGTACCATCTACCTTAAGTTTCAAATCTTTGTTACTTCTTTATTCATTTTTTCCAATATCTATTGAGATATGGGTTGGTGAATTCTTATCCATTCTGCCATTCTGTATCTTTTAAGTGGAGCATTTAGGCCATTTACATTCAACATTAGTAATGAGATGTGAAGTACTATTCTATTCATTGTGCTATTTGTTGCCTGAATACCTTGTTTTGTTTTTTCATTGTGTTATTGTTATATAGGTCCTGGGAGATTTATGCTTTAAGGAGATTCCATTTTGGTGTATTTTGAGGATTTGTTTCAAGATTTAGAGCTCCGTTTAGCAGTTCTTGTAGTGACAGCTTGGTAGTGATGAATCCTCTCACATTTGTTTGTCTCAAATAGACGGTATCTTTCCTTCATTTATGAAGCTTAGTTTTGCTGGATACAAACTTCTTGGCTGATAATTGTTTTGTTTAAAGAGGCTAAAGATAGGACCTCAATTCCTTCTAGCATGTAGGGTTTCTGCTGAGAAATCTGCTGTTACTCCGATAGGTTTTCCTTTATAGGTTACCTCATGCTTTTGCCTCACAACTCTTAAGATTCTTTCCATCATCGCGACTTTAAATAACCTGATGACAGTGTGCCTAGGTGATGATCTTATTGAGATTAATTTCCTACGTGTTCTTTGAGCTTTTTGTATTTGTATGTCTCTATCTCCAGCAAGGCTGGGGAAGTTTTCATTAATTATTCCCTCAAATATTCTTTCCAGACTTTTAGATTCTCTTCTTCCCTGGGAATACCAGTTATTCTTAGGTTTGGATCCTTAACATAGCCCCAAGCTTCTTGGAGGTTTTGTTCAGTTTTTAAAATTCTTTTTTGTCTTTGATGGATTGGGTTAATTCAAAAACCTTGTCTTTGAGTTCTAAAGTTCTTTCTTCTGCTTGTCTGACTCTACTGCTCAGACTTCCCAGGGCATTTTGCATTTCTCTAAGTGTGTCCTTGATTTCAAGAAGTTGCGATCATTTTTTATTTGTGCTATTTCACTGACGATTTTTCCTTTCATATCCTGTATCATGTTTTTAATTTAAGTTAGAGTTCACCTTTCTCTGGTGCCTCCTTTATTAGCTTAATAATCAACCTTCTGAATTCTTTTTCTGGCAATTCAGAGATTTCATCTTGGTTTGGATCCATTGCTAGTGAGCTGATGTGATCTTTTGGGGGTGTTAAAGAACCTTGTTTTGTCCTATTACCAAAAGTGTTGTTCTCATTTGGGTAGACTATGTCAGAGGGAAGATCTGGGAACTCAAAGGCTGCTGTTCAGATTCTTTTGTCCCATGGGGTGCTCCCTTGATGTGCTGTTCTCCCTCTTCCCCTAGGAATGGGGCTGCCTGAGAGCTAAACCACAGTGATTGTTTTTCCTCTTCTGGGGTTAGCCACCCAGTGGAGCTACTGGGCTCTAGGCTGGTACTGGGGAGTGTCTGCAAAGAGTCCTGTGATGTGATTCATCTTCAGGTCTCTCAGCTGTGAATACCAGCATCTGCTCCAGTGGTGGTGGCATGAAAAGTGAAGTGGACTCTGTGAGGGTCCTTGGTTGTGTTTTTTAGTGTGGGGGTTTTGTGTTGGTTGGCCTCCAGCTAGGAGGTGGCACTTTCATGAGTGCATCAGCTGCAGTACTATAGGGAGAAAGTAAACTTGCCCTAGGGTCACCTGGGAAAAACCTAAGTATTCAGGTTTTTCAGGTGGTGGGCAGGGCCATAGAGCTCCCAATAGATTATGACCTTTGTCTTTGACTACCAGGGTGGGTAGAGAAAGACCACCAGGAATGCCAGCAGTCACAGGCCTCATGCCATTCCTACACAGCCCATAAGACCAGTCTGACTCCCACAATGCCCTCCACAGCTAGTGAGCAGGGCGAGAACTTGCCCTAGACCACCAGTCACTGCACTGAGAAAGTAACAGACACGGTTTTCCACCACCTCGGGGAGCCTGTAGCGGCAATCCAGTTTCTTCAAAGGGTCTGTGAATTCTCTCAGCTTTCCTGCTATGTTGCTATGGTAGATCTTGAAGCAAAAGTTCATAATGTGAGTCTCCACATGCTGCTGTGTCCAAGTGGGAGCTGCAAGCTAGTCCTGCCTCCTGTACACCATCTTAATCCTCTGTCCAAAGTTTTTAAAATAGTCATTCAAAAAATAATGTGGTAAGAAGTAGAAAGAGCCCCTGTGAACCCAGTACTCCTTATGCTTAGACTCAGGAATATATAGACGTTTTCTAGAGTAAGATCCTTTTGCCCCGTCAATTCTCATATAACTCCCCTCACCCAATTTTAACTTGGAGATTGTTCCTCCTTCAATCTAGTGTATGTGTCTCGGGTGAGCTCTACTCCTGTTCTAAAGGTGCACAACATGTGTCACGTGCAAGCCAGTAAGCATATTATATTCCCCTGGCCTTGGTGCTTGTGGACACAGAGTGATTCCCCTGCAAGTAAAAAGGCTTACTGTTTCCCACTGGGCTTCACTCTTGGGCTCATCTGAGCCTAAAACTGCTGCAGTCATCTTCTCATCAAGCAAAGAGAGCCTAGGAATTTTATAAGTCATATGGAGAACTTTCATCTGAAGCCAATGCAGTGGGAGGCAGAGAGGAGAAGCAGAAAAAGAAAGAAGGAAGGGAAGAAGGGAGGAAGAGAAGAAGGAAGGGAGAAAGGGAGGGAAGGAGGGAGGGAGGAAGGAAAGAAGGAAAGGGAAAGACCTCTGTTTGAGTCCAGAATCCAGCTTTACAAGAAGCTAGGCTACCAGTGGACATTTTGAGTTGAATGGGAAAATAAATGTCATCTTTGCCTCTAGTCCTTTGGTGTAGGCATTCTAACACTTGTAGACTAATATAGAAAAAAAATTAACTCTAACAGACATGTTTAATCCGATGTCATCGCATCATTTCCAGGTCCTACTCAAAACTTATGAGAGTTTAGAGCCTCAGAGCTATAAAACCAACATAGAAGGATTTCACAATCTCAAGTCACTTTAACACCAACATCACAGAAAATGTCATCATAGAATGTTTAGCCAAATTCTATTTTGTGGGCATTTTGGGAAATGCGAATTCCATTTCTAACATAACAGAAAACTAGTAATTAGATACAATCTGCATTGTGAACAAAATTACTAAACATTCTACCTTATAATCATTAGAGCCCTGATATAAGCAATGAAAATTAGAAATCTTATTCCCCCTATGGATTCTTGTTTAGTGCAGTAATACTAGTTTTATATTCCATGAGTCCATATTTGAGGAAAGGTTGTAACCATACCTCCCCTAACAGTTTAAAATCTTGAAAAAATTATGTAAAAGAACAATGTGTTAAAATTTTAAAATGGGAAATTAGTGTCATCTTGTATTTTGAAGATGTAAAAACTTTAAAAAAAAAAAAAAAGTAAAAACTTTATCTCCCCTTCTTCATATGTTAAAGAATCATTGACTAAATCAGGCCCACTTTAATTATTTCCTTTGGTGTTCTGAAATCATCAAGTAAACCCTCTTTATTCCTCCTTTAGAATGTTGTTAAAGTGTGAACTCCTTCCCTTGACAGTCAGGCTCAATGCTGTTTCAGCCAGGAAATTCCAATTTCTTGAAAAAATCATATCCATGATTATACTTTGGTTATTGGATCAAAGTCAGGACTTACTTCTGAACACTAATGTGATATATTCATAAAAAAACTTTAGTTTTTAAGCATTAACATGGTAATCAGTAAATGTTCTTGAGAGATGGCCCAGATATTGGAAACAGCAGCAACCTGACTTTCAAGCATCCATGAAAGTACAGATTGACTTCCAAAAAACACAAAGCTTTAGGAAGAAATGTGAAACATCTCCCCAGAAATTATTGGATTAAAAAAAAAAAACCACCCAGATGAATATGAGTCAAAATGTCACCCAAAATGGCTCAAATTTTGTAGAACTTCTACATTAAAGAGTAAATAGGACCAGATTGGAGGAAAATGCCAAGAAGTCATTCATATGAATTATTTCTATGAATACAAAATTGTGTCATAGAAAAACAGAAGCAGGCTTTTCTCTGCAGTATACAGTCTGGTAAGTCCATGGGCAGATAAGCTCATGAAAATTAGACAAATTTCCTCCAAAACAATGTTTGTGTGACTTGCATTTATACTTTCAGTCTAAACTAAAGTAGTAATTCTTAAGTTAATAACATGCCTCAATATTTAATAAAAAAATCTTACTTTGTAAGAATAAACATACAAAATTGTACTACTTGTTTGGCAGTTATTGGTAGAAAAGATAAAAATAAAAATGGTATAGGACTTGGAGGATGACTATGTAGTTGGCCACAGCAAGTGGAAAGAGAAAGATGAAGAATGAGAGTGAGGTGGGAGGAGAGCAAGTGAAAGAGAAAGACCAGGAGGCATTATACAAGTACAGGGTGAAATTGTGTGCCTTAGGTTATAGCTGGCTGAGCAGAATAAAAGAGTAGTAACAATAAAAGCCAACATTTGTTGGATACTCATCATATGCCTGGTGGAATGTTAAGTGCTGATTATGTGATTATGTAACATTTCATTTAATCCTCTTTGAAAAAAGAAAAAAATATGCAGTTTCCCTACAACTACTAAAATTTGATACCTAGATGAGATTTTTTCAGATTTTCTTCCTGCAACTAAATGTCTAGAGATAACTTTTAATATACATGACATTCTTTTTCAGTACCTACCATGGTGCCAATTCATTGACCAAATAAACATGCTAGACATTTTTAAAGGAGAAGCTGAAACATTCTAAAAAACTAGAATACTATAGAACAAAATGGCCAGGTAATTGCAGATTCTTCAAACTTCTTTTCCCTTTAAGTGAGTTATGCAATCTAAAAATTAAAAAAAAAATAAAATAAAAAAACATGAAGAGCATGTCTTCCACATTGAGGCTACAAACAGGTCTAACCTTATGCCACAAACCTTGCCCCAAATTAAAATAAAATATCTGCAACGTACTAGTTATTCATTTTCCAGAGACAAGTATGCAAAGTAGCAGCAAGTGAGGGAAATTCTGGAAAGCCTCAGGACAGACAGTTCAGAGGGCATAAAAAGCACACTTGATTTCCAGCCTCTTTCCCAGGGCCTATGCTCGAAGAGCTGCCAAACTAAGTCTTTACTTTGATCTAAGAAAAAAACACCAAAGGGCCAAAGTCTGATCACCGCTTCTTCACACCTGGCAATGGAAGCAGCAAACAAAGATTCAGCTAAAAGACAAAAATCATAAACTTTTTTTTTTTTTTACATTTCAATGTTTATAGGGCCAAGCTGCTTAAAAAATCTAGAGCAAAATCTAAATGGTGCTGGGAAAACTGGCTAGCCATATGTAGAAAGCTGAAACTGGATCCCTTCCTTACACCTTATACAAAAATTAATTCAAGATGGATTAAAGACTTAAACGTTAGACCTAAAACCATAAAAACCCTAGAAGAAAACCTACACAATACCATTCAGGACGTAGGCATGGGCAAGGAATTCATGTCTAAAACACCAAAAGCAATGGCAACGAAAGCCAAAATTGACAAATGGGATCTAATTAAACTAAAGAGCTTCTGCACAGCAAAAGAAACTACCATCAGAGTGAACAGGCAACCTACAAAATGGGAGAAAATTTTCGCAACCTACTCATCTGACAAAGGGCTAATATCCAGAATCTACAATGAACTCAAATTTACAAGAAAAAAACAAACAACCCCATCAAAAAGTGGGCGAAGGATATGAACAGACACTTCTCAAAAGAAGACATTTATGCAGCCAAAAAACACATGAAAAAATGCTCACCATCACTGGCCATCAGAGAAATGCAAATCAAAACCACAATGAGATACCATCCCACACCAGTTAGAATGGTGATCATTAAAAAGTCAGGAAACAACAGGTGCTGGAGAGGATGTGGAGAAATAGAAACACTTTTACACTGTTGGTGGGACTGTAAACTAGTTCAACCATTGTGGAAGTCAATGTGGCGATTCCTCAGGGATCTAGAACTAGAAATACCATTTGACCCAGCCATCCCATTACTGGGTGTATACCCAAAGGACTATAAATTATGCTGCTATAAAGACACATGCACACGTATGTTCATTGCAGCACCATTCACAATAGCAAAGACTTGGAACCAACCCAAATGTCCAACAATGATAGACTGGATTAAGAAAATGTGGCACATATCCACCATGGAATACTATGCAGCCATAAAAAATGATGAGTTCGAGTCCTTTGTAGGGACATGGATGAAACTGGAAATCATCATTCTCAGCAAACTATCGCAAGGACAAAAAACCAAACACCACATGTTCTCACTCATAGGTGGGAATTGAACAACGAGAACACATGGACACAGGAAGGGGAACATCACACTCCGGGGACGGTTGTGGGGTGGGGGGAGGGGGGAGGGATAGCTGTAGGAGATATACCTAATGCTAAATGACCAGTTAATGGGTGCAGTACACCAACATGGCACCTGTATACGTATGTAACAAACCTGCACATTGTGCACATGTACCCTAAAACTTAAAGTATAATAATAATAAAATAAAAAAATAAAAAAAAACTAGAGCAAAATAAACTTTCCATGTTTCAGATGAAGACTAAGTACTAATATAATGATCACTTTCTGTACTTTTGCCATTACCTTTGAATAAAAAAATTATTTTTTGTTACACTTTCAAAAACTTTAATCTAAGTGTGGTTCTGTAATTATTTAAATGTCCTCTAAGATTACTCCATGAGGCATCATTAGAACAGAATGTATCATATACACATTCACCATAATAAAGAAATGTTTGTTATAAGAAAATAACTGCCATTCCATACTCTTTTGTGGATCTTCCTGGGATTTCCTGGGATATTTCTTTCTACTGAAAGAATTTAGGTTTGCTCTTGGCTCTGAAATGAAACAGAATGGTATGTTAATTGAAAGATCTTAATGACCATTCTGAATTTAAAGCTGAAATTTCACTTCTGTTCTGTTTCCTATCTTAAATTGTATCCAGCCATATTGCCTAATATAGCCTCTCAAAGCTTCTGCAATGAGGTTAAATGACCATAAAATAGTTCAATAATCATATGCCAACATTTATTGATACTCCAAAATTAAATATAATTTCCCTCTCATTAATAATTTCCCAATAGATATAATTAAATTCAAAGATTAAAATCTTCCCAAAACATCCAAATTCTTACCTTAAAGTCCATAAAAGCTAAAGTCTGAAAAATTCCTGCTGTCTTTGTTGAGCAGTATGAATCCAAAGAAAGTAAAGCCTCAAATCCCAACTTAAATTCCAAACTTATTCTCTCCAACTTCTCATTCTGTTCAGTTTCAGTTAGATGAATTCTCTATATCTACATTTCTTTCAGCAGCTACAGCCCGACTCTTTCTCGGGAATGGGTGCAGTTCCTTCAGGGCCTCAGAAATTGTGTTTGTTCGCTCCTAAGTCAACTCAGGAGCCTCACTTTTAAGGATCCAAAGCATTAATAGAGAATACAAAAGTGCACATCATGGTGTTCCAAACTCACACGTTTTAGAAAATAAAGCAATCCCCATTTGCTGGTAATGTTATCCTAAACATAATTATATTCTAGAATCCAGTACATACTGTTGTCAAAGGTCATTATAGAAACTCAAAAGTATCTGAAAAAGAAATACTAGTTTCAACTTTACTAAATTGCTGATCAACCCATCCCTGTATGATAAAAACCCTTAACAAAGTAGGCATCAAAGAAACATACCTCAAAATATGAAGAGCCATCTGTGACAGACCTGCAGCTGACATCATACTGAAGGGGAAAATTTAGAAACCTTCCCTCTTGGTACTGGAATAAGACAAGGATGTCCACTTACACCACTCCTATTCAACATAGTATCGGGAATCCTAACCACAGCAATCAGCCAAGAGAAAGAAATAAAAGGCATCCAAATAGAAAAAGAAGAAGTCACACTATCTCTCTTCACCGAAAATACAATTCTATACCTAGAAAACCCCAAGGATTCCTCCAAAAGACTCCTAGATTTGATAAATGATGTGGTAAAGTTTCAGGATACAAAATCTACATATAAATATCAGTATTATTTCCATACACAATCAACATTCAAGCTGAGAACCAAATCAAGAATGCAATCTCACTTATAGCGAAAACAAAAAGAAAACAAACAAAAACCTAGGAATACATCTGCCCAAGGAGGTAAAAGATCTCTATAGGAGATGCTTGTCTGGGGTACATGACAATTACCCTAAAAATCTATTAGAGTTGGATAGAAATGTTCATAGCACCATTACACATAATTGCTAAAAACCTGAAGCAATTTAATGCCCATCAACTGATGAATTAATGAACAAAATGTGGTATATTTCCAAAACATGTTCAGACATAAAAAGGAATAAGTATCGCTACATGATATAATATAGATGAATCTTTAAAACACTGTGCTAATGGAGAGAAGCCAGTCACAAAAGGCTACAATATGGCTTGATTCCACTGACATGAACTATCCAAACTGCGTAAATTTGTAGAGACAAAAACTAGATTTCTGGTTGTCAGGAGATGAGAGAAGGGAAGAATTGGGACTCACTGCTAATCAGTACAGGGTTTCTTTTTGGGGTGGCAGAAATACTCTAGAGTGAGACAGTAGTGATGGTCGCACTACATAGTTAACATACTAAAAATCACTGAATTATATGCTTTTAAACAGTGGATTTTATGTTATATAGATTATATCA
This sequence comes from Pongo pygmaeus, assembly GCF_028885625.2. Lineage (NCBI taxonomy): Eukaryota > Metazoa > Chordata > Mammalia > Primates > Hominidae > Pongo > Pongo pygmaeus. The sequence continues at coordinate 58,661,054 of NC_072380.2, forward strand.
CAATAAAAAATAAATTGAGAGAAACCTCTCATAAGAGATTAAATTTGACTCTATGGGATTCATCCTAACTGTGGGACCAGAGTAGGTTAAGGGCTGAGATTCACTTATCTTCTTTCCGAGTTACTGTCATCTGAGATATTCCTGGCCTTTTAATCTCTAAAATTTGCAGTGGAAGCATCCCCCACCTCACCCACTGGGCATCAGGTCCTAACTAAGAAGTTCTTCTGATTCAGTATTTTCTCAGCCTTTTAGTCTCAACTTCCCTACTGAGTGCCATTCTAATGCTGTAGTAAGTGTGGACCTGGCCATGTAGCCAACACTGTATCCTAGGAGCTGATAGTATTGGTCCTGAGACACAATGACTGCTGTCACTCACTAGAGAATTGCTTAGACCTGTGAAACCTGGCTCGCAGTGAAGATTCTCTTGCCCCTCGGTCCCCAGAACTTTTCCAGCTGGAGAACCATTCTCGGGAATTTCCCATTCCCGAGAAAGAGTCAGGCTGTAGCTGCTGAAAGAAATGCAAATATAGAGAATTCATCTAACTGAAACTGAACAGAATGAGAAGTTGGAGAGAATAAGTTTGGAATTTAAGTGGGATTTGAGGCTTTACTTTCTTTGGATTCATACTGCTCAACAAAGACAGCAGGAATTTTTCAGACTTTAGCTTTTATGGACTTTAAGGTAAGAATTTGGTTTTTTTATTTAAGCAAGTTCCTTAAATAAAGCTGCTTCTGGTGAACTGCATTCCTTGCAGCCTCATGGAAAAAAATCTCTCGTTTCCTCTGGTTTAGGATGCTACAGGCTCTGAACATTTCTGTCTGTCATGTCTTTTATGCTATATGTCTCAAGTGTTTTCATTTTCTCCACTAGTAGTTTCAGGAAGACTGAGCTGATTAACCTACCTGAGAGGTTTCTTTTCTTCTGCCAAGTAGGATCATGATGTTGGCAGGATCTGAGTTCTTTCTGTTTACCTTTCCATTGCTCTCAGGCCCCAACATTTTACTAGTATATTCTGCTAGATTGCGGTTTATAGAGTTTTCCATGGTGAGATATATGAAAATAGCAGGTTCTGGGTCTGTCAAAAATATCTGCTGTTCAAACATATTTTGTCTACAGTCAAGCTTCCTGGGAAGATTATCCATCCCAGAAGATACCCCTCCATCACCCAACATCTATAATGCGCTCAGTACATATTATAGTTCTCCTGTCCACACCCCTCCAATATAAATGATCTTTTCTGTGCCTTACCTCAAGTCCTAACCAAAAATTGCTTGGGGATGTTTCTTCAGGGAACAGCGTATAATACATCATCACCTTAAGTCACCTCCTTTTCTTTAGTTTTTTATGCTGCTCTGCCCCACGTTTGCCCTCAAATTTGTTCTAATATTGTGTAACCAAGTCATACAGTTGTCTCAATATTTGCTTGGAGAGTTGGTTTCTCCTAACACTTATGAGACAGTCTGCAGCATTTGGACACACCCTCTCAGAAATTACTCTAGTCTACTGAGATCCTGCCTTGCTTCCCCTCTAAATTTTATCAGGCTCCAGTTACTCTTTGATATAGCAACAGTCAAAGAACAACCCCTTTTCTGAAACCTTCTGAGAACAGGTAGACCATCTACATTTGTCTCTCCTTACAGGTCTTATTTCCCCTTTACATCTATTGATCCAAACCAATAAAACTGCAACCTTTCTCATAAGGAAATCCTTTGTTTCCTTCAGGTAAATATTCCTAAATTTCTTTATTCTTGTTATTCTGATGCACTTACTCTTATAGTAAGGTTGAAGCATACTCTTAGACCCATGGCTTCCTGAACAAAGCTGATTCTTGAGACGCAGTCCTCCAAACACAGGCTTTCTAGACTTCGGTGCCATAATAGCTTCATTGAGGTGTTTTTCTACGTCAACCCAAAAAGGGGCCATTTTTTATAATAAGGCTCATGTCTTTTTGCACATTTGTTAATAAAATCCTACTACCCTTCTGTGGGCTAGGGTGCATTTTAGGTCTCAAAATGGTCTAATACCAAGATCACAGTTTATTTTGATTAACAAATCCATGGCCAACTTAAAACTACAGTGTGGGGACTGGCTTTTAAAAGCCTATGTTGAAGCCATGTATATCCATGAATTAGCCCATCTTTAGACCCTGAATTCAGCCTAAAATAGTGCAAAAAGTGAATGCCAACCTACATCTGCACATATAACATAAAGCTCACTTACACACTAGTTCTTTAGTTTATACATAAAATTTAGTTGCACTAAATTCCTGGCCTGCAACCCTGGTTGACAAAGCAGATTGTAAAAGGTGGGGTCAATAATGACCTTGACCTATCCCAACCCATGATGCTCCTGTACTTAGCATTAGGAGATATTCCTAATGTAAATGACGAGTTAATGGGTGCAGCACACCAACATGGCACATACATGCAACCTGCATGTAACAAACCTGCACGTTGTGCACATGTACCCTAGAACTTAAAGTATAATAAAAAATATATATATATAAATAAGTGAATCTTTCCCTCAGCTGCACTCTTTATGGAGGCCCTACATGCCCATCATCTGCTGATGCTCCATGTTCTTCAAAACAAAACTGTAGCAATTCATATTCTAAATCCAGCCCACACTGGGTGCCATAACCCACCCACCTTTAGCTTAAGACCAACAGCTATAACACTGGCTGCATAAAAACCTGTGGGAAAAGGCGCCATAAATTAAGGGACTCATCGATGTCACATAGCACATTGTCTAAGGCTGAAAGCTGTTTGCCAAAGAACAAGAGAGAATAGGGAAAACAAAACAAAAAACAATCACCACAATCACACTGCACTATATAGGCCACTGCTAACTTCTAAGGACATGAACCCCTGTGGTATTTCCCTACAAAAACTTCAGTCTCTGAGTATTATTTTTCTTTTGATACATGAGCAGAAACATTATCTGTAACTTTCTACATAACCCCTGAAGCCTTCAAACCTTAAGCAAATATAAATCTCTCATATAAAATAATCTCAACAGTTTTTTATAACATACATGAGTCCAGGCACAATAGATCATGCCTGTAATCCCAGCACTCTGGGAGGCTGAAGCGGGAGAACAGCTTGAGCCCAGGAGTTCAAGCCTTGGCAGTGTGGCAAAAGCTCATCTTTATTTATTTAATCTAAATTATAAATTTAAAAAATATATATATCTGAAAAGTATACACTCTAAAGCAAATTATACAAACATGGTAATAACAATTGTCTTTGAGCGATGGAATGATAATTTTAATTTCTATTTTTAATCTCCAAATTTTTTCCATAAAATTACAACTATTTATACAGCCAAATAACTGCCTACTTGGCAACTGTATGTCAAGAAAAAGTCACACTTCCTCCCCTTGTCTCCAGAAGTCAAAAGGTGGCTATAATTATGACACTCTTTCTAAACACACCTGCAGCCTTCTTACAGTTAAGTGAGTCTGAACCTCACAGTGGCATCACCCCTAGCCTAGGGGCCTCTATTTATCCCATAAATTTATGGGTCTTGGCCAGGCACGGTGGCTCACACCTGTAATCCCAGCACTTTGGGAGGCCGAGGCAGGCAGATTACGAGGTCAGGAGATCCAGACAGTCCTGGCTAACACGGTGAAACCCCGTCTCTATTAAAAATACAAAAAATTAGCCAGGTGTGCGCCTGTAGTCCCAACTACTCGGGAGGCTGAGGCAGAAGAATGGCGTGAACGTGGGAGGTGGAGCTTGCAGTGAGCCAAGATCGTGCCACTGTACTCCAGTCTGGGCGACAGAGCAAGACTCCATCTCTAAATAAATAAATAAATAAATATTTATGGGTCTTAATAAATTCTCTAAAATTATCAACAGAACAAAAATACAACAAAGTAACCAAACATTAGGTTTTTATCTTCATGTATGAGATAGCCCTTATGGGTCAGAAAAGCCTTTCCCATTTTCCAAAGAGAGTTGTAGCTAACATGTCACACCCGCAAAGAGCCCACCTTAACTGGCTCCGTAAGTTCCCATGATGGGGCTGAGCTTTTCCAATTTAACCTTTCTCATCCCTCTTTGCAGATGACATAAACTTATATTTAGAAAAAACAAAAGACATTATCAAAAAACCCTGTTAGAGCTGATAGCAAATTTAGTAAAGTTACAGGATACAAAATTAACATAACAAAATTCAAAAATCAGTAGCATTTCTATACACCAATAATGGTCAAGCTGAAACGAAGTCAATAACTCAATCCTCTTTACAACAGAAACAAAACATAAAATACCAAGGAATATGTTTAACCAAGGAGGTGAAAGATCTCTATAAGAAAAAGCTACAGGCCAGGCACGGTGGCTTACTACTGTAATCCCAGCACTTTGGGAGGTCGAGGCGGGCAGATCACAAGGTCAGGAGATCCAGACTGTCCTGGCTAACACAGTGAAACCCCGTCTCTACTAAAAATACAAAAAACTAGCCGGGTGTGGTGGCAGGCGCCTATAAACCCAGCTACTCAGGAGGTTGAGGCAGGAGAATGGCGTGAACCCGGGAGGCAGAGCTTGCAGTGAGCCAAGATCGCACCACTGTACTCCAGTCTGGGCGAGAGAGCGAGACTCCATCTCAACAAAAAAGAAAGAAAAAACTACAAAACTTTGATGAAAGAAATTATAGATAATACAAACAAATGGAAAAACATCCCATGTTCACGGATTGAAAGAATCAATGTCTTTATTTTTTTCCTGAGTGCTTCAAAAGGAAGAATCAATACTGTTAAAATGACCATGCTGCTGAAGGCAAAATAACAGTTGCAAGGCAATTTCTATCAAACTACTAACATCATTTTCCACAGAATTAGAAAAAAAAATCCTAAAATTCATATGGAACCAAAAAAGATCCCAAACAGCAAAGCAGTTCTGATAAAAAGAACAAAACTTAACAGGACCTCACGTCAAACTATATTTCAAAGCAATAGTAACCAAAACACACGGTATTGGTATAAAAATGGGAACATAATCCAATAGAACAGAATAGGGCATGCAGAAATAAATCCACATATTTACAGCCAACAAATCAATGCTGTCAAGATCATACACTGGGGAAAGGACACCCTAAGTCAATAAAAGGTGCTGGCAAAACTGAATACCAAAATGTAGAAAGAATGAAACTAGACTCCCAATCTCTCACCATATACAAAATTCAACCAAGATAAAGTAATGACTTAAATGTAAGACCTAAAACTATAAAACTACTAGAGGAAAACATAGATAAGACACCTCAGGACATTGGTCTAGGCAAATATTTCATGGCTAAGACCTTGAGGGCACAGACAATTATAACAAAAACAGACAAATCGAGTTATATTCAACTACATAGTTTCTGCACAGCAAAAGAAACAATCAACAGAGGGAAGAGACAGTCTGTTGAATGGAAGAAAATATTTAAAAACTATTCATCAAACAAGGGACTAATGTCCAGAATACACAAGGAACCCAACAATTAAAAAAAATCCTGTTAAAAAGTTGGCTAAGGACATTAATAATTCTCAAAAGAAAACAAACTAATAACTAATAGTTATATAAAAATTGCTCAACATCACTAATCATCAGGGAAATGCAAATTGAAACCACAATGAGATATCATCTTACCCCAGCTAAAATGACTAGAAAGACAAAACAAACAAGAACAACAACAAACAAAAACAGATACTGGCAAGGATGTGGAAAAAGGGAATGCTTATACACTGTTGGTGGGAATGTAAACTAGTACAACCACTGTGAAAAACATTATAAACATTTTTTCTGAGACAGAGTCTCACTCTGTTGCCAGGCTGGAGTGCAGTGGTGCGATCTCGGCTCACTGCAAGATCCGCCTCCCAGGTTCACGCCATTCTCCTGCCTCAGCCTCCTGAGCAGCTAGGACTACAGGCACCCGCCACCTCACCCAGCTAATTTTTCATATTGTTAGTAGAGATGGGGTTTCACTGTGTTAGCCAGGATGGTCTGGATCTCCTGACTTTGTGATCCGCCCACCTCGGCCTCCCAAAGTGCTGAGATTACAGGCGTGAGCCACTGCGCCCGGCCTAATTTTTGTATTTTTTAGTAGAGACAGGGTTTTACCATGTTGGCCAGGATGGTCTCGATCTCCTGACCTCGTGATCCGTCCGCCTTGGTCTCCCAAAGTGTTGGGATTACAAGTGTGGGCCACCACACCTGGCCAAACATTTCTTTAAAAACTGTAAGTAGAACTATCATACAATCCAGCAATCCCACTATTGGGTATTCATCCAAAAGAGAAGAAATCAGTATATCAAAGAGACCAGCACTCACATGTTTATAGCACTCTTCACAATAGCAAAGCTATGAAATCAACCAAAGTGTCAATAAAACATAAAGAAAATGTTGTATATATGCACAGTGGAATGTTTTCAGTCTTTGAAAAGTTCAATGTCATTTACAATGACATGGATGGATCTGGAGGTTATTATGCTAAGTAAAACATGCCAGGAGAGAAAGATAAATATTGTATGTTCTGATTCATTTGTGGGAGCTAAAAAAGTTGACCTCATGAAGATAGAAAATAGAATTATAACTACCAGAGGCTGGGAAGGTGTGAGGGTGGAAGGGGGGATGAACAGAGGTTGGTTAATGGAGAAATAAATTCTAATGTTTGATAGCAGAGTAGGGTGACTACAGATAGCACAGTATATTTCAAAGTAGCTAGAAGAGAGAACTTGAAATGTTACCAACACAAAAAAATTATAAACAGTCAAGCTGATTGATACTTCAAATACTCATGACTTTATTGTACATTCTACGCATGTAATAAATAATCACATGTACCTCATAAATATGTAAAAGGTCATAAATAAAACAAAAAAGCATTCTCAATACAAGTAAATGAAATCTGAGCAGGTCAGACATTAAACAGATGTTTTCTGTATGGTGAGGTCTCTATATTTTAAACTTTAAGAATATTTGCCTGAACCAAATCAACTCCTAGCATGATAAAAAAACAAAACATGTTGATGTATATAAGTACACCCCCTCTATCCCTCTGCTGACAATGTTTATAAATGTATGCATTTAAATAAAAAGTGAAAGACTTCCATGTCCTGGGCAGCTGCAGCAAAGCATAATATTGTTGCCCATCCTTGATGGCTTTGCATCATACCTTGATGCTGTTGCCTGCCAGGCCAGGGAATGAGTGGGGCCCAAGGCACTCTCTTGCTCCCTAAACAGGTTCCACCACCATTGCTGTAGGACTGAGGTACATTCAAGCCACACACCCCATGCTTTCCAGTTCCTCCCAAGACTGCCTGCCTGACCATTCTCACAGGGAGTTGAGACATGTGGCATAGTTGCAGTTGCCCTACCTGAGTGTTCCGTTGGTGGCCTGGAAGCAGTTTACCCCTTCTGATCACAATAGGTGCTAAAGCCTGAGTGGCCAGAGGACAAAACTACTGGCCTTATCCCAGTTCCCCAGGACTCAACACAATCACCCAGGGGCATGGAGATGAGATTTATGATGTGACCTCCAGCAGGGGAGGAACTCCCACACTCAGAACACAGAGAATACTATGGTGTGAATGTATGCTGTGGCATAGTAACTGGGCCCCCACTTTGGTCAGGAGACTAGACCTAAAAGGGTGTGGTCACAGAGCCACAGTTTCTGGAACTGTTCAATAATCTGAATGTAGACTGTTTGGGACCACCCTAAACATTCTGGCCTGCTAGCAGCAGGTGGACTCTGGAGGGAGACCTGCCAGGTCAGGGGTGTGGGAGTTGGGTGGATCCCACTGCCACCTGCTATGCTGAACACTCTGGGCCACTCTCTTCTTCTTCTCAGTGGGCTCTGTGGTAGAGAGACACCTCTATTCCTCCCTGAAGGGTTGCGCCAGCAGCCTGGGAGCTGTGCCTAGACTGCTGCAACAGCTGGTACTTATGCCTGCCTTGAAGAGCCTGCTCACTGATATACCAACCCATACATGGCTAGCATTGCCCACTCTAGCCACCTTGGCAGCAGAAAACTGGAGAGGGACCCCCAGTAGCTCCACAGCCCTGCCCATCACTAAGATACCCTGGCACTTCTCTTGGTTTTAAAAGGCCAGGTAAAAATCTCACTGCCACCACTGAAGCTGCCTTTTTCTGGCAAGTACAGCCTACTGACTTCGATGCCAATCTGCAAAAACCATTACAACTTACGCTGACATGATTGCACAGCATTCAGCTAGCTCTTACAAGTGCCACCTACTGGTCTATAGGATGGATGGCAAAATTCAAAATGATTCCTGCTGACAGAGTGCACACTGCTGTGAAAAACTATGAGCCTCCTCCCCATCTCTGCAAAAGACAGCAAGCCTATTCACATGCACAGTACACTACTACTACATACTACAAAAAACCAGCATTTGAGGACACCACTACACAAAGGTTATCTACAACCAAGCCATTCATACAAAGCTTAGCCCCCTAATAGCACAAAGAAGCAAAGCCAAAAAAATGCTATTTGACATATGAAATAGTCACACCCTTGGGAGGGTAAAATCCCATCTGAACAAAAGTGAATTCAAAAATAATAAATGACAGCTTCTCCAGATTAAAAAAAAAAAAAATCAGAATAAGTACTTTAGCACCATGAAAAACAGAGTGTTATAACACCCATAAGGATCACACTAGTGGTCTAGAAATGGGTCCTAAACAAAATAAAAATTCTAAAATGACAAATAAAGAACACAACTTATGGCTTATAAGGAAGCTTAATGAGATCCGAGAGTGCTGAAAACCACCACAAAGAAATCGGATAAACAATTTGGAAAGGGAGCCCCCACCCCCAGCCAAGAAAAGCAGTGAGTCAATGTGCAACCCCAGGGAAACCACACTTCTCCCCTGGATCTTTGCAACTCTCCAATCAGGACATCACCTTGTGAGTCCACGCCACAGGGGCCGTGGGTCCAACACACAGAGCTGTGTGGAGTCTCAGCAGAGCAGCTGCTCAGGCACGCACAGAGACCCAGGAACTTTACAGACTCTGAGCCCGGGATCCCTGACAAAGATGACTGCAACTCAGGCAAGGTTGAAGGTCCATACATATCCCTAGGAAGGAGGCTGAATCGAGGGAGCTGAGCAGCATCAGTCTGCAGGCCCCACTTCCATGGCACCTCGCGAGATTGTGGGCCCCACTTCAATGGCACCTCACAAGATAAGACCCATTGGCTTGGAATTCCAGCCAGCCACTAAAAACAGGGTGGAGCCTGCCTGAGACAGGATGGAGCCCCCAAGGGAGGGGCGCACTATCATCTTTGCTGTTTGATCAACTCAGCTGTTCCAGCCTGCCGGCTGTGGAGAATACCAAAAGTCCAGATAAGAAAAAGTACCCTCAGCGCAGCACAGCTGCTTTGCCACAACATGGTCAGACTGCTCCTTTAAGTGTGACTCCAACCCATTCCTCCTCACTGGATGGGACTTCCCAACTGGGGCTTTCAGCCACCTCCACCCTCCAGCCACCCCCTCCCACCCATATTCTATAGACAGAGTTCTGATCTCTCCTTGGGATGGGCTGCCACCTTGGTTATTTGGACATCTCAGCCATTCCAGCCGTAGACCTATGGAGAGTCCAAGCCCAAAGGGGCGGAGGTAGTTTTGCAGCCTGGCATGATTGTTTTCTTGAGGCGTGGCCAAACTGCTTCTTTAAATGGGTCCCTGATCCACTCCTCCTTACAAGGTGGGTCCTCCCAGCCAGTGCCTCCAGCCGCACCCACCTGTATACTACAGACAGCATTCTGATAGCTCTCTGAGACAAAATGCTTGTGGGGAGGAATGCGTCATCATCTTTGCTGTTTGGGTGACTTGGCCATTCAAGCGTGTGGGCTTTGGTGAGTCTAAGCAGACCAGACCAAAAGCAATTCCCCAGTATGGTATGACTGTTTTGTTGCGGCACGGCCAGACTGCTTCTTTAAACAGGACTCAAATCCATTCCTCCTTGCTGGCTCTTTCAGCCAAAGCCTCTGGCCACCCCTGTTCGTGTTCTATGGCAAACAAAGTTCTAATTTCTCCCTTGGATGGAGTGCCTAAGGAGTGAAGCAGGCCACCACCTTTGCTCTTTGGGCATCTCAGCTGGTCCAATCTGTGGGCCTTAAAGAGTCCAAACCAATTGGGAGGCTGAAGGGATCCCCAATACAGCACAGCTGCTCTACAAAATATAGCCAGACTGCTTCTTTAAGTTGGTCCCCGATCCCTTTACTTCTGACTGGGTGAGATGTTCCAACCCAGGTCTCCAGCCACCTCCTACAGGCGCACTCAGGCTGGAAAAAGATCAGTGACCCCCTGGGATGAAGCTACCAGAGGAAGGAACAGGATGCCATCTTTGCTATTTCACAGGCTTCACTGGTGATACCTTCAGGTACCAGAAAAACCGAGGCAACAAGGGTCTAGAATAGAACCCCAGCAAACTGCAGCAGCCCTACCAAACAGTGGCCAGCCTATTAAAAGAAAAACAGACAACCAGATAAACAACAAAAACACAAAACCCCCAAAGATCAGGAACCTCAAAGATCAAAGGTAGGTAAGTCCACACAGATGAGAAAGAATCAGTGCAAAAATAATAAAAGCTCAAAAAGCCAGAGTGCCCCTCTCCTTCAAAATGACAACACCTCTCCAGCAAGGATTCAGAAGTTGGCTGAGGTTCAGATAGCTAAAATGTCACAAGTAGGCTTCACAATGTGGATAAAAACGAATGTCACTGAGCTAAAAAAGCAAGTTGTAACCCATTGTAAGGAAGCTAAGAATCATGATAAAACAATGCAGGAGCTGACAGCCAAAATAGCCAGTACAAAGAGGAACATAACTGACCTGATAGAGCTGAAAAACACACTACGAGAAATTCACAATGCAATCACAAGTATTAGTAGCAGAATACACCAAGCAAAGGAAAGAATCTCAGAGCTTGAAGACTGGCATTCTGAAATAGGCAGGCAAGAAGACATAACAAAGAATAAAAAGGAATGAACAAAACCTCAAAGAAATATGGGATTATACAGAGACTGAATCTATGACTAACTGGAGTACATGAAACAGACAGGGATAATAAAACCAATTTGGAAAACACATTTCAGGATATCACCGAGATGAACTTCCCCAATCTACCTAGACAGGCCAACATTCAAATTCAGGAAATGCAGAGACCCCAGTAAGATAATCCACAGATCATCCCCAAGACACATAAACATCAGATTCTCCAAGGTCCAAATGAAGGAAACATATTAAGGGCAGCCAGAAAGAAAGGACACATCATCTACAGAGGGAAGCCCATCAGATGAATAGTGGAACTCTCAGCAGAAACCCTATAAGACAGAATAGATTGAAGGCCAATGTTCAGCTTTCTTAAAGAAAAGAAATTCTAATCCAGAATTTCATACATGGCCAAACTAACCTTCATAAGAAAGGAGATATAAGATCCTTTTCAGACAAGCAAATGCTATGGGAATTCATTACCACCAGACCTGACTTGCAAGAGCTCCTGAAGAAAGCACTGAATATGGAAGAGTAAAACTATTACCAGCCACTACAAAAACACACTGAAGTACACAGATCAGTGTCACTATGAAGCAACCACATAAACAAGTCTACAAAATAATCAGGCAGCATTATGATGACAGGATCAAATTTATGCCTAATAATTTTTTTTTTTTTTTTTGAGACAGTCTTGCTCTGTTGCCAGGCTGGAGTGCAGTGGCACGATGTTGGCTCACTGAAACCTCCAACTCCCTGGTTCAAGCAATTCTCCTGCCTCAGCCTCCCAAGTAGCTGGGATTACAGGCATACGCCACCACACCCAGCTAATTTTTGTATTTTTAGTAGAGACGGGGTTTCACCATGTTGGCCAGGCTAGTCTCGAACGCCTGACCTTGTGATCCGCCTGCCTTGGCCTCCCAAAGTGCTGGGATTACAGGTGTGAGCCACCGCGCCCAGCCTACACATAATATTTTTAACCTTAAATGTAAATGGGCTAAATGCCCCAATTAAAAGACACACATTGGAAGGCTGGATAAAAAATCAAGACCCATTGGTATGCAGTCTTTAAGAGACCCATCTCATGTGCAAAGACACAAATAGGCTCAAAATAAAGGGATGGAGGAAAATTTATCAAGCAAATAAAAAGCTGAAAAAAGCAGGGGTGGCCACCCTAGTTTCTGAAAAAAACAGACTTAAAACCATAAAAAGACAAAAAAGGGCATTACATAATGGTAAAGGGCTTAATTCAACAAGAGCTAACTATCCAAAATATGTATGAACCCAATACAGGAGCACCCAGATTCATAAAACAAGTTCTTAGAGACCTAGAAAGAGACTTAGACTCCCACATAATAATGTGGGAGACTATAACACCCCACTGAAAATATTAGACAGATCATCGAGACGGAAAATTAACAAAGATATTCAGGAACTGAACTCAGCTCTAAATCAAGTGAACCTAATAGATATGTACAGAACTCTCCACCCCAAAACAGAATATACATCCTTCTTATCACCACATGGCACTTATTGTAAAATTGACCACATTATGGAAGTAAAACACTCCTCAGCAAATCCAAAAGAACTGAAATAATAATCAACAGTCTCTCAGACAACAGCACAATCAAATCAGAACTCAAGATTAAGAATTTCACGCAAAACCATATTACTACATGGAAGTTGAACCATCTGCTTCTCAAAGGGTAAATAATGCACTTAAGGGAGAAATCAAGAAGTTCTTTCAAACTAATGAGAACAAATATATAACACACCTGGGAATCTCTGGGACACAGCTAAAGGAGTGTTAGAGGGAAATTTACAGCACTAAATGCCCACATCAAAAAGCTAGAAAGATCTCAAGTCAACACCTAAATAACAACTAAAAGAACTAGAGAACCAAGAGCAAACAAACCCCAAAGCTGGAAGAAGGCAAGAAATAATCAAAATCAGGGCTGAACTAAAAAAGATAGAGACACAAAAAACCCTTTTAAAAATCAACATATCCAGGAGCTGGTTTTTTGAAAAAAATATTAAAATAGACCACTAGCTAGACTAAAGAAGAAGAAAAGAAAGAAGATTCAAATAGACAAAACCAGAAATAATAAGAAGGATATCACCACTGACCCCATAGAAATACAAACAACTATCAGGGAATACTATAAACACCTCTATGCACATAAACTAGAAAATCTAGAAGAAATAGATAAAATCCTGGATACATACAACCTCCCAAGACTGAACCAGGAAGAAACTAAATCCCTGAATAGACCAATAATGAGTTCTGAACTTGAGGCAGTAATAAATGCCTACAAACAAACAAACAAACAAACAAACAAAAAAAGCCCAGGACCAGATGAATTCACAGCTGAATACTACCAGAGGTACAAAGAAAAGCTGGTACCATCTGAAACTATTCCAAAAATCTAAACTCAATCTATGAGGCCAGTACACCAAAACCTGGCAGAGATATAACAAAAGAAAACTTCAGTCCAATATTCTTTAAGAAGATTGACGCAAAAATCCTCAACAAAATACTGGCAAACTGAATCCACCAGCACTGCAAAAATGCTTATCCACCACAGCAAAAAGCTTATCCATCACAATCAAGCTGACTTCATTCCCAGGATGCAAAGCTGATTCAACACACACAAATCAAATGTGATTCATCACATAAACCGAACTAGGTACAAAAACCACATGATTATCTGAACAGATGCAGAAAATGCCTTTGATAAAATTCAACATCCTTTCATGTTAAAAACTCTCAGTAAACCAGGTATTAAAAGAAAATACCTCAAAATAAAAGCTATATATGACAAACTCACAGCCAATATTATAGTGAATAGGCAAAAGATAGAAGCATTCCCCTTGAAAACCAGCACAAGAGAAAGCTGCCCTCTCTCACCACTCCTATTCAACATAGTATTGGAAGTTCTGGCCAGGGCAATCAGGCAAGAGAAAGAAATGAAGGGTTCAAATATAAAGAGAAGTCAAACTATCTTTGTTTGCAGATGACATGATTCTATTTCAATAGAACTCCGTGATCCCAGCCCAACAGCTTCACAGAAAAAGCTCATAAGCAACTTCAGCAAAGTCTCAGAACATAAAAGCAATCTGCAAAAATCACTAGCATTCCCATACACCAACAGGCAAGCCAAGAGCCAAATCATAATTTAAATCTCATTCACAACCGCCACAAAAATAAAATCACTTTTGCTATGCTTTAGCAGAGACTGGCAGCATTTTTCCCCTAACCTAGAGAACTATGGAACTTGGAACTTCAGAGAGATTATTTGAAGTATCTCTGCAGAAGAATTTTTTTTTTTTTTTTTTTTCTGAGCGACATTTGCTCTGTCACCCAGGCTAGAGTGCAGTGGTGTGATCTCATCTCACTGCAATCTCCGCTTCCTGGGTTCAAGCAATTCTCATATCTCAGCCTCCTGCATAACTGGAAATACAGGCATATGCCACCACACCCAGCTAATTTTTGTATGTTTTGTAGAGATACCGTTTCCCCATGTTGGCCAGGCTGGTCTCAAACTTCTGACCTCAAATGATCCAACCACCTCAACCTCCAAAACTGTTGGGATTACAGGCAAGAGCCACCGTGCCCATCCCAGAAGAAATTTCTAAGCAGCAAGTCATTCAAGATATAACCTGGCTGTTTATTTATTTGAGATTGCGTATAGTTCTGTCACCCAAACTGGAGTGCAGTGGCGTGATCTTGGCTCATTGCAACCTCCGCCTCTCAGGTTCAAATGATTCTCCTGCCTCAGCCTCCTGAGTAGCTAGGATTACAGGCAAGTGCCACCGCGCCCGGCTAATTTTTGTGTTTTTAGTACAGACGGGGTTTCACCATGTTAGCCAGGCTGGTCTCGAACACCTGACCTTGTGATCCACCCATCTCGGCCTTCGAAAGTGCTGGGATTACAGGCATGAGCCACCACGCCCGGCCATGACCTGACTGTTTCTTAACATGTATAGCCATGTGTCTTCATAAGGAGATGGTCTGAAATTGGAACTTATGTTTAAAAAAAAAACAGAGCATAAAAGTTTGGAAAACTTGCAGCCTGACCATGTGTTAGGAAAAAAATGCATTTTCTGGGGAGATATTCAAGCTACTGGCTGTAGAAATTTGCATAAGAGAAGGTGAATATTAATAACCAAGACAATGGAAAAAATGTCTTCAGGGCATTTCAAGATCTTCATGGCAGCTCCTCCCATCAAAGGCCTGAAGGCCTAAGAGAAAAAAATAGTTTTGTTGACTGTGCCCAGGATCTCACTGCTTTGTGCAGCTTTAGGACAAGGAGCCCCGTGTCCCAGCTGCTCCAGCTCCAGCTGTGGCTAAAAGAGGCCAAGGTATAGCTCAGACACTGGCTTCAGAGGGTACAAGTCCTAAGCCTTGGTGGCTTCTGCATGCTGTTAAGCCTGTGGGTGCACAGAAGGCAAAAGTTTAGGAGCCTATAACTAGATTTCAGAGGATGTATGGAGATGCCTGGATGTCCAGGCAGAAGTCTGCTGCAGGGACAAAGCTCTCATGGAGAAGCTCTACTAGGGCAGTGCAGATGGGAAATGTGGGGTTGGAGACGCCACAGACAGTCCCCACTGGAGCACTGCCTCATGGAGCTGTGAGAAGAGGGCCACCATATTCCAGACCCCAGAATGGTAGATCCACTGACAGTTTGCACCAGCACTATGCACCTGGAAAAGCCGAAGGCACTCAGTGCTAGTCCCAGTAAGCAGCAACAGGGGCTGTACCCTGCAGAGCCACGGGGGTGGAGCTGCCCAAGGCATTGGGAGGCCATGCCTTGTGTCAGTGTGGCATGGAGTCAAAGGAGATTATTTTGGAGCTTTAAGATTTAATGAATGTCCTGCTGGGTTCTGCAATTGCATGGGGCCTGTAACCTCTTTGTTTTGGCCAACTTCTCGCATTTGGAATGGGAGCATTTACCCAATGCCTGTACTTCCATCATATCTAAGAAATAACTAACTTGTTTTTTTTATTTTACAGGCTCATAGGTGAAAGAAACTTGCCTAGTCTCACATGAGACTTTGGACTTGGATGTTTGAGTTAATGCTGGAATGAATTAAGAGTTTGGGGGACTGTTGGGAAGGTGTGATTGGTTTCAAATGTGAGGAGGACATGAGATTTGGGAGAATCCAGGAGTGGAATAAGGTTTGCTCTGTGTCCCCACCCAAATCTCATGTTAAATTGTAATTCCCACATGTCAGGAAAGAGACCTAGTGGGACATAACTGGATCATGAAGGTGGTTTTCCCCATGTTGTTCTCATGATAAGTGAGTTGTAATGAGGTCTAATGGTTCAAAAGTGTGTGGCAGTTCCCCCTTTACTCTCTATCTCCTGCCACCAGGTAAGATGTGCCTTGCTTCCCCTTCACCTTCTGCCATAATTGTAGGTCTCCTGAGGCCTTCCAAGCCATGCATAATTGTGAGTCAATTAATCCTCTTTTCTTTATAAATTACTCGGTCTCAGGTAGTTCTTTATACAAGTGTGTGTGTAAACAGAATAACATGTTGCCCAAAGCAATTAATCAATTCAATGCTACTCCCATTAAATTACCACTGACATTCTTCACAGAATTAGAAACAAACTATTTTAAAATTCATATGAAACCAAAGAGAGCCCAAATAGCCAAGGCAATCCCAAGCAAAAAGACAAATAAAAGCTGGAGGCATCACACTACCTGACTTTATACTACAGGGTTATAGTAACAAAAATAGCATGGTACTGGTACAAGAACAGACACACAGACCAATAGAACAGAATAGAGAACCCAGATATAAGACCACACAACTACCACCATCTGATCTTTGACACACTTAACAAGAATGAGCAATGGGGAAAGGATTCCCTGTTTAACAAATGGTGTTAGGAGAACTGGCTAGCCATATGCAGAAAATTGAAACTGGAAACCTTCCTTACACCATATACAAAAACCAACTCCAGATAGATTAAAGACTTAAATGTAAAACCCAAAACTGTAAAAACTCTAGAAGAAACCCTAGGCAATACCATTCAGGACACAGGCATAGGCAAAGATTTCATGATGAAGATCAATTGCAACAAAAGCAAAAGCGGATGAATAAGATCTAATTAAATTAAAGAGCTTCTGCACAGCAAAAGAAACTATCAACACAGTAAACAGAAAACCTACAAAATGGGAAAAAACTTTTGCAATCTACCCATCTGACAAAGGGTCTAATATCCAGCACTGGATAGTGCTCCCAGTACTAATATCCAGCACACTAGAACCTGTAAGAGGGAAGGGGGTGGGAAAAGGGAGAGGATCAAGAAGAATAGCTAATGGGTGCTAGGCTTAATACCTGGGTTATGAGATGATCTGTACAACAAATCAACATGGCATATGTTGATCTATGTAACAAACCCTAACATCCTGCACATGTACCCCTGAATTTAAAATAAAAGTTAAAAATTAAACACAACAAAACACCAAAAAACAATTTAAAATGTGAAAGACAGATTTTAAAAAACAGAACTTCTGAAAATGCAAAGTTAAACAGAGTCAAAAGTTTTCACAACATCCTAGACCAAGCAGAAGAATTTTAGAACATAAAGACTGATCTTTCAAATTCACCTACTCACACAAAAAAATTTTTTAAGAAGTATTTTTAAAAATGAGCAAAGCCTTTGGGCCAGGCGCAGTGGCTCATGCCTGTAATCCCAGCACTTTGGGAGGCCGAGGTGGGCCGATCACCTGAGGTCAGGAGTTCAAGACCAGCCTGACCAACATGGAGAAACCCCATCTCTACTAAAAACACAAAATTAACCGGGCATGGTGGCACACGCCTGTAACCCCAGCTACTCGGTAGGCTGAGGCAGAAGAATCACTTGAACCCAGGAGGCAGAGGTTGCGGTGAGCCAAGATCATGCCACTGCACTCCAGCCTGGGCAACAAGTTCGAAACTCCATCTCAACAACAACAATAAAGATGAACAAAGCCTTTGAAAAATATGGGATTACGTAAAGCAACCAAACCCACCAGTTATAGGCATGCCTGAGAGAGAAAAAAGTTAAAGTCTTGGAAAACATTTGAGGAAACGCTTTAGGAAATTTTTCATGGTCTTGATAGAGATGTAGATATGCAAATGCAAGATGTTCAGGGAACAACTAGAAGATACTTTACAAGGTGAATATCACCAAGGCGTGTAGTCATCAGCCTATCCAAAGTCAACATGAAGAAAAAATCACAAGATCACCTAAAGAAAAGCATCAAATCATCTATAAAGTAAATGCCATCAGACTAACAGCAGAGTTCTCAGCAGAAATCTTACAGACCAGGAGATTAAAGACCTATTTAAGCCTTCTTAAAACAAAAATACCAGCCCCAAATTTTATATCCTGCCAAATGAAACAGAGACAAAGTCTTTCAAAGACAAGCAAATGCTAAGGAAATTTGTCACCACTAGACCAGCCCTGCAAGAAATGCTCAAAGAAGTTCTAAACATGGAAATAAAAGAATCTACCATTATAAAAACACAAGCAAGTGGCCAAGAAATATATAAAAAAACTTCTCAGCATCAGTAATCATAAGAGAAATCCAAATCAAAACTAAATAAGATACTATCACACACCAGTCAGAATGGCTATTATCAAAAAGTCAAAAAAACAACAGATGCTGGTGAGGCTGTGGAGAAAAGAGAATATTTATGCACTGTTGGTGGGGAAAGCAGTTTTGCGATATCTCAAGGAACTTAAAACAGAGCGACCATTAGACCCAGCAATCCCATTACTAGGAATATGCTCAAAAATAAATCAATATACCAAAAGACACATGCACTTGTATGTTTATTACTGTGCTATTCACAACAGCAAAGGCATGGAAAGTCAACCCAGATGCCCCTCAACAGTAGACTGGACAAAGAAAATGTGGTACATATACACCATGGAATACTACACAGCCAAAAGAAGAATAAAATCATGTTCTTTTAAGCAACATGGATAAAGCTGGAGGCTATAATCCTAACCAAATTAACACAGAAACAGAAAATACTACATGTTCTCACTTATAAGTGGAAGCTAAATATTCAGCACACTGAGACATAAACATGGGAACAACAGACAGTGTAAACTACTAGATTGGGGATGAAGAAAGGGGGTTATGGGTTGATAAACTACCTACTGCGTGATATTCTTACTAACTGGGTACAATATACCCTTGCAACAATCAATCACATGTACCTCTGCATCAAAAATAATTATTAGCCGGGCATGGTGGCTCACACCTGTAATTCCAGCACTCTGCAAGGCCGAGGTGAGTGGAACACTTGAGGTCAGGAGTTCGAGACAAGCCTGGCCAACATGGTGAAACCCCATCTCTATTAAAAATAGAAAAAATAAGGTGGGTGTGACAGCATGTGCCTGTAATCCCAGCTATTCAGGAGGCTGAGACAGGAGAATCACTTGAACCCGGGAGGTAGAAGTTGTAGTGAGCTGAGATCGCACCACTGCACACCAGCCTGGGTGACACAGCAAGACCCAGTCTCGAAATAAATAAATAAATAATCTTTAAAGTTAAAAAATATATATAAATACAAACCTCACAGATCTTATGAAGCAATCACAATTGAGACTCCAAAGAAACTAGATAACAATATTATGATAGGAATAAAATTTTATATATCAATATAAACCTTGAATGTACACGGCCTAAGTGCTCCACTTAAAAGATAGAGAATGGCAAATTGAATTTAAGACAACAAGATTCAGCCATTTGCTGCCAAGAAGAAACCACCTAATGAATCAACACACTCAGACTCAAAGTTAAGTGGTGGATAAAGGTGTACCATGCAAACAGAAAACAAAAATGAGCAGGAGCAATTGTACTATTATCAGATAATACAGACATTAAATTAACAACAACAAAAAAAGAGGTTATTATATAAAGAATTCAATTAAACAAGAAGATATAACTATTCTTAAGACACATACACCCCAAACTGGAAACCAAGGTTCATTAACCAAATATGAGTAGACTGAAGGAAAGACACAGACAGCAATACAGTAATAGCAGGGCGCTTCAACACCCCACTGACAGCAGCAGACAAATCATCAAGGTTAAAAATCCACAACCAAACTCTGAACTTAAAATGAT
The DNA here is from genome assembly GCF_028885625.2 of Pongo pygmaeus. Taxonomy (NCBI): domain Eukaryota; kingdom Metazoa; phylum Chordata; class Mammalia; order Primates; family Hominidae; genus Pongo; species Pongo pygmaeus. Next base: position 58,681,183 of record NC_072380.2, read on the forward strand.
CTTTACACCAAATGGATCAAATAGACACCTACAGAACATTCTACTCAACAACTACAAAACATATATTTTTCTCATCTGCACATGGAACATTCTCAAAAATACTGCATATGTTTTACCATAAGAAAGTCTCAATAAATGTAAAAAGACCAAAATAATATCAAGTATCTTCTCAGACCACAGTAATCCTATTGTAATTTTGAATAAAATTAGAAATCAATACCAAGAGGAAATCTCAAAACTACACAAATACATGGAAACTAAACACTGTTCTTGAATGATCTTTGGGTAAACCAAAAAATTAATGCAGAAATCAAAAAATTTTTGAAAAGAATAAAAATAGAGACAAAAATACCCAAACCTCTGGGATACAACAAAAAGAATGCTAACATGAATGTTTACAGCATTAATTATGTCAAAATGACAGAAACAGCTCAAAATAACAACCCATGTCACACCTCAAAGAACTAGAGAAATAAAAACAAACCAAACCCAAGGCCAGCATAACAACAAAAAATGCAAACATCGCAGCCCAGCGAAAAGAGACTGAAATGAAAAAAGATACAAAGGATCGACAAAATGAAAAGTTGGCTCTTTGAACAAACAAAATTAACAAACTGGTAGCTAGATCAAACAAAAAAAAGCAAGAACATTCAAATAAGCACAATCAAAAAGAGTAAAGGTGACATTTCAACTGATACTGACATGGCTCTGTTGTTTGGGGAAACACCCAGGGTCCTTGGTCTTGCACAAAGAAAATCAGTGACATGGACACATGTGGAGTGGATTAAGGAGCAGAAAGTTTAATAGGCAAGAAAGAAGAGAACAGCTCCCCCGTACAGAGGGAGGGAAAGCAGTCGCTTATATTGGGAGATTCAAGGAGGTGATGTCTGATTTGCATAGGTTCCAGGGGAGTGGTTTGACCAGGTATGTCATTCGCATAACCTGCAATAAAACTGGCCTTTTATTATGCAAATTCAGCCATCTAGCTGATTGCCATGACACCTGTACAGGTGGCCTCTACCTGACTCCCCACCATGATGTCCATACATGTGGCAACAAAGAAAAAGTAGTGGGAACCACCATATCGGGTGGACCTGGCTCTTAGCTACCTGCATTTACATATGCAAACCTGTAGCCTGCATATCAATGCTTGCAGCTATGGTTTTTCAGGCCACTGTTTTTGAAAAAAGAAATGTTTTGGGGGCTGCTTTTTTATTAAAAGATAAAGCCTTACTGAGGACTCTTTTACCCTTTCTGGCTGCCTAAAATAATTTAATAACTCCTGTAATAATACCAAAAAAATACAAAAGATTATTAGAGACTACTATGAGCATATGCTCAAAAACTAGAAAATCTACAGAACATAAATTCCTGGATACATACAACCTCAGAACACTGAAACAGGAAACAATAAAATTCCTGAGCAGACAAATAATAGGTAATTAATTTGACACAGTAATTTAGAAAATCTCCCAACTAGAAGGAGCCCAGGGCCATACAGATTCACAGCTGAATGTTACCAGACATAAGTAAAACAGCACATCAAAAAGGTAATACATCACATACAAGTGGGTTTTATTCAAAGGATGCAAGGATGGTTCAACTTAAGGAAATCAACAAATAGTAATTCAACACAAAGAGAACTATGAAGAAAAACCCTATGATCATCTCAACAGATGCAGAAAAAGTATTGGATAAAATCCAATATCTCCTCATGATAAAAAAATTCCTCAACAAATGAGGCACTGAAGGAACATTCCTCAAAATAAAAAAAGTCATGTATGCTAAATCCACAGCCTACATCATACAGAACAGGCAAAAGTTGAAAGTATTCTCCCTAAGAACTGGAACACAACATGGATACCCAATTTTACCACCTCTATTCAAGATAATACTTGAAGTCCTAGACTGGGCAAGTAAGCAAGAGAAAGAAATGAAAGGCATCCAAAATTGGAAAAGAGAAAGTCAGATGATCTTTGTTTGCTTATTGATCTTATACCTGGTAAACCCTAAAGACTCGTACGAGAAACTTCTAGACTTTATAAATGACTTCAGTAATGTTTCAGGATACAAAATCGATGTGCAAAAAGCAGTATCATTTCTAAACACCAATAACATTCAAGGTGAAAACCTAATCAAGAACTCAATCCTATTTACAATAGTCACACAAACATGAAATACTTAGATGTTCATTTTAGTCAAGGAGGTAGAAGATCTGTGTTAGGAGAAGTATACTCTGAGTAAAGACAAAACACTGATGAAAGAAATCATAGATGAAACAAACGTATAAAAAAATCCTATAACCACGTATTTGGAAGAATCAATGTCTTTAAAATGACCATACTGCCCAAGGAAATAAAACAAATTCAATGCATTCTGGTCAAACTATTACCATCATTTTTCAAGGAATTAGTAAAACAATTCTAAGATTCACATAGAACAAAAAAAGCCCAAACAGCCAAAGCAATTCTAAGCAAAAGCAACACAGTTGGAAGCATCATATTACCTGACTTCATATTATACTATAAGACTGTAGTAACCAAAACAGCATGATGACGGTACAGAATTATACCAACTGGCTAATGGAACAGAACAGGGCCCTTACACCTACAACCAAGTAATCTTCAACATGGTCAACAAAAATACACAATGAGGAAAAAACAATCTATTCAATAAATTGTCCTAAAAAAATTAAACAGCCATGTGTAGAAGAATAAAACAGGACCCCTATCACTCACCATATATAAAAATTAACAGAAAATGGATTAAAGACTTAAAGGTAAGACTGGAAACTATAAAAATTCTAGAATAAGAACTAAAAAAACCTCTTCTGGACACTGGTCTCTGCAAAGAATTTATAACTAAGTCAATGCAACAAAAGCAAAAAATACACAAATAAGATTATATTATACCAAAGAGCTTCTGCACAGCAAAAGAAATAATCAACAGAGCAAACAGACCACCTAACGAATGGGAGAATATACTTGCGAATCATGCATTTGACAAAGCAGTAATATCCAAAAATCTATAAGGAACTCAAGCAACTCAACAACAACAAAAAACATTAAAAAGCAAGCAAAGGATGTAATAAGATATTCATCAAAAGAAAACATACAAGTGGCCAGCAAGCTTATGAAAAGATGCTCATCACTAATCATCAGAGAAATGCAAATTCAAGCTGCAGTGAGATACCATTTCACACCAGTCAGAATGGCCACTATTAAAAAGTAAAAAAAAAAAAAAAAAAAAAAAAAAAAAGAAAGAAAAGAAAAAGAAAAAAGTGAATGCATATACAATGTAAATTAGTGCAACCTAGCTGGAATCAACTTCAGTTAAGGGGGAAGGTTGCAGAAGCCAAGGTTCTTGTCATGTAGATGAAGCCTCTAGATAGCAGGTTTCAGAAAGAATATATGTGAATGTTCTTATCATAGGTGTCAGACTCTCAGGAGAGGACCAGTAAGGGAGGGAGATTCTTTACAGAATGTATATTTTATCAAAAGACAGATTTGCAGGCCCATTTCAAAATATGTCAAAAAATATATTTTGGGGTAAAATACTTTGATTTTCTTTTAAGGCCTGTTATTTGTCGTGTGAAGTTATGCCACAGTCAGGTTGGAGTTGGTCTTCTTGTTACAAAGAGGCTGTTTTGTCAGTTATAATTATAATGTTAATGCTGTTCACTTGTGCCTCAACTCCAAGGACAGAAAGGTACAATGAGACATGTCTGACCCCACTTACCATCATGGCCTGAACTAGTTTTTCAGGTTTGTTTGGTCCTCCTTGACTGAGAAATCTACTTAGTTGGGGGACTTAGAATTTTATTTGTGCTTTACATCCTGCTCTTTCTGGCAAACGTTTGCAAGGCAACATCAATAGTGAAACTTTGGCTGGGCTTGGTGACTCATGCCGGTAATCCTAGCACTTCAGGAGACAGAGGTGGGCGGATCACTTGAGGCCAGGAGTTCAAAACCAGCCTGGCCAACATGACGAAACCCCATCTCTACAAAAAAAATGCAAAAATTAGCCAGGTGTGGTGGCGCATGCCTGTAATCCCAGCTGCTTGGGAGGCTGAGGCAAAAGAATCGTTTGAACCCAGGAGGCAGAGTTTGCAGTGATCTGAGATCATGCCACTGCACTCCAGCCTAAGCAACAGAGCAAGACTGTCTCAAAAAAAAAATAAAATAAAAAGTCTAACTTTAATTTTTTCCCTGTTGCAAGGGTGGTGAAGCTACCTGCCCTGGATTCATTCTGTTCCTTGACAGGGCCCCTATGGCCAACAGACTTAAAGCCAAAAGACTTATAGCCAATTTAAATGTTTGAGGACTAAACTCATTTTTTTTTTTATCTTGCCCACATTCCTATCTAAGGGGTCTGGAGAGCCATGCCCTACAAATCATAAATTCTCATCAGAAGGGTTTTATTTAACCCTATATATCATGACATATTTTCCAACCTGCCTCTGGCATAACATTATGAGGCAAGGAAGAAAATCAAAATATTTTACCCCAAAACATGTTTATTTGCCATATCTTAAAATGGCCCTGCAAAGCTGTTATTTTTGGGGAAGAATGTGCATCTGTAAACAATCTCCATTATCATAGCTGGAATTTTTTCTTCAAGACCCTCCCAATCCTAAAGAGATGTAACTAAAATCTGAATCAGAAAAATTTGTCATCTGCTGTCTCTAAGGGCAGCCACTGTAACACTTCAAAGGAACTTGGATCTCCACAATTTTTACCTTAACCAGAACATTCCCTTTCTATGAATCCAAGATCTTTAAACAAACTCAACCAATTATCAACCAGAAAATTTTTAATTCACCTATGGCCTGGAAGCCCCCTCACTTTGAGTTGTCCTGCCTCTCTGGACGAAACCAATGTATTTCTTAAATGTATCTGATGTCTCATGCCTCTCTAAAATGTATAAAACAAGCTGCACCCCGATCACCTTGAGCAGATGTTCTCAGCACCTTCTACAGGCTGCGTCATGGGCCATGGTAGCTCAAATTGGGCTCAGAATAAATCTCTTCAAATATTTTACAAAGTTTGACTCTTTTCTTCGACATATTCTAGGCCAGACAGGAATAGGGGTGGGCAGGCATTCATCAACTCTTAAAAATTTTAAAGCAACATAAAAGCCAAAAACCAAAAGCCAAAGATGACAAAATTGACTTGTATAACTTTGTTAAATCAGGTTTAGCCTAAAGCTGCCTCCTTATATATTTTAAGTTCAGCCTAAAGGCTTCCCTGTAAAACAAGTGGACATATAAACAGACCACAGCCTACACTTGTGCCAACGACAGACTATTGGCCATATACAGCCAACCATTCAAACTCTGTTCAAATAAGGCAAATTCCTAGCTGTAACCAATCAAGCTGTTTCTATACCTCACTACTATATTTTTTATGTCACTTTCCTTTTTATGTCCATAAATCTTCTTCCACCATGTTGGCTGCACTGGAGTCTCTGAGCTTACTCTGGCTCCGGAGGCCGCTTGACTCATGAATCGTTTATTGCTCAATTAAACTCTTTTAAATTTAATTTGGCTAAAGTTTTTCTTTTAACAGATGGCATCAGAAGTGGGATCTGAAGCAGAGCTTCTAATGACTCCCAGGAGTGCTGAGTGACCAAGCAAGGTACCTGCCGGGTCCACTGTGCCCACTGCTTTCTCGCAGCAACTGGGGATCGTGGAAAGTTCTCAGATTTTGAAGTTCCACAGATTTGTGTTTTGAGCTCTCCAAGTTTCTTTGAGCAAATTTCTGATCCAAACTGGGTTTGGAAGTCGTGACCAAAACTGGACTGGGTCCAGGATAGAATATGGTAATTAACTGGCTTGGATCCAGTTAGAGGCCTCTTACATCTGACAGGGTCAAAAAGAACCCAGGTAAATGGCAATATTGCAGGGGGCGTAAAATTTGGCTTTTGGAAATTTGCAGGGATTTTTGTGTTCTACCCCTTTGTTTCATTTTTCTTGTGCACTTAGGTAGGAAAAAAATCACTGGCTAAGCTGATGAAGGGAACCTGATGGCAAAGCCAATATTTGTGGTAAAAATGGCATCCTTAATTTCTGAAGAAATGAGTTCTGGCTTACACACGCGTAAGTATTAAGCCCCGGAAGCAGCAAAGTCTTACAGAAATGGCAAAATCTTAACTAAAGATAACTTACAGTGGAACATTTTAAATGAACAACCCTGCACTGAAGTGATTTGAAAATAAGGGCTCTTACATCAGTCTCACTGAAGGATGTCTGTTGATATGCAAAAGCTTCTAAAAATACTTCAGTATTTTAAAGACTTTACGGAAAAACAAACAGCTTAAGAGAATGATTAAAGAAATTAAATCTGCCTTGCACTCTGCTGATGGCTGTGGATGACAGGATTCGGCATGTAAAGGATCATGGGACATGGGGAACTGTTTTTCTCCTCAAATAGGGAAAGGAGAGCTGATGGTACTCCTAAAAAGGATCCCTTCACGACGGATAAGCAGCCCCCTGAACTTTAATTCAGTGTTACTGCAATGGGTAGGTCCTTCTCTGGCCTCCCTGAGCTCTTTGCCTTCCCCACCCCACCACAGGCAATATTTTTCTCTTTTCCCTTTTCTAGCTTTTCTGTTACTCAGGGCAACTGTCTGCTCTTTCATCTTGCCCAGAGTCCACATATTGAAATTCCTGGTTGGAAGCTCATTCCATCTCACTTTCAGTGGATGACAGGGCCCAATCTGAGGCAAGTCTGACCCTTGCCGGTTCAATATTGGGCACTAAGTAGAGTTTTGTCACATGTATTTTGCATTGGCCAGAATAGAAAATGTTAATTTCGTTACCCCATGCAACCTCTTGTAAGCATCTTGCAAAACTGAAAGGCTTTTGCCTATGGTTTTAAGAAACAGAAATAGGTTTTATGAAATAGAAAAAGGTAATTTTCCTTTGTAATGTGGCTTGGCCAAGGCTATGGGCAGCAAGCAGGGTTGCTAGGATCACTAAGGGAAAGGGAACCTAAAAGCTTGACATGCCTCCAAAAGGGTACCCTCAGATTTCTGGCCTCTATCTATGCAAACTAGCTGTAGAAATGGTAAAAATCACTGTCTCCTCTGCAAAGTTTTCATTAATGAAAAAAAGGATTTGTGAGACTAGTCTTAAACTGTAGCAAATGTGGTGTACTTTGTGCTATGAATTGGGATCATTTTGTCATAAAAACGGGTACTACAGGATAGAATGCAGGCCTAGGACCCCCATAAGCTCACTGTTTAAGCCAGTCCAGCAAACTGGTCAATTACAAACTTTGCTGCAGGTGTCTGAAAACATTAAAAAAAAAAAATGGATGGGGATTCCCTCTCATTTAGTTTTATGTCCTTGGGAGCTTGTTACCACACGGTAGTACTTCCTCTTGGTCTCCACCATCTGGAGGACAGGAATTGTGGAGTTCGTGTCATAGTACTAAAAATTATCTTGAGCAATTAAAAGCCTTTGCAAGTTTGAAACTGGCTGCTCTAGGCTCCTTCTGTGAAGAGCAATGGAAACTACCTAATGCTGTAGCTTAGTGGCTAAGACTTTGCCTTTTTACAGTGGCAGCCTGGTTTCAATTCTTGGCTCAGAGAATGAGTCCTTTCCTGTTTGATATCTGTGTGATCTTTGTCATTTATTCTCTTTCCCTCCATGAACAACTTTCGACATCCATCTTGAATCTTCCCTTCTCTGGGCTACCTGTGGAGAGTCTAGATTTTGTAAAAATCGCTTATTACCTCTTTGAAAATACCTCAGACACTCGTGGTTGTCATAACCTTAGTTAAGGCTTATTGGTTTCACCTGAGAGATTACTTTTGTAATAGTTAAAAAGCCAGAAATATTGGCTGTTTGGCCTAGCTTAAGTCAGGTTAATATGAGTTTAAAGTGGCTTTTTTTTTTAAAGTGCACTATAGGTAAAAGCCAGCTTAATTAAAATAGAATATCCAAGATATAGGTATATTTAAAAGTCCTTTTCGATTTTTTCTGTTCTTGGATCTTATTTTTCCATTAAAAAAAAAAAAGAAAAAAGAAAAAAAAGGTGTTTTTCTTTTCAGTTAACTCAATTGTTTTTCTCCATTTTGTCTTCTTGCCATTCTTGATGCACGCACGAGGTAACTGTGTGTGCATCAGTTACTAAGATAACTTCTAACAGCCTGGAACTCCTTGGGAAAAACAGAGGAGGCACCACAGACCCTGGTTTTGGGAAAAACCTCTGTTTTCCTCATGAAACCCCAGGAATTGAAAGCAGATAGATTGCTCACAAAATCTAAGGCTATATTTTTGGGGATGGCAAATGACAGTTATGGGGGGCGGATACTCGGCTCTTTGCACGTTTCAATCAGAGAAACATGTTCTTGGTCACCTAGAAAGTATGGAAATGTCCCCACCCCACACTGAGAAATAAGGCTCCCGTAAGGGATGGGCTGATCACAAAATGAACTAATTGGTTTTGGATTGCTCTGCAACAAATGCATGGTAAGGATCATTGCACTGTCTTGTTCCATAGCATTTCTTTTTTGGGGATCCAGTATAAACTGGGACCCTAAATTTTGGGGGATCTGTTTTGCCTTTCAGCTGTGCCTGTTTATTAGGTCCTAAAAACCGCATATTTTCCTAGCCCTCTTCCACAAAGGACTCCATCCTGAAGCCAGTAATCCAATTAAGACAAAACTGACAAAAACTGGCAAATGAAAAAATCTTACAACTACTGGATCTACTTCTGTTTGTATTTTTATATGTTGTATGTGATGTTTATAAATGAAAAAGCTCTAATTGGCTTAAAAATCAATGAGTGCTTAAATCAAATATGTTTTTCATAAAAATAACTGTAATGCCTTTTAGTTCATCTGACTTTAGTAAGCTTTGGGAAATAAAGACAGTTTTAAAGTTTACTAGTAAAATAAAGGTATTTGGTCTAAATTAGGCAGGTCAGATATTAGATTTATAAAATGCTTTAAATAAACTGCTTCTTTGACTTCTAAAATTTGTTCAACTTACCTGTTTTGGAGCCACTAGGAAAGGCCTGCGGACATGTGGAATTAGCCATGCCCCCTGGCTATGCTTCAAAGAGTCAGACTTTATCTGCACTTCTGATGTCCTAGGCTCCACACCTAGTACGTAATTAAAATCAGTTACTTGCCAGGTTTTTCAACAAAAATAAAAATTGTTAAGAGTTAACACTGTAACATGTAATTGAGACTAGTGAAAAAGGTTTTACATGGAAGCTGTGTGAGCAAAGTGAAATGTGCTTTTAGTAAAAGATTATAAGAAGGCATTGGAATGTAAATTTTTGCCTAGTTTAGAGGGTTAAAGGATTGTTTTAATTTAGATAGGATAAAGCTAAAGGTCTGAACAAGTTGTGGAAGGTTTCTGAAAAATTAATCTTGTAAAAGAAACTGTGTGTGTGAACATATTGGCTAAATTTAAAGTAGCATTATTCAGTTTTTCCATAAACTGAACATTGGAATAAAAGCACAACAGGGTTTTATTAGAGCACTGAACTGCTTTTTAATACAAATTTGTAAAAGGTTATCAAAAGTTTATGAGAATCTCACCTTATGGTCAAACTGATAAAGACTGAATTTGTCTATAAGGTTTTATTAAAAATTGGGGTTGACATTAATAGTACATTAATGCAAAGATGAAATTTGGCATTCTCTCTTGAATAAGATTTTCATGCAATATTAGAGGATAATAAAAGTTTTGTTTCCCCTCCAAATAAACTACAGGAAAAAGAAGAGAAAGACACAGATTGTTTGAAAAACTAAGTCTTCTATCAATGAGTCAACTTTTTGGCCTTTAAAAATTTTTTGAGTTATTTTGGCTAAATGACTTATCGTGACCTCGAATTCCATTTTATAATATCAAGTGTTTTAAACCTTTAATATATTTGATAGCCTTCCCAAAATCAAATTTCAGCTTCAAAATTAAGTCTTTTTTGACTTCTAACTTTGGGATGCTACAGAGGCCCCTGAAGCATCCAAAAGAGGGGTAAACAGGATTATTTGACATGTTAAGTTACATGGGAACCACTGTCAAAATAAGAAATGTTTAACCTTCTTCAGGTTATATTCTAATGAATGTTAATATATGTTACAACATTGTATGGGATTTCTAAAATTCTAATATGTCTAAATACATGCTATCAATCATAATTACAGTTATAATAAATTGTAGACCACAGAAATAACCAAATTTACTTGTCAATTGTGTAACTATGACTATTTAACATCATTTCCACAGTTAACTGCTTAATACTGATGCAGTTTCTGAAAACTTCACAAGCACAAAATATCCTAGAATATGGTGTCTTTTAGGTTCCTGAAAGGATGGGAAGGAATACGAAAAGAGCTCCTGAATACAGGTTTCTGGAAACTTCAGAATTGTATCATTTGGATGTGTAAGAATTCCTGAAACTTGGCGAAATGTGGTGGCTCACACCTGTAATCCCAGCACTTTGGGAGGCCGAGGCGGGCAGATCACGAGGTCAGGAGTTCGGGACCAGCCTGGCCAACATGGTGAAACTCTGTCTCCACTAAAAATACAAAAAAAAAAAAAAAAAAATTAGCCAGGCCTGGTGGCAGGGACCTGTAATCCCAGCTACTTGAGAGGCTGAGGCAGGAGAATCGCTTGGAGGTTGCAGTGAGCCGAGACTGTGCCACTGCCCTCCAGCCTGGGCAACAGAGAGAGACTCCATCTCAAAAAAATAAAAATAAAAAGAATTCTTGTAACTTTAACGAAAAGACTTACTTGTTTTTAAAACTCCTACTCACGTAGAACAAAAATTAATTGAATAACAAGAAAACACTTTGTCAGAACTTCATGCTAAACAAGCCAGTACTGAAATTGTTTAGATATACAATTCAATGGATTCCATGTTCTAAGTCAAATTACCTATGAAAACCCATCCGTTATTAGTGCTATGGACTTGAAAAGGGGGGTCTGTTGTGCACACCCATGGGGTATACTTTTATCTGTGAAAGATTTTATAGCCAGTCTTATATATATATAAAACCTTAAACCTTGGGAGCTTGTTCGGAGGTTCTAGCAGAGGACTGCAGCTACTCGTATACCCTTGACCAAAGAATGGTCCTCCCATGCAGCTTCAAAAGGGATGCACATAGAGTAGTGAGAGAGGAAGGGGACACCTGCCTAGCCAGCCAGATCAGCCAAATGAAACCTGGAGATCAATGAGGTAAGAGATGTCACAGCCATATCACCTTCACATCTAGCTAACTTTATACCTTGATGGATGGAAGATGAAGGCCAAATGTGAGAAATTTTAATGGTACATATGTTGCTTCATAATCAATTGGAAACAGACATTTGTTCACTCCTCTTAACTACATCATGGGTTAAAGAGAACATTGCCAGGAAGCCTTCACTCTTCTAGGAGGGCCTCAATTGTTAGGTTCTATTTTTCCCATGGTTTAAAGTAAAAGAGGCAATGATTTCAAATGTATCCCTCATGATAGGTTCTATAGCACATTTTACTGTAAAGGCTAAAGTTACAAAACAGACTTTAAATTCCCTTGGGAAAGCTATGCTAAATAATAGAATTGCTCTAGATTACTTACTGGCTAAACAGAGAAGTAACTGTGCAGCTGCTGGCACGTGTGGCCTATGAAGAAATACATCACATCAGGTATTATATTCAGTTGTAGGACATTAATGAAGAGACTGCTTACTTAAGTGAGCAAACTCTTTAGCTCATTCTTTGGATTTTAGGTGGTTTGGTTTATGAGGACCCTAAGTAACTAACTACTCCAAACTCTTGTTATTATCTTCCTGATACACTATAGTCTTCCTGGTACATTGTATTCTCCTTAAAATTTTAAATGTTTCCATGCAGCCATCTCTAGAATGTCAAATGGTCTCTCTTCAACTGGAATGACAAGAGCTGAAAAAAATTGTGTGACCATGAGGACACTGTAACCTATAAGTGACATGCTGAGACCAGAAACCCAAAGTGATGGTAACTGAGAGTAGCACTAAGACCCTAAGTTTTGGTCACAGTGTCAATCACCTAAGTGAGAACCTGACCAAAATGGGGGAATTTTTAAACAAAATTATGAGAGGCCATTGTTTTGGACTGAGTTCATGCATTATGCCCCAACAGACCAGATCGAACCAAACGAAAATTGAGTCACTCATGCTAAATGTGACATAATCAAACTAAAACTTTAAGGAAAAACACAGATCCTAGAACAGACTAGGTTTTGTTTTTTGTTTTTGTTTTTTTTTCTCCTATAAAAAGGATGTTCCAGCATAAGGAGGTACCCTCTACTCTAACCCTTACAAAAAAATCAAATAATCTGAAGTCCTTGTTTCCACCTTAAAAAACCCACTGTTCTGCCACTTCCCAACGGGTTTCAAGACCAAATAAGTACACACACAATAGTAATAGGAACATCAATGACTAAAATATGGCCAATGTCTCAAAATTGAGAAGATGACCAAAAGAGGGAAACTGTTAAAGTTTAGCCTAAAGCTTCCTCCTTACAAATGCTAAGTTTGGCCCAAAGGTTTAGGCCAAAGGTTTCCCTGTACTTGAACTATAACAAGTAAAAGTATAAACAGACTCCACCCTACATTTGTGCCAATCACTGAGATTAGGCCAATCAAATGTACACAACTGTTCAAATCATGTTCAAATAAGGCAAACATTGAGCTGTAACCAATCCAGCTGTTTCTGTACCTCACTTCAATTTTCTGTGTATCACTTTCCTTTTTCTGTCCATAAACATTCTTCCACCATGTGGCTGCACTGAGTCTCTGAGTCTACTCTGGCTCAGGAGGCAGACCAATTCGCAAATCATTCATTGCTCAAGTAAACTTTTAAGTTTAATTCGGCTGAAGTTTTTAATTTCTATGTGATGAGCTAGCATAATTTTGGTTTCAGTTACAGACTGTAGTAATTAGCTACGTGAAACACAATCATCTTATTAAAACCATTTAAACTTAGGAATTTAGAGACTTTTGTTATGCCACAAAGTTTTTTGTGTGGTCTTTTTAGTAATTTATACTAAGATGGCTGATTTTAAAAGAGCTTTCTGTATTTATCTGTATAAGTTTCATAACTTGGAGCACTCTACCCATTAGACTTTGTCACTAAGTATCTTAATATCCCCCTCTCAGTAATTTTCTTTCAATTTTATGGAGAGTAGAAAATTCTTTATAGTTGGGATGGATGGAAAGAACCCAGGAGGCAGTTTCTCATTTTGTCAGCTGTTTAGGCATGGGTGCCTGTCCTTTATTTGAAGAAGCTAAACTAATTTTATCCCTCAAAACTGGTCCTTAAAGTCCCATATGCTCAACTTTTCTACAAGAGTACTTGCACTTTTGAGAAAAGGTGTTTATATAGTTTTAGCAATGGGGCATTAGCAATAAAAATGGATTGGGCCCAGTGGGATTTAAAATAGTTTTAAATTTTGGAGATACCATGTAGAGAAAGGTAATTTTTGTTGTTTTACCCAATTTTATAAGCTATATATAGAATTGACTTCTTTTTTGACAGTTTCACTCTGTCACCCAAGCTGGAGTGAAGTGGGATGATCTCAGCTCCCTGGAACTTCCGCCTCCCGGGTTCAAGTAATCCTCCTACCTCTCATCCCAAAAGCTAGGACTACAGGCGCATGCTACTACACCCAGCTAATTTTTGTATTTTTAGTAGAGACAGGGTTTCACCACATTGGCCAGGCTGGCCTCGAACTCCTACCTCAAGTAGTCTACCTGTCTTGGCCTCCCAAAGCTGGGGTTACAGATGTGAGCCACCGTGCCTGGCCCAGAATTAAAAATATTTAAATACAAAGGACATAAGCCCTGCTAGCTCTGACAATGACAGAAAAAGAACTCACAGGTAGCTAAACATTTAAATTATCTAGTATTAAGGCACAGAACAAATTATATTAAAATAGAGAAAAAACAATTTAGTATTTATATGTTTATATACAGGCCTAGCCCAGTATCACATGAAAGCATTTTTGTTTTTTGTTTTGAGACAGGGTCTCACTTTGTCACCCAGGCTGGAGTGCAATGGCACCATCTCCACTCACTGCAGCCTCGACCTCCTGGGCTAAAGCAATCCTACTGCCTTGGCCCCCCAAGTAGCTGGGACTACAGGTACATGCCAACAAACCAAGTTACTTTGAACTTTTTGTAGAGATGGGGTATTGCCATATTGCCCACAGGCTGATTTTGAACTCCTGACCTCAGGAGATTCACTTGCCTTGGTCTCCCAAAGTGCTGAAATTACAGGTGTGAACCACCATGCCTGGCCTAGTTTATTTATATTTTTAATTTAAAAAAACATTCTGACTGCATCCTCTCCCTCTTACACTCCCAGAGGAAGTGAAGAGTTATCATCAATGGCAAATGGCAGTTGCGGAAAAGCAACACCAAAAGCTGCACAAATACACCCTCCCAAGACTAAACCAGGAAGATGTCGAATCCCTGAATAGACCAATAACAAGTTCTGAAATGGAGGCAGTAATAGCCTACCAACCAAAAAAGCCCAGGACCAGACAGATTCACAGCTGAATTCTACCAGAGGTACAAAGAGGAGCTGATATCATTCCTTCTGAAACTATTCCAAACAATAGAAAAAGAGGAACTCCTCCCTAACTCATTTTATGAGACCAGCATTATCCTGATACCAAAACCTGGCAGAGACACAACAAAAAAAGAACTTCAGGCCAATATTCCTGATGAACATCGACGTGAAAATCCTCAATACAATACTGGCAAACCAAATCCAGCAACATATCAAAAAGCTTATCTACCACAATCAAGTTTGCTTCATCCCTGATATGCAAGGCTGGTTCAACATATGTAAATCAATAAATGTAATCCATCTTATTAACAGAACCAATGCAAAAACCACATTATCTTCTCAATAGATGCAGAAAAGGCCTTCAATAAAATTCAACATCCCTTCATGCTAAAAACTCTCAATAAACTAGGCATTGATGGAACCTATCTCAAAATAATAAGAGCTATTTATAACAAACCCACAGCCAATATCATACTGAATGGGCAAAAGCTAGAAGTATTCCCTTTGAAAACTGACACAAGAAAATGATGTCCTCTCTCACCACTCCTATTTAACATAGTATTGGAAGTCCTGGCTAGGGCACTCAGGCAAGAGAAAGAAATAAAGCGTATTCAAATAGGAATAGAGGATGTAAAATTGTCTCTGTTTGCAGATGACATGATTGTATATTTAGAAAAACCCATCGTCTCAGCTCAGAATCTCCTTAAGCTGATAAGCAACTTTAACAAAGTCTCAGGATACAAAATCAATGTGCAAAAATCACAAGCATTTCTATATGCCAATAATAGATAAACAGAGAGCCAAATCATGAATGAACTCCCATTCACAATTGCTACAAAGAGAATAAAATACCTAGAATTACAACTTACAAATAATGGGAAGGACCTCTTCAAGGAGAACTACAACCCACTGCTCAAGGAAATAAAAGAGGACACAAACAAACAGAAAAACATTTCATGTTCATGGATAAAAAGAATCAATATTGTGAAAATGGCAATACTGCCCAAAGTAATTTATAGATTCAATGCTATCCCCATCAAGCTACCATTGACTTTCTTCACAGAATTACAAAAACCACTTTAAATTTCATATGAAACCAAAAAATAGCCCATATAGCCAAGACAATCCTAAGCAAAAAGAACAAACTGGAGACATCACGCTACCTGACTTCAAATTATACTACAAGGCTACAGCAACAAAAACACCATGGTACTGGTACCAAAATAGATATATAGACCAACGGAACAGAACAGGGGCCTCAGAAATAATGCCAAACATCTACAAATCATCTGATGGTTGAAAAACCTGACAAAAACAGGCAATGGGGAGAGGATTTCCTATTTAATAAATACTGCTGGGGAAACTGGCTAGCCATATGCAGAAAACTGAAACTGGATCCCTCCCTTACACCTTATACAAAAATTAACTCAAGATGGATTAAAGACTTAATAAGACCTAAAACCATTAAAACCCTAGAAGAAAACCTAGGCAATACCATTCAGGACACAGGCATGGGCAAAGACTTCATGACTAAAACACCAAAAGCAATGGCAACAAAAGCCAAAATTTACAAATGGGCTCAACTAAAAAGCTGCTGCAAAGCAAAAGAAACTATCAGAGTGAACAGGCAACCTACAGAATGGGAGAAAAATTTTGCAATTTCTCCATCTGACAAAGAGCTAATATCCAGAATCTACAAAGAACTTAAACAAATTTACAATTAAAAAAAACAACCCCATCAATAAATGGGTGAAGGAATATGAACAGATGCTTCTCAAAAGAAGACATTTATGCAGCCAACAAACATATGAAAAAAAGCTCATCATCACTGCTCATTAGAGAAATGCAAATCAAAACCACAATGAGATACCATCTCACACCAGTTAGAATGGCGATCATTAAAAAGTCAGAAAACAACATATGCTGAAGAGGATGTGGATAAATAGAAATGCTTTTATACTGTTGGTGGGAGTGTAAATTAGTTCAACCATTGTGGAAGACAGTGTGGAGACTCCTCAAGGATCTAGAACCAGAAATACCATTTGACCCAGCAATCCCATTACTGGGTGTGTACCCAAAAAATTATAAATCATTCTACTATAAACACACATGTACATGTATGTTTATTGCAGCACTGTTCACAATAGCAAAGACTTGGAACCAACCCAAATGCCCATCAATGATAAACTAAATAAAGAAAATGTGACACATCTACACCATGGAATACTATGCAGTCATAAAAAAGGATGAGTTCATGTCCTTTGCAGGGACACAGGTGAAGCTGGAAACCATCATTCTCAGCAAACTAATACAGGAACAAAAAAACCAAACACTGCATGTTCTCACTCATAAACGGGAGCTGAACAATGAGAACACATGGACATAGGGAGGGGAACATCACAAACCGGAGCATCTCAAGGGGTGGGGGGTTAGGGGAGGGATAGCATTAGAAGAAATACCTAATGTAGATGACAGGTTGATGGGTGCAGCAAACCACCGTGGAATTTGTATACCTATGTAACAAACCTGCAGGTTCTGCACATGTACCCCAGAACTTAAAGTATAATAAAAAAAAATCAAAGTCCAATTTTTTAGAAAGGTTATTATGAATAATTTCCTTTCCATTCTAGCCAACAGAATCGCATACACAATTTTAAAATAAATTCTCTTTTTAATGAAGTTTATTACACAGACCAATTATAACACATTTGGACTTCTTGTTTTGTCCTAAACACACTCTTTCTTAAATAACCAGCCATTTCATTTTAGGATAAAAATCTATCATACAAGATTCTTTTTTATACAAAATTATTTTCCTTTTAATCTTTGCTAACAAAAATACCTGTTTATAACTTAACTTTCTTTAAATCTCTCTCTTACTTAATGGTTTCCTTTATCTTGTTATATATCTTTTAATAAACTTTGAATTGGACAATTATTTTCATTTTATTTCTTATCACTTCTTAATTTCATTTTTTTCTTACAATTTTTCTTTTTTCATTGGAATACTTATTTTGGCACACTTTATATGTAAAATCACAAATTAATTAAAATTTTGATTTTTTATAATAATTTTTTGTGAAAACCTAGGAAGCAGGAAATCTTTAATTGTCACATCAGCACTTATAGGTGTGTATCATCTATTTTTTTTTCTTTTTCTTGAGACGCAGGTTTGCTCTCTCCCCAGGCAGGGGTGCAATGGCACAATCTCGGATCACTGCAACCTCCGCCTCCTGGGTTCAAGCAATTCTCCTGCCTTAGCCTCCTGAGTAGCTGGGATTACAGGCGTGTACCACCACTCCCAGCTAATTTTTGTATTTTTAGTAGAGACGGGGTTTCACCATACTGGTAAGGTTGGTCTCAAACTCCTGACCTCATGATCTGCCTCCCAAAGTGCTGGGATCACATGTGTGAGCCACCATGCCTGGATGGTGAGAAACATCCTATAATTATTTTGAAAATGTTTTTAATAATGTAATTTAAAAACTGATAATGACCCAGACATTTAATATCTATTATTTGATACAACATTAAGATTTAACTTATATAACATGTTCATTTATAAGTTTTTATTCTATTACATTTACCTAATTTATTATTAATAGGTTTTTCTTACTGATAACTCTGGATTGAGCTGTTTCCATTAAATCAACAATATTAAATGTCTTGGGGTGGAGCCAAGATGCCCAAATAGGAAGAGCTCCAGTCTATAGCTCCCAGCATGAGTGACGCAGAAGACGGGTGATTTCTGCATTTCCAACTGAGGTACCAGGTTCATCTCACTGGGGAGTGTCAGACAGTGGGTGCAGGACAGTGGGTGCAGTGCACCGAGCATGAGCCAAAGCAGGGCGAGGCATCGCCACACCGGGGAAGTGCAAGGGGTCAGGGAATTCCCTTTCCAAGCCAAGCAAAGCTGTGACAGACGGCACCTGGAAAATCGGGTCACTCCCAGCCCAACACTGCGCTTTTCCAACAGTCTTAACAAACGACACACCAGGAGATTATATCCCGCGCCTGGCTCAGAGGGTCCTATGCCCGCAGAGCCTCGCTCATTGCTAGCACAGCAGACTGAGATCAAACTGCAAGGCGGCAGTGAGGCTGGGGGAGGGGCGCCCGCCATTGCCCAGGCTTGAGTAGGTAAACAAAGCAGCTAGGAAGCTCGAAATGGGTGCAGCCCACTGCAGCTCAAGGAGGCCAGCCTGCCTCTGTAGACTCCAACTCTGGGGGCAGGGCATAGCCAAACAAAAGGCAGCAGAAACCTCTGTAGACTTAAATGTTCTTGTGTGACAGCTTTGAAGAGAGTAGTGGTTCTTCCAGCACGCAGCTTGAGATCTGAGAACGGACAGACTGCCTCCTCAAGTGGGTCCATGACCCCCGAGTAGCCTAACTGGGAGGCACCCCCCAGTAGGGGCAGACTGACACCTCACAAGGTCTGGTACTCCTCTGAGACAAAACTTCCAGAGGAACGATCAGGCAGCAACATATGCTGTTCATCAATATCTGCTGTTCTGCAGCCTCTGCTGCTGATACCCAGGCAAACAGGGTCTGGAGTGGACCTCCAGCAAACTCCAGCAGACCTGCAGCTGAGGGTCCTGACTGTTAGAAGGAAAACTAACAAACACAAAGGACATCCACATCAAAACCCCATCTGTACGTCGCCATCATCAAAGACCAAAGGTAGATAAAACCACAAAGATGGGGAAAAAACACAGCAGAAAAACTGGAAACTCTCAAAATCAGAGCGCCTCTCCTTCTCCAAAGGAACACAGCTCCTCACCAGCAATGGAACAAAGCAGGATGGAGAATGACTGACGAGTTGAGAGAAGGTGGCTTCAGAAGATTAAACTACTCCGAGCTAAAGAAGGAAGTTCGAACCTATGGCAAAGAAGTTAAAAACCTTGAAAAAAAATTAGCTGAATGGCTAACTAGAATAACCAATGCAGAGAAGTCCTTAAAGGACCTCATGGAGCTAAAAACCATGGCACAAGAAATACGTGACGAATGCACAAGCCTCAGTAGCCGATTCAATCAACTGGAAGAAAGGGTATCAGTGATGGAAGATCAAATGAATGAAATGAAGCGAGAAGTTTAGAGAAAAAAGAATGAAAAGAAATGAACAAAGCCTCCAAGAAAATATGGGACTATGTGAAAAGACCAAATCTACGTCTCATTGGTGTCCCTGAAGTGACAGGGAGAATGGAACCAGATTGGAAAACACTCTGCAGGATATTATCCAGGAGAACTTCCCCATCTAGCAAGGCAGGCCAACATTCAAATTCAGGAAATACAGAGAACGCCACAAAGATACTCGTCGAGAAGTGCAACTCCAAGACACATAATTGTCAGATTCAGCAAAGTTGAAATGAAGGAAAAAATGTTAAGGGCAGCCAGAGAGAAAGGTCGGGTTACCCACAAAAAGAAGCCCATCAGACTTAACAGCGGATCTCTCAGCAGAAACTCTACAAGCCAGAAGAGAGTGGGGGCCAATATTCAACATTCTTAAAGAAAAGAATTTTCAACCCAGAATTTCACATCCAGCCAAAACAAGCTTCGTAAGTGAAGGAAAAATAAAATCCTTTACAGACCAGCAAATGCTAAGAGATTTTGTCACCACCAGGCCTGCCCTAAAAGAGCTCCTGAAGGAAGCACTAAACATGGAAAGGAAACCTGGTACCAGCCATTGCAAAAACATGCCAAATCGTAAAGACCATCGATGCTAGGAAGAAACAGCATCAGCTAACGAGCAAAATAACCAGGTAACATCATAATGACAGGATCAAATTCACACATAACAATATTAATCTTAAATGTAAATGGGCTAAATGCGCCAATTAAAAGACACAGACTGGCAAATTGGATAGAGTGTCAAGACCCATCAGTGTGCTGTATTCAGGAAACCCATCTCACGTGCAGAGACACACATAGGCTCAAAATAAAAGGATGGAGGAAGATCTACCAAGCAAATGGAAAACAAAAAAAGGCAGGAGTTGCAATACTAGTCTCTGATAAAACAGACTTTAAACCAACAAAGATCAAAAGAGACAAAGAAGGTCATTACATAATGGTAAAGGGATCAATTGAACAAGAAGAGCTAACTATCCTAAATATATATGCACCCAACACAGGAGCACCCAGATTCATAAAGCAAGTCCTTAGCGACCCAGAAAGAGACTTAGACTCCCACACAATAATAATGGGAGACTTTAGCACCCCACTGTCAACATTAGACAGATCAACGAGACAGAAAGTTAACAAAGATATCCAAGAATTCAACTCAGCTCTGCACCAAGCGGACCTAATAGACGTCTACAGAAGTCTCCACCCCAAATCAACAGAATATACATTCTTCTCAGCACCACACCACACAATTCCAAAATTGACCACATAGTTGGAAGTAAAGCACTCCTCAGCAAATGTAAAAGAATAGAAATTATAACAAACTGTCTCTCAGACCACAGTGCAATCAAACTAGAACTCAGGATTAAGAAACTCACTCAAAACTGCTCAACTAAATGGAAACGGAACAACCTGCTCCTGAATGACTACTGGGTACATAATGAAATGAAGGCAGAAATAAAGATGTTCTTTGAAACCAACGAGAACCAAGACACAACATACCAGAATCTCTGGGACACATTTAAAGCAGTGTGTACAGGGAAATTTATAGCACTAAATGCCCACAAGAGAAAGCAGGAAAGATCTAAAATTGACACCCTAACATCACAATTAAAATAACTAGAGAAGCAAGAGCAAACACATTCAAAAGCTAGCAGAAGGCAAGAAATAACTAAGATCAGAGCCGAACTGAAGGAAACAGAGACAAAAAAACCCTTCAAAAAAATCAATGAATCCAGGAGCTGGTTTTTTGAAAAGATCAACAAAATTGATAGATGGCTAGCAAAACTAATAAAGAAGAAAAGAGAGAAGAATCAAATAGACACAATAAAAAATGATAAAGGGGTTATCACCACTGATCCCACAGAAACACAAACTACCATCAGAGAATACTATAAACACTTCTATGCAAATAAACTAGAAAATCTAGAAGAAATGGATAAATTCCTGGACACATACACCATCCCAAGACTAAACCAGGAAGAAGCTGAATCTCTGAATAGACCAATAACAGGCTCTGAAATTCAGGCAATAATTAATAGCTTACCAACCAAAAAAAGTCCAGGACCGGATGGATACACAGCCAAATTCTACCAGAGGTACAAGGAGGAGCTGGTACCATTCCTTCTGAGACTATTCCAATCAATAGAAAAAGAGGGAATCCTCCCTAACTCATTTTATGAGGCCAGCATCATCCTGATACCAAAGCCTGGCAGAGACACAACAAAAAAAAAGAGAATTTTAGACCAATATCCTTGATGAACATTGATGCAAAAATCCTCAATAAAATACTGGCAAACAGAATCCAGCAGCACATCAAAAAGCTTATCCACCATGATCAAGTGGGCTTCATCCCTGGGATGCAAGGCTGTTTCAACATACGCAAATCAATAAATGTAATCCAGCATATAAACAGAACCAGAGACAAAAACCACATGATTATCTCAATAGATGCAGAAAAGGCCTTTGACAAAATTCAACAACCCTTCATGCTAAAAACTCTCAATAAATTAGGTATTGATGGGATGTATCTCAAAATAATAAGAGCTATCTATGACAAACCCACAGCCAATATCATACTGAATGGGCAAAAACTGGAAGCATTCCCTTTGAAAATGGGCACAAGACATGGATGCCCTCTCTCACCACTCCTATTCAACATAGTGTTGGAAGTTCTGGCCAGGGCAATCAAGCAGGAGAAAGAAATAAAGGGTATTCAATTGGGAAAAGAGGAAGTCAAATTGTCCCTTTTTGCAGATGACATGATTGTATATCTAGAAAACCCCATCATCTCAGCCCAAAATCTCCTCAAGCTGATAAGCACCTTCAGCAAAGTCTCAGGATACAAAATCAATGTACAAAAATCACAAGCATCCTTATACACCAATAACAGACGAACAGAGGGCCAAATCCTGAGTGAACTCCCATTCACAATTGCTTCAAAGAAAATAAAATACCTAGGAATCCAATTTACAAGGGATGTGAAGGACCTCTTCAAGGAGAACTACAAACCACTGCTCAATGAAATAAAAGAGGATATAAACAAATGGAAGAACATTCCATGCTCATGGGTAGGAAGAATCAATATCGTGAAAATGGCCATACTGCCCAAGGTAATTTATAGATTCAATGCCATCCCCATCAAGCTACCAATGACTTTCTTCACAGAATTGGAAAAAACTCCTTGAAAGTTCATATGGAACCAAAAAAGAGCCCACATCACCAAGTCAATCCTAAGCCAAAAGAACAAAGCTGGAGGCATCACACTACCTGACTTCAAACTATACTACAAGGCTACAGTAACAAAAACACCATGGTACTGGTACCAAAACAGAGATATAGATCAATGGAACAGAACAGAGCCCTCAGAAATAATGCCACATATCTACAACTATCTGATCTTTGACAAACCTGAGAAAAACAAGCAATGGGGAAAGGATTCCCTATTTAATAAATGGTGCTGGGAAAACTGGCTAGCCATATGTAGAAAGCTGAAACTGGATCCCTTCGTTACACCTTATACAAAAATTAATTCAAGATAGATTAAAGACTTAAATGTTAGACCCAAAACCATAAAAACCCTAGAAGAAAACCTAGGCAATACCATTCAGGACATAGGCATGGGCAAGGACTTCATGTCTAAAACACCAAAAGCAATGGCAACAAAAGCCAAAATTGACAAATGGGATCTAATTAAACTAAAGAGCTTCTGCATAGCAAAAGAAACTACCATCAGAGTGAACAGGCAACCTACAGAATGGGAGAACATTTTTGCAATCTACTCATCTGACAAAGGGCTAATATCCAGAATCTACAATGAACTCAAACAAATTTACAAGAAAAAAACAAACAACCCCATCAAAAAGTGGGCGAAGGATATGAACAGACACTTCTCAAAAGAAGACATCTATGCAGCCAAAAAACACATGAAAAAATGCTCACCATCCCTGGCCATCAGAGAAATGCAAATCAAATCCACAATGAGATACCATCTCACACCAGTTAGAATGGCAGTCATTAAAAAGTCAGGAAACAACAGGTGCTGGAGAGGATGTGGAGAAATAGGAACACTTTTATACTGTTGGTAGGACTGTAAACTAATTCAACCATTGTGGAAGTCAGTGTGGCAATTCCTCAGAGATCTAGAACTAGAAATACCATTTGACCCAGCCATCCCACTACTGAGTATATACCCAAAGGATTATAAATCATGCTGCTATAAAGACACATGCACATGTACGTTTACTGTGGCACTATTCACAATAGCAAAGACTTGGAACCAACCCAAATGTCCAGCAATGATAGACTGGATTAAGAAAATGTGGCACATATACACCATGGAATACTATGCAGCCATAAAAAAGGATGAGTTCATGTCCTTTGTAGGGACATGGATGAAGCTGGAAACCATCATTCTCAGCAAACTATCACAAGGACAAAAAACCAAACAGCGCATGTTCTCACTCATAGGTGGGAATTGAACAATGAGAACACATGGACACAGGAAGGGGAACATTACACACTAGGGCCTGTTGTGAGGTGGAGGGAGGGGGGAGGGATAGCATTAGGAGATCTATCTAATGTTAAATGACGAGTTAATGGGTGCAGCACACCAACATGGCACATGTATACATATGTAAGTAACCTGCACATTGTGCACATGTACCCTAAAACTTAAAGTATAATAAAAAAATATATTAAATGTCTTATTTACCAAAAGTTACATGAACAAAAATCATTGTTTTCTGCTAGATTTATAATTTATAACCTTTGTGCCAAATTTTGACATCTTATAGTCACTGAGATGAATATAAAACCACTTGACCAGAAAATTTAAAAAAAGAAAAAAGAAAAACTACTTGACCAATACATCTAAACAATGTATGCTGACAACTGTGAAGACATTTTGAATTTTGTTTTTACCCATCAATTTAAAGCCAACTCATTGGTTAAAAATTTACTTAAGTCACATGAACTTCAAAAAGTACTTAGGAATAAGTTTCTAATTTTCTGATAAAATATTTAAGAACTTTTTAAAAGCCAATTAGAGCCCTTTTATATATTTTTGATACTCAAACTTTGTATACATATGTCATATAAACATTTAGACATATAGACACACAGAAGTAGATCTTAGGGATTCATAAGATTTTTCATTTGCCAGTTTTTCTTCTCCACTTTAGACCATTAGTCTTTTGATTACCTGTTTCCTGCTGTAAACAATTATCAGTTAGGCAAGTCCAAATGTGCATTTTTAAAGGGATGATTCTTAGGTGAAACAAAATGGAGGATTTATATTTTACTCAAGCCAAAAAAAATAAACAACAATGCTGTAAAAGTTCAGTTAAGATGGCCAGGGAAAGCAGACACCCTTAATTGTGACTTCCTTAAAGATTTTTAAAAATTGGCTTACTGGCTTTAGGCTGGAGCCTTTTAAGAAACAGGGCCAAGGAAGCATGCAGCTTCTAGGGCCTGACATACAGGCAGGGCTGTAAGGCAGAACAGATATCTAAAAATCAAGGATTTCATTTTTACAGAAAATCCTCAAGACCTCAAAAGAGGAAAACATTATGAGATGAGACAATGCCATGTTTTTGCCATGCATTTCACTATAAGTACATTTCCCCTGAGGTTGGTGGCCAACAAAAGCCAAATAGCCCATTCAATAATCAGCTCATATCCCATGGCAGTCTCACTATTCAGTAGGGGGTTGGGATGTTTCCATACCTTCCAGGTGGTCAAAGGCATACTATCTCTTCCAATAACCAGCCCTAAAAATATATCTCTTACCTAGCTATTACAAATACCAAAGTCAAAAACTTTCCCATTGTGCAAAGTGATTTTTGACACCCTCAAAAGCCATTATGATCCAGCAATGCAATTTAAAAAGTGAGCAGTTTAAGATCTGCAAAAAACTTGTCTGTTTACAACTCTAGGAATTTGATAAACAAAAATAGTGGTTCCTCCCAAAAAGAAGTCTGGTACCTTCTTTTGTAAGCAATCAGGCTATCAGAAATTATTTTAGATCTTTTATTGGGCATCAAGGGTGGCAAGAGAAAAAAGGGACAGACATAAGTAAAATGGAGAGATATAATTCAGTTGAATGAGAAGAAAAACAAATATTTTTCAAAAAACAAGATCCACAGAAAGGCCTTTTAGATACACACAAATATATGCATATGTAATAGAAAAATAATATATAAACACATATTTCTAACATACACGTGTATTTGTTTATATATGTATATATTTATAACATATATGTAATTATGTTTAAATATAATTATATATATATTAGAAATTTGCTTTTAATTAAGTTGACTTTTAATCATGGAGCTCTTAAAAAAAATCCTTTTAAATATCTTACTACCACATCATAGCTAGGACAAACTGCTGGTATTTTTAAAGTAACACAAATACCAAACCAGAAAGAACTAGACTTAGGAACCAAACTCAGGTTGCTGTGGTGAACAGGGCAGAATCTTAGCATTAGGTGGCCACCACTGCTCCTTCAGTTTGGCCTTGGCTAGTAAAAGATGGCCTTATTACGTAGACGAAACCTCTTAGGTTAAAAAAAAAAAAAAAAAAAAAAAAAAGTTTTAAAAAGTCCTTTCTGCTAACTGGATTTTTTTTTTTCTTTTTGCAGCTACCGGAGTTTTAGCCAATTCAGATGCCTTGTTCCCCATAATTTAGAACATTCCTTTGGATTTGACCAAGTCAGGAAAAGATGGTCATACTTCACGGGAGAAATGTGAAACAACAACAAAACCCCAAACATAAACAAAAACAGTTAAGCAAAACAAACAAATTCATACGATTACCAAGTGTTCTAACAGTAAGGAGAAATGAAAACCAGCTGGTTGGTAATCTTAACTTTTAGTCATTAAGGAACATTTTTAAGACAAAACTCTAATTCAGCTACTTACCTGGAAATAAAGCTCAGGCTGATGATCGCTTTCTACCATCATAGAGAGGCAGGAAAAAACTCACACCTTCTCTGTCAGAAGCAAGTTGAAACTCAAGAAAGAAGGTGCCTGCTCTCCATCATCATGGAAGCAGGAAAACTTGCCTTCCTTGTTGGAAATGAGTAAAACTTCAGAAAAGGAGTTGTACAGCAAAATAACTTCAAGTAGCAACCAAATTTTGGGAGATCAGGGACTCTCTGCAGGGGAGAAACTCCCCAAGCTCCACAAATTATCCTATTGGTTTGAGAAATAAAGATAACCCAGGTTGGTATCAAGCAAAAATAAAAGATTTATCAAAGGTCAGGGCCATCTTTGTAACATCCTTCTCTGCCTTTTTTTTAATCTTTATTGGTATAAAGTTTGTTTTGTCAGGATAGGATTGCAACATCTGCTTTTTTCTGTTTTCCATTTGCTTGAAATATTTTTCTCCATTCCTTTATTTTGAGCCTATGTGTGGCATCGCATGTATGATAGGTCTCTTGAAGACAGAATACTCAAATGGGTCTTGGTTCTTTATCCAGCTTGCCCCTCTGTGTCTTTCATATGAAGCATTTAGCCCATTTACATTTAAGGTTAGTAATGATATGTGTGGATTTGATCCTGTCATCATGCTGTTGGCTGCTTATTCTGCAGACTTGTCTATGTGGTTTTTAGCATCACTGGTCTGTGTACTTCAGTGCGTTTTTGTAGTGGCTGGTGATGATCTTTTCTTTCCATAGTTAGTGCTTCCTTCAGGAGCTCTTTTAAGGCAGGTCTGGTAGTAATGAATTCCCTCAGCATTTGCTTCTCTGAAAAGGATCCTATTTCTTCATTTATGAAGCTTAGTTTGGCTGGACATGAAATTCTGGGTTGAAATTTCTTTTAATAAGTTCAATATTGGGCCCTACAATCTCCTCTGGCTTGTAGGGTTTGAGCTGAGAAGTCTGCTGTAAGTCTGTTGGGATTCCCTTTGTAGGTGACCTCACCTTTCTCCCTAGCTGCTTTTAACGTTTTTTTCTTTCATTTCGACCCTGGAGAATCTGATGATTAAGTGTCTTGGGGACGATCTTCTCGTGGCATATCTTACTGGGGTTCTCTGGATCTCTTGAATTTGAATGTTGGCCTGTCTGGCTGGGTTGGGAATATTCTCATGAATGATATTCTGAAATATTTTTCCAAGTTGGTTCCATTCTCATCTTTCAGGTATATTAATCAGTAATACATTTGGTCTCTTTACATAATCCCTTATTTCTCAAAGGTTTTGTTCATTCCTTTTCATTCTTTTTTCCCCCATTCTTGTCTGCATGTTTTATTTCAGAAAGCCAGTTTTCAAGCTCTGAGATTCTTCTCTCTGCTTGGTCTATTCTGCTAGTTGGTCTTGCACATGAGATGGGGCTGGTATGACCTCAGCACTCCTTAGTCTACTTGCCTCTCCCAGGGCCCCAGCCTGGCCACACCTGCTTACAGGGCACTCTCAGGTGCCCACACACACTACAAGAATTTTCGTAATGCAATCACACACAATCACCTTGTGACTGCATTATCAAAATTCTTGTAGTGTGCTTTTCAACTCTATCAGGTCGGTTATGTTCTTCTTTATACTGGCTATTTTGTCTGTTAGCTCCTGCAATGTTTTACAATGATTTTTAGCTTCCTTGCATTGGATTACAACATACTTCTTTCACTCAGTGAACTTTGTTCCTACCCAAGTTCTGAATTCTACTTGTATCATTTCAGACATCTCAGCCTTAGCCCAGTTCTGAACACTTGCTGGAGAGTTAATACAGTCATTTGGAGGAAAGAAGGCATGCTGACTTTTTGAGTTTTCAGTGTTCTTACACAGATTCTTTCTCATCTGTATAGGCTTACCACACCTTCAACTTTTGAGGTTGCTGACCTTTGGACAGGGCATTTTTTTTTAATCATATTTGATGACTTTGAGAGTTTGATTGTGGTGTAAGGTGGATTCAGCCAACTGGCTTTGTTTCTGGAGGATTTTAGGGGGCCAACATTCAGCTCCCAATTGCTGGACTGTGTGCCTTAACATGGGGAACTTGTATTGGGCCCCAACTTTGTTCCCTGGCTCCTCCAGGTTTGGAGTCCACTGTACTGGGGGACCAAAGTGCAGCAGCTGCAGCAGAGTGCTAGCAGATGCAAAAGTGCCACCTCCCTGCAGGCATTCACCCAGTGGTGGAAGCAAGACAGCTGGGGTGGGGGCCAGGGGGCCCTGCTGACTGTGTGTGCTGTTGCACTGGAGGAGGTACTGGTTTGGGGTGGGGTGCTGGCAAGTGCAGGTCTGGGTGCCTTCTCTGTGCCCCCCAAGCAACAGCGGTTGCTCAGGGTATAAGAGGGTCCCTTTTTCTCTGTACAGCATTAGCTCAAAGGCAAGGTGCTGGCGGGGTGGGCATTTTTGGCTCTGTGCCCACCATAGCTCCATCTTCAATGGCAGTTGACGTGTGTTGGGGTGTGTGGCTGCACTCCCGTGTGCTGGCAGGGCAAGTACAGCAAAACCCACCTGTGTAGACACACACCAGCAAAGTGATGTAGGAAGTTTCCATATAAAGAGCTGCAGTATGGAGAGGCAATGTGCAGGCTGGTGCATGCCTGTAGGGGCCACACTGCTTCAGCTCTCCACTGGTCAAGCACAGTCCACTGGCACAGAAGCTATGGCGTGGGCACCCAAGAGTGCCCTGTAAGCAAGTGTGGCCAGGCTGGGGCCCTGGAAGAGGCAAACAGACTAAGGAGTGCTGAGGTCAGACCAGCCCCATCTCATGTGCAAGATTGCCCAGCAGATATCAGGTCTGAGAGGAGAACTCTCTCAAAAGTAAAGACCCAGCACAGCTAAGCTGCTCTACAAAAATGTGGCCAGACTTCTTTTTTAAGCAAGTCCCCTTTTTTAAGAAGGGAACTCTCAGACCTGATCTCTGCTGGGCAATCTTACACGAGATGTGGTTGGTCTGACCTCAGCACTCCTAAAGTGGAGTTAGATAGCTGTCCCTGCTATCTAACTTGTTAGAAGAGCAAGTGGAGCTTAGATAGCTGTCCCTGCCCTCTGGGCTCCACATGAGCTGGCTTGCTGCTCCACCACTTTGCTTGTCTCCTGGGGACTCTACCCCAGAGAGATGTGAGTTAGCAATCACTAAGTGCAATCAGCCAGGATGGAGGGTCTGTGCTGTGGGCCAAGCCAGGGTTCCCTGTCTGGTGATGAGCAGTGGAGGGTGTGTGGGACCCATGGAAGATGGGCTGACATGCTCCTTGAGCCAAATTCAGTTTGTGGGAGGTGTCCATACAGCACTTAAAGTCTTTGCTCCCTTGATATTCTGAGGGTAGCAAGGACAGTTCCACTCCAGAGGCAGTGGCAGAGAGGATTTCAGTTGCTCCTGGAAGCTCTGTCCAGGGAACTGCCAAGTTGCTACTGGCTTGATAGCTTTGGTGGGGCGTTGTCTAGAGACTCAGGCCAGGAGGACCTGCCCATCAAGGAGATATGGAAACTGGCACCCACGTAACTGTCCGGCCACTTTTCCATAGGGCTGCTGTGGCATGCTGGAAGTCCACTCCAGTCCCTAGTTGCCTCGGATTTTCCAGTGCCTGATGGTATCACCAGTGAAGCCTGCGAAAAGGCAAAGACGACAGCCTGCCCCTTCCTCTGGGAGCTCTGTACCACTGAGGTACGAACCTGTTGCCAATCTGAACACACCTGTAGGAGGTGGCTGGAGGCAAGTTGAGAAGTCTTGCCTAGACAGGAGGAACAAGAACAGGGACTTGCTTAAAAAAAGAGGTCTGGTCACATTTTTGCAGAGCAGCTGTGCTGTGCTGGGGGTTCACTTCAGCACCTGGTCACCTCAGACACTCTGAAGCCCTAAGGCTGAAATGGCTAAGTTACCCAAACAGCAAAGATGACAGTCTGGTCCTCCCCCTGGGAGCTCTGACCCAGGGGGCCTGAAACCTCTGTCGGCCAGAGAACAGCAGTGAAGTTAGCCAGAGACCCTGGTTGAAAGGCTCCATCCAGTGATGAGAAAAACGTGGTCAGGGACTGACTTAAAAAAGAGCCTGGCTATGTTTTGGTAGGATGGCTGTGCTGTGCTGGGGTACCACTTCCACCCCGGTCAGCTTGGGCTCTCCAAAGCCTGAAGGCCAGAACGGCTAGTCCCCCAAACATCAAAGGTGGTGGCTGCCCCTCTCCTCTGGTAACCCTGTCCCAGTGGGGGTTTCAAATCTCTGTTGGCTGGGGAATACTGGTGGGGGTAGCTGGAGGACCCAGTTGGGAGGTCCTGTCCAGTGAGGAGGAACAGCATCAGGGGCCTGCTTACAGAAGCAATCTGGCCACGATTTGGTAAAGCAGCTGTGTTGTGCTGCAGGATCTCTTCTGCCCCTGATCAGTTTGTACTCTCCAAAGCCAGCAGGCTGGAATGGCTAAGTTGCCCAAACAGGAAAGATGCCTGCCCCATCTTTTCTCTCAGAGTTTATCTTGTGTGATGGAGCTTCATTTTTAGGGTGTTAATTTTACTGTCAGCATTAGAGAGTTGTTCAGAAAGAATCTCACTGTTATCTTTTAGGTTAGACATATGAAAATTCACTGTCTCCTGTAAATAAACCCATTCATGTCTTGTTCTCTGGAAAGACGTCTCTTTCTGCTATCTGACTTTGGTCACAGTCATGCAGAGCAGCAACCAGTCTACCATGAAATGACTGAATTTCTGTTTCCAGTCATTCCTTGTTGTGTTTTACATTCTTCAGCTCAGAACGGAGCATTTTATTCTCAGTTGTCAAAATGCTAAGCTGTCCATTGTACTGAAATACTGTTTTTGCTAATGCTTCCTCAATGTTATAGCCTTTAGAAGATTATCATGCTCTTCTTTCACACTTTCAATATCCTCAAAATATTTCTTTTCCTTTATCTCACTCTGATGTTTTATTGTATCCAGTTCCAGTCTTAGCATGGCAATTTCTTCCTGCAACATGCTATTTTCATGCAAGAGATCTTTTTCTTTCTTTTGGCTAAGAGAAACCTAAGTAAACAAAGGAAACTTTTAGTTAGCACTCAATAGAATGACATGTTATAATTTCTTCTGAAATTAAAGAGTAACCTGTATATTTGTATAATGAAAGAATTCCCACAGTGAATATTTAACTGGAAAAAACGTTGGACAAAACTTCAAACCTAAGAGAGTGTAAATTCCCAAAAGTTTAAATATCTATTTAAAGACCATGAAAAATAAATCACTAGAGGATTTTTAAGAATCTCAGAATTGGAAAAGCCTTTCTCTGAATTACAAAAAACCCAGAAAGCATAAAATATAAGATTAATACATTTGACTATATTTTAAAAACTGGGTATACACTCTTGATAACCACCTATAATCTATAAACCACACCACTGTAAGAGCCTTAGCTATGCATATATTTGGATAGAAGCAATTTCTCAAAGTTCTTTAATTTCCTTTTTGTGAATAAGCTTTTTCCGAATGAATTTTCTGAATGAATATTTTCTGAATAAACTTTCTGTATAAACTTTTTCTGAACAAACTTTCCTTTTATGAATAAACTGACTTCTCCATTAATATGTTAAGAAGATGAACTAATGTCCAAAAACTAGAAAATCTGTTGTTAGTTGTAAAACTTATTTTTGAAGTTGTAAAGATCATCAATTCTTATGAAAAATATCAAATGCTTCTCCTTTGGATTGAGGCCATTGTAAATGTCACTATTCGACCGCTGCAGGCAAATGGAGCTGAATTAAGAACATAGCTTTATGTTATATATACATGTATAGATATATGATAAAGAATATATAGGATATATATATACACATGTATATATACATACGTGTGTGTATGTGTATATATATCTATGATTTAAAAATCCTTTATACTTTCCAAAATACATAGAGTTGGTGTTTCAAATATATACACATATAAAAACATTTGAAAATGGCTAAGAAAAATATCTCAGAATTCATTTTCTTTTCAGCCATTTCTATCTGCTTTTGTTTGTTAGTCAGAATCTCGTCTAGCAATATTCTAGCATTATGTTCTTCGGAAAGTTGCTTCTGGGTATCATTTCATTCCTGCACAACCTAGAGATACAGTACATTTTTGGTTTAACAGGACTGAAAAAGAAAGTCTAAAAGAGCAGAACCTCTGTTATAAAACTGTTAAAAGAAAGTAGCCTATTAAAACACAAAAATTTTTAACCCTCAAGAATCAAATTTTAATTGCATACATGAGAGCTAAATTTCTCTAAGAGGAGAAACAGTTCTTACCTATATAAAGATACAGTATTGTGTAATAAAATTTCTTTCAAAACATTTAACACATTTTAGTTTGAAAGCTATTTAGCCTGTATTTTAATATAAAAATCCACAAATGAGCATTTATGTTAGTGATTAAACTCAACTTATCCTCCATTTCTTTATTTTGAAAACACAGATTGAGATGCCAAGGTTTACAATAAAATAATTGTAACTATAAATGTCATAGCTCATTATAAAAATTAGATAACAGTTTTGGTGTGTTTACACCTAAATAACATACTACATTAAATCAAAGGAATATAAGTAATACTGATGAAATATAAAGTTGGAAATATAAAGTTTTCATCAGAAATTTACCTGATCCAAATTCTTGGCTTGTGTTTTCAGAGTCCGTTTCAGTTGTTGGTTCATTTCAACATCTTTCCCATATTCCTCTTCTTTTCTTTTTAACTCTTCACTACCTTTTTTATACAACATATCAGCGTCCTTTCTCTTTTCTTCTCGTTTTAAGGTCAATCTATACAGTTAAATATAGTTACAATAAAATTCATTTTGTTAGAAAATAAAAAAGTTTATTTTGTGACGTGGCTCTTCCTGAATAGGTTTATTATACAAATAAAATTTCTGTGTTCTTGACTATTTTTTCTTTCCAGTTCTCATGCTTTTAATTTCTTCCTTCAGTCTCTTCCAAGGGACAAATACTTGAAAGGTAGTGAGGAAAGAACATCTTGCTAATTGGTGAGTTTCTGTTACTAGTAACTTCAATAAATATTATGAAAAAGGATATTAGAAATTATTCAGTTAACTTACAAGTTGAAAATTATCTCTTTTCACACAGCCATAGGAACTTCTCAATTATGACAGATCACTTCAAATTAATTAAAAAGAACATACTACTTAAACAAGTTTATAAATTCACTAGAAGAAATTTTATTTTCATGAAATACTGGAGGTATCCCTAAAATGATTTACAGGGCAAGATGGCACTATCAGCTGTCATTCACAGAATGTATATCTGCAGATTAATCCAAGACAAGGCAAAGGGGTCTCACATCTGTTAATCCAGCTGTCCCCAACCATGTTGGCACCAAGGACGGGCTCTTTGGAAGATAATTTTTCCTCAGACCTGAGGTGGGGGGATGGTTCCAGGATGATTCAAGCATGTTACATTTATTGTGTACTTTATTTCTATTAATACTGATTGTAACATATAATGAAATAATTATATAACTCACCATAATGTAGAATCAGTGGGAGCCCTGAGCTTGTTTTCCTGCAACTACATGGTCCCATCTGGGAGTGAGAGGAGACAGTGACAGATCATCAGGCATTAGATTCTCATAAGGAGTGCACAATCTAGATCCCCTGCATGAGCAGCTTACTACAGGGCTCAGGTCACACTTCTTGACAATCTACTGCCACCGCTGATCTGACAGGAGGAGGAGCTCAGGCGGTAATGCAAGTGATAGGGAGTGGCTGTAAACACAGATAAAGCTTCGCTTGCTCACCTGCCACTAACCTTCTGCTGTGTGATCCAGTTCCTAACAGGCCAGGGACTGGTACTGGTCCTTGTCCTGGGGATTGGGAACCCCTGTGTTAACCCATACTTTTTATGTTTATTTTCTGGAAACACTTTCCACTTATATTCTTGATTCCTATATGTTTTATAAACAACTTAGAAATTCCTTTTGGAACAAGGCATGGTCTAGTATTTAAACAATGAAGAATAACATGTGTTTTTAACATAGAACTTTGAATTAATTTTATCTGTGTATAAGAGATGTGAAATAAACTAATCCCTTTCCATTTTAGTTTTCATTTCATGAATATTAAAAATAAAACTGGGAAGTCCTAGGCAGAGAAATTGGGCAAGAGAAATAAAGGGCATCCAAATTGGAAAAGAGGATGTCAAACTATCTCTTCGCCAATGATATGCTCTTATACCTAGAAAACTCTAAAGACTCCTACAAAACACTCCTAGATTTGATAAATGAATTCATTAAAGTCTCAGAGGTTACAAAATAAATGAATACCAATCAGTATCACCACTATACACCAACTACAACAAAGCTGCGAGTCATATGAAGAACCCAAACCCTTTTACAATGGCTGCAAAACTGTAAAATACCTAGGAATATACTTCATGAAGGAGGTGAGTGAT
This sequence comes from Pongo pygmaeus, assembly GCF_028885625.2. NCBI lineage: Eukaryota > Metazoa > Chordata > Mammalia > Primates > Hominidae > Pongo > Pongo pygmaeus. The sequence goes on from NC_072380.2 coordinate 58,716,208, forward strand.
CTATATAAGGATAACTGGAAAACACCACTGAAGAAAATAATAGATGACACAAATGAAAATACATCCTATGTTCATGGATTGAAAGAACTGATATTGTGAAAATGACCATAGTGCCCAAAACAGTCTACAGGTTCGATACAATTTCTATCAAAATACCAATGTCATTCTTCATAGAATTATTAAAAAAAACAATGCTGACATTTATGTAGAACCACAAAAGAGCCTGAATAGCAACAGACATATCAAGCAAAAGGAACAAATATGTTGGCATCACATTACCTGACTTCAAATTACACTCTAAGTCTACAGTAACAAAAACAGCATGGTACTGGTATAAAAGTAGATATATAGATCAATGGAACAGAACAGACAAGCCAGAAATAAAGCCACTTACAAGCAAATGATCTTTGAGAAAGGATATAAAAACATACACTGGAGAAAGTACATGTTATTTAATAAATGGTGCTGGGAGAAAAAGACAGCCACATGTAGAAGAATGAAACTGGATCTCTATCTCTAACCAGACATAAAAATTAATTCAACATGGATTAAAGGCCTAAACCTAAGACCTGAAAACACTGGTTTAGGCAAAGATTTATGATGAAGACCCTAAAAGCAAATGCAACAAAAATGAAAATAAATAAATAAATATGGCCTAATTAAACTAAAAAGCTTCAGCACAGCAAAAGAAATAGTCCATCAGAGTAAACCAACAACCTATAGAATGGGAAAAATACTTGTAAATTATGAATCTAACAAAGGACGAATATCCATAATCTACAAGAAATTCAAACAAATCAGCAGGAAAAATACAAATAATTCCATTAAAAAGTGTGCACATGACATGAATAGACATTTCTCAAAAGAAGATGTACGAACAGTGAACAAGCATATAAAAACATGCTAAACATCACTCATCATCAGGGAAATGTAAAATAAAACAACAATAAGATATCACCTCACTGTAGCCAGAATGGCCATTATTAAAAATCAAAAAACAATAGACAGTGGTGTGGATGTGGCGAAAAGAGAACACTGCTGGTAGGAATGCAAATTAGTACAAAATATATGGAAAACAGTATGGAGATTTCTCAAAGAACTAGAAATAGATCCTACCATTCTATCCAGCATTCTCATTTCTGGGTATCTACCCAAAAGAAATCATTAAATCAAAAAGACACCTGCATACGTGTGTTTACTGCAGCACAATTCACAATATGCAAAGATATGGAATCAACCAGTGTCCATTAACTGGTGAGTGGAATAAAGAAAATGTGATATATACACATATATATGTGTGTGTGTATATATATGTATATATACATATCCATACCACAGAATACTACTCAGCCATAAAGAAGAATGAAATAATGCTTTTTGCAGCAAACTGGATGGAGCTAGAAGCCCTTATTCTAAGTGAAGTAACTCAGGAATGGAACAACAAATACCACATGTTCTCATTTATAAGCGGGAGCTGTGCTAGGGGTATATAAAGGTAGGCAGAGTGGTATAATGACATTGAAGACTCAGAAGAAGAAAGGGTAGAAGAAAGGTGAACAATAAAAACTACCTATTGGTGATGGGTACACTGAAATCCAGAGTTCACCACTATACAATTCATCCATGTAACCAAATACCACTTGTACCCCTACAGCTATTGAAATATAAATAAATAAATTTAAACAGGGAGAAAAAAAGAATAAAACTATATAAAGTTTTAAAGAAGTGTTCTGGTTTGAGACAAATGGCCACTTCATGCTCTGTTAGTTGAACTGTAAATTAATGCAAATTTTTTTTTAATTTTAATTTCCAGAGTACATGTGCAGAATGCGCAGATCTGTTTCATAGGTAAACATGTGCCATGGTGGTTTGCTGCACCTACCAACCCATCACCTAGGTATTAAGCTCAGCATGCATTAAATACAAATATTCTTGAGGACAATTTAGAAATATTGATCCAAGGCCTTTTTTTGAAAGTTTCTATATTTTAACCAAAAAATTCTATATTAAAGATTTATTCAAAGTAAATAATTAGAAATGTAGAAAATGATTTATATAAAAGACGTTCTGGGCTGTGTGCGATGGCTCACACCTGTAATCCCAATGCTTTGGGAGGCTCAGGCAGGAGGATTGTTGGAGGTCAGTAGTTGGAGGTCATTCTGGGCAACATAGTGAGACCTTGTCTCAATGAAAAATATAAAAAGTTAGCCAGGCATGGGGGTGTGTGCCTTAGTCCTAGCTACTTAGGAAATTGAGGCAAGAGGATCTGTTGAGCCCAAAAGTTCAAAGTTGAAATGAGCTATGATTGCACCATGGCACTCTAGCCTCAGTGACAGAGCAAAACCCTGTCTAGTAATAATGTCTAATAAGAGTGTCTAACAAGTGTTTAATGATAATAATAGTAACAATGAAAGATGTTCCTTGCAGCATTAATTCTAATACAAATGAATTTAAAACCCCAAATTCAATTTGTTAAATAGATTTCTATATGGCGGACTTCTATATAGCCATTAAAATCATGATTTAAAAGAATACGCAATTATCAGAAGAATCACAGTTAAGAATTTGTTATATTATTTCTAAGATTTTCATACTCTACAAGACCAAGACGTTTTCTCCCGTTCAGCCCCAGAAAGTCAGCAATCACAATAATTCTCACATATACCTTTAGTATAAATAGTTAAAATATTCTTTAAAACCAGAATGTCATACCTCAGAGTGGAGAGTTCTTGCTCCCATTCATCTTTTTCATGCTCTAACTATAATTGTGTTTCTTTTGTTTCAGACAGCTTCTTTTGTAGTACATGAATCATATTTTCCATTTGTTCAATTTCTACTGTAAGTTGTTCACAGTGATTATTTTTAAGTTCTAGTAAGTGTTCATCTGAAAGAACTGCAGCCTGGATTTTTGATAGGCTAGCAGAATCTGCATCGGGGGAAAACAAGGTGGAAATAAAATCTATGTGTACTTTTTGGATATAAAGTCCTGTGCATTTTAACATTCACCCATCCATACACCAAACAAATATGCACTGAGTTCCTACCATGTGGAAGACATTCTACTGAGCTCTGCAGGTAAAACAAACAGTAACTCTGTTCTTGTTTAGCTTTAGCTGTAGTGAAGAACAAATAATAAATACAAATTCAGATAGATGCTGCAAGAAAACAGTTCTATGATAACATAGAATTTGATCTATACTGGGCTCAGGAAGATTTCCCTGGGGAAGAGATGGCTACACTGAGTAACGAAGGGTGAGAAGGAAGCAGTTAAGTAAAGGGAGTAGAAAAGCATTCTAGCTAGTCTACGGCATGTGCTGAAGCTCTGCTGCAGTCTGCTTCTGGACACGATGGAGCGGCAGATACTGATTTACCTTCTTGCCTGAAACAAAAACAAGAAAGACAAAATACATAATACAATGATTTTCAAGAACATGGACTGCAGGTAATGAAGACGATGATCCCTGTAAGACAGGAAACAAATGAAGTAAGATTTACAAACACCCCAGCAAACTGACTTGACAAAGTTTCCAGGCCATGACAACAGGAGAAAATAAAACTGAGGTAGAGTCCGCCAGATTCCCTGAGTCGGAACAATGTAGCCGAGAGGCTCAAAAAAAACACCAAGGCAGAAATCACAAAACAGAACACTGGAAAGGAGAGAACAGTATAGGAGAAGAACAATGAAGATCTGCAAAAATATCCTCTTGGGTATTTATTTAACAGAGCAATGAACAGTACATGTGTGCTAGGAAACTACTTGAGACCAGGGGGAAAAAATCCTTAAAAAATTAAAAGAAACAGTGCCTGTTGCTCACATAATGTACCAGGAAGAGTGTCCATTCCTATGACTGATACCGGAAAAACTTCACAGGGCAAAGAATAGCGTTATCAGAAACACCTTGCCTCAAGAGTGGGAAGTTAGACCAAATCATAAAGCAAGACCAGAAAGATCAAGTTGTTTATAAGTAAGTCAACTGTGTCCCAAAATAAATCTCAAGTAGAGGCAAGGAAGACATTTCTTGAAAGCAAATTGCACTAGTAGGAATTAAAATTAAAATCTTAGGACTGGGCCAGGTACGGTGGCTCATACCTGTAACGCCAGCACTTTGGGAGGCCGAGGTGGGCAGATCACTTAAGATCAGGAGTTTGAGACCAGCCTGACCAACATGGTGAAACCCCATCTCTACCGAAAATACAAAGAATTTAGGTGGGCATCATAACAGGCACCTATAACCCCAGCTACTCAGGAGGCTGAGGCAGGAGAATGGCTTGAACCTGGGAGGCGAAGGTTGTAGTGAGTGGTGATCAAGCCACTGTACTCCAGCCTGGGTGACAGAGCAAGACTTGGTCTCAAAAAAAAAAAAAAAAAAAAAAAAAAAGGACTAAAAACAACACTGCTGGATGGAAGTAAATACAGACTAGATATCAGAAAAAAAGAAGATTCATAAATTTGAGACATCAGAGAACTATGAGAAAATTTTAAGCAACAATATATAAGTCCCCAAAGAGGGAGGAAGAGAGAAAGACAAAAGCATAAAGATAAAGTGGCCAGAAACTTTCTAAACGTAATAAAAACTATAATCCCACAAATCCAGGAAGAATCTGGCTGGGAGAGAGAAAATGAAAGTATACTACTCTAATTTTCTTATGCCATATATGATATTATATAATATTGCCTGAAGGTGAACTATGATAAGTTAAAATCATACAGTACAAATTGTAATGCAACCACTAACACAGCAAAAAAAGAGTTATAGACAATAAGTCAAAAAAAGATAAAACTAAATCATAAAAATCACATAACTAATTGAAAAAAAAGCAGGAAAAGAAGGGAACAAAGAACAGCTGGAACTAATGAAAATCAAACAGCATGACAGATAAACTTAACTATTAATATATCAATAATCACATTATAAATAAAACTGGCCTAAAAACCTAAAAGACAGATTGTCAAGCTGTATAAAAAGCAAGATCCTACTCCATGCTACCTATAAGAAACACACTTTAAATGTAAAGATGCAAATTAAAAGGATGAAAAATATAGACCACACAGTTGACAAAAGAAAGCTAAGCAGGAATGATTATGTTAATATCAAAGTAGATTTCACAGCAAAAAAAATATTACTAGCTATAAACAACGTCATTTCATGATAAATGTTCAATTAATCAAGAACATATAAACCTAAATGTTTATGTACCTAGTAACATAACAGCTTTGAAATACATGAGGAAAAACTGATAGAACAAATTGACAAATTCACAGGTATAGTCTGAGATTTCAGTATCGCTTACTCAATATGTGATAGAAAAAGGAGGCAGAAAATCAGCAAGATGAGACTAGACTTGAAGAACACAATGCTTCTCAAGTACCCTTGGAATGCTTAGTAAAACAGACCATATTCTAGGCTATACAATAAATCTTCTTGAAAGAATTAAGTCAAAGGATTTAAGTCATAGAAAGTATGATCCCTGACCACAAAGGAATCAAATTAAAATCACTAAGAAAATATATCATCAAAATACCCAAAAATTTAGAAACAAAGTAACACACATCTAAATAACCCTAGGTCAAAGACGTAATGCAAAGAGAAATTAGAAACTATTTTGAAGTAAATAAAAATGAAAATAGTACATATCAGAATTTGTGGACTATAGCTGCAACGTACTTAAAAAGTTATCACTGAATGTCTATACTGGAAGACTCTCAAATCAATGGCCTTGACTTCTATCTTAAGAAAGTAAAAAAGAAGAAACTACAAAAAGAAAAAAAAGAGAGAGCAAATTAAACCCAAAAGAAGCAGAGGAAATAATATAATAAATATCTGCTACGGTCTGAACATTTGTGTCCTCCTAAAACTCATATGCTGAAACTTAATCACAGAAGTGATGTTATTAGGAACTGCAGCTTTGTGGAGGCAATTAGCTCATGGAATCCAAGCCCTCATGGATGGGATTAGTGCCCTTATCTGAGACCCCAGAGAGCTCATTCACCCCTTCTGTCATATGAAGCACACAGGGGAAAAAAGGGAACATAGGAACCAGGAATTGATCCCTCACCAGAAATTCAATTTTCTGGCACCTTGATCTTGGATTTTGCAACCTCCAGGAATATAAGAAATCAGTTTCTGTTGTTTATAAGCTACCCAGTCTATGGTATTTTGTGATAGCAGGCCAAACAGATGATGACATCAAAGATAAAACCAATAAAACAGAATAGGGAAAATCAATAAAACCAAACACTTCGAGGAGGTCAATGAAAGTGATAAACCTTGATCTAGCCAGGCTGATAATAAAAAAGAGAACAAATTACTAATTTCAGAAATAAGTAATGTAACTTTTTTTTTTTTTTTTTTTTTGGAGATACAGTCTGGCTCTGTTGTCCAGGCTGGAGTGCAGTGGTGCAATCTCAGCTCACTGCAACTTCCACCTCCTGGGTTCAAGAGATTCTCTTGTTTCAGCCTCCTGTGTAGCTGGGATTACAGGTGCCTGCCACCAAGCCCAGCTAACGTTTGCATTTTTAGTAGACATGAGGGGTCTCACCATGTTGGCCAGGCTGGTCTTGAACTCCTGACCTCAGGTGATACACCCTCTCTGGCTTCCCAAAGTGCTGGAATTACAGACATGAGCCACGGTGCCCGGCCCAATGTGACATTTTTATACATTCTACAGATATTAAAAGAATGGAAAGATAATAAGGTGAGCTTTATGTAACTAACCATGACAACTTAGATTAAATGGACACATTCCTTGAAAAATAAAAATTACCAAAGCTCAATCAAGAAGCAATAGATAACCCAAATCACCAAAAGAAAATAAAGTTGAGAAAACTTCAAGCTCAGACAGCTATGCTGGTGAATTCTATCAAACATTTTAGGAAGACATAATATAATTTTACACAAACTCTCCCCTAAAAAATAAAATGGGGAAATACAACACAACTCATTCTATAATGCTAGCATTACCCTGAACCAAATAGTGATATTACAAAAAAGAAAACTCCCTCATGAACATTGACAAAAAATTTAACCAATTTCTGAAGCAATCAAGATATCCTCCAATAGGTGAGTGAACAACCTCTAGTACAGTCATATAATGAACTATTATTCAATGCTAAACAAAAATAAGCTATCGTGTCATAAGACATGGTGGAAACATAAATGCATATTACTAAGTGAACGGCCAATCTGAAGGGTATGCACTGTATGATTTCAACTATATGACATTCTAGAAAAGGCAAAACTATGCATACAGTAAAAAGATCAGTGGTTGCCTGGGGTTGAGGAGGGCAGGAAAGGGCAGACAGGTGAAACACAAAGGAATTTTAGAGCAGTAAAAATAATTTGTACAATACTATAATGATGAATATATGTCCTTTCCAAACCCACATATTGTAGAACACCAAGAGTGCACACTAATATAAACTATAAACTTCGGATGATTATGACATGCCATTTTGATTCATCAATCATATCAACTGTACCACTCTAGTGAGGGATACTGATAATGGGAAAGGCTATGCATGTCTGGGGACAGGAAGTACACAGACAATCTCTGTACCTAATGTTGCTGTGAACCTAAAACTACATTAAAATAGTCTTTTAAAATTTCTAAACAAAATTTTGGCTAACTGGTTACAAATAAATATAGGGTCTAACTTTGTTGCTCAGGTTGGTCTTGAACTCCAGCTTCAAGCAATCCTCCTGCTCTGACCTCCCAAAGTGCTGAAACTACAGGCATGAGCCACCGTGTCCGGCGCCAGTGATATACTATTTTTAAAAAGCCTACATCCTAAGCAAATGGGGTTTATTCTAAAATGCAAGGTTGGTTTAACATTAAAATATTAGTTATTCAACTAATTAAAAAACTAAAACAGAAGAACCTTATGATTATCTCAGTAGATAAAGGCATTTGATAAAATTCAATTTCATTCTTGATTAAAAGAAAAACCCTATCAGCAATCTAAGAATACAAATGAACTTCATCAGCATGACACAAAGCATCTATGATAAACCTACAGCTAACATGTACCACAATGACACACTGAATGCTTTCCCCATATCAGGAACAACACAGGAATGTCTGCTTTCAAAACTTTAGTAAGCATTATGCCAAAGATTCTAGCCAGTGCTGTCAGACAAGAAAAAGAAATAAAAGGTATCCAGGTTGGAAAGAAGAAGTAAAACTGTCTTTATTCACAACCATGATCACGTAATAGGGGCAGATAAACTACAACCTGTGGGCCAGCTTCTTGTTTCTGTAAATAAAGTTTTATTGGAACACAGCTGTGTTCATTAATGTATGTATTCTCCCTGGCTGCTCTCATACTACAATGGCAGAGTTGATTAGCTGCAACAGAGACTGTTTTGCCGCAAGTCTAAAAGATTTCCTATCTTTAGTAAAACAGTAGCTTGAGAATGAAAATATTTGATAATCATTGTTGTATGTATAAAATTTGATCAAATATAATAAAAAAGTTACTAGAACTAATAATAAGTAAGTTTAGCAATGCTGGAGGATACAAAAATCAACATACAAAAATCAGCTGTATTCCTATATACTAGCAATAAACAACTTGAAATTTAAAAAAATATCATAACTTCATTTAAAAAATGAGATACAGATGAATCAGATAAAATAAGGAAACACCAAGGCTGGGTGCAGTGGCTCACACCTATAATCCCAGCACTTTGGGAAGCCAAGCCTGGAGGATCACTTGAGGTCAGGAGTTCAAGCCCAGTCTGGCCAACATAATAAAACCCCATCTCTACTAAAAATAAAAAAGTTAGCTGGGTATGGTGTCTCATGCCTATAATCCCAGCTACTCAGAAGGCTGAGGCAGGAGAATCATTTGAACCCAGGAGGCAGGGGTTGCAGTGAGCCAAGATTGCACCACTGCACTCCAACCTGGGCGACAGAGTGACACTCTGTCTCAAAAAAAAAAAAAAAAACCACGAAACACATATTTAAAAACCTACAAAATATTACTGGGAAAATTAAATTTGACCTATATAAATAGAAACAATTTCATAGGAGTGGAACAATGCATTATCATTAAAATGTCAATCCTCCCCTAATTAATGTATAGATTGAATACAAACTCAGTGTAATTCCCAGAAAGACAGCAGGCTTTTTTTTTTTTTTTTTTTTTTTGAGATGGAGTTTCACTCTCATTGCCCAGGCTGGAGTGCAATGGCACAATCTCGGCTCACTGCAATCTCCGCCTCCTCGGTTCAAGTGATTCTCTTCTGCCTCAGCCTCCTGAGTAGCTGGGATTACAGGCATGCGCCACCACACCTGGCTAATTTTGTGTTTTTAGTAGAGATGGGGTTTCTCCATTTTGGTCAGGCTGGTCCTCAAACTCCTGACCTCGTGATCCACCCGCCTCAGCCTCCCAAAGTGCTGGGATTACAGGTGTGAGCCACCGCACCCGGCTGACAGCAGGCTTTTAAAAAAAAATTAACAATCTGATTCCAAAACTCATGTGGAAATGCAAAAGATCCAGCATAGTCAAAATAACCCTTAAAAAAGAAGAAAACCAAAGGGCTGATGTCAAGATTTAGTATAAATTTACAGTAATGAAAACAGTGTGTTACTATTACAGGTGGAATAGCTCTCAAAGTGTGTGGTACCAAAAGTGTTTTGGGTTTTGGAATATTTGCATATATATAATCTGATATCTCAAGGGTGGAACCCAAGTCTAAACACAAAATACACTTATGTTACAAACACCTTATACGCAGAGCTTAAAGGTAATTTTATGGAATACTTTTAGTAAATTTGCAAATGAAAGTTTGTGAACTTGCGGTCTAGTGTGAAATTTTCTACTTGTGGCATCATGTTGGCACTCAAAAAGTTTTGGATTTTGGAGCATTTCTGATTTTGGATTTTGGATTAGGGATGCTAGACCTACATAAAGAAAGGCAGAAACCAATTTAAGATGGTTCTACTTAGAATTTTTCAACTGTACGATGGGTTTATTGGGGTATTTTTTTTTTAAGATGGAGTCTCGCTCCGTCACCCAGGCTGGAGTGCAGTGGTGCTATCTCGGCTCACTGCAAGCTCCGCTTCCCAGGTTCACAACATTCTCCTGCCTCGACCTCCCAAGTAGCTGGAAATACAGGCACCTGCCACCACACCTGGCTAATTTTTTTGTATTTTTACTAAAGATGAGGTTTCACCGTGTTAGCCAGGATGGTCTCGGTCTCCTGACCTCGTGATCCGCCCATCTCAGCCTCCCAAAGTGCTGGGAGTACAGGCGTGAGCCACCACGCCCAGCCTACTGGGGTATTAAATGGATTTTCAACTTATGATTGGTTTATCAGTGTAACTCTAGAAGAATATGTAGATCAATGGAACACAACAAACAGTCCAGAAATAGACCCACACACATACAGCCAACTTATTTTTCACAAATGCACGTTAGCAATGTAGTGGAGAAAGGAGAAAGGCTTTTCAACATATGTGGCTGGAACAATTAGATATCCACATCCATAAAATGAACTTGCATCCACACCTCACTCCATAAGCAAAAATGTACACAATGTGGATCACAGATATAAATGTAAGACCTAAATCTATAAAAATTCTTCAAGAAAGCAGAGGAGAAAATCTTTGGGACCTTGTGCTGGACAAAGACTTTTTTAGATATGAGACAAAAAGCAAAATCCATAATTAAATGAACACACATATCAGACTTCATCAAAATGAAAAACTTCTTCTCTTTAAAATATATTAAGAAAACAAAAGGTCAAGCCACAAACTGGGAAAAAAAAAATCCTTCCAAAAAGCATAATAAAGAAATAGTATCCAGAATCTATTAAAAAAACTCTTAAAACTCAAGAAATAAGAATAAAAACTATCTAATGTTTAATTCATTATAAGCTCTCCATTTCACTAAAGAAGATATGCAGGTGGCAAATAAAGCACTCAGGAAGATGTTCAACATTCTTAGTCCTTAGGGTAATGCACATTCACACCATAGTGACACGCACAACACGAACCCATTGGAATGGCTAAAAACTAAAAACTAATAAACAGCAGTACTAAGAGCTCGTGATGATATGGAACAATGAGAATTGTCATATACTGCTGATGGGAATGGAAAATAGTACAAATACTTAAACATTTAGTAGTTTCTTAATAAGGGAATACAAAAGGACAGGAAGAGACTTTTATGGATGATGGGTATGTTATCAGTCTTGACTACGGTGATGGTTTTGCATGTGCATACATATGCCAAAACTTATCAAATTGTACATTTTATATATATGCTGTCTATCGTATATCAGTTATGCCTCACTAAAGCTGTCAATTGCAGGAATAAACATCTAAGACAATGGCTAGGACACAGAGGAAAAAGGTATATTAAATGATGCAGGAGAGAGCTCAAGTATTCAAATCTTAACCTTATAGAAATGGCAAGTGGTAAGCTGAGTTGTAAGCAAGAGATAACATCAGATCTGAATTTTTAAAAATTAATAATTATAGTTTCAGAGTAGACCATGGTCTCAGGAAATGGGATAGCAAGAAAAACGTTCTAAGGTTATTGCAGTATTCCGAATGGGAGAGAATGGTAACCTGATCTGCGAAGAAGGCATACAAGAGAAGAAGAGCCAACAAAAAGGCTGAGACTGCCCTTCATACTGAGAAAGGAACCGTGGAGTTATCATAGCTCTGGTATACAATATACATTATTTCGCAGTCTACTTTAATGTTAAACATATTTCTGAGATAAGCAACACTATAACACGTCAGTGCTCTACAGTGCACCGCTAAGCAATGTGTGCGAATATTGCTGTAGGATACATAAAAAGTCATTCTACTTATGCAATGGTCCTACCGTTAAAATCCATTTTGAGTTGTTCAGTGAGCAACATAAAAGTCTCATAATTAGGGTAAGGCAAATCATAATCCTCTGAGGCTATCTCAGATGGCCACATTATGTCATCAAGGTCATCCACTGAATGTATTTCACTTTTGACCTGTAAGATAAATAATACTGCTTCAAATGTCCTCAAAATATTTACAGAATATACTAGATGTACAGAAGTGGCATTTATTCATCTTTTTATATGAGCAAAACCACAGGCACTTCTTAAAACAACAGATTTTTCTTAAAAGGGTACCGTTATCAGTGGCTAGGCTACTCTTTCTTAAGCCCTTTTTTCTTTTCCTAAGCCCTTTTTTTTTTTTTTGAGACAGAGTCTCGCTCTGTTACCCGAGCTGGAGTGCAATGGCACCATCTCAGCTCACTACAACCTCCACTTCCCAAGTTCAAGCAATTCTTCTGCCTCAGCCTCCCAAGTAACTGGGACTATAGGCATATGCCACCACGCCCGGCTAATTTTTGTATTTTTAGTAGAGACGGGGTTTCACCATGTTGTCCAGGCTGGTCACAAACTCCTGACCTTGTGATCTGCCTGCCTGGGCCTCCCAAAGTGCTGGGATTACAGGCGTGAAACACCGCGCCCAACCAAGCCCTTTCTTTCTAACTAAATGTCTTTATAACAAAAGATTATCACTTAACCTTTTATAATGTGTTTTTTTCTTAACAATAATATTTTAGATAATTTACTCTTACAATACCTTGTTCTTTTCATTAAATTTCTTTTCAGGCCTGAAAAAACAAACAATTCCTTTTAGACAGATAGTAAACACATAAAATACAAAGAATGTCCAAAACTATTATTTTATTATATAAAATCTCTGCATTTATAAGTTACTTCTTCTTTTCATTAAGTGTTCAGGTCATTTTTAACAGGTAATATAAATATAACTATTTTCCATAAGGGGAATTAAACTATAAACAGAAAGAGTAACATTAAGGGAGACAAAATATGGTAATAATGTAATTACAAAGAATTAAATTTAGAGCCAGCTTTCTGACAGTCAAGGCAAAAGGAAAACCACATTACTTGTATTATGTGATGAAATAAATATACCAGGACTTCTCATTGTTGTCTTTTACAATAAAAACAGCTTCTACTGACACTAAAACCTATTTGGAACATACTACTTATGTTCTTATATGAGGGGAACCCTTTTTAATGATAATATTAGCTTTTTCAGGACATTATGCAGGTACTATGCATCACTCTAAGCACTGTGCATTTGTCAAGCTCATTTTAATTATCATAACAATTCTGTAAGGTAGGTAACATATTAGAGATTCTATAAAGGGAGAAACTAGGCATGGAAAGGCCATATAAATTTCCCCAGCCCACAGAGCTGGTCAGTAGTGTACACAGCGCTGAAACCCAAGAATTCTGCCTCTAAAACATGTGTTTTGCAATATTCTGTGAAGGTAATATTTATTTCCAAGTGTTTTTAAGAGATATAATAGCAGATGAATCCATATTATCATTATATTTTTGGCTATAATTATAACTAATAATTTCTGAATCTTGCACTTTTAAAAAAAATAAAAAGACTTTATACAGAGGCAAGTTTGGAAACCTACTACTTTCAAAACACTAAAAATTTATTTTTTAAAAGAAATTCATCAATGGCATTCATTCATCTCTTCAACTGTTCATTCATGCATTCAACAAATACTCGTTGGGCACACAATACATGCTGATGACACTGTTGTCCGAGGGAAACATGGTTTTGATGCTTTTGAACTTTACAACCCTGAAGTAATAATCTGCAATAGTTTGTCAATAGTTTGCTTTTCTCAAGTTCATGAACAAAATCCTTCCCTACTCCCCAGAATCTAAACAACCGTAAAGTAGATACACCTGATATTTTAGAGTAAGTACCTCAGCAAATCATGGCTACTGTCAAAGGCACTGCAATATGTACAATTATGATGAAATATTTAAGTTCTATTCTTCATGGCCTAAGTGTGTGGATGTTTATTATAATTATTTTTAAAAATCTGTGTATGATAGCTTAAGATTTAGGTCATCATCTGCATGTTCAGTTACACTAATATGTTATACTTCTGAACCAATTCTGAAAAAACAACTCTCATCATAAAACTATACATGAATAGGCCGGGTGCGGTGGCTCACCCCTGTAATCCTAGCACTCTGGGAGGCCGAGATGGGCAGGTCACCTGAGGTCCGGAGTTCAAAACCAGCCTGGTCAACGTGGTGAAACCCCGTCTCTACTAAAAATACAAAAATTAGCCAGGCATGGTGGCACATGCCTGTAATCCCAGCTACTTGGGAGGCTGAGGCAGGAGAATTGCTTGAACCTGGGAGGCAGAGGTTGCAGTGCACCAAGATCGCACCACTGCACTCCAGCCTGGGCAACAGCACAAGACTCTGTCTCAAAAACAAAACAAAAACTATACATGAATAGAAGTTCTAAGGACAATTAGTTTGCTAAACACCCATAAAAGATAATGAATCAAGCTAATGCTTAGACATGCAACCAAGTAAACAAAATAACATTTCATAAACATGTTCTTCTACTATGGATCACTTCCAAAAGTAAAAAAAAAAATACTCTAAAAATTTGTTTTGAAATACAAAAAGAGAGAAAACTCCCTCAAATCCTCAAATCCCACATTCTTTTTCAGTTACTGCCCATTTATCTATTGCCTTTCTCAGTAAAGTTTCTCTCGAGTTGTCTACGTTCATCTACTACAGAGTTCCATGGCTACCATTTATTGAAACTGCTCCTAGTCAAAGTCACTAATCCTTATTGTAATCAATCTTTCAACAGCATTGATATAGTTGAGTACTCTCCAGCTTTGAGAGACTACGTTATTCTATTTCCAAAAATAAAAGTAATCAGTGTTAACATTCCTTCCCGGAGATTTCTTTTTTTTTTTTTTTTCCCAGACGAAGTTCTGCTCTTGTTGCCCAGGCTGGAGTGCAATGGTGCAATCTCGGCTCACCACAACCTCCACCTCCCAGGTTGAAGCAATTCTCCTGCCTCAGCCTCCCGAGTAGCAATGGCGCAATCCCAGCTCGCCACAACCTCCACCTCCTGGGTTCGAGCAATTCTGCCTCAGCCTCCCGAGTAGCTGGGATTACAGGCATGTGCCACCATGTCTGGCAAATTTTGTATTTTTAGTAGAGACAGGGTTTCACCATATTGATGAGGCTGGTCTCAAACTCCAGACCTCAGGTGATCTGCCTGCCTTGGGCTTCCAAAGTGCTGGGATTACAGGTGTGAGCCACCGCACCTGGCCTACCTTCTTTTTTTTTAAGTTCTGGGATACAAGTGCAGAACGTGCAGGTTTGTTACACTGTTATACATGTGCCATGGTGATTTGCTGCACCTATCAACCCGTCGCCTAGGTTTTAAGTCCCACATACATTAAGTATTTTTCCTGTTATCCCTCACCTTGCCCGACAGACCCCAGTGTGTGAAGTTCCCCTCCCTGTGTCCATGTGTTATTGTTCAACTCCCACTTATGAGTGAGAACATGCAGTGTTTGGTTTTCTGTTCCTGTGTTAGTTTGCTGAGAATGATATTTCCAGCTGCCTCCATGTCCCAGCAAAGGACATGAACTCATCCTTTTTTGTGGCTGCATAGTACTCCATGGTGTATATGTGCCACATTTTCTTTATCCAGTCTATCATTGATGGGCATTTGGGTTGGTTCCAAGTCTCTGCTATTGTAAATAGTGCTGCAATAAACATATGTGTGCACGTGTCTTTACAGTAGAATGATTTATAATCTTTTGGGTATCTACCATGTAATGGGATTGCTGGGTCAAATGTTATTTCTGGTTCTAGATCCTTGAAGAGTTGCCACACTGTCTTCCACAGTGGTTGAACTAATTTACGCTCCCACTAACAGTGTAAAAGCATTCCTATTTCTCAACATCCTCTCCAGCATCTGTTGTTTCCTGACTTTTTAATGATCACCATTCTAACTGGCATGAGATGGTATCTCATTGTGGTTTTGATTTGCATTTCTCTAATGACCAGTGATAATGAACTTTTTTTCATATGTTTGTTGGCTGTGTAAATGTCTTCTTTTGAGAAGTGTCTGTTCATATCCTTTGCCCACTTTTTGATGGGGTATTCCTAGAGAGTTCTTATAAAGGACTTGTAAATTTTACCTTCTTTCATCCTCATCTATTTCACTTAAACTGCTGTCATCATTTATTTGTAGCAGACCATGAGTTAGTAAATTGACCTTCTCAAACACGGGTGTAATCACAGATTATTTTGAGGTCCGTTTTTTATTTTCATGTTTCTTTACTTTCTTCACATGCAAGGCAAACCACTATTTTAAAAACTCTATAAAAAGCCAATGTTTCTAATAACTCTATTGACAACGAACAAAAAAAGAAATTTGTAAAACTCCAACTCTTCTCCATCTCAATCCACTTATTAATTTAAAAAATGGTTATAAAGAGCAAACAACATAAAAGGAAATGTGCATTCCCTGCTTCAAAAACAAGGTAATATACAATTATGATACAATGTGTTATGTAAAAGTTGATATATAAAAAGTTATATTTTAGCACAGGGAAAGCTTTAGAGAAGAGGTAAAATATAAGAGGAGCCCAACTAGGAAAAATCATTAAGAGAAAACCATTCTATTTAGAAAACAATGTGAGCACAAAGATTAAGCAAATGAAGTCTAGATGCTTACTAAAAACTTGAAAGGAAAAGTGTGAAATACTTGGAAGCTAAGAATAGATGAATGCTACACTGCATTTGAATGCTACATTAAAAAGCTGGAGTCCACTGAATACAGGCAATGACTGTTAAACATGAAAATCATAATTAGATTTGAGCTATATTTCTGTTTCTACTATTCACTATAATAATGTTTACCTTTAAATGAAGTTTTGAAAATAGCTGTGGCACATGTAACATGAAAGATTAAGTCAGGAAAATGTCCTGAGAGAGAGTGTTTAGTCCACTTTCACACTGCTAAAAAGAAATACTGAAGACCAGGTAATTCATAAAGGCTAAGCTGCACCTTGGCCCCTTTTAGCCACAGCTGGACCTGTAGCAGCTGAACACAGGGCACCAAGTCCTGAGGCTGCACACAGTAGCAGGGCCCTGGGACCAACCCATGAAACCACTTGTTCCTTCTAGGCCTCTGGGCCTATGATGGGGGTGGCTGCCATGAAGATCTCCGACATGCCCTGGAGATACTTTCCCCAGGCCAGCTTGCATTCCTCCCCAGAAAATGGGCTGTTTTTCTTTTCTACTCCATGGTCAGGCTGCAAATTTTCCAAATTTATGCCCTGCTTCCTTTTTAAACATAAGTTCCAACTTAAAACCATCTCTTTGTGAATGCATAAAGCTGAATGCTTTCAGAATCAACCAGGTCACCACTTGGAATGCTTTGCTGCTTAGAAATTTCTTCCACCAGATACCTGAAATCATCTCTCTCAAGTTCAAAGTTTCACAGATTTCTAGGGCAGGGGCAAAATGTCGTGAGTCTCTTTACTAAAACATAGCAAGAGTCACCTTTGTTCCAGTTCCCAAAAAGCTCCTTATCTCTATCTAAGACCACCTCAGCCTGGACTTCATTGTCCTTATCACTATCAACATTTTGGTAAAAAAAAAAAAAACACATTCAACAAGTCTGTAGGAAGTTCCAAACTTTCCCACATCTTCCTGTCTTCTCTTGAGCCCTCCAAACTGTTACAACCTCTTTCTGTTACTCAGTTCCAAAGTTGCTTCCACATTTTCTGGTTATCTTTATAGCGGTATCCCACTATCCCTGGTACCAATTCTTTGTATTAGTCTGTTTTCACACTGCTATAAAGAAATACCTGAGACTGGGTAATTCACAAAGGAAAGAGGCTTAATTGATTCACAGTTACACATGGCTGAGGAGGCCTCAGGAAATGTACAATCATGGCTGAAGGGGAAGGGGAAGCAGGCACCTTCTTCACAAGGTAGCAGGAGAGAGATAAGTGAAGGGGAAAGAGCCCCTTATGAAACCATCAGCTCTTGTGAGAACTTACTATCACGAGAACAGCATGGGGGAAACTGACCCCATGATCCAATCACCTCCCACCAGGTCTTTCTCTCAACACCTGGAAATTACCATTTGACATGAGATTTCGGTGGGGACACAAAGTGAAACTATATTGCGGGGTATCCTTAGAAATATCTAATTTCTAAATTTCATTATTTATATTTCAAAAATAGCAATTTTTGATTAGTTATGATTTTGTTGGAAAATAAAATGATCTGGTAAATTTTCTTCATTTAGCCTAGTATTTAGTCAAAATATAAAAAGCTGGATTTGCCAGCAGAAAACTGTAATTACTTTTTAATGAGGTAAACATGCATAAGAATATTACTATTATTGTACAGAGAAGAAAGTGAACAAGAAAAGGAATTTAAAAAGAGAGAATATCAGTACCATATACATACATGAACTGACAAAGAGACTAAAATCTCCCACTGGAAATTATTTTAGGACTTGAGTAAAAACTTCTAAAAATACCAAAAACAGAAACAAAACATTTGTTTTTAAGATATAAATTATACACAGAACTCTTCTAGTTAAAACAAGATTATATATCAAAAAAAAGAAGATCTTCCTGAGAGCTTTCATTAACCAATTCATCTTGACCAAAACTTTAAAATTAAGTCTACAATTCTGGAATATAAAATAGTTTCATTTTGAAAACAGTTAATGGAAGGCAACTTTTAAATAGAAAATTTCTGGTTAAAGTTGACTCAAACTCAGGAAAGAACTGACCTGTAGCCATGGTAACAAGAAGCCACTCAAAGGTTCATAATCCCTTGGAAAGAATTTGTAAGTCCATTAAATTTGCCACTCAAAATTTTTTAGATAAAATACCAGTAAAATTTGCAATTCCTCTGACTCATTTTACCATAATTACAATTATCATGATTACCAGTAAAAGAATAAATAGTGAATAACCACAATATTGGGGTTTTCTCCCTAAATGAAGGAATATTAATACAAAGAATGTAGCTCATTACAAAGAGTCAAAAGAATAAAAAATGCATATAATTACCAGGCAAAATTGTTAGAATGAACCATGTCAAACATTTTTTAAGTGAGAATCAATCAAACAATATACCCAGGATAAACTCCATTCACTCATTTAATAAGTATTTACAGCCGGGCACAGTGGCTCACGCCTGTAATCCCAACACTTTGGGAGGCAGAGGTGGGCGGATCACGAGGTCAGGAGATGGAGACCCTTCTGGGAAACATGGTGAAACCCCATCTCTACTAAAAATAGAAAAAAATTAGCCCGGCGTGGTGGTGGACACCTGTAGTCCCAGCTACTTGGGAGGCTGAGGCAGGAGAATGGCATGAACCTGGGAGGGGGAGCTTGCGGTAAGCCGAGATCATGCCACTGCACTCCAGCCTGGGCAACAGAGTGAGACTCTGTCTCAAAAAAAAAAAAAAAGTATTTACTAGGTAGCTACATCCAATATGTTAGGCCTTTCTCTAGGCAGTGAGGATATGGTAGTGAACAATAAAAATCCTATTCATGAGAACAAGATAAACACACAACAATAGATAAGGCAAAATATACAGTATGTTAGAGGAGAAAAACTAAAGCAGGAAAATGAAATGTTTATGTGTTTAAGGGGAAGAGTGGTGGGAAAGTTGGGATGGCCAGAAAAGTTCCTGCTGAGAAAGGGTATTTTAACTAAAGAACTGAAGGAATGGGAAGAGTAAGCAGGGAGGATATCTGGGGAAAAAGCATCCCAGACAAAAGGAACTGCCAAGTACAGAGGTGTGCCTGGAGTCTTTAAGTAATAGGGATAGATAAGGAAAAGCAAGAAGTTCAGTGTGGTTGAAGCAGAGCAAAGGAGATAAGAAATAGAAGTTTAAGTGGGAGGGATAATATGCCAGATGGTGTACTGTCTTTTAGTTATTAGGAGGAACTTTGACATATATTCAGAGTGAAATGGGAGGCAATCAGAAGGGCTGGGGCAGAGGAATGACACAATTTGATTTATGTTTTAAATACATCCACTGAGTTAAGAATCCATTTAAAGGGATTTTCTTTTTTTATAATCAGAACTATCAATTACCAGTCTATGACACTCATCTAGACTACAGACGATGGTCGCTCAGATGTACAATATATGACTGGCTTCTGGATATATTCTTCAAGTATACTTGATAAGATATGCTGATAGATTAGATGTGAGGCATCAGAGACAGAGAAAGATGAGTCAAGAATGACACCAAGGTTTTTGGCAGAGCAAATGGAAGAATTGCCATTTACCAAAGTAGGAAAGACTACATGAGGTGTAGATTTCAGGAAGGACATCAGTAGCCCAATTTTGGGCTGACAAGTGTGTGCTACCCAATAGCTAACCAAAGAGGGATGTCAAGTAGGCAGGTTGATATAGAGATCTGGAATTAAGGAGAGAGAACTGAGCTGGAGACATACATTTGGAAATCACTAACATATACACAGTAGAAGAAGTCACAAGGGGCCGGGGGCAGTGGCTCACACACCTGTAATCTCAGCACTTTGGGAGGCCGAGGTGGGTGGATCACCTGAGATCAGGAGTTTGAGACCAGCCTGGCCAACATGGGGAAACCCTGTCTCTACTAAAAATACAAAAATTAGCCGGGTATGGTGGCGTGCACCCGTAATTCCAGCTACTCAGGAGGCTGAAGCAGAATTGCTTGAACCCAGGAGGTGGAGGTTGCAGTGAGCTGAGATCGTGCCACCGAACTCCAGTCTGGGTGACAGAGTGAGACTCTGTCTCAAACAAAACAAAAAAAAAACAAAACAAAACAAAGAAAAGGAAAGAAAGAAAGAAACAGCCATGAGAAATAAGATTTAGGACTGAGACCTGGGAAACAACAATGTGCAAAAGGTGAAAGATGAGGAGGAGCAAGCGAAACAGACCATGATGAACAGAGTAGAAAGACAGGATGAAAAGCCTGAGGGAATGAAGTCCTGAAAGCCAAGCGAAGACGCCGTTAGGGAGAAGATGTCCTCCATCGGGTCAAATATTGCTGACAAATCAAATAAAATGAGGTGTAAGAAAAAATGCCTAGATTTATTACAGAAAAAATTAGTGATAACCTTGAGAAAAACAATTTTGGAGGACTGCTGAAGTTGAAGACTACTGGCATGAGATCAAGACTGAATGGAAAGAAAATTTGAGTTCGTGAGTGTAGACAGTTCTCTTAAGGACATCACACTTAAGAGTCATGACTCTGAATAATGTAATTTTCTTCCACAGTCATGAATAGCGATAGATAAGAAATAGTAGTTTTCAAATTTTATGTAAATGGTGCAGTTTTCAAATTTTATATAATTATATATTTTAAAGGTTATAAAAATTATACAATATGGCATTTAAAAACGCCAGACCAACATATTACATTCTTAAAATTATAGAACTAAAAGCCCCCTTGAACATTTCTAGATTACATAAGCTCATTATCATTTTGTTCATGCTTATAAATAAAGACTAATACTAAAAGTTTCAAGGGAAGTATTTCTTGCTTCATAAAAAACCAGCCAATTCTAGGACAGTTGATACTCATCAAGTATACAAAGTAATTGATCACAGTAAAATACTGAGTTCTATTAACAGAAATAAAATAGGAAAAACGCAGAAAATAATCTTATTTTATAAATGAAATTTTAAAAATTATATGAAGTATAATTATATGAATTATATGAATATAAAAATTATATGAAGTCACCATTGAAAACTACGGTGCAGTGAATACAGAAATATATTCTTTTTTCAAAGGAAGAATAATGTCATGCGTGCAGGGTA
Organism: Pongo pygmaeus; assembly: GCF_028885625.2. Lineage (NCBI taxonomy): Eukaryota > Metazoa > Chordata > Mammalia > Primates > Hominidae > Pongo > Pongo pygmaeus. Next base: position 58,737,888 of record NC_072380.2, read on the forward strand.
CTTTTACAAATAAAAGTCACTGCATTAGCAGCACCTTCCTTTTAGCACAAGAGTCAGCAAATTAGCACTTGTGGGCCAAATCCAGCCCACTGCCTGTTTTTGTAAATAAAGTACCTTGGAACACAGCCATGCTTATTCACTTTCTAGTCCATAGAGTCAATTAGCTAGGTGTGATGTTGCACACCTGTGGTCCCAGCTAGTAGAGAGGCTGAGGTGGGAGGATCACTAGAGCCCAAAACGTTGAGGGTGCAGTGAGCCATGATTATGCAACCGTACTCCAGCCTGGGCAACAGAGCGAGACCCTGTCTCATAAGAATAAATATATATAGTCCACAAACCCTAAAATATTTACTAACTGGCTCTTTGCAGAAAAAGCTGGCCAACTCCTGGTTTAGCAGATCAAAGATCCTTTGATGCATTTTAACAAGTTTTACCCAGTATACTGAAATCTTTATATGTATAGATCCCCATGTGCAATCCCTTGGCAATATTCAGATTGAGGTTCCAATATTTCAGCACTCAGGCATTGACAACTAAAATTTAATAACTAGCGATCTTGTTGCTGACAAGTTACAGTGTCAACACAGCATGTAGCTTCCATTTGCAACATAGCAGATATTACAAGAATTCTAACAAAATTGTCTTAAGATGTGTCATCAAACTAAATGTTTTAAATACGTGTTTATTGTGAAATAATCAGTACACTCTGGATCTAACCTCATTTTTTAAAAAAATGGTTGCATACTGGATGGGCACAGTGGCTCATGCCTGTAATCCCAGAACTTTGAGAGCCCAAGGCAGGCAGATTACCTGAGGTCAGGAGTTCAAGACCAGCCTGGCCAACATGGTGAAACCCTGTCTCTACTGAAAATACAAAAATTAGCTGGACATGGTGGCACACACCTGTAATCCCAGCTACTCGGGAGGCTGAGGCAGGAGAATGGCCTGAGCCCAGGAGGCGGAGGTTGCAGTGAACCAAGATCATGCCACTGCACTCCAGCCTGGCTGACAGAATGAGACTGTCTCAAAAAAAAAAAAAAAAAAGGTTGCATATTACATTATTTTCTGGGTATGAAAATTCAGTTATTTCCTATTGATAAGGAGTTAGAGTAACTCCAGCTTGTTGATATAATAATGCTATAATAAATGTTCTTATACATAAGTATATATGTAACGTAAGTATATATGTATATAAACGTATATAAATATGTATATACACAAATATACTTAACATACATATATTATATATCCTGACTATGTTATATGTGTGTGTGTGAATATGCTACTAAATTAACACTCAAAATGTATTTACCAACAGGGTATGAGAACGTCTTTTCCAATGAGACCATTTCCATTACAGTAACACCGATGGAGCTGGTGGCCATTATCCTAAGCAAACTAATGCAGGAACAGAAAATCCAATGCCACATATTCTTACTCATTAGTGGAAACTAAACAATGAGAACTCACGAACACAAAGAGGAGAACAAGAAACTGGGGCCTACTTGAGGGTGGAGGGCAGCAGGAGGGAGAGCATCAAAAAACTACCTATCTGGTATTTTGCTTATTATCTGGCTGATGAAATAATCTGTAGCCCAAATCTCCAAGATACAGTTTACCTATATAACAAACCTGCACATGTACCCTTGAAGCTAAAATTAAAGTTCACTAAAAAGAAAAGAAAATGCCTTTTCCCTCACATTTGCCAATACTGGTTATTTTTCAAATAAATTGACTGGAAAAAATGGTAACACATTGTTTGCTGATTTTCATTCTTCTGATTACCAGACAAGGCTGAATATCTTAGTAAAAGTATAAAATTTGTTCATCATGAATATTAGCCCAAATTAGGATTAGTTTGAATGCACATAGTTATCTCCTGTTAAATGTTGCCATAGGCTTACCTATGATATTCTTCATTCTCTGAAATTGCTGATTTTCAGGTTTTCTGCTCTTTCTTTGTGGAATTAATCCATCATCACCATTGCCAGCAGTGGCACCATCAGTCAGGTTTTCTGATATTCCCACGTTATTACTTCTGTGCCTCTGCATTTCTTCTTCAACCTTGAGTGGAAGTTTGATATTAAGGATAGTTATTGCTTTATTGAATCAAAAGAACCTTTTAATTTTAATTGATTTTATCACTTGACTCAGTTTGTTACTTTAGTCATTAAAAATATTTCACACTTAAATTTAATCCTATATACAGAACTGTTACCATATAATTTTAAGATGCAATTATTATATCATTAGTATATCATTGAAATTTTTGTAACGTTTGCTTCATTTCTGTTTGAATGAATAAAACAATTTTCAAAAATTTCAAAAAGGGACCTCCTTCATTTTGTGCTTTTATTCCCAACCACTCTTCAGAATCTAATATAAATATTCACCCCATCTGACTTGTGGGAGCACACAAATAAAAAGACAAAGATGCAAAATGTGTCTTCTTCCATCTTTACCACCTGGATTTTCCATTAAACAGTCAGATTTAGAGGATGAGACACTGTGGGGCTTCAGGAATAGAAAGGAAGATTGCCCTTTTCCGCACTAAGATATTCTTCTCTCCCGCTGCGTTTGATCATTCTTTTTTCATTTGGTTCCTGGGATATCAAAAACATAAAAGTGCTCACTGCAACATGGGAACCAAAGTTTGCCACAACACAAGGAGGAGAATAAAACTGCTGAGGTGCCAGCATGGAATTCCAGAAAATGAGATGCTCCCCAAATTTCATATTCAATAGCCATAAAATTTTCTAGCTGGAGGATATACAAAATAAGAAATTATCTTCTTTAGCCACATTATCTATTGATAATCAGACTAAAACCAAGAGATAAAATGATTGATCCAAAGCTCCTAAAGTGGCATTACCTAGCATTTTACAGCACCATTCAGGATTATTCCATAATGATGAAGAATATCTCTAGGGTTTGTCTCTAAAACCCAATGTACAGAACTTACCGTTCTGAGTTAAATACTAAATTTTTCGCTGATGATTTATGCTACTTACATGATAGAATCATACATGCCTAAACTTACTACACTTTGTTAAACAACATAATGTAAAAATCTAATTCAACAGAAACATTTGAATATAAAGGTATACCTCTCTATCACAATCCTTATTTATGTCTGGTTCTTGAGACATTTTCTGCAGATGCAAAAATAGAAGGTTAATTTGCTTGCTGTATTTCTCAGATGTCTGATCTTTTGGAGTACATGCTTTTAAAATAATTTTACTCAAGTAATCAAGTATGGACAATGAAAAATTAGAAAATAATTAAAATTAAAATTTATCTGCTAAAGTAAACAAATAATTAAAATTAAGAATTAACTTTTTAATCTATGTTAAGCTACTGTCACATCACTGGCTTTTGACTAACACTTGAAAAATAATTTATCTTAGCCAAAGGGAGAAGAAAAACATGAACCGGCAAACGTAACTGTGTCACCATTTGTTTGGATTAAACTTAATTCATTATGTGTTAAATCTACCAAAAATGAATTAGCAGATGATTTGTAGTGTTGCAAAGCCTTCCTCATTGAAAAGATTTTACTTCACCATACCCTAACTAGTGAGTCCCTACAGTGCATTTAAGTGCTTTTTAAAAAGATTACTAACTGGAGTGTAGACACACTTTAAATTATTAGGAACTGAAATCAACATCAAACAGAAAGAAATGCAAATTCTTAAATTTTAATTTAAATTATATACTGTAATATGATAGTGTTATGTATCTAGACTATCTGCTTAAGTCCAGTTCTAATATATTCTAATGTGTACTAATGACAGTGGATAAACATTTTTAAATAATATGTACTGATTTTCTGCAATTGAAATAAGTTAGAATGTTACTGTGTTTTTACACTAACATCAAAGGCCCCATTCTGCAAAATATGATTCTTGTAATAGGCAGTTGGGTTGCTTTTATGATCTGGTTCTCTCCCTGAACAGAAACCCTGAGGTCAATGACAGACCACAAGGCAGAAGGCATCTTTAACCTTGGCATCAGTGACTGGCAATATGAAACTGCAGATTTTTCAATCACTGGCCATGATTACTTCTTTACCATGAATCCAACTCAGGGACCAACACTGTTACACTGTTCATAATTTCAATTGCTTAATAATATTATCCAATAATTGATGTTACTTTATCATGTTAAGGTGTTGTAAAAATAAAAGAACAGAGTTCTGGAATTTATTTTGCCTCTCTTCCAAAGGGAAAGATTAGCTATAAGCTAATCAAGAAAGCAGGTAAGAATATTTTAAATAAGAGTATTTTAAATTTAAATAATGTTTAAGTTAAATAGCAAATATTAAATTAGAATCTATTGATTCTTCTGTTAATGAGGTTGCTAAATTAAAGCAAACTTTAAGAATTTATTAATAGATTCTTTAAAAAAAGAATCTATTAAAAGATTCTTCAAAAAAAAGAATCTTTTAAAAGATTCTTCAAAAAAAGAATCTTTTAAAAGATTCTTCAAAAAAAAGAATCTTTTAAAAGATTCTTCAAAAAAAAGAATCTTTTAAAAGATTCTTCAAAAAAAAGAATCTATTAAAAGATTCTTCAAAAAAAAGAATCTTTTAAAAGATTCTTCAAAAAAAAGAATCTATTAAAAGATTCTTCAAAAAAAAGAATCTATTGATTCTCAAAGCCTAGTCTGAAAGGTAATTTTATTCGGACTATCTAATATTATTAAAATAAAGAAAACAACATTAAAACAGAAATCTACATTTAAAATTTTACATGCCTCATGCTGGCTATTTTCACTTCCTTTAAGCCTTTGTGGCTCTTCCTCTGATGTCAGCTTTAAGTCTTGTTCTGAAGAGAAATCCATACATTCAATTAAAATTAACCACTTAGAACAATTAAAAACTATTGCCTTTATAAAAATAGATTTAAGACATTTCATTTTGTTTCATAAATTGAGCATTTAAATGAAGCTTAATCTTTCATGAAATAGTTACTTAAGAAATAATTCTCCAAAACTTCAACAAACCACTTGGGGAGACACCAGATGTCACCTGATTGAAGACATACAAACATGTCAAACATTCACTCACAAATTCATCCACCAAACATAAATGAAAAAAACCACCAAAAACACAACTTTAAAATACAGTAGAAACATATAAGGTAACACAGTATATTGTTCTCCACTTCCTAATAGTACCTTATAAATGATTTCCAAAATCACTGCTGATACCTTTATTAGTGTACAATGTCTTCCTAATATCTAGAATGTTTTCCTCCACTATTCTGACAATTTTTTTTGCATCTTTTAAAACAATCCTATGTGAAGTCTTTCTTGACTCTACATGTCTTTCCCCAGATAAACAGGTACCTCTTTCCTTGAGGCTGCCTTTGTACTTTACTGATTTTTCTACTGCATCTTTACCACCTGAACTGTACATTATTGTTCCACATGTGTGTCCCCTCTGCTCCAAGACTGTAGGGGACAGTCTTACACATCACCTTTGCATAAACAGTCTTTATTTTACTCAACAATGTTTTATTGAGTCCTGCTACATACATACCAGGCATTAGGGTTTAAAAAGAATGAAAATAAAGCATGTCAGGGATGGCTTTTCTAGAAATCATGCCCAAGCAGAGACTTAAATATTGAGGCTAGCCAGATTAAAAGGGGTAGGGGGCAGGAAAGGGTGACAGTATGCCAGGAAGCAACAAGATAGGGAGTAAGGCCTGCAAGAGTGAATGTGTATTTGCCTACAATAGAAGGATGAGTGAGTAGGGCATTACCAGCAGTTCAGTAATGCCAGAGAAAGGGCACACAGGGAAAATGGCTAAAGATGGAGGCTGGGGCAGAAGTCAGATTATGAAAGCCTTATGTGCAATTTTAAGATGCTTGGACATTAATGTTCAAGAATGGTCTCTGGTTCTATCTGCATTAGATATAAATCACTTTAAATGCCAAAACCAATATTCCTAGTGAACCATTATTCATTAACACAAGGTAATAGATAGCTCACGTGGACACAGCTGGGATGATACTATGTAGAAAACTCTCAATAATTGTTATGAACACTTGGAAAGTCAATTCTATAATAAAGTCATAGAAACTACAAGAAATCACTTAATATTTGGTTTGAGAAGTTGCTTTCTAAAGTTATAATGCATATAAATATAACTAATAGTTGTGAATTCAGAGCTGTGAAAATAAAGCAAAGAAACCACATTGTGTTTGAGTCAGCCGTCTTTAGATTTCTATATAGTTTTCCCATCTAGTCCCTAAATTCTAAATATAATCCTGCTACTCACTCTCAAATTTACTTTAAATACTAGCCTATACAAAAAAATGCTCTTTCTCTTATTTTTGTTATTTTTATGTTGCTTTTGTTAAAGGAAGAACACAAAAATGCCCTGTTAAAAGGGATTCTGTTTGGTTGCAGGCTGCAAGAGAGGAGGAAACACAAAGCACATTTTGCCAGAAAATGATTTTTTAGAAGTCAGAATATAACATGAAGTCAAGCACAGGCACTCTAGAACTGAATTTGCTGTGCTTCTTTAATACGTTCCTTTCTCTCTTTGTTTTCTGGCAGCTGTGACTCACACAGGTCATGGAGAGTATCATTCCCTAAGGAAAACACAACTCCAATATACATCTTTATATATTAAGTTCATCTGTCCCAATTCTGTGGATGCTGACTGACTTTCAGTTATTGACGGTGACACACATGGACATTTATCATCAACTTTCAGATTCTTGAATCTGTGACAATTCTTATTACTGAGAGACAAACTAGTAGGATGCCAGCTATAAATGCTGATTATCCAATTACCTACTCAAAATATAAGAATATCCCATTAAACATGCACAGAAAAAAAAGCAGTCATTCCTGCTGACCTGCTGCTCTTTGCTATTCTGTATTCACCGGAAAATTTCCTACTCCTTCCTCATGTCCAGGTTAAATGCTAGTGTACACCTGGAAACCTGTGAATCATCTGAGATTTCTCTCTATCCCCCAAACCTTTTTCATTCAATCATCACTAAATCATATTGACTATACCTCTCTTCTGCCTCTGTTTTATATTCTCACTGCCACTGGGAACATAAACATTTACCAAATGGCTTTTGTTTAAAAAAACCCGCCAACTATTAATGTTATTTCTTACATGAAAAAAAAACTTAAGCAAAACAAATGAAAAAGGCATAACACCAAAAAAAGGCCAACATTTTAAAATGAATAACTGAGATTCCTAACTTTATTTATTTCACCATAGATGGGTGAAAACCTTAAATACATTGATACTAGTCCAAGGATGTATGACAAGGAAACTATAGCTGACTACTGCAAAAGCTTCCTTTGTCTCCTGGTTTCTTTACATGGTTACCTTCCATCAACCTCTATGAGGGGTCACAAACTATAGGCCACAGGCCAAATCCAGTCTGTCTTATGGTTTTTTAAATAAAATTTTATTGGATCTCAGTCATGTTTATTTGCTTACATATTATTCATAGTTGCTTTCTCACTATGACAGCAGGGTTAAGTAGATATGACAGAGACCACATAGTCTAAAATATTTCCCACATGGTCCTTTACAGAAAAAGCTTGACAACCCCTATTTTACACCATAGCCAGAATGCCTTAACACTCCAATTTCATCTCCTGACTCCCCTGCTCAAATTTCTCCAGTGAGTCCCTGCATCAACCATTGCTGGCTCCCTACCAATAGCCATTCCTAATTCTTTCTTGCAGAAGAAATACAAATCTATTGGGATACTTATTATCCCAATATTCTTCCCCAGCTTCAGAAAGAGAAATGATTATTCTAAGCTAATCACATAATTACATTTGCTCTCTCAGTGTCCGGTATGAGGATGGGCATGTGGTGTGATCCAGCCAATGAAATGTTACAGGAAGTCCACTGCTTGCTTCTAAGTTTTCTCCCTATTTAAAGAAACACGTGAAGAAAAGCAGCCCTTGCAACGTTGTGTTCTGAGAACAAGATGTTTGGAGCTGTTGCAGATTAGCCAGCCATGAAAGGAGATATGAAGAAGACACTGCCAACAGCACAGCTGAAAGAGGGACAAGTGGGATTCTAGGATATCACTGAACAATCAAAACAACTCTAGTTCCTACTGTTTTAACCACTCCTCATCTAGTATTTGCAGTCCAAAGCATTCTACCTGGTAAATTTCCCATGGCCCACGGGATAAGAGCTACTCATTTCTATAGTATTAAAAATTCGATCATAAATTTGCCTTAGCTTAGTATTCACCTCATTTCCAACCTCTTGTATCTCACACTTTTTGTACTAGCAAAAGTGAACTGCTCGTAAACCCTGCAAAGTTCACTCAAGCATCTTGTCTTTTGCACTTGCTGCTCTTCCTCCCATACAGGCAATCTCATTAGATGTTCTTTCTGCCAAACGCACAATCTCCTTACGAGTTCCTTCTGCGAAACATCATTCTTCTGCTACTTTACCTAGAAAAAATCTATTCAGTCTGCATGCTTACCTTAAATCCTACCTACTTTTTTTTTTTAAGCCTTCATTCCTAATCACATATGTCTGGCACATAATCAATATAATATAAAACCATAAATATAAACTTCCAGTGGGCATCTAGCACACAGTAAGCTCTGAATAAAGTAGCAAAATAATAAAAATGACAATGATAACAACAAGCTCCTGTCTGTATTTTTAACTGTGTTTTGTAGCATTAAAAAAATGCTTAGTATCTAAAAGACATTTGATAGCTATTTGTTAAGTAGATAGGTGAAAACATAAATAAACATGTTTCCTTGTAAATTCTATTGAAAAAGCACAGAAATGAAACAGACACAGCTCTATTCTATTATGAGCACCTTAAAGATCAAAACTACATCTATTCCATCTTTGTCTCCTGCAACATACAAAACCTAACTTACAGAAGCTCTTTGATAAACATATGGCTAGGTCGGGCGCGGTGGCTCAAGCCTGTAATCCCAGCACTTTGGGAGGCCGAGGCGGGCGGATCACGAGGTCAGGAGATCGAGATCATCCTGGCTAACACGGTGAAACCCCGTCTCTACTAAAAAATACAAAAAAAATTAGCCAGGCGTGGTGGCAGGTGCCTGTAGCTACTCGGGAGGCTGAGGCAGGAGAATGGTGTGAACCCGGGAGGCGGAGCTTGCAGTGAGCCGAGATCGCGCCACTGCACTCCAACCTGGGGGACAGAGCGAGACTCCGTCTCAAAAAAAAAAAAAAGATAAACATATGGTTAAATTAAAGGTGTCCTCACACAGTTTGAATTGTACAATATACTAGGTGTCCACATCCAGGTAGCATACTAGCATTTTTGTTATTGTGAAACATTTTTGTACTTTTATTATAATCTGCTGAGCCTAGAGTTGAGCAATTTGTATATTTATTATGACAATCTTTTGGCGAATGGTAGCAGAGCATCTTGTTTTAACAAAATTACTGTTATCACGACAATTAACCAGCAGGTAGAAGAATACATCTTGTTCCAACAAAGTAAATACATCTCTTTGAATTTCAAATTAAAAGGAATAAAGTCAGTAACAGTGAGACCTTGCTGGTACAAGCATATGTAACATGACCTGTGCTTCGCTGTTCATGATCAAAACTTCCTTACTTTTACTTTTTATCTATGGTAGGACCACCCAGAGCAGGCATCCACAACTCCCAGGCCACAGACTGGTACCAGTCCATGGCCTTTTTGGAACCACGCCACACAGGAGGAGGTGAGCACCAGGCAAGCCAGAGAAGCTTCGTCTGTATTTATAGCCATGCCCCATGGCTCATATTACCACCTAAGATCCGCCTCCTGTCAGATCAGTGGTAGCATTAGATACTCATGGGAGCATGAACCCTGTTGTTAACTGCCCATGCGAGGGATCTAGGTTGTGTGCCTCTTATGAGAATCTAATGCCTGATGGTCTGTCACTGTCTCCCTTTGCCCCCAGATGGGACCATTTAGTTGCAAGAAAACAAGCTCAGAGATTCCACTCATTCTACATTATGGTAAGTTGTATAATTGTTTCATTATATATTACAATGTAATAATAATATAAAGTAGCACAATAAATGCAATGTGCTTGAATAATTCTGAAACCATCCACACCTTCCCCTAGTCCAAGGAAAAACTGTCTTTCACAAAACCGATCCCTGGTGCCAAAAAAGCAAAAAGGTTGGGGACAATTGACCTAAAGTAATTCACTATGAGAAGTCTTACCTGGATTGCTGTTTTCAGAACAGTTTTTTGGCATCTGTTTTTCTTTATAGTCAGAAAATAACTGGCAAATTCTATGTATAAAAATGTAATAAATAAAATTATTTTAATACTGATATAAAAATACTTACCAAATGAAAAATTCTTAGAGTATTTCAAATATCAGAATATCAGAAAACAAGATTATCCCATCCACTTATGTGCACATCCTACAAACTTTTCATTAAGCTTTAATTAAAAAAGAAAAAAAGTAAGGTGAAATACTCATAAATTGAGGGCACCATGACTCAGTAAATTAACTTGCATTCGCTTGATATAATAGAAAGTCCCAACTCTGAAGAAGTCCTAGCTCCATAATGAACAGCTATTTGTTCTTGGAAAATTTACTTCTCTTAGGCTCAATGTCTTCTTCTACAAAGTAAGGAATTTGCTGCCTTATTTCACTAAGCTATAAAGATTTAACAAGATAAATTTTTTAAATGCTCACAGAAATAGTAAAGCAATGGAATAATCTGTTCCTAAACTTTATGACTGAAATTATCTTCAAATCCCAAATAAAACCCAATGTGTAGCTAGGTGCAGTGGCTCACACCTGTAATCCCAGCACTTTGGGAGGCCAAGGCAGGCAGATCACGAGGTCAAGAGATCGAGACCATCGTGGCCAACATGGTGAAACCCCGTCTCTACTAAAAATACAAAAAATTAGGTGGGTGTGGTGGCACGCACCTGTAGTCCCAGCTATTTGAGAGGCTGAACCAGGAGAATCGCCTAAACCTGGGAGGTGGAGGTTGCAGTGTGCCAAGGTCGTGCCACTGCACTCCAGCCTGGCAACAGAGCAAGACTCAGTCTAAAAACCCAAAGTGTATTTTGTTCATAGGTCCTAATATGCAAATGTTGTAGCTTTCAGGAAATGTTATTGTCTTTTGTTTATTAGTTGTCCTACTCTTTATGGCTTATAATTCAAAGCATCTCAACTATTTCAGAGTTTATAATTAAATTTATTCATAAATATCTCATTAAAGTAGGTAACATGATTGTCCACTATTATGGAGTTTATCCATCACAACCAGGGCAGAAAAACCAATGGACGGATGTCAAGACCTGGCTTGGACCAATGATCCTTCTCTACAGACTCACACTCTGAACCAGCAGATGTTTGTTAGGATAATGCTTCATATCCATGTTCATCTCCAGCTGATATGGGAGACCAAAATCCTATTTATTTGTTTTAGGTTCCATGAAGAAGTTGCAAATTCACATTCTCTAATTTTTGAGATACATACTAACAACATATTTTGCACACAACACTCTACACATTATTCAGCTCCGGGGACATCTCATAGGCCACCTTACATTAATATTTTTGTAGCGAAAATCACAATTTCAATATTTAGATGGCACCCATTTTGCTTTGATTAACACTGTTTCCTTAGAGTTAGTGAGCAAATAGTCAAATGACCTTCCAGTGACTGTGCAAAATATGGAACGCTTCAAAAATTTGTGCAGCCTCCCTATGCAGGGGCCATGCTAATTTTCTCTGTATTGTTCCAATTTTAGGATATGTGCAGCCGAAGCAAGCACAAAGCCCTACTTTTACACATGGACAGTGATGAGTCATGAACAAGATTTGGCTCTCAGTCTAACTAACCTACTTGAGATCTCGAGAATTATCTCCAATGGCTTCCTGTGAGGTAGAACTTGAAAATATTTTTAAATCTTGAGGAAGAGATGCAAGTAGCTTGGGAGATTTTCATTATCATGGAAAACAGATCACTCAAGGGGCCAACCACAACTGGGTGCCCACTGCTCTAGGGAAGGTTAACATGGGGCTTTCTACTGCCTAAGGTACTATACAGGATATAAAGGTGCCTCAGGATATGTACCTGGTAGCAAAGAAGAAGAAACAAACACTGATCTCTTTCTGCCACATTATTTGAACCTCTCTGACAGTTTAGAACAAGCCCAACTAATATCTGCTAGAGTAAAGACCAACACAGGACTCAAAAGATCTCTTAACATGAAGTTCTCAGTTAAGTCTAGGATAAGATGTGGGCTCCACATCAGGTTTTGAATGTGGGGGGAATTGAATAACTGATGGTAGAAAGGAAAAGGTATTATTCTGTAAGCTGACAGATACTGCCAATAATATTCATTTTAATGTCCCAATCACAGAGACAAAAGTCAAATTAGGCCAGGCATGGTGTCACACCTGTAATCCTAGCATTTTGGGAGTCTGAGGCGGAATTGCTTGAGCCCAGGAATTCAAGACCAGCCTGGGAAACATGGCAAAAACCCCATCTCTACTAAAAAAAAAAAACAACAAAAAAACTTTAAGCCAAAGGAAACTTGGGGTTCAAATGAATAGGTATTGCTCATTTTTTCAATACTTAGATTTATAGAATATATGTAAATCAGATATTTCCAATGATAAATACTAGGATTTGAAACTATTATAAATTTTCTTTTTTAATGAATTTATGAAACTATTCGTGGAGTTTTTTCTGACTTTTACACTCAGGGGTATATGTGCAGGATGTACAGGTTTGTTACATAGGTAAATGTGTGCCAAGGGGGTTGGTTGTACAAATTATTTCATCACCCAGGTATTAAGCCCAGTACCCATTAGTTACATTTCCTGCTTCTCTCCCTCCTCCCTCCAATAGGCCCCAGTGTGTGTTGCTCCCCTCTAGGTATCTATGTGTTCTCATCATTTAGCTCCCCCTTATAAGTAAGAACATGCAGTATTTGGTTTTCTGTTCCTGAGTTAGCTTGCTAAGGAGAATGGCCTCCAACACCATCCACGTCCATGCAAACACTATGGGCTCTCATTCTTTTTTATGGCTGCATCGTATTCCATGGTGTTTATGTACCATATTTTAGTTCTTAAAAGTACTAAAACAGTCTTTATCCAAGACTGTTATAAATTTTCAAAAGGACAGTTAAACGTTATTTTTTACTATTTTCTACCTTCAGAAATGTTTTTGTTTGAAAGGAGGGAGGAAAAGCTTCAGTTGAGATTAAGTCCTATTACTCCAATTTTAAATCTCTCACCTTGCTCAGGCTGGGCAGGTATACATGAAGTTTTCAAAGACGGAAGGGTACTGCGAGATAGTAGACTATGCCTGCCACATAGCTGGCTTACGTTTGATGAATAAATGGATTGAAAGGATGGATAAACACAGCTGGGGAGTTCAATTTTTTTTTTTTTTTGGAGACAGAGTCTCTTGTTGCCCAGGCTAGAGTGCAATGGTGCAATCTTGGCTCACCATAACCTCTGCCTCCGTGTTCAAGTGATTCTCCTGCCTCAGCCTCCCAAGTAGTTGGGATTACAGGCATGTGCCATCACAGCCGGCTAATTTTGTATTTTTAGTAGAGACGGGGTTCCTCCATGTTGGTCAGGCTGGTCTCGAACTCCAAACCTCAGGTGATCCGCCCGCCTCGGCTTCCCAAAGTGCTGGGATTACAGGCGTGAGCCATCGCGCTCGGCCCAAGTTCAATATTTTTAAAGAAAACTCCTGTAGAGCAATACATTTGCAATAGTATGATCATTTATATTTGCTATTTTAGCTTTCATAAAGATATAACTAAAATGATTAATCCATACTTCTTGAACATGTTCATCTACATATAATGAAAAGATACTTACACAATAAAATGCATACATAATAAAATCTACATATAAAATCTACAGGCACAGGCAAAAATATTCCCTCTACTTCTGAAGAGGCTAAAAGTTCACATAAGATATCCATTCACATAAATAAGTAATAGAAACTGAGAATTTATCTATGCAAATATTATATTCCTTCTCTTCCCAAGGATTATTTCATTCATAATGAACCTTAACTAGAACTTTTCAGATGTTCATTGCAGAAATCACAGATAAGAAAAAGGGAAAAACTTCACTTACAATACAAATGCCCAGAAATCAGTTTTATCATATTTTCACCTAACACAAGAGCATATTCTGTTTGTGTGTATGTATAACCTGTTTTTTTCTCACTTGATATACCAAAGTATATCTTCCAATGTCAACGTATATCTGTATCTATTGACACCCTCGATGGTTACATATTATGCCATCCTATGGATGCACTGAAATTTGTTCATAAAATCTGTTATGAATTCTTAATACACTGCTATTTTAAGCAATACTGAGCAACACAGATCTATCAATTTCCCAAAGATATTTCAGTACAATGGAATTGATGGGTAAAAGGCATATACATTTTAAAAATGTGGTTCTTATCACCAAAGTGTCTATTTGAAAAGTCACAGCAACTTAAACTTTAAGCAACTGTATAAGTACCACTGCTTGTCATCCTTACAAACTTTGCGGATAGAAAACAGTAGTTCGATCCTCTTTTAAATTCCTTCTCTCACCAGGAACACTAACTGTTTTCCTATGTGCATAGGTCACCAGTAGATCTGCAAAAAAGTACTTTGCCCACTTTTAAATTGAGCTTATTTTACTTGTTTTCTTGTTGATTTGAAAGAATTATCTGTAAAATGAAAATACATTTCTTATCTAATATATATATAGTAAATATTTTGCAAGTATGTTGTCTTTTGTTAATTTTTTTCTCATATACAAGGTGTTTTAATTTTTATTTTTCCAAAACAACCTTCAGAATGCTTGCTTGCGAGGTTCTTAGAAGGTCTTTTTCAAGATAAAAATATATCTGTATAAATAGGCATTTGTGTTTTCTTCTGGTACTTTTCTCATTTTGAATATTTAAAACTTTTAATCTATATTCCATCAGAAACTTATTTTTGTGACATAAACATCAAGTTTTCTCCAAACAGCAGGCATTTCATTTACTAATAATTCATCTTTTTCTACTAACATGAAACGTCACCATTATCAACTTCTAAATTCTTACATATATTTGGGTAGTTCTGGATTTTCTATTCTGTTCTATTCATTTATGTCTTTTCAGCTGCTGGTAAACAATTTGTGGAAATAGTATATTTTGATACCTAGAAAGGCAAGTCTTTTTCCATACAATAGTAAAAGACAGCATGTGTAACTTAAAAATGTTAAAACTTTTATATTTTTATTTGGGCTTAGGTAAAAGTGATAAATATAGAAAGAACTCACATCTTGAGAAAAATGAATCTTTCCATTTAAGGACATGAACCATCTTCCCATTTCAGTTTCTTTCTAAGATTCCTCAGTGAAGAACATATTTATATAGGGATACATTGACATAAAATGCACACTGGATTTTATCTGAAGAATAGCCCAGAAGTCGATATATTATGGGAATTATTTCTCATTACACACCTTTCTCTAATGCGTATAACATTGTTTTAAATGTGTACATTAAAAATATCTGCTGCATAGACTTAATTTTGCAAGTTAAACCACTTTAAAACAGTCTATTAAGTGTTATATAAAGGAAATTATTATTGGATTGGAAATCAGCCAAAGTTTTTTGTGTTTCTGCTAATAAAGAGGCCTTTGTGCCAACCTCTCTGAGGTTTCCACACTCAGGGTGCTGTGGGGCCTGCAGAGGCAAGAAAGCCAGCCCTCCCCCATCCCACAGGAGGGCAAATCCCCACCCCATCCCCGCACATTCCACCTCCTCCCAGCCCCAGGACTGGTTACCTCTTCTTCTTGTCCCTCTTGTTCACGCCAGGGCCCCTGAGCCCGACGATAAGATCCGCTCTGGGGACTTTACCCCATCAGGCAGCTCTGTGGAGCTTGCCCAGATCTTCTTGATGGACGTGGTATCTTGGCTCCAAAAAGGCGATGTCGTTGTGGTCTCCCAGAGAGCCTACGTTGTTCTTGCCACTGCCCCCGCAGCAGGGGAAGCAGTGGCAGCACCACTTGCCCATCTTGCTGCTGAGGCCAAAGGGCTTCTTCATAGCGGAGGCAGCCGGCTTTGAAGAAACCTCAACCCCCATCCTCTTTTACCAGCCTGGGGAGCCAAGTAGTAGCTAGCCAATCACCTCTGCCAACAAATTTCACCAACAAGCAGGAAACTCTAGGTTTCCAATCTGTTAGAGGAGAAACGTCAGGCCCAGCCAAAACCCGCCAAAGCAGGGGAGCCCAGCCCAGGCGGGGATAGGCCAAGCCCAGCGGGATTTGAAAGGCCACACCCACCTGGGGAAATCCCACTCCCACCCGGCGTGGGGAAAGCCCACACCCACCCCACGCCCACCCAGGGAAGCCCACGCCCACGCCCACCTGGAGAAAGGCCAAGCCCCTCCACCCACCCGCCGAGGAAACACCCAGCCCAGCCAGGGGAATGCCAACCCCAGCCAAGAAAAGGTCAAGCCCAGCAAAGGAATGCCCAGGGAGGAAATGCCAATCCACTTGAGGACCACAAAGCGAAGCGACCAACGCCAAGCCAAGCAAGGAACGCCAAGTCAAGCGACCAACACCAAGCCAAGCGAGGAACGCCAAGCCAAGCCGTTACACACGCATGCGCAGAACACCAAGCCAAACCGCTGCGGCGTGCGCGTGCGGCGTACCTCAGATGCCAAGTTACTGCACCTGGCACAGTGTCCGACGTGTGCAACCCGCATGCTTGTAAGTTCTGGTGCCACAAATGTCAGTGACAGCCTTGTGTTCCCGCCAGACTTCGTGGAAACTAGTCAAGCTTCAGGCCATTGAGAAGGAGAGGCAGCCCGTGGGAAAAGGCGTCTACAAGCAGGACTGGGGCCAGAGCGCCTGGAACTTGAGGATGCTGACTGTCTCCTCTGAAGAAAGGCCCGAAGACACTCGTGGCAGTGCTATGCCCAGGTAGCCGCAGCTGCAGGGGGAGGGGCAGGCTGGCGGAACTCGCTGCAAATGGCCTAAAAATCGTGGAACATAAGCCGCCCACGGTCCCCAGGCCCTGCTGGGCGGGGGGAGGAGCACGAGCACCTACCACTGACGGTGAGATGCAGAAAGGCATCCCTATGTGCAGATCCTGGGAACAGGATGCTGCAAGCCCCAGGGCGCCAGATCAGGCAACCCTGTCAGCACAGTTGAGCTGGACCCGGGCAGTGGTGCTGTGACCCTCCTGCGGGGACCCTCCTGCTACACAGCTCCACGTGGCCAGGCTCCAGGGTACTCACCCGAACAGCAGGCGCTTTGGTGTGGGATGAAAAATGGATTCCGAACCTGGGACACAGACCTGCTCTTGCCAACAAAAGTAGAGAGGAAGACAATTAGCAGTGCAAAAAGAATGTATTCTTTTGTAACTCGAGTCTTGCCTGATCTGCAGGGTTAAGCTAAGGCTCCTCTTGCTTGATACTAAATGAACTTTTGAATGAAATAGAGAAAAAGAAAGAAGACACACACACTAAATCGCCTTGTCCCACTGTGATCCCCTGAGCCAGCAAGCAAGGGGAGGCCTGGCCTCCTGGGCCCTCTCCCCACCTGAGGGCAGAGCAGTTTCCTCCAGGGTTGCAGGGAGCAGCTGGGCTCAGTGGGGCTGGGCCACCCTTCCTTCGTTTATGGGCATCCCCACACCTGCATTCCCCCACGCAGAGTTCCGTGATCTGGGTTCAAATCCCAGCTCCGACCCTCAGCACCTGTGCCACCTGGCAAATGCCTTACCCCCAGGCACTTGCTGTCTGTGTCCTTCTCGACAGGAGGGATGGGAGCCGGTGTCCCTGGCATGCAGTGTTGTGACAGTAAAACACAAGCGGGAGCAGGCAGACACATGGACAGGGGCCTGGCTGCTGGGGGTGCTCACCAGAGGGCATCAACCCATCTGCCTATGTGGTCTTGCAAGTCTCAGCATTTATTAGGCACCTGACTATGGTAGACAGCTGAACAAAGCCCTGAGCTGCCCTGGGGAATGTGACCAGGGTGATGGACCAGGAAGGACAGTTGGGGTGCTTGGCACGAGTAAGGAGGGGCCAGAGAAATGCCAGTCTCTTCCCACCAGCTATGGGTCCTGGATCATCTGTATGGGGCACCGAGAACCCAGAGATGCCACAAGGTTTGAGCCGCATCCTGGGCTTCCTGAATTCCAGCCCAGCCATGGCCCGGGCTTGGGGGTACTTTGGGATCTTAGTTGGGATGAGGAGGGGCTAGGTGACACTCCTCCTATGTCCCAGGATCTGATCAAGAAGGTGGTGCCCTGTCACTGCCTGGGACCATCTGGTCTCAGTGAAACAATTAGGGCGGGAAGACCCTAGCACCCACCTTCTGGGCCACCAACACCCAGGTCCACAGTGTGGCCACCTGAGTCAGCACCACTTGCCTTGGGAGCCAGAGCAGGAAGGCCCAGACAAGACTAGCATGGTGGAGCAGTGGATGCAGGTAGGCAGGATGTGCTGTGCAGATCCAAAGGACCCCTCTCTGGAGACTTGGGCATAACCTCTCTATCTTAAAAAAAATCATTGCCTGTAATCTCAGCACTTTGGGAGGCCGAGGCGGGCGGATCATGAGGTCAGGAGATCGAGACCATCCTGGCTAACACAGTGAAACCCCGTCTCTACTGAAAATACAAAAAATTAGCCGGGTGTGGTGGCGGACACCTGTAGTCCCAGCTACTCAGGAGGCTGAAGCAGGAGAATGACATGAACCCGGGAGGCAGAGCTTGCAGTGAGCCAAGATCGTGCCACTGCACTCCAGCCTGGGCAACACAGCAAGACTCCATCTCAAAAAAAAAAAAAAAAAAAAATCATTGACACCCGTAATATTTTACCTATTTACCTATTTTACTCATTTATAGGGTGCATACGAGTGTTTATTACATGCAGTGAATGTGTATTCTGGCTACTTTGAAATATTGTTGCTTAGCTACCCTAGTCTGCTGTCAAACATTACACCTTATTTCTTCTAACTGTATGTTTGCGCCCAATAGCCACCCTCTCTTCATTCTCCCTTCCACACACCCGGTCTTCCCGGACTCTAGTATCTGCCATTGTATTCTCTGTGTCCATGAGATCAAGTTTTTTTAGCTCCCACATGTGAGTGAGAACCTGCAGTATCTGTCTTTCTGTGCCTGGCTTATTCCACTTAACATAATGACTTCCAGATCGACCCATGTTTTTGCAAATGATATGATTTCATTATTTTTTATTGCCAAATAGTATTTTATTGTATACATTTTGCACATTTTACTTAGCTATTCATTTGTTGATGGATACTTGGGTTGATTCTGTATCTTTGCTATTGTGAATAGTGCTGTGATAAACATGACAACGCAGGTATCCCTTTGCTACACTAAATTTTTTTTTTTTTTTGAAAGAATCTCACTCTGTCACCCAGTCTGGAGTTCAGTGGTGCAATCTCGCCTCACCGCAAGCTCCGCTTCCTGGGTTCAAGTGATTCTCCTGCCTCAGCCTCCCCAAGTAGCTGGGATTACAGGTGTGCACCACAATGCCTGGCTAATTATTTTTTGTATTTTTAGTGGAGATGGGGTTTCTCCATGTTATCTAGGCTGGTCTCAAACTCCTGACCTCAAGTGATACACCTGCCCCAGCCTCCCAAAGTGCTGGGATTACAGGCATGAGCCACCACGCCTGGCCTGAACTCTTTCCTTTGGATAAATACCCAGTAGTGGGAACGTTGGACCATACAGTACTTCTATGTTTAAGTTTTTTAGAATTCTCCATACTGGTTTCCATTGTGGTTATACTGATTTGCATTCCTACTGACAGTATAACAGAGTTTCCATTTCTCTGCATTCTCACCAGCATCTGTTATTTTTTGTCTTTTTAATAATAGCCATTCTGAGGTGAGATGATATCTCGTTGTGGTTTTGATTTGCATTTCCCTGATCAATGATGTTGAGCATTTTCTCATATACCTGTTAGCCATTTGTAAGTCTTTTGAGAAATGTCTATTCCTGTCCTTGGCCCGTTTTTAATGGGATTGTTTTGTTACTTTTGAGGAATTTGAGTTCCTTGTATACTCTGCATATTAGTCCCCTGTCAGATGAGTAATTTGCAGTTATTTTCTCCCATTCAAGAGGCTGTCTCTTCACTGTGTTGTTTCTTTTCCTGTGCAGAAGCTATATCCCACTCATCTATTTTTGCTTTTGTTGCCTGTGCTTTTGAGATCTCAGCCATAAATTATTTGCTAAACCAATGTCCTGAAGAGTTTTCCCTATGTTTTTTTCTAGCAGTTTCATAGTTCCAGGTCTTACATTTAAGTCTTTAATCTATCTTGAGCTGGCTTCTATCTTCTACTTTAGAAATGGAAGTTCAGAATGATTTTGCTGAGATAGTAAGAAGACTGTGCATAACTAGAAATAATGGTCAGGAGAAAGCCATTGTGTGTTAATAAGGGGGCATTTTTTGTTTGTTTTTGAGATGGAGTCTCACTGTCACCAGGCTGGAGTGCAGTGGTGCGATCTTGGCTCACTGCAACCTCTGCCTCCCAGGTTCAAACAATTCTCCTGCTTCAGCCTCCCGAGTAGCTGGGACTACAGGTATGCACCACCACACCTAGCTAATTTTTGTATTTTTAGTAGAGATGGGGTTTCACCATGTTGGCCAGGATGGTCTAGATCTCTTGACCTCGTGATCTGCCTGCCTTGGCCTCCCAAAGTGCTGGGATTACAGACATGAGCCACTGCACCTGGCCAATAAGGGGGTATTTTTGTATATTTCTTTCTCAGAAACAAAGAGGCCAATTCCACATCGAAATTAAATGTATGATTTTCAAAAAGGACGCCTTGAGAATCTAACCAAATCTAACCCTTATTTAAAATTATTTGGTAAACTATGTCACTTGAGGTAGAGGAAGATAAGAATTACAGGAAGTTGAATTCTTGAAAAACCCACAAAAATGTACTGTGCTTGGAGAGAAACTTGTAAAAGTTATTGCCCCTTTACTATGATTTGCTATGAAAAATACTGTAATATATCACTACTTTTATTTGATAAGATTTTAGCTGATTAAAGTTTTGGTCTTAATTGCTATTTTACAAAATAGATGCTCACTCTGAGCATATACTTCTACAACCAGTTTTAGGAACTTAAAATTTTTATATAATTTCATATGTTGTTACAAGAATAGTACAAAGAATGATCCTTCTCTTAATCAGGACTCACCAATTTCTAACATTTTGTTCCATTTTGTATCATTTGTCTATTTACATACCTTTTTTTTAGTAATTTGAGAGGAAATTATGGACATAATCACCCCTAGGTGTGTATTTCCTAAGAATAAGGGTATTTTTTTTTTTTTTTTTTTTTTTTTGAGATGGAGTCTAGCTCTGTCGCCCAGGCTGGAGCGCAGTGGTGCGATCTCAACTCACTGCAAGCTCCGCCTCCCAAGTTCCTGCCATTCTCCTGCCTCAGCCTCCCGAGTAGCTGGGACTACAGGTGCCCGCCACTACATCTGGCTAATTTTGTATAGTTTTAGTAGAGACAAGGTTTCACCTGTGCTAGCCAGGATGATCTCGATCTCCTGACCTCGTGATCTGCCCACCTCGGCCTCCCACGTCTGGCCACCACACCTGGCCAGAATAAGGGTATTCTTTTACCCAACTCCAGAATAATTATTAAAATTGGGATTTTTTGGGGGGAGGGGGGACGAGGTGTTGCTCAGGCTGGAGTGCAGTGGCACGATCTTGACTCACTGCAGCCAGTGAGCTACCTCAGCCTCTGGAGTAGCTGGGACTACACGTTTGTGCCACCATGCCCAGCTAATTTTTGTATTTTTGGTAAAGACAGAGGGGGTGGAAATCTCACCATGTTGCCTAGGCTGGTCTCCAACTCCTGGCCTCAAGCAATCCTCCCACCTCACGCTCCCAAAGTGCTAGGATTACAGGCCTGAGCCACCATACCTGGCCTGATCCCAGTTTTAGAAAAACTCTGTATCTAAGTGTACGGATATGTTGGGTAATCACTTTCAAATTTTGGAAACTTTGCTTTTTTATATAATCAGAAGGATTCCATAAATGTACTTTGACTTGAAATAATATTTTACTGAGGCCAGAGATACATAGCTGTGACCTGGACTAGTTCTTCTCATCACCTCCCCTCCCCACACCCTGCAGGTCCTGAGGTCAGTGGCCTTCCTGCCTGAGTCTTGGCTGCCTATGCTGCTGGCCATGGGTGAGAGGACAGCCTGCCCAATGAGTGTCAGTGTGCTTGTTGTTTGTGTGCTTCTGTTGCATTTCTTGTATCTCGTTTTTTGCTTTTGCCATCTCTGTTTCTCCCTTTCCTCCCTGAGTCCTGCACTGGCAGTGCACTACCCACCTCTGAGTGGAGGGCAAGCCAGGCCCATGGCCACATGATCCACTCCCTCAGAAACACTCAGTTATGCCTATTTGAATTAATGACTGGAAGCCCATGTGTTTAGAAATTTCACTTTCAATAATAGATTCTGCCCTACCACCCTATTGCAGGCATGGCAAATTATTGCAAGGAACGCACGTACTACATCCAGTCCTATCAGCAACCGACTAAAGCCTTTCCCATAATAGCATCCTCAACAACCTTTTAATGACATTCTGTAAGCAGATTTTTTCTATTGGAGAAAACATTAGAGAAAAACTGCTTGAGTTTTGTTGGAAGAGACTGTATCTGGTACAGTGAGCAACAAATACAGCAGTAAAACCAAGACATCAATACTTGGGTTCACATTTCACAACTAAAAAAGAAATTCAGAATTCCACACAATTGGAAGACTACTCAAATAGAAAATCTCAAAGTGAGGATTCTCAGAGATCCTCCAGGAGCAACTGATCTGCACAAGCAGACAACTGACCCAAGACCTTCAGAATAAGCAGTGAGAGTGGACGGTGGATAGCTTCTGTCTAACACATCAGACCAAGACTCCTAATTCCTGTTTTGGTTTTTACCTGCTTGCTTATAACCATCCTTCTCATATTCTATAGACCCCTTTTTGTCATCCATTCAGCATGACTCTTTTGCTCTTTTTTCCATCTTTATTATAAGAGTTAGGTCAGAACATACTCATTCTAATGCCATTCTTAGATAATCCCAAAGAGTAGCCACTGTCCTCGATCCTCCTGACTGCTAGATATGCTGGATAAACTTCTGGCAATTCTGGTTTCATCAAATGGGACCACAGGCATCATAGCAAATGGCATTTTCACTTGCACCTACGTTGACAGTTAACCCTAAAAAAGTCAACCTGTGACTTGCTAGAGTCCCTTTCTTCCAGAAAGATAATGACTAATATCAATGCCAATGATTGGTCATTTTGCCAATATTTACCATTTGTTACAATCTATTGATCAGACCCTCAGTAACTATAAATTTGAATTCACCAGACTTTGTAGGGCAATAGGCCAAATACCTGCCACACAGAAGAGACTGACAGAGTTCCAACTATATAACCTAGCTGGTGTAAGGCCTTAGTTTTTACACTGTGAACAACTCCTTATCTCCCTGATTTCTGTGTATGCCTGCTAAATACTTCCTTTGTGGCCAGAACAGATGGTCCTATTTGCCTCAGACTAACACTTTATCCACTTTGGTAGAAAGAGTACTTCGAGAATTGTCTATATATACACAGACCCTAAATATATAATGGGCAAGACTAGAAATCCAACTCAGATATGAGCTCCAAAATGAGTCCACTCAACTATTCAGAGCTATTACTTGGAGAAATTACTGACTCATTGTTTATGTGAACAATAAGGGCAGTGTTCCCAGTGGTGGGAGTCATACAAATAGTAACGAGAGTAAAAAACCTATTACTAACTGTAGACATTACTGACGACAGCACCTCTGCCCAAGATGAGGTAGAGATACACAATCGCAGTGCTCTAGAGTTCTTGTCGCCTTCATGACAGCGTCTGTGCCATTAACACTTCTTGTGTTTGATCGATCAAAGAGGCAAGGTGGAGTCTGCTTTCAGAGTAGCAAGCTCTGAATAAATGGGCTTTCCTTTTCTCATTTGGGTGGTCTTTATTTCCACAGACAGTCCATAAAATGAAAGCTTCTGTGCTATTTTAGAAGAATGTCTAGGAGTAACTGTGACAATCCCCTTCCCACACCCCCAGCTTTCCGGCCATGGACAGGAGCTTTTTCCTCTCTGTGGTCCCAGCTTCAAGTCATCATGAAGCCACTGCAACGCCTCCTGCAGTGGAACCTGAGAAAACGAAGCTCTTGGCCTTACTCTGGAGGTGGCACCCAAGTCTCAAGAACAACACGCATGTGTGCCAGGCAGCAAAAGAAAGGGTGAGTTCTCATCCCCTGCAGGCTGCAGGATGCAGCACAGGATGCTCGGAGCTCACTATTCAGTGTATGTCTGCTAACCACCGCCTGCCTCTTGCTATACTGCTGAAATTCTCAATGCCTTGGTCTTTCTGCTTTCTTGGCTGTCACATTGGCACATTCTGTGGTGCTATGAAATGACTCAAAAGGATCTCTCTCAATCATGTCTGAGTAACAAAACTGACTTCAAGTATCCTGAAAACAGAGGAGGTCAAAATCCAGAAGACAGGGCCACCTATTTCCTCCATCTGATGGTCTAGCCTGTCTTAAACCAGAGGATCACAGCGCATCTTGTGATCTCAGCCTCCTGGATCAGTCATTGTCTAGCTTTGATCATAACCATGAGAAACTGGAGCAGAAGATGAATGTGCAGAATGCTCTGGCTTGTCCCTATCCTGGGAAATTATTGTCCAGCAAATATGTAGCTGTCTAAAGCAGTAGAAGACAGCTGGTATACCTCGTCATAGGAAGCACTGAAGAGTGCTTTTTCTTTCATCTAGCAAGTCTCAATTCTTGTTTATATTCTAAATCAGAACATAAAATCATGGGCCAGGACTGTATAGAGCAAACATAAATTCTATACACATATACATGGCCAGGACTCACTTAAATGGCTATATATAGGAGCAAAGAGGCTGGGAAGAAACAGCCAACACAGTTAACACACAGCCTACAGGAGGGGAGAAAATGTGCCCAAACTGTGCATCTCCACCAAGTCCTAGTAGCTAGAATCTACAAGGACCTTACATAAATCAAGAACAAAAAAAGAATCCCAGTAAAAAATGGACAAAGGACATGAACACAGACCTGTCAGAAGAAGACCTAGTAGAGACCAACAGACACGAAAACATGCTCAAGCTAACTATCATCAGAGAAATCCAACTCATGAGGACAAGGAGGTACCAGCAGCATTTCACACCAGTCAGAACAGCCACTAGTCCAAAGTCAAAAGAGAACATGCTGGCGAGGTAGCGGAGGAAACAAAACTCTGTTATACTGTTGGTAGGAATGCAAAATTGACCTCATACTGCAGAAAGCAGTTTGAAGACTTCTCAATAATAAAGAAAAAATAAATAAATAAATAAATAAATAAATAAATGGATGGAAAGCAACTACCCTCCGACCAAGCAATCCTGGGTATCCTTTGGGTATCTACCCGAAGGAAAATAAATGTTTCTATCAAGAAGGACACACACCCTCGCACGTTCACAGGAGTGCTATTCCCAAGTGGGAAGATGTGGAAATAACCTAGGTGCCCACCAAGAGTAAATAAGATTTGAAAAAATGTGATACATTTGCTAAAAGGCCAGCAAGGATGATCAAACACAAACAAAATCATGCCCCTGGCAGCAACATGGATGGAATTGGAGGCCACTAGGCTGGGTGAAATAAGGCAAGAACAAAAAACCAAATAATGCAGGTTCTCACTGACAAGCAGAAGCTAAACACCAAATATGCCTGAACATAAAGATGAAATCAACAGATGCTGGGGATGACCAGACAGGAAAAGGACGGAAACAGAAAGCCCTGGAGGAAGAACGACCCCACTGGTACTGTCTCCACTGCCCAGGTGACAGGTGCACTGGGATCCCAAGCTTCAGCATCCTGCTGTATAGCCATGTAGCTGGCCTGCAGGTGTACCCCTTGATCACAATAAAAGTAGCTGTTGTTTTAGAAAATCCAGGTTTGGAACTAAAAATAGGAAAAAGTAAATAAAACAAGAAAACACACACGAAGCAAAACAAAACAAAACCTATAGTAACCTAACCCACACATTAGTGGCATAAACTTAGGAAGATAACCGACTGGACAAAACAAGGGGCCATATAATCAACCCAAAATTACAGACAGCGAACACATTTCCCACCCTCCCCACCTCACCCTGGGAAGCATGCCAAAGGCACAGTGGTTGAAAAAACCAGGTATTCATGTGCAGAGGACTGAAATAAACCCTTCTGTTGCACAAGATCCAAAAAGCAACATAAAGTCCACCAAACATGTAAGTGCAATCCTGAAATCAAAAAACTCCAAGGAAAATGCACAGAGTGAGCATCAATTTTGGGGAAACTTGAATCCCTATACCTAAGCTGCAAACAGGAAAGGAAAACATAGGAGCCAAATACTCACAGACTGTACAATGGCTTCGCCATCTCCCTTCTCAATAGGACACAGAAATCACTGCTAACGAAAGCAAATATAACCACGTGAGGCTAAGGACAACTAACTTCCCAGAGAGAAAACAGCAAACCCAAACTGAAGCCATCCTACAGACTGGGAGAAAATTATGGAAAAATCATGGAAAAGCCTGTTATTTAACATACATCAGAAACTAATGGTTCTAAGTGGGCAAAACATAAAAACGCATACACAAGCTGAAAATGCCCAGAGGACCTGCGTGGACATTTCTTAAAAGAAGACCTTACATTGACTCTTGGGTAACAGAAAAATTTCTTCAAATCAGCTATCATCCCCCAAACGTAAATCCCAACCACCCACACTCACATACTGTCCAACTTCCCTGGAGGATGAGTATGACCAGAAAGAGCAATAAATTTTTCTGAAGGCAAGGGCCTTCAGAAAAAGTATGTAGACTTGCAGACACAGGAATTCTTATCTCCTATTGGTGGTAATGTAAACTCCCATAAACACTAGGAGAAACATCTGGAGGTTCCTGAAAGAATCAGCAGTACAACTACCAGTTCTTCATCTAGCCATCCCAACACTGGGTATACCTGTAAAGCAGAAGAAATTCATACCTTAAGGAGATACCTGCCTTCCCATGTTTCATGAGGCACTAGAGACAATAATCAAGGTATGGAGTCAACCTACCTGTCCATCCACAGATGAAGACATGCAGAAACTGAAGGATATATGCACAAGAGAATACTCTTGAGCCATCAAACTTCTGGACATCAGGTCACTTCCAGCAAGGTGAAGAAACCTGGAGGACATGAAGTTAAATGAAATAAGCCAAGCAGAGGAAGGCAAACACAAACTCTGCATGATCTCCCCAACATGGGAATCTCACAAAGTCAATCTTCTTACAGAGGTATCCATGTCAATAGTGGGTACCAGAGGCTGGAGGGAGGACTGGAAACAGCTACAAAGTGACACTCAGATGAGAGGCAGGAATTCTGGTGTTATACAGCACAGCAGGGTGACGAGGCTTAATAATATCCTAGCATAATATCCCACAGAATGGGCAGGGAGGATTCGGAATGCTCTCCCCACCAAGAAATCATGTCTGTAGCATGAAACAGAGATGAGCTAGGTCCTGCAGTTTGATCATGACACTAGTGGTACATATGTCAGAAGGTCCCCTGCACCCTCTAAGTACACACATAGACCATGTGGAAATTCTTGTTTTCACAATAGGATCACAACACCCTACTAAAAATCCTGCAGGAGAATGAAACGCCCTGCATCCCCAAAGCAGTTCCTACACATACAAACTTGGTAGAGTGCATCACATGCCTCCATTTTAAATTACTTTGCAAAGCCTTAGCTACCCAAACTATATATGTGATTGGCATTAACAGGGTAACACAGGTCAACGGACACAATAAGGGTGCCAAGGGGCAAACCCAAATTGATGTGGAGTGAGCACATGTTGGAAAAGAATCCCAAAAGTCACCACAGGAAGGGAGAGCCTGTTCATCGCATCATTCTGAAAATGCGAGATCCCTAGTAAAATAACAAAAAGGGGTTCCTACTGTGTGAAATTCACAATAATCCACTCAACATGGACGTAAGACCTACACACAAAACTGGAAGCCATCACTCTCCTAGGAGAAAGCGTCTGGTGTGCAGATACCTGGGTCAACCTGGATCTGTGCTCATGCTTTGCAAAAAGGAAAACAAAAAATATAGGGGAAAGAAAAGAATACAAACAATCAAAACTCACTGACAATGGATTCGTATGCCAGTGGATTGCTTTTACTTCACCAGTCACCAGGGGAAAATCAAAACTTTGCACACATGTGAAACCACATCAGACTGTATGGCTTGTGTGCAAGAAAGAATAAAAACAATGAATGAAAAGAAAAAAGCATCTAAAGGATGATAGGAGAATTCTGAGGAAAAACACAGCTATTGAGGCATTTTTTGGAAAACATAAGTAACTAACACTACTAAAACAATGAATGAAAAGGAAAAACATCTAAAGGATAAGAGAATTTGAAGGGAAAACACAGCTATCGATGCATTTTTTTGAAAACGTGTAAGTAACATTACTAATTAGCAGAAAACAACAGAAAAGAGAAAGTAATTACTGAGCCAAAACTGTGCAAGGAACCTGAATATCCTTTTCTGCAAAGAACACAAAAAATTGAAAACAAGTTTACCAACACTTAGTTAATCATGGGAAAAAAATGAAACTCAGAACAAGATCAGATACCCTGTCCTTCTCCGTGGAATGAATATTACAAAGTCCTTCATATACTTTAAAACAAGGGAAACCACAAACACTGGTGTGAATCTCCAGAACAGGGAGCTCTCTTATCCATAATTGTTGACAAAGTAAATTAGTATGCAAACTACAGAGACCAGTTGGAGGTTCCACAGAAAACTAAAAATACAACTACCATTTCATTTAGCTTTGCTACTGCTTGGTGTGCAGTGGAAGCACTTGAAACCAGTACATGGAAGTGGTATCTGCCTTCCCATACTGACTGTGGCACCAGTCACAAAAGACAAGATAAGGAATCAACCTACCCGTCCACCCACAGAGAATGGGATCCAGAAACTGCAGTACCCATTCACAAATAAATACTCTTCAGCTAGACATGCATACTGAAATCATGTCATTCACAGAAACATAGTGGATCCTGGAGGACATTATCGTAAATGAGACACATTAGGCCAAGAAAGGCAAACCTCACATCATCTCATTCACGAGGACTATAAGACACTTTATCTCATATAGACCTAGAAACACCATAGTGCTTGCCAGGGTTGGAGTGGAAGGTGGGGCATGGGCAGGGATACGAAATGGGTACAAAGTGACAAGTTCCATAAGAGGAATGAAACCTGCTGTTCTATTCCTCAGCAGGGTGACTAGGGCTAACATTATCAGAGGGTAGTTTCCAAGACAGCCAGAAAGGAGGGTTCTGGCTGTCCTCACCTCAAAGACATGATAACTCTACAAGGCAAAAAGAGATGCTAAATACACTGATTTCATCACTATGCAATGCATGCACAGACCCAAATGTCCCACTCTAACCTCTATTTGTACACATTTATGTATGGGCCAATTTTGTTTTTTGAAAGCAATGTAAAGAAACAATGATAAAATTCCTGTTGGACCACAAAACTCCCTGAAACTGCAAAGCCAAGCTGGAAGATCCAGACTACATCAGATGGACCACACTCCCTGATTTCAAATTTCATGACAGAGACATAGACCTGCCTCCACCTGGACAGAATAGAGAACCTGGAAGTAATCCCGCACACCTACAATCATCTGACCTTTGAAAAGACTCAAAACTCAGCAATGGAGAAAGGACTCCCTATGCAATGAATGGTGCTAGGAGAGGCGGCTAGACACATGCAAAAGATTAACACTGGAGCCCTACCTGTCACCATATGCAAAAATTGACTCAAGGTGAACAAAAGATTTCAGAAGAAGACCTCAAACTATAAAAGTCCTAGAAGAAAACCTAGGAAATACCTGTCTCAACATAGGCTTTGGTAAAGCATTTAGATAACTTAGTCCCTAAAAGCAACAGCAAGAAAAACCAAAATAAAAAGGTTGGGCCTAAGAAACTGAAAGACTGCCAGATAGCAAAAGAAATCACCAGCACAGTAAATGCCTATATAGCCTACAGGATGGGAGAAAATGTTCCCAAACTATGCTTCTGACCAAGGTCTAATAGCCAGACTGTAACATGACCTTAAAAAAAATCAAGAGTCAGAAAAACAAATAATCCAATCAAACAATGGGCAAAGGACATGATGTACAAGCAACCAACAGAAGAAAAAACGCTCAACATCACTAATCATCAGAGAAATGCAACTCACACACACACTGAAATACCATCTTACACTGGTCAGAATGGCCATTTGTCCTAAGTCCAAATAGTAACATGGTGGCAAGGCAGCAGAGGAAAGCGAACACTGCTACACTCTTGGTGGGAATAAAAACCAGCTCTCACACTTTGAGAAGTGGTTTGAAGATTACTCAAAGAACTTAAAACAGAACTACCATCTGAATAGAGCAATCCCACAACTGAGTATCTACACAAAGGGAAATAAAGCCTTCTTTCAAAATGACACATACACTGGTATGTTCTTGGAAGTGCTATTCATAAGAAAAAAAAAAACAAAATAAAATCAACCTATGTGCCCATTAACAGTTGATGATTAGGTTTTTAAACTTGCAGTACACAGACACCAAAAACTCCTACACAGCTTAAAAAATTTTCGTGTCCTCAGCAGCAACAAGGATGGACCTGGAGGCCACTATGCTAAGCAAAGTAATGCAAGAACAGAAAATCTAATACCACATGTTCTCATTTATACACTGAAGCTAAACACGGAACACACCCACAGATACTGGGGACTACCAGACAGAAAATGGAGGGAGACAGTAAATGTTGGTGGAAGAACCATCTGATTGGTACTATTGCTCACTGCCTGGGTGATGGGGTTCTTTCGGAACCCAAGCTTCACTATCCTGCTATATACCCATGTGGCCAACCTGCAAGGTGCACCCTTTAATCAAAATACAAGTAGGTATTATTTTAGAAATCAAGATTAGGAGCTGAAAAAAAATTATTAAGGAAGAGAAAACCTAGAATGATCCAAACAATCTGCTACTGGCACACACACAGAAAAACAACTGAATGAACAAAATGAGGAAGCCAAATAAGCAACCCAAAATTATATACAGTTAACATATTTTGCAAAAGCTCACCAAAGGCATAACAGTTGAGAAAACTGGATATTCCTATGCAAAAGACTGAAACAGTTCTCTTATGCTGCACAATATGCAAAAACACCAAATCAATTGAACACCCAAATCCAATTCTGAAACCAAAAAACTCCAAGGAAAAAACACAGGGTCAGTGTATATTTTGGGGAAACTTGAATCTGTGCACACAGGTTGCAAACGAGAAATTTTAAAAAACAAAAGGAAAAATTAGGGGGAAAATACCCATAGACAATACAATGATTTGCCATCTTTTTTTCTTGATGGAACACAGAAATCACTGCTGACAAAAGCAAATATAAACATGTGAGACAAACACTTTAGAGTTTCTGCATGGGACAGAAAACAATGAACCCAAAGAGACAGCATCCTACCTTGGGAGAAAGACTGACTGGAGGAAAACTGTGGAAAATCATAAATTTGAAAGCGGTTGTTATCCAACATATTCAAACACTAAAGCTACTAAGCGGGGAAAAGATTAAAAAAAATACACAAGCTAAAAATGTGCAAAGGACCAGCACAGCCACTTCTTCAAAAAAGACATGAAACTGATTCACGAGTGAAACAAAAGTTTCTCCACATCACTAATCACTCCAAACATGTAAGTCAGAATCACACTCAGATACCATCGAACTTCACCGAGAATGAATATGACCATAAACAGCAATAAAATTTTTGGAAGGCAGCAGTGTAGACTTGAAAAAGAGAAACTCGGCCGGGCGCGGTGGCTCACGCCTGTAATCCCAGCACTTTGGGAGGCCGAGACGGGCGGATCACGAGGTCAGGAGATCAAGACCATCCTGGCTAACATGGTGAAACCCCATCTGTACTAAAAATACAAAAAAAGAATTAGCCGGGCATAGTGGCGGGCACTTGTTGTCCCAGCTACTCGGGAAGCTGAGGCAGGAGAATGGCGTGAACCCGGGAGACAGAGCCTGCAGTGAGCCAAGATCGCACCACTGCACTCCAGCCTGGGCAACTGAGCAAGACTCCATCTCAAAAAAATAAATAAATAAAAAGAAAAAGAAAAAGAAAAAGGGAAACTCTTACACGCTATTGGTCGCAATGTAAATTAGTGTATATAATACTGTGAAAAAAGCTGGAGTTTCCGCAACAAATTAAAAATACAATTACTAGTTCTTCCAGTCATCCCCACACTGGGTATGCATTTAACGCAAAGGATATCCATTTCTTAAGGAGTTATCTGCCTTCCCATGTTTCATGAAGCACTATTCACAATATCCAAGATATGGAATCAACCTACCTGACCATCCACAGATGAAAGGATAAAGAAACTGCAGTATATCTGCATAATGCAATGCACTCCTTGAGAAGAAAATGTCATTTTCATTTGGAGCCATACAGATGAACCTGGAAAATATGTTAAATAAAATAATCCAGGCATAGAAAGATAAGCACAGAATCATCTCACTTACATGAAATTCAAAAAACTTCACGTTCAATCAGTAGAAGGTACAGTACTAGTGTTCTGAGAAAAGTGGAAGGAGGGGTTGGGAGTGATTGGTTATGGAAACAAACTTGCAGTTAGTTAAGAGAAACACATTCTTGTATTCTATACCACAGCTGGGTGACACTGGTTAACAAAAAAAAAAAAAAAAAAAAAAAGTTTTTTTCTTTCTTTTTTTCTTTTTATTTTATTATTATTATACTTTAAGTTTTAGGGTACATGTGCACAATGTGCAGGTTAGTTACATATGTATACATATGCCATGCTGGTGTGCTGCACCCATTAACTCGTCATTTAGCATTAGGTATATCTCCTAAAGCTATCCCTCCCCACTCCCCCCACCCCACAACAGTCCCCAGAGTGTGATGTTCCCCTTCCTGTGTCCATGTGTTCTCATTGTTCAGTTCTCACCTATGAGTGAGAATATGCGGTGTTTGGTTTTTTGTTCTTGCGATAGTTTACTGAGAATGATGATTTCCAATTTCACCCATGTCCCTACAAAGGACATGAACTCATCATTTTTTATGGCTGCATAGTATTCCATGGTGTATATATGCCACATTTTCTTAATCCAGTCTGTCATTGTTGGACATTTGGGTTGGTTCCAAGTCTTTGCTATTGTGAATAGTGCCACAATAAACATACGTGTGCATGTGTCTTTATAGCAGCATGATTTATAGTCCTTTGGGTATATACCCAGTAATGGGATGGCTGGGAAAAAAAGCTAGAAGGGAGCAATTTGAATGTTCTCACAACAGAGAAATAATACCTTCATGAAGGAATGGATATGCTAAGTACCCTGATGTGATCATTACTAAAAACATACATGTATCAAAATGTCCCAGAGGAAAAAAAAAGTACCAGCATACCCTCTACTTACATACTTTATTATACACAGAAATTTAAGAAATGTGAATACACAATGCTAATGTTCATATGGAACCACAAATGGTCCTGAATATCTAAGGAATCCTGAGAAACACAAACCAACTTGGAGGATTCACAATCCCTGATATCAAAATTATATTGCAAAGCTATAAGTATCCAAAATACCTGCTACTGTGACATGAAATGCCACTGTGCTCCAGCCTGGGTGAGAGAATGAGACTCTGTCTCAAAAAAATATATACTGTTAGAAAATTTCAGGGAATCATGAGTGAGAACTGGTTCTTACCAAACATGTACACAGAAAAAAAAAAATACTAAGTAGCATCAAAATATATATCCAAACTAATTGGGCAAAGACCCTGAATAGACATGAATAAACATCTCTGCAAAGATGATACAAAACTGACCAACAGGTAAGAGAAAAGGTCCTTAACATCACTATTCATCAGAAAAAAAACGAACTTCAACCAGCTAACATCATAATGACAGGATCAGATTCACACATAACAATATTAACTTTAAATGTAAATGGACTAAATGCTCCAATTAAAAGACACAGACTGGCAAATTGGATAAAGACTCAAGACCCATCAGTGTGCTGTATTCAGGAAACCCATCTCACGTGCAGAGACACATATAGGCTCAAAATAAAAGGATGGAGGAAGATCTACCAAGCAAATGGAAAACAAAAAAAGGCAGGGGTTGCAATCCTAGTCTCTGATAAAACAGACTTTAAACCAACAAAGATCAAAAGAGACAAAGAAGGCCATTACATAATGGTAAAGGGATTAATTCAACAAGAAGAGCTAACTATCCTAAATATATATGCACCCAATACAGGAGCACCCAGATTCATAAAGCAAGTCCTGAGTGACCTACAAAGAGACTTAGACTCCCACACATTAATAATGGGAGACTTTAACACCCCACTGTCAACATTAGACAGATCAACGAAACAGAAAGTCAACAAGGATACCCAGGAATTGAACTCAGCTCTGCACCAAGCCGACCTAATAGACATCTACAGAACTCTCCACCCCAAATCAACAGAATATACATTTTTTTCAGCACCACACCACACCTATTCCAAAATTGACCATATACTTGGAAGTAAAGCTCTCCTCAATAAATGTAAAAGAACAGAAATTATAACAAACTATCTCTCAGATCACAGTGCAATCAAGCTAGAACTCAGGATTAAGAATCTCACTCAAAACCGCTCAATTACGTGGAAACTGAACAACCTGCTCCTGAATGACTACTGGGTACATAACAAAATGAAGGCAGAAATAAAGATGTTCTTTGAAACCAACGAGAACCAAGACACAACATACCAGAATCTCTGGGATGCATTCAAAGCAGTGTGTAGAGGCAAATTTATAGCACTAAATGCCCACAAGAGAAAGCAGGAAAGATCCAAAATTGACACCCTAACATCACAATTAAAAGAACTAGAAAAGCAAGAGCAAACACATTCAAAAGCTAGCAGAAGGCAAGAAATAACTAAAATCAGAGCAGAACTGAAGGAAATAGAGACACAAAAAACCCTTCAAAAAATAAATGAATCCAGGAGCTGGTTTTTTGAAAGGATCAACAAAATTGATAGACCGCTAGCAAGATTAATAAAGAAAAAAAGAGAGAAGAATCAAATAGATGCAATAAAAAATGATAAAGGGGATATCACCACTGATCCCACAGAAATACAAACTACCATCAGAGAATATTACAAACACCTCTACACAAATAAACTAGAAAATCTAGAAGAAATGGATAAATTCCTCAACACATACACCCTCCCAAGACTAAACCAGGAAGAAGTTGAATCTCTGAATAGACCAATAACAGGAGCTGAAATTGTGGCAATAATCAATAGCTTACCAACCAAAAAAAGTCCAGGACCAGATGGGTTCACAGCCGAATTCTACCAGAAGTACAAGGAGGAGCTGGTACCATTCCTTCTGAAACTATTCCAATCAATAGAAAAAGAGGGAATCCTCCCTAACTCATTTTATGAGGCCAGCATCATCCTGATACCAAAGCCGGGCAGAGACACAACCAAAAAAGAGAATTTTAGACCAATATCCTTGATGAACATTGATGCAAAAATCCTCAATAAAATACTGGCAAACAGAATCCAGCAGCACATCAAAAAGCTTATCCACCATGATCAAGTGGGCTTCATCCCTGGGATGCAAGGCTGGTTCAATATACGCAAATCAATAAATGTAATCCAGCATATAAACAGAACCAAAGTCAAAAACCACATGATTATCTCAATAGATGCAGAAAAGGCCTTTGACAAAATTCAACAACCCTTCATGCTAAAAACTCTCAATAAATTAGGTATTGATGGGACGTATCTCAAAATAATAAGAGCTATTTATGACAAACCCACAGCCAATATCATACTGAATGGGCAAAAACTGGAAGCATTCCCTTTGAAAACTGGCACAAGACAGGGATGCCCTCTCTCACCACTTCTATTCAACATAGTGTTGGAAGTTCTGGCCAGGGCAATTAGGCAAGAGAAGGAAATCAAGGGTATTCAATTAGGAAAAGAGGAAGTCAAATTGTCCCTGTTTGCAGATGACATGATAGTATATCTAGAAAACCCCATCGTCTCAGCCCAAAATCTCCTTAAGCTGATAAGCAACTTCAGCAAAGTCTCAGGATACAAAATCAATGTACAAAAATCACAAGCATTCTTATACATCAATAACAGAGAAACAGAGAGCCAAATCATGAGTGAACTCCCATTCACAATTGCTTCAAAGAGAATAAAATACCTAGGAATCCAACTTACAAGGGATGTGAAGGACCTCTTCAAGGAGAACTACAAACCACTGCTCAAGGAAATAAAAGAGGATACAAACAAATGGAAGAACATTCCATGCTCATGGGTAGGAAGAATCAATATCATGAAAATGGCCATCCTTCCCAAGGTAATTTACAGATTCAATGCCATCCGCATCAAGTTACCAATGACTTTCTTCACAGAATTGGAAAAAACTACTTTAAAGTTCATATGGAACCAAAAAAGAGCCCGCATCGCCAAGTCAATCCTAAGCCAAAAGAACAAAGCTGGAGGCATCACGCTACCTGACTTCAAACTATACTACAAGGCTACAGTAACCAAAACAGCATGGTACTGGTACCAAAACAGAGATATAGATCAATGGAACAGAACAGAGCCGTCAGAAATAATGCCACATATCTACAACTATCTGATCTTTGACAAACCTGACAAAAACAAGAAATGGGGAAAGGATTCCCTATTTAATAAATGGTGCTGGGAAAACTGGCTAGTCATATGTAGAGAGCTGAAACTGGATCCCTTCCTTACACCTTATACAAAAATCAATTCAAGATGGATTAAAGACTTAAATGTTAGACCTAAAACCATAAAAACCCTAGAAGAAAACCTAGGCATTACCATTCAGGACATAGGCATGGGCAAGGACTTCATGTCTAAAACACCAAAAGCAATGGCAACGAAAGCCAAAATTGACAAATGGGATCTAATTAAACTAAAGAGCTTCTGCACAGCAAAGGAAACTACCATCAGAGTGAACAGGCAACCTACAAAATGGGAGAAAATTTTCGCAACCTACTCATCTGACAAAGGGCTAATATCCAGAATCTACAATGAACTCCAACAAATTTACAAGAAAAAAACAAACAACCCCATCAAAAAGTGGGCAAAGGACATGAACAGACTCTTCTCAAAAGAAGACATTTATGCAGCCAAAAAACACATGAAAAAATGCTCACCATCACTGGCCATCAGAGAAATGCAAATCAAAACCACAATGAGATACCATCTCACACCAGTTAGAATGGCAATCATTAAAAAGTCAGGAAACAACAGGTGCTGGAGAGGATGTGGAGAAATAGGAACACTTTTACACTGTTGGTGGGACTGTAAACTAGTTCAACCCTTGTGGAAGTCAGTGTGGCGATTCCTCAGGGATCTAGAACTAGAAATTCCATTCGACCCAGCCATCCCATTACTGGGTATATACCCAAAGGACTATAAATCATGCTGCTATAAAGACACATGCACACGTATGTTTATTGCGGCATTATTCACAATAGCAAAGACTTGGAACCAACCCAAATGCCCAACAATGATAGACTGGATTAAGAAAATGTGGCACATGTACACCATGGAATACTATGCAGCCATAAAAAAAGATGAGTTCACGTCCTTTGTAGGGACATGGATGAAATTGGAAATCATCATTCTCAGTAAACTATCGCAAGAACAAAAAACCAAACACTGCATATTCTCACTCATAGGTGGGAATTGAACAATGAGAACACATGGACACAGGAAGGGGAACATCACACTTCGGGGACTGTTGTGGGGTGGGGGGAGAGGGGAGGGATAGCATTGGGAGATATACCTAATGCTAGATGACGAGTTGGTGGGTGCAGCACACCAGCATGGCACATGTATACATATGTAACTTACCTGCACGTTGCACACATGTACCATAGAGCCTAAAGTATAATAATAATAATAATAAAAAGAAAAAAAAAAACACATTCCGGTTGGGCACAGTGGTTCATGCCTGTAATCTCAGCACTTTGGGAGGCTGAGGTGGGCGGATCACTTGAGGTCAGGAGTTCAAGACCAGCCTGGCCATGGTGAAACCCTGTCTCTACTAAAAATACAAAAAAATTAGCCAGGCATCATGGTGCACGCCTGTAATCCCAGCTACTAAGGAGGCTAAGGCATGATAATTGCTTGAATTCAGGAGGCTGAGGCTGCGGTGAGCCGAGATCTCGTCAATGCACTCCAGCCTGCGTGACAGAGCAAGACTCAGTCTCCAAAAAAAAAATTTAAAAACCACACACACATTCAGATGCCATTTCACTTACTGGAATGAATGTTACTAAAAATATTTTTAAAAACTTTTTTTGAGACAGAGACTCACTCTGTCACCCAGGCTGGAGTGCAGTGGCATGGATCATGACTCACTGCAGTCTTAACCTCCGGGGCACAAGTGATCCTTCCACCTCAGCCTCCTGAATACCTGGAACTACAGGCACGCACCCACCACACCTGGCTAATACTTTTTTATTTTTGGTACAGATAAAGTTTTGCCATGTTGCCTAGGCTGGTCTCGAATTCTTGGGCTCAAGCAATCCTGCCCACCTTGGCCTCCCAAAGTGCTTGGATTATAGGCATGAGCCACCGTTCCTAGCCACACACACACACAAAAATCTAAAAAAGAAGAATGCTGGTATGGATTTGAAGAAAAGGGAACTCTTTTTTCCAGGTGGGGGAAAGATAAATTAGTATATACATTATGGTAAAGAGTTGGAGTTCCCTCAAAATTTGAAAATACAACTACCAGGAGGCCAATGTGGGCAGATTGCTTGAGCTCAAGAGTTCAAGACCAGCCCAGGCAACAGGCAAAACCCTCTATCTACAAAAGTTAGGCAGGCATGGTGACACATGCCTGTGGTACCAGGTACACAGAGGCTGAGGTGGGAAAATTTCTTGAGCCTGAGATGTGGAGGCTGCAGTAAGCCAAGACTGTTCCACTGCACCCCAGCATGGACAACAGAGTGAGACCCTGCCTCAAAAAAAAAGAAAGAAAATACAACTACCATATAATCTAGCATTCCCACTACTGGGTATGCCTCCAAAGCAAATGAAATCAGCATCAGAGATCAGAAAGAGACAATGGGGACAGAGATTTTCTTCATCAAACTCTTTTGGGAAAACCAATATCCATATGCAAAGAATGAAACAGGACCCTTCCATTACACAATGCACAAAAATCAACTCAAAATGGATTTAAAACCTCAACACAAGACCTGAAACCATGAAACATCATAAAATTCCTGTAAGAAAAGACAGGAAGCTTACTTTCAGGGCAACTTGAATCCATACTCACAGGTTGCAAGGAGTGAAAAAAAAAAAAGAAAAGAAACAAAAGAAAAAAAGGAATACACAGGGGTATAATCACATTGAAAATGGAATCATTTGTGAAATATCTTAATTGGGCACCAAAATTCCAAGCAAGAAAAGCAAAAATAGACATGCATAGCTCCATCAAAGTGAGAAGTTTTTGCAAGGCAAAGGAAACAATGAACCCAATGAGAAAGGCTGGGAGAAAATTTCAAGGCTTACATATCTGCTAATGGGTCGTTATGGAAAATATGCAACACATTAACAATACTAGGTAGCAGTCCGGTTCCAAGATGGCCGAATAGGAACAGCTCCGGTCTGCAGCTCCCAGTGTGCTCAACGCAGAAGATGGGTGATTTATGCATTTTCAACTGAGGTACTTGGTTCATCTCATTGGGACCAGTTGGGCAGTGGCTGCAGCCCACAGAGGGTTAGCCAAAGCAGGGTGGGGCATCGCCTCACCCAGGAAGCACAAGGGGTCAGGTTATTTCCCTTTCCTAGCCAAGGGAAGCCATGATAGACTGTACCAGGAAAATCGGGACACTGCCACCTAAATACTGCACTTTTCCAACAGTCTTAGCAAACAGCACACCAGGAGATTACATCCCATGCCTGGCTCAGCAGGTCCCATGCCTGGCTCAGCAGGTCCCATGCCTTGCTCACTGCTAGTGCAGCAGTCCAAGATTGAACTGTGAGGTGGTAG
Source organism: Pongo pygmaeus (assembly GCF_028885625.2). Taxonomy (NCBI): domain Eukaryota; kingdom Metazoa; phylum Chordata; class Mammalia; order Primates; family Hominidae; genus Pongo; species Pongo pygmaeus. The sequence continues at coordinate 58,778,149 of NC_072380.2, forward strand.
CCTGGTTTGGAGAAGGGTGTCCACCATTGCTGAGGCTTGAGTAGGTAAACAAAGCAGCCAGGAAGCTCGAAATGGGTGGAGCCCACCACAGCCCAAGGAGGCCTGCCTGCCTCTGTAAACTCTACCTCTGGGGGCAGGGCATAGCTGAACAAAAGGCAGCAGAAACTTCTGTAAACTTAAACGTCCCTATCTGACAGCTCTGAAGACAGCAGTGGTTCTCCCAGCACGGTGTTTGAGCTCTGAGAACGGACAGACTGCCTCCTCCAGTGGGTCCCTGACCCCCGTGTAGCCAAACTGGGAGACACCTTATACAGCCGGGTGCCCTTCTGAGATGAAGCTTCCAGAGGAAGGATCAGGCAACAATACTTACTGTTCTGCAATATTTGCTGTTCTGCAGCCTCCGCTGCTGATACCCAGGCAAACAGGGTCTGGAGTGGACCTCCAGCAAACTCCAACAGACCTGCAGCTGAGGGACCTGACTGTTGGAAGGAAAACTAACAAACAGAAAGGAATAGCATCAACATCAACAAAAAGGACATCCACGCCAAAACCCCATCTGTAGGTCACCATCATCAAAGACCAAAGGTAGATAAAACCACAAAGATGGGGAGAAACCAGAGCAGAAAAGCTGAAAATTCTAAAAACCAGAGCGCCTCTTCTCCTCCAAAGGATCACAGCTCCTCACCAGCAACGGAACAAAGCTGGACGGAGACTGACTTTGACAAGTTGACAGAATTCAGAAGGTCAGTAATAACAAACTTCTCCGAGCTAAAGGAGGATGTTCGAACTCATCACAAGGAAGCTAAAAACCTTGAAAAAAGATTAGACAAATGGCTAACTGGAATAAACAGTGGAGAGAAGACCTTAAATGACCTGATGGAGCTGAAAACCATGGCACGAGAACTACGTGACATATGTACAAGCTTCAGTAGCCAATTCAATCAAGTGGAAGAAAGGGTATCAGTGATTGAAGATCAAATTAATGAAATGAAACAAAGAGAAGTTTAGAGAAAAATGAGTAAAAAGAAATGAAAGACCTAGAAAGAGACTTAGACTCCCACACAATAATAATGGAAGACTTTAACACCCCACTGTCAATATTAGACAGATCAACAAAACAGAAGGTTAACAAAGATATCCAGGACTTGAACTCAGCTCTGCACCAAGCAGACCTAATAGACATCTACAGAACTCTCTACCCTAAATCAAAAGATTATACATTCTTCTCAGCACCACATCACACTTATTCCAAAATTGACCACATAGTTGGAAGTAAAGCACTCCTCAGCAAATGTAAAAGAACAGAAATCACAACAAACTGTCTCTCAGACCACAGTGCAATCAAATTAGAACTCAGGATTAAGAAACTCACTCAAAAACGCACAACTACATGGAAACTGAACAAACTGCTCCTGAATGACTACTGGGTAAATAACAAAATGAAGGCAGAAAAAAGATGTTCTTTGAAACCAATGAGAACAAAGACACAATGTACCAGAATCTCTGGGACACATTTAAAGCAGTGTGTACAGGGAAATTTATAGCACTAAATGCCCACAAGAGAAAGCAGGAGAAATCTAAAATCGACACCCTAACATCACAATTAAAAGAACTAGAGAAGCAAGAGCAAACAAATTCAAAAGCTAGCAGAAGGCAAGAAATAACTAAGATCAGAGCAGAACTGAAGGAGATGGAGACACAAAAAAACCCTTCAAAAAATCAATGAATCCAGGAGCTGGTTTTTGGAAAAGATCAACAAAATTGATAGACTGCTAGCAAGACTAATAAAGAAGAAAAGAGAGAAGAATCAAATAAATGGAATAAAAAATGATAAAGGGGTTATCACCACCGATCCCACAGAAATACAAACTACCATCAGAGAACACTATAAACACCTCTATGCAAATACACTGGAAAATCTAGAAGAAATGGATAAATTCCTGCACACATTGAGGTAATAATTAATAGCCTACCAACCAAAAAAAGTCCAGGACCAGACGGATTCACAGCCGAATTCTACCAGAGGTACAAAGAGGAGCTGGTACCATTCCTTCTGAAACTATTCCAATCAATAGAAAAAGAGGGAATCCTCCCTAACTCATTTTATGAGGCCAGCATCATCCTGATACCAAAGCCTGGCAGAGACACAACAAAAAGAGAATTTTAGACCAATACCCCTGATGAATATCGATGCGAAAATCATCAATAAAATACTGGCAAACAGAATCCAGCAGCACATCAAAAAGCTTATCCACCATGATCAAGTTGGCTTCAGCCCTGGGATGCAAGCCTGGTTCAACATACACAAATCAATAAATGTAATCCATCACATAAACAGAACCAAAGACAAAAACCACATGATTATCTCAATAGATGCAGAACAGGCCATTGACAAAATTCAACAGCGCTTCATGCTAAAAACTGTCAATAAACTAGGTATTGATGGAATGTATCTCAAAATAATAATTTATGACAAACCCACAGCCAATATCATACTGAATGTGCCAAAGCTGGAAGCATTCCCTTTGAAAACTGGCACAAGACAGGGATGCCCTCTCTCATGACTCCTATTCAACATAGTGTTGGAAGTTCTAGCCAGGGCAATCAGGCAAGAGAAAGAAATAAAGGGTATTCAATTAGGAAAAGAGGAAGTCAAATTGTCCCTGTTTGCAGATGCCATGATTGTAAGTTTAGAAATCCCCATCGTCTCAGCCTAAAATCTCCTTAAGCTGATAAGCTTAAGTCTGATAAGCTTAAATCTTTAAAGTCTTAAGCTTTAAAGTCTTAAGATGATAAGCTTAAGTATTTGCTTAAGCTGATAAGCAAAGTCTCAGGGTACAAAATAAATGTGCAAAAATCACAAGCATTCCTATACACCAATAACAGACAAACAGAGAGCCAAATCATGAGTGAACTCCCATTCACAATTGCTACAAAGAGAATAAAATACCTAGGAATCCAACTTACAAGGGATGTGAAGGACCTCTTCAAGGAGAACTACAAACCACTGCTCAACGAAATAAACAAGGACACAAACAAATGGAAGAACATTCCATGCTCATAGATAGGAAGAATCAGTATCATGAAAATGGCCATACTGCCCAAGGTAATTTATAGATTCAATGCCATTCCCATCAAGCTACCAGTGACTTTCTTCACAGAATTGGAAAAAACTAAAGTTCCTATGGAACCAAAAAAGAGCCTGCATCGCCAAGTCAATCCTAAGCAAAAAGAACAAAGCTGGAGGCATCATGCTACCTGACTTCAAACTATACTACAAGACTACAGTAACAAAAACATCATGGTACTGGTACCAAAACAGAGATATAGACCAATGGAACAGAACAGAGGCCTCAGAAATAACATCACACATCTACAACCACCTGATCTTTGACAAACCTGACAAAAACAAGAAATGGGGAAAGGATTCCCTACTTAATAAATGGTGCTGGGAAAACTGGCTAGCCATATGTAGAAAGCTGAAACTGGATCCCTTCCTTACCCCTTACACAAAAATTAATTCAAGATGGATTAAAGACTTAAATGTTATACTTAAAACCATAAAAACCCTAGAAGAAAACCTAGGCAATTCCATTCAGGACACAGGCATGGGCAAAGACTTCATGACTAAAAAACACCAAAAGTAATGGCAACAAAGGCCAAAATCGACAAATGGGATCTAATTAAACCAAAGAGCTTCTGCACAGAAAGAAACTACCATCAGAGTGAATAGGCAAACTACAGAATGGGAGAAAATTTTTGCAATCTACCCATCTGACAAAGGGCTAATATCCAGAATCTACAAAGAACTTAAACAAATGTACAAGAAAAAAACAACCCCATCAAAAAGTGGGCAAAGGATATGAACAGACATGTCTCAAAAGAAGACATTTGCTCTTTTCCAGTTAGCGCAGTGGGAGAAGCCATGAGCAGCAAAGTCTCTCGCGACACCCTGTACGAGGCGGTGCGGGAAGTCCTGTGCGGGAACCAGTGCAAGCGCCACAAGTTCCTGGAGACGGTGGAGTTGCAGATCAGCTTGAAGAACTATGACCCCCAGAAGGACAAGTGCTTCTCGGGCACCATCAGGCTTAAGTCCACTCCCCGCCCCAAGTTCTCTGTGTGTGTCCTGGGGGACCAGCAGCACTGTGATGAGGCTAAGGCCGTGGATGTCCCCCACAGGGACATCAAGGCACTGAAAAAACTCAACAAGAATAAAAAACTGGTCAAGAAGCTGGCCAAGAAGTATGATGCGTTTTTGGCCTCAGAGTCTCTGATCAAGCAGATTCCAAGAATCCTCGGCCCAGGTCTAAATAAGGCAGGGAAGTTCCCTTCCCTGCTCACACACAACGAAAACATGGTGGCCAAAGTGGATGAGGTGAAGTCCACAATCAAGTTCCAAACGAAGAAGGTGTTATGTCTGGCTGTAGCTGTTGGTCACGTGAAGATGACAGACGATGAGCTTGTGTATAACAGTCACCTGGCTGTCAACTTCTTGGTGTCATTGCTCAAGAAAAACTAGCAGAATGTCCGGGCCTTATATATCAAGAGCACCATGGGCAAGCCCCAGCGCCTATATTAAGGCACATTTGAATAAATTCTATTACCAGTTAAAAAAAAAAAAAAAAAGACATTTATGCAGCCAACAGACACAAAAAAAAATGCTCATCATCACTGGTCATCAGAGAAATGCAAATCAAAACCACATTGAGATACCATCTCACACCAGTTAGAATGGCAGTTATTAAAAAGTCAGGAAGCAACAGGTGCTGAAGAGGATGTGGAGAAATAGGAACACTTTTACACTGTTGGTGGGAGTGTAAACTAGTTCAGCCATTGTGGAAGACAGTGTGGCGATTCCTCAAGGATCTAGAAATAGAAATACCACTTGACCCAGCGATCCCATTACTGGATATATGTCCAAAGGATTATAAATCATGCTACTATAAAGACACACGTACAAGTATGTTTATTGTGGCACTATTCACAATAGCAAAGACTTGGAACCAACCCAAATGTCCATCAATGATAGACTAGATTTAGAAAATGTGGCACATATACACCATGGAATACTATGCAGCCATAAAAAAGGATGAGTTCATGTCCTTTGTAGGGACATGGATGAAGCTGGAAACCATCATTCTGAGCAAACTGTCACAAGGACAGAAAACCAAACACCGCATGTTCTCACTCATAGGTGGGAACTGAACAAAGAAAACGCTTGGACACAGGGCAGGGAACATGACACACCAGAGCCTGTCATGGGGTGGGGGGATGGGGGAGGGATAGCATTAGGAGAAATACCTAATGTAAATGATGATTTAATAGGTGCAGCACACCAACATGGCACATGTATACATATGTAACAAACCTGCACGTTGTGCATGTGTACCCGAGAACTTAAAGTATAATTTTTAAAAAAGGGAGGAAAAAAAAGAAAAAAAAACAATACTAGGTAGCAACAGTAAAACATATGATCCACCCAAAATTGGGCAGAGACCCTGAATAGATATTTCTCCAAAGAGGGCATTAAACAGCATGGAAGTTCCCTTCCCCTGGTTAGGTGGCTATGACTGGAGGGACAGAGGGGACACGTGCTGCAGAGGATGGAGAAAAGTGGCCCCTGTGCAGTGGGAATCCAGATTTAAAAAAAAAATTCAGGTCATCGACTCGTCGGTGCTGTCATGGCAGTGTGCTGAAGAAGACCACTGGGATTGGCTGTGTGCAATACTCCACACGAGAGGCTAAGAATATTGTACACAAAGATTCTTGATGCTCTTGAGGAAATCCCTAAAAATTCAGCATACAGAAAGTATACAGAAGAGATTACAAATGAGAAGCTGCCTATGGTTAAAGCGGAACCAGATGTTAAAAAATTAGAAGACCAACTTCAAGGCAGTCAATTAGAAGAGGTGATTCTTCAGGCTGAACATGAACTAAATCTGGTAAGAAAAATGAGGGAGTGGAAACCATGGGAGTCATCAGTGGAAGAGCCTCCTGCTGATCAGTGGAAACGGCCAATGTAATTATTAAGTGACTTTGGTGTGATAGGAAACTGATGTAATTAAATATTCTATTATATTAAGAGCATGTTCATATTACTGACATTTTATAATCAAGAGAAGTGATATAGAAATATGTAGGAGACTGTTAAAATTGGTGATTCTGGTAATATGGTCATGTGAATCCATTTTTGATTTATAAAGTATTCACACAAGTTATTTCAAAGATGATATTTCTATGAACAGACAGAGGTCATGGGAAGATTTGAAAATTATTAAAGAAAAATTCTTCAATGCAGAGACCATAATCAAAAACTAAAGTTTCTTTAGTAGTATGGTCAATACATCATTTAATTTTTCAAGTTATCCTGAAGAAGAAAAGGTTGTTAATTATCATAGTCTAAACAAATTTACAGATCACTGTTTGAAGTACGTAATATGAGTGAATATTTTCAAATGTGATAAAATAGCACAAGTGGCTGGTGATAAAATTTGAAATTATGGTTAACCTCCTTAGCTGTGATCTTATGTATGTAAAGTAAAATTTAAATATGTAATTATAGGTTGATTACAAATCCATAATGTCATTTTATTTTAGTTATTATTTGAATTATACCATTTACTCTGTTTTCTCATAGTCTTAATTTTATTATATTTTGTTGTTACTGTATTATATTTGAAAACCTTCAAATTAGAAGACATTGTACAGTTGAAGAAATTCACTTGGTACTTAAAAGAAAGATTTCCCATTGCATAGAGGTTACTGGAGAAACTTTTCCTTTTGTTGCGTTTGTGGAAATTAGTTTTCTGGCCCATGGCCTTTAATTTTCTTAATCAACCTAATTACATCAGGATAGAGGTAGAGTTTCTGTAAAAGAAGAGACATTAAGAGTTCCTGAAATTTATATCTGGCATATGGATAGGCTTATATTCAAAACATCTTAGTCATACGACTATAAATTCATAGTGGAATCACTAAATAGTTTGCAGTACGTTTCTAAGTGTAGGTGGGTATCAAAACAAGACAAATGCTGTTCAGGGAAAGAAGTTGGCAAGCTTAATGTTAAACAAAAATAAAATTACATGTGTTTTCGTGTTTAAAAAAAAAAAATTCAGCAGGCCAGGTACAGTAGTTCACACCTATAATCCCAGCACTTTGGGAAGCCAAGGCGGGAGGACTGATTTGAGTTCAGGAGTTTGAGACCAGCCTGGGTGCCACGGCAAAACTCCATCTCTACAACAAAATTAAAAAAAAAAAAAATTAGCTGGGCATGGTGGCACAGGCCCAGTCACTCAGGAGGTTGAGGCTGGAGAATCCTTTGATTCCAGGAAGTAAAGGCTGCAGTGAGCTGAGATCCACCACTGCACTCCAGCCTGGCCAACAGAGCCAGACTCTGTCTCAAAAAAATAAAAATCAGCAAACTCTGAAGGTGGCTGGGATTCTTTTCCTTCCACCTGAGGCTTGGATGCAGCACAATCAAGCAGGGTGTGGCTCTGACACCCATCCTGGGCCAGGCTTCCCCTTCCTCCCACAGACAGAGTTTCCCTCTCTCTCAATCTACATAGGAGTTTCCCTCAGAAAAAGTCCTAAAGCCTAAAATTCTACAGCCTCCTATGCTGCCACCCTCAAAAGCCCTAGGGGAATGAATACTACTGTAAAATACACACTAAAATACTAACAGAAAAAGAGGAAAATGAGTGAGAACCTGACGGGAATAACAGAACATTCTACAAAATGAAAGCTTCTATACTCACAATGAAGAAAAAACAGCTGAGGAGCTGCGCTGAGGCGAAACTGCAAGGAAGCTCCCTCTTCAGCAGTCAGCACAGTGGATAGGAGCTGTCTCTTCCCAAGGGCGCAGTCCCAAGTCATCTCAAAGCTGCCGCAGTGTCCCGTCCAGCAAGTCCTGAGGGACCTGGAGTGCTTCACCTTCTCCTCACTGTGGACGCCACACATGCCACACGGTGCCTACACCCATGTGCACCATTAAGGGCAGAAAAGGCAGTTTGAACGCCCCTGCTGGTCACAGTGTGCAACACAGGATGGTTCCACCTCATGGTCATGGCCCCAGTGCTGGGAAATTAGAACTGGTGACATACATCTGGGAAATAACTGTCTTGTAACAACACTGCTGTCATTTAACTACCAGTTTTCTTATCCTGTAACTTCTTGTGGGATGAAGAAAACTGTGTTCCAAAGAAATGATGTTTGCCGTATTATTGGAGATCAGTTGTAAAACAATGTTGGATACTTCCTACGAATTACCAGTGGTTTGCTTTGTGAAGAGGTTTAAATTCCCATCTCTGGTGCATTTTGGGCAACAAGTGGCTTTGATGTCAACACCTTGAAAGATAGCCCTCAAAAGAACAAGAGTCTTCAGTTCCCGCACAAAGTAAAAAATGTGAACTTAATTTTAGCATTGTTAATAGGGAACAACTATCCATGAATCCCTGCATCAAAATGCCTGTGTTATAACACCCTCTCTTCCCTAAGGCACAGGAGCAAGTGGTACATACTTGTCTGGCAACCAGTTTCATTAATGCTGTTGTTGTATCTGTCCAAAGATGAGAAGTAGTTTGTTACCAGTTTCACTACCTTTTAGAGTTTTAGATAACATATATCCATACTGTGATATTTACACTTTTTAATGACTCCCTTTTAAATAAAATTGCCACTTTAACTTTTATGTGAAATCCAGTTCCTGCATTTTATGTGAAATCCAGTTCAAGCTTGCCTGTACATATATGGTGCTGGGCATACACCATACATTCGTACATAATGCCAGCCATGCCTTAATCATGGGATAAGAATGGCCAGACACTTCCCACATTCCTGTGACAGCAAATTGAGCGCTCACAAAGGGCTCCTGACTGGAGAACAGGTGAGACCCAGACCTGCCCATGACTCTCCTCCCTCAGTGGCCCATCATTCAATTATTTAGGCACCTCTGGGGACAGACACCAGGCTCTCTGAGGCTTCAGATGCCCCAGAAAGGCTGCTCTCCTAAAAACAGTGGCCTTGGATGGAGACATTCCTGCTGCATTTCTCCTTAAATATACTCAATCTGTGTATGTGTGTGTGTGTGTGTGTGTTTGAATCAACACAATTGTCCCACAGAAACTTCTAAGGGCCTGACAAATACGTGCATGGAATTTCGATGGGATAATTTTTTAACTATATAAAAAGATATAAATAATATGTAATTTTTAAAAAATGGTGCAGTGGCTCATACCTGTAATCCCAGCACTTTGGGAGGCCAAGGCAGGTGGATCACCTGAGTCCAGGAATTCAAGACCAGCTTGGGCAACATGGAGGAACTCTGTCTCTACAAAAAAAAAAATACAAAAACTAGCTGGCCATAGTAGTGCACACCTGTAGTCCCAGCTGCTTGGGAAGCTGAGCTGGGAGGATCACCTGAGCCAGGGAGGTCAAGGTTGCAGTCAGCCGAGATTGCACCACTGCACTCCAGCCTAGACAACAGAGACACTGTATCAATAAAAAATAAAGAAATATCTGACAGATAATCCTTCAGCGTTTTTATCTAGTAGTTATCTCAGCACTCCCAGAACTGCTGTGAGCAATCAATCAAATCTGTCACAGCAGAGGCTCTTTGGGGTCTCCCAGCCAAGGCCATGTGGAGCACATAAAGGCAGGATCAGGGAATCTGAGCATCTGCCTAGGGCCTCTCCCTGCCTCCTCACCCTCTGCCATATTCTTCTCCACATCTGACTCTGTGAAGCCGCATGATCTGTTTCCTGACTCCTCCATCACCTGCACTAACTGTAGTCCTCCTTTTCTACCGGTGACAAGCACCCACTCTGCTGGTGTCTGGGCCACAAATCTCCAAATCCAGAATGCCCTCAAGCTACATGTGTTTCCCTGAATTAGAACACAAAGTTTCAGCATAACTGTCATTTATCCCATCATTCTCCAGAGCTCCCCATCTCCCCATCCCAAGGATGCTCCCCAAGTCTCCACAGCCAGCCCTCTCCTCATTCCTCCAGGGAGCCCTGGCACAAAATACTGACCCATACTGCCCTTCCCAGGGCTTAGAGGTGCCAAGTTATGAGCCAAGACCACCAGGTGCAACAGGAAGCTCCACTGGAGATACGCTTCCCACCTCTTTTGTATTATCTACTGCGCAACTCATATTTTATTTTACATTTTACTATATTTTATTATTTTATATTTTATCTTTAGAGACAAGGTCTCACTCTGTTGCCCAGCCTGGAGCACAGTGGCATGATCACAGCTCACTGCAGCCTCCATCTCTTTGGCTCAAGCAATCCTCCTGCCTCAGCCTCCCAAGTAGCTGGGACTACAGGCATGCACCACCATGCTTGGCTAATTTATTTTATTTTTTGAAAGATGGGAGTCTCACTATGTTGCTCAGACTGGCCTTGAACTCCTTGGCTCAAGTGATCTTCCCATGTTAGTCTCACAAAGTGTTGGGATTAGAGGCATAAGCCGCCGTGCCCAGCCTGTTGAGAGTTTTTATCATGAAGGGGTGTTAAGATTTTATCAAAAGATTTTTCTGCATCTATTGAGATAATCATATGGTTTTTGCTTTTAATCTGTTTATACAGGGAATCACACTTACTGATTGCAAATGTTGAACCAACATCCCTGGAATAAAGTCTATTTGATCAAGGTGAATTAATTTTTTGATGTGCTGCTGGATTCAGTTTGCTAGTATTTTGTTGAGGATTTCTTCTTCTATGCTCATTGGGGATATTGGCCTGAAATTTTTTTTCTTTGTCATGTCTCTGCCAGATTTTAGTGTTAGGCTGATGCTGGTTTCATAGAATGAATTAAGGAGGAGTCTCTCCTCCTCGACTTTTTAGAGTAGTTTCAGAAAGGCTTTGAATTCAGAATTTGGCTTTGAATCCATCAGGTCCAGGGACTTTTTCCATTGCTAGGTTTTATATTACTCTTTCAATCAGGGTTCAGTATTGGTCTACTCAAGATTCCAATCTCTTCCTGATTTAATCTTAGGAGACTGTATATTTCCAGGAATGTATCCATTTCCTCCAGATTTTCTAATTTGTTTGTATAGAATTGTTCATAGTATTCTGAGGGTCCCTTTCATTTCTGTAAGATCAGTTGTAATGCCATCTTTGTCATTTCCAATTCTACTTATTTGGATCTTTAATCCAGCTAGCAGCGCATCAATATTGTTTATTTTTCTCAGAGAAGCAACTCTTGGTTTCATTAACCTTTTGTATAGATTTTTGCATCTCAATTTCATTAAGTTCTTCTCTGATTTTAGTTATTTATGTGTTTCTTACAAGCTTTGGGGTTGGTTGGTTCTTCAGTTCCCAAGTTCCTTTAGGTGCCCAATTAATTGTCAATTTGAGATCTTTCTGACTTTTTGATGAAGGCATTTAGAGGTATAAACTTCCTCTCCACACTGCTTTACTTGTGTGAAGAGAAATCCCAGAAATCTCTGGTAAGCTATGTGCCTATTTTAATTAATTTCAAAGTTTTTTTTTATTTCTGCCTTAATTTCAATGTTCACCCAGGATTTATTCAGGAGCAAGTTGTTTAATTTCCATGTATTTGTGTTGTTTTAAGAGATCTTAACTGCTACTGGTTTCTATTTTTATTGCACTGTGGTCTCACAGTGTGCTTTGTACAATTTCAGGGTTTTTTTTTAATTATTTATTGAGACTTGCTTTATGGCTGAGCATATGGTTCATCTTAAAAGTATGTTCCACATACAGATAAGAAGAATGTGTACTCTGTGGTTGTTGAGTGGAGGGTTTTGTAGAAGACTATTAGGTCTAATTGGTCAAGTTTTGAGTTTAAGTCCCGCATTTCTTTGTTAATTTTCTGCCTTAATGATCCGACTAACACTTCCGTGGGGAGGTGAAGTCTCCCACTACTATTGTGTGGTTGTCTATGTCATTTTCTAGGCCAAGAAGAACTTGTGCTATGAATTTGGGTGCTTCAGTGTTGGGTGCGCATATATTTAGGATAGTTAAGTCTTCTTGTTAGCCTTTATCATTATGTAATATTGCCTTCCTTGTCCTACCTAATTTTATTGGTTTAAAGTCTGTTTTATCTGATATAAGAATTGCAACTCCCGGCCGGGCACGGTGGCTCACATCTGTAATCCCAGCACTTTGGGAGGCCGAGGTGGGTGGATCACTTGAGGTCAGGAGTTTGAAACCAGCCTGGCCAGCATGGCAAAACCCCATCTCTACTAAAAATACAAAAATTAGCTGGGCGTGGTGGCACCCACCTATAGTCCCAGCTACTCGAGAGGCTGAGGCAGAAGAATCGCTTGAACCTGGGAGGTGCAGGTTGCAGTGAGCCGAGATCACACCATTGCACTCCAGCCTGGGTGACAGAACAAGACTCCATCTCAAAATAAATAAATAAATAAATAAATGAATAATTGCAACTTCTAGTCCAGATGCAGTCACTAATGCCTGTAATCCAGGCACTTCGTGAGGCCAAGGCAGGTGGATTGTTTGAACTCAAGAGTTGGAGACCAGCCTGGGCAACATGGCAAAACACCATCTCTACAAAAAATACAAAAATTAGCCAGGTGTGGTGGCAGATATAGTCCCAGCTACTCGGAGGCTGAAGTGGGAGGATCACTTAAGCCTCAGAGGTTGAGGCTGCAGTGAGCCATAATCACAACACTATGCTCAAGCCTGGGTAACAGAGACTCTATCTCAAAAAAAAAAAAAAAAAAGAACAGCGACTCTTACCTGGTTGATATTTCTCCACCCCTTCACTTTGAGCCTGTGGATACTGTTACATGTGAGATTAATCTCTTGATGATGGTTGGGTCTTGTATTTATATCTAGCTTTATATCTATCTTGCCACTGGATCAAAGATTTAAGTGTAAGACTTTAATAGTTAAGTCTTCTTGTTAGCCTTTATCATTATGTAATAATGCCCTTCCTTGTCCTACCTAATTTTATTGGTTTAAAGTCTGTTTTATCTGATATAAGAATTGCAACTCCCAGCCGGGCAACTCTAGAAGAAAACCTAGGAAATACCATTCAGGACATCAGCCTTGGGAAAGAATTTATGACTAGAGGCCGGGCACGGTGGCTCACACCTGTAATCCTAGCACTTTGGAAGGCTGAGGTGGGCAGATCACCTGAGGTCAGGAGTTCGAGACCAGCCTGACCAACATGGTGAAACCCTGTCTCTACTAAAAATACAAAAAATTACCCTGGCATGGGGGTGCGTGCCTGTAATCCCAGCTTCTTGGGTGGCTGAGGCACGAGAATTTCTTGAACCCAGGAGACAGAAGTTGTAGTGAGCCAAGACTGCACCACTGCGCTCCAGCCTGGTCAATAGAGTGAGACTCTGTCTCAAATTGAAAAAAAAAAAAAGAATTTATGACTAGGTTCTCAATAGCAGTTGCAACAAAAACAAAAATTGACAAGTGGGACCTAATTAAACTAAAGAACTTCTTCACAACAAAAGTAACTATCAACAGAATAAACAGAAAACCTACAGAATGGAAGAAAATATTCACAAAAGTCTAATATCTAGCATCTATAAGAAACTTAAATCAATATGCAAAATACGAATAATCCCATTAAAAACTGGGCAAAAGGCTAGGCACAATGGCTCATGCCTGTAATCCCAGGACTTTGGGAGGCTGAGGCAGGCAGATCACCTGAGGTCAGGAGTTCAAGACCAGCCTGGCCAACATGGTGAAACCCCATCTCTACTAAAAATACAAAAATTAGCTGGGCATGGTGGCAGGTGCCTGTAATCCCAGCTACTCAGGAGGCTGAGGGAGGAGAATCACTTGAAGCCGGGAGGCGGAGGTTGCAGTAAGCTGAGATCATGCCACTGCATTCCAGCCTGGAAAACAGAGCAAGGCTCTGTCTCAAAAAAAAAAAAAAAAAAAAAAAAAAGTGGGCAAAAGATGTAAACAGACACTTCTGAAAAGAAGACATACGAAGCCAACAAACATATCAAAATGTTCAACATTGTAGTTTCCTAGGCAACAAGCACAGATAGGACTACTGTGGGTGGGGGGGATGAAAACAAGAAAAAACACTGCAGCATTTATTTCCATTAGGCTTAAGAAATGCATTTTAACTGTCAAAATGTCACAGACAATAGTATTGAAAATCACTTCGCTAGAAATGATTCGAAGCAGAATGTCACTTTCATTATGGAAAGCAAGGTGTGAAAAAACAGAAAAATTTCCTTCCTTTGCTCTGAATTAAATAGAAATAGGTGATCAATATTATTTGATTTTACAAAATTTATCTACATTACTGTGGATTTTTAATATGCCTCCTTACCTTTCTCTGCAAATATGACCATGCATTAATTCAACATAAAAAGGAGAGTCATCCAGGATGATGGGGCAGCACAGAATAGAGTGTACGCCTGAACACCACTTGGAACAATGATAAGCTCTTACCTGCTCAGGTCTTCATTCAAATGGTAAATTACACATTCCAAAACCGAGATTCAAATATAACAGGGCCGTTCATATTCATGTGTGGCTTCAGTTTCCTCATTCATAACAACAACAAAAAAAGCTTAGATTCAATTTTAAAAATCTTTCTGACTCTAACAGCTTTTGATTTTTAGAAATAAAGTTTAGAAGGTCCCTTTTGTCTAGAAACACTGCTTATAAAATAAAGACTATATTATAGGACATTTAAAAACTTTTTCTTTATAGGACCTAATTGTTAACAGTCAACCTTTAGAAAATAATACTTGAAATCCCCTACTACACGACTATTAAAATGTCTAAATTTTGCACCAACTTTTGTAACCCTGATGGCATTTACTCTTTTTTTTTTTTTTTTGATGGAGTCTCGCTCTGTTGCCCAGGCTGGAGTGCAGTGGCATGATCTCGGCTCACTGCAAGCTCCACCTCCTGGGTTCATGCCATTCTCCTGCCTCAGCTTCCCGAGTAGCTGGGACTACAGGCGCCCACCACCATGCCTGGCTAATTTTTTGTATTTTTAGTAGAGACGGGGTTTCACCGTGTTAGCCAGGATGGTTTCGATCTCCTGACCTCGCGATCTGCCTGCCTTGGCCTCCCAAAGTGCTGAGATTACAAATGTGAGCCACCACGCCCAGCTGAATGGCATTTACTCTTATATCCATGTAGAAACATATAATTGGATTAACAGAAATGTGTTGAGTGCCCTTAATCTACATTTTCACACAATATGTCATTATAATATTGTGAAATAGTCTATATTTTCTTCCAAAGAATCTTTTCAGTCAAATGTTTAGTCAATTTAGGAAGTTAGGTTAACTGACTAATTCAGTCAAAACTAGCAATGTAGTAGCTGCAGACAAATACTACTAAAGTGTTTTTTTAATAATTCACCTCTCAATGATTGGTAAATAAGAAAATGAAAAGCAAAATGAGAAGGTGAAAAGCAGTCACATGTTCACCGTTTTCCTTTCTACCTTGAATACCCAACAAACCAAGATTAATGTTTATAATAATTAGTTCATCTGAGCCAATCACCTGTTATTAAACTTTATCGGATCAATGTTAATGCCTCAGTGAATCAGCTACATTACTGGCGTGCCCTTGAATATCTAGTTGCACTTGTATATGTTTCCCTTTTGTATATATACTTACTCTCATATGAAAGCTAGTATAATAAAAACATCCCAGTTATAAGTGACTAAGTCAATAATTCAAAGGCACAGTAAATTCCAAGAAACGGCAGCACATATACATGTTGACTTATTCCAATGTCTGCAATCAATGCAAAACAATGTGACCTGTCTGTGCTTGACACAAGGGATCTCTAGTCCTGGCTTATATCACTGAATGAGACCAGGTTATTAAATTTTCAGGAATTTTTGAGAGTTAATTGTTAAATAAAGTCATTATTAAAATTCATTATATAAACTTCCAACTAAATTATATTAAAACAATACCTACAACTCCTCATATTCTAATTATTTTACTATATTTTATTATCTATGCTCATGATGCATCTACTGCATCTATATGGCAGAAATATCATATGATGGTGTGCTACCATGCATCTCATCCCAACTCATCATTCAGTGACATCAGCTTGGTAGCTTGAATCTGACCATGACAGTCCTATTTACAACACAAAAATGTGCAAATACTACCAGCCATGTTTTTGTGTTTTTCAGAGAGTCCGATGTTAAGCATTTACCAGCAAACCACTGGATCTACAGAACCCAGACAAGTTCCCCACTCTCTTGTAGTCACCAAAAATACAAGATACTATGGGACTAGGTAGTAAGTCTATGGGATCAGAAAAGGCCTACCAGAGAAAATGTTACTTAAGTAGAATCCTGGGGAATGAGTCAAGGTTAGACAGGTGGGCAATGAGACAGAGAAGAAGTTTTGCCAAGCAAGGGGAAAATAGCTTGCAGGATTGAGACTCATCCAAGAAATTCAAAGAAGCCCAGGGTGCTAGTTATGGGGTAGAAAGAACTCAGGCAAAAAAAAAAAAAATTATTACTCACTATAGCAAAACATACTTGGCCAGGGCATGGTGGCTCACGTCTGTAATCCCAGCACTTTGGGAGGCTGAGGTGGGTGGATCACTTGAGGTCAGGAGATCGAGACCATCCTGGCTAACATAGTGAAACCCCATCCCTACTAAATATGCACAAAAAATTAGCCAGGTGTGGTGGCAGGCGCCTGTAGTCCCAGCTACCCAGGAGGCTGAGGCAGGAGAATGGTGTGAACCCAGGATGCAGAGCTTGCAGTGAGCCGAGATCACGCCACTGCACTCCAGCCTGGGCGACTGAGCAAGACTCCATCTCAAAAAAAAAAAAAAAAATTAGCTGGGCACGATGGCATGCGCCTATAACCCTAGCTACTTGGGAGGCTGAGGCAAGAGAATCACTTGAATCTGGGAGGCGGAGGTTGCAGTGAGCAGAGATCGCACCACTGCACTCCAGCCTGGGCAAGAGACTCCATCTCAAAAAAAAAAAAAAAAACCCACTCAAATTCATAACTATTTAAAAACATTGTGAAGCTACTAAAGGCTTTTAAACATGGGGTTCTTGTAGAAGGAAGAGAGGTGAGAATTGTTAAACAATCACATTTGACTGAACTGGAGAATGGACAAAAAGAGTGCCCAAGAAAAGATGCAGAGAAAAGTGACCAGAAGGCAGTCCCAGCAACTCCAAGCTTTCCTAATAACATACCACTAATAGCAAAATCTTTCTTAGCATGCAGCCATATTGCATTTTTATTTAATGATCATTTAAATGCTCTGCTCCACTAATAGAGACATTATCATACACATACAAGGAAAAGGAAATTTTTAAATGTGAGATAAAGTATAGATAAATGTAAAGTTCTGATCTCTATTTCCACACTTCAGTGGTTCTGCAGCCCACTTCACAGACCACTGACGAAGCCAGCTTTGAGAGATGGAACCTAGGATGTATAGGCAACAGGACTTGGTGAGGGCCACATGGAGCTGGGGCCAGATGCCACTCTCAGGGAAGACCTAGCTCATGCTAAGACACCCACACTAGGAAAAACCTCTTCAAAACTTGGCACCATGGCTGTGACGAAATTTCCCCCAGTTTGCCTACCCAAGACATCACAATGGTTGGGCAAAATTTTCTGGCACTCTATTTCACCAGGGGCAAACAGAAAATGTTAATGTGTGTATGTCAGTGTGTTCATGTGAGTGTGTGTGTGTGCCTGTGCATGTACATGTGAGTATGTGTGAGAACACAAGTGTGTATGTGAGCATGTACGTGAATACACGTGTGCATTTGTGTATATGTGTGCATGTGAATATATGTGTATCTTGAGTATGTGAGCATGTATCTATGTTTGCACATGAATGTGCATGTGTGTTTGCACTCACCAATCTGGGTGCTGGTTCATGAGTGGGAAGACCCACTGGTGTCACTCAAGGCTTTTGATAACAAAGAACATTTTTTTCTTCCCAGTAAAAACAGAACCCAGCCCTCCAGAGGTGACTCACATCCTCTCAACCTCTCTCCACTCCCTTGTTGTTTCCCCTATCTGATCTGCCCCTCCTTCTCTCTCCTTCAGAATGTTTTCTATGTGCAGTGTTTTCTCACCTTAGATTGCTCTCTCCTTCTTTCAGCCTTCTAATCATCTTGCCCATTCTTTCTGTTTCTCACTCATATTTGTCTCCTGTCATCACTCTCCTCTCCTCTCTCCTCTGTCTCTCTCCCCTTTCCCTCTCTTTTCTTTTCTCCTCTCCTCTCCCCCACCCTCATTCATCCTGTGGGGTCTGAAGCCATCACATCACAGATTTTCCATGTGAGCAGAAAATGGAGACACACAAACACCACACCTCTTCACAGATTCCATGGATGGGCCACAGAGGTAATGGTAAGCTGCAGAACACCAAGTCCCCTTCTCACCACGCCTCCTCAACTGGGGCTGTGGGGCCTGCAGGTGGCTCCTCTGTCCCAGGTGCCTTTCCAGAAAGACACAAGGGGATAAGAGATTTTCTTCATTCACGGTTTTAAGGAAACCGATATCCATATGCAACAGAATGAAATAGGACCCTTCTGTTACACAACAAAAAATCAACTCAAAACGGGCTTAAAACCTCAACACGGCTGGGCACGGTGGCTCACGCCTGTAATCCCAGCACTTTGGGAGGCCGAGGCAGGCGGATCACGAGGTCAGGAATTCAAGACCAGCCTGGCCAATATGGTGAAACCCGGTCTCTACTAAAACTACAAAAATTAGCCGGATGTGGTGGTGTGCACCTGTAGTCCCAGCTACACCGGAGGCTGAGGCAGCAGAATCACTTGAACCTGGGAGGCAGAAATTGCAATGAGCTGAGATTGTGCCACTGCACTCCAGCCTGGGCAATAGAGCAAGACTCAGTCTCAAAAAAATAAAAACCCTCAACACGAGACCTGAAACCATGAATCATCATAAAACTGTAAGAAACTACAGGGGGAGCTTACTTCCAGGACAACTTGAATCCAAGCTCACAGGGTGGAAAGAAAGGAGAGAGAGAGAGAGAAGAGAGGAGAGAGAGAGAGAGAGAGGAGAGACAGAGAGAGAGGGGAGGGCAGAGAAGAGAAGAGAAAGTAAAACAGGGTAAGATCTCATTTTAAAACTGAGCACCAAAATCACAAGCAACAAAATCAAAAATCGACGTGTAGGGGCTACAGTAAACTGAAAAGCTGCTGCACCGCAAACCCCATGAACTCCCCGCGTCAAGTGGCGGTGACGGGAGGGACAGGAGGGGACACGCGCTGCCGGGGGTGGAGAAAAGTGGCCTTTGTGCCCCAAAGGTGGGAACTCAGATAAAAAATTCAGCAAACTCTGGAGGTGGCTAGGATCCGTCTGAGGCTTGGACCCAGCGCAGCCAAACTCCGACCCCGGCCCGGGCGGCTTCCCCTTCCTCCCAAGGCCGGAGCTTCCCTCTCTTTGTCTACACGGGGGAGTTTCCCTCAGAAAGAGTCCTAACGTCCTAAAGTATCACAGCCTCCTATGCTGCCACCCTCCAAAGCCCTCAGGGAATGAGAACTACTGTAAAATAAATACTAAAATACTACCAGATTAAGATGAAAAGGAGAACCTAACAGGAAGAAACAGAACATTCTAGAAAACGAAAGCTTCTGTACTCACCATGAAGGAAAAAACGCCCCGGAGAAACCGCACCACGAAGAAGCCACACCGAAGTTCCGTCTTCAGCAGTCAGCTACGGACAGGAGCTGTTTCTTCCCCAGGTAGCAGCCACAAGTCGTCCCGAACCTGCTGCAGTGCCGGAGAGTACTGAGGGAACTGGAGCGCTACTTCTCCACCGTACAGACGCCACGCTGCACATCACACCACTGACACCATGCACACCACGCACACCACGCATACCACGCTGCATCTGCGCAGAGAACATGCATGCATACCACATGGGGGGCAGAAAAGGCGGTTTGGCGATCCCTGCTGGTCACATTGCGCGGTGCAGGCTGATTCCACCTCAAGGTCTCCATCAGCCCAGGCCATGGCCCCAACCTTTGGTTTTTGACCTTGGAATTACTGCTAAAGGGGAGAGGAAGGCTGACAGTGTTTTCCACACAAATTATTTCTCCTGCACGTCCTCATTACAGAAGCAGCTACAATAACGTCCACTCGCACATGCAGGCCACTACCCTCTGTGATGGGCCAGTGTTGGGGGCAGTGATCAGGTTTTGGGGATGGGACGTCGAGTCAGCAGAGCGACACTGGGAAGGGTCCATGGATCTCGGCCCAGCTCAGAGGCTGGCGGCGGGAGGCCTGTGGCTGAGCAGCAATGGGCCATACGGTTGACTTTGGAAGCCTCAGGCCCTGTCCTGGCTAAGGGACGTTGAGAATGGGATGCAGGTGGGATGCAAGGCCTCAACTCCCTCCCTCTCATCTGGATTTAGCTGGTCTTTGGCTGATTCCATTAGGTGCGTGCTTGCAACCAATACCTCCCCGGGTGCCTGCTGAGCTGCAGCCTAGGAGACACTGGGCAGCGGGCGGCTGCTTGGCAGCAACCCTGGTCCACAGGGGCTGGGAGACCTTCGCTTGGCTCCTCTCCCCTCCAGCAGGGCCCTGCACTGCTCCCTTGGCTTTCTGGGGGCCCCATGGTACTGGATTCCCACCAACCTTGGGTTTTGGAGATTCCAATCCCAATGTGTTTGGTGGCATTTCCCCTTTTCTCTCTTGTTTTCAAGGCCTTTACCACGAGCGGCCCTTTATCCATGTTAGTCACCAGGCCTGCCCCACCCCAGCTCCCTAGCCAGCACAGGAGCTGCCGGAGACCAAGCCCTGAAACACCCCCATCCCCACCCCCTTGCAGCCTTCTCCACACTGTTCCCACTGGCCTGATGCCTGGGGAGTTCCTGAGTTATGCCTCCCCAAACCCCAGTCTAGTGGGCTGAGGCAGTACTTCCTCCTCAAAGTGGCCCAGCTGAGAACGAATGATGCCCTCCAATGCGCAGTCAGGCTGAAATGGGCTCTTTGCATCCACAGTGGAAACCTAGAGGTAAGTAAGTTCATGGGGAAGCAGAGTTCTAGGTCTTCTATGCCCTGAAATGTTTATTTTCAAGACGGCTGAGCAATCCAGCTTTCTACAGAATGAAGGAGCCAGGTATTCAGCATTCGAGACCCATGGAGAATGAGACGAGGTAAGAGAGGATGATCTTTCAGCTGTGGAATGCTCTTTGGCACAACCTTTATGGGAGGGGATCAGTTCTGGTTCTGCCATAGCTCCAGCTGCCCGTCTCCCCAAGCCCCTGCCAGTGAGGCTGACCCTTTGAGCTTACTTCATAACAGTAATTAACCCTGCCACACTCATGGACTTTGTTGTCTTGGTTCTCCCATCTCCCTTTCTCCTGTGACAGGTCCATTGCTGGCAGTGGACTGGTGAAGTCCTCACTCCAGCCTCCTTTCAGCTCTGCCCCCCACTCCCCAAGGGGAAGGGTCCATTAGAAAGTGGCTTATCCCATGGTACATGGTTTCTTCGTAGCCACACTAGGACCCTTAGGTAGAAATTAGCCTTCCCCCTTTATGGATCATTAAAAAGTGGTAATAGCACCTGTGGAGAGAATGTCCTCTTCCCTGCTGGCTGCCCCAATCAGACCATGCAGATAGCAACACCCAGGGTGCAGGCTGGGGCAGGGTATAGTGGGATGGGCAGCAATGGTCCCCTAGGTCTGGAGAAAAGTCTGCAGACTGTGCCTTTGGCAGGATCTTTCTGCAGTTAGCTCTGTCTAGGGCAGAATGAAGGGCATTTCCCAGCCTGTCTCCTGGGCAGGTGCCTCAAATCCAGGGATGAACTACATTCTGAAGGGGCCAGCCCTCCTTTTGATTTTATTGTGTCCCCAAATCCAGGGCTTTTGGGGGTGACAGGGAATCAGGCTTCCAGTGGGGATATATTGCTTTTTATCTACAGGTGGAGAAGATTCCAGAAGAAGAATATTGTCTGACTTCCCTGTTCTCTCTGGGCAATTGGTTCCTTGGTTCTCTCCCCAGCTCCATGTTGTCTCAGTCTCCTGTACCCCAGCACCCCTCCAGGCCTTCCATGTGGGCCCCTAGATCACACTACTCACCTTCACACTCCCACAACTGAATCCATTGACTAGCTTGCTGATACCTCATAATTCTCAGCCAGAGCAAGCCCTCGGATGACCCACCAGGCCTTGCCACTCCAGATGTTACCTTGTGGGCATTCCTGGCACCATTTTCTCTCTGGGTCCTATAAGCTCCCAAATGCAAGAGGTCCTGGAGTACAACTGTGTGCCTGGCAACATCCAGCACTGTGTTTCTGCTCCATTGAGGTGTCTCATTGCTTCCATTGCCCCTCGTAGGGCACCAAGCCTCCAGCAAAGGGAGGCAGCAACCTCCGGCCTGACCACTGGATCTGCAGGTTCAGATCTCACCAGGGATAGCCCAGACTTCAACTTGCTTTTTGTAGTATCAGGGCCCCAATCCCTTAGTGCCCAGGGACTCAAAGTTTGGAGTAATCCTAGCCCTGGCAAGAAGTAGGGGTGCTGGTGGCGAGTGTCTGTTGGCTGTTCATGAACCTCTGGTTTCCCAGGCCTCTCTCCACTGGACATGGCAGCATCTCTGAGTTACAAATTGCAATGTGCTGCCCTGCATGGTTGAACCATTTCTGATGCTTACTAGGCATTCTTTCCCATGTGCCCTGTCTCTCTTTCAATGCCAGTGACTTCCAATGGCCTATGCTTATTCACAGCAATAGTACCTAGGGAGTGCCCATTGAAGCCCTTTTGTCCTGATCTCTTGGTCTGCATGGGTCCCCTGGGGAGGCAGCTGCTGAGTGGGTCGGTTCCTGGGAACCTGCATTTAGGAAGCTCTGGGCTGTGCAGGCATCACCCTGGGATTCAGACAGGTGAGAGGCCCAGCCCTTAGAGGAGCTATGTCAGGGAGAGTGCCTTCCACTCTGAAGCCACCCTAGACCTGGAGGAGCTGCAGTCCCCTCCTCTGCTAAAGGGCCTTTGAGGCAAGTGGGGCTGACTCCCAACTGGGCAGCTCTTGAGAAGGACAAATGGCCGGTTTGTGCACCCATTGTCTGCTCTGTGTCTCCTTTGGTCTCTCTGTCTCTTCCTTTTCACATTTCTGCACATAAAATATATTGGGGTTTGTGTTCCACAAGGCAAATGTCCACTCTTTGCCTTGTAGACACTCAGCGGTTCATTTGCTCCTCAGATATTTTTTAACTCAGTGCTGGCTCATTGGCAACATGACCTTAGCCTTGCCTCCCTATGATTTGTGCTCCCAGAGCTTCCAGTTGATCCTCTACAACACACATACCGAGCCCCTGCTCCTCTACCCCAACCCTCTCGCATCCTTCAGTGGCTCTCACTGTCCTACAGCAGGGGTGGCAAATCTCTAGTGCCCACCCACTATACTCTAGTGGAGTGTACTGCTCCACCCCTGCAGTACAGGGGACATTGCTAACTGATCCTGTCAGTTTTTGCCCTGATGCCACCTCGGAATCTTTCTTTTTTTTTTTTTTTTTTGAGATGGAGTCTCACTCTGTCTCCCAGGCTGGAGTGCAGTGGTGCGATCTCAGCTCACTGCAAGCTCCGCCTCCTGGGTTCACGCCGTTCTCCTGCCTCAGCCTCCCGAGTAGGTGGGACTACAGGCACTCGCCACCATGCCCAGATAATTTTTTTTTTTTTTGTATTTTTAGTAGAGATGGGGTTTCACCGTGTTAGCCAGGATGAGTCTCGATCTCCTGACCTCGTCATCCGCCCGCCTCGCCTCCCAAAGTGCTGGGATTACAGGTGTGAGCCACCGTGCCTGGCCCCACCTCGGAATCCATCTTAACACATGCTCTGAAATTAGCACACTATCAATGAAATGAAGATGACTTACGAAATAAAACCCACAGGTCATCCTCTGTACTGCAAGGTGGAACTCAATCTCTGGAGAGTGGCATTCCAGGCTTTTCATGACCCCTCCAGCCATTTCCCTTCTGCCCTCTCCAGGCTCTCTAGTCCCCATTCCATGCATTTGCTCTTCCTTTTCCATCTGTCTAGAATGTTCTTCATCCCCTATCTCCTGGCAAACTACTCCTCCTGCTTAAAGACCTCTGTGAAGCCTCTTCCCCTCCCCCAGCACTCAGGTGCTCTCTCTGTCTCTGTCTCTCTCTCTTTCTATATATATATATATATACACACACACACATATACACATACGTACATCCATATACCTACACATGCACCTATTACTGACTATCAAGCCCAAGGAAAGCTTACTAGCAAGGTCACTGAGAGTAAGGATGCTGCCTCACTCAGTGACCAGCAGTGACTCATATGTGCATGTGGAATCACTGTACAAAGAAAATGTAGGTTCTGTGCTTGTAAATGGCCCTGACCTTCATGGCACTACAGGGTGGATGATGAGCTACTCACAACACAGGTGCAGAAAAGGGTCCTTCTTTACCTCCCCCAGTATCGAGAAAAAGCAGTATGCATTCATTAACTGCACCTTTCAAAGTACTGTCCCGCCACATAGACTTTCTGCTCCCTATCTTCCTTCAATAAATTCCCTCTTTTTTGGTTAACTTGTCTCTTGGCTGAAATCTTTTTCCCAATACAAACAAAGGGCTGAGGATTTCTGCACTTCCTAGTACCACTAATATAGCCACAGCAACTTTCTGTAAGTGGTTTCATGGTATGTTTTTTCCATCCTGTTATTTTTAAGGGGTTTTTTTTCCTTTTTTTTTTTTTTTTTTTTTTGAGTTGGAGTCTCGCTCTGTCGCCAGGCTGGAGTGCAGTGGCACAATCTCGGCTCACTGCAACCTCCACCTCCTGGTTCAAATGATTCTCCTGCCTCAGCCTCCCGAGTAGCTGGGACTACAGGTGCCTGCCACCACGCCCGGCTAATTTTTTGTACTTTTAGTAGAGAAAGGGTTTCACCATGTTGGCCAGGATGATCTCGATCTCTTGGCCTCGTGATCCACCACCTCAGCCTCTCAAAGTGCTGGGATTACAGGTGAAAGCCACCGCACTTGGCCTTTTTTTTCCATTTTAATAAGAACACCTAACATGAGATCTCTTAACATGAGATCTACCCTCTTAACAAAATTTTAAGTACATTATACAGCATTGTTAACTGTAAGCACAGTGTTGCACAGCACATCTCTAGAACTTACTTATCTTGCATAACTGAAGCTTCATAGCCCTTGAGCAGCGACTCCCCATTTCCTTCTCCCTCTGCCCCTGGCATTCTACTCCACTGCTGTTAGGCTGACTATGATAGAGACCTCACACAAATGGAGCCAGGCAGCATTTTTCTCCTGTGACTGACTTATTCCACTCAGCATAATGTGCTCCAGTGTTATCCATGTTGTAGCGTATGGCAAGATTTAATTCTCTATGAATTTGAATAGTATCCCATTGCATCTATACACCACATTTTCTGTAAACATTCATTGATCAGTGGACCTTACGTTGTCTCCCTGTCTTTGAAACCGTGATTAATACTGCAATGAATAAGAGTGTGTCGATATTTCTGCAAGATCCTAACTTCCATTCTTTCGGATGTATACTCAGATGTGTTCTTTGTTTTAAGGGTGTATATTTTTATTTAGTTTGTCAATCCAAGTGAGAGCCTGGCAGGGCTCTATCACTTCAGTCACAAGAAACTGAGACCTGCCCCTCATCTCTGATTTTCATAGGTTTTGTCTCACCTCTCAGCCTCCTGCCTGCCGTGGATTGGGATTCCATATCTGTCATAACAGGGATTAGTGTGGGCTGGAAATCCTCAGTCTCCTGTTCCTTTTCCATCCCTGTGATGTTATAAATTATGAGTTTGGTCTTTGACCCCATTTCCCATCATACAACTCCTAAAACATTTAGAATTACCAAAGTGATGCCTTTTTCTATGCCACTGAGATGACTGATGGCCGGCAGTCCCTAGGTAGCTTCAGGATAGGGGCTGGTCACCAGAAAGACCAAGGCAGGGTTAGAGGATAGGGACTTTCAGCCTTGTCTCCCAACCTCCATGGAGGGAAGAGGGGCTGCAGGTTAATCACCAGTGGTCAGTAGTTTACTCCATCAAGCTTGTGTGATGAGGCATCCACAAAAACCCAAAGGGGGCTGGATTGGGAGAGCTTCTCGGGGACTGAACACATGAAGGTTACTGGATGGTTGTGCACCTCTTCCCATACCTCGCCCTATGCACCTTTTCATCTGTGTCCTTGGTTATATCCTTTATAATAAACCAGTGAATTTAAGTAAGTGTTCTCCTGAGTTCCACAAGCCATTCTAGCAAATTAATTGAAGCCAAGGAAGGGTTGTGGGATCCTCAGTTTATAGGTCTTTGGTTAGAAGCACAGATGAAGCAACCTGGGCTTGTGATTGGCATAAGAAGTGGGGCACAATCTTCGTGAAAGAGCCCTCAAGCTGTAAGATCAGACCCCATCTTCATGTAGATAGTGTCAGAACTGAGTTGAGTTAGAGGACACCCAGGTGGGGTCCACTACAAAACTGATGGCTTGCTTTGTGGGAGCAAAAAATCCCCACACATTTGGTCACGGAAGCCTTCTGTGCTGATTGTTGTGGTGACAGCAGAGCAAAGGTAGTCTGTGCCCTTTCCACTCAGCCCTGAGGACACTGAATGACACTCATAGCGCTTTCAGCATCCTAGGGCATGGGCAGGTGTACTTTCACTGTGTAGGCTGTGCCAAAGTCTGCTCCTTCCTCCTATCTTTTCCTTTGTGGTGTCCCAGTTGTCCATCCTGGGGCACGTTACTGATCCACTTGCAGACAGTCTCAGAACCTGCAGACTTCACAGGCTGCCTTATAGATAAAGGGCACTAATGTGCATGAGTTTCCTCTTTGACTCCACAAACCTCAACACCTTTCCCCTGGGCCACATGCTGACTACTCCCCTAACCCAAAACTTGTCCTGAGATATGGACACAGACACACATCAAGGTCACATGCCTAGACACATGGGATGACCAGAGTATTTTCCACCTGAGCTTCCTGCCTGTGTGGCAATGACTGGGCTGAGATGATTTATCTTAATAGTTAAGCATAAATATTGAGGGGATAAAAGGTTACCAATTCAGTGAAGGTCTCAGATCGTTGCTCCAGGAAGGAGATGTGCCTGCAGAAGTTTTCCCTTATTCTGGCCTTAGTGACAAGAGGAGAGAAGGGGTCTAGGGGTCCTAGAGGGGATCAGACAAGAGGCTTGGGCCTCATTTCCCTGGGGGTAGGGGCCCTGGGCTGCACTGGGCTCTGTCCACCTCCTGAATGGGAATGCTCACCTTTAGCCTCAGACAGGAGGCCAGAGTAGTAAGGGAGGCCGCCAGGCCAAACCTGGAACAAGAGCTCCCACAGAGACCCCTGAGCGCTGTGGGAAAAAGCAGGCGTCACTGTATGGGGCTTCTCCTAGGAGCTGGGGACCCAGGCCACAGTGTCCACAGGACTCTGCTGCTTGCTCCAGTGCAGAAGGAGGTGACCCTCAGTTCTAGAAGATGGGGCTGGCTGAGTGAGTACAGAGTGCGGGCAGGACCCTAAAAGGGCACCAGGGCCACCTCTGCCAGCACAGAGTCTGACACAGGGAGGGCGCAGCCACCCCTGCATGGTGACAGTGACTGGTGTTTCACACTTACCAATCCCTGCTTCTGGCATCTGAGGGTCCTGTGCTGTCTCCTCTGCTGACACCCACCTGCGCACCATCTCATGGGAAAATACATACAAACACACAATAATAAAATAATGAAATGGGCCCATAGAACCTATCTACTTGTTGTTGAAATTTTTAATACTTTCCTCAGGTTAGAAAATATTTCACCATTTGTTCGAATTACCTCCTGTATTATTTGCTGAGTTTTGTGGTTGTTTTCTTTTAGATACATTGGAAGTTTATCATTTTAATGAGAGTAGAATAATAAACATTCTGAAATTTTAAGGAATTACATAAAAAGCAATATAGCCTTTTCCTCTTTCGCTTGCTGTCTCCCCTTCCCCTCCTTCTTTCTCCAAATGGAGGGAGTTCTTTTTTTCTTCTTCTATCTCATCTACTCAATCACGGAGCCGCTGCAGCCGCTGCACGCTGCACACACACAGCACAGTCCCTGGGTCCAGGAGCCAGAGCAGCGCCGCTCGGGGACGGGATGGTTCCGTGGGTTGTGGAGTAGCACAGGAAAGCGGAGGCCGGGCCACACAGCACCGCGGACCCAGCAGCCCAAGCCCAGCGGACCAAGCAGCCACCCCGCCCCCCACCCCGGGAGCCGCCACCGCCTGGAGCAGTCACCGGCGGGAGCCTCCATTTCCAGGAGCCGCCACCGCTGGGAGCTGCCACAGCCGGGAGCCGCCACCGCCAGGAGTCGCCACGGCCACTGGGAGCCGTCACCGCCGGGAACCTCCATCTCCTGGAGCCACCACCGCTGGGAGCTGCCACCTCAGGAGCAGCGGCAGCACTGGGACCCGCCGGGCCCCCTCGCACCCCGCGGCGGCGGCTCTGCAGGTGCCCTAGACCCGGGAGGGGCCGAGGGAGCCCACGCCGCCGGCGGGACCGCAGGGATTTGCTGGCTCTTTCTGTGCTGAAGGGTCGCGGCGCAGGGCGGAGGTCGGGTGGGGAAAGCTGGAGCAGCAGGGAACGCGCAGGGCAGGCTCGCTGGGTGTCGGCTGTCGCCCTCCGTCAGAGACCTTGGGACCCGCGCAGTGTGGCAGTGGAAGGCGCAGAGTCTGACCCTGGCCGCGGCCGCCGCTGCAGCTGATCTGTCAACCCCGGCCAGAGCCGAGCCGCCTGAGGCCTGCAGCGTCCTCCATCACCACTGTGATGGCATCCGCTTCCGTGACTGTCACTGTGCACCCTCCGCCTGTCCCCGGGCCCACGCAGGACCCCCAAGCGGGGCTCTGCACAGGCCAGGAGGGCTACCCTGGGACTGACCATGGGTTTGTTCATGTGTCCTCACCTGCTTTTCCAGGTCCAGGGTGAGAGGACGGATTTGAAGGCAGATGTCATAGAGTTGCAGGATGTGGAGTGCGAGGAGAGGCCCCTGGGAAGCAGCTCCAACTGAGGGTGATTAAAATCTGAAGCAGGCCGTGCGCAGTGGCTCACATCTGTAATCCCAGTACTTTTGGAGGCCGAGGCAGGTGGATCACCTGAAGTCAGGAGTTCGAGACCAGCCTGGGCAACATGGTGAAACCCCGTCTCTGCTAAAAATACAAAGTTAGCCAGGCATGATGGCGAGCGCCTGTAATCCCAGCTACTGGGGAGGCTGAGGCACAAGAATCGCTTGAACCTGGGAGGGGGAGGTTGCAGTGACCTGAGATTGTGCCATTGCACTCCAGCCTGGGCAACAAGAGCGAAACTCCATCTCAGGAAAAAAAAAAAAAAAATCTAAAGTAAAGAGGTCAAAGATTGGAAACCCCTGCCCCTACATCTTTCAAGAACTGCTTGGCAAGAACTGCTTGTAGTTACGGTAAAGATGCCTTGAGCTAGGATAGCAGTACATTGTTGCTGTAGCTGATTGTATTATTTTGTTAAACATTTCCATAAAGATTTAAGAGGTGTACACATGTGTAATATAAGAAGGAAGAATGTAAAGTAGTATGATCTGGGACTTCTCCACTCCTGCCCCAGAGTGTGGAGGCTGCAGTGGGGCCTCTCCTTATTTGTGCATTGGTCTCTGTGCCACAACCAAGCTTCACTTTGTCTTAAATTTCAGCATATGTTGCTGCTGCTTAAATATTTTATAATTTCAAAAAATTAGCTGGGCATGGTGGTGGGCTGCAGTAGTCCCAGCTACTCGGGAGTCTGAGGCAGGAGAATGGCCGTGAACCTGGGAGGTGGAGCTTGCAGTGAGCCGAGATTTCGCCACAGCACTCCAGCCTGGGTGAAAGAGCAAGACTCCATCTCAAGAAAAATAATAATAATAAAATAAAAAATATATATATTGTATTATTTTGTAAAGCTTTCTGTTTAAATATTTTAAATTTGCATATCACAACCCTGTGGTAGTATGAAATGTTAGTTTTTTTTTCTTTTTTCTTTTTATTTTTTATATTATTATTATACTTTAAGTTCTAGGGTACATGTGCACAACGTGCAGTTTTGTTACATAGGTATACATGTGCCATGTTGGTTTGCTGCACCCATCAACTCGTCCTTTACATTAGGTATTTCTCCCAATGCTATCCCTCCCCCAGCCCCCCACCCTAAATGTTACTGTTAACTTTCAATCATGTTATGCATGATAACGTTTTTTGTTTAATGAACAGATATGAGCAAAGCACGTTAATCCCGGTATCTTCTCTAGGTGTAGTTGTGTGCGGTTCTCAGGTGGCTGTGCATGTGAACACATGTGTGATTTCTCAGTGTACTGTACTGTGATTTGTTTTTATTGCTTGTTTTGTTTCCCCTCAGTGTCTGTAACCCTTAGTAGGCTCTGACCTAGTCAGGCTGGAAGAAGCATAAGGATCTTTTATTGCTTTGTGCTGGGTGAGGGCTGGCCCTAAACACCTGTATAATCCTTTCAACGGGCCCAGGAAAAGCCAGACTGGCATCATGTCCACAGCATCACTTAATATCATTGGTTGTCATCCAGACACCTCAACTTGTGCTGCAGAGGAAATAAGTTCCTTCTCACTGATCATCGTGATGGACATTGAAACCTCAGGGTGTAGAGCTAACACCTGTTCATCATCGTGGATGTTAAAGAATTGGGTAACATGCCTAGTGGTAAGCCTTGGATGGGCAATGAGAGTATACTCTAAAAAGCATGCAGTATTGTGCCCCTCTCACAACCAACACACACATGACCTGTCCCCCAGCACCCCCAAATTTAAGAGTGGATTGCAAATCTTTTGGAGACCATGGCCCTGCTACATGTAGAAAAACCTGTTCTGTTATTCCTGGGCCCACAATAAACCCAGAAATTATGTTTTGAGTTACTGTGATTTAGACTCCCTCTCTTCTTAAATGGAACAGCTCATTGGGGCTTTCTGGATCTGTTTCCGTTTTTCTTTAAAAGTAAATGGTGAGCATGCATTGTGGTGATGCAGAGGCAGGCATTCTGTGAGATACAAGCTCCAGAAGGATTCTCCTCAATGTGTCAGTGTTGGGATGCACACTTCCTAAATAAATCATCATTGTCTCCAACTTCCCCATTAATAGCACTCTTTCAGTGTGACATGGAAAAGCAGGAGGATGGCATACACCCCACTGAAGGATGTAGGTGGAGGCAGATCTCTCAATCCGGCATATTGCTTCTGTACTGCTCTTCTTTTGCTCTAAGGTGTGGGTTCCCTCAACCTCTTAGCCAGAGACCAGCAAATGTCAGGGAAGCACCCGGTGTCTGGCTCCCCTTCCAAATCAACACCAGTGTCTTGTTATAGACAACAAGTCAGAGGCAAGGGCGGGATCCCTGCAGGGCAGAAGCCTAAGCTACTATGAGGCACTCACAAGTGGCAGCTCCTGTTACTCCCTCTTAAATTATGTGGGAAATCTTAACGGAAGGGCAGTGGGCCCCCAGGAATACCTGCGGCGTAGTGACCTCAGACCCTGATACTCATCATGAAACTCTAAGATACTGATTGGAAGCCACTTGTGGCTGTTGGCTGTGTGTGTGACTCTGCCGGGGACCCTGGCAGCCCCCCTGTAGCTGTCTTGATGCCTCTCTGTCACCCACATCATCTGCCTACTTAACGCCCAGCTCTGCTCAGAAAACGTTATGTCCTGTGTCGAGGAGAGACGATGCAAAATTCTGAAATCGATTTCCCTCTGGCTCCTGGCATGCCCTCGCTCCTCTTCTGAGCCCAGCTCATGGTGTGCCAGAGCGTGTGTGGTCCCCTGACTTCTGCACAGTGTAGAACTTTCTCCAATAGTCACATTGGCAAAGGGAGAACCAGGGGGCTGGCAGGTAATTAGAATTTCTCTCTCTCTCTCTTTTAATACTTTCATTTTGAATGTCTTATTTGTTCATGTGTATGTTTTAATTTAAAAAATTCTTTCTGATATTTTTAATTTTGTGTCATAAGAATGTTTTCCTCTACAGTATTTGTCATATCAGTTTATAACCACAGAAATGCAGGGATTTTATTTCTATTGGAAACATTACTACAGCTATGTTTTACTTTTGAACAGAATTTTTACTTGTATATGGTACTTACTAATGTTAAATAGTTTGGAGTATATAACATTTACATTAAGGACTCATGGTAGGTTAAAACCCTAAAGGGTAAGGAGTTTAAAGGAAATAAATATTCAAACTGGGTTTTATTGCCAATTTTGGTGTAAATGAGTTTGTGTCATTTCAATTACAAAGATAAAAGTAAGCCATATAATTTATGTAAAATTTATTTTTGTAGTGTACATAATAGTTATCAAGTCTGTTGACAAAACTATATTTTAAAAGAATATACATGTGATGAATCCATAATATCTGAAACTTTGCTGAGATATGAGTGGGGCACACTTCATTGTAAATTATAGCAAGGAAAGAAATTAAGGAAAGAAGTTAAGAGAGTGAGAGTGAGTGGATATTCACACAATTGTGACATGTTTATTAGTTACTTTTTGTGATATAGTGTGGTTCTCATTTTAAACCTTGGAAGGTGAAAATGTACAAACTATAAATATTAATGTTCAAACACTGACAGAAATTCTAATATGAATTAAAAAATACCGAAAAAACAACAATATATTTTATCTTACTAATTATGAACTTGGTTATTCTATTATTCATTCTAATGAATATTTTAAGTGATAGTTTAATTTTATTCACATATAGTTGTCATTAAAAGGTTAACTCTCTCATAAAAACATTTTTTCTATTTTAATATTCTTTGCCTCTCATTTTTTCCTTTCTTGCACGACAAAGAGTCTTTACTTTTAAATTATTTTCAGTACACCAAGTAATAACATGAATTCTATCACATAGTAATTTTGATTAAGAGAAACTAACAGCAGCCCAAGCAATTACAGCAGTAGTCACTGTTCTAAGCCTTGGAAGGAATGGACTCCTTTAAGGCTGGCTGCTGCTTCACACAGGTTACAAATAACTATTTACCACTTTTTCATTGACCTTCAAGAAAGCATTAGAGGAAAAATACTTAATCCCTTCCTTTCTTCAAAGATTGTTTTGTTGTTGATGTTTTACTAGATCTAAAAAAGAAAAAGTCAACATTGCTATATGTTACTTGAGCCAAAAGGCATTGGAAAACAGCACATAATCATTAAATTCCTAAGAAACATGAAGTAAAAGGATGACACATTTAGTTCCATGCCTGCACAAGAAACTGGATTTGCTGCTCTCCATAAAGTGAAGGGACCAACTATACAACATACAGAAATAATTAAATGCCTTCTCGTTAGAATATAACTAGAGCTTGCTAAAGTTTCTTATTTCATGAGGGTAGCTAAAATGCCAGTCCGTGGAACAGGCGCTTCTCCTCCTATCCATTTGTGCCGTAGTTTTCATGAATTTCTGGCTGGATGCCGCAGACAAAGGCCAAGAGGTTATCCACACCCTCTTCCCTGTTCTGCTGAAAGTAGGTCTGGAGGATCGTCATTTTATCCTGGGTCGCCTCCACTTCCGTGCTGCAGCTGCCTTGGGATCCCAGTGCCACCGCTTCCTTGGCCTTGAACTCTTTCTCCCTCTGCAGGTGGCACTATTCAATTTCAGCCTGAACTGCCACTTTGGCCTGCTTCAGCCTCTGGTTCTTTTGGCTGCAGGCCTCTGACACCTTCTCAACAGCCTGCTTCTCAACCTGCAGCAGCTGCTGGATGCCCTGTGACTGACTGGCCATGACAGTGGTGATTCTGAGACCAAGGCAAGTGGCCTAAATCAGTTCAAAGGACCCTGGGGTCAGCTGGCCCACCCAACCACAGTCTGCACCTGCGCCCTGCCACCTCTCATGTCTTACAAGTCACCACCACACAGCAGAAATTTTATAAGTTATAGCACAAAGTGAGCACATTAAGTATTTTAAAAATCTTTAAAATATGTCTTATAAGTAATCTTACACAGTGTGTTACCTATTCATATGTTACATCTTAACAGATGTATTTGGACAATCAGATTTCCTTCAGATTAAAGATGGTGTTGGTATTTTTCCAAGAAGGTACTTTAAACCTGTTAGGGAAGTTTCTATCGTGTGGAACAATTCTTCTTTATAAAGTGATATTTTATGTATGTTATTAAAATACCAAATCAGGAACTAGATCAAGCTCTGGGAAAACACTTCATTTACTTTTATATTATTTACATCTGATGCCTACTATAAATTATTTGCTGTATCTGTGCAGATACTCTTAACTCATAAAAATAGATATTTCTGAATATACATTAAAACATAGATTATCTTTGTACGCTAACATTTATTTTAATAAAAGAAATTGGTAAGAACAACATGTTACATGTTGGCAAATCTAAGAGCGCTCAGTTTGACTCTCCGTCATAGCACTCATAGAATTTACTCCTGTGCTCACTAGACACAATTTCTATAAGGAGAAAGTCTGTTTTATTCACCAACATATAGCCAGCATCTGACACAGGAGTACGTGGCACAGAGCAGGTGTTCAATAAATATTTGTCAATAATTGAACAAACATTTTCTCCAGCAAGTCAAAAAAAAGTGACCTTAAATAAATGGAACGAGAATAGCAACTGTTTTATTATACAACAAAAGGAGCTTTTTGCAAACATTCTAGGATTACTTATAAGTAGGTGAAGAGTGCAACAAAAGTAATTTCCTCCAAAAATAAATAAATTCTCATAATGGGAAAAAAAAGAAAAACAGTGACACTTTATTCTACAAGCCTAGTAAGTAATATTTACAATATAAACTAATTTTAAACCACCAGAACGCTAAGTAAGGCAATTCCAAAACTATTGTTTCACAAATTTACTACAGAACGCATTCTCTTTCTGACAATACTCCTAACCTTAGATGAATATACTTTTTAACAACGTTACTGAACTCATAATATAAAATGTCTGATCAATTTATCATTTTTATCCTTGAATCTATGTTAGAGAGTTTTAAAGATAAAAGAAACCTATTAGATTCAAGTCATTTTAAAAAATTGTGTGACTTAAAACAGCTATTACATAATTAATACATTTGGAACAGCATTGATTGTTTTCGGATATATGTATTTCACATAGCATTGTTGAAATTAACCAGAATTAAAGTCAAATGAAAACAATCATCTATAATTTTTAAATGATTAACATTTTGAAATGAAAAAAGGCATAAAACATTATTGTGTTCTTAAATTAGAGATTTCTTAGCACATATAAAACTTACCTATTTCGGCCGGGCGCCGTGGCTCACGCCTGTAATCCCAGCACTTTGGGAGGCTGAGGTGGGCAGATCATGAGGTCATGAGATCGAGACCACCCTGGCTAACATGGTGAAACCTCGTCTCTACTAAACACACACACACACACAAAAATTAGCCAGGCATGGTGGCAGGCGCCTGTAGTCCCAGCTACTAGGGAGACTGAGGTGGGAGAATGGCATGAACCCGGGAAGTGGAGCTTGCAGTGAGCCGAGATCGCACCACTGCACTCTAGCCCGGGTGACAGAGCGAGACTCTGTCTCAAAAAAAAAAAAAAAAAAAACACTTATCTATTTCAATTAGGGCAATATCAAGATTTACCAACATTCTCCATCATCATCAACATATTTCAAAATCTCAATTTTTAGGTACTAAAAAAATATGCACTAATGAAATGATACATGTTTTGTCTGACAATTCCACAAAGTTAGGAGTAAAGGGAAGGAAAAAGCACTTTTGCAGTTAAATTTGAAATCCTAAACAATTCATCATTTATTTAAGACTGCCTCTCCAAATTAAAAATGTATCAGCACTTTTAGTTACCAATTCTATACAATATAGAAATTTCACAGGTATCAATTTTTATTTTTATTTTTTTGAGACGGAGTCTCACTGTCGCCAGGCTGGAGTGCAGTGGCGCAATCTTGGCCCTCTGCCTCCCAGGTTCAAGTGATTCTCCTGCCTCAGCCTCCGGAGTAGCTGAGATTACAGGTGCATGCCACCACGCCCTGCTAATTTTTTGTATTTTTAGTAGAGATGAGGTTTCACCATGTTAGCCAGGATGGTCTTGATCTCCTAACCTCATGATCTGCCCTCCTCGGCCTCCCAAAGTGCTGGGATTATGGGCGTGAGCCACCGCACCCAGCCACAGGTATGGATTTTAATCAGTTGAGTCTGTTCATTTTCTTATACAGTGAACATCTTTTTTTTTTTTTTTTTTGGTCAGGTTCCCACAGAAAGATAATGTAAATCTCACTTTCCCTGTCACCTTCAAGCCCAGAGGCAACTTGTCTCAACAATAACCAAAAAATGTAGTAAATGACTGATAGTCTGGTTTTTTATTTTATTTTATTTTTTGAGACAGAGTTTTACTGTGTCACCCAGGTTGGAGTTTAGTGGTACGACTTTGGCTTACCAAGGTCTCAACTCTCTGAACTCAACTGATCCTCACACCTCAGCTTCCCAAGTAGCTGGGACTATGGGCACACACCACCATCTGGTTAAGATGAGGTCTCATTATGTTCCCCAGGTTGGTCTCAAACTCCTGGGCTCAAGCTATCCTCCTACCTTGGCCTCCCAAAGTGCTCAGATTGTAGGCGTGAGCCATCACACCTGGCACTGGTAGTCTGTTTCTGCAGTAAAAATATTTTTCCAGTAATCAAAATTTGCCATCTGAGGACATCATTACTGTTCTAGAAGCATAGTTCCAAGATCATCTTTATTGATCATCACTGAAGCAATGGCTCCAACATTTGGCTCAAAAGACGTTCCCCCCATTCACCATACAGGTGTCCCAACAATGAGAATAAACACAAATCAGTCAGGAGAAACAATGCTCATAGGTACTGGAGAAAACTCTTGGTTCTTGAATCCAGGAAAGTATTTTTGGTTTTTTGGACTGTAGAGCAGTGATTTGTTACATTTATTTGCTATTTTTTCTATCAATTCTCAGTTCAATGCAAGACTCCAATGTCCTTGTCATTTTGCAATATTTTAAACATGCTCCAAAGCCAGACCTGCAACCCTGTTAATATTGAATGGCCAGCCTTTGCTCCTGTTCCAGTTCACAAATTGAGCCCTCAACTCTTCTATTTTTTCCATGGATCATCATAAGCTAAAATCTGATAGTGGAAAGCCAATCCTTTAGAGTGGGTCTACTTCTTAAATTTTCCATTGCCACAGTCCCAGTATAGGACATTTTGGATGGATGTTTCCCAATAAGACTTCATGTAGTGCTCTCATTGGCAAATGTCAGAGTCCTGAAGCCTCAGTTCTTTCACCATGAACTCTTCTGTGTCAAGTGCTCTACACTGTTAATTCAAATTTAGTTGCTGTTAATTAAGTCCCTCAGGACTGGGGTTTATTCCAATCCATTCAAGGTATAAACTGATTTGCTGTCTCCATACTGAACTCACTACTATATACCTTTGGTAAGGCTTCTGGGAAGGAATGTGTATATTGAACATGTCAACATAAGTGACTCTCAGATAGTTCTGGATCTGGGTTTAGCCTCATAACTGATTTAAGTTTGTCCAAGACTTTACTCGCAGCAGAAGCATTGTACTATCACCTCTTGCAGCTATGACAGCATCTGCCCCTGAAACAGCCTCTTCCGCATAGTCTCTCATCTCTAGGCGAACCTCAACTCCCACATTCCATAAACTACCTAGAGTATGGCTGACATTTTTGCTGTGAACCTGATGTGGTTTAAGTTCACTATAGCTACAGAGCAGCTGCTTGAAGTTCTTCTCCAGGAGCTCCCCTTAATGGTACCACTGCTGCTAGAACTCCTACTGGGTGGTTTTGGCCACCTTCACCTGTGAGGAGTGGAAACCATCATTGGAATGGTGGCCACAGCCTGCCAGCTCACATGGCTTTATCTGCTCCAGATGCAGATGGCCACCACAGTCACCACTGGGCCATGCAGGGGAAACTCCAGTGCCTGGGTTTCACAGTGCCACTGCCAGACCACCTGCATGTGAGGATGGCTGACAAGCAGGAAGCCTTGGTAAGGTCATCCTTGGCCCAGCCAATGCCACAGGCTCAGGCTTCTGCCTCTGCTCCCCGCTTCCAACCCGAGGAGTGTGGGCCATGGATGCTGCCCCAACCTGTAACATCACACCACCCAAGAAGGCAGAGGTTAGGTGCAGGGACATCAGTGGCCATGCCATGAAGGAAACTTCTAATGAATTTGTAGTAAAATCTCTTATCTTCTAGGTTGAATATGTGACATTCTTAAATTAAACAAATGAATCTTCATTTTCAAATATCCTTATTCTTTTTGTTATTTCTACTATGATTTGACAGTATTCCAGGTTAAATTTGTTGTTGACAGCTCTGTCAGCAGCCGTCATGGGTGGTTCTAGATTAACATAGAAACAGTCCTAGTATCTCACCTTGAGGACTAATGCTTTTCTCTATTCCTTAGTTGTTTTTAATGGCTCATGGTTCTGGATGCCTCCTTCCCCCCATTTGAGCAGCATTGCAGAAAAAAAAAAAAAGGCTGCTGGACACCTCCTTTCCAGTGGCCCACAAGGGTGTAGATGAAGGTATAATGCAGGGGACAGAGTGCAGGGCCTGGCTGGGTAGGGCTGACCCAGGAGGCTGATCCAGGGGTGGGGCACCCCATCTAGGTTAAAGATGCACTGTCATTAAGACACTAGGGAATTATAATCTATTTCATTAATTTTACATTTATTTTTATGAAGACATTGACTGAAATTAATGGGAAGTTTCTTCAGCATTTATTGAAATGCTTATTAAATATTTTTCTATTTGAATATTTTCAGATGAGGTCAATGCTTCAGTGACCCCGTCCCCCTACTGCTCTCCAGCCTGAGCAATGAAGCGAGATCCCAACTCTAAAAAAAAAGAAAAATATTGCAACGGGAAAGGGTTAATAAAAAGGCCTTGAGGTGGCTGGGTGCAGTGGCTCACGTCTGTAATCCCAGCACTTTGGGAGGCTGAAGTGGGCAGACTATCTGAGGTCAGGAGTTCAAGACCAGCCTGGCCAACATGGTGAAACCCCATCTCTACTAAAAATACAAAAATTAGCCAGATGTGGTGGTGGGCACCTGTAATCCCAGCTACTTGGGAGGCTGAGGCAGGAGAATCACTTGAACCCAGGAGGTGGAGGTTGTGGTGAGCCAAGATCACACTGCTGCACTCCAGCCTGAGTGACAGAGCAAAACTCCATCGCAAAAAAAAAAAAAAAAAGGCCTTGAGGTAAATCCACTGTTTCCACCCTTATGACTTACCCTATCTTTATAATAAAGGTATTATATTATTCTTAACTTATTATAAACATTTAATTTTATTTATTTTGGCTCTGTTAATTTATTTTTATCACTGATCTTCATGTTTGAGTCCCAACACCTGCTAGGCAACATGACATACTCCCCCATTTCCGGCATCTTCCAGGAAACCCACAGAACCAAGGCTGGTGCCTTCACTGAGTCATGAAGAAATGAGGATGCTTGTCTTATTTTCCCACCTAAAATGTCTTAGATTTATCCCACACCTTAGCAATCTCACATGGTCAGGGGCTCAAGGTCATGAGCAGCACTAATGACTGGGTCCACTGGGGTCTGGCTCCCCTCTCTGCCCTCCAGCCGAGTTTATTCCTGTGACTCTTAGAGCAGACTCACCCCATGGTTTTCTGTTCCTCCAGGAAGATTATTTTAAAATGAGTGATGGTTCATCGCTAGTATAGAGAATAGAGCTCTCTCCTGCATGCGGGTGCTGTATCCAGGGCCCAGACTGACGCCCTCTGAGCAGAAGCATCTCCGTATCACTCCTGGACTCTGAGCTGGGTATGGCCTGAACCAGCCTCTTTGGGCCTCCTCCAAAGTCTCCACTGAGAGATTTTTAGCTTTAAACAAAACATTTCTTCCGGAATAAACATGAACAGAGTGAGAAGAAATGAGAAGTGAACTGATCTAAAAGTTAAACTGAAGAAAATGATACCACATTGTCAGATCCATTTGGGAAAATCAGTTGCTATTTAAAGATCTGACAACAGAAGTCACCCCAAGTTGGACTTGGTCAGAACCACTAGCGGGGTGACTGCACCAGGCAAGGGGAAAAGAGAGTAGGCTAGCACCTCACTTCCCCATGGGTCTGGGGCACTGTGAAAGCCTGCAAGTTGCTACAACAATAATAGTAAGCCTTGTCCTCAGGCTGCAGTCCAAGGATGTGCAGAATCCCTGCATTGGCTGAGGCATCTTTGGATCCAGAGAAGCAGATGGGACCCCAGAGCCCTGTAGCTTACTAGAGTTTGAGGAGTATCTCAAGAGAAACCTGGGAGGACTCCTTGGCCTCTGCTGGAAGCAGTACATTGCAGTCACCAACACTGAAGCCCCACTGCTCAGGGTGCAGGTGAGTGTGGCTGATGCTCCAGGCAATGCAGCGAGGGAGGGCGCTGAGTCAGCACAGGCTGGGAGGGAGAATTGCAGACGCAGACTCACACGGGGGCTGGGGCGGGGCCAGGGTGAAGCCCCTTGGGGATCTGAGCCAGAGGGGCTGACAAGCTAAGGAGCTCACCCTGGACACCCAAATTCTGTCCTCACCTGTGCAATGATGGTGGAGCATGAAGAAGAGAGTTGTCCAGGCCGCCTGTAATGAAGGCTGCTGGTTCAGGCCTCTTTTTATCTTCGTTGCTCTGAAAGAGGAGGAGCTGTTTATACAAGTGTGTTCTCCTCCTGGTGATCTCTGTTCCACCTGAGAAGACAGCTGCAGTCTGACGTTTATTCTTTAGACAGAGGAGGCTGGTGGGTGAGATGCAAAGTTTGTCCCATGGGAGGAACAGACAGGAAGCAGATACTAGAACCCTCTACAGACTCTGCCCCTCTCAGGGAGGACACAGTGCTGAGTCCTCATCAGCAACACAGGCACCAATGTCCAGCCCTTGGGAGTTTGGAGGGTAGCACAGATGGCATGCAGGACCCTGAAAGGGGCACATGGGGCCCATCACTGCTGGGCCCTGTTTCTGACATCTAAGGGGGCTGCGCTATCTCCTCTGCTAACACCCTCCATCCACCTTCTCAGAGGAAAACCTACACAAGCAAACAATGATAAAAAAATAATAACAATGCATTTACATCACCAATCTACTTGCTGAATTTTTGTTTTGTTTTGTTTTTTGAGCACCATGTTCCCATGCTGAGGTGCAGTGGCAGGATCTCAGCTCACAGCAGGAAGCCTCGACCTTCCAGGCTTGAGCAATCCTCCAATCTCAGCCTCCTTAGTAGCTGGGACTACAGGCACAGGCCACCACGCCTGGCTAATTTTAATTATTTTTAATTAAATAATTTTAGTTAAATTTAAATTTAATAATTTTCACTAGAGATTAGGTCTCACTTTGTTGCCCTGGGTGGTACTGAACTCCTGGGATCAAGAGATCCTACCACCTTGACTTCCCAAAGTAGTTGGGATTACAGGTGTGAGCCACTGCATCTGGCCTGAATTTTTTTTATTTGATTCCTCAGATAAGAAAATGTTTTACCAATTTTTTTTTGAGACAGAATCTTGCTGTGTTGCCCAGGCTGGAGTGCAGTGGCATATCTCAGCTCACTGCAAAGTGTGCCTCCCAGGTTCAAACGATTCTCCTGCCTCAGCCTCCCAAGTAGCTGGGATTACAGGCACTCACCATCACACCCGGCTAATTTTTGTATTTTTAATAGAGATGGGGTTTCACCAGGTTGGACAGGCTGGTCTCAAACTCCTGACCTCAGGTGATCTGCCCACCTAGGCCTCCCAAAGTGCTGGGATTCACAGGTGTGAGCCACTGCACCTGGCCTGTTGTACCATTTCTTCGAATTTTCTTTTATATAATTTACTAAATTTGCTAGTTATTTTCTAATAGATAAATTCAATGTTTATTTTTGTATACTGAGACCAAAAAATAAGGATTTTGAACTCTTTGTAATACATTTTATTTCATTAGTTGCGAATTTGGCAATTCTAAAATTCATTCTAATAAATTTTCAGTACAATGTATTTTATTCTTGGTAGATATAGCATTCAAAACTTTTAAAATAAATGAATTCTGTCTTTATAATATTCATATCCATTTTTATTGCCTCTGTTATGGAATTGGCAGAAATTCCAGGTTAAAATCTTGCACAATAGCTGTATCTGTAGCTATCATGTAGGATCCAAGATTAAAATGCAAACAATCCTAGTAGTTTTCCTTTAGAAGTAATCATTTCCTCTAGTCTAAAAATACACAATCTATAAGAAATTACAGAAGTATATTTCATTTATTACTTTCTATGTTATTTTCATTAAGGCAAGAAAGATAAACTTAATGGGAAGCCTCATAAGCATTTATTAGGAAAATCATGTGTGTATTTCAATTTGAATCTTTTGCAATGAGAAAGAAACCAACAAAATGACCTTAAGAAATCCCCATCTCCCACCCTCTCAACTGATCCCACCTTTATCTCTCTGGGTCACCATGAGGTGTCTTCTCCACTGATCCTCATGTTTGAGCTCCAACACCTTCTAAGTAACCTTGACCCTCTCCCTTCCAGAATTCTTCCAGGGCACTGACAAATCAAAGGCCAGTGTCTTTTTTTTTTTTTTTTTTTTTGAGACAGACTTTTGCTCTTGTTGCCCAGGCTGGAGTGCAGTGGCACAATCTCGGCTCACTGCAACCTCTGCCTCCCGGGTTCAAGTGATTCTCATGCCTCAGCCTCCCAAG
Organism: Pongo pygmaeus; assembly: GCF_028885625.2. NCBI lineage: Eukaryota > Metazoa > Chordata > Mammalia > Primates > Hominidae > Pongo > Pongo pygmaeus. The sequence continues at coordinate 58,820,830 of NC_072380.2, forward strand.
TAGCTGGGATTACAGGAGCCCACCACAATGCCTGACTAATTTTTTGTATTTTTAGCAGAGACGGAGTTTCATCATGTTGGCCAAGCTGGTCTTGAACTCCTGACCTCAGGTGATCCACCCGCCTCGGCCTCCCAAAGTAGGCCAGTGTCTTAATTGTGTGATAAGTACACGGGCTAGTTGTCTTCTTTGTCCTCATAAACTGTCATGGATTTCTCCTGACCTGGATAATAAACCGCACATTTGCAATCTCAACACAGCCATGAAACCAGGGAGTCAGGACTAAAAACTCAGGCGCCAGACACAGGTAGGGCTGGTTGATTTCTTTTCACAGGGCTTCCTGTGCAGGACAGTCTTGAAATTTGCCCTCAGGTGTGTTAGATCCCCCACAGCACCTCCTTTATCTCACTGAGGGGTTCTCTGAGGTGACCCCAGAACCCAGGTAGAATGGAGGCAGCTCCTGGATCTAGGGTGGCCAGGAGACAGACTCAGGGGAGGGGAGCAGGGAGGGAGCCTAAGGTTGGCTCAGCAAAGCTCAGCCGTGCAGTCACAGGTCATCCCCAGGTGGCTCCAAGTCTTTGTCACCGCTCAGTCCTCCTCATCTTGCCAGAGTCACGTTAAGAGACACTGTTCAGGACAAGTATATATATGTTCTGAGGGGATCTCAGTGGAACTGTGATCCGCTGGGATAATCTGTGATAAGAGGTAGAGGATGGGGAAGGCTGATCCCTATGTCTTACAAAGATCCTAAGAACCAGAGCTGCAGGTAGGTCAGCTCAGTGAGAGGGAGAAGAGATTCTGGAGCCAGTCCTACAGGAGACGGTCTCTAATAACAGAAATATTCATATGAGCTACTAAATGTACGCTAAGAAAACTTATGGTCTTGGAAATTCCCAAAGGGGCTTACGTCTTTTTTTTTTCTTTTTTTTTTTTTTTGTAGTGATGGAATCTCACTATGTGGAAGAGGTTGGTCTCAAACTCTTGGCCTCAAGCAATCCTTGTGCCTCAGCCTCCCAAAGTATTAGTTATTATAGGCATGAGTCACCACACCTGGCACCTAAGAACGTATGTTTTTGGAAATTCCTTCCATCTTTGTCTGCAGAAATAAAGTTATAAATTCGGCCATGGCTTGAGATTTTAAGTCTGTTTCTGAGCATTCTGGAGGTTTTGAATGGGAATTTAGGAGAGTCCGGTCATGGAATATTACCTGAGATCATTTTAAACAGAGATTCCCCAGGAATAATTCATGATAATAAAAGTAGGCTCTTCCTAAATATTAATGCTAACAAAAATCTCATGTACATCTTGTTAAATACAAATTACTAGGCACCAACACAAGTTTCTGATTCAGTAGGTCTAGGTTGGAGAACTGCATTTTTAACAGGGCACTCAGCAAGGCCCTTACTTCAGTGATAAATAAAATACTAAATTGGTCTCCATGGACAAATTAATGAATTAGCATATGTCAGTTGATTCTCTTTGAATAAGAAGAGTTCCTGGAGCACAGGCGTCTCTGTGACTCACCCTGAGTTTACGTATTCACGGAAGCGTCACACTGGGGAGATGGACACACCTTGGGAGAGACTGGATAAGGCACCTGGCAGTGAACCCTTGCACAGGACACTGGGGCAAGGAGGCTCCCAGCTCATGGTGTTGACATTCCCACCCTCTCACCTTCTCTCTTGCTTCTAAGGGCTGAATCTTTCTAAGTATGTAAAGAAGTTTTAGTTGTACCTCCTCATGGGTTTAAATCACTATGGAATTGCCACTACCCATGTACAGCACACAGTAATGATCAGAGTCATCATCTACTGAGTTCCCGTGATGGTGAGAGCAGCTTTGTTCCCAAGGATGGAGCCAGAGAAGCGACCAGGGACCCCAGAAGGACAGGTGTTTGGGCTGCAGATGAGCATGTGTAGAGCCTGGCCTGGGGTCTGCTGGTACCAGCTGGGGTAGTGACTGGTAGAGACTGAGCCAGAGCTCAGGGCACAGGTGAGTGTGACCGTCCCTCCAGAAGACCCTGAGTGATGGCTCCTGGGTCACCACAGACTGAGAATCCACCCCCAAAACCAACAAGAGAGACAGAGTTATGGTCATGGGGATAAGGGTAACCTGCACCCTGCTTTGTGTGGTCCCTCCAGGGATGCAGAGTCCCTTCCCCTGACGTGACCCATAAGCAAGGAGCCCAAGGAGAAGCATCATGCAGGCCATGGTGGGGACAGTCACGAGGGCTAGGCTTCTCTGCTGGGGTTTGTTGTCCTCAGGGCCTTTTCATGGCTCTACAGACCCAACAGGGGAAAAAGTTCTTTATGCAAATCAGCTTCCCCTCCCTTCCTGCGGCAGTTTTCACCCTGCTGTCCCCTAAGAGAGACCTTGAGAGAGGCAGATGCTGAGACCTCACACAGACCCACGACCACACAGGGCTGAGACACTGAGGAATGAGTGTTGATGCCTCTCCCCAAATCAGCTCTTCCAAGCCCTTGGTGACCTCAATCCAACTTTCCTTCTCTGGAAAGCTCAAGGGCTGAAGGAAGGAGATGGGTGTTTTCTCCTTCCTGCCACGTAATCTTGTTTATGGCAAACCTAACCCCATCTTTGGGAGCATTTTCTTCCCTCCCCAGTGAAATGATTGCTGCTTTCTTTGGGAGTGAGTAGCAGGGCCTCCTTCCTCCAGCAGAGGGCACACTGGGAATCCACAGAGCTGTGTCTGAGGCGGGCTCTCTAACCACGTCCCAAAGCAGGGTCTGACTCTGTCCTGGGCGTTGTCTTCAGTAACGTCAGTGTGGGGCCCAGGGCTGAAGGGACCTAGGCACGGAGCAGCACTGTCAGGCTGGGGGTGGACTCTCTCACACACTAAGAAGCCATCAATGGTAAGGAGGACCTCCAGCAGAACTGCAGATTTTGAGGAGAAAGATGATAAATTTACCATTATATTATGGGATTTATCCCAACATCAAAAATAGCAAACTAGGAAAACATGCATCACATAACCGGAAATAGAAATGGCACTGTGTGTGAACAAGTTAGTGTGAGCATCACGGAGCAGCTTAAAACACCTGATGCCATGAATCCCTCAGCAGTTCCTCCATCAGCAGATTTTCTTTCTTAAAATGAGTGTCGGAGAGAAAGGATAAATTGGTGGCACACAGGATTTTTCTGTTAGAACTATTCTGTAGGGCACATAATGGTGGATATGAGACACTATGCGTTTCTCAGAACTCTTAAGAGTGCGTAACGCAAAGCTGAAGCCTAATGTAGGTTATAGATTTTAGTTAATAACTATTATTATTTGTCAGTAATAATAATTATTATTTGTCAATTATAACAAACATACCACACCAATGCAAGATGTTAACAATGAGAAACTGGGTGACCACAGTCTAAGAATGCTTAGAAACTCTGTGTGCTCTCTGCTGAATTTCTGTAAGCTTAAAACTTCTCTAAAAATAGTCTATTAATTAAAAAGATTAAGAGTGTTCACTTTTCCATCAATTATAAAAATTACCATGAAATCAAATGGTCTTTCTTTGACAATATTTGCAGAGTCAAATTCAATTGAATTTTGCCTTGAAAGAGGGTTTCCTTTTTAAAAAACATATTAAATCCATTAATGTGCACACACACAAACACACACAGTCACACATACACATATACACACACAGAGACGCACATGCACATATACACAGATACGCACACACACACACATGCCCAGGCACACAGGCACGTACACACACATATAGACAGATATGCACCATCACACATACACACGTGCACACATGTAAAGTCACACAAGCACACATACACAGATGCACACTCACACACATGTCCTCACATGATTCCAAAACAGAGCAATTTCCTGCATGTGTCCAGTCAGGCCTTCCTCCCACAGCACAATAGGGTCAGTGGGGAAGCCCCTTTGCCTTCTTCCTCTCAGTCCACCAAAGCACTGTTGGGTGCAGGGGCCATGGCCACGCTTACAAGAACCCCACAGGCCAGCCAGGCGCGATGGCTCATGCCTGTAATCCCAGAACTTTGGGAAGCTTAGGCAGGCAGATCATCTGAGGTCAGGAGTTCGAAACCAGCCTGGCCAACATGACGAAACCCCGTCTCTAATTAAAAAAAAAAAATACAAAAATTAGTTAGGCATGGTGGTGGGTGCCTGTAATCCCAACTACTTGGGAGGCTGAGGCAGGAGAATCGCTTGAACCCAGGAGGCGGAGGTTGCAGTGAGCCAAGATTGCACCACTGCACTCCAGCCTGGGTGACAGAGCGAGACTCTGTCTCAAAAAAAAAAAAAAAAAAAGGAACCCCACAGGCCAAAGCTGAACGGGCTCAGGAGCTCAGGAGGTGGTACTATGGAACCATCTGAAAGACATGCTGGGTCAGGAATGTTGAGCTCGCCTCTATTTTCACCATGGAAAACAAGAGTCGTGTGTGCACAGCCCCTTAAATGGGCCAACGGTCCTCAAACTTGCATGTCTCAAGGTAATCTGTGGAGCTTCATAAATGTATAGCTCCTTGGGTGAAAATTCTGATTCAGGAGGTCAGGTGAGGTATAGATTTCCATAGTACAGAAAATAAAAGTTCCTCAGATGGTTCTGATGTTGAACCAAGATGTATAAATCACTAAAATAAGCCATTGGAGAACATGATTGATTGTAAGGATATGGGTATGGATAAGGATTTAGGAGATGCCCTGAGGTCCTCTCTCTTCCAGAACCTTATTCTTTTCTTCATAGGCATGTGCCATGCTTGGTAATTTCACATTAACTTGTTTTGTGTCTGTCTCCCTCACTAGAATGTCAGCTTCTTAAGGGCAGGCACTGTGGCTGCTGTATTCACACCAATACTCCCGGTACCAGTATCTGGGAAAGCCTAGTGCTCAATATTCACTGAATGAATGACAAGGAGCTGACTTTATGTACTTTTCATTGTCTTATATTTCAGATAGTGACTATATTTTTTTTCTGTAAAAAATACAAGCGTCCAAGTATGGTGGTAAAATCTACAAACACTATCACACACACAAAGACAAGAGCACACATACAGCAGAGACTGATGAAAGCTTAGGTGAGCTCTTAGTTCTCAAGGCTGTAGACTGAGGGAAGGGAGAGGAAGCAGGTTGGGGGCGTGTGTGTGCAACCCTTTTCCTCACTGAGTTGCAGGTAAGGGCATTGTGAGGCCAGCACCTCCAGCCTGGAACACTGATCCAGGACCCCTCAGTGTCTGGGGCTTGAGGCCCCACCCTGTCTTCTCAGGACTCTAAGCACATCACATCTATTTCCAGGTATTTTCAGCTGCCACACCCAGGAGGAACAGAATTGTTCCCCTCCCTTTCTGAGGCTGACTTTTAAAGCACTGGACTTGTGTATTCCAAGGCTCTCCCTGAAATACCAGTTCTGAGTGGATTTGAGAGGGTGGGGAGGGGAAGGGATCCTCCCCAAGTAAATTTCACAGCTGCCCTCCTCATGCAATACAGGCCACGGCCTGCAGATGGGCAACAGTGATGGAGAGAAGCAGGGGCAGTCCAGAATGAATTTGCGAAGACATGCACGCACATGCGCGCGCGCGCACACACACACACACACACACACACTTGCACATGCATGCACATGCACACATACCCCACTGCAAGAGAAAGGAATGTGACCTGTGGGCTGGTCTCTGGGCTGGGAGGCCCTGAGGCTAAGCCTATGGGAATCAGTCAGGAGGTGCTGCTGCTGCTCAGGCTTCTGCCTAGAAGCACCTTCTGCAAGATTGATGCTCCCCAAAGACTGGGGAAGAATCAGTAACTACCTCCTCCCCTGGCTGCCTGAGAACGCCCAGGGCTTGTTATAGAATCTAACTGGGGTCCACTCACCCAGTGCAGTAAAACCAGATACCTAAACTGAGGGTTTTGCAGTGAATAGAAAGGAAGGCGTTTATTGCAGGGCACCAAGCAAGGAGAATCTGGTGGGCTCCTGCTTAAAATCTGAACTCCCCGGTGGCTTGCAGATAAGGGTTTTTAAAACTAGTAGTACATTTCAGGAAAGCAGAAGCTACAGGCAAAATCACAAATCAATACACAGAAGTTACACGTTGTTTTGGCCCCAAAGGGTGGGATATCTCGAAGCAGGGACTTACAGGTCATAGGTAGATTCAGAGATCTTCTGATTTGCAGTTGACTAAAATAGAGAAGCTTTGTTTAAACATTTGGGGTCAGTAGAAGAATGTTAACTGGTTATGAGGAGTGACTTTCTCTAAACCCCTTGGGAAGAAACTTAGAACCAAAAATGGTAGTTAAAGTTTAGTCTTCACTTCCCCTTTATCTGGGGAAATATGTCAGTGGGGATCCAAGCCTCTGAAAGACAACTCAGGGACATAAGCTAAGAGATTATCATTGGTTTCTGTAGGGAAAGCTAATATCTCTGGGACTCTAACTTCTTTAGCTATTGTTTTAGCCTACTGTTGTCTTCTTAACAAGTCACTTATTTACTTGTTGGGGATTGCGAAGTGCCTGGAATTGCCCTCAGAGGAACGCAGAATTTTCCTTTATTTCTGTGTTTGGGGTCTGCAGGCCCCTTAAAAAGGGGGTTCTTGCTTTCTCTCACATCCCTTACCCCAGGTTAACATAGTCAAGAATCTCAGAAAAAGGCAATGAAAATAAAACCTCTGTGTGTCTCACTTGGGAAGAATCAACTGTGCAGCTCCAGAAGTCACAGCTGCTCTCGGGTGAGCCTCCTTCCTAAGCTCTCTCCCAGGGCTGCTCCAGGGCAGCTGTCCCCATCCAGAGGACTAGAATCCCACCCCCTGAGACACACCAAGCCACTTGCTAATTCCTTGGGAGGTCTTGCATTTCCCCTGCAGGCCTCATCTCTGGAAACTCTCCCCTCATCCCACCCTCTCTCAAAGTGCCCTCTGCCCCAACCACGTGGCCAGTTGCTCTTCCTCTATACTGGATCCACTGAAGTCTCAATGAACTGCTCCTTTGCCCACACACCTCTCACTTCTGCTGTCACACTGGGCCCCCTCGAGGGCCCCCTGTGTGGCTGTGAACATTCCACCAGACTGAGTCTGGTTGAAGTCCACTGTGAGATTCTGCCCCTTCTCCCTGAGTCTGGCTCAGCAATGGCTGCATGGCAGACACCATCTATCCATCCATCAGAAAGGGGTCCTGATCCAGACACCAAGAGAGGGTTCTTGGATCTTGCACAGGAAAGAATTCAGAGAGAGTCCACAGAGTAACGTGAAAGCAAGTTTATTAAGAAAGTAAAGGAATGAAAGAATGGCTACTCCACAGGCAGAGCAGGGCATTTCCAGAAGCAAGAGGAGGAACATGCCCACCTTAGGTACAATTCCTGTTTATGTACAAGAGAGCACAGCAAAAAAATCATGGGGGAGATGTGCTTCACTACAAGGGCTCATGACAAAACAGTGTTCATCTTGTGTAACTACTGTCTTCCACAAGAATCTGTATTTTTATCTTTAAAGCAAAATATTCTTAAACTAAGAACTAAGAGGGCTCTTGTTCTTAAGATACTGGGACATCAGGACATTTCCTGAGTCTCTTAAGTCCTGCGTCTGTTTAGTATTATTAATCTGTTCCCTTAACTACAAACATGTTGTGACTAAGACTGCCTAACCCCTTGAGAATGCACCCCAGCAGGTCTCAGCCTCATTTTACCCAGCCCTATTCAAGATGGAGTCACTCTGGTTCCAACATCTCTGACAAATCAACCCCCAACCCTCAGCTGCTTCCTCCCCAGTTCCCAGAGCTCGAGGAGAAGCACAGGGGATTAATCCCCTCACACCATTGGGTCTTCCCTCCACACAACCTTCCTATAGTCTCAGAACAAGTTAGTTTCATAAACTAACATCCTAGGTGGTTCCGTTTACAGCCTGATAACTATAAAGTAAAACTTAAACCTTCCAATTGACTGATGGACCCTCCTCTTGGCCAAGGGCATTCCAAAGTTAACCAGAAAAATGAGTTCAGGCCATGATGGGAAGCTGGAGTTGAACATGGCTTATCATGCCTTCCTTCCTTTTGGAATTCAGGCACAGCTGACCAGCACGAACACTAACACAGAGACCTTAAGACTGATAGAACAGACTCTTTAAGTCTGATGAGAAACATTTACAATCCATTCTCTCTGAAGTCAGTTATCTGCAGGCTTCATCTGCATAAAACCTTGGTCTCCAAAACTCCTATCTTAACCTAGACATTCCTTTATTTTGATTCCAGGTCTTTAAATAATGACTTAACCAATGGCCAGTCAGAAAATCTTCAAATCCACCTATGACCTGGAAGTCACTCCCCAAGTTTCCAGTTGTCCCACCTTTCCAGATAGAACCAATGCACATTTTACATGTACTGATTGATGTCTCATGTTTCCCTAAAGTGTATAAAACCACACTGCAGACTGGGCGCAGTGGCTCACACCTGTAATCTCAGCACTTTGGGAGGCCGAGGCAGGTGGATCACCTGAGGTCAGGAGTTCGAGATCAGCCTGGCCAACGTGGTGAAACCCCGTCTCTACTAAAAGTACAAAACTTAGCTGGGCATGGTGGGCACCTGTAATCCCAGCTACTCAGGAGGCTGAGGTAGGAGAATCGCATTAATCCAGGAGGCGGAGGTTGCAGTGAGCTGAGATGACGCCATTGTACTCTAGCTTGAGTGACAAGAGTGAAACTCTATCTCAAAATATAAAATAAAATAAAATAAAATAAAATACCACACTGCATCCCAACTACCTTGGGCATTTTTTCTCAGGATCTCCTGGGCTGTGTCACAGGCCATTGGTCACTCATATTTGGCTCAGAATAAACTCTTTAAATACTTTACAGAGCTTGACTCTTTTCATGGACAAGACTAAACTCTTTTTTTTCTTGCCTAAATTCCTATCTAAGGGACCTACAAACCATAACATCTAGTTAGGCAGATTTGTATTAATCTGGTACAATGTGACTTACTTTCCAACCTGACTCTGGTATAGCATCACATGACAGATAGCAGACCCTGAAGGAAATAAAAATTATAACCCAAAATATATTTTTCCTGTATTTTGAAATGGCCCTGCAAACTGTTTTTGTGGGAAATTTGCATCTTTTGAGAATCTCCATTCATGCAGCCAGGCCTTCCCTTTCTAGGCCTTTCATGGATCTAGGAGAGCCCGACATATTTTAAGGTCTGAAAAGAGACATTCACCGTTTATCCTCTCTGAGGGATGCCACCTATGAGGCTTCATCTACATAACAAGAACCTTGGCTCCATAACCCACTAATCTTAACTTAGGTGTTCCTTTCTAGTAACTTCAAGTCTTTAGATAATAGCTTAACTCTCTCAATGAACTGTCCACTAAAGAATCCTCAAAACCCACCTATGACTCGAAAGCACTGCCCCTCTCCCCTAGTAGGAGATATTCTGCCTTTTTTAAATGAACCAATGCATACCTTCCATGTATTTATTTATGACTTTACATGCAATTCCTGTCTCCCTGAAATGTATAAAGCAAACTGTAATCTCACCACCTTAGGCATGCTTTCTCAGGACCTCGTAAGATTGTGTAACCCCAGGCTGCAGTCACTCATATTGGCTCAGAATAAACCTCTTTAAATATATTTTGACATAAATTACTTTTTTTCTTGAGCTCAGCCACACAGAGGCATAGATATCTCTTGCTACCTGATCTAGTGATTTTGGCAAGTTTTCCTCTTTGTAGCTCCTCTGTGACAGCAGGAAGGCTTGTCCTGAAGAAGCCTCAGATTTATCTGTGCTTGCAAGTATCTCTATGAGTTGGGTGAATTCCTCTCCTCTTGAGGTCCCAAGATAACCGGAGGCTCCTGGGCCTGTCAGAAAGTGACATTCTTTATTTACCACAGGTCAGGAACACTGTACAGGTACTGCACAGATAAGGTATGTGGCCAGTTTTTCTAAAGGGCTTTTATTGGCCTTATATGTCAACCTTGATTCCATAAAGCAGTCTGTTTATACTCAAAAGCATGCCATTCCAGTCAAAGTCTTGGTAAAATAACTACTGTCCTATTACAAAAGAAAACAGATTTCTACTGCACTTATGCAAATAACTATATTGCTATAAGTTAAGAGTACTCATAAATGGTTTTCAAATTCTAGATAAATTAGGTAGACAGAAAGAAATATGCTCCAAATTTTGCTCACAGGACTATAATTTATTCAATTGCTAAAAGCTGTAAATAGCTCAAAAGAAGAAGAAGTTTTCTTGACTCTAAAAAACAACAGAAGGGATCAGAAACATTCAAAGCACAAAACATCACAAAAGATTACATGCCATTATGTAATCTTTATGTAACATAAAGAGTTAGTCTATGCCATTAACTCTTTATAGCATGGATATTGAGCCAGCAGTCCTTATGAATATATTAGCTTTCTACAACAGTCCTAGAAGTTTTTCTTCTGTTTCAATGGCACCATTTTTAAATTTAATTTTATTTTTTCTTTATTTTTCTTTTTTGTTGGAGACAGGGTCTCATTCATGTTGCCCAGGCTCAAGTGCAGTGGCGTGATCTCAGCTCACTGCAACTTCTGCATTCCAGGCTCAAACGATCCTCCCACCTCAGCCTCATGAGTAGCTGGGACTACAGGCATGTGCCACCACACCTGGCTAATTTTTGTATTTTTTGTAGAGACAGGGTTTCGCCATGTTGCCAAGGCTGATCTGGAATTCCTAAGCTCAAGCTATCTGCCTGCCTTGGCTTCTCAAAGTGCTGAGAATACAGGCATGAGCCACCACGCCTGGCTCAATGGCATAATTTTTAAAGCTATCAGAGATCTGCATTTAACAGCACCCATTAGGGTCCTATAGCTGATTCTAAACCACCTTTTGAAAAGGATTACAACAAGACAACAACTTCCTGTGGATAACAAAAGTCTTAAGACAGCCACAGTTAAAGACTCAATTGATAAGGAAATTTGGTGATTTTTGTGTTACACAACAATTTAACTTAACAATTATAATTATTTCTGCTAATATATACTGAGACATATCAGAATTATAGAAATTTTATGTAATTTTGTAACATACTAAAACATATTTATATGAACATAACTCAAAGAAAGTTAAATACCATTTTATATTTGACAATGCTTCATGCATAATTTTAATATATCAAATGAGCTGAATATGTCTTTTTTGGAAATTGGAAAATCTAATATCAAAAGGGATTAATCAGGTCAAAAAAACATAGTTTAGAATTTGATTTTGAAAAGTTTGGCAAATATCAATTGTTTAAAACATTTGATATTATAAAATAAAATCCCAGGTCACTATAAGTCGTTTATTTAGCCAAAATGATCATGCAAAGATTTCAAAAAGATAAAAACCTTAACTTACTGATAGAGGGGAGACTCAGCTTTCCAAGCAACAAGATACAATAAAGATAGCACAAGCCTATCTGAATCTGTCCTGTTTCACTCCACTTTTGTTTTAGTTCATTTAAAAGGCAAAATAACTTTTATTGTCTCTCAATATTTTTTTTTTTTTGAGATGGAGTCTCACTCTGTTGCCCAGGCTGGAGTACAGTGGAACGATCTTGGCTTACTGCAACTTCCACCACCCAGGTTCAAGCGATTCTCCTGCCTCAGCCTCCTGAGTAGCTGAGATTACAGGTGCCCACCACCATGCCCAGCTAATTCTTTGGTATTTTTAGTAGATACGGGGTCTCACCATGTAGGCCAGGCTGGTCTTGACCTCCTGACCTCAGGTGATCCCCCTGCCTCGGCCTCCCAAAGTGCTGGGATTACAGGCATGAGCCACCACACCCGGCTGTCTCTCAATATTATACAGTAATCTTGTTCAAAAGAGAAAACAAATTCCACATTTGCATTAGTGCCTTATTAATGCTAAAACTAATTTTAAATAAAATCTTATAAACAAACCTATTTGATTTTAATTGGTTTGACGATATGCTAAGATTTCCATAAACCTTTTATAACCCTTTATAATTTTATGTTAAAAAGCAGATTAATGTGCAAAAAAAAACCACTGTTATTCTGACATATGGGCTCAGATTCTGGCCCTGAATCAGTGTGCTTTTATTTTAATATCCAATTTATGAAAAAACTATATAATACCCTTTTATTTTTAGTCAACTTGCTGACACACAGAATTCTTTACAAGGTTAATTTTTCACAAATCTTCTACAACTTGCTTAAACCTTCAGTTTTTCCTATTTGTTTAACTTAAAACAATTATTAAACCATCTAAATTAAACAAAATTACTTTATTTTATTTTTTTTTTTGAGACGGAGTATCACCCTGTTACCAGGCTGGAGTGCAATGGCCGATCTTGGATCACTGCAATCTCCGCCTCCTAGGTTCAAGTGATTCTCCTGCCTCAGCCTCCCGAGTAGCTGGGATTATAGGCTCGTGCCACCACGCCCAGCTAATTTTTGTATTCTTAATAGAGATGGGGTTTTACCATGTTGGCCAGGATGGTCTCGATCTCCTGACCTCATGATCCACCTGCCTTGGCCTCCCAAAGTGCTGGGATTACAGGCGTGAGCCACCATGCCAGGCCTACTTTATTTTTAAAACCACATTCTCATGCCTTTTTACCAAGAACATATAATTTTTATTTTTTTAGTGTGAGCAATTCTAATTATGTACCAAGTGAAAAGCCTAGGATACAGCACAGAACTGCAGATAGCCTGATGCTTTCCAGCATAGCCACGGGGCATGGCTAATTCCACAGATCCTTAGGCCTTGTCTAGAATCTAATGGCTCTAAAGCAGGCCAGTGGAACAATTACCAAAAGTCACACAAAGCTGGGTGTGGTAGCTCATGCCTGTAATCTCAGCACTTTGGGAGGCCGAAGCAGGCAGATACCCTGAGGTCAGGAGTTCAAGAGCAGCGTGGCCAACATGATGAAACCCTGCCTCTATTAACAATACAAAAATTAGCCGGGCGTGGTGGCGGGTGCCTGTAATCCCAGCTACCTGGGAGGCTGAGGCAGGAGAATCGCTTGAACCAGGCAGGCAGAGGTTGCAGTGAGCAGAGATCATGCCATTGCACTCCAGCCTGGGTGACAAGAGCAAAACTTCATCTCAAAAAAAAAAGTCATAAAAGCAGTTTCTGATCTTAAAGCATTTAGCAAACCTAATATGTGATCTGCCTAATTTTCACCAAATATCTAAATTTTGAAGAATGTTTTACCAGCAATTTTAAAATGTCTTTTCTTAAAAAAAAAAAAAAGAAAAGCTTATGAGTCATGTGAACTAAAAGGCATTTTTAAAATTTTTCTGGCAAAATATTTAAGTGCTTTTTAAAAGCCAATTAATTATAGCTCTTTTATATATTTTGGTAGTGAAACATTACACACACAACACATATAGACAGACAGATGTAGATCTGGTAGGGTGATAAGGCTTTCTATTTGCTCGTTTTTAAGTTTTCCTTTTTAATTTTAAACCAACAGTCTCTTGATTATCTGTTCCCTTGCCCTAAACAACTGTCAGCCAGGCAGTTCCAAATATACATTTTTAAAGGAATAATTTTTGGTGAAAAAATGGTGTCAGTGAAAGTTTAGTCAAGATGGGCAAGAAAAGCAGACATACTGACACATGCAGATTTTCTTAAAGATGTAAATTTCTTAATTATTGGCTTTAGGGTGAAGCGTTTTCAGGAACAAAGCCAAGAAAACATGCAGTTTTTAGGGCCTAATAGGTGGGCACAGCTGGAAGTCAAAACAGATCTCCGCAGGTAAAAAAATCCCATTTGTATACCTTATCCTGGGTCATCGCAAAAAAGGAAACACCATGGATGAGACAGTGCAATGCTTTTACTGTGCATTTTTTGGCAAGGGCATTTCCCCAAGGTTGGTGGGCAACTCAAAACCAATTAGTCCAGTCAATAATTAGCCCATCTCCCATGGGAGTCTCACCTCTCAGTGGGATTGGGAATGCTTCCATATCTTCCAAGTGGCCAAAAGCATGCTTTTCTTATACAAACATGCAAAGAGCAGAGTATTTCACCCTCGTAACTGCTACTAGCCATCCCCAAAGGTATATTTTCTAGCTTTCAATTATATGCTAAGGCTAAAAGTTTTTTCATAAGGCAATTTGTGATGCCCCCAAAAGTCAAAAGTCATGTAACACAATGCAAAATAGATCAAAGACTTAGATTTTGAGAAGGATCTACCTGCTTACAATTTCTGGGTTTCCATGAGGAAAACAGAGGTTTTTCTCCAAATAGGGTCTGTGGTGCCTCCTCTGTTTTTCTCAGAGTCCCAGACTCAGAAATTTTTTTTTTTTGAGATGGAGTCTCGCTCTATCGCCCAGGCTGAAGTGCAGTGGCACCATCTCCATTCACTGCAAGCTCCGCCTCCCAGGTTCACACCATTCTCCCGCCTCAGCCTCCCAAGTAGCTGGGACTACAGGCACCCGCCACCACGCCCAGATAATTTTTTGTGTTTTCAGTAGAGACAGGGTTTCACCATGTTAGCCAGGATGGTCTCGATCTCCTGACCTCGTGATCCGCCTGCTTTGGCCTCCCAAAGTGCTAGGATTACAGGCGTGAGCCACCATGCCCGGCCCAACTCTCAGAAATTACATAAGGTCCTTTCATACAGACATTAGGGTGGCAAGAAGACAGACTGGGGAAATAATATAGTCAACTTAGAAGAAAAACCAAAAGAAACCCACTTTTTCTCCAAAAAACCCAAAATCCAAAAATAGAAAAAGCATATAGCCTTTTAAATATATATAGCTTGGATCTTCATTTTTAATTAAGCTGACTTTTAACCATAGAGCTCTTTTTTAAAAACATTATTTTAAATCTCTTAATAGCAGACTCTATCCAGGACAAAGAGCTGAAACCTCTGGCTTTTGAACATTTTTCTTCCCTCACTGGTATTTCCCCAGGTGAAACCAATAAGCCTTAACTAAGGTTACAACTTAACCATGGACACATGAGTTGCCTCCAAACAGCTGGTGAGTGATTTTTACTGTATCTAGATCACCCCTAAGTTAGCTCAAAGAAAACTGAAGTCAGGAAATCAGACTTGGTTAATTAGGCTAATTGGCTTTGGGTTGCCCACCATCCTTGGGGGAATGCCCTTGCAGTAAGTTGGCCATGGGAGGAAAAAGAATAAATAAATGGCAAAAGTCCCACAAGTATCAAACCAGAAATAACTCATTCCCTAAGCCAGGAATTGAACCCCAGCCACCACCGTGGAAGACCAAAGCCTTAGATACTCAGTTACAGCATGAGGTGAGTGCCATATTTGTTTTCCCAGGAGGAATCTAGAGTAGTCATTTTTGAGCTTGCAAAAGATGTAACCTTTCAAGGGAAAAGGAACAGATATAAATATGAGAAGCCTTAAAAGGAAACAGATTTTATAATTGTCAATATTTCTTGCAATTTTACTGAAAGCAAACCAATACTTACAAGAAACAACTCTTTAAATATAGGGAACCAAAATTTAGATAGACTATTATAAATAAATTTTGTTTCAGTTATGGCTAATTTAATTATAAAATTGTTAATAAATTCCCTTTTATGAACCTTATCATAACTTACACAGACCATCTATGACAGGTTTGGACTTTCTGATTTGTCCTGTATTTCCCTCTTTTCTAAATAATCAATCATTCTACTTTGGGACAAGAACATGCTATGTAAGATTCTTTCTCATATAAAATTTCTTTTCTTTATTACCTTCCTTACCAAAAATACATCTTCATATTCATAACTCTCTTCACATCTCTCTCCCCTACTTACTGTTTTTTTTCTTATTCTACTTTCTATTATCTTCCTAAATCCACATTTAAAACCCCCACTTTAAATAACGTTTGAATTGGTCTAATTTTTTTTCAATAAGAGGATATCTTCTTTGGCACATTTTATATACAGAATTACATATGAATTTTCAGTAACCCTAAATTTTAGTGAACTTAAGTCACATTAACTTGAAAAATACTTATATATTGAACTTACGAGTGCTCTTTTATTTATAAGCCAATTTGGTACTCCATACACACAATATATAACATAATAAATGTACATATACATAAACACATCTAGGCATGTATACACACACATAAACAAAGATGTGCCATTGTCTAACAAGGATCTCTACTAAACACAAAAGTTCTTCTCAGTGTAGCAAGAGCCCAGTTATTTTCCCCTGCAAATTCTCATCTCTTGTACCAAAGTGTTAACATGACATTAAGCAAAGAAAACACTTTAGAGAAAATGATAACTTTAGGGTAAAATACAAAATGCAAGACCAAGATTCCCCTAGGAAAGGACTCTAATCCACAGTCCTAGAAGGAATGCCAGTGCCTAACATCCCAGAGCATCCAGGGGGTGGCCAACAGTACCAAATGCTGAAAAAAACTGAGTACCCAGGTATCAGCCAATAAAAGTCTCCATCCAAAATGTTGACAAACCCCAGAGCATCCAGAGGGTGGTTATCAGTGAACCTCAGCACCTTTGCCTTCTCCCTTTCAGAACCTGAGACAGCCTACATGACCAGCAGCAAGGCAGTTTAATGATATTTAAGTCCATTTCCAGACAGGCTGCAAAACTTAACACATCTCTAAAAAACAAAGTGGGAAAACAATTGTTTTTATAGTATCATTAGTTTTCCTCTATCATAAAAAAACTCACTTCACACAGAAAGATTTTTCTTGAATGATGAATAGTTCAAATACATCCCTCTATGGAGAAAACAACTTTAATGGTTACAGTCTATCGAGATCATTAATAATCAGTATTGTTGATTAACGAACTGAGGGTACAGAGGAAAGACAAATGGAATGAGATGTGGTTAGGTTAAGCAGTCAAACTACACAAATGTTTAGGGCCAGAGTTAAAAAAAAAAGCAGAGGAGTGCAGAAAGGCTGGGATGTGGGGAGCACAGGAGACCAAAAACATTTGAGACCACAGAATAAAGTGACCCTGGCATCCCAGGGTCAGCACAATGGGGGATCTATCAAAATAACAAAAGAAAAAAATTCAATCAAGGAAAGTGCCCTGCCTCACAACGAGTAGAGACAACTGCCCAACGCAGAGACTACAAATGTAACAATGGAATAAACATGCACATGGATTTCAGCACTAAAAAAAAAGTAAAACAGCCGATCTTTACAAACTACAGACAGAGGGTACAAGAGAAGGGGCAACCAGGTGGATTACAAAAGACATGGCCAGCCAGGTGGGCTCCTGTCCAGGGCACCAGACAATGGGAGACTGCAGTCAGGCTGCTACAGCAGAGGTCTCATGGTTACTTCTCCAACTTTAAATAAACAGCATATGAAAGAACAGAGCAGCCAAAATTGAAGGGGAAAGAAAGGTAGGGAGTTGAATCTGGACAGAGGAGACCGACCCACCTGTCAGGTCCAAATGGTACTGATCAGTCTTAATTTGTGGTCCAGAGAGAGGTCTCCATCATCCCTTAATGATCACCAGAAAAGATATCACAGGGTGAATCCCAAATTTGAGGAGCAGCCTTGGAGGTCACATGGGTTCTTGGCTTCACACAGGAAGGAATTCAAAAGTGAGCTGACAGAATAAAATGAAAGCAGGTTTATTAAGAAAGTAAAGGAATAACAGGGTGGCTACTCCATAGGCAGAGCAGCCTCAAGGGCTGATAGTTGGCTATTTTTGTGGTTATTTCTTGATCATATGATAAATAAGGGGTGGATTATTCATGAATTGTCCTGGAATTCCCAGGAAATTCCAAGGGAATTCCCAGAACTGAGGGTTCCTCACACTTCCGGACTATATGGGGTAGCTTCTGGGCATTGCCACGGCATTTGTAAACTGTCATGGTGCTAGTGGGAGTGTCTCTTAGCATGCTAATGTATTGTAATTAGTATATGATGAGCAGTGAGGACAGCCAGAGGTCACTTCCACTGACATCTTGGTTTTGGCGGATTTTGGCCAGCTTCTTTACCTGTTTTATCAGCGAGGTCTTTGTGACCTGTATCTGGTGAAACCAGTCCTGCTGAACTCCTGTTTTACTGTGAGTTCTAAGATGTCAGGGTGTCAGCTCAAAGCCCCAGGCCAGGGTTTTCATGAGGCTAGGGGTGGATGACCCTAAGTAGGTCTGAGCTGAGACCTGCTCCACCTCCTACTTTTCCAAAATTTGCAAGCCATGCAATAATGCCTAGTATCGTGGTCTGTTTGTAAAATAAATAAATAAATAGAAGTAAAAACAAAAAGCAAAAGCTGCAAATGAAAATCAGAACCCCAAGTTGAGCCATTTCCTGATTCTCCCAATACAGGGGCTCTCATTCTGTCTCTCCCTGCTTTGATTGTTCAAACTGACATATTGACACCCACTTGAGAAGATTAAAAGAGAACAGAATGTGGGAGTCCCTGGGGGAGGTATCCAGGCACCTACTTCTTCTGCAGGGGCCTCTGTGGACTCTTTGCACTCGGATGCCTGGAGCTGCGGGGCTTTCTGTCTCCAGGACCTGGACGCAGCAAGAGCTGCCAACACCTTCCAGCTGCCTCAGGACTGGGGCTGACTTTTCTTGCCATGCAACTTTCTGAAGCCTTTTTCTCACCTGTCAGAAGGGACACAGCACCCTCCTTGGCATTGCCTTTGCACCACTCGACCTGTCCAAGACTGTGTGGCCTGGAAAGCCTGGCCCCAGCAGCCTGAGCAAAGGGGTGCTCAGGGTAGGTCAGCAGGTGGTGGCCCTGGGTGTTGGTGAGTATGATGATGATTATGATGATGATCATCATTATGATTATTATGATGGTGATGGTGATGGTGCTGGTGATGGTGCTGCACAGAAACCAGTCTCTTGGTTTTCTGGGGACAGGGCAAGTCAGGGAGGAAGATATAGAACAGAGATCAAGGTCCTTCCTCACTCTCTAGGCCCTCCCGCGCCCCCACATCTTTCATATTTTGCTCTTAGACTTGGAACTCGGCCAACAGATAAACACAGAAGAATGGGGGCTTTTATGCCACTCTCATGAGGATCATTTAGCCTGTGGGGGCCCTGAAAGCTTTCATGTGTTTATTTACTTTGCATTGGATTTTCCCCCCAAGAATTTCATTTTGTGGTTACTATAAGAAATATACATCTTCATTTTTTGTTTGTTTGTTTTGTTTTTTTTGAGACAGAGTCTTGCTCTGTCGCCAGGCTGGAGTGCAGTGGTGCAATCTCGGTTCACTGCAACCTCCACCTCCTGGGTTCAAGTGATTATCCTGCCTCGGCCTCCCGAATATCTGGGACTACAGGCACACGCCACCACGCCCAGCTAATTTTTGTATTTTTAGTAGAGATGGGGTTTCACCATGTTGGCCAGGATGGTCTTGATCTCTTGACCTCGTGATCCACCCGCCTCAGCCTCTCAAAGTGCTGGTTCATTTTTAAAATATAAGAAAATTTAGATAATCAAATGAAATAACATTTTTCCAATAAGCCCACTTCTCTCACCACTTTTATCATGTTGATATGTAGCTTTATAGAACATTTATTTCATATAAATTACCACCTCTTAAAGTATACACTAAATTACAGATACTGTGATGTAGGATTTTTTCTTTGCTTTTTAGTGGATAGAGATAAAGAAATGAAAGCTTGAAATGATCAGATGGAGATGGGATCTTCACCCCTGTTAATGGAAAAAACAAACTCTGTAACATACTTTAAAGTGGTTTATCTTGAGCCAATGTGAGTGACCATGTCCCAGGGTATAGTCTCAACAGATCCTGAGAAAATTTGCCCAAGGCAGTTGGGTTATAGTTCCGGTTTATACATTTTAGGGTGACAGGAATTGTAGGTAACATCATAAATCGAAATATGGAAAGTGACCATTGGTTCAATCTGAAAAGGTGAGATATCTTGAAGTGGGTGGCTTACAGGGTATAGGTGGATTTAAAGATTTTTCTAATTGGCGGTTGGTTGAGAGGCTTAAGCTTTGTCTAAAGACTTGAAGTCAGTAGGAAGGAATGCTTGAGTTAAAGTGAGGGGGTTGTGGGGCCAAGGTTCTTGTTACATAGATGAAGTCTCATAGGTAGCAGCCACCAGAGAGGATAGATGGTGAGTCTCTTCTCAGATCTTAGAAGTGTCAGGGTCCTAGTTAATCTCTCCTAGATTTGGGAAAGGCCTAGAGAGGGAGGCCTGGCTGCATGAATGGAGATTCTCTACAGATGCAAATTTCTCCCACAAAAGACAGTTTGCTGGGCCATTTCAAAATATATTAAAGTATATTTTAGGGTAAAATATTTTTATTTCCTTCAGGGTCTGCCATCTGCCATGTGATGCTATACAAGAACCAGGTTGGAGTTTGGCATCTCATTGCCAAAAAACCTCTGTTCTGTCAGTCTCATGATCTCTATTTTAATGTTAATGCTGGCCAATTGTGCCTAAACTCCAAAAGAGAGGGGGTATAATGAGGTGTGTCCAACCTCTCTTCCCATAATGGCCAGGAATTCAGTTTTTCAAGTTCTCCTTGGCCTAGAGGGAGTAAGTTCAGTCAACTGGGGGGCTTAGGATTTTATTTTTGGTTGACACTCGATATAAGGGACTCCCCCAGTTTGCACAATGAGACCAAGGTGGGTTGTACCTTGATGGGGAGGTGTGGTGGGCTTGGGTTACAGGGTGACCACTGACCTCAGCCACTGTCCATGCAGCCTCAGTGCTGCAGGAAGAAGGTCCTTCAGCGAACAAGGTTGGAAAACATTTCATCTGAAATAGTGAGACATTAATACCTGCTTCTTAGTACTGCTATGAGGAAGAAATGAGACAATGCCTGCAGAGAGCTCACTGCAGGCCCTATCACAGCGTATCCACCCCATAAATAGTGTTTTCACTATTGCACTGTTGCTGTATTATTCTCACCAACATCTTCACTACCAGAAACACCATCACTATCAGCAACACCATCACTATCAACAACATCATAATGATCACCAGCATTATCACCATCACCAACACCATCATCATCACCATCCCCAGCATCAGCACCATCACCATCCCCAGCATCCTCACCATCCCCAGCATCATCATAATCACCAACACCATCACCATCACCAACATTATCACAACGCCAGCATCATCACCATCCACAGCATCATCACCATCACCAGCGTCATCACCATCCTCACCATCCTCAGCATCATCACCATCACCAGCATCAACACCATCACCAGCACCATCACCATCACCAACATCATCACCATCACCCATCACCAGCATCATCACCATCCCCAGCATCATCACCATCACCAGCATCATCACCATCTCCGGCATCATCACCACCCCTAGCATCATCACCAACATCTTCGGCATCATCACCATCACCAACATCATCATCATCATCATGAGCATCATCACCATCACCAGCATCATCACCATCACCAATGTCATCACCATCATCAGCATCATCACCATCACCAACATCATCACACCATCACCAACATCATCACCATTCCCAGCGTCATCACCATCACCAACATCGTCACCATCACCAATACCATCACCATCCCCAAGGTCATCATCACCAACATCATCATCATCACCATCCCCAGCATCATCACCATCCCCATTACCAGCATCCTCACCATCCCCAGCATCATCACCATCACCAGCATCATCACCATCCCCAGCATCATCACCATCTTCAGCCTCATTGCCATCTCCATCATCATCACCATCACCAGTATCATCACCATCACCAACCCCAGCATCATCACCATCACCAGCATCATCACCATCACAAGCATCATCACCATCCCCAGCATCATCACCATCCTCAGCATCATCACCATCCTCAGCCTCATCACCATAACCAGCATCATCATCATAACCAGCATCATCACCATTACCAACACCATCGCCATCCCCAGCATTATCACCACCCTCAGCATCTTCACCATCACCAGCATCATCACCATCACCAACATCATCATCATCACTAGCATCATCATTATTATCATAATAATATTACTAACAATTGTCCTATAAGGCAGAGAAGGCATTATCATCCCCATTTTTAAGGTAAAAATTGAACCTCATCAAGTCTATTAGGAAATACTTGATTATTCCAATGTAACTTATGCAGAGTTGCCTTTTCTGACAAATGAAAGCTGCTTCCATAAGCAGAATTGTTAACAGAAGAGTTTTTAGCAGGCAAACAATCCCATCTTGGAACCTGACTATGGCTCTTGTTTCTCAGCATAATATACCATTAGGGACAGACTCAGGAAAAATGCCCAAGAAGAAGTCCAAATCCTGTGTCCTGTGTCCATCAGGCCAGACTGTATAATCCTGAGCATTCAGCCAGCATTGTTTACATTCTATAATCATTTAAATCTACTCTCCTATTGGATCCTCAACATCTCTGTTCAGGACAGCCACCTAGTGTGCAGAGCCCCGTCAGTATAAACAATTTCATTAAATGACATATTGCACAATTTTTGCACTCATGTGATTTAGAGGGAATAATCAAGAAGAATTTAGAATAAGGTAGAGAAAAGATACTTGCATATTTGCTTCATGTCTTATGCACATGAAGATTCTAGTAGAGCATGGCACAATCTCTTCCTTTCAGTTATCTTCTTTCTTGTCAGATGCGTCATTCCTGGATAATTTCATATCTCCCAGTGGCAGAAAAGGCAGCAACACAGTTATTACTCACAGTGCCATGGCTCTTCAGATCCTATTTGCATGGAAATGACACCAGTCACCTTGCCTCTGCAGTCTCTTAATGCAATTTATCTGATGCTGGGTCTGTCTTACTCATGATGCTGTGTCACCTGCCATGCTGCCATGAACACTGGATGCCAGTGACTCTCCCAAAAGTTATTGTTGTGCTTCATTCACAGTGACCATAGATTCAAGTGTATCCAGAGTGTGCAGAATGTGAACAATAATTTAATTTCTGCCCCATTAACTTAACTCTCAGAATTTTACAACACACATGGAGAACAATACATTTTTCTCTTGACCTCCTCAGGTCATAACCACGGTGCTGCTAGACGTGATCTCTTCCAATGTTGGTTTTGCTCCTGCCTGCCACTCAGTACCAGCAGGGAGGAGAGGCAGGGGCTTGTGGAGGAGTGAGAGCTGTGGACCCACTCACACATGGGATGCCTGTTTCTTGCCCAGGCAGGGTTTGGGAGCAACCTGGGAGAGAATAAGTTCACCATAGCAATGAGAAACAAGGGAGAATGTTGATCAGAAGATTGGAAGGACCAATAAGTATTATGTGACCACAACCTGCAAAGTCTTCTGAAGGGGTACCCTAGAGGACTGCCTGGCATTTCAGTTGGGGTCTCTGTGTAGAGGTTGATGTCCCTGGATACTAGAGGCAGAGGCTACATAGGATAAAGAATGCCTGCCACTGGCCCTGCCACCCTCACAACTATAGTCCAGAGGTGGTGCTGTAGTCAGAATATGGACAGGCCAGAGCACACTCATGTGCCCCCACTTGGCTCAAGCCCGAGTACTAGAGGTGGGGCCTCCACAGCTGGAGCCCTGAACTAACTCATCCTGTGCCCAATGTGAGAGTCACCCAAAATTAGCATGTTACCATTCTAGTAGCCCAGTCTTGTGTGATTCTTTGAGAGAAATTCTAATCCACCCAATGAGAGCAATCTACCTCCTGGATCTGGGGACCTGGGATGACCCCACTGAACAAGTCCTAGAGCTGCTCCTTGAGGCATCTGATCAACCCCATGTATGGGCTACAGGATCGGAGCATGCCCTGACATGGGGCAAGTGGGTTCTGGTATGAGTTCAGGGCATCCTGTTCAGATGGCACTGTCAGCCCTGGCTGGGCCTAACTACAGGAAGAAGATTTAGAAAATTTTGCTTAAGGCAGTTCCAGGCCAGGACCCCTGAGGCATGGAGTTCTGGGCCAGGACCCCACTTGCTTAGGTCTAAGGAGGTGCTCTCCCTGTGAAGCTATCAGGGCAGAACTGATTCTGTTTGACAAATGAGAACAGGAGGTGCAGAAGGGTTATGAGCCCTGCTCAAGTCACCCAGCAGACCCATCCCATTGTGGAGCTGAGACTGGAGCCTGGGTCTTCAGCCTCCTGCTCAGTGTCCCCCTCTGCTGTGCTGAAGCTCTGAGCCACTGCCCTTTAACATGCATGGACTCCTGCCCAGTTTCACTGTGTAGCAGTGGGTGTGTGTGCAGGTGGGAGTGATTTCTTTCCAGAAGTAGCTTGCTATAGTAAATAGACCAGGGCTGATAATCAAAGAAGTGGGTTCTAACCTTATCCCTGATATTCATGTTCACAGCTTTTGAATATCTACCTTGAGTCAGGTGCTACGTTTATATGCTTCCTTTTGATTCTTCACAGCAACACAATGAATTAGATACTATGACTGCCTTAAAGGTGAGGAAACTTAGCTTCAGAGAGAAGGGACTTGTTCAAAGTCATAGACTGGCAAATGGTAGAGTTAGGAAAAGTCACTCTGTCTCATGGGCCTCTGCAGCCTCACCTGAGTGGTGAGTGGGGGCCTTGGCTTGAGTACTCAAGGATGCAACATCCTGTATTTCTGGATGCACAGCAGAGTGGGGCACTGCGCAGGAGGCCGAAGACCGCCGCTGCAGTCTCAAGTCCTGTTCTGCCTTTCATTACCTGGAGGAAGTAATAGAAGTGACCATAAAGTCTGGCAAATGTCGGCTGGACGCAGTGGCTAGCTGCCTGTAATCCCAGCACTTTGGGAGATCGAGATGGGTGGTTCACGAGGTCAGGAGATCCAGACCATCCTGGCTAACACGGTGAAACCCCGTCTCTACTAAAAATACAAAAAAATTAGCTGGGCGTAGTGACAGGCGCCTGTAGTCCCAGCTACTCGGGAGGCTGAGGCAGGAGAATGGTGTGAACCTGGGAGGCGGAGCTTGCAGTGAGCCGAGATCGCGCCACTGCACTCCAGCCTGGGTGACTACTGAGCGAGACTCCGTCTCAAAAAAAAGACTGGCAAATGTCTGCTTCAGGTACAGGTACACCAGTGGGGAAAGCAGGAGTGAAGTCTGGGCTGTGGGGGAAATGAGTGATGACTGGACTTGGGCATGGCTTGTTACATCCTCTGAACTTGTTTCACCCTGTGAAACGCAGAAACCAAATAATGATGTTGCAATTCTTGTTACCCCAACTTTCACTCTCTGAAGCCAAAGCCAAATTGATCCAGGTAGTGAGGGATACATCTATAAAAGTGTTTGGAGACTCAAAAAGTACTAAATACTATTATTTAAGCAGTCAATCAAAATATATTTACTGAGCTTCTGCTGTTTGCCAAATGCTGCACTAGCAGCTGGGGATGCAACTGCTTTGAACAACATTTCTCTCTCTCTCTCTCTCTCTCTCTCTCTCTCTCTCCCCCCATCTGTCTCTTGCTCTCACTCTACAGACCTCATGTAAGTGGAATCATACAGTCTTTTTGTATCTTTCTTATTTCGCTTAGCATAATGTCCTCAAAATTCATCCATGTAGTAGCATATGTCCAAATTTTTTTCCTTTTTAAGGCTGAATAATATTCCTTTGTATGTATATACAACATTTTGATTATCCACTCATCTGCTGATGGACACTTGAGTGGCTTTATCTTTTGGCTATTGGGAGTAACACTACAATGAACATGGGTGTATTAATATCTCTTCAAGATTCTACTTTTTGGCTGGGCATGGTGGCTCATGCCTGTAATCTCAGCACTTTGGGAGGCTGAGGTGGGAGGATCACTTGAGATCAAGAGTTCGAGACCAGCCTGGCCAACATGGTGAAACCCCATCTCTACTAAAAATACAAAAAGATATTAGCTGGGTGTGGTGGCACATGCCTGTAGTCACAGCTACTTGAGAGGCTGAGGCAGGAGAATTGCTTGAACCCAGGAGGCTGAGATTGCACCACTGCACTCTACCCTGGGTGATAGAGTGAGACTGTTTCAAAAAAAAATAAAAGATTCTACTTTGAATTCCTTTGGATATATATTCCCTTGGATATATACCTAGAAGTAGAATTGCTGGCTTATGGCAATTCTATGTTTAATTTTTTGCGGAATGGTCATACTGTTTTTCACAGCGGCTATACCATTTTACATTCTCACTAAGTGTATAGGGTTTCAAAATCTTCTTATCCTCACCAACACTTATTTTCTGGGGTTGTTATTTTTTTTTCCACAGTAGCCCAGGGGTGTCCAATATTTTGGCTTCCCTGGGCCACAGTGGAAGGACTGTCTTGGGCCACACATAAACTAACACTAACAATAGCTGATGAGCTTTAAAAAAATCACAGGAAAAAAACTCATAGTTTTTAAAGAAAGTTTATGGGCCGGGTGCGGTGGCTCACGCCTGTAATCCCAGCACTTTTGGAGGCCAAGGTGGGCAGATCACGAGGTCAGGAGATCGAGACCATGGTGAAACCCCCTCTCTACTAAAAATACAAAAAATTAGCTGGGCGCCTGTAGTCCCAGCTACTCGGGAGGCTGAGGCAGGAGAATGGCGTGAACCCAGAAGGCGGAGCTTGCAGTGAGCTGAGATCGCGCCACTGCACTCCAGCCTGGGCAACAGAGTGAGACTCCGTCTCAGAAAAAAAAAAAAAAAAAAAGTTTATGGATTTGTGTTGAGCTGCATTCAAGCATTCAAAGCTGTCCTGGGCTGCATGTGGCCTATGGACCGCGGGTTGGAGAAGCACTTTGGGAAGTTGGGGCAAGAGGATTGTTTGAGCCCAGGAGTTTGAAAAAGCCTGGGCAACATAGGGACCCTCCCCTTCATCTCTACAAAACAATTTTAAAATTAGCTGGGTGTGGTGGCTCATGGCTGTAGTCCCAGCTACCTGGGAGGCTGAGGCAGAAGGATTGCTTGAGTTCAAGTGGTTAAGGCTGCAGTGAGCCATGTTCATGCCACTATACTCCAGCCTGCGTGACGCAGTGAAATCCTGTCTCAAAAAACAAAAACAAACAAACAAACAAAAAAAACACAAGAGCTATAGGACAATTGCAAAAGGTGTGACTAAATGTAATAAAAATATCAGAAGGAGAAGAGAAAAAGGAACAAAAGAAACACTTGAAGCAATAATGACTGAGAACTTCCCTCAAATTAATCTCAGACAATAAATCAAAGATCAAAGAAGTTCAAACTGGATAAATGGCCAAAAAACCCTTCACCTAGGCATATCATTTTCAAACTACAGAAAATCCAGATAAAGTCCTGAAAGAAGCCAGAGGGAAAAAGCATCTTACCAATGCAAGGGCAAAGATAAGAATTACATCTAACCAACTTCTCAGAAACCATGCAAGCAAGAAGAAAGTAGAGTGAAGTATTTTAAATACTGAGAGGAAAAATAACCCACACCTAGAATTCTATGCTCCATAATAGTATCCTTCGAAAGTGAAGAAGAAATGCTTTCTCAAAATTGAGGAAATTTATTGCCAGTAGATCTGCCTCGTAGGAAATGTTAAAAAAATTTTTCAGAAAAAAGGAAAATGATATAGGTCAGAATTTTAGACTACAAAAAGAAGGGAGGAGCATCAGAGAAGAAATAAGTGATGGAAAAATAAAAACTTTTTTTTTGAGACAGAGTCTCACACTGTCGACAGGCTGGAGTACAGTGGCGTGATCTCAGCTCACTACAACCTCCACCTCCTGGGTTCAAGTGATTCTCCTGCCTCAGCCTCCTGAGTAGCTGGGACTACAGGCACGTGCCACTATGCCCAGCTAATTTTTGTATTTTTAGTAGAGACGAGGTTTTACCATGAGGCCAGGATGGTCTGGATCTCCTGACCTCATGATCTGCCCGCCTCGGCTTCCCAAAGTGCTGGGATTACAGGCGTGAGCCACCGCTCCCGGCACTATTTTTCTTATTCTTAATTGATACAGTTTGTTAAAAGTAATAAAAGCAATAATGCTATTCAATTACTTATGCTTATGAATATATACTATATATGTTTATGTATAAGTGATATGAATGACAGTAATGATATAAGGATTGGGAGGGAGAAATTAGGATTATTTTGTTATTAAAAGGTACATAAACTACCTGTGAAGTAGTATAGTGTTATTTGAAAGTGAGATTTGATTAGTTGTAAATGTATATTGCAAACTCTAGGGTAACCCGTGAAAAAAGAAGTATAATGAATATGCTAAGAAAAGGAAAAAAAGAATCATATACAATGCTCAATTAAAACCAAAGAAGGCAGAAAAAGAGTAGAAGGCAAAAATAAGAACAAAGACAACAAATACAAAAATAGTAACAAATATGGTAGATACTACTAGTCTAACTATATCAATAATCATGTTGAATGTCAGTGGTCTTAAATGCACCAATTAAAAGATTGTCAGAGTGATTTTAAAAACCTGCTTTAAATGTAAAGACATGTGTAGATTAAAAGTAAATGGATATCGGCCGGGCGCGGTGGCTCAGGTCTGTAATCCCAGCACTTTGGGAGGCCGAGGCGGGTGGATCACAAGGTCAGGAGATCGAGACCATCCGGGCTAACATGGTGAAACCCCGTCTCTACTAAAAATACAAAAAAATTAGCCGGTCGTGGTGGGAGGCTCCTGTAGTCCCAGCTACTTAGGAGGCTGAGGCAGGAGAATGGCGTGAATCCAGGAGGTGCAGCGTGCAGTGAGCTGACATTGCGCCACTGCACTCCAGCCTGGGAGACAGAGTGAGACTTCGCCTAAAAAAAAAAAAAGGTAAATGGCTATCATGCTAACACCAATCAAATGAAAGCAAGAGTAGCTATACTAATTGCAGGCAGAATAGACTTCAGAGCTAGAAGAGTTATCAAGGATAAAGAAGGGTATTACATCCAGCACTTTGGGAGGCTGAGGCGGGCAGATCACCTGAGGTCAGGAGGGCAAGACCAGCCTGACCAACATGGTGAAACCCCGTTTCTACTAAAAATACAAAAATTAGCCGGGAATGGTGGTGGGCGCCTGTAATCCCAGCTACTCAGGAGGCTGAGACAGGAGAATCACTTGAACCTGGGAGGCAGAGGTTGCAGTGCACTGAGATCGCACCACTGCACTCCAGCCTGGGCAACAAAGAGTGAAACTCTAGCTCAAAAAAAAAAAAAAAAAAAAAAAGAGGGGTATTACATAATGATGAATAGATCAGTTCTCCAAAATGACATAACACTTCTTAACATGTATGTACCTGACAACAAAGTGTGGAAATACATAAAGCAAAAACTGATAGAACTGAAAGGAGAAATAGATGAATCCACTACTATAGATTGATATTTCAACTTCATGGTTTGGTATTTCAACTTCAACACTTGTCTATCAGAAATGGAAAGATATAGCAGGCAGTTAGGGCATAGGTGAAAATTAGTAAGGACATAGGTGAACTCAATTCAATGTTATCAACCAACTGGATATAACTGACATCTACAGACTACTTCATCCAAGCTCAGAAGAATGCACATTCTTCTCAAGCTCATATGGGACATTTGCCAAGATAGCTCACATTCTGGGCCATAAAACATACCTTAACACATTTAAAAGAATAGAAATAATACAACGTCTGCTCTCAGACCACAATGAAATTAAACTAAAAATCGATAATAGAAAGATAGATGGAAAATCTCAATTTTTTTTTTTTTGAGATGGAGTCTCGCTGTGTTGCCCAGCCTGGAGTGCAGCAGTGCAATCTTGGCTCACTGCAAACTCTGCCTCCTGGATTCAAGCAATTCTCCTGCCTCAGCCTCCTGAGTAGCTGGGACTACAGGCACGTGCCACCATGTCCAGCTAATTTTTGTATTTTTAGTAGAGATGGGTTTCACCATGTTGGCCAGGCTGGTCTCAAACTCCTGGCCTCAAGTGATCTGCCCGCATCAGCCTTCCAATGTGCTGGGATTATAGGCATGAGCCACCATGCCCAGCGGAAAATCTCAAAATATTTGAAGATTACACAAGACATTTCTAAATAACACAAAGAAGAAAAGAAGAAAGATTTCAAAGAATAAATCTCAGGAGAAATTAGAAAATATTTTGAACTGGGCAAGATGCCGTGGCTCATATCTGTAATCCCAGCACTTTGGGATGCTAAGGCAGGCAGATCGTTTGAGGTCAGGAGCTTGAGACCAGCCTGGACAACATGGTGAAACACTGTCTCTACTAAAAATACAAAAATTATCCAGGAGTGGTGGTGCGCACCTGTGATCCCAGCTACTTGGGAGGCTGAGGCAGGATAATCGTTTGAACCCAGGAGATGGAGGCTGCAGTGAGCCAATATTGCACCACTGCATTCCAGCCTGGGTGACACAGTGAGGCTCCATCTCAAAAAAAAAAAAAAAAAAAAAGAAAAGAAAAAGAAAAAGAAAAAGGAAATGTGGTGAACTGAATGAAAACAAAACAAAACTTAACAAAATTTGTGAGATGCAGTGAAAGCTGACCTAGAGGAAAATTTATAGCATTAAATGCATAGATCAGAAAAGAAGAAAGATCTGATATTAACAATATAAGCTTCCACCTTAAAAAACTGGGAAAAGAAAATCAAATTAAATCCAAATTTAGAAGAAGAAAATAGGCCAGGCATGGTGGCTCATGCCTATAATCCCAGCACTTTGGCAGGCCAAGGCAGGTGGATCGCCTGAGGTCAGGAGTTTGAGACCAGCTTGGCCAAGATGGCAAAACCCCGTCTCTACTAAAAATACAAAAATTAGCCAAGGCATGGTGTCACATGCCTGTAATCCTAGCTACTCAGGAGGCTGATGTAGGAGAATCGCTTGAACCTCACAAGCAGAGGTTGCAGTGAGCCAAGATCACACCATTGCACTCCAGCCTGGGCAATAGAGCGAGAATCCGTCACAAAAAAAGGAAGAAGAAGGAGAAGAAGAAAATAATTATTATTAGTATTCATGAGACAAGATCTGTCTGTTGCCCAAGCTGGTCTCAAACTCCTGGAATCAAGGCATCCTCTCACCTTGGCCTCCCAAAGGGCTGGAATTACAGGCATGACTCACTACACCTAAGAATTATAGGAATTACAGGCATGACCCACTACACCTAAGAAAAATATTATATATTAATAATAAAAATATTATTAAGTAAAGGTCTTATTAAGCAGAAATCAATGAAATTGAAAACAGAAAATAGAGAAAATCAACAAAACTAAAAGCTGGTTCTTTGGAAAAAAAGTTCAATACATTGATAAGCCTCTAGTCAGGCTAACTAAGAAAAAAGAGAAGACACTAATTATTAATAACAGAAATGAAACAGAGGGCCGGGCACAGTGACTCATGGCTGCAATCCCAGCACTTTGGGAGGCTGAGGCAGGCTGATCACCTGAGGTCAGGAGTTCGAGATCAGCCTGGCCAACATGGCAAATCTCCATCTCTAGTAAAAATACAAAAATTAGCCAGGCGTGGTGGTGTGTGCCTGTAATCCCAGCTACTCGAGAGGCTGAGACACAAGAATCGCTTGAACCTGGGAGGCAGAGGTTGCAGTGAGCTGAGATCATGCCACTGCACCCCAGTTTGGGTGGCAGAGCAAGACTCAAAAAAAAAAAAAAAAAGAAAGGAAGAGAGAAAGGAAGAAAGAAAGAAAGGAAGGAAAGAGGACACTACATAGATCCCACAGACATCAAAAGGATAATAGGCCAGGCACGGTGGCTCATGCCTGTAATCCCAGCACTTTGGGAGGCCGAGGTGGGCAGATCACGAGGTCAGGAGTGCAAGACCAGCCTGACCAATATGGTGAAACTCTGTCTCTACTAAAAATACAAAAATTAGCCGGGCATGGTGACACACGCCTGTAATCCCAGCTACTTGGGAGGCTGAGGCAGGAGAATTGCTTGAACCCAAGAGGCAGACGTTGCAGTGAGTTAAGACTGCATCACTGTACTCCAGCCTGAGTGACAGAGCAAGCCTCTGTCTCAAAAAAAAAAAAAAGAAAGGATAATAAAGAATACTACCAATATCTCTATGCCCACTAATTTGATAACCTAGTGAAAATGGACCAATTCCTTGAAAGACACAATATGCCACAAGTCACCCAAGAAGAAATACACAATTTGAATAGGCCTATGTCTATTAAGAAAATCAGATCAATATTTAAACTTTCCAACACAGAAAGAACCAATCCCAGATGTGTTCACAGATGATATCTATCAAACATTTAAAGAAGAAATTATAAAAATTCCTACAGCCTCTTTCAGAAGATGGAAGTAGAGGGAATACTTCCTAACTCATTCTATGAGGCTGATATTATCTTAATGCCAAGAAAAGAAAAGGACCTTACAATGAAAAAGAACTAAAGACTAATATCTCTCATGAACATTGACATAAAACCTCGACAAAACTTAGCAAATCAAATCCAACTGTGTAGAAAAAGAATTATGTACCACAACCAAGTGGGATTTATCCCAGGTTTGCAAGGCTGGCTCAACATTTTAAAATCAATTAACATAACCCATCACATCAACAGATTAAAGAAGAAAAATAATATCATATCAATAGATGCAGAAATAGCATTTGACAAAATTCAGCACTCGCTCATGATCAAAACTCCCAGTAAACTATGAATGGTGAGGAACTTCCTCAACCCGATAAAGAATAACAACCAAAAAAATCCCTACAGCTAACATTATACTTAACGATGAGAAAGCAGAAACATTCCCACTAAGATCAGGAACATGGCAAGGATGTCCCCTCTCACCATTCCTTTTCAATCACATACTGGCAGTCCTAGCTAATGCAATAAGATAAGAAAAGGAATAAAAGGTACACTGATTAGGAAGAAAAAAATAAAACTGTCTTTGTTCACAGATAACATGATCATCTAGGTAGAACACCCAAAAAGTGACAAAAACACTCCTGGAATAATAAGCACTTATAACATGGCTGCAGGATACAAGGTTAATATACAAAATTCAATTACTTTCATGTATGCCATCAATGAACAAGTCGAATTTGAAATTAAAAACACAATACTGGCCAGGCATGGTGGTTCACACCTGCAATCTCAGCACTTTGGGAAGCTGAGGTGGGGGAATCACTTGAACCCAGGAGTTCAAGACCAGTCAGAGGAACATGGCAAAACCCTATCTCTTCAAAAACATACAAAAATTAGATAGATCTGGTGGCATGCACTTGCAGTCCCAGCTACTCAGAGGCTGAGGTAAGAGGATCATTTGAGCCTGGGAGGGTGAGGCTGCAGAGCCATGATTGCACCACTTAGATTCAATAAAATCCCAATGAAAATCTTAATAAGTTACTTTGTCAATATTGACAAACTGATTCTATAGTTTATACTGAGAGTCAAAAGACCCAGAATAGCCAATACAATTTTGATGAGAAAAATGTTGGGGGACTGACATTACCAGACTCTCAGTCTTACTATAATCCTTCAATAATCAAGACAGTGTGGTAGTGGCAAAACAATAAACAAATAGATTAATGGAACAGAAAGCAAGCTCAGAAATAGATCCACCTATATATAGTCAACTGATCTTTCATGAAGAAGCAAAGGCAATACAATGTAGCAAAGTTGGTCTTTTCGACAAATGGTGCTGAGACAACTGGACATCCACTTGCAAAAGAAAAATGAATGTAGACATAGACCTTATTCATTTTATAAGAATTAACTCAAAATGGATGACGGACCTAAATCTAAAACTCAGAAGTATAAGACTCCTAGAATATAACATAGGGGAAAACTTAGATGACTTTGGGTTTGGTGATGACCCTTTAGATAGAACACTAAAGCCACGATCCATAAAAGAAAAATTGATAACTGGGTCATATTGAAATTAGAAACATCTGCTTTGTGAAAGACACTATTAAGAGAATTAAAAAGCCACAGACTGGGAGAAAATATTTGCAGAAGACTTATCTGTTAAAGAACTGTTATTGAAAATATACAAAGAAGTCTTACAACTCAACAATAGGAAAATTAGCCCATTTAAAATTAGTCAGAAAACCTTAACAGACACCTCATCAAACAAGATATACAGATGGCAGACAGGTATATGAAAGATGCTCCACATCATATGTCATCAAGAAAATGCAAATTTAAACAAAAATAAGATATCAGTACATGTGAATTAGAATGACCCAGATCAGAACACTGGCAGCACCAAATGCTGGTGAGGATGTGGAGCAACAGGAACTCTCATTCATTGCCGGTGGGGATGCAAAATGTTGCAGCCACTTTGGAAGATAGTCTGGAAGTTTCTTACAAAATTAAATATACTTGTACCATGTGATCCAGCAGCTGTGCTCCTTGGCATTTACCCAGAAGAATTGAAAACTTATGTTCACACAAAACTTGCATACAGATGTTTATAGCAGCTTTTGCCAAAACCTGACAGCAACCAACATGTCCTTCAGTAGGAGAATGGATAAACAAACTGTGGTTCATCCAGACAATGGAGTATTTTCAGCTCTGAAATGAAGTGGGTATCAAGTCATGAAAAAACATGGAGAAAAAAATGCACTTTTACAAAGTGAAAGAATGCAATCTGAAAAGGTCTGTGTACTGTATGAATCCAACTATATGAAATTCTGGAAAAGGCAAAATCAAAGAAACAGTAAAAAGATCAGTGGTTGCCAGTGGTTAAGGAAGAGGGAGGGATGAGTAGGTACAGCACAGAGGATCTGGGGGCACTGAAACTACTCCATGATGCTATAATGGTGGATAAATGTCATTATGCATTTGTTAAAACCAATAGAATACATAACACTAAGAGTGAACCCTAATGTAAACTATGGACTCTGGGTGATAAGGGTACATTAATATAGGTGCATCAATTGTAACAATCAAAGGTGTTATTCTGGTGGGGATGTTGATAATGGGGAGGCTATGCATGTGTGGGCAGAAGGTACATGGGAAATCTCTGTACCTTCACTCAACTTTGCTGTGAACCTAAAACCGTTCTAAAAACTGAGGTCTATTAGAAAAGAAAAGCAGAAACGAAATCACTAAGCAAAGTAATACATGCACTACACACTGTTAATAGTGTTGACTTGGTAATGCATACACATAGCTGTGTTTTAAAATATTTTCCCAGTCAAAATAGTAAAAACACATAAACTCACGGAGTGAGCATGCAAACACTGCTAAGCACATTTTTTTTTTTTTTTTTTTTTTTTTTTGAGATGCAGTCTTGCTCTGTCGCCCAGGCTGGAGTGCAGTGGCGTGATCTTGGCTCACTGCAACCTCTGCCTCGCAGGTTCAAGCAATTCTCCTGTCTCCACCTCCTGAGTAGCTGGAATTACAGGCATACACCACCATGCCCAGCTAATTTTTGTATTTTTAGTAGAGATGGGGTTTCCTGATGTTGGTCAGGCTGGTCTTGAACTCCTGACCTCAGGTGATCCACCCGCCTCAGCCTCCCAAAGTGCTAGGATTACAGGCATGAGCCACTGCACCCGGCCCACATTTTTTATTCCATAAACACACACACACACACACACACACCCCTCCCTAGCTTAGCAGTGGTTCGTATATATCACTAAACACAGAGGTTCAGTATAAATCACTAAAGTGTGAAGGATGTGCATCCATATGGTTAACATACTCTTTCACAAATATTATTTTCTGTATCACATGAATCACCTGTATTAAACAAGTTCCAACGTATATTATTAAACCAAGCAGAACATGCACCCCACATATTAAACCCAATGTCCCACACATTAAACCCAATGTCCCACACATATATCACAATGTTGTTTACACACACTAAACTCATTAACACACATACAGAACTCTGTTAAACACAGTTCCAACTTACGTCACTAAGCCACATGTATATGCATAACACATTTCTACACACATTTCACACATATCACTCTACTCATTTAAACAGGCACTTAGCTAAGATACAGTTTTTCAGCATAAATCTCTAAGTAAAGTAGTATATGCACTCCACACTGCTAAACGCAGTGTTTCCTGTGTATATTCCAATCCTCAAGATGGTATGCACCTAGTCCTGTAAGCACAGTGTTCTAACATTTCCCAAAACAAAGCAGTACCTGCACCACACACATCTCTCTTTTAAAGACTGCACATTTAGTAGGTGCTACTAACTTATCCCATATTTCATATATCCCTTATATCACTATATGCAGGCAACACATGCACCTCTCCTAAATGCAGTTTCAAAATGTCACTAAACAAAATAGTGCACGCACCTCACACTGCTAGCACAATGTTTCACACATATATCACTACATACGGGAACACACAACACTATCTTTGTGGGGTTTTTTTTGTTTTTTGTTGTTTTTTTGTTTTGGTTTTGGTTCTTTTTTTTTTTGAGACGGAGCATCACTCTGTTGCCAGGCTGGAGTGCAGTGGTGTGATCTCGGCTCCCTGCAACCTCCAACTCCCCGGTTCAAGCAATTCTCCTGCCTCAGCCCCCTGAGCAACTGGGATTACAGGTACATGCCACCATATCTGGCTAATTTTTGTATTTTTAGTAGAGACGGGGTTTCACTATGTTGGCCAGACTGGTCTCGAACTCCTGACCTCGTGATCTGCCCACCTCGGCCTCCCAAAGTGCTGGGATTACAGGCATGAGCTACTGCACCCAGCCAACACTATCTTTGTTAAACACAAAGTCCTACATGCCTCACACAGTGTAAACTCAACTGTTTTTCATATGTATCATTATGTGTCCGGAATTGGTGGGTTCTTGGTTTCACTGACTTCAAGAATGAAGCTGCGGACCCTGGCGGTAAGTGTTACAGCTCTTAAGGTGGCGCGTCTGCAGTTTGTTCCTTCTGATGTGTTCGGAGTTTCTTCCTTCTGGTGGGTTCGTAGTCTCGCTGGTTCAGGAGTGAAGCTGCAGACCTTTCCGGTGAGTGTTATAGCTCTTAAGGCAGCACGTCTGGAGTTGTTCGTTCCTTCTGGTGGGCTCGTGGTCTCACTGGGTTCAGGAGTGAAGCCGCAGATCTTCCCGGTGAGTGTTACAGCTCATAAAAGCAGCGTGGACCCAAAGAGTGAGCACTAGCAAGATTTACTGCAAACAGCGAAAGAACAAAGCTTCCACAGTGTGGAAGGGGACAGAGTGGGTTGCCAATGCTGGCCCCGGCAGCCTGCTTTTATTCTCTTATCTGGCCCCACCCACATCCTGCTGATTGGTAGAGCCAAGCGGCCTGTTTTGACAGGGCACTGATTGGTGCGTTTACAATCCCTGAGCTAGATACAAAGGTTCTCTATGTCCCCATCAGATTAGTTAGATACAGAGTTTCAACACACAGGTTCTCTAAGGCCCCACCAGAGCAGCTAGATACACAGTATCGATTGGTGCACTCACAAACCTTGAGCTAAACACAGGGTGCTGATTGGTATGTTTACAAACCTTGAGCTAGATACAGAGTGCCGATTGGTGTATTTACAATCCCTGAGCTAGACATAAAGGTTCTCCAAGGCCCCACCAGAGCAGCTAGATACAGAGTGTCCAATGGTGCACTCACAAACCTTGAGCTAAACACAGGGTGCTGATTGGTGTGTTTACAAACCTTGAGCTAGAGACAAAGACTCTCCACGTCCTCACCAGACTCAGGAGCCCACCTGGCTTCACCTAGTGGATCCCGCACCAGAGCTGCAGGTGGAGCTGCCTGCCAGTCCTGCGCCGTGCGCTCGCACTCTTCAGCCTTTGGATGGTCAATGGGACTGGGCGCCGTGGAGCAGGGGGCGGCACTCGTCGGGGAGGCTCGGGCTGCACAGGAACCCAGGAAGGTGGGGAAGGCTCAGGCATGGTGGGCTGCAGTCTCAAGGCCTGCCCCGTGGGAAGGCAGCTAAGGCCCGGCAAGAAATTGAGCACAGCGCTGGTGGGCTGGCACTGCTGGGGGACCCAGTACACCCTCTGCAGCCGCTAGCCCGGGTGCTAAGTCCCTCATTGCCTGGGGCCGGCAGGGCCGGCTGGCTGCTCCGAGTGCGGGGCCCGCCAAGCTCACACCCACCCGGAACTCCAGCTGGCCCGCAAGCACCGCACGCAACCCTGGTTCCCGCTCGCGCCTCTCCCTCCACACCTCCCTGCAAGCTGAGGGAGTGGGCTCCGGGCTTGGCCAGCCCAGAAAGGGGCTCCCACAGTGCAGCGGTGGGCTGAAGGGCTACTCAAGTGCCACCAAAATGGTAGCCCAGGCAGAGGAGGCTCCGAGAGCAAGCGAGGGCTGTGAGGACTGCCAGCACGCTGTCACCTCTCAATTATACTCAGTAACATTGGGCTCTGTAAACAGTGTTTCAATATATGTCACAGATAACAGCACATGTACTGCACACTGCTAAACAGGATGTTTCAAACATGCATAATAATACACTTACCCACCACTCTTAAATATATTATGGCGTATCATTTAACAAAGTAGCATACACACATATTAACCCCATGTTTTTGTTTGTTTTGTATATATTCATGGAGTACAAATGCAATTTTGCTACATTGCTACATTGCATTGTGGTGAAG
Organism: Pongo pygmaeus; assembly: GCF_028885625.2. Taxonomy (NCBI): domain Eukaryota; kingdom Metazoa; phylum Chordata; class Mammalia; order Primates; family Hominidae; genus Pongo; species Pongo pygmaeus. The sequence goes on from NC_072380.2 coordinate 58,859,176, forward strand.
TCAGCCTATCCATCACTGGAGTAATACACATTGCACCCAGCAAGCAACTTCCCATCATCCACCCCTCTCTCACTCCCACTTCAAGTCTCCTGTCCATCATTCCACACTTGGCTTAAATGCAGTGTTTCTAACACATATCTCAATGCTCACCTAACACTATTAAACATGCTGTTTCACATAAATCATTAAAAATGTAAGGGTCAGACTGAGGCACAAGGTACAGGTCAGGGCCAGGACAGGTTCAGGATCATGGTGAGGTTGGCTAAGGGTAAGGGTCGGGGTTAGGACAATGTTCAGCATGATTCAGGGTCATAGGATCTTCATGATGAAAATAAATGAAAGAATTCATCTCAGGGTTCATATCAGGATGAGGGTCAAGGTCAGAGTCAGGGACAAAGTTATGAAGAAGGTTATATTCAATATCAGGGTGATTGCAGGACAGGGGGTGTTCAAGGTCTAGCTCTAAGTGAATGTGAGGGCACGGGGTAGAAGAAGCTCAGGGTGAGGGACACAGAATGTTCAGGATAATGGTGAGGGTCAGGCTCAGGGTCATGGTGAGGGCCAGGATAAAGTCCAGCTCTGGGTGAGTGGCCGTGTCAGGGCTGGGGCCAGGAGGAGGGTCAGTGTCAGGCTAAGGCCAAGGGAAATGTCAGACGCCCTGTCATAGTGATGGTCAGGGTGTCTATTCATTTCCTAGGGTTGAATAACAAATTGACACAAACAGAATGACTTAAGACAACGGAAATTATTATCTCGTGGTTGTGCTGATCAGTCTAAAATCCAGGTGTGGGTAGGACCACACCCTCCGAAAGCTCCAGGGAAGGATCCTCCCTTACCTCTGAGGCTTCCGCAGGCTCCTAGAGTGCCTTTTCTTCTGAGCATCACTCCAATGTCTGCCTCTGTCTCCACATGACCATCTTCCTGTGCATCTCCTCGAAGTCAGTCTCCTCCTTCTCTGTGTTTCAACATATATTCCTAAACAAATGTACACATTCAATCCACTATGAAGCAGTGTTCCACACTCCCATCTCAAGGTTCTTAATTACTTCTGCAAAGACTCAATTACCAAATCACATTCATAGACATCAAGAGTTAAGACATGGACGTATCTTTTTGAGGTCACTATTCAACCCAGTGCAGAGTCAAGGTCAGATACAGTCGAGTCAGAGTCAAGGTCAGGTTTCATAGTCAGCCTTAGGATAGTGTCAGGGTAAAGATGAGGGGTTAGGTCAAGGGCAGGGTGAACTGCAGGTTCAGATTAACAGATGAAGGGGAAGGTGATGGTCATGACCAATGTCATGATGAGGGTCACAGAGAAGTCCAGGTCAGCATATGGGTGGGTGCCAAGTTTAGAGTTAAGGTCTGAGTGAGGGTAGTATTAGAGTCAGGGTCAATATCAGGGTTAGGTGCTAGCTCACAGTGTGGTTAAGGTCAGAGCAATGCCACGGTAAGGAGAAGTGTGAGGTGGGGCATCTGAGGATCTGTGTCATGATCAGACTCAGTGTAGGCATATTCAGGTCACAGCCAGCATCAGGGTGAAAAGGCCTTTCACGGATCAGCATCCAAGTCAATGTCAGGTTCAGACTCATGATGAGGGTCAGAGTCAGGGTCATGCGAAAGGCAGATGGAAGGTAAATAAGGTTTATTGCCATGGTCAGCAGTAGAGTGAGGTTCGGGGTTACGATCTGTGGTGGTTAGGAGTACAACGAGGCTAGGGGTTATGGTCAGGACCAAGATCATAGTGAAGATCAGGGTCAGAATGAGGATACAGGTCAGGCTTGGGTGAGGGTAAGTTCAGATATTATTATGGGGATATTAGCTTGGATTATCCAGATGGGCTGAGTCCAATCACATGAGTCCTTAAAGGCAGAGGACCTCTCCCGGCTATAGTTATAAAGCGAGATGTAACTAGGAAAGGAAGGCCACAGAAATGCAGCATTACTGGCTTTGATGATGGAGGGAAAGACCATAAGCCAAGGAATGCGGAAGCCTCTAGAAAGTTAAAAGGTGAAGAAATAGATTCTCCTTTAGAGCCTCCAGCGAGGAATTGAGGTCTGTACCAGACTTACAAAAGCTACAGAACTATGATGTAACATTAAAATTTGCATCCACTTAAGCCACTGGGTTAAGGTGACTTGTTATGTTCTACATAACAAATTATGTTATTTAGAAAACTAATACAGTTAGGATCATGTTTTCTGTTAAGTTTAGGGTCCATGTGAGTGTCAGCAGGGGGTCAGGGTCATACCAAAGGTCAAGGGCAGGTTTGGGATCAGAATGAGGGTCTGGATGAGGGTCAGAGACAATGTGATGGTCAGGGTAAGAGTGAGTTTGATGGTCAAGGTCAGATTCAGTGTCAGGGTTCAAGTAGAAATGAGGTTCAAGGTCAGAACAAAGGCAAGAATCAGAAATAGTGTTAGGTGAACATCAGAGTCAAACGTGAGGGCCAGGGTCATGTCAAGGGTTAGAATCTACTTGAGAGTCACAAACAGTGTCAGGGACAAAGTAAGTGTCAGAGACCAGGTCAGGAGAGAACCAGATGTGGGTCAAGGGGATGATGAGGCTAAGAGCCAGTGTCAAGTTCAAGGTGAGTGTCATGGTCAGGGGTAGGGTGAGAGTCACCATCAGGGTGAGATTCAGGTTCAGGGTAATGGTTAGAGTTAATGATCAAGGTCAGAGTGAGCAAAATGTTGGGAGTCAGAGTCAGGGTGAGGGTCAGGGTCAGAGTGGGGGGAGGTCTGTTATGGGGTCAAAGTCAAAGTCAAGATCAGGATCAGCATTAGGGTCTGGCTGGGTCATGGTGGTCATCACAAGCAGTGTCAGAGTGAATGTCAGGATCAGACTGTGCGTGAGTGTGAGATCCATAGATAGGGTCATAGTCAGTGTGATGTCAGGGTCAAAGTGAAGGTCACCTTAAAATAAGGATGTCAAAGTGAAGGTCACCTTAAAATAAGGATGTCAGAGGGAAGGTCAGCATCAGAGTCAGTTCCAGGGTCAAGGCTAGGTTCAAGGTAAGAAAGAAAAAATAGTCAAGCTCCGGGTTGAGTGTGAGAGTCAAGGTCATGGTCAGGTTTAGGCTCACAGCAGGGGTGAGGTTTAGGATCAGGGACAGAGTCAGGATCAGGCTGAAGGTGAGGGTCAGATAATTTTCAGGATGGGTGTCAGGATCAAAAATAGAGTGAGAGTCAGGTGAGAGCCAGTGTGATGATCAGGGTCAAGGTCAGGTTCTCAGTAAGAGTAAATTAAGGATGTGGGTTAAGGCTGGAGTAAAGCCCAGGTCTATGCAGCATGAGGGTTATAGTCTTTCAGTGTCAACTTCATGGTCAGGCTGTGTGTCAGGGTCAGGCTGGGTGTCAGGGTCAGGCGACTGTCAGGGTCTTCGTGGCTCCATATCAGTCATGGTGAAGGGTCAGTTAGGTTCAGGGTCAGTTAAGTTCAAGATCAGGTGCAAGCTACTGTGGAAAACTGAGAAAGTTCATAGCTGTGACTTTCACTAACATTTGTTAACTACATTTTTTCCCCTAGAGAGTGCAAACTGACCTATTTATTCCAGGCAGAGAAAAAAGGCAGAAAAGCCCAGGTGCTATGAGAAAGCAATTAAGAAGGGCATAGACACCCCTACTAGGTCAGCGTTAAATCACAGCCCACCTGAGCCTAAGCCCCCAAAAGAGAAAGGCGTCTAAACCACAAAATGCAGACAAGTTCCCTGCCTACTGATGATTAATAACTTGAGGACAGCCTCAAGAAACTAAAAAAGTATTAGATATTGGAGCCAGACTTGGTCAAAGCAGGGGCCACACCAGAAGCTGTGGAGTCGGCTTGGCTGCGTTTGAACAGGGCTGTGCCACTTACTGGCCCTAGGCCCTCTGCTAACTATACTACTATCGTCCTTGGGCCTCCGTTTCCCCATATGTAAACAGGAACATCCTATCTCCCAGGGAGCTGTTGTGAGAATAAATGAGATGAGGCCAAATAAACAAATAAATTGCAGCTATTGCTATTCTTATTTCTTACTATGGTAGATTATTTTAACAGAGGCTCAGGAGTTAGGTACGATAAATGAACACTTCCCCAGGGGACAAGGTAGATGCAGGCCCCTGAGAGCCTGGGTCAGAAGGCCAGAAGGCCAGCATCCTCTTGGTCCACACTCTGATCACTAGCCACTGCCCCCGCTCCCACCCACACTGAGGTTCACCAGTGCACTAGGCAGAGGCTGCCATGCAAGTCCAAGCCTTCTCTCAATGCCATGCAGGTGCACTCTCCTTGGTCCATGGTGCTTCCAGCCCCTGCCACGTGCCAGCCTGCACAAACTCAACTTTCTTTTTGTTTGTTTGTTTGTTTTTGAGACAGGGTCTCTTTCTGTCACCCAGGCTGGAGTGCAGTGGCGTGATCTCAGCTTATAGCAAGCTCCACCTCCCGGGTTCAAGCGAGTCTCCCACCTCAGCCTCCTGAGTAGCTGGGACTACAGTCATGCGCCACCATGCCCAGCTAATTTTTATATTTTTTGGTAGAGACAGGGTTTCACCATGTTGGCCAGGCTGGTCTTGAACTCCTGACCTCAAGTGATCTGCCCACCTGGCCCTCCCAGAGTGCTGAGATTATAGGTGTGCACCCAGTAGCCAGGCCTCAAGTTTCTTTAGAAAGGACAGGTGGTCACCTTACCTCCAGGTCCTTCTCTCCCCTGGGGGAGAAAGGGGATTGTAATATCCCTCAGCCCATCTCTATGTGTAACCGGGCAGCTTAACTTCAAAATGCATTTTAAAACTTCTTTCCCTTTCTCTTGGGTTTCAAGATATAACCTTGAAGCAACTGTAGAAGCCTTTTCCTTAGCCTTAAAATAGCTTCCACATCCCTCCCTTTCTCACAATAAACTCCTTTCACATTTCTCTAATTGTATGCTAATATCTAATTATGTGTCTTTTTAAAAGTTCCAGGGGCTAATCTTGAGACAGACAAGCAGACCTGGCCTGGAGACCCAGCTGCAAAATTCCAGAAATTACTTCAAGTCAGCTAGTCAACCACCTGGGCCAGTGTTGAGATGATCCTGGCCCACGCTCCAGGTGGACTGCGACCCAACATAGCCACAGAAACAAGATACACAGATCTCGTACTCAGTACAACTCCTGCATGCCTCCCATATCATGTCCCCCTTTTTTAAACCATTGCCTTCTCCCAAGAAATTCAAATTGGTTGCTTTAGATGGGAATATGGCCACTTCCCCACTACATTTTGGTTAATAAAATCTCTTTCTACCAGACCTCTTTCTTGTTAATTGGACTCTGCAAGTGGCAAGCAACTGAATCTGTCTCTGGTTACATATATCCTCTACGTTCTTCTCCAGTGAACCAGGTCAGATCACAAGTTTTGATGCTCTCAATTTTTCTTCTTAAATTGAGGTGAAATAAACATACAATAAAATTAAGAGTTTTAGAGGCTGGACACGGTGGCTCATGCCTATAATCCCAGCACTCTGGGAGGCCGAGGCAGGTGGGTCCCTTGAGGTCAGGAGTTTGAGACCAGCCTCACCAATATGGTGAAACCCCGTCTCTAATACAAATACAAAAAGAAAAAAAATTACCTGAGCACGCTGTAATCCCAGCTACTCAGGAGGCTGAGGCAGAAGAATCTCTTGAACTCAGGAGGCAAAGTTTGCAGTGAGCCGAGAGCGCGCCACGGCACTCCAGCCTGGGTGACAGCGAGACTCTGCCTAAAAAAAAAAAAAGTTTTAGAGAGTATCATTCGGCGGTATTTTGGACATTCACTAGGTGGTGCATCCACCACCTACCTCTAGTGCTAAAACACTGTCAGAAAACACTGTACCCATTAGCAATCTCCCCTCCCCACAGCAATGGCAACCACCGACTTTTTTTCTGTTTCTATGGGTTTGTTCTAGATTTTTTCATATGACCTTTATGTCTGGCTTCTTTGTTTTGTTTTGTTTTTGGAGACAGAGTCTTGCTTTGTTGCCGAGGCTGGAGTGCAGTGATATAATCTCAGCTCACTACAACCTCCACCTCCCGGGTTCAAGTGATTCTTCTGCCTCAGCCTCCCAAGTAGCTGGGATTACAGGTGCATGCCACCACACCCAGCTAATTTTTGTATTTTTGGTAGAGACAGGGTTTTACCATGTTAGCCAGGCTGGACTCAAACTCCTGACCTCAGGTGATCTGCTCACCTCGGCCTCCCAAAGTGCTGGGATTACAGACGTGAGCCACCACACCTGGCCTTGGCCTCTTTGTTTTCAAGGTTCATCCACGTTGTAACGTGTGTGAGTACTTAATTTCATTTGGTGGTGAATTCCATCATATGTATAGACCATATTTTGTTCATCCATTCATGCACTGATGGACATTTGAGTTATTTCTGCCTTTTGGCTATTGTCAATATTATGAATATTTGTGTCCAAATATTTGTTTGAGTACCTGTTTTCAATTGTTTTGACTATATACCTGGAAATGAAATTACTGAGTCATTTTTTTTTTTTAATAGACGTTGAGTGGTTGTAAAGTGATATCTCCTTGTGGTTTTGGTTCACATTATCCTCATGATGAATAATATTAAGCATCTTTTCACATGCCTATATCTTGGCTGTATCTTCTTCAGAGAAATGTCTATTCATGTCCTTTGTCATTTAAAAAGTAGGTCATTTGGGTTTTAAACGTTAGGTTGTTATGAGTTCTTTTTATATTCTGGCTATGAGACCTTTATCAGATATATGATTTAAAAACATTTTCTCTCATTCTGTACATTGTCTTTTCACTTTCTTGATAATGTTCTTGGTTACAGAAAAGTGTTTCGTTGCCATTAAATCCATTTGACCTATCATTTCTTTTGTTCCTCCTGCTTTGGTGGCATAGCTAAGAATCCATTACCGAATCCAAAGTCAGAAAGACATAACTGTATGTTTTCTTCTAAGGGTTTTATAGTTTTCGATTTTTTATTTAGGTTGTTGATCCATTTTGAGTTTTTTTTTGTAAATGGTGGGAAGTAGGGTTCCAACTCCATTCCTTTTCAGGTGGATATCTGATTTCCCAGTATCATTTGTTGAAGAGACTGTGTTTTCTATATTGAACAATCTTGGTTCCCTTGTTGAAAATCAATTACTCATAAATATATGGGTTTATTTCTGGATTCTCAATCCTGTTCTGTTGGTCTATATGTCTATCTTTATGTGAGTACCACACTGTTTTGATTAGTATAGCTTTGTAATACATTTTTTCTGTTATTTTAATTGACAAAAAATTGCAAATATATTGCAAGAATAAATATATGCAAATATAATAAATATGTACATGTTGTTTTGAAATATGTATACATTGTAGAATGGCTTAATTAACCTGAAATAAGTTTGAAAATCAGGAAGTTTGAGTCTACCAAGTTTGTGTTTCTTTTTAGATTGTGTAGGCTTTTTGGGATCCTTGCAGCTCCTTCTGAATTGCAGAACTGACTTTTCCACTTCTGGAAAACCGGTCATTGGAATTTTAATAGGGATTGCATAGAATCTTTAGATCATTTCATATATTAATATCCCAACAACATTCAGTTCTCCAAAATATGAACATAGGATGTTTTTCCACTTATTTGGTTGCAATTTATTTATTTCAGCAATATTTTGGTGTTTTCATTATGCAAACTTTCCACTTCCTTTTTTTCTTTTTTATCTTTTTCTTTTTTTGAGAAAGAGTCTCACTCTGTTGCCCAGGCTGGAGTGCAGTGGTGCCATCTTGGCTCACTGCAACCTTGGCCTCCCAGGTTCAAGTGATTCTCATGCCTCAGTCTCCCGAGTAGCTGGGATTACAGATGTGCACCACCACGCCCGGCTAATTTTTTGTATTTTTAGTAGAGACGGGGTTTCATGATGTTGGCCAGACTGGTCTCAAACTCCCAACCACAGGTGATCTGCCCACCTCAGCCTCCCAAAGTGCTGGAATTACATGTGTAAGCCACCACACCCAGCCTCCAATTTTATTATTTTAGGTGCTATTATAAATAAATTATTCTCTTAATCTTCTTTCTGGGTTGTATAGAAGTATAAATGACATTTGTATGTTGATCTTATATCTTACAACTTTCTGAATTTGTTTATTAGTGCTAACAGGTTTCTTTGTGGATTTTTAGGATTTTCTATTTATAAAATAATGTCATTGGTGAATGGAGATAGTTTTACTCTATTTATTTGTTATTTATTTCTTTTTCTTCTCTAACTGCCCTGACTAGAACTTCCAGTATTACACCTAATAGAAGTGGAAAAAGCAGGCATCCTTGTCCTGTTCCCAGTTTCTGAGGGAAAGCTCTTAGTATTTCACCACTAAGTATGCTATTAGCTTTGGGTTTTTCATAACTCCTATATCCAGCTGGGGAAGTTTCCTAACAGTTTGTTGCATGTTTTGTTTTGTTTCTCCAAAAAAGGGTGCTAGATTTTGTTAAATCCTTTCTCTGCATCAATCAAAATGATCATGTGGTTTTTCTCCTTCATTCCACTAATATGATGTATTACACTGATTGATTTTCATATTTGAACCATCCTTGCGTTTCTGTGATAAATCCCATTTGGTTGGGCATGTAGTCCTCTTAATATGCTGCTACACTCAGGTTGTTAGTATTTTGTTGAGGACCTTTGCATCTGTATTTACAAGGGATATTAATCTGTAGTTTTTCTTTTTTTTGGTGGTTGCGGGAATGGAGTTTTGCTCTTGTTGCCTAGGCTGGAGTGTAATGGCGTGATCTCGGCTCACTGCAACCTCCACTTCCTGGGTTTAAGGGATTCTCCTGCTTCAGCCTCCCGAGTAGCTGGGATTACAGGAGTCCACCACCACGCCTGGCTAATTTTTTTGTATTTTTAGTAGAGATGGGGTTTCGTCATGTTGGCCAGGCTTGTCCTGAACTCCTGACCTCAGATGATCCACTCACCTCGACCTCCCAAAGTGCTGGGATTACAGGCATGAGCCACTGTGCCTGGCCGGTTTTTCTTTTTTAAAGGAATTTTGTTATGTATATTTAAGGTATACAACATGATGTTGTGGGACACATATAGATAATAAAAAGGTTACCATAATGAAGCAAATTAACACATCCATCATATCACAGTTACCCATTTGTGTGTGTGTTTTTAACAAGAGCAGCTAAAATCTCACTTAGCATGAATACCAAATACAATACAACTTTATTACCTGTAGTCCTCAGGTTGTACATTAGATTTTTAGACTTGTTCATCCTACATATCTGCTACTTTGTGTCTTCTCACATCTCCCCATTTCCTCCCTGCCTCCTCCTGGTAAGCACTGTTTTGTTCTCTAGCTCTGTATATTTGTTTTTTTTTTTTTTTTAAAAAGATTTTTTATAAGATCATGCAATATTTTTTTCCTGTGTCTGGCTTATTTCACTTAGCATAATGTCCTCCAGGCTCATGCATGTTGTGGCATATGGCAAGGTCTCATTCTTTTTTAAAGCTGAATAATATTTTAGCTTTAGATATACTGCAGTTTCTTTATCCATTCATCCACTGACAGACACTTAAGTTGTTTCCATATCTTGGCTATTGTGAATAATGGTGCAATGAACATGAGAGTGAAGATGTTTTTACAAGGGTATATTTCCCTTGGGTAGATGTCCAGGAGAGGGATTGCTGGGTCATATTGTAGTTCTATTTTTAATTTACTTAGAAACCTCCATACTGTTTCCATAATGGCAGTATCAATCTACATGCTTACAACAGTGTAGAAGAGTTCCCTTTTCTCCACACCCTCACCAACACTTGTTATCTTTTGATTTTCTTATAATAGCCATCCTAATGGGTATGAGGTGGTATCTCACAGTGGTTTTCATTTGCATTTCTCTGATTATTAATGATGTTGAGCACCTGTTTATATATCTGTTGGCCACTTTTATGTTTTCTTCAGAGAAATGTCTATTCAGGTCTTTTGTCCATTTTTAATTGGGTTATTTGCTTTTCTACTATTGAGTTGTATGAGTTGCCTGAATATTAACCCCTCATTAAATGCGTGGTTTGCAAATACTTTTTCCCAATCTACTGCCACTTTGTTGATTGTGTTCTTTGTTGTGCAGAAGCTTTTCATTTGATGTAGTCCCATTTATGTATTTTAGCTTTTGTGGGCTGAGCTTTTGTGTGATATCCAAAAAAATCATTGTCAAGGCCAATCTCCAGGAGCTTTCAGCATGTAATCTTTTAGGGGTTTTATAGCTTCTGATCTTACATTTAGGTCTTTATCCATTTGAGTTTAATTTTGTGTATGACATAAGACATATGTCCAATTTCATTCTTTCAGATGTGGAAATCCATTTTTCCATGAACCATTTATTGAAGAGACTATCCTTTCTCCATTGTGTCCTCTTGGTGCTTGTCAAAAATTAGTTGAACACATAATTGGATTTATTTCTGGGCTCTCAATTCTGTTCCACTGATCTATATGTCTGTTTTAATGCCAGTAACATGCAGTTTTGTTTTTTTTGTTTTGTTTTGTTTTTGTTTTTGTTTTTGTTTTGAGATGGAGTCTTGCTCTGTCACCCAGGCTGGAGTGCAGCAGTGCAATCTCAGCTCACTGCAATCTCTGCCTCCCAGGTTCACGCAATTCTCCTGCCTCAGCCTCCTGAGTAGCTAGGACTACAGACGCATGCCACCATGCCAGGCTAATTTTTTGTATTTTAGTAGAGACAGGGTTTCACCATGTTGCCCAAGCTGGTCTCAAACTCCTGAGCACAGGCAATCTGCCCTCCTTGGCCTTCCAAAGTGCCAGGATTACAGGCATGAGCCGCTGCACCTGGCCTGCAGTTTTTATTACTATAGCTTTGTAATATAATTCTAAATCAGGAAATATGATGCCTCCAATTTTGTTTTTCTTTCTCAGAATTGTTTTGGCTCTTTGAGGTCTTTTATGTTTACATACAAATTCAAAGTTTTTTTTTTTTCTGTAAAGAATGCCATTGGGATTTTTTTTATTATTATACTTTAAGTTTTAGGGGTACATGTGCACAACATGCAGGTTAGCTACATATGTATACATGTGCCATGTTGGTGTGCTGCACCCATTAACTCCTCATTTAACATTAGGTATATCTCCTAATCCTTCCCCCTGGGATTTTGATAGGCATCGCATTGAATTTGTATATTGCTTTTGGTAGAATGGTAGTAATATTGTTAAAATTAACCATATTAATCCTTCTTTGTGTTTTATCTGTGTTGGGGATCCTTTGAGCTTCATGGATGTTGATGCTTATATCTCTCCCAAGGCTTGAGAAGTTTTCAGGAATTATTTCATTAAATAACCTTTCTGTTCCTTTCTCAGTCTTGTCTCTTTCTTTAAAATCCACAATGCTTTCTTTAAAATCCTAATGGTGTACCACAAGCCCCATAGGCTGTCTACACTTTTTTTCATTTTTTTCCCCTTTTCTGAGTCATTTCAAAAAACCTGTCCTCAAGTTCAGAGATTCCTTATTCTGCTTGATCTAGTCTGCTACTGAAGTTCTGTAATAAATTTTTTAGCTTCTCCAGCTCTAGGATTTCTGATTCTTTTTAATGCTACCTATCTCTTTGCTGAATTTATCATTTAAATCATAAATTGTTTTTCTAATTTCATTGACTTGTCTATTTGTATTCCCCTGCATCTCTTGGAGTTTCTTTCTTTTCTTTCTTTCTTTCTTTTTTTTTTTTTTTAGAGACAGAATCTCACTATGTTGCCCAGGCATGACTCAAACTCCTGGCCTCAAGTGATCCTCCTACCTCAGCCTTCCAAAGTGCTGGGATTACAGGTGTAAGTCACCACACCCAGCCTAAAGTTTCCTTAAAATCGTTAATTTGAATTCCTTTTCAGGCAATTTGTAAATTTCTATTCTTCGGGGTCAGTTACTAAAGAACTATTGTGTTCTTTTGGTGGTGTCCTGTTTCTTTGCTTTTTCATGTTCTTGTGTCCCTGTGTTAATGTGTGTGCGTCTGTGGTGCAGTTACCTCTTCTAAACCTTTCAGATTGGCTTTTGTAGGGGAAGACTTTCTCCTATATATGGGCCTGAGGGCGTTGGTTAAGCAGGGTGCAGTGGTTCTGTTTCTGTGTCAGTGCATTGGTATAGTCTGCATGCAGTTTCTTCAGTTGTGACGAATGTCAGCCATGACTGCAGTGCCTGGGTGGTCTAGGTTGCAGAAGTTTGTGGAAGTGACAATGGCTGTGTAGGTTATTAGGGCAAAGGCCTTAAGGATCCATCTATTCCTGTCTTACCCACAGTGGAGAGTCTTCACTAAAGGGATCTCTCTTGGTGTAGAGTCCGACACAACCCACTGGCAGCCACAATGGCACTGGGATTCAGGGCATAGGTGCATAGGTGTTCAGAGCAGCTGCAAAGCTGGGTTCCTGGGCTCAGGATTTGAGGTACTGGTTCAATTTCCAAGGCACAAGTAGATGCAATTATCTTGCTAAGATAGGGTCTTTTGCTGAGGCACACTCCAGCAGTTTGGGCCGAGGGGACTGGGATGTAGCTATAGTTCTGACCCTGAGGGCAGGGTGAAGCCCTGACACAGCTATGGAGTAAAGAGGTGCTCTGGAGGCTTAGGTCCTGGGGAGCAGGACACAGCTGCAATTTGGAACACAGAACCAAGAGGCTACAAAAACAGCTTAGGCTCTGGGAGATGAGGTATCAAACAGTGGTCACTCTGGACCCTGGGATGGTGGGACATGGCAGTAGCCAAGGCTCTGTGAGTCTAGGGGCAGCAACAGCAAGGACCTGGACATGGCAAGATGCCCCTGCTGTGCTTGGGACCTGGGGGGAATAGAGCAGCACAGCAATGACTCCACTCTCCAGAGAGGTAGAGCACCTCAGCAGCTCAGACTTTGAGGGACTAGTCCAGTTCCAGGTAGGTGGGGCACTGCGGATGTTTAGCCTGGAGGTTGACATGACCCAGCTCAGGCAAAACCCTGATTCCCTGGGGTGTAAGGTGCAGCTAAGACCCAGAAAGCATGGCTACATGGGTCAGTGGAGGCTCAGTTCCCTAGGGCATGGTTCTATATCAGCTGTGGCACTGGTGGGTGCAACTGCTCCAATGTGCCAGAGGCTCAGAGCCCTGGGGCAAAGTGCTGCCTCACCTGTGGTGGCTCTGGAGTGCCAAAGACATAAGGTCCCTGGGGAGCAGGGCATGCCTCAGCATGGCACCAGGATTGTGTCTGCTATGGTTTGTAGGATGCTTGAGGTCCCTGGGAGGTGGGGAGTCACTTCAGCTCAACCATAAGGGGAGGGTGCACCAGTGTCTCGCATGGGGGTGATGGAGCTTGGCCCTAGGGGATAGAGCTTGGAACAGCCTATTTTGGGGATGAGGTGCTACTGGGTAAGACGGTTTTAGTGTTGGCAAAGCCACAGGGATGAAGGGGTACATAGCTGCACACTCCCACAGCACAACACACTCTAGCAGTGGCTCTGGTTCCAAGACGGTGCAGTGCAGCAGCAGCACAGACCATGGGGGAGGGCACAGGATCAGCTCTTTCTCTTAGATAGCTCAGCATGTGAACTCTGGGGAGCTCCCTCAGTTGGGCTCAGAGCTTGTGAGGACTGTGGGAGCCTCTGGTAATGAAGATTGCATGTGTCCACGGTGGTGATGGGGGTTGCCGGGGTCCTCCTGCTCACCTTTTCCCTGCAGGAAGAAGGCTCTCCTGGTTCCAAGCTGACCCTGAGTGGATAGGGTGGCAGAGATGAGGTGTATCCTTTCCTTCCCTGTGCATCCATCCTGAGTTTCCATACTCTACAGAATTTCTGCTGTTTCTTTATTGTTCTCCAGATCTCTCCTTCAGTTATTTTGATTGAAATACAGTTGTTTCTTCACTATATTTTGATTTTTTGTTGGAGTTGGGGATGAACCTAGGAGCTTCCAGTCAGTCAGCCATCTTGTGACATCCAAGAATTACTTTCTATTTTTCTTTTTGTATGGTATCTTTGCCTGGCATTGGTATCAGGGTAATACGGGCCTCACAGAATGAATTGGGAAGTGTTCCTTCATATTTTATTTTTTAAAAGAGATTGAGAATAACTGGTGTTAATTCTTCCTTTTTACTTTCTTTTTTTTTTTTTTAGACAGGGTCTCACTCTGTCACTCTGTTACCCAGGCTGGAGTGCAGTGCTGCAATCATGGCTCACCGCAACCTCAAACTCCTCACCTCAAGCAATCCTCCCACCTTAGCCTTCCCAAGTAACTGGGACTGCAGGCATGTGCCACTACGTCTGGCTAATTTTTTTTTAAATTTTTTTGTGGGCCAGGTGCAGTGGCTCACGCCTGTAATCCCAGCACTTTGGGAGGCCAAGGTGGGCGGATAACAAGGTCAAGAGATTGAGACCATCCTGGTGAAACCCTGTCTCTACTAAAAATACAAAAAAATTAGCTGGGCGTGGTGGCACGCACCTGTAGTCCCAGCTACTTGGGAGGCTGAGGCAGGAAAATTGCTTGGACCCAGGCAGTGGACATTGCAGTGAGCCAAGGTCACGCCACTGCACTCCAGACTGGGGACAGAGTGAGACTCCATCTCAAAAAAAAAAAAAAATTGTGGACATTGGGTCTCACTATGTTGCCCAGGCTGGTCTCAAACTCCTGGGCTCAAGCAATCCTCCTGCCTCAGTTTCTCAAAGTCCTGGGATTACAGGGTGTTAATTCTTCTTAAATGTTTGGTAGACTTTACCAGTGAAGCCACCTGGTCCTCAATTTTTCTTTGTTGAGACTTCTTGTTAATAGGGTCTCTTAAATGCATTTGTAAATTCCCAGTAATTTAAGCCTAATTTTGTGTCACTAAAGCAAATGATAATGTGCTGTGAAGTTGTGGTGAGTGATTTTCATTTAAAAGATCATTTTAGAAATTAAAAATTTTTATTGTAAAACTTTGCCTCAATAAAGCAAGTTTGGTACACCCCAGATACGTGTCAGCCAGTAATAACTCCAGGCAAAACAATAAAAACTCTTAAACTCCCAACCAAAACAAAGGCAACCCATTTTAAAAATGGGCAACTGATTTGAATAGATATTTCTCCAAAGAAGATAGAGAAATGGCCAAAAAGCACATGAAAAGATGCTCAACATCATTAATCATTATGGAAATACAAGTCAAAGTCAGTAAGATACCATTTCATAGCCATTAGCATGGTTAAAATATTTTTTAAAGGGGAAAATTATAAGTATTGGCAAGGATGCCCTCTAACATGGCTGTAGGGAATATAAAATGGTACAGCTTCTGTGGAAAAGAGTTTTGTGGTTCTTCAGAAAGTGAAACATAAAACTGTAAATATAATCTAGTCATTCCCCTCCTGCGTATATACCCCCAAGTGAAAACAGGTGTTCAAACAAAACTTGTCCACAAATGTTCAGGGCAGCCTTATTCATAATAGGCAAAATGTGGAAACAACACAAAGGTCCATCAATTGATTAATGGATAAACAAAATAGTAATCCACCCAATGGAATATTATGCAGCCATTAAAAAGGAATGTAAATTAATATAGCCATTAAGGAAAAACAGTATGGACATTGCTAAGAAAACTGAAAAATAAAACTACTATGTGATCCTGCAATCTCACTGCTGAGTATATACCCAAAGGAACTGAAATCTGTGTGTCAAAGAGACATCTGCACTGCCATATTCATTGCAGCATTACTCATAATAGCCAAGATATGGAATCAACCTGTGTCCATCAACACGTGAATGGATAAGGAAAATGTGGTATATATACACAATGGAATACTATTCAGTTTTAAAAAAAGGAAATCCTGTCATTTGCCACATGTATGAAGCCGGTGGACATTATGTTAAGTGAAATAAGCCAGACACAGAAACACAGATACTGCTCATCTCATATGTGGAATCTAAAAAAGTCAAACTCATAGAAGCAGAGAGTAGAATGATGGTTGTCAGGGGCTGGGGTGAGAGGTGGGTAGGATAGGCCAAATTTCAGTTAGATGGAGAAATAAGTTCAAGAGATCTATCTATTGTACAAGATGGTGACTATAGTTAATAACAATGTATTGGGTGGGCACACTGACTCATGCCTGTAATTCCAACACTTTAGGAGGCTGAGGCAGCAGGATTGCTTGAAGCCAAGAGTTTGAGACCAGCCTGGGCAACATGGTGAAACCCTATCTCTACAAAATTTAAAAAAAAAAAAAAAAAGGCAAGTGTGTTGGCATGCGCCTGTGGTTCCAGCTACTTGGAAGACTAAGGCAGAAGATCTCTTGAGCCCAGGAGGCTGAGGATGCAGTGAGCCGTGACTGCGTCATTGCACTCCATCCTGGGCAACAGAGTGAGACCCTGTCTCAAACAAACAAACAAAATGTATTATATACTTGGAAATTGCTAAGAGTAGATTTTAAGTGTTTTCAACCACAAAAAAGTTAAGTATGTGAGGTAATGCATGTTTTAATTGGCTTGATTTAGCCATTCCACAATGTATACATATTTCAAAACATGTTGTACAACATAAATATATACAATTTTTGTCAATTAAAAGATAAGTTTAAAAAAAGAAAGCGGGACTTTTGGCAGTGAGTAGGTAATGAGGGTAAATCCCTCATGAATAGGGTGAACGCCTTTAAAGAGACCCCAAAGGGATAACTAGCCCCTTCCACCATGTGAGTGAGAACACACTAGAAGTGCCATCTATGAGGAATGGACCCTTACCAGACACTGTATCTGCCAGTGTCTTGATCTTGGACTTCTTAGCCTCCAGAACTTTGAGAAATAAATTTGTATTCTTTTTTCTTTTTTTGAGATGGAGTCTCACACTGTCGCCTGGACTGGTGTGCAGTTGTGCGATCTCGGCTCACTGCAACCTCTGCCTCCTGGGTTCAAGCAATTCTCTTGCCTCAGCCTCCCAAGTAACTAGGATTACAGGGACCCCATCACCACGCCTGGCTAATTTTTTTGTATTTTTAGTAGGGACAGGGTTTCACTATGTTGGCCAGGCTGGTCTTGAACTCCTGACCTTGGGATCCGCCCACCTTGGCCTCCCAAAGTGCTGGGATTACAGGTGTGAGCCACTGTGCTTGGCCTAAATTTCTATTCTTTTTAAGCTATGCATTTATGGGTTGTTAGTTGATGGGTTGTTATAGTAACCCAAATGGACTAAAAAAACCAACTAAGGCCTAAGGCCTAAGGCCTAACATAGGCCTGGCACATAGTAAACTTCAATATTTGTTTGTTGAATGAATGAATGCACATTCCTTGAATAATCTGCATTTGACTCTATTTTCCACTCCTACTTTTTATATATATAAAAACCATTTGTATACCTTTGAGAACCTAGATCCATGGTTCTCAAAGTGTGATCAGGAAAAAGAGATAAAGTGAGATTCACCAGTTGAAAACTTCTGTGCTTTGGGCTTTACCACTTACTGGGTTTGTGGCTTTTTGCAAGTTATATAACATGTCTGTGGTGCAATTATCTCATATGTAATCATCATTGTACTTCACACAATTGTCATAGAGATTTTCTGAGATAAATGATAATAATAATTGCTAACACTTCCTGGGCACTTACTATGTATCTGCTGTGTTCTAGCCCATCAGGTGAGGCACTATTTTCGTTTCATATAAAGGGATTAACATTGCCTGCACATATAAATGTCATATTATTATTATTAACATTATTGTAGTCAATGATTAAAGAAAAGGCTGACAGGCCTTTTCTTCCCACCCTGAGCGCATGGATCTCCTAGTCGGATGTTCTGTGGGCGACCACTGTGCAACAGCCTGTTACTCCGTGCAATTGCATCCAGTCCAGTGCTTCTCACAGGTGAGCATGCATCAGAGTCAGTTGAAGGGCTTGTCAAAACAGATTGCCAGGCCTTGTCCACCAGGTTTCTGATTCAATTGGTCTAGCATGGAGTCCAAAAATTTGCATTTCTGACAATTTCTCAGATGCTGCTGATGCTACCAGCCCCTCACCAAACATTTTTAAAATAATTATTTTATTGAAATATAACTCAAATACCATAAAATCACCCTTTAAAGTGTACCATTCAGTGATTTGTTACAATATTCACAGTTGTACAACCATCATCATTCTAGAACAAAGTACACATTTTTCTTAATTTTTCAATCTGTTTTAAAAATAGGTATACAAAACAACATAAAAAAGTAGAGATGGAGAAGTCCTCCTCCCCTCATCCCAGTCACTCGGTTCCTCCCCTCCACTAGGTAACCCCTTTTATTTCCTATACATCTATTTCAATGTAGCATTTCTTCACGCAGATATAAGCAATATAGGGTCTTTCCCTGTTTTCTTGTGCTAGAGAGGCAGCACACTATGAATCATATTCTGTCAATTGTTTTTTTCATTTAGTAAAGCTGGAGATCATTATGAAGGTATTACCATGGCATATTTAACAGTCTCCTTACTCTCCAAGTAAACAAATATATCAATTTTTTCTAGTCTTTTGCTATTGCAAACTATGTTGTAAAAAATACCCTTACATACATATCATTTCACATGTGTTATCATTTCATATGTGTCTCCTCTAAAATTCAGGTGTTGCCAAATAGGCCATGAAGGCTCCTCCATCACTAATGGGATTAAGGCCCTTATAAGAGGCTTCATGCAGCATTTGGCTAGCTTGCTTTCTTGCCCTTCTGCCTTCTGCCATGTGAAGATGCAGCAAGAAGGCCCACACCAGACACCAAATGCCAGCTCCTTGATCTCAGATTTATCAGAGTGAGAAAGTAAGTATCTGTTCTTTGTAAACTACCCAGTCTCAGATATTCTGTTATAGCAGCACAAAACAGACTAAGACAATATGTGTGCAGGTGTATGTGTAGGATTAATTCCCAGAAGTAGGACTGCTAGTTTAAAGAGTAAATACACTTATAATTTTGAAGCATATTTCCACAGTCCCATTGATAGGAGTTGCATAATTTTGTACTTTTGTTAGCAATACATGAGAGGGCCCTTACCCCAATATGTGTTGTCCAGGACTTGGATTTTAGCCAATATGGTAGGTGTGCAGTTTAAATTTGCATTTCTCTTGTCATGAGTGAGACAGTACATTTTTCATATGTATAAAAGCCATTTGCGTTCCTTTCTCTGTGAACTGTCCTTGTCCTTTGCCCATTTTCTACTGGGTTTCCTCCAAGGAATACTCTTGCTTACTCCTCCAAGAGTAATTTATACTTTAGGGGGTTGTTTCTACGTAACATCAATATGAACTATTCTTCAATTTTGCCATTTGTCTTTGTTTACTGTGTTTTTTGCCATGCATAAATTAGGGTTTTTATGTAGTTGAATCGATCAATCTTTCCTCTTACGACTAGGGCATTTTGAGTCATAGTTGGAAAGACTTTCTCCCCTTTCCCCCACTCTAAAATTATAAAGGAATCTGGTCATGTTTTATTCTAATACCTTGACATTTTTTCACGTTTAAATCTTGGATTCATTTGTAGCCTAGAGCACTGTCATCTACCAGACTAAAAAAGAATACGGATGAGTAGATTCTAAACATTTCTCCCCATATTAGATCTTTCTTTAAATACAATCTTGCCCCATATATAAGACAGATGGAAGGAGAGCTGCCCTGAAGGTGCAGCAGAGACCCTCTTGTGAGTCACACCCTCCCCAGACTCCACGGATCTCCATGGAATCCTTAGGATGGCTGTAAGCAGAGTGAAGACCACAGATATCTGCAGAACAGCAACTAGGTCAAAAAGTCTGATGAGAAAAAAGTTAAAAGAAGGACTTTCTGGTTTGTCTTGATGTTTGCCATTGAGTGTTTGTTGAGGAGGAAATGAGAAAAGACTGGAGAGGACTTAAGAGTCCCTTTCTGCAGGGGCTCATCTTTCTTATCAACAGTCCCCTTTTGCTGAGTTCATATGTTCAAGTGAAAAATTCCTCATGATTCTACTATGATCTGATTGGTGTAGTGGAGAATGCATGGACCTTGGTATCACATATGAGTTCTGATCCTGAACACTTACTAGCTGTGCAGCCTCTGGCAAGTCATTTCTGTTTCACAATTAGTAGTTCATCCATAGTAAATAACTGAGTACTTTGTATATGGAAGACACTGTGCTAACTGACAGAGATACAAAAACGGAGAAGATAGAAATGGTATTACCTTACAGCATGGAGGTGGAACCACATGGTAAACAAATAACTATCCTAATTATTTAGATTCTAATTGTCATAACATCTTCAACAGAGCATGGGGTCCTGCGGACATGAAGAGCAGGGAGGTTCAGGCTTACTAGTTTAGGGAAGCTGGCCACCAGGTTCAGGTTTGACAGGTGCATAGGAAATGGCATGGCAGAAGGAGGCCAGAGCCTTTTAGGCAAAAGGAAGAGCAAACGCTTATTAGACCCCAAGGCTGCAGGAGCTAGGCACGTTTGACCACCGAAAGGAAGGCCAATATAGACAGACAGCATCAACCTCACTGTGGTGTCTGTGTTGAGAATGGATTGTATATGTGTGCTGTGTGAGGGGCAAGAGTGGATTAGCGGACATGGGTTAAGAGCTACTAGCAGTCTGGGCAAAAGACACTAGTGGCCTGGGAAACAGTGGTAGTGGAGAGTGGACAGATTGGTAAGACACACAAATGTGTTCAGAAAAATTCTAGGTTTCTGCGTGAGCTGTGGCCAGGTGGATGTCCATGCCACTACTGAGATGAATTCTGAACAGGAGGAAGTTTGGAGAAAAGCCCCAACATTTCGGCAGGACAGCACCTCCTGGTGGAGATGACAAGCGGGAGCCTCACCACAGGCCTGGTTGTGGGAGTGAAATGGGGACTCCGGGCGCGGTCGGGTGCACTTACTGTGCTAAGACAGCGAGGCCCGGCGGAGGTGGCAATGGCAGACCTGGTTTCTCGGCGGAGTCCCAGTGGGAGGCTCGGTGTCCAAAATCCTCAACTAGATTGGGCATGCCGTTTATCTTGTTCCAACTGTTGACAGTAATGGCACTAGCAATAATGTCCTTCCCAGGCAAAGATGGTTTTTCTTCCGTGTTTTCAGCCACTGCAGAGTGGACATCTACTATGAACCAAGTATCTGCGGCTTTAGGTACCAGATTCAAACACAGGATGGTGGCAGAACAGGGACTAGGACGGAGAAAAAACCTGAAGATGTATCAACCAGAAAGCAATGCATTCTCACAGAGGCACAAAAAAACGCCTCTGAAGCAGAAGATTCACCTCCACTTCTGCGTCCTTTTGAGGCAACTTTTTGAGCATCCTCCCCAGGCCAACACTTTTCCACCTTATTAAACTACCCCGTAGCTTTCTCCATGGGAGGGGCCTTCTTCACAGTCCTCGGACCCAGTCAGACTCGTGGCCTTCCCAGGCTTCTGCTGGGCCGGCTATGGTCGACGCCGCACGGTCTCAGGCCCACTTTTCCCGCAGGAGCGGCGGCCCCAGCGGAGCCCCTGTGCGCCCCGGCGAACGTGGTAGGAATGCAATCTCCCGCCCCTTCAGACTCTGGCACCCCGTAGCCTTTCCTCAGGCTCCAAGAGTTCTCCCGGTGATGTGATGACCGACATGGCGTCTGGGCTCTGGACACTTAGACTTTACTCCTCCCCGTCCCCCAAACATGGGGAAACCACACCTTCTCTGCTCCAGTCACCAGCAGCCACTCCCATTCCTTAGGTATCCATTATTGCATGTGTAGCCCATTGCATGTGTAGCCTACTTCTGGTTTTCATTTTTATTTAAGGTCAGTTGTTGCCTGACAACACTGACGAAAGTAACTTAATTCGAAAGACAACACTTGGAGGCGGCCCCCGCTCCAAGCACCAGCCCAGCAGCTCCCCCGAACTCCCCAGGAGCTCGCGGGCGAGCAACGCCACAGCCCAGAGCGCGCTCCGCGGAACCCCCAGCCCCGGGCGAGAAAGCTCCTTCCGGGCTCCGGGCCCGACTAGGCCATCCGGGAGGCCCTGGAGCGCCGGGGCCGTAGAAGCCCTGCCCCCCGCTGAAGCCCCGCCCTGCGCCCGAGCGCCCGCCAATGGCAGGGCGCGGTGCGGCGCGGCGAAGTGGGACGGCGGCTCGCTGAGGAGGCGGTGCGCTCAGGCGGCGCTCCCGGAGATGCCCCGCGGCAGCCGCGCTCGAGGCTCCAAGGTAGGCTCTGGGGCGGGAGTGGGCGCCGCGCCGTTTCTCGCGTTGCGGGGAAGCGGCGGGCCGGCGCGGGGCCGGCCCTGGGCTGCTGGGGTGAGAGGAGGTGGGCGTTGGGGGTGGTGGCGGGTCTCGTCTGCGCGTATGGAGCAAGCCCGCGCAGCGGGGTGCCGCCCCCAGGTCCGGCTCCGGTCCAGGCGTGCGGGCCGGGCCCTCAGCGGCTGTATGGAAGGCGAGGGGTGGGGCCGCCGAGGGACGCAGCGGGCGGGAGCATATGTCCGCCTCGGGGGTACTTGGCGGTACTTTTGTCTCTTTTTGATTTTGGTGTAATGTACCAAACAGCAGGGAATCCTGGCGTGGCTTTACTCGTCTCCGCGAATAATCCACTGTCAACTCTGTCTCTCTTTCTGTCGCACTCGGAGGGGACTGTGCGGCTGACTGCCCAGTCCGTGGGCCCCGCGCTGCCTCGGGTTCCAGAACGGAAGTGGGTGCCTAGGAATCGTTGCTTGAATGGTGTTTGATTGCACCTGTATCCGCGAGTGCATCCTTTTTTGTTCTGCTAATTGTGCTTGTCCTGGCATGTGTCCTTTATCGTTTTAAAGTTCCTTCTAACTTCCTTGCTTTCAAATACGTTTGTCTCACAGTAAAACGGTTTTTAAAAAGCAAACACAGGACCTCCTTTCTTGACTCTTCCCTTTACTTGAAAACTTCCTGGAAAAAATAGTCCACATATACTGGTTCAACTTCTTTACCACTATCATGCTTTCTCGCTTCTCAAATACCATTGATTATCAGCCCACACTATCAATTTTGTGACTGGCTTTAGGGAATAAAGAAATTCGTTTCAGGCACCTCTGTTGATTATAAGATACAATCTGATTTCTGAAGTATTAATGTATGAAAAAAATCAAGGAAATATATAAATTTGCTAAATCCAGTGTAAGTTGTTTACTTGGTCATTGGAGCATTTGACACATTCACCACCTGCTCTTATTTCTTTTGAAACATCCATGATTGTCTTGCTGTCTTGCAACAGCTCATTTTTTTCTCTTTGCTGTGTTTGTGCCATGTTCTAATTTTTGACCTTGTGCTTTTTCTCATTTTCCGTATTTGCTTTGGACAATGTCATACATTGAAGTTAACTGTATAGATGACTTTCAGATCTATATTAGATCTTTCCCTAGAGCTCAAACTTAGTGCATCACATAATCATCATCTCACCCTTAGTCCTCCAGGCCCTAACAGTTTCTCTTGACTTAGAAATCTTAGTATTTTTGAATTGACATTCACTTCTGGTCTCTTCATCTTGTCATTTTTCAAGACTCTTTTTTTTTACTCAATTTTTTTTAGTAGTCGTACAGTTGTCTATTGTGTAATACGTTGCTGAAAACTGAAGCAGTTCATAACAAATGTTTATTATATCATAGAGTTTCTGAGACTCAGGAATCTGAGAACGGCTCAACTAAGTGGTTGTAGTTCAGGATCTCCCACAAGGCTGCAGTCAAATAAAGGGTCGTTGGAGCTGGAGAATCCAGTTCCAAGCTCACTCACATGGTTGTTTCTTGACAGCTGCATAGGGCAGCTCACAACAGGGTCCTGGCTTTCCCAAGAGCAAGGGAGAGAGCAACAAGATATCAGTCCCCGTGTCTTTTATAGCCTAAACTCAGAAGTGACATCCCATCTCCTGTCTATTCATTACATGGACCAACGCGGTACAATGTTTGAGGAGACTATAGAGGATCCCCAGGAGGTGGGGATCACAGGGCCCACCTTGGAGGCTGGCTTCCACAGTATTTCCCAGGAATTTATTTTTTGTTTCTGTCTCCCTCGGTCAGTCTCAAAGTACTTAAATGGTTGGAGTGTTGATGTGTAGTGCCGGCTAGTATGCTCTCATTCCATCTTCAGAGGTGACTTTCCCTTAGGCACTACTTTGATTATATTGTTAGTCCTCCATCTAAATCTCATTTTATTTCTTGTTGGCTGCATCATAATTTATTGCAGACTTACTCTGTGTTTAGTGCTTCATATGTATTAACTAATTTAATTATTTTAACAGTCCTGTGAGGTAGATACCATTAGTCTCATTTTATGGGTGAGGAAACTGAGGCTCAGCAGAGAGGCTAAGTAATTTGCCTAAGGTCACACAGCAGTTAAGGGAAGAAGCTAGGATTTGTATCCAGGTAGTCTGCCCCAGACCTTGCTTTTGTTCAGGCTCTCAGCCTGTTATTCACAGCCTCCATAATATGTGTCTTATTCCTTAACTTTACAGCTTTGTTCATTATCTTGTAGGTAAACTAGACTACTGTTATCACTGTATTTTCTTGCCCCTGGGTGGTAATTGCATATGTTCTTGGTTTGGAATAATGCCAGTTCTCCCATTTCTGCTGATTGAAACCTTTTTTTTTTTTTTTGAGACGCAGTCTTGCTCTGTCGCTCAGGCTGGAGTGTAGTGTTGCTATCTCAGTACAGGCGCCCGCCACCTCACCCGGCTACTTTTTTAAAATTTTTATTAGAGACAGGGTTTCACCGTGTTAGCCAGGATGGTCTCGATCTCCTGACGTCGTGATCCGCCCGCCTCGGCCTCCCAAAGTGCTGGGATTACAGGCGTGAGCCACCGCGCCCGGCCATGAAATCTTAATCATCCATTGAGGCCTACTTCAAATCCCACCTTCTCCCAAATTATCCCAGCTATACATGAACTTTCTTCTGTATGTTCTTGGTTTGGAATAATGCCAGTTCTCCCATTTCTGCTGATTGGAATCTTAGTCATCCATTGAGGCCCACCCCAAATTTCACCTCCCAAATTATCCCAGCTGTAAATGAACTTTCTTCTGTAGTCTGTGGAATTTTATGTAAATAACTCTTACTATTCCATGTCTTACATTAGGTTTATTTGTGTCTACACCTTTATTCCCATATAGTCTAGACATTTAAGATTAGGGACTGTGTCTTCAGCCCATATTCCCCAGAGTACCTGTCATATCCCTTGTATGTACTAGATATCTGATGCATTAATGAAAGGGGAACTAGTTTAGAAGATTTGCAAGTATTCCAGGTGTGAAGAAACAGGAGGAAATACCCTAGTCCGAAGACTTGGATATCAGCCTCAGCAATACAGCTGAATGGTTTTGCAATTTTGGGCAAGCCACACAGATATATCAGGACTGTTAAGATGAAAGGTGATGTGGTTATGGACTAAAGTGGTGGAATTAGGAATAGAATAGAAAGGACTGAGTTGATAGACTACAAATGGAAGGTGAGATTTAGGCAACTGCAATTGAAAGAGGAAGAGGAGGAAACGGTGGTTCAGAAAGTTGAACCTGTGAGAAGTGGGAAAGTTGTTTGCCTCTTAACTGATGTTAGGATATATAGATATATATCCTATATATCACATATATAGATATGTGGTATTTAAGACCCAGGGAGATTAGGGCAGTCAGTTGCTCAAAGGCTGGGATATCTTAGTTCTTTCCTCACTCCCCTCTCCTCCATGGGTTTCTCCTGCCCTAGCCCCTCACTATCCCTTAACATGCTGTGATTCTTCCCTTTATGCCTTATGTTCTCCCTTTCCTTATGAAGTAGCCAAGGACGACCACATATACTCCTGTTCTTGGGCAGCAGCTTGCCTTTTGAGATTTTCTTTTCTTTTCTTTTTTTTTTTTTTGAGATGGGAGTCTTGCTCAGCCACCCAGGCTGGAGTGCAGTGGCCCGATCTCGGCTCACTGCAACCACTGTCTCCTGGGTTCAAGCTCTCTGAATAGGGCAATATACCTAACATGGAGTTGTCGTTTCTTTATAAAATGGGGTTAATAACCTATATTGCTGGGTTGATATGAGGATTAAATGATGACAACGCATGTGATGATATACCGAGCATATAAACACTCAATAAATGTTGGTGATAATGAAAGCAATTAATAATGAAACACCATGATAATTAAAGAAATCATATGAGGACAAAGATATTGTACATCCTCTACTGCTTTGTCTCTACATTTCCTGGGAATTGTTGTCTTTCAGCTTGTTGAACAAGAAATAGGAAAAAGGCTCATTTTCAAGTTTTTCAATGATGGCAGGAAATTCTCATAATTATCTTGGTAGGAGTACCTCATGGTTCCAGTTTAAGGCCTTGATAGTCTCATTGAATGATTTACTGGTGGCTCTACATCTCAGAATTAGACTACTTAGTACTGACATCTCAGTTGTCTTTTTTTTTTAAGACAGTCTTACTCTGTCACCCAGGCTGGGGTGCAGGGGCGCTATCATGGCTCACTGCAGTCTTGAGCTCCTGGGCTCAAGTGATCCTCCCATTTTGGCCTCCCAAGTAGCTGGGACCACAGGCCATGCCACTGTGCCTGGCTAATATTTAAATTTATTTTGTAGAGATAGAGTCTTGCTGTGTTGCCGAGGCTGGTCTTGAATTCCTGGCCTCAAGCCATTCTTTCTCCTTGGCCTCCCAAACTGCTGGAGTTACAGCGTGAACCACCGTGCCTGGCCTAGTGTCTTATTCCTCAAACCAAAGGGAAAGAGAGGAAAGAGAGTTTTTATTGAAAACTTTCTGTATGTCAAGCACTTTGCATAGAGTACCTCACTTAAGGGAAAACGTGTTTGCTTTTTAGTCAAAATAATATATGTTCATAGGTAAGGTAAAATAGTACAAAAAGGTTTATTGTAAAACCCAGCAGTCCCTTGCACATCTCATTCCATTTATTTTTATTGAGATAACTGTAAATTCACAGACAATTGTGAGTAATGTAGAGAATAATTGTTTTATAAACTAATTCTTGAGGCTGGGCTAGATCAAAGTGGCTGCTAGATCAAAGTGTTGACAGATTTCATGTCTGGTGAGGGCCTGCTTTCTGGTTCATAGACAGCCATATTCTTACCATGTCTTTATATGGTGGAAGAGATAAAGGAGCTCTCCAAGGTCTCTTTTATAAGGGCATCAATCCCATAACTTCTAATCACCTGCCAAAGGCCCCACCTCCTAATACCATCAGGTGATCCACCTGCCTTGGCCTCCCAAAGTGCTGGGATTACAGGCGTGAGCCGCCGTGCCCGGTCTGAGGTTTTTTTTTTTTTTTTTTTTTTTTTTTTAATACAACATAAAACTGTCATGATTTATCCAAGTTGTTGTGCATATCAGTAGTTTCTTTGTCTTTTTTTGTGTGTGTGTGTATGTGTTGGAGTCTCGCTTTCTTGCCCAGGCTGGAGTGCAGTAGCGCGATCTCGGCTCACTGCAACTTTCCGCCTCCCCAGTTCAAACAATTCTCCTGCCTCAGCCTCCTGAGTAGCTGGTACTACAGGCACCTGCTGCCATGCCTGGCTAATCTTTTGTATTTTAGTAGAGACAGGGTTTCACCGTGTTGCCCAGGCTGGTCTTGAACTCCTGAGCTCAGGCAATGCAATCCACCCGCCTCGGCCTCTCAAAGTGCTAGGATTACAGGCATGAGCCACCCTGCCCGGCCAGTAGTTTCTTTGTTTTAATTGCTGAGTAGTGTTCCATATAATGGATATACCAGAGTGTGGATTAACATTTATTATTGAAGGACCTCTAGGCTGTTTTCAGGTTTTGGTTATTGCAAATAAAACTGCTATAAACATCGGTGTACCAGTTTTTGTGTGAACATAAGTTTTCATTTCTCTGAGATAAATGCCTAAGTATGTAATTGCCAGAACCCGTGGTAATTTGATGTTTAAGCATAATGTTTTCCAGGTTTATACATGTTGTTGCATGTATCAGTACTTCATTACTATTTATTTTGAATAAATTTTTCATTGCATGGACATACTGCATTTAAAACATCCATTTATTAGTTGATAGACATTTGGATTATTTCCACCTTTGGGCTGTTAAGAATAATGTTGCTTTGAACTTTTTTTTTTAAATTGAGATCTGGTCTCATTATATTGCCCAGGCTGGTCTCAAACTCCTGGCTGGGCTCAAGAGATCCTCCCATCTCAGCTTCTCAAGGTGTTGGGATTACAGCCGTGAGCCACCACGCCTGGCCTGCGTTGAACATTTGTATATGCATTTTTATGTAGACCTAAGTTTTTCTTTCTCTAGCAGTGGAATTTTTGGGTCACATAATAACTGTATGTTTATATTTTGGATAACTGTTAAAATTTTCCAAAGTGGTTGCACCTTTTACAGTCTCACCAGCAAGGAATGAACATTCTAATTTTGCCACATTCTTGCTAACACTTGCCATTGCTTGTCTTTTACTTTTAGTCATCCTAATGGTTATGAAGTGTTAACCTCACTGTGATTTGGTTTGCAGTTCTCTAATGAGATTGAGCATCTTTTCATGTACTTATTGGGCATTTCTGTATCTTCTTGAAGAAATGTTTATTCAGCTTATTTGGCTGCATTTTCATTGGGTTATTTGCTGTTTTATTGTGGAATCATGAGTTCTTTAAAATTCTGTGTACTGTTCTCCTATAAGATGTATGATTTGCAGATATTTTCTGCCATTCTTTGGGTTTTCTTTTCATTTTCTTATTGAAGTACAAATGTTTTTAATAATTTTGATGAGGTCCAATTTGTTTTTTCTTTTGTTTCTTGTGCTTTTTGGTGTCATGTTTAATAAATCATTGCCTAAACCAAGGTCACAAAGATTTATTCCTATGTTTTCTTCCAAGAGTTACAGTTTTAGCTCTTAGATTTAGGTCTGTGATTCATTTGGAGTTAATTTTTCTACACACTGTGAGGTAGTGGTACAACTTCATTCTTTTCTAGGTGGATACCCAGTTGTCTCAACACTATTTGTTGAAAAAATTGTTCTTTCTCCTTGAATTGTCTTGGCACTTTTTTGTTTTAATTGAAAATCAGTTGACCATAAAAGTAAAGATTTGTTTCTGGCCTATGAATTCTATTCCACTGATCTCCATGTCTGCCTTTATTCTAGTACCATACTGTTTTAATTACTGTAACTTGGCAGTGTTGAAATTAGAAGTGTGAGTTTCTGACTTGTTTTCCGTTTTGAGATTTTTTTAACTGTCTTGGGTTCGTTGCATTTCCATATGAATAATAGCAGCTTGTCAATTTCTGCAGAAAGCCATCTGGGATTTTCATTGTGTTGAATATATAGACAAATTGGAGAGTATTATCATCTTAATATTATTTCCCGTGAGCATGGGTTGTCTTTTCATTTATTTAGATCTTCTTTAATTTCTATCTATGTTTTACAGTTTTCAGTGAAAAAGTCCTGCACTTCTTTGGTTAAATTTATTCCTAAGAGTTTTATTCTTTTTGATGCTATTTTGAATGCAGTTCTACTGGCACATGCTACTGCACCTGGCTAATATTTTTTGTTAATTTTTTGGTAGAGATGGAGTCTCACTGTGTTGCCCAGGCTGCTCTCAAATTTCTGGGCTCAAGGGATGCTCCTGTTTTGGCCTCCCAAAGCTCTGGGATTATAGGCATGAGCCAACCGCACCCAGCTCCATTGATTTTTTTAAATATTGAGATTGTATCCTGCAACTTTGCTGAACTCATTTATTGGTTCTAATAATTGTTTGGGTTTTCTGAAGTGTGGATTCCTTAGGATTTCCTGTGTACAAGGTCATGCAGCTAGGCATGGTGGCTCACACCAGTAATCCCAGCACTTTGGGAGGCTGAGGCGGGTGGATCACTTGAGCCTAGGAGTTCGAGACCAGCCTGGGCAACATGGTGAAACTGAGTCTCTACAAAAAACACAAAAATTAGCAGGATGTGGTGGCTCATGCCTGTGGTCCCAGCTACTCAGGAGACTGAGGCAAGAGGATTGCTTGAGCCGAGGAGGTAGAAGCTTCAGTGAGCCATGATTGTGCTACTGCACTCCAGCCTGGGCAACAGAGTGAGACCCTCTCTTTTCTTTCTTTTTCTTTTTTTTTTTTTTTTTTTTTTAAGGAGGTAGAAGCTTGCTCCAGTGATCCATGATCATGCTACTGCACTCCAGCCTGGGCAACAGAGTGAGACCATCTTTCCCCCTCCCCCCAAGACAGAATCTTGCTCTGTCACCCAGGCTGGAGTGCAGTGGCACCATCTCAGCTCACTGCAACCTCTGCCTCCTGGGTTCAAGCGATTCTTCTGCCTCAGCCTCCTGAGTAGTTGGAATTAGAGGCGTGTGCCACCATGCCTGGCTAATTTTTGTATTTTTAGTAGAGACAGGCTTTCACCATGTTGGCCAAGCTGGTATCGAACTCCTGACCTCATGATCCACGCACCTTTGCCTCCCAAAGTGCTGGGATTACAGGTGTGAGCCACCGCACCTGGCCAACCATGTCTCTTAAAAAAAAAAAAAAGAGAAAGAAAACAAAATACCATGCTGTCTGTCAGTAGAGATAATTTTACTACTTCCAATTTAGACATCTTTTATTTCTTCTCCTTGCCATGGCTAGAACCTCCAGTCAAATATTGAATGTAAGTGGGAAAAGTTGACATCCTTTCTTGTTCCTTCTTTTTTTTTTTTTTAATTTTATTTTATTTTATTTTATTTTATTTTATTTTTTTTTATTTTTTTTATTTTTGTAGCTTTTATTTTTATTTTTATTTTTTTTTTAATTTATGAAGTATTTATTGATGATTCTTGGGTGTTTCTCGGAGAGGGGGATATGGGAGGGTCATAGGATGATAGTGGAGAGAAGGTCAGGAGATAAACACATGAACAAAGGTCTCTGGTTTTCCTAGGCAGAGGACCCTGCGGCCTTCTGCAGTGTTTGTGCCCCTGGGTACTTGAGATTAGGGAGTGGTGATGACTCTTAAAGAGCATGCTGCCTTCAAGCACCTGTTTAACAAAGCACATCTTGCACCGCCCTTAATCCATTTAACCCTGAGTTGACACAGCACATGTTTCAGAGAGCATGGGGCTGGGGGAAAGGCCATAGATCAACAGCATCCCAAGGCAGAAGAACTTCTCCTAGTCAGAACAAAATGGAGTCTCCTATGCCCACCCCTTTCTACACAGACACAGCGACAATCTGATCTCTCCTTCCTTTCCCCACACTTCCTCCCCTTCTCTTCAACAAAACCGCCATCATCCTCATGGCCCGCTCCCGATGGTCGCTGTCTCTTCGGAGCTGTCGGGTACACCTCCCAGACAGGGCAGCCGGGCAGAGGCGCTCCTCACTTCCCCGACGGAGCCGCCCGGGCAGAGGCGCTCCTCGCTTCCCAGACGGGGCCGCCCGGGCAGAGGCGCTCCTCGTTTCCCAGACGGGGCCGCCCGGGCAGAGGCGCTCCTCACTTCCCAGACGGGGCGGCCGGGCAGAGACGCTCCTCACTTCCTCCCAGATGGGGTGGCGGCCAGGCAGAGGCGCTCCTCACCTCCCAGACAGGGCGGCCGGGCAGAGGCACTCCTCACTTCCCAGACTGGGCGGCCGGGCAGAGGCACTCCTCACTTCCCAGACTGGGCGGCCGGGCAGAGGCGCTCCTCACTTCCCAGACAGGGCGGCCGGGCAGAGGCACTCCTCACTTCCCAGACTGGGCGGCCGGGCAGAGGCGCTCCTCACGTCCTAGACGGGGTGGCCAGGCAGAGGCGCTCCTCACTTCCCAGACGGTGTGGCGGCTGGGCAGAGGCGCTCCTCACTTCCCAGATGGGGCAGCCAGGCAGAGGCGCTCCTCACTTCCTCCCAGACGGGGTGGCGGCCAGGCAGAGGCGCTCCTCACTTCCCAGACGGGGCGGCCGGGCAGAGGTGCTCCTCACTTCCACCCAGACGGGGTGGCGGCCGGGCAGAGGCGCTCCTCACCTCCCAGACGGGGCGGCCGGGCAGAGGCGCTCCTCCCTTCCCAGACGGAGTGGCCAGGCAGAGGCGCTCCTCACCTCCCAGAGTGGGCGGCCGGGCAGAGGCGCTCCTCACTTCCCAGATGGGGCAGCCAGGCAGAGGCGCTCCTCACTTCCTCCCAGACGGGGTGGCGGCCAGGCAGAGGTGCTCCTCACCTCCCAGACGGGGCGGCCGGGCAGAGGTGCTCCTCACTTCCTCCCAGATGGGGTGGCGGCTGGGCAAAGGCGCTCCTCACCTCCCAGACGGGGCGGCCGGGCAGAGGCGCTCCTCCCTTCCCAGACGGAGTGGCCAGGCAGAGGCCCTCCTCACCTCCCAGAGTGGGCGGCCGGGCAGAGGCGCTCCTCACTTCCCAGAGTGGGCGGCCGGGCAGAGGCGCCCCTCACTTCCCAGAGTGGGCGGCTGGGCAGAGGCGCTCCTCACTTCCCATAGTGGGTGGCAGCCGGGCAGAGGCGCTCCTCACTTCCCAGACGGAGTGGCCAGGCAGAGGCCCTCCTCACCTCCCAGAGTGGGCGGCCGGGCAGAGGCGCTCCTCACCTCCCAGAGTGGGCGGCCGGGCAGAGGCGCCCCTCACTTCCCAGAGTGGGCGGCTGGGCAGAGGCGCTCCTCACTTCCCATAGTGGGTGGCAGCCGGGCAGAGGCGCTCCTCACTTCCCAGATGGGGCAGCTGGGCAGAGGTGCTCCTCACTTCCTCCCAGACGGGGCGGCCAGGCAGAGGCGCTCCTCACTTCCCAGATGGGGCAGCCGGGCAGAGGCGCTCCTCACTTCCTCCCAGACGGGGTGGCGGCCAGGCATAGGCGCTCCTCACTTCCCAGACGGGGCGGCCGGGCAGAGGCGCTCCTCACCTCCTCCCAGATGGGGTGGCGGCCGGGCAGAGGCGCTCCTCACCTCCCAGACGGGGTGGCCGGGCAGAGGCGCTCCTCCCTTCCCAGACGGGGCGGCCGGGCAGAGGCACTCCTCACCTCCCAGAGTGGGCGGCCGGGCAGAGGCGCTCCTCACTTCCCAGAGTGGGCGGCTGGGCAGAGGCGCTCCTCACTTCCCATAGTGGGTGGCAGCCGGGCAGAGGCGCTCCTCACTTCCCAGATGGGGCAGCTGGGCAGAGGTGCTCCTCACTTCCTCCCAGACGGGGTGGCGGCCAGGCAGAGGCGCTCCTCACCTCCCAGACGGGGCGGCCGGGCAGAGGCACTCCTCACCTCCCAGACGGGGCAGCTGGGCAGAGGCGCTCCTCACCTCCCAGAAGGGGCGGCTGGGCAGAGGCGCTCCTCACTTCCCATATGGGGTGGCAGCCGGGCAGAGGCGCTCCTCACTTCTCAGACGGGGTGGCGGCCAGGCAGAGGCGCTCCTCACTTCCCAGATGGGGCAACCGGGCAGAGGCACTCCTCACTTCCTCCCAGACGGGGTGGCGGCCAGGCAGAGGCGCTCCTCACCTCCCAGACGGGGTGGCCGGGCAGAGGTGCTCCTCATCTCCCAGACGGGGCAGCCGGGCAGAGGCGCTCCTCACTTCCTCCCAGACGGGGTGGCAGCCGGGCAGAGGCGCTCCTCACATCCCAGATGATGGGCGGCCGGGCAGAGGCGCTCCTCACTTCCCAGATAGGGCGGCCGGGCAGAGGGGCTCCTCACATCCCAGACGATGGGCGGCCAGGCAGAGATGCTCCTCACTTCCTAGACGGGGTGGCGGCGGGGCAGAGGCTGTAATCTTAGCACTTTAAGAGGCCAAGGCAGGAGGCTGGTAGGTGGAGGTTGCAGTGAGCCGAGATCACACCACTGCACTCCAGCCTGAGCACCATTGAGCATTGAGTTAGCGAGACTCCGTCTGCAATCCCAGCACCTCGGGAGGCCGAGGCAGGCAGATCACTCGAGGCCAGGAGCTGGAGACCAGCCCGGTCAACACGGCGAAACCCCGTCTCCACCAAAAATACAAAAACCATTCAGGCGTGGCGGCGCGCACCTGCAATCCCAGGCACTCGGCAGGCCGAGGCAGGAGAGTCACAGGAGCCCGAGGCAGGGAGGTTGCAGCAAGCCGAGATCATGGCAGTACAGTCCAGCTTCGATAATAGTGGGAGACCGAAAAAAGAAGGAGAGGGAGACCGAAGAAAGGAGAGGGAGAGGGAGAGGGAGAGGGAGAGGGAGAGGGAGAGCTTTATTTTCATTCTATTCTATTCTACTCCGCCCCGCTCCCTCTTGTTCCTTCTTTTAGGGATAAAGCATCCAGTATTTCACTATTCTGTATGATGTTAGCTGTGGGTTCTTTGTATATACATTTTTATCAGGTTGAGGAAATAACCTTCTGTTGCTAGTTTGTTGAGTTTTTACTGTGGAATAGTTGTTGGCCTTTGTCAGTTGCTTTTCCTACATCTAATGGAGACAATACTGTGGTTTTTATCCTTTATTTTGTTAATATATGACATCGATTGAATTTTCGATATTACATCGACTTTGTATTCCTGGGAAAAATCTCTTATTGGTTATGGTGTATAACTCTTTGTGTATGTTGCTGGATTCAGTTTGCTAGTATTTTGTTGAGGATTTTTGCATCTATATTCATAAGCAGTTTCGCTCTGTGCTTCCTTGTTATGTTTTGGTTTTATCAGGGTAATACTGGTTTCATGGTGTGAATTAGGAAGTATTCCCTCTTCTGTATTTTGGAAGAGTTTGTGAAGGATAGATAACTGTTTCTTAAAATGTTTGGTATAGATCACCATTGTACTCTGAGCCTCAGCTTTTCTTTGTAGGAAGTTTTAAAGTTATGACTTAATCTCTTTATTCGTTATAGCTCTCTGATCAGTTTTTTATTTCTGAGTCGGTTTTGCTAGTTTGTCTTTCTCGGAATTTGTTCATTTTATTTTAGTGATTTAATTTGTTGGTATGTAGTTCATATTATTTCCTTATAATGTTCTCTGTAATCTTTTGGGTTTCTGCAAAATTGGTAGTGCTTCCTCACTTTCTTCTATTCCTGAGTTTTGTAGTTTAAATCTTCTCTTCCCCGCCCCCAAACCTCCTTGGTCAGCCTAGCTTGTCAATTTTGTTGATCTTTTCGAGGAACTAACTTTTTTTTTTATATTCTTTGTTGTTTTTCTATTCTCTCTGTCATTTATTTCTGCCAGATGGAAGTTTTATTGACTAAATATTTTTCTTGTTTTTAAATGTAGTCATTTACAGCTACAGATTTCTCAGTAAGTACTGCTTTAGCTGCATCTATAGGTTTTAGTGTATATTGTTTTCATTCCTTTTAAAGTTATCTTCTAATTTTCTCATGATTTCTTTTTTTGATCTATTGGCTCTTTAGGAGTGTTTAATTTTTGCATACTTGTGAATTTTCATTTTATTTTTATTGTAAGGTTTAAATTTCATTCTATTATTGTCTAAGAACAGTATTACTATGATTTCACTCCTTTTAAATTTATCGAAGCTTGAATTATGGCCTAACGTGGTCTGTCGGAGAATGTTTCATGTTTACATTAGAATAATGTGTATTCTGCTGTTCCTCGGGGTAGGGGGGTGTCT
Source organism: Pongo pygmaeus (assembly GCF_028885625.2). NCBI lineage: Eukaryota > Metazoa > Chordata > Mammalia > Primates > Hominidae > Pongo > Pongo pygmaeus. The sequence continues at coordinate 58,894,498 of NC_072380.2, forward strand.
TCATGGTTTCTGTCAAGAATGCAGCTGTTATGCTTATTGAGGATCCTTTGTATACGGTGAGTTTTGTATATGATGTATATTTTCTTTTGCTACTTTCATAGTTTTTTCTCTGTTTTTCACCAGTTGACATGGTATGTTTAGGGTGGATCTCTTTAGATTTTATACTATTTGGAGTTTTTAAGCTTCTTGGTTGTATAATGTTTCATCAAATTGAGGAAGCATTTTGGGCTTTGTTTCTTCAAATATTCTTTCTATCTGTCTCTCCTTCCTTCTGAGACTCTTATTATGCATATATTTGTGTGTCTGATGGTGTCCCACAGGTCTCTGAGGCTCTGTTCATTTTTCTTTACACTCTTTTTTTCCTGTTTCTCAGCTTGGATAATCTCATTTGTCTGATTTAAAGTTTGTGAATTCCTTTTTTTGCCAGGCCAAATCTGCTGTTGAGCTCCTCTGGTGAATTCTTCATTTCCGTTACTATACTTTTCAACTCCTGAATTTCTGTTTGGTTCTGTCTTTTTATAATTTCTGTGTCTTTATTGATATTCTCTATTTGGTGAGGCATTTTTATAATTTTCTTCACTTTTTGCATATAGTTTCCTTTATTTCTTTGAATATGTTTATAGTAAGTGATTTAAAGTCATTGTCTAGTGAGTCCAACTTCTGGCTCCTCTCAGGGACATTTTCTTTTGACTACATTTTTTCCTTATCATGCTTTCCTGTTTCTTCATGTGTGTTATAATTTTTTTTTTTTTTTTTTTTTTTTTTTTTTTTTTTTGAGACAGAGTCTCGCCACGATGCCCAGGCTGGAGTGCAATGACATGATCTCAGCTCACTGCAACCTTCGCCTCCTGGGTTCAAGCAATTCTCCTGCCTCAGCCTCCTGCTTCAGCCTCCTGAGTAGCTGGGATTACAGGCATGCACCACCATGCTGGGCTAATTTTTGTTTTTTTTTTTTCTTTTTTGGAGACGGAGTCTTGCTCTGTTGCTCAGGCTGGAGTGCAATGGCAAGATCTCAGTTCACTGCAACTTCTGCCTCTTGGGTTCAAGCGATTCTCAGCCTCCTGAGTAGCTGGGACTACAGGTGCGTGCCACCACACTCGGCTAGTTTTTGTATTTTTAGTAGAGATGAGCTTTCACCATGTTGGCCAGGCTGGTCTTGAACTCCTGGCCTCGGGTGATACACCTGCCTTGGCCTCCCAAAGTGCTGGGATTATAGGCATGAGCCACGTCACCTGGCCTATAATTTTTGCTTGAAAACTGGACGTTTTAAATAGTATGATTTAAATTAATTCATATTAATTTCTGGATATTAAATTCTCCCATCCCCTCCCCAGGGTTTCTGTTTGTTGTTGGTGCTATAATTTTGTTTAATGATTTTCCTGGATGAATTTTATAAAGTTCTTATTGCCTGTTGTGTGTAGCTGATGAAGACGTTATGTGGTTAGTTTAGTTGTCTGTGGATTATTGGATAGAGGTTACCTTAAATACTTTGAGCCAGTAAGTCTGTCATCTTTTATGGAGGGGCTCTGTTGAGACATATGCTTTGGCAGTTTGTAATGCCAGTTTAACCTTCATTTCCTCCTTGTGCAGAGCCTCGAGATGATCCAGAGTTCAGAGGTTAGGGCCTTTTCAGTTTTTTCCTGGGCACGTGCATAGTGTTGCAGGGTTTTTTGCTCCTTAGTTCAGCTAAAATCTGGGTTCTTGTCTCACGGTCAGGAGAAATTAGGCACGCTGACACATTGAAAGGTGAGGACAGCAGTATTTATGAAATCCCAAAGTGCTGGGATTATAGGCATGAGCCACCATGCCCGTTTTAGTTTTCTTAATGGCTTCTTTAGGTATTATAATATACATATGTAACTTACCACAGTCTACATATGCAACATTTTACCACTTCAAATGAGTTGCAGAAACTTGACTTTTCACTTAGGTACCCATAAAAAGGAAAAACAAACTGTTTTCCCCTCTTCGCTCATGCTTAACACGGTACACTTCTGTGCCCAGATGTGTGGGGTATTTTATCCTGACACCAAGCATCCAGCAGACACCAAGTGGGTATCGTATAATTTAATCCAATTTTGATGCTCTCTACCTGGAGATGGTGTGGGATCACACAGGTTGAGGGCTCAGTCCCACGAGACTGGCACCACTTCAGAGGCCAATCGCAAGTAGTAGGTTGTCACTCATATTTCTGATCAACTGAATATAAATAGGGATTCCCAAAGCTTCCTCCTCAGGTTCAATTAATTTGCTATGTTGGCTCACATAAGTAAGGGAAATACTTACCTTTACTGATTTATTATACAGGTATTCAATAAAAGCAGATGAACAGCCAGATGAAGAGATGGATAGAGTAAGACATGAACAGGTTGAGGGCAGGTGGCGTGCTTGAAGCTTCCACGCCCTCTCTGGGCGAACCACCCTCCCAGTATCTCTGTATGTTCAGCAACTGAGAAGCTCATTGAATCTTGGTAAAGAGTTTTGTTGTTTTTTTTTTAATTGTTCTTTTTTTTTTTTTTTTTTGAGATATAGTCTTGCTCTGTCACCCAGGCTGGAATGCAGTAGCTTGACCTTAACTTACCGCAGCTTCGACCTCCCAGGCTCAGGTTATCCTCCTACCTCAGCCTCCTGAGCAGCTGGGACCACAGGTTCATGCCACCACATTTGGCTAATTTTTGTATTTTTTGTAGAAATGAGGTCTTGCTGTGTTGCACAGGCTGGTCTCAAATTCAGGCTCAAGAGATCCTCCTTCCTCGACCTCCCTAAGTGTTGGGATTAAAGGAGTAAGCCATGGTTCTGGCTGTTAAAGTGTTTTTATAAAGCCTGATCTCCAGCTTCCCCCTTTCTCAGAGGTCACTCAGTGGAGCTGAAAATAACAACCCACTAATCCTCTAATCACTTGGCCTTTTTGCTAAGTGACCCCATTCTGAAGTTATCTAGGGGCCCCACCCTAAGTAACCTCAGTAGGGTAAACTTAGGAGTTATCAAAGGGGTTCTTTATAAATAACAAAAGATATTCCTATCACTTAGGAAATTGCAAGAGTTTTAGGAGTTCTATGGCAGGAACCTGGGATAATGACCAGATATATTTCATGTTATAGCACAGTATCTTTACCTTCCCTATTTAAAAATACTGTATTGAGTGTCAAATGATTTTACAGTTTTTTCTTCAGTCATTGATTATGATTGATTTATAAAGTTCATAAGGAACATTTTAGTTGCACAAGAGTAAATAATTGCTACATATTTTCCTTTGCATTGTTCTCCATCTCCCTGTACTTAAATTTTTAAATTCTATGCTCATTACTAGTCAGATAAAATGTCTTCTTTCCTTCTCGTTGAGATACATTCTCCAGTGTCTTCCTAATAAAGGAATCACGAGAAGTAAAATTGTAAAGTTCCTGCATGTTTTAAAAATATCTTTTATTTTTTCCCCTTGATTGATAGTTTGGCCGGGAATAGAAGTCTAGATTGGAATTCAGTTTTCAGAATTTTTTTTTTTTTTTTTTTTGAGATGGAGTCTCGCTCTATCACCCATGCTGGAGTCCAGTTGCGTGATTTTGGCTCACTGCAACCTCTACCTCCCGGGTTCAAGCAATTTTCTGCCTCAGCTTCCTGAGTAGCTGTGATTACAGGCACCGCGACCACACCCGGCTAATTTTTGTATTTTTAGTAGAGACGGGTTTTCACCATCTTGGCCGGGCTGGCCTTGAACTCCTGACCCTGTGATCCACCCACCTCAGCCTCCCAAAGTGCTGGGATTACAGGCGTGAGCCACCGCGCCTGGCCTAGAACGGTTTTAAACAATTGTTCTCATTGCTAATCATAAAAATAATACACAGCTATGTGGAGCTGCTAGAAAATAAAGAGTACAATAGAAAATACCCCCATAGGCCCGGTGCGGTGGCTCATGCCTGTAATCCCAGCACTTTGGGAGGCCGAGGCGGGCAGATCACGAGGTCACGAGATCGAGACCATCCTGGCTAACATGGTGAAAACCCCGTCTCTACTGAAAATACAAAAAATTAGCGGGGCGTGGTGGCGGGCGCTTGTAGTCCCAGCTACTCGGGAGGCTGAGGCAGGAGAATGGTGTGAACCCGGGAGGTGGAGCTTGCAGTGAGCCCAGATTGCACCACTGCACTCCAGCCTGGGGGACAGAGTGAGACTCAGTCTCAAAAAAAAAAAAAAAGAAAAAAGAAAATACCCCCATAAATCTATAAAGCCTATAATTAGCATAACATAAGCATTTTGATAATATAAGCATTTGGATCTGTTTCCTGCCTGTTTTTATACAAATGCTTATATATATTTAAAAATTTGTACATTATTATTTTAAAATTTAATGTCATTAGTTTTACATGGGTGTGTTGTTTGAAAAATAGGTAAGAGTAAGAATAATATTTTCCATTCTGATAAAATCAAAAGCAGAGTATGCATTCTTATGTGTAAATAAGATTTCCATTGGCATTGCATATATTTTTGTTTTAGTTTCCATTCTTACGAGTGGAACCTCTGTGTAAAGAAAATATTTTATTATTTTAAATAAAAGGAGCAGAATACAATACTGTCTATTTAAAGTTATAACTGGAAGATAGTGTCTAATCAGAAGACTCTAATAGGGTAGGAAAACATTAAAATAGTTATGTCACGTTGGTAGCTGGGTACCCCATATGTAATTTTGTATTTAGTAAATATTTTAGGAATGTGGACGAATAGACCATGATGACTTTTTTCTATTTGTTTATTTTTTTAAATTTTCTGTGTGTGTGTTTTTTGTTTTTGTTGTTGTTTTTTGTTTGTTTGTTTGAGACTGGAACTTATTTCTGTTGCCCCGGCTGGAGCGCAGTGGTACGATCACAGCTCACTGCATGCAGCCTGGGTCTCCTGTGCTCAGGCAATCCTCTTGCCTCAGCCTCCTGAGTAGCTGGGACTACAGGAACACGCCACCATGCCTGGCTAATTTTTGTATTTCTTTTTTGGACAGATGGAGTTTTGCCATGTTCCCCAGGCTGGTCTCAAACTCCGGGGCTCAAGTGATCTGCCTGCGTTGGCCTCCCAAAGTGCTGGGGTTACAGGCATGAGCCACCATGCCTTGCCTGTTATAATGTTAAGAGAATAAATAAAGAAGGTATAATTTCTGTAAATATTTAGACACACATGAATAATTTATTTGAAAGTTACCTGTCCAGTTTGTATAGCTCTAGATTATATTCTGTACTTGTTAAATGCTGTGACCAAAGAAAAGCAGTATACAATATTGTCTGTCCAAATGCTAGTTTATTTATGGAAAAAAGCGAAACCTACTTTGTGCCTGAGTTTTGTATGTACTTTTACCAAGATCTTGAAAATATTTCTCTTTGTACATTACCCTGTAAGACCTTCCTTATTTCAAACCAGTTTATTGAATTTCATGTTCAGTTCTTTGTCATTTACACATTAATAAAATGTAGGTAACAAATATACTTGTACATCTATAATGTGGACAAATACAGTAACCAAGGGGAAACAAAATAAAAAACTGAAGAAATAAATAACCAAAGGGAAAACAATTTTGATGGAAAAGCTAGTAAAGAATTTGCAATGGTTGGAAAAATAAGATATTCAAGTGGATAACTATGTATAAGGCTGCTGGAAAACGGAGTGAGCAAGCTAGATGGCGTCAAGGTGAGGGAGAGATTTTTATGGTGTTTAGTGTTAGAGACTTGAACATGATTGAATGGTGGACTTAGTGATGAAACTGGTTAAAGTGGAGGGGATTGGAATCCTGATTGCTGTGTCTCATGATCAGCACCCTGTTCTGTTCAGAATTTCCTTTTTACAGCTTCAAACCACTGGAATGTAAGGCATTATGAGTTTCTTCCTCAGCCTTTTTTTTTTTTTTTTTTTTTTTTTTTGAGACAGAGTCTCACCTTGTCACCCAGGCTGGAGTGCAAGTGGCTCAAACTTGGCTCACTGCAACCTCCGTCTCCTGGGTTCAAGCAATTCTCCTGCCTCAGCCTCCCGAGTAGCTGGAACAACAGGCACATGCCACCATTCCCGGCTAATTTTTTGCATTTTTGGTAGAGATGGGTTTTCACCAGGTTGGTCAGGCTGGTGTTAACTCCTGACCTCGTGATTCGCCCGCCTTGGCCTCCCGAAGTGCTGGGATTACAGGCATGAGCCACCATGCCCAGCTGTGTTTAACTTTTGAGGCTCTACCAAATAATTTTTAACAACTGCAGCCTTTTGCTTTTCCACCAGCAATGCACAAAAGTTATAATTGCTACACATCCTTGGCAGTGCTTGTCATTTTCTTTCTTTCTTTTTTTTTTTTTTTAATTAATAGCCATTCTGATGGGTGTGAAGTGACATATCATTGTAGTTTTTTGCTTTTTGTTTTTGGAGATAGGATCTCACTCTGCCACCGAGGCTGGAATGCAGTGGCACAATCAGTGATGCAGCCTTGACCTTCCAGGCTCAAGTGATCCTCCCACCCCAGCCTCTTGAATAGCTGGGACTATAGGCACATGCCAGCACACCCAGCTATTTTCTTTTTTTCAAAGACAGGATCTTGCTCTGTCACCCAGGCTGGAATGCAGTGGTACAATCATGGCTCACTGCAGCCTTGACCTCCTGGGCTCGAGCAGTCCTCCTACCACTGCCTCCCAAGTAGCTGGAACTACAGGCGCATGCCACCATGCCTGGCTAATTCTAAAAAAATTTGTAGACAAGGGGGTCTCACGATGTTGCCTAGGCTGCTGACTGATTTTTCGTAAAGACAGTATTCACATTTGTCGGGGCTCTGGTTTCATGTTCTAGTCACCTCCAAAGGCCTCATCTCTTTTTTTTTTTTTGAGATAGAGTCTTGCTCTGTCACCAGGCTGGAGTGCAGTGGCAGGCTCTCGGCTCATTGCAACCTCTGCCTTCGGGGTTCAAGCGATTGTCCTGCCTCAGCTTCGTGAGTAGCTAGGACTACAGGTGCATGCCACCACGCCCAGCTAATTGTTTTTCCCTAATAATAATTTTACGGGATTTAGCTTTTATACCTTCCTGTTGCTTATTTTTATGTCTGTGTCTTCTGAAATGATAGTAGGAGGCAGGATTCAGGATAGCTTTTCTTTTCTTTTTCTTTTTTTAAGGACGTGGACTCTCACTGTGTTGCCCGGCTTGAAGTGCAGTGGTGCAATCATAGCTCACTGCAGCCTCAAACTCCTGGGCTCAAGCTATCCTCCTGGTTCAGCCTCCTGAGTAGCTGGAACTACAGTCGTGTGCCAACATGCCCAGCTCACTAAAAAGTTTTTTTTTTTTTAGAAATGGAGTCTTGCTATGTTGCCCAGGCTGGTCTTAAACCCCTGGACTCATGGAATCCTCCTGCCTTGGCCTCCCAAAGTGTTGGGATTACAGGTGTGAGCCATGGCACCCGGCCCAGCATAGCTTTTATACCTTGTGTTGTTTTCATATGGCTTGTAAAAATATGGCCACTTGTGTATTTGTCTTGTAGATTCTCCCTGACTCTGCTCATCTGGACCTTTTCTGTGTGTCTGCCACCCCTGTGCTGCTGAGTGGATTCCACTTCCAGCAATTTCTCAGTGATGGGTCCAGAAGGGAGTCCAGGGTGACCAGTTTCAGGTGGCCCAGGCTGCTCTCATCTCTTCATATCTTCTTACGGTAGAGCCCCTGCTCTCACCTAGTTTCAGGCGCTGTTCTCAGTTCTATCAGACACTGTTCTCAGATCTGTTGCCTGCTCTGCTTCCTAGTAAGCACTGATGTCTAGGTTCTCAGGGCCTCCTTGACTCTTACTTTCCTTGGCTTCTTTCCTTTCAGATACTGATACCATGCTGGACTTTGGAGGGTTGGTGGTTTGTCTTTACCCACTTGTGTTTGGAGTTTGCTGATTAATTGTGTTTCTATGTTTTTGGCTTTGCTGTCCAGTTGCTCTTTATGTGAAGATTTAGAGACGTTCAAAAACTATGCCTTTACTGATGCCACTTCTAGGTTTTCAGATTGTAAATTGTGAACTTAATGTCTATTTAATGAAGTTGATTTTGTTTTTTTGTTTCGTTTTTTCTTTTAATAATCATCTCCACAGAGAAAAAGGAGTTGGAATATAGAATGCGCATCCTTTCCAGGAGAAAGACCACTGCAGGTCAGAAGAGCAGGTCTCAGGACAGCAGGGGCAGCTGCCTCTCTCTCTGAAGCATGGCTCAGGTGTGGAGAAGGGTTTCAGGACACTTCTGGGAATCCGGTAAAGTATCTGTAGAATTCTTTTCCCTGAATGCCAAAGAGGAAATCCTGAGTGTTCAGAACATTGTAATTACATTTCATTGTAATTCCGTTTCCTATTCTTTCAGAACACTGTAACTGGTACACTCCTTTTCTTCCCTTTCATTCCTTGAATTCCTTTAATAATCGTGGCAAGTTAGTAAGTTAGTATTCACCTTTTTATTTTTTTATTTTTTTTTATTTTTGAAGACAGAGTCTCACTTTGTTGCCCAGGCTGGAGTACAGTGGCACAATCATAGCTCATGGCATCCTTGAACTCCTGGGCTCAGGCTATCTTGCCTCAGCGTGTCAAATAGCTGGGACTACAGGTATGTGCCACCATACCTGGCTAATTTTTTTTTTTTTTTTTTTTGGAGATGGAGTCTCACTTTGTCACCCAGGCTGGAGTGCAGTGGGGCTATATTGGCTCACTGCAACCTCCGCCTCCCGGGTTCAAGCAATTCTCCTGCCTCAGCCTCTCGAATAGCTGGGATTACAGGTGTGTGCCACCACACTCGGCTGATTTTTGTATTTTTTGTAGAGACTGGGTTTCACCATGTTGGCCAGGCTGGTTTGGAACTCCTGACCTTGGGTAATCCACCCACCTTGGCTTCCAAAGTGCTGGGATTACAGGCGTGAGCCACTGTGCCCGGCCGCCTGGCTAATTTTTAAAAAACTTTCTGTAGAGACAGGGTCTTGCTATGTTGCCTAGGCTGGTCTCTAACCCCTGGCTGCAAGTGATCCTCCCACCTCTGCCTCCCAGAGTGCCGGGATTACAGGTGTGAGCCCCCATGCCCAGCTCACACCTGTACCTCTTTAATCCATGCAGAACCTTTCTACTTCTTTGTTTGTAAATGAAGGATATTTACTAAGAATGTTCTCAGAAGATGAAACCATTGAGCATACCAGTCTTCACAAGAAATGTATGTTTACTCTGGAGGCATACTCTGGAGATATTGCAGGTTTGGTTCAGGACCAACACAATAAAGTGAATATTGCAATAAAGTGATCACATGAATTCTTTGGTTTCCCAGTGCCTATAAAAGTTATGTTTATATTATAATATAGTCTGTTAAGTGCAATAGTATTATGTCTAAAAAAGCAATGTATATACCCTAATTTAAAAATACTTTATTGCAAAAAAAAAAAACGCTAACAGTCATAGGAGCCTTCACCAAGGTGTAATCTTTTTGCTGGGGGAGAGTCTTGCCTTGATGCTGATGGCTGCTGACTGATCAGGTGGTTGGTGGTTGAAGATTGGGGTGGCTGTGGCAGTTTCCTAAAATAAGGTAAAAGTGAAGTTTACCACATCTATTTACTGTTCCTTTCATGAAGATTACTGAGTAGCATGTGATGCTGATAACATTTGACCTGTAATAGAACTTCTTTCAAAATTGGACTCAATCCTTCCAAAGCCTGACACTGCTTTATCAACTAAGTTTATAGGATATTCTAAATTACTTGTTATCACTTCAACAATGTTCACAGCATTTTCACCAGGAGTAGATTTTATCTCCAGAAACTACTTTATTTGTTCATCCCTAAGAAGTAACTCTTCATCCATTCAACTCTTAGGAGATTGCAGCAATTCAGTCATATCTTCAGGTTCTACTTCTAATTCTAGTTCTCTTGCTGTTTCTATCACATCAGTTTTTCTGCTGAAGTCTTGAACCCCTCAGTCATACACAAGGGTTAGAATCAACTTCTTCCAAACTCCTGTTAATGCTGTATTTTGACCTTCTGTCATGAATCATGAATGTTCTTAATGGCACATAGAATGGTGAATATTTTTCTGAAAGTTTTCAATTTACTTTGCCCAAATCCATCAGAGTAGTCACTATCTGTGGCAGCTACAGCCATATGACATGTATTTCTGAAATAATAAGATTTGAAAGTCAGAATCACCCTATGATCCATAGGCTGCAGAATGGAAGTGGTGTTAGCAGGCATGAAAACAACATTAATCTCCTTGTACTGCTCCATCATAGCTCTTGGGTGACCAGGTGCATTGTCAATCAGCAGTAATAGTTTGAAAGAAATCTTTTTCTTCTGAGCAGATCTCAACAGTGGGCTTAAAGTATTACAGTAAAGAATGCTGTAAAGAGATGTGCTGTCATCCAGGCTTTGTTGTTACATTTATAGAGGAGAGGCAGAGTAGATTTATCATAAGGGCACTAGGATTTTCAGAATGATACATGAGCATTGGCTTCAACTTAATGTTACCAGCTGCATTAGCCCCTAATATGAGTATCAGTCTGTTCTTTGAAGCTTTGATGCCAAGCATTGACTTCTCTCTAGCTACGAAAGTCTTAAATGGCATCATCTTCTAATATAAGGCTCTTTCATCTATATTGAAAATCTGTTGTTTAGCGTAGCTACCTTCATCAGTGATCTTAACTAGATCTTCTGGATCACTTTCTGCATTACCTTGTACTTTTATGTTATGGAGGTGATTTGTTTCTTAAACTTCATGAACCAACCTCTGCTAGCTTCAGACTTTTCTTCTCCAGCTTCTTCACCTCTCTCAGCCTTCATAGAATTGAAGAGAGTTAGGACCTTGCTCTGGATTCTGCTCTGGCTTAAGGGAATGTTATAGCTGATTCAATTTTCTATCCAGATTGCTAAAACTTTGTATTAGCAATAATGCTGTTTTACATTCTTATCATTGTGTATTCACTGGAGTAGCACTTTCAATTTCGTTCAAGAGCTTTCCTTTGTGTTCACAACTGGCTTAACGGTTTGGTTCAAGAGGTCTAGCTTTTAGCCTATCTTAGTTTTTGTCATGCCTTCCTACCTAAGCTTAATCATTTCCAGCTTCTTTTTTCTTTTTCTTTTTTTTTTTTTGAGATGGAGTCTCTCTCTGTCGCTTGGGGTGGAGTGCAATGGTGCGATCTTGGCTCACTGCAACCTCCACCTCCCAGGTTCAGGTGATTCTCCTGCCTCAGCCTCCCGAGTAGCTGGGATTACAGGCGCCCGCCACCACGCCCAGCTAATTTTTGTATTTTTAGTAGAGACGGGGTTTCACCATGTGGGTCAGGCTGGTCTCGAACTCCTGACCTCAGGTGATTTACTCGCGTCGGCCTCACAAAGTGCTGGGATTACAGGCGTGAGCCACTGTGCCCGGCCATTTCCAGCTTTTGATTTAAGGTGTGAGACATTCAGCTCTTCCTTTGCTTGAGCACTTTGAGGCCATTGTAAGGTTATTAAATTGACTTAATTTTAATATTGTGTTGCAGAGAATAGGAGGCCTAAGGAGAAGGCAAGAGATGGAGGAACAGCTGGTTGGTGGAGCAGTCAGAACACATACAGCATTTATTAATTTTGCTGTCTTATATTGGTTTTGACTGTGGCACCCCAAATCAGTTACAGTAGTAATACCAGAGATCACTGATCACAGACCATCATAGCAGATTTAATAATAATGGTAAAGTTTGAAATCTTGGGATAATTATCAAAATATGACACAGAGACACAAGTTTATAGGTGAGCAGATGCTGTTGGAAAAATAGCACACAGAATTGCTTGACACAGGATTGCTAGAAATTTTAAATTTGTAAAAAATTGCTTTATCTGTGAAGCACAATAAAACAAGGTATGCTTTTATATTCAGAATCTTCTGGCAGTGAGATATTCTGGATAATTTTTGTGTTTGTGGTAACTTACAGAGTAATGCTATTACAAACTCAAGATAATTTGGGTATGAGTAGTAATGAGTACCTCATAGGAGTCATATGTATGAGCAGATACTACATTGAATGTTAATGTGAAACGTTTTGGTGAGTCAGATCTCTTTAGATTCTGGAAAAATAGAATGAATTTATAAATATATAAGGAGTACATGCTTTGGGAATACTGAAATTGCTGAATTGGTAAAGGAAATCAGAGAAAAATATGTTAAGGAGAGTGTAGTTTAAGATTTTGAATATTTTATAAAAGTTTTTTTTAGCATTTGTCACATAAATTCCATGGTTATTATTTTGCCTGCAGTCATTAACAGCTGAAGAGAAGACGATTACAGAAAAGCACCTTGAATTATGCCCTAGACGCAAGCAAGGTAACTATTTTGTTGATTTGTTGACAGAGAAGATATAAGACTAATAAATCTTTCTGTGATTATTTTAAAAATTTGCTTTTTTAAAAAAGTTACATGGTTTGGGTAGACTATATTCATAGTAAAAAAATCAAGATAAGGTAAAAAGGTATTTTTGAGAACTTTGTCTGTCATCACTGTCACCATCTACCGCATTGCTCCTGCCTGCCTACAGATAACTAACATTTTTTGTGTGTCCTTCCTGAGTTCATTTTTATCACAGAGCCCAGTAGGTTAGCTCATGCTCATAGCTCCAGGGTTTTGTTTGTTTGTTTGTTTTTAATCTGATTTGGGAAAGAAATGTGACCTATGCCATAAGAACTATACTGCTTCAGGCTGTGAAATTCTTTCTTGATGAATTAGGGAACTTTCAATAAGTAGTAGAAAACTCTGTTCAAACACTAGAGTATTTGGATAAATGAGGTTGAATTTGTCTCCTGCAGCAGGACATCCACAGGGCTAGATTCTTTCTGAATTCTGTAGCCTGAGTGTGGAATTGGTTCTCATGGACAGGAGGTGTTGGCTGAATTCCGCAGGCTGAATTCTTGAAAGAGTGTAGGTGCTGAGGATTTTCGCCAAGTCAGCTTTGCCTTTCCTTTGGGAAGGAATGCCCTTCCCAGTACCTCTACCTTTGACTAGAACCTGTTACAAACGGTCACCTCCACTAAAGATACTTTAGTGAAATTAAGGATTTTTAGATAGATATGTTGCTGCTAAAGAAAACTGGGGTTATTAGTAATGAAGAAGGGGTGGATATCAGGTAGGCCGCTGGTTCTGCCGCCATAGGCAGTCAGCCCTGCTGTGGGTGTGTAGGAAGAGTGAGGACTTGTGACTTCCAGGATCTTGCTGTGTCCTGGCTCTCTAATCTTTGAAAACTAAGCTAAACATTCGCAGTCTGTTTTGTATCTGGAGAATGGGCATAATCATTGGGTTATCATGAATATTAAGTGAGCTAAAAATAGTAGATTAAATGCCTAATTAAAGGTGCTTTAGTAGGTACTTGATGGATGACAGCAGTTGCTCATATGTCTGATGACAGAAGGAGCTGTGTGAAAGCCTATTCAGAGTCCTACAGAGTGAACTAACGTTCTGTGACATTCTAAACCATATTACTATTTCAGTGACATGGAAGAGATTCTATGCAAATGAAAAATAAAATTTGCCAAAATGTTTCTTTATAATTTATAAAGTGTTGCTTTATGAAATAAACTAGTGCACATCTTTTAAATTCTATAATCTTCTGATGGAATTGCAGAAGCTGTTGGCAGAGACAAGCCTCTGACCTTAGGCACACATTACAAAAGCATGTTCCTGATTCTGCTTCCCAGCTGTCATAAAAATACTACCTCCTCACCCAAAATGTAGTATAGAATTTTTATCTTGGAATTTTTGTTACTAGGATGTCTTAAACTAATACTTCAGTATCTGTTGTAGACCTCTCTCCTTGGCTTGTAGATGACTGCCTTCTTCCTCTCTCTCTTCCCCAGGTCTCTTCACATTGTCTTCTCTGTGCATGTCTGTCTTTGTGTCCAGATTTCCCCTTATAAGGATTTCAGTCATCTTGGATTAAGGCCCACCCTAATGACCTTATTTGAATTTGATTACCTCTTTGAAGACCGTGTCTTCAAATAAAGTCACATTCTAAGGTACAGAAGGTTAGGACTTCAACATATGAATTTTTGGGGGGAGGACACAGTTCAGCTCATAACACCAGGTGCTAGGACAGTGCCTAGCACACAGTGGGCACCCAGAAATGTTCAGTCTGGCTAATATTTATCCTACGGTTCCATTGGAATGAGCCTTGATATAAAGGACACCCTCTTTACAGCAAGTAAAATGAGTTACTAATCAATTCCTGGTAGTGATTTTAGCTACCTAGTCGTGCAGTCAGGTGCCTATAATTCATGGGTTTATAAATCTAGAGTCCTGGTCTCTGAGGTTTTGAATGACATAACTAATGATTATCCTGTCTTTTAAATTAGATGGTACAGAAGCACCAGACAGTTACATATTTTCTTAGATACTCACACTAAACTAAGGGTGAAAGCAACTGCAGGTCACTCTGACTTCGGAGCTATGCATAGTGGTTAAGAACATGGACTCAGAAGCTCAACTGCCTGGGTGTGCCTCTCAGGCACCACAGCTGCTGGCTGAAAAAAGGCATTACATTTGGAAAGTCCTTTCCCATGAATGACTCATAACATAGAAACTGTATGAATAAAGCTGGTAAATTCACCTAAACATAAAGGGAAAAACAGCATGGCCAAAATTACATATATAAGTCTGGTAGGGTGGCATACGTCTGTAGTCCCAGTTACTTGGGAGGCTGTGGCAGGAAGATCACTTGAGCCCAGGAGTTTGAGGCTGCAGTGTGCTGTGATCATGCCTGTGTACAGCTGCTGCAGTCCATCCTGGGCGACATAGCAAGATCACATCTCTTACAAAAAATTACACGTACATACACAAAATTTAAAATTCAGAAAAACCAGGGAAAATATTGTGGCTCATGTCACAGACCAAGGCTGATCTTTCTAATAGAGAACCATCAGAACTTAATCTAGGGGGAAAAAGATAACTATTGCAAAAATAATAATTATGGAGGAACTGCTTTCAAAAAAGGAAATATAAATGACTTTCAAACCTATGAAAAGGTGCTCAGCCTCAAGGCAGTGAGAGGTCATTTTTTTCTGATCAGATCATCCAAAATCTTAGTATATGTCTTTCTGTTTGTTCTTTTATGTTCTTTTGAAGTCTTTTAAAAACATGTACTTTGGTTTTACATGTCTCATAAGTATCAGGGGAACCCGCCCCCAATATTTCAACGTAGGTTCTTTCTATTTTCCCTAAGTGTCGGCCAGCTGAGAAATAAAGAGAAAGAGTACAAGGAGAGGAATTTTACAGCTGGGCCTCCAGGGGTGACATCACATATCAGTAGGACCGTGATGCCCACCTGAGCCACAAAACCAGCAGGTTTTTATTAAGGACTTCAAAAGGGGAGGGGGTGTACAAACAGGGGGTAGGTCACAAAGATCACATGCTTCAAAGGGCAAAAAGGAGAACAAAGATCACATGCTTCTGAGGCCAATAAAGATCACAAGACAAAGGGCAAAGCAAAGATCACAAGGCAAAGGGTGAAATCAAAAACTCCTGATAAGGGTCTATGTTCAGCTGTGCACGTATTGTCTTGATAAACATCTTAAACAACAGAAAACAGGGTTCGAGAGCGGAGAACCGGTCTGACCTCAAATTCACCAGGGTGGATTTTTTGTCCCCACCCTAATAAGCCTGAGGGTACTGCAGGAGACCAGGGTGTATTTCAGTTCTTATCTCAACCGCGTAAGACATACACTCCCAGAGTGGCCGTTTATAGACCTCCCCCCAGGAATGCATTCCTTCCCCAGGGTATTAATTATTAATATTCCTTGCTGGGAAAAGAATTTAGCAGTATCTTCCCTACTTGCACATCCGTTTATAGGCTCTCTGCAAGAAGAAAAATATGGCCGTATTCTGCCCGACCCCGAAGGCCATCAGACCTTATGGTTGTCTTCCTTTGTTCCCTGAAAATCACTGTTATTCTGTTCTTTTTCAAGGTGCACTGATTTCATATTGTTCAAACACACGTTTTACAATCAATTTGTACAGTTTAACATAGTAGTGGTCCTGAGGTGATGTACATTCTCAGTTTACGAAGATAACAGGATTAAGAGATTAAAGACAGGCATAAAAATTATAAAAGTATTATTTGGGGAATGATAAAGGTCCATATTAAAATGAAATCTTCACAATTTATGTTCAGAGACTGAAGTAAAGAAATTGTAAAAGTATTAATTTTGGGAACTGATATATGTCCATATTAAGATGAAATCTTCACAATTTATGTTCCTGTGCCGTGGCTCCAGCTGGTCCCTCCGTTCGGGGTCCCTGACTTGCTGCAACACTGAAGTTTCTTCTGGGTATTTTATTGGTTTTTGCTACTGCTTTAAATTTGATTTCTGTGTTGTAGTTTGTACCCTGCCACCTTTATTGGACTTTCTTATTAACGGTAGTAATTTTTCAGTTGGTTTCTTGACTTTTCCATGAATTCATTGTATAATTTGCAAATAGTGATAACTTCCTTCTTTTTTTTTTTTCCGAGATGGTGTCTCACTCTGTCACCCAGGCTAGAGTACAGTGGCGTGATCTCTGCTCACTGCAACCTCCACCTCCTGGGTTCAAGCAATTCTCTGCCTCAGTCTCCTGAGTAGCTGGGATTACAGGCGCCCACAACCATGCCCGGCTAATTTTTTGTATTTTTAGTAGAGTTGGGGTTTCACCATCTTGGCCAGGCTGGTGTTGAACTTCTGACCTGCCTCGGCCTCCCGAAGTCTGGGATTACAGGCGTGAGCCACCACTCCCTGCTGATAACTTCCTTCTTGACTTATTTTTCAGATGCATAATAATGATACAGATTGATAATGTCTTTTGCAAGTACTCAGTTTATTTTATTAGCTATTTAGATAGATATAGATTCTTAGGATATTCTGAATAGTTTATTTTTCCTTTTATAACATGAACAATAGGCCACTTCAGTAATTCTAGATGTTTGTGGCACAAAGTAGTAAGTGCTCAGTAAATGTTGACTATTCCATGTTTTTGTGCCTTTGTAAGTACTGTTTTTTCAGACATCATCTTGTCAGTGAATCCTCTTTTCCTGATCAATGCAAAGTGGAACATTCCATCTTTTTGTGCCACCATTATTCCATGACATACATCTGGTATATTGTTAGTTTTTTTCATGATTAGTGTTTCCTTCCAGACCACACATATTCCTTGTGGGAAGGAGTTTTCTTTTCTTTTCTTTTTTAGAGATGGGATCTTACTCTGTCACTTGGGATGGAGTGCTGTGGTGCAATCATAGCTCACTGCAGCCTCAAACATTTGCTCTTAAACTCGTCCTCCTTCAGACTCCCAAGTAGCTGGGACTACAGGCATGCGCCACTATGCCCAGCTAGTTTTTTAACTTTTTGTAGAGATTGGGTCTCACTGTGTTGCCTAGGCTGGAGTTTTTTTTGTTTCCTCATGGTTTACTGTATCAGAGGGGTTCTGTAAATATGTATCTAATGAAGCCTAGGTTTATTTTTTGTAAAACAGGAATTTTATAAATATCTAATCTCTTAATTTCATAGTGTATTAAAATGCGCTTTGAAATATATCAAATACCATACTGCATAGGATAAGATATATATGTACATATATATGTTTTAGCATTATATTTACAATTATGAATATAAACAGAATAATTGCTTTTTATTAGTTATATATTCCTTTTCTGACCAATATCAGAAAAGTTTGCTGTTGACTTTTGATTCTGCCAAGATGAAATAGCCCCATTCTGTCTAGGTTTTCCACCTATCAGAATGGCTACAATAAAAAATAGTGACAATACAAAATGCATGGGCAAGGACTTCATGTCTAAAACACCAAAAGCAATGGCAACAAAAGCCAAAATTGACAAATGGGATCTAATTAAGCTAAAGAGCTTCTGCACAGCAAAAGAAACTGCCATCAGAGTGAACAGGCAACCTACAAAATGGGAGAAAATTTTCGCAACCTACTCATCTGACAAAGGCCTAATATCCAGAATCTACAATGAACTCAAACAAATTTACAAGAAAAAAACAAACAACCCCATCAAAAAGTGGGCGAAGGACATGAACAGACACTTCTCAAAAGAAGACATTTATGCAGCCAAAAAACACATGAAAAAATGCTCACCATCACTGGCCATCAGAGAAATGCAAATCAAAACCACAATGAGATACCATCTCACACCAGTTAGAATGGCAATCATTAAAAAGTCAGGAAACAACAGGTGCTGGAGAGGACGTGGAGAAATAGGAACACTTTTACACTGTTGGTGGGACTGTAAACTAGTTCAACCATTGTGGAAGTCAGTGTGGCAATTCCTCAGGGATCTAGAACTAGAAATACCATTTGACCCAGCCATCCCATTACTGGGTATTTACCCAAAGGACTATACATCATGCTGCTATAAAGACACATGCACACGTATGTTTATTGCGGCACTATTCACAATAGCAAAGACTTAGAACCAACCCAAATGTCCAACAATAATAGACTGGATTAAGAAAATGTGGCAAATATACACCATGGAATACTATGCAGCCATAAAAAATGAAGAGTTCATGTCCTTTGTAGGGACATGGATGAAATTGGAAATCACCATTCTCAGTAAACTATCACAAGGACAAAAAACCAACCACCACATATTCTCACTCATAGGTGGGAATTGAACAATGAGAACACATGGACACAGGAAGGGGAACATCACGCTCTGGGGACTGTTGTGGGGTGGGGGGAGGGGGGAGGGATAGCATTAGGAGATATACCTAATGCTAAATGACGAGTTAATGGGTGCAGCACACCAGCATGGCACATGTATGCATATGTAACTAACCTGCACATTGTGCACATGTACCCTAAAACTTAAAGTATAATAAAATTAAAAAAAAAATGCTGGTGAGGTTGTGGAGAGACTGGATCACCAATACATTGCAGGTGTGTGGTAAAATGGTACAGCCACTCTGGAGAACAGTCTGGCAGTTTCTTAAAGACTAAACATGCAATTACCATATAACCCAGCAACTGCACCCTTAGGCATTTGTCCCAGAGAATGAAAATTAAATTCACATAACATCTTATACACAGATGTTCATAAGCAGCTTTGTTCATAATAGCCCCAAACTAGAAACAACACAGATGTCCTTCAGTAGGTGAATGATTAAACAAACTATGGTGCATAGTACCATGGTGTACTATTCAGTAATAAAAAGAAAATAAGTGTTGATACACACGACTTAGATGAATAGGAAATTATTCTGAATGAAAAAAGCCAATTCTAAAAGGTTACATAGTGATTTTATTTATATAACTTTTGTGTGTGTGTGTGTGTGAGATGGAGTTTCACTCTTGTTGCCCAGGCTGGAGTGCAGTGGCTCGATCTCGGCTCACTGCAACCTGTGCCTCCTGGGTTCAAGCGATTCTCCTGCCTCAGCCTCCCTGAGTAGCTTGGATTACAGGTGCCCACAACCACACCTGGCTAATTTTTTGTATTTTTAGTAGAGACAGGGTTTCACCATGTTGGCCAGGCTAGTCTCGATTATATAACATTTTTAAAATGACAAAATTACAGAAATGCAAAACTGAGTAGTGGTTGACAGAGTTCAGGGATTGGTATGGGGCCAGGAGATGGTGTAGCTATAAGAAGGTAGTACAAGGCATCCTGTGGTGATAGAATTGATCTGTATCTTGACTGGATCAGTGTCAGTATCCTGGTTGTGTTGTACTACAGTTTTGCAAGATATTACCATTGGAGGGGACTGGGTGAAGGATACGAGAGTTTTCTCTTATTTCTTACAACTATATATGAATCTAATATTATCTCAAAATAAAAAGTTTAATTAAATACAAGGTTTGGTCTTAAGTGTTTTAAGCACCCTGCTACCAGAGCTCTTAGCACGGCAAAGGAAGCACACAGAAGCATTCCTGTTACTCATAAGTTTTGACTTTGTGTTTTGCATTTAAAAAAATTTTTTGGTTTCATCAAATACCCCAGAAAGTTATACTTTTATAAATGTTATTTCAAGTCTTATTTTTCCGGTTTTTGTTTGTGCTCTAGTCACTTTCCTTTTTTTATATAACTTAACCAGTTCTACTTCTTTTTCTTCTTGGAACTTGGCTTCGAACTCAGAGAGTGTTAGTGAGATTGTACATAGAACTCTAAGTAGGAAGATTTGACGTAGACATTGCTTTTCCTATCACAGAGTTTTGTGTATTTGTGACTATGGCAAAATTACATGCATAAAATTGTATTCTGATAAATGACCATATAAGGAGATCATATTTATGTGCTTTCTTTTTCTTCAACAGAAACCACCACATCTAAAAGCACCAGTGGGCTTACAGACATAACATGGAGTTCCAGTGGAAGTGATTTGTCGGATGAAGATAAGACACTTTCTGAATTACAGAGAGGTAATGGACATTGCTCTAGAATAGACAGATTTTGTAACACGAACATTTTGTGTCCAGAAGATGGGAGTAGTGAAGGTAAATTGATAATTTTGTTAGAAATCCAGTTTCTGTTAAATATTGGATTTAATATTGGAAGAAACTTACATTCCTTTCTAGTATTTATCATTAACATTCCACCTGTCAGAATGGCTACAATAAAAAGTAGTGACAATACAAAATGCTGGTGAGGTTGTGGAGAAACTGGATCACCAGTACATTGCAGGTGTATAGTAAAATGGTACAGCCACTCAGGAAAACAGTCTCGCGGTTTCTTAAAGACTAAACATGCAATTACCATATAGACCAGCAACTGTGCCTTTAGGCATTTGTCCCAGAGAATGAAAATTAAATTCCTTTCTAATAGTTAGGATTTTACTGAGTCCCACCCTCTATGCTAAACACTTCAGAAACATTTTCTTGTTTAATATTTCTCAAAACAACTCTAAGAAACTCTAAGAGATAGGTATTACAGATATTATTTTTACAGTTAACAACTTAAGCTTGGACCAATGAGAATGGATTGGGATTCCATTTTAGGTCTGTTTGCTCCATAGCCAGTTCTTTCAACATCTACACAGTGCCACACCCACACTGCCTTCTTCCGAACCTGTTCGGTAAATGCTGTGACAACCAGTGTGTGGTAGAGGTGTAATGTACTGACAAATTTCTATTCAGATGGCGTTTTATATTGTGTCATGTTTTAGACAATTGACCTTGAGAGCTTGTTTGGAGGTTCTAGCAGGGGAGCGCAGCTACTCGTATACCCTTGACCGAAGACCGGTCCTCCTCTATCGGGGATGGTCGTCCTCTTCGACCGAGCGCGCAGCTTCGGGAGGGACGCACATGGAGCGGTGAGGGAGGAAGGGGACACCCGCCTAGCCAGCCAGATCAGCCGAATCAACCCTGGCGATCAATGGGGTGACAGATGTCGCAGCCAGATCGCCCTCACATCCATGTTTTAGACAATTGAAAGCAGAGTTTCTCATCCTTGACACTCTTGACATTTTGGGCCAGATGATTCCTTGTTATGGGGAGTAGCACCTTCCTATGCCTGTAGGATATTCTGCCGTGTCCCTTGCCTTTACCTGCCGGGTCACAGTAGAATCTCAGCCACAGTGATGATAACCAAAGATGTCTCCAGATGTTGTCAAGGGTCCCATGAAGGACAAAAATCACCCCTAGTTGATAACCACAGATGTTGAATTATGGAAATCATGTCCTTTTAGAATTTTTAAAATATACAGATCATCTATAGAGTATTTAAATGTCTTAATGTTTTCAAAATAAGCTTATGACTTTTAACTCTTGACAGTTCACGTTAGTCACCTAGGGTTCGGTTTGTACAGACAGCTTCTGGGGAGAGTAGTTAAATTCTTTTGACTACTTTGTATGTCATTTTGGTAACCATTAGTATCATTGACATTTTAGTAGTTACCAGGTGAAGTGGTATTTTAAGATTGTATATAAGCTGATAGCAGTTCTATTATTAATTCAACCATATTAAATGAAATTTTTTGTTACTTGGTTTGTCTTCATACATTTCAGAATACAAAGTTTATAAAAATGGGTAAATAGTATGGTTTGTGCCTCCCAAAGTGCTGGGATTACACATGTGAGCTGTCGCGCCCAGCCTCTCTTCCATTTGGTTTTTATCAATTGTCTAAAAGTTTTTGTAACTTTTGGAAAATCTCTTAAATTATTGGAGACCCAGTTTCCTCATCTGTAAAATGCAAATTTAAGTGTAATAGTAGCAGTCTTCCTGCTTTTTAAAAGTTTTGTGACCACAAAAGGTTTGTGACGAAAGCCCCAGTTATTTCATAGCATGCATCACATTGCAATATGTATTAATCTGTGGGCTACTTCAGGCTAGGAATGGTGCTGTTTTCTCTATTGTATTTATTTCGTATTGTGAATATCTCGAATGGTGTGATGGGCTCTTTTTAGGTACTTGCTTTGTCTAATGAATGAAGGAGTGAATGAATGAATGAGTGCTGCACAGATGTGTGATACTGGCAGCAACTCTGAGGGCACTTGTGTTTTTCCCTTGTCTTTCCCTGGCTTCCTGTTGAGAAGGTTCAGCAACCTGGAAAATCTCTACTGTGTTCCCCTGCCTGGCTTCGTGACTAAATTTGATGTTAATGTGGGAAGCAGTTGCCATTATGCGTCTGCTTCTCTCAGTGGTGGTCTGACCTTCAGTCTGTTATGATCATTATAGTGGCTGTTTTTTTTAAGAGATGAGGTCATGCTCTGTCACCCAGGCTGGAGTGCAGTGGATCATAGCTCACTGCAGTTTCAAACTCCTGGGCTCAAGCGATCCTACTACATCCTCTTAATTATGTTTAGTGAAAAAGTCTAGCTGTGTAAGAAAGGAGGAAAAAAAATAACAATACATAGTTTATTTGCTTAAACATGCTGGAGAAACTCTACAAGGATACAGAAACACCTAATAAAAGTAGTTAACTTAAAATTGGGATTGGAATAAGATTTGGGAGAGAGTGATTTGAGATAAGAGTAGAAATATACTTTTCACTGTCTAAATTTTTTTTGAGACAGAGTCTTGTTCTGTTGCCCAGGCTGGAGTTCAGTGACAAGATCTCGGCTCACTGCAACCTCCACCTCTCGGGTTCAAGCGATTCTGGTGCCTCAGCCACCTGAGTAGCTGGGACTATAGGTGTGCGCCACCATGTCCAGCTAATTTTTTGTATTTTTAATAGAGACAGCATTTCATCTTGTTGGCCAGGCTGGTCTTGAACTCCTGAGTTTTGGCATTCTGCCCACCCTGGCCTCCCAAAGCGCTAGGATTACAGGCATGAGCTATTGTGCCTGGCCCTAAATATATTTTTTAAAATTATTGAGTGACATGGATATATTAACTTCTAAGAATAAAAGAGATTTAAAAGTGAAAGATTAAGGAGATAATTAAGCAAGTTAAAAATTGTATTTTTTAGATGAATTACAGTTCATCGACTGGGAGATTGACAGTGACAGGGCAGAGGCTAGTGACTGTAATGAATTTGAAGATGACGAGGGTGCTGTGGAAATCTCAGACTGTGCTTCTTGTGCAAGTAATCAGTCTTTGACAAGTGATGAGAAGCTGTCTGAGCTTCCCAAGGTAAGAATGAAGTATTTCAAAACTTTTATTCACTTTATAACATTTGCTAATCATAGTTGTCTTGTTTTGTTTTGTTTTGTTTTTCCTGTCCTTCCTCAAGAACAACCACTTTTGACTCTTAGGGGATTCTTTTGTTCTTTACTCACTTATCTCTAAATAACATGCTTGTGTTGCACTTCTCAACATGGATAAATATTGATCTCACTTCTCATTCACTTCCCACCCTCACTGCACACTGAACGTTTTTTATCCTACTATTCTTCCAGTGCAGATATATCAAAGTTTGGTTAGATTATATTCAGCATTTACGCAATTGTGAATAAATAATATTGACAGCCAAGGGAAATATTAATTATTATCCTTTGCAACTATTTGCTTTCCCTAGACTTAGTAATTATTTTGGTTTTTGTTCTAGTTTTACTTATTGATGGAAAAAAATACTTTTTCACCATTGCCTAGCTCTCTTGTTAAGATTTTCAGACAGCAGGCATTCTGTGAGTTTCATTTTTTTGGAGAACTCTTTCCCACAACCTCCTAGCTGCTCCAGTTTGAACTCAGCGTCCTCTCTCCTTTCACGTACATTGTCACCCGGACTTTGCTGTCATTCTGGGAATTTGTTAACCTCTCTCCTGTATTGAGCTCCTTTATCCAGGATTTCATGTTTTCCTCTTTCTTGGTTTTCACCCTATTTTGGTTGAACACAACTTACCATAACTTCCTGAGGAATTATTTGGCATGTCAGAAGATGCTTTTGTCATATTTTGATGTGTGATTGAAAATTTGTATAGAATTTTTAGGTTGGAAATAATTTTCCTTCAAAGTTTTGAAGGCATTGCTTCATTATCTTAGTTCAAGTTGCTGTCAATAAGCTTGAAGCTATTCTCATTCTTGACCTTTTAAGATTTTTCTCTTTATTACTGGTTTTAAGCAATTTGACTGTGATATGCCTTGGTATGATTTTTCAGTTGGTGTTTGTCAAGCCTTTTGAATCTATGGTGTTTTGGGGATTCCCCAAGACCACCTCCAGGTTCAGCAGTGGACTAGGAGGATACACAGGACTTAGCATATAGTCATACTCGTGGCCATCGTTTATTACACTGGAAGGATAGAAATCTGTTTTTATTTATTTATTTAGAGACAGGGTCTTGCTGTGTCACCCAGGCTAAGAGCGCAATGGTGCGATCATAGTTCACTGTAGCCTTGATCTCCTGGGCTCAAGTGATCCTCTCACCTCAGCCTCCAGAGTAGCTGGTCCTACAGGCATGTGCCACCACGTCTGGCTAATTGTTGTATTTTTTGTAGAAAGGGGTTTTGCCATCTTCCCCAGGCTGGTCTCGAACCCTTGTGTTCAAGGCATCCATCCACCTTGGTCTCCCAAAGTGCTGGAATTGCACGTGTCAGCCACCATGCCTGGGCAGAAACATACAAATTTAAATCAGCTGTCTTCCACGAGTCCTCTCCCAGTGGAGTCACACAGTATATGCTTAATTCTTTCAGCAAAATGTTTAGACGGCATGTGTGAAGTGTTATGTACCAGGGAACTCATTAGAGACTCAGTGCCCAGGGTTTGTATTACGGGCTGGTAACATAGGCACCCTCTCCCTAGAATCTACCCAAATTCCAGACTTCAGAAAAAAAATGGATATTCAGTATAAACCATATTATTTGCACAGTTTAGGCACAGTGACCCACCATTATTTATTATTTATGGAATGATGAAGATTCTCCTGAAATCTGTTTTCAGACGCTAGGCAAGGACCAGCTTTGCAAGCAGGGTTTTCTAAGGATAGCTACTTCAGGCCAACTATGTTAACTCTTTTCTGCATATATGTGAGTTTGTAGTTTTCATCACATTTGGTAAGTTTTTGGCTTTTACTTCTTAATTTTTTTTCTGACTCCCCTTTTCGTTTCCTCCTGTGACTCCAATTACATGTGTATTAATTAGGCTGCTTAATGTTGCATCATGTCTCATTTTTGCTGTCATTGTTTTTTCCCCTTCATTTCATTTTGGGTGGTTTCTGTTGCTACATCTTCTAGTTTAATAACTTTTTAAAAATTCTTCAGTATATTCTGCAGCTAATACTATCCAGTGTATTGGTCATCTCTGACATTGTCTTTTTCATTTCTGGAAGTTTGATACAAGTCTTTTTATATTGTCCATGTCTTTTCTTAACATGACATACTTTCTTCTATATTTTGAACATACAGAGTATATTTATAATAGCTGTTTTTAAGGCTGTTATGGTAAATCTATCTGTGTCATTTCTGTGTCTTTCTCCTCCTTATGGGTTGTATTTTTCTGCTTTTTTGCATGCCTATAAATTTTAAAAAATTGTAAAATACAATGCACTATTATTATAGTCATCATTCTGTGTATTAGATTACTAAAGCATATTCCTTCTGTCTAAATGAAATTTTGTATTCTTTAGTCAGCATCTTCCCTTTCTCCATCCACTTTTCTCTCCCAGCCTCTGGTAACCAACATTCTACCCCAATTCTGTGAGTTCTACTTTTTTAGATTCCCCATGTAAGTAAGATCATGCTGTATTTGTCTTTGTGTGCCTGGCATATGTGAGTTAACGTAGTGTCCTCCAGGTTCATTCATGTCGCAAATGATAGAATTTCCTTCTTTATTAAGACTGGATAGTATTCCACTGTGTATATATACTACATTTACTTTATGCCTTCGTCTAGACACCTAGATTGCTTCCAAATCTTAGCTATTGTGAATAGCACTGCAATTAACATGGGAGTGCAGATATTTTTTTAGCATACTGATTTCAATCCTTTGGCCCAGAAGTTGGATTACTAGATTATATGGTAGTTCTATTTTTAGTTTTTTGAGAGACCTTCATACTATTCTCCATAATAGCTGTGTTAATTTACATTCCCACCAACAATGTACAAGTTCCCTTTTTGCTACACGCTCACCAACACTTGTTATCTTTCATCTTTTTGATAATAGTCTTTCTAACAGGTGTGAGGTGATACCTCATTGTGGCTTTAATCTGCATTTCCCTGGTGAGTGGTGATGATGAGCATTTTAATATGTATCTGTTGGCCATTTGTACATCTTTTGAGCAATGTCTAGGTCCTCTGCACATTTTTAAATTGGGTTCTTTGTTTTCTTGCCACTGAGTTGTTTGAGTTCTTTATCTATTTTAGGTATCAGCCCCTTATCAGATACATAGTTTGTAGATATTTTCTCTCAATCCATGGCACATCTTTTGCTCTATTGTTTCCTTTGCTGTGTATAATCTTTTCAGTTAGATGCAATCTCATATGTTTTTGCTTTTGTTGTCAGTGCTTTTAGGGTAATATTTAAGAAATCTTTGCCTAGACCAATGTTATGGAGCATTTTGCCTATGTTTTATTTCAGTAGCTTTACAGTTTCAGGTTTTATGTTTAAGTCATTAGTCCATTTTTAGTTGATTTTGGTGTATGGTGTGAGATAAGGGTCTAATTTCTTTCTTTTGCATGTGGTTAACCTGTTTTCCCAGCACCATTTATTGAGGATTGTCCTCTTCCCATTGTATATTCTTGGCACGTTTGTTGTAAATAATTGACCACAAATGTGTGGGTTTACTTCTGGGCTCTCTACCCTGTTTGATTGGTTAGTTGGTTGGTTTTTATGCTATGCTGTTTTGGTTACAATAGCTTTGTAATAGGTTTTAAAATCAAATAGTGTGATGCCTCTAGGTTTGTTCTTTTTGCTTTGGCTATTTGGGGTTTTTTGTGGTTCCATAAGAGTTTTAGGATTGTTTTATTCTGTGAAGAATGACATTGGAATTTCGATAGGCATTGCATTGAATCTGAGTATCACTTTGGGAAGTATGAATAGTTTAACAATATTCTTGCATTCCATGAATATGGATAGCTTTCCATGTGTTTGTTTCATCTACTGTATCTTTCATCAGTGTTTTGTATTTTCTAGTATATACATCTATTGCCTCCTTAAATTTACTTCTAAGTAGCTTTTTTCCAATGCTACTGTAAACGGGATTGAGTTCTTAATTTCCTTTTCAGGTACTTCATTGTTAGCATAAAGAAACACTGTAGATTTTGTATCCTGCAACTTTACTGAATTTGTTTATCAGACATAATGGTTTTTTGGTGAAGTTTTTAGCATTTTCTATATGTGAGACCGTGACATCAGCAAACACATGATTTCTCTTCTTACTCTGATATGGATGCCTTTATTTCTTCCTCTTGCCTAATCGCTCTTGCCAGGACTTCTAACTATGTTGAATAGTAGTGTGTCCAGAATTGGTGGGTTCTTGGTCTCACTGACTTCAAGAACGAAGCCGCGGACCCTCACGGTGAGTGTTACAGCTTTTAAGGTGGCGCGTCTGGAGTTTGTTCCTTCTGATGTTCAGATGTGTTCAGAGTTTCTTCCTTCTGGTGGGTTCGTGGGCTCGCCGGCTCAGGAGTGAAGCTGCAGACCTTCGCGGTGAGTATTACAGCTTTTAAGGCAGCGCGTCTGGAGTTGTTTGTTCCTCCCGGTGGGCTAGTGGTCTTGCTGGCTTCAGGAGTGAAGCTGCAGATCTTCGCGGTGAGTGTTACAGCTCATAAAAGCAGTGTGGACCCAAAGAGTGAGCAGTAGCAAGATTTATTGCAAAGAGTGAAAGAACAAAGCTTTCACAGTGTGGAAGGGTACCCGAGCGGGTTGCCAATGCTGGCTCGGGCAGCCTGCTTTTATTCTCTTATCTGGCCCCACCCACATCCTGCTGATTGGTGGAACTGAGTGGCGTGTTTTGACAGGTCGCTGATTGGTGCGTTTACAATCCCTGAGCTACATACAAAGGTTCTCCACATCCCCATCAGATTAGTTAGATACAGAGTATCGACACAAAGGTTCTCCCAAGGCCCCACCAGAACAGCTAGATACAGAGTGTCGATTGGTGTACTCACAAACCCTGAGCTAGACACAGGTTGCTGATTGGTGTGTTTACAAACCTTGAGCTAGATACAAAGTGCCAATTGGTGTGTTTACAATCCCTGAGCTAGACATAAAGACTCTCCACATCCCCACCAGACTCAGGAGCCCAGCTGGCTTCACCCAGTGGATCCCGCACTGGGGCTGCAGGTGGAGCTGCCTGCCAGTCCTGTGCCATGCACTCGCACTCCTCAGCCCTTGGGTGGTTGATGGGACTGGGCGCCATGGAGCAGGGGACGGTGATCGTCGGGGAGGCTTGGGCCGCACAGGAGCCCATGGAGAGGGTGGGAGGCTCAGGCCTGGAGGGATGCAGGTCCCGAGCCCTGCCCCACGGGGAGGCAGCTAAGGCCCGGTGAGAAATCGAGGGCAGCGCTGGTGGGCTGGCACTGCTGGGGGACCCAGTACACCCTCTGCAGCCATTGGCCCAGGTGCTAAATCCCTTATTGCCCGCAGCCGGCAGGGCTGGCTGGCTGCTCTGAGTGCAGGGCCTGCCAAGCCCATGCCCACCCGGAACTCCAGCTGGCCCGCAAGCACCACATGCAGCCCCCGGTTCCCACTCACGCCTCTCCCTCTACACCTCCCTGCAAACTGAGGGAGCCGGCTCCGGCCTTGGCCGGCCCAGAAAGGGGCTCCCACAGTGCAGCGGTGGGCTGAAGGGCTCCTCAAGTGCCGCCAAAGTGGGAGCCCAGGCAGAGGAGGCGCCGAGAGCGAGCGAGGGCTGTAAGGACTGCCAGCATGCCATCACCTCTCAGTAGTGGCAAGAGCGGGCATTCTTATCTTGTTTTTGATCATAGAGGAAAAGCTTTTACCTTTTTACCATGGAGCATGGCAGCTGTGGGCTTGTTACATATGGCCTTTATTGTGTATAAACACAATATATTCCTTCTATACCTAATGTGTTGACAGTTTTTATCATGAAATAATTTTGAGTTGTATCACATGCTTTTTCCATATCTACTTTTTTTATTATTATACTTTTAAGTTTTAGGGTACATGTGCACAACGTGCAGGTTTGTTACATATGTATACATGTGCCATGTTGGTGTACTGCACCCATTAACTCATCATTTAGCATTAGGTATATCCCCTAATGCTATCCCTCCCCCCTCCCCCACCCCACGACAGGCCCCAGTGTGTGATGTTCCCCTTCCTGTGTCCAAGTGTTCTCATTGTTCAATTCCCACCTATGAATGAGAACATGCAGTGTTTGATTATTTGTCCTTGCAATAGTTTGCTGAGAATGATGGTTTCCAGCTTCATCCATGTCCCTACAAAGGACATGAACTCATCATTTTTTATGGCTGCATGGTATTCCATGGTGAATATGTGCCACATTTTCTTGATCCAGTCTATTATTGTTGGACATTTGGGTTGGTTCCAAGTCTTTGCTATTGTGAATAGTGCCGCAATAAACGTACATGTGCATGGGTCTTTATAGCAGCATATTTTGTAATCCTTTGGGTATATCCCCAGTAATGGGATGGCTGGTTCAAATGGTATTTCTAGTTCTAGATCCCTGAGGAATCGCCACACTGACTTCCACAATAGTTGAACTAGTTTACAGTCCCACCAACAGTGTAAAAGTGTTCCTATTTCTCCACATCCTCTCCAGCACCTGTTGTTTCCTGACTTTTTAATGATCACCATTCTAACTGGTGTGAGATGGTATCTCATTATGGTTTTAATTGGCATTTCTCTGATGGCCAGTGATGATGAGCATTTTTTCATGTGTCTTTTGGCTGCATAAATGTCTTCTTTTGAGAAGTGTCTGTTCATATCCTTCGCCCACTTTTTGATGGGGTTGTTTGTTTTTTTCTTGTAAATTTGTTTGAGTTCATTGTAGATTCTGGATATTAGCCCTTTGTCAGAGGAGTAGATTACAAAAATTTTCTCCCATTCTGTAGGTTGCCTGTTCACTCTGATGGTAGTTTCTTTTGCTGTGCAGAAGCTCTTTAGTTTAATTAGATCCCATTTGTCAATTTTGGCTTTTGTTGCCATTGCTTTTGGTGTTTTAGACATGAAGTCCTTGCCCATGCCTATGTCCTGAATGGTATTGCTTAGATTTTCTTCTAGGGTTTTTATGGTTTTAGGTCTAACCTGTAAGTCTTTAATCCATCTTGAATTAATTTTTGTATAAGGTGTAAGGAAGGGATCCGGTTTCAGCTTTCTACATATGGCTAGCCAGTTTTCCCAGCACCATTTGTAAAATAGGGAATCCTTTCCCCATTTCTTGTTTTTCTCAGGTTTGTCAAAGATCAGATAGTTTTAGATATGCGGCATTATTTCTGAGGGCTCTGTTGTGTTCCGTTGCTTTATATCTCTGTTTTGGTACCAGTACCATGGTGTTTTTGTTACTGTACCCTTGTAGTGTTGTTTGAAGTCAGGTAGCGTGATGCCTCCAGCTTTGTTCTTTTGGCTTAGGATTAGCTTGGTAATGCAGGCTCTTTTTTGGTTCCATATGAACTTGAAAGGAGTTTTTTCCAATTCTGTGAAGAAAGTCATTGGTAGCTTGATAGGGATGGCATTGAATCTATAAATTACCTTGGGCAGTGTGGCCATTTTCACGATATTGACTCTTCCTACCCATGAGCATGGAATGTTCTTCCATTTGTTTGTATCCTCTTTTATTTCATTTAGCAGTGGTTTGTAGTTCCCCTTGAAGAGGTCCTTCACGTCTCTTGTAAGTTGTATTCCTAGGTATTTTATTCTCTTTGAAGCAATTGTGAATGGGAGTTCACTCACAATTTGGCTGTCTGTTTGTCTGTTATTGGTGTATAAGGATGCTTGTGATTTTTGCACATTGATTTTGTATCCTGAGACTTTGCTGAAGTTGCCTATCAGCTTAAGGAGATTTTGGGCTGAGATGATGGTGTTTTCTAGATATACAATCATGTATCTGCAAACAGGGACAATTTGACTTCCTCTTTTCCTAATTGAATACCCTTTATTTCCTTCTCCTGCCTGATTGCCTTGGCCAGAACTACCAACACTGTGTTGAGTAGGAGTGGTGAGAGAGGGCATCCCTGTCTTGTGCCAGTTTTCAAAGGGAATGCTTCCAGTTTTTGCCCATTCAGTGTAATATTGGCTGTGGGTTTGTCATAAATAGCTCTTATTATTTTGAGATATGTCCCATCAATACCTAATTTATTGAGAGTTTTTAGCATGGAGGGTTGTTGAATTTTGTCAAAGGCCTTTTCTGCATCTATTGAGATAATCATGTGGTTTTAGTCGTTGGTTCTGTTTATGTGATGGATTACGTTTATTGATTTGCGTATGTTGTACCAGCCTTGCATTCCAGGGATGAAGCCCACTTGATCATAGTGGGTAAGCATTTTGATGTGCTGCTGGATTCGGTTTGCCAGTATTTTATTGAGGACTTTTGCATCGATGTTCCTCAGGGATATTGGTCTAAAATTGTCTTTTTTTGTTGTGTCTCTGCCAGGCTTTGGTATCAGGATGATGCTGGCCTCATAAAATGAGTTAGGGAGGATTCCCTCTGTTTCTGTTGATGGGAATAGTTTCAGAAGGAATGGTACCAGCTCCTCCTTGTACCTCTGGTAGAATTCGGCTGTGAATCTATCTGGTCCTGGACTTTTTTTGGTTGGTAAGCTATTAATTATTGCCTCAATTTCAGAGCCTGTTATTGGTCTATTCAGGGATTCAGCTTCTTCCTGGTTTAGTCTTGGGAGGGTGTATGTGCCGAGGAATTTACCCATTTCTTCTAGATTTTCTAGTTTATTTGCGTAGAGGCGTTTATAGTATTCTCTGATGATAGTTTGTATTTCTGTGGGATCAGTGGTGATGTCCGCTTTATCATTTTTTATTGGATCTATTTGATTTTTCTCTCTTTTCTTCTTTATTAGTCTTGCTAGCGGTCTGTCAGTTTTGTTGATCTTTTCAAAAACCAGCTCCTGGATTCATTGATTTTTTTTGAAGGGTTTTTGTGTGTCTATTTCTTTCAGTTCTGCTCTGATCTTATTTCTTGCCTTCTGCTAGCTTTTGAATGTGTTTGCTCTTGCTTCTCTAGTTCTTTTAATTGTGATGTTAGGGTGTCAGTTTTAGATCTTTCCTGCTTTCTCTTGTGGCCACTTAGTGCTATAAATTTCCCTCTACACACTGCTTTGAATGTGTCCCAGAGATTCTGTTATGTTGTGTGTTTGTTCTCATTGGTTTCAAAGAACATCTTTATTTCTGCTTTCATTTCGTTATGTACCCAGTAGTCATTCAGGAGCAGGTTGTTCAGTTTCCATGTGGTTGAGCAGTTTTGAGTGAGTTTCTTAATCCTGAGTTCTGGTTTGATTGCACTGTGGTCTGAGAGACAGTTTGTTATAATTTCTGTTCTGTTACATTTGCTGAGGAGTGCTTTACTTCCAAATATGTGGTCAGTTTCGAATAGGTGTGGTGTGGTGCTGAGAAGAATGTATATTCTGTTGATTTGGGGTGGAGAGTTCTGTAGATGTCTATTAGGTCCGCTTGGTGCAGAGCTAAGTTCAATGCCTGGTTATCTTTGTTAACTTTCTGTCTTGTTGATCTGTCTAATGTTGACAATGGGGTGTTAGAGTCTCCCATTATTATTGTGTGGGAGTCTAAGTCTCTTTGTAGGTATCTAAGGACTTGCTTTATGAATCTGGGTGCTCCTGTATTGGGTGCATATATATTTAGGATAGTTAGCTCTTCTTGTTGAATGATCCCTTTACCATTATGAAATGGCCTTCTTTGTCTCTTTTGATCTTTGTTGGCTGAAAGTCTGTTTTATCAGAGACTAGGATTACAACCCCTGCGTTTTTTTTGTTTTCCATTTCCTTGTAGATCTTCCTCCATCCTTTATTTTGAGCCTGTGTGTGTCTCTGCACGTGAGATGGGTTTCCTGAATACAGCACAATGATGGGTCTTGACTCTTTATCCAGTTTGCCAGTCTATGCCTTTTAATTGGAGCATTTAGCCCATTTACATTTAAGGTTAATATTGTTATATGTGAATTTGATCCTGTCATTATGATGTTAGCTGGTTATTTTGCTCGTTAGTTGATGCAGTTTCTTCCTAGCCTCTATGGTCTTTGCAATTTGACATGTTTTTGCAGTGGCTGGTACTGGTTGTTCTTTGCATGTTTAGTGCTTCCTTCAGGAGCTCTTTTAGGGCAGGCCTGATGGTGACAAAATCTCTCAGCATTTGCTTGTCTGTAAAGGATTTTATTTCTCCTTCACTCATGAAGCTTAGTTTGGCTGGATATGAAATTCTGGGTTGAAAATTGTTTTCTTTAAGAATGTTGAATATTGGCCCCCATTCTCTTCTGGCTTGTAGAGTTTCTGCCGAGAGATCCGCTGTTAGTCTGATGGGCTTCCCTTTGTGGGTAACCCAACCTTTCTCTCTGGCTGCCCTTAACATTTTTTCCTTCATTTCAACTTTGGTGAATCTGACAATTATGTGTTTTGGAGTTGCTCTTCTCGATGAGTATCTTTGTGGCATTCTCTGTATTTCCTGAATTTGAATGTTGACCTGCCTTGCTAGATTGGGGCAGTTCTCCTGGATAATACCCTGCAGAGTGTTTTCCAACTTGGTTCCGTTCTCCGTGTCACTTTCAGGTACACCAATCAGACGTAGATTTCGTCTTTTCACATAGTCCCATATTTCTTCGAGGCTTTGTTCGTTTCTTTTTATTCTTTTTTCTCTAAACTTCTCTTTTCGCTTCATTTAATTCATTTCATGTTCCATCACTGATACCCTTTCTTCCAGTTGATCGAATCGGCTACTGAGGCTTGTGAATTCATCACATAGTTCTCGTGCTGTGGTTTTCAGCTCCGTGAGGTCCTTTAAGGACTTCTCTGCATTGGTTATTCTAGTTAGCCATTCGTCTAATTTTTTTTCAAGGTTTTTAACTTCTTTGCCATGGGTTCGAACTTCCTCCTTTAGCTCAGAGTAGTTTGATCGTCTGAAGCCTTCTTCTCTCGTCAAAGTCATTCTGCATCCAGCTTTGTTCCGTTGTTGGTGAGGAGCTGCGTTCCTTTGGAGGAGGAGAGGCACTGTTATTTTTAGAGTTTCCAGTTTTTCTGCTCTGTTTTTTCTCCATCTTTGTGGTTTTATCTACCTTTGGTCTTTGATGATGGTGACGTACAGATGGGGTTTCGGTTTGCATGTCCTTTGTGTTTGTTAGTTTTCCTTCTAACAGTCAGGACCCTCAGCTGCAGGTCTGTTGGAGTTTGGTGGAGGTCCATTCCGGACCTTGTTTGCCTGGGTATGAGTAGCAGAGGCTGCAGAACAGCCAATATTGGTTTACAGCAAATGTTGCTGCCTGATCATTCCTCTGGAAGTTTTGTCTCAGAGGAGTACCTGGCTATGTGAGGTGTCAGTCTGCTCCTACTGGGGGGTCCCTCCCAGTTCGGCTACTCTGCGGTCAGGGACCCACTTGAGGAGGCAGTCTGTCCGTTCTCAGATCTCCAGCTGCGTGCTGGGAGAACCACTACTCTCTTCAAAGCTGTCAGACAGGTACATTTTAATTCTGCAGAGATTTCTGCTGTGTTTTGTTTGCTTATGCCCTGCCCCCAGAGGTGCAGTCTACAGAGGTAGGCAGGCCTCCTTGAGCTGTGGTGCGCTCCATCCAGTTCCAGCTTCCCCGTGGCTTTGTTTATCTACTCAAGCCTTGGCAATGGTGGGTGCCCCTCCCCCATCCTGGCTGGTGCCTTGCAGTTTGATCTCAGAGTGCTGTGCTAGCAATGAGCAAGGCTCCGTGGGCGTAGGACCCTCCGAACCAGGCACGGGATATAATCTCCTGGTGTGCCGTTTGGTAAGACTGTTGGAAAAGGTTAGTATTAGGGTGGAGTGACCCGATTTTCCAGGTGCTGTCTGTCACCCCTTTCTCTGACTAGGAAAGGGAATTCCCTGACCCCTTGTGCTTCTCGGGTGAGGTGATGCCTCGCCCTCCTTCGGCTCACGCTGGGTGCACTGCACCCACTGTGCTGCACCCTCTATCCAACACTCCCCAGTGAGATGAACCCAATACCTCAGTTGGAAATGCAGAAATCACCCGTCTTCTGCATCGCCCACGCTGGGAGCTGTAGACTGGAGCTGTTCCTATTCAGCCATCTTGGCTCCACCCCTTTCCATATCTATTGAGATGATCATATGGATTTTGTGTTCCATTCTGTTAACGTGGTGTATCACGTTTATTTATTTGCATATGTTGAACCATTCTTGCATCCCCAGGGTAAATCCCGCTTGATCATGGTGAATGATCCTTTTAATGTGCTGTTGAATTCAGTATATTGGTGATTTTCACGTCCTTGTTCATCAAGGATGATATGGTAGCTTGGATTACAGGCGCCCGTCACCATGCCCAACTAATTTTTGTAGTTTTAGTAGAGACAGGGTTTCACCCTATTGGCCAGGCTGGTCTTGAACTCCTGACCTCAGGTGATCCACCCACCTCGGCCTCCCAAAGTTCTGAGATTACAGGTGTGAGCCACCGCACCCGGCCTGCGGTATTTTCTTTTAGGTCATTTAATAGATGTATTTGATTACTGATAAGTCTTTCCATATTAAGTTGATAGTACTTTGTATTCTTGTCTGGGTTTTTATGATTTATTTTATTGGTGTCTTCCAGGAAGCATTTGCTATGGTTTGAATGTGCTCTCCAAAACTCTTGTTGAAATTTAATTACCATGGTGACAATATTAAAATATGGGACTAATATAGTTTGGGTCTATGTCCCCACCCAAATCTCATGTTGAATTGTAATTTCCATTGTTGGAAATGGGGCCTGGTGGAAGGTGACTGGCTTATGGGAGTGGATTTCTCATGAATGGTTTAGCACCATACCCCTTGGTACTGTCCTCACAATAGTGAGTGAGTTCTTATATAAGCTGATAATTTAAAAGTGTGTAGCGGCCAGGCACTTTGTCTCCTGCCTGTAACCCCAGCACTTTGGGAGGCCAAGATGGGAGGATCAGTTGAGCCCAGGAGTTTGAGACCGACCTGGCTAACATAGCAAGACCTCATCTCTATTAAAAAAAATTAAAATAAATAAATACGTAAAAGTGTGTAGTACTGCCCTCTTTGCTCTCTTGCTTTCACCATATGAAGTGTCTGCTCCCCCCTCCCCCTGCTTTCACCATGTGAAGTGCCTGCACCCACTTTGCCTTCCACCGTGAGTGAATGCTCCCTGAGGCGTCCCCAGAAGCATATGCCACCATGCTTCCTGTACAGCCTGCAGAACTGTGAGCTAGTTAAACCTCTTCTTTTATAAATTACCCAGTCTTAGGTATATCTTTATACCAATGTGGGAATGGTATATATTAAACGAATGGTATATATTAAAAGAACTTTTAATGGTTCCTGTATTAGGATTAGGCCATGAGGGCCTTGCCCTCATTAATAGATTAATATCATTATCACAGTAGTGGGTTTGTTACCACAAGAATGTGTTGTTATAAAAATTTTCTGTCCCTTGCTCTCACCTTCACTTGTCTTTCTGCTTTCTGCCATGGGAAGGTGTAGGACAGAGGTCCTTACCAGGAGTCAGCACCTTGGTAATGGAATTTTCAGCCTCCATAACTATGAGAAATAAACTTCTTTTCTTTGTAAGTTACCTATCTTGTGGTATTCTGTTAAAGCAAAGCAAAGTGGACTAAGACACCATACCTACAGAGGGCAGCAGAGACATAGCAGTGAATTCTCATAACCTAATTTTTCAGGAAGTGTGAAGGAAATTGGATTTAGGTGAACTTTGTTATGTAATTCTCATATACTTTATGTAGTGACTCCTATGCAAATACAGGCTAATAGACATAATGAATGTAAAGTAATGTGAGTGAGACTCAGGCACATTTGTGAGAAAGTAAACAACAGAAGCTGGCTGGCACAGATAAGAGATCTGAAAGTAGTTCATGTAGTTTTAAAGGAAAAGTAAATGTGGCTTTCAAATTTGAAATATGGATTCATTTTTATGAAACAGATATTTTGTTTGTATTCTTATCAGTACGGGTAGGAAAAATGATTCAGTAACTCATAGAAGATGGAATTATGGAAAAGTTTAAAAAAACAGGAATAAACAAAATTTTGTATTACATGGGAGTGTATTATAATCTTGCAGAAAGTGATCTGACAAACCTTTAAAAACATTTCTAAATTTAATGTGCATATATATAATTTGTTGTATTTTTATTTATATAAATTTTTGAAAATAATTCAGTTTTGCTTTTAATCAGTTTTATTAGTTAGAATAAAATGATATGACTAGATGTGTACTAATATTTAATGCCTAAGAACTGCCCATTGTTTTCATCTTTTTTCCCAGTGTTTTACATTGTAAAATACACATAACATAAAATTTACTATTTTGACCATTTTAAAATGTGCAATTCAGTGGTATTGAATATCTTCATAATGTTGTGTAACTACCATCACCACCATCTATCTCCAGAACTCTTTTCATCTTGTAAAATTGAAATTCTGTACTCATTAAACAGTAACTCCTCCTTCTGTCTTTCCCTAGCTCCTGGCAACCACCATTCTACTTTGTGTATGATTTTGACTACTGTAATTACCTCATATGAATAGAATCATATAGTATTTGTTTTTCTGTGACTGGTGTATTTCACTTAGCATAATATCCTTAAGGTTAATCCGTGTTGTTAGAAGTTTTTATTTTTATTTTTTGAGATGGAGTCTCACTCTGTTGCCCAGGCTGGAGTGCAGTGGTGCGATCTTGAGTCACTGCAACCTCCGCCTCCTGGGTTCAAGTGATTGTTGTGCCTCGGCCTCCTAGTAGCTGGGATTATAGGCACACGCCACCACGCCTAGCTAATTTTTGTATTTTTACTAGAGATAGGGCTTCACTATGTTGGCCAGGCTGGTCTTGAACTCCTGACCTCAAGTGATCCGCCCACCTCAGCCTCACAAAGTGCTGGGATTATAGGCATGAGCCACCAAGCCCGGCTAGAATTTCCTTCTTTTTAAAGGCTGAATAATATTCCATTGTATGTTTATACCACATTTTTTACTTAATTTGTGACCCAACATATGGTCTATCCTGGAAAATGTTCTATATTCACTTGAGAAGAATATGTATGCTATTTTTGGGTACAGTGTTGTGTATATGTCTGTCAGATCTAGTTCGTTATTGCCTGAGGTCCTCTGTTTCCTTACTTATCTTCAATCTGGTTATTCTATCCACTATTGAAAGTAGAGTATTGATTTAATCATCTGTTATTTAGAAAGGTCTGTTTCTCCCTTCAATTCTGTCCGTTTTTCCTTCATGTATTTTTGAGGTCTTTTAATTGGTGCATAAATGTTTATAATTTTTGTCTTCTTGTTGTATCAAATCATGTATTCATATATAGTGTCCTTTGTCTCTTGTAACCTTTTTTGATTTAGACTGTTTTCTCTGATGTTAGTATAGCCACCTCTACTCTGTTCTGGTTAGTATTTGCATGGAATGTCTTTTTCTGTCTTTTAATTTTCAAACTGTTTGTGCCTGTCAATTAAGTCTAGTATAGGCAACATATGGTTGAATCCTCCTTCTCCATTCTGTCAATCTCTTGTCTTTTGATTGGAGAGTTTAATCCATTTGAATTTAAATTATTTGTACAGAAGGATTTCTGTCATTTTGTTGTTTGTTGTTTATATAACTTACTGCTTTTTGTGGGGGCCCTCATTTCCTGCATTACTGTCTTCTTTTGTGTTTACTTGATTTTTTTCATGAAATGTTTAAATTCCTTTCTTATTTCTTTTTTTCTTTTTGATGGAGTCTCTATCGCCCAGGCTGGAGTGCAGTGGCATGATATTGGCTCACTGCAACCTCTGCCTCCTGGGTTCAAGCAGTTATCCTGCCTCAGCCTCCTGAGGCTGGGATTACAGGCATGTGCCACCACGCCTGGCTCATTTTTGTATTTTTAGTAGAGATGGGGTTTCACAATGTTGGCCTGGCTGGACTTGAACTCCTGACCTCAGGTGATCCAGCCACCTCAGCCTCCCAAAATGCTGGGATTACAGGTGTGAGCCACCGCACCCGGCCTCTTTTCTCATTTCTTTTTCTTTTTTTTTTTTTTTTTTTTTTTTTTGAGACAGAGTCTCACTCTGTCACCCAGCTGGAGTGCAGTGGCGCAGTCTCAACTCGCTACAACGTCCGCCTCCCAGGTTCAAGCGGTTCTCGTGCCTCAGCCTCCCTAGTGGCTGAGATTACAGGCGTGTGCCACCATGCCCGGCTAATTTTTGTATTTTTAGTAGAGACGGGGTTTCGCCATGTTGGCCAGGCTGGTCTCAAACTGCAGACCTCAGGTGATCTTCCTGCCTTGGCCTTCCATAGTGCTGGGATTACAGTCATGAGCCACTGTGCCCGGCCTAGTACTTTGAACAACTTTAAAACAGTTGTCATAAAGTCTTTCTCTGGAAGATCTGCCATCAGGTCTTTTTCAAGGACAGTTGTGTTGTTTTATTTTTTTTTCTTTTGAATGTGTCATACTTTCCTGTATATCTTGTTATTTTTTGTTGAAAACAGGGCATTTGAATATAATGATGTGGTAAGTCTGGAAATTAGATTCTCCCTCTTCCCCAGCATTTGCTGTTTGTTTTTTTTTGTTTTGT
Source organism: Pongo pygmaeus (assembly GCF_028885625.2). Lineage (NCBI taxonomy): Eukaryota > Metazoa > Chordata > Mammalia > Primates > Hominidae > Pongo > Pongo pygmaeus. The sequence goes on from NC_072380.2 coordinate 58,934,527, forward strand.
TTTTTTTTTTTTTTTTTTTGAGGCAGAGTCTCACTCTGTTGCCCAGGCTGGAGTGCAGTGGTGTGATCTCGGCTCACTGCAACCTCCACCTCCTGGGTTCAGCCGATTCTCCTGCCTCAGCCTCCCAAGTAGCTGGGATTACAGGTGTGTGCCACCATGCCCAGCTAATTTTTGTGCTTTTTAGTAGAGATAGGGTTTCGCCATGTTGCCCAAGCTCGTCTCAAACTCCGGACCTCAGGTGATCTGCCCACCTCAGCCTCCCAAAGTGCTGAGATTATAGGCATGAGCTACCACACCCGGCCTGCTGTTTTTTGTTTTTTTTTTAATGTTATTGTTTTTGTTTATTTTTATTGTTTTAGGCTTGTCTTAATGTGAAGGATCAGCCTGAGGTGTAAACTTAAGATTCTCTGAGTCTTTTCTAAGCCTGAGTTTTTTTCCAGGAATGTGCAGAAAGTTTCTAATTCTTCCCTTATATACAGTTGTTTTTAAATGCCCTAGTCTTTAACATCTGACTCCCAAAAGGGAAAAAGAGAAAAACTAAATCCTTTAAATCCCCAGCAGTTACTTTGTGGTTGGGGGTGGGGGTGGGGGTGGGGGTGGGAGAGGGCTTGTAACAATGAATGGAGATGAAGCAACAATGTGTGTCCACCTCTTTGTCCCATTTCTGTGATCAGAAGTAGCGTTCAGTGATCAGGGCACACATCCCCTGTATTTGGAAGAGAGGGTCCTTTTTGCCTGTCCTTGGTTCCTGTAAGCTGCACGCAAGCTGCTCCTTGGAATGCAAGCACAACTGCCTGCCTTAGGGCTGAGGGTGGCAAATGGTTAGCTGCTACTGTGCTAATACCTGCAAGTGATTAAAATTATATTCAGGCCTTCCCCTGGACGTTAACAAGCCTTCAGTAGATTCCAGAGTTTCAAAATAGTTAAATAGAACAGATTCTGCCAATGCAATGATCGTCTAGGTGGAGCAACACATTCGTGGTGCTTCCTACTCCACCATCTTCCCAGAATCCTCTGATTGCATATAATTTACATATAGTTGAAAGAGTTTAATTCTGATCATCATATATTTTAGAAACCTCTCATATATGTTTATATAAAAACTGATAAAATTTAGTGCTTATAAAGGGAATTCTGGAGTTCTTAGTCAAGCTTTTTGTATGATTATATTTTAAAGATTTAATTATAGAAACATTGTACTGAAGTCTATATTCCAGTGTGTTCTTATGGTAAAAAGAAAAGGTTGGAGATTTTATTGAGGAGTCTGTATTTTTTTACTGTTATTTTATATTATAACTCATGTATTATATACCATATCTGTTCATTATCTTAGTATAGCATTTTCGGGTTTTTATTCTCTTTATGAAAATGAGTAACTGTGGGTACCAATATCAATTGTTGCATCTGTGCCAGAAATTATATTTTATCTTTTCATCATCTCCCTTCTTGTATAGCTGAACTTTAGCTTAAAAGATGCCAGGACAAGGAGTTTGTCAGATGGTTCCTTTTCTTTGCATGAACCTTCTTCCCCTTTCACTATCACTGGGTCATCTCATTTCCCTTCATTCCCCTCTTTCTTCTCCATCTTTTCATTTCCCAAATACTTCTGTTTTCTGATATAAGAAGGACTATAACAGAAAAGGATTGCTTTAGGAAATATTGTTACAACTGTGTAATGTTAAAAAGTAGTAAGTCGGTCAAGCGCAGTGGCTCACGCCTGTAATCTCAGCACTTTGGGAGGCTGAAGTGGGCGGATCACGAGGTCAGGAGATCAAGACCATTCTGGCTAACACAGTGAAACCCCGTCTCTAAAGAATACCAAAAAAAAATTAGCCGGACGTGGTGGCGGGTGCTTGTAGTCCCAGCTACTCAAGAGGCTGAGGCAGGAGAATGGCGTAAACCCGGGAGGCAGAGCTTGCTGTGAGCCGAGATTGCACCACTCCACTCCAGCCTGGGCGATAGACGCTGTCTCAAAAAAGAAAGTAATAAGTCGGCCAGCGCGGTGGCTCACGCTTGTAATCCCAGCACTTTGGGAGGCCGAGGCAGGCAGATCACGAGGTCAGGAGATTTGAGACCATCCTGGCTAACATGGGGAAACCCCATCTCTATTAAAAATACAAAAAATTAGCCGGGCATGTTGGTGGGTGCCTGTAGTCCCAGCTACTCGGGAGGCTGAGGCAGGACAATGGCATGAACCCAGGAGGTAGAGGTTGCAGTGAGCTGAGATCGCGCCGCTGCACTCCAGCCTGGGCGACAGAACAAGACTCCATCTCAAAAAAAAAAAAAAGTCACTATGGATGTGACTTTTATAGTCTTCTAGTATTATAAACAATTCTTTGGAGTTGTGCTTTTAATTACAGAGTGGCACATGTCGGACTACCTTTCCTGAAAATAACAATGACAACTTTTGGACAAAATATAAAAAAAGTATGTGAAAGCACAGTAGGAGGACAGAAAGTAGGAAGAAACTGAAGGATGTTGACTTTTGGATGATAGAATGGTATAAGATGAGCATTTCATTTTTTGTGGATGTTTCCCAGAGGACAGGACTCGGTGATTGGTTGTGTAGGTGACGGAAGCTTGAATAAAAACCACAAGACAGTTAGGGGTGACTCTAGCAGCTAGAAAGTTAGTGAATATAAAGTAGTCTTTCATAAAGAAGGGTGTCCCAAATTCTGCATAAAAGTCTTAGGCTAAAATAACTAAAGATATTTCATTTGCACAAGAAAGAGTTTAGAGGGGTATAGCCAACTTACCTACCTGTTAAGCAAAAATAAATAAATAATCGTCAGAAGAACATAATCAAATCCAGAGTTTCTGAAAGTGTACTCTGCACAGTGTCCAGAATACAATCCATATTCAGTAGACACACACATACACAAACAGAAAAATGTGACCCATACTTAAGTGAAAAGCCAATTAATTGAGACTGGCCTTGATATGACTCCTATGTTAGAATTAGCAGCTGTTATAACTCTTCTTAAGGATATATAAAGAAAATATATACACCATGAATAAACAGATAAGAAACCTCAGCTGAAAAATGGAAACTAGGTAAAACGACTAAATGAAAATTCTATAGGTAAAAAATACAAGATTTCAAATGAAAACTGATTAGAGATTACAGAAGGTTAGGAAAAGAAAAGGAGTCATTGAAGATGCTAGATTCATAGAAGTTATTCTTTCTTAAAAAGTGTAAAAGAGATTTCAAAAAATGAAGCTAGCCTCAGTGGCTGGTAGGACAATATCAAAAGGTCTAACACTTGGAGTCCTAGAAATAGAGGCCAGGGGAAATTGGGTCAAAAAATTCTGGAGAAATTATGGCTGGAAATTTCCGTAAATTGGTAAAAAACATGAATTTACATGTTGAAGAAGTTCAGTGAACTCCAAACAAGATAAATACAATAAAATGACACTTAAGTACATTATAGTGAAGCTGTTGAAAATAATAGACAAAAAATCTTGCCTAGATGCAGTGGCTTATGCCTGTAATGCCAGCACTTGGGTAGGCCAAAGAGGGGGTATTGATTTGAGCTAAGGAGTTTGAGACCAGCCTGGGAAATGAAGTGAGACTTTATCTCTACAAAAAGAAAAAAATCTTGAAAGCACCCTGAGAAATGCCAATGAATGGTAGCTGACTTCTTTTTTTTTTTTTCTTTTTTTAAAATTATTATTATACTTTTAAGTTTTAGGGTACATGTGCACAACATGCAGGTTTGTTACATATGTATACATGTGCCATGTTGGTGTGCTGCAACCATTAACTCGTCATTTAACATTAGGTATATCTCCTAATGCTATCCCTCCCCCCTTCCCCCACCCCACAACAGTCCCCGGAGTGTGATGTTCCCCTTCCTGTGTCCAAGTGTTCTCATTGTTCAGTTCCCACCTGTGAGTGAGAACATGCGGTGTTTGGTTATTTGTCCTTGCAATAGTTTGCTGAGAATGATGGTTTCCAGCTTCCTCCATGTCCCTACAAAGGACATGAACTCTTCATTTTTTATGGCTGCATAGTATTCCATGGTATATATGTGCCACCTTTTCTTAATTGAGTCTATCGTTGTTGGACGTTTGGGTTGGTTCCAAGTCTTTGCTATTGTGAATAGTGCCGCAATAAACGTACATGTGCATGTGTCTTTATAGCAGCATGACTTATAGTCCTTTGGGTATATACCCAGTAATGGGATGGCTGGTTCAAATGGTATTTCTAGTTCTAGATCCCTGAGGAATCGCCACACTGACTTCCACAATGGTTGAACTAGTTTACAATCCCACCAACAGTGTAAAAGTGTTCCTATTTCTCCACATCCTCTCCATCACCTGTTGTTTCCTGACTTTTTAATGATTGCCATTCTAACTGGTGTGAGATGGTATCTCATTGTGGTTTTGATTTGCATTTCTCTGATGGCCAGTGATGATGAGCATTTTTTCATGTGTTTTTTGGCTGCATAAATGTCTTCTTTTGAGAAGTGTCTGTTCATATCCTTTGCCCACTTTTTGATGGGGTTGTTTGTTTTTTTCTTGTAAATTTGTTGGAGTTCATTGTAGATTCTGGATATTAGCCCTTTGTCAGATGAGTAGGTTGCGAAAATTTTCTCCCATTCTGTAGGTTGCCTGTTCACTCTGATGGTAGTTTCTTTTGCTGTGCAGAAGCTCTTTAGTTTAATTAGATCCCATTTGTCAATTTTGGCTTTTGTTGCCATTGCTTTTGGTGTTTTAGACATGAAGTCCTTGCCCATGCCTATGTCCTGAATGGTATTGCCTAGATTTTCTTCTAGGATTTTTATGGTTTTAGGTCTAACGTTTAAGTCTTTAATCCATCTTGAATTAATTTTTGTATGAGGTGTAAGGAAGGGATCCAGTTTCAGCTTTCTACATATGGCTAGCCAGTTTTCCCAGCACCATTTATTAAATAGGGAATCCTTTCCCGAAAACTGGCACAAGACAAGGATGCCCTCTCTCACCACTCCTATTCAACATAGTGTTGGAAGTTCTGGCCAGGGCAATTAGGCAGGAGAAGGAAATAAAGGGTATTCAATTAGGAAAAGAGGAAGTCAAATTGTCCCTATTTGCAGATGACATGATTGTATATTTAGAAAACCCCATCGTCTCAGCCCAAAATCTCCTTAAGCTGATAGGCAACTTCAGCAAAGTCTCAGGATACAAAATCAAGTACAAAAATCACAAGCATTCTTATACACCAATAACAGACAAACAGAGAGCCAAATCATGAGTGAACTCCCATTCACAATTGCTTCAAAGAGAATAAAATACCTAGGAATCCAAATTACAAGGGATGGGAAGGACCTCTTCAAGGAGAACTACAAACCACTGCTCAATGAAGTAAAAGACGATACAAACAAATGGAAGAACATTCCATGCTCATGGGTAGGAAGAATCAATGTCGTGAAAATGGCCATACTGCCCAAGGTAATTTATAGATTCAATGCCATCCCTATCAAGCTACCAATGACTTCACAGAATTGGAAAAAACTCCTTGAAAGTTCATATGGAACCAAAAAAGAGCCTGCATTGCCAAGCCAATCCTAAGCCAAAAGAACAAAGCTGGAGGCATCACGCTACCTGACTTCAAACTATACTACAAGGCTACAGTAACCCAAACAGCGTGGTACTGCTACCAAAACAGAGATATAGATCAAGGGAACAGAACAGAGCCCTCAGAAATAATGCCGCATATCTACAACCATCTGATCTTTGACAAACCTGACTTCTTATCAGAAGTAATGCAGGCCAGCAGGCTATAAACACCTTTAAAGTACTGGTAAAATAAAAATCAACTCAGAATTCTATAGCCAAATAAGAAAACATACTTTCTAGCTAAGAAAATCTTTATACTACAAGAAATGTTTAAGGAGATACTTCAAGCTGAAGGAAAGTGTTACCAGCTGAAACTCAGAACTTCAGGAATGAAGAGCACTGCAATTGGGAAAAATGTAAGTCTTCCCCACTCCATTAAGAAATATACAGTTGTGACTGTTTAAAGCAGAAATTATAATGTTACCATATGGCATTTATATATGACTGCTGGGCATAAAGGATGAGTCTAGGTAGATGGAGCTATGTGCTTACTGTGGTCTTTATTTTATGAAGGGGTAGAATTAGCTTTAAGTACACTGTGCAAAGTTAAAGATATACATTATAATTCCTAGAACAAACACTGAAAAAGAAAAAAATGCATAGAGGTGATAGCTGAAAAACAAGAGAAGTCAAAATGGAATTCTAAAATGTATTTAGAGAAAATGAAAAAAGGTATAAAGGAAGGAACAGCAGAATATAAAACAAATGAGATGTGTATCAGTCTGTTCTCATACTGCTAATAAAGACATACTCGAAACTGGGTAATTTATAAAGGAAAGAGGTTTAATTGACCCAGTTCAGTATGGCTGGGGAGGCCTCAGGAAACTTACAATCATGGAGGAAGGGGAAGCAAACATGTCCTTCACAGGGTGGCAGCAAGGAACAGAATGAGAGCAAAGTTGGGGGAAAGCCTCTTGTAAAACCATCAGATCTCCTTAGAACTCACTCATTATCATGAGAATAGCATGAGGGTAACTGCTCCATGATGCAGTTACCTCCCACCAGGTCTCTTCCACGACATGTGAGGATTATGGGAACTACAATTCAAGATAAGATTTGGGTGGAGACACAGCCAAACCATATCAGGATGTAAAGAAAACAAATAGCAAAATTACAAACCTAGGTCAGGTCTATCAATAATTACCTTAATTGAAAATAGATTAAGTGTTTTATTTGAAGGTAGAGATTCATACATTGGATAGAAAACAAGACCTTCCTGTATTCTGTCTACCAGAGATGCATTTTAAAAATAATGACACAGATAGATTGAAAGTAAATGTATGAGAAAAGGTGTAGCATGCAAACAGTAAGTATAAGATGGAGTTGTTATATTAATATTAGATAAAGTAGACTTCAAGGCAGTATTGGAGATAAGGAAGGGCATTTCATAGTGATAAAACTCATTAGAAATACATAGTAATCATAAATTTGTATATACCTAATAAGATCTACAGTTATAGGTGGAAATTTTAACACTACTTTGTAACTTATAGAAAACCTAGACAAAAAATCAGTTAGAATGTAGAAGATCTGTAAAATACTTCAGCCACCTTGACCTAACTGACATTTGTAGAATATCATGGGCAACTAAAATAGAGTGTACATTCTATTCAAGTACACATGATATGCATACCGAGATAAATAATATATGGGTCCTAAAACATGTCTCAGTACATTTCAAAAGTTTGAAATCCTAAAGAGTATATTCTGTAACTACAGTAGAATTTAAAGTAGAAATCAATAGCAATAAGATATTCAGGAAAAATCTGAATATTTGGAAGTTAAACAACACAGTTATCCCTAGTCGATCTATGAATTTAATGTGGTTCAAATCATTTTCTTAGCAGGACTTTTCTCTTTTGGTAGAAATTGAGAAGCTGATTATAACATTTATATGAAGACAGAAAGGACCTATGTTATACAAAGCAATCCTGATGATTTATAAGGTGGAAAACTTAAATTTCCTTATTTCAAGATTTACTCTAATAATACAGTAATGAAGACTGTGATATCAGCATAAGGATATATAAACATAGAAATGGAGCAGAACAGAGAACTGATAAATTATTTTTAACAAAGAAAGCTATCCAATGAGGGAAAAGAAAGGCTTTTAAATAAAAAGTGCTGGAACAACTAGACATCTGTATGAATGAAAGTTCACCTTGACTCCCTACCTCACATGGTACCCAAAAGATAAATCAAGATGAATCGTAGATCTAAATCTTGAAGCTAAAAGTATAAAGCTTTTAGAATAAACAAAGAACAGGCAAAGGTTTCCTTGATAGGATACAGAAAGCAGCAACTGTTTTAAGGAAAACACCTAACAGTCTATAAACTTCTTCAAAATAAAAAACTTCTGCTCATTAAGAGACATGAAGAAAATAATAGCAAAACCTGTATCTGTAAAGGACTTGTATTAAGACTATGTAAAGAAATTGTACAACTGAACAATGAAAATACAACTTGATTAATTGGAGAAGGATTAGTACAGACACTTCATAAATGATGCTGTATTGAATGGCCAGTGAACACATGAAAATGTTACTAAACATCGTCAATTATTAAGGAAATACAAAGGTAAACTGCAAGGAGATGCTACTTTACTTGTCCTGTTAGGTTAAAGAGTAATAGTACCATATATGTAAAGCAATGAGAACTCTTACAAAATTAAGAGTTTTTCTACCCTAACCCATGACTTAGCAATTCTACTCCTAGTTATTTACTTAATAGAAAAAGAAAACACATCTACAAGGTTTGTTCAAAAGTGTTTCTAATAGGCTGAAACTGGACACAGCTCATATATCCACCAGTTGGAGACTGGATCAACAAATAGTTATAGTCATAAATGGAATACAACTTAGCAATGATAAGGAACACTGTCTTGGTACATGAACAACGTAATGAATTTCAAATACATGGTAGGTGAAAGAAAGCTTACACAAAAGAGTACATTCTGTATTCCATTTACATCAAGTTCTAGAACAGGCAAAATTGATATATAATGGAAGAAAAAGCAGTGTTGTCTTCGATAGTGGGGTGAGGATTAATTGCAAAAAGTCTTAGAGGAACTTGCTGGGTGATAGGAAGTATTTTATTTCTTGTTTGGAGTTTGAGTTCAGTGCTATATGTATATGTTAAAACTCATCAAATGGTATGTCTTTTATTGTATATAAAACCTACTGAAAAAAGTAAATACATATTAATAGAAATATGCATTGAATTCTTGTTATTGATGTTCATGCTGAGATATAATGGGATGATGTGTACTGTCATCTGCAACTTTGAAATGCATCGAAAAGTAAGATGGATTGGTGGAGCCAAGATGGCCGAATGGGAACAGCTCCAGTCTAGAGCTCCCAGCTTGAGCAACACAGAAGATGGGTGATTTCTCCATTTCCAGCTAAGGTACTGGGTTCATCTCACTGGGGAGTGTCGGAAAGTTGGTGCAAGACAGTGGGTGCAGTGGACCCAGCGTGAGCCGAAGGAGGGCAAGGCATCGCCTCACCCAGGAAGCGCAAGGGGAAAGGGAATTCCCTTTCCTAGTTAGAGAAAGGGGTGACAGACGGCACCTGGAAAATTGGGTCACTCCCACCCTAATACTGTGCTTTTCCAACGGTCTTAGCAAACGGCACACCAGGAGATTATATCCTGCACCTGGCTTGGAGGGTCCTACACCCACGGAGCCTCGCTCATTGCTAGCACAGCAGTCTAAGATCAAACTGCAAGGCAGCAGCAAGGCTGGGGGAGGGGCACTCACCATTGTGGAGGCTTGAGTAGGTAAACAAAGCCACAGGGAAGCTGGAACTGGATGGAGCCCACCACAGCTCAAGGAGGCCTGCCTACCTCTGTAGACTCCACCTCTGGAGGCAGGGAATAACCAAACAAAAGGCAGCAGAATCCTCTGCAGACTTAAATGTCTGCAGCTTCGAAGAGAGTAGTAGTTCCCGTTCTCCAAGCATGCAGCTGGAGGTCTGAGAACAGACAGACTGCCTCCTCAAGTGGGTCCCTGACCCCCGAGTAGCTTAATTGGGAGGCACCCCCTAGTAGGGGCAGACCGACACCTCACATGGCCGGGTACTCCTCTGAGACAAAACTTCCAGAGGAACGATCAGGCAGCAACATTCCCTGCTCACCAGTATCCGCTGTTCTGCAGCCTCCGCTGCTGATACCCAGGCAAACAGGGTTGTGGAGTGGACCTTCAGAAAACTCCAGCAGACCTGCAGCTGAGGGTCCTGACTGTTAGAAGGAAAACTAACAAACACAAAGAATATCCACTTCAAACGCCATCTGTACGTCACCATCATCAAAGACCCAAAGGTAGATAAAACCACAAAGATGGAGAAAAAACAGAGCAGAAAAACTGGAAACTTTAAAAATCAGAGCGCCTCTCCTCCTCCAAAGGAACGCAGCGCCTCACCAGCAACGGAACAAAGCTGGACGGAGAGTGACTTTGACGAGTTGAGAGAAGAAGGCTTCAGATGATCAAACTACTCCGAGCTAAAGGAGGAAGTTTCAACCCATGGCAAAGAAGTTAAAAACCTTGAAAAAAAACTAGACAAATGGCTAACTAGAATAACCAGTGCAGAGAAGTCCTTAAAGGACCTCACGGAGCTGAAAACCACAGCACGAGAACTATGTGACGAATGCACAAGCCTCAGTAGCCGATTCGATCAACTGGAAGAAAGGGTATCAGTGATGGAACATGAAATGAATGAAATGAAGTGAGAAGAGAAGTTTAGAGAAAAAAAAATAAAAAGAAACGAATAAAGCCTCCAAGAAATATTGGACAGTGTGAAAAGACCAAATCTCCGTCTGATTGGTGTACCTGAAAGTGACGTGGAGAATGGAACCAAGTTGGAAAACACTCTGCAGGATATTATCCAAGAGAACTGCCCCAATCTAGCAAGGCAGGCCAACATTCAAATTCAGGAAATACAGAGAACGCCACAAAGATACTTCTCCGGAAGAGCAACTCCAAAACACATAATTGTCAGATTCACCAAAGTTGAAATGAAGGAAAAAATGTTAAGGGCAGCCAGAGAGAAAGGTTGGGTTACCCACAAAGGGAAGCCCATCAGACTAACAGCGGATCTCTCGGCAGAAACTCTACAAGCCAGAAGAGAGTGGGGACCAATATTCAACATTCTTAAAGAAAAGAAATTTTCAACCCAGAATTTCATATCCAGCCAAAGTAAGCTTCATAAGTGAAGCAGAAGTAAAATTCTTTACAGACAAGCAAATGCTGAGAGATTTTGTCACCACCAGGAATGCCCTAAAAGAGCTCCTGAAGGAAGCACTAAACATGCAAAGGAACAACCAGTACCAGCCACTGCAAAAACATGTCAAATTGTAAAGACCATCGAGGCTAGGAAGAAACTGCATCAACTAACGAGCAAAATAACCAGCTGACATCATAATGACGGGATCAAATTCACACATAACAATATTAACCTTAAATGTAAATGGGCTAAATGCTCCAATTAAAAGACACAGACTGGCAAACTGGATAAAGAGTCAAGACCCATCATTGTGCTGTATTCAGGAAACCCATCTCACGTGCAGAGACACACACAGGCTCAAAATAAAGGATGGAGGAAGATCTACAAGGAAATGGAAAACAAAAAAAGGCAGGGGTTGTAATCGTAGTCTGATAAAACAGGCTTTAAGCCAACAAAGATCAAAAGAGACAAAGAAGGCCATTTCATAATGGTAAAGGGATCATTCAACAAGAAGAGCTAACTATCCTAAATATATATGCACCCAATACAGGAGCACCCAGATTCATAAAGCAAGTCCTTAGATACCTACAAAGAGACTTAGACTCCCACACAATAATAATGGGAGACTTTAACACCCCACTGTCAACATTAGACAGATCAACGAGACAGAAAGTTAACAAGGATATCCAGGCATTGAACTTAGCTCTGCACCAAGCGGACCTAATAGACATCTACAGAACTCTCCACCCCAAATCAACAGAATATACATTCTTCTCAGCACCACACCACACCTATTCGAAACTGACCACATATTTGGAAGTAAAGCACTCCTCAGCAAATGTAACAGAACAGAAATTATAACAAACTGTCTCTCAGACCACAGTGCAATCAAACTAGAACTCAGGATTAAGAAACTCACTCAAAACTGCTCAACTACATGGAAACTGAACAACCTGCTCCTGAATGACTACTGGGTACATAACGAAATGAAGGCAGAAATAAAGATGTTCTTTGAAACCAGCGAGAACAAAGACACAACATACCAGAATCTTTGGGACACATTTAAAGCAATGTGTAGAGGGGCATTTATAGCACTAAGTGGCCACAAGAGAAAGCAGGAAAGATCTAAAACTGACACCCTAACATCACAATTAAAAGAACTAGAGAAGCAAGAGCAAACACATTCAAAAGCTAGCAGAAGGCAAGGCATAACTAAGATCAGAGCAGAACTGAAGGAAATAGAGACACAAAAAACCGTTCAAAAAATCAATGAATCCAGGAGGTGGTTTTTTGAAAGGATCAACAAAATTGATAGGCCGCTAGAAAGACTAATAGAAAAGAGAGAAGAATCAAATAGATGCAATAAAAATGATAAAGGAGGTATCACCACGAATCCCACAGAAATACAAACTGCCATCGGAGAATACTATAAAAGCCTCTACGCAAATAGACTAGACAATCTAGAAGAAATGGGTAAATTCCTCGACACATACACCCTCCGAAGACTAAACCAGGAAGAAGTTGAATCTCTGAATGGACCAATAACAGGCTCTGAAATTGAGGCAATAATTAATAGCTTCCAAACCAAAAAAGTCCAGGACCAGATGGATTCACAGCCGAATTCTACCAGAGGTACAAGGAGGAGCTGGTACCATTCCTTCTGAAACTATTCCAATCAATAGAAAAACAGGGAATCCTCCCTAACTCATTTTATGAGGCCAGCATCATCCTGATACCAAAGCCTGGCAGAGACACAACAAAAAAAGAGAATTTTAGACCAATATCCCTGAGGAACATCGATGCAAAAATCCTCAATAAAATACGGCAAACTGAATCCAGCATCACATGGAAAAGCTTATCCACCATGATCAAGTGGGCTTCATCCCTGGGATGCAAGGCAGGTTCAACATATGCAAATCAATAAACGTAATCCAGCATATAAACAGAACCAAAGACAAAAACCACATCATTATCTCAATAGATGCGAAAGGCCTTTGACAAAATTTAACAACGCTTCATGCTAAAAACTCTCAATAAATTAGGTATTGATGGGACATATCTCAAAATAATAAGAGCTATCTATGATAAACCCACAGCCAATATCATACTGAATGGGCAAAAACTGGAATTATTCCCTTTGAAAACTGGCACAAGACAGGGATGCCCTCTCTCACCACTCCTATTCAACATGATGTTGGAAGTTCTGGCCAGGGCAATCAGGCAGGAGAAGGAAATAGAGGGTATTCAGTTAGGAAAAGAGGAAGTCAAATTGTCTCTGTTTGCACATGACATGATTGTATATTTATAAAACCTCATCGTCTCAGCCCAAAATCTCCTTAAGCTGATAGGCAACTTCAGCTAAGTCTCAGGATACAAAATCAATGTGCAAAAATAACAAGTATTCTTATACACCAATAACAGACAAACAGAGAGCCAAATCATGAGTGAACTCCCATTCACAATTGCTTCAAAGAGAATAAAATACCTAGGAATCCAACTTACAAGAGACGTGAAGAACCTCTTCAAGGAGAACTACAAACCACTGCTAAATGAAATAAAAGAGGATACAAACAAATGGAAGAACACATTCCATGCCCACGGGTAGGAAGAATCAATATCGTGAAAATGGCCATACTGCCCAAGGTAATTTATAGATGCAATGCCATGCCCATCAAGCTACTAATGACTTTCTTCACAGAATTGGAAAAAACTACTTTAAAATTCATATGGAACCAAAAAAGAGCCCGCATCACCAAGTCAATCCTAAGCCGAAAGAACAAAGCTGGAGGCATCACACTACCTGACTTCAAACTATACTACAAGGCTACAGTAACCAAAACAGCGTGGTACTGGTACCAAAACAGAGATATAGGCCAATGGAACAGAACAGAGCCCTCAGAAATAATGCCACATATCTATAACCGTTTGATCTTTGACAAACCTGACAAAAACAAGAAATGGGGAAAGGATTCCCTATTTAATAAATGGTGCTGGGAAAACTGGCTAGCCATATGTAGAAAGCTGAAACTGGATCCCTTTCTTGCACCTTATATTAAAATTAATTCAAGATGGATTAAAGACTTAAATGTTAGACCTGAAACTGTAAAAATCCTAGAAGAAAACCTAGGCAATACCATTCAGGACATAGGCATAGGCAAGGACTTCATGTCTAAAACACCAAAAGCAATGGCAACAAAAGCCAAAATTGACAAATGGGATCTAATTAAACTAAAGAGCTTCTGCACAGCAAAAGAAACTACCATCTGAGTGAAAAGGCAACCTACAGAATGGGAGAAAATTTTTGCAGTCTGCTCATCTGACAAAGGGCTAATATCCAGAATCTACAATGAACTCAAACAAATTTTCAAGAAAAAAATGCCATCAAAAAGTGGGCGAAGGATATGAGCAGACACTTCTCAAAAGAAGACATTTATGCAGCCAAAAGACACGTGAAAAAATGCTCATCATCCCTGGCCATCAGAGAAATGCAAATCAAAACCACAATGAGATACCATCTCACACCAGTTAGAATGGCAATCATTAAGAAGTCAGGAAACAACAGGTGCTGGAGAGGATGTGGAGAAATACGAACACTTTTATACTGTTGGTGGGACTGTAAACTAGTTCAACCATTGTAGAAGTCAGTGTGGCGATTCCTCAGGGATCTAGAACTAGAAATACCATTTGACCCTGCCATCCCATTCCTGGGTATATACCCAAAGGATTATAAATAATGCTTCTATAAAGACACATGCACACATATGTTTATTGGGATGCTATTCACAATAGCAGAGACTTGGAATCAAGCCAAATGTCCATCAATGATAGACTGGATTAAGAAAATGTGGCACATATACACCATGGAATACTATGCAGCCATAAACAATGAAGAGTTCATGTCCTTTGTAGGGACATGGAGGAAGCTGGAAACCATCATTCTCAGCAAACAATCACAAGGACAAAAAACCAAACACCGCATGTTCTCACTCATAGGTGGGAATTGAACAGTGAGAACACAGGGACACAGGAAGGGGAACATCACACACTGGGGCCTGTTGTGGGGTGGGGGAGCGGGGAGGGATAGCATTAGGAGGTATACCTAATGTTAAATGACGAGTTACTGGGTGCAGCAGACCAACATGGCACATGTATACGTATGTAACTAACCTGCATGTTGTGCACGTGTACCCGAAAAGTTAAAGTATAATAAAAAAAAAAAAAAGAAAAGTAAGGTGAATTAATGGATGGAGAAATGTGATAAACTGATCATAGCTAAATCATAACAATTGTGAAGCCTTGGTGATGTATATATTGGTTTTTGCTAGTATCTCTAAAAAATTTCTCGTCGAAATTTGCATAATATTCTGTGTGAAAAATCTTCTCAGGGAACATAGAACTGTGTTTTTGTATTTATGTAAGTAGTTGTCATATAATTCTTTTATCTTAGAGAATCTGAAATTTCCAATGTGGGTGTACAGTGTCACACCACCACCTGAGTTTATTTCCGGTTGTTGTATTAGAGTACAATTGATAATGAAATTTTTTTGATATTTTTTCCCTAGACATGGAATGTATAGTGCTCCAGCTTTTACTTTTTGAGAGACAGAAAAAGGTCCTGAGCATTGGTGTTGTGTCAATCATCCTAGGCTGAGATCTCCATTCTACCTCTCACTCAATGCTTGGCCTTAAGCAGGTATTTAACTTTTTTTTAGATCCAATTCGTTTGTCTGTTAAATGACTTCAGTAACATATTCCTCACAGAGTTGCTGTGAAGATTGGTGAGTCATGGCACAGCACACAGCTGAACATAGAAGACATTCAAGCAATGCCAGATTCCTTTAGGATGCAGGTAGACATTCCTAGGGCTTATAATAGATTTAGAAGTAGAATTAGTCTTCTACTTCTTCAGATCTCCTTTGAAGTCTGAGTGACTACAGAACCCATGGACACCTTTATTTACTACATGCTGTGTTTCTAAGGCCTGGTTGCATCTTGATTGGAAACTATTAGTTAAACATTTATAAGAAATAATACTGTAACTTTTGTTTAAGCTAAAAAATTTTTTCTTGAATTTTAGTTTATTGGTCTTAGTTAATACTATAACCTTTACAGTGCTAAAAAGTTATAATCCAATTGTGTTCTCTGGTGACATTAACTGAAATACATGTTGTTTTCTAGAGACCCTATTCTGTAAATCATAATAAAAAAAGTCTTATGAAATTAAGTCTTTATAGATATTTCATTCTTACCATTCTACTAGTAAAATAGTTTTATATTACTTATATGTATTGAGTATCTTGTCTGAAGTCACGGAACTAGAAAGTAGAAAGTTGTCATTTGAACACAACTCTGTGTGATTCTTAACCTTGTTTTCTTAGCCATTTTGCTGAATGGCCTTTCCTTCTTTCCCCTATCCCCCATTTCCATGTATGTGTATGTTGTCATTGTCATTCTCTACTAGCTTTTTCTTCTTACGTGCAAATAGGTCAGATGTCTACATTTAAATAAACAGGATCTTTAACCCTGCTGCTCCCATACTCAAGACAAATTGACAAGTATATTATCTGTGCTGTGAAGTGAAATTAGATCTTTTGATTTCAACATCAAAACCTTATAAGATGTTTTATCTTTTTTAAAAGTCCTTAATCACAAGTTAGAGCAAGTAACATCTATATTACTAATAATATTTCCAGTAGTATGGATGCTTTGGTTATGGTTAAATGGTTCTGAAATCTACACCTGAGATGCTTCCCTTAAAGGGGCTTTTTGGCCAGTTCACCAATTACTTGGAAGAGGAAGAGGAAGTCTAGGTTGATTATATTGCTTTGAGTTAGAATATCTGAGAAAGTGGTACTTATATTAGTTTGCTAGTGCTGCAGTGATAAAGTACTACATATTGGATGGCTTCAATAACAGAACTTTATTTTCTCACAGTCCTAGAGGCTGGAAGATCCTCTGGGACAAGTCCAGGTGCTGGCAGGGTTGATTTCTCCTGAGGCCTCTCTCTGTGGCTTGCAAGGTGGTTGTATCTTGACATGGCCTCTTCTCTGTGTGTCCCTCCCCCTTCTTATAAGGATGTCAGTCGGATTGGATTAGGGCCCACCCTAGCGGCAGCATTTTAACATTCACCTATTTAAAGACCTTATCTCTAAGAACATTGCATTCTGAGGACCTGAGACTTCAGTGTATGAATTTGGGAAGACACAATTTAGCCTATAATAGTGCTATAAAGAGAAGTTCAAAAATGAAGATGGAGATTTTATTTTTTAAGCAAAAAAATAAGTTTGCTTTTAGAGTGTTAAATTGGGAATGTACACTAGATAGTTGATGTTGTCACTTGGGATTTGGAAGAGAACACAAGGTTGGTTGCTTGATTTGGAAAGCATTTGCTTAGAGGTAGTATATTAAAATTAGAGCAACATAAGGAAATTGATTTTTCTCCACATTTCTGGGACAAGAGGGAAAAATAGTACAAGTAATCATAAAAATTCTTAGAAAGTATGAAGAAAGGAGCCCACAAGATAAATTTGAAGGATAAGATTTGTTTCTCATGGACTTATTTCAGTTGGTCAGTTTATTTTCCTTTTTTTAAATGCCAGAAATTTTAAAACATCAATTGTAATGAAAATGTTTTTCAGATTAGAAATATTTTGGAAGGGATTTACTTAAAACAAGTTACTGATCTAACCAACTTCTTGAGTTCCAAAGCCATGGAGACATCTTATGGTGCTCCAGACAATCTATCCCTTTTTCTGTCCCTGGCAGCTGTAGCTTCAACATTCGAGACAGAGTTATGTGAGATTTGTGCTCTTCCTTTGAGAGCGGAGGACTCTTCTGGGCATGGGTGCCTGATGTCCTGAGGTGGGATCATTGCCTCCTCTTTCTGTTTTCCCCAAATGCCTCTGCGATGTCTAGGTTGTTGAAATTTTCCTGGCCCTAAGCACTATTTTAGGGGATCTAAGAGGAAGAAAGAAGTCTTCCAGCACACCTAAAGGTGATAGGAAGATAATGGCAACTTGACTGTCCTTTCTTTTGACCATCTCTGTATCTTTTTCCAAAATAAGCTTCATCCACGCTTTTTGTTTTTTTTTTTAAGACAAGGTCTGGCTTTGTTTCTGACAATGGACTGCAGTGGTGTGATCTCACAGCTCACTGCAGCCTCCACCTCCCCAGTCTCAGATGATCCTCCCACCTCAGCCTCCCAAGTAGCTGAGACTAGTGGTGCATGCCACCACGCCCTGCTCGTTTCTGTATTTATTTATTTATTTTATTTTATTTTTTAAAGAGAGACAGGGTTTTGCCATGTTGCCCAGACTGGTCTCAAATTCTTGAGCTCAAGCTATCTGCCTGTCTCAGCCCCCCAAAGTGCTGGGATTTCAGGCATGAGCCACCACACGTAATTTCTTTTATGTAATAATGGAAAGTGCAACTCTTTTCTTTACAGAATGTTTGCTTTCAGCCTTGCCACGTACATACACATCTTTAACAACATCCAGTTTGTTACCAGGTCTCTCAGTTTACTTAAAAATTTTACTTTATTGAGGTAAATTCACATAGCATCAAATTAACATTCAAAAGTGAATAATTCAGTGGCACTTGGTGGATTCACAATGTTTTTCAACTAATACCTCTATCTCTTTCTAAAACATTTCATCACCTTAGAAGGAGACACTGTACTATTAAGCATCCATTCCATATTCCCCACCTCATCTCAGTCCTTGGTAACACCAGTCTGCTTTCTGTCTCTGTAGTTTTACCTGTTCTGTTATTTCACATAAATGGAAATCATACAGCATGTGACCTTTTGTGTCTGGCTTCTTAACAAAATGTTTTTGAGGTTCCTCCACATTGTAGCATGTATTAGAACTTCATTCCTTTTTATAGCTGGATAATGTTTCATTGTATGTATATGTCACACATTGTTTAGCCATTCATCCACTGATGTGTATTTATTTCCTCCCTTTGGCTACTATGAATAGAGCTGCTAGAACCCTGGTTTACACATTTGGGAGTACCTGTTTTCAGTTCTCTTGGATATATATGAAGGAGTGGAATTGCTGCACTGTATGGTAATTTTATGTTACTCTGAAAAACTACCTGTTTTCTGCAGTGACTGAACCATTTTACATTCCTGTCAGCAACGCACAAAAGTTTCAGTTTCTCCATATCCCTTGCCAGCACTTACATTATGGTCTCTTCTACCCACTTAAAAAAAAATCCTAGTGGCTGTGAAATGATACCTTATTAAGGTTTTGGTTTGCAGTTCTCTAATGGCTAATGATGATGAGCACTGTTTCATGTGGTGGTTGGTAATCTGAATATCTTCTTGGAAAAAATATCTATTCAAGTTTTTTGTTGATTTTTTTTTTTCTGGTTGTGTTATAAGAGAATGATCTATATATTCTGGATACTAGACCCTTGTCAAATATATGACTGGCAAATGTTTTCTCATATTCAGTAGGTGGTTTTTTCACTTTTTTTTTTCTTTTTGAGACAGGGTTTTAATTCTGTTGCCCAGGCTACAGTGCACTGGCACAGTCATAGCTCACTATAGCACTGCAGCCTCAACTTCTCCAGGCTCAGGTAATTCTCCCACCTCAGCCTCTCGAGTAGCTGGGACTACAGGCACGCACCAGCACACTTGGCTAATTTTTTCCACCCGAGGCAGAGTCCTGTTCTGTTGCCCAGGTTGGAGTGGAGTGGCGCAATCTTGGCTCACTACAACCTCCACCTCCTGTGTTCAAGTGATTCTCCTGTCTCAGCCTCCCAAGTAGCTGGGATTACAGGCACATGCCACCATGCCTGGCTAATTTTTGTATTTTTAGTAGACATGGGGTTTCACCATGTTGGCCAGGCTGATCTCAAACTCCTGACCTCAGGTGATCCACTTGTCTTGGCCTCCCAAAGTGCTGGGATTATAGGCATAAGCCACTACACCTGACCTGATTTTTGTATTTTTGTAGAGATAGGGTTTCGCCGTGTTGCTCAGGCTTGTCTTGAACCCCTAAGCTGAAGCGATCCACCCACCTTGGCCTCCGAAAGTGCTGGGATTACAGGCGTGAGCCACGACACCTGGCTGTGTTTTTTTTTTTTTTTCACTTTTTTGACAATATTCTTGGATGCACAATAGTTTTTAGTTTTGAAAAAAGTTCAGTTTATCTATTATTTCTTCTGTTGCTCATAATCTTGGTGTCATATCTAAGAAGCAATTGCCAAATCCACGGTCATGAAGATTTATTATCTGTGTTTTCTTAGGCTTTTATAGTTTTAGCTCTTCTATTTAGGCCATTGATCTATTTTGAGTTTAATTTTTGTGTATGGTGTGAGGCAGGTGGTCCAACTACATTTTTTTTTTTTTAAAGAGATAAAGTCTTGCTCTGTCACTCAGGCTGGAGTGCAGTGACATGATCATAGCTTACTGCAGACTTGAACCTCTGGGCCCAAGTGATCCACCCACCTCGGCCTCTCAAATAGCTAAGACTTCACCAAGACTGGCTAATTTTTGTTTTTTGTTTTTTTTTTAGAGATGGGGTCTTGCTATGTTACCCAGGTTGTTCTCAAACTCCTGGCTTCAAGTGATCCTCCCACCTAAGCCTCCCAAAGTGTTGGGATAACAGGCATGAGCCACCACGCTGGGCACCAACTTCATTTTTTTGAGTATAGGAATCCGGTTGTCCTAGCACCATTTGTTGAAAAGATTATTCTTCCCTTACTGGCAGGTCGTGACACCCTTGCTTAGTGTATTGTATCTCTTATGCAGAGCATACAGTGGAATCTTCACTTTTTTATCCTGCATGACAGTCTCTACTTTTGGCTAGGTTAATTTATGTGCATTTGATGTTATTATTGATATAGTTGCATTTATGTACACCAGTTTACTTTTTCTAAATGTTTCAGGGTTTTTTTTCTCAAGTCTTTCCTCATTTCTTTTACTTTAAAGCAATATTTTCTTTGGTAATATTTAGTTCTTCTAATGTCATTTTCACAATTTTTTGTTTTCTTTTTGGAGACAGCATCTTGCTCTGTTGCACAGGCTACAGTGCAGTGGCAGAATGTTGGCTCATGGCAAACTCCACTTCCTGGGTTCAAGCAATTCTTGTGCCTCAGTCTTCTGAGTAGCTGGGATTACAGGCATGCGCCACCACGCCTAGCTAATTTTTATTTATTTATTTATTTATTTATTTTTATTTATTTATTTTTTTTTGAGATGGAGTCTCACTCTGTCGCCAGGCTGGAGTGCAGTGGTGCAATCTCAGCTCACTGCAACCTCCGCCTTCCGGGTTCACGCCATTCTCCTGCCTCAGCCTCCCGAGTAACTGGGACTACAGGCACCCGCCACCACGCCCAGCTAATTTTTTTGTATTTTTAGTAGAGATGGGATTTTACCGTGTTAGCCAGGATGGTCTCGATCTCCTGACCTCGTGATCTGCCCGCCTCAGCCTCCCAAAGTGCTGGGATTACAGGCATGAGCCACTGCGCCTGACCCAATTTTTGTATTTTTAGTAGAGACAGGGTTTCACCATGTTGGCCAGGCTGGTCTCTAACTCCTAGCCTCAAGTGGTCTTTCCGCCTTGGCCTCGCAACGTGCTGTATTACAGGCGTGAGCCACTGTACCCAGCCTACAATGTGTTTTTGAGTGAGATTTCATGCGTTGCTTTAGTGCTTATCATGTACATCTCAACCAAATCTCCCTCAGATTTGTTACTAGTTTTACTCCAGTCACACATAGAAACATTACCACTATATGGCTCTACTTTCTCTTCCTCCTTTTTATGCTATTATTGTTATACATATTGTATCTGTTATAATTATTAGTATAATTTTGTCTTTTATAGAAGGGAAAAGAAAGGAGAGCAAGTATACGTTTATAGTGTTAGGTGACCCTTCTTATTTACCATTTTGTGTTCTCTTCATTTGTTCCTATGGAATCCTGTTACCATCTGGTGGTGTTTCCTCAGTTTGGTAAAGCTTTGTTCCCACCCACCACTCTTCTGTTACTCACAGATATATGACATTTCTATATATTATAGGTACAATAGTACAATTATGTACATATTTTATGCAGTTTTTTTAAATCAGCTAAGAGAACAAATACGCACATATGCTGAGTTTTAATTAGATAATTACTTTTACTGACACCCAGATTTTTCATGTGGACTTGTGTGGATTCTTAGGTCATTTTCCTTCAGCCTTAAGAAATTCTGTGTGTATATTTTATCAGGTGGGTCTGCAAGCAATAATCAGTTTTTGTTTATCTAAAAATGTATTTATCATGCCTTCATTTTGTTGTTGGTGGTGCTTTTCTTAAGGTGCTTTTTTTTTTTTTTAAAGCATCTTTAGTTTTACAGAAAAATTGAAAGGAAGGTACAGAGATATCCCATAATTCCCTCCCCCACATATGCATAGCTCTCCTATTATCAGCATCTCCCACCAGAATGGTATATTTCTTACAGTTGATGAACCTGTGTATGCACATCTTTCTTAGGCAAGTCACTAGTTTCTATCAGGGTTAATTCTTGGCGTTGTATATTCTGTGAATTTGAACAAGTGTATAAAGATATATGTCTACCATTATAATGTCATACTGCGTAGTGACACTGTACTAAAAATCCTCTGTGCTCTGCCTAGTAATCATTCTCTCCACCCTAATCTCTGGCAACCACTGATCTTTTTACCATCTCTATAGTTTTGCCTTATCCAGAATGTCATACAGTTGGAATCATATAGTATAGCTTTTTTGGAGTGCCTTCTTTCACTTAGTAATATGTATTTAACTTTCCTGCATGTCTTTTCATAGCTTGATAACTTATTTGTTTTCAGCACTGAATTATGTTCCATTGTCTGGATATAACACTTTATCCATTCGTCTACCGAGAGACATCTAGGTTGCTTCTAAGTTTTGGCAATTATGATTAAAGGTGCATGTGCAAGTTTCCGTGTGGAGATAAACTTTCAACTCCTTTGAGTAGATACCAAGCAGAGCAATTGTTGGATTGTATTGGTAAGAGTATTTTTAGTTTTATAAGAAACTGCCAAACTGCCTTCCAAAGTAGCTGTAACATTTTGCATTCCCACCAGCAAAAGAGTTCCTTTTGCTCCATATTCTTGTCAGCATTTGGTGGTGTCAGTGTTCGGAATTTTAGCCATTCTAGTAAGTATGTCGTGATATCTCAATGTTGTTTAAATTTGCATTTCTCTAGTAATATATGATGTGGAGCATCTTTTCTTGTACTTATTTGCCATCTGTATCTGTATCTTCTTTGGAGAGATATCTGTTAAGGCTTTTGGCCAATTATTAATTTCTAAGGTAGAAGCTTAGATTATTGATTTTAGATCATTTTTCTTTTTTAATGCAGTCATATGTCATTTAGTGATCAGAATACCTCCTGAGAAATGTGTCATCATTAGGTGATTTTGTCCTTGTGCGAACATCATAGAGTGTTCTTATTCAAACCTAGGTGGTTTAGCCTACTACACACCTACACTATATGGTAAAGCCTATATCTAGGCTGCAAACCTTTATAGCATTTTACTGTACTGGATACTGTAGACAATTGGAACACAATGGTAGTTATTTATATATCTAAGCATAGAAAAGATACATTATAATATGGTATAAAAGATAAACAGTAGTATACATGTATAGGGCACTTACCATGAATGGAGCTTGTAGGACTGAAAGGTGCTCTGGGTGAGTCAGTGAGTGAGTGTTGAGTGAATGTGAAGGCCTAGGACATTACCATACACTACTATCAACTTTATAAACATAGTACACTTAGACTACACTAAACTTATTTTTAAAATTTTTCTTTCTTCAATAATAAATTAATCTTAGCTTACTGTAACGTTTTTACTTCTTCAACTTCATTTTTTTCACTTTTTGACTCTTTAGTAATACCACTTTGTAATAGCCCTTTTGTAATAACACTTAGCTTAAAACACAAACATATTGTTCAGCTGTACAAAAATATTTTTGAGAGGGAGTCTCTGTCGTCCAGGCTGGAGTGCAGTGGCGTGATCTCAGCTTATATATTCTGTCAGCTTTTTTCTATTTAAAAAATTTTTTTAAACTTTTTGTTAAAAACTAAGACACAGACACACACATTAGCCTAGGTCTACACAGGGTCAGGATCATCAGTATCACTGTCTTCCACCTCTGTATCTTGTTCCACTGAAAGGTCTTCATGGGCAGTAACACTCATGGAGCTGTCATCTTGTATGATATCAGTGCCGCCTTCTGGAATGCCTCCTGAAGGGATCTGCTTGAGGATCTTGAGGATGTTTTACAGTTAACTTAAAAAAAATAAGTGAAAGGAGCATACTTTATTATTATTGTTACTATTTTCTTAGATGGAGTCTTGCTCTGTTGCCCAGTCTGGAGTGCAGTGGTGTGATCTTGGCTCACTGCAACCTCAGCCTCCTGGGTTCAAGCAATTCTCCTGTCTCAGCCTCCCAAGTAGCTGGGATTACAGGCATGCACCACTACACCTGGCTAATTTTTTTGTATTTTTAGTAGAGACAGAGTTTCACCATGTTGGCCAGGCTGGTCTCAAACTCCTGACCTCAGGTGATCCCCACCTCAGCCTCCCAAAGTTCTGGGATTACAGGCATGAGCCACCACGTCTGGCCATGGAATATACTTCAAAATAATGATAAAAAGTATAGTATAGTAAATACATAGATTAGTACCATAGTCATTATCAAACATGTATTGTACATAATTATATGTGCTATAGTTTTATACAGCTGACAGCATACAGTAGGTCTGTTTACAACAGCTTCACCATGAACATGTGAAAAATGCATTGCGCTATAAGGTTACAACTGCCATGACATCATTAGGTAATAGGAATTTCAGCTCCATTGTAATCTTACAAGACCAGCGTTGTATATGAGGTGTGTTCATTGACAAAAACATCATTATGTGGCACATGACTGTATATGCGTTTAGTGCTATAAATTTCTCCTCTAAGCATTGCTTTCACTACATCCCACAAATTTTGGTAAGTTGTGTATTATTTTCATATAGTTGAAAATGTTTATAAATTTCTCATCAGATTTCTTCTTTGACCCATGTGTATTTAGAAGTATTTTGTTTAGTTTTCACATATTTTGGGATGTTCCATGTATCTTTCAGTTAATTGATTTTTAGTTTAATTTCATTTTGGTCTTAGAGAAGATGTTATATAATTTCTGTTTTTAAAAATTTGTTAACATGTATTTTATGGCCTAGAATGTGATCTGTTTTGATGAATGTTCCATGTAATCTCGAGGACATGTATTCTGCTATTGTTGGATGAAGTGGTCTATAAATGTCAATTATATCCAGTTGATAGGTGGTGTTATTGTGTTCAAATATATCTTTATGGATTTTCTGCCTGCTAAATCTGTCCATTTCTGTGAGAGATCTTGAAGTCTCGGATTATGATAGTGGACTAATTTATTTCACTTTGCAGTTTGTTTTTACTTTATGTATGTTAACACTCTGTTGATAGGTATATACATGTAAAGGATTGTTGTGTCTTCTTGGACAATTGAATCCTTTATCATTGTGTAATGCCCCTCTTTATCCTTGATAACTTTCCTTGCTTTAAGTCTATTCTGCCTGAAATTAATAGGCTACTCCTGCTTTTCTTTGGTTAATGTTAGCATGATATATCTTTCTTCAATCCATTTAGTTTTAGTTTATATGTATCTTTACATATGAAGTGAGTTTCTTGTAGACAACATGCAGTTGGCTCTTGTTTTTTATTGCATTTTGACAACTTGTCTTTTAATTGGTGTGTTGACTTTTAAAATCATCATTGGTATAATTTTATTAATATCTACCATATTTGTTACCGGTTTCTATTTGTTGTTCTTGTCCTTTTTTCTTACTTTTATTTCCTACTCTTTGAGCATTTGATATGATTCTATTTTTTTCTCATTTTCTTAGTATATCCCTTACACTTCTTTCTTAGCTTTTAAAATGGTTGCCTTAGAGTTTGCAGTATACATTTACAACTAATCCAAGCCAGCTTTCCAATAACACTGTTACACGTTTACAGGTAATGTGGAGTATAATAGCAAAATTATCCTAATTTCTACTTCTGTTCCTGGCATTGATTTTACTTACATGTAAGCATACATAAAAACATATAAGAGCATACATAATTGAATACATGTTGCTGTTACTATTTTGACCAAACCATTATGTTAGGTCAATTAAGAATAAAAAAAATAAAATTTTACTGTCTAATTTATTCCTTCATCAGCTCTTCCTTTCTTTATGTAGAACTGAATTTCTGACCTATATTATTTTCCTTCTTCTGTAGAACTTCTTTTAATACTTCTTGCAAGGCAGTTTTATTGGCAACAAAGTGACTCAATTTTTGTTCATCTGACAAAATATTTTTCCTTCAGTTTTGAAGTATAATTTTACTCACTACAGAATTCTAGATTGGTAATTTTTTGTCTCTCAACAGTTCATTCTTTATTTATGTGGGGTTTTTTTGTTTTGTTTTGTTTTGTTTTTTGTGAGATGGGAGTCTCGTTCTCTTGGCCAGGCTGGAGTGCAGTGGTGCGATCTCAGCTTACTGCAACCTCCACCTCCCAGGTTCGAGTGATTCTCTTGCCTCAGCCTCCCGAGTAGCTGGGATTACAGGTGTGCACCACATCTGGCTAATTTTTATATTTTTAGTAAAGACAGGGTTTTGCCACGGTGGCCAGGCTGGTCTTGAACTCCTGGCCTCAAGTGATACACCCACGTCAGCCTCCCAAAGTGGGGATTACAGGCATGAGCCACCATGCCCAGGCCTCTCACAACAGTTTAAACATTTCACTCTACTCTTGCTTGCACTGTTTCTGAGAAGAAGTTGTAATCTTTGCTTCTCTATAAATAAGGTATTTTCACCCCCTTCAACTTCCTTCAGAAATTTGTTTTTGTTAGATTTTTCTGTAGTTGAAAAATGATTTGCCAAAATTTTTGCTTTTTTTTCTTCTGCATTTATCTAGCTTGCTGTCCTTAGTTTCTCGGATCTGTGTGTGGTTTGGTGTGTGACAGTAATTTGGGGAGATTCTCAGTCGTCGTTTCAAATATTTCTAATGTCCCTTTTTCTCTTCTACTTCTGGTATTCCCATTAAGTGTATGTTTTATCTTTTATAGTTTTCCCACACTTCTTAGATATTCTGTTTTTTTCAGTCTCTTCCCTGTTTGCTTTTCAGTTTTGGAGGTTAGTAGTAGTCCATTTTATAGATGTAGCACATTTTAAAAGTCTATTCACCACTTGTTTTGTGTTTGGTGTTTTTACACTTTTTGGCTTTTATGAATACTGTTGCTCTGAAATTGATATGCAAGTTTTGCTGTTACTGAAACACCAGGGGTTTGGTCTAGGTCCTGTTGCTTGCCGCACAGAAAGGCAATGACTGAGACAGAGTATTGCCAAAGAAGAAGGCTTTAATTGGGTGCTATGGCTGGGGAGATGGGAGCTCAGTCTTAAATCCCTCTCCCTGACCAACTAAAATTAGGGGTTTAGGTAGCAGGGAAAAATGTAACATTGTGTAACAAAACAGGAGCTAGGGAGGGGCAAGGAAGCAATCATGATGAAGCTTCCAGCATCTCATTGTTTGGATGTGGTGATCTGGTGAATTTCAGTTCTTTGATACTTTTTGAGAGCAGAAGGTCATTTCCTGAGGAAGGAACTCAGAGCAGAAGGTTGTTTCCTGAGGAAGGAACTCAGATAAATATAAGTTTTAAGCTTAAAATAATTTCTGTGTTTATATTAAAAAACTGTGGGACTGTTGGTTTCAATATGTGTGCAGTTCTCTTGTATATATACCTAGAGGTCAAATTGTTAGGTCATGTTATCTTTATATTTCACATTTTAAGGAACTGACATTTTTCTCTGAAGTGGCTGCACTGTTCTGCATTCCCACTAGAAATGTTTGAGGGTCTCCAGTTTCTCCATATTCTTATCAACACAGCCCTTCACCTCATTTTTCATTATAGCATTCTAAGTGGGTGTGGAATGGTATCTTTTTTGTTTTGATTTGCATTTCTCTAATGGCTAATGATATTTTCATGTGCTTATTGGCAATTTGTATATGTTCTTTGGAGAAACGTCTATTTAAATTCTTTGCCCATTTTTCAATTGGCTTAATTGTGTGTGTGTGTTTTGTTTGGTTTTGCTTCTTTTTTGAGACAGAGTCTTGCTCTATCACCCAGGCTGGAGGGCAGTGGCCTGATAACTTACGACAGCCTCAACCTCCTGGGTTCAACCTGACCTTCCACCTCTGCCTCCTGAATAACTGGGACTACAAAGGGGCCTACCACCACCTCTGGCTAATTGTTTAATTTTTTTATAGAGACAAGGTTCTGCTGTGTTGCCCAGGCTTGTCTTGAACTTCTGGACTCAAGTGATCTTCCTGTCTCGGCCTCCTAAAGTGCTGGGATTATAAGCATGAGCCACCACACCTGGCCCTTATTTGTGTTTTTATTATTGACTTGTCAGAGTTCTGTATGTATTCGGTGTACAAGTCTTTTTTTTTTTCCAGATGTATGATTTGTAAATATTTTTTCCCATCATTGGGTTTTATTTTCACCTCCTTAATACCATCTTTTTTTTCCATAAAAGTTTTTGTTTTTAGTATGTTTTTGGTTGCTGCTGCTTTTTGTGTCACATGGAAGAAACCATTGTTTAAAAAAAAAAGGTCATGAAGATTTATACCTGTGTTTTCTTCTAAGATCTTTATAGTTTCAGCTTTTCAATTTAGATATATGGTCCGTTTTGAATTAACTTTTTTGGTGGTGCGTTAGGTAGGTGTCCAGATTTATTACTTTGCATGTGAATATTCAGCTGTTGTAGCACCATGTTTTAAGAAGAGTGTTCTTTTACTATTTAAAGGTCATGGCACCCTTGTGAAAAATTAGTTTACTGTAGGTGTATAGGTTTATTTTTGGATTTTCTATTCAGTTCCATTGGTCTATATGTCTATCCTCATGTCAGTTCCACCTTACCTTAATTAATGTAATTTTATAATAGGTTTTAAAATTGGAAAGTGAGAGTCCTGTAACTTTGATTTCTTTTTCAAGGTTGTTTTGGCTCTTATTCTTTTGTGTCTCTATATGAAGTTTAGAGTAAGCTTTTCCATTTCTGTACTCTTATCCCCAGCCTGTAGGTCTCTTGCCTGTCCCTTTCCTGCTAGTGGTGTGTGGGAGGCCAGAGGTGCATTCCAAATGGAAAGAGATTACATTCTTTTAATGATCTAGTGGTAAGCTTGGCCTGAAGATTTCAAGATGGGACATGGTAAAAGATATGTTGTCCTACTTTTATGGTATGAAATTCCCCATATAAATTTAACATGACCAGAAATTTGAGATTGGCAAATGAAACACAATAACTACCTTTGAGAGAGTCATTGGAAGTTTGTATTCATATATATTACAGTGAAAGATGCAGCATCATTAGTAATGATTGAACCAGCATTAGATAAATGGCATTAATGAACTGCAGCAGATACATGTTGTTTCAATACTAACATGTCATAGGAGCCATGGCATTGTGAGCAATACTAGTGTTGTTGCCTTTTTCTTGGGTGAAAGTTAGGAAAACAGCCAGGAAAAGCAGATGCAACAATGAAGAACTTAGAGATGGTGCCTGGACACTTTGAAGAAAGTTCATGTGCATGATTGAACAATAAATAAATACTTAAGAGTATCTATTTTCTATCTAATGTTCTAAAACTTTATTGAAAAATCATTCTAGTGTCCATTGGCCCATGATTTTGTAATATACTTTAAAATCAAATTATTTATACATAAAGAGGCCTCACAAAAAATTATTTGCCCAGGGGTTCCACGTATCCTAAGGGTAGTCCTGCTCAAATTTACATTAGTAGATACCATCCCAGCTGTTGTTGGGGGGTCAGCCTTGACGTCTTTCAGCCTAAATGGCTTAACATAGGTGAGAATAGGGAATTACTTTTAAGAGTAAAGGACAAAATGAATAAAATCAATTGAGCTTGCATTGTTGTAGTTTAGACAAAAGTACTACTTAAAGTGAATCTTCATGAGCGAGAAGTCACTATGAGGAAGTAAAGAATTTCCTTAACTAGATCTTTGAATTTGTCTTAGTACAACTGCTCAGAGGGATTTTAAATATTTAATATTTAACATTTCCGTTTTAAATATTATCTTTAAGAAATGATTCACCATTCAAGAATTAAGATTTAACACAGAATCATGGGATTAGATTTTTGGAAGTTTAGCGATTTTCTGCCTTTTTTTATACAAAACAAACTGAAAATGTTCTAGGTTGTGCTTTGATAAGATTGCCCCTTCTGTTTAATTTACTGTGTTTCTAGTGAGAACGAATTTACTATGATCCTACTATTTTTCTATGGAGAACTAACCTAACATGCTCCTATTAAAAACTAATTCACCATGTTTGTGTGATTGTAGCCAGAGAAAAATATTTGAAGATGAAAATTTATTTACCATTCTTTTTATGTAATTAACCTATATCTTAATAATTTCCATGTTTTTCTCGCTTACCTGAAGAAGATCAGTAGATGAGAGTGAACTAAGTACTGGGGCTTGTGAAAACGGGTATTTATTTTAAAAACCCACAAGATAAGGATATTCTTTGCATTTTGAGGACTTGTTTAGAGTGAAAAGGAAAACTCACTTTTTTATTTAAAACAAAAACTTTAAGCTGAATACATGTTGAGCATAACATAATTGTTTACAATTTTTTTTTTTTTTTGAGATGGAGTCTCGCACTGTCGCCCGGGCTGGAGTGCAATGGCGTGATCTCAGCTCACTGCAACCTTTGCCTCCCAGGTTCAAGCAAGTCTGCTGCCTCAGCCTCCCAAGTAGCTGGGATTATAGGCGCCCGCCACCACGGCTGCCTAATTTTTTGTATTTTTAGTATAGACAGGGTTTCACTATGTTGGGCAGGCTGGTCTGGAACTCATGACCTCGTGATCCGCATGCCTCGGCCTCCCAAAGTGCTGGGATTACAGGCGTGAGCCACCACGCCTGGACTGTTTACATTCTTCTATTGCTGCTTTCATTTCTATCCATAAGTGTAAATGTCTTTCCATAAATGTATTATAGAGGTGGTATAATTTTGTGGGGCTTTTCCAGTTTTTCATGTTTATTATTTTTAGTGGCTGTTACAATTTCATATTATGCCTTCTTTCTTCGCCTTCCAAGTAGATAAAGTTTCTAACACAAAAGAGGTTATGGGCTTTATCAATAAATGTGTGCTTTAGGGGCATTTTGTCCTGTATAGCTACGAGTTCCCAAGGGGAGATATAACCGTGGGACTCGAAGTTTAAGTTCAGTTTCTGGCTTTTTCTCAACACGTACAATAAACATTAATAGGCCAGGTGCAGTGGCTCATGTTTGTAATCCCAGCACTTTGGGAGGCCGAGGTGGGTAGATCACTTGAGGTCAGGAGTTCGAGATGAGCCTGGCCAACATGGCGAAACCCCGTCTCTACTAAAAATACAAAAACTATCTGGACATGGTGGCACCCTGTAGTCTCAGCTACTCAGGAGGCTGAGGTGGGAGAATCACTTGAACCCAGGAGGCGAAGGCTGCAGTGAGCCGACGTTGCGCCACTGCACTCCAGTCTGGGTGACAGAGTGACACCCTGTGTGAAGAAACAAAACAACAACAACAACAAAAAACCCATCAAAAATCCTTGGAGTGTCTTTGTTATGTAATTAGGTGGAGATCTCTGAAGGCTCATCACTAGAAATACCAAACACATGTTTAGAAGGCTGGGACTTTAGCCGCCTGAACTCTAGGGAGGTCACTGATGTAATCAATCATTCCTGCATAATGAAACTTAAAATTCTGGATACTAAAGCTCAGTGGCTCTTCCTGGTTAGCAAACACATCAGTGTCCAGAGGCTGATGCATCCTGGCTCCACATCATGGAGTTAGGAGAGGTTATGGAAGCTCTGTTGTGTCTGGGACCTTCCCAGACCTCACCCTATGTGTATCTTTTATAGTTAAACTAGTTGTAAGTGTAGCACTGTTCCTGAGTTCTATGAGTTGTAGTGAATTATTAAACCTGAGTGGACTGTGGGAGCCCCTCTGTAGCCAGTCAGCTTGGGGGGATGCCTGTTCCTGAGACTGACATCAGAAGTGAGGGCAGCCTTGTGGAGGACTTTACCCTTCACTTGTGGGGTCTTTGCTAACTCAGGTAGTTAATGTCAGAATTGAATTGCAGTACACTCAGTTGGCATTAGAAAAATTGGAGTTGAAACAGTGTACTGATAGATAACCTTTCCTGACATATTTGCCTATGTCATTTAATTCTCACAGCAAGGCTATGAGGTAGTATGATATTCCCTTTCCAGATGTAAGAATATGTTCTTAAAAATGTTTCATAGCAGAAGAATTTCTGTGTAAGTAACTTAAAACCTATGGGAAAAATAATACCAGCAGGACTTTGGTTGCAGGTCAGGGCCTTTAGAGATAAATAAACATGCATGGTTTTTGTTTAAAAAAAAAAAAATTGGGAACTAAAAAGTATTTCACACATTTAAATTAGTAATAATAGGTTAGTAAATACTAAATTCCATTTTCTGTTCCATTTTCAAATTTTTTTTCTCAGTTTAATGTTTTACTTTGTTACAGATAATTCTTATGCAAAACAGAACTTTTTTTTCCCTACACCTGGATCTCCACCCCCGTGTTTGCTGTTGTCTTAAGATTTACATTGTTGATGCCCACTTCCTAAGTTTTGGTTTCCAGAGCCACTAGTAACATTTGTCCCTCATGGTGGAAAAACATATGGGAATATTCCTGTGTGCATCCAGGAGCATTTTTCAGATTCCTTTGCTAAAGCTTTATTGCCATCTATGATAACTTCTCATCACAGCACATAGAAAGCAGCAGCACTATCTGACTTGGCATTCTCAGCAGCTCCTACAGAATCTTCCCCTGTGCAGTCCCTGCCAAAACCACACAAGACATGTTTCTTGGAGTTGCGCATGGAGAATACCACCAATGTATTTGCTGCAGCTCTGCCTTCTATCTGGCTTTTTTCCATTCTTCACCTTTTTATTACTATTTCTAGTGATCTCGAAAAAGATATTTTATGTGAAATTGTGTGTTTAAGGAAACTGTTAAAGAAGTCTAACTATTTGTACTAAGATTTAGTATGGGAGGAGGATTTTGTCTAGTTTGGGAGACATTTCCATTTGTTTATTGTCATATGGAATTGTCTGAATTTTAGAGCTGGGAAAGCAGCCTAGGGCAGGCCTGACCTCCTGCATTGGCTGCCCCATGCTGCCCTACCTGTTTAGTTGTCATGGGAACACAAGGCAGATTCTCTTCCTCATATTTCTCACCTATCTTCTATTGTACTTTGAAAGGTCTTTTTTTTTTTTTTTTTTTTTGAGATGGAGTCTTGCTCTGTCACCCAGGCTGGAGTGCAGTGGTGAGGTCTTGGCTCACTGCAGCCTCCGCCTCCCGGGTTCAAGCGATTCTCCCGCCTCAGGCTCCCGAGTAGCTGGGATTAGAAGCGCACGCCACCACACCCGGCTAATTTTTGTATTTTTCATAGAGAAGGGGTTTCACCATTTTGGCCAGGTTAGTCTCGAACTCTTGACCTCAGGTGATCCACCTGCCTCGTCTTCCCGAAGTGCTGGGATTACAGATATGAGCAAGTGCACCCAGCCTGAAATGTCTTATTTTTTAAATTTTTAAAGGTAGCATTTAGCACACATTGTACACTCCTTTCTTGTTATTTCCTTTCTTATCGACGCTGGTGTTTAAATATTTACGTACCTTTAGTGCAGATACCTCTCTTGGCTACCCTTTCTTTCTGACTTTAGGCTGTACTGTATTAATAAAGTAATTGTGAACATTTTCCCAGCATGTTCTTAAAACCAGACTAGTCATATTTATGAGCAGATATTTCAGAATATGTACATAATTTATAAAAACAAATCTCCCAGTCGCATCTAGGGTTCTGTTTGATTGGAAATTGTTGAGACACACACTCTCCAAGCTCATTATCTAGCTGTTCTAACTTTATTATACTAGTAAATTAATATTATGTTTAGGTGGATGTCATATCATCCATGTTAACTCTTAGGAGGAGTTTTGAAGATTGTAGCCTTGTTTTGTTTATTGATGTTATTTTTTCTCTTTTAAATACCCAATACAAATTCTAGTGTTTGAGAATACAGAGTGCCTTTAATATAAAAAATTTATTTGGAATATAAAAATCTGATTGACAGTATTAAAATTAAGATGTAAAATAGGAAAACAAAGATTCCCTTTATCTGTACCATTTTTGACATCAGGTATCTGAAAACTGGACTTTTGTGTTCAGGGAGAGACTTGAGTCTCTTCTTTAGGTTAAGATTTCTCATTCCCAGTACCTGGCATAGAGGTTGGCATGTGCTAGATACTCACTAAATGTTTGCTGAATCAATGAACTAATGAAGTGGAGGGTGTGAAACAGGGTCACTGTGCACTGGTTACCAACTTGTCCAAGTTCAGTGAGACAAAACTTACGTGAAGCTGCTTTATTACTTAGAGACAGGCAGTGAGGGCCAGAAGAAGCCTGAGGATTTCTTGTGCGCCAGTCTCTCAAGGCTGAGGAAAGCTGCCTGGGGTGGATGGAGTCTCATCTGCGTGTGCTTCACTTGCAACACAGCTGCAGGACCTCAGAAAGCAGCATGACATGGGTTTTATACTCTAGGGGCCACAGAACTGTTGGGCTAAAGTGTGGAAGGACATCCTGTTTCGGGCAGGGATTTAAACAGAACCCGGGCTTCTCCTGCCAGTCCTTCCCTTTCTCAGGATGTTTCAGTCCCAGAACATTCTACAGTTAATTCTTAAGAATACAAGGAAGATCAGGGAGAACTGGGTCCATCCAAGGTCACCTGGAGAATTGTCCTTCAGGGGGAAAAGAAAATGCTTGTAGGACATTCTTACGTATTTAATCTTCTGTGGCAGAGACTCTACTGGGCCATTTTATGTATTTTGTTGGCTTTTTCTTTTTTTATTATTATTATACGTTAAGTTCTAGGGTACATGTGCACAACGTGAAGGTTTGTTACATACATATACATGTGCCATGTTGGTGTGCTGCACCCATTAACTCGTCATCTACATTAGGTTATTTCTCCTAATGCTATCCCTCCCCTCTCCCCCCACCCCACGACAGTCCCCAGTGTGTGATTTTCCCCACGCTGTGTCCAAGTGTTCTCATTATTCCATTCCCACCCATGAGTGAGAATATGTGGTGTTTGGATTTCTGTCCTTGCGATAGTTTGTTCAGAATGATGGTTTCCACCTTCATCCATGTCCCTACAAAGGACATGAACTCATCCTTTTTTATGGCTGTGCGGTATTCCATGGTGTATATGTGACACATTTTCTTAATCCAGTCTATCATTGTTGGACATTTGGGTTGGTTCCAAGTCTTTGCTATTGTGAATAGTGCCGCAGTAAACATCCATGTGTATGTGTCTTTATAATAGCATGATTTATAATCCTTTGGGTATATACCCAGTAATTGGATGGCTGGGTCAAATGGTATTTCTAGTTCTAGATCCTTGAGGAATCACCACACTGTCTTCCACAATGGTTGAACCAGTTTACAGTCCCACCAACAGTGTAAAAGCGTTCCTATCTCTCCACATCCTCTCCAGCACCTGTTGTTTCCTGACTTTTTAATGATCGCCATTCTAACTGGTGTGAGATGGTATCTCATTGTGGTTTTGATTTGTATTTCTCTGATGGCCAGTGATGATGAGCATTTTTTCATGTGTCTGTTGCTGCATGAATATCTTCTTTTGAGAAGTGTCTGTTCATATCCTTTGCCCACTTTTTGATGGGGCTGTTTGATTTTTTCTTGTAAATTTGTTTAAGCTCTTTGTAGATTCTGGATATTAGCCCTTTGTCAGATGGGTAGATTGCAAAAATTTTCTCCCATTCTATAGGTTGCCTGTTCACTCTGATGGTAGTTTCTTTTGCTGTGCAGAAGCTCTTTAGTTTAATTAGATCCCATTTGTCAATTTTGGCTTTTGTTGCCATTGCTTTTGGTGTTTTAGACATGAAGTCCTTGCCCATGCCTATGTCCTGAATGGTATTGCCTAGGTTTTCTTCTAGGGTTTTTATGGTTTCAGGTGTAACATTTAAGTCTTTAATCCATCTTGAATTAATTTTAGTATAAGGTGTAAGGAAGGGATCCAGTTTCAGCTTTCTACATATGGCTAGCCAGTTTTCGCAGCACCATTTATTAAATAAGAAATTCTTTCCCCATTTGTTGTTTTTGTCAGATTTGTCAAAGATCACCTGATTATAGATGTGTGGTATTATTTCTGAGGGCTCTGTTCTGTTCCATAGGTCTATATCTCTGTTTTGGTACCAGTACCACGCTGTTTTGGTTACTGTAGCCTTGTAGTATAGTTTGAAGTCAGGTAGTGTGATGCCTCCAGCTTTGTTCTTTCGGCTTAGGATTGACTTGGCCATGCGGGCTCTTTTTTGGTTCCATATGAACTTTAAAGCAGTTTTTTTCAATTCTGTGAAGAAAGTCATTGGTAGCTTGATGGGGATGGCATTGAATCTATAAATTACCTTGGGCATTATGGCCATTTTTACGATATTGATTCTTCCTATCCATGAGCATGGAATGTTCTTCCATTTGTTTGTATCCTCTTTCATTTCCTTGAGCAGTGGTTTGTAGTTCTCCTTGAAGAGGTCCTTCAAATCCCTTGTAAGTTGGATTCCTAGGTATTTTATTCTCTTTGAAGTAATTGTGAATCGGAGTTCACTCATGATTTGGCTCTGTGTTTGTCTGTTATTGGAGTATAGGAATGCTTGTGATTTTTGCACATTGATTTTGTATCCTGAGACTTTGCTGAAGTTACTTATCAGTTTAAGGAGATTTGGAGTTGAGACAATGGGGTTTTCTAAATATAGAATGATGTCATCTGCAAATAGGGACAGTTTGACTTCCTCTTTTCCTTATTGAAAACCCTTTATTTCTTTCTCTTGCCTGATTGCCGTGGCCAGAATTTCCAACACTATGTTAAATACGAGTGGTGAGAGAGGGCATGCCTGTCTTATGCCAGTTTTCAAAGGGAATGCTTCTAGTTTTTGCCCGTTCGGCATGACATTGGCTGTGGGTTTGTCATAAATAGCTCTTATTATTTTGAGATACATTCCATCAATACCTAGTTTATTGAGAGTTTTTAGCATGAAGTACTGTTGAATTTTGTCAAAGGCTTTTTCTGCATCTATTGAGATAATCATGTGGTTTTTGTCTTTGGTTCTGTTTATGTGATAGATTACGTTTATTGATTTGCATATATTGAAGCAGCCTTGCATCCCAGGGATGAAGCCAACTTGATTGTGGTGGATACGTTTTTTCATGTGCTGCTAGATTCGGTTTGCCAGTATTTTATTGTGGATTTTTGCGTTGATGTTCATCAGGGATATTGGTCTAAAACTTTTTTTGTTGTGTCTTTGCCAGGCTTTGGTATCAGGATGATGCAGGCCTCATAAAATGAGTTAGGGAGGATTCCCTCTTTT
The DNA here is from genome assembly GCF_028885625.2 of Pongo pygmaeus. Classification (NCBI taxonomy): domain Eukaryota; kingdom Metazoa; phylum Chordata; class Mammalia; order Primates; family Hominidae; genus Pongo; species Pongo pygmaeus. The sequence continues at coordinate 58,971,892 of NC_072380.2, forward strand.
TCTATTGATTGGAATAGTTTCAGAAGGAATGGTACCAGCTCTTCTTTGTACCTCTGGTAGAATTTGGTTGTGAATCTGTCTGGTCCTGACTCTTTTTGCTTGGTAGGCTATTGTCTCAATTTCAGAACCTGTTATTGGTCTATTCAGGGATTCAACTTCTCCCTGGTTTAGTCTTGGGAGGGTGTATGTGTGCAGGAATTTATCCATTCTAGATTTTCTAGTTTATTTGTGTAGAGGTGTTTATAGTATTCTCTGATGGTAGTTTGTATTCCTGTGGGATTGGTGGTGATATCCCCTTTATCATTTTTTATTGCGTCTATTTGATTCTTCTCTCTTTTCTTCTTTATTAGTCTTGCTAGCGGTTTATTAATTTTGTTGATCTTTTCAAAAAACCAGCTCCTGGATTCATTGATTTTTTGAAGGGCTTTTTTGTGTTTTTGTCTCCTTCAGTTCTGCTCTGATCTTAGTTATTTCTTGCCTTCTGCTAGCTTTTGAAAGTGTTGGCTCTTGTTGCTCTAGTTCTGTTAATTGTGATGTTAGGGTGTCAATTTTAGATCTTTCCTCCTGTGGGCATTTAGAGCTATAAATGTCCCTCTACACACTGCTTTAAATGTGTCCCAGAGATTCTGGTATTTTGTGTCTTTGTTCTCACTGGTTTCAAAGAACACCTTTATTTTTGCCTTCATTTCGTTATTTACCCAGTAGTCATTCAGGAGCAGGTTGTTCAGTTTCTATGTAGTTGAGCGGTTTTGAGTGAGTTTCTTAATCCTGAGATCTAACTTGATTGCACTGTGGTCTGAGAGACAGTTTGTTACGATTTCTGTTCTTTTACATTTGCTGAGTAGTGCTTTACTTCCAACTATGTGGTGAATTTTGGAATAAGTGCGATGCGGTGCTGAGAAGAATGTATATTCTGTTGATTTGGGGTGGAGAGTTCTGTAGATGTCTATTAGGTCCACTAGGTGCAGAGCTGAGTTCAATTCCTGGATATCCTTGTTAACTTTCTGTCTCGTTGATCTGTCTAATATTGACAGTGGGGTGTTAAAGTCTCCCATTATTACTGTGTGGGAGTCTTTAAGTCTCTTTGTAGATCTGTAAGGACTTGCTTTATGAATCTGGGTGCTTCTGTATTGGGTGCATATATATTTCAGATAGTTAGCTCTTCTTGTTGATCCCTTTACCATTATGTAATGGCCTTCTTTGTCTCTTTTGATCTTTGTTGGTTTAAAGTCTGTTTTATCAGAGACTAGGATTGCAACCCCTGCTTTTTTTTTTGTTTTCCATTTGCTTGGTAGATCTTCCTCCATTCTTTTGTTTTGAGCCTGTGTGTGTCTCTGCAGGTGAGTTGGGTCTCCTGAATACAGCACACTGATGGGTCTTGACTCTATCCAATTTGCTAGTCTGTGTCTTTTAATTGTGGCATTTAACCTATTTACATTTAAATTTAATATTGTTAGGTGTGAATTTGATCCCGTCATTATGATATTAGGTGGTTATTTTGTTCGTTAGTTGATGCAGTTTCTTCCTAGCATCGATGGTCTTTACAATTTGGCATGTTTTTGCAGTGGCTGGTACCAGTTGTTCCTTTGCATGTTTAATGCTTCTTTCAGGAGCTCTTTTAGGGCAGGCCTAGTGGTGACAGACTCACTCAGCATTTACTTGTCTATAAAGGATTTTATTTCTCCTTCACTTATGAAGCTTAGTTTGGCTGGATGTGAAATTCTGTGTTGAAAATTCTTTTCTTTAAGATTGTTGAATATTGGCCCCCACTCTCTTCTGGCTTGTAGAGTTTCTGCCGAGATATCCTCTGTTAGTCTCATGGGCTTCCCTTCGTGTGTAACCTGACCTTTCTCTCTGGCTACCCTGAACATTTTTTCCTTCATTTCAACTTTGGTGAATCTGACAATTATGTGTCTTGGGGTTGCTCTTCTTGAGGAGTATCTTTGTGTCGTTCTCTGTATTTTCTGAATTTGAATGTTGGCCTGCCTTGCTAAGTTGGGGAAGTTTTCCTGGATAATGGATAATATCCTGAAGAGTGTTTTCCATCTTGGTTCCATTCTCCCTGTAACTTTCAGGTACACCAATCAAATGTAGATTTGGTGTTTTCACATAGTCTCATATTTCTTGGAGGGTTTGTTTGTTTCTTTTTACTCTTTTTTCTCTAAACTTCTCTTTTCGCTTCATTTCATTCATTTGATCTTCAGTCACCTTTCTTCCACTTCAATGAATCGGCTACTGAAGCTTGTGCATGCGTCACGTAGTTCTCGTGCCGTGGTTTTCAGCTCCATCAGTTCATTTAAGGTCTTCCCCATGCTATTTATTCTAGTTAGCCATTTGTCTAATCTTTTTTCAACGTTTTTAGCTTCCTTATGATGGGTTTGAACATCCTCCGTTAGCTTTGAGAAGTTTGTTATTACCGATATTCTGAAGCCTACTTCTGTCAACTTGTCAAAGTCATTCTCCGTCCAGCTTTGATTGCTGGTGAGGAGCTGTGATCCTTTGGAGGAGAAGAGGCGCTCTGTGGTTTTTAGAATTTTCAGCTTTTCTGCTCTGGTTTCTCCCCATCTTTGTGGTTTTATCTACCTTTGGTATTTGATGATGGTGACCTACAGATGGGGTTTTAGTGTGGATGTCCTTTTTGTTGATGTTGATGCTATTCCTGTCTCTTTGTTGTTTTTCCTTCTAACAGGACCCTCAGCTGCAGGTCTGTTGGGGTTTGTTGGAGGTCCACTCCAGACCCTGTTTGCCTGGGTATCACCAGTAGAGGCTGCAGAACAGCAAATATTGCAGAACAGCAAATGTTGCTGCCAGAGGCTTCCTCTGGAAGCTTCGTCTCAGAGGGGCACCCAGCTGTATGAGGTGTCAGTCAGCCCCTACTGGGAGGTGTCTCCCAGTTAGGCTGCTTGGGGGTCAGGGACCCACTTGAGGAGGCAGTGTGTCTGTTCTCAGATCTCAAACTCCGTTCTAGGAGAGCCACTGCTCTCTTCAAAGCTGTCAGACAGGGATGTTTAAGTCTGCAGAAGTTTCTACTGCCTTTTGTTCAGCTGTGCCCTGCCCCCAGAGGTGGAGTCTACAGAGGCAGGCAGGCTTGTTGAGCTGCAGTGGGCTCCAGCCAGTTCGAGCTTCCCGGCGAGTTTGTTTACCTACTCAAGCCTCAGCAATGGCAGTTGCATCTTCTCCAGCATCGCTGCTGCCTCACAGTTCGATCTGAGACTGCTGTGCTAGCACTGAGCAAGGCTCCGTGGGCGTGGGACCCTCCGAGCCAGGCACAGTATATAATGTCCTGGTGTGCCGTTTGCTAAGACCATTGGAAAAGCGCAGTATTAGGGCGGGAGTGTCCTGATTTTCCAGGGACCATCTGTCATGGCTTCCCTTGGCTAGGAAAGGGAATTCCCCGACCCTTTGCGCTTCCCGGGTGAGGTGATGCCCCGCCCTGCTTCGGCTCACACTCCGTGGGCTGTACCCGCTGTCTAACCAGTCCCAGTGAGATGAACCCGGTACCTCCTTTGGAAATGCTGAAATCACCCGTCTTCTGCGTCACTCATGCTGGGAGCTGTAGACTGGAGCTGTTCCTATTCAGCCATCTTGGAATGATCGGCTTTTTCTTAATAATCCAACAAATTTGCTGTTACTGTAATCCCCATTTTAATGAAATTTGTATGAATGGAATTATGTAAATTATAACAAAGAATATTTGCAGATTCCCAAGAAAATGCTCTGAGCAGCTCTGAGTGTGATTGCTAAGATAAGCGGTTTTAAACCTTTTTTTCCTTGACACGTGAAAGATGGTATTTGTTATAATTTATGTCATAAATAAAAGATAGAGTCTCGCTCTGTCACCCATGCTGAAGTGCAGTGGTGCAATCTCGGCCCACTGCAGCCTCTACCTCCTGGGTTCAAGCCATTCTTCTGCCTTAGCCTCCCACTTAGCTGGGATTACAGGCGTGTGCCACCATGCCTGGCTAACTTTTGTATTTTTAGTAGAAATGGGGTTTCACCATGTTGTCCAGGTTGGTCTTGAACTCTTGACATTAAGTGATCTGCCTGCCTCGGCCTCCCAAAGTGCTGGGGTTACAGGCGTGCACCACTCTGCCCGGCCTAATTTCTTAAATAAAGGAGCAAATGTAAACCTTAGTACTTTATTATTTTGCGACCATATCTAACATCTTTTCCTAGCTGTTCACCACAGCCCTCATCATACTATGGTCAAGAATGGCTGGCTTAAATGAAGGTAACATTTGAGAAACAACTTTTGCGTGATACACAGTAATCCCCCCTTTATCTACAGTTTGGTTTTCTGAGGCCTTAGTTACTTGTGACCAGCCATAATCTGAAAGTATTAAATGGAAAATTCTAGGAGTGATTAATTTTAGAGCACACCCACACCATTCTCAACTGTATGATGAAATCTCTTGCCACCCCATTCTGTCTCATCTGGGACATGAATCCCGTTTTGTCCCACCTATCCATGCTGTAGATGCTCCTGCCTGTTAGTCTCTTCGTAGCCACTGTTACCAGATTGACCATCGCAATATCTCAGTGCCGCGTTCACGTCACTCTTATTTTACTTAATAGTGACCCCAAAGTGCAAGAACAGTAATGCTGGCATGTTGTTATAATCGTTCTATTATTATGTCGTTAGTCTGTTTACTGTGTCTGATTTATAAATTAAGCTTCATCATAGGCATGTATTCATGGGAAAAACTATGGTGAATATAGCGTTTGGTACTATCCATGTTTTCAGACATCCACTGGGGGTCTTGAAACATATCCTCTCAGAATTGATTATTATTTTGAGGTCTCATGTTTTAAAAGCAGTGTGAAGAAGGTAGGTGAGTTCAGAAAGGAAACTGAGTTGGGTTTTGAAGACTGAGTGGGATTTATCACATTTAAAGTAGAAAATGTAAAGAGCTGGGATGAAACAGGTGTGTTTAATAGTCATTGCAGGCTGGAGTGTGGGACCGTAGGGTGGGGAAGATGTTACCTAGAACTTAACTTTTCGAACACAAGTTGAACAAAATGATGTCTTAACTTTGAAACCATAACTTTTAAAGTACAGTTAGCCCTCCATATCCAAGGGATATGCGGATTCAATCAACCATGGATCAAAAATATTTGGAAAGACAAATTCTACAAAGTTCCAAAAAACAAAACTTGATTTTGCCACATTGAGTACTACACTGAATGAAGTGATATGTAGGCATTGTGTTAGGTATTATAACTAGTCTAGAGATGAATTAAAGTATACAGGAGGATGTATATAATGTTATACTCACATACTACATCATTTTAGATCAGGAACTTGAGCATCCTTGGATTTTCTTGTCATCGGAGTGAGCAGGTCCTAGAAGCAATCCCCCATGCTTACTGAGGGATGACTGTATATTATAATTTTGAAAGAACAGATGTTCAGGATCCTTTAAACATTTTACTGTGTTAGAGGATAATTTGGGCTGGGTGCAGTGGCTCACGCCTGTAATCCCAGCACTTTGGGAGGCCGAGACGGGTGGATCACGAGGTCAAGAGATCGAGACTATCCTGGCCAACTTGGTGAAACCCCCCCGTCTCTACTAAAAATACAAAAATTATCCGGGCGTGATGGTGCGTGCCTGTAATCCCAGCTACTCAGGAGGCTGAGGCAGGAGAATCACTTGAACCCGGGAGGCAGAAGTTGCAGTGAGCTAAGATCGCGCTACTGCACTTCAGCCTGGTGACAGAGCCAGACTCCGTCTCAACAAAAAAAAAAAAAAAGAAAGAAAGAAAATAATTTGACCGTGTACTTCTTGTTTTCATCTGGAGTCTAGGCTATAAAATATAAACATTACAGTTAAAGGCTTTATATGTCTATTTGTCTTAGCCTAGACATTGGATATGTGTTGCTATAGGATGAGAGATCTGATTTATTTTAGCCACTAGCAGTAAATGTGGTGAAAAATTAAGACTGAAGACTACAATGTTGAGGGGTGAAAGGAAGGGCTAAACATTTTTCATTGTGGTGGATTCTGCCAGCGTAGACTGCTAAATGTTTGTGGTTTGGATCTTGTTCACTCTGAACACTTTAGGCCTTATGTAGGTTTTCCCCAGAGTATGAGATAGTTGTGAACTGCTTTTGCTAATGGTGAAAATGAACTATCATGATGTTATATAACAAGGATGGCATTTTGGAAGACCCAAAATTTAAAGTAGGGGAAAAGGAGGATGGCAAAAACTAAGTAACTTGGAAAGTTATTCTTTCTGCCAGGCATGGTGGCTCACGCCTGTAATCTCAACGCTTTGGGAGGCCCAGTCGACGAGGTTGAGAGATCGGGACCATCCCGGCCAACGTGGTGAAACCCCATCTCTACTAAAAATACAAAAATTAGCTGGGCGTGGTGGCATGCACTTGTAGTCCCAGCTACTTGGGAGGCTGAGGCAGGAGAATTGCTTGAACCCGGGAGGCAAAGGTTGCAGTGAGCCGAGATCACGCCACTGCACTCCAGCCTGGCGACAGAGCGGGACTCTATCTCAAAAAAAAAAAAAAAAAAAAAAAAAAAAAAGTTATTCTTTCAAAATGTGATACAATTTTGTTCAACTTAATTTTGTTAAATTTTTGTTCAAAAAGTTAAGTTCTAAATAACATCAAACATGGTGGGAGTCAAAATAATTAAAATCGTATTTTTTCTGATAGTGTGTAGACTGCCTGCATACTTATATATATGCCAGATTGTATTTTACTTGCCTTCTCATTTGCATCTTACCCTTGTGGCTGAATTAGCAGGACCTGTGTGAGAATGACATAACTTCACCATCTCTTACCTGCTGCAGCTGCATCGCGTGAGAGTGCTGAACTGTGGCCTAGATTTTTCTCTAGGGCTTTCCACGGAAGTGAGTCAACACATTGTTTCTGGCTTTACTTGCTGTCCCTCCCTAATATGCAAGCTTAGGTTGCTTTGGAATTTTCCAGGTACAGTGTTGGAGAAGTTGTAACACAGGAGGAGGCCAGAGCGTAAGTTTAGTGTGGTGGGGAGAGGGTTGGAGCAATTGTTCAAGGGAAGCATTGAACGTGACCAAAATGGCATGAGGATAAAAATGTTACCTGAATTAAATATGTACCAAATACTGAAAATCCCTTATTATATTTTAGTATCTTTTATCATTGTATTTTAAAATTGGTTTAAATCTATACTGAGATTTTTTTTTTTTTTTTAGTGTGGATTTCAACACTTTTTTTGTGCTTTTGCCAAGAACACAGTGTTCTGTTAAGTCATTCAGTGACGAAGATTGCTGGATTGCTGCCAGCCCAGGTCAAGTTCATTCACATAAGTTTCAGTGTAGATTCTGACCGAGTGAGGAATGTTCCTCTTGTCTTTGCATGTTAGGTGGGTCTGGGAAATCAGTTGTTTTAAAACAAGCTTATTAATACTCTTGTTTTTTCCAGGGTTATGGGGTTTTTTTGCTTTTAAGGCTTCATATACAGACAACGCTTTGATACTAGTATCACATTCTTGTCTATTTACTGATTTTCCATGCCTGATTTGGTGAAATAACAGCTCTCCTAACCATACCAGATTAGAATCTACCATATAATGTATTGACTCTGCTGTATCATTTTAAGGTATTATTTTATATCTTTAAAGAAAATATATTCACAAAGTGCTTTTCTCAGTCATATATGTGAATTAAAAAGTTGGGAAAGGTGACTTAGAAGCTACAAAAATATAGTGTTTGATAAGGTGAATATACCTATGAAGATATATTCATGTTTATGTATTTTATTCCTTCACTCATAGTTCTTCCTCAGTTTCTTTTATTTCGTTTGCCATCTTTTTTTTTTCAGCCACAGAAGTGCATTGACTTTTTTGCATTAAAAATGCAACCAGTATACAAAAAGCTAAGGATTGGAGCTTATTGATCACTCATTTGGCACTTAGCAGTTTTGCCTGAAAATTACGCATATTTAAATAATTTTTTTTTAAAAATTTGATTTCTGAGTGAACAAACATATTTTGCCTTACAACTAGCTTACAAGACGTTCTGATGCTAATGTTTTTTCTATTCATTGTAGTATTTAACCAAGGTAATAAATTTATGTTGATACTGATGACTATTTTCATTTATTTATTTTAAATTTTTTATTTTTTTGTAGAAACAGGGTCTCACTCTGTTGCCCAGGCTGAAGTGCAGTGGTGCAATCATAGCACACTGCAGTCTTGAATTCCTGGGCTCAGGTGATCCTCCTGCCTCAGCCTCTTGAGTAGCTGGGACTGTAGGCACGTACCACCATGCCTGGCTAATTTTGCAGTTTTTTGTAGAGATTGTGGTCTTGCTATGTTGCCCAGGCTGGTCTCAAACTCCTGGACTCAAATGATCCTTCTGCCTTGGCCTCCCAGAGTGTTGGGATTACAGGCATGAGCTACCACACCAAGCCCTAATGAAGGTTTTTTGTTTTTGTTTTCTTGAGCTGGAGTTTCACTTTTGTCACCCAGACTGGAGTGCAGTGAAGCGATCTCGGCTCACTGCAACCTCTGCTTCCCCAGTTCAAGTGAGTCTCCTGCCTCAGCCTCTTGAGTAGCTCGGATTACAGGCACCCGCCACCACGCCTAAATAATTTTTGTATTTTAAGTAAAGACAGGGTTTCACCTTATTGGCCAGCTGGTCACTAAACTCCTGGCCTCAGGTGGTCCACCCACCTTGGCCTCCCAAAGTGCTGCGATTACAGGCGTGAGCCACCGTGTCTGTCCAATGAAGGTTTTTTGTAAAAAAAAAAAAAAAAAAAAAAAAAAAATACTGCCTTAATGTCTGTTGGAATGTGTTATTATTATTATTTTTTTGCTCATGTCTGGTAATTAGCATTTTTGTGATCATTCATTATGTCCTTATTCATTAATGCCTTTCTAGAATCTGATAGAATGCCTAGCCTACAGTTGCTCACCAGGTACTTAAAACCTGAACAGTGAATGGGTAACAACCACAGCTCAGATTTGCAGTAATGGAGCATTTATGTCTGGGAACCTATTTGATATCACACATACATGAAAAATAAGTGAAGCAAATAAATCACAAGCATATGTTTTTACAGACATAGATTAAGTATTTAAAACCAAACATATTATCAGAAAGCTGTATTATAACCATTCCTTTGGGACATTTTTCTGCATGGGTTACATTGGCTGGGCTACTTAAAATCAGAGTCCAGTGAAGTTCAAATGGAAGTTACATATTTTCCCATTAAATCGTCCTTTGACAAAAATATTTATTCATTGTTCTTCCAAGGACCTCTAAACACTATTAAATATTTTTTAAATGCAGATTGAATGTGCGTAGATTTCTCAGAAAACCTTTTCCTGTTAAATTCTGGAAGGAGTTTACTGCTTCCTCCCACTTCCCCGTGGTGGCTCTTTTGCAGTTGTTAGTTAAGAGCTGGGCTTGGGTATCACATCACAATAGTGCCAAGAGCCTTGGCATAGCTCTTGGTAATCATTGCCTTATTTACCCCCTCCCCAAATAGGCTGCAGGTTCCTTGAGGGCCAGGATCATCATGAATGAGTGAGTGAATGAATGAATGTAGCAGACACAACACATGTGGACAAGTAGTGGCAGGGACTAAAACTGGTGGCAAAGACTTTTGTATACTCATGAGCTAATGATCGAAATACCTGTATCTGTGATAACAGCATAATAGATACAACTGTTTAAACATTAAATCCTCGTGAAAATAGAATTGGTGATGTTATACTTTTTGGTTTATACTTATTCCCTTAAATTTCTCTACTTTTATCAAACAGTTTTACTCCTGAAATGAAGGTGATGGGATAAAGTTAAGGGATCAGAGTCGCTGTCTTGGGAGCATAATTTCTCATTCAGTGAAGGCTCCCTCAGAGTGTTCATCAATATCGACGCATTCCTATGGGAGCTGAGAATATTTAACCAAATTTGTCTCCTGATATAATCAAAATTTTCAACCATGGGAAGAATTAAGTGGAGAAAGATTCTGCACTTAATTAGGAAAAATAGTTAAAGAAAGGAGTGTCTAATGATCACATGGCTTGGTCATTTGAAAACCTATTACCAGGATTATATACGATAGTTAAATTTTAAGTAGACTGCTCATTAACAAAGCTGAAGTGTCCCATGGGTTGACTATGTGGCTATGATTGTATAACTTATATTTCCAGAAGAAATTTTAGTGGAAAACATGGTTGCACAGACAGCACATTTGCAGTGGGTGGTAGCGGGGGATGGGGGTGGTTTGCATCTGTTACCTAAAGTAAGACCAGTATGAACATAAAGTCCTAGAAAAATTTGGATACTGAACTTTGGTTTTTAAAATGCGTGCAGTGAATGAAGCTGCCATTTTGTGAGCACCTACCTACTTTGTGGGGTGCTGCAGAATATTTTACACATATTTTCTCACTCAGTTTCCTCAATGACCCTGTTGAAATGGGGTTTATTTTGCATATTGGATAACTTGGCTGTCTCTCAAATAAATTAAAAAGTTGCCTAGCATTACTTACCAAGAAGGGGCAGAATGAGAACAACCAAGGGAATCTTAGAATTAGATCATAAGAGAAGAATCCCCTTGTGTTCTACTAGTCAGTTTAAGTTGAGTGCTTGTGTAACATATTTTCTTAAATAGGTAGGAAATTAGGGGAAAGATTGTGAATTTATCCGCTAGGCTTGTAAGAGAACAGTTAAGCTTTCTATGCTAGCCTGCTTCTTGTTCATCTTTTACTAAGAGTCTGGCATCCAGATTTCTGGACCTTGGCACACTTTGGTATTTGGTATGAAGAAAGGAAAATCATTCCACCTGGTTCCCATGTCCCGACACCCACGCCATAACTACCTGTCAGAACTCGCTGTGCTTATCTGTCCTGCGTGGGAGATGGCAGCACTCTGCCCTGCTCAGTGTATGTCTCGTGGTTACTTGAGACATCCACCAGGCTTAGCTCTAGGATATCTGCCCGAAGAAAAGATGGGGTGGAGGGGCTTAGATGGCCAAGAGAAGAAAGAAATTCGCTCAAATCAAACTTCTTTATTTATCTTATTTTTCATCCATCGTTTTACTCTGGTTATGGGTTACATTCTTTCTGTGGTATGATGGAACAAGATAGCATTTATTTTCCTCACCATATAATTTTTGGTTCTTTTGTTTCAGTTGAATTGAACTTCTAAGAAGGCAAGCACAATGAGCGTAGTACTCATTTCCATAAATATGTGCTTTTGTTTTGTTTTTCACTTTTAAGAAAGAAATTTGAAGTGTGGAATTTGGAGTTGTGAAAAAAAATTAGGGAAGGAAATGGAGAGGAAATAAGGAGAAAGGCAAGGAGATCTCATACATGTTGATCATCTAGTGTTTAAGGCCATATGAAGGTTAGTAAATGATACTGGAGAGCATTAAATAAGAAGTACTCACCTGTGATTTCAGCAGGCTTGCATGTAGTCACGAATATATGTGTGGTTTACATTCACTCTGGCAGTCTTTCCTCTCCAACCTGGTGAGAATTAGCATCCTTGTTTTCCAGACCTGTTAACCAGTAAATGACTGTTCGGCAGACTATTTTATTTTTTATTCTTGTTGGCATGTTCATTTGTTTTAGGTCTCACTCTGTTGCCCACAATGGAGTGCAGTGGCTGTTCACAGGTGTGATCATGGGTCACTGCAGCCTTGAACTCCTCCTGGGCTCAAGGAATCCTCTAGCCTCAGCCTCCTGATTAGCTGGGACTACAGACATGGCACACCACAGTAGCTAATTTTATAAAAATTTTTATAGAGCTAGAGTTTCACTGTGTTGCCCCAGCTGGTCTCAAACTGCTGGGCACAAGTGAGTCTACCGTCTCAGCCTACTGAGTTGCTAGGATCACAGATGTGAGCCTCCTTGCCTGGTCATTTTTTTTTTTAATTTTTAAAGAAATAAATATTGAGAGATTATCTTATTTTTTCTCAAATGCCTTACGTTAGAAATGATAAATTTACAATGTATACTCACTTCTGAGTTTGGCCTGTTTTCCTGAGGTGTCAGAAGACAGGATCTAACACTAGATGTTAAGATTAAGGTTTGAGGCTGAGATCTCTCTACAGCTTTCCCACAACAATCTCGTGAAGAAGAAATGATGAAGTCAAGCCATGTCATTTCTCCCTGTTGCTATTTCTAAACATGGCATGGCATTGGCTTGGATTGTCTCATTAAAATTTGTTTTGCAGTTCAATTGCATTATCTGATCCCTATATTACTTCAGTAGCAGAATTTTAAACATTTTATGTCCATTTTCTGCTTTTATGGGCTTTAGTCCTGCCCATTGGTATTTACATTTAGGAAGTTAGGATGTAGGATACATATATACAGACATACTGCTCCCACCCATTCCAGCACAAATAAATCTCATTGATTTTTCTCTCTATTAATAAAATAACCCGTGATCACATAAATTTCTGGTAGTCTCTAGGTGGAGGCAATTGGAGTTAACATTTTTGTACAGTTTGTTGTCATGTTAAGACACTAACTCTAGCATGACTAGGATTTCAGAGACATCTGTTGATAGGATTGAGCACAGAGATCTGATTCCCTCCCACCAGTTAAAAAAATTGTTTAAAAAAGTTTTGTTTTTTTTTTTTAACAAATTTTGTATAGTTCTGTTTTATAATATCCACCTTGGCACGTTCGATGAAAGTTTCAAACTTTGAACTTCTCTTTTTTGGAAAGCACCATGGGTCAAGGGCCCTGTTTGTTTAGGAGTCCTGGGTCCCCTTTGTGTTGTCAGAGCATGTAAAGGAACCTGGAACAGCCTTTCTTCTGGGCTGTCCTCAAAGGGGCAAAAAGGAAAAAAGAGTTGATGAATGCAAGATAGTGATTTTATGACTTACCTTTTCTGCAGTGACATGCATGGGTAGAGGGTGAATTTGTTTAAAACTCTTTTTTCCCATATTTCTAGAAAATCAATTACTACAGGTAGTTGTTAAATGAGATTTTGAGCCCTCAGCATTGTGCCCTACAGAGTTTGTGATTATTCTATAACGGGTAGAGAGCATCCTGTCTCTGAAGAAAGTATAGTCCTTGTTTCTGTGTGTTATGATTGTTTTTTGACTCAAGAATATATCATAATTAGTGGTTTTCATTTTAGAATGTGCTGCCAGCCTCTTTCTCTAAAAAAATGGGATACTTCGTAAGAACAAGCTATGATACTGTGATAAGTATTGGCTTCCATGCTGTATTGTACATATGTATGCATGTATGTCAAAGTGTCTGAAAGAGCCCGGAACAATTTATCACTCTCTCTCCTTGAAATAGAGGGACTGGGCTGGGTGCGGTGGCTCACGCCTGTAATCCCAGCGCTTTGGGAGGCTGAGGTGGGCGGATCACGAGGTCAGGAGATCGAGACCATCCTGGCTAACATGATGAAACCCCATCTCTACTAAAAATACAAAAAATTAGCCGGGTGTAGTGGCGGGCGCCTGTAGTCGCAGCTACTCAGGAGGCTGAGGCAGGACAATGGCATGAACCTGGGAGGCGGAGGTTGCAGTGAGCGGAGATCACGCCACTGTGCTCCAGCCTGGGCAACAGAGTGAGACTCCGTCTCAAAAAAAAAAAAAAAAAGAAAAAAAGAAATAGAGGGACTGGCTTTCCCTGGAGAGAGGCAACAAGAATCAGGCTCTTGTCTAATTGCTGTGTGGTTAGTGATTTTTCTACTATTTCTCAGTAGTCCCTAAGTAGCCAAACTGTATCATTCTTCTGTTTTAATTTGGTAAGCCAAGAGAAATGAATTTTGCTCAAGTTGTTTGTCATTGATCTATTTTAACTATATTACAGAATAAGCTGCAGGGCAGGAGCCTATGAATGCCTGTGGACCAGGCAGGTGGTAAAAACCCATAGGCTTAGAGGGCTCTGTTTGACTGGAGAGGCTGCCATGACTGACCACCGGGGCTGTTGGTAAACTCCAGCCAGCTACGTGTGCCTTGAAAGGATGTGATTCCAGCGTTGTCAGATCTTCTCAATTTTGAGAGAGCTGGCTGTCCAGATAAGTATGTGAAATCTCCCACTTTCTACATGTTGGCAGCTAGTTCAAATGAAAAACAAAACAAAACAAAAAACAGAAGTGAAAAAGTCTGTGGGGCAAAAATTTGTCTGCTGATCGCCAGTTTGTGTCCAGTGCTTGAAGGTATCTAGTGGTGTTTTCAGCCTTCTTGGACGTGCTGGACCACGAACACTGCTTTGGTGCTGTTTGTGTTCATGGTAGGATAAGACTTTGATTCAACCAGTACTTCTGGAGTGTGTGGTGAGCATTCACATATTATTTCACACTTTTAAAAAATGCTGATGATTTTTTAATATTAAAAATAAATAAGTGATGCTGATAAAAGTGTAAAAAGTGTTCAGCTGATAAATGGATTACATGACCACAGTTACTTAAAAGAAGGTAGCAAAAGTCCCAGTGTTGTGATCTCAGGTACCTCTGACCTCAGTTTTATCATCTGTAAATTGGGAATGGTAATACCTACTTCTAGAACTTGTGGTGATGTTCATATGGAGCATCAGGAGGAGGAAAACTGCATTGTCAGCCACAAGGCAGTACATGAATTTATCATGGGAATGAATCATTAATTTTTATAAGAATTCAGTTGAGCCTTCCATCCATCTGACCATTGGTTAGGAGGAGACAGGATGAGCACTCAGTGCTGCTGGTTTGTGGATCTGTGGCACGCTGTGGCTCCCAGGAAGGGCCTGGGTGGGGATGGGCATCCCACTTGTGAATTGGGCAGTCCACAGTCCCAGAGCTAATGAGCTTAGGTTGGATGAGGCTGGGTTAGGCAGGTAGGAACCAAAACCAAATATTCACATGAGTGCTAGTTAGAGCTGTGTTTCTCAAAGGATGCTACTCCAACGATTGACTACAGCAGCTGGGAACTTGTCAGCAATGCACATTCTCAGACCCTTCAGCCACCTCTGAATCAAACTCTGGGGTGGGGCTCCACCCTCCTTGTTTTAACAGCTCTACAGGTGGATTCGCTGGTTTGAGAGTCACTGAGATCTCAGAGGGCCATGCTGAGCAGCAGGCTTGTAGGTGGGAGAACTACAGTTTAGGGGAGATGAGGAATGTAAGACGGATGAGGGCAGGCAAGGGCAGGAGCACCAGCCTGCGACCAGTCTTTATTTTAGTTGGCTCCATATGGTTTGAGAGAACAGGCCCTTCATGATGAAAGTTAAGGATGCAGGGACCCTTAGTTATGAGGGACAGCACATGTGCTCCCAGACTGCCTTTTGGTATAATTGTCCAGACCAGAGGCTCCACGTGCTACACATTTTTTTTTCAGCCCTTGATAGTCAGAGGTAGACCTTGAAGTATCCGGAGTGGGCCCAGCACAGCATATTGGTGGCCAGAAGTGTGATCACAGGTGCTGAAGCCTGGCAGGTGTGGAACTGGGTGCTGCAGCAGTGGGCGTGCCACCTGTGTACTTGCATGCAAGTGTGGTACACTCATTTGAGGTCAGCTTAGTGGAGGCCAGCTGTGCTGTCCTAGGCATGGCCTATGGTGCCGCAGCCTGAGAGATTCTGCTGAGAGTGTGACTGCCTTTTATAGTGCTGACAGAATCCATTGTATCGCTTTTAAAGACCTGTAATGATTGTGATTAGCTGCAGAGTTGAAAACTCCCTAAGTGCTATTGCTTACTACTGGGAGTAAGGACTGACGAGTCCTCCTATGCATCCTGTGGCTTGGAAGGCTGCCTTGAACACATCTCCCCTGGTAGGAAGGGCCCGGACCCAGTGTCATCTCCAGCATTTCCTCCCTTTGCTCTTTGACCACACATCACTACACATTGGCATGCCAGATCTCTGCCAGTTTTAGAATGTATATTGATTGTGTCTTCCTCTGTCTTTGTTTTAAATGAAATATATCAGGCACACAAAAGTGTCAATAGAAAAAACAAAAAAATGTAAAGAGAAGGAATGAACACTCATATATGGTGTTTTTTTGTTTGTTTGTTTTGTTTTGTTCTTTGAGACAGAGTCTGACTCTGTCACCCAGGCTGGAGTGCAGTGGTACAATCTCGGCTCACTGCAACATCCACCTCCCAGGTTCAAGCGATTCTGCTTCAGCCTTCCGAGTAGCTGGGACTACAGGCATGTGCCACCGTGCCTGGCTAATTTTTTTTCTTGTATTTTTAGTAGAAACAGGGTTTCACCATGTTGGCCATGCTGGTCTTGAACTCCTAACCTCAAGTGATCCACCCGCTTTGGCTTCTCAAACTGCTGGGATTACAGGCGTGAGCTACCACGCCCAGCCAGTGTTCTTTTTTCTGGCCAACATCGCCCATTAGGCAACATACCTATTCTCACCAAATCCTATTCCACCTGCAGATGGTCAGCCCAGATATGTCGTTTCTGCCTAGTAAATTGACAGGGCAGTGAGTTTCTCAGGGCTCACATTACAGTAAGCTCCACAGAGTCCCCTAGACAAGTTCATGTAGCAAAAGCATCTCTGAGGGGATTAAAAGGTATAGAAATTAAAGCTGTTTTTTCTTTTTCCTCTCTCTCTCTTTTTTTTTTTTTTTTTTTGAGACAGTCTTGCTCTGTCCCCCAGGCTAGAGTGCAGTGGTGCAATCTCAGCTCGCTGCAAGCTGTGCCTCTTGGGTTCACACCATTCTCCTGCCTCAGCCTCCCAAGTAGCTGGGACTACAGGCGCCCGCCACTACTCCCAGCTAATTTTTTTGTATTTTTAGTAGAAATGGGGTTTCACTGTGTTAGCCAGGATGGTCTCGATCTCCTGACCTCTAGATCCGCCCTCCTCAGCCTGAGATTACAGGCGTGAGCCACCACGCCCAGCCTTTAAAAAAAAAAAAAAAAAAAAAAAAAAAAAAAAAAAATTAGGTCAAAGAGTATTTCAGACTCTTCACTCTCCTGGTTTCCCTTCTTCCCGCCCCAGGCTCTGGCAGTGATCTCTGGGGAGGAAGCTTGTTGGATACTACTTTCCACAGTGCTTATGTTTGGAACCATAGTGAACAGTTATTTATGTTATCGAAATGATATTTTTAAAAAAATACTCCCTTTCTGATTTTGCCATCCATAGAACTGAACTGTGCTCTATGCTACAGTTCAGTTTGGGGACCCCTGAGCTCACATTCTAGTTAGGAGGGTGTGGTGGCCGGCTACCAGAGTGGTATCTAGGTGGTTTTTCTGTTCTGTAGGTTTTTTTTTTTCTCTCTCTCTCTTTCATTTTGGTGGTGGGTAAGGAAAATCACATCACTCTCTTCTAGCAAGGTCTATGAGCTATTTTGGGGACATGAAGGAAGGTGGTAGATATCTCTTTAGAGGGTCTACACTCATTTGAAGGTAGGAGTCTTTGTTCTAAATACACTTGGATCATTGTTTCAGGAGAGAACATGGAGAAGGGGAAAATAAGCTTTTTGTGCTCCGTCATTGCTTCTGTAAAAGTGTTATTCTTCAGCTAAATAGGAAATAAAACGTTTGGTTCTTGATGAAAGTATTTTGTACATTTTGCCTAGAACAGTAACTAGTCACATTTAATCCTGTATAGTCTTGAAACTGACATCAGCCTCTTCCAGATTCTCATAGGGCTTCTGCCTTCTTGGACAGCAAGCCAGGGTTACTATGAGTCGATGTTCCTTTGGTACCTTCTGTGTCCTTGACCTGTATTCTGCAGTTGGAGCCTCCTGGTAGCTCCCAGCTGAAGTTCACCTGGAGAGTTACTGCCATCGTGTTGGCCTAATTTGGGTCAAAAGTAATCAAAAGAACCCTGGCTCTTGTTCCAAGAAGTGTTTTTGATGTACAGCTTCAATGCAAGTTTTGTTTTTCAATATGTAAGGTGTGACGAACCTACCCCAGGAAGAGGGAGTCATTCCACTAGTTGGTTCGGGGTGCGCAGTTGGTTAATTATCAGTTTGGCAGGCCGCAGTTTTTCTTCAGTTTACAAATAGAACTCTCATTTGGAATATATCCAATGTTAATTTGGTTTCTTTCATTTGCAGCAAATCTTACTATGATTTGAGTTTTTTAAATACCATGTTTTTCAGGAAGTCTTTTCAGTGGCATTTTCTGATAATGCCAGCCTGATAATCCAAAAAAAAGTCTGTTAAAAAGCAGATTTGCCTGTAATCATTACCTTTTTTCTGAGTGTGTGATCAGACCTTGTCTTGAATCTGTAAATCCTGTGGATTCTCAGGTGATTTTCCTGACTTTCCCTGCATGCACGGAGGCAGGTAGCAGATGGATGGGCCTTTATGCCCCGTCATGTGCGGGTGCCCTGGCAGAGCCCTGATGCTGCCCTCCGTCTTCCCTACAGCAAGCCTGCGGCCTGTACAGCTTGTGCTTCTCTGTGCATGTACAGCACAGCATCTGTAGCAAAAGGAGTCTGCAAGTATTTTGGAGAGTAAGACCTGCATGGCTTGTTTCCTTCTGTCAGAGAACCTAGAACAGGCAAAGACATACACGTGTTTTTCCTTTGGAGGCATCGAGCTCCTTCCTGGACATTGAACTTTATAACAATCTGTGGGTGAATCTGCCCTGTTCCTGGACTTGCAGAGAGAGTCTACCTGGCCTCCTTCCACATTCACGTGGTCCAAGTGGCATGAGAAAGGATGGAAGCCTCCTCATACCTGTCCCCATTTACCTAGAGTCCCCTTTCCCTATCAGCAAACACCATTATTGCATTCTTCCAGAGACTTAAATAAATGTTTTTGAAGATATGTTGCCTGCCCTTTATAGACACATGGCAGCATGTTCCACAACTCTCAGGAGACCCATGCACATTTTAGCATGCCTTGGGTCTTTCCGAGCAACATGGGAAGGTTTCTTTTTTAACCCCCATGGTGTGCAGCCTTGCATTACGTGGCAGTACCCTCATCTGTTTAGCTGTCCTCTCTAGGTGGACTTTCAGATTGTTTCCCATCTTTTGCATGTGAAAATGCACATTTTCCAAGTTCTGTTCCTTTTCCTGCTTTAAAGCTTCTTGACTTTTTTCCTAGAATTTTTTGTCTACTCCTGTTTTAAGAGTTTTAAATTTTATTTAATTGAAACATGAAATAAATGTACTTTTCTATGCCTCTGGGCTGTTATTTATGCTGTTACTTCATTCATGCAGAGGCAAGGGTGGATGACCTATTTTATTAACCTCTATTCTAAAGACTGTTCTTCCAGGCAAGTAAAGATAAAGAGATTATAAAAATAGGTGAAAGGTCAGGACAGGAAATGCAGATTGAATTGTGAGAAAAAAGAAAAGCAAAATTCATTTAATTTCTTGTGTGTGCTGCATAAATGCTATGGGATAAGAAAAAATATGTATGTTTACACATACATGCACAAGCGCGCGCACACACACACACACACACAGAGTTCCTGATACAGTGGGAAAAGTAAAATGTACCTTTTAAAAAAAAGACATGAAGCCAAAGCAAGGTAAAGATAAAACCAGGTGGTATAGGTCAGAGGACAGCAAGTAAGTTGCAGATGAGAGCGATGAGATGTCTTTTTGGAGCTGACCTTTCCCTGCTAGGGTGTGTCTGCCTGAGAGAGCAGCTGAGCAGAGGCTGAAGGTGGGGTCAGAAGGTGAGGTGTCCCAGGGACTGAGGGTGTGGTGTGGCATTAGATGACGGGGTTTGGAGTATGACTTTGGGGTCCAGGGGACACTGTTAGCCTTAAGTGCTGGGATAAGGAGCCTTGGATAGCTGTGATTAGATTGAGGGGGCTGTGGTTCCTGAAGAGGAGAGCATGGAGCACAGTGTTAGGGACTTCCTTGGGAGATATATGTAGGATAGGGCAAGGCTGTGCACAGACAGAAAGAACAGGAAAGAGAAGGGAGGTCAGTGTAGGAGACCAGTGTTTCTAATGATTCTGCTCTAGGTGTGAAGTGTGTTTCAGAGTGGCGAGGAAGGGCAAGTTGTTAAGATTGGTTGTTGAATTAGTTTCAGTTTGATGTTAAAGAGATCATAGAGTAAATGATAATCCCTCGAAGGTGGAGATCTTGGCAGGCTGGCAGCCTGGTGGTGTAGTAGAAATCTAAGAAAGGGGGAGGTTATTAAGTCAGTTTTATCAGGTAAGGTTGAATGAAATAATCAAGTTTAAGTGCCTCTTGGGTATTTGCAAAGATGTATAGATTAAGGCTAAAAGGGTTGGAGAAATAGATTTGGGAGTTACCTATGATTTTTTCTTGGTTATTCTGCTCTCAGGATTGAAAACTAAAGAATCTCAGAACCGTATTTCTAATTAGTGCCATAAAATTCTTTATTGATGTCAAGTTTTTGTTTTTTCCTTGTAAATTGTGGTAGGTAGAATTCTAAATGACCTCCAGTAGACCCACTACCAGTATACATTGCATAATCCATGGGACTGTGACTAGAGTGGCTTATACTCCTGTGATTATGTTTAACACATGGCACAGTTGACTTCGAGAAGGGAATTTATTGTCAGTGGGCTTGACCCATTTGCCAGAGCCCTTTAAACCTGTATTTAGAGGTCAGAAGCTGAAGAGGTAAGAAATTCGAAGCAGGAGAAGGGTTTATGTGCTGTTGCTGGCTTGGAGATGGAGAGGACTACCTGGCAAGGAATGTAGCAGTATCCAGGAGCCCAGAGCAAACCCCAGTTGATAGCCAACAAGGAAACAGGGACCTCAGTCCTATCACCGCAGGAGCTGAATTCTGCTATTACAAAAAATGAGCTTGGAATTGGATTTTTCTCCAGAGCTGCCAGAGGAGAACTAAGCTCCACCACCACCTTGATTTCATCTTTGTGACACTCTGAGCAGGGGACCCAGTTAAAACATGGCCAAACTTCTGACTTCTGGAGCTGGGAGCTAATAAATGAGTGTTGCTTTAAGCCACTAAGTTTGTGGTAATTTGTTACACAGCAATAGGAAACTAACAAAGTTTTTGAACAACAGTTGAAAGTTGCAGGTAGTATGGACCATTATATAAACTCACAAATTTAAGACAGTAGGAATATGGGAATAGAAAGAAGTTAAATGGTTGGCAAGAAATTCTACCACTTAGCCCCCATTGCCACCCTTCCCACTCTACTCCTTTCATAGCACTTAGTGGAGTGTGTCCATAACCCACCCAAGTCTTGCTCAGTGTTGTAGCAACAGCATTGTAGCAGATACTTGGTTTTCAGCCTGAATGTATTCAGTGAATGAACGTAGGAAGGAATTGTGAAATGCTAGTTGGAGAAAATAAGCAGCTGGAGGAAAGAAGGCAAGCTGGAGATTATAGGAACACAGTGATTCAAAGCCAAATTAGAAATTGTAGGACGATGCTTGTTATCCTAGTCCACTGGGGTTGCTGTACCAAAGTACCACAGATTGAGTGGCGTATAAACAATGGAAATTCATTTCTCACAGTTCTGGAGGCTGGGAAGTCCAAGGTCAAGGCGTCAGCAGATTTGGTGTCTGGTGAGGGCAGCTTCCTGGTTCATAGGTAGCCATCTTTTTGCTGTAACCTCACATGGTGGAAGGGACAAGGCAGCTCTCTGGGACCCTTTTTATAAGGGCACTAATCCCATTCATGAGAGTTCCACCCCCTTAACCTAATTACCTCCCAAAAGTCCCACCTTCTCATACCACCACATTGGTGATTAGTTTCAGTGTACAAGTTTTGGG
Source organism: Pongo pygmaeus (assembly GCF_028885625.2). NCBI lineage: Eukaryota > Metazoa > Chordata > Mammalia > Primates > Hominidae > Pongo > Pongo pygmaeus. The sequence goes on from NC_072380.2 coordinate 58,993,471, forward strand.
GAGGACACAACATTCAGTCCATAGCATATGTCAGTGGTTGTTAACAGAGTCAGAGGAGTTGAGAGTCAAAAAAAAAAAAAAAAAAGATTTTGCTAGGGAGATCCCACTGCTGAGTGCAGATGGCTTTCTGTGAAATACTGAAAACTAAGATAAGATTTCAGTAATTAGAATTAAAAAGCAGATCCTTGGATCGTGGTGTCATCTTGCCAGCCATCTTGGTAAACATGCTGTGGTCTTGATGAGACAAGAAAATTGCCATGTGTGGGCATGTTTTTCATGTTTGCCTTCAATGCACATGTCTTTTCTGTGCAGAAGCGGTTAACATATGACTAACCTATGGAAAAGAAGGTCATGTGTAGTCTTTTATGACAAATTATCAATAGTCTCCTTGTTAATATCACTGATAACTTTATACAGCCTATTGAGTGTAAAACATACATGCAATATTCAGTTTCCTGTTTAAAGATGGAAAAGGTCTGTTCTGTGAATGTTTATTAGCATCAAAGAATTCTGGCCACGATTTTTAAAAACTGAAAAGGGAAATAAGTAGGTGAGATACGAAGTCCCCATATGGTTGAAATGTCTAGAGATGAAAGGGCTGGAAACAGCTTCTATCAGAGGTTTGTTAGAACTTAGGAAAGTTGTAGTAAACTGCTATGATGCCAGATAAATGACTGGTAATGTGTCTCTGTGTCCAGTATGTGTTTCATAGGCACATGAGAACGAACAAACTTTAGAAGGTAGCCATTTATTTATAGAAACTAGAAGCTTATTGGGGAGTGGGTTTGTATATGAAGAGGACATTGCAGGATATCATAAAATGAAGAGAAATGTGACTAAGATTCTCACATTGTGCAGGAGCAGGTGAGTGAGAGTGTTCTTCCTCTCTGTCCCTTTCAGTTGGTGTCATTATCAGGTATTTTTTCAGAAAAGGTTTCTGCAAGGAGTAAGAGAGGCAGCTTCTAACAACAAAGATTACACAGACATGATTTACCTTTTGTTGACTAGCTTTACCCCAAATTGCATTGTTAAAGTTTTGAATTTATAATTAATGATAGCGTGGACTACTTAGTGTTTTAACTGTATTTGAGACCACAAGTAGTTTCTTCAATATTTTCTCAAGCCCTTAAGACACTTAATTCTCCCTCTTGACTTCCTCTTCATCTTAGAAACTGCAATTTCCTTTGTAGGAACAACTTCCTGCTGGGTGCTGCCCTCTTTGGCACTTCTGTCTTGGGTGCCTATGTTTTTATCTAAAGCCATAAGTGCATTGCAACACTAGCCATTTCATCATCATGTGAATTGAGAAAGTCTAGCAGGAAGTCACAAGTTGATTGTCCCCAATACAAGCCCAAATGTTTCTTGGTTGCTGTGTCATAATAGGCAGTTGGTGTTCTGAATGGCAGTTATGAAGAGGATACTTTGTAGAAAGTACTTCTTTTCTAGAGATATATTTAAGAGCCTGATCATTGGAGAACAAAATGCATGCAGAAAGGAAATATTTTAACCACAGTCTAAAAAATATCTTATGGTCCAGTGCTGTTTTCCCTTATAGTCATATTAAATTCATTAATTTCCAATGGGGACTTTCTTGGTTTGTCTGGGTTTTTTTTATTTTTTAAGGGGTCTCTACCCCTCATTTTAAGGGAGAGTCTTTTCCTTTAACACAATGTAAAGAAATCTCTCTTTTTTTTTTTCATCTTCCATTCTCTTTATTTTCTGCACTGCAAGTCTCTTCTGTTAGTTCCGCAGGACCTGGCTTCATGATTGTCTCTGAAAAAGATGGTTTTGTAGGCACAACGATAGGTCAGCAATAATTAACCTATGAATTGAGTGGTGATTACAAATGTGGTCTTGGACTCTAGAGTGTCTTTTCCCGTGTGTAACATCTTATGGAGAAAGAAATCTGTCTCCTCAGAAGGCAGAAGGGACCTCTTTAGTTGCCTTCTGTATCAACTGCATAGGAGGCGCAATGTTGATTTTCTCTGTGTTGCTATTCATATAGAGCAGTTGCCTCTAGGGCTCCCAACACATAAGAAACAGTATATCACAAAGAAATATTTTTCTGCTATTGTTATTTAGAGATCAGATAAGCAGAAGCTTTCAGTAAGTGAAGTGGTCAAGATTTTTTTTTTCTTTTTTCTTTTTTTTTTTATCTTTAATAGAGACAGGATTTCACCATGTTGGTAAAAGGCTGATCTCAAACTCCTGACCTTGGGATCCACCCAACTCAGCCTCCCAAAGTGCTGTGATTACAGGCGTGAGCCACCGTGCCTGGCCAGGATTTATTTATTTTATATTCTCTTGCATAGTAGATTTTTCTCAAAGAAGGGACAGACATGTATACAAGTTATTGTAGTACACAGAAATTAAGTAATAGAAACAGTATAATAAGTGGTGGTGACCAGCCCTCTGTGGCTTCAGAAAGACCTGTAGTAGATGATGCTAAAGTAGGTATAGGGTAAGACGAATTGTAGAACCTAGGTGGATGTCTACTAAAAATATAAAGTTAACCAGGTGTGGTGGGATGTGTCTGTAATCCCAGTTACTTGGGATGCTGAGGCAGCAGGTGGAGTTGCAGTGAGCTGAGATTGTGCCACTGCACACCAGCCTGTGCGACAGAGCGAGACTGTCTCAAAAAAAAAAAAAAAAGAACCTAGGTGGTTGCTGTCAGATTCACTCATCATAGACTGTTGGGGTGGGAGAAAGGCTTTACAGATGAAGGAAGTTTCAATAAAGTCTTCTGCACTGAGTAGGAGTTTGCCAGGCGAAGAAGAAAGAGGAAGGGCGTTCCAGGTAAAAGAAACAGTATGTTAAAAATATGAGGAAAAAAAAAAAAGACCACTTAACTTTCTGGTGGAAACTTCAGTAATTTGGTGTGGCTGAGTTAGGCATTTTTTTGTGGAAGAGCAGCAGGAAACGAGATTAGACAATTAAGATCATAAGGGTCCTGAATGCCAGACTGTTTGGTTTTTATTTATGCTTGTAAATAATAGAGTTTTTTTCATATGTGTGTATTTAAAAATCTAGTAACTGGCCACTGAATATGAAAAAAAAAATTTTAAGTTAAAAAAAAAACCTCACCTTTTTCAACCACAGTTCCCTGTAGCCCCTGCCACATTTCCTGCTCCTGCTTAACAAAGCTCGTTGAGATAGTTGTCTAGGTTTGCTGTCTCTAGTGTCTCCTCTCCCATCCCCCCATGCTAACTGCAGTCCAGCTTCTGCCTCTGACCTCCACTGTGCTGGTCACCAAGGACCTACACAAGGTAGAATCCAAAGGCAGACTGTCCAGCCTACATGGCTTACAAGCAGCACTGGGACTGTTGATCACTTGTGCCTCCTTGGATAACACAAGCAGGGATTTTTTTTTTTTTTTTTTTTTTTTTGAAGGAAAAAAAAGAAAACCGTTAAAGTATAGATGCCACTACATGAAACTGTTGTTTCAGTTACTGATACGTCTGTCTTTCCAGGTGAAATGTGTGTTGTGGTCCAAAGAAGTTTGAAAAAAAATTGAAAACCCTTATGTAGATCACAGGGATTAAGAGCATGGACAACCTGGGCTCAGATAGCCAGGTTGGAGCCCACTGGTCACTAACTGTGCCTGGAGCAACTTACTTAACCTTTTTGAGTCGCAGTTTCTTAGGTGGCTTATAAACAACAGAAATTTCTCAGTTTTAGGGGCTGGAAGTCAGAGCTCAGGGTGCTAGCATGGTCTGGTTCTGGTGAGGGCCCTTTTCCAGGTTGCAGTCTGCCGACTTCTCATACACTCACATGGCAGAAAGAGAACAAGCTAGCTCTTTGAACTCTGCTTATAAAGCTCTACTCTCATGACCTACTCACCTCCCAAAGGCCTCACCTCCACGTTATGGATTAGATTTCAACATGAATCTTGGGGGGGAGACACATTCAGTGTAATGGTTTACTTCTCTGTAAAATGGGTATAATAATCTCTATCTCATAGGGCTGTAGTAAGGATCAAAAGAGGTCATGAAATAAAGCCTCTGTTACATAGTGCATTGCTTCAAAAAATTAATAGGAAGTAACTGGCTAGATTCCACCAGGTAAGACAGAAATCTTCTGCTTGGAGCTTTCTGGGATGTGTTAATCTCCTTTCAACCTAACCGCTCATATTGTTTGTCCCCTGGTTCTGCCATATTGACTACATGGTGACTCTCCAAACATGGTGGACTATTCAGGTGTTCATTCCTCCATCTCTGTTCTCCTGCTATTGCTTTGCAGGAGCACCCTTCTCTTCCCAGTCTTGGCCCCAGCCTATGAAACATTTACTCATTTTCAAGTCGCCTCTTCTGGGAAGACTTCCCCATCAACTTCCATGCCTAGAAACTCAAGTCTGCCCATGTCCCTGATCTATTACAGCACCTGTGACTCTGATGTTTTTGATGTATTTGCCTTTCTGATCCTTCTTCTATACTTTGAGTTTCTGAGGTCAAGAAAAATGTTTTATTTATCTTTTGTCCCCAGCCTAGGACATTGTCAGGCTCATAGTAAACATGTAATTAGTGTTTGATGAGTGAATAACGATAGGAAAGCTTATCTTTGCATAGCCAGTGCTAGGCATTAGGGAGACAAGCTACTATCCCTGTCCTTAGGAATTTTAACTTTGGGAGTCCAAGGTGGGCAGATCACCTGAGGTGAGGAGTTCGAGACCAGCCTGACCAACATGGTGAAACCCCATCTCTACTAAAAATACAAAAAATTAGCCAGATGTGGTGGTGCATGCCTGTAATCCCAGCTACTTGGGAAGCTGAGGCAGGAGAATCGCTTGAACCTGGGAGGGGGAAGTTGCAGTGAGCCGAGATTGTGCCACTGCACTCCGGCCTGGGTGACAGAGCGAGACTCCGTCTCAAAAATAATAATAATAATATAATAATTTTATAGTGTCTTTCATTTAATCCTCATGATGACTTTGTGGAATAGGTATTATTCTTTTACAACTTTTTAAATTTTAGATTCATAGGGTACATGTGCATGTTTGTTACATGGGTATATTGCATACTAATGGTGATTGAGCTTCTAGTGTACCCATTACCCAAATAGTGAACATTGTACCTGATAGGTATTTATTATTCTTTCTCTGAAGTTGGAGACAGTAAGGCTCAGAGACTTTGCAAAACCAGGTTATACCACTAACAGAACACTATGCCTGAAATTCTTAGCAGGGGTTAAGTACTGTGCTAGTCATGAGGGCAATGAAAAGGAAGAGGTGATAGGGCTAGGATTAGGATTAGGATCTTCAAGAATTTTATTTCTTAATTATGAACCTTGTGATCTAACTGGAAATTGGAGATACACCTGAAAATATTCAGTGCACTGCTGCGGAATGTATTCCTGGAATGATAGTATAAAATTATTAAAAATCTTCAGTTCACCAGAGAAGTAATATTTCAGATAGGAGTCTCCTATCTCCTAATTGAAAAGCATAAATTAAAAAAAATCACATTTGTTAAAAATTCCATAGACTAATTTCCTAACTTGCCAATTTTTATTTCAAAAGAATTAGAGACTATCATTGTGTCACTCTTATTTAGGGTATATTAAACATTTCTGATCCAAGCAAAGTTTTACTTATAGTGTGGAGAAAATTGGGCATATGGTTGGTACACATTAGTACTTTGTGTGGTGTTTGGCAATTTGAGGGAGATGTGCATTCAAAGCACTTGAAATTTCAAGGTTTAAAATGTGGCAGTAGTTTAGGTGTGATTTTTTTTCTTTTTTAAAAATTTTTATTTTGTTAAGTTCTGGGGTACATGTGCAGAACACGTAGTTTTGTTACATAGGTATAAAAGTCAGTGCTTTATGTGGGTGTGAAGTATATGCTCTAGCCATATTGCTTCGGTGATTTTCAGTACATTAAAAGTAAGTCATCCATCGTCTTTGCAAATCAAGGAGGGTGTTAGTGGTAGGCCCAAACTGCTATTATTTAAAACTTCTGTAGAACTCACATTAATATTTGATTGTGTTGAAATGCAGTTTTCTGGCTTCAAATCAATTTTTTAAAATTCCAAATTAAAAAGATAAATCAAATGTGAATGGTAATGATTTTCAGTTATTAATAAATATACAGGGGCACAGGCCTAGGAGAAATAAGTTGTGGTAAGTGCTTACCCCTGAGGTTTACTTTTTAAAGTGCTACATACAGTCAGCCCTGGTAGGCATGTGTTTCTGTTTTATTTGTTCTTGTAATGAAAGTTGAGCTGTTTTTGACCTGTTGGTGTATGCTGTTTTAGGTTCGTTTGTTTTATTCATTCTAGGTGTGGTGATGGTTTCTACTGAGACATCTTTTTTTCTCTTGTTCATCTGGGAAGTTTAAAAACTAGAATTAGGGACAGATTTGGAGAAAGTCTATCAAAAGGGATTTTAGAAGAAAATAAATAGATAAACCTGACATTTCTCTAGAAGTTAAAACAGGATAATAGAATTAAAACCTTATTTGCTGGCCAGGCATGGTGGCTCATGCCTGTAATCCTAACACTTTGGGAGGTCGAGATAGAAGGATCACTTGAGCCCAGGAGTTCGAGACCAGCCTGGGCAACATAGTGAGACCCTGTCTCTTAGGGAAAAAGAAATTCTTACTTGCTTTATATCCTGAGTTACTCATTTAAACTTGTGAAATAAAGACTGTATCTATTCAAAAGTAATTAAACTTTATTGCCTAGAAATATAAATTGTCCCATTTTGGTTATATTTTCAAATTATTTGGGCTGAATTATTTTGTCTTGCATATGTAGTTTTAAGTCTAAATATCCAGTCAGGTGGACTTTTGGTTTACTTCTTTTTCATGTCTGTCAGAAGAGAATATCTTCCTGTTTGTCTCCATCCCAGGGGTCTTCATGAATTTAGTTTTAGATGCTTTCTTCATTTTTAGCTAAGTTTTAATCTTCTAATTTGTTATGGACAGCTTGGCTTTCAGTTATACCTAATTTAATCAAGGAGACAAAGCCTTCTGTGTCAAGAATGTGATTTAAAAACACACATTTAGGTGGGGCGTTGTGTCTCATGCCTGTAATCCCAGCACTTTGAGGCCAAGATAGGCAGATCACTTGAAGTTAGGAAGTTTGAGACCAGCCTGGCCAACATGGTGAAACCCTGTTTCTACTAAAAATAAAAAATTAGCCAAGTGTGGTGGTGGAGACCTGTAGTCCCAGCTACTCAGGAGGCTGAGGCAAGAGATCACTTGAACCCGGGCAGTGGAGGTTGCAGTGAGCCGAGATCGCACCACTGTACTCCAGCCTGGGCGACAGAGCAAGACTTGGTCCACCTCCTCCCCCAAAAAACCCCAGACATTTAATTATAACAGACAAGGCCAGAGAGATGTGTAGCCAAGGTTGATGGACAGTTTTCAAGGGATATGATTTTCTTATTTTGTTTTGTCTAGTTTAAAAGTTTTATTCTTTTGAGGGGCAGTGGGGAATAGATTGAGTTAAGAGTTAATAGGCTTTTTTTTTTTTTTTTTGAGCCAGAGTCGCACTCTGTTGCCCAGGCTGGAGTGCACTGGTTCGATCGTGGCTCACCACAACCTCCACCTCCCAGCTTCAAGCAGTTCTCCTGCTTCAGCCTTTCAAGTAGCTGGGATTACAGGCGCACACCACCATGCCCAGCTAATTTTTGTATTTTTAGTAGAGACAGGGTTTCACTATGTTGACCAGGCTGGTCTCGAACTCCTGACCTCATGATCTGCCCGCCTCGGCCTCCCAAAGTGCTGGCATTACAGGCATGAGCCACCGCGCCGGCTGTTAATAGCTATTAAGAAAACAAAAATAACAATCGTTTTCTAAAGCACGGCCTTCAAAGAAATAGGTTTAATTGTTCCATGTTCTCAAGCTACTAGAAAATTTTTTTTTAAATAGTGTCTGGCTATGTTGCACAGGCTGGCCTCGAATTCCTGGGCTCAGGGGATCTCCCTGAGTAGCTGAGACTACAGGTGCGCACCACTGTGCCCAGAAATATCTTGTTTTGTTCAGTTTCTTTTAATATAGTTGTCATTAAATCAGTAAGTTGTAGATGATGAAGAAAGGAATTTGAATACATTTGGGGCTCTTACAAGCATTATTAAGAATCTAGCACAATAGAAAAGCTTTTTAAGTTTGACTTAATTCAAAGTTCTACATTACCTGAATGGTTAAGATTATGTTAATGCTGAGACAGCATTCCCAGGAAGTTTGTTATTAATCCCAGGAAATCCATCATTTTACATGACCTTAGGATAGAATTATTTCTAAGAAAAAAATCATTTCAAAATCATCTCTCACTGTGCCTTTTTAGGGACTTTGATTGTGTTAGACACACTTTGAGGTCTCTGAGCAACACTGAATCTAGGTAAATTAAACTTTTTTGTTGTAAGAGCCAGTTACAGGAACTGAGCAGGATTTGAAAAGCAAAAAGGTTATTTATTTCTGGCTAGCTTTAAACATGGATGAGATCACGTGCCAAGTAATGTGAGCAGCCTTTTGAAGTTGAGAGCAGCCTCAATTGCTTGCAAGGAAACAGGGACCCCAGTGTGGAAGGAACTGAATCACACCCCAAGCAGGTGTGATTGGAAGAGGATCCTGAGTTCCAGATGACAAGGCAGCCCAGCCAGGACCTGGATTTTGGCCTTGGGAAGCCCTGTGTATAGAACCCGGTCATGTCATGCCCAGCCTTCTGTTTACCCAGATAAAGTTTGAACAGAGCTGTGAGCTAATAAATGGGTGGTGTTTTAAGTTGCTAAGTTTGTGGTAATTTGTTGTGAAGCATTAGAAAACCCATACAGGGCAGCATTAACCAGTCTGGAATATCCCAGTGCCAGTGGCAGGATCCCATATATCAATGTCTCTTCAGAACATTTGATGTTGTACTAAGGTCATGGTAGGTTCCAATAAATAGTTAACTTGAATTTTCAAAATCACTATACTTGTAGTGTAGGTCATTTGAATTTTAGAGTTTTGTAGCATGTCAAGATACATTGAGTGATGAGGAAAAACATCTTGGGATTTTCCTTAAAAAAATTTTTTTTTTTAACCTAGAAAAGAAATTGAGAAACATCATTTTTATTGAAGTGCATTTTTTCTGGATTGGGGTTGGCAAACTATAGCTTACAGGCCAAATCTGGCCTATCACCTGTCTCCATAAATAAAGTTTTATTGGAGCACACCACACTCACTAGTTCATGTGTTATCTCTGGCTGCCCTCGCATTACAGTGGCAAGGTTGGGTATTTGTGACAGACACTGCATGGCCCACAAAGCCTAAAATATTTACCATATAGTCCTTTATAGAAGAGCTTGCTGACCCCTGTTCTGGACAGTGATTTGCTTTCCAGCCACAGCCACGTTCATTTAACCCTAAATGGCTTCCATCTCTGGGGACTGGTATTTCTTTAAGTCCTTTAAGTTATTATTTTTAATGTATTTAGCTATACCTGATTACCAGGGTTGTATAGACTGGTTTTTACATCTCACTGTACTGAAATGATAGGAAATGTGATAAAATTAATAAAATTCCATAAACTTTGTGTGTTTGGGGTCCCTAAGATTATCTCCAAGTTCAGTGATTTGCTGGAAGGAGTCCTAGGACTTAGAAGTAGGTATACTCATGACTGCAGTTTATTATAGCAAAGAAAGCAAGTGGGAAAGGTGTGTTGGGAGCAGTCTAGAGGAGACCAGGCACAAGCCTCCAAGTGTCCTGTTCCATGAGAGTTGCACAGGACACACTTAGTTCCTCTAGCAATGAATTATGGCAGTTCATTATGTGCAGATATTGTCACTTGGTCTTAACAGTTCAGGATTTTTATTCTGATTCAGTTTTGTAGATTCACAGTGCCTATGTGACTGACCACAGCTACTGAAACTGCAGTCCCTCAGGAGGAAACAGCAGGTTTCACCATAAATTATGTTGTTTGCACAGACTATGTAGACAGAGTGGTCAAGATTTCAAGCATGCAAACGTTTCTATCAGAATATTCCAAGAACTCAGTTCCCAAGTGGCTGGGTCAAGGGCCAGTCACCTGAACAGGTTGGAGCAACTCAGCCTGCTAATTCATTCCCAAGCTCTCCATAATGAGAATCTCTAGTGGCATATATTTCAGAAACACAACATGTTCTGCTAATTATATTACAAAATGTCCTTTTAGTGCCTTGATTATTTTTATTCAGCAGTATCTTATCTTCATTTAAGAAACACTTATATGATTCTATAAATCAAGCCCAGGATAACTTTATAGTACTTAAAGTTATGGGTAAAGTTACACCAAGATAAACATTGTTTTGTTTGAATTCATAACTTAAACCAAGTGTCTTCCCAAGAGTGGGGTTTCCAGCACTACCTTTGACATTTCTAATTTTTCTTAGGGACTGAGAGTACCTGGCACTTTTTCCTATAGTTCATGTTCTTGCATGAATATCAAAGAGTAATTACTTTCAGAGATGACTTATGTCCATAATATTGTTTTAGTTCATTGTGGCCAATAAAATTCCCAACAGTATATTAAAGACTTATCTTTTCACTATTGAAATAATGATGAAACAAGCATTATGAAACATGACACTTTTCAAATTCCTCAATACTAAAGTCCTTGGGAAATCACGCTTGTTGAATGTCATGGTTATGGAAAAATACATAGGACAAATTTGTTCTTTAAAGAGAATTCATTTTGCCTTTCTTTGTAATTGCAGCTATCAAAGTTATCTACATACATATAGATTTTCCTCTCTTATTCTTCTGGCTTCCATTATTTTCTAGACAGAGCCTGGTACATTGTGTGTAAGATGCTGTGTGGATAGTGGTGGTTCCTGAGATTTTTCTGTTAACTTGTGTGACTGTGAACAACTGCATATAATTCATTTAATCTTGTGTCAGTTTACCTCATTTGTCTTCTTTCACCCCAAAGTAATCTCATGAGGATTATTTTGCTCAAGTTTGATTATTTCAAAGAAGGATCATTATGTACACCTAAGATGGCAAGATGGCACTTGCGTAAAGTCCAGCTGGTGCCTTTGGAGCTAACCTTGGATCTTGAAGGGGGCCCTGGGACTCTGAAATAATTGCTAGTAGATTTGCTTTACAGTTGAGTGTTTTGAGCTCTCAGTGGCTCAACTTAATTGTGAACAAGTAGCCAGATGTAAATCTCTAAAGAGCAGAACCTATATTTTATTCATCTTTATAGTCCTCCTGGTGTCTGCGTTGAGTCTTGCTGTTATCTGGCCCCTAAACCCAAGGCAAACTGGAAGGGGCTCGTGGCTTTGGCATCAGCCAGAAAAGGCTATTAGGGTAGTCTCTGGCACCCTAGGAGTGGGGCCAGCGAGCAGAGCAGCCTGTAGCCAGAGGGAAGGAAAGCCCAGCTGGGAAGCAGAACTGCACTACCTCAGAGTCCAAAATAATGGCTCTCCACAGGAATGCCTGTGGGCTGTCATGAGATTATGCGCCTATATTCAACATATAATAAGAAGGTAGAAGAGGCTGGGCTTGGTGGCTCACGCCTGTAATGCTAGCACTTTAGGAGTGGGCGGATGGCTCGAGTCCAGGAGTTTGGGACCAGCCTGGGCAGCATGATGAAACCGCATCTCCACAAAAAATGCAAAAATTAGCCAGGTGTAGTGGTGCATGCCTGCAGTTCCAGCTACTCGGGAGGCTGTGGTACACCTGGGAGGCGGAGGTTGTAGTGAGCCAAGATAGCACCACTGCCCTCCAGCCTGGGTGAATTGGGTGAAAGAAGAAATGATGGAAAATTTCACTTGCAAGAGCTTTTCATTAAAATGATTAAAATATAAGATTTTAGAAAATTGAGCTCCATGAGGTGCAGTGAAACACTGGTTAAATTGTGGCTAAAGGAGTTTAGGAAAGACTGCTTACTGCAGACTCCTCGTAGAGGGCACAGTGCACACAAGCATATTCAAGGTTTCTGGGGCCTATGACAAGGCCTGTTTAATTTTATTCACATGAGTGTATTCAAGCCCATGTGCCTGCAGAGCTCCGTGTCCCCTTGATCCCTGTTGCCTTTGCTGCTTGTGGAGCGTCTGGGTGAGGAGCACCCCCTGGGCCCACAGCTCAGGGCTGTCCACTCACTGGTTACTGCTTTTGCTTTTCTTTATTGCTTTTGTTATCCTAGAACACTCACCTGGCTTGATTCCTCTGAAATCTTCTACCTTCTCAGGACTTCTCTCTCAATTTCTTCCATTTTCCCCATCCATTGCATAGCATTTTAATTCTTTGCCTTGAATAAAAATAAAGCTTGGCTCATAACCAGAAGCAACCTGTCTTGCCTTGGGTCCAGAGGCATAAGTGAACAGATTTATTTTTAAAACATGCCAATCGTGTTTGTTTCTACTGATTTTGAGGCCCAGGTTTTGAGTGTAGGTCTGAGTCGATGACCTCTCAGCCTGCACCACAGCAACGCGTGCTGCCCCTGCCTGGGCCTGGCAGAAGGCACCCTTGCAGCAGCTCAGGACTCACACTCACTGAGCAGGTTTTAAAACACACAGAATGGCCAGACAGGTCGTATCACAGTTTGTGTCAGAATTCCACAGGTGTACGCTATTTTTTTTTGGAGAAGGGGGTACTTTTCATCTGTGATCACTGCAGACAAGATGCGTCAGGACCTCGGAGGACCATATTGCTGGGCGGGGCCTGCCGTTTGCTGTGGAGCCCCCTTGTCTTGGTCACTGCCACCTTCTCCACCCTCCACTACTGCTTGGTGAACTTTGACTGACCTGGCAGGTGCCTTTCTTGAGCCTCGTGATTCCCTTCCCCTCTTGCCCTGCTGTCTCTCATTTCTCCTTGGGCTCCTCAGAGCAGGTGCAGGGCTGACGATAGGTGGAGGGGGCTTCTGTAAGCCAGTCCATAGGTTTGAGTTAAGTTCTCTCCTTCTCACTGGGCTGCAGCTGAGGTTGGAAACATGTATCTGGTTTGAGGAAGGCAAGCCAGGTGGTTTTCAGAGGTGTAACTATGGGTGTAGCTTGTTAAACCTGTTTACCTCAGAAAAGATTTTTTTCCTTGAATGTGTGAGAAAACCTGTAGCTCTTGTTTTTCCTCTCACTAGCTGGCTGATTTTCACGGATAAAGTTTCAGTCACAAAAAGCACACCATGTAAACAGTGAAAGTAGATCTCTTATTGGTGGCTTAAGCCTTTCTATTGTCTGGAATCGGTGTTGCTTTATTGGTTTTAATTCAATAGAAAATAAAATTTTGTTAGCAACTGGGAGTCCAATATACTCTTTATTTTGTGTTGTTTTGCTGTTCTTTTCCACACAACCAGTGAAGTTCTTAATGCGTAAACAGAGAGCATTCCACATGAATTAATGTGTGTATGTGTGCCATGACTGCACTGGGGTAATAGACCCATGGATAAAGACTTTGGGTCCCTCCCTCCTTCCCTCCCTCTGTACCGCTTGTACCCAGAATGATTCCTGATACACAGTAGGCACTCAGTTAATGTGTTACATGAATAAATTTCATTTTAGAAGTGGGAGTGGAAACGCAGGCATATGATAACCAAATCTATTGACCTATCAGCCACCAGTACTCTTTCATTCCCCTCAGTGTGAAGAGCAGTCTTGGTTTTGATGATTTTACTTGCCATGGTGTATCTTCTGTAGCATTTTTGTTGTTGCTCTTACCAGCCAACCTCCTTAAAACAGTGGTTTGTATGGGATTTAAAAGCTTCTAGGCAGCCAGGGCCTTCTCTTTGTTCTTTCCTTATGGTGCTACTGACTGTGCTCGTTTGTAGTGTGACTTTAAGAAAGGGAGGCTGAACTCAGGATAGGCAGGGTGAACTTGGCATAACACTGCTCTGGGTGTTCTCGGAAGATCCTACTGGGGCAGGTCTGGGCCTGGTCAGTAATTGGGTGGGAGGCCTCAGAGAGCAGAAACCAGCGATTGGCAGGAAGTGGCATGGGCAGCTCATCTGGCCTGCGAGTCTGGGCTCAGCTGGACCTGCCCCACATGGCACCAGGCACACAAGGTGTCCTCACAGAGCCGCCCCGTGGCACGCCTTTGCATGTTGGCCAAGACCAAAGACTTGAGACTTTTGTTTTTGCATGAAATATGAGTCAAGTGAAGTTTTCTTTCTTATGATTGGTTATCTCAAAGAATGATATTAGTTTAGTTACCATCCTCCCTTTGTTCTACCAGCTGGGTAGCATTTAGCTACAAAGGTGTAATTTTAAAATAAGGATGTGATAATTTATTAGTGATATTCCATTATTGCTCTTGGTGTGACCTTTCTATAAATTTTAGAATTAAGAGCTTTAATTTCTGAACATTAAAGAATGGTGTTTCATCTGGCTAATTTGTTTCATACCAAAGAGGCACTGCTTCATCTTGAAATTAGACTCCATGTCTTCCTGACTTGATAGCAGACACAGTTTTTCATCTAGGAGGGCCCTACACGTGTAGACTGTCATACATGGACTTAGATTAAGATTTGGTTGATAGGAACTGGGACACTGCAGTTCAGGGGTGGCACTTCAGGTATTCAGGGCAATCACAAGTTTTTCTGAACATTTCATAAAGAAATGCGTAGGTAAGATTACAGGAAGTAACATTAGCTTAAAGAGTAGCAATTGAATTATATAAAGCATTGTGCTAATTAATTTTTAAATTTAAAGTTTTTTTCTCTTTTTTTGAGATGGAATCTCGCTCTGTTGCCAGGCTGGAGTGCAGTGGTGTGATCTCGGCTCACGGCAACCTCTGCCTCCTGGGTTCAAGCGATTCTCCTGCCTCAGTCTCTGGAGTAGCTGGGACTATAGGAGTGCACTACCACGCCCAGCCAATTTTTGTATTTTTAGTAGAGACGTGGTTTCACCATGTCGGCCAGGATGGTCTCGATCTCTTGACTTCATGATCCACCCACCTCGGCCTCCCAAAGTGCTGGGATTACAGGCATGAGCCACCACGCCTAGCCAGAAGTTTGTTATTTTTTTTAAAGAAAAAGTGATACTGTTGAATATCCACCTCTTTAGAGAATTGTAGCATTTTAAAATTGTTTTTTCTGGTCAGCTCCTATAAGTATATGCCCGCATTTCTCCTTTTACGCACCCCTTCCCCCCATTGCATACATTACCGAAAAACTGGAAGACTTCAAGTTAGAGAAACAATAGGTCTTTTTCTTATCGTTTTGACTGCCCAGTACTATAGATTGTCAAAATAAAGAATCCCCAAAAGGAATGGAATCGTGGAGTCATTCTAACTCCTAGTATACAGCCTGTGGGAGGCTGTCTGTGGTGAGGCGAAGCTGTAGAAATGCACCCGAACTGTTGGAAGCCCAGGAGTTAGGGCGCTGCTGCATCCTCACCCTACCCACCACAGGGGCATCTCACTGGGACCTTTTCTTCTCCATGGTCTCTTTGCCAAACAGCTGCTTTTCCAGCCTCCTGCCAGGTGCTCTGTGTCTTTGTGCTGGTCCTCTTGAGCATTTAAAACTCCAAATAGTATTTTATTTCTTCTTTCTTTGCTCCCTAATATTTTATCTGTTTCAATTAATACCATTATCCTGGCTGGCATGAACTTTGGCCTCTTCTAGTATATCACTTGAACCAACTGACTCTTTCTCTGAAGTGTTTTCATTAGTACTATTTGGTTACTGAACTGTTTTAGAATAATAGTTATTAAAGTAATGGGCCGGAAATGAATCAGCACTTGCCAGTGTGCTGAATTACTACATTAAAATGCTTTATTAACTTAATTTGCCAGAGCATTTCATCAGTGGAGTTGGAGATGGAGACAAGTCAGAATGCACAGACTTTACCACTGACCCCAGACCCCAGTGTCTCAAAATCCTATTTAATGGGTGTGGGTGAATTTGCCCAAGTTCATCATCATTCTAAGAAAATATATTTAGAGCGTTGTCCCCACTGCTGATGGTTCTGTTGCTTTATTTGCCTTTATGCAAGAGGACCTGTGTGCTCTCTTTCTATACATCCACCTGCAGGCACACACTTGTATTTAATTATGCTTTAGAAAATTATTTTTATAAGTAAAACTATATGTTTGTGTTTTTTAACTATAATCTTTATAATTAGTAGAAAGGAGGCTTGGGCTTGCCATTTTGATTATTTGCTTTTATCTTTTTGACTAAAGGACAGAAATTCCAGGTAGTCTGTTCACCTTTTGCAGTGCAGTGTTTCAGTGAACTTGGTAGGCCTGAATACCACCAGGTATTATTGGTATAAAATGTTCATGTTTTGATATATGGTATTTAATTCTCGCAACTTACTGTTTTGGTAGGGCATTCACGAAACTCTAAAACTGGAAAGAGAATTCACCTGAACAAAAATGACAACAGTTTATCAAGGATTCCATTTTTCCCACCAAATTCTTACGGCTACATTAGCATGTATTGGTTTGTTGAATTAATTAGTGAATGAGAGTTTACCACTCATTTTTAAGCCCACCCAGCCCCCTCAGTAAAGCAAAACATCAATGTTTCTGGTGAAACCACTCTCAAATCTTTGTTCTTATATAGTTGTATATATACATTTTTGTTAGCCTTTGAAAAAGTATAGCTTTACTGATACTTCTGGTTTTCTATTTACTTTCAAAATACTAAAATAAAGCTTTTGTGTTATGGAAGACTGATGAAACCTAGCATTGAAGAAAAGTTGGAAATATTATTAGAAATCACTTTTTCTTTTTTTAGTACTTCAGTGTAATTTGTATAGAAACTGGTATCTGCAGGCTGTAGTGCCCTTACACCATGTTTAAAAACATTTTTTTTTTTCCAGTTAGTGGCAAACGTTTTAAAATTAGGAAAATTCACTTAGGTTTCAGATTTCTTTATCTTCCCTTGAAGAAACTCTGCTAGTTATTGGGCAGATTGCCCATGTTGCGGGAGGCAGTTCGCTCTGAGCAGCAGCTGCCAGTTTAGACAGATGCGGGCCTTCCCTCACACCCCTGCCGTCCTCTCCTCCTCCTCCCTCTCACCCTCTGGGCTGGAGGCCATGAACTCAGACCCTCTGCTAAAAAATTCCATTGGTGACTCAAGTCAGACCCCTGCCATCCTTTCCTCCTCCTCCCTCTCACCCTCTGGGCTGGAGGCCATGAACTCAGATCCTCTGCTAAAAAATTCCATTGCCGACTCAAGTCAGTGGCCACTGATATATTTTTGTTTATCTAGAGGGCCTAAGAAATATTTCTGTATTTCTTGTTCTGCTCATTTTGTAGAGAGAACAAACATCCCTAGTTACTTAACAGATTGAAATAATGTGTCCTCTCCTACCCGTGAGATCGCTTCTTGCCAGTCTCTCTCTTTTGTTCCTTCTCCCTCCATTTTGTTTTGTTTTGTTTCCTCTTTTGTCACCTGAGTGTCTGGATCCTCTAGGTGGCTTTTATACTCTCTACTTTTAATTTACTAAATTTTAAATATTTTTAAATAAAAAATACATACTTACGGAAAAAATTTCAATTAGAACAGTAGTTAAAGCAAAGAATAATAACATCAGCTCCCAGAATTAATCATTGTTGTTTCTTGTGTAGTATTCAAGAACTGTTCTGTGTATATAAGAATATCTGTATGTGTTCTTCTGTATTTTTTTGTTTTTTCCACCCATAAGGTCTTCCTATATATACATTAGTTTTGTAATTTTCTGTATTCTTACCAAGACTTATGGATCTATCACATTGTTTCTAATGGCTGCATGATATTTTCTTGTATGAATACCATAACCAGCACTTGATTAATGGATGAGTCCAGTTTTTTGGTTTTGGGTGTTCTTTACATATAAACTATGCTACGCTATGCCTCCATGTACATATGTGTCTGGACAGTTGAATGAATAGACCCTGTAAGAGAATTGATAGGTTAAAAGTTTCTATATTTTAAGTTTTAACATACCTTGCTTTTAGTCTCCCAGCACAGTCACAGGAATTCACTCTTTCTCTCAGTGGCCTAGTGCTTCTGCCGGCATGTGGTTCCCAGGGAGACTGATCACCTTGTATTGGTAGTTTGTATCACGTTTCCTTGGAATGCTTTTTTGCATATTTTGCTCATTTTTTCCATTGGGTTGGCTTCCCATTTCTTATTGATTCATGGGAGTTTTTTGTACATCAAAGAAAACAAACTGCTTGTTAATTGTGGCAGATTTTTTTGTTTTTGTCCTCTTTTGTTGTTGTTTTACCAGTTTGCTGTCTTTTAAATGTTTCTACTTGGGGAAGTTTTTGGACACAGTTTTAAATTTTTATGTGGTCAGTCATTTATTTTATGGACTTTGTGTCGTACTAGAAAAACCTTTCTCCAGTTTACAATTATTTTTAAAATGTATCCATATTTTGTTTTAGTTCTTTATAAAAATATTTTGATTTTTTGATCCTTTGGAAATTGATTTTGCTATAGATAGAGAGGGATCCAGCTTTTTTTTCTCTCTGGATAGGGAATTATTCCCAAGTAAGTTTCTTTTGCACTCTTATTTTTATTATTTTTATATGCAATCTTATTTCTGTTTAGCTATACTTCAGGAATATCAATTTGGGTATACTTCAGGAATATCAATCATTGGGTGGTCTATTCCTGTGTTGGTACCAAGCTTTTAATAGCTATAGTTCTACAGTATGATTTATTATTTGGTAAGTGTAGTTGCCCTTCATTTATTTTCTTTTTTAGAATTTTCTTTGCTTGAATGAAAAAAGCTTGAGGGAAATTCTTTAATCTTAATGGGGTAATTCTACTTGACGTAAGTATTCATATACTTTATATATGTATATTTAAAAATTTTTTGGTTACACTGAGGCTCCTAGTTATTAACTGTTGTTTTGAGATTCACTGAGGAAATCGGGTGTGTAGCCCTGGAGAGGTGGGACAACGTTTTTGAAGAGTGGAGTCAGGAGTGGTAGGAAGTGGGCTGCTTCCTGCCTGTGTTACTAGATTGCTGTGGGGGCTCGAGCAAGTCACTGAAGTGTCCCTCATGTGTTCCCATGTATAGGACAGCCTCTCCCAGTACAGTTACTGATATTTAGATATAATGAGTAGTTTTCCATCACTATTTTTCATTCAGTTGTGAGAAATAAATGAGTTAATACATTTATAAATATTTCAGAACTGGTGTAGCCTAGTATAAGAACTTGATGATGATGATATATTGTTGTGGTTATTTTTTCTGTTTTACTTTAGTTGAAAGGAGCCTAATTTTCTCATGTGCCAGAAAATAAGGAGGAAGTGGGGGGACGAGGGGAGAGAGAAAGAGAGACAGAGAGAGATAGATACAGATATAGATATAGATATAGATATAGATATAGATACAGATATAGATTGAACTTACTGCTGTTGCCCCAGCCCCAGCACTCACCAATTTCTGCTAGGGTGCTGAAGGCAGACCTGT
Source organism: Pongo pygmaeus (assembly GCF_028885625.2). Lineage (NCBI taxonomy): Eukaryota > Metazoa > Chordata > Mammalia > Primates > Hominidae > Pongo > Pongo pygmaeus. The sequence goes on from NC_072380.2 coordinate 59,012,774, forward strand.
GTGATGAGGGGATATTTAAGCTGAAACCTTGAAACATGAGAAAGACTTAGGGAAAGATTTGGGGTGGGAATGAGGAAGCATATTCTAGGGCAGAAAGGGCTATGGCGTCCACAAGCAGGGAAGAACATAGTGTGGAAACCTGAAAGCACGTCAGAAGGCCTGGGGAGCAGCGAGGAGGTAGACAGCTATGAGTGGAGGCCTGGTGGGAGCAGGGGCCACCTGAAGGCTTAGAGACCACAGGGCAGGTGAGGGGCATTGAATGGCATCCTAAGTGTACTGGGAAGTTGTTTATAGGATCTTAAGGAAGAGCATGGAATGCTCTGACTTAGATTGTTCTGATTGTGGTGTGTAGGGCAGACCCTGGCAGGAGGGCAGGAGCGGAGCAAGAGACCAGCTATGAGTCACAGCCATTGTGGTGCCAGGTGGGAGTGGGTGGAGAGAAGGGGGCACATCCTGGTTAGTTTTAGAGGTAAAATTTAGTCATGAATTGAATAGCAAGGGATTTCTGACTTGCACATAGGTGACATGTGGTATTATTGATCCAGGTGATACTGAGGCAAACAACTGGTTTTGAGGAGCATATTAGGAGTTTGATTTTGAACTTGTTGTATTGAGATATTTGTGAATATGTGAATTGAACCCTTTAAGAGAAGATGGGCAGCTCTGAAATGGAGAGAAGTTGGCCAGGATATTTACAGTAACTTACCGCGTGAGCATTTCCCTTCTTCAAATACATCCCGTATGCAGTGTCCACAACAGTCTTCTCAACGTGTCTTCCAAGTTCATCCTCCTTGCCTACTTGGAAATCTTCAAAAGCTTTCTGCTTTCTTCAGTGATATCTAAACTGTTAAACCTGACATTCAAGATCCTCCACAGCTTGCTCCTCACCTAATCCATAGGATTATGTTTTTCGCATTACAGTCTCTTGCCTCCCAGTATGAACTCTAAACTCTCAGTTGGCTAGACTCGTCTATAGATCATGAAAGTCATTGTACTTTCCTGCCTTGTGTGCTTTCTTCTCTCTTTTTGCATCTTTATCAGTTGAGAATTTTCTAATCCTCTGAGACCTAGTATAGGTTTTACCTCTTCCACTATGTCTGCTGGTTTTAGATCAACCAGAAATAAGGGCTCCATTTTTTGTCCATTTGGAGCACTAGTGTGAGCCATGCTTATATCTGCTTTATTTTATTTCAAGCTCTTTATGGAAGTGTGTCTCATCATATTTTCTCTATTCCATAATACCTTGTACATGGTGTGTACTGAATAAATATTTATTTAATATTTTCTCTATTTGGAGATATTTTTCAGGTAGATATCCTTTTGGTTGCGAATAACAGGAACCAAATGTAGCTGGTTTTAAAAGAAGAGAAAATTCACTAGAACAGTACTGCAAATCTTGAGTAACTTAAGATAAAGTTGAAGGATGAACTAAGCTTTGGGGCAGCCCTGGGAACCTTACCAGCAGGAGCTCATAGACTGTTCATCTAGAGGTTTGCCATTAGTGTAGCTTAACTTCCATTTCCCAGACTCTATGTCAATTCAAAATCTGGAGGAAAAAAATCTGATTGGCTTAGCATTGGTCAGTTGTCTACCTGAGGCCAATCAGCTCTGACCCCTGACAGAAGTCTTATCCTAGACACATGGCTACTGAGATGTGAGATGTCCATAGCCCTATGGCTGCCAGAGGTTGAAGGGTTTCCTTCTGTGGACAGAGACATTTGTTCTCTGAAAAGAGGAGTCAGAAATAAATTGCAACAGATGTGTACTACAGCAGTATTGCTAACTTTGGAAACAGAGTCAGTATTGAATACTTTATGGTTCTGAGAAATTGCAGATGGCTTTTCTTATCAAGGTCATGTTAGTATATTGCAATGGAAATAGGACCAGACTGTTGTCTTTGTTGACTGGCTTCATAAAAACTATTCCTTGCCTCATGCCAATGTTGTTGTTTGTGATATTTACTCACTAAATCAGAAGACTCCTCCTTCCAAACTTCCTTACATCAAGGAGGAAAAAAAGTCCTGATGATAATAATTTTATTGTATTTAAACATTAGCAGATTATGATAATAGCTACATAGTCATTCTTTGCTCTGTGCATTTGACCATTGCAGATGTTTTAATGCTATAAAAGATCCTGACTTACTCGTCTATATTATTTCTGTAACTGGGCTATATATCTGAAGGGAGTAATCTGTGAAAGTTTCAAGAGGGCATCAGTTGGTTAACTTTGCAAAAATAGGAAAAATATGGAAAATGTAAGTGTTTTAAAAGAAAAACAAATTTAAATCTTTGTTCTTGAAATTCATCATTTATGCCAAGTAATTTTTTTTGTAAGGATGATTTGGTAAAGGATAAAAGTTTCCGGCTGGGCGCAGTGGCTCACACCTGTAATCCCAGCACTTTGGGAGGCCGAGGCAGGCAGATCACGAGATCAGGAGATCAAGACCATCCTGGCTAACACGGTGAAACGCTGTCTGTACTAAAAATACAAAAAATTAGCTGTGCGTGGTGGTGGGCACGTGTAGTCCCAGCTACTCAGGAGGCTGAGGCAGGAGAATGGCATGAACCCGGAAGGCAGAGCTTGCAGTGAGCTGAGATGGTGCCACTGCATTCCAGCCGGGGCAGCAGAGCAAGACTCCATCTCAAAAAAAAAAAAGTTTCCATGCAACAAAAATTTCACCCAAGTACATTGGGTCACCATGTGGCAGCAGTAGGCAACCTATCAGGAATAACTGTGGTTAAGAAATGTGGTTGATGTTTTTAAGGTACTGGGAAAGATGTCAGTGGTGTATACCAGGTCCTTCTTCTGTCGCTTTAAAATTTTAATAACAATTTTCTGACCACCTTCTCTCTATGGAACACATAGATCCAGATGATTGAAAAATTCATTTTCTCTCCTACTGGAGAAATGGTTAAAGGATATGAACACACAGTAAGAAACGTGAAGAGCCAATTAACAAGTGCAAAGATGCTCAACCCTGTGAATGATCAGGGATGTGCACACTTAAATAGGAGAGATGAAACATTTCACACCCATCAGATATGTATACATTTAAAAGTTTAAAATTGCTCAGTGATGCTGATAATGTGCCACAGCTTTCAAACACTGCTGATGGGCATTTCTGTCAGCACAGGGTCTCTACAGAGCCATCTCACAATTGCCAGTGTAGTTGAGAACGGACTGTCCAAGAATCCACTGGGCTAGTGTATACCACTGAGAAGCTAGCATGTATGTGCCCAGTGAAACAAGTATAGTACATACATGTTACAGTTTTGTTTTAATGTGAAAATTTACAAAACTCTTAAGTGTCTACCAACAATGAAATAGATAAGTAAAAAGTGGTATAGTCAGAATACTTTATAGCAATGAAAATTAATGATCTACAGCTGCTGTGTCCTTGCAAAATAGTTCGTTTGTATGTGTGCTATTAAAAAAAATAAAAGCAGATAATAATGAAATGCCAAATTCAGGAGAGAGTTGCCTCTAAGGAGAACAGGCACAGGAAGAGAAATATAGGACATATCAACCATACCATTAAAAAAAAAAACTAAGAAAAATTTGCATTGTGTTAAAATTTGACAGAAGGTGATGGGTACATCTACTTGTTTTTTTTTTCGCTACCTTTTTGTGCCCTTAAATATTTCATAATAAATAGTCATTATCTGTATCTTAAAATATTTCTCAAAGAATTTTTCCATTTTTGGATGATTAAGCTGGGAATGGGGGAGTCAACTTGTTCAAAGTAACAGAGTAATTAAACAGTTGAGCTGTGATCAAAAACAAGTCTGTCTTGTTCCAAAACTCATGGCCCTCCTTTTTCGTTAGTCTGATTCTACAATGTAGAGAGGAAATATAAGCTTGAATCTATGAACCTGCAGTTGCCTTTGACCTATTTCTGACTATTCCCTCTCTCTTCCACCCTCTCTGGCACACAACTTGTCTGTGCACACATGCACACTGGTACATATCATCCTTTCTGAAAGATCGTGTGTTTCTCACAGTCGGGCTCAGGCCAAGACAGCTGGTGTCCGGTGAGCCAGTAGGTCCTCTCTGTCCGTGGTATGAGAGTTCCTCCATGTTCATCTGGGGTTATGGACATGGGGGATGTTCAAAAATACAGTATGCTAAAATGGTGGCTTCTAGTTATCCTTTCCTGAAGGTGTTCCTTCTGCCTTGGTTCCTGTTAGAAATGACTACATGGGCCGGGTGCAGCGGCTCGCACCTGTAATCCCAGCACTTTGGGAGGCTGAGGTGGGATGATGGCTTGAGCTCAGGAATTTGAGACCATCCTGGGCAACAAAGTGAGACCTTGTCTCTACAAAATAAAATTAAAAAATAGCCAGGCATGGTGGCACACATCTGTAGCTTCAGCTACTTGAGAGGCTGAGGTGGGAGGATCACTCAATCCCAGGAGAGTCAAGGCTGCAGGGAGCTGTGTTCACGCCACCACACTTCAGCCTGGGCAACGGAGTGAGATCTTGTCTTTAAAAAAACAAAAAACAAACAAAGTGAATAATTAATTAAAAAATGACTACATGAAGAATCCAGGATTTGCTCTGCAGGTTAAGACAGTATTTGTCTTTTTGGTTGTCTACAGAAGACATTCTTGGTGTTCCTCATTGTCTTTTGTATAGAAATCTTCTTAGAAACCAAGAAGAAAGTTTTAACAGAAAAATAAATACAAATTTTAAAATACTAAATTTAAAACCAAATGACATGTAAACTATAGGGGCTAAAAAGAATAGCTGACATTTGCTAAATGCTTATATGTTAGCATTTATTACTGCATCTCCAATTTGAAGATGGAGAAACAACCTCATCAAGGAAACTACCTTAGGGAAGTTAAATAAATTCCCTAAGGTAGCCCACTAGTAGGGAGTAGGGCTGAGACCACAACAGTGTTCTAGTCAGACACCACCTTTATGGGGAAAGACCTTCTAGGCTACTACCACTCCAAGTGGTCTTCTCCATTTCTACATCTGCTGTATGCAGGGTACATTTGCTTTGTATGTTTAGTTTAGTTTTTCCTTCAGTTTTTAAATTGGGTATAAGGATGCAAGAGCAAGGACGGACTTGAAAATTTCTTTATACTGCTGTAGCAGCTAACATAGCATGTGGGTAGCTGGCATTCAGTATATTCTTAGATATTAGCTAATTCTCACTGAGGAAGCAATAGCTTAAGTCAAAGGTACCTAAAGTTTGTTATGGGTTGATGCTGAGAATTTTGAATTACTACCTGAGCTGCTAAGTCTCATCAGTCTACTGATGTTAAATTCTTCACTGAGGAAATTCATTTGGACTTCATGGTTTTCATGATTTTAACTTAAGCATCGTTGTACCAGGTTGTTCACAGCTGAGCAAATGTACCTTTTTACGCCATCCTTTCTGGGAAAGAAAATTAAATATGCCTATCCAAACTTTCTAAAACAAATTATCAGGTCTGCTGTTTTCATTTTATCTTCTGTTTATTCTTTAAGGCACATTCTTACCAAAGTCCCATGGATTTATTGTATCTGTCCAACTTCTCTTTTGTCAAATGCAGAACTTTTCAATCTCTTGTCACCTGAAGACAGCATGAATGTTGTTGGTATTTCCAAGGTTCCAATCTGGACCTTCTCTTCTTCCTTTCACACACTTTTCCATAGGTAGTCTTCTCCAGCCCTCGTGCCTTCAAATCCTGATTCTCATGATTTCTGAAGTCGTGTTTCCATCCCACATCACTCTTAGAACTCCAGACCTGCAGAGCCACTGCCTGTTGACCAGTTTTTCCCCAGGTATCCCATAGGCACACAACATTCACACATCAAAACCAGCTTGAATATTAGCAACTCCTGCCTGAATGCATTTCCTGCTATTGAATTTGGTCCTCAAGTGTTATTGCATCCTTTTCCTCATTTTCTTTTCAGTCCACCTCTCTATTCCCACTACCTCTCAGATCCTCTCAATGTCTTGCTTAGACTATGGAAAAGCCTTCTAGCTAGCTGCCCTCCCCCACACCAGCGTGGTTTCCTCCGTCTCTGTATCACCATTCAAATGTTGTTCGAATGGTCAGTTCCACATTACCATCTGAGGTTGTTGGCTCCTGTGTCAAGCTGCCAGTGGCTCTCTCCTGCCTCAGAATCTTGGTCCTCCTCTTTCTTCTCCCTGGAATGTCCTTCCCTGCTCTCTCTGCCTAATTAATCCACACTTAGCATTGAACTTCAGGTGCCAGATTCTAGGAAGCAAACCTCTTTTTTTTTCTTTTCTTTTCTTTTCTTTTTTTTTTTCTTTTCTCTTATTTCTTTTCCCTTTCCTTTCCTTTCCTTTCTTTCATTCTTTCATTCTCTTTCTTTCTTTTTCTTTTCCTTCCCTTCCCCTTCTCCTCCCTTCCCTTCCATCGTTTCTTTGTTTCTCTTTCTCCCTTTCCCTTTCCCTTCCTTCCTTCCTTCCTTCCGTCCTTCCATCCTTCGTCCTGTCCTTCGTCCTCCCCTCCCCTCCCCTCCCCTCCCCTCCCCACCTTTCTTCTCACTCTGTCGCCCAGGCTGGAGTACAGTGGCGTGATCTTAGCTCACTGCAACCTCCACCTCCCAGGGTCTCAAGCCATTCTCCTGTCTCAGCTTCCCCAATAGCTGGGACTACAGGTGTGCACCACCACACCCGTCTAATTTTTGTATTTTTAGTAGAGACAGGGTTTCGCCATGTTGGCCAGGCTGCTTTCAAACTCCTGGCCTCAAGTGATCTGCCTGCCTTAGCCTTCCAAAGTGCTGGGATTACACCCACCCAGCCAGAAACAGACCTTTCTGACACTTAACTCTTCTCTTTCCCTGTGCCCCTCCTGGCTTTGTTGCCCTTCTTATGTGTTCTCCTTGGAGCCCAAGCAGTACCTCCATGGCAGCATTCCTACCAGTGTTTTATAACTATCGGGGTTTGGCCTCCCCCATCCTCACAAGCAGCATGAATCCTCCTCATGGTTGCATGTGAGTCCCCAGCCCAAGCCGCCTGTGGTTGGTTATTTGTTGACTTATTTCTAGGATAGTGGTTCTCAACTGGGGGTGATTTTGCCCCCAGGGGACATTTGGCAACTTCTGGAGACCTTTTTGATTGTCCTGACTGGTGGGCAGTGCTCCTGTCATCTAGCGGGTAGAGGCCAGGGTGCTGCCAAGCACCCCATTGCACACACATCGGCCCACCTCATGGTCCAGTCCCAAATGTCAGGAGTGCCAAGGTTGAGAGACAGTGCTGTAGGACAAAGGGCAAAATTTTATGGTACTTAAGACATCTCATAACAGAAAAGATGAAGTTAATTAAATACGGAGTTCTTAAGTAATGCGTAAAGGGTTTTAGTGTCAGCTTCGTTTTCATTCTGGGCTGCTCTGGATCTCTTGGTGGCCCAATTTGATTGTTTATTCACAATCTCTCTTGTGAGGCAGACCTGTGCCCCAGTGGTCACTAATGGGTTAACAGGTACCTGGAGTGAGTTAGGCACAAAACTAAAATGGTGAGGACAGTAGAACTAAGCTCTGCATTTATTTTAGAAATTTAGACATTTACTTTTTCTTATTTTCAGTGCGCCTGATAGAAGGTGACTACCCAAGCAGTTTTTTTCACGAGGTATGGAGATGGATGGTTCTTTTTTTTGACTCTTAAAAAGAATTTGGCTGGGGTTGGTGGTTCATGCCTGTTATCGCAGCACACTGGGAGGCTGAGATGGGTGGATCACTTGAGGTCAGGAGTTCGAGACTAGCCTGGCCAACATGGTGAAACCCCGTCTCTACTAAATATACAAAAATTAGCCGGGCATTGTGCTAGGCACCTGTAATCCCAGCAACTTGGGAGGCTGAGGCAGGAGAATCACTTGAACCCAAGAAGCAGAAGTAGCAATGAGCCGAGATCATGCCGCTGCACTCCAGCCTGGGTGACAGAGTGAGACTCCGTCTCAAAGAAAAAAGAATTTAACCATATAATCCTCAGAAAAAAAGGCCTTTTGTTTTATGTAGATTAGCTAATGACGTAAATTCTAGTGCCACCTCCAATATTTAGGTAGTGAATTAGATGGGACTTTTAGTGCACTGAAAGTTAGGATATTGAAGGATGAATTGTTGCTGACACAGAATAACGTGGGATTGACCTATACAATCAAGTAATAGGAAAATAAAATCCTATTGTGCTTTAAATTTGGCATGTGTCTTGGCAAAGACAGAAAACTTCAGAAAAGGTTTTGATTTTTCCCTCCAGAATTAGCCATATAGTATGTTTTTTTCTTTTTTATTGGCCATACGATATGAATTCTTGTTTTATAATTACACAGTTTTCAAAAAATTATTATTTTGAAAGTTTAGAAATCTGAGTTGGAGAAAGAAACATTTTAGGAAATATTAGGAAAAGGAGACAATGACTCATATTCTCAAATAGTTCCTGTTGATATTTGCAATTTCAAACTAGTCTCTGGAAAATAATTATATAATTGTATGGAGAGAGTCGAGTCTTTATCTTTACCCTTGGGGACTTCTTTTGGCAAATTAAATGATTTATACCTGAAGAGACAATTTAGCTTCATGTTAAATTTCAAAATCCAAGAAATACTTTCTTTCCAGTAGCTGTCAGATTGTAGTGACGATCATCAGCCTTTCAGATGAGTTGTTATTAGTTCAGTTTTGGAGATTGCCTCTATGTGTGGTACTGTCTTGTAGTTTTCTGAAAGAAAATTGAAGTATTTGTACTTATTTTTATGGGTTCTGTGAGATAAAGTCTGGCTTACAGTTGATTTAACCTCTTCTTATCTTTGTCTTGGTTACTTTTGGATTTTGTCAGAACAGAAGTTTAAGCTGCAGATACTGTATTCAAAAAGGTCCTTCAAGAGCTATAACTAAGGGAATGGAATGATAGATGTATATAAATGTGGACTTAAATAAAGTATCCTTTGTATTTAAAAATATGCCTTTCTTTTAATTTTTTTTCAGCCAAGTTCTATAGAAATTTTAGAGTATTCATCAGATAGTGAAAAAGAAGATGACTTGGAAAATGTCCTACTCATTGATTCAGAATCCCCTCACAAATACCACGTGCAGTTTGCATCGGATGCAAGACAGATTATGGAGCAACTGATAGATCCAAGGACAAAATCAACAGAGACCATTTTGCATACACCTCAGAAACCCACAGCTAAGTTTCCCAGGACTCCAGAAAATTCAGCAAAGAAGAAGCTTTTAAGGTTAAGTTATACCCTTTTAAATACTCTTTTTAAATTTTTCTCTTTCTTTAAAAACCCAAATGTCTAAAATGTTAATTTTAAGATACTTGTATACAAAGTCCTAAATTCTGGAGCTGATTAATGGAACGTTCATCCAAGTTGAGGGTCATTGCTTTACTCATGCCCAGCAGATGTGACTGCCTTTCTTAATGGAGATTTATTTGGGTTATCAAATGTTATTGAGAGTCAGTGTTCTAGGTGCTGTGGAGACAAGTGTATAATTGTTCTGTTCTTGAGTAACTTATAATGTAAAAAGGGAAATGGAAGTATGTGTAGAACATGTCAGATTACTTTTATGAGAGAGATCTGCCAGGGCAACACTTGCAAGTGCAAAAAAGTATGAGAGAGCAGAACCCACAGACAAGACGTATCTGGTGTGCCATGAACTACAGTGTCAGTCAGGGTCTGGGCCGTGGCCATGGTGAGCAAAGCAGGAAAGATAATGTGAAGGAGCCTGTAGGGACCTTCCCCAACCCTGTGTAATACAAGGTGCTCTTTGTTGTTTGACCAAACAATGCCAAGCAAAGACTCAGTGAAAGTAAGAAAGAGGGGCCAGGCGGGGTGGCTCACGCCTGTAATCCCAGCACTTCGGGAAGCCGAGGCGGGTGGATCACGAGGTCAGGAGTTCGAGACCAGCCTGGCCAACATGGTGAAACCCCATCTCTGCTAAAAATGCAAAAATTAGCTGGGCATGGAGGCGTGCGCCTGTAATCCCAGCTACACAGGAGGCTGAGGCAGGAGAATTGCTTGAATCCGGGAGGCGGAGGTTGCAGTGAGCTGAGATCGTGCCATTGCACTCCAGCCTGGGCAACAGGGCGAGACTCCGTCTCAAAAAACAACAACAAAAAAAAGAAAGTAAGAAAGAGAACCTGTAGGAAGCATTGCCACAAAAGCAAAAGTAGTAGAGCATTTCAAGGCAAAGGAGTTTCAGTAGAAAGAGTAAATGTGATCATGAAGAGCGTAGGTGTTGGATCCACGGATGATATTGTCACATCATGAGAAGACAAGCCTGGCGTGCACTGAGGGGAGCCCAGGGTCTGTGGCTGAAGTAGCACACGGTTCAAGGAGTGAGGACAGGGTCATGGCTCTTACGTGGGAACTGGGGACCAGGCAGGAGGGTTTCGATTACTCTCTTCGGTATTGCCAGTCACCTTGAAAAGAGCCAGCATCTAAAGAGGATGCAGGGAATAGGAGAGACAGATTTTGAAAACAGTGGGGGTCTGAATAAACAGAGTTCGCACCATGGCTCTATCAGCATCCTGGAGAAGAGGTAGGGAAGGAAGGTGGAGAGGAGAGCCCCAGCTTGAGGACACCAGTGGAGGAAAGAGCTTGAGGATGTGGCCGAGTCTAGTGGGATGGCCAGTGCACAGAGATCCATTTGTGCCTACTCACCATGAGACAGAAGGCCTTATGCCCAAAGCGAAGAAGTTGTGGCCTCAAAAAAAATGTAATTTGTAATAGTAACAGAATGTAATTTGTAATAGAAGGTGGTTTGTAATAGTCTCTGGGAAGAAAGGAAGGGAAGCCCATTAAAGGAATTAGCATGTCTTCGCTGGTGAAGGTGATGCCGTGCAATTACAGAAAGTCATGTCCCCAGCCCTGCTGAGGGCTTACCACTTGCCAAGCAGTGTTCATGCACAGGAGCAAGCAAAGTGGAATAGTTGCTCATAACAGAGAGCAAAGGTGAATGGAGCCCCGCTTGTGTCGAGGGAAGGGTAATAAGGAGCCAAGAAGTAAAATAGATGTCAACTCAGAGAGAGAAATTTTATGGAAAAAAAGCAGAAAAGGGGGACAGAGAAGGATCCAGAGGTGGGGGAGGACATTTCAGTTTGAAACAGACTCAGGGAAGCCCTGAGGAGGTGCCTCATTGAGCAGCTGGAAGAATGGAGTGTGCAGTGGAGCAGGTGCTTTTGGTTTTGTATCTTTGGTTGACAATCATGAGGCTTTTGGCCATTTTCAGTTAGACATTATACATCTTAGTGGGACTATGGGTCTGCAGTCCACGGGCAGGCCTGGTGTTGGAGGTGTGAATGCATAGACTTCAGTGTCCAGATCTTTTGAAGCATGAGCTAGGTCGGGTCACGGGAGATCCAGTGCTGGATGAGAGGAGAACCTGTCCAAGGCCTGAGTCCTGGGTGCTCTGCCAAAGTTGGGGTGTGGAGGGAGAGACTGCTGAGAGAGGAGCCAAAGTGAAGGGAACATGGTGTGCTGAGGCAAGTGAGGAGAGAGGGTGACCCACCGTGACAGACGCTGCCAGGGCTGACCTCTGTGATTCCACGGTGAAGGGCAGGGTGTGCAGCCGTCTCAGCGGCGTGACCAGGCAAAGGAGGGAAACTGCTGAGGCAGGGGAGGGAGGGGACAACTGATGGAGTTGTCTCTGCCATGGTGAAGGGAGGCACGAACGGGGGTGACCTTGTCAGGAGTTCAGAGTGTGCACCCATGGCCAGGGCGGGCAGAGCCCATGCAGGTGCCAGGATGGACCTGGTGAGGAGGAGACAGGCCATCCACAGACAACTGGGAAGGCGGAGTCCCTGCTGTTACAGGCACATGTATCTGGCTTGGGAACTAGTTCTTTCTGATCAATTGTCTTTCAGTAAAATAGGGCAGTCCTTCATTAGCTGACAGGGAGGATGAGGAGGGAGTTGTGGAGGTCTGAGGAGAGAGAATCTGTGACATGGGCATGTAGTGGGGACAAACGAACTGGAGAAGGGCTCCAGGGCTGTCTGACAGGATCAGGCCCTGTTGGGAAGTCGTGGTCATGGACTGAGTTTGAGACCGATCAGCCAGTGTGGGTTCGACCCTTGGGCTACCCATGTGGGCAGAGCACAAGGATGGTCCAGGGGCACACTAAAAGGGGTTGACAGGAGTTCCGAGAGTAGCTATAATAATGACCCGTGAAGCCTAAGCTGAGTAAGGTGAGAATGAGAACGTGCAGGATGTGGAGCATGGTGAGTTGGGGTAGAACTCACTGATTGAGGACTGGGGAAAGGTTGGTCAAACACTTACAGAGTCATGCTACTAGAGGTGATGAGCTGGGGCAGTAACGATGATGGGCGCCCAGAGTTCAGCCGCTGGAGGAAGGCAGTTCGGGACTTCAAAATTAGAGTGGCTGAGGTGGGTGGAGGACACCATCTTGGAGCTGGGCAGGCACTGACATCAGCAAGAATGGTGGCCGTAACCCAGGAGATAAGGCCTCTAAAGGTGGCGGGTCAGTGCCAGGTGCCTGCCCTGGCATTGGGCAGGCTGGGTTGGAGCTAGAGTGTAAGGGAGGGTACCAGATGATATTGAAGCTGCAGTGAAGAGCAAGGCCATCCTTCCTGGCCTTTCAGGCCCAGTGAGAGGGTAGGGGAGACAAAACAGTGCTGTTTAAGGTCACTGTCAGGGAGTCCTCAACAGAAGGTAGAGGGGACATTCATAGAAGTGGCTGAAGCTGCTCAAACAGCATGCAATTGATCATTTTCTTCTTGTGATTTCTAGGAACAACTAAAAGAGGATGTCTGTTTTGAAGTTACTATGCTTAAATACTAAAAATGAGATTGATGTGCTTAGGGTTGTTAGTCTCAGGTCTTCAAACTGGAAGACTTCCTGTTTTACTGAGCTGACTAGAAAGGCCTGTGACTGCCTGGTCTGCCTTTGGTGAAGGGATGGTGGTTTGTGGTGATTAAAAAGAACTTTTTTACCTGATAAAAGCCAGGTAGCAAGAATTGAGAGAGGTAGTTGGCATTTGAAGGATGGAGCACATTGACCCTTCTCTCTCTGGTTTGCCCTGTGGGAAATGTCACTCAGTCTCTTTGGACTTCTTTTTCTTTCTTTCTTTTTTTTTTTTTTTTTTTTTTAATTTGTGGAACTATTCGAAGCATAAGTAACAAACTTCAATGCAAAATTGTTAGATATTTAAGTGTGTTGGTAATAATAAAGCTATATCTATCTCCCCAGTTTGATGGTCAAGTTGTTTTTCACAGTGTTTATTATATCGTGAAAAGACAACATCTACGTCTGATTGGTGTACCTGAAAGTGACGGGGAGAATGGAACCATATTGGAAAACACTCTTAAGGATATTATCCAGGAGAACTGCCCCAACCTAGCGAGGCAGGCCAACATTCAAATTCAGGAAATACAGAGAATGCCACAAGACACTCCTCGAGAAGAACAACTCCAAGACACATAATTGTGAGATTCACCAAGGTTGAAATGGAGGAAGCAATGTTAAGGGCAGCCAGAGAGAAAGGTTGGGTTACTCACAAAGAGAAGCCCAGCATACTAACAGAGGATCTCTCGGCAGACACTCTAGAAGCCAGAATAGAGTGGGGGCCGATGTTCAACATTCTTAAAGAAAAGAATTTTCAACCCAGAATTTCATATCCAGCCAAACTAAGCTTCATAAGTGAAGGGGAAATAAAATCCTTTCAAACAAATGCTGAGAGATTTTGTCACCACCAGACCTGCCTTACAAGAGCTCCTGAAGGAAACACTAAACATGGAAAGGAACAACTGGTACCAGCCACTGCAAAAACATGCCAAATTGTAAAGACCATCGAGGCTAGGAAGAAACTGCATCAACTAACGAGCAAAATAACCAGCTAACATCATAATGACAGGATCAAATTCACACATAACAATATAAACCTTAACTGTAAATGGGCCAAACGCTCCAATTAAAAGACAGAGACTAACAGACTGGATAAAGAGTCAAGACCCATCAGTGTGCTGTATTCAGGAAACCCATCTCACATGCAGGCACACATAGGCTGAAAATAAAGGGATGGAGGAAGATCTACCAAGCAAATGGAAAACAAAAAAAAGGCAGAGGTTGCAATCCTAGTCTCTGATAAAACAGACTTTAAGCCAACAAAGATCAAAGAGACAAAGAAGGCCATTACATAATGGTAAAGGGATCAATTGAACAAGAAGAGCTAACTATCTTAAATATATGTGCACCCAATACAAGAGCACCCAGATTCATAAAGCAAGTCCTTAGAGACCTACAAAGAGACTTAGACTCCCACACAATAATAATGGGAGACTTTAACACCCCAGTGTCAACATTAGACAGATCAATGAGACAGAAAGTTAAGGATATCCAGGAATTGAACTCAGCTGTGCACCAAGCGGACCTAATAGACATCTACAGAACTCTCCACCCCAAATCAAGAGAATATACATTCTTCTCAGCACCACATCGCACTTATTCCAAACTTCACCACATAGTTGGAAGTAAACCATTCCTCAGCAAATGTAAAAGAACAGAAATTATAACAAACTGTCTCTCAGAACACAGTGCAATCAAATGGTACTGGTGTCCCAGTACCAGAGTCTCTAGGACACATTTAAAACAGTGTGTAGAGGGAAATTTATAGCACTAAATACCCACAAGAGAAAGCAGGAAAGATCTAAAATTGACACCCTAACATCACAATTAACAGAACTAGAGAAGCAAGAGCCAACATATTCAAAAGCTAGCAGAAGGCCGGAAATAACTAAGATCAGAGCAGAACTGAAGGAGATAGAGACAAAAAACCCTTCAAAAAATCAATGAATCCAGGAGCTGGTTTTTTGAAAAGATGAACAAAATTGATAGACTGCTAGTAGGACTAATAAAGAAGAAAAGAGAGAAGAATCAAATAGACACAATAAAAAATGATAAAGGGGATATCACCACCGATCCCACAGAAATACAAACTACCTAATTGAATACCCTTTATTTCTTTCTCCTGCCTAATTGCCCTGGCCAGAACTTCCAACACTATGTTGAATAGGAGTGGTGAGAGAGGGCATCCCTGTCTTGTGCCAGTTTTCAAAGGGAATGCTTCCAGTTTTTGCCCATTCAGTATGATATTGGCTTTGGGTTTGTCATAGATAGCCCTTATTATTTTGAGATATGTCCCATCAATACCTAATTTATTGAGAGTTTTTAGCATGAAGCCTTGTTGAATTTTGTCAAAGGCCTTTTCTGCATCTATTGAGATAATCATGTGGTTTTTGTCTTTGGTTCTGTTTATATGCTAGATTACATTTATTGATTTGCGTATATTGAACCAGCCTTGCATCCCAGGGATGAAGCCCACTTGATCATGGTGGATAAGCTTTTTGATGTGCTGCTGGATTCGGTTTGCCAGTATTTTATTGAGAATTTTTGCATCAATGTTCATCAAGGATATTGGTCTAAAATTGTCTTTTTTTGTTGTGTCTCTGCCAGGCTTTGGTATCAGGATGATGCTGGCCTCATAAAATGAGTTAGGGAGGATTCCCTCTTTTTCTATTGATTGGAATAGTTTCAGAAGGAATGGTACCAGTTCCTCCTTGTATCTCTGGTAGAATTGGGCTGTGAATCCATCCGGTCCTGGACTCTTTTTGGTTGGTAAGCTATTGATTATTGCCACAATTTCAGATCCTGTTATTGGTCTATTGAGAGATTCAACTTCTTCCTGGTTTAGTCTTGGGAGGATGTATGTGTCGAGGAATTTATCCATTTCTTCTAGATTTTCTAGTTTATCTGCGTAGAGGTGTTTGTAGTATTCTCTGATGGTAGTTTGTATTTCTGTGGAATAGGTGGTGATATCCCCGTCATCATTTTTTATTGCGTCTATTTGATTCTTCTCTCTTTTTTTCTTTATTAGTCTTGCTAGCAGTCTATCAATTTTGTTCATCTTTTCAAAAAACCAGCTCCTGGATTCATTGATTTTTTTGAAGGGTTTTTTGTGTCTATATTTCCTTCAGTTCTGCTCTGATCTTAGTTATGTCTTGCCTTCTGCTAGCTTTTGAGTGTGTTTGCTCTTGCTTTTCTAGTTCTTTTAATTGTGATGTTAGGGTGTCAATTTTGGATCTTTCCTGCTTTCTCTTGTGGGCATTTAGTGCTATAAATTTCCCTCTACACACTGCTTTGAATGTGTCCCAGAGATTCTGGTACATTGTGTCTTTGTTCTCGTTGGTTTCAAAGAACATCTTTATTTCTGCCTTCATTTCGTTATGTACCCAGTAGTCATTCAGGAGCAGGTTGTTCAGTTTCCATGTAGTTGAGCGGTTTTGAGTGAGTTTCTTAATCCTGAGTTCTAGTTTGATTGCACTGTGGTCTGAGAGACAGTTTGTTATAATTTCTGTTCTTTTACATTTGTTGAGGAGAGCTTTACTTCCAACTATGTGGTCAATTTTGGAACAGGTGTGGTGTGGTGCTGAAAAAAATGTATATTCTGTTGATTTGGGGTGGAGAGTTCTGTAGATGTCTATTAGGTCCACTTGGTGCAGAGCTGAGTTCAATTCCTGGAAATCCTTGTTAACTTTCTGTCTCGTTGATCTGTGTAATGTTGACAGTAGGGTGTCAAATTGTCCCTGTTTGAAGATGACATGATTGTATATCTAGAAAACCCCATTGTCTCAGCCCAAAATCTCCTTAAGCTGGTAAGCAACTTCAGCGAAGTACCAGGATACAAAATCAATGTAGAAAAATCACAAGCATTCTTATACACCAATAACAGACAAACAGAGAGCTGAATCATGAGTGAACTCCCATTCACAATTGCTTCAAAGAGAATAAAATACTTAGGAATCCAACTTACAAGGGATGTGAACGACCTCTTCAAGGAGAACTATAAACCACTGCTCAATGGAATAAAAGAGGATACAAACAAATGGAAGAACATTCCATGCTCATGGGTAGGAAAAATCAATATCGTGAAAATGGCCATACTGCCCAAGGTAATTTATAGATTCAATGCCGTCCCCATCAAGCTACCAATGACTTTCGTCACAGAATTGGAAAAAACTACTTTCAAGTTCATATGGAACCAAAAAAGAGCCCGCATTGCCAACTCAATCCTAAGCCAAAAGAACAAAGCCGGAGGCATCATGCTACCTGACTTCAAACTGTACTACAAGGCTACAGTAACCAAAACAGCATGGTACTGGTACCAAAACAGAGATATAGATCAATGGAACAGAACACAGCCCTCAGAAATAACGCCGCATATCTACAATTATCTGATCTTTGACAAACCTGAGAAAAACAAGCAATGGGGAAAGGATTCCCTATTTAATAAATGGTGCTGGGAAAACTGGCTAGCCATATGTAGAAAGCTGAAACTGGATCCCTTCCTTACACCTTATACAAAAATTAATTCAAGATGGATTAAAGGCTTAAACGTTAGACCTAAAACCATAAAAACCCTAGAAGAAAACCTAGGCATTACCAGTCAGAACATAGGCATGGGCAAGGACTTCATGTCTAAAACACCAAAAGCCATGGCAACAATAGCCAAAATTGACAAATGGGATCTAATTAAACTAAAGAGCTTCTGCACAACAAAAGAAACTACTATCAGAGTGAACAGGCAACCTACAAAATGGGAGAACATTTCGCAACCTACTCATCTGACAAAGGGCTAATATCCAGAATTTACAATTAACTCAAACAAATTTACAAGAAAAAAAACAACCCCATCAAAAAGTGGGGGAAGGATATGAACAGACACTTCTCAAAAGAGGACATTTATGCAGCCAAAAGACACATGAAAAAATGCTCATCATCACTGGCCATCAGAGAAATGCAAATCAAAATGACAATGAGATAGCATGTCACAGCAGTTAGAATGGCAATCATTAAAAAGTCAGGAAACAACAGGTGCTGGAGAGGATGTGGAGAAATAGGAACACTTTTACACTGTTGGTGGGACTGTAAACTAGTTCAACCATTGTGGAATTCAGTGTGGCGATTCCTCAGGATCTAGAACTAGAAATGCCATTTGACCCAGCCATTCCATTACTGGGTATATGCCCAAAGGATTATAAATAATGCTGCTATAAAGACACATGCACACGTGTGTTTATTGCGGCAGTATTCAGAATAGCAAAGACTTGGAACCAACCCAAATGTCCATCAATGATAGACTGGATTAAGAAAATGTGTCACATATACACCATGGAATACTATGCAGCCATAAAAAATGATGAGTTCATGTCCTTTATAGGGACATGGATAAAATTGGAAATCATAATTCTCAGTAAACTATCGCAAGGACAAAAAACCAAACACCGCATGTTCTCACTCATAGATGGGGATTGAACAATGAGAACACATGGACACAGGAAGGGGAACATCACACTCCGGGGACTGTTGTGGGGTGGGGGGAGGGAGGAAGGATAGCATTAGGAGATATACCTAATGGTAAATGGTGAGTTAATGGGTTCAGCACACCACCATGGCACAGGTATACATATGTAACTAACCTGCACATTGTGCACATGTACCCTAAAAGTTAAAGTATAAGAATAATTAAAAAAAAAACACATCAATTTACAGTCAAAAAAAGAAAAAAGAAATACAAACTACCATCAGAGAATATTATAAAGACCTCTACGCAAATAAACTAGAAAATTTAGAAGAAATGGATATATTCCTGCACACATACACCCTCACCAGACTAAACCAGGAAGAAGTTGAATCCCTGAATAGACCAATAGCAGGTTCTGAAAATGAGGCAACAATTAATAGCCTACCAACCAAAAACAGTCCAGGACCAGACAAATTCACGGCCGAATTCTACCAGAAGTACAAAGAGGAGCTGGTACCATTCCTTCTGAAACTATTCCAATTAATAGAAAAAGAGAGAATCCTCCCTAATTCATTTTATGAGGCCAGCATCATCCTGATACCAAAGCCTGGCAGAGACACAACAAAAAAAGACAATTTTAGACCAATATCTCTGATGAACATCAGTGCAAAAACCCTCAATAAAATACTGGCAAACCGAATTCAGCAGCATATTAAAAAGCTTAACCACCACAATCAAGTTGGCTTCATCCCTGGGATGCAAGGGTGGTTCAGCATACGCAAATCAGTAAACGTAATCCATTATATAAACAGAACAAAAGACAGAAACCACATGAATATCTCAATAGATGCAGAAAAGGCCTTTGACAAAACTGCAACAGACCTTCATGCTAAAAACTCTCAATAAATTAGGTATACATGGGACGTATCTCAAAATAATAAGAGCTATTTATGACAAACCCACAGCCAATATACTGAATGAGCAAAAACTGGAAGCATTCCCTTTGAAACCTGGCACAAGACAGGGATGCCCTCTCTCACCACTCCTATTCAACATACTGTTGGAAGTTCTGGGCAGGGCAATGAGGCAAGAGAAAGAAATAAAGGGTATTGAATTAGGAAAAGAGGAAGTCAAATTGTCCCTGGTTGCAGATGACGTGATTCTACATTTAGAAAACCCCATCATCTCAGCCCAAAATCTCCTTAAGCTGATAAAAGCAACTTCAGCAAAGTCTCAGGAAACAAAATCAATGTGCAAAAATCACAAGCATTCCTATACACCAATAGCAGACAGAGAGCCAAATCATTAGTGAACTCCCATTCACAATTGCTTCAAAGAGAATGAAATACCTAGCAATCCAACTTACAAGGGATGTGAAGGACCTCTTCAAGGAGAACTATAAACCACTGATCAACAAAATAAAAGAGGAAACAAATAAATGGAAGAACATTTCATGCTCATGGATAGGAAAAATCAATATTGTGAAAATGGCCATACTGCCCAAGGTAATTTATAGATTCAATGCCATCCCCATCAAGCTACCAATGACTTTCTGCACAGAATTGGAAAAAACTACTTTAAAGTTCATATGGAACCAAAAAAGAGCCCACATTGCCAAGACAATCCTAAGCCAAAAGAACAAAGCTGGAGGCATCACGCTACCTGACTTCAAACTATACTACAAAGCTACAGTAAGCGAAGCAGCATGGTACTGGTACCAAAACAGAGATATAGACCAATGGAACAAAACAGAGCCCTCAGAAATAATACCACACATCTACAACCATCTGATCCTTGACAAACCTGACAGAAAGAAGAAAGGGGGAAAGGATTCCATATTTCATAAATGGTGCTGGGAAAACTAGCTAGCCATATGTAGAAAGCTGAAACTGGATCCCTTCCTTACACCTTACACAAAAATTAATTCAAGATGGATTAAAGGCTTAAATGTTAAACCTAAATCATAAAAACCCTAGAAGAAAACCTAGGCAATACCATTGAGGACATAGGCAAGGGGAAGGACTTCATGTCTAAAACACCAAAAGCAATGGCAACAAAAGCCAAAATTGACAAATGGGATCTAATTAAACTAAAGAGCTTCTGCACAGCAAAAGAAACTACTATCAGAGTGAACAGGCAACCTACAGAATGGGAGAAAATTTTTGCAGTCTACCCATCTGACAAAGGGCTAATATCCAAAATCTATAAAGAACTTAAACAAATTTACAAGAAAGAATCAAACAACCCGATCAAAAAGTGGGCAAGGGATATGAACAGACAGTTCTCAAGGGAAGACATTTATGCAGCCAACAGACACATGAAAAAATGTTCATCATCACTGGCCATCAGAGAAATGCAAATCAAAACCACAATGAGACACCATCTAACTGCCATCTCACACCAGTTAGAATGGCGATCATTAAAAAGTCAGGAAACAACAGGTGCTGGAGAGGATGTAGAGAAATAGGAATGCTTTTACACTGTTGGTGGGACTGTAAACTAGTTCAACCATTGTGGAAGACAGTGTGGCGATTCCTCCAGGATCTAGAACTAGAAATACCATTTGACCCAGCAATCCCATTACTGGGTATATACGCAGAGGATTATAAATCATGCTGCTATAAAGACACATTGACACGTACGTTTATTGCGGCACTATTCACAATAGCAAAGACTTGGAACCAGCCCAAATGTCCAACAATGATAGACTGGATTAAGAAAATGTGGCACATATACACCATGGAGTGCTATGCAGCCATAAGAAAGGATGAGTTGATGTCCTTTGTAGAGACATGGATGAAGCTGGAAACCATCATTCTGAGGAGACTATCGCAGGGATGGAGGACCAGCACCGCATGTTCTCACTCATATATAGGAGTTGAACAGTGAGAACACTTGGACACAGGAAGGGGAACATCGCACACTGGGGCCTGTCATGTGGTGGGGGGGATGGGGGAGGGATAGCATTAGGAGAAATACCTAATGTAGATGACGTGTTAACGGGTGCAGCACACCAACATGGCAACATGTATATATATATATGTAACAAACCTGCACATTGTGCACATGTATTCCAGAACTTAAAATATAATAAAAAAATAAAAATAAACCAAAATTTTAAAATATTGTATTTACAGTCATTTTAATTGTTTATTCTTTACCTGGTTGTATAGCTTATTAAAAATATTTTGACTGGAAATCAGATGGAATATTTTTGAATCTTTATCCTTCTTTACTTCTCCATATTGTTTTTATAGAAATGTTTACCAATGTCAAATTGATACCAGTCATCTTTTGAGATAGGTTACCAGTCTGTTAATTTTATAGAAAAGATAATTAGAATATCTTAACTTGCTCAGTGAATTCATCATATTTTTATTCCTTCGGAGTTTGGCCTTTATAAATAACTTACCTGGCTACGTTCAAAAGAGTTAATTTGGATATAGATGGCAGGGCCTTCCTGAACTTTTGGTATGACTTAATTTTTTTAACATTAGATATGTTTTTACTAGAAATAGGATTGTTGATTAGAGGACATAGTGTTTCCTAAGCTCAAGTTCGTAAGTTCAAGTGCATGTGACCGGAATTCCCTGCAGGACAGGCCCTAATGGCCAAACTCAGGTGAGATGCAGATTTTTTCTGAGGGCTCCAGATACTGCTGTGTGTAGAGAGCTCCTGTGCATATGTTTACTGTTGGTTCTACCTTTCATCCTGTAATCTGCACAGTTTTCTTACGAGGTTCTAGGCTTGACTTTAACCAGATAGTTTTTTCAGAGTTCATTTTGCCTTTTTTTTTTTCTGTAAGGTCACAGCATTGAAAAGCAACATTTGGCAAATCATTATCTAGATAGTTGGGCAAAGAATACAGTGTTAGCTTCTTGTATTTATTATGCATATCATTTTAAATAATACTGTTTAAGAGGTGCTAGGTATATTATCAAGACTAAGAGTTTGAACTCTGGAACCAGACTGCCTAGGCGTGCATCCAGCTATACCACTCATTAGACATTTCACCTTGGACAGATGTTTAACATCTTGGTGCCTC
This sequence comes from Pongo pygmaeus, assembly GCF_028885625.2. Taxonomy (NCBI): domain Eukaryota; kingdom Metazoa; phylum Chordata; class Mammalia; order Primates; family Hominidae; genus Pongo; species Pongo pygmaeus. Next base: position 59,035,097 of record NC_072380.2, read on the forward strand.
AGTTTGTCATCTATAAAGTGGAATAATAATAGTACCTACTTCACGGTATTGTGTAAAGGGGAAGCATAAATGAGTTACTTCATGTAAACAGAATGATATGAAGAAGGGCTTAATAGGAAGTAGAGTTGACATGTAGAGGTGCTATGGCATATTTCTGAGCATAAGAGGTTTTAACTTTTTTTCTGTTACATGTGCTACACATAAGTACATTCAGAAATAGTAACCTATAGGAAACCATACTAGGTTTTTCTATAGGTATTAATACTAGCAATATTATATATTTATTAAAATATTTCCATCATAATGGAAAGAGCTGTATGTAGGCTGCAAGTGAAAAACATAACAAAAACAGTTACACCAATCATGGGCATTTTTTGAAGGTTTACTAAATGCCACGTGCTGCACTAAGTCCATTCTGGTTTTAACAGCTAGTTCCTCATCTGGTTAGTTACGTAATGTTGGAGAAGTCTCTTAATCTCTCTCTAAATTCTGGTTTTATCATCTGTGCAGTGGATATTGATATCTGTTCTTTCAACCTCAAAGGGATATTATTTCAATAAAGATAATGTGGTGAAATGATTAATGAATTGGTAACAAGATAATAAACTTATGAGATAATACATTGATACCCTATATAGCATGTAGGTATAGTGGTAATTAACAACTGATCTTGATTTTTCTTGAAATTATAGTTATGTTAGTAGTTGATAACTTCTCTTTCTCTCTACATATGTATGTATTTATTTACTTATAATTTACATATACCTATATATTTATAAGCATAAATATATCTCAGTAAGTATATGTGTTCATTGATAGGTTAATGCTCTTCTGCAGTGCCTGCATGTCTATCGTTACAAATTGTCTTTCTGCTATACATGGAATTTTCTTTTTTGTAATATTGGTATCCTTGCTGTGTGTTTGTGATTGATACTCAAATATCTCTGGAGTCCAAATAAGGGACCCATACCCAAGTGCTCTTATTTGAGTGTTCTGTCAACAGTTGGCAAGGTTATTCTTGACTGGAACTCTGAGCCCACTTTACATTTCTTTGTTTGCTCCTATGTGCTGAGCTCATTGGGAGCTTTCCCACCTCCATGGCAGCACTCATAACTGTCCTTGTGTCCCTGGTACCTAACGAAGTGCTAGGTGCCAGTATATAGCAGGTGGTAAATAAGCAGTACTTGTTTTAGGATTGAATAAGTGAACTAAGAAAGAATAGAAAAAGAGGTAAGCTGATATTTAGCTGTCGTATTTCCAAGAATATGATGCTTTTTGGACATAATATTAGCCCACATTTCTAAGAACCAGAAAACCAAGCTTCTAACAAAACAGAAAACTGACTTATGAGGATATGGCCTCTGGGAAGATAATGTGGTAACAAATATACATTAAAATTTTGCATGTTTTATCTGTTTGTCTCTGTTTGGGGGGTATACAACATAAATGTTCCAGTGATTGTGAAGTTTTCCTTTTCACTAAACTTAATACATTATAATTCATTAAACAGAGGTGGACTAGCAGAAAGACTAAATGGGCTGCAGAATCGAGAGAGATCTGCTATTTCTTTGTGGAGACATCAGTGTATTTCTTACCAAAAGACACTTTCAGGTAAGGCTTGTGCGGGAATCTGAGACAATGTGTAAAAAAAATTTTAGTTAAAAGAATTCTTACATTAAAATATATGAAGTTGATTGTTAATATTTTCATGACTTTTTAAAAAATTTTTCCAACATTCTAATTTTAACATACAAAACCTATATATAGTAAATATGTTTAACTTGATGAGTTTAAAAATAAGTATACTCTTATGAAAACATCACCACAATCTGTGCTATAAATCTACCCTTGACCTCCAAAAGTTTTGTTCTGTTCTTATCATTAAGAGCACTCTACTCTCTTAGCAAAATTTATTTTATTTTATTTCATTATTTAGAGACAGGGTCTCACCGTTGCCCAGGCTGGAGTGTAGTGACATAGTCATGTAGCCTCAAACTCCTGGGCTCAAGCAAATCCTCTCACTTCAGCCTCCCTACTGGCTAAGACCACAGGCTTGTTCCACTGTGCCCAGCTCCTCTTAGCAAAATTTTAAGAATACAATACAGTGTGTTAACTATAGGCACGATTCTGTACTGCAGATCTCTAGGACTGGTTTATCTTATATAATCAAAACTTTATACCCTTTGACGAATACCTCTCTATTGACAGCCACCATTGCAGTCTCTGCTTCTGTAGCCAGAGCACTGTTAGTCAAGAAAAAGAGATAAAAGATATCCAAGTTGGAAAGCAAGAGGTAAAGTTGTCTCCGTTTGCAGATGACGTGATCTTATATCTAGAAAACCCTATAAGACACCCTGCCCCTGCCAAAAAAAAGTTAAAACTAATAAATGAATTCAGCATAGTAGCAGGATTAAAATCAACATACAAAAATCAATTGCATTTCCATATATTAACAATGAAATTTCTGTATATTAACAATGAGATATTTTCTTTTCTATTGGAAATTAAGAAAGCAGTCTCATTTACAGTAACATCAAAAAGAATGAAATTCGGGACCAGGCACAATGGCTCGCGCCTGTAATCCCAGCACTTTAGGAGGCCGAGGTGGGCAGATCATGAGGTCAAGAGATCGAGACCATCCTGGCCAACATGGTGAAACCCTATCTCTACTAAAAATATAAAAATTAGCTGGGTGTGGTGGTGCACGCCTGTAGTCCCAGCTACATGGGAGGCTGAGGCAAGAGAATCGCTTCAACCCAGGAGGCGGAGTCTTCAGTGAGCCAAGATCGTGCCACTGCACTCCAGCCTGGCGACAGAGTGAGACTCTGTCTCAAAAAAAAAAAGAAAAGAAAAAGAATGAAATACTTAGGAATAAACTTAATCATGGATGTCAAGGACTTGTACTCTGAAAACTGACTTTTTTTTTTCAGGTGTCATATAGGTCTCAGAAATTATTCCAAGAAATGAGTTTATTCCTCCAAGGTCTAATGACTGAAAACTCTTGTTTTTCCACAGATTGCTTGATATTGAAAAGATTCCAAATGTCTAGAAAAGCCTCCTCTCCTCCTAAACAGTGCTGATTTGGTGGTTTTTTCCTGTGTGTTCCATCCATCTAGAGTGGGGGGATGGGTAGGTGTGGGCCCAGTCATGTATTCCAAACCAACAATTATTAGTCTTTCCTGAAGGATCATTGGGATATACATTTTAATAGGTTCCCGTGTGGTTTCTGCACATGCTAGAATTTAAGAAACATTATTCTTAGAGTTGATCTCCCCATTCCCAATAATATATTCTACTAAAGAGATCACTCAACTGTTATGTTCTCAATTATTATATTACACATTTCTTTAGAAGACTTTTCAATTCTTATCTCATTTATTCCTTTTAAAATCCTTTCCGAGGCCAGGTGTGGTGGCTCATGCCTGTAATCTCCATCCTTTGGGAGGCCAAGACGGGAGGATCACTTGAGGCCAAGAGTTCAAGACCAGCCTGGGCAATGTAGTGAAACCCATTTGCTGCAAAAATTTAAAAATTAACTGTACGTGGTGGCACATGTCTGTAGTCCTAACTACTTGGGAGGCTGAGATGTGAGAATTGCTTGAGCCTAGGAGTTCTAGGTTACGGTGAGCTATGATTGCACCTCTGCACACCAGCCTGCGTGACACAGCAAGACACTGTCTCTAAAAAAATACAAAAAACTCGTTTCCCAGCTGTCACTTAGCAATTGCCTTCTCTCACGTTCTTGCATTAAAGTACTATAATATGAAATACATATATATGTGTCAGGATGACCTAATATGTATGACCCAAGATACTTTTTCTTTTTTTATTTTATTTTACCTTTTTTATTGAGACAGCGTCTCGCTGTGTCACCCAGGCTGGAGTGTAGTGGTGCGATCCTGGCTCACTGCAACCTCCGTATCCTGAGTTCAAGCGATTCTCCTCCTCAACCCCCTGAGTAGCTGGGACTATATGTGCCTGCCATCACGCCTGGCTAATTTTTGTATTTTTAGTTGAGATGGGGTTTCGTCGTGTTGGCCAAGCTGATCTCGAACTCCTGAGCTCAAGTGACGCACCCACCTCAGCCTCCCAAAGTGCTGGGATTACAGGTGTGAGCCACCATGCCCAGTCACTTTTTCTTCTATACATACCTGTGGGTCAATCCATTGTTATACTTACGACTTTGTTTCTTGGGTTTTTCTTATATTAATGATTATGACATTAAATAATAATCTTTACAACTCGTTTGACCACCCTGAAGGCCAGGCAAACATAAAGATTGCCTGGTCTTATTATTTAGGGAAGTCTTTTTTTTTTTTATTATTATTATTATAAGTTTTAGGGTACATGTGCACAACGTGCAGGTTGCTTACATATGTATATATGTGCCATGTTGGTGTGCTGCACCCATTAACTCGTCATTTAGCATTAGGTATATCTCCTAATGCTATCCCTCCCCCTTCCCCCCACCCCCCAACAGGCCTCAGTGTGTGATGTTCCCCTTCCTGTGTCCCTGTGTTCTCATTGTTCAATTCCCACCTATGAGTGAGAACACGTGGTGTTCGGTTTCTTGTCCCTGCGATAGTTTGCTGAGAATGATGGTTTCCAGCTTCATCCATGTCCCTACAAAGGACATGAACTCATCCTTTTTTATGGCTGCATAGTATTCCATGGTGTATATGTGCCACATTTTCTTAATCCAGTCTATCATTGTTGGACATTTGGGTTGGTTCCAAGTCTTTGTGAATAGTGCCACAATAAACATACGTGTGCATGTGTCTTTATAGCAGCATGATTTATAATCCTTTGGGTATATACCCAGTAATGGGCTGGCTGGGTCAAATGGTAATTCTAGATCTAGATGCCTGAGGAATCGCCACACTGACTTCCACAATGATTGAACTAGTTTACAGTCCCACCAACAGTGTAAAAGTGTTCCTATTTCTTCACATCCTCTCCAGCACCTGTTGTTTCCTGACTTTTTAATGATCACCATTCTAACTGGTGTGACATGGCATCTCATTGTGGTTTTGATTTGCATTTCTCTGATGGCCAGTGATGATGAGCATTTTTTCATGTGTCTGTTGGCTGCGTAAATGTCTTCTTGTGAGAAGTGTCTGTTCATATCCTTTGCCCACTTGTGGATGGGGTTGTTTGTTTTTTTCTTGTCAATTTGTTTGAGTTCATTGTAGATTCTGGATATTAGGCCTTTGTCAGATAAGTAGATTGCAAAAGTTTTCTCCCATTGTTGCCTGTTCACTCTGATGGTAGTTTCTTTTGCTGTGCAGAAGCTCTTTAGTTTAATTAGATCCCATTTGTCAATTTTGGCTTTTGTTGCCATTGCTTTTGGTGTTTTAGATATGAAGTCCTTGCCCTTGCCTATGTCCTGAATGGTAATGCCTAGGTTTTCTTCTAGGGTTTTTATGGTTTTAGGTCTAACATGTAAGTCTTTAATTCATCTTGAATTAATTTTTGTATAAGGTGTAAGGAAGGGATCCAGTTTCAGCTTTCTACATATGACTACCTAGTTTCCCAGCACCATTTATTAAATAAGGATTCCTTTCCCCATTTCTTGTTTTTGTCAGGTTTGTCAAAGATCAGATAGTTGTAGATATGCGGCATTATTTCTGAGGGCTCTGTTTTGTTCCATTGGTCTATATCTCTGTTTTGGTACCAGTACCATGGTGTTTTTGTTACTGTAGTCTTGTAGTATAGTTTGAAGTCAGGTAGCGTGATGCCTCCAGCTTTGTTCTTTTGGCTTAGGGTTGACTTGGCGATGCTCGCTCTTTTTTGGTTCCATATGAACTTGAAAGTAGTTTTTTCCAATTCTGTGAAGAAAGTCATTGGTAGCTTGATGGGGATGGCATTGAATCTATAAATTACCTTGGGCAGTATGGCCATTTTCACAATATTGATTCTTCCTACCCATGAGTATTTAATGTTCTTCCATTTGTTATTTAGTATTTAGGGAAGTCTTAATAGCACATTGGCTTAAACACAGAAAAGAATTTAATGGTACTTGTAATTGAATGTCACAGGGACCGTGCTTCAGGCATATTGGTTGAAAAGGCTGGCAGTCATTCTCTGTGTGGTAACTCTCCTCTTCAAGTCCAATAAAAAGAATGCTTTCTTTCCAGTGTTTTACCAGAAATGCCCAAAATGACTTTCATTGATCTGGTGGAGACAGGAATCCCTGCTTGAAATCATCCTAATCACTCTGGCCAGCATGGGCTGTAGTCAGTAACACACTACCAGCCATATCCTTAACTCGTGATTATTTTATTTCCAGAGTTATTTAATAAAAATCAGCAGGAACTATTTGTAATTCTACAATATGTCATCTCATTTTAGTCTTTCAGTGATTCTTCATGTTCTCCTATTTATAAGTATTTGCATGTGTATATTTAACCGCTCAAGTGTGAATGACCTGGAACTGGAATGACCATTGTCTCTTATAATCTACCTCCCTCCATCTCTAAATAGTTTCTGTTTAATTTGTGTGTCACTCATTGCTTTCAATTTAGTTTGGGGTTCTATGCATTATAAACTTCTTTTGTTCTGCTTGAACCGGAAAAATATTTCCTTGACACTTAAATTCTCAAATGGCTCCTCCTCCTTTTGACTCCCTTCTTTTGAAGTAATGATATGAGAGAATGGTAAGCTTGAATTTCTTTCAACTGGATATAAATATTTGCATTATTGGGTTTCAGGAAGGCCACTTTCAGTTCTTAGGTATAACATTAGCTTTGGGTTGGGTTGTGGTGGATGGTGAACTATCAAATGGAAAAGAGGAGCATGGCACACAGGACTCTGGCTACTGGAGGCCTAAAAGGCTAGAACCTGAAGATATCATTTGCATACTGTGTTGACATTCATGCAGCGCTTTTGTTTCCTTTTTCCACATGAGGAGATGGAATGCTAATTCTGTGAGGACTCTTAGAGACCTTCCAGTCCAAGCTCCTCTTTGGCAGATTGCCTAGAGGAGGGAGGTGACTTGCTCTGATTATCTAGCCAAGGAAGAGACAGGGCCAAAACCAGGCCTCCTGGTTCCCAGTGCCATGCTCTTTCAAACCCTGCCGCTCTTCTGCCATATGAAAATAATCATTTTAATCCTCTGCCAGTTTCCTCTTGATATTTCTAGTGGGGAATAACCAAATAGTCCAAATTGGACTTTGTATGTTTAGTTCAGGTAGCTGTCTTGAATTTTGCTGATGTTATTATAGTATTGACAAATTGTAAATATCTTCCAAGTAGGAGCAAAACATGGGCAAACTTTGAATTGGATCATAAATTCTTAAATAGTTTGGGTTCTATCTGTCCTCTTTCCCCCTTTCAACATGATCCTCATTGTTGCATCACATTTGGAGGTTTGATGTTCGTGGGTACAATGCTGAAGGCATACTACGTATTAAATCACTTCGTATGCAAAGTAATCTTCTAAAAGAGTTTGCTTTCCTTATTTTCCAGATGAAAAAAACTGTAGGTTGAGTATATGCTGTAGATGACTAAGCCCATATTTGAACTGTGAAGTCGAAGTTCTTATTTGCTAATCTCTACAGACCTTCATTAGTTAATCTGTTTGGGCTGGAGAAAGTTAGGCTTAAGAAGACAAGGGATTAAGGAGTTAGCAAAATTAGAAGTATTAATACAAATGTTTTTCTTTTGAAAAAAATCTTACAAAATGTAGGTCTGTATCACATTCTTGAGACAGCACTAATTGGCGAAGTATAGGACATAAGTTTGAAGGTTGCAGAGACTGTGTAAATTGTGGAACTGTATAGGATGTCCTAAAGTCTTAGGATTTTGATGGGAAGTGGCAGATTGTCTTCTCAATTATTGATATTAATATACATAGAATTCACTAGACATTGTCATCCTGGTTACTCACTATAGTGAATTGATCAAATTGTCAAGTATGTAGTTGACAGAGTGTCTTCCGCTTGTCTGGATAGAAAAATACCAAGTTAAACATGTATGACTGGTGGTCCAGAATGAAGGGAGAAAAAGGTGATTTTTTTTGTTTGGCTCAAAACGAAAACATAACTTATTTGAAATGTTCCTTACAATATCACTTCTTAAATTTTGTTCTAGTTATTAAGTGTAGCATGTCAAACTAAGATTCTCCTTACTTATCTGCTTCAGAGATGAGAAATTATGGGTTAAAAAATTGATCTGTAGATTATAGTGATTTAGCTTGAGATCTTTCTTTCCACGTGTCTTCCATTTGGGGAGTATTTCATTACCCCATGGTTGAGAGGTCTGTTTTTGTCTGTATATTTATCCAAGTTGTTGTGTATGTCAGTATCCCACTCCCTTATATTGCTGGGTACTGTTGCATGGTACGAATGTGCCACAGTTTGTTGAACTGTTCGTTGACTGAAGGGCCTTTGGGTCGTTTCCATATTTGAGTCATTACAAATAAAATGTGCTGTGAACATTTGTATACCAGTTTTTGAGTGAACGTATGTTTTTATTTTTCTGAGATAAATTATCAAATGATTTAAAATATTTGAATGTCTCTAACCCATTATTCTGCCCGTTTTTTTTTTTTTTTTTTTTTGAGACAGAGTCTCGCTCTGTTGCCCAGGCTGGAGTGCAGTGGCACCATCTCAGCTCAGTGCAAGCTACGCCTCCTGGGTTCACACCATTCTCCTGCCTCAGCCTCCCGAGTAGCTGGGACTACAGGCACTCGCCACCACACCCGGCTAATTTTTTGTATTTTTAGTAGAGATGGGGTTTCACCGTGTTAGCCTATGGTCTCGATCTCCTGACCTCGTGATCCTCCCGCCTTGGCCTCCCAGAGTGCTGGGATTACAGGTATGAGCCACCGTGTCCGGCCTATTCTGCCCTTTTAAAACACTTTGTATTTAAAAATAATTGTAGATTGACATGCAGTTAGAAATAATACTGAGAGATCCCTTGTACCATGCCCCCGGTTTCCCCCGGTAATGATATCTTTTATAACTGTAGAATGACAGGACAGCCAGGATGATGATCTCCAATACAGTCCATTGACCCTGTTCAGATTTCACCAATTTTACATGCATTTACTTCTGTGTGTATTTTTTGTTTTATGTAATCTTATCACCTCTTACTGTGGTCTGAATTTTTGTATGCTGCCAAAATTCATATGTCGAAACCTAATCACCAATTTGATGGTATTAGGAGGTAAGTAAGGCTTTTGGAAAGTGATCAGGTCATGAGGTGGAGCCCTCATGAAGGGAATTAGAAGAGACCGTAGAGAGCTAGCTCGTCCTTCCACTGTGTGAGGATACTGCAAGAAGAATCCAATTGTGAGAATGTAGGTCCTCACTAGGCGCAGAATCTGCCAGAGCGTTGATCTTGGACTTCCCAGTCTGCAGAACTGTGAGAAACAAATTTCTGTTGCTTTGAAGCCACACAGCTCTGGTTTTTTGTTATAGCAGCCAAGATGGACTAAGATACTTCTTTAGATTCATGTGACTATCACATAGTCCAGACACAGAAGGGTCCATCGCCACAAGGATTCTCATGCCACCCTTTATAGCCACAGTCATCTCTTTCCCACTCTCCTCCCTGATGCCTTGCAGCCACTAATCTGTTTAACATTTCCATAGTTTGTCATCTAAAAATGCTCACGCCTGTAATTCCAGCACTTTGGGAGACCAAGGCCGGCAGATCACAAGGTCAGGAGTTCGAGACCAGCCTGGCCAACATGGTGAAACACTGCCTCTACTAAAAATACTAAAATTAGGTGTGGTGGCAGGCGCCTGTAGTCTCAGCTACGCAGGAGGCTGAGGTGCAGAGAATTACTTGAACCCGGGAGGCAGAGTTTGCAATGAGCCGAGATCGCGCCACTGCACTCCAGCCTGGGTGACAGAGCAAGACTCTGTCTCAAAAAATAAAATAAGTTATAGAAATGGAATAATATAGTTTATAACCTTTTGGGATTGAGTTTTTTCACTCAGTTTAATTCCCTGGAGATTTATCCAAGTTGTTGTGTGTGTCAGTAACCCACTCCATATTGTTCGGTAGTATTCCGTGGTACAAATGTGCCACAGTTTGTTGAACTGTTCGCTGACTGAAGGGCCTTTGAGTTGTTTGCATATTTGAGTCATTACAAATAAAAGGTGCTGTGAACATTTGTGTACCAGTTTTTGAGTGAACATGTTTTTATTTTTCTGGGATAAATGATCAAGATTGCAATTGTCAGGTGTTATGGTAAGGGCATATTTTGTTTCGTTAAAAAAGGCATATGAATACCAAATATTTCAATGAATTCTTTTTTTTTTATACTTTAAGTTTTAGGTTACATGTGCACAACGTGCAGGTTTCTTACATATGTATATATGTGCCATGTTGGTGTGCTGCACCCATTAACTTGTCATTTAACATTAGGTATATCTCCTAATGCTATCCCTCCACCCTGCCCCCACCCCACCCACAACAGGCCCCGGTGTGTGATGTTCCCCTTCCTGTGTCCAAGTGTTCTCATTGTTCAGTTCCCACCTATGAGTGGGAACACCCGGTGTTTGGTTTTTTGTCCTTGCGATAATTTGCTGAGAATAATGGTTTCCAGCTTCATCCATGTCCCTACAAAGGACATGAACTCATCCTTTTTTTATGGCTGCGTAGTATTCCATGGTGTATATGTGCCACATTTTTTTAATCCAGTCTATCATTGTTGGACATTTGGGTTGGTTCCAAGTCTTTGCTTTTGTGAATAGTGCCACAATAAACATATGTGTGCATGTGTATTTATAGCAGCATGATTTATAATCCTTTGGGTATATACCCAGTAATGGGATTGCTGGGTCAAATGGTATCTCTAGTTCTAGATCCCTGAGGAATCGCCACACTGACTTCCACAATGATTAAACGAGTTTACAGTCCCACCAACAGTGTAAAAGTGTTTCTATTTCTCCACATCCTTTCCAGCACCTGTTGTTTCCTGACTTTTTAATGATTGCCATTCTAACTGGTGTAACATGGTATCTCATTGTGGTTTTGATTTGCATTTCTCTGATGGCCAGTGATGATGAGCATTTTTTCATGTGTCTGTTGGCTGCATAAATGTCTTCTTGTGAGAAGTGTCTGTTCATATCCTTTGCCCACTTGTTGATGGGGTTGTTTTTTTCTTGTAAATTTGTTTGAGTTCATTGTAGATTCTGGATATTAGCCCTTTTTCAGATAAGTAGATTGCAAAAATCTTCTCCCATTCTGTAGGTTGCCTTTTCACTCTGATGGTAGTTTCCTTTGCTGTGCAGAAGCTCTTTAGTTTAATTAGATCCCATTTGTCAATTTTGGCTTTTCTTACCATTGCTTTTGGTGTTTTAGACGTGAAGTCCTTGCCCATGCCTGTGTCCCGAATGATATTGCCTAGGTTTTCTTCTAGGGTTTTTATGGTTTTAGGTCTGACTTGTAAGTCTTTAATTCATCTTGAATTAATTTTTATTTAAGGTGTAAGGAAGGGATCCAGTTTCAGCTTTCTACATATGGCTAGCCAGTTTTCCCAGCACCATTTATGAAATATGGAATCCTTTCCCCATTTCTTGTTTTTGTCAGGTTTGTCAAAGATCAGGTAGTTGTAGATATGCAGCATTATTTCTGAGGGCTCTGTTCTGTTCCATTGGTCTATATCTCTGTTTTGGTACCAGTACCATGGTGTTTTTGTTACTGTAGCCTTGTAGCATAGTTTGAAGTCAGGTAGCGTGATGCCTCCAGCTTTGTTCTTTTGGCTTAGGATTGACTTGGTGATGTGGGCTCTTTTTTGGTTCCATATGGACTTTAAAGTATTTTTTTCCAATTCTGTGATGAAAGTCATTGGTAGCTTGATGGGGATGGCATTGAATCTGTAAAGTACCTTGGGCAGTGTGCCCATTTTCACAATATTGATTCTTCCTATCCATGAGCATGGAATGTTCTTCCATTTGTTTGTATCCTCTTTTCTTTCATTGAGCAGTGGTTTGTAGTTCTCCTTGAAGAGATCCTTCACATCCCTTCTAAGTTGCATTCCTAGATATTTTATTCTCTTTGAAGCAGTTGTTTATGGGAGTTCACTCATGATGTGGCTCTCTGTTTGTTATTGGTGTATAAGAATGCTTGTGATTTTTGCACATTGATTTTGTATCCTCAGACTTTGCTGAAGTTGCCTATCAGCTTAAGGAGATTTTGGGCTGAGATGATGGTGTTTTCTAGATATACAATGATCTCATCTGCAAACAGGGACAATTTGACTTCCTCTTTTCCTAATTGAATACCCTTTATTTCCTTCTCCTGCCTGATTGCCCTGGTCAGAACTTCCAACACTATGTTGAATAGGAGTGGTGAGAGAGGGCATCCCTGTCTTGTGCCAGTTTTCAAAGGGAATGCTTCTGGTTTTTGCCTATTCAGCATGATATTGGCTGTGGGTTTGTCATAAATAGCTCTTATTATTTTGAGATACGTCCCATCAATACCTAATTTATTGAGAGTTTCTAGCATGAAGGTTGTTGAATTTTGTCAAAGGCCTTTTCTGCATCTATTGAGATATTCATGTGGTTTTTGTCATTGGTTTTCTTTATATGCTGTATTACATTTATTGATTTGCATATGTTGAACCAGCCTTGCATCCCAGGGATGAAGCCCACTTAATCATGGTGGATAAGCTTTTTGATGTGCTGCTGGATTCGGTTTGCCAGTGTTTTATTGAGGATTTTTGCGTTGATGTTCCTCAGGGATATTGGTCTAAAATTGTCTTTTTTTGTTGTGTCTCTGCCAGGCTTTGGTATCAGGATGATGCTGGCCTCATAAAATGAGTTAGGGAGGATTCTCTCTGTTTCTGTTGATTGGAATAGTTTCAGAAGGAATGGTACCAGCTCCTCCTTGTACCTCTGGTAGAATTCGGCTGTGAATCCATCTGGTCCTGGACTTTTTTTGGTTGGTAAGCTATTAATTATTGCCTGAATTTCAGAGCCTGTTATTGGTCTATTCAGGGATTCAGCTGCTTGCTGGTTTAGTCTTGAGAGGGTGTATGTGTGCAGGAATTTATCCATTTCTTCTAGATTGTCTAGTTTATTTGCGTAGAGGTGTTTATAGTCTTCTCTGATGGTAGTTTGTATTTCTGTGGGATCGGTGGTGATACCCCGTCATCATTTTTTATTGGATCTATTTGATTCTTCTCTCTTTTCTTCTTTATTAGTCTTGCTAGCAGTCTATCAATTTTGTTGATCTTTTCAAAAAACCAGCTCCTGAATTCATTGATTTTTTTGAAGGGTTTTTTGGTGTCTCTATTTCCTTCAGTTCTGCTCTGATCTTAGTTATGTCTTGCCTTCTGCTAGCTTTTGAGTGTGTTTGCTCTTGCTTGTCTAGTTCTTTTAATTGTGATGTTAGGGTGTCAATTTTAGATCTTTCCTGCTTTCTCTTGTGGACATTTAGTGCTATAAATTTCCCTCTACACACTGCTTTGAATGTGTCCCAGAGATTCTGGTATGTTGTGTGTTTGTTCTCATTGGTTTCAAAGAACATCTTTATATCTGCCTTCATTTCATTATGTACCCAGTAGTCATTCAGGAGCAGGTTGTTCCGTTTCCATGTATTTGAGCGGTTTTGAGTGAGTTTCTTAATCCTGAGTTCTAGTTTGATTGCACTGTGGTCTGAGAGACAGTTTGTCATAATTTCTGTTCTTTTACATTTGCTGAGGAGTGCTTTACTTCCAACTATGTGGTCAGTTTTGGAATAGGTGTGGTGTGGTGCTGAGAAGAACGTATATTCTGTTGATTTGGGGTGGAGAGTTCTGTAGATGTCTATTAGGTCTGCTTGGTGCAGAGCTGAGTTCAATGCCTGGATATCCTTGTTAACTTTCTGTCTTGTTGATCTGTCTAATGTTGACAGTGGAGTGTTAAAGTCTCCCATTATTATTGTGTGGGAGTCTAAGTCTCTTCGTAGGTCTCTAAGGACTTGCTTTATGAGTCTGGGTCCTCCTGTATTGGATGTATATATATTTCGGATAGTTAGCTCTTCTTGTTGAATGATCCCTTTACGATTATTTAATGGCCTTCTTTGTCTCTTTTGATCTTTGTTGGTTTAAAGTCTGTTTTATCAGAGACTAGGATTGCAACCGCTGCCTTTTTTTGTTTTCCATTTGCTTGGTAGATCTTCCTGCATCCCTTTATTTTGAGCCTATGTGTGTCTCTGCAAGTGAGATGAGTTTCCTGAATACAGCACACTGATGGGTCTTGACTCTATCCAATTTGCCAGTCTGTGTCTTTTAATTGGCACATTTAGCCCATTTACATTTAAAGTTAATATTGTATGTGTGAATTTGATGCCGTCATTATGATATTAGCTGGTTATTTTGCTCATTAGTTGATGCAGTTTCTTCCTAGCCTCTATGGTCTTTACAATTTGGCATGTTTTTGCAATGCCTGGTACCAGTTATTGCTTTCCATGTTTAGTGCTTCCTTCAGGAGCTCTTTTAGGGCAGGCCTGGTGGTGACAAAATCTCTCAGCATTTGTTTGAAAGGATTTTATTTCCCCTTCACTTATGAAGCTTAGTTTGGCTGGATATGAAATTCTGGGTTGAAAATTTTTCTAAGAATGTTGAATATTGGCCCCCATTCTCTTCTGGCTTGTAGAGTTTCTGCCAAGAGATCAGCTGTTAGTCTGATGGACTTCCCTTTGTGGGTAACCCTACCTTTCTCTCTGGCTGCCCTTAACATTTTTTCCTCCATTTCAACTTCGGTGAATCTGACAATTATGTGTCTTGGAGTTGCTCTTCTTGAACAGTATCTTTGTGGCGTTCTCTGTATTTGCTGAATCTGAATGTTGGCCTGCCTTGCTAGATTGGGGAAGTTCTCCTGGATAATATCCTGCAGAGTGTTTTCCAACTTGGTTCCATTCTCCCTGTCACTTTCAGGTACACCAATGAGATGTAGATTTGGTCTTTTCACATAGTCCCATATTTCTTGGAGGGTTTGTTCGTTTCTTTTTATTCTTTTTTCTCTAAACTTCTCTTCTCACTTCATTTCATTCATTTGATCTTCCATCACTGATACCCTTTCTTCCAGTTGATCGAATCGGCGACTGAGGCTTGTGCATTTGTCACGTAGTTTTCTTGCTGTGGTTTGTAGCTCCATCAGGTCCTTAAATAACTTCTCTGCATTGGTTATTCTAGTTAGCCATTCGTCTAATCTTTTTTCAAGGTTTTTAACTTCTTTGCCATGGGTTTGAACTTCCTGCTTTAGCTCGGAGCAATTTGATCATCTGTAGTCTTCTCTCAACTTGTCAAAGTCATTCTCCATCCAGCTTTGTTCCGTTCCTGGTGAGGAGCTGCGTTCCTTTGGAGGAGGAGAGGCTTTCTGATTTTTAGAATTTTCAGTTTTTCTGCTCTGTTTTTTCTCCATCTTTCTGGTTTTATCTACCTTTGGTCTTTGATGATGGTGACGTACAGATGGGGTTTTGGTGTGGATGTCCTTTTCTGTTTGTTAGTTTTCCTTCTAGCAGTCAGGACCCTCAGCTGCAGGTCTGTTGGAGTTTGCTGGAGGTCCACTCCAGACCCTGTTTGCCTGGGTATCAGCAGTGGAGGCTGCAGAACAGCCAATATTGGTGAACAGCAAATGTTGCTGCCTGATCGTTTCTGGAAGTTTTGTCTCAGAGGAGTACCTGGCCATGTGAGGTGTCAGTCTGCCCCTACCCGGGGGTGCCTCCCAGTTGGGCTGCTCGGGGGTCAGGGTCCCACTTGAGGAGACAGTCTGTCTGTTCTCAGATCTCCAGCTGCGTGCTGGGATAACCACTACTCTCTTCAAAGCTGTCAGACAGGGACATTTGAGTCAGCAGAGGTTTCTGCTGCCTTTTGTTTGGCTGTGTCCTGCCCCCAGAGGTAGAGTCTACAGAGGCAGGCAGGCCTCCTTGAGCTCTGGTGGGCTCCAGCCCGTTCGAGCTTCCTGGCTGCTTTGTTTACCTACTCAAGCCTCAGCAATGCGGGTGCCTCTCCCCCAGCCTCGCTGCCGCCTTGCAGTTTGATCTCAGACTGCTGTGCTAGCAATGAGCGAGGCTCTGTGGGCGTAGGACCCTCCGAGCCAGGTGCGAGATACAATCTCCTGGTGTGCCATTTGCTAAGACCATTGGAAAAGTGCAGTATTAGGGTGAGAGTGACCCGATTTTCCAGGTGTCGTCTGTCACCCCTTTCCTTGGCTAGGAAAGGGAATTCCCTGACCCCTTGTGCTTCCCGGGTGAGGCGATGTCTCACCCTGCTTCGGCTCACACTCTCTCTGCTGCACCCACTGTCCTGCACCCACTGTCCGACCATCCCCAGTGAGGTGAACCCAGTACCTCAGTTGGAAATGCAGATATCATATGTCTTTTGTGTCGCTCACACTGGGAGCTGTAGACTGTAGCTGTTCCTATTTGGCCATCTTGGCTCCACCCCTCCTCAATGAATTCTAGTACATCTTTCTAGGCTTAAGAAATTTTATTTTTAACATCTTTGGTATGTGGATGTCAGTTTTTCCTTTCTTCCCTCCTGGGTAGCTGACTTTGCTCGGCTGTTTTATCACTCCTACTTGTAACTTTTAAGAATCGATGTTATCTTCCTTGTTGGTGGCTTCTAGTACATTTCAGTATAAAAGACATATATCTCAAGATTCTTTGTGATAGACTGAGAAGGTATTGAGCTTGACTTTAAAAGAGCAACCAAAGGCCGGGCGTGGTATCTCGTGCTTATAATCCCAGCAATTTGGGAAGCCGACATGGGTGGATCACAAGGTCAGGAGTTCTAGACCAGCCTGGCCAACATGGTGAAATCCCATCTCTACTAAAAATACAAAAATTGATGTGTTATGGGCACCTGTAATCCCAGCTACTCGGGAGGCTGTTGCAGGAGAATTGCTTGATCCGGGAGGTGGAAGTTGCAGTGAGCCGAGATTACTCCACCACACTCCAGACTAGGCAACAGAGCGAGACTCTGTCTCAAAATTAAAAAAATAGAGCAGCAAGAGCAAGGCAGAGTGGCTCATGTCTGTAATCCCAGCACTTTGGGAGGCTGAGGCAGCTGATCACTTGAGGCCAGGAGTTTGAGACCAGTCTGGCCAATATGGCGAAAAAGTACTAAAAATACAAAAAAAACTAGCCAGGTGTGGTGGTTCACGCCTACAATCCCAGCTATTCTGGAAGCTGAGGCATGAGAATCACTTGAACCTGGGAGGCAAAAGTTGCTGTGAGCTGAGATCGCGCCACTGCACTCCTATCTTGGCAACAGAGCAAGACCCTGTCTGAAAAAAAAATAAAAATAAAAAACTAAAAGAGCAGCAAAAAGCACAGATGTTGCACACAAAGGCCTTGCAGAGAATGCGGTTTGATGAAATGGCATGGGGTGGGCAGGGGAGCCCAGATCATGCAGGGCCTGGAGGCCTTGGCTGGGTTTCACTTCCAAGGTAATGCCTTGGAAACCTGCACTTTAAAATGTAGCTGTGGCATAGAGAATGGACAGCTGTAGAAGCAAGGGGAAAATATGTTCTATTTATCTTCACAAATCATTGTATTTTTCTTTTTTTAAAAGAGGAAACAGTTTCCCAACATTGCTTTGCTCATTATCTGCATGATGGTGAACAGTGATTACTAAGTGATACTCAAAGCATTTTGCATGTATATTAACCACAATTACCCTTCCAGTTAGGTCCTGCTCTCCTTATTTTAAAGATGAGGACAATGCGGACACAGGAGAATATGGATGGGTACAGCCCTGTGTGCCTGCCAGTGGGTAGTAGAGCCAGATTTACATTGGGCAACCTAACTTGGTGGCCCATGTTCATAGCCTACTTGTTTTGGGGGCAGGTCTGGGCAGAAGTGAGTTCAGGAGATGTGAGTGCAGCAGTGGTTGCACCCTGGCTCCATTGTTTGATCTCTGTTTAGTAACAGGGTGACAAATTTTTTCACAATATGTTTGATATCATAGTTTTTAAAACTAAAAGTAGTTACCAATGTTCTTTTATTTTTTTGAGTAGGGTCTCCCTCTGTTGCCCAGGCAGGAGTACAGTGGCACCATCACAATTCACTGCAGCCTTAACCGCCTGGGCTCAAGGGCTCCTGCTACCTCAATCTCCAGAGTGGCTGGGACTAGAGGCACATGCCACCACACCCAGCTGTTTAAAAATAAAATTTTTTTTTTTTTCTCTTCAGAAATGGAGTCTTCCTATGTTTTCCAGGCTGGTCTCAAACCCTTGGCCTCAAGGGAACCTTCCTTCTCAGTCTCCCAATGCATTGGAATTACAGGTGTTAGCCACCATACCCGGACCCTTAGGTGTTCTTAAATGCAAAAAAACTTCTTGTGTTATACAGGAAGAGAGTAAAGAAAAAAGAAGAACAAGTGATAACAAAGAAATTGATGGGCTTCAGATAAATTATTTTTCATGATGAGATTTTTTGGGGGAAAGGGAAAGGTCTTGCTCTCTTGTGCAGGCTGGAGTGCAGTGGCGCAGCCTTGGCTCACTGTAACCTCCGCCTCCTGGGTCCAGACAATTTTTGTGCCTCCTGAGTAGGCTGGGATTACAGGCGCCCACCACCACGCCTGGGTAATTTTTGTATTTTTAGTAGAGCCTGCCTCGGCCTCCCAAAGTGCTAGAATTACAGGCATTAACCACCTTGCCCAGCCTTTAGCTACCTATTCTTAAGCAAGATATTTTATTTTTGAAATTTAAGATCACTTCCATTAGCTAATTTAAAAACAATGATTCTTATTTAAATTGTATTATAGAGGGTAAGCAACCAAGTAATAGTCCCAGTGTTTTTCAGTCATACAGAGGAAAATTTTGTGTATGCTCATATTTCTGTGTTTATTCTTGTTGTATGAAGTAAATGCTTTACTGGTCACTATATCTGGTGGTGGAGATGGGATAGTGGGAAGTGAGGGTCACAGGTACCAAGCTGGCAGGTCACATTCATTTACTCAGCAGTTGCTCAGCAGGGGTCTCCAGTTTGCCAGGCTTCTTGCTGGGCTCTAAAGATACACTGTGAATAAGCAAGATCTGGTCACTGCACCCTTAGACCTTCTCTTTTAGTGGACTAGATGGATGACAAGCAGAGAGAGAAAATCGGGACAGGTTAGTGAAGTGGAGGGTCTGCATGGGTGTGGTGGGAGCTGTGCAGGACAGGCTGTGGAAGCGAGCTTCATATTTACAGTGGGTAAATACGACCTCTGTCTAGTTTCTGAGCCAGAATATCAATGTGAGGTGCCTAAACAGTTTTGGGATGGTGGAAATTTTGCTATTTGTTCTTGCTAGAAAAATTATATTTTATGTAATAGATTTTAAATGTTCCATATTTTAAATATTTTTTTGTTGAATAAAATTATATTTGAAAGATTTCTTTAGGTTATTATTGAAGTTCAGTAAGAAGCAGTTTATTTAGTATACATTATATTCACACAGTAAAAAGTGAGTACAACTTAAGCCTTTGGAAAATAGAGGGTGGGACAAAATTTTCGTTTAGGAGTACCTTTGTCATGTGAATATTTGCTTTTATTGAATTATCATTTTGTATTGAAATATAAGAAACTACAGAAAACACAGATATACAGCTTAACAAGTGTTATATAGAAGGTGCCCGTATTACTACCAGTACTTAAAGAATAGAAGTAGGCTGGGCACGGTGGCTCACGCCTGTAATCCCAGCACTTTGGGAGGCTGAGGCAGGCGGAGCACGAGGTCAGGAGTTCAAGACTAGCCTGGCCAACGTGGTGAAACCCTGCGTCTACTACGATACCAAAAAAAAAAAAAAAAAATTAACCAGCCATGGTGGCACACGTGCCTGTAATCCCAGCTACTTGGGAGGCTGAGGCAGGAGAGTCACTTAAACCCGGGAGGCGGCGTTTGCAGTGAGCTGAGATCATGCCATTGCACTACAGCCTGGGCAACAGGGCAAGACACAGTCTCAAAAAAAACAAAGCAAAACAAACGAAAAACCGTAGAACAGAAGTGGATGGTTTTCTGTTTGGTATTTTTTAACTCACTACAGCAATATTGTAAATTGATGCCTTGTGCCTTCTTATTTTTTCTTGCCAAATGGCTATAATATTTTGGCTTATCTTTTTTTTTTTTACTTTGTTCCTTACTACTTTCATTCAACATTTATTAAGCAACAAGTAGATTATCATCATTGATAGAACTGTCTGATTCCATCATAACATTATAGTTCATTTTTCCTTGCTTCCTTTTGTAAGATATTAAAGTTTTATTCTTTAGAAGGAAACAAAGCCATATTTTACACTTGAGGATGTTGTAATAACTGTCTTAGTCTGTTTTGTTTTGCCATAATAGAACACCACAGAGTGGATAATTGATAAAGAAATTTATTTCTCACCTGTCTGGAGGCTGGGAAGCCTAATATCCGCCTCACCAGAAGGGAAAACAAGTGTGAGAAAGGGAGGGGAAGGTGGTAGAACTCATCCTTTAATGAGGAACCAACTCCCATGATAATGACATTAATCCATGAGGGCAGAGCCTCAGGGTCTAGTCACCTCTTAAAGATCACCTTTCGACACTGCTGCGTTGGAGATTAAGCTTCCAACACATTAACTTTGGGGGACACATTCAGACCATAGCAATAATCTGTAACTTTCCATTTGTTGAAGTACGTTTTGAAGAATTAGAAGAAAGAAAGAAACAAAGCCTAAGAGAATAAAGTATTATTTCTTAGGATTTGTAAAGGAGAAAAAACTGTGATGACTTACTCCTTGAACAATATTGTATTTATACAATTTCAAGAGAAACTGAAATCATATACTATTTCCATATTCTGATGATTATGATTAAATACTCAGGATAACACTCCTGGAAACTTCTAATGCTTTTAGACTTTCTTCACATTATATAATGGTTTGGAAATATTTGTAAATATTATAAATATAAAATAAATTGTCAGAAGCAGTTAACAAGGATTACCATTGGAAAAGGGTTGGGACAGGGTTTTTTTTTTTTTTTTAAATATGCCTTTTACAAAAAAAGAAATTTATCAAAATCAAATATTGTTTTTACCATTATAGGGAGATAGATGTGAAGTGATAGAAAACTCCACCCTGAATTTTACTTATGAAGTACTAAAAAATTAATACTTCTATGTCAAGAAGTGAAAAATTCAATAACAAGACTGGTTTCTATAGTGCAGTAGTTTTCCAGAATGAGGAGTGTAGTGATCCTTTTTCCTTGGACAAGATTGTCAACAGCCTGACAGGCTTGGTATGTAGTCTCCAATACTTCTGCACCCTCCTTGTTACCTGTGTGAACCTTAGGTGAGTGTCTCTGTGCACCAGATGCAGGGGAACGGGGAGGCTGGGGCGGCCCTGACCGTCAGGCTACCTCAGGAGCAGTGGATGTGGTGCCCCACAGTGCAGCCCACAGAGTAGGGTTTCCTTGGTCTTGTTGCAAGCATGTAGCCAGAAATCTGGTCCCCCACCTGTTTCTTACTGCTTCCAGGAACTCCTCTGAGGCTGGGGGTCCCTGAGATGGGGTTGTGGTCCAGGGTCACCACTTGAGTGGCTGGGAGAGGAAGAATAAAAGTTGGGGTCGGCGATTTCTTTTTTCTTTTTGTTCTGAGACACGGTCTTACTCTGTCACCCCAGGCTGGAATGCAGTGGCACAATCTCAGCTCACTGTAACCTCTGCCTCCCGGGTTCAAGTGATTCTCCCGTCTCAGCCTCCTGAGTAGTTGGGATTACACTCGTGCGCCACGACGCCTGGCTAATTTTTGTATTTTTTTGTAGAGACGTGGTTTCACCATTTTAGCCAGGCTGGTCTCGAACTTCTGACCTCAAGTGATCCATCTGCCTTGGCATCCCAAAGTGCTGGGGTTATAGGCATGAACTACCATGCCCAGCCTGGGATCAGCAATTTCTGTACAGAAACTGGTGTGAGCAGGAGGGTGAACAAAGAATCCTGTGTAGATAAGTGGGTGTCTACAAGATTTCACTAATTTCCTTGATGTGGCATTTTCCAATAATTAAAGCCTAACTTGGGGTAGAAAATGGTAGACTGGTCATTCCTACCAAAGCAAGTCAGTTGGTAAAATAAGATCCCTTTATTTAATTAAAAAATAAGTGTTAGAAAATACATATGATCTAATCTAAGTCTCCTAGTATTATGTATTTAAACCCAGAAAAGGTAGGTGTATGGTGAGCTGCTTATTTAGCCAATTCTTGCCAATGTTTTATGCCTTTAAAATCTTTAGTTTCTCTGGGGATTTTTTTATGTAATATGAAACATTATTAAAAACAATTTGTTTTTTTAGATTTAAGAAATGTAAATAACACGGATTAAAGAAGGGTTGTTAATTTTGTAGGTCAACATCTTTTAAAAAGTCATTTAAAATTTGTCCTTAAACTTCTTTGCTACGTTGTCTTCTCCCTCCCTGTGTTTCAGTTGAAGGGATACTGCCAGTGCCCACTCAGCGTGGGTCATCTCTGATTTGGCCAGAGAGGTTTTGCTTCTGTTCCTTTTCTTACGTCCCCTTTCCTCTGGGGTCAGGGGAGCTGACTCTGGATTATCTCCAGCTTCCCTCTGACCAATAAAACCACAAAGCCAACTAGTGTTCAAACTTTATTTTTCCCTCTGTTATATACTTACCCACGTTTCAGTGCAGCAATGATATTTAGTATTGTTCTTTGTAGTCGTGGGCCAGAAGATTTTGCGTGAATACTGAGGCTGAACTATTCAAGTCAGGAAACAAACTGTGATACTAGTTTGTTCACTGTTAGAGGTAGGATTCCATGTCAGAAAAATCATAATTTCCAGTGATCATTTTAAGTTTGTATTAATGGAACAGTAAAGAGTTCTTCCTAGAATTTAATAATGCCAAGTTATTTGATAATTTTATTAAAAATAATGGTGGGACCTAAGAAATAGAGGAAGGGGTACTTAATACCATACTCAGTTCCCTAGCTAACGTATCTGCCACTCTTTAGCTGTCTCCATTTATACCTTTGTTCCTAGAACTACATTATTTCTTGTGAATTTTCATACCTAACGAACTATGAAGTGAGATTCAGTGATACCACAGAATTAAATGATGTGTTTGGATTCCCAGTGGATGTATTTCATCTGTACATTCTCCATTTCTTTTTCCATGAAAAGAAAAATGAAGTTCTACAGTTTTAAGATTGGTTTCTCATAGACCTGAAGTTTAAGAGATTCTTTCTTTCTACTGTGTTGTAAATTATCCAAAAATAAGACTGCAAAGTTAGTCTATTCTAAATATATAGTGGGTAAAACATGTTTCCTGTTGAAACTTGTTGATTTCTGTATGTGGCTTGATAAATAAAAATTCGTTCATAGGGTTAAATTGGGATATTGTTTATGATGAAAATTATCTATACATTGAAAACCCTGTTTTTGGCCTTAGGAAAAGTATTGATATTGGCAAGGGAGCATTTTCTTTGCTTGCTCAACAAATTGTCATTTTGACTCTCCAGCTTGGTTTGGAATCATGTTAGCATTTTTCCATGCTATGAAATTTTGTGTATGCCATCTTAACCTTTCCACTAATCTGGTTTTCCAAACTTCTTCAGCTCACTTTTATTTTCCGGAGGGTTCTAGGTTTTCTGTTGGGAACCTCTTGCCTTGAGAAGCCTGTTGGAATGCACAAGCCCAGACTGGATTTCTCCTTATCTTTCATGCAGCTTGCTACAGGGGGCGTGGGTCACAAGGCAGGCATCCGTGCTCTGCTCAGCCCCTGGTGAGGATCTTCTGGGAAGGTGATCCTAGAATGGATCGCTGCTTATCATTCAGTAGTTGTTATTTTTCTTACCAGATGGTAAATTTGTTTTTCTATTATATTATAGGGAACTTTTTGGCTGGCAGATGGAATAAACAAGTTCTTGAGTTAGTAAAATTCCTTATGAAGTTGGAAAAAAATGGAAACTTTTGTATTGTGAGAGTGATTTGAAAGAGTAGCCTGTGGCCCGCGTTCACTCTCCTTCCGTCCTAGTACTGCACAGTCTCATTTCCACCAGTGTGCGGAAATCGTCATCTTCCTGCGTGCCGCCTCCTTGCAGCACACGCATGGCCTGTCACCTGTCTTCCTCAGTTTCAAGGACAGCACTCCTTCTTGGTTTTCTGCCTGCTGTGCTCATTTCCCTGTATTCTTTGCACACTCTTCTGTGTGCTGCTTCAACATGGGCTCCTCAGGCTTCTGCCCACGCCTCTTTAGTTCTGGTTCCATGTACTCTTCCTTGGTATTCGGTGACCTTCATGACTGCTTCCGCCCAGTCTCTGTTCTGCTGGATCTCACGGCCCTGCCCCAGTCCACCTGCACTTGAGCGTCCTGCACTCCTCAGGCCCAGCATGCCCCTTGCCTTGCCTTGCCTTTCCTGTTAACTCAGCAGTCTTTGATTGGGCTTTCTCTAACATGTTTTCTGTTTTCTGTTTTTGGGGTTTTTTTTTTATTTTTGAGATGGAGTCTCTCTCTGTCACCCAGGCTGGAGTGCAGTGGCACAATCTCTGCTCACTGCAACCTCTGCCTCCTGGGTTCAAGGAATTCTTCCATCTCAGCCTCCCAAGTAGCTTGGATTACAGGTGCTCGCCACCACAGCCGGCTAATTTTTTGTATTTTTACAAAAAATTCCAGCCAGGCTGGTCTCAAACTCCTGACCTCAGGTGATTCACCTGCCTCAGCCTCCCAAAGTGCAGGGATTACAGTCATGAGCCATTGCACCTGGCCTCTCTGACATGTTTTCAATCCGTCTGGTCCCCAGATTCGGATGATGATTCCACTTCAGAGTCATCTCTCAAGCAGATCTCCTCATTTACCCCATTTGCTGCCACCTCTGCTGAGGCCCCTATTCTTCCTATGCCAGGATTGCCCTGTCGGGCTCCACCTGGTCTCCCTGCCACCAGCCTTCCCTTGTATTCACCCTATCAGGATTATCATCGTAAGAGGCAAAACTGATACTATTACCCTCATGTTTTAAGA
Organism: Pongo pygmaeus; assembly: GCF_028885625.2. Taxonomy (NCBI): domain Eukaryota; kingdom Metazoa; phylum Chordata; class Mammalia; order Primates; family Hominidae; genus Pongo; species Pongo pygmaeus. The sequence continues at coordinate 59,060,012 of NC_072380.2, forward strand.
CATTTTCATTGACTGCCCAGTGTCCACGGGACAAAGCTTCATTACCTGTAAACTCTTTTATGTGACATTCTTTGTCACACACTCAGCCCAGCTGCCTTGGACTCATTTCTCACTGCCCCCTTTCTGTGGCCCCCCCACCTCCGTGTGCACAGCATGCAATATCTTCATGGGTCAAAGCCGTGGCTTTCATGGGATAAGCTGGGCACCAGGCCTAAGACATGCACTTTTATCTCTTAATGGCTTGTTTGTAACTATACTTCCAGTATCCTGTAGTTAATACAGTTAATTACCCAAAATATAAGCAAATAAGAACTGCACAAAGAGCTACAAAGATGTATAGGGCATCGCTGAGCCATGCCCAGTAATTTAAAAATGTTACAACATGGCATCAGAGTGCAGAAATAGCCCTCATCAGGCAATGTGGGTTCTGGTCCAAACTTGGCCAGGGCTGAAGACCTATGTGGGTTACTTCATCTGTGCTGCAGTTTTTTTACTGACAGAGGGTGACTTTGTTAAACCTTGGGTTATTTCCACTTTTTAAATTTGGTATTGCTGTTTTCCCCTGCCTTGTCTGTTATTCCCATGTGAAAGTCTCTCTCAGAGTGCTTTTTACTTTGTGTCTTTTAACTTTTGTGTCTTTTGTGTCTGACACTGGTGAGCCTTCCCAGCACTGGCGCTCTCTGGTCTTCTGCACACCTTTCAGGAGAGGCACTTCATGGTAATGGTCGCTCTGTGTTTTTGTTACTACATTACCTATTTTAATCCTTAAGCTAATTTCTCTTCTCCTTTTTCTTCTCTTCCCTACCTATTTGTTAAAATGCCATGGGAAGATGGCAGCAAGACACAAACACCTCCTTGTATCTAGGGGTTATGAATTTGCCATGCTCCATTTGGACTTGCCTTATTCTGGCTCATCATAGGTTTTGCCTGTTTCCACCCAACTTAGGATGAATTAGAAATTGTTCATTAGAATGTCCTTTATCAATAGTCATTATGGCAGGGGCCGGATTGATGTTGGAGTTTAAGAATCAAGGATAAAGTGACAGTGGGGATGCCCTGAACTCTGTCAGTTCATTAGTAAGCATATTTTCAACTCTCTGTGCTACAGAGATTCAGTGTGTTGGCCTCGTGGTAGAGAGGCTGGATGCCCACGTGCTCCTGGTATTCCTCAGGATTGTTTAAAGGTAGGTTTAGGAAGATTATAGTGACCACCCATAATTAGTAACTTGCTATTTTAACACTGGATTCTTGCAGTTTTTCCCAACGCATTTGTTTCTCAGTTGATGCCACATTTATAAAAATAGAAATACTTAAATATCTATTTCTGTACTTTGTCATTAGCCATATGACCTTTTAAAAGTTGTTTTCAGTGTGATTACTGGACACCATTTTAATCCTATTTTCTGAGCCAAAATTATCATCTATAGTTGTATGAAATAAGGTGTTTTAAATGAAGAAGTTTTCAAGAAAGAAGAACTCGTATTCTGGATAGTCAGAGTGGAAGGCATGGCTGGTCATCAGTGTCAGTGTGTGTGTTGAGCGGTCCTGTATGTATCACATTGTCCGTCTCAGCTCAGGCTGTCATCGCAAAATCCCACAGACTGTGACGTAAAGAGCAGACAGTTCTTTCTCACAGTGCTGGAGGCTGGTAGCCAGGGTGCAGCATGGTGGAGTCCTGGTGAGAGCCCTGTTACTGGTTTTAGGCAGTCGCCTTCTTGCTGTGTGCTCACAGAGCCTTTCCTGTGTGTGTGCATGGAAAGAACAAGTCCTCCAGTCTCTTACGAGGAGACTAAGCCTGTCAGATCAGGCTACCCTTATGACCTCATTTAACCTCAGTTACTTCTTTGGAGCCCCCATCTCCAAATACAACCAGACTGAAGGTTAGGACTTCAACATAGGAATTTTGAGGGGACACCAACATTCAGTCTATAAGACAACCCTGTTGCCTGGCTTAACTTCGCTTAGGGATCTGTTGCTTTTCTAGAGCCTTTGTATGCTTTATTCTTACGTGGAATTTCTTTTAAAATTGGACATTTCATTGCCCACTCACCTTCCGAACAGGCTGTTCCTACAGAATGAGTCACAGCGACTTGCCCAGTGGGAGGTGGGGTCACTGTGACACTGTGACCCTGGAGGCGGAGGTGCTCAGCTAGGCTTTGACTGCTCTTGTCACTGGGGATTGTGAAAACATTCTGATCGCCTGGTCAGTCTTGTCTACTTTTTTGTTTTTGGGTTTTTTTTTAAGAGTTGGGTTTCAGATTTCTGTTTCATGCTTAGAATAATTGTGGCTTTTGGAGAAGAATATTTTAAACTGGTGAAAAGGCAAAAAATGTGGAATCAAGAAGTGAAAGCACAATTGTTTACAGTTTAGTAAGCAGTTGTGGTAAAGAAATGTGTCTATTCATCATTGCCAGATGACTTAAAATTTTATGGGGAAGCATAAATTTTAAACAAAAATGAATTGTGCTCTTTATAGGATAAATGTGTGAATTTCTCCAGAATTTGTTTTTTTTAGATATTATAATCAGGATCTCCTGCTTACAGCTTTATGAATTTTATCCTGAAGTTATCTGTGAAATGAATCTGATGGCATCGTATAAGATTTACTCAGAAATTAAAATTTTGATTTACCAAGCATTAATAACACAATAATTTAACAGGTATTTACTTACTGAATACTTATGGGAGCATATCAGTGCTATGTGTTTGAGAATCATTGGTAAAATTAGGTGTAGTAACTTCTCAAAAGAAAAAACAATATAAACAAGTAAATACAATTAAGTTTTTAGTGCATGTTAATGAAAAAATGGTACAATACAGTGAATAGATAAAACGTCATTTGGATTTGATTTTGGAATGTATTATTTGTTTTTCTCTTTGGAGCATCATTTGAGTCACAGTTTAATTTGTATTCTCTGAGTACACGCAAAGTGCAGTTGAGATGAAGGGGAGATGGGTCAGGAGCATCATGGTTAGCAGTGAAATCAAGACTGGAAACAGAGTCCCCCACATGCTTTACATCAGTTTGTATTAGGATTCATTCATTTCTTACATATTTATTGGTACTGATCCAGGTGCAACACAGAGTTCATGGTTTAATAGATGAAATTGTTTACTTTTTTAAATCGGAGGTATAAACAAGACGTATAGTGATAACATAAAGAGAAATGATAAACTGCAGAGTGGAAAGGAGAGTCATGCCCAGGGAGAAGCTCACCAGGGAGACAGTGATGGAACTGTCTTCATGCACAATTGCTTATTTTTCACCTTGTCATAGAAATAATTTTAAATTGCTTGAAGGAAGCTACGGAATTTGAGGCTAGAGCGGTAAGAAGTAACAGGTAACAAAGGACTTTCCATACAATGGCAAGTAGTTTTGCTTTAATCCAGTCAGGGTGGCTATCATTACATCTACATTTAAGAATACCATTCAGGTGGGCCTTATGAAGAGTAGGTTGGAAGAATCAGGTACTAGACTGGGGAGGTCAGTTAGTGCCAGACTATTGTAGTAACTAAGAGTCATCTCAGTCTTAATGTGTTAAAAACTTATGTCTTGATACCAGTATTCTCATATTACCTGCACCCCCCAGAAAAGAAACATATTTGTCTAGAAATCTTTACTGTCTCAGTAAATGTTAATTCTGTTCTTATTCTTGCTCAGGCCAAAAACACTGGAGTCATTCTTGTACTCTGTCTCATATTCACTCCTAGTCCATTAACAAGTCCTATTGGCTCTACCTTCAAAGAATTATCTAGAATCTGAGCATTTCTTACCTCTCCTGTCACTCCCTAGATCCCAGACACCATCATCCATCCTGGATTGCTGCAGACCCTCCTAACTAGCTTCCCTCCTTAATCCCTTGTCCTCTTCAGTCTGGTCTCAACACGGCTCATCATTTGACTTCCCTGCTGGCTTTGCATCACACCCAGAGGAAACACCCTGGTTCACACATCTGAAGATAGAAGACCTGTTTCTTCCCTGCTCCATCATTCTGAACTGATTCGATCTTCTTTTTCCCTGCCCAGGCTCCAGCTGACCACATTTAGTCCTAGGCAGAACATGAATGGGCTGTTCTCTGAAAAGCTGTAGTGAACTTTTGGGGAAAGCTAAGACTACTAATGGGTATGTTGGGGCCACCAGAATGATAGTCCTTTTTCTTTTGGCATTTGGAAGGCCTAAATCATCATAAGAATTATTACAGTCAAATCATTTGACCTAAGTCTGAGATATTCTCATTTAAATGCAATCCTAAGACCCTGGTCAGATATTGAATTTTGTTTATATAATTGTGCTAATGTAACTTTGTCGATTATTTGTTAACTCTTGGAGTCAGACTATGGCTGGAGCACAGAGATTTGGCATAGGTTATAGGACATACTGTGAACATTAACCTTGACAATGAAAGTGGAATTATGTGGAATTAAAATTGTGTAGCATGTTGGGGAGGAAAAACGTAGAGCAGGGTATACGCCCTTCTTCATTTTACAATGCTAGGAGCCCCAAAATGCTATGAGAAGTCAGTAAAATAGTGCATAGAGTTCGTTAAAGATACTAAACTTCACAAGTAACTAACAGAAGCACCCCAAATAAAACCATTTTAGTAATGGATACATGTATTATTTTTGGGGGAAAGCTATAAAATACTATTTCAAAAATAGTAAAATGTACACTGAATATATAGCATGGTAGTTTGGAGTGAGTGCAGCAAGATGAATTATTATCATCACAGCTGGTGGTAACCAGTGTCAGAGTGTTTATTAAAGACAGAGGTCCTGTCCACATGGGAAGCAGATGGACTTTAAAACCCCCTTATGTCCATCCCTGACCCCTGGTGCTTGCTCATGATTCTGTGTGTGTGTATGTGTGTGTGTCTGCACACTCACATGCATGCTGGGTGAGAGTGAGAGGGAAAAGGAACGGTGGACACTTGATGAATTGACCTGAAGAAGACAAAAGTACCAGTTTCAGGGAATACTAGAACATATGTTTTAGAGCAAGATAACTGGGCAGGCTAGCCTTTTGGGATATCTTTGAAGATAAAGAGAGACAGAGCAATAATGTAGGAGGAAAATTCCAAATTACCATGTGGTCAGTGTTTGGAAAATGGACAACTTAACATTAGTGGCAATAATTATGTTATGAAAAGTATTTCTGTTAGAAAGACTTACAGATGTTCCTGCCCTCTATTAGAGAATAATTTCAGTATCTCTCCTCTCATACTAACTTGCTTCATGGAGAATAATTTCAGTATCTCTCCCCTCATACTAACTTGCTTCACTTTGTCCTTACTTGTATAGTTATTTGTTATACTCATATATTAATTCAATATAACCTGCTTAGGAAGACTTGAGTTGACATGAATATAATTAGACCCTGACTACCTGTATATTTCAACAACAACAAAAAAGGCATTTAACTCAGTAGTCACAGACATATTTTGTTATTCTATCATTTGCTCAATTTATTGTTTTGTGTTTGTTTTTTTCATTTTTTTTTTCTTTTTTTTGAGAGACAGGGTCTCACTCTGAGTCAGGTACTTGACTAGGGAGGCAAGTTAGTGCAGTGTTGTGATCATAGCTTACTATAACCTCAAATTCCCGGGCTCAAGATAACCTCTTGCCTCAGCCTCTCAAGTAGCTGAAACTACAGTATACTCCAGTGTGCCTGACTCGTTTTTATATTTTTATTTTTGTAAAGCTGGGGGGGTCTCACTGTGCTGCTCAGGCTGGTCTTGAACTCCTGGCCTCAAGCTGTCCTCCCGCCCTGGCCTCCCAAAGTGCCGGGGTTACAGGTGTGAGCCACCATGCTCAGTCATTTGCTCAGATTTGTGTGTGTGTGTGTGGCCTCTTGGTTGTTTAAAGCGAAAGACTTTTCAAAGAACAGTTAGCTGATTAAATAACGAATTCATGCAGTTGTTCAGCAAATGTTATTCTTGAAGTTAAATTCTGTCCATTTTTAACTAAGAATTCTGTTTCATCTGCTAGGCATATGCATGGATAGAAATTACTAGATCTCTTGGTGTATCTTCTTCATTGAATCTTTCTGTTCCTGTTTCTTAATCGTTTAACATCTTTGCTATTGTATATTAGTATTAGTGGTCTCCATTTGATCTTTATGGCACTTTCTCTTTGATGATTAACACTTGACAAGTTATCTTCTTTTTAGTGCAAGTTCTGTTGAAACCCTCACTGTGTCCAGCCACAGCAATAGGCCTCAGAGTCCGTTTCTCAACCTGAAGCATTGTCTGTCTGTGCATTTTAAACAAGCCCTATGTCTTAGCATAATGAAGTAGGGGGAAAAAACCCCATCACTCACAATTTCCTATTCTTAACTGGCATTTATCTGAGAGACATTTTGGTCCTTGGCTTGTAAGGATATTTGATTACTGGGATTAGACCTGCCAGTCATCCTCTCTGTTCTTGAGAAAGTCACGTGAGCAGCTAGCTTTATTTTTCAGTTTTCTCATCTGCCACAAAGGGAGATTAATATGTTCCTTACCTATTTCATAGGGTTGTTATGGATCAAGTATGAGAATGGCCTTGAAAATGCCTTGAAGAGCTGATGGCAGTGACAGTGGCTGCCATCCTTGCGTGGCCAGGGACTTCGTGGTACATTTGCTGTGTTTGCACCTGTGATTGTAGTGCTCTTGGGGTAGCTGCTACTGTGTCCATTTAAAACTGAGGACACTCTTATAAGAGAGATAAAGTATTTGGGGATTTTCAAGGGAAGGAATAGTTGCTTCTGGCTGGGATTCAGAAAACCCTTCCTGGACAAGGGGATATTTTGGCTGTCTTGTAGCAGTTATGGAAAATGTTGCCTGGTAGCACTAAAATGGCCTTTTATGTACTAGTCATCTAATTGCAAAACATTGTTCTTTGTTTGTAAAATGAGTATATCCCCTGCTTGGATTAAAAGCTTGCTTCTGCCAGGCATGGTGGCTCACACCTGTAATCCCAGCACTTTGAGAGGCTGAGGCAGGAAGATCACTTGAGCCCAGGACTTCAAGACCAGCCTGGGCAATAAAGTGAGACCCTGTCTCTCCAAAAAAATAAGAAAATTAGCTGGATGTTATGGTGGTGCCAGCCTGTCATCCCAGCTACTTGAGAGGCTGAGGTTGGAGGAGCCCTTGAGCCCAGGTTATTGAGGCTGCAGTAAGCCAAGGTCATACCATTGTACTCCAGCCTGGGCGACAGAGCAAGACCCTGTCTCCAAAAATAAAATAAAAGCTTGCCTCAAGCACATTTTTGGTATAAGTTGTCCCTTGCTTTTTTCTCTCTCAGACAAGGAGGAGCTTACCCTGCTTAATTTTCTCCTGGGAAGGAAGGCCCTGGAGGATGTTTTGTAGAAAGAGCTTTAGAATGCTCAGTGTAAAGGGTAGCCCTGTCCCTGACCTAGTGTCACAGCCGTGGGCGCGCCGCTCAGTATTGCTTCCAAGGCCTATTTAGTCACCGCATGAGCTGCTGTGTGCAGCACTGCAGTGATAGCCAACATCATAAAATGTTATTCTACAAGTTATTTGGTGCTATAGATCTTGATCAAAATTCATAGTTACTGGAATATTGTCAAGATTCATCATAGAAATCTTTGAAGAAACTGTAGTCAGGCAGTATGATGTATCTTAGGTACATAAGTATTTCTTCTGTAATACTATTTATGTATTTCTATAATAGCCTGCATTTATAAAATCTGTCAGGCTCTATGGGGACTTGAGCTGCCCAAGACAAGAATTAGTTTCTGAAGAGAGCTTGTGCTGCTTGGGCAGGCAGCTGAGCATGGCTGGGGGCTGCCACAGTGCGCAGAACCAAGAGCCTGTGCTCAGCTGGCACACTTGAACTTTGAACAGACCCCTGGGTGCTTGAGAGCAGAAGTGGCTATGGAGCCCTGACAGCTGCTGCTGTCAGTGGGAGACAGGGGAGGTTTCAGGCCTGTGCATTGCTGGGAATGAGTCCTGAGTTGAGTATAGGTACAAGTTTTAAAAATTCTTAAATTATGTTTCAAAATGCTCCTGTGGCTGCTGTAGCTCCTCAATCTAGGGCTTTTCCCTTTGCTTCTGAAGACTCTAATACACACTGCTCTGGCTGCCCTGCTGAGGAAAAAAATTTTGTGGACTGAAGTGACCTCCACATTATCCTGATTTCTTTTCCAATTTACCAATTGAAGATGAGCTACTTTTCATTAACAAAATGCCTGTTGTGGCGAAGCATCTGTGTGTTCACTTCTTAGTGCCTTTCTTTACAAGTTGGTTTCATTCCTCTGTTCCCTCCCCTAGAGTGACCAGCAGAAGCTCGTTATATGCTGCTTGTATATTATGCTTATTCATATCCTTCCCCCATTCTGTTTTCTTGCCTTAAGAAATAGTTGTCCAAGACAGTACTCACGGGAGGCAAGGTGGCCCAGGGCCCAGTATATGGGCATGTGTCATGGACACCTAGATAAAGGAAGGGATGAAAAATTTGGGGTTGAATGGGAAATGAATGAAAAAAAGTGAGAGGGAGAAAGAAATAGATGATTAAAATCTTAGCACCGTCTAAATATTAATTTTTACTGTTCACTATTAACCAGTTGGCTGAAGTGGTAAAGAAACTCATATTAGTGAGTATCTATTATTAACAAGGCAGTATGTTGTACCCTTCATTTTTGTTGTTCTCAATTTATGTATTTTTTATATTTTTTTAATTAAAAAGCACAGAGAGTAATAGAAACACATAAGCGTGCTCACTGCCTAGAATTAGTAACACATGTCAATCCGTTGTCTTTTTTTTGTTTCCCATACTTTTATAATAGAAACAATATGACACATAAATTTGAAACCCTCTGGGTTCTCCTCCTGAGTCATACTCCTCTCTCTCCTTAGAGACAGTGGCTTTCATGACTTTTCTGTGACTCCTTCTATTTATATTTTTATACTTATCCTGTATTCATAAACTATTGTATTGATTTCTGTGTTTTTTAAAATTACATTATAGGTGTCATACTCTGTATATCCTGTTTATCCTCTTTCATTTCTTGAGACCTCTGCATCTGATTCTTAGACGTCTAGTTCACCTCATTTTGAGTGCCGTACAGTGTTCTGTTGTATGAACAGACCATGGTTTACCCATCTTTCTGATTTTTGCTGGGTGCAGTTTTCTACTCTTATAAACAGCGCTGAGATGTGTATCCTTGTTTAGGTATACTGGTGCATCTGACAGTTTCTGGGTACCTACCTAAGATTTCTGGGGTATAGGCTATGCACACTATCAACTTCAGTTATCTCATTTAATCCGAACAAATGTTTCCTGAGGCAGGTGGCAGGATCTCCATTTTACACATAAGACAATTTAACAGTTGAATGCCATGGAACTTGGCCAACTTAATAAGGAAACCAGTACTTGAATCCAGGTCAAATTTCACCCATTTCAATGTAGAGCTCTAATACCCAGCAGTCCACATAACTCTTCAACTGTTAGCCTTTCTGATCATTGGAACAGCTGCAGCCAGCTAGTAACATACATGATTTCAAAGCAGAGAATCAAAACAGATAATAAAGAGGAGGGTCCATCCTTAAGAAGAAGAATCCACAGTGGCCATATTCTCCTTGTGGTCATCAAAGGATTTGAGACTTGGAGTAAAAGGCATGCTCCTTAAAATGATGGGTCTAAGGTTTCTATTTATACAGGACTATTTCTTCATGACAGAAGACTGTTTATTTTATGTTGCTTAAAATGCGTGTATTAAATGCAACCTGCAGGTCTATTTTGATTAAAGAAAAGTGTTGTAGTGAGCATGGTAGTGTCTCTGTTTTACTTTGCAAAATGTGGAGACCATTTTCTCCAGGTGAAGAGTGCTATCTGCATGTGGATCTTTTTTTCATGACGCTTTATTCACACTTGAACCATCTGTCTTTTGACTTCATTTTTACTTTGTTCTTTTCTTCAACTTCTAGGTAGAAAATCTGGTGTATTAACTGTGAAAATTTTAGAGCTGCATGAGGAATGTGCCATGCAAGTTGCCATGTGTGAGCAGTTATTGGGGTCACCAGCCACCAGCCCGTCCCGAAGTGTGGCCCCCAGGCCTGGAGCTGGCCTGAAAGTTCTCTTCACCAAGGAGACTGCAGGCTACCTCAGGGGCCGTCCCCAGGACATTATCCGGATCTTCCCTCCCTGGTGAGTGCGCAGAACTTAATCCAGCAGTCACCAACTGTGAGTCAGCCTCATAAGGAAAGACATTTTTATCAGTTACATTTTTGTCACTTTATCATAGAGCCATGCCAGAGGAAGAGAGCCAGGATTGGACGTGGGTTTTCTGTCAGAGACGCACTGGATTGTCCCTGATAGCTCGTTTCTAGTTCTGTCAGCATATTTCTGATAATTTGGGGTGAGATGGTTGAGGAAACAACCATATTAAGATTCTTGCCCAAGTGATGTGTTATAAGATCTGGCTGTTTTTGTTTTTATATTTCTTAGAAAAATAATTTTGTTAACAGGCATTATGTGACAATAGGATAGCACACATTAATTAAATATTTCTTAGTCACTTTGGAGGATAAAAAGCATGAATTAAGATATACTAGTGTTTGAATTGCAGGAGCAAAAATAATCATTATTGGATCAGAAATTATTTTAAAGGATACCATGTTTGCTGTCTTTTGCAGTGGGATATTGATTTTTACCATGAATAGAAGAAAATCATACTACTTTTGAGGAAAAGTTTGAGCAGCCTTGTTTTAAGAGCTAATTATTAATTTGTTGGTAATTTTTTATAAGTTTTCATTTTGTATGTATGAGGAAGGGCTATAGGATAAATTTTTATAAATATTATTGCTGGATCAGTGCCTCTTTAATTTTAGTAGACTTTGTCAAATGGCACCATTTTACGTTCCCACTGGCAATGCCTGAAGTGCCTTTTTCTTCTCCTTTACAAACCTACTTTGTTGATCTAGACCAAGTTAAAAATTGGAAATATGATGTTTATCATTTTAATTTGTATTTCTCTTATATAAAATGGGCTTAGGCATTTTTCTACATGTTTAAGAATCACTTGTATTTCATTTTATATCCATTGATAGCTTTTGACCTTTCTTCTCTTAGACTCTTGGTCCTAGTGATTTCTACCATCTTTTTATAAATGATTTTAAAAAAAAGTAGCGCCTTGTCAGTCATATACATTTTCAGTTAGTTCGTTCCCCATTTATCATTTGACTTTTGACATTTTTAGGAGGCAGGGGTTTGTTTTGTTGCTTTGTTTTTGATGAGCAGAACTTTTCTGTTTTTCTTTAGTTGATTTTAGCCATCTTTTATAGCTTATGAGTTTTGTATCATAGATAGAAAGGTTTTCCTTACTATGAGGTGTAAAAGTTATTCTATGTTTTATTCTAAGACTTTCATGGATTTAAAAATTTTACATTTAAATCTTTTGACACTCCTGGAATTTATCTTTATGTGTAATATGTGAGGTAGTGAATGCAATTTTATTTTTTTCCAAATGGCCACCAGGAGTCCCAACGTTATTTATTGAACATTCTGTTTTTTCTTCATACAATTTTAATGCTGCCTTTATCATGTACTAAATACCTACATATATTTTGGGCTATTTACTCTTTTAATGTAACTGTATTTGCACATGCAAGTATTATACTATTTCAATTACTATAGTTTTATATTGTGTTTTAATAACTGCTAGGACTACTCACATCTCATTAAGCTTAATTTTTAGAACTTTCCTCCTAATAATTGCTTCCTTTTTTGCTTTAAATATTTGCCTTAAATATGCATTGTAAAAGTTAAAACAATTCAGAAATATATAACTTAGAAAGTGAATCCTCTTACCCTCACCTCTTCAGTTAATCACACTCATTCTAGATGACCACTGTTAACAATTTGGAGTATAATCTTCCAGCATTTTTTAATTCTTGAATATTCAATTATGTATTTAACACATCCCAGTGACTGTACATAATCTATATGTAAGTTATGTAATCCTGCCTATTTTTCTATAATAACTTTAGGTTTAACTTACTGGATTAAAAACAGATTGATAGGTTTTGTAGGGTAGGTTAATCTCTGCATTCACGGAGTAGGGATTTAAAGGTAGCGTCTGGCAGGGTTCTGATGTGATGTTCCCCTCTCCGTGTTCATGGAGTGCACAGCAGCACGGGACTTCTATCAGCATCTCTTACCTTGAACCTGTCTTCCCTCCTTCAGAAATCTGTCCTCATTCGGATCTTCTTTGTTCACCCCTTAGTTTTACTCCCTTGTGGAATTTAGCTCTTTCATTAGTGTCTAAGTTCATTTGTGGTGGCAGAGTCTTTTATTGTTATTATTTTTAAAAAATCTCCTCCCTCCTCAGCTTTTTAAATTCTTTTTTTCTTTTTCTATTTTTTGTAGTGACAGAGTCTTGCTATGTTGCCTAGGCTGGTTTCAAACTCCTGGCCTCAAGCAGTCCTCCCACATTGGCCTCCCAAAGTTCTGGGATTATAGGCCTGAGCCACCAGGCCTGGTCCTTTCTCAACTTCTAATTTTTTTGTCACACCTTTATATGTTTTAAAATGCATTTATTAAATGATCTTGTTTTTTTAATATCTAAATATGATTATTTTGCTTCAGGGAAGATGTTTTAGAGGCTTTAAATTTAGGACATTTTCTTGGGCTTATGAGAAGTAAAATTAGATCAAGATTATCTACAAAGATTTGTATGACCAAGAATTTCTAAATCCCACTGACTCCTTAGACTTTACAAGTAAATGAGTTATTATCATTAGACTTTGGAATGTTTGTAGGTCTGGATCTTACCAAACAACCCCTGGATGTTACTCTCCACAGGAATGCCTGTGGGCTGTCAAGAGATTATTTGCCTATATTCAGCATATAATACTTAAGAAAACAGAAGAGGCCGGGCGCGTTAGTTCACGCCTGTAATCCCAGCAGTTTAGGAGGCCAAGGCAGGCGGATCATTTGAGGTCAGGAGTTCGAGACCAGCCTGGCCAACACGGCGAAACCCCATCTCTACTAAAAATACAAGAATTAGCTGGGTATGGGTGGTGCGTGCCTGTGGTCCCAGCTACTCGGGAGGCAAAGGTGAAAGAATCGCTTGAGCCCAGGAGGTGGAGGTTGCAGGGAGCCAAGATTGCACCACTGCATTCCAGCCTGGGCGACAGAGCAAGACCCTGTCTCCAAAAAAAAAAAAAAAAAAAAAAAAAAAAAAAAAAAAACACCTCATACTTAATGAAAGAAAACCAAAATAATTTTTTAAAGGACTAGTCTTTTTTTTTTTTTTTTTTATGGAAACTTGAGAAATAATAGTGAATATATTTTTCCTTGTGGGCTGGCTGTCCTTTTCACACTAGCACCCTTCTGTGTTCATTTAAACTGTTTTTTTTTTAACATGGGCACAGTTTTTTAAAAGAATCAATAGACTTTAGATACTCCTGTTGGTCCTGTAGTAATAAATATGAGTTTAGGTACAATGGCTGCTTACCCTGAGGAGCTCAGAGCCCTCTGTAGATATTACCTGGTAAATTCTCATTGGATTCCAGTAAGGTGTAATGCAGCTTTGCCTCTAGCAATCTGAAAATAAAGATAGAAGTAAAATGTCTTGCCTCCAATTAATTGCATTATGAAATAGTCATAGAATTATATAACAGTCACCAAGTTATAAAAAAATGCATTAATCTATATAATTTCAGACATATAAAAATAAAATAGTATAATGAATCTCATGTCCCATAGTTTCAACATTTATTAACTAATGAATAAACAGCTTTTACTACTCAGGCAAACTGAAAGCTTTATAATGATTCCAAAGAAACATCTCACCACTTGAACACAGATATACTAGAAAAAACAAATGAAGGAATTTACTTTAATGATATTGGGGAGAGAGGAAGGTAGAAACCATCTGCCTGATTACATCCTGCCATGAAATCTAATGCCAGAATGAGGGCGGGTGAGAGGTTAAGTGTGTGAGAGTGTGTCCAGAGACAACCAGGACACCTCTCATTCATTCAGAAGTATTTATTGGTATCCCCTGTGCCAGATACTTTGCTTCTCCTCAGAATACACATCCCAGTATGCTGGAAGAGTGAAGTCTGACTTTCCCTATTGTCATGAGTATACCCTTCCATCGGTCCATTCATATCGTCATCTTTTTAGTCAATACTTAGTATTCCGCTATATGGATATGTGATAATTTAAACATCCTCTTATTTAGAATTGTTAAGGTTGCTTTCTATTTTTTAGCTGTTTTAAACACTGCTTGGGTGAAATATTTATCATTATACCTCCCTTCTGATTTGCTTCTTAGACTATTTCTAGAAGTAGAAATTATTGGTCATAGAATACCAGTGGGTTTTGAGCCTTTTGATATATGATTTCCATAGTAACCTGTAAAGGATGAAGCTGTCTAAGCTGCTGTGCCAGTTTCTCATCACACCACACTCAACATTTTTTATGGCTGCACAGTGTGATATAGTTTTTAAAACACTTTCCATATTCTCAGGATGTGGTACATACTGGTTCTTTTACTATCATAAACAGCTATGTAGTAGATATTGTTATATATGTAGTTTGGTATGTACTTCAGATATTGTTTCAAAGTAGCTTTTAGGAACTCTTAGTGTAGTAAAGGGTATGTGTTTTGTTTTTGCTGTTGCTGCTTTGACTCTTTGATATTGTTAAGTCATCTGTAAACCTCATAGTAGAGTCTTTGCAGCTAGTCACATCAAATATAGACCACTTCATTTTACTATGCTTTTTTGCTTGTATAGCACTAAACACATGTTGCACTTTTTACAAATTGAAGGTTTGTCAACCCTGAATCCAACAAGTCTACCAGTGCCATTTTTCTAACAGCATGTGCTCACCTCCTGTCTCTATATCACATTTGAATAATTATCCCAATATTTTAGAGTTTCTCATAATTATTATCTATTATGGTGATCTGTGATAAGTGATATTTAATATTACTGTTGTAATTATTTTGAGGTGCCATGAACCGTGGCCATATAGGATGGCAAACTTAATTGATAAATACTGTGTGTGCTCTAACTGCTCCATTGACCGGATGTTCCCCCATCTTACTTTCTCTCCTCAGACCTCCCTATTCCATGAGACACAACAGTATTGAAATCTGGCCAATTAATCACCCTAATATGCCCTCTAAGTGTTCACATGAAAGGAAGAATTGCACATCTTTTACTTTAAACCAAAAGCTAGAAATTATTAAGCTTAGTGAGGAAAGCATGTCAAAAGGCAAGGTAAGCTAAAATCTAGGCCTCTTGTGCCAGTTAGGCTTCTTGTGCCAGTTAGACAAGTTATGAATGAAAAGGAAAAGTTCTTGAAGGAAATTAAAAGTGCTATTCCAGTGAGCACACAAATATTGAGAAAGCAAAGCTGCCTTATTGCTAATATGGAGAAAGTTTGAGTTGTCTGGATAGAAGCTCAAACAAGCCATGACATTCCCTTAAACCAAAGCCTAATCCAGAGCAAGACCCTAACCTTCTACAATTCTTTGAAGCCTGAGAGAGGTGAGGAAGCTTCAGAAGAAAAATTGAAGCTAGCAGAAGTTGATTCATGAGATTTAAGAAACTACCCCATAACATAAAATTACAAGATGAAGTAGCAAGTGCTGACGGAGAAACTGCAGCAAATTATCCAGAAGATATAGCTAAGATCATGGATGAAGGTGGCTACGCTAAACAACAGATTTTCAGTGTAGATGAAACAGCTTTATATTCAAAGAAGATGTCACCTAGGACTTTAATAGCTGGCAAGGAAAAGTCATTGCCTGGCTTCAAAGCTTCCAAGGATAGGCTGACTCTTTTATTAAGGTCTAATACAGCTGGTGACTTTAAATTGAAGCCAATGTTCATTTACCATTTTGAAAATTCTAGGGTCTTTAAGAATTATGCTAAATCTACTCTGCTTGTGCTCTATAAATGGAACAATAAAACCTGGATGACAGCACATCTGTTTACAGAATGGTTTACTGAATACTTTAAGCCAAACTTTTGAGACCTACTACTAAGAAAAAAAAATTTCTTTTAAAATACTACCCCTCATTGACAATGCACCTAGTCAGCCAAGAGCTCTAGATGTACAAGGAGATGAACGTTGTTTTCATGACTGCTAACACAACATCCATTCTGCAACCTGTGGATCAAGGGGTAATTCTGACTTTTCAAGTCTTGCTTATAACTGCCATAGATAATGATTCCTTTTTTTTTTTTTTTTTTGAGATGGAGTCTCAGTCTGTCACCCAGGCTGGAGTGCAGTGGTACAATCTCAGCTCACTGCAACCTACGCCTCCCAGGTTCAAGTGATTCTCCTGCCTCAGCCTCCTGAGTAGCTGGGATTGCAGGTGTGTACCACCACACCTGGCTAATTTTTGTATTTTTAGTAGAGACAGGGTTTCACCATATTGGTCAGGCTGGTCTCGAACTCGTGACCTCGTGATCCACCCACTTCGGCCTCCCAAAGTGCTGGGATTACAGGCGTGAACTACCATGTCCAGCCACCTTTCAAGGGTCTGGGCAAAGTAAACTGAAAACCTTCCTGAAAGGACTCACCATTCTACCTCCCATTAAGAACATTCATGATTCATGGGAGGCGGTCAAAATATCAACATTATCAGGAGTATGGAAAAAGTTGATTCCAACCCTCATCAGTGACTTCAGGGGTTTAAAACTTCAGTGGATGAAATAACTGCAGATGTGGTGGAAAAAGCAAGATAACTCAAATTAGAAGTAAAGCCTGAAGATGGGACTGAATTGCTAAAATCTCCTAACTTTAATGGATGAGGAGTTGGTTCTTATGAATGAGCAAAGAAACTGTTTTTTTGTTTTGTTTTGTTTTGTTTGGTTTTTTGAGACAGAGTCTTGCTCTGTCAGCCGGGCTGAAGTGCAGTGGCACAGTCTCGGCTCACTGCAACCTCCGCCTCCTGGGCTCAAGCAATTCTTCTACCTCAGCCTCCCTAGTAGCTGGGATTACAGGCGTGTTCCACCACGCCCGGCTAATTTTTGTATTTTTAGTAGAGATGGGGTTTCACCATGTTGGTCAGGCTGGTCTCGAACTCCTGACCTCAGGTAATCCGCCTGCCTCAGCCTCCCAAAGTGCTGGGACTACAGGCGTGAGCCACTGCGCCTGGCCAGAAACTGGTTTCTTTAGATGGAATATATTCCTGGTGAAGATGCTGTGAACATTGTTGAGAGGACAACAAAGAATTTAGAGTACTCCATAAACTTAATTGATAAAGCAGCATCAGGTTTGAGAGGATTTACTGCAACTGAAAGAGGTTCCAGTAATACCATCAAACAGTATCTCATGCTACAGAGAAATCTTTCTAGAAAGGAAGAGTCAGTTGATGCAGCAAACTTTATTGTTCTCTAAGAAATTTCCACAGCCACTCCAGCCTTCACACACCACCACCCCAATCAGTCAGTAGCAATCAACATCAAGGCAAGACCCTCTCTCAGCAAAAAGATTATGACTTATTTTTTTTTTTTACCAATAAAGTGTTTTTGATTAAGGTATGAACTTTTTTTAGATACAATGCTGTTGCACACCTTATAGGCTATAATATAGTGTAAACATAACTTTTATATGCAATGGGAAACAAAAATTCATGTGACTTGCTTTATTGTGATAATAACTTTATTGGAGTGGTCTGCAGCTATACTTCCAGTATCTCCAAGATATGCCTGTACTTTTTCTTATATTTATTTACTGGTGACAGCTTTCTTCTTATAGTTATATCACTTAGAATAATAATTTTGTTATTTCCTTCCCAGTACTCATGTTTCTTTATCTGATTAATGTCTTATTGCTTTGGCTAAAACTCTCAATTCAAATTTTTGTTTTACTACTGTATTCCCAATGCCTAGAATAATGCTTGAAACATAGTAGGCACTCAGTAACTATATGATTAATATTGTATTAAATCATCATGAAGATGTTGTCAGCCTTGTTTATCCTCCCTAATTGAATGAGACTTTGTTGATTTGTACATTCATTTAAAAAGATTTACTGAATGTTTACTTACTTACTCTTTAATAAGCCTTGTACTAGAATTCCTGGGAATACAACATTCAACATGAATGTCAGATTGTTTCTGCCCTTAATGAACTCACAGTGTGGTGGAAGAGAAAAGTAATATAAACAAGTTATAAAAGACCATTGTAGGCGTAGTAATAGATATCTGTACAGAGGTTGCAAGAGGATTGAGGAGGTACGCACAACCAGTAGGTAGGTCAGTAGGGTGGGTGGTTATGTATGTGAGTGTATGTGTGAGAGTATGTGTGTGTACCTGTGTTTATGTGTGTATGTGTGCTGGAGAGAGTACAGACTGAGAGATGTGGTGTCAGGGGTAGCTTCCTGAAGTTGGTGATGCCCTATCTGAGCTAAAAGGACTATGTTAGAAAGAAGCAGGGGAGGGACTATGAGGGCATTTGGAGTAGAGGAGACCACATGAGTAAAGACCAAAAAGTCAGAATGGCCTAGTGTAAGACATATGCAGGGGTATGTGTAGTGCTTTGTGTACGAAGTAGAAATTCCAAGGCAGTAGCAGCAGAAAGTGAATC
Organism: Pongo pygmaeus; assembly: GCF_028885625.2. Taxonomy (NCBI): domain Eukaryota; kingdom Metazoa; phylum Chordata; class Mammalia; order Primates; family Hominidae; genus Pongo; species Pongo pygmaeus. The sequence goes on from NC_072380.2 coordinate 59,078,566, forward strand.
TGGAGAACCTCCCTGTGTGCAGTGTTAACAAGCTGAGATGTACAGGAGAGGCATGATGATCTGATTCACCCTTTAAAGTCTGTGGAGGATTACTGGGGGTGGAAGGGCAGAATAAATGCATCTCGGAGGCTGTGGGAGTAGCTCAAGTGTGGAAAAAGGTGGTGCTTTGGACTATGATGGTGAATAGTGGATTTGGAATATATTTTGGAGTTAGAGGCAACAGGGTTTGCTGATGGATTTGATGTGGTATTTAAGGAAAGATAGGAAACAAGGAAGACAACTAAGTTTTTGGCTTGAGCAAACAAGTGAATGATCATGCCATGTACTGAAATGGGAGACTTGGGATTGATTTGTGGGGCCCAGTCAATGGTAGTTTTTTGGTGTCAGCAGTAATTAGAGCCTAGAGTAAAAACACAAGAGAGGTTGTGATTCCAAAAGAGAAACTCTGTCAGCTTGTCTGAGTTTTTAGTATAACCCATGTGTGGTAATTGGCAGAGGACAGAGGTAGAGCCCATGGGCCTATTCACAACTACTTTGGTTCCTGTTTTATGTTTGCCACATGAGATTCTTTGAAATAAATAAATTGCTGGCTCCTATTGTGGAGACCAAAGCAGTACTAAAGATGGAAAGTTTGTTTACTGGGTGAGATTATCTTCCTGTTGGGACAATAAGGAATTTAGTCTTTTCCATCAAAATTACAGGGTGTCTTGAGAGGAAATAACTAGGAAAGAAAATTAATGCAGTATGAAAAGGGAAAAGATATAGACTATGAGGATAATCTGGATAATCTGAAAAACTGGAAGGAAGAGAAGGAAGGCAGTCATTTATTCTACATGAGGAGGAAGTGAAGTTAGATGACACTTTTCAATGGGGTGTATCTTAGTCTGTTTTGTGATGCTATAACAGAAAACCTGAGACTGCGTAATTTATAAGCAATAGAAATTTGTTGGCCCAGTGCAGTGAATTATGTCTATAATGCCAACACTTTGGGAAGCTGAGGCAGGCAGTGGATTGCTTCAGTCCAGGAGTTCATGAGCAACCTAGGCAAACCCCATCTCTACAAAAATGCAAAAATTAGCCAGGCACGATGGTGCATGCATGTAGTCCCAGCTCCTTGGGAGGCTGAGGTGGGAGAATCACCTGAGCCCAAGGAGGTTAAGGCTGCATTGAGCCGTGATCACACTACTGCACTTCAGCCTGGGTAACAGCGTGTGAGACTCTGTCTCAAAAAAAGAAAAAAATTCATTTGTCCTATGGTTCTAGAAGCTGGGAAGTCCAAGAGCATAGCACCACTATTTGTTGAGGGCCTTTGTTTTTCATCTTCCCATGGCAGAAGGTGAAAGGGCAAGAGAGCACAAAAGCAAGAGGTAGCCAAACTTGCTTTTATAACAAAGCCATTCTTGTGATAGCTAGCCCACTCCCATGGTAATGACATAAATCCATTCAGGAAGGTAGCACCCTCGTAATTTATTAGGTCCCACCTCCCAATACCGTTGCATTGGAAATTGTTTCCAATGCTTGAACTTCGGGAAACACATTCAGACTATAGCAGGGTGTTCATTGAAATATGATTAAAGTGTTTTTTGCTCAAATAAGTTTGGAAAAGGATCCTCAAATGTGTACCAGTTGTGGTAGGACTGCTCAGAGTCTCTCATATGCAAATGTATATTGTTTTTTCCAGTAGAGGGAAGCAGAAATGGCAACATTTGAACAAAATATTAGCAAACAAATTACCATGCTCTTCCTAATCTAAGATACTGAGTAAAGAGAGCAACTGAGAACAGTGATGTCATGAAAATGGTGTAGAGTAGGAAGTTCTAAAAATCCATCCCTCTATCGAAATAACTACCAACCTGGAAGGAGCCACATGAAGTGCCTGTTGTGGAACTCTACAGTCCAGTTGAACACTTACAGCAAATATTAAAGTATAATTTGGAAAAATCACAGATGGACAATTCCAGTCTTCAGCAGGTAAGATTCTGCGATCCCTGAGGAGTGGGATAATTAGATTCCCAGAGTTTTTATAAAATACTACTCAAATGTCCAATTCTCAACAAAAAATTACAAAACACACAAAGAAACAGGAAAATATGGCCCAATACAGGAAAAACATAATTTTACATAGCCATCCCTGAGGAAATTGAAATATTGGAATTATTAGTCAAAAATGTGAAATCAGTTGTCTTAAATATGTTCAAGGAGTTAAAGGAACCCATAGATAAATAACTAAGGGAAATCAGGAAAATGGTATCAAAACAAAATGAAAATATCAATAAAGATACTGAAATTATTTAAAAACCAAAGAGAAATTCTGGAACTGAAAGTACAATAATTTAAATTTCAAAAACACACTAGAGATTGTGTGTGGTGACTTACGGCTGTAATCCCAGCACTTTTGGAGGCTGAGGTGGGTGGATTGCCTGAGTCCAGGAGTTCAAGACCAGCCTGCGCACCATGAAGAAACTCCATCTCTATAAAAAATGCAAAAATTACCTGGATGTGGTGGTGCACTCCTGCAGTCCAGCTACTTGGGAGGCTGAGGCACAAGAATGGTTTGAACCTGGGAGGCTCAGGTTGCAGTGAGTTGAGATCATGCCACTGCACTCCAGCCTAGGCGACAGAGTGAAACCCTGCCAAAAACAAAACAAACACAGACACACACACACACACACACACACACACACACACACACACACAAGAAAGATTTCACAGCAGATTTGAGGAGGCAGAACACAGGCTAACTGAACTTGAAGAAAAGAAAATTGAACTCTTTCTGTCTGAGGAGCAGAATGAAAAAAATGAACAGAGCCCGAAGGACCTGTGGGACACTATCAAACGTAGAACCCTGTGTATTATAGGAGTACCAGAAAGAGAAGAGAGGGAGGAAACACCAGAAAAAATATTTGAAGAATAATGGCTGAGGAACAATGTCTGCCACCTTTTGTGCCAGCCCCTCAGTGATCAAACGCAGCAATTAGCAATCAAAACACATAATCAGCCCTGGTCCCAGCAATCTGAACCAGGATTGTGGAGCTAGGGAATGTGGCATGGTAGTTGCTACCATGTGAAAAGGTAATTTGAAATTCTTGAAGAATAACATAACTCCTCAAATTTGATGAAAATCTTTAATGTACATACCCAAGAAGGCCAATGTACTTCAAGCATAATAAAGTCAAAGAGGTCCACACCAAGGCACATAGTAGTGAAATTGATGAAACCCAAAGACAAAGATGGTGTATTGAAAGCACCAAGAGAGAGGCAACTTGTTACGTATAAGGGATCCTCAATAATATTAACAGCTTATTTCTTATCAGAAACTGTGAGTCCAAAATCAATCAATCAATGAAAAAACGAAAGAAGCAAAAAAAAGAAACTATGGGGGCCAGAAAGCAGTGGGATGATGTATTTAAAGACCTGAAAGAATCTTCCCTAACTCATTGTATGAGGCCAGCATCATCCTGATACCAAAGCCTGGCAGAGACACAACAAAAAAAGACAATTTTAGATGAATATCCCTGATGAACATCGATGCAAAAATCCTCAATCAAATACTGGCAAACCAAATCCAGCAGCACATCAAAAAGCTTATCCACCATGATCAAGTGGGCTTCATCCATGGGCTGCAAGGCTGGTTCAACATATGCAAATCAATAAACGTAATCCAGCATATAAACAGAACCAAAGACAAAAACCACATGATTATCTCAATAGATGCAGAAAATGCCTTTGACAAAATTCAACAACCTTCATGCTAAAAACTCTCAATAAATTAGGTATTGATGGGACATATCTCAAAATAATAAGAGCTATTCATGACAAACCCACAGCCAATATCATACTGAATGGGCAGAAACTGGAAGCATTCCCTTTGAAACCTGGCACAACACAGGGATGCCCTCTCTCACCTCTCCTATTTAACATAGTGTTGGAAGTTCTGGCCAGGGCAGTCAGGCAGGAGAAAGAAATAAAGGGTATTCAATTAGGAAAAGAGGAAGTCAAATTGTCCCTGTTTGCAGATGACATGATTGTATAGTTAGAGGGCCCCATCATCTCAGCCCAAGATCTCCTCAAGCTGATAAGCAACTTCAGCAAAGTCTCAGGATACAAAATCAACGTACAAAAATCACAAGCATTCTTATACACCAATAACAGACAAACAGAGAGCCAAATCATGAGTGAACTCCCATTCACAGTTGCTTCAAAGAGAATGAAATAACTGGGGAATCCAACTTAGAAGGGATGTGAAGGACCTCTTCAAGGAGAACTACAAACCAGTGCTCAGTGAAATAAAAGAGAACACAAACAAATGGAGGAACATTCCATGCTCATGGATAGGAAGAATCAGTGTTGTGAAAATGGCCATACTGCCCAGGGTAATTTATGGATTTAATGCCATCCTCATCGAGCTACGAATGACTTTCTTCGCAGAGTTGGAGAGGGCTGCTTTGCAGTTCATATGGAACCAGAGGGGAGCCCGCATTGCCAAGACAATTTTAAGCCAAAAGAGCAAAGCTGGAGGCATCATGCTACCTGACTTCAAACTATACTACAAGGCTACAGTAACAAAAACACCATGGTACTGGTACCAAAACAGAGATATAGACCAATGGAACACAACAGAGCCATCAGAAATAATACCACACATCTACAACCATCTGATCTTTGACAAACCTGACAAAAACAAGAAATGGGGAAAGGATTCCCTATTTAATAAATGGTGCTGGGAAAACTGGCTAGGCATATGTAGAAAGCTGAAACTGGATCCCTTCCTTACACCTTATACAAAAATTAATTCAAGATGGATTAAAGACTTAAATATTAGATCTAAAACCATAAAAACCCTAGAAGAAAACCTAGGCAATACCATTCAGGACGTAGGCATGGGCAAGGACTTCATGTCTAAAACACCAAAAGCAATGGCAACCAAAGCCAAAATTGACAAATGGGATCGAGTTAAACTGAGGAGCTTCTGCACAGCAAAAGAAACTGCCATCTGAGTGAACAGGCAACCTACAGAGTGGGAGAAAATTTTTGCAGTCTGCTCATCTGACAAAGGGCTAATATCCAGAATCTACAATTAACTCAAACAAATTTACAAGAAAAAAAAAACAGCCCCATCAAAAAGTGGACAAAGGATATGAACAGACACTTCTCAAAGGAAGACATTTATGCAGCTAACAGACACATGAAAAAATGCTCATCATCACTGGCCATCAGAGAAATACAAATCAAAACCACAATGAGATACCATCTCACACCAGTTAGAATGGTGATCATTAAAAAGTCAGGAAACAACAGGTGCTGGAGAGGATGTGGAGAAATAGGAACACTTTTACACTGTTGGTGGGAGTATAAACTGATTCACCCATTGTGGATGACAGTGTGGCGATTCCTCAAGGATCTAGAACTAGAAATACCATTCGATCCAGCCATCCCATTACTGGGTATATACCCAAAGGATTATAAATCATGCTGCTATAAAGACACATGCACATGTATGTTTATTGTGGCACTATTCACAATAGCAAACACTTGGAACCAACCCAAATGTCCATCAATGATAGACTGGATTAAGAAAATGTGGCACATATACACCATGGAATACTATGTAGCCATAAAAAAGGATGAGTTCATGTCCTTTGTAGGGACATGAATGAAGCTGGAAACCATCATTGTCAGCAAACTTTCGCAGGGACAAAAAACGAAACACCGCATGTTCTCACTCATAGGTGGGAATTGGAAAATGAGAACACTTGGACACAGGAAGGGAAACATCACACACCGGGGCCTGTGGTGGGGGCAGGGAAGGGATAGGATTAGGAGATATACCTAATGTAAATGATGAGTTAATGGGTTCAGCACACCAACATGGCACATGTATAGATATGTAACAAACCTGCACATGGTGTGCATGTACCCTAGAACTTAAAGTATAATAAAAATAAAAATTAAAAAAAGACCTGAAAGAAACTGTCAACCAAGATTGTATATCTGAAAACAATATCTTTAAGAATAAAGGAGATGAAGCTGGGCATGGTGGCTTGCATCTATAGCCTCAATGACTTGGGAGACTGAGGGAGGAAGATTGCTGGAACCCAGGAACTTGAGGCTGCAGTGTGCTATGAGCATGTGTGTGAACAGCCACTGTATTCCCTCCAGCCTGGGCAACACATCAAACTGCTGTCTCAGAAAAAAATAATAATAATAAATAAGAATAAAGGAGAAATTAACACATTTCCAAATATTATAAAAGCCAAAGTAGTTCATTACTGATAGACAAAAAATGCTACGGCAAGTCCTTCAGGCTGAAAGGAAAAAATACTAAACAGCAATTTGAAGCCAAAAGAAAAAAATAAAGAGTGTTGGTCAAGGTAGTTACATAGGTAAACGTAAAAGCCAATGTTACTGTGCTTCTGGTATTTGTTATTTCTCTTTTTCCTATATAATTTTATGGGCAAATGCATTTAATAATACTTACCAATCTATATTAGGATGCATATAACGTATAGTCTGTGACAATCAGAATAAAAAGGGAGGGGGTAGAGATGTAGAGGAGCAGAGTGCTTGTAGACCATTGAAACTTAGTTGGTATTATTCAAAGGATGTTGTTATTTAAGATATTGATTGTAATTTCCCAGAAAATTATTAAGAAAATAACTAATATAGAGAATGGGAGAAAAGAAGCGAATTAAAATGAAACACACACACACACACACAAAACAGAAAATTATCTAGTAATGAAGTAATTGAAAAGCAAAAAAGTATGTAAGACATAAGAAAAAAATGTATAAGGCATAAGGAACAAGTGAATTTCTTCTTTATTGATAATCATATAAATGAATGAAATGCAGTTCTTAAAAGGTAGCAATTGGTAGAAAAGATTAAACAAAACAAGCATCCATCTATAAGCCATCTACAAGAGAATCAAATTAAACAGAAGGATACAAAATGGTTGATAGCAAAAGAATGAAAATGCTAAAAAAGAACAGGGGTGACTATATTATTATCAGACAAAATTGACTTGTTAAATCTAAAAAAGTTTACAAGGGATGCAGAGGACATTATAAATTGATAAAAGGTTTAACACAGCAAAAACATGAAATAATTTTAAATATATACACACTTAACAAAGGAGCCCCAAAATATATGAAGTAAAAATGGACAGAATTGAAGGGAGAAATAGATCTACATTAATTGTTGAAGACTTTAATACCCACTTTCAATAATGGGCAGAACAAACATGCAGGAGAGCCGTAAGGAAATAAAGGATTCAACAGCTGTATAAACCAATTAGACCTAATAAACATGTGTAAAACATTCCATTCAAAAATATAATACCCATTCTTGAGTGCACACATTGCATTGTCTGGGTTAGACCATATGTTAAGCCACAAAACAAAGTGTTATGAATTGAATTTTGTTCTCCTGCAATTTATATGCTACAGTCCTAACTCCCATTACACCTCAGGCTATATGGAGATAGAGCCTTTAAAGAGGTAATTAAGGTTAGAGTGGGTCCTAATTTAATATGACTGGTGTGCTTATAACAAGAAGGAGACGTATGCACATAGAGAAAGTGCCATGTGGGGACACAGTGAGAGAGACAAGCCAAGGAGAGAGGCCTCAGGATAAACCAGGCCTACTTAACATCTTGATCTTGTACCTCCAGCATCCAGAAATGTGAGACAATACATTTTGGCTAAGTCACTCAGACAAGTATTTTGTTATGATAGCTCTAGCAAACTAATACATTTTAAAACTTTCAAATTACCGAATATCTTTTCTGTTCACAATGGAATGAACCCTAGAAATCACTAACAGAAGGAAACTGTAAAATTAATAAATAAGTGGAAATTAAACAACACAACCTTATGTAACCATTTGGTCCAAGATTTTATTTTCTCTTTTTAAAATTAATTTATTTCCATAGGTTTTTGGGAAACAGGTGGCATTTGGTTACATGAGTAAGTTCTTTAGTGGTAATTTGTGAGACTTTGGTGCACCCATCACCCAAGCAGTATACACTGAACCCAATTTGTTGTCTTTTCCTCACCCACTTCCCACCCTTCCCCAACCCCTCCCCCACCCCTGAAGTCCACTGTATCATTCTTATGCCTTTGCATCCTCATAGCTTAGCTCCCACTTATGAGTGAGAACATACGATGTTTGTTTTTCCATACCTGAGTTATTTCACTTACAATAAAAATCTCCAATCCCATCTAAGTTGCTGCGAATGACATTAATTCATTCCTTTTTATGGCTGAGTAGTATTCCATGGTGTATATATACACCACAGTTTCTTTATTGACTCGTTGATTGGTGGGCATTTGGACTGGTTCCACATTTTTGCAATTGCAAATTGTGCCACTATAAACATGCATGTGCAAGTATTTTTTTCCTGTAACAACTTCTTTTCCTCTGGGTCAATACCCAGTAGTGGGATTGCTAGGTCAAATGGTAGTTCTACTTTTAGTTTTTTAAGGAATCTTCACACTGTTTTCCATAGTGGTTGTACTCATTTACATTCCCACCAGCAGTGTATTAGTGTTTCCTTTTCACCGCATCCACATCAACTTCTATTATTTTTTGATGTTTTGATTATGGCCATTCTTGCAGGAAGTAAGGTGGTATCGCATTGTGGTGTTGACTTCCATTTCCGTGATCATTAGTGATGTTGAGCATTTTTTCATATGTTCATTGGCCACTTGTATATCTTCTTTTGAGAATTGTCTGTTCATATCCTTAACCCCCTTTTTGTTTGGATTGTTGCTAATTTGTTTGAATTCCTTGTAGATTCCGGATATTAGTACTTTGTCAGATGTATAGATTGTGAAGATTTTCTCCCGCTCTGCGAGTTGTCTGTTACTTTGCTGACTGTTCCTTTTGCCATGCAAAAGCTCTTTAGTTTAATTAAGTTCCACCTCTTTGTTTTTGTTGCATTTGCTTTTGGGTTCTTGGTCATGAAATCTTTGTCTAAGCCAGTGTCTACAAGGGTTTTTCCGATGTTCTGGAAATTTTACAGTTTCAGGTCTTAGATTGAAGTCCTTGATACATCTTGAGTTGATTTTTGTATAGGGTGAGAGCTGAGGATCCAGTTTCTCATTGTCTTACATTTGGCTTGCCAGTTTCCCCAGCACCATTTTTGCTGAATAGGGTGTCCTTTCCCCACTTTATGTTTTTGTTTGCTTTGTCAAAGATCAGTGACTGTAAGTATTTGGGTTTATTTCTGGGTTCTCTATTCTGTTCCATTGGTCTATGTGCCTATTTTTATACCAACACCATGCTGTTTTGGTGGCTATGGCCTTACAGTATAGTTTTGAAATCAGGTAATGTCATGCCTCCAGATTTATTCTTTTGGCTTAGTCTTGCTTTCGCTATGTGGGCTCTTTGGTTCCATATAAATTTTAGGCTTGTGTTTTCTAGTTCTGTGAAGAATGATGGTGGTATTTTGATGGGAATTGCATTGCATTTGTAGATTACTTTTGGCAGTATGGTCATTTTCACAATATTGATTCTACCCATCCATGAGCATGGGATGTGTTTACATTTGTTTGTGTCAACTCTGATTTCTTTTCAGCAGTGTTTTTTAGTTTTCCTTGCAGAGGCCTTTTACCTCTTTGGTTAGGCATATTCCTAAGTGTTTTATTTTATTTTATTTTATTTTATTGCAGCTATTATAAAAGGGGTTGAGTTCTTGATTTGATTCTCAGCTTGGTCACTGATGGTGTATAGCAGAGCTACTGATTTGTGTACATTAATTTTGTATCCTAAAACTTTGCTGAATTCGTTTATCCATTCTAGGAGCTTTTTGGAGGAGTCTTTAGGGTTTTCTAGGTATACAATCATATCATCAGCAAACAGTGACAGTCTGACTTCCTCTTTACTGATCTAGATGCCTTTTATTTCTTTCTCTTGTCTGATGGCTCTGGCTAGGACTTCTAGTACTATGTTGAATAGAAATGGTGAAAGTGGACATCCTTGTCTTATTCCAGTTCTCAGAGGGAATGCTTTCAACTTTTCCCCATTCAGTATTATGTTGGCTGTGGGTTTATCGTAGTTTGTTACATTGAGATATGTCCTTGTATGCTGATTTTGCTGAGGATTTTAATCAAAAAGGGATGCCGGATTTTGAGGGATGCCGGCTTTTGTGAAATGCTTTATTTAAACTGTGTCTGTTGAGGTGGTCATGTGATTTTTGTTTTTAATTCTTTTTATGTGGTGTATCACATTTATTGATTTGCATATGTTAAATTGTCCCTGCATCCCTGGTATGAAACACACTTGATCATGGTGGATTGTCTTTTTGATAGTTGGATGCGGTTAGCTAGTATTTTGTTAAGGGTTTTTGCATCTATTTTCATCAAGGTTATTGGTCTGTAGTTTTTTTGCATGTCTTATGTACTTTCCTGGTTTTGTTATTAGGGTGATAGTGGCTTCATAGAATGATTTAGGGAGGATTCCCTCTTTCTCTATCTTGTGTAATAGTGTCAATAGGATTGGTACCAGTTCTTTGAATGTCTGGTAGAATTCAGCTGTGAATCTGTCTGGTCCTGGAAGTTTTTTTTCTTGGTAATTCTTTTATTACTGTTTCAATCTTGCTGCTTTTTATTGGTCTGTTCAGGGTTTCTAATTCTTCCTGATTTAAGCTTCCTGTATCTTTCCAGGATCAGCATCCTCTAGGTTTTCTAGGTGATGTGCATAAAGGTGTTTATAGTAGCCTTAGATAATCTTTTGTATTTCTGTGGTGTCGGTCTTGATATCTCCCATTTCATTTCTAATTGAGCTTATTTGGATCTTCTCTCTCCTTTTCTTGGTTAGTCTTGCTAATGATCTGTCAATTTATCTTTTCAAAGAACCAGCTTTTTGTTTCATTTATCGTTTGTATTTTTTTGCTTCAATTTCATTTAGTTCTGTTTTGATCTTGGTTATTTCCTTTCTTCTGCTGGTTTGGGTTTGGTTTGTTCTTGTTTCTCTACTTCCTTGAGGTGTTTCTCTAGTTCCTTAGATTGTCTGTTTGTACCGTTCAGACTTTTTGATGTGGGCATTTAAGGCTATGAAGTTTCCTCTTAACACCACCTTTGCCATCTCCCAGGGGTTTTGATGGGTTGTGTGACTATTATCTTTCAGTTTGAATAATTTTTTAATTTCCATCTGGATTTCATTGTTGACCCAATAATCATTCAGGAGCAGGTTATTTAATTTCCGTGTATTTGCATGGTTTTGAAGGTTCCTTTTGGAGTCGATTTCCGTTTTTATTCCACTGTGGTCTGAAAGAGTACTTGATATAATTTCAGTTTTCTTAAATTGATTGTGACTTGTTTTGTGGCCCGTCATATGGTCTATCTTGGAGAAAGTTCCATGCACTGATGAATAGAGTGTATATTCTGTGGTTGTTGGGTAGAATATTTTGTAAATATGTTAAGTCCATTTGTTCCAGGGCATAGTTTAAATCCATTGTTTCTTTGTTGACTTTCTGTCTTGATCACCTGTCTAGTGCTATCAGTGGAGTATTGAAGTCCTTCACTATTATTTTTGTTGCTGTCTATCTCATTACTTACGTCTAGTAGTAATTGTTTTATAAATTTGGGAGCTCCAGTGTTAGGTGCATAGAATATTTAGGATTGTGATATTTTCGTTTTGGATAAGGCCTTTTATATTAGGTTGGTGCAAAAGTAATTGTGGTTTTTGCTATTTTTTCTGTCCTTTTTAACTGCTGTTGCTTTAAAGTTTGTTTTGTCTGTTATAAAAATAGCTACTCCTGCTCAGTTTTGGTGTTCATTTGCATGGACTGTCTTTTTACACCCCTTTACCTTAAGTTTATCTGAGTCCTTATGTGTTAGGTAAGTCTCTTGAAAGCAGCAGATACTTCTTATCCATTCTGCTATTCTGTTTCTTTTAAGTGGAGCATTTAAGCCATTTAAACTCAATATTAGTGTTGAGATGTGAGGTACTGTTTCATTCATCATGCTATTTGTTGGCTGTATACCTTGGTGGCTTTTTAAATTATTATGTTTTTGTTTTATAGGTCCTGTGAAACTTATGCTTTAAAGAGGTTCTGCTTTCATGTGTTTCCAGGATTTGTTTCAAGATTTAGGCCTCCATTTAGCAGTTCTCGTAGTGCTGGCTTGGTAGTGGCGAATTCTCTCAGCATTTGTTTTTCTGAAAAAGACTGTATCTTTCCTTCATTTATGAAGCTTAGTTTCACTCGATACAAAGTTCTTGGCTGATAATTGTTTTGTTTAAGGAGGCTGAAGATAGGGCCCCAATCCCTTCTAACTTGTAGGGTCTCTGCTGAGAAATCTGCTGTTAATCTGATCAGTTTTTCTTTTTAGGTTACCTGGTGCTTTTGCCTCACAGCTCTTAAGATTCTTCATTTTGACTTAGATAACCTGATGACAGTATGCCTAGGCAGTGATCTTTTGTGATGAATTTCCCAGATGTTCGTTCTCGTATTTGGACGTCTAGATCTCTAGCAAGGCCAGGGAAGTTTTTTTCAATTATTTCCCCAAATATGTTTTACAGATTTTTAGATTTTTCTTCTTCCTCAGGAACACCAGTTATTCTTAGGTTTGGTCATTTAACAGAATCCCAAACTTCTTGGAGGCTTTGTTCTTTGTTTTAGATGGAGTCTCGCTCTGTCACCAGGCTGGAGTGCAGTGGCATGATCTCGGCTCACTCCCGGATTCAAACGATTCTCCTGCCTCAGCCTCCCAGGTATCTGGGACTACAGGCATGTGCCACCATGTCCAGCTAATTTTTGTATTTCTAGTAGAGATGGGGTTTCACCATGTTGACCAGGATAGTCTCAATCTCTTGACCTTGTGATCTGCCCACCTTCACCTCCCAAAGTGCTGGGATTACAGGTGTGAGCCACTGCGCCCAGCCTGTTTGTTTTTTTGTTTTGTTTTTTATTTATTTTTTCTTTCTCTTTGATGGATTGGGTTAATTCAAAAACCTTGTCTTCGAGCTCTGAGGTTGTTTCTTCTGCTTGTTCAGTTTTATTGCTGAGACTTCCCAGAACATTTTGCATTTCACTGTTTTATTTCCTGAAGTTGTGATTTTTTTTTTATTTATGCTATTTCACTGAAGATTTCTCCCCTCATTTCTTGTATCATTTTTTAAATTTCCTTAAATTGGACTTTATCTTTCTGTGATGCCTCCTTGATTAGCATAATAATTGGTGTTCTGAATTCTTTTTTAGGTAAATCAGAGATTTCTTCTTGGTTTGGATCCCTTCCTGGTGAGCTGGTGTGATTTTTGGGGGGTGTTAAAGCACCTTGTTTTGTCATATTACCGGAATTGTTTTTCTGGTTTCTTATTTGCGTAGGCTATGTCAGAGGGAAGATCTGGCACTCAGGGCTAGTGTTCAGATTCTTTTGTCCCACAGGGTGTTCCCTTGATGTAGTACTTTCTGCCTTTTCCTAGGGATGTGGCTTCCTGAGAGCCAAGCTGTAGTGATTATTATTTCTCTTCTGGATCTAGCCATTCAGCAGGGCTGCCAAGCCCTCGACTGGTACTGAGGGTTGTCTGCACAGAGTCCTGTAATGTGAACCGTCTTGAGGTTTCTCTGCCAACGATACCAACACAGTATTTAGGGTGTCTCTTGGGTCCTGAAGCAGCAATCTGCTTCCTTCAGAGGGTCTGTGGATTCTCTTGGCTTTCCTGGTATATTCCTGCAGTAGTTCTGGAGCAAAAGTTCATGATGCGAGTCTCTGTGAGCTGCTGTCTGTCCGGGTGATGGCTGCAATCTAGTCCTGCCTCCTGTCTATCATTTTCCCCCCAAATCTCCAAGAAGAAACTATTGAGATGAATGAAAACGAAAACATAATGTACCAAAACTTACGGGATGACATGAAAGCATTATGAAGTTGGAAATTTATGGATGTAAGTACATATATTGAAGAAGAGAAAGATATTAAATCAATAACCTATCTGTACATGTTAAGGTACTAGAAAAAAAGAAGAGCAAACTAAATGCAATGCTAGCAGAAGGATGGAAATAATAAAGATTAGAGTGGAGATGAAAGAGTACAAACATTAGAGAAAATCAGAACATTTCTAAAGACATCACATCTTTGCAGAAGTCAGCAAAATAGAACAAACTTTAGCTAGATTGACCATGAAAAAAACTGGTCAAATTACTAGAATCAAAACTGAAGAGACTATTACTGATTTTACAGAAATGAAAAGGATTATATGAGAATCCTATGAACAACTGAACACCAACAAATTGGGTAACCTAGATGAAATGTACAATTTTCTACGAAAACAGTCTGCAAGAACTGACTCATGAAGAAATAAAACATCTGAATAGACCTATAACTGGTAAGGATATTAAATCAGTAATAAGAACCTTCCAATGGCCGGGCACAGTGGCTCGCGCCTGTAATCCCAGCACTTTGGGAGGCTGAGGCAGGCGGATCACGAGGTCAAGAGATCAAGACCATCCTGGCTAACATGGTGAAACCCTGTCTCTACTAAAAAATACAAAAAAAATTAGCTGGACATGGTGGTGGGCGCCTGTAGTCCCAGCTACTCAGGAGGCTGAGGCAGGAGAATGCCATGAACCTGGGAGGTGGAGCTTGCAGTGAGCCGAGCTCACACCACTGCACTCCAGCCTGGGCAACAGAGCAAGACTCCGTCTCAAAAAAAAAAAAGAAAAAACCTTCCAATGAAGAAAGACTCACTATCAGATGGATTCATGAGTAAATTCTACCAAACAATTAAAGAAGAATTAACACCAGTTCTCAAATTCCTCCCAAAAATTGAAGGGAAAGGACCACTTCCTAATCATTCCCTGAGGCTAGCATTACCCTGGTAACAAACTAGACAAAGATTTTACAAGAAAACTGGAGACCAGTATCCCTGGTGAATATTGATGAAAAAATCCTCAACAACATTCTAGCAAATTGTATTGAGCAGCATATTAAAAGAGTTATACCCCATTTCCAAAAGGAATTTCCCAGAATACAAGGATAGTTCACAAAAACCAATTCATGTAATATACCACATTAATGGAATGAAGGAGAAAAACTATACAATTGTTTTAATTGATGCAGAAAAAGCATTTGACAGAATCCAACACTTTATGATAAAAACACTCAACAAACTGGGAACATAAGATTACTTCCTCAACCTAACATAAAGCAGTTATGAAAAACCCATAGCTAACATACCAAATGATGACAACTTAGAAGCTTTCCCTCTAAAATCAGAAACAAGGCAAAGATGGTTGCTTTCACCACTTCCATTTAAGATAGTATTAGAAGTTCTGACCAAAGCACTTAGGCAAGAAAAAGAAAAGAATCTAGATTGGAAAGAAAGAAAGAAAATTATCTCTATTCAGAGATGGCATGACCTTATATGTAGAAAACCCTAAAGATTATAGACACACACACACACACACAAAGAGAGAGAGAGAGCACGTTAGTAAATTGAGGAAAGTTGCACAATGCAGATTAATATACAAAAATTAGTTGAATTTTTATCAATAGCAGTGCATAATCTAAAAAATGAATTTAAGTAAACAGTATCAACTACAATAGCATTTTTTAGAAACCACTTAGGAAAATAAATAGATGCCAGACTTTTACAATAAAAACTACAAAACAGATTTGCGCAAGATGGCCAGCTAGATGCAGTTAAGGTGGAACAGCTGTCACCAAGGAACCAGGAAGACCTGGGGCATTCCTAACAGATCTTCAGAGGGAAGGTACTGACAGTGGATGGAAGGAATAAACAAGCTGGGCTGAAGGGGTAGGAAGTTGGGAACCCGGCACAGGGCTACTGCATACTGGTACTCCTTCCTAGCCCCCGCTGACTCTGGGGGAATGGCCGAGTTGAACTGACAAGCAGCAACCTGCTCTCACCACAAGCCTCTGGAATCCCAGGAGGCAAAGAACCCTTTTGTCTTGTCTTGTCTTGTCTTGTCCCCTCCCCCACTTCCCTCCCCTCCCCTCCCCTCCCCTCCTGTCCCATCCCATCCCGTCCTTGCCTCGCCTCACCTCGCCTCATTTTTCTTTTGTTTTTCTTTTGTTTTTTCTATTTTGAGAAGGAGTCTTGCTCTGTTGCTCTCTCTGTCACCCAGGAAGGAGTGTCTTGGCAAAGTTTGGCCTCACTGCAACCTCAGCCTCCCGGGTTCAAGTGATTCTCCTGCCTCAGCTTCCCAAGTAGCTGGGACTAGAGGCATGCACCACCACACTTGGCTAATTTTTGTATTTTTCGTAGAGATGAGGTTTCACCATGTTGGCCAGGCTGGTCTTGAACTTCTGACCTCAGGTGATCCACCTGCCTCAGCCTCCCAAAGTGCTAGGATTATGGGCTTGAGCCACCGGGACTGACCACTCAACATTCTTAAAGAAAGAAATTCCAATGAAGAATGTCATATCCAGCCAAACTAAGCCTCATAAGTGAAGGCAAATAGGATCCTTTTCAGACAAGCAAATGCTGAGGGAATTTGTTACTACCTGACCTGACTTACGCGAGCTTCTGAGGCAAGCACTAAGTATCTAAAGGAAAAACCATTATCAGCCACTACCATAAGATACTTAAGTACACAGAGCAGTGACACTATAAAGCAACCAGACAAGTCTACATAATAACCAGCTACCATCACGATGACAGGATCAGATCCACATGTATCAATACGAACCTTGAATGGAAATAGGCTAAGTGCCCAAATTAAAAGGCACAGAGTGGCAAGCTGGATAAAGATTCAAGGCCCAATAGATGGCTGGGCACAGTGGCTCAAGCCTGTAATCCCAGCACTTTGGGAGGTCAAGGTGGGCAGGGCATTTGAGATCAGGAGTTTGAGACCAGCCTGGCCAACATGGTGAAACCCCATTTCTACTAAAAATACAAAAAAATTAGCTGGGCATGGTGACATACGTCTGTAATCCCAGCTACTGAGGGAGGCTGAGGCAGGAGAATCACTGGAACCTGGGAGATGGAGGTTGCAGTGAGCCAGGATCGCACCACTGCACTCCTGCCTGGGCAACAGAGCAAGACTCCATCAAAAAAAAATAATAATAATAACAGACCCAGTAGTTTGTTGTCTTCAAGAGACCCATCTCACGTGCAGTGACACCCATAGGCTCAAAATAAAGGGATGAAAAAAAAATCTACCAAGCAAATGGAAAACAAAAAGGCAGGGGTTGCAATCCTCATTTCAGACAAAATGACTAAACCAACGAAGATCAAAAAAGACAAAGAATCACATTACATAATGATAAAGGGTTCAATTCAAAAAGAAGACCTAACTACCCTAAATATATATGCACCCAACACAGGAGCACCCAGATCCATAAAGCAAGTTCTTGGAAACTTTCAAAGAGACTTAAACTCCCACACAATAATAGTGGGAGATTTCAACACCCCACTGACAATATTAAACAGATCATCAAGGCAGAAAATTAACGGAGATGTTCAGGACCTAAACTCAGCACTGGGTCAGATGGACCTGATAGACATGTACAGAACTCTCTACCCAAAAGCTACAGAATATACATTCTTCTCATTATTACATAGCACATACTCTAAGATTGACCACATAATTGGACATAAAACACTCTTCTGCAAATGCAAAAGAAGTGAAATAATAACAGCCATTCTGTCAGACCACAGCACAATCAAATTAGAAATCAAGGCTAAGAAATTTGATCAAAACCATACAATTACATGGAAATTGAATAATCTGCTCCTGAATGATTTCTGGGTAAATAACAAAATTAGAGCTGAAATCATGAAGTTCTTTGAAACTAGTGAGAACTAGGATACAGCATACCAGAATCTCTGGAACACAGCTAAGGCAGTGTTAAGAGGGAAATTTGTAGCACTAAACACTGACATCAAAAAGTTAGAAACATTGGCTAGGTGCAGTGGCTCATGCCTGTAATGCCAGCACTTTGGGAGGCCAAGGCAGGCGTATCATTTGAGGTCAGGAGTTCAAGACCAGCCTGGTCAACATGGCGAAACCCCGTCTCTACAAAAAATACAAAAAAAAAAAAAAAAAAAAAGTTAGAAAGATTTCAATTTAACAACCTGGCATCACAACTAAAAGAACTAGAAAACCAAAAGCAAACCAACTCAAAAGCTAGCAGAACATAAGAAATAACCAAAATCAGAGCTGGACTGAAGGTGATCAAGACATGAAAAACCTTTCAAAAGATCAGTGAATCTAGGAGTTGGTTTTTTTGGAAAAAAAAATATATATATATATATATAAAATAGACTGCTAGCTTGACTAAACCAAAGAAAAGAGAAGATCCAAATAAACACAATTGGAAATCACAAAGGTGATATCACCACTGACCCCACAGAAATACAAATAACCATCAGAGACTATTATGAACATCTCTATGCAAACAAACTAGAAAATGTAGAGGAAATGGATAAATTCCTGGATGCATACACCCTCCCAGGATTGAACTAGGAAGAAATTGAATTTTTGAATAGACCAGTAGTGGGCTCCAAAATCGAGTCAGTAATAAATACCCTGCCAACCAAAAAAAGCCCAGGACCAGACAGATTCACAACTGAATTCTACCAGATGTACAAAGAAGAGCTGGTATCATTCCTACTGAAACTATTCCGAAAAATTGAGGAGGAGGGATTCACCCTATCTCATTCTATGAGGCCAGCATCATGCTAATATCAAAACCTGGCACAGACACACAAAAAAGAAAACTTCAGGCCAATATTTTTGATGAACATCGATGCAAAAATCCTAAACAAAATACTGACAAACTGAATCCAGCAGCACATCAAAAAGCTTATCCACCACGATCAAGTTGGCTTTATCCCTGGGATGCAAGATTGGTTCAACATATGCAAATCAATAAATGTGATCCATCACATAAACGGAACTAAAGACAAAAACCACATGATTATCTCAATAGATGCAGAAAACGCTCTTGATAAAATTCAAAACCCTTTTGTGTTAAAACTCTGAATTACATATTGAAGGAACATACCTCAAAATAAGAAGAGCCATCTATAAAAAACCCACAGCCAACATCATACTGAATGGGCAAAAGCGGGAAGCATTCCCCTTGAAAACGAGCCCAAGACAAGGTTGCCCTCTTTCACCACTCCTATTCAGCATAGTATTAGAAGCCCTGGCCAGGGCAGTCAGGCAATAGAAATAAATAAAAGGCATCTAAATAGGAATAGAGGAAATGAAATTATTCCTGTTTGCAGAAGACATGATCCTCTACCTAGAAAACCCCATAGTCTTGGCCCAAAAGCTCCTTAAGCTGATAAACAGCTTCAACAAAGTCTCAGGATGCAAAATCAGTGTGCAAAATTCACTAACATTTCTGTACACCAGCCATCAAGCTGAGAGCCAAATCAGGAATGCAATCCCAATCACACTTGCCACAAAAAGAATAAAATACCTAGTAATAGAACTGACCAAGGAGGTGAAAGATCTCTACATGAGTACTACAAAACACTGCTTAAAGAAATTGGAGATGACACAAATAAATGGAAAAATATTCTATGCTCATTAATAGGAAGAATCAATAACATTAACATGACCATACTGCCAAAAGTAATTTATAGATTTCAATACTATTCCTATCAAACTACCAATGACATTTTTCACTTAACTAATAAAAACTATTTTCAAATTCACATGTATCCAAAAATGAGCCCAAATAGCCAAGGCAGTCCTGAGCAAAAAGAACAAAGCTGGAGGTGTTATGCTACCTGACTTCAATCTGTACAACAGGGCTGCAGTAACAAAGACAGTATAGTACTGGTACAAAAGCAGACACATAGACCAGTGGAACAGAATAAACAACCCAAACATAAGGCCGCACACCTACAATCATCTGATCCTTGACAGTGCTGACAAAAACAGGCAATAGGAAAAGGACTCCATTCAATAAATGGTGTTGGGATAGCTGGCTGGCCACATGTGGAAGATTGAACCTTGGACCTTTTGCTTATATAAAAATAACTCAAGATGGAGCAAAAACTTAAATGTAAAACTTAAAACTATAAAAACCCTGCAAGACAACCCAGGCAGTACCGCTCTGGACATAAGATTTAGGCAAAGATTTCATTATGAAGACACCAGCAGCAATTGCAACAAAAGGAAAAATTGACATATGGGATCTAATTAAATCAAAGAGCCTCTGCACGGCAAAAAAAAAACTATCAACAGAGACAACTATCAACAGCCTACAGAAAGGGAGAAAAATTTTGCAGACTACACATCTGACAAAGGTCTAATATCTAGCATTTATAAGGAACTTAAACATATTTACAAGGGAAAAACAAAAAGCCGCTTTAAAAAGGAAGCAAATGACATGAACAGACACTTTTCAAAAGAAGACATTCATATGGCCAACAAGCACATGAAAAAAAGCTGAACATCACTTATCATTAGAGAAATGCAAATCAGAACCACAATGAGATACCATCTCACACCAATTAGAATGGCTATTATTAAAAAGTCAAAAAAATAACAGATGCTGGCAAGGTTGTGGAGAAAAAGGAACGTTTGTACGCTGTTGGTGGGAGTATAAATTCCTTCAACCATTGTGGAAAACAGTATTGCCATTCCTGTGGAAAACAGCATTGCCATTCCTCAAAGAGCTAAAATCAGAACTCTCATTTGACTCAGAAATCCCATTACTGGGTATATATACCCAAAGGAATGTAAATCATTCTACCATAAAGACACAGGCAAGCATATGTTTGTTGCAGCGTTGTTGACAATAGCGAAAAAATGGAATCAACCTAAATGCCCATCAACGGTAGACTGAACAAAGAAAATGTGGTATGTATATACCATGCAGCCATAAAAAAAAAAAATGAGGTCATGATTTTACAGAAACATGGATGGAGCTAGAGACTATTATCCTAAACAAACTAATGCGTGAACAGGAAACCAAATACCACATGTTCTCACTTATAAGTGGGCACTAAATTATGAGAACACATTGACACATAGAGAGGAACAACAGACATGGGGGCCTACCGGAGAGTGGGTGGAAGGAGGGAGAGGATCAGGAAAAATAACTAATGAGTACTAGGCTTAGTACCTGGGTGATGAAATAATCCGTACAACAAATTTCTATTATATGTTACCTATATAACAAACCTGTACATGTACCTCTGAACTTAAAAGGTAAAGAAGAAAACTACAAAACATTGCTGAAAGAAATTAAGGAAGACATAAATAAATGTAAGGACATCCCGTGTTCATGAATTTCAGGCTTTAATATTGTTAAGATGACAATATCCTACCAAGCAATCTACAGATTCAGTGCAATCCCTATCAAAATTCCAACAGCATTGTTGTAGAAAATCTATTCGAATATTCATATGGACTATCAGCAGACCTCAAGTAGCCAAAAAATTTTGAAAAGGAAGAACAAATATGTAGGACTCACAATTCCTGATTTCAAATCTTAATATAAATCTACAGCAATTAAAACAGTAGGGTATTAGTATAAGGAGAGAGATAGAGATCAATGGCATAGAATAGAGAGGGCCCACAAATAAGAACTCTTACATATATGGTGAAGTGAGTTTTGTTTTTCATTTTTGTTTTTGTTTTTGTTTTTTGAGATGGAATCTTGCTCTGCCATCCAGCCTGGAGTGCAGCGACACGATCTCGGCTCACCGCAACCTCCACCTCCCAGATTTAAGCAATTCTCCTGCCTCAGCCTCCCAAGTAGCTGGAATTACAGGCGCCCACCACCACGCCCAGCTAATTTTTGTATTTTTAGTAGAGACAGGGTCTCACCATGTTGCCCAGTCTCGAACTCCTGACCTCAGGTGATCTGCCCACCTCAGCCTCCCAAACTCCTGGTCAGTTACGAGCTACCACGCCTGACCATGAAGTGAGTTTTGACAAGGGTACTATGATCATTCAATATGAAGAACAGTCTTTTTCAACAAATTGGAAAATTGGAAATCCCTGAGCAAATTAATGACATTGAGCCCTTGTTTTACACCATATACAAAAATCAACTTAAAATACATTAAAAGACTAAAACTCTTAAGAGCCAAAACTGTAAAACCATTAGATGAAAATATAGGGGAATGTCTTGATGACACTGCGTTTGGCAGTGATTTCTTGGATATGACACCAAAAGCAAAGGCAACAAAGGAAAAAAATAGTTAAGTTGAACTTTATCAAAATTTGAAAGTTTCCTGCATCAAAGAACACTGTCAAAAGAGTGAAAAGTCAACCCATACAGTGTGAAAAGATTTTCAAATTGTATATCTGCTAATGGATTACTATCCAGAATATATAGGGAACTCCTATAATTCAATGTCAAAAAAAAAAACCAAACAGCCCAGTTCAAAAATGAGCAAAGGACTATAATGGACATTTATCCAAAAAAGATAGACTAATTGCCAATAAACACATGAAAAACACTCCACATCATTAGTCATTAGGGTAATGCAAATCAAAGCCACAATGAAATACCACTTTTTGATCAAAGACCAGTGAGAATAACAATTGTTGGCAAAGATGCAAAGAAATTGGAACGCTTTTGCACTTCTCCTGGAAATATAAGAAGGCACAATTACTAAGGAAAACAGTTCGGGAAATGAAAGTGTTCTGGAAATAGATAATGTTGAAGGTTATATAACATCATGTATATACTTAATGCCTCAGAATAGTCCACTTAAAATGGTCAAAATGATAATATGTTTTATGACAATAAAAATGAATATAAAAAGAAGGGAGCAATTAAAAGTTATTATTGGCTACTTCTTCTCTGGTGTTTGTTTCAGTTCATAAATTAGTTTTCTAACCCAAATTCATACTTGTGTAGTAAATTCACAATTTTTAATAAAATATTTAGTAAAACTTGGTTCTCATATTAGAAATGGGTATATTGAATTAAGGGCAATAATTCCTTTATTGTAATGTCTGTGAGCTCACAAGTTTCCAAAATTCCAGTTATGCCCCAACTGATTAATCATTAAACTTAAGAGTGGTGATTGCAAACTTTTACATTCATGTTCACTGTATGCCGGTACAGTGCCCAATTCCTGAATCTCCTTTAACCTTGCCATAACCCTCAAGAGATTTTCTGTATCTTCCCCATTTTCTATACAGTCTCCCTGAAAGTAGTAAATGCTGCACAGGAAGGCTGCAGTCAAGGCCTTGCTGTGTTGAACAAAGCTGTAGCTTGTTGCAGACGTCCCTGTGCTAGTCTGCTGCTCTGGGGCTAACCCCTCCTTCACATTCTCTCCTAGGAGAGATTGGGATGATGGCTGTCACCCTGCAAGGTCTGATCATGTAACTCAAGAAGGCTTGGTGGAGAGCTTGTGTCTGACTGACCTGAAGGGTGGACACTCTGTTGAGACCACTGATGAGGTGGCCACAGAGGGAGTAGTGATGCCCAGCGTTGCAGGAGAGTGTTCTGGGTTAAGGGGCCAGTGGGGCACAGGAGAAATTCTTCAGAGAATTGTAACATAATATTTTGCAAAGTATTACAGGTGTTCAAGGGTCAAGTAAAACACTGCTGATACCACACATTTAGTGTAAACTAAGTGAAGTCATAGAGGTGAGATGTGCTATTTTGTTTCTGAAAGAATGTGAGTTATTGAGAGGATACTGTACTTTTTCTATCTAGAGCACAGTTTATTTACTTCAGAGAAGCTAGACATCACTGACCTCAAAATAAGTAATTTTCATGCAACAACCCAAGTAATTACTTGTCAGAGATATAAGATAGTTTTGATCCAGCTTTGAAGCCCTAGTTAAGAAGTTTACAGTTAGAGCAGTAAACTTAGGGTTAAATATTAAACATTATTGAATGAATGGAATGCTTCATATCTAATGCAGCCTCTCAATGGGTCCATTTTTATTCTTTATCACAAAGGTAAAGACTGGAAAAGCAAACAGTTTCACTGCTTAAGAAAATCTTTCCTTTCTGGCCGTGGTCTCCTGGGGGTTGGGTGTTAACCAGCGCAACCATGAGTTACTGGTGTCAGTACAACCTGCGATTGCCTGGATGGTCAGGCTGTGCCAGCCCCTGCACTCTCTCCAGGGCTGCCGCCTGGAAGAACACACCACTTAGCACACTCGTGCTTTTGGACACATAACACACCCGTCAGGTTAATTATATATATGAACAAAATATTTTATAATTTAATACAGATTTATTCTAGCTTACAGGGTCTTGGAAGCAAGCATATTCTCTGTCTTCTGTGAGTTCACAGCTTAGGAGCATAACATGTTACACCCACACATGTCCCAGCTAGAATGAAGAAGGTTTTCCTTAGTTTTTCCAGC
Source organism: Pongo pygmaeus (assembly GCF_028885625.2). NCBI lineage: Eukaryota > Metazoa > Chordata > Mammalia > Primates > Hominidae > Pongo > Pongo pygmaeus. The sequence goes on from NC_072380.2 coordinate 59,102,834, forward strand.
TTATTTTCTTTTTTCAACATAATCTATAAGCTAAAGGCAAAGGATTAGGATAGAGATGGCCTTTGACTTGGCTTGTTCTCAAAATGATAGGGGCTTATTGTGACCACTGAGGGTTCCCATTGTGTCTCCCCGCTTTGTGGGCTCTGTTAATTCTTCCTGGAGTAACCTTTCCCAGCCCTGGTCTGCCTGAAAAGCTTGTAATTCTCCTGCTGCTTTTCTTTGTACCTTCACTGCCATCTTTTTCCTAACGCTGGACATACCTGGTCCCTCTATTCTGCATGACACCATGGTGCCTTCCACGCGTCTATTTTAGCACATTCAATAGGATCTGTGGTTGCATTTCTGCCTTCTTTTCTACACTATGAGCTTCTGGAGTGCAGGCAAGTATGATTTGTGGCTTAAGTGGAAATCTTGGCTTTGCAAGACCAGTGTAGCCATATAGTCTTCATGTTTTCTCACAGGATCTGGAAATTAGATCCCAGCTGATTTGTGAGAAACCAGGAGGAGGATGGGAATTTGTGTGCTAGTATTTGCAGCTATGAAAATACATGGTTCAGTGAATCTTCCTACCCCAGCTAAGATACAAATGGATGGAAAGTTTTTATTCTTATCCACACCTTATAGGCCAGAGGACTTACAGTAGGAGAGGTAGGTGGTGTTCACTCAACAATAGTGCTTTCTTGCTAAATTAGTGCCAAGCAGACAAGGAGAACACGAGCAGGCATGATCGCTGGGCTTCCAGTTGTTCTCACGTGGGCGAGTTCTCTTTCCAACCTGTGTGGTCATGCTATCTAGAATCCCTTCAGCATTCCTTATTGAGTGAAAAAAACTGACCAAAAGGAAAAATATCAAACCTGTCTGATGAATGATTGCTAAGTGGAGGTCCTGTCTTTCTATATATTTGACCATGAATCCTCAGCATATTGTGGAGTATAGTTCTCATAAAATAGGTCTTTTAATTGTGTCGAATACCCATGTGTATTCTGAAAATTCAAAAGTAGTATTTTGAAAATGTCTTATTTATTGTGGGCTTAATAATTTTTTTCAATAAATATGCCGTCTTTAGCTGTTTGAGAGATACAATCTTGTGAGAATAATGCAAAGGGTAAAAATGTGGGAGTGCCAGTGCCTATTATTCTAGCCCCAGTCGCAACATCTCACTCTCAGGAGTAGTTCTGAGTGCTGGTTCTCTTTCTGGTGGGAGTGACGGGCAGCTCTTTGCCTTTAGGAGATCTGTGAACTGGTCAGGCTGCAGTCTGGCATATTTTCTCCTTCAGACAAATCAGTAATGTGAAAATGGAGTTCTCAATCTCTTCCCTTTTCAAAGTTGGCTTCAGAGATTTTTCTGTGTCAACAAAAAAGATAAAACACCTGTTTGATTTATTCTGACATCTAGAATCCTAAGGGTTTTTTAAAGAATTGATTTAAGAAATGAGAATTCAGTCCAACACAGTTAATTTATTACCTGTTCTCTTTTGTAGACTGTCAGTAGAATTTGTTATTTTCATGTTACAGATAAGAGTACAGTTTTTAACTGTAGTTGATTTGCTGAAAGCAGTTACATCTGTGGCTAAGCCATAATTAACATTTAATTCTTTGGCTTTTAGGTCAGCTTGGGTTTTATCTATTGTCATTTTTCCCAGTAGTTTCAAAAACACAAAGTTATGGAAAGCCAGTTCTGTTACGTTGCTTTAAGCTCCTTTAGACCTCTGGTGAAGCAGCTTGATGTTCTGGAAGTGTTTCATAGATTTTCTTCAACTAACATGACAGTGGACAAATAAGAGAGTGTGTTGGGAAAGGAAGCTTTTTATTTGTACCGCTTGAAACAGCAATATTGTCCTCACATGCAGCTCAGAAGATGAATGTAGCTGAGTTTGTATACCTGCTGGTCCCTTCTCTCCTGGATTAGCAGATCTGCTAGGAAGACAGGCTGGTAGCACACCCTGCCCTCAATTCACAGTTCTCCCAGGGCGTGCCCTCCTGGGCCCAGAGCATGCTCGGATTAGAGTGCAGTCATGAAAGATAGCAAAGGTGTCTGGTCTGATGTCTCATACTTACTTTATTTTTAACTTCTTTCCTACCTGTCATGTAAAGAAACAGATATTGAGGAATAGTTGTGTGTCAGACCATTATTTTGTAATTAAAATAATCCGAAGATCATGCATTGATCTTTAAAGCCATGCACTAACTTAAAGAATAATTTCTATTACAATAAAATTGCAAGTAAAATATCACTTTGATAGTCTTTAGGTAATTGGTAGCCTTGTATGTACCTAAACATTTGAATGTAACTCTTTTCTGTGAAAGAAAAATTGTAATAAAAGGCTACATGTTTCTTGCCTTTTATATCACTTGGAGAATGCAGTGCTGACTTTACATTCAGTTTTAACTATGGAGAGGAGAGGAAATAATAAGTGTATTGGTACCAGAGCCAAGAAGACACATATAAAATGACCCAAAAAGATAAGAAGTAAATGGTTAAGATTTCTTTATCTAAACCAATACAGTATTTACCCCCTGCACCCCTTTTTGTAAAGCCAGTCAAATTTAGCAGTGGATGAGTTGTGGGAGGTTTGATACAATATTATAACTGGAAAAAGAAAAGTCTATTTTTTTGGTTATTGGTTTCTTTTTAATAAAAGACATACCATTTAAAAAATGTTTATAGATCATTTAAGAGTAAATACAGTTGTTAGATTTACCTCTTTGAGGTTTTTCTTACAGAAATTGTTTCTAGCATTCTGTGATCTGTGAATATCAGGCAGGACCAATTTAAGGGTAGCCATTGTAACACAAAAGTTTAAGCTTTTGTGTATCCCTTAAGTTGGGTAGCCATTGTGTCACAGTGTCAAAGTGTGACAGTGTTGTTGGAGCTGTGAGTTTAGGCATTGCTTGACGGATGGTCTGTTGTGTCTACACTCCAGGGGACTGCCATGAAATAACAGGTGTTCAGCTACTGGAGGGCAGAGTTATAAGAGCACTGGCATTGGAGTGATGGCTGTTGAGTTTGTGATCGAGATTGGACGGGCTCCTTGATTGCCACGAATTCCCTTTTCCACAGCTGTGACACAGCATTTACAGCTACTTCATTAGGGTGATGAGGAGATATGAAAATACCATGTGAAAGCACCCAGCATGCGGCCAATAAGCAGCAGCAGTTCAATAAATGATAGTCCAGATTGATTGCAGTTAAGTTGCAAGACACAGTCGTGCCATTGTGAGTCACACAGTTCCCCGCAGGTGGCCTTCTGTTCCTCGTGAGACACACCTTGCCCCTTTCTCACCTCACCGCCTCTGAGACTCCCTCCACCCCTGCGTGGACCGCCCCAACCCAGTCCTTCTGATTCTTCACCGAACCAAGGTTGTGTCTAAGTCACCAGTTCTCATTTTGCTTGTTTATTTTGCATCCTATCTTGTTTAAAAATTGATTTTAATTGGCTTAGAAAAATACCAGGATTCACAGAATGCACAAATCTGTATGCAAGAGAAGCAGCAGGCTGCATTAAAGTAGGAGACTCGGTCAACACCAAGGCTCAGGGCTCTGCCCAAAAACAGATCTGTTAACAAGAAAAACAGCAATATCTAGTAGTGACACCTTAGAAAAATTTCCTTATGAGGAGGAAGCTATAATACAGAAATAAAATAATACAGGAGAACAAATATAACCTGTTTAAATGAGGACAATTTCTGTTAATATATGTTAGTACAAGCTGCCAGAGTAACAGCTCAGTGAAATTGTATATTCTGTAGTATTTATTGGCCGTCTTATCATGGGAAAGTTTTAAGCTCTCTGAGCATAGTTTCCTAATGAGTAAAATGGAGATTAAAAACACTTCAGGGGCTATGAAACACTTAATGAAACATGGAGTCTGGTACCAGAGTCTGTATATAGAAGATGCTCTCTCTATATATATATGTGTGTTTTTTTGAGACAGAGTCTTGCTCTGTTTCCCAGGCTGGAGTGCAGTGGTGCTATCTCAGCTCACTGCAGCCTCTGCCTCCAGGGTCCAAGCACTTCTTCCTCAGCCCCCCGAGTAACTGGGATTACAGGCGCTTGGCGACCACGCCCAGCTAATTTTTGTATTTTTAGTAGAGACAGAGTTTTGCCATGTTGCCCAGGCTGGTCTCGAACTCCTGGCCTCAAGTGATCTGCCTGCCTCGGCCTCCCAAAGTGCTGGGATTACAGGCGTGAACCACTGCACCTGGCCAATGCTCAATTAATTTTAACTATTTTATTGTTCATAGTAATTTGTAATATTTTATATAGTAGAGGTAATTTTAGAAATCTAGTCCTGGAATATTCCTTAAGCTATCTAGAGGAGAGAGTAAAAGAGCCAAACTTTTAAGCTACTGCTCAATAAATGATGGCTTCTTGCAGATTGTTCCTCAGTAAGTATTAAAGTGGCAGTGAGTTTAAAGTTATACTGCTGGCATACTTTCATCCTTTGTTTCATTCAGTAAATATCTTTAGTGTGGAGTGTTGAGGATGCAGCCATTTCAGTGTCTTGGTAGAAATGACCATCCTGTAAGTAGACAGTTGCCACGCAGGGTGCAGGGGGAGCCTGCCAGTGCTCAGAGGGGAGCATGGGGAGGCAGAGCCCTAGGGGAGGCACCCCCAGGAAAGACAGCTGCGCTTAGCTGGGAAGGAGGAATTGGAGGGGCTGGCTGCAAGATTAGGGGCAGCAAGGGGCAGGGTAACTCGCCCAAGTGGAACATGTGAAGGGGAAGTAGTATGGTTGAAGCTAGAGTTGAAGGTTGAAGCTAGAGTGCTAGCAGCACCCAGGGCATGAAGGGCTGACACTTTGTGTGAGGAAAGATGCAGTATGGAAGGCACAAGGAGTACAAGAGGACATGCATCAGGTCTGTGTTTTAGAAAACCCGACAGAAATAATGTGAAGAATGAATTGAGGGTGGACTGGGCATCCAGCCTGACGACAAACACACCTCTGAGGAGGCAAAAAGCAGTGAGAGGAGGAGCAACCAGCGGGGTGGTGACAGCGTGGTGGGGAGGATTAACCAGCAGCAAGAAGGGACAGGCTTCTGAGAGTGCCAAGGATGAGGATTGGGTTGTGCATGACAGTTTCATCTTGGAAGTTTTAGGCTGCCATGGCTGGGAGATGGTGGCACCTTCACAGAGACAGAAGCAGCAGGAAGGACAGACCTCGGTTATGTTTCATTTCTTGGTTGAGTGCAGATGAACTAACTGCTTTAAAAGTCAGCTGAGGTTGCAGAAAGTGAGGAGCCTAAGAGCAGCATGTGCCGGAACACAGCACTGGGGACGAGCAGCATGTGCCGGAACACAGCACTGGGGACCCCCTGCTGCAGAGCCACATTCATCCTAGCAAGGACAGTTTGGGTTCATATGAACACATAGTCACTGTGGTTTAAGTCTTCAAGATTCTCCTCCAAAAAGTGGCAGCACTTCTCAGTGTTCACAGATACTCATCTCTCCATCAAAAAGGAGATCCCAGTAAAATGCTCATAAAGTGTAATTGCAGTGAGACATCAGGTGGACCTTCCTAAATTGGCTATAAAATGTGTAACTGAATGCTTTACCTACGATTATACCTCTAAACCTGTTGAATGTAGGGAAATGTTCACCACAGAAGATAACTTTGATTTCTGAGGAATTAATTGGAAGCCGTGTTTAATTATCAGAGGCACTTACTCATCCAAGCCGTTCTTAGCTTGTGGTAATAATACATTATTTGCTTTTGAGTCGTTTTTTTCCATTTGTTCTTTGTTTTGGTTAGGAAGGTATTCATCTCATCCAAAAGTGGTATAAAATCAGTGAAAAAAAAATTTTAAAGGGATGTGGGGCGGGGTGCAAGTGGCTCACGCCTGTAATTCCAACACTGAGAGACTGAGGCATGCAGATCACTTGAGGCCGGGAGTTCGAGATCAGCCTGGCCAACATGGTAAAACCCTGTCTCTACTAAAAATACAGAAAATTAGCTGGAGTGGTGGTGGGCGCCTGTAATCCCAGCTACTCAGGAGGCTGAAGCAGGAGAATTGCTTGAACCTGGGAGGCGGAGGCTGCAGTGAGCCGAGATTGTACCAGTGCACTCCAGCCTGGGCAACAGAGTGAGACTCTCTCTCAAAAAAAAAAAAAAAAAACAAAAGAAAGGAAAGAGAAGAAAGACAGGTGGAGCACAATTCTGTCTTACTTTGCTGGGAAGTATCTTAGAAGGTTTCCCCTGCTCTGACTCCCATAGCAGGTACAACTTCTGTCTCAAGGTCATAAACAGGCTCCTGTGGTGAGCTTAGCAGCACAGCCCACAGCTTAATTCCACTCCCCAAGTAAAGTGGGGCAGTAGGGGGGAATGCAGGAAGAGCTGCACCTGATCCTGTGGCTGAGGTTCTCCTTCAGGTGGTAAAGCAGCCATGAGCAGGGGCTGGGGAGTGGCCTGAAGCCAGCCTGCTCTTTTCAGACCAGGAAGTGAGGGGCTCAGGGCAACTTGTCAGAAAGGAATTCGCTACACATTCTAGTGGAAAGTTCTTGTAGACTTAATAGAACGGTAAGTTTGGGGAAGTAAGGCTTATCAGTTTTAGAAAGCAGAATAGCTTGTGCCCAAGAACTGAACAGCAGCTAGGAACACTTAACAGTTCAAGTCCATAGTGCTGTGAGAACTACAATAGCTTCTTCAGTGTTTACCGTCCAGTTTCTATTACTTTGTGCCTCATGATGTTTTGAGCTTTAAATGAATCACAGTAAAAAGGTTTGACCACCAGCCAAAAAACGTGAATTCATCTCATTTGAGGCTCAGGATGAAAGAAAAAGTAAAGTAATATCTTGGAGAACTTCTTCCCCTATTTTACCAGTATTTTCCTGTTTAAAATCTACCTAATGAAGGAAAATGTATCCATCCGCTACTCATGACAGCCTGCCTAAGTTCGAGACCAGCCTGGCCACAGTTGAATACTGTGTTGGGCACTGAAGATTTAGAGGTGAATATAAGGAAAAGGCAAGATGGATTTAGTGTCTAAAGTAGAAGATTGGGAGGAAAGCAATTAAGCAGTTACCTGATTTAAAATGTTACCCTACAGTGTTCATGGAATTGTTTAAAAGCTATATCTTAGATACAAACATGTTTGTCTCTTAATGTGTGGGTTAAGTATTTGATTAGATGAGTATATCCTAATTGAGTAATCCAGGAGGAAAGGTCCTAAATCCCTAAAAGTAAGAGCATGTACTATTTTGTTAAAATGGAAGGTCTGTACTTGAAACTTTCCAGCTCTTAAAAATGAGGAAATTCCAAGCATTCTGCACTAATAGATAGTGTTAGTGGGTAGTTGGTGGATGACGTCAAATGTCAGAATGGTGAACAGCTTCGTTCATATAAACTGAAAGTGTACAATCTGGGATCAAGTGTTCTTGCTGCTCTCAGGGATCGGCGCACAGCCTGTGTGCTCCCATGTGGCCTGACTTGCATTTAAGAGTTTATATGAGACACAGCTGAGAGTCTGGAAAAGGCACAGCATCTTCTCCTTCCTGTCCAGATGAGCCAAGTCAGCAGGAAGGGTCTCAGCATCTATTCCTGAGGCCCTATGAGAGGTTTCTTCATTCCTTTATAATGATTAAGCCCTTCATTGGGAATGGGTTTGATTTGTCATTGTGCAAACTTCAGAGGCTTTAATGGTAATTTTATTAACCTTGCCGGACCTTATGGAATGTTGATAAAAGCAACCACTCTTTGTTATGAAAGCAAAAAGAGATACTGAAAAGTTAATTCAAGATAATTGGCAAAGCCAGCTGCCATCATTAGATTGTTGAATAGTGATGGTGGTAATGGCAGAAAAGGTGAAGGCTCTTGCTTGAAAGACAGCACAGGAATCACCGCTCTAATGCTATCTTTGTGATGTTACTGTTGAATATATGTGAGGTGCTGCTGTCTTCTGACTGACTTCTTGGTCACTATCACAATGTTATGGCTGATATAAGGTGTAATGGTCTTTTCTGGTCATTACATTCCATTTAGGTTGTGTATTGTATGAGAGAGATCTGGGGAAAGAGAGATATAATTGGACATTTGTATGTATAATGTTAAGTGAAAAACTGAGAGTTGTAATGCAGCTCTAGGTTCCAAGATTGATGGTTGGCCAGATGCGTTGGCTCATGCCTGTAATTCCAGCACATTGGGAGGCCGAGGTGGGCAGATCACTTGAGGCCAGGAGTTCGAGACCAGCCTGGCCAACATGGAGAAACTCCGTCTCTACTAAAAAAAAGATAGAAAAATTAGCAAGGCAGGGTGGCACATGCCTGTAATCCCAGCTACTCTGGAGTCTGAGGCAGGAGAATTGCCTGAACCTGGGAGGCTCCATCAGGGCGCTGCCTGTTTTGCTTACCACTGTATTTCTGACCACTTCAGTGTTTGTGTTCAATGTGTATTTAATGACTATGGACAGAATGAATACAAAGGAAAAAAAAGAACTTGGAGGCAGGAAAACAATTGTGGGAGACCAGCCATGTGAGTGACCAGGCTGATTATATGATTGACAAGGTTGACTCTACATAATTGAGTTTTAAAAAAAGACTAGAAAGGACTACTTGAAGTCGTTGAAGAGGAACTCTCTGGAGATAGTGGAGTTCTTAGTCTCTGCTCTTTGTTCGTAAAATATTCAGCTACATTTTAGGTAAGGTAGTGATCTGCCTTCAATTGCAAATAGTTGATAATATCACTTTTAATGTAAACTAAAGCCAACATTTTTCATGTATTGTTCTATTCGGAGTAAATAACACATTTTGGCATGGTTCTTCGTGTCTTAGCATCTGTCAGTTTTCATGTGAGGACTGAGTTTACAGGTTATGTACAGCACATGTTGAGCGTGGTCAGTGGGTGTTTGTACCTGAAGTACGTATTTCCCTTTTGTTGATATTGTCATGAGCAGTTCCACCTTCAGTGTTCACCTCTATGCTTTGAAATCTTCTCTCAAACGCTTATTCATTCCTATTTTTTGTACCCTTTGGGACTCCTCAATCTCATATTCATCTTTCCATTTCTGACCTAATCCCAGCACTTTGGGAGGCTGAGCCGAGCATAGTGGGGTGTGCCTATAGTCCCAGCTACTAAGGAGGCTGAGGTGGGAAGATCACTTGAGCCCGGGAGCTGGAGGTTTCAGTGAGCTCAGATGTGCCACTGCATTCCAGCCTGGGCTACAGAGCGAGACCCTGTCTCAAAAAAAAAGTCTCATGATTTCGTCTCCTAGATGAGACCATCTCTACTAGCTGATGCCTTTGCTTGCATTCTCATGTGCAGGGCCAGCAGATACTGATGGAGCAGATGTTCTCTGAGGCTGTAGGTGCTGGGGCACAGATCTTTTCCTCATCCTACTACCTAGTGAAGGGGAGAAATGACGAGCGAGGCAACTACAGGTGAAAAGTGTTTGGAGAGAGGTTTCTATAGGGCTCCAGTCTATGCACTGAGCCCAGGCATAGACTTCAGAGATGCTTCCTGAAAAGAAGTTGGCAAGATATGAGGGAGGAGAGTGTGGCTCCTGATTCCTCTGACCTTTCTATTGTGGGTTTGATGCCCCCTCCCCAGCTGAGTCCTCATGGGCAGTTTTGTTTTGTTTTGTTTTGTTTTGTTTGAGACAGAGTCTCGCACTGTCTCCCAGGCTGGAGTGCAGTGGCGCGATCTCGGCAGCTGTGTTTTTAAGAAGTGTTTCTACTCCTTTCCTTACTCAATCCTGACCCTGTAAAATTCCCACTTGCTGGCTGCCCCCTCCCCAAGGAAAGGCCCCTCTACCCCTCCACAGTGGGCGGTGCCCAGAGTCAGGGGACAGGTCTGGGCTTCCCTATTCTTGCTGACCCAGCTATAGAGACCCTGCTCTTTCCCATTCAGAGAGTCATAGCTACTTGGTTTTTTTGGTTTTTTGTTGTTGTTGTTGTTGTTGTGTGTGTGTGTGTGTCTTTTATTTTACGCTTGGGGTTGTCTTTTTAAAACTTCCTTTTATTCTTTTATCTTGGGATAATTACTTATTTTAAAGTAAGCCTTGTTTGTTTTTGTCTGTTAAAAATCTTTACAGCCATCCAGCTTATATCAACTTTTTTATTTCCTGCCAGTCAACAAGAATTAATAGAAAATGGCAGCCCAAGAGGTAAGATACGCAGTCTGTCCACACCCCAAACAGGGCAGGATAAATGCCTTTCTTAGTTCTAATAAGCCCTGAAGAGATACTCCCTGTAGCACCAAGTCATTTCCCTCTGCTGCCCCTTTGAGGTGACTGTATTCCCAAAAGTAGTCAGTGTAGAGGAATGGATGGCCCATTTAGGATAGGTAGTTGCACAGATTATCTCTGAGGGAGGTGACCAAGAAGCTGAACTCCAAGACAAGACAAAGGAATTGATGAACAGTATCATTGTCTTAACTCTGGGATAGGGATTCTGTGAAGGTTAGTGTATGCTCTTTTTTCTAGGGAGAGGATCCCTTTATATTTGATTGTCATGGGGATCTGTGAACTAGAGTAAAATCAGCGGTCCCAGCTGTATAGACTTTGAGGTTCATTATGGTTGTGATCTGAAAACCTTGGTCACCTCTGTGGTATGTGTCATTGGATTCTAGCAACTTGAGTGAAGGGGCTCCTGTGCATTCTTAGAAACGAGTATGAGAGAGGATGGGGTGGAGTTCCAGTTTTACTAGAGAAAGCTCTCAAGAGAATTTTGATACCCAACTTGAGACCTGGAAAATTACCAAGTACAGCTTCATGTTAAAAAAAAAAATGTTGCTGCATCTTTATCAAGTTAGCAAACTATTTCTATGATTGTCTATTTCCAGAGAAATTTGATTGAACGGGTTCTCGGGTTTCCATAGCTGGGGTTGTAGGAGTGTTCTCCACAAGCGAAGATAGACCGAGTGCTTGATACATGACCTCACCCAAAGAAGTCCCTTAATAAAGTGCAGAATGAGTGAAGAGAAGTTGCAGGTGTAATTTTCTTCACCAAAGTCAGGAACCCAATAGAAGCAGTCATAGCAATGAAAATAGTAACTTTTGATGAGCGTTCACTTGTCTTTTAAGGGCTTTATACATATCAACCCTTTGAGGGCCGATCCCACTGCTCTTCGCATCTGCCGTGAATTTGTTGGTAAAGCCTAACAAGGTGGGCCATCTCACCTAGGGTGGGCTCAGCTGTCCTGGGCCAGGTCCTGCTCCTGAGGTCCTGGTGAACCTCATAGTCCTATGTGCAGCACCTCCTTGAAGGTAAATCCATCCTCCAGAGCAGAACATGGTGGCAGAGGCACAGTGACACTGGTCCCCTCTCCTCCTCATGCAGTGGCTCATGCTGTTAGGTTTCCTGAGGCTCAGTTACTACAGATGGGTGTATTTGGGGGAGATGGTCTCATAGTTCTGGACATATAAAAGCAACAGTAAAAAGCAGGCATCAGAAAGCTGATACCAGACACAATTGTGATCCTGGATTAGAAAAGAATTGTTATAAAAGACATCATTGGGACCGGTAGTAATATTTGAACGTGGATTGCATCTTGGATTACAGTATTGTATCAATATCACATTTCCTGAATGTGTTCACCACACTGTGGTGTTCAAAGGGAATGGCTGTGTTCTTAGAAACAGATCCAGACCTGGACGGCAGTTCCAAGATGGCTGAATAGGAACAGCTCCAGTCTATAGCTCCCAGCATGAGTGACACAGAAGATGGGTGATTTCTGCATTTCCAACTGAGGTACTGGGTTCATCTCACTTGGGCTTGTTGGACACTGGGTACAGGACAGTGGGTGCAGCCCACCAAGCGTGAGCTGAAGCAGGGCGAGGCATGGCCTCACCCGGGAAGTGCAAGGGGCCAGGGAATTCCCTTTCCTAGCCAAGGGAAGCTGTGACAGACGACACCTGGAAAATCGGGTCACTCCCACCCTAACACAGTGCTTTTCCAATGGTCTTAGCAAACGGCACACCAGGAGATTATGTCCCGTGCCAGGCTCGGAGGGTCCCATGCGCACGGAGCCTTGCTCATTGCTAGTACAGCAGTCTGAGATCAAACTGCAAGGCCACAGCGAGGCTGGGGGAGGGGTGCCCGCCATTGCTGAGGCTTGAGTAGGTAAACAAAGCAGTCAGGAAGCTCAAACTGGGTGGAGCCTACGACAGCTCAAGGAGGCCTGCCTGCCTCTGTAGACTCCACCTCTGGGGGCAGGGCATAGCCAAACAAAAGGCAGCAGAAACCTCTGCAGACTTAAATGTCCCTGCCTGACAGCTTTGAGAGAGCAGTGGTTATTCCAGCACGGAGTTTGAGATCTGAGAACGGACAGACTGCCTCCTCAAGTGGATCTCTGACCCCCGAGTAGCCTAACTGGGAGGCACCCCCCAGTAGGGGGAGACTGACACCTAACACCTGACACTTCACCCCTCTGAGAGGAAGCTTCCAGAGGAACGATCAGGCAGCAACATCTGCTGTTCTGCAATATTGTCTGTTCTGCAGCCTCCGCTACTGATACCCAGGCAAACGGTCTGGAGTGGCCCTCCAGCAAACTCCAACAGACCTGCAGCAGAGGGTCCTGTTACAAGGAAAACTAACAAACAGAAAGGACATCCACACCAAAACCCCATCTGTACATCATCATCATCAAAGACCAAAGGTAGATAAAACCACAAAGATGGGGAAAAAACAGAGCAGAAAAGCTGAAAATTCTACAAATCAGAGCGCCTGTCCCCCTCTAAAGGAACACAGCTCCTCGCCAGCAACAGAACAAAGCTGGACGGAGAATGACGACTTTGACGAGTTGAGAGAAGAAGGCTTCAGGTGATCAAACTTCTCTGAGCTAAAGGAGGAAGTTTGAACCCATGGCAAAGAAGCTAAAAACCTTGAAAAAAAGATTAGACGAATGGCTAACCAGAATAACCAGTGTAGAGAAGTCCTTAAATGACCTGATAGAGCTGAAAACCACAGCACAAGAACTACGTGACAAATGCACAAGCTTCAGAAGCCGATTTGATCACCTGAAAGAAAAGGTATCAGAGACTGAAGATCAAATAAATGAAATGAAGCGAGAAAAGAAGTTTAGAAAAAAAAGAGTAAAAAGAAACAAACAAAGCCTCCAAGAAATATGGGACTATGGGAAAAGACCAAATCTACGTCTGATTGGTGTACCTCAAAGTGATGGGGAGAATAAAACCAAGTTGGAAAACACTCTTCAGGATATTATCCAGGAGAACTTCCAATCTAGCAAGGCAGGCCAACATTCAAATTCAGGAAATACAGAGAACGCCGCAAAGATACTGTTCGAAAAGAGCAACTCCAAGACACATAATTGTCAGATTCACCAAGGTTGAAATGGAGGAAAAAATGTTAAGGGCAGCCAGAGAGAAAGGTGAGGTTACCCACAAAGCGAAGCGCATCAGACTAACAGCTGATCTCTCGGCAGAAACTCTACAAGCCAGAAGAGAGTGGGGGCTGATATTCAACATTCTTAAAGAAAAGAATTTTCAACCCAGAATTTCATATCCAGCCAAACTAACATCCTTAAGTGAAGGAGAAATAAAATCCTTTACAGACAAACAAATGCTGAGAGATTTTGTCACTACCAGGCCTGCCCTAAAAGAGCTCCTGAAGGAAGTACTAAACATGGAAAGGAACAACTGGTACCAGCCACTGCAAAAACATGCCAAATTGTAAAGACCATCGATGCTAGGAAGAAACCGCATTAACTAATGAGCAAAATAACCAGCTAACATCATAATGACAGGAACAAATTCACATGTAACAATATTAACCTTAAATGTAAATGGGCTAAATGCTCCAATTAAAAGACAAATTGGATAAACAGTGAAGACCCATCAGTGTGCTGTATTCAGGAGACCCATCTCATGTGCAGAGAGACACATAGGCTCAAAACAAAGGGATGGAGGAAGATCTACCAAGCAAATGGAAAACAAACAAACAAAAAAAGCAGGGGTTGCAATCCTAGTCTCTGATAAAACAGACTTTAAACCAACAAAGATCAAAAGAGACAAAGATAGCCATTACATAATGGTAAAGGGATCAATTCAACAAGAAGAGCTAACTATCCTAAATATATATGCACCCAATACAGGAGCACCTAGACTCATAAAGCAAGTCCTTAGAGACCTACAAAGAGACTTAGATTCTCACACAATAATAATGGGAGACTTTAACACCTACTGTCAACATTAGAGAGATCAACGAGAGAGAAAGTTAAAAAGGATATCCAGGAATTGAACTCAGCTCTGCACCTAGAGGACCTAATAGACATCTACAGAACTCTCCACCCCAAATCAACAGAATATACGTTCTTCTCAGCACCACTTCGTACTTAGTCCAAAATTGACCACATAGTTGGAAGTAAAGCACTCCACAGCAAATGTATAAAAACAGAAATTATAACAAACTGTCTCTCAGACCACAGTGCAATCAAACTAGAACTCAGGATTAAGAAACTCACTCAAAACCACTCAACTACATGGAAACTGCACAACGTGCTCCTGAATGACTACTGGGTACATAACGAAATGAAGGCTGAAATAAAGAGGTTCTTTGAAACCAACAAGAACAAAGACACAACATACCAGAATCTCTGGGACACATTCAAAGCAGTGTAAAGAGGGAAATTTATAGCACTAAATGCCCACAAGAGAAAGTGGGAAAGTTCTAAAATTGACACCCTAACGTCACAATTAAAAGAACTAGAGAAGCAAGAACAATCACATTCAAAAGCTAGCGGAAGGTGAGAAATAACTAAGATCAGAGCAGAACTGAAGAAGATAGAGACACAAAAAACCCTTCAAAAAATCAATGCATCCAAGAGCTGGTTTTTTGAAAAGATCAGCAAAATTGATAGACCGCTAGCAAGACCTAATAAGAAAAAGAGAAGAATCAGACGCAATAAAAAATGATAAAGGGGATATCACCACTGATCCCACAGAAATGCAAACTACCATCAGAGAATGCTATAAACACCTCTACGCAAATAAACTAGAAAATCTAGAAGAAATGGATAAATTCCTGGACATATACACCCTCCCAAGACTAAACCAGGAAGAAGTTGAATCCCTAAATAGACCAATAACAGGCTCTGAAATTGAGGCAATAATTAATAGCCTACCAACCAAAGAAAGTCCAGGACCAGACAGATTCACAGCCGAATTCTACCAGAGGTACAAGGAGGAGCTGGTACCATTCCTTCTGAAACTGTTCCAATCAATAGAAAAAGAGGGAATCCTCCCTAACTTATTTTATGAGGCCAGCATCATCCTGATACCAAAGCCTGGCAGAGACACACAAAAAAAGAATTTTAGACCAATATCCCTGATGAACATCGATGCAAAAATCCTCAATAAAATACTGGCAAACCGAATCCAGCAGCACATCAAAAAGCTTATCCACCATGATCAAGTGGGCTTCATCCCTGGGATGCAAGGCAGGTTCAACATACACAAGTCAGTAAACGTAATCCAGCATGTGAACAGAACCAAAGACAAAAACCACATGATTATCTTAATAGATGCAGAAAAGACCTTTGACAAAATTCAACAACCTTCATGCTAAAAACTCTCAATAAATTAGGTATTGATGGGACATATCTCAAAATAATAAGAGCTATCTATGACAGACCCACAGACAATATCATACTGAATGGGCAGAAACTGGAAGCATTCCCTTTGAAACCTGGCACAACACAGGGATGCCCTTTGTCACCACTCCTATTCAACATAGTGTTGGAATTTCTGGCCAGGGCAATCAGGCAGGAGAAAGAAATAGAGGGTATTCAGTTAGGAAAAGAGGAAGTCAAATTGTCCCTGTTTGCAGAAGACATGATTGTATATTTAGAAAACCCCATCGTCTCAGCCCAAAATCTCCTTAAGCTGATAAGCAACTTCAGCAAGTCTCAGGATACAAAATCAATGTGCAAAAATCACAAGCATTCTTATACACCAATAACAGACAAACAGAGAGCCAAATCATGAGTGAACTCCCATTCACAATTGCTTCAAAAAGAATAAAATACCTAAGAATCCAACTTACAAGGGATGTGAAGGACCTCTTCAAGGAGAACTACAAACCACTGCTCAACGAAATAAAAGAGGACACAAACAAATGGAAGAACATTCCATGCTCATGCATAGGAAGAACCAATGTCGTGAAAATGGCCATACTGCCCAAGGTAATTTATAGATTCAATGCCATCCCCATCAAGCTACCAATGACTTTCTTCACAGAATTGGAAAAAACTACTTTAAAGTTCATATGGAACCAAAAAAGAGCCCACATTGCCAAGATAATCTTAAGCCAAAAGAACAAAGCTGGAGGCATCACACTACCTGACTTTAAACTATACTGCAAGGCTACAGTAACCAAAACAGCCTGGTACTGGTACCAAAACAGAGATATAGATCAATGGAACAGAACAGAGCCGTCAGAAATAATACCACACATCTACAACCATCTGATCTTTGGCAAATCTGACAAAAACAAGAAATGGGGAAAGGATTCCCTATTTAATAAATGGTGCTGGGGAAACTGGCTAGCCATATGTAGAAAGCTGAAACTGGATCCCTTCCTTACACCTTATACACAAATTAATTCAAGATGGATTAACTACTTAAATGTTAGACCTAAAACCATAAAAACCCTGGAAGAAAACCTAGGCAATACCATTCAGGATATAGGCATGGGCAAGGACTCCATGACTAAAACACCCAAAGCAATGTCAACAAAAGCCAAAATTGACAAATGGGATCTAATTAAACTAAAGAGCTTCTGCACAGCAAAAGAAACTACCATCAGAGTGAACAGGCAGCCTACAGAATGGGAGAACATTTTTGCAATCTACTCATCTGAAAAAGGGCTAATATCCAGAATCTACAAAGAACTCAAACAAATTTACAGGAAAAAACAAACAACCCCATCAACAAGTGGGCGAAGGATATGAACAGACACTTCTCAAAGGAAGACATTTATGCAGCCGATGGACTCATGAAAAAATGCTCATCATCACTGGCCATCAGAGAAATGCAAATCAAAACCACGCCAGTTAGAATGGTGATCATTAAAAAGTCAGGAAACAACAGGTGCTGGAGAGGATGTGGAGAAATAGGAACACTTTTACAGTGTTGGTGGGACTGTAAACTGGTTCAACCATTGTGGAAGACAGTATGGCGATTCCTCAAGGATCTAGAACTAGAAATACCATTTGACCCAGCCATCCCATTACTGGGTATATACCGAAAGGATTATAAATCATGCTGCTATAAAGACACATGCACATGTATGTTTATTGCAGCAATATTCACAATAGCAAAGACTTGGAACCAACCCAAATGTCCATCAATGATAGACTGGATTAAGAAAATGTGGCACATATACACCATGGAATACTATGTAGCCATAAAAAAGGATGAGTTCATGTCATTTGTAGGGACATGGATGAAGCTGGAAACCATCATTCTCAGCAAACTATCGCAAGGACGAATACCCAAACACCACGTTCTCACTCATAGGTGGGAATTGGAAAATGAGAACACTTGGACACAGGAAGGGGAACATCACGTACTGGGGCCTGTGCTAGGGTACGGGGATTGGGGAGGGATAGCATTATGAGATATACCTAATGTAAATACGAGTTAATGGTTGCAGCACACCAACGTGGCACATGTATACATATGTAACAAACCTGCACGTTGTGTACATGTACCCTAGAACTTAAAGTATAATAATAAAATATAATCATTGGAAAAGACTTTCTACACATGTCAAAAACATTTTTAGCCAAAACTTGTAACTACAAATAGCATGCTTCACATTTCGTGGTACTTCAAACTTTAAAAAGACGTATTCAGAAATAAATCAACCAATATGAATACAGAAGTTGTTAAAACAGTATTATAATCATAAATGGGTCTTTTAAGTTTTTTACTGAAACAATAGTTTTCACTAAATTTTACCTAAATCGAAAAAATAGAATAAACACTGTCAGAATATATATTGAGTTAAAAATGACTAAATATTTTTATGTTTCTGTCAATATATGGAATTTTTCTTAAAGGTGGTCAATAAAGTAAAATTCTGTCTATTTAAAAGAAAAAAAGAAAGAAACAGATCCAGACCTATTTAGAATTAAATGGCCATGATATCTGCAGTTTATTATCTGTGGTTCAGCAATATAATAGTATCAGTAGCCACAGTCACCACCACAACTATATATATATATAGTTGCTCACCGTTCATGAATCTAGGTCAGGAGTACAAAAGTTCTGGCATGTTTTCTGTAAGTCTGAAAGAATTTCAAAAAAAAAATGTTGAGGCAGAGCGGCTACCTGAGGTAGCCACAAAACCTACGTGCAGAGATCAGAAGAACACAAATACAGTGAACGTGCTGAGGGCCAGGGGCAGCTGTTCAGAGTTGCTGTTCTCTGCTGTCTGCTTTGGTGTTCCAGAAGGGTGTGGCCCCAGTATTAGCTTGGCATGGTGGCGTACACCTGTAGTCCCAGCTGCTCCAAGAGGCTGAGGCAGGAAGATAGCTTGAGCCCATGAGTTAAAAGCTGTAGTGAAGTATGATCCTGCCACTGCCCTCCAGCCTGGGCAACATAGTGAGACCCTGTCTCTTAAAAAAAAGAAAAAGAAAACCAGCCAATATTGAACCTTTTGTTTTTACAGTGATTCTATGCTGAGGTCTCTAACCACACAGCAACCTACAATGATGTGAGAAGGAGCCAGGCCCCAGAAGGCCAGGCAGTACAGGAGGAATGAGGTGACGCTGTCTTATGGTTAACCATGTGACACTACCCGTGGATAGTGCCCAGGTCTCTCACTCCCCAACCTGACTCATAACTAGACCCCTGTGCATCAGATTGACCCCTTCCCTGTGCTAATGTGAAGAAGCTGGGTGGACATGATGTGTCAAGAATGGCCCAGGCTGTTCTCTAGTAGCAAACTCCCAACCTACATTTCATGTCTTTAGTGCATGGTATGACTCTCCCCTCATTTCCATCTGCCAGACGCAGACGTGGCCTGGACTCCACCCACACATAATTTTATTCTTCCGAAGGTATAAGACCAGTATCTGGCAAGCAGGCAGGCTTCTCACCAAGGCCATTTCCTCTACAGAGGGGTTGGTTTTGAAAATTAGCCAGGTCTCTCATCCCCAAGAAACAGATAAACCATGGTGCATTTTAGCCCTAATGAATTCACTTCTTGCACCCTGCTGATTGTAAATCAGTGGTTAGCATGGAATACCAAATTATTAGTGACAAATGAGTGCCTTGTCATAGACTTCCTCTAGAATGGCTCTTTGGTTCCTTTTCTTTTCCATTTTCACTGCTGCCCTTTTACCTCTTCTCTGAATCATTGCAATGGCCTTTAGCTGGTTACCTGCCTACTTCTGGACCCTTCTTTTCTCAAGCCATTTTTGGTCCTCCTTTGTGTGTTGTCATAGCTATTAAGTAAATTTAGGAAGCCTATGTCTGGCCGTATTGCTCGTCTGTTCAGAAATCTTAGATGGTTCCTTGAGATGTATGTTAGAGCCTGCTTCTCAGTATACAAGTTTTCCCTCATGCAACTTCTCCAAGTGCATTTTGTGTTGTTCTGCCATTCATTCTTTGGCCCAATTAATGAACTAACTCAATATTCCTGGTATTTCCACCCTCATTGTGCCCGGAGTGTCTTGACTGTTCATTTAAGACATCTCAAATTCTACTTCCCAATGAAGTCTCTACTGATACCTTCCAGCTGGATGGGCTTTCTCTAGTGTTTGAGCCATTGGAGAGAGAGAGTGTGTGAGAGAGTGTGTGTGTGTGTGTGTGTGTGTGTGTGTGTGTGTGTGTTTACATAGAACTTCGCAGATAGCACCTGTCATATTCTGCTAATGCAAGAGTTATGCATAGGTTTGTTCTATCTTTCTGCTTTGGAGACTGCTAGCTCCTTAAGAGCAGAAACAATGGATATGGTATGGTGCCATACACAGGACAGATCTCCAGTAATAGAATTTATTATAATTTGGAATGACATTGTGGAAAAACTCATATATTCCATATAGGTTTGATGTTATTATCGTTAAACCTGCTACCAATAAGAAACCCAGAGTTAATGCCACAAATGCCATTATTATTTTAATATATTAAACAGGTTTTAAAATTTATTTTCCAGAAAACATTTAAGAAAGGAAATTGATGCTGTGGGACTCCAAAAATATGATGTCTTTCAAGTATTGTGCTTTGTTTTTTAACACTCCAGGATCAAATATGAAAATGTTAAATGTAGATTTTTAAATTTTTAAAGCTTACCTATTTTTCAGTAACACCCTGAAAGAAGAATTGCAAACCCTGATGGCTGCTGTTGTCCTGGTGATCAGAGCAGAGGTCTGGAGCCTGGGAGAGGCCCAGCAGCCTGGAGTGGTAGCAGCAGGGCTTAGATGATGAGAAAATCTTATTGTTTTTTCACATTCTGTCATAGGACTTGAAAATGTTCCATCTAGTGACAATTCTTTAAGAATACTTTTGCATCCAGGAATTGATAGATTTTGAAGGTTTTGGGTTTTTTATATTATTATTATAGTAAGACTCTGGTCCCTTAAGAGCTGGATATTTACTATCTAGAATGAATAAACCCTTCCCCCATCCCAAGTTAACACAAAGCTTTATTTTTTATTAAATAGTGCATCCCTTTAAAACAATTTTATGTTCCCTTCAAAAAGCATAAGGGGGAGAGCAAATTATGGAAGCTTTCATTGCCTCCCTCCCTTCCTCCTCCCTTCTTTTCTCCTTCCCCTCCCCTCCCCAGGCTGGAATGCAGTGGCACAGTTATACCTCACTGCAGCCTCCAACTCCTGGGCTTAAGCGATCTTCCTGCCTCAGCCTCTTTTGTAGCTGGGACTCCAACCATGTGCCACCATGCCTGGCTAGTTTTTAAATTTTTCATGGAAATGGTGGGGGGGGGTCTATGTTGCCCGGGCTGGTCTTGAACTCCTGGGCTCAA
This sequence comes from Pongo pygmaeus, assembly GCF_028885625.2. Classification (NCBI taxonomy): domain Eukaryota; kingdom Metazoa; phylum Chordata; class Mammalia; order Primates; family Hominidae; genus Pongo; species Pongo pygmaeus. The sequence goes on from NC_072380.2 coordinate 59,123,775, forward strand.
GTAATCCTCCTGCCTCAGCCTCCTAATTAGCTGGGACTACAAGTGTAAGCCACCATGCCTGGCCTAGAATTTTTTTTTTCAAGACAGGGTCTCACTCTATTGCCCAGGCTGGAGTACAGTGGCACCATCACAGCTCACTGCAGCCTTGACCTCCCCAGGCTCAGACAATCCTCCCACCTCATTTTTGAGAAATAACATTTTTCAAATACAGTGTCAATGAAAATAGAAATAAATATTAGTGTAAATAAATATTTTAAAAACTACACTGAAACTGTGAACGATTTGTTTATACTGTCAGACTTCATATTGATTGAATTTACAGGATTTATAAATCACAATTTAGTCTCTGATTTGATCGGAAACAATACGACTTAGGATACTAGATTTCACAAGGCTTTTGTGAGGATCAAATGAGATTATATATCTGAAAGTCTTTCACAAACTGTGAAGTACAAGTGTTTCTAGTAAGTGGCATGCCACTTTGTATTGCTTTTACTATGGCTATTAGGCTGTGAGATTGAGACCTTCCTCCTCCCCTCTTGAAAGCAAGGGAGACTTCCCATCTCTAAGGATTTCTTTCACTCTCACTCAGCTTGCCTTGCTAGTTCTTAGGAGTGAAGTGAGATACTTCTTATTTTTCAATCCATCTATGAAAAATTTATGCATCTTTTAGTAGGGTGTTCATTTGCATGATTTATTTGTTTTCACCCCAGTGAAGGGGAAGTGGTATGGGGCTACAGGTGACTTTTGTAATGTTCTCCATTAATAAGACTGGGCCACTCCAGTGAGTCTTTTGAGTTGTAACCAACTCTATTTCAGTGACAGTATTTTTGTAAAGTTACTGTTTGGAAACTTATCTTGTTATCTTGTATGTGTATTGCATAGACCCAAGGATCTGATTGAAATAACATGGCAACAATTTTGCCACCAAGAACATGCATTTTAACCACAGCACCCTTCTATTGCATAGTGCACATGTGCAGGAATTGAGCTGGCTTTTACTAAATGAATATTTTGTTCACTTGTATCCAGATCACTTGGGACTGTGGGCACATTGGGAATTTCACCTCAGTCTTTGTCTCCCTGTCCTGAGATGGTACAAGTATCATCTAAAAGGATGTATAAAACAGGTGTATGAGAGCTGCTTTACCCCCTCCCACCCAAAAAAAAAGATATAATTAACATAGTATACAATTCTTCATTTTAAAATGTATAGTTAAGTGGTTTTTTATATACTCACAGAGTTGTACAACCATGAGAACTTTTTCATTACCCCGAATAGAAACCCTGTACCCATTAGCTATTACTTTTCATTCCAGCTTATCTATTTTTTTATTTTTGTCACATGTCCTTTTGGTATCATATCTAAGGAGCCATTGCCTGGCCCAAGGTTTCAAATATTTGCTCTGATTTTTTCTTTCAAGACTTTTATAGTTTTAGCTCTTACTTTTAGATCTGTAATCTATTTTGAGTTAATTTTTGTGTATGATGTAAAAAGGGGTTCAAAATCATTCTTTTGCCTGAGAATATCCAGTTCTAGCACCATTTTTGAAAATATTACTTTCTTCTTCCTGAATTTTCTTGGCACTCTTGTTGAAAATCAATTCACTGTAAGTTCAAGGATCAATTCTTTCCCATTGATTTATATTTCTGTCCTTATGCCACTATTGACTTTAGGTCTATGTACCATCCCGTCAAGTATTTTTTGATACTATCGTAAATGAAATTTTTGTTTTTAATTTCATTTTCATATTGTCTGATCATATAGAAATACAATTTAAATTTACGATAAATACAATTAATTTTTGTATATTGATCTTGTATCACGTAAACTTGTTGAACTCATTTATTACTCATAATAGTTTTTTTAAGATTCTTTATTATATACAAGATTACGTCATCTGCTAATAGGGAGTTTTACTTCTTGCTTTTCAATCAGGATGCCTTTATTTTTTCCCCCCTTGCCTCATTTCCCTGACTGGAACCTCTAGTACAATGTTGAATAGAAGTGTCAGAGCAGACATCTTTGTCCTTTTGTGGATCTTAGGGGGAAAGTGTTCAGGGAAAGCATTCACCATTAAGTCTGATGTTAGTTGTAGGGCTTTTGTGGATGCTGTTTGTCAGTTTGAGGAAGTTGTCTTGTATTTCTGAAGTTCTTGAGTGTTTTCATCATGAACATGTATTAAATTTTGTCAAATGCTTTTTCTGTGTCTATTTAGATGATTATGTCACTTTTGTTCTTTAGTGAGATGATTCTGTTACATTAATTGAGTTTCAAGTGGTAAAGCAACCTATGATTCGTGGTATAAATCTCATTTAGTTGTGGTATATAATCCCTTTTATGTGGTGCTGGATTTGGTTTGCTCACATTTTGTCAGAGTTTTTGCATATATATTCATAAGAGATATGGGTCTGTAATTTTCTTGTGATGTCTTTTATTTTGGTATGAGAGTAATACTATTGACCTCATAGAATGAATTCTCTACTCTTTTTTTTTTTTGAGTTTGTAGAAGATTGTTATGAATTTCTCTTTAAACATTTGGTAGAATTCACCACTGAAGCTATCTGGGCCTAAGTTTGTTTGTTTGTTTGTTTGTTTGTCAGAAGTTTTAAGTTACTGACTGACTTTCTTTATTTGTAATAGATTTATTCAGATTTTTAATTTCTACCTGTCAGTTTTGGGAGTTTGTGCCTTTCTAGAAGTTTGTCCATTTTATTTCCGTTTTCTAATTTGTTGACTTACGGTTGCTCAGTTTATTTCCTTTTAGTGTGCTATAGAATCCCTTCGCTTTCTGTAAGCTTGGTAGTGCTTCCTCTCTTTCAATTCTGATTTTCACAATTTGAGCCTTCTCTCATTTTTTCTTAGTCACCCTAGCTAATAGTTTGTTGATTTTGTTGGTCTTTTCAAGCGACCATCGTTTGGTTTCATTGGTTTCCTTTATTGTTTTCTATTCTCTATTTCATGTATTTCTGCTTAATCTTTGTTATTTTCTTCCTCTGCGTGCTTTGGGTTTTGTTTTTTCTTATTTTTCTGGTTTCTTAAGATGAAAGTTTTGGTTGATTTGAGGTCTGTCTTTTTTAATACAGGCATTCACAAATATAAATACTCTTCTAAGCACTGCTTTAGCTTGATGTCATAAGTTGTGCCTTGTTGTATTTTCCTTTTCATTAATCTCAAAGTATTTTCTAATGTCCCTGTGATTGCTTCATTGGCCCGTTGGTTGTTTAGGGTTGTGTTATTTAAGTTCCACATCTTTGTGAATTTTCCAAATTTCATAGTGCTATTGATTTCAAATTTCATTTCACTGTGGTCAAATAAGATACCTTGTATGACTTCCGTCATTTTGAATTTACTGAGCATATGGTCTGTTTGGGAGAATGTCTGTGCACACTTACAAGGAATAAGCTTTTTACAACTTTTCATTTAGCATAACCATAGCTTTTAATTTTGCTTGATTTTTTTTGGTAAGGCTTGATGGAATTATTAGTTCTACAAGGGTAAAGAGTTTAGTTTAAATTGACATTGCATGTAAATATAGTGTTTGAGAGGGCTTGGAGTATCTGTCTACAGTCCATCTGGTCTTTCGACAGCTGTTGTCAGGCATCATTCTAAAGACAGGCTAGTAAGGAAACTACCTAAGGCAGAGTCTTCATGTGGAGAGCCTGTTGATTATGTTAGTTTAACAAAGGGAATTGTGGCAGTTACATACAGTGCTTCGTTGCTGAAAGAAGGCATGCATTTGTACAGCAGAGTTATTGAGAGGTACCCAAAGAGGAGCGGGTAAGCAAGGTGAGCACTGCTTTCTTTTCTGAATTGACTATGACATCAATACAAACATAGTGTCAAGAATTAACTGTAACTTTCAGTGTTGAAACAAAGAAAAAGACCGATGTGTGTTTTCTTATAAGACTGGAGGACAGATGATGCCTCTCTCTCTCTGTCTCTCTTTCTCTCCCTTGTTTTTGCAGTGATAGGCCAAAGGGAAGCACATTGTTGGCCAGTTGATCTAAAAGTTCCTTTGCAGCATTCTGGTAATGAGCAACAAAGGCACTCATTGGCAAACGTTCCATCTTGAATAACTGAGGTCAACAGGTTCTTTATCAAAGCAACCCAGGTTAAATATGCTCTTTTATGATCTAACACACTGTAATAATCAAATCACAATTTTTAAAAGCAACCCAGAACATTATTGAAAAATAGCTTTTTTGTTTTAAAATAAAGCAGTAATACAAAACAATGCTTAAGTTATGGGTTACAATGAATGCTTTCAGTGTTTATGACCTTCCCAGATAGTCTCTAGGAAGATTGTCTATATTCTGACTATAAAAATAGGACCAGGACGAAGTTTTTTTGACTGCTACTGCTGGTATGTCCTAGATACTCTGCTATTTTCTGGGCTTTTCCTTTGCTGCCTAAGGGAGAGAATATCACATCTATCAGGTCAAGACTTGTACATTTGCCACACCAACTTAGACCTAACATGTTTGCATTTATGTTCAACCAGTCCATAGTGTATGATATACTCCATTGTCTTTGCTATAAAAGAAAGGCATAATGTTAAGAATATCTTTTATATCTATATTGAGTAATTGCCGTGCCCTTACCTAGCTGGTTCATTTTGATCCCAAATTCAGTGTTTCCTCATTTAGCTTTTTGATGACGTACTGAATAAACAGTGTTGCAATATGTACCTATTTTGCTCATTTAAGAAAATATTTGTAATCGCTACCACGAGGGTTTTTCATTACCATCTAGAAGCAAAGACCTCTGTTTTCCTTCAGTTAACTTTCAGTATCAGAAATTCTAACTGTTTAGCAAAAGAAACCATAAAAACCATTTATGTGGATCAGTGAGCCTTTACTCCTGTCTGCCCAGGAGGAACTCAATAAATGCCTCTTGACTGACGGAAAATTGCTTTGGTAATACTAAGCAGAGAAAATATGAAGAGTACATAACACATTGCTTGATGCATGATTCTTGGCTGTACTGCACTGACATGTAACTAAGGACAGAAATTCATGCAAAGTCTATGACTGTCAGACTTTTAGAATATAGACTGGTATCATCCAAATGACGGATGTATGTTTGCACCAGTGTTGGCTCAGAAAGTTTCTTAGAGCTTTGGGGTTGCCTCTAAAATATAGTTCCACCCCAGGCTCTCCCCTGTCAAGCAGACTTGAATCCCTGGAATGGCTCTAGAACCACTTTGGCTTCATTAAAACATTTGAACTACTTGTGGACAATTGAGCACCATGACTTTCAGAAGTAGAGACCATCAAATGATACGGCAGCATTTCTTTTCTTTTCTTTTCTTTTTCCCTTGATTTTTGTTCTTTTATTTTGTTTACTAGACTCATTTAGCCATCTGTGGAAAATTTTTCCAGGAACACGGCCATAATTTTTTTTTTATTGTACTTTAAGTTTTAGGGTACATGTGCACAACATGCAGGTTAGTTACATATGTATACATGTGCCATGTTGGTGTGCTGCACCCAGTAACTCGTCATTTAACATTACGTATATCTCCAAATGCTATCCCTCCCCCCTTCCCCCACCCCACAACAAGCCCCAGTGTGTGATGTTCCCCTTCCTGTGTACATCTGTTCTCATTGTTCAGTTCCCACCTATGAGTGAGAACATGCAGTGTTTAGTTTTTTGTCCTTGCAATAGTTTGCTGAGATTGATGATTTCCCGCTTCATCCATGTCCCTACAAAGGACATGAACTCATCCTTTCTTATGGCTGCATAGTATTCCATGGTGTATATGTGCCACACTTTCTTAATCCAGTCTATCATTGTTGGACATTTTGGTTGGTTCCAAGTCTTTGCTATTGTGAATAGTGCCACGATAAACATACATATGCATGTGTCTTTATAGCAGCATGATTTATAATGCTTTGGGTATATACCCAGTAATGGGATGGCTGGGTCAAATGGTATTTCTAGTTCTAGATCCCCGAGGAATCGCCACACAGACTTCCACAATGGTTGAAGTAGTTTACAGTCCCACCAGCAGTGTAAAAGTGTTCCAATTTCTCTGAATCCTCTCCAGCACCTGTTGTTTCCTTTTTAATGACCACCATTCTAACTGGTGTAAGCTGATATCTCATTGTGGTTTTGATTTGCATTTCTCTGATGGCCAGTGATGATGAACATTTTTTCATGTGTCTGTTGGCTGCACAAATGTCTTCTTTTGAGAAGTATCTGTTCATATCCTTTGCCCACTTGTTGATAAGGTTGTTTGTTTTTTTCTTGTAAATTTGTTTGAGTTGATTGTAGATTCTGGATATTAGCCCTTTGTCAGATGGGTAGATTGTAAAAATGTTCTCCCATTCTGTAGGTTGCCTATTCACTCTGATGGTAGTTTCTTTTGCTGTGCAGAAGCTCTTTAGTTTAATTAGATCCCATTTGTCAATTTTGGCTTTTGTTGCCATTGCTTTTGTTGTTTTAGACGTGAAGTCCTTGCCCATGCCTATGTCCTGAATGGTATTGCCTAGGTTTTCTTCTAGGGTTTTTATGGTTTTAGGTCTAACATGTAAGTCTTTAATCCATCTTGAATTAATTTTTGTATAAGGTATAAGGAAGAGATCCAGTTTCAGCTTTCTACATATGGCTAGCCAGTTTTCCCAGCACCATTTGTTAAATAGGGAATCATTTCCTCATTTCTTGTTTTTGTCAGGTTTGTCAAAGATCTGATGGTTGTAGATATGCAGCATTATTTCTCAGGGCTCTGTTCTGTTCCATTGGTCTATATCTCTGTTTTGGTACCAGTACCATGGTGTTTTGGTTACTGTAGCCTTGTAGTATAGTTTAAAGTCAGGTAGTGTGATGCCTCCAGCTTTGTTCTTTTGGCTTAGGATTGACTTGGCGATGCGGGCTCTTTTTTGGTTCCATATGAACTTTAAAGTATTTTTTTCCAATTCTGTGAAGAAAGTCATTGGTAACTTGATGGGGATGGCATTGAATCTATAAATTACCTTGGGCAGTATGGCCATTTTCACGATATTGATTCTTCCTATCCATGAGCATGGAATGTTCTTCCATTTGTTTGTGTCCTCGTTTATTTCATTTAGCAGTGGTTTGTAGTTCTCCTTGAAGAGGTCCTTCACATCCCTTGTAAGTTGGATTCCTAGGTATTTTATAATCTTTGAAGCAATTGTGAATGGGAGTTCACTCATGATTTGGCTCTCTGTTTGTCTGTTATTGGTGTATAAGAATGCTTGTGATTTTTGCACATTGATTTTATATCCTGAGACTTTGCTGAAGTTGCCTATCAGCTTAAGGAGATTTTGGGCTGAGATGATGGTGTTTTCTAGATATACAATCAAGTCATCTGCAAACAGGGACAATTTGACTTCCTCTTTTCCTAATTGAATACCCTTTATTTCCTTCTCCTGCCTGATTGCCCTGGCCAGAACTTCCAACACCATGTTGAATAGGAGTGGTGAGAGAGGGCATCCCTGTCTTGTGTGAGTTTTCAAAGGGAATGCTTCCAGTTTTGCCCATTCAGTATGATATTGTCTGTGGGTTTGTCATCGATATCTCTTATTATTTTGAGATACATGCATCATACCTAATTTATTGAGAGTTTTTAGCGTGAAGGGTTGTTGAATTTTGTCAAAGGCCTTTTCTGCCTCTATTCAGATAATCATATGGTTTTTGTCGTTGGTTCTGTTTATATGCTGGATTATGTTTATTGATGTGTGTATGTTGAACCAGACTTGCATCCCAGGGATGAAGCCCACTTGATCATGGTGGATAAGCTTTTTGATGTGCTGCTGGATTCGGTTTGCCAGTATTTTATTGAGGATTTTTGCATCGATGTTCATCAGGGATATTGGTCTAAAATTCTCTTGTTTGGTTGTGTCTCTGCCAGGCTTTGGTATCAGGATGATGCTGGCCTCATAAAATGAGTTAGGGACGATTCTCTCTTTTTCTGTTGATTGGAATAGTTTCAAAAGGAATGGCATCAACTCTTCCTTGTACCTCTGGTAGAATTCGGCTGTGAATCCATCTGGTCCAGGGCTTTTTTGGTTGGTAAGCTATTAATTATTGCCTCAATTTCAGAGCCTGTTATTGGTCTATTCAGAGATTCAACTTCTTCCTGGTTTAGTCTTGGGAGGATGTATGTGTCCAGGAATTTATCCATTTCTTCTAGATTTTCTAGTTTATTTGCGTAGAGCTGTTTATAGTATTCTCTGATAGCAGTTTGTATTTCTGTGGGATTGGTGGTAATATCCCCTTTATCATTTTTTATTGCATCTATTTGATTCTTCTCTCTTTTCTTTATTGGTCTTGCTAGCGGTCTATCAGTTTTGTAGATCTTTTCGAAAAACCAGCTCCTGGATTCATTGATTTTCTGAAGGGTTTTTTGGTGTCTCTATTTCATTCAGTTGTGCTTTGGTCTTAGTTATTTCTCACCTTCTGCTAGCTTTTGAATGTGATTGCTCTTGCTTCTCTAGTTCTTTTAATTGTGATGTTAGGGTGTCAATTTTAGATCTTTCCCGCTTTGTCGGTTATGAGCATTTAGTGCTATAAATTTCCCCATACACACTGCTTTGAATGTGTCCCAGAGATTCTGGTATGTTGTGTCTTTGTTCTCGTTGGTTTCAAAGAACCTCTTTATTTCTGCCTTCATTTCGTTATGTACCCAGTAGTCATTCAGGAGCAGGTTGTTCAGTTTCCATTTGGTTGAGCGGTTTTGAGTGAGTTTCTTAATCCTGAGTTCTAGTTTGATTGCACTGTGGTCTGAGAGACAGTTTGTTACGATTTCTGTTCATTTGCATTTGCTGTGGAGTGCTTTACTTCCAACTATGTGGTCAGTTTTGGAATAGGTGTGTTGTGGTGCTGAAAAGAATGTATATTCTGTTGATTTGGGGTGGAGAGTTCTCTAGATGTCTGTTAGTTCCACTTGGTGCAGAACTGAGTTCAATTCCTGGATATCCTTGTTAACTTTCTGTCTTGTTGATCTGTCTGATGTTGACAGTGGGGTGTTAAAAGTCTCCCATTATTATTGTGTGGGAGTCTAAGTCTCTTTGTAGGCCTCTAAGGACTTGCTTTATGAGTCTGGGTGCTCCTGTATTGGGTGCATATATATTTAGGATAGTTAGCTCTTCTTGTTGAATGATCCCTTTACCATTATGTAATGGCCTTCTTTGTCTCTTTTGATCTTTGTTGGTTTAAAGTCTGTTTTATCAGAGACTAGGATTGCCACCCCTGCCTTTTTTTGTTTTCCATTTGCTTGGTAGATTTTCCTCCATCCCTTTATTTTGAGTCTGTGTTTGTCTCTGTAAGTGAGATGGGTTTCCTGAATACAGCACACTGATGGGTCTGGACTCTATCCAATTTGCCAGTCTGTGTCTTTTAATTGGAGCATTTAGCCCATTTACATTTAAGGTTAATATTGTTATGTGTGAATTTGATCCTGTCATTATGATGTTAGGTGGTTATTTTGCTCGTTAGTTAATGCATTTTCTTCCTACCGTCAATAGTCTTTACAGTTTGGCATGTTTTTGCAGTGGCTGGTACCAGTTGTTCCTTTCCATGTTTAGTGCTTCCTTCAGGAGCTCTTTTAGGGCAGGCCTGGTGGTGACAAAATCTCTCAGCATTTGTTTGTCTGTAAAGGATTTTATTTCTCCTTCACTTAAGAAGGTTAGTTTGGCGGGATATGAAATTCTGGGTTGAAAATTCTTTTAAGAGTGTTGAATATCGGCCCCCACTCTCTTCTGGCTTGTAGAGTTTCTGCCGAGAGATCAGCTGTTAGTCTGATGCGCTTCACTTTGTGGGTAACCTCACCTTTCTCTCTGGCTGCCCTTAACATTTTTTCCTCCATTTCAGCCTTGGTGAATCTGACAATTATGTGTCTTGGAGTTGCTCTTTTCGAACAGTATCTTTGTGGCGTTCTCTGTATTTCCTGAATTTGAATGTTGGCCTGCCCTGCTAGATTGGAAGTTCTCCTGGATAATATCCTGCAGAGTGTTTTCCAGCTTGTTTCCATTCTCCCCGTCACTTTCAGGTACACCAATCAGACATAGATTTGGTCTTTTTACATAGTCCCATATTTCTTGGAGGGTTTATTCATTTCTTTTTATTCTTTTTTCTCTAAACTTCTTTTCTCGCTTCATTTCATTCATTTGATCTTCCATCACTGATACCCTTTCTTCTAGTTGATCAAATCGGCTACTGAGCTTGTGCATTTGTCACGTAGTTCTTGTGCCTTGGTTTTCAGCTCCATGAGGTCCTTTAAGGACTTCTCTGCATTGGTTATTCTAGTTAGCCATTCGTCTAATTTTTTTTGAAGGTCTTTGCCATGGGTTCGAACTTCCTCCTTTAGCTCAGAGTAGTTTGATCATCTGAAGCCTTCTTCTCTCAACTCGTCAAAGTCATTGTCCGTCCAGCTTTGTTCCATTGCTGGTGAGTAGCTGCTTCCTTTGGAGGAGGAGAGGCGCTCTGAGTTTTAGAGTTTCCGGTTTTTCTGCTCTGTTTTTTCCCCATCTTTGTGGTTTTATCTACCTTTGGTCTTTGATGATGGTAACCTACAGATGGGGTTTTGGTGTGAATGTCCTTGCTGTTTGTTAGTTTTCCTTCTAACAGTCAGGACCCTCAGCTGCAGGTCTGTTGGAGTTTGCTGGAGGTCCACTTCAGACCCTGTTTGCCTGGGTATCAGCAGCGGAGGCTGCAGAACAGGTGATATTAGTGAACAGCAAATGTTGCTGCCTGATCGTTCCTCTGGAAGTTTTGTGTCAGAGGAGTACCCGGCCGTGTGAGGTGTCAGTCTGCCCCTACTGGGGGGTGCCTCCCAGTTAGGCTACTCGGGGGTCAGAGACCCACTTGAGGAGGCAGTCTGTCCATTTTCAGATCTCCAGCTGAGTGCTGGGAGAACCACTACTCCCTTCAGGGCTGTCAGACAGGGACATTTCAGTTTGCAGAGGATTCTAATGCCTTTTGTTTGGCTATGTCCTTCCCCCAGAGGTGGAGTCTACAGAGGCAGGCAGGCCTCCTTGAGCTGCGCTGGGCTCCACCCAGTTCGAGCTTTCCAGCGGCTTTGTTTACCTACTCAAGTCTCAGCAATGGCGGGCGCCCCTCCCCAAGCCTCGCTGCCGCCTTGCAGCTTGATCTCAGACTGCTGTGCTAGCAATGAGTGGGGCTCCGTGGGCATAGGACCCTCCGAGCCAGGTGCAGGATATAGTCTCCTGGTGTGCCATATCCTAAGACCGTTGGAAAAGCGCAATATTAGGGTGGTAGTCACCTGATTTTCCAGGTGCCGACTGTCACCCCTTTCTTTGACTAGGAAAAGGGAATTCCCTGACCCCTTGCGCTTCCCAGGTGAGGCAATGCCTCGCCCTGCTTCGGCTCATGCTAGGTCCACTGCACCTGCTTTACGACACTCCCCAGTGCGATACCTCTGTTGGAAATGCAGAAATCACCCGTCTTCTGTGTCAGTCACACTGGAAGCTGTAGACTGGAGCTGTTCCTATTCGGTACGGCAGCATTTCAAATGCACTGATCTGTGGTCATCTAGTGACAACACTAGCATTGCCACCTGGGCTTCCCCACTAGGGATATTAGTGTTCACTCTCTCCGAACCGTTACCTTTTGTGAATTTTTTTCCATCACTTCTCAACCATATGTATCCTTAGCTTATATCTTGCGCATAATTTCAGTGTATGTAATTCTGTTGTTTTTGAGTATTGCCCTCCTGGCACATTGAATGTATCTTCTGACTCATCATTTTCTGAATCTTAAACTATAAAATGGAAAATTATGCCTTCTGTAGATGTTTCTATACTTTCTCAAACCATTTCTGCATATATAGTACCTCTTTTGTTTCTTGTAGTAATGCTACAAGAGTTGAGAGCTCAGTTGCAGATGACAGAATCCAGGCAAGGCTTTCTAAGCAGAACATGTTTGGCTGCTGCCTACCCACCTGGAAGTAACACAGGGAGGAGGGCAGCTACTAGACAGTTGAGCACAAATGCTGCTGTTTCAGCTGCATGTTTGTGTGTTCTGTGTCAACATAAACCCCCCTTACATTTCCAAACAACAGCAGCAACAATTTATTTACACCATCATACAGCTCTCCCCTATAGAAATAATGAGGGTCTCACTCTACCTAGAGGGCAGTCCCAAAATCTCGTTTGTTTCTGCAGTCAGTTCCACCAGTGCAGGTTCTCAGGGTGATCGTTCTTTCTTTCTCTAATTTAATTTAGACAGTGTTCTGTCTTAGAATTCTGGGATCCTGTAACCTATAGAATGAATTGCAAGGCTAATATCACCAATAGACCCTATCTAAAACTGGGGAAATGGAGAAAGGAAATTAGTTAACATGCATAAATATGTACTTGCCACACCGAGAGAGAAAGAAGTATACATAATTATTAGACTTCTCATTTCTACAAGTGGTTACTACCCGTTTCATGGTCTACATGCCCTAAAGTATCCAAATGTATTACCTAGTGGGTTTACGGACATATGCAGTGTTACTGGCAGACGGTGAAGACAAAACCAAACCTGAGTAGGCATATATTCTAGTGAGGATAAAATGGTATCCTGTCGTGATAGAAGGGATTGAGTGTAATTAACTGGTTATTGTGTAGCAGGCGGTCCCTCCAGATCGATTGTTGTTCCTAGCAAGTTGACACTCCACTGTGTTGGGAAATAGCTAAGCTCTGTGCAGGGAGGCTGCCCGTGTTGTACTTTTACCACTGTGGTCACTTTGCTAATGAGCCCACTAAACAACCTCTGGGCTACTGTGGAAAGAGTGAGACAAGCATTCATAGGGTGATTTATCATGTCCACCTGGTTTTTGAGAGCCTTCTCTCCAGTAAGCATTCAGATGGACACCGTATCTGTCTTACTCCTGGTTCAAGAAATCCACCCATATGCCTCTTCCCAGCCACCTGCTGCCAGCTCCTCAATCTTCTTCCTCCTTTGTCTGTGCTAGTCAATGTAAGTTCTGATTCTTTGTGAGTAGAGGCTTGTACTGCAAGCTGTCTTTCGGTTGGGTCAGATAGTCCATGATATGTGCCATAAAGCGTGTTCCCAATGGTTTAGCTCAGTAGTTGCTGCTGCCAATGAATCAGTGTGATCCATACCTCATGCCATCTCTACTGGGCAGACTGGACCCAAGACATGCCATGGGAAGCTCTGCTCCTCTGTCAGGGCCTTCTGTGAAGGAAGCTGCAAAGCTGTAACAGCGGACTTCAGCTGCTCATATCATGTTGCTCCATCTGGATACCAGCTCCTCAGATAGCTGGTCATGCAGACTTTCCCATGAGCCCTGGTGGGGGCTGAGGGAAGGATGGCAGGATGCAAGAGTAGGCACATCGGTAATATAAGCTTCTTGTTGACGGAACTTAATTTTGGATGCTATTCACACCTAAATATGCTATATATATATGACTTTTACCTGAGGACACAGTATCCTGGACATGTCCTTCTCTGTAGCCCCAATACCCAGTTCATGTGGGTCCCATGGCCGTGTTTTCACAGTTAACTAACGTGAAATGTCAGCTGTTCATTCTCCACTAGGAGCCAGTATTAAGCCAATCTGTGTGCATCAAAAGGAAAATAGTTACTTGCTATATAGAGTATTGTGTGACCCCAAAACCTTGAGATTTTCCACTATTCTGTTTTGACTCCAAGTGTCCCAGTTCACTGGCCACAGGAGCAAGGGCAGAGTTGCTTGCCTTCCATCGTAGCCCATATGGAGGGCTTTTTCTTGGCCCACTCAATACTGGATTGAGTAATTATGGGTTACTCAGTAAATAGATGAAGGAAGTACTCAGAAGGCTACCCTGGGAGCAGACTGGAGGAATGTGTTCTCTGCCCTCCTGCAAATACTTGCCTTAACAAGCTATTCTCAGGTATTGTTGCTTCTCACTAACAAATCCTATCAGCATGATGCCATCATGTCTTGTGGGCTGGTAAGATGATTGACGTTCCTATAGACTGAGTTATGGCACAGAACCAGAATTGACATAGTGCTCAGGCAAGATGGTGAAAGCAAGTAGCTTTCTGTTTTCCTGCTATTGGGATAGGAAAACATGTACATGCAAACACATACCACTTTTGTCATATCAGTAGGTGCACACCAGATAAGGGAATGCATTGACTTGATGTACTGGGTTTGATCAACTGGAGTTTCTCCTTGATGAAGTTTGTTATAATCCACTGTCATTCTCAAAGACCTGTGTGTCTTCTTCACAGGCCTGCACACAAAAAAAGAGATGTGATAGGAGTCACCACCCTGAACCTTTCAAGTCTCTGACAGTGACATTAATTTTTGCAGTTCCTCTAAAAGATGCCGTATTGCTTTCGGTTGCTATTGTGGCAGGGAAGAGAAGTTCAGAAGCTTTTCTTGAGCCCCTCGAATTCTAACAGTGCTCACTGCATAGGTCAAGACACAACTGTGGAAATTCTCCCCATGTGTAAGTGTAGATCCCGTCTGTAAACCCAGGTTCTGGGCAGGTAATAATACCACAGCCTCCATTTGTGTCTGACTCACACGCAGCTTCCACCCCACCATCAGGACACAGAGGTGTTGAGTCCTCCGGGAGAATGTCCAATAAGTGCTGAGAAGTCCGGTTATTTCTTTTTCTCCTCGAAAGTAGCTGCACATCCTTTGGGAATGGGTAGAAGAAAGACTTGTTACATGATTATATATTATGGAAGGATCCATAATATATAGATATATAATGGAAGGATCCATAATATATAGATATAAAATGGAAGGATCCATTATATATATATATATAAAATGGAAGGATCCATTATATATATATATATAAAATGGAAGGATCCATTATATATATATATAAAAAATGGAAGGATCCATTATATATATATATATAAAATGGAAGGATCCATTATATATATATATATTATGGAAGGATCCATATATTCCTTAAAGAACACTTTAAGGAATTGTTCTTCCTTAAAGGACCAACCACTCCTTCAGTGAGAGGCTGTCGGACGAGAGAAGAGCGGCTATTGAGGCTGTCGTGCTGGATCCCTCTAGGCCTCTGTCACCTGCCTACAGATCAGATTAGAGTGTCTGAGGCTTTCCCACTATTCTGGCCCTACAGACCCTCTCATTAACTGTCCGCTCCCAAATACCTGGCTAGCTTACACACACTTTGGCCCTTCGGCTTGTTATGTTAGCCAGATCCTCTTGCCTCTGGACACTTAGCTCTGCTACCTCAGCCGTTCCTGTTCTTGTAGAAATCCGGAAGCCCTTGAGGCAGCATCTGCAGTGCTGGCCGGAGTTGCTGTCTGTGGCCTCCTGGGAGTGTAGTTAACGAGGTGGGTAAACAGGAGACATGGTAGATCCCCCTAAGTCTATATTTCTACATCTGTATTTTATCAAGACATTCCTGGCATCTAGCTATTCTAGTTTCTATTACAGGGGCCTGTTAAACTATGCAGAAGGTAGAAGTTTTAAGGTACTTGGTTTTAGGACCCAGGAGAATGCCACTTATAGACTGGCATTTTGGCAACTATGATGAACTCCCAGTTTTATACCTTGGATACCTTTCTGTAGTAACCTATTACAACATCTAACAGACAAAAAAACAAGTCATATAACTTTTCAGCCTACTTTCACATTTATTTTCTTACTTCCTCTTTAGGTAACTGTGGTATTCATAAAACTAGATTCTTACAGATGAGGAAAGAAATTCAGAAAAGGTAATTAACTTTTCTGGGGCAGAACTAGGTCTACAACATATATCTCTTGACTTCTTGTCCTCTTTTGTTACAACACAAATACCGTAGTGGCATGTGGATGTGTGCATGTGTATAATATGGTGCACTCACACATACACCACACACACCACATATCACATACCACTTATGCACATACCACACACATGCACACACACACATGACACACACTTAACACACATCTGTAC
Organism: Pongo pygmaeus; assembly: GCF_028885625.2. Lineage (NCBI taxonomy): Eukaryota > Metazoa > Chordata > Mammalia > Primates > Hominidae > Pongo > Pongo pygmaeus. The sequence goes on from NC_072380.2 coordinate 59,139,687, forward strand.
ACCACACACACTCCCTATCCAGAAACTACAATTTGTGTCATGTCAAATGTTGATGCTCCTAAAAACAGCATATATTATTAAGAAAATCAAATACAGCAATTTCTTTTGTTTGGATGAAGGTAAAATCTGCATTTCGATTTCAGCTATAATCATTACTTGCAATATGGGGGGGGGTTTTTTTCCTAAAAATTCTCACCTCAGAAGTTGCCCAAAACCCAACTCATGAAGGAATCTTCAGTCTCATTATTAATCAAAAAAATTAAAATATCTTGGCAAAATGTCTATGTCAACTCTATGTGTTAATCATGTGTGCACACACAAATGCTGACAGAGTTACAGTGGGTAAGCTGAAATGTGTAATTGTCTGAGTACAGTTCTTTTGGAAATTAGCATAGCAATATGTAGCAAATGTCAAAAGAAATTGTATACTTAATCTAGATGTCCATGCCTGCAAGTTTATTCCAAGGAAATTATTTAGCATAAAAAAATTATGTGCATAAAGCATTTTTTTTTGCAATAGAACTCTTCTCTCCCTCCCAAAAATTATTTTACAGTTTTAGAGTTTCATAAAGTATGAAAGATCATAATATATTAAATAGAATGGGGAAATATTCAGTAGAGTATTTGCAAAAAACCAAAATGTTGTGTGTAATGTAGTTGCACATATAGTTAACAAATATACTTGTTGAATTGTTGATAGAGTCTAGGAAGTTACAAATGAAAAATTGTATAAGAATTATGTGTGTGTTTGGAATTTTTTGCAATAATTACAATCTTCAGTTTCTATGTCTATATAATATTTCTTTTTATTGAAAATACATCCACTACTCGTTTTTGGTTGTTTTTATTTTTTTCATTAAAGTCCATTGATCGTCACAAAAACCCAGGAAATACAACTAAGGAGAAAACAAATGTTCAACCAAGACCTAAGAACCCAGAGCTGTGGAGGAGATGTCACACTGGACTACTGGTGTGCACAAGGGGGCAGGAGGGATGATCCCCATGGGGCATGGCCACTGGCTGTGGGAAACACAGGAGAGAAGCCAGGCAGCTGCTTGGGCAGTTAGGTTCACCACTGCATGATGGCAGCATTGAGCAGGTTGGCTTTCTTCAGGGTCCAGCTCTCGTCAGCCAGCTCTTTGTTTGTAGTCATGAGCTGGTGGCAGCCATGGCTGGCCGGGCATCCACGATGAAGGGTTGGATGTTGCTGATCCTGTGACTGTGGTTAAATTTCTGCACCAGCCCCCCACCGTCTGCAAGCTGAATTTGGATGTTTGTGGTAGTCTCTGATTCGATGATTAAGATGAAAGAGCTGGCTTTGGCTTCATTTTCTGCCAGTTGGACTGGAGAGATGGTACTCAACACCTAGGGGGCAGTGCTGCTCGGTTTCTGACCCTCGCCAGTGAAGGCTTTGAAGGCTTTGAAGGCTTATTTGGACTTCATGAAGTCCTCGTCCTGATGGTCCTCCATATCCAAGTTTGCCTGTCCACTGTGAGCTAGCCTCCACAGCTCTGCTGGCGCACCTCCCTTCTGTGGATAGACTCCAGAAACTGGGCATCGGATGGGTCTCAGTAGCTTCTGAGTTCTCCATTATCCAGGCTGAATCCACTCTTGCAGAGTTTCAGTACTACATGAACATCTTGGCTGGAATGCTGTCTCTTTTCTCCTGCCACATAAGCAGACTCTTCCTCTGATGCTGCCCCAAGGCCATAGCCACTTCCTGCAAATGGTCTTGGTGTACTGGTCTCTCCAGGTCTGTTGGTCACTCGCTCCACAGCTACAGCTCCAGGCTCTTTGGCACCTTTAAAGAGATCATCCACCAGCTCATTGGGACTTTTCTTTCTGGGAGGGCCAACAATCTGCTGTCCACTTCTCTCTGAGGCCCCAGCATAAAACCTCTAGCCTTCCTCCTCTTCCTCATCCTCATCTTGGTCATGAGTGAGGTCTCTAAAGGATGTCACTCTATTATCACTAGGGGCTGTGCCTCTGGACACTGAACTGGGGGTTGCCTGTTAAATGGTTATGATGTCTTCTTCCCCTCTGTCCTCATAAAAGCTCACTAGCGCAATCTGCAAGTCCCAGGTAGCTGACTCGAGGAAGAAGCAGGCCCGGTCCTCCTCGGTGCCCGTCACTGCCACAAACTTTCTCAGCGCCTCCTGTTGCTCCGCTGCCGTCTTCATCCCATGCGCCTCCCCACATCCACTACTTTCTTATCGTTTCTAAAGCATCCTTGAATGGGACTTTTGTCTTTCTCCTGAGAGGGAGCTTAGCGACTGGGTTGTTGAGGATGGTTTACTAGAGGGGGATGTGCTAGCTGAAACCCAAACTCTTGTTTTGTTCGTCTCACCCTGTCTACACACTGTTGCCTATGGTGATTGGTCTGCTGAGGATTGTTGTTAATCAATTTTTACTTGTTTTTCTCCTCCCCCAAATCCAAAAATGTTTTGAAGATAAACAGTAAATATGGCTTATAAAGCCAGCTCTGTTCCCTCTCTCTCTCTCTCTGTTTTGGGAGGAAGACATTGTGCATTTTTAAAGCATAACATGAAGGAGGTTTTAGTATAATATGATTTAGTGCAGGCCTCAGCTGCTATCTCTCCCAGTGGTTTTGCTGGAGGCTGGAGCTTCCCGACAGCCCTGACCACGGAGAGGTGGAATGTGGCACTGACGTCACGGCCGCTCCTGGGAATGTTTTGCATTCCTCTTCCTGGCAGTGGTCAGGTGGCTTCCAGCAAGAATGAAGGACAGCAGCTTCCAAAGAAGAAAAAAAGAGAGGAGGAAAAGGACAGTTTATAATCAAAGTATTGCGGGGGAGGCACTTTTATTCTGAGCCAAAATTGAAATTAGAACCAGATGTCTTGCATTCCGATGCTGCACGAATGTTAAATAAATTTATTAATGACTGTAATAACTAAGCTATTTGGCTTTTTACTGAACTTAAGTCTTGAAACTCTGTAAGAATTATGGAAAAATGACTTCTTATAGTTGACATTTTAACTATGAAAGCAGCTTTCTGAGTGTAAAAGCAAGGACCCTGATGAAATAACCCTCTAGTTAATCTACAGGCTGTTTTAAGGTCTGTTAATATTCTGAAAGGTCACTTCTGAAACATAAAATCTCTGTAATCTATTAACATAGTTTGTGCTGTTCAAACAAATTTAAGCCAATCATTGAGAGAGGTAAACTCTATTTTAGCATCTGCTGCAGAATGTCTTTTCTCAAAATATTTACACTTCCAATGTTATTTCTGTACATTACTGCTCAAACCAGATATTCAAAACAAAACAGATTCTTAACAAACAGGTTTTGCCCAAGTCTTACAACTCTGCAATAATATGTGTAATAGAAAAATAGACAGTAATTGAAAAGTTTGTGTTTTTCTTGTCTTCCAGCCGCTAAAGTACCTCTGTTCAAAATCACTATACTGGTTTAGCTAATTACAATCTATACGTCTGTATTTTAAAATAAAATATTATACTTTTTAAAAAAACAACTGATGTCTTTCAGTAGATTTGCACTCATTTTGATATAACAGCAGTTACATTAACAACAGTTCTCCAGTTTAGGTGAAATCTGTTTGAATACTTCCTGTTATACATTGAAATGGAAAGTTGGCTTCCTCTTGTAGGTCATGTTGCTGGTGAGGAATTTCCAGAAATGTGGAGAAGTGCTGACTCATACAGTGGACTGATCCAGCAACAGTAGGACTTGAGGGGGTTTTTTGAGCTGTTGGCTGAGGCAAGCAAAATATGTGGCTGTAATGTTTATTTTATTTTTAGATATAAGGGTGAGGGTGGAGGAGAGACTGTTACTTGGCATGGGATCTATGTTAATAGCTTTAAAATGGCTGCAAGTTCTAGGGTTAGATGTGTGTCTAAATGTGTGTTTTCCTATAGTTTATTATTAGAATTTGGAAAACAGGTTGTTTTTGCTATAGTCACCCTACTGTTGTTCTCTCTGCCTCTTGCCCACAGGTGAACCATGTGCCTTCTTGGGCTGTGGTTGGTGACTCACCATGGGTTCTATAATGTGAAAGTCACATAGTACTTGCATTCAGGAGAGTGCTGCAGAAAAAGGTCCATGGCATTGCATCTTTTGTATCTGATCAAAAGTCCCTGAATCTAGTAATAACAATTTAAGTATTAGCTGACAGGAGTACAGAGAAAAACTAGCATTTGTTGCCTTTAATATGCCTGCTTATGTCCTGTATATTTTACATTCGTTAAATTGTCTGACTCTGAAGTTACTGATTGAGTTTTTTTTTCATTCATTCGGTATAGAAATGACTGCTAGATTGGGTTTGGTACAGGGATTTCTAAAACAAAAACTCACCACCTAAACTCATCCCTGGTCTCATAAAGTTAATATATCCCAAATGCACTTATCTATCAATTCTACAAACATGCACTCACTGCTCTGTGTTGGTGCTGATGACATGGAGAAGAGGAAAATGTGCTCCTCGTTACCCGTATGAGGGGAGGGAGGCACTGGGAGCCCACTGCAGGGGATGTGTCTACAGAAATATGGATAGTGTTACTTTTCAGTTACTATGGTAGAAATCTAAGGAAACAGTGAGGCATAAAAGAGGGGTATACTCAAATCTGTGCTAAAGTCTGTGGAAGTGGTTTTTTGGATGTGATTCTGAGGCTGTCAGAGTTACTGATTGAAAGTAATTTGAATAGGCAATGTTAGGAGAGACATAAAAAATAGAAATCAGAATATGATGAGGGAGATAAGGGAAATATAAGTATGTAGGTGACTGATATTAAGATATCTGAAAAGGAAAAACAAATAAACAATATACTACAAATTATATTTGTATGTGCTTTGAGGCCAACACCCAAAACAGCACACATGGTTTCACAAGCACCTCTGACTGCTTTCAAAGGCTGTAAAAGGCTATGCTTTTCAAAGACGTTCTGCCCTTATGTTTCTGAGGTTTATATTTTTCATCATTCCTGAAGAATTTGAATGGCTATTTGTTAATTATAAGGATTCACAAAATCATAGAAATTATTTTAAACACGATTTCCTGTTTTCTTTAAAGTTCAACAAAAGGAAGAGCACATGTCCTCCTTTTGAACAGAGGTCCCAGGGCAGGGTAGGGGATGGAAGTGGGAGGCTGGGCCACACTGTGCTGTGGAGGCTTAACTTCCACATCTGACCCCCACTAGCCTTCAACTGATTCTAGTGTGCTTTCTGACAATAGCCCATTACTTAAATTTCCTGTCTGCCAGTTTCTTCTGCTAAAAGATCTTCTGCTAAAGAAACCAGTGACCTATTTTGGTGCTTATGAGGAATTACTTACAGAATTAAGCTCATAGTTCAAAATATGAGGGATTGTTCTCTACTTTTTAAGTGTGTGTTCTCCAAACACTTAGCAAAGAAGAACCTTGTCAACATCTGCCTAATAATTCTGTCTGAGAATCAACTGAATACTGTTATGTGGTTGTCCTTAGCTTTGATGTCCTCTGGTATAGAAAAGACTGAAAATGATGAAGGTGGGGTATAATTAAGGCCTGCCACTGTCCCCAAGGATCCTTGGGAAGTGTCCCAATCCCCTTGGGAGGCTAATCTACAAATCTTAGGACCAGAATAGTGACATATATGGCTCTATAATAGCACTTACAGGACTTTATTATATTTTGGCTCTCATTCCCAATACTGTATGAAATTCTAGGTCTAAATTGTCTGAACTGTTTTTCTATGCAGATCTCATAAGCGTATAGATATTTAATCCATTTGTTGACTGAATAAATGAAATTGCTCTTCCTTGAGGCAGAAATACATTTCCTCTGTAAGCTTTTGTGTGTATACACATACAGTCCATGAAATGCCTTTTTTTCCTTTTTGAGACGGAGTCTCGCTCTGTCACCCAGGCTGGAGTGCAGTGGTGCGATCTCAGCTCACTGCAACCTCCACTCCCGGGTTCAAGCGATTCTCCTGCCTCAGTCTCCTGAGTAGCTGGGACTACAGGCACTCACCACCACGCCAGGCTAATTTTTTGTGTTTTTAGTAGACACAGGGTTTCACCGTAATAGCCAGGATGGTCTCGATCTCCTGACCTCGTGATCTGCCCGCCTCGGTCTCCCAAAGTGCTGGGATTACAGGCGTGAGCCACTGCGCCCGGCCAATGTCTGATTTTTAAGAGACAAAGTCTGCCTTTGCTGCCCAGGCTGGTCTTGAATGTCTGGGCTCAAGTAGTTAGTTCTTTGGCTCGGCCTCCCAAAGTGCTGGGATTGCAGGCATGAACCATCATACCCAGCCTCATGAAATGCTTTTAAAAAAAATTGTGGTAAAATATGCATAACATAAAAATTACCATTTTAACCATTTTTAGATGTATTTTCAGTGGTATTAACTACAATCATAATGTGGTGCAACCAACACCACTCTTCATTTCCAGAACTTTTTCATCATCCCCAACATGAACTCTGGTGCCTGCTAAACACTAACTCCTTCTTCTCCCCACAAGTCCCTAGTAACCTCTATTCTACTTTCTGCCTGTATGAAGTTGCCTATTCTAGATAACTCTTAAGTGGAATCATACAATATTTGTTATTTTGTGTCTGGCTTATTTTACTTAGCATAATGTTTTCAAAGTTCATCCACGTTATGTGTCAGAATTTCCTTCCTTTTTTAAGGCTGAATAACATTCTATTGTATGTATGTGCCACATTTTTTTTATCCATTCATCTGTTTGTCCTGTGAAATATTTGGTTTGTTTTCACTTCCTGACTACTGTGTCAATAATGCTTCTGTGTACATAAGTGTACAAGTATCTGTTTAGTTTCTGCTCTGAATTTTTTTTCGGCTATAGATCTAGGAGTGGAATTGCTGGATTTTATGATTTGACTTCTTAAGGAACTACCATATTGTTTTCCACAGAGGTTGCATCATTTTATATTCCTACCAGCAATGCACGGGAGTTTCAGTTTCTCCACATTCTCACCAACGCTTGTTATTTTCTTTTTTTGATAATTGCCATTCTAATGGGTGTGAAGTGGTATTTAATTGTGGTTTTGATTTGCATTTCCCTAATGACTTGTCACCCAGGCTGGAGTACAGTGGCACGATCTCGGCTCACTGCAACCTCTGCCTCCCAGGTTCAAGCAATTCTCCTGCCTCAGCCTCCCAAGTAGCTGGGATTATAGGAACCTGCCACCACGCCCAGCTAATTTTTTGTATTTTTAATAGTGACAGATTTTCCCCAAGTTGGCCAGGCTAGTCTTGAACTTATGACCTCAAGTGATCAACCCATCTCGGCCTCCCAAAGTTCTAGGATGACAGGTGTGAGCCACCATGCCTGGCAGACACACCTTTAAATTCTGAAATACCCCCACTTAAAAAAAAATTATTACTATTACTTGCAAAATAAAAGTCTGCTACTAAGATAACAGAGTTCCTCATCAATCCTTTACACTCTAATACCAGCCCTACCCGTGCCCACAGACACTGGGTGCTTGATATGAGGTGCATATCCGTGACCACAGATGTCCCTGAGGCTGCTGATCCCTGAGGGCTCAGAAAAGAGTGGGCTTCTCCCTCATTAGCTAGTCTGTCTACACAATATTCTGCGGATATATTTGTATCAAATTCATTAGGTATCCAAAATGATTATGTTCATCTATCCTGATTGTAGTTTTCTCAGAAAAAAACATACTTTTAACCTAAAGCTATTAATAATATGTAGGCACTAAATAATTTGAAAAGAAATTTGTGAAATTATTCACAGTGAGAACATCTTGTAATCATGAAATCAATGAAAAATTTGCTAATTTTTGTGGTTTCATTATTTGTATTTAACTCCTTAATCCATCTGAAATTTATTTTGATGTATCGTTTGAGGGTAGAGATTAATTTTAATTACTTTTCAAACAATTTTATCAGCACTACTTTCTGAATAATTTTCCCTCACTGATTTTAAATGCTTCTCCTATCGTATATTATATTCCTATACATCATAAGAGTTCTTGCCTCTATATTCTATTTCATTGTGTTATAGGTTTTCTTTTTCATTCTAATCTCTTTCGTTAAGCTAATATACATTCTGTAGTTGGAGTTTTTACTTTAAATTCTAAGGTTGTTAATACTTTTAAAAAATATTTAAAGTAAATGTAGGCTATTCAGTGAGTGAGTATTCACAGATATTCTCCATGTGAAAAAGTGCATTGGTGGCAATTCATAGATACATTGGTCTGGCACAGCAGTCAGGCACTTTGTTAGTTCCACTTTCACCTCATGCTAGACATGGAGGCATCCTAAAAGTTCAGGTGTGTGCTTGTGTTGTGCTTATTATTATATTCAGGAACTTATTAATAGAAATTAAATTATAGAACCTGCTGCTCCATTTAATTGGCTACAACATTCTTGCAATAGTAACTATTTTGCCTTGGGCTTCACCTAATTATCTCTGTTAGAAGTGTACAAATGTTTACAGCATTTCCTTTTTTGAATATTTGAAACAAATATTTTTATTTGATTTATGATGCTTTTCTCTTTATTTGACCAAGAAATGTTATGGTGGTCCCATTATGTGTCTAGACGCTGTGCTGAAGGCATTGGGAAGCAGGAGCACACTCACACCACAGCCTCACATCTAGTGACAGCCACTCGCTAGAACTGGGGTGATAGGGCATGTTGTTATATCACTGAAGTCTTCTGCTACTTTTTTTTTTTTTTTGAGATGGAGCCTCGCTCTGTCGCCCAGGCTGGAATGCAGTGGCGCAATCTCGGCTCACTGCAAGCTCCGCCTCCAGAGTTCACGCCATTCTCCTGTCTCAGCCTCCCGAGTAGCTGGAACTACAGGCGCCTGCCACCACGCCTGGCTAATTTTTGTATTTTTAGTAAAGACAGGATTTCACCGTGTTAGCCAGGATGGTCTCAGTCTACTGACCTTGTGATCCTCCTGTCTTGGCCTCCCAAAGTGCTGGGATTACAGGCGTGAGCCACCGTGCCCGGCCTCAAGTCTTATGCTACTTTTAAAGTCTTACGTTAGCAAAATGAAGAAATGTGAATAATTGGTGAAACCTTTGAAAGCCAAGCTCTAAGATTCCTGTAAAGAACTATAGGTTGGAAATAATTTAATAATGCCAAGTACATATGATCAAGAAAATGATAGAGTGGACAGTTCTCTGACCTGGCTATGTGTGGTGGTGGTGGTGGTGGTGGTGTTGTTGTTGTTTTGGAGACAGAGTTTCGCTCTTGTTGCCCAGGCTGGAATGCAGTGACGCAATCTCAGCTCGCTGTAACCTCTGCCTCCTGGGTTCAAGCAATTCTCCTGCATCAGCCTCCTGAGTAGCTGGGATTACAGGCACACACCACCATGCCCGGCTAATTTTTGTCTTTTTAGTAGAGGCGGGGTTTCATCATGTTAGCCGGGTTGGTCTCAAACTCCTGACCTCAGGTGACACACCTACCTTGGTCTGCCAAAATGCAGGGATTACAGAAGTGAGCCACTGTGCCTGGCCACTATGTGTTCTTTTAAGCCCCATAACAAAGTTTTTTAAAAGATGCTATGGTCAAGCGCAGTGGCTCACGCCTGTAATCCCAACACTTTTGGAAATCCAAAGTAAAGAGGGAAGATCACTTGAGACCAGGAGTTCAGAACTAGTCTGGGCAGTATGACAAGACCCCGTCTGTAGTAAAAAAAAAAAAATTTAAATTAGCCACGCATGGTGGCACAGGCCTGCAGTCCCGACTACTTGGGAAGCTGAGGTGGCAGGATTGTTTTAGTCCAGGAGATCAAGGCTGCACTGAGCTGTGATGGCACCACTGCACTCTAGCCTAAGTAACAGAGCAAGACCCTGCCTCAACAAACAAAAAAGATACTTTGATTATATGTGATAGCAAGTTTCCAAAAAAATAAAAAGATTAATTTATAAATACATATGCTTGATTGGAGACATGATCTTTAAAAATTTTTAAACAAGGTATATGATCGAAGACAACTGAATTAGTCAATGAGCATAGAGTGTGACAGATTTTAAAATTCTACCTCTCGTCATTATATTAAGCCCTTATACCAATTGGTATAGCATAAATTCATCCTGAATCCTATGGGAGGAAAAGGGGTTAGCTACCAATAATCTTATAGCCTGAACTTGACTATAGATAATATAGTTGTATTTGAATATGGAGTATCTGTTATTTGATTCCCACTTAGTTATCTTTAGTCTTCCTGAAAACTTATAAACAGGAATTTTAGGGACACGCCTCTTGTAACACGGAGAGGCAAATATTTTATAAGCTCTGTACACATTCCTGTATTGATCAGCTGGCTCATTAAATGATCCCCCAGCTTGTTAATGATCAGTTGGACGTGTGTAAGCCCCATAGATGGCAGGGACCTGTTCCATTCATCTTTTTTCTTCCTTTTGAAACTGGTATATGTTGAGTGTCTGATACGAATTGAACAAAAGTTGAATTGTTTAATTTTATGCTCGTATCAAGCAAGTTCCCAGAAGTCTGGCTAAAGAGTAGTTTGTTCATTTCAAAATCTAGCCTTGAGAATCTTTGTACCATGAATATTTTTCTCTCTCAGCCCCAGAGCCAACTCCCACCCATTTCAGTCTAATCTTTGGCAGCACAAGACCGTGTGCTGGAAGTGGCATGAAAATTCTTAACTTACTCCTTTCAAAAAAGAAGCTAACTGTATTTAATGCTTTGTGTAGGCTATTTCTTTTCATCCTTAACACAAATGGAAGGGAGGTATTACTGTAAATTTGCAGATGGGGAAACTGAAGTCATCAAGGTTAAATAACTTGCTGAATTCCCATCACCAGTGGATCACAGAGCTGTGTGACACTGGGCATGACTTCCCAAAAGAACCCCATCTTGCCATCCTATGATCTGTAGATGAAAGTAGGGTTTACTGATGGCCCTGAGAAAGTCTTAACGAACTGGATGAGGCTCAAACACTTTTCCAGGGATATGGCTCCAGAACTGTGACCTTCCCTTTGTGGGTCCAGCATGATCTCGTCCTGCTGCTCCATATGGCGTCAGTGTAAGTATAGACATGGCCTTGCTCTGAAGAAAAGTAAAAAGGCTTCACTTCTTTAGAGGAAAATGCATGTGTACCATTTTGAGAATGAATGTTGGATCCAAGACGTCTGACAATAGAGAGGCTCCGAAGAATGGGGTGATACATCACAAAGAATGGACGGGATCCATGTATGCCTCTGAACCATTCCTTGTTTCTAGGGGGCTGTTCCAAGGCAAAGTTGAGGTCAACCTCATTCAGTTTTACCAGAGATTTAATTGGACATGCTTTGGCTAATCAACTAGTAATAACCATGTTTCACATTTCTTCCTTTCCTTACTGCTTTCTCCTTAAGAGCAAATAATTAATACCAGAAATTTCTGTCTTGGGTATTATGGGACATGTGTGGCTATAAATGAAGAAATAACAGAACCTACATGGAAGATACCAGAAACAATACCCAGTCGTTTTGTTGTGATTTTTTTTTTCTTTTTTTTTGAGACTGAGTCTCACTCTGTCAGCGCGATCTCGGCTCACTGTAACCTCCACCTCCCGGGTCCCCATTCAAGCGATTCTCCTGCCTTAGCCTCCAGAGTAGCTGGGATTACAGGCACGCACCACCATGCCCAGCTAATTTTTGTGTTTTTAGTAGAGATGGGGTTTCACCATGTTGGCCAGGCTGGTCTTGAACTCCTGACCTCGTGATCTGCCAACCTCAGCCTCCCAAAGTGCTGGGATCACAGGTGTGAGCCACTGCGCCTGGCCACTCTTTATTTTTTTATTTTCCTCTACTCAAGACAGCTTAGAAGAGAGATCCATTTTGCATTTGGAATTCTTCCAGTTAGTTTTGAAATCTAATCAACAAGATTGGGGAGTATTTTGTGTTAATGAAATATGTTCCTAGTTCTTAGAAATATATGAATGAGGCCAGGTACGATGGCTTATACCTATAATCCCAGCACTTGGGGAGGCGGAGGCGGGCGGATCGCTTGAGGTCAGGAGTTTGAGACCAGCCTGGCCAACATGGTGAAACCTCGTCTCTACTAAAAACACAAAAATTAGCCATGCGTGGTGGTGAGTGCCTGTAATCCCAGCTACTGGGGAGGCTGAGGCAGGAGAATCGCTTGAACCTGAGAGACAGAGATTGCGGTGAGCTGAGATCGTGCCACTGTACTGCAGCCTGGCAGCTTGGGCGACAAGAGCGAGAGTCTGTCTCGAAAAAAAAAAAAAGAAAAAAAGAAACATGAATGAGCAGGAGAAAAAGAACTGTGATACTGAAGGGGTCAGCCTCTCCTCCTGTGCTCCACTCTTCCCAATGGAGCATGTGCTTTGACTCTGGGGTTTCTGCAGCATCCGCAATAAATATGTAACTGTATTTTGTATTTACCCACATGTGTTTTCCCTCACATGGTGTCTTCCCCTAAATCTGTGAAGAAAATAACTGTTTTAAAGTTCATTTATTTTCTCCATTTGGTTGTCAGCAGCAGGAAAGGCTGCTGAAGGATCCGAGCCAGTGTGGAAATTGGAAGGGCCCGTGAGCTCAGAGGGAAAGAGGAAGTCTCTATGTCCTGGTTACCAGCATGACCTCAGGTCGAATGACTCCCTCACCCTCTCCTCCTGCCAAGATTGGTTAGGGTTCAAATGTGTTCCTACCCAAAATCACACAATGTCGCTGTGTGGGATGCAAAATATTCCATTGCTTTGCTGTTAAAAAAGACAGTTAAAAGTAAGAAGTATTTGTTGCAATTTTTAAAAATATGGTTTTTAAAGCTATCTTTATTATTAGTTTTTAATGCTAAAAGCATTTTATTTACTGAAGATTCTTGGTTTTGGATAGGTTTTATTTTTTCTTTAGGTGGTAGTACTCTGTTTCTGAGAAAGCTCTTTATTATGCATTATTTGTGAAATCTCTAGTAACCTGATGATGTTTCTGTCACATTGTTTTGAAAGGAATAGTTTAAAGATTTAAAGTGATCTTTTTTTGTTGTATGTGTGTGTGTGGTTTTCTTTCTTTCTTTCTTTTTATTTTTTATTTATTTATTTTATTTTATTTTATTTTTTGAGCTAGGGTCTCACCCTGTCCCCCAGGCTGGAGTACAGTGGCATAATCTCAGCTCACTGCAGCCTCAACCTCCCAGGCTCAGGCAATCCTCCCAGCTCTCGAATTGTTGGGACTACAGGCATAGCGAGCCACCATGCATGGCTTTTCTTTTTTAATGCAAGTATTTCTTTTGGAATTTGAACTTTAATACTACTTTGGTGTGTTTTCACCTAAATTCCATTTTGTGAGCTTCTTAGTATTTGATTGAAAACCTATTTCGTTTTACTTGACCCTAGCTAGATCAACAAGATAAGGATATTACCCAAAGGTCGTTTCTAGTAGGATTGTGGTCACAAACGTCGGTTCTGTAGCCAAGTATGGACTAATGTGGACTGAGAACTTGGCTTGGAGGAAAGACGCATTTCCACCTGTTCAGGGAGGTTTGAGGATTATCCATGTTTTGAGGGAAAAGGCCAGCTGAATGTGGAGAGTGCAAAGGTGTAACTATCACTTGAGCTTTTTAGAAGTCCTTCGATGTAGCTGCCAACTTAAATAAACCACCTCAAGTTCAGCCAGTACAGCAGCTCTGCTTTATCTTCAGTGTCAGTCTGTCTCCCTGCCGGCTGGTGATGGGGGTCAGGCTGGATCATGGATGCGACCACCCTGCACCCAGGCCTGCCCCTCTTTTCCCTGTTACATAGTGCTGGGCAGCCTCTGGGGGCCTCACAGATTTTTGTTTTTTAGTGGTGATAACAGCACGATCAGGCCGCAGCCTTCTCAATAAGAAGTGCTAACTTCCTCAGGAAAACAGAAGTGTGGTATGCACCATTACATAACCCAGTTTCTCTGGTGATACAATTTTAGTTTTTGAGAGCTATTTTGAAGTCTTCCCACAGAACTGCAGGCCTCTCTGTTTTCCCATATGAGGTGAGGAGATGGCAGTTTTGTCCACACACTTGTGAAAAAACACAATGACAGATTAAGTGTCCTGAAGTGTCGGAAGGATACCTGGTGTGGTAGCTTCTAAAATACCACTAAAAGTTATTTTAGAGATGAATTAATTAGAATTGACACCTGAGTTAGGTTACCAAATGAAATAAAGGGTGCCAGGTAAATGTAAATTTTAGATAAACTACCAGGCACATGTATGCTAAAAAAATTATTCATTGTTTATCTGAAATTTACATTTACCTGGGCATCCTGTATTTTATTAGGTAAATCAGGCAGCTCTCCACCTGAAACTAGATTATGCAAACTAAGAATTAACATAAAAAGTACTGTCATTCTGTGGATGAGAAATCTCCTCCTCCTCTTCTCCTAAACCAGTTTAGGAAGCCTGTGCTTCATCATTTCTCATATACTCCGCTCCCATGTACATCCAGATTAAAATGTGTGTATCTGGCATGTGGCTCACTGTTTCACATGCCTAACTGCAGCCCCTCTGGGATCCAATAGTCGCAGCACCATTTTGGTAGGTCAGCCATGGGCAGCAGGTCCTGTACTCTCCTGACCACCCCCGAGGAACTGCAGGCTCTCAGCATTTGCGTGTGTTCCTCCTCAGAGCCCTGGGACAACCCCAGCCAGCTAGAGGCAGAGAGACAGGCACGTAAACCTCCTGGCACATCTTGCGGGTGCCTGGGCCAAAGTATGCGACTGTCCTAATTCTCTGAAGGTCTCAAAGCATTTTCATATTAAGTTACTCAAGTGACCCAGAGAACAAGAAAGGAGTTGCTACTGCATGATGTCAGAGAACACTCAGGTTGGAAGGGAATTGGGAGAACTAAGTAATTATTAATAAATTCTAAAACTTTAATAATCAGTATTCAAAGGAGAAAGAGTGGAACTAACACTTTGTACCAAGGGTGCTGGTCGTGGGAATTAAGACATCTCCTGCAAAAGATTTCTGATACAATTTAGTAAAATGTAGTTTTTAGGGGAGACCTTTTACAGAAGGAAGCTTTTATTTCCAAAGGACTTCATGAAAGGTGTAAAGGCCACACTGTGAATTAGGGATGACACACCCTGTTTTGAATTGGATTTCCTGCTAGTTCTGATCCAAGGCATTCTTCCCGGACTAGGGTGAATTCAGTTCCAGTGTTTGCTTGAAAACTGAATCTGGTCATTGTACTTGCAGTTTGGCTTCCTGCCTGCTGTTAAAAGTACAGAGCAAACTTCAGCTAGTTACTCCCTATGATTCTGTGTCCTCCTAAAGAGCAGGGAAAGAAGAGGGGAAAACCCAGGGGGTGACTGAGTTCATTTACATGCTGTGCCAAAGTGCAGCTGCTTGCTGCCTTGTCGTCACAAGATTCTGTGGAGAATCCTGATATTCCATTTACCAGAATAGGAGCCTGGAAAACAAAAGGAAAAAAAGTATCTTTCTTTCTGTGGTTCTAGCTTTGGCATTACTAACTGAATCACCTACTTTCTTTTTCTTTAACGAACATAGGTGAAAATTTAGAAAATTTTATGTTCTCCCTCTTTCCAAAGTTTTCTGTATGAAGAAAGAACTTATAAAAAGATGTCACAGCCGAACGCGGTGGCTCACGCCTGTAATCCCAGCACTTTGGGAGGCCAGGGTGGGCGGATCACTTGAGGTCAGGAGTTCGAGACCAGCCTGGCCAACATGGTGAAATCCCGTCTCTACCAAAAATACAAAAATTAGCTAGATGTGGTGGCATACGCCTTTAGTCTCAACTACTCAGGCAGCTCAGGCAGGAGAATCGCTTGAGCCCAGAAGCCACTGCACTCCACCCTGGGTGACAGAGTGAGACCCTGCCTCAAAAAAAAAAAAAAAAAAAACACAAGGCAGGGTGGTAGCACGGCTGGCTAGTTGGACCTGGCTGTGCCTATTGAGTTGTCCTGAGAGAACACCAGCTTGTGTACATGCTGTCTGGATGTGTGGGAAGTGTGGGGGGCTTACCCCTTTTCCCTGCAGTTGTAGAAAATGTGATGCAATCTGCTCAGTGTAGTTCCAGCCACCCCTTAAGATACCTGGCAAAACTTAGCATAGTGTGGATCAGAAGGAATCCAGAAGCATATAGTGGCACCAGCCTGTGTGTCCTTAGGAATCTTGTATTCCCCTGAGTTAAACTTAGAGCCTCTGAATTTGCAGAAAGGACAGAAAGGAAAGATGTTCTGTTGTGGGACTGTTCCCAGGCTCAGCTTCCTCACACTGAGGCAATGCATCCAGTACTGAAATAAGGAACATTGCAATGATGCCTGGGGTCAGCAAGTGGCCTTGCTGACATCACAACGTGTGCATTTCTCACTGTTCTTGGTTATTTAATTCTGGTCTGGTCCATTGGATTAGAGCCAGATTAAACATCAATAAATTTTGAGTTTACTATTAACAAAGAGCAGAGTCCTGCTACCTTACTGTTACTTTGCTAGGTGCTAAGAGAGAAATCAGAAAATTTAAGGCATGGATTTTGGTCACAGGGAGCAAAATCTAGTCTTTATTGGCTAAGAAGCCTTAAAAACCATGTAACTGTCACACAGTGGCAGACCACGAGCAAAAAGAAAAAAATGAACCCTGCTTTTTCTTGGCTATTTTATGGAGATGGTGCATTCAGCTGCCTGGTGTTTAGAGGAACCAAATGTACAGAAATGAAACCATTCAGGAGATTCCCAGAGCTAACTGCAGGGTGCTGCAGGGATGTGGCAACTGAACATCCACGAACTGTAACAAGACAGTGTTTAAATAGGTCAAAATGAAGCAGTCCAAAGCAGGAGTTCTGACTTCTGGTTTCTAGTCTGGCATGTAAGGCAGATGGAAGTTGTCATTCCTGTCTTCACAATAAGAAAAAGTTGAACAAACTAAAAATCAATGGTTTTTAGCTTCATCAGAGAATTGTCACAGAACAAACAGCTGCCCCCCAAATTGGAGCAAATGACAGGCAAATAAACAGAGAATCACAGCTTCCCAGAGCAAAAGACCTGAAGGAGAGGTATCCAGCAGAACTCAGAAGCAGCCTAAGAAAACTTCAATTAATTCACACATTGCCAGAGGCTCGGTGTGGACAAGCTTGCAGGTTACACTCCAGGGGGTCCTGTCTTGGAGAGAGGGGGCACACTTTTGTTTTATGTTTTATGTTCTATGTCTAGGAACCCTGCTAGGTTCTCAGTGTGAAGATCAGGGAACAACCCATTGTGCTTGTATTGGGGGAAGGGAAAGGTAGCCATTTAACAGTATACCGGAGCATTCAGCCCTCAAGAGAAACTGTTTTACCAGAGTCTGACCAATTGGGGTTTTATTGGAGCCCAGTTAACTTGGGGGGAAGGAAAAACGCCAACACCAACTCCAGATTTCCTCCAGCCTTCCTGTTTCTCTGGGGAGAAAAAAGCTCAGAAGCACCTGTCAAGATCACAGCCCAGAGGCACAGGCCACCTCATCATAGGACTATAGAACACCTCCCATACCCTGACACCATACCACCACATCAGCAAGGCTCCTGTGTAGTAACAGAGGAATAAAATGGAAAGAACTGAGCATCTCAGACCTTATTTAAGAAGAAGGCTGTAGAGAAACCCAAAGATAACAGGGGAGACAAAAACATGGACACCAGAGAAAATTTTAGCTTCGGAAAACACTCTAGCAAACAATAAAGACAGCCAGCCCATCATTAAAGTCGCCAGGTCAACCAGATGTAGCCTCTGTAGGTGTTGGCCTTGGCGACCAGCTTGGGATCAGTATGGTTCGCCAGATGGCCCCCACTGGCACCAGTCTCGGTTGGGTTCACCAGATGTTGCCTATGGGCTACTGTTTTATTTTATTTTTCTATTTCCATCTTTGGACAGAGAGCCACTATTCTTTTAATGGACGTGAAATGGTGAAGGCACACAAGCATATTGCTGTCATTGTTTTCTTGCTTTCCTAAATTACTTTTACCAGTGGTATATCTTTTTTTAAAAACTATCTACTTGGAGATGATGTGTCTTGATTGACATCTCATGGAGAAGTGGATGGGGAAAATACTGGTTCTGTGGAAAGATTCTCTCCGTTAGTGACTTGCTCATCCAGCTCTGATCTTTCTGTTCCAGGACTCTCCCTGTTTCAACAACAGCAACAACATGATAACAAACCTCACATATGTTGTTCCACTGGATAATTGTAATTTTTTAAAATAAATCGTTATAAAACCAAGAACAGTTTCATCACTTTTTTCTATATAGCTGTTCACATGGGGCCAATCTGTCTTTGCAAAAAAGAAGTGAGAAAACGAATCCTTGATACTTTCCCCTTCAAGTCCAGCATCTGCTTGTTTAAACACATATCTCATGTAAAATGGGAAAGATAAAAAATATTAAAAAGTGAAGTTTTAAAACCTTATACTAAAGATCTTTATACTGCAGTCTGTCTCACACAATATATCATGTCTGGCTTTCAACAACAAAAAATTACGAGGCGTTCTAAAAGACAAATAAGTCACAGTTTGAAGAAACAGAGCAAGCATTAGAACCAGACTCAGGTTTTGCAGAGGTGTTAGAATTAATCAGACTAGGATTTTTTTTAATTCCTAAGAGTAATATGTTAGGGGCTCTAAAGGGAAGATTGGACAACAGGCAAGAGCAGGTGGGTGAAGGAGAGAAATGGAAACCCTAGGAAAGATCAAATGGAAATCCTAGAAACCGAAGGCACCATAACAGAAGTGAAGAATGCCTTTGATGGGCTCATCAGTAGACTGGACATGGCCACTGAAAGAATTAGTGAGCTTGAAGAAATGTCAACCAAAACTCCCAAAACTAAAATACAAAAAGAAAAAAGAGTGGAAAAAAAAAGGGAACATAATATTCAAGAACTGTGGGACATTTGCAAAAGGTATAGCGTATATGTAATGGGAATACCAGAGGAGAGGAAAGACAGAAAGTCAAAAAAAGAATTTTTCCAAATTAATGATAGGTTCCAAACCACAGATGCAGGAAGCTTAAACACCAACAGGATAAATAAAACAAAATGTATGCTTAAGCATGTCATACTTAACCTGCAGAAAATTACAGACAAAGAAAAAACACCAGAGGGGGAGCTGGCAGAAACATACCACCTATAGTGGAAGAAGAATAAGAATTACATCAGACTTCCCTTCAGAAATCTTGTGAACAAAAAGATGTAGCACAATATTTAAAGTATTAAAGGAGGCCGGGCCCGGTGGCTCAGGCCTATAATCCTAATACTTTGGGAGGCTGAGGCGGGAGGACCACGAGGTCAGGAGATCGAGACCATCCTGGCTAACATGGTGATACCCCATGTCTACTAAAAATACAAAAAATTAGCCAGGCATGGTGACACGCACCTGTAATCCCAGCTACTTGGGAGGGTGAGGCAGGAGAATCGCTTGAGCCCAGGAGGCGGAGGTTGCAGTGAGCTGAGATCGCATCACTGTACGCCTGGGCAACAGAGCGAGACTCCATCTCTAAAAATAAATAGATAAAAAATAAAAATGAAGTATTGAAGTAAAAAACTCACCAACTTAGAATCCTATATCTAGCAAAAATATCCTTCAAAGGTGACAAAAAAATAAAACGCTAGCCCAGACAAAAACTGAGACAATTTGTCACTACTAAGGCTACCTTGCAAGAAATGTTAAAAGAAATTATTCAAAAGGAAGGAAAATAATATAGATCAGAAATTGAGATCTACATAAAGAAAGGAGGATTATAAGTGAAGGAATAAATGTAGGTAAAATAAAACTTCAGTTGATTTAATAGATAAGTTTGTTTAAAATAATAGCTAAAATGTATTCAGTGGTCATAGTTCATGTATAAATGAAATGAATGACAGCAATAAGAGATACAAGGAGGAATTAGAAATATTTTGTTATTGTAAAGTACTTGTGCTACCCATGGAGTGGCATAGTGTTATTTAAAAGTGGACTTGAATTACTTTTAAATGCACATCAAACTCAAGAGGAACCACATAAAAAAGTAAAAAAGGAAGTACAATCATATATCACTTAATGATGGGGATATGTTCTGAGAAATGCATTATTAGGTGATTTCATCATTATGCAAACATCATAAGGGCACTTACACAAGCCTAGGTGATATAGCCTACTACACATCTAGGCTGTATGGTATAGCCTCCTGCTCCTAGGTTACACACTTGTACAGCATGTAACTATACTGAACACCATGGAACATTGTAACAAAATGATAAATATTTGTGTGTCTAAACATAACTAAACACAGTGGCTCATGTCTGTAATCCCAGCACTTTGGGAGGCTGAAGTAGGCAGATCACTTGAGGCCAGGAGTTCCAGACTAGCCTGGCCAAAATGGTGAAACCCCAGCTGGGTGTGGTGACACTCGCCTGTAATCCCAGCTACTCGGGAGGCTGAGGCACAAGAATCACTTGAACGTGGGAGGTGGAGGTTGCAGTGAGCTGAGATCGGGCCTCTGCACTCCAGCCTGGGTGACACAGTGAGACTCTGTGTCAAATATAAAACAAAACACCTTTAGAACCATGGTGTCAGAGAAAAAAAAAATATCTAAACATAGAAAAGGTACAGTAAAACTATGGTATAAAGGTTAAAAATGGTGCCCCTCTATAGGGCACTTACCTGTAATGGAGCTTGCAGGACTGGAAGTTGTTCTGGGGTCAGGGGCCATCAGTGAGTGAGTGGTGAGTGAATGTGAAGGTGTAGAACATTACTATGCACTACTGTAGACTTCATATAAACGCTGAACACCTAGGCTACACTAAATTTATAAAAAAGCATTTCTTTCTTTAATAATAAATTAATCTTAGCTTACTGTAACTTTTTTACTTCATAAACAATTTTTCTTAACTTTTTTATTCTTTCGTAGTAACACTTGGCTTATAACACACATTGTACAGTTGTACAAAATTATTTCAAAAATTTTTTATATCCTTATTCTAAAATTTTTTTCTATTAAAACAAAATTTTTTACAACTTTTTTTTTTAAAGGCAAGGTTGTGCATCCCCCAGACTGGAGTGCAGTGGCGCAGTCATGGCTTATTGCAGCCTCAAACACCTGGGCACAAGCGACCCTCCCACTTAAGCATTCCAAGTAGTTAGGACTCCAGGCATGTGCCACCATGCCCAGCTACTTTTTAAAAATGTTTCTCGCTGTGTTGCGCAGGTTGGTCCCAAACTTCTAGCCACAAGTGTTCTTCCCACCTTGGCCTCCCAAAGGTATTACGGGCATGAGTCACTGTGCCCAACCTTTTTAAAAAACTTGTAAAGCTTTTTTGCTAAAAACGGAGATACACAAACATTAGCCTAGGCCTACACGGGGTCAGGATCATCAATGTCACACTGTGTTCTACCTCTACAACTTGTCCCACTGGCTGGCCTTCATGGGCAATAATGTGAATGGAGCTGTCATTTCCCATGACAACAATGCCTTCTTCTGGAAAACATCCTGAAGGACCTGCCTGAGGCTCTTCTTGAGGAGATGTCATTCTTTTTAGAAATATATCCATGGTAGATCACTTGGTTTGTTGCTTTATCATCATAGATTTGCTTATAAGCAGAGAATACACTGTGAACATTCCTCGACATTAATGAAAACCTTTTGGTACTGGAGTTTGTGTTTTCAGAAGACTTTTTAAGGAGCCTGTTGAGGTCTGTAAAAGCTTCTGCTAAACCCTTCACTGGGAATTTTCTTGGGGATTCTACTTCTGTTTCTTCTCCTGCAGTTTCCTTTTCTCTTACCTCTTCTTCAGGTATGCATTCCTGTTCCAGTTCCAAGAAAGCCTTATTAGTCAATTTCTCAGGACAACATCACTAGGCAGTAAGAATCTTTCAGCTCCATGATAATCTTACGGGACCACTGTCATATATGCAGTCTGCCATTTACTGAACCACCATTATGTGGCATATGACAAAAATTATTACATTAAGAGAAGAAAAAAACGGAATCATATAAAATGGCCAATTAAAACTATAGGCAGAAAAAGAGTAGAATACAATAACAGAAAAAACAAGGGCAAATAATAGAAGACAGTAACAAATAGTAGATATCAGTCCTGCTGTATCAATAATTGCTTTAAAGATCAGTGATCTGAACTCTAATTAAAAGACAAAGATTGTCAAAGTGGATTTTTTTTTTTTTTTGAGACAGAGTTTGGTTATTTTGTTTCCCAGGGTGGAATGCAATGGCGCGATCTTGGCTCACTGCAACCTCTGCCTCCCAGGTTCAAGCGATTCTCCTGCCTCAGCCTCCCAAGTTGCTGGGATTACAGGCACGTGCCACCATGCCTGGCTAATTTTATATTTTTAGTAGAAATGGGGTTTCTCCATGTTGATCAGGCTGGTCTCAAACTCCCGACCTCAGGTGATCCACCTGCCTTGGCCTCCCAAAGTGCTGGGATTACAGGCATGAGCCACCACACCTGGCCCAGAGTGGATTTAAACAAAAATAAAACTCAACTACAAGATGCCTATAAGAACCTCATTTTAAATATAAAAACACAGATAGGGATGCTAACATTGATCAAAAGAAAGTTGGAGTACCTATATTAATTTCAAACAAAGCCAATTTTAGAGCAAGAAAAATTATCAAAGATAAAGAGGGAGTATTACATAATGAAAAAGAGGTCAGTTCTCCAAGATGGCGTAACAGCCCTTAATGTGTATTTATGTGACAACAGATTTAAAACACATAAGGCAAAAAACTGATAGAACTGCAAAGAAAAACAGACAAAACCACTATTACAGCTGGAGACTTCAACACTCTAAGTAATTGACAGATCCATCAGGCAGAACTCAATAAAGTTGTTGTTGAACTGAACAACACAATCAACAGAATCTAATTTACATTTATAGAATACTTCATTCAACAGCAGCAGGATATACATTCTTCTCAAGCTCATGCAAAACAGTCACCAAGGCAGACCAAATTCTGGGTGCCTTAGCAAATTTAAATGATAAGATCATACAGAGTATGTTTCAGACCATAATGGAATTAAATTGGGACTCAGTAACAAAATACTTGGAGGTTAAACGTACACTTCTAACACACATCAAGAAATCTCAAGAGAAATTTAAAATATTTTAACAAAGTGAAAATGAAAATGCAACATAACCAAATTTGTAAGTTTCAGTGAAAGCAGTGTAAAGAAAATTTATAGCATTGAATGTACACAATAGAAAAGAAAAAGTATTTAAATCAGTAAATCTAAACTTCCACTTTAGGAAACCAGAAAAAGAAGGGTGAATTAAATCATAAGTAGAAGGAACAAAGTAATTTTTACCAATAATTAATAAATAAGATAATAAAAATTCTCAACTCAAAGTGGATTAAAGAATTAAATGTAAAATCCCAAACTATAAAAACCCTGGAAGACAACTTAGGCAGTACCATCCTCGACATAGGAATGGGCAAAGATTTCATGACAAAGACACCAAAATCAGTCACAACAAAAGCAAAAATTGACAAGTGGGATCTAACTAAACTAAAGAGCTTCTGCACAGCAAAAGAAACTCAAAGGAGTAAACAGCTTACAGAGTGGGAGAAAATATTTGCAAACTTTGCATCTGACAAAGGTCTAATATCCAGCATCTATAAGGAACTTAAACAAATTTACAAGAGAAAACCCCATTAAAAAGTGAGTAAAGGACATGAACAGACACTTCTCAAAAGAAGACATACATGTGGCCAACAAGCATATGGAGAAAAAAAAACCTCAACATCACTGATCATTAGAGAAATGCAAATCAAAACCACAATTACATACCATCTCACACCAGTCAGAATAGCTATTATTAAAACGTCAGAAAATAACAGTTGCTGGCGAGGCTACAGAGAAAAGGGAACCCTAATACACTGTTAGTGGGAGTGTAAATTAGTTCAACCGTTGTGGAAAGCAGTATGGTTATTCCTCAAAGAGCTAAAAGCAGAACTACCATTCGACCCAGCGATCCCATTACTGGGTGATAAGGTTTGGCTCTGTGTCCCCACCCAAATCTCAACTTGAATTGTAATAATCCCCACGTGTCAAGGGCGGGACCAGGTAGAGGTAATTGAATCATGGGGACCATTTTTCCTATGCTGTTCTAGTGATAGTGAGTGAGTTCTCATGAGATCTGATGGTTTTGTGAGTGACTGGTATTTCCCCTGCTGGCACTCATTCTCTCTCCTGCTGCCCTGTGAAGAGGTGCCTTCCACCATGATTGTAAGTTTCCCGAGGCCATCCCAGCCATGCAGAACTGTGAGTTGATTAAACCTCTTTTCTTCATAAATTTCCCAGTCTTGGGTGTTTGTTCATAGCAACATAAGAACAGACTAATACACTTGGTATATGCCTAGAGGAATATAAATCATTATACCATAAAGACACCATCCATGTGAATGTTTATTGCAGCACTGTTCACAGTAGCGAAGACATGGAATCAACCTAAATGTCCATCAACAGTAGACTGGACAAAGAAAATGTACATATACACTATGAAATACTATTCAGCCATAAAAATGAACAAGATCATGTCTTTTGAAGGAACATGGTTGGAGCTGGAGGCTATTATCCTTAGCAAAGTAACACAGGAACAGAAAACCAAATACCACATGTTCTCACTTAAAAGTGGGAGCTAAATGATAAGAACTTAAGAACACAAAGAAGGAAACAGCATACACTGGGGTCAACTTGAAGAGGGAGGGTGGGAGGAGGGAGAAGAGCAGAAAAGATAACTGTTGGGTACTGGGCCTAATACCTGGGTGGTGAAATAATACATGCAACAAACCCCCATGACCCATGTTTACCTATGTAACAAACCTTCACATGTACTCTCAAACCTAAAATAAAGGTTAAAAAGAAAAATTAGGCAGAAATTAATGAAATTGAAAACAGGAAATTAGAGAAAATCAACAGAAAAAAAAAAGCTTGTTCTTTGAAAGATTAACAAAATTGATAAATGTGGAGCCAGATTAAGAAAAAAGGAAAAAAGACAGAAATTACTAATATCCAAAGTGAAAGAGTGACCATTACTACTGATCCCATAGATACTAAAAGGATAATAAAGTAATATTTGGGAGAACTCTCTGCCCACAAATTCATTAACCTAGTTGAAATAGACCGATTACATGAAAGACACACTCTACCAAAACTCGCACAAGGAGAAACAGATAATCTGAATAGACCTGCATTTATTAAAGAAAATCAGTAATAACCTTTCCAAGCAGAAAGCACTGCTGGATTCACTGGTAAATTCTACCAAACATTTAGGGCAGATGGGTTCACTGGTAAATTGTACCAAACATTTAGGGCAGAAATTATACCTGTTTTCTACCATCTCATCCAGAAAATAGAAGCAGAAGGAGTACTCTATAATCCTTCCCAGAAAATAGAAACTTAAGGAAACACTTAAGCACCAAGTGCAGGAGCAAGACAAGGAAGGATGCCCTTTTCACCACACACAGATTGTGAGGGATGAAATAAAGCTGTCCTTATTTGCAGAGAACAAATAACTAATTCTATGACACCACTATTAAAAATCAGGCAAAGACATTATAAGGAAGGAAAACTAAGGACCAGTGTCTCATGAATGTAGATACATAAATATTTAACAACATGTTGACAAATCAAATCTGACACATATAGAAAGAATTATCTACCCTGACCAAGTTTACCATTCAAAAAACAATTAATGTAATCCATCACACCAACAGGCTAAAGAAGAAAAATCAAATCTTATGAATAGATGGAAGAAAAGGATTTGACAAAATCCAACACCCATTTTTGATGTTAAAAAAAAAAGTCAGCAAACTAGCAATAGAAGACACATCCTCAACCTGTTAAAGAACCTCTGCAAAGAAACCTGCAGCTGACGTCGTACTTAATGGTGAGAAACTAGATGTTTTCCCACTAAGAGCAGGAGCAAGACAAGGAAGGATGCACTTTTCACCACTTACAGATTGTGGGGGATGAAATAAAGCTGTCCTTATTTGCAGATAACATGATTATGTATGTAGAAATCCCAGAGAATCACCAAAAAATTCCTGAACCTAGGATGTGATTATAGCAAGGCTGCAGAATGTGTTAATATGTAGTAGTCAGTTACTTATATACTAGCAATGAGCAATTGGAGAATAAAAACAATGCCATTTACATTTGCATCAAAAAAATCAAACAGGTATAATCTAAATATATATATATAAAAGATCTACATGAAGAAATGTACAAAATTCTGATGAAATCAAAGAAGAGCTAAACAGATAATCCATGTTCATAGATAAGAAGACTCAATGTTATTAAGATGTCAGTTCTTCCCAACTTGATCTGTAGATTCAGTGTAATTCGAATCAAAATGCATATAAGTTATTTCATGGTTATCAACAAACTGATTCTAAAGTTTCTGTTGAAATGCAAAATACCTACAATAGCCGACTCAATACTGAAAGAGAACAAAGAGAAGTGACATTATCCAACTTCAAGAATTATTGTAAGTAATCAAGGCAGTGATACAGGCAAAAGAATAGCCAAATAGGTCAATGGAACAGAATATAGAACGAGAAATTGACATAAATATAGTCAACTGATCTTTGACAAAGAAGCAAAGGATATTTAATGGAAAAATAATCTTCTCAAGAAATTGTGCTGGAACACCTGAACATCTACATAAAAAAGAATGAATCTAGACACAGATCTTACACCAAAAAGTGACTCAAAATAGATCATAGACCTAAATGTAAAATGTGAAACTATAAAACTAGAATATAAGATAGAAGAGAATCTAGATGACTTTAAGTTTGGCAGTGACCAAAGGCACTATCTGTGAGAGAAAAAGCTTACAAGATGAACTTTGTTAAAATTTTTAAATTCTGCTCTGTGAAAGACACTGTTAAGACAATGAAGACAAGCCATGGACTGGGAGAAAGTCTTTAAAACACATGTCTTGTAAAGAACTTGTACTCAGAATATACTAAGAACTCTTAAAACTCAGTAAGAAAACAGACAACCCAATTAAAAAATTAATAAAAGCTCTGAACAGACAACTCATTAAGGAGATGTACAGATGGCAGATAATCACATTAAAAGATGCTTGACATCATATGTCATCGGGAATTGCAAATTGAAACAGCAATGAGATACCACTAGACATCTATTAGAATGGCCAGCAGTCAAAACACACAACACCAAATGTAGGGAAGGATACGGAAGAACAGAACTATCATTCATTGCTGATGGAAATGCAAATTGGAACAGCCACTTTGGAAGGCAGTTCAGCACTTTCTTATAAAAATACACATATTCTTACCATATGATCCAGCAATTGCACTTTTTGATATTTATCCAAATAATTGTTGAAAACATACCTATACAAACCTGAACATAAATGCGTTAGCAGCTTTATTCATAATTACCAAAAACTTGGAAGTAACCGAGATGTCTCCAGTAGCTGAATGGATAAACATACTGGTGCATATTCATCCACACAATAGAATATTATTCAGTGACAAAACGAAATGAGCTGTCAAGCCATGAAAAAACATAGAGGAACCTTAAATGCATATTGCTAAGTGAAAGAAACCAATCTAAAAAGGCTGCATGCTGTATAATTCTAACTGTATGACATTCTGGAAAAGGCAAAACTATGGAAATATTAAAAAGATCCACGGGGTTTAGAGGGAGGGAGAGATGAATAGGTGGTGGATAGGGTATGTTTAGAGCAGTGAAACTTCTGTATGATACTGTAATGGTGGACACATGTCATTATGCATTTGCCAAAACCCATAGACCTGTACAACACAGAGAGTGAACCCAGTGTAAACTATGAACTTTACTCAATAATGTGTCAATATTGGCTCACCAGCTGTAATAAATATATCACGTTAATGCAAGGCGTTAATAGGGAAACTGAGATAGGCGAGAGGGTATATGGGAACTCTCAGTATTTCTGCTTCATTTCTTCATAAACCTAAAGCTACTCTAAAAATTAGTATATTAATTTTTTTAAAGAATGAAAAAACAGGGCCAGACATGGTGGCTCACGCCTGTAATCCCAACAGTTTGGGAGGCTGAGGCGGGCGGATCATTTGAGGTCAGGAGTTCGAGACCAGCCTGGAAAATGGTGAAACCCCATCTCTACTAAAAATACAAAAATTAGTCAGGCGTGGTGACTCGCGCATATAATCCCAGCTACTCAGGAGGCTAAGACAGGAGAATTGCTTGAACCTGGGAGGCAGAGGTTGCAGTGAGCCGGGATTGTGCCACTGTATTCCAGCCTGGGCGATAGAGCTAGACTCCGTCTCAAAAAAAAAAAAAAGAATAAAGAAAAAATAGGAGTTCCCAGAGGTTGCTGAGAAGATTAACTTTGGAAGGAGAAAATAGTATGAAAATAAATTAAGGCTGGGCGTGGTGGTTCACGCCTGTAATCCCAGCACTTTGGAAGGCCAAGGCAATAGATCACCTGAGGTCGGGAGTTCGAGACCGGCCTGGCCAACATGGTGAAACCTCGTCTCTACTAACAATACAAAAATTAGCTAGGGTATGGTGATAGGTGCCTATAGTCCCAGCTACTAGGGAGGCTGAGGCGAGAGAATTGCTTGAACCTGGGAGGTGGAGGGTGCAGTGAGATGTGATCATGCCACTGCACCCCAACCTAGACAACAGAGTGAGACTCTGCCTCAAAAAAAAAAAAAAAGAACAAAGTAAGTAAATTAATGTTCATTGTCAGAGACTGCTGTTTTTCTTTCTCAGTTTTGAGCAGCTTTATTCTGGTCCCAGTAATTATATTTAATAATTGAGTTTTCAGTTTTTGCCTCTATAAATTTGATATAGCTCTCTGTCTTGCTTTATAAAATAGAGAGTAAACCAAAGCCTTCAAAAGGAAATTTATATAAATTGAATCATATTTTTCTCTTTATGAATAGATTTATTTTTTTCCAATAATAAGGGCAAGAAATGATTACTGTAGGATATTTGTTTTGGTTTTGCCTTTTTTCTTTTTTTTTTCTTTTTTGAGACGGAGTCTCACTCTGTCACCCAGGCTGGAGTTCAGTGGCACGATCTCGGCTCACTGCAACCTCCACTTCCCAGGTTCAAGTGATTCTCCTGCCCCAGCCTCCCAAGTAGCTGGGATTACAGGCACCCGCCACCACGCCCAGCTAATTTTTCCTTTTTTAGGAGAGACGTGGTTTCACCAGGTTGGCCAGGCTGGTCTCGAGCTCCTGACCTCAGGTGATCCACCCGCTTCAGCCTCCCAAAGTGCTGGGATTACAGGCGTGAGCCACCGTGCCCAGCCTATTGTGGGATATTTGAAAAAAATGCTGAGAGATGTGATAGATAAAGAGACTAGAAACTACCCATTACTGCACTAGCAGAGATTAACCTTTTTAAAAATATATTAAGATTTTATATACTGGTAATTTTTTCCTTATCAGCACACCATCATATGTAAGTCCTTTCTTACATCATTAAAAGGCACAGAAGAGACAGTGGGTATGCAGTGCCCAGAGCGAGGCCACCTCCCTTAGCCAGACAAGGACCACACAGGGCCCATCCTACCTGGGGCTCAAGGCAGTGCTGAGACTTTTCAGTGTTATTAATTGTTATTTTATTTCACTTTAAAAGATAAATGACATCTCATTTTAATTTGCATTTTTTAAATTAAAGAGATTGAACACTTTTTCAAGCAAGTCATATGTCCTTTTTTGTGGTTTTTCTGGACATGTCCTTTGCCCACTTGACTGTTATTCTGGTGTTTTTCTAATCCACTCACGTAAATGCTTTATAAATCAAGACTCGTGTCCAAGAGGGGACTGTATTCAGTCCTGGGAAGTGGGGTTTGGTGCATACCTGACAATCTTAAGGCCCTTCACTTTTCTCCTTAAAAAAAAAAAAAAAAAAATCCCCTTTTCCCAAGGGACACTATCAGGTGTTGGTTTGAGTGCTTGTTGTGAGACCTGCAACCTTGTTAGGACTGCCTACTAGCAGCTGGGTTCCTCTCTCTCCATGGTAGGAAGCTGGCCTGGCCTTTCTAGTGCATGGATTATGGATTGGACTGGCTTCCTTCTTATCCTAACCCAACTTTTAAAGAAAGAAGTAAAAATATTCTATGGCCCTGAGAGAGAACAAATAAGAGGACAAGGGAAGCACAGTTTTGCTGAATTTATTGCTCCAAGTTGACTGTGTTATTCCCCCACATTATGCTTGATTGGAGGTAAATAAACCCTTGGAACTTGTGTAGTTCACAGTTTGAGGGACTGTGCTGAGACAAGGTTTGAATCCTAAACACTTTCTTGAATAATATCATGAGAAAGTTATAAGGCTAATTTAGAACCAAAACTTCTAATGAAACAGAAGTGATAAAAGTGTTCTCTCGGTTTCTCATTTGATGGAGAGTGTGTAGGCCAGCCTGAAGCATAGGGGAAAATAAATATTGATGTCATCCAAAAAGAATTTGCTAACTTTTTATATTCAAGTAAGTGAAAAGGAAAGTAAAATTGGTTATTTTAACTTACTTTTGAATTTTATTTAAAAAGTATCCCTGTTACTACAGGGTGATATTTTTTGAAAACTTATTTTACCAAGAAAGGCATTCAAAAATATATATAATTGCAAAACGACAATAAAATATTTTGACCCTCTTTTAGGCAGTCCCTAGCCCTCTTCTGGCCCTGTGGCCAGCCTACAAAGGCTGGGCATTGCCTCCTCTTAGGAACTTTCTCTAACTACATCTTTAGTTCAGAAGACTATCTTCCAAGGCATGCTTCTAATCTGCATGATTTACAGTATTACCAGTACTACTTACCACCCTCTGTGGTCATTTCCTTCTTCGTTTTCTTCTTGTCTTTCCCCCATTGCCCCTAGATAGGTAGTCAGCTTTAAGTCAGGGCCTGTTTTATGAAACTTTGTGACTGGGACATAGTAGGTGTTCATGAAATAACTATTAGCTGAGTTAATGGATAATGGAATTTTTCTGATTTTACTTTATTAAAAAAACAGTGGTTTTAATTAACACTCTTGTTTTGAGCATGTCACTCTGTTGCCTAGGCTGGAATGCAGTGGCGCAGTCTCAGCTCACTACAACCTCTGCTTCCCAGGTTCATGCGATTTTCCTGCCTCAGCCTCACAAGTTGCTGGGAATACAGGTGTGTACCATCACACCTGGCTAATTTTTGTATTTTTAATAGAGGTGGGGTTTCACCATGTTGGCCAGGCTGGTCTTGAACTCCTGACCTCAAGTGGTCCGCCTTCCTTGGCCTCCCAAAATGCTGGGATTATAGGCACGAGCCACTGTGCCCAACCAATTAACACTCTTAAAAGAACATACTACCAACCTGTCTTTGTACTGAATTATTTACATGAATTATCTTATTCAATCTTCACAATAATCCTAAGAGTTAGAAATTGGAGCCATTCTTGTTTTACAGGTGAGGAAACTTGCTCATGTCTATACCACCAGTAGGATGCTGAGCTGGGACTCCAGCCTGGGTCTTTCTGACTCAGACACTTGCTTTTCACCACAGTAGTGTATATATCTTCCCATGAGAAGGGAAATACTTTTGAAACAGTTTAAAATATAGTGAATGGAAGAACTTTTAAAAATTACTATATTTAGTAGGTGATTTTCCTTTATGTTAATGCTAGCAACATTCAGAATTAGGCCTATGGCAATTCTTGCACATTTCACATACAAGCTCAGAAATGTAGTAGTTTTATCTTATTTTTACAGTAATTATCAATTATTAGAAAAAAATATGGGCTGGGCATGGTGGCTCACACCTGGAATCCCAACACTTTGGGAGGCCGAGGCAGGTGGATTGCCTGAGGTCAGGAGTTCAAGACCAGCCTAGCCAACATGGCGAAACCCCATCTCTCCTAAAAATACAAAAAAATTAGCTGAGTGTGGTGGTGCACACCTGTAGTCTCAGCTACTCGGGAGGCTGAGGTGGGAGAATTGCTTGAACCCGGGAGGCTGAGGCTGCAGTGAGCCGAGATTGCGCCACTACACTCCAGCTTGGGCGACAGAGTGAGACACCATCTCAGAAAAATAAATATGTTTATACTATACTTACCTAATCCACATGCATACACATACTCCTATCTGATCTTTACTGAAAGTCCCCCAGGCACATTCTGGAAACCCCAGTCAAATCAGTTACACACATGCACTTGCTGTCTCTCCTGATCAAATGAAGGTCTACAAAGTCTCAAGAAGAAACTACAGCAAAGTTTTCTTAATTAAGGAAGAAGATTTCTGTAAGCAATGTCGTCTTAACTGTCATTTTCTTTTTTTTTTTTTTTTTAATCTTTGTCTAACATCCCCATGTACACCAGAGATTAACTTTCATTTTCTAATGACTAAGACTGTGAAAGCGAAAATTCTGGGCTGGGTGGGTGGTTGCCAACCATTTGTTATTTTATGGGTACCTGGATGAGGGTTGTAGTGAATGTAACCAGAGGCAAATCTGAGGAGACCATGTGAATGCCCAGAGTTGCGTGAGTGACTGGAGAGTGATAAGGAATCAGAGCAGAGATTTCTGAAGGGGGAAAGCTGACATTAAAGAAGACTTACCGCTCCCTTGGAATACCTGTCCCACTGGTTTCTAATTCAGATTCCACACAGTAGCTAAGGATTTTTTTTAAAAAAGTAAATCAAAGCACTTCCCCTGCTTGAAAATCTTTCAATTAATGTATACACCTGGAGCTGATGAGAGGCATCCAAGTGCAGAGATTTTTAATTAAACTTTTTATTTTGAGGTAATTGTAGATTCGCATGCAGTTGTGAAAAGTAATACAGAAAGATCCTATGTATCCTTTACCCAGTTTCCACTAAGGGTAATATCTTGCAGAACTGTCATACAATGTAAAAACCAGATCTTGTTATGAATGTAGTCAAGCTGTAATAGTTTCAACACCAAAGGATCCTTCCTGCCACTCTTTACAGGCATACTATTTTCTTCCACCCTGTCACCCTCCAGAACCCCTAGCAATTGCTAGTCTATTTTATGTTCTTATTATTTTGCATTTCAGTAATGCTATGGAAATGGAATCATATAGTTTGTAACCTTTTGAAATTGGCTTTTTTCACGGGATAATTTTCTGGAGATTCATCCCAGTTGTTGCATGTATAAGTAGTTACTTTTTACTGCAGAGTGGACGTCCATGGCATGGGGGTATATCAGTTTGTTTAACTATTCACCCATGGAAGGACGTCCAACTTTTATGAATAGTACTGGTATGAACATTTGTCTACAAGTTTTTGTGTGAAGGTAAGTTTTCACTTTTCTGGGATAAATACCCAAGAGTGCAATTGCTGAGTCCTATAGTTGTTGCATGTTTAGTTCTTTTAAAAACTGCCAGACTGGTTTGTAGAGTGGCTATTTCATTTTACATTGCCACCAGTAATGTGTGAGTGATCCAGTTTCTCCGTACTAGCATTTGATGTTGTCACTATTTTTAAATTTTTATTCTGATAGTGATATCTCATTGTGGTTTTAATGTGCATTTCCCTAATGCTTGTCAACTGAAGAATCATGAGGTTCAAAAATTTGGAAAGGAGAGCTTTATTTCTCATAAAGGGTGGCACAGTGCAGGCTGGGAAATGTAGCCTTTGGCAAAAGCTGAGAACAA
The DNA here is from genome assembly GCF_028885625.2 of Pongo pygmaeus. Taxonomy (NCBI): domain Eukaryota; kingdom Metazoa; phylum Chordata; class Mammalia; order Primates; family Hominidae; genus Pongo; species Pongo pygmaeus. Next base: position 59,173,245 of record NC_072380.2, read on the forward strand.
GCACTTTAAGGGAGGAAAGCCTAACATAGGTATTTATGCCCTATGGGTTGGCTAAGTATACATATTCAATAAGCTATAGAAGGAGTCATGAAGATTTATGAAAAAAGCACAACTGAGGTTCCTGCCTCTTCATAGGTCACATGTTAAAAAAATGATGGCATTAGCATGATCCAGGGGTGGAATTTTTGGCCCTCTGGCATCAAAAGGTGAAACAGAGGACCTGAAAACCCTCATAGCACATCCTCTGCTAGTCAGTCAGAACTGGTGCAGAGATATGGTGGTCAGTTTTTAGGAAGGGATGCATTGTCAAGCTGGTGGGCTGTCACATCAAAACTTCAAAGAGGGAGAGGGAGCCTGGTTTTGGCCTCAGATAATTGGCTGAAGGCGATAAAGGAATGAATCATCTGTTTCTTGTTTTCTGGAGTTGGTTTCCGCTTAGTCCTTAGGAAAGAATTCTGGTTAAAGGTTAATAAGGAAGGAGCATACTGAGGCATAACCAACCTCTTATCCTATCATGGCCCAGGACTTCGTTTTTTTAGGCTTTCTCTGGGGTCCCTTTGGCCAAGAGGGTTCTGTCCAGTTGGTTGGGAGGCTTAGGGTTTTATTTTTATTTTGCATGCTAATGGCATCAAGCATCTTTTCATGTGCTCATTTGCCATTTATTTATCCTCTTCAGTGAATATGTGTTCGTGTTTTTTGCTCATTTTCTAATTGGATTGTTTGCTATTTTATTGTGAAATTTTGAGGGTTCTTAATATATTCTGGATACTAGTCCTTAATTGCAATCTCTAGCTTATATTTTTCATATCTTCTCAACGAGGTCTTTCCCAGAATAAGTTTTAAGTTTAATGAAGTTCAAATTACCAGTTTTTCCTTTTATGAATTGTGTTTTTGAATGTCAAGTCTAAGAACTCTTCACCTAGCTGTAAATCCAAAAGATTTTCTCCTGTGTCATTTTGTATTTAACTCTATGATCTATTTTGAGTTACTTTTCATACAAGGTGTAAGACTTAGGTGGAAGGTTTTGGTTTTTCTGTTTTTTACCTGTGGTTGTCCAATTTCTCCACCATTTGTTGAAAAGGACATCTTCCCTTCAATGAATTGCTTTTGCACCTTTGTCAAAAATCACATAGATCTATTTCTGGGTGTTCTGTTCCAGTGATCGTTGTGTGTGTTTCTTTGTACCATCACACAGTCATGACTACAGAAGCTATATGTCTTGAAATCAGGTTCATAGCACTGTATTCTTTTTCAAAATTGTTTTAGCTGTTCTAGTTCCTTTGCCTTGTCATATAAATTTTAGAGTAGTTTTATCTCTACAAAAAAATCTTCTGGAACTTCAGTAGGAATTGTGTTAAATGTATATTATTTTGGAAAGAATTGAACTACTAATTGTATGACATAATGAAGTCTTTCAGTTCATGAACACAGTATGACTCTTCATGTGTATGATTCTTCTTTTATTTCTTTCACTAGCATTTTGTAGCTTTAGCATACAACTCTTACAGGTATTTTGTTAGATCTACACCAAAGTCTTTCTTTTTATCTTTTCTTTCTTTCTTTCTTTCTTTTTTTTTTTTTTTTTTTTTTTTTGTTGAGATGGAGTCTCACTGTGTTGCCCAGGCTGGAGTGCAGTGGTGCGATCTCAGCTCACTGCAACCTCTGCCTCCTGGGTTCAAGCGTTCCAGCTAATTTTTGTATTTTTAGTAGAGATGGGGTTTCACAATATTGGCCAGGCTGGTTTCGAACTCCTGACCTAAGTGATTCACCCTCTTTGGCCTCCCAAAGTGCTAGGATTACAGGTGTGAGCCACTGTGCTTGGCCTTTTTTTCTTTCTTTTTCTGAAATTATAAAAAGTGTTGTTTTTTAAAATTTTGGTGTCCGTGTATTCTAGTTTGCTAGTATATAGAAATATAATTGATTTTTGTGTGTTGATTTTTGTGCCCTGCAGCCTTGCTGAACTCATTTATTAGTTTTAGAAGTTTTTTGTAGATTCTTTCATAACTTCTCCATAGGCAATCATGTCATCTGTAAATAGGTTTAGTTTAATTCTTGTTCTCTGATCTATACGCCCTTTCTTTCCTTTTCTTGCCTTATTGCACTGGCTAGAACTTCCAGTAATACACTGAATAACAGAAGTGAGAATAGACATTCTGGCTTGTTCCTAATCTTAGAGGAAAGTTTTCAGTCTTTCCCCAATAAATATAATATTAACTATAGGTTTTTTATAGATGTTCTCTACCAAATTGAGGAAATTTCCCTCAATTTCTAGTTTTCTGAGAAGTTTTAACATGAGAAGGTGTTTATTTTTGTCAAGTGGTTTTTCTGTATTGATCTATGTGATCATATGATTTTTTCTTTATAATTTAATGTGGTAGATTACATAGATTGATTTTCAAATGTTGAACTAGCTTTGCATCCCTGGAATAAACTCGTCTTTGTTATGATGTATATATATTTTTTACATACTACTGAATTTTATTTGCTAAGGAGTTTTACATCTATATTCATAAAGCATATTGGCCTATAGTTTTCTTTTTGTACTCTTTTGTTTTGATACCAGCGTAATTCTATGTTCATAAAATGGATTGGGAAGTATTCCCTCCTCTTCTGTCTCGTGAAAAAGATTATGGAGAATTGATACTAGTTGTTTCTTAAGTGTTTGGTAGAATTCAATAATGAAAGTGTCTGAGCCTGGAGATACCTGTTTGGGAAATTTTGAAATCACAGTGTCAATTTACTTAGTAGTCATAGGGCTATTCAAATAATCAGTTTTATACTGGGTGACTTGTGGTAGTTTTTCAAGGAACTGGGTATTTTACTAAACATGTCAAATTTTGTGTGCAAACTTGTCCATAGTATTCCCTTGTTATCCTTTTGATGTCTACATGGTCTATAGTGATATTCCCTTTTTCACTCCAGATATTGGTAATTCACATGATCTCTGTTTCTTTGTCAGTCTTGCTAGACATTTGTCAATCTTATCGATCTTATCCGTAAACCAGATTTGTTTCATAGATTTTCTTCATTTTTTATTTTCAGCTTCATTGACTTCTGCTCTAATCTATTATTTCCTTTTCTCAGCTTGCTGTGGGTTTATTTTGCTCTTGTTTTCCTAAGTTCCTGGAGAGGTAGCCTAAATTGTTGATTTGAACCTTTTCTCATGTACACATTTTTTTAAATTTATTTTTATTAATCATGCCACATTATTTTTAATTATGTACAGAGATCTAATTTGTCACCAAGAGACCATGTCACCCACTGCTGTGTTTGGCTGCCAGTCTCTTGTCTCTCTCTTCAGCAGTGGTGAGGCATATACCTTTCCTCAGGGAAGAGAAATTAATGGTTTGTTGCCCTTGCCAGTAACAAAAATGTTGGAAAGCCAGGTGGCAAAGCTGTTGCCATTGGCATCTTTCACGTGAACCACATCAAAAGATCAAGGGTGCCTCTCTCTGTGGGTAATGACACCAATTCTTCCCCAGTTAGCACCTCCAGTCACCATCCACAGGTTACCAGTGTCAAACTTGATGAAATCAGTGATCTTGCCAGTTTCCAAATCAGTCTGAATGGGATCATTCACCTCGATGGAGGGGATCAAGGTAGCAGATGATGCGAGCATCATGAGTCACCAGATGAGGGATTCCTTTTGTGCCCATGAAGATTTTTCTCACTTTGCACAACTTGTACTTGGGCTCCTCAGGTGTAACACGATGTGCAGCAAAGCAACCCTTGGTGTCATAGATGAGACGAAAATTCTCTCCCATCTAGTCAATGCCCATGACATCTATGAATCCAGCGGGGTGGGTTATATCAGTTTGAACGTTGCCATCGATCTTAATGAACCACTGCATGCAAATCTTCTCTTTTTTTATATATTTTTTATTTATTTATTTATTTTTGAGACGGAGTCTCTCTCTGTCACCAGGCTGGAATGCAGTGGCATGATCTTGGCTCACTGCAACATCCGCCTCCTGGGTTTAAGCAATTCTCCTGGCTCAGCCTCCGCCTCCTGAGTAGCTGGGATTACAGGTGCCCGCCACCACGCCCAGCTAATTTTTGTATTTTTGGTAGACACGCAGTTTCACCATGTTGGCTAGGATGGTCTTGATCTCTTGACCTCGTGATCCGCCCACCTCGGCCTCCCAAAGTACTGGGATTACAGGCATGAGCTGCCACGCTGGGCCACAAATCTTCTTTACTTCACCTCCTGTCAAGGCATACTTAAGTCTGTTCCTTAGGAAAATGATGATGGGGAGACACTCTCTCAACTTGTGGGGACTGGTGGATGGACAATGAACAAACACACTGGGCAATTTATCCAGCATCCAATGTTTTGGAGCTGCTACCTACTTTAGATGCTTCTTGGGACCACCAGCCATGGCTGCATTAGGCATGGAAAGACCTCATGTATGCATTTAGCCCTATAAAATTCCCTCTCAGCACTGCTTTCACTTCATCCCACCAATTTTGATATGTAATCTTTTCATTTTCATTCAGTTTAATGCATTTTTTTTTTAATTTCCTGAGACATCCTGTTTGACCCATAGATATTTTGGAGTGTGTTGTTTAGTTTCCAAGTGTTTGGAAATGTTTCTGTCATTTTTCTATTGTTAATTAGAAGATAAGAAAAAGTAGCTTTTGCCTTAAACTAAAACTCAATAATTAATATAATAAAGTGTGAACTCATGGTACATGAATTATACAGACGAAGTGAATTGATAATTACATATGCAGTGATTAAGTCTGCTATGCACATTAACACAAAGAAGGGAAGGAAATAGAATAAATAGATGATATTTTAAGCTTTTTTAAGTAAAAATTGGCTGAGTGTGGTGGCTCACGCCTGTAATCCCAGCACTTTGGGAGGCTGAGGCTGGTGGATCACCTGAGGTCAGGAGTTTGAGACCAGCCTGGCCAACATGGTGAAACCCTGTCTCTACTGAAAATACAAAAATTAGCTAGGCATGGTGACAGGTGCCTGTAATCCCAGTTACTCGGGAGGCTGAGGCAGGAGAATCACTTGAACCTGGGAGGCGGAGGTTGCAGTCAGCTGCGATTGCACCACTGCACTCCGGCCTGGGCAACAGAGCGAAACTTCATCTCAAAAAACAGAACAAAAGGGAAAAAGTAAGAATGATGAAAGGACTAATGAAAAATCATTTTAGGAGACAACTGGAAATATTCTTTCTTGTGTGTTTGAATATCATCATTCCTCTTTGTGTTTATTTATTTATTTTTATTATACTTTAAGTTCTAGGGTACATGTGCACAACGTGCAGGTTTGTTACATATGTATACATGTGCCATGTTGGTGTGCACATTAATTCATCATTAATTCATCATTATTCATTGATGATGAATTCATCATTTACATTAGGTATATCTCCTATTAATTCATCATTTACATTAGGTATATCTCCTAATGCTATCCCTCCCTTCTCCCCCTACCCATGACAGGTCCCACTGTGTGATGTTCCCCACCCTGTGTGCAAGTGTTCTCATGGTTCACTTCCCACCTATGAGTGAGAACATGTGGTATTAGGTTTTCTGTCCTTGTGATAGTTTGCTGAGAATGATGGTTTCCAGCTTCATCCATGTCCCTACAAAGGACATGAACTCATCCTTTCTTATGGCTTCATAGTATTCCATGGTGTATATGTGCCAGTTTTATTAATCCAGTCTATCATTGATGGACATTTGGGTTGGTTCCAAGTCTTTGCTATTGTGAATATTGCTGCAATAAACATATGTGTGCATGTGTCTTTATAGCAACATGATTTATAATCCTTTCGGTATATACCCAGTAATGGGCTCGCTGGGTCAAATGGTATTTCTAGTTCTAGATCCTAAAGGAGTCGTCACACTCTCTTCCACAATAGTTGAACTAGTTTACAGTCCCACCAACAGTGTAAAAGTGTTCCTATTTCTCCACATCCTCTCCAGCACCTGTTGTTTCCAGACTTTTTAATGATTGCCATTCTAACTGGTGTAAGATGGTATCTCATTGTAGTTTTCATTTGCATTTCTCTGGTGGCCAGTGATGATGAGCATTTTCTCATGAGTCTGTTGGCTGCATAAATGTCTTCCCTTGAGAAGTGTCTGTTCATGTCCTTCGCCCACTTTTTGATGGGGTTGTTTGTTTTTTCTTGTAAATTTGTTTGAGTTCTTTGTAGATTCTGGATATTAGCCCTTTTTCAGATGAGTAGATTGCAAAAATGTTCTCCCATTCTGTAGGTTGCCTGTTCACTCTGATGGTAGTTTCTTTTGCTGTGCAGAAGCTCTTTAGTTTAATTAGATCCCATTTGTCAATTTTGGCTTTTGTTGCCATTGCTTTTGGTGTTTTAGTCATGGAGTCCTTGCCCATGCCTATATCCTGAATGGTATTGCCTAGGTTTTCTTCTAGGGTTTTTATGGTTTTAGATCTAACATTTAAGTCTTTAATCCATCTTGAATTAATTTGTGTATAAGATGTGAGGAAGGGATGCAGTTTCAGCTTTCTACATATGGCTAGCCAGTTTTCCCAGCACCATTTATTAAATAGGGAATCCTTTCCCCATTGCTTGTTTTTCTCAGGTTTGTCAAAGATCAGGTGGTTGTAGATGTGTGGTATTATTTCTGATGGCTCTGTTCTGTTCCATTGGTCTGTATCTCTGTTTTGGTACCAGTACCAGGCTGTTTTGGTTACTGTAGCCTTGTAGTGTAGTTTGAAGTCAAGTAGTGTGATACCTCCAGCTTTGGTGATTTTGCTTAGGATTGTCTTTGCTATGCAGGCTCTTTTTTGGTTCCATATGAACTTTAAAGTAGTTTTTTCCAATTCTGTGAAGAAAGTCATTGGTAGCTTGATGGGGATGGCATTGAATCTATAAATCACCTTGGGCAGTATGGCCATTTTCACGATATTGATTCTTCCTATCCATGAGCATGGAATGTTCTTCCATTTGTTTATGTCCTCTTTTATTTCATTGAGCAGTGGTTTGTAGTTCTCCCTGAAGAGGTCCTTCACATCCCTAGTAAGTTGGATTCCTAGGTATTTTATTCTCTTTGAAGCAATTGTGAATGGGAGTTCACTCATGATTTGGCTCTCTGTTTGTCTGTTGTTGGTGTATATAGGAATGCTTGTGATTTTTGCACATTGATTTTGTATCCTGAGACTTTGCTGCAGTTGCTTATCAGCTTAAGGATCTTTGGGGCTGAGACAATGGGGTTTTCTAAATATACAATCATGTCATCTGCAAACAGGGACAATTTGATTTCCTCATTTCCTAATTGAATACCCTTTATTTCTTTCTCTTGCCTGATTGCCCTGGCCAGAACTTCCAACACTATATTGAATAGAAGTAGTGAAGGAGGGCATCCCTGTCTTGTGCCAGTTTTCAAAAGGAATGCTTCCAGCTTTTGCCCATTCAGTATGATATTGGCTGTGGGTTTGTCATAAATAGCTCTTATTATTTTGAGATACATTCCATCAGTACCTAATTTATTGAGAGTTTTTAGCATGAAGGGCTGTTGAATTTTGTCAAAGGCCTTTTCTGCATCTGTTGAGATAATCATGTGGTTTTTGTCTTTGGTTTTGTTTAATGTGATGGATTAGATTTATTGATTTGCGTATGTTGAACCAGCCTTGCATCCCAGGGATGAAGCCAACTTGCTCGTGGTGGATAAGCTTTTTGTTGTGCTGCTGGATTTGGTTTGCCAGTATTTTATTGAGGATTTTCACATCGATGTTCATCAGGGATATTAGTCTAAAATTCTCCTTTTTTGTTGTGTCTCTGCCAGGCTTTGGTATCAGGATGATGCTAGCCTCATAATATGAGTTAGGGAGGATTCCCTCTTTTTCTATTGATTTGAATAGTTTCAGAAGGAATGGTACCAGCTCCTCTTTGTTCCTCTGGTGGAATTTGGCTGTGAATCCATCTGGTCCTGGACTTTTTTTGGTTGGTAAGCTATTAATTATTGCCTCAATTTCAGAGCCTGTTATCGGTCTATTGAGAGATTCAACTTCTTCCTGGTTTAGTCTTAGGAGGGTGTATGTGTCCAGGAATTTATCCGTTTCTTCAAGATTTTCCAGTTTATTTGTATAGAGGTGTTTATAGTATTCTCTGATGATAGTTTGTATTTCTGTGGGATCAGTGGTGATATCCTTTTTATTGTTTTTTATTACGTCTATCTGATTCTTCTCTCTTTTCTTCTTTATCAGTCTTGCTAGCGGTCTATCCATTTTGTTGATCATTTCAAAAAACCAGCTCCTGGATTCATTTATTTTTTGAAGGGTTTTTTGTGTCTCTGTCTCCTTCAGTTCTTCTCTGATCTTAGTTATTTCTTGCCTTCTGCTAGCTTTTGAGTTTGTTTGCTCTTGCTTCTCTAGTTCTTTTAATTGTGATGTTAGGGTGTCAATTTTAGAACTTTCCTGCTTTCTCTTGTGGGCATTTAGTGCTATAAATTTCCCTCTACACACTGCTTTGAATGTGTCCCAGAGATTCTATTATGTGATGTCTTTGTTCTCATTGGTTTCAGAGAACATCTTTATTTCTGCCTTCATTTCATTATGTACCCAGTAGTCATTCAGGAGCAGGTTGTTCAGTTTCCATGTAGTTGAGGGATTTTGAGTGAGTTTCTTAATCCTGAGTTCTAGTTTGATTGCACTGTGGTCTGAGAGACAGTTTGTTACAATTTTTGTTCTTTTACATTTGCTGAGGAGTGCTTTACTTCCAACTATGTGGTCAATTTTGGAATAAGTGCGATGTGGTGCTGAGAAGAATATATAATCTGTTGATTTGGGGTGGAGAGTTCTGTAGATGTCTATTAGATCTGCTAGGTGCAGAGCTGAGTTCAAGACCTGGATATCCTTGTTAACTTTCTGTCACGTTGATCTGTCTAATGTTGACAGTGGGGTGTTAAAGTCTCCCATTATTATTGTGTGGGAGTCTAAGTCTCGTTGTAGGTCTCTCAGTATTTCCTTTATGAATCTGGGTGCTCCTGTACTGGGTGCATATATATTTAGGATAGTTAGCTCTTCTTGTTGAATTGATCCCTTTACCATTATGTAATGGCCTTCTTTGTCTCTTTTGATCTTTGTTGGTTTTAAGTCTGTTTTATTAGAGACTAGGATTGCAACCCCTGCTTTTTTTTTGTTTTCCATTCGCTTGGTAGATCTTCCTCCATCCCTTTGTTTTGAGCCTATTTGTGTCTCTGCACATAAGATGGGTCTCCTGAATACAGCACACTGATGGGTCTTGACTCTTTATCCAATTTGCTAGTCTGTGTCTTTTAATTGAAGCATTTAGCCCATTTACATTTAAGGTTAATATTGTTATCTGTGATTTTGATCCTGTCATTATGATGTTAGCTGGTTATTTTGCTCATTAGTTGATGCAGTTTCTTCCTAGCATTGATGGTCTTTACAATTTGGCATGTTTTTGCAGTGGCTGGTACTGGTTGTTCCTTTCCATGTTTAGTGCTTCCTTCAGGAGCTCTTGTATGGCAGGCCTGGTAGTGACAAAATCTCTCAGCATTTGTTTGTCTGTAAAGGATTTCATTTCTCCTTCATTTATGAAGCTTAGTTTGGCTGGATATGAAATTCTGGGTTGAAAATTCTTTTCTTTAAGAATGTTGAATATTGGCCCCCACTCTCTTCTGGCTTGTGGAGTGTCTGCCGAGAGATCTGCTGTTAGTCTGATGGGCTTCCCTTTGTGGGTAACTCGACCTTTCTGTCTGGCTGCCCTTAACATTTTTTCCTCCATTTCAACCTTGGTGAATCTGACAATTATGTGTCTTGGGGTTGCTCTTCTCCAGGAGTATCTTTGTGGCATTCTCTGTGTTTCCTGAATTTGAATGTTAGGGAAGTTCTCCTGGATAATATCCTGAAGAGTGTTTTCCAACTTGGTTCCATTCTCCCTGTCACTTTGAGGTACACCAATCAGACGTAGATTTGGTCTTTTCACATAGTCCCATATTTTTTGGAGGCTTTGTTTGTTTCTTTTTACTCTTGTTTCTCTAAACTTCTCTTCTCGCTTCATTTCATTCATTTGCTCTTCAGTCACTGATACCCTTTCTTCCAATTGATCGAATCGGCTTCTGAAGCTTGTGCATGCATCACGTAGTTCTCGTGCCATGGTTTTCAGCTCCATCAGGTCATTTAAGGTCTTCTCTACGCTGTTTATTCTAGTTAGCCGTTCGTCTAATCTTTTTTCAAGTTTTTTAGCTTCTTTGCAATGGGTTCAAACATCCTTCTTTAGCTTGGAGAAGTTTGTTATTACTGATCGTCTGAAGCCTTCTTCTCTCAACTTGTCAAAGTCATTCTCTGTCCAGCTTTGCCCTGTTGCTGGCAAGGAACTGTCTTCCTTTGGAGGAGAAGAGGCGCTCTGATTTTTAGAATTTTCAGCTTTTCTGCTCTGGTTTCTCCCCATCTTTGTGGTTTTAACTACTTTGGTCTTTGATGATGGTGATGTACTGATGGGGTTATGGTGTGGATGTCCTTTCTGTTTGTTTGTTTTCCTTCCAACAATCAGGACCCTCAGCTGCAGGTCTGTTGGAGTTTGCTGGAGGTCCGCTCTAGACCCTGTTTGCCTTGGTATCATCAGCAGAGGCTGCAGAACAGCAAATACTGCAGAACGGCAAATGTTGCTGCCTGATCCTTCCTCTCGAGTCTTCGTCTCAGTGGGGCACCTGGCTGTATGAGGTGTCAGTCTGCCCCTACTGGGAGGTGTCACCCAGTTAGGCTACTCGAGGGTCAGGGACCCACTTGAGGAGGCAGTACGTCCGTTCTCAGATCTCAAACTCCGTGCTGGGAGAACCACTACTCTCTTCAAAGCTGTCAGAGAGGTACGTTTAAGTCTGCAGAAATTGTCTGCCACCTTTTGTTCAGCTATGCCCTGCCCCCAGAGGTGGAATCTACAGAGGCATGCAGGCCTCCTTGAGCTGTGGTAGGCTCTACCCAGTACGAGCTTCCCGGCACTTTGTTTACCTACTCAAGCCTCAGCGATGGCGGACGTCCCTCCCGCAGCCTCGCTGCTGCCTTGCAGTTCGATCTCAGACTGCTGTGCTAGCATTGAGCTAGGCTCCGTGGGCATGGAACCCTCTTAGCCAGGCGCGGGATGTAATCTCCTGGTGTGCCATTTGCTAAGACCATTGGAAAAGCGCAGTATTAGGGTGGTAGTGTCCTGATTTTCCAGGTACCGTCTGTCAAGGCTTCCCTTCCTAGGCAAGGGAATTCCCCGACCCCTTGTGCTTCCTGGGTGAGGCAGTGCCCTGCCCTGCTTTGGCTCACACTTCGTGGGCTGCACCCACTGTCCGACAAGCCCCAGTGAGATGAACCCTGTAACTCAGTTGGAAATGCAGAAATCACCCGTCTTCTGCATCGTTCCCGCTTGGAGCTGTAGACTGGAGCTGTTCCTATTCAGCCATCTTGCAACCTCCTCTCTGCTTTGTGTTTAAATACATATTGCCCAATTAAATTTTCAAAAGCAGGTGGCCTGTAAGTTTGATCATTTGGAAATACCAGACTTTTATGCTTCCATTTCTTGTTCTAGAAATTAATAGCAATTTTTTTCCCCTAAATCTTAGTCTTGATCTAACCTAGAGTACTTATGAGTAAACAAGTGGTATAAAGTGGTATAATCTGTTCCTTTCTATTCTGTCTTCTATCTCTGTTTTGCTAGCCTTTCTCCCACTCTGTACTTATGATCATTATTTGACTTTCCCAAAGGGTAGATTGTAGAAGCTGTATATGGACTCCTAGAAATAAAGCAATTAGAATATGTTAGAAATGAATCCAGCCATGCCACTTTATTTCCATAAAATAACAATTCCAAGATAAGAATGACTTTCTGAAAGAATTGAGAAATATTCATTCCAGTATGTATCTCTTGGTGCCTAGGATGTGCCTAGCACTTATTGCATATTGTAGAGATTCAATAAATAGAAGATTCAACTCCAGTCCCTTGCATCACTAAAATCTCATTGGGGAAATAGACACATTCTACAGAAGGAACTGGGAGATAGATACTTGTGTATAATAATATAATCTAGTAACTTTTAATTTGGTTCCTCAAAAATTGAGCAATAGAAGAAGTAATTTCTTAAAAATCTATACTGTTAACAGCTGAAGTGTAATGGAACTCATGTTCCTTCCTGTGTATATTCCATTTTAATAGAGGTGCTAATAGTTGGGGCTGAGAGTGGGGTATGTGTATTCTTTGCATTATATGATGTGGCTTCTTTGTAAAGGGAGACCTGTGATTTTCTGTATACATGGCCTGTATCCTCTCAATGGCCACTGAGACATTCTCGAGGGGATGGTTATCAAGCCACTCTGTGAATGTGAGTTCTTTCTCCATCTGGTAGAAATTACAGTAGCATGGAAATAATACCACACTGTAATTTCCAGCAAAGAAATTTTGGACAGTTCTCAGAGCCTTACTTTTTCATTCATCAAGTCAGAATGTTGACAATAGTCTGTCTATCTGACAGGGTTGTTATGGGAACTAAATAAAATAATAGAAGCAAAAACTCTTAGTTTTCTAAGATTTTAAAGATGGTATAGGTATGTTAATGAGTTTTTATATGACCCTACACAGATGCCCAATTTCTAATGCTCTCTGAAGGCCATACCAACTCCTGTTACATTATCTATTGTCAGCCAGGGACGATTTTCCATCTCTGCTAGGCCAAAGAGAAGCCAGCCAATGAGAATTGCCTGTAGGCCTAGCAGCCTCAAGCATAGAACCACAACTGAGATCTGAAGATAGCTGGCTGATCTTAGATGGCCTCAGTGGGGCTGGCTGGCTGGATGTGCAATTTTTGTTTACTGGCTTAGCTTCCCTAATGATTGTTCCATACTGAATCTCAGCCTGCCTCCACCTCTTCCATTCATTGGCTTCATTCTACTCTAGAGACACTGGGTTTAATCTGGGGCTCTATCTGTGAAGTAAGCATTGCTTCCAAGCCAGAACTGTTTTAGCCCTAGGTACTTGGGCTTACTTGAGGAATGAAATCCTTTGGTTAGCCAGCAACCTATAATGGCTAAACTACATGTTGTAATTTAAATCTACAGGTGGATATTTAGGAGTAGAAGTTGTCACAGGTCATGGGATGAGGAGTAAAGCTTAGTAAGTTTATTTTCTTGTTTCATTTTTTTTTTTATAGAGATGGGGTCTTGCTTTGTTTTGCCCAGAGTGGAGCATAGTGGCACAATCACAGCTTACTGCAGCCTCAGACTCCTGGGCTGATGTGATCCTCCCACCTCAGCCTCCTGAGTAGCTGGGACTACAGGTGTATGACACCCCCATACCCAGATAATTTTTTTAAATTTTTGATAGAGAAGGGGTGTTGCTATATTGTCTAGGCTGGTCTTGAACTCCTGGCCTCAAGCAGCCCTCCCACTTCAGCCTCCCAAAATGCTGAGATTCCAGGCATGAACCACCGCACCCAGCCAGCATAGTAAATATAAATTAAGGTGTTTTTATGTCCCCACTTTGCTACTTTTTGCTTTCTGGTTTCAAAGGACACACCCTTAAGTATGAACAGGTTGTTTCCCAAAAGTTCTTTGCTTAGAACTTAGACTGCATTTTCCCAGAGAACAGCAGTGGAAATCATAGCTGCATTCCCAGGCCAGCCCCCAAAAGTCTGTTTTATACTAATGCATTATAACATTTTACTGATAATGGGACTTCGGCTCCTCATAGCCACATTTATAATATTGTTTCTCTGAGAAAAATAATTTTGAATCAAGTCCAGATACTGTGGAAGTATGTCCCCATGAAGTGGAGAGAAGGAGAAGATGGAAAAAAGGGGGTGACCATTGGGTAGTCATGTGGCAGGCATATCTGAATAAATTAGAAAAACATTCCTGAACCCTAGGAACCTACGTCTTGATGCTGTCTTAGAGAAGGCGCCTGTCCAGGCCAGTTGCCGCACCTCTGTTCTGAACTGATAACAAGAAGGGCAGTTGCAGGGAGATTATGAGTGTCATATGGCAAAGTCTTTCATGCTAATCTGTGTACCTTTTTGGTTATGTCCTAAACTGTTTGCAAGTCAGAAACTGATTATATAATCTTTGGTGTATATATTTCCTATTTTTAAAAAACATGCTAAGCTATGTCATTGTTACTATATTAAAGTGTGAATAACCTGGAGGGCAAAAACAGGTGTTGGCTTAACCCTTCCTACACAGCCTGAAGACCACACTATGGTTGGCTATCTCTTAAATACTTAAATAATGTTGTTGGCCAACATTATGTATAAGTAGACTCATCTCATTTCTAAGTTCATGAACCTTTGGTGTATCGCTAAAGACAATTAAGACCTTTTGAGATACGCACAAGACTTTTGTGCTCTTTATTTAAGGAAGACAGTTTTGTACTTTAATGCTTCTGTGTAGAAATGGGCTTTACTGTTATTCACAATAGCAACGACCTGGAATCAGCCTCGGTGCCCTATAGCAGTGGACTAGATTAAAAAAAATGTGGTACATACACACCGTGGAATACTTTGCAGCCATAAAAAATGAAATCGATGGCCTTTGCAGCTGGAGGCCATTATTCTAAGTGAATTAACACAGAAACACAACCAAACACCACATGTAATCACTTGTTAGTAGAAGCTAAATACTGGGTATACATGTACATAAAGGTAGGAAGAATGGACACTGGAAACTCCAAAAGAGGGGAGGGAGGGAGGAGGGCAAGATTGAAAAACTACTTACTGGGCACTGTGTTCACTGTTGAGGTGACAGCATCAGTAGAAGCCCAAACATCAGCATCGTGCAATGTGCTCATTTAACAAACCTGCACATGTATCCCCTAAATCTAAAATAAAATAAAGAATCTAAAATAAAATAAAATTTGTTTTAAAAAAGAAAACAGCCAGGTTGGATGCACTGTTATATAGTAGTTCTAATGTATTTTTTTAAACAGAGCTCTTTTCTTGAGCTTTGATAGGAATATTTATATCATATAAATATAAATCATATGTCTTGAGTCTTTTTGTAGCTCCAATTGAACACAAATTATTTGCCCCCAAAGAGGATAGGTTCTGCAGTGTTCCGGCAAGATACCAGTAGATAATGGGTAAGTTAAAGTTACACTCAGTATTTGTGAATGGTGATTGTCTTCACAAACCCTGGATAAATAACTAGCTTCACCTTTTTTTTTTGTTTGTTTCTTTGTTTTTTTGAGAAGGAGTCTCACCCTGTCGCCCAGGCTGGAGTGCAGTGGCACGATCTCAGCTCACTGCAAGCTCCACCTCCTGGGTTCACACCATTCTCCTGCCTCAGCCTCCCAAGTAGCTCGGACTACAGGCGCCCACCACCACGCCCAGCTAATTTTTTTGTATTTTTAGTAGAGACAGGGTTTCACTGTGTTAGCCAGGATGAGTCTTGATCTGACCTCATGATCCGCCCGCCCTTGGCCTCCCAAAGTGCTGAGATTACAGGCGTGAGCCACCGTGCCGGCCCAGCTTCACCGTTTTTTAAACGTAAGTTTGAATTCCAAATTAACCTTGTAACGAGCCAGCGAAATAGGCAGTGATGGATCTTGTGCTGTATCTGGCCCTTATCTGTAGATTTTAACATCCTTTGTGGTTGCTGGTTTTAGTCTTCGAAGAATGTTTGCTCTTGTTTCATTTCTCTAATTTATCACTAGTTCATTTTGGAGTGTTCCTTTAAACAGTCAACTGTGTAATATAAAAGGAAAATAAAAACACTTTAGTCATACAGAGGTTAAAAAACTCACTTGCATAAATAGTGGACATTTTAAAGTAATATACTAACAATTGGAATAATAACAATTCAGTACTGAACAAACGTGTTGCATTTAACCATCTATAAGTATATACCAGTGTGCCCTCTGACTAGAGCTGCTGTACCCTGCCTGGCTGTTACTGTCTTCCTTACATATGTGTGTTCCATTGGAAACAGAAGGTTTGCACAGTCCAGTTGACCAGATTGGAACACACAAGTGTCCCCCTTCCTCAGCCTCTGTCCCCCTCCCCTGTGAGCTGGTCATCCAGTTACCCAGGCCTTTGCTTGCCTGTCTGCAAGTTCCATGGCAGCATAAAGAAACAATTGTATGTTCTTCTTTGGAGGGGTGATCCTGATAATTCGTGGGGCCTTTTTTAAATGCAAGTGTTGTTGAGAAGACAGGAGTCTCAGGTATGGCTTGACCCAGAAGTGTCCCCTATGCCTGTTGGAGTGGGTTTAAAGATGAGAACAAGGGGCAGTAGCATGTGGTACCATGTTCCTTGCTTCCTTTGTGAAGAACATGAAGTGAAATAAATTATGAAATAATTGGTAGGAAAGACTCTATATATGATTGCATCTTGTATCTTCCATTACCCAAATCCAAGTTTTCTCTTTCTGAGCAGGTTGACTTTAGCAAACACAAACAGAAACTGATTGTTGGTCTCATTTTTAAGTAATTTGTGAAAGAAGACCTGCTGATAAGAATAACATTAACATAATGTTATCTGTTTAAAGTGAAATTCTTATTCCCTTTGGGAAAACAGACATAGGTACCCTAAAATGGTAAAATTTCCTTGCTTATGTTGATAGGCCACACCTGACAGGTGTACTTACATTGACAAGCCATACATCTTATCAAAAGTGGTCATTTTGTTGGCTGAAAGAGCATTTCATCATTTTCCCTGATATTAACTCTTTGACTATGAGATGCAACTGTCAGTGTGAAACTTGCATTTGCCCAGCTCTTCTGATAGGAATAGCTGTTCTTTCACCTTGTGGGCTATTTTTACAATCTTGACTCTCTTTTCCAATATCACTTTCACATATAGTGCTGGTAGGCCAAGGGAAGACTTCTCCTCTCCACTGTCTGTACAGATTCTTGGGCCCAGCATCTTTTCTGGAATCCCCAAATTAGTCCCTCACCAGCTCCATCCTTGTGTCTTTGGGCACTGGGTAGCCTGGTGTGTGCCCTTTTCCCTTTGTCCTGCCTGCAGCTGTCCTCTTGCAGCTGGCTGTTGCTTCGAGTCCTCAGTTCCCTGAAAAGCCTTCCAGTTTCTGCTCATAAGTTCAGACTGTAGAAGCAGTCCACCAGAATCTCCTGGGTTTGCTCAGGTACAAAAGTTCCAGAAACCCAGTGTAACTGCTTTTACATGTTCCCACAGAATTACATGTTCATTGTGCCTGTCTGGCTGATGATGATTTTTTCTTCTTTTACTTTTTTTATTTTTCTAAGTTATCTATAATGGCCATTTATGACTTTCATAATCAGAAAATACTTCTTTTGCCTTGCTATTCTCCTATCCTTCCTTTATATGGATCGTAGGGTGATCTAGCCATTTTTAAGTCCGTAGAGACTCCCACATTTTGCCACTTTTAAGAGTTAGCATCTGTGTGTATTTTCCTCCAAAGACATACACATTTCACTTTAAATGGTCCCTTCTGTGCTCTGCTGCACAATGAAACTGTTTCATTCTTCGGTGACCCCAGGGCCTCCTTTCTGGGTGTAGCGTTAGATTACCTAAGGCAGAGGTAGTTCACACCTAGCTTCTTCATTCCAGTTTGCCAGGTTGTCAGCTTCCTCAACTTTAAACTTGTGGTAATAATAGCATCTCCTTCACAGAGCCACCAGGATGCTCCACTGGATAAAGCAGCAGAGTGCCTGGCACAATGCCTGCCATGGAACATGAGTGGCCTAAAATTTTTGCTGTTGTTTTAATGACTTACCCCATGGCACATATGTTCAAGTGAGACCCAGGTTGTACTGCCAGAGTCTGTGAAGTATCATGTCTGTGTGGCAGCATAGCAGGTAGAAGTATTTCTCAATTAGAGTATTGTATTTCTTTTGGAGTTTCCACGTGGAGCCTCTAAGCAGGACTGTTTAACATTTAATCCCAAACCTGTACAGTACCTTGCTCATTTGTTTCTCCCTCTGAGCTGTGTCCCCTTAAGCCAGGCCTCAGGACACCTCCCTCAACCACTTGAAGAAGCTGCCAGCAGCCTCTCTCCACTGTGTGCAGATTTCACATACTTTTCTCAGCCCACTGCAGTTGATCTTTAGCTGCTGCTTCTCTGCTGAGATTGGCTGCTCAGTGGTCAGTCTCTGACCAACTAACTTTTAAATCCATTGGCTTTTTCCAACTTACATCCTTTTTGCCTCCTCTGTACCTTTGCCATTTCTGACTTGCTAGTCTAGGTGCAGTGCCCACCCCTGCCCCTCCTGGGATCCTCCCCCATCTCCCTCTGGCAGCTTTCTCACCCTCTTCGCTGGGTCCCTTATACCATCTCTCCTAGTAGCTGCCCTTCTTATGCCCATCCTATACGTAAGGGTTACTGTGGGTTGACATATAGCCTTGTATAACATGTACAATGACTGACACATTATATCTTGTACACTGATACAAAGAAGTGGTTTTGAAATAATACTGAGAAGTGGAATACTGAATTTTGTTTGTAAAGCATGACTACAAACCACAAAATATGTTCAAAGAAAGAGGTGAGGGAATTACACGAGTGTTCGGCTGTCTGCCTTGTGATTTTTTCCTCCTTTTCCAATTTTTCCAAGTTTTTATAATGTTCACTTCTTTTATAACCAGAAAAAGATTTGTTTCTCTTGTCTCTTTTATTCTTCCTGTATATGTATCGTAGAGTGATCACATCCGCGTATAATAAGTATAATTTCACCTAGTTAACAGCTGTAGCCCTAGGCGTAATTTTCTTCTCCTCTTGCCATTTGGCATTATATAATGTAGATTTCCCCAATCCTTGGATGGTATTTGTGACCATCTTATTGATGTCATAACATTTCATTGGTTTAAAAAGATATCTAATTTTAAATAGTTTTTGTTGATTTTAATATTACTTGTGTAACAGTTGGTCAGTGATTGAGGTTGTGAATTCTCAGTTTTGAGGCTGAGGACATCAGAGTCTTTGGTTTCCTTCAGGGGTAAAATGAGAACAATGGACATGCTCTGGGGCACCGGACAGGGCATTGTCTGAAGGGCTTGCCTGGTCTTTGTGAAAGGATTTCTCTCTCTTCTGCACCCTCGGCCCCCATGGAGGCAAGGTTCACTGGTAGGACCAAACACACAGGGCGCTCCACCTCAAAGTCATCGGAGAAAAGCTGAGAGACGTCATTGTCACCTGAGATGACTGCCTTTGCTGACGCTGTTGCTGCTGGGTGTCAGAAGGCTGAAGACTGCGCGCAGTCCAGAATCAGCTGTCCTTGTGGTTGCCACTGTTTCATTTTGGCAGCAAAGGACTTAGCTTTACCCATTTGCGAATGTGTATAGATTTGTTTAAAGTTATAGGATGTGGGAAGAAGGGAAAAGAACAGGGAAGAGACTTATTCCTACTCCTGTGCCACTGTCCCACCCTTCATCCCCGCCAAACCTCACCCCTCCAGCTTTCTCTTACTCATCCAGCCTGAATGCACGTTCAGTCTAGCCTTTATCTCTCTCTTGAGAAAGTTTCTGAATGAAGGCTAGAAAGAATTTCTTAACTCTGTTTTGATGTTTGACAATTTTTTTCAGCAAATATGCTTCCCAGTATTTAGAATCATTGGGCTAATTAGAAACAGTACTTTACTATTTTCTCTCTTTTTTTTTTTTTTTTTTTTTGGTCAGTGAAGGAAAGAAATAAGGTAATCTTCATCAAGGACTACTACATGTTTTGTTCATTAAATTCTCACTAAAGCCCACTGAGGGAGTGAGGGAGGCAGCTCAGATCACACAGCTCTTTTTTTCTTTTTTGAAACATGGTCACACCCTGTCACCTAGGCTGAAGTGCAGTGGCCCTGTCAGGGCTCACTGCAGCCTCGAACTCCTGGGCTCAAGCGATCCTCCTGCCTCGGCTCACCAAGTAGCTGAGATTACCGGCGTGCGCCATGACACCTGACTCATTTTTCTTTTTTTTTAGTAGAGATGGGGTCTCCCTATGTTGCGCAGGCTGGTCTCAAATTCCAGGATTCAAGCTATTCTCCCACCTCAGCCTCCCAAAATGTTGGGATTATACAGGTGTGAGCCATCATGGGCCCTCTTGAAACCCAAATCTGTGGGATTCCAAATCCCATGTTCTCCACTTGGCCACATGACTTGTCACTGTGCCTCAGGTTGTCATGCACCATTGTGCCCCTATCGACTGTCACATGCGAGGATAAGCCTGGCTAGGTGCTAGTGGTTAAGAAAATAAGATTTAGAATCTGCAAGGGTCTAGATCATTGGCATGCTGTCAGCTTGGTAAGAATACTCCTAAAGATGGAACTGCTCATTGTCTCTAAGGTGATCTAAATTTTATTCTAATTCTGGGAGAAACTGGGCAAGTTTTCAGAAGTTTTTAAGTCAGGTATTTGAGTAACAGGACATCTGTGTGGGATTAATACCTATGAATAATTTTTTAGTTGCTCTTGTTGGAAGTAAGAGAGAGGAAACGTCTATTTAACACAATATCTGACCAGTCTTTCAGCTACTTGATTACTTTCCTGTTCAGTCTGAGGTTAAATGTCTTTTGATGTAGTAAAACTTATAAAGTGTGAAGAACTTAAATCCATTTCCTTATACTTAACCATTATTTAGTCCCTTTGGGAAATCATATTTAAATACTTGCTTCTTTTTTCTTTTTTTTTTTTTTTTTTTTTTGAGGCGGGGTCTCGCTCTGTCACCAGGCTGGAGTGCAGTGGCACGATCTCGGTTCACTGCAACCTCCACCTCCCGGGTTCAAGCGACACTCCTGCCTCAGCCTCCTGAGTAGTATGCACCTGGGACTACAGGTGCATACCACCATGCCCAGCTAATTTTTATATTATTAGCAGAGACCGGGTTTTGCCATATTGGCCAGGATGGTCTTGATCTCTTGACTTTGTGATCTGCCCAGCTCAGCCTCCCAAAGTGCTGGGATTACAGGCATGAGCCACCACGCCTGACTTTTTACAGAGTTTAGTAGTTAGGCTGGGTGCAGTGGCTCACGCCTGTAATCCCAACACTTTGGGAGGCCGAAGCGGGTGGATCACCTGAGGTTAGGAGTTCAAGACCAGCCTGGCTAACATGGTGAAACCCTGTCTCTACTACCAATTAAAAAATTAGCTGGGCATGGTGGCACATGCCTGTAGTCCCAGCTATTCAGGAGGCTGAGGCAGGAGAATCTCTTGAACTCAGGAGGCAGAAGTTGCAGTGAGCAGAGATCACACCACTGCACTCCATTCTGGGCATCAGAGCAAGATTCTGTCTCCAAAAAGAAAAAAAAAATAAAAGAATTTAGTAGTTAAAGAAATTTTCATCATTCATTATTACATTGTGCTTTTCTTTAAAAGTAGACTAGTTTTAAAAATAAAAGTTTGATATATATAATACATCATTTCATCATTTTTCAGATAAACCTACTAAAAATATTTCCTTGTTCAACTTGAGCTTATTATTTTGCAGTTCCTTATTGCAAGAAATATCAAGCAAAACTGGGCACAGATTTATGTTATTTTAGGCTTATTGCCTTTGTGTAAAAGAAATTCATTGACGGCCGGGCACAGTCACTCACGCCTGTAATGCAAGCACTTTGGGAGGCTGAGGCGGGCAGATCACCTGAGGTCAGGAGTTCAAGACGAGCCTGACCAACATGGAGAAACCCCATCTTTACTAAAAATACAAAATTAGCTGGGTGTGGTGGCACATGCCTGTAATCCCAGCTGCTTCGGAGGCCGAGGCAGAAGAATAGCTTGAACCTGGGAGGCAAGAGATTGCGGTGAGCCAAGATTGCGCCATTGCACTCCAGCCTGGGCAAGAAGGGTAAAATTCCGTCTCAAAAAGAAAGAGAAGAGAAGAGAAGAGAGAAGAGAGAGAAATTGAAGAAGGCTGATTTCCAGTTTGGGGGACATGCATGCATTGGGCAGTAAAGAGAAGCAGCATTGAGTTAGAGCACAGAGTGATGTTTACACTGAGTTCTAAAGTATATCTAAGGAAATTCCTTTTATTTTAACACTTTAAAAGTGAAAATAAAGAAGCTTGTATCATTCTAGGCTTTTAGAAACATTTTAAATAAGTTTAAATATTACCATTAAAATTTTATTTCTGTGGAATTCTTATAGATATGATACAGAAAAAAATAGTTTATACCTTTTAAAAATGTAAAATATCCCTAATTATCCCACTATCATATTTAATACAACTACAGATATTTAAAAACATTTTATGGTCTTTACTCATTTGTTTTTTTTTATTGTTGCAATTAAATTAGCCATGCCATTTTATATTATGCTTTTTTACTTAATATTTTATTAAACATTTATGCATGATTATATAGTCCTTATATACTATTCAAATATTTACATAATATTTCTTCATTTGCTGTCTCATAAATTATTTATAAACAATCCCATATTGTTTAACCTATATTAACAAGATTTTGGTATTAAAGGTTTAAGAATAGAAAAAATAAGACAGCAAAGGGGAAATTCTACTATGTGGCTGAAAACTATATAACCACCGTATACCAGGTATATTAATAGTTATGGATAAGAATGTGATATTTATACTTATATATATATTTTTATATATATATATATATATATATATATATATATATATACACATATTTTTTTTTCTTTTTTGAGATGGAGTTTCAGCTCTTGTTGCCCAGGCTGGAGTGCAGTGGCGCAATCTTGGCTCACCACAACTTCTGTCTCCCAGGTTCAAGCGATTCTCCTCCCTCAGCCTCCCAAGTAGCTGGGACTACAGGCGTGAGCCACCATGCCCAGCTAATTTTGTACTTTTAGTAGAGATGAGGTTTCTCCATGTTGGTCAGGCTGGTCTTGAATTCCTGACCTCAGGTGATCTGCCCGCCTCAGCCTCCCAAAGTGCTGGGATTACAGGCATGAGCCACCGTGCCTGGCATTTTTTTCTTTCTTAAACTTGAAATTTTTTCCCTCCTAACCTTAAATGATTTGTCTGAAATTCCATATTCAGTCACAGGTACAAATCTACTTTCCTTTTCTTCCAGTTGGCTAATAATGCAGTTTTAAGTGAGTAGTCATAGAATTGTAGGACTAGAAAGGACTTATAAAGTCCAGCTTCTTGCCTCCAGACAGTAGGGATACTCAGTCACTGAGGTACGTTAGTATCTTTTTTTATTTTTGAAGTTCTCCTGGGAAAGAGATTTCATAACTCTATCTGGAAGCACTGTTTTTTTTGTTGTTTTTTTTTTTTTTTTGAGAAGGAGCCTCGCTCTGTTGCACAGGCTAGAGTGCAGAGACATGTAAATCAGTCTTAAATGACATTTACTATAGTTTGAGCTCCTTTCACTCAGTCAATAGTTACTGATCACCTGCTATGTGCAGGACACAACATTAGGCACCGAGAAGTACACAAATCAAGGTTTCTGTCCCGAAGACCAGATGAGCCTCTTGTGGGGATTGAATGGCCTTGAATATCACCTTAAAATCTTTGGACTTTATTCTGAGCCATCACAGATATCTTAGTGTAGATGTGACACTGTGGAAGTGATATTTTAAGTAGAATTAATGTGTGGTTCTGGGAAGCAAGGTTTTATTTATCATTCATTCAGCAAATATTTGGTCAAACTCTAATATATGTAAGTCATCAGGTTAAGGAATATGGAACAGATAACTAGAAAACACAGTTTGTTCTCTGGTTGGAAGATTTTAAATATACAAGTACATAAGTAATTGCAGTATAAGATAGGGAGTTCTGTGCAGATGATAGAGACAGGTGGGGAGGTCTTTTTTTCTGGTTGCATTTAATTCGTGAGAGCAGGAAAATGGGGATTACACTGGTTTTGGAAGATAAACTATATATATATATTTTTTTCTTTTTTTTTAATTTTGCCCTCGTTGCCCATGCTGGAGTGCAATGGTGCGATCTCAGCTCACCGCAACCTCCGCCTCCGGGGTTCAAGCAATTCTCCTGCCTCAGCCTCCCAAGTAGCTGGGATTACAGCCATGTGCCACCATGCCCGGCTAATTTTGTATTTTTAGTAGAGATGGGATTTCTCCATGTTGGTCAGGCAGGTCTGGAACTCCCGACCTCAGTTGACCCACCTGTCTCGGCCTCCCAAAGTGCTGGGATTACAGGTGTGAGCCACCCCGCCCGGCCTGAGGATAAACAATATTTCTGAAGAATGTGAATTCTTGACTCTGCCATTGCATTCAAAGATGCCGCTACTAGAAAAACATTTTCATTCAGACTCCAAAAGCTCAGTTACTCAGAGAAGTGAGGTTATTATGGTAGGAAGGGGTTGGCAATTAGGAGACAAACTTATCATCAGTGCTTTGCCATTAACAGACTCTATGTGTGACCTTTGGACAGTGCACTAACTTGAACTTTCGTTTTCTTCTTTTCTTTTCTTTTTTTTTTTTGAGACAGAGTCTTGCTTTGTCACCCAGGCTGAAGTGCAGAGGCATAATCACAGCTCACTGCAGCCTTGACTTCCTGGGCTCAAGCATCCTCCTGCCTCAGCCTCCCAAGTAGCTGAGACCATAGGCATGTGCCACCACACCTAGAAATGTTTAAAAACAGTTTATGTAGAGATGGGGTCTCAGACTGATTTTGAACTCCTGGGCTCAAGCAAACCTCCCTGCCAGCCTCCCAAAGTTCTGGGATTACAGGCGTGAGACATCACTCCTGGCCTGTTTTCTTATTTTCAAAATGTATAACATGCCTTGATGATTTTTTAAGGCATTTTCTCACTTTATAGAAATATATATTAATATATGGAGAGTTTGGTAGTTACGAGCATGAATCTACCTTGTTTGTGTCCTGGATCAACCATTCCTCATCTCTTTGATTAGGCTCATTAATCTACCTCCGTTTGTCTGTAAAATGGAGATCTTCGTAATACACTTCTTCATAGGGCCAATATGAAGATGAAAAGTGCTTAGAACAATACTTGGCACAGACTAAGTACTCAGTAAATATTAGTTATTATTGGAATGGCATCAGGGTAGATGGCAGACTAGAAAGCTCCAGGAAATTGTGCCTTCACCAAAACAATTGAATTAACTGTGTAAGGAACTGTGTGAGACAACTATTTTGGAACTCTGAGTATAGAAGAACACTTGTAGCATCCAGGGGCAAAGTCTCTGGTAAATTTCAGAAAATCATGGTCAAGTTCAGCTTTCACATTGTAGCAGCTACCATCTTCCACCCTCAACCTCATGGCAGGCAGCTGTCAGTCCACAAGCCTTCCTGGTGCAGCACACTGGAGCCAGGGTGAGCAAAGAGGATTTTCACGTATCAGAAGAGAAAGAGAAAGGGGCAGAAAAAATATTTAAGGAAATAATGGAGCAAAACATCCCCCCCAAAAGGAAAGAACTGAATATATGCCACCACGAGCTCAATATACTCCAAGCAAGATAAACACTATGAGATTAATGCCAAGACATATTAGAGTCCAACTGTTAAAGCCCAAACATGGAGAGCAGGCATAAATCCTTCTTTATCAGTAATTACATTGCATGTAAATGGATAACTATTAAAAATGGAAAAAATGTAAATGGATGAAATTCAACTATGAAAAGACAGAGATTAGAAGATTACATTAAAAAAACAGGATTCATCTATATGCTATCTACAAGAGACATAATTTACATACGAGGACAGAAGGGGTTGAAAGTTAAAAGATGGAAAAAGATATTCTATGCAAATATTAACTAAAAGAGAACCAAGATAGGTATATCATTGTAGATAAAATAAACTTTAAATCAAAAGGAGTTACAAGAGATAAAGGACACTATATATTAATTAAAAGGTTCAATACAGCAAGAAGAGATAACAGATATATATACACCTAACAAAGGTGCCCCAAAATATAAGAAGTAAAAATTGACAGAATCAAAGGGAGAAATAGACAGTTCTAAAATAATAATTAGAGACTTAATTACTCCCACTTTCAATAGGGATTAGAACAACTAGAGAGAAGATCAGTAGGAAATATTGGACTTGAACAACACTGTAAAGCAATTAGACCTAACAGACATGTACAGGATATTCCCACCTAACAACAATATAATACCCATTCTTGTCAAGTGCACATGGAACATTTTCCAGGATAAATTATTTGTTAAACCATCCAACAAGTCTTAATAAGTTAAAATATTCAGGTCTTACAGAGTATATTTTCCAGTTACAATAGAATAAGAGAAGGATATCCATTTTTACCACTTCTGTTGAATATTGTACTGGAGTTTCTACCCAGGACAACTAGGCAAGAAAAGGAATTAAAAAGCTTCCATGTTGGAAAGGAAGAAGTGAAATTTTCTCTATTCACAGATGACATGATTTCAAATGTAGAAAATCCTAAGGAATTCACTAAAAAAAACTGTTAGAAGTAATGAGCTTAGCAAGATTGCAGGGTACAAGGTCAGTATGGAAAAATCAGCTGTATTTCTGTACAATGCAATGAACAGTCTGAAAATGAAATTAAACCAATTTTATTTACAGTGGCACCAAAAGGAATAAAGTACTTAGAAATAAATTTAATAAAACAAGTGTAATATACTCTGAAAACTACAAAACAATGTTGAAAGAGATTAATAGGGTTAAGAAGGCAATACTCACCAAATTGATCTGTAGATTCAACATGATTCCTATTAGAATCCCTTCTGGCTTTTTGTAGAATTAACAAGCCGATCATGGGAATTCATGTGTAAACCCAAGAGACCCAGAATAGCCAAAACAGCCTTGAAAAAGACCAAAGTTATAGGACTTGCCCTTTCCAATTTAAAAAAGTGCTACAAAGCTACAGTATTCAAGACAGTGTTGACATAAAGATAAACATGTCGACCAGTGAAATGTATTAGAAAGCCCTCTAAACCCCTCTGTCTATGGTCAGTTGATTTTCAACAAAGATACCAAGATCATTCAAGGGGGGAAGAATAATGTTCTTCCACAGATGGTGCTGGGACTACCAGATATCCACATGCAAAATAATAAAGATCCTTATCTTAAACATATACAAAAATTAACTCAAAATGAATCAAAGACCTAAATGTAAGAGCCAAAAGTATAAAACTCTTAGAATAAAACGCAAGAAGAAATCTTCCTGACCTTGAATGTGGTGATGAATTCTTAGGTGTGACACTAAAAGCATAAGCAACAAAAGGAAAAAAAAAATTGCACATCATCAAGATTAAGAACTTTTGTGCTTCAAAAGACACTATCAAGAAAGTGAAAAGTTAACCCACAGAATGGAGGGGAGTATATGCAGATCATATATTTGATAAGAGAGTTACATAGAGAATATATAAAAAATTCTTACCACTCAGTAATAAAGAGACAACCTAATTTTTAAAATGGGCAAAGAATCTGAATAGATTCTTTCTACAAAGAAGATATACAATAAGAGTAATGATTAAGATGAAAGGTTTTAGCCAGGTGTGGTGGCTCACACCTATAATCCTAGCACTTTGGAAGGCCTAGGTGGGCGGATCACAAGGTCAGGAGTTCGAAACCAGCCTGGCCAATATGGTGAAACCCCGTCTCTACTAAAAATACAAAAATTAGGCAGGTGTGGTGGTGGGAACCTGTAGTCCCAGCTACTCAGGAAGCTGAGACAGGAGAGTTGCTTGAACCCGGGAGGCAGAAGTTGCAGTGAGCCGAGATCGCACCATGGCACTCCAGCCTGGGCTACAGAGCGAGACTCTGTCTCAAAAAAAAAAAAAGTTGAACTCGTAGAAACAGAGTAGAAGGGTGTACCAGGGCTTGAGGGTGGGAGAAATGGAGAGATGTTAGTTAAGGGGTCCAAACTTTCATTTATAAGATGAGTAAGTTCTGGAGACCGAATGGACAGCATGGTGTCTACAGTTAATGTATATTTGACATTTGCTGAGAGAGTGGATCTTAAGTATTGTAAGCATACACATAGAACATGAGAGTAGATGGAGATGTTAATGTTGTGGCAGTCATTTCACACTCTATATGTACTTCGGACATCACATTGTGTCCCTCTTATATATATTTGATTTTTATTTCAATAAAGCTCAGGGGGAGGAGGAAATAAAATAATAATGAAATAAAATGAAAAATAGAATTATATATAGCCTACTTCCCTCCCAGAATTGTTACAAGAATCAAATGAGGTAACTTAAGGAAAGTAATTTATAAAATGCAAATTTAATTAATATATAAAATACAAACATTATAGCAATAAGCATAATTATCATTATTAAACATTATACTAGTGCCTCCTTATTCAAGGAGGATATATTCCAAGACCTCCAGTGGATACATAGTACCCAACCTTGTATAAACTGTTTTTGCCTATACATACATACCTGTGATAAAGGTTAATTTATAAATAAGGCAAAGTTAAGATTAACAACAATGATAATAAAATAGAACAATTATAACAATATACTGTGATAAAAGTTATGTGAATGTGGTCTCCTAAAATATCTTATTGTACTATGCTCACCTATTTTCATACCTTGGTGTTCTGAGGGTAACTGAAACCACAAAAAACAAAACCGTGGATGAGAACACTGTATTAAATAAATATAATAACATTATATTATGCTTTCCCTCTTCTAATAGATCAAACTTACTTTTAAGTTGGTTCTATTGTCATTTCTAACCATTGGTGTACCAAGTAATCTCTTGTATGTAGTGAGTGCTCAGTAAATGTACTAGAAAAAAATTTAACTGAAATAGTGTAATATTTGATATAATGTAAAATATTTAGATAGTATTTTGTTTTCCTGAGAGGGTACCACAGACTGTTTTGAATGTCATGTCAATAACCTGTTTATTTTGATAAAGGTAACTAGATAATCCTTACCATTGTATTTATAGCCCAGCACAGTGATAGTTTACAATCTTAACATACATCTATCTTTAACTATCAATTTTAGGAGGCCAAGAATTCAGTCGATAAGGTATTATCAGTAATAAACTGGTCAAAAAAAGGTGTAAAAACTTGTATGAGGGCCGGGCACGGTGGCTTACACCTGTAATCCCAGCACTTCAAGAGGTCGAGGCGGGTAGATCACAAGGTGAAGAGATCGAGACCATCCTGGCTAATGTGGTGAAACCCCATCTCTACTAAAAATACAAAAATTAGTTGGGCATGGTGGCAGGCACCTGTAGTCCCAGCTACTCGGGAGGCTGAGGCAGGAGAATCACTTGAACCCAGGAGGCGGAAGTTGCAGCGAGCCAAGATTGCGCCACTGCACTCCAGCCTGGCGACAGAGCAAGACTCCATCTCAAAATAAAATAAAATAAAATAAATAAAATAAAATAAAATAAAATAAAATAAATAAAATAAAATAAAATAAAATAAAAAATACTTGTACGATTCCTGTATTGTTTCCTTTGAAGATGTGGTTTGCAATTGAGAAACATTTTTGAGACAGAAATAAAAGATGAAAAAGGCTTCCATCAGATGGGTCTGTTTCCCTCTTGAGCTCTCCCACACTTTGACGCAGCATCTCTGATGGACCAGGGGCGGTGCCGCTGCCTGTCCCCAAGGAAGCTCCCTAAGCCCAGTGCAGGAAGAGAAGGGTGCTAAATAAGATACCCTACAGACAAGAGAATGACATCGTTGATGAAAACAAATCTATGTTTGTCTTTATTTTAACAAACAGCATTTGGGGTTTGTTAAGTAAAAACCCATTTACATTAATTTTTCAGGTAATAAGTTTAAGACAAATATACCTAAAGTATAAAATGACTTGAGGTTCTATTTAAAATAAGTTGTCTGAATTATAAATCAGAAAGTCTACACAGTGAAGTTATGAGTGAAAAGTCCACTTGGTGTTTGTCCTGATTGTTTTTCAGCAGGCTTAGCACAGCGAGCCCCTGGGGAGACTTGGAAGTGTGTATGGGCACAATAAGTGACTAGTTAAAAGTTTATATTTCAAGTTAGTGTTACCAAACTTGGAGGATGAAAATTTGAAAGTATAATGGCCTAGTACTGACTTCTCTGTAGCCACACACTTTACCTTCAGGCAGGGCACACTCAGTAGTCCTCTGTGATAAGGCAGAAAGGTCAGAGTGTATTGAGGGGTCTGTCATGAGCGCAGTAGCTGCCCAGCAGCCTTCAGGCCCTGCCAGATACCCCCCTGCTGAGCCATCACATTTGTAGGGGGCAACATGATGTCGGAGACCAGGGCCAGGTCTGTGTTCCATCCTCATCAGCCTGGAGGAAGGTGACAGGAATAAGTTGGAGGAGAAGCAAAGTCTGGGAGGCTTCATTCCGGCCCCAGGTGTTTTCCTCTTCGGACTGCAGCCTCTGGTAGCTGTAGAGATGCAGTTTTCCTGCTCAGGCCACAGTCTCACTTTTGGAAGGCCAATAATTGTACATATGTTTCTGACTCTGCTTATTGTAGTGTTTCTCATAGGCAGGTAGTTGAATCTCACCTTAGGGTATTATTTTGATGGTAGCATATGATATACGCCCTGCTATAGTTCTGCTGTGCTTTGGTTGCTATGTGACATTCTGAGGTTTTTGCTGTCCTTGTTGCTCTAATTTCTTTGTTTGTGAAAATAAGCAGCGTCATTCAAGAGAAATTGTGCTTCCTCTGTAAAACACACTTTTAATCCAAGAATGTTCCTACTGCTTTAAGAATTCAAAGCATTGTCTTTTAACCAGCCTTGCACATTTATCTGTTTTAGCTGAGGTTTGTTCTGTTTGAAGCTAAACTAAGCTTAGTGCTTGCCTCTATGTGGTAATAATTAAAGTTGGGCTTTGTGATTTCTGAGGACAATATTTCTTGGTCTTTACTGATTCTTTTATGTTTGTAATGTCAGTTTAATCTCTCTTGTGGTCATTGTCTTCCAAAAATCCTTTTATTGCCAGTCAGTGTGAATCCTTTTGTTCTGAGTGCCTACATAAATTTTTGACTGGAAGTTCAATTTAGGATATTTTGTGGATTTTAGAAAAACATTTTTTAATTCATTTGATTTGTTTTTTTCCCTTTTTATTCTCAGTTGCATTATTCAAATACTATAATCTGTTCTTATCTTGTGCCATCTCCAGTTTTACTTCTGCTTCTACAACCTTGTGACATCAAAACATCCGACCATTAAAACATGTTTTACAGGCCGGATGTGGTGGCTCACGCCTATAATCTCAGCACTTTTGGAGGCTGAGGCGGGTGGATCACTTGAGGTCAGGAGCAAGACCAGCCAGGCCAACATGGCAAAACCCCATCTCTACTAAAAATACTAAAAAAAAAAAAAACCAATTGCTCGGGCGTAGTGGCAGGCACCTGTAATCCCAGCTACTGTGGAGGCTGAGGCAGGAGAATTGCTTGAACCCAGGAGGCAGCCTGGGCGACACAGTAAGACTCGATCTTGAGAAACGAAGAGAGGAGGGGAGGGGAGGGGAGGAGAGGGAAAGTTTTACATATGAACAGTGTCAACTTTTATCAAGGCAATCTGTATTATGGTGACCATTACTAGAATTCCTTTTTATACCTTTTAAAGTACACTTGACTTTCTGCTTTTGCTGATTTGTAATGATCTGAATCTATTTGCAGATTATTATTCATGTGAGTAGTTACTATGATGTTTCTTGATTTTTTTTTTAACTTTGTCAGCATTTTCAGTTCAACTTGAATTTTAAAACCAGAAAACAAAACAGAACCCCTGAGCTGTTATTGCTGATGTGATCGGTTCTTCATTCTATCCTGAGTCAGGTTATTCTTCCCAGAACTCTAATAAAAATTAGCCTAAGTAGAAATCGAGTCACTTATTCTGACCCCTGCTTGTCTTGGGAATTGCCACTTCATCTTTTTGTTTCTAAGTGTCTTGTTTTCTTTGAAGGTGGTCCCCACCATTCAGGTTTGTGGTTATTGACATCCTAGAAATGAAGTTGGCTTTGTTACCTGTGTGTTTGGAAATTTATACATTTCTGATTTAAAAGAATATGCTAAATATTTCTTAACTTCTGTAGTTAAGAAAAAAGCTTCGGCCAGGCGCAGTGGCTCACACTTGTAATCCCAGCACTTTGGGAGGCCAAGGCGGGTGGATCACAAGGTCAGGAGTTCGAGACCAGCCTGACCAACATGGTGAAAATACAAAAATTAGCCGGGCATGGTGGTGCGCGCCTATAATCCCAGCTACTTAGGAGGCTGAGGCAGGAGAATCACTTGAACCTGGGAGGTGGAGGTTGCAGTGAGCCGAGATTGCGCCACTGCTTTCCAGCCTGGGCGACAGAGCGAGACTCCTTTTAAAAAAAAAAAAAAGTTTCTTTTTTTTTTTTAATCTTTAATTAGTAGTTAAATGATAATTTTAAATGATCTGTTATGTGAGAAATACTATTTTGAAAATTTTCTACAGTAGACATATTATAAATCGAATATCTTTGAAGAATAATAAACATTTTTTTGACAAGGTCTTTTTTATTATTTATTTATTTATTTTTATTTTATTTATTTATTTATTTTGAGACAGAGTCTCACTCTGTTGCACAGGCTGGAATGCAATGGCACTGTTGCCCAGGCTGGAATGCAATGGCACTGTTGCCCAGGCTGGAATGCAATGGCACAATTTCAGCTCACTGCAGCCTCCGCCTCCGGGGTTCAAGCAATTTTCCTGCCTCAGCCTCCAGAGCAGCTAGGATTACAGGCACATGCCACCACACCCAGCTAATTTTTTATATTTAGTAGAGATGGGGTTTCACCATGTTGGCCAGGCATGTCTCGAACTCCTGACCTCAGGTGATCCACCCACCTCGGCCTCCCAAAGTGCTGGGATTAGAGGCATGAGCCACTGGACCCAGCCTGAGACAGGGTCTTACTCTATTGCCGAGGGTGGAGTGTAGTGGCACGATCTTGACTCACTGTAACCTGTGCCTCCCAGGTTCAAACTATCCTCGTGCCTCAGCCTCCCAAGTAGCTGGGATTACAGGTGTGGGCCAGCACACCTGGCTAATTTGTACATTTTTAGTACAGACAGGATTTCACCATGTTGACCAGGCTGGTCTCAAACTCCTGACCTCAGGTGATCTGCCCACCTTGGCCTCCCAAAGTGCTGGGATTACAGGCGTGAGCCACCACACCCAGCCATAAATATCATTTTTATAAAGCAGTCTAATGGATCAAATACCTTCATATCCATTATTGCCTTAAAATGCTCTAATATAAATATCGTTATACCTGTATACAAGATAAAATGGATTCCATTAGTTTAGGTGATATTATGGCTTGTATGTGACAAAACTGAGACTTGAATTTGTGTCTTTAGAATTCATGTACTGTCTGCCATACTACAGTACCACTCCAAATAGTTTTCACCTGGAGAAAAATGTGTAATGGTGAATTGGGTGTTTATTATAAAATGTGTGTATTGTTGGCATGACTTACTGATTCCACAGATGAGATGCTTAGGAGCCTTTGTTAAATCAGTCAAGTGAAGAAAGATGTTCTTCAAATTGTTATTTTCTCTGCAGCAATTGAGCTGTGGGCCTAGAGACTTAAGTTATGATTTTTAAATTTTTCTTCTATCGCATGGAGTGAGACCTTTATTGTTAGTTAGAAAGCTGGAAAGTTAAACTGTTCGTGTCAACAAGTTCATGCATTAAAATCCTATAGCTGTCCTGAGTACAGAAATCAACCTGATGTCATGGAACACCAAGCAGTTCCTGCCAGGACTGGCAAAGTGGACAGGCTCCATAGAAAGGTTTCTTGTCATTTACCCTACATCCTATCCTGAGAGTTTAGCAGCTGTTTCATCAGCCAAAAAGGGTAAGCTTGAGATGTGTGCTTGGTACAGTTGCACCTTAAACAACATGGATTTGAACTGTGTGGGTCCACTTGTACACAGATTTTTTTCAATAAATAAAGGAGGCCCACCGTATTGGTGGGTTCTGCATCCACAACCAACTGCAGGTCAAAATACAGTATTCGCAGGCATCCTGTGTGTATGGAGGAGCAACTTGAGTAAGTGCAGATTTTTGTATCCGTGAGGGTCCTGGAAGCAATCCCCTGTAGATATCTACGAACAACTCTACTTAAGTAAAATTAGGTAGAGGTAAATGGTCTTGTGTGGGTTTTTTTTAAGAGTAGTAATATTCAAAATGTGGTTGTGGGTCCAATAGCATCAACATAACCTTGGAACTTGTTAAAAATGCACATTAGGGGGCCGCACCCCAGACCTTCTGAATCAGAAACTCTGGAGGTGGGGCCCAGTAACCTGTTTCAACAAGGCTGTGATTCTGATTCATGCGAACATTTGAAAATATCTGCTCTAGAGTCACACTGGGAGATATAAGGCTGTAAGATAAAGATTTATGGTTGGCCTGGGAAGAGTGGTGCTGGCAAGAGTGGGAATGTATTTAGATTTGTATTCAGGAGATGCTTTGTAACTCAGGGTTGGAATGATAACTTAAAGACTAATCATAACTGATACTAAGGTATTCGGTTTTCTTTCAAGACTACACTATGCACTTCACTTGTTAATACATACATTTGAATCTCATTATAAAGGTTGCTACCTGTAATTTTCAAAAAACATAATCAGCCGGGTGCGGTGGCTCACGCTTGTAATCCCAGCACTTTGGGAGGACGAGGTGGGCAGATCACGAGGTCAGGAGATTGAGATCATCCTGGCTAACACGGTGAAACCCTGTCTCTACTAAAAATACAAAAAATTAGCCAGACGTGGTGGCGGGCGCCTGTAATCCCAGCTACTCAGGAGGCTGAGGCAGGAGAATGGCATGAACCTGGGAGGCGGAGCTTGCAATGAGCAGAGATGGCGCCATTGCACTCCAGCCTGGGCAGCAGAGCGAGACTCCATCTCAAAAAAAAAAAAACATAATCAAATAGAACAAGTACAATTCTTTACCCAGAAATCATATGTATGGAAACTCAGCCATAGCATTGTGCTACTACTGACCTAGTAACAAGGTGCTTCAATGAAGCCAAGTGTCTGAAACTTGTTACTTTTGAGTGCTAGACTCATAAACCAAACCCTGTAGACAGATCCTACTGCCATAGTATGAATCTAAATTAGAAAAAAATACATTTATTTACTATACTGTTCCCTTTCACACACGAATAAATCATATAAAATATGGTCTGTTCCTCAGTGTTGTATTTATTCTGAGAAAAGGGGAATTAGACAAGTATACTCGGGGAATTTTAAAGTAGCACATACACTCATAAATGCCAGTCTTTTATAGTCAATATTTTTATCAGTTTCTCAGTTATATGTAACTGTCTGACTTGGGTAGGAAGGTAGAGAAACACATTTGAATGAAGTCTTGTCAAATAAGAAGCTGAAAATAAAAGGAATATGAGGTTTAAACTTTTTATTTCTGAAATTATCTTTATGCTCCAGTTTAGAGTCATTTTCTAAGACTTGTATTTTTAAAGTTTTATTAGAGTAAATCTGATTTTTGGTGAGGAGGAGTGGTGTCCAGTCACTAAATGGCTGGGAAGGTGGGCAGAATATTTTGCTATTTTAACAAATCCATTAGTAGCAAGCACTATTGACATTGCCTTGTCACTGAGTCATATTTCATGCTGGTGTACTGATGCAGGTGTCCAAAGTCACAAACAGAGGTGGTGTCAAAGCCTGAAAGTTAGCACTGAAAGTCACTGAGATATCGTAGCCCTTTTCAAATCCAGTCAGTCAAAAAGAATTCACTGAGTAACTAGAATGTGATTTATTGTCTGTCTTGAGAACCAGAATTATGATAACTCCACAGAATTTTCTGCATTGATGGAAATGTTCTGTTTTTTGTGCTGTCCACTATGGTAGTCACTAGCCACACTGAATACCAGAAATATGGGTCATGCAACCCAGGAACTGCATTTTAAAATTATTTTATTTCATTTTACTTTGTTTCATTTAAATATGATTAGCTACATGGCCCAGTGGCTACCTTACTGGCCCACACAATGTAGAAGGTGGCTTTCAAGGTTCTGTCACCACAGGGACCCTTGTACAGTAAATATAAATCTTTCCACAGTAACTTGCCAAACTGCCTGACACTTGATAACTGTCAACAGAGAGAGAAGCATAGTTTCCTCTACCCCACCATCCCCACCCCCCACCCAATTTCATGCCTTCATGTGAGCCCCATCTAATCGTGTGCCTGGCTAGCCAACTGCCCCGTCAGTTTGCGTCCCTTCCCTTTCTCATACGTTGGTTCCTCCAAGGTGGATTGTGACAGGATCTTCCTTACCCATATCCAAGTAGGGAGTCCTGTCCTCCCTCCTGGGAGATGGGCTGGTATCTTGGAAAGAGAACAGACTGGCTTTGAAGCCAGTTGGTTTGTATTACAGCCCTGTCATGGACTAGGACTAGTGGTATACAATTAATTGGTTGTTGTTTAACCTCCTCCGAAGATTGGAATAGTCATGTTTAACCCTGTGGGGTTGTTGTGAAGAGGACTAAGAGCATAGCAAGTGAAGTAAAGCCATCAGACTCTAACCAGCTATTATGGGTAGCAAAGAAGGCTCAGTGCAAATGTGTATATGAGCAGGTGATGGAAAAGTGATATCCACTGATAATGATTGTGATTCTTTTTAATATTTAGGAGGGTAAAGATAATAGGTTTTGAGTAAGTAACACTAAATAACCCTAGTTTTTGCTAAACAATAAGCAACAACTAATTTGAAACTGCTGAAGGTATAATTCACAGTAGTGACAGCAGCAGTGCTGACATCCTTCCCACTGAGCCCTTGCACGTGGGAAGCTCTTCTAGGAACTCTACATCAATTCATTAATTTCATTTTCACAAGAAATCTGTGTAGTGCTTACATCTACTCTGAATACTCCCACTTTATAAAAACCGAGTCACAAAGACATTAAATTTGTCCACAGTCACACAGCTTGTAAGTGGCAAAGCCAGGATTTAATTCCAGAGTTTTTAGGTCAGAAACCTATACGTCCTCTCCTTCCTCCCATGTCATCGTGTGCTGTGCATTAGATTCTCACGTGCTTGGTCACTTGTCACCCAGCGTTTTTATTCTAAGCCTTTATTTTAAATTTATGCCATTCTTAGATGCCTACATTAAAACACATGGGACTCAGTTGTCACAAGGTCTGGTTTATCTGTTTAAAATGTACTCTCATGCCTTCCTCTATTCCCTGTAAATGTGAATGTGTGTATATCCATTAATTTAGTAAACATCTGTTGAGTCCCTTACACACGTCAGATACTGTGAAGTACCTAATAAAAAAGAAAGGTAAAAAAAAGAAACAGCTGTCGTATTCTAGAAGTTCAGTTTTTAGTTGTAGAGGCAGACCCTTGAACATGACAGTGTGGAAAGCACCATCCAAGCACAGAGAAAAGGGCAACTTTTCCCGGGAAACTGGAAGAAGGAATGACATTCATTCCAAAATCATTGATTTTCCAGGCACTGGTGAACCACCCACCCTTCTCTCACAGAGGCAACATTCTAGAAGGGACTTAATTAACATGAAGAAGTCCATCTTCTGTCTCCCGTGTAGAAGGCCATATTCTTTTTGTTGCAGCTCCGGTAACTTACTGTGTTTTGTTGTTTCCTGGTATATGTCTCTCTATGAACTTGAAGCCCTCTCAGTTAGGCCCCACCCAGAGATCCTAGTTTATTTTTTATTTTCAGTAAATCCAGTGAAAAACCCAGTCATTTTCATTTTCAAAGTGATTTTAACTCATAGTCTAAATTGAAAAATAATGTTTTCCTAAGTAGGTATTAGTAAGTTTGCAAAGCTAGAATTAAACCTGAGGGCTTTCTTTGATTCCGCAGTTATAAGTGGGGTCATGTTTTTGAGTAAAAGGCTGGGTTTTCTCCCCCAAATTAATGAGTTAATTAAAAAATGTACGCCTGTAGCATGATCGCCACAGTATCTCTCCCTGTATAAGGTGCTCCAGCATAGTAGCCCTGCTGGACAGACAGAAGATGCATCCACCATCCAGCTTCAGCCTTTGGCCAGTGGGTCCCAGAGTTGAAACTGAATTGTAAACGACAATATCCCAAGCATGCCTTCCATGAAGAGAAAAATGTAGATTATATTTTCTGACAACTTCAGTTCTCAACCTATCCCCCTTTAGATAGCTAACCATTAAAAGAGGGAAGGAAAAAAGGGAGGGGAAAGAAGGAAGAAAAAAAATTCTATTTGCCTTTGTTTTCTTTCTGTTACTGCATTAATACCTATTAATCCACTAATCCTCTTTGCCACTCTCCACAGACGAAAACACGTTCTTCCTCGACAGTAAACAAGCAAATTGATCCTAATTTATGATTTGAAATAAATACTGTGACCGCGCATGGTGGCTCACTCCTGTAATCCCAGCACTTTGAGAGGCTGAGGCAGGTGGATCACCTGAGGTCAGGAGTTCGAGACCAGCCTGGCCAACATGGTGAAACCCCATCTCTACTAAAAATACAAAAATTAGCGAGGCGTGGTGGCGGGCGCCTGTAATCCCAGCTACTCTGGAGTCTGAAGCAGGAGAATTGCTTGTACCTGGGAGGCAT
Organism: Pongo pygmaeus; assembly: GCF_028885625.2. NCBI lineage: Eukaryota > Metazoa > Chordata > Mammalia > Primates > Hominidae > Pongo > Pongo pygmaeus. The sequence goes on from NC_072380.2 coordinate 59,211,608, forward strand.
AGGTTGCGGTGAGCCCCGAGATTGCACCACTGCACTCCAGCCTGGGTGACAAGAGTGGGACTCCATCTCAAAAAAAAACTGCTTGTTTTTTAAGGTAGTTATAGTAATCTACATGTTAGTTACATTGTCCCTATCTACATATTCAGTGTAAAATGCATTCTTGATTTAATTTGTTGCTAAGCACAGAAAAAAATTAAGAAAACCTAACTAGTAGGAAAGTAAAAGTAAACATCTCCCGTGAAACTGGGAATTCCTAAAACAAGTTGCTAGGAGGGTATTTCACACGTTGACAGTGCTGATAGTGATAGAAAATGAAAAGATATTTCACATGGTTTTCCTTCTTTGGTCTTTTGGTCTCAATTACTTTTTCTTAAGTCTATTAAATTGTTTCCTGTTTAATTGAGTTCCATGTATATAACATTCTCAGGTGAGAAGTGGGAATAGTTCTTAATGCAAAGCGTGTGTTTGGGCAGCCATTTCTGAGATGTAATCAGAAAACATTTTGACACATTGTCATTTTTATTGATCATACAATATTCTCTATTTTTTAAAAAAAGCAGCCAGGTGTGGTGACACATTCCTGTAATCCCAACACTTTCGGAGGCAGAGTCTGCAGGGTCACTTGTTGCCTGGGCAACATAGCAAGATTCCATCTCTATAAAACAACAACAACAAATTATATGTATACACACACACACACACACACACACACACACACACACACGTATATTTTTAAAAGCTTTCCACTTAGACTTCACTGAAGACTGTTATGTCTAGTTTTTTTGTGTGTGGTTTATTTGTGTGTGTAACTGTTCCACATTTTAGCCTGTCCTACCACTATGGCCACCAACTTCTCAAGTATGCTCTGAGAATTTACTGGAAAGTAAATGCATATCCTCAAAAGTTTCTTGTAAGGAAGCAACCCTGTCTCTACTAAAAATACAAAAAAAAAAAAAATTAGCCAGGCATGGTGGCGGGCGCCTGTAGTCCCAGCTACTCGGGAGGCTGAGACAGGAGAATGGCGTGAACCCAGGAGGCGGAGCGTGCAGTGAGCCGAGATCGCGCCACTGCACTCCAGCCTGGGTGACAAAGCGAGACTCCATCTCAAAAAAAAAAAAAAAAAAAAGTATCAGTGGGAGTCCAACATCATGATAATGTTCATTGGTAGTGTTGGGTATATGTGTGACTTATCACGTGAGATTTAACACCTTAGGTTTGTTTTTAGTTTCAGTTCAATCTTCACAAAAGCTAAACATGCTAAATGTTCAGTCTCAATCTATACATGCTATATCAACGTGCTTTTTGTTTGTCATATAACATTTGTAACAATGAGATCTGTAGAGAGATTGTAAAGGCCACACCACGTAGTGTTGGATTGATTGCAGCATAAAAAGAAATGGAAAGTTCATGCTATCTAGATAGATAGCACTGGTACTATAGATATGAATGTTTAAAAGATGTGATTTCCTCTGCCTGCTAATAAAGGAAAACAGAACATGAATTTTTTCTGCAGAAACTCAATGATGTGATAGTGTGGCATGCTGATTACATTGACTCCAACATGCAGTCCTTGTCCCTGGGCAGTGCCCATGTGCTCCCTTCCTCTGCCTTCACACACCCACAACACACTTTGTCCTGCCTCTCCTGGGAAGCCTCCTAGCAGCTCCCAGAGGGGCCGCCCTTGGAGCATCACATTCGAGTCACAACCTTTTCCTTTACGGTGAAACTATCCTCTTAGCAGCCTTGTTGTCCTGGACTGGATTCCCAGTCCCCTGCACCGTGTCCGCTATGTCACAGGTGGTCATTAAAGGGAGAGTGGAATGAACCAAATGGACCTGGAGATGGATTTTAAGATCTTTCCCATATCCATTTGCCTCACAAATCTATTTGATTTGTGCTATTATATGACTTGATTTCCCAGATCATATGGATCATATCATATTTAATCACGTTATATTTGTGACTAAAATTTCAGGCTTTTCACATTATGCTGAATCATACTTTAAACCTCATTCAGATTCCCTAATTCAGAAACTATGATCTTTTGGATCTAGTTAGATTAATGCTACCTGTGTAGTTATCTTTGGGGGATAAAGGAGACTTGTGAGTATATGAGAAGAATGGACAAGATTTCAAATGTATGTTTACCTTAAATTAGAGAATTAAGTATTTTCAATAACATTTCTGCAGAAACAGGTAATATGCTAATCAAAACTTGCTTGTATCTGTTTAAGAGGCTTACTGTATTTTCTCTATCCTAAGGACCATCATTTTGTTACTTAATGAGGTTTAAAGCAGCAAACTAAATTTCCTTATGAATAATTTCTGTTCTAGACTAATTCAATTTGAGTAACTTGAGTTGGGAAGAATGGCCTTAACACCTTGAATTGGGCAGAACATACATAGTTCTAATATTGGTATGTTTATCTGCAAACTAGGAGGTTCTAAATACACACATATACTTTACCTACTACTTCCTTCTTAGCTATTAAAATAGTATTACCTTATCATATCTTTAAAAAATTAACTTGAGAGAATCAAAAAGCTAGAAGTTTATAACACCTTTCATCCATCTGACAGTGTGCATCAGATCTGTAGTCAGCCCCAGACAGTGCCAGACACTGCACCCACCGTACCTTTTTATTTTCCTGTGGCTTTCTCTGCCTTTCCCCCTCCTGCTCCCTCTGCCCCTGCCCTTCCTTTCTGTCTTTCTCACAACTTTTTTCCTTATCTCTGGGTTACCATACCTATAGGCTATTGGCTTAAAATAATACTATGTCAAGTTTGTATTGAAAAAATTATGTGGAAATTTATTAGGTATTAGATACTAAGAAAAAAATGTATCTGGATTAGGATAAATGACAATTAGAGAATGAGACTCTACCTCTTGAAAAGAAATCATGGGAGTGTAAGCTTTACGTATAATTAATCATATGCTCTCTGTGTTAGGCAAGTCGAGCCCAGAACATAGTACATGAAGTTAAAAATAAGCATTTTATCTTCTATCAGGGAAATTTGAGTACTAGAAATTTTACATAAAGCCAAAACTTAAGTTTGTGTAACTAGTACTGATAATTGGACAGAAATTAGATACTGACCATTGTTAATTGGTGTTTTTTCTTAATATATGGAAGTCTTAAAGACTGGAAAACTCATGAACATAAAATGACCAGTGGGATGATTGAGAGGAATGTTGTTTTAGATGGATTAATGTTATACAATGTCTATTTTTTTATTAAATGTTTTATTTTTAGATAATTGTAGATTTACATTTAGTTGTACAAAATAATACAGACAGATCAACTTCCTTCTTTCTTTTTTCCCTACCCCCACCCCACAACCTAAACCCCTGGCAACCACTGTCTTATTTTCTGTTGCTTATAACAGAATACCTGAAACTGGGTAACTTATACAGAAGAGGAATTTATTTCTTACAGTTATGGAGCCTGAATTTATTTCTTACACTTATGGAGGTCGAGGGGTTGCATCTGGTGAGGGCCTTCTTGCTGGTGGAGACTCTGCAGAGTCTTGAGATGGCACCACCGTTACATGAGAAGAGAGCTGACCATGCTAGCTCAGGTCTCTCTACCTCTTGTAAAACCACCAATCCCACTCCCATGATAACCCATTAGTCCATTAATTCATGAGTGGATTAATCCATTCATGAGAGCAGAGCCCTCATGACCCAGTCATCTCTTTAAGGCCCCACATCTTAATACTGCCACATTGGAGATTAAGCTTCAACAAGAGTTTTGGAGGAGCACATATTCAAACCATAGCAACCAAAATATACTCTCCACTTCTTTGGGTATTGGCTTTTTTCACTTAGCATCATTCTCTGGAAATTAATCCAAGTCATTGTCTGTATCAATAGTCTGTTTCTTTTTATTGCTGAATAGTATTCCATGATATGGATTTAACCTTTTGTTTAACCATTCACCCATTGATAGACATTTAGGTTGTTGCCAGTTTGGGACTATTATTAATAAAGCTGCTAACATTCATATGTAGGTCTTCATATGAACATAAGTTTTCATTTCTCTGAGATAAATGCCCAGGAGTACAAATGCCAGGTTGTTTGGTAGTTGCGTGCTTAGTTTTTTTTTTTTTTTTTCCAAAAGAAAAAAACTGCCAAACTTTTCCAGCGTAGTTACACAATTTTACATTTCTGCCAGCAGTATATGAGCAATGTAGTTTCTCCACATCCTTCCCAGCATTCATTGTTGATATTATGTTTTGTTTTAGCCATTTTGCCTCACTGTGGTTTTAATGTGCATTTTCTTAATGGCTAATGATGTAGAACATCTCTCCTTGTGCTAACATGCCATTTATATAGCTTTTCAATGAAATGTCTGTTCATGCCTGTTGTATGTTTCTTAATTGGATTGCTCATTTTTTATACTGTGTAGTTTTCAGAATTCTCTATATGTTCTAAATACTAGTCTTTTCTTGGGTGTGGGTTTGAAATTGAAATGATTTTCCCTATGTCTCTAGCTTGTCTTTCCATCCTCCAAAGGGGGTCTTTCTCAGAGCAAAAGTTTTCAGTTTTGATAAGTTCTAGTTTATCAAGTTTTTTTTTTGTTTGTTTACTTGTTTTTGAGAGGGAGTCTCGCTCTGTCGCCCAGGCTGGAGTGCAGTGGCAAGACCTCAGCTCACTGCAAACTCCGCCTCCTGCGTTCAAACAATTTTCCTGCCTCAGCCTCCCGAGCAGCTGGAACTACAGGCACATGCCACCACACCTGGCTAATTTTTGTATTTTTAGTAGAGACGGGGGTTTCACCATGTTGGCCAGGCTGGTCTCGAACTCCTGATCTCAGGTGATCCGCCAGCCTTGGCCTCCCAAAGTGCTGGGATTACAGGCATGAGCCACTGCGCTCGGCCTCAAGTTCATTTTAAACAGATCAAATTTTTTATCTTAAGTCTAAGTACTCTTTCCCTTGTCCTAGATCCTAAAGATTTTCTCTTAAATTTTTCCCTAACATTTTTCTAGTTTTATAGTTTACATTTATATTCATCATCAATTTTGAGTTAAATGGTATATAAGTTGTGAGAATGAGGTTAAAGCTTATATTTTTCTGCCTATGATTATCCAAAATCTATCCTTCCTTAATTGAATTGCCTTGGCACTTTTGTCAAAAATCAGTTGGTAGGCTGCGCACAGGGGCCTATTTCTGGGAGGCAGAGACGAGCAGATTACTTGAGGTCAGGACTTCAAGGCCAGTCTGGCCAACATGGAGAAACCCCATCTCTACCAAAAAAATACAAAAAAATTAGCGGGGCATGGTGGCGCACCTGCAGCCCCAGCTACCCGGGAGGCTGTGGTAGGAGAATCACTTGAACCTGGGAGGCAGACGGAGGTTGCTGTGAGCCGAGATGTTGCCATTGCACTCCAGCCTGGGCGACAGAGCAAGACCCTGCCTCAAAAAAAAAAAAAAATCAACTGGTGCTGAGCATGGTGGTGCACACATCTGTGGTCCCATCTACTCAGGAAGCTAAAGCAGGAAGATCACCTGATCCCAGGAGTTTGAGGCTGGCCTGGGCAACATAGTGAGACCCTATCTCTAAACCAAAAACAAACAAAAATCACACTGTGGAGATCAATTTTAAAAAAAAAATCAGTTGGGTGTATTTGTGTAGTATATTTCTGGGTTCTTCTGTTTCATTGATCTATGTGTCTATCCCTTCAATAACACCATATGATACTGATTATTATAGTTATATAATAAGTCTTTAAATTAGGGAAAGTGATCTCCTTTACTTCATTCTTTTTCAAAATTGTTTTAGCTATGTTAGTTCCTTTGCCTTTCCTTGCAACTTTTAAAATCAGCATACACATATACATATACATATATATATATATACAGCATGTACATATATATATACAGCATATACATATATATATATATGTACCTGCAAACAAAAATCATGCTGGAATTGATGGGAATTTCTTTAAGCCTATAGATCCATTTGGGGAGTTCCTTGATTTTGGCATCTTTATGATTTTGAGTTTTTCAATCCATAAATGCGTCTCCCATTTGTTAAGATCTTTGATTTATTTTATCAGTGTTTTGTAGCTTCAACATGTAAGTCATTATATGTTTTGTGAGATTCACACTGACATGGGTTATTTTGGTCTTTTTTTTTTTTTTAGTTTTACAATTTTAAATGGTATGTTTTTCCCATTTTGGTGTCCATTAATTCATTGATAATATGTAGAAATACACCTAATTTTTGTATGTGTTGGTTTCTTCAACCTTGCTTAATAGTTCTAGGAGTTATTGTAGATTCCTTGCCATTTCCTGTATAAGCAATTATGTCACCTGCAAATAAGGACGTTTTTATTTCTTCTTGTTAATCTGTATGCCTTTCCCCACCTATCTTGTCTTATTGCACTAGCTAGAACTTCTGGTACTATGTTGAATCAAAGTTGTGAGAGAGGAAATTTTTGCCTTGTTTTCCATCTTAGGTGGCAAGCATCTACTCTTTCATCATTAATTTTAATGCTAGCTGTGGGATTTCTGTTGATAATTCTTTATTAAGCTGAGGAAGTTATCTTTCTAATTTTCAGAGGTTTTTTAAAATTATTATTAAGGATGGACGTTGAATTATGTCAAGTGATTTTTCCACATTGCTAATGTAATCATCTGATTTTTCTCCTTCAGCCTTCAACTTGGTGAAGGTGATTTTCAAATACCAAACAAGGCCATCTTGCCTGCAATTAACACCACTTGGTCATATTGCATAACTTCTTTTATATGTTGCTAACTTCTATTTGCTAACATACTGTGAAATACTTTTGTATCTATGTTATTGAGGTATATTGGTTTATAGTTTGTTTTTTTTTGTTTTTTTTTTTTTTTTGTACTGTCTTTGGTTTTAGTATCAGAGTAATACTTGCTTTATAAAAGGGATTGGAAGTGTTTCCTCCTCTTCTGTTTTCTGGAAGACAGTGTGTAGAATTGGTGCTAGTTCTTCTTTTCCCATTTGTTAGAATTCTCCAGTGAAAATATCTGGACCTGGAGATACCACTTTTGGGATTTTTAAAATTACAAATTTGGCCGGGCATGGTGGCTCACACCTATAATCCCAGCACTTTGGGAGGCCAAGGGTGGCGGATCACTAAGTCAGCGGTTTGAGACCAGCCTGGCCAGCATGGTGAAACCCCTATCTCTATTAAAAATGCAAAAAATTAGCCAGGCATGGTGGCGCGCGCCTGTAGTCCCAGCTACTCGGGAGGCTGAGGCAAGAGAATTGCTTGAACCCAGCAGGCAGAGGAGGTTGCAGTGAACCGAGATAACACCACTGCACTCCAGCCTGGGCAACAGAGTGTGACTCCATCTCAAAACAAAAAAATAAAATTACATATTTATTTTCCTTGATAGTTATAGGCTATTCAAATAATCTGTTTCATATTGCATGAGTTGTGGTAGTTATTTTTGTTTCTTTTTGAGAAATTTGTCCATTTCATCTAAGTTGTGAGAATGTATGTATGTAGACTTGTCCATTGTACTTTACCTAGCCTTGTGATGTGTACAGGGTCTGTAGTGACAGCCTCCATCTTATTCTTGATATTGGTAATTTGTATCTTCTCCCTTTTTTCATTTTTTAGTCAATTCATTGATCTTTTCAAATGACTCTATTGCATTGTTTTTTTCTCTGTAGTTTTTCTGTTCAATTTTATTTAGTTCTGCTCTTTAATTATTTCCAGCTGGGTACGGTGACTCACCCCTGTAATCCAGCACTTTGAGAGACTGGGGTGGGTGGATCACCTGAGGTCAGGAGTTTGAGACCATCCTGACCAACATGGTGAATGCAGCCTGGTCTCTACTTTAAAAATATAAAAATTAGCCAGGCCTGGTGGTGGGCACCTGTAATCCCAGCTACTCAGGAGGCTGAGGCAGGAGAATTGCTTGAACCCGGGTAGCAGAGATTGCAGTGAACCGAGATTGTGCCAGTGCACTCCAGCCTAGGCGACAGAGCAAGACTGTCTCAAAAAAAAAAAAAAAAAAAAAAATATTTCTTTTCACTTTCTCTGAGTTTATTTTGCTCTAGGTTTATTTTTTCTAGGTTTTTGAGGTAAGAATTTGATTTGAGACTTTTTTCTTTTTTAATGTAAGCTTTAAGTTCTGTAAAATGTCCTCTCAGTATCACTTCAGCTGTTTCTCACAAGTTTTGGTGAGTTAAATTTGTATTTTCATTTAGTTCAGTGTTTGTTTTTATGTTTTCATTGAGACTTCCTCTTTGACCCTTGGATTATTTAGAAATATGTTGTTCAATTTCAAAGTGTTTGGAGAATTTCATGTTATCATTCTGTTACTGATTTTTAGTTTGATTCTACTGTGATTAGAGAATATATTCTATATGATTTCAGTTCTTTTAAATTTGTTTAGATGTGTCTTATGGCACATGCATTTTGTGGGCACCTGAAAAAAATATGTATTCTGCTGTTGTTTGGTGGTGTGGAGTATTCTATAATGTCAACTAGAACCTGTTTATTGATGGTGGTGGTGTGCTCTTCTGTATTCTTTCTGACATTCTCTCTAGTTCTATCAAATGTTGAGGCAGAGATGTTGATGTCTGCAATTCTAATTGTGGATTTATCTATTCTTTGAGCTTTATCAGTTTTTGCTCATGTATTTTGAATCTATGTTGTTTGTTGCAGATACATTTAGGATTGCTATGTCTTCTTGGTGGATTGATCTTTGTGTCATTATGTAATGTGCCTTTCTATATTTGGAGTTTTCTGTGCTCTGAAATCTACTTCATCTGATATTAATATAGCACTCCCACTATATTTTAATCAATGTTTACATGATGTATCTTTTTCCATTTTTTACTTTCATCCTACCTATATATTTGAAGTGAGTTTCTTGTAGACAGCATATAGATGGATCATAAATTTACTCTGCCAATCTCTGTCTTTTAATTGGTTTATTTAGACCATTTATCCTCAGTGTAATTATTGATACATTAGGACTTAAATGTACCTTTTTACTTTTTGTTTTCTTTGTTCTCTGTTTTTTTTTTTGTTTGTTTTATTTTTCCTGGTTTCATATGGGTTACTTGAACATTAATTTTTTTTAGAATTTTATTTATAATGTTTTGGTGTGTATCTCTTTTTATAGATATTTTATTGCTTGCTCTGAGTATTACATATATGTAACTTAGCACAGTCTACTGGGTCAAAATTTTACCAGTTTCCTTGAAGTATAGAAACCATACCTCTCTTTATATACCCTTTCCCTCCCTATTTATTTATTTATCTATTTATTTACTTACTTTTAGAGTAACAAAAAATATTTTACTAAAATATAAGATTTGCAGAAGTTTCCAGACAAGCCATACAAAATGGTTACAAGCTTTTTTTGAAGGGGGGAATCTACATTTGACAGCAGTGTTATTAGTGAGGGCTGTGATGTTTGTTTAGTGTTCCCATTTTGGTTCAAACAATCAAGCTTGTCCATCTACAGCATCTAAATAAAGTTAGACTTGGCTAGAGAGCATATTCTAAAGACTTGGTTAGCTGCTTTTAACCGATGCTATTAGATCACCAAAAAAGGGGGAAAGGAGCCCATAAAATTAAACTACCTCCCCCCTCAAAAAAAATAAAATAAAATAAAGAAAAACACCCACACCCCTGCAGCTAACCTGACAACTACCTTCATTCACAGTGCTTTATACTTAAACCAGGATGGGGGAAATGAATAAAACCGGGGAGGGGGGGGGGGCACTGCTTTTAAACGTTTCACAACAATCCAGATGATACTTCTAGCTTCTGCTCATGCTTTATGACAGTGAATCAGGACAAGACATAGATTTGCTAATGTGCTTTTAATCACCAAAGGACTGAAGATGTCTGGGCTTTTTTATTCGGTAATGTTTCTAAGACTGTGTCCATTAAATGCAAACAAAAAGGAGGAAGTCTTGACAGAACAGGAGAAGTGATGCACACTTGATGATCGGATCAATTTAAATATTATTCATGGCATATAGCCTAGTTCATGCTCTAGCTGTTTCTATGGCTTGGGCTTTGTTGGTGTTCCACTGCTCCGCTACATCATTTGCTAATGGATCATCTGGATTGGGAGCGCATAACAAGGCCTGGATCGATAGCAGAACTGTGCGGATCTGCAGTGCTGGGGACCACTTATCTTTCAAAATATCTAAACATATTCTTCCCAACTTGTCTACACTAGGATGATAAATTTTGGTCATGAAACGTAGTTTAGGGGCTGCCATTGAGTATTCTTCTGGAAGGAATAGTTCAAGTTTAAAAGTCCCTCCCTCAAAGGGGGAAGGAATCCTGAGGGCCAGCAATGACCACGTGAAAATAACAGGCGTTGCTCTCATCTGGTTCTGCTTTGATGCCAGGAACTGGTTCTGCCAGCAAACGCTGGGTTTCCTTGATGATCCTGCAGGGCAGCCCCGCCATCTTATCAGAACCTGAGTTCGGCCTCTGGTCTCGTCTCCGGCTCCGCTCGCCTCACGCACGAGTAGAAGTCTTCCCTCCCTATTTATAATATGATTGTCTTTAATGTTTTATCTGCATACATTTAGAACCACCTCAGACAATGTTATAATTTTTATTACAATTAAATTTAGAAAACTCAGGAGTAGGAAAACCTCTTGTATTTACCTGTATTATTTTATCTATAGCCTTCCATTTCTATTTCTTTCTTCCCACAGGTCCTTGGTTCTGTTGGGGGTTTTTTGTTTGTTTGTTTTTTGAAGAGGAGTTTTGCTCTTGTTGCCTGGGTTGGAGTGCAATGGTGTGATCTTGACTCACTACAACCTCCACCTCCCGGGTTCAAGCGATTCTCCTGCCTCAGCCTCCCGAGTGGCTGGGATTACAGCCATGCCCCACCATGCCCAGCTAATTATGTATTTTTAGTAGAGACAGGGTTTCTTCATGTTGGTCAGGCTGGTCTCGAACTCCTGACCTCAGGTGATCCGCCCTCCTCAGCCTCCCAAAGCACTGGGATTACAGGCATGAGCCACCATGCCCAGCCAGGTTTGTTTTTTTTTTAAAGTCTGTTTTCCCTATATTATTTATATTGGGTAATTTTTATTATTTTTATCTTCAAGTTTATTGATTCTTTTCTCTTTCTCCTCCCTTCTGCTGTTGAACCTATTCTTTTATTTTCACTATTTTTTTTGGTTCTGAAACTTCCATTTTTAAGAAATATTTATTCTGTTTATTTGCTGAGACTGTTTTTTTTTCATTTATCTCAAGTGCATCAAGATTGCTTATTAAAGCTTTTTAAAATGGCTGCTTTAGAATCTTTGCCAGATAATTCTAACCTTTATATTATCTCAATATTGACATCTATTAATTGTCTTTATTCATTCAAGTTGAGATTTTTCATGGTTCTTAGTATAACAAGTGATTTTTGATAGAAACATGGACATTTGGAGTATTATGTTTTAAGACTCCAGATCTTATTTAAACCTCTTTTAGGTAGCTTCATCTGACACTGCTCTGATAGGAGAAAGTGAGGAGTGGAGTGGGTTGTTACTACCAGGTGGAGAGGGAAGTCCAGGTTCCTCAGTTGACAGTTGAGAGAGGGAGAGACTCCTTGTTCCTGCTGGGCAGGGGTTTGAGTTCCAGCTCCCTGCTAAGCCTCTGCTGACACCACCCTGGCTGGGAGGGCCAGGGAAGCCTTGTTGCTGTTCCTCACATGCCTTCTGCTGAGGGGTAGGAGGGAAGGGTGGACTCAGCACCACTGAGCAGTGGTGAAAATCCTGATTCTCTGCCACGCTTCCTCTGGCACCACCCCAGAGGAGCAGGGAGTGGTGCTTAGTTACTACTGTCAGGAGGAGGTGAAGTCCAGGCCCCCAGGTAGTCTCTCCACTGTCACAATGAGGGGAGTACTCGTTGCAGGCCTGTGGGAGATGAAAGTCCTCCAGGCATGGTGGCTCACGCCTGTAATCCCAGCACTTTGGGAGGCCGAGGCGGGCAAATCACCTGAGGTCAGGAGTTTGAGACCAGCCTGGTCACCATGATGAAACCCAGTCTCTACAAAAAAAAAAAGAAAAGAATTAGCTGGACATGATGGTGGGTGCCTGTAGTCCCAGCTATTCGGGAGGCTGAGGTGGGAGAGTCGCTTGAACTTGAGAGGCAGAGGTTGCAGTGAGCTGAGATCGTGCCCCCAGCTGGGCAACAGAGCAAGACTCCATCTCAAAAAAAAGAAAAAAGAAAAGTCAGCTCCTTGGCCCACCTTCTCTGATATCCCAGCTGAGATATTGGGGTGCTCTCGTTACAGCCCAATGAGGGAGGAAGTCCAGGTCCTCACCTGGCCTGTGCTAGCATGCATAGGGACAAGTCATAGGTTTTTCATGATGTTTACCTGGAGTAGAGCATTTACCATCTAAGTTTTCTGCATTTCTAGGCTGCCCCTTCCTTGGTGCTTGGTTAAAGAGAGCAGGCTTTGGTAGAGCTTTTTGTCAGCACGTGTTGCTGTTTCTGGGTTGCTGGCTCCTTCAACTCAAAACCTGAGATATAAGAGGCAAAAAGAAAACCCAGGGCTGGGCACAGTGGCTCACACCTCCAATCCTAGCACTTTGGGAGGCCAAGGTGGGTGGATCACTTGAAGTCAGGAGTTTGAGACCAACCTGGCCAACATGGCAAAACCTTCTCTCTACTAAAAAACTAAAAAAATTAACTGGGCATGGTGATTCATGCCTGTTATTCCAGCTACTCAGGAGGCTGAGGCACGAGAATTGTTTGAATCCGGGAGGTAGAGGTTTCAGTGAGCTGAGATCATGCCACTGCACTCCAGCCTGGGTGACAGAGCCGAGACCATGTCTCAAAAAAAGAAAAAGAAAAGAAAAAGAAAACCCAGGAACTTGTCACTGCCTCATTCCTGAAGTCCTGAGTTCTCTAGGTTTTAGCCTGTCTGCCTCTTCTCTCCACCTCTCGGTGTCTTCTTATGTGTACTTTACATATATTGTCAGGCATTTTAGTTGTACTTAATGAGAGGAATAGGGGAAAGTGTGATACTGTATCCTCCCAGAATCAGAAGTCCCAAATTTTTCTTAATATTAAGCAGCGCCATGTTTAAAGGAATAGGCATTAAAGTGTTTTCTCTTGTCCAAGGACTGAGAAGAACCAGGAGAATTTTGTCTGCTCTATTTCCTGACTCCTTTTCTATTAATACTTAAATGTGAGGTATTCAGCAACTATAGTCAGTTTGATAGCAAAGGTGGATGCTCCTTTGGCATTTAATGGTATGTTCTTTGAAAGATTAGAGCTATCAAAATGTCTGAAGGTTTTATTTGTACATTTTATTTCATTGTTTGGGCACTTTTTTGAGGCTGTTGACAGTTTTTGTTTATCCTCTGTATTTCCCCCTGAGGGGTCTTGAGGCCGTACTGGGAGGGCACAAGGGAGCCCAAGCCCAGGGACTTAGCCTTCTTCCATCCCTTCCTGACACAGGGCTTTCACTAGAACAGTGAAGTCAGACTACTGGCGGCCATGCTGGAGCCTGAAGGACAGCTGTGCCTCTGTGGGTGGTCTTGGCTCTAGCTGTCCATAGCAGGCGAGTCATTGCTCTTTGCATTCCTGATTTAGCAAGAATATGAGGGGATCCCAATATTGCAAAGAAACTGTTGCATGTCTTTCTCTTTTCCAGGCAAAAACTGATTATTCCAAATGGAAGTTGCCCTGTTATTCTGAATACTTACTTTTGTGAGAAAGTTGTTGCCAAAGAAGATTCAGAAAAAACTTGTGAAGTGTACTGTCCGGACATACCCCTTCCAAAAAGAAGCATCTCTTTGGCCCAGATGTTTGTAATTAAGGGTCTAACAAATAATTCACCTGAAATCCAGGTAAACTCCTATTGGCTTAAAGGTTTTATGCTTGTAATAATGTTAGTGACTGGATTTGGAAGGGCTTCAGTGTAAGTGAAGATGTTTGCCTTTTGTCTCCCTCCAAAAACCCCACCACAAGTATGTATGCTGCATGAACTTACTGTTATGCCTGAATATATTATAGTTCAGTTCAGCATTTAGTGGTGCTCTTTTTACAGTATTTCATCTTTCTAATTATGTATCTTTAATCTTTATTCTAATTTATTAAAATAGAGTCATGCATCACTTAACAGGGATATGGTCTGAGAAATTTGTCATTAGGTGATTTTGTCATTGTGTGACCATCATAGAGTGCACTTACACAAACCTAGATGGTCCAGCCTACTACACACCTAGGGTATATGGTATGGCTGATTGCTCCTAGGCTACAAACCTGCACGGTGGTAAGTACTTGTGTATGTAAACGTATCTAAACATAGAAAAAGGATAGTAAAAATACAGTCCAAAAGATAAAAAATAGTGCACCTGTATAGGGCATTTACCATAAATGGAGCCTGTAGAACTGGAAGTTGCTCTGGGTGAGTCAGTGAGTGAGTGGGGAGTGAATGTGAAGACCTCGGACACTACTGTAGACTTTATAAACCCTGAACACTTGCACTACACTAAATTAAATTTTTTTCTTCCATAATAAGTTAACCTTAATTTACTGTAACTTTCTAACTTTATAAACTTTAAATTTTTCATTAACTTTTTTACTCTTTTATAGCAACACTTAAGTTACAACACAAATACATTGTACAGCTATACAAAAATATTTTTTCTTTATATCCTTTTTTGTATTTTTATTTTTATTATTATTTTTTTACTTTTAAAACTTTTTTTGTTGTAAACTAAAACACAAACATACACAATAGCCTAGATCTTCACAGGGTCAGGACCATCAATATCACCATCTTCCACCTCCACATCTTGTCCCACTGGAATGTGTTGAGGGACAGTAACATGCATGAAGCTGTCATCTCCTTGGATAACAATGCCTTCTTCTGGATACCTTCTGAAGGACCTAAGGATGTTTTACAGATAACTTGTTTTTTAAGAAGTAGAATACTTTAAAATAACAATAAAAAGTATAGTACAGTAAATACATATGCCAGTAACATTGTTTATTATTATCAAATATTAGATACTGTACATAACAGGATATGCTAGACTTTTATGCAACTGGCAACACACTACTTTTTTTTTTTATACTTTAAGTTTTAGGGTACATGTGCACAACATGCAGGTTTGTTACATATGCATACATGTTCCATGTTGATGTGCTGCACCCATTAACTCGTCATTTAACATTAGGTATATCTCCTAATGCTATCCCTCCCCCCTCCCCCCACCCCACAACAGGCCCCGGTGTGTGATGTTCCCCTTCCTGTGTCCATGGGCAACACACTGCTTTTGTTTACACCAGCATCACCACAAACATGTGAATACATCACTAGGCAACGGGAATTTTTCATCTCCATCATAGTTCTATGAGACCACGGTCAAACATGCTGTCCATTGTTGACAGAAGCATCATTATACAGTGCATGCTGGTATTTGACAACGTTCATTTTCTCTATTCTTGTAATGTCTAAGAATTTTTAAAGCCCTCCTTTATTTATTTAAGAAATCATATTTTGCTTTTTCACAATTTCTATTATCCCTTGGGATAAAAAGAACTGCATAAGCTTGAGTTTATATGCTGGAGTTGTTTTTTGGAATTTTACTGATCCTAAGCCATGATCATGTGCCAAGATGAATTTAGGGAACCACTAAAATTTACTTGCTGTGGGCATGAATGGCCCCTGGGACCACCCTAAGCACTGAATATTCGTGTGGCTCCCAGTGCACTGGCCTCAAGGTCTCTGGGTTATATAAGTTGTCGCTGAACAGAATGCTTCCTGAGACTGACAGATCAAGGGAGGAAGAATACGAAAGAAAAGTAGACAAACTTTCAGCCTCTTTTGTACGAGCCAGTCAAGCAAAATCTCCTTTGACTATCAAAAGAAGTATCTGGAGAGGATTACGCAAAAAGGAAGACTCTAGAATCAATTTAATTATAACAGATTAAAAATATGGCCCAGAGCACATTACTGTTTTAACATATAGTTTTAAACAGCTATGTAATATTAATCCCATGAGATTCATTTTTGTCCTATGACAGTGATAATGAAACTACTTGTAGCATAATGGTTAAACGTGTGAACTTTGGAACCAGATGAGCTGGTTCAAATCCTGCCTCAGCCACTTCCTGCTGGGTCATCTTGGGCAAGATCTGTGGTTTCTGTGTCTCAGTTTTCTTATCTGTAAAATGGAGGTGTGATATTATCTATCTTCTTGGGTGGTTGTGTGAGGGTAAGCATGTTTAATATGTAAATTTAAAAGCCTGGAATCTAGGAAGCACTCTAGAAGTGTTGTTGTTTTATTATGACAGCTGATACTACGTAAGGGGTTGTTGGGAGAATATGTGAGCATGTAAAATGCTCAGCCTAGGAGATTGCACATACAAGAACTTAATAAAATGAAGCATTTGTATTATCCCTAGTCATTCTTTTATCTTCATTTTTAGTTTGTTCTGTTGGAATTCTTACCTCAAAAGAGAAAAATTTATTGAATTATCATGAATTATTTTATTAGCAGAACTTTCTGTGTGTTTTCAAAGACCTGCCTAGTATAGCAAACATCCTGCTGTGGTCCTTGTTCTTTCACTCACCTTCAGCCTGCAGTCTTAGCCACCTGGCAGGCCCAGAGCCCCACGCCACAAGTTCCTTTGTTTTCATCTTCTTCATCACTTCAGTGTAGTGCAGATCCACTGGGTGGCTGCTTAAGGATGTCATTATTTGGTGTGCAGCATGTTGCTTGTTGTTAGCCGAACTGAAACTTTGTGAGTCTTGAAACTGTTCCCTTTATGTGTCTTGGCCAGGTTGTGTGTAGTGGTGTAGCCACTACAGGGACAGCCACTACAGGGACAGCCTGGACCCACAGGCACAAAGAAGCAAAACAGCGCATCCCAACTGGCACTCCCCTGAGGGATTCTCTCCTGGATGTGGTGGAAAGCCAGGGAGCTGCCTCGTGGCCAGGAACTGGAGTCCGAGTGGTAGTGCAAAGAGTGTATTCTCTTCCCAGCAGAGACAGCACCAGGGGTCAGCAGGGGGCCAGCTCAGGACACACAGACCCAGCTGGAACTCGGTGAGTGCCAAGATGCTGGTGTGGGGCAGGGTGAAGAGTCACTTAGACAGAGTGCTCTAGAAAGTGGAGCCTCTTCCCAGAGCACGTTCTTAGCTGCATTCACCATATACGTGAGCTGTTTTTGTTTTTCCTTGCATCAAAATTTGGGATACATGGTATGATGAAGGATTTTATTTATCTATTTAATTTTAAAGTCCTATTAAAAATTAAATTTGCTGCATTTTCTTTTACCTTTAATTGTTTGTGTTCTTGAAAGTAATACAAATGCAAGAAATATTGGTATTGTTCTGGAAAAGCCAAGACATGTAGTTGTCATACCTCAAAAGACCATTTGCAACATCCAGTTTTATATGTCTTGAAAACCTGAGTAAATAATGGCAATTGGTAAACCTGCAGCTTTCAGAGAGTGCTGTATCAAACCATTTGCATTAGTACTGCCTAATACAACTTTCTGCAATGATGTAAATGTTGTCTGTCTGCACCATCCAATGCAGTTAAGTGCAGACAAATGTAGTAGAAGTGATGTTGTCTCTACTCAGATTTAGGCCCTTCCTGGTGTTGGTTCTTACAGATTGCTGTAGATGCATGATTGACAGAGAGGTTTGTTTGTTTACATCAGAGCCTCAGCATCGCCTTTTTTCTTTTTGCAACCTCTACCTCTGGAGTTCAAGAGATTCTCGTGCCCAGGTAGCTGGGATTACAGGCTTGCACCACCATGCCTGGCTAATTTTTGTGTTTTTAGTAGAGACAAGGTTTTGTTATGTTGGCCAGGCTGGTTTCAAACTCCTGGCCTCAAGTGATGCACCCGCCTCGACCTCTCAAAGTGCTGGTATTACTGGTGTGAGCCACCACGCCCAGTCTGGCATAGCCTTTTGAAGTTATCTCTGGCAATGATAATTGCCCTCAAAGAAGTAAGATGGATTTCCAACAGAATAAAAATTAAAAGTATAGATGCTGCTTCATCAGTTTGATTTTGTTTAACTATTAATAAGAAAACACGTACTGAAGAAATAGTAATTAACAATCATCCTGGCCGGGCATGGTTGTTCACACCTATAATCCCAGCACTTTGGGAGGAGCCCTAGGCAGGCAGGTCACTTGAGCCCAGGAGTTTGAGACCAGCCTGGGCAAGGCAAGATGGCAAGACCCCATCTCTAATATAAAGATAATGCAATCATCCTATCATTATGCTGCCTTCTGATGCCAGAGAGAGAAACAGGATACCTACACTCCTGTGTAAATTATGAATCATCTTCAAGTGGAGGCACTTTATTTAAAATACTATGAATTTCAGAAAGTCGTCTTGAGGTCTAGAGTTGGAGAATGTTTCTTTTGGAATTACAGAAAAAAAAGATTCTTTTTTGGAATATGTATGTTTGTAAAATTCATTAAATCAGTTTTAAGGTCTTTATCATGGCTTGTAGATGTAGACCAGTCTTGTACCCTTTGCCCTAAATCTGTGGTAAATTCATATAGAATTTTCCAAGACAGTTACACATCAGACACAGGTTTTTGTTTGGTGTTTTTTGTTTTGCTTGGCCTTTTTAATGACACATATCCAATGTTAGGTTTTGAAGAAGGGAATACTAGTTACCTTGGCAATGAGGAACTTGGTAGAGCTTCCTCATCTCAGCACACAGACCACACACTCCAAGGGGACGAAGAAACAGAGACAGTGGGGAAATGAATCACCCTGACAAGAAGGAACGACGAAACTGACAGTGTGGTTGCTTCCTCTGACTAATCACAACCAATGCACGTTATGAAGGCTGTCCCTCTGAGTCCTTCAGTGGTACTTGTTTTACTTGTTTAGCAAAGAGAGAAAAACTAGAAGCTAAAATCTGGTGAAATGCTACCAATGTGAGTTGCATTGTGAATGCTTTGGAGTTGTACTTTGGAATACATGTGGTGACATATCTAATGAGAATATGCTTCTGGTAGATTGAAAGAAGGCCAGGCATGAACTTCAAAAACAAGAAAACAACATCCAGTTATTCAGAGTTAATGACTATGCATTCTGTGTGATGCATTTTCTGTAGTACATCTGAGATTGCACAATATTGAGGCTAGATGATATTATTCCCACTTTGCAGATGAGGAAACAGAGCCTCAAGGAGGATCTCACTGCTGACACAGGTAGACGCAAAGAAAAATGAATGGGATATAGAATCCCAGATGGCATGGTTGTAGAGTGTTAGAGTTTAAAAGAAAAGGGAGAGGCCGGGCGCGGTGGCTCATGCCTGTAATCCCAGCACTTTGGGAGGCCGAGGCAGGCGGATCTCAAGGTCGGGAGATCGAGACCGTCCTGGCCAACATGGTGAAACCCCATCTCTACTGAAAATACAAAAATTAGTCAGGCATGGTGGTGCATGCCTGCAGTCCCAGCTACTCAGGAGACTGAGGCAGAAGAATTGCTTAAACCGGGAGGCAGAGGTTGCAGTGAGCTGAGATCGTGCCACTGCACTCCAGCCTGGGCACAGAGTGAGACTCCGTCTCAAAAAGAAAAGAAAAGGGAGAAAATTGAGTTAGAACCAAGCCGTGTTTAGATTAAGCTGACCCAGGGTCAAGTTGTCCAGGGCAGCAGAAGTGCAAGTGCCTTGCCCTGGAGAGACTTGGTTGGACTGTGTACAAAAATGAACTTTTGAACTAACGGCCATAGCGCTAGCGTTGAGTTTGAGGACAGGGCTGCTGAGATGTCTTTGGGTACAAGAAGATCTGATCATTAATATTTTCTAGATTATTTTGCTGTGATAATGATCAGGCTCTCTAGTTTACATATCAAATTAATATAGAAGTAAAACTGTACTTTATTCACTACTAATTCTTTGCTAATATATTTAGAAAGAAAAACAGAGAATATATCTGCCTTCGAGACACATTTAGCAGTATGCATTCTAAGGCAGTTTTTTATACATGTACATGTAGCACGAATATTATTAGAAGATGCAGATGTGTAGCCTGGAAGATTTTCTGCCTGTGATTCCTGCTTTCAGCTTCCTGATCATAGATGACATATGGAACGCTCTGTGGGTCCCACAGGATGGACAAATTTGGGCTCAGCTAGTACAGACTCATCAGCGCAGCACACACGGAAGAAGGAAAATTGCATAAGCAGTGACCCCTTCCAACTAAAGGCAGCTCTAAGTCTGGTCTCCTTGTCTTTCAGAATGGCTTTTCTTGAGCTCTTGTCATTATCTGCTGTACCCCAGAGATCTTTCAAACTATCAGTGAACTTAAAGACAACCTTGATTACTGTGTGTTTTCTGTGAAGTCCAGAAATTACCATGTCAGAAGAAATTAAGCCTGGGTGAAAAAGAAACAACGGTGTCTTACGGCAGATTTGTTTGCCACAATAGTTGCCCCTTCCCCACCCAGCCCAGGTCAGGTGGTTGCAGATGAAACCCAGCGGTAAATTTCTGTCATAAGTTTACTTCACACCTTGATCATAGGTGTCAGTCTCAGTCTGTTCCCAGTCCTCAGTGAGTGTCACTTTTCTGATACCAGTAACAGCTTATCTTCTGAAAGCTGACAACTCAATTAGTGCCAACCTCGAAATTAAAAGAAAATTTTTTGAAGCAGCTAGTCCTGTTCAGGGCCAGATAGATTCTTTCAAAAGATTCATGTCCTCTGCACTGTGAAACATTATCAGAAATAGACTTTACATTTCAGAAATATAATATGTTAGAGTCCCCTGTCCATTGTTCTTCTGGATGATTTCCTTTAACTTGAGCTATTAATGAAAACATTTCTGTGAGGTTTCTCAAGGTGTTATAGGTCAGAGTAACCAACACAAACTTAAGTTTTATAAATCACTAAAATCAAAGGTAACAACTGATGCAGAAGGTGCTCCCTAACCACAGGGTAGGCCGTCTGTTCAGAGCCCAGACACACCTTCTTTATAGATAGACTACATGTTGAATGATCATTAGATAAATGCATGACTAATAAAGCCATAGGCTTTTTTTTTTTTTTTTTAACAGAAAGGGAGCACTGGCCTTCGAGGTAACTTATAATGAAAACTGAGGTGAAGAGAAAAAGTGATGATTTCTTAGTGATTCTCTGTGTCCTGGTGGTGCAGGTCCAGACCATATTACCTCACTCCAAGCCCATGGTGATTGCCAGCAGACATCACCTTTCTTTCTCCCTTTCCAAAACATTCTCCTCCTTTCTCCTTGAGATATTTAACCTAGGGACCAGTAATTTATTTTTTTCTTTTTTTTGAAACATGGTCTTGCTCTGTTGCCTAGGCTGGAGTGCAGTGGAGCAATCGTGGCTTACTGCAGCCTCAACCTCCTGGGCTCGAGCAGTCCTTCCACCTCAGCCTCCAAGTAGTTGGAACCACAGGCATGTGCCACCATACCCAGCTAATTTTTTTTTTTTTTTTTTTTTTGGTAGAGACAGGGTCTCACTCTGTTGCCCAGGCTGATCTCAAACTTGTAACCTCAAGCAATCTTCCTGCCTTGGCTTTCCAAAGTACTAGGACTACAGGCGTGAGCCACCATACCTGGCCAACTAATGTAATCTCTATCCTTTAGAGATGCAAATTCTTTCTTGCCCTTCATTGCAGAAATATTTTAAAGTGGAGAGTTAGTCCTTTGCAAGAGGACAGAACTTGCTAAATAGTCATGTCTTCAGACAAAAAGCCGGAGAAATTCACTGAGCTGAACTCAGAAAAGCACATTTTCCTTTTTCCATACCTTGATGTTTTACTCCTCTTTTGATCTTTTGGCCTTTGCTTTATTCTCATGTTGTATATTTATTCCTTCTTTCCACTAAGGGAAAAAAAAATCCACCATGCCCTGGACCAGGTCCTGGGCCTGCAGTGGTTAACAAAACCAGACATTGTCTCTGTGCTCCTGGAGCATAGTTCTAGTGGGAGATCCCACACAAAATAATTTACAACAAATGCATTTATGATTACAAGTTGCAATAAGTACCCTGGTGAGAAAAAATAGGGCACAATGGAGAATGGACATAATTTAGTTTAGAGGGTTCAAAGATGGTGTTCTAAGGCAGTACTATTTAAGTTTAGGTGTTAGGTAAAGAGAAAATGAAAGAGAATTGCTCACAGAAGAGAGAATACCTTTGAAAAGCTCTTGGACAGGAGGGAGAAGCCAGCATGACCATGCTGCACGGGCCAGCAAGAGATCCCAGGCACGCAACCGGCCACAGCCTAGTGGACCATGTGCAGGAGCTGCAGTGTTTGCTGTGGCTGCCCACTGACCAAGAATGAGGTTGCCCCGCTTGAAAGTCAGCTTTAGCTATCAGGGATTTAGTAAGATGGGCACATGGGGCAGGGCCTAGTGAAAGCAGAGAGACCCAGGAAGCAGCTACTGCCATAGTCCAGGTCAGAGAGGACTGGTGGGTTCCTGAGTCTCCTGTGGCTTTGCCAGAGCTAGAGAAAAGATCTGTATTCTAGATGTGTGTGATGGCTTCATAATGGATTGGTTGGGGGAGGAGCAAAGTAGAAGGGAATGTTCAGAGGGTGAGCCTCAGCTTGAGTTATTTAGTTGAAGGATGTTCCCATTTGCTGAGATGAGAAAAACTATAGTGAGAGCAGGTCTGGAAGAAAGTTTGAGAATGCAGTCTAGGCCTACTAAGTTTGAGATTCCTATGAGACATCCAAGAATAGATGTCTTGTGAGAAAGCTGGACATACATACCTTAAACCCAGAGGGTTTTAGATTGGATATAAATGTTTGGGGGCTCTCAGCCTATGTCTGGTCGGTATGTATCTTTGTATGTACATTCATTTTGTTTGCGGATGTCGGCAGGTTTTATTTGTTTATGGTGCCAAGCTCCAAAGGCACTAATGGGTGTGAGTGCAAGGCAGCAGTGTCCTGTCACAGCCGAGTCTACAACCAGGGCTGTGGAGGAGGTCACTTTAGGGAAACAGTAGAGACAAAGGAAAGAAGAAATGCAGGCATTGAACTCCAAGGTCCTCTTGCATTGGAAAGCAGGTAGAAGAGGAGCCCACTGAGGAGACAGAGGAGGCTGGGCTGGTGAAGTAAGAGGAAACCAGAGCTGGTGGCAAGCGCTCAGGATGGTGCTTCCATGTGGGAGGGGACCCATAGTACTGCAAAGTCTAATAAAATGAGCACTGAAAACCTGTGCCCCAGATTTGGGAGGAGTTGCTGGGTCACTTCATGAGCAGGAGGTGTAGGGAGCCATGAGCACAGAAGCTCACTTAGCAGAGTAGAGTGGGTGGGATGCCAGAGGAGAAGCAAGCTTGGATAACAAATGTTTTGTTGACGCATACGGGGATGACAATGTCCAAATTTACATAGAACAACAGAACTGCAATGAGGGCATTCTGTCTCTTGTTTCCTAATGTGTATGCAGGTACCATTTTTCTTTTAAAAATTCATAGAGGCTGGTGGTTTAATGGAAAGAACAAAAAGTGGAATCAGACTGGTGTGGGTTCACTGGTGACAGGACATTTTGCAGGGAGACTGGGGCAAATTGTGTTTCCTTGTCTGTGAAATTGGTATTATAATACTATAATGCAGACTGGTGGTGAGGACTGATTGGGATGATGTATGTGAAGTACTCAGCAGATGCTTCCCATATGACAAGCACTCAGTAAAAAGCAGCTCACTCACTCTTTAACAGCAAGCATAGATGCTTAAAAAAATAGTGGTAAAGAGCATTGCTACAATAATAGAAACCTGAACTAAGCAAAGACAAGCTATCGCATTACAGATCAGCACTCAGTGTTGGTACTGAGTCTGCCATCTGGCTGCTGAGGAAGCTTGCTTGAAGGTGATTTTTATTTCTGTGCTTTTGGCCACCTCATTCCCCAACTCTACCCCTAGCACTCCCACAACAAGGAGTTGATGCCCATTTACTTTGGAAAAGAAGCATTTGTGTAAATTTGTATGTGAAATGTGACCACAGCTGTCTAAATGATGGAGATATGGAAGTTCCTCTGGAATAAACATATTGCAGAAAACTGCCCTAATGCTGGGGCCAGTGTTAAATGGTGCTGATATTGTGGTTGGAAATTTTTTTACTTTGTCCAGAGCATTAAACCAATAAAGATCCCGGCTGGGCACGGTGGCTCATGCCTGTAATCCCAGCACTTTGGGAGGCCGAGGTGGGTGGATCACAAGGTCAAGAGATCGAGACCATCCTGGCTAACACGATGAAACCCCATCTTTACTAAAAATACAAAAAAAAAAAATTAGCTGGGCGTGGTGGTGGGCACCTGTAGTCCCAGCTACTAGGGAGGCTGAGGCAGGAGAATGGCGTGAACCCAGGAGGTGGAGCTTTCAGTGAGCTGAGATCGCACCACTGCACTCCAGCCTGGGCGACAGAGCGAGACTCCATCTCAAAAAAACAAACAAACAAACAAAAAACAAATAAGGATCCCAAACTCCTGATGTTGAGAATGATTCAGATTAAGGCCGAATGAGGAACATGCACTAGTAGATCGTGGATGTGATGATTAGGGGCATTAGCCTTTGCATGTGTTTGGACAGTGGAGAAAGACTCTTGGATAAAGTTTACTAGACTCCTTTTGAAAAGCTGGTCAGCTGTGGCACATTGATTCCCCAGCTGTGTGCTCACCTGCTGTGTCCTGCTGGGTGAATACAGCTCTTCTCCCTGGTTGTGAACCTTTACTTTTCTTCCCACTAAACAGTTGGGAGATATTCTTGACTCTGCCTCCTTTTCTCTGTATTGAGATAAGGTGGCATACATTCCTTCACTGTAACAGCGGCATATCCCTGTCTACAGTTAAAGAGCCTGAAGGGAAGACAGCTCCCTCGTCAACAACACAGGGGACCATTTCACCTGCTTTTCTTCTATGTACCACCACATACTGCCAGAGTTGGTGGAATGACTATTCATCCATCTGCTTAGCATCACATTTTCATAAGGTGGTTGTTGTCACTCATACTTTATTTCTGAAGTCTCTTTGCTTCTTCCTGTTGTAGAAAAGTTGGAATTGTTCCTTTTCAATGATATGAATATTTTTTATTGTAATGTGAAAGGTTGTGAGTGCAGAGTATCATTTTTTTTTGCATGTCCTTATAATTGATGCCATAGCCCATGCCTTAGGTTTGTTCTTACCTGTGCTCATTCAATAAATTTAAATCATTCCTTAATCAATAAGTTCTGTGTCCATGAGTCTTAAGTAAACCTTTTAATCTCAGCTGCCCATCTATTCTTAACCTTTGCTTGTTTCCTCTCTAAAACAGTTATTGGCAGTCCTTATGATATCCAAGGCCATTTGACATTGTTTCTTCTCAGCCCTGGCTCAATATTAAAGCCTAATGAGGAACATGCACTAGTAGATCATGGATGTGATGATTAGGGGCCTTAGCCTTTGTGTGTGTTTGGACAGTGGAAAAAGACTCTTGCATCAAGCTTACTAAATTTCTTTTGAAAAGGTAGTCAACCATTTTGACTACCTGAAAAGGTGGTCAGATATTTTCAAAAGGAATCTACTAAGCTTGATCCAAGAGTCTTTCTCCACTGTCCAAACACACACAAAGGCTAATTCTAGTAGTAGAAGTAGTCTTACTACTGCTTATTCTACTAATTGACATCCAGACCCTTTATATTCTTTGCCATTCTTCCTGTCCACATGCCAACTTACTGTAAGAATAAAGACATATCAGAACCCATGGAATTACAGTCTAGTGTTTATGGTTCTGTCATGTATACACAGAGAGATCTAGAAATTGGAACTTGACTCATGGGGACCTGAAGGAATCTATCTTATCTCTATCACATTTTTAAAGAGCTTTATTGATACATAATTCACATCCCATATAATTCATTTATTTAAAGTGTACAATTCAATTGTGTTTATTGTAATTACAGACTTGTGCAATCATAACTATAATACGATATTAGAACTTTCTGCAACCTCAAAAAGAAACCCCATACCAATTGACTGCCAATTCCCAATTCTTCCCAGCCCCTGGCAACCACTCATCTACTTTTTGTCTCTACAGATTTGCTTATTCTGGATACTTCATATATATAAAATCACAAATCTTTTGTGACTGGCTTCTTTTACCTAGCATAATATTTTTAAGGTTTATCCATGTTGTGACATGTTTCAGTACTTCATTCCTTGTTATGGATGAATAATAATCCATTATCTGTGAATATGCTATGTTTTATTTCTCTTTTGAGTTGATGCACACCTGAGTTGTTTCCACTTTATGATTAACATGAATAGTGCTACTATGAATATCTGCATACAAGTTTTTTGTGTGGATGTATTTTCATTTCTCCTGAATATATACCTAGGCATGGAATTGCTGAGTCATAAGGTAACTCTATGTTTGATTTTCTGAGGGACTGCCACAATATTTTCCAAAGTGGCTACACGACTTTACATTCCCATCAGCAATGTAAAATATACCAGGGTTCCACTTTCTCCACATCTACTCCAAAATTTGTTATTGTTGTCTTTTTTATTGTAGCCATCCACATGTGTCTGAAGTGGGTATCTCATTGTGGCTTTGATTTGCATTTCCTGATGACTAGCAATGTTGAGCATCTTTTCTTTTTTTTCTGAGATGGAGTCTCGCTCTGTCGCCAGGGCGGAGTGCAGTGGCATGATCTCAGCTCACTGCGACCTCAGCCTCCTGGGTTCAAGCGATTCTTCTGCCTCAGTCTCCCAAGTAGCTGGGACTACACGTGCGCGCTACCACGCCCAGCTAATTTTTTGTATTTTTAGTAGAGACAGGGTTTCACCATGTTGGCCTGGATGGTCTCTATCTCTTGACCTCATCATCTGCCTGCCTCGGCTTCCCAAAGTGCTGGGATTACAGGCGTGAGCCACCGCACCTGGCTGAGCATCTTTTCATAGGCTATTGGCCATTTGTATATCTTCTTTAGAGAAATGTCTTTCAAGTCCTTTGCGTATTTTTAAAGTTGGGTTATTTTTTCTTGTTGAATTGTAAGAGTTCTCTGTATAAGTTCTTTTCATTTGCAAATATTTTTTCCCATTCTGTGGAGTTTTTCACTTTTTTGATAGTGTCCTTTGAAACACAAAGATTTATCATTTTAATGATGTCCAATTTGTCATTTTTGTTATTATTATCGCTTGTGTTTTCAGGGTCATAGCTAAGAAACCATTGGTGAATCCAAGGTTATGCGAACATACTTCTGTGTTTTCTTCTAAGAATTTTATAGCTTTTGCCCTTATATTTTGGTCTGTGATCCATTTTGAGTTAATTTGTGTGTATGGTCCAACATTGTGGGTTGGACCCTCCTTGTGGTTAAAGATTATGTTTAGTACTAGTAGTAGTCTTTATATTTTATTTAAATGTATATCTTATTGTTGGCATTTGTTACAGTTTGCACCATTATGTCTTTGTGTGCATAGCATTTCTTGCCTTGTAGGTGGCAGAAAATGGATCCATTTCTCCACCCTTTGTCTCTTTTAGCTTTTATCATTTTATTGATCTAGTGTTTAGTTACAGCTATCTGATTGAAAAAGTAAAAGTTTCAGAGTAAGAGTTAGAGGTGTAAATAATACGAAAGTAATATATACATGCTCTTTAAACACTTGATAATACCAACTTGTATCATTTGACCCATGTTCTCATTTATAGCTATACACATTGAATAACTTTCTTGGTGAACTTATGGATAATATGAAAACTGCTGTGAAAGTGTTCATGCTCTTTTTTCCTATATATTAAGCCAGTGATAGACTTGGAGGGAAAAGTGAAATGGAATGGCAACAGCCTGGGGATGTGAGTACAGACAATTATGAAGTTTTGGTAATAGAATGAAAACAGCAAGAGTAATTTTCCAGATTCATATCCAGTCATAGTATGTGTAACCACCATTCTAAGTTTGCATCTTAACCTGGCCATGGTGATTTTCCAGCACCTGTCATCCATGAAGATCAAGAAGGATTTCAAGGTGGCCCTATATAAAAGGCATGGAATTTTTTCCTCCCTATTTCTGACCTCCTTTCTCTGGAAACTTTTGTTCCTAAAAGAGGCTGGAGACCTGGAACAGTCTCCCCACTCTTCCCACTGTACCCCCACCCCATTCCTGCAGCTGCAATCTGGAGCAGCACTGTGATCACACTAGATCACACTTTCCTGTGAGTCAGATTGCAGCTCTGGAATGTGCTTTGCTGAGATGACGGCACAGAGAAGAGCCATGAGAGACAGAGCACACAGCCTGGCAGAGTCTTCAGGGATGGCCAGATGCAAGCACACAGTGCCACGTGCCTCTGTGGGCAAGAAGCAGAGAAAGGGTGAGATCAAACCTGACCCAACTTGACTTCCTCCTCCAGCTGAGCCGCCGCACCTTGCTGCCCCTCTCCTCCCCTTTTGCCTCTGTCAAATGACCTACTCTGCCCTCTGTCCCAGCTGTTGCTAGACCCAGAGCACTTGGTGCAGCCAGCTGGCAGGTTTGGTAGGCTCACCCTTGTTGTGATGATTTCTTGGCTCCACAGTTCTCAATGGCTTGAGCCAGCTCAGCTCTTTCTCCACAGGGAACTGGAGCAAAAATCCTGCAGAGCAGTTCTTGGGTTGGACACCCCCTTCCCAGGAGAGACGATTATACATGAACAGATGCCCTTGTTTCTTCCTCACTTGCTGCTCTGGCACTGGTATTATAAATGGTCTGAATTTTCATATTTATTTGCACAGATACAAAAGACAGTGACAGATGCTTGATTATATAGTGAGACTAACAACCACGTATTAAACATTGCACTGATATTTGTCATTGCCTTCAAAATAAGCTCTACGTGTTTTCTTTACTTCGGTTGTCTCATTTAACCATAAATAAGCCCTCAGAGGTCAGGGGCTGTGACTCATCTGGTTTTGGTACCGGACCATGAATGCAGTAGACACCCAGCAAGTATGTGTTGATGGGAAACAGCAATGGCTGATTGAGCAGCTGAGAAGGTGGGGTGAGGTTGTGGCTCCCCTTCTCTTCTCAGGATGAACCAGTCCATGGAGTTGTGCTACAAATGTTGTTGTTTGTCTAAGGAAATTGACGAGAATGACAGTGAGGTAGAAATTGCCAGGAATACTCTGCTTTGGGACAGAGGTGATGTCTAGTCTGTTCCAATCAGATAGAGGGTGAGACACTGAGAACCAAGGTCCCTGAAGAATGTTCAGTCAGTGTAAACAAACAGGGAACAGCACAAGGAGGGACACTTAGGAAAGTGGCAAGGGAGGAACAAGGGTAGCTCTTGGGTGAAGATGTTTATAAAGAAAATAGAGGCTGGGCCCGGTGTCTCACGCCTGTAATCCCAGCAGTTTGGGAGGCCGAGACGGGCAGATCACGAGGTCAGGAGATCGAGACCATCCTGGCTGACACAGTGAAACCCCGTCTCTACTAAAAATACAAAAAATTAGCCAGGCGTGGTGGTGGGCACCTGTAGTCCCAGCTACTTGGGAGGCTGAGGCAGGAGAGTGGCGTCAACCCAGGAGGCGGAGCTTGCAGTGAGCCGAGATCACACCACTGCACTCCAGCCTGGGTGACAGAGCGAGACTCCATCTCAAGAAAAAAAGAAAATAGAGAGTTCAGTCGATAATGATGTAAGGGTTTTAAAGCATTTATTGCAATTAATGTAGAACTAAAAGTTCAAGCAAAAATTAAGCAACCACAGGCAGATGATAGAAGAATTAAAATATGACATTTAACATCAAATGAAATAAAATTACCTGAGAGGAAGGAACTCATCATTTGAATTAAACAAAAAAGGAGAACTGAGCCATCCAGAGGTAGCTTGTGGGGAGAGACTCCACAGGCCTCTGGTAGCTGTATCTCAAGGCAACCGTGTGAGGCCTTCCACACGTACCTGGCCTGCCACCTGGTTTCTCGTAAGCGCAAGACCACCCTTCCTTTCTTTGGTGTGGAATCTCAATGCAGGTTGTCTACAGCTCCTAGAGGAGAGAACAAGAGAGGACTAGATTATATTTGCCTGCTATGGAATGGGAAGAAGAGTGAAATAAATGTCGAAATGTTCTTGATGCCTCCCAATGAAATCAGACTTTTGGAAAACTTCAGAAGTAGCTTATTCAGCTTTGTACCTTGAGTCTTTGCACACAGGTAAGTTAAATAGAACCCTGGCTACTCTGGAATCCCACAGACATTGAATGAGGAGAAGCTGAACATCTCTGAGGACCCATCTCCTCAAGAGCTATGGAAAAGTGGGAAACTGCAGTGACAGCAAGGATACCAGGAAATCTTGTCTTTAAAATTTTTGAACGTAATTCTGGCTTGTACTCAGCTCATGGTTGCATCATCCTCTCTCCAGAAAAGGCTAGAACAAGATTTCCTGAAATGATATATGTTCAAGAGCTACCACGTATTTGGGAGAAAGTGTCATTCCTAATGACAGACCATAAAAGTACTATCTGGTAATTTACTTTTATGTTTCAGTTTTGAACTTCTTCCAGGTGCTTCCTAAATATTAATATCTGGTCTCTGTTTTATGTTTGGGTGGAAAGTTGGGGAGAGTATAGCCCAAGGAGCTGAGGAGCAACGATGAAGCCACATACCTGTGAGCACTGTGACTTTTAGGCCTTGTGGCAGCTATGACTCATCTGTCACCTCTGCCCGGACAGAGTATGCTCTGTTAATATTGTGGTAAAAACAATATAAGTATGCCCATTTACTTATATGCATTTATATGTGTCCGCTTTATACACTACCTGGAAGCTTCCATAAGAAGAGACCGTTTCCAATCACTGCCGCCACGGAGGAAATGGATGCTATGCGGCAGGCTCCCTGAATGCCTAATAGAACCATGTGAATTTTATGTGTATGTATGCATTAACTTATATTTATTTGTTTATTTACTGAGATAAAATTAACATAAAATTGGCCATTTTGAACTATGTAATTCAGTGGTAGCACATTCACAGTGTTGTACAACTACCAACTCTATATCATTCCAAAACAGTTCAATCACACCAAAGGAAATCCTGTACATATTAAGCAGTCCCTCCCCACTAACCCCTTCCCCAGTCCATTGCAACCACCAGTCTGCTTTCTGTTTCTGTGTATTTGTCTATTCTGAATATTTCATATAAATAGAATGATACAGCATCTGACCTTTTGTGTCTGGCTTCTTAAACTTAGGATAATGTTTTCAAGGCTCATCCATGCTGTAGCATATACCAGTATTTCATTTCTTTTTATGGCTGAATAATATTCTGTTGTGTAGATAGATATATCACATCTTATGCATTCATCAGTTTATGGACATTTGTGTTGTTTTCACTTTTTGGCTATTATGAATAATGTTGCTATGAACATCTGCACAGAAGTTTTTCTGTGGACATCTGTTTTCATTTTTCTTGGTGTAGATATGCCTAGGAGTAAGTTACTGGGTCATATGGTAATTCTATGTTTAACTTTTTGAGGAACCACCATACTGTTTTCCACAGTGGCTACATCATTTTAAATTTTCACCAGTGGTGCAATTTCTCCACATCCTCGCCAGCACTTGCTATTTTCTTTTTGTAACAATAACCATCCTAATGGGTGTGAAGTGGTATCTCACTGTGGCTTTGATTCACATCTCTGTAATGACTGATGATGAGCTTCTTTTCATGTGCTTGTTGTCCATTTGCATATCTACTATGGAGAAATGATTTTTCAAGTCTTTTTTTAAAATTATGTTATATTTTTATTGTTGAGTTGTAAGAGTTTTCTTTTTTATTTTATTTTATTTTAAGTTCCAGGTTACATGTGCAAGATGTGCAGCTCAGTTACATAGGTAAATGTGTGCCATGGTAGTTTGCTACACCTATCAACCCATCACCTGGGTATTAAGCCCCACATGCATTAGCTATTTATCCTGAGGGTCTCCCTTTCCCCACTCCCTACCCCATACAGGCCCCAGTGTGTGTTGTTCCCTTCCCCGTGTCCATAAGTTCTCATTGTTCAGCTCCCACTTGTAAGTGAGAACATGTAGTGTTTGGTTTTCTGTTCCTGTGATATTCTGCTGGGGATAATGGCTCGCAGCTCCGTATCCATGTCCTTGCAAAGGACATGATCTCATTCCTTCTTTTTTTTTTTTTTTTTTTTTGTAGATGGAGTCTCACTCTGTTGCCAGGCTGGAGTGCAGTGGTGGCATGATCTCAGTTCACTGCAACCTCTGCCTCCTGGGTTCAAGCAGTTCTCCTGCCTCAGCCTCCCAAGTAGCTGAGACTACAGACGTGCACCACCATGCCTGGCTAATTTTTTTTGTATGTTAGTGGAGACGGGGTTTCACCCCGTTGGCCAGGGTGGTCTTGATCTCCTGACCTCGTGATCCGCCCACCTCGGCCTCCCAAAGTGCTGGAATTACAGGCGTAAGCCACCGCGCCCAGCTGATCTTGTTCCTTTTTATGGCTGCATGGTATTCCATGGTGTATATGTACCACATTTGCTTTATCCAATTTATCATTGGTGGGCATTTGGGTTGATTCTGTGTCTTTGCTATTGTGAATAACGCTGCAGTGAACATATGCATGCATGTATCTTCATAATAGAATGATTTATATTCCACTGGGTGTATACCCAGTAATGAGATTGCTGAGTCAAATGGTATTTCTGGTTCTAGGCCTTTGAGGAATCACCACATTGTCTTCCACAGTGGTTAAACTAATTTATATTCCCATCAACAGTGTAACAGTGTTCTTATTTCTCCACAGCCTCACCAGCATCTGTTGTTTCTTGACTTTTTAATAATTGCCATCCTGACTGACATGAGATGGTATCTCATTGTGGTTTTGATTTGCATTTCTGTAAGAGTTCTATTTTTATATATTGTAGATATAAGACCCCTATCAGATACATGATTTCCAAAATTTTCTTCCCATCCTGTAGGTTGTCTTTTTACTTTCTTGATAGTGTCCTTTGATACACAGAAGTTTTAATTTTTTTTTTTTTTAAAGAGACAGGGTCTTGCTCTGTCACCCAGGCTGGAGTGCAGTGGTGGGATTATAGCTCACTGCAGCCTCAAACTCTTGGACTCAGGCGAGCTTCTCAAAGTGCTGGGATTGTAGGGGTGAGTCACTATGCCCAGCCAAGTTTTACATTTGATGACACTCAAATTGTCTATTTTTTCTTTCGTTGCTTGTGCTTTTGGTATCTTTTCTAAGAACTGTTATCAAATCCAAGGTCATGAAGATTTACTCCTGTGTTTTTGTTCAAGAATGTTATAGTTTTAGCCTGTATATGCATTTAGGTATTGGGGACATTTTAAATTAATTTGGCTAGTTCATTGCAATTCCCCCTTAATCTTAGGATTGACATTTCCATTTCTGCGAAAATAGCCTTTTTTTTTTTTTTTTTTTTTGTCCAGAGTCTCACTCTGTTGCACAGGCTGGAATACAACAGTGGCACTATCTTGGCGCACTGCAACCTCCGCCTCTCGGGTTCCAGCAATTCTCCTGCCTCAGTCTCCCAAGTAGCTGGGAATACAGGTGCACACACTGTAATTGACATCTCCACTAAACCCCGGGCACTCCACCATGCCTGGCTAATTCTTGTATTTTTAGTGGAAAAGGAGTTTCACCATATTGGCCAGGTTGGTGAGCCTTATCAAAAACCAATGTTTTTGATAAGGATTGCATTGAATCACTATATGGCAGTAGCTTAATAATATTCAGTTTTTCAGTTCATGAAGACAAGATGCTTTTCCATTTATTTAGGTCTTCTTTAATTTCTTTCAGAAATGTTTTGGAGTTTTCATTGTACAAGTCTTATACTTCCTTATTTACATTTCTTTCTATTTTATTATTTTGATGTTATTATAAACCAGTTTGTTTCTTAATTTTCTTTTCAGATTGTTCACTGCTAGTGTATAAAAAAACAACTTATTTTTGTTTGTTGATCTTGTATCCTGCAACTTTGCTGAAGTTTTTAGCTGTAACAGATTTTTGTGGATTTTTAAAAAATTTTCTACATAAAATATTGTCATCTGCGAGTAAAGACAGTTTTACTTCTTCCTTTCCAATTTGTTTTTTATTTATTTCTTTTTCTTACTTAATTGCTATAGCTAGAATTTCCAGTACAGCATTGAATGGAAGTAGCAAAAGCAGGAATCGTTGTTTTGTTCCTGATCTTGGGGAGAGCTCTCATTCTTTCACCATTGAGTGTGTTAGCTGTGGAGTTTTCATCAATGCCCTATGCCAGGTTGAGGAAGTTCCTTCTTTTCCTGCTTTGTTGAGTCTTTTTTGTCCTGAAAGAATCTTGGATTTTGTCAAATGCTTTTTCTGCACAGTATAATCACACTTTTTAAATTTTATATATTATATAGTTAGGAATCAGAGAAGTGTGTTACCTACAGTGATTCTTAGAGAAGGTGTTTATAACCAAATTACTAAAATAATTGCTTTGAGTCATCAGGATATAGAACCAGTTCAATTCTACTGGATCCTTCTTTGCAATGATATTCTCTATAGTGGGAATTTACAAATATGTACTTATCATTACTTTTTTATTTAATTACTTTTAACATGCTTCTCATTTTAAAATAGTTTTAGCTGTATAGAAAAGTTTGCGAAGATAATACAGAGCGTTCCCAAATAGAGTGTTCCCACGTACTCCATACTGTTTCCCCTGTTGTTACATATTACATTATTATGCCACATACATAACAATTAATCAAGCAGTATTGTCACAATATTATTCACTGAAGTTCATACTTTATTTAAATCTCCTTAGATTTTCCCTGATGTCCATTTTCTGTTGCAGCACCCCGTTTGTGATAGCACGTTACATCTCATTGTCATGTCTCCTTAGGCTTCTGTAGACTTTCTTAAATGCTTTTTGCTTTTTATTACCAGGACAATTTTGAGGATTACTGGACAGATACTTTGTAGAAGATCCCTTATTTTGTGTTTTTTTAATATATATATATATTTAGACAGGCATGGATTTGGGAGAAAAAGATTGCCTACATAAAATTCCGTTTTCATTACATCCTATCAAAGGTACATACTATCAACATGATGTATGTCTGCTGGCATTAATTGTAGTTGCTGGCCCAGGTAGCAATCATGATTTGTCAGGTGTCTATGAAGTTACTTTTTAAGAAAATTAAGCTATTTTTATACTTCCATTTTATAATGCCTGGGAGGTGAAGCTGGAGCATGCACTGTTACCTCCATTGGTACCATAGTCTGAAGCAAGCATTTGTGACATAGACGACAACATCAGAGAAGGCGTGGCATACAAGCCAAATTTCTGAGTAGTCTTTGAAGTCAACTATTATTCATGTTTGTTTCAGGATTAACGGTATAGGATTGGGGGCACTTCTAAGACCTTAAACATAATTTCGCAGTGGATAAATATATCAAATTGTATCCATTCATCAGTTTATGGACATTAGGGCCATCAAAAGATGCAACATCACCCTTCAGTGCTGTCAAATGGAAATAATAAGGCCTGTTGTAAGTTACCTTTTGTTGCAAGGGTTAGATAGGATAATATATAAGAGATGTTGTTCCATTAATAGACCTTTGTCAAGTGCCTACTGTGTCACATCATCCTGCAGTGCAAACAGTGGCATGTACAAAAGAGAGAAAAAACAGCTCCTGTCCTAAAATATCTGTATGAATAAAAGCCACCTCCATAATAAGTTTTGTCCTGGATGATATGAGCTAACATTTCCAAAATACTGACCTTAGATTACTTTATGCCATTTTGGGAGTGGGAAGTACTAACTTAAAATGAATATTGCTTCTCTGAGCCACATTGTTGGTGCTCAGCTGCTGCTCAGTTCTTGGGGTGCGCCAGAGACAAGCCCCAGTCTTCAGGGCGGTGACAATCATGTCATCAAGACTTGCCACAGCTTTGGGTACGCTGTGTTCTAATAGATTTCCTTTAGGCCCAAAGATATCTTTAATGTCAGTAAGTGCACTGCAGAGGTTTAATGTATTGGGCAAGGATCTCTAAAGTCAGGAGATCAATGCAGAGTTAACACGCTTTTGTGTATGTGGTGTTTGAATCAGAATTCCTCTCGTGTCATTTTCTAGTTGGTTTGGTTGGATTTTTTTTTAAGTAATCTCATTCCTTTATCTTCTGCAAAAGAGATGCGTCTATCAGTGTAAAGGCTTTTCCTGTCATCCTCTTCATTCTATACAGTCCGGCTATCATTATTCAGTCTTGAAGGAAAACCAAACTGAGTTTATTAAAATCTGAATGATATGAATTAAAAAAAATTTTTCCCTTTAAGGTGCATACATAACTCAAACTGTAATATAATATTGCCAAGGGTGGTAGATAGGTTGCACAGTAAACATTCTATAAATTTTAGCAGGAATTAATTTTTTTATTCAGGTATAGATTTTAATAATTTTATTTTCTAAATATTAATTTTGAAAACATGTCAGTGCATATTATACACGGAGGAGATAAACAACTGTGTTATTTTCTCAGAATTACCTGGCAAGTAATTTATTACTATATACAAGGCCTTAGTTTTAAAAACCAACATATAATTGTTTTATATAATTAAAATAGTTTGTGTGTGTGTGTACTTTGAGGTAAGAACAGCTGAGCAACCAACTTTTAAAGTAATCGTTTTTTAGTTCCATTGGTCTTTAGCTTCATTTATGAGAACTTACAACTTAGTTTAGGAACAATATCAATGTCAAAAATGGGATACTATGCTGTCATCTAAAATTAAGGAATGTGAACAGTCTTTCTGTGTTAATGTGGAATGATCACAAGGATTATTATAACCAATGAACAAGGTCCAAAACAAGCACAAAAGTGTGTTACCATTTGGTTAAAACAAAGGGGTACCATAGGCGCTAATGTTCTTTCTATGCATGAAATATCTTTGGAAGATACACAAGAAGCTGGCAACTTTAATTGGCCCGTGGGAGAATGAGGCAATTAGGAATAGAAGGGAGAAGTTTGAATTTTGAACCATGTGTATGGGTTACCTGTGTTAAAAAGCCTTTTGTAATGAATAATCTAAAAGAGAGTCCTGGCCAGCTTTAAGGTTTGTTAATGATTAAGTTGATTTTAGTCATGAAGTTGATCTTGTGTGCTCTGAGATATAATTCTACACAATGAATCTCCGCATATGTCTTTTTAGGTGGTAGGATTATTCAGCTTTAAATAATTTAGATGTTTGGGGTCTTGGTTTAAATGTCTTTTTGGTGTTAACAGAATCATGGAATCTTGAGAGTTCAATTGGCCCTTAAATACTAGCTACAAATTATTGATTTACTACTTCGTCTCAGCTGCACATTTGAGCACCTCCCATGGTGGCACATTGCTCTACTGCAGCCCCTGTGCAGCTCCCTTTCCTAGAAGGCTCTCTCCTATCTTGAGCTTGAACTTCTGTCCCTGGATCTTCTGCCCCTTGGAACTGACACTTCCTCTCAGGGTCATGTAGGGTCACATAGGATCAGACTCTTTGCTTTTTCTACATGATACTCTGAATATGCATATATGTATATTACCCCCCCCCCTTTTTTTTTAAGGAACGGGGTCTCACTCTGTTGCCTAGGCCCAGTCATGGCTCACTGCAGCCTCGACCTCCTGGGCTCAAGTGATCTTCCTGCTTCAGCCTCTTGAGTAGCTGAAACCACAAGTGCTAAGTCTTTATAGTGCTGAGCTTCACATTCTTTTCTTCTCTGGTTCTTTAATGTCTTTAAGAGCAACTCTATTAATATTAGTTACAAAATAATTTTAGCCACCTGCTCAGCACATGTATTCTATTTCCCCCACCGTGCTGCCTTTAAGGTGGTGTAGTTAAATGAAAAAAGGAATAAGGAAGAAAGGAAGGAAGAGAAGAAAGTTTACTCTAAAGATTGACCAGAGAATTCTATGATATCATGTCTGTGCTGAAGGAGCGCACTATCTTTTCAGGAAGATAGAGAGGATGTAGTCATACACATGCATGTGTTCTATTCTAATAGAATGCAAGCTATTAATAGAAAGCGTACTAGCAGGATACAGATCAGAGAATTACAGCGGCTGCCAGGAGTAGTCAAGGAAGACATTTTGAAAGACAGAGTTCAGCCAGGTTTTGAGAAGGACAAGTTAGATCTCTCTGTGATGGTAACATGGGATCATTTGGTTTTATTTTGATTATGAGATGAAACTTACCATTTAAACCATTTTATTTTATTTTATTTCATTTTATTTTATTTTATTTTATTATTATTATTATTTTTTTTTTTTTTTGAGACGGAGTCTCACTCTGTCACCCAGGCTGGAGTGCAGTGGCATGATCTCGGCTCACTGCAACCTCCGCATCCCGGGTTCAAGCAATTTTCCTGCCTCACCCTTCCAAGTAACTGGGATTACAGGCACCACACCTGGCTAATTTTTTTGTTTTTAATAGAGACGGGTTTTCGCCATGTTGGCCAGGCTGGTCTCGAACTCCTGACCCCAGGTGATCCACCCGCCTCAGCCTCCCAAAGTGCTGAGATTACAGGCATGAGCCACCACACCCGGCTCATTTAAACCATTTTAAAGGGTATACACAATTCATTGGTTTTGTTTTTTTGTTTCTTTGGGATTTTTTGAGACAGAATCTCTCTCTGTCATCAGGCTGGAGTGCAGTGGCGTGATATCGGCTAACTGCAATCTCCACCTCCCGGGTTCAAGCGAGTTCCTTGCCTCAGCCTCCCGAGTAGCTGGGACTACAGGCACACATCACCATGCCCGGCTAATTTTTTGTATTTTAGTAGAGACGGGGTTTCGCCGTGTTGGCCAGGATGGTCTCGATCTCATGACCCCAGGCAATCCACCCACCTCGGCCTCCCAAAGTGCTGTGATTACAGGCATTAGCTAGCACGCCCAGCCCATTTAAACCATTTTAAAGGGTATACAATTCACTGGGTTTTTGTTTTTGTTTTTTTGAGGTGGAGTCTCACTCTGTCGCCAGGCTGGAGTGCAGTGGCACAATCTCAGCTCACTGCAGTCTCCGCCTCGTGAGTTCAAGCAAGTCCCCTGCCTCAGCCTCCCGAGTAGCTGGGACTACAGGCGCACACCACCATGCCCAACTAATTTTTTGTATTTTAGTAGAGACAGGGTTTCACCATGTTGGCCAGGATGATCTCGATCTCCTGACCTTGTGATCCGCCCACCTTGGCCTCCCAAAGTGCTGGGATTTCAGGCGTGAGCCACCACGCCCGGCCAATTCATATGGGTTTTGGTGTGTTCACAGTGTTACTGTGACCATCACCACTATCTAATTCCAAATGTCTGGATCATTGTTTTTTAATAATTCCTTACATGAATCATCTTGAAAGTGAAGCCCAAATGAATCATCTGGGCATGTCATGTAGTCTCACCCTGCCTTGGCTGCCTCGTCTGTAGATTGTAGATTTGGGTTATGTGATCTCTTCATCCTCTCATCTCTGTTCTTGCTTCTGTCTTATTGTGCACGCCTCTCTCTTGATGACCTGAGAGTCTTTGAGGGAAGGGGCTCTGCCCTTTCTTGCCTGTGTGTGCACATATCCATTTGGCTGAGGCCTCTCAGTGCCGTCTGGCACAGAGCTGTGTGAATACAGGGCCCCCATAAATGTTTATTAGAGAAATCAAAGGTGTGCTCAGTTCTAAGTTGAGTGCCTAGACTACAGTCAGATTTTCAAACTTTAAAAGTTCAAGTATGGGAGGCCAAGGCAGACAGATCACCTGAGGTCAGGAGTTCAGTACTAGTCTGGCCAACATGGTGAAACCCTGTCTCTGCAAAAATTAGCCAGGCATGATCATGGGTGCCTGTAGTCCCAGCTACTCAGGAGGCTGAGGCGGGAGAATTGCTTGAACCCGGGAGGCAGAGGTTGCAGTGAGCGGAGATCGTGCCATTGCACTCCAGCCTGGGCGACAGAGTGAGATGGAGGGAAATCATTGCAAGATAAGACTGGAAAGGTAGATTGAGATCATGTTGCAGAGGGCTTGAGAGTTATCTTATGGGCAAACTGCTGAGGCATTTGATATGATCCAAGTAGGGTCTTAGTGGCAGGCAGGAAGCAGAGTTGAGAGCTTGAATGTCCAGGGCGAGGTGCCCAGCCCTGTCAGCCCTGCAGGGAGGCCCACCCAGCAGAGGAATGGATGCAAGAGAAGGGCTTCTTGAGTGATGGAAAAATCTGGATTCAGCAATGGTTAGGATTTGAGGAGTAAGGAAAAGAAAGAGGTCTAAAGATGGCTTTGAAGTTTTCAACCTTGGTAACTTGGAAAATAATAGGCCTGGGGAGAGGGCAGGAGAAGGATTAGACTTCAAGTCAGAGACCCACCACTCGGAGCAGCTGTACAGCCTGTGACGTTCCCTAAGCTGCTGGCCTCCTGGCCACAGGAGGCATAGCCCTCCAAGGGCTGATTAGAGGTAAGACTCGGCCTGAGTCAGGCCCATACGCAGGCACTGCTGACCTGACGCGGGTCTCCTTTGGTGCTCTGCCTCACCTGCTGCAGCCTCACAGCCAGCTAGGGGGTGCACAGAAGGTGGAGGTAATGACAGGATGTCATGGAAAGTAGGGGCTGGGGTCCCAGGAGGATGGGGGTGACTCGAGAGTTAGCATCTGTACTGCAGATTAATGCCCCAGGCACAGCATCGACCCTGCATGGATGAGGCGAAAACCCTTTCATCCACCAGGATAACTAATTGAATCACACTTTCAGCCTCTTCAAGAAAATGAAAGAATGTCAGGTCAACTCCCTAAATTTTCAGTTGACGTTGCAAGTAACCTCATACATTAAAAGGCTAGGTTAGGTCAAGCCCATAATATGAAATTATCCAGGCACCCTCTTTGGTTTATTCTTGGCTATGTTCACTTAGCCACATCTAGAATTAGATGGAGTAGAAAAACACTTGTGAGTGCCGGGACACCCATGTTCTTTTTGCCACTAAGCAGTGTGGCCCACAGCAGGCTCAGTATCCTCTAAGACCTACTCTGTCCATCTGTGAGATGAAGATAAGAGAAATTACCACAGGACCTTCTAGTGCACTAACAG
The DNA here is from genome assembly GCF_028885625.2 of Pongo pygmaeus. Taxonomy (NCBI): domain Eukaryota; kingdom Metazoa; phylum Chordata; class Mammalia; order Primates; family Hominidae; genus Pongo; species Pongo pygmaeus. The sequence goes on from NC_072380.2 coordinate 59,252,554, forward strand.
CTTGGAGTTTTTTAGCCATGTGAAGAATTAAAATAAGGATTATCTCTTTATCATAAGATTGCCTCCTCTTGTAAAGTAAGTCACTGAATAAGAAATGACTTACTACAGACAAGCAAATGCTGAGAGATTTTGTCACCACGAGGCCTGCCCTAAAAGAGCTCCTGAAGGAAGCACTAAACATGGAAAGGAACAACTGGTACCAGCCATTGCAAAAACATGCCAAATTGTAAATACCATCGAGGCTAGGAAGAAACTGCATCAACTAACAAGCAAAATAGCCAGCTGACATCATAAGGACAGGATCAAATTCACACATAACAATATTAACTTTGAATGTAAATGGGCTAAATGCTCCAATTAAAAGACACAGACTGGCAAATTGGATAAAGAGTCAAGACCCATCAGTGTGCTGTATTCAGGAAACCCATCTCACGTGCAGAGACACATATAGGCTCAAAATAAAGGGATGGAGGAAGATCTACCAAGCAAATGGAAAACAGAAAAAGGCAGGGTCTCTGATAAAACAGAATTTAAACCAACAAAGATCAAAAGAGACAAAGAAGGCCATTACATAATGGTAAAGGGATCAATTCAACAAGAACAGCTAACTATCCTAAATATATATGCACCTGATATAGGAGCACCCAGATTCATAAAGCAAGTCCTTAGTGACCTACAAAGAGACTTAGACTTCCCCACAATAATAATGGGAGACTTTAACACCCCACTGTCAACATTAGACAGATCAACGAGACAGAAAGTTAACAAGGATACCCAGGAATTGAACTCAGCTCTGCACCAAGCAGACCTAATAGACATCTACAGAACTCTCCACCCCAAATCAACAGAATATACATTCTTCTCAGCACCACACCACACCTATTCCAAAATTGACCACGTAGTTGGAAGTAAAGCACTCCTCGGCAAGTGTAAGAGAACACAAATTATAACAAACTGTCTCTCAGACCACCGTGCAATCAAACTAGACTCAGGATTAAGAAACTCACTCAAAACCGCTCAACTACATGGAAACTGAACAACCTGCTCCTGAATGACTACTGGGTACATAACAAAATGAAGGCAGAAATAAAGATGTTCTTTGAAACCAAGGAGAACAAAGACACAACATACCAGAATCTCTGGGACACATTCAGAGCAGTGTGTACAGGGAAATTTATAGCACTAAATGCCCACAAGAGAAAGCAGGAAAGATCTAAAATTGACACCCTAACATCACAATTAAAAGAACTAGAAAAGCAAGAGCAAACACACTCAAAAGCTAGCAGAAGGCAAGAAATAACTAAGATCAGAGCACAACTGAAGGAAATACAGACACAAAAAACCCTTCAGAAAATCAATGAATCCAGGAGCTGGTTTTTTGAAAAGATCAACAAAGTTGATAGACCGCTAGCAAGACTAATAAAGAAGAAAAGAGAGAAGAATCAAATAGACGCAATAAAAAATGATAAAGGGATATCATCACCAATCCCACAGAAATACAAACTACCATTAGAGAATACTATAAACACCTCTATACAAATAAACTAGAAAATCTAGAAGAAATGGATAAATTCCTCGACACATACATCCTCCCAAGACTAAACCAGGAAGAAGTTGAATCTCTGAATAGACCAGTAACAGGCTCTGAAATTGAGGCAATAATCAATAGCTTACCAACCAAAAAAAGTCCAGGACCAGATGGATTCACAGCCGAATTCTACCAGAGGTACAAGGAGGAGCTGGTACCATTCCTTCTGAAACTATTCCAATCAATAGAAAAAGAGGGAATCCTCCCTAACTCATTTTATGAGGCCAGCATCATCCTGATACCAAAGCCTGGCAGAGACACAACCAAACAAGAGAATTTTAGGCCAATATCCTTGATGAACATTGATGCAAAAATCCTCAATAAAATACTGGCAAACCGAATCCAGCAGCACATCAAAAAGCTTATCCACTATGATCAAGTGGGCTTCATCCCTGGGATGCAAGGCTGGTTCAACATACTCAAATCAATAAATGTAATCCAGCATATAAACAGAACCAAAGACAAAAACCACATGATTATCTTAATAGATGCAGAAAAGGCCTTTGACAAAATTCAACAACCCTTCATGCTAAAAACTCTCAATAAATTAGGTATTGATGGGATGTATCTCAAAATAATAAGAGCTATCTATGACAAACCCACAGCCAATATCATACTGAATGGGCAAAAACTGGAAGCATTCCCTTTGAAAACTGGCACAAGACAGGGATGCCCTCTCTCACCACTCCTATTCAACATAGTGTTGGAAGTTCTGGCCAGGGCAATCAGGCAGGAGAAGGAAATAAAGGGTATTCAATTAGGAAAACAGGAAGTCAAATTGTCCCTGTTGACAGATGACATGATTGTATATCTAGAAAACCCCATTGTCTCAGCCCAAAATCTCCTTAAGCTGATAAGCAACTTCAGCAAAGTCTCAGGATACAAAATCAATATGCAAAAATCACAAGCATTCTTATACACCAATAACAGACAAACAGAGCTAAATCATGAGTGAACTCCCATTCACAATTGCTTCAAAGAAAATAAAATACCTAGGAATCCAGCTTACAAGGGATGTGAAGGACGTCTTCAAGGAGAACTACACAAACCACTGCTCAATGAAATAAAAGAAGATACAAACAAATGGAAGAACATTCCATGCTCATGGGTAGGAAGAATCAATATCGCGAAAATGGCCATACTGCCCAAGGTAATTTATAGATTCAATGCCATCTCCATCAAGCTACCAATGACTTTCTTCACAGAACTGGAAAAAACTAAAGTTCATATGGAACCAAAAAAGAGCCTGCATTGCCAAGTCAATCCTAAGCCAAAAGAACAAAGCTGGAGGCATCACGCTACCTGACTTCAAACTATACTACAAGGCTGCAGTAACCAAAACAGCATGGTACTGGTACCAAAACAGAGATATAGATCAATGGAACAGAACAGAGCCCTCAGAAATAACGCCGCATATCTACAACTATCTGATCTTTGACAAACCTGAGAAAAACAAGCAATGGGGAAAGGATTCCCTATTTAATAAATGGTGCTGGGCTGAAACTGGATCCCTTCCTTACACCTTATACAAAAGTTAATTCAAGATGGATTAAAGACTTACATGTTAGACCTAAAACCATAAAAACCCTAGAAGAAAACCTAGGCAATACCATTCAGGACATAGGCATGGGCAAGGACTCCATGACTAAAACACCCAAAGCAATGGCAACAAAAGCCAAAATTGACAAATGAGATCTAATTAAATTAAAGAGCTTCTGCACAGCAAAAGAAATTACCATCAGAGTGAACAGGCAACCTACAGAATGGGAGAAAATTTTTGCAACCTACACATCTGACAAAGAGCTAATATCCAGAATCTACAATGAACTCAAACAAATTTACAAGAAAAAAACAACCCCATCAAAAAGTGGGCAAAGGATATGAACAGATACTTCTCAAAAGAAGACATTTATGCAGCCAAAAAAACACATGAAAAAATGCTCATCATCACTGGCCATCAGAGAAATGCAAATCAAAACCACAATGAGATACCATGTCACACCAGTTAGAATGGGAATCCTTAAAAAGTCAGGAAACAACAGGTGCTGGACAGGATGTAGAGAAATAGGAACACTTTTACACTGTTGGTGGGACTGTAAACTAGTTCAACTATTGTGGAAGTCAGTGTGGCGATTCCTCAGGGATCTAGAACTAGAAATACCATTTGACTCAGTCATCCCATTACTGGGTATATACCCAAAGGGTTATAAATCATGCTGCTGTAAAGACACATGCACACGTATGTTTATTGCGGCACCATTCACAATAGCAAAGACTTGGAACCAACCCAAATGTCCAACAATGATAGAATGGATTAAGAAAATGTGGCACATATACACCATGGAATACTATGCAGCCATAAAAAAGGATGAGTTCATGTCCTTTGTAGGGACATCGATGGAACTGGTAACCATCATTCTCAGCAAACTATTGCAAGGACAAAAATCCAAACACCGTATGTTCTCACTCATAGGTGGGAATTGAACAATGAGAACACATGGACACAGGAAGGGGAACATCACATACCAGGGACTGTTGTGGGGTGGAGGGAGGGTGGAGGGATAGCATTAGGAGATATACCTAATGCTAAATGACGAGTTAATGAGTGCAGCACACCAACATGGCACATGTATACATATGTAACAAACCTGTACATTGTGCACATGTACCCTAAAACTTAAAGTATAATAATAATAAAAATTAAAAAAAAAAAAAAGAAATGATTTACCGTTAGTAGGAATTTCTGATGTCACAAAAAAAGAAATGTTTCCCTTTACTTAAGAATTCTGAATATTTGATAAGGCATTAATTTATCTGTGATATATATTTTCTTAAGAAAACCAAAGGACCCTAAGTTTGTGTATGTGTTTAAGAAATTGCTCAAGGTACTCTTGTCTCTGCTTTTGAAAACTTTCTCTTCCTTGTTTGAGTTATAGAACTAAATCCAAACGGGAAATTTGGCTTTGTGCACTGACAGATCATGTGATTCCTCCCCCCTCCCCGGCCCCCAGCACCCCTATCGGTGCTCAGCGAGTCCGCTGCACACTCTGTTCAGTAAACAACTTTAGAGAACCAGACCCGCCGGTTCATTCACTGAGAGCATTTGGAAAGGGCTGTCTTTGTGCAGCCTTGACGTACTGGCCGGAGTGGAATGGAGAAGTTAGCGTTTGTGTTTTCATTAGTTCTTTTTATAGCAGCGGACCAGCTGGAACTGGTTAACATTAGCCTGGGCTGCCTAGTAGTGCACAGGTCTCTTACGCAGGATGAAGGGCTTCTGATGAAAACAGATTTTGTTACTCATGATACCACTGACTGTGTTTACATGAACTCACTCATTCTGTCATGGGATGTGATTTAGAATGGCTTCCTTAAAATGCAGGAACTCCCTAGGTGCTATTCAGAACCATCCTTTAAAACAAATGAGAGACTCAAAAATATAGATGGCTTTCCCTATTAAACCAGCCATCCTTCCACAGAACATGCTTCCTGAGATAATGCTTTTAAAGAAATCTAAATTTTGGCTACTTGGGATGTTTTCCCCATGGTGTTTTAAAAATTGGGTAGAGAAGGTTGTTTGTCCTCCAGTCACAGCAAGGAATCATCATCTTACGGGGATAGAGAATAATTTAACCAACCATTTCTGACAAAGTTAAACAGAATTGTTCATGTTTTCATGGGTAGAATTCTGGCTAAAGGCAAAAATTAACAATTTTAAGAATCATTAGTTTAGGATACATTAATATAAGTTGAGCATCCCTAATCCAAAAATCCAAAATCCAAAACTTGTTGAGCACCAGTATGAGTGGCTGAAATAGTGACACCTTTGCTTTCTGATGAGTCAGTGTACACAAACTTTGTTTCATGTATAAAATTATTTAAAATATAAATAAAATGCATAAAATTACCTTCAGGCTATCTGTATAAGGAATATGTGAAACATAAATGAATGTCATGTTTAGACTTGGGTCCCATCCCCAAGATATCTTATTATGTCTATGCAAATATTTTCAAATCTGAAAAAAAAAATCCTGTCCCAAGCAATTTGGGTAAGGAATACTCAACCTGTGTATCATGAATACACATATACTGACTTCTGTCTAACAAAATGGAAATAGATAAAAAACATTGAATGAAGAATGTTGGTTGGTTTTTTGGTGTGGCTTGTTTTGGGATTAAAGTATAAACCAACTTAGCCAATATTCTCAAGTAGCTGAAAATCTGCAGGGCCCAGCTACTTTCTGGATCAGTCTCATTGAAAATATATCCTCCATTTAAACTTAATTTATTTGCAAAAATGAGTTTAGGGCCTTTGAAAAATGCTAAATGATTAAGTTGTAGAAATATAAGGACTGAGATTTTCCCTTTAAGGGTCACAGCAGCTGTTTGAAGAGATGCAGGCATCTCTCACAGTTTAGCTAGATCACTTAAGGAAAAGTTTTGTTTGATTCTTCCTGATGCTGTCTTTTCCCCTAGAATAGGGTAGACAGTATTAGGAATTTAGTAATCATACATGTTAGGATGGTAGTGATGGTAGTAGGGACTCAATTGTCATCCACCTCACGGGAGATTGTTTAGTAGATTAAGTGAGATAACAAAGATGAGATGCTGGGCACCCAGTAGGTCTGGGTTTTGGGGGTTTTATTTTATTTATACATAGCAGGTATTGGCAAGCATATTATTTTAGGCTTGGCGGGCCATACCACAGTCTGAAAGCATCAGTCTGAAACACTGAAAGCAGCCGCAGACAATAATATCTAGATAGATGGATGTGGCTGTGTGCCAGTAAAACTTTATATACAAAGGGCCAGGTGTGGTGGCTCATGCCTGTAATCCAACACTTTGGGAGGCCGAGGCAGGTGGATCACCTGAGGTCAGGAGTTCGAGACCAGCCTGGCCAACACAGTGAAGCCCTTTCTCTACTAAAGATACAAAAATTAGCTGGGTGTGGCGGCATGAACCTGTAATCCCAGCTACTCAGGACCTGTAGCTTGTCTCAGTTACTCACACATTGGCCTTGGCTTTCATCCCAGCCTTTACAGGTGAGCATAGGTCAAATGTTCTAACTCTTTACTCAGAAAATACCATGTGACCTGTAGCCCCCCTATGGTCTTCCCATGCACCTGTATGGCTGATCTGACGTTCCTGGTTCTTGTTCACGTGAGATATAGACCACATCCATTTATTATGCCCTGTTGACTCAAGCAAGTAAAAGCTACAACCACGGGGCAGAAGTCACAGTACCCCTGTCACACAGAATCCCAGGCCTTCTTAAAGGGCAACCTACAGACTGTGAGAACAAGAACTCAACGACAGCCCCCAGCACCCTGAGGGAAGAGGCAGGCAGAGGCCAGGATGAGGGCCTCAGAGGGAGGGACGGAGAGAGACAGCGATGAAGAGGCTGAGGCCCTCATCTCTGACCACTCCCAAAGGTCACATAGGCACTGGGTGGTAGAGGCAGAAAATAAGCCCTTTCTCCTTCCAAGTCTCTGCCCTGCCTCATGCAACCCATTGATCCTCTGACTCTGAAGTGGGCAGACAGGCACCCTAGACCCAAACTTGTGACTACCCGAAGGCTTTGTAACAGTGGGGAAGAGAAAGATTGCAGTCTTTAGTTGAAGACTTTGCATTCTCTGTGCCCTTGGTTATAACAATAGGTTTTTAGAAAAATCTGTCTTAGGGTCAATTTACAGTTCTTCAAAGTAAGAGCTGAGGCTTTTGTTGACAGTCAACTGGGTCTTACCTCCTGGTGGTTGCATATGGCATGCATTAATAAATGAATTCTAAAACCACACAAACATTACTGAATATGTTCAAACTAAAAAGCAACACAGAAAAGTACTGGATTTATAATCATCACAATAAATTTATCAGAGAAAATGGTGAAAGAGGAAATGTGTGTCTCTAAAGCAGATTTAGATTTCATTTATTTGGGACATATAAAAGAGGAAGGAAGAGTTGATAAAGAATTCTTATTTGACTCTTCAAAGTCACTATTCACCAGAAATTCAGAGAATCAACATAGAAATTATAATGGTAGTTTGTTTTCTGGAAGGCCAGTGAAATACAGCTCCTTAATTTATAATGAAATTTACTTTCTAACAAATTAAGTCTTTCTAATGAGACCAACATTCAGAATTCAGCCCTTACCTTGGGATGGTCTGAGAAAACCAAAAGGCCAACTGTTTTATTGCTTTAGATCAGTTAGGTGATGATAACTATGAGCATTTATAATAATATTTTTAAATTGGCCCTGCGAGGCTTGAAGACATAGAACTGAATGTACTGCCAGATATTTTTGCAGGAGTCACAGATGTAAAAGAGAATTCTGCACACGCATCCCCTTCCCCAGCACCCAAATGCAACATATTTTCAGTTAAATCCTCTGGAATGGACTATTTTTAGAGAAATGGCAGGGGGAAGGGTGGCTAGGAAGCATGTTCTTCACAACCTTTTTCATTATGTACTACAAAAAATATTTACGTTTTAATTTAATCATGACATGTGCTGTACTGTGGTTCACCCTACTGAGAGTGAAATACCAAGTTGAACTACATTTCATCTTCTTCAAGCAAACTGCAAAGTTTTACCTACTCTGAAATTTGAGAGTTAACACATGGTACCCAGGCCTGGGCTAGGCTTGGCAAAATGCAAAATACAAGCAACATTGCTCAACATCACACCCTTTCACTGCACTCACAGCCCATCTTGTGCATAAAATAATGTGACAGCCTGGTTCATTAGTATTTTTCATGTAATTTTAAGTACCATTATAGGTTTCAAAATTTGCAAAAATAGAAAAATTATTTTAATTCTACTCCCAGTATAATTATTTTACATACTATCTTCTAGTCTGTTTTATAATATTTATTTTAAATTGAAATCATAAAACTTTTTTTTGTTCTTAGCCAAAGAATGTCGGCAAACTCTAATGGTCCTCATTTCCACTGCACAGCATTTCAGTTTGACTTTACATACTCAGGGGAAAAGAAGGCAGCTTGGTTGAGAAACTGCAAGATCCCAAGTGCCTGTTTTTTGTCTTTTGTTTAGTCTTGTTTTTTTGAGGAACTAATTAAAGCACCCAAAATCTCCAAGCAGTAGCTGGCCTTTCAGGGGCATGCTGCACAGCGGTTCTGGAGAGGACGGTATCTCCAAGGGTGGGTGAGTTCCCCATTGCTCAGAGGAATCAGCCAAGGGGCCTGCAGTGGAAGCTCCCAGGCCGAGCTGGAACTTGAAACCAGGTCTGTCTGCCTCTGCACCTTCAAGCCAACAAGGGCATAAGGCAATTTGCCTCTATAAATGTAGCATCCAGCTTATTTCACATTCTGTGCTCAGTAGAACAGTGACCATTTAGAAACACTGGTAACAGCATAAAAACAATTATTCTCATTCACTCTAATGGAAACCACCACTAGTACAGAATTGAAAAATACAAATAATACTTTCATTTGAGGCATGAGCATTTATCTGTCAGCTTAACTTGTGAGAAACCTGGCTATCATGATAAGTGTCTGTAATCAGGAGTTAGGCAAATTAATATTATTTGCATATTATTTTTTGATGTCTAGAAAATATTTATAAACAAAAAGCCAGTCATCTGAGACTCTGATGAAGGAAGGAAGTCAAGACAAGGAAGTGTTTCCTTGTCACCTCCTGCTTTTGTTGACTGTGTGGGTAGCCAGGAAAGGACTACAGTCTTCTGCATAGGAGGGGGATGGCAGCAGAAGCAACAGGGCCATGAACCAAGGAGAATGTTCTCACCTGCTGCTGTTGGACCTCCAGGCCATGCCATCTGATGTGTACAAGAGGATATGGAAAGATTTAGGTTTTTTCTTTTTGAAGACTAGATATGCAAATGATTGGAAAAAAAAAAAACAAAAAACAGGCATAGTGGCTTTGGGAGGCCAGGGCAAGAGGATTGCTTGAGGTAAGGAGTTCAAGACCAACATGGGCAACCTGGGCAGACACTCAGGAAGTGGGGGTGGGAGATACTGTTTACTGACTGCATTCCTCATCACCCTCAGTTAATGTTTATTAGGTATACTCAAAGTACAGGGCAGTATTATGGCTTGAAAAAAGCATAATGAACTTAATAAGTTAAAAATAACCTTGAGGCTGAGCGTGGTGGCTCTCGCCTGTAATCTCAACACTTTGGGAGGCTGAGGTGGGCAGATTGCTTGAGCCCAGGGTTTCAGAACCAGCCTGGGCAACATGGCAAAACCTGATCTCTACCAAAAATACAAAAATGTAGCTGAGTTTGGTGGTGCATGCCTATAGTCCCAGCTACTCTGGAGGCTGAGGCAGTTGGATGGATTGAGCCCAGGAGATTGAGGCTGCAGTGAGCCAAGATCGTACCACTGCACCCCAGCCTGCGTGACAGAGTAAGACCCTGTCTCAAAAAAAAAAAAAAAAAAAAAAAAGAATTACCGTGAGTCCTGTCTAGTTAGATCCTCAGTGCAACTTTGAAAAACAATGAAAAAAGGGCTGGGCATGGTGGCTCATGCCTGTAATCCCAGCACTTTGGGAGACCAGGGTGGGTGGATCACGAGGTCAGGAGTTCAAGACCAGCCTGGCCAAGATGGTGAAACCCCGTCTCTACTAAAAATACAAAAATTAGCCAGGCATGGTGGCGGGTGCCTGTAATCCCAGCTACTCAGCAGGCTGAGGCAGAGAATTGCTTGAACCCAGGAGGCAGAGGTTGCGGTGAGCCAAGATCATGCCACTGCCCTGCAGCCTGGGCGACAGAGCAAGAATCCATCTCAAAAAACAAATTTAAAAAAAAAATGAAAAAAGAACTTTTCCAAATACAAAAGTGAGAAAGGAAACTTAATAGTCTGACTCACTGAATTCCTCCAGTGGAAAACCTCCACTCTTTGGAGACCCTGAAATTAGTGAGGGTGTTCATTAAAGCCATTGTGTCTTTTTTAGCATCATGCACTGCACTGCCCAAGAGCCAGAGGACACCCTGCTCACCTGGCCCAGGCCTGGCTGTGGTACCCCCGCCCACCATGGCTGAGTGGGAGGGCGAGCTGTCATTGAGCAGCGCAAACTACTCACCTGGCTCAGAGCCTGTACCCACACCATCCTCTCACGCCTGGGCCAGGCAACCTTTGCTGACTTAGCTTCCACAGAACATTTGTTTTCTGCTTTGTAGTGTACTGCCTCCACAGAAATGAATGGAGAATTGAACAGCTGGAGAAGGTTTTTCACCATCCAGATTTCACCAGTGCATCTCATTTATCTGGCTGTAATGATCGATCACCTGGCCCCAGTAAAGCATTTGTATGATCAAGTAACACTTTTCTTGAGAGTGGAGTCCTAAAGTTTGCTGTGTTGTCAGTTAAAAGAACTGGGTTGGGGGAAAGGGAGATGGTTAATGGGTCCAAAGATATAAAGATATAGTTAAATAGGCTGAGTGCGGTGGCTGACACCTATAATCACAGCACTTTGGGAGGCCGCCAACATGGTGAAACCCTGTCTCTACTTAAAAAAAAAAAAATACAAAAATTAACTGGACATGGTGGCACATGCCTATAATCCCAGCTACTTGGGAGTCTGAGGCCCAAGAATCGCTTGAACCTGGGAGGTGGAGGTTGCAGTGAGCCGAGATCACACCACTGCTCTCCAGCCTGGGTGACAGAGTGACTGTCTCAAAAAAATAAAATAAAATAACTAAAAGATTAAATTGGCTTATTTGTAACACAATGAAAAGATAAATGCTTGAGGGATACCCCATCTACCCTGATGTGATTAAGTGTTGTATGCCTGTATCAAAATATCTCTTGTACCCCCATATATATATACACCTACTATGTACCCTCAAAATTTTAAAAAAATAAACTGTGGAAGAACTATAACCAAGCATCAAAAAACAGATTGCCCTGGCCAGGCGCAGTGGCACCTGTAGTCCCATCTATCAGGAGGCTGAGGTCAGAGAATCACTTCAAGCAAGAGTTTGAGTCTGTGGTGTGCTATGATCGTGCCTGTGAATAGGCAGTGCACTCCAGCTGGGTCAACATAGCAAGACCCTGTCTCTAAAAAAAATAAAAAAAGAACAGATTACCCTAAGAAGAGGATATTTGGGTGAAGGTACTTCTGACCTCTGGGAGGAAGGAGAAAGCCAACATGCTTACCTGCTTCCCAGTGGGTGAAAATTGGGCAGACATACATGTTGGCTTTCTATGTAGCCTTGGATAAGGAAACCCACCCACAAAGGTAACTATTTCCTTATATGTAGAGAACTTTAGTCAGAAAAGCTTTGCAGTAATTTGTGAATGCTATACAGGCATGGCTCACTTTATTATGCTTCACTTTACTGCACTTTGCAGATAGATCATTTATTTACTACTTGAAGGTTTGTGGCAACCCTGCATCAAGCAGTTCTATCAGTATCATTTTTCCAACAGCATGTGTTCACCTCATGTCTCTATCACATTTTGGTAATTCTCATAATATTTCAAATCCCTTCATTATTATTATCTGTTACGATGATCTATGATCAGTGATCTTTTATGTTGCTATTGTAATTGTTTCAGGACACCACCAACCACACCTATATTGGATGCCAAATTTAATCAGCAAATGTGTGTGTTCTGACTCCTCTACTAACTGGCTGTTCCTCCATCTCTTTCCCTCTTTTGTGGCCTCCCTATGCCCTGAAACACAACAATATTGAAATTAGACAAGTCAGTAAGCCTCCAGCGGCCTCGAAGTGTTCAAGTGAAAGGAAGAGTTGCACATCTCTCACTGTAAATAAAAAACTGGAAGTGATTAAGCTTAGTGGGGAAGGCATGTCAAAAGCCAAGACAGATCAAAAGCTAGACCTTTGCATTAAACAGCCAAGTTGGCCAGGCACGGTGGCTCATGCCTGTAATCCCAGCACTTTGGGAGGCCGAGGCGAGCAGATCACGAGGTCAGGAGATCGAGACCATCCTGGCTAACACGGTGAAACCCCGTCTCTACTAAAAAATACAAAAAATTAGCCAGGCATTGTGGCGGGCGCCTGTAGTCCCAGCTACTCGGGAGGCTGAGGCAGGAGAATAGCATGAACCCAGGAGGCGGAGCTTGTTGAGCCGAGATCGTGCTACTGCCTGGGCAACAAATCAACACTCCATTTCAAAAATAATAAAATAAACAGCCAAGTTGTGACTGCAAAGAAAAAGTTCTTGAAGGAAATTAAAAGTGCTTCTCCAGTGAACGCATAAATGATAAGAAAGCAAAATAGCCATATTGCTAATATGAAAAAAGGTTTAGTGGTCTAGATAGAAGATCAAACCAGCTACAACATTCCCTTAAGCCAAAGCCTAATCCAGAGCAAGACCCTAGCTCTCTTCAATTCTGTGAAGGCTAAGAGAGGTAAGGATGCTTTAGGAGAAAAGTATGAAGCCAGCAGAAGTTGGTTCATGAGGTTTAAGGAAAGAAGCCATCTCCCTAACATAGAAGTTCGGGGTGAAGCAGCAAGTGTTGATAGAGAAGCAGCAACAAGTTACCCAGAAGACCTAGCTAAGATACTTGATGAAGATGGCCACACTCAACAAAAGATTTTCAGTGCAGATGAAACAGCCTTCTGTTGGAAGAAGATGGCATCTAGAACTTGCATAGCTAGAGAGGAGAAGTCAATACCTGGCATCAAAGCTTCAAAGGATAGACTGACTTGCTAGAAGCTAATGTAGCTGGTGACTTTAAGTTGAAGCAAATACCCATTTACCATTCCAAAAATCCTAGTGACTTTAAGAATTATGTTAAATCGGGCTGGGCATAGATGGTTCGTGCCTGTAATCCCAGAACTTTGGGAGGCTGAGGTAGGAGAATGCCATGAGGCCAGGAGTTCAAGAGCAGCCTGGACCACATAGTGAGACCCCATCTCTACAAAAAATTTTTAAAGCTGGCCAGGTATCATGTTGTGTACCTGTAGCCTCAGCTACTCAGAAAGTTAAGGTGAGGGGATCACTTGAGCCCATGAGTTCGAGTCAGTGAGCTGTGATTGTGCCACTGCACACCAGCCTGAGCGACAGAGTGAGACCCTGTCTCTAAAAAAAAAACAATAATGATAATAATGTTAAGTCTACTTGGCCTGTGCTCTATAAATGGAAGAACAAAGCCTAGATGCCCTCACACCTTTTCACAGCATGGTTTACTGAATATGTTAAGCCCACTATTGAGACCTACTGTTCAGAAAAAAAAAAAAAAAAAAAAAGATTCCTTTCAAAATGTTACTGCTCACTAACAATGTACCTGGTCACTCAAGAGCTTTGATGGAGATGTGCAGGGAGATGAATGTTGTTTTCTTGCCTGCTAACACAATATTCATTCTGCAGCCCATGGATGAAGGAGTAATTGAAGAAATGTATTTCATAAGGCTGTAACTGCTATAGACAAGGATTCCTCTGATGGATCTGGACAAAGTAAACTGAAAATCTTCTGGAAAGAATTCACCATTCTAGATGCCATTAGAAACATTCATTGCAAACATAAAAAAGAACAAAATTGTGTCCTTTGCAGCAATGTGGATGCACCTGGAGGCCATTATCCTAAACAAATTAATGCAGAAACAGAAAACCAAACACCACATGTTCTCACTTAGAAGTGGGAGTTAACATTGTGTACATGCAGACACAAAGAGAACCATAAACTCTGGGGATTCCAAAAGTGGGGAAGCAGCCACAGAGGGAAGGCTTGCAAAACTACCTATCAGATAGTACATTCATTGTACTATCTGATAGGTAGTTTTTAGTAGGGTGATGGGATCATCAAATTCATTGCTTGGGTGATGGGATCATCAGATGCCCAAACTTCAGCATCATGCAGTATACCCATATAACAAACCTGCATATGTACCCCCTAAATTTAAAATTAAAAAAAAACACATTTATGATTAATGGGAAAAGGTCAAAATCTCAATAGGAGCTTGCAAGTTGATTCCAACCTTCATGAATGACTTTGAGGGGTTCTGGACTTCAGAACTTCCTCAGTGGAGGAAGTAACTGAAGGTGTGGTAGAATAGCAAGAAAACTAGAATTGGAAGTGGAGCCTGAAGATGTGACTGAATTGCTGCAATCTCATGATAAAATTTGAATGGGTTGAGGAGTTACTTCTTATGGATGAGCAAAAAAAATATTTTATTAAGATGGAATCTACTCCTGGTGAAAATACTGTGAACATTGTTGAAATTACAATAAAGGATTTAGAATATTACTTAAACATAAGTGATAAAGCAGAGGCAGGGTTGGAGAGGATTGACTCCCATTTTGAAAGAAGTTCTGCTGTGGTTAAAATGCTGTCAAACGGTATTGCATGCACAGAAAAATCTTTCATGAAAGAGAGTCATCTCAACAAACATCGTTGTTGTCTTTTTGTTGTTGTTTTTTGTTTTTGTTTTTTTTTTTTTTTCATTTTGAGATGGAGTCTTGCTCTGTCACCCAGGCTGGAGTGCAGTGGTGGGATCTCGGCTCACTGCAAGCTCCGCCTCCCAGGTTCACGCCATTCTCCTGCCTCAGCCTCCCGAGTAGCTGAGATTATAGGCGCCCGCCACCACGCCCGGCTAATTTTTTGTATTTTTAGTAGAGAAGGGGTTTCACCATGTTAGCCAGGATGGTCTCGATCTCCTGACCTCGTGATCTGCCTGCCTTAGCCTCCCAAAGTGCTGGGATTACAGGCATGAGCCACTGCACCCGGCCCATTGTTGTCTTATTTTAAGAAATTGCCACGCCATCTCAGACTTCAGCAACCACCACCCTGACCAGTCAGCAGCCATCAACATTGAGGCAAGACCCTTTATCAATAAAAAGATTACATATCACTGAAGGCTCGGATGGTCATGAGCATTTTTTAGCAATAAAGTGTTTTCTTATTGTATATACTCTTTTAAGACATGTTATTGCACACTTAGTAGACTATAGTATAGTGTAAACATAACTTTTATATGCACTGGGAAACCAAAAAATGTGTGTGACTTGCCTTATTCTGATACTTTCTTTATTGCAGTGGTCTGGAACCAAACATACAATATCTCTAAGGTATGCCTGTACTAAGAAATGAGATAGTTGGTTGACAAGGTGGCTCATGCCTCTGATCCCAGCACTTTGGGAGGCCAAGGCTGGAGGATCACTTGAACCCAGGAGTTCGAGACCAGCCTGGGCAACATAGTGAGACTACATCTCTAAGAAAAAAATAATTAGCCAGGTGTAGTGTAGTGCCTGTAGTCCCTGCTACTTGGGAGGCTGAGGTGGAAGGATCACTTGAGCCTGGGAGTTCAAGGCTGCAGCGAGCCATGATCGTACCACTGCACTCCAGCCTAAGCAACAGAGCAAGACCCTATCTCAAAAAAAAAAAGAGAGAGGGAGATTGTCTAAAATTGCAGCTATTTGGAAACACTTATTAGTGACAGAACAGTAAGATAATCATGCCTGTCGTGAGAGTACTGTTCCTTCTGAGGGTATTGATTACCAAATCTCAACCAGGGGCCTCGGCAAGAGGGTGAGGGGTCCTGGAATTGACAGACATTCACCATTGTCTTCGTAGACTCAAATAGTATGTCCAACACAAATATATTCTACTTTTGGAAAGCATGTAGATGTGATTGTTTAATTAACTAAAGTATGTACTTTATTCGCATTTCCTTAGTGTTTACCTAGTGTTACCTAATTCTGCTCCAGGATCCCATTCAGGACACCACATTATACTCAGTTGCCATGTCTCCTCAGGCTCCTCTTGGCTGTCGCAACTTTTGAGACTTCTCTTTTATGACTTTAAGAGTTTTGAGGAGTGTTAAGTATTTTGTAGAATGTCCTTAACTGTGCCCGATGCGGTGGCTTATGCCTGTAATCCCAGCACTTTGGGAAGCCAAGGTGGACGGATCACTTGAGGCCCACAGTTCAAGACCAGCCTGGCCAACATGGTGAAATCCCTTCTCTACTTAAAATAAAAAAATTAGCCGGCCATAATGGCACGCACCTGTAGTCCCAGCTACTCAGGAGGCTGAGGTGGGAGAATTGCTTAAACCCAGGAGGCAGAGGTTGCAATGAGCCGAAATGGTGCCACTGCACTCAAGCCTGAGCGACAGAGCAAAGCTTGTTCTCAAAAAAGAAAAAAATCTCTTTAACTGGAATTTGTCTGATTTATTACATATGATGAGATTGGAGTTATGTGAGTTATGTGTTCTTAGGAGGAAAACCACAGGATAAAGTACAGTTTTCATCATGTCATATCCAGTGTACACACTGTCAATACGAGTTCTTGCTGTTGATGCTGACCTTGATCACCTCCCTGAGGTAGTACTTGTCAGGTTTCTGCACTGTGAAGTTACTGTACGTTTTCCTCCTTTCCATCCTGAAGTCTTTGGAAGGAAGCCATCATGCACAATGCACACCTAAGGAACAGAGAGCTCCAATCCCCTTTTTTGATGATGGAGCAGTTATTTGGAATTCCTCTGCATGTGAGATTTGTCTCTTCTCTACTTTTTTTTTCAATTATTTATATCACTATGGACTTGTACATATTTATTTTACACTTTGAGTTATAATCCAATACTATTTTATTTATTTTGTTGCTCAGATTGTTCCAGTTTTTTTCCCTTGGAGTTATTTCAGTTGATGTCTATATCCCTTTGATATACTCCCATAATTTTGAGTGTTCTGTTTTGTTTTGTTTTGAGTACTTCTTTACTCCCTGTCACTGTAAGATGTTCTAGGCTCATCTTGTATATTTTCTGCCTTCATCCTGGAATCAGCCATTTTTCCAAGGAGACCTGGCTCCTTTTTTTCAAGAATGGTATTAGATACCAAGAGGTACAAGAAGATGAAGGAAATACAAGTGCAATTTATTTATTTATTTAAAAAAGAGACAGGGTCTCACTATTGCCCAGGCTGGTCTCAGACTCCTGAACTCAAGTGATTCCCTTCCCTCAGCCTCCCAAAGTGCTGGGATTACAGACGTGAGCCACCATCCCCGGCCCAAATGCATTTTAATGCATAGAGTTGATACTAGCATTAGTAGTCATGGCCAGATAGAGGCTTTAGAAGTATGAATGCTCTGTTGTGGAATGTTTGATATGTACCTCTTGCTACTGGGAGAGCTTCTATAGCCCCAGGAAAAGGTCCTTTTCTCAAAACTGTTCTATAGATAGACTTTATTTAGTTGTTTACTAATTTACTATTTCTTTCCTGTCGCTCATTTTTCAGTATCACTGGTATCCTATCTCCATAGACAATACTTTTATCATTTACTGCCTTCCTGAAGTATTTCTGGAGGAGATAGTGTGAGAACTTCTGTTAGCCTCAGTAATTCCCTGTGCCATTCCAGATCCCTGGTGGGCCTCAGTCTTCCTTTATCTCCTCTCCAGGCTTCTTAACTACATGCCAGCATTATCACATACTCTAAATCATTTCAGGATATCATCGGCATGAACGGTTCCTATTCAAAATAAGGCTCTCTGAATGATTTACCATTCTTTTTATGAGTCTCTGGTGCCTAGATACCATGGTTTCTATGATCTGTGATGATGGTATTGAAAGAATGTGCATTCTCAAATACTTCTTAAAATATTGTTTGGCTAGATAGGAACTAGGTATTTTAACTACCAATTGTCAAATAGTAAAAGCTTTCTTTTAGCTTCAGAATTTCTGTTTTTATAAAACTTTGGTATGCTAGCTAAGGAGTGTTCTAGTTATGGTTGTCTTTGGTGAAATTACACTAACAGTACATGGGAGGTAAGGTGGAATCGTCCACGTGTGCTCCTTTGTTGTATGTGTGGCTCCCATGGAGAAGTTCTGTAGTTCTTCACACATTATAAAAAGTGTTTTGTTGCATAAGTCATAACAATGAATATATATTAAAATACCTCTGTGCAGCAAATTAATTAAGTCTGCTCTCTAGGGATTTCTAGACTAGGTAAGTGAAATGGTTCACTCCTTATTTCGCTTGTCTCTCAGAGAGATACATAATTTCTGGACAAAAATGGACACAAAATTGTTGGATTTGTTCATGATTTTGTTTTTGACTTTTAGTTGTAGTTGTTGATTTATCTAGGGAAGAGTGTATGGCGTTCCTTTACCCTATAACTTGACTTCTACATATCAAATATTAGATGTGGAATCTTCATATTCGACTACATATTGAATGTTTCAGGCCCAGTGATGAATCTTTTCTATCCACCTTAAACAGAAGGAGATTTATTGGCCAGGTGCAGTGGCTCACGCCTGTTATCCCAGCACTTTGGGAGGCTGAGGCGGGTGGGTCACTTGAGGTCAGGAGTTCAAGACCAGCCAGGCCAACATGGTGAAACCCCATCTCTACTAAAAATACAAAAATTAGCCAGGCTTGATGTTGCACACCTGTAGTCCCAGCTACACAGGAGGCTGAGGCAGGAGAATCGCTTGAACCTGGAGGCAGAGGTTGCAGTAAGCCAAGATCGCACCATTGCACTCCAGCCTGGGTGACAAAAAAAAAAGAGAGATTTATTAATGGATTTTAAGTGGCTTTTAAGCAATACTGCCGTGGAAGCTGCTGCCTCTTCTATTAATACAACCAGAAATATGGCAAGTCAGCTCACCTGCATTCCCGGAGCCACAGCCGACAGCAGGGAACTGCATGACCCCTGAAGCTGTTGCCTTCCAGCTTTCGAACCACTTAGTGTGGGCTGCAAGCTGAATCAACACACTGGATGCCCCATTCCTGCCATTTAATGCTGCAGAGCTATTGGCCAACACCTTGAGATCTTGTGTTAATGTTATGCCTGCTGGCAGAAGTAGCACAGTTAGGCCCTCTGCTCTGAGTGACAGGTCCCAAGTCGCAGGGGAACCTGAGTTGGGTAGAGTTTGCTGTCCGGCCTCTGGAGTTAGGAAGGCCCATAGAAGGCGATTGGACTCCATCGTACCCACCAAAAGAGTTAGAAAGAACTCTTAGGAAGAGAGAAGTAAAAACATATGATCAAAGCAGACAATAACGACAAAGTCCCACAGTCCTAAAATTTCATTTTAGAATGCCATTAGCTGTAGAATGTAGCATATAAAAAGAGAGAGGGTGGCGTGAGGAAAAAATGTTTTGTCGTTTAACTTAATGTTCTTTTTAAAAGAATTCAAAGTCCAAATATTTTTATATGTATTACTTGGTAATAAGTATGAAAAGTATAAAATTTTATGCTATGGACTACAACCATTGAACTGTGATTTTTTGTTTGTTTTTTTTTGTTGTTGTTGTTTTTGAGACAGAGCCTCACTCTGTCGCCCAGGCTGGAGTGCAGTGGCACGATCTCGGCTCTCTGCAACCTCCACTTCCTGGGTTCAAGCAGTTCTCCTGCCTCAGCCTCCCAAGTAGCTGGAACTACAGGTACACACTGCCACACCCAGCTTTTTTTTTTTTTTTTTTGTATTTTAGTAGAGACGGGATTTCATCGTGTTGCCCAGGCTGGTCTCGAACTCCTGAGTTGAGGCAATCTGCCCACCTCGGCCTCTCAAAGCGCTAGGATTACAGGCGTGAGCCACTGCACCTGGCCAAGCTGTGATTTTTAAAAGGAAATTTTTAATTAGATGCTGAAAAAGGGTATGCATATTTGAGGTACACTTTAAAATGTTTTTAAATAAGCAAATCTTAATGCAAATAGATATTGCAAACACTAAGAAATTAAATAAGACTAGTTAATTTTTAATTTCATTTTATTTAGAGACAGGATCTCACTGTCACGCAGACTGGAGTGCAGTGACATGATCAGAGCTTACGGCATCCTCCAACCCCTGTCCTCAAGCCATACTCCAGCCTTGGCCTCCCAAAGCACTGGTGATACAGGTGTGAGCCACTGTGCCCAGCCAGACTAATCAATTTTGACTTTTCTCTGTACTACTTGCTATATCCAAGCATGAACTTGTGTTATTTTTGAATATTTTTTATTTCTGTGATGTAAGATTTGTTATAGATTCATTCCTGCTGTATATCTCAAGCAAGATTCAATTCGATGCATTTACTTGAGTGCCTACTATAAATGAGACATTTTAAAACAGTATGGCCATTACAAATATATGTTTAATTATAGTGAGTAGTAAGTGCTTAAAGTAATAATGCTAAGCTTTAATAGTTCTTGAAACTTAAGTAAAAGGTAGTGGTACTAACACAAGCATGAAGGAGTGCCACATGTGGCTGGAGTGCTGCTGGGCTCCCCTGCAGCCTCTCAAGGGAGGACGATGAACACTCAAGGGATGGACCAACTGAAGCAGGGAAACTTGGCCACTTACTGCCTGACACAGAAGCCCAGCTGTCTGCTGCATCTTACCCAGCCCACCATATGTAAGAACTGGTTGAGATGACATTGAATTCCCTAAACTTCTGGGTGCTCAGTGGTGAACTGAGATGGAATACCTGCCAGCAGCTGGGCAGAGGGAAGAAAGCCAGCACTCTGGGAAGGTAGGCTTCACCTACTTACATCCTAATGGGGACTAACAGTGGCAGCAGAGCTGTGCAGAGCCTCGGGCCCTGGCATGGTATTCCAGCTAGAGTGGACCCTGCGTACGTGTGGGAGCAGCCCTGGCATTCAAGGATTTGCATTGAAGGCCTTGGTTGAGGATGCTGTGAAGGCAGCCACTGTGTGTATGGAACAGTGACTTTGTGGGTCAAGAATTCGACATGTGGCCGGGCACGGTGGCAGACACCTGTAATCCCAGCACTTTGGGAGGCCGAGGCAGGCGGATCACGAAGTCAGGAGATCAAGACCATCCTGGCTAACACGGTAAAACTAAACTAAAAATACAAAAGTTAGCCGGGTGTGGTGGCGGGCGCCTTTAGTCCCAGCTACTCGGGAGGCTGAGGCAGGAGAATGGTGTGAACCCAGGAAGTGGAGGTTGCAGTGAGCCCAAGATCGTGCCACTGCACTCCAGCCTGGGCGACAGAGCAAGACTCCATCTCAAAAAAAAAAAAAAAAAAAAAAAGAACTTGACATGTGCTTGCTATGTGAGGCCAGTGAGTGAACCCGCACTCTGAGGCTCAGCATTTATAGTCAAGACAGCCCGCTGACTTCTTTGGGACCTGTCGTAAACTCTTCCAAAGTGTTAATGTTTTTCGTATGCAAAAAAGCTCACCAATAAAAGAAGAAACTTTAGGGAAGGTTGAAAAGCAACTGTGGACTGGCCACGGTGACTTATCCCTTTAATCCCAGCACTTTGGGAGGCAGGAGGATTGCTTGAAGCCAGGAGTCTGAGACCAGCCTGGGCAACAAAGTGAGACCCCCATCTCTACTAAAAATTTAAAAATTAGCTGGGCATGATGGTGCACGCCTATGGTCTTAGCTACTTGAGAGGCTGAGGCAAGAGGATCATTTGAGGCCAGGAGCTCAAGGCTGCAGTGAGCCATGATGGCAGCAGAGTGAGACCCTGTCTCTAAATAAATAAATAAATAAAGGGAAAAACAATGGGATTTGATAGAAGACAGGAACATGTACAGATATTGCAAATTTGGGAAATTATGAAGATCTTAATCATACATATGGATTCTAGCATATGGACTGTTATTGACTGAATCTGGATTATTTTAGTTGATTCTACTTTGTTCTACTGCATTGAAAATCATTGTTAGTATATTTAGTCTTCTCAGCTAACATCTTATACCTAGATAACTGTCGAGGTTTATAAAGGCCTTAAAACGTGAATAATACCTACACAACTGTGGAATGCTTTTTTTTTAACTGAATGTATTGTAAGTCAAATTCAGTCCATATCTAAAGTCTGAAAATTTTAATATTCAGATGACTAATAGGTATAACTCTTTAGCTTCTAGTGTGCATTCTGTAGTATTTGCCATACTTCTATAACTGCAACTTCTATTTTATTTATTTTAATTTTTTATTTGTTTGTTTTGAGACAGTCTTGTTCTCTTACCCAGGCTGAAGTGCAGTGGTGCAATCACAGCTCACTGCAGCCTTAGTCTCCCATTGCTCAAGCAATCCTCCCACCTCAGCCACCAGAGTAGCTGGGACTTAAGGCACATATCACCATACCTGGCTAGTGTTGTTGTTGTTGTTGTTGTTGTTTTCTAGAGACGGGGTTTCATCATCTTGCCCAGCCTGCTCTCAAACTCCTAGGCTCAAGTGATCCTCCCACCTTGACCTCCCAAAGTTCTGGGATTACAGGCATGAGCCATTGTGCCTGACCGCAACTTCTATTTTAGAGAAAGCTGCAACTCAATAATTAGTGGAATATTTCCTATGTATATTATATACACAAAAAAGCATTTGCCTTGAAAAACCTAAACTGTGTATTCAAAAGCTTTAATATGAACAGTATTATTCAAAATGGAAAGACTTTCATTCCTGCCCTCATGAAATAGAAATTCAGCTATATTTGATCCTGACTATAGAATATTACTAGAGATTGGGTTTTTTTATGTTATGTTTTGTTCAACTAGATACACCTTTTTGAGGTCATTCATATAGTTAGTGACATGTAAATGCTTTTTAAGTACACTGTTTAAACAGTATCAGCAGAGGCTTCGGGTATGATGTTCACATTTCTGGAACCTATGGGCTGTACCCTCAGTCTGTCCTGGAACCTCTGCATTCCACCCTCAGTCTGTCCTGGCTGCTGTGAAGATGGAGTGCTGGTGGCTGGTCCTTAGCAGTCACTCCACCTCACACTCAAGTTTAGCCACATGGCCAAGCCAGTACTGGGGTGTTTATCAAGGAAGAAGGGCCCTGGGGATTGCAGGCTCCACTTTCTGCCTCCCCAACCATCCCCTTACTTGCATACCTGGCAGGAAGGGTTAGGTAGGACAGCCAAGCACAGCATAAATCTGAACGGAAGCTGATGTCAGGTCTCTCTCCTTCTTAGCCGTGCCCCACAGCTGTGCCCCACTATCACGCAAGGTGTTTCATGTGGCACATTCTGTGATGATGAGGTAATCATGTTACTTTCATTTACTGAGTGCTTGCTAGGCATTACAAAATTTGGAAGCACCTCCTCATGTTGGGTTTAGGAATATTGAGCAATGAACAAAACAGACAAGGGGCCGGCTCTCCGGAATAAAGTAAATAAGATCATTTTCAATTGGTTTGTAGCCAGGTAACCTTGGACAAATTACGTTATACTTCACTTTTCTCATTTGTAAAATGGAGGTTATGATGGTATCTCCTTATGTGATTGATATATTAATGAGATAATACTCAAAAAGCACTTAGAACAGGTCCTAGTACATGGTGAATGCTAAGTGCTCAAAAAGCACTCCCAATTATTATGAGACATAACACTGTGTGCCATGATATGGAGTAACCTGGGTAGGAGCATCAAGGTCACCTTGGAATGAGCAGTGAGGGGAAGCTGAGAAGGGAGAGCTTCAAGGTGAAACCTAACGGACGAAGTGGAGTCAGCCATGAAAAGCTCCAGGAGACACACTTTCCACGCAAAGACACCAGCTATTGCAAAGAAAAGGATGGACTTGCTGTGTTCTAGGAGCAGAAGAGAGACCAGTGTACCTGGGTTGTAGAGATATACCCAGGGGCTGAGACAGATGATTAGCACAGAGAAGAGCCAGGTGCCAGAAGTTTAGACTTCATTCCAAGGACAGTGAGAAGCCTTTAAGGTTTTCAGCATGAGATACATGTGATCCAGTCTGTGCTTTGGAAAGATCACTCCAGCTGCTCCAGATCAAATGGAATGTGGAGGTACAAGAGTAGCAACAGGAAACAAGTTAAGCTATTTCAAAAATCCAGCCAGGTCAGACTGACGACCTGGACCAGAGTGCTTATGGTGAAAAGCAGAAAGGTTCAGGGTCTGTTTTAGAGATATGGTTTACAGTAACAGCTAAAAAATCGGATGTGGGATGATAGGAAGTGGGGGCTCAAGGATGACTGTGAGGTTGTTGGACTGGTGGTGGTGTGGTGGTTATTGAGGTGAGAGGTGACTAGGGGAGGCCAGAGTTCTAGTGATGGCCTTGTTGAGGTGGAGACCTGTAAGATGGAGACCTGTAAGACACCAAGCTGAAGAAGTCAAATTGGATATGCGCTCACCGTGGAGGAGAGAGGTAAGCACGTGAAGGCCAGGCACTGGACCCAGGAAGGAATTATCTTCTCTAGTCTTTATAAAAACACTGTAAGATAAATAACATCTAGCTATGGGAAACAGAAATTAATGAAAGCCACTTTCTAAGGTTAATTTTAAGTTAAAGGATTTTTTTCACCTTAAAGTAGTAGATAGACCAGTGGAATAGAGAGTCCCAAATATATACAGGAATTTAGTTAATAATACATTTCAAAGCAATAGGGAAAGATGAACCATTCAATAAATAGGTAAGGACAGTAGGTTAGCCATCTGGAAAAAGAAATGAATTCGATTTATACTTTAATCTTACACCAAGATAGATTACAAATGAATCAAAGATTTAAAAACTGAAATCGTAAAAGTTCTAGAAGAAATAGTGGGAGAAGTATCTTGAGGTGGAAGTTTTTTCTGTGATTCAACATCCATGGATCCAAAAGAAAAAATTAAGCCTACATGACAAAATTAAAAGTTAAATGACAAATTGAGAATATATATGTATGATTTGTATTACAAAGAGCCACTCTTTCTAGTACATGAGGTACTCATAGAAATTAGTAGGGAAGACTGACAACTCAGTATAAAAATGGGCAAAGGGTATGAATACACAGTTCATAAAAGGAAAAGATGCTCAATGTCTCATGATAAAAAATATGAATTAAAATAACACTATTATTTTTCCCCTACCAATTTTGCAGAAATCTAAAATTTTAGTAACTTTCGTTTGGTGAGGCTGAGGGGCAGTAAACACTCTTCCTTTGGTGGAGGGAGAGTACATTGTCACCACTCCAGAGAGAGCACCTTGGCATGTGTATATACAGATGTATGTGTGTGAATTTTAAACAGGTCAGCTCTTTGACCCAGCACTTCTACTTCTTGGAATTTATCCAACAGATATACTTGTGTATATATGAAATACAAGCTTATTCCTTGCCCCATTCTTTGTGATAGCGAGTGGAAATGGCCTGAAGGTCAGCATTAGGAAATTAAAAATTATGGCACTTGCTCATAGTAGAATACTATGCAGCTCTCTATGTGGCTACAAGAAGAATGAGAAAACAATGAACTGTCACAGAAAAATCTATGACATTGGTTACATTGAAGGAATGGTGGGATGCTTGAAATGGGCTATATTCCTTGAATATATAGAGAGAAACTTTAGAAGCGTATGTGAGAAACAAGTAACAGTGATTATCTGTGAGGGGTAGCTGGGAACTAGAGGATGGAGGACGGGAGCTGGAGGGAGGGAAACTTGTCACTATGTACCTTTAAATTTTGAATTATATATATTAATCAGAAAAATGAAAGGACTTTATATATAGTTATTTATCTTGAAATTTTTAGCCGTTATATATATTTTGGAAAGCAGTATATACAGCAATAATGTTATACTTTTTGACCCAATACTCCCTAGAAATTTAATTCATGAAAACTAAACAAAAACTACACATAAACGCTGTTCTTCTTCATGGTAGCAATACCTATAATAATGGGGAAAATAGAAGCAACCTAAACGTCAGTGTGGGGGATTATTTAATTGAATATGACATACAGCATGATATAATGTTAAGCAACTGTGTAATATAATTAAGAAGACCATGCTGAAACATTTATCCATTCAACAAATATTTATTGTGTGCCTACTGTGTATCAAGCATTGTTCTAGGTGTTAGGGATACAGCAAGAAATAAGAGCCAAAATAAATATATAAATCCATACACCATTGGAACTGCCATTATTTGGGGGAAGACTGGCCACAGACCAATAGATATAATGTAAGAAAGTAAGACCAGGCGCCGTGGCTCACGCCTGTAATCCCAGCACTTTGGGAGGCTGAGGTGGGTGGATCCCCTGAGATCAGGAGTTCGAGACCAGCCTGGCCAACATGGTGAAAAACCCATCTCTACTAAAAATACAAAAATTAGCCAGGCATGTTGGTGCACGCCTATAATCTCAGCTACTCAGGAGGCTGAGGCAGGACAATCGCTTGAACTCAGGCGGCAGAGGTTGCAGGAGCTGAGATTACGCCATTGCACTCCAGCCTGGGTGACAGAGTGAGACTCCATCTCAAAAAAAAGAAAGAAAGAAAGAAATGATGGTTACAACTTCAAATAAAGCAAGATGAGGGACAGTGAAGGTGGAGGGCTGCTATTTTTACATAAGACTCAAGGAAAGCCTCACTGAGAAGGTAATACTTGAATGGAGATGGGTGACTAAGTCATGTAAATGTGTAGGGAGAGCATCTCAGCAGGGAGATCTGGTACTTGAGGATGCAAGAAGGGATCTGTTTGGCATGTTTGTGGAATGACAAGGAGGCCAGTGTTTCTGTGCATCACATACATGAAGGTCAGAGAGGTAGAAATGGTAGGGTTGGGACTCTGATCATGAGGAGGTCTAGAAAGCCATGATAATAAGGCCTTTGAATTTTATTCCACGTGTGATACAAAGCCATTAAAAATTCTGGAACCCCTGTAGAAGTGATTCTAAATGACTGTGTGAGAAGCAAGAGAGTCTGAGTCCTCCATTAGGGCAAGCTGGTGGATAAAGACATGGTGCAGAACTGGAGATATCCAAGAGGTAGAAAGGTAATTCAACTTAGCACTCTGAATGATTGGATGTGGGAGGTGGAGAAAAGGGAGGGATCCAGAAGGATTCTAAGGTTTGGGCAACAAGATGAATGGTGATACCATTAAATGAGACAGAAAATTCAGGAGGGAGAACAGAGTTGGAGAGAGCTGAGATGATGGTTTTAAACATGTTGAGTTTGTTGAGGGACCTGTGAGTCACAAATACCAAAAGGGAGAAAAGTAAAATGAACCCTGTCATGTTTGATCAGAATTAGGGTAGTATAAACTCGTACTTTTCAAGATGGATGGGTGAATGAATAGAAGTCAGTGTGTGTTTGTGTGAGAGGGTGTATGTGTGCACACACTTCCCAGCTCTACTAAGAGGCTCTGAGACAGTGATACATCAGTAGCAATGAGCACACCTAGTGCCAGATAGTAGCTTCTAAATACCTGAAGGGAATTGGCAAAGTGACTGATTCCAAGTTTGGATGAGATAAAATACAAGATGAGCCTTGAAATCTTGTTATGTTAGAAAGCAAGAATGTTCTCAAAGAATGATGGGGACATCAAAAAGAAAAAGGTCACCGAAGCTAGCTTGAAAGAGTCCCCAACTAGCCAAATCTGGGGCAATTCATGCATCAAAATAAGGGATAGTTATGGATTATAAACCATTCAGTAAGACTCCATGAGTCACACTGATACAAAAACAAATGAAAAATAATTTAAGAAAATTAATGAATTGGAAATTTGATAAGGAATAGGATATTAGACGGTTTCACAGTATCTCCTACACAATGTTTTTTAACTTCAAAAGGGAAAAGAGTAACTTATAGTTGAGAAGCCTGACAGACGTCACCTTAAGTTTTAAAAAGTGAACATCATTAAGTATTGGGACAAATTAAAATAATGTAATTATTTTAATACACAGAATGTAATTAGAAGCCGGCCCAGGATGCACACCTATAGTCCCAGCCACTCAGGACGCTGAGGTGAGAGGATCACTGGAGCCCAGGAGTTTGAAGTTGTAGTGCACAATGATCATTCCTGTGAATAGCCACTATACTCTAGCCTAGGCAGCGTAGAAAGAGCCTGTCAAGAAAAAGTGGAAAGAACGCAAAAAAAAAAAAAAAAAGCACACAGCATCACTTCTGTGTTATTTTTACCAATGATACATCAACTGAATCCCACAATGAGAAGAAATCAGACAAACCCAAAATGAGGGTTCATGCTTTACAGAATACCTGAACTGTTTCCTTCCAAAGTGTCAGGGTTATGAAAGTCAAGGAAAGACTGAGGAACCATTCCAGATTGCAGAGTATTAAGAGACATGACAACTAAATGCAGCCCGATTCTGAACTATCTCCTTTTGCTATACAGGACATTACCAGGGCAATGGGTGAAACATGAGTGGGTAGGAAGATTAGGTGGAGGGAAGATCAGGGTTCATGTCCTCCTCTTATGGCTGTAGAGCGATTATATGGGAAAAAGTCCTTATTTGTAGGAAAAACACACAAAAGTATTTGGGAATGAAGGGGTATCATGTCAGGAAGTTACCCTCAAATAATTCAGGGGAAAAAAACATGATTTTTACTGTATTTAGAACATTTTAGTAAATTTGAGATTTAAAACTTTTTAAAGGGATGGTTTAACATATACAGGTCAATAAATATGATACATCACATTAACAAAATAAAAAAACAAAAATCATATGATCATTTTAATAGATGCAGAAAAAGCATTCAATAAAGTCCAGCATCCCTTTATGATAAAAACTCTCCACAAACCTGGCATAGAAGAGATATACCTCACAGTAATAAAAACCATATATGACGAACCCACAGCCAACATCATACTGAATGGGGAAAAGCTAGCTGAAAGCATTCCCCTTGATAACTGGAACAAGACAAGGATGTCCACTGTCACCCTTCTATTCAACATAGTACTGGGAGTACTAGCCAGAACAATCAGGCTACAGAATTAAAGGGCACCCAGATTGGAAAAGAGGAAGTCAAACTGTTACTGTTTGCCACTGATATGATTGTATATCTAGAAAACCCTAAAGACTCCTCCAAAAGACATCTAGATTTGATAAACAAATTCAGCAGAGTCTTAGAGTACAAAATCAATGTACAAAAATCAGTAGCACTGCTATACACCAACAATGACCAAGCTGGGAATCAAATCAAGAACCCAGTCTTTCTTACAATAGCTGCAAAAATTAAAATAAAATACTTAGGAATATACTTAACCAAGGAGGTGAAAGATAAAGAGAACCACAAAACACTGCTGGAAATGATCATAGATGACAGAAACAAATGTAAACACGTCTCATCTCATGGATTGGAAGAATGACTATCATGAAAATGGTCGTGCTGCCCAAAGCAACCTACAGATTTAATGCGATTCCTATCAAAATACCAACATCATTTTTCACAGAATTAGAAAAAACAGTCCTAAAATTCATAGGCACCAAAAAAGAGCCTGAATAGCCAAAGCAATAGTAAGCAAAAAGAATAAACCTGGAGGTGTCACGTTACCTGACTTCAAATTATACTATAAGGCTATAGTTACCAAAACAGCATGGTGCTGATATAAAAGTAGATACACAGACCACTGGAAAAGAATAGAGAGCCCAAGAAATAAGGCCAAATACTTACAGTTAATGGGTCTTCAACAAAGCATATGAAAACATAGATTAGGGGAAGGACACCCTATTTAATCAATGGTGATGGGAAAACTGAAAAGCCACATGGAGAGGAATGAAACTGGATCCTCATCTCTCACCTTATACAAAATAAACTCAAGATGGATCAAAGACTTAAATCTAAGACCTGAAACCATAAAAATTCTAGAAGATAACCCAGGAAAAACTCTTCTGGACATCCCCTAAGCAAAAAATTCATGGCTAAGAACCCAAAAGCAATTACAACAAAGACAAAAATAAATAAGTGGGACCTAATTAAGAAGCTTCTGCACAGCAACAGAAATAATCATCAAACAGACAACTCACAGAATGAGAGAAAATATTTGTAAACTATGCATCTGACAAAGGACTAATATCTAGAATCTACAAAAAACTCAAGCAAATCAGCAAGGAAAAAAGAGAAAGACAAGTAATCCCATCAAAAAGTAGGCAAATGACATAAATAGATATTTCTCAAAAGATGATTTACAAATGGCCAACAAACATGAAAAAATGCTCAACATCACTAATTATCAGGGAAATCCAAATTAAAACCGCAGTGAGATAGCACCTTACCCCCTCAAGAATGGACATTATTTTGAAAGTTAAAAAACAATAGATACTGGAATGGACGTGGTGAAAGGGGAATGCTTATACACTACTGGTGGGAATGTAAATTAGTACAGGTCTATGGAAAACAGTATGGAGATTCCTTAAAGAGCTAAAAGTAGATCTACTATTTGATTCAACATTCCCACTGCTGGGTATCTATCCCAAAAGAAAAGTAAATCGTTGTATAAAAAAAGACACCTATACACATATATTTATTGCAGCACAATTCACAATTACAAAGATAGGGAACCAACCTAAGTGACCATCCATCACACAATGAGTAGATAAAGAAAAATTACTATACACACCATGGAATACTTCTCAGCCATAAAAAAAGAACAAAATAATGGCTTTTGCAGCAGCTTGGATGGAGCTGGAGGCCATTATTCTAAATGAAGTAACTCAGGAACGGAAAACCAAATACTGTATGTTCTCACTTATAAATGGGAGCTAAGCTGCCAGCACACAGAGGCATACAAAGTGATATAATGGACTACAGAGACTTAGATGGGGGAGAGTGGGAGAGGGTGAAGAATAAAAAACTACATATTGGGTACACTGTACACTACTCGGGTGATGGGTGCACTAAAACCTCAAAATCTCAGACTTCAACACTATACAATTCATCTGTGTAACCAAAAATCGCTTGTACCCCCAAAAGCTATTGAAATTTTTAAAAAATAAATAAGGGTCAGAAATTAAATAAATAAAAACTTTTTTAAATGATCAGAAAAGTGAGTAGGAGGCAGTCAAATGGAAATGTGAGGCCCACACTTTCTCAAAGGTTGGCAGGAAGGTTGGCAGGAAAGAGAGACATACGCTCCCAGCAGAGACTGCACTGAGCATTTGGAGCCAATGTGTAGAGAGGGAAGAGATACACCTAGGCTAGGTGGTGAGCACTGCAAAGCAAAGTCCTAGAGGCCGTGTTTTGCTGGGCACCGAGGTCCAGTGGAAAGAGCAGGCTGGGCAGGCAGCAGGAGGATGTCAGCTGGGCACGGCAGGCAGTTCCAAGGTGGGTGGGCTGGAAACAAAACTAATTCCTACCTGGGAACCTTCCTTCTCTCTGAGAAATAGAGTTGTCTTCTAGAAGTGGCCATTGTCTGCTGTCTTAAGTACAGTATACTGAATATGGTTCGTCTTCAAATTTGAAATTACTTCACTGAAAAATGTATCAAAACAATTTAATATTTCTCAGTGATATTGTTCCTAAAACAGGTTTTCTTAGGATTGCAGAATTTACAAAATTACCATTGATACTTGAAAAAGAAGAAAGCCTTGTATGTATGCATTTGCCAAGGCAGTTTGATTTTTTATTTGGTAGGGTCAGAGCAGGTAGAACGTGTATGCATACTTCACAAAAAACAGGTGATTTATAAGCCATTGCATTAGACAGGACTGGTTTCCAAGCCAGTTAGTCAGCTTAGAATGTGAAACCCTGACTCAGAAGCGAATCACCTAAGGATGATTCAACACTGTGTTTCCTGTTGTGCTAGTAGGCCCACTACAGTAGTGGTTTACCCCCACCTCACCCAGTTCATTAGACGCTAATCTAGTCCCACACTGGAACTACAGAGCCTGAAGACTATATAAGCAACTGTCTTCTCATTCTCCTTAGACTGTCCATGACTGATGCCACTCACCAGGCACAGGAGGGATGCTAATCCATTCCATGGAGTGGAGCCTCAGGGTTTACAGGCTTTATTCCCTCCAAGAACCCTGCCTCTGAAAGCCTGTGTGAGTCTTGTGTGGGCCAACATGCCCTTTGATGGCCCAAGGGAAGCTGTAGGACACTAACTTACCCATGGCACCACCAAAACCTGCATCCCCAGGCCCATGTCTTGTTCCTTACTCTATACCCAGTTACAAACTCTTGACCTCTCAGGTTTCAGTGATGAATAGGCATGGGAAAGTAGGAATACCAAATGGCCTCTCATTTGGTAGTCGGTTGGGGAATGCATGAGAGAAAATAAGACCATAGTGTGCCCAGGGATGCTGAGCTGATGGCACATTTTGAGCAATAAGCTTTCTTAGTGTAGATCCCTCCTTCCTCGCTCTTTTTTTTTTTTTTTTTTTTTTTTTTTGTATTTTTAGTAGAGACGGGGTTTCACCATGTTAGCCAGGATAGTCTCGATCTCCTAACTTCATGATCCGCCCGCCTCGGCCTCCCAAAGTGCTGGGATTCTCTCTTTTCCTTCATTGTTCTTGTCCTAATTTACAACTTCGCTAAGTTCTTCCTTTCCCACTTGTATACTTTGTAGCAATATATGTTTTGGTTTGTGAACTACCTCGTATTGTCCCCAAGGGCAGGAACTATGTCTTATGTCCCTTTTCCCCAGGAAGGCTAAATAAATGCCTGTTGATTAACTCAACTTGGTGTAACAAACATATATTATCTATAATGCATAAGTCTCTGAGCTAAGGGCTCTGACAGGTATATACGGAATAAGAAA
This sequence comes from Pongo pygmaeus, assembly GCF_028885625.2. Lineage (NCBI taxonomy): Eukaryota > Metazoa > Chordata > Mammalia > Primates > Hominidae > Pongo > Pongo pygmaeus. Next base: position 59,285,460 of record NC_072380.2, read on the forward strand.
TAAGATCTCTGCCTTCAAGAAACTTCCAAGAGAGAGAAAAGAGCTCCTCAAGTTATTATAATACATAGTAAATGTGATGAGAACTAAAAGACAAAAAAAAAAAAAAACACTTTTAATGCAAAGGAAAAAGGGGAATAAGAGAAGTCTTCATATAAGACATGGAGTTTCAGTTTAACTTTGAAAAATGATACTTAGATGAGTGGGAGTGGCAAGGACTATCAGATTCCATGAGGGGAACAGGCGGGAGCCAAGACAGATAGGGGCGTGGTAGCAGCATCTTGATCTTCTTAGGCCCCACCATGTGTGTACCAAGAGGCATGCAGGAGCCACTGGGATACTCCCAAAGTTCTCTGGCCAGGTGAGTGACATGATTAACTCTATTCGATAAGAAGGAGCACTGTAGCAGCAACCTGCGGGAGGGGTTAGAAGAAAGGAAAGAACGGGTTAAGAGACAGGTTGGGAAGCACCTGCCTAATCCATGTAGGTGGCATGAAGGGCCACAAGCAAGACAAGACCATGACAGTGGGGATGAGGAAGAGAATATTAAAAAGGTGATGCAGAGGGAAAATAGACAGGTTACAGCAACTGGATGTGAAAGGAAATAGAGTACTCCCAGGTTTTGAGACTCAGTGACTGGGAGAACAGTGGGGCATTCTTCAAGAGGGATCTCTGCATAATGATGGTAAAGTAACAGATCTAGAGAAAGAGAGATACTGGCCAGTTACATTAGCTCTGTATTCATTGGCCTAAATAAATGCAGCAGTGATTTTATTCTGTGTACCCTAGGAAATATAGATGCACTCATATAACTCTTTGCCAATGATAAACTAAAACTCTGGTTGATCTTCTTGAGAAGGTTTAGACTCTTTTCTTTCTTAAAGACCTACACTCATATAAGACATTATCTTTTAATATGACTGGCATGATATATATGTTCTTTTTTTTTATACTTTAAGTTTTAGGGTACATGTGCACAATGTGCAGGTTTGTTACATATGTATACATGTGCCATGTTGGTGTGCTGCACCCAGTAACTCGTCATTTAACATTAGGTATATCTCTAAATGCTATCCCTCACCCCTCCTCCCACCCCACAACAGGCCCCTGTGTATGATGTTCCCCTTCCTGTGTCCATGTGTTCTCATTGTTCAATTCCCACCTATGAGTGAGAACATGCGGTGTTTGGTTTTCTGTCCCTGCGATAGTTTGCTGAGAATGATGGTTTCCAGCTTCATCCATGTCCCTACAAAGGACATGAACTCATCCTTTTTTATGGCTGCATAGTATTCCATGGTGTATATGTGCCACATTTTCTTAATCCAGTTAATCATTGTTGGACATTTGGGTTGGTTCCAAGTCTTTGCTATTGTGAATGGTGCCGCAATAAACATACGTGTGCATGTGTCTTTATAGCAGCATGATTTATAATCCTTTGGGTATATACCCAGTAATGGGATGGCTGGGTCAAATGGTATCTCTAGTTCTAGATCCCTGAGGAATCGCCACACTGACTTCCACAATGGTTGAACTAGTCCACAGTCCCACCAACAGTGTGAAAGTGTTCCTATTTCTCCACATCCTCTCCAGCACCTGTTGTTTCCTGACTTTTTAATGATCGCCATTCTAACTGGTGTGAGATGGTGTCTCATTGTGGTTTTGATTTGTATTTCTCTGATGGCCAGTGATGATGAGCATTTTTTCATGTGTCTGTTGGCTGCATAAATGTCTTCTTTTGAGAAGTGTTCATATCCTTCACCCACTTTTTGATGGGGTGGTTTGTTTTTTTCTTGTAAATTTGTTGGGGTTCATTGTAGATTCTGGATATTAGCCCTTTGTCAGAGGAGTAGATTGCAAAAATGTTCTCCCATTCTGTAGGTTGCCTGTTCACTCTGATGGTAGTTTCTTTTGCCGTGCAGAAGCTCTTTAGTTTAATTAGATCCCATTTGTCAATTTTGGCTTTTGTTGCCATTGCTTTTGGTGTTTTAGACATGAAGTCCTCGCCCATGCCTATGTCCTGAATGGTATTGCCTAGGTTTTCTTCTGGGGTTTTTATGGTTTTGGGTCTAACATTTAAGTCTTTAAAGATATATATGTTCTTAAAAAGGCGTAATACCTTACATTTTTGGACCATTGATTTTTGACATGGATGTCAGGCAATTCAATGGAGAAAGAAGAGTCATTCCAATCAATGGTTTTGGAATGACTAGGTATCCACATATAAAAGAATTAAGGTGGAGCCCTGCCTCATACCATACACAAAAATTACTGCAAAATGAATCACAGACCTAATGTAAGAACTAAATTTCTCAGAAGATAATGTAGGACTGTATCTTCCTAACCTTACCTATTAGGCAATGGTTTCTTAGATGTGACACCAACATCATAAACAACAAAAGAAAAAATACATAAATGAGACTTCATCAAAATTAAAAACTTTAACGTCTCAGAAAACAAATTTGCAAATCACTAGTCTTATAAGGGACTTGTATCCAGAATATGTAAAGAACACTTACTACTCAACAATAAAAAGATACCCAAATAAAAGATGGTTAAAAAATTTAAATAGACATTTATTCAAAGATATGCAAATGGACAGTAAGCACATGATGATCAACATCATTAGATACTAGGGAAATGCAAATAAAAACCACAATGAGATACCACTTCACAGTCACTAGGATGGCAATAATAAAAAGAAGGACAATACCAAGTGTGGATGAATTCAGATGTGGAGAAGCTGGAATCTTTGCACACTACTAGTGAGAATGCAAAATGTTGCAGCCATTTTGAGAAACAGTCTGGCAGTTCTGCAAAAAGTTAAACATGGAATTACCATGTAACCCAGAATTTTCACTCCTAGGTATATACTCTTGAGAATTGAAAACATATATCCATGTAACTTCTACAGAGTTGCTCCATAGCAACATTACTCATAATGCAAAAATGTCAAAACAACTGCAATGTCTGTCAGCTGATAGAAGATAAATAAATGTGATATATCCATGTAATGGAATATCATTCAGCAACAAAAAGGAATGAAACACTGATCCATGCTATAACATGAGTGAACCTAGAAAACATCATGCTAAGTGAAAAGAAGCTAGACATAGAAGGCCACATATCATATGAGTCCATTTATGTGAAATAACTAGAACAGGCAAATCCATAGAGGCAGAAATCCAATCAATTGTTGCCAGGGACTCAGGGGAGGGGAGAATAGGAGTAACTGATGGATGGAGGTTTCCTTTTAGGATGATAAAAATATCCTGGAATTAGATAGTGCTGATGGTTGCAGAACATTGTGAATGTACTTAATGCCACTGTGGTACACTTTAAAAGGATTAAAATGGTAAATTTTATGTTACATGTATTTTGCTACAATATAAACAGGTCCATTCTATGGTATGTGAATTATACCTCAGTAAAGCTGTTATAAAAATAAAAGGCATAATAGCTTGTTTTAATTACCAGGGAATCGTGCTGAGAAAAAAAAAAAAATCCAATCCCAAAAATTGTATACTGGGTGATTCAATTTTTATAACATTTTTGAAATGGCAAAAATTTTAGAAGAGAGGACAGATGAATGTTTTTCTGATGTTAGTCATGAGGGTTGGGAGATGGAAGGAGGTGGGTTATTAAAGGGCAGCCTGAGGGACCCTTATGGTGATGGAACTGTTCAGTATTTTGACTGTGGTAGAAGGTACAGGATCCTACACAGGTGATAAAACTGTATCAAACTAAATATGTGACACACATACAAGTAAAAGAGCAACAGGTTTTATCAATGTCAATATCCTAGTTGTGATATTGTACTATTGTTTACTAGTACATATAGTTTATACTATTGGGGTAACTGGGTAAAGTGTACAGGAGTTCTTTCTGTGGTATTTCTTAGGACTGCATGTGACTCTACAATTAACTCAATAAAAATTTCAATTAATAAAAAGGCAGGCTTGAAGCAATGGCTCTTGCCTCCAATCCCAGCACTTTGGGAAGTCAAGGCAGGTGGGAAGTCAAGGCAGGAAGATCCCTTGAGCCCATGAGTTCCAGACCAGCCTGAGCAATATAGCGAGACCCCATTTCTACAAAAAATTTAAAAATTTAGCTGGACACAGTAGCACAGGCCTTAGTCCCAGCTGTTTGGGAGACTGCAGTGGAATGATCACTTGAGCCCAGGAGGTTGAGGCTGCACTGAGCCATGATCATGCCACTGCACTCCAGCCTGGGCAACAGATTGAGCCCCTGTCTCAAAAAAAAAAAAAAAGAAAAAGAAAAAAAAGGCAAAAGAGGTATCTTTGAAAACTTGTTCCATGGGTAAAGTCTATCAAATTATATGACGTCTTGGCCGAGTGCCGTGGCTTACACCTGTAATCCCAGCACTTTGGGAGGCCGAGGCGGGCGGATCACCTGAGGTCGGAAGTTGGAGACCAGCCTGACCAACATGGAGAAACCCTGTCTCTACTAAAAATGCAAAATCAGCTGGGTGTAGTGGCACATGCTTGTAGTCCCAGCTACTCGGGGGCTGAGGTAGGAGAATCGCTTGAACCCAGGAGGCAGAGGTTGCAGTGAGCCGAGATTGCGCCATTGCACTCCAGCCTGGGCAGCAAGAGAGAAACTCCTTCTCAAAAAAAAAAAAATAGTTTGATATTCACCGGCAATAAACAAATCAAAGTCCAGACTGGCACCAGTTGTGTCAGCGGTTTGTGTCTTCCTTAAAGACCAAGCTTGCAGCAGGGTTTTGTTATTGTTGTTGTTGTTAATCTCAGCAGCACAATGTTTTTCTAAAATAAAGATGGTGTGTGAGTATGGAAAAGGCCTTTCTCGGCCAGACTTGGTGGCTCACACCTGTAATCCCAGCGCTTTGGGAGGTCGAGGCCAGTGGATCGCCTGAGGTCAGGAGTTCGAGACCAGCCTGGCCAACGTAGTGAAACCCCGTCTCTACTAAAAATACGAAAAATTAGCTGGGCGTGGTGGCAGGCGCCTGTAATCCCAGCTACTCAGGAGGCTAAGGCAGGAGAATCGCTTGGACTGGCGAGGTGGAGATTGCAGTGAGCCAAGATAGCGCTATTGCATTCCAGCCTGATCAACAAGAGCAAAACTCCATCTCAAAAAAAAAAAAAAAGAAAAGACCCTTCTCAGCCGGGCACAGTGGCTCACACTTATAATCCCAGCACGTTGGGAGGCTGAGGCTGGTGGATCACTTGAGACCAGGAGTTTGAGACCAGCCTGGACAACATGGCCTAGCCCTGTCTCTACCAAAAATACAGAAATTAGCTGGGCGAGGTGGTGAGTGCGCCTGTGGTCCCAGCTACTCTGGAGGCTGAGGTGGGAGGACCAGTTGAGCCCAGGAGGTGAGGCTGCAGGGAGCCGAGATGACAGCACGGTACTCCAGCCTGGGAAACGGAGGGTGCCCTTGTCTCAGAAGGGAAAAAAGGCTGATTTTTTTTTTTCCTCTTCTTTTGGTTAAGTCACTTTTAGCAAAGTAAGATTGTTATTCCTTTCGGTTCATTGATATTTAAAAGTTTACATGTCACATTTTTATTTCAGCAAACAGAAAATATGATTTTTAAATGAATAAAAAACATTTCTGTGCAGTAGAAGTCGTGCTAACATCTCATGTTAAAAAGATAAACAACAGGATTAACTGTTTACTTTGGGAGCGCAGAGGCTGGTTGTTTTTGAGAAGAAGAACACAATGTCCTGCTGTCTCTGGTTTCCCGGCCGTCCTCCCAGGCGGCTACAGGAGTGGGCGAGGCCCCCGCCCCCAATGCGTCCCCGCCCCCACCCCGCCCCGCCCTCGCTCTGGCCCCTCTCGCCCCCGCCTTTTCTCAGCGGCTCCCTTGCGCTCAGGTTCCAGCCCTCTTCTCTCCCCATGCTCCCTTTTTTTCTCTCCCTCTTCTTATCACTTCATCCTCTGATTTCTTCTGGTTTTTTTTCCTTGGGTTGAAGCTTCGTTAGAGATTATAAAGTGGAGGGCAAGTCTTTGTTGATCTTTAGAGGCTGCTTAAGTTGACAGTGACCTAGAATGAAACAGCCGGGTCTGACTCCGATTCCGGGAATTCTTGGTGGACTGCTAAGAACTGCTCCCATAACTCACGTAAACATCCCACATAGCCACTTAATCTGCCCTCTCAGCACATGCGTGCGCAGGCACACACGTTTGCTGTGCTCTCGCTGTCCTTCATTCGTGTAGCTATGAAACTGAGCCAGTGAATGAAAGAAAGGGAAAACACGTAGCTTTGGAAAGGAGGAAGGGACATTTAAAACTTTTTTAAAAGGGAAATTAAATTGTACTCCCACAACTTCCCCTACAAAATTAAGAGTTTTATTTTTTTATTGCTTGTGATTTGTTCTGTTGCCTTTACAGATAAACAAGACGTATTTTTACAGTTTTTGAAATATTTTTTAATTGGCATAATGGACATTAAGTTGGTAAGAAAAGGAAAAAAATTCTTAAAGACAAAATTCACTTCATAATGGACTTTTATACTTCCAATGTGAACAAGGAACCTCTTATCTGTATTATTTTATGTTGCTGGGAATGCGCCATGGAATGTGGTTTCATTTGGCACCAGTTTTAATCGGCTCTTCCAACATGGTCCAGGCCTCACCCTCATGGCTCAGAAATGCACAGAATCAGAGTCCTGCGGAATGGCTGCTGATGCCTGAAACAGGTGATTCTGATGCTACCCTGTTCCCCTGAAACCACTTTCTAACTGCTGCCTTGTTTTCCCAGTTGAGAGGGGTGGAGTGTGGGTGGCTAGGGGCAGAGACCCGCTGTAGACATGGTATTCTAATGGTTATGTATTGCTTTACCCACAATGGAGCTTTACCTTACAAAGCAAAACAGCCGTAGGTGAATGATGAGGTCACCGTCATAGGGCCGCATCTATGTGAAATGGTATGCCCTGTGCCACTCTCAAGCACCTTCCTGTGAGCCCCTTCCCATAAGATTAGGCCTGTTATAAAAATGCAGACACCTGGCTTCAGGACTTAGGAGAGCTGGCACTTAATGAGAGGGAACCCTATTTTCTTGTCAGTTAACTACATCTGTAACAATGCGCATTTGTCTGGTAGGTGAAGGAAACCAAGATTTTGAGCACAGAAGAGATGCAGGCACTTAACTGGGTGTGAAACAAATTCACATAATCTGGATTGTGCAGGTACCCAAACTCCTAGTGCCCGTGTCCATTCGTGTCATGTGGTGCCTGCTCCCCTGCACCACCGTCTTATAGTCATGAAACTGGGCGTTATTGGGATGTGTCTATGGGAGAAGCATTGATCTTAAACATTAAATAAGTGGAATTCACTTGGTGGACTCTTATTCCAAGAAGTTTTGAATGGCTCTCTGGCTGATGGAATCAGTGCAGTTCTGAGACTCTCAATTCTAAACACACATGTCCTACTTCTCTGTGAGATATTTTATCATGGCTGTTCTAAGCACTTACCTAAGTTAATCACTCCTATAGATAGCTGCATCCCCTCACACCCAGGTATAAGGGACCCACCAACCATGCTCAGTGCTGCATGGGGCAGAGAAGTCGCCTGCAGCCCAGGCCTTAGCTCAGGATCGCTAGCAGCGGAGAGTGTGGTGTACTGGATGCACACCTTTGCCTTGGCAGTGGGTATTCTGTGGCAGGACAGCAAAGGAATGTACTCAACTGCTTCCCAAAGTGGAAGCTCCGTTTTATGAACATTAATCACATAACTTTAAGATGTCAGATCTCTTGAGCCCGCTGGGGCCTGGCTAGCCACTGGTTCCCAGTATTTCAGAGCTTACTAAGGATCGTGCTGGTGTCTGCTGGTTGTCTTGCAGAGCACAGCCACACACAGCGTCTGCCCCTCAACTTGGGTGCTGGTGCCTGAGCTGCAGCTGCAGTTGCAGGCTTCTCTATAGATACACATCTATTTAACGTTCCTTAAACAAAAATAACTGAACAAAAATAATAACTTCTAGAGAATATCTCCTTGTCTTATAAAAGGACTCTCAGCCCAGAGAGCTTCTGTGCCTTGTCGATAGCGGCAGAGCTGGGATCCCAATGCTCCTGCCCTGCTGTTTTGAGTCACATTCTCCATAGAGCAGTTTGCCCTTCCCAGTTCTGTGTTAGTCAGCCCCGTTCTCACTTGCATCCTGCCTCGAGTCACTTGAGCAGCCTCTGGGGTCTTCCACAGCTCCTTGTTCTCGAAATGAGGCCAATCCTATGCCTGATGCCGAGGCTGCTCTTCACTCTTCACACCTACTCACCTCCTCCGAACCTCAGGCCAGTGCAGGCGCTCTGTCCCGCATCCCTTCCCCACAACTGTGCTCTCCAGTCTCTGCCTTGAAATGTTTCTTGAATGCCTTCTCACATGCTGACAGAAGCCAAAGAGGCAAAGAGAGTGGCAGCATCTGAGGAGTGGGACCAGGCGTGGAGGGGAGGGCACCAGGATGGACTCACAAGCCCATGCCTTATCCTGAGGCAGCCACTGTGGGTGTTGACCTAGTGCTACCAGGGTTGCAAGTTTCTCAAGATGACCAGAAAGTTGAATTTTATGTAAAGTCTTCCAGTTCTTAATTTTAGTTACTAGTTTCTGAAAACTTTAACACTATATAAACAAAAGAAAACATACTAGCCAATGAGCACTACTTTGCACCTTCACTCCTTCCTCTCAGGCATTTGTCATTGATTAGGGCAGTGGACTCCCACTGGGTCTAAGGAGACTGTCTAAAAGTTCTCTCTTCAAGCAAACTCCCCACAAAACCCTTTCCTTCACCAATGCCATTATTCTCTTCCTTCCAAGAGAAAATTATTTTTATCAAATTTTTAATTTTTTCATAAATATGTTTAATTTTAAATTAAGAATAATACAATAAATAGTCTTTCCTCTTATCCCTGCTTTCTCCTATTGCTATGGTCTGAATGTTTGCATCTCCCCCAAAATTCATATGTTGAAATCTTTACCCGCAAGGTATTAGGGGGTGGGGGCTTTGGGATTAACATCCTTATAAAAGAGGCCCAAGAGAGTCATTGAGCCTTCTGCTATAGGAGGTTGCTTCGAAAAGACAGCTGTCTATGAGGCAGCAGGCCCTCACCAGATGCCAAACCTGCTGGTGCCTTGATCTGGGACTTCCCAGCCTCCAGAACTGTGAGCAATACATTTCTATTGTTTATGACCCACGCAGTCTGTGGTATTTTTGTTAGAGCAGCTCAAATGGACTAAGACACCTATCTTGTCTTTCTTATTATCTTCTAGCCTCCTTCCAGTTTCTCAGCCATGGAAAACCTCTTTCCCATCCTAGGGTTTCATACATGCTGTGCTCTCTATTTTCAGTGTTCTCTCAGCCTTTGCATAACTGGTTGCTTCTCTCTTTCCAGGCTCAGCTTAAAGGTCACCTTCCTTTAAGAAGCCTTCCCTGACGACCCTGACTAGACCTTCCCACCACCCCAGTGCTATCTCTCACAGCACTCTTTATTTCCTTCCTAGCTCTCACACAATCTGTAGTTGCACATTTGTGTGTGATTGGTCTCTCTTGCCAAGAAACACAGAGGGCAGGGACTGTTTGCCCACTACCCTGTACCTAGCACCTCACAGAGGGCCTATCCAGGAGGCAGTCCTGCTGTATTTAGCACATGAATGGATGGATCATTGATTTACTAGAAACCCTAAGAAGGCCAAGGCACTGTTTTGGAGCACAATGACAAACCCCCAAGTGCTTTTGTTATTAAGGATCTTGTGACACTTACTTAATGGCTCTGCAGCCCTCCATGCCTCACTGCATGTGTTGCACTTCCATTATCTGGCTTGGCAATTTTGTACTTGGCTCATTTCTTGTGTTCAAGCAAATCAAGATGTCTCAAGAAATAACAACTCACACTTAAGTCTACAAATTCAGAATGGATAGTTTCCAAATACTCTCAAGACTTATAAATAAGGGCTAAAGAGCCATTTTGTTTTCTCACACGACACATGCTAATCATCTAGAGAATCTTTATTTCCAATGGAAATAAATCAAAGAAACAGAAGACCAACTTTCAGAATAGCAGAATGAGGACACAGTGGATTCTCGCTCCAACAAACATTTAGCTGGAGAAAATTATGAAAGACAAGCATTTAAAATCTCTAGAAATTGTCCTAAGGGCATACAGCAAATGGAGAAACGTTCTATGAATGGAATCAAAAATAACTACTAAATCTAAGTGAGAACGGCAAGTGTGTGGCCTGTGAGCCACGACCCACTCCCGAACCATCAAAACTCATTTTATAGAGACTAACCTGGGGCTCTACTCCAGGGGGTCCAGTCAAGAAGATGGTCCCGTCTTCCCCCAGCCCCCATTGTAGGGTACATTTCACCCTTCATGGCCAGCCTCCAGCATCTCTCATCACCCAGCAAATGAGTCAGGCCAAGAATACGGACCGGACTGTCCCACTCCAGCTCACCCATAGGTTGGAGGCTTCATGCTAGAGAGGCAAGCCCGGAAGACTAGTGGGGGTAGGTGGGAAGCAGGCAATAGAAACTGCATTTGGAGAGGTCCAGATGTTTGATTTAGCCGACAAAGATTTCAAACCAGCCATTATAACTATGTTCAAAGAACTAAAGGAAACCTTGTCTAAAGAATTAAAGGAACATATGTTAACAATGTCTAATCAAACAGAGTGTCAATAAAAAGATACAAACTATGAAAAGAACCAAATAGAAATTCTGGTGTTGAAAAGAACAACAACCAAAGTGAAAAATTTACCAGAAGGGCTCAATAGTAGGTTTGAGACAGCAGAACAAAGAATTCGTGGACTTGAAATTAAGATAATGAGGCTGGGCATGGTAGCTCACACCTGTAATCCAAGCATTTTGGGAGGCCAAGGCTAGTGGATCACTTCAGCTCAGGCGTTCGAGACCAGCCTGGGCAACATGGAAAACCCCATCTCTACAAAAAACACACAAAAAAATTAGCCAGGTGTGGTGGACTTGGGAGGCTGCAGTGGAAGGATCACTTGAGCCTGGGAGGTTGAGGCTGCAGTGAGCCAAGATTGTGCCACTGCACTCCAGCCTGGGTGACAGAGTGAGACCCTGTCTCAAAAAAAAAAAATTAAGATTATGCAATCTGAAAGGGAGAAAAGAATGGAGGAAACGAAAGAGAACTTCATAAAAATGTTGGACATGATTAAGTGCACCAAAATATGTGTAATGAGGGTGCGAGAGAGAGAGGATGATGCCAAAAATATTTGGAGAAATAATGGCTGAGCATTTATCAAATTTGATGCAAAATTTTAATAAGTTAAAATTTGTAACATATTACATACACCCAGACACCTCAAAGTCAAAATGTTGAAAACCACAGATAAAGAGAAAATCTTGAAAACAACAAAAGAAACATGACTTATCATATATTAATACAAGGGAGCCCCAGTGACAGTCCAGCTGGCTTCTCATCAGAAACAATGGAGGCCAGAAGGCACTGGGATATATCTTCAAAATGCTGAAAGAAACAAATTACTTAGACCATACTTTCTTTCTGGCCTTTAATTCCTGAGGTTAGGTCAGTAGGATTGAACATTAATTGTTTTATCTTAGCTCACCTTTTCATTTTTATAGAAACCAAAGACCACTGTCATTCATCTTCATTTTGAAGTATTCTAGCTTTTTACTTGTTTGGACTAGACCTAATTATTAGCTACAGAACCCTAATTCTTATATAAAATTTCCTTCAGTCACAGAACCATGAGAAATTAGTTTGTACTATATAAATATCTTGTAGCTACTACAAATTAAATAATGTCATACATATCTGTGGAAATGTTAAGACTAGTTGTCTTAAGATAGGCGATACATTCTTCTGCATATCACCTGCTAAATACTGCTTATACACAATGTGAGGACCTAAAATCATGTTTTTCTGCATCAGGTGACCACTCAGGGATTCCCTGGCATTCTTGGGTGTAAAATACCATATTATCAAGGAAATTGAACACAGTAGTAATTATGTATGATTTTGATATGTTAAAATACATTTCAGAGAAAATATTGCTAACATTTTGTTGATAGTGCTAATTTTTGAGAAACACCTATTAATACTCTGTGAATATTAGTGTTGGATAAAACATAAATTTTGTGCATTTTTATATAAAACATAATTTGGAAAAGCTTTAAATTGAAGGCTATTTGAAATAACCTCTTATTTATTTATGCCGTGGTTTCCCTAGTCACTTTAAAAATTCATCTTTTTAATCACTGTGTTTGAAAGGTTGATTAACCAATTTTTAAGTATTCATAGTTTTTGGTTCTTCCAGTTCTGTAGGCCTTTAAACTGTGCTGTCCAATAGGTTGGCTACTAGCCACATGTGATTATTTATATTTAAACTAATTAAAATTAAATAAAATTAAAAATGTAGTTTCTCAGTCACATCAGCCACATCTCAAGTGGTCAGTAGCCACATATGGCTAGTGGTTACCACATTAGACAACATAGACATGAACATTTATTCCATCCTTGCAGAGAGTTCTCTTAGAACACAGTGCTTTAGACTGATGATCTATTCCTTATTGCTGACTACAGTGGTATATAAATCAATTTCACCTGCACTTGAATTCTGATGGAGGTTTAGCTCTGGAAATTAGGGGGCTATTTCCCCACTTTTATAAATTTAAAGAGATATTTATATCAAATATGCTTATATATTCATTTTATTGTTAGTTTGCTTATTTAATGTTGTATGGTTTTTGGGCAAGATAGTAAACCTTTCTGATCTTCAGTCTTCTATGTGCTAAATAGGGATAATAATAGCCTAGCTCCTAAGGGCCTTTTGAGGAGAAGAATGCAAATAGAACAGGATCTGGCACTAACTGACTGCTGTGAAGATGATGAACCTCTAACCCACATACACTATAAAAAAAATTAATGTTTGTATTTTAAGCTTCAAATTTGTGGGAGTAATATGTATAGCAACATACAATGAATGCAGTAAGAGTTAATAACAAAAACATATATTTAAAAATCCCTATAAAATTTGAAAAATACTTCCTATTGGATCAAAAAAGTAATAATGACAATTTTAAAATATCTACAACTGATAAAAAATAAAAATACTAAATATTAAAATTTATGTGATGTCATTAACTTGATATTTAGAATAAATTTTAGTCAAATTAGCTCAACTTTAAAAAGAAGAAAGGGGCCAGGCGCAGTGGCTCACGCCTGTAATCCCAGCACTTTGGGAGGCCAAGGCAGGCAGATGACCTGAAGTCAGGAGTGCGAGACCAGCATGGCCAACATGGTGAAACCCCGTCTCTATTAAAACTACAAAAATTAGCCGGGTGTGGTGGTGCACGCCTGTAGTCCCAGCTACTTGGGAGGCTGAGGCACAAGAATTGCTTGAACCTGGGAGGCAGAGGTTGCAGTGACCCGAGATCACGCCATTGCACTCCAGTCTGGGCAACAGAGGGAGACTCAGTCTCAAATAAATAAATAAAAATAAACAAAAAGAAGAAAGGACTGGACACAGTGGCTCATGTCGATAATCTCAGCATTTTGAGAGTCCAAGGCAGAAGGATCTCTAGAGGCCGAAGTTTGAGACCAGCCCAGGCAGCATAGCAAGACCTCGTCTCTTCAAAAGGAAAAAAAAAAAAAAAGCCAGGCATGGTGGCATGTGTCTGTAGTCCTAGCTACTCAGGAGGCTGAAGTAGGAGGATAGCTTGAGAGAAAGGCTGCAAACTAATGAGCTAAGCCTCCAACATAAGAAATAGGAAAGGCATAATAGAATAAGTCCAAAGAAAATGGAAAAAAAGATTATAAATGTGAGTAGAAATTAATGACATAAACAGTGACTAAACAAAAGCAAGAAATAATAATCCTGTGGTAAAACTGATAAAGAGAAGATAAATAATAGTAAAAAGGAAAATTAGGGATATCAGTCCCATCAGGGATTGGAAACATAAATGTGCTCACTTTGGCAGCACATATACTGTAATTGGAAAGCTACAGAGAAGATTAGCATGGCCCCTGGGCAAGGATGACATGCAAATTCGTGAAGCATTACATATTTTTTAGTAATATTAATAAAACTTCAAAAAAAAAAGGAAGAATACTGTAGCATCTTTATGCTATTAAGTTTGAAAATAGACAAGATGGAAAAATCCCTAGAAAAATATATTACCAAAATATCTTAAGAAAAAAATTAAAAAGTTCAAATAGTCCAATTATCATTAGAGATGTTGAGCTGGTAGTTTAGAATCTTCTCAGGAAAGAAAACACTAAAGCTAAATGATTTTATTACCTAATTATTTCTAACTGTCAAAACACAGATTATTTGAGTCTTATACTTAGAATTTTTATCTAAAATTTTCAAAAGAAAAGGTAACTTGTTCTGTGAAGCTGATATAAATGATGTTAATACCAAATGTAGTATGAAAAATAAAATTAAAGATCAATATCATTAATGGACCTAGAGACAAAAATTCTAAATAAGACATAGCAAATAGGATCTTGGCTTTACATCAAGAGTGAAAAACTACTTTAATACTCAGAAAGAATTTGAAAGTGTCATTTGCCACATTAACATGTTAAAGGGGGAAAGCAATTATTTAAATTAATACAGATAAAGCATTTGATAAGATCCAACATCCATTCATGATTTAAAAAAAAAAAAAAAATTCCTTAGCAAACTAGGACTCCCTAACTGGGTGGAGGACGTCTACAAAAAACCAAAAATGAAAAACCACCAACAATAAAAGCAAACATTAGTGACTATAAAGCATTCAAGACTTTAAAGTTGGAACAAAATAAGGATGCCCAGTCACTGGCTTCTCTTCAGCATTGCCCTGAAGGTCCTAAAAGGCAGCCATAAAAGAAAATAAGAAGCAAAATTGGAATTATGAAATGATTGCATAAAAGTACATTAAAAGGATTGCAAATAGTAATAAAGTTTAGTAAGGTTGATGGATTACAAAAGTTCAATATACAAGGCCATTGTATTTCTACACACCAGCAACACACAACAACAAACAAAACACCATTTAAAATAGAACACAAAACCATAGACAGTCTAGGCGTAGATTTAACAAAACATGTACAAGAGCTATATGGAGAAACTTATAAAATTTTATTATAAAATTTGACCTAAGTACCCCACCAAGAAAAGATTTATCTACCAGTCACTCTACCATGCCCTAAATCACTGTATCATGTGAATGACTTCAATGCTCACAACAGCCCTCTTAATTAGATTCTCTTATTTTTTGTTAAAAATGAGTAAGTTCAAGCTCATACAGATAAGCAACTTTTGCAAGATCCAAAGTTATTAACATAATGCTGCCCCCCGGGAAGCCATTTGTGTTCCATTGAATATGATAAAATTTATGGTAAATACCTGGTAGTTCAGGAAAAACAAGCAAGTCATGGGGACACTTTGCTGCTCAGACCTGTCACACTAGCACTGATTTTAGGAGATAGCGTTTCACTGGGCAGAAAGCATTGACAAGTGGGTGGAATTCAACGCAGGCTGCTGATAAGCTGACGCTGGTCTGGGCAGTCTGTGGAATGCCACAGTTCCAATCCAGTTGAACCAGGGGAGTGATGACTCCACCTCGGGCCTGAGCCAGCCTGCCTCTGAGCTGCAGCTGTGTGAGCAAAACAGAGTGGGAGAGCATGTGTGGTGGGTGTGAATACCAGGAGAAGAGTGATAACTTGTCTCTAGGGCAAAAGAATAGACAGAAGCACCCTTCCTTGTTATTTCAGAGAAAGGAAAATGTCAGGGCAAACTTAAAGGCAAAGGTAGTAGCCAATTCCATACCTCTCCGTTCTCAACACAAACAGTCAAAAATATAGAAACTTTGTATTTGGATCTGTGGGGATTTTTGTATTTGTCTTGACTTTTGCATAGGTTAAAAAAAGTAACATCTAGGCCAGGCACGGTGACTCACGCCTGTAATCCCAGCACTTTGGGAGGCCAAGGCGGGTGGATCACGAGGTCAAGAGATCGAGACCATCTTGGCCAACATGGTGAAACCCCGTCTCTACTAAAAATACAAAAATTAGCCGGGCGTGGTGGCATACGCCTATAGTCCCAGCTACTCGGGAGGCTGAGGCAGGAGAATTGCTTGAACCCAGCAGGCGGAGGTTGCAGTGAGTCGAGATTACACCACTGCACTCCAGCCTGGCAACAGAGTGAGACTCTGTTTCAAAAGAATAAATAAATAAAATAAAATAAAATAACATTGAAAGCAAAGTCTTGGAGGTATCAGTAGGAGATTACCAGGCCTTAATGTAATCACATGTGGAGGGTTAGGGGCCACCATGGGTTGTTCTCTAACAGAAGAGCCTGGAGACTCCTCCTAGGAAATGCAGCCTGATCCTACCTCCAGTTCCCCTACATGTCCTGGTCCCCAAGGCTTGGCCTGGACTTCCCTATTTAGATACGGAATGGAGAAGCAAGTCACGTGAGGAGTTAACTAGGAGGTAAGGAGGCCTTTAAATGGTGTATAGACCAAAAAAAAGACATTATAAATTCAACATCAAAACATATACTTTTATACCTGCTCTCAGGTAGCATACTGGAAACTAAAAAAGACCTCAGACTTGGAGAGAAGGGAGGGAAACAAAACATGATTGGACTATGAATGGAAAAATTAGTTCCCATCTAGAAATCTATACCCAGCCAAACTGCCTATAAAGTTTGTGGATTGATTACCAACAACTTTATTTTCTTGGCCATTTAATGTTTTTTCTTTGTGTTTTCCTTTGTGTTTTCCTGTATTTCTCATTCCATTTTTTTTCCTCTAGTGATTAGGAGGTTATATTCCCTGTTTCTGTTCTTTGGTGATTGTCCTTGAAATTGTACCGCATACACTATACTTAATATCTTAACTCCAGGCTTAGAGTGATGTGAAGACTTGGGAACATTTGAGCTCCAGTCACTGCCCGTTTGATTTCGTTGCTATCCATTTTCAGTTTTTCAGCTCTACACCTTTAATATTATTGATTGTGTTGTTATTCTATCCTGTGTTTATTTTGGGTTGTTTGTATTTTTGCTCATTAGTCCTTCTTGTATCTCAGGCCTTTATTCCACGATAATTTCCTTATTCCTAGAGTACATAATTTACAAATTATTTTATTTGTTTTTTGAGACAGGGTCTCACTCTGCCACCCAGGCTGGAGTGCAGTGGCACAGTCGTAGCTCACTGCAACCCTCAAACTCTTGGGCTCAAGGGATCCTCCCGCCTCAGCCTTCTGAGTAGCTGAGACCACAACCGTGCGCCACCATACCCAGTTAATTTTTTTATTTATTGTAGAGACAGGGTCTCACTTTGTTGCCCAGGCTGATCTCGAACTCCTAGGCTCAAGTGATCCTCTCGCCTCAGCCTCCCAAAGTGCTGGGATTACAGGTGTCAACCACTGCACCTGGTCTAGAAATAATTTTAGTAATTAGTAAATTAGTAAATACGTCAGGTTCTGTAGGTAGAAAATGCTCCTAGTTTTTCTTTGTCTAAAAATGTCCCAGGCCAGGCGGAGTGGCTCACTCCTGTAATCCCAACACTTTGGGAGGCCGAGGCAGGCAGATCACTTGAGGCCAGGAATTCGAGACCAGCCTGCCCAACATGGAGAAACCCCATCTCTACTAAAAATACAAAACTTAGCCAGGTGTGGCAGTGGGCTCCTGTAATCACAGCTACTCAGGAGGCTGAGGCAAGAGAATCACTTGAACACGGGAGATGGAGGTTGCGGTGAGCTAAGATCGCTCCACTGCACCCCAGCCTGGGCAGCAGAACAAGACTCCATCTCAAAATAAATAAATAAATAAAAATAAAAAAATTAAAATGTCCTTATTTTACCATCATTCTTGAAAGGAGTTTTGCTGATACAGTTCTGAGATGGCTTTCAGAATTCTGAAAATATTCCATGTCTTCTGGCTTCGTTCATTGCTCTTTAGAAGGTTGATTTAAGTCAAATTTGTGTTCCTTTGCAGATGTACTGTCTTCTAAATCTTCTCATTGTGTGTGCTTTTAAAATCTTATTTGTGTGCTTCTTGCTTTTAACAGCTCATAGTCTTTGGTATTCTCTAGTTTCATTACAGTGAGTATATTAGTTGAATTTCCATTTAGTTGTCCTGCTTGGTATTTGTTTGGTCTTTTTCCCCCCTTTGTTTTTGTTTTGAGACAGGGTCTTGCTCTGTTGCCCAGGCTGGAGTGCAGTGACATGATCACAGCTCACTTAAGCCTCAACCTCCTGGGCTGAAGTGATCCTCCCACCTCAGCCCCTGAAGTAGTTGGGACTATGGGCGTGCGCCATCACACCCAGCTAACTTTTTTTTAATTTTTCCTAGAGACAAGATCTCAATACATTGTCCAGGCTGGTCTTGAACCCCTCAGTTCAAGTAATCCTCCCACCTCGGCCTACCAAAGTGCTGGGATTACAGGTGTGAGCCACTATGGCCAGCCCCACTTGGTATTTGTTTTTCTTCCTGTATCTTAAATCAGTTGGGAAGAATTCTCAATCACTGTAACTACATATTATTGCTTCCCCTCCTCTGTCTTGTTTTACTGAAATTCCTATTAGACATGTTGGACCTTCTCACTCTCCTCTGTATTTCTGCACCTTCTCTCATGTTTTTTTCCTCTCACTTCTCAAGCTATATTCTGAGTAACTTATTCAGATTTATACCTCAGATCTCATATATACACTTTTCAGATGCATATAGCCATTTGTTATACCTACTCAATGAATATTTTTATTTGAATAAATGTAGCTTTCCTTTTTGAAAATGTGATTTCATCCTTCTTCAAATCTATCAAGTCATTGTATGTAGTTTCTTGTCTCCTATTCATATTTTGGGGACTTTTTACCTCTTTAAAACAGTTATTCTATATTTTCTATTCATTAATTCTAATATCTCAAGTCCCCAGCAGGTCTGGTGTTATTTCTTTTGACTATTCCCACGTTATGGTTTGTTTCTTTGTGTTTGATTTTTATTTGAGCACATCTTTGTTTGGTCTTATTCCATGGTGAACTAGCAATCCAAGTAAAAGTGCTTTTTTTCAGACAGGATATATTTTTGCTTCTCTTGCAAACCAGCTGGCCCTATGGGCCTGGAAGACTTCATTAAGGAGTCTACAGTTCTTGACCCTTTTGCCAAGGCAGCACTTAAGGCTCCTGGCTTCATCTGTTCTCTTCCAGCATGTGTTTTTTTCACATTCTTATCTTAAGAATAGTTTTTATGTCCATTTTGTGATGTTATTTACTGACTATAATTTCTTCAGGCTCCGTGAAATGTTTTCTGAGAATATGTCATTTTGTGATAAATAAACTTCATTTACTTCAGTTACAAAATGAGAGGATTGGAAATTCAGTCATAAATAGGCTCTCATGAGTAACATCATCTAAACTTAAAAACTGGGGGGAAATTCCATCATGTCGCTGGCTGTCCATCATGGCTGTGTTGCTGCAAGCTGGGACACCAGGTTTTATCCTGCTGGGATATGCGTGTCTAAATGTGTACTGTCTCAGAGAATGCCTCTTATTATTGTTCTCATCATAATGTTATCCTGCAGCTTTTCTCAGTATTGAGCATCCACACAAAACAAATATTTCTTTCACGGGAAACAGCGTAAAAATGGGAAAAGGACACTCTGTTTCTAGGTAATATATTTGGTTTAAGAGAATGGTCATCTTGATGTACTTTTCAGCCATATTTGGCTTAGGTTTTAGATTCATGCCTGTGGATGGTGGTTCAAACACCTGCATGCACACATACAGAAAGGATGTCTTGAATTCAACGTTTTTTTTATCCTGACTCACCCATTTAGGAAGATGACTACAGTGGATTTCTTTTCCCCCCCTCCCCCTTGGTTTTTCTTTAATTTCTTTAAATTATATTGACCAGTCACAGCAATATATAGTGGCTTTCTAATGAAGAAGAGGGAAATCTTGATCTCTGTATTAATCCAAACTGCCTCCTCAAAGAACAAATGTGAATGGTTTTTTACAGAGCCTGCCTTCTGGTACAAGATGCCTGTGGAATGTTCGGTGAAGTGCACTTGGAGTTCCCCATGTCGAAGGCAAGACAGTTGGAAGGGAGGTCTTGCAGCCTGGTGGGAATGAAGGTTCTACAGAAAGTCACCAGAGGAAGGTGAGAAAGTGCAGGAATGGCATCCAATTTGCTACAATTGTTGGTTCTTTTTATTAGTCTTTTGTCTCTAATTTTATTTTTAAAATTAAAAGGCAATAAACCAGGATCCTAGAGTTTGCCCGTAAAACAAGGCCAGGAGTTGAGTGGAATCTATAAAGTATCTTTAGGGGAAGAATTGTAATTGACAATGAAAGAATTAGGCAGATTTCATGATTCATAATTTTATTAAAAGAAGATTAAAATGTTATATATGTGTTTTAATTATGAAGATCTGTCTTTTGTGTTCTCTTCATTATAACAATAAAGCATCTTTGGGTGGTAGGTTGTATAAATGAAAATCTAATTTAGTGAAAAGACATTTTGTGAGCTTTAAGCAAAATTCTTAAGTTGTCATGTCTTTGCACTTTCCAAAGTAAGCAAGCATTGTCCTCTGCCAGGTTTCATGGCACCTCGCCCTAAAATGTTGTTTTTGATAGGCAGAGGTGGAGTGTTACAAAGATCTGGCCTATCTGTGCCTGTTACATCTCCAGTAATCATTCTAATCTATGAATTAGGGGGGAAAAAAAAGAAACATTTTTAATGGAACTATCCAGTTATATAGTGAATTGGGGGTTTTCTCAATCTTCTTGTTACATCTCTTTCTTTAAATGGTGTGTTATTTTAGCTCTCTTGTTGATGTTTATATTAAATTATAGTAACATCTGAGCTATAACAGTATCGGAAGGAGGAAAAGTCCAGTTCTGAGTGTATGATATTCTGCTTTTGGAACATTTATTGGTAGTATCCTCCAGTAGTTTGCATCATGACCACTCTGGCTGTGGCCATTCTATCTAAATGGTGAATGTTTAGTGAGCATTTCCTTGACTGAGCTCAGTAGGCATTTAGCTCTCCCACAGGCCTTGACTTTGAGTTCTGTCTCTCTTTCCTGTGGCACCGTACTGCTGAGTGACAGCTCTGCCCAAGAGCTTGTTTTCCTGGGAGACATATCCCTTGTAAGCCCTGAGTAGATAAGAGCACATTTTTATTGATCTGTATAGCTATGTTTTGTTTTGGTTTGGTTTGGTTTTTGTTTTTTTTTTGTTTTTTGTTTTGTCTGGTTTTGTTTTGTTTTTGAGACAGAGTTTGGCTCTTGTTACCCAGGCTGGAGTACAATGGTGCCATCTTGGCTCACTGTAACTCTGCCTCCCAGATTCAAGCGATTCGCCTGCCTCAGCCTCCCAAGTAGCTGGGATTACAGGCATGCACCACTACGCCCAGCTAATTTTTTGTATTTAGTAGAGACAGGGTTTCACCATGTTGGTCAGGCTGGTCTCAAACTCCTGACCTCAGGTGATCTACCCACCTCAGCCTCCCAAAGTGCTTGGATTACAGGCGTGAGCTACCATGCCTGGCCAGCTATGTTTTATAATAAATACTTCCTCTTGTTTGTAAACAGGCAGCTGTATTATAATTTAATTGCATTATGTATTTGGGGAATGCAATTCATCCAGATATTTGGAAAGCGTGTCTAGATATGAGAAAAGCTTGGTTGGGTCACATGAGTCTTACTCTTACTAAGACTGAACCTCATTTTAGTCCTCATTAGAATATTCATTGTAGGCCAGGCGTGGTGGCTGCTAACACTTTGGGAAGCCAAGGCAGGCTGATCACTTGAGGCCAGGAGTTTGAGACCAGCCTAGCCAACATGGCAAAACCCTATCTCTACTAAAAATAAAAAATAAAAAATAGCTGGGCATGGTGGCACATGCTTGTAGTCCCAGCTACTTAGGCTGAGACGTGAGAATTGCTTGAACCCTAGAGGCAGAGGTTGCAGTGAGCTGAGATTGCACCACTGCACTCCAGCCTGGGTGACAGAGCGACACTCTGTCTCAAAAAGAAAAGAATATTCATTGTAAACATTTCAGACTCACAGCATCTGAAGACTAAGTGTAGTTATGGTAACCATCAGGGCCGTTTAGAGGGGAGGGCTCTTTCACTCGGCTGCCACCCACCTGAGCCTGGCAAGGACACGAGGGGGCTCCCACCACAGGATGTTCCAGCTGTGCTCCAGGCCAGAGGCAGCTGTTCTGGCTGGAGACTGCAGGACGTAGCATCTTACAGAAATACTGCTGGGGAAGGACACAGCCAGACAGGACCTGGGAATCTTTGTCTCTCTAAAGGTCCTGTTCTTTCACCATTCTTCTTTATAGCCATACATGTACCTAACATTTAATCTAGTTATTGTGGTTGGCACTAGAAGCCTAACTGTCTGTAACATTTACACGGGAAATGTTTTTGCCATGGGAAGTGCATTGAGTATTCCAACAAATTCATTTACTGATAAACTTTTGAACCTCCTTCCTTGTTAAAGTTGGTGACTAATATTTGATGCTTTTTTAGGTTGAGATTATTTTATATATTTAATTATATTTTGCCATGCAAAACATCCAAATAAATGTTTAGATTGTGTTCTTGTTCTTTTGGAAGTTATATTTCTTCAAAACAAATTATTAAATAGTTTTGGAATGCGGGATGTTATAATTGCTTATTAGTGACATCATCCATCCATGGCCCAGTAAACACAACATTGTCTCTCTTTTTTTTTCCCCAAATTATTGTGATTCATAGCAACTCTCGTAAACTTTAACAAAATACACTTCTCATAAACCTTAACAAAATATACTTCCCCAAATTCAAGCTAAAATGATTAATTTTATAATTTCAGTATCGAATACAGAAAATAACCTTTTCCCAATTGGAAGATAGTTATATGTTTGGGCTGAGTCACAGAGCCTCTTAGATCTGGCCTACCAGATCTAAATTTTATCTGATCCACAGTTCTGGTGATGAAATATCACTCAGCCCTACCCGCTGTTGAATGACTGTGTTGCAGGGGACTCGTGACCACAGAGCCACCAGGCAGGCACACATGCTGCCAGATGCCTATGCAGGGAGCACCGCTCCAGCCACCTGCTTTGGTCCAGAGGCTCGCAGAAAAACAGCAGCATAGCTCTTGTTTCTCTGACAGACTAATTTTTTGGATTTGAGTGTCTATGTCTACTGGTCAGAGGAAGAAGAGTCAGAAAAACAGCCTGAGCTTCAGTTTAAAAACTGTACAGTTTTCACAACAGTGCCAGTCTGATGTATGCTCACCGCAGAACATGCAGCATGGCCTGTGCTTCCTTCCTCTCCAGGGCACTCCTGCTATTCCTCAGTGACTCTCTGCTAAGGGCCACCCCCCAACCCGCCCCCGACCACCGACCTCTGTCCTCCCAAGTGGCCTGTGCGGCACTTTAGTAGGCCAAGCAAGCTGAGAAGTCACGTGGCTTTGGTGTCATAATTCTGGGTGTGGACTTCATTTTTTGTTGCTGTTTATTATATGCCTTTATTTGTATTTGCCAGGGCAATACTGAGAAAAAGAAAAGAAATTCCCTGAAATATGTTAACCTATCATAGGTATAGAAACTATAGCTAACAAATTCTTTTGGGGGGAGTGGGGAAAGGAGACCTCTTTCAGTTCAAAAATCTGGTATTTATTTCCCAACTTGTTAAAATAACCACAGAGTCCAAAATGTATTATTAATTTATAGGTACTATTTTCTGTAGGCCTCTTGAAGGGCCCTTTTACAGTAATGTACTGGAGAAGCTCTTACTGAAGAGCATTTTGTCAATACTCAGTGTCTACAGAGGGTGCTGTCTGAGTGTTGAGAATGACAAAGGAAGCAACTGACATGGTCTTTGACCTTGAATTGTGTGCCTTTCAACCCAAAACAGGACAGGCAGAAGTATTAGTTGATGATTCAGTTAACTAGATCTTAGCTGACTGATCTCAGAAGGTTTCATGAAAGAAGTGAGAACAAATGCTTTAAACATCTTGATCTAGCAGAAAGAAAAGTGTCTCTAAATTGGTGAGATGTTATCTGTGGAAATAAATGTAGGATTTAGAGAGAGAGAGATGCAAAAGGGGAAGTAAGAGGGTTTATTCAAGAGAGATTATGACTGGGTGCGGTGGCTCTTGCCTGTAACCTAGCACTTTGGAAGGCCAAGATGGGTAGATCGCTTGAGCTCAGGAGTTCGAGACCAGCCAGGGCAACATAGTGAGACCTCCACCTCAAAAAAAAAAAGAAAAAGTTAATTCACTCACTTATTCAGTAAATATTATTTAGTCCCTCTTTGTGCTATGCTCCCAGCTAGTTGCCGTGGCATTGAGCTGTGTGCCAGATTTGGGGGATTTATCTCAAAACAGAATATACTGAGGTATAAAGTCTGCTAGATAAAGCCTAAATCCTATTATTAGGGATTTTGCATTGGTTCCAGAGAAATGAGGGTCAATATGAGTTTTTGAGTGAAGAAAAGAGGTCATAAACACAAAAATGGAGTAAGACTGTCTTTACTCCTATACCTACAATAGATGGGAAATTGAGGGAGAGATTGGGATAGGGCCACAAGGCTGGAAACTTTTCCCACAGTTGAAGGAAGGAGAACAGAGAAGTGGTACATAGGGAGCTCTCAGGAGCTGTGGCACATGCCAGGAGCACAAAACAGCTCACTTCTTCCACACTCAGAGCAGCGTGGGAGCCAAGGGGAGACTCAGAAGGATAGCTGGTGATGCAGCACCACCTAGCAAGCACCCACAGAGAGCGGAGGCTCAGAGCACCCACTTTGGAGAGGGTGCAGAGGGTGGGGTAAGATGTAGGAGCTCTGGAGAGAACAGGAAAGACATGGGCTAAGGGCTAAAATGGAAGGGAGAACAAGCTCCCAGGCCCACACAGCCATTTCATCCCCTGGGGAGTGAGGACAAGGCGAGGACCACTGCCCTGGTCAGCTTCCATGAAAAGGTGAGGGGAGGAAGTGCATTTCAGAGAATGAGCCAATTGAGAAGCTATTGTCTAAACACCAACTTTGATTTTTATGGCAGCAGATTAAGTGGTGATAAGCTTTATATCAGAAGCCAAGCTCAGTCAACATGCTCAGAAAATAACCAATCTGAGTCAGAATAGAAAGTTCCTTTGTAGCCCCCAGTGGGATTCCCAGCCCACTGCCCTGCTAGCCTCTGCACTAGTTTCCTGGGCTTTATTTAACCCCCTTTTCCCTCACAGGCCAGTCTCATGCTGCACCCTCATTAAGGGCCCAGCACTGCCTCCCTTGCCTCCTGCTGCAACCACCACCAGGATGCCCTGTTCTCTCCACCAGCACCATGGAGGTAACCTTGCAGCTCACTCTGGTGCCTGTGCCTAGGGCTGTGTGGGATGTCTGCTAGCCTGTGGCCCAACACAGACACATGTTTTAATGTCAGTGAGCAATGTCACTGGTATAGGTTTGAGTGTGCCCCTTTTTTGATGAATAATATGAGAACATCATGACATTCATATGAGGAGCCCTCCAGTGCATCATAGATGCGTCATACAAGGGCTGCTCTCCAGTGCTGGCCCGTGTCACGTGCCTGCCTTCCCCATCCCCTCCAGTGCTGGCCTGTGCCAGGTCCCCACCTTCCCCCATCCCCTCCAGTGCTGGCCTGTGCCAGGTGCCCACCTGCCCCCATCCGCGCCAGTGCTGGCCTGTGTCAGGTGCCTACCTCCCCCCACCCCTTTCAGTGCTGGCCTGTACCAGGTGCCCACTTCCCCCATCCCCTCCAGTGCTAGCCTGTGCCAGGTGCCCGCCTTCCCTCACCCCCTCCAGTGCTGGCCTGTGCCATGTGCCCGCCTGCCTCCATCCCCTCCAGTGCTGGCCTGTGCCATGTGCTGCGCCACTGGGCTCCAAGTCTAATGGACCTATGATGGCTTCATCGTCGCTACAACTGTTGCTTCTAGGGTGTCTGCACGTAGACAGTCAGTGAAGGTGTGTCAATTGCATGCCCAGCCACCATATTCCACACTTGCCTGCTGGTTGGTAGGCTCCCTCAGGGCAGGTGCTGTTTCTTATTTACCATTATATTTTCTGTAGATAGCAGAATTTCTGACACATGATAAGCAAATAATTTGTATTTGTGGGATGCACATTAGGTGTTTTCTTGGGTTAATCTTAGAACTTTTGTCAGCAAGATTTAAATGTTTTTATACTTCATAATTATTGGAGCTCAATTTTAGCAGTAAGGGTGGCGACCCATTTGGTGCCAGAGTCTGTGTGCGGTGCAGGTGACAACCACACTAGCCATGTGCCTCTGGACACAGACCCTCAGTGTCCTCACTAATTTAAGGGAAAGTGAACATGGGCATGTGGTGAAAGCACTTTATCACAGATGGCAAGAGTGTGAGTGTTCATTATGAATTTTTCACAGGAAAAAAAGTTGTATGCATTGTGTTTTCCCTTTTCCTCTTAGTCTTCACAAAAGTCAATTACAGAGGAGGAAGCTCAGCGTCCACCCAGTCTTACAGAAGAGGGCCTGAGACGGAGGTGGGGTGACTGGCCCAGGGTCCACCAGCCAGCCCAGCTGTGACTGGGCAGGATGCTGGGGCCTTCAGTCTGCTGCAGAGCCCATCACGTTCCATCCAGCTGAGTGAGACGGGGGTACACCAAAGTGCTGGAGAGGGAACCCTTAGGAATCATTCCACACAAGTTTACTGGGCTGGGTTATTTATTGGAGAATCATTTCAGAGGCTCCTTTAACAGGAAATATGTAGTGGTAAGAGCTCTCCGTGGGTAAGAAACTTCAATAGTAATTTACTTCCTTTGATTTTCCTTCTTCAAAAAGGCCACCCTTTTAAAAAGCCACACACTTCCCTTGGGGTTTGAGGTCCAGAATCTCTTTCTTAATTGCTATGCTTAGAAACCCTCCTTCAAAGGACATTTGGAAAAATTATTTCATGATTTTGAAAAATAAAATTGTTCCTGGTGACTTCACCGAAGTTTCTGAAAGGAGAATAAACTATCACTTAAGAGAGAGTGCTGGGCCGGGCTCAGTGGCTCACACCTGTAATCCCAGCACTTTGGGAGGCCTAGAGGCAGATCACCTGAGGTCAGGAGTTTCTAGCCAGGCAGGCGTGCCACATAGTGGCATGCACCTCTAATCCCAGCTACTCGGGAGGCGAATCACTTGAACCGGGAGGCGGAGGTTGCAGTGAGCCAAGATCACGCCATTGCGCTCCAGCCTGGGCGAAAGAGCAAGACTCCATCTCAAAAAAAAGAGAGAGAGAGAGAGAATGCGAATCTTGAGACCAGGACTGCTCAGAGCAGCAGCAGTAGACACCTTCTACCTGAGCATGCTGTTGCTTCAAGCCCTTCATCAGTTTAGAAGTATGTTTTGTGTTTTCCCTATAGTTTTTTTTCTTTCTGCCAAATGTTACCTCCCACTAGTATTTTAAGTCAAAATTTAATTTTATTTTCCTTTAAGACTGGGTTTTTTTTGGCCAATATTTAACTATTGTGAAGTATCTCTTTGTAAGGTCTTCTGCTAAAATAATGCATTCTAAGCATCCGGATTGCAGTTTTTTTTTTTTTAACATAGAGCGTTTTAGAAGGTACAGTAAGCTCTACAAAACATTTTCTTTGGATTGATTACATTTTAGGAAGATGAAGTCTGTTTTCCTGATTTTTGTTTAATCGCTTTATTTCTGAGTGTCTTTATTGTTACTATAAACTGACAGTTATTTTTACTAGTGAGTCTAATCAAAGATTAATGGAGATCTTGACTTATTTTAAAGGAAATATATTTTTTAAATCTAAGGTCTTAGTTCCAAGTCACACAAATCATTATTAGAATTTATAACTCTCTAAGGCTTCAACTGTTTCTTCACTTCCTTATATATTTGGTTGCTTTACTTTGAACACAGTAATTGATTCTTATACAAGGAGTCTTTATCTTAATAATCTGCTTAAAATAATTTTGATAATGTGTATTTTGTATAAGAACAATGAAGAAAATCAGAAGTTGAAAAGTTGAATCTTTAATTTACAAAGACTTATTTTCTCATTAGAATAATAAAGGAGTGTATAGAAATACAGTAAATGCAAATCAAAACCACAATGAGATACCGTCTCACACCAGTTAGAATGGCAGTCATTAAAAAGTCAGGAAACAACAGGTGCTGGAGAGGATGTGGAGAAATAGGAACACTTTTACACTGTTGGTGGGACTGTAAACTAGTTCAACCATTGTGGAAGTCAGTGTGGCGATTCCTCAGGGATCTAGAACTAGAGATACCATTTGACCCAGCCATCCCATTACTGGCTATATACCCAAAGGACTATAAATCATGCTGTTATAAAGACACATGCACACATATGTTTATTGCGGCACTATTCACAATAGCAGAGACTTGGAACCAACCCAAATGTCCAACAATGATAGACTGGATTAAGAAAATGTGGCATACATACACCATGGAATACTATGCAGCCATAAAAAATGATGAGTTCATGTCCTTTGTAGGGACATGGATGAAATTGGAAATCATCATTCTCAGTAAACTATCTCAAGGACAAAAAACCAAACACCGCATGTTCTCACTCATAGATGGGAATTGAACAATGAGAACACATGGACACAGGAAGGGGAACATCACACTCTGGGGACTGTTGTGTGGTGGGGGGAGGGATAGTTTTAGGAGATATACCTAATGCTAAATGACGAGTTAATGGGTGCAGCATACCAGCATGGCACATGTATGTAACTAACCTGCACATTGTGCACATGTACCCTAAAACTTAAAGTATTAAAAAAAAAAAAAAGAACACAAGCGAGTGACAGCGCACAAGCTATTAAGTGGCCACAAAAATGGAGAAAATATTAAAAATATGTGAATCAAAAAAAAATGTCAATTAGGGTGAAATTTATGTTGTAAAAGTATTTACATATAAATTAACTTCAAGAAAAAATTTGCTGGAGATATTAGCAGAACATGTACTTTACAAAAAAAAATGCACGAATTTGGTCTAGGCTGGGTTGAATATGTTTAGAAAAACATAGTCTTTTGAAGAAAAAGTTAGATTGCAATATCTCAAGTAATAACTAGTGACAATGAAGATAATAAAGTGTTCTTATGAACCCAAAAAAAAAAAGAAATACAGTAACCTGAGCAATATTATACTTCCAAGCTTTAGTTTCTTCATTTTAATTAGCAGCTAAACAGTCATGAATCTTCAGTGATTTAATTAAGGAGGGAAAAAAGGAGGAATTTATGTGCTTAGGCCAGAAGAATATGGGATATAGCACCAATAATAAAATTCGAAGGGATACAATTAAACCAAGGTGGTCGTTGTCCTAAAACATCACCCCAATGCAAACAGAGAAATAGGACTGGAAGTAAAGGAAGGAAACATCTTTAAGAGAAGACATGAAATGGGCCATAAAAGAGGTTTTTATTATGTCCAAAGTGAACTAACTAAAAGGAGCATGCTACAACATGGAGGGATCTCAAAAACATGATGCTAAGTCCAAAAAAAAACCAGACACAAAAGGTCTTATGCCTTGTGACTCCCGTATTGTGAAATGTCCAGACCAGGGAAATCTATGGAGACAGCAGATGGGCTGCCAGGGCCTGAGAGGAGAGGAAATGGGAGTGACTGCTAATGGGGTTGGGGTCTACTTTGGGATATGGAAATATTCTGCAATTTAATAGAGGTAGTGTGTGCACAACATTCTGAATGTACTAACTACCACTGAATTGCGTACTTTAAAATGACTAATTTTATGAGGTTTTAATTTCCTTTAGTTATTTTCTTAGTATAATTTTATGTTATATTAATTTTACCTCAAGTTTAAGAAAGAAAAATGAACTGAATGTCCAGAAAGTGCTTATGCTGTTATGAAAATAACTACAAATATTTCATAAGTTCAGTTGGAAAAGAATAGTTTCTCAATGGAACTTCTGGGCATAATTCCACATTTATCAAAAAGGTATAACATAAGGAATAGGGGCTCAAAAAGGAAATGCCAGTTATTAACCTTGGCCAGTAAGGGTATTTTGAGGAAATAAGAACATGGATTTGTTTATTAAAATGGGCACCCCTCTAAACCAGCCATCACTTTTGTCTTTCAGTGGAAGATCTCTTATCCTTAAGATAAGAAACCTGATTTTATATCTACTGTATGTAATCTACTTTCACTATCAGTGAGAGTGAAAATCAAGAGTGATTAAAGCATGCAAAGGGAAGACAAGGGACTGTGATCAGGCTTGGAACACCCATCTGTTTGATCGCAGGAAGGAGGATGAATGAGAACCACAAACCGTCTGAGAGATTCTGTTTGAACTGTGTAGGCTAAGCATTAACGATTCCCAGCATTCCTGCCCTGAGTACCTACCCTTCTACTACTGAAGCTAAAACTGTTTAAACTTTTAGACTATACTTACCACTACTCAACAAAAATAAGCTCACATTATTGTCAATTAGATAAAAGTTCTGCTTTGACTACAGTCTTCTGTATGTTGCTATGGCTTCACTTATTCTTTCAGCAAACAGCACCTTAGCATGGGCTTGTGAAGTCATAGCTCCTGCCCTCAAGGCATTTACACTCCAGAGAGCAGCAGGTTAATAACACTTTTGTTGTAGTGGGTGAACATCCCCCTCATCTGCTTTGTTCAGCAGGGGAGGAGCCCTTTGGCTGGGACTCATAGGTTCTAGTTTCTGAGTGCCCGTGGGAAAGCACTCAGAGTAAAATGACCTTACCCTCCACCCATAAACTTATTTTCCCAGTACAAGTTGAGCATCCCTTTTCTGAAATACTTAGGACTAGGAGTGCTTCAAATTTCTGATTTTTATGAATTTTGAAATATGTGCATTATACTTACTGGTTGAGCATCCCTGATGGGAAAATATGAAATCCAAAATACTCCAAAGAGCATTTCCTTTGAGTGTCACTTCAGTGCCCAAAAAGTTTTGAATTTCAGATTAGAGATATTCAACTTTGGTCAGACCATCTTTTGACCAAAAATAGGCTGTTGTTCAGGGCCAAGTGTTATTTTTGTATCCTCTATAGTGGTTAGCACAGTGTTCAATGAAAACCCAATTTGGCCGGGCATGGTGGCTCACACCTGTAATTCCAGCACTTTGGGTGGCTGAGGCAGGTGGATCACGAGGTCAGGAGATTGAGACCATCCTGGGTAACATGATGAAACCCCTTCTATACTAAAAATACAAAAAATGAGCTGGGCATAGAGGCACGTGCCTGTACTCCCAGCTACTCGGTAGGCTGAGGCAGGGAGAATTACTTGAACCCAGGAAGCAGAGGTTGCAGTGAGCCAATATCACACCACTGCACTCCAGCCTGGGTGACAGAACAAGACTGTCTCAAAAAAAAAAAAAAAAAAAAAAAAAAACCTGATTAATAAATGATGAAATCTGAACCTAACAAGCTGTTAAAAATTTTTCTTGGCTATAAAAACAAATTTTTTAGAAGTGTTCTCAAAAGTGACTTTATTCTTCCTCCCTCACTCCACTACCTACTCCCACATAACCAAGGAACACAGTATAACCGAGTTAGCTCTGAATTATTTGACTGTGAGGGCCAAGCTTACTCAAGGGGACTTGCTGGTTAAAAAAAACAACAACAACAAAAACTTCTAGGAGCATCCTGATCACTGAGGGGAGACAGCTGTGATTCAGCACTGATTCACAGCTCTGGCTTTAGAATCCATATATCTTGGTTAATACATTGGTTCTTAAATTTGCTGGTTGATTGGTACTAATCCCATCCTTAGTTATCAACAAGGATAAATCTACTTCCGAAAGTTGTTAGGAGAATTTAATGAGATCACATTCATAGAAGTACCTTGTGCAATGTAAACCACCATGTAAGAAGTTGCTTTTCCCTTCTTCCTCAGACTTTCTCTTTCTACTTAACTGAAAAAGTAGAAATCCAGCCAGCACTGACCCAAGACTTTGTTGTCTTGTTTTTACAAACAAAATGGGTAGAGGAAAGAAATCAGAAGTAGTTTAGAAAAATGATACAGTTTGAAAATGTTCCGTGTTTTTCCCAAGGAAGAATATAAATCATCCAGTTGGACATTGCTAGGCATTGTCAATTACCCGATAATGGGAAGGAATGGAAATGAAGCCAGTGGGATTTGTACAGAGAGATTTAGTTAAAACAGGGATAAAAGAAACCAAATGGGCCGGGCGCCCATTACACCTGTAATCCCAGCGCTTTGAGAGGCCGAGGCAGGTGGATCACCTGAGGTCAGAGGTTCGAGATCAGCCTGGCCAACATGGTGAAACCCTGTCTCTACTGAAAATATAGCCGGGCGTGGTGGCAGATGCCCGTAATCCCAGCTATTTGGGAGGCTGAGGCAGGAGAATCGCTTGAACCCTGGAGGCGGAGGTTGCAGTGAGCCAATCACGCCATTGCACTCCAGCCTGGGCAACAAGAGCGAAACTCCGTCTCAAAAAAAAACAAAAAAAACAAATGGAAGATCAGCTGATATGACAGCATAAAAACAAATACCACTTATCCCTCCAGGTTAGTAATTTAACTAGTTAATTTACCTTGCAGCACAGTAAGTCTAGAATTCAGTAAATGGGCAGGGTTTTGTTTTATTCTTTTTTTAATCATTTCTTCTCTTACAAATATTTCCCCCACCCTACCCTTCACTGTCCTTACCACAGAAATCATAATTATCTACCAGTAGGAGGTCAGTGGTTTCATTTATTTATTTATTTATTTATTTATTTATTTTTTGAGACAGTTTCGCTCTGTCGCCCAGGCTGGAGTGCAGTGGCAGAGATCAGTGGTTTTAAGACTTTCAGTTTTTGTTTTTCTTTCTTTCTTTTTTTTTTTTTTTAATCTCTGCTCACTGCAACCTCCACCTCCCAGGTTCAACCGGTTCTCCTGCCTCAGCTTCCCGAATAGCTGGGACTACAGGTGCACACCACCACGCCCAGCTAATTTTTGTATTTTTAGTAGAGACGGGGTTTCACCATGTTGGCCAGTATGGTCTCGATCTCTTGACCTCATGATTCGCCCATCTCGGCCTCCCAAAGTGCTGGGATTACAGGTGTGAGCCACCGTACCTGACCCTGTTTTTCTTTAATAGAACTGCAGGCACGATGGTTCATACCTGTAATCCCAGCACTTCGGGAGGCCAAGGCAAGAGGATCACTTGGGTGCAGGAGTTCAAGACCAGCCTAGGCAACATCTCGAGACCTGTCTATACACAAGGAAAGGGAGGGAGGGAAGGAAGCAAGGAGGAGAGAAGGGAAGAGGAAGGGGAAGCTTACAAAACAAATTATGTGAAGTTGTTTATTCTGGAAGGTGGATGAGTTGGGCCACCGTGGCTCCCCACCCAGCTCCTTAGGAGTCCAGCAGCATAGGCTGAAAGCATCTGTTGTGGATTAATTGCTCATATAAACATTTCACATATTCCATAGTTGTTCTTCTTTCTTCCTCTCGGGTTAATAGCTTGCGGCAGTAGTTGCTATCATGGGGACACTGGGTAGCAGTATGATTCAGAAGCAGAATAGAAATGTTCCTGTATTAATCTCAAATAAAAAATCCAAATATTTACTTTAAATATGCTATTATTAGCTGAATTCTCAAAATTGGAAAATCTTACAGATTTGAATTTTGGAAAAAATACTTAAATCTTTATAATTTGCCAAGAAAATCTCTCTGTTAATATGGGATGCCGAAAGTGGAAAGAAAAGAAAGCTTGAGTGTCACTAGAGTCACTCTATTTTTTCATTTTACCTTCAAACTAGCTAATAAATTAGATCATGGTATTTATTTTTTAGATAAGACCCTGAAGTTCACTGACATTAAGTAATTTGGATCCCTGTATGTGAGCTGGGTCTTAAGATAGGTGCACCAAATTCCAAAGTCTGATTTTCGGTACTACAGCTGACATTTAATTACTTCCAGTTTTAGGGGAATTCATTTCTATAAATTTCTCATTTGTTTTATAGTTATAACCCCTGGCCCTCAAAATAAAAATCTGATTATTTCTTGTCAGTGATGTTGATATTAATTTAGTTTCTTGGTATTTTCCACTGTTTTTGTTAAACAACAGCAATAAACTATCTATAATAGGATTGTCTTAAGTAACCAAGAGTATTAAATCCATAGTAAATAATTACACTGCCTGCTTTTGGTTTAGTTAGGGTTCTTTTTTTTTTTCAAAGTTTACTTAGATACTTATTAACAAAAATAATTAGCTTTTAAAAAAGGTTAGTGCAAAAGTAATTGCAGTTTTTACCATTACTTTTAATATCATTACTTTTAGTAGTTTTCATTATTGTTAAATAAAAGCAAGATAATTTACTTCTCTTTCTCAAGCCACCAACAACGGAGTGGGTTGTGATGAAGCCATTGAACCTGGACCATACGTTTGTAAAAGGCCTCAGATTAGGACTTCCAGTATGATCCATAAATGTGATAATAATGTAGCCACTGCTTTTGTTGGTTGTTGCTGTTAACAGAATTAACAAATTATAACAACAATTTAATAATCTCTCTTTTACCTTTTACCCACTGGATAGTTACCCCAGTAAGTAATCTTTCACATCTTTCTCCACGAATGTAGACATATCTATAAACAAAAAGATATGGTTTGCGTTTTTCACTTAATTTCACCAGGATGTCCCTCTCCTGATAGACATTCAGGTTGTTTCTGGTGTTTACCACTTCAAAGCAGTGCTGCAACACACTTCCTTGTATATCTCTGTCTGTATCTCCTTTATGTATTGAGCTTATATTTTAACCTTCTTTACTCTGAAATATAACAAGCATATGAAAGAGAGCATAATTGTAGACTGTAACAAATAATAAGTGAATAAATAAAGCTCACTCATTAAGCCACCACTGTAATTCAGTAAACATGCTGGGTATCCAGAAGCCACCTGCTGCCCCCATCCTGATCCTAAAGATCTTCACACTTCTGAGAGTGTTTCCATGTTTTTCTTTACAATTATACTACTTTTTATACATCTTTAAAAATATATTTAGGCTGGGCACAGTGGCTCACGCCTGTAATTCCAGCACTTCGGGAGGCCAAGACAGAAGGATCACTTGAGGTCAGGAGTTCGAGACCAGCCTGGGCAACATAGTGAGGCCTTATCTCTACAAAAAATAAAAAATTAGCCGAGTGTGGTGGTGCACACTTGTAGTCCTAGCTACTTGGGAGGCTTGAGATGGGAGAACCACTGGGTGACAATCACTGGGTGACAGATTGAGACCTGGCTGTCAAAAAAAAAAGTGTGTGTGTGTGTGTGTGCGTGTGTATAGGTTTACCTGTTTTTGAACTTTATGGAAACAGCATCATGCTTGTGCATTCTTTGTGTTTTGCTTTTTATTTTTTTTTTTGTTTTATTTATTTATTTTTTTTTTGAGATGGAGTCTCTCTCTGTTGCCCAGGCTGGAGTGCAGTGGTGCGATCTTGGCTCACTGCAAGCTCCGCCTCCTGGGTTCACACCATTCTCCTGCCTTAGTCTCCCCAGCGCCCGCCACCATGCCCGGCTAATTTTTTGTACGTTCAGTAGAGACGGGGTTTCACCGTGTTAGCCAGGATGGTCTCGATCTCCTGACCTCGTGATCCGCCCGCCTCGGCCTCCCAAAGTGCTGGGATTACAGGCGTGAGCCACCGTGCCTGGCCGTGCTTTGCTTTTTTTGCTCACTAGAGATGCCGCGGCCCCAGCTGCACACAAAAGGACCCTGGTGTGGGGGACCCTTACAGAGGAGGATGGAAACAACATAGTTTTAAACCAATAAACCTTGTAAGATTCCTCTGTCTATTGCAGGTAGCTCCTGTTTATTCGTTTTCATTCCATTTTATGCATTTACCACAGTCTCTTTCTTCATGCAGTTGTTCTAGGCATTTCTGGCCACTGCTGGCAGCGGCAGGAGCCCTTGCTGTGTATCCCCTAAGGCACAGGTGTGCACATCGTGAGGGTGGGGTGTTCCTCACCTTCAGTGAATAATGCTAAACTGTCTTCTAGGAGCAGAGTTCAGCCTCCATTCCTGTTAGCATAGTAGAGCTCCTGCTGCTCTGCTGTCTTTCCATTATTTGGTACACTTAGGTGTCTTTTTCATTATCTTTTTTCCGGCCTGCATTTTTTTCAACCTGGTAGGTCTGTAGTGGAATTCACTGTGGTTTAAATTCCAGTTCCTGATTACTGCTGAGGCTGAGAGCCTTTTGCTGTGTATTTCCATTTGTGTTTCCACTTTGATGAAGTGCTGTTCAAGTCTTTTGTTTATTTTTCTTTTGGGATGTTGAGCTTTATATATTCTGAGTAGTAGTCCTTCATTGGTTGTATATAATTTATGTGTTGTAGGTGGCTTGTCCTTTTATAGGCAGAAGTACCAATTTTTAGAGGCAGGGGCGGATAGCATTCCCAAAGTGGGACTGCCTGGCCAGAGTATGTAACTGGACTTCTTTTCATGACCCCCAGGCAGGGCCCCAGGAAGCATTAAGTGTTTTTGAAATGGCTTCTGGACCCGTAGCTCTCCCGGGTTGGTTGGGTTACTTTTAACCAGAACACTCCCAGCAGAGGCTATGGGTCTGTGTCTCCTTCAGGTAAAATGAGATTAACTTGAGTATCAAGGGAAACAGTGAAGTGTAAAAGTCAAGAGCTACCATTTATCACAGGCCAGTTAGGTCTGTTTTGTGTGATCTTCAAAATAAGTCTCAGAAGCGGATATTATTTTACCCACTTCACAGATGAGGAGCTTGAAGCTCATCAGGAATAAAGATTTTACTCTATGCCATACAACTGGAAAGTAGGAAAGTGGGGTTAAAGCTCACTTTCACATGGCTCCCAAGCAAATTCTGCATCCATTCTGGCAGCTTGAAGCATAGCCTGGCTTCATGGTACTGGGTACCTTGCAGGGGAGGCATTGGTGGAACACAGTCCACACCAGATGTCTGACTGTGACACAAGCCACAGCCCGTTGTCCTCCGTGACTGGGGGTGGCGTGGGAGCTCTGATGAGGCACACTCCAATGCCGGTGTCCCACCCCTCCCCAAGGCCAGCCGTGGCACAGTGCAGGCTGCTTACTGATTAGGTTGAAGCCTGGTCGCTTGATAAAGGGTATTTTATTGTTTTCCTCTTCATTATTTGGCACGTCAATGTAAATTATTTTAATAGGGACTCACAGTTTCAGTCTTTGAAGCATTATATGAGGGGAGGCTACTTGATGTGTGAATTCAAGATAATAGGATGAATTGTAAGGAGACAAGCGTTTCTGTTAAGTATCAGAGCGCACTTGTAATATTTGATTAAAAAAAAAAACTTACGTGTCTATAAGAGATATGGGCTGACAGATTTTGTGTGGAAGTGTGGGTTTTTCCACCTCCATGCTGGTGAGCGAGTGGATCATGTGAGGCTTTTGGAATAATAAGTACCACCAGGACAGAAGAGAGAACTGTTTGCAGAGTTACAGATGGCAACATGTTTCAGGAGCTCTTCATTTCCTGTGAAGTTGAGAGTGTGTGTGGGGGGGGGAGGGGTGCACCTGCACGTGCGTCTGTGTGTGTAATTTCCCCATGAAGTGGAACAGAAGTGTGTAAAGAACATTTTTTTTTACAAAGTTACTAAATTATACTACTTGATAATTTCATGTCCCCAATCTTGAGTCAAGAGTTGATTAGGAGGATTTTTTTCTTTATATGTATTATTATATTATTTTTATATTATTTATATATATATTATTTTTAATGCCCTGTCTTTAACAAAAGACATTTTTAAATATAACTAGCAGGCCAGGCATGGTGGCTCACGCCTGGAATCCCAGCACTTGGGGAGGCTGAGATGGGCACATCACTTGAGGCCAAAAGTTCACGACCAGCCTTACCAACATGGAGAAACTCCATCTCTACTAAAAATGCAAAAATTAGCCAGGCATGGTGGCATGCGCCTGTAGTTGCAGCTACTTTGGACGCTGAGGCAGGACAATCACTTGAACCCAGGAGGCAGAGGTTGCAGTGAGCCAAGATCGCACCATTGCACTCCAGCCTGGGTGACAAGACGAGATTCCATCTCAAAAAATAAATAAAACTAGCAGATGTCCTGTAAAATGTGAGACATTCCAGAGTTACAAATTTATCTTATATAATTATATAAATTTAAGCAGAGATTCAAAGGAATAGTGCAAAGGGCTTAATTTCAGATGTGTGTTTTAATTTCCTTCTTTCAGTTTCTCCAACTAGCTACAATCTGAAAAATATCTTGCTGGCTGGGGCAGTGGCTCATGCCTGTAATCCCAGCACTTTTGGAAGCCGAGGAGAGCAGATTGCTTGAGGTCAGGAGTTGCTTGAGTCCATCCTGAGCAACATGGCAAAACCCCATCTCTACTAAAAATACAAAAATTAGCCCAGCATGGTGGTGCACGCCTGTAATCCCAGCTACTGGGAGCCCGAGACATGAGAATCACTTAAACCTAGGAGGCGGAGGTTGTGGTGAGCCAAGATTGCGCCACTGCACTTCAGCTTGGGCAACAGAGCAAGACTCCGTCTCAAAAAAAAAAAAAAAGAAAAAGAAAAATATCTTCCTGAAATTCAGTGAACTTGCTTTGGAAATGTTTCGTAAGTTCCCACATCTATACGGTATTCATAGGCTATTCTTAGCAGAGATCAATCTCTGGAGTCAGAATGCCTGATCAGTTTCCCTTCCTGGCTATCCCACCACGGTGGTTGAAGGGCTGCTCCAGGACACACCAGAAGTATTATTGAAATACTGCTTTATGGTGTGCATTTTACTGTTCTGCAATATCTTATGTCATAGAAGTAGGTTTAAGTATGAAATTCACATGGCCACAGTTTTATATAGATGTGGAAACCCAAGGAAGTATTTTTCTTTGTATTCTAAGCCATGTTCTCCTGTGCTGCCAGAAACCCTTGGCCCAGCACAAGTACTGTCTCTGTCCTCTGACGAGCCACAGTGCAGGGCTGTCCTGTCTGGTGCTCCAGACCCGCTCCTGTGGCTTAGCAGGACCGACGGGCACACTGGGGGTTACATGTAACTAGTATTCCGCTAGCTTGACTTAGGAAAAGGAAGCGCAACCACTCCAAAAGTAGAGTGCTGAAGCCACTGGGCTTGCTCCCAGCCCTGTGCTATTCCTGGGCTCTGTGTCAGCTTTCCAGTGAAGATAACAGCACTACTCTTTTATTGCAGAAGTCCCCAGCTTTTCATTTCCTGGAAGCTTTGAGATTAGTTTTGAGTGGGGGCTTTGAGGAAAGAGAAGAAAGATAATGTTTGTAGCAAAATCATTAAGCAGAGTTGAAGAAAGTATAGCAATGGATGTATTTCAGGTCAGGTTTAGTCGTCTCCTGATTAGAGGCCCCTGTCTTAAGTTAATGACACTTTTTAAATAATAGCTTGACTGAGATGTAATTTACATACCAAAAATTTACCCTTTTTAAAGTGTACAAATCATTGGTTTTTATTTTACTCACAAAGTTGTGCAACCAGCACCCTAATTCTGGCACATTTTCATCACCTCAGAAAGAAACCTTGTACCTTCAGCAGGAGCTCCGCACTTTCTCTCCCTCGGCAGCCACTCCTCTGCTTTCCGTCTCTGTGGATTTGCCTGTTCTGGACGTTTCCTGTCAGTGGAACCATACAGATGTGACCTTTGGTGTCTCGTGTCTTTCACTTTAGCAGAATGTTTTTAAGGTCCATCCATGATGTAACATGTATCAGAATTTCCTTTTTTTTTTTTTTTTTTTTTCTTTGAGACTGAGTTTCTTGCTTGTTGCCCAGGCTGGAGAGCAATGGTGCGATCTCAGCTCACTGCAACCTCTACCTCCTGAGTTCAAGCGATTTTCCTGCCTCAGCCTCCAGAGTAGCTGGGATTACAGGTGCATGCCACCACACCCAGCTAATTCGAACTCCTAACCTCCGGTGACCGACCTGCCTCATCCTCCCAAAGTGCTGGGATTACAGGTGTGAGCCACCACACCCGGCCAGAATTTCGTTCTTTTTATGGCTGAATAATATTTCATGACATAGATAGATCAAATTTATTTATCCATTCAACAGTTGATGGACATTTGGGTTGTTTCTACTTTCTGGGTATCTTGAATAATCCTGCTGCGAACATTCATATGCAAGTTTCTGTGTGGATGTCAGTTCTCAGTTCTCTTGGATAGACAGCAAGGAGATGAATAGCTGGATTGCTGCCACGCAGCTTTCCAGAGCGATGGCCTCATTTTACCATCCCACCAGCCTAATGGTACATTTTAATCACTGCTAATCTAATCTTGTTAGAGTCTCAAGGTTTCCATGGCTCCTACCAGTTTGTTCATGATCTCTTGGGCTATTTGTTGCTGCCTGCCTAGCAGAACAAATCTTGTTGGAGGAAATCCATTTCAGTATCAAGGCAAAAGTTTAATTCACCCAAGGTTGTTTTTTGTGTGTATAAGGGTGACATAAAAGTAGATAAGCTACCTTCTGGAAGGCATCATTTTTACTCCTTAATTATATACCTAAACTGTATCACCAACTAGCCTAGAGTTTAATATTAAATGAATGAAATGAACAAGTGAATTTAGGTTAAAGAAATGTATCAGAAGCCATGGGTTTCTTACAGAAGAAATCAGGGCTCATGAAAAATTCTCAGACTGAAGCATTGAGGGACACTTGTGATATGTGACAGGTGCTGGCATTGCTGAGATGCCATGTGTCCTCACTGTGCAGTACTGGCCGGTGGGATTGAAGAGTCTTGCTGGCCCTGCTAGCTAGCATGCCAGATTCGTGGCCTCGTGCCATGCCAGCGTTATGCGCCTCCCAGGCACCAGACTGTCATCTAGGCACTGGGATTCCACAGAGAACAGACACACAGAGCCTGCCCTCAGGAGGTTCACATTCTCGTGAGGACACAAAACAGGCAGCACTAACTAAGCCAGAGGATCTTGGTGGTGACCAGCCCCGGAACACAGGGTGAGGTGGGGCAGAGGCCCCTCAGAGTGGCATCAGGTGTGACCTCTGTGCCTCTTCTCACCTGTGTCCTTGTACAAAACCCAACAGTGATTCTTACAGGAATTGTCTCTTCAAGACTGCTCGGGCTTCGCTGTTCTCTTTGGCATTGATGTGACATTCATGCAGTGGGAGCCACAGCAGCACTAAGAGCCCTTCTCAGAGGTGGTCCTCCAGGGTGGGAGTGTGGGAGCCTGGCCCTAGCCCCAGGAGCCACGTGAAGAGCTCCTTTCCAGTCCAGAGAGACTTCCTCAGAGTCTCCACAGGTCTTTTTCAACACTGCAGGTTGGCCGGCTCCTAAAACTACTATTTTTATGTCGAGTGTGGAGCCACAGGAAAGAATGGAGTTATAGGAAGTGTTACATTATTTATAAATAACCCACGTGCATTGACCTAATTTTACAATGAATGGGAAGTTACCTT
Organism: Pongo pygmaeus; assembly: GCF_028885625.2. Taxonomy (NCBI): domain Eukaryota; kingdom Metazoa; phylum Chordata; class Mammalia; order Primates; family Hominidae; genus Pongo; species Pongo pygmaeus. The sequence goes on from NC_072380.2 coordinate 59,326,800, forward strand.
TGCAACTCAAAATAGGATTCCTATGTAAGTTTATTGGACACTATTAATAATGATTCAGCAACAAATAGGAAATTGTTTCTTAGACTGCACTGAAATTATACCTTAAAATACAGCCTACCAGATATGTCTGAAGTCTGTTGTCCCTGGCATGTAGAGACCCTGCTGTGTGGGGGAAGATGTGTAGTGTGTGGCCAGCATTGGGCAGGAAAGGGAGACAGACTGAGAGAGGGGAGACAATCTAAAGAACATGACCATGTAAAAGATAAGCGGGGAGGAAAGAAAAAAATAAAAATGAATGAGGACTGGCCAGGCATCATGGCTCACACCTATAATCCTAGCACTTTGGGAGGCCAAGGCAGGAGGATCACTTGAGGCCAAACATTGGAGACCAGTCTGGGAAACATAGTGAAACCCTATCTGTACGAAAAATTTTAAAAATTAGCCAGGAATAGTGGTGCACACCTGTAGTCCCAGCTACTTGGGAGGCTAAAGCCAGAGGATTGCTTGAGCCTAGGAGGTCACACCACTGCACTCCAGCCTGGGTGACAGAGCAAGACTCTATCTCCAAAAAATATATATATTTGGGGTGTGTGTATGTGTGTGTAATATAAAAAATGAGAGCCCAAAGAGGTTTTTTTTAAAAAAAAAATGAGTTAATCAGTATTCACCTTATTAGAAATTAAAACTGAAAAAGATTTAACACATTAATTTACCTAAAAGCATCTATAATCAACCCATTAGATGACAACCTAAATAACATTTTTTATGAAAAATATTTCCTAAAACACAAAAACATACTTAGCGATGAAAGTCGCATTGCCCTGTGTTTTGCAGGTTGAACAGGAGATGATGGATTATCATCTGTGCTCTGCCTTCAGTCTGTTGTAATATCACACATCATGGGCCTCTAGAAAACACCACTGTACACTCATGAGAGAATGGAAGTGAGAAAGAAAAATAAAGCCTTGGCAGAAAACAGTTTTGGCCTTGTAGGCTGCCTGAAAGGCTCTTGGAACCTCCAGCGACCCCCAGACCCCACTTTAAGAATGACTGGTCTAAAGTATTCCACTATCCAAATGAACTCTCTTGGAGAGGTATGAGTCCTACAACAGTAACAGGTACAGAGAAATTAGCAGCAACATGATAAATTTTAAGAACATTTTATACCCAGAATACATGCTTGGTTAAAAAAAAAATGATTCCAAGCTCTCTGAGGGTGAGTCCATCATGGGCTAGGTGCTTGCTTCCTTGTTATCTTCCCGTTTTCTGTTGTCCACAGCACCATTGTGGCTTAAATCTCCTAGAGCAAATTCCACTCTATCCACACCCAAAAGAAAGTGGTTCAGGCAGTTTTAAATTGCCCTGTGAAGATTTGAGAGTTAGTTGGATGAGACAGTATCAGATGGAAAAAATAACCCCTGAAATAACTAAGAGAATAGGCAAGCAAGCTGGTAATATCAGCTAATGTTCCGGTGTGCAAAGAAGACTTTCCATGTTTACTTTCTTCCAGTGGACTGGAGTATGGAAATCTTGGTTGCCCTTACTTTGAATGGTTGGTTTTCCAAATGACATTTGTCATCTACCAATCAAGATAAATAACACCAGCTATAATGAGGCCAGAGGAAGTAGATCATTTGCTACACCAAAATATCCATAAAATGTGTGTAAAAATATGTAAATTTAGCATTGTTTCAATGGCAGTGAGGTGGGAGCCCTGCTTCCTTCATCTGTTGTATATTTCTGAGACTCCTCTTGGGCGTGGTGCCACTCCCAGTCTCTTCTTGGTCCGCAGCCGATTTCCATTGCCCCAGGACTTGCCCCATCCTCACTTCTGAGCTCCTGAGTGATGCTGGGGCTGCCTTTTTAGGAATTCAGGAAATGGAGGTACCCAGTTAAAGTTATCTGCACCTGTGTAGCTTACTCATTTCCATGCACCTTTCTTGTCGCCCGATGGGAAACCTCAGCTCTAGTTTACTAAAGAGAAACATCTGTCCTTTGACATCACTTCTGACTCTTGAACCGAATTTGTAATTTTTTTCTGAAGATGATCTCAAGTTGGTTCTCTTCCTTTGTGATTTGTTTTCTACTTAGATTTTGACAGCTTCCAAAATATGTTACCAACAACAAAATTCGGACAAGAAAATTGATTTTTTTTCATTCTGAGAAGTTAACTTTGCTCCATATAAATATCTCCATTTGTTTATTCCTAACCCTTTATAATGTTTAGAGTATTTTTTTCTCTCTCAAGGATCTGGTAATCACTAAAACAACAAATTTGAAAATGTTTTTAAAATTAAAGTTAGTGGCTCTGTCTTAGTAAATTTTTCTTTACAAATAGATTGGAAATGTTCAGGTGCAATTCTGCTTTGCACCAGGGAGCACTTTGTAACACAAAAAGTCTTCAGTCAGCCAAGCTTACCTGTCAGCCTGCAGAAGGCACTTATCACAGATGGCTGGCTGTTTCTAGCGCCCCATGCTGCCACGCTCGCATAGAAAGGTGTCTGCTTCACCACCCCCACCTAGCACTGAAGACTTTGGAACTGTCTTTCCTTCTCAAACAGAGGCACATGTCAGCGAGGGATAGCAGCAGCACTAGGAATTAGAGAATCACAGAATCCTACAAGGGAGGAAGATGAAGCTGAGAGAGATTCAGAATTTCCGCCGTGGAAGGTGGACAGTGTCCTCTCTATCCCCAAGTCTGCGGCCAGCTTTCCTCTGGGCAAATGCACATCACCCGCAGCATCATGGGGTTGGAGTGTGCAGGCTCAGCCCTGGAGGACATGAGTTGGCAGGACCCCCTTCCACGTGGCCCTCATCTCCAGTACAGCCCAGTCTCAGTCTCTCCATGGGGCCCTCATGAGATGTAAGTGATGTGGTGCCCCCACCCTTACTCAGTCTCTCTTGAGGGGTGTCTCCAAGGGCTTTTTTTATAAGTGAGAACATGTTCTCAGAAAGTGACTCTTACATTTCATTGACTAGTCATATGTCGGGGTGGCCTAAAGAGTATGGAAGACTTGAAAACAGTCTTAGGGTTGGCCTCAGTGATCCATGATTGCGCCACTCCAGCCTGGATGACAGAGCGAGAGAACCTGTTAAAAAAAAAAAAAAAAAAAAGAAAAAAGATAAAAACACACTTATATTTATTTTTATGGTAAATATAATTTTCATTGTGGTAAAATAACGTACTATAAAATTTACAATTTTAACCATTTTAAGTATAACTTGGTAGATATAATTTTAACGTGTATAGATCTTGATATCTTTCCACTTAAAAAGTACACTGGTTACTATAATAAAAACATAGCACTGAAAGTCTTTCAGCTTCCTGAGCGTGACTTTAGGAAAGCTCGTGTGGGCTCCTGCCAGGCCTCCTGCCTCCCTCCTCCCGCCTCCAGGAGCAGCTGCGTGTTCTGCAGCCTGTGCTGCAGGTGGGTCTGCCACAGCCCCCAAGTGAGTGCACAGAGGAGGCTCCCAGGCTGTCCCTGTTCCCTGCCTATGCCATGTGCCATGCTGTCTCCTTCCTTCTCCGCGTGTCCTGCACCACCCCCCAGCCCTCTTCTTGCCGCTCTTCAAATACAGCTGATTTTTAGAGGTCAGATGAACTGTGACTGAGTGTGTTGGGAAACGTGGCTCTCCCTTCACTGATGGGTAGCTGACTTGACCTCCCCCCCATGCTCTCTGGGAGTCTTGTGGGAGCTGCTGGGAGAGCTGCTGACTGCTGCAGAGCCTGCCAGACTAGGGACCTGGTGAGTAGGACAGCTGGCCCTGCTTCTCTCCTTGTCTGCTCCACAAACTTTTGTTGTCACAGATTAATGACCTGAATTTGTCTGCAGACTCATTTTATGCAATCTATAAATTAAGGTATACCCCATGAAATTTATTCCAACATAATTAAGTTATCAAATCATAAGCATAATGAATTAATCTGTATGTCCCTTTTTTCTCTAATTAAACTTTATATTTTAAACTTTTTAAATAAAAACGTTTATTAATTTTTGAAAAGACAGACTTATGGTAGCCACTCCCCTGTCAGACTGTTTGTTGCTTAAACATATTTTTAAAGGATCACTTTAAAAGAATGTTTCCTGTGTAACAAAATGAATAGCAAAGAATGAATTGCAGTGAGAGGAACAATACACTTTTTAACTGTGCCAAAAGTGAGCTTCTACACCAAGTCTATGCCCAGCAGAGGCGGGAGTCATTTAAATGAATGTGTCAGCTGCCCCCAGACGACTCTGCTTCACAAGGCAACAGTGGCCATCCAAACCATTATCTATTTTTAAAAATAGTTTTTAAAAACAGTGGAGAAGCTGATTTTTTATGAGACTAAGCATTTTATTTAACTCATAGCCATTCTTCAGCTAAGCATTGTGCATTAAATAAACGTATAATATGTCTAAACTTTTTTAATTAGCTGGTAGCATCCTCTAAATAAAAGTCATTAAATTCAAATAGAACTTTCCTATGGCTGTGTGCTTCTAGAACAGCATTTGTCAGAATTCCAAGTGAACACTAGTTTCTCAGGACATTATTAGTGATGACACCAAAAAGAGTTTCATGGTTATAAATGGGAGAAGCTTTAGTTTAAAACAGTATGCCACAGGTGCCTTTTACACGGGGCTCTCTAGGCCCTCTGCCATGTCCAGTCCCACCGTAGCATGTGAGGGTCCTGCCAGCCACAGTTGCGCCACACAGCAACACTGGCTGAACAGGGAGTTCTGTTCTCATGGGTTACACTTCACAGAACACTTTTTGGGAAACTCCAAATTTTTAGGGAAATTGATAAGCACTCTGTCACTGTCTGGAAAGGGTTGTTTATTTTTCTATACTGTGTAAAGAAATTTTTTTTAGACTCATCTTTTATCATGCTCTTAATTTTACTCTGTTTCTTCACAAAGTAACACTAGGATTAAAATCCTGTCTTAAACTGGGCAGATTTTTGAGCAAAAAACAGCATAAAAGTTTATGGCTTTAGCAATGACAGTACTGATAACTATAGTAACATCAAGTGGCTAATGTGTTGGACACTCACTCTGAGCGTAGAAACCCTAGTAGGTGCTGCACATACGTTCTTTACTTCCTTTACTCCTAGCAATAATGCCAGCAGCATCCCCCAGTTTCCCAGAAGGGCTGACACAAGGTCCAAGCATTTTCTCAAGGTCTCACAGTGTATAAAAGGCAGAGCTTAAGCAAGATGAGTTTCTTGACTCCAGGGGCCCTGCTGTTCCCCATCTCTGTTAACAAGGGGCTCAGGTAAAGGTTAGAGCCAGGTCTTGGAAGTGCAGTCAGATCTAAGGTGAGAACCATACAACTGAAATCATAACTGTTTGTCCTTTTGTATCCCTCTATATATTTTACTTCAGATAACTTTTCTTTTTTTTTTTTGAGACAGAGTTTGGCTCTTGTCACCTAGCTGGAATGCAGTGACGTGATCTCGGCTCACTGCAACCTCCACCTCCCGGGTTCAAGCGATTCTCCTGCCTCAACCTCCTGAGTAGCTGGGATTACAGGCATCCACCATCATGCCCGGCTAATTTTTGTATTTTTAGTGGAGACAGGGTTTCACCATGTTGGCCAAGCTGGTCCTGAACTGCTGACCTCCGGTGATCCATCCGCCTCAGCCTCCCAAAGTGCTGGGATTATAGGCATGAGCCACCGCACCGAGCCCAGATAACTTTTCTTACATAAGTAATACATATCTGTTTGGGGAAAATATACAAAATACCCAATCCACAGGAAGAAAGTAAATATCACCTCCAAACTCTACTCAGATAACCACTAAAAACATTCTTATAGGCTTCAGTCTTTTCCTTTGGCTTAATATATATAGATGCATGCATAGATACACATACATACACACACACAGAGAGAGTGAGAGAGAGTTAATTTGTTGCCTGCTTTTTTCTTATCAGGGTATCACAAAGATGTTTCCATGTCCATAAGTATTTTCTTTGTAACCATTTCAGTGACTGTATAATATTTCACTGGGGATGGATCCTAATTTAGTGAGCAAGTTCCTGTTGTGCAGTTGGTTTCCCACAGTGTCTGTCCATCTGCCTGTGTGCCTTCTTCCCCATCTGAATCGCCACACATCTCTAATTGTAGTTCCATGGCCTTAGGCATTAGAGTCTGTTAAGCATTCTACCAGCTCACTGACCAAGTACTCAGTAAGGGATGTCTGATGATGAATACCTTTGACTTTTCTTGTTCCAGGACAGCGGGGATTTTCAGTTTGATTGACACCCTATGGCCCCCAGCGATACCTCTGAAAACACCTGGCCGCGACCAGCCCTGTGAAGAGGTAAGCCCGGCACTGGAAAAACTTACCCAGTCACAGACTACTCCATGCCAGGTGCCAAGCCAGGCGTCATCACTGTCACCCACACGGTCTGTGTCCCCTGCTCCAGTGGCAACAAGGAGCCCCTGTGCAGCCAGTTCCTTTGTGGTGATGCATGAATATGAGCCAGGATTGGGATTCAGGTCCCTGGAGACCAAGCTCTGGCTGCCTTCCCTACTGTGCTGCACAACATTTTCTGGAAATTAACTTATGATGAATGCTTAAACCACAACCCTCACATACTGTTGGAACAGTTGGGGTCTCAGCCTCGTACTAAAGTAAACATATAGAATTTTTCCCACGAACTTCTAGTCACTCATAGAACCAACACTCAGTTACCAATTGGAGCAGGAACTCAGTACAATCCATAGACATTCGTACAACGTCCTGGGTAGCCAGGAACTTCGTCCTGCTTGTTTATGATAGTGTCTCAGAAGCAGCAAAATGGATGAAAAGTGTTCCCTCCTCTCCCTCCTGAGCCTTTTCCAGCAGGCTAGCCAGCTGCTGCTTTGGGCCACAGGTCCCAAAACAAAACTGGGGGCTGTCTTCCTTAGGTTGTGGCTGACTTCTTAGTAGTGCTAAGTCTGTGACCCTGTACTGTGCCAAACAGCATAGTAGTCGTCAAAACACACGGTGGCTCATGCCTGTAATCCCAGCATTTGGGAGGCTGAGGCAGGCGGATCACCTGAAGTCGGGAGTTTGAGACCAGCCTGACCAACATGGAGAAACCCCGTCTCTACTAAAAATACAAAGTTAACTGGGCATTGTGGCGCATGGCTGTAATGCCAGCTACCCGGGAGGCTGAGGCAGGAGAATCGCTTGAACCCAGGAGGCAGAGGTTGTAGTGAGCCGAGATCGCGCCATTGCACTCCAGCCAACAAGAGCGCAACTCTGTCTCAAAAAAAAGCCGTTTCTAGATTACTTAAGAGGAAGTAATTTCTAGATGATATTTTCAGTATACCCCAAAAGATTTCTAAAATGAAATCTTGAATTAATAGGTTCATAAGTATGGAAGTTCTTATACTTGGTCCCAGAAGTAAACAATGCAATCCATTCCTTGTATAGCATTCCAGAGAGAGGATGCACCTGTAAGCAAATATGTATATATGTTAAAGAGGAGATTTTAATCATGTGTTTGAGTCTTTTAACAATACATTCACCTTCTACCTTTGTCTTATTTAAACAGATAAAAACTCATCTGCCTCCTCCAGCCTTGTGTTACATCCTCACAGCTCATCCAAATCTGGGACAAATTGATATAATTGACGAAGACCCCATTTATAAGCTTTACCAGCCTCCAGTTACCCGCTGCTTAAGAGACATTCTCCAGGTAATGTCTTTGTTTCTAACAAGTTTTTTATGTATTGGCCATGTCTGTGTGCTTCGTGTAATGCTGCCAACCTTTTCTAATTCCTTTCCAGATGAATGATCTTGGTACCCGTTGCAGTTTCTATGCCAGGGTGATTTACCAAAGACCACAGGTAATAATCTCTCAATCTAATAATCTCTCAATCTCTCAATTTCTCAGCCTCTCTCACACACACACACACACACACACACACACACACACACACACACACACACAAAGACCACAGGTAATAATCTCTCAATCTAATAATCTCTCAATCTCTCAATTTCTCAGCCTCTCTCTCACACACACACACACACACACACACACACACACACACACACACACACACACACACACACACACACACACACACACACAGGTAATAATCTCTCAATCTAATAATCTCTCAATCTCTCAATTTCTCAGCCTCTCTCACACACACACACACACACACACACACACACACACACACACACACACACACACACACACACACACACACACACACACACACACACAGTTAGAGGTTTATTAAAGGGTAATCTCCTTTGGAAATTAATGCATGGCCAAAACAGAAAAGTGTTTTTAAAGTCCAGTTAAGCATGCCCCATATACTGAAGTGGCAGTAAATCCATTCCTTTTACAGATGCAGACTACCAGCCACTGTGCTAAGCACTGGAGTGTGAGACACCCAGGTACAACCCTGTCCCCAAAGCTTCTCAGCCCAGTAATGTTCATTCTTTCCTGACACTTAGGCAGGTTGAAGAAAGGAAAGAGATGCAGAAACCTCATTTATGTGGTGGAAGTGGGAATCTCAGGATCGAGCTCAGCTACTTCTGGGAACTTTTAGAGCCTTCGAAACTGAAAGCCCCCCCATCCCACCTCCATGGTCCCTATGAGGCCTTGGGCTGTTCTAGGGAGCAGTGGCCTAGAGGAGCTTGCTATCAATCAGCTAGGATTAGAGGAGGGAAGGAGACCTGCTTGCCAGTTTGAATGCATGGACTACATTCTGCAAGAAACCTCTGCCAGCCCTTACCTTATGAAGGAATATCCATGTAGATCTAATCACCCAAGAGGGATTGAGAACATCCTGTTTGTTAAACTCTTGTCCACTCATGGGCAATGTGCACCAGGTGCATCTGCCATGGTGCAGGAGAGAGTGAGTGCCCCACACATTGCCTCCTTGAGGGTGTGTGAGTGGAGCAAACCAGGCCCCAGATGCCTGCACTCCACCTGGGCTGTCGGTGGATCACCAGCTACCAGCCAGGCCAGAATACTCAGGAATTGCCCAGCAAGGAGTCTCAAGGGAGGGCAGGAGGCTGGCACCTTGGCCAGCAACCTTGGCCAGGTGCCCCAGTGCACCACGAGTCGGGAGACAGTGGTGGGGGTGGCACCAGGGGCTGTCTGCTAATCATACTATGCCTGGTTATTAAGATCTGACACTCACACCCTTCACTTTTCTTTTTGTTGCTGAAGTATGCTAAAGCACACCCAGACCTCATGCCATTTCACCCCGACATGCTTGTTACGAATCTCTTCAAAGCATTCATGCTTGCATATAACCCAATTCAGCTGCCTGGTTTTGGAGCCTTTCTCTTCTGCTTAAGTTATCCAGAGTTATTTTCTGTTGTGCATTTATTTTGAACAAATTCTTTGCATTTCTCTGATCATTCTTAGACAGTGGAAGAACAAGAGAGTGACTAAAAGAATATGTTTCATAACTTCTAGTCAAGTTCTTGATGAATTGCATATATACGAGTATCATTAAATCAGTGTTATCACAAGCATGTTAAATCAACTTCTCTTCCATCTGCATCAGGAGTAGTGGGCAGACTGTTTCTGTAAAGAGCCAGATAGTCAATATTTTAGGCTTCTTGAGTTGTATGGTTTTCATAGCAACTACTCAGCTCCACCTTGCAAAAGCAGCCATGTTGTCATTCACAAATGAATGAGCAGGGCTGTGTTTCAGAAACCTTTATTTACAGACACCAAAATTTGAATTTAACTTAATTTTTACTTGTCACAAAATATTCTTACGGTTTTTTAACCATTTAAAAATGTAAGAACCTTGAATAAACATAAAAACCATACTTAGCTTACAGGCCACACATAAGCAGGGAGCAGGCTGGGTTAGCCCACAGGCCATGGTTTGCTGACATTCTTCAGGTGCTGAGCATGGCTGGAGGACACAGGAACTCTGACGCAGAAAGAAAAACAACCCGAGTGTCTCCTGGTGTCCCGTCGGTTGTACTGAATGCGCAGTGCGGTGTGTGTCAGGGAGAGGAGATGGGGAGGGCCATCTACTGACGGCCACCGAGTAGGGTGCAAGCTTGTTACCTAAGGATGCCATGGGTGCTGTGCAAGAACACGGCACTGATACATATGATCGTCATATGAAAGTACTTTAAGGCTTTATCTCAATTTAATTTTTACATTTCAGATATAAGGAGTGTGCTTTAGGTGATATGCTAGTAACTGTCAATTGCGTTTCCTTTCCTTCTCTGCAGAAAGTGTGTGTGTGTTTCTGCAGCTTAACCTGTGGATTAGCTAGTGCTTGCCAGTGCATAGAGTGTTGCCCACAGAAAGGAAATCAGAGGGCTGAGTTGTGAATATAAATGAACCACATTTAGCTCTTTATTTTTTATTATCAGTACTTCACCACCTTTAATTTCTGTGAGAGATTTTTCAGATTTTCAGACCATTCTCATGTACATATCATTTTATCTCAGCAGCAATAGTGTCACCGTTCCTAATTCCAAGTGGAGAAGACCAAGGCTAGGCCTGGTTATCTGCTGTCTCTGATACACACAACCAAACCCTGGTGGAGCCTGGTGTGGATTTCCTGACTCTTACTCAGCCCAGTGTCCCCTGGTGCCTCCTGGCTCCATGGTCCCTCAGTTACCTGGTGCCCTGGGGGTGGGGCAGGGACGCAACACACCCCCACCCCCAACCACACGCTGGCTGAGCTTGGGCAGGTACTTCACCACGTTGTCTCATGTCCTTGTCTGTCAAATGGGTGTAACATTCTCTCACCATATTGGATTGTTCTAGGATGAATTTAGGAGTTTTGAACTACCCTTTTTCCTTTGTTTTCTCTTCATCTGTTCCCCTTTTCATCATTTGACAGCTGATCAGTGCCTCTCATGAAGAAATGGAGAATGATTGACATGAGTCCCTCAATGGTGCTCCCTGTGAGCACCCCAGTGTCCAGATCAGCAGATAGGAGGATAGGGCTCCCAGCAAGGACGAGGCAGGGCACGTGCTATGTCCCATACTTTCCAAGCCTGAGGAGACCTAAGACTGACTTGACGCTCCTCTGCCCACCTTGAGAAGGGTCAGTGTGTGTGGGGACGCCCCTGGCATCTGGCACATTCCTGCTCTTCTGGGTCATGGGCCAGGCGGTGGCTCTCTGTGCAGGTGCCATTCACCCATAGGGAGAACGCTGTCCTCAGAGCAGCTACGTGGCAGTTGCAGCTAACACTCCTGCCCACGGCCCTCTGGCTGAGACCGAGGTTGAAAGTAAAGAAAGCAGGTGTCAAAATGCTTGCACCAAAGCCAGTTGGAGGGGAACTCTGGGGCAGAGAAAGACCAAGAGTGAAGTAGGTCATCCACCTTGCCCTGTGAAGGGGTCCTCCCTCAGGGAGGTAGAGAAGATAATGTTAATCCCCTCCTATCCAAGAAACAGGTTTCCACCAGTGCAAGTGCAGCTTTCAGTGAGCATGCTTCCAGTGGGCATGTGTGCCTAGGAATCAGTGGTCCTATAGCCACGAAACAGTCAAAGACCTGGAACCCAATGGAACAGGTTCCATGATCCACTGAAATTCTATCTGTCTCCTATAGTCTGCTTTTGTGTGTAAAAGAATCACCAGAAACCAGCTGTCTCAAGAAGGAATAGAAATAAGCTGACTCCTGGGGCCAGTCTGTAGTTAAGCCAGTGGCCTGCATCCTTGGCAGTGAGGGTTGACTTTCAGAATGGCACCATGAGTCATTGCTGGAACTCGAGTCATAAAAACAGACCCAGACTAGGTGTGGTGGCTCATGCCTGTCATCCTAGCACTTTGGGAGGCTGAGGCTAGAGGATCTCTTGAGGCCAGGAGTTCCAGACCAACCTGGGCAACAAAGCACAACCCCGTCTCTACAAAAAAATAAAAAATTAGCCAGGCATGGTGCTGCATGCCTGTCATCTCAGCTACTTGGGAGGCTGACATGGGAGGATCTCTTGAGCTCAGGAGGTTGCTGCAGTGAGCTGTGATTGCACCACTGCACTCCAGCCTGGGTGACAGAGTGAGACCCTGTCTCAAAAAAAAAAAAACAGATTCAGTTGTATTTCCGTTACACTAATGACTAAGTCATGAAGGTGAAAAAGATAGTTTTCATATTTAACTTTTATTTTGTGATAATTATAGTTTCACAGTAGATTGCAAAGAAATATACTGGGGGGTCTGGTGCACCCCTCCACCCCCATGTCAATATCCCACACCCACAGTACCCACAGTAAAAACCAAAACAGCCGGGTGCCGTGGCTCACACCTGTAATCCCAGAATTTTGGGGAGGCCAAGGCGGGCGGATCACGAGGTGAGGAGATCGAGACCATCCTGGCTAACATGATGAAACCCTGTCTCTACTAAAAATACAAAAAAATTAGCCGGGCGTGGTGGCAGGCGCCAGTAGTCCCAGCTGCTTGGGAGGCTGAGGCAGGAGAATGATGTGAACCTGGGAGGCGGAGCTTGCAGTGAGCCAAGACCGCGCCACTGCACTCCAGTCTGGGCGACAGAGTGAGACTCCGTCTCAACAACAACAACAAAAAACCAAGAAACTGACACACGCACAATCCATGGAGCACATTCAGGTTTCAGCAGCCATGTGTGCACTCTGTGTGTTTGTGTGTGTGTGTGTGTGCGCGTGCGCTTCTGTGCAGTTTTGTCACATGTACAGCCTTGCATCACTGTCACTGCAGTCAGAATCCTCTGCTGTGCCATCACCACCGACTCCCGTGTTTGCCTTTATAGACACATCGATCCTTTTTTCATCCGTAGCACTGGCAACTACTCACATGTTCTCTGTCATTATAATTATGTTGTCTTACGGTTGTTAACATGAATAGAACCATGCAGGATTTATCTGTATTAGTTTCCTAGGATTACCATATAAAGTTCCAAAAACTAGATAGCTTAAAATAATAGGAATGTATTCTCTCACACTTCTGGAGGCCAGAAGTCTGAAATCTTAGCAGTGGCCAGGTGCAGTGCCTCACACCTGTAATCTCAGCACTTTGGGAGGCTGAGGCAGGAGGATCACTTGAGGCCAGGAGCCCAAGACCACCTTGGCCAACATAGTGAGGCTCCGTCTCTATTTAAATTTTGTTTTTAGGCCCAGTACTGTGGCTCACACCTGTAATACCAGCACTTTGGGAGGCCGAGGCAGGTAGATCATCTGAGGTCAGGAGTTGGAGATCAGCCTGTCCAACATGGTAAAACCCCATCTCTACTAAAACTACAAAAAATTAGCTGGGTATGGTGGTGCATGCCTGTAGTCCCAGCTACTCAGGAGGCTGAGGCAGGAGAATCGCTTGAACTTGGGAGGCAGAGGTTGAGTGAGCCAAGATCGCTCCATTGCACTCCAGCCTGGGTGACAGAGTGAGACTGTCTCAAAAAAAAAAAAAAAAAAAAATTTACTAAAGAAATATAAGGTGTCAGCTAACAGTATTATCTAGAGATTCATCCAAAGGACTAATAATGTTGAACATCTTTTCATGTGTTTACTTGCCCTCCATATGTCCTCTTTGGTAAAATGCCTGTTCACATCTTTCGCCCATTGTCTAATTGGATTGCCTGTTTGTTGGTTTATTGTTGAGTCTTTAAAGTTATTTCTATTTTTTAAATACAAAACCTTTGTCAGATACAGGATTTGCAAATATTTTCTTAGGATCTCTAAATTCTGTTTTCATCCTTTTAATGATTTTTTTAACATAGTAGAAGTTTTTAATTTTGATGCAGTCAGATTTACCAAATTTTTCTCTTACAGATCACAGTTTTGTTGTCAAGTCTAAGAGAAGTCACGTCTCTTTGCCTAGTCATAGCTCCCAAAGTTATTCTTTTGTGTTCTTTTCCAGAAGATTTAATTTTACACTTTACCTTCCAAGGCCATGATGCATTTGGAGTTGGGTTTTGTATAAGATGCATGGTTTAGGTCAAGGTTAATTTTTTCACCTTTGGATATCCATTTATTCCAGCACCATTTGTTGATATATCATCCTTCCTCCATTAAATTGCTGTTGCACCTTTGTCAAAAATTAATTGGGTATATTTGTGTGGGAGAGATCGATTTTTTCCTGATAAATTTGCATTGGTAATATTTTTGCCTTACTTACTAGCATTATAGGTGTCTGTATCATCTAGGCTTAAATACTTTTCCTGGGCCAGGCACGGTCGCTTACGCCTGTAATCCCAGCACTTTGGGAGGCCGAGGCAGGTGGATCAGCTGAGGTCAGGAGTTTGAGACCAGCCTGGCCAATGTGGTGAAACCCCGTCTCTACAAAAATACAAAAATTAGCCGGGCATGATGGCAGGTGCCTGTAATCCCAGCTACCTGGGAGTCTGAGGCTGGAGAATCACTTGAACCCGGGAGGCGGAGGTTGCAGTGAGCCGAGATTGTGCCACTACACTCCAGCCTGGGCGGCAGAGCGAGACTCCATCTCAAAAAAAAACAAACAAACAAACAAAAAACTTTTCCTGATTACACAGGGCTATAAAAAATTTTATTAGACTTTTTTCTTTTAGAGCAGTTTTAGGTTCACAGCAAAATTGAGAGGAAGGTACAGAGATTTTCCATACACCTTCTACTCCCACACATGCACAGCCTCCCCATTATCAACATCCCTACCAGGACGGCACATTGCTTACAACTAATGAACCTGCATTGACACATCTTAGTCACCCAGAGTCCACAGTTTACATGAGGGTTCACTCTTGGTGGTGTAATTTTATGGGTTTGCACAAATATGTAATGACATGTATCTACGATCATAGTATCACATGGAGCAGTTTCAGTGACCTAAAAATCTGCTCCACGTGTTTATTCCCCCTCCCCACAAATCCCTGGCAAACATTCTTATTTTTACCATCTCCATAGTTTTGCCTTTTCAGAATATTGTATAAAGTTGGAATCTTAGAGTCTGTAGCCTTTCAGACAGACTTCTTTCACTTAATAATATGCATTTAAGTTTCTGTGACTTCATGGCTAGATAGCTCGTTTCCTTTTGAGCGCTGAATAATGTTCCATTGTCTGGATGTACTACATAGTTTAGTTTAGTTATTCATTCACCTACTGAAGGACATCTTGGTTGTTTCCAGGTTTTGGCACTTACGAGTAAGAAGACTTTTTTTTTTTTTTTTGAGATGGAGTCTCACTCTGTTGCCCAGGTTGGAGTGCAATGACGCAATCTTGGCTCAGTGCAACCTCTGCCTCCCGGGTTCAAGAGATTTTCTTGCCTCAGCCTCTCGAGTAGCTGGGATTACAGGCATCCGTCACTACACCTGGCTAATTTTTGTTTGTTTGTTTTTTGAGATGGAATCTCTCTGTCGCCCAGGCTGGAGTGCAGTGGCACGACCTCGGCTCACTGCAACCTCCACCTCCCAGGTTCAAGCAATTCTCCTGTCTCCACCTCCCGAGTAGCTGGAATTACAGGCATGCACCACCACGCCCGCTAATTTTTGTATTTTTAGTAGAGACAGGGTTTCACAATGTTGGCCAGGCTGGTCTCGAACTCTTGACCTCAGGTGATTCACCACCTCTGCCTCCCAAAGTGCTGGGATTACAGGCGTAAGCCACGGCGCCTAGCCTAATTTTGGTATTTTTAGTAGAGATGGGGTTTTACCATGTTGGCCAGGCTGGTCTCAAACTCCTGACCTCAAGTGATCCGCCCACCTTGGCCTCCCAAAGTGCTGGGATTACAGGCGTGAGCCACCATGCCCAGCCAGAGAAGAAATCTATTTTTAATAAACTTTTAGCAATGTAGTGGTAGTACTGCTTTAATTAGTTACTGATGTCTTTATACAGATAATTTTATTGTTACTGACTTTGTTCATAACCCCAATAGTAGGATAATTTTATAGTTAATTTCAAAGGAGATTAGAACATTTGGTATATTAGTAGATTGAAAGACCACTGGCCAAATCTAGAGAATTTACAAAAGCATCTAAAATTTTTGGACATTTTCAGAACTTCCAACCTCAGATAATCTTATAGAAATCTTTGCCCTTCCTGAAATATTCACCAATTTTTTTTTTTTTTTTTTTGAGATGCTCTGTTAGTCAGACTGGAGTGCACTAGTATGATCTCAGCACACTGCAACCTCCATCTACTGGGTTCAAGCAATTCTCATGCCTCAGCCTCTAGAGGAGCTGGGATTACAGGCGTGCACCATCACGCCTAGCTAATTTTTATATTTTTAGTAGAGACAGGGTTTCACCATGTTGGCCAGGCCGCTCTCGAACTCTTGACCTCAAGTGATCCACCCGCCTTGGCCTCCCAAAGTGCTGGGATTACCACACCTGGCCAGAGAAGAAATCTATTTTTAATAAAATTTTAGCAGTGTAGTGGTAGTACTGCTTTAATTAGTTACTGATGTCTTTTTACAGATGATTTGATTGTTACTGACTTTGTTCATAACACCAATAGTAGAGATAATTTCATAGTTAATTTCAAAGGAGATTAGAACATTTTGGTTCATTAATAGATTGAAAGAGAGACCACTGGCCAAATCCAAAGTATTTACAAAGAGCATATAAAATCTTTGGAGGTTGTCAGAACTCCCACCCACAGATAACCTAATAGAAATCTTTGCCCTTCCTGAAATATTTACTTTTTTTTTTTTTTTTTCTTTTGAGACAGAGTTTCGCTCTTGTTGCCCAGGCTGGAGTGCAATGGTGCAATCTCAGCTCACCGCAACCTCTGCCTCCCAGGTTCAAGCAATTCTCCTTCCTCAGCCTCCCGGGTAGCTGGGATTACAGCCATGTGCCACCACGCCTGGCTAATTTTGTGTTTTTAGTAGAGACGGGGTTTCTCCATGTTGGTCAGGCTGGTCTTGAACTCCCGACCTCAGGTAATCTGCCCGCCTTGGCCCCCCAAAGTGCTGAGATTACAGGCATGAGCCACCACGCCTGGCCCACTAATTTTTTTAATTTTTTTTTTTTTTTCTTTGAGAAGGTGGTCTTGTTCTGTCATCTGGGCTGTAGTGCAGTGGTACCATCACAGCTCACTGCAACACTGACCTCTTGGGCCCAAGCAATTCTCCTACCTCAGCCTCCCAAGTAGCTGGGACTATAGGCACTCACCACCACACCCAGCTTTATTTTATTTTTTGTAGAGATGGGGTCTCACTATATTGCCCCAGCTGGTCTCAAATTCCTGGGCTCAAGTAATCCTCCCGCCTCAGCCTCCCAAATTGCTGGGATTACAGGTGTGAGCCACCGTGCCCAGCCCACTTATTAAATATCAGTATGGACCAATGAATTCATCTTTTATTCAGCAAGTTATATCTATTACTGTATTCATTTTGATGCTCAATTTTACCATATTTAAGCTGGTTCCTGTGTCCTTTGGACACATGCCCATCATTCTTTGAGTACCTCCTTATTTTCTGACACAGTAAGATGTGTCAAACTCATCTTTTGCTTTCTGTGCTCTGGAATCAGCCATCTTTTCAAGAAGCTCTGGTTGATTTTAATGGGGAATGGTTTTTTGGTTTTTGGGGTTTTTTTATTTTTAGTTTTAGTTTTTCAGAGATGGCATCTTGCTATGTTCACTACGCTGGAATGCAGTGGCTATTCACAGGCATGATCTTGGTGCATCACAGCCTCAAACTCCTGAGCTCAAGCGATCCTCTCACCTCAGTTTCCCAAGTAGCTAAGACTGCTCCTGAGTCACTTGTGCCACTGTGGCTGGTTAAGACTCTTACTTAGAAGCCAAGATCCAGGTTCTAGGTGGGCTTCCTGCTATTGGGATATCATTGCCTCTCTGCCCTCTCAATGGACAGAGGAAGGAAATGTGTGTGTATATTCATCCACATACAGACACAACTATATCTACTTCTATATTTCTATCTATCTAAAATCATAATTTCATACCAATACTTCCAACTCTAGAGCATTACCACAGAATTTATTCTAAGTTTTCCTATTTCTATATGTATAACTCGCTTCTCCAACAGTAAGAAGCTTGGCTTCATTTTCCTCAGTATTACTTATTCATACTTCCTGTATGTAATCAACCTCCTGACAGTGTAGGCCACCTCCTTCACCCCAACCCTCAGCTACGCACCACACAAGTGACCTTCTCTGCCCAGTCCTGTTAACCAGCCATGTGGATTTCTCAGCCTGACCACACCGTCTGTGCCAGCAACACCAGCTGAACCTCCAACTGGCCACATCCTCAGGCCCTGGCCCTGCTGACCATCCTTGGCCCCATTTGCGTCTACTGAATCCTAAGCCCTGACCAAAAGGAAAGGGCAGAATACCAGTTTAATGGAACTTGAAAAGGCATTACAAGTTTTGAAGATAAGAAAAAAATGAAAAAATAGAGAAGGAAAGAAGAAAAGAAAATAATAAAACCTGTTGCAGATGCCAACAAATATGCGACACCAGCTTTATACCAAGGCCGTGTACAAAGTCTGAGGGCAAGTAAGATCTGTTCCTAACCCTCAGGAAACTTACAACTGCCTGGAAAGAATAAGATGTATGTACTACACAGGAAACAATGTTGTAATTAACATTCTAAGTATATAAACAGAGGACCAGGAGGAAAAGAACAATGGATTCAGCCTGAGGATGTTGGTGGACAAATGGAATGCTGCCAGGGAAGGGTGGCCTGTTCCCAACCAAGGAAGCCTTTAACCAGGTGCAAAGTCGAGGCACCCAGGGCACATGGGGCTAGTGACCAAGATGTGCAAAGTCTAGTGTATGTTTTAAAGTGTTTTTGAAATAATATCTTAAATTGTTAGTATATGTATAACTTCTGCTTTTAAATGCTTTTAAAACATTTTTTGGTATAATAATTAATCTTTATTATGTCTTCAAATTGTAGCTGAAGAGTCTGCTTCTTCTGGAGCAAAGGGAGATCTGGCTGCTAGTGACCGATGTCACTCTGCAAACAAAGGAGGAGAGTGACCCCAGGCTCCCCAAAACCCTGCTGGTCTATGTGGCCCCCTCGTGTGTGCTGGGCTCTGAAGTCCTGGAGGCAGTTGCTGGGGCTACCCCTCACAGCCTCTTCTTCAAGGACGCTCTCCGTGACCAGGGTGTGCTTGCTTCTCCACAGCTTTGATGCAGGGGCGACTGATCGGTGCCCATAGAATACCTCTTGTGGCCTCTGGACACCTCCATGTTGCTTGGACGCTGCCAGCACCTTCACGGAGCCCATCACAGACATGGCCCATGTACCAGCCTCCAGGCTTCACTGACCCTGTAGCGGCCACCTGGGCAGAACCAGCTCCATGGAGATGCTGTGCTCACTCCAGAATTGTCTGCTGGTGGCACCCCGTACTGCTGCAGAATCCACAAACAAACCAAAAGCTAGAACATTATAAATGCATATACTTAGATCAGTCAGCCCCCTTTTCCAGGGATCAAACTAAAATCCTGCCTAAGCTATCTTTTTTAATTTTTATTGAGTCATAATTCACATACCACATAATTTACCCTTTGTGGATTGACTTGAATCTCACATTTGAGTGCTTTTTTAGCTTAGCTCACGGGGTTCGGGAGTGTGCACACACAATGAATGTGCTGCTGGACACAGTCCCTTAACTGCACCATCACCTGCATGACTTGAGGGGTAGCAAAGGAGACTGCCATTATGGGCACAATTCACTTTTTCTTCAAGGCTTCAATAACCTGAAGTGTCTCTGTCGGCAGGTCGGATTGTTTGTGCTGAACGGACTGTTCTCTTGCTTCAGAAGCCCCTTTTGAGTGTGGTCTCTGGTGCAAGTTCCTGTGAGCTGCCTGGCCCAGTGATGCTCGACAGCCTGGACTCTGCCACACCTGTCAACTCCATCTGCAGTGTTCAAGGTAGGCAGCCATCTCACAGGAATTGGTGTTTATACTTTCTTAACTATTATACTTTATAGTCATTTACTCATTTATTCAACAAGTATTTGTGGAGCACCCGCTAAGTTCCAGACACTGGATATATAAAGAACAAAAGCAGAAATTGTTTTTGGTATCAGACTCGAGTCTGCACAGAAGGATGTGAATCAGATGAACACAGACAGGCCTATCCTCAGGCTCTGAGTGCTCTAGCCGCTGATACCTGGGCCCACGTCTTAGTGGGGAACTCAGGAAAGGCTTCCCAAAGACAGGAGCCTCAAGCTGAGCTCTGAAGCATAGATGAGACTACTTAGGGCAGGGATGGAGCAGGAGGAACATTCCTGGGAAGAGAGCAGGACTTCGTAAGGCCACTGGCATGAGAAAGTTGGTGAGCAGGGGTGTCCGGGAAGAGGCAGGACAGGCAGCCAGATGGAGATGGGACCAAGCTGAGGCTGGTGGGCCCACCAGGCTGGTGGTGTCAGGAGTGTGCTCTGTCATTGGTACAGGCGGCCTGGTCTGATGTCCTCCCTGCAGAGCAGAGTGGAGGGACTGGGTGGCAGAGGTAGAGAAGGAAATCCAAGGGTGGACTTAGGGAAATTGGCAGGTTGAGCGATGAATTGGGCATAGATGGAGGCAGAAGACATATCTGACGACCTCCGAGCTCCTGGCTCAGTTGAGGTGACAGTGGTGCTGTTCATTAAGTAGGATGTGGCAGGCAAAGTCAGCTTTGAGGGGACCCTCTCAGTTCTGTTGGGAGGGTTTGCGTGTTTTGCATACATCTGAGATGTTTCAGCAGCTGGTTAGATATGTGAGTCTGGAGCTGAAAATAGCATTATTATTTTCTCTTTTCTAACTTTATAAAACTTAGTAATAAAAGTCATACATGTCTAGTGGAACTAGTGAAAAATAAGAGAAAGTTAACAGCCTACCCTCTGTCCCCGGCTTCCTGCCTGCACTGGCGCATCCAGGAGACACAGCTGCCCGCCTTGAGGGGGTGTGCGTGCTTGCAAGTCAAATGATTTACTGTACATTATTCTGCCACTTGCTTCCCTCTAGCAGGGATATCTGTCCAGGTGGGGAGAGAGGTCCAACTCAAGAGTTTAATAGTTGCATAGCATCCCCTCATATGAATAAACTCTTTCTTCACTCATGGACATCCAGGATCTCTCGTGTTTTTGCAATTATTAAACAAGGCTGTAATAAACTTTCTTGGACATCAATCCCTACTGATTTCTGTAAAGGAGGATTTCAGCAGTTTGGGGTTCATGGACTTTTTAAACAACTTTATTGAGCTATAACTCAGTAATACACTATAATTCACTCCTTTAAAGTGTTTTTAGTATTCACAGAATTGTGCAAACATCACTACAATCTAATTTTAGAACAAAAACCCATACCCATTATCATTCACGCCCCATTACCACCCACCCTCCCACACCCTAGTCTTAGGAAACCACCAATCTACTGTTTGCTTCTATGAATTTGCGTGTTCTGTTTTATTGGGGGTTTTTTTGTTTTTGTTTTTGTTTTGAGATGGAGTCTCGCTCTGTCACCCAGGCTGGAGTGCAGTGGCATGATCTCCGCTCACTGCAGCCTCTGCCTCCCGGGATCAAGCAATTTTCCTGCCTCAGCCTCCCAAGTAGCTGGGATTACAGGCGTGCACCACCATGCCTGGCTAATTTTTTTTATTTTTAGTAGAGACAAGGTTTCACCATGTTGGCCAGGCTGATCTCGAACTCCTGACCTCAGGTGATCTCCTCTCCTTGGCCTCTCAAAATACTGGGATTACAGGTGTGAGCCACTGCACCCAGCCTATTCTGGACATTTCATGTTAACTGGAATAATATTTAGGCTGGTGTAAAAATAATTGTGGTTTTTGCCATTAAAAGTAATGGAAAGAGCTGCGATTACTTTTGCACAAACCTAACATACTATGTGATCTTTCATGATTAGCATCTTTCAGTCAGCATAATGTTTTCAAGGTTCATCCACAATGCAGTGTGTATTTCTTTTATGGCATAATAACATTTCATTGTACAGATATGCCACATTTTGTTTATCCTTTCCTCAGTTGATGGACATTTCATTTGGGTTGTTTCTACTTTTTGGCTACTATGAATAAAGCTGCTATGAATATTCATGGACAAAGTTTTGTTTGAACACCTGTTTTGAAATTTGGGGTATGAATCCAGGACTGGAATTGCCTAGTCATATGGTAACCCTGCATTTAACCTTTTTGAAGAACACCAGTGTTTTCCAAAGTGGCTACACTAGGGGTTTGTGCATCTCTCTTTTTTTTTTTTTTTTTTTTGGAGACAGAGTCTCAGTCTGTCACCCAGGCTGGAGTGCAATGGCATGATCTCAGCTCACTTCCACCTCTGCCTACTGGGTTCAAGAGAATCTCCTGCCTCAGCCTCCCAAGTAGCTGGGACTACAGGCGTGCACCACCACACCTGGCTACTTTTTGTATTTTTAATAGAGATTTTGCCATGTTGGCCAGGCTGGTCTTGAACTCCTGACCTCAGGTGATCCACCCACCTCGGCCTCCCAAAGTTCTGGAATTACAGGTGTAAACCACCACACCCAGCCGGTTCAAAGCATATCAAAATTCAGACTTCCAAGCTTAATGTCTAAGATGGCTGGTGTTCCTCACCCTTACCTATAACTAGTTCCTGACTTTTTATAATTGATGAACAGAAAACTCTTGTGATTCCATTGTTGCTTTCACATTCTTTTCACTGTGTTGAGGCCATTTGGATTTTCTCTTCTGTGCATCTCCTTTTGGGGTTAATGCTGACGCATAACTGCAGTTATGGGGTAATAGGTCATATGGGGCCTCCATTTTCTCATCTGTAAAATAGGGCTAATGGAATCAGCCTCAAAACACTGTTGAGAATTAAATGAGATAACGCTCAGGAGGCTTTGGAGGCTTTGAAGCTCTGAGTCCAGTGGAGAAAACAAACATCTCAGTACTGGTACCAGGAGTCGGGAAGGGAGGGAGGGATGTCTGAGGGCTGCAGCCACTGACTGCAGTGGGTGGATGGCCTTAGGACCATCAGGATTTGTCAAGTAGAGTTGGGCAAGGCTGTAAGAGCAGGTGGAAGGGCACGTGGAAAACCCACAGAAGTGCTGGGAGCAGTTATAAACCCTCCCAAGTGATGGGAGAGGGGCAGGGACCAAGAAGGGCAATAGGGGACCCAGCTGCTTGTGTATTGCTCTGCTTTCCCTGGCCGTGTGGAGATCAGGGAAAATATGGTCAGATTTTTTAATGAAGAAATTCTGCAGCCCCATAGACTATGATGCAAAGCAGGGAGAGATGATGGGCAGGAAGAAGGAAGAAGGGCGGAGGGTCTGCAGGGGTGGAGCAGACTGCCTGGCCCACGTGAGCCAGCATGGAGCTGCTCTTTGGTGTACAGCAGCACTGTGCCCCTGAGCAGACCGGCTACAGGGACAGGGCACATGGTGCAGAGGGGTGCAGCCTGGTCCCTGGGGCGCATGTGCTATTTGTGTGCCTTTGGCAATGACCCATCGCCCGTTTCCAGGGCTTGCTGGTCTCCAGCACATGTATAAGGACATCCCTTCCACCTTCATTCTCTTCATTGGTTGCTACCTGTTCTTCTCCCACCCCCTCAGTTCTCCCAGAGGCCAGGATTAGTCGAGGGCTCAGGGAGAACATCCCACAGTGAAGGCCTCAGCTCTGGGTCTGAAAGTCACTGCCATGCCACAAACCAGTTAGGCTGCATGGGACCCTGTTATTTTATGACCAGAAGAATTGCCACCACCCATAGCAGTGTCTCATGAGAAAATGTGTACCTGAAGAACCCCAAGGAGGGTTTCCCTAACCCATTGCTAACTACGGCCAGTGAGTGCCACAGGTACACACAGAGGCAGATCCTCACCTTTTGTGCCCGTGGCAGTAGGCCTGCCTGTTGGTACACTGAGGGAACTTTGCTCTAGGTGGTCAGATGCAGCCTCATGTGACTTAGTGCAGTGACCTCTCTGTTGGGCATTAGCTGTGTTGGCAGCAGCTGGGAACACTGATGAGGCTCAGTCATCCTTAGGCCCCACCTCACTCAAACTGAACCTTCAAATGGGTGTTGAAAACTAAATATGTGTAATGTAATCAATAGGCAGTTTGATCTGTCACAAAGCTCTGTTCCTGGTAGCAAATTTAGGTGTTCTAGAGATCAGCAGTTCAGATTCTAAAGCACCTAACCACTGGAAGGAGAGCAGCACAAGTTGCCATTCCTAACACTCGGCTGCTGCCTTCAGACCTCTGTGGGCTTTGCTGAGTATAACACCTTTCTAAAATGAGAGCAGCCCTGGGGCACACGCTGTTGGCACCCTCCTTAATCAAAAACAGCTTCACAGGTCCAAGCCCAGTGTCCATATGCCGGACACATTGAAGGACTCTAGAGGCTGGGGTTCCCTGTGTCCAGTCCACCCAAGCCACATTTCAAAGCTTGTAGCCAGGATTTGTGCTTTTATTCCAAGGTTTGAATGGACAGTAATAGTGGAGGCATGCACTATTAAAGCTACGTGCTTGCCTCCATGTGCAGTAGAGAGGGCATCATATCAGTCACGTACGGAGACCACACACACATTTGTCCTTTGCTCATCCAGTGCTCTTCCCAACTAAAAGCAAAGAAGCAAGATTTCTAAACAAGGGAGGAAACATGCTCCGATTGGTTCATGTATTTTGCATGTATTAAGATGAAAAATGTTTTTTTTTTTCTGTGCCCTCATTTTATAAATTGGTGGGATCAACGTTTCTGACTAAGCCAGTTGTATTTAGGCAGTTTTTCCTTCTCAAATTCACTTAAGAAATATGCTTAAACTACTTATCTTTGGCTCTTTTTTTTTTTCATTTTTCTGTACCTCATTAGAGGCAAGGGCTCCTTTTTATTTTATTTTTTTAACATGAGCACTAGTCAGGAAGATGAATTACTATCCTCATGGTTTAAGTCGCCTTTCATTTTTTCATTGCACATTGCTAAAACTTTATTTTATAAAGTGTAAACCACAGTAAGACATTCAGATATTAACTATAAACTTCGTTTTTCTTTTAGAGAAATATTGAAGAACAGAAATATGGTCTTGGCCAAGCAATGGCAGGATTCTTTTTTTTTCCCCTCAACTTTTAAGTTCTGGGGTACATGTGCAGGACGTGCAGGTTTGTTAAATAGGTAAACGTGTGCCATAGTGGTTTGCTGCACAGATCAACCCATCACCCAGGTATTAAGCCCAGCATACATTAGCTATTCTTGATGCTCTCCCTTCCCATACCCAGGGCTCCTTCTAAATAGAGAAAAGTTGGAAACCCTCACAGGTCCTCCCTGTGAGAGAGCTGTGGGTGAATACTGAGGTGAGGTGGTGAGCGGGAGGGGAGTGGGTACTGGGGGAGGTGGCCTGCATGGCACAGAGACAGCACTAAACACAGGCACCATTGGTTTGCCAATGAGAAGTTCTAGGCCTCTCACGTCAGTTAATAAATGTCCTAGGAACCTAAAGTCACTTTAGTGGCCTGAACAGGGAAGCAGCCCTGCCATCCTAAGCTTCATAGAAAGGATATGAGTACCAGGCTGGGCGCGGTGGTTCACACCTGTAATCCCAGCACTTTGGGAGGCCGAGGCGGATGGATCACGAGGTCAGGAGATCGAGACCATCCTGGCTAACACAGTGAAACCCTGTCTCTACTAAAAATATTAAAAAATTAGCTGGGCATGGTGGCAGGCACCTGTAGTCCCAGCTACTCGGGAGGCTGAGGCAGGAGAATGGCGTGAACCCGGGAGGCAGAGCTTGCAGTGAGCTGAGACTGCACCACTGCACTCCAGCCTGGGTGACAGAGCGAGCCTCCGTCTCAAAAAAAAAAAAAAAGAAAGAAAGAATATAAACACCAGTTGTGTCTGGCCAGTCTGATTACGGCCAGCATTGCCAGCAGCTGGGAATTTGCCTTCTCCAAGCAGCTACAGCTGGCCCAGGCACTGGGCTAACAAGGGGTGAGTGCCCTAGGAGCCAGGCTGGAGGGACCAGGGGTTCCTACACCTGGGAAAGCCAAGGGAGCCAGAGTCTCAATGCTCCTCACACCCAGGGAAGCCAGGGCTCCCACATCTCCCACACTCAAGGAAACCCCAGGGAAGCCAAGGCCCCCACATCTCCCACAGTCAACCCGCACTCAAGGAACCCAATGCTCCTTACATTTACGGGAGCCAGGGCTCCCATGCCCCCCCACACCCAGGGGAGCCAGCATTCTCTGTTTGTGTTGTACAGTTCTGTTGGTTTTGACAGATGTATAATACCATGTACTACCATTACCATTAGTGTATTATACAGAATAGTTTCACCACCCTAAAAATCCTGTGCTCTGGCTCTTCATCCCTCTCTCCCCACTAACTACTGGCAGCCACTCTTCTTTGTACTGTCTCTGTAGTTGGCCTTCTCCGGAATGTCATATAGTTGGAATCATGCAGTATGCAACCTTTTCAGATTAGCTTATTTCACTTAGCAATATGCATTTAAGGTTCCTCCACATCTTTTCATGGCTTGATAGCTCATTTTTTTTTAGCACTGAACAGTATTCCATTGCATGGATGTACCACAGGTTTCTGGTTTGCTTCCAAGTTTTGGCAATTATTAATGAGGCTGCAATAGACATGTGTGAAGGTTTTTGTGTGGGCATAAGTTTTCAACTCGTGGGTAAATACCAAGAAGTATGATTGCTGGATCATATGTTTAGTTTTGGAAGTAACTGCTAAGCTGTCTTCCAAAGTTGGCTGTATCATTTTGCATTCCCACCAGCAATGAATAAGAGCTCCTCTTGATCCACATCCTCACCAGCATTTGGTGTTACCTGTGTTTTGGATTGTTGCCATTCTAATAGATGTGTAGTAGTATCTCATTGCTGCTTCAATGTGCAATTCCTTAATGACATATGACATTTAGCATCTTTTCATATGGTTATTTGTCAACCTCTTTGATGATTTGTCTGTTCAAATCATTTGCCCATTTTTTAATTGGGTTGTTCATTTTCTTATTGTTGAGTTTTAAGTGTTAACAGTCCTTGATCAGATGTGTCTTTTGCAAATATTTTTCCCAGTTCATGGCTTGTCTTTTCATACTTTTTTTTTTCTTTTTTGAGATGGAGTCTCTCTCTGTTGCCCAGGCCGGAGTGCAGTTGTGCAGTCTTGGCTCACTGCAGCTTCCACCCGCCAGGTTCAAGCAATTCTCCTCCTTTATCCTCCTGAGTAGCTGGGATTACAGGCGCCTGCCACCATGCCCAGCTAGTTTTTGTATGTTTAGTAGAGACTGGATTTCGCCATGTTGGCCAGGCTGGTCTTGGACTCCTGACCTCAGGTGATCCACCCACCTAGGCCTCCCAAACTGCTGGGATTACAGGCATGAGCCACCGCTTCTGGCCCTTTTCATACTCTTAATAGTCTTTTTGCAAACCATAAGTTTTAATTTTAATGTAGTCTCACATCAGTTGTTTCTTTCACGAATTGCATTTCTGGTGTTACATCTAAAAACTCATTGTAAAACCCACGATCATCTAGATTTTCTCCTGTTTTCTTTCTAGGAGTTTTGTGTTTTACATTTAAGTCTATGATCCATTTTGAATTAATTTTTGTAAAAGATGTAAGATCTATGTCTAGATTCATTTTGTTGCCTGTAGAAATCTAGTTGTTCTGGCACCATTTGTTGAAAACGACTGTTCTTTCTCCATTGAAATGTCTTTGTTCCTTTGTCAAAGATCAGATGACTATATTTATGAGGGTCTGTGTTCCCTTGATCTATTTTGTTCTTTTGCTACCAGTACACCATCTTAATTATTGAAACTTTTTTTTTTTTGAGACAGAGTCTTGGTCAGTTGCCCAGGCTGGAGTGCAGTGGCACGATCTTGGCTCACTGCAAGCTCCGCCTCCCGGGTTCACGCCATTCTCCTGCCTCAGCCTCCCAAGTAGCTGGGACTACAGGCACCCACCACCATGCCCGGCTAATTTTTTTTTGTATTTTTAGTAGAGACGGGGTTTCACCATGTTAGCCAGGATGGTCTCAATCTCCTGACCTCATGATCCACCCACTTTGGCCTCCCAAAGTGCTGGGATTATAGGCGTGAGCCACCGCGCCTGGCCAGTTACTGCGACTTTTAAGTCTTGAAGTCGGGTACTGTCAGTTTTCCAACTTTGTTCTTGTTCTTCAATATTGTCTTGGCTATTCTAGGTCATTTTGCCTCTCCATATAAACTTTAGAATCAATTTGTTGATATCCACAAAATAACTTGATGAGATTTTGATTAGGATAGTGTTGAGTCTGTAGATCAAGTGGGGAAAAAATGACATGTTATAATACTAGAGCCTTCTTATCCATGAACATGGAATATCTTTACATTTATTTATATCTTCTTTGATATCTTCCAGAAGAGTTTTTTAGTTTTCCTCATATAGATCTTGTACATATTTTGTTAGATTTATACCTAAGTATTTCATTTATTTTGTTGCTATTGTAAATAGTATTGTTTTTAATTTCAAATTCCAATCGTTCATTGCGTTTCATAGGAAAACAATTAACGTTTTGATATTAACCCTGCAACTTTGCTGTAATCACTTAGTAGTTCCAGTGGTTTTTTGTTGTTTCTTTGAGATTTTCTCCATAGAATACTAGGTCATCTGTGAACAGTTTTCTTTCTTTCTTCTCAATCTGTGTATCTTTTATTTTCTTGTCTTACTGCATTAGCTAGGACTATCAGTACCATGTAGAATAGCAGTAGTGGGAACATCCTTGCCCTGTTCTTAATCTTAAGGGTTAACCATGTACTTTCTCACCATTGATTATGATGTTAGCCAGAGGGATTTTGTTGTTCCATTTGCTGGAGATAGTATCACTTTGGAAGAAAATAATATTAGCTCTCCTTCCCTTCTTTTATTACACTCTTCTTTTCCATCAACCTACCTTTGCATCTGCACTTTATATTGTTAAGATTGGTAACATTCTGTTGTATAACTATAATTAAGCTTTGCACACATTTTCTACAGATTGATTCTCAAAGATGAAAATCAATAAATGGTATTTATATTATTATGATTATACAAGTTGAGTATCCCATATCCGAAATGCTTGGAACCAGAAGTGTTTTGGATTTTTTATTGTTTTTTTCATCCTTTTTTTTTTTTTTGAGATGGGGTCTTGCTGTATTGTCCAGGCTGCTCTCAAACTCCTGGGCATATTTTGGTTTTAATATTTTTAAGACAGAATCATCCAGGCTGGTGTGCATTGGTGTGATCATAGCTTACTGCAACCTTGAACTCTTGAGCTAAAGCAATACTCCCACGTCAGCCTCCCGAGTAGCTAGGACTACTGGGATGGCACGCACCACCATGCCCAGTTAATTTTTGTTGTTGTTGTTGTTGTTGTTGAGACAGAGCTTCATTGTGTTGCCCAGGCTGCTCTCAAACTCCTGACCTCAAGTGATCCCCCGGCCTTGGCCTTCCAAAGTGCTGGGATTACAAGTGTGAGCCATTGTGGCTAGCCATGTGTCTTTATATAAACAACATATAGTTGGTTCGTGTTTTTTGTTCACTCCGATAGTCTCTGTCATTTAATTTGTGTATTGAGACTATTCTCATTTAAAGTGATTATTCATATAACTGAGATAATATCAACTGTATTTATAGCTGTTTTCTATTCATTACCCCACTTGTTTCTTTTTTTTGTCTTCCACTCTCTGCCTATTCTCATTTTTATTGAACATTATGATTCCATTTTCTCTTTTCTTTCAAAATATCAATTATACTTTTTTTTTTTTTTTTTGGAGAAGGAGTCTCACTCTGTCACCCAGGCCGGAGTGCAGTGGCGCAATCTCAAGTCACTGCAAGCTCCGCTTCCTGGGTTCACGCCATTCTTCTGCCTCAGCCTCCTGAGTAGCTGGGACTACAGGCACCTGCCACCACGCCCGGCTAATTTTTAGTATTTTTAGTAGAAATAGGGTTTCACTGTGTTAGCCAGGATGGTCTCGATCTCCTGACCTCACGATCCTCCTGCCTTGGCCTCCCAAAGTGCTGGGATTACAGGCGTGAGCCATCACGCCCGGCCCAATTATACTTATTTTTAAGTTTTTCTAGTGGTTACCCTGGAGTTTGCAATACACTTTACAGCCAATCAAGTCCACTTTCAAATAACATGGTCCTGCTTCACAGGTAGTACAGGTACCTTATACCAGAGTGTTCCTGATTTCTTTTTTGTTTCTTTCCCATCCCTTGTAACACTCGTGTTATGCATTTCACTTACTCAAAAGGTATAACCATTGATTACATTATTGTTATTTAAATAAACTATTATCTTTTCTATCAATTTAGAATTAGAAATGTAAAAGATTTTATTTTACCTTCATTTATTCCTTCTCTAATATTCTTCCTTTCTTTATATAGATTCAAGTTTCTGACATTTCATTTTCATCATATCTCGCCATTTTCATGTAGCATTCCCTGTGGGCCTCTTCTGCTTCCAGGCCTGTTCTACAGCTGCCCTGCGGGCCCGCATGTAGGGCTCAAGATTTGTAAACAGACTTATCACAGAGGCAAGGCTGAGTGCTGCCAGATCCTTTAATGAGAACCAGTCAACTGGGCATTAAGAGAAAACAAACCCCCAGCTGCAAAATGACAAAGATTATCCAAGCCTCACATGCAGGAATGTCCATAGCAAGGTAGCAGCTAGGCAGTGACCTACTCCTACACAGTCCTCAGCCTGCACACCCGCCAGCCACAGGCCTGCCCACCTCCGTCAAATCCAGGCAAGGCTAGAGTCCTCACTGCTGTTTGGCAATAGCAGTTGCCCCCATCTCAGCACCTCAGCCTTGCTCTGTTCTGCCCTGCCCTGGTCCAGAAGATCTCAGTGATGACATTCCCTTGCATGGCTCCAAGGGGACCCCTTCGCATCTGCAGAGAGTTGGTGCTAGGGCTTGGGCAGCTGTCTCAAGAGCTGAACCAGCTGAGCATATGGGTCTCAGATGGCTGAGTACTGAACATTTTCTCTGAGCAGAGTTTAAAAGGACCCTGAATATATTCTGAGCATGGAGCAGTCACTCACTGAGCGCTGGCAGCATCCCTCTGTCCATCCAGGTCTCAGTGACGGGGTGAGGGGGAGGCACTCACTCCTTGCTGGTGTCACAAAGCCTCCTCGTCTCTATTCTCCCTGAGTGGCAGCTCTGGGGTGTGCGGAAATGTTTCTCTGCTGTGTCTTCTGGGGTGAAGTCGTTTGGCAGCGCTGGTTTTCCCTCCCTCACTCTGCTCACCACCTCTCTGTCCACCACTCACTAGCGATGGGACCTGGTGCAGGGCTGTAGGAAGGGATGCAGCAGGCTCACATCTCTGTGGAAAAAGGGGTGAAGTGCTGTCTAAACCCAGGCTCCAGCTTCTAAATAGAAGACTTGTGAGCCCTGACTTCTTTTCATCAGGAGATAGGGAGGAAGAGGGTATAGCAGAGTTCAAGTTACTGAAGAAATGTGTGCACCAGGCATGGTGAGCACCAGACCCACCCATCCTGAGGACCCTTTGAAAGGACCTTTTTAAAAAGATGTGTTTGTAACTAAAAAATACACCTTTCCCAAACCTAATTACAAGACATTTCTGCATATAAGACAAGCAAAGTAAAGACTTAATGGCAAACTGCTGGCAAGTTCATGAGTATGGTGTCCTCAACCCTGATGTAAACTATCTTTTTCTTTCTGATGTTCATTTAAGTGAATGTCTTTTTGTTTTTGTTTTTGTTTTTTTGAGACAGAGTCTCTCTGTCACCAGGCTTGAGTATGGTGGCATGATCTTGGCTCACTGCAACCTCTGCCTCCTGGGTTCAAGTGATTCTCCTGCCTCAGCCTCCTGAGGAGCTGGGACTACAGGCGTGTGCCACCATGCCCGGCTAATTTTTGTATTTTTAGTAGAGATGGAGTTTCACCATGTTGGCCAGGATGGTCTCGATCTCTTGACCTCGTGATCTTCCCACCTCAGCTGCCCAAAGTGCTGGGATTACAGGCATGAGCCACTGTGCCCGGCCTTAAGTGAATGTTTAATCATACACCTCCCAGCCATCTCTTGAAATTTATTTAGGGTTGCCAGAAAAGATTTCCACAATGGCTTATGGACCTCAGATGAAATGTATTTCCTCAACTCTTGCCTTATTCTCTAATTGGAAGGCAATTGCTTAATCCCATATAAATGTAAATGCTATTAACACCCATGGATATCCTAGGAGAAAAAGGAACTTTGGCTGGTAGCAGTCTACTTTTTATTAAGGTAGCAGTCATTTACCAAGCACCAGTAAACCAGTGAGTGGGCCTTTGGTGGGCCGGCAGGCCCTGAGCAGGAGCCAGGCCACGGTGCCAGATGTGCTCTGGGGCTTGGGGATGCAGCTGCTCCTTTCTCCCCTTGCACCTCCTTATGCGCCTGCCTGTTGTGAATTAGTCAACACTGCTTTCCAGCTGCGTTATGAGCCTTTATTGACTTTGCTTTTCATCCCTTTGACCCACTTTGACAATGTCATTAGCTAGGACAGCCTTTTCAAAATCAAGATCTATTATTTTCATTTTTAAAAAGTCATTCAAGTATGCATTGCATGAATGCACTTTAATAAACCAAGCCTACTCATTCTCATACTTCAGATTTATCCTCTAAAGATAAATTTTCTCCCAATGCTTGTTGTAGTGGGCAATGAAATTTTTTGCGCCAAGAGTGGAAAGGAAGACCCTTCTATTTTTCTAGAAACTCAGATTTTACTTTTTCTTCAAACATCTAATTTCACCGCTTTTCAACAAGGACATCTGTGATTTGGTGGTGTATCTAGATGATATCTACAGTGCTTCACATCCAAGAAAATCAGACCATCCCAATCCCCAGCAAGCACTGACCAACTATGCTCACCCGGCCTCAGCCCTGCCATGGTGTGCAGAGTCGACTGAGGCCGTGTGGCCCGCCCTGGCTGTCTTGTGGACCCCCCCTCACTCCCTTTCTCAGGAAGCCTTCCATGACCCTCTGGGATGCCCAGGGGTGTGTCTGACACACGTCTCAGGTGTCTTTTCCATTTGTCAATTTACCATTTATTTCATCTTTTTTTTTTGGGAGCGGGACAGGGTCTTGCCCTGTCACCCAGGCTGGAGTGCAGTGGCATAATCATAGCTCAGACACTCATTACTGTGTTAAGGAGTCTATATACTATTACTGTGCTACGGAAAAAGCACAGACCTAAATATGCAATATGGGGAATGTTTGAAGGACTGAGGACCGGCTCAGCTGTGGCGATGTAACTACCTATGCATCTGGAAAAGTATCCCAACGAAAATACTTCAGTTAGGTGGTAATATGCAGGCAAGTTTTAAAACGTACGTCTTATTGTTATAATTTTTCTTTGTACAATAAGTGGAAATTATAGAAATCTTAGGAACATGTATATAAACTCACAAGTAAGGCAAAAATCACAAGGCCCCTCATGTTGTCCTCTGTGCATGGAGGAGCAGAGGCGTCAGAGCGGGCAGAGCCGCCTCTCAGGTGGGCTTTCCTTCTCTTGGGCCTAGGCACTGTGGTTGGCGTGGACGAGAGCACTGCTTTCTCGTGGCCTGTGTGTGACATGTGTGGCAACGGGAGATTGGAACAGAGGCCGGAAGACAGGTAAGGGGACAGGGGCTGTCCTGAAAGCCCTAGAACTGAAAGGGCACAGAAGCAACCCAGCCCCAGAACCTGGGCCTTGCTGCCTCAGGTGACTCCCTCCAGAGCTCAAGGGGCAACCTCCGCCTCTGCTGAGCGGCAAGGGAAGAGGCCCCTGGGGCCCGGTGGGTTTTCGTTACTGAGATTTCTGCTGTTTCTTGCAGCTGCTCCTGTTATGAGATAGAAGTGCTAGGTTTTGTCCCCACCTCCTTTATTATCAGCCAGGAGAATTTAAAAAACAGGACAAACATGTATAAGTGAAAAAAACTTGGTGACTATATAGCCTGGCTTTTGTGAAAGGTGCAGATGTTTACAGAGACCACGTTTACGGTGAGCAGCTACTGGACAGATGTCCCTGCCCACCCCACTGTGCTGCCCTCCCTCAGGGTCTGAGCCAGTGTCAGTGCAGTCTGTCCCTGTGAAGTCAGTCCTCCGGCCTCCCAAGTGCAGTGTCTTGTGATAGAAAGGGACAGGCTCATTACTTTTCTGCTTCTTAAAAAGCAAAGAGGCTGGGCATGGTGGCTCACGCCTGTGATCCCAGCACTTTGGGAGGCCGAGGCAGGCAGGTCATAAGGTAAGGAGATCTAGACCATCCTGGCCAACATGGCAAAACCCAGTCTCTACTAAAAATACAAACGTTAGCTGGGCATGATGGCGCGTGCCTGTAATCCCAGCTGCTCGGGAGGCTGGGGCAGGAGAATCTCTTGAAACAGGGAGTCGGAGGTTGCAGTGAGCCGAGATCGCACCACTGCACTCCAGCCTGGCGACAGAGTGAGACTCTGTCTGAAAAAGAAAAAGAGAAAAAAAAAGCAAAGATCGGCCAGGTGCAGTGTCTCACGCCTGTAATCCCAATACTGTGAGAGGCCGAGGCAGGTGGATCACTTGAGGTCAGGAGTTCAAGACCAGCCTGGCCAACACGGTGAAACCCCATCTCTATTATTAATTTTAAAAATACAAAAATTAGCCGGGCATGGTGGCACACACCTGTAGTCCCAGCTACTCAGGAGGCTGAAGTGGGAGAATCACTTGAAACAGGGGGAGGTGGAGGTTGCAGTGAGCCAAGATCGCACCACTGCACTCCAACCTGGGTGACAGAGCGAGAGCGAGACTCCATCTCAAAGAAAAGAAAAAAAAAAAACACACAAAGCAAAGAGCAAATGTCTCCTTGGCATACCTGGGCTGGTAGCCTTACACAAGCCATCACTGGACTGTGTGAAAGAGATGAGCACATGTGCAAGCATGCATGGTAGCACACAACAGTGGCTGTGCTGGCAGCTGAGAGCAGACTTTCTCTCCTGGGCCAGGGGGCAGCCTGACCCCTGGCCTCCCAGGCCCTGACCTCCCTTCCTAGGAGGCTCAGCATCCCCTCCTCTGCTCCCCTCATCGGCCTCCAGCCAGTGCTACTCAAAGCTAATGTTCATTCCTTAGACAGGCTGAGTCCAGGCAGCTGCAGGCCTCTCTCAGAAACTTGATTCTGAGAGTAAAGCCCTGTTTTCTATCTCAGCAGACACTCATGTTTAAGAAAATGTCTCCCACTGGAGCTTTCCTGACTTGTGCCTCTCGGGGCCTTGTCTTTCCTTGGCTTTTCATATACCAGAGGCGCCTTTTCCTGTGGGGACTGCTCCCGGGTGGTCACATCTCCTGTTCTCAAGAGGCACCTGCAGGTCTTCCTGGACTGCCGCGCAAGACCCCAGTGCACAGTGAAGGTCAAGGTAGGAGCCAGGCCAGAGCACGCACTCACTCCTAGCTCACTCCAACATAGTGAAGGTGAGACAGAGCTGAAGCAGGTGCACGTCCTCCTGTATGCCTGCAGAGGCGCTGGGACTCGGCTGGGATGGATTGCATCTGGAGCTCCCTCTAGGTCCTAGGAGCTTCCCTAGGGAAGGTGGGAGGATGCACCCTGTGTGAACACAGTCTCTCCGTGTTAAAACACATATTTGACCTAAGGCTGTGAGACTGAAGCTCTGAAGACAGGTGGTTTGGATGTAACATGTTAATTTTGGGGAATGAGTGATTTAACTTGAGCACTTACTGTGTTGGAGGGAGTTTAACCCAGCCCTGCTTCTGCTGTTGCAGCTGTTGCAGCGCAGCATTTCCTCCCTGCTGAGGTTTGCCGCCGGTGAAGATGGGGTAAGTGCAGGGGGCCCAGCCCAGGGGGCTGCACACTCGGTAGCCTGCATGAGCAACTCATCCCCAGAGGAAGCCCCCACTCCCAAATGTGTTCTATTACAACCCATCCCACTAGGAAGTGGTGTAGACACTCGAGAGTGAAATGCAGATATGTCTGCCATTCAGACTGATAGGTTCCTTTCCTCTGTGGAAATGAGGTTATTTTAGATCATTGTTGAGGTAGATGCAGGAATCTGTCCCCTGGCTTTTTTGTTTTTGTTTTTGTTTTTAGACAGAGTCTCATCCTCTGTCCAGGCTAGAGCACAGTGGCGTGATCTCAGCTCACTGCAACCTCCGCCTCCCAGGTTCAAGCAATTCTCCTGCCTCACCCTCCCGAGTAGCTGAGACTACAGGCATGAGCCACCACTCCCAGCTAATTTTTGTATTTTTAGTAGAGATGGGGTTTCACCATGCTGGCCAGGCTGGTCTCGAACTCTTGACCTCAGGTGTTCCTCCCACCTTGGCCTCCCAAAGTGATGGGATTACAGGCATGAGCCACTGCACCCAGCCTGCCCTGTGGCTTTGATTACAGCAACACAGTCTTCAGGTTGGAGTCCTACTGCCAAGATGTCATGTTAATAGGATGGAACTCCCCAAGATGTTTTTTTTTTTTTCTTTTTTTAAACACTGGGTATTCCAGACTCTGAATAACTGGTAATGTGACTGTCCTGCCCTGAGAGTCACTGTGGTGAATCTTAGTAAAGCAGGGTGGCTTCTCCAAGAAAAGCCACCTAAATATATAATTGATGGGCCAAAGAGTTTCTGCTGTGTGAAATTTGACCCTCATAAATGAGACATCTGTCCTGGAGATGCCACCTGTGTCTTGTGAAAGCCATTTAAAAGTGGCTCATGGAATAGCCACAGAAGGAGACCAGCCACTCAGTGGCCCCTGGGCACAGCCCGAGTTCACAAGAGACATCTGGAACCAGAGTGGGCTCCACAACCAGGGAGCTGACTTGGGCCACACTGGAAGGGAGTGTGGTGACAGGGGAGGCCGATCATGCCTGGAGCTCTGTGGTCAGTCAAATAAGGGGTCTTTGTCTAATGGGTCCCCATGGCCAGATTCTAGCCAGAATATTTTTTTATTTTTTTTTTAGGCAGAGTCTTACTCTGTCATCCAGGCTGGAGTGCAGTGACACAACCATAAGCTCACTACAGCCTTGAACTCCTGGGCTCAAACAGTCCCCATGCCTCAGCCTCCCAAGTATCCAACCCAAATTTGTGGTGACTTGACCTGTCCTATGGAGACTCCTCCCTGCCCCACTACCCCTGCCACCCTCTCACGCACTGCACCTCAGGAGGGGCCAGCAGCCCCACAAGGCAGAGCAGCAGTTTGTCCTCTCTCATCTAAACCGTGTCTGTCAGAGTTGGATTAAATTGGAACATGGATAAGTCTATGAGCGGGATCTTTGAGGATCACAAGTGACTATACACTAGAATCATCTGCAAGCTCTAAAGAGTTTCTGTTCTTGGCTGGACATGGTGGCTCATGCCTGTAATCCCAGCACTTTGAGAGGCCGAGGCGGGCGGATCACCTGAAGTCAGGAGTTCAAGACCAGCCTGGCCAACATGGTGACACCCCATCTCTACTAAAAATACAAAAAAGCTGGGTGTGGTGGTGCACATCTGTAACCCCAGCTACTCGGGAGGCTGAGGCAGGAGAATCACTGGAACCGGGGAGGTAGAGGTTGCAGTGAGCTGAGATTGCGCCATACTCCAGCCTGGGCGACAGAGCAAGACTCCGTCTCAGAAAAAAAAAGAGCTTCTGCTCCCTCCTGGCACAACACTCACCAGCTTTAAAGCTCCTCAGTGACCCCGAGCTCCAGCTCGGAACTGTCCCCTGAGCTGCTGCACACAGGGATTGATGCTGAGGCCGGGCTGTGGAGGCTCATCAGCAAGTGTTCCCCAGTGGTGCAAAAGGTGAGTCATCACTACGGGCCAGGAACTGAGCCTACCGCATTCTCACGTTTCCCCGTTCAACCTCCCAATGTCCCAGCAAGGTAGAGCCCATATTTCCCTGCTAGGGGGATAAGTGCAGTGCCCAAGGCAAAGACATCCCACAGAGGGAAAGTCATTGTTACCCCACAGAGTGACCACCTGCAGAGTTGGGAGCCAGCCCAAGGAGCAAAATGGGGAACAGCATATGTGCTTTTCTGTCCTTAAGGAAGTTTAAGTGTATAACAGGCAACCGACCACACAGCAGTGCCTGTCAGTCAATTCCTTGTCTCCTTGTCTGAGTCCTGGGGGTAAGGAGGAAGAAAGGAGGAGGCAGTGCCCAGAAAGGGGGGAACTGCCCACAGCTGACCGGGTAGAAGTTTGAGTAGGTGCTAAAGATGGCAGATCTGAGTTTTCGGGGAACACATCTTGATGGAGAATGTTGGGAGAAAGCATTAGAAACGTCCCTGTTTGAGAACGCATGATAAAACGAACCAAAACCCACAACCTCAACAGATTCAACCAACACTTGGGCATGGCACACAGCTCTCCAGCTGCCCCATGCTACTCAGAAGGGCGGGGCGGTGCTGTGGCAGCAGCTGCCTGTCATCCCTGGTCACCATCCAGGAAGCCTCCAGCAATGGACAGTGCTTACACCCCTTCCGATCCCCACCCTCTTTAGAGATCCAGAGACCAGGAACCCTGGCAGAAATCCTCCTTCCTTCACTTGGTTTCCTTCTGGCTAAGGCGCTTGTTCCTCCTACACATTTAACTTGTCAACTAGAATATTCCCATAGGTAAAAGCACTGCTTATAAAGAGCTCAAAGGTGTGTGTACCTGAGTGCACGTGTGTGCACGTTTATGCAGTGTGTGTGCATCAGAGCACCTTTGCCCATGTCCATGTGCATGTGTCCACTTGACTATGCTGTGTATGCATATGCCTGACACGTGTGCATGTGTGTATGTGTATGCATTGGGTGAGGGCCAGAGGGTGGCAGCAGCCTTAGTATCACCTTTTTGGGTGCTCTGGTTTCAGGGCCAATACCAGAGGACTGTGGGGTAAGTTCCAAGCCTGGAAGTAGACAACTTAGGAGGCTCTTTACCCCATGCCTAGCTCTACTCAAAGTGGCTGATCAGGTCTTCACTGCGGATCTGGAAAGAAGCTGATAGAAGATGGGTGCCAGAGGGGCCTGGGTAGAGATGTTAGCTGAGAGATACCCAGTATGGATTCTGTCAGTTTTCTGGGTGAGCATGCACATTCACCAAAATTCAGAGAATCAAATTGGGGCTTTCCACAAGAACTGTAACTCCATTCCCTGGGGCAAATGTACTGTTTCGGTTAAGATACTTGAGTGTTAAGTTTTATGCCTTTACTGTAATGTGGTCAAGCTGCAGATGTGAAAACAGGATTGTCTGTAGTTGTGCATCTCATTTCTTAATAGTCACATTATTGTGATATGGAACTTGAAGTTTGTTTCCTTAGCTTTCAGAAAAGGAAAAGTTAAAGGAACATATATAGTGATTTTTTTTAAAGACAGCACATTTTACACATATGCAGACACACATTCATATGAATAGTGCTTGGGAGTTTGCTAATATGATTGTTTAAACCTCTCCATGTTAATTTATCCCACACATAAAAGATTTATTACTTGGACACAGTGGCTGACGCCTATAATCCCAGCACTTTGGGAGGCCCAGTCAGGCAGATCACCGGAGGTCAGGAGTTCAAGACCAGCCTGGCCAACATGGTGAAAACCCATCTCTATTAAAAATTAAAAAAATAGCCAGGCATGGTGGTACGCGCCTGTAATCCCAGCTACTTGGAAGGCTGAGGCAGGAGAACTGCTTGAACCCAGGAGGCAGAGGTTGCAGGGAGCCGAGCTCACACCACTCCATTCCAGCCTGGGTGACAGAGCAAGACTCAGTCTCAAAAAAAGTAATAAAAAATTTTAAACTCCATTTACAGATAATATAGCCAAACCTGACATTTTACAAATAAATGATTTTTTGCTGGCTTTTTCCAAGTCAGAATTGCATACTTTTACCCCAGAAGACCACAGGGTCATCTGTTTCACACTTGCACAAACATGCAAGACTAACTGAAACTATAAGACACCAGAAGAGTGTCCAGCATGCCGCCTCCACCCTCCCTCCCCGTGCGGTGACCCCGCTTCTGCTTCTGTACCCCCGGTGTCCCCTCCAGTCCAGCAGCCTGGAGACTGTCCTGCTCACTGCCATCTCTTCAGTGACGGGCCCACATGGGCTCGTAATAAACCCCCATGCGTGAGCGAGTGAGCAGCTGCACTTGCCGTCCATGCCACCTCAGAGCCCTTGGGAAGGCCTCAGCTTCCATTACCAAGTTCCGTCTCTTCGCCTGTCTTGACCAGTAACACCCACTGCCCCCATCACTACATTAAACCATCCTGTTGACTTTATTCTTTTTCACCAAGGAAGCCAAAACTCTTGACAAAGCCTACTGAATAGGCACCATGCCTGTCTTAGAAATGGGAAAATGAAAGTCCCCCCACGAGTTGGCGTCAGTAGTGTTCACATCCAAGACTGATCCTAACATTTATTTTTACAAAACAAACCATCTCAAAACTTGGTGGCATCAATATTCATTCTGTGCACAGAACTCTTGTTTGGACAGGGCTTCATCCGGACAGCTCCACTGGGCATTAGCGGGTGCCCCCAAGGCCGGTGGGAGTCACGGAAGGCTCCTACGTCCAGGCCACAGCTCTGGCTGGACCCCCTCACAGCATGTGTGTGTGTGGATCCCACGGGCCAGCTGGAAGCTGGGCACCTTTCCTAACCAGGCGTGGAACATCACTTGGTGTCCCTTCCACCACACTCTGTTCATGAGAAGCCAGACACTGAGGCCAGCTCAAACTCAGGGAAAGGCGGCGAGACTCACACCTTTGAAGGGAAGGGCACCAAGGAGCCACGTTCTACCTGCTTTGGCCACGTTGTCTGGCTTCTCCAGCCTCAGTCTCTTTGGCCACGACACCGTAACGATGGGAGGGGTGAGTTAATAGACACCAAACAGAACTGCTGTAGCAACTGCCAAATGCCTTGCACAGAGGAGGGGTGTGGGGGTGCCCATGATATTACTCTGCAAGTGGCATTGCCTTCTAGGGCTTTAATCTCCCAGAAGGCCAGAGATGGAATATCTCAGTGATTTTGAGCCTTTATTTTCAGCCCTACCTGCAACAGCATTCTGCAGCTTGATCTATAATGGGGTGCACCACACCCTCGCAGCCTGGTCAGGGATGGGGGCCAAGGACTCCCTGTACCTGTCTCATCTGGAGATGAAACTCACCTGGGACTAACCAAAAAGAACTAGAAGAAAAAGTGAAGTCTCATGACAAAAACACGGAGGATTTTAGCCCAGTGTAACTCTAGAAGAAATGGGATCCTATTAAGGAAGGAAGTTTGGGGCAAAGCACCAGGAAATCCCTCAACCGGAAGTGTTGCTAGATTGAGGAAGTGTCCTAAAGGAAGTGGGAGACAGCTGTGGGCACTGTGTGCCCAGCCCC
Source organism: Pongo pygmaeus (assembly GCF_028885625.2). Lineage (NCBI taxonomy): Eukaryota > Metazoa > Chordata > Mammalia > Primates > Hominidae > Pongo > Pongo pygmaeus. The sequence continues at coordinate 59,367,900 of NC_072380.2, forward strand.
AGCCTTCCCAGCAGAGTCTGTGTGCATCGTGTCCCAAGTAAAAACAGAATTCAGTTACCAGAATGGGGTAGTTCCTTCAGTTGCTGAAATAAATGTGTATATGTATATGTGTATATATATGTATATGTATATCTATATGTATGTATGTATGTACTGGCTCTTCATTTGTTTCTCCTCCTTACCACTGTTCTCAGCCATTTGAGGAGTGGAAGGTCGTGGACTGGGGAAAGGGCCTTCCACTCTGGCTCTCTGGTTTTCTGTGTTGTTGGGAACAGTACGTCCCAGGCTGTTTGCTTTAACCAGCGTGCCTTTTATCACTGCAGAGCTACGAAGTGAAGAGTGTCCTCGGAAAGGAAGTGGGGTTGTTAAATTGTTTTGTCCAGTCCGTAACCGCCCACCCGACCAGCTGCATTGGATTGGAGGAAATCGAGCTTCTGAGTGCAGGAGGGGCCTCTGCAGAACACTAGCAGTTGCCGCAGGATCTGTGAACTTTGCAATGTGGCTGCAAGGGTGGTGGTGGTGGTGATGATTTGGGGTAGTTATTTGTTAACTATGGACACAGTGAACGTAGTTTATGATCTTGAAATGAAACTTAGATTTTTCTGGGGAAATGTTAAGATATAGTTTTGTGAACTGTAAATCAAAATACCTTTTTCTACAGTTTTATTTTCTGCAAATTTTGGAACATATTTTACTCTTGTTTTCACATTGAATCTTAAGTTTAAGCTCTTCATTTGGTATTTAGGCAATATATGAGAAAAAAATTTTTTGTTCATTTGTAATTTTAACAAGTTGAACATTTTACCATGATTGAACGTTTTTCTTACAGTATTTGTTTTAACATTCCCCCAAAGAATACCCTGCAAAGTGTAAACCTTTGTCCCATACTGTGGTATTACTGTTCTGCTAACAATAAATGTCAAACCTAAGCACTTTGCAGTTCACTACTTTTGGGAAAATGTTCTAGGGAACTGTATCACAGGTGAAACTGTTACCCATAAAGTGTAGCTCTCTGAAGTGGTGTGATCGTGTCTGCTGAATGGTGGTGGGGATAGCTGGCTCCACCACACACCTGTTTTAATTAGGCTGGGTAATGTGCACGGAGAGCAAAGATCACAGACTAAGGAGCAGTCGGTTATTTGCTTTACTGGCAGAGATTTAAACCAAGGATTAATTATCTTGGGACACTATAAAGATTTTGTTCCCTTCCTTATAGCAATATAATCATGACAGGCCATGGTTAACTACATAATACATGTAGCAGCCCATGACCAAGAAATGCTGCCCTAATACCAAGTGTTCCTGGGTTAAAGGCAGGCGGCTTTTTAATTAAATCTTAAAACATTGCAATTACTGGCAAGACAGCTGGTCTTAAGCAGTTTTGTGACCGCCCTTTTCATCCACTACATGACTATTCTGGCCTTTCTGGAACACTTGAAAATCTACTTGACTATCCACAAGACAGGAAAGTGAAAGCAAAGTCCTGGGAAAGCGGGAGATGATTCAGCCCGAGGTTCTGCCCCTCGCCCCTCCAGCAGCCTCTACAGTTAAGGAGCTCTTGGACTGTTCTCAGCAGGGGCCCCCAAAAAGTCAACCCTTCCCCAGGTCTGCGTTGTTCTTCCGGAGAACACCTTCTGCTGGAAAGCTGCTAGCTTACGTGAGCTCAGCCGTGCTCCACCTAGCTTAGGCAAGTTAAATAAGGCCAGGAGGGAGCCTTTAGTGCCTTTCAAAAGCGACACAGACCCTCTCCTGAGCAGCTGGGGCCTGCGCCCCATCTCCCCGCCCACACACACCTGGCGCCCGGGCTCCCTGGTGCTCGCTGGCTGCGGGTCCGGAACGCACCCTTCCCGAGCCGGGTCCTGCGCCACCGGCGGGCGGGAGTCACTGCGAATATAGGAAGCAGGGGCGATTTCAAATGCTGCTTTATTCTTACGAATACTGTAAAAATTAATATAAAAAAGTGAGCATGCTCAGTCTTTTCCTCTTATCTACAATACAAAGGGTTTGTCTGAAAAGTCTGTTTTTTCTTTTTACAAATGTACCTTAGCTGCATCAACAGGAGTAAGATGTAGAAAAAGCTACCATTACAAAAATAATTTAAGGGAAAATAAACACGTTTAGCTTCTCTCGCAGTTCAGTGGTGGTAAGTCCAGGCTGTAGTTTCTTTGCGCTCCTATGTCCCAAGAAACTGCAGCGGGCACCCGGCGGCTCTGGCTGCGCCAGGGCAGGGCGCGCTCCGCTCTGGGCCTTCGGGTCTGAGGTATCGGTCGTTGCTGAGTCTCTCCCGCCCCGGCCGCGCGTTACCGGCAGTCTGCTGTCCCGGTAGCCGGCAGGAAGGGCGGGCTGGGCAGCTGCTTGAAGAACTGCCTGAGGCCGGCCAGGTCCCGCGTGAGCTGCTCCACGCGCTGGTGCAGCTTCTCGTTCTCGGCCGACAGCTCCACCAGCTTCTGCTGCATCTCCTGGTTGCGCCGCTTGGCCTTGTCGCGGCTCTTGCGCACGGCGATATTGTTGCGCTCGCGCCGCTGCCGGTACTCGGGGCTGCCGCGGTCCGGGCCCCTCTTGCCGGCGCTCTTCTCCCGGGCGGGGCCGGGCGCGGGGGTCGGCCCGGGGCTGCTGCGCGGCGGCTCCGGCGACGTGGGCGGGGTGGGCTGCCCTGCGGCCGCCAGGCTCACCACGGTCTGTGCGCACGCGGCCACCTGCGCGGGCAACAGCGAACCGGGCGCGTCGCCGTCGCCCCAGTCGGGCTCGCGCTTGAGCGGGCGCGGAGCGGCAGGGCCCGGGCCCAAGGGGCGCGCGGCGCCGCCGGGAAGAAGCTCTAGGGGCCCCGCGCCGGCCGCCTTGTGATTGCTGTTGAAGAGGTCTGCGAAGAGCTCGTCGTGGCACAGCTCCAGGGTTGGCACGGCGGCCATGGAGTCGATGTAGGCGCTGAAGTCGATGGCGCTCTCGTCGTCGTACATGGCGGGGGCGGCGGCGCCTGGCTCGCCTAGGGCCGCCGGCTCGGCCCCGCGGCCCGGCTTGCCCGCTCGGCCCAGTTCGTAGAAGGGCGCAGGCTCCGCAGGCCAGGGCGCGCCGCGCGCCGGGCCGTCCAGGCTGAAGAGCGCGGCGCTCATGGCGGCGTCGGGCCGGGCTCTGCGTCCAAACGCGGCTGTCACCTCGCTGGGCCCAGCCCCGCCGCCTTTTCTAGCCCCGGCTGACGTGCATGCCCCGCCCCGACTCCGGCACCGCGGGGGCGCCCCGGGGCCGCGGGGGCAGGGGCGGGGGCGCCCTGGGAGCCCCCCGGAGCCGCCCCGAGCGTTCCCGGGGCGCGCCCTCTCTCTGCTCCTCCCCGGAGTCCCCTCCCCGGCCCTGGGGACCCCCCAGCCCACGTTGCAGGAGGGTGCCCGCGCTGCTGCTCCCTCCCCGGCCCGGGCCGGCCCGCGCTGCGCTGCTGGGAATGACACTCCCTCTGCCCGCACTCCAGGGCCTTCTCTTCTTCCTGTTTGTGGGCTTGGAACCTCCTCGCTCCTCCGGGCTGGGAGTGAAATCAAAACCAGGACTTGGCCGCAGCGCGCGCGTCCCAGGCCGGCTCCTGTCGCCGGAGGGCGGGGGGTGGAGACCCGTGGGAGAGGACCCGCGCGTCCAAGGACGCCCTCCGACCGTGGGCACGCGCGTGAGACCCTCGCCCCGCGCCTCCACCGTGGGACCAGATGCGGGAAGAGGCACAGGGGACGGGACGTGGGGACAGCCACAGCCTCGTCGTGAGGTCCCCAGGCGGCGGCCTGGCAGGCGGGGAGGGCTGCCCACACCGCACTTGGGCGCCTCAGGGAATCCGGGCGGGTTCTCGCTGCTCTCCTCGGAGGTCCCGGGTCCGGCCAGCCCTGGGGGTCGAGGCCCAGAGACGCGGCTGCTGCGTCCTGGCCGAAAGGCCGACGGGACGCCGTCGCCAAAAGCAGAGCAGATGGGGGAGACGCGGTCACGACATCGCGTCCTCCGCCGGCACCTCGAGGTGCGGGCTCTCTGGCCGGACGCTACTCCACGACCCCGCAGACCCGGGCGTCCCCCGCCAGCTCCCGCGCCCGCGTTTCTTCCAGGTCTACGGAAGCAGTGCCATCGTGTGGCGGCATCTTGCGTTAGACCTGTTTTTAGTTCTAGGCTCTTTCCCTGTTAAATATTCCAAAAAAGTGCCTTGAACCTAAAATAGTTGGGTCCTTTTTGGGAAACAGGTAAGATCTACTAGTAGCTATAGCAGGGTGCAGATGGGCCTCGACTCACGATGGGGTTACATCCCGGTAGACCCATCGCACACTGAAAATGTCTTAAGTAAGGATGGGCTTTGTCATGTGTCCTGCAATTTGAGGCAGGCATTTCTGGTCAGACCCATTTATTATTTTAAATTAAAAATATGGTGTTTTTCAGCCGAGCACAGTGGCTCATGCCGGTAATCCGAGCACTTTGGGAGGCTGAGGTGGGCGGATCACTTGAGGTCAGGAGTTTGAAACCAGCCTGGCCAGCATGGTGAAACCCCATTTCTACTAAAAATACAAAAATTAGTCAAGCGTAGTGGCGTGCGCCTCTAATCCCAGCTACTCGGGAGGCTGAGGCAGGAGAATCGCTTGAACCCGGGAGGCGGAGGTTGCAGTGAGTCGAGATCGTTCCATTGCACTCCAGCCTAGGCGACAGAGCGAGACTCCGTCTCAAAAAAAAAAATCGAGATGGGATCTCACAATGTTGTCCAGGCTGGTTTCAAACTCCTGGGCTTAAAGAGATTCGCCGGCCTCAGCCTCCCAAAGTGCTGGGATTACAGGCGTGAGCCACCATGCTGGGCCCAAATCCATTAAATCACTATCCATAGTCACACCTGCTCCATGTCGAGTCTCTTCCTGCGTAGGCCTCTCACCAGATCTGCGTCAGAACACCAAGCTCTACTAACTGCTGTGCAGTTTCTGCAGTCAGTTCCAGAGGTCATTTCTAATGTTGCACTATGGGATATTTAATAGGTTTCCTAAAGAACAAACATATTTATTTAGAGTTACTCAGCGGGTACACAATGATGATGTCACACAATTACCTATTAAGACTCAATTCCAGCAATGCATAGAGTGTGGACTTACACACATCCAGAAAAAGTTCTAGCACAAATTGTTTTGTTCTCATATATTTAAGAAGCCATAGAAACACTATTAAAGCCCTCCCTAATCACTTAGGGAATGCAAAATAAATATTTATAAGGGATAACCATATCCTCCTAAAAACAACTCAGAGACTATTTTCAGTGAGATGATTTACTGATTCTGATAGTCAATATAGTTACATTTTATTTTTATTTTTATCTTTATTTTTGAGACGGAGTCTTGCTCTGTCGCCAGGCTTGAGTGCAGTGGTGCGATCTCAGCTCACTGCAACGTCCGCCTCCCGGGTTCAAGCGATTCTCCTGCCTCAGCCTCCCGAGAAGCTGGGATTACAGGCCCGTGACACCACACCCGGCTAATTTTTTGTATTTTAAGTAGAGACGGGTTTCACCGTGTTAGGCAGGATGGTTTCGATCTTCTGTCCTTGTGATCCACCCGCCTCCGCCTCCCAAAGCTACATTTATTAACACTAAGTTGAGTTTACATGACAGTGATGCATATTGAGGTGCTTTACAGGAAGCGGTTAGAAAGCTCTTGCCTAGGCCTGGTGCAGTAGCTCACGCCTGTAATCCCAGCACTTTGAGAGGCCGAGGTGAGCGGATCACCTGAGGTCAAGAGTTCAAGACCAGCCTGGCCAACATGGTGAAATCCTGTCTCTACAAAAATACAAAAATTAGCCAGGCATGATGGCAGGTGCCTGTAACCCCAGCTAACTTGGGAGGCTGAGGCAGGAGAATCGCTTGAACCCCTGGAGGCGGAGGTTGCAGTGAGCCGAGATCACGCCATTGCACTCCAGCCTAGGCGACAGAGTGAAATTCCGTATCAAAAAAAAAAAAAAAAAAAGAAAAGAAAAAAAAAAAGGCCGGGGGCGATGGCTCACGCCTGTAATCCCAGCACTTTGGGAGGCCGAGGCGGGCAGATCACAAAGTCAGGAAATTGAGACTATCCTGGCCTACACGGTGAAACCTCGTCTCTACTAAAAACTCAAAAAATTAGCCAGGCATGGTGGCAGGCGCCTCTAGTCCCAACTACTAGGGAGGCTGAGGTAGCAGAATGATGTGAACCAGGGAGGCGGAGGTTGCAGTGAGCCGAGATCCCGCCACTGCACTCCAGCCTGGGCGACAGAGCGAGACTCCGTCTCAAAAAAAAAAAAGAAAAAAAGAAATTCAGGAGGTTGAAAACGGTTAAAATGTGTTTGAGTTAATATAAGCTGTTGGGGTCCAAAAGCCAATCTGGCTTCCCTTCATTCATAGGACGAAGTTGACCATAATTCAGCTCTCTCTCATCCTAGGGATCATATTTGGATAATTCAGATGGCAGAAGAGCAGTTCTGCTCCAAATTACGGTCTGAAAAAATAAAACATTTTTGAGGAGTGCTCTCTAAACGTAAATATGAAATGAAGTTTCAAGGGAAACTTTTTAGTGCTTTCTTCAGATTGTTATTCTCAGCTATCAGATTAGATGGTTTTGTTTACCTCTGCCTTCGGGCTATTTTAGCTTTATGGCTTATTTTTCCGAGTTTTGTGTCACAATAGCGATTTTTTTTTTTTTTTTAAGATAGAGTCTCGCTCTGTTGGCCAGGCTGGAGTACAGTGGCACAATCTTGGCTCACTGCAACCTCCGTGTCCCCAGCTCAAGCAATTCTCCTGCCTCAGCCTCCCGAGTAGCTAGGATTATAGGCGTGTGCCACCACGCCCAGCTAATTTTTGTATTTTTAGTAGAGACGAGGTTTCACCATGTTGGCCAGGCTGGTCTCCAACTGCTGACCTCAGGTAATCTGCCTGCCTTGGCCTCCCAAAGTGCTGGGATTACAGGCGTGAGCCACCGCACCCGGCCATGAAATTTTTATATGTTACGTGTTTATATCCAAAAATACTGACTTTTTTAGGATGAACCTTATTTGCAATGTGTGAGTTTGGAAAAGGAAAGACAGAGTCAAAGGAACAAAACCAGTGGTTGTTGGAGTCACGCACCCCTCGTGCTGTTAAAGCTTGTGCATACTGAAACCTGCTGTGATTGGTAACAATTTCTATGTGCACTTCAGCTTCTAGAGTCTAAAAGGCTGAGTCCCCAGATTGTAAAGTAGCCAGAACTGACAACAAGAATTACATTCTGTGGGTTGGGTGTCCCACCTGCCAAATACCTGCTCACATTCTCCACAACAGAAAAGGAAAAGCAATTTGTCTTCCCAGGCTACATTTTTATCAAGTGGATTCATCCCTCCCTGGCCCACACCCAGTAGCCCCTCTGCCAGCCTCCTTGCACCCCAGGTCCCCAGCTGCCTCCTTGGTGGCAGTGATGCTGAAGCTGCACGTGCTCCCCCAGGAAGGGCGCAGCAGGTCTGGACTCACAGCTTGCCCTCCCTTTCCAATCCATTCTCTAGATGGCCGCCCAAGAGAGCCCGTCACGTCACTGTGTTCCTTAGAATCTGCTGAAGTTTTCTTGGCCTAGGGAATGGAGTTTCAGTTCTCAAGTGGGAGCCCTCCACTGCCCACTTCAAGAAGTCGATTTCCTCTCACAACAACTGGCACCTGACTCAACTCCAAATACCCAGGACCTGCCTGGTTTCCTGTGTGTGAAGCTGATGGTTCCACCAAGAGCTCTTTCTCCTCTGCACGACTCTCCTGGCAAGAGCCTTCGATCTGTTACAGACTGGCTTAAAATGGTGCCTGCCTCGATGGTGCTTTCTGTGACTTAATCACTTCCTCATCTGACTTCTCAGGAAAAATACATCCCACATCTTGACAATTATTAAGTGCACATTTTTTTATATTTTATTGAAATTGGGATGCATGTGACAATCACTGTTGTCCAGAGTGTCAGATAGGATATTTGTCTTTCTCCACATATGGGTGCCAGTGGCTGGGAGTGAATCCGGAGGATGACGGCGGAGAGCACTTTCTAAAGAAATGCTACATCGCTCGCTGTCTTGATGGAATGGAGAGCAGTGGTGTGTAAAAACCTGCAGGGCAATGACTCTGAAATGAAAAGTGATTCAGACGAGACAGTGAGTGAACATGAAAACATTTGGGAATATCTTAAGCAATTTACTTATACTGTCCTTTTTACATGTATGTAAGAGTGATATATTATTAAAATCAATGTCTAAAAGAAATGAAGTTCTTTCTATGAGTACAAAATCAAAATTTTAAGAAATATGAGAGAAGCAACATCACCAAAAATGGCAGAGTAAAGAATTCCAGTGCTCCATCACTCCACAAATACAACTGGCAAAAGCTGTCCTAATCAACTTTTACAGAACTCTGAAATCTAGCCACAAACTTACAGCAACTGGGGAAAGTATAATGAAGAAAGCTGCTGCTGCAATGTACTGAGAAAGCACTTGGTGTTTTAAACTGCCTGCTTGCCGTCTCTCCTTCTCCAGATTGTTGGTGGCCGTGAAGATGGCAGCATGAACTCCGGATGCAGGCTGCTAGTGCCAGAGTGAACAACACAGACTCTGTTCTCAAAGAAACAGGGGAGTGTGCTTGGACCTGGCTGGCAGCTCCCGGATGGACTAGAGCAAGGGTAGCGTTTGCATTTGGGCATTTGCCAAGAGCAGCAAGGGCAAAAGTACTGGCTGTAGGAGCCTGAGACAAGCAATAGAAAGACCAAAAAGTCTAGGAAGGAAGAGCTTGAGGAAGAACATAAGTGGGGAATAAGGGCCATTAAAAGCTCTTGCGTGTTCCAGGGAATCACGTACATGCCCAGCATGGGCGGAGTGCTCAGAAAAGGCCTGAGAAGACCTCAAGCCTCCACTTCTGGCTGTTCTTCAAGATGTGCACATTCAAGAAGAGAAAGCTAAGACAGAATTATAAACAACCTGGCTAAGTGTTAAAGGAGTATGCCAACACAGAGACAATCTCTAAAGACTGGAAGAGTTTCTGTAGGTACTTTTTTTTCTCTCTCTCTCTCTTTCTTTTATGGGTTGGGAGCTTTGGGCATTTAAGGTTACTCTGTTAAAAATACTAGCTGACCACTAAGCTAATGGAACACAGACTTCAATGGCCTCACACAACAAACAATACGGATGTTACAAAAGTAGTTTTGAAAAGTCAGTAACAAGTAACAACAGCCCACAACAAATAGCAACAACAAACCCTTGGCAGGGGTGGGGAGTGGAGAGTGGGGGCGGAATCTACTTTGCAGAGTTGCCACATTGTAATTATCAAAGTGCTGAGTTTTTGGCAAACATTTATGAAGCATGCAAAGAAACAAGAAAGTATAAACCATTCACAAACATACTCTGAAGAAATTAATAGAAACTATCCCTGAGGAAGCCAGACCCTGGACTTAGTGGACAAAAACTAAATCACATGTCTTTAAAATGCTCAGAGTTAGGGTAAACCATGTACAAAGGACTAAAGGAAGCCAGGAGCATGAAGTATCACCAAATAGAGAATATCAGTTAAGAGAGAGAAATTACCAAAAAGAACCAATTAGAAATTCTGGAGCTGAAATGAAAAATCACTAGGAGGTTACAACAACAGGTTTAAACAGGCACCAGAAATAATCAGCCTGGATGCAGTGGCCCACACCTGTAATCCCAGCACTTTGGGAGGCCGAGGCAGGCAGATCATTTGAGGTCAGGAGATTGAGACCAGGCTGACCAACATGGTGAAACCCTGTCTCTACTAAAAATCCAAAGAAAATTAGCTGGGGATGGTGGCGCATGCCTGTAATGTCAGCTACTTGGGGTCTGAGGCAGGAGAATCTGTTGAACCTGGGAGGCAGAGGTTGCAGTGAGCTGAGGTCGTGCCACTGCACTCCAGCCTAGGCAACAGAGCAAGACTCCATCGAAAGAGAGAGAGGGAGGGAGGAAGGGAGGAAGGGAAAGAAAAAGAAAGAAAGAAAGAGAAAAGAAATAAAGAGAGAAAGAAAAAGAGAAAGAAGAGAGGGAGGGAAAGGAGGGAAAGGAAGGAAAGGAAAGAAAAAGAAAAGAAATAAAGAGAAAGAGTCAGCAAACTTGAATATAGGACAATTGAAATTATGCAGCCAGTGAAGCACAAAAGAAAAGAATGAAGAAAAGTGAACCAAGCCTAAGGGACCTGTGGGATATCATCAAGCAGATCAACATATGCATAATGAGAGTCCCAGAAAGAGGAGACAAAGAGAAAGTAGCAGAAAGACTGCCTAAATAAATAATAGACTGGGCACAGTGGATCACGCCTGTAATCCCAGCACTTTGGGAGGCCAAGGTTGGTGGATCACCTGAGGTCAGGAGTTCAAGACCATCTCTACTAAAAATACAAAAATTAGCCAGGCATGGTGATGGGCACCTGTAATCCCAGCTACTTGGGAGGCCGAGGCAGGAGAATCACTTGAACCTGGGAGGCAAAGGTTGCAGTGAGCTGAGATTGTGCCACTGCACTCCAGCCTGGGGGACAGTGAGACTCCATCTCAAAAAAAAAAAAAAAAAAAAAAGAAAGGAAGAAAGAATAGCCAAAATGTCCCATATTTTGTGAAATACATGAATCTACGCATCCAAGAAGCTCAACAACACCAAGTAGAACAAACACAAAGAGATCCATACTAAGAAACACTATAGTCAAATTATTGAACACCAAACAAAAAGAGACAATCTGGAAAGCTGCAAGAGCAAAGTGACTCATCACATACAAGAGATCCTGAATAAAATTAATAATCAGTTTTTCATCAAAACCATGGTGGTCAGGAGACAGTGGGATAAAAGGAAAAAAGTCAACCAGGAATACTATATCCAGCAAAAATTGAGACATTAAGACATTTCCAGCTAAACAAAAACTGATGTATTTCACAAATAGACCTGCTCTAGAAATCCTAAAGAAAGTCTTCCAGGCTGAAACAAAAGGACATCAAACAGTAACTCAAAAACATGCAAAAATAAAGAACAACGGTAAATGTAGCTACATAGGTAAATATAAAAACACCCTTTGGTTTATAAGTTCCTTTTTCATTTTACTAAGTAGTTTAAAAGACAAACCCCTGAAACAATAATTGTAAAGCTATGTTAATGGGCACACAATATATAAAGATGCAGTTTGTGATACTACAACATAAAGTGTGGGAAGAGGGGCACAACAGAGCTGTAAAGGAACAGAGTCTTTGTATGCTATGGAACTCAGTTGGTATTTAATTAAAACTTGGTTGTTATAAAGTTAATCATTATTCCCCAGAGTAAACGCTAACACAAAAACTAAAAATACACGTGGAAATGGAAATAAGGGAATCAAAGTGGTGTACTAGAAGTTGTCTTCTGGTAGGTGAATGGATAAACTGTGGTACACCCAGTTTCTAGCCATGAAGAGACATGGAGGAAACTTAAATTCATATTAATGAAAGAAACGCATCTGAAAAGGCTACCTACATGCTATATGATTCCAACTCTGTGATATCCAGGAAAAGGGAAAACTATGGACACAGCAAAAAGATCACTGGTTGCCAGAGGTTCAGAGGGAAGGAGGGAGGGATAAGTAGGTAGAGCATAGGGAATTTTTACGGCGTTAAAACCGGTCTGTATGATACTATAATAGTAGATACATGTCATTATACATTTTTTTAAACTCACAGGATGTACAACACCAAGAGTGAACACTAATGTAAACTATGGACACTGGTTGATAACAGTGTGTTAATGTTGGTTCATGGATTGTAGAAAATGCACCATGCTGGCTCAGATTGTTGGTGGTGATGGAGGGGGTGTGTATTGGGATGGGAGCAAGGAGACCTATGGGCATTCTACCTTTCACTAAATTTTCTGTGAACATAAAACTGCTCTAAACATGAAGTCTGTTTTTTTAAAGGAGCAAAATATCAAGTAAACTGGAGATTTAAATAAAAAGAAAACCTGGTCTCTCCTGATAGAATGCAAATACTGTGAGGTTAAGAGCTGCAACACTATTTTTCTCTAGTATCTCTCATTCTTTTAGGCACATATTTTGCACTCAATAAGATTTTCTGAAATGAAGGGAATTTTGTGTATGACCTTAGGCAAGTCATTTCTCCCCTCCCTTTTTTTTTCTGGAGATGAAGTCTCGCTCTGTGCCCAGGATGGAGTGCAGTGGCATGATCTTGGTTCACTGCAACCTCCACCTTCCCAGTTCAAGCAATTCTCCTGCCTCAGCCTCCCAAGTAGCTGGGACTACAGGCACAGGCCACCATGCCTGGCTAACTTTTTGTATTTTAGTAGAGACGGGGTTTCACATGTTGCCCAGGCTGGTCTCGAACTCCTGAGTGCAGGCAATCCACCTGCCTTGGCCTCCCAAAATGCTAGGATTACAGGTGTGAGCCACTGTACCCGGCCAAGTCATTTTCCTTATCTTTTATTTATTTATTTATTTATTTATTTATTTTATTTATTTATTTATTTTATTTATTTATTTTTTTGAGATGGAGTCTCACTCTGTCACCCAGCCTGGAGTGCAATGGTACAGTCTCAGCTCACTGCAACCTCTACCTGCCAGGCTCAAGCGATTGTCCTGCCTCAGCCTCCTGAGTAGCTGGGACTATAGGCATGCACTAACACACCCGGCTAATTTTTGTATTTTTAGTAGAGACAGGGTTTCACCATATTGGCTGGGCTGATCTTGAACTCCTGACCTCCTGATCCACCCACATCAGCCTCCCAAAGTGCTAAGGGGTGAACCCCCGCACCTGGCCCATTTCCCCTTTCTTTACCTTATATTCTTTACATAAAAAATAAGGGTAATAAGTGGCGGAAAATGGTGTGGTAGAAAAAAAATCAAACAAAAGAAGGCAATATTAATTGAATTCAGGAACAAAAATAAAATGGAGCTTACAGAGGAAAAAAAGGAAAATGATAGAAGTGCTTTTTAGTTAGTAGAAATGCAGATGGTAAAAAATGTGTTGAGATGGATTATATGATATCAAACAAAATAGACTTTAAGTCAAAACTTGTTACAGGAGACAAATAAAGACATTATATGTAGATAAAATGGTCAATCTATCAAGAAGATAAATCAGTTTTACAGATCTACATATCAAAAAAAAGTCCCAAAATACATGAAGGAAAATTTGACAGAGGTGAGGGAAGAAATAGATAGTTTTATAATACTCTTTGGATTTTAAATACCTCATTTTCAATATGAATAACAAAATAGAGTCCTTAAAGAACACTATACACCAACTAGACTTAATGGACATACATTGACTGTTTCACTCAGCAACAACAGAATACACATTCTTCTGAATTGCAAATGGGACATTCTCTAAGACAACACGTTAGGTCACAAACAAGTTTGACAGATTTAAAGGATTGAAATAAGACAAAGCATCTTCTCTGACTACAATCTTTCTCTGGCTAGAAATCAAAAATAGAAGGAAAACTCAGTTTTCACAAATAATGTGGAACTTACACAACATACAATGGGCAAAAGAAAAAATTACAGCTGAAATTAGAAAATGTTTTTTGGGATAAATCAACACAAAAATAGAACATATCCAAACTTATGAGACATAGTGAAAATGATGTTCAGAGGGAGATTTATAGAAATATATGCCTACATTTTAAAAAGAGAAAAAGGAATCTCCCAGATCAATCATTTTACACATTAGGGAACCAGAAATAAAAAAAAGAAGAAGCTAAGCCCAAAGTTAGCAGAAGAAAGGATTAATAAAGATTACATACAGAAAGAAAAAAAAAGACAGAAAGAACAGAAAAATAATACAATCAATAAAACCAAAATTTGGCTCTTTTGACAAGATTAACAAAAAATGACAAACATTCAACTAGATTTAACTAGACTGAGCAGAGAAAAAGAAGAGTCAGATTATGAAAACCAATAAGAAACTAGGCCATCACTATAAACCTTACATAAATAAAAAGATCATGAGACTAATATGATAAATTATACACCAACAAATTAAATAACCTAGATGAACAAATTCCTAGAAAAAAACTACTAAAACTAACTCAAGAAGAAATGGAAAATCTGAGCAAATTTATAACGTTTTTTGAATTAGTAATCAAACATTATTTCAACAAAAATAAGCTCAGGACAAGATGGCTTCACTGCTGAAATTATAACAAACATTTAAAGAAAAATTGGCTGGGCATGGTGGCTCATGCCTGTAATCCCAGCACTTTGGGAGGCCAACGCGGGCAGATCATTTGAGATCAGGAGTTCGAGACTAGCCTAACCAACATGGTGAAACCCCGTCTCTACTAAAAATACAAAAATTAGCCAGTCGTGGTGGCATGCACCTATAATCCCAGATACTTAGGAGGCTGAGGCAGGAGAATAGCTTGAATCCAGGAGGCATAGGTAGTGGTGAGCAGAGATCACACCACTGAACTCCAGCCTGGGTGACAGAGTGAGACTCCATCTCAAAAAAAAAAGAAAAGAAAAGAAAAAGAAAAATTAACATCAATACTTCTCAAAGGTTTCCAAAAAGAAGAAGAGGAGGGAACATTTTCTGACTCATTCTATAAAGCCATATAAATATTACCTGATGCCAAGGCCAAATGAAGATATCACAAGAGAAGAAAATTTGCGAACTGGCCAGGCATGGTCACTTGAGCCCAGGAGGTAGAGGCTGCAGTGAGCCGTGATCATGCCACTGCACTCCAGCCTGGGTGACAGGGTGAGCCCCCCACTTTTTTTTTTTTTTTGAGAGGGAGTCTCACTCTGTCAGCCAGGCTGGAGTGCAGTGACATGATCTCTCCTCACTGTAACCTCCACCTCCTGGGTTCAAGTGATTCTCTTGCCTCAGTCTCCTGAATAGCTGCGACTACAAGCTAATTTTTTGTATTTTTAGTAGAGATGGGGTTTCTCCATGTTGGCTGGCTGACCTTGAACTCCTGACCTCAAGTGATCCACCTGCCTTGGCCTCCCAAAGTGCTGGGATTACAGACATGAGCCACTGCCCCAGCCCAAGACCCTGTCTTTAAAAAAAAAAAGAAAGAAAGAAAGAAAATAAAAGAAAAAAGGAAAGAAAATATGCAGAACAACATCCCTGTGAATATACAGAATGCAGAAATCCTCAAAAAAATAAAATAAAAACTAAGAACCTACCAAAGCTTAGTCCAACTACCTTTTACACAGATTATACATATCAACCATGTAGGATTTATTCCAGAAATACAAGGCAAATTCTTCATGCAAAAAAAAAAAAAAAAATCAGTCAATGCTACATTAATAAAATGAAGGAAAAAAAACCTATATGATTATCTCAATTAATGCAGAAAAAGCATTTGACAAAATCCAACACCCTTTCTTGATAAAAACACTCAACAGAGGGCAGCCAAGATGGCCAAATAGGAACAACTCCAGTCTACAGCTCCCAGCGTGAGTGACACAGAAGATGGGTGATTTCTGCATTTCCATGTGAGGTACCGGGTTCATCTCACTAGGGAGTGCCAGACAGTGGGCACAGGATAGTGGGTGCAGCGCACTGTGTGTGAGCTGAAGCAGGGTGAGGCATTGCCTCACTCGGGAAGCACAAGAGGTCAGGGAGTTCCCTTTCCTAGTCAAACATTCAACATTCTTAAAGAAAAGAATTTTCAACCCAGAATTTCATATCCAGCCAAACTAAGCTTCATAAGTGAAGGAGAAATAAAATACTTTACAGACAAGCAAATGCTGAGAGATTTTGTCACCACCAGGCCTGCCCTAAAAGCACTCCTGAAAGAAGCACTAAACATGGAAATAAACAACTGGTACCAGCCACTGCAAAATCATGCCAAATTGTAAAGACCATCGAGGCTAGGAAGAAACTGCATCAACTAATGAGCAAAATAACCAGCTAACATCATAATGACAGGATCAAATTCACACATAACAATATTAACTTTAAATGTAAATGGACTAAATGCTCCAATTAAAAGACACACACTGGAAAACTGGATAAAGAGTCAAGACCCATAAGTATGCTGTATTCAGGAAACCCATCTCACATGCAGAGACACACATAGGCTCAAAATAAAAGGATGGAGGAAGATCTACCAAGCAAATGGAAAACAAAAAAAGGCAGGGGTTGCAATCCTAGTCTCTAATAAAACACACTTTAAACCAACAAAGATCAAACGAGACAAAGAGGGCATTACATAATGGTAAAGGGATCAATTCAACAAGAAGAGCTAACTATCCTAAATATATATGCACCCAATACAGGAGCACCCAGATTCATAAAGCAAGTCCTGAGTGACCTACAAAGAGATGTAGACTTCCACACAATAATAATGGGAGACTTTAACACCCCACTGTCAACATTAGACAGATCAACAAGACAGAAAGTTAACAAGGATATCCAGGAATTGAACTCAGCTCTGCACCAAGCAGACCTAATAGACATCTACAGAACTCTCCACCCCAAATCAACAGAATATACATTTTTTTCAGCACCACACCATACCTATTCCAAAATTGACCACATAGTTGGAAGTAAAGCACTCCTCAGCAAATGTAAAAGAACAGAAATTATAACAAACTGTTTCTCAGACCAAAGTGCAATCAAACTAGAACTCAGGATTAAGAAACTCACTCAAAACCGCTCAAATACATGGAAACTGAACAACCTCCTCCTGAATGACTACTGGGTACATAATAAAATGAAGGCAGAAATAAAGATGTTGTTTGAAACCAACAAGAACAAAGACACAACATACCAGAATCTCTGGGACACATTCAAAGCAGTATGTAGAGGGAAATTTATAGCACTAAATGCCCACAAGAGAAAGCAGGAAAGATCCAAAATTGACACCCTAACATCACAAATAAAAGAACTAGAAAAGCAAGAGCAAACACATTCAAAAGCTAGCAGAAGGCAAGAAATAACTAAAATCAGAGCAGAACTGAAGGAAATACAGACAAAAAACCCTTCAAAAAAATTAATGAATCCAGGAGCTGGTTTTTTGAAAGGATCAACAAAATTGATAGACCACTAGCAAGACTAATAAGGAAAGAGAGAAGAATCAAATAGATACAATAAAAAATGATGATGGGGATATCACCACCGAACCCACAGAAATATAAACTACTATCAGAGAATACTACAAACACCTCTACGCAAATAAACTAGAAAATCTAGAAGAAATGGATAAATTCCTCGACACATACACCCTCCCATGACTAAACCAGGAAAAAGTTGAATCTCTGAATAGACCAGTAATAAGCTCTGAAATTGTGGCAATAATCAATAGCTTACCAACCAAAAAAAGTCCAGGACCAGATGGATTCACAGCCAAATTCTACCAGAAGTACAAGGAGGAACTGGTACCATTCCTTCTGAAACTATTCCAATCAATAGAAAAAGAGGGAATCCTCCCTAACTCATTTTATGAGGCCAGCATCATCCTGATACCAAAGCCTGGCAGAGACACAACCAAAAAAGAGAATTTTAGACCAATATCCTTGATGAACATTGATGCAAAAATCCTCAATAAAATACTGGCAAACTGAATCCAGCAGCACATCAAAAAGCTTATCCACCATGATCAAGTGGGCTTCATCCCTGGGATGCAAGGCTGATTCAATATATGCAAATCAATAAATGTAATCCAGCATATAAACAGAACCAAAGACAACAACCATAGGATTATCTCAATAGATGCAGAAAAGGCCTTTGACAAAATTCAACAACCCTTCATGCTAAAAACTCTCAAGAAATTAGGTATTGATGGGATGTATCTCAAAATAATAAGAGCTATCTATGACAGACCCACAGCCAATATCATACTGAATGGGCAAAAACTGGAAGCATTCCCTTTGAAAACTGGCACAAGACAGAGATGCCCTCTCTCACCACTCCTATTCAACATAGTATTGGAAGTTCTGGCCAGGGAAATTAGGCAGGAGAAGGAAATAAAAGGTATTCAATTCAGAAAAGAGGAAATCAAATTGTCCCTGTTTGCAGATGACATGATTGTATATCTAGAAAACCCCATTGTCTCAGCCCAAAATCTCCTTAAGCTGATAAGCAACTTCACCAAAGTCTCAGGATACAAAATCAATGTGCAAAAATCACAAGCATTCTAATACACCAATAACAGACAAACAGAGAGCCAAATCATGAGCGAACTCCCATTCACAATTGCTTCAAAGAGAATAAAATACCTAGGAATCCAACTTACAAGGGATATGAAGGACCTCTTCAAGGAGAACTACAAACCACTGCTCAATGAAATAAAAGAGGATACAAACAAATGGAAGAACATTCCATGCTCATGGGTAGTAAGAATCAATATCGTGAAAATGGCCATACTGCCCAAGGTAATTTATAGATTCAATGCCATCCCCATGAAGCTACCAATGACTTTCTTCACAGAATTGGAAAAAACTACTTTCAAGTTCATATGGAACCAAAAAAGAGCCCACATCACCAAGTCAATCCTAAGCCAAAAAAACAAAGCTGGAGGCATCACGCTACCCAACTTCAAACTATACTACAAAGCTACAGTAACCAAAACAGCATGGTACTGGTACCAAAACAGAGATATAGATCAATGGAACAGAACAGAGCCCTCAGAAATAACACCGCATATCTACAACTATCTGATCTTTGACAAACCTGAGAAAAACAAGCAATTGGGAAAGGATTCCCTATTTAATTAATGGTGCTGGGAAAACTGGCTAGTCATACGTAGAAAGCTGAAACTGGATCCCTTCCTTACACCTTATACAAAAATCAATTCAAGATGGATTAAAGACTTAAATGTTAGACCTAAAACCATAAAAACCCTAGAAGAAAACCTAGGCAATACCATTCAGGACATAGGCATGGGCAAGGACTTCATGTCTAAAACACCAAAAGCAATGGCAACAAAAGCCAAAATTGACAAATGGGATCTAATTAAACTAAAGAGCTTCTGCACAGCAAAAGAAACTACCATCAGGTGAACAGGCAACCTACAAAATTGGAGAAAATTTTTGCAACCTACTCATCTGACAAAGGGCTAATATCCAGAATCTACAATGAACTCAAACAAATTTACAAGAAAAAAACAAACAACCCCATCAAAAAGTGGTTGAAGGATATGAACAGACACTTCTCAAAAGAAGACATTTATGCAGCCAAAAAACACATGAAAAAATGCTCACCATCACTGGCCATCAGAGAAATGCAAATCAAAACCACAATGAGATACCATCTCACACCAGTTAGAATGGCAGTCATTAAAAAGTCAGGAAACAACAGGTGCTGGAGAGGATGTGGAGAAATAGGAACACTTTTACACTGTTGGTGGGACTGTGAACTAGTTCAACCATTGTGGAAGTCAGTGTGGCAATTCCTCAGGGATCTAGAACTAGAAATACCATTTGACCCAGCCATCCCATTACTGGCTATATACCCAAAGGACTATAAATCATGCTGCTATAAAGACACATGCACACGTATGTTTATTGCAGCACTATTCACAATAGCAAAGACTTGGAACCAACCCAAATGTCCAACAATGATAGACTGGATTAAGAAAATGTGGTACATATACACCATGGAATACTATGCAGCCATCAAAAATGATGAGTTCATGTCCTTTGTAGGGACATGGATGAAATTAGAAATCATCATTCTCAGTAAACTATCGCAAGGATGAAAAACCAAACACCGCATGTTCTCACTCATAGGTGGGAATTGAACAATGAGAACACATGGACACAGGAACATCACACTCTGGGGACTGTTGTGGGGTGGGGGGAGGGGGGAGGGATAGCATTAGGAGATATACCTAATGCTAAATGACAAGTTAATGGGTGCAGCACACCAGCATGGCACATGTATACATATGTAACTAACCTGCACATTGTGCACATGTACCCTAAAACTTAAAGTGTAATAATAATAAAATGAAATAAAATTTGAAAAAAAAACACTCAACAAAATAGGAATATAAGAGAATTTCATCAACAGAATAATTAGCACTTATGAAAAAGCCACAGCTAACATCATACTCAATAGGGAGAGACAAAAGCTGTTTCTCTCTAAGATAAGAACAACAAGTGTACCTGCTTTCCACACACACCATATTAGAAATTCTAGCCAGAGCAATTAGGCAAGAAAAAGAAATCAATGGCAAACAAAACGGAAATGCAGAAGTAAAATTGTGTCCATTCCAGAGGATATTAAATTTTTAGAAAACATTTTTTAATTCACAAAAATCTGTTAGAGCTAAATAAATAAAATTAGCAAAGATGCTGGGTACAAAGATCAACGTGCAAATATCAGTTGTATTTTGGTACACTAGCAATGAACAATCTGAAAGAGAAATTAAAAAAAACATTTTACTCATGGTAACATTGAAAAAAATAAAATACCTAGGAATAGATTTAACCAAAGACCTGAAACATTAAGTGTCTTATACACTGAAAATTACAAAATACTGTAAAGAAATGTAAATAAATGGAAAGAAATCCCAGTCATGGACTGAAAGACTTAATATTGTTATGATGACAAAATTGCCCAAAGCAATCCACAGATTCAGTGCATTTCCTATCAAACTCGAAATGATCCTTTTTGCAAAACTAGAAAAGGTGATTCTCAGGTTCATATATAATTGTAACAGACCTGAACCTCAACACAATCTTAGGGAAAAAAAATAACAAATTTTGAGGGCTCACACTTTCCAATTTCAAAACTTACTACAAAATTACAGTAAACAACACAATAAGGTGCTGCATAGACATATAGATCAATAGAATAGAATCATGAGTCAAGAAATAAACCCGTAAGACCATCCAATGAGGAAAGAATAGTCTCTTAAACAAATGCTGGGCCAGGTGTAGTGGCTCACGCCCATAATCCCAACACTTTGGGAGGCCGAGGCAGGTGGATCACATGAGGTCAGGTGTTCAAGACCAACCTGACCAATGTGGTGAAACCCCATCTCTACTAAAAATACAAAAAAAAAAAAATTAGCCAGGAGTGGTGGCTCATGCCTGTAGTCCCAGCTATTCAGGAAGCTGAGGCATGAGAATTGCTTGAACCTGGGAAGTGGAGGTTTCAGTGAGCCAAGATTGTGCCACTGCACTCCAGCCTGGGTGACAGAGCGAGACTCAGTCTCAAAAAAAAAACGCTGAAACAACAGGACGGATACAAGCAAAAGATTTAATTTTGGCTCCTACACCACACCACATAGGAAAATTAACAGAAAATGGATCAAAGATATAAATGTAAGGGCTAAAACCATCAAACTCTGAAGAAAACATAGGAGTAAATCTTCATTACCTTCATTTTGTTGATGGATTCTCAGTAATGACATGAAAAGCACAATCAACAAAAGAAAAAAATAGATAAATTGGACATCATCAAAATTAAAATGTTTGTGCACAAAAGGACACCATAAAGAGAGTGAAACGTGAAGCCAGTGAATGGGAGAAAATATTTGCAGACCATATTCTGATAAATGTCTAGTATCCAGAATATATAAAGAACTCTTAGAACTCAACAACAAAAAGACAACCCAGTTAGAAGATAGGCAAAGGACTTGAATAGCCTTTTCTCCAAAGAAGACATATAAATGGCCAACAAGAAATGAAAAGAGCTCAGATAACATTGGAGGGTGTTCCAAGATGGCTGAATAGGAATGGCTCTGGTCTGCAGCTCCCAGCGTGATTGACACAGAAGACAGGTGATTTCTGCATTTCCAACAGAGGTACTTGGTTCCTCTCATTGGGACTGGTTAGACAGTGGGTACAGCCCACAGAGGGCAAGCTGAAGCAGGGCAGTGCATTGCCTTACCTGGGAAGCACGAGAGGTCAGGGGATTTCCCTTTCCTAGCCCAGGGAAGCCATGACAGACTACCTGGAAAAACAGGGCACTCCCCGCCCAAATACTGCACTTTTCCCAAGGTCTTAGCAACTGGCAGACAAGGTGATTCTCTCCAGTGCCTGACTCAGCGGGTCTCACACCCACAGAGCCTTGCTCACTGTGAGCACAGCAGTATGAGAGGCAGCAGCCTGGCTGGGGGAGGGGCATCCACCATTGCTGAGGCTTGAGTAGGTAAACAAAGCTCAAACTGGGCAGGGCTCACCACAGCTCAACAAGGCCTACTGCCTCTAGACTCCAACTCTGTAGGCAGGGCATATCTGAATAAAATGCAGCAGACAACTTCTGCAGACTTAAATGTCTCTGTCTGACAGCTCTGAAGACAGCAGGGTTCTTTCAGCATGGTGTTTGAACTCAGAACAGACAGACTGCCTCCTCAAATGGGACCCTGAGCCCCGTGTAGCCTAACTAGGAGACACCTCCCAGTAGGGGCTGACAGACACCTCAAATAGGCAGCTGCCTCTCTGGGAGGAAGCTTCCAGAGGAAGGATCAGGCAGCAATATTTGCTGTTCTGTAATCTTTGCTGTTCTGCAGCCTGCGTTGGTGATACCCAGGCAAACAGGGTCTGGAATGGAACTCCAGCAAACTCCAACAGACCTGCAACTGAGAGATCTGAGTGTTAGAAGGAAAACTAACAAACAGAAAGGAATAGCATCAACATCAACAAAACGGTCATCTACACCAAAACCCCATCTGTAGGTCACCAACATCAAAGACCAAAGGTAGATAAAACCACAAAGATGGGGAGAAACCAGAGCAGAAAAGCTGAAAATTCTAAAAATCAGAAAGCCCCTTCTCCTCCAAAGGATCACAGCTCCTCACCAGCAACAGAACAAAGCTGGATGGAGAATGACTTTGATGAATTGACAGAAGTAGGCTTCAGAAGGTCTGTAATAACAAACTTCTCTGAGCTAAAGGAGGATGTTTGAACCCATCGCAAGGAAACTAAAAACCTTGAAAAAAAGATTAAATGAATGGCTAACTAGAATAAACAGTGTAGAGAAGACCTTAAATGACCTGATGGAGGTGAAAACCATCGCACGAGAACTATGTGATGCACACGCAAGCTTCAATAACTCATTCAATGAAGTGGAAGAAATGGTATCAGTGATTGAAGATCAAAGTAATGAAATAAAGCTAGAAAACAAGGTTAGAGAAAAAAGAGTAAAAAGAAATGAACAAAGTCTCCAAGAAATATGGGACTATGTGAAAAGACGAAACCTATGTTTGATTGGTGTACCTGAAAGTGATGGGGAGAATGGAACCAAGTTGGAAAACACTCTGCAGGATATTATCCAGGAGAACTTCCCCAACCTAGCAGGATAGGCCAACATTCAAATTCAGGAAATATAGAGGACACCACAAAGATACTCCTCAAGAAGAGCAACCCCAAGACACATAATTGTCAGATTCACCAAAGTTGAAATGAAGGAAAAACGGTTAAGGGCAGCCAGAGAGAAAGGTTGGGTTACCCACAAAGGGAAGCCCATCATACTAACAGCAGATCTCTCGGCAGAAACCCTACAACCCAGAAGAGAGTTGAGGCAAATATTCATCATTCTTCAAGAAAAGAATTTTCAACCCAGAATTTCACATCCAGCAAAACTAAGCTTCATAAGTGAAGGAGAAATAAAATCCTTTACAGACAAGCAAATGCTGAGAGATTTTGTCACCACCAGTCCTGCCCTACAAGAGCTCCTGAAGGAAGCACTAAACATGGAAATAAGCAACTGGTACCAGCCACTGCAAAAACATGCCAAATTGTAAAGACCATCAGTGCTATGAAGAAACTGCATCAATTAGTGTGCAAAATAACAAGTGAACATCATAATGACAGGATCAAATTCACACATAACAATATTAACCTTAAATGTAAATGGGCTAAATGCCCCAATTAAAAGACATAGACTGGCAAATTGGATAAAGAATCAAGACCCATCAGTGTGCTGTATTCAGGAGACCCATCTCACGTGTAAAGACGCACATAGGCTCAAAATAAAGGGATAGAGGAAGATCTACCAAGCAAATGGAAAGGAAAAAATGCAGGGGTTGCAATCCTAGTCTCTGATAAAGTAGACTTCAAATGAACAAAGATCAAAAGAGACAAAGAAGACCATTACATAATGGTAAAGGGATCAATTCAACAAGAAGAGCTAACTCTACTAAATATATATGCACCCAATACAGGAGCACCCAGATTCATAAAGGAAGTCCTTACAGACCTACAAGGAGACTTAGACCCCCACCCAATAATAATGGGACACTTTAACACCCCACTGTCAATATTAGACAGATCAACGAGACAGAAGGTTAACAAGAATACCCAGGAATTGAACTCAGCTCTACACCAAGCAGCCTAATAGACATCTACAGAACTCTCCACCCCCAAAAACAGAATATGCATTCTTCTCAGCACCACATGACATTTATTCTAAAATTGACCACATAGTTGGAAGTAAAGCACTCCTCAGCGAATGTAAAAGAATAGAAATCATATCAAACTGTCTTTCAGACCACAACGCAATCAAATTAGAACTCGCGATTAAGAAACTCATTCAAAACCGCACAACTACATGGAAACTGAACAACTTGCTCCTGAATGACTACTGGGTAAATAATGAAATGAAGGCAGAAATAAAGACGTTCTTTGAAACCAATGAGAAAAAAGACACAATATACCAGAATCCCTGGGACACATATAAGCAGTGTGTAGAGGGAAATTTATAGCACTAAATGACCACAAGAGAAAGCAGGAAAGATCTAAAATTGATGCCCTAACATCACAATTAAATGAATTAGAGAAGCAAGAGAAAACAAATTCAAAAGCTAGCATAAGGCAAGAAATAATTAAGATCAGAGCAGAACTGAAAGAAATAGAGACACAAAAAAAACCTTCAAAAAATCAATGAATCCAGGAGCTTTTTTTTATAAAAAGATCAACAAAATTGATAGACCACTAGCAAGACTAATAAAGAAGAAAAGAGAGAAGAATCAAACAGATGCAATCAACATGATAAAGGGGGTATCACCACCAATCCCACAGAAATGCAAATTACCATCAGAGAATATTATAAACACCTCTACGCAAATAAACTAGAAAATCTAGAGGAAATGGATAAATTCCTGGACACATACACCCTCCCATGACTAAACCAGGAAAAAGTTGAATCTCTGAATAGACCAATAACAGCCTCTGAAATTGAGGCAATAATTCATAGCCTACCAACCAAAAAAAGTCCAGGACAAGATGGATTCACAGCCAAATTCTACCAGAGGTACAAAGAGGACCTGGTACCATTCCTTCTGAAACTATTCCAATCAATAGAAAAAGAGGGAATCCTCCCTAACTCATTTTATGAGGCCAACATTGTCCTGATACCAAAGCCTGGCAGAGACACAATAAAAAAAAAAGAATTTTAGACCATTATCCCTGATGAACATCGAAGCAAAAATCCTCAATAAAATACTGGCAAGCTGAATCCAGCAGCACTCAAAAAGCTTATCCACCAAGAGCAAGTCGGCTTCATCCCTGGGATACAAGGCTGGTTCAACATACACAAATCAATAAACATAATCCATCACATAAACAGAACCAATGACAAAAACCACATGATTATCCGAATAGATGCTGAAAAAGCCTTCAACAAAATTCAACAGCCCTTCATGCTAAAAGCTCTCAATCATGTAATGTATCTCAAAATAATAAGAGCTATTTATGACAAACCCACAGCCAATATCATACTGAATGGGCAAAAACTGGAAGCATTCCCTTTGAAAGCCAGCACAAGACAAAGATTCCCTCTATCACCACTCCTATTGAACATAGAATTGAAAGTTCTGGCCAGGGCAATCAGGCAAGAGAAAGAAATAAAGTGTGTTCAATTAGGAAATGAGGAAGTCAAATTGTCCCTGTTTGCAGATGCCATAATTGTATATTTAGAAAATCCCATTGTCTCAGCGCAAAATCTCCTTAAGCTGATAAGCAACTTCACCAAAGTCTCAGGATACAAAATCAATGTGCAAAAATCACAAGCATTCCTATACACCATTAACAGACAGAGAGCCAAATCATGAGCGAACTCTCATTCACAATCGCTACAAAGAGAATAAAATACCTAGGAATACAACTTACAAGGGATATGAAGGACCTCTTCAAGGAGAACTACAAACCACTGCTCAATGAAATAAAACAGGACACAAATAAATGGAAGAACATTCCATGCTCATGGATAGGAAGAATCAATATTGTGAAAATGGCCATAATGCCCAAGGTAATTTATAGATTCATTGCCATCCCCATGAAGCTACCAATGACTTTCTTCACAGAATTGGAAAAAACTACTTTCAAGTTCATATGGAACCAAAAAAGAGCCCACATCACCAAGTCAATCAATACTAAGCCAAAAAAACAAAGCTGGAGGCATCACGCTACCCGACTTCAAACTATACTACAAAGCTACAGTAACCAAAACAGCATGGTACTGGTACCAAAACAGAGATATAGATCAATGGAACAGAACAGAGCCCTCAGAAGTAACGCCGCATATCTACAACTATCTGATCTTTGACAAACCTGAGAAAAACAAGCAATGGGGAAAGGATTCCCTATTTAATTAATGGTGCTGGGAAAACTGGCTAGTCATATGTAGAAAGCTGAAACTGGATCCCTTCCTTACACCTTATACAAAAATTAATTCAAGATGGATTAAAGACTTACAAGTTAGACCTAAAACCATAAAAACCCTAGAAGAAAACCTAGGCATTACCATTCAGGACATAGGCATGGGCAAGGACTTCATGTCTAAAACACCAAAAGCAATGGCAACAAAAGCCAAAATTGACAAATGGGATCTGATTAAACTAAAGAGCTTCTGCACAGCAAAAGAAACTACCATCAGAGTGAACAGGCAACCTACACAATGGGAGAACATTTTTGCAATCTACTCATCTGACAAATGGCTAATATCCAGAATCTACAAAGAACTTATACAAATTTACAAGAAAAAAACAAACAACCCCATCAAAAAGTGGGCAAACGACATGAACAGACACTTCTCAAAAGAAGACATCTATGCAGCTAACAGACACATGAAAAAATGCTCATCATCACTGGTCATCAGAGAAATGCAAATCAAAACCACAATGAGATACCACCTCACGCCAGCTAGAATGGCAATCATTAAAAAGTCAGGAAGCAACAGATGCTGGAGAGGATGTGGAGAAATAGGAACACTTTTATACTGTTGGTGGGAGTGTAAATTGGTTGAACCATTGTGGAAGACAATGTGGCAATCCTTGTGGAAGACAGTGTAGTGATTCCTCAAGGATCTAGAACTAGAATTACCAATTGACCCAGCAATCCCATTACTGGGTATATACCCAAAGGATTATAAATCATGCTACTGTAAAGACACATGCACATGTATGTTTATTGCTGCACTATTCACAATAGCAAAGACTTGGAACCAACCCAAATGTCCATCAATGATAGACTGGATTAAGAAAATACGGCACATATACACCGTGGAATACTATGCAGCCATAAAAATGGATGAGTTCATGTCCTTTGCAGGGACATGGATGAAGCTGGAAACCATCATTCTCAGCAAACTATCGCAAGGAGAGAACACCAAACACCGCAAGTTCTCACTCATAAGTGGGAATTGAACAATGAGATCACTTGGACACGGTGAGGGGAACATCACACACCGGGGCCTGTTGGGGGGTGGGGGACTGGGAGAGGGATAGAATTAGGAGAAATAACTAATGTAAATGATGAATTGATGGGTGCAGCAAACCAACATGGCACACGTATATCTAGGTATCAAACCTGCACATTGTGCACATGTACCCTAGAACTTAAAGTATAATAATAATAATAATAATAATAAAGAAAAGCACTCAACATCATTAATTATTAATAAAATGCAAATCAAAATCACAAGAAGATACCACTTTAGACACACCACACACTAGGATGGTGATTTTATTTTTTATTTTTATTTTTATTTTTGAGAAGGAATATCACTCTGTCACCCAGGCTGGATTGCAGTGGTGTGATCTCTGCTCATTGCAACCTCTGCCTCCTGGGTCCAAGCGATTCTCCTGCCTCAGCCTCCAGAGTAGCTGGGATTACAGACGTCACCATGCCCAACTAATTTTTGTATTGGTAGTAGAGATGAGGTTTCACCCTGTTGGCCAGGCTGGTCTCGAACTGTTGACCTCAAGTGATCTGCCCACCTCGGCCTCCCAAAGTGCTGGGTTTACAGGCATGAGCCACCACATCCAGGCTTGGGATGGAGACTTTTTTAAAAAAACAGAAAATAAAAGGTTTTTTGTTTGTTTGTTTTTAATACTTTAAGTTCTGAGATACATGTGCTGAACATGCAGGTTTGTTACATAGGTATACACGTGACATGGTGGTTTCTGCACCCATCAACCTGTCATCTACATTAGGTATTTCTCCTAATGCTATCCCTCCCCTAGCCCCCCACCCCCTGACAGGCCCCGGTGTGTGATATTCCCCTCCCTGTGTCCTTGTGATCTCATTGTTCAACTCCCACTTATGAGTGAGAACATGCAGTGTTTGGTTTTCTGTTCCTGTATTAGTTTGCTGAGAATGATGATTTCCAGCTTCATCCATGTCCCTGTAAAAAACATGAACTTATCCTTTTTTATAGCTGCGTAGCATTCCATGGTGTATATGTGCCACATTTTCTTTTTCCTGTCTATCACTGATGGGCATTTTGGTTGGTTGCAAGTCTTTGCTTTTGTGAACAGTGCTGCAATAAACATATGTGTGCACGTGTCTTTACAGTAGCATGATTTATAATGCTTTGGGTATATACTCAGTAATGGGATTGCTGGGTCAAATGGTATTTCTGGTTCTACATCCTTGAGGAATCACCACACTGTCTTCCACAATGGTTGAACTAATTTACACTCCCACCAACAGTGTAATAGCATTCCTATTTCTCCACATCCTCTCCAGCATCTGTTGTCTTCTGACCTTTTAATGATCACCATTCTAACTGGCATGAGATGGTATCTCATTGTGGTTTTGATTTGTATTTCTCTAATGACCAGTGATGATGAGCTTTTTTTCATATGTTTGTTGGCCACATAAATGTCTTCTTTTGAGAAGTGTCTGTTCATATCCTTCACCCACTTTTTGATGGGGTTGTTTTTTTTCTTGTAAAGTTGTTTAAGTTCTTTGTAGATTCGATATTAGCCCTTTGTCAGATGAGTAGATTGCAAAAATGTTCTCCCATTCTGTAGGTTGCCTGTTCACTCTGATGATAGTTTCTTTTGCTGTGCAGAAGCTCTTTAGTTTAATTAGATCCCATTTGTTCATTTTGGCTTTTGTTGCCATTGCTTTTAGTGTTTTAGTCATGAAGTCCTTGCCCATGCCTATGTCCTGAATGGTATTGCCTAGGTTTTCTTCTAGGGTTTGTTTTTTGTTTGTTTGTTTTGTTTTGCTTTTTTGAGATGGAGTCTCGCCCTGTCACCCAGGCTGGAGTGCACTGGCACAATCTTGGCTCATTGCAACCTCTGCCTCCCAGGTTCAAGTGATTCTCCTGCCTCAGCCTCCAGAGTAGCTGGGACTACAGGCCTGTGCCACCATGCCTGGACTTTTTTTTGAATATTTATTAGAGATGAGGTTTCACCATGTTAGCCAGGATGTCTCAATCTCCTGATCTCATGATCAGCCTGCCTCAGCCTCCCAAAGTGCTGGGATTACAGGCATGAGCCACCGCACCCAGCCTAGGATTTTTATGGTTTTAAGTCTTATGTTTAAGTCTTTAATCCATCTTGAGTTAATTTTTGTATAAGGTGTAAGGAAGGGGTCCAGTTTCAGTTTTCTGCATATGGCTAGCCAGTTTTCCCAACACCATTTATTAAATCAGGAATCCTTTCCCCATTGCTTGTTTCTGACAGGTTTGTCAAAGATCAGATGGTTGTAGATGTGTTGCATTATTTCTATGGCCTCTGTTCTATTCCATTGGTCTATATATCTGTTTTGGTACCAGTACCATGCTGATTTGGTTACTATAGCCTTGTAGTATAGTTTGAAGCCAGGTGGCATGATGCCTCCAGCTTTGTTATTTTTGCTTAGGATTGTCTTGGCTATGTGGGCTCTTTTTTGGTTCCATATGAAATTTAAAGTAGTTTTTTAATTCTGTGAAGAAAGTGAATGGTAGTTTGATGGGGATGGCATTGAATCTATTAATTACTTTGGGCGGTATGGCCATTTTCACAATATTGATTCTTCCTATGCATGAACATGGAATGTTTTTCCATTTGTGTCCTCTCTTATTTCCTTGAGCAGTGGTTTGTAGTTCTCCTTGAAGAGGTCCTTCACATCCCTTGTAAGTTGTATTCCTAGGTATTTTATTCTCTTTGTAGCAATTGTGAATGGGAGTTCACTCATGATTTGGATCTCTGTTTGTTTATTGTTGGTGTATAGGAATGCTTGTGATTTTTGCACATTGATTTTGTGTCCTGAGACTTTGCTGAAGTTGCAAAGTTATCAGCTTTAGGAGATTTTGCGCTGAGACAATGGGATTTTATAAATATACAATTATGTCATCTGGAAACAGAGACAATTTGAATTCCTCTCTTCCTATTTAAATACACTTTATTTCTTTCTCTTGCCTGATTGCCCTGGCCAGAACTTCCAATACTATGTTCAATAGGAGTGGTGAGAGAAGGCATCCTTGTCTTATGGCCGTTTTCAATGAGAATGCTTCCAGCTTTTGCCCATTCAGTATGATATTGGCTGTGGGTTTGTCATAAATTGTTCTATTATTTTGAGATACGTTCCATCAATACTTAGTTTATTGAGAGTTTTTAGCATGATGTGGTGTTGAATTACATCAAAGGCCTTTTCTGCATCTATCGAGATAATCATGTGGCTTTTGTGTCATTGGTTCTGTTTATGTGATGGATTACGTTTATTAATTTGTGTATGTTGAAATAGCCTTGCATCCCAGGGATGAAGCAGATTTGATCATGGTGGATAAGCTTTTTGATATGCTGCCAGATTCGGTTTGCCAGTATTTTATTGAGGATTTTCGCGTCTATGTTCATCAGGGATATTGGCCTGAAATTTTCTTTTTTCGTTATGTCTCTGCCATGTTTTGGTATCAGGATGATGCTGGCCTCATAAAATGAGTTAGGAAAGAGTCTCTCTTTTTCTATTGTTTGAATTAGTTTCAGAAGGAATGGTAGCAGCTTTTCTTTGTACCTCTGGTAGAATTCAGCTGTCAATCCATCTGGTCCTGTGCTTTTTTTGGTTGGTAGGCTATTAATTACTGTCTCAATTACAGAACTTGTATTGGTCTATTCAGAGATTCGACTTCTTCCTGGTTTAGTCTTTGGAAGGTGTATGCGTCCAGGAATTTATCCATTTCTTCTAGATTGTCTAGTTTATTTGCATAGAGGTGTTTATAGTATTCCCTAATGGTAGTTTGTATTTCTGTAAGATCAGTGGTGATATTCCCTTTATCATTTTTTATTGGCTAGTGGTCTATCTACTTTGTTAATCTTTTCAAAAAACCAGCTCCTGGATTTATTGATTTTTTTGTTTGTTTTTATATGGAGTCTTGCTCTGTCACCCAGGCTGGAGTGCAGTGGTGTGATCTCGGCTCACTGCAGCCTCTGCCTCCCGGGTTCCAGCAATTCTCCTGCCTCAGCCTCCTGGGTAGCTGGTATTACAGGTGTGCACCACCATGCCTGGCTAATTTTTGTATTTTTAGTAGAGACGGGGTTTCACCATGTTGGCCAGGATGGTCTCGAATTCCTGACCTCAGGTGATCTGCCCGCCTTGGCCTCCCAAAGTGCTGGGATTACAGGCAGCAGCCACTGTGCCCGGCTTATTCATTGAATTTTTGAAGGGTTTTTTCTGTGTCTATCTCCTTTTTTTCTGCTCTGATCTTAGTTATTTCTTGTCTTCTGCTAGCTTTTGAATTTGTTTGCTCTTGCTTCTCTAGTTCTTTTAACCATGATGTTAGCATGTTGATTTTAGATCTTTCCCACTTTCTCCTGTGGGCATTTAGTGCTATAAATTTCCCTCTAAACATTGCTTTAGCTGTGTGCCAGAGATTCTGTTATGTTGTGTCTTTGTTCTCATTGGTTTCAAAGAACTTACTTATTTCTGCCTTAATATCATTATTTACCCAGTAGTCATTCAGGAGCAGGTTATTCAATTTCCATGTAGTTGTGCAGTTTTGATTGAGTTTCTTTCTTTTTTTTTTTTGAGACTGAGTGTCACTCTGTTGCCCAGGCTGGAGTGCAGTGGCATGATCTTGGCTCACTGCAAGCTCCACCTCCCGGGTTCATGTCATTCTCCTGCCTCAGCCTCCCAAGTAGATGGGACTACAAGTGCCCACCAACATGCCATGCCTGGCTAGTTTTTTGTATTTTTAGTAGAGACAGGGTTTTACCATGTTAGCCAAGATGGTCTCGATCTCCTGTCCTCATGATCTGCCCACCTCAGCCTCCCAAAGTGCTGGGATTACTGGCATAAGCCTCTGTGCCAGGCCTTGAGTGAGTTTCTTAATCCTGAGTTCTAATTTGATTGCACTGTGTGGTCTGAGAGATTGTTTGTTATGATTTCCATTATTTTGCATTTGCTGAGGAGTGTTTTACTTCCAATTATGTGGTCAATTTTAGAATAAGTGTGATGTGGTGCTGCACAAAATGTATATTCTGTTGATTTGGAGTGGAGAGTTCTGTAGATGTCTATTAGATCCATTTGGTCCAGAGTTGAGTTCAAGTTCTGAATATCCTTGTTAACCTTCTGTCTCGTTGATCTGTCTAATATTGACAGTGGGGTGTTAAAGTCTCCCACTATTATTGTGTGGGAGTCTAAGTCTCTTTGTAGGTCTCTCAGAACTTGCTTTATGAATTTGGGTACTCTTGTATTGGGTGCATATATATTTAGGAGAGTTAGCTCTTCTGGTTGCATTGATCACTTTGCCGTTATGTAATGCCCTTCTTTGTCCTTGTTGATCTTTGTTGGCTTAAAGTCTGTTTTATCAAAGACTGGGGTGGCAACCCCTGCTTTTTTTTTTTTTTTTTTTTTTTTTTTTGCTTTCTGTTTGCTTGGTAAATATTCCTCCATTCCTTTATTTTGAACCGATGTGTGTCTCTGCATGTGAGATGGGTCTCCTGAATACAGCACACAGATGGGTCTTGACTCTATCCAATTTGCCAGTCTGTGTCTTTTAATTGGGGGCATTAATACTGTTATGTGTGAATTTGATCCTGTCATTATGATGTTTGCTTGTTATTTTGCCCACTAATTGATGCAGTTTCTTCATAGTGTCAATGGTCTTGACAATTTGGTATGTGTTTACAGTGTCTGGTACCAGTTTTTCCTTTCCATATTTAGTACTTCCTTCAGGAGCTCAAACATAGGTTTGGTCTTTTCACATAGTCCCCTATTTCTTGGAGGCGTTGTTCATTCCTTTTCATTCTTTTTTCTTTAAGCTTGTCTTCATGCTCTATTTCATTAAGTTGATCTTCAATCTCTGATATCCTTTCTTCTACTTGATCAATTTGGCAATTGATACTTGTGTATGCTTCACGAAGTTCTCGTGCTGCGTTTTTCAGCTCCATCAGGTCATTTATGTTCTTCTCGAAACTGGTTTTTCTAGTTAGCAATTCCTCTGACTTTTTTTCTTAGCTTCCTTGCATTGGGTCAGAACATGCTCCTTTAGCTCGGAGGAGTTTGTTATTACCCACCTTCTGAAGCCTACTTCTGTCAATTCATTGAATTCATTCTCCATCCAGTTTTGTTCCCTTGCTGGCAAGGAGTTGTGATCCTTTGGAGGAGAAGAGGCATCCTGGTTTTTGGAATTTTCAGCCTTTTTGTGCTGGATTTTCCTCATCTTCATGGATTTTTCTACCTTTGGTCTTTGATGTTGGTGATGTTGGGGTTGCTGTGTGGACATCCTTTTTGTTGATGTTGATACTATTCCTTTCTGTTTTCCTTCTAACAGTCAGGCCCCTCTGCTGCAGGTCTGCTGGAGTTCCACTCCAGACCCCTTTTGCCTGGATATCACCAGTGGAGGCTGCAGAACAGCAAAGATGCTGCTTGTTTCTTCCTCTGGAAGCTTCGTCCCAGAGGGGCACCCACCAGATGCCAGCTGGAGCTCTCCTGTATGAGGTGTCTGCCCACCTCTGCTGGGAGATGTCTCCCAGTCAGAAGGCACAGGGGTCAGGGACCCACTTCAGGAGGCAGTCTGTCCCTTAGCAGAGCTTGAGTGCTGTGCTGGGAGATCTGCTGTTCTCTTCAGAGCCGGCAGGCAGGAATGTTTAAGTTGGCTGAAGCTGAGCCCACAGCTGCCCCTTCCCCGAGGTGTTCTGTCTCAGGGAGATGGAAGTTTTATCTATAAGCCCCTCACCAAGGCTGCTGCCTTTCTTTCAGAGATGCCCTGACCACATAGGAGGAATCTAGTGAGGCAGTCTGGCTACAGTGGCTTTGCTGAGCGGAGGTGGGCTCCGCTCAGTCTGAACTTCCCAGTGTCTTTGTTTACACCGTGAGGGGAAAACTGCCCACTCAAGCCTCAGTAATGGCAGACTGCCTCCCCCGTCAAGCTTGAGCACCGCAGGTTGACTTCAGACTGCTGTGCTGACAGTGACAATTTGAAGCCAGTGGATCTTAGCTTGCTGGGCTCTGTGGGTGTGGTATCTGCTAAGCAAGACCATTTGGCTCCCTGGCTTCAGCCCCCTTTCCAGGAGAGTGAACAGTTCTGTCTCCCTGGTGTTCCAGCTGCCACTGGGGTATGAAAAAAAAACTCCTGCAGCTAGCTCGGTGTCTGCCCAAACAGCCACTCAGTTTCGTGCTTGAAACACAGGGCCCTGGCAGTATAGGCAATGCCCCGCTCTGCTTTGGCTTTCCCTCTATGGGCTGCACCCACTGTCTAATCAATCCCAATGAGATGAACTGGGTACCTCAGTTGGAAATGTGGAAATCACCCACCTTCTGTGTTGATCTTACTAGGAGCTGCAGACTGGAGCTGTTCCTATTTGTCTATCTTGCCAGCCACCCAATAAAAGGTGTTTTTCAAGGATGTGGAGAAATTGGAGTCCTCACACATTACTGGTGTGTAATGGGAATGTAAAATGGTGCAGTTGCTGTGGATAACAGTTTGGAAGTTTCTCAAAAAGTTAAACATAGAATCACCATATGACCAACAAATTCTGCTACTGGTTATGTACCTCTGAAGAACTGAAAACAGGCATTCACACACCAGTTTGTATATGAATGTTCATTATTCATAGTAGCCAAAATGTGGAAACAACCTTTTGAACCCAACTGTCCAGCAACAGATGAATAAGTAAAATGTGATGTATCAATAACATGGAATCTTATTCAGTCCTGAAAAGGAACATGTACTGATGCATGTTACAACATGGATGAGCCTCAAAAACATTTGCCAAATGAAAAAAGCCAGACCCTAACGGGCACATGGTGTATGATTCTGTTTGTATAACTATCCAGAAGAGGCAAATCTATAGAGACAATCTGCCTCTATAGAAGGAGATTTTGGCTGCCAGGACCTGACGGTGGGGAGTGCCTGCTTAATGGGGAGGGGTTTCCTTTGGCTGTATTGAAAATTAGAACTAGATAGAAATATTGTATGCCCAATACTGTGAAAGTACTAAATGCCACTGGATTATACACTTTAAATTTATTTATTTATTTATTTATTTATTTATTTATTGAGACACAGTCTTGCTCTGACACCCAAGCTGGAGTGCAATGGCACAATCTCGGCTCATTGCAACCTCTGCTTCCCAGGTTCAAGCTATTCTCCTGCCTCAGCCTTCTGAGCAGCTGGGATTACAGGCACCCACCACCACACTCAGCTAATATATATATATTTTTTTCAGTAGAGACGGGATTTCACCATGTTGGCCAGGCTGGTCTTGAACTCCTGACCTCAAGTGATCCACCCACCTTGGCCTCCCAAAGTGCTGGGATTACAGGCATAAGCCATTGCGTCCAGCCACTAAAATGTTTTAAATGGAGAATGACATGTTGTGAATTTTATCTCAATAAAAGGATAAATATAAATAAATACGAAGGAGACTTTATAATTCACCAATTAATGTAACAACAGGGAAAAAATCTTTAGGCAATACACAATCTATTTTTAAAAAGATATTTGGGGCCTGGCACGGTGGCTTATGCCTGTAATCTCAGCACTTTGGGAAGCCGAGGCAGGCGGATCACCTGAGGTCAAGATCATCCTGGCCAACACGATGAAACTCCGTCTCTACTAAAAACACAAAATTACCCGGATGTGGTGGTGTACGCCTGTGATCCCAGCTACTTGAGGGGCTGAGGCAGGAGAATCGCTTGACCCTGGGAGGCAGAGGTTGCAGTGAGCCTAGATCTTCCCATTGCACTCCAGCCTGGGCAACAAGAGTGGAAACTCCATCTCAATAAATAGATAAATAAATGAACAAATAAATAAACGAACAAATAAATAAATAAATAAATAGGTCGGGCGCAGTGGCTCAAGCCTGTAATCCCAGCACTTTGGGAGGCCGAGGAGGACAGATCATGAGGTCAGGAGTTCAAGACCAGCCTGACTAACATGGTGAAACATGGTCTCTACTAAAAATACAAAAATTAGCCGGGCGTGGTGGTGCGCGCCTGTAGTCCCAGCTACTCAGGAGGCTGAGACAGGAGAATCTCTTGAACCCAGGAGGCAGAGGTTGCCGAGAGCCGAGATTGTGCCACTGCGCTCCAGCCTGGACAATAGAGTGAGCCTCTGTCTCAAAGAAAAAAGAAAAAATAATAATGATAATACAAAGATAGATGGAAGCTTTGGGTCATTGCCTTTTTTTTTTTTTTAATTTTTATTTATTTTTTTTGTAGGTAGAGTTTTGCTCTTTTTGCCCAGGCTGGAGTGCAATGGCACGATCTCAGCTCACCGCAACCTACGCCTCCCGGGTTCAAGTGATTCTCCTGCCTCAGCCTCCCAAGTAGCTGGGATTACAGGCATGTGCCACCACGCCCAGCTAGTTTTATATTTTTTAGTAGAGATGGGGTTTCTCCATGTTGGTCAGGCTGGTCTCCAACTCCTGACCTCAGGTGATCCGCCCGCCTCGGCTTCCCAAAGTGCTTGGATTACAGGCGTGAGCCACCGAGCCCGGCTTTGTGTGTGTGTTTGTGAGACGGAGTCTCTGTGGCCCGGGCTGGAGGGCAGTGGCGTGATCTTGGCTCACTGCAACCTCTGCCTCCCAGATTCAAGCGATTCTCCTCCCTCAGCCTCCCGAGTAGCTGGGACGACCGGCGCGCCACCATGCCTGGCTAATTTTTATATTTTTAGTAGAGACGGGGTTTCACCAAACTGGCCAGATTGGTAACTCCTGAATTCAGGTGATCCACCCACCTCGGCCTCCGAAAGTGCTGGGATTACAGGCGTGAGCCACCGCGCCCGGCCTGGGTCATTTTTTAAATGGAAGCATTTTTCTTTCTTCGTGGCACATAAAGTCTGGGTGCATCTTAGATTCAGGCACATCTCAAGTGAGCTGAAACGCGGTACTCAATTGTAGACTCATTTAGTTGTGTGCGCCTCTTTGCTGTATGTGACTTTTACTGCGTGAATGCTGTGGGACTGTAGCCTTGCTAAGAAGCAAGCTCCTGTGTATTCGGTTTCATTTAGGGTAACAGGCAGTCCAAAATATCTGACTTCACAGGTCTAAAGGTTTTCTCTCTCATGTAAAAGAAGTCCAGGGGTGGGCGGTCAGGTCTGCGCTGCCTGAGCCAGGAAACTGCGCATGGTTGCTCCCTTCCCCTGCAGAGAAGCCTGTGCCCCGACCCCTTGGGAAGGCTTCCTCCAAGTTGCACGTGAGGCCGGGAATTACCGTTTTAGTCTGTTCTGCTAAAAATCGGTGTTTCTCAGTGCCAACCAGTGACAGCACGCGCGGCGCCCAGCCCCTGGTTTCTAAACCCCATTCTGTCGTCCCGGGACCAATGTCTTGGGATGTCTGGCTGGGTCCAGGGCAAACATCCTGCAGTGACAAAACGTGTGAAAGTGAAGGTGAGCAACAAGAGGAACAGCATAGCAGCAGATTGTAACCCAACAGATAAAGACATTGTCTGAGTCTATGCGAACAGACCCATTATTCTCCGTGAGGGAAGTGCGCCTCTTCCCTAGCCGCTACTGTCTGCTTTCTGCGCGGCCGGGCTGTGCTCAGTCCGCAGT
Source organism: Pongo pygmaeus (assembly GCF_028885625.2). Taxonomy (NCBI): domain Eukaryota; kingdom Metazoa; phylum Chordata; class Mammalia; order Primates; family Hominidae; genus Pongo; species Pongo pygmaeus. Next base: position 59,405,999 of record NC_072380.2, read on the forward strand.
GACGCAGTCTCGTGTAGGTGGGACCAGCATCCTCACCGGCCAGGGAGACGCCCCTGGACCACCTGCGTGGGCAGGATCCAGGCAGGCGAAGGGCTCAGGGCCGCAGCCAAGTCCCCCAGAAACAGTCCCCCTGGGACAGTGGCTTCACGCTGGCCCGAGAGGATTCAGACTGGCCCGGCCACACCAGACCAAGTCTTCTAAGGCAGTTCCTTGCAATGAACCTCCTACTGTGTGTGTGTGTCTGTGGGGTGTGTGGTGTGGTTTGACGTGTGTGGGGTAATTGTGTGTGGTGTGTATGATGCTGTGTGTGATGCTGTGTGGAGCGTGTGGTGTGGTGTGTGTGGTGTATATGTGTGTGTCATGGTGTGTGGTGTTGTGTGGTGTGTGCGTGGTGTGTGCGTGTGAGATGGTGTGTGTGGTTGTGTGATGGGGTGTGTGGTGTGGTTGTGTGGTGTGATGGGGTGTGTGGTGTGGTTGTGTGTGTGGTGGTGTGATGGGGTGTGGTGTGTGTGGTGTGTGTGTGTGATGGAGTGTGTGGTGTGGTTCTGTGTGGTGTGTGTGATGGGGTGTGTGATGTGGCCTGTGTGTTGGTGTGATGGGGTATGGCGTGTGTGATGTGATGGGACGTGTGTGGTGTGGTTGTGTTGTGATAGGATGTGTGTATGGTGTGGTTGCGTGTTATGTGGTTGTGTGTGGTGTGGTGTGTGTGGTGGCGTGATGAAATATGTGTGGTGTGGTTGTGTGTGTGATGGGGTGTGTGTGTGGTGTGGTTGTGGTGTGTGTGGTGTGTGATGGGGCGTGTGTGGTGTGGTTGCGTGTTGTGTGGTGTGGTTGCGTGTTGTGTGGTGGTGTGATGGGGTGTATTGTGGGTGTGTGGTGTATGATGGTGTGTGTGTGTAGTGTGAGGGTGTGTGGGGTGTGGTTGTGTGTGTTGTGTGATGGGGTGTGTTGTGTGTGATGGTGTGTGGTGTGCGTGGTGTATGATGGGGTGCGTAGGGTTGTGTGTTGGGATGTGTGTGGTGTGTGGTTGTGTGATGGGGTGTGTGGTATGGTTGTGTGATGGGGTGTATTGTGGGTGTGTGTGGTATATGATGGTGTGTGTGTTGTGTGTGTGATGGGATGTGTTTGGTGTGGTTGTGTGGTGTGCGATGGGGTGTGTGGTGTGGTTGTGTATCGTTTGTGTGGTGTGTGATGGGGTGTATGTGGTGTGGTTGTGTGTACCCCTCTCCCTTACCGCTGCCTGCTCTGGGCCTGTTCCCTGACGCTCTGCAGCGTTGAAAACGAGTCTCGCCCTCCAGGCTGGGAGCTGGACCCCAAGCGGGTTGGACCCGATATCTCCCTTCCCCAAGCGTGGAGAGCCGCTGGATCTGCGGCGGGAGGCGGTGCTGTGAGAAGGCCCCGGGACCCCGCGCACAGAGGCGCCTTCCACATCATCAAGGGCGTGGCGGACACCTGCAGGCCCGGGAGACCCAGCAGCTCTGAAGACGGAGCAGCACCAAGTCCGTCTGGCCTTTTCTGGGGAAACTACGTCCCCATCAGGTCCCTGGCTCTGGGGTTTTACTCAGTTTTCCCAAAACAAGAGGGGTGTGGGTCTGGAGCTCGCAACCCGGTGCTGCACCCGGAGGCTCTGGCGTACGAGGTCGGCCGCAGGGGCTGGGTCGCAGCCAGGAGGGAAGGGCTCTCCCCTGCCCCCGGGGCCCCTCTCATAAGCAGGGTTGCAGGCAAGCAAGGAGGCCCCGGGGACAGGACCGCCCACGCGGACTTTCTGCCCGTAGAGGAGGGGGCACATGGGACGGGGGCTCCCACGGGTCTCCTGTCATAGCTACGCTTCCCACCTACCCGCACCCTCCCTCGGGTCTGTTCCCCTCCGGTGCACTCCCCTTAGCGCGGCCTAGGCACCAAGGAGCTGCTCTCAGCAGTGCATTCATGAGATACAATGGATTGACCAGATCTGTCATAATTGATGGCCGTTCCTTCAGAAGCTCATTCCAGTCGCCCCACTTCCCGCTACTGCCTTTGGGTTCCCTCACGACTCCACTGGAGAGCCCAGGCCACTTGATCCTTTCGGTTTCTGTGGTCTCCAGGGACTTTGTACATAAGGTTTCATTTTCTATCAATTTGACCAATTTTTTTTTCCTCCTTTGTCTCAGGTGAGCATAAAAGCATTTATCATTAACTACTTTGTGTATCAGTAGAGTTCAGAGTGTTGCAGGAAGTCAGGGACCCTGAACAGAGGGACCGGCTGAAGCCACGGCAGAAGAACATAAATTGTGAAGATTTCATGGACATTTATCACTTCCCCAATCAATACTCTTATTTTCCTATGCCTGTCTTTAATCTCTTAATCCCGTCATCTTTGTAAGCTGAGGATGTATGTCGCCTCAGGACCCTGTAATAATTGTGTTAACTCCACAAATTGTAAAACATGTGTGTTTGAACAATATGAAATCTGGGCACCCTGAAAAAGAACAGGATTAACAGCGATGTTCAGGGAACAAGGGAGATAACCATAAGGTCTGACTGCCTGTGGGGCCAGGCAGAACAGAGTCATATTTTTCTTATTGCAAAAAACGAGTAGGAAAAATATCGCTGAATTCTTTCCCCAGTAAGGAATAACCCTGGGAAGGGAATGCATTCCTAGGGGAGGCCTATGGACGGCCACTCTGGGGGTGTCTGCCTTATGCAGTTGAAGATAGGGGATGAAATATGCCCTGGTCTCCTGCAGTGCCCTCAGGCTTGCTAGGATTAGGAAATTCCAGCCTGGAGAATTCTAGTCAGACCAGTTCTCTGCTCTTGAACCCTGTTTCCTGTTAAGATGTTTACCAATGACAATGCGTGCACAGCAGGACATGGAACCTCACTGGTAATTCTAATTTCGCCATGGCCTTGTGACCTTGCACTGCCCTTCTACCCTTGTGATCTTTTATTGCCATTTGAAGCATGTGATCTCTTTGACCCACTCCCTATTCATACCCCCTCCCCTTTGGAAATCCCTAATAAAAACTTGCTGGTTTTGCAGCTCAGGTGGGCATCACGGAACCTGCCGACATGTGATGTCACCCCCGGAGGCCTAGCTGTAAAATTTCTCTTTTGTACTCTTTATTTCTCAGACCGGCCGACACTTAGGGAAAATAGAAAAGAACCTACATTGAAATATTGGGGGTGGGTTCCCCCAATACAGAGGACTTTTGTTCATTGTTATAACGTTAATGTGTGGGCCGGGCGCAGTGGCTCAAACCTGTAATCTCAGCACTTTGGGAGGCCGAAGTGGGCAGACTGTTTGAATCCAGGAGTTCGAGACCAGCCTGGGCAACATGGTGAAACCCCATCTCTACTAAAAATACAAAACATTAGCCAGGCATGGTGGCGTGAGCCTGTAGTCTCAGCTACTCAGGAGGCTGAAGTGGGAGAATCACCTGAGCCCAGAAGGTCAAGGCTGCAGTGAGCCATGATAGCACCATTGCACTCCAGCCTGGGCAACAGACTGAGACCCTGTCTCAAAAACAAACAACAGAAGAGGACACAAAAAAAGTGAAAGATATTCCATGCTTATGGTCTTGAAGAATGAATATTGTTAAAATGACAATTTTGCCCCAAAGCAATTTACACATTCAATGCAATCCCTATCAAAATACCAATGACATTCTTCACAGAAATAGAAAAAAAAATCCTAAAATTTATATGGAACTAAAAAAGACGCCGAATAGCCAAAGCAATCCTGAGCAAAAAGAACAAAGCTGGCATCACACAACCTTTCTTCAAAATTTATTACAAAGCTATAGTAATCAAAATAGCATGAAACTGGCATAAAAACAGACACATAGATCAATGAGACAGAATAGAAAATCCAGATATAAATCCACGCATTTATAACCAACTCATCTTCTACAAAGGCACCAAGAACTTACAATGGGGGAAATGACAGTTTTCAATAAATGGTGCTGGGAAAACTGGATATCCACATGCAGAATGTGGAGACCCCTAACTCTCACTTTACACAAAAATCACAGAAATGGATTAAAGACTTGAATCTAAGATCTGAAACTGTGAAACTACTACAAGAAAATGTTGGTTTGGAAACTCTCCAGGACATTAGTCTGGGCAAAAAAGTTTTGCATAAGGCCTCAAAAGCGCAGGCAACCAAAATGGACAGTTGGGATTACATCAAGCCGAAAAGCTGCACAGCAAAATAATCAACATAGTAAAAAACAACCTGCAGAATGGGAAAAAATATTTGCAAACTATCCATTTGATAATGGATTCATAACCTGAATATGTAAGGAGCTCAGACAACTCAATAGCTAAGTTGTATCAATTCAAACTATATTCTTAGAAATTTAAGCTATTAATTATAATCACCAGGATAACCACTAAGAAAAAACTTTACAACATACAGAAAAGAAAATGAGGGAATTCAAATGGAATACTAGCAAAATCAATCAAATACAAAATGCTATTGGAGGAATTTAGGGGAAAAAGATTGAAACTTACAGAAAACAAATAGCGAAGTGACAGAAGTTGTTCCTAATCAGAAATCATTTTGAATGTAAATGTATTTAATCCACCAATTGAAAGAGAGATTGGCAGAATGGATTTTAAAAACATGACCTAACTACACGCTATCTACAGGTGACTTAAATCCAGAGCCACAACAAGATTTACAGTGAAAGGATGGAAAAATATTTTCCATGCATTAGTAACCAATAGAAAGCTGGCATGGCCGAGATTGTGCCATTGCACTCCAGTCTGGGCGACAAGAGCAAAACTCTGTCTCAAAAAAAAAAAAAAAAAAAAAAGAAAGAAAGAAAGAAAGAAAGCTGGCATGACTACTAATAACAGAAAATAAGACTTTATAAGACTTTAAGTCAAAACTTGTTACAAGAGATAAAAAAAGGACGTTAGATATTGATAAAAGGTCAGTCCATCAAAAACACTGTAAGAATTATAAAGACACAAATGCCAAACAGCAAATCTCCAAAACATATGAAGCAAACATTGATCTGAAGGGAGAAAGAGACAGATCGAAAATAATAGTTGGAGGTTGGGCATGGTGGCTCACGCCTGTAATCCAGGCACTTTGGGAGGTCGAGGTGGGTGGATCGCTTGAGGTCAGGATTTTGGGATTGGCCTGGCCAACATGGCAAAACCCCGTCTCTACTAAAAAAGATAAAAATACAAATACAAAACTCAGCTGGGCATGGTGGCAGGTGCCTGTAGTCCCAGCTACTCGGGAGGCTGAGGCAGGGGAATTGCTTGAACCTGGGAGGCGGAGGTTGCAGTGAGCTGAGACCACGCCACTGCACTCCAGTCTGGGAGATGGAATGAGACTCCATCTCAAAAAAATAAAAATAAAATAATAGTTGGAGACCTCAATACCCCAGTGTCAATAATGGAACATCTAAACATAACAATAAGGAAATAGCAGACTTGAACAACACTATCAACCATCTAAACCTAAGGGACACAAATCAAATCTCAATCACTTGGGATCAGGAATTCAAGACCAGCCTGGCCAACATGGTGAAACCCTGTCTCTACTAATAATACAAAAACGGCCAGGCGCGGTGGCTCATACCTGTAATCCCAGCACTTTGGGAGGCCCAGGTGGGTGGATCACCTGAGGTCAGGAGTTCGAGACCAGCCTGGCCAACGTGGTGAAACCCGGTCTCCACTAAAAATACAAAAATTAGCTGGGTGTAGTGGCAGGTGCTTGTAATCTCAGCTACTCAGGAGGCTGAGGCAGGAGAATTGCTGGAAGCCAGAAGGCAAAGGTTGCAGTAAGCCAAGATCACGCCATTGCACTCCAGCCCAGGGGACAACAGCAAGACTCCATCTCGAAAAAATAAAAATAAAATACAAAAACTAGCCGGGTGTGATGGTGGGTACCTGTAATCCCAGCTACTTGGGAGGCTAAGGCAGGAGAATCGCTTAAAACTGGGAGGTGGAGGTTGCAGTGAGCCGAGATCACGCCACTGCACTCTAGCCTTGGCAACAGAGACAGACCCTGTCTCAAAAAAAAAAAAAAAAAAGAAAGAAAAGAAAAAAGAAAAAAAAGGAGAAACACCCAAGAATGATCAATAAATACTTAATTAAAAAAAAGAAAAGAAAAAAAAGGAAAAACAAAATCAACAAAACAAAGTTGGTTCTTTGAAGAGGCTAACAAAATTGACTCACCTTTACCTATAAAGCTAAAAATGATTAAGCTATATTAAGAAAAAGAAAACACAAATAACTATCAGAAATGAACACAGGGGCACTACCACTAACCTTACCGAAATAAATGCCAGTGCATTAGATAAACTGGATGAAATGGACAAATTCCTAGAAACACACAAATTACCAAAACTGACTCAAGAAAAAATAGAAAATTTGAACAGATCTATAACAAGCAGTGATTGAATCAGCAATGAAAAACCTCCAACAAAGACAAAACTAGCACCACATGCCTTCACTGTTGAATTCCACAAAACCTTTAAATAGTTAATACCAAATCTTTCTCAAACTCTTCCAGTAAATATCAGAGGAAGGAAAACTTTCTAACCCATTTTATGAAGCCAACACTACCCTGATAACAAGGTCAGACAAAGGCACCACAAGAAAACTAGAGACTTAATATCTCCTCCTGATGCAAAAATCCTCAACAAAATATTAGCAAACTAAAACCAACAATTATAAAGGATTATTCACCATGGCCAGGTAGAACTCATCCCAGCAAAGAAAGTGTGGTTCAATATACAAATATAAATCAATATAATACATGACATTTATAGACTAAAGGAGAAAAACCACAGGTTCATTTTGATGCCAAAAAAAAAAAATCATTTGGGAAAATTCACCATTTCATAATAAAAACACTTACCAAACTTAGAAGGAACTTCTTCAACATGATAAAGGGCATTTATGAAAACCCACAGCTGGCCGGGCGCAGTGGCTCACGCCTGTAATCCCAGCACTTTGGGAGGCCGAAGCGGGTGGATCACGAGATTAGGAGATCAGGACCATCCTGGCCAACACCATGAAACCCTACCTCTACTAAAAATACAAAAAATTAGCCCGTGTGGTGGCACGGGCCTGTATCCCAGCTACTCGGGAGGCTGAGGCAGGAGAATCGCTTGAACCCGGGAGGCAGAGGTTGCAGATCACTGCACTCCAGCCTGGGCGACAGAGCAAGACGCCATCTCAAAAAAAAAAAAAAAAAAAAAAAAAAGGAAAAGAACCCACAGCTAACATCACACTCAACGGTAAGAGATGAAAACTTTCTCCCTAAGATTGGGAACAAGAGAAGGATGCCCACTTTTACCACTGCTGCTCAGCATTGTGCTGAATGTTCTAGCCAGAACAATTAGGTAAGAAAAAAGAAAAGGTAGTCAAATTGGAAAAGAAATAAAACTGTCTCTACGCACAGATGACATCATCCTATATATAGAAAATCTGAAATACAAAAAGTAAGTACTAAAGCTATTAAGTTAATTCAGCAAAGTTGCAGGAGAAAAGACCAACACACAAAATAAGTTGTTTGTATACACTAGCAATGAACAATCTGGAAACAAAGTTAGGAAAAACAATTCCATTTACAATAGTATCGAAAAGAACAAAATAGCTAGGAATACATTTAACCAAGGAAACAAAACATTAGAAATATTTAAAACTACTGAAAATTGCAAACCATTGTTGAAAGAAATTAAACAAGACATAAATAAATGGAAATGCATTCTGTGCTCGTGGATTGAAATACAGTATTGTTAAGATGGCAATTACCCAAAGCAATCTGCAGATTCAGTGCAATTCCTATCAAAGCCCAATGGCCTTTTCACTTTTTGAAAAGCTGATCCTTAATTTCTTTTTTTGAGACACTGTCTCAAAAATAAGTGTCAGTGTCGCCCAGGCTGGAGTGCAGTGGCATGATCCCTAAATTCTTTACTTTCATAAAATATTCAAAAGCAACTTCATGCAACTCCAGAGCTGTATTTTCACTTTAATACAGACAACATTCCGAAGCTCAAAGAATTTTTGGCAGGACAGGTGCAGTGGCTCACGCCTGTAATCCCAACACTTTGGGAGGCTGAGGCAGGCAGATCACCTGTCAGGAGTTTGAGACCAGCCTGGCCAACATGGTGAAACCCCGTCTCTACTAAAAATACAAAATACAAAATTTAAAGTACAAAAATTAGCCGGGCGTGGTGGTGCGCGCCAGTAGTCCCGGCTACTCGGGAGGCTGAGGCAGGAGAATCACTTGAACCTGGGAGGTGGAGGTTGCAGTAAGCTGAGAAAGCGCCAATGCACTCCAGCCTGGGCAACAGTGAATCTCAAAAAAAAAAAAAAAAAGTTACTGGTCATTAGTTAATAAACGGTGCTTTAAAAATTCTCATCGGTCAGTGAAATAATTTTTATGTACTTATTTTTTTGAGACAGTCTCACTTTGTCGCCCAGGCTGGAGTGCAGTGGCACCATCTCAGCTCACTGCAAGCTCTGCCTCCCTGGTTCATGCCATTCTCCCGCCTCCTGAGTAGCTGGGACTACAGGCGCCCGCCACCACGCCCGGCTAATTTTTTCTATTTTTAGTAGAGACGGTGTTTCACCGTGTTAGCCAGGATGGTCTTGATCTCCTGACCTCATGATCCACCCGCCTCAGCCTCCCAAAGTGCTGGGATTATAGGCGTGAGCCACTGCACCCGGCCAATAATTTATATTTCTTATAGTAGTTTTTAAAAGTTGAATTCTTCACTAAATTATTCCTATGGCTTTGTTCTGTTGACTATCATGTGCCAGACTATTAAGGTGCTGACAAGATAGTGATTAGGACACAGTACTTGTGCTAAAGGAGTTTATTATATAGTTGGGTTTTTAGTCTGACGAAGTACTAAAAATTAATATTCATAAGCATGGGATCATTCAAGTCTTCATTAAGCTTAAATCTGAAACTTCCTGGGTTATTTTGGGGTTGAAAAACAAATGTTTCATACACAACCTGAATATCAAAATCTGTTTATAATGTAAATATTACCATTCATATTAATATCATTCATATTTCCTTGTAATTGTAATCAGTGTTAAGTGTTTTTTGTTTCTTGGTTTCCAAATCAAATATTCTTATTCAGCAAGAATCACAAGTTAAAGTTCGAGCCCCAGTGATGATTCAGATGTGCAGTTCCTTCGTTGTGTAATGACCATTTAACATCTAGTGTAACTTTATGAACGTTTTCTGAATGCTGTACACAGCATGTTTCTTCTTACTGCATTCTCGTGACCAATGATGAACTTTTCGAGCACACAGCTTTGAGACTGGAATCACACACACAACCTGTAACAATCAACTTTTTTATTTGAGACTGAGTTTCGCTCTTGTTGCCCAGGCTGGAGTGCAATGGCAAGATCTTGGCTCACCGCAACCTCCGCCTCCTGGGTTCAAGCAATTCTCCTGCTTCAGCCTCCCGAGTAGCTGGGATTACAGGCATGCGCCACCACGCCTGGCTAATTTTGTACTTTTAGTGCAGACGGGGTTTCTCCATGTTGGTCAGGCTGGTCTCGAACTCCCGACCTCAGGTGATCCACCCGCCTCGGCCTCCCAAAGTGCTGGAATTACAGGCGTGAGCCACCACACCTGGCTGAAACAATAAACTTTTATTGATATGAAAAGTAGTCATTAAAAAAACAGGGTTTCCCACAATGTAGGTGATCCATTTAATGAATGTAGCCCGAATTATCAGGACTCAAGCAAGAATTATAGCTAATTAGTTGTTACAGAAAACAATATATTATCAACTCTACTCCAAAGTGGGCTTACTTTGGTCATTTTTGTGCAAAAATATTTACCAGATCATGTGCACCAGATATTTCACATACACGATTACTTTTTCTTTACAGATGAAATTTGGTTCAACAGGTGTCATTTGTTGAGAAGATAAATTTCTTATTTTTAAAAATAGACATGGGATCTCACTATGTTGCCCACGTTGGTCTTTAACTCCTGGGCTCAAGGAGTTCAAGCCTTGGCCTCCCAACGTGCTTGGATCACAAGTGTAAGCCATTGTGCCTGGCCATAAATGTTTATTTTAAATGCCATAATGCATTTAACCTGCATTTATCAGAACAAACTAGGCAAGTAATATAATAAACTATTTTGTAAGATGAATATTTTGCTCTTGAAACTGCATAAAAGAGATACACACTACTTTTGGAAAAAAAACTTTATTAAACACTCAAGAGTATACTTCTCAAAATCACAGAAGAGCTTCCAAATACAAGTGTTAGAAGGAAAAAACAACAAAAAGCTAAAAGCCAATCAGAAACAGTTTGGGTATGCAGAGGACTGGCGGGGGGGACAAGGACTGCACATGGGAAGGAGCCACTTTTGTATTCCATAATTTGATCTTGTTGTGCTAGAATGCATGCTTTTTTTCCTCCAAATGAGGAATTCATTTCAAATAGGAATTTCTTTTATTCTCCTGGAACTGAAATGCTTAGTACTATCCCTAACATCAACCATGGGATTTTTGAAGTTATCCCAAATTTGCAATGCAAAGCACTTTTATGTATCTTCCAGTTGTAGATTGGAATAGCAAAAGTGAATGCTACGACCAAAATTTTTACCCTCCTACATAAAGACGTTCCCTTCTAGAGAGCAAATCTATCATAAAATGTCAAAACTAGAAGAGAATAAAATGAAAGGAAAAAACCTAGAAAAATATCCTAAAATATCAAATGCAGTCATTTCTAAATATAAGCCATAATTATAGCTTTACCTATTGTTCTTATTGTTCCTATGCTGCTTCTACAATGTTACATCAACTATACTTAGCTTTACTCTCCCAAAATCTTGGTGATGAAGCCTTCTGAGTATGCTTTCCAATGTGCCAGAACCAGAAGGGCATTCCAAGGCTTCCCCACATTTCCTCCGTTTATGGAGACAGCTGTTTCACTAACTTGCAGCACTTGTAAATGCTTTGAAAGCTGATCACATACTATATTCTTGACTTAATACTTTGGTAAGCCTGGATATATATCTTTCTATAAACCTCACCTAATCTTTGATGTTACTATAACCTTATCTTTGATTTAACCCATATACATTTACTCATCATAATCTTGATTTAAACTCATGCTACAAAACTGTAGCAGAAAAGACATTTCTCTTTAGTGTTTCAGGAAAATCAGCTCATGGAATGCTGCCAACCAAAGTATAGTAGATTCTTTAAACAATGTAATGCTTTCTATCTGCAGAGTCCCACAGACCTCACATCCAGGGCTCCCATCCTTCCCAGGTTCTGCCAAGGATGTTGGGGTCTGTCGCCTGGTCCATCAAGCACTTCACTTGAGTCTCTTCTGAAAGCCCACCCTCTGGTTCTCGGGCACGAATGTTGTGATCTTTGCTTCCTCGTGCAACAGCCACATAGTCTCTGAAGGCAGGAGCCTTCTCATGACCCAGGAGTAGCTCATCACTGGAAAAAGAACAAACACAGAAAACACAAAGCATGTGTTATTTTCCTTTGTTGCCTGCATCCCTAGTGATCCTAACCAAACACATTCCCCACGTCATCACTCACAGAGTATTTTCTGTGGTCGAAGACTGGATTTGCACGAAAACAGAACATGAATTATGCTGCTCAAGTTTTTGTGTGAATGTATGCCTTCACTTCTCCTGAGTGAATTCCTAGGATTCACCTAGGAGTGGCATTGATGGGTCCAATGGTAACTCTTATGTTTAACTTTGTGAAGAACTGCCACTTTCCCACAGCAGCTGCACCCTTTCCCACTCTCACCAGCAGAGTATGAGGAGTCCACCTTCTCTACATCCTCAATACTTGTTAGATTCCTTTTTTTTTTAATTAAAAAAAAGAAAGTTTTAAAAATTTTTGGTAGAGACAGGGTCTTGCAGTGTTGCCCAGGCTAGACTTGAACTCCTGGGCTCTAGTTATCCTCCTGCCTTGGCCTCCCAAAGTGCTGGGATTACAGGTGTGAGCCACTGCATTAGCCCCATTTTAAAATTATAGCCATCTGGCGAGGTGTGGTGGCCCGCCTGAGGTCAGGAGTTCGAGACCAGCCTGGCCAACACGGCGAAACCCCATTTCTAATAAAAATACAAAAATTACCAGGCGTGGTAGCATGCACCTGTAATTCCAGCTACTCAGGAGGCTGGGACAGGAGGATCGCTTGAACCCAGGAGGTGGAGGTTGCAGTCAGCCCAGATCGTGCCATTGAACTCCAGCCTGGGTGACAGAGCAAGACTTTGTCTCAAAAATAAATAAATAAATTAATTAATTAAATAATAGCCATCCTAGCAGGTGTGAGGTAGTATTTCACTTGGATTTCCCTGATGACTAGTGATGTTGAGCATTTTTTCATGCCGCTTATTGGCCATTTGTATATTTTCATTAGAGAAATGTCAGTTCAAGTCTTTTGACCATTTTTTTTTTTTTTTTTGAGACAGGGTCTTGCTCTGTCACCCAGGCCGGAGTGCAATGACGTGATCTCGGCTCACTGCAACCTCTGCCTCCTGGGTTCAAGTGATCCTCCTGCTTCAGCCTCCCTAGTAGCTGGGATTACAGGCGTGAGCCACTGCGCCCAGCCCTGACCATTTTTAATTGGGTTATCTGTCTATTATTAGGCAATAAGAGTTTTTTAATGTATTCTAGATACAAGTCCCTTATCAGATACATGACTTGCAAATATTTTATCCCATTTGGAAGGCTGAAACACTTTCTTGATAGCACTCTGTGAAGCACAAAATTGTTTAATTTTGATGAAGTCCAATGTATATATTTGTTTCTTGCTTGTGCTTTCAGTGTCATACCTAAAAAATGGCAAGTATCACAACAAAATCCAAGGTCAGGATGATTTACTCCTATTCCTTTTTTTTTTTGAGGCAGAGTCTTGCTTTGTTACCTAGGCTGGAGTACAGTGGCACCATCTTGGCTCACTGCAACCTCCGCCTCCCCAGGTTCAAGTCATTCTCCTGCCTCAGCCTCCCTAGCAGCTGGCATTACAGGTGTGCACCACCATGCCCAGCTAATTTTTGTATTTTTAGTAGAGATGGGGTTTCACCTTGATGGCCAGGGTGGTCTCGAACTCCTGACCTCAAGTGATCCACTGGCCCTGGCCTCCCAAAGTGTTGAGGCATTAGCCATCACGCCCAGCTGATTTACTCCTATTTCTAAGTGTTTTATAGTTTTGACTCTTACATTTAGCTCTTTGATCCATTCTGAATTAATTTTTCCACATGGTGTGAAACAAGGAACTAACTTCATTCTTTTGCCAGCGCTATTTGTTGGAAAGGTCACTGAATGGTCTTGGCATCCTTGTCAAAAATAAGTTGACAATAGATTGCCACTATTACTTAATTCTAAAGTCCAACTTTTTTCATTCCTATGAATCATCTCCATAAATTTCTATTTGCTTTAGACCTCAACAAGAAAAAACTTTAAGGCTAACCTAAAAGCCAACCCAAATTGAATTCTCATCTAACAAGCCCACACTGTGCTTTTCATACCTAGGTACTATATCCATTGGGGTCAAACGCCCTAAAAAGGACAAAAGCAAATTTAAAACCTAAGTCTCCTCATGCATGTAACAATATTCTGGCAACTGTCTAAGAGTGCACCTTCTGTTTCTCCAATTGGCACCACGGTTCCAGGGACTGAGTGTAAACCTGAAGATAGTGCAGGGGTCACATACGTCAGAGTTGCAGGCCTTGCCCTGGCTTTGGGGAAGTCAGCCTCTCTAAGCCCTGCTTTCCTCCTCAATGAAAGCAGAGAAGTCATGCTAACAGAGTATCAAGTGCTCAGCACTTTGTACATATGTTGGTTCCTCGAGAAACAGTAGCATGTTGGTAGTCCGTTAGTTTTTTCCACATATAAAAATCTTACCAAGTAATGACTGCTGGATTGGCACCTGCTAACTTTCTCTTAGCATAACATATTTTCTGTCGGGGGTACCAATTTTTTTCAGCAACATTTATTTCTTGAATCCATGACCCTCCTTTTTTCAGCATTTTCTGTTCAAAATTCTAGAAGAAAAGAACATGATTTTCCTGGCTGATCATAATGGTATATACAATCATGCCCAAACAGATTAAATCAAGTAATGATCTTAAAGTAAACAAACATCTATAACCAGGAGCAGCCTTGCTTTCTACAGCTACAAAACTGTTCATACAGACTCCATGGCACACACATCACGAGACGAGGGGCCTCAGCAGGCCCCTTATTTCTCCAAATAAAGGTTTTGCCTGTTAACTTTTTTTTTTTTGAGGTGGAGTTTCACTTTTGTCGCCCAGGCTGGAGTGCAGTGGCGTGATCTTGGCTCACTGCAACCTCTGCCTCCCGGTTTCAAGCCATTCTCCTGCCTCAGCCTCCCAAGGAGCTGGGATTACAGGTGTGCGTTACCACACCCAGCTAATTTCTGTATTTTCAGTAAAGACAGTATTTTACCATGTTGGCCAGGCTGGTCTCCAACTCCTGACCTCAGGTGATCCTCCCGTCTCTGCCTCCCAAAGTTTTGGGATTATAGGCGTGAGCCACTGGGCCCGGCCTCTTAACTGGTTTTCAAGCAGACAATCCTAAACACTAACTTTGAGAAGTGCTGTACAAAATAATGTAAATATTTTCATCAACATGACTCAATGCATTTCCATCATACGCGGGAGATACTAGCTTGATCACAGGCACACTGTCACAAAAGTGAAAAGTGCACATGAAACAAAACCTACTTTCCAATCAAAGGAGGGCTCCTTGACAAACACATCCATGGTGTTGGTGAGCAGGCCAGGGTCTGAGCGGAAGGCCCGGAGCGCGTGTACCATGACGCTGTACATAAGGCCCGTTTCTTTCATTGGTAACATCAGATTGATAAACTGGCGAGTTAGCCGAAAAGGCATCAACTCAGGGACTGGCAGAAACTAAACAAGAAAAAAAGGCAAGGAGCAGAATATGTAAGCCAGAACTCTCAAAGTACCGAGCACAAATGGCAGCATCCTCACATAGTTACTGTTCACATTAGTAAAAATACAGACTCTGCTTCCCTTGAAATCAGCTACACAGATGTGAGGTCCTATGCTCAAGAGTAACCACCTCGGCTTGCGTTATCCCTCAGTGCAAAACCCACGTGCACAGGACATGGGGCCGCAGAGATTGAAAAGGATGATCCAAAACATTCAGAGGTTAACCAGAGAAAAGATCTGTATCACATTTTTGACCAGACATTTTTATTATGGGGCTTCCTAAAACTTTCTTAGAGTCTTCCTTTGACCTGCGAACACATTTGATTCCCGGCTCTGATGATATCACTGATCACCATGACTTCTGTGACCTGACTGAATGAGGCTGAACTAAGTGATTATCCCTTTCTGTATTCAATGACCATGACAAAACGAATCTAATATGTTGTTTTTCCTTAAAAACTGTCTGTTTCTGGAGGGTGTTGAAAGTCCTATGATGACTCTCGCCTCACCCAGGATCACGAGATCACAGCAAGCGCACCTGTGTAGCGGATCCAAACGCATGCCCAAAGTCGATCCCGATCATGCTGCCGGTCTCCATGGCCACCATAAAGTTGTTCAGATGTCTGTCTCCAATCCCGAGGATCCAGTGGCTGATGCATATCAGAGCGTGAGAGCTGGCGAAGTGGGAGCGGAGCGCCAGGAAAGCCTCAGGGCTTGTACTCATCCTCACGAAGGCCCGCCTACAAGAGAGACACAGCTGTGCGGCTGCTGTGATCCCACTAAGGGTGAGGGCAGAAGGGTACTTACTTTAAGAGATCAGCAGGCACTTTACTTTCTCGTTTTCTAAAAGACGTGACTGTTTCGGTACGATTAGCGCCCCTATGATTTAATAATAGAAACATCTAATTAGAAAAAATTTCTCTGACTTAAAATTTAAATTTTAAAACTTTTTGTTTATATTGAGACTCAAATATCGAATAATCTTGATGATCTCTCTGAGGCAAAGCTTTCTAAGAATCAAAAGAAAACATGCAATTTGCAGAAGAATGAACTAACTAATACAAAGAAAAATCAAAACCAAACTTACTTATACATTAGCATGTAAGCTCCGACATCATGTTTTCCTGACATTTTTGTCAGCCAATCTTTATATTCACATGGCGGTGCCTTGGGATCACTAATGAGTGAGAAAAGGGGAATTGGAATTAGGAAGATTTTAGCATTATGTGATTTCAAAGGCAAAGATCACCAAGAATTCATTGAAAAATAGCAAAGAGGCAGGAAAAAATAATATGACTTTTAACCATATTCAATATTAACACTGAACCCACATTACCCTGGATCTTGAATTCAATATACCATTAGTCATTCTTAGTTACTCCTAAAGAAATCCAAGCTATTGCCTATGAAAAATTCAGGTACAAAACCATCAGATCCAACAAATTTCCCACTGACATAGAGAGGAATAAGATGAACTAAACATAACTGTTTATTAACCGGCATGCAATTCTGAAACTTTGACCTAGAAAGAACTATAGCAAGAGGGTGACAGCACCACAGGCAGCTGCTGGAAGCCTCAGGCCATGTCACTACCATAGCCAAAAAGCCCGCACAGTTTTGCTAAAGATGGATTATGTCTATTTTTATCCTTATTTAGACCACTTCCACATCTTTTTCTTTTTCTTTTTTTTTTTTTTGAGATGGAGTCTAGCTCTGTCGCCAGGCTGGAGTGCAGTGGTGCCATCTTGGCCCACTGCAACCTCTGCCTCCTGGATTCAAGTGATTCTCCTGCCTCAGCTTCCTGAGTAGCTGGGATTACAGGCAAATGCCACCACGCCCAGCTAATTTCTGTATTTTTAGTAGAGACGGGGTTTCACCATGTTGGCCAGGCTGGTCTCGAATGCCTGACCTCGTGATCCGCCCGCCTCGGCCTTCCAAAGTGCTGGGATTACAGGTGTAAGCCACCACGCCCGGCCTCTTGTTCTTTTTTTTTTTGAGACAGAGTCTTACTCTGTCGCCCAGGCTGGAGTGCAGTGGTGCAATCTCAGCTTGCTACAACCTCTACCCCCTGGGTTCAAGCAATTCTCATGCCTCAGCCTCCTAAGTGGCTGGGATTACAGGTGCCCGCCACTATGCCCAGCTAGTTTTTCTATTTTCAGTAGAGACAGGATTTTGCCATGTTGATCAGACTGGTCTCGAATTCCTGACCTCAGGCGATCCGCCCACCTCGGCCTCCCAAAGTGCTGGGATTACAGGCGTGAGCTGCTGCGCCCTGCCAGTGCCACATCTTTCTTCATATTTCCAATAGGTAGATATACACACAATCCATAGTAAGTATGAGAAAATATTTTGTTTTTCTTTTTTCTTCTAATAAGCCTTCTGCACTCCTATGAGAAAGTATTTTCTTAAATGACAATGGATGCATAAGTGAACTTGAAAAGCTGTTTTCAATGTTTCCTAGGAAAAAGGCAGTACCTGGGCAGTGGGAAACAATGTGATATACATATGTTTAAGTACTTTTGTGTGGAAAGCTTTAACAAGTTTTCCCAATAAAATCTAAAGATAGAACAGTTTCACGTGTGACTTAGCAATTCAATCACTTTAGGTGAAATCTTTTCTGAGTTGCTACTAAAGTTAACTTTAAAAGTAGTCCACTCCATCTTAAAATTCTCTCCTCCTAGTTTAAACTGAGATGAAAATTCTTAGGTTATAAAACTGTGGGCCAGGCGCAGGGGCTCAGGCCTGTAATCCCAGTACTTTAGGAGGCCAAGGGGGGCAGATCACGAGGTCAAGAGATCAAGATCATCCTGGCCAACATGGTGAAATCCCATCCCTACTAAAAATACAAAAATTAGCTGGGCATGGTGGCGCATGCCTATAATCTCAGCTACTCGGAAGGCTGAGGCAGGAGAATTGCTGGAACCCGGGAGGCGGAGATCACAGTGAGCCGAGATCATGCCACTGCACTCCAGCCTGGTGATAGAGAGAGGCTCTGTCTCAAAAAAAACAAAACACTGTAACATGCTGAATTAAGAAAAAAAAAAAATAGCAAGGATTTAAATAATGGGTACTGGAAGTGCACTGTAAAAAGGCAGTTGGAAATTATTTTCACAATTCCATTATGTAAGGTGCTTTCAACTCTCCTGGTACCTATGTTAACCCTGTGCGTTTCCACGCTACCATCCCATCCCACAAATGCAGGCAGGTACCACGGGAAAGGCGACACCTGCTTGGCACCTGCATTGTCAGGCAGAGCCTCAGTGCCAGGGCCAGATCTGAAATTTGTGAGACTCCAGGAAGCATGCTCATCAGCTGCCCTGTCTTCCAGGGAAAGTGGAAACAATTCTAAGAAAAGGACTCAAATGTCTGGAACTAAAAGTTGGTGAACACTGCCCTGTAGAGTAATTATCACCTGGGAGTATGAGTTTGATAAGAATATGCTTGATTTTTTCAGAAATCTTTCCTGACTGAAGGGAACACTGCTCCTATTTAAAAACTTTTAAGAAAGAATCAGAGGACATCAAAGAGAAAGAAGCCCTGAAGCTGTTCCTTCATCCTACAGCTTGTCACCCAAACCTGTCAACTTTGGTCGTCAAAACCTGTCAACCCTCAAAATGTTTCTCATGTTGTCCTTATTTTTCTTTACAAAAAGGAAATAAAAAAACCCTTGTGGTTAAAATATACATGTTAATTGTAGAAAACTTGGAAAATAGAGAAAAGGATAAAGAAAAATAAAAAAGCATCCATATCATGACCTAGAATTACTAGTAATCCCAGCTACCCCACTTTACAGGCTAAGTGACACAGGACAGGTTACTTGACCTTTCTGGGCCTCAGCTTCCTCATCTGTATAAGCAGTGATAATAATACTTACCTTGCAGGTTTTGTTGGTGAGAAGTAAATTGGTTTATACACGTTAAAAATTGAGAACAGTGCCTAGCCCACAGAAAATGTTTTACTACATGTTATCTGCCAATTTTATTATTATTTATTTCCTTCAACAATTTTTCTTCCCCCCACCCAAAGTTAATAAATATTTTGTATTACGGTAAAATATCTGCAACTACTGGTTAGCAGCCAGCACTCCATTTGGTTTATTGACCCAGCCAGCAGACTGCGGGGCAGGCAGTGTGGGCTCTCGAGCGCGCCTGTCACGGCCCCGACCTGCCACTGGAGAAGTGAGGGGAGGCGACTGCTGGGGGAGCAGGGCGTGTGGCCGCCCTTACCTCAGGTAAGCCGCCTTCTCCTCTTGGGACATGGTGTTCAAAAGAAGGTCCTTCAAGGTAACAGTATTTTCAAGCCACTCAATTAATCCTAACCTGAAAGGGAGAATAAAAGGTTAACGAGTAAACCCAAACTCCTCTTTCTTCACTAGAAAAACAGTCCCGTGGACGCCAAGCAATATGCAGCAGCCTACTGGCTGGAAGCAGCCTGGCAGTTACCTGGAGGTCATGGGCACCACGCTATAGGTCCTCAGCTGCAGGGCCCTCTGGCTGCAGGCGGAGTCTTGGGCCAGGATCCCATTCATGACCTGGAAGAGCTGCTCCACGCGCTGGTCCTGCCGCAGGTCCTCACCACCCTTCACCAGGAAAGGGTGTTCCCTCTCGTCGTGGCCACGGATGATGATGCGCTTGGGCCTTCGCATAGACGCCATGACTGTCACCTTCAAAAATCAGAATGTCACCTCAGGGCACAGGCTAGCCGCATGTCAAACTCAGAGGGAAAAGCCAGACTGGCTGTGAGCATTACTCCGCGGGGCCACCCTCTGAAGACAGTGCCAAAGAGCAGAGCGCCCAGGCCAGCAACGAATTTCTGCTACCTGCTTGTGCCTGACTGCTGTGCCCGAAGAATGTTGTATTCCTGATTATAAATACTTGCTTACGAATGTGGATACCTTTAGCAAGCAGCAACAGCCAACATGCAAACTTTCTACAGTAGTAAGCTAATGCTACACATATTTTATAGTGGATACTCACACACAGCTTACTCTTTGAGTTTATGATATCTTAAACAGAACTGTTGTTCAAACACTGGAGACATTATATTAAGAAACTCAGGGCCGGGAGCGGTAGCTTACGCCTGTAATCCCAGCACTTTGGGAGGACGGGGCAGGTAGATCACTTGAGGTCAGGAGTTCGAGAGCAGTCTGGCCAACATGGTGAAACCCTGTCTCTACTAAAAATACAAAAATCAGCCAGGCATGGTGGCGCACACCTATATCCCAGCTACTAGGGAGGCTGAGACATGGAGAATTGCCTGAACCCAGGGTGTGGAGGTTGCAATGAGCTGAGAACGCACCACTGCGCTCCAGCCTGGCTGACAGAACGAGACTCTTGTCTCAAAAAAAAAAAAAAAAAAAAAAAAAAAGCCGGGCGTAGTGGCTCACACCTGTAATCCCAGCACTTTGCGGAGGAGGAGGTGGATGGATCATGAGGTCAGGAGTTCAAGACCAGCCTAGCCAACATGGTGAAACCCTGTCTCTACTAAAAATTCAAAAAACACAGCTGGGCGTGATGGCGTGCACCTGTAATCCCAGCTACTTGGGAGGCTGAGGCAGGAGAATCGTTTGAACCCGGGAGGCAGAGGTTGCAGTGAGCCGAGATTGTGCCATTGCACTCCAGCCCAGGCAACAGGGCAAGACTCCGTCTCAAAAAAAAAAAGAGGAATTCAGTAAATATGCTAAACTTGATGTATCTGCGATCAACATGGGCCGTTGTCTCTTACTTACTAAAGGCAAACAGATCATTCTTATATCTGAAGAACGTTCATCAGGACAGGGACTGGGTCACACATCCTCACACCTACCCGCTCATCAAACCCGGCGATTCGCACGTGGTACTCTGGCAATGGCTTTCCCCTACCGTCATACTGACCTAAAACAAACCAGAACCTTGCTTAGAACAGCTTGTTAGACAACTGCCTGTATTTTAAAACATGCCTCTTGATCTACTTTTTAAAAAGCCAATCTAACATGATAAAACCTTTTACTGAAAAGTTTTCACTTAAAGGAAACTGACTTTAAAAGAATGTTATTTCTCGGCCGGGCACAGTGGCTCACGCCTGTAATCCCAGCAATTCGGGAGGCCAAGGCGAGCAGATCATGAGGTCAGGAGACAGAGACCATCCTGGCTTACATGGTGAAACCCCGTCTCTACTAAAAATACAAAAAATTAGCCGGGCGTGGTGGTAGGCACCTGTAGTCCCAGCTACTCAGGAGGCTGAGGCAGGAGAATGGCGTGAACTCGGGAGGCAGAGCTTGCAGTGAGCCGAGACTGCGCCACTGCACTCCAGCCTGGGCGACACAGCGAGACTCCATCTCAAAAAAAAAAAAAAAAAAAGTTATTTCTCAATTTGACTGATTATGGAAGTTAGTGCTCTATTCTAATAGCACGGACAAATCCTAAATAGAAAAAATGATGCATTGACTAGAACACTGCATATTCTCAAGGCCAATCAAACTCAAGGCCAATCAAACTGCACATGACAAGGCTGACATTTAAATGTTTTTCTTGAAATGAACCATATGCAACTGCATAGTCATTATTAATAACAAAGAAAAGTGTTTCTCCAAATATGTTTTTTCTTATACCCACTGAAATGAGAACATGAATAACCAGATTAAAACTTTTTTCCTCTGGCAAATTCGGGGTGAAGAAAATGGAACATACACAGGTTTCCTCTGAAAAAGTCACGCCTTGAAATCTGGCCAATTTGCTGTGCATCTCTATCCTTAATATTATGATCTTTTTTCCTGCAGGTCACTGACTTATCATTAACTTGTCACTTTTTTTTTTTTTAAACTTGTCACTTTAAATGGAACTGTGTACACATCCCAGGAAGTAATCTGCCTCTATACCTGTATTATATTTCTGAAGAAAAGTTATTCAGGAGCATAGCATGAATACGTTCAGAGGAAATCTATGATTGCTGTTTACCATTATTACCAAATGAAAATCTGAACATTTGTCAGAATCAGAAATATAAGAACTATAATCTCATTAAACATTTAGTAATGTGTGCTCATTCATAATTATGGATTTTCCTAATGATGAAAAATTCGGTGAATTTTAAAATTCTTTAAAAAAAGAGATAACTGTCAATATCCCAGTATCACTATTCCAGAAACCACGAGTTCTTATTATAGTGCTGTGCTCCTGACAGGACAGTTTTGTCACCCCTGGAGGTTAACTCACCAGGAATCTCCAGCTCATTTCTCAGGAACTCCACTTTGAAGTCGCTCATCCAGGGCGAACATTCTTTCAGATTCCCAGGGGGCTTTGAGTCTTTGTTCATTTTTAAAAGTAGCATGTTGGTAATGTCGTTGAAGTCACTGAGCTTCATTCTCAGTAGCTTAGAACCTCCTTTCCCAAAATGTTTATCAAATTCTTTTCCAAAAGTCTGAAATTAGTAAGAATTTACTATAAAGACTGATGTTTAGTTTGGACTTTGGAAAAGGCTCTAAGCTTATAAGTGAAATGAATGGAGTGCCCAATGGTATATGTTTCTTCTCTGCTTTTAAGATGTATACTTTTAGTTGGGCATGGTGGCTCATGCCTATAATCCCAGCACTTTGGGAGTCCAAGGTAGTAGGATTACTTGAGCCAAGGAGTTCGAGACCAACCCGGGCAACATAGCAAGACCCCATCTCTACAAAAAATAAAAACATTAGCTAGGTGTAATGGCACATGCCTGTAGTTCCATCTACTCAGGAGGCTGAAGCGGGAGGATCGCTATTGAGCCCAGGAGTCTGAAGTGACAGTGAACTATGATGATGCCACTGCACTCCAGCCTGGGTATCTGAGTGAGATCTTATCTCTAAAAAAAAAAAAAAAATTACAGTTTTGCTTTCCTTGAATATTTCAATACTCTAAAACATCCAGAGTCTGCCTTTTGTTTCTTGTGTTCCATTATAAGTGACATGGTTAATGCCTGTAATCCCAGCACTTTGGGAGGCCGAGGCAGGTGGATCACTTGAGCTCAGGAGTTTGAGACGAGCCTGGCCAACGTTGTGAAACCCCGTACCCACTTAAAATACAAAAAATCGGTTGGGTGTGGTGGCTCATGCCTGTAATCCCAGCTACTCGGGAGGCTGAGGCAGGAGAATCGCTTGAACTCGGGAGGCGGAGGTTGCAGTGAGCCGAGATCGCGCCACTGCACTCCAGCCTGGGTGACAGAGTGAGACTCCGCCTCAAATAAATATATAAATGACATGGTTGACCAGGCGCGGTGGCTCATGCCTGTAATCCCAGCACTTTGGGAGGCTGAGGGGGGTGGATCACGAGGTCAGGAGCTCAAGACCAGCCTGGCCAATATGGTGAAACCCCGTCTCTACTAAAAATAAAAAAATTAGCCAAGCATGGTGGCACTCGCCTGAAGTCCAGCTACTCAGGAGGCGGAGGCAGAATAATTGCTTGAATCCGGGAGGCGGAGGT
The DNA here is from genome assembly GCF_028885625.2 of Pongo pygmaeus. NCBI lineage: Eukaryota > Metazoa > Chordata > Mammalia > Primates > Hominidae > Pongo > Pongo pygmaeus. Next base: position 59,429,366 of record NC_072380.2, read on the forward strand.
TGCAGTGAGCTGAGATCATGCCACCGCACTCCAGCCTGGGCAACAGATCGAGACTCAGTCTCAAAAACAGAAAACAAAAACATGGTTAGTAGTGACTTTTAGTTATAAATCCTAATAAGGGCTTTAAAAACTTGGCGAAGTCATTTAACCTCTGTGCACTCATTGTCTAGTTAGTGGTCTACATCATTATGATGACACAGATAACTAGGAACAAAGTTAAAAACAACAAAATAAAGGAAGTAGTTCAATAGAAATAAATGGCTCATAATTTTTGATGCCAGCTGAAGAGAAAAATTTAAGAATGCTACTTTCTTTATTAAGAGTCTTTCAAGCTATTATTTTGGGTAATAAACCAGAAAAAAAATATATATATATACATACATTTTTTTTTTTTGAGACAGAGTCTTGCTCTGTCACCCAGGCTGGAGTGCGGTGGTGCGATCTTGGATCACTGCAACCTCCGCCTCCCGGGTTCAAGTGATTCTCTTGCCTCACCCTCCTGAGTAGCTGGGACTACAGGTGCACACCAACGTGCCCGGCTAGTTTTTGTATTTTTAGTAGAGATGGGTTTCACCATGTTGGCCAGACTGGTCTCGAACTCCTGACCCAGTGATCCGCCCGCCTCCGCCTCCCAAAGTGCTGGGATTACAGGCGTGAGCCACCATGCCCGGCAGATATGTTTATTTCTAAAAGCAATTATTGTAAGTACTCTACCTTAGAATATATTAATTATCTCTTTGCATTAGCTTCTACTCAGATATTTACTTGAATTATAAATCTGACATCAAATAAAAAATAAATCTCAAGAGCATTACTAGCAGTTACTCAACAGTTGTCAAGATTTACCTGATCATCTCTAATTAGAAATGTTTTTACCAAATTTATAACTAATGTCACAACATAAATCTGGTGTAAATGAAACGTGCTCTATTTTAAGACAATCCACTATAGGAAAATTGACATATATAAAACAGATTTCTTCTTTGATCTGTAAGTGGATGAAAAATGTAGAAACAATCTTCAATTCTTAGAAAGATTAGCTATTTCCAAACATAATCAGCATCATCCTATCTAAAAGACATAATGCCTTTAAGGATCCTCTAAAGTGATATTTGAGGCACTTTGCTTTGGTAGATTATTCTTTGAACGAATGCAAGTTATTTTTGATTTGGTACAAGGTGGAAAGTTCTGGATAGATTTTCTAAGGTACTAGAAATAAAACTCCAAACACATCTCCTGCCTGAAAGGAACAAAGGAAGCCTTTCTGCACCCTGCAGGCTTGGGCTGGATCAGGTGCTGCTGCAGGGGTAAGAACTGTGCTCCCCATGGACAGCCCTGCAGGGCAGTCTCAGGGCTTCCAGCAACAAAGTGGCCATGAATTCTGAGACAACGTGCACACTGGCTGAGGTAGCAGTGTGCTGGGGGCAGGCTAGGCTGGAGGCTATGTGGAGGCCGTGCTGCTAATGGGTATGGGTTTCTTTCTGTGGTGATGAAAATGTACTAAAATTGATATGGTGATGATTTCATGACTCTGTAAATATATGTAAAACTACTGCATTGTATGCTTTAAATGGATGACTTAAGGGCCATGTGAATTATATAGTAACAAAGCAGTTATTTAAAAAGGATAAAGCTCTTCCTTTGCCCTATACATGGTGGAACTTGAGAACTCTGGCAACAAGAGTTCCAAGACTTATCTATGCCCTTAAATTTCTTGAGGTTTAATGAATAAAAGTAACTTTGACAAAAACTAGAAAGAAAAGTCAGTATGACCCATGCTAAACAGAGAGATTGTAAAGTAAGGTGTTTTAGGTGAGAGAGGAAGAACACTCGACTCTTCTGGAGATCACTGCGTGGGGAGGGTTGGGAAAGGATCTAAAGGAGAAATGATGCTGACGCCAAGCCCTAAGGGCAAGTCTCCAGATGGAGGAGGGAGAGAAGGAGCCAAGCAGACTGCAAAGGTGTAGCAACTGGGCTGACTGCAGTCTACTTGCTCCATCATTCCCATCAAATGATGGTGTGTTTTCCTTCCAACTCCAGCACCCTCTGAAAGATCTCACACTTACCACACTTGTCCTAGGCACAGCTCTTGGTGAGCAGTTTTGTCACACAACCCTTTTGTATTTGGGGACTGGATCTGTCTTCTCCATATATCTCCTGAGCACCCAGAACTGTGCCCCGAACTAAGTGCTTGAAAATACTTATCAGCTTATTTAACACACAAATATTTTCTTGACCCAATATTCAAGCCATTTGAAGAATTGGAAATACCAATCTATATGTAACTTTCAGATCTAAAAATCTGAGCATGAACAACATGTAATGAAACTCTCAGGTTTTACCTACTGACCCACCTGCTAACAGCCGACCTAAAAATATGTTATCAATGTGTCACAGAAAGCATGAGATCTAAAGCATTCAACAGACATTTTAAATCCAGAACTGTTAAATCATTAAATGTAACTATTGACTGTCACAACGACTCTGCTATCAAAAAAGCAGGCTGTGCCAGTCCATACCTGAATAAACTTCCTTCTAAAGGCCCCCAGGCCTGGAGCCTTTGGGTCACCCAAGGCTGCATACATTCTTTCATACATTTTTTCAATGTTTTTTTTATTTACAGGGGTTTTTGCTAGTTCAGCTCTTACATCATTGCTCCAATCCTGTCAGGGGAAAAAAAAAGTAAGAAAAAAATCAAGCTAGATTGCAATTAAGTTTTACCCAACTTCTATGTTTTATGTGCCAGAAGCTGTTCTATCATTACCTTAAAGAGCAGTTCAGGATTAGAGAGCTGATCTAAGGCATTAATAAAATCTTGAATCACTCCTCCTTGATCCAACTTACTTTTAATCCTATTAAAAAAAATTTACAAAGTTTAGGCAATCAAATATCTTCCAAAAATTAATATATATTTTACATACTGTACATATATAAAATAATGTTACAGATTATACATATATAAAATAATGTATGTTATATATAACTAAATATAATTTATACATATCATATATATATAACCAACTACATAGTAATTTAAAATTCCACCCAATGTTAAATGAAGCAAGAAGCATCTATTCTATCAAGAGATGAGGTTCTTAAAAAAGAATTAATACCGATCCTACTCAAACTATTCCAAAAAACAAGGGAGGAGGAAATACATCCAAACTCATGCTACAAGGCCAGTATTACCTTGATACCAAAACCAGACAAAGACATATCAAATAAAAGGAAAACTACAGGCCAATATCCCTGATGAACGTTAATGCAAAATCCTCAACAAAATACTTGCAAACCAAATTCAACAGCACATTAAAAAGATTATTCATCATGATCAAGTGGGACCTATTCTAGAGATACAAGGATAGATCAACATACACAAATCAATCATATCAACACAACAGAATAAAGGACAAAAACCACTGATCGTTTTAACTGATGTTGAAAAAGGATTTGATAAAATTCAGCATCCCTTCATGATAAAAAAAACTCTCAAAAAATTAGGTATAGAAGGAACATATCTCAACACAATAAAAGCCATGTACGACACAGTCACAGCTAGTGTCATATTGAACACTGAAAAACTGAAAACCTTTCTCTAAGATCTTGAACATGTTAAGGATGCCCACTGTTATTCCACATACTACTGGGAGTCTTAGCTAGAGCAAGCTGACAAGAGAAAGAAATAAAGGGTATCTGTATTAGAAAGGAAGAAGTCAAATTATCCTTGCTTGCAGATGATACGATCTTGTATTTGGAGACACCTAAAGACTCCAGCACAAAACCATCAGAACTGATAAATTCAGTAAAGTTGCAGATACAAAAATCAACATACAAAAATCAGTAGCATTTCTATATGCCAACAGTGAACAATCTGAAACAGAAATCATAGAAGTAATTCTATTTACAGTAGCCACAAATAAAAGAAAATACTTAGGGATAAACTTCGCCAAAGAAGTGAAAGACCTCTACAATGAAAACTGTAAAACATGGATGAAAGAAATTGAAGAGGACTCAAAGAAATGCAAAGTTACTTCATGTTCATGGATGGGAAGAATCAATACTGTTAAATCTGTCCACACTACCCAAAGCAATCTACAGAGTCAACACAATCCTTATCAAAATACCAATGACATTCTTCACAGACATAGGAAAAATAATCCTAAAATTTGTATGGAACCACAAAAGACCCAGAATAGCTAAAGCCACCGTGAGCAAAAAGAATAAAACTGGCACAATCACATTATCTAATTTCAAATTATATTACAGAGCTATAGTAACCCAAACAGCATGACAGTGGCATAAACACAGACACATAAGCCAATGGAATAGCATAGAGAACCCAGAAATAAATTCACACACCTGTAGTGAATCCATTTTTTCACAAATGTGTCAAGAATATACATCAGGGAAAGGACAGTCTCCAATAAATGGTCCTGGGAAAACTGGGTATCCATATGCAGAATAATGAAACTAGACCCCTATCTCTCACCACATACAAAAATCAAATCCAAACGGATTAAAGACTTAAACCTAAGATCTCAACCAATAAAACTACAAAAACGAAAACAAAAACAGGAAACTCTCCAGGACACTGGTCTGGGCACAAAGATTTCTTGAGTAATACCCCACAGGCACATGCAACCAAAGCAAAAATGGACAAACAGGAGGATCACATCAAGTCAAAAAGCTTCTGCACAGCAAAGGAAACAATAAAGTGAAGGAACAACCCACAGAATGGGAGAAAACATTTGCAAACTACCCATCTGACAAGGAATTAATAACCAAAATATGGCTGGGTGCGGTGGCTCCTGTCTGTAATCCCAGCACTATGGGAGGCCAAGGCGGGCAGATCACGAGGTCAGGTGTTCGAGACCAGCCTGGCCAACATGGTGAAACCCTCTCCCTACTAAAAATACAAAAATTAGCGGGGCGTGGTGGCGCTCGCCTGTAATCCCAGCTACTCAGGAGGCTGAGGCAGGAGAATCGCTTGAACCCAGGAGGCGCAGGTTGCAGTGAGCAGAGATTGCGCCACTGCACTCTACCCTGGGCAACAGAGCAATACACCGCCTCAAAAACAAACAAACAAAAAACAACCAAAATATATAACAAGCTCAAACAACTCAATAGGGAAAAAAAAAATCCAATCTTTTTTTTATCCAATCATTTTGAGCAATACACCGCCTCAAAAACAAACAAACAAAAAACAACCAAAATATATAACAAGCTCAAACAACTCAATAGGGAAAAAAAAAATCCAATCATTTTAAAATGGGGCAAAAGATCTGAATAGACATTTCTCAACAGAAAACATACAAATGGCAAACAGGTATATAAAAACGTGCTCAACATCAATGAACATCAGAGAAATGCAAATCAAAACCACAACGAGGTATCATCTCACCCCCAGCAATAACGAATGCTGGCAAGGATGTAGAGAGAGGAACCCTTGTATACTATTGGTGGGAATGTAAACTCATACAACCACTATGAAGAACACTATGGAGATTCCTTAAAAAAACTACAACTAGAAGTACCATATAATCCAGAAATCCCACTACTGGATATATACCCAAAAGAAAGGATATCAGTATGATATCTGCACTCCCATGTTTATTCCAGCACTATTCACAATGGCCAAAATTTGGAGGCAACCTAAGTGTCCATCAACAGACAAATGAATGAAGAAAATGCAGTACATACACGCAATAGAGTACTATTTAGCCATAAAAAAGAATGAGATCCTGTCACTTGAAACAACATGGATGGAACTGAAAGACATTATGTGAAATAAGTCAGGCACAGAAAAACTTCACATGTTCTTACTCATTTGTGGAAGCTAAAAATTAAAACAATCGAACTCATGGGGAGGGGAGGTGGAAAATGGGGATGGTTAATGGGCACAAAAATATAGTTAGGAAAAACAGGATCTAGTATTTAGTGGCACAACAGGGTGACTACAGTAAATTTTTTTTTTTTTTTTTTGAGACGGAGTTTTGCTCTGTCACCCAGGCTGAGGTGCAGTGGCTTGATCTCCGCTCACTGCAAGCTCCGCCTCCCGGGTTCACGCCATTCTCCTGCCTCAGTCTCCCGAGTAGTTGGGACTATAGGTGCCCGCCACCATGCCCGGCTAATTTTTTGTATTTTTAGTAGAGACGGGGTTTCACCGCATTAGCCAGGATGGTCTCGATCTCCTGACCTCGTGATCCGCCCTCCTCAGCTTCCCAAAGTGCTGGGATTACAGGCGTGAGCCACCGCGCCTGGCCTGACTACGGTAAATTTTTATTGTACATTTAAAAATAACTAAAAGAGTATAACTGGAATGTTTATAACGCAAAGAAATGATAAATGCTTGAAGTGATGGATACTCCACTTACCCTGATGTGATTGTTACACACTGTATGCCTGTATCAAAATATCCCATGTACCCCATAAACATAGACACCTACTATGTACCCATAAAAATTAAAAATTAAAATAAAAAAAGAGCTGCTCTTAGATAAAAGCAAATCTTGCAACTGATGTTGACATTTTGATGTATATAACTCGATATATATAGTTTCTGAAGTTACATTATGAAAGAAAAGGTCACTTTTTTAAAAACAGGGTCTCACTATGATGTCCAGGTTGGACTGCAGTGGTAACTCACAAGTTCAGTCATAGCTCACTGCAGCTTTGAATTCCTGGACTCAAGCAATTATCCCACCTCAGCCTCCTAAGTAGTTGGAAGTACAGTCACGCACCACCATGCTTAGCTTATTTTTATTTTAATATTTTAGAGATGAGATCTCACTATGTTGCCAAGGCTGGTCATGAACTCTTGGCCTCAAGCAATTCTTCCACCGCGGCCTCCCAAGTAGTTGGTATTATAGGCACAGACCATCATGCCCAGCAAGGTCACTTTCTTGACATACTGTCTCTCGCATCTTTTTTTCTTCTTTCATTTTTCAAGACAATAGCTGTCTGTTCAGAGAAACAGTATGGTGGGCAGGGCCTCAGTAGGGCAGGGGTGTGTTCACAGATAAGCCACCCACTAACCGCAACAGAAGCTGGGCCTCAGCCGGGCATGGTGGCTCACGCCTGTAATCCTAGCACTTTGGGAGGTCAAGGTGGGCGGATCACCTGAGGTCACCTGAGGTCAGGAGTTCGAGACCAGCCTGGCCAAGGTGGCAAAACCCTGTCTCTACTAAAAACACAAAAATTAGCTGGGCATGGTGGCACACACTTGTAATCCCAGCTACTCGGGAGGCTGAGGCAGGGAGAACTGCTTAAACCTGGGAGGTGGAGGTTGCAGCTGAGACTGTACTGCACTAGGTGACAGCGCAATACTCCGTCTCAAAAAATAATAATAATAAATAAAGAAATAAAAATAAAAATAAATAAGTTTTAAAAAATTAAAAAAAAAAGATGCCGGCGCTTTTCTTCATCTTGTCGAAATCAATACATTCAAAATAATGAGGCAGATCTGCTCATAATTAAAATCAAACAAAGAAACAAAAAAAACCCCAAAACCTCATGATGGAGAATGTCACTAAAACACTACACAGTTTGTGTACAAAGCATCCCTGAAATAGTTGAGCACTATTGCTCACTCATCATTGGTCTCAACTCATAAATCCATTTAAGAGTGGACAGGATGACACTTGAGGCCATCTACTGAGTCCTAATTAAAAGGAAGAGTCGTTCTGCGTATTTTAAATTACAGGACAATTTCAGGAGCTGATTTCAAAAATCATCTCATCTAGTCTATCCCAAGCAATCATGACCATATGAGCAGAATGTTTTGTTAGCAGTGTAAGATGAAAGTATTTTAAAAAGGAGATACATCCTATAACAAGTAACATACCCAGAATAGATATATTCAACAAAGCGACGGCTAAGATTATTCTTCAATGACAACTCTAATTAATTTGAAAACAAATGTAAGTGTCCACGTGTGTGCTTTAACCACATTTTTATAACCTATAGTATTTGATCAACCTATTATTTCTGTAATATTACCTACCTTGCCACAAACTCCTTATTCTTATGACCAGTAGAAGTATCCTTGAAGGAATAGCTTTCGCTGCTTATGATGAAGGGATAAACAATAGCCTGCGGGTAGTTATCAGTGATTTCTTCCACAGAGTGCTGAACAGCAACGGCTTGGTCTTTGTCCAGTAAAGCCACCATGTGGCTGATCCAGCCAATGAACTGCCAGCAGGGAATGGAAGAGATCTAAAACAGAGAGCTGAAACTTAATGCTGAGTAAAACATCTCACATCATCTGTTATAAAAGTAACATATATCCAAAATAAAGAAAACTCAGAAGTATAAAACACAAGTACAAAACAAGTCTTCCATCCCCCAGCTCTCTTCTGCTGCGGCAACCACTGGACTCTCCCAGGTACTTTCTGTGCAGGAGAACAGTCTTTTGTTACAAGAATGGAATCACACGAGACAGCTGCTGCTGGTTGTTCTTAGACAGATGTATAGAAAAATCTTCTACTTCATTCCTCCTGGCAGCTGTGTAGTATTCCATGTTGTTTACTGCTCTATAATGAATATTTTAATTTTTTATCACAGGTAATGCTGCAGTAGACATCCCTGTACACATAACTTTATTATTTATTTTTTTGAGATGGAGTCGCGCTCTGTCGCCAGGCTGGAGTGCAGTGGCATGATCTTGGCTCACTGCAACCTCCGCCTCCTGGGTTCAAGCGATCCTCCTGCCTCAGACTTCTGAGTAGCTGGGACTACAGATGCGCCACCATGCCCAGCTAATTTTTATATTTTTAGTAGAGATGGGGGTTTCACCATGTTGGCCAGGATGGTCTCAATCTCTTGACCTCATGACCTGCCCACCTCGGCCTCCCAAAGTGCTGGGATTACAGGCGTGAGCCACCGTGCCTGGCCAACTCTTTTTTTTTTTTTTTTTCTTGAGACAGAGTCTCATTGTCACCCAGACTGGAGCGCAGTGGTGTGATCTCAACTCACTACAAACTCCGCCTCCCAGGTTCACGCCATTCTCCTGCCTCAGCCTCCCAGGTAGCTGGGACTACAGGCGCCTGCCACCACGCCCAGCTAATTTTCTGTATTTTTAGTAGAGATGGGGTTTCACCATGTAAGCCAGGATGGTCTCGATCTCGTGACCTCGTGATCCGCCCACCTCGGCCTCCCAAAGGGCTGGGATTACAGGCGTGAGCCACCGCACCCGGCCTTTTTTTTTTTTAATTTCTTTCTTTTGAGATGGAGTCTCACTGTATCACTCAGGCTGGAATACTGTGGTGTGATCTCAGCTTACTGCAACCTTTGCCTTCTGGGTTTTAGCAATTCTTTCTACCTCAGCCTTCTGAGTAGCTGGGATTACAGACACTCGTCACCACACCCGGCTAATTTTTGTACTTTTAGTAGAGACAAGGTTTCGCCACGTTGGCCAGGCTGGTCTTGAACTCCTGACCTCAGGTGATCCACCCACTTCGGCCTCCCAAAGTGCTGGGATTACAGGCATGAGCCACCGTGCCTGGTCCCCTGTACACATAACTCTTTGTGCTATATACCTGTAGGATAAATTCCTACAACTAAAATTACAGTGTCAACTTTAAAAATTGTTTAATAAACATTGGTATGGAATTTTTTTTTTTTTTTTTTTTTTTTTATGAGACAGAGTCTCGCTGTGTTGCCCAGGCTGGAGTGCAGTGGCGCCATCTCAGCTCACTGCAATCTCCACCTCCTGGGTTCAAGTGATTCTCCTGCTTCAGCTTCCCGAGTAGCTGGGACTACAGGCATGTGCCATCATGTCCAGCTAATTTTTGTATTTTTAGTAGAGACAGGGTTCCACCGTGTTGGCCAGGATGGTCTCAATCTCCTGACCTCGTGATCTGCCCACCTCGGCCTCCCAAAGTGCTGGGATTACAGGCATGAGCCGCGGTAAAGAATTTTTCAAATTTTCATTTCTGAAAGTATTAGACTGACTACTTTCCAAAGTCTTTACCAACACTGCACATAATCAACTTTTAAAATCACTGTCGAGCCGAGATCACGCCACTGCACTCCAGCCTGGGTGACAGCGAGACTCCGTCACCAAAAAAAAAAAAAATAAAAATAAATAAATAAATAAATAAATAAAAATAAAAATAAAAAAATCACTGTCAATCTGAGAAGTGAAAAACGTCTAATTTAAATTTTCACCTTACATTATTAGTGAGGCTGTATATTCCATGTTTATTTGCCTTACATCCTTTAATCACGCATGCATTTCCTCTCACCATTTTCTACTGGTCTATTGTGACCATTTATTTTGTAGATTGCCGACGTCAGCTTTTTGTTTCTTATATGTGTTGCAAACATTTTTCTTCTTTTTTTTTTTTGTATTTGTTTTTTTTGAGACACAGTCTTGCTCTATCATCCAGGTTAGAGTGCAGTGGCGCCATCTCGGCTCACTGCAACCTCCACCTCCCAGGTTCAAGTGATTCCCCTGCCTCAGCCTCCTGAGTAGCTGGGTTTACAGGTGCTCGCCACCACAGCTTTTTGTTTCTTTAGTAGGGTTTCACCGTGTTGGCCAGGCTGGTCTCGAACTGCTGACCTCGTGATCCGCCCGCCTCAGCCTCCCAAAGTGGTGAGATTATAGGCGTGAGCCACTGCGCCTGGCTTTTTATTTTTTTAACTTTGTATACGGTATTTTCTTTTTCTGTATAGAAGTCAAACTATTTTCCTTCATGGATTCTGGTTTTTGTCTCTTCATTCCAAGACCATTTAAAAAAATGTGTTCACATTTTCCTCTGATACTTTTAAGGTGTCCTTCTGAAGATAAAACCTGATGTGTCTGGAATGCTAGCGTGAGGCTTGAGTATGGGCAAGCTTCCTGAGTGCATGTGTGAGCTGAGGACAGCATGGCGTGTGAGGAAGGATCAGTCTACACAGCTCATGTAAGCTCACGAGAGAGGCTACCGGCTTCACTGCACGTGTCTACTGGGTGTTTTGACAACGCAGAGTGAATACTTCATGTCCTCACAAATTCAAATGCTGTTTTTATCATGTATAAGTATTATATTATATTAGAAAAAAACAAAATCATAATGAAGTTATTTGCTCACTTATCTTGAAGAAAAACACATACATGTTGCATTTCTGAATTTACCTTAACCTGTTTAATACCTACTGAGAAAGTCTACTATTCAGAATGCAGAAAAAGGTGGAGGGAGTGGTTAGGGCCCTATAAGTCAAACTGGGTCCCCGCAGCCCAGAGATCAACATTATTTAAAAACTCACCATGCAAAGCTAATAGAGAACAAACCATGTAACCCTTTTTGAACTATTAAATTTTCAACTCAAAGCTTGGCCCTATCTTCCGGTTACACGTCTATAAAAGTCAACTATGAAGCCTTTCAGAGGCCCTACACTTTGCAAATGAAGTCAGTGGAGCCCTCCTGCACACAGACAGAGCCCAAAGGACAGAAGTACAGCTGGCAGTGCAGCCCTTGGTGGGGCCAAGGGGCAGGTCATGTGGAAGGGTGCAGGTTCCTCCCATGTCCATACACTGACCTCTCATTCATGCTCCCAGACCCCTCTGGACACTGTGCTGCTGGCAGATGCTGTGCTCCTGGGAGGTGGGATGCAAGCTGAACCTTGCTCACTCCCTCTGGGCTAAATGACAGGTGAGCACTGGGCACAGCAAATGTGACTGGCCACAGCCTCATCTGCAGGGGCAACAAGCTTCCCACACAAGATCCCGTTACCATCCCACACACCCCGCCTCCATCTCTCTGGGTCCTTGTTCAGACACAGTGTTTTTATCAACACCCACAGAGGAAAATGGGTAAATGCGAAAACTCATTTTTGCAGCTTTAGATTACCTATGTCCTCAGAATGTAGCAGAATTCACAGCTGGCTGGGAAAAGCTATAATACATGCACTGCACACACTAATGCGTTTGGATATAAATAAGCGTATCTTTAAGTTCAGTGAAGTTCCTTACCGCCAAGTAGAATAAAGACACCAACCTCTTTTGTCATGAGGCTCAAAGTCTCCTCTGGATACCGTTCTATAATCTGAAGTAATCTAGGAAACTTCAATCTGGCTTCATTGGAATTTAATTTTAAAGCTTTCAACATTTTCTCCACCACAAGTGCTGGATATGCCTGCAGTTCTGCAGAATCAATAACTATCAAGGACACCAAAGAAAAAAGCAATGGTCAATATATCCAATTATCCATAAACTATGACCTTAAATGCTAACATTTTCCCTTTTTGGCTTGTATTTTGTAGTGTCATTGTTCTCTTCTTAACTACCACTTTACACCAACAAACACCAGGTACAGTTTTGTATCTATCCTGGAGCCAAATCCTTCCATTAGAATGCCCATTCTGCACGAAGCACAGTTTGAATCCTGGGCTGGGAACATAAGGGGCAGCTGGTGGTTATTGAATTTATTCCAGGAGCATGAAGCAGGCCACACGAGCCAGTAATATTGAAGCTGCAAGCAAAATATCAAAGTAGAAATTAAACAAATGGAAACAGAGGACCACTTGACTCCATTTAAATGTAGGTCTTGTTGCTTAGAGAGGCCATTGTCTCTCTCTCTCTCTCTCTTTTTTTTTGAGATGGAGTCTCGCTCTGTCACCCAGGCTGGTGTGCAGTAGTCGATATCGGCTCACTGCAACCTCTGCCTCCTGGGTTCAAGCGATTCTCCTGCCCCAGCCTCCTGAGTAGCTGGGACTACAGGCATGGGCCACCACACCCAGCTAATTTTTTTGTATTCTTAGTAGAGTTGGGGTTTCACCACGTTGGCCAGGCTGGTCTTGAACTCCTGGCCTCAAGTGATCCACTGCGCCCGGTTGCCATTGTCTCTTAAAAAGACAATAGGACTTTCAAAATATTTGTAATTTGAAAACAAACAAATAGGAGACCAAAGGTATGTACAAAATTCATAAGACTTTATGCTGACATAATGGAACACTAGCTTTTTAATTTTGCAATTCACCTGATGCATTCTCTTCCTCCTTGCGCAGCTGTTGGTCACAGAAATCTGCCAGCGTCATGTAAGCATCAATCACCCCAGCTGCAGGCCCACAGCTCCAGGAGGGAGGCTGGGCTTCCTCCTCAGCTGCCTGCACAGCCTCAGAGAGGTGCTGGAATGCTCTCTGGTACAGACCCGCGATCACCTGGAATTCACAGAGACCTCAACCCATGAGCATGACTGAAGCTTTCTTAAAGAACTCTGCTTTCCATTTGTGACTCATGACACATAAATGGATCAACAGCTCCAAAATAACACTGAAGCTATGGAACTGGAAAGACAAGAGTCCGCCCTGGCTGTGAAGGAGCAAGCAATTCCAGTAAGATCCTCAGCACGTAACAACCAGCCAAACAAAAATGCAAGCCCAGCGCGGGCCAGATGGCGCACAAGCAACACAGAGCTGGGTCTGGTCAGTGGAGTGCGTGGCTGTCGGGAATATAAGAGGGAGATGGAAGTTGGCTCCTGCACTCAGTGTCCTGCACAGACGCTGGTAGCATCATGGAAGGAGAAGACAAGGCCCCACGACTGAGGTGAGGCAGGACATAGTGAATGAGAAGGAAGCAGGTAACTATTGAAAAAAACAAAATAATCGGCAAGAAGCTAAACAAAGCAGGCACTAAATAAAAATGCAGAAAAGGCTTATTTGTTCCATAAGCTGGTGGGACGTCTGAATGGTGATGGGTGGGGAAATTTAATTAACAAAAGTCATAAAAGAACTGCCTACAGTTCTTTTAATTCAAAAAAATTTAACATTCATGATTTTTAATATTAAAAAATTTGTGTCATTCAAATAAATAGGAAGCACAGAGTATGTCAATTTTCCACATAAGAAAATTGGCTGTGCATAACTGTCAAATATATTTTAAAAACACAAAGCAACACCCTTATTATTACTTTCCTATAGCCTGAACACTGCACATTGAAGACATACATAGCACACTAGCGTAAAACATTCCTCCAGTATTACCTTCTCTGAATCCTCTGAACTGGATCCAGAAAGCTCTAAGATTCTTCTAGCCTTGTCCTCCTCGATTTCAGCAAGACAGGCTGGCTCAATGCTGAGAGCATTCGCTATGATCCTGTAAGTTGTACCCAAGAGAATGTTCTGGTCACGGAAAGCCAGAATATTTTTGCTTAAGTAGCTTGACACGTTGTTCTCATCTGTCGGATTAAAAAAACAAACAAAACAAAAAAAACATTGTGTGTGTGTGTGGAATTAAAAAGAAGAAATTCATTGTCTACAAAAGTTTTCTTTTCTTTTGTTTTTGGGATAGGGTCTTGCTCTGTTACCCAGGCTGGAGTGCAACGACACGATTTTGGCTCACTGCAACCTCTGCCTACCAGGCTCAAGTGATCCTCCCACCTCAACCTCCCAATTAGCTGGGACTAAAGGCTTACACCACCATGCCTGGCTATTTTTTGTATTTTTGGTAGAGATGGGGTTTCGCCATGTTGCCCAGGCTGGTCTCGAACTCCTGAGCTCTAGCAATCTGCCCACCTTGGCCTCCCAAAGTGCTGAGATTACAAGTGTGAGCCAACGTGCTTGGCCTAAAACTTGTTTTCTATTAAGAAATTAATAAGAATAAATGTTGAAAGTATAAGAAACTGACTTCAAATACTGACTAGGGAATTTCTTGAACTCACATATTCATGAAAAATGTTCTTTGTTAGAACTAACTGTATCAAAGCCCACAGAGGCTAAGCAATTGAAACTTTATGAATTAACTTTTTATTCAAGTATCATCATTCTGCAATTTTTCAAAGCACCTAATTCTGTTATAAAGAATAGGAAATGGGTACCAATATGTTTCTACATATATTAATAATCCAGAGTAGATCTTTAAATTGGCACTGTGGCCCATAGCTAATGAAGCAACAGGCACTGCTGCATTTAAAGTTCTAGTTCTGCTCTGACTGTGTGGTTCTGGGCAAGGAGCTGAACCAACGCTGGTTAAGTCTGCAGTGTCCAGAGGTGCAATAACAGTGTTGAAACTAGAAGGCCTGATCAACCACATGCCCTCCTTGCCCATGATCTGACAGTTCTCTGCCAGAGTTATCTCACATACAGGATCACAACTACTGGCCCTGCTTATCATGCAAGGCTGTTACGAACTACAACCATACCCTGTGTATTATATGGGTATATGGATACTAATAGTAACATCAGCAAACTCCTCCTCCTCCCCTCAAAAAAGCCCATATAATTATTTAGCAATCATCAGGATAATTTTCTTCTTCTTCTTCTTCTTTTTTTAGAAACAGGGTCTCACTATGTTGCCCAGGTCAGAATACAGTGGCTACTCACACAGGCACAATCATGGCTCATTGCAGCCTCGAACTCCTGATCTCAAGCCATCCTCCTGCCTCAGGCTCTCCAGTAGCTGGGACTACGGGTGCGTGCCACCACATCCAACTAGGATGATCTTCTGCTCTTGGGATCAGCGTACAAAGAGTGCTTCTCCTCTAGACACCTTTATTGAGGCTGATGCTTAAGAGCTGGTCTGGGAACCCAGCTGGATCATGCCTGATCAGAATGCTAGCACACACCCTCAGACACAGGGCAACAGAATGGGGGACCAGACCCAAACCTGCCCAAGAAAGCTTTCTTCCTTTAATGTAGTCTTAAAGACTAAACTATTTTGGGAGGAAATGGCTTTTTTTTTTTTGAGACGGAGTTTTGCTCATCACCCAGGCTGGAGTGCAGTGGAATGATTTTGGCTCACTGCAACCTCCACTTCCCAGGTTCATTCTCCTGCCTCAGCCTCCAGAGCAGCTTCGAATACAGGCGCTTGCCACCACGCCCGGCTAGTTTTTGTAATTTTTTTTTCTTTTTGAGATGGAGTCTTGCTCTGTCATCTGGGGTGGAGTGCAGTGGCGTGATCTCAGTTCACTGCAAGCTCTACCTCCCAGGTTCACGCCATTCTCCTGACTCAGCCTCCCGAGTAGCTGGGACTACAGGTGCCCGCCACCATGCCTGGTTAATTTTTTTGTATTTTAAGTGGAGACAGGGTTTCACTGTGTTAGCCAGGATGGTCTCGATCTCCTGACCTCATGATCCACCTGCCTCAGCCTCCCAAAGTGCTGGGATTACAGGCGTGAGCCACCATGCCCGGTCTAGTTTTTGTATTTTTAGTAGAGATGGGGTTTCACCACATTGGCCAGGATGTTCTCAATCTCCTGACCTCGTGATCCACCCACCTCGGCCACCCAAATTGCTCGGATTACAGGCGTGAGCCACTGCGCCCAGGCTGAAATGGCTTTTCATGTTTGTTTACATCTTATATGCAAACACAAAGTTTCAAAATAATTAAACTATCATTCTCTGGCTCACTTTGCTATATTCACTAAAATTACTGCAAAGATTTACCTCCCAAATGTCAGATGATGCAGCACAAAGAAGAAGAAGATACACAAGACAATATAACACAGCCCTTTAAGATATATGTGGATAAATGCGGTCAACTTACCCAACAAAGAGACTGTTTTCAGCACAGTGAGCACCTGCTCAGAGCAGCCCTGGGACCGGCTCCGGCAGTGGCTCAGGCGGCAGTAGCTCTGCACCCAGCTCACCAGCCAATCGTCTCTGGTTTTTGACTCTTTATGCAGCTCCTTCAGTAGTTTCATGGCAAGTGAGAAATTGTTCTGTATTAATACAAGAAAAAGAGAGAAGGTGGTATGATGATACACAAGTGACAGAAGTTTCTAATTGGCCTGCTTCCCCCTTTGCACGAAACAATCCACCTTAGAGTAGCGAATCCATTTCTTTAGCTTCAATTATGTCTCTAAATTTATCACTGGGATATAATTCATATTTAAAGAGTACAATTCAGGCCAGGTTTAGTGGCTCAGGCCTGTAATCCCAGCACTTTGGAAGGCCAAAGAGGGAGGATTACCTGAGTCTAGGAATTTGAAACCAGACTAGGCAACATGGTGAGACCCCGTCTTTAAAAAAATTAAAAAATTAGCCAGCACCATGGCACGTGCCAGCTACTCTGGCACCAGTGTCCAGAGTAGTCCCAGCTACTCTGGACACTAAGGTAGTAGGATCACTTGAACCTGTGAGGTTGAGGCTGCAGTAAGCTGCTGTGTACTCCAGCCTGGGCAACAGATCAAGTCTGAAAGAAAAAAAAAAAAAATTCCGGGAGGCGGGGGTGCAGGGTGTGTAATTCAGTATTTTTTAGTATATTTACGAAGTTGTACAACCACCACCCCTAATTCCAGAACATTTTCATTACCCCAAAAAGAAATTCACTATCTGTTCAGAGTCGCTACCCAGCCATTGGCAACCATAAATTCCCTTCCTGTCTCTATGGATTTGCCTACACCAGACATTCTGTAACAATGGTATCAGAAAATAAGTGGTGATTTTGTGTCTGGCATCTTTTACTTAGCATGATGTTTTCTAGGTTCATGCATGTTGCAGCACCTGTCAGCACTTCTTTCCTCATGGCTGAATAATACTCCACTGCACAGACATGCCACCTTTTTTTTTTTTTTTTTTTTTTTTTTTTTGAGATGGGAGTTTCACTCTTATTGCCCAGGCTGGAGTGCAATGGTGCAATCTCGGCTCACTGCAACCTGTGCCTCCCAGGTTCAAACAATTCTCCTGCCTCAGTCTCCCAAGTACCTGGGATTACAGGAGTGTGCTACCACATCTGGCTAATTTTTGTATTTTTAGTAGAGACGGAGTTTCGCCATGTTGGCCAGACTGATCTCAAACTCCTGACGTCAAGTGATCCACCTGCCTTGGCCTCTCAAAGTGCTGGAATTACAGGCCTGAGCCACTGCACCTGGCTGGACATGCCACATCTTATTTGGGTTGTTTCCACCTTCCCAGCTATTTTGAATAATACTCTTGTGAACATTTGTGTATGAATTTCCATGTGAGCTTAAGCTTTTGTTTTTCATGGGTCTGGGAGTGGAACTGTCGGGTCATATGGTAACTCTAGGTTCAACTGTTTTGTTTTTTTTTTTTTTTGAGGCAAAGTTTTGCTCTTGTCACCAGGCTGGAGCACAGTGACACAATCTTGGCTCTCTGCAACCTCCACCTCTCAGGTTCAAGCGATTCTCCTGCCTCAGCCTCCCGACTAGCTGGGATTACAGGCACGTGCCACCACGTCCGGCTCATTTTTGTATTTTTAGTAGAGACGGGGTTTCACCATGTTGGTCAGGCTGGTCTTGAACCCCTGACCTCAGGTGATCCATCTGTCTCGGCCTCCCAAAGTGCTGGGATTACAAGCATGAGCCATCGCGCCTGGCCTCAACATTTTTTTTTTTTTAAGTATAGTCAAGTGAAGCATCAGAAGCGGAGAATCAACAAAGAAATCTTAAATGGTTGTGATCAATTAGTTGTAAAAACCACTGCACTTGGACCAGCCTCTATGTTTAACTTTTTGAGGAAATGCCAGACTGTTTTCCACAGCAGATGCACCATTTTACATTCCCACCAGCAGTGCAGAAGGGTTCCAGTTTCCCCCAACTTCTCCAAGGTTTGTTATCTGTGTATTCGCTTCCAGCCATCTGAGTGGGTGTGAAGTGGTCTCTCCTTGTGGATTTGATTTGCATTTCCCTCAAGCCTAGTGATACTGAGCATCTTTGCATGAGCTGGTTGGCCATTTACCTATCTTCTTTGGAGAAATGTCTATTCAAACACTTCATGCCCATTTCTTAATTAGGTTGTTTGACTCTTTGTTGTTCAGTTGTGAAGCATTCTTTATGCATTCTGGATTCTAGACCCTTATCAGATATGTGATCAGGAAATAGTTTCTTCCATTACATGAGTTGTCTTTATACATTCTTCAGCTTCTCAGGTAAGGCACGACAGTTTTAATTCTGAATACAATTGACCCATTTTTTATTTAGTTCCTTATATGGATGTCTTTTTAAATCTACACCTCTAATTCTCTCTCAAGCTTCAAAAGACATTTTCATCAGACTTTGGTCTTCCTAATTACTGCCCTTTCAACCACCCAGGCTAGAAATCCGAGTTGTTCCCAGCCAGACACTCTCATCACTCCTGTCACCTCGGATTCTCCTGGATCTCCTTACAGAGCACCTCCCTTGCCCTGCTCACTCCCACCCCACTCCCCTAATGTGGAGCTTCCTGGTCTTTCTCTGCCTTTGCTTTCACCAGAGCTGTCAATCTCCCACACAGCTTACAACTGGCCAGCATGCATGGAACCTTCAATGGCCTCCTGATCCCTGCAAGGATGCAGTCTCCTGCCCTCTGCAAACCTAGTGCCATCCCATGTCCAAATCCTTCCATGCCCATAATGCCTACCCTAAATCACATCCCCCTTCCCCAGACACCTCCCTGTCCAAGGCAGAAGCTCTTCTCTTCCCTGCGCCCTCCAGGCTTTGCTGACATCTCTCTTTTTTGCCCACCAGTGCTGTTGTCATCATGTGTGCAGCCTCCACTCTCATTAGACAGTAACAATGGCAGGGAACATGTCTTTCCCCTCATCATGCCAGACAGTTTCCTAACTACACTGGGGTCCTCTCCCCATGACCCCAACTCCCTCACCACTAAGTCCTTCAGTTCGGATCGCCCCTTCTGGCCACACCCTGCTCTTCTCTCATCCAGTTCCTGCTCTTCCTGCCTCTAATTGGATTTTATGTTATTTGCAATATAAAAATTCTTACTTGATATTACACTCATCCAAAGAAAAATGTATAAATGAGCATTTAAAGCTACAAAAAAGAAGTATTATTTCTACTAGAATATCATCCTTTGCCTTGCAATAGCAATTGATATAGGGTCATTAACATAGCAAGCTTCTGTAGTATGTTTAAAGATTATATACATTTAAATAGATTACATGCAATTTTTAAGCAATGTATACTTAATATCAAGAAGGGGTCCTAGTATTAAATGATAATTCCTACAAAGTAAACCTAAAAATAATTTGTAACTAACTGGTAAGGATTCATTTTGTTAAAGATCAAACTTGACATTTGGTTTATCTCCTTTTCAAATAACAGATAACAATCATTTTGAAATGATTAACCAGGAATATAAAACTCTAGAGGCTTTCTGGAGAGTGTTGAATAAGTGCTCCTTCAAGTTTCCTTTTTCTCTGAGACAGGCTCTCATTCTGTTGCCCAAGCTGGTCTCTAACTTCTGGGCTCAAGTGATCCACCCGCCTTGGCCTCTCAAAATGCTGAAATTACAGGTGTGAGCCACTGCACCCAGCCAAGTTTACTTATAAAGAGAGAAAAAAAATGACACTTACCAATTATTTTAAGGTTCAGACTCTAAAGAAAAGCTAAAATTAGAGAAAAGCCAATTTGGCAAAATCCTGTGACACAGTAGGGAGGACAGACACGAGTACCCACCTGCTTCCGGGCACTGTCTATCATCATCATTTTCATGGAAAACTTGCAACTCCTGATCAGGGAGCTGATATCTTCTTCCTGCTCTTGCACTTCCATCCTGTCACTGGAGTCTCCATCTTGATCCACATTCATACTATTATCTTCTGGAAGAGGGGTAAGCTTCTCCTCTATTTTGCTGAGAAAGAAACATCTACACAAAGAAAAATGAGACAATGTCACAGACTCAGGAATAGGAAGCTGCTGGATAGCAATTACAGGCAGAAATTCTATACCTTAGTAAATGTTTGTTCTTTTTTTTTTTGAGATGGAGTCTCACTCTGTTGCCCAGGTTGGAGTGCAGTGGCACGATCTAGGCTCACTGCATGCTCTGCCTCCCGGGTTCACGTCATTCTCCTGCCTCAGCCTCCTGAGTAGCTGGGACTACAGGCGCCTGCCACCACACCCGGCTAATTTTTTGTATTTTTAGTAGAGATGGGGTTTCACTGTGTTAGCCAGGATGGTCTCGATCTCCTGATCTCGTTATCTGGCCACCTCGGCCTCCCAAAGTGCTAGGATTACAGGCGTGAGCCACCGCACCCGGCCTACTTTTTTTTTTTTTTTTTGAGATGGAGTCTCATTCTGTCACCCAGGCTGGAGTGCAGTGGCACGATCTCGACTTACTGCAACCTCCACCTCCCGGGTTCAAGCGATTCTCCTGCCTCAGCCTCCTCAGTAGCTGGGACTACAGGCGTGCACCACCACACCCAGATAATTTTTGTATTTTTAGTAGAGACGGGGTTTCACCATGTTGGCCAGGCTGGTCTTGAACTCCTGACCCTCAGGTGATCCACCTGCCTTGGCCTCCCAAAGTGCTGGGATTACAGGAGTCAGCTATCATGTCTGGCCTAAATTTTATCTTTTGATGAATGGGTAACATACCCTGTGTTGAGCCATTTTGCTCCTTATATGTCCCAACTTAAGGTGATAAATATGTAACAGTAAACAGTTCATAATCACTGAAAATTTTCTTTTTTCTTTTTTTTTTTGAGACAGGGTCTTGCTCTGTTGCACTCCAACATGGGTTGGAGTGTAGTGGTGCAATCACAGCTCACTGCAGTCTCGACCTCCTAAGCTCACACAATCCTCTTCCCTCAGCCTCCCAAACAGCGAGGGTTGGTTACAGGTGCATGCTACAACATTAAGCTAAGTTTTACATTTTTTTTGTAGAAACGGGGGCTTGCTATGTTGCCAGGCTGGTCTCGAACTCCTGGGCTCAAGGAATCCTTCTAAAGGCTGGGATTACAGATATGAGCCACCATGCCCAGCCATGAAAATTTAAAAGATAAGTCTAGGTTGCTATTAAATTACTATTATTTTAGAGACAGGCCTCACTATATTGCCCAGGCTGTAGTGCAGTAGTTATTCACAGATGTAATCATAGCACACTACAGCCTTGAATTCCTGGGCTCAAGCAATCCTCCTGCCTCAGCCTCCCAAGAAGCTGAAACAATAGGCGTGTACCACCATGCCCAACTTCAAAATTCTTTTTATTTGAATCATAATTTACATGTATGATTCTGTCCAAGTAATTTTATTTCTATTAATATTAGTAACACTGACAAAGGGCCCTAATATACAAAGCTCATACCTGATCAACAATCATGTAAATTTCTGTTGTTTTTCCAGGAACTGATTACCAATTTCTTAGAAACAGTATGGCCAGGGAGTTCGAGAACACCCTACGCAACACAGTGATACCTCATCTCGACAAAAAATGTAAAAATTAGCTGGGCATGGTGGTGTGAGCCTGTATTCCCAGCTACTCAGGAGGATCGCCTGAGCTCAGGAGTTTGAGGCTGCAGTGAGCTATGATTGTACCACTGCACTCCAGCCTGGGTGGCACAGCAAGACCCTGTGTGTGGAAAGAAAGAAAGGAAAGAAGAAAAGGAAAGGAAAAAGAGGAAAAAAGGATAGGAAAGGAAAGGGGAGGGGAGGGGAGGGGAAGGGAGGGGAAGGGAGGGGAGGGGAGGGGAGGGGAGAAGGAAACACTGTAGGAAGATAAACCATCATGCTTCACATCTCTTTTTCCTTTTCCCTCTTTTTTTTGTCACTCCCAAGATACAACCCTTGCTGGCCATTTCCTGTTCTCACCACACTGCTCTGGGCTCCTCATCCCCACACCAACCACAGTGCTGGCTCATTCCCCAAAGCTGCCACTGATTTTAAGCTTTCAGTTTTTAATCCCAAAAATAAATACAAGTGGGTACTGGATTAACATTTCAATAAATAATGAATGACTGGATCCATAAATGTCTCCTACCAGTGTGAATAAAATGCCTGGGATCTCAGGAAAGGGAGGTGGGAACGTCCACAGAATGAGACAGACTTCCTTGGGCTGTGAAGGGTGCATGCAATTTTAGGAGTGAAGTTGACAAGGGAGTCTCAGACAGAGGGAAGAAATTAAAGGCAGAGAAGAGTTACACTGCGTGACATGTTCTCACATCAAATCAGGGAGAATAAACCAAGAAGAGAACCATCTTTTCTAAAAACAAGAGTCTGGATCTGGTATGGCACTGTGAGCCCCTTGTGGCCTATCCTCTGCTGACAACAACTAGAAACTGGATAAAATACAACTCCCCAAGAACTCTGGGTGAATAAAAGATGGCAGACTGTATGTATGTGCAGGGAAATCAAAACTGGGAGGGTCTGCTATTGGGATAAGCTTCCTGTTTCCTCTCTTGTCTTATTCTCTTTTGCCCCTGTGGAGTGTGGTGGCAATGTGACTGAGATCCTTAAGGCAAGCCTGCTGCATTCTACCCAGGGGAACAGGAAAAGGAGCCCAGGCAGACAGGGGCTACAGGGAGAATCCTGGAGGGGAGAGAACCAGAGAAAAATCCTCTAGTTCTGCACATGAACCCACCAGGCTCAGGCTGCCCTGAAGTGTGCATGTGCAGACAGACTCTAAACAGCACAGGTTTGGATAGGAACTGAGGTTTCAACCAACAAAAGGAAAGACAGAGCCTACTATCTAAACAGATCGCCAGCTAGAGAATTATAAGCCAGCATCTACACAAGAGAATCCAGTAGTCCCCCTTATCTTACCTGCAGTTTTGCTTTCCCTGGCTTCAGTTACTGGAGATATAGTGCAATAAGATATTTTGAGAGAGACAGACCCCACTCACATAACTTTTATTATAGTATACTGTTTGAATTATTCTATTATTGTTATTGCTGTTACTCTTACTGTGCCTAATTTATAAATTAAGCTTTATCATATGTGTGTATGTATAGGAAAAAACAGTATACATAAGGTTTGGTATTATCCATGGTTTCAGGATTCCACTGGGGATCTTTGAACTCCTACAGGTAAGAAGGGACTATTATATTCACAAGTTACATTCAAAAATTAACCGATAAAAAGAATCAGGAGAATGTATCCATCTCAACAGAAAACAGATGCCAACTCTATGCTGACCCATATGCTGGAATGATCATATAACGACCTTAAAGCAGCTATGTTAACTACACTCCAGGAAGTCAAGAAAAAAACACATGCAATAAATGAAAAGGTGCGTATCTTAGCAGAAAAAGAGAAAATATTTTTTAATAAACCAAATGGAAAGTTTACAACTGGAAAATACAATACCTAAGACAAAACAGTCACTAGACGGACTTACTAGAAGAACAAGTAAGACAAAAGAAAATAACAGTAAGATTGAAGACAAATCAATAGAAATGATCTAATCTGATGAATAAACAACAAAAAAAGACTGAATAAAAATGAACAGAGTCAGGGACCTATGGAATAATGTCAAAAGGCATGATGTATGTGTAACTGCATTCCCACAAACAGACCAAGAGAAATTTGGACAAAAAGCATTTGAAGAAACACAATGACTGAAAACTCCCCAAATTTGGTGACAAAAAGGTACAGATTCAAGAAGGTCAGTGAACTTCAGATGGGATAAATTCAAAGAGAACCAGGCCTAGACACATCATAATCAAACGCTGACAACCAATGATAAAGAAAAAAAATCTTGAAAGCAGCCAGAAAAATATGACACATTACATATGGGCCACAACAGTGGGAATAACGAGGACATTATCTTCAGAGACACAGCAGCCAAAAGATACTACAAGGGGCAGGGAGAATCTACCCAGATTATACATTCTGAGAAAGTGTCCTTTAGGAATGACAGAGAAATAAAGATATCTTCAGAGAAGGAAAAAAACTAACAAGAGTTCATCACAAGTAGACCTGCATTACAAGAATTGCTAAACGAAGATTTTTAGGCTAAAGGAAAACGACACAAGAGAAAAACTTGGGTCTTAGGAATAAATGATGAGTACAGTGTGGTAAGTGTAATAAAGGACACATACTTATGTTCTAAAGAATATGTGAGGAAAACCACATATGTTCTTTAGAATATGTATGACTGTTGAAAGTACAGTATTATCTAGTGGTGTTTTCATTATATGTTACTTCACAGATTAAACACACATGAAATCCATCCACACACACATCAATATATCATTACTTCATAACGATAAAAGGAGTATTTTGGCAGGGCACGGTGGTTCACACCTGTAATCCCAGCACTTTGGAAGGCCGAGGTGGGTGGATCACCTGAGGTCAGGAGTTCAAGACCAGCCTGACCAACATGGCGAAACCCTGTCTCTACTAAAAATACAAAATTAGCTGGGTGTGGTGGCACATGCCTGTAAACCCAGCTACTCGGGAGGCTGAGGCAGGAGAATGGCTTGAACCTGGGTGGTGCAGGTTGCAGTGAGCCAAGATCATGCCACTGCACTCCAGCCTGGGCAAAAAGAGCAAAATTCCATCTCAAAAAAAAGTATTTCCACCATGGCATGTATATACCTATGTAACAAACCTGCACATTCTGCACATGTGTCCCAGAACTTAATGTATAATAAAAATAATTTCATTAGGAAGACAGCAGTTATCTATGTGTATGTGCCTAATAACAGAATCAAAATACAGTACGTAAAAATACACAGAATTAAAGTGAGAAATAGACAATTCTACAATCATAGGAGATTTTGACATCCTTATCTCAGCAGTGATGGAACTACACAAACAAGCAGTAAAGACATGGAAGATCTGAAAAGTATCCCTGACTACCTTGATCTCATTGAAATTTATAAAACCTGATACCCAGGAACTGCAGAATATACAAAAATTTTCAAGTTTACATGGGTATTTACTAAAATAGACCATACGTTGGCACATAAAAGAAGTCTCAATAAAATTTAAAAGGAGCAAAACCATACAGAGGGTGTTTTCTGACCACAGTAGAATTTAGAAATCAGTAAGATAGCCAGAAAATCCAGGTATTTGGAAATTAAAACACTTAAATATTTAATAGATCAAGTCACATGAGAGTTAGAAAAATATGTTGAACTGAATGGCATACCAAAATTTGCAGAATGCGGCTAAAGCAGTACTTTAGAGGGATACAAATAACTTTAAATGCTTATATTAGAAGGAAGAAAAGGTAAAATCAACAGTTTCCACCTAAAGAAACTAGAAAAAGAAAAGCAAATATAAAGTAAGAGGAAAAGAAAAAAATAGTAAAGACGATACTAGAAATCAAATAGAAAACAATAAAGACAATAAAGAAAATTAACAAAGTCAAAAACTGGTCCTTTGAAAAAGCAAAACTGACACAAACCTTTACCCAGATGAATCAAGTGTTAAAAAAGAGAACACAAATAACCAATATCTGGAATGAAAAAGGGGGTTCCCGCCACAGATACTACAAATAATAAAAAGGATGAGAATAATGTGAACATTACACCAATAATTTGATGACTTTGATGAAATGGACAAATTTACTTTAAAAAACAAATAAGGCAGAAATTTAAAAAGAAAATGGACAAAGTGAAAAATACAATTTAACAAAAATGACACAAAAATAGAATTTTATTTATTTATTTATTTATTTATTTAGAGACGGAATCTTGCTCTGTCTCCCAGGCTGGAATGCAATGGCACAATCTCTGATCACTGCAACCTCCACCTCCTGGGTTCAAGTGATTCTCCTGCCTCAGCCTCCTGAGTAGCTGGGACTACAGGTGCCCACCACCACATCCAGCTAATTTTTGTATTTTTAGTAGAGGCAGGGCTTCACCATATTGGCCAGGCTGGTCTCCAACTCCTGACCTCAAATGATCCACCCACTTCAGCCTCCTAAAGTGCTGGGATTACAGGCATGAGCCACCATGCCCAGCCAGAAATAGAAAGTTTAAATTCTCTATCAGTATCAACTAAGGAAATTATATACACTATCAAAAATCTTCCCCAAGGGAAAATCCATGCCCAAATAGGATAGGTTTCACTGGTAAATCCTATCAAATATTCAAGTATGAAATAATGAGGATCTTCTATAATTTTTTTTTCCTTTGGAGACAGAGTTTTGCTCTTGTTGCCCAGGCTGGAGTGCAATGGTATGATCTTGCCTCACTGCAACCTCTGCCTCCCGGGTTCAAGCGATTCTCCTGCCTCAGCCTCCGAGTAGCTAGGATTACAGGCATGTGCCACCATGCTCGGCTAATTTTATATTTTTAGTAGAGACGGGTTTTGTCTATGTTTGTCAGGCTGGTCTTGAACTCCTGACCTCAGGTGATCCGCCCACCTCAGCCTCCCAAAGTGCTGGAATTAGAGGCGTGAGCCACCATGCCTGGCCATAAACTTTTTTTAAAATAGAGAAGGGAACATACCTTACTCATCTTATGAGGCCATGATAACCCTAATACCAAAACCTGATGAAGATGATACAAAAAAGAAAATTACACACCAATATCCCACTTGGATGTAGATGCTAAAATCCTTAAGGGATCATCATGACCATATTGGGTTTACCCTAAGAATGCAAGATTGGCTTCAAATTTGAAAAGCATCAAAGTAATACTTCATAAACACAATAAAGGAGAAAAACAATATGATTAAGCTGTTGCAGAAAAAGTGTTTGATAAAATTCAACACTCATTCACGATAAAACAAAACTCTCAGAAAACCAGGAATAGAAGGGAATTTCCTCAATCTGATAAAAGGCATTTACAAAAAAATTATTTTTTAAAGCTGAGTGAGTGAACTGTCTTCTCTAACATCAAGAATAAAACTAAGATGCTCATTTTTACACATATATTCAAGATTGTACTTGAGGTCCTCATGGTTTTAACGAAGCAGGAAAATGAAATAAATGGCATAAAGTTCAGAAAGAAAGAAAAGTGACTCTATCGGCAGATGATATGATAGAAAATCCCAGAGAATCTGCAAAACAAGAACTAAAACTACCACGTTAGCAAAGATACAAAGTTAATATATAAAAAGCAATTACATTAGCAGCAAATAATTGGAAAATAATACAATTTAAAAAATAAATCCATTTATAACAGTGCCAAAAAACACAAAATACTTAGGAATAAATCACAAAAGACATCCAAGATCTCCATACTGAAAAAATACAAATCACTGAAATTAAAGATACCTAAAATAACAGAGATATGCCATATTAATGAACTTGATAACTCTATATTGTTAAGATAGCAACTCCCCCAAATTAAACTATAGTCAATACAGTCCCAATCAAAATCTCAGCAGTTTTTCTTTATACAAATTGACAAGCAGACCCTAAAATGTAAACAGAAATGCAAATCAACTAAATTAAAGTAGTTTTCATAAAGAAAGTTGAGCCAGGTGCCATGGTTCATGCCTGTAATCCCAGCACATTGGGAGGCTGAGGCGGGTGTGTTGCTTGAGTCCAGGAGTTACATACCATCCTGGGCAACATAGTGAAACCCTGTCTCCACAAAAAAAGACAAAAAAATTAGCCAGGCATGGTGGTGCATGCCTGTGGTCCCAGCTACTTGAGAGGCTGAAGTGGGAGGACTGCTTAAACCTGGGAGGCTGAGACTGCAATGAGCCATGATCGGGTGACAGAGTAAGACCCTGTCTCAAAAAAAGAAAAGTTCGAGAACTCATCCTGTCTGACTTCAACACGTACTATAAAGTGATATAAATGAAGACAGTTTGCTATTGTGAAAAAAACACAAAGCAAGGGCTACAATAGAGCATCCAGAAATAGACCCACACATACGTGGTCAATTGAGTTACAAAAAAATTGCCAAGGCGACTCAATTATGAAAGACTTTTGAACAAATGGGGCTAGATAGATATCTATATGGAAAAAGTAAACACCTACCCCTACCTCACACCATTTACAAAAATTTTCTTCCAATGCATCAGAGACCTCAATGTAAGACCTAAAACCATGACATTTCTAAAAGAAAACAGGAGAAGACAGGTAAGATGAGCCTGATTTGTCAGCTTAAAGGGGAGCTGCTGGCCAAATCTGAGATAATTGAACACAAAATAAATAAGGACAGTAGTAGGTTATATCCCACTAAATAAAATTTGAATCTGAGTCTTTATTGATAATCTTTAAAAAGTAAATAAGTAAGTAAACAGAAGGGAGGGTGCCTGCTTACAATAAGATGTAGACTAATATAAATGAATGGTAGAGTTAGAAATTATTATTTTGCAATCATTATTGTCAACACTGGTTTGGGCCAGGAGTCATCCACAAACGCGAAATACAGAGGGATAAGTCTTCGGAGAAGCAGGACATTTGTATGTCTCAAAGCAGCTCCCACATTTATTTGTTAGTTGCAAAACAAAAACAAAAAAATCGCATTATACAGTGGAGAGACCAAATAATCAAAATTATTATCACCAGGCTGGGCATGGTAGGTAATGCCTGTAATCCCGGTACTTTGGGAGGCCAAGGCTCACTTGAGGATCACTTGAGGTCAGGAGTTCAAGACCAGCTTGGCCAACATAGTGAAACCCCATCTCTACTAAAAATACAAAATTTAGCCAGGCATGGTAGTGCGTGCCAGTAATCTCAGCTACTTGGGGAGTTGAGGCAGGAGAATCGCTTGAACCCGGGAGGTGGAGGTTGCAGTGAGCTGAGATTGTGCCACCACACTCCAGCCTGGGCAAAAAGACTCTGTATCCAAAAAAAAAAAAAAAAAAAATATCACCAGTAAAAGGCAGATGGACACTGTGCCCCACGTGTGATTTGCTAGCCTGAAAAGTATTCTGGCCAGAGACAGATCACCTGAGTCCCACCATGAGGAAACATAAGACAAACCCAAACAGAGGAACATTCCTCAAAAGTGGCAGTATTAGGATACACAAAGCCTTTCAGGAGACTAAAAAGACACATCAAATAAATGCAGTCCATCATTCTGTACTGATCTTGTCGAAGAGGTAGAGAAAATGCCACAAAGGACATTACTGGGACAATTGACAAAACTGAAATTGGGCTGTAGAGGAAAAATAAAAGCACCGAGGTTCATCACTGAACAGTAGTTATATAAAAAAAAAAATTCTTTTTCTTAAGAAATGAACACTGATCTATAACGAGGCAAAGGGATGTATCCAGCTTACGCTCACAACTGGTTCCGAAAATAAATAATATGTAGGGTCTGGTAGAAAAGGAAAAAATACAAATACTACCATGGAAAAATGTTTAAAATGTTATTTAAAAAATCAGTGAATCTGGGTTAAAGCACCCAGGAGAGTACTACTTTTCTTGCAACTTTTCCATAAGAACTCATCTCAAAATGAAAAGTTAAAAAGAGAAAAAAGTAGTAGTGGAGGAAATAATGGGAGAATGACACTTGGGGTCAGAGTCCTTAAGTCCTATTTCCTACGCACATTTGTGTGCAATAAACCTCTCTGATTTTATTACATGGTTAGTACCCGCCCTATGGATTCCACAGGGTAGTTACAGGATGGGAGATGAGGACATGAAAATGACCTGAGACCTGGGAAAGTGACACATGACTGTGTAATGGAGTTGGGAGGTAGGAGGCAAGAATGTCAAAAATCCTAGTTATAAAAAATAGGATAATAAAAATCATTATGTAGTCGTCTTCTTTGTTGTCATCTAACTACTTAACATTCCGTTGTGAGAGGAGCAAATGCACACTGACCCTGTCTCCCTTCCTAGAGGTGCAGGTTCAGGATCAGCCACCAGCACCTCCCGACAGCAGCGTCCCCACAGGGCAAGCGGGAAAGAGGACACGCAGACACAGAGAGCTCTATCGGAACTACTTACATGGGAAACAGGAAGGATGGAAAACAGCTGCACTAGGCTCAAATCCCACATTTCTCTAAACCATGGTTTGGAAGAAAAACCGTTCCAATAATTTCAAAAAACAATCCACATTTGACTTAAAGGGACCACGTCTTACCGATTTGTGATGATGTCATCCCAGATGTTCATTGGGTCCATTTTAGCATCTGGATATCTGTTTGTCCAGGTGTTCAGAAGTCTCTTAAGGGGAACTTGAGATGATAAATTGCCTAAAAATAGTATTAGAGGGTGACTATACCCACAGCTCAATTATAAGACCAAATGACAAAGGTCATTATCAGTAAATAGAAAATTCAAACTTCCTGCCCAAATCACAAAAAAGTCCTTTCTTTCACAAAAGGAACACAAAGTTACCATACTAAATTTAATATATTCTGACACTTAAACTCAATTGCTTAAGGACAGAGAATAAAGATGGAGAAATAAACATGCACAAATTCTTTTTACATTTATTACAGGTCTACAGTCCATCTGTAATATCAAATCTAAAAAGCATTGATAACTAAAAGATTTTCATAGGGTTGCAGCAAATTTTCTTGGCAAAAAAAATCTGATCTTCATTGGTATAGGGCTACTTAGTCTTTGTTTATGGCATCAATGTGAATATTCATAACTTAAGCTGGAGAGTTATAGAATACTGCCCTAGTCCCTGGCATGTACACAGGTAATATTTCTAGTGTCCAAAACATTCTGGCCTCAAGGGTCTCAGAAAAGAGATTCATAATAATCTTCACAAAACTGAAAATTCACATTGTTAATGTGTTTTTCTTTCTGTTGGGGGAAAACAGCAGTCAAGAACACAAGCTTAGATGAGACAGTCCTGGGTTCAAAATTAAAATCTTTTACTTATTAGCTTAGGCAAGTCGTTCAATCTCTATAAGCCTCTAAAAAATGAGGAGAAAAAAATCCATCTCATAAAGTTGTTATTAAGACTAGGTAATATTGGCCAGGTGCGGTGGCTCACGCCTGTACCCCAACACTTTGGGAGGCTGAGGTGGGCGGATCACGAGGTCAGGAGATCGAGACCATCCTGGCTAACATGGTGAAACCCCATCTCTACTAAAAATACAAAAAATTAGCCAGGCGTGGTGGCGGGCGCCTATAGTCCCAGCTACTCAGGAGGCTGAGGCAGGAGAATGGCGTGAACCCGGGAGGCGGAGCTTGCAGTGAGCCGAGATCCCGCCACTGCACTTCAGCCTGGGAGACAGAGCGAGACTCCGTCTCAAAAAAAAACCAAACCAAACAAAACAAAAAAAACCAAAAAGACTAGGTAATATTGATAAAGAGATTAACATAGCTCATGAAAGTAGAATGCACTTAATAAATGATACATCATTAATATGTACTTAAAAAATAATTTTCCAAAATTAAAATAGAAAATAACTAGGTAGATATAAATATCAGTTTTTATCAGTATTCTGAAAGCATCTTTTGTAATTACTTTTAATTATTTAGGACAAAAATGAAATTCAGATTAACAAATAAAACATTTTACCTTTGCAAAGACGTACTCTTCCCCTGAGATTCTTGGGTGGCCTCCCACAGGCACTGGGATAGAACCCACTCATCAGCGATACAAAGGTCTTCTTGATGTGGGCCCTGCTGCCTGCAGCCTTCCTGCCCTCCCTTCAAGCCAGGGCGCCCAGGGCCCTCAGCGTGCACGTCAGGGGCACCACAGCTTTCTGTCTGCAAGCCCCTGCCTCTTCCCCACTGCTCAGGACCCTTCTCCAGGAGTCCTGCACCCTCTCAGGCCAGGGTGGGCCCCACCATCCTTGTGGGCAGGTATCCTCTGGAGTCACCCCGCTACTCCAAAAGCTTCATTAAGGTAAGTAAGCAACATGTTTTCTTTCACTTTGCAGCCCTGATGCCTAGAACTCTGCATGACCGTTTTAAACATTTATTTCAATGATCTGAAAATATATATTTGTAGGGGAAATTTGATGGAGTTTCCAACCCATACACTAAGAAACATGCACTTTCACTAAGCAGAAAATAATTTAGATGCTAAAACTCTTCCATAATTAGAAATGAAAAAAAATGACAGATGAAAAAAATTACCTTGTTTGCTTATAAAGCCGATGAACTCCTGAATTTCTGTTAAAGCCTGTACAGACTGCAATTTGGTGAGTCTACTTTGGTGTAAGAGGACATCAATACTAGAATAATTCTTAAAAAAAAAAAAAAAAAAAAGGCATTTACAAATGCCGTGTTATAAATCAAGCTGTGACTTTAAGTTTTTAACAGTACTCTAAATCACGAAATGTAGCAATTATTCTATAAATATGCCTCAGAATGGTTAATAATTAGGTCACAGACACAGTTAACAAACAGTTTAAATTAAAAAAAAATTTTAAGGTTTCAATCACATTTTGGCTCAATGAAATCAATAAAACTGACATCACCAGGCTATCACTTCCTCGACTTGCCACCAAGTTTTAACAATCCTAACATCCTATAATGTAAAACTGCTGACTACAGAAGCCAATTCTTTTTTTGATAAACTTCGAGTGCTAATCAACTTCAAACATATTAAATAAAAATGAAAACAATGAATGAATATGCTTCTATGCTAAATGTCACTAACCTATACTAAATGTTATTAATAAACTTTATACAAGACATTCACTTACAAACAAACAACTGTCAGGAAAAGATTCGCAGAAAAGCAAAAAGGAAAGAAAGAGTGGCAGCAAACAATCAGGGAAGATCAACCCCCGCTCTTCTCCACAAAGCAACTAAACTTCCATTCCACTACCCCAAATAGAAAAGTCTACTCTTGGCCAGGAGCGCTGGCTCACGTCTGTAATCCCAGCACTTCGGGAGACTGAGGCAGGTGAATCACCTGACATCAGGAGTTTAAGACCAGCCTGGCCAACATGGTGAAACCTCGTCTCTACTAAAAATACTAAAATTAGCCGAGGGCCTGTAATCCCAGCTACCCGGGAGGCTGAGGCAGGAGAATCACTTGAACCAGATTGCACCATTGCACTCCACTGTCTAGGCGACAAAAGAGAAACTTGGTCTCAAAAAAAAAAAAAAAACAAAAACAACAAAAAAAAAACACCCTACTCTCAAGTGTTCTTTAAGATTATGAGGAAGGTAACAAAAGGGAAAAAAATGAAACCTTTCTAAAACAGAAAAAAAAGATTAAAAAGGCATTAAGATAAAGGACAGAATGAAGAGCATTATTGGAAGAACAGAAAGAAGGAAATAGGTGGTATGAAAATAGTACTTGAAAATTTTTGTTGATTTTTTTCAGGAGTTTAATGAGTTTTAAAAATATCCTAAAAATAGTATATTTCAGACAGATCCACATTATAATGTATATATACACACTATATATATACAAACATATATATATAATATATAGTATTACCTGCATAAAACTCTGAATGCCATTTTGAATGTAATATTTGGCTCTGTCAACATCATCTTGCAGGAGGTAAAGCAGACTCAGCTCTTGACTGTAATGAAGCTCTAGAATCGCCTTCTGGAGCTCCCCGTGCATAGCTTTGTCAATAAATGTCAGCAGGGACTGGTCAGCCTCTCCCTGGAGCAGCAGCTTCAGCTTGCTGCGGATCATGTAAGGTAGATATGTCTCCTAAGGAACATAAAAATATACTTGCAACTACAGAAAGCCAATTTGAGTAGGTCTAATTATTTTATTTCTATTATATTCTTTGCTATACTTTCACAGGTCAAGATTTAGAGTCAAAGCGATGATGTTTGATGTCTGAAACAGTAACCTCCAATTTTTAAAACAAATTCATCTTAAATAGCTTGTTTTGTAACCACAAAATATATAGGAACACATTCTACAAAAAAATGGGAACCACTTTTAGCTGGAAGAGGATTTGGATGTTACGTACAAACTGAGGAATTTACAAGCACAGTCAGGATAGGTATGGTGTGGAGAAAAGAGGAGAGCCTCTTGTCCCAGGAGCTGGGAGGCCTGTGTTTAGCCAGTGATCCGGGGCGACTTCTTCTAATATAAGAGACAACAGGAAATATGCTCCTATGCAGTCATACTAGGAATGTTAATATTTATTTTAAAATGCATTGCATTCATTTTGAAAAGATGATTAGCTAAAAGTGATGAGATTTAACAATACTATGGGGTCTGTAGGTGGACTTAGGTCATGCAATTCCCTAGTGCTTTACAAGTACTACCTGTTTTTGAAACGTTTTAAACAACTTTGTTAACTAGAAAACGCCTATCTAAAATATTTATTTCAATCACTTAAAAATAATTTTACCCACCTGATAAAATGGTTCACTCCAGATTTTATTTAGGTCTGGGGGGTTCTCACTGTCTACACTGGCTGTAGAACAGTATTCAAGTGATTTCCACTCAGCAAGGTGGTTGTAACAGTCAAGGGATGCAAGTTCCCAAAAATCCTTCTCGGCTTCTGTGGGCTCACCATCTACCCAGTC
Source organism: Pongo pygmaeus (assembly GCF_028885625.2). NCBI lineage: Eukaryota > Metazoa > Chordata > Mammalia > Primates > Hominidae > Pongo > Pongo pygmaeus. The sequence continues at coordinate 59,464,296 of NC_072380.2, forward strand.
TTGTTTATTGAGAGCCTGGTGGAGAAAAGTTAATAAAATTATTTTACAAAGTTGGAAAGAATATCAGTGAGAACATGTAAAAAGGAGGAATGTTAACAATCACACTAAAAACAATCCTTTTCAGATTTATGGAAAGGAGAGAGAAAAGAGAAGCTATTCAGAGTAACACTGAATGGAAGAAAAACCAAAAGGAATCCTACAGTACTAAATGAATAGAAAAACCCAGCTGGGCACGCTGGCTCACACCTGTGATCCTACCACTGTGGGAGGCTAAGGCACATGGATCACCTGAGCCCAGGAGTTTGAGACCAGCCTAGGCAACATGGCCTACAAAAAACACAAAAACTAGCTAGGTATGATGGCAAGCACCTGCAGTCCCAGCTACTTGGGAGGCTGAGGTGGGAAGATCACCTGGGCCCAGGAGGTTGAGGCTGCAGTAAGCTGAGATTGTGCCACTGCAATGCAGCCTGGGTGACCCTGTTTTAAGAAAGAAAAAAACAAAACAAAACACAAAAATCCTAACTAGGAGGAAGCCATTTCTCTGAGAAACTTACCAATGAAACCAATTACTAAGACTAACCAATTACTAAGACTGAAGACTTTTAATCACAAAAACTTGATTTACGTCTCTACTGGGGGTTATTTACCACATAACAAGTTCTTAGAATAAAATTAGAATACAGGACATTTGTAGAAAATTGCAGAGGATTTTAAAACCTGGGCTGCTTGGCCAGGAGCGGTGGCTCAAGCCTGTAATCCCAGCACTTTGGGAGGCCGAGGCAGGCAGATCACGAGGTCAGGAGATCGAGACCATCCTGGCTAACACGGTGAAACCCCATCTCTACTAAAAATACAAAAAATTAGTCAGGCGTGGTGGCGGGCACCTGTAGTCCCAGCTACTTGGGAGGCTGAGGCAGGAGAATGGCATGAACCTGGCAGGCGGAGCTTGCAGTGAGCCGAGATTGCGCCACTGCACTCCAGAGTAGGCGACAGAGTGAGACTCTCAAAAACAAACAAACAAACAAACAAACAAAACCTGGACTGCTCACTGAAGTGTCTCACAGGTCACAGACCCTGAATTTCAACACCTACACTTGAATAGCCACTGAGGAAATGTACAAAACTGAACTTATAGTCATCTTCCCAAATTCTTCTTTACCTCTGATGTAATTTGAATATGTGTCCCCACCTAAACCTCATGTTGAAATGTAATCCTCAATGTCAGAGGTGGGGCCTGGTGAGAGGTGTTCGGATCAATGGGGGCAGATCCCTCATGAATGAAGTGGGCCATTCCCTTGGTGATGAGTGATCCTAGCACTTTGGGAGGCCCAGGCATGATGGCTTGAGCTCAGGAGTTCCCAACCAGCCTGGGCAACATAGTGACACCTCATCTCTATAAAAAAATTTCAAAAATTAGCCAGGCATGTTGGCGCATGCCTGAAGTCCCAGCTACTCTGGTGGCTGAGGTGGGAGGACCACCGGAGCCTGAGAGCCATGATCGTGCCACTGCACTCCAGCCTGGGTGACAGAATGAGACCCTGTCTCTAAATAAATAAAAGTATATGGCACCCCCTCCCCAACTGTCTCTCTTTTGCTACTGCCTTTCACCATGTGAAGTGCCTACTCCTGCTTCGCCTTCTACCAATGAATAAAAGCTCCCCAAGGCCTCCCCTGAAGCCAAGCAGAAGCCAGCACCATACTTCCTGTGCAGCCCGTGGAAACATGAATCAATTAAACCTCTTTTCTTTATAAATTACCCAGTGTCAGGTATTTCTCTACAGAAATGCAAGAACAGCCTAATACAACTTCTTTATAATTTTTTTTTTAACTAACCGTTAGAAAACAACCTATTCAAATAGAAACTGTGTAAGAGCAGACAGAGAAATAATATACAGTTTCATAGTATGGCAGGCCCTAACTTAAGTGAACAACCTATAAAGAAACCAATTTTCTTCCTCATCAACATTGTAACGAAAACACATTGAACCAACAAGGATCCGCTGTACCTCGTTTTGCTTAAAGTCATAGTTCAGCAGAAAACAAAAGTGTTGAAGTAAATGTCATATTTAGCCAGAGATCAATATTACCTCATCATACTGCTTAGCAGCTTCAGAATAATCACTTCTGGCTTCTGCTAATAATGCACTCTGAGTGATTTGCTTTGTTCCTATCTCACTGGTAAAAATCCCACGGAGGACGTCGTATTCTCCAATTGATCTATAAAGCCTACAAAACAAATCAAAAAGGCCAAATCAATGAACACTCCAGTATTTTAAAAGTATTTATTCTAATGAAATGATAGTAAATCAAGTTGCCACACATTATATTAACAAAAGAAGAGACATAAAGTGTTAGTTTAATTTTGCTAAAAATATAAAATTTAAGAAACTATGAAGTTACCCTTAGGTTTTATAACTTTAATCATACATAAGGCAGAAATTAATCAGATGTGCATTTAAAGTGGAATCTGGGACGGGTGTGGTGACTCATGCCTGTAACCCCAGCACCTTGGGAGGCCAAGGCGGGTGGATCACTTGAGGTCAGGAGTTCAGATCAGCCTGGCCAACATGGTGAAACCCCGTCTCTACCAAAAATACAAAAAATCAGCTGGGCATGGTGGCACGTGCCTGTAGTCCCAGCTACTTGGGAGGCTGAGGCAGAGAACTGCTTGAACCCAGGAGGCGGAGGTTGCAGTGAACCGATCGCCCTACTGCACTCCAGCCTGGGCAACAGAGCAAGACTCCGCCTCAAAAAAAAAAAGGTGGAATCTGAAAATATCAAAGATTCACAGTGTATAAGATGTGTCATTACATAAGGTTCTCCAGTATTAATCCATTATAGTATCTGCAGGCGAACCATTTGGAATCCTTGTCTAGCCCCAAAAAACCCAGAAGCAAAGAAAAAAATAATCCTGACTACTGATGCCATGTTTAATCCATGTTCTATGGACCATCTCAATTTGTTGGCGCATTCATTCATCTCTTTACCTTAACAAAATTCTGGCTTGACCCTTTCAATCAAGCTTCCCAGTCCATGATATTCTCAGTGTTTATGAGGTTTGTTCCCTTCCTCCAGGAAATTTCTTTCCATCTTGCAGTCTCAACCCAAATGTTATTTCTTCCTAAACCAGCCAACCAAGGATTGGTCCCTCCTTAGTTCTCCTGCTGTTCAGTTCCCTTCTGGGTACTAAGTTTCTTGCATTTACATCAAAAGAGCCCTACAGGTTCTCTCCTAGAGCTTATGAATTCTGAATTCAATAAAATCTAGTAGATGCGGCTCTCTTATTGCCCTGATTACAGAATGTTAGGGGTAATAAATCAGCAGTAAAGGTGGGTGGATAGGTAGGTGATGGAGCAGCAGCTCATGGCACGAGTCAGGGAAGAGGGAGAGCTACATTCTGCATAGACTCAGGAAAGAGATCACCTACATACCCCTATACTGGTTCCCAAGTTCCTGGATTATGTTCACTATAGCATGGTTAGAACAATGGCCATGACATATCAAAAAAAAGGCTAAGGCCGGGTGTGGTGGCTCATGGCTGTAATCCCAGCACTTTGGGAGGCCGGGGTGGGTGGATCACGAGGTCAGGAAATCGGGACCATCCTGGCTAACACAGTGAAACCCCATCTCTACTAAAAATATAAAAATTAGCCAGGCGTGGTGGCAGGTGCCTGTAATCCCAGCTACTTGGGAGGCTGAGGCAGGAGAATCGCTTGAACCCGGGAGGTGGAGGTTGCAGTGAGCCAAGATCGCGCCACTGCACTCCAACTGTCGACAGAGCAAGACTCTGTCTCAAAAAAAAAAAAAAAAAAAAAAAAAAAAAAGCTCATTGTTCACAATGCTCTGCAAGGAATGCAAAAATATCACAAAAGTATGAGAATGTACTTAATACAGTTAGAAAAAAATGTTTAAAGTTTAGGCCCTTAAAAGTGTTTGCTTCACTTACTTAGCAAATACACATTATGTATGTTTACCACTCCTGGAAATAGTAAACATACAAGGTGTCACTTCCTGTTCACTTAGACATCTGAAGCAACAGGAGAAAACGGTTCCTAGGTAAAATCAGCATAGCTCAGAGGTCCTCTCTGAATGGCCCTGGCATTTTATCTTGTCTCTCTCAGTGCTCACCATCTCCTACTTCAATTATGATTTATTTATGTGTAAAGTACATACATTTCCTACTAGATTACTAGTTTTGTGAGTCTGTGATCAATGTCTAATCCAATTTCATGTCTCTTTGGTGCCTGGCACAGCACTTGTACACTCAGTGCTCAAACAGGACAGACATGAATTAACTACAAAACAGCATGAAGCACAAGGATCCCCTCCCTTACTTTTACTATCTTTTCTCTTAGAACCTAAAGCTCTAAAAATCTGCACTACAAAATGAAGTTCAAGTTAAATTTCAATCTTAACCTAACAACCTCCTCAGAATGAGGCTTTCATATGATGAGATCACAGATAAGGGAAGAATCAGACATAATGGAAAATGGTATAACTAGAAAATGTTTACCCCAAATAAACTAACTGATTTAAACTCTTTCTAAAATCTTGAGTCCTGCTGAAAATACTAAATCTTCCTCCATTCAGTGTAGTGAAGCAGGAAATAACATAAAATATTAGGAACTATGATTCACAGCTACACTTTACAGGAAACTAAACTTGGTGAATAATACTGAGTCCAAAAAATTATATACTGAAAGAAATCAGCATGTTTAAATAACATTCTCTTTCCTTGAGCAAGACATTGCTTGTTGTGGCAACTGTTCTTGCCTTTGAGAATGGTACTCAGCCTGAAAGACTTTTCTTTTAAATTTCACATTAGTGTTACTACCAACTTTATTAGCTCATTTTCTGCCAAATGAAGCCAAGTGTTTTCCGTATTGCTTTGGTCAAATCCAGTGTGCTCCCAAGAGCACTTGACCTCACACTTACTTAGCAAGCTCCACCCATCTGAGGACATCAGGAGGGAGGCGGGCCTTCCCACGGACTCGCTTGGCAGGCAGCTCTGCAGGCAGCAGGCGGAGCAGAGCCTCCTCTAGCAGGCGGATGCCCACGGGCTGCTGTAGACTGGCCAGGCAACCAGCGCTAACAGCCGCTGGGTCGAGGCTCAGCAGGGCTGCGTGCTGACAGCTGATGTCCTGTGAAACCACACATACAACCAGCTGTTTAGCTTGTGGTACTTGGACCACGTCTTCACAAGGAGTAACATACTTTACTAAACATAAAAGGTACCAATGTGAGCAGTGATATCACCAGAAGTTTCTCTGTGTAACGCTATTAACAAATTTTCCAACAATATTCAATTTGCTCAAAGGAGGAAATGACCTTTTAATTTTACGCTTCCAATCCAGGGATCAATTTAAAGCAAGAAAAGCACTATCAAAATATGAAGATATCACACACACACACACACACACACAGGTAAATTAGAAACCAATAAAAAACGGAGCTAATGTATAAAGAAATTTATACTGACAGTTTCTCGTTCCATCAAAAAGAATAAAACGAAAAAACTAAGTATTTCATTTCAGAAAAGTATTACCCAATTCGTCTGTAAACCGATACTACCGATAAACAATATTGAAGAATATAAATTAGTAATTATTTCAGAAAAGGTCACTAGATACAAAAATACTAAAATGAATCAAAAAGATGTTCTACTAGGGAATTTTATATAATCCATACTTTGAATGGCACAGAAAACATTTCTTACATGAAAAATAATCTTCCGACAAATATATTTAAGTAGTAACTGAATATTAAATTAGATTTTCTGCTCAGGCTGTGTTGCCTTGGAAAGGACTTCTCTGACCACTGCATCTAGGCAAACACACCCTACCCCATCAAGAGGCACCTGCTTACCTGCTTCATTACTATCTTACACTGCTTTAATACTTCCCTATTACTCAAGTACTATGACACTTACTACTACCCAATGTCCCGTTCTACATCTCCCTGTGGGTTGCCTATTACCCATCTATTAATGGGAATGTAAGGTCAGGAGGAAAGGAATTTTTGCCTCTTCATCGATGTGGCCCAACCACCTAGAACAAAGACAGGCGGGTACTCAGTCAACACCTTTTGACAGCAGTTAGGAAGCAGAAAGAATTTGGTGAAATACTACATAAGGAAAGACAACTAAATAAATGAAGGGTTTCATCAAAAACACTGAAGGGACTGGCTTACTACAAAATAAAACATAACATGTTTGATTTCTCGTTATTCTGTCACACATCGGTTTTTCTGGGGGGAAAAAATAAATTACATCTACCCATTTGGGAAGTGGTAACCCAAATAGTACATCTACTCTGTTAAACACCAGGTTATCAAGAGTTTCAACATGGGAAACATAGCGATGACGGAAAGGCCATGTGAAGCCACAGCAAACAATGTATCTTTGATGAAGTGTGTGCAGACTTTACCTGAATACAAGAGACAAAAGGTGGAAAGAAAGAGAAGGTGGTATTAAGAAAACGATTGAAGTCTTGGAGCAACTTTTGAGTGATGTTGTTTTTTTCAGACAGTGTCTTAAATTTATCCATCTCTTTCAAAATTCCAGAAAACAAGCTGCTAAAGAGCTGTTTTGCAATTATTGGGTCTCTCTGTAAAAAATTCAAAACAAAGACAAATTAGGATCTGAAGCAAAAATGCTATAAATCACCAATACTATCAGAGCTTGGAAAATACAAACTGTTGCAAACACATCTATTATACCTCTCAATTCTATTTGGAAAGATTTAGCAGGCATTGACAAGGGGAGCATTTGGAATTTAACCAAATATATCTGTTTGATGTATGTTATGGAAACATGGACTTCTGGCCCAGATAGATGAATTTAAAAGCTGGCTTAATCAATACATAATGACATAGCTTCTCTCCTGAGTTGAGTCTGGGTCTCCAATCTTTAAATGGGGGCTACCAGAACACATCACATTGGGCTGCGGGGAAGATTAGCCCAGATGATGTGCGGCCAGTGCTTAGTGCAGCACTTCATAAAATCTCAGAGAAAGATTAAATGTTTAGGTATTTTCCTCCTATCAGCACCATGGTAAAGCTTAAAATAACTGATGAGCTTAAATAAAATGCCAGTGTTAATTTTCAAGGTCCCACCACCTGACCACTTTAAACTATTGAAACTATCAGAGGCTTCTTCTGAGCATCAGCTCCCACAAACAGCACACTACCTAATCATTTACAGCCCTAACCCTTGCACACTTCATGGCCACAGGATACTCCCTTTATTTATTCAAGCTGTGACATCAGTACCAACAACAGTTCCTGGCATATAGTATCTATTTTTGCTAAATGGAGGCATGAAAGCATGATAAATAAAGTTTAAAAATTACTTTGTGTAATCTTCTAGGGATCGTCCCTGTTAATAAGTTTTTTATCATATTATAATTGACAGGTCAATTTTGTTAATATCTTTTTGTTAATTTTGCTACATGTTTGCCTCTGAAGGAGGTGAGACTTGTGCTGCTTTTTGGGATCATGTTCTTTTTTCATGTCTAAGACCTATTTTAATTATGTTTACAATATAATGATAATCCATTTTTGATGTTTTGCGAACAAATTACATTATTAAATGAATGTTCTTAAATCAAGTGTGATTTTTGCATATTGTTGAAAAGAACATTAAAAGCAATGGTTTACACTTAGTTACCATAGCCAAAAATTAAATACTTGAAAAGTTTACTGTGAAATTCTACTGATTTAAGATTATACTTAATATTTAAAAAAAAATCTAATTATTAAATGCAAAAAATTACTTTGATAAAAGCTATGTATGACTAAAACATACGAATTTGATTTATTCCTTACTGTTTATTTTAAGTAATATATTTATATTGTTATAAGAAGTTCTAGTGATTACTATATAAAATTTTAGAAAATATGGCTAAATCAAAAGCACAATCCCATTTACAACAGCCACAGAAAGAATAAAATACCTAGGAATACACTTAACCAAGAAGGTGAAAGATCTTTACAAGGAGAACTAAAAAACACTACCGAAAGAAATCACAAAAGAATGACACAAATAAAGGGAAACACATTCCATATTCACGGATTAGAAGCATCAATATCGTTAAAATGGCCATTCTGCTCAAGGCAATCTACAGAATCAATGCTAATTCTATCAAACTACCAACATCATTTATCACAGAACTAGAAAAAAACTATTCTAAAATTCATATGGAACCAAAAAAGAGCCGTTATAGCCAAAGCAATCCTAAGCAAAAAGAACAAAACTAGAAGCACTGCACTACCCAACTTCAAACAATACTATAAAGTTGCAGTAACCAAAAAAGCATGGTACTGGTACAAAAACAGACACACAGACCAATGGAACAGAATAGAGCACCCAGAAAATGTGGTTTAGGAAAAAAGAAAATAAGTATCGCCCATAACTATACCATAAAGAGATAAGTCACTGGCACGTGTCTTTTACTGGTGTGTACACTTTTACACCTGTTTGGTAACCTGCTGTTTTTATGTAACACGTGGTAGACAGGTTTCCATGTCTACAATCCACTGATTCCTGAGTGCTAGGTACAAATTCCTTCATTTATGCTCCCTTTGTTCAGACAAATGCAGTGGTAATTCTGATAAATAACGATAAATAACGTCTTCAGCACTGATGATCTCAGAGTCTCAGCATGTGTAAAGAAGTCATGGAACTAGGAAATGGCAGAGCAGGACTTGGAGCAAGGTCTTTATACCAAGTCCACTGTTGAGAACAAACCAACACCTCATCTATGTTGCAGGACAGCCTCAGCCATGTTTCCTCACATAGGCAAACCCCTAAACTGGAAACAGATTTTAACCTGTCAACAGAAAACGCAGCGGCAAAAACTGACCTGGGCCACGGCCTGTAACGGGGTGATGAGGCTGCTGTGCTTGATCTGAATGTCAGGAAGGTCTCCGTGCCGGTAGCTTCTGTACAGAACGACCTGGGCATCCTGCTTCATTTTTAACTCACTCTTGATTTCCTGTAAGCACCAGAACCAAAGAAGAAGATGAGCATTCTCATTGAAGGAAACTAGTCGTGCATGAGCTACGAGGCTGCCAGGATCCCCTGAACCATAAGGGTGAAGCAGTGGGAACTGATGCTGGCAGAGGCCCAGTCGCTGTACTTTACCGTCTAGGGCAGACACTGCATCCAAAATAAAATCACTACACAACAAGCAGTGGAAAGGCTTGAAACATTCCCTATAATCAGAATATTTATAAAATCGGAAAATTTGATTTAGATTTAAAAATCAGCTGGAGGGCTGCATCTCTGGAAAGTCTCACTGAGAACGAGGCCGGCAGCCGGTGCCCACTTCCGCCCCAAGGTCCTGCCCTCCGGCTGCCTCTGCTCCCAGGCAGCTGCAGAGCCCAAGGCTCCCCTCCGAGGGGGCAAAATAGCGCCCCGGGGGCGCAGCCCAGGAGGCCTCAGGCTCCACAAGCATGGCTGGGAGGCAGGGCTTGGGGAGGGGGCCGGCACAGCGCCCCACTTCGAGGGCTTCACACCCAGATGTGGATGGAGCTGCTCCCGTGGCGGCGGCGGCGGCGGCTGGCGCTGAACTGGAGCACCGCGAGGGATTTTTCTTAACGATCCGTCCTACCCTCTTCTTACAAATGCATCCTAATAACCCATTTCTAGGCGGAATGGATGCCGCGGCTACGGAGTCTCCACGCCACGGGAAGGCCCTCCTGGCCACCTATCCTCGGGGCCCCGTGGGTCCCAGCCCCCAGCTGCCCTCCCACCGCATTGGTCCCTGAAGCGAGGGCCAGTGAAGTCCTGCCAGGGCGCGGGCCTTGAGGTAGGCCACGCTTCCACCCGTGGAGAGAACTGGACGCACTCCTGGACCCCCACCAGGGCGCCACGGGGGCTGCATCCCTGTGGGGGAGCCCCAGGAGGCTGGCTCGGAGCAGCCCCGCCACCTGGTTTGCAGGTGACATTGGAGCCAGTGTCTGGCAGGAAGCTTGTTCACTTCGTCTGTATCCTGTGACAGAAACTGCATCGTTCTGATCAAATTCTTGACAAGATACAAACCTTCTCTCGTTTTTGCTCAGCAACGCCTTTTCTGGCATACATCAAACTGAGCTTCTCCTGGTCCCTCATAAACCGTCTGCGCAGTCGCAGTAGGTCCGTCCGGCCGGCCACACCTGGAGAGGGAAAGCAGGCCCAGTTACTCCCCGCCGTCCAGACACTTGGCTCTCCTGGTTCATTTTCACCTCGGGTTTCCTCAAAGACAAAACCTACAGGTGCCGCAGAGGCATCGACCGGGAGCAGGAGTGCAGGGGCCACAGCTGCAACTGGAACTGCTCAGCAGAGGATTCAGCAGGCATGAGCGCTGAACGGGCCAGGCCCCCTCCAGAAGGAGGCCCAGGGAGGGCACGCAGCCACCTTCTGAACCCCTGCCCAACTCGCCCGGGAGTGCTTTGCCTCTGGCTAACTGAACAAGAGAGGAGCTGCCTCGGAGGCTTCAACACCCGGTGCAGACCAGCCTCCCTCGGGACTGTGGCAACCTGACCAGGGACAGGTGACCGCAGCACTCCTAACCCGTATGATTCCAAACGCCTGTTTAGTACCCCACCAGGAGACACCAGCCTTAACCTCCAAATCACGACAGGTTCTAAGGAAGGCTTCAAATATGAACAACAGAAGCCAAAGTAAGCAACAAGGAAAGAGCAACTGTTAAAAGCAGATCATGCAGGAAAAAATTTCAAAACATGATCATTTATCAGAAAGACAAGAGTAGGAACTGAAGAAATGTTCAGAGCATGAAAAAAAGCTCATGGAAACTGAAACATGTTGTAACTTAAAAGCACAGGTTGAAAGATAAGGTTGAAGGGATTTCCCAGAAAAGAGGCAAAGGAAAAAATATGACACCTCAGAAAGACACTCACGCAGGTGTGATATCTAAGCACTAGGACTCCAAAAAGAGAAAACAGCAAACTGAGATGAAGAACTCAACAAAATCACCTGTGATGATGCTCCCGAACTGGAAGGTGAGAGTCAGCGGCCTGGAAGCTCCCACCATATGCCCAGAAAAACAGACTGAAACGGACCTACGCCCAAGGACACTTGTGCGTAGTGTCCTTGCAATGTCAGAACACTGGTTTAAAAGAGAAGATCCTGAGAGCATCCACAGAGAAAAGACCCATGTTCTCACAAAGGATCCCCAAGGAGGATGGCACCAGGCCTGGCGCCTGCAGCCCTGCAAAGCAGGGAGTCCGGGGGCCCTATGTATGGAGCTCCACAGCAGCACTCCCGCCAGACCACCAAGCCATCAGCTCCCAGAGAAAACTCCCTGCTGCTGACCCCATTCTCAGCACCCAGGCGGCTCCACCTGAACAACCACCACCAGAACTCCTTCAACTCACAGCACATGTCAAAAGGCGGACCACAATGACCTCTCCAGGTTCCATTTAGAGAACTGTGTGTGGGCCACAGGTTTGTAACTGAAAAGTATGAGAGTGGTAGAGTAAAGCAAGTTATGTTGCCTGTGTTTCAGTTCCTATGATTAGGTAAGAAGGCAGGGAGCTTTGCTTCTAAGTTCTTCTAAGTTTACTTCCACAGAGCTGAGCTTCCCTGCTGGCACTCCCCCAGGGTTCTGTCATGGGCCCTTTCCTCTCTGCACATGTCCTTCCTCTGGGCCCTTGTTCCCTCCCAGAGCTGCATTTCTCACAAAAAGCTGCTTCCAGCCTCTCAGCACCCGTCTAGCTCTGGTCATCTGTTAGCCAAGACCAGGTCCTGGTGCCTGTGGCCCCTGCCTCCAGTCCCCATCACTCCACTTCTGCCCCACACAAACCTCAGAGAAGGGCACTCAGTCCCTGTGCCTTCCTCTGCTCGGTGTGTTACAAGGCTGCTTCCTAAAGCTGAAGTTCGACATACACCCCCACACCCACAAGCCTGTCCTCACAGCACCCTTTGCCATTACTCTAGCATGCCCCAAAGCATCCCTTCACCTGGACTGCGGAATCGATCTGAGCCTGCCCACCCTGACACTTCTCCATCCCTGTCCTTTTCATCCTCTCCCTTCCCGCACCCCCAGCTCCAAGGCTCCTCTCAAACGCTCTTCCTCCACCCAGTCTTTTCGGACACTCTCCCCATTCTCCACCTGTATTAAGCCCTCTAGCCCTAGACCATGCTTGCTAATTCCACCCCATCTTACAATCACCCCTTTATAAATGCCTCACCCACTCCTAATGCTCCAGGTCACTCAACAATGGATCGAGTATAACTTACTGGAAGATTCTTCTGGAACTCCCAGAAAACAATGTCTTCAGCACGGTAAGTGCCTAGGAAACATTAACTGAATTTTAAGGGGCCTGATTACGAATGAGAAGGAAACATGGATACAGTCAGAAATGTCCCCAGACCTGAGCTCTGCAGTAATTTAGTGGGGAAGCTATTTTAAGCACACTCAGCAACCCAGCTTACCTTTCGCTTTGTTATCCACCTCGTCCCCTGGAAGGCCCAGCCTTTTTTTCCCAAAATCAGGCCCCACTGACTTCAAGGGTGCTCTCTGTAACCTTTCACTTCTCTTGTGGGCAAACAGCAAGGAGTCAGATGAGGGACTGGTGTGGTCGACCAGCGGGTCAGTGCTGCTCCCGGTCAGCCAATCAAATGAGCTTCTTCCATCTGTGACATGCAATCAGAGAGGTCAGGCACTTAGCACCACCCAGCTCTGTGCACGGGGCAGGACCACCTGCCAGGACACACCTGGTGGCACCCTAGGCCTCCGTGCTCACCTCCAACCCTGGGCAGAGGCTCTGTCAGGTCCCAGGGTATGCCCCAAGGAAAACTGGGTACACGGGCCTCAGTGCCCCTGGACCACAGTGTCCCCATTTGTAAAATAAGAAACACGCCACTTGCTCCCACCACAGGAATAACACTTTGTTGTCTACTGAAAGCTGCTAAGAGCCCCTGACTTCTAATATTAGTGTCACAGAATTTCAATTGTGATTATTCAAATTAGTCCCACTTCCAGAATCAACAAAATGTGCAAAAAAATTACATAAAGGAAAAACGTTAAAGAGTTTATATAAAAGGATTAAGATATGTTACTCTACAATTTGTACTTTGCTCATCAAAGGAAGCAGTTAAACTATCTGAGAAAGAACAGTTTAATAACTATAAATCTAGTAAATGAATTTACTAGATTCATTACTGCTTTGGTGATAAGATGTCTTAAATTTGCTGCACTATGTTTTTCTGTACCAAACCAAAACCAAAACATACATATACTGAAACTTTCCCTGATTTTTCCCGTCAGAAATAATCCATTTCTTTTTTAGAAAAACTGTAGCAAAACAGGCTGGGCGCAGTGGCTTACGAGGTCAGGATATCGAGACCATCTGGCCAATGTGGTGAAATCCCATCTCTCCTAAAATACAAAAATTTAGCCAGGCGAGGTGGTGCGCGCCTGTAGTTCCAGCTACTCAGGAGGCTGAGGCAGAGGAATCGCTTGAACCCAGGAGGCAGAGGTTGCAGTGAGCCGAGATCGTGCCACTGCACTCCAGCTCTAGCCTGGTGACAGAGCAAGACTCCGTCTCAAAAAAAAAAAAGAAAATATACATAAAATTTACCATTTCAATCATTTTTAGGTGGACAGTTCAATGGCGTTAAGGACATTTACACTGCTGTACAACCATCAACATCTTCCATGTTCAGAGTTGCTTTTGTTTTTTTTTTTTTGAGACAGGGCCTTGCTCTTTTGCCCAAGGTAGGGTGCAGTGGCGTGATCACAGATCACTGCAGCCTTGAACTTCTGGGCTCGAGCCATTCCCCGCCTCAGCTTCCCCAGTAGCTGGGACTAACTACAGGCGTGCGCCACCATGCCCAGCTAATTTGTAAAATTGTTTTGTAGAGATGGAGTCTTTCCATGTTGCCCAGGCTGGTGTGGAACTCCTGGGCTCAACTGATCCTCCTGCCCCAGCTGGAGTAACAGGAATGAGTCACTGCACCCTGCCTCCACAGCACTTTTCCTCTTGCAAAACTGAAATTCTGTACCCATTAAACTATAAATCCCCATTCCTCCTCCCCAGACCCTGGCACCTGGCACTCTACTTTCTGTTTCCATGAATTTGACTGTCATAGGAACCCCCTCTTTTGACTGACATCTTCCTTGGGTTCTTAATGCTTTTTGCTATTATCCCTTACTTCTCTCACAAAAGCCCAACACTGTTGTGACAGAAGCTGCCCACAGAGGTCAGGGTGCTGTATACATGGCTGGCGGGCGGGGTCACTGTTACCTGCAGTCTGTGTCAGTGTGAAGTCATGCTGTTGCTGGGTGGCCCTTATCTGCCCTGCCATTGGCCAGCGAGCTGAGAGGGACCCTTCCTGGGTACGGGTCTGGAGAGTGCCCTGGGAGGCCTGGGTCTCCACAAACATCGGAGTGAGAACAGTACTTCGGAAACGCCAATCGGAATCAATGGTATATTCCTGTACATAAGAAAGTTTCAAATGAAATAATGCTCCTTTTTTAGGAACATTGATATATTTCTATTTAAAATCTAATGGTACCATCAGCATATTTGTACCATAACTTCATATGCAGCTGAAGAAGAACCTTCTCTAATTTAAAAGTTTTAACTAAGTGATTTGCCAACTAGAAAAACTAGTTAACTATCGAGGGAGAAAACCCAGCTTTCTTAATGTTTGCATAAAACGGCTTGATATCATGCTCAGCACCACAACCCAAATGCAATGAGTCAAGCGACCCAGCTTGTCCACATACACACGTGCCACTGGGACAGATCCTGAGCTTGTGAGCGGGACAGGAGGGGCCCTACCCCAGGAGCTCTCTGTAACCTGCCCATCATTCCCACTGTTAAGGCTGCTGCGAGAGAGCACAAGCTCAGCATCCACTGTGGGTTGGGAGGAATGAGGGGAGGGAAAGCAATGGCGATCCTGACAAGGGAAATCTAGTGGAGGACAAGAGAGTGAGGCCAGTGGACCTCCAGGTGGCTGAAGCAGAGGCACGAGCCTTTCCTTTCCTTTTCAGAAAGGAATGTGTGAGTATTCCGAGAAGGCAAAGAGCCAGTCAAAGCTATTAAAAATGTTCATCAACAGGAAAAGCTTATAATATTCACTACTATGAGAGAGAAGACCACATTACCTGAAATTCGCATTCTGACAGAGGATGCTCGAACATGGGATTTGGATAATCTGGGCTCATGCTGGTCATTTCAAGCAGAAAATTTGTTGCTAAACTTAAAAAGTGCACTTCTATCTTAGGAGAATATAAGGAATTTAGTGCCAGCAACCGGTCCAAGGTATTTGAAGGTAACCTAGTTTCATGGCTCCAGAAATTTCGAATAATTAATCTGAAAAGCAAAGAGAAAAAAAGTATATTGCTTAGACAATGGCGAATGGGAAAGAATGTGCTGTACAGGGTGTCCTGTGGAGAAGGCACAGCTCTTCACCCACATGAAGCTTAACAGAGAGGGAAACCACATTCAACTATATCAAAAATATAGTCTGAGTTATGAAACATATCCACTGAAGGAAGAGAATATTACAAAAAATGTAGCATATTTTTTATGCCACAGAGGGGAGGGGAGAAACTGGGTGATTTTATTCTCTTATCTCTATTCTCTGGGCAGTTTTCAATGATGAGTACATAATATTAACTATCCGAAACAAACAAAAAAAAATTTAAGAAATTACACAAAATCCTTCACTGCCTTGCCAAAACAATCCATTATAAAAATTACTGCCATAAAATACTCAAAACATATATTAATTAAATACCAAATTAGGGGTCAGGCGCGGTGGCTCAGGCATGTAATCCCAGCACTTTGGGAGGCCGAGGTGGGTGGATCACCTGACTTCAGGAGGTCAAGACCAGCCTGGCCAACATGGTGAAACCCCGTCTCTACTAAAAATACAAAAATTAGCTGGGCGTGGTGGCATGCACCTGTAGTCCCAGCTACTCGGGAGGCTGAGGCAGGAGAATCGCTTGAACCTAGGAGGCGGAGGTTGCAATGAGCCGAAATCGTGCTACTGCACTCCAGCCTGGGTGACAGAGTGAGACTCCATCTCAAAAAAATAAAATAAAATAAATGTATGTATGTAGTTAGTGCACATACACACATACCAAATTAGGTCTTATAATTTATGAATTCATATGAAATCCAAATACAATTTTAAGCAGCTCAATGAATTTAAAATTACAGCAGAATGGAAAAATAAGTAATATATAGAAACATATAAAAAGTATATGGCTTCTTATATTAAGGCTGGGCGCAGTGCTAACACTTAAAATCCCAGCACTTTGGTAAACCAAGTCAGGAGGATTGAGGCCAGGCATTGAAGCCTAGCTTGGGTAACATAGCAAGACCCTATCTTTACAAAAAATAAAAAATCAGCCAAGCCTGTTGGCGTTATGCCTGTAGTCCCAGCTACTCAGGAGGCTGAGGGAGGAGGATCACCTGAACCCAGGAGTCAGAGGCTACAGTGAGCTACAGTTACACTACTGCACTCCAGCCTGGGTGCCAGAGCAAGACCTCATCTCTAAAAAACATAATAATAATAAAAAGTTTACCCCTCTTCTTATGTAGTATTTGGTAAGAAACACATATAACTGACTTACTCAGGACAGGCATTTTAGAAGGTAACAATCATTCACACTTTCATATATAACTAAAATTACAGTTTCCTCTCATTTCTAAGGTTTCAAACACTTTATTTTCAACATTAATACTTACAGCATGATCTCAACTATGTGTGTTAAATGGGAAACAGAAGAATTGTCATTACAGACTTTCTTTTCATTTTGAAACACTTTAACTCACTGCCCTAGCATAGAGCATTTGGTCCATACGACTTTTTCAAGAGTGTTATTTTTAAGTTGTCAGGATTGTAAAGCCTTACTCTTCATAATGTGCTTTAAAATACTCTTTTACTAAATATTGTTAAATGCAGAAAGCAGAGAAAATGCTAATACTGCAAATACATTTCTAAAACTCCTGAAAAATACTCTATGCTACCTTTGAAAGCAATACCCTTAACATTTAATTGTCCCAGCCCAGTTATTCAGGGGGAGCACGTACTGAAGTCCAGGGTTCTCGTCAATCAATCCTTGAATCAGCACATCTTTTGCCAACTTAAATATTTCCTGGGAGTCATTATCTGTCTCACTTTCTGGATCTCTGCTTGAGAAAACAGCAAAATGTCACAACATTAATGCTCTCTTCTAGCCCTTTTGTTAAACTACAGTAACACCATCTAGAATTCAATTTTAAAAGGCTGGTTTTCCCATTAGACTTTAGATCTCCAAATCACAGCTTGCTCCACTCATGGGTGTGTGCACAAGCCTTGAGAACCCATCCTCGCTCCCAGCAGGAGCAGAGTGGAACAGGAGGATGGGCCCACAGGAGGCCCAGCGGTCCTGTGACTCTCAGCTGTGGTGGTGTGGTAGTGCCCAGTGGTCCTGGCAGAGTTCATCTCCTTAGTCTTTGCAAGATCTTAAAAGGACAACTATGAAAATAGGTTTTATAAGCACAACACCACACTTTTTCACTCTGATTATTTCACATACATATGTGAAATGAGTTTTTAAAAGGATACAATTAGATATACCAAAATACATGTTTTAATTATTAATCATATGGTAAAAAAATGTGTTATTATGTTCCAGATTGCTAAGGGGACCCAAATGATTCCTAAAATGTTAATGTTGCCCAGGCAACAAGGCGAAACCCCGTCTCCACCAAAAATAAACAAAATTAGCCAGGTATGATGGTGCACACCCATAGACCCAGCTACGCAGGAGGCTGAGATGGAAGGATCAACTGAGCCCAGGAGGTTGAGACTGCAGTGACCTGTGTTTGTGCCACTGTACTCCAGCCTCGTCGACAGAGCAAGACCTTATCTCAAAAAAAAAAAAACAAAATAAAATAGTCAATGTATAGCTTACCTGTAATTATCATGAATCCACATGAGAATATTATACATTTGTTCCCTACATGTTGTAGAAGGATGGGAAGCGAATTCCACAACGGGGTTCAGAAGTTCTCGGAGTTCTACTGGTTTTAACTTTGGCATCATCTTATAAATTATGTCCAAACATACTTTTTGTCTTTCATCATCTCTATGGGAGAGATTTTAAACACACACAAATTTAGCTATTTTTATTACTGTACTTTCAAAGTATGACAGGCAACTTTTTCTTGTTTCAAAATTAGTTATAATAGATAACACTACACTTATATAAAACTTCTATTCTTAAAATAATCATGGACTAGATTATTAAATATAAGACAAATTACTTCATGAGCTATCCTACACTGGATCCTGAAATAGAAAAAGGATACTAGAAGGAAATTGGTGAAATGGAAGTAAAGTCTAGTTTGGTAAATAGTAATGTTCTAATGTTAATTTCTTACTTTTGACAAATGTACCAAGATTATGTAAGAGGGGAAAGCTGGGTAAAGGGTGTATATGGAAATTATGTGTACTATCTTTCAACTTTTCTATAAATACGAAATTACTTCAATATAAAAAGTTTATTTTTAGAAAAACCTAATAATGGCACAGTATTTTTTAAAAGGACTTCACGTGCTACCTGGCATGGTGTATAGTGAAGTGCAATCTGAGCTCTAAATGAGGCAAATATCTATTTCCTTGTTTTGACTCCTTATAGCACCCAGCTGAATGCTTCACACAGTAGATACTCAGTGAATGTAAGGATATTAGGACAGTGACATACATTCTTTGTTACTGACACAATGCATGTTTATTGCTGTGTAAAAATATTTACATAGGAGGGGGACAAGATGGCTGAATAGACATAGCCAGGAGGGCCTCTCCCACTAAAACAGAGCAAAATAAGTAAACCAACATGCTTCGAAGAGATCTTTGGAAAGAAAGCACTGAGCATCAATAGAGAGGCAACACAGACACTGAGGCTGAAGAGGGAGGAAGCTGGGAAGCCTGCACAGAGTCTCCGGGTGCCAGGACCTGCTCCTGGCCCTAATCAGGTCCTAAGGAAGGAGTGAGTAGAGTGACTATGGGGAAACCCATGCTTGCCGTGGAGCTCTGGGATACTAGCCACAAGAGATCTCACAACCCCCAAAGACATTTGAATTGGTAGGGAACTGTCAGAGAGAAGGCACAGGCAGAGTACCAGCCTATGTGGAGCCCAGCAGGTCTCACTCAGTGTGGAGCAGCTCCAGCAAAATGCAACCCCAGGCACCCATGCCCCCAGGTTCTCACCTTGCTCTGAGTCACTCTAGCCCCTGCTGAATGCTGGGCTGGGAAGAGGAGGGCTGTCCTTCCTATGGGTCTGGGGAGAGCCTGATCTACACGCCTATCTGTCAACTTCCCAGGCACTCCCAACCCCAGCTGCTCCCACAAGGGCATACACACAGCATAACCTCCACTACCCAGCCTGAGTGCTTTGCCAGTGGCCTTGGAGCACTTCGGCCACCCCAGCACAGTGCTTGATTCCAAGGGGACAGAGGACAAAGCCGTGGGCCTGGTCTCAGCCCCACAGGGTCTAAGCACATCGTTCAGGAATACAGAGCTGAGCTCTGTGGCCAGAACTTAAGCTCTGCTTAGAATACTGAGTAGAGTGAGACGTGGGTTTGTGTTCCAGCATGAGTGCTGGGTAAGTCCCCTTCCACAAGGCTGGTCTGGGAAGGGTGAGGCCTGTTTGCCAGCTTTGCATCTGCCTGAGGGACCCTGTGGCCTGAAACACCTAACAGCCCAGTGATCTGGGCGCAGAAAGCATGGCATAAAACTGGCTGGTCAAGCTAGCTACAGGGGAAGACACCAACAGACTTGGTTGAGGGAACGTGAGCTGGGCAGTCCCCACAACTGTCTGCTGGGCAAAAAAACCCAGGCTGTCGGCACCTCACCAGCTGCACAACCACGACAACATCACCCTGCCCTGAGATCCCCCATCCTTGACCTACTATACCAACAGACCACCCACAGACATACCCCACAACCCTCTCTGACTTTGCCAAGCACAGAGGACCAGTGGGCCTCCAGAATGCTGCAGGTCTCCTGGTGACCTAACCTTCAGCTCAGGCCACTGCTAAGGGATGGGGAGCGCAGCCCACCAGGGCCCCCCTTGGGGTTCAGGAAATGTGAGTATGGTGCCAGTGATTGGAAAGGGCTCCTCTAAGGCCTGGGAATGAACTTGGTGAGGGGGGTCATCTCCCTTCCCCTACCCCCAGCACAGAGCACCATGCTGAACGCACTGCAATCTAAGAGTTTATCTGCTAGCCCTTACCCTTAAGCACCATATACTGGATCATAGTCTGAATTACATCACTAAAAAAAATTCTTCTAGTATCCAACACCTGTGAAACCCAATGCAGGAACCTAGCACAAAGAGAGATCCTATACAAAGCCTCAGCCCGCTGAAAACACCCAGAAAGGAAGCCAATCGACTATACTCAGCATACACCACAGTCAAACCCTCAAGGAAAATGATGAATAAGAAAACAAAAGGCCCCATCCAAGCAGAAGCAACGCCAAAAAGATAAAGGAACACCAGCCCTCTCAGATGAGAAAGAATTTGTGCAAACACTCTGGCAATTCAAAGTATCTCCTCACCTCCAAACAACTGTCCTAGCCTCTCAGCAATGGTTTTTAGACAGACTGAAATGGCTGAAATGACAGAAATAGAATTCAGAATCCGGATGGCAAGAAAGCTCAAGATCCAGGAGAAGGCTGAAATTCAATCCAAGAAACCCAGTAAAATGATTCAACAGTCAAAAGGCAACATAGCCATTTTAAGAATGAACAAGCCAGGCGTGGTGGATCACACCTGTAATCCCCACCACTTTGGGAAGCTGAGGCAGGTAGATTGCTTCAGTTGGGGAGTTTGAGATCAGCCTGGGCAACATGATGAAACCCCATCTCTGCAAAAATATAAATCATTAGCTGGGCATGGTCGCGCATGCCTATGGTCCCAGCTCCTCAGGAGACTGAGATGGGAGGATTGCCTGAGCTTGAGAGGTTGAGGCTGCAGCAGTAAGTCATGGCCACAACCACTGCACTTCGGCCTGGGTTACACAGCAAGACCCTGTCGAAAACAAAACAAAACAAAACAAAACAAAGGAAAAGAAAAGAAAAGGAACCAAACTGAACTTCTGGATTTGAAAGATTCACTACATGAATTTCATAATACAGTTGGAAACATTAACAAAAGAATAGACCAAGCTAAGGAAAGAATCTCAGAGCTTGAAGACCAGTCCTTCAAATCAACCCAGTCAGAAAAAAATAAAGAAAAAAGAATTTTTAAACAAAATCTCTAAGAAATAACGGATTATGTAAAAAGAACCAAACCTATGACTTATTGGAATTCCTGAAAAAGACAACTTGGAAAATATATTTGAGGATACAGTCCATGAATATGTTCCCCATCTCACTAGAGATAGGTGGGCATGCAAATTCAAGAAATTCAGAGAATCCCTGTGACACACTATACAAGACCATCCCCAAGACACATAGTCATCAGATTTTCCAAGTTCAACGTGAAAGAAAAAATTTTAAAGGCAGCTAGAAATAAGGGTCAGCTCACGTACTGAGAGAACCCCATCAGGCTACCAGCGGGCCTCTCAGCAGCAACCTTAAAAACCAGAAGAGACTGGGGCCTATTTTCAGCATCCTTGAAGAAAACAAATTCCAACCAAGAATTTAATATCCTGCCAAACTAAGTTTCATAAGGAAAGAAAAAATAAAGTCCTTTTCAGACAAGGAAACATTAAGGGAATTTGTTACCATTAGACCTGCCTTGTAAGAGGTCCTTAAGGGAGTGCTAAACATGAAACAGAAGAATACCTGCTACCACAAAAACATACTTAAGTACATAGCCCACAGATACTATAAAGCAACTACACAGTTAAGTCTACAAAACAACCAGGTAACAACATGACAACAGGATCAAAACCTCACATATCAATATAAACCTTGAATGTAAATGGTCTAAAGGCCCCTCTTAAAAGCCACGCAGTGGCAAGTTGGATTTAAGAAAAATAAAACTCAACTATTTTCTCTCTTCAAGAGACCCATCTCACATGTAACAACACCCACAGGCTCAAAGTAAAAGGATGGAGAAATATCTATCACAAAAACAGAAAATGAAAAAGTGCAGCGGTCACTATTCTTTTATCAGATAAAATAACTTTAAACCAACAATAGTTAAAAAGGACAAAAAAGGGCATTACATAATGACAAAGGGTTCAATTCAATAAGAAGACTTAACTATACTACATATATAAGTACCTAACTTTGGAGCACCCAGATTCATAAAGTAAGTTCTTTTAGACCTATGAAGAGACTTACACAGGCACTCAATAATAGTGGGAAACTAACACTCTACTGACAGTGTTAGATAGATCAGGAAGGCAGAAAACTAACAAATTCTGGACTTAAACTCGACACTTGAACAATCGGACCCAATACATCTACAGCATACTCCACCTAATATACCAGAATATACATTCTTCTCATCTGCACATAGAACATACTCTAAGATCAACCACATGCTCAGCCATAAAGCAAGCCTCAATAAATTAAAAAAAAAAATTCAAAATCATACCAAGCACACACTCAGACCACAGTATAATAAAAATATAAATCAATACCAAGACCTCTCAAAAACATACAATTACATAAAAATTAAACAACCTACTCCTAAATGACTGCTGAGAAAACAACAAAATTAAGGCAGGAATCAAAAAATTTTTTTCAATTAAGGAAAACAGGGACACTAAATGCCTACATCAAAACATTAGAAAGACCTCAAATCAATAATCAAACATCACATATAAACTAGAAAAATAAGAACAAACCAAGTCCGGGTGCAGTGGCTGACGCCTGTAATCCCACTTTGGGAGGTTGAGGCAGGAGGATCATTTGAGGTCAGGAGTTTGAGACCAGCCTGACCAACATAGTGAAACCCTGTCTCTACTAAAAATACAAAAAAATTAGCCAGGCGTAGTGGTGTGCACCTATAGTCCCAGCTACTCAGGAAAGAGGCTGAGGCAAAAGAATAGCTTGAACCCGGGAGGTGGAGGTTGCAGTGAGCCGAGATCGCACCACTGCACTCCAGCCTGGGCAACACAGTGAGACTCCACCTTAAAACCAACCAAAACAAAACAAACCAACCCTAAAGACAGCAGAAGAAAAGAAATAACCAAAATCCAGAGTGGAATTGAATGAAATTATGATCCAAAAATCTACACAAAGATTCAACAAAAGCAAAAGTTGATTATTTGAAAGAATAAACGAGATAGACCGCAAGCTAGATCAATAGAGGGAGACAGAGACAGACAGAAGATCTAAATAAGCACAATAAGAAATGACAAAGATAACATACCTGATCCCACAGCAATACAAAAGATCCTCAGAGACTACTGTGAACACCTCTACATAAGCAAATTAGGAAATCTAGAGGAAATAGATACATTCCTGGAAACATACAACCTCCCAAGATTGAACCAGAAATTAAAAAAACAAACGAACAAACAAAAAAACCTGAACAGACCAATCAGGAGCTCCTAAATTAAATCAATAATGAAAAAAACTTACCAAGCCAAAAAAAAAAAAAAGCAGAAAACAAAAACCCCAGGGCAGATGGATTCACAGCTGAATTCTACCAGACATACAAAGAATTGGTATGAATCCTACTGAAACTATTTCACAAAACCAAGGAGGAAGGACTCCTCCCTGACTCATTCTATGAAGCCAGCATCATCCTGATACCAAAATCTGGCAGGACACAATGAAAAAAGAAAACTTCAGGCCAAATCCCTGATGAACACAGATGCAAAAATCCTCAACAAAATACTAGCAAATTGAATCCAACAACACAACACAACTGATTGCGTGACAATCAAGTGTGCTTTATTCCTAGAATGCGAGGTTGGTTCAACATACACAAATCAATAATGTGATTCACCACATAAACAGAATTAAAAACAAAAGCCATATGATCATTTCAATAAATAGAGAAAAAGCTTTCAATAAAATCCAACATTCTGGGCCAGGCGCAGTGGCTCATGCCTATAATCCTAGCACTTTGGGAGGCCGAGGCGGATGGATCATTTGAGGTCAGGAGTTCGAGACCAGCCTGGTCAACATGATAAAACCCTGTCTCTACTAAAAATACAAAAATTAGCCAGGCATGCTGGCCTGTGCCTGTAATCCCACTTACTCAGGAGGCAAGAGAATCGCTTAAACCTGGGAGGCAGAGGTTGCAGTAAGCTGAGGTCACGCCACTGCA
The DNA here is from genome assembly GCF_028885625.2 of Pongo pygmaeus. Lineage (NCBI taxonomy): Eukaryota > Metazoa > Chordata > Mammalia > Primates > Hominidae > Pongo > Pongo pygmaeus. Next base: position 59,488,538 of record NC_072380.2, read on the forward strand.
CTCCAGCCTGGATAACAGAGGGAGACTCTGCCTCAAAAAAAAAAAAAAGAAAAGAAAAAAATCCAACATCCTTGCATGATTAAAAACCCTCAACAAACCAAGCATCAAAGGAATATTCCTCAAAATAATAACTATCATCTATGACAAACCCACAGCCTACATGATACTGAATGATGGCAAAAACTGGAAGCATTCCCCTTGAAAACTGGAAAAGACAAGGATGCCCACTCTCATCACTCCTATTCAACACAGTACTCGAAGTCCTACACAGAACAATCAAGCAAGAGAAAGAAATAAAACGTATTCAAATAGGAAAAGAAGAAATCAAACTATTCCTCTTCTCTGATGGTATGATTCTATACCTAGAAAACCCTGAAGACTCTGACAAAAGGTTCCTAGAACTGATAAATGACTTGAGTAAAGTTTTAGGATACAAAATCAATGTACAAAAATCAGTAACATTTCTATGCACCAATAACATTACAGCTGAGAGCCAAATCAAGAATGTAAGCCTATTTACAATAGCAAAGAAAAGAATAAAACACCTAAGAATACAGCTAACCAAGGAGGTGAAAGATCTCTACAAGGAGGACTACAAAACACTGCTGAAAGAAATCAGAGATGATACAAATAAATGAAAAAATGGATTAGAAGAATCAATATTGTTAGAATAGCCATTCTGCCCAAAACAATCTACAGATTCAATGCTATTCCTATCAAACTACCTATGTCACTTTTCACAGAATTGGAAAAAACTATTCTAAAATTCATATGAAACCAAAAAAGACCCCGAATAGCCAAAACAATTCTAAGCAAAAAGAACAAGGCCAGAACATCATATTACCCAACTTCACTATACTACAGGGATACAATAACCAAAACAGCATGGTACTGGTGGGGGGAAAAAACAAACAAAAAAAAACACAGACACACAGACCAACAGAACAGAATGGAGAACCCAGAAATAAAGCCGAACCATCTGATCTTTGACAAAGTCAACAAAAATAAGCTGCGGGGAAAAGATGCCTCATTCAATAAATGGTGCTAACTAGCTAACCATATGCAAAAGAATGAAACTAGAGCCCTGCCTATCACCATATAAAAAAATTAAGATGGATTACAGACTTCAATGTAAGACTTCAAATTACAAAAATCCTGGAAGAAAATCTAGGAAATACCCTTCTCAATATCAGCCTTAGCAAAGAATTTATGACTAAGTTCTAAAAAGAAACTGCAACAAAAACAAAAATTGACCAGCAGGACCTAGTTAAATTAAAGAGATTCTGTGCAGCAAGAGATACTATCAAGAGGGTAAACAGACAACCTATAGAATCGGAGAAAATATTCAAAATATTCACAAACTATGCACCTAACGAAGGTCTAATATCCAGAATCCATAAAAAACTTAATTCAACAAGTAAAAAGTGACCCCATTAAAAAATGAGCAAAAGACATGGATACTTCTCAAAATACATAAAAGCGGCCAACAAATATATATATATAAAAAAGTCATCATCACAAATCATCAGAGAAATGCAAATGAGATACCATCTCACATCAGTCAGAATGGTTTTCTTAAAAAGTTAAAAATCTGGCAGATATTGGCAAGGCTGCAGAGAAAAAGGAACACTTATACATTGTTGGTGGGAATGTAAATTAGTTCAGCCACTGTGGAAAGCAGTTTGGAGACTTGTCAAGGAAGTGAGAGTTGAACTATCATTTGACCCAGCAATCCCATTACTGGGTATATACGCAAAGGAAAATAAATCATCCTACCAAAAAGACACATGCACCCATATGTTCACCACAGCACCATTTACAACAGTAAAGACATGGAATCAACCCAGGTGCCCATCAATGGTGGACTGGATAAAGAAAATGGTACATATATACCATGGAATATTAGGCAGCCATAAAAAAGAATGAAATGTCCTTTGCAGCAACATGGATGCAGCTGGAGGCCACTGTCGTAAGTGAACTAGTACAGAAACAGAAAAGCAAATACTGCATGTACTTACTCATATGTGGGAGCTAAACACTGAGTACACATAGACATAAAGTCAGGAACAACAGACACTGGGGAACAGAAGAAGGGGAAGGGAGGATATGAGGCAAGAGTTGAATAACTACTAGGTAAAATGGTCACTACCTGAGTGACAGATTCATCTGTACTCCAAACCTCAGCATTACGCAATATACCTTCGTAACAAACCTGCACTTGTACCTCTTTATTCAAAAATAAAAGTTGAAAAAATGAAAAAAAAAAAAAAAAAAAAAAAAAGGTATATAGACTAATAGACTAAGACCGGAAAAGAGTACAGGGACAGGGAAATAATATAATGTAAGTAATCAGCAGCTTTCTCTTTTAACATATACTTTTATGCTATGTTGCAATTTTGAAAATAAATGAACAATTTAAACACATTAACAGAAGCCTCTCACCTGGCAAAAGAGGTACAGAACTCAAAAGCATACATTTTAAATCTGAAGAGAGCCAAGGTAACCCCATAGGCCAACTCCTTCATTTATGGATGAAAAACATGCCCTGGGATGTGGCTCCCCAAGATGCCAGGCCAAGGGAGCAGGGAGCAGGCCCACCTCAGCAGATATCCTATTCTTATGGTGCCTTCACCTTTTCTTCAGAGATTCCAACTTCACAAATGTGCATATCATGGAAACCCACAGGTTCTTCTTGAGTTGGAGACGTCTGAACAAATTAACACTTTATGAGCCAGTGGGACCCAAGAGCAGGGCTAGTGTTCACTCACCTATGTCTCATGACTTGAACGAAGTCCTTGCTCTTTAACTGGAAGTACAGCTCTGTCATTCCCTCCACACGACAAAGTACCACCTCCAGACAGAGTGTTTTCAACACTCCATGAAATTTTGGCAGCAGAAAGAACACAGCATTCATGAACCTGGCGGGGAAGGGAATTGGTGAGAGGAGGGCCGAGGACCCTCCTGCCCCCACAGGATCCCTGGACAGCCCATACCTGTCTGCAAGAGGAGGGAAGCTCTTGGTCACTTTGTTCAAGCACACAATAAACTTGTCCTCCATAGTATTCTGATGTTGCTTCAATTGTTTCGCAACCAGTTCACACAGAGACTCCTCCAGTATCTGAAAAATTAAGTTTATTTTCAAATACACAAAAGTGGAAATGTAGGTTAAGCACTGAAAGCAAGGTTTACCTTGAGTATTTAAGTGAGCCCAACAAAGGTGCTCAATGTTATCACCTACAAGGTAGATGATGGGACAGTAGGTGCTGGGGATGTCTACACTGACCATTGAACACCCTTAGGCTCTGGATCCTTGAGTTCCTACACCTCGGTGAGCCAGTCCACATCACTGTGCTCTGTGCTGAGCACCCAGGTGTCTGGCTCGTGTAGATGCCAGATCTACAGACATCTACAGATCTGACATCTACAGATGTCAGAAGATTAGTGTTTCCTACTGACACCAAAACACGTGGTAGGACCAGTAAGTCCTTTGAGAAGCTAAGCTAAATGGCTAAATATTGTTTGAGACATATTTTATGATGTTCAGATTTCTGATAAAAAATATTCACATGGACTAGAATTTTCAAGCAATTCTATTCACACAGCAGTCCCCATCACTGTACTGTCTGCTCATGTCCCGCCTCTTTTCACCAAGTGTTGCTACCTGTTATATATTCATCTGTGTACCATCTGTCTCCCCTCCCCAAATGCCAGCTCCCCAAGGGCAGGGACATGACCTGTCCTGTTCCCTACTGCATCCCTAGAACCAGAAAGTCCTCAAATGTCCTCCACACAGAGAAGCACTCAGTAGAGTCCACTGGAAGGAAGCAACGGAAAACACTGCTGTCCTTCCTAGCTCACCTCCTTCCTCACAAACATCAGAAAGAGGCGTAGGCAACGTTTCAAAGGCACAAAGACCAAACAGTTTTTCAATGCAAACTCAACACAGACTGAGCGCCTCAAATCTGAAAATCCAGAATCCTCCAAAACGCAAAACGTTTTGAGCCTCAGCATGACACTCAACAGAACGTTCACTGGAGCATTTGAATTTTGAATTTTTGAATTAGGGATGCTCAAACAGTAACTATCATGAAAATATTGCAAAACCAGAAAATGGAAACACTCCTGGTCCGAAGCATTTTGGAATAGAGATACTGAATCTGTAGTATGAGGCTATTTTTAAATTATCTTAAGAAAAACTCTTAACACAAAACCACAAATTTCAACGGCCTGAACCCCATATAGAATACATATAGTATTACACTACCAATTAATCAGATGTCTTTTTATTAAAAGTATTTAATACGAAAACACAATGAAATGATCACAATCTAGCAAGTAAAGAAAGCAAGTTATAAAACAGTATGAATAACAGAGACCAAGGACAGTGGAGCTGTGTGCCACAGGTGCTGAGGGACGTTGTGTGGGAAGAGTGCGAGCCCCTCTTACTGACTTCTTTTTATTTTTTTTTGAGATGGAGTCTCGCTCTGTCGCCCAGGCTGGAGTGCAGTGGTGTGATCTCAGCTCACTCCAACCTCCGCCTCCCAGGTTCAAGGGATTCTCCTGCCTCAACCTCCCGAGTAGCTGGGATTATGGGCGTGTGCCACCATGCCCAGCTAATTTTTGTATTTTTTGTGGAGGCAGGGTTTCACTATGTTGGCCAGGCTGGTCTTGAACTCCTGACCTCAAGTGATCAGCCTGCCTTGGCCTCCCAAAGTGCTGGGATTACAGGCATGAGCCACAGCACCCGGCCTCTTACCAACTTCTTTATGTTTACTCTGCTTTCCAAATTTCTACGATAAATCTGTATCACTTTTATATTCAGAAAAAAACATGTAAAACAGAAGTGTTTTTTATTCTTAAGTTGAAATTTAAGTCATGAGAAATTAAACCTGGGGATCTGCTGTAACTTGCTCCATTTATGGTGGAAATGAAGCATATTATGTAGATTTAAACCTCATATTTAGGGATGTTAGAATCATCTTGTAAAAAAGTTCTATTGAATTTAAGAAATCTGTTTACTTACAAAAATAGCTGATAATCCCTAAAATGAATTACAAGTAATGTTTGATCTTCCCAAAGGGGTCATCTTAATTTTATTTTAAATCCAAACTAATCCATACTTGGTGACATGGACAAGGGTCCAATCACAGCGCTGGGCCCACTGGTGCCTGCTCAGGACCACCTGGCTTCTCCTGAGCCTTTTCTCATCCAGCCCGACAGTGACTGTGGCCTGGACTCTACTCTGTCCTTTCTTTCAGGAGAGTAACTGAGCCGGGGTGCAAACTTGAGAATCATGAACATAAAAGCAGTCTATATAAAGCCATGAGGCTGGACGAGGCGGGCAGGGGAGCAGTGAGTGAGGCCAAAGCTGAGCTGTGGAGGTGGTCAGGGAAATGCAGCTGAGGAAAGGGAGAAGGGGCTGCCACAGGAGGAGGACAGGAGCCAAGAGTGTCCTCAGGGTGTGACCAGCTGGGCCACCCAGACAGGCTCTGCAGCAGCAAGATCCCCAGGGATCCACAGAGCACCTTATCCCAGTGATGCCCCTGAAACCCACTACCCTGCTTGGGCAACATGGCGAAACCTTGTTTCTACAAAAAATACAAAAATTAGCCAAGCATGGTGGCATATGCCTGTAGTCCCAGCTACTCGCTAAGGTGGGAGGATGGCTTGAGCCCACGAGTGCAAGGCTGCAGTAAGCTATGATTACACCACCGCACTCCAGCCCAGGTGACAGGGCAAGACCCTAGCTCTAAAAAGACTTTAAAACAATAAAGAACATGTTACTTCTTCATTCAGTCCTCTTATCTGAACAGCGCACTGCACTTAAACGTTCAGTTAGGCTCATCTCACAGTCCTGTCCAGTAGGCAAGGCAGCAGTACTGAGAGGGTAGCCTGGGAGGTCCCTGCCCCTGTTCAACAGCCACACCAAAAACTGCAAGGGGAGGAATGGACTGGGAGAGGACAGCGGCTATCTACCAGGACAATTTCCTCCACAAGAAAATCCTGAGACCAAGTTCACAGTAATAAAAGCTGGTTAAATACTCTCATCCTGATTTTACATTACCAAGTCGGTTGCTGATCTCTCCATGTTCACCAAGTTTCTAAGGTGTTTAAAAATCATGTGCCCTCTCTAAAAAACTGAGTATTATATTTGCTATATTATAGTAAGAAACAGTAAAATATTAATAAATGCAGATGCCCATTTTGTTTCTAATACCATACAAGAAATAAACATATAAGTATCAAGGGTCATAACAAATCAAAATAGAGTAAGAGGTATTTATTGAAAATTGCGTAGCACACTCACATTTTTTCTCTCCATAACATATCGAAGTATAAGTCCTAGAACTTCTGCTGCAGCGGCATACACTTCTTTATATCTTACAAAGGACATATTATTCACCAAAGCCTGGAAGTATCTACAATAAACACAGAAAAGACATATGCATCAAATAAACCATTCTGTTGTTCCACAAATATAAATGACAATTTTCCTTCTCATGTCATATTGACAGCCTAAGTTGAGGAAATCTAAATATAGAATGTGATGCAAATTCCATGCACAAATGCACACATCAGCATGTACGTAAGGGTGCCCGATGTCATAACCAGAAAAGCGTAGGGCAGTCTGCTGTTCCATCATGCAGAACCGCTGCAGCTGGACCATCCCACAAGGCTGAACAGACAGAAAGGTGCAGTGAAAGAAAGAGCTACTATCCAAGATCACCGGACACTGACTCCCTTTCAAAACCCACCTACTATAGCAGGACAAGGACAATAAAATGAGAAAGAGCATACTTCCAGTGCCGTCTGTGTGAGGAGGCTTCCCAGGGAGCCACCCATTCACTGTCAGCACTCAGGGGACTCTGCAAGGTTATCCTGGCGTAGAAGCCAAAGCCCCAGCCAGTGACTGTCTAAAAGGAGCCGAGTTCCCACTGAGGCTGCTACAAAGCTGGCTGCCTCAGCCCTGAGGTCATGTGTCATCTCTGGCACCAGTAACTGGTCCAACAGTGCTGGGGGGCCAACACGGAGGACCAAACAGAGAGAGTGATTGGGCATGGCAGGTGGAAACCCAGGGAGTGGCCAGGAGTCAACACTGACTTCACAACCCTCAGGAGCAGGACATCTCCTGCTCGTTTTATGATGTCCCAGAACCATCTTTCTGAGGCCTCGTCTTGGCATGTCACACCCAGCTGCCCTAGCTCGCAGGCAGGATGGTGCAGCCCAGTGTCTACCAGCCCTCACGGTCAGAGAGCCCAGTACAAAGCCTTCTGAGGGGTTTGCATTACTTTTGGGGATAAATGTTCAGAATATCAGTTTAGAAAATAAGAAATACTTAACACCTCTCACCTGCCAGCATGTATATGAAAAAATTACACTGTTTTAAACACCTACATTTCTCATTTGCCCCAAACATATTTTTTCTTCCAAAAAAATCTAAATCCATCTTCCTAAATTTAGGTAGACAAAAAAATTTTTGGTACAAATGGGGTCTTGCTATGCTGTCCAGGCTGGTCTCGAACTCCTGGACTCAAGCAATCCTCCTGCCTTGGCCTCTCAAATGTGTTAGAATTACAGGCATGAGCCACTGTGCCTGGCCCAGAAACATTTATAACATGGGTCTGGTCCTTAAATTTATCAAAACTGCACCATACTGAAGTCTGTCAATCCAGTTTGGGTAGACGTGACCTAAAAAATAATCAAGCAAACACGTACTCGCTACTCTGGATGCCACACTGTGGGTCATAGGGAGGCAGGTCATTGGCCATCACGATGCCTAGCAATTGAATCCCTACTGAGTTGTCTTTAGAATTAGGATCTTTACCGGAAAACTTTTCAAATATTAACCTGAAACATAAGCACAAATGAGAAAATTGAGACTGTCGCATAATCAAATAAGAAGCAGGAAGACAAATACAGAATTTTATTTTTTTGAGACAGAGTCTCACTCTCGCCCAGGCTGGAGTGCAGTGGCACGATTGAGACGGAGTCTTGGAGTCTCGCTTTGTCGCCCAGGCTGGAGTGCAGTTGGCACAATCTCGGCTCGCTGCAAGCTCTGCCCCCTGGGTTCATGCCATTCTCCTGCCTCAGCCTCCCAAGTAGCTGGGACTACAGGTGCCCGCCACCACACCTGGCTAATTTTTTGTATTTTTTTAGTAGAGATGGGGTTTCACTGTGTTAGCCAGGATGGTCTCGATCTCCTGACCTCGTAATCTGTCCACCTCGGCCTCCCAAAGAGCTGGGATTACAGGCGTGAGCCACTGTGCCTGGCCAAATACAGAATTTTCTAAAGCTAATCTTCAGGGTAAGAAATGCTTTTTCTTTATTTCTGTTTCTTCCCCAGGTCTAGCTTTGACTTTACAGAAATGCTTTCTTTTTCTTTTCCCATATCCACTATCCCTGCTTGCTAACACCTCCTGTTCACATCCAGGTTCCTCCAGCTTTGTAACATTGGCAATTTTATCACCCTCATATTTTAATTATTTGCCTAAATTCTCCCTTAGTTGATAGCAAAACTTTTTGAAAGTTTTAGCTTGCCTCAGGCTACAAAAAAAGGAATTACACACAAGTCCTACCCACCTCCCACCACCCTCTACCCCATGGGCCAATGGAAGGTGGTGCCCCTCCCCAGCATGGGGACATCAGAGGCAAGCTAAGGCGGAGGGCAGGGCCACTGGAGGGTGCGAGACACGCATCTGGTGCCACACTCTGGAGGCTGTGGTTTTATTAGTAACAATAAATTATTTTCTTCATCCTATCATTTCATGTAATTAAATTTCACTGTAATCATCATTTACCACACGCTACATTTTAACCTAAATTTCTAAACAATACTGCAAAAACCAGTAAACATACCTATAAGGGATGGATAAACAGTCCTTCCAGCACTCGACAACAGTCTTTATAATTTCAAGGTTGTGTCTAAACACAGCTCTTTTTGGATGAAAGACATGTTTCATTAGGAAATTAAGCAATCGATTTGCTAACACTTCATCTTTAGGGACCCCCTGAAAAGGTACAGAAATTCTGTATTAATATGCGGCATTCCATTCTGGAAAAGCATTTTTTAACTCAAGTTCATTTATAGAAGAAATCTGGCATTTTACAGGAATCCGGCTCCTGTTCAAAGCCCTGTGATTTTTCAGAAACAGGCAACAACAAAGGCTGACCTGGCAAGAGGACCAGGCACCACCGGCGCTGCAATCTCAGAGCTGCCGTCCAGGGTGCAGGCTGCTAGCTGCCATGCCCCATGCAAGCACCTCTGCCTTCCTCACTGGAGCCTCCATGCCTAGGACCCTTTATCTGAGGCCCTGGACAGGGGTCGCATGCAGGGCAGGGGAGCAGCATGAAGGCACTTTCCCCACTCCGACTCAGTATCCAGTGCTTTCTGACTCAGCTCTTCCCCATAAAACTGCAGAGCCTCCTATTCAGGGCCTCTCAACAGCGAGACGGCCCATGTCTGTGCTAATCCATCTGGCTGCTGAGTAGTACACCACTCTAGGGGCAAACAGAACAGGGGGAGTCTCCCTCCAGTGTTAGCCTCTCACTTCCATGACTCCAGAGTGAGTAAAAGCTTCACGGCAACCTTTCTGGCTTGCTGTTGCTTTATTCAGCTCCCCCAAGCCCGGCAGTTCCACTCTCTTGAGTTCAGCTGAGCTGCTGACAGCTACATCAATCTCTTCCAACGGACCCTTGTTAAACTAAACCCCTCTTAATTTTTTCATTTTATTAAGCAGAAAACAAAGTATTTCATTACACTAAGACAAAGAAATCTAAATTTGGTTAACCGTGAAACAAATGAGATAGGTACATCCAGAGACAAGCGTATGAGAAAGCTCCATGTATTTTTTTGTGGGCAGGGTGGTGGTGGAGCTGGGGGAACGTAGTCTCACTCTGTCGCCCAGGCCGGAGCACAGTAGTGCAATTTCAGCTCACCACAACCTCCGCCTCCCGGGTTTAAGCAATTCTCCTGCCTCAGCCTCCCGAATAGCTGGGATTATAGACATGTGGCACTACGCCCAGTTAATTTTTGCATTTTTTTAGTACAGATAAGGTTTTACCATGTTGGCCAGGCTGGTCTCAAACTCCTGACCTTAAGTGATCTGCCTGCCTTGGTCTCCCAAAGTGCTGGGATTACAGGTGTGAGCCATCATGCCTGGCCCCGCATGTGTATATTATATTTAATACAGACTGTTCCTACCATCTCCTCACATGAAAACGTTCGTATGCTGTCAGTGTCCACAGTTTTAAATGAGTAGGCAAAGCTCCAACACACACACACACGTCTACACTGGTGGGTACGGCATTTGCCTCAACATAACATGGTGTTATCATCTGGCAGCTACTGCTTTAGCCCTAATCTTGCCATTACTGGTATCAGTCAATACTCTGGGAGTAGAGAAGCTGGCACAAATGCCAAAATCCAGGGACTTCAGGACAGAAGTCCTCAGAGCCTCCCATTCAGGGTTGGTTGACGTTCAGTTTACACATAGTTTTAATAAATTTGCAATCTCATTTCTAAGGCAAGTAAAGGCAGCAAACAAAACAAAACAAACACCTGACAGCTTCATAATAAAAGCAAGGTCAGACGAATTACCAAAGGCAAAGGAAACAAAACAAAACCAAAGCAGGCTGAGGCTATTTGGTTTAAGAGCACACCAGCAATGTAGCAACAAATGCTGAAAACCATAGCAGTCAGTGAGAGGGACCTGAATTATGTGTCACAGGCTCTATAGGCTATTGGCAAAGGATAATATATTAACATAAAAGATGCATCAATCCTTACTGTTGGAGTGGCCAAGCCTGTCCATGAAAGAATAGTGGCCACTATCTCAACCACCATGTAGTGAATTCCTTCTCCTCCATTGTTTTCAGAAGCAGCCAGCTGCAGCAAGGGGCTAAGCCAGTGCTTTGCGTAAGGGCGAAAGACCTACAAGAGGATGTAAAAGTCAAACATCAAAGAATGGTCTTAAACTGCCAAAATATTAATACAAGACTGTATCTTCCATCAGCTAAAATTTTATACTATGACTGGACCTAAAGCCAAAACGGAGGTAAGCACGTTAAAGTGAAGTCATTAGTGTGGGCCCTAATCAAATACGACTGGTGTCCTTATTAAAAGAGGAAATCAGGACACAGAGACAGATACAAGGGGGAAGATGAAGTGAAGACACAGGGAGAATGCCTCTGACACACCACACAGTGCTTGAGGCTGCCAGATGCTGGGAGCAGCCTGGGCCAGGCTCTCTCATAGCTCTCGAAGGAACCAACCCTGCCAGCAGCTTGATCTCAGGCCACGGCTGTCTGAGTCCCCCCAGTATGGCACCCTGAGACCATGTGCCCAAGGTGTGAAGAATCAAGTGAGCCCCGAGGAAAGCAGGTGCTGCTGCAGCCCTAGAGCAGCCTGTCAGGGACCTCCTGACAGACTCACCACGTCTGCAGAGCTGCCCAGAATGACCTTCTATGGAGCCAAGTGGATGGTGTCACCCCACCACTTAGTGCCCTTAGTGGTTCCCTGGTGCTCAATGAATAAGCCCAACCCTCTGCATAGCTCTGGATGGCCTGGCCTGGCTCTGGTCCAGACCACACTCCCACAGCCCAGGCAGTCAGTGCAGACCTGCTTGGCTCACCCAGGGACCACCCGTGCTATGCTACTCCTTCCCTGCCTACTGCAAACTCTCACTGCACTTCGCCACGTCTAGCTCAAAGGCCTTTCCAAAATCGACTCCAAGATGCTCCTACCTCACAAACTCAGCAACTGCCTAAGAGTCAGCTGTTTTTCATATAGAGTTAACAGGAATATTTTCTCTCCTGCTCCACCCCCCGCTTTTTTTTTTTTCTACTATAAGGAAAGAACGTTGGCAGCCATAAGAAAGCGGCTACATGTACTTTATACAAAGACCACTTCTAACTCACGAGAGGTGAATTTACATGTGTTAAAAACGATAAAAGAATGGTGATGAACAAGTAGATAAATACTGGATGGCTAATCAGAGAACAAAAATGTCATGCTCTGTCCCTTTATATTTTCCTTTTTTGTGTGTGTTTTTAAGTATATTCATAGAATTGCAATTGATTCATTCATAGAATTGAATAAACAGACTTATAGAATCTATTCAAAGAATAAAGAAATAATCAATTACTTACCTCTTCTGTATTAATAACAAGCTTGGCTAAGAAGAGACGGATATTTAATGGTACTATTGGATTTCCCAGTTTGCCATGGAGGAATTTCATCCAGGGAGGAAGATCTCTTGGCACTGAATCCTAAAATAAAACATTCAAAATTACCTTAAAAAGTGGAATAAAATAACGATACATTTTGATATTATGGGAAAACAATGACAAAGTAAGACATGAACAAAAAAAATCACATTTATTTGATAAGCAGTTTGGTTTTGTCTTCAATATTAATTGTTCGTTCTCAATATGACACCAATGAATATAGTATTAACAGGTAAGATGAGTGGGAAAAGCACCTCTTCTTGAGGCGGGCCCAGGCTTCTGTGCATGTGCTTCACCAGGGCCGTCAGGGGCGCCATGCATTCATGCCGATTGAGCTCGTCCATCTCCAGCTCTAGCACATCATCATGCACCGCGGGGTCCCGCTGCTCCTGCGAAAGGGAGGGCCCAGGAGAGCAGAGGGTACAGTTAACATTCAGTGGACAAGGCCGTGGATGTGGGAGGCTCTTTCTGGGGCAACAGCATATAACAAACACGTAATAATGATAATTTGGTAATAATATCAAATACACTCACTGTACAATTAACAGATAAGAAGGATTTCATGTCTTCCTTGCATCCCAAGTACATAGTCCCCATGTCCCGTCTGCCCAGTCACTCCACAGGGTGGCTCCTGAGGTCAGATGTCTCTGTTACACTGACCCCTGACCCCCATCTATGGTCACTCCCCAGGGTGGCTCCTCAGGCCAGATGTCTCTGCTATGTTAACCCCCTGAACCGTCTGTATGGTGACTCCCTGGGAGTGCACCTCAGGTCAAAGCATCTTTGCTATGTTGACCCCTGACCTCCTACTGTGCTGATGATATCTGACTGCTGAGCCTACAGAATAAAAGGCTAGGAATTAGATCTTGGAAAATTCTCCAAATTAACTCTGTACTCCGAGGGTTGTCAATGGACAGAGAACTGGCTTCCTGTAGTAACAGCAAGGCATAGCTGTGACCCCCTTTCTTCATAAACATCAACAATATTCTTTTAGTATGTGAAATGTGATCACCCGTCTCCGAAAACGACCAGTGGCAGGTCTAGGGTCTTGGGAGCTGTATGAATAGCTCTGAACTCCGGTTGAGAAATCAAATTGACTCATTTCCTCACTCAGGGTACTGTCTGCCAAATATGACAGGGAAGACATATAGGAAGGACCATCTGAAATATAAAAAACGAGAAAATTACATGTATTCAAACATAATTAGTAAGAATGTATTTCTCTAAATTCAAATGATATGAAAATTAAAGCGTATTTTAATCTAAGGTTTTCATCAAGCCGGTGATTATTAACCTATTATCCAGATTAAGAAAGCAAAAAAGAAATGGGGAAGAGATCTCATTTTCTTTTTGTTGTTATCAAGCAGTTATTCTGTCACAGACAAGGAAATTGTTATACTGGTCCAATTTTGCATATGATTAACAAATTTTCTTTGCATTTAAAATTTTGATGATGTACATTTTGCCCATTAAGTCTAACATAAATGTGGGAAGAAATACTACTGAAAAGTAGCTAATCCAAAACACCTAAGAGATTTAGAAAACTGGTTCAAATTTTATTCTCATATCAAGAAATGATGATAAAGCTATAAGGAAAAATTAAGCAAAAAACAAAAACAAGGAGCATATAGAGAGATAGTGGACTAATTTTAAATAGGGAGGCCAGGAAGAGTCTACTTCAGGGGTTGGCATTAAACAACATGTCATGAGGTATGCTGATACCTGGGGTTGAGGGTATTAGAGGAAACTGCAAGTGCAAATGACCTAGGGCAAAAGCAGGCCTTGCACCTACAAGGCACAGGCAAGGGCCATATGCTGGAGTAAGCAGTAAGAAGGGCTGCAGGGGAGGGGGTCGGCAGGTCAGGGGCCTTGAGCAGCTCTGTCCTGCCGGAGATGGGAACCCACAGTGAGGCTGGGCACAGAAAGTGGCTGGAAAGGACTTGTATTCTAATGTAGACTTCTGAATGTATCTAAATAACACACAAACACAATCCATATGCAAACAATAAGACACCAAGCTAATTTTGTATTTTTAAAAAAGTGTAACATATCTGAGCCCCATCTAGCCGCTCTGAGACCTTTTTATGGAGCTAAGTTTAGCTAAGTACATTTCTTTCAAAATACAATTCCATTTGCCATTTAAAATACTTTTTCAAACTCAATTTCAATGTTTTAGGGTACTTATTTTCTATTTACATAAAAAATACCTTACTCCCCTATTTGTCTTAGAACAAAACAAAACAAAATAACCCATCGATTTGAATCCTTTCTCATGATTTTGAAAACATCCTACCTGAATCCCCATTTGCTGCTTCTCTGGCTTCTTTCCTAATTTCAATGTACTTTTTCTTTCTTTCCATAGGAACCTATTGGGCAGAACAAATAATGTAAAACATTTTATAATAATAGTCATACTTTTTCTGTTTTAGTAGCAATCTGGCAAAAACAATTATAAATTTTTCAACAAAACAAAACAAATTTAAAAGCACTAAAAAATAACCTCAAAAAGAGACTAGTGAGTGTCCCTTAAGGAAAGCCCATCCTGCAGATTCCCACAGAACTCGGCCCAGGCACTTAACCTCCATCTCAGCTCTGGTACAGCTCACTGCATACAGTCTGTACCAAGCTCTTATGCCTGGACTGCTGATAAATTTTATTTATCTCTGAACCTCAATTTCTTCAAATCTAGTTATGATATATCATAGTGCCTGTAATTGTTGTAAAATATAGAAGTAACATACAGCATGTGTCTACACGCTTAATAAACTGGTGCTAATTTTGTTGTTTTTTAGTTCTTTTGAACATATGCCTAGAAAACAATCCTAGTCTTGTTCAGAAGAAGTACAAGGCAGTATCACCATTCACATGTAGTGGTGAAGCACTAAGACATGGTGGAGGTCAGCAACTGTGTGGAGAAAGTGCACGCCATGGTGGATGAGCTCAGCTCTCTGCCCACCTTCCCATTTCCAATGGGTGCTGAAGGCAGCAACCACCACATTCTTACCAACTGCCCAACTGCTAAGGCTGGCATGTCAATCTGAGCTTGGCTAAAACAAACCCTGTCCCATCTGCCAGAGCAAGTCTTCCAGTTAATCCATGACTTCTCCATGATCCTGCCACGTTGCTCAAGCAAGGCCACAGTAAGGATCTCAACTTCTTTGACTGGAGTAATTCACTCAGAAAACAACTTCTGGGATATGTCCTTACACTTCCTTTTACTGGCACCGTCTTTCCTTCACATGTCAAGAGATGAAATCAAGTTCTGACAAATTTTGTAGTTGCCTGAGATTGTATCTGAAGCTACAATTGCCAGATTTTGTAGAAACCATATGAAACCACCAGTTTTTGTTGAAAGCCGACTTGAATATTGGCAACTTAATGTGTTTGACATAATATGGTTTTCTTTGTGAGCACTTGATAAGTTTTTTTTTTAACTTAGAACATTGAAAATTTCACTCACCTCAACTTCTACAGGAAAATTATAGCGGCGCTTCAGGTCGATCAGATTTTCAAAAATAAGCAAGTTCTGTGAATACAAAGAATCATATAAAAATAGCTGAATGGTGAAGATCCTCATAACCAATGTTACTTTAGAATGAATGCTGTCTAATAGCTCATGGAAAAGCACTCCAGATTTAAATATACCTATGCAGAATTAAACGAACCACATCTTTAATATAAGATGGTGCAAATTATCTATAAGTTTAACTGATATAATCTAACTTTTGAACTCCTACAATGACAATAGTGCACATCTTAGGAGAGGCCTACCTTTTCTGGTTTTTCACTAAACAGAAAACCTTGGTAAAATTTTAACTCATTGAAGACACAGCAGATGACAGATATGGCACAGTTGTATGCTGCACAATGGTAAAGTCTTCTCCTCTCCAGCAGCTGATTCTCTCCTGCCATGTTCTCTGTAAATGCATCGTAGCACAATCTGCAGAGAGATCCATGTAACAAATCAATTCGCACAACATGGCAATCACTGCTCAAGCCCAACAATGCCAGACAACAGGACCTAATGTCATTCAGCCTTTCTCGAGGGTCAGGCTTGTGCCAGGCAGAGTATTGGGCACTGGGAATATGAAAAGGAGCATGTCACCCATCTCACAGCAAGGGCAGCATACATACATGGATCTTGCAACACAGTGGTCAGTGATGCAACAGCATCAAGTGCAGTAAGTAAAGAGAGGGAAGCAAGGAGGACAGACAACAGCCTAGTCATGACTGAACAGTGATATCATTCACTGATGAGGTAAGATAGCACCAAGTAAGAGGAGGGTAATAATGAATTTGTTTGGCGATGCATAATGAGACACGGCAAAAGTCTGTGTTCAATATTTACTAGGAGGTGAACTCCATTAAAAGACAAGTTTTAGAGAAAATACATTTGATTACTTTTGTATTGTTTAGAATGCCTGTTAAAAAATATTTACTATGCCTTTAATTTCAAATCTCAGAAAAAATAAAATACTCTAAATCTTTTGTTACTGAAAATCACAGCACTAAAAATATATCAAGCTATTCAAGGGGAAAAACAGCAGGAAAAGAACAGTAAAAAGAAAAAGTTTTATTATTTGTAAAATATTAGTACAAGATAAAACAACTGTTATCCAATACACCCTAAATTAATGCCCTAATTAAAGTTCACCTAAGTGGTTTATAAGAAAACTATAAAAGCTCAGTATCTAAATAAAATATTTATTCACACTATATACATACATAAAAATATATGTACCCAAAGCATTGATAAATAAAATAGAATCCAAAATTAAGTAAAATCTTACCTAATCAATGTCTTTGTAAGTTCATTTCCTTCTGTAATACACGAGCCATGGAAAACTTGATTAATTTTTGATTCCTTAGCGTGAACATCATCTTTGGGAAGACGAGAATACATCACATCTAGAATCTTATAGTAGCCCATCTTCTTGGTGATTTGAGTATCAAAGGTAGATTCATTTAGCTTCAAAAAGGTAACAAATAATTATCTTTGGTCTTATTAAACATGAAATATATCTTATAGAATATATCAAATTTAATATTTAATATCCTTTAGACAGACAGAATTTTAACAGTCAAAAATGCTAAATCACTTCAATAAGAAAGCATGCAATTGTCCAGGTCTAGAACACGAATATAAGCATTGATATGTTACACTGGTGAAGCAGGAAATAATGCGTGACATCCAAATAGTGAGCCAAGGGTAGAAAATGTTTGCACAAAATCTTAATGAAGACATGGGAACAAGTGAAAATCCAAAATTCTCAGCTATTTTGAAGTTTGCATTAACAATGCGGCATCTGGGTATTCACAGTATTTCCCAACAGGATTCCGAGGGAGGCTGAGTGATACATCCTGCCCTCGCCCCACAAAAAGTATCCAAAAGATGCCCTCATCCCTGAATCCTACCTCCTCATGTGGCAAAAAAGGACTTTGTAGACAAAATTTAGTTAAGGGCCCTGTGATGAGGAGACTATTTTGGATTGTACAGGTGGGTAGGCCATAAATGTAATCACAGGCAACCTTGTAAGAAGGATGTGTAGGGAGATTAGATAGACAGGAAATGGAAATGTGACCAGGGAGGAAGAGACCAGGGTGAAACCAGCACAAGCCAAGCAATGCTGGCAGCCCCCAGGACCTGGAAGAGGCCGGGAACAGCTCTTCCCTGAGTTCCCAGAGTGAGCGTGGCCCTGACAACACTATGATGTCAGCCGAGTGAAACTGATTCTGGCCTTTTGGCCTCCAGAAGTGTAAGAGAATATCCAAATTTGCGTAAGTTGTTACAGAAGCCACAGGAAATAAAGGCAGATCCCATGTAGCCACAGACTGTTATGTGGCACACTCCTTGAAAAGCAGAGGCCATGTGACTGAGCACACAAGCAGTATCTAAGCACACCAGTCAAGCAGGCTGCTCACTTCTTATTACTGATTTAAGGCGTATGATACCTTTGTAAACCTGGACTTCAACACATCAATGGCATCCACCACAATTGTGGTGAAGAATTCTCTCAAAGCATCCAGGCTACAGTGCCACAGCAGAGTGAGGAGGGAGCGGTCCACAAAGGATTGGCGTGTGAAACTTAGGCGGGGGTCATCCTTCCTGAACATTTCATACACACTTTCCAGAAGGCCTACTTGTGTGACACATGAACCCCTAAGAAAACAAGATAAAATTATATGAACATCCCTGCTTTGAAGAGGAACTTTATGAGTGCCTACTACATAACAGGCAAAGTAAACACCAGTGACTACAAATTACAAAAATAACTTTAAGGACTATATATATGCAAAATCCACAAAATACAAAAAGCATTTGCACATGAACCATACTACTTTTATCCATACCCCAAAATCTTCAAATCAAACATGGGCATTAAAAAGAAGAATGTTTCATTTACTTTCAAATCTGGTCTTGCTTAAAGAACATCTGAAAGGCTCTGGAAGAATCTCAAGCCTAAAAATAGACACATTTCTAGGATATAAAACTCAGAAGTTGGCTGGGCGTGCTGGCTCACGCCTGTAATCCCAGCACTTTGGGAGGCCGAGGCTGGCAGATCATGAGGTCAGGAGATCGAGACCACCCTGGCCAATATGGTGAAACCCTGTCTCTACTAAGAATACAAAAATTAGCTGGGCGTGGTGGTGTGCACCTCTAGTCCCAGCTACTCTGGAGGCTGAGGCAGGAGAATCGCTTGAACATGGGAGGCGGAGGGTGCAGTGAGCCAAGATCGCACCACTGCACTCCAGCCTGGCAACAGAGCAAGACTCCGTCTCAAAAAAAAAAATTCAGAAGTTATGATTTTAAAATTCTAGTTTCTCCCTACCAGTGAACCACCATTGCTATTTCCCAAACAGAAATACACCTCTGGTCCTTTATTTTCTCACCTGAAAATAATATATTTGAATAATCATCTATAAAGTTTTGTCTATAAATCTATAAATTAAGAATGCAGAGTTAGTATCTTCATCTGTAAAAATAAGAGGGTTAAGACTAAATGGCCATTAAAATTCTGATGCCACGAAGTTAGATAACCAGGTCAAAAATACTAGATTCAGAAGGTAACTCAGTCATAAAAAGACTATAGGACACTACTAGATGCCATACAGGATTTGCAAAGTTTATCTGGGTACTATAATGGACTGAATTGTTTAAGACTCCCCAAATTCCTATGTTGAAACCCTGATCCCAGTGTGATTGTATTAGGAGGTAAGGCTGTTGGGAGGTGATCAGTGCCCTTATATAAGAGGTTCCAGAGGCCGGGCGCAGTGGCTCACACCTGTAATCCCAGCACTTCAGGAGGCCCAGGCGGGTGGATCACCTGAGGTCAGGAGTTGGAGCGCGTGGATCACCTGAGGTCAGGAGTTTGAGACCAGCCTGGCCAACATGGCGAAACCCCGTCTCTACTAAAAAATACAAAAATTAGCCAGGCATGGTGGCAAATGCCTGTAAACCCAGCTACTCAGGAGGCTGAGGCAGGAGAATTGCTTGAACCCGGGAGGCAGAGGTTGCAGTGAGCTGAGATTGCACCATTGTACTCCTGCCTGGGCAACAACAGAGAAACTCCATCTCAAAAAAAAAAAAAGAGGCCCCAGAGAGTTCTTTGCCCCTTCTACCATGGATGACTCAGAGAGAAGGTGCTGCCTATAAAGCAGGCAAGCGGGCTGTTGTTAGACACTCCATCAACTGGCAGCACGTTCTTGGACTTCCCAGCCTCCAGAACCATGAGAAATATATTTCTGTTGTTTTATAGGCCACCCACTCTGTGCTATTCTGCTACAGCAGCCTGAAAGGAATAACACAGGCACCATCCTAGGCTCATTTTCTCTTGAGGAGCTTTCCACTAGCAAGCACAGTAGAGATGCACATAAAACATCTGACTCTTACATAAAAAGCTAAGACAGTAAGGAGAAGCAAAATAAAAACAGCAAAGACCTAATGTTAAAAATGGGCCCACAGATGATTTACTGAAAAATACAAATTAAATATATAAAAATATGCCTGACTTCACTCATAATAAAAGAAAAATTAAGGTAACAAAGGGAAACCCTTTCTCACCTATAAATTGGAAAAACTCTGAATGTTTCACAATGTTGGCCAGACAGTGGTGAAACAGATACACTAGTACATTACAAATAAGGGAGGAATGCAAATAATACAGCCCCAAAAGAAGCAATACAGAGATACCTGGCAAAATTACAAATGTACTTACCTTTTCATCCGCATTTAGGAATCTACTCCAAAGATACATGGGCAAATACAAGATGATATAAACACAAGGCTATTCACAACAGCATTATTATTATTTTTAAAAAATATTTTTTGTAATGATGGGGTTCTGCTATGTTGCTCAGGCTGGTCTCAAACTCCTGGGCTCAAGTGATCCTCCTGCCTCAGCCTCCCAAAGCACTGGGATTACAGGTGTAAGCCACTGCATCTGGCTTCCCTGTGGCATTATGTTTAACAGCAAAAGATTAAACCCAGAAGTCCACTGGCATAGGGCTACTTTAAAATACTATGATACTTCTTTACAATGAAGAATTAAACACAAATTTTTTAAGACAAAGAATGAGGAAGATTTCTATACGCTGATAGGGCGAGATCTGTACAAGACACAAGTGGAAGAGATAGGAAGGTGATAGGGTAAAAGAGTAACAAGAAAAGGGCCTGAGATGGAAGGAAGATCCTCTGAATTGCAGCTCATTATATAGCTTTGATTTTAGTCATGTAAATATCGTACATGTTCAAAATGAAAATTGAGTCAAAAGAAAAAACAAAATTTCTAAAATTTGAAAATTAATTAAATAAGCACTACTAATTGGTGTAATAACCACACATCAAGAAAAAACTACATCAAATGATTTTGGAACACAAAATTTGACTGTATATCCTTAGATGGCATGTACTAAGAAAATTATAGCTAAAGTGAAAATTTTAAACTTCATCTAGCTGTCATTATTCTATGTAATAATACCGGTATTGTTATTTTTGAAAGTATTTTGTGCATATTGTAAAGCCATTGAGTAATTATAGACTAGCACTGGAAACAACATTAGAAAGGAAAAGAGAACAAGATGCACAGTGTAAAGGAATAAGAAAAGAAGTTACATTAAAATCCTGCAAAACAGAAAAAAGAATAAGAAAAAAATTTTAATAGTAAAAAATTTTGTTGCCTTTTATTTATTTTTGTTTATTTTTTCAGGCTCTCTGGCCTTGTTCCCAATCTCAGGAGGAAGCATGCAGTCCTTCACTATTACATAGTTTGTTGGCTATTGGTTTTTCATAGACAGTCTTTGTCAGTTTTATCGCAAATGGATGTTGTAGTTTGTCAAAAGTCTTCCTGCATCTACTGAAATTATAATGAGTTTTTGTCCTTTATTCTATTATACGGTATCTAAGACTAACTGATTCCCAGAGAGAAAAGCAGCCTTGCATTCTTACAATAAACACCAACAAGTTATGGCGTATAATGTTTTGTGGGTGTTGCTGAATAGGTTAATGTATCTTTAAAAATTTTTGTGTTTATATTCATGAAGGATACTTACTGGTCTATAGTTTTCTTGTACTGTCTTTCTCTTATGTTGGTCTTATTACCGGCCTCACAAAAGGAGTTGGGAAGTATTCCTTCCTCCTCTATATGCTGAAGGGTTTACGAACTACTGGTACAATTTCTTTTTTAAATATTTTAATTCCGGGTACAGTGGCTCACACTTGTAATCCCAGCAATTTGGAGGCTGAGAAAGAAGGATCATCTGAGCTCAGGAGTTCAAGACCAGCCCAGGCTATTTAGGAAGAACCTCTCTACGTTTAAAAAAAAAAAAAAAAAGAAAGAAAGAAAGAAAGAAAAAAAAAAGCTGGGCGTGATAGCATGCCTGTAGTTCCAGCTACTAGGCAGGCTGAAGGAAGACCACTTGAGCCCAGAAGTCAAGGCTGCAGTGAGCCATGATCATGCCATTGCCCTCCAGTATGGGCAACAGAGCAAGACCCTATCTCAAAAATAATAAATGAATGAATGAATGATAAAATTCAATGGAAGGAGTGGACCAAGAAGGCTAAATAGAAGCCTCCAGTGATTGTCTCCCCCACAGAACGCCAAAATGAACAACTATCTGTATAAAAAAGCACTTTCATAAGAACCAAAAATCAGGTGAGTGATCATAGTACCTGGTTTTAACTTCGTATTAAGGAAAGAGGCACTGAAGAAACTAAGAAAGATAGTCTTCAATCAGCTACACTACTCCTTCCTCATCCCCCAGCAGCAGTCACACGCAGGACACAGAAGCTGTGCACTTGGGGGAGGAAAAGCACAGTGACGGGGCACTTTGCATTGGAACTCAGTGATGTCCTGTCACAGCAGAAACCAACCCAGGGCAGAATTTAGCCAGCACTCACTGGGAGAACATTTAGACCAGCCCTAATCAGAGGCAAACTGTCCATCCTAGTGGTCAGAAACTACATTCTGGCAAGCCCTGCCACCATGGGCTAAAGTGCCCTGGGGTCCCAAATAAACTTGAAAGGCAACTAAGATGACAACAACTGAAATTCTTGGGCAAGTCCTCGTGCTGGGCTGGGCTCAGAACAAGTGGACTTGGGGGGCACATGACCTGAGATACCAGCTGTGGCCACTATGGGAGTGCTTGGCCATGCCTCCCCAAACCCAAGTAGTACAGCTTGCAGTAATAAAAGTGATTCCTTTCTTCTGCTTGAGGAGAGGAGGGGGACAGTAAAGAGGACTTTGTCTTGCAACTGGGATACCAGCTCAGCCACAGTAGAACAGGGCACCAGGGAGAATCCTGAGTCCCTCACTCCAGGTCCTGGCTCCCAGACGACATTTTTAGACACACTCTGGGCCAGAAGGGAACCCGCTGCCTTGAAGGGCTCAGTCTGATGGGATTCATCACCTACTGACTAAAGAGCCTTTGGGTGATGAATTATCAGTGCTAACCAGGTAGTACTTGCCGTAAGCCTTGGTTAAGACCCAGGGCCATGCTGGCTTCGAGTGTGACCCAGCACATTCCCAGCTGTGGTAGCCACAGGGAGAAACCCTTTCTGCTTGAGAGAAGGAGAAGGAAGAGTAAAGGAGACTTGCATTATGTTTCATGCCTTGCAACATGGGCACCAGCTTGGCCACAGAGGGGCAACGTCCCAAGCAGGCTTCTGAGGTCCCCAGTTCTAGGCCTTGGCTCTTAGGATTTCTGGACCTGCCCTGGGCCAGAGGGGAGCCCACTACCCTGAAGGGAGAAACTCAGGACTGGCAGCATTCACCACAAGCTGACTACAGAGCCCTTGAGCCTTGAGTGAAAATCAGCAGTAGCCAGGCAGTCCTCACTGCAGGCCTGGGGCAATGGTGACCACAGGCAGAGACTTCTTTATTTTAGGAAAGGAGAGGGAAGAATGAAAAGGACTTTGTTTTGCAGCTTGGGTGCCAGCTCAACTGCAGTGGAATAGAGCACCAGGTAAATTCCTACAGTTCCCAACTCTAGGCCTGGCTCATAGATGGCATCTCTTGACTCACCTGGAGCCAGGGAGAAATCATTGTCTTGAAAGAAAGGACACAAGACTGGCTAGATTTGCCTCCTGCTGATTGTACAGCCACTGGGCCTTGAATGAACACAGGCAGTAGCCAGGCAGTGGTCACTGAAGGCCTTCAGTGAGACCCAGTGCTGTGCTGTGCTGTGCTTCAGGTCTGACCCCATGCAGTCCCAATGGTGGTGGCTAAAGAGGTGCTCATATTACCGTTCCACCAGCTACAGGTAACTCAGCACAGACAGAGAGACTCCATTTGTTTGAGAAAAGTAAGTAAAGGAAACAGGAGTCTCTGTCTGGTAATCCAGGGAATTTTCCAAGATTGTACCAAGACCACCAAGGAGGTACCTCTATAAGTCTGTAAGAACCACAGTGTTACTGGGTTTGGGGTGCCTCCTACAGCAGATTAGGACTTAGGGTGGCCCCTAAAGCAGATATGGCTTCAGTGACCAAAGACTTAGATCATACCCCCAAGTACTTACAAATACCTGGAAAGTCTTCCCAAGAAGGATGTATATAAACAAGCCCAGAAGACTACAATAAATACCTAAAATCTTTAATGCCCTGATATCAATGAACATCCACAACCATCAAAACCAGCCAAGAAAACATGACTTCACCAAATGAACTAAATAAGGCACCAACACCAATCCAAAAGAGACAGAGATATGTGACCTTTCAGACAGAGAATTCAAAATAGCTGTTTTGAGGAAGGCCAACAAAATTCAAGATAATACAGACAAGGAATCCAGAATCTTATCAGATAAATTAAACAAAGAGATTGAAAAAATTAAAAAGAATCAAGCAGAAATTATGAATCTGAAAAATGCAGATGACATACTGAAGAATGCACTGGAGTCTCTTAAAAGCAGGACTGATCAAGGCAGAAGAAAGAATTAGTGAACATGAAGGCAGGCTATTTGAAAATACACAGAGGGGACAAAAGAAAACAGAACAAAAAACAATGAAGCATACCTACAAGATCTAGAAAAGAGCCTCAAAAGGGCAAATCAAAGACTTACTGGTCTTAAAGAAAAGGTAGTGAGAGACAGGGGTAGAAAGGTTTGCCAAAGGGATAATAACAGAGAACTTTCCAAACCTATTGAGAAAGATAGCAATATTCAAGCATAAGAAGGTTATAGAGCACCAAGCAGATTTAACCCAAATAAAACTACCTCAAGGCATTTAACAAGCAATCACCCAGAAATCAAGAATAAAGAAAGGATCCCAAGAGAAGCAAGGGGAAAGAAACGAGTAACATACAAAGGAGTGCCAATACATCTGGCAGCAGACTTCTGGGTGGAAACTTTACAGGCGAAGACAGAGTGGTATGACATATTGAAGATGTTGAAGGAAAAAAAACCATTTTTTCCTAGAACAGTATATCCAATAAAAATATCCTTCAAGCATGAAGGCTTTCCCAGAAAACATAAGCTAAAGGATTTTATCAATACCACAAGATAAATGCTACAAGAAATGATAAAAGGAGTTTTTTTTTTTTTGGTTTTTTTGTTTTTTTGAGACGGAGTTTCGCTCTTCTTGCCCAGGCTGCAGTGCAGTGGCACGATCTCAGCTCACTGCAACCTCTACCTCCAGGGTTCAAGCGATTCTCCTGCCTCAGCCTTCTGAGTAGCTGAGATTACAGGCACCCACCACCACGCCTGGCTTATTTTTAGTAAGAGACAGGGTTTCATCATGTTGACCAGGTTGGTCTCAAACTCCTGACCTCAGGAGATCCACCAGCCTCGGCCTCCCAAAGTGCTGGGATTACAGGTGTGAGCCACCACGCCTGGCCAGGAGTTCTTTAATATGAAAGAAAAGGACATTAATGAGCAATAAGAAATTACCTGAAGTATAAAACTCACTAATAAGTACAAAGAAAACCACAGAATATTGTTAACACTGTAATTGTGGTATGTAAACTACTTATATTTTGAGTAGAAAGACTAAAAAGATAAATTTATCAAAAATAATAACTTTTCCAGACACAGACAGTGTAATAAGGTATAACTTGAAACAGCAAAACGTTTAAAAAGCGGAAGATGAGATTAAAGTGTATAAATTTTTATTAGTTTTTTCTCTTGCTCATGTGTTTGTTTATCCAATCAGTGTTCAGCTGTCAGCAGTTTAAAATAATGAGTTATAAGATCTCATTTGCAAGCCTCATGGTAACCTCAAATCAAAAATAACACACAACAAACACACAAAAATAAAAAGCAAGAAATTACAACACATGACCCGAGAAAATCACCTTCACTAAAAGAAAGACAGGAAGGGAAGCAAGGAGGAAAGACCACAAAATGACCAGAAAACAAATAACAAATGGTAGAAGTCCACACTTAAACAACAACATTGAATGTAAATGGACTAAACTGTCCAATAAAAATAAAGTGGCTAAATTGATTTAAAAAAGTAAAAAAAAAAAAAAAAAAAAAAAAAGATCTGTTGCCTTCAAGAAACACACTTCACCTATAAAGACCCACATAGATTGAAAATAAAGGGATGAAAAAAGATATTTCATGCCAATGGAAACCAAAACAGAGCAGGAGTAGCTGTACTTACATCAGACAAAATAGATTTCAAGACAAAAAGTATAAAAAGGGATTTTTGAAGTCATTATATAATGATTAAGGGGTCAATTCAGCAAGAGGATATAACAACTGTAAATATATATGCACCGGTCACTGCAGCACTCAGATATATAAATCAAATATTAGAGCTAAAGGGCGAGACAGACCACAGTGCAACAACAGCTGAAGACTTCAACACCCTGCCTTCAGGATTGGACAGATCTTCCAAACAGAAAATCAGTCAACAAAGAAACATCATACTCAATCAGCACTACAGACTAAATGAACCTTATAGATGTTTACAGAACATTTGACTCAATGGCTGCAGAAAACACATTACCCTCATAGGCACATGGATCATTCTCAAGGATAGAGCATATGTTAGGCCACAAAACAAGTCTTAATACATTCCAAAAAACTGAAATAATGTGGACAAAGGACATAAATTGTACAGCCAGTATGGAGAACAGCATGGAGGTTGCTGAAAAAACTAAAAATAGAACTTCCATATGATCCAGCAATCTCACTGTTAGGTATACACACAGCCTGGGTGACACAGCAAGACTCCATCTGAAAAAAAAAAAAGGCCAAGCGAGTTGGCTCAAGCCTGTAATCCCAGCACTTTGGGAGGCCAAAGCGGGTGGATCACCTGAGGTCTGGAGTTCAAGATAAGCCTGGCCAACATGGTGAAAACCCTTCTCTACTAAAAATACAAAAAAAATGAGCTGGACAAGGTGGCACTCATCTGTAACCCCAGCTACTCTGGAGGGAAGCTGAGACAGAAGAATTACTTGCACCCAGGAGACAGAGGTTGCAGTGAGCCGAGATCATGCCACTGCACTCCAGCCTGGGTGAAGAAAGGAAATCAGTATATCGAAGAGGTATTTGCACTCCCATGTTTACTGCAGCACTGTTCACAATAGCCAAAACTTGGAAGCAACGTATGTGTCCATCAACAGACAAATGGATAAAGAAAATATAAACAGTGGAGTACTACTCAGCCATCAAAAAGGAATGAGATACTGTCATTTGGAACAACGTGAATGGAACTGGAGATCAGTAGGTTATGTGAAATAAGGCACAGAAAGACAATCTTTGCACGTTCTCACTTACTTGTGGGATCTAAAAATCATTAAAATAATTGAACTCACAGAGGTAGAGAATAGAAAGATGGTTACCAGAGGCTGGAAAGGGCAAGAGGGAGGGGGAAATGGGGATAGTTAATGGTACAAAAACATGGTTAGATAGAATAAATAAGATCTAGTATTTGATGGCAGAATAGGGTGATTACAATCAATGGTATTTTACATTTTTTCTTTTTTTTTGAGACGGAGTCTCGCTCAGTCACCTGCCTCCTGGGTTCACGCCATTCTCCTGCCTCAGCCTCCCGGGTAGCTGGGACTACAGGCGCCAACCACCACGCCCGGCTAATTTTTTTTTTTGTATTTTTAGTAGAGACGGGGTTTCACCTTGTTAGCCAGGATGGTCTCGATCTCCTGACCTTATGATCTGCCCGCCTCGGCCTCCCAAAGTGCTGGGATTACAGGCATGAGCCACCGCGCCCAGCCAATATTTTACATTTTTAAATAATTAAGAGTATAACTGGATTATTTCTAATGCAAAGAAGGGATAAATGAGGTGATGAATACTTCAGTCACCCTGACCTGATTACTACACATTATACACCTGTATCAAAATATCTCATGTACCTCATAAATACATGCACCTATGTACCAACAAAAAAAAAAATATATATATGGGCCAAGCACTGTGGCTCATGCCTGTAATCCTAACACTTTGGGAGGCCGAGGTGGGAGGACTGACTGAGCTCAGGACTTTGAGACCAGCCTGGGCAACATGGCAAAACCCTGTGTCTACTAAAAATACAAAGAATTACCCGAGTGTGGTGGTGTGTGCCTATAGTCTCAGCTACTCAGCAGGCTGAGGCACAAGAATCACTTGAACTCGGGAGGCAGAGACTGCTGTGAGCCACAGCACTACAGCCTGGGAGACAAAGTGAGACTCTTTTGACAAAATTCACTAGTAGCTATCTGGAGGCCAGGCACAGTGGCTCATGACTGTAATCCCAGCACTTTGGAAGGCCAAGGCAGGCAGATCACTTGAGCCCAGGAGTTCGAGACCAGCCTGGGCAATATGGCAAAACCCTGCGTGTATACAAAAAATACAAAACTAGCCGGGTGTGGTGGTACATGCCTGTAGTCCCAGCTACTCATGAGGCTGAAGTGGGAGGATTGCCTGAGCCCAGGTCAAGGCTGCAGTGAGCCTTGACCACTGCACTCCAGCCTGGATAACAGAGTGTGACCTTGCATCCAAAAAAACAAAACAAAAAAGCTATGTAGGTCTGGGATTTCCTTCACAGGAAGATTTTTAATTATTAATTCAATTTAATTACTTGTTGGGGGTGTATTCACACATTTTATTTCTTCTTGAGTCTGTTTTGGTAATTTATGACTTTCTATGAATTTGCCCATTTTGCTTAAGTTGCTGAATTTGCTGGCCTAATATTTTTCGTAATATTCGCTTATAATCTTCTTACAGTTTCTGAGAGGTCAGTGGTAACATCCACCTCTTTTCATTCTTAGTTTTGACAAACTGTGGTTCTTCCTTTATTTTTGGCTAGCCTAGCTAATGGTTTGTCAACTCTAGCTTTGATTGTGAAAACAAATACTGATTTTTCTCCACCATTTTTCTGTTTCCTATTCCCTTCCTTTGTATTACCTTTGGTTTAGTTTTTTTTCTTTTTCTAGATTTTAAGGTAGAAAGTTCAGATTACTAATTTAAATCTTTCCTATTTTCAAACATAGGAATTAGAAGATATAAATTTCCCTCTGAGCACCTATTTAGTTGCATCACATCTGGATAAGCTTTATTCTTATTTTATTCAGATCAAAATGTTAACTGACTTCCTTTGTAATTTCTTATTTGACCCAAGGGCTATTTAGAAATATATTACTTATTAATTAGTTGATTATTTACAAACATTTTCAGATTCCGAAAATTTCCTTGTGTTGTTGAATTCTAATTTAACTTTGCTTTGGACAGAGAACATGCTTTGTATGATTTCAATCTTTTAAAATTTATCAAGACTTGTTTTTATAGTCTAGTATATAGTCTGTCCTAAAGAATGCTCCAGGTATGCTCAAAAAGAATGTGTTCTGCTGCTGTGCAGAATTCTGTTTTATAGTTGGTTAATTATGATATTTTTAAAAATATCAGTAGAAAGGAATGAACTATGTCATGGATGAACATCAAAAATATTATGCTGAACAAAGAAACCAGGAATAAGAGATCACATATTGTATGATTCCACTTATATAAAATGTCCAGAGAAGGCAGATTTATAAAGACAGAAAGCAGATTAGTGTTTGCGTGGAGCTAGGATCAGCAATGGCAGTCAACTGTAAATGGTCCTGTGGGGTCTTACTGGGGAATAAAAATGTTGTATGGTGCTGGTTGCATACTCAGTAAAGTTCCTAAAAATCATGGAACTATATACTTACAGTGGGTGAAGTTTATGATCTATAAAATACAACAAGACAAATTTACATGGATATTTACAAATTCAATATAGATAAATGCCAATTTTAAAAATTCATTGGAGTTTACTATGAGAAGTAGCCATGGCATCAAACCCTTACTTCAAAAATCAATAATCAGGGCCAGGCGGGATGGCTCACATCTGTAATCCCAGCACTTTGGGAGGCCGAGGCAAGCAGATCATTTGAGGTCAGGAGTTTGGCACCAGCCTGGCCAACATGGTGAGACCCCATCTCTACTAAAAACACAAAAATTAGCCAGTGTGTTGGCACGTGCCTGTAATCCCAGCTACTTGGGAGGCTGACGCAGGAGAATCATTTGAACCCAGAAGACAGAGGCTGCAGTGAGCCAAGATCATGCCACCGCACTCCAGCCTGGGTTACAGAGCCAGACTCTGTCTCAAAAAAAAAAAAAAAAAAAAAAAATCAATAATCAAATATGTCCTATCTTTCCCACTGTATTTTTGCTAAAATACTAAATTGCATTTTTGGTAACCAAACAATCTGAGTGATGAGACCTTCATTACACTGTAATTCCAGGCACTAAATTTAGAAGGAATAAAAGAATCAGAAAAATGGCCATTTGCAACTCTTAATGAAATAAGTGATTCAGGGCAATCATCATAAATGGAGCTAAACCATGAGGAAAATACAATCATGCACATGGCTACTCAATCCTAGCATCACTAAAAGCAGGACCACCAGACATTATGCACCTCCTAATGCCATGAATAAGAAGTATAAAGTATCAACTATTAGTCTTGCCAAAATTTCAACCTGAATCTAACTGTGCTTTTAGACATAACTTTCCATTTACAGAAAACCCAAGGGCTAGAGGAAGAAGTTAAATGAAAGCAAAAGAACCAGATAAATCCAGAATATAAGACATTATACTGGACAAGTGTCCAAGTATCTCCAAAAACAAAATAAACAATAAAGGAGGAGACTTTTAAATGCAGACTGGAGAGACGTAACAGTGAAATGGCATGTATGAACCTTGTTTGGATCAAATTTCAAATAAGCCAACACGGTCAGCATGTTTGAGACTACTGAGGAAATCTGACTATGGAATTACTGATAATTTTGTTCCGTTGATAATGGTACTATGGCTATTCAAGAAAACTGCTTTAAGAGACATATACAGAAGGATTTAAGAGGTGAAACGACATGGTGTCACAGATTTGCTTTAAATTACAATAGCAGCAGCAAAAAAGAAAAATGATAAAAGGCCAAGATGAAGCTTGGAAAATGCTGAACTTCGTTCAATCTGGGGCCTTATTTATACTCTTCCTCTAGCTTTATATATGTTTGAAAAATATAATAATAAAAGTTTTGTTTTAAAGACAAAAAACTAAAATAAAGTTTAGTAGCAAGAATGTAATTGCCACTCAGCTTTTTTTTGGAACAGAGAAGATAATTTCCCACAAAACTGAAATGCGTATGGTTCCTGAGATCCCAGGCCAGAATGACTTACCTTCTGGCAATCCTCTTAAAACTGGATTGAAATAATTCTTCCATGACATGCTGCTGTTCCCGACAAAGAACTTCTGTCATCAATTCCAACAACATAGGGCTCTGAGATAATTCCAATGCATCTAAAAACTAGAAAAAATTCATCAACATCATCAAAATTTTGTTGGGTTTTACTTTCGCTTCAATAGTTAAATTATATACTAAAAATATAAAAAGTTTCTTATATAATAAAAATATATAACATACAGAAAAATACACCAGAATTTCACAGACTTAACAAATACCAGTATTTCTGTCATTTTTACAGATATTGTGAGTGGCTGGTATATATCAATGTTCACTATATATACTGAGCCTAGATTCTTTTTAGGCTTTTTTTTTTTTTCTTTTTTTTTTTTTGAGACAGAGTCTCACTCTGTCGCCCAGTCTGGAGTGCAGTGGCACGATCTCAGCTCACTGCAAGCTCCGCCTCCCAGGTTTCACGCCATTATCCTGCCTCAGTAGCTGGGACTACAGGCACCCACCACCACGCCTGGCTAATTGTTTGTATTTTTAGTAGAGACAGGGTTTCACCGTGTTAACCAGGATGGTCTCGATCTCCTGAGCTGGTGATCTGCCCTCCTTGGCCTCCCAAAGTGCTGGGATTACAGGCGTGAGCCACTGTACCCGGCCCCTATTCTTTTTAGGTTTTGCAGATGTTACTCTTCTCTCCATCTCAGGTTCTGATAGTACATGGAGACGTGCCTTCAACAGGCCCCCCTCCTTCCCCATGCCAGGGACTCTTGCCCTTACTCTGATTCTGGTAATGTGCATCTTTTCCACACCGTCCTCGTTACAGAGGGGATATCCCAGGCTGCTCCCCCGATGTTCTCATCTTGACTCTCCCCTTCTCCATCTCAGTTTCTGTTCTACTTTCTAGGAGATACCCTTAATTTTATCTTCAG
Source organism: Pongo pygmaeus (assembly GCF_028885625.2). Lineage (NCBI taxonomy): Eukaryota > Metazoa > Chordata > Mammalia > Primates > Hominidae > Pongo > Pongo pygmaeus. Next base: position 59,520,837 of record NC_072380.2, read on the forward strand.
AACAGAACAAGTATGTTTTATTTAAATTTTGCTTCTGCATATTTAATTTCCAAGGATCATTATCCTATCTTGTGGACACAAGTTTCATCTCTGAAACTATTGTGCAGTTTCCACTGCACTCCAGCCTAGAAGACAGAGCAAGACTCTGTCTCAAAACAAAAGAAAAGAAAACAAAAAACACCAATGCATTTCATGTCTATGTCCAGATTTGAGTCCTATCCCTGGGATATCTCATGTATACACAAACATTCCAAAATCCAAAACATTTCTGGTTCCAAGCATTTCAGATAAGGAATGCTCAACCTATTGTACTAGGGATAATCACGAAATGCTTCTCAAATAATCTCTACTCTGTACTATACAAGCTTTGTGTAGAAAGAACATTTTGAATAACCTATTGGGTGGTTTACAACTTCTCTGATTGTGGATATTTCACTCACCTCTTTTCATCAAGATATGTAATAAGAAAAAAAAAATCAGTGTTTTAATTTTACTTGATACTACTAGAAACTAACCTTTTTCATGCAGTCCACATAATTATTGAACCGCGGAGTTCCTGGGGGAAATTCCCTGGACTGCATGGGAAAGTGAGCAACAATGAGCTGCTCCAGAACACGTCTAAGTTCCTCCAGACTGCCTCCAGTGAGGCTGGTGAAGAATGGAAGAAGAGTGACAGCTTGGCCCTGTGGAGCAAGACAGACATAAGAAACTGCACGAATTATGGCTGATATATCCTACAGAATAAATAAAATTACTGTAAGACGTTGCAAATAAAGCACTATGTGGAATCAATGAATGACTTCAGCATAATTTCTAAATTATATTAAAAACCAACATGAATACAATTCTATACCTCAGTTTTTTTTTTGTTTTTTTTTTGTTTTTTTTGAGACGGAGTCTCACTCTGTCACCCAGGCTGGAGAGCAGTGGCATGACCTAGGCTCACTGCAACCTCCACCTCCCGGGTTCAAGTGATTCTCCCTGCCTCAGCCTCCAGAGTAGCTGGGATTACAGGTGCCTGCCACCATGCCTGGCTAATTCTTTTCATATTTTTCATAGAAACGGGGTTTTGCCATGTTGGCCAGGCTGGTCTCAAACTCCTGGACCTCAGGAGATTCACCCACCTTGGCCTCCCAAAATGTTGGGATTACAGGCGTGAGCCACTGCACCCAGCCTATATACCTCAGCTTTGACTCTTACCCAGGCTAGTTGGTTGACGCCAGCTATGAACACATAAATAAATGGGACATGGTGCTGATTCGGTATGTGCTTCCTCTTCTACAAATAATGACCCTAGTAAAAATGTACTGTACAAGCTTTGTGTAGAAAGAACATTTTGAATAACCTAAGGAAGAGTTTACAACTACACATTGCAGAACTACAGAAGAACTTCATACTGAGCTTAACAAGAACTAGGAGTTGATTCCTGTTCTCCCTCGCATGGCAGAAAATTCCAAGACTGTCTATGGAGAAATGGGAAACTTGATTAACCACACAGCAGAAAATTCCAAAGAATTATCCCCTTTATCCAGTAAAAAGGTCCCCTGAATTAAGGCCACTTTTCAATAGGGTTTAAAATCTAATTGTTCTAGGACTTTAAAATTAGTAACCCTTAAAATGCCAGTATTAATTCTTGACCCTAAAAATCACCAAAAATTTTTATATTATTTTTAATAGAAAAATGACTGAGTAATAAAGTCATTATAGCACAAAAAGCCAATTTAAATCATATGTATTGCAAACACAAATGTTAATCATCCAAATATGATAATCTTATACTTTAAAAGAAATGTTCTAGGCCGGGTGTGGTGGCTCACACCTGTAACCCCAGCACTTTGGAGGCAGGCAGATCACTCGAAGTCAGGAGTTTGAGACCAGCCTGGCCACTATGGTGAAATATACTAAAAATAAAAACATTAGCTAGGCCTGGTGGTGCACGCCTGTGATCCCAGCTACTCGGGAGGCTGAGGCACAAGAATCACTTGAACCCAAGAGGCGGAGGTTGCAGTGAGCCATGATTGCGCCACTGTACTTCAGCCTGGGCGACAGAGCGAGACGGTTTCAAATAAAAAAAAAAGGAGAGAAAGAAATGTTCTCATGTCTTGGAGAGGCACACTGAACTGAAGCAGATACAGGTCAGATAACACGCCCGGTCTGCTTGGCCTTCCTTGCCTGCTGACGGGTGGGTTGACCGCACAGGTGAAACAAACACACCCACACAGGATGGTTATCGAGACTGGCTAATAAGTACAGGGGGATTACTGTGCTAGTCTCCCTACATTTGAACACGTTTGAAATTTTCCATAATAAAAAATTAAAAAATCACAAATAATATGAAAATAGAAGAGAATGTAATCCAAAAAAATAAATATTTCACTGTTTACCTTTAAATGTAGATCCAGCTTTGTGTCAGCAAGTAGACTAATATATGTTGTAAAGACTTCAGGGAATGAACCATGACTTGTATTAAAAGATACAGACGAATCAATCTAAAGGAAGGAAAAGAAAAACAGGACACATTTGTATATTACATCTCTATTTCCTTTAGCCCATTGCTCAAATGTTTAAATTCCAGAAACGAACTGTAAATTTAATTTTGGGCTTCAACAATATTCTCACAATCTTATTGTAAAACATTGTAACACTATCTGTTAGGACAATACATGCAAAGGTACCTTAAAAAGATATAGCATAAGAAATAGTAAGTCTAATAAATAATGGAAAAAGTTTAAGAAGGTAAATATAAGCAACTATCCTGTCAAAATATTTTCTTATTTGTCAAACCAATGAGCTTTTGGAGCAACCTCCATCAAATTTTAAAGACACAAGTTACAGAGTTCAGAAGAATAAACATGACTGCTTTTTAAAGGAATCTCAAAATACCTGTAAAATTTTTGCCAGTAAGGCCAGCACTGCCATTTTAGTTTCCAGAGGGGAATCTTTGGCCCACCATGAATCACACTTCTTCCAGTGTTGCAGAATTGTAGTTGCAAGTTTTAGTCCTTGGTGTTTCTGGCTTGCTCGCTCCCTGAAGCTCTGGTCTAACATGCCATTCAAAACGGCACTCACCTGAGACAATTTCGTTGTGAGTGAAGAAAAATTCTTAATTTTGAGAATGACAGAAAACAAAATTTACCTTTATTTCAAAGCTATTCTTGGAAAATAAATAAGCTATTTCTATAATAGATGTTTATCTACTTCAAAACTCCTTGCGTTTGATTTGAGGTACACTTTAACCATAGTTTTTCCACAGAAAGTACAGGGTGGCCTTAGCTATGTCATCAGGCTCATCCAGCTTCTCCTGGCTTCCCTAGTCTGGGCAGTCTAGGAAAAAGGAGTGCTGCAGCTCTCTTCCGTCACCACCACCACCACCACTGTACATGCATGCACAAGCACACACAGGTGTACACACACAAGCACACAAATATGCACATATGCACAAATGCACACTTCCTGTCCCACCACTGTACACGCATGCACAAGCACACACAGATGTACACACATAAGCAAACATGCACCCAAGCACATACTTCCGGTCCCACCACCACCATACAGGCACACACTAGCACACACAGGTGTACACACACAAGCAAACACACACACATGCAAACGCACACTTCTTGTTCAACTACCATCATACATGCACACCCACATTTCCTGTCTCACCACCACTCCTGCAACAGAGTGACAGGCTAATTTTGGTCAGATTAACATTCACTGTTCCTGTCATTCTGACTATGCAAACATTTTTCACAGATGTTCCAAGTAGAAACAATGCTTTTCCCTTTTTGCACATTTTGTACTCTCTGAAGCTAACCTTGTTTGCTTTCATTGCTCTTTTCAATGTGTCTGTCATTAATTCGTCATCAAACTCTCCCAAGTTATGAAACTGCTGCAAGCCCTCTAAACCTATCAGGTCTATCTGCCCCATTTCTGTGGCAACTCAGCTCCTGATCTGCAATGCTGGTGCTGGACCTGGTGCTGGGCCATCCATGCCTCTGTGCAGGGCCGACGTACTGTATCCAGCACCTTCCCCTGTCTTGGCTCACTGCCTGATCACTCTCTACGCAGCAGCATTGTGATGAGAGTGCACAGGGACCTCTTGGGCATCTGGCATGTCTAAAACATCTGTATTCCACTCTCACATAATGGATAATCCAGCTGGATTCAGAACTCTAGGCTAAAGATTTCTCTTATGAACTGTGGAAGAAATCTGGTTCAAGTCTTGCAGTGTCCACACTGCTGCTGAGAAGACATATGTCATTCAATTTCTAGATCCTTTCACACATAACTGCTTTTTCTCCAGTGGAAACCTGAGAATCTTTTCTTGTAGTGAAACCCCACGGTTCTGAATTCTCAAGAAATGTGCTCCACGTGGAGCTGTTTCTGTGCACCATGCTGGACACTCCATGGCCCTCTTCTACCTGGAAACTCAAAGCCTTTGCTTCTGGGCTCCTCTGGAGCTGTGTCCTCAGCAAATGCCACTTCTGACCCCTGCTCTCTGGAGCCAAGGCCTTGCTGCTCAACCTCATGCATGAATCCCTAGTCTCCTCCTCTTTTCTCTCATGTTTTCTGTTTTGTCTTTCACTCTACTCTCTGTGAGAGTTACTCAAGTTTACCTTCCAAACTCATTTCATTTTTAATTTCTGATGCCTATGCTTAATTCCCAAGAGAACTTTTTTGTTCTCTAATGTCTTTTTTGTTCTCTGATGTTCATTCTCCATAGCAATTCTTATTTCACGGTTTTGTCTCTCATCTTTCAGTTTTTTTTCTCCACCTTACATTTCCATCTCAGTGAACAGGACTTGCCACAGTTGCCTGTGTCCTGCTACGCCCTCTGGCGTCCCTTTCCTCAGGTACCTGGGCCCTTGGGCTGCCGGCTCACAGGTATCACCCGCCTGGAAGTGCTGTGCAGCATGCAGGGCTCGCTGGTGGGATCACTGTCGCTGACCCAGCTGGCTGTGATGCCTGCATCTTTATTTTCGATTAGGGCTTGTCAGGATATTCTGGTGCCCTGCCAAGGGCAGATGCTGAACTGAAAGTATTCAGAGGCAAAGGGCAGACAGCCTGAAAGTCTAGAATTTAGGTAGGTTTGCACTTAACTTTCCTCTTTTCCTGATGGTATCCATATATTCAGCCATGCCAGAGCCCCCCAGTCTGGAGGTCTCTACCCCCTCCAGGGAGTCACTGCCTCCTGCCTTCTCCTCAAGTGGGGAGGATCAGACCCCCAGTAGCAGAGACAGGAGGCTGCCCTGCAGGGGAGAGCTGGCCTTCGCCCAATCCTCTCTTCTCAGCCTCTGCTCACCCCTGCTCCCCATGTCTGCCCTACTGGGGCTCAGCACATGTGGACCCCAACTTCCGATGGCTGCATCACCTCACAGCTATCTCAAACTCTGCATGCAGTCTGCCACACCTGTCCTTTTGATTTACAACTCTTGTCACTCTTGGAAGTCCTTTTCTCTGTGTCCTTTGAGATTGTAGTGGTGTTTTTAAAATCTCATTCTGTTACTTTAGAGGAATTTAGGGAAGGAATAGAGGTTAAAGGCGTATGTTTTTTCTATCATTTCCATCAGAGGTCATAGTTTACGAAATCAGAATGTTAAATCTGAGTGTCATCTACTATGATTTTATTTCTAATTTTAAAGAATACAAATCCCTACTGCCATCTACCACAAAAGATTCCCCTACAACAGACGAGCACTGTTTGCAATAAAAGCTCAACTTAGGAAATCATGTACTCTCCCTTAAAATGGTCATATCAACAGTTAACAGTTTCTGACCACAGAACAAGTTAAATTTCAAAATCCCAGAGGTTTAGCAAACAAAAGTCAATTATATATTAAATACTGATCTCCAGAGAGTCAATGTGAGGGAGAAAGGGGGACACAGCAGGAACATGCCAGAAATGATAACTCAGCATCGAGGCCATGAGAGAACTCTGAGAACAGAGAGGTCTACCGGGGTGCAGAGACCTGCCTGCAGCTGGTATGAATGCAAAGCCAGCTCTGAGCCCCAGGACGGGTTTGTAAGCTCCAAGGCCACATCTTGGCAAATGTCAATATCCTGCATAGCTGTGCCTTATAATATTTAGGCTTAGAAATTTGCAAAGCATAAGGGAATAGAAAAAACAATCAATGTTTTAACATCCAATAACGCTCATTAGCTATTTTTACTTTTTTGAGACAGAGTCTCGCTCCATCACTCAGGCTGGAGAGCAGTGGGCACGATCTCAGCTCACTGCAACCTCCGCCTCTCAGGTTCAAACAATTCTCCCGCCTCAGCCTCCTGAGTAGCTGGGATTACAGGCGCACACCACTATGCCTGGCTAATTTTTTGTATTTTTAGTAGAGACAAGGTTTTGCCATGTTTGCCAGGCTGGGCTCGAATTCCTGACCTCTGGTGATCCGCTCACCTCCGCCTCCCAAAGTGCTGGGATTACAGGCATGAGCCACCATGCCTGGCCTAACATTCATTAACTATTGATAAGGGGTATGTTTTGGGTTTTTCTGAGTTTGTTAAAAGCAAGAGCTTTTAACCTTCTAGGAAAAAGTCTTGTCACACTTTAATGAAATATTTCAGGAATATGGCAACCCTTTTATAAGGATTATATAAGAAAATATTGACCGGGTGCAGTGGCTCACGCCTGTAATCCCAGCACTTCGGGAGGCCAAAGTAGGCAGAGCACGAGGTCAGGAGTTCAAGACCAGCCTGGCCAACATAGTGAAACTCCGTCTCTACTAAAAATACAAAAAATTAGCTAGGCGAGGTGGCAGGTGCCTGTAATCCCAGCTACTCAGGAGGCTGAGGCAGGAGAATCTCTTCAATCTGGGATGCAGAGGCTGCAGTGAGCAGAGGTCGTGCCACTGCACTCCAGCCTGGGTGACAGTACAAGACACTGTCTCAAAAAAAAAAAAAAAAAAGTTTATTTAAAGGGAAATTTTGTTACCATTTTGGGATTATCCACTGATGACTGCATGAGCTCCAATACAGCAAGATCCAGATTTTTCAATAATTCTGTGTTGACTGTTTCTGAGAACAAGCTATAGAAATACTCCCCATGGGAGAAGTGGATGACGCTGCTCTGTGAGCTGCCCAAGGACGCCGTGGACAGCACTGCTGGGTTCAGGAGAAGACTCACAAGGCGCTCACACTGGGAAAAAGAAAGGAGAGGTACCATAACCGGGGCACATCTTTGCATGGCACAGAAAGACCCTTGGGCAACTGATAACTTTGAAATTGGAGAATGACACAGGTCTAAAAAGAGCCTGATATGTGAAGCCTGGATTCAAGCTGAAATTGTATATATTTCAACTAGCCTCCGTTTTCTAGGTTTCATTTTGGGAAAGAAATCTTCCTTGACCCATATTTCTTCCAAATGTCCAAAAATCTTGTTGTTGTTTTTTCTTTTTTGAGACAGGGTCTCGCTCTGCTGCTCAGGCTGGAGTACAGTGGCGTGATCTCGGCTCACTGCAAACCTCCACCTCCTAGGTTCAAGTGATTCTCCAGCCTCAGCACCCCCGAGTATCTGGAATTACAAGTGCATTCTACCACACCTGGCTAATTTTTGTATTTTTAGTAGAGACAGCATTTCACCATGTAGTTCAGGCTGGTCTCGAACTCCTGACCTCAAGCAATTCACCCGCCTTGGCCTCTCAAAGTGCTAGGATTACAGGCAATAAGCCACCCTGCCCAGCCTTGTTGTTTTTAAAGACAGGGTGTCACTCTGTTGCCCAGGCTGGAGTGCAGTGGCATGATCATGACTCACTACAGCCTTGACTTCCTGGGCTCAAGCGATCTTCCCACCTCAGCCTCCTGAGTAGCTGGGACTACAAGCATGTGCCACCACACCTGGCTAATTTTTAAAATTTTTTTGTAGAAACAGGGTCTCGCTATGTTGTCCAGGATGACTCAAACTCCTGGGCTCAAGCCATCTGCCTACCCCAGTGTTGTTGCTTTGAGGATAGTCTATTAAAGGTGAGTATTTTTAGACAATTTAAATATGTAATTGTTTACATTAATTGGACAAAGGGGTGAAAAAGGGGTTTCTGCTACAGAAGAAAGGAAGTTGGGATGGAGTGAACACAGAGGGCTGGCTGCAGATTTCAGCTACAGCAGGGACTATTTAAGGCCAGCCCTGCATGGTTCAAAGAGCCATGAGGATTTTTTTTTTGGAGACTCTGGTTCCTCTGGAATTATCCTTCAGAGGCCCTCCCAATCATCCATGTGAAGGACCACCAAGGAGAGGAGAAGAGGCCACATGTCAACACGACTCAGCTTCATAGTCACAAAACGTTCTCTAGCTAATTCCTTTTGGAAACAAAGTGGGACAGACAAAACCTCAATTTAAAAAGAATGTTGTTCTATTCCGTTTTTTTTTTTTTTTGAAACTATTGAGAAAATAATCTTTTAGAAAGTTGGCTCATGCAAATCATACTTGTCCAGCTAAAACCTTACTACCCAAATTCCACAGTTTCTAGAGACACCTGCAAGTGACATATATATTTCTATTATTAGGGGAGTGCAGCATGCAAAGGTGTTTTTCCTACCAGTCCTCCAAAAGCAAAGGCTAACTCCAGAAGTCCGCTGGCCAGCTGCTTACAACTGAGGTCTAGAGAAGGCAGACACTGTCTCTCATCTCCAGGGGCAATGCCTTTATAAACCAGGGAAAGAAGTTCTGTGCCAATAGAATGATGCAGATCTGTGGACTAAAAGAAAGCCAACACTGAAATGCCTAGCAAAAAGATTTTTCTTAGAAAAAAACAACTTCACTCCTCTCATTAAATAAAAAACCCACTTCAGATAGCACTGACAATTACCTTCCAACATTCAGAAAAATTTTAATTCAACTTTGCTTTTGTTGTTCTTGCTACTGTGAGACAGGGTCTCGCTCTGTCGCCCAGGCTGGAGTGCAGTGGCACAATCGTGGCTCACTGCAGTCTCAAGCTTCCAAGCTCAAGCAATCCTCCCACCTCAGCCCCCTGAGTAGCTGGGACTACGGGTCCGCGGCACCCACTCCTGGACAATGGTTTTTTTTTTTCTTTTTTTTTTAAATTGTTTGTAGAGATGAATTCTTGCCATGTTGCCTGGGTTGGTCTCAAACTTCTGGCCTCAAGCAATCCTCCTATCTGAGCCTCCCAAAGTGCTGGGATTACAGGTATGAGCCACTGTATATGGCTCAACCTTGCTTTCTATGCTAGATTCTTCATTTGTGTAGTCTTGCCACAAAGGCACAACAGCAGTTCCTAAAGTTTTTCAGAAAGCTGCTCTGGAAATACCTAAATGTCCTTTATTCTACTTTCATTTTATATTTATAAATTTTTACATTTGCTTTCATATTTATATTGATATATCATAGATATACAGATAGATAATATCTACATGTCTAGAGCAAGTATTTCTATAATTCCCATTTCAGCATGCTCAATACATAAGACTTTTAAGAAATAACATAAATAAATACACTAATTATCATACTAAAGCTAAAATAAATATAAAAACAATAAGTTATAGTTACCTGAGAGGGTAATATACTATGCAGAAGCCCAGCTCTGTGAAGCTGTTTACAGGCAGACACAACAGCAGCCAGCCTGCTCCTGTCCACTTGCGCGTCAGGGCCATACAAGTTGACAGCACAAAGCTCCTCAATGCTGGCCATGTGACAAAACAGTAAATTAGGTGAGCTCTGATCTTGTTAAATTATCAAGATACACTGAAAAAAACGTTTGCACTGTTATGAAAGCAAACAGAGGCAACATCTAACAGGATCCATACGCACTAAGCTAGCATGGAGATCAAACATGGCGCTAACCATGTCTGAAGTTTGCTTAAGTTTGGTACAGGGAAGGCACTGGTTAAATGTGATTTCTAAACAACTATTGAGGTCACTGGCAGCAAACATCCCACTGATATGAGCCTTCCCTGAGGAAGCAGGAGCAGCTGCAGGAGCACAGCAACATACTAGGGCCTGAAATTCCAGGACAACATGTCCCCGATTGTGACCCAAGTACCCACCTCTGTGCTGTTATTTTCTCTCTCAGATGGGTCTCCAGGATATCTTTGTATGGGGACATCTTAAGAGCTTTCATCAGGTTCACACAAACATCAGGAAGATGAGCCATAACCTGGACGTCTCCGATGTTGAAACCTACGCTCGCGGGCTCACACAGCGTCTGCACCAGGACTCTCATCAGGTGTGTATTACACAAGTCCTTCTTCAGGAGCTGTAACAGATTGTTTGATAAAAACATTTTGTCAGCCAGCATTTCTATTTTCGCCAAAGTGCAGGGCCCACAAGGTTGGGAACTTCTGCCTGACTAAGGGAGAGGTGGGCAGAGTTTTCTGTAAAACGGGGGCACAGTAAACACTTGAGGTTTGTGGGCTAGACAGTCTCTGCTGCAACTCCTTACGCGTCTGATAAGAAAGCAGCACAGACAACAGGTGGACATAGGTGCACAGCCATGCTCCTATGTAGCTTTATCTACAGAGCAGGCAGCAGATGGGGTTGTGTCCATGGACAGGGTTTCCCCGCCCCAACTCAGTACACTGCTGCATCCCAGGGCCTGGCGTGCCACAGGCAACTGGCAGAGATTCCCTGAATGAATTGACTGGAGTTTGTTTACACAGTAAGCCTCATGGATACATCTATAAATATTTGCTAGTGTGTGTTTCCTAAGGTAGATGTTTGATCATAGCATAAAATACAGCATCCAATGAAACAATTAGAAAAAACTATTTTGTATTTTATTCACAGTGAAACTCTGAAGGACATGCAAAGTTTCATGATTTTCAATAGATCATTTATCATGACTGTAATTAATAACGATGCATTGTAATTTTGCAAATTGCTAAGAAAATAGATTGAAAAGTTCCCATCACAAAAAATGTTACACATGTGAGGTAACAGATACGTTAATTAGCTTGATTTAGCCATTCCACAAGGCAAACCATATCAAAACACCATGGTGTGTACCATAATACAGTTTTTGTCAACTAAAATAAATTGACAAATTGATTTTGACATATAACTCTTCTGACAATGCAAAGTTTTAGAAAAGCCAAAACCTGGCCTTCTCTTCTTGGTTCTTCCCGAAGTCAGGAAAAGCTGGCTTGAGAGGATGAAATATAATAATAATAATAATGATAAATTTTTATTAAAAGCCAAAATCCCTTCTAACAGAAACCTTTGAAGTAGTTTTCCAGTACCAAAAACTGACCTCAAATTAACAGAACAGCCTACCTTCCATCCTTCTGGGGAGGTGTTCAGCAGAGTCGTGGTAAACTCCATAATCCGGACCACAACGGTGCATTTGCTGTAGTTGTATCTTTCTCCCTCTTGTGGGCTTGGTCTGTTACCTGCTGCCCCAGTGCCAAAGCACTTTTCTGCTGCTATAATGTCATGCATGGCAATGCTTTCTAAAAAGAAAGCCACTGCTTTCAAAAGTGAAGACTGGGCTTCAGTACCTAGAAGCAATTATATTAAAATATTAATATATGCTTCCTTTCAACTCCACTAAGATTAACATAAAATTGCTTCTCTAAGTATAGGCATGATATACGTTCAGCAAAAATTCAAAATTTTTCAAAAGAAACAAACAGCTTAATAATAGCTGAATAAAGTGGCAGTTATTTTTTCTCATATCAAAAGGACACATTGATGGAAGGTCAGGTCTTTATTCCCAAACATTACATGTGAGAAGATAAATTAATATGCTCATTTTAAAGGGCGATTTGGCAATTCATACCAAGTTTTTAAAAATATGCATGTCAATTTCTATCAAATGTTTAAAAACTCATTATGCTTTGATCCAGCACTGAAATTTTAACCTAATGAAATGACTGCAGAATTGCAGAGATGTGGTTGTAAGAATGTTCTTTTTAGCACTGTTATCAATAATGAATGTTACTAATAATGAAAAAATAAAAAATCCTGTCCTTCAAAGAACAGAGACAAATTATGGAGCAGGTGTGGACGGGCACCAGTCATCTTATGGAATCAACTTTCAGATCAATCCTCAAACAGGCTTTGTCATAAAACTCGTTTGTCTGAAAACACCCTGGAGCTGGTTCTCCTTTCCCATCTCAGCCTGTTCATCAGGACTCTCCTGCCTAATGAAAGACAGACCCACCCTCACCTCTCTCCAGTCTAACTGTAGTTTATTACTCCAAGGTGCACAGCCCTTCAGAGCGCCAAGGGACAATTTAAAATACTTGTACACTGTTGAAAGAGTAAAGGCAACGATTGAGTAGGAAAGCCTTTTTCTAAGTCTCATGGTTTCTAATTCTTTGTTTCCAACATAATTTAAGGAAAGTCAAACTGTCAACTGACCTCATTAAAAATAATTTTGATACATGTATTTTGATGTATTCCAAGAACTGAGATAACTTATATTAAGAATTATTCTCAGCCAGGCGCGGTGGCTCATGCCTGTAATCCCAGCACTTTGGGAGGCCGAGGCGGGCGGATCACAAGGTCAGGAGATCGAAACCATCCTGGCTAACACAGTGAAACCCTGTCTCTACTAAAAATACAAAAAATTAGCTGGGCATTGTGGCGGGCAGGAAAATGGCATGATCCCGGGAGGCAGAGCTTGCAGTGAGCCAAGATCGCGCCACTGCACTCCAGCCTGGGCGACGGAGACTCCGTTTCAAAACAGAAAAAAATGAATTATTCTCAAAAACCAAATATCCTTGAATCCAACAGAATATTGGATTGTAAGACACACTGCAACCATGGATCTGTTAAATATGCAAAAATGTACATTTTAGAATAAATCAAATATGGCACTTATTTATGTGAACAAGTTTTTTTTGTTTTGGTTTTATTTTCTGAGACAGTGTCACCCAGGCTGGAGTGCTCTGGTGCGATCTCAGCTCACTGCAACCTCCGCCTCCGGGGTTCAAACGATTGTTGTGCCTCAGCCTCCCAAGTAGCTGGGATTAACAGGGACCTGCCACCATACCTGACTAATTTTGTATTTTTGGTAGATACGGGATTTCACCATGTTGGCCAGACTGGTTTCGAATTCCTCACCTCAGGTGATGTGCCCATCTCAGCCTCCCAAAGTGCTGGGATTACAGGTGTGAGCCACCGCGTCCGGCCATGAAAAAGGTTTTTTAATACTAAAATCTATACATACAAAAATAGAATTCCAACCACATAATTTTACATTTTATATGTAATAATTATCAAAATTTTTATTATATTTGTTGTTGTGGCAGTAAAAAATGTAATGTGCACTAATAACAAATGTAATAGTAACACAGAAGAAAATTTTTTTTGAGACAGGGTCTCACTCTATCAGCCCAGGCTAAAGTACAGTGGCACAATCACGGCTCACTGTAGCCTCAACCTTTCAGGCTCAAGCGATCCTCCCACCTCAGACTCCCCAGTAGCTGGGATCACAGGTGTGCATCACCACGCCTGACTAACTTTTGTATTTTTTGTACAGATAGTGTCTTCCCATGTTGCCCAGGCTGGTCTCAACCTCCTGGGCTCAAGTGATCCTCCTGCCTCGGCTTCCCAAAGTGCTGGGATTACAGAAGAGAGCCACTGCGCCCAGCCAAGGAATCTTTAAATATGTACATCTTTTCATTAAAAAGACGTAGATAGGGATATAGTAAAATCTTATGCAAAAAAACTTAATACTTTAGTATAAAATCATTTGAAGGGTAGGAAATGAGAATATGAATTCAGGGACTCTGCAAAATTTCCAATAAAGCAGCTATATTTTAAAGCCAATGATGCCGTATATAAAACTGCTACAGTATTTATTGTTCATGGAATACTTTTTTTTAAAGTAATATTAACAGTTTTGTGTATTTAAAATGTCAACATTTACAACACACCAGAAAGTATAACTTTTTCAGTTATATAAAGCTATGAGAAAAACTGTATTTGTCAACTTTGAAGTGTGAAGGAAGGAACCCTTGCAGAGAGGTGACATGAAAGCACGGGCAAGGTGGTGCACAGCACCTACCATCATGTCCCTGGGATTCTGACCTGGCAGAGCCACTGCCCAGGGTGACTCTGGCAGCACGACACACACCAGCATGAGGCAAGGGTGACCTACCTAGGACCTGGAGCGCTCCCACAGTTCTCTCGCCGATGAACGTGTTGTAGCACTCCAGCGCAGCCAGGAGCAGGTCCAGCCAGCATAGCGTGGCCTGCAGGCTGAATGGCCCCCGAAGGTGCAAGAGGGTGGGCTGGGCCAGGATGCCCGAGGACTGGCCACAGCTGCCCCCCTCAAAAGTGTTGATGAGAAAAGAGACACCTTCTTCCTTGAGAACATCTTTCAGCCACAAATTAGGGGATCTGTTGCCTTCAAAAAGAAACAAAATTAAAATACACACATATACCTACATTTCTTTAATCTAATCTTTGTACCTAAAATTTCAAAATGTTATGGGACAATCTTTTTTCATTTTACTACACATTCAACTTGTTTCACTGTAATTACTTCCAAGAAGGTATTTCCACCACAGCCACTCTCTTCAGGTTCCTTAAACATTATAAAAATAGTTGGACACCATTTGGAGTAGCTGCATACTAATACTCTTTTCCCTGCCTTTTTATTTAAAAATTATTATTCCTTTAAGTCACAAAACAGCATTTGCAAATGAGAACAATAATATCTACCTCTTGGGCTGTTACAAAGATTAGCTGAATTAAAGTAGTTAATATTTGAACATGCGCTTAGAATAACATCTACCACACAGTAAGTGCAGTGTTTGTTAAATAAGAGAATCAAATGAGCCATTTTTTTCAGGAAATTTTCTTTTAAATATTAAACTTCTTCTAAATTAAAAAGACAAATACATAAAACTGCATTTTGTATGCTCTGAAATCAGTAGCACTGAAAATGTCAAATCATTCTGACTCTAATGAAGAATTCAAAACATGTATCTCTGATGTATTAAAAACAGAATATTTGGCCGAGGGTGGTGGCTCAGGCCTGTAATCTCAGCACTTTGGGATGCTGAGATGGGCAGATCACTTGAGGTCAAGAGTTCGTGACCAGCCTGGCCAACATGGTGAAACCCCATCTCTACTAAAAATACAAAAATCAGCCAGGCGTGGTGGTGCGTGCCTGTGGTCTCAGCTACTCAGGAGGCTGAGGCAGGAGAATCGCTTAAACGAGGGGGAGGTTGCAGTGAGCCAAGATCACGCCACTGCACTACATCCTCAGCTACAGAGTGAGACTCAGTATCAAAAAAAAAAAAAAAAAAAAAGAGAGAGAACATTTTGTATATTAAGAGGAAGAATATTCTGTAATGTTCTGTTACTTTCACTAAGAAGAGACAAAGAAATGTATAATAATGAGCAAAAAATAAATAGTAAGATATTTACATTCTACATCAAGAGTGACAGAAGAAAAATGATAAAAAGAAAGGACACAGAAAGGCAGATCGAGAGAGAGCAGACAAGGGTACATCACAAGAAGACAGAGAAGCTGAAGACACAGACAAGCACGCTTGGGGTTGGGGAGCCTGCCCAGCCCTACTTCTTCCTTGGTCTCCACCAAGGACCTGCTGTCTGTTTCTGGGCCTGGACCACGCTGAGTCTCAGTATTCAGAAGCCGCCAGGAGCTGTCTCTCTTGGACACATGTCAGAGGGACAACTCTGCACCTGTCGTCAAGTCCTACTGATCTGGGTGTTCCTGTACCCAGGACTGCTGCTACACAGTGAGCTAAAGAGACACCTGACACAGACGCTTAAAAACCGCTGAAGGAAGCTAGATGCAATGGCTCGTACCTGTAATTCCAGCACTTTGGGAAGCCAAGGCAGAGGACTGCTTGGGGTCAGGACTCAAGACTAGCCTGGGCAACATATTAATACCAAGACCCTATCTCTACAAAAAAACTTAAAAATGAGCCAGGCCTCGTAGCACATGCCTGTGTTCCCAGCTACTCATAAGGCTGAGGCAGGAGGATCACTTAAGCTCAGTTTATGGCTGCAGTGAACTATAATCATGTCACTGCAACCTACCTAGCCTGGGCAACAGAGTGAGACCCTGTCTCTTAAAAACAAACAGATGCTGCACACCTGCAGTCCCAGCTACTAAGGAGGTTGAGGCAAGAGGACCACATGAGCCTAGGAGTTTGTGTCCAGCCTGGACAACATAGTGAGACTTTGTCTCTAAAACTGAAAAGGAAAAAAATAAAAGAAAACAAAAATACCCACTGGGGGATAAAGATACCAAAGGAGAAAGGTGGCTACACCCTGGAAGGCCACAGAAGAGATAAATCAAGGAAGGCTCCTTAATGTTATACAAATTATCTGCTGGAAGAAGGGCAAGGCTCACCTACTACTTAGCAGCCTTTGTCCAACAAAGCACAATGCTGAGAGGTGGAACTCTATTTAGTTCAGAATACATGAGGTCCGTATCACAGGCAACTGAGAAGAGAATAGCACTAGAAATGCCTGAGATCAGTACAGCTGAGGTCACAAGAAATCCTATGTGCTACCAGAGTCACAGACTCAATGTGAAACAGTGGTCTGCCCATAAGCAGCTCCACCAACATGCTATCAGGGTCTCGGTTCCTACTAAATACAGGAAAAATGCTGCCCACTACCCTCCAGCCCTTCCCCAGCCACTGGTCCACTCTTCAATGACTAATTTCACAAGGTTGCTGTGAGAATGACATAACATATATTAAAAAAAAATTGTTAGCTAAACACATTAAGCAAATTGAAAATGCTAGGCCAGGCGTGGTAGCTCACGCCTACAATCCCAGCACTTTGGGAGGCAGAGGCTGGCAGATTACGAGGTCAGGAGTTTGAGACCAGACTGGCCAACATGGTGAAACCCCGTCTCTACTAAAAATACAAAAATTAGCCGGGTGTGGTAGCACACGCCTGTAATCCCAGCTACTCTGGAGGATGAGGCAGGAGAATTGCTTGAACCCAGGGCACAGAGGTTGCAGTGAGCCAAGATCGTGCCATTGCACTCTAGCCCGGGCGACAGAGCAAGACTCTGTCTCAGGGAAAAAAAAAAAAAAATTTTTTAAATGCTAATTTTTTTAAAACAATTATCTAAATTAAAACACAGATATACATTTCTATTATATATGTAAAATGATATAGTACAGTAAATTTATACTTTATTATTTATATAGCATATATAAAATAATTGAATTCAGTTATAGTATTTATACATACTCTATAGTATATAATATGTAGTATATAACATTATAATATATCCTATAGTATAACAAAATGTAGAGTCCTTCTTAGTTTTAGAAGCCTGGAAATATATAAAGTAACTTTTTTCCTCTTATTCCATGAAGAAAAAGCCCAGACAGAACTCCAACCCAGGCCAGGCGCAGTGGCTCACGCCTGTAATCCCAGCACTTTTGGGAGGCCAAGGCGGGTGGATCACGAGGTCAGGAGATCGAGACCATCCTGGCTAACATGGTGAAACCCCGTCTCTACTAAAAATACAAAAAATTAGCCGGATGTGGTGGCGGGTGCCTGTAGTCCCAGCTACTCGGGAGGATGAGGCAAGAGAATGGCGTGAACCCAGGAGGCGGAGCCTGCAGTGAGCCAAGATAGCGCCACTGCAGTCTAGCCTGGGCAAAAGAGCAAGACTCCGTCTCAAAAAAAAAAAAAAAAAAAAAAAACAACTCCACCCCAACTTTTGCCAAGGAACCAGTACACCCATCTCACCCAAGGCGCTCTCCACGCATGGCACAGGGCTGTGACAGCCCACAATGGGGGAAGGCAGGGCTTGATCTGTCCTGAGCACAGCTTCCCCACTCCCAAGCTATCAAACCTAGGTTTGGACTTAATGGACAAAACTGAACAATACATTTATTCCTGAGAAATCTGTCATTATTTCAGTCCATAAGCAGTTTAATGGTTTAGTAATTACTGAAAAGCACAGGTTCACTGCTTTCCTTTAATATGATTTGAGATCATTCCTACTTAGGATGCTGGCAATTTCTTATTAATCACATGCTGAAACAGAACTGCATTACCTCATCAACTATTAATATTCTGAATCTTAACTGAATACCATGTTAACTGCCATGATCACCCAATTACTCAATTCTTCTTTACTTCTTTTAAATGGGATAATAAAGCAAACTGTAGCGAAATTAAAAATATACAGATTACCATACCTGGCAATAAAGGAACGAATTTATAAAAGAGTTCAATGGATTTGTGTCGACATTCTGTCTGGGGCCTCCCACAATGAGCTAAAAGCCACTTGACCAGATCCAATAAACACAATGACGCGGAAGGTGGAAATCCTCTGCATAGAGACAGCATACTGTCATTAGTCCCTCTCCAAAATGCAACATTCAGCTACCAAGGCTCTAGAAATCATAAACTCATCTTTATCACACAGATATACGTAGAAACCCCACTAAAAGGCATTTGACTTATTTTTAATGTATTATAATTCGAGTGCAATCAAAATAACATAGGTGAAATGGGTCCTAAATGCTGCTCATGTTCATTTTTTCATGTGGGGAAAAATTTAAAAGTTCTCCTTAAAAGAACAGCGCTAAGTATTTTCATGTTTCCTTTGCAATGTACCTTGTAAAGCAGTGCTTCTCAAAGTGTGGTCCCTGGACAGCTGTTCCAACATTACTGTGCACTTGTTATAAATCCAAATAATCTGGCCCTACCCCAGGTGTACACAGAAATTGAAGGTGGGGCCAGCCCAGCAATCTGTGTTTTAACTAGATCTCCAGGCAATTCTAATGCATGCTAAAGTTAGAACCAATGAACTAAACCAATATCGTAAGTTAATAGTAGAATCTGGAAGAATCAACTTTTAAAACAACTGAGAAAATATTAATAATCCAGTACACATGGGACTGTGCTTCTCCAGAGTGGCGGTCACTAGCATGGATAACAGATGTCCCCAGACACCCTGCAGAGATCTGGAGGGGCTTATGGAGGGCACTCACCCTACTGGAGAAGGCAACACCACTAGGATGGAATAAAGGCAAAAACTGGAAACCACTGGCCAACATCCCAGCCTTGGTTGGCTCTAAGCAGTTTCATTTCCTAATTTTATAATTCCATGTCTGTCAAAATGTTACTATTTGAACATTCAGTTCATACACTTCAAAATTTATGGAATAATGGTTCATGCATATTCTAGTCACATCATCCACATCAAAACATGTTCAAAATTAGTGCATATTAAATAAAACGTCTGTTACAAAACTAATTTTCAATTTGTATCTACTATCTCAACCCAGGTCAAATACTTTACACCTTATCCCTTAAACCAAGTATTTTCAAACACAAAGCTTTTTAACGTTTTTGGAAAACGAACTCTTCATACTTCCACACATTCCTTGTTTAGGAAGTAATTCCTTATACTTCCACAGATCCATCCCAGGTTGTCCTTCATTAGCTGCAAATTAGTTTTATGTTGTGGGAAAAGACGGAAAAGGAAGCAAGATCACCTACCGCGGCAAACGTCGTTTCTTTGCTTTATTTAAAGAAACATGCTTCTTTTCAATGATGCGGCATAGGTGATCAATGGCATCACAACACTGTTGAATTGTACCTGTTCTCAAGTACAAAGACATATTTCCAAAGAAGGCAGATATAGCTGATTATTATTAAATTTGTATTATAAATGTGTTGGCCTAATTTTTAACTGAAAAGGTAATTTTACTATAGATTTAATATGTTTTCATCCCTAAGAATAATAAAATTAGATAAATGATTCACACTGCATATTCAAAAATGAACACAAAACCCATATTTAAGACTGCAAGATAGCATGGTGCGTGCACGCACAAACACACGCACACACACAGAGCAATGCCATACCTAACTAGAAACCGTACCACCAACACCTCGGCCACCCAAAGCACAGCCTCTCCTAATGGACCTGAGATGGAAGAGACCTTGCAGGTATTACAAAACCCACATACCAGAGCCTGTGGACTTCAATTTGTGGCTATTTTAAAGGGGTGTAAATCCCTTGACCTCCCTTCCTATGCAGGATAAACTATGGTATCGTTTGGTAATACAGCCTCTGGAGAAGGACAACAGAGGTAAGATGGTGAAGTCACTCACAGAAGTCTAGAATTATTTAGGAAAGGAGCCTTATACATCTTATTTTGACCTGTGTCATCAAGAAAAAGTTTTCTATGTTTTTTATATATGTCAGTGATCACAAAAAAAGTTTCACTTGTTGAAAAAATTCACCCATATGGGAAATCAAGATAAACAAATTTAAGCTATTTGACAATGAGGACTAAATTGTAAACATTTTTTCCCACAGTAGACTATCAACATGAAGGATAACACAGCTCAGTTTGTCTTTTTAAAAAATAAACAAAGTTGCCAGGCGCAGTGGCTCATGCCTGTAATCCCAGCATTTTGGGAGGCTGAGGCGGGTGGATCACGTAAGGTCAGGAGTTATAGACCAGCCAGGCTAACATGGAGAAACATCTCTACTAAAAATATAAAAATTAGCCGGGTGTGGTGGCAGGCCCCTGTAGTCTCAGCTACTCAGGAGGCTGAGGCAGGAGAAACGCTTGAACCCAAGAGGCGGGGGTTGCAGTGAGCCGAGATCGCGCCATTGCACTCCAGCGTGGGGTACAAGAGCAAAATCCCATCACAAAAAATAAACAAATAAAATAAAATAAAATAAGTCAAGACCCGTATCAGTGATAAAGTCCTGCCACAGCTGTGTGGCCCTCTCAGTCAATGTCACGCCTGGGCCTCTGTGCCCCAACTACATCACGTGATGGGACCAATGGGGAGTTAAGAAGTCTTCTAGCTCAACAATTCTATGTAGTTCCTAATAGCTTCTCGCACAGAATTTAATTGTAATCATTTATTACTCTCTTAGCTATTTTGGCCTACTTCTGACTTAATATCTTTATAATATTCCTTCATCATGGATGAAACAGCTTTATCACAGTCCTGTAATGGGACCCACTTTCTACTTTCTAAATGATCACGAGTGAGTGCAGAGGCACTGACCACATCTCAGTGGTTATCACATCCAGCTTCTTCAGCACAATATCTGCACATTTTCATGTTCTGTCATCATAGCATCATACTGTCTGACTGGCTTCGTTGTCTCCCCTGCCCTGGGCAGGATCTGCAACCAACCAGGGTCAACCTCAATGGCCACCAGGAGTATATGGTGAGTCAAAGAGAATGAGGGCACGAAAAAATTATTAACAAGCTGGATTTGAGGCACTGAAGGGGCTTCTCTTCTCTTCACATTTATTAATTTATAGAACTCTTGGAAAAAAAAAAAACCTTATAAGAGAATTACACGAGCCTTAACTCCTCATTGGGGAAACTCTTCAGACCTGTAAGGCAGACAGAACACTGAAGCAAAAAGTACCTAAGGACTTCTCATCTGCATGTGCTAAGGCCAGACTCTCCATGTATATCACCAAGGCTTCAAACACAAACTGTTCCACCAAAGACTCTTCTTCCCTGTAAAATAAAGAATAGGAAACCTCACCTAAGAAAACAGTAAAGCAGAAAGGACAAAGAAGAGAAGGAGTGGAATTAAAGAAGGCACACATTAATTAAATTTGTTTTCTGTGGCTGGGTGCAGTGGCTCACGCCTGTAATCGCAGCACTTTGGGAGGCCGAGGCGGGCAGATCACGAGGTCAGGAGATTGAGACCACGGTGAAACTCCGTCTCTACTAAAAATACAAAAAATTAGCCGGGCGTGGTGGCAGGCGCCTGTAGCCCCAGCTACTCGGGAGGCTGAGGCAGGAGAATGGCATGAACCCGGGAGGCGGAGCTTGCAGTGAGCCGAGATCCTGCCACTGCACTCCAGACTGGACGACAGAGCAAGACTCCATCTCAAAAAAAAAAAAAAAAAAAAATCTGTTTTTTGTTTTTTTGTTGTTGTTGTTGTTGTTTTAAAGGCTCAGCTGGGTGTGGTGGCGCATGCCTATAAAGATCACTTGAGCCCTGGAGTTCGAGACCAGCCTGGGCAACAAAGTGACACCCTGTCTCTACAAAAAATTAAAAAAAAAAAAAAAATTAGTTGGGTGCAGTGGTGCACACCTGTGGTCCCAGCTACCTGGGAGGCTGAGGCAGGAGGACCACTTGAGCTCAGGAGGTTGAGGTTGAGTCATGATCCCCCCACTGCACTCCAGCCTGCGCAACAGAGCAAGACCCTGTCTCAGACAAAAAAAGGGGGGGAGGTGCTCAGTGTTTTAAAACATGAAACAGGTGCAGTGGCTCACACCTGTAATCCCAGAACTTTGGGAGGCTGAGGCAGGGATCACCTGAGGTCAGGAGTTCAAGACCAGCCTGACTAACATGGTGAAACCCCGTCTCTACTAAAAACACAAAAATTAGCCATGTGTAGTGGCGGGCGCCTGTAATCCCAGCTACTCGGAAGACTGAGGCAGGCAAGTCGCTTGAATCCGGGAAGCAGAGGTTGCAATGAGCCGAGATCGCGCCATTGCACTCCAGCCTGGGTGACTGGCTCCAGCTCCAAAAACAAACAAACAAAAAAAAACAAAAAAGAAAAACCATGAAACAACCTAAAATACTTCTCAAAGATACCTCCTCAAGAGCAGACTAGAGGAAAGCTACATGAACCAAAGAGGCAGCACACGCTCTGTTTCCACACAAGTGCCTCTGTCCCTTGCGTCTGCAGAACTGCTCATCTACCTATGTGGCTAATTATTATCTATGTGTCCTTCTGAAATGTAACCCTCATGAAGGGCTGTATCATTATACCTCCAACATGGACACAGGTCTGGCACATCATTTTTTCTTTTCTTCAACTTTTAAGTTCAGGGGTACATGTGCAGGATGTGAGGTTACACAGGTAAATGTGGTACACAATATTCCTAATAAGGAATGCTGGATGATGAACACCACTACCTTAGGTCAGCGACCACTTGTCTTTTTTCTTGGACCTCTGAAATCGCCTGTTCACTGGTGTCCCAGTCTTCAGTCTACTCAGACCCACTCTCCACACAGCTACCAGCAAGTGGATTTTAGGAGGAAATCTAAATGCATCTCTCCCTGCACCCACTACTCCACAGATCCTCTGTCACTAGAGGTGACCTACGCTCCTTACTACAGCAAGCAGAGCCCTCCTCACCAGCCTCACGACACCTGCCTCCAAACCTCAAAGGACTTTATCGCCTCAGACACCTTCCTGTTTCTTATCTCTACCCTCCACCACCCACTAACTTTGATCTAAAATGCCTTGGCTGACTTCCATTTATCCTTCAAGTCTCATCTCCAATATAAACCCTAGCAAGAGGCCACAGCTAACCTGCTCACCCTGGATCAGCTACTCCTCCTCTTGTGCACCCAAAGCCCCTGTATATGCGTCTTTTGTTGCATTTCCAAAATGACTGAGACAGTGTTTACATGCATTTCTCAGCAGTTTCCAAGCTTCTGGAGTGCAAACTGAATTTTAATTCACTTTTTATTTCCAGAAGACAGCACAGCATCCAGCACATAATTACTTACTAAATGCAGGAAATATGACACATGGATACACAGAGTGAAACTCCAAGTCACTTTTCAAAACCACAAGTTTCTCTTCTCTGTTGTGTAGCTTACAAACCTGAATTCCCTGTAGATATTATTAAAGGCAAGTGATGCTCCCAGCCTCTTGAAAGCATTGGGGTGAAGCGCGAGGCTGTAAAGTCGCTTGAAAAGCGATTTGGTGTTTACTGGACTCTTCTCCTGCTGCTGTGGTGTTATTTGCTTAATGGACCATTTAAGGAATTCTCGAATACACCGACCACAAAAATCTCTTAAAGTACTGTCAACAGGGTCCACAATTCCATCCTGAAACAAAACAAAGAGACCTTGATTGTACTAATTTTTATAACCACTGACAACTGAATACTCTTGGTCTATCTCTGAGCATAACTAAAGTATGTTAAAAATTAATTTATAGCACTAGTCAAGAAAAAAATAAACATTAGTAAAACCAATCTCCATAGTGTATCCAGAATCTAGGCTTGAGTAACTATTTCCTTCTGATATAATGAAAACATTTTCTTTTAAAGAAATTAATAAACTGAAAAGCCATGAAGAGGGGAGAGAAAACTTTAATTATAACAAAACAATCTTTCCCTTCCCTGAAAAAAAAGAAAATGGCTATATCCTAAGAATTTCAGAGGAATTCTGATTGTTGATTTTACCCCCTAACAGCTTTTGAGACACTTTGCATATTGAAGTCAAAGAGAATACGACCCTTGGAAGTTCCAAAGAAACTGTACTGCTCCATAAAGGAAAATCCTATGGAGGCATGAAGAGCAGCCCCCATAAAGGTCCTGCCGAAAACAGCTATGGACATTTGACCAACGACCACACAGAGATGTGGTAACAAAGTTATGCTTTGTTTCCTTCTAGTCATGACGCTCTCTCAGATCTACAAAGGAAAAGTTTAACTTGAAAATGTACACTCAACAATGAATTAAGAGAGTTCTGCCTAACACTTCCAGTTATTAGCTACATATAAAATCCTTTCTTGCAGAGGTAATTAGAATCCAAAAAGGTAACACAAGCCACGGTAATGGGAGGAGAGGGTGCTTCCTGCTTTTCAGAGCAGAGGTCACCAGCGCCACGTGGTGATGCAGGGAACAGCAGCTCCCACCAGGAAACCCACGGCCCTCCTTCACTTGAGTGCTGTGCTACTGAGTTCATGCTGCTTCTTTACCTTTTCTTTCCTCAACTATCTCGTTTTACTTCTCAGATTTCTATCTGAAGCTCTTACTTAATCTACTTTCAAGGATCAAAAGGGAGAAAAGAAACAGAAAACAACTAAAATAAAAACTTTTTAACAGAAACATTATAATGAAAACGTGAATGCAAATAAGCCATAAATTAACTTTAACTAACTGTATTTATTATACGTAGGATTCACTGGTAGACACTGCAGGGAATTAAACTACAGGTTTAATTATGTCACCACCCTAACGAATGGTCAGTCACTCTCCCCTGCCCATAATATGACTAAGAAAGGTCACACTCAGAGTACACTGCCAGCAGCATAACCAGGACTGTGCAGGCGACATAAACTTATTTGCACAGGTTCAAAAATTATAGTAAAATAAGCATCAAAAGACACTACAATTTAGCTGGCCTCACTGCCTCTGCCCTCAGTGAGCTGGCAACCAAATTCTAAGATGCTGCTTCTCTGTGTCAGGAGAGTTCTGTGTAAAAGGTGAACTGCTGTTTCCAGGGCCCTTTAGTTATTGAATCTGAGTATAGGACAAAATTGGATATACTCAGAAATTCTTCTTATTCTTTGTTTGTTTTTGAGACAGAGTCTCACTCTGTCACCCAGACTGGAGTGCAGTAGCACAATCTCAGCTCATTGCAACCTTTGTCTCCCAGGTTGAAGCAATTCTCATGCCTAAGCCACCTGGGGAGCTGGCACTACAGGTGTGTACCACCACGCCTAGCTAATTTTTCTATTTTTAGTAGAGACAGGGTTTCTCCATGTTGGCCTGGTTGGTTTCCAACTCCTGGGCTCATGCAATCTGCATGCCTCAGCCTCCCAAAGTGTTGGATTACAGGCGTGAGCCACTGTGCTCGGATCACCGCCAAGGTGGGTGGATCACTTGAGGTCAGGACTAAGACCAGCCTGGCCAACAAAGTGAAACCCCGTCTCTGCTTGAAATACAAAAAATTAGGCAGGCATGGTGGTGTACACCTGTAGTCCCAGCTATTCAGGAGGCTGAGACAGGAGAATTGCTTGATCCTGGGAGGCGCACGTTGCGGTGAGCCAAGATCGTGCCATTGCATTCCAGCCTGGGCGACGGAGCAAGACTCTGTCTCAAAAACATAAATAAATAAACATCAAATACAACTAATCGATGGAAATAAGAGGAAAAGAATCAACTATTACTTACCAATATAGCTTCTAGTAAGGCGACAGTATCCTGACTTTCAAATTTCTTATTGTTAGTGAACCAGTGAATCAGCTGCATAACTAGTGGCTCATACAGTTGCCTTGTCACCTGAAGAAAGAATACCATTAAAGTTAATTCCCTTCATGTTAAAGAAATGTTACGCTGTAAAGGGTTCCATTTAAATGCCATTTGCAGTATAAAATTAAGTAATACTACTACCATGGTTGTATTAGTTTCCTTTTTTAGTTCAGGCTCAAGTGGTCCTCTCCCACCTCAGCCTCCAGAATAGCTAGGACTACAGGCATGTACCACCACACCCAGTTAACTTAAAATTTTTTTTTGTAGAGACAGGGTTCCACTGTGTTGCCTAGGTTGGCCTTGAACTCCTGGCCTCAAGTGATCCTCCTGCCTCAGCCTCCCAACGTGCAGAGATTACAGGTATGAGCCACCATCCCCAGCCCCATTAGTTTCCTTTTCCAGTTTAATTCCATGATGAAGAGTCCAGCAAAGAAAAATATGCAATGAAAGCTCATTGTTCCTCTGATTGGGAGGGCAATTTAGGATAGATATTATTGGGTTTGTAATACTCATCTTTATTCATTTGATCTTGAACGTGCACAAAAGATATCCTGGATTACAGACAATCTAGTCACTATTCAACAACTATTGTACAAAGCAAATAACAACCCTGTGGTTCCCCACAGCCTAACTGTCTCCCCTTGTGGTGACAAAATGAAAGCCCAATCAATGTCCTATATACACAAATTCAAAGCCTGTACCACAGGGGAGGAACACAGAAAAACAGATTTAATCTGTTTATATACAGGACAAAGAGGAAGCTGCCTCTCCCACTGCTGCCAAAAGGAGAGAGGAAAACCTCTATGGAGATGGGATGAAAAGGATCCTAGGTCTAATCTCCTGGAACATAAATAAAGCCTCTCCAGAGGCCAGGTAGCCCCGTGCTCCCAGGCTTTGTAAAATCCAAGATGTCTCCAGGCCTGGGCTCCTCCCTTATGACAAGTAAACCCATACCCAAGGAGGCAGAGCTCCTGTCTTCCTAGAAGCTTGGAAGTGTAACCTAGTGGCCTGGTGGAGGTGAGACCATTTGGCCATCTTGGAGCAACAAGAGAAGTGGATCAGAGCAATTAGCTAGACAAACTGCTACAGATCTAACCCTCATTATACATGAGAGTAAAATGCTGGCCAGGCGCAGTGGTTCATGCCCATAATCCCAGCATTTTGAGAGGCCAAGTCGGGAGGGTCTTTTGAAGCCAGTTCAAGACCATCCTGGGCAACATAGGAAGACCTTGTCTCTAAAAAAATTATTTTTTAATTAGCTAGGCATGGTGGTGCGTGCCTGTAGTCCCAGCTACTCAGGCGGCTGAGACGGGTGGATGGCTTGGGCCCAGGAGGTGGAGGCTTTAGGGAACTATGATTACACTACTGCACTCCAGCATGGGTGACAGAGGGACACCATGTCTAAAAAAAAAATTAAAATGGCCAGGCACAATGTAATCCCAGCACTTTGGGAGGCTGAGGAGGCCGGATCACTTGAGGTCAGGAGTTTGTGACCACCCTGGCCAAAACAGTGAAACCTCTTCACTAATAAAAATTCAAAAATTAGCCGGGTGTGGTGGTGGTCGCCTGTAACCCCAGCTACTTGGGAGGCTAAGGCAGGAAAATCGCTTAAACTGGGAGGTGGAGGCTGCAGTGAGCCGAGATCGTACCACTGCACTCCAGACACAGTGAGATTCCGTCAAAAAAAAAAAGTAAAACGCTTGTGGCGGAAGTTAAGGTGAACACTCCCTATGCTGATATCCTGTACATTTCTGCCTCAGAGGCCAGGGCTTTTATAGGAGCACTGAGCCATCCAGGAGACCTTTATTCCCCACAGTTATTGAGCTCAACAATTAAGTACTTTGACATTAGAGGTCCATACTGTAGTTAATGTCACCTCAAAAATGATGCAAAATGTCCCAGGGCTCAGACTAAACAACACAGAGACTCTTCCAAACAGTCTTTCTAGTCTTTGAAGCTATTTTTTCTCCCTAATACCTTCACTGGCCTCTATGAAGCAATTTTTAAAATTAATCAATACAAAAGGGTCTTAACTTTCAGTTTGGAAGTTTAACCTGGTCTTAAAGCATCACTTTTTTTTCCACAAAAGAATCATACTGGTGTATTTTTTTTTTTTTTTTTTTTTTTTGAGATGGAGTCTCGCTCTGTCACCCAGGCTGGAGTGCAGTGGCGCACGGTCTCTGCTCACTGCAAGCTCCGCCTCCCAGGTCCACGCCATTCTCCTGCCTCAGCCTCCCGAGTAGCTGAGACCACAGGTGCCCGCCACCACGCCCGGCTAATTTTTTGTATCTTTAGTAGAGATGGGGTTTCACCATGTTAGCCAGGATGGTCTCCATCTCCTGACCTTGTGACCCACCCACCTCGGCCTCCCAAAGTGCTGGGATTACAGGCATGAGCCGCCGCACCTGGCCAAGAATCATACTGTTTTATTCTTAGTACGTAAGTTTTTTAATACATGTATACATAGCCAGATATATATATATACAATATAGACATACCCCTTTATAGAAAACCATCCCTCTACAATCCTACATCCCAAAGGTAACCACTGTCAACTTTCAAAATATTTTATTTACATACTTTTTTTTTTTTTTTTTTTGAGACAAAGAGTCTTACTCTGTCACCCAGGCTAGAGCGCAGTGGTGCAATCTGGGCTCACTCAGACTCCCGACCTCTGACCCCCAGGTTCAAGTGATTCTCCTGTCTCAGCCTCCCAAGTGGCTGGGATTACAGGTTTCCACCACCATGCCTGGCTAATTTTTGTATTTTTAGTAGCAACAGGGTTTCACCATGTTGGCCGGGCTGGTCTCAAACTCCTGACCCCTGGCCAATTTATATACATTTAAATATGTGTATATACATGTGTAAAAATAAAAATAAATCTGCCAAGGAGGAGAGCTCCTGTCTTCCTGGAAGAAACCAGTAACTGGTTTCTTCTTAGAGTACTTTCCACGTAAACATATGCACTCTATCAGTGTTTTCAGTAGCCGCCCAGTACCTCAACTATGGACGTACCACAACCCAGCTACCAGAACCCTACTGCTAGAAATGCAAATATTTCTAAACTATGACTACCATACAGAGTGGAGAGTCCTGAGCACACTGTTTAAGCAGCTCTCTTGTAAGGAAGCTGCTAGGCCAGGACTGTGGTCACCCAATCCGAGCCCAGCTGCAGAGCCTGTGCCTGCGTCACCCCACCAACCATGACGTGCAGGGTCCTTTCCTTGTGCCCTTGGCAACACCAAACATTGTTCATCTTTTAAATATTTCACAGTAGCCAATATCATTTTAATTGGAAGTTCCTTGTTTACAAAAAGGTTGACTATTTTAAGATACATTCCATCGGCCATTTACATTTCTTCTTTTATGAGCTGCCTATTTTTTTCTTTATACATTTGTCCATTTTTAAATCTGATTTCTTCAGTAGTATGTTGCACATTATGTATATGTTACAATGTTGGTTTTGTGCCATTCAGTAGTCTTAAACATTTATAAGGTCAAAACTATCAATACATTAACACTTTTACGTGTCTCCCTATCTGTACAAACTTTATAGAAAGACACAGAAGGATGCCGATTATAGAAAAGTAATGAAATCCATCCAAGGAGCAGAAATCACACTGCATACAGAAGAAAACGTTTTGAAATGCTACGAGTCTACTTTTTGTTAACAAAACATCTACACACGTCAAGATGTGTTATTATAAAGACATTCTTCAGACTTTCCAGAGGATCTAACATCTTTTCCCAGGGAACAAGCATGTGAAAGGGGTGACATGAAGGTTCATTTTTATCTTTGAACATTTTTATATTATAAACTGATGTGTTATCAACAAAAAAGACCTAGAGATATACACAGACAGATATGCTATGTGGTCATTACATTTTTCTGTAATTTATTTATAGTTCGTTTTTCCTTCTAAATCTTATTGATTTACAGTTAGTTTCTTCAACCTGTGACAAAGACCCTCTTCCTTACCCTAACTCTAGTCAGGCTCCTCTGAACTCTTCTCAACTAGGCCTTGACTTCTGGGCTTCCATGTTCATCTCTATTAGTCCAGTTTTACCAAGAACTCTACTGAGTCAGTTCAGTAAAAACTCCTCCCCTTGATATATAATCTAATTCCTCATCTCCCACCAGCCCCCAGGCAGTGTCTGGTCACCCTGGCCCATCTTCAGCCATAACACTCTTAGGATTGGTTTAGCCACAATCCTCTTTATGCCTGATGTTTCTTCTGTTGTGGGAAGTCAGGGGCCCCAAATGGAGGGACCGGCTAGAGCCGAGGCAGAAGAACGTAAATTGTGAAGATTTCATGGACATTTATCAGTTTCCAAAATTAATACTTTTATAATTTCTTACACCTGTCTTTACTGCAGTCTCTGAACATAAATTGTGAAGATTTCATGGACATTCATCACTTCCCCAATCAATACTCTTATAATTTCTTATGCCAGTCTTTACTTTAATCTCTTAATCCTGTTATCTTTGTAAGCTGAGAATGTACATCACCTCAGGACCACTACTGTACAAACTGATTGTAAAATATGTGTGCTTGAACAATATGAAATCAGTGCACCCTGAAAAAGAACAGAATAACAGCGATTTTTGGGGAACAAGGGAGGGAAGATAACCATAAGGTCTGAACTGCCTACAGGGTCAGGCAGAACACAGCCACATTTTTCTTCTCAAAGAGAGCCTATAGACGGATGTGCGAGTAGGAGAAATATCACTGAATTCTTTTCCCAGCAAGGAATGACCCTGGGGAAGGAATGCATTCCTGGGGGTAGGTCTATAGACAGCTGCTCTGGGAGTGTCTGTCTTATGCAGTTGAGATAAGGACTGAAATACGGCCTGGTCTCCTGCAGTACCCTCAGGCTTACCAGGATTGGGAAATTCCAGCCTGGTAAATTCTAGTCAGACTGGTTGTTTGCCCTCGGACCCTGTTTCCTGTTAAGATGTTTATCAAGACAATGCACAGCAGGACATAGGCCCTCATCAGTAATTCTAATTTTGCCTTGCCTTGTGACCTTTATAGCGCTTTGAAGCATGTGATCTTTGTGACCTACTCCCGGTTTGTACACCCCCTCCCCTTTTAAAATCCCTAATAAAAATTTGCTGGTTTTGCGGCTCGGGGTCATCATCACAGTCCCGGGTGTAACATTTCTCTCTTTGTACTCTTTCTCTTTATTTCTCAGACCGGCCGACACTTAGGGAAAATAGAAAAGAACCTACATTGAAATACTGAGGGCTGGTTCCCCCAATATTCCTCTTAGTGATTTTCCATCCACTGACCCTGACCCTGCTCCTTGGCTATCAATCCCCCTGGTCAATAAGTATTTGGAGTAGAGCCCAATCCCTCTCCAGCAGCGTAAAAGCCCACTGGAGTAGCCTCCCCTTTAATAGTTTTCCTTAACATGTTTAATGAATGTCATGAATAACTTTTTCTTTAACACGTTAGTCATTTGACCTAATACCATTTATTAAATGACCCATTTCCCACTTAAATGACCCCCTACCATAGACACAATTTTCATATACACACAAGGGGCCACTTCCCAGCACCTAGCTCTCCCACTGAGCCATCTGTGCACTGGTTCAGCCTCTTATACTCCATAAGGCCACTTTTCAACATCTACTATACAAGACTCCCTCCAGCGTGCAACTCTTTCAAGATGTGTCTTGCTTATTAGGCTCAAGCAATTACTCCTTCAGATTGTTCTTTTAAGTTCAAAAATAAAATTAATTCTGGATTTTTTACTGGAATTACACCAGAGTTATCAATTGATTTGGGGAAACTTGAGGTTTTTTTTCAATAATGACTTCTACCTCAGGTACATAAGCTATTCATCTTCTATAGTCATAAAATATGTTTGCCTGGCACATTGAAGTTTATTCCTAGACATTTTTTAATGCTGTTATGAACAAGATGTTTATAGACATATTTTCCCAGTGGTCAATACTAATATATGAAATATATGAGAATAATATATGAAAAAAGATATATGAGAATTATGTGTTTATAATTCATCAGCTTTTTCCTTTATTAATTCTTAGAGTTTATCAGCTGATATGCTTACTCTTGGGCCTTCCAGATTTTGAAAACAATTATAATAATCTTTTCTCCTTCCTAATATTCCTTCTATGATTTTCTTATCTTACAGTATTGAATAGAATCTCCCAAATAATTAGTGGGGCTGATGTCCTAGCCTTACTGGCCGGCTGACAAGTGTCTTTTGATTGCCAAGTGCCAAGTGCTGGGGTAGATGCTGGAGAGGCAGCAAGGAACACCAGCCTCTGTCCATGCAGAGTTTAACTGACTCCAAGTAAAGCACTGACCACTCCCAGAAACAGGCCGTGCTCCCATGCTGGGTGGAAGCACAAGGGAGTGTCAGTGCTTCACACAGAGGATGACCTGGTTGCAAGATTCAGGCAGACATTCTATCATATTAAACATCATGTGAAACTACTCCTAGTTTATCAGGAGCTGCCAAATGCCTTCCAGGCTTCCATGGAGAGGTTCCCTGCTACATTAAATCTACTTCTGTGGTAAGTTTCCAGTTTTCACCATGAGCTCTATTTAATCACAGTGCATCTGAACATACTGCTGGACTATATTCACTCATGTATACTGCAGAATTTTCCAGCTGCATTATGAATGAGTTTTGCATTTCATTTTCTAAGTGTGTACCCTGATATTCAGGTCATGCTAGATTCATAAAATGAACTGAGAAGATTTCTTACCTTTTTCTGCTTCATGGCAGCAGTGAAGGATTTGTCCATAAGTCATAGTATAGGCCACTTGCCAGCCATGGTTATTTATTTATTTTTTTTTGGAGAATGAGTCTCGCTCTGTCTCCCAAACTAGAGTGCAGTGGCGTGATCTCAGCGCACTGCAATCTCCACCTCCTGGGTTCAAGTGATTCTCATGTCTCAGCCTCTTGAGTAGCTGGGATTACAGACGCGTGCCACCACGCCTAGGTAAGTTTTGTATTTTTAGTAGAGACGGGGGTTTTATCATGTTGGCCAGGCTGGTCTTGAACTCCTGACCTCAGGTGATCTGCCCACCTCAGCCTCCCAAAGTGCTGGGATTACAGATGTGAGCCACCATGCCCGGCCCATGGTTATTTCTCTCTTCTTCCCTCTGTGAAAGACTATGTTTGTCCATGAGAGGGGTGACAGCTAATTCACCTTTAGATGCCTGGACTCTCAGTAACTTTTAACTACAACAACGATTCCAAACTCCAAGACACACTGAAAGTGGAGGGGAGAGCTTTTAGAAGTCCTGGTGCCCAGGTCGTGCCCAGGTCATGCCCATGACCAATTAAACCAGAGCACCTGGGGGAGCAGTCAGGGAGCAGTATCGTTCCTAACCATCTCCAGGTAATTTCACTGCTCTGCTGACCACTGAATTAGACAAACCAAACTTTTAAGTTTTACAACTATTTCAGATTCAAAGCCCTTACCTGATCAACATCACACGCAAGTCGAAGCAGCACAGGAAATGTCCGCTTATAGAGCTGGTACATGGGTGGGGCTCCCTGTCCCCCTTCTGGCATCTGCGTGGCTTTGCCCAACATAAACATAACAATGCTATGTAAAAGTTCACAGGCTGCAACCTAAAACAGACCAGGAGGTCAGCAATGTTTAAGTTATCATGTTGATGACAAAAGAATATTTGAAATGTCACTCGATTTAGCCCTTTAAGAAGAAAAATTTCATTGCACATAACTATCATGTAACCCAAATATAAATTAACTGGAATTAGCATTTCTTGTTGTATAAAACTAATGATTCTGTTCACTTTGTTTTTTTATCCAAGAACAAAGAATTAAAATTTAAAAGCTTTAGAAACTGGGAAGTATATTTCACTGTTGCCATATTAAAGAACTATATAACTTTGCTTCATCTGTTAGCACATTTTCAACTATCACTTTTCGTAAAAATATTTCTTGAAGCACTATAGAAAATTTACAAATTAATACACGCATACCTCATTTTATGGCGCTTTGGACACAATGTGTTTTTTAACAAATTGAAGGTCTGTGGCAACCCTGCACTGAGAAATTCTACTGGCTCAATTCTTCCAACAGCATGTGCTCACTTTGTTAGCATTTTTAAACAATAAAGCATTTTAAAGTATGTATATAAAGTTCTAATGCTATTGCACACTAAAGAGACCACAGTATAGTGTAAACATAACTTTTACATGTACTGAAAAACCAAAAAACTAGTGTGATTTGCTACACTGAGATATTAACTTTATTGCTGTGGCCTGGAGCTGAACCTGCAGTTATCACCAAGGTATGCTATGCCTGTATGAAAATTTGAGATTATCTGTCTCTAATCTCCCAGAGTTAAGGGGATAACCAAGCATAGACCGAATATCACTCTCAAATGCCCTTTATATTGCATTTTATATAATGAAGAGCTTTTGGTATATTAACATTTTGAAAGGCAATTTTTTTTTTTTTTTTTTTTTTTTATGAGATGGAGTCTCACTCTGTCGCCCAGGCTGGAATCCAGTGGTATAATCTCGGCTTACTGCAACCACTGCCTCCCAGGTTCAAACGATTCTCCTGCCTCAGCCTCCCAAGTAGCTGAGACTACACTCGCATGCCAGCACACCTAATTTTTGTATTTTTAGTAAAGATCAGGTTTTACCATGTTGGCCAGGATGGTCTCAAACCCCTGACCTCAAGTGATCTGCCTGCCTCGGCCTCCCAAAATGCTGGGATTACAGGCATGAGCCACCATGCCCAGCCCAATTACCTATTAAGATGATTTATGCTTAACTTACATTTATCAATGACAATGACTTCTAATAAGTAAGTAGTTTTCTAATTACTATATTACAGAAAATACAAAATTACTAATATTGGAATGGCTGAAATGTGTTCTCTATATCCTAACCAATATGTATTTTTAAAACAATACGCTCTAAATAATGGGTGAAATGAAAAATAGAAGTACTTTAGTTTGTCTGTCACTGGCTGTGAGCGCTAATTCTGTGACTCGAGGCAGGAACACGTCCAGGAAAATGACAGGTTTCATCTCTCTAAAGGGCACTGCAAAGCTCAGTCGCTTCTCTCTGTCCCAGGCCACATAGCTCTTCATCATCTCATCTGAGGACGTGACTGTTAGAAAAGATTTAAGAACAATGAAACATTTTTTTTCTTTTTATTAGTGTCAGAATTATTCATAAATCAAAACATTTCTAATGCCAGCTGTTCTACATTCTATTAAAGTGAAGCACTTCATTCATCTTTCCCTTTTCTTTTGCCTCAGATATGTAATTATAACATCAGAAATCACTTGATTTAATTTAAAGTAAAATTACTTTTAAACAAGCCTAATAGTCTCAAATGTTTAATATCCAAATTCAGTAAGAGTTACTTAAAGTATTGTGTGGAAGAAAGTCAATGAACAAAATTTTTACTTAAAAAAAAAAAATCTCTTTAAAACACTTTCCAAATACAGGCTCTAACTCCCTAAATAATCAAAAGTCACTGGTATATTTAACACCAAATTTCAAAAGTAAAAATACAGAGGAATTTTTACTAATCAAAAATGTAGACTTTTGGCCAGGCACACTGGAGCATGGTGGCTCACACCAGTGATTCCAGCACTTTGGGAGGCTGAGGCTGGTGGAGCACCTGAGGTCAGGAGTTGAAGACCAGCCTGGCCAACATGGTGAAACCCCAACTCTACTAAAAATACAAAAAATTAGCCAGGCATGGTGGCGTCTGTCTGTAATTCCAGCTATTCAGGAGCCTGAGGCAGGAGAATCGCTTGAATCTGGGAGGTGGAGGTTGCAGTGAGCCAAGATTGTGCCACTGCATTCCAGCTTGGGCAACAGAGAGAGGAAAAAAAAAAAAAGTAGATTCTTTTAAATTAAAATAATAGAGACAGCTTCTTGCCATGTTGTTGCACAAGCTAGTCTCAAACTCCTGATCGCAGGCAATCTTCCCACCTCAGCCTCCCAAAGTGCTGGAATTACAGGCGTGAGCCACCACACGCAGCCTACTAATCAAAAATGGTAATTCTCATTTGGAAAAATTTCTAAAAATATCAAAATATTAACAATATTGGATCTCAAAGAGATTAACTTGGAATTCCCGACACTAATATGGAAAAGAGTATCAAATTACATTGTTTCAAACTGGATAACATGCTTAACAAATCAAGCTAGAACATCTGTTCTACCAGTATATTGAATTATTCCAATTTTACAGATACAGTCAAACGATTAGGCAAGATATTATTCTTTATAATCTTATTTAGAAATATATAAATCACATATAGGAGCAAATATTCAGAATATATTATATATATATCTGAAATATATATATCTGAAATATATATTCAGAATATATTATGTATATTCAGAATGTATATACATCCAAATAAAAGCACAAATGTATCTACAGAGGTTATTTATTTTAAAAGAAGTTTACCTGTCAGAAGATTTTTGTTTATTTGTCCTCCTAGAGATCCAAGCATTTGTACTACTCTAATTCTTATTTCTTCTAAGGATATTGCTTCATTCTGTAAATTTGAACAATTGTATATATGTGATTACAAATGGGTTAAAGATTAAATAGAAGACATAGGAAAAAACTCTTTGCCACCCACTTGGATGTCCATTTCCTAGAATCGCAGTTCCAAACTTTTTGACAGGATCCTTTCCACTCTTAAGAAATATCAAGGACCCCCAAAGAGCTTTGTTTTATGTAGGTCCTGTTTATCAGTATTAATGACATTAGAAATTGAAACACAGAAACTATGTAAATAGTTATTTAAACTACTAAACTCATTACATGTTATAAAAAGCAACTATATTTTTCAAACAAACGAAAACTCTGGGCAAAGTGGCCATTCCACAATAGTGCAGATCCCTTTACAGTGTAGCTCACTGGGAGACAGTTTGGGCCTCACACCGATATTGCAGTTGGAAAACCAGGCAAGAAATTTTAAATAGTCTTTTTAGCTAACTGTAGTTATTCTTCTCTGATATTACACCAAAACTGAACCAGCGGTAGTTTCTTAAAGGTTAGTTACAATGTCGAACCTGAATTCTTATCATGAACTCTACATACTCTACTATGTTAAAATCCAATGGCTGATCTTGCACTTTGAGTGGATTTTTCATCCATGTATAATTTGGAAACATCATGTATTCCTCGTCTGAAAATACTGGTTCACTGGATTGTGCAGATATTCCAAATGTTGACACATTTCATTATATATGCAAAAAATCACATAAGCAAATATCACCACCAATCTTATTAGAAAAAAATCTTAGGCTGGGCACAGTGGCTCACACCTGTAGCCCAGCACTTTGGGAGGCCAAGGTGGGCAGATCACGAGGTCAGGAGTTCGAGACCAGCCTTTCACCAACATGGTGAAAGCCCATCTCTACTAAAAATAAAACAATTAGCCAGGCATGGTGGCACGCACCTGTAATCCCAGCTCCTCAGAAGGCTGAGGCAGGAGAATCGCTTGAACCCAGGAGGCGGAGGTTGCAGTGAGCACTCCAGTCTGGGCAACATAGCGAGACTCCATCTCAAAATAAAAAAAAATATATTTAAGTAATGAGAAGCTATCAAACTTACTGCAATAGTTACAAGTTCTCCAAAATTTTATAGTTCACTTAAAAGCTTGAATTTTATCACTGGCAACAGATTTTCAGAAGTTTTCCTCAAAGTGGCAGGCTCGGTTCATTTTAGAGAAAATGTCTGCATATTTCCACCTATGAATAACCTCAGTTTGCCTTTCAGTTGTCATTTCAATAAAAATTGTGTCCACAAAGCAGTGGCTACTTCAGCTCCCAGTTCAAAGCACCACACAGTGCTTTTTCTCCAGATAGCTGTCACACTTTTCTATGCAGGTCTGCTTCATGTGCACTTCCTGCCTCACACACAGTATTTTTAAAAATCTGTCCTCAGAGTCAATGCTACAGAATCAACAGTGTTCTCCATCATAATACCGTGGTGCAAATTAACGGAGTAAAAATAGCTTTGGCCTTGCACCCTGGATCCCCCAGGGGTCACAGTTAGAGAACCAAGTGCTAAGGAACAGGCATTGTGTATCTGTACAAAAATTTTGGCAAAGCACAGTGGCACAAGCCTGTAATCCCAGCATTTGAGAGGCTGAGGTGGGCGGATTGCTTGAGCCCAGGAGTTCAAGACCAGCCTGGGCAACAACGCAAAACCCATCTCTACGAAAAATACAAAAATTAGCTGGGCATAGTGGCACATGCCTGTGGTCCCAGCTACTCAGGTGGCTGAGGCAGGAGGATCACTTGAGCCTGGGAGGTTGAAGTTGCAGTGAGCTGAGATCACATCACTGCACTCCACCCTGGGTGACGACATGAGATCCTGCCTCAAAAAAAAATTAAATCGATAAGAATAAAAGGAATTTTATTTGTAAAACCAGAGATATATTTATTTTATCCTGCTGTGTCATAAAATTATAAAAACTTTTATGCTGCCATTTCTAGTTTCATTCTAGTCTCTCAATCAAAAGGTGCCCAAAATAATGAGGTGAGAAGAACTGACCCTAGAGTTTGCATTCAGTTTTAGATGTTAAAAGTTTTTCAAATTTTAATTCTTACTTCATTCCAAAAATAGCTATTTTCCCTATTCTAACTCAATTTTCTCTATTTACGTCATATTTTACTATCACATCATATGGCTCATCTCGAGAAAACTGGCCCCAAGGAATTATCACCAAAAAGCCATAAAAGAACAAAAAAGAAAACTGGAACAAACTGAACCTGATAATATGACATATTTAAGATCTAAGCATAAATGAAAGTCTTACATATCCCTGGTATCAGTATTCTGACTTGCTTATTTAATACGAACTAGTTTACCTTTTATTATCCACTAAATACATTTGAGGGCAGGGATGAACAGAAAAACAAGACCAAAAAACAAAACAAAACAAAACAGTTAATATAGTTTATATTTCCATAGCTAAAAATATATTAATTTTTTTTTAGTCAGGCTACTCCCATTGCCCAGGCTGGAGTGCAGTGGTGTGATCTTGCTCACTACAGCCTCAACTTCCTGGGCACAGGTGATTCTCCCACCTCAGCCTCCCAAGTAGCTGGGGCCACAGGCATGCGCCACCACACCCAGCTAATTTTTTGTATTTTTTAGTAGAGACAGGGTCTTCCTATGTTGTCCAGGCTGAGCTCAAGCAATCCACCCACCTCAGCCTCCTAAAGTGCTGGGATTACAGGTGTGTGCCACCATGCCTGGCCAATATATTAAAATTATTTTTATATTGTACTCTACTTTGTATACAAAAACAACTAACATTTTAAATGAAGATTTTTACTTTTCACAAGTGTTAGAATCTGATCTCTGCATTATGTAAGGTACAGAAAATACAAAGGACTTCTTACTGATGAAAGGTTCTTTGTCTTCTTCAGGTGCTTTAACACCACTTTATTAAATCCTTTCTGGGCAGCACGAGAAAGAGCTGACACTTCCCAGTTATTCTTGGTCTCATCTACCAATAGTAAACGAAAATAAAATTTAAAATAGCATTCATTCATTCATTTAATGTACATTAGAGACAACAAACTATATTGTCAAATAGAAACATTAAAATCCTAAATTATGATTTAAAAAAATTAAGTTTCTAAAACAAAAAATACAAATGGTGGTTGCTTTTAAACATCACTGTCTGCCAAAAGGAACATGGCTCCTTGGGAGGTGTCTGACTGTAGGGTCAAGAAGAGCATGAATCATCTCGTGGAGCAGGAGTGGCTCCCACGCATCACACTCGGGCCAAATCTGGGACAACGTGGGCATCAAAACCAATCATGATGGTAAAAGATTAGACCCACTGAAAAAATAAGAATCCACAAATCTTACTAATACAGACAAATAAATAACAGGGAAAATTGTTTCTTGCAGTAGAACATCAATTAGGATGAAAGAAATGACGGGGGTAGAAAATCACCATTTTGCAACCATCAAAGTAATACCTGATTCAGAAGAATAGTCAGTGGATACTAAAACTATTATGGTGAGCTTGATGAGGAACAAGAATATTTAGTGTTGAAGTACCCCAATAAATTCCTTTTTCTTTTAAGCTATCATAAACTTACAGAGAATGGAGAGTATATAACTTCTTTCCTGAAGCACTGAGGGTAAGTGACCGACTCAACACCCCACTGCCCCGAATGCTTCAATGTGTGTTTTCCACAAGGACAGTCTCTCACACAACTGCCACACAACCATCCGAACCAGATTACCAACATTCACTCCTCAGCACCACTCCGAGTTCGGCATTCACCTAAGAATGTTTTTAATTCAGGACAGCACTTAGTTGACCTATCTCTTTAGTCTCTTTTAGACTGAAGCTGTTCTTCAGTATTACCTTGCATTTCATAATTTGGACATTTAAAAAATCATATGCCAGTAATTTTATACATGGTCTCTCCATATGCATTTGTCTAATGTTTTCTCATGATTAGACTCAGGTTATGGGAACCAGTTGTAACATTTTACTATTTCCTTTATTAACTGCTGAATTAAACTTTGACACGTTCATTTTCTCTCTGCAGAGTCATAGTTCTACAACTACAAAGTCATTTCCAAAGTTCTGAGACGTCCAGTGCATTCACTGACACGGCCAGGTGAGCTGCGCCGCGGGAGGGCACCTCCCAGTGGTTTAACTCCAGCAAGTCTTCTCTTGGTTCCAGAATGAATCCCTGGCAGTGGGATCTTAGCGCTGCTCTGTCTCTCTAGCTAGTTCTTTTCCTTTCTATAATTCTGTGGTCCGTTTGGTGACCTTCTGTGGGTAGATGTTAAAGAGTTCTACTCTCTGATGAGCCAGAGATGATAAGAGAATCTAGTTTTTAGTGTTTTTTTTTTTTTTTTTGAGCTCCAATAAGTTAAGAATTTTTAGTTCACTGGAAAAAACAGATCTTTGCTATCTGGACTATTCAGCATTTTCTATGTCTGTTGGGAACAGGCCCCCAAATCTGGCCATAAACTGGCCCCAAAACGGGCCATAAACAAAATCTCTGCAGCACTGTGACATGTTCGTGATGGCCATGATGTCCATGCTGAAGGTTGTGGGTTTATTGGAATAAGGGCAAGGAACACCTGACCCACCCAGGGCGGAAAATAACTTAAGGCGTTCCTGAACCACAAACAATAGCATGAGCCATCTGTGCCTTAAGGACATGCTCCTGCTACAGATAACTAGCCAGAGCCCATCCCTTTGTTCCAGCTCATCCCTTTGTTTCCCGTTTTAGTTAATCTATAATCTATAGAAACAATGCTTATCACTGGCTTGCTGTCAATAAATATGTGGGTAAATCTCTGTTGCTTGCTCTCAGCCCCCTGATTTACCACTCCACACTCTATATTTCTGTGTGTGTGTCTTTAATTCCTCTAGCGCTGCTGGGTTAGGGACTCCACGACCGAGCTGGTCTCGGCAATGTCTGTATCTCCTGGTTTTTGGCTCAAATTGCGGAACTGAAACTATTTACTAAGCTCTCTATGTGTCTTTGCAAGTATGTGTCTATAATTAACAAAGGCCTACATCTAATTTTGTGTGTAATGTTCTCCTGTATTTGGAGAGTATTGATAAATTAGATTATAAAGTCTCTTAAAGGAGCTCTGTTCTGATTTACACAGATATGTAAATTGAGTATTCCTAAAATTCTCCAAAAATAAGGAAGTTGAATTAACAGTGTTTTAAATGTGATAGATTTTAAAAATCATACAGAAAACAATTTGGGATCATTTAGGAATATTCACATAATTAAGGCACATCTGTGGTAAACAGACAAGTTTAATATTTTGGTTTAAATAAATGTATTTTATCTATCAGTATTAAATATAATACGAACATGCACTTTATTCTACTTGTGTTTGTTTTCCCTATAGTTATTCCGGCTAATAAGCTAAAATTACTTCTCATAACGTTTTTTAAAACTGTGGTGTAATATACATAACACGAAACGTACTCTTTTAACCATTTTTAGGTATATAATTGAGTGGCATTAATTAAATTCACAATGTTGTGCAACCATCACCACATCCATCTCCAGAACTTTTTCAACATCTGAAACAGTCCCATACAACTTTTAAGATTATGAAAAATGTGGCTGGGCACAGTGGCTCACACCTGTAATCCCAGCACTTTGGGAGGCCGAGGGGGACGGATCAAGAGTTCAGGAGATCTAGACCATCCCGGATAACATAGTGAAACCCCCATCTCTACTAAAAATACAAAAAATTAGCCAGGCGTGGTGGTGGGCACCTGTATTCCCAGCTACTCGGGAGGCTGCAGCAGGAGAATGGCGTGAACCCAGGAGGTGGAGCTTGCAGTGAGCCAAGATCACGCCACTACACTCCAGCCTGGGCGACAGAGCGAGACTCCATCTCAAAAAAAAAAAAAAAAAAAAAAAAAAAAGATTATGAAAAATGTAATAAGTTTATTCCAACTAAACTGAATCATTATCTGGGTAAACTTTTTATTTCCCCAGTAATTATGTTGTGCAGCACGCCAACTGGAAGATAATCTCTATCATCTTTAGGCAATTTGAAACCTTGGACTGACTGAGTTAATGGATACTTTGGATGGTTGGGTACTTTGATAATTTCTAAGTAAAATATTAATAGAATACTGAAATATTGATGAAAAGGCACAATTTTTGTGTTCATGTGCTTTTCCTTTTTGCTTTTATAGACCGTTGAAGGTAGGAGCCTTGGGTCATGCTAACAGGCATGTGCATGCTGTCTCTTGGGGGGCTGCAGACAGTGGTATCTTGTGAGCTCCATGAGTCTGACATACTCCATGAGTCTGCTAGTGTGTAAGGCTATTCCCAATTACCCACTCCAGTTTTCTAGGTGAAACATGAGTTTAGTAATTATATAATTAACAAGTGGTTGTGTGGCTATATTAGAAGAATGGTACAGAAATACAATTGCATGCATGCTTTTGATTTTTTTTTTTTTTTTGAGACAGAGTCTTGCTCTGTCACCCAGGATGGAGTGCAGTGGCACAATCTCCACTCACTGCAACCTCCGCCTCCTGGGTTCAAGCAATTCTACCTCAGCCTCCCGAGTAGCTGGGATTACAGGTGCGTGCCACCACACCCAGATAATTTTTGTAGGTACTTCAGAGTTGGGGGTGGGTACAGACTTACTTAAACTGGAATGAAAAGAAGTCCTACTTTTTCTTTTCTTGACTAGTAATATTTTGACCTGGGCAGATAATTTTTTTCTTTGACTCTTTTCCCAAACCTATTTTTTCTATGATGACATTTTTTCCCAATTCTTAGCTACCATTAGTGTGCTTCACTAAAACATTTATGTTTTAAAAAGCAATAAAAATCTAGTGAAAGTAAAAATACATAATTACTTTTGAATTTTCTGAAGTTTTTA
Organism: Pongo pygmaeus; assembly: GCF_028885625.2. NCBI lineage: Eukaryota > Metazoa > Chordata > Mammalia > Primates > Hominidae > Pongo > Pongo pygmaeus. The sequence continues at coordinate 59,564,179 of NC_072380.2, forward strand.
ATTCCTGACTGATTTATTCAACAAGTTTTTTTTGCAAAGCAGTGTATTAGGAGCCATAAGAATTTCAAGGTATTTAAGACAGTACTTGTCTTTGAAGATTTTATAAATCTTAGTAAGCTATGAGTAAATGAAAGATACTTTTAATACCTCAACTATATTTCTTTATCACAATTAGAGTCAGATAAATTAGGGAAATTACAAAAATAGCAATCAAACATATTTTGAACACACTGGGTTTAAATTTCAGAAGTTACAAAAATACAGTCCTACCTATTATAGTTACTCCATTTCCATTTTAATTACAATACACATCACAATTCTTCTAAATCTTACCTGACAAGGCTGAAGTCTTCAGGTATCCATCCAGGCAGGGGAGAATGTCTTTGTAATAAGGCTGCATTACATGTCTGTCAATATAAATTGACCATTCTTCTAGAGCATTCAGGCCTACTTCTGCCAAGGGAGTATAGCTCAGGCCCAGTTTGAAAGCCATCTGTATGTTAACACAAACAAGTTAAACTGAAACGCAGGAAATATAAGATTTAAAGGAAAAAAACACCAAGTAATTGTGGTTTCTAATTAATACTCCTTTTTATTGCTGGATGCCCGACACCGCTGTAGAGTGCAGTCCAGGTAATTAGGAGGAAAGCAAGCAGCTGTCTCTGTGACTGTGGTACACCGCAGCCTTTCAAGGCACACAGGTTTAACTCTCACATCGACCTCCAAGTGCAGTTCAGAGTCACCAAGGGTCTAAGTCCCAAAGCCAGTAAGTGGCAGAAGCAGACCCTGACCCGGGCACGCCTGTGAGGAAACGCCTGCTGGGACTGCCAGGGCAAGAGGATGGTGTTTCCATGTGCTCTGGGACTCAACAGCAAAGAGATGGCTCTGTTCAAGACAACGCCTACCTGCAGCGCAGGAACGTAGGCTCTAACATCGCGTTCAATGATGTTGTGTGGCAAGGACAGAAGAAAGGTCAAACAAGAGGCCAAAAGTTCATCTTTGTACTGCTTCATTTTAACTGCCACCTTAACAAGAAAGAAGACAGTAATGTATATCTGAATAGAGCCTACATTTGAAAATCAACTAAAAAGTATTTGCCCTATTCTCAAATACAAAAATGGGCACGTAGCCTTTATTGACATGACCACATTCACTTACAAATTACACACTAACCTCCAGGAAAGTTAATTTGTTGAAATGCTTAATACCTACTACATGGAAAAACAAGAATCTATTTCATCTTGAGTTGTCATCACTCAACTGAATTATGTTAAGAGAGCTCGAGGGACGTTTTTTTTGTTTTTATAAGATAGAGTCGTGCTGTCAGCCAGGCTGGAGTGCATGGTGCAATCTCAGCTCACTGCAACCTCTGCCATCCTTCAAGCGATTCTCCTGCCTCGGCCTCCCAAGTAGCTGGAATTACAGGCACACACCACCACATCTGGCTGATTTTTTGTATTTTTAGTAGAGATGGGATTTCGCCATGTTGGCCAGGCTGGTCTTGAACTCCTGCCCTCAAGTGATCCACCCACCTTGGCCTCCCAAAGTGCTAGGATTACAGGCGTGAGCCAAAGTGCCTGGCTGAGAGACTTTTGAAGCACAATAACTTCCTCTATTAGTTTTTTTAGGACCTTACTCCTGCTCTAGATTTAGCAAACACATTTTTATTTATTTTTATTTATTTATTTATTTATTTATTTATTTATTTGAGACACAGTCTCGCTGTGTTCCCCAGGCTGGAGTGCAGTGGCACTATCTCGGCTCACTGCAACCTCCATCTCCTGGGTTCAAGCAATTCTCTTCCCCCAGCCAACTGACCCGACACAATTCTTCTTTTTTTTTTTTTTGAGACAGAGTTTCGCTGTGTCACCCAGGCTGGAGTACAGTGGTGCAATCTCAGCTCACTGCAACCTCTGCCTCCAGGGTTCAAGCAGTTCTCCTGCCTCAGCCTCACAGCCTCCTGAGGAGCTGGGATTACAGGCGTGCACCACCACGCCTGGTTAATTTTTGTATTTTTAGTAGAGACATGGTTTCACTACATTGGTCAGGCTGGTCTCGAACTCCTGACCTTGTGATCCTCCCACTTCGGCCTCCCAAAGTGCTGGGATTAAGGGCATGAGCCACCGCATCCAGCCCCAATTCTTAAAATAATTATTTATGATCACTAGGATTTTTTCAATAGACATTCATTTAAAAACAGTTCATGATAACACTAAGATAAATCATTTAAATTACCTCTTTGCCAAATTTCACAAATAAAGCAAAGCAAGAATACTTTTCTGGGTCTTCAGGAGAGTGTTTCAGACTCTTTGGACTAACTCCCTGTCAAATAAAACAGCAAGTTAGTACACTGAACAAGAATCGGGAGACTGCATCCCAATCCAGTAGTTCCTAGCCTGTCTTCAGAGGGGTGAATCCATTTCAAGTTACCAACATCTAATGAAGACAGGAGGCAGAATCAGCTCTGCAGACATTTCAAGGCACAGGCTAGTCAGAACAAGAGGAGGGAAGGTGGCAGCTAGTGAGAAGCCATGGACACAGCTAAGTCCATTCCCTCTTCCTCATCTCACCCTGTAATTACCCAGGTGGGCACCTCATGTGACTGACTGGCGCGTCGAGAATGCTAATCCAGTTGTTCTCAAACTTCACTAGGTGCCAGAATCACCTGGTGGCTCCTAGCACAGGTGGCAGAGCCCTGCCCCCAAGGTTTGTGATGCAGGAAGCAATGCTCAAGGCTGCTGATCCTGGGACCATACTTTGAGAGGCCTTGTTAATCTTACATAATTAGCCAGGTGCTTGAGCATCATGGCAAAAAATGCTGCTAGCTTTTTAGAGTGCTATCCAACTGCCACTCACGTATCAATTTTTTTAAATACATATAATAAAATTAGTAGACTTTAAAACTGCATAGGCCACAATCACATATTTTATGATACATTTATATATACTCATGACCTAAAAAAACGCAAGATTCAACGTCCTGCAAGAAAGACTCACCTCGAAATATTTTATTTTCTTGGCATTTCTTACTGTAATAGAAAGCAATTTGTAGAAACCACTGATGAGGGGCAACCTTGTAGATTGCAAAATTAATTCATATGAAAATGAGTACACCCATGGTTCAAAAAATTCTGCTTGTTTCTCAGGGAGAATCTCTCTGTAAAAAAAATTAGAAATTGAAGGTAGAAATTTGTATCATTCTGATCTTAAAATTGTAAGGGACATAATCAAACAACTAAGCTACAAACCCAGTGTGTAACATTTTGAGGTAACCTAAAATGTTTAGTTATATCTATAATTCATTTTTCTCTACCTGAGGATCTTTTAAATATAAAAAATAATGAAAACTGTAAGCTAGTACACTTAGATATATTTTAAAGACCTATATAATCGATTATAGATTTTGTCTTTTATTATTTTTTATTTATTTTTTTTGAGACAGAGTCTCGCTCTGTCGCCCAGGCTGGAGTGCAGTGGCGCAGTCTTGGCTTACTGCAAGCTCCGCCTCCCGGGTTCACGCCATTCTCCTGCCTCAGCCTCCCGAGTAGCTGGGACTACAGGCGCCTGCCACTACGCCTGGCTAATTTTTTGTATCTTTAGTAGACATGGGGTTTCCCCCTGTTAGCCAGGATGGTCTCGATCTCCTGACCTCGTGATCCACCCGCCTCGGCCTCCTGAAGTGCTGGGATTACAGGCGTGAGCCACCGAACCCGGCCTATTATTTCATTTCTTACATCTATATAAGGAATTTCCTATATTACAGCCAATAACTAACAATCATTTTCATTCTTAAATAATTAGAATTTTACAAAATACCTGCAAAATTCCACCAGGTTAATGAAAGCCGAAAAATCTTTAGGTTTAGCCGGATGCAAGTTAGCCGCTGGATCTGAAGTCGGGATCATCCAAACACCAGGCGCCTCATCTCCGTTCTTAAAGAGTAATTGTAGCAAAGAAACATTGTACCATTCAATCACGAATCACTCAACAAATAACTTTCCAACTGACTTCATGGTCAAGGCCTGATGCTATGAAGAAAGAATGCAACAGCGAGAAAGACCAAGATGGATGCTCAAGACCTATGGTCTGATAAGAAGGGCAGGACTTGCAGAAAGCGTTAACCAAAAGGACTCACAGGAAGTGATGAGAGAATGGGACAAATAGGAAAATGCCAGAGATGGCAGCACTTCTTGAGGGAGCTAGCAATAATGCCTTGACAGAGATAGAATTTTAATAGGTGACCTAGAGATTTCAAGTGAAGAAAAAGAGAAATAAAGAAATTATTAACAGTATTAAGAAAGATAAATGAAAAATGTGGTATTTTGGAAGTGCATGAAGATCAGTTTTAAACACACTAAGTTTGTGTCACCAAATTTGTGTTACCAAACACAACTGTGTATTCAAATTAAAATGCTGCACAAGTAGTTAGAAATATAGAGCAGGAACCAACAAGGGAGCAGGAGGCTGGAGACCAGACATATCTGGGAAGTGCTAACAGGTGGTCGTTGATCTGCTGGAATGAAGCTGGAAGGGCAGGCAACAGAGGAGAAAGGGAAGCCACTGAAAACAGCAATTTAGAACACATAAGTGTTCTAAAATGCAGGTCTGTCAGCTGACACAGTTCCAGGAAGTCCCTTTGGGCAAGTTTTTTTTTCCAAATAAAATTATTTTAGACATTTGCAAAGCACAGAGAGCAATAAAGCACACATCAGTGTTGCTACCTATCATCCCGCATAAAAAAGAGAATACTCCAAGTACAATAAAGCTGATGTGACCACGGGCTTGTACTGTTTCCCTTCATGTTTCCTCTGCACATCCTCCCCATTACCTCTTGTCTAACTTCTCAGGACTGCAGTGGAGGTACTGACGCATGAACTCAAATCAGCACCATCTGGTCTGAAACAATCACTGCAGTCGAAAGCAAGCGAGACGCCTTCCCGGGATCTCAGCTCTTTCTCACCAGCCAAATTACCATGGAGTCCAGTTACCACCAACGCCTCGGACCAGAGCAGGGCAGCTCCAGACTTAAGCCATGACTTATCCTTTTGTTTTTTTGAGACAGAGTCTTGCTCTGTTGCCCAGGCTGGAGTGCAGTGGCGCAATCTCAGCTCACTGCAAGCTCCGCCTCCCGGGTTCACGCTATTCTCCTGCCTCTGCCTCCTGAGTAGCTGGGATTACAGGCGCCCGCCACCACGCCTGGCTCATTTTTTTTTTGTATTTTGTTTGTTTGTTTGTTTTGAGATGGAGTCTCGCTCTGTCGCCCAGGCTGGAGTGCAGTGGTGCAATCTCGGCTCACTGCAACCTCCACCTCCCAGGTTCATGCCATCCTCCTGCCTCAGCCTCCCGAGCAGCTAGGACTACAGGCGCCCGCCACAATACCTGGCTAATTTTCTGTATTTTTAGTAGAGACAGGGTTTCACTGTGTTAGCCAGGATGGTCTCGATCTCCTGACCTTGTGATCCACCTGCCTCGGCCTCCCAAAGTGCTGGGATTACAGGCATGAGCCACCGCGCCCAGCCTTTTTTTGTATTTTTTAGTAGAGACGGGGTTTCACCGTGTTAGCCAGGATGGTCTCAATCTCCTGACCTCGTGATCTGCCTGCCTCGGCCTCCCAAAGTCCTGGGATTACAGGTTTCAGCCACCGCACCAGGCCTAAGCCATGATTTATCTTTAACTCAGGCTAGGAAAATTGGGTGCGAAAAAAAGGAAGGGCATTTTCTTATTTCTCTTCCTATTATCTATATTTTCCTATCTCAGGAACACATTTAACACCTTGTACCACAATTTGGAGTTTCCTTAACTATAAACAAGAGCAACCCCAGGTTTCCCTATCCCACACAAAGTCATTTCTACATAAAATTTGTCACTCTTTACTACTGCTAAGGATTAAGAAACAAATGAACCTAGTAAATAATTTTTTCAAAAAAAAATTAACATATATAAATTACTTTTTGAACCATCTAGTAACAAAATTTTCTATACAATAGGTTACATCCAACAGAAATGCATCAATGGCACATAATAATCCTGAAGAACCAAATTTTCTCCAGTTCTCCTCTACAAATGTGCTATTATACCCTATTTATATGCAAAGACAGTTGATACAAAAATGATGAAAAATTACTACTGATAAAAATTTCTAACCTCTTGTTCCCCAACAGTCTGTGTTTCTAGTGTAAGATCCAATTTCTCAACAATCTTCAAAACGGATTTTACAAATTCATCATAAAGTAAATGGTTCAGACTTTCACTGGAAGAATTCACAGAGAAAAATGCTTCATCCGCTAAAATAGAATCCTTTAAATAAAGAAAAACAATAAACTTCAAAATCTTGTGCAAAAAAATATCAGTATGAGTATTTTCTTAGCATTAAGCCACATATACAGATGTATGTGCCGATTTGGGTATTATGGAAACAGTGATGATAAACCGTAGCAGATTTACCTGGAAGTTTTCAAGTTGCAAGATACCTTCCTAAATTATTATAACAGCATCGTTTCAGTCAGATATCATTTATCCAGTCATGTAACAAATACTTACTCTGTATATAGCAGTAAGTGAGAAGATTTAGGCCAATCCTTGTCAAAGCATTTACCCCAATTAATCTGTGGATGTGTATGTATAAACACAAATATGTGTAATATGCATATATAGACACTGTATCTTTTATGTCTGTGTACATTAAAGTACATGCACATATACTTATGTGCATACATAACTAAATATGCACACATATATAAACATACACACATATACATACATACAAATACATATATATCCATCCTCAGGCTGGACCTGTTAGGAAGAACAGCTTAGCATGAGCTGTACCATCCTGCTATTTAAAGCGAAAATGAGGACTCAGCTACAGTAACTAATGTTAAAGGAGTTCTACGTCTGTGTTTCTTTCAATTCATTTATTTCTACTCTCATTCTAACTTCCTGATTCATACTGTTTTAATTTTTTATTTTTGAAGTACACTGTTTTAAACTTTTGAAAGTTAGTAAAATATAATTCTGAAATAGTCTAAACTATGGAGACTAATAGAGGAAGTAAGGTACATTTATGGCTTTCAATGGTAAACGTTACCATCATCTGGTCAGAGCTCAGGAGATGTCTGAAGAGATCCACGTAGTCTTTGTATGTTGGCACCTTCCATTTGCCAGTTCTGACTTCCCCTGAAGCACGGTGGTCTTCAGATTCAGACTCAGGGCCCTGGCCAGAAAGACAGCATGACAATATGTAGTGATGGATTCTCAGAAGCAGCACTGCTGCCAGAACATGCTGGTTTTCAGAATTTTCTAAATTAAACTGCCACCCATAGGAGACCAAATGATTAAGGAAGACATCATATTAAAAAAGCATAATTTAAAAAGCTGAGGCCAGGTGTGGTGGCTCACACCTGTAATTCCAGCACGCTGGGAGGCCAAGGTGGGCAGATCACCTGAGGTCAAAAGGTCGAAACCAGCCTGGCCAACATGGCGAAATGTCTCTACTCTAAACACAAAAATTAGCTGGGCAAGGTGGCGGTTGCCTGTAATCCCAGCTACTAGGGAGGCTAAGGCAGGAGAATCGCTTGAACCTTGGAGGGGAAGGTTGCAGTGAGCCAAGACCGCGCCACTGCACTCCAGCCTGGGTGACAGAGCGAGACTCTGTCTCAAAAAATAAATAAATAAATAAAAAACGGAAAAATATGTGATTCTTCTGTGACTAAAACTGTGATACACCAACAAGTATTTCAATTCAATATCCACTGAATGTGCTATAATCATTTATCTTGCTTTCGTACATAGTTCAATCTTTCATCTCATCATATGTCCTATAATTTCTGGGAACTAAGACATGCCTCCCTTAGCAATTTGTCCTAGAGTTTCAAGAGAGAAAACATTTCTGGTTTACAAAAATGTATAAAACCTAAAGTTATGCTTAAAGATGTTTCATACCTTAGAAGTGTATTCACCTAACAAAATATAGAGGTATTATGTCCTACACTTTTCAAAGTGTAAGGCATTGCTAATAACTAAAAAAAGAACGGCCACTTTTGCAAAATTATATTCGAAAACCTCAGCAACATTCCTAGCTTTCAGTGATAACAGATTAATTTTCTAAACATTAAATTCAGAATTTACCTTTGGAAGGACCACTGGTTTAGAACATATTCTGATTAAACCCTGATGCACTGAAAAAAGAAAAAGAAAACAAAAATGAAGGAAACACTGAAAAACAGAATCAAAACTCAAAAAAAAAAAAAAAAACAGTCATTATATTTTGGAACCCAACTTTACCTCTCAATTTATTTTCTAAGTTCATTAATGGCTTTAATTTTAAAACTTAAAACTATTGGCCGGGCGCGGTGGCTCATGCCTGTAATCCCAGCACTTTGGGAGTCTGAGGCAGGTGGATCAAAAGGTCAGGAGTTTGAGATCAGCCTAGCCAATATGGTGAAACCCCACCTCTACTAAAACTACAAAAATTAGCCGGGCATGGTGGCGGGCACCTGTAGTTCCAGCTACTCCGGAGGCTGAGGCAAGAGAATCGCTTGAACCCAGGAGGCAGAGGTTGCAGTGAGCCAAGATCGTGCCACTGCACTCCAGCCTGGGGGACAGAGCGAGACTCTTGTCTCCAAAAAAAAAAAAAAAAAAAACTTAAAACTATTAAAATTCAGAGGTAATAGGGTGAAAAAAGGAAGAGATTTTGGTCTACCAAAATTCAGGAGTTCATCAAAAGTTGCGTCAAAGATACAAAAGAATTTGGTAACCAGATTCTCTTTACTTATATCAAATAATGTGTTAATTATCCATCATTACTCATAAATACAATAAATTGCAAACTTACCCACAGTACTAATGCAATTCCTGAGAACTGGCCCTTTTGCTGCCAAAGCTAGGAACACCTTCACTATGGCTCTGCAACACACCAACTGCATTTTTGGACTGTACTGTGGGAAACTGTCTATCTGCATCACCACAAGGTGCTCCAGAACTGGAGTATACACCTCAGGAACCTACCAGAAATAATCAGCAAACCGTGAGTTAGAGGAGGTAATCAATGAATACAGGAATAATACAAATATTCAAAGTAATTACAACTGAATTAGACACTTATTAAAAGAAAAACATGGTTTGTCATCTAACCTGCTGCTTAACATTTATTACCGTGATTGCCTTAAAACACACACACACACACACACACACACACACACACACACACAGTAAAAATTGTCTTGAGGTGCAATTCTATCCCAAGCAACAATTCCAAATCTTTCAGAAAGACGGAAAGATAAACAAATATTTTTTTCCTGTTCTGAATAACAAAAAATCAAGTTTCAGGACAATAATTCTATTGCCACAAAATTCTAACTAAAACTGTCACGTTGTTCCCAACAGTGCCTACACTAAATGTATTGTATGACTCCATCAAATTATTTGAAGAAATGAAGATTAAATACTTAAAATTGTGCTCAGTTTAGTTCACTTACTGTGTCAAGGTACAGCAAGACGCTTGCAACAGACTGGAGGAAGCTTGGCATCTGATAAACACGGTCGTCACCAGTGTCTGTCTGGGTGAGGAACATCTGCTTGCAGCGCTGAATGAGCTCAACGTACATGAAGTCAACATCTTTTGCGTTTATAACCTTGCAGGGCTTTAGAAAAGGTAAAACAGAAGTCTTCATCAATCTTATCAAGATCAAAATAATATTTAAGATGTCATGTTAAGCCATGTGATTATAAACACAAGTTTAACAAGGCTTCTTTTTTTTTTCTTTTTTTGAGACGAAGTTTCGCTCTTGTCCAGGCTGGAGTGCAATGGCGTGATCTCAGCTCACCACAACCTCCAACTCCCAGGTTTAAGCGATTCTCCCGCTTCAGCCTCCCGAGTAGCTGGGATTACAGGCATGCGCCACCATGACTGGCTATTTTTTTTTTTTGTATTGTTAAGTAGAGACAGGGTTTCTCCATGTTGGTCAGTCTGGTCTCAAACTCCCGACCTCAGGTGATCTGCCCGCCTCAGCCTCCCAAAGTGCTGGGATTACAGGTGTGAGCCACTGTGCCCAGCCACAAGCTTTTTAATTAAGAAGAAATACAGATATAAAACACAATATCTGGCCGGGTGCAGCGGCCCATGCCTGTAATCCCAGCACTTTGGGAGGCCGAGGCGGGCAGATCACTTGAGGTCACGAGTTTGAGACCAGCCTGACCACCATGGTGAAACCCCATCTCTACTTAAAAAAAAAAAAAAAAAAAAAAAGGGCGGGCATGGTGGTGCACAACTGTAATCCCAGCTACTCAAGAGGCTGAGGCAGGAGAATCGCTTGAACCCAGGAAGTGGAGGCTGCAGTGAGCTGAGATCGCGCCACTGCACTCCAGCCTGGGAAACAGTGAGGTTCCGCCTCAATAAATAAATAAATAAATAGAATATATCTCATTATAAAGATGCTTTGTATAATAATCTGTAATCACATTTTAAATATTTATTCACACAGGAAGCATTTATTGGTTGTCAGCTATGTTCTAGGCACTGTTTAGATAGTGGGTACTGAGGACAAATGAGAGGCAGTCCCTGCCCCAAGGCTGTCCACCTACAGGAGAGGCCAGGAGTCCATACATGACTGGAAGATGCTCCATGTCACACACCATACCACACCAGAGCCATTTTTTCAAACTCACAAATGTGCTAATGTAATTGCTCAATTTCAGACTTTTCCAAGGCTTCTTTTCTAGGACTTCTGAATCCAGTCCAGACTCCCCGAGGATCTGATGGTGCACCTCTTCAGATCCGTTTCCCCTCTCCTGCCTATCATGCTCTAGCCACAGGGACAAGTTCAAGTGGGGATAGATCCCTGTGTAAAGGGAAAATCCCATGCGATCTTTTAGCTCAGAGCCTTCTGACATTCTGTTTCTTCTACCCTAAGCATATTTAAAGTAGCCAACAGAGACAAATGGAGATGAAGATTAAGAAAAAGGAAAAGGCTGGGCGCTGTGGCTTACAGCTATAAGTCCAGTGCTTTGGGGACTGAGGCAGGAGGTTCGCTTGAAGCCAGGAGTTCATGAACAGTCTGTGTAACGAAGTGAGATACGGTCTCTACAAAGATTAAAAAATTTGCTGGGCATGGTGGTTCATGCCTGTGGTCCCAGCTACTCGGGAAGTTAAGGCAGCAGGATCGCTTAGCCCTAGAGGTCAGGGCTGCAGTGAGTTATGATTGTACCACTACACTCCAGCCTGAGAGGCAAACAAGAAAAAGAAAGGAAAAAAGGAGAGGCCAGGAGCGGTGGCTCACGCCTGTAATCCCAGCACTTTGGGCGGCTGAGGTGGGCGGATCACCTGAGATCGGGAGTTTGGGACCAGCCTGACCAACATGGAGAAACCCCGTCTGTACTAAAAATACAAAAAAAAAAATACCCAGGCGTGGTGGAGCATGCCTGTAATCCCAGCACTTGGGAGGCTGAGACAGAAGAATTGCTGGAACCCGGGAGGTGGAGGTTGTGGTGAGCCAAGGTCATGCCATCGCACTCCAGCCTGGGCAACAAGAGCGAAACTCCAACTCAAAAATTAAAAAAAAAAAAAAAAGAAAGAAGAAAAAAAAGGGAGAGATTGTAGGAAGAAAAAGGAAATCAGTTGTTTTTTCTACAAAGCAGAAGTCACAGAATTCCACTAAGAGGAAATAACTAGGGTTATTCTTAATATTTTTTCTTTAAAAAAAATTTTTTAAGAGATAGTATCTCTGTTGCCCAGATGGGAGTGCAGTGGCTCGATCACAGCTCACTGCCACCTCTGCCTCCTGAGTTTAAGAGATTCTCCTGCCTCAGCCTCCCAAGCAGTTGGGATTACAGGTGCGTGCTACCATGCCAGGCTAATTTTTGTATTTTTAGTAGAGACAGGGTTTTACCACCTTGGCCAGGCTGGTCTCAAACCCCTGACCTCAGACAATCTGCCTGCCTCGGCCTCCCAAAGCAGTGGGATGGTGAGATTACAGGTGTGGGCCGCCACACCTAGCTAATATTCTTAAATATATCTCTTTCTGTCATATAAACTTTTTTTTTTTAACTTCTCTTTCTAAAACTTCGTGAAATCAACTACAATTTTACTTTAGGAATAAGGAGCAGCATAGCACAGAGGGGAAACATGGTGTTTCTATTCTCCACCCTTGGACTTATGCCTTGGTTCTGTCAATTCTGAGTCTCTTGACAACTTTCCTAATTTCTCTGCGTCTCAGTTTGCTAATCTGCAAAACAGAGTAATACTCAGCTCCTAAGGGTTAGGAGAATTTGAGATACCACATATAAAGAATTCTGGTACACAGCAGACACTGAAGAAATCTTAACTGTTAATAAACAATACCAATACAGTGACCCTCAGGATATGCGGGAGGGATTGATTCCAGGCCTCCTCAGTATACCTAAATCCATGCATACTCAAGTCCCACAGTCACCATGTGGAAGCCTCATATACAAAAAGTCAGCCCTCTATATAAGTTTCACATCCAGCACACACTGTATTTTTGATCCGTATGGTAGAAAAACATCTGCATGTAAGTAAGCCTGCGCAGTTCACACCCATGTTATTCAAGAGTCTACTGTATTGTTACAAGTATTAGACACTATTCAAAATGCAATGAATTAGATTCCTTTAAACAATCACGTGAAACCAAGACAAAATGAGTAAGTTAATGAGACATACTCCTGCAAAAAGTCCATATCCACGGATAGCAATAGATAACTCCTTGTTGTTCGAATCCACATTTCTGATGATTCCATAAAACTGCTCCATAAAGTACTGCAGTTTATTTTTATGCATTTCTGCATTTTTCGCCACCATATTAGAAACCTGCAAATACATAATATGTATTTTTTTGGAAATATGTAATAGCAATACAATCTATACAAACATGGAAAAACTAGAACTGTTTAGATGCTACTAATGTACTGTTATAGTTACACGCAATTGCTTTTAATCATAAAGACCCTTTGCTTCCATTTTGCTTAGTCTCTACCAGGTTCAGAAAAGTGTCTTAAATAAGGCTATGTGATACATTTTTCCTAGAGAAGGGACTAAGAGACCAAGGATACGCATAAGTCTGAAAAAAAAAACAAAAACAGGTTTTGAATTAAGGCTCTCTGAGGAAGCAAAGAGCAGTCTTTACAGCTCACCTGTCACCCACAGGGTGGAAGAGAGCTGTCAGGGGACCAGTGACTTCAGACGTCACCAATAAACAGAGTTCAGAACAATCAGAAAGACAAGGCATCTCAGTTTTCAAAAAAATAAGCTACAAACTATAAAGCTTAAATTAAGTGATGCAAGGGGCAAATGTCGTCTGAGAAGCAAATACATCATTATTTACCAAACCAAGAGACAAGAACCTAAATGCAAGAACTAATACAGGTATTCAAAGAGCATTCCCCATTTCAGCACAAAGACTGTCCAGAATAAGAATGGAAGGAATCTATCTAGACAATTATCAAAGGCAGAAAAAAAAACCCCACCTTCCATTGCCAACTTATCCATACACTTCCCAATCCCCCTAAAGCCACTAAGTCTTAGCGCCTGACCTTCGGGGAACTTTGCTCCCTATTTGTTTTAGAAGAATGAAACATTGTATATACTTGTTTCATAATTTCCTTCTTCACAAAACATATCATAAATGTTTCTCAAGAAGTAAACAAACAACATCATTTTACTTACAGAATAGCGAATATTATATACTATAATGTGTAACCACCTAAACACTGCTAATTTTCTATTATTGTATCCCCAGTAAGCATGTTTTTAACACATCTTTATTCAGCTATTTCCTGTATATAACCTTGAAGACTTGAAAATAATTATTCAACAGTAGCAGACAGAGGACAGATTAAAACATTATGGCTCATAAATATATTACACTGCCACTGAAAATTAATCACACAGATGTCGGCCGGGCGCAGTACACGCCTGTCATCCCAGCCCTTTGGGAGGCCAAGAAGGGTAGATGAGCTGAGGTCAGCCTGGCCACCATGGTGAAACCCTGTCTCTAACAAAAATACAAAAATTATCCAGGCGCGGTGGCAGGTGCCTATAATCCCAGCTACTTGGGAGGCTGAGGCACGAGAATTGCTTAAACGCAGGAGGCAGAGGTTGCAGTAACCCAAGCTCGCACTACTGCACTCCAGCCTGGGTGACAGAGCAAAACTCCATCTCAAAAAAAAAAAAAAAAAAAAAAAAAGATGTCACTGTGAGGAAAATCTATTCAACACAGTGGAAAAAAGGCCAAAAAATTATGTATCCTTTATGTAAAGTCCTCTTTCCCTCTTTCTTCCCCTCTCCTCACTCCCTATTCTGAAGAAGGAGGGAAAGAGGGTGTCTCTCCTTGCTTGGGGCCTCAGGTCACAAGGGATGATCTAATAATGGGACTCAGGGTGGAGCTGACCACACGTGGTAACAATGTGACTTGGAATGGGAGCTTTGGGTCACAAAGCATCCCTGGAAGCCGAGACCCAACAACCCACTATGCCTACAGGGTGGGGCCCCAAGGGAAACCCCAAACACAGAGGTTTGGGGGAACACCCAGTCAATGCTCCACACATGGATGCTAGGAAAGGAATGCTGCCCTGACTCCGCGGGGAGAGGACCAGGGAAGCTCCACATTTGGTACTTTCTTCGTCTCTGCACTGTGTGCCGCTTCCTTTGGTTGATTTTTATCTGGGCCCTTTAGCTGTAATAAACCATAGCTGTGAGTATCAAATTTGAGGGTATATTGGAAACTCCCAAACTTGCAACAGGCATCAGCCCTGAGGGCAGCATTGAGGATAGTTCTCTTGAACTTCTCCCCTGACAAAGCTCAAATAACTTTCTCACGAGGTAGAGTGTAGCAGGTAGAATGTATTTCCTCAATGAAACTCTAAAATCTATTCAATGTAGTTTTTGTTAAGAATTGGAGTGGGGGACTGAAAAGTCTCTGGCAAGGATGTGAAACAGAGATGTCTGCGTGGCTCATTAAAGACAACCAGCGCAGTGGAGGGAGGGCTGGCGGGCTTCCCTGCAGGCCCACGCCCCACCCAGCCCTGCGCTAGGAAAGGCAGGCATCGCTAGGGAACAAGGCCCCTGGGGTGCCACCACGGATGATCCCTCTGCACACATTCCGGACACTCCTCCTTGCTAACAAAGCATGAAATTCTCTCTGTCAAGATGTTTATTGCAGTAAATGTTTACTGAGATCCAAACATATTCATATGAATCACTAAAAAATAATTCCTCAGATTTTTATTTCCCTTAGCAAGTAAGGCCAGCCAAGTTCAGCAGAACAGGAGTTTTATGAGGAGGACTAAGGTAACCTCAAAGCCAAGAGTGACTTCAGGGAGAACACAAGTCTGACGGGAAGGCCAAGTACAGCAGGGAGACTAAGGAGGCGAGAAAGACAGGCGGCAGAGGCAGGGGCCAAAGACGAGGCCCATCGGCTCAGTTTTTTGGAAGGCAGGCCCAGACCTGAAAAAAGGATGGCAATGCTCTCTCTTCTCCTTCCACACATCCCGGCTGTGACTCTCAGGCTAACACAACTGCAACACTGTTCACACAAGTTTGCATGGATACCCTGTGAATGCAGCTACTGTTTACCCATGTACAGCAGGGCCCCTAAGAAAACATTTGTTGTAGATCTCTAGTCCTTTCCCTCAGAGCAACCCCAGAAGTCCACTTCCTTAGTGGCCAGGCCCCTGCGGCCACCACTGGACACCCAGGACATCCTGGAGACCAGCGCTCAGAATGACAAGCACCGTCTCCTCAGCCGACCAGATAAGCTTCCACATACGCAGGTGCAGATTCTGTAACCACCTCCTATCCAGGTGGAAAACCCACAATGGCAAAGAGGCACCCCTTGTTTTCAAGTTGACACACAAGCATCTATCCCCTGGAGACAGCTAGCCCTCCTCTTCCAGGAGAGATGGGGCTCCCCTCAGCCCTCCACCCACTCTTCGGCCCTTCCTGCCACCTCCTCACCACGTCTTCGCTCCACTACACTTGTCTCAATCTAGGCTCTTGAGGCCCTAATCAAATCTGGCACCTCCCTAGCTCTCTTTCAGTCTGGCTGCCTCCCATGTGGCTGGCAGATCAACATCTTTCTGCTTTAAATACTACAGAAGCTATAGATCAACTTGTATTTATTTTCAAACATGCATGCATACAATGGGAATTTAATTCTGTGTGTGAAAGAAATATTGTTAAATGACAGTTGAATTT
Source organism: Pongo pygmaeus (assembly GCF_028885625.2). Taxonomy (NCBI): domain Eukaryota; kingdom Metazoa; phylum Chordata; class Mammalia; order Primates; family Hominidae; genus Pongo; species Pongo pygmaeus. The sequence continues at coordinate 59,580,386 of NC_072380.2, forward strand.
GTGGTACCTGTTTCAGAAAGGATTCCAGGGCTGAAAGTGCAGCTTTTTTCAATTCTACATTTGTGTGGGCACACCACTTTAGCAAGACTTCAAATAGAGACACGTAGTTGTCCAGAAGGCAGGTGCTAAACTGAGATGCATGCAGGGCAAATAGGCGCAAGCCAGCTGCAAATGCAAATGCCATTATATTTAAAATCAGACGACATAAGACAGAACAGAAAACCAACAAACCTGCAGGGATATGTCAAAGTCAAGACTGTGCTCAGGAAGATCTAGTACCATTACACTACAGTAACCCAGGGATCCCTGTCAGCGCTCTAACACTGCCAATCAACAGGCCCATAACTTGGCTGGCAAATCCCACAACAAGGGTCAGAAGTCGAATCAGGATTCATTGAGGCAAATTCAGAATCAAACAGCCTGGATCCCCTGAAAGATACCCTAAAATAAAGTGCTTTCAACCATGTAACCTGAGTATCACCATTTCAACCAGAGCTTACTAAGTCACCAAAAATCTCCCTGTAAATAACTGTGAAATATCACAGATGTTATCATATTTGCTTTCATTCAAAGTTTAAGCAAAAGCTTACTTGAGATGTTAATTTAGTAATCTAAAATATTATACCTCATTATAAACAGAATCCTACCTGAGGGCACAGCATATCTCTTCAGATCAATCTATTTTAGAAAAGAAAAATTCACCATCAGTATTTGAAAGTCTGCACTGTAAAGGCATTAGAATAATATTAATATTAATCCTACCTGAGGACGAATTGCCTTTAGTACAAAATTAAAAATCTCCCTTGAAGTCTGGGGATCTAGGGAAATACCAAGAAGCCTCTGTTACAAATCGTAATAACAGTATCACATGACACACTTTACAGACAGCTTGACACCTATATTAACCCCATTAGTTTCTTGTGAATTCAGGAGAAACATCTTTCATCATTCCATCCAGCTAAAGTTGCAAGTTATTACTGCTGCACGGTTATGGCCGCGAGAAAACAGAAAGAAAATCTGGAGTAACAAAGACATGGTTTAAGCACCAACCCATCACTTATAAGCTCTGAGAGATTTAAACACCAACTCATCACTTACAAACTCTGTTAGATAATCTCTCAGAGCCTCAATTTTCTTATTTGCAATAGGGACAGTATATACCTTTTAGGATAGTTTGGAGGATTAAATAAAATAACTTACTCATGGCCAAACATACCATTTCTCCCCAATATACCCAGGCATTTATTCAACACATAGTACATGTAAGAAAAAAATTAAAAAAAAAAAAAAAAAACAGAAAAAAAAATATAGTACATGCCAAGATATTATGACAATTACAAATACAAATAAATTATGATCTTTGACTTCAGCATACTTATTAACTAAAAGGGAAGATAAAACATGCACACAACTATAACATGAGGCTCTAATCCTGGCCTGACTGACATCACAGCTATTTGCATAACTGTCTCCCACCAGATTATTCACTGTAGCTATAGAGTCATGCTTTATTCATCACTAATTTCTCTACCCTTCTAACAGTGACTTGTAATCAGCAGAGACTCAAGAACTGTTTGCTTTCATTGCAAGGACTGACATGTTTGAGACGGAGCCCTGATGATGATGTGATAGGAGCTGGAGAGAGAATGTGGTCAGAGAGGCCTTAAAGCAGAGAAACATCTGTATGGCTGCAGGATGGTGGCATAAATGAGATACAAAAAAAGCTACTTTGGAATTCATGACAAGCAGATTTCTTCTGACTATGAGTATTCTATAAAGGCTTTCCAGATATGGTAGCATTTGTTCTAAGACTGAAAGAATAGGTACTAGTTGGGGAAAAAGTCATTCAAATAGAAAATAATCATGTTAATAAACACAAGTGTGCAGACACAAGGACACCCACAGTACACAGTGGGTTTAGGGTGTGGGGACTTGGCAAGGACAGACTTCTCCAGGCTCTGCCCTCCACGGTCCACTCTCCTGCAGCCCCTCCCTCTAGTGGCCCACTCTCTGTAGAAGCATGGTCTTGTATCTGTTTTTTTAATGTGGGAAAACAGACATATTTATCATTTAAACAATGTGTACAGATACAATTCGTTGGCACTAAATATATTCACACTGTTGTGTAACCATCACTATTGTCTATAGCCAAAATGTTTTCACCATCATTAACAGAAGGGTGCCCATCAAACACTAACTCCCATTTCCCCTCCCCCAGCCCCAGTAACCTCTATTTTACTTTGTCTCTGTGAATCTGACTATTCTAAGTACCTCGTGTGAGTGAAACCATACATTGTTTGCCTTTCGTGGCTGGCTTATTCTACTTAGCATCCTGTCTGCAAGGTTCATCCATGCTGCAGCATGTGTCAGACTTCCCTGCCTTTTTAAGTCTAAATAATGCTCCATTGTGTCTACATGCCACATTTTGTTTATCCATTCATCCCTGGATGAACACTTGGGTGGTTCTGGCCCTTTGGCTCACTATGGATTTGCTGCTAGGAACACGGGTGTGAAAATTCTATCTTTTCTTTTTTTTTTTTTTTTGAGACCGAGTTTCACTCTATCACCCAGGCTGGAATGCAGTGGCACGATCTCAGCTCACCACAACCTCCACCTCCCAGGTTCAAGCTATTCTCCTGTCTCAGCCTCCCGAGTAGCTGGGATTACAGGTGCCTGCCACCACGCCTGGCTAATTTTTTTGTATTTTTAGTAGAGATGGGGTTTCACTATCTTGGCCAAGCTGGTCTTGAACTCCTGACCTTGTGATACACCCGCCTCAGCCTCCCAAAGTGCTGGGATTACAGGTGTGAGCCATCGCGCCCGGCCTGCTTCTATTTTTTAAACCCTCTCTTGGCCAGGTGCAGTGGCTCACACCTGTAATGCCAGCACTTTGGGAGGCCAAGGTGGGCAGATCACCTGAGGTCAGGAGTTCGAGACCGGCCTGGCCAACACAGTGAAACCCCACCTCTACTAAAAATAGGAAAAATTAGCTGGGTGTGGTGGCGCACACCTGTAATCCCAGCTACTTGGTAGGCTGAGGCATGAGAATTGCTTCAACCCGGGAGGCAGAGGCTGCAGTGAGCCAAGATCGTGCCACTGCACTCCAACAAGACTCTGCCTCAAAAAAAAACCCTCTCTTACCCCCACATCTCCCATGAGCCACAGCCCATTTTCTTTGCTCTCTTCCATTACAAGATTTGTCTAGCGTGTTTTCTACAAATGGCCTCCACTTCCTCCCGCTCTTCACTCTAGAGATCCCATTTCTCCAATGTTCAATGGATGCGGTTCTCGTGGAGCTAAACCCACCACTTACTGCCAGTTCCTCCTCCTCCCCAGACTCCACCGGATGCGAGGCAGCCCTGCACTGCCTCCTCAGCAATCTCCTGAGACCCCCCCCCCAGCCTGGTCTCTGCACTCTCACCCCCCCTCATCTTGCTCACACCCCTACCTTTAAATACTACCTACGTGATGAAGACCTCCAAATGTATAGCCTGAAGTCTGATTTCTGCTGCAAGATCCTGTGTTACACGCACAACTGCACACCTGACATCTAAGCCTGGATGCTTCCTAAGTGTCTCCAGTTAAACACATCCAACACAAAAGGCCAGGTTTCTACAAAAAACCTGGTCTCTCCCATCCCATTCAGCTTAGGAGTCAGTGCACAGCCCTCAGTTCCTCACTCACAGTCTCTCAATCCTACACTAACTCACATCCCACACCCAACAGCAGTCAGGCAGACCCCTGTGAAACATCTCTTGGCCCACATCCACTCCTTTTTGAAAAGCTCTGGCTCCCATTCCATTTGGAATGAGATCCCAGCTCAGAAAACCGTCAAACAACAACCCTGTGTCCTTCCCATCTCACCCTGGCGCACTTTGTGTACCTCCACACTCTTGACACACCAGCTCTTGTGGACCCTCGGACCACTGCACGCAGGCTAAGCCCAGGGCCAGAGACTAGCCGAGCATGGGGCCGGGTGCTGAGCAGCTGCTGCCTGGAATGACTGCTCTTCCCAGCACTTCCCCAGCTGTCTCCCTCTCCTCCTTCTGACCACGACTTCTGCATTACCTCCTCAGAAAGTACCAGTGGGTCGTGTGCTCCACCTCTCCAAATTCTGGCATTCCTCTTCACTACACCCCACCTCTGGGCATTGCTGAACCCCAAAATCAGCAGAGCTGCTTTATTTGTTCATCTGTCTCCTCCACTAGACTGAGCTCATGATGGTAGGAACTTGGTGATTTCAATCATTGGTTTAACACCAAGTTCAGCACTCTTTAGATAGATGGCAACCATGGCCAGGCACAGTGCCTCAAGCCTGTAATCTGAGCACCTTTGGGAGGGTGAGGCGGGTGGATTGCTTCAGCTCAGGAGTTCAAGACAAGCCTGGCCGACATGAGGAAACCCCATCTCTACAAAAAATACAAAAATTAGTTGGGGCCGGGTACAGTGGCTCAGGCCTGTAATCCCGGCACTTTGGAGGCCAAGGCAGGTGGATTGCTTGAGCCCAGGGGTTCAAGACCATCCTGGGCAACATGGTGAAACCCCGTCTCTACCAAAAACACAAAAATTAGCTGGGCATGGCATTGCGCACCTATAATCCCAGCTACTTGGGAGGCTCAGGCACAAGAATCACTTGAACTCGGGAGGCAGAGGTTACAGTGAGCCAAGATCACGCCATTGCACTCCAGCCTAGGTGACAGGGCAAGACTCAAGTCTCAAAAAGAAAAATAAAATAAAAATTAGCAGGGCATGGTGGCATGCACCTATAATCCCCAGCTACTTGGGGAGGGCCACGGTGGGAGCATCATTTGAGCCCAGGAGGTTGAGGATGCAGTGAGCCCATATCACAGCACTGCAGTACAGCCTGGATAACAAAGTGAGAGCCTGTCTCAAAAAAAATATATTTACATATATATGTACACACACACACGTGTGTATATATATATATATTTAAAAAAAATTTTTTTTGAGACGGAGTCTTGCTCTGCTGCCAGGCTGGAGGGCAGTGGCGCGATCTCGGGTCACTGCAGCCTCCGCCTCCCGGGTTCAAGACTACAGGCATGTGCCACCATGCCCAGCCAATTTTTGTATTTTTAGTAGAGACGGGATTTCACCATGTTGGCCAGGATGGTCTCAATCTCTTGACCTTGTGATCTGCCCACCTCAGCCTCCCAAAGTGCTGGGATTACAGGCGGGAGCCACCTTGCCTGGCCTTATAATTATTTTTATAACTCATTCATACAGTCTGTATTCCTGGGTGCCTCATTATTTTTTTCTTTTTTTTTTAAGACAGAGTTTTGTTCTTGTCGCCCAGGCTGGAGTGCAATGGTGCGATCTCGGCTCACCGCAACCTCCGCCTCCCGGGTTCCAGTGATTCTCCTGCCTCAGCCTCCTGAGTAGCTGGGATTACAGGCATGCACCACCACGCCCGGCTAATTTTTTGTATTTTTTAGTAGAGATGGGGTTTCTCCATGTTGGTCAGGCTGGTCTCGAACTCCTGGCCTCAGGTGATCCGCCCACCTCAGCCTCCCAAAGTGCTGGGATTACAGGTGTGAGCCACCGCGCCCGGCCCTGGGTGCCTTATATATATGTACGAATGAATTAGTATTTAGTGCTTGAAGTCACATGATCATGGCATCACAAAAAAAGTATAAATTTTAGCCTCAGACCAAGGCATAAATCCCAGACTTGCCATTTGTTAGCTATATTAGTTTTCTAGTGTTGCCATAACAACTTACCACAAACTTAACAGTTTAAAACAATGCAGATTTATTACCTATAGTTCTAGAGGTGAGAAGTCTGAAATGGCTCTCATATTGAGCTAAATTTAAGGCATCAGCAGGGCTGTGCTCCTTCCAAGAGGCTCTAGGGGAGAACGCTTTTCTCACTTCTCCAGCCTCGAGAGGCACCCCCATGCCTTGGCTCCTGCCGCCTTCCAGATCCCCTTCCTCTGACCTCTTCTGTGCCTCCCTCTTCCACATTTAAGGACCCTGTGATCACACCAAGCCCATGGGGATGATCCAGGATCATCTCTCCAGTTCAAGGTCAGGTGATTAGCAACCTTAATTCCCCTATGCCATGCAACATAACAGGGATTAGAATGGGACACCCTCGTGGCCATTATTCTCCTAACCACACTAGTCACTGTGTAACCTGGGGCAAGTTACTTAACCTGTCTGAGTTGCAGTTTACTAATCTATACAACAGAGACATTTTACCTGCCATGCAGAGTCATTACAAGAACTTGCCTTGCAACTTGTCTAGAATAGTCCTTAACACACAATAAATGAGCACTAAGTGCTACTATTTTCCTTCCACTATATATGTTCACTGAGTGCTGATTTATAAGCCAAGTAAACATAAAGACAAATAAGCAACATCACCTGCCAACAGGGTCAAAGGAGAGAATTAAACATACGACCTAACAAACTTAAAATATGACCGTAAGTGCTGTCACAGAGGGGAGTACAGAGGCCAGAGGAAGTGCTCACCTCAGGGGAATCATAAATGCTTCCTAAGAGGGGTGATGGTTGAAAAGAAGCTGAGGAAGTGGGAGCCACAGGATACAGGAGAGAGGAGAAAGAAGACAGGAAGGAAAATTACACAGGGCTACTCTAACAATCTTGATAAGCAAGAAGAAGGCATGGGTAGAAATATTAGCTTAAAATGAAACTGCTGCCTACATAGGTTAAAAAAAATCATTGGATATAAGCAATTTTGTAAGTTTCAACCTAATGGAAGAAAAACAGAGTAGGTACAAACATTTGGTAATTACTTGAAGATAAAGTGATAAGGAGGCCAGGGGTGGTGGCTCATGCCTTGTAATCCCAGCACTTTGGGAGGCTGAGGCAGGTGGATCACCTCAGGTCAGGAGTTGGGAGACCAGCCTGGCTAACATGGTGAAACCCCATCTCTACTAAAAATACAAAAATCAGCTGAGCATGGTGGCACACGCCTGTAATCCCAGCTACTTGGGAGGCTGAGGCAGGCGAAAGGCTTGAACCCAGGAGGCAGAGGTTGCAGTGAGCCAAGATCGTGCCATTGCACTCCAGGCTGGGTGACAAGAGTGACACTGTCTCAAAAAAAAAAAAAAAAGAAAGTGATAAGAAAGAGCAAAGGAGCTTTTCCCCCCCTTAAGATTATTTTAGGATCGGCCAGGTGCAGTGGCTCACACCTGTAATCCCAGCACTTTGGGAGGCCGAGGCGGGCAGATCACAAGGTGAGGAGAACGAGACCATCCTGGCTAACATGGTAAAACCCCGTCTCTACTAAAAATACAAAAACAAAATTAGCTGGGCGTGGTGGTGGGTGCCTGTAGTCCCAGCTACTCGGGAGGCTCAGGCAGGAGAATGGCATGAACCCAGAAGGCAGAGCTTGCAGTGAGCGGAGATCATGCCACTGCACTCCAGCCTGGGTGATAGAGCGAGACTCCAAAAAAAAAAAAGATTATTTTAGGATAAAAAGTTATATTTGTCTTTTCAAAAAAAAGAAAAGAATTTCATTGGCCAGGCGTGGCAGGTCATGCCTATAATCCCAATGCTTTGGAGACTGAGGTGGGAGGATCACTTGATGAGAGGAGTTCAATACCAGCCTGGGCAACACTGAGAGACTCCATCTCTGCAAAATATAAAAGGAGCCAGGCATGGTGGTGCCTATAGTCTCAGCTATTTTTCATGCTGAGGTAGGAGAACTGCTTGAGTCAGGAGTTCAAGACTGCAGTGAGCCATGATTGCATCTGTGAGTAGCCACTGTACTTTTGTAGCCATTTAAAATGGCTGTGAGTAGCCATTTAAGAGATGGGGAGACCCCATCTCTTAAAAAAATTAAAAAACTGAACTTCAGCAAAATAAGGGATTTTTCTGTACCAAAGGACATAACCAACACAGTGAAAAGGCAACTCAAAAAATGAGAGAAGGGCCAGGTGCAGCGGCTCACACCTGTAATCCCAGCACTTTGGGAGGCCAAGGTGGGCAGATCTCTTGGTTGGAGACCAGCCTGGGCAACATGGAGAAACCATGTCTCTTCAAAAAGTACAAAAATTACCCATCTGTGGTGGCACATGCCTGTGGTCCCAGCTACTTGGGAGGCAGAGGTAGGAGGATCACTTGAGCCCAGGAGGTGGAGGCAGGCAGAGAGCCATGCTCGCATCACTGCACTCCAGCCTGGGCAACAGAGTGAGAGACCCTGTCTCAGAAAAAAAAAGAAAAGAAAAAGGGAGACAGAAAATATTTGCAACTCATATATCATGTATCTGTTAAGAAACTGGTATCTGGCTAGGCACAGTGGCTCACACCTGTAACCCTAGTACTTTGGGGAGCCAAGGCAGGAGGATCACTTGAGCCCAGGAGCTAGAAACCAGCCTGGGCAACAAGGCAAGACCCTGTCTCTACAAAACATTTTTTAATATCAGGTATACACCTGTGGTCCTAGCTACTTGGGAGGCTAATGTGGGAGGTTCCCTTGAGCCCAAGAAGTTGAGGCTGCAGTGAGCCACGTTTGAGCCACTGCACTCCAGCCTGGGTGACAGAGCAAGACCCTATCTCCAAAAAAAGAAAGAAAGAAAGAAAATGATATCTACAACTCAACAAAAAATCAAACAAACCAATTAACCTAAAAAATGGGCAAAAGATCTGAATAGACATTTCTCTAAAGACACACAAATGGCGAGTACATGAAAAGATGCACAACCAACATCATTCATCATCAGGGAAACGCAAGTCAAAACCACGAGACATCCCTTCACAACCATTAGGCATTAGGATGTCTACTACCAGAAACACAGAAAATGACAAGTCAGTAAGGATGTGCAGAAGCTGCAACCCTTGCGCACTGCTGGTGGGAATGTAAAACGCTGCGGCTACTGTGAAAAACAGTATGACAATTCCTCAGAAAATTAAAACTAAGGTTACCATACGACCCAATCACAATTCTAAGTATATATCCAAAAGAATCAAAAGCAGGGACTGCCAACAGATTTCTGTACAACAATGATCATGGCAACACTACTGAGAATAACCAGTAAGTAGAGGCAAACCAAGTGCCCATACATGGATGAATGAATCAACAAAATGCAGTAAATACACACAGGAATATGATTCAGCCTTCAAAAAAAAGACAATGCTGACACATCAGGATATGGACGAACCTGAAAGACACTATGCTAAGTGAAATAAGCCACACAGGAAAAGCTACATACCATGAGTTCATCTGTGTAACTTTTTGAAATGACGAAACCACAGATGGAGACAGATGAATGGTTATTAGGTGGCCAAGATGGGGGAAGAGGTTAACTATGGCTCTAAGTCAGTAGCACATGGGACCCTTGTGCTAATCAATCTGTTCAATACCTTGACTACAATGGTACATACACGTGACAGAATTACACAAAACTCGCTGGGTGTGGTGGCTCATGCCTATAATCCCAGCACTTTGGGAGATCAAGGTGGGCAGATTACTTGAGCCCAGGAGTTCAAGACCAGCCTGGGCAACATAATGATACCCTGTCTCAATTATTTAAAAAAAAAAAAAAAAAAAAAAAAAGAATTAAAAAGGACCAGGTGCAATGGCTCACGCCTGTAATCCCAGAACTTTCGGAAGCAGAGGCAGGCGGATCACTAGAGCCCATGAGTTTGAGAACAGCCTGGCCAACATGGTGAAACCCCATCTCTACTAAAAATACAAAAATTAGGTCGGGCGCGGTGGCTCACGCCTGTAATCCCAGCACTTTGGGAGGCCAAGGCAGGCAGATCACTTGAGGTCAGGAGTTCGAAACCAGCCTGGCCAACATGGTGAAACCCCATCTCTACTAGAAATACAAAAAAAATTTGCTGTTTAGTGGCAAGCGCCTGTAATCCCAGGTACTCGGGAGGCTGAGGCAGGAGAATCACTTGAACCAAGGAGGCAGAGGCTGCAGTGACCTGAGATCGAGCCACTGCACTCCACCCTGGGCAACGGAGCAAGACTCCGTCTCAAAAAAAAAAGAAAGAAATTTGCCACGTGTGGTGGTACGTGCCTACAGTCCCAGCTATTCAGGAGGCTGAAGTGAAAAACTGCTTGAACCTGGGAAGCAGAGGTTGCAGTGAGCCAAGAAAGTACCACTGCACTCCAGCCTGGGCAACAGAGCAAGATTCTGTCTCAAAAAAAATAAATAAAATTTTAAACAACTGCACAGAACTAAATACACATACACAAATGTGTGCACGTTAAACTGGTGAGATCTGACAAAGCTCAGTGGACAACATCAATGTTAACGCCGACCTTGCTGTTGTGCTGTAGTTGGGAAAGATGTCATCATCAGGGGAACTCGGGAGGGCCCACAGGTCCCTCTAGATTATTTCTCACTACTGTATGTAAATTCAGGATTGGTTAAGAGTTCAAAGAAATAATCAGGCATTGCTGGTTAGACTTACAGTATTTGAATAAAGAAAATCAAGTGAAGCCAAGCAATACCTTCTTCCATGGACTTAGTGAAGTTGCACAGAAGTGAGGACAACCCCTTCAGACATCCTGCCAGAACAGGTAGTTTGGGCTCTCTTACTGCTGATGTCATCTAAAAGAAAAGATTTAAGAAGATGTCATTACAAGAGAAAAACACAACCACATCTATGGAAGCAGAATGTCATAAAGTTCATCATACCTGGGTCTTAAGTTCACCCAGAAAAGCGCGGAACAGGTTTTCTGCATTATTTATCATCTCACTAGGATGAACTTCACCCAATAATCCTAGGAGCTCATATACTTTTTCTAAAACTGAAAAGAAAATTTTAGACAAGTGAAGGCCTCAAATTACATTTAAATAAGTTAAACTAACCAAAATGTATGAAGAAAATAAAATAAAGTTCAAAATTGATTTTACAGTAAGACACACAAAATATAAAGCTTTTAGGACTGCATTCCTTCCTAAGTTTTATGCAAATGTATTAATCATATTTGATATGTCTTGTAAGTTTTCTATTTAAAGGAATAATTTTGTAAAAATTAACATTTTTATGAAGGGAGGTCTTCACATGTTTTTGTTTGGTTCCATTTTGGTTTATTTTCAGCAAAAAGGATTCGACTGCAAAATAAGACCTTGGTAGAGAAAACCTAAGTCTTACGCTAATAATTTGTTAATATTAATTTGCTAAACTATTTGAAAATAACATGTAAATGCATCTCACCTGTATCTGGTATTTTTTTTTTCAATGCAAGTTCTCCATAGAATTTACTAAATAATTCTCCAATTTTAAATTCATCCATGAGTCTAGAACTTCTAAAAGTCTGAAGTAACTACAAGAATACAAATTAGTACATCAATATAGTGTGGGAATCAAGTAAAAAAAACAATACAAATTAGCATTCTCTCTAAAGAGGGAAATAAAGGGATTCCTCTATCTCAGTGCATCTGTACACAGCAAAGGTTCAGAATTAGGTGTGTCTCAAGGATTTACACTTGGTCTCACAGGATTCACATCCACCCAGCTTATCTGGGAATTAGAGGTTGAGATGGGTATGGTGGAAGAACATCAGGGGAAGAATGCTCTAGGCTTGTTATCTTCCCAAGAAACCAACAACATGACTAGAACCTTTCTCCCGGAAGCCTACAAAACCAAGGACCAACCAGAAACAAAGGAATTCTAAAATACAAATACAAAAAAAAACAGAAACAGGTCACAGTGACCCCAACAACCACTTAACTGCAACGTATCAACCAATTCCCGCCAGACGCGGTGGCTCACGCCTGTAATCCCAGCACTTTGGGAGGCCGAAGCAGGAGGATTACGAGGTCAGGAGTTCGAGACCAGCGTGACCAGCATAGTGAAACCCCGTCTCTACTAAAAATACAAAAATTAGCCAGGCATGGTGGCACATGCCTGTAATCCCAGCTACTCGGGGGGCTGTGGCAGGAGAATCGCTTGAACCTGGGAGACAGAAGTTGCAGTGAGCCGAGATTGTGCCACTGCACTCCAGCCTGGATGACAGAACAAGACTCTGTCTCAAAAAAAGAAAAAAAAGCAAACATATGAACTCTTTCCCATTGCTAAGGTTTTAGGAAAAACCTCAGAGATACAAGGTGATCTTTCAGCAATTCCTAATAGCATTAGGTTTTGTCAAAGCCAGTAAGGGGATAAATGAAAGAGCAATAAATTCCTTAGTCATTTTCCTCCTTCATTCTCCTCACAACTCAGAATTCTTCTTTTACTACCCAGAGAGTCTGAGAACAAAAAGCCAGGGTATTGTCAGGTGATGGTTGGAAAATGTGCATCTTACCCATACATCAATGTGATTAGATCCTATCCTTCCCCAAACACATCACCCAAAACACAACTCAAAACTCTGACTTTTTTTTAAAAGTTATGTTTAATGTAAAATACGTGTACTTAAGAAACATAATTACCTTAATAAGAAGGTCCAGGGCTGGAATTTTACATTTAGCAGCTCTATCTTTTGTATAAACACTGGTACAAGTATTCTAGGTTTAAAAAAAAAAAAACCAAAATCATCAATAAGATATAAAAATTAAGACTCAGCAATACCTGAAACTACTTCTCCAAGAGGAGCAATACCAAAATTCAGTATTTAGCTGTGGAAAATATAATATTAGGCCGAGCATGGTGGCTCATGCCTATAATCCCAACACTTTGGGAGGCAGAGGTAGGTGATCACCTGAGGTCACGCGTTCGAGACCAGCCTGGCCAGCATGATGAAACCCTATCTCTACTAAAAATATGAAAATTAGCCAGGCACGGTGGCGCACACCTGTAATCCCAGCTACTCAGGAGGCTGAGGGAGGAGAATCGCTTGAACCCAGGAGACAGAGGTTGCAGTGAGCCAAGATTGTGCCACTGCACTCCAGCCTGAAAGTATTCACCGGACTCTGTGGTTCAAGCCTGTAATCCCTTTGAGGATTACAGTGTGGTTCATACCTGTAAGCAATTTGGGAGGCAGAGACAGGAAGATCACTTGAGCCCAGGAGTTCAAGACCAGCCTAGGCAACAAGGCGAAACCCTGTCTCTACAAAAAAAAAAAAAAAATACAAAAATTAGCTGGGCATAGTGGCACATCCTGTGGTCCCAGCAACTTGGGAGGCTGAGGTGTGAGAATCACCTGAGCCCACGAGATGGAGGCTGCGGTGAGCCATGATCGCACCACTGCACTCCAGCCTGGATGACAGAGCAAAACCCTGTCTCACAAAATAAGAACAAATAAACAATAAAAATAAAAAAACACAAAATAAAAATTATTATTTTTTTTTTGAGATGGAGTTTCACTCTTGTCACCCAGGCTGCAGTGAAGTTATCAAGAGGCCGTCAGGGCCCCAGGGAGTACAGGGTGCCACTGCCACCTCCTCAGGAAAAAAAATTATTAAGATAGTTATTAAAAAAATTATCGAAGTAGTTTCTCTGACAAAGTCCTTAGCTTACTAAATCTAAATAACTAATGGGCAACAAGAGCAAAACTCCATCTCAAAAAAAAAAAAAAAAAACTAATGAAGAGCCCACTTCATTTGTAACACAATGAAGCAGAAATAAGCAAATTCCTCAATGAGAAAGGAAAATGTTTTATCTTTAAAATAAAAATCCAAGTTCCTCACACCATAAGTTAAAACAGACATTGATATATAATGTAATAAGGTATGTTTTTTAATTCTTACCTTAATTTCAACAGAGTAAGGCGCGATCTTCTGGCCCATTTTTTCTAAGAAAATACATAAAAACTTTAGGATTTCTTCTCTACATTCACGAAACTGTAATGAGATACATATTGTAAATATGGGTAAGAGGAATCACTCCAGGAATATACAAGAAAAGCAAAACCAAAATTGTCAACTTACTTCAATACTGTTGAGTGACTTCCGGACAAATACAAGCAAACCAAAATCTCTGGAAAAAACTAAAGATGTCTGTAATGCTGTTCAAAAAAATAAGTAAGCAAGTTAAGAGAGTGCCAAGAGCATCATGTAAACCACTCCTAAAGGAGTTGCAATGATTTTCTTTTCTTATTATTTTTTTTGAGATGGAGTCTCGCTCTGTAGCCCAGGCTAGGGTGCAGTGGCGCGATCTTGGCTCACTGCAACCTCCGCCTCCCGGGTTCACGCCATTCTCCTATCTCAGCCTCCCAAGTAACTGGGACTAAAGGTGCCCACCACCACGCCTGGCTAATTGTTTTTTTTTGTATTTTTAGTAGAGACGAGGTTTCACCGTGTTAGCCAAGATGGTCTCGATCTCCTGACCTCGTGATCTGCCTGCCTCGGCCTCCCAAGTGCTGTGATTACAGGCGTGAGCCACTGCGCCTGGCCAAGGTTGCAACGGTTTTCAAGGCAGCCTTATAAATATAAAACACTAACCCAAGGTTGCTGTATTAAAACAAAGCAGAAAATTCTAGACAATGTTCCACAGGGATGCAGTATGCAAAATAATGGCCCCAAAGATGCCTGCATCCCAATCCCTGGGGTCACATCTTGTGAATATGTTAAATGTATACAGCAAAAGGAAATTGAGCTTGCAGATGGAATTAAGGTAGCTAATCAGCTGACCTTAAAATGGGAAGATCATACTGGATTATCCAGATAGCCCAATGTAATCACACAGGCCCTTAAAGTAAGGAGATGAAGAAGAGTGGGTCAGAGAGACAGGAAGTTGGGAAAGCGGGAGATTCCAAACCTCTAGTTAGGGGGACTTGACATGCTGTTGCTGGCCTTGAAGACCGAGGGAAGGGAGCTACGATCCAAGGAAAGGGGACAGCTTTAAGAAGTATGGAATGTCAGTCAGGGACCTCAAACCTATATAACCTGAATGAATAAGGCAATGGATCCTCCCCCAAGAGCCTTCAGAAAGAAAGCAGCCCTGCCTGGTACTTTGGTTCTAGCTTGGTGAGACCTGTGTGGGATTCTGACTCACAGAATCCCCGTTACAGTGGGAACTGTAAGAGTAACAGACCTGTGCTGTTTTAAACCACTAAGCTTGTGGTAATTGTTACAGCAGCAATAAGGAACTAATACACTTCCCCTGCAATCTCTCAAGCGAAAGGAGACATGTCATAAATGGAAGGTAAACTTGGAAGTGCTTTAGAAACAAGTTACTAAACGAACAAAAATGAATTCTAAATTTGAAACCCTGAGAACAGAAAGTAATCACGCAATGTTAGTTTTTTGTTTCATATTTCCCCATCGTTAATATATTCTTGACAACAGATAGAGTACATATAGGATACATGTATACAGCATCTTTTTTTTTTTTTGAGACGGAGTCTTGCTCTGTCGCCCAGGCTGGAGTGCAGTGGCACAATCTCGGCTCACTGCAATCTCCTTCTCCTGGGTTCAAGACATTCTCCTGTCTCAGCCTCCCAAATAGCTGGGACTACAGGCGCTCACCACCATGCCCAGTTAATTCTTGTATTTTTAGTAGAGACAAGGTTTCACCATACTGGTCAGGTTGGTCTCCATCTCCTGACCTCAGGTGATCCACCTGCCACAGCCTCCCAAAGTGCTGGGATTACAGGCATGAGCCACCGCACCATGCCACATATAGCATCTTGTTTAAACTGTTTTAAGTTATTCCTACACCATATTCACTACTAGACCCTCCGGAAGAAAATCTCACCTTTTAATAGGGCACAACATCAAGGTCTGCATACTCGTGTTTTAAAGAAGGAATACAGGAGTTTCCACACAATTAAATATTTGAATATTTAAAATGCTAAAAAGAGGCACTTTTACTACAAAGGGGAAAAAGTTCCCACCCAGGCATTGCTAAAGAGTTAAAAGAACATAACTTCAATTACATTTCAATTTTTCTCAAAGTAGGAACGGCAAATAGAGGGGTTTGGAAAATATACTGGTGGGATTAGACGAGATTCAGGTGAAAAAAAATACTTTCTCTTGGCCGGGCCTGGTGGCTCACGTCTGTAATCCCAGCACTTTGGGAGGCCGAGGCGGGTGGATCACGAGGTCAGGAGTTCGAGACCAGCCTGACCAACATGGTGAAACCCCATCTCTAATAAAAATACAAAAAAATTAACCGGGCGTGGTGGCGCGCGCCTGTAATCCCAGCTACTCGGGGGGCTGAGGCAGGAGAATAGCTTGAACCCGGGAGGCGGAGGTTGCAGTGAGCCGAGATCGCGCCACTTCACTCTAGCCTGGGCGACAGAGCGAGACTCCGTCTCAAAAAAAAAAAAAATTATTTCTCTTGCCCTGCCCCCCACTCTGCATAGCAATGATTGCCATATTAGGGGTCGTTTTCACCAACTTTGGCTTTAAAATATCTTTCCTCTAATACTAGGGGGTAAAAAGCAGTATGACAAATCACTTTATACACATGCACAGAAATTCCCCCAAGAACCTAATTGCTGTACTTCAAAATACCGTCATCTAAACACAGAGAGAAGCGCCGGGCTGCCCGGCTCCCGAACGACTCGGGAAGCCAGGACCCACCCGCGGCCCAGCTCGGGCCGGTACCCACCCAGCACCGCGGAGCTGCTGCTCAGGACGCATTCCTGCCCCAGGCCGCGGATCAGTTGATGACCGGCCAGGGCAGCACCGCAGCGGTCCGCGGCGGACAAGGTCTCCTGCAGCCGCAGCAGGGAGCAACGCACACCGGCTCCGGAGCCCGCCATGCCGCCGAGTCCCGCTCCCGCGCGTGCGCCCGCTCGGCCCGGACCCGGAAATGCCCCTACGCGCGGGGGCGGGGCTACGGGGCGCGGCGGCAGGAACTTTCCCGGGGACCCCTGCGGGAAGGCCTGGCCTGTAAGCGCGCCTCTTTGGCCCGAATCAACATGGAAACCTAAGGAGAAACGCCATTCGTCGGTCTGACCTGCGGAAGTAGTTTGGGTGTCTACTTGGTGTTGGACTTGGCTAAATACCAGAGGCAGATAAAACAAGCGAGGGGCCTAGGTCAAGAGCTCCAAGTTTGTTCCTCGATAAAAAAATGACAAACGCGGTCGGGCGCGGTGGTGCCCGCCTGCATTCCCAACACTTTAGGAAGCTGAGGCGGGGGGATCGCAGGAGTTCGAGACCAGTCTGGGCAACATAATGAGACCATCCCCGCCACCTCCCGTCCTTAATTTTTTTTAATAAAAAAAATCTTTAAGTGACAAATGCATCTGTAATGTCCTTATTAACCAAAAACGCCTAAGGGATAAAGAAGCACATACTCCCTAGCCAACGCTAGAGGAACACATCCCGAGAACTGGTGCTGTCGGACCCAGTTTTCCCGCGAAAACGAGGCCGCGCAGGGGGTCAGACCATCTGGACCAAGGGGGGCCGAGCGAGGCCTACTTCTGGTTTACGCGCGGGAGCTGAAGGAAGCGGCACTGTTCCCCTCCTACCGGTGCGCAGTGGCGCCTCCCGGAGGCGGAGCCACGTACGAGCGCCGCTGTGATTGGTGAGGCCCCGCCAGGGGTGGAGACGACCTTGCCGCCGGCGGGAACTCTGGGTCTCGCGGTTTGGCAGCGCCACTCGCCAGGTGGACCCGGAGTCCGCGAGCGTCGTCGGCAAGTGGCTGCCTTTACCCGGTAACCGCGCGCCGGCGGGGAGGGCGTGGCGCGGAGCCGACGGGAACGTCCGCGCTGCGGAGCAGGGCAGGGAAGCCGGGAGGCGGGCCCGGCCCGAGCTTGTCCTTGTCGCGCAGGTACCCCGAGCACCATGTCGTCCCCGGCGTCGACCCCGAGCCGCCGCGGCAGCCGGCGTGGAAGGGCCACCCCTGCCCAGACGCGTGAGTCCCCCGAGCCGGGCCCACTACAGCCCCCTGCGCCGCCCCGTCTGCCCTCTCTTGCCAGAGCTGGCAGCGCTGGGTGGGTGCGCGGACCCCGGGCGCTCAGCCTCGCGCTGCCGCCTGGTGCGCACAGACACCCACAGCAGGCTGTGGCCTGGGTGCTGCTTAATTCGATTGCCCATTTGCCTCTTTTTGGTTTGGTTCAGTGGTGAGTCATAATGCCCCAAGGGACAGACAAATCCAGGAAGGCCGGCCCTGAAAGTTAATGGCTGTCTTTTTTGTTTTGTGTGACACAAGCTCGAAGTGAGGATGCCAGGTCATCTCCCTCTCAGAGACGTAGAGGCGAGGATTCCACCTCCACGGGGGAGTTGCAGCCGATGCCAACCTCGCCTGGAGTGGACCTGCAGAGCCCTGCCGCGCAGGACATGCTGTTTTCCAGCCCTCCCCAAATGCATTCTTCAGGTGCGTGTCTGAAGATCTAGGTTATGCTGTGCTTGATACACAGCTGATGCTTTATCTGCTCAGGTTTACTGGCTTTATAACAGCTGTCATAACGCCTAAAGCATCCCCTCTGCACATGAGTGAGCATGTTCTTAACCAGAGGAGCTGAACGGAGTGCAGAAAATAGTAGTTTTAGGGCTTAGTGAGCAGAGGAAGCAGTTTCTCTGGTGCTTTTTTTAATAGAATATTTAAGAGTGCTCAGAATCTCAACCACCACAGGTTGCAATAAATATTCAGTTTGCTGTTGTGATTAGATGGTATAGATCAACAGACAACATGCTGTAATTTCAGGTTTGATATGCCACCAGAATTTCCTAATTTTGTTTTTATAGCTATCCCTCTTGACTTCGATGTTAGTTCACCACTGACATATGGCACTCCCAGCTCTCGGGTAGAGGGAACACCAAGAAGTGGTGTTAGGGGCACACCTGTGAGACAGAGGCCTGACCTGGGCTCTGCACAGAAGGGCCTGCAAGTGGATCTGCAGTCTGATGGGGTGAGTATGCATTCTCCTGAAACCATCTTATGGCGGGTATCATGTGGGTAACTCCATTTTCATGATTCTCTCATGTTTTTCTGTGTAGGCATCAGCAGAAGATATAGTGGCAAGTGAGCAGTCTCTAGGCCAAAAACTTGTGATCTGGGGAACAGATGTAAATGTGGCAGCATGCAAAGAAAACTTTCAGGTGAGCTATATGTATTAAAATTCTTACTTTGAGCTCTGAAAATGTTGGGAGACCGTGTTTAATAATCTATATCTAAGTAGCCATAATGACTAGAGGGCCACCTGTGGTGGCTCACACCTATAATCCCAGTACTTTGGGAGGCCAAGGTCGGAAGATCACTTGAGGCCAGGAGTTTGATAGCAGCCTGACCAATATAGTGAGACTCCATCTCCGAATTAAATTTTAAAAAAGAAAAAGGAAGAAAAATATTATTTATTTCTGTCTCCTGATAGTGACATACTCGTAACTTTGTGTGTTTTTAGTAGTTGCCTGTTCCCAAATGCTGTATGCCTAATATGTTTTCTCTCCACTTAAAGAGATTTCTTCAGCGTTTTATTGACCCTCTGGCTAAAGAGGAAGAAAATGTTGGCATAGATATTACTGAACCTCTATACATGCAACGACTTGGGGAGGTAATCAAATACTCTTTAAATTCAAGTTCTGTGTTTTAAAATAGTTAAATTAGCAAAATATAACTTGTTCATTTTTATTTTCTAGATTAATGTTATTGGCGAGCCATTTTTAAATGTAAACTGTGAACACATCAAATCATTTGACAAAAATTTGTATAGACAACTCGTCTCTTACCCACAGGTAAGAATTTAGCTTTGACCTTGATGAATTTTAGTAACTGTCTAGAAAGAATGTTTCCAGATAACAGAAATTCCTCAGTAATGAAAATAGTATGCACAAACACTTTAAGAAACTGAGTATCATATCCTTTGGCCGGATGTGGTGGCTCCCACCTATAATCCCAGCACTTTAGGATGCTGAGACAAATGGATCACTTGAGGTCGGGAGTTCAAGACCAGCCTGGGCAACAAAGTGAAACCCCATCTGTACTAAAAAATACAAAAATTAGCCAGACGTGGTGGTGCGTGCCTGTAGTCCCAGCTACTCGGGAGTCTGAAGCGGTAGAATCACTTGAACCCCGGAGGTAAAGGTGCAGTGAGCCAAGATGGCACCACTGCTCTCCAGCCTGGGCAACACAGTGAGATTCCATCTCAAACAAACAAACAAACAAAAAACCATGTATCATCTCCTTTAAGATGAACATTTTTTTTTTCACATTTTAATGTTCCTGAAAGTGGGATTTGTATTACTATCAATGACAGGTTGTGGTTTACTTGGCAGTGTTTCTCATGTAGAAAAATGATGAATCTTAAAACCGATAGCTTCTTGGGTTTCATGAAGTAAGTTATCTTAAATGGAAATACTTTAAATGAATTACATACTTCCTGCTGCTTTGAAAGAATATACTTATTGTACTGTAGACTTTTACTTCTAAGCCTCAGGTCAGTTTTTATTAATGAAGTATCAGCTCTGTTGACTCTGGGTGTAGTCTTTGGAGGCAAGCAGACTTGGTTTTTGAATCTTGGTTTTGCTGATTACTGGCTGCATAACCTTGGTCAAGTTCCTTAGCCAACCAAAAGCTGTTTCCTCATCTGTAAAATGGGAACCATATGTTAAGAAATTTGAATAAATATGATTTAACTTACTTTGGTATCTTCAGGCATGGTGGCTTATGCCTGTGATCCCAGCACTTTTGGAGGCCAAGGCAGGCGGATCACCTGAGGTTGGGAGTTCAAGACCAGCCTGACCAACGTGGAGAAACCCCGTCTCTATTAAAAATACAAAATTAGCCAGGCGTGGTGGCACATGCCTGTAATCCCAGCTACTCAGGAGGCTGAGGCAGGAGAATTGCTTGAATCCCAGAGGTGGAGGTTGCAGTGAGCCGAGATCATGCTGTTGCACTCCAGCCTGGGCAACAAGAGTGAAACTGCCTCAAAAAATAAAAATAAATAAATAAAAAACTTACTTTGGTATCATTTCATTATAGAAGGAAAATAAAGTGTGAGGTCAAAATCTTTTTCCCTTCTAATAGAAAGCATAAAATATGCCAGTATACATCAAGAAGGCACTTTCGTATAAATTATCAAATTTAACCCAATTGAGAATATGCAGACATAGATAGTTCAGCATACCTAAATTTGAAAACAGCACGTGCATGATTCTGTAGGGTAATACTTCGGGGGCAAGACATGTTGTCTTGTTTTTATACTTTGCTAATCTGACATGCCTTTATTATATTTAACACTGAGATATGAATACAAATACATCTTCATATTTTTACAGGAAGTTATTCCAACTTTTGACATGGCTGTCAATGAAATCTTCTTTGACCGTTACCCTGACTCAATCTTAGAACATCAGATTCAAGTGAGACCATTCAACGCATTGAAGACTAAGAACATGAGAAACCTGAATCCGGAAGGTAATGTATTTTTTTTTTTTTTTTTTTTTTTTAATTTCTGAAGTATTTATTGATCATTCTTGGGTGTTTCTCGGAGAGGGGGATATGGCAGGGTCATAGGATAATAGTGGAGAGAAGGTCAGGAGATAAACACATGAACAAAGGTCTCTGGTTTTCCTAGGCAGAGGACCCTGCGGCCTTCTGCAGTGTTTGTGCCCCTGAGTACTTGAGATTAGGGAGTGGTGATGACTCTTAAAGAGCATGCTGCCTTCAAGCATCTGTTTAACAAAGCACATCTTGCACCACCCTTAATCCATTTAACCCTGAGTTGACACAGCACATGTTTCAGAGAGCAGGGGGCTGGGGGAAAGGCCATAGATCAACAGCATCCCAAGGCAGAAGAATTTCTCCTAGTCAGAACAAAATGGAGTCTCCTATGCCCACCCCTTTCTACACAGACACAGCAACAATCTGATCTCTCCTTCCTTTCCCCACACTTCCTCCCCTTCTCTTCAACAAAACCGCCATCGTCCTCATGGCCCGCTCCCGATGGTCGCTGTCTCTTCGGAGCTGTTGGGTACACCTCCCAGACAGGGCAGCCGGGCAGAGGCGCTCCTCACCTCCCAGACAGGGCGGCTGGGCAGAGGCGCCCCTCGCTTCCCAGACGGGGCCGCCCGGGCAGAGGCGCTCCTCTCCTCCCAGACGGGGCGGCCGGGCAGAGGCGCTCCTCACTTCCCCGACGGGGCCGCCCGGGCAGAGGCGCTCCTCGCTTCCCAGACGGGGCCGCCCGGGCAGAGGCGCTCCTCAGTTCCTCCCAGACCGGGTGGCAGCCGGGCAGAGGCGCTCCTCACCTCCCAGACGGGGCGGCCGGGCAGAGGCGCTCCTCACTTCCCCGACGGGGCGGCCGAGCAGAGGCGCTCCTCACTTCCCAGAGGGGGCGGCCGAGCAGAGGCGCTCCTCATTTCCCAGAGGGGGCGGCCGGGCAGAGGCGCTCCTCACTTCCCAGACGGGGCGGCCGGGCAGAGACGCTCCTCACTTCCTCCCAGATGGGGTGGCGGCCAGGCAGAGGCGCTCCTCACCTCCCAGACAGGGCGGCCGGGCAGAGGCGCTCCTCACTTCCCAGACTGGGCGGCCGGGCAGAGGCGCTCCTCACCTCCTAGACGGGGCGACCAGGCAGAGGCGCTCCTCACTTCCCAGACGGTGTGGCGGCCGGGCAGAGGTGCTCCTCCCTTCCCAGATGGGGCAGCCAGGCAGAGGCGCTCCTCACTTCCCAGACGGTGTGGCGGCCGGGCAGAGGTGCTCCTCCCTTCCCAGATGGGGCAGCCAGGCAGAGGCGCTCCTCACTTCCTCCCAGACGGGGTGGCGGCCAGGCAGAGGCGCTCCTCACTTCCCAGAGGGGGCGGCCGGGCAGAGGTGCTCCTCACTTCCTCCCAGACGGGGTGGCAGCCGGGCAGAGGCACTCCCCACCTCCCAGACGGGGCGGCCGGGCAGAGGTGCTCCTCATCTCCCAGACGGGGCGGCCGGGCAGAGGTGCTCCTCATCTCCCAGACGGGGCAGCTGGGCAGAGGTGCTCCTCACTTCCTCCCAGACGGGGTGACGGCCGGGCAGAGGCACTCCTCACCTCCCAGACGGGGCGGCTGGGCAGAGGCGCTCCTCACCTCCCAGACGGAGTGGTCAGGCAGAGGCGCTCCTCACTTCCCATATGGGGTGGCGGCCGGGCAGAGGCGCTCCTCACTTCCCAGATGGGGCAGCCGGGCAGAGGTGCTCCTCACTTCCTCCCAGACGGGGTGGCAGCCGGGCAGAGGCGCTCCTCACCTCCCAGACGGGGTGGCCGGGCAGAGGCGCTCCTCCCTTCCCAGACGGAGTGGCCAGGCAGAGGCGCTCCTCACCTCCCAGAGTGGGCGGCTGGGCAGAGGTGCTCCTCACTTCCTCCCAGACGGGGTGGCGGCCAGGCAGAGGCGCTCCTCACCTCCCAGACGGGGCGGCTGGGCAGAGGCACTCCTCACCTCCCAGAGTGGGCGGCCGGGCAGAGGCGCTCCTCACTTCCCAGAGTGGGCGGCCGGGCAGAGGCGCTCCTCACTTCCCAGAGTGGGCGGCCGGGCAGAGGCGCTCCTCACTTCCCAGAGTGGGCGGCCGGGCAGAGGCGCTCCTCACTTCCCAGATGGGGCAGCTGGGCAGAGGTGCTCCTCACTTCCTCCCAGACGGGGTGGCGGCCAGGCAGAGGCGCTCCTCACCTCCCAGACGGGGCGGCCGGGCAGAGGCACTCCTCACCTCCCAGAAGGGGCGGCTGGGCAGAGGCGCTCCTCACTTCCCATATGGGGTGGCAGCCGGGCAGAGGCGCTCCTCACTTCCCAGACGGGGTGGCGGCCAGGCAGAGGCGCTCCTCACTTCCCAGATAGGGCAACAGGGCAGAGGCGCTCCTCACTTCCTCCCAGACGGGGCGGCCGGGCAGAGGTGCTCCTCATCTCCCAGACGGGGCAGCCGGGCAGAGGCGCTCCTCACTTCCTCCCAGACGGGGTGGCAGCCGGGCAGAGGCGCTCCTCACATCCCAGATGATGGGCGGCCGGGCAGAGGCGCTCCTCACTTCCCAGATAGGGCGGCCGGGCAGAGGGGCTCCTCACATCCCAGACGATGGGCGGCCAGGCAGAGACGCTCCTCACTTCCTAGACGGGGTGGCAGTGGGGCAGAGGCTGTAATCTTAGCACTTTAAGAGGCCAAGGCAGGAGGCTGGTAGGTGGAGGTTGCAGAGAGCCGAGATCACACCACTGCACTCCAGCCTGAGCACCATTGAGCATTGAGTTAGCGAGACTCCGTCTGCAATCCCAGCACCTCGGGAGGCCGAGGCAGGCAGATCACTCGAGGCCAGGAGCTGGAGACCAGCCTGGTCAACACGGCGAAACCCCATCTCCACCAAAAATACAAAAACCATTCAGGCGTGGCGGCGCGCGCCTGCAATCCCAGGCACTCGGCAGGCCGAGGCAGGAGAGTCACAGGAGCCCGAGGCAGGGAGGTTGCAGCAAGCCGAGATCCCGGCAGTACAGTCCAGCTTCGGCAACAGAGGGAGACCGAAAAAAGAAGGAGAGGGAGACCGAAAAAAGGGAGAGGGAGAGGGAGGGGGAGGGGGAGGGGGAGGGGAATGTATTTTTCATAGGATTACTTTTGTTGAAGGAAAATGCCTTACATGAAAACAGTCTTGTTTCATTGAGAAATTATGAAAGAAGTAATTGGTGGTGGTAGTCAAGGTGACAGATTATAAATTGACAATAATATAGATTCAGTTATCCTATATACTTATGAACCCCCTATACTTTTTAAATTTAATTGAAGTTTCTGATATGAGAGATACGACTATTGGCCAGGCACAGTGGCTCACGCCTATAATCCCAGCACTTCAGGAGGCTGAGGCAGGCGGATCACCTGAGGTCAGGAGTTTGAGACCAGCCTGGCCAACATGGTAAAACCCCTTTACTAAAAATACAAAAATTACCAGGGCGTGGTGGCACATGCCTGTAGTCCTGGCTACTCTTGGGAGGCTGAGGCAGGAGAAACGCTTGAACCCGGGAGGCGGAGGTTGCACTGAGCCAAGGTTGTGCCATTGCACTCCAGCCTGGGTGACAGAATGAGACTCTGTCTCCAAAAAAAAAAAAAAGAAAAAAAAAATTAGATTTTAAAGACTTGAGGATCACTTGAGGCCAGGAGTTTGAGACCAGTTTGGGTGACATAAGAGACTCCATCTCTTTTTAAGAAGAAATTAGCAAGGCACAGTGGCTCACGCATGTAATCCTAGCACTCTGGGAGGCTGAGGTGACGGGCTTACTTGAGCCTGGCAGGTTGAGGCTGCAGTGAGCCGTGATTGCACCACTGTACTCCAGTCTGGGCAACAGGTTAAGACCCCATCTCAACAACAACAAAATTGTAGAGGTCTCATGAATCAGTGGCATGATAGGGTGATCTTCATGGCTAGCAGTGGCTAAATACAGGCCAGAACAGGGTAGCTTGTCGGAAACCAACAGGGGAAATTAGTTGGGGGCAGTGGGATCTTCAAAGGGAAAAAGTTGTCTGTCAGGAAAGGTTCAAATAATAGAGGAAACGAGCAAGAGTGAAAGATCAGACCATCTAAGGAGTTCTCCTGTGTGGATAGTAATGACTGTAAATTATAGAGGACTTTTTGTCTACCAGGTGCTCTTACTAGGCTTGAATACATTGGCACGTTCAGTCCTTGGCTCTGGGGTAGGTGATGATACCACCCCATTCTATAGAGGACACAAAATGTGCACAGAGAGGCTAGGGTCAGGACTCAGTCCAGGCTGTCTGGCTTTTTTCCTGACACAGCAGGGTGTCATACAGGAGGCCAGGTGAGTGAGGCAGGAGGCAGGGAGCAGGGTAGGCAGACAAGAAGGGAGCGAGGGATGCCTGCTGGACAGGGGCCCTGAGGAAGAAGGGCCAGAGGTTCGCTGGGCTTGAGAGTCTCCTGAAGACATAGCCTGCAGACGACTGGACACAGAAAGGTCACCCTAGGCAGACTCTTGGGCACCTAGTGCCTGCCTGTGGTCCCAGCTATTCCTGGACCTCTGTACCTCAGGTCAGGTGTGCTGACCTCTCTTCTTCCCTCACAGACATTGACCAGCTCATCACCATCAGCGGCATGGTGATCAGGACATCCCAGCTGATTCCCGAGATGCAGGAGGCCTTCTTCCAGTGCCAAGTGTGTGCCCACACGACCCGGGTGGAGATGGACCGCGGCCGCATTGCAGAGCCCAGTGTGTGCGGGCGCTGCCACACCACCCACAGCATGGCACTCATCCACAACCGCTCCCTCTTCTCTGACAAGCAGATGGTGCGCAGCCACCCTGGCCCCCCAGGCTATGCTTTGCCTGTCTGTATCCTCAAAAGGCCAACTATAACTTGTCCCTCGGACCCTGAGCCTCACTTCCCGAATGGCATCCATCCCTCTCTGGTCTTGTGGATTTCGTTAGTGGCCTATGGGCTAAATATGCAGAGCACGCAAAGCCCCTGCTTCAGGGCACTGTCCCTGTGCTGTTGCCAGTAGCACTGTCTTGTTAGAGACACCGTATTTTCATGGCCTAAAATGCTTCAAACGTTTGAGATGAGAATACTTGGTTAAATGTCATTCTGCTTTTTCCATTGGTAAAGGATTGAGGAATTTTTCTGAAATTTTTTCACAAATTTTACTTTCTAAGAAGTTTGGTCTTTTTCCTCTCTATTCATGAAATTTTAAGATGAAGTTATTAAAATGACAGAAAAAAGTGAGGGGAAGGTAGAAAATTGCTTATTTACCATGATTGTGACTGTAAAGATGTGGGAGGACAGGATTTGAGTTTTTCTGTGACTGTGTGTGCATGGTTTTTTTAATGTTGCATGGGACGGAGAGCTGGAGATAGGCAGGCACCCTGCTCCCCAGGAGCACATGGCCTCATATTCTCAGAATCCTGCAGGCCTCCAAAGTGGGTTAGAGAAAAGCCCCGCATCCTTAGGCCTCTAAGAGGGTACCTGGTTTGGAAAGGCCTTCCTCGATCCTGCTTTATGAAAAGCATCTCAGCTTTCCCCACCGCAGCTCCCTACACTCCTTCCTCTGTTTTGTTGCTGTCTGCTGCAGCAGCTTCTTTAGAAGAAGTAACTTCTAAAGAAATAATGAGAAACATGGACAATCATTTATGCGGGGATATGCACTGCAGCCTTACGTGGCAAAAGCAGTACAAAGACATGCAGATTTTGTCCCCCTGCACTCTCTTTGTGGCCCACATATCCTCTGTTTGCTGCCCTTCAGATCAAGCTTCAGGAGTCTCCGGAAGACATGCCTGCAGGGCAGACACCACACACAGTCATCCTGTTTGCTCACAATGATCTCGTTGACAAGGTCCAGCCTGGGGACAGAGTGAATGTTACAGGTAAGAGTGTAGGTTTGCACCAGCACTTGAGTATGTCTGTCTTGCTTTCAATGCTGTGCTTTAGTGAGTCATTGGACTTGATCACAGGTCCAGTTCTGCCTCCAGTTGTCACTGCTTGTCTTTGAGACTGTGGGGTGTATCCCCGCTTTATCTGCCACTTTTTTAACTGAGTACCACGGCCCAGCAGTATGAAGTTGTTCAGTTCTTCCCAAACTTGAATGTTGGAGCTCATGATTCGTGTGATCACTCGCCTCTTGATACCTCAGTATCCTGGAGCTGTGTGTGTCTCAAGTCAGTACTGTTGGCATCATGAGAGAGCAGCCTCAGACAGGCTTGTATGGGTAAAGTTTGAGTTATGCCATCAGCTCAGAGAAGTATTACTCACCAATGCTGGAGTTTTAAGTAATTTTTACTTATTTCCCAAATGTATAGCCAAGGGTTAACATTTGTTTGTTACAGAGAAGAATGGGTCAGAGTGACTTGTTTCCATGTGTAGAAGCTGAGGTTCAGGGATGCATAGACAGCAGTAGCTCAGATGCCACGGTAAATCAGGACCCAGAACCCAGGTCTCCTTCTCTTGCTGCCACAAGAGTGCTCTTTGCACAGCACCACATGAGTGTGGTAGTCTTCCTTTTGATGCTGTAGAGTCACAATGGATTTTGGTTGGGCGCAAGGGAGTGTTGATGGCAGCATGGTTCTTCATTGATGGGCAAGGTGGCGATGGTCACGGAGTGCCTGAATCTGCTCCTGAGCGGAGGGCCTGGGGCACACACCACGCATCGGCTCTTGTCTTCAGTGAGGCAGTGCTCACCCTGTTTCTTCCCCAGTGTGAAGTCCTGCAGTTATCACTGGCAGTCTTCCGTTGTAAAAGTACTTGAAGTCATTGAGAATTTGGAAGAATGTGTAGTCTTTAGTGAGTGACGTGCGCATTTCCAGTCCTGCTACCCTGAAACCTTTGATAAAGTATTTAGTCCAATATTTTAGTTTCCTCACCTACAAAGTAGAGTTAATGTGGTGATACATGTGTGAGGGTATTTGGGGCCAAGGGGCTGTGGAAAGTGCTGTGTAGATGTGAAATAAGTATCAATGCTGCTCTGTGAGATAAATCATCCTGGGCCACTTTAAACATAATCATCCATCCCTAGCCTATATTGGAGTGAAGAATAGTGTGTATTCTAAGAATGTGTGTAAACTGGTTTGTTGTGTTAAACAAGAATTACATTGACCCATTAAATAAACAAGGACAGTGCTCTGTGCCATTGCGTTGAGATAGCTGTAACAGGGAAAGGCCGGGCTTTCTCCAAAACCTGCAGGAATCAGCCTGGAGTTAAAGCCTTCTGGTTTGAAATCCAGAAAAGACGCACATCAGATCAGACCTCTGTATGTGGGGAGCCTGGCTTCCAGAAGAATGCATGATTTGCATGCTTTTATCGGGGGTGGTGGGCGGGTTGGAGGGACCTAGTCTAGTTTTAATGACTGGAGGATTTTAGCATTTTGTTGCAGTCAAGTAAGTGCTAGGCAGATTCTGTACACTCAACTTAGGGAAGTAAAAATACTGCTTATTAAAAACAACCACGAACCCAGCATTGAGCTAGAAGCACAGCAGCTCCATTTCGCCCTCAGGGTGACTGTATGCCCGTGGGCATGCTCACGTAGCTACAGTTGCCCTGGAGCACTGCTGATTAGTGGGCCCAGGTGAACACGTCTTTGGGTCTATCATTTGCAGAAACGTGTGTTCTTTCTCTTTTGTTTTGTTTTGTTTTGTTTTTGAGACGGAGTTTCGCTCTCGTCACCCAGGCTGGAGTCCAATGGCACGATCTTGGCTCACCGCAACCTCCGCCTCCCAGGTTCAAGCCATTCTCCTGCCTCAGCCTCCTGAGTACCTGGGATTACAGGCATATGCCACCACACCCGGCTAATTTTTGTATTTTTAGTAGAGACAGGGTTCTCCTTGTTGATTAGGGTAGTCTCGAACTCCCGACCTCAGGTGATCTGCCTGCCTCAGCCTCCCAAAGTGCTAGGATTACAGACATGAGTCACCTTGGTTCTTTCGAGCTTGTCCGTTTCCTACTGCTATTTCCCCGCTTGCTCATAGCGAGCGGGAGCTTTGCAATGTGGGTCTGAGTCCTGGGCTTGGGAGGGTCATTTAAGAGACAGTGGAGCTCACCCTTTCCAGGGCCAGCCCGGCGTGGTGCCTCGCTCTGAAGTGCACCTGTTGGCTACGCTGGTTTCTGAGCCACTCAGAGGAAGATATCGGAAGGTAAAAGTGCATCTCCTGGTTGTGCCCTTAGGCATCTATCGAGCTGTGCCTATTCGAGTCAATCCAAGAGTGAGTAATGTGAAGTCTGTCTACAAAACCCACATTGATGTCATTCATTATCGGAAAACGGATGCGAAACGTCTTCATGGCCTTGATGAAGAAGCAGAACAGAAACTTTTTTCAGAGAAACGTGTGGAATTGCTTAAGGAACTTTCCAGGAAACCAGACATTTATGAGAGGCTTGCTTCAGCCTTGGCTCCAAGCATTTATGAACATGAAGATATAAAGAAGGTAACAGTGGATTTTAAACTAGGGGTTGGGATTTATAATTCTTTGGGATCAAATAGTATAAACATCCACTCCGCCACTCGAGCCATTCGCCATAAAGGACAGAGTTGTGGCCTGTTAGAGCAAGTGCTGGCAACCTGACTTGCCATTGGTTAAGAAGAATCATAGCATTGTCTATCCTCATCTCTGGTCTAAACTTAAGTTTCTAAACAGAAGAGGCCACACAGTGTCAGAATAGGGATTTGCATGGCCACCATTCTGGTGTAATGATAGGTGCTGATGAATTGGTCAGTGATAACTTAAAGCATATCAAGCACTTTCACGAGCCTTTTTATACCTTCCTCTGATTTCTTAATTGTAGTTCTTTATAAGAGAGAAAAGTACCTCTAAAGTTTAAACTACATCTCAGTTACTGTGCAGAAAATGAATGTTTAGACTTGTCTCTGTTTGATTATTTAGGGAATTTTGCTTCAGCTCTTTGGCGGGACAAGGAAGGATTTTAGTCACACTGGAAGGGGCAAATTTCGGGCTGAGATCAACATCTTGCTGTGTGGCGACCCTGGTACCAGCAAGTCCCAGCTGCTGCAGTACGTGTACAACCTCGTCCCCAGGGGCCAGTACACGTCTGGGAAGGGCTCCAGTGCAGTTGGCCTCACTGCGTATGTAATGAAAGACCCTGAGACAAGGCAGCTGGTCCTGCAGACAGGTGCTCTTGTCCTGAGTGACAACGGCATCTGCTGTATCGATGAGTTCGACAAGATGAATGAAAGTACAAGATCGGTATTGCATGAAGTCATGGAACAGCAGACTCTGTCCATTGCAAAGGTGAGTTGCTTTCTCCACCGTGAACATGGATATGTTTAAAATATGTGGACCCTTGAAAGACAGCATCTGTAGAACTGTGCTGTGCTACCTTGGTTCTAACTTGGGGAGATTGATAAGTGCTTTTCACATCATATTTCAGCTAAATCTCAACATATCTTCTACAGGGTGTCATGTTTTGTCTTTATTGCTGTACTAGCCTTGAGTTTGTCCTAAAGCTCTTGCAAGGTGCCTGCTTCCTGAGAAAGATGTGGTTATAGCATACATTCATCTAAACTCAGTCCTTGGCATGAATCTGAGGACAGGGCTTATCCAGGTGAACTGCTGAAGTCAGTAAAGGCAACATGGCTCAGGCAATAGAAACGCGGTAGAGGGAATATGGGTTTAGTAGGTGGCCGGGCAAAGACGGTGCTTGTTAATTGCCAGCGTCAGGGAGAGGCTTCTAACCGTACTCTTTTCTCTGATAGGCTGGGATCATCTGTCAGCTCAATGCGCGCACCTCTGTCCTGGCAGCAGCAAATCCCATTGAGTCTCAGTGGAATCCTAAAAAAACAACCATTGAAAACATCCAGTTGCCTCATACTTTATTATCAAGGTATTAAAACAGATTTTTATTTTGTTCATTTGTAGAATATTCAGGGTGAGATTGAAAAGGAGCTGCTAAGATTCAGCAACTGCTAATGGAAACTCTTCACTCTTATCAAGATGTTTCAAATTTGGTTGGTCAAGAGTTTTCACGACAAGGATGATGTGTGTTCTGATTTGTTTTTGAAGCAGTTGGGATGTTTCCCTCCCACGCCGTTTTCACATGGCTGTCACTCACTACTCTTAGTCCTAAAGCCACTGCTGAGAATCAACAGAGAACAACTCCGTACAGTAGATGAGGCTCTGAAAAGTTAGATTTATTAAAGTGCAATCACGTAATCTTCACTCTCGGCCCCACTACAAATATTGGACATTTTTCATAAATGGATTTTAGGTTTTAATTACTTGCTTTTTTTTCTTTTTTTTTGACAGAAGTTTTTTTTCCCCAAAAACAGTTAAATGTGTTTTCATTCAAATCTTTCCATTGTCAGCCAGGTACAGTGACTCACACCTGTAATCCCAGCACTTTGGGAGGCTGTGGTGGGTGGATCGCCTGAGCTTAGGAGTTTGAGGCCACCCTGGGCAACTTGATGAAACCCCATCTCTACTAAAATGCAAAACATTAGCCTGGCGTGGTGGCACATGCCTGTAATCCCAGCTACTCGGGAGGCTGAGGAGGCACAAGAATTGCTTGAGCCTGGGGGAGTGGAGATTGCAGTGAGCTGAGATCGTACCACTTCACTCTAGCTTGGGCTACAGAGTGAGACACTGTCTCAAAAAAAAAAAAAAAAAAAAAAAACTTTCCATCGTCAAAATTATAGTAACCTTTCCCTAAAGGAAGACTTCCTTTGACTCAGCTGATTGGTCCCCAGCCGTTCCCTGGGCCGACCTAAGGGCTAGGGACAGCACAGGGTGAGTGGGGTGAGTGGATGGACACAAAGGCCCTTTCCGCACCAGGCAAAGATGCTTCTCCCTGGTGGCGCTCACAGGGTGCACATTCACTGCACATCTGTGGTGCTCTGTAGTACGTTGTTTGTAGGTGTATTGGTGTCTCAACTAGGAAAACAGTTTTTTTGTTGTTGTTGTTGTTTGTTTTTTGTTTGTTTGTTTTTTTTGAGACAGTCTCTCTCTGTCGGCCAGGCTGGAGTGCAGTGGCGTGAACTTGGCTCACCGCAACCTTTGCCTTCCAGGTTCAAGCGATTGTCCTGCTTCAGCCTCCCAAGTAGCTGGGATTACAGGCACGCGCCACCACTCCTGGCTAATGGTTGCATTTTTAGTAGAGACAAGGTTTCACCGTGTTGGCGAGGCTGGTCTCAAACTACCAACCTCAGGTGATCCACCCGCCTTGGCCTCACAAGGTGCTGGAAAAACAGTATTTTTACTTTGTTTTCTTAGGTTTGATTTGATCTTCCTCATGCTGGACCCTCAGGATGAAGCTTATGACAGGCGCCTGGCTCACCACCTGGTCGCACTGTACTACCAGAGCGAGGAGCAGGCGGAGGAGGAGCTCCTGGACATGGCGGTGCTAAAGGACTACATTGCCTATGCGCACAGCACCATCATGCCGCGGTTAAGTGAGGAAGCCAGCCAGGCTCTCATCGAGGTAACCCTGCTGAAAAAAGCCTTACTGTGCCTGTAGCCCACAGCATTAATGTAATTGACCAATCATCTCCTTTAAAATATTAATTATTTTGTTGTGAATAACATACTGTTTTCTTCCTTGTTTTGAGACAGAGCCTGGCTCTCTTGCCCAGGCTAGAGTGCAGTGGCTTGATCTCGGCTTACTGCAGCCTGTGGCCTGTGCTTCTGGGTTCAAGCAATTCTCCTGCTTCAACCTCCCTACTACCTGGGATTACAGGTGCCCACAACCACTCCTGGCTAATTTTTGTATTTTTGGTACAGACAGAGTTTCACCGTGTTGGCCAGGCTGATCTTGAACTCCTGACCTCAAGTGATAGGCCAGCCTCTGCCTCCCAAATTGTTAGGATTGCAGGCGCAAGCCACCATGCCTGGCCTAAGAATAATATACTTTTTGTGTGTGTGTGTGTGTGTGTGAGACGGAGTCTCGCTCTGTCCCCCAGGCTGGACTGCAGTGGCGTGATCTCGGCTCACTGCAAGCTCCACCTCCGGGGTTCACGCCATTCTCCTGCCTCAGCCTCCTGAGTAGCTGGGACTACAGGCACCCGCCACCACACCTGGCTAATTTTTTGTATTTTTAGTTAGAGATGGGGTTTCACTGTGTTAGGATGGTCTCGATCTCCTGACCTCGTGTTCCGCCTGACTCGGCCTCCCAAAGTGCTGGGATTACAGGCGTGAGCCACCACGCCCAGCAATATACTATTTTTTATAACTTTATTGTTTCCTCCCATATTGTAAAATTGACTTTTCCAAATGTTGCAAAAGGGGGAAATAGTTCATTTATGTAGGTAGTACACACACTTTATATGTTTAAATACTTACAAGCATAGTGAATTTAAGATCAAAGACCTGGTTTCAAATACAGGCAACACTACATAGTAATTTGGAAACTGAAAAAGTCATCCAGTTTCTATAAGCTTCCTTTTGCTTGTAAAAAACAGAATGAGCGGTCTTTTAGGTTCACTTTTCAGCATCCTTGTACATGAGCTGAAGTGCACAATGGCACATTTAGGTTATTCAAGCATTGTGATATTAAGAAGGTTCCTGGTGCTTTGATGAGCTTTACATCCTAACTGAGCTCCCAAAAATTCTAAGATGAAAGTTACAGACATTATATAATTTTTTTGTGTGTCATAGTCTTGGGGATTGTTCATGAAGAAATAAGACTGTGTCATCTGTATGTGAAATTGATACAACTTACTTTGAAGCATTCTCCCAGCAGTCCTTATGTGCCCCATGTGAGCACTTTTCCCAGACAGGCCCTGATTCTCCCTATGAGTGCTCACAGCCTGCTCCTCTCCCCACATGTCACATCCCTTTCCTCTGCCACGCCATGCCCATCTCTGTTCTTCAGAGCTACGTTAGATGCCACCCTCTCCAAGAATTCTTCCCAAGCATCTCCCAGTTGGAATATGTTCACCCACCACTGCACGCTGCACATTGATGTCTTCACCTGCGATTTCTGTGGTCTGTCTGTGTAGTCTCTACCACTTGATGAGCTCCGGGGCCCAGGACCATATCTGAGTTCCGTTTACTTAATGGAAGCCTAAGTGTTCAAAATTCAACCACAAAACTAAAGTTGTCACCAAGGAGGTTTGCTTTTGTTTTTATACCTACAATAGGCTTATGTAGACATGAGGAAGATTGGCAGTAGCCGGGGAATGGTTTCTGCATACCCTCGACAGCTGGAGTCATTAATCCGCTTAGCAGAAGCCCATGCTAAAGTAAGATTGTCTAACAAAGTTGAAGCCATTGATGTGGAAGAGGCCAAACGCCTCCATCGGGAAGCTCTGAAGCAGTCTGCAACTGATCCCCGGACTGGCATCGTGGACATATCTATTCTTACTACAGGTTCGTTATTTGCAGTGAACAGAAAAGCTTTTGAAAATTATTTCAATATGCATGTAGTTCATATGTCAGATTTAAGCTAACAGTTAAATCATTTGAAACAGAAGTTCTTAACCTTTTTTGGATTAGGACCCCTTTGAGAATCTGATGAAACTTGCCCTTTAATCTTATCTTGATAAAAATATTAACACACACACAGTTTTGTGTATAGTTTTTTTGTTTTTTTTTTTTACATACTTTAAGTTTTAGGGTACATGTGCACAACGTGCAGGTTAGTTACATACGTATACATGTGCCATGTTGGTGTGCTGCACCCAGTAACTCGTCATTTAACATTACATATATCTCCAAATGCTATCCCTCCCCCCTCCCCCCACCCCACAACAGGCCCCGGTGTGTGATGTTCCCCTTCCTGTGTCCATGTGTTCTCATTGTTCAATTCCAGTTTTGTATATAGTTTTAAGGAGATTCTGTCTCCTCGACTGTCTGGGAAGTTTTGTTAACCCATTTTAGAGAAGTTGTTTGTTTCTTAGCAGCAGCTGCTTGCTGCACAGATGTGTAGACTGTTACAGAAAGCAGCAGCTAGTGGCTTACAGAAAATTCCAAATAATTAAAAACTCATTCCCTTCAAATGTACTCAGCCCCTGTCCCCTTATCTTTCTAGGTGATACTACTAAAGGAATATTTTTGAGAATTTGAAACAATTTCATTTCATAATAGCAAAAAATGTTTTCATTGATTTCTTTTTAAATCAGGGATGAGTGCCACCTCTCGTAAACGGAAAGAAGAATTAGCTGAAGCATTGAAAAAGCTTATTTTATCTAAGGGCAAAACACCAGCTCTAAAATACCAGCAACTTTTTGAAGATATTCGGGGACAATCTGACATAGTAAGTGTTTATATGTATTTTTTGTTTGATAGAGCTTTCTCTTTTTCCTTAATATTGCTTTTGGATTTTTTTCCTTTATTTATTAAATAATAAATATAGATAAGAATGAAGAAAAGGAAGATGAACCATAAGCCATCATCAAGAAATAATCACAATTAAAATTTTTGGCTGGGTGCAGTAGCTCACACCTGTAATCTCATTTGGGACGCCGAGGTGGGCGGATCGCTTGAGGCCAGGAGTTTGAAACCAGCCTGACCAATATGGTGAAACCCTGTCTTTATTAAAAATACAAAATTAGCTGGGTGTGGTGATAAGCACCTGAAATCCTAGCTACTCAGAAGGCTGAGGCAGGAGAATTGCTTGAACCCAGGAGGCGGAGGTTGCAGTAAGCTGAGATCCCACCACTGCACTCCAGCCTGGGCACCAGAGCAGATCTCCATCTCAAAAAAAAAAAAAAAAGAAAGAAAAAAATTGTTATGCCCCTTTCATAGTTGTTATAAGTTTGCTTTAGGTATGAAATATTTGGGTGTCCTCTTGTAAATAAGTAAGGTAGTTGTTTAGTGAAAAGAACTATGCAGGCTTTCAGTACTGGTCCACTTTCCATTGCTGTATTGTCACTGAGAGGGCAGAGTTGATAGTTACAATGTGGACTATACAGATGCCAAGTCTACCACATGGACCATCTGGCCACTCCACTCCTGATTTAGAGCATAAGGCATGTGTACAGCCACCAAAAAGAGAAAGATTCTGGGTGGTACTTTAACATTATAATTATTGTGTTTCTAACAGGTAAAGGAGGGACTTGACGTGTACAATGTTTATTTTCTTTTTCTTCCCCACAGGCAATTACTAAAGATATGTTTGAAGAAGCACTGCGTGCCCTGGCAGATGATGATTTCCTGACGGTGACTGGGAAGACCGTGCGCTTGCTCTGAAGCCTTGTGAGCAAGGAAGGCTGCCTGCATGTCCTGCTTGCTGCACGCCACATGGGTGTGGTCTGCATCTCAGTTGGCCGCCATCAGTGTAAATAGAGCTTAAAGTCATGGTTTAGCTGCATAAAAATTTTCTAACTTGGGTTCAATATTTGTAATGAAGTATCTGTTTTCATTTTTTTCACGTTATAAATAAAAATACTATGCTGGCCGGGCACGGCGGCTCACACCTGTAATCCCAGCACTTTGGGAGGCCGAGGCGGGTGGATCACGAGGTCAGGAGTTCAAGACCAGCCTAGCCAAGATGGTGAAACCCCGTCTCTACTAAAGATAACAAAAAATTAGCTGGGCGTGGTGGTACGCGCCTGTAATCCCAGCTACTAGGGAGGCTGAGGCAGGAGAATCGCTTGAACCCAGGCGGCAGAGGTTGCAGTGAGCCAAGATCGTGCCACTGCACTCCAGCCTCAGCAGCAGAGTGAGACTGTCTCAAAAAAAAAAAAAAACGATGCCAATTTGCAAACATACTGTAAAGATTATTTTCAAGTGCCATTTTATAGTATAGCAGCAGGGCTTTTACTCTGTGTATGCACAGATGCAGTCTAGGGCATGGTTTGTGTGCTGGACTTTCTCATGGCCATCATCAGTATGCGTATGGATTTGATGACAGGCATAGCCAGGGCATATCACCTCATTGGTAAAGGGCTAGAGCCTTTCTTTTTTATGGCAGTTTTATTTTTGTTGTTGTGTTTTTTTTTTTGTTTTTGTTTTTTGTTTTTTGTTTTTTTTTTTTGAGACAGGGTCTTACTCTGTCACCCTGGCTAGAGTACACTGGTACAATCACGGCTCAATGCAGCCTTAACCTCCTGGGCTCAGGTGTATGTCACTATACCCGGCTACTTTTTGTATTTTTTGGTAGAGACAGGGCTTCGCCGTGTTGCCCAGGCTGCAAGCGATATGCCTAGGCTCAAGCGATCTGTCCACCTCAACTTCTGGAAGTGCTGAGATTACAGGTGTGAGCCACTGCACCCAGCCTTTGTTTTATTTTTTATTTTTTGAGAGATATGATTCTTTCTAGAGGTTTTTTTCTCATGGCTACTATTAGATCAGGAATGGGTGATTGGAGATTATTAGATTCTAGGTTAACTTCTACCCCTTTACCCTAATACGTAAAACTTCCTAAATAAATGATAGAAGGAATAATATTTGGTTATCTGGCATTATTTTTCAGTAAGAAAAAAGCTTTACTAACCACTACATTCATGGAAATTTGTAGGGGTAAGTATTTTATAGGTCATAAAAAACACCATAATATAATATAACGAATCTCGTTTTCTTTAAATATAAATTAAATCCTAACAGTCATCTTTATAAAATGACCATAGGCTAAAATTTTATGTGTAAGTACTACTACAATAAATAATTTCTGAAACCTTTAAATCATATGAGTTGGGCCTTTTTTATTACTTAGAATCAACATTTTTTAATAAAGTATCCATAGAAAATGATAGATCTGGCCGGGCACGGTGGCTCACGCCTGTAATCCCAGCACTTTGGGAGGCCAAGATGGCTGGATCACGAGGTCAGGAGATTGAGACCATCCTGGCTAACACCGTGAAACCGCGTCTCTACTGAAAATACAAAAAGAATTAGCCGGGCCTGGTGGCGGGCACCTGTAGTCCC
Source organism: Pongo pygmaeus (assembly GCF_028885625.2). Classification (NCBI taxonomy): domain Eukaryota; kingdom Metazoa; phylum Chordata; class Mammalia; order Primates; family Hominidae; genus Pongo; species Pongo pygmaeus. The sequence continues at coordinate 59,618,407 of NC_072380.2, forward strand.
AGCTACTCTGGAGGCTGAGGCAGGAGAATGACATGAACCCGGGAGGCGGAGCTTGCAGTGAGCCAAGATCATGCCACTGCACTCCAGGCTGGGCAACAGAGTGAGACTCCATCTCAAAAAAAAAAAAAAAAAAAAGAGATCTAATTGAATATTTAAATAGCATTAAAATGTTAGCGGTAGAATGCTGTATTAAATATCCTAAGTTGAAAATGTTTTTAATACACCTGATCTACCAAACATACCTTAGCCTAGCCTACCTTAAAAAAGCTGAACATACGTAAATCAGCCTATGGTTAAGTAAAATCATGTAAAACAAAGCCTATTTTATGATAAAGTGTTATGGTTGGGTGCAGTGGCTCACGCCTGTAATCCCAACACTGGGAGGCCAAGGCAGGTGGATCCTGAAGTGAGGAGTTCGAGACCAGTCTGGCCAACATGGCCAAACCCTGTCTCTACTAAAAATAAAAAGAAAATTAGCTCAATGTGGTGGTGAGTGCCTATAATCTCAGCTACTCAGGAGGCTGAGGCAGGAGAATTGCTTGAACCCCGGAGGTGGAGGTTACAGTGAGCCGAAATCATGCCACTGCACTCCAGCCTGGCGACAGTGTGAGACTGTGTCAAATAAAGTGTTAAATGTCTTGTGTACCACATTGGTAACACAAGAAAAGGTCAGTCAAAATTCAAAATTTGAAGAACATTGAAATTGTACCAGCTTTATACCATGTAAAGTTGAAAAATCGTAAGTCAAACAATAATTAAATAATCTGTACTTATTGACTAAGATGGTTTCCCCCTGAAGTTTATGTAGTAGTAATATTTTTCTAAACCTAGTATTTGAATACCAAGTTGAAGGTATATTCAACTGTAGATGAAGTGTGTGTATAGTTACATTTTAAGGGGATTTTAGTAGAATGAAAATAATGGGGTTGTCCTGTTGCTGTCAGGTTCCATCATAGTGGATCTCAGTTTAATTCAGTAAACTTTGTTTTCTCCAGAGTCTAAAATAATTCAGTGCTTGCTTCAGCCAATGTGAGAATTGGAATGATACACAAAAGATTATCGTGGCCCCTGCACAAGGATGACACACAAATCCATGAAGCATTCTATACTTTCAGTAAAAACTGTAGTTATTTGGCCGGGCGCAATGGCTCACGCCTGTAATCCCAACACTTTGGGATGCTGACGCAGGCCGATCATGAGGTCAGGAGTTCAAGACCAGCCTGACCAACATGGTGAGACTCCATCTCTACTAAAAATACAGAAATTAGCTGGGCATGGGGGCGGGTGCCTGTAATCCCAGCTACTCAGGAGGCTGAATCACTTGAACCCAGGAGGCGGAGGTTGCAGTGAGACGAGATCATGCCCTTGCACTCGCCTGGGCGACAGAGTGAGACTCCATCTCAAAAAAAAAAAAAATTGTAGTTATTTAGCAAACTTGTTTATGTCTATAACCTGCCCACTGGTCATAAGTTTCTTGAGAGAAGGAATGGTCGTATCCTTCAGTGCAGTACCTGGTGCTTGGCACTAGATGCTTGTTACATGTTAGTAGAGATAACTCCTATGAAAGGAGGGTGAAGGTGTAAAAGTCAGAAGGCATTCTTGAAAACAGCCAAGTATCAGGCTGTGGAGTGGAGGAATAAGAGGAATTACAGTCCTGCCCCATAAATTCTTATAAATATTCCCTTAGAGGGTATGCCTCATAATCTCATGGAACCCAGGAGATATCTAGTATTGCTAATTAAAACGGCTTGCTTTATTTGATTGGAGAATGCATGTGCCATTCTCCTTAAGCATCCATCATAGATAAAACCAACTCCATCTAAAGGAGTACACAACTAACAAGAGGAATGAGGAAACCCAGAATTTAATGACTCAGTACATCAGTTAGGAAATACTTTTAAAAACTGCTGTTGCTTACTAAATCTAAGAAACTCTTAAAATGCTTCTGTAATTCAATTTTTTAAACTTTTATTTTGAAATAATTTCATGACCAGGCACTATGGCTCACACCTGTAATCCCAGCACTTTGGGAGGCTGAGGCGGATGGATCACCTGAGGTCAGGAGTTCAAGACCAGCCTGGCCAACATAGTGAAACCCCCATCTCTACTAAATATACAAAAAAATTAGCCGGGCATGGTAGTGCGTGCCTGTAGTCCCAGCTACTCAGAAGGCTGAGGCAGGAGAATTGCTTGAACCCGGGAGGCAGAGGTTGTGAGCCAAGATCGTACCACTGCATCCCAGCCTGGGCAACAGAGCAAGACTCCATCTCAAAAAAAAAAAAATAGAAATAATTTCAAACTTACACAAAAGTTGCAAGAACAGTATAGTTTCCATATACCCTTCACTCTGACATTCCTTTAATGATATTATTTTATCAAGTTTGCTTTTGTTTTTTTTTTTGAGACAGAGTCTCGCGCTGTCACCCAGGCTGCAGTGCAGTGGTGCGATCTTGGCTCACTGCAACCTCCGCGTCCCGGGTTCAAGCGATTCTCCTGCCTCAGCCTTCCCAGTAGCTGGGATTACAGGCACCCACCACCAGGCCTAGCTAATTTTTTTTTATTTTTAGTAGAGACGGGGTTGCACCGTGTTGGCCAGGCTGGTCTTGAACTCCTGGCCTCAGATGATCCGCCCACCTCAGCCTCCCAAAGTGCTGGGATTACAGGTGTGAGCCACCATGCCCGGGAGTGAAATTATTTCAAAATACAAGTTTAAAAAATTGAATTATAGTGGCATTTTAAGAGTTTCTTAGATTTAGTAAGCAATAGCAGTTTTTAATAGTATTTCCTAGGCCGGGTGCGGTGGCTCACGCCTGTAATCCCAGCACTTTGGGAGGCTGAGGTGGGCGGATCACGAGGTCAGGAGATTGAGACCATCCTGGCTAACATGGTGAAACCCCATCTCTACTAAAGATACAAAAAATTAGCCGGGCGTGGTGGCGGGCACCTGTAGTCCCAGCTACTCGGGAGGCTGAGGCAGGAGAATGGCGTGAACCCAGGAGGCGGAGGTTGCAGTGAGCCGAGATCGCGCCACTGCACTCCAGCCTGGGTGACAGAGCAAGATTACGTCTCAAAAAAAAAAAAAAAAAAATTATTTCCTAACTGATGTCATAATAGAGATGGGGTTGCACTATGTTGGCCAGGCTGGTCTTGAACTCCTGACCTCAAGTGATCCGCCTGCCCTGGCCTCCCAAAGTGCTGGGATTATAGGTGTGAGCCGTCATGCCCAGCCTTTTTTTTTTTTTTTTAAAGACAGAGGGTATCCCTCTGTCACCCAGGCTGGGGTGCAGTGGTGTGATCGTAGCTCACTGCAGCCTCAAACTCCTGGGCTCAAGTGATCCTCCTACCTCAGCCTCCTGAATAGCTGGGACTACAGGCACAGCTATTTTATTTTATTTATTTTATTTTTATTTTTAGAGACGGGGTCTTGCTACCTCGCCCAGGCTGCTCTCAAGCTCACTGCAGCCTCAAACTCCTGGGCTCAAGTGATCCTCTTACCTCAGCCTCCTGAATAGCTGGGACTACAGGCACAGCTATTTTATTTTATTTATTTTATTTTTATTTTTAGAGATGGGGTCTTGCTACCTCGCCCAGGCTGCTCTCAAACTCCTGGCCTCAGCAATCATCCTGCCTCTGCCTCCCAAAATGCTAAGATTACAAGTGTGAGCCACTGCACCCAGCCTAAAATGGATGCTTTTTTTTTTTTTTCCTGTCGCCCAGGCTGAACAGAAGCAATCTCGGCTCACTGCAACCTCCACCTCATGGGTTCAAGTGGTTCTCCTGCCTCAGCCTCCTGAGTAGCTGGGATTACAGACGTGTGCCACCATGCCTGGCTAATTTTTTTTTTTTTTTTTTTTTTGTATTTTTAGTAGAGACAGGGTTTCACCATGTTGGCCAGGCTGGTCACAAACTCCTAACCTCAGGTGATCTGCCCACCTCGGCCTCGCAAAGTGCTGGGATTACAGGTGTGGGCCACCACACCCAGCCTTTATTATTATTATTTTTTTTTTTTAATTTTTTTTTTTTGAGACAGAGTCTTACTCTGTCGCCCAGGCTGGAGTGCAATGGCACGATCTCGGCTCACTGCAACCTCCGCCTCCCAGGTTCAAGCCATTCTCCTGCCTCAGCCTCCCGAGTCCCTGGGATTACAGGCGCTGCCACCATGCCCAGCTAATTTTTTGTGTTTTTAGTAGAGACGGGGTTTCACTATGTTGGCCAGGCTGGTCTCAAACTCCTGACCTCGTGATCCGCCCGCCTCAGCCTCCCAAATTGCTGGGATTGCAGGCATGAGCCACCTCACCTGGCTATTATTTATTTTAGAGATGGAGTCTCACTATGTTGCCCAGGCTGGTCTCAAACTCCTGGCCTCAAGCAGTCCTCCTGCCTCAGCCTCTCAAAGCACTGGGATTACAGGCATGAACCACTGTTCCTGGCCTCGTTTTAGTAACTTCTATCTCTTTGTTGATATTCTCATTTTGTTCATATGTTCCCTCGATTTCCTTTTTTTTTTTTTTTTTGTAGTTGTTGGTTGTTGTTCTTGTTGTTGTTTTTGAGACAGAGTCTCTCGGTTCCCCAGACTGGAGTGCAATGGTGTGGTCTCAGCTCACTGCAGCCTCCAACTCCCAGGTTCAAGCAATTCTCCTGCCTTAGCCTCCCGAGTAGCTGGTACAACAGGCACGTCCCACCACACCTGGCTGATTTTTGTATTTTTAGTAGCGACAGGGTTTCACCATGTTGGCCAGGCTGGTCTCGAACTCCAGGTGATCCACCCACCTCGGCCTCCCCAAGTGCTGGGATTACAGGTGTGAGCCACCGCGCCCAGCCCCTTCATTCAATATATTTTATAGCCGGGCTTGGTGGCTTACGCCTGTAATCCCAGCTATTCAGGGATTAAATATAAATATATAAATAAATATATATATATATATATGTATATATTTTTAAACTTGTCTTGCTTCCATAAACACCTTACGAAGGTTTTCTTATGGTCTGGTGCTGCCTTGTCTGCTCAAATAAACTTTAAAATTTGAATATATATGCCTAAGTTTATCTCATAACAGCCCTGTCACAAGTGAGGATCTGAAGGAGGGCACTGAGGGTGGCCCCTGCAGCAATGAGCCACCTGTGGGGGCACTGGTGAAGCCATTGTGCTTGTTTTTCTACCTGCATCGATAAGCCCCCTTGATAGATACAAGTTTTCACAACTTGTGGCAGTTTAGGAGTTTATTTGAGCATTTTTCATTCAGACTAGGGCCAGACATCAGATTGGATTCAACCTGGGTATTGCGGGAAGTCTCAGGTAGGTAATGTTTCAAGAAGTCAGAAAATAATAGGTTCACCTGAATCCAAGGAGTCTGGGACTCCTGCTCAGAACCTGTGCATTTCTGGAGATATGGGTACATATGATAAAAAATAATGCCTAGGTGCGGTGGCTCACACCTGTAATATCAGCACTTTGGGAGGCCAAGGCAGGTAGATCACCTCTGGTCAGTAGTTCAAGACCAGCCTGACTAAAATGTTGAAACTCCATCTCTACTAAAAATACAAAATTAGGGCATGGTGGTACATGCCTGTAATCTCAGCTACTCAGGAGGCTGAGGCAGGAGAATTGCTTGAACCCGGGAGACGAGGTTGCAGTGAGCCAAGATCATGCTATTGCACTCCAGCCTGGGCAACAAGAGTGATACGCCGTCTCAAAAAAAAAAAATTAGAATTATGGTGGCCACAGTTGGAAAGTTTGTGGGTTTGGGGGAGGTGTTTTGTTTTGTTTTGTTTGAGATAGGATCTTACTCTGTCACCCAGACTGGAGTGCAGTGGTGCAATCATAGCTCACTGCAGCCTTGACCTCCAGGACCCAACTGATCCTCCCACCTCAGTCTCCTGGCTAGCTGGCTGGGACTACAGGCGTGTGCCACTGTGCCAAGCTAATTTTTTTTTTTTTTTTGAGACAGAGTCTCACTCTGTTGCCCAGGCTGGAGTGCGGTGGCATGATCTCAGCTCACTGCAACCTCCACATCCTGAGTTCAAGCAGTTCTCCTGCCTCAGCCTCCCGAGTAGCTGGGATTACAGGCATGCACCACCACGCCAGGCTAATTTTTTATATCTTTAGTAGAGATGGGGTTTCACCATGTTGGCCAGGCTGGTCTCGAACTCCTGACCTCAGGTGATACACCACCTCAGCTTCCCAAAGTGCTGGGATTAGAGATGTGAGCCACCAAGCCCGGCCAACACCCCATCTTTAAAAAAATATTGGCCAGGCGCAGTGGCTCACGCCTATAATCCCAGCACTTTGGGAGGCCAAGGTGGGCAGATGACGAGGTCAGGAGATCGAGACCATCCTGGCTAACATGGTGAAACCCTGTCTCTACTAAAAATACAAAAAATTAGCTGGACATGGTGGCAGGCAACTGTAGTCCCAGCTAATCGGGATGCTGAGGCAGGAGAATGGCGTGAACCTGGGAGGCAGAGCTTGCAGTGAGCCGAGATCACGCCACTGCACTCCAGCCTGGGCGACACAGAGAGAGACTGTCTCAAAATAATAATAATAATAATAAGAATAAGAATAATAAAATAAATAAATAAATATTGGCTGGGCATAGTGGCTCACGCCTGTAATCCCAGCACTTCGGGAGCCAAGGTGGGCGGATCACGAGGTCAGGAGTACTAAAAACATAAAAATTATCCGGGCGTGGTGGTGCACGTCGGTAATTCCAGCTACTTTGGAAGCTAAAGCAGGAGAATCACTGGAATTTGGGAGGCGAAGTTTACAGTGAGCCAAGGTGGCATCATTGCACTCCAACCTGGGCAACAGTCTCAATCAATCAATCAATCAATCAATCAATGATGGAGTGTTGTTCTGTCACCCAGGCTGGAGTGCAGTGGTGCAATCATAGGTCACTGTAACCTCAAACTTCTGGTTCAAGCAATCCTGTCTTAGTCTCCCAAGTAATTACGACTATAGGCATCTGCCACCATTCCCGAATAATTTTTTTTTGTTTTTTTATTTTTTGAGATGGAGTCTCACCCTGTCGCCCAGGCTGGAGTGCAATGGCGCGATCTCAGCTCACTGCAACCTCCGCCTGCTGGGTTCACGCCATTCTCCTGCCTCAGCCTCCCAAGTAGCTGGGACTACAGGCGCCTGCCACCACGCCCGGATAATTTTTTGTATTTTTAGTAGAGACAGGGTTTCACCGTGTTAGCCAGGGTGTTCTCGATCTCCTGACCTCGTGATCTGCCCGCCTCGGCCTCCCAAAGTGCTGGGATTACAGGCGTGAGCCACCGCGCCCAGCCAATTTATTTTTTGTAGATACAGGGTCTTGCTATGCTTCCCAGGCTGGTTAACATGTTGTGAGCCACCATGCCTAGCGTTTAGAATTCTGAAGTAAGAAGAAATTGTGGCTGAGTGCAGTGGATCATGTCTATAATCCCCGCACTTTGGGAGGTCCAGGCGGGCAGATCACTTGAGGTCAGGAGTTCGAGACCAGCCTGGCCAATATGGTGAAACCCCATCTCTACTAAAAATACAAAAATTAGCCGGGTGTGGTGGCACACACCTGTAGTACTAGCTACTCAGGAGGCTGAGGCAGAAGAATCGCTTGAACCCGGAGGCGGAGGTTGCAGTGAGCCAAGATCGTGCCACTGCACTGTAGCCTGAGTGATAGAGTGAGACTCTGTCAAAAAAAAAAAAAAGGAAAGAGAGAGAAAGAAAGAAAGAGAAAGGGAAAGGAAAGGAAAGGAAACGAAGAGAGGGAAGAAGGGGGGAGGAGGGAAGGAGGGAAGGAAGGAAGGAAAAAATTGTAAGAGGTTTTTCTTCACCTTTTAAGTAATCTGCCAAAGAAAGATTTTGTGTTTTATCAAAATAATTTCCTGTACTTGATCTTGTATTTTATCAGGTCTTTCATTACTTAAGAAAACTGAGTCCTCTCTATTAAAAGAGTGGATGTTTTCCCTACAACTCTGTAACTTTCTGTCTTTGTCTTTAAAATCTTTTGACTCTTTGTATAACTGTTGCCCAGGCTGGAGTTCAGTGGTGGGATCTCAGCTCACTGCAACCTTCGCCTCCTGGGTTCAAGTGATTCTTCTGCCTCAGCCTCCTGAGTAGCTGGGATTACAGGCTCGTGCCCCTATGCCCGGTTAATTTTTGTATTTTTCGTAGAGACAGGGTTTCACCTTGTTGGTCAGGCTGGTCTCGAACTCCTGACCTCAGGGGATCCTCCCACCTCGGCCTCCCAAAGTGCGGCGATTACAGGCGTGAGCCACCGCACCCGGCCTCTTTGTGTAACTAAATATCATTTCACAGTGACCTGTGGTACTATTTATTTGAGTATTTTAAACCTTTTAACATTTTTTACAACTTCCCAAAATCAACTTCTAAATTAAGTTCTTTTGACCTTGAAATAACTTTGGAATGTTCCAAGGGCCCCTGCATTATGTGAAAAGAATTTTTTGCCCTCCTTAGGGAAGATATTAAAATAATTAAGCTTATTTGATATGTTAAATTTGCATGGGAAGTATTATCAAATGAAAAGTGATGTTTTACCTTCTTTAAGTCATACATTTTTGGGTATATTTAGTACTAGTGTTCAAGAAATTACATAAAGTTCCTAGAAATCAGATAGTCCTGATATCATAGTATTAGTCATAATTCTAGTTATTATCTTAAAATATTGTATGTCTTGAAATAACAAAATTTCCTTGTCAGTATCATTATAATATGAATACCATTTTCTTTTCTCCTAAGCTATCTATTGCTTATAGCAATTTGGTAAGTTATAATTTTGTACAAAGAATGTAAACATTTATCTTTTCTTCCTACTTGATCCCTGCAGAATTCAGAAACTATTAGTATTTTTATTTTCATGGCAATATAATTATTTGCATAAGTTCAGTAAGAATCTGCTCTCTTTGTACCAAGACACAGTTGGAAACATTAGTCATGTTACCAAAGCTTTGACTGAAATGTCATACTTTCAGATATAATCACACAATTTTTAGGAACTAAGGTTGACTCCATGGAGCCAATACGGCCCCTTGAAGGAAAAAGCTGGCCTTGTATCTTGTACACAAGATTCCCTCACATGTTTCCCTTGCAATGTATAAGGGACGGTCACTTCGCACAGGCCCAGGAACCTCAGGACATTTTGGGGATCACAAGAAGAGAGAAAGTCACTGAAACCTATAGGATAGCAGGACCTTGGCTAGGCTTCCTAGGATGGAGAGGCATTTAAAAAAAATAATTAATTACTTTTTTATTAATTATTTGTGCTGCTATAATAAAATATCTGAGACTGGGTAATTTATAAAGAACAGAATTTATTCCTTACAGTTCTGGAGGCTGGGAAGTCCAAGAGCAAAGTGCCAATAGGTGTGATGTCTGGTAAGGGCTCGGTCTCTGCTTCCCAGATGGCTACCAGAACACTGCATCCTCTGGAGGGAAGGAACACATGTGTCCTCACATGGTGTAAGAGATGGAAAGGGAGCTAGCTAGTTCCCCTGAGCCATTTTATAAGGGCTATCATCCATTCATTACAGCAGAACCCTAATGACCTCATCACCTCTTAAACGTCCCACTTTTTTTTTTTTTTTGAGACGGAGTCTCCCTCTGTCACCCAGGCTGGAGTGCAGTGGCGTGATCTTGGCTCACTGTAACCTCCACCTCCTGGGTTCAAGCGATTCTCCTGCCTCAGCCTCCAGAGTAGCTCGGATTACAGGCAAACGCCACCACACCAGCTAATTTTTGTATTTTTAGTAGAGATGGGGCTTCGCCATGTTGGCCAGTCTGGTTCTTGAACTCCTGATCTCAGGTGATCCACCTGCCTCGGCCTCCCAAAGTGCTGGGACTAGAGGTGTGAGCCACCATGTCTGGCCCAGAGTTTTATTATTACTCCAATCAGTCTCCCCGAGAATTCGAGAATTGGAGTTTTTAAGAATAATTTGCTGCCTGGCGAGGTGGCTCATGCCTGTAATCCTAGCACTTTGGGAGGCCGAGGCGGGCGGATTGCCTGAGTTCAGGAGTTTGAGAACAGCCTGGGCAACATGGTGAAACCACGTCTCTACTAAAATACAAAAAATTAGCTGGGCATGGCAGCGTGTGCCTGTAGTCGCAGCTACTCGGGAGGCTGAGGCAGGAGAATTGCTTGAACCCGGGGGGTAGAGGTTGTAGTGAGCCGACATCATGCCACTGCACTCCACCCTGGGTGACAGAGTGAGACTCTGTCTCCAAAAAAAAAAAAAAAAAAAAAAATTTGCTGAGTAGGGGGCCAGTGAGTTGGGAGTTCTGATTGGTCGGGTCAGAGATGGGAGTCAAAGCTGTCCTCTTGTCACTGCTAAGTCAGTTCCTGGGTGGGGGTCACAAGACCAGATGAGCCAGTTTATCGATCTGATTGGTGCCAGCTGATGAATCAAGTGCAGTGTCTGCAAAATATCTCAAGCACTGATCTTAGGTTTTGCAATAGTGATGTTATCCCTAGGAGCAATTTGGAGAGGTTTAGAATCTTGCAGCCTCCAGCAGTATGGCTCCTAAACCGTAATTTCTAATCTTGTGGCTAATTTGTTAGTCCTGCAAAGGCAGTCTAGTCTCCAGGAAGGAAGGAGCCTTGTTTTGGGAAAGGGCTGTTGTCTTTGTTTCAAAGCTAAACTGTAAACTAAGTTCCTCCCAAAGTTAGTTCAACCTAGCTGTGTTAGACCATCCTGGCTAACACAGTGAAACCCCATCTCTACTAAAAATACAAAAAATTAGCCGGGCATGCTGGCGGGTGCCTGTAGTCCCAGCTATTCGGGAGGCTGAGGCAGGAGAATCGCTTGAACCTGGGAGGCAGAGCTTGCAGTGAGCCAAGATCGTGCCACTGCACTCCAGCCTGGGCGACAGAGCAAGACTCCATCTCAAAAAAAAAAAAAAAAAAAAAAAAAGAGAGTGAAAGGTTGGGAGATATCAGGTAAGGACAGAGCTGGTGCAGTGACAAGAGCGGTTTGAAGTTTGCGGAAGCTGGGGAGTATGTTATGCGAGGGATTTAGGGGCTCATTGAGGAAGCCTTTGGCTGCTTCATAGAGGGGGTGAGCTAGGAGGGCAAAGTTGGGAATCCATATTCTAAAAAAGCCTGCTAGTCCTAGGAAGGAAAGGACTTTCCTTTTGGTGGGGCGGGGGCAGATTATTTATTAGTGCCTCTTGGGCGGGGTCATAGCCTGGTCCCCAGGGGAAAGTTGAACTCTTAGGTAAGTTACTATGGAGCTGGAAAGTTGAGCTTTGGAGGAGGAGACTCTATATACCCTTTGGTGGCAAGAAAGTTTAAGAGAGAGACTGTATGGGTTTGAGAGTCTTCTAGAGAGGGGCTGCAAAGGAGAAGTTCATCCACGTAATGAAGAAGACAGCTGGGGGAAAGGTTTAAGGAGGTGAGATTTCAAGCTAAAATTTGTCTAAAGAAATGAAGGCTATCTCTGAAGCCTTGAGGGAGGACAATCCAGGTGAGTTGTTGTGACTGGAGGGTGTCAGGGTCAGTCCAATTGAAAGCAAAGAGGTTTTGGGAATCAGGGTGAAGGGGAATAGTTAAAAGGCATCTTTCAGGTCAATAGCAGTGTAGTGGGTGGTGTTGGAGGGAATGAGAGAGAGTGTATAGGGGTTAGGGACTATGGGATGAATAGGAAAGATGGCCTGATTGATGGCTTGGAGGTCTTGGATGAGTCGGTATGAGCCATCTGATATTTTAACCAAGAGGATGGGGGTGTATGGAAAATGTGTTGGCCTAAGAAGACCACGTGAGCAGAGCTTGTGGCTGGCTGTGAGCCTTTTTGGTGGGTTAGGGAGATGGGGTATTGGGGGACATTGAGAAATTTAGAGGGGTCTTTTAACTGAATTTTGATGGGGTCATGGTGAGCAGCTAGGGAAGGGGTGGTGGTGTCCCATACTATTGGGTTTACAAGAGAGGTGGGAAGTGGGTACTGGGGAGAGGGCTCAGGGGCTGGACTAGCGCAAAGGAGTAGGAGGGACTCTGGTTGAGGAAGGCAGAAAAAGGTGATAGAATCTTTGAATTTGGCTAAAACGTCTTGGCCTAGGATGGGAGGTAGGGCAACGAGGCATGATAAGGAAAGAGTGTGAGAAAATAGTATCAAACAGAGAGCAAGTAAGGGGTCTGGTGGCGTGTGGACTGATGTGAGATGAGTCCGTCAAGCCCCACAACTGAGACCTGGGAGGCATGAGTGGGTCCTGAAAATTCAGGCAAAGCCCAGTAGGTGGCCACGCTATCGATTAAAAAAGAGATCGGCTTACCTGCTACCAGTAGAGTTATACTGGGCTCCATGCAGTGATGCCAGTGGGGGCCAGGGGCCCTGGGCCTCGTCAGTCTTCAGTGGCTAGGCCGAGGAGCTGTGGGAGTGCAAGCAATTCTTCACTTTTTGTCTTGTTGAAGGGGTGGTGGCTCTGAGGAGCAGGCTTGTCTGTCCGTTTGCTGAGAGGACAGAGGGACTTCCAGTGGCCTGTCAGCTGGCAGACTGGGCAAGGGCTCTTTGGTACTCGAGGGTTAGGACACGCCCATGCCCAGTAGCCTTCTTTGCCACACTTAAAACAAGGCCCAGGAGGGTTGTTGCTATCAGGTCTTTGTGCCCTTGGGTAATACGGCTGGGTTAATGGATAGCCGCTGCTAGAATTTGGTATTTAGCACGATCTCTTTGGGCTTTATCTAATTTATTTTGCTCATCCCTGCTATTAAAGACTTTGAAAGCCAGGTTAAGGAAGTCTTGTTGTGGGGTTTGAGGGCCATCTTCAGCCTTTTTAAATATGCGCTGGATGTCGGGGGCAGATTGGGAAATAAAATGGGTGTTAAGAACAATAGTTCCTTCCTGGGAGGCAGGATTGACATGGGTATATTTTTGGAAAGCCTCTGTAAGGCGAGAAAGGAATTGGGCAGGGTTTTCATCGGCCTTTTGGGAGGTTTCTTTGAGTTTTTCGAAATGTACAGCCTTATGGCCAGTTTTGTTAAGGCCTGCAATGAGGCAAGTAATCATATGATTACGGGAGGCCCGGCTGGGGTCTGGGGGTTAATATTCCCAGGCAGGCTCTTCCCAGGGGGACTGCAGCGGCCCCTACTGGCCTAGTAAAATCTTGCCAATGGAAGTCATCGGCATGGGCCTGGGCTGCAAGTCACATTGTTTCTTTCTCTTCCGGAAGGAGGGTAGAATACAGAATAATATAGAGATCATGCCAAGTAAGTTCATAAGACTGGGTGAGGTATTTAAATTCTTTCATATAAGTGTCGGGATGGGAGGACAAGGACCCCAGACGTTCCTCAGTTTGGGAGAGATCGGAGAGGGAAGAGGGGACGTGGACACGGACGATCCCTTTGGCCCCTGCCACTTCCCGGAGAGGACGATCCCTTTGGCCTCTGCCACTTCCCGGAGAGGAAGCAAGGGAGCGGGCTGCTGGGCATGTTGGGCTCGAGGACGAGTAAGGGGTGGAGATGGGGAGGACTCAGAGTCGGAGGCGGGATGGTTGGAGAGAGGGAGGTAGAGCCGGAGTGGAGGCATATGGTGGGGGGTCATGCTGTTGTGGTGGAGGATTAGGATGTTATCAAGGAGGGGAAAAATCAGCGGGATCAAAGGAGGCGAAGTCATCGGCTGGGGCTATTGGGGTGAGGGGAGCAGGAGGCGAGTGGAGTTTGGAGCGGGCGAGGATAATTTGAAAAGTAGAGCAAGACTGGCAGAGGGAAGGATGACTACGGAGAGTAAAGAAAGCCAGAACATAAGGAATCTCAGACCACTTCCCATTGCAGTGGCAAAAGTTGTCTAAGTCTCTGAGCACGTCGGAATCGAAAGTGCCACTTTCGGACCATTGGGAGTCATGGTCTAATTTGTATTGAGGTCATGCGGTATTACAGTAAAAGATAAGCCTTTTAGGGCAGATTTCTGAATGGAGGCCAAGAGTATTGAGATTGCATAGGAGGCACCCAAGGCAGGTAGTTTTAGGAGGAGCAGACTGACAGGCTCCTATAATGAATGGAAGTAGGGGGGCGCGTAGAGGAAGAAGAGACTGCCGGTGACAAGGACGTGGAAGAGGGCATTCCCTTTCCCGCGGAACTTGTCTGGAATAGAGGAGGTAACCGCCGTGTCAGGTGTCCCTGAAACAGAGGAACCAGAGGCCTGGAGGCCGGAGGAAGCCCTTGACCCAGCGCTGGGTCTTTTGGAAACCGAGAGACAGGCGGTCAAGGGTTTCGGGGAACAGCAACAGTCTCTTTTTACTCACCCTGGTGGAGGCTTTGATGGTGGATGAAGTCGTCAGCAATGGGAGAGTCTAGGAGATTCTCTGGGTCTTCGGCAGGTTCAGGGAAGGGAAGAGATTGGCCAGGAGATAGGTGATGGGGAGGGAGGGGGAGAGAGAGAGAGAAAGAGAAAGTGAGAGAGAGAGAGACAGAGAGCGAGAGCCGGCCAGAGTCTATCCCCTTCCCAGGTTTTAGCACCAGAATGTAAGGTCAGCCAAGAGAAAGGAAAAATAGACCCAAAGTCAGGCGAGCAAGTTTTTATTAACCTGCCGGCTGCCCCCTTAACAGTCAAGGGAAGCAGCACCAAGCTTACAGAATGAGGGGTTTATATTGGGGAGAGGAGCTTGAGGGAGTTCTTTGGTATGGCCGCATCCCGGGGTTGTTTGCTGGTTAATTTTGCCACATATCACCTTGTGACGTTTATTACAGGAGGGTGTAGGTAAAGTTTGTTTATGCTTCCCACAGCCTTCCCCTGTGAGGTCTGAATGGTTTGTAATTGGGGTTTGCTTATCGCAGCAAGGTCTGATAAGTGAAAGTCGGCTGGCTTCACCGCAGCCCTTGATAAGGGTTTAGAAATGTAAAGAGACTTGGGGAAGGGTGGGTGGCACAGAGAAGAGTTGCAGAGCATTAGGGGGAGGGGTGGGCAGCACCAAAGAAGCTTTCTTGGGGCAGTTTGTCCCTAACAATATCCAAGGACTGAGAACTGAGGAGAGCAAAGATCACCTGGTGGCTATCAAGCAGACCATCCAGAGGCAACACTCCTTATCTGAGGAATTCATAAGTAATTAGACTTCCCTTTTTTTTTTTTTTTTTTTTTTTGAGATGGAGTCTTGCTCTGTCGCCAGGCTGGAGTGCAGTGGCACAATATTGGCTCACTGCAACCTCTGCCTCCCAGGTTCAAGTGATTCTCCTGCCTCAGCCTCCTGAGTAGCTGGGATTACAGGCGTGTTCCACCATACCCAGCTAATTTTTTTTTGTATTTTTAGTAGAGACAGGGTTTCACCATGTTAGCCAGGATGGTCTTGATGTCCTGACCTCATAATCTGCCTGCCTCGGCCTCCCAAAGTGCTGTGATTACAGGCATGAGCCACTGCGCCCAGCCCAGACTTCCCTATTATCTAAAGCCAGTATCTGGTACCAAGCTTCTTTACAAAAAACTTATAAGTAACTATGCAGCAGGACGAGCCACAGACAAAACTCCTCAGACACTGGGTTAAAGAAGGAAGGAGCTTTATACGGTCGGGAGCATCAGCAGACTCACGTCTCAAAAACCGAGCTCCTCAAATGAGCAATTCCTGTCCCTTTTAAGGGCTTACAACTCTAAGGGGGTCCACGTGAGAAGGTTGTGATCGATTGAGCAAGCAGGGGGCTTGCATGCACCAGTAATCAGAATGGAACAGAACAGGACAGGGATTTTCACAATGCTTTTCCATACAATGTTTGGTATCTATAGATAACATAACCGGTGAGGTCAGGGGTTGATCTTTAACTACCAGGCCCAGGGCATGGCACCGGGCTGTCTGCCTGTGGATTTCATTTCTGCCTTTTAGTTTTTACGTCTTCTTTCTTTGGAGGCAGAAATTGGGCATAAGACAATATGAGGGGTGGTCTCCTTCCTTAACTAGAATTTCTATACGTCTCTGGAATGTATTCATGTTGAAACTCATTGTGCAACCCTTGCTGACATCATGGCACCAAAATGTCTACAGATGTAATCACTTATCATGACATATGTGGCTAAAATGGTCCAAATTATCCTTAGGCTCCCACTTTAAGGTCCATAAATACTCCTAAGTAAAATCCACTGTGCAGCTCAGTCCTCTCTTGCTGAAGCGCCCTGTTGCAGTCTGCTGCAATGTGTTATCTAATATAACTTTCCTTTTCAAACCTAAACTGTTGTTGGTAAATTCTTTTACCACCTGCAAGCCAACCACTCTCTGCTGCTGGGGCTCTGATAAGGCCACTAAGAACTAGTCCTCAATGGCCAGGAGCAGTGGCTCATGCCTGTAATCCCAGCACTTTGGGAGGCCAAGGTGGGCAGATCACGAGGTCAGGAGATAGAGACCATCCTGGCTAACATGGTGAAACCCTGTCTCTACTAAAAATACAAAAAAATTAGCTGTAGTCCCAGCTACTTGGAAGGCTGAGGCAGAAGAATGGCATGAAACCGGGAGGCGGAGCTTGCAGTGAGTGGAGATCACGTCACTGCACTCCAGCCTGGGCAACAGAGGGAGACTTTGCCTCAAAAAAAAAAAAAAAAAAAAGAACTAGCCCTCAATACTATGAATTCATGTAGAAGAGGAAGACTCAGAATAAATGGCAAGTGAAGTAGCAGAAGGACCAGGTGTTTCTCTGTATTTTGATGCATTGATGACTTGGGGCCTTGTGGAGCCTTGAAGGATGGCCCCTCTCAGTGTTAGCTAATTCCTAGAGATAGTAAACAGCACTTTGTGGATTGAGCCTTTCAAACCAACCGAGTGCACTCCCTCACCACCTTCTTTATTGAGCTCTCACACTCTGGACACTATTTTCCCACCTTAATCATTCAAGGACAAAGTAACCGACAATTAGGGACAGCCCTTATGCCTCAGAGCCTGCTTAGCATTTGCTTAGCAGCCAATGCTAAGCCTGCTTATCATCCCTTTCCTGTTCCTTCCCATGGAAAATACAATTAAGGCTGTTATCCACATTTTCCTCTTGCTCCTGCCTCCTGACCAAACCTACTACCTTTAAAACCTAGGACATGCCTGTAATCCTAGCACTTTGGGAGACTGAGGTGGGTGGATCACTTGAGCTCAAGAGTTTGAGATGAGCCTGGGCAACATGGTGAAACCTGTCTCTACAAAAAATACAACAAATTAACCAGGCACTGTGGCATGTGTCTGTAGTCCCAGCTACTCAGGAGGCTGAAGTGAAGGATCACAACAGAGTAAGACCCTGTCTCAAAAACAAAACAAAACAAAACAAAACAAAACAAAAAAACACTATGAAAGTGTGGTAACTTTGAGGCCAAGTGAAAAATTGGCCCTCCAGAAGAAACAACCCACAGAATGGGAGAAAATATTTGCAAACCATACATCTGAAAAGAGCTTAATATCAAAAATATATAAGGAACTCAAACAACTGAAAAGCAAGAAAGCAAATAACCTGATTTAAAAATGGGAAACAGGCTCAGCACAGTGGCTCATGCCTGTAATCCCAGCACTGTGGGAGGCCAAGGCAGGTGGATCACTTGAGGTCAGGAGTTTGAGACCAGCCTGACCAACATAGTGAAATCTCATCTCTACTAAAAATACAAAATGAGCCGGACGTGGTGGCGCGTGCCTGTAATCCCAGCTGCTTGGGAGGCTGAGGCAGGAGAATTGCTTGAACCCAGGAGGTGGAGGTTGCAGTGAGCTGAGATTGCACCATTGCATGCCAGCCTGGGCAACAAGAGCGAAACTCCGACTCAGAAAAAAAAAAAAGGGCAACAGATCCAAAAAGACATTCCAAAAAGAAGCAGAGGCTTATGATCTAATAATTAATTAAAGGTCGTACCTGTTAACATTGTTGCATTGGGGATTAAGTTTCCCACACTTGATCTTTGGGGGACTCATTCAAACCACTGCAAACATTATTCACAATAGCCTCAAGATACGGAATTGACTTGTGTCCATCAGTGGATGAATGGATAAAGATAATGTGGCATATATGTACACAGTAGAATACTACTCAGCCTTAAAAAGAAAGAAACACTGTCATTTGTGACAATGTGGGTGAACCTGGAGGACCTTATATTAAAGTGAAATAAGCCAGGCACAGAAAGATAAATATTACATTATCTCACTTACTTGTGGAATATAAAATAATTTCAACTCAAAAGTAAGGAATAGAGGCCAGGCATGGTGGCTCACACCTGTAATCCTAGCACTTTGGGAAGCTGAGGTGGGCAGATTGCTTGACCTCAGGAGTTGGAGACTAGCCTGGGCAATATAGTGAAACTGAGAGGAGAGAAGGGAGGAGAGGGGAGGGGAGGGGAAAGGAAAAAGTAAAGGAAAGGAGAAACAGTGGTTATCAGGGTGTGGGGGGATTGGGGAGATGTTGGTCAAAGGATACAAAATTTCAGTTAGATAGGAGGAATAAATTCAGATCTATAGTTAATAACAACGTACTGTGTTCTTGCAAATGGCTGAGAATAGATTTTAAGTGTTCTTACCAGAATATGATATGTATGATAATGCATATGTTAATTAGCTTAATTTAGCCATTCCGTAATGTATACGTATTTCAAAATATCATGTCGTTAAAAAAAAAGAGAATTGGCCAGGCGCAGTGGCTCACGCCTGTAATCCCAGCACTTTGGGAGGCCGAGGAAGGCGAATCATGAGGTCAAGAGATCGAGACCATCCCGGCCAACATGGTGAATCCCCGTCTCTGCTAAAAATACAAAAATTAGCTGGGCATGATGGCGCACGCCTGTAGTCCCAGCTACTTGGGAGGCTGAGGCAGGAGAATCGCTTGAACTCGGGAGGCGGAGGTTGCAGTGAGCCGAGATTGCGCCACTGCACTCCAGCCTGGGCGACAGAGCAAGACTCTGTCTCAAAAAAAAAAAAAAAAAAAGAGAGAGAGAGAGAGAATTTAGTTCTCAGATAACAGAATTGTTGATTGCTGTAGAAGCTGCTGGCAGGTCAAGTGGGATAAGCACTGGGAATTAACCATCAAATTCCATAATTGGATGGCACCGTAAACAGGGAAAACCTAATGAAAGTGGAGAAGAGTAAGCTTTAGACCAAACACTTTAAGTGGTTGAACTTTGTCCCCAACAAGAGAAAGAAGCCCAGCTCCAAATTTAAATTACAGGGGAGATAGCATGAAAATGTCAAGGCAACAATGTTCCCAGGGCGCATAATGGTTTTTTTTGTGTGTGCATGTGTGTGAGTGTGCTTTGATCGCAGGTACTGAGCTTCCTGCTAGTGGGAGGGTCCATGAATGTCTTGGCTATTGAGGCCCCACAACTCTGAGGGTTAAAAAGTCAAGTGGATTAAAATGGATCTGATTTTCATGTTACAGAGAGAACATATTAGTTTTTTTGCTGTACTAACTTCTTAGTACAGACTAAAAGAGCAGATCAGTTTAATGAAAAGACAACAAAAATAAATCAGGAAAGGATTCAGAGAAGTGGGATTTCAATTTGGCCTTAAGGAAGGACAGGATGTTGAAAGGTGGAGGAGAGATGCAGTATCTCAGGTGGAGAAACAACCAGGGCAATGGCAATAGTGCACCTGAAAGGCGGCTTGGCTGAGTGTGGGCATCCACTGGAGAGAGATGGGAAATCATTCAGGAGACGTCAGTGGAGGCTGGGTTCTGGTAGGTTGTGAAAATCAGGCCGTGGTGTTTGGGCTTGGCATCCTTGGCCAGGTTGGTAAATAGACCATTTCCTGCTATAACTCCTTCTGGTAGTTACATCAACATGGGATGACAAGACTTTTTTTCTGCTGAGCTTGGACATGGTCTTAGAAATGGCTCTTCAGATAATCATTATTGGCAATCAATATGAGACTTACCACCAATCTGGTGGTAGGCAAAAGGAAGCGAATGCAGCTTTTCTCAATCAGTAAGGACATAATAAATGCGGTGTTTAAGAAGTATTGATATTCAGGATAGGTCAGCTAGAGGCTGTTGCTAAGTATGTAATGCTGAGGTCACTAGAAGTCAGCAGACAAACTTGGGGAACGTTTAATAATTTGATGATAATATTAGAGTTTTTCTCTACACTGGTAAGAAATTTCAGTTAGGTTATTTTGTCAGGTCCCTTCGTGAGAAAAACAGTCTCATTGTGGCTTGTCAAGTTAGAGTGGCTTGACAGTAGATAAGCATACTATATTATGATTCTCCTTTATTTTCTCTTCTTTTTTTTTTTTTTTTTTTTTTTGAGACAGAGTCTCGCTCTTGTCATCCAGGCTGGAGTGCAGTGGCGTGATCTCAGCTCACTGCAACCTCCGCCTCTTGGGTTCAAGCAATTCTCTGCCTCAGCCTCCCAAGTAGCTGGGATTACAGGTGGCCACCACCATACCTGGCTCATTTTTGTATTTTTAGTAGAGAGAGGGTTTCACCATTTTGACCAGGCTGGTATTGAATTCCCGACCTCGTGATCCACCTGCCTTGGCCTCCCAAAGTGTTGGGATTACAGGCATGAGCCACCGCACCTGGCCCCCTGCTTTTTTTTTTTTTTTTAAGACAGTGTCTCATTCTGTTGCCCAGGCTGTATTACAGTGGTGCCATCATAACTCACTGAAGCCTTAACCTCCTGGCTCAAGTGATCCTCCCATCTCATCCTCCTGAGTAGTTGAGGCTACAGGCACGAACCAGAATGCCAGCTTTTTTTTTTCTCTTAACTACTTTTTCTCCTTTTTTTTTTTAATTCAAGTTTTGGGGAACAGGGGCAGAACATGCAGGTTTGTTACATAGGTATACACATGCCATGGTGGTTTGCTACACCCATCAATCTGTCATCTACATTAGGTATTTCTCCTAATGCTATCCCTCCCCTAGCCCCCAACCCCTGACAGGCCCCAGTGTGTGATGTTCCCCTCCCTGTGTCCATGTGTTCTCACTGTTCCACTCCCACTTATGAGTGAGAACATGAGGAGTTTGGTTTTCTGTTCTTGTGATAGTTTGCTGAGAATGACAGTTTCCGGCATGATCCATGTCCCTGCAAAGGACATGAACTCATCCTTATTTATGGCTGCATAGTATTCCATGGTGTATATTTGCCACATTTTCTTTATGCAGTCTATCACTGATGGGCATTTGGGTTGGTTCCAAATCTGCTATTGTGAATAGTGCCACAATAAATATACATGTGCATGTGTCTTTATAGTAGAATGATTTATAATGCTTTGGGTATATACCCAGTAATGGGATTGCTGGGTCAAATGGTATTTCTAGTTCTAGATCCTTGAGGAATCGCCACACTGTCTTCCATAATGGTTGAACTAATTTACACTCCCACCAACAGTGTAAAAGCATTCCTATTTCTGCACATCCTCTCCAGCATCTGTTATTTCCTGACTTTTTAATGTTCACCATTCTAACTGGCGTGAGATGGTAGCTCATTGTGGTTTTTATTTGCATTTCTCTAATGACCAGTGATGATGAGCTTTTTTTCATGTTTGTTGGCTGCATGAATGTCTTCATTTGAGAAGTGTCTGTTCATATCCTTTGCCCACTTTTTGATGGACTTATTTTTTTCTTGTAAATCTGTTTAAGTTCTTTGTAGAGTCTATATATTAGCCCTTTGTCAGATGGATAGATAGCAAAAATTTTCTCCCATTCTATAGGTTGCCTGTTCACTCTCATGATAGTTTCTTTTGCTGTGCAGAAGCTCTTTAGTTTAATCAGATTCCATTTGTCAATTTTGGCTTGTGTTGCCATTGCTTTTGGTGTTTTAGTTATGAAGTCTTTGCCCATGCCTACGTCCTGAATGGTATTGCCTAGGTTTTCTTCTAGGGTTTTTATGGTTTTAGGTCTTACGTTTAAGTCTTTAATCCATCTTGAGTTAATTTTTGTATAAGGTGTAAGGAAGGGATCCAGTTCCAGCTTTCTGCATATGGCTACCCAGTTTTCCCAACACCATTTATTAAATAAGGAATCCTTTCCCCATTGCTTGTTTTTGTCAGGTTTGTCAAAGATCAGATGGTTGTAGATATGTGGAGTTATTTCTGAGGCCTCTGTTCTGTTCCATTGATCCATAAATCTGTTTTGGTACCAGTACTAGGCTATTTTTTTTACTGTAGCCTTCTAGTATAGTTTGAAGTCAGGTAGGTAGTGTGATGCCTCCAGCTTTGTTCCTTTTGCTTACGATTGACTTGGCTACGTGGGCTCAATATCCCTGATGAACATTGATGCGAAAATACTCAATAAAATTCTGGCAAACTGAATCCAGCAGCACATCAAAAAAGCTTATCCACCATGATCAAGTTGGCTTCATCCCTGGGATGCAAGGCTGCTTCAATATATGCAAATCAATAAACGTAATCCATCACACAAACAGAACCAATGACAAAAACCACATGATTATCTCAATAGATGCAGGAAAGGCCTAGACAAAATTCAACAGCCCTTCATGCTAAAAACTCTCAATAAACTAGGCATTGATGGAATGTATCTCAAAATAATAAGAGCTATTTATGACAAACCCACAGCCAATATCATACTGAATGGGCGAAAACTGGAAGGAAGGATTCCTTTTTTTTTCTTTTATTTTGAGATGGAGTCTTGCTCTGTCCCCTAGGCTGGAGTGGAGTGCAGTGTCGCCATCTCGGTTCACTGCAAGCTCCGCCTCCCGGGTTCACGCCATTCTCCTGCCTCAGCCTCCCGAGTAGCTGGGACTACAGGGGCCTGCCACCACGCCTGGTTAATTTTTTGTATTTTTTTTTTTTTTAGTAGAGACAGGGTTTCACTGTGTTAGCCAGGATGGTCTCGATCTCCTGACCTCGTGATCCGCCTGCCTCTGCCTCCCAAAGTGCTGGGATCCACGCCCGGCCAGAAGCATTCCCTTTGAAAGCCAGCACAAGACAAAGATGCCCTCTCTCACCACTCTTATTCAACATAGTATTGGAAGTTCTGGCTAGGGCAATCAGGCAAGAGAAAGAAATAAAGGGTATTCAATTAGGAAAAGTGGAAGTCAAATTGTCTCTGTTTGCAGATGACATGATTGTATATTAAGAAAACCTCATAGTCTCAGCCCCAAATCTCCTTAAGCTGATAAGCAACTTCAGCAGTCTCAGGATACAAAATCAATGTGCAAAAATCACAAGCATTCCTATACACTAATAACAGACAAACAGAGAGCCAAATCATGAGTGAACTCCCATTCACAATTGCTACAAAGAGAATAAAAGTACCTAGGAACACAACTTACAAGGGATGTGAAAAATCTTTTTTTTTTTTTGTTTTTTCAGTTTTATGTAGAGACTAGGTATCACTATGTTGTCCAGGCTGGTCTCAAAGTCTTGGGCTCAAGCGATCCTCCTGCCTCAGCCTCCCAAAGTGTTAGGATTACAGAAGTGAGCTTCGGCGCTCAGCCTGTATTACTTTCCTTTTTCTTTCTTTCTTTTTTTTTTTTTGAAACGGAGTCTCCCTCTGTTGCCCAGGCTGGAGTGCAGCGATTTCTTCTCACTGCAGCCTCACTTCTTGGGCTCAAGTGACCCTCCCACCCCAGCATCCCTAGCTGTTCAAATTTATTGTCCAACTCTTTTGAATCGTTTATCAACGCAAATCTGTCAATGCCCACTTATTTTTATTTATTTTTTTTGAGGCGGAGTCTCGCTCTGTTGCCCAGGCTTGGAGTGCAGTGGTGCAATCGCGGCTCATTGCAACCTCCGCCTCCCCGGTTCAAGCGATTCTCGTGCCTCAGCCTGCCAAACAGCTGGGATTACAGGCGCGCGACACCACGCCCGGCGAATTTTTGTATTTTTAGTAGAGACGGGGTTTCGCCATGTTGGCCAGGCTGGTTTCGAACTCCTGACTTCGGGTGATCCGATCGCCTCGGCCTCCCAAAGTGCTGGGATTACAGACCTGAGCCACCGCGCCAGGCCCTCATGAACTTATACTGTAGCGTTTCATTTTGAGAGCGGATTCACAAGTGAATTGCGGAAACGGCAGCGAGGCCCCGCGACCCCTCGGCCCACGTGCGAGCTGTCTCGGCTTGCGTAGCCCCGCGCCTGCCGGGGGCGGAGTCCGCTGTGACGCGCGCAGGGCGGTGCGCTCCCGGAAGTGACGCGCGACGGTTCGTGCGTGCGTGCGGGCGGCTGCGTCGGGCTGCAGGAGAAGATGGCGGTCTCCACAGGTCGGTTCCCGGGCCGGGCTGCCTGATTTTCCGCTCCGACCCGGCTCTGCCCTTCCGTCTGCTGCTGGCGCCCGAGCGCTGACCGTGCGGGAGAAGCCCGAGTGCGCTGTTCTGAATGCCGCGCTCTCCGCAGAGCGTAGCCTGGGACCGGGTGGGACCGGCGCCGAGGCCCCGGCGGCCATCGGGTTGGCGGGTCGTGCTCGCGCGTCGGCCGCGCGCCGGCGGGCTGGGGGCGGGGTGGCTCCCGCTCGGGCGCCCCCGTAGGGTCCGGCGGGCGCGGGTCCGAGTTGTAGGCTGAAGGCTCTACGGGAGGGAGGCGAGGAGGCCCAAGGTGGGCGGGTGTCAACCTCCGGCACCGAAGGTGGGTCAGGCCAAGAGGTGTCCTGGATCAGAGTAGGGGTCCCATTGCCTTGGACTCTCCTTGACATGGGTTGGGGAGTAGAGGACGATTGCTCCTTAAAGTAAGAGAGAGAGGATCATTCTTACCTGACTGAATACGCGTTATCTTTTTATTATTTATGAGGAAAACTGCAGTGCAAACAAAATAAAAGACCAGAGCAAGATGAAAGCTAATTGAAGAACAAGTGGTTTCTTAGATAAGCTGTTCAACTCTTTCCTACTGAATACAATGTTTGGTTTCCTGTGAGCACACAATTAAGTATTAACGTTGAGGTTTTAGACATTAGACCATTTCAAAAATGTTAAAAATGTTAAGTTTTAGTTTACATTTAAAAATGTTAACCCGTATGATCTGCCTTTTTCTTTTCTTTTCTTTTTTTTTTTTTTTTTTTTTTTTTTTTGAGTCAGAGGCTCACCCTGTTGCCCAGCTGGAATGCAGTGGTGTGATCTCGGCTCACTGCAGCCTCCATCTCCCAGGTTCAAGCGATTCTCCTGCCTCAGCTTCCCAAGTAGCTGGGATTACAGGAGCGTGCCACCAGGCCCGGCTAATTTTTGTATTTTTAGTAGAGACGGGGTTTTGCCATGTTGTCCAGACTGGTCTCGAACTCCTGACCTCAGGTGATCCGCCCACCTTGGCCTCCCAGAGTGCTGGAATTACAGGCGTGAGCCACCGCGCTCGGCCTCATCTGCCTTTTTCTAGACTTCGTTGAAACTAGATTATAGAGCAGTGTGATTTAATAGTTTATGCCATCATTGCATAATAAAATGAATTTTCAAATCTATGTGTACTGAAATGGAAGGCTTTGAATATATGTTGTAATTGTTGCTTTAGAGTAATCCTCAGGCTACATTCTGCATACATTTTAATTAAGTAGTGTTTTTTACGTCTTTATTACATACAGGTGTCATAGGTTTTAAGATCTTTAGCAGTTCTAGTGTTGGAGTAGTATACATATTTGGGTCAGAGCTAGCTAGTAAGGCAAGGATTATTTTAAAAGTGGAATTTTAGTGTTACGACTTTACTGTGCTTGCTGAAATCTAATCTGTGTGCTCGTTAACGGGGCCATATCTTTCTAACAGTTGTGCTTAGGACCTCTTATAGATTTTTGAAAATTTAGTAATAAAATAATGCATTTTAATTTAATACTTTTCATTTTCCTTTTGTGGGTTGCATTATTAAACACAATTTTTTCATAACACTATATATGAGTGAATGTTAATATTTTGAAAAGACCAAAGGTTAGATGATATTAATGGCAAATACTTTTTGTTAATCACTTTTAGTTGTTTTGGAAGTTGAATATAAATTATAAAGATTACTGATAAATTATTAGCATATTGTACATAGGGAGTCTGTAATTTTTTTTTTTTTTTTTTTTGAGATGGAGTCTTGCTGCGTTGCCCAGGCTGGAGTACAGTGGCATGATCTTAGCTCACTGCACCCTCCTCACCTCAGGTGATCCAGCAGCCTCAGCCTCCCAAAGTGCTGGATTACAGGGGTGAGCCACTGTTCCCATCTACCAGTTTTTTTTTTTTTTTGAGATGGAGTCTTGCTCTGTCATCCAGGCTGGAGTGCAGTGGCGCGATCTCGGCTCCTGGGCTCAAGCGATTCTCCTGCCTCAGTCTCCTGAGTAGCTGGGACTACAGGTGCGTGCCACCATGCCCAGCTAATTTTTTGTATATTTAGTAGAGACGGGGTTTCACTACGTTGGCCAGGATGGTCTTGATCTCTTGACCTCGGGATCCGGCCTCCCAAATTGCTAGGATTACAGGTGTGAGCCACTGCGCCTGTGTTGTTTTTTTTTTTTTTTTTTTTTTTTTTTGAGACTGAGTCTCGCTTCTTCGCCCAGGCTGGAGTGCAATAGCATGATCTCGGCTCACTGCAACTTCCACCTCCCTGGTTCAAGCAATTCCTCTGCCTCAGCCTCCTGAGTAGCTGGGATTACAGGCGCATGCCACCATGCCCAGCAAATTTTTTTGTATATGTATATATTTTTGTGTGTGTTTTTTTTTTTTTTTTTTTTTTAGTATGGTCTCAAACTCCTGACCCCAGGCGATCCGCCCACCTCGGCCTCCCAAAGTGCTAGGATTACAGGTGTGAGCCACCACCCCCAGCCTACTAATTAGTTTTAATTTTACTATTAGCTATACTTTTGTTTGCTTTTTGGTAACATGGGAAGTAAATAGTGCCTGTGTATTTGTGAAAGCAGCATGATACAGCTTAAAATTTAAAAGTAGATGAGCTACATGGATGTAATGCACGTGTTTGTTTGAAACAGAGTCTCGCCTTGTTGCTCAGGCTGGAGTGCAATGGTACAATATCGGCTGACTGCAGCCTCTTTCTCCTGGGTTTAAGCAATTGTGCCTCAGCATTCTGGGTAGCTGGGATTACAGGCATGCACCACCACGCCCAGCTAATTTATTGTATATATTTTTTTTTAGTAGAGAGGGGGTTTCACCATGTTGGCCAGGCTGGTCTCAAACTGCTAACCTCAGGTAATCTCCGCCCTGGCCTCCCAAAGTTCTGGGATTACAGGCATGAACCACTGAGCCTAGTCTAATACACGTGTTTTTTATTTAAGCCAAAGTATCTCGATAACAGTTGTTTAAGAGGCCAAAAAGAAAAACCCCTGACAGATATGTTTTGATCTTTAGTTCAGTGTGCATCATATACCTTAGCCCCTTTAACCCTTCCTTTTACTAGGAGAGAATTTTGGAAGGAAAAAGCTTTTAATTAGACTGAGACTTTTTGAGACGGAGTCTCACTCTGTTGCCCAGGTTGGAATGCAGTGGCATGAGATCGTGGCTCACTGCATCCTCGACCTGCTGGGGTCAGGTGATCCTCCTACCTCAGCCTCCCTAGTAGCTGCGAGCACAGGCACGCATTGCCACACCTGGCTAATTTTTAAATTATTTGTAGAGACAGGGTCTCCGTGTGTTATCCAGTGTAGTCTGAACTCCTGGACTCAAGTTATCCTCCTGCCCTAGGCCTGAGGTTAGGATTACAGGTTTGAGCCACTGTGCCTGGCCAGACGGAGACTTTTAAGCAGAAACATTTTTGGCCATCCCATCTGGTCTTCTTATTTTGCAGATGAGAAAACTGAGGCTCAAACAAGTAAAAGGCTATATATAGGTGGTTATTAGTACAGGCAAGACTAGAATCCAGGTCTTTTACCCTTAGTCTGATGCGCTCTCCATTATGAAGAACTCTGAATTTGGAATATTTCTCAGAACATGAATCTTAATTACTCCCTTTCACACTTCCCTTTGTAGCACAATCCTTGTTTCAGACTCTTAGATCCTTCTCATGGATGAAAGGAACATAGCCCTCACCAGCTAGGTTCTCTTTTTCCAAGAGACAGAGTTACCCATGCACTTCAAGAGTATTTCACAGGACAAAGGTTAAGAAGCTACTCTCGGGAATAGAAATTTGATACTGTTTAGTACTCATGATTCAAAATATTATTAGATTCCAGCATTAATAATAACAATTAGTTTGGATAGAAAAGTATGTGCAGGCCAGGTGGGGTGGCTCACACCTGTAATCCCAGCACTTTGGGAGGCCGAGGCGGGCGGATTACCTGAGGTTGGGAGGTTGAGACCAGCCGGACCAACATGGAGAAACCCTGTCTCTACTAAAAATACAAAATTATCCGGGCATGGTGGCATATGCCTGTAATTCCACCTACTTGGAAGGCTGAGGCAGGAGAATCTCTTGAACCTGGGAGGCAGAGGTTGTGGTGAGCCGAGAGCATGCCATTGCATTCCAGCCTGGGTAAGAAGAATGAGACTCCATCTCAAAAAAAAAAAAAAAAAAAAAGTATGTGCAATAGTTTTAAAAAACACAATAGTTTTAGTTTTACAGAAAAGTTGTGAAGATAGTACGGAAAGTTTCCGTGCACCTCACATTCAGTTTTCCCTGTTAATTTCCTTTTTTTTTTCTTCCAAGATGGAGTCTTGCTCTGTCGCCCAGGCTGGAGTGCAGTGGCGTGATCTGGGCTCACTGCAACCTCTGCCTCCTGGGTTCAAGCGATTCTCCTGACTCAGCCTCCCGAGTAGCTGGGATTACAGGCGTGTGCTGTCACACCCGGATAATTTTTTTGTATTTTTAGTAGAGACAGGGTTTCATCATGTTGGCCAGGCTGGTCTCAAACTCCTGGCCTCATGATCCGCCCGTCTTGGCCTCCCAAAGTGCTGGGATCACAGGCGTGAGCCACCGCGTCCGGCTTCACTGTTAATTTCTTATATTGGTATGGTACGCTTGTCACAATTAAGGAACCAATATTGACACATTTATTATTAACTAAAGTTCAGATTTCCTTAGTTTTTCTTTAATGTACTTTGCTGTCCTAGGACTTCATCCCGGATACCACATTACACTGTGACGTGAAATTTTTTTTTTTTTTTTGAGACGAAGTCTCGCTCTGTGGCCCAGGCTGGAGTGCAGTGGCGTGATCTTGGCTCACTGCAAGCACCGCCTCCCGGGTTCACGGCATTCTCCGGCCTCAGCCTCCGGAGTAGCTGAGACTACAGGTGCCCGCCACCACGCCTGGCTAATTTTTTTTGTATTTTTAGTAGAAGCGGGGTTTCACCGTGTTAGCCAGGATGGTCTCGATCTCCTGACCTCGTGATCCACCTGCCTCGGCCTCCCAAAGTGCTGGGATTACAGGCATGAGCCACTGCGCCCGGCCCACATGAAACGTTTTACATTTATCACTTAGGTAATATTAGTGGTACAGTGAAGCTCTAGTCTCTTTGACTGTAGATGCCTGGAAAATGTTTTTGAGTAATGAGAAACTCAGAAAAAATTGATTATATGTTTTCTGCTATGTAGGCAGAAAACAAAACCAAAATATAACCTACTAGTTGCCTTCTTCAGAAGTGGGTAGCATTGTATATACTGGAAGAACTAGTTTAGCAGTGTTCTGAGTTCCCTCCTGCCCCTGATAGACTACCGTGCCACCATGGGCATGTCAGTTAATCACTAAACATTGCTTTTCCCATCCCATCTGTGAAAAGATTGGACAACATGATCTTGTTTTCCTCTTTAGATGAAGATACTTGGATATGGACAGAACTTGGGTGTGGTAATAGAAGAGAATTACATAGTTTAAATCGTAACCTAGAACTTGGGAACTAAACAATAGAAGAGCTGAACTGTGGTAGTCTAGTGTATTTCCCTCTTGAGGCTTCCATAACTGGCCTGGTTGATTTTTCTAGGTCATTTGGGAGCCTGAATTCTCTTGATAAACATACGCTTTTGATAATATGGTACAACCCCACTGTACAGGCAGTCCTTTGAACAGCAGTTTGCAGAGGTAAAAATGGCCATGCAAAAAACTACTCAAAGCAATCTTAATAATTGGGAAAATTACGGTTATTCTGAGACCTTCAAAAATGTCAAAACATTAAGAACTCTCCCTGTTTAGAAATATGCAGGAAAGGGCCAGGCACGGTGGCTCACGCCTGTAATCCCAGCACTTTGGGAGGCTGAGGTGGGTGGATCACGAGGTCAGGAGATCGAGACCATCCTGGCTAACACAGTGAAACCCCATCTCTACTAAAAATACAAAAAATTAGCCGGGTGTGGTGGCAGGCGCCTGTACTCCCAGCTACTCGGGATGCTGAGGCAGGAGAATGGCGTGAACCTGGGAGGCGGAGCTTGCAGTGAGCCGAGATCACTCCACTGCACTCCAGCCTGGGCAACAGAGACTCCGCCTCAAAAAAAAAAAAAAGAAATGTGCAGGAAAATGAAACCAGTAAAATTAATATTTAGTATGTCATAATTTAAAGTATCATATATTAAGAATTAAAATGTTTTATTTCGTTAAAAAAAGCTTGTTGGCTGGGTATGGTGGCTCACGCCTGTAATCCCAGCACTTTGGGAGGCCGAGGCGGGTGGTTCACGAGGTCAGGAGATCGAGACCATCCTGGCTAACACGGTGAAACCCCGTCTCTACCAAAAATACAAAAAAACTAGCCGGGCGTGGTGGCAGGCGCCTATAGTCCTAGCTACTTGGGAGGCTGAGGCAGTAGAATGGCGTGAACCTGGGAGGCGGAGCTTGCAGTGAGCTGAGATTGTGCCACTGCACTCCAGCCTGAGTGACAGAGCAAGACTCTATGTCCAAAAAAAAAAAAAAAAAGGCTTGTCAAGAGTAGCTTGAGGCTGGGTGCAGTGGCTTCCACCTGTAGTCCCAGCACTTTGGGAGGTCGAGGTGGGTGGATTACTTGAGCCTAGGAGTTCAAGACCAGCCTGGGCAATACAAGAAAATCCCATCTCTACAAAAAATACAAAAATTAGCTGGGTGTGGTGATATGCACCTGCAGTCCCAGCTACTTGGGAGGCTGAGGTGGAGTATGGCTTGAGCCTGGGAGATTGAGGCTGCAGTGAGCTGTGATCGTGTCACTGCACTCCTGCCTGGGCGACAGAGCAAGACACTATGTCAAAAAAAAAAATTTGAACAATGCTTGCTAATGTTTTGAAGTACATTATATGTACATTGTGGAATGGTTAAATCTAGCTAATTGCCAAATACATTATCTCACATAGTTAATCATTTTTGTGGTGAGAATACTTAATATCTACTGTGTATTTTTCAAGAATACAGTATGTCGTTAACTAGTCACCATGCTATACAGTAGTGCTCTTGAACTTGTTCCTCCTGACTGTAATTACGTATCCTTTGTCTAACATCTTCCCAATCCCCACCCCCGTAACCCCAACCATCCTAACCTCTGGTAACCGCCATCTCCTGTCTACTTCTGTGAGATCAATTTTGACTCCATATATGAGTGAGATAATATGTATTTGTCTTTCTGTGCCTGTGTTATATCACTTAACATAATGTTCTCCAGATTCATCCATGTTGTTGGAAATGAGAGAATTTCCTTCTTTTTTATGATTGGAACAGTGTCCCACTGTATACGTATACCTCATGTTCTTTATCCATTTGTCTGTGTTTTTTTTTTTTTGAGACGGAGTCTCACTCTGTCACCCAGGCTGGAGTGCAGTGGCGTGTTCTCAGCTCACTGCAACCTCCACCTCCTGGGTTCAAGCAATTCTCCTGCCTCGGGCTCCCTAGTAGGTGGGATTACTGGCACCCGCCGCCAAGCCCGGCTAATTTTTGTATTTTAGTAGAGATGGGGTTTCACCATGTTGGTCAGGTTGGTCTCAAACTCCTGACCTCGAGCAATCCATCCGCCTCGGCCTCCCAAAGTGCGGGGATTACAGGCGTGAGCCACTGCGCTCAGCCTATCCATTGGTTGGTTGATGGATCCTTAGGTTGGTTCTATATCTTGCATATTTTGAGTAGTGCTGCAATAAAATGGGAGTGCAGGCCTCTCTTTGACATACTGATTTTATTTTCTTTGGCTATATATGCAGTAGCAGGATTGCTGGATCATATGGTAGCTCTATTTTTAGGTTTTTGGGGAACCTCCATACTCTCTTTCTCCATATGGTTGTACTAATTCACATTCCCACCAACAGCGTGCTTAGATTATCCTTTATCACCACATACTCACCAACACTTGTTATCTTTCATCTTTTTTTTTTTTTGAGACGGAGTTTGGCTCTTGTTGCCCAGGCTGGAGTGCAATGGCGTGATCTTGGCTCATTGCAACCTCCGCCTCCTGGGTTCAAGCAATTCTCCTGCCTCAGCCTCCCGAGTAGCTGGGATTACAGCCACGCACCACCACCCCCGGCTAATTTTGTATTTTTAGTAGAGACAGGGTTTCTCCATGTTGGTGAGGCTGCTCTCGAACTCCCAGTCTCAGGTGATCTGCCCGCCTTGGCCTCCCAAAGTACTGGGATTACAGGCGTGAGCCGCCGTGCCCAGCCTTTTTTTTTTTTTTTTTTAATTGAGACAGAGTCTCGCTCTGTCGCCTAGGCTGGAGTGCAGTGGCGAGATGTCAGTTCACTGCAACCTCCGCCTCCAGGTTCAAGCGATTCTCCTGTCTTAGCCTCCCGAGTAGCTGGGATTACAGGCACCTGCCACCATGCCTGGCTAATTTTCATATTGTTAGTAGAGACATGGTTTCACCATGTTGGCCAGGCTAGGCTGGTCTCGAACTCCTGACCTCAGGTGATCCACCTGCCTTGGCCTCCCAAAGTGCTGGGATTACAGGCGTGAGCCACTGCGCTTGGCCTCATCTTTCATCCTTTTGATCATAGCCATTTTAATGGGAGTGAGGTGATACCTCATGTGGGTTTTTTTTGCATTTCTTTCATGATTAGTGATGTTGAGAATTTTTTTCAGATACCTCTTGGCCATTTGTATATCTTTTGAGAAATGTCTATTCAGATCTTTTACCCATTTTTACATGGGGTTTTGAATGGAGTTCCTTGGTATTGAATGGAGTTCCTTATATATTTTGGTTATTAACCCTTTATCAGATATATAGTTTACGAGTATAGTGAACCATTCTGTATGTTCTCGCTCTTTTTTTTTTTTTTTTTTTGGTGGAGTTTCGCTCTTGTTGCCCAGGCTGGAGTGCAATGGCGTGATCTTAGCTCACTGCAAGCTCTGCCTCCTGGGTTCAAGGGATTCTCCTGCTTCAGCCTCCTAAGTAGCTGGGATTACAGGCATGTGCCACCATGTTCTGCTAATTTTGTATTTTTAGTAGAGACGGGGTTTCTCAGTGTTGGTCAGGCTGGTAATAAACTCCCAACCTCAGGTGATCTGCCTGCCTCAGCCTCCCAAAGTGCTAGGATTACAGGCGAGAGCCACCGTGCCCGCCAGTTCTCTCTTTATTGTTTCCTTTGCAGTGCAGGAGATTTTTAGTTTTATGTGATCCAAATTGTCTGTTTTTGCTTTTGTTGAGTGTACTTTTGAGGTCATATCCTCCAAAAATCATTGCCCAGACCAATGCCATTGACTTTTCTTCCTGTTTTCTAGTAGTTTCATAGATTGCCTTTTTTTTTTTTCCTGAGACAGTCTCAACCTGTCACCCAGCCTGGAGTGCATTGGCATAGTCACGGCTCGCTGCAGCCTCAACTTCCCAGGCTCTCACCTCAGCCTCCTGAGTAGCTGGGACTACAGGTGCACGCCACCACACCTGGCTAATGTTTTGTATTTTTAGTAGAGACGGGGTTTCTCCATGTTGGCCAGGCTGGTCTCGAACTCCTGACCTCAGGTGATCCACACACCTCGGCCTCCCAAAGTGCTGGGATTACAGGTGTGAGCCACCATGCCCAGCCGCACGATGCCCAATTTTGCCACTTCTGTTCAACATAATACTGGAAGTCCTAGAAAGAGCAATAAGAGAAAGAAATACAAGGCATCTTAATTGGAAAAGAAGTTAAACTGTTCCTGTTTGCAGAAGACATATGATGTCAGTGTTTATTGTTATAAACTTCTGTCTTAAAACTGCTTTTGCTGTATTCCATAGGTTTTGTATGCTGTGTTTCAGTTTTCATTTGTTTCAATAAACTTCCTAATTTGTTTTTTAATATCTTCATTGACCTATTGGTTGTTCAAGAGCATGTGTTTAACTTCCATGTTTTTGTGAATTTTCTGAAGATCCTCCTGTTAATGATTTCTAGTTTTATACCATTGTGGTCAGAAAAGATATTTGATATGATTTCCATCTTCTTAAATTTGTTAAGACTTATTTTGTGGCTTGACATATGATCTGTCCTTTAGAATGTTCCATGTGCAGCTTAAAATAATGTATTATGCCACTGTTGGATGGTATGTTCTGTATATGTCTGTTAGGTCCATTTGTTCTGTAGTGTAGCTTAAGTCTCATGTTTCCTTGTTGACTTTCTGTCTGCATGATCTATGCATTGCTAATTGTGAGGTGTGAAAATCTCCTACTGTTACTGTATTACAGTCTATCTTACCTTTCAGATCTATTAATATTTGCTTTATATATTTAGGTGCTTTGATGTTGGGTGCATATATATTTACAATTGTTCTCTTGCTAAATTGACCCCTTTTGTTATTGCATAATGATCTTCTTTACCTTTTTTTACAGTTTTTGATTTAAAAATCTATTTTATTGGGGGCCAGGCATGGTGGCTCATGCCTGTAATCCCAGCACTTTGGGAGGCCGAGGCAGGCGGATCACTTGAGATCAAGACCAACCTGGCCAGCATGGCGAAATCCCATCTCTATTAAAAATACAAAAATTGGACCGGGAGCAGTGGCTCACACTTGTAATCCCAGCACTTTGGGAGGCCAAGACAGGTGGAGCACAAGGTTGGGAGTTCAAGACCAGCCTGACCAAAATGGTGAAACCCCATCTCTAGTAAAAATACAAAAATTAGCCAGGTGTGGTGGTGGGTGCCTGTGACCCCAGCTACTTGGGAGGCTGAGGCAGAGAATTGCTTAAACCTGGGAGGCAGAGATTGCAGTGAGCCGAGATCATGGCACTGCACTGCAGCCTGGGTGACAGAGCAAGACTCCTGCTCAAAACAAAACAAATAAAAATTGGGCGTGGTGGTGGGCTCCTGTAGTCCCAGCTACTCGGGAGGCTGAGGCAGGAGAATCGCTTGAACCTGGGAGTCAGAGATTGCAGTGAGCATTGATTGTGGCACTGCCCTCCAGCCTGGGCAACAGAGCAAGACTCTGTCTCAAAAAAATGGCAGGGCATGGTGGCTCATGCCTGTAATCCCAGCACTTTGGGAGGCTGAGGCTGGCGGATCACGAGGTTAGGAGTTCGAGACCAGCCTGACCAACATGGTGAAACCCCGTCTCTACTAAAAATACAAAAATTAGCCGGGCGTGGTGGCACATGCCTGTAATCCCAGCTACTCAGGAGGCTGAGGCAGGAGAATTACATGAACCTGGGAGGTGGAGGTTGCAGTGAGCCGAGATTACGCCACTGCACTTCAGCCTGGGTGACAGAGCTAGACTCCGTCTCAAAAAAAAAAAATTAGCCAGGCATGGTGCTATATGCCTATAATTCCACTAGGGAGGCTGAGGCAGGATAATTGCTTGAACTCAGGAGGTGGAGGTTACAGTGAGCCAAGATCCTGAGACTGTACTCCAACCTGGGCAACAGAGTGAGTGAGACTCTGTCTAAAAAGAAAAACAAAAATGATTTTATCTGATATAAGTGAAGCAATTTTTGGGCTTTCTCTCTCTCCGTCTCTCTTTTTTTTTTTTTTTTTGGAGACAGGGTCTCCCTATCTAGGCTAGAGTGCAGTGGCATGAACATGGCTCACTGCAGCCTTGAACTATTGAGATCAGTGATTTTCCTACCTCAGCCTCATGTGTAGCTGACCACAGATGCATGCCACTATGCCTTGCTAATTTTTTATATTTTTTGTAGAGATGGGGGTCTCAACATGTTGCTCAGGATGCTTTCAGACTCCTGGGCTCAAATAATTTTCCCTCCTTGGCCTTTCAGAATGCTGGGATTATAGGGTCTTGTTCTCTTTTGATTTCCATTTGCATGGCATATCTTTTTCCATTCCTTCACCTTCAGTCTACATGTGTCCGTACAGGTGAGGTGAGTCTCTTCTTGGCAGCATATAGTTGGGTCTTATTTTTTTTAACCATTTAGTCACTCTATGTCTTGATTAAATAATTTAATTCATTTACATTTAGAGTAATTATTGATAGATGAGTTAATATTGCCATCCTGTTAATTGTTTCCTATTTGTTTTGTAGCTCCTTTCTTCCTCTCCTACGGTCTTCTTTGGTGGTTGATTTTCTCTAGTAGTATGTTTTTGATTCCTTGCCTTTTTTTTTTTTTTGAGACAGTGTGTTGCTCTGACCTGATCATAGCTCACTATAACCTCCAACTCATGGGTTCAAGCCATCTTCTTGCCTCAGCCTTTGGAGTAGCTAGGACTATAGGTGTGTGCCACCAAACCTGGCTAATTTTATTTTCCTGTAGATATGAGGTCTTGCCATGTTGCGCAAGCTGGTTTGAACTCCTGGGCTGGAGTGATCCTCCTGCCTCAGTCTCCTGAGTAGCTAGGAATGCAGGAATGCAGGCATGTGCCACTATGCCCAGCTAATTTTTTTTTTTTTTTTTAGTTTTTGTAGAGACAACGTCTTGCTATATTGCCCAGGCCAGCTTTGAACTCCCGGCCTCAAGTGCTCCTCCCACCTTGGGCTCCAGAGCACTGGGGTTTCAGGCATGATCCACTCTGCTGGCTTGTTCTTGCTTTTTATCTATTATAGGGTTTTTTTTTTAAGATGGATTTTCACTCTTGTTGCCCAGGCTGGAGTGCAATGGCGTGATCTCGGCTCACTGCAACCTCTGCCTCCTGGGTTCAAGCGATTCTCCTGTCTCAGCCTCCCTAGTAGTTGGGCTTACAGGCAGCTGCCACCATGCCCAGCTAATTTTTTGTATTTTTAGTAGAGACAGGGTTTCACTATGTTGGCCAGGCTGGTCTTGAACTCTTTTTTTTTTTTTTGAGACGGAGTCTTGCTCTGTCGCCCACGCTGGAGTGCAGTGGTGCGATCTCGGCTCACTGCAAGCTCTGCCTCCCAGGTTCACGCCATTCTCCTGCTTCAGCCTCCTGAGTAGCTGGGACTACAAGTGCCCACCACCACGCCCGGCTAATTTTTTGTATTTTTAGTAGAGACAGGGTTTCACCGATTTAGTGAGGATGGTCTCAATCTCCTGACCTCGTGATCCGCCCGCCTTGGCCTCCCAAAGTGCTGGGATTACAAGCGTGAGCCACTGTGCCCGGCTGGTCTTGAACTCTTGACCTCAGGTGATCCACCCACCTCATCTTCCCAAAGTGCTGGGATTACAGGTATGAGCCAATGCGCCTGGCTCTCTCTTTTTTTTTTTGAGATGGAGTTTTGCTCTGTCACCCAGGCTGGAGTGCAGTGGCATGATCTTGGCTCACTGCAACCCCTGCCTCCCGGATTCAAGCAATTCTCCTGCCTCAGCCTCCTGAGTAGCTGCCATTACAGGTATGTGCCACCACGTCTGGCTAATTTTTAGTAGAGACCGGGTTTTACCATGTTGGTCAGGCTGGTCTGGAACTCCTTACCTCAGATGATCCACCTGCCTCGGCCTCCCAAAGTGCTGGGATTGCAGGGGTGAGCCACCACGCCTGGCATATAGGTTTTGCTTTGTGGTTTCCACGAGGCTTACAGAAAAGATCTTACAGTTACAAAAGGTTATTTTAAGCTAATAACAACTTAGCCTTGATGGCCTAAAAAATCCTTTATACTTTTACCGTACTCCCATTTTGAATTTTTGATGTCACAGTTTGGATCTTTTTTTTTTTTTGGAGACAGTGTCGTTCTTGTCACCCAGGCTGGAGTGCAATGATCTGATCTTGGCTTACTGCAACCTTCGCCTCCCGAGTTCATGTGATTCTCCTGCCTCAGCCTCCTGAGTAGCTGATTACAGGCGGCTGCCACCACGCCCCACTAATTTTTGTATTTTTAGTGGAGATGGGGTTTCACCATGTTGGCTAGGCTGCTCTCGAACTCCTGACCTCAGGTAATCCACCCGCCTTGGCCTCTCAAAGTGCTGGGATTACAGGCATGAACCACCGCACCCAGCCTGCATCTTTTTATATTACATATTCCTTTACAAATTATTGTAGTTACTTTCAATAGTTTTGTCTTTTAACCTTCCTACTAAAGATACAAGTAATTTACACTCCACCATTACAGTATTAGTGTATTCTGAAGTTGACCTTGTGTTTACTTTTTCCGGTGAGTTTTATACTTTCAGATGTTTTTGTGTTACTCATTAGTATCCTTTTCTTTCAGCTTGAAGAACTTTCCATAGCATTTCTTGTAAGGCAGGTCTTGTGATAAACTCCTTCAGCTTTTGTTTGCCTGAGAAAGTGTTTATCCTTTGTTTCTGAAGAACAGCTTTGTCCTGGGACAGACAGCTTTGTCTAAAGGACAGTTTTTTTCCTGGTCACAATTTTTTTTTTTTTTTATAGAGAGACGAGGTCTGTTGCCCAGACTGGTCTTGAACTCTTGGGCTTAAGCGATCTGCCTGCCTCAGCCTCCCAAAGTGCTGGGATTACAGGTGTGAGCTCAGCCCCTGCGAGCGCTTTAAATGTATCATCTCACTCTCCCCTGGCCTCTAAGGTTTCTGTTGAGAAGTCTGCTGCTAGGTATATTGGAAGTCCCTTATATGTTATTTGCTTCTTTTCTCTTGCTGCCTTGAGGATTCTCTCTTTGTCTTTGATCTTTGACAGTTTGGTTATAACATGTCTTGGAGTAGTCTTATTTGGGTTGAATCTGATTGGAGACCCTTCAACCTGTAGCCATATACTTATCACTTTCTCCATATTTGTACAGTTTTTTTGCTACTTTTTCTTTAGATATACTTTTTTTTTTTTTTTTTTTGAGACAGAGTATTGCTCTATCGCCAGGCTGGAGTGCAGTGGCGTGATCTTGGCTCACTGCGACCTCCACCTCCTGGGTTCAAGTGATTCCCCTGCCTCAGCCTCCTGAGTAGCTGTGACTACAGGCGCGCACCACCACGCTCAGCTAATTTTTGTATTTTTAGTAGAGATGGGGTTTCACCATGTTTGCCAGGCTGGTCTTGAATTCCTGACATCAGGTGATCTGCCTGCCTTGGCCTCCCAAAGTGCTGGGATCACAGTGTGAGCCACCATGCCCAGCCTAACGTAAAACTTGATGGAAGTGGATATGAGGCATGCAAACTAGAATAAACAGTAACATTCAGTGTTCAGGCTGGGTGCAGTGGCTTACGCCTGTAATCCCAGCACTTTGGGAGGCCAAGGCAGGAGGATCACTTGAGGTCAGGAGTTCGAGACTAGCCTGGCCAACATGGTGATGCCCCATCTCTATTAAAAATACAAAAAAAAAAATTAGCCAGGCATGATGGTGCTTGCTTATAGCTCCAGCTACTTGGGAGGCTGAGGTGGGAGAATCACTTGAACCCAGGAGGCAGAGGTTGCATTGAGCCAAGATTGCACCACTGTACTCCAGCTTGGGTGGCAGAGTGAGACCCTGTCTCAAAAAAACAAAAAAAAAAATCAATGTCTGAAAGTTTGTTTCAAACGTAGTTCACTTTTTCAAAGGCTCTTTTTCAAAGAGCTGATTAAAATAAGTCTTTGACATAATGTAAGATGGGACTTCAGGCCTGGGTTTGGGAGTGCTTTATTCTTGTTTATAAAGTCTTAGCTGATTTGTGTGAGAGCAGATGGTATTTTCAGTAAGCTGGAACTCAGCAGCTGTTTCAGACCTTAGAAGGAGATAAATCCTTGTGGCTGTGTATAGGTACTTTTAGGTAGAAATAGAAAAAACAGTGTAATAGAATATATGTTATGGATTGCCTGGACTCTAGACCAAGTTCATTTTATAGATGAGCAGTAGAAATACAGATATGAAATGGCTTTTGCAGGATTTTTTAGCTAGATGTTGAGTCCAGAGCTGGTGTCTTGATTTAAGACTCTTGGCTGGGTATGGTGGCTCATGTCTGTAATCCCAGCACTTTGGGAGGCCAGGGCAGGTGATCACCTGAGGTCAGGAGTTCGAGACCAGCCTGACCAACATGGAGAAACCCCGTCTGTACTGAAAATACAAAATTAGCTGGGCGTGGTGGCAAATGCCTGTAATCCCAGCTACTCGGGAGACTGAGGTAGGAGAATCGTTTGAACCCGGGAGATGGAGGTTGTGGCGAGCCGAAATCACGCCATAGCACACCAGCCTGGGCAACAAAGAGCTAAACTCCGTCTCAAAAAAAAAAAAAAAAAGGATTCTTAAATATTGCTTCTGTATCACACTGTATCCTACGTATGCCTTGGTTGCTTTTATTTCCTGGAAACCCAGTGATGTTATTTTACAGATAAATGCCGTTAAGGATCAAGACAAAATACTTGATAGAGTCTAAAGGCATTAATAGATTATTAAAACTCTATGTTCTTTTAAGGTGTGAAGGATTTTATTGAAATGAGTAACAAATTTAGAAAAAGCGATTTCAGTGGCTAAATGCTGGTCAATATTCACATAAGTCTTTTTTGTAAGCACATATTTGGTATTGCAGGTAAATACATATATATTATTTGTTCCCTTAGTGATTTTTTTTTTTTTTAGAACGAGTCTTGTTCTGTTGCCTGGGCTGGAGTGCAGTGGTGCAATCTCAGCTCACTGCAACCTCCGCTTCCTGGGTTCAAGTGATTCTCCAGCTTCAGCCTCCCGAGTAGCTGGGACTACAGGCGTGTGCCACCACGCCTGGCTAGCTTTTTGTATTTTTAGTAGAGATGGGGTTTCACCGTGTTAGCCAGGAGATGGTCTCGATCTTCTGACCTCATGATCTGCCTGCCTCGGCCTCCCAAAGTGCTGGGATTACAGGCGTGAGCCACCATGCCTGGCCGGTGATTCTTGTAAATCTGTGATTTTCTTTTTTTTTTTGAGATAGAGTCTCACTCTGTCATCCAGGCTGGAGTGTAGTGGTGTGATCTCGGCTCACTGCAACTTGTGCAGGGTTCAAGCAAGTCTCCTGCCTCAGCCTCCCGAGTAGCTGGGATTACAGGTGTGCGCCACCATGCCTAGCTGATTATTATTATTATTTTTTTGTATTTTAGTAGAGAAAAGGGTTTCACCATATTGACCAGGCTGATCTTGAACTCCTGACATCAAGTAATCCGCCCGCCTTGGCCTCCCAAAGTGTGGGATTATAGGCGTGAGCCACCGTGCCTGACCTAAATCTGGGTTTTCTTTTTTTTTTTTTCTTTTTTTTTGAGATGGAGTCTTGCTCTGTCACCCAGGTTGGAGTGCAGTGGCGCGATCTCAGCTCACTGCAAGCTCCGCCTCCTGGGTTCACGCACATTCTCCTGCCTCAGCCTTCTGAGTAGCTGGGCCTACAGGCGCCCGCCACCACGACTGGCTAATTTTTTTGTATTTTTAGTAGAGTCGGGGTGTCTCCGTGTTAGCCAGGATGGTCTCGATCTCCTGACCTCGTGATCCGCCTGCCTTGGCCTCCCAAAGTGCTGGGATTACAGGCGTGAGCCACCGCACCCAGCTGTGGATTTTCTATCTGAGGTTTATCTAAGGGAGGGGAAGGAAAGGGAGGTTATTGGGAGTGTTTTAAGTGTTTGATAGAAACTTATCTCTGTATCAGAGGTAGAATTTACAACCTGATGAGTTATCCTAAACATTTCATTATTGCAGCCGTTATTCCTAAAGTGACGCTTTAGAACATTTAGTACTGTTCCTTTCTTTTTTTTTTTTCATTTTATTCTTCCTTTTACCTACTTCCCCAAGTAGGCTGCCTCTAGATAAGACTGTATATTATCAGGTAGGAAGAACTTGGTTCCAGGAGTTTTGGG
This sequence comes from Pongo pygmaeus, assembly GCF_028885625.2. Classification (NCBI taxonomy): domain Eukaryota; kingdom Metazoa; phylum Chordata; class Mammalia; order Primates; family Hominidae; genus Pongo; species Pongo pygmaeus. The sequence goes on from NC_072380.2 coordinate 59,660,114, forward strand.
ACTGGGAAGATTGGACAACAGCTGTGTAACCCGGGCTGCTGCTTCTCTCTAGGGCTTATGAAGTGGTTACTAAAATCTAAAGTTCTATGGAAAAGGGCCAGTTTCCTCTAGGATTTGACCACAACTTTGAGGGATACTTCATAAGAAAGCTGAACTTCTGGTGGATGGAGATGTAAATGAATATTGAGTTTGGTTTCAGGGAGCTGTTTTTTCAAAACAGCTTTACTGAGATATAATTCACATACCATACAGTTGTCTATTTAAAGTGTACAATTCACTGATTTCTGGCATGTTCACAGATATATGCAACTGTGGTCATTTTAGAACATTTTATCACCTCGGAAGGAAACCCTTTACCCTTTAGCTCTCATTGCTCTGTACCTCCAAACCTCAGCCCCTGACTACTATAATCTGTCTCAATAGATTTACCCGTTCTGTACTTTCATATGTGTAGAGTCATATATTATGTGGTCTTTTGTGACTGGCTTCTTTCACTTAGCATAATGTTTTTAAGGGTCATCCATGTTGTAGCATGTATCAGTATTTACATGTTTTTATGGCTGAAGAATATTCCACTGCATTGCATACACCACATTTGTGTTTATTCATTCATCATGTTGGTGGTGTTTTCCACCTTCTGGCTATTGGGAATAAGGCTGCTGTAAACATTTATGTACACATTTTTTTTTCCCCCGCTTGAGTAGATACCTAGGAGTGGAATTGCTGGGTCATGTGTTAACTATGTTTAGCTGTTTGAGAACTGCTAGGCTGTTTTCCAAAGGGAGACTTCTCTTTTTTCTTTTTTTTTTTTTTTGAGACGGAGTCTCACTCTGTTGCCCAGGCTGAAGTGCAGTGGTGTGATCTCAGTCCACTGCAACCTCAGCCTCTTGGGCTCAAGTGATCCTCCTGCCTCAGCCTCCCACGTAACTTGGATGACAAGCCTGCGCTACCATGCCTGTCTAATTTTTGTATTTTTAGTGGAGACTGGGTTTCGCCAAGTTGGCCAGGCTGGTCTCAATCTCTAGACCTCAAGTGATCTCCCTGCCTTGAACTCCCAAAGTGCTGGGATTATAGGCATGAGCCACCATGCCCGGCCCCAAAAGGAGACCATTTTACATTCCTACCAGCGGTATATGAAGGTCCCAGTTTCTTCACATCCTTACCAACACTTATTATCTGACTTTGATTCTAGCCATTCTAGTGAGTGTTAAGTGGTATGTCATTGTGGTTTTGATTTGCATTTCCCTGATAACTAGTGATATTGAGTATCTTTTCATGTGCTTACTAGTTTTTATTTATTTATTTAATTTTTTAAGACAGGTTCTTGCTCTGTTGTCCAGGCTGGAATGTAGTGGTACAGTCTTGGCTTACTGCGGTCTCCACCTCCTATACCCAAGTGATTCTCCTGCCTCAGCCTCCTGAGTAGCTGGGACTACAAGCACATGCGTCCATGCCTGGGTAATTTTTGTATCTTTAGTAGAGATGGTGTTTCACCATGTTGCCCAGGGTGGTCTTGAATTGCTTGGCTCAAGTGATCCACCTGCCTCAGCCTCCCAGAATGGTGGCATTACAGGCGTAAGCCACTGCACCTGGCCCTTTACTGGCTGTTTATATATCTTCTTTGGAGAAATGTCTATTCAGATTCTTTACTCTTTTTTTTTTGGTTTTGAGATGGAGTCTCGCTCTTGCCCAGGCTGGAGTGCAATGGCGTGGTCTTGGTTCACTGCAACCTCTGCCTCCCGGGTTCAAGCGATTCTCCTGCCTCAACCTCCCAAGTAGCTGGGATTACAGGTGCCCACCAGCACGCCTGGCTAATTTTTGTATTTTTAGTAGAAATGAGGTTTCACCACGTTGGCCAGGCTGGTCTTGAACTGTTGACCTCGCAATCTGCCTGCCTTGGCCTCCCAAAGTGCTGGGATTACAGGCATGAGCCACTGTGCCCGGCCCCTTTACTCATTTTTATTTATTTATTTATTTTTGAGCTGGAGTCTTGCATTGTCATCCAGGCTGGAGTGCAGTGTTGTGATCTCGGCTCACTGCAACCTCCATCTCCCAGGTTCAAGTGATCCTCCCACTTTAGCCTCCAGAGTAGCTAGGATTACAGGTGTGTGCCACCACACCCGGCTATTTTTTTTTTTTTTTTTTTTTTTTTGAGACAGAGTTTCGTTCTTGTTGCCCAGGCTGGAGTGCAATGGCACAATCTTGGCTCACTGCAACCTCTGCCTCCTGAGTTCAAGCAATTCTCCTGCCTCAGCCTCTCAAGTAGCTGGGATTACAGGCATGTGCCACCACGCCTGGCTAATTTTGTATTTTTATTAGAGATGGGGTTTCACCATGTTGGTCAGGCTAATCTCGAACTCCTGACGTCAGGTGATCTGCCCACCTCGGCCTTCCAAAGTGCTGGAATTACAGGTGTGAGCCACTGCGCCCAGACCAACATAGCTAATTTTTTTGTAGTTTTAGTAGAGACGGAGTTTCCCCATGTTGGCCAGGCTTGTCTCAAACTCCTGACCTCAGGTGATCTGCCTACCTCGGCCTCCCAAAGTGTTGGGATTACAGGTGTGAGCTACTGCACCCGACCCCTTTACCCATTTTTAAATTGGGCTGTTTGTCTTTTTATTGTTGAGTTATCGGAGTTCTTTATATATTCTGGATACAAGTCCTTTATCAGATGTATGGTTTGCAAGTATTTTCTTTCATTCTGTAGATTGTCTTCACTTTCTTGATGTTGTCCTTTGAAACCCAAAAGTTTAAAATTTTGAGGAAGACCAATTTATTTTTTTTCTACTTCATTTAAATGCAGATTCTGGCTTTTTGTATGTAGCTCATCATCTAGCTGGTACTTTGTTTTAAAAACAATAATGTTTCAGGCCAGGTGCAGTAGGAGGCCAAGGTAGGCAGATCACTTGAGGTCAGGAGTTTGAGAGCAGCCTGGGCAACATACCGAGACCCTGTCTCTACAAAAAAATAAAAAAATGAGCTGGGCACAATGGTGTGTGCCTATAGTTCCAGCTCCTCAGGCGGCTAAGGCAGGAGGATCACTTGTGCCTAGGAGTTCGAGGTTGCAGTGAGACATGATTGTACCACTGCCCTCCAGTCTAGGCAACAGAGTAAGACCCTGTCTCTAAAATGAACACACAAACATCAGAGAACCATGTTTCATGCAGGATATGGTCAGAAACTAAAATATAAATGAATAAAAACAACCTGATGAAGTACTGTGAGTTCTAGTTGATGCTCTGGTTGTGATTACTGTATGACAGAAGGGCAGGAGTCTGAGCTCACCTTGCCAGGTGAGGTTTAATCTCACTAAAAAAAATTTGATAGCCAGATACCATGCATCCTGTAAACAGTTTTATTCTTTGGAAGTAGTATAATTATGCCAGAGGTTTTTCAATTTATGGATTGGAATGTTCTTGAAAAGTACAGACAGTGCATTGCTTGGTGTACTGCTCTTCATGCCATTGTCATCTGCTACCTAAATTATTGATTATTGTTTACTAAACAGTACTGATGTAAATGGTTATGTCTTCAGAGGAAATACTTATGTTATTGAGAAGTCTTTTATTTTCTCAAGTTTTTACCTCATAAACAGTGATTTGGAGAGATATCTGTTTATTTTGCTTAATATGGCTTTCTGACTGTGGAAGCCAGCTACAGCTTCCTGGACTCACAGGTGAGCAGTTATGCCCATTTAATAGTCTCTGTCAGAAGACCTCACATCTTTTAAAGTACATGCCATCCTAATTTTACTTAGAAATTAAAACTAGAGAGGAACCAGAATATATTAGCTTACTTAAACTTTCTTCCACTCCCTAGTGTATTCTAAGGGAAGTCTCCCTTGATAATTCTGCAATAAACGTTCTTAGCTACCTTACTGGAGAATGCGAAGTAACTGCTACATTCATTGGCTTATCTCATTGGGATATCTGTAGTGTATCCAGGTGAAATCTTCTGCAATAACTTAGTGCATTCTATTTGGATGTATTCACTTACATGGTTGTCTTCCCCACTAGATAGTAATGTCCTGGGGAAAGGATTCTGTGTTCAGTATCAGCAACATCTGCTGTCAGTTTATACATATTGAGAGAAAGATTAAAAGCAAACATTTGCCATAAATTCACCAGATGTTTATCGAGTGCCTGTTGTGTCATCATTTTCTATGGTACAGTTTCTTCCTATGTCAGGGATTTAATAATGAGAAAATAAATAACTCAAGTAAAACCTAGCTTTTCAGGCTGGGCACAGTGGTTCACGCTTCTAATCCCAGCATGTTGGGAGGCCCAGGCGGGCAGATCACTTGAGCCCAGGAGTTTGAGACCAGCCTGGGCAACATGGCGAAACCCCGTCTCTACTAAAAATACAAAAATTAGCTGGATGTAGTGGCATGAGCCAGTGGTGCCAGCTACTTGTGGGGCTGAGGTGGGAGAATTGCTTAAGCCTGGGAGGTGGAGGTTGCAGTGAGCCGAGATCGTGTACTCCAGCCTGGGTGACAGAGTGAGACCCTGTCTCAAAAACAAAAAACAAAACAAAAAACAAAACAAAAACTGGCTAGGCATGGTGGCTCACTCCTGTAATTCTAGCACTTTGGGAGGCTGAGGTGGGCGGATCACTTGAAGTCAGGAGTTTGAGACCAGCTTGGCCAACATGGTGAAACCCTGTCTGTACTAAAAATACAAAAAATTAGCCAGGAGTAGTGGTACATGCCTGTAGTCCCAGCTATTTGGGAGGCTGAGGCGGGAGAATCTCTTGAACCTGGGAAGTGGAGGTTGCAGTGAGCTGAGATTGCGCCATTGCCCTTCAGCCTGGGCCACAGAGCGAGACTGTGTCTCAAAAATAAAAAACCAAAACACAAAAACAAAAATTAGCCAGGTGTGGTGGCAGGCACCTGTAATCCCAGGTACTTGGGAGACTGAGCCAGGAGAAGCACTTGAACCCTGGAGGCAGAGGTTGCAGTGAGCTGAGATGGTGCCACTGCACTCCAGCCTGGGTGACAGAGCAAGACTCTGTCTCAAAACAAACAAACAAACCCCCTGCCCACAAAAAAAAACCAAAACAAAACTTAGCCTTTCCTTTTTGTAGATTGTAATATTTCTCTGTTTTATTTTTAGTTTGCTTTTCTGAAGTAAAACTACTAAAAGAATATTTTAGTTCATATATATTCATTAAATCTAAAATCATGAAGCCGCTTATTTTCCCCTTATCTAGCTGAGTTAGTATCTAACAAATAGATTCTAAATGAATTCTCCATGTAGGTGGTGATTTTTTGGCAGTGGCTGGGGGCAGGGTGGTTTTGGTTACAACCTAAAGAGTAACAGTAGTATGATTAATTTCTCCTGTATATAATGTATTCTCCACACCACAGCATTGAGATACTTTGCAAATCCTGTAATCCAGAGGTTTTTCCACTTGTGTTTGAAAGTGTAGTACAGATGCTTCAGATGTATGAATTTGACTTGATTTTTTTTTTTCTTTTTTGAGACGGAGTCTTGCTCTGTCACCCAGGCTGGAGTGTGGTGATGTGATCTTGGCTCACTGCAACCTCTGCCTCCCAAGTTCAAGCGATTCTCCTGCCTCAGCCTCCCGAGTAGAGGTGTGTGCCACCACTCTTGGCTAATTTTTTGTATTTTTAGTAGAGACAGGGGTTTCACCATATTATCCAGGATGGTCTCAATCTCCTGACCTCATGATCCACCCGCCTTGGCCTCCCAAAGTGCTGGGATTGCAGGTGTGAGTAAATTTTGTTTTTATAAATTACATTTTTATCTGCTATATTTCATCAATTCTAAAACACATTGAAATATCCAAAGTGGATATATGTGTTATAGTTTAATTGGTAGAGTTTTTAAATTTTTTAAAATTATGGTATCATGTAGTTGGTTATGCCATCTTAGATTTGATGAAAGACAGTATTTAAAAAAACTGTTAAGATGCCTACATTGAGGTGAATATATAATAGATTTCAAATACTGGATTCTGCAAACATACTGACGTGTTCTCATTTATTAACTGAATACTAAGAAATTGTGATCAATTTAAACTTAAATGTATTCTATTGAAATATATTTTTAATCTCATACAATTTTTTGAAATATTTTAGAGGCTAAAGTTGAAAATTGGTTTATCTGGTAAACCTTCATTTCAGCAAAAGAATATTACCTTCTGATTTTTTTTGGTGAATTATATAAATATAGTTTTTAATATTAAATCTATTTGTATAAATTCTCAGTGTCTGAATGATGGATGTATTTCAAATTTAAAGTTCAGAAAAAGTGTAGCTGGGCATGGGGCTCACACCTGTAATCTCAGTGCTTTGGGAGGCTGAGGCAGGAGGACCCCTTGAGCCTGGGAGTTTGAGACCAGCCTGGGCAACCTAGCAAGACCTTGTCTCTACTAAAAATATTTAAAAAATTAGCTGCGTGTGGCGGTGCATGCCTGCAGTCCCAGCTACTCTGGAGGCTGACATGGAAGGATCTCTTGAGCCTAGGAGTTTGAGGCTGTAGTGAGCCATGATCACACCACTGCACTTCAGCCGTGGCGACAGAGTCCCTGTCTCAAAACAAACACACAGACACACATGCACACACACAGCAGCATATGCTTTGATGTCAATAATTGTGTATTATTGACATTATTGACAATATTAATGTCAACAAATAGTGTTCTTGAGAGTGGGGTTGTAACTGATGTTTTTGAAACAGCCAGTGGGGGTTATGGGCCCAGTTAGGATTCTGGAACAGTTTTCCTGAGTGTACAACTGTGGTGGGGCTTATGATTCATATCATTTCTTTGCTGGATGAATGTTAAAAGCGGATAGGTTGGCAGACCCACTCAGCAAGGAATTCCACTGAGGATGCCTTGAAAGGAGCAGGGGCATACCATCCAGAGCACAAGACAGAGTAAAGTTATCACATGAAGGACTCATTTGCTTGAAAAGACTTGACTTTTCTTAGTGTCCTCAGATATTCTAACAACTTTACAAGGCAAAAAGACTCAGTGATTTTTTTTTTTCTTTTTCTTTTTTTTTTTTTCCTGAGACAGTGTCTCTCTCTGTTGCCTAGGCTGGAGTGCAGTGGTGTGATGTCAGCTCACTGCAACCTCTGCCTCCCAGGTTCAAGCGATTCTCCTGCCTCTGCCACCTGAGTAACTGGGATTATAGGCTTTCACCACCACGCTGGCTAATTTTTGTATTTTTAGTAGAGATGGGGTTTCACCATGTTGGCCAGGCTGGTCTCGAACTTCTGGATTCAAGTGATCCTCCTGCCTTGGCCTCCCGAAGTGCTGGGACTACAGGCATGAGCCACCACACCTGGCTCATTTCTTGTTTCTTTAAAATAAAATTTACTGTATGTATTTAAGGCATATATATCATGTTATGAGATATATAGTAAAATGGTTACTATAGTGAGTCAAATTAACATATTCATCATCTTACAGTTACCTGTTTTCCTCCCTGTGGCGAGAGCAAAAATCCTGACTATAGCAAACTCTTATTAAAAGTCCTCATGGCTGGGTGCGGGCTCATATCTATAATCCTAGCACTTTGGGAGGCCGAGGCAGGCTGATCACTTGAGCCCAGGAGTTCGAGACTAGCCTGGGCAACATGGCAAAACCCCGTCTCTACAAAAAATACAAAAATTACCTTGCATGTTGGCATGCGACTATAGTCCCAGGTACTTGGGAGGCTAAGGTGGGAGGATTGCTTGAGCCCAGGTGGACGAGGCTGCAGTGAGCTTTGATTAAGCCACTGTGCTCTAGCCTGGGCAGTAGAGGGAGACCCTGTTGCAAAAAAAAAGAAGAAAGTCCTCATGCTGTTCATTAGATCTGCAGACTTGTTCATCCTACATACCTGCTACTTTGTATCCCTTGATCTACAGCTACCTATTTCCTTTCCAGCTCCAACCTTGGTAACAGCTGTTTTTATTCTGTCTTAATATTTGACCTCTGTTTTCTTTTACTTTTTTTTTTTTTTTTGAGACAGAGTCTCGCACTGTCACCGGGCTGGAGTGCAGTGATGCCATCTTGGCTCACTGCAACCTCCACCTCCCGGGTTAAAGCGATTCTCCTGCCTCAGCCTCCCGAGTAGCTGGGATTACAGGTTCCCGCCACCACGATGCCTGGCTAATTTTTTTTGTATTTTTAGTAGAGATGGGGTTTCACTATGTTGGCCAGGCTGGTCTCGAACTCCTGACCTTGTGATCCCCCTGCCTTGGCCTCCCAAAGTGTTGGGATTACAGGCGTGAGCCACTGCACTCGCCCTGTTTTCTTTTTTTTAAAGATCCTCACTCCCAATGAATTTGAAAAGTCAATTGTAGTTTGTCTTTGGATCCATACTGATGTATACATGAGAGTTTTTTTTATAATTATGATCAAAATATATGTGCTGCTATTAGGTCTCCCCCACCCCCCTTTTTTTTAACTTATACACAATTAATATAATTCATGTAGTTTAAAATGACTTTATATAATATTTTAAATTATATGACATAGTTTGCCTGAATGTATGCCAATTGGCTTCTTAAGTTTTTGCACTGCCAAATAAACATTTTTGTTCAGATTGGTTTTCCAACCCCCCTCCCTTCATTTATTTATTGCTGTGTAACAAATTACATCAAAACTTTGTGGCTTCAAACGATGATTGATTTTTTTCTCATAATATGGGAGTTGACTGGATGGTTCTTCTGCTGGTTTCACTTAGAGTCACTCATGTGGTTGCATCAGCTGGTGAAGGGATAGGCTTGTTGCCCGGGACGCCTTGCTCCCTCTCCCTGCAGCCTCTCCAGGTGGCCAGTTAGGACTTCCTCACATCCCGGTGGTGTCAGGGTGTTCAGAATTCTTACATGACGGTTGGCTTCCAAAAGAACGAAAGCAGAAGTTAGCATTCCTCTTACAAGGTGAGTGCCAGAACTGGCCTTAGCATTGCTGCTTTCCTATTTATTCTTTTTTTTTTTTTTGGAGGCAGAGTCTCACTCTGTCGCCTGGGCTGTAGTGCAGTGGCACAATCTCAGCTCACTGCTACTTCTGCCTCCCGGGTTCAAGCGATTCTCATGTCTCAGCCTCCAGAGTAGCTGGGACTACAGGTGTGCACCACCATGCCCAGCTAATTTTTTTTTTGTATTTTTAGTAGAGACGGGGTTTCACCATATTGGGCAGGCTGGTCACAAACTCCTAACCTCAGGTGATATACCCACCTTGGCTTCCCAAAGTGCTGGGATTACAGGCATGAGCCACCGTGCCCTGCCACTGCTTCCCTATTCTATTGATAAAACAGGTAGGAAGGCTTGCGCAGCTTCAAGGGGAGGAGGGGTGTGCCTGGGCCTGGAGGGTGGAGGATGGCTCACAGCACTCTGCAGGCATTCTGCACCCTGTTTTTTTGTCCTGAGGGGAAATTTCACAAAGTAGCATTTAAGTCAAATCATAATACATATTTAAAAATTATTGTTTTTTATGTATATGTGTGTGTGTATGTGTGTGTGTATATATGTATGTATGCCTTTTTTTGAGACTCGGCCCGGGTTCAAGTGATTCTCCTGCCTCAGCCTCCGCAGGAGCTGGAATTACAGGTACATGCCACTACACCAGAGCTACTCAGGAGGCTGAGGCAGGAGAATCACTTAAACTCATGAGGCGGAGGTTGCAGTGAGCTGAGATCATGCCACTGCACTGTAGCCTGGGTGACAGAGTGAGATTCCATCTCAAAAAAAAAATTGGAAGTTGTATACCTTGTAATTGTTACTTTTCTCCCTTTGCCTTTAATTTCTTTTTTTTTTTTTCTCGAGACTGAGTCTCACTCTGTCACCCAGGCTAGAGTGCAGTGGCGTGAACAAACATGGCTTACTGCAGCCTCTACCTCCCAGGCTCAAGTGATCCTGCCACGTTAGCCTCCGGAGCAGCTCAGACTACAGCTGTGCACCACCATGCCTGGCTAATTTTTGCATTTTTTGTAGAGATGGGGTTTTGCATGTTGCTCAGGCTTGTCTTGAACTCCTGGGCTCAAGCGATCCTCCCAAAGTGTTAAGATTACAGGTGTGAGCCACCACACCTGGCCAATTGAAAAAAAAAAAAATTCTTAGGATAGGGTCATGTCTGATGTTCTTAAGTAGTGCTCCAAATGAAATGAAGGAATATTAAAGGAGGAGGAAAATCAGACTTATTAGTGGGAGGAATAGCAAAGAATTTGTGGCCATCTTTAATTTGGTATAGAGTATAATGATTCTTGACTCAAAAAAAATATATATATTTTTTGAGACAGAGTCTTAACTCTGTCGCTGAGGCAGGAGTGCAGTGGTGCGATCTTGGCTCACTGCAACCTCTGCCACCCGGGTTCAAGCGATTCTCCTGCCTCAGCCTCCCGAGTAGCTGGGATTACAGGCACGCACCACCACGCCTGGCTAATTTTTTGTATCTTTAGGCTAGAGATGGGGTTTCATCATCTTGTCCAGGCTGGTCTTGAACTCCTGACCTCGTGATCCACCCGCCTTGGCCTCTCAAAGTGCTGTGATTGCAGGCATGAGCCACTGCCCGGCCGACTCAAAAATATTTTTTCAATTGATGTTGATACGTAATATTTTACATATTTTGTGGGGGTACATGTGATGTTTCATTGTGTGCATAGAATGTATAGATCAAATCTCAGGGTATTTGTGGTATCCAGATTCTTGACTCATGACAGATAGTTAATATATATGAGCTGGCGAGGCGTGGTGGCTCACGCCTGTAATCCCAGCACTTTGCGAGGCTGAGGCGGGCAGATCACGAGGTCAGGAGTTTGAGACCAGCCTGGCCAACATGGCGAAACCCCGTCTCTACTAAAAATACAAAAATTAGCCAGGCATTGTGGCAGGCACCTGTAATCCCAGCTACTCGGGAGGCTGAGGCAGGAGAATCACTTGAACCCTGGAGGCAAAGGTTGCAGTGAGCCGAGATCGTGCCATTGCACTCTGTCCTGGGTGACAAGAGCAAGACTCTGTCTCAAAAAAATACATATATAGGTTATGAAATTTTAGGAAGTGACATTTTGGGCATCACAGGGATTGGTTGTTTCTTCTAGAATCAGTCTATGAAAGGGTAAGGCTTTAGAAATAATGTGCTTCAGCAGGGATTCTGACTAGGGATAGAGGTGGGGGATGGAAGCAAAGCGATAGGATTTCTCCTTTCTTTTGCCTCTTCTCCCCAGGGCAGTGGGTTGCCTTCCTGTGCTAGGCTCTTGTGTGTTGGTCATTGAGATATATTGGGGTAGACAAAAAGTTGTATGTACATCACTGATACAGTTTAGTCGAAGTATGCAAAGTATAGAAAGAAAACACTTTGCTCAGTCATCTGGCTAGGTTCTTAGTAGAGCAAAACTCTCACTTTATGATGTTACTTCCTTCTTCTTACGCTTCTCCTTCTCTAATCATGGTTTCTGTGTCTTGATGCCCTGCTGAACTTTAAGCTCCACAAGAGCAGGACTTTGACTATCACGGCTAGATCAGGGGCCTAGCCACAATTCTCTGGCTCACAGTAGACATTTGGTGCTGTTAAAATGGAAATAAATAAATAAAACCAAAGAATTACAACAGTAAAATGAACCACAACTTTCTCAGTCAACTGAGTGCTTAACACTTCTTCCCTGATCATCCTGTTTCTTGGTCTTCTATAACAGCTGATACTTTTCTCCTCCTCTTACCTCCCAATCCATTCCCACGTTGCAGCAAAGTGAAGTTTATGCTTAAAACCCCTCCCTGAATCCTCGTTGCTGCAGATAAAGGCTGAATTGCTAAGGGTGCCCTTCCAGGCCATTTCTGACTCTTTGCTCTCATATTCAGTTGCAGTCCCCAAACATTGCCCAGCATTCTCTCTCTCTTTTGTAATGTCCTCCCCATGCCTTTTTTGGCTCCACTCGTCCAATCCTCCCTTTTCTTTTTAAATAAAATATTTCAAACACCAGGAAAATACGTGAATACACATGAACCCACCCTGGCTATTCACATTCTAATAAATTCTTGCTTCAGATTGTTTTTTGGAAACAGAACATTTCTAGTACATTTAAGTCCTATTTTCACTTCTAAGTCCTAGGCCACTTTCTCTTTGCCCAGAGGTCATCAATATCCTGATTTTTATTATTTGTATTTATTTATTTATTTTGAGACAGAGTCGGACTCTGTCACCCAAAATGGAGTGTAGTGGCGTGATCTTGGCTTACTACAACCTCTGCTCCCTGTTCAAGTGATCCTCCCGCCTTAGCCTCCTGAGTAGCTGGGACTACAGGTGCGCACCACCATGCCCAACTAATTTGTGATTTTTTGTTGTTGTTGTTTTTTTTTTTTTTTTGAGACGGAGTCTCGCTCTGTCTCCCAGGCTGGAGTGCAGTGGCGCAATCTTGGCTCACTACAAGCTCTGTCTCCCGGGTTCAGGTGATTCTCCTGCCTCAGCCTCCCAGGTAGCTGGGACTACAGGCACATGGCACCATGCCTGGCTAATTCTTTTGTGTTTTTAGTAGAGATGGGGTTTCACCATGTTGGCCAGGCTGGTCTCGAACTTCTGGCCTCAAATGATCCACCTGCCTCAGCCTCTCAAAGTGCTGGGATTACAGGCGTGAGCTACCATGTCCAGCCGCCCAGCGAGTTTTTGGTATTTTTAGTAGAGACAGGGTTTCACTGTGTTGACCAGGCTGGTGTCGAACTCAGTCTTCCAAAGTGTTGGGATTACAGGCATGAGCCATCACACCTGGCCCAATAATCCTGATTTTTTTTTTGAGACAGAGTCTTGCTCTGTCACCCAGGCTGAAGTGCAGTGGCGTGATCTCAGCTCACCGCAACCTCTGCCTCCTGGGCTCATGCGATTCTCCTGCCTCAGGAGAATTTTTAGTAGAGACGGGTTTGTATTTTTAGTAGAGACGGGTTTCACCATGTTGGCCAGGCTGGTCTCGAACTCCTGCCCTCAGGTGATCCACCTGCCTTGGCCTCCTAAAGTGTTGGGATTACTGGCGTGAGCCACCATGCCTCGCCCGACCCCTGATTTTTAAATATCTTTTCCACTAACACCTTTATACTTTTTGCTACATATGTATATACGTATAAAAACTATGTTTGTTTATAGCTTCTATACCAGTTTATTCTAGTCGCAGCAGTGAATGAACTTCCAATATCTACATCTTTGCCCAGATCAAGAATTATCAGACTTAATATTTGTCAGTTTGGTGGCTAGAATAAGCCGTTATGATTCCCTGATTACTGATGAGGTTGAACATATTTTTATGTTTGTTGGTCATTACTGTTTCCTGTAAACCTTATTCCTAATATGTTCTCATTGTTCTCTAGGGTTTTCTTTTCCTTGTTGATTTCTAGGAGGAATTATTTCTGTATTTTGAATAACATTCTTGTCTCCTATTTGTTATTCATATCTTTTTTCAGTCTGTGGCTTATCTTTTCATTTAATCTGCCTATAATTGATTTTTATGTATACTATGAGATCAGATTGGGTTCTAATTTTATTTTTTCATATTGGTAAAATGTTCCAACACCATTAACTTTTCCTACTTTTTTTTTTTCTCTTTTGAGACAGGGTTTCACTCTGTGGCCCAGGCTGGAGTGCAGTGGTGTGATCACAGATCACTGCAGTCTTCACCTCCCTGGGCTCAGGTGATCCTCGCCTCTTGAATAGCTGGGACCACACGCATCTGCCAGCCACCACACCTGGCTAATTTTTGTATTTTTTGTAGAGATGGGGTCTTGCCATGTTGCCCAGGCTGGTTTCCAACTCCTGGGCTCAGTTGATTGGCCCACCTTTGCCTCCCAAAGTGCTGGGTTTACAAGCGTGAGCCACCATGCCCAGCCTTTTCTACTTTTTTTGTTTGTTTGTTTTCTTTTGACATAACTTCAGATTTGCAGAAAAGTTACATAAGTAGTATGAAGGATTCCCATATACCTTCATGCAGATCCATCAAATGTTAGTGTTTAACATTTTTGCTTGCTCTTGTGTGTACTCTCTCTTCCCCCCTCCCTTCACATTCGATTTTGTTTTTTGGGGGAACCATTCAAGGGTAAGTTAACAGATACTGTCTCTTCACCCCTACATACTTCAACTAGGACATTTTCTTACAATCTAATTATCAAAATCAGGAAATTAATGTTGATAAAGGACTATTATCTACCAGCCCTATTCAGATTTCACCACTACTGTTCTTTAAAGCAAAATAATGATAATATTTTTCCTGATACCAAGGTTGCATTTGGTTGTCATACCTCTAGTCTCTTTACTGACTTTTAGTGTTGCCTCTACTGAAAAGCACATTTTCGTATATGATATGTCTGCTTTGGGGCTTTTCTTTTTCATTAGTCTGTCCATTTCTGAACTGATTCCATATTTTCTTAATGATTTCTTTAGCTGATGAGGAAGTCTTAAAATCTAGGAAAGTGTCCCCTCTGTTTTTTCTTTTTTTGTTTTGTTTTTGTTTTTGTTTTTGAGACAGTCTCGCTCTGTCTCCCAGGCAGGGGCTTGATCTCGGCTTACTTCAACCTCCACCTCCTGGGTTCAAGCGATTCTGCAGCAGCCTCCCAAGTAGCTGGTTGGGATTAGAGGTGTGCACCAGCATGCCCGGCTAATTTTTGTATTTTTAGTAGAGATGGGGTTTCATCATGTTGGCCAGGCTGGGTTTCTTTTTTTTTTTTTTTGTGAGACGGAGTCTCGCTCTGTTGCCCAGGCTGGAGTGCAGTGGTGCGATCTCGGCTCACTGCAAGCTCTGCCTCCCGGGTTCACACCATTCTTCTGCCTCAGCCTTCCGAGTAGCTGGGACTACAGGCGCCCGCCACCACGCCTGGCTAATTTTTTGTATTTTTAGTAGAGACAGGGTTTCGCCGTGTTAGCCAGGATGGTCTCGATCTCCTGACCTCGTGATCCACCCGCCTCGGCCTCCCAAAGTGCTGGGATTACAGGTGTGAGCCACTGCGCCTGGCTTTTTTTGTTGTTTTTTGTTTTTTGTTTTTTTGTTTTTTAAGACAGTCTTGCTCTGTCGCCTAGGCTGGAGTGCAGTGGTGCGATCTCGGCTCACTGCAGCCTCTGCCTCTGGAACACTAAATGTTCCAGACCAGTCTGGCCAACATGGTGAAACTCCATCTTTACTAAAAATACAAAAATTAGCTGGGCATGGTGGCGCACGCCTGTAATCCCAGCTATTTGAGAGGCCGAGGCAGGAGAACAGCTTGAACCTGGGAGGTGGAGGTTGCCTCAGCTACAGAGCGAGACTCTCTCACACACACAAAATAACACAGCAGCTGTATGAGGAACATTAAATGTCTTTCCTAACTTACTGTATGCAAATAAAAGTAGATACTTAAGAAATTGTCTAAAAATATTTAGTAAACCCATTTCTACACAGATAGACAAATTAAAAGTTCTGAGAAATCAGGCTAAAATAACCTCAAATTTATAAGGTTTGATTAATATTTCCCTTTGCATATACACGAAAGCAAAAAAAGGTAGGAATACTTTCAATTTCAGATAACAATAAATTGAAATCAAGTACAAATTTTGACTCCCCTTCCTAAACCGAATAAACTCTTATAAAAGCAGACACACTTTACTTGTGTAAACACTCTTTTCTTTTTTTTTTTTAATGGAATTTCGCTCTTGTTGCCCAGGCTGGAGTGCAATGGTGTGATCTTGGCTCACCGCAACCTCCACCTCCTGGGTTCAAGCGATTCTCCTGCCTCAGCCTCCCGAGTAGCTGGGATTCCAGGCATGCGCCACCACGCCCGGCTAATTTTGTATTTCTAATAGAGATGGGGTTTCTCCATGTTGGTCAGGCTGGTCACGAACTCCCAATCTCAGGTGATCTGCCCACCTCGGCCTCCTAAAGTGCTGGGATTACAGGCCCAGCCATATCCACTCTTTTAAATTTAGGCATCCATGTCACTGGAATTATGTTTTTCACAGGATCACTTTTAAATTCATTAAGAAGTTTCTTTATGTATATAAGCCTATTCATTTTACTTGAAAGGTTTTCTGTCTTCCCAAAGTCAAATCCTTACTAACTAAAATTAGGAATTTTGAAAAAACATCCGAGAAAAATCTCACAAACAAATTTAAAAATGTATTATCTAAGGTGCATAAAGTTAAACTCCATATTACCAATAGCATTTAAGAAACTCATAAAAAATGATAATGTTTTCTTTAAAGAGACATACTGAAAGCCAAGCCGGTTGTTCACAGGAGGTGGTTTTGCACCATTATTTGAACTTTGATGTGTGAATTTGCTTTAGAAGTCCATGGTGTATTTACTCTCTTGACAGATTCTGTTTTCACATGCCCCTCACATGAAGGTTCACTCCTCATTCTTTTTTTTTTTTTTTTTTTTTTGAGACAGGTTGGGTGGGACTGCTTCAGGATTCTAAAAGACAGTACCTTCTGGTGCGCTTTCTAAGATGGAACATAATTCTACTCTTTAAAAATCATTAGAGAGTATATATTAATGAACTTTGGTTTTTATGAACTTTCTGGGCATGCCTGTTTGATTGGTGCAGAGTCCTTGGATGTAACAGAAACGTCAAGTAGGGAAAACGATTTCCTTATGGTTGATTGACTTACATCAGTATAAAATTGATGAGGAATTTATATACACGTTGTATACTGCTGTTAATGTTTGGTACAGTGCTTTCTTTAGTGTTTTCATTTTGAGGGGTTATTAGATTCAGCATTTTCTGGAGCAGAATGCTTTTTAAAGGGGATTTTGTCTTTTTGGGAAATAATTTATAAAGGTTAATTTGGAAAAAGCTGAATTTAAATACGTGTAGCTCTTATAATTACGAGCTTTTTACATTTACACTGACGTTCTTTTGTATAGGAGTTAAAGTTCCTCGTAATTTTCGCTTGTTGGAAGAACTTGAAGAAGGACAAAAAGGAGTAGGCGATGGTACGGTTAGCTGGGGCCTTGAAGATGATGAAGATATGACACTTACAAGGTGGACAGGCATGATTATTGGGCCACCAAGGGTCAGTGTTATAAATTATATTTTTTCTATTAATACTTATTGTTAAAGTTAACGTTTAATTTTATACTATTGATATTAAAATAAGCAATTATGATAACTTTTAAAATAGTTCCTTTTTATTTTGTTTACATTTATTGATGCTTCCCACGTGCAGGATATAATGCTCGATTACGTAGAGGATTGAGGGGAGGAAGGTTGATAGGTCATTGCCATCAAAGCTTTGCAGTTTAGTAAAGGAGAAAAAATCAGTACAAATGACAGATTCTAAATATGACAGAGCAAGTTCACTACGGGACTTTAGAATATGTTTCTTCTAGCTGGAATAATTGAGGAAGGCTGAACAGTGGAGGAAGTTGCCTTTGGAATGATCCCTAAAGGACTGACTGGTAGGATTTCAGAAGGTGGTGATGGGGATGGAGAACATTCCAGATAGAGAGGAGAAAAGGTGAGGAAATGGAGGGGGTATGTGGGGAGAGCAGTCATTTTGACGTAACATGTTACCTGTTGGGTGAACCTGAGGGTTTCTAAATTGGTTTGCATTGAGTGCATGTTGCTGTTTGCCCTCTGACACTTCACATGCCATAGAAATGCTGTAGGTCTCAGTTTCTTCATCTGTAAAAAGTCTATGATTCTTACATTTTTTTCTAGTATGGTTGGCAGCTGGCCCATTGTACTTTGTCTTTCTTGGGTTTATGAAGTTTTATTTTTACTCAAAGTCTTTTTTTCTAGCTTGGGATTTTTTTTTTTTTTTTTACATTGCATTCCTTACTTAATGGTCCCATCCACTGCAGTCCCTGCAGTGAATCTTTGAAATGTGTCTCTGTAATGTTTTTGGCTTGTTGAAAAGAGCACACATTTGAAGGGTTTTTTAAGTCTTTGGTTTTGTATACTGGTTGCTACCTTATGATGAGAGCATTTTAACTGTTTTGCTCTTGGGTTAGAGTTCCTCCTGATGATGATGATGATGATGATTATTATTATTATTGAGACAACATCTTGTTCAGTCACCCAGGCTGGAGTGCAGTGGTGCGATCTCAGCATACTGCAATCTCAGCCTCCTGGGCTCAAGCGATCCTTCCACCTCAGCCTCCTGAGGTGGTGTGCACCACCACTGCTGGCTAATATTTGTAGTTTTTGTAGAGATAGGGTTTCACCATGTCGGCCAGGCTGGTGTTGAACTCCTGGCCTCAAGTGATCCACTTGCCTTGGCCTCCCAAAATGCTGGGATTACAGGTGTGAGTCACTGCACCCAGCCCCTCCTGATTATTACAAAAGAAAAATGTATCAGGTAATTAGCAACATTAATTATAGAGAATGAATTAGTGTATGTTTTATGTTGTTTTCTGGTGTTCCTTTGCAAAATTCATGCACACTCCTAAACTGATAGGCTCCCTGTTTACTCCCTTACTCTATTTTTTCCTGAAGACATTTGAGGAAGAAAATATAATGTTGATGGATAGAGTTCCTTATAACTTGGTTTGTATAATGAAAGCCTTGATTTTCACTGCCTGTGAACATTATTACCATGGTCTGTTTGGTTTTAAAAAAGCGCTTGTAATTGACGAACATTCTGACTTACTGATTTGAAGATTTAACAGTCAGAACTTGGTATATATAATGAAAGCCTTGATTTTCACTGCCTGTGAACATTATTACCATGGTCTGTTTGGTTTTAAAAAAGCGCTTATAATTGACGAACATTCTGACTTACTGATTTGAAGATTTAACAGTCAGAACTTGGTAGAATATAAATTTGAAATTATTTAGATTCGGTTTTTCTTCAGCCACTGCCTGCAGCAGACTTTATTCTTTAAGAATGTTTTGGAACTTGTGATGAGTTCATCAGTGGTCTTGTGGGCTGACCCACAGCACAGTTCCTAGCTGTGGTGGACCGGCTCCTGCTTAGTCTTTCACCCGGTTGGGGTCCCCTGCAGGATGCCCCAACTGGTTGCCATTCCTGGTGTCACTGAACCTCAGGAAACTCCATCCACTGGAGTGGGGGTGAAGGCTGCTTCTCTGCAACTGTCTCCCCACTCAGGGCACACAGACAAAATGCTACTGTGGTCCTCCATTCTCTGTGGGTGGTGGTTTTGGAGCTACATGGGGAGAAAAGGTCATAATAGCTTTTCCTCACCTGTCTCAAGCTTCACGCTGAGGCACTTATAATAAAAAGCAGAGAAAAGCATACAAATTTATTTAAGTTTTACATGACATAGGAACATTCAGAAAGGAAGACCCAAAGAAACAGGGAAACCGTGTATTTTTATGCTAAATTTGATGAAGAGTGGACAGTGATGCAACAGCGTGATTGGATCTGATGGTAACACACTAGGTAATAAACTGGGGGAACTTACCAGGGCCTGTTTGTTCACATTATTTCTGTGTCTTTGGATTTCATTCCTTTCTTGGCATAAGACAAGACCCCTTTGGAGTGGTTCTCATGACCTACTTCATGGAGAGGTCAGCTAGATTTTAGGGTCTGCTTCAGGAGAGAAGGGGGCGAAGGTAAGGTAAGAGTAACCTTGCTTCTGCTGTTTTCTTAAGTGCCAAGGTGCCGTATTTTGGGATAGTATGTCTTGAACCTCATCAGAGACCCCCTCACTTCCTTTGAGTGCCAGTCAGAGGTAGGAGGGTGTGCCCTGCAAAGGCACAGGCTTCTTCTGGAGCTGGCCTGTGCTCACCACCTGATGATCTTCTCTGCATCACCCTCTCAGTTCTCTTGAAGGCAGGTCACAGCGGGCGTATTTGGTTGCCTTTTCATAAAACAGGCAGGAGTTGGTATCTTACCACAGTTGTTTTCTCCTTAGAAGGTGCGATGTTGAGAACAATTTTGTCCCCAGGGTAGAGTATCTACATCTAGCCAGGAGAGGAGGAAGACTTTTTTGTTTGTTTGTTTGTTTTTGAGACGGAGTTTGGCTCTTGTGCCCAGGCTAAAGTGCAATGGCATAATCTCGGATCACCGCAACCTCCGCCTCCCAGGTTCAAGCGATTTTCCTGCCTCAGCCTCCCTAGTAGCTGGGATTACAGGCATGTGCCACCACGCCCAGCTAATTTTGTGTTTTTATTTTTTTTTGAGACGAAGTCTTGCTCAGTCGCTCAGGCTGGAGTGCAGTGGCGCCATCTCGGCTCACTGCAAGCTCTGCCTCCCGGGTTCATGCCATTCTCCTGCCTTAGCCTCCTGAGTAGTGGGACTACAGGGGCCCGTCACCACACCCTGCTGATTTTTTTGTATTTTTAGTAGAGATGGAGTTTCTCCGTGTTAGCCAGGATGGTCTCGATCTCCTGACCTTGTGATCCACCCGCCTCGGCCTCCCAAAGTGCTGGGATTACAGGCGTGAGCCACTGCGCCTGGCCTAACTTTGTATTTTTAGTGGAGACAGGGTTTCTCCATGTTGGTCAGGCTGGTCTCAGACTCCCGACCTCAGATGATCCGCCCACCTCGGCCTTCCCAAAGTGCTGGGATTACAGGCGTGAGCTGCCGTGCCCGGTCGAGAGGAGGAAGACTTCTAACATATGTTACATGGTTGGTTGTTTTTTATTTTTATTTTATTTTATTTTGAGATAGTCTCACTCTGTCACCCAGGCTGGAGTGTAGTGGCCCGATCACACTTCACAGCCTGGACCCCCTGGGCTCAAACAATCCTCCCACCTCAGCCTTCTGAGTAGCTGGGACTATAGGGGTACACCATCATACCTGGCTAATTTGTGTGTTTGTGTGTGTGTGTGTAGAGATGGGGGTCTCACTATGTTGCCCAGACAGGTTTCAAACTCCTGGGCTCAAATTGCCCACCTGCCGTAGCCTCCCAAAGTGCTAGGATTATAGGCGTGAACCACTGTGCCTGGCCAGTTGTTTTTTATTTTTTGTACTTTATTGACTAAGGTCCCTCTTTTTTTTTTTTTTTTTTTTTTTGAGACGGAGCTTCGCTCTTGTTGCCCAGGCTGGAGTTCAATGGCACTGTCTCAGCTCACTGCAACCTCTGCCTCCCAGGTTCAAGTGATTCTCCTGCCTCAGGCTCCTGAGTAGCTGGGATTACAGGCATGCGGCACCATGCCCGGCTAATTTTGTATTTTTAATAGAGATGGGGTTTCTCCATGTTGGTCAAGCTGGTCTCGAACTCCCGACCTCAGGTGATCCGCTCGCCTCGGCCTCCCAAAGTGTTAGGATTACAGGTGTGACCCACCATGTCCAGCCAGATCCCTCATTTTTTATGTTGTTCTAATATTTATTTGGATTTATATGATTAGCAGTTTTGTTTTTCTATGTTTTTGTGTTCAGTTTTCTGAAGCAATATTGGTTGTCACTAGAGTTTAGTACTTTTTCAAGTTTTCTCATATGTAAATGAAGGTACTGTCCCCATCGTTAAAATAGAAACAGTGTGAGAATTAAGTGAAATAATGATTAGATAATAGAATACCTGAGTACTTGACTTAGTAAATATTAGTTTTTCTCCTTTTATTTGCTCTTGCTTTTTATTAGATAACAGAAAAACTTGGCTGTTAATTAAATTTTTTTTTTTTTTTTTTTTTTTTTTTTTTTGAGACAGTCTTGCTTTGCCACCCAGGCTGGAGTGCAGTGGCGTGATCTCAGCTCACTGCAACCGCCACCTCCTGAGTTCAGGTGATTCTCCTGCCTCAGCTTCCTGACTAGCTGGGATTACAGGCGTGTGCTACCAATTTTTGTATTTTTAGTAGAGACAGGGTTTCACCATGTTGGCCAGGCCCAGGCTGATCTCGAACTCCTGACCTCAGGCAGTCTGCCCGCCTTTGGCCTCCCAAAGGGCTGGGATTACAGGCATGAGCCACCACACCCAGCCTGTTAATTTAAAATTTAGAAGGGATAAAATCAAAGGTGTCAGAAGTTAGGGTGATATTTACTGTAAGAATTGGATTAGATTAATAGGCTAGCTTTGGGATTAAGTTTTTTTTTTGTTTACATAAAATCTTCCAGAAAAGAGCTTTGGGTTTTTTTTTTTTTTTAAACTTAAAAGGAATTGAGGTAGAATTTACATGTAGTGAAATGCACAGATGTGCCATGAGTTTGACAAATGTAGCTTGTTACCCCTACTGAGATACAGAACATTCCCGTCATTCCAGAAAGCTCCCTGTGCCCTTTCCCACACCTGAGAGATTTGTATGTTGTAGAGCTTTGATAAGTAGGGTCATGTAGTGTGTACACTTACGGTTCTTTACTCAGCATGAAGTCTGAGCAATTCAGTTGTGTTATCTCAGGTAGTAGGAGTGTGTTTCTTTTTATTGTTGAATAGTATTTTACTGTATGGATATACCACAATGTGTTTATCAATTCTTTTTATGGACATCTGGATTTAATCTACTTTCTTGCTTTTACAAATAAAGCTGCTATGGGCATTCTTGTGGAAGTCTTTTTGTGAACATATGTTTGTTTCCATTTTGCTTGGGTAAATGCCTAGGAATAGAATTGCTGTATCATAGGGGAGTCTGGTATGCATCCAGATTGGAGAATCACAGCCAAGATAATCATGCGATCTATCTTAGTCATTTTTATATATTGAAAGTGCTGGGAATATTATTAATATTTGCTTGCTATTAATCTCAGATGAGTTTTATATAGCTCTTTTTTTCTTAAAGTATTGAAATATTTAATAACATACATATAACATTGTTGCATAGGTTTTACATTAGAGTAGTTTAATACTGCAAATCTGACCTCCATTTGGATAGCTCTTGTTTATGGGGATGGGATCAGTTTGAGTAGGTGAGATCTGTAGATGGTTGATTAGCTTCCTCCCTCTCTGGTCTTATACAGCACCCAGCAGGTATTAAATTTTTCACTTTCATTTATTTATGTATATATTTTTATGTTATTTTAATTATAATTTAGAAAATTTAAAGTTTCAATAATTATAATTCTCTTTAAAACAATTTTTTTTTCTTTTTAATCTCTTGAGTCAAGGTGAGGATTCATTTATTTTTTACTTTGCTGTTTTAATGGTACACTAATAAGTTAACCAAGTGAACAAAAGCCATAGGAGAAAGAAGAGTTAATGTATAGGCATGAAAATAAGCCCTGGATAGTCTAGAAGCTTTAAGTTTGATGCCTATTTGAAAATGATGTGTAAACATAAAGTTTGCCATTGTATCTCTGAATTCAGATAATGGGATTTAATGAACCTCAAAATTAATGAAGTGGCAACGTAAGTATAACAAACAGGGGACATAAAATAATTATGTTTTATTGCTGCAAAATGGTATAATATGGGGTTTTCTCTTTTGCTAGAAGTTATTGATTGCCATATTAAGTAGGATAATCATATAATTTGTTATCCAACAAGACCCTTTTGAGAATGAAAGGAGGCACTGTTAATAGTCAATTCTGGGACAATAGGAATAAGCAGAACTGTTCTATAAAACAGAAAACTTCATATATGTTTGACACAAGTCTCAAGTAGCCCCTCCCTCTACAATGTAAACTTTTTAGCAAAATCTAAATTTAAGTGGTTTGCTTTTTCGTTTTTCCTTCTTCCTTCTAATTTGTTACAGGCATCATTTTTATCACAAAAGCAAGTTGGGATCATATTGATAATACTTTGTAGAATTAATTTTGTAAAATCTCATGGAATTAATTTTGTAAAATCTCAATTTTTAAGTATGCTTATTGCATTTTTTCTCACCATATAGGTGAAATAAATTTGAATGTAGAAAAATAAATTCTTAATCATAAACACTGTCTTATGTACATTCATATTGTACTTTTCCTTTTTTTTAGCACTTAGACATTAATATTTTAGGTATTGTTATTTTTATTGTTCTTTTGTTTTTTGCCTTCCAGACAAATTATGAAAACAGAATATATAGCTTGAAAGTAGAATGTGGACCTAAATACCCAGAAGCTCCTCCGTCAGTTAGATTTGTAACAAAAATTAATATGAACGGAATAAATAATTCCAGTGGGATGGTAAGTTAATATAGTCATTTTGGTTTTATATAACGTAATGTATAGAGTTATATATTAATTATACGTACACACACCATAATATATGTAAGATATTAATATGTAGTTAGGAGAAAGTTTTTAAAAGAGGACCTTTGTTAAGCCAAAAGTCTAAAGAAGGTTGCATTATGTTGTTTTTCTTTTATTAATATAAATTAGGCCATCCTTAAAAACTTTAATGTACTTGCCTAGAATAGATGCATGTGGTGGTTAAAACTTTTTTTTTTTTTTTGAAACAGAGTCTCACTCTGTCACCCAGGCTGGAGTACAATAGTGCGATGTTGGCTCACTGCAACCTCCGCCTCCTGGGTTCAAGTGATTCTCCTGCCTCAACCTCCCGAGTAGCTGGGATTACAGGCACCTGCCATCATGCCCAGTTAATTTTTGTATTTTTGTAGAGACGGGGTTTCACGATGGCCAGGCTGGTATCGAACTTCTGACCTTAGGTGATCTTCCTGCCTTGGCCTCCCAAAGTGCTGGGATTACAGGTATGAGCCACTGTGCCCGGCCAAAAGTTTTCTTAGGGTTTTAATTGCCTTAGTAGTCATACTTCAGTTGATCTTTATTTGGTAAAAAGATGACCATTATTGGGCGGGGCATGGTGGCTCACGCTTGTAGACATTGTGCCACTGCACTCCAGCCTGGGTGAAGGAGCGAAACTCCGTCTCAAAAAAAAAAAAAAAAAAGATGATCATTATTTCTCTTTGAATGTTACTTTCCTGAGGGTTAAGGTACATTTGGTGGGATTAAAAGGATGACTATTCATGAAAAGGATGAATATTCATGAAGGGTTTTTTTCTTTAAGGAGCAAATATGTCTGTGTTGAAACAGTCATGGCTGAGCATCATTGTCTATTTATTTTTGGGTTTCACTCTGTCCCCCAGGCTGTAGTGCAGTGGTACTGCCCCACTTCCCGTGGCCTCAAGTGATTCTCCCACTTCAGCCTCCCAAGTATGTGAGACTACAAGGCACATGCCACCAAGCCCAGCTAATTTTTGTATTTTTTGGTAGAGATGGGGTTTTGTCATGTTGGCCAGGCTGGACTCAACTCCTGACCTCAAGTGATCTGCCCACCTTGGCCTCCCAAAGTGCTGGGATTACAGGCGTGAGCCACTGTGTCCAGCTCATTTTCTCTTTAAACAAAATGACATGCCCTGCTTGACCCACACAAGTTAGTTAGTAGAAACAGCTGAATTTCCAGTATGAGTAGATTGTTAAGTTCATGATAAGTCTTTGAAGCCTAGGCTCTCTTGGTGCCATGTTGAGAGCACACCGCATAAAAAATACATTTTAGGAAGCAAAATAACATATCATCATCATAAAATGAGTATCATCCATCTTAGGAAATAGGGCCTCAGTAACCTTGATTTCTCATCCCATCCCTGTGTTCCCTCTCTCTACCAGTGTATTTTATACTACAGATGTATCACATATGTACACAAATTCATCCTCCTTTCTTCTCTCCTTCTTTCCTTCTCATCTGTTTACCATCTGTTAAAAATCACGAGTTTATACTAACAACTCCCACTAATTTTATTCTAAAACTATAGGGTTTGTTCTATGATTCTTCCTTTCCATTTGAGAAACCTGGCTCCCATGCTTCCCAGTGCATTTACTTATTTACTCAATTTCCCCTTCATATAACTGTACTTTTGGCAACAAGTTGAATCTTGGATTCACAGCCAGCTCCCTGCCCCTCAACCCCAACCTAATACGCAGATCTGAGGCGGGGCCCCAGATTGGCTGGTGCATCCAGCAGGGAGGCACCAGGCCAAATAAAGCATGACCCTGAGAAAGGAAGAAGGTGGGAAAGGTCATTGGAAACCTTAGCCCTGCACCTGCTGGGCCATTAACACCCCCCCACCCCTGTGCCAACTCAGAGCTGGGACCTGAGAGTCTCTCCAGCCCTCACAGTCCTCAGTTGGTCAGTCTTTGTGATTTACTGGGAGCATTTAGTCCATTTACATTTAATATACATAATTACTGACATGTTCAGGTTTAAACAGATCATCTTAGTTGGTGGTTTCTATTTTTCTACATGTTTCTTGCCTACTTTTGGAATGGTTGTTCTCAACTTCTTTCATTCTGTTTGTGTTCTTTCAGTGGCTATTCTAGAAATTGTGCACACTTACCTATTTTTAAGAAGTTTGATAGGAGCAGGATTATAAAGCATATGAGTACACAGAAAGGATATTATTTAGGGAATATCCTGTGTGACACACAGCATTGCCTTTAAGAAGAAGAACTTTGTTAGATTTTGCTACTAGATGTTATCTGTTTTTCTCCACTACTGTTGTTGTTTTTACATTATAGCTTCTGTAAATTAAGTAACTAATGGTGTGTTCTACATTGTCATGGAAGCTAGGAAATTCAGATTAAATTTCAGACCTACCTCTAATAAGCTTATCTGATCTCTTGGGCTTTTGGTCCATTAGTTGATATTTTGCCTCCCTCTCTACCTCCCTTCCCCCAACCCATTTATCATTAAGCCTTGTCAGTTTTATGTTCCAAATGTAACTCGATTTAGGTCTTATTTTTCTATTTACATTGCCACGAAGTGAATATTGGCCATCATTTATTTCCTGGACTCTTGCAACAATGTCTCTGATTCTACTTTTTAAAATCCCTTCCAATCTTTCCAAAGTTAGCAGCCAGAGGGATCCTCCTAAGAGACAAATTGCATCATGTCATTTCTGCACTTCAGATTCCTTTAGGGGCATCAGCCTCAGCATGCATGCTTCTTGCCATGGCTCACTGGGAGTGCTCAGGGTGCACACTGGCCTGCATGCCTTTCATTTGGTCTCAAGACCTTTGCACTTCTGTTCTTCCTCCTTCCTCCCCAGTCTGGCTAACTCCTATGGGTCCTTCATTTCTCACTGTAAATTCCACTTTCTTTTTTATTGAGACAGAGTCTCACTGTGTCACTCAGGCTGGAGTTTAAGTGATTCTGCTGGGTTTAAGTGATTCTGGGTTTAAGTGATTCTGCTGCCTTAGCCTCCCAAGTAGCTGGGACTACAAGTGTGTGCCACAACACCTGGCTAATTTAATACAGTTGGGGGTTTGCCATGTTGGCCAGGCTGGTCTCAGACTCCTGACCCGCGTTGGCCTTCCAAAGTGCTGCGATTACAGGCATGAGCCACCGCACCCAGCCTAAATTCCACTTTTTAATAGAAGTTTTTATTGATGTTCCAACTTGAATTATGTCCCTTCTATTGCTCTGTTAGAGTCACTCTTATTCTTTTGTTGCACTTAACTATAAATTTATTATTTTCTTGTTTTTAAAAGAAATGTTTCTAACATAATAGAAGTTTTAGAGAATGATAGAACCAGCATCTATGCGTCCTTCACCTAGCTTTGTCAAATGTTAACATTTGTCTTATTTGTAACAGATCTTTTAATTTTTTTTTTTTTTTTTTGAGACGGAGTCTCACTCTGTCTCCCAGGCTGGAGTGCAGCCACACGATCTTGACTCACTGCAACCTCTGTCTCCCAGGTTCAAGCAATTCTCTTGCCTCAGCCTCCCAAGTAGCTGGGACCACAGGCATGTGCCACCACGTCCAGCTAATTTTTTTGTATTTTTAATAGAGACAGGGTTTCACCATGTTGGTTAGGCTGGTCTCAAACTCCTGACCTCAAATGATCCGCCCGCCTTGGCCTCCCAAAGTGCTGAGATTACAGGCGTGAGCCACCCTGCCCGGCCAGATTTTTTTCTTATTAGTACAAAGACTACATTATAAATAGAGTTAATTCTGTGTGTGGCTTTCTCTTGTTTCCCCTTTTTTTTTTTTTTTGAGATGAGATTTTGCTCTTGTCACCCAGGCTGGAGTGCAATGGCACGATCTCAGCTCACTGCAACCTCTTCCTCCTGGGTTCAAGTGATTCTCCTGCCTTAGCCTCCCGAGTAGCTGGGATTACAGGTGCCTGCCACCATGCCTGGCTAATTTTTGTATTTTTAGTAGAGATGGGGTTTCACCACATTGGCCAGGCTGGTGTTCAACTCCTGACCTCAGGTGATCTGCCTGCCTCGGCCTCCGAAAGTGCTGGGTGGGATTACAGGCATGAGCCACCACATCTGGCCAAGTTTAAAATTTTTAAATTAAAATATTCTCTGTCAGATTGCTGTAAAACTTTATAAATTCTTACTCTCAATTGCAATGTTTATCTTGTCAAGGAGCAATAGAATTCAGTTCCTGGCCTGCCCCTTTCCATGGACATACCTTGAGTAGCACTACTCCTGGGAATACATCTAGAAGTGTGCCATGGCGTGGGGCTTTCTTCAGCTTGAATTATTGCCAAGCTGCTCTCCTCACGGCTGTGTCAATGTCAGCCCCGCCAGTGGTGTATAACAGGACCCTCTGAATGTATATTCCCACCAACCCTTCTTACTGTCAATCTGGAATGGGGACTGGGAAATAGAAAAATAAATACTGATTTTAATCATTATTGGAGTGTAGATGTGTGTATAGAGGGTTGTGGGTAGGGTGAATATATTGGACATCTGTTTTTCTCTTCATTTACATCTAAGAGTCTGGATTATTACTTTTATAACTAGTAAATGGTACAGAATTTCACATTGGTGATTGTGCCAGGATAGTTTTTATATTTTGAGGCTGTTTAAGTGTCTCATGAATTGTAGTTCATAGGCATTGATGGTGGGGGTTGCTTTAGTAATTTTAGTTTATATGTATTTAATACAACGAGGCAAAGTTACTCCCTATGGGTGGTTAGCACTCTGAAGTGTAAATTTCATTGTCTTATGCAGTGAGATCTCACATTTTGGAGGTCATTGTATGTTGTAGACTGATAAGATGCAGATTTTGTTCTGACATGGTATTTATTTTCTCATGCTCTTTACTGCGTCCTCTCTCTTCATCTTTTTTGTTTTTCTTTTCCTCCAGTGTTTCTTTTCTTTTTCTGCACCCTGTTGGTATTTCACAGGATTTGCAATCATTTATGTTTATTTAACTACCATTTACAGCTGGAAGTGTTTGTTTCTGCTTTAGAAATAGCTTGATATTCTCTCTACTTATTTTTATAAACTGTTCAGTTATGGAGTCTATTTAAAATAGGCTAAGGAGGTTGCCACTCTTTAAAGTGAAAGTGTTAGAGGAAGCATTTTAAATGTACCTTACCATTGTAACATTTTTCTTACTCTTTTAGTTAGTTTCTTTTCTTTTCTTTTTTTTTTTTTTGAGACGGAGTTTCGCTCTTATTGCCCAGGGTAGAGTGCAGTGGTGCGATCTTGGCTCACTGCAACCTCCGCCTCCTGGGTTCAAGCGATTCTCCTGCCTCAGCCTCCCTAGTAGCTGGGATTACAGGCGCCCGCCAACATGCCCAGCTAATTTTTTGTATTTTTAGTAGAGACGGGGTTTCACTGTGTTGGCCAGGCTGGTCTTGAACTCCTGATCTCAGGTGATCCACCCACCTCAGCCTACCAAAGTGCTGGGATTACAAGTGTGAGCCACTGCGCCCGGTGTTAGTTTCTAAAATAAATATCACTCTAAAATTATTTTTCTTTTCTACTTTCAAACACTTTTATGGTGATATATTTCACATACCATACAATTCACCCATTTAAAGGGTAAAATTCAAGGGTGTTTAGTATTCACAACATTGTGGAATCACTGCTATGACCCAGGTTTGGAACATTTTTGTTTTTCCCAAAGCAGATCTGTGCCCATCAGTCGTCATTTCCCATCCCATCTCCCTCAACCCTAAACAACCATTAATCCACTTTCTGTCTTTTTTTTTTTTTTTGAGGCAGAGTCTCACTCTGTCATCCAGGCTAGAGTTCAGTGGCTTGGCTCACTGCAAGCTCCGCCTCCTGGGTTCATGCCATTCTCCTGCCTCAGCCTCCCAAGTAGCTGGGACTACAGGCGCCCGCCACCACACCTGGCTAATTTTTTGTATTTTTAGTAGAGACGGGGTTTCACCGTGTTAGCCAGGATGGTCTCGATCTCCTGACCTTGTGATCCGCCCGCCTCGGCCTCCCAAAGTGCTGGGATTACAGGCATTAGCCACCGTGCCCAGCCCACTTTCTGTCTTTATAGATTTGCCCATTCTGGATGTTTCATATAAATAGAATCATAGAGTATGTGTTCTTTGGCGACTTAACGTAATGTTTTCAAGATTTACCCATGTTTGTAGTGTGTATTGGTACTTTATTCCTTTTTATTGTTGAACAATATTCCATTGTATGGAGATCCCATTTTATTTATCCATTTATCACCTGGTAGATATTTCTATTTTTCTACTTTTGGCTATCATGAATACTGTTGCTATGAATATTTGTGTACAAGTTTTTGAGTGGGCAAATATTTTCATTTCTTTTGGATATATATTTAGGAGTGGAATTGTTGGGTCATACGGTATCTATGTTTTAGTTTTTGAGGAACTGTCAAAACAGTTTTCTAAAGTGAATAGGCCATCTTACATTGCTACCACTAGTGTATGCAGGTTCCCAGCTTCTCCACATCCTTGCTAACCCCAAATAAAAAGCAAGAAATTAAAACATAACAACATAAACAATCACCTTCAAAAAAAAGGAAAAGGAGACAGGGTTTCGTCATCTTGGCCAGGCTGGTCTCAAACTCCTGGGCTCAAGAGATCCACCCGCCTATCTCTCCCAAAGTGTTGGGATTACAGGTGTGAGCCACTGCACCTGGGCTGCCTTTCTGGACTACTGTAGCTTTGTAGTAAGTTTTTTTTGTTTGTTTTTGAGACAGAGTCTTGCTGTGCTGCCCAGGCTGGATTGCCGTGGTGCGATCTTGGCTCACTGGAACCTCCACCTCCTGGACTCAAGCAGTTCTCGTGCCTCAGCCTCCCAAGTAGTTGGGATCACAGGCATGCGCCACCACGCCTGGCTAATTTTTTGTATTTTTAGTAGAGACGGGGTTTTACCATGTTGGCCAGGCTGGTCTTGAACTCCCAGCCTCAAGTTGATCTGCCTGCCTTGGCCTCCCAAAGTGCTGGGGTTACAGGAGTGAGCCACCACGCCTGGCCTGTAATAAGTTTTGAAATCATAACTTTGTTCTTCTTTTTTTAATATTGATTTGGCTATTCTGGGTTTCTTGCATTTGCTTATGAATTTTAAGATAAGCCTGTTCATTTCTGCAAACAAGAAAAAAGCAGTTGAAATTTTAATAGGAGTTGTATTGAATCTCTAAATTAACTTGATGAATATTGTCATCATGGTTTTTGTTCTCTGTTCTGTTAATATGATATATTACTCTGACTTTAAAAATATTGAATCTATCTTGTGTTTCTGGGATAGGTCCTACTTGTGTATAATCTTTTTTGTTTGGAGACGGAGTCTCGCTCTGTCGCCCAGGGTGGAGTGCAGTGGCACGATCTCAGCTCACTGCAACCTCTGCCTCCCAGATGGAAACAATTATCCTGCCTCAACCTCCCGAGTGGGTGGGACTACAGGTGCACACCACCACGCTAAATATATTATTATATATTTATAAATACAAATATTGTATTTTAGTAGAGACAGGGTTTCACCGTGTTGCCCAGGCTGTTCTCGAACTCCTGAACTCAGGCAATCTGCCCGCCTCGGCCTCCCAAAGTGCTAGGATTACAGGCGTGAGCCACCATGCCCAGCCTGTATATAGTCTTATATGTTGCTTGAGGTCAGCTGTAGATGACAGCTTATGGCCTTCTCAGCTCTTTCATAAGCCTGTGCACAGCCCTACACATGTGTGTGGTCTTCTAGATTCCCAGGCCTGTTTGGAGACACCTCATTTCCCAGCTTGTCTGCTTAAGTATTTTGGTTACCTTCCTGCTTTTTTTTTTGGAGACAGAGTCTCGGTCTGTCGCCCAGGCTGGAGTGCAATGGCACAGTCTCGGCTCACTGCAGCCTCCACCTCCCAGGTTCAAGTGATTCTCCTGCCTCAGCCTCCCAAGTAACTGGGAGTACAGGCACGTGCCACCACACCTGGCTAATTTTTGTATTTTTAGTAGAGGCGGGGTTTCACTATCTATGTTGGCCATGCTGGTCTCAAACTCCTGACCTTGTGATCTGCCCACCTTGGCCTCCCAAAACGTTGGGATTATAGGCGTGAGCCACCGCATCCAGCCCACCTTCCTGTTTGACTCAACTTTTTTTGACAAATGCCCAAGGTAGGAGGTGAGTGAAGATCTGTGAGCTGTGAGGTCAGATAAAGGAAAGCTCTCTGTGAGTGGAGTTTTCCAGGGAACTGCAGGACAGGTCAAATGCTGACAGTTAACTGGGAATGGGCTTGCAAGGAGCTCCATCTCCATTTTGTTGCTCTTTCACAGAAGATTAATTTGGGTTGGGTGCTGTGGTTCATGCCTATAATCCCAGTGCTTTGGGAGGCTGAGGCAGGTAGATCACTTGAGCTCAGGAGTTCGAGATCAGTCTGGGCAACATGGTGAAACCTTGTCTCTACGAAAAATAGAAAAATTAGCCTGGCGTGGTGGCGGGTGCCTGTAATCCCAGCTACTTGGGAGGCTGAGGCAGGAGAATTGCTTGAACCTGGGAGGCGGAAGTCGTAGTCAGCCAGGATTGCGCCACTGTACTCCAGCCTGGGTGACAAAGTGAGACTCTGTCTCACAAAAAAAAAAAAAAAAAAAAGAATAATTAGGAATAGTGCATAGAATACATTGGAAAGAAAGAAGAGATCAGGTTAGTAGCTTTCGTCTAAATCTCAGTGTGAGATAATTCCCCAGATTTTGGGCGGTAGCATTGGAAATGGAGAGGAACCTTTTGACCTTACTCCATTAAGAAAGAATTGGTAAATTTATTTACAAAGTAGTTATTTGATATAACATTTATTTCTGATGACCAAAGTTCACTATATGTTTTATATCTTTATATTTTCCCAAAATATTAAACTAATTATGATAAAATATACTAATTATGGTATTAGTAATTTCATAGTGTATGTTTTGTGAAAATAGAGGCAAGCTATGAATTTTCAAAATCATTCTTATTAAAATATGCGCCATAGTACTTTAAACTTGCTAGTTAACTGTACTCTTTCTTCCCCTTTCAGGTAGATGCCCGGAGCATACCAGTGTTAGCAAAATGGCAAAATTCATATAGCATTAAAGTTGTACTTCAAGAGCTAAGACGTCTAATGATGTCCAAAGAAAATATGAAGCTTCCACAGCCACCAGAAGGACAAACATACAACAATTAATTTTAGTGGATCTCAAACTTGTCTTAAATCAACAACCTTCTACTCATGTTAATGTCTTGATTAAATATCACAATGCAAAATACCCACACATTAAGTAAAAGAATTCCAGCTGGTAAACATGACCTGGACATTTGTAAGAATATATTTAATATATGTACACCCATTATGTTTTCAGGTAACAGGAGGAAAAATGCAGCACAATTTTTTTTCTCTTGAAAGCCACTGTCATTTAAACATAAACCTGGAGTACTCGAAATAGAATTCAGGTTTACAAGATGAAAGCGTGTGGAGAAGTGTCAGATGGCAGTGGAAGCATGTGTGTTTCTAAAAAGTAAAAATCTCAAGAAAGAAAACAGAAATGGCATGCTTTACCCATCTTGCTTAGTGAAAGAGAGCTGCAGTTGAAATTGTTTAAAAAGTAGCAGGTACAACGAATATTGTCACAGATGTGTTAATTTTTGAAGCAATGTGGGTGCTGACTACTAGTAGTATCAAAAATATGTTCAGGATTGTTTTGATACCTGTATTTATAATAAAAAATGTTGGGGGGAGTTGATGAATTCCTGTTAAAAGCTGTTCTTGTGTGTTACATGTAACAGACATGGTAAATATTTGTTTACAGTCTTTGTTTAACAAACCATGCATTTAAGTTTAAGTGAAGTCAACAAAAAGGAAATAGGTGTATGGATATGTGATTTTGAGATTAAAGTTAGTCTTAAAATGTAAATAAAATGTGGAACGTGTCCTCAGAGACTGTGCCATTTCTATTATGTTGATGTAGTATATGTACAGTACCTTGCCAGGGAAGCAAAAATTGGAATTATTGTAGCTTTTCATGTATACACACTTTTATTTACCCTATTTTGTGTACTTCTTGTGAATTATAATTTGCAGACTATTTCAGAAAAGAAATTATCTAGTTTAATTTCTTCTTTGGACAAGGAGGAGTCCTAGGTATTATATTTTGAGTTTGATTTCACCAGAAATGATAATATTAAAAAGATCTTTGCATTCTGGCAGTTCTTTTAGGATTATAGGTTTTAAATTATCCAAATATGTATCCCATTTTTAAAGCATAATATCTTTTTTAGTTGTTTTTCTGTGAAGCTTTTGGTTAATAAATAGGGTCAACTAATTGGAGACTTTTCTCTTCCCGTTAGGGCTTTTAATACTAACAAGGATAACTTTATTCATTCCACGTATTCTCTAACAAATATGAACTCTGAAATTGAAAATTCATTTATGTTCTGCTTTCACCAAAGTGACGTGAGGCTTTAGGTCACTGTTTCACTTCAAAGTACTGGATACAAAGCTTTGTTGAAAATGCTTTTTGATGAATTCACTGAAGAATATAGAAAGGTGGTCAGGTAAAGTCTCCTTTTATTTTGTCAAGCTTAATAATTTGTGTCATACTTTACCCTGGTATATATAGGCAAACCAAAACCTTATCAAATATTACATTGGATGTTTAAACTTTGCTTATAAAGTATTGGCCACGTGGTGGCTCACGCCTCTAATCCCAGCACTTTGGGAGGCTGAGACGGGCAGATCACTTGAGGTCAGGAGCTTGAGACCAGCCTGGCCAACATGATGGAACCCCGTCTCTACTAAAAATACAAAAAATTAGCCAGGTGTGGTGGTGGGCACTTGTAGTCCCAGCTACTCTGGAGGCTGGGCAGGAGAATTGCTTGAAACTGGCAGACAGAGGTTGCAGTGAGCCGAGATCACACCACTGCTTCAGCCTGGGCAACAGAGCAAGACTCCATCTCAAAAAGAAAAAAAAAAAAGAAAAATATTAATAATTGACCTTGGCTGTATATTAAAATAGTTACTTTTATAGTAGAGCACATTTCTCAAACGTGCCCTGAAAGGCTTTTATCAAGCTCATATAAAGTTAAAGCTTTGAGCTACCTTTTCTTGGCCAATAAAGTCACTGACAGTTTATGTAAACATTAATTTCAACATGGCTGTTCCATTTTACTTATCAAAAATGTTTAAAATGCTTTAAGATGACACATAGAGAACATACACATACATACAAATTAGTGCATTTGTAATTTGTTAAATTTGAAATGAACTATTACCTTGAAATATAGTCTTTAGAAATTTGTAATGGTTAAAGAAGATTAAATTGAATGAAACTGTAGTCTAATGGTAACTGATGATCTGAATCCGTCTCTCTGATAACCTCCTTTCCATTTTGAAAATGTGTCTTATTATACATGGAAGCTAGTAACTACGTGAATGCTGTTGGCAGGATGAGGGTCTGGGTACCTCAGTCTCTTGTCCTCTTTCCTTCCCCCAAATCCACCATTGTGAAGTTGCCAACCCCCTGCCCCTTCCCCTGCCAAGTACATGTTGTCAGAGTCAGCCCTATAATGTTCATTTCCCATCTTGTTTGTGGGATTATGGATCTCTGCAGAAATCTGCATGCCAATTAACCCATTTCTAAAGCAGAATCCATTTTGCATGTCACAATCAAGATGTACTTGGCAATCTAAGACACTGGGAGACTGTAAGAGGAATTAATATAGAAAAGCTCTTAATTATAATAACATTTGGAAGAAATTTTTCCTTTGTTTTGTAAAGTGGCTAAGGTTGTAGGAGTGTGTGGTATTTATTACCTTTTAAATGAACTGTAAAATTGCCTTAGAAATTTGTTTAAAAGGCTAGCAAGTGATACCCTTGAGGATGATCATATATTAATAAAGATTACCAAAAGAAACTTCTTGTCCTGTTAGGTCAGTGTTATGATTTAATGGTTTTAATTACTTAACCAATTTTAAGAATTGATAATTTTTAAAAATATTTTTTTCTACCATTCTAAAGTAATGTCTTTTGTTGTGGGTTTATGTGTAACTGCGGGATTTTGGAACATAAACATTTTGAAGGATAGTCAATGGTATTTAGTCTTGGATATAAAAATAGAGAAAATTTATAGCTTTATGTTATTAAAATAATTTATCACACTTAGAGTGATTTGAGGTTTTCGCAGAGTAGATTTGTTTGACTCATGGTTTATTAGTCTGGATTACTTAAGAAGAGTATGTTGATTTTAATGTTAATTCCCACTAAATATATAATATTGATAAATACGTGTGAAATTAATATTGTTTTGAAAATGTAGAGGACACAGCTGGGAATTATGAATGCTTTTTTCTTAATAGGTTTGGTGTGTGTGGCTTTGGACGGTTCTGCTGATGCATCATGGAAAGACAGCAGGGAACTGTAGCCTGCCATCAAAACTGTATCAACTCTTTTAATGAGCATGTAACTGTATTAGGTACCTTTTGAAGAATATAAGTACTGATGATAAAGTCTAGTATGCATAATAGGATTTTGGAGGCATTTCAGGAATTTTCCTTTATAGTATGCTTTTTAGGCATCTGTATGTGTAATGTCATGGTATCATTTATTGCTGGGATGGATCAAAAAGCACTGCTTTAACTTTTCTGATAAGTATCAAAATGATTTTCCAGTACCAACTTGACTGGCTTTTAATTATTGTCACACACACACACAAAATTCAACTCCTCAAGGTTTCGGAAAATTGTGTATTTTTTTGTATACAAGATAAAAGTGTCATAAAAAGGAATGGATGAATTGTTGATAGGAACATTAGCAGTTAATTTTTACCTGATACTGAGTTTACTGTAAAATAGGAAATGCATAGGAAGGAATACCTCTTAAATAATATGCCTTATAGAATGATGCAATCTTACCATAGTTCATACTGAAAATGTTGTTTATTTAAAAGTATTGTGGAGTGTTGAAAATAAAGATACACAATAAGTATTTTCTGAAGAGAAAATTAATGAAGGTATTTAATGATATAGGAAATAAGTGACAAGTTAAAGTCCATTTTGTCGCAATAAAGGAGTTGTGCAAACTCAAGGAGTGAGTTACATGATTGAAAAAAATCATTGGCTATGAGGAGGTTGCTATGGTGTTTATATCCTTAGTAGGATCTTTTCATCTAAAAAATTCCTAAGAATCTGCTCCATCTCATGTTTAAAATTTAAAAAGGATTTTTTTTCTTTTTAAGAGACAGGGTCTCGCACTTTCACCCAGGCTGGAGTGCATTGGTGCAATCACGATTTACTTTACCCTTGGCTATCCTGGGCTCCAGTGATCGTCCCGCCTCAGCTTCCTGAGTAGCTGGGACTACAGGTGCACGCCACCACGTCTGTTTTTTTTGTTGTTGTTGTTGTTTTGGTTTTTGTTTTCGGTAGAGACCAGGTCTCACTATGTTGTATAGGCTGGTCTGAAACTCTTGGCCTCAAGTGATCTTCCTGCCTTAGCCTTCCAAATGCTGGGATAACAGGCATGAGCCACCACCCTTGGCTGGCATCTCATATTTCTGTGTAGTCTATAAGACCATCTCAAAAGTTTTTGCTTCAGGTTAATTTGTGAAATAAATGATAAAGGCTGATAGATCTTGTTTTCTTATAGAGATTCCAGGGATTATCCTTTCCCCAGTGTTTAACTGACCAAATACCATGTAAGTGTTGTGCAGTGATCCATTTGCTGCCAAATATATAGACTCAATATGTGAATTCTTCTATCTTGTCATTGTCAATAGTGAGCAGCTACTTTATCTAGAATTTTGGCAGTTAAAAGATTATACAAAAGCAGAGTTGTTATTCTTAGATGGCACTAAGAAACCAATAGTAAAAAGAAACCTGTGGTCAATAGAAAAGCAAATTGTTGATCTTATCCATAGTGAATACTTTGCATTGCTTGTTGAGTACAGTAGTTGAGTAATGAAAGAAAAACATTGTTCAAAGATTACAAGGAGGCTTTTTTTTTTTTTTTTTAAAACAAGCAGTCCTCCTGCCTCAGCCTCCCGAGCAGCTAAACCACAGGCACACACCACCACACTCGGCTAATTTTTGTAGAGACGGTCTCGCTATGTTGTCCAGGCTGGTGTCAAACTCCTGGCCTCAAGCCATCCTCCTGCCTTGGCCTCCCAAAGTGCTGGGATTACAGGCATGAGTCACCTTGCCCAGCTCAGTTTTTTTTTTTCCTTTCAATAATAGATTACAAGGTAATATTGAAAATTCACATTATCATGAAATGAGATTTTAACAGGACATCCTCATATTAAAATGTAGTAAAATTAGTTTTAATACTGAATGTCCTGTTTTTTCATTTAAAGACTTTCATCCATTTATAATTAATAAACATGATACCCATACTTGCTAATGCTTTATTACATTTGATAGCCCTTGAAGTTTATCAGCCTTTAACTTGAAGAACAGATTTTTTCCACAGTTGATAATTGATAAATATATTGTTTCATTCTTTATCAAGCCACATTAGCCACTTAAGTAATGGTGGTCAAATGTTCCAATTACATCCATTATTATAAATTATCTTTTTGTAGCTATAATGTAAAAAAACTGGGTAATTGCAATGATTATTCAGACAAATTTAAAGTGGGTGATGGGTACGTTTTCAGTTATCCGCGTACTCAAGTGAAAATAATTGGGTTCACAAGAAGAGTAAATTAATTGCATCGGTTTTTAAATTTTAGTAACATATGGATCCCTTTGAGAAGGAAAATTCTTGTGGACTTAGTATTGTCTTGAATTATTTTTGTTAAACTATTTTTAGTGCATACATTGTTTGAACTTAGGCTCTTAGATCTTTTTTTTTCTTACCTGTAACAAAACTGCAAGATCTTTTAAAATTATAAAGTGGGCCCGGCAGAGTGGCTCACACCTGTAATCCCAGCACTTTGGAAGGCTGAGGCAGCCAGATCACCTGAGATCAGGAGTTCGAAACCAGCCTGGCTAACACGGTGAAATCCCGTCTCTACTAAAAATACAAAAATTAGCTGGGCATGGAGGTGCGTGCCTGTGGTCCCAGCTACTTGGGAGGCTGAGGCATTAGAATCGCTTGAACCTGGGAGGCAGAGGTTGCAGTGAGCTGAGATCGTGCCACTGCATTCCAGCCTGGGTGACAGAGGAAGACACCATCTCAAAAAAAAAAAAAAAGCTTTATTGCTAAAAACTAGGTAATTTTTTATGAAATGAAAACTTTATTGAGTTTTGTTTATCAAACATGTTGGCATCCTTGTTATTAAACCCTCCGCATGTTAAGTCCTTATAAAAGGCTACTTACTTGGTACTTGTACGTAGATGATAATATTGAGTTCATAGGTAAATATATGTACATTATTGTCAACTTTTGGTTACAGAGATGATGATCAAGTCTGCCGGTCCCTCATCTGGCACCTCCTATCTGGTAGAGTGTAACTACCCATTAGCATAATGTTCTAAGCGGAACTGCACAGTAATATGGATAAGTGAAGCCATTGGCATGATATTCTAAACCGAACTGGATAGTAATATTGTGAAATGAAGCCATTAGCATAATGTTGTAAGCTTAACTGGATAGTCATATGGATAAATGAAGCAATTATCACAATGTTCTAAGCTGTACTGGATAGTAATATGGATAAATGAAGCCATTAGCATGATGTTCTAAGCCGAACTGGATAGTACTATTGATAAATGAAGAGCAGGCCAGAGGAATCTACTGCAAATCCTAGGGAAAACACCTGTTTTGCCCTCTGCCCTGTGACTGTGGGCAGTTAGCCCCGTAACCTTCAGTTTATTCTGTAAAGGTTGTGCTTGCCTCTGAGTTGTCATTTAATAACATGAATGGGTTTAATCACAGTCGGATGCAGAGTGATTGATCAATAAATGGTAGCATTTCTTAATGTTATTACTCTAAGAACGCTTAGTCTATGTTAAGATTTGCATTTGTGGCTGGGCATGGTGGCTCACGCCTGTAATCCCAGCACTTTGGGAGGCTGAGGCAGGTGGATCACAAGGTATAGAGATTGAGACCATCCTGGACAACATGGTAAAATCCCATCTCTACTAAAAATACAAAAATTAGCTGGGCATGGTGGCGTGTGCCTGTAGTCCCAGCTACTCGGGAGGCTGAGGTTGCAGTGAGCCGAGATCGTGCCACTGTACTCCAGCTTGGCAACAGAGCGAGACTCCATCTCAAATAATAATAATAATAATAAAAAAATAAAATATGCATTTGCATCAAGCCTGTACTTCTATGTAAAGAATGGGATAGTTTTTTAAAAGAGGTCATATGGGATGCCATTAAGGCATTTGTGGATTCTGAATTAAGTTAATTTCTGCCCATGGTCAAAGGTGAACAGATATGCTTTTGGATGTTCATGATGCCCCTACACTGCTGAGAGGATGCCCCCCCACATCTTGCCACAGAGGCCCTGATGGATGCATCTCAGGTTGGGCACAATTGCTTTGGTACCAGCAGCAGGCCATTAAGATGAGGTCCATTGGAAAGAGGTAACTTACTGGTAATGGTAAGCCAGGTTCACAAAGCTTGGGTTGAAAAGTCCATGGTTTAACTACATTATAATAGAAAACTCGATTCTTCATATATGCAACCTATGTAAAGTAACATGATTAATTAGAAAA
The DNA here is from genome assembly GCF_028885625.2 of Pongo pygmaeus. Taxonomy (NCBI): domain Eukaryota; kingdom Metazoa; phylum Chordata; class Mammalia; order Primates; family Hominidae; genus Pongo; species Pongo pygmaeus. The sequence continues at coordinate 59,700,690 of NC_072380.2, forward strand.
GGGAGATTACATTTTAAGCTTATCTTTTCCACTAGTCACTTGTGAATGTAATCACAGTGAAGTCATATGACTTGTGAAAGAAAGTCGATTTCTACTTTTAATAAGCATCAGTGGTTGGTGCTTCCAGCAAATCTTGAGACTAGGGCTTTTGTCTTATTAATCCTTGCCTTTGGGCAGGCACTGTTAGATGCTGAAGATATATAGCCTCTTTTCTCACATGTACAATGTGGTGGAACTTAGAGATAGGCTGTTTATTTATTTATTTATTTAAGATGGAGTATTGCTGTGTCACTCAAGACTAGAGTGCAGTGGCACCATCTCAGCTCACTGTAACCTCTCCCTCCGGGGTTCGAGCGATTCTCGTGTCTCAGCCTCCTGAGTAGCTGAGACTACAGGCGTGCCCCATCACGCCCAGCTAATTTTGTGTATTTTTAATCGAGATGGAGTTTTGCCTTGTTGCCCAAGCTGGTCTGGAACTGCTGGGCTCAAGTCAGTCTCCCTTCTCGGTCTCCCAAAGAGCTGGGATTACAGGTGTGAACCACCATGCCCAGGCAGGACTAAATTTCTGAGGTTGTTGAAAAGGGCTACAAGTGTTACTAATAGCTTCCTTTTAAGGAGAATATAAACTATACCTAAATATAAAGAGTTTGCTCCTCTTCCTGGTGTTTGGTAACTGTATTCATTAAAGAGATAAGCTGGGGCGGGCGCGGTGGCTCACGCCTGTAATCTCAGCACTTTGGGAGGCCGAGGCAGGCGGATCACTAGGTCAGGAGATCGAGACCATCCTGGCTAACATGGTGAAACCCTGTCTCTACTAAAAAAATTGAAAAAAATTAGCCAGGCGTAGTGGTGGGCACCTGTAGTCCCAGCTACTCAGGAGGCTGAAGCAGGAGAATGGTGTGAACCCGGGAGGGGGAGCTTTCAGTGAGCCAAGATTGCTCCACTGCACTCCAGCCTGGGCGAGAGTGAGACTCCGTCTCAGAAAAAAAAAAAAAAGTTAAGCCGGGCGCGGTGGCTCACGCCTGTAATCCTAGCACTTTGGGAGGCCAAGGCAGGTGGATTGCCTGAGCTCAGGAGTTTGAGACCAGTCTAGGCAACATGGTGCAACCCCGTCTCTACTGAAGTACAAAAAATTAGCTGGGCATGGCGGTGTGTGCCTGTAATCCCAGCTACTTGGGAGGCTGAGACAGGAGAATCGCTTGAACCTGGGAGGCGGAGGTTGCAGTGAGCCAAGATTGCGCTGCTGCACCCCAGCCTGGGCGACAGAGCAAGACTCCATCTCAAAAAAAAAAAAAGTTATATTGTTGGCTGGGTACAGTGGCTCAGGCCTATACAATCCCAGAACTTTGAGAGGCCGAGGTGGGTGGGTCACTTGAGCCCAGGAGTTTGAGACCAGCCTGGGCAACATGGTGAAACCCTGTCTTTACACAAAATACAAAAATAGCTGGGCATGTCCTAGCTACTTGGGAAGCCGGGGTGGGAGGATCACTTGAGCCCAGGAGGTCAACAAGGCTGCAGTGAGCTGTGATCACACAACTGGACTCCAGACTGGGTGACAAAGACCCTGTCTCAAGAAAAAAAATTTTTTTTTAAACTTTTAGGTTTGGGGGTACATGTGATGGTTTGTTACATAGGTAAACATGTCATGGGGTTTTGTTGTACATATTATTTCATCACCCGGGTATTAAGCCTGGCACCTAATAGTTATCTTTTCTGCTCCTCTCCCTCCTCCCACCTCTAGACCCCAGTGTCTGTTGTTTCCTTCTTTGTGTTCACAAGTTCTTATTTAGCCCCAATTTATACGTGAGAACGTGGTATTTGGTATTCTATTCCTGTTAGTTTGCTAAGAATGATAGCCTTCAGCTCCATTTATGCTCCTGCAAAAGACATGATCTTGTCTTTTTTTATGGTTGCATAGTATTCTACGGTATATACGTACCACATTTTCTTTTATCCAGTCTGTCATTGATGGGCATTTAGGTTGATTCCATGTCTTTGCTATTGCGAACAGTGCTGCAATGAACATATGCATGCGTCTTTATGGTAGAATGTTTTATATTCCTCTGGGTATATACCCAGTAATGGGATTGCTGGGTCAAATGGCAGTTTTGCTTTTACCTCTTTGAGGAATCACCATAGTGCTTTTTACAATGGTTGAACTAATTCACACTCACACCAACAGTGTGTAAGTGTTCCCCTTGCTCCACAACCTCGCCAGCATCTGTTGCTTTTTGGCTTTTTACTAATAGCCATTCTGACGGTGTGAAATGGTATCTCATTGTGGTTTTGATTTGCATTTCTCTAATGATCAGTGATATCGAGCTTTACCTCTTAGACTCTGGACAGCCCACACATTCTCGGGAATAGTTTAGTCTTGACAAAATGGAAACTGGAGTAGTCAATTTCTTAGACACCTTTGGTGCCAACTTCTCAGTCATTTAATCTACGTGTGTGGTGTGTGTGTGTGTTTTGAGACAGGGTCTTGCTTTGTCACTCAGGCTGGAGTGCAGTGGCGGTATCTCAACTCACTGCAACCTCTGCCACCTGGGCTCAAGTGATCCTCCCACCACGCTTCCTGAATAGCTGTGACTACAGGCATGGGCCACCACGACCAGCTAATTTTTGCATTTTTTGTAGAGACAGCGTTTCGGTATGTTGCCCAGGCTGGTCTCGAACTCCTGAGCTCAAATCATCACCTGCCTTGGGCTCCTAAAGTGCTGGGATAACAGGCATGAGCCACTGTACCCGGATAATTTTTGCATTTCTTGTAGAGATGGGGTCTTGCCATGTTGCTCAGGTTGGTCTTGTACTCCTGAGCTCAAGTGATCTGCCTTTCTTGGCCTCCCAAAGTCCTGGGATTACTGGCATGAGCCACTGTGCCCAGCTAAGTTTTGCAGTTTTTGTGGAGATGGGGTCTTGCCATGTTGCCCAGTTTGGTCTTGAACTCCCGAGCTCAAGTGATCCTCCTTTCTTGGCCTCCCAAAGTGCTGGGTATAAGGCATGAGCCACTGTGCCTGGCCTACACTGTGTGTTCTAAAAGCATAGAATGCTTTATGGTGTATGGAACCTTGCTGGTCCTGTGGGAGGCACACAGAATGATAGTTTTATTCACATGTAGTGTACAGTCTGTCTTTTGAAAGGACATCATTTTGGTATACACCAGTGCTTCTCAGATTTTGATGGCATTTCTGAGGGTTTGTTAAAGTGCAGATGCTAATTCAGTAGGTCTATGGTGGGACCTGAGGTTCTGTTTCTTACAGGCTTCTCATGATGACCACTGGTTGGTAGACCACACTTTGAGGAGCAAAGGGCCTAATAAACAGTGGTTTGGGAGGAGGCTTAATGGAAGTGTGTCTGGCGGGCACCGTGGAGTAGGAAATGTAGACCATGTTTGGGGTGAATATACTCAAATTCTCTTTACAGAGGAGCAGGCACGATCTCACCACGGTGTCCTTGGCTGTTTTGGTTTTGTCTCCCTAACACCCTCCCCACTCACTTTTCATGGCCCTCTGCTGGAACTTCCTCTGGTGTTCTCTGGCCCCAGACTTTTGACTTGAGACCTTCTGACTCTCAGAGCCTGTGTATTTGGTATATTTGTGTGTGTGCAGGGATGGGCATAGAGGGCAATTTCACCACAAATATTTAAATTTTAACATTGCCACATCACGAAAATCAGTTTCCTTTTAGATGTTCCCATCTGGGCTGTGTGTACAATAATCTTTATGATGTCTCCGGCACATCCCCTTGCTGAGCTTGGGCACCTTGTAGATGATCTGTGGGTGTGCACCTGCAGCACTGAGTCTTCTAGGCTGTCTTTGCAGGGCCCTTCACCTGGTGGGCATTTCCTGATGCCACCTCACAGATTCTAACCTTCATCTCGGAGGACACTTGCCCTTTCCCCAGGCCTGAGAAGCTCCTCCTCCTCATCCCTGTTCCAGGCACATGACTGCTTCCTTTTGCAGAACGAATGAAATTTATTTCAGGGAAAAACATAGTAGTAGGTTTTATATCCCAAAAGTGTCCTTCCATCTGTTAAGGCCAAGTTTAAATGTTACCTTTTCAACTAAAAATTGCAGGTCATGCTTATTTGTCTCTCCCTCAAGCTGTATTGACAAAGGGAAATAATGAGATGGAAGTCACAAAGTGCTTGTTGTGGTGTGTGTGCTGTGCTCGCCAGCATCAGCCACCCTGCCTGCTGCTGGCAGAGCACCTGGGTGTGAGGGTCAGGGCGGGTAGAAACAAGCGGTGGGGTGAGGTAGAAACGCCAGTGTACAGTGGAAGAGCGCGGCCTCTTGCTCAGGTCTCATCTCAGCACGACAGAACTGTGGAGGGGCTTTAACTCAGTATACACTCCTGAAACATTTTTAAATGACCAGGGTCAATAGATATATGACAGATAGATACAAATAGATACATAGTAGATATTTGTCAATTTGTGAGGTAGAAAGCCTTGTAATGTGTTCCAAGCACTACAAACATGTTTCTGAGATTATGTTGTTATTTATCTAAGGCCTCTGTTAGCACTTTTGGTTGAATATGACTCTTCTCTAATTTTGAGATAATTTCTTTTTTTTTTCTGAGACGGAGTTTCACTCTTGTTGCCCAGGCTGGAGTGCAATGGCGTGATCTCAGCTCACTGCAACCTCCACCTCCCGGGTTCAAGCAATTCTCACGCCTCAGCCTCCCAAGTAGCTGGGATTATAGGCATGCGCCATCACGCCTGGCTAATTTTCTTTCTTTTCTTTCTTTCTTTCTCTCTCTCTTTCTTTCTCTTTCTCTCTCTCTCTCTCTCTCCCCTTTCTTTCTTTCTTTTTTTTTTTAGACAAAGTCTTGCTCTTGTCCCCCAGGCTGGAGTGCAATGGCGCAATCTTGGCTCACTGCAACCTCCGCCTCTCGGCTTCAAGCGATTCTCCTGCCTCAGCCTCTGGAGTAGCTGGGATTACAGGTGCCTGCCACCACGCCCAGCTAATTTTTGTATTTTTAGTAGAGACGGGGTTTCACCATGTTGGCCAGGCTGGTCTCCAACTCCTGACCTCAGGTGATCCGCCTGCCTTGGCCTCCCAAAGTGCTGGGATTACAGGCGTGAGCCACTGTGCCTGGCCTGTATGATATATCATTGTTATTATATAGTCATCCTACAGTCATATAGAGCACTGGAACTCATGCCTCCTATCTAGCTGTAATTTTATATCCATGAGTAAATCTATCCCTATACTCTCCCTCCCCCTAACTTCACCAGCTATTTCTTATTTTACAGAATTAACAACAACAACAACAACAAGAAAATCCTGTAAGCCAAGTGTAAGCTCCTTGGATAGCTATTAATTCTGCAGTCTACTTGGGTTCTCCCATGTTTTAATATTGAACAGAGCAACTGAGCCTGTAGCCTGTGTACTGTGGATGGCACACTTTCCCTAATCTATCCTTCAAATCACGGAGCAGTGACCACTCACAGGGTCATTGTTGTTTCCAGGATCCTGCATCTGTTGAAACCTTGGATCTCTGTTCTGAATCTTGCCTCCTATGACTGCTACTCACTCCTTTCCCTCCCCACCCAATTGGACAGGACTCTGATCCCTTACTCCACTAATGAAAGCTGATATCCTGTAAGTGATACCAGCTTTTTGGGTTTGGCCAATTTTGCTGAAGACTTGTGCTAGTGGAGGAGGGTTGAAGCATAGTTTAACACAAGGACGTCAATATTTTAAAAAACTCATGGTTCTCTCCCAACCATGGGCTGGGAGAGGATAATGGAAACAACAAAACTACACTGGCCACAGTTTTACTAGGAACATCCTTCTGCCCATGGAAACCACACCCCAGAACCCAGCGACAGATACCCATATGTCTACCACACATAAAGCACTGTATTCTTGATTTAAAAGGCCACAGTGATAAAATGCATGCTTTCTTTTAGACATGAGTAAGAATTATGGCATCACACCAGGGCTCATCCTCTGGCCTGGCTTGTGAGGGATTGGGGGAAGCCTGTTAGACTGTCTGAGTTCAAATGCCATCCCTCCCACCAGCATTAGAGAAACCTGAGTCAGCTCACCCAAACCCAGGCTGAATCCCTGCTGGGCTCTGCCTCTGCATATCTACCTCCTTGTGATCTACCCTAGGGCTAGGTAGGGAGCTTTCCAAGATGCTACCTTGGAAATCACTTTTTTTTCCTTTAGGATGTAAAGAAACATTCTCAAGCTGAGTTTCAACTACTTCAAACTTCAGAGCTTTTGTATGTATATGAACACACAAAAGACCACACTGTGCCCAGCCATGCCTGGCTAATTTTCTATTTTAAGTAGAGATGGGGTTTCTCCACGTTAGGCTGGTCTCGAACTCCTGACCTCAGGTGATCTGCCTGCCTCAGCCTCCCAAAGTGCTTACAGGTGTGAGCCACTGCGCCCGGCCGAAATGCTTTCTTTTGAGACTATTTCTCATTGAATGGTGGTTCTAACTATTTGGTTACCACTGAGTTTCAAGATGTGTTCCCTGGGCCAGGAAGAAGTCAGCTACTTGTCAAGGATCAGCTATGTTATAGCTGGATCCTGCTAGAACCAAAGATGGGAATAGTTTCATTACGTGCAGCCTTTGTGTTGAAAATAATTTCATCACTGAGAAGTATGTTTTTGTCAACAGATGTACTGCTTTTTGGAATTGTTTTCTCTAGGCAAACAGTAAAGGTACAAATAATCCCCCATGATGACTCAGAACATTTTTTGTCAGCTCAGGTTCTAAATATTTATGTTGTAGCCTGGAATGAAATTTTTATGAGTTCCGTATAATTTGAAAAACATTTTGCAAAGCAGTGTGGGAGACACCCACTGTTGGCCTCTTTGCTTTCATCTGAGAGGTGGACATTGATTAGTGGCCCCTGAGGGCAGATGTGTGTGATATGGGAGAGAGGGGATGTTGTGGGCCATAATTCCCCATGTAAGGGTGAAAGCAGTCTGAGAGGACAAGCTGGCCCACAGAGACAGACGTGGGGTTGGACAGACGGGAAGGTGCTGTGACTCAGGGCTGGCTCCTGTGGTTTCTGAAGCCCAGCTCCATGCATGCCCTTTCCATGGTCACGTGAGCTATGAGTAGGTTTATGATTGTCTTGCTTTTCTGTCCTAATACAAGCTGTAGATGGAATCTGGAAGTATTGTTCATGGTGTAATTTATTCATGCTTCAGTCAGTCTTTATCAAGTGCTTACTGGGGCCCATGTATTGATTGGCACATGCCCTGCTGGTTGGTGCGGCCCACCAGAAATATAGACCTTTCAGTCTCCAGGGTAACCATGTAGGGGCTAGACAGGTCCCCTTTGGATGTGTCAGATACACCCTGGACATGTGGAGGTAGAGCATGTAGGGGAAGCCAGTCCACCTTTGAGTTAAATTCTATGAAACACTGCCCAGTGGGCTTTTTTTTTTTTTTTTTCTGAGACAGAGTTTGGCTCTTGTTGCCCAGGCTGGAGTGCAGTGGTGCGATCTTGGCTCACTGCAACCTCCGCCTCCGGGGTTCAAGCAATTCTCCTGCCTCAGCTTCCTGAGTAGCTGGGCTTATAGGCATGCAACACCTGGCTAATTTTGTATTTTTAGTAGAGACAGGGTTTGTCCATGTTGGTCAGGCTGGTCTCGAACTCCTGACCTCACATGATCTGCCTGCCTCGGCCTCCCAAAGTGTTGGGATTACAGATGTGAGCCACCGCACCCGGCCCCAGTGGGCTCTTTATTAGAGGGGGGTGACCAACATCCACATCAGGCCTACTCTTCTAAGCATGAATGACTCGTGTGCCCAGGGTGGTCACTAGACTTGAAGTCATGTTGACCAGTGCTGGAATGTGGCCCTGCCATTCCATGAGGCCCACTCAGTTCCAACCTTGGTGGTGCTGAGCTTGGAGGACAGGAATGGCTGGGAGGTGAGGTTCTATCATGCCTCTATTTCCATGGGCTTTTCACTTCTATTTATTTTTTATCTGAAATATAAACTACATACCATAAAATGCACCATTTTAAAATGTACAATTCAGTGTTTTTTGTTATAGCCACAACGTTGTGTAACCATTACCACTAATTCCAGAACATTCCAGAATGACGGACATTTGGGCTGTTTGCATCTTTTGGCTATTATAAATAATATTGCTATACACGTTTGTGTACAAGTTTTTGTGTGGACGTTTCCATTTCTGTTGGGTAGGGGTGGAATTGCTGAGTCATACAGAAGCTATGTTTCACCATTTGAGGAACTGTTAGCATGTTTTCCAAGGTGGCTGTACCATTTTACATCCTCACCAGCAGTGGATGAGGGTTTCAATTTCTCCTTGTCCTCACTAACACTCGTTATTGCTCGTCTTTTAAATTCTAGCTTTCCTGGTGAGTGTGAAGTGGTATTTCATTGTGTGTGTTTTTTGTTTTTTGTTTTTTTTTTTTTTTGAGATGGAGTCTCGCTCTGTTGCCCAGGCTGGAGTGCAGTGGCACGATCTCAGCTCACTGCAAGCTCCACCTCCTGGGTTTGTGCCATTCTCCTGCCTCAGCCTCCTGAGTAGCTGGGACTACATGCGCCCGCCACCATGTCCAGCTATTTTTTTTTGTATTTTTAGTAGAGACGGGGTTTCACAGTTTTTTTTCAATTACTAGTGCTGCTGAAGATCTTTTCATGTGCTTATTGGTTATTTGTGTATCTTTGGAGAAATCCTGTCCAACTCCTTTGCTCATTTGATTTTTTAAACTTAAATTTAAATTTTATTTTTTATTTTTTAAGATGGAGTCTCTCGCTCTGTCACTCAGGCTGGAGTGCAGTGGTGCAATCTCGATTTACTGCAACCTCTGCCTCCCGGGTTCAAGCGATTCTCCTGCCTCAGCCTCCTGAGTAGCTGGGGTTACAGGTGTGCACCACCACACCTAGCTAATTTTTGTATTTTAGTAGAGACAGGGTTTCACCATGTTAGCCAGGCTGGTCTCAAACTCCTGACCTCAAGTGATCCACCCGCCTCAGCCTCCCAAAGTGCTGGGATTACAGGCGTGAGCCACCATGCCTGGCCTTTTTATTTTATTTTTTGAGATGGAGTTTCTGTCTTGTCACCCAGGCTGGAGTGCAATGGCACGATCTCGGCTCACCGCAACCTCCGCCTCCTGGGTTCAAGCGATTCTCCTGCCTTAGCCTCCAAGTAGCTGGGATTACAGGCATGTGCCACCACACCTGGCTAATTTTGTCTTTTTAGTAGAGATGGGGTTTCTCCATGTTGGTCAGGTTGGTCTTGAACTCCTGACCTCAGGTGATCTGCCTGCTTCGGCCTCCCAAAGTGCTGGGATTATAGGTGTGAGCCACCGTGCGCCTGGCCTTTTTTTTTTTTTTAAGATGGAGTCTCGCTCTGTCATCCAGACTGGAGTGCAGTGGTACGATCTCGGTCGGCTTACTGCAACCTCTGCCTCCCGGGTTCAAGTGATTCTCCTGCCTCAGCCTCCCTAGTAGCTGGGATTACAGGCACGTGCTATCACGCCCAGCTAATTTTTGTATTTTTAGTAGAGATGGGGTTTCACCATGTTGGCCAGGCTGGTCTCAAACTCCTGACCTCAACTGATCCACCTGCCTCAGCCTCCCAAAGTGCTGGGATTACAGGTGTGAGCCACTGTGCCCAGCTGTTTTGTTCATTTTGAAATTTAGGTTGTCATTTTTCTTTTTTTTTGAGATAGAGTCTCGCTCTGTTGCCCAGGCCGGAGTTCAGTGGCACGATCTCGGCTCCCTGCAAACTCTGCCTTCTGGGTTCAAGCAGTGCTCCTGCCTCAGCCTCCTGAGTAGCTGGGGCTATGGGCGTGTGCCACCACGCCTGGCTAATTTTTGTATTTTTAGTAGAGACAGGGTTTTGCCATATTGTCCAGTCTGGTCTCAAACTCTTGACCTCAGGTGATCCACCTGCCATGGCCTCCCAAAGTGCTGGGATTACAGGCATGAGCCACCGTGCCTGGCCCATTTTTTGTTGACTTGTAAGAGTTTTTCTATATGTATTCTGGATACTAGATCTTATCAAATATATAGCTTGTGAATATTTTTCCCATTCTGTGGATTGTCTCTTTACTTTCTTAATATTATCCTTCGATGCAAAAAATGTTTTTAATTCTGATGCAGCCCAATTTTTCTGTTTTTTTTTTTTTTTTTTGTGACTTGTATTTTTGGGATCTTATCTAAGAAACTGTTGCCTAGTCCACGGTCACTGTAGAGGGTTCTCCAGAGAAACAGAACCAATAGATCAATTGATAGATAGAGATTTATTATGAAGACCTGGCTCACGTGATTATGGAGGTAGAGAAGTATCACCATGTGCTGTCTGTAAGCTGGAGATGCAGGAAAGTCTGAGTTCAAAGACCTGAGAACTGGGAGAGCTGATGGTGTAAGTCTTAGTCCAAGGGCAGGTGAAGATTGATGTCCCAGCTGAAACATCAGGTAGAAGGGAAAAGTTCTCCCGTCCTCCACTTTTTGTTCTGTTCAGGCCCAGTTTTATTTTTCAAGACGTTTTGGCTATTCTGGGTTCCTTGCATTTTTGTATAAATTTTAGGATCAGCTTGTCCATTTATGCCAAAAAAAAAAAAAAGGCTGTTGAAGTTTTGGTAGAGATTGCAATGAAGCTGTAGATCACTTTGGGGAGTATTGCCATCTTAATATTACATCTTCCAACACATGAACATGAGATGACTTTTCATTTACTTATATCTTCTTTAGTTTCTTTAACAATATTTTGTGGTTTTCAGCATATAAGTTTGCACTTCCATTTTAGTTTATCCCTACATATGTTACTCTTTTTGATGCTATCATACCTGGAACTGTTCTCCTAATTTGAATTTTGGATTATTGCTACAACTGGTTTTTGTATATTGGTCTTGTATCCTGCAATTTTGCTGAAATAGTTTATTAACTCTAATAGCTTTTCTGCATAAACTATTTAGGCTTTTCTATATCTAAGATCCTATTATTTGCAAATAGTTTTTCTCCTTTTCCAGTCTAAATACTTTTGATTTCTTTTTTTGTCTAATCGCTCTTCCATTATCTTTTTCCCCTAACTTTACAATTGGTTCATTGGGATATTAAATGCATTTTTGAGTTATGGTGGGTTGATCAGTACATAACACCATCGAAAATCCAGGAGTAGCTATATAAGGCAAAAAAGGTGTAACTAATGAAGGGATACGAAGTGACTTGAAAGAAACCAGTAGATGTTTACAATTGATGGGGAACCATAGGAGAGAGACTGGTACATAACAACAGTGAAATTGTGCTGAGAACTCTCAAGGATTTGACATGGAAACATACAGGAAGTAAGAAAGGGAAGGAGGGAAGAAAGTAAAGGAAGGAAAGGGGGAGGAGTAAGGAAGGGAGGAAGGGGAAGACGCTTGGTGGTACTAAAAGCAGAAACTTAATCAGTTTCTCAAATTTAAACATTTGAAATAGATAAAAAAGGAAATTTTGACATATTTCAACTACAGTGTGGACTTGAATGTCGAATAAAAGAAATATCTCAAAACAGAGCAAAAACGGAGATATTTTCATCATGACTAGAAATATGAGTCCTGAAGGAGAGTTCTTGGATAACTAAATGTGAAACATAAATATCAATTATCAATATCAATATCAATAAAAACAAAAAACACATGACAATCTCAATCGACACAAAAAGTGCATTTGAAAAAATACAACCCACTTCATAATACGAACACTTAAAAAACTGTAAACAGAGGGGAGCTTCCTTAACTTGATAAAGAACAGCTACACACACACACACACAAAACTTACAAAAAACCAATGTTTAATGGCAAAATACTGAATGCCTTCCCCTTCATATCATGAATAAGAAAGACAAAGATGTCCACTTTTGCTACTTCTATTCAAGATTGTACCAGAGTTTCTAGCCACGAAAATTAGGCAATAAAAGGCATCTAGATTAGAAAGGAAGAAGAAAAACAATCTCTATTCCCTGCAGACATTATCCTACATATAGAATATCTTAAGGAAACCATTAAAACAACTATTAGAACTAAGAAATGCGTCCAGCAAGGTTTCAGGATACAAGATCAATATACAAATATCAATTAAATTTCCACACAATAACAATGAACAGTCTGAAAATGAAATTTAACAATTCCATTTACAATAGCATCAAAAAGAATAAAATACTTGCAATAAGCCTGACCAAAAAATACAAAACGTATACCTTGAAAACTACAAAATATTGTTGAAATTATAGATGGCATAAATAAATGGAAAGACAAAAAAGTTCATGGATGGAAAGACTTCATATTGCTGGGATGATAATAATTCCCAAAGTGTTCTACACATTCTGATAGTGACAGGAGGCAGCCAAATGCCCAGGCAGATAGGGGCGAGTCCCCGGTGAAACCCCACCTCCAAGCTGAAGGCAGATTAAAGCCTGAAAGCCAAGCTACAAGTTAAATCTTTGGACTGGATTGAGAACCTGTCTTCCCATTTGGCATGCTTTCTCCTCTGATTGATCCCCACCCTTCACCTATTTTACGTATACCTAATCTTTCCTAATTGATTTTCTACACTGTCACGTCCACCTTGGAGTGGTGTCTTTGCTTTAACCTTTTTCGCATACTCACAAACCAATCAGCAAACACTTCCCATTCTGAATTCATAAAAAGCCCGGGGCCCAGCCACGCTGAGAAAAGAAAACCACCTGACTGCGAAGGTGGGGGACCCCCTTCCCCACCCTTCTGCATCCCCTCTCCACTGTGAGCTGTTCCATTGCTCAATAAAATTCTCTGCCTGTCCTTACCCTTCAACTGTCAGTGTATCCTCATTCTTCTTGGACACAGGACAAGAACTCAGGAGCCACCAAGCTGTAACACAGGTGGGCTGGGGCACCACCAGTGGCAGTCCCGGGGCGGAGTGAGGCCTGGGGTTGGGGGGGCGTCACCGGCCAGAGGTCCCGACTGGCAAAGTTACTGAGATAATTCCTGTGTCAATTCCACATACTTCCCATCAAAAGCCTAGTTGGCAAGTTCGCAGAAATTGGTAAGCTGATCCTAAAATTCATACAGAAAATGCCAAGGACCCAGAATAACTAAAACAATCTTCAAATAAACAGAATTAGAAGACTCTTCCCTATGTTAAAGCATCCTGCAAGATACAATAATCATGACCATATGGTACTGGGATACAGACATAGAGATATAGATGAAGGGAATAAACAGAGCCCAGAAGTAAGCCATTACATTTGCAGTCCATTGATTTTCAGAGTGTGATGAGAAAACTCATTGTGGGTAGGAATCCTTTTTTTTTTTCTTTTGAGATGCAGTCTCACTCTGTTGCCCAGGATGGAGTGCAGTGGTGTGATCTCAGCTCACTGCAACCTCCGCCTCCCGAGTTCAAGTGATTCTCCTGCCTCAGCCTCCCGAGTAGCTGGGATTACAGGTGGGCACCACCATGCCCAGCTGATTTTTGTATTTTTAGTAGAGACGGGGTTTGACCATGTTGGCCAGGCTGGTCTCAAACTCCTGACCTCTGAGGTGATCCGCCCACCTTGGCCTCCCAAAATGCTGGGATTACAGGCGTGAGCCACCGTGGCTGGCCAGGAATCCTCTTCTTATCAAATGGTGCTGGCACAATAGGATACCCTCATACAAAAGAATAATGTTGGATACCTTTCTCAGACCACACACAAAAATTAACTCCAAGGTGACTATGGATCTAAATTTAAGAGCTAAAAAGATAAAATCTGGCCGGGTGCAGTGGCTCACACCTGTAATCCCAGCACTTTGAGAGGCTGAGGCAGGCGGATTACCTGAGGTCAGGAGTTCCAGACCAGGCCTGGCCAACATGGTGAAATCCCGTCTCTATTAAAAAAAATTCAAACATTAGCCGGGCGTGGTGGCATGTGCCTGTAATCTCATCTACTCGGAAGGCTGAGGCAGGAGAACTGCTTAAACCCCGGAGGCACAGGCTGCAGTGAGCCGAGATTGTGCCGCACTCCAGCCTGGGCAACAGAGCGAAACTCTGTCTCAAAAGAAAAATAAATAAATAAAGATAAATCTTACAAAATAAAAAATAATAAAACAAAAAAAGATAAAATCTTAGAAGAAAATATCACTGCAGGTGAGATGAAGGCTTTTAAGATGTGGCATCAAAACCACAAGTGACAAAAGAAAATACAATAATTGTACTTTATAAAAAGCAAAACCTTTTGTGTTTCAAATGTGAAAAGACAACCACAAAATGGGTTAAAATATTTGCAGTCATATACCTGATAGGGAACTTGCATTTAGATTACAAAAAGAATTCTTACTACTCAATAAAAAGAAGAAAAATAATGCAATTTTTAAATAGGCAAAGGATTGCAGTAGATATTTCTCCAAAGAAGCTACACAAATAGACAAGAAACACATGAAATGATTCTCTGCATCCTCAGTCCTTAGGGAAATGGTGACACTTCACACTCACCAGAATGGCCAGAATGGAAAAGCAGATAATGACATGCTGATGAGGATGCAAAGAAGCTGTAACATTCCTGAATTGCTGGTGGGACTGTCAAATGCTACAGCCATGTTGGAAAAGAATCTGAGAGTTCCTCAACATGTTAAACGTCATATAAGTCTTCATATGACCCAGGAGTTCCACTCCTGGGTATACACCAAGAGGAAAGATGTCCACACCAAATAGTGTACAGCAGTGTTCATAGCAGCATTATTCACAAAAGCAAAAAAGTAGAAACAACCTAATGCCCATCAACTCATTAGCATCCCCAGGAGCATATTCATGCAATCGAGTATCAGCCATAAAATGAATGAAACTGTGGGTAATTCTACAATGTGGATGAACCTTGAAAACATTATGCTAAGTAAAAAGACTGTTGCACAGGCTCACATATTGTGTTATTCTGTTTATAGGAAATACCCAGAATAGGCAAATCTATAGAGATAGGGGAGAGCTCTCTATGGAGCCGTTACCTAGGGCCGAGGTTGTTGCTGGGGGTGGGGCTTGGAGACAGTGTGAGGAATGACTAATGTTTATAGGGCTCCTTGGGGGAGGGGTGATAAAATGTTATAAAACTGTGATTAAAATCGACTGTGCACAATTATGAATATACTAAAAGCCATTCAATCCATCACCTTAAATGGGTGAATCTTATCTAGGGCATCCTTATTGAGACTGGGGCAGATGTAGTGAAAAAGGGAAAAAAATGAGTAAATGTTTGAAATGGAGACAGAAACAGAGAGAATGAGATGTCCCATGAATGGAAGAAATAGAATGGAACATGGTCATATTTACAAATCAGAGATCTGAAAATGGAGGTTCACGCCAATAGTGTCACTGCCAGACAGGAGGGTCACCCGCAGGGCTGCAGACAGACTGGGGTTCACACTGGCATGGGCGCTGGCAGCCACGTCGGCAGTCAGGAGGGTCCAGATGCCCAGCTGAGGGGTAATGATAGCCTGGGTGGTGATGTCGGCCATTAGAGGGGCCTCTTCTGCTGGCAACTGTGTGACAGTAGCAAGAAGGATAGGCCTGTGTGGGACACAGGAGGGGCTCTTCTGTGGCTGGATGTGGGACCCTGACCAGGAATGTGGGGAAATGGACAGGTAAGTGGATCATGCTGGCCAGTAGATTGGCCAGCACTATGAGCTGAAGGACAAAAATGGGGAGTGGCTGTGAGGCCCTGGGAGTGTCTAAGTGTGAACGGAGATGGGTGCGGGCCACTGGGGAATATGTGGGGGCCACTGCTGTGTAGACGGAGGTTGTGGGAGAATAAGCTGGTGAGGTCTGTGAGTTTCTAGGGGTCTCCTGGGTGCCTGGGGCTGGCTCCTGCAGAAAACTGAAGATGGTTGGAACAGAGCTGGGAGACACAAGAGTCCCTAAGGAATGGGGGTGAAGAGGTGAGAGAGATGGGGGAGGATCTCAGGGAGGTCTGTAGGTTTTTAGGTGATTCCTAGGTGTGGGGGGTTTGGAATCTGGAGATGGTTGGAGAGGAGCTGGGAGACACGGGAGAGTCCCTGAGGGCTGGGAGTGGAGACATGGAGGAGGATTCCAGGAAGGCCTATGAGTTTCTAGGGGTCTCCTGGGTGTTAGGGGCTGCCCCCAGGATAAATATGGGGATGGCTGGAGAGGAGCTGGGAGACACTGGAGAGTCCTAAAGGGCTTCAGGAGAAGAGATGAGAGATAGCGTGGAGGAGGGCACTCAGATTTGTGTCTGTAGGTGATTCTTGAGTGTTGAGGGGCAACAGTCAGTTGGAGACATCTGGGGATGATTAGAAAGTAACTGGGAGACATGAGAGAGTCCCTGAGGGCTGGAGCTGAAGGGGTGGGAGTCATAGGGGAGGATCCCAGTGAGGTCTGTTAGTTTCTACATAATTCCTGGGTGTGACGGGCTGACTGTGTCAGAAATCCGCGGTGGTTTGGGAGTAGCTGGGAGACACAGGAGAGTCCCTGAGGGCTGGGGGTGAGCTGTGGGACGATGGCAGTAAGAACATGTGGTATATTACTGATGCACGTGGTGACTCTGAAGAAGCTCCAGGGAAGGGCAGAGCCCAGTGGCTTCTGTGATTGTCCCTCATGGTTAGGAAAGGGAAATGAGACATTGTGGGATTTTGGTAAAGACGGAAGTGAGTGTGGTGAAGCCTTAGGGGATGATGAAAAGTACCCCGGGGTCCTGGTGAGGAGCCCCCTCCTGGGTCTGAGTTTCTGGGAGGGGAGAGGGAGAAGCTGGGTGAGGCTGGCATGGATCTTGAGGCCAGGCTGGGGGACTGCTCACAGGAGGAGCCAGGTGAGACCCCACTGTTCTTAGATGCAAACATGATTAGGAACCTGCACTCCCAGGGTCCCTTACTCCTTTTCTGACCCCTAATATGAAGGGTAGAGTGAGTGAGTGTGTGTTTATGGTGAGAAGTATGTGCTCCTTAAGAAAGTGGGAATAAACAAATGAGACAGACAGAGATTCACTTACCCAAGTGTTCTGTCCTGTCCTCTGAATCTGCTCCCAGGTCACAGGATGCGGTAAGCTCCCGGGTGCACCCAGAACCAGCAGCATGCTCTAGCCACTGCTGTCCCCTGCAAGGATCTGAGCACCAGGAGGCCAGGGTGGGCTTGTAGCTGTGGGAGGGGCCTGACAGCGGAAAGGGTGGAGCTTTATGCCTTTTTCCCTGAGTCTCACCCAGCTTTCCCAGGCTCCACTGCATAGGAAGATGCTCTCCTGATTTGCTTTCATGTGAAACATTTGGGACAGTCTAAAAACTTAGAACTTTTGTTGGCCAAATATATGATGAATTAATAGCACTTAACCCTGAAAACCGTCTAGCTCTGTGGTTCTCACATTGTGGCCCTGAGACCAGCAGCATCCTTGTAACCCTCAAACCTGGAGATCTGAAGATCTGTGTTGTAAGAAGACTTGCCCCTGCCCCTCATGCATGGCAGTTTAAGAACCACGCGTATTCGCCAAAAGACCCAAGAAAAAGTGGGGATGTCTTTTGTTTAAATATTATTCTGCTCTGGAGTCATCTGGAGAAATCAGGGCCAGGTGGGGAGAGCATTGATTGGAGGAGGGTGATTCTGAATAATTATATTAATCAGACTGAGACTGGCAATGCTCAGGTGTGACAAATACCCGATTTTACATAAATATTTACATCAGAACATAATCTTTTCTTTTTTTATTTTATTTTATTATTATACTTTAAGTTTTAGGGTACATGTGCACAATGTGCAGGTTAGTTACATATGTATGCATGTGCCATGCTGATGTGCTGCACCCATTAACTCATCATTTAGCATTAGGTATATCTCCTAAAGCTATCCCCCCCTCCCCCCACCCCACAACAGTCCCCAGAGTGTGATGTTCTCCTTCCTGTGTCCATGTGTTCTCATTGTTCAATTCCCACGTATGAGTGAGACTATGCGGTGTTTGGTTTTTTGTTCTTGTGACAGTTTACTGAGAATGATGATTTCCAATTTCATCCATGTCCCTACAAAGGACATGAACTCATCATTTTTTATGGCTGCATAGTATTCCATGGTATATATGTGCCACATTTTCTTAATCCAGTCTATCATTGTTGGACATTTGGGTTGGTTCCAAGTCTTTGCTATTGTGAATAGTGCCGCAATAAACATACGTGTGCATGTGTCTTTATAACAGCATGATTTATAGTTCTTTGGGTATATACCCAGTAATGGGATTGCTGGGTCAAATGGTATTTCTAGTTCTAGATCCCTGAGGAATTGCCACACTGACTTCCACTAGGGTTGAACTAGTTTACAGTCCCACCAACAGTGTAAAAGTGTTCCTATTTCTCCACATCCTCTCCAGCGCCTGTTGTTTCCTGACTTTTTAATGATTGCCATTCTAACTGGTGTGAGATGGTATCTCATTGTGGTTTTGATTTGCATTTCTCTGATGGCCAGTGATGGTGAGCGTTTTTTCATGTGTTTTTTGGCTGCATAAATGTCTTCTTTTGAGAAGTGTCTGTTCATGTCCTTCACCCACTTTTTGATGGGGTTGTTTGTTTTTTTCTTGTAAATTTGTTTGAGTTCATTGTAGATTCTGGATATTAGCCCTTTGTCAGATGAGTAGGTTGCAAAAATTTTCTCCCATTTTATAGGTTGCCTGTTCACTCTGATGGTAGTTTCTTTTGCTGTGCAGAAGCTCTTTAGTTTAATTAGATCCCATTTGTCAATTTTGGCTTTTGTTGCCATTGCTTTAGGTGTTTTAGGCATGAAGTCCTTGCCCATGCCTATGTCCTGAATGGTAATGCCTAGGTTTTCTTCTAGGGTTTTTATGGTTTTAGGTCTAATGTTTAAATCTTTAATCCATCTTGAATTAATTTTTGTATAAGATGTAAGGAAGGGATCCAGTTTCAGCTTTCTACATATGGCTAGCCAGTTTTCCCAGCACCATTTGTTAAATAGGGAATCCTTTCCCCATTGCTTGTTTTTCTCAGGTTTGTCAAAGATCAGATAGTTGTAGATATGTGGCGTTATTTCTGAGGGCTCTGTTCTGTTCCATTGATCTATATCTCTGTTTTGGTACCAGTACCATGCTGTTTTGGTTACTGTAGCTGTGTAGTATAGTTTGAAGTCAGGCAGCATGATGCCTCCAGCTTTGTTCTTTTGGCTTAGGATTGACTTGGTGATGCGGGCTCTTTTTTGGTTCCATATGAACTTTAAAGTAGTTTTTTCCAATTCTGTGAAGAAAGTCATTGGTAGCTTGATGGGGATGGCATTGAATCTATAAATTACCTTGGGCAGTATGGCCATTTTTACGATATTGATTCTTCCTACCCATGAGCATGGAATGTTCTTCCATTTGTTTGTATCCTCTTTTATTTCATTGAGCAGTGGTTTGAAGTTCTCCTTGAAGAGGTCCTTCACGTCCCTTGTAAGTTGGTTTCCTAGGTATTTTATTCTCTTTGAAGCAATTGTGAATGGGAGTTCACTCATGATTTGGCTCTCTGTTTGTCTGTTATGGGTGTATAAGAATGCTTGTGATTTTTGTACATTGATTTTGTATCCTAAGACTTTGCTGAAGTTGCTTATCAGCTTAAGGAGATTTTGGGCTGAGACAATGGTGTTTTCTAGATATACAATCATGTCATCTGCAAACAGGGACAATTTGACTTCCTCTTTTCCTAATTGAATACCCTTGATTTCCTTCTCCTGCCTAACTGCCCTGGCCAGAACTTCCAACACTATGTTGAATAGGAGTGGTGAGAGAGGGCATCCGTGTCTTGTGCCAGTTTTCAAAGGGAATGCTTCCAGTTTTTGCCCATGCAGTATGATATTGGCTGTGGGTTTGTCGTAGATTGCTCTTATTATTTTGAGATACGTCCCATCAATACCTAATTTATTGAGAGTTTTTAGCATGAAGTGTTGTTGAGTTTTATCAAAGGCCTTTTCTGCATCTATTAAGATAATCATGTGGTTTTTGTCTTTGGTTCTGTTTATATGCTGGATTACCTTTATTGATTTGCATATATTGAACCAGCCTTGCATCCCAGGGATGAAGCCCACTTGATCATGGTGGATAAGCTTTTTGATGTGCTGCTGGATTCGGTTTGCCAGTATTTTATGGAGGATTTTTGCATCAATGTTCATCAAGGATATTGGTCCAAAATTCTCTTTTTTGGTTGTGTCTCTGCCTGGCTTTGGTATCAGGATGATGCTGGCCTTATAAAATGAGTAAGAGAGGATTCCCTCTTTTTCTATTGATTGGAATAGTTTCAGAAGGAATGGTACCAGTTCCTCCTTGTACCTCTGGTAGAATTCGGCTGTGAATCCATCTGGTCCTGGACTCTTTTGGTTGGTAAGCTATTGATTATTGCCACAATTTCAGAGACTGTTATTGGTCTATTCAGAGATTCAGCTTCTTCCTTGTTTAGTCTTGGGAGAGTGTATGTGTCAAGGAATTTATCCATTTCTTCTAGATTTTCTAGTTTATTTTTGTAGTATTCTGTGATGGTAGTTTGTATTTCTGTGGGATCGGTGGTGATATCGCCTGTATCATTTTTTATTGCGTCTATTTGATTCTTCTCTCTTTTCTTCTGTATTAGTCTTGCTAGAGGTCTATCAATTTTGTTGATCCTTTCGAAAAACCAGCTCCTGGATTCATTAATTTTTTTGAAGGGTTTTTTGTGTCTATATTTCCTTCAATTCTGCTCTGATTTTAGTTATTTCTTGCCTTCTGCTAGCTTTTGAATGTGTTTGCTCTTGCTTTTCTAGTTCTTTTAATTGTGATGTTAGGGTGTTAATTTTGGATCTTTCCTGCTTTCTCTTGTGGGCATTTAGTGCTATAAATGTCCCTCTATACACTGCTTTGAATGTATCCCAGAGATTCTGGTATGTTGTGTCTTTGTTCTCATTGGTTTCAAAGAACATCTTTATTTCTGCCTTCATTTCGTTATGTACCCAGTAGTCATTCAGGAGCACGTTGTTCAGTTTCCATGTAGTTGAGTGGTTTTGAGTGAGTTTCTTAATCCTGAGTTCTAGTTTGATTGCACTGTGGTCTGAGAGACAGTTTGTTATAATTTCTGTTCTTTTACATTTGCTGAGGAGAGCTTTACTTTGAAGTATGTGGTCAATTTTGGAATAGGTGTGGTGTGGTGCTGAGAAAAATGTATATTCTGTTGATTTGGGGTGGAGAGTTCTGTAGATGTCTATTAGGTCTTCTTGGTGCAGAGCTGAGTTCAGTTCCTGGATATCCTTGTTAACTTTCTGTCTCGTTGATCTGTCTAATGTTGACAGTGGGGTGTTAAAGTCTCCCATTATTATTGTGTGGGAGTCTAAGTCTCTTTGTAGGTCACTCAGGACTTGCTTTATGAATCTGGGTGCTCCTGTATTGGGTGCATATATATTTAGGATAGTTAGCTCTTCTTGTTGAATTGATCCCTTTACCATTATGTAATGGTCTTCTTTGTCTCTTTTGATCTTTGTTAGTTTAAAGTCTGTTTTATCAGAGACTAGGATTGCAACCCCTGCCTTTTTTTGTTTTCCATTTGCTTGGTAGATCTTCCTCCATCCTTTTATTTTGAGCCTATATGTGTCTCTGCACATGAGATGGGTTTCCTGAATACAGCACACTGATGGGTCTTGACTCTTTATCCAATTTGCCAGTCTGTGTCTTTTAATTGGAGCATTTAGTCCATTTACATTTAAAGTTAATATTGTTATGTGTGAATTTGATCCTGTCATTATGATGTTAGCTGGTTATTTTGCTCGTTAGTTGATGCAGTTTCTTCCTAGCCTCGATGGTCTTTATAATTTGGCATGATTTTGCAGTGGCTGGTACCAGTTGTTCCTTTCCATGTTTAGTGCTTCCTTCAGGAGCTCTTTTAGGGCAGGCCTGGTGGTGACAAAATCTCTCAGCATTTGCTTGTCTGTAAAGTATTTTATTTCTCCTTCACTTATGAAGCTTAGTTTGGCTGGATATGAAATTCTGGGTTGAAAATTCTTTTCTTTAAGAATGTTGAATATTGGCCCCCACTCTCTTCTGGCTTGTAGAGTTTCTGCTGAGAGATCCGCTGTTAGTCTGATGGGCTTCCCTTTTGGGGTAACCCGACCTTTCTCTCTGGCTGCCCTTAACATTTTTTCCTTCATTTCAACTTTGGTGAATCTGACAATTATGTGTCTTGGAGTTGCTCTTCTAGAGGAGTATCTTTGTGGCATTCTCTGTATTTCCTGAATCTGAATGTTGGCCTGCCTTGCTAGATTGGGGAAGTTCTCCTGGATAATATCCTGCAGAGTGTTTTCCAACTTGGTTCCATTCTCCCCGTCACTTTCAGGTACACCAATCAGATGTAGATTTGGTCTTTTCACATAGTCCCATATTTCTTGGAGGCTTTGCTTGTTTCTTTTTATTCTTTTTTCTCTAAACTTCTCTTCTTGCTTCATTTCATTCATTTCATCTTCCATCACTGACACCCTTTCTTCCAGTTGATCACATCGGCTCCTGAGGCTTCTACATTCTTCACGTAGTTCTCGAGCCTTGGCTTTCAGCTCCATCAGCTCCTTTAAGAACTTCTCTGTATTGGTTATTCTAGTTATACATTCATCTAAATTTTTTTCAAAGTTTTCAACTTCTTTGCCTTTGGTTTGGATTTCCTCCTGTAGCTCAGAGTAGTTTGATCATCTGAAGCCTTCTTCTCTCAACTCGTCAAAGTCATTCTCCATCCAGCTTTGTTCCGTTGCTGGTGAGGAGCTGCATTCGTTTGGAGGAGGAGAGGCGCTCTGCTTTTTAGAGTTTCCAGTTTTTCTGCTCTGTTTTTTCCCCATCTTTGTGGTTTTATCTACTTTTGGTCTTTGACGATGGTGATGTACAGATGGGTTTTTGGTGTGGATATCCTTTCTGTTTGTTAGTTTTCCTTCTAACAGACAGGACCCTCAGCTGCAGGTCTGTTGGAGTTTGCTAGAGGTCCACTCCAGACCCTGTTTGCCTGGGTGCCAGCAGCAGTGGCTGCAGAACAGCGGATTTTCATGAACCTCGAATGCTGCTGTCTGATTGTTCCTCTGGAAGTTTTGTCTCAGAGGAGTACCCGGCCGTTTGAGGTGTCAGTCTGCCCCTACTGGGGGGTGCCTCCCAGTTAGGCTGCTCGGGAGTCAGGGGTCAGGGACCCACTTGAGGAGGCAGTCTGCCTGTTCTCAGATCTCCAGCTGTGTGCTTGGGAGAACCACTGCTCTGTTCAAAGCTGTCAGACAGGGACATTTAAGTCTGCAGAGGTTACTGCTGTCTTTTTGTTTGTCTGTGCCCTGCCCCCAGAGGTGGAGCCTACAGAGGCAGGCAGGCCTCCTTGAGTTGTGGTGGGCTCCACCCAGTTCGAGCTTCCGGGCTGCTTTGTTTACGTAAGCAAGCCTGGGCAATGGCGGGCGCCCCTCCCCCAGCCTCACTGCCGCCTTGCAGTTTGATCTCAGACTGCTGTGCTAGCAATCAGTGAGACTCCGTGGGTGTAGGACCCTCTGAGCCAGGTGCAGGATATAATCTCCTGGTGTGCCATTTTTTAAGCCCGTTGGAAAAGCGCAGTATTGGGGTGGGAGTGACCTGATTTTCCAGGTGCCGTCTGTCACCCCTTTCTTTGACTAGGAAAGGGAACTCCCAGACCCCTTGCACTTCCCGAGTGAGGCAATGCCTCACCCTGCTTTGGCTTGTGCATGGTGCGCTGCACCCACTGTCCTGCGCCAACTGTCTGGCACTCCCTAGTGAGATGAACCTGGTACCTCAGATGGAAATGCAGAAATCACCCGTCTTCTGCGTGGCTCACGCTGGGAGCTATAGACCGGAGCTGTTCCTATTCAGCCATCTTGGCTCCACTCAACATGATCTTTTCTACCCTCGTTTGCCTGGTGGCCTCATTAAGGGTCAACAGCTTTCTTTTCCCAGACTTGATGTCTCATTCCAAGGACTTTTAGGGACACGGAGGGTGAGGGGAGAGGGATTTCTGACACTGTTTCATTCTTTGTTGCTTTGTGAAGAAAAGAACATTTGTTTTATACGTATGTTACGTTCTCCTTTCATTACAATTCTTCCTTTTTTCCAATCCTCCTGAGATAACTTATGACTTTAATTCATCTTCTCTTTTTCTAAATGATTTACATCTGAAATAAATTTTGGTGATGTATTATACCACTCTCACTCTATTCTAAATTTGAAGGATATTCTCATTTCGTTCAATGAACCCACTAGCTATTTTAAGTACTTTACTTATGTTTCAAGTCCAGCTGCTGATGAATCATGAATATTTTGTTCAGATGTTGGTAATATTCCTTTTTTCTTTTTTTTAAAGACAGAGTCTCACTCTGTTGCCCAGGCTGAAGTGCAGTGGCACAATCTCGGCTCACTGCAACCTCTGCCTCCCAGGGTCAAGTGATGCTCCTGCCTCAGCCCCCCAAGTAGCTGGGACTATAGGCACCCGCCACCGTACCTGGCTAATTTTTTTGCATTTTTAGTAGAAATGGGGTTTCACCATGTTGGCCAGGCTTGTCTCAAACTCCTGACCTCAGGTGATCCACCTCCCTTGGCCTCCCAAAGTGCTGGGATTACAGGTGCGAGCCACTGTGTCTAGCCAATGTTGGTAATATTCTTTGCTGATTAGTAGATGATTAACTTTACATTACATCAATAGGCATTTATGAGGGACATTCATGGCTTTTGTACAACACTGAAATTGTCATTAAACCAGCAAATCTAACATTCAACCATGTCATTTCTTCCTTTACATGACTCGTATAAGTAAGATGTCAGCTTAAATTTGAGCATATTTTACTCTTTAATGGTGCAAAACAAATTTGACGCATTCAGAACTTCGTTGAACTGCCTGGGAAAAAGTCTCGTGTGTGCAGTCTTTGACCCCACTGGGCCACATAAGACTGGACCTGGAGCCCAGAATACTTCCATTCCAAGTGACACTTCCCCTATTTCAGACTCATTGTTCCTTTATTTAGCTTCAGAGTGTGCATCAATTACTCCCAGGTGTACCCCCAGCATTCAGTATTTCACACTATACTGACAGAAGTCAAGGTCCTTCTGGAGCTGCTGCAGGAGAGGGGTATGAGCAGCCAAATTGCCCTCTGTCCTGGAGTGGTGTTAGGGTTGGCTGCTAGCCATGGGGGACTGACGGGCACCACTGAAGCTGATATTCCACTTCCACTGTCTCCTCTCTCTGCATGTAGGTAAAGCCTTGTTCCATCCAGTGCTTGTCTGCATTATGTTCACTTGGTGAATGCTTTACCAAGATGCAATGGATAGATGCATTTAGAGTCATCCTCTGGGATTGGTAATTACTACACCTTGTGCTGCTCCCTTGGGACTGAGAACCATGCACATCTCTACAGTGCAATAGAAATGTCTCAAAGCTCATGACTCTTGTATTTTCCAGTACTGGTAACAATGTTTTTATCATTCATTACTTTGAATATTTTATTGTAACTTTCAAAGGAGGGGTGGTCATTTAAATGCTTGGAATTAATGGGATTAAAATCATGGAATATATCCATGATTTATGAAAAAGCAGTCCTGTGGCAGGGCATGGTGGCTCACACCTGTAATTTCAGCACTTTGAGAGTTAGAGATGGGAGGATCTCTTGAGCCCAGAAGTTTGAGACCAGGCTGGGCAACATGGCCTAAATCCTAGGAATCTTCAAAATGATGTCTTTTTTTGGATGCATGCTAATGAGCTGACTGGTGGCTGGAGGCCCCTAGGTAGCTCCAGGATGGGGCTGCTCATAGGAAAGAGCAAGGCAACATTAGAGGGGTGAGATTTTCAGCTCCAAACCCAATTTCCATGAAAGGGAGAGAAGCTGAAGCTTGAGTTGATCACCAATAGCCTGTGGTTTAATCCATCATGCCTATGTAATGAAGCCTCCATAAAAACCCCAAAAGGACCGGATTTAGAGACCTTCTGGTTAGAACTTCCTGGAAGGTAGTGCTTGGCTCCCTCCATACCTGGCCCTATGCATCTCTTTATCTGTACTTTTTGCAATATCCTTCATAATAAACTGGTAAATGTAAGTGTTTCTCTGAGTGCTGTGAGCTGCTCTAGGCAGATTAATGGAATTCACAGAGGCGGTGGTGGAAACCTGATTTATAGCCAGTCTGTCAGAAGCACAGATAAAACAAACTGGGGCTTGCCATTGTCATTAGAAGTGGAGGCCAATCTTGTGGGCCTGTGGGATCTGATGCTATGTCCAGGTAGATAGCGTTCCAACTGAATTGGAGGACCCCAGATGGTGTCCACAGCAGAATTGATTGTGTGCTTGTTTGATGGAGAGAAATCCCCACATGTGTGGTCATAGAGTCTTCTGTGTTGATTACTGTGGTGTGAGAGCAGAGGAAAAAGTTTTTGTTTTTTTTCCACTCAGCCTATAATGTAAAAGGGTCTATTTTCTCACATATTGATGATCACTGGACTTATAATAAAAATGTGTCATCTTTGTCAACTTGGTATGTAAAAAGGATGTTCGTTTTAATTTCTTTTATTTTTTTTTCTTTCTTGCTTTTTTTTTTTTTTTTGAGACAGAGTCGTGCTCTATTCCCCAGGCTGGAGTGCAGTGGCACAATCTCAGCTCACTGCAACCTCTGCCTCCTGGGTTCAAGCGATTCTCCTGCCTCAGTTTCCTGAGTAGCTGGGATTACAGGCGCATGCCACCACGCCTGGCTAATTTTTGTATTTTTAGTAGAGATGGGGTTTTGCCATGTTGGCCAGGCTGGTTTTGAGCTCTTGACCTCAGGTGATCCACTTGCCTTGATCTCCCAAAGTGCTGGGATTACAGGCATGAGCCATTGTGCCCACCCGCTTGTAATTTCATTGCTAACAATAAAGGTAGTCATAGTTGATAACTTTTTGTCATTTCTCTGTTCACAGCCTTCTCAAATATTTCACTCATTTTTCAATTTCTAATTTTTTTTTTTTTTTTCTTGAGAGAGTTTCACTCTTGTTGCCCAGGCTGGAGTGCAATGGCGTGATCTCGGCTCACTGCAACCTCTGCCTCCTGGGTCAAGCGATTCTCCTGCCTCAGCTTCCGGAGTAGCTGGGATTACAGGCATGCGCCGCCACGCCTGGCTAATTTTGTATTTTTAGTAGAGACAGGGTTTCTCCATGCTGGTCAGGATGGCCTTGAACTCCTGACCTCAGGTGATCTGCCCACCTCGGCCTCCCAAAGTGCTGGAATTACAGGCAAGAACCACCTCACCTGGCCTAAATTTTTAATTAAAAACTTTTTTTTAGAGACAAGTTCTCTGTGCCACCCAGGCTGAAGTGCAGTGGCACAGTCATAGGTTACCGAACCCTCCAATTTCTGGGCTCAAGCAATCCTCCTGCATTGGCCTCTTGAGTAGCTGGGACCACAGGTGCACATCACCACGCCTGGCTGTTCACCCATTTTTCAGTCACTCTTTTGTCCCCCCTCATTGTTTTGTGACCATCTCTCCTTAAGGAAATTAGCTACTATCTGTCATATGTATTGAGGATAATTTCCCCCAGTCATTTGCCATATGTCTTAATTTTAATATGCTATCAAATTCATAGTCTTCACTTTATGGTACCTGCGTTGAGAACCATTATTTGTACCAAAAATTGGTCTGTCACTTTTTTGGTTTGAGCCTTTATTTTGCCATTAGTGTTTTTTAAATGTCTGCATATTTCTAGGACTTCCTCATTTTGCTAATGTAAATTTTGCATATATATATTTAAGATAATATTTGCTTATTTTTAAGAAAAATGTTAAAATGCAAGCCCGTATTCCTACAGCAACCTCCTCTCCCTTGTTAATTCCATTTCTCTCCCAAAATAACCACCTTTAACAATTTTGCCTTTGTTATTTCAGATCGGTTTCTATATATTTATATACATATTTATGCAAGGTTAGAAAAAGAGTTTGGGAGTTTGTGTGTTTGTTTTTACTTAAGTGGTACCATATTGACTATATATCCTGCACATATTTTTGTTGTTTTTTACATTGTCTTGGAGATCTTTCCATGTTTATACATATAAATTACCTTTTTCTTTTTCATTGCTCACAGCATTCCATGCTATTGGTGTATCAGGTTAATAAACTGCTATTGGTGAACATCTACTTTTTTCTCTTAATAATTCTGCAGTGAACAGCTTTTGTACATACTCTTATAAATGCGTATTTCTGTAGGATCATTCCCTAGAAATGGCAAACTCAAAAATTTAAGAGAAAGCTGCCAGATTTTCTTTTCAAAGGCTGAACCAATTTATATTCTAACCAAGAGTAGACAACATAATCCATTTCCTCAAGCATACAGATTGAGACAGGGTCTCAATCTGTTATCCAGGCTGTAGTGCAGTGGTATAATCAGAGCTCACTGCAGCCTGGAACTCCTTGTCTCAAGTCATCCTCCTACCTCAGCCTCCCGGGTAGCTGGGAATGCACCCCTGTGCCTGGCTCATTTTTTTTTTTTTATACATGGGGACTTGCTATGTTGCCCAGTCTGGTCTCAAACTCCTGAGCTCAAGTGATCCTCCTGCCATGGCCTCCCAAAGTTCTGGGATTACAGGTAGGAGCCACCACGCCCTGCCTGGTCATCTTCTAATAAGCTTATTCCTTTGTATTTCCCTTGCTATTTACTCCTTGTTTGTTTTTTTTTGTGTTTAGGTATTCATCTTATGTATGAACTCTTTTTGTATATTTTTCAAAGTTTAATCTTTTTCTTCTGTTATATGTATTAACAACAAAGTTACTTCCAACCTGTTGATCAACTTTAACTTTCATGGTCATTTGTTTTAGAAAGTTTTTTTTCCTGAGACAGTCTCACTTTGCCCAGCCTGGAGTGTAGTAGTGTGATCTCTGTTCACTGCAACCTCTGTGTCTTGGGTTCAAGTGATTCTCCTGCCTCAGCCTCCCAAGTAGCTGGGATTACAGGCACCCATCACCACGCCCAACTAATTTTTGTATTTTTAGTAGAGACGGGGTTTCACCATGTTGGCTAAGTTGGTCTTGAACTTCTGACCTCTGGTGATCTGCCTGCCTCAGCCTCCTAAAGTGCTGGGATTACAGGAATGAGCCACTGGGCCCAGCCTAGAAAGTAATATTTATTAATAAGGCGAGTTATATTGCTAAATGTAGTAATGATAAATTTTCCATGCGTTACTGTTGTACTATAATAATTTTAATATATTGATGGCTTTTGTATGCTACTTTTTATAGATATTTGCAGTTTTATTCATATGGACATTTACCTATTGATTTTTTGGCATTTTTCAGTTTTTCTTAATTGTTCTGTTATAGTATAATTTGGTTATCAGGGTTATACTAGGATTTGTGGTAGTAAGATAATGAATTTAGAAGCTTCCCAACATGTTCTGCTCTGTGGAACAGTTTATAATAATAATAGGCTCATTAAAGCTTTGGTATAATTCTCCCTTAGAGCATTCAGAATATATCACCTATTTGGGGATTAACCTTAAACTTCTGAGGTTATTGTTTTCTTTAGTATTTATACTACTTGTCAAATATATTTTGTTCTTTCTATATTTCTTAAAAGTTATATTTTCCATTTCATTCACTTCTGTATTTTTCTGTATTATCTGCTCTCTGCTTGCTCTGGCTTTTTTTGCTGTTTTTGTCTGAGTCACAGACAGTTCAGTGTTAACAGCATGGGCTGTGGAAGCTTCCTCTCAGTTTGTTGTGCCAGTGTGTTTAGTAGACACTGAGACTCAGTGCCCTCATCAGTAAAATGACAATATAATCATGCCTGTATTGTAGTGTGGCATGAGAATTAAATGAAGTAATACACATGAAACACTTAGAACGTACGAACACTCAATGCGTGTTAGCTACCATTGTTATTACCACTTTCTTGTAGTGGAAGATGAGTTAATTTATTTTCACTCTTGTTTTTCATGAAATCAATGTTACAAGTTTTCCTTTGAGTATGACTTTAAACAATTTCCTACTGTCTTGAATATGTACTGCCTTTATTTTCAAGTAGTACGTGGTTATTATTATTATTATTATTATTATTTTCTGAGACAAAGTCTTGCTCTGTTGCCCAGGCTGGAGTGCAGTGGTGCAATCTCAGCTCACTGCAGCCTCCACCTCCCGGGTTCAAGTGATTCTCCTGCCTCAGCCTCCCCAGTAGCTGGGATTACAGGCACACACCACCATGCCCAACTAATTTTTGTATTTTTAGTAGGGATGGGGTTTCACCATGTTGGCCAGGCTAGTCTCGGACTCCTGACCTCAGGCAATTGTTTTGATTTTTAGATTCCCACAAATAAGTGAGAATATGAGATGTTTGTCTTTCAGTGCCTGGCTTATTTCAATAGCATAATGACCTCCATTTCCATTCATGTTGTTGCAAATGACAGGATCTGATTTTTTTTTCTTTTTTTTATGGCTGAATAGTACTCCATTGTGTACATGTACCACATTTTCTTTATCTATTCATTTGTTGATGGACACTTAGGATGCTTCCAAATCTTGGCTATTGTGAAGAGTGCTGCAACAAACATGGGAGTGCAGAAATCTCTTTGATATACTGATTTCCTTTCTTTTGGGTATATACCTAGCAGTGAGATTGTTAGATCATATGGTAGCTCTCTCTTTAGCTTTTTGAGGGACCTCCAAACTGTTCTCCATAGTAGTTTTACTAATTTACATTCCCACCAACAATGTATGAAGGTTCCCTTTTCTCCACATACTCACCAGTGTTTGTTATTGCCTGTCTTTTGGATAACAGCCATTTTAAATAGGGTGAAATGATATCTCATTGTGGTTTTGATTTGCATGTCTCTGTTCTCTGATGATCAGTGATGTTGAGCACTTTTTGATATGCCTGTTTGCCATTTGTTTGTAGGTTTTTTTTTTTTTTTAAAGACAGAGTCTCACTCTGTTACCCAGGCTGGAGTACACTAGCATAATCTTGGCTCACTGCAATCTCCACTTCTCAGGCTCAAGCAGTCCTCCCACCTCAGCTCCCTGAGTAGCTGGGACTATAGGCACATGCCATCATGCCTGGCAAATTTTTGTATTTTTTGTAGAGACAGGGTTTCTCCATGTTGCCCGGCTGGCCTTGGACTCCTGGGCTCAAGCTCAAGTGATCCTCCCAAAGTGTTGGGATTACAGGGATGAGCCACTGCACCAGAACTTGTATGTCTTCTTTTGAGAAATTGCTATTTCAAATATTTGGGCCATTTTAAATTGGATTATTAGATTTTTTTCCTATAGAGTTGTTTGAGCTCGTTATATATTCTGGTTATTAATCCCTTGTCAGATGGGCAGTTTGCAAATATTTTCTCCCATACTGTGGGGTTGTCTTTTCACTTTGTTGATAGTTTCCTTTGCTGTGCAGAAGCTTTTTAACTTGATGTGATCCTATTTGTCCATTTTTGCTTTGGTTGCCTGTGCTTGTGGATAAATTTTTGCCCAGACCAATGTCCTGGAGAGTTTCTCTTCTGTCTTCTTGTAGTAGTTTCATAGTTTGAGTTTTTAGATTTAAGTCTTGAATCCATTTTGATTTGGTTTTTTTTTAATATGGTGAGAGATAGAGGTCTACTTTCATTCTTCTGCATATGGATATCTTGTTTTCCCAGCACCATTTATTGAAGAAGCTGTCTTTTCCTCAGTGTATGTTCTTGGCTCCTTTGTTAAAAATGAGTTCACTGTCATGTGTGAATTTGTTTCTGGGTTTTGTATTCAATTCCATTGGCCTATGTGAATGTTTTTATGCTAGTACCATGTTGTTTTGGTTATTATAGCTCTGTAATATAATTTGAAGTCAGGTAATGTGATTCCTCCAGTTTTGTTCTTTTTGCTTAGGGTAGCCTTGGCTATTCTGAGTCTTTTGTGGTTCCATATAAACTGTAGGGTTCTTTTTTTCTATTTCTTCAAAGAATGTCATTGATATTTTGATAGGGATTGCATTGAATCTGTGGATTGCTTTGGGCAGTATGGATATTTTAATAATATTGATCCTTCCAATTCATGAACATGGAATATTTTTTCATTTTTTTGGTATCCTCTTCAATTTCTTTCATCAGCATTTTATAGTTTTCATTATAGCGATCTTTTATTACTTTGGTTAATTCCTAGGTATTTAATTTTATTTGTGACTATTTTAAGTTGATTACTTTTTAAATTTCTTTTTTAGATTGTTCACTGTTGGCATGTAGAAATGCTACTGATTTAGTATACTGATTTCGTATCCTGCAAATTTACTGAATTTATCAGTGCTAATAGGTTTTTGGAGAGTCTTTAGGTTTTTCCAAATATAAGATCATATTATCTGCAAACAAAGACAGTTTGACTTTTTCCTTTCTGATTTGGATGCCCTTTATTTCTTTCTCTTTTCTGATTGTTCTAGCTAGGACTTC
Source organism: Pongo pygmaeus (assembly GCF_028885625.2). Lineage (NCBI taxonomy): Eukaryota > Metazoa > Chordata > Mammalia > Primates > Hominidae > Pongo > Pongo pygmaeus. The sequence continues at coordinate 59,733,001 of NC_072380.2, forward strand.
CAGTACTATCTTGAATAACAATGGTAAAAGTGACATCCTTGTCATGTTCCATATCTTAGAGGAAAGGCTTTTAGTTTTTCCCCATGCAATATGATACTAGCTGTGGGTCTGTTTCTTGTCATCAATTGAAATGATCATATGGTTTTCTTTTTTTCTTTTCTTTTCTTTTTTTTTTTTGAGACAGAGTCTTGCTCTGTCGCCCAGGCTGGAGTGCAGTGGCATGATCTTGGCTCACTGCAAACTCCACCTCCCAGGTTCATACCATTCTCCTGCCTCAGCCTCCCAAGTAGCTGGGACTACAGGCGCCCGCCACCACGCCCAGCTAAGTTTTTGTATTTTTAGTAGAGACGGGGTTTCACTGTGTTAGCCAGGAAGGTCTTGATCTCCTGACCTTGTGATCTGCCTGCCTTGGCCTCCCAAAGTGCTGGGATTACACGTGTGAGCCACCACGCCCGGCTGGTTTTCTTTTTTTTTTTTAAATCATATGCTTTTCATTTTTCAGTCTGTTGATATGATGTATCATACTGATTGATTTGTGTATGTTGAACCATCCTTGCATCCCAGAGATAAATCCCATTGGTCATGATGAATGATCTTTCTAATGTATTGTTGAATTCAGTTTGCTTGTATTTTGTTGAGGATTTTTGCATCAATATTCATCAGAGATATTGGCCTGTAGTTTTCTTTCTTTCTTTTTTTAATGTGTCTTTATCTGGCTTTGGTATCAGGGTAATACTGGCCTTGTAGAATGAGTTTGGAAGGATTCCCTCCTCCTCTATTTTTCAGAATAGTTTGAGTAGGGTTGGTATTAGTTCTTTAAATGTTTGGTAGAATTCAGCAGTGAAGCCATTGGGTTCTGGGCTTTTCTTTTTCTTTTCTTTTCTTTTCTTTTTTTTTTCTTTTTTTTTTTTTTTTTGAGATGGAGTCTCACTCTGTCACCCAGGCTGGAGTGCAGTGGTGTGATCTCAGCTCACTGCAACCTCCATCTCCTGGGTTCAAGCAATTCTCCTGCTTTAGCCTCCCAAGTAGCTGGGACTGCAGGTGTGTGCCACCACTCCCAGCTAATTTTTGTATTTTTAGTAGAGATGGGGTTTCACCATGTTGACCAGGCTGGTCTTGAACTCCTGATCTCAGGTGATCTGCCTGCCTCAGCCTCCCAAAGTGCCAGACTTTTCTTTAGTGGGAGACTTTTTTTATGGCTTTGATCTTGTTATTTGTTACTGGTCTGTTCAGATTGTGGTTTCCTTCGTGGTTCAGTCTTGGTAGGTTGTATGTGTCTAGGAATTTGTCCATTTCTTCTAGATTTTCCAATTTATTGGGATATATTTGCTCACAGTAGCTACTAATGATCCTTTGAATTTCTGTGGTATCAGCTGTTAATGTATCCTTTTTCATCTATGATTTTATTTATTTGGATCTTCTCTGTTTTTTTCTTAGTCTGGCTAAAGGTTTGCCAATTTTGTTTAACTTCCCAAAAAAGCCAACTTTTTGTTTCATTGATCTTTTGTATTGTTTTCTTCATTTCAATTTCATTTATTTATTCTCTGATTTTTATTATTTCTTTTCTTCCATTAATTTTGGGTTCAGTTTGCACTTGCTTTTCTAATTCTTTAGGATGTATCATTTGATTGTTTCTTTGAAGTTTTTCTTCTTTTTTGATACAGGCACTTATAGCTATCAACTTTCCTGTTAGTCCTGCTTTTATAGTACTAAGATTTTGGTATGCTGTGTTTTGGTTATGATTTGTTGCCAGAAATTTTTCAATTTCCTTCTTAATTTCTTCATTGACTTACTGGTCATTCAGGAGCATATTGTTTAATTTCCATGTATTTGTATAGTTTCCAAAATTATTCTTGTCATTAGTTTCTGATTTTATTCCATTGTGGTCAGAGAATATGCTTGATATTATTTCATTTTTTTGAATTTTTTTAGACTTGTTTTGTGACCTAACATATGGTCTATTTTTGAGAATGGTGTACGTGCTGAAGAAAACAATGTGTATTCTGGTCCAGGTGTGGTGGCTCATGCCTGTAATCCCAGCACTTTGGGAGGCCAAGACTGGCAGAACACCTGAGCTTAGGAGTTTGAGACCAGCCTGGGCAACATGGTGAAATGTAGTCTCTACTAAAAATACAAAATTTGGCCAGGCATGGTGGTGCACTTCTGTAATTCCAGCTACTTGGGAATAACGAGAATTGCTTGAACCTGGGAGGTGAAGGTTGTAGTGAGCCGAGATCATGTCACTGCACTCCAGCCTGGACAATAGAGTTAGACTCCATCTAAAGAAAAAAAAAAAAAAAAAAAGAGGAATGTGTATTCTGCACCCATTGGATGAAATGTTCTGTAAATATCTATTAATCTATTAGGTCCATTTGATTTATAGTGCAGATTAAGTCCAATGTTTCTTTGTTGATTTTTGATCTGAAACATCTGTCCAGTGCTAAAAGTGGGGTGTTAAAGTCTCTAGTTATTATTGTATTGGGGCCTATGACACCCTTTAGCTCTAATAATATTTGCTTTATATATGTGGGTGTTCCAGTGTTGGGTGCATATATATTTAAAATTGTTATGTCCTCTTGTTGAATTGATCTCTTTATCATATAGTGACCTTCTTTGTCTCCTCTTATAGTTGTCTTTAGATCTATTTTTTTCTGATATAAATACAGCTACTCTTGTTCTTTTTTGGTTTCCTTTGGCATGGAATTTTATCTTTTTCCATCCCTTCGGTCTATGTGTGTCTTTACAGGTAAAGTGTGTTTCTTGTAGGCAACAGATCATTTTTTTAAATTTATTTTATTTTTTTATTTTTTTACCCATTCATTCACTCTATATCTTTTGATTGAAGAGTTTAGCCCCTTTGCTTTCAATGTTATTACTGATATGTAAGAAGTTACTCCTGCCATTTTGTTATGTGTTTTCTGGTCGTTTTGTGGTCTTCTCTTTCTTTCCTTTCTGTCTTCCTTTTAGTGGAGATGATTTTCCCAGGTGATACGATTTAGTTTCTTGTTTTTTATTTTTTGTGTATTCATTGAATTTTTTTATTTGAGGTTACTATGAAGCTTACAAATACTATCTTATAACTTATTATTTTAAACTGATAACACTGTTTGCATAAAGAAACAAACAAGCAAAAAGAAAACTAATAAAGACTCCATGCCTTAACTTTATCTCCTCACTTGTAAACTTTTTGTTGTTTCTATTTATATTTTATTGTACTGTCTGTGTCTCAAAAGTGGTAGTTATTATTATTATTTTTCTTCTTGTGGTTATTATTTTTGATTGTTCATTATTTAGTCATTCTACTTCAGAGTACTTTAAACACCACAGTTACAGTATTATAATATTCTGTGTTTTTCTGAGTACTTATTATTACCAGCAAGTTTTGAACCTTCAGATGATTTCTTATTGCTCATAATGTCCTTTATTTTTTCTGATCAAAGTACTCCCTTTAGCATTTCCTGTAGGACAGGTCTGGCATTGATGAAATCTCTCAGCTTTTGTCTGTCTGGGAAAATCTTTATTATTCCTTTATGTTTGAAGGATATTTTCACCAGATATACCATTCTAGGGTAAAAGTTTTTTTCCTTCAACACTTTAAATATGTTATGCCACTCTCTCCTGGCCTGTAAGGTTTCCACTGAAAAGTCTGCTGTCAGACGTGATGGAGCTCCATTGTATTTTTTTTTTTTTTTTCCTGCTTTTAGGATCCTTTCTTTATCCTTGACCTTTGGGAGTTTGCTTATTAAATGTCTTGAGGTAGTCTTCTTTCAGTTAAATCTGCTTTGTGTTCTTTAACTTTCTTGTACTTGGATATTTATGTCTTTCTCTAGGTTTGGGAAATTCTCTTTTTATTCCTTTGAATAAACCTTCTACCCCTATTTTTTTCTCTACCTCCTATTTAAGGCTAGTAAGTCTTAGATTTGACATTTTGAGGTTATTTTCTAAATCCTTTAGGTGTGCTTCATTTTTAAAAAAAATTCTTTTTTTGTCTCCTCTGTGTATTTTCTTTTTTTCTTTTTCTTTTTTTTGAGATGAAGTCTCACTCTGTTGCCCAGGCTGGAGTGCAGTGGTATGATGTCAGCTCACTGCAACCTTCACTTCCCAGGTTCAAGCAATTCTCTTGCCTTAGGCGCCTGAGTAGCTGGGATTACAGGCACCCATCACTACACCCAGCTAATTTTTATATTTTTAGTACAGATGGGTTTCACCATGGTGGCCAGGCTGGTGTTGAACTCCTGACCTCAGTTGATCCACCTGCCTAGGCCTCCCAAAGTGTTGGGATTATAGGCATGAGCCACCATGCACAGCCTTCTTGGTGTATTTTTAAATAGTCTGTCTTCAAGCTCACTAATTCTTCTGCTTGATCAGTTTTGCTTTTAAAAGACTCTGATGCATTCTTTAGTATGCCAATTGCATTTTTCAGCTCCAGAATTTCTGCTTGATTCTTTTAAATTATTTCAATCTCTTAATCTGATAGAATTCTGAATTCCTTCTCTGTGTTATCTTGAATTTCTTCAAGTTTTCTCAAAACAGCTACTTTGAATTCTCTGTCTGAAAGGTCACATATCTCTGTTTCTCCAGGATTCATCCCTGGTGACTTATTCAATTCATTTGGGGAGGTTATGTTTTCCTGGATGGTCTTGGTACTTGTAGATGTTCATTTGTGTCTGGGCATTCAAGAGTTACGTATTTATTGTAGTTTTCTCAGTCTGGGCTTGTTTGAATCTGTCCATCTTGGGAATGCTTTCCAGATATTCAAAAGGACTTAAATGTTTTTATCTAAGATGTATCTGCATTAGGGGTCATCCCAAGCCCTTGTGGTTCTTGTAGACTTGTAGAGGTATGGCCTTGATGGTCTTGGACAAGATCTGGAAGAATTCCCTGGATTACCAGGCAGACTGTTGTTCTTTTCCCTTACTTTCTCCCAAACAAATGAAAATTCTCTCTTGGTTCTGAGCTACATGGACCTGGGGATGAGAGACACAAGTACCCCTGTGGCCACCAGCACTAGGACCGTGCTGGGTCAGACCTGAAGCCAACACAGAACTGGGTCTTGCTCAAGGCCTGCTGTAGCCACTCCCTGGCTACTACCCATGCTTTCTGAAGGCCCTGGGACTCTACAATTAGCTGGTAGCAAAGCCAGCCAGGCCTGTGACCTTCCTTTCAAGCTGGCAAGTTCTCCTAGGCCCCAGACAAGTCTAAAGGTGCTGTCTGGGAGCCAGGAACTAGAGTAAAAAAACCTTAGAAGTCTACTTTGTGTTCTATTGTACTGTGGCTGAACTGGCACTGAACCCACAAGATGCAGTCTTTCCCACTCTTCCCTCCCCTTTCTAAGGCAGCAGAGCCTCACCCCATGACCACCCATGGGGAGTACTGCCAGACTATTGCCAATGTTCCATTGAGTCCCTAGTGCTCTTCATTCAGCTTGTGGTGAATGCTATCTGGCTGAGGACTCACCCATCAGGGCAGCAGGCACCCCTCTGGCCAAGTCCTGGAATCAGGGACCCAACAGCCCACTTGGTGCTTTACTCCCCTGTGGCCTAGCTGGTACCTAAGGTACAAGACAAAATCCCCTTTACTTTTTCCTCTCCTTTCCTCAAGTGGAAGGAGTCTTGCCCCATAGCCACCAAAGCTGGGAATGTGCTGAGCCTCAGGGTCTCAGCCAAGGCCCTGATGTAGTACCTGGGTGTTGGTGCTGGTTATTCGGGGCTTAAGGGCTCTGCAGTTAGCAGGTGATGAATCTTCCAGGATTGGGTCCTTCCCTTCAAGGCAGCAGTTTCCTTTTGGCCCAGGGTGTGTCTAGAAATATCATCTGGGCGCTAGGGCCTGGAAAGGGGGCCTCGTGACTCTGCCCAGTGCCCTATCCTGCTAGGTCTGAGCCGACATCCAAGATACAAGACAAAGTCCACTCCACTCATCTGTCTTCTCTCCTCATGCAAACGAAAGGGGTCTTGTTTGGAGCCATGAGCCATGCAGCCTGGGGTTAAGGGAGGAGTGATGCCAGCACTCCCTTAGCTGCCCAGGCTGGTGTCTCAGTATGTCATGTGCCCCCCCAGTCTTCTGGCTCTGGGCACAGTTGAGCACTAGGATTGTTCTAGAAGTTGCAGTCCTTGTGACCTAGAGTGCATTTCTAGTGATGTAGGGTGCCAGAGCACTTCAGCTTATGGTGGCAAGGCTTGTAGGAACTCAGATTCAGATTGCTGGGATGGGCATTTCCATTCTGGCCAGGGCTGATTTAAATGCTCCCTTCCTGGGTGAGCATCAGCTGAGTTTGGTCTGGCTTTCTTTTCTGCCATAACAGGGCAGCATTGAGTTTGAGTCCTCATGATTGCTATGCTCTCCCTCTCCCCAGTGCACAGAGATGCTCTGGGCACCATGCAGCCACTGCCAGGGGTTGGGGAGGGGTGGCATTGGTGATTCAGGACTGTTTTTCCTAACTCCTCAGTGCCTCTTTCAGTGATACAAAGTTACAAACAGGTACTGTGAGTGTCCACCTGATTTTTGGTTCTCATGAAGGTTTTGTGTGTGTGTGTGTGTGTGTAGATGGTTGTTAAACTGGTGTCCTTGCAGGGGAAGGAAGATTGGTGGAGCCATCTGTTCTACCATCTTACTCTGCCTCCTCGGTTTTTCCAGGACTGACATTCCTGGTTGGCAATATGCAAAGAAAGGAGTGGAATATTGCTAAGACTGGAGCTGACTGAATTCTGAAATACCAGCTCATCAAGTAAGTTGTCAATTGCCATCCAGCTGAACTGGGAAGTAGTGGAGACACCTAAAACTTAAGCTAAATAAAGAACACCTGAATAACACAGTGCTTTCTATTCTATTGTTACAGTTAACAGCCTTGATGATTCAGAGAAAAACAGTACTAATCTGGGTGAGTAATGGTGTCACTTGGCAGTGCTCTGCATAAAGGAATACCTGCAAAAAGCCCATCTCTGTTTCTTCTGACCTGGTAGTGAAGGTAATAGCTGGAGGTGACCAGACTGACTTGAAAATAAGCAGGCTCAGCAAGGCAGCCATTTGAGGAAATTCACGGGGGCTGATGCAAGACTCAGAGAGAAAGAAGCTTGACATAGCCCATTTTCATGTATTACTTTCCAGAACAGCTTCTTTGCTATTTATAGGCACATGTGTTATCTTGGCCTCCTGGGAGCAAAAATTCCTGTGTTTGACCAGAACTGTTTTTGCCAGTAGGCAGTTCCTAAGAGAAACAGGGCATTTGTTTGTTTTACTTTTGGTTTTGCTAAATAAAAGCTGAAATTTTGCAAATACCAGACTTGTTTAGTATCAGGCACTTTATAAATGTAAAAATGTGCATACATATTTTATTGCAATTGCCTTTCGTGTGACACAACAGAAATCAGAGCCGACCATAGCATTCAGCACTGTGTACAGGGAGGGAGTCCAGCTTGGGCGAGAGGAGTGTGTGCATAAAAACACAGGTCTCTAGAGAGACTCATCAGAAACCAAATGCATGTCCTCAGAGCATGAAGGTGCTTTTCCTTTTTGATTCTCCTGAAGATTCACTTTTTATATCATGCTGTGAACACATAAGTGAAACCTAGATAGTTCTGAAGCCGTTTGTCTTCCTCCGTTGCTCTTAAAAAAGTAGGTTACCTTGAGTATGACTCCCTTCCCTTGTAGTTCTGAGTCTGTTGGCGGAAGACACGTGGCGAGGTGGAGCCAGCCTGGCTGTGGGAGGCGGGGATGAGGGTTCAGAAACCTGCAAGGGGAGCACGCCAACACTTCCTTTTATGAAATGCTATGTGCCATTTCAATATGTGGCAACCGTGTTCAGAGAAACTATGGATAGAGTTCCTCAAATGATCCTGGCAGTTTTATTTTTATTTATTGACTGATTGATTGATTGATTGAGATGGAAGCTTGCTCTGCCACCCAGGCTGGAGTGCAGTGGCACCATTTGGCTCACTGCAACCTCTGCCTTCTGGTTTCAAGTGATTCTCCTGCCTCAGTCTCCCGAGTAGCTGGGATTACAGGCATGTATCACCACACCTGGCTAATTTTTATATTTTTAGTAGAGATAGGGTTTCACCGTGTTGTCCAGGCGGGTCTAGAACTCCTGACCTCAAGTGATTCGCCTGCCTCGGCCTCCCAAAGTTCTGGGATTACAGGCGTGAGCCACCGTGCCTGGCCCCTGGCAGTTTTTAAAAAAGGAAACCCATTGTAAACAGAGACTGATCTTAGATAAGCAAACAGAGAATGTACCAGAGTTACCCAGGGACATAAAACTGTTGGTTAACATCAGAATATTGGTTGAGAAAACCAAATGCCAGGAGGGCTGTTGTCTGCTTTCTGATTGAATTTCTAGTATTTCCAGTATTGAATTAGAACTCATATTTTCTCTAGGGCCCTAAATTATTATTTTATCACTTTTGCCACCTTATTTGGTTATGTCTCAACAGGGATTTGACTATAGTCTTTATATCTACAGGGTTTATCTTGTTTTAATATATTGAAGATCATTTAATGAATTGTGATAAAATTATAAGAAAATTTGAAATATTGAATTGCTTAGATATCTTGCTATATTCATTTGATAAACTGAATAGAGATATTAGGATTAATATGAAGTTTATAAATATAGCATCTATAAAAATTAAGGTTCTAGGAAGATAGATATCAGAATCATCTTTTTGAGTCAGGCCCTGCAAATAGCCTTATATGATTTCAAGGGCGTGTTTTTATTTGGTAATTTCTGGCTTTTGTGGCAGGAAAAGAGACCTCTGAGAAAAGAGGAAAGAGGCTGGGCACAGTGGCTCATGCCTGTAATCCCAGCACTTTGGGAGGCAGAGGCGGGCAGATCACCTGAGGTCAGGAGTTCAAGACCAGCCTGGCCAACATGGTGAAACCCTGTCTCTACAAAAATACAAAAATCAGCCGGGCATAATGGCAGGTGCCCATAATCCCAGCTATTCGGGAGGCTGAGGCAGAAGAATTGCTTGAACCCATGAGATGGAGGTTGCAGTGAGCCAGGATTGTGCCATTGCACTCCAGCCTGGGCAACAGAGCAAGAGTCCATCTAAAGAGAAAAAAAAAAAAAGGAAAGAAAGGGAAAGCGGAATGGAAAGGGGGATACAGTAACTAAATCTCTATTTCTCCTTGACTTATCAGAATTGGCAGTTTTCTTAGGGAGCCATATGAGCCATATTTAAGTCATTTCAGGATTTGTATGACTTTGCCTATTTTCATGTTTTGTGGGGATTAAGAATAGCACCTTGCAAATAGCACCTTAAGAACAGCACCTTGCTTTGTGTCACTATGGATCAACTCACTGAAGGCTGTTGATAGGGATCACCTAGCTGACTGCAGAGACATTATTTTAGTGTGATTTAATCCAGTTTAATAATAAGCTCTCCTCCAGACACAACCCATTTTCCGAGTCAGAAGACTGATGTTCTCATCCTTGCTGTCATATTCAAGCCAAGCAGTTCTGTGTGTGTTTTTATTTTTGAGACAAAGTCTTGCTCTGTCGCCCAGGCTGGAATGCAGTGATGCGATCTCAGCTCACTGGAACCTCTGTCGCCTGGGTTCAAGTGATTCTCCTGCCTCAGCCTCCCGAGTAGCTGGGACTACAGGCATGTACCACCACGCCCAGCTAATTTTTTGTATTTTTAGTAGAGATGGGGTTTCACCATGTTAGCCAGGCTGGTCTCAAACTCCTGACCTCAGGTGATCTGCCCTCCTCAGCCTCCCAAAGTGCTGGGATTACAGGCATGAGCCACCATGCCCAGCCTCTGTTCTGGTTGTTTTAAAATTTACACAGGGCATATTTTATTTTATGATTTTTATTTACTTAATGCAAGTTGCATCACAGCCTGTGGCTGCAAATGGGGTCCTTGTTGTTGTTAAGTGTATTTGCCAGTTTAACAGCTTTCTTCTTGTTCTCTCTTGGAATCCTGATTCTCTAATCCAGAGGCCCAGACCCTGGATGCACCTTCAGGTCTGTGAGCCGCTGCCTGGCTCCCTTGATGGAAACTCAGAGATCAGAGTCAACTGCTTTGTCTTTGAGAACCTAACACTAGACTGTGCCTAGCCGTCTGGTCTGGACCAACAGCGAGGTGCGTGGAGAGGTGCCCACACACACTGTCCTGGGCTGGTCTTTCTGTCTCTAGCCTGGCCCCCTGTTGCAAGTAGGTCTCCAGGACGCAGGCTGTGAGGTGGAGCTTTTCATGCAGGGAGGTTGTTGAGAATTTCTCCTGGGAGCAACACTCCTGGGAGTAAAAAGATCAGGATTGGGCAGAGGGAGAATGTGAGCTGTGATGCAGTCACAACAGAGAGACGGCCCTTCCGAATCGTCAGAATTTAGGGAGCTGGGCCTTTATGTCCATCAGACAGTCCTGGTCCTGGCTGCCCCTAGGAACAGGGTGTGAGGCAGGAAGGGCTGACCCATCCTGAGGGGATATCTGTTCCAGGCAGGGTGAAGCCACCCTTCCCAGGGAAAGGGCTCCAGTGGACCCTCTGTGCCCCAGGGATCTGGTTGACCATCTCTGGCGTGGTGGTGTACAGGGCCCTGTGTCGGTTGCTGTCACATCTGGGTGGGACACTGAACAGCGGCGGTTGGAAGAGTGGCCCTGTGGCCCTGTGGCCCTGTGGCCTCCACCTTTCCTTTTACTGTTGACACTCTCTGCATGCACCTGCCGTGCCGGCCCCAAGGTTGCTGATGACAGACGCGCTGATGTCGGCTGCTGAGCCGCTCTGCTTGCCTGGGTGTTGGGTGTCTCTTCTGTGGTGGGCGTGGTGCTCTGTGCCACTCCCACAGGGCCCCCACGGCCCCTTCCTTCATCCTCCAAGTCTCTGGCTTCCCGTTGTTTTCCTTCAGGCCCCTCCCTGCCAGCCGAGCCTGCTGCCTCTTCTGCAAGTCCCTGTGTGTTCCAACCTCAGGCCACAGGGATGGTGGGTGTGGGCCAGGGGCTGCCGCCTTGCGGGGCTGCCCTTGGTGGGGCTGTGGTGCACGCCAGGGACCAGCACTGGAGCTATGTGGGCCTTGCTCTTCCTGGATGAGCTGGTCCAGAGACTTCCTGCCTCCCAGTATGGCCACAGGTGTGCGCTGGGGGAGGACACTGAGGTGATGATGGGGGTGGCAAGATGTTCAGAGCGCTGGCTTCTGCCCCTTCTGGTCCGGATTGTGCCCGACCCCGGGCACCCCTTCCCTTCCCAGTGGCTTGCTCCCTGCAAGGTGAGGTGATGGGCTCACTGGACCTGTGGCTTGGCATGTCTGACACAGCCTGCCATCGTGGCAGCCCTGGCTGCTCGGCCACCTGGTTGACTATGATCATGCACACTGTCTCTCCCAGGGCCAGTAGTGCACCAAGAGCCATTCTCGAAAGGTGTAATTGTCTGCTCCAGCCAACAGGGCATTGCTTAAGGCCTGGCAGTCCTGGAGGGACCTGCCTTAAGACACTGCTCCACCCGTTGTCTTTCCTCACTGCAGATACCTCTAATATCATAGGCTTTCCTGAGTTGTGTGGCCCAAGTGGCAGGGCCTCTGCACCCCAGAAGAGGGTTGAGATGTGAGGTGGTCATAGTAGAAGCTGCAGCCAGTCTCTGACGTGCTCTGAAGCTGGAGAGGCCCTTTAGAGTGCTGCGGATCCAGGGAGGGCACTGGGCCCTCAGACGTGTGCATGGACCAGCGTTGCATGTGCACTGCCCCCAGAAAAGACTTAACCTCAGGCAGGGGGATCTCATGTGAAAGCTGTCAGCTGCCAACTTCTCTTCCTTCCCTTTCCAATTTTTGGTTATTATATTTAGTTGCCAGTATTTATAATATTTGTATTATTCTGTAATCATATTTGTTTTAATGTTAGTACTATTCTTGCCAGCCCCACTTTTTTTTTTTTTTTTGAGACTGAGTCTTGATCTGTGGCCAAGCTGGAGTGCAGTGGCGCAAACTTGGCTCACTGCAACCTCTGCCTCCCGGGTTCAAGCGATTCCCCTGCCTCAGCCTCCTGAGTAGCTGGGACTACAGGTGCACACCACCATGCCTGGCTAATTTTTGTATTTTTAGTAGAGATGGGGTTTCACCATATTGGCCAGGATGGTTTTGATCTCTTGACCTCGTGATCCACCTGCCTCGGCCTCCCAAAGTGTTGGCATTACAGGCATGAGCCACCACACCTGGCCCACCCCTGCTTTTTTTTGAGACAGGGTCTTGCTATGTTGCCCAGGCTGAAGTGCAGTGGCTTGATCATGGCTCACTGCAGCTTCAACTTCCTGGGTTCAATTGATCCTCCCACCTCAGCCTCCCAAGTAGCTGGGACTACTTGGCGTGTGCCACCATACCTGGCTAATTTTTGTATTATTTTGTTGAGATGGAGTCTCACTATGTTGCCCAGGCTGGTCTTGAACTCCTGGGCTCAAGTGATCCTCCTGCCTTCAGTCTCCCAAAGTGCTAGGATTACAGGTGTGAGCCACCACAACCAGCTTCCTTTTTGCAATAGTTTTTCCTGTTATGTTTGGTTGACTGACATTCATTCTTTGGTAGTTTCTAAAGACAAACTTATGGAAAACAGGAGGCTGAGGCTTTTTAATCTTTTACCTTAATTCTTGAATGACAGCTTGGCTGTATATGAAGTTCTCAGGCTATTTGTTCTTTCCTTGAGCACATTTATACATTGCTCCACTGTCTTCTAGCATTGAACATTGATGGGCAGAGCCTTGGGGTCAGCCTCATCCACTCCCTGCTGCCTCTACTTATGGGTGACTTGAACTTTTTACCTTGATGTACACAGGCTTTTTGTTTTCTTCTTTTCTTTTTTTGAGACAGAGTCTCGCTTTGTTGCCCCAGCTGGAGTGCAATGGCGCGATCTTGGCTCACTGCAACCTTCGCCTCCTAGCTAGGGTTCAAGCTATTCTCCTGCCTCAGCCTTCTAATTAGCTGGGATTACAGGCACACACCACCGCGCCTGGCTAATTTTTGTATTTTCAGTAGAGATGGGGTTTCGCCATTTTGGCCAGGCTGGTCTTGAACTCCTGACTTCAGGTGATCCGTCCGCCATGGCCTCCCAAAGTGCTGGGATTACAGGTGTGAGCTACTGTGCCCAGCCTATACAGACTTTTTGGAATATGGCTCAGTGTTGAATGCTTTGTGTCAATTTTTTCTCGGACATGGTAGATTTTTGTCTTCTCCTAGTTCTGGAACACTTTCTTGAGTTATATTTTTAAACATTTAGTTTGTCTCATTATTTTTGTTTTCATCTTATACATAAATTGGGCTGCCATTGCCATTCATCCATAGCAGTTAGTTTCTCTCTGATTTTTTTTTTTTAATTATTTGCTTCCATTTCCTTTTTCCTGCTTTTCTAATTCTCTCTTCTCCGGCTCTTCCTGGGTTTTTGGCAATGCTTAGTCTCCCTTGTGTTACTTCCAGTTTTGCTTTCATTTTTGTGATTTTCTTTCCTTCCACTTCTTTTCCAGGGTCTGCTAGTCATTAAAAAAATACTCTATTTCCTTATCAAATATTTTCTGTGTCCTTGTATTTCCTCTTTGTAGCGGTTTGAATCTCCTGCATCATATTGGCAGTTGCTTCAACATCATGAAAAAGTCCATGATGAAATACTTGTTCATAATTTTCACTTGTTTTGCTATAGGGTACTTGCACAGATAAGGATAGACATTTCTTTAACAGGGACCAAATATATTCTCTTACCCGAAGCAACCAAAAATCCAGACAGAAGATATAAAACCACGGATATCAAGCAATGAAGATGGGAAACAAGGGAGATGAGTCCCGCAGCTGCCCCAGCTTGCTGCGTGCAGGGAGTTTCCAGGTTGTGGCATGGGAGGGAGAACCCAGGAAAAGCCCACAGCCTCCCTGACTTGGGAGGCAGAGCTGGGAATCTGGGAGGCCAGGATGGCTGGATTTTGCAGGGCAGAGTGCTGGAGAGGAGAGAGCTGCACAGTAAGAAAGAACTCTGGAGGTCTCCAGAGGTCCCCATTGAGTATCCAGCTCAGTACAGATTAGTACGAGTGTGAGAAAAGCACCTGAGGCTGGGGAAAGAGACACCTGGGATGATCTGAAGCCCACTCCTCAGAGCTCACCTGGGACCTGAGACAGAGCCTGCTCCCCCAGCAGTCAGGCAGAATACCCAGAAGGGTTTTGCCTCAGTTGTGAAGATAATTTTTCCCTTGAAAACTCCAACTTTTAATATTCAAAGACAGCTGGATAAACGAGGAAAAGCCAGTTTGTTATGAGGATAAATTGACCAGAGACTAAATGCTGACCTGGTCCTGCTTTGCAAAGTTTAAAAGCAAGATCTAAAAGGATCAAACTGTTTTTAAGAAATGTACTATGGCTGGGCGCAGCGGCTCACGCCTGTAATCCCAGCACTTTGGGAGGCTGAGGCAGGTGAATCAGGAGGTCAGGAGTTCAAGACCAGTCTGGCTAACACAGTGAAACCGCGTTGCTACTAAAAATACAAAAATTAGCTGGTCGTGGTGGTGGGCGCCTGTAATCCCAGCTATTTGGGAGGCTGAGGCAGGAGAATCACTTGAACCCAGGAGGCAGATGTTGCAGTGAGCCAAAATCATGCCACTTCACTCCAGCCTGGGCGACAGAGCTAGACTTCGTCTCAAAAAAAAAAAAAAAAAAAAAAAAAAATGAACTATGTCCAAAACTCAAGATTATTTTAGGAATACAAAAAAATCTAGCACCTGACAATCACATCGGTAATAAAAAAAATTGCCTAGCATGCAAAGGAATAGGAAAATAAGATCCACAGTGAGGAGAAAAATCATCAAAACTGACCCAGAAATAACATAGATATAGAATGAGCAAATAAGAACATTAAAACAGTTATAACTGCATTTGATACATTCAAGAAGCTACAGGAAAGATTGAATATGTTAAGTAGTGACATAGAAAATATAAAAAAGACTCAAGTTGAATTTCTAGAAGTAAAAACCACAATGTCTGAGATGAAAAGCAGAATTGATAGGATTAGGAATTCATCCTAACTGAATGGGATTAATAGATTAGACACTGCAGAATAATACGTAGTAGTGAAGTTAACTACATAGCAATAGAAAGCATCCACAATGAAGCACCAAGAGAAAAAAGAGTCACAAAAGGGCTCCTTGAGTAAGAGAAGGTTCCTCCTGCCTGCCTTCGAGCTGGGACATTGGCGTTTTCCTTCCTTCAGACTCAAACGGAAACACTGGTTCTTCCTGGGTCTTACGCCTCCCAGCCTCAGCCTGAAGCCTTCAGTCCCTAGCTCTCCTCACTGCTGGCTCACCCTGCAGATATTCAGACTGGCTGGCCTCCAGAATCACACAGGCCAATAGCTTTTTTTTTTTTTTTTCTTTTTTGTGGGCAAAGGGCTGAGATTACAAGTATGAGTCACCATGCCTGGCCCAGTAAATTCCTTATAATAAATCTCTCTCTCTCCCTTTCTCAGAATATATGTGTTTTTAGAAAATGTATATTCTGTTTCTCTGGAGAACCCTGACTAATACAGTATCTCTCCATTTATTTATTTATTTGAGATGGAGTCTTGCTCTGTCATCCAGGCTGGAGTGTGCAGTGGTGCAATCTCGGCTCACAGCAACCTCTGCCTCTTGGGTTCAAGCAATCCTCGCACCTCAGCCTCCTGAGTAGCTGGGATTACAGGTGTGCACCACCATGCATGGCTAATTTTTTTTTGTATTTTTAGTAGATACTGGGTTTCACCATATTGGCCAGGCTGGTCTCGAACTCCTGGCCTCAAGTGATCTGCCTGCCTCGGCCTCCCAAAGTGTAAGGGTTACAGGCATGAGCCACCACTCCTGGCCTTCCATTTATTTTTGTTTTATTTGATTTCTCTCAATAATGTTTAGTAGTTTCAGTATACCCCCAATCTTTTAGTTTTTTATCCTATTATAAATAGTATTTTTGTCAATTTATGAGTTCTAGCAGAGATAGGAGTATATAAATATGTAACATGAAAACATAAAGTATATACAATATAAGATACACATAAACCCCACGATTTTTATGTACAGTATGTGAACTAGATAAAAGTGGCTCAGCTGTGAGTGAGGGGTGGTGCTGGAGGAGCGTGGAGCCCTTCCCCTGACCTCCCATCCCAGTGCTCCATTTCCCTGAAGCAGTGAGGAATTCTGCACCAATTGATTTGAAAATTGTTGGTCTAAAACAATTAGACATCTAATCAGATGTCTAATCAGACAGCTTGGGACACTCTTTCCTTCACTAGATTGATGTGCTCCCAAAGAGAAAGTAATTTATAGACTTCCATGGTCCATGTTACATTTATCTTCCAAAATATCAATAAGATTGATTATACAATAGTGTTATCCACTGGGAAATGCTGCTATGAAAATATATGTGCTATAAAAATGCATCTGGGAAATTTTTGTGAGGTTAGCATGTCCTATTAGTAAGATAATTATAAATTTGCAAGTATTTCTTGCTGGATTGTGTGATTATTGTATGTGTCTCAGCATCTGTAATGACAGAAAATGGAAGGTACGGTAATACTCTTATTTTATATTGACATCCTTCTTTGCCATGTCCTAACCTCTATTCTTTTTCTTTTTTGAGACAGGATCTCACTCTGTCATCCAGGCTGGAGTGTAGTGACACAATCATAGCTCACCACAGCCTCAACCTCCTGGACTCAAGTGATCCTCCTGCCTCAGCCTCCTGAAGAGCTGGGACTACAGCTGTGCACCATTGTGCTAATTTTTAAATTTTTTGTAGAACTGGAGTCTTCTTATGTTGCTTAGGCTGGAGTCCTGACCTTTTCAAGGTCAGAGCCATTATATATATTTACACACACACACACACACACACACCCCCATACATACACACACGGTGTAGTCCCGTGAAAGTGACAATGCTCCCAATCATTCCTCTGTGAATTTGTGGGAATGGACACATAGGGCTCAGTTAAGACCCAGCTCTGTGGTTGTTTCTTGTATCAATTCTCTTGAGTCTCTATCACAAAATAGCATAGTTTGGGTGACCTAAAAAATGGAAATTTATTTCTCACAGTTCTGGAAGCTGGGAATCCAAGATCAAGGTGCTGGCTGATTTGCTATCTGGTGAGGACCCCTTCCTAGCTTGCAGCCAGCCACCACATTGTGTCCTCACATGGAGGAGAGAGAGACAGCCCTCTTTCCCTCCTTATAAGCCTACCAACCCCATCATGAGGAGCCTACCCTCATGGCCTCATCTAACCCTAACCCCTCCCAAAGGCCCATTGCCAATGATACAATGATATTTGGGGTTAGGGCTTCACCATATGAATTTGGGAGAGATACAGTTCAGTCCATAGCACCCTCCTTCACTCATTTGTTCATCTCTGATGGGTAGGTAGGAGCTTCTCACTGTCATCAGCCTAGCAAGGCTGATGTCACCTTGATCTAGCCACAATTACTCTTTTATTTAAGTTTTTGACTTTTTGTTTACTGTTTAAATCTGAGAGTCAACCTGCTAGATTCCTCATCTGTAATTAGTAGAGCAAGCCTCAGTCATTCACATGGCATAGATAATGTTCACTGCTCTTCTATGTCTTTCCCTCCCTCCCTACAGGATCACGGCTGTCCCGAGAGTGCATGTGTAGTGCCGTCCTGCTTCTCAACGTTCTTACCACCAAAATTGATGCACAAATTGTTGGACAAAATGAGCTTGGGATCTGAGGGAAAGACTGTAGAGAACATGAATACCACAGTCAAATCTTGTTCTTTTCTGGAACAAACTGTTATGACTTGGATTAGCCTGATTCCAGGTCATGCTGCAGCTGGAGCTGTGCATCAAACTTTTAGTTCTGCTCAGATCTCTCTCTCTCTCTCTCTCTATTTTGGGGTTAGTTCAGGTGTGTGTGTGTGTACACTTGCACACTGTGTGCAGGGGCACAGATGTGAGTTTCAAGGAAAGGTCGCTGTGAAGGCTGCTTCTTTCATGTTATTATCTTGTCCTTGTCCAGGCCACCACCGATATTAGGACTTAAGTCCAACTCTTATCACTTCTTTATTACAGAGAAGAAATGAATGGCCACTGGCCCATATCGTTTAAGTGCACAGCACATGAGACATCCTTTCCTTGCCCAGGCAGTGACTTCAGGAAGCCGTAGCAGTAAGGCAGGTACAAGGACCCTGTTGTCCTTCTGAAAATTATGAGACTGTCTGGGTTTCAGGTTCTAACATTTTAATACTTAGGTCATCCACTTTGGAGGCTGGTTAAATAATCTTAGTTAACAGGGAAAATGACTTCAAAGTAAGTTGATCATAGATGCTGCATATATTTTCTTTCTTCTTTCTTTTTTTTTTTTGACACAGAGTCTTGTTCTGTCGCCCAGGCTGGAGTGCAGTGGCGTGATCTCAGCTCACTGCAACCTCTGCCTCCCAGGTTCAAGTGATTCTCCTGCCTCAGCCTCCAGAGTAGCTGGGACTACAGGCACACGCCACCACGCCCGGCTAATTTTTGTATTTTTAGTAGAGACGGGGTTTCACCATGTTGGCCAGGCTGGTCTCGAACTCCTGACTCAAGTGATCCACCTGCCTTGGCCTCCCAAAGTGTTGGGATTACAAGCATGAGCCACCACACCTGGCCAGGTTGCTACATATTTTTTTTTTTTTTCGAGACAAAGTCTCGCTCTTGTCCCCCAGGCTGGAGTGCAATGGCATGATCTCAGCTCACTACAACCTCCGTCTCTTGGGTTCAAGCAATTCCCTTGCCTCAGCCTCCCAAGTAGCTAGGATTACAGGTGGCTGCCACCATGCCCGGCTAATTTTTGTATTTGTAGTAGAGATGGGGTTTCACCATGTTGACCAGGCTGGTCTCCAACTCCTGATCTCAGATGATCCGCCCACCTCAGCCTCCCAAAGTGCTGGGATTACAGGTGTGAGCCACGGCACCTGGCTGATGCTACATATATTTTCTAATGATATTATGTGTCATTGTTTGATCATTCTGCTGGTTTTAATTTTTTAGATGGAGTCAAAATGTGAAACTTGTGCTCAACATTTGCTGAGGTTATTTAAGCCTTTACCTTTGTAGAAATAAGTTTTCCAAAATAGTTACACAGGGCCAATTTCAATGCTATTTGAATGTCATTGAGGAGAAGGGAAGAGAGTGTGATTCTGGAGCATGCATGGAGGGATGAGCGCTCGCTGACCCACCACTACACATGAGAGTGGGACTCAGATGGCGTCTGGTGTCTCTTGACACCTTGAGTTCTGCTGAGTCTGTACATGGGCAAAATTGACAAGCCTTTAACTAGACTGATCAAGAAAATAAAAAGAGTGAAGACTGAAATGACTCCAATCAGGGGTATTATTACTGACCTTACAGAAATAAAAGGGATTATGCCAACACGCTAGATAAAAAAGACAAGTTCCTAGAAAGACACAAACTAAAAAACTAACTCAAGAAGAAACAGAAAATCTGAATAGAACTACAAAAAGAAAAGAGATCGAATTAGTAATTTAAAAAAAACTAACCACAAAGAAAAGCTCAGGCCCAAATGCTTTGCTGCTGAACTCTACCAAACATTTACAGAATTCATACCAACTTTTTTTTTTGAGATGGAGTCTCGCTCCTTCGCCCAGGCTGGAGTGCAGTGGCGCGATCTCGGCTCATTGCAAGCTCCGCCTCCCGGGTTCACGCCATTCTCCTGCCTCAGCCTCCCGAATAGCTGGGACTACAGGCCCCCGCCACCATGCCCGGCTAATTTTTTTGTATTTTTAGTAGAGGAGGGGTTTCACCGTGTTAGCCAGGATGGTCTGATCTCCCGACCTCGTGATCCTCCCGCCTCGGCCTCCCAAAGTGCTGGGATTACAGGCATGAGCTACCACACCTGGCCCAACAAATCCATTTATAAAATATTAATAGTTGGTTTCTCAATACCATTGTACACTTAAAAAACAAAAATAAAATGTGCATTTCTTACAGCCTTGGAGAGGGTCCATTATTCTTGTGTTTACATATTTTTAAAACAGCATAAATGGATTTATTCTACATGTAAAGGTCCATGGCTTGTTTTTTTTTTTTTTGAGACTGAGTCTTGCTCTGTCACCAGGCTGGAGTGCAGATGCGCAATCTTGCCTCACTGTAACTTCTGCCTCCTGGGTTCAAGTGATTCTTGTGTCTCAGCCTCCCGAGTAGCTGGGATTATAGGCACAGGCCACCACACCAGCTAATTTTTGTATTTTTAGTAGAGACAGGGTTTCATCATGTTGGCCAGGCTCGTCTCAAACTCCTGACCTTGTGATCTGCCCCCCTTGGCCTCCCAAAGTGCTAGGATTACAGGTGTGAGCCACTGTGCCTGGCCACCCCCCCCCTTTTTTTTTTTTTTTTGAATCTAACAATGTCTTTTATCAGCCTTTCCCTGGCAGTACATGTGGGTCCACCCCATGCTTTAAGTGGCTGCATGTTAGTCACTTTGACCCCTGCACACAGTTGGTCCAACATTCAGGTCAATTTTTAGTTTTCGCCATTACTGATGATGCTGCAAAGAATAAATTTGTATGAATCTCTTTGTGCACATGTGTGAATATTTCTAGAGGAGAGATCCTGTGTGTAAAATTTTGTATCTCATTAAGATTCAATCTATATCTCCATAATGACTGATGATATTGTGCTCGTTTTCAGATATTTATCACCCGTTTGCATTTCTTCTGGGAATTTCTTTTTTGAGGGGGGAAGTATCTTTTTTTCCCTTTTTTTTTTTGAGACGGAGTCTCGCTCTGTCACCCAGGCTGGAGTGCAGTGGTGGTGCGATCTCGGCTCACTGTAACCTCCACCTCCCGGGTTCAAGAGATTCTCCTGCCTCAGCCTCCCAAGTAGCTGGGATTGCAGGCTCCTGTCACCATGCCCAGCTAATTAGCCCTGTGTAACTATTTTGGAAAACTTTATTTCTACAAAGGTAAAGGCCTAAATAACCTCCGCAAATGTTGAACACAAGTTTCACATTTTGACTCCAACACACACCTGTAATTAGTTTTTTTAAAAAACAAATTACAAATTTAAATTTTCAGCTTTATTTAAATAATTTTGTTTTTCCTTTTTTTTTTTTTTTTGAGACGAAGTTTCACTCATCACCCAGGCTGGAATTCAGTGGTGCGATCTCGGCTCACTGCAGCCTCCACCTCCCAGGTACAAACAATTCTCCTGTCTCAGTCTCCCAAGTAGCTGGGATTACAGGCGTGCACCATCGCACCCAGCTAATTTTTGTATTTTTAGTAGAGAGAGGGTTTCACCATGTTGGCCAGGCTGGTCTCAAACTCCTGACCTCAAGTGATCCACCTCTGTGGCCCCCCAAAGTGCTGGAATTATACGCATGAGCCACCATGCCCGGCCCCCTATTGGTTTTGTAGAAACTGTTGATAAATATTGGCTATTAATCCATTGGTTTTATGTGCGTTGAAAACAGTTTCTCCCAGCCTGTCACTTTTCACACTGCTTATATTCTATTTCATCATTCAAAAGTTATAGTCATCTGCACATAGTAAGCATTTTCTCTTCCATTCTAGTACTCTTCCTTTTCTTTGTAGCATTGGTTTGAACCTCAGCTTTGTTAGACAGAGTGTTGGTGGTGACCGTCTTGTCTTTTTTGTTTGTTTGTTTTGAGATGGAGTCTGGCTCTGTCGCCCAGGCTGGAGTTCAGTGGCATGATCTTGACTCACTGCAATCTCTGCCTCCAGGGTTCAAGCAATTCTCCTGCCTCGGCCTCCCAAGTAGGTGGGATTACAGGCACCAGCCACCACACCTGGCTACTTTTTGTAGTTTTAGTAGAGATGTGGTTTCACCATGTTGGCCAGGCTGGTCTAGAATTTGTGACCTTGTGATCTGCCCGCCTTGGCCTCCCAAAGTGCTGGGATTATAGACCTGAGGCCCAACCAGCCAGGCCTGAATGTCTTGTCTTGTTCCTGCTTGAACAAGAAGATGTTGTTAGTGGTTGTGTTTGCTGAAACCCTCCATCAAAGGTTGACTCTCACTTAAGGAAGTTTCTGCTCTTGCACGGTTAGTTTGATAATGGTTTTGATTAGGCACAGATGTGACTTTTTATCCATGTCCTTCATGGAGTGACCTGCATTGGGTATGTCACATGCATCACAGGACAGTAAAAATGCAGTTGGCTGCCAAGGAATTGGTTGCTTCGTGGCTTTGGCCTCTGTGTAGGCTTTTTCTCAGGGAGACTCCTGCACTCTCACACCCCACTTTCCACCCACGAGGTGGAGGCAACCCTAGGCGGGATCTCTTCTGCCTGGAAACCCAGATTGCCACCCCTCAGTTGTTCCTGTGGGATCCTGGGGTTGCTGCCTGCTCTACCTGGCCTTTCCTTTCCATCCAGGAGCTCATAGTCCTCATTTGCCAGGCCCTCTGGCCTGGGCGAATGGAAGCCCTCTGGCCTCCAGCAAAAACTCTGTAGCTAGAGGATGGGTTGGGCCACACTCAGACCATAGGGACTGAGGTGGGGTATAGGGGTCTTTCCAAGGACACTGCTGTGTAGGGCAGGCAAACACACAGGCATTCATGATAGTCCCCTTCCTATTGACAATCATGTTGACAACCTAGGCTCCTGGCCTCCCAGGCCCATAGAGGACTTCTCCTCCCCTCCTGCAGAGCATCCCCTTTCCTGTTATTTCTGCAAGTCCCCAGAGAGGCAGCTTACATGTGCTCACAAGCATGTCTATGATCCCAGCCCCACTGCTCTTAGAGAATGTCCCAGTGTGTGCTGAGGCTGCCTACCCTATTCCTCCATGGCTCCCGGGGCCCAGCAGCCCTGGGTGTGTCGAGCAGTGTGTGGAATGGGCCCTCCTGCCTGTGCGGTCCTCCCTCGAGGGCAGGGAGCATCATGCGGCCGTGTGAATCACAGCTCAGGAAATCAAAAGGGCAAGGCAAGAGTGTAAAGCTTTGCTACCATTGTTTTTTTTTTCCCTACTACAAATCCTGGGACTACATTGGCTGTGTTTTCTATAATCTTAGTGGGTGAGAGATGTAACATGAAGAGTTGAGGAATGACATCTTTGGCGTTGCACTAGAATGGTAGATGCCACTATTGGCCTTTTTCTTTCTTTTTTTTTTTTCTTTTGAGACAGAGTCTCGCTCTGTCACCCAGGCTGGAGTGCAGTGGTGCGATCTTGGCTCACTGCAAGCTCCACTTCCCAGGTTCATGCCATTCTCCTGTCTCAGCCTCCAGAGTAGCTGAGACTACAGGTACCCACCACATGCCTGGCTAATTTTTTTGTATTTTTAGTAGAGATGGGGCTGGTCTCAATCTCCTGACCTTGTGATCCACCCACCTCGGCCTCCCAAAGTGCTGGGATTAGAAGCATGAGCCATCATGCCAGGCTCATTGGCTTTTTTTTTTTTTCTTTTTAGACAGGGTCTCGGTCTGTTGCCCAGGCTAGAATGCAATGGTACAAGCACAGCTCACTGCAGCCTTGACCTTCCAGGGTCAAGCCATCCTCCTGCCTCAGCCTCCCGAGTAGCTGGGACTACAGGAGCGCAACATCATGCCTGGCTAATTTTTGTAATTTTTGTAGAGACAGGGTTTCACCATGTTGGCCAGGCTGGTCTTGAACTCCTGGGCTCAAGTGATCTTCCCCACTTGGCCTCCCAAAGTGCTGGCGTTACAGGCGTGAGCTACCATGCCTGGCCAGCATTGGCTTTTGATGTTAGGAGCTTTCACAGCCCTTACCTCCAACACCTTGTTTGACACCAGAATTTTCTTGTCTTTATTAATATGAGGAGGGGAAGGGAAGTAGTCACAGAGTAACTTGAAGTAGTTAAAAAAAACTGTTTGGCATTGTATTAATCTGGGTTCTCCAGAGAAACAGAACTTAACAATTTGTAGGTTATAACAAATGAAACGAACTTGTGCAGATACGTCTGGACTAAACAGTAAGACTTTGTCGAATGTATGAGCGAGTAGGAAGTGAGATTGTGTGCACTGTTGGGAAGTATTAATATAAGAAATGTCACTTCTCCCTGATTAATTAGTACAATACCAATCAAATATCAACCGACTTTTGTTAAAGCCTGAGATGTTGATCCCAAGATTCTCTTGGAGACTCTAACAGCTATAAACAGTAAAAACCCAATCTGGAGAGGAAGTACCAAGAGAGAGTGTTATTCCTACCAGATAGCAAGTCCCTTTATACAATTATGTAATTAAGAGACAGAAATAGGAAATAGCTCAATTAAGCAGAGGAGAAAAAGCCCAGAGACAGACACACATGTGTATGGAAACTAGATCCAAGGCAGAGGGATCTTTGGGAACTCCTGGGGAAGAACGGACTCTTCCATATGCGGCGCCAGGAGGAGAGGTTATGCAGACAGGAAATGAATGAGATTCCCCGTCATACTCAAAAACCAGTTCCAGATAAATGCAGGCCTACATGTGAAAAGCAAAACTCTAAAACTTTGAGAGAAAAAATATAGCAGACTCTTCTGGGTTGATTTGTGTCCCTTCAAGAAGATCTCCTGTAGTCCTAACTCCCAGTATCTCAGAATGGGACCTTATTGGGAAATAGGGTCTTTACAGAGAAAGCCAAGTTAACATGAGGTCATTAGGGTGGGCCCTAATCCAATATAGACTGGTGTCCTTATGAAATGAGGAAATCTGGAAGCAGACCCGATGGAGGGAAGACAGTGTGAAGACGCACAGGGAGCCTCTATGCCCATGGTAGTGAGAGCATCTGAGTACACATAGGGATGATGGAAATGCTTTCCTCTGGGGAGGAAGGGTGGTGCATGGGCTTCAACGTGATCCGTGAAGTTATGTTCATTAGAAAAGGAAGTAAAGGGCTGCATGCTGTGGCTTACGCCTGTAATCCCAGCATTTTGGGAGGCTGAGGCGGGTGGCTTGCTTGAGCCCAGGAGGTTGAGACCAGCTTGGGCAACATGGAAAAACTCTGTTTCTATGAAAAGTACAAAATGAGTTGGGTGTGGTGATGAGCACCTGTAGTCCCAGCTACTCAGGAGGCTGAGGTGGGAGGAACACTTGAGCCCGGGAGGCTGAGGCTGCAGAGAGCCAAGATCATGCCACTGCACTCCAGCCTGGGTGACAGACCTTGTTTCAAAAAAAGAGAAGAAAATGTGACAAAATAATATTTATCTTATTATCCATGTTCTTTATGCTTGAAATAGTTCAGTAAACAAGTACCTAGAACATCTTGTTGAGTGCTCAGCCAGCGAATGACCACGAGGATGTGGGGGTGGGGTGGGAGGTCTCACTTCTTTTTTTCCTTTTTTTTTTGAGATGGGGTCTCACTCTCACTCAGGTTGGAGTGCTGTGGCGCAATCGCGACTCACTGCAGCCTCGAAATCCTGGACTCAGGTGATCCTCCCACTTCCGCCTCCTGACTCGCTGGGACTACAGCCATGCCACCGTGCCTGGCTAATTTTTTTAAAAAAGTTCTTTTTTGGAGACAAGGCTGGTCTCAAACTCCTTGGCCTCAAATGATCCTCCCACTTTGGCCTCCTGAAGTGCTGGGATTACAGGTGTGAGCCACTGCGCCCAGCTCCAGGTTTCACCTTCTAATAGGAGTCCAGGCCGGCCTTGGTGGAGGTGAGAAGGGAGGCCCAGGAGTAGGGGGAGCAGTCAGGGTGGTGAGAGGGGTCAGAGCCCGTGGGCCAGAGTCAGTGAGGACACTGTTTTCCCCTGAGGGACATGGGCAGCCACTTCAGGGTCTTGAGCTGAGGAGGGATATGTATGGACACACATTTAGCACTGTCCCACTGGCTGCAGCATTGAGGGAGAAAGGGCCCTGGAGGACTGCAGGGTCAGCGCGTGGAGGAGGGAGAGGTGCTGGGGCATGGGGAGCGAGAGACGCTCAGACAAGTGCCTCTTCTTGCATTTCAGACGTTGGTCCGCCTGTGCCTTACACCTTTCTGTCTGGCGTGGGGTTTCATCTCCTTGAAGGCTAGGATCCCTAGGATGGTATAAACAGAACAGGGCTCTGGAACACCAGAGGGCTCAGGAAACTCACAAGTGACTTTTCCTTATGCTGTGACAAAATGGTTCTCTGCAGCATTTTGAGCTTAAGATGAATTCGTACAGCACTTGGATTTTACTTTTGACTGCTTTGTGAAAGGGTCCCTGTCAACGTCATGCAGCTGCAAGATGAACTTGCTGCTGGAGCACTTCCCTGGAGGCCTGGCCTCCAGCCCCAGCCCCTCCCAACCTGCACAGTGCTGATGTTGCCTGGGGAGCCCTCAAGTCTCCCCAGATACTGTGTATTTTAATAAAAATACTAGCGTATTTTTTAGAACTCATAAACACCATGTTGGTCTCTTTTTTTTTACATTTTTAATGGGAGTCACAAGAAATCTGGCTTAAAAATAAGGTGAAACAAGGTGATATTTGACACAGAAATAGCAGTGCCTGTAGATGCCGAGACCCTCTCAGAAGCTGGACATTGAAGGTAACGTGCTGAGGTCTGCGTGAGTTGTTATTTGTGAAGTGCTGGACATGAGCACTGGCCTTCTGAAATGTCATCTGCTAAACCAAGAACAGAACAGGCCTTTCTCTCGGGAGGTTTTTATAAGCTGAAGACCCACGGCAGGACAGAGTTCACTACACAACATGGAGAACGCACAGGAGAGACTGTCTGGTGGGTGGTCTCCGCGCAGGACTAGGGGAGCCCATGCTTCCCAGTACCGAGAGTTAGACATGGAGCGGATGCAACTTTGCAAAATCTTTTTCATTTCCCCAGTTTAGTCACTAGGAGGAGCATGCACATAGCAAGTCCATGTTGCTTTGCAAATCCTGATGAATTTCCGGAATTACACTTTTAAGATTAAGTTGAATAAGTTCTGAGCTCGATTCCCCATCCATAGGTGACTGTTTTGTTTGGAAACAGTTTCATTTGCTGTAAGAACTAAATGAGATTATGATAAAGAGGGTGCAGAAACCATAGAGAAGCCTCTAAGTTTTGCACTTGCTCCATGGGCCAGCCCTACTTTAGTGATGGAATTGACTGAAAGTCAATTATAATTTGGATCAGTGTCAGGTGCTTTACACATCTGTTCCCTATACCCAGGATATTTGTGCAACTTCTCCAGGGCATGTTTGGAACTGAGAGAAAGAAATGTAGGTGTGTCGGGTTTCAAAATACTGTATGTAGGAAGCATGCCTTGTTTTGATCAGTCACTTTCCTAGTTCTTATAAATATCTAGGGGGGATTGTTTTCTCTCAACTGAGTTTTATCAAAGCTTTAAGTGATTTTTTTTCTGTGTGCAGCTTATGGAGTTATCATAAGGTTGAAATGTTTTGGAAATGTGGAAGATAAAAGTGATTTTTTAAGGTGGTGGGATAGTAAGTGTACTACAAGTTACTTTCATTAATGTTGGAATGGTTTTATTAGGGCGACACTAGCAATACTAATGGCTTGAGAGATTTTTTTTTCTTCAATTTTAAAATCAAGTGCTTTTTCTTGGCTGTGTCAGGTAGGGATGAATTTGTACAGCACATGGATTTTACTTTTGGTTATGTGTTATGAGAGGGTTCGCGTCACTGTCGTGCAGCTGCAGGATGAACTGGTTGCTGGAGCAATTTCTCCTGGAGGCAGGGCCATACAGGCTCCTTTCCCGGGTGTGCCCTGGGGAGAATCATCCCCCCGCCCCCTTCTCCACATCACCTGTAACATTTGTATTTAATAAGTAGCAAAAATATATCTAAACACAAGAATATCACTTTCATTGCATGGGGAATCTGCAGCTTTTTCTTTTCTTTCATTTAAAAAATTTTTTTTGAGACAGGGTCTTGCTCTGTCACCCATGCTGGAGTGCAGTGGCACAAACACAGCTCATTGCCACCTTGACCTCTCAGGCTCAAGCAATCTTCCCACCTCAGGCTCCCAAGTAGCTGGGACTATGGGAGTGCACCACTGCATCTGGCTAATTTTTGTATTTTTTGGTAGAGACCATGTTTCACCATATTGCCCAGGCTGTTCTCCTAGGCACAAGATCTGCCTGCCTTGGCCTCCCAAAGTGCTGGGATTACAGGTGTGAGCTACTGTGCCAGGCCCTATTTTTTTTTTAATATGAGGTTGTGTTGTATTGCAATCATAATCAATAGGGTAGATATAATTTTGAACTATGTATTTAAACATGTTTTCGAGTCTTGTATGACATTGCATTAACTTACAGATTCATTTTTGATATTCACGATATGGTTTTAAAGTACTTTATATCTGCTTTCAAAAATCAAACTCATTATTTTCCAAATTACCATGAAAATAGTAACACTGTGTGATTCAGTGGGACTCAATCAATGCTACCTTTTTGATTTCAGGGATTTCTTTTACGTGCTTGGTGACAGGTATTGTTTTCTGTTCAAGTGAGTGCTCCTTTGAAATAGGTTACTGTGTCTGACAAACTCAGAAATTTTAAAGTTCTTCATCCTCTGCAACCATCCAGATTTTCCCAAAGGCTTTTACTAAAATGTTTCCATTCCCAGTGGCTAAGTATGTGTGGGAAGGGGAAGAGCAGAGAATCTTTTATATCAGATGAGTGGTTTTTAAGAATGTTTTATTCTTGAAAGTAATAGCTTTTCTTCATGACAGTAGACCTGACCCCACAACAGGAAACTTTTCTATCTCAGAGCAGGATAGAACCCTATTGCCCGGGACAGGGGATTCAGCCTGGTTTGCTCCGTTTGCCTGCACTGGCCTAGAGAAGGAAATGGGGTATTCAAATCAGTGTTTCACAGCAAACGGGAGTGGGGGGCTTTCTTCCACCTGAAGGAAGGGGTGGTAGAGACAGACTCTGTAGAACAGCTCCCCCATTCCCCCCAACCTGGGCAGAAGCAGAGAAGGTGGCGAGTCCTTTGCAAAGTGAGTCCAGCCTGTGATTTGGCTGTTTGCTGTCATTTCTTGGGAACCTGGCCGCAGCCACCAGCCCTTTGGGAGCCCCTTTCTCCCCCTAGGCCCTGGGCCGAGGTGGAAGCTCTCCCAGCTGCAGCATAAGTGGAATGGAATAAAGGCGAATCTTCTTCTGAAGTTAAGCGTTGAATTTTCAGGTGGAGGTCACTGAGGCTGTTCAAGGCGAAAGTCCTGTTCACAGAAAGTCTCGTTCACATGTCAGAGACAGGCAGCAGTGACCAAGTAGGTGCCTAGATCCTGTTTATTCACTGGGGGGCCTTGACTTGATCAGAAGCGTTTTAGAGACCACAAACAAGGCTCTCAGCTCTTAGATGAGGAAAGAATGTTTCTGTGATGGGCAGATAACATGTTTTACATTACTCGTCCCCTGTAGTGAAATGTCATCTGCGATACAAAGGTTATGTTTTTCTTAAGGTGGTCTCTTTTGTCATTAAATGTAGCTATGTGCCCCTGCCGTGACCTCTCTGCTCCCAAGGCCTGCTCGGCTGCATCTGTCTTGAGCAAAATCTTCGCTTCCATAAATACTCCTTCCATTCTGTTGCCTCTCATGTCTAAGACCTCTGCATCCCATAATCTGATTTTCCATCTACTGACGCATTATGATCACACATATGTTCACTGTGAACCCCAGGAGTCTAGAAGAGAGACAGCTTTTTTAGAAGAGTAAGATAATAAAAAGTCGAATTCTCAAAGAGCAAGTGCGTTCCAGACCCAGAGTGTCCTGAGAGAGTTTCCGGTCTGTGGGTTTGGCCCCCCACAGCCACAGGCGCTGCTGGGAAGTGCCTGCAGACCCCTGGCAGTCCCATTTTAGCCACAGTGGTCTGCCCTAGATCTCGACTGTGCAACAATCAGTAGCCGTGTTAGAGGAGTCTTGGTGCATCTATAAATGCCAAATTTTAGTCCCCAGGAAGTGGGTTCTTGTAATCTGGGCCCCTCCTTGACCAAGTCCAATCCAAACCAGAGGGCTTTGGAAAATGCCTTGAGTGTTTACCTAGATTTTGAGGCATCTGTTTCTTGTTGCAGTGAATATTCCTTTGAAATATTTTCTCTTGTCTGACAAATTCATCCCTTTGGTCCATTGCTGGTGGAAGGCTTGGTGGCCTGCCACGGCTTCTGCTGCCTGGCATGGTAGCTGAGGGGGCTCCAGCTATGAAACCACGAGCCTGAGGTCCAGTTTTTGCTGGATGGAATTGTGGAGAGCTGAGGCCCCTTCTCTTCTTAAGCCATTCAGATTTATGGACTGTGGCCCCAAGAGAAGGAGAGGGGGAGATTTAGGCTGCTATTTGGATAATGGAGCCAACCCCCAAGACACTCGTTAGCTTAGATTACTTGGGTGATTTATTTGGGGTCTGGGCATCTGGTCTGAGGTGGGGGCTCCTGGAGACACACTCAGCCCTGCCCTTCTGGCAGAAATGGGCTGAGCCCTCCCCAGCTGAACATATCATGTGCTGCAGATGAGCGAGCTTAGATTTGCAAAGGGTTCTAACACTCCCTGGTGAAAGGCACCGCATGAGTCTGGACATTCAAATGCTTGTTTTACCAAACGGCTCCAGAGACACAACAAGACAGAGGTGCCATGAAAAAGCTTAGGGTCCAGGGCCCCTCTGAGTCCAACATCCAGCTGCCCCGGTCACCAGAAGTGATTATCAGACTCCAGGAACACCAGGCCTTACCTGTTTTGTGGCATTCATCAAGCATGCTTACATTAAATAAACGCATATAGAAAGCTTGAAGGGGGAGAATAATTTGTTGTTTTCAGTTTTGCTCTATTGAGTCTAAGGTTACTAGAGGAATTCACTGCCCTGCCTGGCGCTGGGCACCTTCAGTACTCTTAAAGAACGAGTTGAAACAAAACCAGGTGCTTAGAAGTAGATTGAGTTTATTTTGTTGGTTTAAGCAATTGGCTGATTTTAGCATTCGGATTCTCTCATTTCAATGTTTTTTTTTTTTTTTTTTAACAAAGCTTCAAGGTGCTTCCCGAAAAGGTAGAGTCCAGAAGATGTTCTAACTCAAATGAAATCAGGGACTGTTGAAGTCAATAGATAAAGTTTATCATGCTGTTTTCACTAAAGAGTAGCTGTTGGATTTAACCTTGGTTCATGTTCATGACAGCTTTTGTTGTTTTTAAATTTTTTTTTTTTTTGAGACAGAGTCTTGCTCTGTCGCCCAGGCTAGAGTGCAGTGGTGTGATTTCGGCTCACTGCAACCTCCGCCTCCTGGGTTCAAGCGATTCTCCTGCCTCATATCTGAAGAGCTGGGACCACAGGCACACGCCACCATGCCCCACCAAATTTTGTGTTTTTAATAGAGGCGGGGTTTCACCATGTTGGCTAGGCTAGTCTCGAACTCCTGACCTCAGGTGATACGCCCATCTTGGCCTCCCGAAGTGCTGGGATTACAGGCGTGAGCTGCCATGCCCAAATCAAATGCTTGTCATTTCTTTACCCTGGAAACATTGGGACTGTTCTAGCTATTTTGAAAGACAGAGTGGGTTGCTGTTCGCCATGGTCACCCTACTGATGGGCTTTGGGCTCAGACACCCCCTGCGGTGCTGGCCTGGCTGCCATGCTGAGCAGGAGGGCTGTGCTGCGCTCATTTTCAGTGTCCCTGGTGCCTGACCAGGGCCAACTTGAGGAGCACATGCACTGTGTCAGATGAGCTCTGTGTGCATTTCATTCTTTGTGTGTGGAGCTGGTGCCATCCACCCCCGGCAGTAGACACAGTCTGGCTCTTCCCTGCAGGGCAGCTATGCTTCTGTATCCCCCCGACCCTGCCTGCTTCTCGCTGGTTGGCAGAGACTCAGGCTGAGGCCTCTGTGATGAGGTGACCCTCAGAAGGGAGGGTTTGCCCACTGAGCTCTGCGCTCCCACGAGTAGCCAAGGGCTCCTCCTCTTCTGTGTGCAGGTGTCCCTTTTGTTCTCTGAACTTTGCTGGAATCCAGGGCTGATGGAGAACAACCTGGTCTGGGCATCCACAGGACAAGGTTTGAGTCAGGTGGCGTGGGGTAGGGCTGTGAGATGACCAGGGCCAGAGAGAAAAGGCGCTGCCTCCTGTTCAGCCTCCATCTGGAATTGGTTGGGAGGGAGAGAGATCCCTGCCCTTTTATCAAATATCTTTTCTCCCCCCATTTCCTAGTGATCAACAGAAAGGAGTGACTGTTCTCATAAAGGAAGAAAGGGCCCTGTGCTCTGCGAAAGGAAGCCCATTCCATGTGAGCATAGATACATCTGGATGGAGCTGGGGTTGTATCTTTCCCCTGTTCTCCTCAAAACCTATTCTCTGGTGGAGAACTTATCACTCACACACATGTGCATGGTACACTTTCCTCTGCTCACCCATTTAGCATCTCTGGCAGGTCGTTGCTATTTCTCTCAATATGAACATTAATAAAGCGCAGAGGAAGCATATTCATGTGTTTCTGAAGACAGTCTTGAAGGAAAATAGGCAGGGTTCGGGAAGCCGCACGTTTCTGGCAGGCACAGAACCTTATTTCCTTGGTTAGGGAAGAGCACATGATTGATAAGGGTGAATCAGGCATGCAAAGAGCTGCGCTGCTGGCTGACTGCTTCCTGCCCGGGCCCTGCTGAGAGTCGAGGGTCCATTCTAGAATCAAAGTGGGACGTGGGGGGGCACAGGTGCTGGACTGGGAGGCCTGAGGCATAAGCCATTCCAGCAGCTTGGGCATGTTCTGCATTTTGTTACTTTCTTCCTTCATCCATGTTTCGGGTCCAGAGAACAACCTCCTCTCCTAGTGCCTGTCTCTTGGCAAGGTGCTGACATCTGCAGGGAGAGAGACGGAGCATGGCCCCAGGTGTATGTGGTCCCTAGAGTTCATGAGCACTGACGTGGCCCCACCGCATACAAGCTAGAAATCTGCTGGCTTTGAAATGCACCTCCGTTCTGATTATGTCCTCCACTTCGCTCGTCATTTCTTTGTTTTATACATTTGAAAGATACTCATTCTTTGGAAAATAAGAAATGTTTCTGGTAAGTTCAGAATCTCCCCTTGTATGGTTTATTTATTTATGATTTTTTGAGATGGAGTCTTGGTCTGTCGCCCAGGCTGGAGTGCGGTGATGTAATCTTGGCTCACTGCAACCTCTGCCTCTGGGTTCAAGCGATTCTCCTGCCTCAGCCTCCCGAGTAGCTGGGACTATGGGTGCGTGCCACCATGCCTGGCTAACATTTTTTTGTATTTTTAGTAGAGACGTGGTTTCGCCACGTTGGCCAGGCTGGTCTCAAACTCCTGACCTCAGACGATCCACTGGCCTCGGCCTCCCAAAGTGCTAGGGTTATAGGTGTGAGCCACTGTGCCCAGCCCCCTTGTATAGTTTAGTAGCTTTCATGAGTATGGCAATCTGGAATATTCGCTTTTTGCCCTAACAACCATTAGGAGGAAATAGTGGAAGAGGACACATGCCTTCTCTGTGGACAACCTAGACAGGGTCTGAAACAAACTCCAGGCTGAGTCTGTGGGAAGGTGCTTGGTGGGCATTCACCACTCTGTTCCTCTGCAGGAGCTGAGGAGAGGAAAGGCCTGGGCTGTTCTGTTGGGTGAGCTGCAAGGCCAGAGGGATAGAGTTAATCATGTTACATAATTATTGACAAGGATATGTTTTTTTCCCCCTGAGAGGGCATTTATGTCTTTTATCTGAAGCCAAAATATGTCAAAACCTTTTATTACCATTTTACAAACTTGGCTATTTCCCACTGTCTCCTGGAAATACCTTTCCAGCCCTATCTTGTATTAATTTAATCTTCACCTGCTTAAGCTATTTATTGTACTTAGACATAATAATAATTCGCGATGAGGTCTTTGCGTGCAGGTATTTCTCCCGGAATGCCTGCAGCGCTCTCCTGGCCTAGGACCCAGCTGTCAGGTCCCATCCTCAGTGGCCCCCACCCCACTGCCAGCTCTGTCCTGCACCCCCGCATGCGTGGTGCATCCACACATTGTGTTTATCCAGTCATCCGTTGACTAACATTCGGGCCATTTCCACCTTTTGGCTGTTGTGAATAATGCTGCTGTAAACATGTGTGCACAAGTCTTTCTCTCAGTGCCTGTTTTCACTTCTTCTGGGTATTAGAGTTGCAACTGTAAAGTAAGTTCCTTAAAGGAAGGAGTTGCGAAGTGTGCTTATTTGGATTGCCCATGGAATTAAACTCCAGTGCTCCCAGTGGCTTGTGTGGTGCACACCTTTTCCCCGCCCTTCTATCTGTCTCCACCTCAATCTCATTGCTTCACTGGCTTCTTCTTGGAAGGATCCTCTTATATTTCTGGTTACCAAGATTTGCCTTCTTATAGAAGTGATAATCTTGATTGATGTATTTTCCCTAAATACCACACTGCCACCTTTCTTTCCTTCTTTCCTTTCTTTCTTTCTTTCTTTCTTTCTTTCTTTCTTTCTTTCTTTCTTTCTTTCTTTCTTTCTTTCTTTCCCCCTTCCCTCCCTCCCTCCCTCCTTTCTTTCTTTCTTTCTTTCTTTCTTTCTTTCTTTCTCTTTCTTTTTCTTTCTTTCTTTCTTTCTTTCTTTCTTTCTTTCTTTCTTTCTTTCTTTCTTTCTTTCTTTCTTTCTTTCTTTCTTTCCTTCCTTCCTTCCTTCCTTCCTTCCTTTCTTCCTTTTCTTTCTTTCTTTCTTTTTTTTGGAGATGGAGTCTTGCTCTGTCACCCAGGCTAAAGTGCAGTGGTGCAATCTCGGCTCACTGCAGCCTCTGCCTCCCGTGTTTAAGCGATTCTCCTGCCTCAGTCTCCTGAGTAGCTGGGATTACAGGTGTTCACCACCATGACCTGCTAATTTTTTTGTAGTTTTAGTAGAGATGGGGTTTCACCATGTTGGTCAGGCTGGTCCCTAATTCCTGACCTCAGGTCATCCCCCCACCTCAGCCTCCCAAAGTGCTGGGATTACAGGCATGATCCACCATGCCTGGCCCAAATGCCACACATTTCTGATCATTTTTGGGACTGTTTAATCACTATGATGTTGTCTAAGTTTAGTTGGATGTCCTTGCTTTGGCCAGGGTGTTATAAACACTCATAGATGACAGCTCCTTTCTGGCTTTTGACCCCTCCATCCTGCTTTCTTTTGGTTACTGGACCTTATTGACCTAAATAATGAAAAAAGTGGCTCAAAAACATAATGGATGTTTGAACACTGAAGACTTCCGCCTCAAGTCTTTGGAAGCCTCCTTGGTATCTTGTGTGGTATCAGCTTTGAGGATACGGGGTAGAAACAGATGCAGCTGCTTGTTACAAGCCTTTCCTTTTACAGATTTATGGGTGAATATATATATATATATATATATATATATTCACCAGGCTGGAGTGCAATGGTGCGATCTCGGCTCACTGTAACCTCCACCTCCCGGGTTCAAGTCGATTCTCCTGACTCAGCCTCCCGAGTAGCTGGGACTACAGGTGCATGCTACCACGCCCAGCTAATTTTTGTATTTTTAGTAGAGACGGGGTTTCACCATGTTGGCCAGGATGGTCTTGGTCGCTTGACCTTGTGATTCACCCGTCTTGGCCTCCCAAAGTGCTGGGATTACAGGTGTGAGCCACCCTGCCCTGCTTATGGGTGAATATTTTTTAGGAGAAAAGCACTAAACCTCTCTGATGGATTTGTATAAATTGGATTTGCCTTGTTCCATTTCCCTTTTGCCAACATGATTGTTTTTTTCTTTTTAGGGAGAGGTAGAGAAGAAAGAAGAAGCGCCTGTGGGCATCTGAAGTCTGATTAGGCTCCTTGGAGTTGCAAGGAAGCAGCAGCGGCCCAGGCCCCAAAGGCACAGAGAGCTCAAGGCGGAGGAGTTCGCTGGACGCTGTCAAGCTGAGAGCTTCAACTGGGGAGCTTTGAAGATTTGAACAAGACGTGAAGAATGTTTTACAGCCTGTGCTTTAGAAGCGCCTATGCTGTGATTTTTCACCACACCAGAAAGGCGCCCAGTGGTTATTTTTCCAAAAGGTCAGAAGGCAAATGGACCGTTTCCCTTAATTCGGCGGGAAAATGCTGCTTGACAAGATACCATAATTCTTGTGCTCACACAGAGGCGATAAGCGGAGATCTGGCGAGGACTGCCTCTTCAGGTGGGCTTCTCTGAGATAACAGAGAAATTTTCCTGCTGTAGCGAATTTTCCTGCTGTAGCTTCCTGGCACCAGGGACATTAATGAGTCACAAGGTGTCTAGGACCCACAGGTACGGGTGATTCCAGGTGACCTCCGCGCAGTGATCCTAGTTTGGGGAGGGGACTGGCAGGACACCGGGGGGCTGAGCGCCCACAGTGGAGGAGGCGGCCCCAGCAGTGGCCAGAAACAAGTCTCCTGAGTTGAAATGGCAGGACTTGGGCTTGAGGTGAGATGGAGGTCAGGAACTAATTGCAGGGTCTCTTCACCATCCCTGGCCTTGTCATTGCCAGCTCTTCCCGATAGCACCCCCTTTCCTCCTCCTCCTTGACATCCCTGAAAATGCTCACTGGGAGCAAATGAAAAAGCTTACGGTGGATGCTGAATATGAGGGCGTCAGCAGCTGCGTCAGGATGTGGCCTGAAGGAGGAGCGTTTGGGAGGAGAGGGAGAGTGGCCGTGGAATGGAGATTCAGAATAGCCTTGCTTCCCGCTTACCCCCAACACACAGTAGGACCTGGCTGGCTAGCAGAGGAAAGCATGCTGGGCTGAGGCCAAGGGCAGAATGCGGACCGTGGTGGAGGGTGGCAGCCAGGGGTCGTCCCGCTTCTCCCTACTGCTCCTTCCCTGCCCGCCTCTCTTAGTGATGAGCGGCCCAGCTGTGCTCCTTTACTCCTGTGCTCCCACACTTAGGAAATGATAGTGTGTGTTTGGTCCACGGGGCGGGCGTCCCCGGGGGTCGGAAGCAGCTGCCTGAGCGCGGGCCTTGGGAATGGCAGGGAAGTGGCACCCTCCTTCCCCTCCATCAGTTTCAGTGAGAATCAGGTGGTTCCCACGGAGCCTCTCGGTTTCCTTTTATTTTTGTAATTTTGAAAATATGCACAACATGCACTTAACTATGTGCGTAATGCCCGTAGACTCAATTTCCAGTTTAAGTAAAAGGCCACTATCCTGTTTGAGGTCTCTGGGTCCCTCCGGAGCCATCCCTTTCCTCTGTCTCCTCCAAGTACTGTAACCTAAATTTTGTGTTTATCCCTCCCTTGATTTTCTTCACAGTTCTTCCACACGTTTGTTATTTTAAACAACAGCTAGTTCGGTTTTTCTGATTTTTGAGTTTAAAATAAACAGAATCATACTTTATATATTATTTTGTGATTTCTAGTTTCATTCAGTTCTGTGTGTCTCTGAGATTTATCCATGTTTTTTGTGTAACTGTGATTTATCTACTTTCCCTGCCATCTGGATTTTAGTTGAAGGAGTATACCATCCTTTTGTTATGGACATTGGATTGGCGTCTGGCTTTCTGCTACTACAGAAAGAGCCACTGTGCCCACTCTCTTCCATCTCTTCCTGCACAGACACAGCAGGTCTCCAAGGCCCTTATTTCCCCAGGGATTGAGTTGAGGGGTCATAGAGCACATGCCTTCTTCACATTTTCTAGACTCTGCTCAGTTGGTTTCCAAATGGGTTTGTTTTGTTTTGTTTTGTTTTTCCAAATGGGTTGTAACAATTACTTTCCACTGGGCATGTGCACAGAGTTCCACATCCTTCCCCTTCCCAAGCGCTGGTATTGTCAACGTTAAAATCTTTGCCAGTCTGCTGGGTATGAAATGGTTTCTTGTTGTGGCTACTAATGAGCTTGTGTGTTTTCATGTACTTATAGTCGTTTTTTATTTCTCTCTGTGAAGTGTTTTCAAGCCTTTCCCCATTTTATCTCAGAGTTGTTTACTGATACAGTTCTTTATATGTATGTTATAGGCAATAATCCTTTGTCAGTTACAAGTGTGGCAAATATCTTCTTCCAGAGAATTTTTTTTCATTCCCTTTATAAGGTCTTTTTAGAACAGAATTTAAACATTTTAGTTTAGTAGAAATCATCAATCTTTCCCTTTATGTTTTTGCTGTGGTATTTTAAGAAATTCCTCACTGTCTTGATGTGTTCATATTTTGCCTTTTAAATTTTGTGGTTTTTGCCTTTCTCCTTTGTCTTCAATATACTAGAATTGATTTTTGTATATGGTGTGTGCTAAGAATCTAATTTCATTTTTTTCCATATGTATAATCAATGTCCCACCACCATTTATTGAATAATCATCTTTTCTCTGCTAATCTGCAATACCAGCTTAGGCATACAGAAAACTTCCATTCGTGTGCTGGTCTAGGTCCAGCCTCCATTCTGTTCTCTTTGTCAATTTGTCTGTTTCTAAATAAGTACCACATTATCCTACTTTCTGTAGTTTCACAATGATTTTTGATATCTGTGAGTCAATTCCTTATACCTTATTCTTATTTTAGGAGTGTCTTGGCTATTCTCTGCTTTTTACTCCTCCTGTGCATTTTTCAATCAGTTTATCAAGTTTCACAAAAAAACTTGTTGGGTTTCAAATGAAATTGCATTGAATCTATAGATCCACTGGGGAAGAACTAATATCTCTATTATATTTAGTATTTTAATCCACAAACATGATTGCTTATTTCTCTGTTTAAATTCTTTAGAAAGGTATTTTAATAAAGTTTTATAATTTTCCTCACAAAAATCTTATTTATCTTTTGTCAGATTTAGTTAGTTGTTTTGTATTTTTTTATGTGTGTCTTTTAAAGAATACATTTTCAAACTGTTAGTTACTGGGATATTTTTGCTGAGTCCTAGAGTATATGCATTCTTCACATTTTCTAGATTCTACTCAGATTTTTAAAAACTTCATATTTGAAATAATTGTAGGTTCACAGGAAGCTGTGAAAATGTGTGGGTAGATTCAGTGCTTCCTCCAGTTTCCCCCAGTGGGTACATGCTTTGTAAACATAGTGCAGAATCAAAGCCAGGACCTGACACTGGTTCGAGGTGTGTGCGGTTCTGTTTACCATGTGGGCGGGTTAGGATAAGCAGCACCAGAGCCAGGCTGGAGCTCCTCCAGCCCCACAACAATCCCCCTGTGCCACCCCTTCACAGTTCTCCTTCCACCCCGGCCCCCCATCATCACTCACCTGGACACTCGTTTTTTTTCCATTTCTCTAATTTCGTCATTTCAAGGACTTTATATAATGGAATCATACAGCATGTGACTTTTGATATTGGCATTTTCCCCTCAGCCTAATGCCCTTGAGACACACCCAAATTGTTGCATGTATCAAGCGTTAGTTCTTTTTTCTGCTGAGTAGGGGGCCATGGTACAAGTGCATCACAGTTTGTCTAAACATTCACCTGCTGTAGGACATTTGAGTTGTTTCCAGTTTTTGGCTATCACAAATAAGGCTGCCATGAACAATTGTGTAGAATCTTTTGTGTGGGTATACATCTTCATTTTTCTGGTACGAATGCTCAGGATTGGTGGTGTGATAGGTATATCTTTCTTAATTTTTTTTTTTTTTTTGAGACAGAGTTTCACTCTTGTTGCCCAGGTTGGAGTGCAATGGTGCAATCTCTGCTCACTGCAACCTCTGCCTCCCGGGTTTAAGCGATTCTCCTGCCTCAGCCTCCCGAGTAGCTGGGATTACAGGCACATGCCACCATGCCTGGCTAATTTTGTATTTTTAGTAGAGATGAGGTTTTACCATGTTGGCCAGGCTGGTCTCGAACTCCTGACCTCAGGTGATCTGCCTGCCTCAGCCTCCCAAAGTGCTGGGATTACAAGTGTGAGCTGCCGTGCCCAGCCAGGTATATCTTTCATTTGTGAAGAAACTGCTGATTGGTTTTCTGAGTGACTCTACCCTTTTACATTTCTACTAGCAAGGTATAAGAGAACCAGTTTTTACGTATCCTCACCAGTGTTTGGTATTGTCACTATTTCTAATTTTAGCTATTGTAATAGGTGTGTGGTGATTCTCATTGTGTTCTTTTCCTTTTCTTTCTTTTTTTTTTTTTTGAGACAGGCTCACTTTGTCACCAAGGCTGGAGTGCAGTGGCATGAACATGGCTCGGTACAGCCTTGACCTCCTGGGCTCAAGTGATTCTCCTGCCTTAGCCTCCTGAGTAGCTGGAACCACAGATGCATGCTACCATGCCTGGCTAATTTTTGTATTTTTGGTAGAGACGGGGTTTTGCCATGTTGCCCAGGCTGGTCTCAAACTCCTGAGCTCAAGCGATTCACCTGCCTTGGCCTCCCAAAGTTCTGGGATTACAGGCGTGAGCAACTGCACCTGGCCTCATTGTGTTCTTAATGTTCATTTCTCTAATAGCTAATGATGTGGAGCATCTTTTCATGTGCTTGCCATCCATATGTCCTCTTCAGTGAAATGTCTCTTATGTGTTTTGCTCAGTTTTTAATTGGATTTTCAAAAATTACTGTTGAGCTTTGAGAGTTCTTTATGTGTTCTAGTTAGGAGACCTTTGTCAGGTGGGCGATATGCAGATGTTGTCTCCCAGTCTGTAGTTTGCCTTCTCATCCTCTTAACAGAGTCTTTTGCAGAGCAATAGATTTTACTTTTGGTGAAGTCCAATTTACTGATTTGTTTTTCTTTTATGGATTGTGCTTTTGGTGTCAGATCTAAGAAATCTTCCTAAGCCCTACCTAGTTCCTGAAGATTTTCTCCATTTTTTTTTCTAAAAGTTTTGTAGTGTTATGTTTAAACCTGAGATCCATTTTGAGGTAACTTTATTTATTTATTTATTTATTTTGAGATGCAGTTTCCATCTTCTTGCCCAGGCTGGAGTGCAGTGGCACGATCTCAGCTCACTGCAATCTCCGCCTTCCGGTTTCAAGTGATTCTCCTGCCTCAGCCTCCTGAGTAACTGGGATTTCAGGCACCCGCCACCATGCCTGGATAATTTTTATATTTTTAGTAGAGATGATGTTTCACCATGTTGGCCAGGCTGGTCTCGAACTCCTGACCTCAGGTGATATACCCGCTTTGGCCTCCCAAAGTGCTGGGATTACAGGCATGAGCCATCGTGCCCGTCCCATTTTAAGGTAACTTTTATATGAAGTGTGAGGTTGAGGTTGACATTCATTTTCCTTATAATTCGTGGATCTCCAATTTGTTGAAATAACCATTCTTCCTCTACTGAGTTACTATCCTTTGGCTGCGCTTTTTTTTGTTTGTTTGTTTGAGACGGAGTTGTTTGAGACAGAGTCTTGCTCTGTCACCGGGCTGGAGTGCAGTGGCATGACCTCGGCTCACTGCAACCTCCACTTACCAGGTTCAAGTGATTCTTGTGCCTCAGCCTCCCGAGTAGCAGGGATTATAGGCATGTGCCACCACATCCAGCTACATTTTGTATTTTTAGTAGAGACAGGGTTTCACCATGTTGGCCAGGATGTTCTCGATCTCTTGACCTCGTGATCCACCTGCCTCGGCCTCCCAAACTGTTGGGATTACAGGCGTGAGCCACCGTGCCTGGCCTTGTATGCATTTTTATGTCTTTTCTTAGGTGAACCCAGTCTAATCATGTGGACAAGATAGAAGAAGAGTCAAGAGAGACAGGAAGCAGGAGTGGTGAGATGCACAGGTGCTGGCTTTGAAGATGACACCCACTCTTCCCTTTTACGTAATGTTGCATGCCTGTTTGTCAGATTTTCTGGTTTTCCTCCTTATGATACCTCTCACAGTGGGAAGTTACGCATCACCACATTTTAAAACTCCAGAGCAGCTGCGTGGTATACCCCAGGCCAATGAAGTGTGTGCAGAGTGAATGTGAGCCGTTTCCAGGCAGATGCTTTTGCAGCTGGTATGGGGATGGCCTCTTTATTCTTGGCCATAAGACTGGATGTCCTTTGAATGGAGATGCTCTGTTGACCCTGTTCTGGAGGAAGATGACATGGAGCAGTGCTGCACTTGGCCCTGGAGAGCATGACTGCTATAGAAAGCTGTGGAGATCGAAGGGTTGTTGGTCATGACCAATGCCCTCTTCCTCCTTGATACTCAGGTCATTATATTTCCACCTTGCTCATCCTGCTCCATGTGATGGAAAGCTGGTCTCTGTTGCCTGCATCTGCCAGGCTCCCTTTCCTTCTGGCTTCTGGTTGGGCTCAGCCAATGGAAGGCCCCGGTGGGACAGTGGAGAGGGGAGAAGAGAGCGCCCAAGGTGTTTATCCCCTGGCTTTTCCCTGCCAGGCAGTGGGTTAGGGATGGCTATGTTCTTCTACCTGAGGTCTCAGTGAGCTGGTAAGCACCCCTCCCCTTCCCCCTCGGACATGGAGGTAATGGCCTTTTGCTGTCATTTCAGCAGGTCAAACCTGTCATCTCCCTTAACTTCACCACTTCACTAAACCCCTCAATTACTCCCTGAGTCCTGACTGGTACCGTGGGCATTGTCACAGGGCAGATGAAACAAGTGAGAATGAGTCCATTGCGCAGTTGCCGCTCCTGGAGGGACCTTCAGAACGCGGTCCCTTTCAGTGGGCAGGGCAGGCGCTAGAGAGCATTGTCTGAGGGAATTAGGGTCAACACAGCATGTTCTACCTGCTGAGGATTTGTGTTGCAGCAATCACATATTTGCAAACAAATGTTTGACCTGAATTTGCAATCACTCTCATGATGTGCTGAATCCTGAAAAAGGGTTGTTATCCCAAAATTATAGGAAAGAAAACTGCCAATTTGGGAACTTCATGACATACTACAGGCCACCTACAAGGAGGCATGCAGCCGTGTTCATAGCTCTGGTAAGCAGAATTTCTAAAATTGCCCTCAAAGATGCCCCACTCTGCTCCGGCAACCCTTCAGCAGGAAGAAATACTTTTCCTTGCTTATCTCACGTTCTGTGGCACAGGCGGTAAGGAGATCAGCCTGAGTTACCTGGGCGGGGCTACTGTTATCACAGGAAAGAGCTGCGGCAGAAGTGAGAGAGATTCAAAGCATGAGGATTCCATGTGCTGCTGCTGCTTCAGTAAGCTGAGAAGGTTTGCCATTTCATCATATGTGCCTGCCTGATATGGTGACCAGAAAATCTACGCAAACAAATGTAGGACAAATCTAGGAAGGTGGAGGCTATTGCTGGCAGCAACCTGAAGGAGATGGTGGCTGTCGTTTGTTTAGACTGGGGTATCTCTGCTGTGAACTAGGCACCTGGAGTGTATTCGCAGCCCTCAGTCTCCCAGACACGGCCATGTGGGGTTGCCACGCCATGCCACAGCATGGCAGTAACTTCTCCTGAGTCTTTAAGTTGGACTGACACTAGTCTCTCCATGAGCTCCGGTGTAAACCAAGCTCTGAGCTACTTGACTCAGTGGAATAGAGAAAGCTCATTTATTCATGGAAAGTTGGGCCACGTCACCTGCACACAGGAAGAGCCAAATTCCAATTTCAGCTGATTGTGTCACATGGTCACAATGGATAATGAGGGATCCACATCGATACTACAAAATAATTCAAAAGTGCGTGTTCTGCAGACAGTCGGTGGGTATGTTAGAATCTGGAACTCAGCATTTCTAATTTTTTTTGGCTCAATATGGGTTTATGCTATTTGTGCCTGTGGCCGTTTAGCAATCTGTGGTCTCTCA
The DNA here is from genome assembly GCF_028885625.2 of Pongo pygmaeus. Classification (NCBI taxonomy): domain Eukaryota; kingdom Metazoa; phylum Chordata; class Mammalia; order Primates; family Hominidae; genus Pongo; species Pongo pygmaeus. The sequence goes on from NC_072380.2 coordinate 59,776,408, forward strand.
AAGGTCTGCAATGCAGGTGCTCATTTTGAACCATTTATTCAAATTATGTGTATTGCCTGATTGGTGGTATAATTTTTTTTTTTGAGACGGAATCTTGTTCTGTCGCCCAGGCTGGAGTGCAGTGGCATGATCTTGGCTCACTGCAACCAACACCTCCCAGGTTCAAGCGATTCTCCTGCCTCAGCCTCCCAAGTGGCTGGGACTATAGGCATTCACAACCACGCCTGGCTAATTTTTGTATTTTTAGTCGAGATGGGGTTTCACCATGTTGGCCAGGCTGGTCTGGAACTCCTGACCTCATGATCCGTCTGCCTCAGCCTCCCAAAGTGCTGAGATTACAGGCGTGAGCCACTGCACCCAGCTTGTGGTAGAGGTTTTTAAAAGATGATATAATTAGGCCAGGCACAGGGGCTCACGCCTGTAAATCCCAGCACTTTGGGAGGCTGAGGTGGGCAGATTGCTTGAGCCCAGGAGTTCGAGACCAGCCTGGGCAACATGGCAAAACCCCATCTCTACAGAAAAAAAAAAAAATTAGCTGGGTGTGGTGGTGTACACCTGTAGTCCCAGCAGCTACTTGGGAGGCTGAGGTGGGAGGATCGCCTGAGCCTGGGAGGTCGAGGCTGCAGTGAGATGAGATCGAGCCACTGCACTTCAGCCTGGGTGACAGAGTGAGACCCTGTCTCAAAAAATAAAAAAAGATGGTATAATTAAAAGTTGCTTATACACACCCAGAGACCTTGGACAGCATGGACCATGCATTTGAGGAATTAAAAAAATACAATAAAAAATAAACAGAAGTATAACTGTATCAACTATTTCCATGAGGTTTGAAACAAAGTTATCTGCATAGTCAGTGAAAGCCCATTTGCTCTTGTTCACTGTGAGAAGGAAGTTCTGCCAGGTGGCAGTCATGCATTAAAGGACAATTGCACAACAGAAGTGAGCTGCAGCACGCTGGTTTGATCCACTTAAATAAATCAGTTTGTGGTAATAAAGTATTTTCTTTCCTTTTGAAAAAGTCATGAAAACCGTGTCGCCTCTAGAATCTATTGTTTCACTAATCTCTCCCAACTTTCTTGACTATTCTTGGGAAGAAAAGCTTTTCCTCTTGAAATATTCCCTTTCTTACGTTAAGCCCTAACAACTTGCAAATGTCAGTGAAAGAACAAAGGCCTTTTGCAGAGAATCTGCCGTGGAGGAAAATCAATGGAGACGCAGTCATTTCATGGGGGCTTTCCTGGTGACATGCCAGCAGTCACCCAGCCCCTCCCCTGTGGAGGGCACAGCTTCAGTGGCAATGCAACTGCCTCCAGCAGTGGCCTTTCCTGGTGGGGAGACAGAGATTTGAGGCTGCAAGGAAGTTGACAAAGACTGGAAACCATTGGTGGACTTTCAGTAAGACTTTGAAATATATTTTTGATAACTTTTCTATTGACTAAAATATTTTCAAATTGATGTGGCCTAAAGGCTACCACATCACATCACCTGTCCTTGGATATAGAGAAGTTGGGGCCTGGGAGAGTGTGTAATGAGGAGTAGAAAAAGGATGAACTATCTAGTAAATGCCTTTGGGAAGTTGCCTCACCAGTGGAGGGAAAAAGATTCCTGTCTTTCACCAAATACACAAGAAAATTCTAGAGGAAATACATTCCGAAAATGGAAAACCTAAACCCTGAAAAAGTGCTGTAAGAAAATATAAGGGGATATTTTCATGACTTTGGGGTCACAAAGGGTTTACTAGGCAAGACTCAAAATCTAATAACCATAGAGTAAATGATAGACAGATTTGACTAACAAAACCAAAACAAAATAGAAACCCAAGCCACTTCTTTTTTTTTAATTTTTTAATTTTTAGTAAGGATCTGTCACTTTTATATAAAAGTATAATCTACAAGAATCTATATTTAATCATTCCCCTCAAACATATCCCCAGAAATAGATAATGAAACTAGAAAAGGTGCTTTGGGGGAAAACTTGATTTTGGAATTGTACCAATAGATGTGAATTCCAGGTGAGGTTTCAGTTACTCACTGGGTGATCTTGAGCAGGTAACCTCTTTTAATGCCTAAGATTTTTACTTTAAAAAAATTAGAAATAATAATACCTATGTCGTAGAGATGCTATAGGTATTAATGAAATATATGTAAGAGACAACATATGCATATTGTTGGTGTAAATGTCAGTTTCCCTTCTCTTTCCCTCCTTGGACCAAACCACTTCTGATTAGTGAATGACACCATAAGCAAAGTTTAAACACAAGCCAAAGAGCCAGAGAAAATATCTGCCACACATGTAACAGAAAAAGGGTCATAGCTGTAATAGTTGAAGAGTTCACACCAGTCAATGAAAGAAGAAGACAAATGACAGAAGAGGCAGTAAAGTCAAGCCCAAGAGGGAAAAAGGAAAAAAAAACCCTACTAATGACCAATCAATACTGCGAAGATGTTCACCCTCACTAAAAATGAGGGGAATGTAAATACAAACATCAGTGAGATGCCATGGTTCATTGGTGAGATTGGACAACGTTCAGGAGGCTGAGACTGTATCTGAGGTGGTGGGGCCCAGGGAAAGGTGCCCTCTCAACCCCCAGTGCATTCGAGTGCAGCTGTTTCGGTGCCATTTTAGCAATGGCCATCAAAATTTGGCAGGATCTGGAAAAGTTAAAAATGCACATTTTTGACCCAGTATTTCTATTTTTGGAATATGTCTTATATGAATACTTGCCTATAGATACAAAATGAATAAGCAATAACATATATCTTGCATTATTACATAGTGAAAATTGGAAGCAACCTTCATGCCCATTAATAGGGGAATAGTAAACACTTTTGGTACATATATAGATCTTGTGAAATATTATGGGGTATTACAAAACACAAGTTAGATATATAGATACAGACATACACTTATTCTCCAATATATATTTGGTGAAATTCTTGTTTATCTCAAAAGCAGCAAGAAAAAAATCTCTATGCACAAGGGATCTAGCAGATAACAGGCACTCAAAATGTGCTTGTTGAATGAAATCTATGTAAACACATAGAAAAAGTTCTGGAAGGGCATGCAGCCAAGTGTCCTCAGCAATTACCCAGAGGGAAGGGACAGGATTTGGGAGAGAGGGAAGAGGACTTGTACATCATGCGTTTCTGTATTGTTTGCATTTTAATTTTGTGACAGTTTTAAGGAAGTTGTGCCCTTCCAAAAGGAGGTGACTTCACTGTCATTTATACAGTAAAGATGGTCATGGTGCCAGCGATTTCAGAGCAAATGTTATTTCCCTTCCTGGTGTTTGGGAAAGAAGCCTTGGAGCTGGAAGGATGGGGAATGCTGGCTACAGCTGAACACCCAGGAAGGGTGCGGTCTCCCTGAGTCATACCTACTCACTCATCTCTTCACTCTGCAAACAACAACAATCTGGCTTTTGTTCCCACTGTCCCCAAAATGGTTTTGCTCAGATTACCAAGAACTTCTTGGCTACCAAGTCAAATGAGCGTGTTTTAGTTCTCATATCACTTGACCACTCCTCTTTGCAATATTCTCTTAACTTTCATAAAATCATGCACTTCTGGTGTTTTCTTCATCTAGGCTACTTTTTCTCAGTCTCTTAGCAGTTTCTCTCTCCATGCTTCTCAGATGTTAGCGCTCTTTAGGGTTTGTCTCCAGGTGTCTTCTCTTCCTTTTCTAGGTTCTCTGTGGTCTTCCTGCATGACCCCCACACTCTCAAGGCTGAACTCCAATCTCCAGGCCCTGTTTCTAGGACAGACTCTTCCTCTATGCTCCAGACCTGTGTCTCTGATGGTAACTATGCATCTCTACCTGGGACTGTCCTGAGTGTCTCAAAATCAACATATTCAGAATTAGACTAATTTCCTCCAAATGCGAATCAGCTGCCTCGCCAGGCCCTGTCTCCATGACTGGCACCACCCTGTCCAAACAGAAGCCTGGATGTTGTTCTTGATGCTTCCCTTTCATTAGCTCACCGCCCTCAGTGGGAGGCCAAGCCGCCAATCCTTTACTAATGCCTCATGAACCCAATCCATTCTGTATTCTTCATCCCAAAGCCACTGTTCTTTGGTTTGAGTCACATTTCTTGGCCTAGACAAGTGGAACAGTTTTCTGAATGGTCTCTCCCCTCCTGTCTGCTGTGCTGCAGTGTATAGTGCTCCTTCTCACAGTTCATCTGTGGCTGTCCATTAATCTTAGGATACAATGTAAGGTTCTTAAGGATCTGGCATTTACCTCTCATTCCCTCCTGCCTTCTCTGCTAGCCTTGCACACAGAAACACTTGCAGTCCTTCTAATGTGCTGTGTTCTCTTGCCACATTTTATTTAAAGGATATTTACTGAACACTTACTAAGTACCAGGTTGTAATCTACATGCCCCCTTGTCCCTGCCCTCGTGCGGGCATACATTCTAGCAGGGGAGGCAGAAAATAAATGTGCAGGCCAGGCGCAGTGGCTCATGCCTATAATCCCAGCACTTTAGGAAGTCGAGGCGAGCGGATCACCTGAGGTCAGGAGTTTGAGACCAGCCTGGCCAACATGGTGAAACCCTGTCTCTACCAAAAATACAAAAAGTAGCTGGCTGTGGTGGCTCCGGCCTGTAAACCCAGCTACTGGGGAGGGTGAAGCAGGAGAATCGCTTGAACCCAGGAGGCGGAGGTTGCAGTGGGCCAAGATCATGCCATTGCACTACATCCTGGGCGACAGAGTGAGATTCCATCTCAAGAAAAAAAAGCGTGCAGATAAATAGGACCTTGTAATGTAATGATAGATGCTGTGGGGTAAAGACGGCAATAAGACAGAAAGTGTGGCATAAAAGCAGTGTGGGAGGGTGGTCCTCTAGCTAGGAGGTCAGGGAGGTCCCTGTGACCAGGTGATGCTTGAACTAAGACCAGTTTGGCGAAGATTCTGGACAGCGCACTCCACGCAGTAACAAGCAGTGCGAAGGGCCTGCGGCAGGAGCAGGCTTGGCGCGCACTCCAGAGAGAAAGGAGGCCAGCCATGCGGCGTGGGAGAAGGAAGCGCAACCTCGTGATGCTTTTGGATGCGGGTAAAATAAACCCCAACTCAGGTTGACTTAAACTGTAGGGAAACCGGTGATTTATTGCCTACATTCTAGAAATAGGTGATCAGGGTTTGTTTGTCTGAGACACCACCATGTCGCCAAGGCCCCAGGACTATCCGTCTCTGGCTTTGCTTTACTCTTCTGCTATTGCTTAGTTATGGGACCAGAAGCTAGGTGAAGGCCAGAGCCCCCACGGTCAAATTCTCGCACGGCCACATCGGGGATAAAAGGCGGACTTCTCTGCCTGGGCCCTCTCGGGAGGAAAGCCCTTCTTAGGCCCGGCGGCCTTTCCCGCAGGGCTTGCTGTGCACAGGGAGGCGGCATGTGTAGGAGGGCGAATGTGCTGGAAGCGGAGATGGGCCATGGGAAGCCTCTGGAAGTTTGAACATGTAACTCAGTTCCAGGCTGCTGAATCTCCTGTGGAATTGTAACCCCCAGTGTTGGAGGCGGGGCCTGGTGGGTGGTATTCTGGTCATGGGGTTGGGGTGGGGTGGGGAGGAGAATCCCTCGGAGCTCGGTGCTGTGTTCCAGATGGTGAAGGATTTTGCCCAGATCTGGTTGTTGTAAAGTGTGACACCTCCCCTGCTTGCTCCTGCTCCCGCCATGTGGGACGCCTGCTCCCCCTTCGCCTTCCGCCAGCTATTGGAAGCTTCCCGAGGCCTCCCCAGAAGCAGATGCCCCTGCTATGCCTCCTGTACAGCCTGCAGAACCGTGAGCCAGTTTTTCTTTTGAAGTACTCAGTCTCAGGTATTTCTTTATAGCAATGCAAGAGCAGCCTAATACACCCTGCCTCTAAATAAACAAACAATAACAAAAAACAGAAACAAAAATTAGCCGGGCCCAATGCTGTGTGCCTGTGCTCCCAGCAATTCAGGAGGCTGAGGAGGGATGATCGCTTGAGCCTAGGAGGTTGAGGCTGCAGCAGGCTGTGATCGGGCCATCGCACTCACCACTGCACTCCAGCCTGGGTGGAAGGGTCAGACCCTGTCTCAAAAAAATAAACAAAGGACAACCAAGCCCTGGGACACAAGAATCTGAAGGTCAGGAAAAGGAAGAGGGGCCAGCAAATACAAGAGAAGCAAGAGAAGCAGTCAGGTGAGTGAGGAAAACCCAGTCTCCCAGGAAAGGTGCAGTCATTGGTGGTTTCAAATGCTGCTGAGAGAGCAAGTGCCCAGAAAGCAAATGATAGGTCACTGAGTTAGGAATTTTGAGGCTATGGGTGGCCTGAAAAAGCTTTTTCATGAAGAGGTGAAGACAGAATTGTTAGTGGAGTGCAATGAGGAGAAAGTGGGAGGTGAGGGATTGGCCACAATTTGTTAGGGTTCAATCAAGGAAGCAGCACCACTGTGCGTGGAGTGGAGTGAGATCGTGGGTGCAGGGAGTGTCTTGCAAAACTGTGGAGAGGCTTGGGAGGTGAGGGGCCACGGGAGGGAGTCTGCAGGGTGAGGAGTGGAGGGGAGGGCCCGCAGGAGGGTGGGTGGATGGAGGGTGGGGAAGGTAGGGCAGTTGGAGGGTAAGGAGAGGAGGGCCCGCGGGAGAGTGGGCAGAAAATGGGTGAGGTCTCTCACCAAGGCCACAGGGCCGGGGTGGGCTATGGAGGCGTCTAGGTGCTGTTTCCTCTGCCTCAGGAGAAATATTCCATCCAGTGACGTTTCCACTTCCCCTGCCCATGCACTGGGCTGTTTTCTCTTTCTTCCTTTTTCTTTTCTTTCTTTTTTTTTTTTGAGACGGAGTCTCTCTCTGTCACTTAGGCTGGAGTGCAATGGTGTGATCTCGGCTCACTGCAACCTCTGCCTCCCGGGTTCAAGTGATTCTCCTGCTTTGGCCTCCCGAGTAGCTGGGACTAGCACGCCACCAAACCTGGCTAATTTTTTTGTATTTTTAGTAGAGACGGGGTTTCGCCATGTCGGCCAGGCTGGTCTGGAACTCCTGACCTCAGGTGATCTGCCCGCCTCAGCCTCCCAAAGTGCTAGGATTACAGGCGTGAGCCACCACGCTCAGCCCCATTTTCTAATCGCCCTTTAAAATTCCACTCGGGCTGTACCTCCCTGAAGCCTTTCTGGAACTTTCCGGTGCTTCCTTCTGCCTGGCTAAAGGGTCCTGTGTGTGATCCAGGTGCCCTGTGCATCTTGCTTGGCAGCCCCCACCACTATTGGTGCAGCTCCCGGTGATTAGAAGGCGCCCCAAATGTTTGTAGGATTGGCACAGACCCTTCCTCCCGAGCTCCTGGAGGGCGGGTACTGTGCAGCTCCATTAATACAGGCCTGAACCCACTCAGATGCGGGGAGCCAGGAGGGACAGTCAGTCACATAAGGCCGGGACCTTGGGTCATGCGTTCTCACCCACTGCTCCTTTCACTTGTGCTAAAATGACCCCTTAATGTTCATGGGTCCTACTTCCCAGGAATCAGAAATTCTGGGACTCAGCGAGCACATTCACACTTGGCTTCTGTAAATCCTTTTGATAGTATGTTTTGGGTCCTTCATCATCTTTCTGAATTATTTTCGTGGAAAGTCCCTACCAACACTTTAATTGATGTCCTTGGCATATTTCTTTTTTTTTTTTTTTATTTGAGACGAAGTCTCACTGTGTCGCCCAGGCTGGAGTGCAGAGGCACGATCTCGGCTCACTGCAAGCTCTGCCTCCCTGGTTCACGCCATTCTCCTGCCTCAGCCTCCCGAGTAGCTGGGACTACAGGCGCCCGCCACCATGCCTGGCTAATTTTTTATATTTTTAGTAGAGACGGGGTTTCACCATGTTAACCAGGATGGTCTCGATCTCCTGACCTCGTGATCTGCCTGCCTCGTCCGCCCAAAGTGCTGGGATTACAGGCGTGAGCCACCGCACCCGACTGGCATGTTTCTTCTTTGATCTGCCCTTCTCAGTGTGAAGCATCAGCACAGGTTGTGGCATCAAAACTGCCAATGTGTAATGCTCTCATGCAGCTTTGAGATTTGTGCTCTGGGTAAACTATGGAGAGACCTGTCAGAGCAGTAGCATGTAAATTAGTTATGCCTCATGTATATATTTAAACAAGGCTAATACTTTGGGAGGCCGAGGTGGGCGGATCACCTGGGGTCAGGAGTTTGAGACCAGCCTGGCCAACATGGTGAAACCCCGTCTCTACTAAAAATACCAAAAATTAGCCAGGCGTAGTGGCGGGCGCCTGCAATCCCAGCTACTCAGGAGGCTGAGACAGGAGAATCACTTGAACCCAGGACGTGGAGGTTGCAGTGAGCCGAGATCACGCCATTGCACTCCAGCCTGGGCAACAAGAGTGAAACTCTGTCTCCAAAAAAAAAAAAAAAAAAAAACCCAGAAACCAAAACCCCACCCCCACAAAACCAAACAAGGCTAATAAGGGCACAGCCCAAAGCCCTCTAACTCTGCAGGTAGCAAGGGCACATCCTCCCTGAAGCAAGAACAACTCTGCTTCCAGGATTCTCTGAAGACTGCCCTTTGCATCCAGAGCTTCTTGATGTCATGGAGGAAACAAAAGCCCCTTCTGTGATCCCGAGGTGCCAGTTTGGCCAGCGAAGACAAAGGGACATTTTAATAAAGTCTCCAGACATTTACTTAGCCTCAAAATTACTTCTCCAAATTTGCACATTGTGCAACATTGTAGATCTTCAAATGTATTTCTGTGACTGGGAACTGGCTCCAATATGCCTTATGTTGTAACTTTTCTTTTTGTTATGGGGAGGGAGTAGGAAAGGGATTAGTTGTCTTTTTTCCCCCTTCCAGAGAACTGCCAAAATAATTTCGACTGTCCCAGATGAAGTAAGTTTTAAAATTGTGGTTCTCCTGAGGTTCATTTGGAAAAAGACGGAGCAATTCTGAGAAACTAGCAGTAGGGGCTGCCAAGACACTCATTTCCCTGGCCATGGCTTCTGTTTCCTTGCACTGGGGTTGGCAAGGCATTGCCAGTGTGCAGGCTTGGAGGGTCCCATTCAGACACTTGTCCTTGCTTGCTCAAAAGCCGGCTACCTGGCTCAGTACCTTCACTTTCAATTGCTGATTGTAATCCGGATCTAAGAGAACTATTCTGTAGACTCCTTTCCACCACCCGCCCTGGGGTCATGCTGCCTTTTGTGCCAGTGGGGGAGGCTTTCCTCCTGTTGGGTGGTGCCTGGGCAAGCTTGGCTCAGGCTGGTTTTAGAGGTGCCATTTCCGGGAACTAGAGATTGCAACACCCCAGTGTTGTATCTCTTCTGCCGCATCCCAGAGTTTGGAGATAGACAGAGAAGGGGCGTGGTGAAGGATTGGAAAGGATTACTCAGGGGCTATAGGAACCCTAGAATGTCAGAGCTGCACGTTGCTTTTAAACAGAGTTGTGGAGTAGAGGGACAGAAGTGATGGAGGCCGACTGACATGGAGGCTGACTGACAGAGACGGGGCAGTTCAGGCGGTCTGTGCCGACCTAAGACACTGCCTTGGGAGCATCTTCATACTCCAGCTTCATACTCCTCAGGGATATCAGTAATGCAGCAATTTTGAAATGGAAGTTTAGGGATGTTTAGAAAAGAGCAGCCCCTGGGGCTGCCTTCCTGAGTACTGTCCTACCACTACCAGAGGATAAAGGACATTTAGCCTCCGAGTCTCTGGAGTCTCTGTTCTGCTGTCTGCGAAATGTGGCTATGGCGAGGAAATAATGGGATTGTATGCTGAGCAAGGCCTAACAAGTAGCAGGTGGCTATAGTAAGTCCATGCATCATCATCTATACAGTTCTTTTATTTGAAAGCTGAACACAGCAAAGCCTAGATAAGCTTAGGAGATTTGCCCAACAGCACACAGCTTTCAACGGCAGAGCTCAGGAACAGACCATCTCTCCTGACCCTTTCCCATTTCATCTGCTGCAATTCAAATCTTTTGGTTACATCCCCATAAAGGAGTAAATGGAAATGTTTTAATTAAAATTTTTCATACAGCTGCCCACTGTCTGGGAAGTGAGGAGCGCCTCTGCCCGGCCGCCAACCGTCTGGGAAGTGAGGAGCGCCTCTGCCCGGCCGCCAACCGTCTGGGAAGTGAGGAGCGCCTCTGCCCGGCCGCCAACCGTCTGGGAAGTGAGGAGAGCCTCTGCCCGGCCACCCCGTCTAGCAAGTGAGGAGCGCCTATGCCTGGTCACCCTGTCTGGCAAGTGAGGAGCGCCTATGCCCGGCCACCCCGTCTGGGAAATGAGGAGCGCCTCTGCCCAGCCACCGCCCCGTCTGGGAAGTGAGGAGTGCCTATGCCTGGCCACTCCATCTGGCAAGTGAGGAGCACCTCTGCCTGGCCACCCCGTCTGGGAAGTGAGGAGCGCCTCTGCCTGGCTGCCCACTGTCTGGGAAGTGAGGAGCACCTCTGCCTGGCCGCCCACCGTCTGGGAAGTGAGGAGCACCTCTGCCTGGCCGGCCACTGTCTGGGAAATGAGGAGCCCCTCTGCCTGGCCGCCCCACCATCTGGCAAGTGAGGCGCGCCTCTGCCCGGCCAGCCTTGTGTGTGATCTTTTCTGTCTTCCCCAAGTTTGCATTTTTGACATTAAAGTTTACTTTTTAATTAAAAGTTTTAAATTGGAGAATATAAAAAACAACAAAAAAAGTTTTTCATAGCCTGGGCAACATGGTGAAACCCCACCTCTACAAAGAATACCAAAAAAAAAAAAAAATTGCTGGGCATGGTGGTGCACACCTGTAATCCCAGCTACCCGGGGCTGAGGTTGGAGGATCACCTAAGTCCAGTAGGTGGAGGTTGCAGTGAGCTGTGTTTGCACCACTGCATTCTACCCTGGGTGACAGAGTGAGACCCTGTCTCAAAAAAAAAAAAAGCTTTTCGTGGTTACCTTTTTCAACTTCAAAATAATATTAGTGTGGAAATGAGAGATTTCATGGTGAGTGTCTGTGTGCAAGCAGGAGGTAGTGGCCAGTTTGCCCAGGTTCTGATGTTGTGGGGGCACCGTCCTTGTGGAAACCTTCTCCGGGGTGCTCTGTGCAATTTCCTGAAGCTTGGGCTGGGAACAAAAGAAAGTCACTGTCCCTTTCCCCTCGTTGTTCGTGGGGGAAGGCAGATTAGGGAGTAAACCATTGGCAATGTTGCTTAATAAACCAGTACAGTCATAGTACAGGGCCTGATGGTGGCCGATGCTCAGTGAGTGGCAGTGGTTATTTTTGAGTGCCTTCCACAGGGGCACAAGCTATTGGTGCAAGACAGGCTGGCGCCAGGCACCTGATGCTGGCTCCACACAATGCCGTCTTCCTGGTGTGCTAAGGCCATGTGAGAAAATGAGGTTCAGAAGTGGTGATGAGTAATATCCTCACTGCACACTTTGGGGATTGCCAAGAACTCTCATATTGAGTGTGGAAGTTAAGAACACAGACTCCAGAATCAGATTTTCTGAGCTTGAGTCCTGACTCGGCTGCTTCCTGGCTGTGTGGTGTTGGGAAAGTTACTGAACTCCCGAAGCTCCATTAGGTCATTTGTACAAGGGTAAAAATAGTGTCTATTTCAAGGGATGGGATGAGATAACACTTGGAAAATTCCTAGAAGTGTCGACCAGCACAGAATAAGGAAATCATTAACGCTAGCCATTGTTGTTATTATATTCATTATTTCTTTGGATCCTTACTCCGTACAGCCAGATCGGCAGGGTAGGTGGTGTTGCTCTCGTGTTGTCGGTGGCCACGGCCATATGACTTGCTCAGGGTCACGGAGCTAAAAAAGAGCATCACAGTCTCCTGAGCCCCATTTTAGTGCCTCACATATTTTGGTGTTTAATGTCTCTAAAGACAGGAAATGGTGTGTAACCCCACAAAGGTAAAATTAAACCCAAAGGGTGAGGGTTGCATTTCCTCCTCTACCACGAATGCCTGACCACACCATTCCTGGGCTGTGAATCCTGTGGAGAAGTCTGGTTTTTCTCAGGCTACGTACACTTTCTGCTCATCAATTTGTCTATTTCCACCAGACTCAGTTATGAAACTAGTGCCCTAAGTTATTCCATGAAAATAAATGGTATTGTGGTCAAATCAATTTGGGAAATAGAGCTACAAGATTTCTGTTTAGAAATTCACGATGTGTATTGGTATGCCAGAGGTTAAAAAGTCATGCAGAACTTTGTTGAACCCAGGGTCTCTCTTAGTTATTTGTCCACAGGACAAATTCCACATTACATCTGTTATTATTCCACCAAACTAGTGCTGAGAGGAGGACGCTCTGGGAAACATGGTGAAGCTGATTTATCTCCTGTGCTAGAATCTAGATGTGCAGATTCCCTCATCTGTCTGGTCATTCTGTAGATAGTCGTGGAATCCCTACCTCGTGCCAGGCTCTGTGCTGGGCACGGGGAATCCTGTGGTGAGCCCTGCAGGCACATGGTCTGGCACTAGGGCAACTGCACCCTCATGGGCTCTGCAGGCATTCATCGAGTAATCCAATAAAATAAATATACAATTAGAAACCGAGAGAGAACTATTTAGAAAACTATTCTGTAGTATCCCTCAGCGAAGGAGATGGATGTGTCCAGGGAAGTGAGGGGGAGGAGCTGCAGGGAGAGAGCCTGCTGCAGGGAGAGAGAAACATGTGCAGAGGCAGAGGACAGAGAGGGCCACTGAAGAGGGGAGTGGAGGCCAATGTGACAGGGGAACAGACGACAGGGATGGCAGTATCCTGGGTGAGTGACAGACAGGTCGGGCCAGTTCCCACAGCGGATCCTCATTTGTGTGGTTAAGAACCATGGGAAGCCAATGAACTGGTCAGGGCTGGGATTATGCTGGGGTGAGTGACGGACTTGCCTTAGGCACAAATTTAAGGATCCCCCTCAAAACTCAATAATCAAGATAAGCAATACAATATTAAAAAAATCAGTATTAATGCCAAAAAATCCAGGATGAACAAAATATCAAACTTCTAGGCAAAGAGAGGATCCCACAGTACCGTGACAGGCCTGTGGCAAAAGGGAAGATGTAGCCCCAAGTACGTCCCCCCTTATCTGTGGTTTTTTGCCTTCTGCAGTTTCAGTTACCTGCAGTCAACCACAGTCTGAAAATATTAAATGGAAAATTCCAGAAATAAGCAACTTACATGTTTTAATTTGCATGTCATTCTGAGTAGCATGATGAAATCTCAGACTGTCCTGTGTTGGGATGTGAATCATCTCTTTACCCAGAGTATGCACTGCTGTACACGCTATCTACTCATTGGTCATTGAGCTCATCTGCTCCTTGACAGCCAAACATTATGGCTTGATGACCCAGGATCGCCTGGAGCAGGTGAGTCTCCTCAAGGATGGCCAGAAGGTCAGAGGTAGCCTAATGTTAGGTCCTAATACCCACGCCTTTCCCTAGCTTCATCTCACCATGTAGTCATTTTATCATCACAAAAAAGAGAGGAACACACTACAACAAGATAATTAGAGAGAGAACACATTCACTTTACTTTTATTACAGTATATTGTTAGTGTTCTCTTTCTTTTTTTTTTTTTTTTGAGATGGAATCTTGCTGTGTTGTCCAGGCTGGAGTGCAGTGGCATGATCTCGGCTCACTGCAACCTCTGCCTCCTGGGTTCAAGCGATTCTCCTGCCTCAGCCTTCCATGTAGCTGGGACTACAGGCATGTACCACCATGCCCAGCTAATTTTTGTATTTTTAGTAGAGACAGGGTTTCACCACGTTGGCCAAGTTGGTCTCGAACTCCTGAACTCAGATCATCCGCCCGCCTCAGCCTCCCAAAGTGTTAGGATTACAGGCGTTAGCCACTGCACCCAGCTTGTTTGAGTTGTTCTATTTCATTATTAGTTACTATGCCTAATTTATACATTAAACTTTATCATAGGTATGTATGTACGGAAAAAAGCAGAATATACAGAAGTTGGTACTATCCATGTTTTCAGGTATCCACTGGGGGTCTTGGAATGTATCCTCATGGATAAGGGGGCTACTGCATATCTTTTTGATAGTTACCTTTCTGCAGAATATTAAAGTAGAAGATGTAGATTTTGAAGACATTATTAATGAGTTAGCATCCATTAAAGCTAGAAACGTAAAATTCACTTCTAGTTTTGTGTAATAAAACATTTAAATTTAAACGTACTATTGTGAGTTTTAATAACTGGTGTTAAAATTTTTATTTCTTTTACCACTTTAATTTTCTGCCAAAAAGTTAACCATTAAAAAATATATTAGCTGGGTGTGGTGGTGCATGCCTCCTATAGTCTCAGCTTCTTGGGAGACTGAGGTGGGAGGATTGCTTGAGCCCAGGTGATCGAGGCTGCAGTGAGCCATGATCGTGCCACTGCATTCGAGCCTGGGTGACAGACTGAGAACCTGCCTCAAAAAAACCAAAATGCAAACTGAAAAACATGCATGTAGGGCACCCATTTTTCCTTTGGCCTCAGGCTGCAGTGTTGCTCAGCATGTTGCTGGACAAGGAGTTGATGGATCAGACACGACTTTTGCGAGAGTTTCTCTGAATGAATTAGGAGAAGATTGGTGAAGGGAGAAACTCATCAAGAGTGACTCTCTGATGTCTCCATTGTATAACGAGGTGGCTGATGGTGCCATTCTCTAGTGGGGAAAGCTGGAGGTGTTTTCGGGGGAGTGCAGATAATGATTTTTTATGAATATGTTGAAGCTTGAGGTACCTTTAAGCTTCAACTGTCTGATAGTTGTAATTTCTCAAAGAAAAGTTGTCAAAATCAGGCAGTTGCATAAATGGGTCCGGAGGTCAGAGGAAAAGTATGAGTTAAAAGTTTGATTGGGAGTTATGAATTGGCCAACAGACAATAACTACAAGAGACAAGGATAACTATGGCAGGTTCTCAGCCCTGGGTGCACAGTGGAGTCACCCAGGAGTTTTAATTTTTTTAAATTCCTGATGTCCAGGCACCACTCCAGACCAATTAAATCAGTCTTTAGAAGTGAGGTCTAGGCAGAGATATTTAAAAAAATGCTTCCTACGGACTTCTGTTTCCAGGAAGATGGAGTAGATGTACTTTCCCTGCTTCCTCTTGCTAACTGCAACTAAAAATCTAGGACATTGCATATGTAACAAACATAAGAAGGCTCCAAAAGGTGGAGCAAAGAAAGACTGGAGGGGACCTTGGAACTGAAGGAACAACGGGCTGGCGAGTGTCCTGGGTTTTCTTTCTGTCTCATCTATTCCAGACTTGAAGCTGAAGAACGCAGCAACCTGGAAACAGCAATGAGCACAGACAAACAAAGTCCCCGCAAAGCCTGCTGTCTCCAACCAAGGGACCAGGGAAGGGGCAGCTCAGCAAGGCAGAAAACTTTCAGACGGTAACTGCTCTACTCTAGGCAAACACCGCCAAAAAGCTATGACCCGTCTCCATGCATGCCAGCAAAGGCTGAGTAGAGAGCCTGGACTTCCACCCTCATGAGGCTCTAAGGAGGCCATCTACCAGTGCTGTCTGGGTGACGTCAGAGAAGGCCAAGTAGGGGCCGAGGTCTATTATTCCTCCCAGCTGGTAAGGTGCTACTCCCACACTGTGGTGTCCATGGAGACCACGTAGAGATCCTGGACTTCCACCTCCACCTGGCAGTAACTAGGTGCCCGTTCCTTTCCCAGCAGGGTCTTGACAAAGGGGCCTAATGAAGAGTTAGGACTTTTACTGTCACCCAGTGGCAATAAGTCCATCCCCTTTGTGGTGTCACTGGAGACAATGAGTTGGGACTCCCACCCCCTCCAGCAGTAATGAGGAGTCGTCCCTTCCCACCCTGGATGTTAATAGTGGCCGAGTACGAATGTGGATTTCTAACTCTACCTGACATTAACGAGGTAGCTTTTTACTTCCCTTCCTCTGCTGGAGTGGTGTCAGAGACATCTGGCTAAAATAGAAGTTTATATAATATTCAGAATCTTATAATATAAAAATGGTTCACGCTTCAGTAAAAAATCATTGATCATACCAAGAACCAGATGATCTCAAATAAATGAAGATAATCAATACATGGCAAAACACGCTAGAGATGTTAGATTTTCTGACAAAGGGGTGGCATCAGCAAGATGGTGGAGGAGGAAGCCCTGGACTTGCCTGCCCCCTACAAACACACAGTTCACATTTGTCTGTGTATTCAACAAATACACAGACAAATTTCCTTTGTGAGAAATCCAGTAACTTTTCAGAGGTTTCTGCACCTCGGGCAAGCATGAAACCAGCCACATCTAAGTCAGTAGGAAAATTTGAAACATCCTTTCAACCAAATCTCAACTCCTGGCCCAGCACCATATATTTAAATGAAAATCCCCAGCTCTCAGCCTGTCCCTGGGAAGGGAAAGATTTGGACTGTACATCAAGTATTACAACTTCTCTGGGTGCTGCCCAAGGGACTGGTTTCTGTCTTGCTTGTCTCAAGGCACTCATGGGAGCCAGCATGCTCTAGATGACTGGCAGCCAGTGAGAACATAGATGGTGATTTGAGATTTGAACTAGTATACAAGCTGTTGCCATAGCCTCTCTCCTCAGCACAGAGTGAATAAAACCCCGAAAACCCCAGAAACCAGCTTCTTCCTGAAAAAAGGGGAGTTGGATCATGTGTCCAATATTCCACCTTTTCTGGGGGCTGCCCAAGGGATTGGCTTCTGCCTGGTTGGCCTTGGAGTGTTGCTAGGACCCAGCATGCTCTAGAAGCCTGGGTGCCAGTGAGAACAAAGATGAAGTTCATACTAGCATGAAGGTTTGAAAGGCCACCAAAATCTCTGGGCAGGCTGATTGGCGAGGATCTTCTCTTGTATGAGGCTATCTGCAAAGTCTGGGAGAGACGGTTGTTTTCTGTAATGCACAGATAGTTGTTTTCTCTATTACAGAAACAGACCTATAACTAGTAGGGAGATTGAGTCAGTAATCCAAAACCTCCCACAGGGAGTAATCGAAAACAGAAACACAGGGAGTTAGGAAAATGAAGAGACAGGAAATATGTCCCAAACAAAGGAACAAGGTACATCTCCAGAAGTTGACCAAATGAAATGGTGATATATGATTTATTTGACAGAGAATTCAATTAGCCATCATAAAGATGCTCAGTGAGGTCAGGAGAAAAATGTATGAATAAAGTGAGAATTTCAACAAAGTGGTAGAACATATTAAAAAGCACCAAACAGAAACCTTGGAGCTGAGAATACAATGATAATGGAAGAATTCACTAGCGGGGTTTGATAGCAGACTACATCAATCAGAAGAAAGGATTGGTGAACTTGGAGAAAGATCATTGAAAATTATCCTGTAAATCATTTAAAATTTTAGTATAAAAGGTAAAAGACAAGATTATTAAAAGTAACTAAACTATAAAATATTTTAATGTGACATCAATAACATAAAGTGTGTGTGTTTGTGTGTATATGCATGTGTGAAGTAAAATTATAGGGTTTTTGTGTGTGATTGAAGGTAAGTTGTATCAGCTTAAAATAGATTATTGTAACTGTAAGATGTTTTATGTAACCACAAAGAAAATGCCTGTAGAAGATATACAAAAGAAAACAGAAAAGAATAAAACTACAATAGATTAATGAAACACAAAGAAAGATAGCAGAAAGGAAAGAGGGACAAAAGAAGTACAAGACAGACAGAAAACAATAAAAAAATTGGCAATGATAAGACTTTCCCTATCAATAATTACGAGTAAATAAGGCTGGGCATGGTGGATCATGCCTGTAATCCCAGCACTTTGGGAGACTGAGGCAGGTGGATTACTTGAGGTCAGCCTAGCCAACATGGCAAGACCTTGTCTTTACTAAAAATACAAAAATTAGCCAGGCGTCATGTCGCATACCTGTAATCCCAGCTACTTGGGAGGCTGAGGTAGGAGAATCACTTGAACCTGGGAAGCGGAGATTGCAGTGAGCCAAGATTGTGCCACTGGAGACCAGCCTGGCCAACATGGTGAAACCCTGTCTCCACTAAAAACACAAAACAATTAGCTGGGCATGGTGGTGCATGCCTGTAATCCCAACTACTTGGAAATCTGAGGCAGGAGGATCCCTTGAACCTGGAGGCAGAGGTTGCAGTGAGCCAAGATCACATCACTGCACTTCAGCCTGGGTGACAGACTCCATCTCAAAACATTAAAAAAAAAAAAAAAAAAGGTAAATAGATTAAACTCCCCAATAGAAAGACATGGAGTGGCTGAACAGAGTTTTAAAAAAGATTCAACTATATTCTGTCTACAAGAGACTCACTTTTGCCTTAAGGACACACATAGACTGAAAGTGAAGAGATGGAAAAAGATATTTTACACAATGGTAACTAAAAGGGAGCAGGGGTGGCTATACATATATCAGACAAAATAGACTTTAGTCAAAACACTCACAAGAGACAAAGAAGGTCATAATATATGTTAAAAGGGCCAACTCAACAGGAAGATATAAAAATTATAAATATATATGCACTCAACGTCACAGCACCTAAATATAGAAAGTGAACATTGACAGAACTGAACAGAGAAATTGACAGCACTACAATAATAGTAGGAGACTTCAGTACTACTTTCAGTAAGGGATGGAACATCCAGACTGATAATTAATAAGGAAACAGTGGACGTGAGCAACCCTTTAGATGAAATGAGTCCAACACATACGTATATATAGGACATTCCATTCAACAGCAGCAGAATACACATTCTTCTCAAATGCACATCAAATATTCTCCATATAAATCTCATGTGAGTTCACAAAACAAATCTTAATAAAGTTAAGAAGACTGAAATCATACCAAATATCTTTTCTAACCACAATGGAATGGAATTAGAAATTAATAGCAGAAGGAAAACAAGAACATTCACAAATATGTATAAATTAAGCAATACATTTCTGAAAATCCAATGGGTCAAAGAAGAAATTGCAAGGGAAATTAGAAAATATCCTGAGACAAATAACAAAAACACAACATACCAAATCACACAGGATGCAGCAAAAGTAGCACTAACGGGGAACTTCATAGCAATAAATGGCTGCTTTAAATAACAAGGAATCTCAAACAAACATCTTACTTTATACCTCAAGAAACTAAAAAAAAAGAAGAAAAAAATAAGCCTGAAGCTAGCAGAAGGAAGGAAATAATAAACACTGGAACAGAAATAAATGAAACAGAGACTAGAAAAACAATAGAAAAGATTAGCAAAACTAAGACTTGGTTTTTAAAAGAGGTAAATGAACTTAACAAACCTCTTGGTAGACCAAGAAAAAAAAGAGAGAAGACTCAAATAAATAAAATCAGAAATTAAAGAGGAATCGTTACAATTGATGCCACCAAAACAACAAGGGTTAGAAGAGACTACTATGACAATTATATGCCAACAAATTAGATAACTTAGAAGAAATGGATAAATTTCTGGAAACATACAACCTACAAGACTGAATCATGAAGAAAAAGGAAATCCGAACAGACCGATAACTAGTAGGAAACCTCTCAAAAAGAAAAGCCCAGGACCTGATGCCTTCATGGGTGAATTCTACCAAACATTTAAAGAATAATTAGCTCCACCCTTCCTAAACTTCCAAAAAATTGCAGAGGAGGAAATATTTCCAAACTCTTTTATGAAGATTATCCTGATACTAAAGCCAGACAAAGACACTGTAAGAAAACTATAGGTTCTAGTGAACTTAGATGCAAAAGCCCTCAACAAAATACTAGCAAACTCAATTCAACAGGACATTAAAGGATCATACCCTATGAACAAGTTGGATTTATCCGTGGGGATGCCAGGATGTTTCAACATATGAAAATCAATTAATGTGATACACTACTTTAACGGAAAGAAAGACAAAATCACATTTCACAAAATTCAACATCCTTTCCTGATAAAAACTGTCAACAAAGTAGAAGTAGGAGAAAATTACCTCAATATAATAAAGACCATAAAGGAATAGTCCACAGCTATCATCATACTTAACACTGAAAAACCGAGAGCCTTTCCTCTGAGGTCTGGGAAAAGGCAAAGATGCCTACTCTCACCACTTTTATTCAACATAGTACTGGAAGTCTAAGCCAGAGCAGTTAGGCAAGAGAAAAATAAAAGATATTCAAATTGGTAACAAAGAAGTAAAATTATCTCTGCACATGACAGGATCTTACATGTAGAAACCCTAAAGACTCCACTGAAGAACTGTTAGAACTAATATATTAATTCAGCATAGTTGCAGGATACAAAATCAATGTATAAAAACCACTTGCACTCTTTTTTGTTGAGACAGAGTCTCTGTTATTCAGGCTGGAGTGCAGTGGTGTGATCTTGGCTCACTGCAGCCTCCAACTCCTGGGTTTAAGCAATCCTCCTGCCTCAGCCTCCTGAGTAGCTGGGATTACAGGTGTGGGCCAAAATGCCTGGCTAATTTTTTTTTTTTTTTTTTTTTTTGAGACAGAGTCTCACTCTGTCACCCAGGTGGGAGTGCAGTGGCAAAATCTTGGCTCACTGCAAGCCCCACCTCCTGGGTTCACGCCATTCTCCTGCCTCAGCCTCCCTAGTAATTGGGACTATAGGGGCCCACCACCATGCCCAGCTAATTTTTTTGTAGAGATGGGGTTTCACCGTGTTAGCCAAGATGGTCTCGATCTCCTGACCTCATGATCCACCCGCCTTGGCCGCCGAAAGTGCTGGGATTACAGGTGTGAGCCACCACGCCTGGCCTGTATTTTTTTTTTTTTTTTTTTGTGGTAGATACGGGGTTTCACCATGTTGGCCAGGCTGGATGTATTACTTCTATTAGTAGCAAAACAATACCCCCTGTCCCCCAAGTTTCTTTGTGGCAGGAATTTACAGAGCCTTCACATCTTATCTGCAGGTAGAATCTCCACAGAAGGCTATAATATGCAGTATTTCCCAGGCTATGTGGTTGCTGAGCTCTTGTCGCCTTCCTTTTGAGCCCACTTCATGACACGTGGAGGATTTGCTTCTCTCTGGAAGCCTAGCAATCAATCACCTTGGAGAGAGAAAACTGTGGGCTCTCTGCAGGCTTAGTTGGCTGCCCGCCCCTCACCTGGAGACCCTGCCAACATTTGGGCCTGTGAGACTGTCCAGCCCCTTGGAGTGGATGAACTACTGTTAATTTGTAGATAGTTTGAACCTGATTATGATCAAGTCTTGCTAACCTGGAATCATTCAGTCTCTTCAGTGACTTGTACATTTTATTTATTTTTTTTGAGATGGAGTCTCATTCTGTCACACAGGCTGGAGTGCAATGGTGTGATCTCGGCTCACTGCAACCTCTGCCTTCTGGGTTCAAGAGATTCTCCTACTTCAGCCTCCTGAGTAGGTGGGATTACAGTGCCCGTGGCTAATTTTTATATTTTTAGTAGAGATGGGGTTTCGCCACATTGGTCAGGCTGGTCTCAAACTCCTGACCTTGTGATCTGCCTGCCTCGGCCTCCCAAAGTGCTGTGATTACAGGCATGAGCCACCGTGCCTGGCCCCTAATTTTTTGTATCTTTAGTAGAGATGGGTTTCCACCATGTTGACCAGGCTGGTCTCGAACTCTTGACCTTGTGATCCGTCCGCCTTGGCCTACCAAAGTGCTGGGATTACAGGCGTGAGCCACTGCACCCAGCCGACCTATACATTTTTGTTCTTATCTGTTGTTTGCGATCTGATTTGGAGTGTGTGGCAGGTCGGAAAGTCATAATGTTTTTTCTCCCCTGGAGGAAATTCAGTCTGTAGTTTCTCATTGATAAGTCGACAGGACCATGGATAAGGGGAAGGCCATGGCGTGGTTTGGAGCATGGCTTTGAAAACAGCTCTAGATCTGAATCCTGGCCTTTATATGACATTCAAGTTGTGCTCTCTCTCTGCATCACAGCTTTACCAGCAGACCCTGGAGTTCTCTCCCCAGAGCTGGTTGTGGGATTGATATCACATCAAGTGAGTGACCGTGCCTGGCCCCCAGCACCACACACTTAGAACCTTATACTTGTCTGCACCCCCGTCTTCTGATCAGATCCACAATAATTCTCAGCCTGTTCTTCCTTAGCCTTGGTAACGAGGCTTCAAACCATGGGTTTCTGGATTATAAACTGAAAGGCTTTTTGCAAACCCCAGCACAACGTCCATCCTATTAGAGTGTCTCCATACATGTCTACCCAGTGACAGAGCTTGGGATAAGATGTGTAGGACAAGATCTTGGTTGGGGTGGGACCCCATGGGAGCCAGCCGAGGGGTTCAGCCTGGGACCCCTTGAAGGAGGTGGTGAGTGGGGTGGGGAGGTTGGGCAGGGAACAGCCCTGGGCCCTAGGGGCCACAGCAGGAGAGGGGAACATGGAGGATAGCTGGGTCAGTGGTCTGGGGAGGCCCATGGAACTTGTACCCCATGCTTCAGAGAGCTCCTGGTGCAGGGCAGACATCCAGGTGTGTGGTGCTGGCCTGTGGAGGCTGTGGGAAAAGGAGACACAGCCCAGGATCAACTGCATGGGCTAAGGTGAGCACAACAGATCTCCAGGGGCAGGACTGGGAACAAACAGGGTCCCAGGCAGCTGGCCAGTGAGCCAGGTTGGCTGAGGCTCCCAAGAGCACCAAGGGATGCAGTCGCCTGACTGCTGGACCTAGGCCTCTGCGAGCCTGTGTGTGTGTGCACATGTGCGGATCTCCTCACCAAGGCACCGACCAGCTCTCCTCACCCAGCATGCAGGCAAAGTCCTCAGGATGGCTGCGTGGAAACCAGGCAGCAAAGATGGCCCTTTAGTGAAGACAACTGTTAGAACACAGTCACTTGCACGGGGAGTATATGGTAATCCAGTTAAGACAATCTTCCTGGATACAGAGATGGGCCCAAACGGATCAATGACTATGCCTCTACCACAACTGTATATATGGCCTGTGCACACAGTAAGGATATTTATTTCTGATTTCAAAGAAAACAAATACACAATAGAAGAAAAAACAAGTGTAAAGATGCAGGAAAAAAAATCACTAATTTTCCCATCCCCACAAAGCAACCAATGTAAACATCTTGGCATAATTTCTTTTAGTTCTGTTTTCTTTATACACTTAAGCAAAGCTGAGGTATATTTACATATGGTTTTTGTGTCTTGCGTTTTTACTCATTTAATTGAAACACATTCTCATGGCCTTAAGAATGCTTGTGGGCAGACATTTTAATGATTCCTTAGCAGTCTTTCGGTGAAGATTCTGTATTGATGCCACCAGGTGTCCAAGGCTGACCATGTAGTTCTTTCTGGTTCTTCCCAGTGAGAAAGGCCCTGGGAGACAGCCCAGGTGGGGAGAGCACACATCTCCATTTAGGTGGCCTGGCCTCGAATCCTGCTCAAGTCTGTGGAACTTTGGGCAAACTATTAAACTCTTTGTGCCTCACTTTCGGGCAAAATGGGTAGTGATAGTAGTTATGTTGTGATGATGAAATCAAATGAATTAATATTTTAGAGCACTTAGCCTGAGATACAGTAGAAGCTATGTGTTTATTAAATAAATAACAACTTCTTCCCATGTTTTATTTAATTTTTTAATTTTTTTTTCAACTTTTATTTTAAGTTCAGGGGTACATGTGCAGGATATGCAGGTTTGTTAAATAGGTAAATGTGTGCCATGGTGGTTTGCTGAACAGATCACCCCATCACCCAGGTATTAAGCCCAGCATCCATTAGCTATTCTTCCTGATCCTCTCCCTCCCCTTGACAGGGCCTGTGTTGTTGAACAACAGTGTGTGTTGTTCACCCCCATGTGTCCATGTGTGTTAGTTTGCTGAGGATAATGGCTTCCAACTCCATCCATGTCCCTGCAAAGGAGATGATTTTGCTCCTTTTTATGGCTACATAGTATTCCATAGTGTATATGTACTGTATTTGCTTAATACAGTCTGTCTCATTGATAGGCATTTGGGTTGATTCCATGTCTTTGCTGTTGTGGACAGTGCTGCAGTGAACATACTCATGCATGTATCTTTATAATAGAATGAATTATGTTCCTTTAGGTATATACCCAGTAATGGGGTTGCTGGGTCAAATGGTATTTCTGCCTCTAGGCTTTCTAGGTATTTCTAGGCCTCTAGGAATCGTCACACTGTCTTCCACAATGATTGAACTAATTTACACTCCCACCAACAGTGTAAAAGTGTTCCTTTTTCTCCACAACCTTGCCAGCAACTGTTGTCTTTTGACTTTTTAGTAATAGCCATTCTGACTGGCATGAGCTTCTCATTGTGGTTTTGATTTTCATTTCTCTAATGATCAGTGATGTTGAGCTTTTTTCATATGTTTGTTGGCTACATGTATGTCTGTTCATGTTCTTTGCCCACTTTTTTTTTTTTTTTGAGATGGAGTTTTGCTCTTGTTACCCAGGCTGGAGTGCAATGGCATGATCTGGGCTCACTGAAACCTGTGCCTGCTGGGTTCAAGTGATTGTCCAGCCCCAGCCTCCCGAGTAGCTGGTATTACAGGCATGCGCCAGCACCCCTGGCTAATTTTTGTATTTTTAGTAGAGACAGGGTGTCACCACGTTGGCCAGGCTGGTCTTGAACTCCTGACCTCAGGTGATCTGCCTGCCTCTGCCTCCCAAAGTGCTGGGATTACAGGTGTAAGCCACTGTGCCCATCCCCTTTGCCTACTTTTAATGGGGTTGTTTTTTTCTTGTAAATTTGTTTAAGTTTATTGTAGATTCTGGAGGTTAGGCCTTTGTCAGATGGCTAGATTACAAAAATTTTCTCCCATTCTGTAGGTTTTCTGTTCACTCTGATGATAGTTTCTCTTGCTGTTCAGAAGCTTTTTAATCAGATCCAATTTGTCAATTTTTGCTTTCCTTGCAATTGCTTTTGGCATTTTTATCATAAAATCTTTGCCCATGCATATGTCCTGAATAGTGTTGCCTAGATTTTCTTCTAGGGTTTTTATAGTTTCAGGATTTACATTTAAGTCTTTCATCCATCTTGAGTTAATTTTTGTATATGGTGTAAGGAAGGGGTCCAGTTTCAATTTTCTGCATATGGCTAGCCAGTTCTTCCAGTGCCATTTATTAAATAGGGAATCCTTTCCCCATTACTTGTTTTTGTCAGGTTTGTCAAAGATCAGATGGCTGTAGGTGTGCAGTCTTATTTCTGAGTTCTTTATTCTATTCCATTGGTCTATGTGTCTGTTTTTGTACCAGTACCATGCTGTTTTGGTTACTGTAGCCTTGTAATATAGTTTGAAGTTGGGTAGTGTGATGCCTCCAGCTTTGTTTTTTTTTAAATTATACTTTAAGTTCTGGGATACATGTGTAGAATGTGCAGGTTTGTTACATAGGTATACACGTGCCATGGTGGTTTGCTGCACCCATCAACCCATCATTTACCTTAAGTATTTCTCCTAATGCTATCCCTCCCCTAGCCCTCCACCCACTAACAGGCCCTGGTCTGTTATGTTCCCCTTCCTGTGTCCATGTGTTCTCATTATTCAACTCCCACTTATGAGTGAGAGTATATGGTGTTTGATTTTCTGTTCCTGTGTTAGTTTGCTGAGAATGATGGTTTCCAGCTTCATCCATGTCCCTGCAAAGGACATGAACTCATCCTTTTCAATGGCTGTATAGTATTCCATGGTGTATATGTGCCATATTTTCTTTATCTAGTTTATCATTGATGGGCATTTGGGTTGGTTCCAAGTCTTTGCTACTGTGACCAGTGCTGCAATAAACATACGTGTGCATGTGTCTTTATAGTAGAATGATTCATAATTCTTTGGGTATATACCCAGTAATAAGATTGCTGGGTCAAATGGTATTTCTGGTTCTAGATCCTTTAGGAATCGCCAGATTGTCTTCCGCAATGATTGAACTAATTTACACTCCCAACAGTGTAAAAGTGCTCCTATTTCTCCATATCCACCCCAGCATCTGTTGTTTCCTGACTTTTTAATGGTCACCATTCTAACTGGTGTGAGATGGTATCTCATTGTGGTTTTGATTTGCATTTCCCTAATGACCAGTGATGATGAGCTTTTTTTCATATGTTTGTTGGCCATATAAATATCTTCTTTTGAGAAGTGTCTGTTCATACCCTTTCCCCACTTTTTGATGGGGTTGTTTGTTTTTTCTTGTAAATTTGTATAAGTTTTTTGTAGATTCTGGATATTAGCCCTTTGTCAGATGGATAGATTGCAAAATTTTTCTTCCGTTCTGTAGGTTGCCTGTTCACTCTGATGGTAGTTTCTTTTGCTGTGCAGAAGCTCTTTAGTTTAGTTAGATCCCATTTGTCAATTTTGGCTTTTGTTGCCATTATTTTTGGTGTTTTAGTCTTGAAGTCTTTGCCCATGCCTATGTCCTGAATGGTATTGCCTAGGTTTTCTTCTAGGGTTTTTATGGTTTTAGGTCTTACTTTTAAGTCTTTAATCCATCTTGAGTTAATTTTTGTATAAGGTGTAAGGAAGGGATCCAGTTTCGGGTTTCTGCATATGGCCAGCCAGTTTTCCCAATACCATTTTTAAATAGGGAATCCTTTCCCCATTTCCTGTTTTTGTCAGGTTTGTCAAAGATCAGATGGTTGTAGATGTGTGGTGTTATTTCTAAGGTCTCTGTTCTGTTCCATTGGTCTATATGTCTGTTTTGATACCAGTACCATGCGGTTTTGGTTACTGTAGCCTTGTAGGATAGTTTGAAGTCAGGTAGCATGATGCCACCAGCTTTGTTCTTTTTGCTTAGGATTGTCTTGGCTATACAGGCTCTTTTTTGGCTCCATATGAAATTTAAAGTAGTTTTTTCTAATTCTGTGAAGAAAGTCAATGGTAGCTTGATGGGGATAGCGTTGAATCTATAAATTACTTTGGGCAGTATGGTCATTTTCATAATATTGATTCTTCCTATCCATGAGCATGGAATGTTTTTCCATTTGTTTGTGTCCTCTCTTATTTCATTGAGCAGTGGTTTGTAGTTCTCCTTGAAGAGGTCCTTCACATCCCATGTAAGTTGTATTCCTAGGGATTTTATTCTCTTTGTAGCAATTGTGAATAGGAGTTCACTCATGATTTGGATCCTGTTTGTTTATTGTTGGTGTATAGGAATGCTTGTGATTTTTGCACATTGGTTTTGTATCCTGAGACTTTGCTGAAGTTGCTTATCAGCTTAAGGAGATTTTGGGCTGAGACAATGGGGTTTTCTAAATATACAATCATGTCATCTGCAAACAGAGAAAATTTGACTTCCTCTCTTCCTATTTGAATACCTTTTGGTTCTTTCTCTTTCCTGATTACCCTGGCCAGAACTTCCAATACTGTGTCAAATAGGAGTGGTGAGAGAGGGCATCCTTGTCTTGTGCCGGTTTCAAAGAGAATGCTTCTAGCTTTTGCTTATTCAGTATGATATTAGCTGTAGGTTTGTCATAAAGTCTTATTATTTTGAGATATGTTCCATCAATACCTAGTTTATTGAGAGTTTTTAGCAGGAAGTGGTGTTGAATTTTATCTAAGGCCTTTTCTGCATCTGTTGAGATAATCATGTGATTTTTGTTATTGGTTCTGTTTATGTGATGGATTATTACGTTTATTGATTTGCATATGTTGAAGCATCCTTGCATCCTAGGGATGAAGCCAACTTGATTGTGGGATGAGCTTTTGTTGTGCTGCTGGATTCGGTTTGCCAGGATTTTTGCATCAATGTTCATCAGGGATATTGGCCTGAAATTTTCTTTTTTTATTGTGTTTCTGCCAGGTTTTGGTATCAGGATGATGCTGACCTCATAAAATTAGTTAGGGAGGAGTCCCTCTTTTTTTATTGTTTGGAATAGTTTCAGAAGGAATGGTAGCAGGTCCTCTCTGTACCTCTGGTAGAATTCGGCTGTGAATCTGTCTGGTCCTGGGCTTTTTTTTGGTTGGTAGGCTATTAATTACTGCCTTAATTCCAGAACTTGTTATTAGTCTATTCAGGGATTCAACTTCTTCCTGGTTATGTCTTGGGAGGGTTTATGTGTCCAGGAGTTTATCCATTTCTTCTAGATTTTCTTGTTTATTTGTGTAGAGGTGTTTATAGCATTCTCTGATGATAGTTTGTGTTTCTGTGGGATCAGTGGTGATATCCCCTTTATCATTTTTTATTGTGTCTATTTGATTCTTCTCTCTTTTCTTCTTTATTAGTCTGGCTAGTGGTCTATCTATTTTGTTAATCTTTTAAAAAAACCAGCTCCTGGATTCATTGATTGTTTTGAAGGTTTTTGCGTGTCTCTGTCTCCTTCAGTTCTGCTCGGATATTAGTTATTTCTTGTCTTCTGCTAGTTTTTGAATTTGTTTGCTCTTGCTTCTCTAGTTCTTTTAATTGTGATGTTAAGGTGTTGATTTTAGATCTTTCCTGCTTTCTGATGTGAGCATTTAGTGCTATAAATTTCCCTCTAAACACTGCTTTAGCTGTGTGTCCCAGAGATTCTGATATGGTGCCTTTGCTCTCACTGGTTTCAAATAACTTATTTATTTCTGCATTAATTTCATTATTTACCCAGTAGTCATTCAGGAACAGGTTGTTTAGTTTCCATGTAGTTGTATGGTTTTGAGTGAGTTTCTTAATCCTGAGTTCTAATTTGATTGCACTTTGGTCTGAGAGACTGTTATGATTTCCGTTCTTTTGCATTTGCTGAGGAGTGTTTTACTTCCAACTGTGTGGTCAATTTTAGAATAAGTGCGATGTGGTGCTAAGAAGAATGTATATTCTGTTGATTTGGGGTGGAAAGTTCTGTAGATGTCTATTATGTCTGCTTGGTCCAGAGCTGAGTTCAAGTCCTGAATATCCTTGTTAATTTTCTGTCTCATTGATCTGTCTAATATTGACAGTCGGGTGTTAAAGTCTCCCACTGTTGTTGTATGGGAGTCTAAATCTCTTTGTGGGTCTCTAAGAACTTGCTGTATGGATCTGGGAGCTCCTGTATTCGGCGCATATATATTTAGGATAGTTAGCTCTTCTTGTTGAATTGATCCCTTTACCATTATGTAATGCCCTTCTTTGTCTTTTTTGATCTTTGTTGGTTTAAAGTCTATTTTATCAGAGACTAGGATTGCAACCCCTGCTTTTTTTGGCTTTCCATTTGCTTGGTAAATATTCCTCCATCCCTTTATTACACACAGGCTTTATAAAGCCTGTGTGTGTCTTTGCATGTGAGATGAGTCTCCTGAATATAGCACACTGATGGGTCTTGACTCTTAATCCAATTTTCCAGTCTGCATCTTTTAACTGGGGCATTAAAGCCCATTTATATGTGAGGTTAATATTGTTATGTGTGAATTTGATCCTGTCATTATGATGCTATTTGGTTATTTTGCCCATTAGTTAATGCAGTTTATTCATAATGTCAGTGATCTTTACAATTTGGTTTGTTTTTGCAGTGGCTGGTACTGGTTTTTCCTTTCCATATTTAGTGCTTCCTTCAGGAGCTCTTGTAAAGCAGGCCTGGTGGTGACAAAAATCTCTCAGCATTTGCTTGTCTGTAAAGGATTTTATTTCTCCTTTGCTTATGAAGCTTAGTGTGGCTCGATATGAAATTCTGGGTTGAAAATTCTTTAAGAATGTTGCATATTGGCCCCCACTCTCTTTTGTCTTGTAGGATTTCTACAGAGAGATCCACTGTTAGTCTGATGGGCTTCCCTTTGTGGGTAACCTGACTGTCCTCTCTGGCTGCCCTTATCATTTTTCCCTTCATTTCAACCTTAGTGATTTTGATGATTATGTGTCTTGGGGTTGCTCTTCTGGAGGAGTATCTTTGTGGTGTTCTCTGTATTTCCTGAATTTGAATGTTGGCCTGTCTTGCTAGGTTGGGGAAATTCTCTTGGATAATATCCTGAAGAGTGTTTTCCAACTTGGTTCCATTCTCCTCATCACTTTCAGGTACACCAATCAAACATAGGTTTGGTCTCTTACTTAGTCCCATATTTCTTAGAGGCTTTGTTCATTCCTTTTCATTCTTTTTTCTCTAATCTTGTCTTCATGCTTTACTTCATTATGTTGATTTTCAATCTCTGATATCCTTTCTTCCACTTGATCAATTCAGCTACAGATACTTGTGTATGCTTCACGAAGTTCTCGTGCTGTGTTTTTCAGTTCCATCAGGTCATTTATGTTCTTCTCTAAACTGCTTATTCTAGTTAGCAATTTCTCTAACTTTTTTTCAAGGTTCTTAGTTTCCTTGCATTGGGTTAGAACATACTCCTTTAGCTCGGAGGAGTTTGTTATTACCCACCTTCTGAAGCCTACTTCTGTCGATTCATCAAACTCACTTTCCGTTCAGTTTTGTTCCCTTGCTGG
Organism: Pongo pygmaeus; assembly: GCF_028885625.2. NCBI lineage: Eukaryota > Metazoa > Chordata > Mammalia > Primates > Hominidae > Pongo > Pongo pygmaeus. The sequence goes on from NC_072380.2 coordinate 59,806,655, forward strand.
CAAGGAGTTGTGATCCTTTGGAGGAGCAGAATCGTTTTGGTTTTTGGAATTTTCAGCCGTTTTGCACTGGTTTTTCCTCATCTTTGTGGATTTATCTATCTTTGGTCTTTGATATTGGTGACCTTTGGATGGGGTTTCTGTGTGGACTTCCTTTTTGCTGATGTTGATGTTATTCCTTTATATTTGTTAGTTTTTCCTTCTAACAGTCAGGCCCCTCTGCTGCAGGTCTGCTGGAGTTTGCTGGAGGTCCACTGCAGACCCTGTTTGCCTGGGTATCATCAGCAGAGGCTGCAGAACAACAAAGATTGCTGCTTGTTCCTCTCTCTGGAAGCTTCATCCCAGAGGGGCACCCATCAGATGCCAGCTGGAGCTCTGCTCTATGAGGTGTTTGTCAACCCCTGCTGGGAGGTGTCTCCCAGTCAGGAGGCACAGGGATCAGGGACCAACTTGAGGAGACAGTCTGCCCCTTAGCAGAGCTTGAGCACTGTGCTGGGAGATATGCTGCTGTCTTCAGAGCTGGCAGGCAGAAACGTTTAAGTCAGCTGCAGCTGTCCCCACAGCTGCCCTTTCCCCCAGGTGCTCTGTCCCAGGGAGATGGAGTGTTATCTATAAGCCCCTGCCTGGGACTGCTGCCTTTCTTTCAGAGATGCCCTGCCCAGAGAGGAGGAATCTAGAGAGGCAGTGTGGCTACAGCACCTTTGCTGAGCTGCAGTGGGCTCAGCCCACTTTGGACTTCTTGGTGGCTTTGTTTATACTGTGAGGGAAAAACCGCCCACTCAAGCCTCATTAATGGCAGATGTCCCTCCCCCCATGAAGGTCGAGCATCCCAGGTCGACTTCAGACTGCTGTGCTGGCAGTGAGATTTTCAAGCCAGTGGATCTCAGCTTGCTAGGCTCCGTGGGGATGAGATCCACTGAGGTAGACCACTGGGCTCCCTGGCTTCAGCCCCCTTTCCAGGGGAGTGAATGGTTCTGTCTTGCTGGCATTCCAGGTACCACTGAGGTATGAAAAAACAACAACAAAAAAAACTCCTGCAGCTAGCTCAGTGTCTGCCCAAACAGCCACCCAGTTTTGTGCTTGAAACCCAGGGCCCTGGTGGTGTAGGCACCCAAGGGAATCTGCTGGTCTGTGGGTTGCAAAGACCTTGGGAAAAGCATAGTATCTGGCCTGGAGTGTGCTGTTCCTCAAGGCACAGTCCCTCATGGTTTCCCTTGGCTAGGGGAGGGACTTCCCTGACCTCTTGCACTTCCTGGGTTAGGTGACACCCCACCCTGCCCACCGTGGGCTGCACCCACTGTCTAACTGGTCCCAATAAGATGAGCTGGCTACCTCAGTTGGAAATGCAGAGATCGCCTGCCATCTTCATTGATCTCACTGGGAGCTGCAGACCAGAGCTGTTCCTATTTGGCCATCTTGCCAGCCACCACCCAGCTTTGTTTTTTTTGCTTAGGATTGACTTGGCTATTTGGGCTCTTTTTTGGTCCCATATGAATTTTAAAACAGTTTTTCATAATTCTGTGAAAAATGTCAATGATAGTTTAATGGGAATAGCATCAAATCTATACATTACTTTGGTCAGTATGGCCATTTTCATGATTCTGATTCTTCCTATCCGTGAGCATGGAATGTTTCTCTATTTGTTTGTGTCCTCTCTGATTTCTCTGAGCAGTGGTTTGTAGTTCTGCTTGAAGAGGTCCTTCACATCCCTTGTAAGTTGTATTCCTAGGTATTCTATTCTTTTTGTAGCAATTATGAAAGGGAGTTCATTCATGATTTGGTTCTCTGCTTGCCTCTTAATGGTGTATAGGAATGCTAGAGATTTTATATCCTGAGACTTTGCTGAAATTGCTTATCAGCTCAAGAAGCTTTTGGGCTGAGATGATGGGGTTTTCTAGATATAGGATCTTGTTGTCTGAAAACGATGATGACTTCCTCTCATCTTATTTGGATATTTGGATGCCTTTTCTTTTTTATTTATTTATTTATTTATTTTTATTATACTTTAGATTTTAGGGTACATGTGCGCAATGTGCAGGTTAGTTACATATGTATACATGTGCCATGCTGGTGTGCTGCACCCACTAACTCGTCATCTAGCATTAGGTATATCTCCCAATGCTATCCCTCCTCCCTCCCCCCACCCCACAACAGTCCCCAGAGTGTGATGTTCCCCTTCCTGTGTCCATGTGTTCTCATTGTTCAGTTCCCACCTATGAGTGAGAATATGCGGTGTTTGGTTTTTTGCTCTTGCGATAGTTTACTGAGAATGATGATTTCCAATTTCATCCATGTCCCTACAAAGGACATGAACTCATCATTTTTGATGGCTGCATAGTATTCAATGGTGTACATGTGCCACATTTTCTTAATCCAGTCTATCATTGTTGGACATTTGGGTTGGTTCCAAGTCATTGCTATTGTGAATAGTGCCGCAATAAACATACATGTGCATGTGTCTTTATAGCAGCATGATTTATAGTCCTTTGGATATATACCCAGTAATGGGATGGCTGGGTCAAATGGTATTTCTAGTTCTAGATCCCTGAGGAATCACCACACTGACTTCCACAAGGGTTGAACTAGTTTACAGTCCCACCAACAGTGTAAAAGTGTTCCTATTTCTCCACATCCTCTCCAGCACCTGTTGTTTCCTGACTTTTTAATGATTGCCATTCTAACTGGTGTGAGATGGTATCTCATTGTGGTTTTGATTTGCATTTCTCTGATGGCCAGTGATGGTGAGCATTTTTTCATGTGTTTTTTGGCTGCATAAATGTCTTCTTTTGAGAAGTGTCTGTTCATGTCCTTCGCCCACTTTTTGATGGGGTTGTTTGTTTTTTTCTTGTAAATTTGTTGGAGTTCATTGTAGATTCTGGATATTAGCTCTTTGTCAGATGAGTAGGTTGTGAAAATTTTCTCCCATTCTGTAGGTTGCCTCTTCACTCTGATGGTAGTTTCTTTTGCTGTGCAGAAGCTCTTTAGTTTAATTAGATCCCAGTTGTCAATTTTGGCTTTTGTTGCCATTGCTTTTGGTGTTTTAGACATGAAGTTCTTGCCCATGCCTATGTCCTGAATGGTAATGCCTAGGTTTTCTTCTATGGTTTTTATGGTTTTAGGTCTAACGATTAAGTCTTTAATCCATCTTGAATTGATTTTTGTATAAGGTGTAAGGAAGGGATCCAGTTTCAGCTTTCTACATATGGCTAGCCAGTTTTCCCAGAACCATTTATTAAATAGGGAATCCTTTCCCCATTGCTTGTTTGTCTCAGGTTTGTCAAAGATCAGATAGTTGTAGATATGTGGCATTATTTCCGAGCGCTCTGTTCTGTTCCATTGATCTATATCTCTGTTTTGGTACCAGTACCATGCTGTTTTGGTTACTGTAGCCTTGTAGTATAGTTTGAAGTCAGGTAGTGTGATGCCTCCAGCTTTGTTCTTTTGGCTTAGGATTGACTTGGTGATGCGGGCTCTTTTTTGGTTCCATATGAACTTTAAAGTAGTTTTTTCCAATTCTGTGAAGAAAGTCATTGGTAGCTTGATGGGGATGGCATTGAATCTGTAAATTACCTTGGGCAGTATGGCCATTTTCATGATATTGATTCTTCCTACCCATGAGCATGGAATGTTCTTCCATTTGTTTGTATCCTCTTTTATTTAGTTGAACAGTGGTGGTTTGTAGTTCTCCTTGAAGAGGTCCTTCACGTCCCTTGTAAGTTGGATTCCTAGGTATTTTATTCTCTTTGAAGCAATTGTGAATGTGAGTTCACACATGATTTGGCTCTCTGTTTGTCTGTTGTTGGTGTATAAGAATGCTTGTGATTTTTGTACGTTGATTTTGTATCCTGAGACTTTGCTGAAATTGCTTATCAGCTTAAGGAGATTTTGGACTGAGACAATGGGGTTTTCTAGATATACAATCATGTCGTCTGCAAACAGGGACCATTTGACTTCCTCTTTTCCTAATTGAATACCCATTATTTCCTTCTCCTGCCTAATTGCCCTGGCCAGAACTTCCAACACTATGTTGAATAGGAGTGGTGAGAAAGGGCATCCCTGTCTTGTGCCAGTTTTCAAAGGGAATGCTTCCAGTTTTTGCCCATTCAGTATGATATTGGCTGTGGGTTTGTCATAGATAGCTCTTATTATTTTGAGATACATCCCATCAATACCTAATTTATTGAGAGTTTTTAGCATGAAGGTTGTTGAATTTTGTCAAAGGCCTTTTCTGCATCTATTGAGATAATCACGTGGTTTTTGTCTTTGGTTCTGTTTATATGCTGGATTACATTTATTGATTTGTGTATATTGAACCAGCCTTGCATCCCAGGGATGAAGTCCACTTGATCATGGTGGATAAGCTTTTTGATGTGCTGCTGGATTCAGTTTGCCAGTGTTTTAGTGAAGATTTTTGCATCAATGTTCATCAAGGATATTGGTCCAAAATTCTCTTTTTTGGTTGTGTCTCTGCCCGGCTTTGGTATCAGGATGATGTTGGCCTCATAAAATGAGTTAGGGAGGATTCCCTCTTTTTCTATTGATTGGAATAGTTTCAGAAGGAATGGTACCAGTTCCTCCTTGTACCTCTGGTAGAATTCGGCTGTGAATCCATCTGGTCCTGGACTCTTTTTGGTTGGTAAGCTATTGATTATTGCCACAATTTCAGCTCCTGTTATTGGTCTATTCAGAGATTCAACTTCTTCCTGGTTTAGTCTTGGGAGAGTGTATGTGTCAAGGAATTCATCCATTTCCTCTAGATTTTCTAGCTTATTTGCGTAGAGGTGTTTGTAGTATTCTCTGATCGTAGTTTGTATTTCTGTGGGATCAGTGGTGATATCCCCTTTATCATTTTTTATTGCATCTATTTGATTCTTCTCTCTTTTTTTCTTTATTAGTCTTGCTAGTGGTCTATCAATTTTGTTGATCCTTTCAAAAAACCAGCTCCTGGATTCATTAATTTTTTGAAGGGTTTTTTGTGTCTCTATTTCCTTCAGTTCTGCTCTGATTTTAGTTATTTCTTGCCTTCTGCTAGCTTTTGAATGTGTTTGCTCTTGCTTTTCTAGTTCTTTTAATTGTGATGTTAGGGTGTCAATTTTGGATCTTTCCTGCTTTCTCTTGTGGGCATTTAGTGCTATAAATTTCCCTCTACACACTGCTTTGAATGCATCCCAGAGATTCTGGTATGTTGTGTCTTGGTTCTCATTGGTTTCAAAGAACATCTTTATTTCTGCCTTCATTTCGTTATGTACCCAGTAGTCATTCAGGAGCAGGTTATTCAGTTTCCATGTAGTTGAGCAGTTTTGAGTGAGATTCTTAATCCTGAGTTCTAGTTTGATTGCACTGTGATCTGAGAGATAGTTTGTTATAATTTCTGTTCTTTTACAGTTGCTGAGGAGAGCTTTACTTCAAAGTATGTGGTCAATTTTGGAATAGGTGTGGTGTGGTGCTGAAAAAAATGTATATTCTGTTGATTTGGGGTGGAGAGTTCTGTAGATGTCTACTACATCTGCTTGGTGCAGAGCTGAGTTCAATTCCTGGGTATCCTTGTTGACTTTCTGTCTCGTTGATCTGTCTAATGTTGACAGTGGGGTGTTAAAGTCTCCCATTAGTATTGTGTGGGAGTCTAAGTCTCTTTGTAGGTCACTCAGGACTTACTTTATGAATCTGGGTGCTCCTGTATTGGGTGCATATATATTTAGGATAGTTAGCTCTTCTTATTGAATTGATCCCTTTACCATTATGTAATGGCCTTCTTTGTCTCTTTTGACCTTTGTTAGTTTAAAGTCTGTTTTATCAGAGACTAGGATTGCAACCCCTGCCTTTTTTTGCTTTCCATTTGTTTGGTAGATCTTCCTCCATCCTTTTATTTTGAGCCTATGTGTGTCTCTGCATGTGAGATGGGTTTCCTGAATACAGCACACTGATGGGTCTTGACTCTTTATCCAATTTGCCAGTCTGTGTCTTTTAATTGGAGCATTTAGTCCATTTACATTTAAAGTTAATATTGTTATGTGTGAATTTGATCCTGTCATTATGATGTTAGCTGGTTATTTTGCTCATTAGTTGATGCAGTCTCTTCCTAGTCTTGATGGTCTTTACATTTTGGCATGATTTTGCAGTGGCTGGTACCGGTTGTTCCTTTCCATGTTTAGTGCTTCCTTCAGGAATGCTTTTAGGGCAGGCCTAGTGGTGACAAAATCTCTCAGCATTTGCTTATCTGTAAAGTATTTTATTTCTCCTTCACTTATGAAGCTTAGTTTGGCTGGATATGAAATTCTGGGTTGAAAATTCTTTTCTTGAAGAGTGTTGAATATTGGCCCCCACTCTCTTCTGGCTTGTAGAGTTTCTGCTGAGAGATCCACTGTTAGTCTGATGGGCTTCCCTTTGTGGGTAACCTGACCTTTCTCTCTGGCTGCCCTTAACATTTTTTCCTTCATTTCTACTTTGGTGAATCTGACAATTATGTGTCTTGGAGTTGCTCTTCTCGAGGAGTATCTTTGTGGCATTCTCTGTATTTCCTGAATCTGAATGTTTGCCTGCCTTTCTAGATTGGGGAAGTTCTCCTGGATAATATCCTGCAGAGTGTTTTCCAACTTGGTTCCATTCTCCCCGTCACTTTCAGGTACACCAATCAGATGTAGATTTGGTCTTTTCACATAGTCCCATATTTCTTGGAGGCTTTGCTTGTTTCTTTTTATTCTTTTTTCTCTAAACTTCCCTTCTCTCTTCATTACATTCATTTCATCTTCCATCGCTGATACCCTTTCTTCCATTTGATCGCATCAGCTCCTGAGTCTTCTGCATTCTTCGTGTAGTTCTCGAGCCTTGGTTTTCAGCTCCATCAGCTCCTTTAAGCACTTCTCCATATTGGTTATTCTAGTTATACATTCTTCTAAATTTTCTAAAGTCATTCTCCATCCAGCTTTGTTCCGTTGCTGGTGAGGAACTGTGTTCCTTTGGAGGAGGAGAGGTGTTCTGCTTTTTAGAGTTTCCAGTTTTTCTGCTCTGTTTTTTTTCCCCATCTTTGTGGTTTTGTCTACTGTTGGTCTTTGATGATGGTGATATACAGATGGGTTTTTGGTGTGGATGACCTTTCTGTTTGTTAGTTTTCCTTCTAACAGACAGGACCCTCAGCTGCAGGTCTGTTGGAGTACCCGGCCGTGTGAGGTGTCAGTCTGCCCCTGCTAGGGGGTGCCTCCCAGTTAGGCTGCTCAGGGGTCAGGGGTCAGGGACCCACTTGAGGAGGCAGTCTGCCTGTTCTCAGATCTCCAGCTGCGTGCTGGGAGAACCACTGCTCTCTTCAAATCTGTCAGACAGGGACATTTAAGTCTGCAGAGGTTACTGCTGTCTTTTTGTTTGTCTGTGCCCTGCCCCCAGAGGTGGAGCCTACAGAGGCAGGCAGGCCTCCTTGAGCTGTGGTGGGCTCCACCCAGTTTCAGCTTCCGGGCTGCTTTGTTTACCTAAGCAAGCCTGGGCAATGGCAGGCGCCCCTCCCCCAGCCTCGCTGCTGCCTTGCAGTTTGATCTCAGATGGCTGTACTAGCAATCAGCGAGACTCCGTGGGCGTAGGACCCTCTGAGCCAGGTGCAGGATAAAATCTCCTGGTGTGCCGTTTTTAAGCCTGTTGGAAAAGCACAGTATTAGGGTGGGAGTGACCTGATTTTCCAGGTGCCTTCTGTCACCCCTTTCTTTGACTAGGAAAGGGAACTCCCTGACCCCTTGCGCTTCCCGAGTGAGGCAATGCCTCGCCCTTCTTCAGCTCATGCACGGTGCGTGCACCTGCTGACCTGTGCCCACTCTCTGGCACTCCCTAGTGAGATGAACCCAGTACCTCAGATGGAAACGCAGAAATCACCCATCTTCTGCGTTGCTCACGCTGGGAGCTGTAGACCAGAGCTGTTCCTATTCGGCCATCTTGGCTCCTCTGGATGCCTTTTCTTTCTTTCTTCCCCTTGCCTGATTGCCCTGGCCAGGACTTCCATACTATGTTGAATAGGATTGGTGAGGGGGGCATCCTTGTCTTGTGCCAGTTTTCAAGGGGAATGCTTCCGTCTTTTGCCTATTCAGTATGATGTTGGCTGCTCTTTCCACATTTTGATTACTTGTTTTTTTTTTTTGTTTTTTTGAGATGGAGTCTCACTGTATCTCCCAGGCTGGGGTGCAGTGGTGCGATCTTGGCTCACTTCAACCTTCGCTTCCCGGGTTCAAGCGATTCTTCTGCCTCAGCCTCCTGAGTAGTTGGGATTACAGATGTGTGCCACAATGCCCAGCTAATTTTTGTATTTTTAGTAGAGACAGATTTCACCATGTTGGCCAGGCTGGCCTCGAACTCTTGACCTCAGATGATCCACCTAATTTGGCTTCCCAAAGTGCTGGAATTACAGGCATGAGCCACCATGCCCGACCTAGATTACTTCTTTAGAATGCATTTCCAAAAGTGAGACTCCTAGGGTGAGGGCTTCATATATTTTAAAGGCTTTTGGTGTATCCCTGTAGTTGGTCCTGATGCCTCCTCTCTCTAGCAGCCTCCCAGCACATCCTCCTGCTGCTGCTTCTGTTTTCTGCTTCCTGGACAGCATTAGAATTGGGGACTTGAGTTAAAAATACTTTTTGCAAATTGGATGCATAAAATATAGTACCCTCTTATTTTAACTATTTCATTAATTGAAACATTTTCCAAATGTTCACTAATACTTTGTGTTTACCCTTTTGCTAATTGTCAGCTGCTGTGCTTTGTCCACCTTAGAAAAATTGAGTTTGTCCTGGTGCGGTGGCTCACACCTGTAATCCAAACACTTAGGGAGGCCAAGGTGGGAGGACTGCTTTAGGCCTAGGACTTCGAGACCATTCTGAGAAACATAGTGAGACCCCCATCTCTACAAAAATAAAAATAAAAAAATTAGCTGGGCATCTGTTTGCGGTCTCAGCTACCTGGGAGACTGAGACAAGAGGATCGCTTGAGCCTGGAAGTACAAGGCTGCAGTGAGCTATGACTGTGCCACTGCCACTGCACTCTAGTCTGGGCAGCAGGGAACTAAAAAAAGATAGAGTTCCAAGGATTTTTCTGGTTTATTTATATGAGGCTTTATATGTGAAGGTTATTGACCTCCATGTTTATTGTTTCTTTCTTTCTTTTTTTTTTTTTTGGGACAGAGTCTCTCTCTGTCGTGCAATGGTGTGATCTTGGCTCACTGCAACCTCCGCCTACTGGGTTCAAATGATCCTCCTGCTTCAGCTTTCCAAGTAGCTGGGATTACAGGTACCTGCCACCTTGTCCTACTAGTTTTTGTATTTTTAATAGAGACGCATTTCACTATATTGGCCTGGCTGGTTTGGAACTCCTGACCTCAAGTGATCCGCCCTCCTCAGCATCCCAAAGTGCTGGGATTACAGGCATGAGCCACCATGCTTGGCCTGTTTCTCTTTCATTTTGAATGCTCTTCTTATAGGAACTCTGGCCTCCATATTCTGATAGTTATTTGCCTCTGTTTTTTACCTGTAATGTCAAACACGGGGCTTGGTTCTCTTTTAGAGTCAGGCCCACATCTGGCAGCATCATCAGCGTGGCCCCAGGACTGGCTGACAGAGGCCCTCTCTGTTGGGCTCCTATGTGGCTGCTATTCAAGGAGGGGGCGAAGGAGGGGTCTGCGAAACCAGGAATTGGGTGCAAAATAGGACTACATAGAAATAGTAGACATTCTGCATATTGTTTACTTCACTCTTTTCTAAAGGAGCTTGAGGCTGTTAGGGAGGAGCAAATGAGTTATGAGCAGCTATAAGAAAAAAATCAGAAGAAATGAGAAAGCCTTGGAGAACTGCTAAGCCCGTGCTGCAGTAAGCCCGGAATCCGCTAGGTGTCAGGGCAGAACTCTGCTGCCTGAGTTCTGCGGGGAGACAGGCTTCCATTTACTCCCATCCAAAGTCAACAGTGCGCTGCTCAAGAGAATATTACTTTTTGAGAAGAAACAAAAGGTCTTGGATATGATAACACACAAACACAGTTAAAAGTTTGTCCCCTAGCTCACAAACTGCAGAGACTTTTCCTATATCGCCGGATAAGACTCACAAAGAATTCAGAACTTTTGTCTTGGCATTTCAGGGCACCTTCCATTTGTTAACACTCGTGACTGTGAACAGGTTTCTCTTCTCTTTGTGGCCCCCTCACAAAATGTCTACCTGCCTCTTTACCTTGGGCTGCCCTTTTCCACCCCTGACCCCATTAAGCTCCATAATCCTTGCCCCTTCCTTAGTGGTGGGGGCCATGGCCTGGCACAACGTCCTCTGTCCTAGAAGTTACCTGGAGGACCATAGTTGGGGAGGGGACACCCAATTCCTGAAGCCCTGTTCTGGTCCCAGCTCACTCATTAGATGCCTCATTGGGTGCTTTTAAATCAGAGTGGCTGTTTCAGGCTCTGGCCCCAACTAGCAACTGATTGCTCCTGGAGCTGCCTCCCCACGGGGGTTTCTGTGAGGGTCCGGCTGCGCCACCCTCTTCCTTCTGTCCACCCTCCAGAAGCACCCTCACGGAGCGCCTTGTCTTCTCCACCGTAAATGCTTGTTGGGTAAGAGGATTGTGTGCAAGGTCCGCGGGGCTGGACTCATCCCTCTTCTTTGTCAGGGAGGGCCACACAACAGCTCAGGGGAATGAGTGGCTTTTCTGCTCCCACCTGCAATGCCCCCACGTCGAGCAGTCACAGAAGTGTGTGTGTGTGTGTTTGTGTATGAAGTCAGTCCAGGGACACTGGGGTGACAGAGCTTATCTTACGCATTTTGGGCTGCTGTAAAAAAATACCACAGACTGGGGGGCTTAACCAGCAGATGTTGGCTTCTCATAGTCTGGAGGCAGTGGGAAATGAGGGTGCAGCCCTCATGCTGGGTTCTGGTGAAGGTCCCTCCCGATGGCAGATTCCAGACGTGTCTATCCGCACACAGCGGGGAGCAGAGAGAACAAGCTCTGTGTTGCGTCTTGTAAGGCATGAATGCCATCATGAGGACTCCACCCTCAGACTTCATCATCTCCCAAAGACCCCCTCCAAATACCATCACACTGGGGTTTAGGTTTTCAGCATATGAGTTTTGTTGGAGGATAAATTGGCAGACCATACCATAGCATAGCCAGTATTCACTTGCATAAGGCAAGCACACTGTGTTGGAATTGCTAGGGCTCCTCTCATCCTCCACCAAGTCCTGAAAGTGTTTTGGGTAGCCCATGGGCAATGAATAGGGGGGCTTAGTACTTACAGTGGGGGCTCTCCACCTGCCTTTACTCATACTAAAAGCACTTTGCATCAAGCTTTTGACAGTAGCTTATTGAATAAGATTAATGATTGAATTAATTAGGCAAATTTTCATTCAAACAATTACTTTTTGATGTGAAGGAGAAACCCACTTTCACCATGAATTGGATGTAAATCAGGACATTGGCCTCTGGAACTATTTTGGAATTTTTTTGACCTTTCACACGAACTATCTTTTTGTTTTAAGGAACAGGGAAGATGTGAAGACATATGGTGAGAATTGCCTTGGGCTGAATGTGGCCCAAGCAGTGTGCGTGTGTGTCTGTGTGTGTGTGATGTAGTGTAGTGTGTGTGATGTGGTGTGTGTGGGGGTCAATGCCCAGTTCTTCTCAAAGCCCTTCCTTTCTGAGCTTGCTTTGCAAATCTGAAAATGGAAATTAGAATACATGTTCTGTGTCCAGCACAGCACGGTTGTGAAGATCAATAAGATAATCTGTGTGGAAGTGCTATATAAACAATCAGCTGTAGTTTACATATGCCACGAAAGTCATCTGAACATTCATTGCCATTTGGCAACATCCCATCCCAGTTTACATCTTCAATTTCCTTTTGTGCTATTTATTTCAAAGGCCGGGGCGGGAAGTGTATCAGTCGTAGAACACATTCACTTCCCAATCCCCATGCCTTTGTCTTCTCCTCATTAGGAGACACTGGATTGAACTCTTCATGTTTACTAAGGGGGTCTCTGTAAAGGGCTCTGCTCATTTTATGGCTTCTGCCTCTCCTCTTCAAAGCTAGGAAATCACTTCAATGAAGAAATGAATTATGCATCAGTGTGTCGGGGCTAAGGAGAGAGTAAGGGGGCCAGCTCCACACCCTGAGGGGCTTGAGGATTATTTGGGAATTTAGTGTGGAAGTTGTCGGGCTGGATAGGATAAGGGAGGGAGGAAGGTAAGGTTTGGGGTGTGTGTGGTTTGTGTGTGTGATGTAAGGTGAATGTGAATGGTGTGTATGTGTATATGTGTGGTGTAGTGTGTGTGAAATATGGTGTGGTGTGTGTTTGTGGTGTGGTATGTGTGGTGTGGTGTATGTGTGGTGTGTGAGTGTGGTGTGTTTGTGTGTGGTATGTGTGTGATATGGTGTGACGTGTGTGGTGCAGTATGTGTGGTGTGGTGTATGTGATGTGTGGTATGTGTGTGATATGGTGTGGTGTGTGTGTGGCGTGGTATGTGTGATGTGGTATATGTGTGGTGTGTGAGTGTGGTGTGCGTGAGCAGTGTATGTGTGTGTGGTGTGTGTGATATGGTATAGTGTGTGTGTGGTGTGGTATGTGTGGTGTGGTATATGTGTGGTGTGAGTGTGGTGTGGTGTGTGTAGTCTGTGTGTGATATGGTGTGGTGTGTGTGGTGTGGTATTTGTGGTGTAGTGTGTGTGATATGGTGTGGTGTGTGTGGGGTGTGGTATGTGTGGTGTGGTGTGTGTGTGATACGGTGTGGTGTGTGTATGTGTGTGTTGTGTGGTGTGTGTGGCATGGTGTGGTGTCTGTGTGGTGTGTGTATATGGTGTGAGTGATGTATATGTGTGATATGGTTTGGTGTGTGTGTGATGTGTGTTGTGTGTGGTATGGTGTATATGTGGTGTGCGTGTGATGTGGGGTGGTGTTTGGTGTGTATGTGTGTGATGTAGTGTGTGTGATATGGTATGGTGTGTGTGTGTACAAATGATATGGTGCAGTGTGTATGTGTGCTGTGTGATGAGGGTGTAGTGTGTGTGTGGTGTGATTTGTGTGTGGCATGCATGTGATATGATGTGTGTGGTGTGTGTGTGATGTGATATGGTGTGGTGTGTGTGGTCCAGTGTGATGTGTGTGTGTGATATGGTGTGGTGTGTGTGTGATGTGGTATGGTGTGGTGTGTGTGTGATGTGATATGGTGTGGTGTGTGTGGTGCAGTGTGATATGTGTGTGTGTGATATGGTGTGGTGTGTGGTGTGGTGTGTGTGTGGTGTGTGTGGTGTGTGTGTGTGTCATATGTGTGTGATATGGCCTGGTATGTGTGTGGTGTGTTATGTGTGGTGTAGTGTATGTGTGGTGTGTGAGTATGGGGTGTGTGTGTGGTGTGTGTATGTGATATGGTGTGGTGTATGTGTGGTGTGGTATGTGTGTGGTGTATGTGTGATGTGTTGTGTGGTGTGGTGTGTGTGATGTGTGTGTGTGATGTGGTGTGTGTGATGTGGTATGTGTGTGGTGTGTGAGTGATGTGGTATGTGTGTGGTGTGTGTGTGATGTGGTCTGGTGTGGTGTGTGTGTGTGATGTGGTCTGGTGTGGTGTGTGTGTGATGTGGTCTGGTGTGGTGTGTGTGATGTGGTATGGTGGTGTGTGGTGTGTGTGGTGCAGTGCGATGTGTGCGGTGTGTGTGTGGTCTGGTGTCCTGTGGTGTGGTGTCAGTGGAAATGATCCTATGTTTCTTGGGGACTGGGGCCTCAAGGCTTGAGTTCCTGGATTCCATCATGAGAAGGGGCTCTGATAATGCCCAGGCCCTGTCACCTCAGCTACGGCTGCATGGCCCTTTGTGGCCACTGGCCTAAGCACAATGCTTTGGCAACACTGGTTGTATACTAAGCATAATTCAGTGTCAGGTGTCCCGTAAGCACAAGGGTGGCCCCAGGAAGGAGCTAGGCCGTAGACGGAAGTGTGGGTGGGGCTGCTCCTCGGGTGGAAGGGAGTGTGGAACAGTGCAGACAGTGTGCAGAGCATGAGCAAGCCTGTTTCTGTGTGGCTGAGGTGAGTCCTACTGGAGGCTGGTGCTCTCAAAGGTAGTGGTGAACTGCTGAGAAGTGTATCAGGAGACATAGGGGCCTGATGGACTGGGAAGGTGAAGAGTGGTTTGGGGTCACTGAGGCTGGGTGTAGTGGAGAAGGGGTTGGCAGCCGCCGACTTGCTGATTTAGAACACGTGGGATGGTCAAGGCCGTGGGGACAGGGTCTTGCCTGACTCCGGGGTTAAGCAAATGTTATATCCCAGCTTAGAATGATGTGTTATCAAAACACATTTAAATTACTCCATTGCTTTACTATTTAATTTATATTTGTTTAATCCATGTTCTAAATCTCTTGGTTCTTCACTGGTAAGCTTCCAGCAGACATAAACCATTTGTCCAGTGGTTTCGTGCAGCTTTGAATAGAGGGCCCTGTGTAGGATCATAGCCTCCTTTTTATCCTGACTTGAGCACTCATTTGGGTAAATGCAGTTGATTTCTGAAATGTTTGGTAAAATACTGTGGTTGGTTGGGTAATTTTCTGTGGCCAAAAAGATCATCTCTTAGGCCCCACCTAGGTTACTAATATCCTTATGAAAATGTATGAGAATTTCCTATGAGCTGTTAATTTTTTAATCAAAATACTTTGTCTGTTTTTTATTTTGTTATTGAAAATAGATGAAGCAATTAGAATGTTTTGGGGCCTAATTGCTTGCCAAATATAACTTGCTTCCAAACTGAAATGGTCTTGGAGCTGTACTGCCACAAACAGTGTTTGCAACCAGTAAGCTATATTTATTTTTAGCTTTTGAAACAGCCAAATAGTTTGCCCTCAATTTTCAGAGGAAAAAAATTCCTTCTGGGGTAAAGCCTTGTGTGCTGAGCATCTTAATGCTGGACCATTCCCATCTGAACCCAAATAGTGGAAAACAAAGGTTTCTAGTGATTCACTCTTAATAACAGTTTGGCTAGTGTCATTGCTTATTAAATGCTAGGTTCTTAAATTATAATGAAGGATGTAGTTATAGGCTGAGTAGATTTAGTCAAGCACATGAAACCAGGAGGCATTACCGCACTGTGAGCAATTAGGCGGGGGCAGGGCTGAGCCCGCTGGGTCAGAGCCTGAGATGAGCTTTCCGATGTGAGATTATGTGGCTTCGGGTTGACCTTGGATGTGGGAACTTGAGCCAAAGAAATGATCAATCTGATTTCAGATCTGGTTGAGTGGAGGAAAAGGGGCATATGTCCCAAGCCTTGTGTTCTAGACATGCTATCTCCTTTAATCTGATTTAATTGGCAGGTACCAGTATTCTCTCCTTGTTGGACCATGAGGTCCCACAGGCTGAGGGGCAAGTCACCCACCTGGGGTGTCACAGCTTTGGTCAGCAGCTGTGCCAGGACTCAGACTTGGCTTGCCCAGCCGCAGGGCTCCCGCCCTTCCACGGCTGCACGCTGTCTGTATAAAGCGGTAGTTTGATAAGTTTTTGAAAAGTTTTGCTATGTTTTGAATGTAGATGCATTTAGTTCTAGTTGGCTGTGGAGTTAGCAAAGTAGGTGTGTGTATATTTTTAAACAACTCAAAACTTTGCTTTTGTCATGGCTGAGTGGAAGCGGGCATTGACCTTCGGCCTGTCCTCATGCACTTACCCAATTTCAGATTCTTGCTATGTTAGGTCACAGGCCAGGTCTCCCTGGTTTCACTCAGTGTGGCCAGCACAGGTCACCCCTGGACGCCCTGGCGCTGGAGAAGATCACAGGGACATCCTCTCTCTTCTTGTCCTGGAGTGGCTTTCATTTCAGTCTGTACCAGAAAATTTCCAGGACAAAACTGTGATCAGAACCAAGGAGTAAGCAGCCCCATTTTGATGTAGTTGGGTGCTGGATGAGTTCGCAAGTGTGAATGGGCTGCAGGAATTCGCCGGTGTGTGCTGTCTTCCCTTTTTACCCTTCCTGCCACGTAATGTTGTTTTTACCTGTGAAATCTGCAGCCTTATCAATCTCTCCATGCAAACTTCAGGGAAGAGGGTGTCATGGCACATTCTGGTAGAGTGAGAACATGGGCTGGAGCATCCGATGCTCCTGGCTTTGAATTCTAGCTCTGTGGCTTCCCGGCTGTGTGACTTGGGGCAGCTACTCCGAGCCTTTGTTTTCTCTTCTGTAAAAGGTAATAATCGTAACCCCTGCCTCCTAGGATTGCTGTGAAAAAGAAATTGTTTGTAAGGCTCTAAGGATAGCACCCAGCACATATAATTCAGTGTGATTATACATTATTTAGTTTTAAAATTTTGGGGTATTAGACATCCTTGAGGCCAGGCTGGCATATTTATTTCTCGAAGGCATTGTATGCAGAGGACAAGGAAGCTAGTCCTTTGGGGTTTTAATGCTACTGCTGGCTTCTTCCATGACTGAAAGGAACTCCTTTTCTCCATCTGTGCCCACCTGCAGCATCTGTCACATTCATCCTGTCTGGGGTTTGGGGCTGTGTGAAAGTAAGTCATGATTCTGGAATCGCCCCTGCGGGGTAGCTCCATGTTTTCCTATGTCCAGCCCCAGGGACACAAGAAGGAAAACTTCTGAGAGGTTCTCACCAAATGCAGAGGAACTGGAGCCCCACAGAGCCAGGTCCTGCTGTGCTAGGGAGACCTCTGAGGCCCAGTAGTGAGGCACACAGCGATACGTGCCTTCTGGAGGGGGGCCTGGGGACTGGGGAGTCGGGGTTGGGGTGACAGGAGGATACCCAGTGTTTGCAGAAAGCTGGGACCCAGGCTCGCCTCTGACCCTGGGCTGGTGTGACCATATAACTCTGTCGGGGCTGCACGAGTGTTCTGGCCTCTGTGTTTGCATGAGGGCTGCAGTTCTTGGAGGAGGAATGCTCAGAGCCTTCCATGTTGTTGAGCTTGGGCTCCTGGGAGGGGCAGAGATTCGAAGGCCAGGCATAGTGACTGAAGCACACCCGTCTGCTCCTCACACGCGGAGTGTTTAACTATTGCTGAGAAGGTATTTCAGAGAGTTATGACTCTTGCTACCACCAGAGCTGGGACGGGCTAGCCTTCTGCAGGCACTGACTATGTTGTGGGCAGTGTGTTAACTACCATATATGTGTATGTTGACATGCATGTGTATAGTCTAATTGAATCCCATGAGGAAGACATTTCAAGCCCCATTTTCTAGTAAGGAGGACTGAAGCAGTGGAAAGGGCAGAGATGATGGGGTCAGCCCAGCTCTGCACAGTGGACAGCTGGTGAAGCCAACTCCAGGTATGCCTTGCCCAAAGCCCTGGCTCTGAAACGCCAATGCCAGGTGGCCAGGGCCTTCTAGTAGAAGGTGTTAGGAGTAGGGCAGGCAGAAGCACTGGCTCTTACTAGGTATGAGGCCTGGATTTAGCTTCTCAATCTTGGTGTTCTTACGGGGTGTCTGTGAGGAGGGCTGATTTCATATTTAAATTGTATAAATAAGCATTGTTGGACATTAATTACATATAAAACTCGGTTTTCTTTCTTTTCCTCTTTCTCTGCTGTTGAAAATGAAAGTAGAAAATGCCTAAAGGCAAAGATTTTCTCCTAGCAGTTTCCGCTGAGATTACCCAAGACCTGTAATATATATGAGGAATTGAACTGAATTCTCAGTCACTTCCGTGTGTGTGTATGTGTGTGTGTGTGTGTGTGTGTGTGTGATATTTAATGTTTGAGTTGTTGCCATGTCCCTTTGATGGGTCATGTTTACTGAGGTTGTTAATAAAATGTCTAAATATTTGTCATGCAATAAAGCTGAACCCAAATGCAGGAAACTGAAGTGTTGTAATATAGTGGAAGTCTGGCACAGATAAACAGTCAATAAGAAAGAAAATTGCTAGAGTTCAAAATTACAAAACAGGCACTCAGGAGAAGAATAACCTTTTGAAAGAATGTGGGAGAAGCAATTTTGAAAAACACTGTGGTGCTCCTGGTCCCATCCCAAACCTTCTCATGTCTCTGCATTGCCTCTGTTCAGCACAACACCTTTGGGTTATTAATCTTTCTGTTCCCTTTTTCTATACAAAGCGATCCCCTGGCACTATATGAGACTGACTTCTATGAATGTAGAATCTTTCATCTGAAAGCAAAAAATTCATCTGAACAAGACAAGTTTGGATGAAAGGAGACGCAGGGGGCCCTTTCAACTTTCCTGCTTGTAATTTATGCCATGTATAGTCTTATTTTGCAAATGCAAGTCTTGTGCTATCTCAGAAACCTCAAGGGAGAGACTATAATTAGGCTTCAACTTCTGGTTAGGACCCTCCAAAGCCTGAAAACCAGGGTGAATTCCTGAGACTACCACAGCAAAGTGTGCTGTTCTCCCAGAACTACCCTCACCCTGTGTCCTGCGCTCCCTGTTGCTCTGCCTTCGCCCCTTCCGATGGCCTCCTTGTAGGTGGGACTGAGCTCCCCTAGCCAAGCCAGACCCCACCTTCTTCTCCTTGTGGAGGGCTGTTTTGCTACGGCTTCATTCTCATTGGTAAATATCAATTTCCATATTGATATCACAGTGTCTATTGTACAAGAGCCTAGTGAACACTTCTAATTGAATTCTTTCGCCTGCCTCTGCCTTGGACATGTCTGAGTTCTAACCTCATTGTTCCTGCCAGCTTTTAGGGCTGGAAGGTGTGAAGGATCTTCCTTTGGCTCCCCCTGGGCACTGCGTGCAGCGGCTGGGTGGGCTCCGGGCTCAGGCTCACTCCAGCATTCATCCTCTCTCGGCAAGTGTTCACCTCCAGGTGCCGCCCGTGGGAGGGGCTGTGGACCAGGTTGCCAATGGTCCTGGGACTCCCCTGGAGGACTTGCCGCTCTGCAGTGCAGCTCGGGAGACACTGTCACAAGATTTCAGGCCCGCAGTGCACTGCACTATGTACTTGGGAATGGATTATTGACCCATTGTTCATTTCTTGGCCATTGAAAAATATGCATTTTTTTTTTCAGGAAGGCCTTGGCATCTCTTATTTTGACTAAGCAGGCAAATTAACTTTTCTTTTTTATACTACACTTTTGTTTTAAGTAAAGGCCTTAACCAGAGCTGGCAGTTTGGGTCTTTGCCATGTAAGACTTGAGAAATAGACACACATTTTTCAAGGATGTAATCAAGAAGACTTTAGTTACATGCACCATTAATGCTAGGAATAAAAAACTATGCAAAAAAATTAATAAATCTGCTAATTGCTTTTGGTGACATGTTTAATGAGATCTTTTTAGCCTTGACTTATTTTATTTACATTTGACTTACATACATTTGGGTCCTTAGCCAAAGTGAAACTGAAAAACAACTCACTGCAAAGATGGAGAGGACTAAGAAAACTATTTTTTTTTAATTGGGCTTGAAAAAACCTTTTTCATTAAAAGAGAAGTTTTAATGCGTAAGAGTTTGTGTTTTGCTTTGATCCAAAGAAACTACTAACCATTTTTTAAAAATAGAAAGTGATTATTACGTTGTATGTTCATAATAAAGGATTCCAAGGCTACCAATGAACAGAGAATTAACTAGGTCAAACCAGAAAAGCAGTCACATGGCTCTGTTTTCCCAAGGTCCAGGAAATTTGAGGGAACCACTTATAACAGCTTTCCATTTTGTGGTCTTTCAACTCAACCTTAAATTACAATTCACAATAACATGGAAACTAAAGTGGGGGAGAGTGAGGAGAAGGAGAAGGGGATAAATTAAGAATAACAACCACCATATTCTTGCAATTCATGCTATCAAAAACAGTTTTACTAATAGTCTGAAATATCAAGGTAAGGTTTGAAAAATTATTACTTTTTAATATTTCTCAGAATATGCTTTACTTTATAGATTTAATGATCATGGCATATCAGTTTCCTGTTGCTATCGTAACAAATTACCACAGACCTAGTGGCTTAAAGCAGTACAAGTTTGTTAGCTTGCATTTCTATGCACCAGAAGTCCAACATGGGTCTTACTTGGCTAAAATGGAGATGTAGCCCAGACTGCGTTCCTCTCTGCAGGTTTGAGGGGAGAGCCCAGGGTTCTTCCAGCTTCAAGTGGTTGTCCGAATTCTTTGACTCATGGCCCCTTCCTCTATCTGAGCCTGCAGTGACAGTTCCTCCTCATATCACATCACCTAGATGGGCTCTTCTGTTCCCCTTTTCCACATTTAAGGATCTGTGATCACATTGGACCTCCTGATAATACAATATAATCTCCCTTCTTAAGGCCGGCTGATTAGCACCCTTAATTCCATCTGCCACCTCCATTCCCTATGGCCATGTGACGTCACATATTCATGGGTTCTGGGAATCAGGGTGCTGGCCATCTTTGGGGACCACTATTCTGCCTCCCTCCTGTGTTATTGCTTAGGCTTTCAATGTAGTCTGTAGTTGAGAATAGAAATGCAAAAGGTAAAAGATGTTTACCCAAAGCCTTTAGGTATTTATTCCTTTCTCAGGATTTTATGTGACATATGTGTTTATGATGTTTTGATGGAAATATGTTATTTCATAGGTTTCTCACCTCTGAAACAGAATAGCCATTCTATCCTGGTAGGTTTACAGAATAAGGTGAACATTATTTCTCATTCCCTTTGATTAGAGAGTTAGATGTAATCAGATGCCTTAGAGAAACTCATACCGGGACTGAAGGCTCCTCTCCAGGGGCATGAGGCAGATGACAGCTGGACTCTAGGCAAGCCAGAAACATGCCTCAACTAACAAGTTATTTTGTGGACATCAAGAAAGTCACTCTAAAGTTTATATAAAAAGGTAAAAGACCTAGGATAGTTAACACAATATTGAAAAAGAGGAGAGTCAGAGGACTGATGCTACTCCATTTCAAAGTTTACTATAAAGCTATAGTAATCAAGTAGATGTGTTATGGCCAAGGAATAAACAAATAGATCAATGGAATAGAATAGAAAGCCCCAAAACAGACCTACACAAATTTAGTCAACTGATCTTTGACAAAGGAGCAAAGGCAATTCAATAGGGAAGTCATAGTCTTTTCAACAAATGTTGCTGGAACAACTGGACGTCCACATGCAGAAAATGAGTCTAGATACAGGTCTTACACCTTTCACAAAAAATAATTCTAAATGAATTATGGACCTAAATGTAAGATGCAAAACTATAAAATTAGAAAACACAGGAGAAAATTTAGATGACTTTAGGTTTGGCAATGACCTTTTAAATGCAACACTAAAAGCATGATCTATGAAATAATTTCATTGATAGTCATAAGACTGTTCAGGATTTCTATTTTATCTTAAATCAGCTTTGGCAAGTGTTTCATTTTCTACATAATAAGTTACCCTCAAACTTAGTAGCTTTCAATAGTCATTTTTATTATATTTTTGATTCTGTAGATCAGCATCCTGGCAAGTCACCATGGAAATAGCTTGTTTTTGTTTCATGACATCTGGCGCTTTCTCTTGATAGACTCCACAGCCAGAGGTTGGAGTCATCTGAAGGCATCTTTACTCACTTACCTGATGATTGACACTGGCTGTCAGCTGAGATTTCAGCCTTGGCTTCTATAGAGCATGGCGGCTTAGAGTAGACTTCTTAAAAAGTGTTTCATTACCAGCTTAAGGAGATTTTGGGCTGAGACGATGGGGTTTTCTAGATATACAATCATGTCATCTGCAAACAGGGACAATTTGACTTCCTCTTTTCCTAATTGAATACCCATTATTTCCTTCTCCTGCCTGATTGCCCTGGCCAGAACTTCCAACACTGTGTTGAATAGGAGTGGTGAGAGAGGGCATCCCTGTCTTGTGCCAGTTTTCAAAGGGAATGCTTCCAGTTTTTGCCTGTTTAGTATGATATTGGCTGTGGGTTTGTCATAAATAGCTCTTATTATTTTGAGATACATCCCATCAATACCTAATTTATTGAGAGTTTTTAGCATGAAGGGCTGTTGAATTTTGTCGAAGGCCTTTTCTGCATCCATTGAGGTAATCATGTGGTTTTTGTCTTTGGTTCTGTTTATATGCTGGATTACATTGATTGATTTGCATATGTTGAACCAGCTTTGCATCCCAGGGATGAAGCCCACTTGATCATTGTGGATAAGCTTTTTGATGTGCTGCTGGATTCAGTTTGCCAGTATTTTATTGAGGATTTTTGCATCCATGTTCATTAGGGTTATTGGTCTAAAATTGTCTTTTTTTGTTGTGTCTCTGCCAGGCTTTGGTATCAGGATGATGCTGGCCTCATAAAATGAGTTAGGGAGGATTCCCTCTTTTACTGTTGACTGGAATAGTTTCAGAAGGGATGGTACCAGTTCCTCCTTGTACCTCTGTTAGAATTTGGCTGTGAATCCATCTGGTCCTGGACTTTTTTTGGTTGGTAAGCTATTAATGATTGCCTCAATTTCAGAGCCTGTTATCAGTCTATTCAGAGATTCAACTTCTTCTCGGTTTAGTCTTGGGAGGGTGTATGTGTCAAGGAATTTATCCATTTCTTCTAGATTTTCTAGTTTATTTGTGTAGAGGTGTTTATAGTATTCTCTGATGGTAGTTTGTATTTCTGTGGGATCAGTGGTGATATCCCCTTTATCATTTTATATTGCATCTATTTGATTCTTCTCCTTTATTAGTCTTGCTAGCGGTCTATCAATTTTGGATTCTTTGATTTTTTGAAGGGTTTTTTATGTCTCTATCTCCTTCATCTGCTCTGATCTTAGTTATGTCTTGCCTTCTGCTAGCTTTTGAATGTGTTTGCTCTTGCTTCTCTAGTTCTTTTAATTGTGATGTTAGGGGGTCAATTTTAGATCTTTCCTGCTTTCTCTTGGGGCATTTAGTGCTATAAATTTCCCTCTACACACTGCTTTGAATGTGTCCCAGAGATTCTGGTATTTTGTGTCTTTGTTCTCATTGGTTTCAAAGAACATCTTTATTTCTGCCTTCATCTCATTATGTACCCAGTAGTCATTCAGAAGCAGTTGAGGATACAAAATCAATGTGCAAAAATCACAAGCATTCTTATACACCAATAACAGACAGAGAGCCAAATCATGAGTGAACTTCCATTCATAACTGCTTCAAAGAGAATCAAATACCTAGGAATCCAACTTACAAGGGATGTGAAGGACCTCTTCAAGGAGAACTAAAAACCACTGCTCAACTAAATAAAAGAGGACACAAACAATTGGAAGAACATTCCATGCTCATGGATAGGAAAAATCAATATCGTGAAAATGGTCATACTGCTCAAGGTAATTTATAGATTCAATGCCATCCCATCAAGCTACCAATGACTTTCTTCACAGAATTGGAAAAAACTACTTTAAAGTTCATATGGAACCAAAAAAGAGCCCACATTGCCAAGTCAATCCTAAGCCAAAAGAACAACACTGGAGGCACCAAGCTACCTGACCTCAAACTATACTACAAGCCTACAGTAACCAAATCTGCATGGTACTGGTACCAAAACAGAGATATAGACCAATGGAACAGAACAGAGCCCTCAGAAATAGTACCACACGTCTACAACTATCTGATCTTTGACAAACCTGACAAAAACAAGAAATGGGGAAAGGATTCCCTATTCAACAAATGGTGCTGGGAAAACTGGCTAGCCATATGTAGAAAGCTGAAACTGGATCCCTTCCTTACACCTTATACAAGAATTAATTGAAGATGGATTAAAGACTTAAACGTTAGACCTAAAACCATAAAAACCCTAGAAGAAAACCTAGGCAATACCATTCAGGACATAGGCATGGGCAAGGACTTCATGTCTAAAACACCAAAAGCAATGGCAACAAAAGCCAAAATTGACAAATGGGATCTAATTAAACTAAAGAGCTTCTGCACAGCAAAAGAAACTACCATCAGAGTGAAGAGGCAACCTACAGAATGGGACAAAATTTTTGCAATCTACTCATCTGACAAAGGGCTAATATCCAGAATCTACAAAGAACTCAAATAAATTTACAAGAAAAAACCAAACAACCCCATCAAAAAGTGGGCAAAGAATATGAAGAGACACTTCTCAAAAGAAGACATTTATGCAGCCAAAAGACACATGAAAAAATGCTCATCATCACTGGCCATCAGAGAAATGCAAATCAAAACCACAATGAGATAACATCTCACACCAGTTAGAATGGCAATCATTAAGAAGTCAGGAAACAACAAGTGCTGGAGAAGATGTAGAGAAGTAGGAACACTTTTACACTGTTGGTGGGACTGTAAACTAGTTCAACCCTTGTAGAAGACAGTGTGGTTATTCCTCAAGGATCTAGAACTAGAAATACCATTTGACCCAGCCATCCCATTACTGGGTATATACCCAGAGGATTATAAATCATGCTGCTATAAAGACACATGCACACGTATGTTTATTGCAGCACTACTCACAATAGCAAAGACTTGGAACCAACCCAAATGTCCAACAATGATAGACTGGATTAAGAAAATGTAGCACATATACACCATGGAATACTATGCAGCCATAAATAATGATGAGTTCATGTCCTTTGTAGGGACATGGATAAAGCTGGAAACCATCATTCTCAGCAAACTCTCACAAGGACAAAAAACCAAACACTGCATGTTCTCACTCATAGGTGGGAATTGAACAGTGAGAACACTTGGACACAGGAAGGAGAAAATCACACACTAGGGCCTGTTGTGGGGTAGGGGGAGAGGGGAGGGATAGCATTAGGAGATATACCTAATGTAAATGATGAGTTAATGGGTGCAGCACACCAACATGGCACATGTATACATATGTAACAAACCTGCAAGTTGTGCACATGTACCCTAGAACTTAAAGTATTATATATATATATACAGAAAGTGGTTCAGGTTTCCAAAAGCAAGTGTCCCAGTGGACAAAATAGAAACTTCACTGCCTTTTATGGTTTATCTTTGGAAGCTGCACAACATCAGTTCCCAGGAATTATATGATAACATGCAAGTAATTGCAATTGGTTGAGATTTACGGGGAAACATAACAGTAGGTTATATTCTTCCAGAAATTTCTCCATTTTATTATTTTAAAATTTATTGGTATAGTTATTGTTAGAATTATGTTTATCTTAATTTGTTCACCAGCAGTAGAAAAGAATTATGTTTATG
Source organism: Pongo pygmaeus (assembly GCF_028885625.2). NCBI lineage: Eukaryota > Metazoa > Chordata > Mammalia > Primates > Hominidae > Pongo > Pongo pygmaeus. The sequence goes on from NC_072380.2 coordinate 59,831,713, forward strand.
TTTTAAATATCTGCTAAATTATAGATAACTATAATTATCTGCATTTATGTTATATATTTGTGTCTTTTTTCTTAAAGTCAATATATTTGTAATTTTTTTAAACTAACTTTTGGATTTGTTGATTCTTTCTATTTTAACTTTGTTTTCTATTTTGTTGCTTTCTGCTCCTTTCTTTTAACTCCTTTGGGTTCATTCTGTTTTTCCTATTTTTAAAAAAATTAAAAATTATTTTCTAATGACAGGGTTTTGCTCTGTCGCCCAGGCTGGAGTGCAGTGATATGATCATAGCTCACTCTAACTTCAAACTCCTGGGCTCAGTAATTCTCTTGCCTCAGCCTCCTGAGTAGCTAGGACTGTAGGCACATGTCACCACACATGGCTAATTTTAAAATTTTGCTGTATAGATAGAATTTCAGATCGCTTCTTGGCCTTTTGGCTGAGCTCAAGTGAGATGGGATTTCACTGCATTGTCCAGGCTGGTCTCGAATTCCTGGGCTCAAGTGATCCTCCTGTCTTGGCCTCCCAAAGTGTTGAGATTACAGGTGTTAGCCACCATTCCCAGTCCTGTTTTTCTTATTTTTTCTCACTTTTGGCTTTGTAGATAATTCTTGGTCGACTATTATTTTCTTTTAACACATTGTAGTTATTCCACTTATCTTCTGGTCTCCATTATTGTTGAAAAGTTTGCCTTTGTTTATTTCAGCTGCCCTTCCTTTTAAGTGATATAGCCCTTCTTGCTCTATACGTTCATGATGTTCTCAATTTTTGTGCTCTCTAGTTTCACTATGAGTGATCTCTTTATTAAGTTTTCTCATAGTGAGAAAACTTTATTAAGTTTTAATAAAGTTTATTAAAACTTTATTAAGTTTTACATAGTGATTGTTGGGTCCATGGATTCATAGTTAATATAATTTCTGGAAAATCTGCAGCCAGCCATTATATCTTCAAAATTCTCTCAATTTCCTCTTTTGGATGTCACTTAGTAGGTATTATATCTTCTCACCTTCTATATGTCTTCAGCTCTTTTTCATATTTTTCATCTTTTTCTCTCTTTGCTACATTCTAAATTCTTTGAATATGCCTTCCAGTTCACTAATTCTCTTGTCAACTGTAACTAATCTCTGTAAAATTTAGTCCAATTATTTGAGATTTTGAATCCAATAATTATACATTTTATTCTTGGAGGTTAGTATTTAAAGATTCTGTCTATTCATTATTAATAGTTTATTTTTATATACTCATTTTTGTAATTTCATCCTTCATTTCCTTAAACATTTCATATAAAGTTCTTTAGTATGTTGTATCTCTTGCTGAATAGCTAAACTTCTGGTGTGTTTGGCAACACACCAAACACACCAGTGGGTTGCCAGGGAAGCAACAAGCCCGTCCTGGGGGAAGCTTTCTCCCCAGGAGAATTTATTCTTCTATGAATAGCTTGGGGGCATCCCTACTTAGGGTCTATTTCAGCCTTTCCTGTAGGTTTTGTGTTAGAATGGATAGCTCAAACTTGGCTTCCTCCTCAATGATCTTCTGTAGGTCAACATTCCTACAACTGTCTAGCCATATAACCAAGGACTCAGGGTAGCCAACCTCCACTGTGGGTCCATGCTGCTTAATACCCACGTTGACTCCACCCTCTGGCTTTCTGCTGTTCTGCCCATGCTTCCTGGTGTTCTTGCCCTGACAATTCTACCTGCCAAATCCTTAACTCTTGCCTACTCCAGCCCTACCCTTTCCACTCTCCCTCACAACAAGCTTTAGCTCTCATTTGTTGTTGTTGTTGTTTTTTGGAGTTGTCCCTGAAGAACTCTCCTACATTTTGGAAGAGTAGAAACACCTCAAAGAGTGTCATATCTGTTTCTGTGGACTAGTTGTGGATAGGAAGTTTCCCCAGCGTGCCTAGCTACTCATGAGACCAGAAATGGAGGCCTACTCTGTTTTCATTGTTGGGTTTTAAATTTTTCTGAATAGAATTTCCACTTACCAATAAAACTTAAAGGATGGAATTGAGTACATCCTCTTTATCAAAATCAAAAGGAAGGAACTTAGAGATTTCTCATGTTGCATAGAATTTGTCTTTCATGGAAACTCCAATAGATGAGCCTTGGCTTCCTGTAATGCTGGTTGAAAAGAATTCTAAGGCCACGTCCAGACTTAGTGGAAATAGACCATGATTAACCAGCATTCTCCTCTAAAGGTATAGGAAGGTGGAATGACAGCACATGAACTTCATAGCTCATCCTTGAATATCATTTAATTCAAACTTTGGATTTCACAGATGAGAGAAATGAATTCAGCTTAATTAATTGACCTGCCCAAGGCCACATAGTGAAAGTGGCTACTAAGGTGACTAAGATGAAGGCTTCAAAACTCAGTCCAGCACATGTTCCTCTATGCTACACCTCACACAAGAGTTCTCCTTCCCATTTCCCTATTATTGTCAGTGATACTGTTGATTATCCAGGAATTCCTGGTCAAAACCTAGAAATTGTGCTATTCATTCCAGTCTTTCATCCTTCAACAGGTGAATCTGTTGCTTTAGTCTTTGAAATAAATCACAACTTTCCTTTCCTTTCCTATCTCTTTGCATCACTGTAGTCAGGGACATCAACTCAACCTAAGTTTCTGTGAATGTTGTTGCTCTCACTGTCTCTGGACTCATTCTAACCATTGTGAAACATGGAAGGTGGCCAGGCTCGGTGGCTCATGCCTATAATGCCAGCACTTTGGGAGGCCAAGGTGGACAGATCACCTGAAACCCCATCTCTACTAAAGATACAAAAATTAGCCGGGTGTGGTGGCGGGTGCCTGTAATCCCAGCTACTCAGGAGGCTGAGGCAGAAGTGCTTGAACCTGGGGGGTGGAGGTTGCAGTGAGCCAAGAGGGCATCACTACACTCCAGCCTGGGCAAGAGTGAGACACTGCCTCAAAAAGAAAAGAAAAAAAAAGAAAAACATGGAAAGTTTTATATTGTTGTTAAATTTTTAGCTGTGTGTTTCATATTTTTCCACAAAAGAAGCCCATTTAAGCTGTAAGCCTTGTAATTTTCTGATTCCATCACCCAGAGCCTTGGCCTTTGCACTTAGAACTTTTCTTTCCTGGCTCCTAATCTCTGGCATTTTGCCAACAGGGCTGGGAGGTGGCCCTGGAGGCATAAAAAGGTGGCAGGCAGTGTTAGTGGCAATGGAAATAGAATGACCTGTGCTGTTGGGTTAATTGTAGATGATGATAATAGAATGAGCTACTCCTTTAAAGAAGGAATTTAGGTCCTAGAACTAAATTTATAGCCCCCCCTTTTTTTTATATGGACTTGTGAGCAGATTTTCCCGTTTCCCAGTTCAAGTGACGTACGCACACATTTTGAGTAGCAACAGGAAATGTGAGATTCCAGTTATTTTACTCCCACTCTTTTCCTTGTCTTTCTGGGGGAAAATGCTTCCATACTCATAGTAATATACATATTTTAAACAAGAAAGGAGATAACAAGGTTAATAATGTAGGAATGAGTGGCGCAGTAGTCTTAAAAACAACCAAGAAGTCACATAGTTATCTGCAAAGAAAAAAAAGATCAACATGTAGTTAAACTCTTTGGAAATGTTGCTTTAAATGAGACCTAAGTGGGCTTAGGAATCAGACATGAAATACTGCTGGAAGAATGTGAAGAGATCAGGGATTGGCATTTTTGGTTGCAAGAAATAAAGGTACATTACCAGATTTCTCCTGCCATACATGGTTTGAAAGCACATTTTAGAGACAGCAAGACCAGTTTCCAATGACTAAATCTACTTAGGTCTAAGGCATGGTGAAATCCTCTCAACTGCAACCCCAGAGGGATGTCCCAGGAGTGCATTGCTTTTCTTTCCCTTTGGAGTCCCAGCACCATGTCTTGGCCCAGGAAACCCCTGGCTCTCTGGACTGGCTCCTGGCCATGCAACGCTGTGCATCTCTGTGGCTCTGTCCCTTCCCCCATTTCCCCTTAACCTATGGAGCTTGGTGTCTGTGTTCTGTGGCCAAGTGTGGCTCAACTCTTCCCCAGGGTGTGGACTATTCCTGATTTAATAGTGGGTCCTTAGAGCAGCTCAGCTTGGCTTGTTTGTCCTGCCTGAAATGATGCTCAGCACACAGTGGGCTCTACTGCAGGGTGCTGGGGTGCTCTGTGGCTCTAAGCGATACTTCACACCACCATAAACACCATCCTCCCATGTAAAGTTCAGTTGGAGTCTTTGGTTGCCAGGGAATGCTATTTAATGAGGGTAAAGAGTGCTTGAACACATCTACAACTTGGCAGCCCTTCTACTTCTTATAAGCTACCATATGCATTGGAGAAAAAAGTCTTCCATAGGCTACTTTTTAATGGGACAAGTTTACTTAAGAGCTGAGAGGAGATGATGCCAGTAGTCTTGTTTTGTTCCTGTCCAGTATTAGCCTTGTCAAAAATCTTATAGAGTTTCCTGGGTATTTCTGTATTACATTCCATATAAAGCTCTCTTGGGGAGCCAAGAATTTTGGCTGCAGTATATATAGAGGGCTCATAATATGGACGTGTGTGCAAGTGTGTTTGTTTTTGAGTTTTAGAGGTAGCCCCATAAAAAGGCAGTGCAATAATGATGAAGTTCTTGCTATTTCCTTCTTACTGTTGATGAAATTCATCAACCTCCTTGCTGATGGAAGTGCAGTCTTTTACTAAATTCTGGATGTCTTGTTAGATTTGCATTAAGTAGAACAACGAAACATGTTACACTCAATACTATTTTAATTAAAATTAATACATGCCTTTTAGTTAGAGTAGGTAATATACATTTGAACTGGGTTAAAAATTATTTTTCTCATGATACGTTTTGGAAGGAACTATGCCTTTTAAATGAATGCCTATCAGCTGGCCATCTCTCCCACGAATTCCTGAAAGGTGCTGGGAGGTTATGCAGGTGTCTAACTTTTCGAGCACTCTTTATAAAAGGCTGCATAGGTTTGCTTCTCTCTGGCTGAGGACCCACACTGGCTCTCTGGGAGCATGACGAATGCAGTGATTCCTCCTAGTTTGGGCCCTGGGACCTACCGCTTCACCCAGGTCTTCAGCTTGTCTTGGTTTGTTTTCCATTTATCATCTGTATGACTGGATCTGAGTGTATATGCTAATGACATTGATCTGTAGTATTGTTCAGGTCTGTTGAGATACTAGGTGACGTTTCAACATGGAAACATATCTGAGACAGACCACATGTGAGTGAAAGGAAAGTCCAAGAGCTGCTTTCAGAAGCAGGGTCTCAGAAGCTCAAGGAGGCTTGCCTGGGTCTGAAGATGTCTGCAAGGAGCAAGTGCTGAGTATCTGGATCGGAGAAGAACTACGCTTTTCCAGGGTAGTGGGTCAAAACTAGCTTTAGGTATATTTCCTTTTCATTCATTCATTCAGCCAATACTTATTGGCTGTGTACTTGAGTACTCTGTGCCAGGCATGCTATTTCTTTGGGTACTGGGCCATGAATATGAATGGAATGAAATCTTCTCTTTCCCTGAAGACCACTGCCTATTGATGGGGAAGGCAGAGGCATACAAACAGTTTTAGTTCTTCAATCATGCAATACATATTTGCTGATGCCTATTATATACCAAGCACTGTTCTAGGTGTGTTGAGGGTACAGCAGAGAACAAAATAGGCAATTCTTATTCTTGCCTTTATGAAACTTATTTTCTAGTCAATAATGACAATTTGATGCCACTAGACCCTGCTGGGCTGCCTGCTTCTGTCAGGAAAAGTTTCAAAGTGGAGGAAGCCGCTCAACTATAATGCAGGTGATTAGTAGGTCTACTTTCTGTCTCTGTGGATTTGCCTATTAAAGGACATTTCATATAAATAGAATCATATGCTACGACATCTTTTGTGGCTGGCTTCTTTAATGGAGCACGGTGTGTCTGAGGGTCATCCATAGTGTGGTAGGCATTAGTACTTCATTTTTAAAAATCACCTGGCCAGGCACAGTGGCTCGTGCCTGTGACCCCAACACTTTGGGAGCCGGAGGTGGGCGGATCACTTGAGGCCAGGAGTTCAAGACCAGCCTGGCCAACATGGTGAAATCCCATCTCCACTGAAAACACAAAAAAGTTAGCTGGGCATGGTGGCACACACCTGTAATCCCAGCTACTTGGGAGGCTGAGGCAGGAGAATCATTTGAATCTGGGAGGCAGAGGTGGCAATGAGCCGAGATTGTGCAGTGCCACTGTACTCCAGCCTAGGTGACAGAGTGAGACTGTCTCAAAAAAAAAAATCACTGAATAATACTGTATTTTTTTTTTGAGAGAGTCTTGCTGTGTCACTCAGGCTGGAGCGATGTGGTATGATCTCAGCTCACTGCAACCTCTGCCTCCCAAGTTCAAGCAATTCTCCTGCCTCAGCCTCCTGAGTAGCTGGGACTACAGCCACGCACCACCATGCCTGACTAATATTTGTATTTTTAGTATAGACGGAGTTTCACCATGTTGGCCAGGCTGAATTCGAACTCCTGGCCTCAAGTGATCCTCTGACATTGGCCTCCCAAAGTGCTGGGATTACAGACGTGAGCCACTGCGCCCAGCCTCCCAAGCCTTTTTTATAAGAGCACTAATTCTATTCATGAGGACTTCACTCTCATGACTTAATCACCTCTTTTTAAAAAATTTATCAAAAAACAAAACCGAATAGGAGTTTACTGAAAGCAGGTACATTTTGGTAGCTCTGTTTAGAAGAAATTAACTTAGAAATACCATTACCCAGGAAAAAAATAGGTACACAATTCTCAGGAAAGGGAGAATAAGGCAACTTGCAAAGAATTCAACTTGAACAAGCCTGAATTACTGCAAATGTCATGCGGCAAAATCATACAAAACACAACAGAGAGCCATTCATGAGAAAACTGTGTGCTTCAGGTCTGGGAGTCAGCACTCTAGTTTCCAATTTCTTGGAGAACAGCCCATGGTTCTCTGGGGCAGAGAGGCTGGCTGAAGCCTGACGGTCTCACTGCCGACAGCGCGGAACTAGCCCACGCCCTGTGTACAGGCTAAACACGTGGAAGGAGGCCACCAGATGAGTCACCCCCATGAATCCTGGAAGAGAGGAGTGCTCTCTGCAGAGTGTACAGACCTAGCAGGGACCACCGGACCACGATGGCATAGAGATGATTACTCTGTGCCTGTCACTGAAAACCCTAGACTAATCTAAGCCCTACAATTTCCTTATCCAAATTACCACTAACTAGAAAGGTAGAAGAGAAGGTAGAAGCTGCCTCCAAACCAATTTTTGGTCTTTGATAAATAGGGCAAACACAAAACACTATTCCACAGGCAGTTAGAAAAGAACTGCTGGGTTCAGCGGGGGAAGATCTCAAGTTCCATTTAATGCTCTTCCCAGCAGGAGAGGGAGGATAAGGAGGAAGAGGAGGAGGAGGAGGAGAGGAAGGAGGAGGAGGAGAGGAAGGATGAGGAGGAGAGGAGGAGGAGGAGAGGAGGAGGAGGAGGAGAAGGAGAAGGAGGAGAGGAGGAGGAGGAGGAGAAGGAGAAGGAGGAGGAGGAAAGGGAGGAGGAGGAGGAGAGGAAAGAGGAGGAGGAGAGGAGGAGAGGAAAGAGGAGGAGGAGAGGAGGAGAGGAAAGAGGAGGAGGAGAGGAGGAGAGGAAAGAGGAGGAGGAGAGGAGGAGAGGAAAGAGGAGGAGGAGAGGAGGAGAGGAAAGAGGAGGAGGAGAGGAGGAGAGGAAAGAGGAGGAGGAGAGGAGGAGAGGAAAGAGGAGGAGGAGAGGAGGAGAGGAAAGAGGAGGAGGAGAGGAGGAGAGGAAAGAGGAGGAGGAGACGAGGAGGAGTAGGAGGAGAGGAGGAGAGGGAGGAGGAGGAGAGGGAGGAGGAGGAGAGGGAGGAGGAGGAGAGGGAGGAGGAGGAGAGGGAGGAGGAGGAGAGGGAGGAGGAGGAGAGGGAGGAGGAGGAGAGGAAGGAGAAGGAGGAGGAGGAGGAAAAGGAGAAGGAAGAGGAAGAGAGGAAGGAGGGAGAGGAAGAGAAGAAGGAGCAGGAGGAGGAGCAGGAGCTGGGATTGGAGGGCAGACGCCTGTTTTGCTACTGTAGACACTGGACTTGTCTTGCTCTGCTGCCTGGGCCTATGTCCCCATTGCCCCCCATTTCTGGATGTGCCCTTTCAGGGCCCAGAGCTCTGAATTCTCTGAGCCTAACCTCCCAGCCTCAGGCATACACAGAGTAGAAATGCCGGATGCTGGGGGTCCTTTGAGGAGGGTGAGCAGGCAGTTTTCCTGAGAACATGGCGTTCTTCCACATCACCCCCATTGCAGGTAGGGTTGGGCAAACAAGAGACTGAGTTACAGGGTGCAGAAGGCAGCTGCCCTGAGAGCAAGATAATTCAGCTGGAAGGGTGACAGGAAGCTTCGGTGCATGGAGGCAGCCGGGAGTGGCCGGGGTCACCTGGACAGGGAGGCATGGACAGCACAGCTGTATCTAAGTGATACAGGGACAGTGTATCTCCCCCTCCTGAATTCCCCAGAGGAACACTGCTTCCAGCTCTGGAACGTCACACTCAAACCATCAAGGAGACTGAAGTGAAGAGGTCTCTTCAGGTCCCAAATAGCCCAATGAAGGCCCATATGTGAAGGTTGGCTTCTCATTGGTTGGTCTGTAGGCTGCTGCAGATTTGGGCAAGACCACTGGAGAGCTTCTTTGTGCTTTCTAAGGCCCCTGGATCTAGTTTTGCAGTGTTGCCCCTGGCAAGTCACTGGCCCATAACAGCAGCCTTGCTCTGATGGGCCTCAGCCAGGGAGAGCTCTCTGCTGCTGGAGAGAGGGCTGCCATGCACTGAGATTGCAGGAATCCATGCTCTGGCTGCTGGTGCACAGGCCAGGGGGCTTGAAGAACCCTCATGCCAAGCGTGGGTGTCAGGCCCCGTGTTGACTTCACCATAGGCAGCTCCAGCCAGCCCCCACTGGGGCCACAGTGCCGCAACGGCTTTGACCTCTTGCCTTTCCTTTTCCTAGTACAAACTGGGTTCTCTTCTTCCATGGAGGATCCCTTTTGACTCTTGCAGTTTGAAGATTCTTCTGTTTATTTTCTCTTCTTCCACCGTGGTTTCATCCACTTGTATTGCCTTCTGTGCTGTGGCAGGTTTCAGGGCTGTCTGCAAAGCTCTGGCTGTGAGCGTGTGTATTTCTGTGCCATCCAGGTCAGCTGCCACCACCTCTTAGTCCAGGCACTGTTTGTTTTTTCCAAGGACAAAGTACTTGAGCCAGGGCATCTCCTGCAGCACTGTGGGGAGCTGAGGACGCCATGGTTGTGCAGATTCTCACTCTCTGTGAGGAGTTCTGCCTGTCTCACTGAGTTGGCTTAAATTGTACTGTCCTCCATGGCTGAAGTCATTAAGAAAGGACTTGAGGGAGTTGACTACAGTCTCAAAATGTATTCCTCCTATATCCTTTGACCAGCACCAAAGGATACAAAATTAATTATTCTTTACTCAATGCTGTCACATTCGCCATTAAGTCTGGTGGACACCTTCACACCGTAGTGATGTGTTACAAGGGCCATCACATTCTCTCCATTGCAGACGTCCGATTGTCTCAGTGTGGCCCAGAGCACTGCATAGGGAAGGGTCTCCCAGAGAGCCTTTATTTAATGTCTGATAGAATGATGCTGTTATAGTGATGAAAATGGTATTTTTGAAGAGAGGCCAGCAATTGTAATAGAAATAATAATCTGTTTCTAGTAAAAAGTTCATATTAAAACCACTTGCTCCACATTACAGGAATTTTTCTGGGACTAGGAATCAGTAGCAGGGGCAGAACCCTCATGCAAGCCCAGCTCTCTAGAGGGTAAAGTTGTTTAAGGCACAGGGTTTTTGCCTTATGGATTGTTTATTTATTTATTTATTTATTTTTAGAGACAGGTCTCACTATGCCACTCAGGTTGGAGTGTAGTGGCCCAATCATAAATAGCTCACTGCAGCCTCAACCTCCTGGGCTCAAGGGATCCTCCTGCTTTGGCCTCCCAAAGTGCTGGGATTACAGGCATGAGCCACCACACCAGGCTGTTCATGCATTTGTTTGAATTTCCATGGATTTCCTAATAAATAAATATGAGTGGAGAGAGTAAGATTAGAATACAGTAGTCCCCCCTCATCCACAGTTATGTTTTCTGAGGTATCAGTTACCTGCGGTCAACTGTAGTCCAAAAATATTAAATAGAAAATTCCAGAAATAAACAATTTATAGGTAGTGTGATGAATAAACAATTTATGGGTAGTGTGATGAACTCTTGCATCATCCCCACTCCGTCTACCCTGGAACGTGGCTGCTCCATTTGTCCTGTGAATCCACGCTGTATACCTTAGTCACTTAGTAGCCACTTGGTTATCAGATCAACTATCATGGTATCACAGTGATTGTGTTCAAGCCACCCTTATTATTATTATTTATTTATTTATCTATTTTTTTTTTTTTGAGACAGGATCTTGCTCTTTTGCTCAGGCAGGAGTGCAGTGGTGCGATCTTGGCTCACTGCATCCTCTGCCTCCTGGGCTCAAGCTATTCTCGTGCCTCAGCCTCCTGAGTAGCTGGGACTACAAGTGTGTGCCACCACGCCTGGCTAATTTTTGTACTTTTAGTAGAGACGAGGTTTCACCAGGTTGGCCAGGCTGGTCTCGAACTCCTGGCCTCAAGTGATCTGCCCACCTCCGCCTCCCAAAGTACTGGGATTATAGGTGCCACCCTTATTTTACTTAGTAACAGCCCCAAAGTGCAAGAGTGTTGATGCTGGCAATTCGGATATGCCAAAAAAAAAAAAAAAAAAAAAAAAAAGCTGCCAAATGCTTCCTTTAAGTGGAAAGGTGAAAGTTCTCCACTTAATAAGAAAAGAAAAAAAATTGAATGCTGAGATTGGTAAGATCTATGGTAAGAACTGTGAAAGGAAAATATCTTGGGCCCCCAAAATCACTAAGCTAAAGGGAAAATTCAAGCTGGGAACTGCTTAGTGTAAACCTGCCTTCCATTCTATTCAAAGTCATCCTCCTGCTCACTGAGATAGATGCATATCTGATTGCCTCCTTTGGAAAGAGTAATCAGAAACTCAAAAGAATGCAACCATTTGTCTCTCACCTACCTGTGATCTGGAAGCCCCCTCCTGGCTTTGAGTTGTCCTGCTTTTGCTTCCAGTTGTCCCACCTTTCTGGACCAAACTGGTGTTCATTTTACATACGTCTCATGTCTCCCTAAAATGTATAAAACCAAACTGTGCTCTGACCACTTTAAGCACATGTCCTCAGGACCTCCTGAGGCTGTGTCACAAGCGTGCGTCCTCAACCTTGGCAAAATAAACTTTCTAAATTAACCGAGACCTGTCTCAAATTTTCACGGTTCACAGAACTAATCTTCTATCTGTAAAATTGTGAAGAAGGAAAAAAAACTGTGTTAGATTTAGTGTTGCACCTCAAACTTTATAATATGTATGTATGTATATATAAGAAAAAAGAACCAGGCACAGTGGCTCATGCCTGCAATCCCAGCACTTTGGGAGGTTGTGGTGGGAGGACCACTTGAGTTCAGGAGGTCAAGACCAGCCTGGACAACAGTGCGAGACCCCATTGATACAAAAATTATAAAAATAAGCTGGGCATGGTGGCACAAACCTGTAGTCCCAGCTACTCGGTAGGCTGAGGTGGGAGGATTGCTTGAGCCTGGGAGTTTGATGCTGCAGTGGGTTTTGAAGAAAAAAAAGAAGAAAAGAAAAGAAAGAAAAAAAATAGGAGGCATGGGACTTTGGGTTTGGTACTATCTCACGTTTCAGGCATCTACTGGGGGTCTTTGAATGTATCTCCTGCACATAAGGACAAAGACTGTTTATGTTACTATAGTTGATAGTTTTCTAGAAATTCTAATGATTGACAACCCTTTTAACTGCAATTGACAACCCCAAAACCCTAAAAAATGCAACTGAACATTTTGAAAAGGCCTACCGTATGGTTTGCAGATTTTTCAGTTGTTCAGAGATGAAGGGCAATTAAAGATTACTTGTTAATCAATCAATGACACTTAATGATTGCTTTCTCTGTATAAAGATGTTGAGTTAGAGGCCTTTTGGGATTCAGAGGTGAGTAACATACAGTCTCTGCCCTCAAAGAGTTCATAGTCTCTAGAGACAAATACATAAATATTGCAATACAGTGCAGACTATGATTATACCTAAGAGGATAAAGAAAGCATTTTTGAGATTTATAAGAGGGAAAAATACAATCTGGTAAGGGAATCAAGAAAGCTTTATGGAAGAGTTTTTACTTGAGATGAACATTGAAGACTGGGTGGAGAGCCGCTGGAAGAGTTGGTGAGGGAGGACATTGCCCAGGCAAATGTGCAAAGCAGAGAGAGCAAGGCCTGTGCAGAGCCCTGGGCTGTGCTGGGACATGGGAAGGGAAGCAGAGTAGATGGCTGCGGGAGGGGACAGACATGTCACGTGCATAAATATTGAAACCCTGGCACAGGGACCCCTTCTGACATCAGCAGCAGGTGATTGCAACAAAGTGAGACAAGCTGAAAACCTAAGTAAGCTGCAGCTCCTTAGTCAAATCCACTGGCTCTTGAAATCCACGTACAACACCCCCGGAGGCTCTTACAATTCCATTAGAGATATGGTTGAGTGAGAGAATTACCACAGAGCAGCTGAGGCTGCAGCCAGAGAACTCAGTTTTGTCACTTTGGCCGGGACTGTCCTATTGCATGGGAATGCAAAAGTAGTTGTACATCTGGGTATGTTTGAGGGCTGTGTGTGTGTGTGTGTGTGTGTGTGTGTGTGTATGTGAAGTTACTTGACGATAGCTAGAGACTCTAATCTGCTAGCAATTACCTTGAAAGTTTAGCAGGATGTTAGGAGTTTTCTAGGAAGTTGCAGTTCTCAGCGGTATCTTTTAGAAAACTGTTTGAAGGACAATGTTGTGAGGGACCTTGACAATGTCTGTGACAAAGAACCTTGACCAGCCCTTTGTAGGAGAATAAAACCAAGGTCAACTAATAGAATGGGCAAGGGACAGCCACACTCTCGAGGAAGGCATCCCAAGCCCGGGCCTCCCTGGCCTGGGGTTGAACACCTGTGTGTGCAGTGTAGAAAGCAGGGGCCTTTAAAGTGTGCCCAGGGTGAGCTAAGCCAGTATATCAAGACTGTCAATTCATCATCAGTCTCCCTCCTCCATCTCAGAGAGACTTCTCTTACTTGTCACAGAAAATGAACTTGCCTAGGGGCAGAAGAATACAAGGCAGAGAGGAGACTGTGTGGGAGCAGAGCACCACAGGGGAGCACGCTTACCCAGCTCTGCCCCAGGGCACCGTCTCCACTTGCCCTCAGTTTCCCCACCTTGGAGGCCAAGGAGTTGGGTTGGGAAATTCTAGAATCCTGTGATTACCCCTGTGTGGGATTTCAGGCAAACAGAAGAGTCTCTGAATTGGGCAGCGAGCAGGGGTGTCCCAGCAGTGACCTTCCTCAGGGGGACCTTGCTCTGCAGATGAGAAGGAGGGCAGCCCTGTGTGGGGCTTGGGGGGGTCTTGATCCTCAGTGCCCTTCTCTGATTCCCAGACTTCTCTCTGCTTTCCAGTACCAGAACATATAAGGGAAAAGCTTTTCTTCACTAATCCTCATCCTTTAATCCCTTTAAGAAATGCCTTGTATATTTATGGTTACCTCAAAGCTAGGCCAGTTTTCTTTTCCTTTCTTTTTAATTAAGGCAGCACCAAAAGACAGAAGGCATTTGAAATTCCTGTGGGCTGAGAGGGCATGCAGTAAGTGTTCAAAATTTGGAATATTGGGTGATCAAACCTGGAGGATTTACTGTAAATGGTACAGAAATATGCAACTTAATAGAGTTCAAACTGAGGGCTGAGAGTGTCAAGGATTCCAGGTAAAGTAATAATTCCTCTTCAGTTGCATAGCACGTGAATTTTCACAGCCAGCTTCGAGAATTTATCTCAACCCCGCATTCACCCTCCAAAGAGAATAATTCCCACTTAGCAATGCAATGATTAAAAATATAATATACGAAAAAGTCATAAAAGGTAGACCCAAGTCAATGGCTAAAGTGCATACTTCTTTAAGAAAACAGACTAGGAAACTTTAAACAAAATGCTGGACAATCTCTGTAACGTTTAACCAATTGGTTTGGCGCCAATTCTGTTTTTATTAGACAGAAATCCAGTCGCTGAAAACATGGTGTGGGGCTGTGACTGGCTGCCTGCCAGCGAATGTTTGGGGGCCCGGTCAGCCTCGGCTGCAGCGAAGGGCCGCCAGGGTTGTCGCCGTCGTAGCTTTGCTCCCTGGGAAATGCACCTCCCGCAGGTCCCGCATGTTCCCGCTGACTTGGGAGCAGCCACGCAGGCAGGCGGGAGTGGGGACATCCATTTACAAGAAACAGCTCAAGTTAAGTTTTGCTTATGTTTGCAAACGAAGCCAGGTTGGGGTCACTTATGAGACCTGATTGACTTTGTTCTGGGATTGTTCAGGCCTGGACTCCATTTTAATTTACTTTAGCCCTGTGTCTTCATCCTTTTCAAGTCTTTGTTATTCAGAATGCCTTTAAAAAAACCCCTAAACCTGCCAGATTCTGTCATCTGTAACTTTATATGCCATTTTAATGGAATTTTTATTCTTGTGAAAAATTTGCTTTATCCCACATTGTACATCATAATCCTTCCTCCTTAAGTCCCTAGCACTGTCTCCTCCTCTCCTCCCTCCTCCCTCTCTCCCTTCTTTCTGGTTACACAGTTTTGCATATAAATTTGACATCCTTTTAACCTTAAGATTTGAGCTACTTCCCTATGAAAACGCTCCATGAGTGGTTTCTATGGTTGCTTAGCTTCAAAGATATCATTTAAAAATCACTCTGAGTTCTGAAGTCAGAGATTATTACTAAAGAAGCAACTTCCTGAATTCACTGGGAGCATGAATCCTCCAATGTTAGACAAAATTATTTCCCATAGAATTACAATCACCTAATAATTTGCAGTTACCCATGTTTCATTTCCTAGAGGGAATGAAAACGCATGACCAGAAAAGGCCCAGCAGGGAATGCTCGTGGGGATTCATCTCTGTAGGAATCAGAAAACTGAGAAAGCCATGCTGTGTGTATTATTGAGCTTGTCTATTGATCGTTTTAGAGCACTTTCAGCTCAGTTAGGTCTTATTCACAAAGAGTCGATTCCTAGGTGACATTTTGTCATGAACAGAACATTCCAAGGTCAGTCTAGGTCATCTAGAGCACTGGCTTCCCAAACAGTTCAGACTAATAGGCATGTGCATGGCACAAAGAGGGGCTGCGTGTTCTGTGATTAATGATATGGGTGTTTGCTTGCCCTCCAGATGCTGTGGGCTCTTAAAAATCTTGAGCTGCATGGGCACAGGGGGGTCCTGTGCTTGCCTTCAGCTCTGGGCTTGCGCTTGTCTTGTAGCAGCCATTGAAGCCAGAGTTCTCGCGGTGGGAATGTTTGCCTACCCGCTACCCACAGGATGTCTTGCTTTGGATGGTATTGAGTTTTATTTGGGCTTCCTGTAAACTGTCATTTTATGACCCCTAGCAGCTATTGGGTCTTACATAAATAATTCCCAGGAGTTCATTCTGGGTTTTCTTTGTATTTGAAATGACTGATTACCTGTAGATGGAGAAGATTTACAGGTAATTCACTTACGTAGATACCATATATTTGGTTACTTTTGCTGCAAAGATCCCAAGAACTTTAGTCATCTCTTGCTTTTCATGGTTTATTCTTACAGCTTCTTTTATTGTAGTGTGTGTAGCTCAGCTAAGTTGGTTTTCTAGTGGGTTTCACTTTGTGGTTATCTAAAAACTAAGTTGCTTATTACGGCAGAATTAAGATATGTTTAAATGTTTGCAAAGCATATTATTTTGGAAGTTTCAGATGGGGGACTTTTCTGTTTCTTTATGCAATCCAAGTTTTTTTTTTCAGACTGCATGGTTTTTGGGTAGGAAAAAGGCCACAAAGAGAGAAGCTCAATATTGCTCAGTGTATGTCTCCACACATAATTTAGGAATTCTAGTTCGTCCTTAAATGTCTCCCAGCTGTTTCTGGGAGTCTCTAGAGGCTGTCTCACGTGTCCTTGGGGACTGACTCTCTGAACCACCTGATTTCTGTCATTTCCTGGTTTTCTGCTCCGGCTTTGTGGGTGATTTCTCCCTGGGCTGCCAGAGCTGTGTGAACCCCAATGTGCTAGGCTTGGGAGTCTCTGGGACCATCATCCAGGCCTCCCCTAACACGTGTGGCCCGTGTACCATCTGTGTGATAGTTAAAGTTACAAATAAAACTAACAAACAGTTAAGAAATGCACATAATAAATCTTTCTATCTTGATAAATGTCTTCATAATGACAAAAATATGTGTAAAACCATGATTTTTATATGACTGAAAGCAAAATATCAAAGATGAATTTATTACTTCACTTGTGTGTTTTATAGATTCTTGGGTGGATAATAAAATAAAATATACACAACTCAGGTATATTTATCAGATAAAATTTATTTTTCTTGCATTAATTTCAGCTACATCACTAATTATATGGGTGTAATAAAGATTTTTATGTAATTTGTATTCAGTTGACAGTAATAATCTAAATGATTAAAATGGAAATATATTTCTAAAAGTATACATTAAAATAAGTATACAGTTTTAAAGTTAACATTATTTCCATATATTTTTGAAAAGTTATCTTTTAAAATACTAAAAAATTAAAATTAAAGTGAAAAACACAAATGTCAAAAATGAATATTCATTTTTAAATGAAAATTATTTAAATAGGCTGGGCACAGTGGCTCATGCCTGTAATCCCAGCACTTTGGGAGGTCGAGGCGGGTGGATCACCTGAGGTCAGGAGTTTGAGACCAGCCTGGCCAACATGGTAAAACCCTGTCTCTACTAAAAATACAAAAATTAGCTGGTTGTGATGGTGCACGCCTGTAATCCCAGCTACTTGGGAGGCTGAGACAGGAGAATTGTTTGTATCCGGGAGGTGGAGGCTGCAGTGAGCTGAGATTGTGCCACTGAATTCCAGCCTGGGCAATGAGTGAAACTCTGTCTCAAAATAAATAAATAAATAAATAAAAAAGAAAGAAAATTATTTAAATAAAGCTGAAAATTTAAATTTGTTTTTTAAAAAAACTAATTACAGGTATGTGTTGCTTAATGATGGGGCTATATACTGAGGAAAGTGTTGTTAGGTGATTTCATCATTGTGTGAACATCACAGAGTGCACTTCCACAGACCTGGGCGGTATAGTCTACTACACACCTAGGCTCCTACACAGCATGTGACTGTACTGAATACCATAGGCAATTGTAATGTGGGCGATTTGTAACATGATGGTAAGTGTTTGTGTATATAAACATAGAAAAGGAACAGTAAAAATATACTATTATAATCGTATGGGACCAGTCGTTGGGACCAATCGTATGGGACCAGTTGTTGACCAAAATGTCATGTGGTGCATGACTATATATTTTATATAATTTTTATTTTTTTAATAAACATAAAACAATTTACAGTTCTAGCATTTAATATTTATCTAGATGCCAATGTAAATACTTGATGTTATGTTTTTTCCATTTGATGTCTAGATCAATGTATATAGATTTAAGAGTAATAGAAATTGTTTAATGTTGCAAAATATTTCTCAGTCATCATGTGGTTTCTCAGCAACTGTGGTGAATACTGCATTGATATGGGGCTCCCTCAGGACCCATGAATTGGCAAATCAAGAAAAGCAAGAAAATGAAGTCTTGGCAATATGGAGTGCTGCTGAGAACTGATACGTGGTTATGCAAGAATTTGTTGCATTTATGCTGAGGAAAGATTGAAAAGGTAAATTAACTTTTCAAAGTATGTGTGTGCGTTTTGGTCCTTTCTCACATCCATGCCTTCTCCTATCAATTCCTCCCTGCATGCACAAGCAGTGTTGGCCCCAGCTTTGTGGGTAAGTGGTGGTACAACATGCAAACTTTTATAGCGTTTGGATACAGCCACCTTTGTGTTGAGGACGTTGGGCAAGAATGCATTCTGGTGCCTGGGACGGGGTTGCTGTGTCCTAAGGCTGGGTCAGGCTATGCGTGGTATCAGATCTCAGGTGAAAGAAGTGTCTTCCGGGATGGCATACTTTTTTGGCTTGTTGTTTGTGATGGGGGGCTTCAGTGCAGCAACCCCTCTTGCCTAGTCCAGGTCCTAAGCTGTGGATCCTACTGGAATTTCTTTCCTTGACTCTTGTTTAATTATGTCATTGCTGTCTTGAGTATAAAAGAAGCAGACTTGTGCTCTCCATGTACTGAGGGAATCAGGTGCCATGGTTTTATTTTTACTTGTTGTTTATTGCATGCCTCTCTCTGTAGGATTCAGGCATGAGTCCAGGAAGCTGGGTGGAGGATCACTGGAGCAGCATATGCCATTGTGGTGTGCCCAAAGAAACCCTTACGCTTTGACTTGTACTGTCTGGATTCGGCTACATCTGTGGCCCTTGACTGTCTTCCCTTACAGAGACATCTTTCTTTGGAAGCTTCTTGAACTTTCATGCACATATTCCCCAGGTGGGATCCCCCATCTGTCTTCCAAAAATACCCTAGATATTCATCCCCTAAACCTGCCTGGTTTGGCCCCATTACATTTATATGATGTTACAGAGTATGGAAATGGGAAAGCAGATGAACTTACCAGCTTGGCATCCATGTAATACTTTAACTAAATTGCTAAAATTAATAGCTTTGGGAAAAAGTTTCATAATTTAGGTTATGTTCCTTTTTTGTCTAGTGAAGGGAGTTATTTATTTGACATTAGGACTGTGTGTGTGTTATCTTATTTAATTTTCATAGTATCCCCGCAAGGAAATGGCTGTTTTCTCCATTTTTTTTTTTAAGATGAGAAAATGGAGTTTTATAAATTAAGTAACTTGCCTAATTAGTAAGTGCTAACATCAATATTTGAATACTGCTTGATTTCAAAGCCTTTGTTCTTTCTGATAAGTCATTCCCTGGTTTTTACCACCACAAGTAAAATTTTACTTAAAAAAGTTCAAGTGGGAGACATTCTTTCTTGTATTTAAATTTGGAGGAATGAATAAATCTGTGATACTTAAAAGCCGTCAATAATGATCTTCTTTGACTCTTAGTGATTCTGGCATCTGGAAGGCTGCTAGACATCTGTTGGCTGTGCCCTTTGAGGAGGCTTCATAGCTGGGAGCCTTAGTTTATGATTCATTAAAAACAAAAATAGCTGTGATGCAGGGTTTTGACTATGGAATAGATGTTAGTAAGAACATTAAGAAGACAGGACAGAGAAGACTGACATAACACTTGATTATGCTATTCTTTTAAAACTTTGAGAATTAGAGAACAGTGGAAGGTTTGCTTACTGGATGTAGCTGATAAGAAGCTGGTGGAGATATAGAACATGTTGGATGAGATCATCCAAAAGCTATGTGAGGAAAATCCAATAGACTAACTAATATGAGTTAATTTATAGATTTCTGCACTTAGGTTCAAAAGACCACTACATTAGAAGAAGTTCCAAAATTGCTAATAAAAACAGTGAAATAAACTAGAAAAGCAAGAGCAAACACATTCAAAAGCTAGCAGAAGGCAAGAAATAACTAAAATCAATGCAGAACTGAAGGAAATAGAGACACAAAAAACCCTTCAAAAAATTAATGAATCCAGGAGCTAGTTTTTTGAAAGGATCAACAAAATTGATAGACCACTAGCAAGATTAATAAAGACAAAGAGAGAAGAATCAAATAGATGCAATAAAAAATGATAAAGGGGATATCACCACTGATCCCACAGAAATACAAACTACCATCAGAGAATACTACAAACACCTCTATGCAAATAAGCTAGAAAATCTAGAGGAAATGGATAAATTCCTCAACAAATACACCCTCCCAAGACTAAACCAGGAAGAAGTTGAATCTCTGAATAGACCAATAACAGGAGCTGAAATTGTGGCAATAATCAATAGCTTACCAATCAAAAAAAGTCCAGGACCAGATGGATTCACAGCCGAATTCTACCAGAGGTACAAGGAGGAACTGGTACCATTCCTTCTGAAACTATTCCAATCAATAGAAAAAGAGGGAATCCTCCCTAACTCATTTTATGAGGCCAGCATCATCCTGATACCAAAGCCTGGCAGAGACACAACCAAAAAAGAGAATTTTAGACCAATATCCTTGATGAACATTGATGCAAAAATCCTCAATAAAATACTGGCAAACCAAATCCAGCAGCACATCAAAAAGCTTATCCACCATGATCAAGTGGAATTCATCCCTGGGATGCAAGGCTGGTTCAATATACGCAAATCAATAAATGTAATCCAGCATGTAAACAGAACCAAAGACAAAAACCACATGATTATCTCAATAGATGCAGAAAAGGCCTTTGATAACATTCAACAATGCTTCATGCTAAAAACTCTCAATAAATTAGGTATTGATGGGATGTATCTCAAAATAATAAGAGCTCTCTATGTCAAACCCACAGCCAATATCATAATGAATGGGCAAAAACTGGAAGCATTCCCTTTGAAAACTGGCATAAGACAGGGATGCCCTCTCTCACCACTCCTATTCAACATAGTGTTGGAAGTTCTGGCCAGCGCAATTAGGCAGGAGAAGGAAATAATGGGTATTCAATTAGGAAAAGAGGAAGTCAAATTGTCCCTGTTTGCAGATGACATGATTGTATATCTAGAAAACCCCATCGTCTCAGCCCAAAATCTCCTTAAGCTGATAAGCAACTTCGGCAAAGTCTCAGGATACAAAATCAATGTACAAAAATCACAAGCATTCTTATACACCAATAACAGACAAACAGAGAGCCAAATCACGAGTGAACTCTCATTCACAATTGCTTCAAAGAGAATAAAATACCTAGGAATCCAACTTACAAGGTGTGAAGGACCTCTTCAAGGAGAACTACAAACCACTGCTCAAGGAAATAAAAGAGGATACAAACAAATGGAAGAACATTCCATGCTCATGGGTAGGAAGAATCGATATCATGAAAATGGCCATACTGCCCAAGGTAATTTACAGATTCAATGCCATCCCCATCAAGCTACCAATGACTTTCTTCACAGAATTGGAAAAAACTACTTTAAAGTTCATATGGAACCAAAAAAGAGCCTGCATCAGCAAGTCAATCCTAAGCCAAAAGAACAAAGCTGGAGGCATCACACTGCCTGACTTCAAACTATACTACAAGGCTACAGTAACCAAAACAGCATGGTACTGGTACCAAAACAGAGATATAGATCAATGGAACAGAACAGAGCCCTCAGAAATAATGCCACATATCTACAACTATCTGATCTTTGACAAACCTGAGAAAAACAAGCAATGGGGAAAGGATTCCCTATTTAATAAATGGTGCTGGGAAAACTGGCTAGCCATATGTAGAAAGCTGAAACTGGATCCCTTCCTTACACCTTATACAAAAATCAATTCAAGATGGATTAAAGACTTAAATGTTAGACCTAAAACCATAAAAACCCTAGAAGAAAACCTAGGCATTACCATTCAGGACATAGGCATGGGCAAGGACTTCATGTCTAAAACACCAAAAGCAATGGCAACAAAAGCCAAAATTGACAAATGGGATCTAATTAAACTAAAGAGCTTCTGCACAGCAAAAGAAACTACCATCACAGTGAACAGACAACCTACAGAATGGGAGAAAATTTTCGCAACGTACTCATCTGACAAAGAGCTAATATCCAGAATCTACAATGAACTCAAACAAATTTACAAGAAAAAAATGAACAACCCCATCAAAAAGTGGGCAAAGGATATGAACAGGCACTTCTCAAAAGAAGACATTTATGCAGCCAAAAAACACATGAAGAAATGCTCACCATCACTGGCCATCAGAGAAATGCAAATCAAAACCACAATGAGATACCATCTCACACCAGTTAGAATGGCAATCATTAAAAAGTCAGGAAACAACAGGTGCTGGAGAGGATGTGGAGAAATAGGAACACTTTTACACTGTTGGTGGGACTATAAACTAGTTCAACCCTTGTGGAAATCAGTGTGGCGATTCCTCAGGGATCCAGAACTAGAAATACCATTTGACCCAGCCATCCCATTACTGGGTATATACCCAAAGGACTATAAATCATGCTGCTATAAAGACACATGCACACGTATGTTTATTGTGGCATTATTCACAATAGCAAAGACTTGGAACCAACCCAAATGTCCAACAAAGATAGACTGGATTAGGAAAATGTGGCACATATACACCATGGAATACTATGCAGCCATCAAAAATGATGAGTTCATGTCCTTTGTAGGGACATGGATGAAGCTGGAAATCATCATTCTCAGTAAACTATCACAAGAGCAAAAAACCAAACACCGCATATTCTCACTCATAGTTGGGAATTGAACAATGAGAACACATGGACACAGGAAGGGCAACATCACACTTTGGGGACTGGTGTGGGGTGGGGGGAGGGAGGAGGGATAGCACTGGGAGATATACCTAATGCTAGATGATGAGTTAGTGGGTGCAGCACACCAGCATGGCACATGTATACATATAACTAACCTGCACATTGTGCACATGTACCATAAAACCTGAAGTATAATAATAATAAAAAAAAGAAAAAAAACCCCAAAAAACAAAAAACAGTGAAATAACATAAAAGAACTAGGGGTGGGGTGATGTTAGCAAAATGATAGACTAGGAAGCTCCATCTGCTCATTCCACTACAGAAACTGTTAAAAGCCAAAACGGCCTCAACTAACTTTGTCAGAGCTTTGGAAAAGTGTCAAAGGCTTACATCAACCAAACAGATGCCCAATCAAGAAAAGGCCGTCTTCAAAATGTTCAGAGAGTTTTGTGTTGTTTTCCTCATTCTTGCTCTTTCCCTGGTGTGGTAGCAGTCTTGTTCTTGAAACAGCAGCAGCCCAGTTCCATTTTGTCCTTTAAACTGGAGGAAGCAGAGCAGACTTTATTGGTAAATTATTGCTTATTTCTGTTCCAAACCACCTGGGGAAATACCTGAAGGACAAACATGAAACATTCATCTCTGTTTTTCCTAACTCAGAAGTCAGGTGGGAAAAGCTATGGACACTGCTCATAACCACCGTAAGGCAACTACTGATCCAGAAATTCCTGGGGTAAGAGATTATGGAGGCAGACATATAGCAGGCAATTTAAAGCCTGGGGGAGAAGCTGGGGCAAGACTGGAAATTAAGGCATTCAAAAGCAACCCTGTATATGGGGGAATTTAGCAAGCCACACACATGCAGGCAAGGCACATGCTCAGAAAAGACCTGAGAAGACATTAAGCTTTAGCTTTGGGCTGATTCCTAGGCTGAGACAAAGCCTAAATAAGTGTTAAAGGCTCCCCAGCACAGAGCCAACCTGCAAAGGTGGGGAGAGATCTTGGTATTCAGGGAAATCTCTGCCAAAACATTAGCTGAACACAAGCTAGAAGGACAAATGTCAGTGATCACATGTGAAAAAGACTAGTCTTTGCAAAAATAGTTTAGGCAAGTCTCAAAACTACTGGATGATTATAGCCTTCAACAATAAACCAACCAACCAACAAATTAGTAACCCCTAGAGAAGGAGGACAATCTGATTTTCAAAGGTTTCACACTGTAATCCACAGTACGATACTTAAAAACCCAATTTTCAAGAAAAAAAATCACAAAGCATGCAAAGAAACAGAAAAATATGGCACATCAAAGGATCAAAATAAGTGGACAGAAACTGCCCCTGAGGAATCTAAAACATTTGACTTACTAGACAAAGACTTTAAAACAACTGTCCTAAACATACTCAAAGACCTAAAGGAGGTGGGGTGCAGTGGCTCACGCCTATAATCCCAGCACTTTGGGAAGCTGAGGTGGGTGGATCATGAGGTCAGGAGATTGAGACTATCCTGGCCAACATGGTGAAACCCCGTTTCTACTAAAAATACAAAAATTAGCTGGGCATGGTCGTACATGACTGTAGTCCCAGCTACTCAGGAAGCTGAGGCAGGAGAATTGCTTAAACCAGGGGGAGGTTGCAGTGAGCTGAGATGGTGCTGCTGCACTCCAGTCTAGCTACAGAGCGAGACTCCATTTCAAAAAACAAACAAACAAAAAAAAAAACCTAAAGGAAAACATAGGCAAAGAACTAAGGGAAATCAAGAATATGAAATGTCAACAAAATGAGAATATCAACAAAGAGATCGAAATTATAAAAAGGACCAAGCAGAAATATTGGAGGTGAAAAGTACAATAACTAAAATGAAAAGTTTACCAGAAGGGTTCAGTAGGAGATTTGATCAGGTGGAAGAAAGAATCAGTAAACTTGAAGATAAGACAGTTAAAATTATTGAGTCTGAGAAACAGAAAAAATAATAAAAGCAAAGAGAACTGAAGAGATTTGTGGGAAACCATAAAGCCAACCAACATATGCATTATGGGAATTCGAAAAAGAGATGTGATAATGGTGCAGAAAGATTATTTGAAGAAATAATGGCTGAAAAGGAAAGCCATGAGTATAAAAATAAAATAAGCACAATAAAATCCAAGTAGAATAACTCAGAGACCCATATGTGAACACCTTATAACCAAACTGTCAAAAGCTGAAGACAAAGAGAGAATCTTGAAAGCTGTAAAAGAAAAGCAACTTATTACGTGTAAGGTGTCCTCACTAAGATTATCAGCCTGTTTCTTAGCAGAAATACTGGCATCCAGAAGGCAGTCAAATGGTATATTAAAGTGACCAAAATAAAACTGTCAGGCAAGGATTCTATATCTCACAAAACTGTCCTTCAAAAAATGAAAGTGAAATTAAGACATTCCCAGAAATGGGAAATTTATTAACAGAAATGGGAAGTTAAACAAAAGAAGTTCATTACTACCAGACTTGCCCCCCACCACCAAGCCCAAAATGCTAAAGGAAGTCTCCCAGGTTGCAATGAAAAGATGTTAGACGGTAACTAATAGTCATATAAAGATATAAAGATTTTCATTAAAGGTAAATGCATAAGAAAATATAAAAGCCAGTATTATTAGAATTTTCATTTGTAGCTCCACCTTTTATGGTCTATAGGATTTAAAAGATAAATACATAAAAATAGTTAACAATCTGTGTTTTTTGGCACACAATGTATAAAGATGTAATTAGTGACATCAATAACATCAAGTGGGAGATAGAACTGTATGGAAGTAGAGATTGCATATGTGATTGAAGTTAAGTTGATGTCAATTCAGATTTGATTGTCATAATGTTAATGTAATCTGCATAGTAACTACAAAGAAACTATCTATAATATATACACAAAAAGCAACGAGATGGTAATCAAAATGTGTCACTCCAAAAACAACAACAACAACAAAACAAACAAACAAACAGCTAAACACAAAAGAAAGCAGTGATGAAGGAAATGAGAGCCAAAATATGGTATAAGACATGTAGAAAACAAACAGGAAAATGGCAGAATTAGTCTTCTTTTTTAAAAAATCATTACCTTAAATGGATTAAAGTCTCTAATCAAAAGGCGGAAATCAGCAGAATAGATTTAGAAACATGATCCAATCACATGTTATGTACATGAGACTCATTTTAGATCTAAAGACACAAACGGTTGAAAGTGAAAGAGTGGAAAAAGATATTCCATGTAAATTGAAAGCAACAAGAAGCTGGGTGGTTATACTAATAGGAGATCAAATAAACTCCAAGTAAAAAACTGTTACAAGGGACAAAGAAGGACATTAGTATTGATAAAAGACTCAATTATGAAGAAGATATAAAATTATAAACATTTTTATGCCAACATCAGAGCCTACAGAGAAAAACTGAAGGGAATACTAAACAGATTTACAATAATGGTTGGAGACTTTCATACTCCTAATTGTAAACGGAACCAAAAGACATAAGGCAAATAAGGACATAGACTTGAACAGGACCATAAACCAATTAGACTGAGCTAACTACCTTAAATATATATGCACCCAACACAGGAGCACCCAGATTCATAAAGGAAGTTCTTAGAGACCTACAAAGAGACTTAGACTCCCACACAATAATAATGGGAGACTTTAACACCCTACTGTCAACATTAGACAGATCGACGAGACAGAAAGTTAACAAGGATATCAAGGAATTGAACTCAGCTCTGCACCAAGCAGATGTAATAGACATCTACAGAACTCTCCACCCCAAATCAACAGAATATACATTCTTCTCAGCACCACACCATACCTATTCCAAAACTGACCACCTAGTTGGAAGTAAAGCACTCCTCAGCAAATGTAAAACAATAGAAATTGTAAGAAACTGTCTCTCAGATCATAGTGCAATCAAACTAGAACTCAGGATTAAGAAACTCACTCAAAACCACTCAACCACATGTAAATTGAACAACCTGCTCCTGAATGACTACTGGGTACATAACGAAATGAAGGCAGAAATAAAGATGTTCTTTGAAACCAATGAGAAAAAAGACACAACATACCAGAATCTCTGGGACACATTTAAAACAGTGTGTAGAGGGAAATTTATAGTACTAAATGCCCACAAGAGAAAGCAGGAAAGATCTAAAATTACACCCTAACATCACAATTAAAAGAACTAGAGAAGCAAGAGCAAACACATTCAAAAGCTAGCAGAAGGCAAGAAATAACTAAGATCAGAGCATTGCCAAATCAATCCTAAGCCAAAAGAACAAAGCTGGAGACATCATGCTACCTGACTTCAAACTATACTACAAGGCCACAGTAACCAAAACAGCATGGTACTGGTACCAAAACAGAGATATAGACCAATGGAACAGAACAGAGCCCTCAGAAGTAATACCGCACATCTGCAACTATCTGATCTTTGACAAACCTGACAAAAACAAGAAATGGGGAAAGGATTCCCTATTCAACAAATGGTGCTGGGAAAACTGGCTAGCCATATGTAGAAAGCTGAAACTGGATTCCTTCCTTACACCTTATACAAAAATTAATTCAAGATGGATTAAAGACTTAAATGTTAGACCTAAAACCATAAAAACCCTAGAAGAAAACCTAGGCAATACCATTCAGGACATAGGCAAGGGCAAGGACTCCATGTCTAAAACACCAAAAGCAATGGTAAGAAAAGCCAAAATTGACAAATGGGATCTAATTAAACTAAAGAGCTTCTGCACAGCAAAAGAAACTACCATCAGAGTGAACAGGCAACCTATAGAATGGGAGAAAATTTTTGCAACCTACTCATCTGACAAAGGGCTAATATCCAGAATCTACAATGAACTCAAACAAATTTACAAGAAAAAAACAAACAACTCCATCAAAAAGTGGGCAGAGGATATGAACAGACACTTCTCAAAAGAAGACATTTATGCAGCCAAAAAACACATGAAAAAATGCTCACCATCACTGGCCATCAGAGAAATGCAAATCAAAACCACAATGAGATACCATCTCACATCAGTTAGAATGGCAATCATTAAAAAGTCAGGAAACAACAGGCACTGGAGAGGATGTGGAGAAATAGGAACACTTTTACACTGTTGGTGGGACTGTAAACTAGTTCAACCCTTGTGGAAGGCAGTGTGGTGATTCCTCAGGGATCTAGAACTGGAGATACCATTTGACCCAGCCGTCCCATTACTGGGTATATACCCAGAGGATTATAAATCATGCTGCTATAAAGACACATGCACATGTATGTTTATTGTGGCACTATTCACAATAGCAAAGACTTGGAACCAACCCAAATGTTCAACAATGATAGACTGGATTAAGAAAATGTGGCACATATACACCATGGAATACTATGCAGCCATAAAAAATGATGAGTTCATGTCCTTTGTAGGGACATGGATGAAGCTGGAAACCATCATTCTCAGCAAACTATCACAAGGACAAAAAACCAAATACCACATGTTCTCACTTATACGTGGGAATTGAACAATGAGAACACTTGGACACAGGAAGGGGAACATCACACACTGGGGCCTGTTGTGGGGTGGGGGGAGGGGGGAGGGAGAGCATTAGGAGATATACCTAATGTAAATGACCAGTTAATGGTTGCACCACACCAACATGGCACATGTATACATATGTAACAAACCTGCACGTTGTGCACACATACCCTAGAACTTAAAGTATAATAAAGTTTTATATATATATATATATATATATATATATATATATATATATATATATAAACCAATTAGACTTAACAGACATATACAGGTCATTCCACCCAACAACAGCAAAGTATACATTTTTCTCAAGTGCACATAGAACAATTCTATGTTCTGTGTTTAGAATGCCTGTAACATCCTGGCCAACCAGAGGTTGTGAGTCTGTCCATGTGACAACTTTACTGCTAGCATAACCAGCATCTGAGAACACCAGCACACTAAACAAAACTACAAGCAAGAACTCTGACAGAGTCTGCTTCACTCCTCTGCTACCTCCAATGGAGCAGATGCTGGTATCCACAGCTGAGAGATCTGAAGACAAATCACATCACAGGACTCTTTACAGACACTTCCCAGTACCAGCCTGGAGCCCAGTAGCTCTGCTGGCTGGCTAGACCCAGAAGAGCAAAAACCATCACTGCAGTCCAGCTCTCAGAAAGCCCTATCCCTAGGGGAAGGGGGAGAACACATTAAGGGAGCACCCTGTGGGACAAAAGAATCTGAACAGCAGTCCTTGAGTCCCAGATCTTCCGTCTGACATAGTCTACCTGAATGAGAAGGAACCAGAAAAACAATTCTGGTAATATGACAAAACAAAGTTCTTTAGTACCCTCAGAAGGTCACATCAGCTTACCAGCAGTGGATCTGAACCAAGACGAAATCTCTGAATTTCCAGAAAATGAATTCAGAAGGTAGATTATTAAGGCTAATCAAGGAGGCACCAGAGAAAGGTGAACTCCAACTTAAAGAAATAAAAAACATGATACAGGATATGAAAGGAAAAATCTTCAGAGAAATGGATAGCATAGATAAAAACAATCATAACTTCTGGAAATCAAGGACACACTTAGAGAAATGCAAAATGCACTGGAGAGTTTCAGCAATAGAATCAAACAAGCAGAAGAAAGAATTACAGAGCTCAAAGACAAGGCTTTCAAATTAACCCAATCCGTCAAAGACAAAGAAAAAATAATTTTAAACAATGATCAAATTAACAACTTACATTTATACCTTAAGGAACTAGAAAAAGAAGAACAAACTAAGTCTAAAACTAACATAACTAGAGAAATAAGAAAGATTAGAGCAGAGATAAAGAAAACAAAGGATAGAAAAACAATAGAGAAAATTAATGAAACCAAAAGTAATTTAGTTCTCAAAAAGATCAAGAAAATTGATAAACCTTTAGCAGTACTGACTAAGAAAAAAAGACTTAAATAACCAAAACTAGAAATGAAAGAGAGGACATTACAACAGATTTACAGAAATAAAAAGGATTATTAGGAAGTATTATAAACAATTCTATGACAACAAATTTGGTAACCTAAATGAAATAGACAAATTTCCAGATACAAAAAACTTACTAAGTTTGAATCACTAATAAACAGAAAATTTGAGTAGACCTATAACTAGCAAGAAGATTTAATCGGTAATCAGTAATCAAAAATCTCCCAACAAATAAAAGTCCAGGATCAGATGTTGGTATGGTATAAATGTATCCCCCCCAAATTCATGTATTGGAAACTTAATTCCCAATGCAACAGTGTTGGGAGGTGGGGCCTTTTGTGATGTGTTTCAGTCATGATGGTTCTGCCCTCATGAATAGATTAATGCTATTATAAAGGGCCTTGATGGAGGGAGTTAATCTCTTTTGGCCCTTTTGCCTTCTGTCATATAAAGATACAGAAGTTTCCTCTCTTCTTGAGGATGCAGCATTCAAAGCACCATCTTGGAAGCAGAGACTGGACCCTCACCAGACACCAGAATTGCTGGCACCTGGATTTTGAATTCCTGGTCTCCAAAACTGTGAGAAATAAATTTATCTTCTGTATAAATGACCCAGTTTCAGATATTTTGCTATAGCAGCACAAATGGATGAATACAGATATCTTAATTGATGAGTTCTACCAAACACTTAAAGAACTAGCACCAATATTTATCAAATGCTTCCAAAAAAAATGAAGAGAAGGGAACACTTCCTGACTCATTCTATGAGGCCAGCACTATATTGACACCAAAGCCAGACAAAGACAGTACAAGAAAACCATAGACCAATATCCTTTATGAATACCAATACAAAAATCCTCAAAAAAGTTAGCAAACTGGATTCAGCAACATATTGAAAGGATTGTACATCATGACCAAATGAGATTGATTTTTGGAATACAAGGATGGTTCTACACATAAAAATCAATGCAATATACCACATTAACACAATAAAGGGAAAATCCATGGTCATCTCAATTGATGCAGAAAAAGTATTTGAGAAAATCCAATACCTTTTCATGATAAGAACGCCCAGCAAACTGGGAATAGAAACTACCTGAATATAATAAAGCTCTTATATGAGAAATCCACAGCTATCACTATACTCAATAGCTATACTATACTCAAAAGACTAAAAGCAATTCCCCTAAGATCAGAAATAAGACAAGGATGCCTGCTTTCGTTACTTGTGTTCAACGTAATATTGGAAATTCTAGCTGAAGCAATTAGGCAAGAAAAAGAAATAAGAGTCATACAAATTAGAAAGGAATAAGTAAAATTATTTCTGTTTGCAGATGACACAATCTTATATTTAGAAAATTCTAACAATTCTACACCAACTCCCCCCTGCCCCCACAACAACAAAGATAAACCAAAGCAAACTGTTAGAACTAATAAATGAATTCAGAGGCTGGATACAAACTCGACATGCAAAAAGCAGTTGCATTTCTCTATAATGACAATGAAAAATCTGAAGTGGGAATTTAGAAAACAGGAGGCTAAATAATTTTACATGGAAAACTACGAAGCATTGCTGAATGAAATTAAATAAAGTATTAAAAAAATAGAAAGACATCCCAGGTTCATTGATAGGAAGACTTAATATTGTTAAGATGTCAGTTCTACTCAAAGCAATCCACAGAATCAATGCAATTCTTATCAAAGTTCCAATGAGTTTTTTGCCAAAATGTAAAAATTCATCCTAAAATTCATGTGTAATATTAAGGGTCCCAAATAGTGGAAACAGTATTGAAAAAGAACAAAGTTGGAGGACGCTGACATCCTGATTTTGAAACTTACTGTAAAGTTTCAGTAATCAAAACAGTGGTTCTGGCCAGGTGCGGTGGCTCACACCTGTAATCCCAGCACTTTGGGAGGCCAAGTTGTGTGGATTGCTTGAGGCCAGGAGTTTGAGATTAGCCTGGCCAACATGGTAAAATGCTATCTTTACCAAAAATACAAAAATTAGCTGGGCATGATGGCACGTGCCTGTAATCTCAGCTACTTGAGATGCTGAGGTGGGAGGATTGCTTGGACCCAGGAGGTGGACGTCACAATGAGTCGAGATGAAGCCACTGTACTCCAGCCTGGGTGACAGAATGATACTTCATCTCCAAAACAAAAAAACAAAAACAAACAAACAAAAAAAACCCAGTGTGATTCTAGCATAAAGACAGACATAGGCCAATGGAATAGAATAGAGTGCCCAGAAATAAACCTTTGCATACACGGTCAATTGATTTTTGAAAAGTGTGACCATTCAGTGGAGAAAGGATAGTCTTTTCAATAAATGACGTTCAGAAACTGAATATCCACATGCAAATGAATGAATTTTGATTCTTACTTTATACTATATTACAAAAATGGATCAAAGACCTAAATGTAAAACCTAAACTTATAAAATTCCTAGGTGAAAACATAGAGAGAAAGCTTCATGACACAGGATTTGGGAATGATTTCTTGGATATGACACTAACATTTTACTACTGACAAAAGAAAAATAAATAAATTGGACTTTATCAAAATCAGGAACTTTGTGTATCAAAGGACACTGTCAACAGAGTGAAAAGGCATCATACAGAATGTGGGAAACATTTGCATATCATTGATCTGGTAAGGGATTAATATTTGGTATGCATAAAGAAATCCTAAAACTCAACAACAGAAAAAACAAACAACCTAATTCAGATATGAGCAAAGGACTTGAATAGATATTTTCCCCAAGAAGATATACAGATGGCCAATAAGTACATGCAAAGGTGCTCAACATCACTAATTAAAATATGCAAATTGAAACATGAGATACCACTTCATACCCATTAGGATTGCTATGAAAAAGACAACCCAGAAAATTATTGGCAAGGATATGGAGAAATTGGCACCTTTCTGCATTGTTGGCAGGGATGTGCCACCTCTATGGAAAATAGTGTATGGTGATTCTTAAAAAGAATTAAATACAGAATTACTATACATTCCAGCAGTTCCACCTCTGGATATATATACCCAAAAGAACTGAAAGTAGGGATTTAAAGAAATATTTGTGCATCCGTGTTCATAGCAGCATTATTCACACAATATATCTGAAAGGTACAAACAATCCAAACATGGACATCAACAGATGAATGGATAAACAAAATGTGGAGTGCACACACAGTAAAATACTATTCAGTATTAGATTCAAATACATGCCATTATATGGATGAACCTTGAAGAAATTATGCTAAGTGAAATAAGCCAGACACAGAACAAATACTGTATGACTCCTCTTACATGTTGTACTTAGAGTAGTGAACATCCTAAGAGACAGAAAGTAAAATGGTCGTTGCCAAGAGCTGGTGGGAGGGGATGGATAGGGATTTATTGCTTAATGCGCACAGAGAGTCAGTTTGGGATGTTGAACAAGTTCTACAGGTTATGGTGTTGCATAACATTGTAAATGTATTCAATGCCATTGAATTGTATACTTAAAATGATTAAAATGGTACATTGTATTGTATATATTTTTATCACAATAAAAAATAAGCCTTGAGATGAGACAATGTGATAATACTGTCAAAACAAGGCTTAGACTGCATTTTCAACCTATGATGCACTGGTCTAGCCACACCACAATTCATTATTTAACTCATTTATTAATGAATTAATCCATTTTGCCTAACCATGCAACTGCCCTGGCTGTAGTCAAAGGTGGTGGGATAAGAAGAAAAAAAATCCCTAAAAGAAAACTACGGTCCAGAGTATGGTTTTTAATTTAGAGTCCACAGATAGACATCAGGGAGTTTGCTTATCTCCTATAGCTGTATGTGAAAGCTGTTTTTTTTTCTTTAGAGGTCTCTCTTTCACTCCATTCTCAAAGATAATCAGTGATCTACAAATGAGAAAGAACCAGAGGGCAAGAGAGACAAGTAAACATTGAGCAACAGGACAGTGTGTTAGCAGGGGCTATGCTGTGTCCATTCAGGAGTTAGGGAGGAGAAGCACCTCACACTGCACTCAGGGAGAGGTACCAGGAATGAAGGGTCTAGAAATTGATGTGTATCAGGAATGGTCGAAACAACTGAGTATGTTTGGTGTGGAGAAAGCCTTCATTGCTACTTTATTTACTCGAAGGACTATTTTTTATCAGCCGTGTTCTCTTTTGGAGTCAATTTCCTTTACAGGTTTTGGAAAAGTAGAATCTGGCAGACTCCTGTTCCTGCGAGGTCCATCTGATGCCTCTCATGCCATCTCACAGTGGCCACCATTGGGGGCCTGCACTCCTCGGCCCCCTCTCCTTGATAGGATGCCCTCCCCTTAGCATCAAGGGAGGGAGTTTTTGCATTTACTGCTCCATCCTGACAAGGATAAAACTTAATGGTGCTCATCCTATTGATGTCTGTGTTGGACTAGAGGAATAGCACTAACAAAGTTGAACTACTGAAATTAAGGCATCCCTGCAGACTGGGTTGCCTCTCCCTCTCCTTGAAGCTTCAGATGCATCCCATCCTGAGGTTTGAGATCATGATTTTGTCACAGTTCTCTAGACATGGTTTTATAACCATAGTTTGCCAGCATTGCCCTAGGTGTTTACTGTAATCTTTAATAAACATAGGAGGGGAGGAGTATTCACAGGATGCCTTTCTTACACAGGAAGCCTGGAAGTAGGCTGTTGCAGGGGAGCCTGTGGTGCAGATTGCCACAAAGGTCCCCTTCTGCTCTGCCCTCTCTGGTCTGGTCCTTAGGTCTGCCTCTTATTGAGGCAGTGTTTCTGCTGCAGTTTAGGTGTCACATGTAGTTACAACAAGGTTTGGTCAAGGAGGTGGTACCTCTTCCCATGCCTCACTAGATTATTTATTAGCAGGGAAATCACTCCAAGATTCTCACAGCCAAGTTCCCCCAGGACCTATGGACCATGCCCTACTGCAAGGTTGGGAAAGTAGACATCCAGCATATCCAGCCTCTATCTTGGAGGTGGGCACTGCTAGCAAGGGTAAGGAAGTAGGATAATAGCTTTTGAGAAGAATATCAACAATACTCAAAAAAGAGACGTTTTCTTCACTGCTGTTTAGTGAGTGAACATAGTTAGAGTAGATTAAAAAAACGAACTTCCAGAAAATTAAAGAGGAGGAATACCTCCCAGCTCACTACAGGTACTACTCTGTACTACTCAGAACTACTCCAGTACTAAAACTAGACCAAAATATGAAAGAGAATTTAGTGTTAGAATATTATTATATTAGCACCCACAATGGTTTTAATGATGCTCATCTCACTTGACATGATAGTACAAATTGAATTGCTTCTAGATAAAAAGAGATATGAAATACAGCTTGCATTTAAAGATGAAAATAGTGGTCCTGAGAAGAGGGTGGAAGATATTGCATTTGATCAAGGAGAGAATTTAGGTTATATAACCATTTTGACAGTAATGTTAGATAGGAATGCAGTCAACTTAGAAATTAATAATTAAAATACAGCCACCCTTTTTAGATTTAGAAAACGTGATAAATCTAAATAATCCATGTGTTCAAGAGAAAATAACAATGGAAATTATAAAAATATTTAGAAATCAGCAACAACAAAAGCATTACATTTTAAAACTAAAGGAGTACTTAAAGAAAATTTACATCCTTGGGTGCATTTATTAGACAAAACCAAGATAAAGATAAATTAGCTAAGTCTTTAGCTGAAGCAGCTACAAGAGAGCAGCACTGTAAACACAAATCAGAGAAAAAGAAATAGGGACAAAATTATAGACTAATGCATTATGAAGCAATAAAAATAGATGATTGACAAAATCACAATCTGGTAATTTAGAAGACTAAAACATTGACAAATTTTGCCTTGATTGATCAGGAAAAGGAAGAGAGAAAAATTAAGTGAATAATATTAGGAATGAACTAAAGGCTATTACTATAAATACAGTATAAGTGCAAAAATCAGACACAAATTCTCTGAAGATCATTATGCCAATTTGAAAAGTTAGTGAAAAATAGCTAATTTTTATGTAAAATATAACATGAATAGTCCTATATCTATTAAATAAAGAACTTTCTACAAAGAAAACTTTAGGTCCAGATGGCTACAATGATGAATCCTTCATAATATTTAAAGAAGAAATCTGCTGGGCACCAGGGCTAACACCTGTAATCCCAGCACTTTGGGAGGATGAGGCCGGTGGATCACCTGAGGTCAGGAGTTTGAGACCAGCCTGGCCAACATGGTGAAACCCTGTTTCTACTAAAAATACAAAAATTAGCCAGGCGTGATGGTGCATGCCTGTAATCCCAGCTACTCAGGAGGCTGAGGTAGGAGAATCACTTGAACCCAGGAGGCAGAGGTTGCAGTGAGCTGAGATCATGCCACTTCACTGCAGCCTGGGTGACAGAGTGAGACTCTGTCACACACACACAAAAAAGAAACCGTATTAATTTCACAAAAATTCTTTAGAAAATTTCTAACTCATTGTATGTATGAAAAAATTAGTTTTTTTCTTGAAATGCAAGTTTGTGTTAATGTTATAAAATTAATCAATATCAATTCATCATATCAACAGTGAAAACAAACCCACGTGTATTTTAATCTCAGTAGATGCAGGGAAAAAAACTCTTAGTAAACTGGAATAGAAGGAAACTTCCTTAACTAGATTAAGGTCTGCAAAAAGCTAACAGCTAGCACCACACTTATTTCACTTAATTCTGAAAATGAATACTTGTCCCCTAAAGAATAAGGTAAGGATTTTCACTTTACCATTTCTATTCAACATTGAACTGGAACCAGTACAGTCAGACAAGAAAAAAAAAGCCATCATTGGATAGGGAAGGAAGAAAAACTCTTTATTCACAGACAACATGGTCATCTACATAGAAAAGCTTATGAAATTGACAAAAAATGTTAAAGGGTGAGTTTAATAACTGCAGGATACAAGATCAATATACAGAAATCCAGTTGTATAAAAGTTAGCAAAAATGGTTATTAAAATGCCACTTAAAATAGCATAAAATAGAAAATATTTAAATATTAGCATGAGAAAAGTTGTATAAGAATATTACTGAAAACTACAAAGTATTGCTGAGAAAAATTAAGGAGTACATACATAAGAGAAACATGAATTGGAAGACTCGAAATTGTTAAGATGTCGCTTCTCCAGAAATTGACCTGTAGATTCAAATGCAACCTCTATCAAAATTCCTGCAAACTTCTTCTTCTTCTTTTTTTTTTTTTTTGTAGAAATGGACACACTAGCCAGGCATGGTGGCTCACACCTGTCATCCTAGCACTTTGGGAGGCCAAGGCAGGAGGATCATTTGAGCCCAGGAGTTCAAGACCAGCCTGGGCAACATAGTGAGACCCCCATCTCCATTTTTTAAAAAAAGAAATTGATATACTGATTCTAAAATCCATAAGGAAATGCAAAGCACTTAGAATAGCTAAAATGTCTTTAAAAAAGAACATTGGAGGACTTATATCATCTGACCTGAAACTTTTAAAGCTACAGTAATCAAAACAGAGTGGTACTGGTGTCAAGATAGACATGTTGTTTGATGAAACATGACAAAGAATCCAGAAAGAGCCATATATATAGATGGCCAACTGATTTTTGAAAAAGGCACAGAGGCAATTTAGTGGACACAGCATATGTTTTTTTCTCCCAACAAATGGTCCTGAAACAATTTGCTATTCCTATCTGACCTTGGATTAGGTGAGGATATACAGAAATACACAACACCAAAAGCATGGTTCATAAAATAAAACAAAATTATTAAATTTGACTTCATTGAAATTAAGAATGTTGCCTTCTGAAAGACACTATTAGGAGAATGAAATGATAAGGCACAGACTGGGACAGACTCTTATAAGAAAACAAACAACCCAATAAAAATAGGCAAAACATGAACAGACACTTCTCTGGAGAAGGCATATGGATAACAAGGACATGAAAAGATGCTTCACATCATTAGTCATTAGGGAAATAGAAATTAAAACTACAGTGAGATGCCACTACATACCTACTTGAATGGCTAACATGAAAATGACCAACCCAAGGGTTGGTGATGAGATGGAGCAACTGGAACCCTGATACACTGCTGGTTGGATGTAAAATGGCATAACCATTTTGAAGAAAGTTCGACAGTTTCTTTAAAAGTTAAAGATAAACCTAGCCATTCCACTCCTAGATATTTACCCAAGAAAAATAAAAGCATATGTTCATACAAAGACTTCTATACAAATGTTCATAACAACTTTGTTTCTTTAAAATAACGTTTATTTGATCCTTTCATGATACCTTCCCTTTCTTTACATAGATGCAGGTGTCTGACATACAGCACTTTCCTTCTTTCTGAAGAATTTCCTTAAACATTTCTTGAATGGCATTTCTACTGGTGACAAATTCCTTCAATTCTTGTTGGAGAAAGCTTTATTTCTCCTTCAGTTTTGAAGTATAATTTTCCTGAATACAAAATTTTAGGTTAGTTTTTTTTTCTTTCAATGCTAAATATTTCACTCCACTCTCTTCTTGCTTACATGGTTTTTGAATAGAAATCCAATATAACTCTTATTCTTGCTTCTTTATAGATGGGTATATTTTCCTTTGGCTTCTTTCAAGATTATCTGCCTTTAATTTTTTGCAGTTTGAATATGATATGCCTAGATATAGATGTTTTATTCTTTATCCTGCTTGGAGTTCACTGAGATTCAT
Organism: Pongo pygmaeus; assembly: GCF_028885625.2. Classification (NCBI taxonomy): domain Eukaryota; kingdom Metazoa; phylum Chordata; class Mammalia; order Primates; family Hominidae; genus Pongo; species Pongo pygmaeus. The sequence continues at coordinate 59,869,851 of NC_072380.2, forward strand.
GGATCTGTGGCTTGGTGCCTGTCTTAGTCCATTTGTGTTGCTTAAAGGAATATTTGTGGCTGAGAAATTTGTAAAGAAAAGGGTTTATTTGGCTCATGGTTCTGCAGGCTGCACAGGAAGCATGGCACCATCATCTGCTTCTGTAAGGGCCTCAGGAAGTTTCCACTCATGGTGGAAGGGGAAGGGGAGCTGGCATGTGCAGATGATGTTGGGGGGAGAGGAGGCATGCGGGAGGGAAGGGAGGTACCAGACTCTTTTTTTGGTTTGTTTTACTTTGTCTTGGTCATTTTTAATATGTTCTATATTCCTCACATTTCTACAACATATGTTCTTTTAAGATTATATTTTATTTCAATAGTTTTTGGGGAACAGGTGGTGTTTGGTTACACAGATAAGTTCTTTAGTGGTGATTTCTGAGATTTTGTTGTACCCATCTCCCAACCAGTGTACACTGTACCTGAGGTGTAGTCCTTTATCTCTTATCCCCATCCCACACTTTCCCCTAAGTCCCCAGAGTCCATTGTATGATTCTTATGGATATTCATAGCTTAGCTCCCACTTATGAGTGAGAGCATATGACGTTTGGTTTTCCATTCCTGAGTTACTTCACTTAGAATAATAGTCTCCAATTCCATCCAGGTCACTGTGAATGCCATTATTTCATTTCTTTTTATGGCTTAGTAGTATTCCATGGTGTGTGTGTGTGTGTGTGTGTGTGTGTATATGTATATATATATAAAATCACAATTTCTTTATCCACTCATTGGTTGACAGGCATTTGGGCTGGTTCCATATTTTTGCAATAGTGAATTGTGCTGCTATAAACATGCTTGTGTATGTATCTGTTTTGTATAATGATTTCTCTTCCTCTGGGTAGATATCCAGTAGTGGGATTGTTGGATCAAATGGTAGTTCTACTACTTTTAGTTCTTTAAGGAATCTTCATATTGTTTTCCATAGTGGTTGTACTAGTTTACATTCCCACCTGCCATGTAAAAGTGTTCCCTTTTCACCACATCCCTGCCAACATCTATTATTTTTGATTTTTAAATTATGGCTATTCTTGTTGGAGTAAGGTGATATTGCATTGTGGTTTTGATTTGCATTTCCCTGATAATTAGTGAGGTTGAACAAGTGTTTCATATGTTTACTGGCCATTGTATATTCTTTTGAGAATTGTCTATTCATGTCCTTGACCCACTTTTTGATGGGATTATTTGTTTTTCTTTTGCTGATTTGTTTGAGTTCCTTGTAGATTCTGGATGTTAGTCCTTTGTCAGATGCATAGTTTGCAAAAATTTTCTCCTTTCCTGTGGGTTGTCTGTTTACTCTGCTGATTATTTCTTTTGCTGTGCAGAAGCTTTTTAGTTTGATTAGGTCTCATTTATTTATTTTTGTTTTTGTTGCATTTACTTTTGGGTTCTTAGTCATAAAGTATTTCCCTAAGCCAATGTCCAGAAGAGTTTTTCCAATGTTATCTTGTTGAAAGTTTCAGGTCTTAGATTTAAGTCCTTGATCCATCTGGAGTTGATTTTTATGTAAGGTGAGACATCAGGATCAAGTTTTATTCTTCTACATGTGGCTAGCCAATTATCCCAGCACCATTTGTTGAATAGGGCATCCTTTCCCCACTTTATGTTTTTGTTTGCTTTGTCAAAAATCCATTGGCTGTAAGTACCTGGGTTTATTTCTGGGTTTTCTGTTCTGTTCCATTAGTCTGTGTGCCTATTTTTATACCAGTACCATGCTGTTGTGGTGACTATAGCCTTGTATAGTTTGAAGTCAGGTAATGTGATGCCTCCAGATTTGTTCTTTTTGCTTAGTCTTGCTTTGGCTGTGTGGGATCTATTTTAGTTCCATAAGAATTTTAGGATTGTTTTCTCTAGTTCTGTGAAGAATAATGATGGTGTTTTGATAGCAGTTGCATAGAATTTTTATATTGCTTTTGGCAGTATGGTCATTTTCACAATATTGATTCTACCCATCATGAGCGTGGGATGTGTTTTTATTTGTTTGTGTCATCTATGATTTCTTTCAGCAGTGTTTTGTAGTTTTTCTTGTAGAGGTCTTTCACCTCCTTAATTAGGTATATTCTTAATTTTCTTTTTCTTTTTTTGCAGCTATTATAAAAGGGGTTGGGTTCTTGATTTGATTTTCTGCTTGGTCATTGTTGGTGTATAACAAGGCTACTGATTTGTGTACACTGATTTTGTATCCTGAAACTTTACTGATTTCATTTATCAGATGTAGGAGTTTCTTGGATGAGTCTTTAGGGTTTTCTAGGTATATGATCATGTCATTGGTGAACAGTGACTGTTTGACTTTCTCTTTACCAATTTGGATGCCCTTTATTTCTTTCTCTTGTCTGATTGCTCTGGCTAGGACTTCCAGTACTGTGTTGAATAGAAGTGGTGAAAGTGGGCATCCTTGTTTTCTTCCAGTTCTCAGGGGGAATGCTTTTAACTTTTCTCCACTCGGTGTAATGTTGGCTATGAGTTTGACATAGATGGCTTTTATTACCTTAAGTTATGTTCCTTCTATGCTGATTTTGCTGAGGATTTTAATCATAAAGGGATGCTGGATTTTGTCAAATGCTTTTTCTACATCTATTGAGAAGATCATGTGATTTTTGTTTTTAATTCTGTTTATGTGACATTTATTGACAAGTCACATTTATTGACTTGGGTGTATTGAACCATCCCTGCATTCCTGGTATGAAACCCACTTGATCATGGTGGATTATATTTTTGATATGCTGTTGGATTTGGTTAGCTATCATTTTGTTGATGATTTTTGCATCTATATTAATCAGTGATATTAGTCTGTAGTTTTCTTTTTGTTATGTCTTTTCCTTGTTTTGGTATTAGGGTGATACTGATATAGGAGTTAAGAACGAATTACTTAGGCAGATAGCAAGGGCTTGGGAGTCCTCGTTAAGGCTTTTCTTTTTAATGAAAAACAGCCCCAAATCATTTTCCAACAAAGAGCAGCATGCAAGCTGGGAGCTTGCATGGGTGAATGCTGGCAGGAACTAAGCACCAGACATTTTCAAAATGGCAGCTCCATCTTCCCTTCTCTGTAAGCCCTGTGTACTGTAAAGGAGCAGAGAAGGTGGTACCAATCAACTGGAAAGCCCATTTGCATAAGATTAGTGTGGGTGGCCAGCCTTCCCCACACACTATGTAGATATCATACCTAATCAAACCAATCTGTGAGTCCTATGTAAATCAGACACTGTCTTCTCCAGCCTACCTATAAAATCTGCCACAGTCCACAGTCTTCTCCCTTTTTCAGATGTCTGTCTCTCTTTTGCAAGGAGCTGCCCTCCTCTCTCCTTTCTTCTGTCTATTAAACTTTCCACTCCTTAACTTACCCACATGTATCTGTGTCCTGAATTCTTTCTCAGTGCATAACAATAAACCACAGGGAATGTACTCCAGACAGTGTAGCTGCTTCATAATGAAAGCTTGGCTGGGACATCAAGGTACAACATTCATCAAAATGGTGAGTAGAGTAGCAGACTCCAACTCTGTCCTTTCATTTGGGGACTCTCAGCCTCCATTTTAGACCTTTCACAGAGGGCTTAGCCATCACATGGGGCTGGAAGAAGTCCTGGGGCAACTGAGGATTTCTGGCTGGGGCTACCTTCTGGTGTTATCCAAAGGTTTCTAGACTGATCCCAGCCTCCAACTGCCCTGATGGGATGTTGGCAATAGGATCTCCAACTTCCCTATAATAATTTCCTCTTTTCCTGTCTGTGACCATCATATCTCTTATACTTTTTGTGTATGCAATATGTGGGAAGTTTTACAGTTCAGGGAAGTAATCTTGTTTGACAAGATCAGGGAATGGGGATATAACTCAAGGGAAGGTGTCTGTGATTTTCTAGGAACAGAGAGCTTCCTTCTCCCCACGGTGAGCTTCTCCCTCTACCCTTGGTCTGGAGAGCACATGGCATTCCAGGTCTCTCTCTGCCCTTGGTCTGGAGAGCACATGGCATGTGAAGGTCACTCTGCCCTTGGTCTAGAGAGCACATGATGTTTCAAGGTCAACAGTGCTACCTAGTGGAATAGGGATCCTCTCAATGAGGCACATTGTTGGTCCTTCACTGAAACACCCTAGCTTCCCAATTCTCTCCCCTTTTTGCTCTTCTCTACTAGAAAAAAGGCTTCATGCTGCTTCTGTAAACAGGAAAATTCTGCCTTCAACAATTAGGGGTAAAATATCCTCCAAAGCCAAATTTTAGTATTGACACTGCCTTATCAACAGGAAAATGGTCATCTAGTCCCTATATTCTTTTAAGGCACCTATTCTGCCTCCAATTAGAGTGGTAATTAGTAAGGTGATTTTCAGTTCAGAAGTTAACTGGAACCCTTATCTAAGGGTAAATGCTTCAGCAGGGGCCATAATAGAAGGATACAGAGTTCAATTTAGGACGCCCCCTCCATTAAAGGGGCCTTGCCCAACTATTACATGGTTTCTCTTGAGATCCATTTTTTTGGGAGCCAGCAGGTCACACAAGTCTAGAAGTGAAAGGGAAATCACAGGCAGAAGACTGAGCCACTTGGGTAGGTGTGGCTAGCCACAATCAATTAGTTCCTCTGGCTCCATGGCTAGGGGTCATGCCTGCAACTATGGGTGGCACATTCAACAAGGTGCCAGGACCCAGGAACCATGGAGGGAAAACAGCATGGGAGCACTCCCACTGTCTTCCTCTCCTCTCTGGGTCACACCAAAAGAAAGGAGACTAAAGGGATGCCTTTTTCTTGCTTCCATTTCTAGATGAGTACCATCCTCAGTCTGCACTCCTCTGGAGTGCATTCTGAAGTACAAGGACTCCTTTGACCCTGAGAGTTTAAAGAAAAAGTGGGTCATTTTATTTTGCACAAAGGCATGGCCTTCTTACTAGACCTTTTGCAGGCATTACAAAATCAACCCAGCCCTTTTAGCAATCATATTGGGAAGGCCCAAAGAGAATAATTCTGCAAAATGAGAGAAAATGAGAGGGGAGTCCTCCAAGGATCCCCCTTAGTTGGGGCCCCTTCAAGTTCTATTTTCATTGCAGGATCTTAGGAAAGTAAAGGGAAACTTAGACTGATTTTCTGATGACCCTGTTAGGTATATAGAAGGCTTCCAAAATTTAACTCAGGTATTTGACCTCTCATGCAGGGATGTTATGCTGCTCTTAAGCCAAACCCTAACCACAGCTAAGAAGCAGGCAGCTCTGCAGGCAGCAGGGAAATTTGGAGATGAGCAATATGCCTCCTATAATAGGCAAAAAGGGAAAAGAGAATATCGGGAAGGTGAATAAATAGGGGAAACACCATTCTCAATAGGAAGAGAGGCAGTACCTCTTGATAAATGTAACTGGAACCCCCAGACTTTTCTATGGTGTTTTTCTTTCTTTGACAGTTTAAAGTGGCTCCTATCTCTTCTTTTATAATGTTCCTACAAACTAGGAAAAGTTAATTTCCCCAAACCTTAAAATACTTGGCTTAGAATTGAGCTAGGGGGAAGGGAATCTCAGAAGTCTGACATGCCAGCAAAAGGGTAAAAGTTTTTTTTTTTTTTAAACTAGTGAAGTTTTAGCTTCTCTCTCCCTGTGCAAAGTGGTAAAAAGGATAATAAGGATTATTGTGTATATTCTCTGTAAAATTTTAATTAATGAAAAAGGATTTGTGAGGTTGGTCTTAAGCTATAGCCAATCTTGTGTGCTTTGTGTGTCTTTCTAGATGGTTTTGTCAAAAGAAGGGGTACTTTAGGTTAGGATGCAGACCAAGGACCCCATAAGCCAGCTGTTCAAGCCAGCCCAACAAAATGGTCAGTAATGAACATGGCTACAGGCCTCCACCTTGTTTCATGTCTTTGTGAACATGACCTGTAGCCACATGGAAATACTTTGTTTCAGTCTCTGCCACTTTACAGTGGTGGCTGTTTTCTTGTGCTAAGTGAGTTCCTGGGTGAAGGCCATAAAATCAGATAAGCCAGTTTATCAATCTGAGTTGTGTCAGCTGATCCATCAAGGGCAGTGTTTACAAAATATCTTAAGCACTCATCTTGAGAGCAGTTTAGAGAGGGTCAAAATCTTGTAGCCTTCAGCTGTGTGACTCCTAGGCCATGGTTTCTAATCTTGTGACTAGTTTCTTGGTCTGGTCCCCAGGTGAGAGGGAAGTATATCTTAAGAAGGGGCTGTTATTATCTTTGTTTTAGACTACACAGTAAACCAGGCTCCTCCCAAATTTGGTTTGGCCTACACCCAGGGATGTGCAAGGACAGCTTGAGGGCTAGAAACAAAATGGAGTTGGTTGGATCAGATCTCATTCACTATCTCAGTCACAATTTTGCAATGACAGTTTCAAAAACACTTATCACCCCTTTGAAAGTCTCTTGTACACTCATGGTTAAGTCATAACTTAATTAAGGCTTGTTGGTTTCACCTGTAGGTTACTTTTTATAAATTTCAAAAGCCAAAAATCTTAACTGCTTGGTGTGGCTACAGTCAAGTAACAAGGGATTTAAAAGGTTTTTCTCAGTTTAATTAAAAGTGGATATTCAAGTTATAGGTATATTTAAAATGCCTTTTTGTGTTTTTCTTCTTGGATCTTGTTTTTCTGGAAAAAGGCTTTTTTCTTCTCAGTTGACTGAATTATTTTTCTCCATTTTTTTTCTTGCCACTCTTAATGCATACATGAGAGGCTCTAAGATAACTTCTGGTAGCATGGGACTCTTTGGGAAAAACAGAGGAGGCACCACAGACTCCATTTTGGGAAAAAAAACCCTCTGTTTTCCTCATAAAAGCCCAGAAATTAAAAGTGGATAGTTCCCTCTCAAAATCAAAGGGTCTGTTCTGTTTTGCATTGTGTTATCTGTCCATTTGGAGTTTTGGGGGTATCAAATTAATTCACTTTAGGAGAGGGCTTTGTGTAATAACTAGGTAAGAAATACACTTTAAGGGATGGCTAACAATAGTTGTAAATCAGAGAAGCATGCTCTTGGCCACCTGAAAGATATAGAAACATTCCCACTCCCCACTGAGAGATGAGAATCCCATGGGGGATGAGCTGATTATGAAATAAGCTGATTGGCTTTGGGTTGCCTTGCAATGAAATGCATGGTAGAAGCACTGCACTGTCTTCTCCCATAGTATCTCCCTCCTTTAGGGGATCCAAAATCCAGGATAAAATGGCAGCCTTAATTTGGGGGATCTGTCTTTGCCTTCAGCTGTGCTTGTTTATTATGCCCTAGAAATGCCTGCCTTCCTGGCCCTGTTTCTCCAAGGGCTCCACCCTGAAGCCAGTAATCCAGTTAAGAAACTGGCAAATGAAAAAATCCTACAAATGCTGAACCTTCTGTCTGTTTGTGTCACTATATATGTGTTGTGTGTAATGTCTATAAAAAGAGCTCTAATTGATTGGCTTAAAGAAAAATAAGCACTTTGGCTGGGTGCAGTGGCTCACACCTGTAATCCCAGCAGTTTGGGAGGCCAAGGCAGGTGGATCACGAGGTCAGGAGATCGAGATCATCCTGGCTAACACGGTGAAACCCTGTCTGTACTAAAAACACAAAAAATTAGGTGGGTGTGGTGGCGGGTGCCTGTAATCCCAGCCACTAGGGAGGCTGAGGCAGGAGAATGGCATGAACTCAGCAGACAGAGCTTGCAATGAGCTGAGATCACACCACTGCACTAAAGCCTGGGCAACAGAGCGAGACTCTGTCTCAAAAAAGAAAAAAAAAAGAAAAGGAAAATAAGTACTTAAATCAAATATTTTTTATTTCATGAGACTTTAATCTGTAAGAAATAAAAAATAGTCTTAAGGATTATTGGTAAAATGCAAGTATCATCAAAATGCAAATAGGTGGTCTAAATTATACAACTTAGATACTAGGTTTGCTAAATGTTCTAAGGTTGTATACTGCCTGCTTCAGAAAAGGTAAGGCCTGGGACACATGGGGCTAGATGCTGTAAAGAGTCAAACTTTGTCTGCACTCTCTCTGGGTCCTAGGCTCCACACCTGGTACATAATTAAAATTGCTTACTAGGCCAGGTGTGGTGGCTCGCCTGTAATCCCAGCACTTTGGGAGGCCAAGGTGGGAGGATCACTTGAGGTCAGGAGTTTGAGACCAGCCTGGCCAACATGGTGAAATTCCATCTCTACCAAAAATACAAAAATCAGCTGGCTGTAGTGGCAGGCACCTGTAATCCCAGCTACTTGGGAGGCTGAGGCAGGAGAATCACTTGAACCTGAAAGGCAGAGGTTGCAGTGAGCTGAGACTGCACCACTGCACTCTAGCCTAGGTGACAGAGTGAGACTCCATCTCAAAAAAAAAAAAAAAAAAAAGATTAGATGGAATTGTCTATAAGGTTTCTTTTAAACAGTTTGAAGTTAACATTAGTAAATTAATGAAGTTAACATTACTAAATTAATGAAATTAATGCAAGGGTAAAATTCGGCTTTGAACAGGATTTTCATATAATAGTAAAGGCTAATGAAAGGTTTTTGCCTTTTGAGTCATCATTTTGGCAAAACAAATAATTTATGGCAATTTGGAATTCTATTTCATCATCCCAAAATCAAACTCCAAGTTTCAAAATTGTCTTTCCTGATTCCTGGCTTTCTGGATGGCTCAGAGGGCCTCTGAAACATCTAGAGAAGAGGTGAACAGGATTATTTGACATGTTTAGTTACATGGGATTGCTAAAATGATTGCTAAAAATCTTCTTTAGGTTATGTCTTGGTGAATAATACTAATATATTTTCTAAAATTGTATGGGGTTTCTAAAATTCTAATGTCTGAATATATGCTATCAATCATAATTAAGGGTAAAGTTATTGTAAGCCACAGAGATAACTAAACTCCTTTGTCTGTCATGTTTTTAACTGTATCTACCCTGGAAATTTTGTCATTTACATATAACTGTTGTCTTGCTTTGTTCCTTCTCAAAAGATGGGTTATAATCAAGCTATATTAAGGACTTTACCGGGTATTCTCAACAGTGAGTTTTTAATAGCTTTGACGATTGTAACATTGAAATAGATAAAGAATGTATGGGACTCATGAAAAACTGAAATGTTCATGTATGTCAAGCAAAACAAGAGTTAACTAAATGGACTGCACTCAGAAAGTTAAAGCAACCTTTTTGACTTTTGCTTGAAATATTGCTGATCCTTGTTTCATTTTTCAGAGTTGAGGAAACTTATTTTGAACTATTTATGGCCTTTAATAACTTAGTAAGGCATACTCCTGTGAACAAAATTTGGAGTATGTTTGTTTCTCTCTGCCTGGTTACTCTAGAATTTTGAAACAATCTATAAGTATGCTTAATTTATGGCAATATGGTTGTTTGCAGCAATGTAATAGGAATCCATTTTTTTTTTTCCAAGAGGACACAATTGTAAAAACTGGCTATTTCATGAAGGCTTTGACCGGAAGTGTATGCTTCCCTTTAAGGAGTCAATCTCAACTTGCAGAGCCAATAAAAGCCCTGTAGAGAGAACTGGCCTCATACCTTGCCTATGCAGTCCCTGCACAGGGTTTCTAACCTGTGGTCAGTAAAGAATGTCACTTTCTTTTGTTGTTGTTGTTGTTGTTGTTTTTGAGATGGAGTCTCACTCTATCACCAGGCTGGAGTGCAGTGGCATGATCTCAGCTCATTGCAACCTCCACCTCCTGGGTTCAAGCAATTCTCCTGCCTCAGCCTCCCAAGTGGCTAGGATTACAGGTGTGCATCATCACACCCAGCTAATTTTTTTTGTATATTTAGTAGAGATGGGGTTTCACCATGTTGGGCAGGATGGTCTTGATCTCTTGACCTTGTGATCCTCCCACCTCAGCTTCCCAAAGTGCTGGGATTACAGGCGTGAGCCACCATGCCTGGCCAAGAATGTCACTTTCTAACAGGCCCAGGAGCTCACAATTTATGTTGGGACCTTAAGAGAAAAGGATCACCCAACTCACAGGTATTTGAGGATACAAACCCATGGCTGAGCTCAGCTTTAAAAGGTCTTACTTGAGATTCCTTGTGGAACGGAGCTCCATCAAAGCCAATCAAAAAGGCCTATGTTGAAATAAACATTCTTGCTGCACTTTATGCAAATAATCAGGCCAATTATAAGGCTAAAGTTTATTCTACAAATAACATGGTCCTATCATAACTTGTTTTAACCAAAAGGTAGGACTGGAGAGAGAAATTATGTTCCAAAGCTTATTATACATTTGTCATGAAATCCTAGTCTTATTAATTGTTTTTAAGATTTTGGCCTACATTTTAGACTAACCCTGCTTATTCCTGTGAATCAAGTGGTGATCTTCTGCAGCTTGAAAGAAATAAAAAGGGATGGGTAATGTAAAAATCTGAATCAATATGCTACTTCTGGGCAATTATCCTGCAAATTCTGCCAGGTAATAAAAGTAAGTAGGGTGCACATATCCTAGAGTTTTCTTTGTTTGGGAAAATAAAGCAAAGGAACTTCATAGAACCCCAAAGGGAAATTCTATATGTTGGCAGATAAAATTTTAGATGTAAATAATCTACTACATCACGCTTGCAGGAATTGCTGTACTCTTTCTACTATTTGCAGTAGAGCTATACATGGTAGCATCTTCTAACTGAAATATTGGACAGAGAGTTTCCATTGCTGTAGTATTGAGAGTTGAAGCCAGCTGGACTTCCTAGGTCGAGTGGGGACTTGGAGAACATTTCTGTCTAGCCAAAGGATTGTAAATGCCCCAATCAGCACTCTGTAAAAATGCACCAATCAGCCCTCTGTGTCCAGCTAAAGGAATGTAAACACACCAATCAGCACTCTGTAAAATGGGCTGATCAGCACTCTGCAAAATGGACCAATCAGCAGGATGTGGGCGGGGACAAATAAGGGAATAAAAGCTGGCCACCGCAGCCAGTGGTGGCAATCTGCTTGGGTCCCCTTCCATGCTGTGGAAGCTTTGTTCTTTTTCTCTTCACAATAAATCTTGCTGCTGCTCACTCTTTGGGTCTGCACCACCTTTAAGAGCTGTAACACTCACCATGAAGGTCCATGGCTTCATTCTTGCAATCAGCAAGACCATGAACCCATGAGAATGAAGAAACTCTGGACACATTTGAAGGAAAAAACTCTGGACACTCCATCTTTAAGAGCTGTAACACTCACCGCAAAGGTCTGCAACTTCATTCTGAAGTCAGCGAGACCAAGAACCCACCTGAAAGAACCAACTCCAGACACATCCTGGTGACCCAGATGGGACACATCTTGGCAACCACGAAGGGACAGTTGCCAAGTGGTGAGTACCATTGGACCCCTTTTGCTTGTTATTCTGTCCTATTTTCCTTTTGGCATTTAGTCCTTAGAATTTGTAGGCTAAATACCGAGCACCTGTCACCAGTTAAAAGCAACTAACATGGCCACTGGACTAAAGACACGGGTGTCAGGCTTTCTGGGAAAGGGCTGTCTAATAACCCCCAACTCTTTGGAGTTGGGAGCACTGGTTTGCGTGGAACCAGCTTCTGCTTTTCCTGCATTTCTGGGCTGAGCCGAGGGTCGACAGAAAGGAAAGCCATTCAGCTCCGGGGTCCTGACAAAAAGTTGGTTGACCCTGTAGCCATGAGCAGAACTCTCCAAGTCATGTTACCCAAGTGAGATTCGCTCATCTATCCTATCTATCCTGACCCTTGCCTCCTGGGTCCTGATGCCTGTGAGACAAACTTCCTCTTGCCTCTCTTCTCTGAGGCTAGTGCCACTTCTAAAAACCACTCCTTGTCTCTGGTGCTTTTCTAGTTTCTCCTGTAAGAATGATTTCTGGTATAAACTTCAGGACTGTGTTCTCTTCTTTAGGCACCCGGGCTCACCAATCAGAAGACATAATTTTTGCCCAAAGCCCTGTTGGGAGGGGAGACCAACTATCCTTTTAGGATCCCTCCTCAGACAAGCAGCCCTAACAAAAGCTATTCCTGAAGCTAGGATATGGGGAGCCTCAGAAATTACATCCTTCCTATTCATATAAGTGAAGACAAAAGGCGTCACTCTTCCAACCCTGGAAACCCCTTCCCTTCCTCAGGGTATGGCCCTCCACTTCACTTTTGGGGCATAACATCTTTATAGGATGGGCTAATGTCACAATACTAATGGGAGAATGCTTAGGACTCTAACAGGTTTTCAAGAATGTGTTGGTAAGAGAAACTAAATCTGATTTTTTTCCAGTCCTCTTTGTGGTCTAGGAGGACAGGCAAGGGTGCGGGTTTTCAAGAATGTGTTGGTAAGGGCCACTAACTCTGACCTTCCTCAGTCCTCTTTGTGGTCTAAGAGGAAAACTAGGGTTTCTGCTGCTGCATCAGTGAGCACAATTTTTCTGATCAGCAGGGTCCAGGGACCATTGCAGATTCTTGGGCAAGAGGGGTTTCTGCTGCTGCATCAGAGAGTGCAACTATTCCAATCAGCAGGGTCCAGGGACCATTGCAGGTTCTTGGGCAAGCGGGGCTTCTGCTGCTGCATTGGTGAGCACAACTATTCCAATCAGCAGGGTCCAGGGACCATTGTGGGTTATTGGGGGGGGGGAACAAACCAAAATTGGGGGCAGTTTTTTCTTTCAGATGGGAAACACTCAGGCATCAACAAGCTCACCCTTGAAATGCATCCTAAGCCATTGGGACCAATTTGATCCATAAACCCTGAAAAAGAAACAGCTCATTTTTTTCTGCACTATGGCCTGGCCCCAATATTCTCTCTGATGGGGAAAAGTGGCCAACTGTGGGAAGTATAAATTACAATACTATCCTGCAGCTTGACCTTTTCTGTAAGAGGGAAGGCAAATGGAGTGAAATACCTTATGTCCAAGCTTTCTTTTCATTGAAGGAGAATCCATAACTATGCAAAGCTTGCAATTTACATCCCACAAGAGGACTTCTTAGCTTACCCTCATATCCCAGCCCCCCTATAGTTCCCCTTCCTATTAATGATAAGCCTCCTCTAATCTTCCCCATCCGGAAGGAAACAAGCAAAGAAATCTCCAAGGGACCACAAAAACCCCCTGGCTATTGGTTATGTCCCCTTCAAGCTGTAGGGGGAGGGGAATTTGGCCCAACCTGGGTACATGTCACTTTCTCCCTCTCTGATTTAAAGCATATCAAGGCAGATCTGGGGAAGTTTTCAGGTGATCCCAATAAGTACATAGATGTCCTGCAGGGTCTAGGGCAAACCTCTGATCTCACTTGGAGACATGTCATGCTATTGTTAGATCAAACCCTGGCCTTTAGTGAAAAGAATGCACCTTTAGCTGCAGCCCAAGAGTTTGGAGATACCTGGTATCTTAGTCAAGTAAATGATAGAATGACAGCTGAAGAAAGGGACAAATTCCCTAACGGTCAGCAAGTCGTCCCCAGTATGGATCTCCACTGGGACCTTGACTCAGATCATGGGGACTGGAATTGCAAACATCTGCTGGCCTGTGTTCTAGAAGGACTAAGGAGAATTAGGAAAAAGCCTATGAATTATTCAATCATGTCCACCATAACTCAGGGAAAGGAAGAATATCCTTCTGCCTTCCTTGAGCGGCTACAGGAGGCCTTAAGAAAATATACTCCCCTGTCACTGAACTCACTCGAGGGTCATTTGATCCTAAAAGATAAGTTTATTACCCAATCAGCCACAGATATCAGGAGAAAGCTCCAAACATGAGCCGTGAGCACTGAACAAAATCTGGAGGCATTATTATTATTATTATTATTATTATTATTATTATTATTATTATTTTGCAGTTGTAAGATTTAATAGAGTGAAATAGAGTGAAAACAGCTCCCATACAAAGGGAGGGGACCCAAAGGGGGTTGCTGTTGCCAGCTCGAATGCCTGGGTTTATATCCCGATCCTTGTCCCTCCTGCTGTGCTCTCAGGCAATAGATGATTGGCTATTTCTTTACCTCCTGTTTTTGCCTAATTAGCATTTTAGTGAGCTCTCTGATTGGTTGGGTGGGAGCTAAGTTGCAAGCCCTGTGTTTAAAGGTGGATGCAGTCACCTTCCTAGCTAGGCTTAGGGATTCTTAGTTGGCCTAGGAAAGACAGCAAGTTCTGTCTCTCAGTCCCCCCTCTCAACAGGAAAACCCAAGTGCTGTTGGGGAGGTTGGCTGATGACCACTGTAACTGCTTCCTGCTGAATTGGGGCATAGTAGGGGTTGTGCAGTTGAGATTTCCTCAGAAGGGGTGCCTTCGATGTCATTAACATCAGAGCATGGGCTAGCAGGCCAGTCCAGGGGTCCATGGTGGATCTTAGTCATGAACTGCATTTGGGGCTCCATTTGAAGAACAATTTGTAGTTTTACGGTTTCAATTCTGGAAGAGACAAACTTACCAAGGAGGTTAAAGACACAGGGATTGAAATGTGTGGCCTGCAGTGTAGGGGATTATTTCTTTGGCACACTTCACAGGACCTGACTATCTGCTTGATAGTTTTGAAAAGACCTGGTCCAGTAAATAATAATTTAGCCATCTGATGGGTGTTATCAATGCCTAAGTGGAAGGTTTAGTGAAGAGTTTTAAGTAATTTTTTTTGGTTAGCTGCAGGCAAAAATATTTTTCCTTCTTTGGTGGCTAGCCATCTGGAGGGGAGGGAAGTATGTCCTCATGAGGTTCCCTATTCTATTTTTCCTGCTGAATACTGGGGCTTGGTTTCCCGGAGGGGATTACCCCATACTAGGGGTCCTTCTATAAGCATTTCTAATGGGCGGTCTTGCCTTGTGGCTCTTTTGGCTTCAATATCTGCTTGGCTGTTCCCTTCTATTTCCCTATCCTTTCCTTTCCTTTCTGATGACCCCGGCAGTGTAAGACTGCCACCTCTTTAGGTTTCTGTGCAGCCAATAATAATTTCCTAATGGCTTCCTGGTGTTTGATAGGTGTTCCCTTGGAAGTTAGGAATTCCCTTTCTCTCCACATTGCTGCGTGGGCATGGAAGACTAGGTAAGCATACTTAGAATTTGTATATATATTTACCCATTTTCCTTCTCCTAATTCTAGTGCCCGAGTGAGGGCTATTAGTTTTGCCAGCTGAACACTAGTTCCTGGAGTGAGGGGATTACTTTCAAGTATTCCATTATCACTGACCACTGCATACCCCACTTTTTGAAGTCCTTTTTCTACAAAGGAACTTCCATCAGTACACAAGTTCTGAGGTCGGGGTCAGTCAAGGGAACCTCTAAAAGGTCCCTTCAAATGGCGAAGGTTTGAGCAATTATTTGTTGACAGTTACGTTCTATCTTTTCTTCATTGTCTGGAAGAAATGTGGCTGGGTTAAGAGTTGCACAAGTGCACAGTTGCACAAGTGCACAGTTGCAGCACTGGCCCTTCAAGTAATAGAGCCTGATATTTAAGTAAATGGTTGTCTGACAGCCACAAGTCTCCTTCAGCAGTGAGTATGCCATTCACATCTTTAGATGTCCACACAGTAAGATCTCTTCCCTGTACTATTTTAACTGCTTCAGATACTAAGACTGCTACTGCCATGACTACCTGTAAACATTGAGGCCAACCCTTTGCCACTACATCTGTTTTCTT
Source organism: Pongo pygmaeus (assembly GCF_028885625.2). Classification (NCBI taxonomy): domain Eukaryota; kingdom Metazoa; phylum Chordata; class Mammalia; order Primates; family Hominidae; genus Pongo; species Pongo pygmaeus. Next base: position 59,885,390 of record NC_072380.2, read on the forward strand.
ACTCAGTTATGCCACAGATTGCAAGCTCATCCTTTGGACCCATGAAAGGACTCCTAGAGCTATTCCTGTTTTTTTCTGTGACATAAAAAGAAAAGTCTTGCCCCGTTGGCAAGCTTAACACTGGGGCTTGGGTTAGGACTTTCTTTAGGGCCTGGAAAGCTACTTCTGCTTCAGGTGTCCATCTTACTAAATGAGTATTGGCTTTCTGAATTTCTTTAATTAGTGTATATAATGGTCTGGCTATTTCGTCGTACCTGGGAATCCATATTCGGCAGAAACCTGTGATGCCAAGGAAACTTCTTAGTTGCTTTAGGATTTTGGAATAAGGATAAGCCAGTATAGGTTGGATACATTCCTCACTGAGGGCCCTGGTGTATTTGGATAATTTTAGCTCTAAGTATTTAACCTGCTGTGAGCAGAGCTGAGCCTTTGGTTTGGAAACCTGTAGCCACAGGTAGTGAGGAAATTTAAGAGTGCTTGGGTGGCTTGATGGCACAAGGTTTCTGAACAGGTGGCTAAAATTAAATCATCCCCATACTGAAGGACAAGAGTGTCCAGGTATGAGAATTGGCTCAAGTCTTGGGCTAATGCCTGGCCAAATAGATGGGGGCTATCCTTGAACCCTTGGGATAAAACAGCCCAGGTGAGTTGAGACATTGGGTTCGAAGGATCTTTAAAGGCAAACAAGAATTGAGAGTCAGGTTGTACAAGGATGCAGAAAAAGGCATCCTTAAGGTCCAGGACTGTAAACAACTCTGCTTCCCTTGGTATTTGGGAAAGCAGAGTATAAGGGCTAGGTACAGCTGGGTATAGAGGAACAACAGCCTCATTGAGAATCCTGAGATCTTGCACTAATCTCTACTATCCATTGGGTTTCTGTACTCCTAAAATCGGAGTACTGCAGGGGCTATTGCATGCTTGGGCTTTTAGGTTCTTAACAATCTTTTGGAGTCCTTTTGGGCCTCGAGTCTGAAGGGGTACTGCCTTTGGTAGGGAAAGGAGGTGGAATCCTTTAGTTTAACTTGAACAGGATGGGCATTCTTTGCTAGTCCAATTATTCTTCTGGTGCCCAGACTTCAGGATTAATTCCTTCCTCAAGCAGGGGACAACAAATGGGTGCTCCTTCTCTTATGTTCAAATGTATAATTGAAAAGAGTAAAGTTCCCCAGTCACAACTTAGTGGCTGGGAGAAGTATCTACTGACTGGCTGTCCTAGGATCCCTCGGATAGTGACAGATCTGGAGGACAGTTGTCCAGGACAGAAGAGTAAGACTGAGAAGGCCATGCCTGTGTCCAAGAGACAGTTAACCTCCTGGCTTTCAATGGTCAAGCATACCCGGGGCTCTGTGAGGGTGGTGGCATGGGCTGGCGGTTTCACTGGGCACTCTCAGTCCTGCTGCTGGATCATCTGGTTAGTGGCTTCTGACTCAGAGGACCTTTGTCCTCTGGGACAATGGGCCTTCCAGTGATTCCCTTGACATAAAGGGCATGGATGAGGGGGTGGCTTATTTCTACTTGGACAATCTTTTTTAAAGTGTCCTTGTAGACCACACTGGAAGCAAGCCCTATTAGGCATTCAATTTGCCCAGCTTTTCCTTTTTCCAGAGCCTCTGGAGGCATTATTAAACCTGGCAACCTCAATGTTCTATAATAGGGACTGAGAGAAACAGGCTGAAAAGGAAAAGTGAGATCAGAGAAAGGCCACAGCCTTAGTCACGGCTCTCAGACAAACAAACCTTGGTGGTTCAGAGAGGACAGAAAATGGAGCAGGCCAATCACCCGGCAGGGCTTGTTACCAGTGTGGTCTTCAAGGACACCTTAAAAAAAGATTGCCCAACAAGAAACAAGCTGCCCCCTTTGCCCATGTCCACTATGCCGAGGCAATCACTGGAAGGTGCACTGCCCCAGAGGACAAAGGTTCTCTGTGCCAGAAGACCCCAACCAGATGATCCAACAACAGGACTGAGGGTGTCCAGGGCAAGAGCCAGCTCATGTCATCACCCTCACTGAGCCCCAGGTACATTTAACCATTGAAGGCCAGGAAATGGACTTCCTCCTGGACACTGGTGCAGCTTTCTCAGTGTTAATCTCATGTCCCAGACAGCTGTCCTCAGGGTCCGTTACCATCCGAGGAATGCTGGGACAACCTGTAACCAGGTATTTCTCCCACCTCCTCAGTTGTAATTGGGAGACTTTGCTCTTTTCACATGTCTTTCTTGTTATGCCTGAAAGTCCCATACCCTTATTAGGGAGGGATATATAAGCCAAAGCTGGAGCTGTTATCTACATGAATATGGGGAAAAAGTTACCCATTTGTTGTCCCCTGTTTGAGGAGGGAATCAACCCTGAAGTCTGGGCATTGGAAGGAACAAACTCAAGCTCCAGCCTTAAGCCTTCCCACAGGACGAAACTTCTCTTTATACATCACAGAGAGAGAAGTAATAGCTCTTGGGGTCCTTATTCAGACTCAAGGGACAACCCCACAACCTGTGGCTTACCTAAGTTAAGAAATTGATATAGTAGCAAAAGGCTGGCCTCACTGTTTATGGGTAGTTGTGGTGGTGGCCATCTTAGTGTCAGAGGCTACCAAAATAATACAAGGAAAGGATCTCACTGTCTGGACTACTCATGATGTAAATGGAATACTGGGTGCCAAAGGAAGTTTATGGTGGTTGGGCACAGTGGCTCAAGCCTGTAATCCCAACACTTTGGGAGGCCGAGGCAGGTGGATCATGAGGTCAGGAGATCGAGACCATCCTGGCTAACATGGTGAAACCTCATCTCTACTAAAAGTACAAAAAAATTAGCCGGGTGTGGTGGTGGGCACCTGTAGTCCCAGCTACTTGGGAGGCTGAGGCAGGAGAATGGCATGAACCTAGGAGGTGGAGCTTGCAGTGAGACAAGACTGAGCCACTGCACTCCAGACTGGGTGACACAGTGAAACTCTGTCTCAAAAAAAAAGGAAGTTATGGCTATCAGACAACTACCTGCTTAGATACCAGGCGCTACTCCTTGAGGGACCAGTGGTTCAAATATGCATGTGTGCAGTCCTCAACCCTGCCATTTTTCTCCCAGAGGATGGGGAACCACTTGAGCATGACTGCCAACAAATTATAGCCCAGGCTTATGTCACCCGAGAGGATCTCTTAGAAGTCCCCTTAGCTAATCCTGACCTTAACCTATATACTGATGGAAGTTCATTTGTGGAGAATGGGATACGAAGGGCAGGTTATGCCATAGTTAGTGATATAATAGTACTTGAAAGTAAGCCTCTTCCCCCAGGAACCAGTGCCCAGTTAGCAGAACTTAGTGGTACTTACCCAAGCCTTAGAACTGGGAAAGGGAAAAAGAATAAATGTCTATACAGAATAGCAAGTATGCTTATCTAATCCTACATGCCCATGCTGCAATATGGAAAGAGAGGGAGTTCCTAACCTCTGGGGGAACCCCCATTAAATACCACAAGAAAACCATGGAGTTATTGCATGCAGTGCAAAAACCCAAGGAGGTGGCAGTCTTACACTGCTGAAGCCATCAAAAAGGGGAAGGAGAGGGGAGAACAGCAGCATAAGTGGCTGGCAGAAGCAGGAAAAGACCAGCAGAAAGAAAAGAAAGACAGAAAGAGAGAGAGAGAGGAAGAGACAGAGAAAAAGAAGGAGTCAAAGAGAGAGAAAGAGAGAGATAGAAGTAGTAAAGAAAAAACAGTATACCCTATTCCTTTAAAAGCCAGGGTAAATTTCTGTCTACAAAGCCAAGGCATATTCTTCTTATATGGAACTTCAACCTATATCTACCTCTCAGACCGTTTGCAAGAAATAACGAAATCTATCCTTACTCTACCATCCCAAATAGACTCTTTGGCAGCAGTGACTCTCCAAAACTACTGAGGCCTAGACCTCTTTACTGCTGAGAAAGAAGGATTCTGTACCTTCTTAGGGGAAGAGTGTGGTTTTTACACTAACCAGTCAGGGATAGTAAGAGATGCCACCCTGCATTTACAGGAAAAGGCTTCTGAAGTCAGACAATGCCTTTCAAACTCTTATATCAACCTCTGGAGTTGGGTGACATGACTTCTCCCCTTTCTAGGTCTCATGACAGCCATCTTGCCATTACTCACCTTTGGGCCCTGTATTTTTAATCTTCTTGTCAAATTTGTTTCCTCTAGGATCGAGGCCATCAAGCTACAGATGGTCTTACAATTGGAACCCCAAATGAGCTCAACTAACAACTTTTGAGGACCCCTGGATTGACCCACTAGCCCTTTGGCTGACCTAGAGAGTTCCCCTCTGGAGGACTCTACCACTGTAGGGACACTTCTTTACCCCTATCCAGCAGGAAGTTGCTAGAGCGGTCATTGCCCAATTCCCAACAACAGTTGGGGTGTCCTGTTTAGAGGGGTGATTGATAGTTGAAGCCAGCAGGACTTCCTGGGTCGAGTGGGGATTGGAGAACTTTTCTGTCTAGCTAAAGGATTGTAAAGACACCAATCAGCACTCTGTAAAAATGCACCAATCAGCGCTCTGTGTCTAGCTAAAGGATTGCAAACACACCAATCAGCACTCTGTAAAATGGACCAATCAGCACTCTGTAAAATGGACCAATCAGCAGGACATGGGTGGGGACAAATAAGGGATAAAAGCTGGCCACCCCAGCCAGCAGTGGCAATGCACTCAGGTCCCCTTCCATGCTGTGGAAGCTTTGTTCTTTCACTCTTCACAATAAATCTTGCTGCTGCTCACTCTTTGGGTCCACACCACTTTTAAGAGCTGTAACACTCACAACAAAGGTGTGTGGCTTCATTTTTGAAGTCAGCAAGCCCACAAGCCCACCAGAAGGAAGAAACTCTGGACACATCTGAAGGAACAAACTCTGGATACACCATCTTTAAGAGCTGTAACAGTCACTGCGAAGGTCTGTGGCTTCATTCTTGAAGTCAGTGAGACCAAGAACCCAACTCCAGAAGGAACCAACTCCAGACACAGTATTTTGCTTAATTATTATTATTATAACTGGGATAATAGTTACCAACAAAGAGGAAGCATGAAAGTTTTACTATCACTGAGTCTGCAGAGACTTTTTATTGGATTTAGTGATTACATCACACCCTTTAGCTCCTACAGTATCAGTCATGGCCCATTTGTACAAGACTAATTGCTGGGTCTGTCCCGACTGGTTTCCTCAGTTCAGTAACATGAAGGAACCTGCACTATAGTAGCAATGTTCCCCAAACTATTATTTTTAAATTCTACTGACATGGGTGCATCATCTAGGGACATTCCTAACCTAGGTTCCTTTTTAGGAAGTGCACTATCTCAGACATGCTGAACAAAGAGATCTATCATTTCCATACTCTCATATGGAAATTTAACTGAAAGAGAAGATTGGGGAGGGCATACATATGACAGTCCCATCTTAGAAAGACTATGGATGGGGAATTCTATAACCAGAGGCCTCTTCTGGTTTGCTGGTATTCCTCTCCTTGAAAGGTCAGTACTTTTCTATTATGATGCAATCCAGGTGGAAGACAACAGTAGGAGTCATAGAAGCACAAAATCAATCCATAGACCCTTTAGGCTCAGTAGTAGCACAGAATAGATGGGCCCTGAATGTCCTTACAGCTGAGGTAGGTGGTACATGTACAGTCTTACATGAAACATGCTGCTTCTGGATCAACACTCCTAGTCAAGTTGAAGAAAACCTACAGGTGCTTAAAGATCAAGTAAAAATCATTGACAGATTAAGAGAAAATGCAGGCTCCAGCCCTGGATGGCTACAATCCCTCTTTAATAAATTCCAGTCTTGATTGTGGAACTGGTTAGCTCCATTATTAAGCCCCCTCTTGCTCATATATTTTATATTAATGTTTGGACCTTGTCTACTCAAGTTATAGACCTTGTCTATAACTTGAATTGTTTCCTCTTGCCTAGAAGCAATGACACTAAATGGTGCTGTAGACTAAGCCACACTGGGACACACCTTTCTTCCAAGGACCCTTAGATCATCTCCAGGAGGAGCCCTAGCTGCTATTCCCCACACAAAGCCCCTTTTCAGCAGGAAGTAGCCAGAAAGAGTCATCACCCAATACCCACTAACAGCAGTTAGGGTTACCACTCCAGAGGGGAGAACGGTATAGGAGCTAAGGAGGAATTACTTAGGCAGATAGTGAAGGCATGGGAGTCCTTGGTAAGGCTTTTCTTTTTAATGAAAAACAGCCCCAAATCATTTTTTAAGGAAGAGCAGCCTGCAAGCTGGGAGCTTGCACAGGTGAATGCCAGCAGGAACTAAGGACAAGGCATTTTGAAAATGGTGGCTCCATATTCCCTTCTCTGCCAGCCACTTGTACTGTAAAGGAGCAGACAAGATGGCACTGATCAACTGGAAAGCCTATTTGCATAAGAAAATTAGGGTGGGGCAAAGAGCCTTCCCCATGCACTATGTAGATGTCATACCTGATTGAACCAATCTGTAAGCCCTATGTAAATCAGACACTGCCTTTTCCAGCCTGCCTATAAAATCTGCTGCATTCTATTGCCTCCCCCTTTTTTTGGATGTCTGTCTCTCTTTTGCAAAGAGCTGCTCTCCTCTCTCCTCTCTTCTATTAAACTTTCCACTCCTCAACCGACCCACATGTGTCTGTGTCCTCAATTCTGTCTCAGCATGCGACAACAAATCCATCTGTCCTGGACTTTTTTTTTTAAATTACCATTTTAATCACACTGCTTGTTATTGGTCTGTTCAGAGTTGCTATTTTGCTGAGACCAGCTCGGTCTGGGAGACCCAAACCCAGTGACACTTGAAGAATTAAAGGCACACGCACAGAAATATAGAGGTGTGAAGTGGGAAATCAGGGGTCTCACAGCCTTCAGAGCTGAGAGCTCTGAACAGAGATTTACCCACATATTTATTAACAGCAAACCAGTCATTAGCATTGTTTCTATAGATATTAAATTTAACTAATAGTATCCCTTATGGGAAATGAAGGGATGGGCCAAAATAAAGGAATAGCTTGGGCTAGTTAACTGCAGCAGGAGCATGTCCTTAAGGCACAGATCGCTCATGCTATTGTTTGTGGCTTAAGAATGCCTTTAAGCAGTTTTCTGCCCTGGGCAGGCCAGATGTTCCTTGCCCTCATTCCCATAAACCCACAACCTTCCAGCGTGGGCATTATGGCCATCACGAACATGTCAAAGTGCTGCAGAAATTTTGTTTATGGCCAGTTTTGGGGCCAGTTTATGGCCAGATTTTGGGAGGCTTGTTCCCAACATGTCCCCATTCTTTGATTTACAAATCAATAAAAGCAAGGGCAACTTTGCCACAGTGAACTACTTCTCACAGGAGTCAGGATCCACATCGGCAGACTATACAAAGACAAACAACACAGATTAAAAGCACAATCATCATTGAAATCACATAGCTTCCAAGTGTTTTTATCCATTTTAATGGGTTACTAGCTGCTAATTTGTGTGCAGCTCCTTTAAGCACTCCAGTTTCTGGCATTAAGGTCAGATGTGCCTGGGATGCTTTAAATATTTGTTCTTTTAATTTTGCATATCCAAAAACAAGTTTCTAGTGTCCTTCTGATGCTTTTTTATTCTTTCCCAAATTTTGATCTTATTAAGAGCTATTAATAGTTTCCACAAATCCTTATGTTAAGCTCCTATAGTGGGCCATATCATTTGAGGTTGAGGTGCCACTATACCACCATGGTTCCATATAATAACTCTTGCCATACTTCTTATTATATCTGCCATCTGACTGTTTTGTTCAGATCATCTTAACATAGTGTGGCCATGGCATGCAGACTGAGAGGTGCAATTTAAGCTAAACATCCCCTTAGGGGACAAATTAATAATGATTCCATTATTGTGCAGCACCTCTGTCTGTTCTGCTATGCAATCTTCCTAAATAAGTACATTCATTTTTTCTGGTCAGGTTCAATTTTGTTTACAAATAGGTTTTTGAGGGTGGTATGCCTCAATTATAGGAGCAGATTTGTTATGGTAAATACTGAGATCAGAAAGCATATGTAACTGTGTCACAGAGTGATTATATCCAGGCATTATTGCCAGCCAAGATTGAAAAATATGCCCAATAAGTATAGTTATGCTCTGTGTCAGCCCTTGTTGAAGGAATACTCATGGCAATGGTGATCCCTGCTATCATAGCTACCATTAAGTTACTCTTTGTGACTGGTTGTCCCACTTTCCTCAGGTTTTCTTCCGCCATCTGTGACAGCTTCTTGATCTGTCCCCAGGTGGGTGGCTGTATTCTATGGGTGTTGCTTGTGACAGTTGGGGTCCTCCTCAGCATCAGCCTTGACATGGGTGCAACCAGGGGGTCCTTGGGATCCTCCTGGAGTCTCTTCCTCAGCATCTGGCTCATGATAAAGTTTCAGGTGTCTTGATGGTATCCAAATCGCCTGTTGATTTTGGCCTGGAGAAACGCAAGCATAACCTGTACCCCAAGTTATTATTTTACCTATTTCCCAACATTTTGTTATCTGATCTCTCCACAAAATCAGGTGTTCTTCTGTCTTTGCAGCTGGTTTCTGTAGATGCTGTTCAGCTGCTGATAACATCTGGCCTTTGGGCAGGCTCAAAAAATTTAAAGTTAATAATGCTAGATTCAGTTGTATCTGCAGTGTTCCATATTCTCTGTCTCCCCGTTTCTGCTTTTGCAACTGCCATTTTAGGGAGAGATTCATTCTTTCCACTATTGCTTGTCCTTGAGAATTGTATGGGATACTAGTAATGTGTTTAATATTCCAAATAGAGAAAAATGTAGCTACAGCTTGGCTAGTATAGCCTGGGGCATTATCTGTTGTAATAGAAGCTGGAATGCCTATCACCACAAAACACTGCAAAAGGTGACATTTAACACACACGGAAGACTCTCCTGATTGGCATGTAGCCCAAAGTGAGAAAAGGTGTCCACACATACATGTATGTAAGCTAGTCTCCCAAATGAGGGAACATGTGTGACATCCATTTGCCAAAGAGAGTTAGGTTCCAGTCCTCAAGGATTAACTCCTGTAAAAGATGAGGAATGTACCATTTGGCAAGTTGGGCATCATTGGATAATAGCTGTAGCTTCTTTCCAGGTAATGCTGTATCTGCATTTGAGACCAGATGCATTAACGTGGGTTAAATTGTGAAAGTGTCTAGCATTAGCTATTGCATTAGCAACTAGGTGATCAGCCATTTGATTTCCTTCAGTCAAAGGTCCTGGAGGAGGTGTATGAGCCCTAATGTGAGTGATGGAAAAAAGCTGCATTCTACTTCTAACAGCTGTTTGCAAATGGGTAAATAAAGTCATCAGTTGTTCATCTGTATGAAATCATAACTGAGCATTTTCAATTAACTGTGTGGAATGAACCACGTATGAAGAATCAGAAATCACTTGATAGGCATATCAAAGCAGTCACTACCTCAATTACAGCTACAAGCTCCGCTTTTTGAGCTGAAGTATAGGGCATCTGGAAAACTTTACCTTTTGATCCAGAATAAGAAGCTTCACCATTACTAGACCCATCTGTAAAACAATGAAAACACTTAGCAGGTTGCAGGTTGTTTACTGCAGGAATTGTAAATGCAAACTGTTCACAGTCTTGCTCAGCTAAAGGGATAGTAAAGAAACAGTCTTTTAAATCTATGACTATTAAAGGCCAATTTTTTGGAATTATAGCAGGAGAAGGCAATCCTGGCTGTAATGCTTCCATAGGTTGTATAACTGAATTTATGGCTCTTAAGTCAGTTAACATTCTCCATTTACCTGATTTTTTCTTAATTAGGAAAACTGGAGAAATCCAAGGGGGAAAATGTTGGAGCTATGTGCCCATTTTCTAATTGTTCCGTAACTAATTTTCTAATTAGCAGCCATTGTTCTATCCAAATTGGCTTATCTGTTAACCATTTTAAAGGTATAGGTTCTGGAGGCTTAACAATGGCCGCCATCAAAAATGATATCTTAATCTTTGGCGGGAATTTTGTCTTTCCACTTGAAGTGGTTCTTTCAAACCTTGCAAATTTTTTTCTAGTCCCATACCAGGGACATGCCCCATTTCATGCATAATATGTTGACTTTGAGGGCTATATAATGGTTCTGGAATTAGAACTTGTGCTCCCCATTGTTGTAATAAATCTCTTCCCCATAAATTTATAGGTACAGAAGTTATAATTGGTTGAATAGTCCCAGGTTGTCCACCAGGCCCTTCACAATGCAAAATATAACTACTTTGATATACTTCAGGGGCTTTACCAACTCCAACTATGTTATATTGAGTGGGTTGAATTGGCCACGTGGATGGCCAGTGCTGTAGAGAAATGATTGAAATGTCCGCTCCTGTATCTACCAAACCTTTAAATTTCTTTCCCTGAATAGTTATTTCACAGGTAGGATGTTTATCAGTAATTTGATTTACCCAATAAGCTGCTTTGCCTTGTTTATTTGTGCTTCCAAATCCTCCTGTTTGTTTAATTTCCCTTTTTCCCATTCCCACATATGGCACAATCAGGAGCTGTGCTATGCGCTCTTCTGGCTCTGCTTTCCAGGGAACAGAAGTAGATATAACAATTTGAATTTTCCCTTTATAATCTGAATCAATGACTCCTGTATGTATTAGTACCCTTTTTAAACTTAAACTAGACCTTCCTAAAAGTAATCCTATTGTGCCTACTGGCAAGGGTGTGCAGACTCCTGTTGGGACCTTTTGCAGGGGTTCCCCAGGCAGAAAGCTTACAGCTTTCATGCAGCATAAATCTACTGTGGCACTACCAGCTGTAGTGGGGGACAGACATTGTACAGGGGTGAGGGAATGGCCCTAGCTGGAAATGCCCCAGTTTAGAATGGGGCCAGGGACGGGCCCCTCATGGCATTTCCTGAAATCAGGTTCCCTTCTTTATCAAACTTAGAGTGACACTGATTAGCCCAATGTTTTCCTTCTTTACATTTTGGACATATTTCAGGCTCAGCAGTTTTCTTTTTTCCCCTATCTGGCAGCTGGACTAGCTGATTTTTTCTACATTCTTTTTTAGTATGACCATGCTTCCCACAGTTAAACTCCGCAAAGTGGAGTATTTCCTTTATCCACTCTCAGTCCTGCCATTGCCTGTGCCAACAAATTAGCTTTATGCAGATTACCTCTGATACCATCACAGGCCTTGATATAATCAACTAAATGTGCTTTCCCTCTGATAGGTCACAAAGCAGCCTGGCAATTGGGATTAGCATTGTCAAAAGCTAATAACTGCAACACTATATCCTGAGCAGCCAAATCTGCAATCATCTTTTTAAGAGACTCCTGTAACAGAGCTATAAAATCAATGTATGTTTCTTTGGGTCCCTGTTTTACAGCACTAAAGGAAGGATATTGTTCTCCACTTGAAGTGATTTTTCCCAAGCTCTAATGCACACTCCTCTAAGCTGTTCTATGGCATCATCCTGCATGACCAGTTGTGCATCTAAACCAGCCCAGGTGCCAACCCCCAAAAGTTGGTCTGCAGTTATATTAATTTGAGGTTGGGCCTGGGCATTGTGAGCAGCATGAATGGCAGCTTCATCTGCCCAGCAAGTTTTAAATTGTAGAAACTGAGCAGGAGTTAGACAAGCTTGAGTAAGAGCATCCCAGTCAGTAGGAATCATCTGACTGGAAACTGCAAATTCTTTAACAGTCCCATTACAAAGGGAGAACCTGGTCCATACTGATTTATAGCTTGTTTAAATTCTGAGTAATTTAAAAGGAAAAGGCTCAAATGTAGCTATAATATTTCCCTGTTGATCTAGGGGGTGTATTCTAACAGGGAACTGCCAAGCCTCTAAATCACCCTCTGGTCTAGCTTGCTGAATCCCTGCCTGAATAGAACTAAGAGTGGTTGCTTGAGGCACTGCCCGAACAGTCACTGGGGCAACTACTTTTTGCCCAGTGTCCTCTGGAAAAAAAAGATTTGGAGGATCAAGCCACTCTTTTTCTCAAAATAATAATGAGGGGGTGCAGAGAATAGGGATGAACCTCTCCTTCCTTTGCTGCTTTAGCTTTAGCTGGCAAATAAACATGCTCTGTAACCTCTTTTATATACTTCGCCATACTCTCCTTCCTCCTCATCATCAATGTGAAAAAGTTCCAAGGTGGAATGAAACACAGCCCACACTTGTCCCATTTTTACCCTGATGCTTCTGAGCTCCCTTGCTTACTCACCACGGAGATTGTTTTAAGAGTACTCGGGTGTCCTCCAGCTTAGTTCCATGTTCTCCAACAGTTGCTCTGGTGACCCTTCAACCAGGATTCGAGCCCCCATGATGGATGCCACTTGCTGAGACCAGCTCGGTTGGGGAGACCCTAACCCAGCAGTGTTAGAGGAATTAAAGACACACACACAGAAATATAGAGGTGTGAAATGGGAAATCAGGGGTCTCACAGCCTTCAGTGCTGAGAGCCCCGAACAGAGATTTGCCCACCTATTTATTAACAGCAAACCAGTCATTAGCATTGTTTCTATAAATATTAAATTAACTAAAAGTATCCCTTATGGGAAATGAAGGGATGGGCTGAGATAAAGGAATAGGTTGGGCTAGTTAACTGCAGCAGGAGCATGTCCTTAAGGCACAGATTGCTCATGCTATTGTTTGTGGCTTAAGAATGCCTTTAAGCAGTTTTCTGCCCTGGGTGGGCCAGGTGTTCCTTGTCCTCATTCCCATAAACCCAGAACCTTCCAGCATGGGCATTATGGCCATCATGAGCAAGTCACAGTGCTGCAGAGATTTTGTTTATGGCCAGATTTTGGGGGGCTTGTTCCCAACACTATTTCATGCTGATTTAATCTGGGATGGTTGTATATTTCCAAATATGTGTTCCTCTTCTCTAGGTTTTCTAGTTTGTGGATGTAAAGGTGTTCATAGTAGCCTTGAATGATCTTTTGTATTTCTGTGGTATCAGTTGTAATATTTCCCATTTCATTTCAATTGAGCTTATTTGGATCTTCTCTCTTCTATTCTTGGGTAATCTCACTAATGGTGTGTCAGTTTTGTTTACTTTTTCAAATAACCACCTTATTGTTTCATTATCTTTTGTATTTTTGTTTGTTTCAATTTCATTTAGTTCTGTTCTAATCTTTGTTATTTCTATTCTTCTGCTGGGTTTGGGTTTGGTTTGTTCTTGTTTCTGTAGCTCCTTGAGGTATGGCCTTAGATTGTGCTCTTTCAGATTTTTTGATATAGGTATTTAATGCTATGAACTTCCTTCTTAGCTCAGCTTTTGCTGTATCCCAGAGGTTTTGATAGGTTGTGTCACTATTATCATTCAGTTCAAAGAACTTTTAAATTTCCGTTGCAATTTCATTGTTGACTCAATGATCATTCAGGAGCAGATTATTTAATTTCCATATATTTGCATAGTTTTGATGGTTTATTTTGGAATTGATTTCCAGTTTTATTTCACTGTGGTCTGAGAGAGTACTTGATATAATTTCGATTTTCTTAAATTTATTGAGACTTGTTCTGTGGCCTATCATATGGTCTATCTTGGAGAATGTTCCATGTGCTGATGAATAGAATGTATATTCTGCAGTTTTTGGGTAGAATGTTCTGTAAATATCTGTTAATTATATTTGTTCTGAGGTATAGTTTAAGTCCATTGTTTGTTTCTTTCTTTTCTTTTATTTTTGTGAGACAAGGTCTCATTGTGTTACCCAGACTGGAGTGCAATGTCATACTCGGCTCACTGCAGCCTCTGCCTCCTGGGTTCAAGCAATTCTCCTGCTTCAGCCTCCTTAATAGCTAGGATTACAGGCATGTGCCATCACACCCAACTAATTTTTGTATTTTTAGTAGAGGCAGGGTTTCACCATGTTGGCCAGGCTGGTCTCAAACTCCTGACCTCAAGTGATCCACCCACCTTGGCCTCCCAAAGTGGTGGAATTACAGGCATGGGCCATCATGCCCGGCCTGTGTCTTTTTTGACTTTCTGTCTTCATGACCTGTCTAGAGCTGTCAGTGGAGTATTTAACCCCCTCACTATTATTGCATTGCTGTCTATCTCATTTCTGACATCTAGTAGTAATTGTTTTATAAATTTGGGAGCTCCAGTGTTAGGTGCATGTATATTTAAGATTGTGATATTTTCCTATTTGGCTAGTACTTTTATCATTATATTAATATCCCTCTTTGTCTTTTTTAACAGTTGTTTTAAAGTCTGTTTTGTCTGCTATAAGAATAGCTACTTCTGCTTGCTTTTGCTTTTCATTTGCATGGAATACATTTTCCACCCCTTTACCTTAAGTTTGTGTGAGTCCTTATGCTTTAGGTGAGTCTCTTGAAGACAGCAGATACTTGGGTGAATTGTTATTCATTCTGCCATTCTGTATCTTTTAAATGGAGCATTTAGACCATTTACATTGAACATTAGCATTGAGATCTGAGGTACTATTCTATTAATTGTGCTAGTTGCTACCTGAATACCTTGTTTTTTCCATTGTGTTATTGTTTTATAGGCCCCGTGAGATTTACACTTTAAGGAGGTTCTATTTGTGTATTTCAAGGTTTTATTTCAAGATTTAGAACTTTTAGCAGTTCTTGTAATGCTGATTTTGTAGTGGTGAATTCTCTCAGCATTTGTTTGTCTGGAAAAAACTTTATCTTTCCTTCATTTATGAAGTTTAGTTTTACTGGATACAAAGTTCTTGGATGACAATTGTTTTGTTTAAGTAGGCTAAAGGTAGGACCCCAATCCTTTCTAGCTTGTAGGGTTTCTGCTGAGAAATCTGCTGTTAATCTGATAGGTTTTCCTTTACACGTTACTTGATGCTTTTGCCTCACAGCTTTCTTTGCTTGATTTTAGATAACCTGATGACTATGTGCCTAGGTGATGATCTTTCTGTGATGAATTCCCTGGGTGTTCTTTGAGCTTCTTGTATTTGGATGTCTAGATCTCTAGTAAGGTCAGGAAAGTTTTCCTTGATTATTCCCTCACATAAGGTTTCCAAACTTTTAGACTTCTCTTCTTCCTCAGGAGCACCAATTACTCTTAGAACTGGTTGTTTAACATACTCCTAAACTTCTTGGAGGCTTTGTTCATTTTTTTGATGACTTTTCTTTGTCTTTGTCTAAATTGGGTTAATTTGAAAGCCTTGTCATTGAGCTCTGAAATTCTTTCTTCTACTTGTTAAATTGTTGAAACTTTCCAATGTATTTTGCATTTCTATAAGTGTGTCTTTCATTTCCAGAAGTTGTGATTGTTTTTTATTTATGATATCTATTTCCCTGGAGATTTCTTCATCCATATCCTGTATTTTTGTTTGATTTATTTAAGTGGTTTTTCACCTTTCTCTGGTGCCTCCTTGATTAGCTTAATAATTGACCTTCTGAATTCTTTTTCTGGCAATTCAGAGATTTCATTTTGGTTTGGACCCATTGCTGGTGAGCTCCAGTGATCTTTTTGTGGTATTGTAGAACCTTGTTTTGTCATATTACCAGAATTCCTTTTTTGCTTCCTTCTCATTTGGGTAGACTATGTCAGAGGGAAGATCTGGAACTCAAGGTCTACTGTTCAGATTCTTTTGTCCCAAAGGGTACTCCCTTGATGTGGTGTTCTCCCCCTTACCCTAAGGGTGGGGCTTCCTGGGAGCCAAAGTACAGTGATTATTTTTGCTCTTCTGGGTCTAGCCATGCATTAAAGTGTCAGGCCTCTGAGCCCATTGCAGCCCCTGTGATGTGCACATATATGCCCAGATGGCCTGAAGTAACTGAGGAATCACAAAAGAAGTGAATATGCCCTGCCCCACCTTAACTGATGACATTCCACCACAAAAGAAGTGTAAATGGCTGGTCCTTGCCTTAAGTGATGACATTACCTTGTGAAAGTCCTTTTTCTGGCTCATCCTGGCTCAAAAACCACCCCCACTGAACACCTTGCGACCCACACTCCTGCCCACCAGAGAACAAACCCCCTTTGACTGTAATTTTCCTTTACCTACCCAAATCCTATAAAATGGCCCCACCCTTATCTCCCTTCACTGACTCTCTTTTCAGACTCAGCCCACCTGCATCCAGGTGATTAAGAGCTTTATTGCTCACACAAAGCCTGTTTGGTGGTCTCTTCACATGGACGTGCATGAAATTTGGTGCCATGACTCAGATCAGGAGACCTCCCTTGGGAGATCAATCCCCTGTCCTCCTGCTCTTTGCTCCATGAAAAAGATCCACGTATGACCTCAGGTCCTCAGACCCACCAGCCCAAGGAACATCTCACCAATTTTAAATTGGGTAAGTGGCCTCTTCTTACCCTCTTCTCCAACCTCTCTCACTGTCCCTCAACCACTTTCTCCTTTCCACTCTTCAATCTCTCCCTTCTCTTAATTTCAATTCCTTTCATTTTCTGGGAGAGACAAAGGAGACACGTTTTATCTGTGGACCCAAAATTCTGGTGCTGGTCACGGACTGGGAAGGTAGCCTTCCCTTGGTGTTTAATCATGGCAGGGATGCCTCTCTGATTATTCACCCATGTTTCAAAGGTGTCAGACCACGCAGAGATGCTTGCTTTGGTCCTTCACTCTTAGGGGCAAGTCCCACTTTTCTGGGAAAGGGGCAAGTACCCCAACTCCTTCTCTCCTTGTCTCTACCCCTTCTCTGCTTTTCTGGGGGAGGGGCAAGTACCCCTCAACTCCTTCTCCTTCACCCTTAGTGGCAAGTCCCACTTTTCTGGGGGAGGGGCAAGTACCCCTCAACTCCTTCTCCTTCACTCTTAGTGGCAAGTCCCGCTTTTCTAGAGGAGGGGTAAGTACCCCAACCTCATATCTCTGCACCCCAATCCCTTATTTCTGCACCCCAACCTCTTATCTCTGTGCCCCAATCCCTTATTTCCATGCCCCAACCTCTTATCTCTGAGCCCCAATCCCTTATTTCCATGACCCAACCTCTTATCTCTGCACCCCAATCCCTTATTTCTGTGCCCTGACCCCTTATTTCTTTGCCCCAACCCCTTATTTCTGTGTCCCATCCCTTATTTCCATGCCCTGACCTCTTATCTCTGTGCCTCAACCCCTTTTCCCACTTTTCTGGAAGGTAAGAACCCCCGAACCCTTCCCTCCATTTCTCTACTCTCTTTTCTCTAGGCTTGCTTCCTTCACTATGGGCAACCTTCCACCCTCCATTCCTCCTTCTACTCCCTTGGCCTGTGTTCTCAAAAACTTAAAACCTCTTCAACTCACACCTGACCTAAAACCTAAATGCCTTATTTTCTTCTGCAATGCTGCTTGACCCCAATACAAACTCGACAGTAGTTCCAAATAGCCAGAAAATGGCACTTTGAATTTTTCCATCCTGCAAGATCTAAATAATTCTTGTCATAAAATAGGCAAATGGTCTGAGGTGCCTGACGTCCAGGCATTCTTTTACACATCAGTCCCTTCCTAGCCTCTGTGCCCAGTGCAACTCGTCCCAAATCTTCCTTCTTTCCCTCCTGCCTGTCCCCTCAGTCCCAACCCCAAGGGTCGCTGAGTCTTTCTAATCTTCCTTTTCTACAGACCCATCTGACCTCTCCCCTCCCACCAAGGCTGCTCCTTGCCAGGCTGAGCTAGGTCCCAATTCTTCCTCAGCCTCTGCTCCTCCACCCTATAATCTTTTTATCACCTCCCCTCCTCACACCTGGTCCAGCTTACAGTTTTGTTCCATGACTAGCCCTCCCCCACCTGCCCAGCAATTTATTCTTAAAAAGGTGGCTGGAGCTAAAGGCATAGTCAAGGTTAATGCTCCTTTTTCTTTATCCCAAATCAGATAGCGTTTAGGCTCTTTTTCATCAAATATAAAAATCCAGCCCAGTTCATGACTTGTTTGGCAGCAACCCTGAGACAGTTTACAGCCCTAGACCCTAAAATGTCAAAAGGCTGTCTTAGTCTCAAAATACATTTTATTACCCAATCTGCTCCCGATATTAAATAAAACTCCAAAATTAAATTCCAGCCCTCAAACCCCACAACAGGAATTAATCAACCTCGCCTTCAAGGTGTACAATAATAGAGAGGAAGCAGCCAGACGGCAACACATTTCTGAGTTACAATTACTTGCCTCTGCTGTGAGACAAAACCCAGCCACACCTCCTGCATATGAGAACTTCAAAATGCCTAAGCTGCAGCAGTCAAGCATTCCTACAAGACTTCCTCCATCAGGATCTTGCTTCAAGTGCCAGAAATCTGACCACTGGGCCAAGGAATGCCCGCAGCCCAGGATTCCTCCCAAGCCATGTCCCATCTGTGCAGGGACCCACTGGAAATCAGACTGCCCAGCTCACCCGGCAGCCACTCCTAGAGCCCCTAAAGCTCTAGCCCAAGGCTCTCTGACTGACTCCTTCCCAGATCTGCTTGGCCTAGCGACTGAAGATTGACACTGCCTGATTGCCTTGGAAGCCCCCTGGACCATCACAGATGCCGAACTTCAGGTAACTCTCACAGTGGAGGGTAAGTCCATCTCCTGTTTAATCAATATGGGGGCTACGCACTCCACTTTGCCTTCTTTTCAAGGGCCTGTTTCCCTTGCCCCCATAACTGTTGTGGGTATTGACAACCAAGCTTCAAAACCCCTGGAAACTCCCCCACTCTGGTGCCAACTTGGACAACACTCTTTTATGCACTCTTTTTTAGTTATCCCCACCTGCCCAGTTCCCTTATTAGGCCGAGATATTTTAACCAAATTATCTGCTTCCCTGACTATTCCTGGACTACAGCCACATCTCATTGCTGCCCTTCTCCCCAACCCAAAGCCTTCTTCACGTCTTCCTCTCATATCCCCCCACCTTAACCCACAAGTATGGGACATCTCTACTCCTTCCCTGGCAACCAATCACATGCCCATTACCATCCCATTAAAACCTAATCACCCTTACCCCACTCAACACCAATATCCCATCCCACAGCATGCTTTAAAAGGATTAAAGCCTGTTGTCACTCACCTGCTACAGCATGGGCTTCTAAAACCTATAAACTCTCCTTACAATTCCCCCATTTTACCTGTCCAAAAACCAGATAAGTCTTACAGATTAGTTCAGGATCTGCGTCTTATCAACCAAATTGTTTTGCCTATCCACAATGTAGTGCCCAACCCATACACTCTTTTGTCCTCAATACCTTCCTCCACAACTCACTATTCCATGCTTGATCTTAAAGATGCTTTTTTCACTATTCCCCTGCACCCCTTGTCCCAGCCTCTCTTTGCTTTCACCTGGACTGACCCTGACACCCATCAGTCCCAGAGGCTTACCTGGGCTGTGCTGTCACAAGGTTTCAGGGACAGCCCTTTTTACTTCAGCCCATCTCTTTCTCATGATCTACTTTCTTTCCACCCCTCCGCTTCTCACCTTATTCAATATATTGATGACCTTCTTCTTTGTAGCCCCTCCTTTGAATCTTCTCAACAAGACACACTTCTGCTCCTTCAGCATTTATTCTCCAAAGGATATCAGGTATCCCCCTTCAAAGCTCAAATTTCTTCTCCATCCGTTACCTACCTCGGCATAATTCTTCATAAGAACACACGTGCTCTCCCTGCTGATCGTGTCCGAGTAATCTCTCAAACCCCAACCCCTTCTAAAAAACAACAACTCCTTTCCTTCCTGGGCATGGTTGGATACTTTCGCCTTTGGAAACCTGGTTTTGCCAACCTAACAAAACCATTATATAAACTCACAAAAGGAAACCTAGCTGACCCCAGACATCCTAAATCCTTTCCCCACTCCTCTTTCCATTCCTTGAAGACAGCTTTAGAAACTGCCCCCACTCTAGCTCTCCCTGACTAATCCCAACCCTTTTCATTACACACAGCCAAAGTGCAGGGCTGTGCAGTCAGAATTCTTCCACAAGGACCAGGATCGCGTCTGGTAGCCTTTTTGTCCAAACAACTTGACCTTACTGTTTTAGGCTGGAAATAAATAATCTTTGCTGGCAGGACTATGCTGAATCTCTGTAGGCACTCTCTAATTAGATGTCATAGGTCCTCCCAATTCTTAGTCTTTTTATACCTGTTTTTCTCCTTCTCTTATTCCATTTAGTTTTTCAATTCATCCAAAACCGTATCCAGGCCATCACCAATCATTCTATACGACAAATGTTTCTTCTTACATCCCCACAATATCACCACTTACCACAAGACCTCCCTTCAGCTTAATCTCTCCCACTCTAGGTTCCCATGCCACCCCTAATCCCACTTGAAGCAGCCCTGAGAAACATCACCCATTCTCTCTCCATACCACCCCCCAAAAATTTTCGCCACCCCAACACTTCAACACTATTTTGTTTTATTTTTCTTATTAATATAAGAAGGCAGGAATGTCAGGCCTCTGAGCCCAAGCCAAGCCATTGCATCCCCTGTGATGTGCATGTATACGCCCAGATGGCCTGAAGTAACTGAAGAATCACAAAAGAAGTGAATATGCCCTGCCCCACCTTAACTGATGACATTCCACCACAAAAGAAGTGTAAATGGCTGGTCCTTGCCTTAGTGATGACATTACCTTGTGAAAGTCCTTTTCCTGGCTCATCCTGGCTCAAAAAGCACCCCCACTGAGCACCTTGTGACCCCCACTCCTGCCCGCCAGAGAACAAACCCCCTTTGACTGTAATTTTCCTTTACCTACTCAAATCCTATAAAATGGCCCCACCCTTATCTCCCTTCGCTGACTCTCTTTTCGGACTCAGGCCACCTGCACCCAGGTGATTAAAAGCTTTATTGCTCACACAAATCCTGTTTGGTGGTCTCTTCACATGGACACGCATGAAATAAAGCTACTGGGCTCCAGGCTGGTACTGGGGGGTGCCTGCAAAGAGTCCTGTGATGTGATCCATCTTCAGGTCTCTCAGGCATGGGTACCAGCACCTGCTCCAGTGGAGGTAGCAGGCGAGTGAGGTGGACTCTGTGAGAGTCCTTGCTTGTAGTTTTGTTTAGTGTGCTGGTTTTCTCAAATGCTGGTTATACTAGCAATGAAGTTGCCATATGGACAGACTCAGGACCTCTGGTTAGCCAGGATGTTACAGGCAGTAGAATTAGCTGTTGTTTTGTCCTTCCTTGAAGCATGATTTGTTGTTATGAGTTACTGTGATGGCTTGAGTGGGTTGGTCCAGCAAGGAGATGGCACTTTCAAGAGAGCATCAGCTATGGTAGCATAGGGGATACAAGTTTGCCCTAAGGTCATCTGAATAAGTATTCAGGTTTCTCAGGTGATGGGCAGGGCCATAGAGCTCTCATGAGTTTATGCCTTTTGTCTTTGGCTACCAGGGGAGGTAGAGAAAGACTACCAGGTGGGGGCAGCCTTAGGTGTGTCTGGGCTCAGAGTCTTCTTGGGGAGGGCTTACTGCAGTCACTGTGGGGAATGGGGCAGTGGTTCTCAGGCCAATGGAGTTATGTTCCAAGGGGGATTATGGTTACCCCTGCTGCTTCTTACAGGTGGCCAGGGAAGTGGGGGAAAGCTGGCAGTGACAGGCCTCACCCAGTTCTCAGGCAGCCAGCAAGGCCAATCTCACTCCAGTCCGCCATGCTTCCACAACTGCCAACAGAGCCAAATTTACATCCAGGCTTCCATGCAGGGCTGAGATCTTGCCCGAGGCAAGCCTCAGCCTCCCTGCTGAGAAAGCAAATAGGGCTTTCAGGCCTTGCCCCTCCCTGCCTGCCAAGGCTTTTGTGCTCATATCTGCATTTCCTGTTTACTCCCTCGGATTCTGCCCAGGAAAATTTGCACTTGATCAAAATTACTACAAAGTTCAGCTGGAGGTCTCCTTCTCCCTGTGGCCCTTCCCCAAGTCCACTGACGGCTGTCCCTAAGGATCCCTCTGAGATAAAATCAGAAATGGCTTCCCTGGGGACAAGGCGTGCCTATAGGGCTCTTCTCGCTGTTTCTTCTACTTTTTTGTTTTTCTCTGCTTGACAGTGGGGTTATCAATCATCATGGGAGTTAGCAAGTGCTCCTGCGGAAGTGGGAACAAACTGGGGGGAGGGGGGCGCTTCTTAATGGGTATTTCTAATGTGCAGTGATCTATGGATTTTTGTTTTCTTCACTTAAACAGCTCCTATGCCCTGAAATTAGGAGAGTTAAATGCATAGACTGTGCCATATTAAAATGTTAGTTTCATTATGTTTTCGTGCCAGGTCTTCTTTTTAAAAAAAAATTTTAAAAGTGTTTATAGAATTGTAATAGAAGGCATAGGAAATACCTGTATAGAATGTATATTTTTATTTCACATGTAGTTTATTTTGAACACTGTAATTCATAAAGCAAAATCAGTAGGTAGTGCTAAGTTTCTCAAGGATTTGATCATGAATACTTTGGCTGCCTTAGGTGTGGGAATTAGAAAACTGAATGGAGCCTTGTTCTGCTTCTTGCTGTGTAACACATGTCTTGTGTTAAACACTAAAAAATCCCTGAATAACACAGGCTAAACAAGTCCTGGTTAGCCATGTTTGTGCCAGGCTGTGCTCCACTGAGGTCCATTTTGGACGAGCCCAGCTGTACCATTATGGTTGAGTCTGTTTTATGAGGGACAATATCAGACTAGAGATAATGTCCTGAGAATTTGGATCAAGATGGTGAGGGATACTGAAATCATGGCATTTGGGGGACGGCTGAAGGAACTGGGAATGTTACATGAGGAGGGGAGAAGATTCATTATGCTCTATCTCATCTCTGGATGTTTGGAAACTCTGCTTCCTCTGTGCAATTGATCCCCTCCTCTTTGACTAACTCTTACCATCCATCAGCCTAGCTATCTTCTCCTCCAGGAATGCTTCTGTGACACTGTAAGAGAGGATTAGGTGACACTTCTATACACCTCCTTAACTCGATGTCATCCTAGTGATAGCATTTATCTCACAGGCCCATTCACTTGTTTATCTTACACTGGTCCATGAAAAGGTCTTCATCTAGCTCTTTGCTGTAAACTCATCCTTTAACACTGAGCCTGCTTAAAGTGGATGTATTGGAATAAATGAATGAATGAGTGAGTGAATGATATGACTGTTGTCTTTGCACATACAAAAACCTGAGATGTGGGAATGATTACAGATTTATTCTGTGTTTGTCCAGCAAGAAGTTGTAAGATTAACAGATGGAAGTTACATGAGTTGAGTCTGATTTTACTTGAACACAAAGAAGAACTTTCTAAAAATTAGAACTTTTGAGAAATACAAGGGTAGGCAGACAGGTCCCCATTCCAGTAGAGGCCAGTTGGTCAACTGTCAAGAATAATGTCAAAGAGCTTAGTCTAAGGTGACCTAGGGGTCTTGCAAATTGCAGAGTCTATGAACCAAGGGATATTTTTCTTCATGGGTGTTCCTGTGGGACTCGAGACAGTGAGAAATCATCAGGTGTTAATTAGAGGGAAAAAGTGCTCCAGGTGGAAGGTTAAGCAGGTTTCCTCACTGAAGGCAATGTCAGAGCCTTGGTATGTTGTTGGGAGCAAGCCCCCCAAAATCTGGCCATAAACTGGCCCCAAAACTGGCCATAAACAAAATCTCTGCAGCACTGTAACATGTTCATAATGGCCCTAATGCCCACGCTGGAAGGTTGTGGGTTTACAGGAATGAGGGCAAGGAACACCTGGCCTGCCCAGGGTGGAAAACCGCTTAAAGGCATTCTTAAGCCACAAACAATAGCATGAGCGATCTGTGCCTTAAGGGCATGCTCCTGCTGCAGTTAACTAGCCCAACCATTTCCTTTAATTCAGCCTATCCCTTTGTTTCCCATAAGGGATACTTTTAGTTAATTTAGTATCTATAGAAATAATGCTAATGACTGGTTTGTTGTTAATAAATATGTGGGTAAATCTCTGTTCGGGGCTCTCAGCTCTGAAGGCTGTGAGACCCCTGATTTCCCACTTCACACCTCTATATTTCTGTGTGTGTGTCTTTAATTCCTCTAGTGCCACTGGGTTAGGGTCTCCCCGACTGAGGTGGTCTTGGCAGTATGTAAATTGCTGTGAACTTCAAGAAGGGCATAGACAGCAGGGCATGGTGGCTCATGCCTGTAATTGCAGCACTTTGGGAAGCCGAGGCAGGTGGATCTCCTGAGGTCAGGAGTTCGAGACCAGCCTGACCAACATGGAGAAACCCTGTCTGTACTAAAAATACAAAATTAGCAGGGCATGGTGGCACATGTCTGTAATCCCAGCTACTCGGGAGGCTGAGGCAGGAGAATCACTTGAACGGAGATGGAGGTTGTGGTGAGCTGAGCTGAGATTGCACCATTGCACTCTAGCCTGGGCAACAGGAGCAAAACTCCATCCCCCCCCCAAAAAAGAAGGGCATATAGTATTTATCACTCCAAATTCATTTGGTTAAGAAACTTTAATTTTACAAAATATTGTGGTACAAGCGTTCTGCAGAACTTACTTTGGGAAATCAATCTACATCCATAATTCCTAAACCAGGATCCATAGAGAGAGTTACCGCAATAGAACAACCTGGGGAGATTTAAAAATGCAAATCCTCCTCCCTGACACCTGTCTTAACTCACTCCTAAGCATAGCAATGTTCTAGGGAGTGAGGAAGCCATTTGTGTTAGTCCATTTTGCATTGCTGTAAAGGAATATCTGAGGCTGAGTAATTTACAAAGAAAATAAGTTTATTTGGCTCACAATTCTGCAGCCTGTACAAGAATCATGGTGTTGGCATCTGCTCCTAGCAAGGGAACTCAGGGAGCTTTCCTTTTTTTTTTTGAGATAGAGTCTTGCTCTGTCACCCAGGCTGGAGTGCAGTGGTGCAATCTCGGCTCACTGCAACCTCTGCCTGTCAGGTTCAAGCACTTCTCCTACCTCAGCCTCCAAGTAGCTGGGATTATAAGCACCTGCCACCACGCCTGGCTAATTTTTCTATTTTTAGTAGAGACGGGGTTTCACCTTGTTAGCTGGGATGGTCTCAATCTCCTGACCTCATGATCCACCCACCTCGGCCTCCCAAAGTGCTGGGATTACAGGTGTGAGCCATTGCGCTCAGCCATGGAAGCTTTGAATCATGGTGCAAGGGTGAGGGGAGCAGGTGTGTTGAAAGGGAGAGAGGGGAGGAAGTTGCTAGGCTCTTTTAAACAAGCAGCTGTCCTGTGAACTCATAGAGTGAGAACTCACTCATTACCATGGGACAGGATGGTACCAAACCATTCATGAGGGATCTACCCCCATGACCCAAACACCTCCCATTAGGCCCACCTCCAATATTGGGGATCAAATGTCAACATGAGATTTGGAGGGGATAAACTTACAATCTGTTTCAACCATCATGAGTGCAACATCTTTGAAGGAGCACTGTCAAACTATATCAGTGTGATGTACATCACTAAAGTTCACTAAGTACCTCAGGGGAGAGGTGCAGAGACCTGGGTCATTTTCATCAACGGGGGATTGTGAGGGAGAGCACTGAAGATTGGGGCAGCCTGAAGCAGGTACAGGGTTGGGCGTGAAGATGCGTGGCAATGGCAGCTGCCTGAAGAAGAAATCGTGGGGAGAGAACATGCTGGGGGAAAGTGAGGCAGGTGGGGACTCAAGCCAAATCTTGCCCACTTCCAAGATCTGCAGAGCTGTGAGCTATCACTCCTCACACCAAGAAGAGGCCCTTTCCCTACATGTGTTGGATTAAGTTTTATGCCAAATGTAAATTATTTTATGGTCATGGTTTTCCTGAATTATCTGTACCTATTTTTCCGCCCAAATTGAAAATAGCCTGCAGTGCAGTCTTTCATCCTGACCACTGCCTCCTCTTACTCCTGGAGGCAGAATCACCACGTGAGCTGAAGATGGTTACTAAGTGTCTTTAAGCAAGCAAAAGGTCCCAATAAAATCAGTGATTTTGTAGCAGCTCTGATGCGAGCATGCAATTTTAAAGGCATCCTCTCAAGAGTGCCATTAAATGGAAGTATTTTCCTACAAGAAAAGTCCTATAAGAAGTCCAAGAAAGTCTGTGGATAAATTATTAGCAGTAACAATAGCTAAGCAAGGTTAATGAAGGTCAGATCAATGTACAGTACTCCATTATACTCCCACACCTCAGTTATAAACACTTAAGAATGAATTTTTAAAAGGCGCTTTGAGAAAAACTACAAAAATATTTAAGCATCTGGCAATAAATTTCAACAGAGTTTATTTTTGTGAACTTAAAAGTCTGCTTCTAAAATTTACATGGAGTAGTAAAGGTTGGTTTCCCACATAAGCTCAGTCTTCACGCTCCCTGCCTCTGTGCCCTTGAGAATGTGAACTGGCTGCTCCCTGCACCAAGGAAGCCCCTTCCCTGTCCTTGGGGTCTGGGCTGTCCTCATGACATGCCTTGGCCAGTAGAGAGTGGCTCAAGAGGCTTTGTGTGTTTTGTTCAGTCTCTTGCTACTTGCCTTTGCTGTGGCTAAGCCAGCTGGGCGATGAAAGACAGGTAGCCTAATTCTCCCTTTTGCCCCAGGGCCAGCTAGCTGCAGACGTGTGAGCCAGCTCAGGTGAGATCAGAAGAACCATCCAGCTGAACTCAGCCCAAACAGCTGACCTCAGGCTTGGAGAAGAAAATAAATAACCTAAGACTTTAACTGTCTAAGTTTTGAAATGGTTTGTTAGGAAGCAATAGCTTACTAACACAATAGCCAAGATAATTTTTTAAAAAATAGAGCAAAATGGAGGGACTCACCTATCAGATATTAAGATTTGTAATAGGGCTTTAATAATTAGGACACTATAGATAGATATCAACAACCAGACTGATGGCTAAGACTAGCGAGTCTAGAAAGAGATGTATAAAAATAAGACAACTTGATATATGAAATAGGGGACATTATAAATCAAGACTGGCGCTGGAACAATTGGTTATAAAAATGAAAAATTTAAATTCCTACTCCACACCAGTCTCAAAAACTCATTTAAAAATTTTAGAAGAAGATACGGGAAAACAGCTTTATGACTTCTGGGTAGGGTAATATTTTTAAGATACAAAAAGAAAAGACTGTAAAAGACATATATTTTGTTTATTTTTAAATAAATCTTGACATATTCAGACTATTGAATGAAATAGAGTAGAGAAAATGAATCAACTAAGAGTACACAATAACATGGAAAATTTTTCAAAAACATGTTGGACACATAAATAGAAAGGTGCAGGGTATTTACAGCACAGTGTCATTTATTTAAGTTTCAAGCATATTAAACAGTGATATAAATGTCTTTGGGGCATATATATATGTTCATATTCTATATACCAACTCTCTACCTTTCTATCATCTGTCATTATCTATCTATCTATCTATCTATCTATCTATCTATCAATCAATCATCTATCTAATCTGTCTGTCATCTCTGCATCCACCCAACAGTCTGTCTGTCTACACATCATCTACGAAGTGAAAGAACGTGCTTGGGAATGGTCAATACCTGAAGAAGGAGAGGAGACCTCAGGAGAGGATCTTGGAGGCAAGCATGAACTTCTGCTGTATGTGTAAAAATTTTCTTTCTTAAACTGGGTGGAGGGGCCTTTTTATGCGTTGGAAACGCTTTTTTAGTGAAACTAAACTGAAGTACTTATGGAGTAGCTGAGCTCGGCGGACTGCGCAGGAGCCCAGGCACCAACTGGCGTGAACTCTCCAGGTCTGGACCCACATCCATAGGTGTGTGAAGCCACCCCCCAGAGCCCAGCCAACGGTAAATAGGACTGTGACCTGGGAATCAGACAGTTCCCGAGCGCCCCCTGTGTGTGGTATTCCTTGGGTGGTGGGGCCCGCTGTGTTCAGCCCGTCCTTGGAAGAGGCTAGGGGTGCTGCCGTGGGAGGTAGAGAGAAGGGCAGGGGTGTGGTGCTCTTTGTTTCCATTCCTACTTCAGCTAAACCATTGCCACTTTTATCCGTTTTGTGCCGCGAGCTCTTACCTACGCTCTTGTTGGTTGGCAGCTTTAGGGCAGGGAAACAGGCAAACGTGGAGTCGCGCAGCTAAGGCAGGCGCGGTGGGCAGGGGGCTGTGCCGGGCAGGGGCTGTGCCGCCCCCGCTTCTGGGTGGGAGTGGCCTGTCTCCTCTCCGAGGGTCTGAGAGCACCCGCGCCCACCTTCCTTCCCCAGGGCATTCCGGCCTAGGGGAAGGGCGTCTGGAATGGGAGCGGGCGCTCCACCGCCTGCAGGCACATAGTCGGCCTGGCCCAGTACTGGGCGTCCGAGCTGCATCCAAGGGGCAGCACCCACACCTACCAAGCCCGCAACACCTGCGGCAGCGCCTTGCGCTGGGAGCCTCAGAAAAAGCGCAACAGGAAAGGTCCCCAATCCCCTAGCAACGTCGCCGAGAACCTACTGCACAAGGCCACTCCATAGCCCATGTTTCCTGTATTGGGGGGTCTGGCAGCACTGCCTAGGTTTGAAATCATTGGCTGGGTTTCCCTGGGCGGTTTTTCATTTGTAGAGGGAAATTAACAGTGGTGCCCATCTCACAGTATTGCTGTGGCAATTCAGTGAAATCACACATGTGCAGCACTGGGAGCTGAGCCTGGCACAGGTGGGCACACTGACATTTTAGTTATTGTAATCATAAAATAATTTGTCTGATTTGCTCATATATAGCTAAACATGCCTGGAGACCTTGGCAAAAATGCCATGATTCTTATTATTTTCATAGAAGACCTCGCTTCATTCATTCATTCAACAAATATCTGTTGAGCACCATGCCAGAGATTGCTCAGGCTCTGGGGACAGCAGTGAGGGAAACCCAGGAAGCTCTGTCTCCATGGAGTTCCATTCCAGTCAGGGGGTGTGAGACAGGCTCACAGCAAGCCAGCAGATGGGGGTAAAGAAAGCCAAGGAAGTTTCCCTGGAGAGGGCTCGTTTGAGGGGCAGAGCAGGAATGTGCACCCCAGAAGCCCCAGTGTGGGATGGCATTGGAGAACAGTGGGGTATCCAGTCCCAGCTCCCCTACTCATATGAGCCTGAGGCTTTTAGAATTTGAAAAATGTGACCTGTAACAACCTCGATTTCATCATTCCAGGGTCTGTTTAAGCACTTGGACTTCACAGAGAGCCAGGCACCTGAATGCAGAGCAGAGGCCAGTTCTTCTACCCATGGGACCGGACGGTGCCAGGGGAGGAACGGCTGTCACAGGGCCTTGCAGTCAGGTGGACAAATAGCAGCTGTGGACACAAACTTTCATGTGGGTCCGTGTGAAGAGACCACCAAACAGGCTTTGTGTGAGCAATAAAAGCTTTTAATCACCTGGGTGCAGGCAGGCTGAGTCAGAAAAGAGAGTCAGCAAAGGGAGATAAGGGTGGGGCCGTTTTATAGGATTTGGGTAGATAAAGGAAAATTACAGTCAAAGGGGAGTTGTTCTCCGGTGGGCAAAGTGGGGGTCACAAGGTACTCAGTGGGGGAGCTTTTGAGCCAGGATGAGCCAGGAGAAGGAATTTCACAAGACAATGTCATCAGTTAAGGCAGGAACAGGCCATTTTCACTTCTTTTGTGGTGGAATGTCATCAGTTAAGGCAGGAACCGGCCATCTGGATGTGTACATGCAGGTCACAGGGGATATGATGGCTTAGCTTGGGCTCAAAGGCCTGACACAAACATCTTCTGGTAAAACAGTCTCAAAATTTACTGCAGGAAGAGTTAAATGTTAACGCTGAGTTGCATTTTTTTTTTTTTTAAAGTTTTGTAGGTTTCTGATTTTCATCTCATTCTGGGCTTTCAGTTAGCAGCTGTGTAGTTGTCCGTAGGTGATGTGCACATAGGCTTTGCTTCCTATGGTGTCTTATGTGATATTTTTTTCTGACTCCATGATAAGAATTTTTAACAAAATGGAAAGTAAACAATTGGACCTGGGTACTCTATTTTTAGTTGACACATCTGAAGCAGAAGTTGTCAATCTTGCCACGGATACGGGGCTCCCTTTGAACTTGTGTTGAAGAAGTGACAACATTTATCATATGGTGTCAGCCCAACACTGTAGCACGAGGGAGAGAGCCTGGAGCTGGAAATGAGGATTGGCTGTGCGATTTGTGCACAACTTTCCAGGGGCTAAGCGGCTTTCCCTTCCATAAGTGAGGCCTTTTGACTCAGTCTCCAAGCCTTCCTCACTTTCCATCTTTGGTCACTGCTTTTTCCTTGCCTCAGAAGTGTTGCTTTAGACTTCAGAGGCGTGTGTTAAGAATCTAGTTTAAAACCCACTGGTGGAGGTGACAAAGATGATTCAGCAAGGGTGGAGGTGACAAAGATGATTCAGCAAGGGTGGAGGTGACAAAGATGATTCAGCAAGGTTGGAGTTGACAGTGAAGCCACCTACTCCCATCTGGGGATGTGGAATTCTCAAATTTTGTTGAAATGGAGATGATGTTCTTGGAGCAGGCACAAAACAACGTGATCTCAGTGTCTGCGTGGACCGTGAGTTAGGCTAAGTCTGGGCGGTGGCTTGGATGAGATCCTGGGTGGAAGCTGCGTTTTTGCTGTGTAAGAGGTGCCTTCCTGCCCGAGGCTGGCCGGCTAGTGTCTGCATGCCTGGGGGAGCCCCCTCAGTCCGCCCTAAATCCCATCATTTAGAAACAGGCGTGACTGCTGTCCTCCAGGAGTTTTACCTAATGAATTTCAAACGATTAAGCGTGATTTGTTTAAAACCAATAAGAAATTTAAATGTTTTTAAAGATATACATAAGTGAAATTACAGATTCCCATAAAATAATATGAAAAAACCCAATAACTTCCCTATTCCTTGAAGGTGAAGGGTTTGAGAGCAGTAGAACGTGGGAGATTTATTGATTTTTATTTTTATAGATGGAAGGGGTACAAGTGCAGTTTCACCGTGTGGCCATATTTCAGAGTGGTGAGGTCTGCGCTGTTTTAGTGTACCCATCACTCAAATAGGTAATCTTTCAACCTTCCTGGGAGATTTTTGTGTTTGAGAATCATTTTGTGTTTGGCTTGTCCCCTATGAAAGCCAACATGCAACCCAGGCCAATCTGCAGGAAGGTGGCTGGGAAGAGGGGAGTGCAGGAGGGCTGACTACTGGCTCTTGTGACACCCACATAGGGGGGCTGAGCCACACACCTGGTGGAATTTATCTTGTATCTTGTTAGCCTAAGTTTGTGAGAGAACATACTGCATACCCACATATACAGAGGTTGATAAGCAATTTTGTTAGTCAATGTTTTAAAAAATTTATGAAGAAAACTGATTGGTTTTCAGCTTGAAGTAATTTACTGACACTTTATAACCTCATCACATGCCGACTCGGAGAGTTTGCACTTTTTCATGTTGCCGAATGGACTTCGGCTCCCTGCTGTGTGTCTCTGGGGTTAAACCTGGGGTGTCCTGTGCCCCAAGAGCCTCGTGTGTGGGTGCCCACCACCCAGTGCACGGATTCCCACCATGCTGCTGGGGCTGAGTCCTGGAGCCCGTGCTGATCCCTGTGCAAGGGATGGTCAAGCACTTCTGTCAGCAGGAGGCCTCTCCCTGAGGTCGGGGGGCTGCAGTGACACAGTGTGCAAGGGTGGTGGACATACCCTTGAGTACAGAGCACCCTTGAGTACAGAGCGTGTTTGGGATGTATGTTACATGACTTCTATGTGTAATTGTGGACACTGATGAAAATGCCTTAAATTGTTGGAGAGCCCACCCACAGGGAAAACATTTTTCACCTTTGGTATTAGTTTGGGCTTGTATGTTGCCTCTGGTAGAGGCCCCAGAAGGTTCAAGGAGTTTGTCTAAAAATGAAACTGTCTTTTTGAAAATTACCTGGCATAAAAGCCTCATGACCTACATGATGCACACTGCACACCGATCTTCAACCAAACCCTGTGTTTTGCTGCCAAAGAACATGGCTTCAGTCTCCCACTCCCAGGTCAGGTGGACAGAGACCCAGAGAAGGCTTTGGAGGTTGGTGGAGGTCGCAGCTGTGGCCATGAGCCAGCGACGGTGATACACCGACATCCAGGGGTAGGTGCTGTCTACATTGGCTTTCCTAGTCCCTCTGTGGACACAAACAGGGCTGTCCTATCCCAAGCACTGGGAGCCACCCACGTGGGGGTCAGACATGTGGACCTGAACCCTGGCTCTCACACGGAGGAGCCGTAGAACTTTGGGCAAGTGTCTCTACTGCCATGAGCTTCTGCTTCATCATCTGTAAAACAGAGATAGTGACCTGCCATTAAAGGATGCTATGATGATTAAATGAGAACATAAGAAGGAATACTTATCGATTGACTGCTGATGTTTTATCAATTAACAAGCTGCATAAATAAAACTGGTATTTTGCCTGATGTGGAAGTCAGCACAGAGACTCTGACTTAGGGATCAGCTGATAGCAAGGAAAGTGACAATGAAGTAGCTTGTTCCAGAGCCTAAAACACTGCTGAGCCAGCAGCTTGTGATTTCTTTAAATGTTATCTGCAAAAGCACCATAATTAATATGGTTTGCTTCAACTATCCATGGTTTAGAAAACATCAGCGACTGTTTGGAATTAGAGAAAAACAGTGATTCACCAATTTGAGTCTTCAAGGGTTGCTGGCAAGATGAGCTCCTAACATCAGAGTCACGCAGCCGAGTCATCTAAAGGCCACCTGGTGGCTCGGGCTGCTGAAACCTGGACCTCCATGTGCAGCAGCTTGTCTCAGGATGGCGCCTTCAGTGCTTTCCCCCTGGTGCTCTTTCCCTTCCCAAAGGGCCCCTTCTCCACCCCTTGGAATCTGGGCTGACCTGTGTGACTCCTTTGACTCCTAGCATGGACAGAAGGGGAACTGGGCAAGCTCTGAACCCAGCCTTTAAGGCGGACAGCATCCTCGTCTCTTAGAACACTGCCATGGGACCAGGCACAGTGGCTTAGGCCTGTAATCCCAGTACTTTGAGAGGCTGAGGCGAGTGGATCACCTGAGGTTGAGAGTTTGAGATCAGTCTGGCCAACAAGGCAAAACCCCGTCTCTACTAAAAATAGAAAAAAGTTAGCTGGGCCTGATGGCACGCACCTGTAATCCCAGGTACTCAGGAGACCAAGGCAGGAGAATCGCTTGGACCTGGGAGGAAGAGGCTGCAGTGAGACGAGATCGCATCACTTCACTCTAGCTTGGGCAACAGAGGGAGACTCCATCTTAAAAAGAAAAGAAAAGAAAAGAAAAGAAAAAAAAGGAACACTGCCACGGAAGCCAAGATACCCACAGGCCGAGGAAGCCTCAGCTGGCCCTATGGAGAGGCCACAGGGGAGGCACTTGGCTGCAGGTCCCCAGCTGGTGCATGTGTCCTGACCCAGCCCCCAGACAGGCTGGGAGGGAGCCATCAGGAGCATGCCAGCCCTCACAGACAACAGGAGGAGGAGAGCTGGAGCCACTGCAGGGTGCTGGGCAGGCTGTGCCACCAGCTCCGGCCAATGGCATGGAGTACACCAGCCACCCCTGTGTCCTGCCTGACTTCCCCGTGGCTGGAAACTCATGGCTGCTTCCAGGCTTACTGGTCTTGTTTTTGTGCCTGGCCTCCATGGCACAGCTCTGGCCACTTGTGCTTCAGAAGGCAGGATGGTGGGAGCCAGCCCGAGGCACCCAGTCCTCTTATTTAGGGAGTTCTTGGTCACCCGCCTGTTGTCTGGACTCCCCCTGGTGAGAAGCAGTGAGACATGGTCATGGGGGTGTGGCTGCGGCAGGTGATTCTGTTAGCACTGCACGATCACTGTCCACTCTGCAGATCCCCAGCCCCTTCTGCATATTCTTGACGTACACAGAGCGGGCCTGATGAGACTTGGCATTCATCCTCTGGCCTTTCTGATCTCCTTCTTCCTGGCCACCCCAGCTTGGTTTCGGGGGGACACTATGCTGGGCTGATACCAGCATATTAATGGTTATGGGAGGTGACAGATCACAAGCCCAGGGCCTGGAGCAGTCAGGGGAGCCATGAGCCACACATATGAACTCAGCGCCTTCTGAGCAGCTTTTACGCTACATTCATGAGTTTTCTTTTGTTGTTTGCCTCTTTAGTCTGCTTTTGTGAGGGGAAATATGGATAACACACACTTGTGTGCACATACATGTACAACTGTGTGTCCACAAGTGTGCAGAGCTTTCCTATGTACATGTTCCCACAAACACATGTGGCCACGAGGGCACCTTATGAGTAAACTTCAGCTTGGAACTAAGGGACTGGACTTGGTTGGCAGGTGCCATGGTCCCTGGGTTCAGAGCCGGCTCGGCACGGACTGCTTCAGACACCCACTCGTGGATATCCAGGCCGTGCACTTCAAAGTCTAATGTTAATTTCACCAAAGCATGTGGTCTTTCTGGCAAGGTGATGGGTGCGCAGTAAGGACTGGGTGAGTTAAGTAACTTGGTTTTCACATGGGACTCACCCTTGGTGTTTAGGGGCAGCCTTTCCAAGCAAGCTGAGCTGGTACCTGGGCTTATTGGAGACCCCTGGGAATGAATGAAGACTATTCCCAAGCAGAATGACCACGTTGCAGAGATTGCTGTTCTCTTACCATGATTATAGAATCCCTGGAGACCAACCGTGAATGCAGATTGTGAAATTTTAACTTCAGCACTTGACACTTATGATTGAGCCTCAAGAACTGAAGTAGGTTTCAGGGTCTGACTAAGGAGGTGTCAAAACAGGGCAAGTTATCTCAATCAGTTGGAATTGTATTTGACTGAAGTGATGAAAAGAAATTCAATCCATCATGTTGGAATAGCATCTCTTTTTTTTCCTTTCTCAGAACAGACAGAGGGAGGCAGCCTGGGGCTGGTGCAGATGCCTCAGGGTCCTTTGCTTCTTCTGGCTTCCTGCTCTACCCTCCTAAGTTGGTAGCTTTTGTCCCTCTGATCTCAAAGATGCCTGCTCCATAGCTAGACATCACTTCCACATTCCAGGCAGGAAGAAAGCAAGAGCAAAGGGCCAAAGGTGTCCACATTCTGAGGCTTCCTTTTTATTAAGAAAACAATGACTTGGAGGCACTACCAAATAGATTCTACTTCATCTCATTGGCCAGGTCATGGCTGTCTCAGCTGCACAAGTTGTTTCTGTTAGTAAGGAAGAAAGGGAGAAGATATTGTGATGGATTCCAGTGGGATGCAAAATTAACATTTAACATTCTCATGTTAAATAAGGAAGCTTATTTAGGAAGTGCTATTCAAGTGGGGCTTGAATAAGCCATGGAGGCTATTCTGTTAAGTACTGGAGACAGGAACCTTCACTGGACCTTGGTGGGCCACACGGGAAACCTCTGCCTAGGGAGGAAGGAAGGAAGAGCACCATGCACCCTCAGCGCATGGGTGTGAAGGTGCACAGAGACAGACGGGAGTGTGGCCCGGGGTTACAGAGAAATGGAGGTGGGCATGGCTATATGAGACTGGTGAATTATTTTTGAGGCTCTGAAAAATACAAAGCATAGCTATAATGGGTTTTTCTTTTAACACAAAAATTTAGATGATCATTAATATCATTTTAGATGATGATCTTGTCTGGTCTCATAATTTGCCAGGCAAGACTGCATGAATACGTCTACTGGATGGAAGTGAAGACCGAGGTCTAGGAGTCCCAGTGTTTTTGCCATTCCCAGGTCTCATAGCGGCCAGGTTTCAAATCCAGGTCTTTGGGCTCTTGAGTTTATGCCCCACATTCATGACAATTGACGCCCATTTTTACTGAACTGCTCCTTGCCCTTTATCTCTGTTTAATCCTTTAGGATCAAGAATCCAAGCATTTCTTGATGTCTAGACCATTTGTTCAGAAAGAAAGTGGCAAAAAGAATAGCATTTCTTTGCTCCTCGCCATTTGCCCAGAGGAGCAGAGCCTGGCAGGAGGCGGGCCCTCTCTGCGTGGCCTGGGCCCCATGCTTTCTGGGTGTTGTCCTCACCAAGCTGGACCTGCCCTGGGCACCACCTCTGAGCCCCTCTGGCCTCTCCTCATTCCCCTACTGCCTTTGTCGGTACCTGCTTCATTCCTTTTGAAAAAACATTGCTGATTTAAAAAATAGTAGCTGCTCATTATAAATTTTATACATTGTTATATGCATTATATACATTATTATGCCTATCTACCTAGAAAGAAGAACAAATAAAGAAATGAAAGTTAGACAAGATCCCAGCATTCAGAAGTAGTGATTCTGTTAATTTGTTGGTTTTACACCACTCTAGAATCTTCCTGTGTGTATGTAAATATGCAAATGTAGCTAGAAAAATATTTATCATTTTACATAAGTAGGATGATGGTTTATATGCGGTCCTGTTACCTAAGTCTTCATGCAACAATATGTCATAGGCTTGTATTCATGCCAACAAAACTAACTGCATCCTTATTTTGAATGGCTGGTAGAATTCCACTGTACATGTGAACCATAATTTAGGTAACCAGCCTCTTGTTAATTGACACATACATTGGTTTCTATTTTTTTCTTTAAAAAAAAGCAAAGCAAAGAGAGGTGGGCCAGGTCTCCGTGACCCGGGCTGGCCCGGCATCTTGGGTGGTGGGTGACGTGCTGGGGTCCCCTGGGCAGGTGCTGGGACAGGGCCTGGCATGCTGTGCAAGGCTTTGGCTATAGCCAATGCTGATAGGAGCAGGGTGGAGAGCACTGAGGGGGCAGGCAGCTGGAATCCATTTCCGTGAGAACAAGTGATGCACTGGGCAGGTTGTTTTCCTGCCTGTGACCAGAAACCATGAGTGCATCACGAGCTGCTCTTGGGCAGGCAATTATTCCCTGCTGAGGATGTGGTCCTTGTGCGAAGAAAGCACAACACTTCCCTCGTGCTTGCAGAGTCCCTGCAGCGTCCCAGTGAGGCACTGCCCCATCCTACTCTTTCAGGATTCCATTCCAATCTTTGGCCCCACTGGCAAGTCAGCCCTGTGGCTTGGTACGAGTTTTTCTTCAGCTGGGTCCCTGGATCACTTGAGAGTGGGTCACCCCAGATCTTGGGATGTCCTATCGCTGGTCTCTTCTCAGTGGCACAGAGCCCCCTTTCTACTTGTAAACTGTGAAGTGGCGGGTCGGGGCTCACTGATGGAGGGGACAGAGCAGCTGTTACCAGTAACAGTAACTACACGATTGCTGAGACAAACATTTTCATGGTGATGCATGAGAACACTAAATCCAAACCACATTGTTTAGCTTTCACTCCAGTAGAGGGGAATGCCACATCCCCTAAAGTAAATGGAAGAGATCAGAGTTTAGAAAATATGACAGAGTTGAAAACTTAAAGCTGTATCTCACAGTAACATCCTTTGGAAGCGAAAACAATGGGTAGGAGCCAGTGTCTCTGCATTTCCAGGGCAGCAGTGGCTGTGAGTCAGGGGTGCCTCGGGCAGGCAGCTAAAGAGGCGGGAACTCCCGCAGTCACGGTTGGGAGGGACACTTGTGGACAGACCAGAGGAATGCGGTGGACCGTGAGAACCGTCTTCACGGCTGACTTCCGTTCTGTGTTTGTTTCAGGCTGACATTGAATGCCATACATGGAGCTGTGCGACCCTGATATTTACATGCTCTAGTTCCCCGTTTTTCTTGTGGATTGAAAAATCACTAGGAGTCTGTAAACACTGTGCAACAGTGTTAGATTTCAGAGAGGCCAGGGCAGGCTCTGGGGGAAGGACCAGGGTCGTGCAAAAAGAGCCCAGCAGAAGTGCAGGGTGAAGGTGCCTCTCCCAGCCCTGGCAAGGAGCAGAGGCAGGTTTACCGTGCAGTGAATACTTCTCAAGCTTCAGGGCCCTCCCTTGCACAGGCTTGATGGGAGACGCAGGGAGGTACAGAGTGTTCCTGGTGAGGAGAGGAAGCCAGGTTGCTGTCAGCAAGCTTTTCAATGCAAGCATTTCTGGTAAATTAAAGAGATTTCAGAAAAAAGGGTCTGAATTCCCAAAGCTCAATCGATGTGTTGCAATTTCTTTTTTCATTCTGGCAAAATGTTGATTTCGTATGTAATTTTATATTTGTAATTGTGTACTCAAGAGGGACCATAACTTGGTAAGATTTTGATCTCATAGGACCTGGGGCCAACACTATAAATTTTGGCCCATGCTGTCCTTGAAATCTGTATACTCAGGGGAGATGGTCCCAAGGAGCCCTCTGCAAACCCCAACATGGTTTTGTCCCCTGTTCCTTGGCAGAGCAAGTATCCAATGGGTGGCCACACACAGTGGACACACGCCAATGTCTGTAGCACCGGAAGATAGACTTCCGGAATTGATTCCTAAGCTATGCAAGGCGCTTCCTGTGTTAGGAAGCAAGTCTTGAGGATGTGGAGGCAGAGCGGCCACCACAGTCCTTGCTGTGGCGAGTGTCCACGTCCAGCACTCCAGCTCTGGGCAGCCGCTGCTGGGAGCATGCAGCTGGGGCACGGGAAGGTTTCAGTGAGGCCTGGACTTCACGTGCAGGAACTACCTCTGGCACTGCTGTTGGCCAAGGGCAGTGAAAGCTTGTGAATGAAGGAGCCAGGTGTTCTCCACGTGGTACCTTATGTGGTCACAACTGTGGAGAAACACTATGCAACACTACAGGCACCAGCTGTTGGAATTTGCAGAAACCTGAGATGCTGTCTAATTTAATCTCTCATCTTACAGATCAGAAAACAGGTCAGGAGAGGTCTGCAGCTGACCCAAGCTGCAGGCAAGATGTGCCTTGATGGTAGGCTCGGGGCACAGGTCGGGGAGGAAGCCCAGTGGAGGCCCAGGCTGGGCAGGTCCCATGAAGTTCAGTGTTGGTCCATGAGGCCTGTTCCTTCAAGGATGCAGCACGTAGGAAAGCAAGCCAGTGTGCCACATGTTACAGATTTATCTGGCATCCAGAGGATGTGATCACTTTTTCCATTATGTTGTAACAACTTTTGAGAGCGTGGAAACCTCACGTGCTGCAGGTGTGTACTATAAGAGAGCTGTGTGCCTTGTGCACTGTCAGAGGGCGTGAGGGCACCCCTAGAGGTGCCCTGTGGGCATGCCTGCCTCAGGTCTTTACCCGTTTCTGCCACTGGAGTGCCCAGAGGGCCTGAGTGTTACCTCCTGGGCTGCCTTCCCTATGCCTGGCACTGGCCACTGGCAGATGTAGGCAGGAAACGCAAGAGCAGAATGTGGTCCTGCCAGAGTTTGGCCTGGGAAGCTCAGCAGGACCCATTTGAACAGACCCAGATTTGGCTGCTCCAGATCACACTTTTCCACTCGAGCCATTAGTCAATTAAAAAACCCTGCAGCCTGGCTCTTGAGTGGTGCCAAACAGCATGAAACACAGCTCTCCCAGAAAGAGGACATGTATGCTTTTGTTTTATTTCACAACGCTTTTTCCCTGTTCAAAGTCTTAGCAAGATAGGCAGCCTGGTGGAGAAGTGGTGGCTCTGCTAGAGTGGCCAGGACAGTGGCTGTTTCCCTGTAGACCCTCCCAGGTGCTTTCTGAGGTGGTGGTGGTCTGTAGGCTGGCAGCTCAGGCAGCCAAGGTCATTGACCAGCTGGCCCCATAGGGCAGTGAGGCCCTGCTCTATGGGGCCTCTGCTCCAGCAGCTCTGATGCTCCAAAACAAGCACCGTTTCATGCTGCAGTTGTGCAAGGAGATAAGAAGCCACACTAGACATGGCCTGAGAGACCATCACCCTGTGCATGTTTCAAAGAGTGGTGCTGACAGCAGAGTGATGCCTTAGGATGGGGCCAGCAAGGGACTGGGGTGTCATGCTCAGACCCTGGAACTGCCTTTGTCACCACCATGGGGCACTGAACTGCAGGGGCCCATTCAGGCCTGGGCCTGGGGTGCCTTGGGGGCTTTAGCTTTTGGATTGCAAGAACACCAGTCTACTACGTCCCAGGCTGGCCACACAGGTTCTCAAGCCTGGCCGTGCAAGAGAATCACTGGGACACATTAAAGTCAGGGTGCTGGGCTCCGCCTACAGAGGGTATGACTTAGCAGGTTTGGATGGGTCTTAACAACCAGCAGTTTTAGGGGTGTGAGGACTGGGAATAACCGCTGCAGACCAGGTCACTGCCTTACATTGGGTTCGTTATTCTCAACTGGTGCTGCAGTGGAACCATTCAGGGGCGTCACCAACCCCACTGAATCTGCTGCTAGACTTGGAAGAAGCAAAACAAGAGTTTGGTGCACTACCTCTTCCTCTCTGGAAACAACGGCACCGTGAGCCACGTGGAGCACCAAGTTCCTGTACAAGCAGGACCGACTGTGAGGTGTGCCACCCCATCAGGCTGTGTGAGGACCTTTTGACGCCATCAGCAGAGTGGAGTAGAAAAGAGTTTAATGTCTCCCCAAATCACTGGGTTCTTCAAAAAGTTGTTGGGCAAATGCTCAGAACCCAAGTTAAGGTCTCAAACAAGTCAGTCAGTTGCCTTCAGGAAGGTGACTAGAAATGTGAAGCAGACCAGGAGCAGCTGAGTGCCCTGCAGGTGGCCTGGAGCAGGTCACACATGCATCTTGTTGACCCTGCTTGCACCTGTCTTAAGGCACCTGTTCTGCAAGAAGCAGGAACCAAGGAAACACACACTCCTGTTGCACTGGGAAATGGTTTAATGACTAATTTAGAATAAAACAACAACAACAAAAAACCAGCTGAATCAAAAAAGAGCCTGCATAGCCAAGACAATCCTAAGCAAAAAGAACAAAGCTGGAGGCATCATGCTGCCTGACTTCAAACTATACTACAAGGCTACAGTAACCAAAACAGCATGGTACTGGTACCAAAACAGATATATAGACCAATGGAACAGAACAGAGGCCTCAGAAATAACACCACACATCTACAACCATCTCCTCTTTGATAAACCTGACAAAAACAAGCAATGGGGAAAGGACTGCCTATTTAATAAATGGTGCTGGGAAAACTGCTAGGCATATGCAAAAAATTGAAACTGGACCCCTTCCTTATGCCTTATACAAAAATTAACTCAAGATGGATTAAAGACTTACATGTAAGACCTAAAACCATAAAAACCCTAGAAGAAAACCTAGGCAATACCATTCAGGACATAGGCATGGGCAAAGACTTCATGACTAAAACACCAAAAGCAATGGCAACAAATGCCAAAATTGACAAATGGGATCTTAGTAAACTAAAGAGCTTCTGCACAGCAAAAGAAACTATCATCAGAGTGAACAGGCAACCTACAGAATGGGAGAAAATTTTTGTAATCTATCCACTTGACAAAGGGCCAATATCCAGAATCTACAAAGAACTTAAACAAATTTACAAGAAAAAAACAAACAACCACATCAAAAAGTGGGCGAAGTATATGAACAGACACTTCTCAAAAGAAGACATTTATGTGGCCAACAAACATATGAAAAAAAGCTCATCATTACTGGTCATTAGAGAAATGCAAATCAAAACCACAATGAGTTGCATTTTTTGCCTCAAATATGTTTCAACCATGAGCTTAAGATGCAAAAATTGTGTTTTTTAAAAGATAAGAATACATTTCTCCTTTAAAACAAAAATGATTATCACTGCAGTCCCTATCATGCTCCAATAATGACTCATGTCCTAAGTGAATTTGCTTAAGTTTGGAAAAGTTTTAAAAAGTTTAAAAAGGCCAATATTTCTAACCCTCTTCCTCCACTCCTTAATCAGCCCCCAGCATGTGGACTTTTCATTTCCCCAAACTGATGTACTTTTCTGACTGAAAAAAAAAAATGCAGTTGGGTCCTTGTCATTCCTGGTGAACACACTGTGGCAGAGGTGTTCGAGCTGAGGTTGCGTTACCTGAGTGCAAGTGTCTTGGAGCTGCTTGTCAGGATGGGCCCGAGTCAGGGCTGTCCTTGATGGGCAGCCCTCAAGTGCAATTCATGACTTAAGGGTTCTAATTAGGGGTTCTGTCCCACCAGATGTAAACACAAAGTGGGTGAGCAATTCCAGCTTCTGCAATCGCAGCCCAGCACTTCCTGTCGGGCCTGGAGGAGGGCAGGGAGCCCCTGGGGTCTGTCTGAGGGAGCGTGCTGGAGGGGCTGGAGGAAGCAGCAACATCAAAGGGTGCTGGGCAGAGCTTCTCGGCGCTCCAACGTCCCCAGACAGATGCTCGGCTTTTTGCTCCGTGACACGAGGTTGTACGAGTCTGGATGTTTATCAGCTGCAGGCCAGCACCTCCTTCCTGCTGTGTGCTGGTCTCTTTTCCGACGTGCCAGATTTTCCCCACACTTTCAAATCCTCCCTGAGTGACTCTGCTGGCTGGAGCTCAGAGCGCAGGCCATCAATTCCCAGCTGCCAAATCCAGGCTCCAGATGCCCGGGCAAGGGGGCTCGCATGCTTGGGAGTGGGGCTGCAGGCTTCCTTTTCCCTGTTTTCGAGAAATCTGGCCAGTGCTTCACCCTCGCCCTCCCCGAAGCCCTGGAAAAGACCTGGGTCACCCCTGTACAGTCTCTGAGGTCTGATTCCTGGAGGCAGGGGTCTCAGGGGCTGCCTGAAGCGGAATGATCTTGCAAGGGACAGAAAAAGAGTCCTTTCCAAATTCTGGGAAAGCTCTCTGGCTTGGCACTACGGGTGTGCAGTAAGCCAGAGGTGGTGATGTAGGTGGGCAAGAGACAATGCTCCACACCCCTTGAACTCTCTGGTATGAAGGAGAGGCTTTTTGTAATCTCTAATTTTTAATGTATAACAGATTTATATTTTTATGTTATGATAAAATAAATAACTAAAAATGAAATAAGAAAGAAGACATACAAAGTACAAGTTCAATAGTTTATTTTCAGATTTGACAGCCATCAGACTATTCTGATGAATTGCAGTGATGGTTTTTGAACCTTGAGTCCCAATTTCTGTCCTTATTGTGCTGTAGACCAGGAGCAGAGAGTGAACAGGCACCATTCAAAGCACTGCATTTAGAGTAGTTTGGTAAGTCCTGGAGTGTGTGTGAATATGTGTGCATGAGTGTGTGGGTGTGAGTCTGAGAATGTACATGTGTGTGAGTGGGTGTGTGAGGGTGTGAGTGTGGAACTGGGGAGAGGAGGGGTGTGCTTAGGCTGGGACTCGGAGGAGTACCTAGGGGGCTTAGACCATGCCTGTCCCCATGCATTGGGTCTAGTTAATGGGTGTCCCCATGCATTGGGTCTAATTAATGGGTGCCCCCAGGACAGGTGTGCAAAGAAAGGCGTGGAGACAGGGAGGAGCCTTTCCCATGGACCAGACTGGCCAGCCAGGAGGGCAGGCCTGTGTGGTGGCGGGTGGGCCGTGGCAGGATTCAGCGTGGATCTGTCCCGTATGCAGGCAACGGCCAAGCATGTGCACATCTTACTCAACCCAGCCCTCCCGGTGGCCCTTGGAGACTTGTCATCATCAGCTCTATTTTGGAATGGGAACACTGAGTTTCAAAGCCCTAGGGGCTTGCTGAAGTGACAAGGCTGGACACCACATCCACTTGTATTCCCAACTCCAGTTCTCACTCACAGCATTACAGCAGCTCCCGGAAGCATCTCCTCTGCTGAGACTAGTATTATTATTGTTGAGTTCCGTTAGGAGAGAAATTGGTGTAGAGAGAACCTTTCCATGACCGCCTCTGGGAAGCATGGTCCT
This sequence comes from Pongo pygmaeus, assembly GCF_028885625.2. Lineage (NCBI taxonomy): Eukaryota > Metazoa > Chordata > Mammalia > Primates > Hominidae > Pongo > Pongo pygmaeus. Next base: position 59,928,792 of record NC_072380.2, read on the forward strand.
CCGATGAGCGGTCTGGCCAATTTGGACTGGGGTAGAGGGGCTGTTGTAATCAGAAATATATAATAAAATAAATTATTTCAAATAGTCTAACTATCCAGGCATCTCCTTTGCAAGAATTGGTGGGGGAGGGGATGGGGCACAAAAGTGTTTTTAGTGTTCTAAAGAAATGTTTCATTTTCTATTTAAAAAAGGTTAAACAGACATTTTCTGAGTTTTTACTCAAGACCAAGAGACAAGTTTAGTTGTAGTTAAAGGATTACCTTCTTATCTATCACAGGCAGCTGTCTTCATGCAGGCTTCTGAGGATGGCTGAAGCATGTGGCCTGGTGCCCTGTGCATCTGGGCAGGAGAGGCTGACCCCAGCTCTGCACCATGGTGTTGTGCCCCTCGAGGGCCTGTGCCTGCTGGGCCTGGCACCATCTGTGCCCTGCACCATCAGGGCTGCATGCTGTCTGGGCTCTGCAGGGCTGCGGGTGAAGATTTGGTGGAGGCTCCAAGTTCTCCAGGTTCCTAATCCTCTGCTTCCTCAAACATAGGTTGTAGGAGAACCCCAGGAAGCCCATCATACAATATTCAAGATTTGATGTAAAGAAACCATGAAAACCGCCCTTTAAAATAATATGTATCGATAGACCACCGCCTAAGGCAGATGGAAGAAGAGTCAACAGTGGCCTCTTCGAGCTGGTCTTTATGCCTTCCCTCGTGGGTTTCTCCATCTATGGCTATGTTGCCCTGCTCTGTGAGGCCCAGAGACTGAGCAAGAGGCCAGAGGGGCTGTGGGCAGCAGCTCTCCCCCAAGAGAAGTGCATACAGGGAATGCACCTAAGCTGGGTTGTGGGGTGTACCTGGCACCTAAGCTGGGTTGTGGGGTGTATGTGGAGCCTAAGCTGGGTTTTGGGGTGTACCTGGAGCCTAAGCTGGGTTGTGGGGTGTGCCTGGCGCCTAAGCTGGGTTGTGGGGGTGTGCCTGGCACCTAAGCTGGGTTGTGGGGGAGTGCCTGGCACATAAGCTGGGTTGTGGGGGTGTACCTGGCACCTAAGCTGGGTTGGGGGGTGTACCTGGAGCCCAAGATGGGTTCTGGGGTGTACCTGGCATCAAAGATGCATTGTGGGGTGTACCTGGTGCTAAAATGGGTTGTGGGGTGTGCCTGGTGCCTAAGCTGAGTTATGGGGTGTACCTGTCACCTACGCTGGGTTGTGAGGGTGGGCCTGATGCCTAAGCTGGGTTATGGGGTGTGCCTGGCACCTAAGCTGGGTCTGGGGTGTACCTGGTACCTAAGCTGGGTTGTGGGGTGTGCCTGGCGCCTAAGCTGGATTGTGGGGTGTGCATGGAGCCTAAGCTGGATTGTGGGGTGTACCTGGTGCCTGAGCTGGATTGTGAGGTGTACCTGGTGCCTAAGCTGTGTGTGTGAGTGTACTTGGCTGGTTCTGAACAGGGTCGGGGTGATGCTGTATTTGTTTTTTAGAAAGAATGCCACCTTGGCCAGGCATGGTGGCTCATGCCTGTAATCCCAGCACTTTGGGAGGCTGAGGCAGGTGGATCACTTAAGGTCAGGAGTTTGATACCAGCCTGGCCAGTATGGTGAAAACCTGTCTCTACTAACAAAAAATACAAAAATTAGCCGGATGTGGTGATGTGGGCCTGTAGTCCCAGCTACTCGGGAGGCTGAGGCAGGAGAATTGCTTAAACGCGGGAGGCAGAGGTTGCAGTGAAAAAAATGAAACCTGGAACCAGAAAGGCAGAAGACCTAGATAGAGAGAGAAGCAATACACAAACAAGATAAGGTTGGGCATATTTGACTTGGTTTGCAAATTGCCTTTTGGACACTGAAGAAGATTATGCATGAACCTGGGATGGAAGAGACAAAAAGAAGATAAAATGATACAGATTTTTGCCTCTTGGCCCTTGCAGTCCTGTGTGCATTCGGGGTCGGGAATGAGTATCTCACTCCTCCCTTCCTGACTTGGAAAGGAATTTGTGGTGAGCACCATTTTTAGCTGTCTGACTTTCCCCTGGCTTCTGAAGCCAGTCGACGGGTTCTGTTCAATAAGTCTGGGAGGTTTCTGTTGGGCCAGGGTGAAAAAGGAAGGGGGGTGCCCCTTGGCCATGGTGTGAATGTCCTGGGCCAGAGGGCAGGCACCTTCTTGGAATCAAGTGAATGTGCTAAGGTCAAGCTGGAGAAACATGTCTGTAGTGTGTGGTCAGAGCATGGGTAAATACCAGTAGCAGAGGTGCAGAGCCCAGGAGGACAGGACCGGGAGAAGCTGGCCAGGCATGGTGAGGGACTGGCGTCAGGGCAGCAGACACCCCTGAGGCCTGGCTCTCTCCCAATGTACAGCGAGACCAGGTCTGGGACTGGGCCCTTCCTGAGTGGACACCTTTGCCCCTCCCCAAGGGGGCTTCTAGTGCCCCAGGACTTGGTTTCACCATCCAGTTCTTTGTTTATTTTCATTCTACCATTCTCTTCTTTCTTTTAATTACACTGGCGAGATAGATACAGGTATCTCACTGGTGATGCGTATATTTGTAGTATATATATAAAAATAAAGCAAAAGATCCCTATCACCCTCTTTTATAATCCTGTCCTCTTCCCAGAAACACGCTCTTATCAGTTTGGTGTGACATGCACTATCTTTTTTTGTGTGTGTGTTATCTGCATACACTTATGTGTACATATAAAAATGTATAGATATAAAAGCATGCATTGTGTCGTATACTATACATGTTTCACAAACTGGCTTTTACACCTGGCATATTTTATCTTAAAGACCTTTCTGTGTTTGTCTGTTTAGCAGCTGCATTGCACCACAGTTAATTTAGCCATTTTCTCTATTGACACATATTTAGGATTTTCTGATTGGTCACAATACAAATATCGCTGCTATGAACATCCTTACGTGTGTCCCTTTGTGCCCACATTTGAATACTTTTCTAGCACGGATATCTAGAAGTGAAATTCTGGGACTCAATATTTCATCTTTTCTTGTGAAATAGATGTGTGTAGGGTATTAGCTGTTGGGTTTGATTGGTGACCAGTTCCTTTGCATAAGATGGCATGTTGCTCAGTAGAGATGATGATTCCTTGTGCACAAGCATAGTCCTTGGCTCATGCTTAAACAGCCAGTGGCCTCTCTCAGGGGTATGGCAGTGACCTAGAGTGGGAAGGATGCCATGTCCCACAGTCTGAACTCATGTGGTCTGGAATCCTCCAGACTCTGCTATGTTCTCTTAGACCTCCAGCCTGGTGTTTTGGGTGGATAATCCAGACAGAGGATAACTGAAACCTTTCTGGAAGCTTTTCTTCACTATGGGTCAACCATCATATGGTCAAATAAATCTTGATACCCTATGGGAAGATGGGAGCTCTCCTTGGTGGGAAGGTGAGATATTGCAGCTCATGTTGCTTGCCAGAAAACTCATCCCCAGGGTGGCCTTTCCAGATTGGTGTCATCCCCATGGTAACTGGCCATCCCCAATCACCTGCATCCCAGACATGGCACTGGGACAGCTGGAACTTCTCCCAGAAGAAAAGATAGAGAGTTATTAGAAATTTCCAAGGTTTTAATCTGTTGAGTTATTCATCATTTGGAACTGTGGCTAGTCTCAATTGAGAAGCCATCGAGTTTAATCTTCTTGATCAAGACCTGAGTTTCCAACCTCTGAATGGGAGGAAGTCTTATGCAAAGCAGCGGTCTTGGGCTTGTCTTCTGTGGTTCGATAGCACAAGGTGTAAATATCTATCATGTTAAAAAGTTGCTATTTCCTGGTCACAGAGAAGGAAGCATTGGTGTGGAAGGGCCCTGGGGACTTGGTCATGTCCTTAATCTGCAGTTCAGTGATGGTGACTGGGTGTTGGGGATGTTCCTTCTTTTGTAAAATGAGGGGCCTGAAGCAGATCTTCTGAGTTCAAGTCCAGCTCTAAGTCTCTGAGTTTGATTAAGTGCCCTCTCTTTTCTGGGAACTTTTTGTAAAGTTACAGTTTGCTTTTGTAATCTGCAGAAAAGGAAAAATTTCTGCAGAAAAGGAATACATGTTCTTTTGATGCTGTCATCAGGCCAGGGGATTTTTCTGGAATTAAGGGGATCTAGTAAGCAGAGACTCGAGAGGTCTGAATTAGTGTCTCAGCATTGCCTGGGCCTGGCTGAGGGCCCTGGTCTCTGTTACCAACCTGAGGGCACATTTCCTCACCCCAAAAGCACAGAGGAGGCAGGCCTCTGTGACTGACACTGAGTCCCTTGTGGTTCCCAAGTGTTCACCTTTGTGAAAAGCAATCTCAATGATTCTCTTTCTCTGCCTGGCATTATCTTGCCCATTGCATCATTTCTCAAAGATGGAGGTTCATCCTGCAAATCCAACCCCAGGAGTTTAAAGCTCACTCCTCTACTTGATAACCCAATGGGTTAGAGTGGCCGCAGTGATGGGGAGCTCAGAGCCTGGGTGCAGGTGGTAAAACAAAACCAGGCTGGGTCTGTAGCCTTGTTGGACAGAGCAAATAATGATGTATTTGCTCAGTTTCAGGGCTGGTCCCATGCAAACCTCAAATGAGGTGATGGTGTCTTTGGGCTTCTGTTTTCCTTTTCCTGTCCCTCTATAGACATTCTCCTTTCTATCAATCAATCAGCATCTACCTATTAAACCAATTCCTATGCCAAGTCTGCTTTTCTAGGAAGAGATTTGATAATTTGGTTTACACTGTTGTAAGTGAATTTTATCATTGCAACCCTAAGAAGATAAAGGCACAAAAACCATCAAACTGCATTTCCAGGTTAGTGACATCATGGTGTTTTAAGCCCTTTTTCCCCTTCAGGGCTGGGGCGACAAAAGTGAGTAAGACTCCTGTTGTGTGTTGTTTTGCTTTGCTCTGTTGCTGTAACCCTATAAGATGCTATCACTGACATGTATTCATAGCACCCCTGTGACACATAAGGGGTATGCTTTCCATTTTTTAACACTAGAACATTCAGATGTGTCATATTTCCTGTGACAGTACGCTCAATAGATTTGATTTTCAAAGACTGTATCAACTTGTGTGCTAAGACAGTTGTGTCACTTACCTTCATTTTGAGTGGCTTAAACATAAGGATACATCAGTGAGGATGGGAGACGTATATCCTCCTAGCTTCATAAACACTTGAAGCTCTGAGAAATACTTGTCGACGTGTCCATCCTTTTCCTCTGGCTGGAGGAGCCAAGACTGAAGGTGAAATGGTGAAGTCAGCTGTTCTTTTTAGTGAGGTGTCTTTGAACATGGGATTGTTAGCACGTCTTTTTTATCGTAGTAACACTAGCCTGTGTGTCCTTCAGCTAGTACAGTTTAGAATTTTTTTGCCTAAGAAAATAGGAAGGTTGTTCTTGTTTTCTCCCTTTCCTGTGCCAGCTTCGAGATTCTAAGATGTCACTGTTTTTTTCATTAAGAGTCACTCACCCACTCCTTTACCTTTCTCTTTTATTTTTAAATTACAGATTTAAAGGCCCCATCTACCCATCCACTCACCCATCCACTTGCCTATCCATCCACCCACCCATTCCACACAGAAAGTGCTGAATCTTCTGTAGGTACAAAAAGTCCTGATATAAATAAGGTAGTCTAATAATACTCTTCTGTGCTGCCTGGTCATCAGTGTTCTAGATAAGGAGGGTTTTATGGTACAATTTGTTCTAAAAGATACGTCTGGGCAAGAAACAGTGTGAGCATTGAAAATGGACTTGGTTACTACTTTTAGGGAGGTTTGGGGACAATCTCTTTGTTGAGGTCTCATCATATTGACAATGATCAAGTGTCTATAATAATTTATTGACGATGATCAATGCCTAGCCCTATAGCTTGAATACTGGATTCTCAATAAATATTTGATCGGTTGATTGAATGATAAAGCTGATTGGTGAAGAAGTCTGCACATGAAATGATAAATGTGAATAGACTTTTGGGTTCAAGGTGAAATGGCTCAGTGGACACCATTGCACTATCATAATGTTATAACTTTAACAATGTGATACTATTTTGTTATTCTTTTAGGGCCTGGTACAGAAAAGGTTGTGTCTTATAAATGCCAGAATACTGTTACTTCAAATGGGTTTTGGGTGCAATGGGACTTGTTTATTTCCTTAGTGCCCCCTTGGTCCCGGTAGACAGTGTTTTCTGGGAAGAAAGAGGCAGTATTCCAGAAATGTAATGTCACAGTCTTCCTCCACAGTTTGCTGAGAACAATTCAACACTCTGGGTGGGTGTTATTTCTCCTACAAATCAGAGTGAGTTCTGGGGCTAATTATTTTCTTCTGCCAAACAGGGCAATAGCAAATGGTCATTTCTTTCATCATGACACACTATGATGAGCTCAGCCACTTCCTTGCTCTAATTTCCTGGATTGCTACACAAAAGGTCTGTGGAGTGCAGCACAGCATCCTTTGGAAATCACAGCAGAAAGTTCTTTCTCTCCCCAGAAGGAGTAGGAAGAGAATGGAGCTGACACAATAGCTTTGTGTGTAAATAGCGATCTCGTTTATGAAACTGGGACCACTTTTCTGTGCAGGATCTCTACAGGAATATCAAGGAGTGGATGTGACATGTTATTGACCTTAGCAGATATTTTACAACCTGGGGTTATAATAATCTCAGGAATTCCCCTGACATCATTTTCCCCTGCATAATTTCCCCCCTTACCACCCCCAGCAGCACTCAAGTCCATTAGGGCACAATCCTTCCCGCACAGACTGGTCCTGGGTGGCCTTGCCTGCTAGCAAAGCACCCGCTGTGCACCGTTCTCTCCTGCGAGCACCCAGAGGAAGTTCACTGCCACCTTCCCCTTCTCCCTTCTGCCGTCTATGAGAAAAGGCCACTCTCTCTTGGCTTTGATCCCAGAGCTCTGGGTCGAAGGCAGGGACTTCCTATGTAAGTAGAGTAAGTGAACAGCAGTGGGCGGATGCCTGGGAAGGCGGGTGAAGCGGGTGAGGGATGTGCTGTCTCCTCACTCTAAACGCGGTGAAGGCTATGTCCTTTGACGGCGTCCTGAACATCCGGGCCTGGAGCTGTGGTTATGACTGCGACATGTGCTCTGGCTCTCCTGACTTTGTGCTCCAGGTGACTTGACCTCGGGTGCCTCCCAATGTAAGCAGCTGAGAACCAGCACGTGACTCACGCCCACTTTTGCTTGGCTACTACTCGTGCTTCCCACTCCTGGACTTCTCTTCCACACCCACCCATACCCCCAGTCGTCTGTGGACCAGACGCTCATGGGGTGTCTGCTCTGAGCCCCATCCTGCACTGGGCTCCCCAGAGGCAAAGGTGGAGGGACAGAGACAGTGAGGAGGGAGGGGTAAACAATGGTCACGGTGAGGTGTGGTGTGACACTGTGGGAACATGTCAGGAGGTGTTGATGGGCGCAGCCTGATTGATCATGGCACTGGAGTAGCGCTCATTACATTGAGAGTCAGGATTCCCAGAAACAGACTGCAGTTCCAGGTCCAGTCTCATAGCAGCTCCGGCTGAAGACAGATCAGCTCGCAGCTACCTGATGGGATTTTAGGTGTTTCAGGATGACTGTGTGTCCTCCTCCAGCCAGAGAGTAGATACCTGAAATTTTGCCATTAGACATTCATTTCTTAGACATCATTCTTTTGGTTCACTCCTTGGTTAAAATAAACATTTATTTAGAGTGGAGCCACCTTAATCTTCAGCTCATTAATCCTGGGGTGTAGGTGTCACATTGCTGTTTAAGAAAGATGTTTGGAGGAGGGGTGGGTGGAGAGAGTGGAGGGAGTAAGCCTGTGCTAACTTGGGGAGGAGGGCAGCTTCTAGCAGAGGCTGACCATCTAGCTGCCTTCACGGGTCTTTGGCAGTGTTGCCTGCTGTGGTATAGGGACGGGCCTGGGCCCGGGCTCCTCGCATGCACTGTCTGCTCCCACATTGCCTGGAGTCTGTGGAGAAGTTCACGTGACGAGCTTGCAGGGTGAATATTTGCCTCTTAATTATTTATTGGTGCAAAGCTAGAGAGGCCTGGTGACTGGGGTGGTGTAGGGGAAGGACAGCATTGTCCTCTGAAAGGGCTGTGCAAGGAGATGGTCACTCAGGGGCTGCTATGAGCCTCAGAAACCACCGAATCCATCTCATTTATTGTTTGGATAGTAAATTGGAGATGCCGGTGGGGGGAAAGGGGCATTTCCTAAATTCGGGGAGAGATGGTAATGCAACGCTCCTGACTTCTGGTCCAGGAGCTCACACTGAGGGAGCAGCGCTCCTGCCCTGATGTCCTTTCACCAGCCCTCTGGATTCCCCACATTCTACTCCACAGACAACAGGCAAGGTCGCTGTGCTGGGGCTGAAAGGCGCTCTGCACACCTTCCGCAGCGCCTCTGCCTCTTCCTTGCCCCACTGGAAGAAGAAGCAGGAGGGAATGGGTTTGAGGGAGAAGGATGGAAGCCTATTGTGGAGATACAGAAATTTACTACAATATAAGTTTAGGTCAAAGACTTAGTTCCACATTGTAGGGTTGGCAGAGTCTGATTTGTGGTTTTGACTCAGTCGTGAGGTAGGGATGGGCCAGTTAGCAGCTCAACCTGTGAGCTCATGGAGTGAGTGGGCTATACGGGTTCTCTTAGACATCCCAGTGCCAGCAGAGCACAAGGTGTCAAGCAAGTGCTAAGTTCATGAAGTAAATGATGAATGCAAAGTGTGGCATGTTCCGCTTAGTCTCCACTGTGCTGTGGTAAGCTTTGCTGTGGATAGTGGAGCAGAATAGAGTATGGCATGGGGCAGTACGGCCTAATGCAGACAGACAGCATAGTCTACTGTTGAATAGCACAGTGCAGTATGCCACAGTGCAGTGTGACTCAGTGCTGTATGGCACAGTGCAGTGTGACACAGTGCTGTACGACACAGTGCAGTGTGACACAGTGCTGTATGACAGAGTGATGTATGGCACAGTGCTGTATGACACAGGGCCGTATGACAGAGTGCTGTATGACACAGTGTTGTATGACACAGTGCTGTATGACAGTGCTGTATGACACAGTGCTGTATGATACAGTCAGCACTGTATGACACAGTGCAGGACAACACAGTATGCTACAGCATAGCACAGTACTGTATGGCAGGGTTAGTATGATGCAGTGCAGGTCAGCATAGTATAGCACAGTCTCGTGTGGCATAGTACAGTATAGTACAGTATAGTAAGTGTAGTATAGTACAATGTAGTCCAGCATAGTACAGTGTGGTACAGTACAGTACAGTACAGTGCAGTATAGTTAGGTGTAGGGTGGCTGTGCCTTTGAGTAGAGAGGGAGGAAACACTTGTTTGACTTTCTTTCTTTCCTTCCTTTCTTCCTTCCTTCCTTCCTTCTGTCTTTACCTCTCTCCCTCCCTCCCTCTTTCTTTCCTTCCTTCCTTTCTTCCTTCTCTTTCTTTCTTTCTTCTTTATTTCTTTTTTTTTCATTTTTAGGATATTTTAATGCTTGCTTTCAAAAAACAGCTTTATTTTGGAAGCATTCCCCTTGAAAACCAGAACAAGACAAGGATGCCCTCTCTTACCACTCCTATTCAACATAGTAATGGAAGTCCTTGCCAGAACAATCAGGCAAGAGAAAGAAATAAACAGCATCCACACGGGAAGAGAGGTAGTCAAACTATCCCTTGTTGCAGACAACATGATTCTATACCCAGAAAACCCCGTAGTCTCTTCCCAAAAGCTCCTTGAGCTGATAACCAACTTCAACAAAATTTCAGGATACAAAATCAATGTTCAAAAATCACTAGCATTTCTATACACCAACAACAGTCATGCTGAGAGCCAAATCAGGCAAGCAATCCCATTCACAATTGCCACAAAAAGAACAAAACACCTAGGAATACAGGTATCCAGGGAGGGGAGAGATCTCTACAATGGGAATTATAAAACACTGCTCAAAGAAATCAGAGATGGCACAAACAAATGGAAAAACATTCCATGCCCATGGACAGGGAGAATCAGTATTGTGAAAATGGCCATACTTCCCACAGCAATTTACATTCAATGGTATTCCTACCAAACTGCCAATGACATTCTTCATAGAACAGAAAAAACCATTTTAAAATTCATATGGAACCAAAGAAGGAGCCCGAATAGCCAAGGCAATCTTAAGCAAAAAGAACAAAGCTGGAGAAGTCATGTTGCCTGACTTCAAACTGTACTTTAAGGCTACAATAACCAAAACAGCATGGCACTTGTACAAAAATAGACATATAGACCAATGTAACAGAATAGAGAGTCCAGAAATAAGGCTGCACACCTACAACCATCTGATCTTTGACAAAGCTGACAAAAACAACAATGGGGAAAAAGATTCCCTATTCAATAAATGGTGCTGGAATAACTGGCTAGCTACATGCAGAATGCTGAAACGGGACCCCTTCCTTATACCACATACAAAAATCAACTCAAGATGGATTAAAGACCTAAATGTAAAACCTAACACTCTAAAAATTCTGAAAGATAACTTAGGGAATACCACTTGGGTATAGGAACTGCCAAAGATTTCATGACGGAAATGCCAAAAGCAATTGCAACAAAAGCAAAAATTGACAAATGGGATCTAATTAAACAAAAGCTTCTGCACAGCAAAAGAAACTATCAACAGAGTACATAGGCAACCTACAGAAGGGGAGAAAAATTTTGCAAACTATCCATCTGATAAAGGTCTGTAAGAATCTACAAGGAACTTAAACAAAGGTACAAGCAAAAAGCATTCAACCCTATTAAAATGGGGAAAGGACATGAGCAGACACTTTTCAAAAGAAGACATACATGAGGTCAACAAGCATACGAAAAAATGCTCAGAATCACTAATCACCAGAGAAATGCAAATCAAAACCACAATGAGATACAATCTAGCACTAGTCAGAATGGCTATTGTTAAAAAGTCAAAAAATAACAGATGCTGGTGAGGTTGTGGAGAAAAGGAAATGCTATACACTGCTGGCGGGAATGTAAATTAGTTCAGCCACTGTGGAAAGCAGTGTGGTGATTCCTCAAAGACCTAAAAACAGAACTACCACTTGACCTAGCAGTCCCATTATTAGGTATATACCCAAAGGAATATAAATCATTCTACCATAAAGACACATGCATGTGTATGTTCACTGCAGCCCTGTTCACAATAGCAAAGACATGGAATCAACCTAAATGCCCATCAATGATAGACTCACCATGGAATACTATGCAGCCATAAAAAAGAATGAGATCATGTATTTTGCAGGAGCATGGATGGAGCTGGAGACCATTACCCTTAGCAAACTAATGCAGGAATGGAAAACCACATTCCACATGTTCTCACTTATAAATGGGAACTAAATAATCAGAACACATGGACACATAGAGGGGAAGAACACACACTAGGGCCTAGTTGAGGGAGGAGGATAGGAGGAGGGAGAGGTTCAGAAAAAAGTAAAAAACTGTTAGCCACCATGGTTAGTATGCCAGTGACAAAATAATCTGTACAACTAACCCCCGTGACACAAACTTACCCATATAACAAACCTGCACATGTACCTCTGAACCTAAAATAAAAGTTAAAAAATTAAAAAATAAATAAATGAAAATTTAAAAACAAACAAAAAACTAAAAAGAGCTTTATCAAGATGTGATCAACATACCATGAAAGTCACTTATTTAAGGTGTGCAGTTCGTTGATTTTTAGTACATTCACATAACTGCACCGCCATAACCATTGTCAATTTTGGAGTATTTTCATCACCCCAGAGGGAAACTCTCTACCTATTAAACAATCACTCCCCTTTCCATATTCCTCCCAGCCCCTTGCAAGTACCATTCTGTTTCCTATCTCCATGGATTCACCTGTCCCGGACACTTCATATACATGGAATCCTATAATATGTGGCCTTTTGTGACTGCCTTCTTTCACTTGGCATAATATTTTCTAGGTTCATCCATGTGGACTTGTCAGTACTTCACTCTTTTATTCATGAATATGTTGCATGAATATAACATATTTTGTTTATCCATTCATCCGTTGAGGGGCATTTGGGCTGTTTTTACTTCTTGGCTGTCATAAGCAGTGCTGCTGTGAACATTCGCACATAAGCATCTCTGTGGACATGTGTTTTCATTTCTGGTGGGTATATACATAGGAGTGGAATTGCTGGGTCAGATGGTAATTCTATGTTGAAGCTTTTGAGGAACTGCCAGACTGTTTTCCAAAGTGGCTGCAACAGTTTCCGTTCCCACCAGGAATGTATGTGGATTCCAATTTTTCTACATCCATGGCTTTGTTATTACCCATCTTTTTGATTACAGACATTGTAGTGAATCCTTCCTTTATTTTTCTAAGGAATATTTTATGTAATGCATACACATAATAAAAAAATTTAACAGTATAAAGCAGCATAAAAATAACAAGCAAGGCTTCCTTAGATTTTAAACTTGTGGTCCTCCAGTACCATTCCCTCCAGATATCCACCAGTTGCTTGAGATCCTTCTGGAAATAATATCCTAAACCTATATAGGCAAATACAAACCCTCTTTTAACGAATGCAAATGGGAGTGAGTTTTCTGCCATCTTGCATGTTTGTGCACTCGTCTATGACAGCTGGAGACTCTCGGCACATAGCTCACACCTCACACTCCTTCACAGCTGCGTGGCATGCTGAGATTTGGCTGCACCACCCTCTGCTTAGTCAATGCCCTGGTGGTGGATGTGGAGGCTGTTTCTGGCCTTTTGTCTGTATAAACAATGCTGCTGTGAGTATCATTGAATATACGTGTCTTTGTGCACTCGTGATTATTTCTCCATCACCTCTTCTTTCTGAATGAGAATGAAGACCTAGAGTCAGAAGGGCCTTGCTGAAGCCTTTCCCATTCCTAGTGCTGTGTGATGGTGTGCAGTTGGCTGTGGGGGACTCCCGAGTGCAGCTGCAGTGTGTACACCAGTTATCTGTGGCACCACACAGTGCAAAATCCATCTAACTACTCAAGCTTCAGCTGGAGAACCTCAACAGCTGCCTCGGTGGGTCAAGGGTGAGATTTGGAGCCCTGTTCTGCCTCTGCAGGCTCTGGGGCAGGGAAGCCTTGCCTGGCCTGCCAGTGGAAGTGGCTTGGTGCACAGCGCAGCACAGATCTGTGGTATCAGCACCTCTTCATCAATCTGGTGAGACCAAAGCCAACTCTCAAAACAAACATTTCCTGCGTGAACAATGTGTTTGTTATATTTTCCTCATTTGTTTATGATGGCTGTGTCAGCCACACTGATTTACATAAACACTGCCAATCTTGGGATGTTACACACTCAACAAAAGTAGTTGAGTACAAACAGCATTCCTTAGTTTTAATTCATATTGTCTAAACATAGCAGATGTTGATAAAATGAGCCAACAAGAAAATACAACAAAGGAGATCATTTTGAGGGGGGCTTTTGATTCAAATGCATTCCAGATTGACACAATGATACCATATTAATGGAATGGATCATTTAAATGTCATATTTGGCTCCTATAGAACCATAAAACAAGCTTGCCTTAAGCTTTTGCAGCTCCCAGGCTCTAAATGCATAGGATGGCTGTGTCTGCATCTGCTGCCCGCCCAGTTTCTGTGGTCTCACTCCTCCATCGCTGATTTGATTGTTTATTTTTGCACGTGTGCTGCTGCTGCTGAGTCGCAGCCTCAGTCCTGGACACACTGAGAGGTGGAACTCTCCCAGAGGATGCCCCTGCTCTTCCATGGACCATGTCAACCCATGGGTGGTATTTCCAGGGCCCAGCGTGGGGCACAGAGAACCTCTTCATCTCTCCTTAATGTGATCTGGGCAATCAGGTGTTCCTAATCCAAGGAGGTATGATTGCAAATAAGGAGACACCAGCAGACGAGGAGTTTGACGATTCGTCACACTTTTTATTGGCTACCAGGGAATAACTCCCAAAGGGCACTGGCAACCTCCTGGCACTGAGTCACTGAACATTAGGTTAGAGTGAGCAGTAGGGCCAGAATCTTCCATAGTAAGGGGTGACATATCGACTTTGAATATGGACAGTGAGCCTTTGCTTATTACAATGAGTCAGAGAAAGAGATAAAATGTAATATTGTATCTTTGCCTTTAAATGGGAATTTGGATTCTAAGAGAGTCTTTGAAATCAGCTGCAGTTGTCCTGGGACCCACAGTCGCTCTGGCTGGTGACCTGGTGGTGGGAGAACTTTCCCGGTGCAGTTCTAGCCCAAGAGCTGACCTTTCTCAGGCTCTGTTGGAGCACAGTCCTTGGCAGGCAGCCTTCAGTGGGCTTGGGGAGGCCTGGAGAGCACCCTGGTCTCTGGAGCCGCTGCATCTGTGTGTGCACGGCCTGCTGCTGGGCATGGGGCTGCTCTGTATTATATGCCTAGAGTAAAGCTCATTGCCTTCCGCTGCTTTAAAAAACTAAACTCTGGGACAGGCATGGTAGCTCATGCCTGTAATCCCAGCACTTTGGGAGGCTGAGGCAGGCAGATCACCTGAGGTCAGGAGTTGGAGACCAGCCTGGCCAACATGGTGAAGCCCTGTCTCTACTAAAAAAAAAAAAAAAAAAAAAAAAATCCAAAAAAAAAATTAGCTGGGATGGTGGCAAGCGTCTGTAATCCCAGCTACTTGGGAGGCCAAGGCAGGAGAATTGCTTGAACCCAGGAGGTGGAGGCTGCAGGGAACCAGGATCATGCCACTGCACTCTAGCCTGGGCAACAGAGTTAGACTCTGTCTCAGAAAAATAAAATGAAATAAGATAATAAAATTAAACCCTATAAAGTTCTTAAAATAGAACTTATGTAATAAACACCCCATAAATGGAAACTATTATTATTATTATTATTGAGATTATTGGGTTTGTTCTTAGATCATGCACATTCCTGCTCACCGAAGGCCATTTACCCCTGCTTGTGTCATGTGGGGAGCTGTGTGGAGGATGTGGGGGAGTCTTTCCAGTTGGCAAGGGAGTGGGGCTCAGTGGAGGGACAGAGGTACTCACCTACATATGGGACCTTTGACACAAAGAAAAGAAAAAAAAAAACATAACCAAGTGCTTCTTTGACTAAAGGATCATTAAAGAGCAGGCATGAAACAGGATGATATATCTTCTTCATGGCATAATGTTAATTCCATAGAATTTGGTTTATAATGCAATGTCAACATTCAGGTCCATTTTGTAGGTGGAGAAATTGAGACCAAAGAGCTTAAGTGGTTAAGTGAGTTTTGCAACACAGATTCTGGAGGCATCTCTAAACTTAGGCTAGTGTTTGGCCCTTGTCTATACTGCCCTTTTTAGTCAAGCTTTTTATGATCTCTAAACCAAGGAACCCATTACACTGCTGAGAGGAAAGACTGTAGTGTTTAATGCCCAAGTAAATATAGTAATTTGTTCAGTGTCTTTGCAAAATGTTCATGAAAGACGAACACTTTCCAGCTGCAGGAGATTGTAGACGGGAAACAATAAAAGTGACAAAAATCTTTTTTTTTTTTTAATTCCTATTTGGCTTTGGACACCAAAGAGTTGTCGTTAACTTTTTAAAAAATTGAACTTTTAATTTTGAAATAATTGTAGGTTGATATGCAGTTGTTAAAGCAAATACAGAGTGATTGATACTGATCAATACAGAGGGATCACATGTTACTTTATGCAGTGTTCCCCATGGTAACATCTTGCAAATCTATAGAACAATACCATGCCTAGGGCATGGACATTGACACAGTCAAGGCACAGAACCTTTCATCACCGTGAGGACACCTCCATTTGCCCTTTTGTAGTCACACCCTCCTCCTTCCCCTGTGCACCCATCTGAAATGTGGCAACCACTAATCTGTTCTCCATTTCTAGGACTTTTTATTTATTTTACAAATTTTCTGCAGTGCCACTTGCCAACATTTCAGTGATTTCGTAATTTCAAAAATGTTATATAAATGAATCCTATGGTGTGTGACATTTTTTCACTCAGAATAATTTTCTGGACATCCATATATGTTTTGTGTACCAATAGTTCATTTCTTTATATTGTTATGTATGTAACACATTCATTTAACCATTCACTCAGTGAAGGACACCTGGGTTCTTCTCAGGTTTTGGTTATTACAAATAAAGTTGAACATTCTTGTACAGATTTTTGTGTGAACATAAATCTTCATTTCTCTAGAATAAATGCTTGAGAGAGCAACTGCTAAGTTGTATTGTCGTTGTATGTTTAGTTTTTTATTTTCAAACTGTTTTATTTTCAAACTGTTTTCCAGAGCTCCAGAGTGACTATGTCATTTTGCATTCTTACCAGCAATGTATGAGTGATTCAGTTTCTCAACATCCTTGTTAGCATGTGGTGTTATCACTATTATTAAATTTTAGCCATTGTGATAGGTATGCAGTGGTATCTCACGGCTATGCATCTTATTTAATTTGCATTTCTATGGCTAATGATGTTGAGCATATTTTTATGTGCTCATTTGCACCTATATATCTTCTTCAATGAAATGTCTCTTCATCTCTTTTGCCCGTTTTTTAAAGGATTTTTTTTTCTTTTTTACTGTTGAGTTTTGACAGTTCTTTATATATTCTAGATAGGTTCTTAGTCAGATGTGTGTCTTACAGGTATTTTCTCCTAATCTGTAACTTGTCTTAATAGGATCTTAATAGGATCTTTCACAGAGGAAAAGTTTTGAATTTTGATGCAGTCCGATGTATCAATTCTTTTCTGTTATTAATTGTGCTTTTGATATCTATTTAAGCACTCTTTGACAAAAGCTATATCACATATATTTTCTCCTATGCATTTCCTAAAAGTTTTATAGTTTTACTTTTTAATTTTAAGCCCATGACACATTTTAGGTTAATTTTTGTACAATGTTTGAGACTTTTGAGGCTCATTTTATTTTGCCTTTGGATGTCCAATTGCTTCAGCACCATTTGCTCATAAGCTATCTTTATACCGTTAAATTGCTTTTGCAACTTTGTCAAAAGTCCGTGGGACATATTTGCGTGGGTTGACTTCTGGGTTCTTTAGTTGGTCCCATGATATACATGTTTATCCCTCTGCCAATACTACACAGTCTTGATTAATGTAGTTATATAAGTCTTGAAATTGGGCACTGATTCTTCCCATATTATTATTCTTTTTCAGAATTATAGCTATTCTCATTCCTTTGCCTCTTCATATATCTTTTGGAATAGTCTTGTTTATATCTACAAAAACTTTTGCTGAGATTATGATAGAAATTTTGTTAAACCTGTTTATCAGTTTTGGGGAGAATTGGCATCTTTCCTATTTGAGTCTTCCAATCCATCAACACCATATGTTTCTCTGTTTATTTAAATCATGTCTTTTTTCATCAACATTGTGTAATTTCTGCTTCACAAGTCCTATGTATGATTTGTTACATTCGTACTGTTTCTTTTTTTTTGATCAATTTTAATGGTATTGCATTTTTACTTTCCATTGAAAGGCCGTGTGTCCATGTGTTTATTGCTGGTACATAGAAATACAATCGGTTTCTTTACGTTTATTTTGTATCCATGACCTTGCTGAGCTCACTTATTAGTTCTAGGAGTTTTTTCTCTTCAGGTTCTTTGTGGTTTTATATGTAGACCACGTGTCATCTGCAAATAGGGGCTGGTTCAATGAGTTTCTTCTCTGATCTGTGGCCCTTTGTTTCCTTTTCTTGCCTTTTTGCAATGGCTCGATAGAACTTCCAGCACTATGTTGCATAAGAATGTTAGAGTAGACATCTTTACTTTGTTCTCAACCTTAGGGAGAAAACATTCAGTCATTCACTTGTAATATTAAGTATAATGTTAGCCTCAGGGTGTTTGTAGATGTTTTTTATCAAGTAGAGGAAGTTTCTCTCTATTCTTAATTTTTTGAGAGTTTGTAGAAATCATGAATGAATACTGAATTTCGTTAACTGCTTTTTCTGCATTGTTCGGTACAATCATGTGATTTTTCTCAGGGGTATAGCTCGGGGTAGAGCATCTGACTTGACTGCACAATCATGTGATTTTTCTTTTTTAGTCTGCATTATAGTGGATTGCAATGATTGCTTTTCAAATACTGAGCCAGCATTGCATCTTTGAAATAAAACCCTATTGGTACTGAGTGTAATTCTTTTTACATATTGTAGGATTCTATTTGTTAATATTTTGCTAAAGATTTTTATACTATATTCATGAGGGACACCAGGCTTTGTTGCTTTTGTTGTACTGTGGTTTTCTAATTCCAAATTGGGACGTGTTCATTCCTCTTCTATTTTCTGAAATGATTCTGTATAGTTGGCATCTATTCTTTTTTAAATGTTTGGTAGAATTCTCCAGTGACACCACCTGGACCTGCAGATTTCCTTTCTGGGAGATTATTAATTACGAATTCAATTGTCTTAATAGTTTTAGGGTTAACACAATGATCTTTGAAGTAATTATTTAGTATTGTAGTAGTTTGAGTTTTTCAAGGAATTGCTTCATATCATCTAATTTGTCAGATTTATGTGTATAGAATTGTTCATTGCATTCCCTTATTATCCTTTTTTTTTGAACAGGTTAAATTAAGTTTTATTTGCTCTCTCTCATTTTACAATAACCTCCCTCATAAACATCTTCTACAAACAGAGCATATATCCTGGGTGTGTAATACAAAGTTATAAGTTAATTCTGTTTTCCACACAAGTTGTAAAGTATCAGTGTATCATATGAGAGTTCCCCTAATAGGGAACCAAATTTAAAACAAAACAATCATTTTAAATTTACCAAGTAGAGAATTTTTTCAGTAATCATTCATCTCTACATTCACATTCTATGTATTTTCTTGTGGTAAACAAACTGATTCAAATGATTTAAGTTATCCCACCATTTAATAAGAAAAGCCTCTACAATAATTTGAAACCATGGTGTTCTCTTATTTTACAAGTAGCTTCTGTTTTCAGAAGTTCTTCTAGTTCTTCCTTTGAGATAGCTTTTAATCTCATTGGGATCTAGACTCAAAGTGACACTCTTCCTCACAAATAAAATGTAATCAATTTCATGTTCACCCCAGATACCATCAGACTGAGCTTCATAGTGAATTCATGTTAAATAATTAATTTCTTCTGGAGGAACTTCTATGGGGATTCCTAACTCAGCTTTCAGATGCTTCTGCACTGCTTGCCTTACTTCAAGGTCATCACTTTCCTCAAGCTTGCCTGAATTACCCAATGGATGACCACAACAAGTATTGGTAAAACAACCTGGAAAGGAAATCTTAGCATCTGAGCTTTCCTCTAGCAGGAGCTTATTTTTGGTGTTGAATAAGAAGACACTAAAAGTCCAATGCAATAATCCTTTTTCAGTGTTCTCATTCAGGTGACAATTCTTCTTGGTCTCAGCCCCAATTTTATTGTCATTTTCATCAATAAGGTTACACGTGTCTGCCAAGAGCTGAACCTGTTGCTCATAGAGATGGCTGGTATTTATTTCAAGCATTGTTACAAAATGTCAGATTTGTCCTAGAACACTGAGCAGCCTCCAGCTTGAACACCAGGCAGCCCAGGTGTGTGCCTTTTTGGGTTCTGTCCTCTGCATGCGTCGGCCTCTTACCCTTTGGATGTCTGCAAGGAGAGTGATATCTCCAGTTTCCTTCCTGGTATTGATGTTTTGGGTTTTCTCCCTTAATCATTTGTCAATTTTGCTAGAGGTTTGCCAAGTTTATTGATCTTTTCAAAGTACTAACTTTTAAAAAACCTGACATTCTTTCTTATTTTTCTCTTGTCAGTATCATTGATTCCTGCTCTTATTGTTATTTCCTTCCTTCTTGCTTTAGTTAATTTTGTTCTTTTTCTAGGTTCTTGGGGTGGGAAATTAAATTATTAATTTGAAACTTTCCTCTTTTCTAATGTATACACTTAGTGGTATACATTTCCCTTCCAGCACGATTTTAGCTGTTTCCCACAAATTTTAATATGCTGTATTTTCATTTTCACTGACTTCAGTGTATTTTTTTGTTTCTCTTGAGACGTCCTCTTTGATCCATGGATTTTCAGAGATGTTTCAGAGAGGTTTTAGTTTCCATATGTTTGGATATTTTCTCATTTTTGATTTCTGGTTTGTTTCTACGTGGTCAGAGAATGACTTCAATTCATTTAAATTTGTTGAGATTTTAAAAAATGGCACAGAATGTGGTCTATCTTGGTGTATTTTCTCTGGATCTCTGAAAAAAGAAGTACATTCTGCTCGTTAGGGGAAGTATTCCATAAATGTTGATTAGAACCTGTAGTGTTGTTGATTTATTCCATATCCTTGCTGATCTTCTGCCTAGTTGTCCTAACAATTGTTGAAGGACAGACATTGAAGTCTTCAACTATAATTATGGATTAGTCCATTTCTTTCAGTTCTGTCAGTTTTTGCTTCACATATTTTGTGGCTTTGTTGTTTGGTGCATACACATTTAGGATTACTATGCCTTCTGATGGATTGACTTTTTATTATTATTTAACGTCCCTCTCAGTCGCTGGTATTTTTTCTTTTTCTTTTTACTCTTTAGCCTGCTTTATCAGATATTTATGTAGCCGCTCCTCCATTCCTTTGATTAATGTTTGCATAATATATGTTCTTCCATCTTTTTACCTTCCACCTGGCTATAGCATTATGTTTGAAATGAGCTCCTTATAAACAACATATAGTTAGGATATGTTTAGACTATTTGTGGTTAGTGCATTTATAAGTTAGGAGTTAAGTATGTTTTATATTTCAGTTTCTGTTTGTTCTCTGTTTTTCTTTCTTAGAAGGAACTTAGAAAGAACTTAGAAGACTTAAGAGAGGGAAAGTCTGTTGTGTTTACTCATATTCTCACTTACTGTGTTTTTTCTTCCTTCCTGATGTACCATGATTTCTTCTTTTATTCTTTCCTTTCTGTTTGAGAACTTGTAGCCATTCTTTTAGGGTAGTCCTGTTGGTAACAAATCTTCTTGGTTTTCCTTCATTTGAGGATCTTTTGAATTTCCTTTTGTTCCTCAAGGGTATTTTCACTGGATGTAAATTTTTAGTCTAACAATCCTCTTCTTTCAGCACTTGAATCATTGTGCTATTCCTCTGGCCTCCGTGGCTCCCAATGAGAAGTCCGTCACTTGAATTGTTTGCCCCTTATAAATGAGGTATTGTTTTTCTTTGGATTTTGAATTTTTTGAGAAATTTGCTTTGCTTTGTCTTAGTTTTTGGAAGTTTAATTATGATGTTTTAAATTATGACTTGACTCCTTTGGATTTCTTCTATTTTGGATTCACTTTGCTTCTTTAATCTGAAGGCTTGTCTTTTGTTAAATTTACAAAGTTTTCAGCCATCATTCCTTTGGGCACTTTTCAGGCGTGTCCACTTTCTTTTCTTTTTTTTTTTTTTTTTTTGAGATGGAGTCTCGCTCTGTTGCCCAGGCTGGAGTGGAGTGCAGTGGCACGATCTCTATCTCGGCTCACTGCAAGCTCCGCCTCCTGGGTCCATGCCATTCTCCTGCCTCAGCCTCCTGAGTAGCTGGGACTACAGGCGCCCGCCACCACGCCTGGCTAATTTTTTGTATTTTTAGTAGAGACGTGGTTTCACTGTGTTAGCCAGGATGGTCTCGATCTCCTGACCTCGTGATCCGCCCGCCTCGGCCTCTTAAAGTGCTGGGATTACAGGCTTGAGCCACCGCGCCGGGCCAAACCTATGTTTCTGCCCGGTCTCCTTCTGAGACTCTGTTGACACAAATGTTAGAGGTTCTGTTGCAGTCCCACAGGTTTCTGAGAATCTGCTTTCTATTTCTTTCAGTCTGGTTTCTAGGTTATTCAGATTGGGTACATTCTACTATTTTGTCCTCCTCTTCACTGATTCTTTCCTCTGTCCCTTCCATTCTGCTGTTGAGACTATCCGTTGAGTTTTTTATTTTGGTTATATTTTTCAGTTCTAAAATTTTTATTTGGTTTTCTCTTCTATTTCTTATGAGGACTTCCTGTTTCTTTGCTAAGACTATGTTTTCATTGGTTTCAAGCATGTCTGTATCTGCTGATCAAAGTATTTTTATCTTGGCTACTTAAAAATTTTTGTCAGATAATTCTAACATCTGTGTCGTCTCAGTGTAGGCATGCAGTGATTTTCTTTCATCATTCAATTTAAGATCTTCCTTTTTCTTGTTATAATGTGTGATTTTAGATAGAAACCCAAACACTTAAGTATTATGTCATGAGACTCAAGATCTTATTTAAACCTTTGATTTTAGTGAGCTTCCTCTGACACTGCTGGGGATGGGGGTGGGGGAGGGTGCTGCCTCATTACCTCGAAGTTCGATAGAAGCCTAGGTTTTCCACTGAGTCACCATTGACAGTGGGGGTGTCTCCTCACTGCTCTAGGTGGGGGTGTTGGGAGTTCCATCGATATCTCCCTGGTTATGAAGAACAGGATCATTCCTCAGGAGGCCTCCCCTGATACCATGGCAGGGAAGGTCTCATTGCAGTGGGCTACAGTGACATTCCTGACTCTCCTCTAGGCCTCTCTGACACCACCACAGCTGGCAGAGGGAGGGGCACTTCATTAGTGCTGAGTGGGAGTGCAAGTCCAGCCTCCCCATGTGGTGTCCACTGACATCACCCTGGTGGGGTAGGGGGCGGAGTGGAGGGGTACCCCCTTATAGCCCAGAGAGAGTGGGAATCTAGGCTCCCAACCTGGCCTTTGTTGACATGGTATGAGAGTGGGATCATCGTTATTTCTGTGGTGTTTGGCTGGGGCAGGGAGGTTATCTTGTGAAAGTTTTCTGTCCTGATAGGCTACCTCTTTCCTGGTCCCTTGCCTAGGGAGGATCAGCTTTTGTTAGGGCTTTTTAATGCCTCTTCCTGTTGGTGCTTCCCGGTTGCCAGCTTCTTCAGCTTCAAGTCTGGGATATATGAGACAAGAAGAAAACACAGGAAACCCATATCATGTTCCTCAGGTCTGTAGCCAGCCTGGCTTCTTCTCTGCACCTTTCAGTGTTTTATACGTAATGTCCAGCGTTCTTAGTTGTACTTGGTGGGAGGAGGCAGGAAGAACACACCTACTTCATCTTCCCAGAAGTCCTGTCTTAGTTTTCAAATGTCTGCCAAGTAGCATAAACAGCAAGTGGAAAGCAGAAAGTCTGAGACTTTGTATGCAAATTCATAATCATGATCCAATAATGTCCACTTCCAGAGAGGACTTTGAATTCCTTTCTGGTTGCTTACAGTGCTGTGGGTGTTAATGTTCCCTTGAAGTAGGAATCACTTACTTTCGACTAGCTTATTTTATACCGGGTTATTCTAGGACCCTTGCATTGAATTACCTAAGAACAGCCAAGGCAGACAAGTGTAAATTTGCTTAGCAGCAATTACCTAAAAGTGAACCTAAATGCTGCTGCAAACAATGGCTAAGTTTCTGGAGTGGGGAGCTCAGATCATCCAGTCTCTTAGGGAAGGGTAGGGTATGAGTGTTGAACACGGAGACTTCATAGCTCACATCATTAAGCAGTGATAGATTTAAGTGACCGTTCCTGGACAAGACACATTAGTAGCTTTCCTGTGGCACTTCATAATGAGCAGTTAATTTTAGCCTGCTCAAAGGAGGAAGGCGTCCCTGCTGGCTTACCAGCTCGGTTTTCAGGGAATCACTATAGTGACAAATACTGTTATAAAATATACAGGGGAAAGTGATTAATAAGTGCCCACTGATGATGAAGTGTTGCCAGATTTCCTGTGAAATGGAGAAGTGGTGTGAAGACCAGGCCATCTATTGGCATCTCTTGTAATGAGTGATTAATGTGCCTTTGAACCCAACTTTTCCATTTGTATGTTGTTTCTAACCAGGGATAGAAATGGAAACTATTTATCTTTGGATCCAAACCCTAGACACATTTAGGAGTTCAGAATTCATAAAAGCGAAGACTAAGAATGGATTAAAGTGACTTTGGAAATGTAGATTATTTTAGAAGTTATTGATGCACCTGACCCAGAACAAAATACTCTGGTTCAAATTACAGCTGCTCCTACACAGCAGTTGATTCCCATCACTGTCACCACTGCATGTCACAAACCAAAAATCTTATGCTTGGCACAAGAATATTCCAAATGCCCCAGTCCAAGCTAGCGCTACTCATTTGTGACATGGAATTTAGTTTTCTGAATGTAACTTACTCTGGTATTCCAGGGCCAGGCCCAGAGTAAGTGCTCAACAAATGTTTAATGAACGAATGGGCTATGGGAGACATGCAGACTCCATGGCCCCAAAGCAAAAGGAAGGTTGGAGTCAATTTCAATTTGGCCCATAAAATTGGGTTGGCCTTCCGATGAGTAAAGACATTTATTTAAGTTCAGGGTTCTGGGTGTACTTTTCTCGTAAGCCTTGAGCTTTGGAAACAACCATGAATTAGTATGGACACTATGGCTTGGTCTTCAAGGAACACAATACTGTTAACAATGTTACCCCCGCCTCCCCAACACACACACACACGTTTCCCTCTCAACTTCTAGATGTGTTTCATTGTTTGTGGTGGCACATTACAGTGCTTTATGTAACACTTTGGCATTTCCTTGTGTCACACTGTCTTACAGTTTAGTTGAGTTGTCTACATAGAGACAAGTGGCCCCCTTGTTCATGACAGTTACAGTTGGGTTCTATTGCATTCAAGAGAGTCGCTCAACCTCAGTGGTTTTACCAGACTTGTTGTGAACAGTGTCATAGAATACACCTGGCTGCAAAAGAGCCTGAGAGAGGTTTTTTTTTTTTGTAATAAGAGTGTTGCTGCCCCAGACAAAATTGGGTTATGTTGATTAAAAAAAGAAGATAAAAAGAGAATGGCTATTTAGTTGACAATCTGTATTTTCTGACACACTACTGAAGTGTATATTTATATCTACTCATTTACCCTGGGCTGGAGAGCCTCCAAGCATTAATTTTTTAATGCTCGTTAGCATGAAAACACAATGACACACTTATGTTTTTTCTTTGGAGGGATGGCGTGGAAAATCTGTGAACTTGATTTCTGGCCAAATGAGTCAACCAAAGATGGGAACATTAATTTGTTGGAACAGTTGTGTATCAACATCAAACTGAAAACAGAATTATAGTAATATATATTCTTAGAGAAATAGGGAATGCTAAGTTAAACACAGCATTCCTGCTCACAGCAGCTAACAGTGAACCTACCTAGGAAGAAATGGCAGATGTTAGTAAACTGCTCTGCTAGGGCAGGGGCCCTGGAGTGTTTGTTGGCTACAGAATTCTGGGATTCTATGACCCCCCTACTGTGGAAATGCATTTGAAAATAAGCCATCTCTAATCACTCACCTGGGGTGAGCTCAGGAGCTGGGGTTCCTACCTATAAAAATGATTTATTCAGCAGCCCTTGATGTTTTCTTGATTTTCTGTATTCTCACCCCACTCTTTTTCCTTAATTTAGCTTCTTTTCCCATTTTCCATGGTTTCTGACCTCATAAAGACCATCCTACTGTGTAAGCACTCAAACCCATGGTAGAAATGATCAAGAAAGTGGTCCCATTCCCCATCTCAGAAAGCTCTGTGAGAATTCCACTGCTATCATTGAACTTTAGCCCTGTGTTCTTCCATTGTGAAAAACTGCAACCATTTGCTACTGTTCACTAACTCTCTCTCCCCCACCAGTCCATTTTCAGCCACTGTATTTTCCATATGAAAGGAGATGGCACAAAAGACTTGCCACAGTTGAAACTCTTCATAATTAATGAATTGAAGACATTTGTTAAAGCTGCTTATTTTTAAAAATAATGTGACCTCTTCTTTATAAGGTGTGGGAAAACAAGGCCATTCTTGATTCTACAGATTTCAGGTTTGTACATTGGATGAGAATCTATCTTTTTAACTTGCTATGTTGGACAATAATAATGGCTCATATTTTTTGAGTGCTTAATATATGCCCATTGAAGGCTTTACATGTGATATCAGTTAGGGTTTGTTTGTCAGTTAGCAAATGACTACAGAACTTAGTGCCTTTTATGAACAAAATGATTGTGCACCCCACCACCAAATTCATATGCTGAAGCCCTCCTTCCCAATGCAATGGTATTAGGATGTGGGGCCTCTGGGAGGTGATTAGGTTTAAATGAGCTTATGAGGGTGGAGCCCCGACGATAGAATTAGTGCCCTTATAAGAAGAGGAAGAAAGTGCAGCCTCTATGCTGTGTGAGGACACGGTGAGAAGGCCCCCACCTGAAAGCTAGGAAGTGCACCGTCACCAAAGGCGGAACCTGCTTGGCACCATGAACTTGGACTTCCCAGCCTTTGTAGCTATGGAAAATAACTGTGTGTTGACGAATCCACTCAGTCTATGGCATTTCGTATAGTAGCCTGAGCTTGGCTTAAATCAAGAACCATTTATTATTCCTCATGAATCTCTGGGTGGATGGGGTTCCACTTGGCTGATCTTGGCTGGGTTTGTACTTTTATCTGTGGTCAGCTGGAGGGTGGCGTGGCTGAAGCTGGCTGGTTTCAGAGAGCTTCACTTAGATCTCTTGTGGTTAACCATTGGGATGGCGGGGGTCACAGGGCAACTGGGCCACTTGTCTCTCATCACCCAGCAGCCTGGCTTCATTGTGTTCACATGGTGGCAATGGGGTCCTAAGAGGGGAGGTGAAAGAATGTATGGCCTCCTGAGGCTGACTCAGAAATGGCAGGATGCTACTTCCACCCAGTTCTATCAGCCAGAACTTCACAAGGCCAGCTCAGACTCAAGGAAGAGACTCTGCCTCTCAATGGGAGGAGCTGCAGAACCACATTGCAAAGACGTGGATGACATAGGGAGGGATGGAGATGTGGCCATTTTTAATCTCCCTCACATGTGTTAATGCTGTTAATCCAGCAGTCCTGTGAGGCCATATGATATACTCTTATACCCATTTTATACATGAGGAAATTGAGGCTTAGCAGGGCTAAGGAACAGCATTCAGAACTAGGATTCAAGCATTTTTTCTCCAGAATCTGTTCTCTTACCTATTCCCTCACTTTGGACTAGATATCAAAACTAGGCATCAAAGTCACCTCATGTTAATTTCACCACCATATAGAGAAATTCCAGAAAGCAACAGCATCTAAAAGGGTTTTGAGGAAGGTTCATAAACTGTGCATGGCTCACCTAGAGAAATGCAGTCAATGTAGATTCATGACTGCACCTCTCTCCTTCCGTGCCTTCTTCGGAGGCAGCACCAAACATTTCTGAACATCCTGAGTGTCCAAACAGCCACTATTTAAACTCTCAAGTGTCCTGGATCTGTCTCTGTGCCTGTCTCTAGAAAATATATTCCCAGATTTTCCCAGATGTTGGTGGTCTGATCATGGCAAAGGCCGTGGACAGATTCAAGCAGTTACTTCTCAGTTGCAGCCAGGCTGAGACTCCCAGAGAGCAGAGCGGGCACTTTGAGGACAAGGCCATGGATGAGAGTGGCTGTGTTATAGGAAGTGAATCAGTTGCCATCAGATGTGTCCAGTCAAGGTTGCTGAGGCTTGTGGGCCCCTCCCTTGTTTTGCAAATATCACCAACCCCAGGGTCTTGATACTTTGACAAATATGAAGACACAAAATCTGCTGATGTCTCCAAGGAAAACAAGCAAAAAGATGGATCTGGCTTTCAAATGCCTGGGAGGCCAACAGATCTCAGCCAGGGCTGTGCAGCAGAGTGGAAGGATGTGTTTGCCCAGAATCCCAGCTCCACATTGGTCCTGGAGTGTTAAAGAAGAGGTGTTGAGTTCTCTGTCCCTAGACTTCTCCTGCCTGACTCCAGGCCCATATCTCAGGATGAGGATGGATTTATGATATCTGGAAGTGCTGAGGTGAGAGTGATGAGGCCTCAACAGCGTGGAGAGCATTATTTGTGCTCTGCTGGAGAAGAAGTTAGAAGAGCAGCAGTCATGCACTGGTGCTCCCAGCGCTTGGCACTCTGTCTGGGTTGAGCCACGTAAGCTGGCACATCCTGAAAAGAATAGGTTTTCCGTAGAATAAATAATCACTTTCTCAGGACAGTGACTAATGGAGAGCCCTAATCCTCCAGTACAAGTTTCTGCATCACCATGAGATTGAGAACTTCCTGGCTAGTGACCACAAGTTGCTGATGGGCAATAATGCCAAGACTGACTTTCTGCACTCAGTCGATGACAAAAACGCTGAGATTTCAAATGCATCTCCTGGAAGGCAGACAGGCAAATGCAGAGCCAGTAGGGAGCCTGAACATCAAGATGGCTGTGAAGCCAAAGGCGGGCTCCCAGATTAGAGGTGCCGTGTACACATACCTGCTCTCAGCCTGAAGTAGCTTTGGAGTGAGTGACTTTTTTATTGACTCAAATAAAAACAATCTCTTCCCAGTTGTATGCTTTGAAAAACAAGTGGCCTGAGGGAACTGTACCAGAGCAGCAAATGACAATAGACTGACGGTTGACTTTGTGGACAAGAGACACATTACAAAAACACAAGGAAATGAAGACAGACCCTGCCCAAGTCAGATGCTCAGACATCAAGTCAGGAGCCTGGAGGGAGAGGGCTTTGTGTGTGCCACACAGGGCCACAGAAGTGAAATAACTTTGTAACAGTGGGGAGCACTCTGCACATGTTCCCATCTGAAGGGCCTATGACGGAGTTTGGATGTTGCCCTACTCAAATCTCATGTTGAACTGTAATCGCCAGTGTTGGAGGTGGGGCCTGGTGGGAGGCGATTGGATCATGGGGATGGATTTCTCATGAATGAGTTAGCACCATCCATTGCCTTGATGCTGTCCCTGTGATACTGAGTGAGTGCTCATGAGATCTGGTCTGCTAAAAGTGTGTAGCACTTCCTCCTTTCTCTCTTGCTCCTGCTCCTGCCATGTGAGACGCCTGCTCCCACTTCCCCTTCTGCCGTGATTGGAAGTTTCCTGAGGCCTCCACAGAAGCCCGGCAGATGCCAGCATTGTGCTTCCCGTACAGCCTGAGGAACTGTGAGCCAACTCACCCTCTTTTTTTTTTTAAACCCAGTCTCAGGTGTTTCTTTATAGCAATGAGAGAATGGGCTAAAACAGCTCAGACCCACCTAATTATTAGTAGTGCCTCTTCCTCTCTTTTCCGGAGGAATGTCTGCAAGGACAAACTGTTCTCTATTTACTAAAAGCTAAGTGAGCACTCCTATGTAACTCTTTAAAATGTTGGGATCAGAAGTGTTAGTGCTGCTCTATTTTTGTGTTACCAATACTCATTTAGTTCAGTGTCCAAACACTCTCACTTAGAAAAGTACTAGAAACAGATGAGATGCCAGCCTAGGAGGCAGCCTCCCCTCCACACAGAACCCCCACTGACCATCACTGCACTGTCAATCAGGGCGGTATAACAGGGAAGAGACAGCAGCACCGTGGGACCCTGAGCCTTGGTTAAACTCGCCAACGCAAAGCAAAACGGGGAAAACAAAGGCTCTCCATGGAAAAGGAGCTGATTTATCATGAATTTTATTGTAGTCATATGACAGAGTACCTCACTGAAGACAGATAAATGGGTGGAAAGCTATTCCCTGGAAGTGTTAGACAAGAAAAGCTCTGTAGCAATGTGAGGTTGGGAAATGTTGAGTTAAACAAGTTAAATAAATTTCTTTCCTGCAGGATTTCTCAGAATATTCTTATCCTAATGTGCACTGTGAGTCTCCAAGAGGGGAATGTGTTATGCAGGACTTCCCAAATTCATGTAGCCACAGGACTCCTGTTTTTCCTTCTCCCACAGGCAGTGGCTTGGTGCCGTGTGTAAGCATGTGGGCTCTGGGATCAGCCTGTTGGCTTGAATCTAGGATCTCCCGCCTCTGAGCTGTGCGGCATTGGACAAGTCACTTAACCTCTCTCAGCTTTGGTTTCCTCATCTCTAAAACGAGTGTAACAGTAGCACCTGCCTTATAAGGTTTTTGTAAGGGTGTGGAAAATAAATTTGTTAATTCATATGAAGCATTGCATTTATCCCATGACCTCAGAGACCATTAAAGCTTAGCAAGTTATCCATAGAAAGCACCTTGCAAACTGAGTGTTGCATCGCGAACACTTTTCAAAATTATCAGTGTAGTGGACATTAGGGTGGCCGCTTAGCATCTATGACACACACCCCGGCCAAAACCATTGGTTTAGGTTGGCCTAATTAGAAGGCTGCTCAAGAATATTCTTTGATGGTTGAGAGGAAGACATCCCTTTGCATCTGAGTGATGGTGGGTGGGCATTGGACCTGGAATTGCTGTGGGCAATTTACTCTAATGAGACTAGTCAGCCTGGGAGGGGGCACACACCCTGAGGATGGCAGACCACAGATGCGCCCTCAGCAAACCTCCCTTGAAGTGTGCCCCTGCCCTGGACTTGCTCAGTCAGGAGAGCCTGTAAATTCCTTGCAGCTGAAGTAAGTATGAATAAGGTTTTCTGTGACCAGCCATCTGCAGCCTCTCAGCTAACAGAGTAGGGGAGCTGGTGGCAAAGTTGGGGAGCAGCTACGGGGTGCAAATACAGCCCAGCTCTTCGGAATGGACTGCACCAGCTCCCAGCTCTCATGTGACTGCTCTGCTTCTTAGTTTCCTCAAAGGGAGATATCAAAATCTTCTACCTAAACATTATGGTAAAGGTGAGGTGCAAAGGAGAGAAGGTGTGCGAAAACACTTTGGAGACAGTCAAGTGTTCTATAAAGGCAAAGCAGAAATGTTTATAGCAATAGTGGAAACTCAACCACTTCTTGATTTAAAGCTGTTACACTGTGGTGGTACAAGATTTTTGGCTAATGCTAAAATAAGAACATAAAAGCCAGCTGTCAAAATATTATAATTGGTTTCTGTCGAATCCGAAGTCTTTAAATTCTGTGATGCTATAAGTTTAAGGGCTTATCTATGGATTTCTGCCATTCTGTAATACTCTATCCCATTTAAAATTCTATTGCTGTGAATACTTCAAAAGGGACTCTGGAAAGTATTCATGTATAACTGATGAGTCTCACATTATGGTAATTTAACTTTTTTTTAAATTTTAAACTCCGTGAAATTTTAGTTGTCACTTATCCTTATTTATAATTCAACAAAATGGACCAACTACTATTTGATAAAAGGTAGTGAAATTTTCACTTCTAGTTTTATAAAGTTTTAACCAACAGTATAGTATGGTGGAAAGTTAGTAAAAGAAATCATCTACAAAAAGTAAGAAGAAATAAATTCTGCAATTACTTTAATGAAGTTGAAACTTTAAATTATTAGCAATAATAACCATCATTGAGAAGGACAGTTCTCCATGGGTTTCTTGCACGTCTACAAGTCTTGCTGGGTATTTCAAGAATGCAAAGCCCTGGCTGACCTTTAGCCTGGCCATTTCTCAGGTTGTGTTTGCAGTGAGTAACCTTGAGGAACTGGGTAAGGTCCCCCTCCAAGACAAAGAGTGGACTGACTTGCTGTTTGATGTGACAATGGTGTGTTCCCCAAGCTTAGTGCTCGTCAGATGTGGCACAAACCCACTGCACGTAAAACATCCATCTGGGCCCCTCCATGCCAGCCCCATACACATTCAGGAAAAGGAGAACTGTCATATGCACGCTACGTCCTGAGTAATAAAGTCCCATGTCTCTGATCCAGGGGTCTCATGTCTTCTGCCAGCATCCATGAAACCGAAATAGGCTAACCTATTAGCTTACAAGGAGGGTAAAGGCAGA
The DNA here is from genome assembly GCF_028885625.2 of Pongo pygmaeus. NCBI lineage: Eukaryota > Metazoa > Chordata > Mammalia > Primates > Hominidae > Pongo > Pongo pygmaeus. Next base: position 59,960,416 of record NC_072380.2, read on the forward strand.
TCCTAGACTTTACATTGGTATTGAGATTTTTGGTGATTTTGTATAATATTTGATTTATTTTCATAAACATTTCCTTGTTAAGAATTCACACCTATGGTATTGTTTGTGGGCGCCCGGCATCTTCATTAACCAGCAGAGGGAGCCAGTGCTGATTAATTAGATGCAGGCAAGCTTTCTTTGTTTTACACATGCCAGACACCTCACAGAAAAATCCACTTACAGTTATCACAATGCTGTTAGTACACAGAAAAAATGTAGGACATGATAGTAGCATCCTTTACTTGGGCTTCAGAGCATAGAAGGTAAAAATATTACGTTATCCAAGGGGACCTCCCAGGTAGGAGGAAATTCGGAAATGTGCATTACCACTCTAAAAGCAGTTGAAAGGAATATTTTCTAAATAAAGAATTACTCTGAAGTTGCTAGCACTGGATCTTGTGAAAGGAGAGCTCCTGAATATAACAACATATTTGTCTTTGGAACTCTAGAAGTTTCTCTTTCGTTTACACCATGTATGTTATTAGGGAATAAGGTCCTCAGCTGGGTGTGGTGGTGTGTGCCTGTAGTCTGTTACTCAGGAGGCCTAGGTGGGAGGATCGCTTGAGCCCAGGAGTTTGAGTCCAGCCTGGGCAACATGGTGAGGCCCTGTCATTGAAAAAAAAATAAAAATAAAAATGGAAAGGAAGTCTTACCTTGGAAATGATCTGATGTTTACTATGCTTAAAAACTGTGTGTCAGTCAAGTGCCTGAGGAAGTGCACACACAGGTCTTGTGACTTTACTTTAACATCCTCATGTTTGTACTTTCACCCACCACAATTTCAGGTGCACACAGACAAGTCCAGAGCTGACCACCTGCCTGCGGCTGGGCCAATTTCTCTGAACAAGTCTTAGCATCAGTACTCGATGAGCTCCAAGCCTCTTGTTTGTCTATAAAATAAAGCTCCTCTTGCTCATTTTGCCTTTGGGTGGAAGCACAAAACATTCTTTAAAATAAAGGAAAGAAATTTAAGAATAACTCAAAATTGCATTTTAAGGATTGTCACATGGTAGAAAACCAAATAGAATACCATTAGTGATAAGATGGCAATAATGAAAAATATTTAATAATGTCTGTTGTAATTTGAATGTTGTTTTATTATTATTATTTTATTTCAATATGGAGCTCTTCATGAATTTGCGTGTCATCCTTGCACAGAAGCCATGCTGATCTCTCCAGCATTCCAATTTTAGTGTATGTGCTGCTGAAGCAAGCATGTAACTTGAAGTTTATTTTCAAACTTCGGAGTTGCATGTATTGACAGTCATGTTGTTCCACCTTCAAATGGGTTTTTACTTCTTTTTTCTTTTTTGGAGACAGAGTCTCACTCTGTCACCTATGCTGGAGTGCAGTGGTGCGATCTTGGCTCACTGCAACCTCCACCTCCCATGTTCAAGTGATTCTCGTGCCTCAGCCTCCCGAGTAGCCAGGATTACAGGAGTGCATCACCATGCCTGGCTAACTTTTTGTATTTTTAGTAGAGATGGGGCTTCATCATGTTAACCAGGCTGATCTCAAACTCCTGACCTCAAGTGATCTGCCCGCCTTGGCCTCCAAAAGTGCTGGGATTATAAGTGTGAGCCACTGCTCCTGGCCCTGATTTTTTTTTTTACTTCTATTTCACAGTGACATGAGTCGGTGGATTTGAAAAAGTGATCCCTGTACTGGAGTGTTTTTCATTTCATCACTAGCTTTAATTTTTAATTTTTAAAAAAGCTTCTTGGAATAGGTATCTTGCTTAGAAACACATCAGAGAACTTAAATGGTAGAAGAATAAGAGTGGTGAGGAAAAGAAAAAGGCTGTTTTTCAAATACAGTCGGGCTTTAAGGCAGTCTGTGCTCTTGGAAGAAGTTTTGTAAGAGGAAGTGATGTAAGTCAGATCTAATTTTCCCATCCAAACAATGCTATGACTATAGGGTTATTTTACTAAACAAAGACTTAATGCCTAGTTTGTTTTTTTTTTTGTTTGTTTGTTTTTTGAGACAGTGTCTCGCTTTGTCACCCAGGCTGGAGTGCAGTGGCGCGATCTCGGCTCACTGCAAGCTCTGCCTCCCGGGTTCACGCCATTCTCCTGACTCAGCCTCCCGAGTAGTTGGGACGACAGGCGCCCGCCACCATGCTCGGCTAATTTTTTGTGTTTTAGTAGAGACGGTGTTTCACCGTGTTAGCCAGGATGGTGTCAATCTCCTGACCTCGTGATCTGCCTGCCTTGGCCTCCCAAAGTGCTGGGATTACAGGCGTGAGCCACTGTGTCTGACCATTCCTAGTTTTTAAAGGAATACTTTAAATACCCCTTTGATTCAACTGCAAGTGTATGGTGTGGCACTTCTGAGGCACATGCAAATTGGTGAAGGAGGGCAGCTGGTTGCACATTATTTATTACTTGATTTATGCAAAAGAACCCAGGAAATGGGGGCAGATAAGATTGGAAGATCCTTGAGATGGTCTGGTCTCAATCTAGGAACTTTAGAAAACCTCGGGCACGGTTGACGAATGGTCTAGCCAAGGAGTGGGCCATGTGGCCCGAAGGAAGAGTACTGAGGCTCCATGATGCCTGGGCTGCTCAATGGTGGGCAGAGCTGAGAATGAACCATTGGAGAGGAGTGACATCAGCAGGATGGAGGACCAGCGCTCCCCATGTGTATCCCCCCACAGCAGCCACCCACAGTCAAAAGTGCCTCTGTGGGAACTCTGGGATCTAGATGGGAGTTGCAAAACCACAGTGGAGTCCAAGATTGAGCAGAGCCATTTTAGGAAGACAGAACCAGGTGGCAGCTTGCTGATGGTGGTCCCAGCCACACACCTGGGAATAGTCCTGTCCCCCTGTAAACTTGCCTTGATCCTGCAACCAGCACCATCTGCCAAGCCAGGGATGTGGGAAGAGCCATGCCCACCTGTACTTCCAGTAGCAGGCCCACCCAGCTCAGTCCAGGCTGTGGATGGTGAAGCAGCCAGTGACGCAGTTCCATCTCCTCTCAGCTGGGGTCTGGGAGCAGCACTGTCTACCAAGGGATGTGGTGGGAGACACATTCACCTGAACAATGGAAATACAGCACACTAAAACTCGCGGGATACAGCAGAAGCAGTTCTAAGAGGGAAGTTTATAGTGATAAATGCCTGCACGAATAAAAGAGAAAGATCTCAATTAAACAACTTAAGTTTACACCTCAAGAAATTAGAAAAAGAAGGATTAACTAAACCCAAACTTAGAAGGAGGGTAGTAATGAAGACTAAAGCAGAAGTAAATGAAATAGAGATAAGAAAGACAACTGAAAACCAGTGTAACAAACCTGCACATCCTGCACATGTACCCCTGAACTTAAAAGTTAAAAAAAGGAAAGATCAACAAAACTAAGAGTTAATGTTTCTTGAAAAGATCAACTAAATTGGCAGAACTTTAGCTAGAGTAAGAGAAAAAAGAGAGATGACTCAAATAAAAAAAGAGAGAGGGCGCAAATAAAATAATAAATTAAAGAGAAGACATTACAGTTGATACTATAGAAAGAAATACAAAGGATTATGAGACACTACGATAAACAATTATGCTCCAGCAAATGGAGAAGCCCAAAAGAAATGGATAAATTCCTAGAAACAGACAAGCTACCAAGATTGAATCAGGAAGAAATAGAGAATCTGAACAAACCTATAACTAGTAAGGAGACTGAATTAGTAATCAAAAACCTTTCAACCAAGAAAAGCTCAGGACTAGATGGCATCACTGGCGAATTCTACCAAACATTTAAAGAAGAACTAATACCAATTCCCCAAATCTCCCAAAAAATGGAAGAGGAAGGAACATCTTCAGACTCATTTAATGAAGCCGGTATTTCCTTGATACCAAAGACAGATAAGGACAGAATGAGAAAAGAAAACTACAGGCCAATATTCCTGATGAACATAGATGCAAAAATTCTCTACAAAATACTAGCTAACTGAATTCAACAGCACATTACCAGACTCATATACCATGAAGAAGTGGGATTTATCCCTGGGATGCAAGAATGGTTCAACATATGCAATACCATTTCCTGAAGCTTTTCCTGTAAGATCAGGAGCAAGGATACCCACCCTTACCACTTGTTTTTAAGATAGTACCAGAAATTCTAGCTAGAGCAATTAGCTAAGAAAAAGAAATAAAAGACATCCAAATTGAAAAGGAATAAGCTACACTGTCTCTGTTTGCAGATGACATGATCTCACCCATAGAAACATCCTAAAGTCTCTATCAAAAAACTGTTAGAACTAATAAGCAGATTCAGTAAAGTTATACAATACAAAGCAACGTCCAAAAATCAGTTGCATTTCTATACACTAAAAGTGACTAATCAAAAAGACATTTAGAAAACAACCCTATTTACAACAACATCAAAAAGAAGAAAGTACTTAGGAATACATTTAACCAAGGAGATGAAAGATCTGTACACTGAAAAACTATGACATTAATGAAATAAATTGAAGAAGTCACAAATAAATGAAAAGATAGCACATATTCATGGAAAAGAAGCATTAATGTTAAAATGTCCATATTACCCACAATAATCTATAGATTTAATGAAATTCCTATCAAAATTTCAATAACATATTTCACAGAAATAGGAAAAAACATTCTAAAATTTTTCTGAAACCTCAAAAGACTCTGAATAGCCACAGCAATTTTGAGTAAGAAGAACAAGGCTGGGAGCATCACACGTCCTACTGTCAAACTATATTACAAAGCTATAGTAATCAAAACAGTATGGTACTGGCATAAAAACAGACACATAGAACAATGGAACAGAATGGAGTCCAGAAATAATCTACAGCCATTACATGGCTTTGACAAGGGCACCATGAAGACACAATGGGGAAAGGATAGTCTCTTCAATAAATGGTGTTGGGAAAGCTGGATATCCATATGCAGAAGAATGAAATTAGACCCTTATCCTGCATCACACACAAAAATAACTCACAGTGGATTAAAAGACTTAAACATAAGACCTGAAACATAAAACTCCTAGAAGGAAACATAGGGAAAAATGTCCTTGACATTGGTCTTGGCAATGAATTTTTTGAATGTGACAACAAAAGCACAGATTACAAAGAACAAAAATAGGCAAATGGAATTACATCAAAATAAATGCTTCTGCATAGCAAACAACCAACAAAATGAAAAGACAACTTACAAAATAGAAGAAAATGTTGTTTGCAACCATGTATTTGATAAACAGTTAACATCTAAAATATATAAGAAATTCATACCACTCAATAGCTGAAAACCAGATAATTTGATTAAAAATAGGCAAAAGACCTGAATAGACATTTCTCTGAAGAAACATACAAATGTCCAACAGATATATGAAAAGGTGCTTGGCAACACTAATCATGAGGAAAATGCAAATCAAACCCACAATGAGATAAAGACAAGAGATAATAAGTGCTGACGAAATGTAAATTGTTACATCCATTATGGAAAATGATATGGAGTTTCCTCAAAGATTAAACATGGAACTACCAAATGACCTGGCAATCCCACTTTTGGGTATATATCCAAAGGAAATGAAATCTGTATGTGGAAGAGATATCTTTACTCCCATGTTCATTACAGCACTATTCACAATAGTGAAGATATGGAAACAACATAAATGTTTTTCCGTGGATGCATGGATAAAGAAAATGTGGTATATATACACAGTGGAATATTACTCAGCTGTAACAAAGGAAAATCCTCATGGATGATCCTGGAGGACATTATGTTAAGTAAGATAAACTGGACACAGAAAAAGAAATACTAATGATCTAAGTAGTAGATCCAATACTAGTAGTAGTACTCCAATAGCTTATTAGTAGTATCCAAAGGATACACATGTAGGTAATGTTATTTGCGATTAGATGTTTTCTCTTCACCTCTCTCTCCAGCATTTTTCACTCCTCCTGTTCTTGTGACCCAAAATATATGTTTCTTTGAAAGTGGAAATTGTGTAACAGAAATGTGGCTTTTGTATTTTATCCTTAGCTATTTTCCATGAAGCACATGCATGTAATGTTTTGACTTTCAGAAAAAGAGAGGTGAGAGCAAAATGAAATGATTTTAAGGTATGCCAGGCAGTCAGGGACAGAGGGAACTTTTCCTTCTAGACTGTGTCCAGGCAGGCTCTGGAGGCTGTTCTGCAGCTAGCTGAGGTGAGACTGAGTTTCAGATCAATCTGGCACTTGAAGTCTGAGCTGGGTTAGTTCAGGGGCAAGAGTGCCCACAAGCTACTGCCATCCATGCTGGGAGGGTCTCCTAAGCCCGTCCTGCAGCCCAGCTACCACGCCTGCGCTGACCCATGAACGACACGTCAGGCACCACAGAGTCCTATTCATAAGCTCGTGTTTTTGGAAGAAAGGTCCAGAGTCTCTAAAAATGAGCAGTGAGACAGTGACATCATAATGGTATTTATTATTTCAGGTTAGACTGGCACCTACTAAATCATTACGGCCACAGGTAGGTTTTTCCACTGAGAGAAGCCTTCTTTTTCCCTCTAAAGCTGGATTACTGGGAGGCTGAGCACGCACGCTCCCTCGGGGTGCCAGCCTGGGTGGAGTAAAGGCCCAAAAGATTCCCGCTTCATTTAATTTCCACACATTCCCCACCCTAGAAGTTGGGTAGATTAATTTTTATGGGGCACAGACTGGACAAGGCTCAGACACAGGCCCTCCTCTTGCCACCTCCACTCCATGAGCGAGACCTGCGGACCGTCTCAGGACACCCTGCTCCCAAATGCCTCTTTTTGGGTCTGAAAGTCCCATTCTACTTAAACCTTTAAGTTCAGGCTTACAAGGACCCTATTAACACAGATTTCAATTTATTTGGAATACAAAACAAATAAGATTATTAGTATTTTATCATGGATTAATTTATCCTATTACCCTAGCCTAGAAAGGCCCGGGAGAACGAGACTGATAAATTTAGGTAGGGAAGGAATGGGATGAAAAAGAGCCAGTGAATATAGGACTCTGCCTAGGGAATGTGTAGTGTGCCTACTGGTGGAGATGTGTGTGCACGTGTGCATGAGCATATGTGTGTGCATCTGTGAATGTTCGTGGATGCATATGTGTGCTATGCACATGCATGCAAGTGCACATATGCACAGGTACATGTATGTGCTGCACACGTGTGCATGTATGTGTGTGCATATGTGTGTGTGTATATGTGTATGTACAAAGTAGATGAGGTGGGAGTGGATGGGAGATAGGAGTAGTACCAGGCTACAAAGTCATCTAGATGGATGCTAGGACTTGAGGAATTAAATATATACATGTATATATATACATTCATCTCAACCTAAGTGGACTTTTAAACAAAATCCAGAAAGTAAGATAGTGCTTAAGAGAGTAATCTTAGTGATCACCTAATTACCCAAGTTGCATTTTATTTTATTTTATTTTTGAGATGGAGTCTCGCTCTGTTGCCGAGGCTGGAGTGCAGTGGCGCAATCTCAGCTTACTGTAACCTCTGCCTGCTAGGTTCAAGCGATTCTCCTGCCTCAGCCTCCTGAGTAGCTGGGACTGCAGGCGTGGGCCACCACACCTGGCTAATTTTTTTTTTCAGTAGAGATGGGGTTTCACCATGTTGGTCTCGAACTCCTGACTCAAGTGATTCGCCCACCTCAGCCTCCCAAAGTGCTGGGATTACAGGCGTGAGCTACCATGCCCAGCCCCCACGTTGCATTTTAGATATGAAAAAATTCCGAGGGGTGTGGGCACTTAAGAAGTCTCTGTTTCTTTCCTACTCTGTGAAGGGTGACCTTGTCTTGGGGATGCCCCAGAAACACAACTCCCTGGGGCTCCGTGAGCCAGCCTGGGGTCTGCTAAGGAGAATTTTCCTTTCTCCTTGGGCTGTGTTTTTCCTTACATTCATGGTTTCTTTCCCAGTCTGGCAGCAGCTGCATCATTAAACTAACCTGGCGCCTGAAAAGAAGGATAACTCTCTGTTGAGATTAATGATAATGCACTTAAATTTACATAACACGTCAAGTCCAGAAGGATCCCAAAGTGCCGTGTAAACCTCCTAGAAGGGCTGAGATGCAACAGGTTTCCTCTGCAACCTCACAGAGCCGGGCAGGTGGAGCAGGAAGGCAGCTGAGCTTCTGTTTCCTAACGATGCTAGCTGTGGTAGCGCAACTTCAGGATGAATGGTCAGGAAGAACAAAATGCTTGACAGACTTTTGTGTGGATGTTAAGCTTTTGCAACACTCAGCTCAGCCACTTAGAAGAAATGGTTTTACATCAGTTTTGCAGAAAAGGATTGGAAGCTCAAAGTGATGAGACCCCTAGTGTTCCAAAGCAGGAGACGTCCCAGGCTAGGCTCAGTGAAAGCAAGGCTGTGGCCAGCTGAGCGATGAAGTCTTGGGGCAAGGAGGAGGGACTGGCAGGGGACCCCACTGCACACCCCCCTCCCTGGCTCCTGTGCTTCAGGCACATACCTTTTTGCTGTTTCCCCAACTCACAGAGTTCATTTGGCCTTGGGACGTTGCATGGCTGTCTCCTGTGCTTGGAATTGCCCTTGCTGCAGGCTCACTCCTGCATTTCACTCAGGTGACTTGCCAGATGTCAGGTGGGCAGGGAGCATGCCCCTGACCCCTAGCCACAGCCTCTGCCTCCAGGCACAGCCAGTGCTCTTGCCTGCACTCTTTCTCATCAGAGTGTGTGCCTACCTGAAATTATAGTCTTTTTTTTTTTTTTGAGTTGAAGTCTCACTCTATCCCCCAGGCTAGAGTGCAGTGGTGCGATCTCACTCAGCTCACTGCAACCTCCGTCTCCCAGGTCCAAGCAATTCTCCTCTCTCAGTCTCCCAAGTGGCTGGGATTACAAGCATGCGCCACCACGCCTGACTAATTTTTTGTATTTTTAGTAGAGATGGGGTTTCACCATGTTGGCCAGGCTGGTCTTGAACTCTTAACCTCAGATGATCCACTCGCCTCAGCCTCCCAAAGTGCTGGGATTACAGGTGTGAGTCACCGCACCCAGCCTATAGTCTGTTTTTAATCTGTGCACTGCTTATTGTTGGTCTCCCCAACAAGAATATAAGCAACATGAGTTGGGGCTGTTGTTCCATTCTCTGCTGTATCCTTCAAGGCTAGGGCAGGGCCTGAGACCCAGCAGGCACACTATCACACCTCAGGCTGCAGGAACGTGTGCAGCACCCGCAACCTCGCATCACTCCCCTGTGGGCGGGGGCTCGGCATGGCGTGCAACGTCCCTGCTTGCTTTGGGTAGACAGCACCCAGTGTGTGTCCAGATCTAGACCACATGACACTCCGTCCAGTGGCTTGTGCAGAGTGGACATTTTGTGGAATTACATGAAATTTGTCATTCAGAAAGGCCTCTGCTTAGGTCAGCACATTTCTGATACATTGGATGCTAGGAAGGTGGAAGTTTTTCTCTCCCTCTTCCTGTTCAAAAGGGGGTTTGGCGTGTGCTAGGGTGGATTGAAACAGCTAGTCTCTCTGGCTTTTTCCAAAAGAAGACAGTGGAGTTGATGGGATTGAGTAGCTCCTTGGGTCAACTCTAAATGAAGGCAGAACTCTACTGAACAGTGTCCATCCCTGCCTTCAGGAACCCTACAACCTTTGGACAACAGATACAGCGGCCAGAGGCCACAGGACAAGCACAGGTGTGAGGTGTGAAATGGTGCAGTGTGTGGAAGGTCCCCAGTTGGCTGGAGTTCACTGGTGGAGGGAAAGGGAAAGGATGTTCCAGGCTGAGGGAACAGCAAGAGCAGAACTGGATTCAAAGAGGATGTGGGTGGGGAGCAGGGAGGAGCTCTCAATGTCTGGAGTTGGAGCCCGGGGGAGGATCCAGCTCTGCCCTGGGAGATGATCTCATTAGCTAAGCAGGACCAGGCCTGGGCCAGCATTTATAAGGAAGACCTCCCAGGAAAACCAGGGTATGGCAGGGATTGATGCTGGTGATTCATTGAGTGGCAAATCTTTCTTTGGAGTCATTTCCGAATTGATGTTCCAGGACTGTGTCTGTAAATGTGTGCTTGTGTGTGTGAAGGAGAATAGCTCAGACTCTTTTTGCATCAAGGGGAATTGAACATGCAAATATGTCTCAGCCCTGGGAGGTCTTTCAGAGGCCAAGGGCTGAGTGCAGTGGGATGCTTTGTACAAATAAAACTCTTCTAAGCAAAGTAAGGATGTCCAGTTCTCCTCAGGACAGTGTGGGTCTGTGCTAGTAGCTGTCCACGGGCAGAGGGTGTGCTGGACCAGGGAGCTGAGGCTCACTCAGAGGACACAGGCATTGGGGAGTGTCCTGCTGATGGTCACTGTGACCCCATTGTGACTCCCCAGCCAAAGCATCCCTCTGTGACCTGTACTATTCTTGTCTCTGCTAACCCCAGAACTGAGCACAGCACAGGGTCAGAGCACACTTTCTGTGTTAAATAAAGATATTTCTTAATTACTTTAGTCAATGTGGTAACGGCTCCATGAAGAAAGCTCTGTGTGCCTCTTCGTCAGGCTGCCCTGTCTTCGGGCCTGGCTGCCATGCTTCTCATCCTGGACACGTGGCTTCTAGGGGTGGCACAGCATGTGTGCCGCATGCCCCGCCGCTCAATGGGTGGCAGCGCACAGGCACCCACCCAGCCTGGGCCATGAGCCTGACCCCGGGTTTGTTCTCAGCACCAGGGTAACTGGAGGGGGGGGCGGTGGGAAGAGGCAAGATCCAAGAGACATTGGTCTCGAAGGCCTTATAGACTTTGTTTTCTCTAGGCAACTGTAACCTCCGGAGAGGGATCCAGATGTAAACTCAATTGGTCCTGTCTTTAGTCAGGCAGGCTTTTCTGAGTTTTTTTTTTTTGTTTGTTTGTTTTTTCTCTCTTACATAGAGTCAGGTTCTTACTATTTCATTATGAAATAGTTTGATGTGGTCATTGCTGGTAGGCTTCTAACTAAGACTAATAGACTCACAGTGAGTTTTAGAATGATTTAAAAAATAATTCTTGGTTACTGGTTGTAGGATGCTGCCAGTCGTTAAGGAGTATGGGAATTTGCTTGGCATTCCACAGTGACTCTTTTCTTCTTTAAGATAATCAGCCCTCAAAACAGAAATGGAGAAAACTCAGCATCAGAACACATTCATATCCAATCATAAATAGGTCAGTTCACTGATGCACATAAAAGCTTTCCCTGGGACATTACTTTGTTGTGGATAGGTGCAGGAATTTTACAATTCACTGCATAATTTTCACTCTGATTTTAATATGCCAACTATGCATAAGTCACATAAGTGAGTTGGTAGTTAAAAAAATGAGTTTTCTACATTTCTTGACTTTCTATGTTTGGATTATAAATGATGTGATGAATATTCTTATCCATATGGAGAAATATCAAGAATTCTCCATGTGTTAACTGAGCAAATGTATCTAAACTTTCTGGCACACCAAAGTCATAAATCTCTTTGGAAATGTAGACTACATGAAGCCTTGTACTTAAGGATCCGATTCTATTTCTGCACTTTTATTCAATATTGTGACTTTGTGGAGGCTGAAGGTACACCCTCCCTCGTTATCTCTGCCAGATTCCTGGCAGCTGCACTTAGGCAAGCTGGCCAGTACAGGGAGGAGTCCCCTAAATTACAAAACGCAGTGCTTGTCATCTGAGAAAAATGAAGCACCCCCAGTCCGCTGACTGATTGCTAATCATCCCCTACACTAGCTTTATGAGCAGCCGATTCCTTCCTGTGTGGTTATCTTCGACCTGCCCATGCCTGCGCGCTGACTGTCACCTCTCCGACCTGCTCCAGCGGAAGGTTCTCTGCCCCGGGCAAAGCTATTTGAGCAGGCCAAAAGTTGGAGAAAAATACCAGACCAAACCAGCTCCTCCAGCATGAAAGACAAAAGCAAGGTGCAGGTGGGGCCTATCCGAGCCTTTTTCTTAATACTTGTCGGAAACCTCTAGTTTGTTGAGGCTACATGTAGCACGCTCTAAATTTCTTACCCTGCTTCCCATACATTAGAAATATGTATTTATTAAGTTAAATACCATCTAGGGCCACTAGATGTCACTGCCTTCAATCTGTTCCGCAAACTGCCACTTGCTGGGAGCTGAGGAGCCGGCCAGACATTTCAGTGCAGGAAGAGCCCTCGCGGCGACAACCTCGAAGAGGACTTCCCGCGAGTGCGTGGGGCTAGAAGCACTTCCAGTGATTCTTTGCAAGGTTCAAAGTGAAGGTGAACAGACCAGTCAAAGGGAGCTCGCGTTCAGGTTCCTGTTATGCGGACTATGCTGGGCCGGGAAGGGCGCACGGAACGGGACCTATGGCCTACAGACTCACCGCGCCCTCCGGCCCCGCCCACGCCTAGGGTGCCATCTGCCCGCCTGTGCTCTGCGCTGAGTGCCCAGCCAGCCGCAACCCCACAGATGACCACGATGTTGACCTGCCTGTTTCCACTTTGCAGGAAAGGAGACAGAGTGAGGAGGCCAGCAACAGGCACAAGAGCTCCTTTTTGACGTGGGATCAGGGAGGCCCCAGGTGGTGGCCGCAGAGGAGCTGTATTCACCCAGCCTCCTAGTTGGGGCACCACACTAGTTCCAAATGGAGGAAACTAGGGCAGGACTGGAGCTAAAGGAGCAGGGAAACCTTTGAATCCATAACGAATGCTACACAACTTCCAGAGGCACATGGCCCACGAGAAAAGCCTCAGATGGAGTAACATCTAAAAGGACTGAGTATTTGGAAACGTGTTCCCTTGGGGCAAAGATGACATCTCCTAGGTTGATGCGTGATTGGCATCAGCCAGGGCCTGAATTTATGTTTCTTATAATGGTTTTATAGTTCTTCATTAAATTGTGCATTTTCTTTTTGCACTGTTCCGCAGTTTTAATATTCATTCCCATTGTATCTAGACATACTCATCTGCAGTTCAGTTCACAACAGAAATGATAATTTGTGTAGGAGGGATGACAGCCCAAAATAGCCCATTTGCTATAATCCAGCTGTAGTTAGAAGGGGCAGAACACTCTAGGATGCCTAGAAGAAAGAAGGTAACAACAAAATAGCAGGTTCTACTTTTTGTTTGTACCAGTGAGTTCAAGAGCACTTGTTACTGAGGGAGACTCTCCTGTGGCTGGGCTTGGAGGCCTGTCGATTTCCTGTTTCTGAGCTCAGGCTTTTCTGATGGGGAAAAGCCTGTCAGCATCATATAGAGGACAGTATGGCTATTTCCCTTGTGAGTAAGCCTCTTTGCTAAGGAGAAAGTGGTCTTTTTCTTCTGCTAGCCTAGCTAGAAATAGAAAGCCCCTGGGTGAATGAGAATTCTTTCCACTATGGGCACATTTGGACAGATTTCATCTTTTCTGTTTCTACTTGAAAGAATTCCCTGGATGACAGGATTCAAAGGTTTTCTCTATAGTGAGTGTTTGGGCTGCAGCTAAGATGGTACTAAGTGAACCAGTGCAGGGAGGATCTCACAGTGTGAAGGCAGATGTGAGCCAGGGCCTCGGCCTGGTGCAAGGCTGCTGGAGTACTGTGAACTGGTGAGGTCAGAAAACTGGGGAGGTCTCAGTATGGGAAAAGGCAGGCAAAAAGAGAAGTATTGTTAACTAGATCCTCAAAGCAAACCTGGAGTTTATTCCTTCAGTAAACATGGGACACTGACTATATGCCAGACATTGCTGTAGGCTGAGGCGATTAACAGTGAACAAAACAGACAAAAGTAATCGGCTGGAGTATGCCTTCTAGTAGGAAGAGACACAAAGTGAATGAACGTAGTGAATCATATAGCTGTGGATTAGATGAGATGGGCTAAAGGGAAAATAAAGGAGGAAGGGGGATGAGGAGTGTCAGGTGTGATGGTCAGGGAGTCCCACTGAGAAGGTGACATGTGTGCTCATGCATGGAGAGGACAGTGAGGAGGTGTATGGCTGGAGAAGTGACCAGGGACAGTGCTGAGCTAGGTCAGAGGGTCCAGCCCAGATCTTGGTGAGCTTGGAGGTCATGCAAGCACTTCAGCTGCCACCCATGGGAGGTGGGTGGGTTTCCGCAAAGGAGTACCAGGCTCTGACACCTGTTCTTAAAGGTTAAAGGGGCAAAGGCTGAACAGAGGCTGAGGAGAAGGTTGTGACGATCCAGGTGAGAGATTGCAGTGGTCAAATCTGAACAGTAACAGGCAGTACTGAGAAGTGGTCAGTTTCTGGATATATTTGGGTTGAATGTGGCATGAGACACAGCCCTGTGCTGGACTGACTAGAACAGCTCAAGGCGGAAAGGGTGTTGGGGAGGTTAAATATTCAAGAACTCTGCCACCTGGTGGTTAAACCATTGGTGACTTGAAATCAGCCGTGGTGGGAGTATTTACACCATGGAAATGAGCAAACACTACAGATTAGGGCTCTTGTCTTTTGTGGAGCGGGTTTCTCAGCAAAGCATGGGATGTAAGAGAAGAGGAAAGGATGACTCTGGGGCAGGGCTGGCTTATTGCTGAGATGAGGTTGTGCTAGCTCACTGGCGTGGGCTGCTGCAGAATCCCTGCTAGTTGAACTATTCTGCTATCTGTATTTGAAGGTAGTTCTACACTGAGTAATCAACCTTTCAATTCAGGTTGATTATATGTATTTCACATCTCTCCAGAAGAAAATAGGTATGAAAAGTACCATATGATTAAAAATAATCATGTATTTCAGGTCTACATTTTTTCTTCTCAAAATGATAGGTGATGGCTGGACCGTGTTCTTTACAGTTAAGTCAGATGACACTGAGCCCATTTTGTCCCACTTGGGGGTATTTCTGTGAGCTGTTTTGAACAAAACATGGCCTGTGAACCAACCTTCTTCTGGTGCACTCTCAAACTGCCTCTCCCTCTATCCTAATCTGTACCTTTTAAGGATGTTAATGAATTAAATGCAGTGCTCCCCAGCATTTTGAAACATATCATGGGGTGTACCCCAAAGTTCAATGGGATTGATTTTTGTCACCCTGTGATTTTGACTTGGATATATTTGGTTATATCAAATTACTCTGTTGTCATGAACATCTGGGGTTAATTTTTTTTTTTTTTTGAGATAGGGTATTGCCCTGTTACCCAGTTGTCCAGGCTGGAGGGCAGCAGTGTGATCATGGCTCGCTGCAGTCTGCAGTCTCAACCTCCCAGGCTTAAGTGATCCTCCCACCTCAGCCTCCCGAGTAGCTAGGACTACATGCATGCGCTACCACCATGCCCGGCTAATTTTTTGCTTTTTTTGTGGAGATGAGGTCTCACTATTTTGCCCGGGCTGGTCTCAAACTCCTGGCCTCAAGCAATTCTCCCACCTTAACCTCCCAAAGTGCTGGGATTACAGGCATAAGCCATCATGCCTGGCCCTAGGGGTTAAATTTTAATAAGAATTTAGCCCTGGCCGAGGCTTTATATGGTGGGCGTTCTTTAGTGCCCAGGGAAAGTCCTGCTGCCGTTTAGAACTGGCAGAGCAGAAGTGATTAGAATGCACAGCTCTTCCTTTTGGGACTAACAAAAACACTGGAAATTTTAAAAGAACTGACTTTTCTGTGAAGTTTCCAGAACTTTCACCTACTACATGGACTGACCGACAGCCCATATCCATCAGCATGGGGCATTCCAGCTGGGAGCTCAGAGGTGTGGATCTGCTGTGAGGGCTGGGTGGGCCAGGCGTCTAGGCCCTGGAGCCAGGAAGTCCAGGCACCGTCCACGTCTGCTCCTGACTCACTCTTTTGGATGGAAAAAGCCAAGGTGGCCTCGCAGCCTCAGTGAGGACTTTGCAAGGATTGGCTACTGTGGGTCTTGTGCTACCTGGGGTGCAGCTGTGGCTGTTTGTCCTCCCCCAGGAGGGGGAGTGCCCTGCAGCCTGTGCTCTGCTGCCCAGGCCTGCTAGGCCTGCACAGGGCCTTGGTGGGGATCCCTGGCGGCAGGGCTTTGGGTGTGGACCAACCTGGGTTTGCATCCCACTCTGTGTGCCCACTCTGCAGCCCTGGGCACACGACTCACTCTGCCTGGTGTCTGTCTCCCTGTGGGCCAGTGCCAATTAATATGGATTTCAGCAAGTACATTTAGACTCTTGGCTGGCATGTGGTCACTTGCCAGATCTCAGTGAGGCGGCATGTTTGGGAGTGTGCAGGGAACATCCATTATCTTCCTGAAGCCCGAGGAGTGCTCCTGTCATTAAGGGGTGAGGCTGCAGAAAACTTGCTACCGAGCCGTGGGGAGATGCAGGCAACACTGGCTCTTGCTTCACTGGGAGTCAGGGCCACAGTGGGAATGCGCAAAGAAAATGAGATCCCCAGTTCTGGCACCGAATGTGGCTGTCCTCACACACAGAGGAAGGAAAGGCTGGGCGGGGTGAGAAGCCACACGCGATGTCAGCAGACGTGCTGCTGTAGATCAGACCAGGTCTCAGGAGCTCTCTGAGTGATCTTGGCCAAGGTGCTTCCCCTCCAGGCCTCTGTGACTTCTGTAAAACCAGGAGGTCGACAACAATACTCTGGAAGCCCCAGCCATTGAGGATTCTGAATGGAGACAAGGCAGAGGGTGGAGGGCCCCTTTCAGGGGACAGGTGGGTGGATGCATTTCCTGCGGGGCTGACTGTCAGTGAGTCCTGAGGAAGAGTGCATTCCAGGTGGGGCTGGCTGCAGAGGAGACTCGATGCTGGGCTACAGGAACCCCCAGGGGTTGCGATGGCCCTGCCTGCAGTAGGGGATGCGGCGACTGGGCCTCAGATGGTGCTGACAGCACCCGCGTTTGCACACCGTGATTCCCAGCTCATCCGAGTGGAGATTTGGGCTATAAGGAAACTTGCTGCTGGGCCTTGGCCTGGGCTCCACCATGGCTGGTGGCTCCCCTGATGGTTGGTGGAAGGGCTGAGAAAACCGATTCCACCAAAGGTAAGAGGGATGCATGCGGACTGTGCTGAGTTCTTTTTAGAGCAGCCCTTCTGTTCTACGTGTACCACAGGTGCTGGTTAATTTTACGTGTCCACTTGACTGGGCCATGGACTGCCCAGAGATTTATCAAACATTATTTTTGGTGTTTCTGTGAAGATGTTTCTGGGTGAGATTAACATCTAAGTCAGTAGATGGAGTAAAGCCAAGCACCTCTCCCAGCGTTCAGGGCCTCATACAACCAGTTGAAGGCCTGAATAGAACAAAAGCTGACCTCCCCAAAGCGTGAGAGAATCCTCCTGCCTGGAGGCCTTCATCCTGGGATATCACCTCTTCCTGGTTCCACAGCAGATTCTAGCTTTCAGGTTCAAATGGAGTGTTGGCATTGCAGAGGGCCAGGCCCACATCACATGAAGCAATTCCTTATACTAAATCCCTCCCCACCTCCCATTCTCTCTGTGTGTGTGTGTGTGTGTGTGTGTGTGTGTGTATGTGTGTGTGTATGTGTGTATCCTATCAGTTCTTTTTCTCTCGAAGGCCCTAACACAAAGTATTTGATGATCTTCCATGCTGGGGTTGTCACTGTTATGAGGGGGAGGCCAATCGGTTGTGTCTGTGAAGCAGTGTGTCTGGAAAGCTTACTCCCTGAGCCTTCAGGCTTCCACCCAGGAAATGAACTCCCAGAAGTAAGTGCCTGAATCACACCTAGGAGTTTGGATTGCACCACAGAGATGCTGGAGCGTAGATCAAAAGCCTTCTCCTCCTCCACAGAGATTAGGAGAGAAAGAGCACAGGCCAATGCCCACAGCTTCTCCTTTCTTTATTACCGACATTGACTGACTGTTCAGAGCAAATAGGTCTGGGGTAAGTAAAGTAATCCATGGATACATTCTCAAAAGTTTTGAAAGAAAGATGCTGGAGAAATATTTAGAATTATTACCATTATTATTTCTGGATTTAATTCTACCTATATTTAAAGAAAATGAAGAATAAGGTTCTATGACCTATGTGTTTTTGGCAAAAATGTTTAAAATTTCCCCCTGGCACGGATTGAAAAAAATCTTTCATAATTCTCAGGTCAGACATATAAATATTCTAAACAAAAGCTTGTTAGTTCTACCCATTCCACCATCTATTGAGTTAAGACTGGCTAATCCAGAGGTTGACACAGTTAAATGAAAGGGTTCATTTGGAACTGTTAACACCTTGCAGTAACACCTTGCACTTATATAGAGCTTTTCATGCTGAAGGATTGCAAAGTGCTCTGCAGACAGTGTATAAATAGAAATGCCTCTCCCACCTCTAAAGGCAGCCTTCTTGCAGGCACAATGCGACCAAAACATCACCCCACAGTCTTTTTGTTGAAGGGAAACATTGCAGACTATTTTCTCCATTTCAAACTGAGTGAGTTCTTTCCTTGCATAGTTTGATTTTCTGATTCTCTGATACCAGCTGGGTGTCCAGTGATTCAATTCAATTCTGACATCAATTCTCCAGAGTAACCCAGACCCCACAAATTAAGGGCTCTGTCCTGCAAGAATGCCTGTCATTTCAGATGCCAGCTGCAAGTAGTGGGTGCCCAGGTTACCCACACTATTGTCCCATTGGGCTACAAACTGGGGATGCCCACGAATCCCCCTGAGGTTCGATAGTTTACTATAATGGTTTACAGAACTCGGGAAACATTTTACTTAAATGATTTCCAGTTTATTGGGAAGGATACAATTTAGGAACAGCCAAATGGCAGCAATGCATAGGGCAAGGTGTGGGGAAAGGAGTGCCCTCTCTGGGTGTACCCCCCTCTCTGGGTGTATCACCCTCCCAGCCCCTCAATGCGTTCAACAACTGGGAAGCACTCTAAGCCTTTCGTTTAAGGGTTTTTAATGGGGGTTCCATGTTGTAGGCATGCTTGGTTAAATCACTGGCCATTGGTGATTGAACTCAATTTCCAGACCCTGCCCCAGGGTGTGGAGTTGAGAGTTCCAACTCTCTAATCACATGGTTGGTTCCTGGGCAACCAGCCCTATCCTGAAACTGTCTAGGGTCCACCAAGACTCACCTCAATGGCATAAACTCAGGTGTGGTGGAAACGGGCTTGCTGCGAATAACAAAAGACATTCCTCTCACCCCTGTCACTCAGTATCGTGAGTGATAGGGACTTTGTCCCCAGGAACTGGGGACAAAACCCAAACATGTATTTTCCATTATGTCATGAAAATGACAGGGTATCTCATATGACCAGTATGGGTCATGTTGGCATGAAGCAGGGTAATGCTATGAGCTTGTCATCTCTCATGGAAGGGGTTCTGGGGAATCTGAAATGGCTTTCAGATACCCTCCATATAAGCACTGTTCAATAGAATTTCTATGTTGATGAAAATGTTCTATAACATGCACTATCCAATATGGTAGCACTAGTCACATACGGCTGTGAGCACCTGACATGTAGCTGGTTATGACTGCAATACTATTTTATCGTGATTACTTTAATTTCAATCAGCTTACATTTACTGGGTCCCCTGTGTTTCATGGCTGCGTTGTGTGAAGCTCTACAGCACAGAACCTCTAGAAATGACTGATGACCATATGTGTGGGGTGGTGGCGGCTCAGGAGCAGTCCTAATGACCTCATTTCTTACCCCCCAGCTCTGGAGCTGTAACTCAAAGTGAAACGGATGCTGGCCTGTGCAGAAAGTGTAGTATGGGACTCATTGATCCATTGAGCCATCCATCTATTAATCAATTTATCCTTTGAACAAATATTTCTTAGTGCATTCAACCCTTGGTCACATTCAACACTTTTCCAGGTAAATGGAGATTTTTACATTTAGAGTTGCCCAGCAATTCTTTATTTAGATGCAGAATCAAATTTTGAATAAAAGTGAAGTTAATCATTAAAATTATGTTTAAAAGCGCTCCTCCCAAAAATGAGTGCTAGCTGAGAGGGTGATTCTGAGCAGGAGGAGAGGTAGGAATGGCATGATAACACCAGGTGTTCAGTGAACAAGACGGTGGTGTCCTGGACATGGAAATGTGTTTATAGTTCGTGCAAATGACTCCTGAAGAAAAGCAGTTGGTGATTCTGGCAACAATGAAGGCATTGGTGATGGGGGAAGCTGTGTGGTGTGGATGGCAGTATTTTACGGACTTAAGTTTATTTTTGCCCAAGTGAAATTGTGGCTTGTAAAGAGAAATGAGAAGGCAGGAGCCTTGAAGCAAAGTACAGGAGGTAGACTAAGATGCAGCTTCAGAGAAATGGCAAGAGCAATGAGCAGGGAAGATGGAGAGATGCACTGGGCCCAGGACCCGGGGGAGGGCTCAGCAGGAAGCGGGGTGGGCTGGTTGTGCAGCCCAGGCAACCTCTGTGTCCTCAAGTCACAGAAGCTGGTCACTTTCTCTACCAATTCAGAGGAAGGAGCAGACTCAGAGATCAGGGAGAAGGCTGCACCCAGGCCTGAGAGGCCTGCGAGGGCTGGGAAGGAAGACTTACAGGAAGAGCTGGACCAGGGCAGGCCCTGGAAAGAGGGCGGGCTCTTCCTTCCACCATATACAAAAATCAACTCAAGATGGATTACAGCCTTAAATGTAAGACCTAAAACTATAGAAACCGTAGAATAAAACCTAGGAAATACTATTCTGGACATAGGCATTGGCAATGATTTCATGATGAAGTCCCCCAAAGCAATTGCAACACAAACAAAAATAGACAAGTGGGACCTAATTAATCTAAACAGCTTCTGCGCAGCAAAAGAAACTATCAACAGAGTAAACAGATAACCTATGAAATGGGAGAAAATGTTTGCAAACTGTGTATCTGACAAAGGTCTAATATCCACTATCTATAAGGAAATTAAACAAATTTACAAAAGAAAAACAACCCCACTAAAAAATGGGCAAAGAACATTAACAGACACGTCTCAAAGGAAGATATACATGTTCATGGCCAACAGGCATATGAAAAATGCTCAGCATCACTAATCATTAGAGAAATGCAAATTAAAACCACAATGAGGTACCATCTCACACCAATCAGAATGGCTATTATTAAAAAGTCAAAAAATATGATAACAGATCCTGGTGAGCTTGTGGAGAAAAAGGAATGCTTATATACTGCTGGTGGGAATGTAAATTAGTTCAGCCACTGTGGAAAGCAGTCTGGAGATTTCTGAAAGAACTTAAAACAGGACTACCATTTGACCCAGTAATCCTGTTACTGCATATATACCCAAAGGAATAGATATTGTTCTATCATGCACACGTATGTTCATTGCAGCACTATTCACAATAACAAAGACATGGAATCAACCTAAATGCCCCTCAATGACAGACTGGATAAAGAAAACGTGGTACATATACACTGTGGAATATCATGCAGCCATAAAAAAAAAAACCCTCAAAATCATGTCCTTTGCAGCAACATGGATGCAGCTAGAGGCAATTATCCAAAGCAAATTAGTGGAGGAACAGAAAACCAAATATCACATGTTCTTACTTATAAGTAGGAGCTAAGTGATGAGAACACATGGATGTAAAGATGGGAACAACACACATTGGGGCCATTGGAGGCTGGAGGGTGGGAGGAAGGAGAGGATCGAAAAACTACCTATCAGATATTATGCTCACTACCTGGGTGATGGAATCATTTCTACACCAAACCCCAGTGACACCTAATCTACCCATGCAACAAAGCTGCACACGCACTCCATGAACCTAAAATAAAAGTTGAGAAAAGAGAAAAGAAAAACCTTGTTTCTTTTCTCTTACAAAATCTTTTCTAAGGGCATAGGGAATGAACGCAATTAATGGCAATTTAGTAAAATGTTTCATTCAGTGTTTAGAAGTTGATTTCTTTAGCAGTGTTTCACGTTGGCTTTGGAGGTGGCAGACTCTGCTTGTCCCTCATACACACGAAGTTCTGACCAGCACACAGGCATTTCCACATCCTGCTCAGAACCAAGTTTATATCCCATTTTAACTGGGTGAAAACTGACTCTCCAAGGAAAGTTTATCGGGGGGACACCTTGGCTCTTTTTCAGCAAGTGGGGGTGTGGTGGGGGTGGCTGCTGAGGCTCAGGAGTTTGCGATCCAGGTGGGCTATCTGGGATTAGAGTGAGCCATCCCACGGGCTCCCAATGAGCCCAGTCAAGCTTGCTTTGTCAACACCGTCTTCTGAACAGCTGTAGATTATGCCGCCATCTGTGCTTGGCCTCTCCCACAGGAGCATCGTCTCAACCAGGGCCAAAGCCAGAGCCTGAGTCTCATGTCTACCAACGAAGACCAGAAGCCCAGCTGCAAGGAAGGGTGCCTCGCTCTATCCTGGCCGGGTGCAGATTCCCAGTTCCTGGGCCCCACCCAGCCGGGAAAGCCTGGGGTCCTTGCTCAGTGACGGGACTCACGGGCTTCTCCGGTGGTGGAGCGCCTGGCCCGGGCGTAAAGTCTGAGGGGCCTACTGGACGGCCTGGGAGTGCAGCCACTCAGCCCCCTCGGGACACCGAGGCTGAGGATTCGCAGCCCTGCAGGGATGGGCTCCTTCCCTGAGCTCCTCCTTGCGCTGGCTCAACATGACTTGACGGGCCTTTAATGGAGAAGGAATCCTTCCGAGGGTCGATTTCTTCCGAGGTCGAAGTCCTCCTACTTCTTTTGGCAGTTGAGAAATTTCTTATTGAATCTTGCCTCCTCAGGGCTTTGACTGTTAATGGAAAGATTTATTGTCAACCTTAAAATGATAAAAAAAATTGCCCATTATTTTTCAGGAAATGTATGATTTTTAGGGATAAGGAGTCCTTCAGAGACTTACTTAGCTGTGTGATCTTGAGCAAGTCGTTATCTTTTTGAACCCCAAACTGAGCTTCTTTAAAAGGAAGCAGTTGTACTAGAGGACTGCTCAGAGCTATTCCAGTCTCAAAATTCCATGGTTCTGTATTTTCATAATTAGAAAAACCATGCATGTATATGGGTTCAGGTGATAATACTGACTAAAAATCATGCTGGGATACAGATCGCTGAAGCCAGATCCTTTCCTGAAATCAGACTTGATAAAAGACAAGGGCGTTGAAAGCTGAGCAGAAACTAATACAGAAAAAAGGAATTTAAAGCTGTCAGAAATAAACCGCATGGACTGTAGTGGATTTGGATCTCTGTTCTCTGCCTTCTCTCTGTATGACTTTGGGTGCATTTCCCAGCCTCTCTGTGCTTCCATTTCCTGATCTATAATACGGGGACCCCAGTTCCCAGGGCTGTTTGGATGTCTAAAGCAGCCAGAAGACTGGCCCAGGGAGGGAATGCTGAAGGCTTGCCACTTTCACTAATGATGAGTTTTGGTAGCCATGCCCTGGGTATCTGCGGCTTGGAGTTATTCTTCCCTTAGTTCAATATCAATCTGAGTTTGGAAGTGGAAGGAAGTGAAGGTAGGAGTGACATTTTAGTCTTGGCTTTCACAAGCTGGTGAAGCAGCGGTAAATGTTGCTCACTTTTATGGATCTCTGTCTAGGGATCTCTGTGAAAGAATCATGACTGCCCTAACACTTTGAAAAGCTACCTTTTTTTTTTTCCTTTTGGCTCTGCAATTTACATGGCTTTTGAAAAAGGCACTGACTTTTTTTGAAAGGGCATATTATGTATTTTCAGGATTTTACTGATTTATATAGTTACTTTTTCTTAAGGTTTTAAAAAGGTTCTGTTTTAGGGTGACCCCAGTTGGCTTCACAGTCCTGAATGTGTCTGTGATAACTTATTCCCTGGTCTGAATACAGTTGAGAAATGCAATGTAGTCTGTAAAATCTTCCGATGGCCTCTCAATGATTCTGTCATCACCGGGGCACTGGCATGGGCTCCATGGAGGGCACTGTGACATCCCCTTTCTCTATGCTGCCAGGTCCCTGCACCTTTTGAGGGCTAGAGCTTCCATGCAGCACCGTCCTGCCCTTGTGGGCTGTGCCTGAGGCCCTAGGGATCTGCGGAGTGGCCTTCCTTCAGGGTTCTGGAGGTTTCTCCTGAGCCGGGGGTGCTGGGAGTAGAGTTAGTGCTGGTTTTCTCCTGATGTATAATTCCTCTCCAGATCTACATTCTGTGGGTTCATCTTTTGCAAATGTACACAATAGCTTGATTACTACACAGTGCTTACTTAAAAATAAAAGTTTGAAGTTGCTTAGACTAAAAGTCACATGCAATAAGACCATTCAAAAAAGGATAAAGAATAAAAACCAGAGGCTGGAAGGGAAGATGTAATCGTAGTCTAGAGACACTTCTTCTTTTAGTCCTAGTTCATCTTTGAAATGGCTAGCAACCGAGGTAGATAGGTAGATAGAGATTGAAACTAAATAAAGCACCATGATTGAAACTAAATAAAGCACCATGAAACTAAATAAAGCACCGTGGTTTCCCTTACATCGTGAATAAAAGCCCAGTTTGAACCTTGACATAGGTGTTTGATCCTCAATTCTCAGCAAAATCGCGGGTGTGTCTCTATACAGCAGGATTTTACCATGCAGTAGGTGGACGTTTCAGGGAAATGCTGCAAGAGTTTCAAGGACGTTATTCTCTGCAGGTCTATTTCTCATATTTTATCTTGTCTATCACCATGAGAGGAGACAGGTGTAATTCCGAGGCCACCTACTCAAAAAGGTAATATGAGTCAAGAATAATGAGAGGGCCTCAAAAGGAAATTCTGCTGTGCAGAGAGTACTATGGTCCTGGGTAATCGTGGTGCTCCCACCCATCTGCTTTAAGAATTCAGACAGATTTTTAAGTGTGATGGGAGGTGGGTGGGAGGAGAGTTAAGTTCTACAGTATACTACTTCAAATAGTGTTTGAATCACTAACCCCAAAGCACACATGTATGGGGTGCGAGATTCTGATGAGTGCAGCTATCTTAGTTACCTTGCAGGACAACTTTGACTCACTGAAATGTATAATTTTAAACAGAAGTGGTCCTGCAGAGATTGTCATCTTGTTGGCAGGAGAATGGCACCTTACCGAGTAAGAATGAGGACTACAAGAGGATGGGGCACAAGAAGCCCGAGAGGAAGAAAAGCAGTGAGACACCTTCAGTCTTCTAACCACGTAGGTGCAATACACAGTGTCCTCTCCCAGATTGTTACAGCTGTTTCTTTGAGTGTAAAAGTAGCCCCTAGCCCCTGCCCTCCAAAGTATCCAGGGCTGTCTGCTTCATCACGTAGAGAGCTCATTTCCTGACCAGCTCATCCTCTGAGCCCAGGTCCTGTTTCTGTCTTTGAACACGACCTGGGCCATCATAGAGACAGTTTGAGCTCTTTTCCCTCTCCTTTTTCTCCCCTCTCCAAATAATCCCAGAAGCGCAACTCATCAAACCACACCTCTGCTGCTGGACCCAGCCAGGGCGCAGACAGCCAGGAGCCCATAGTGCCAGCTCTGGAGCAAGTTCTGCATCTGCAAAGGGAACAGGAATCAGCCCCAGAAATGCAGGCGTGGGAAGAGTGTGTGCCTGGGAAAGGCATAAGTTGTGAGGTGTCTGTTTGCCAAACAACCCACTTAGCCATGTTTTCCAGTGTTGGTGCCGCCTGGAGACAGAACGAGAAAACACTCAAAGTGCTCCTCTGTCCAAGAATAATGAGGCTCACTTTCTCGAAAAACCTGTGATCTGTGAGAATTGGACTTCAGTAGTTAACTGTGCCATTGTGGTTCTAAGAGTAATTGATTTATTTTTTTCATACAACAAAAAACCCTTCTCTATGTCCTAGGGATTCAGCTGTCAGATCCAGGCAAACAGATAGTCTGCTTAAAAGAGTAAAAAAGATGTTCACATTGTGGGCGTGGGAATGGTCCTCCCCAACCCCTGCTCCGAGTTGCTCACCTCCAGCAGTCCTTCCCAGACTGAGCACAAGTGAGCAGCCGACAGCACCCTGGAACCCTGTGTGGACTCGCTCACTCCTGCAGGCGAGCCCAGCTACACACTTCTAACTGGCTACACAAAATGGATTATGAACCCATTGTCAAGAGTTGTCAAGCTCTGGGCAGATGTGTTCTGTGGAAACATCTCCCTCCAGCGAGATAATGAGATGGCAATTAAAGCAGGACCTGAGAATGAGCCCAGACAGGGGTGGAGTGACAGAGTGGCCGGTCAGATGGGAGAGAAAGATTTTTTTTTTAACTTTTATTTTAAGTTCATGGGTACAAGTGCAGGTTTGTTACATAGGTAAACTTGTACCATAGGGGTTTGTTGTATCAATTATTTCATTCCCTAGGTATTAAGCCTAGTACTCATTAGTTTTTTTTTTAATTATACTTTAAGTTTTATGGTACATGTGCACAACATGCAGGTTTGTTACATATGTATACATGTGCCATGTTATCGGGGGACCTGCCCCAATAATCACGTAGGTTCTTTTCTATTTTCCCTAAGCGTCGGCCAGCTTGAGAAATAAAGGGACAGAGTACAAAAGAGAAAAATTTTAAAGCTGGGTGTCCGGGGGAGACATCACACGTTGGTAGGATCTGTGATGCCCCACAAGCCACAAAAACCAGCAAGTTTTTATTAGAGATTTTCAAAAGGGGAGGGAGTGTGCAAATAGGTGTGGGTGACAGATGTCAAGTACTTAACAGGGTAATAGAATATCACAAGGCAAGTGGAGGCAGGGCGAGATCACAGGACTACAGGACCGAGGCAAAATTAAAATTGCTAATGAAGTTTCGGGCACCATTGTCATTGATAACATTTTATCAGGAGACAGGTTTTGAGATCAATCAAAATTTATTAGGTGGGAATTTCCTCTTCCTAATAAGCCTGGGAGCACTATGGGAGACTGGAGTCTATTTCATCTCTGCAGCCTTGACCATAAGAGATGGCTTACCCCCAGGGGGGCCAGTTTAGAGACCTACCCGCAGGCACACATTCTCTTTCTCAGGGATGTTCCATGCTGAGAAAAAGAATTCAGTGATATTTCTCCCATTTGCTTTTGAAAGAAGAGAAATATGGCTCTGTTCTGCCCAGCTCACCAGTGGTCAGCGTTTAAGGTTATCTCTCTTATTCCCTGAACAATTGCTGTTATTCTGTTCTTTTTTCAAGGTGCCCACATTTCGTATTGCTCAAACACACATGCTGTACAATTTGTGCAGTTAATGCAATTATCACATGGTCCAGAGGTGACATACATCCTCCTCAGCTGACAGGATTAAGAGATTAAAGGAAAGACAGGCATAGGAAATCACAAGGGTATTGATTGGGAAAGTGATAAGTGTCCATGAAATCTTTACAATTTATGCTTAGAGATTGCAGTAAAGACAAGCATAAGAAATTATAAAAGTATTAATTTGGGGAACTAATAAATGTCCATAAAATCTTCATAATCCACATTTTTCTGCCATGGCTTCAGCCAGTCCCTCCGTTTGGGGTCCCTGACTTCCCACAACACCATGTTGGTGTGCTGCACCCATTAACTCATCATTTAGTATTAGGTATATCTTCTAATGCTATCCCTCCCCACTCCCCCACCCTACAACAGGCCCCAGTGTGTGATGTTCCCCTTCCTGTGTCCATGTCCCACCTATGAGAGAGAACATTCAGTGTTTGGTTTTTTGTCCTTGTGATAGTTTGCTGAGAATGATGGTTTCCAGCTTCTTCCATGTCCCTACAAAGGACATGAACTCATCATTTTTTATGGCTGCATAGTATTCCATGGTATATATGTGCCACATTTTCTTAATCCAGTCTATCATTGTTGGACATTTGGGTTGGTTCCAAGTCTTTGCTATTGTGAGTAGTGCTGCAATAAACATACGTGTGCATGTGTCTTTATAGCAGCATGATTTATAATCCTCTGGGTATATACCCAGTAATGGGATGGCTGGGTCAAATGGTATCTCTAGTTCTAGATCCTTGAGGAATCGTCACACTGACTCCTACAATGGTTGAACTAGTTTACAGTCCCACCAACAGTGTAAAAGTGTTCCTATTTCTCCACATCTTCTCCAGCACCTGTTGTTTCCTGACTTTTTAATGATTGCCATTCTAACTGGTATGAGATGGTATCTCATTGTGGTTTTGATTTGCATTTCTCTGATGGCCAGTGACGGTGAGCATTGTTTCATGTGTCTTTTGGCTGCATAAAAATGTCTTCTTTTGAGAAGTGTCTGTTCATGTCCTTCGCCCACTTTTTGATGGGGTTGTTTGTTTTTTTCTTGTAAATTTGTTTGAGTTCATTGTAGATTCTGGATATTAACCCTTTGTCAGATGAGTAGATTGCAAAAATTTTCTCCCATTCCGTAGGTTGCCTGTTCACTCTGATGGTAGTTTCTTTTGCTGTGCAGAAGTTCTTTAGTTTAATTAGATCCCATCTGTCAATTTTGGCTTTTGTTGTCATTGCTTTTGGTGTTTTAGACATGAAGTCCTTGCCCATGCCTATGTCCTGAATGGTAATGCCTAGGTTTTCTTCTAGGGTTTTTATGGTTTTAGGTCTAACATTTAAGTCTTTAATCCATCTTGAATTGATTTTTATATAAGGTGTAAGGAAGGGATCCAGTTTCAGCTTTCTACATATGGCTAGCCAGTTTTCCCAGCACCATTTATTAAATAGGGAATCCTTTCTCCATTTCTTGTTTTTCTCAGATTTGTCAAAGATCAGATAGTTGTAGATATGCAGCATTATTTCTGAGGCCTCTGTTCTGTTCCATTGATCTATATCTCTGTTTTGGTACCAGTACCATGCTGTTTTGGTTACTGTAGCCTTGTAGTATAGTTTGAAGTCAGGTAGTGTGATGCCTCCAGCTTTGTTCTTTTTGCTCAGGATTGACTTGGCAATGCAGGCTCTTTTTTGGTTCCATATGAACTTTAAAGTAGTTTTTTCCAATTCTGTGAAGAAAGTCATTGGTAGCTTGATGGGGATGGCATTGAATCTATAAATTACCTTGAGGAGTATGGCCATTTTCACGATATTGATTCTTCCTATCCATGGGCATGGAATGTTCTTCCATTTCTTTGTGTCCTCTTTTATTTAGTTGAGCAGTGGTTTGTAGTTCTCCTTGAAGAGGTCCTTTACATGCCATGTAAGTTGTATTCCTAGGTATTTTATTCTCTTTGAAGCAATTGTGAATGGGAGTTCACTCATGATTTGGCTCTCTGTTTGTCTGTTATTGGTGTATAAGAATGCTTGTGATTTTTGCACATTGATTTTGTATCCTGAAACTTTGCTGAAGTTGCCTATCAGCTTAAGGAGATTTTGGGCTGAGACGATGGGGTTTTCTAGAAATACAACCATGTCATCTGCAAACAGGGACAATTTGACTTCCTCTTTTCCTAATTGAATACCCTTTATTTCCTTCTCCTGTCTGATTGCCCTGGCCAGAACTTCCAACACTATGTTGAATAGGAGTGGTGAGAGCGGGCATCCCTGTCTTGTGCCAGTTTTCAAAGGGAATGCTTCCAGTTTTTGCCCATTCAGTATGATATTGGCTGTGGGTTTTTCATAGATAGCTCTTATTATTTTGAGATACCTCCCATCAATACCTAATTTATTGAGAGTTTTTAGCATGAAGCATTTTTGAATTTTGTCAAAGGTCTTTTCTGCACCTATTGAGATAATCATGGGGTTTTTGTCATTGGTTCTGTTTATATGCTGGATTGTGTTTATTGATTTGCGTATGTTGAACAAGGCTTGCATCCCAGGGATGAAGCCCACTTGATCATGGTGGATAAGCTTTTTGATGTGTTGCTGGATTCGGTTTGCCAGTATTTTATTGAGGATTTTTGCATCGATGTTCATTAGGGATATTGGTCGAAAATTCTCTTTTATTGTTGTGTCTCTGCCAGGCTTTGGTATCAGGATGATGCTGGCCTCATAAAATGAGTTAGGGAGGATTCCCTCTTTTTCTATTGATTGGAATAGTTTCAGAAGGAATGGTACCAGCTCCTCCTTGTACCTCTCGAAGAATTCGGCTGTGAATCCATCTGGTCCAGGGCTTTTTTGATTGGTAAGCTATTAATGATTGCCTCAATTTCAGAGCCTGTTATTGGTCTATTCAGAGATTCTACTACTTCCTGGTTTAGTCTTGGGAGGGTGTATATGTCGAGGAATTTATCCATTTCTTCTAGATTTTCTAGTTTATTTGCGTAGAGGTGTTTATAGTATTCTCTGATGGTAGTTTGTATTTCTGTGGGATTGGTGGTGATATCCCCTTTACCATTTTTTATTGCATCTATTTGATTCTTCTCTCTTTTCTTCTTTATTAGTCTTGCTAGCAGTCTATCAATTTTGTTGATCTTTTCAAAAAACCAGCTCCTGGATTCATTGATTTTT
The DNA here is from genome assembly GCF_028885625.2 of Pongo pygmaeus. Taxonomy (NCBI): domain Eukaryota; kingdom Metazoa; phylum Chordata; class Mammalia; order Primates; family Hominidae; genus Pongo; species Pongo pygmaeus. Next base: position 59,990,574 of record NC_072380.2, read on the forward strand.
TTGAAGGGTTTTTTGTGTCTCTATTTCCTTCAGTTGTGCTCTGATCTTAGTTATTTCTTGCCTTCTGCTAGCTTTTGAATGTGTTTGCTCTTGCTTCTCTAGTTCTTTTAATTGTGATGTTAGGAAGTCAATTTTAGATCTTTCCTACTTTCTCTTGTGGGCATTTAGTGCTATAAATTTCCCTCTACACACTGCTTTCAATGTGTCCCAGAGATTCTGGTATGTTGTGTCTTTGTTCTCATTGGTTTCAAAGAACATCTTTATTTCTGCTTTCATTTCATTATGTACCCAGTAGTCATTCAGGAGCAGGTTGTTCAGTTTCCATGTAGTTGTGTGGTTTTGAGTGAGTTTCTTAATCCTGAGTTCTAGTTTGATTGCACTATGGTCTGAGAGACAGTTTGTTATAATTTCTATTCTTTTACATTTGCCGAGGAGTGCTTTACTTCCAACTGTGTTCAGTTTTGGAATAGGTGTGGTGTGGTGCTGAAAATAATGTATATTCTGCTGATTTGGGGTGGAGAGTTCTGTAGATGTCTATTAGGTCCGCTTGGTGCAGAGCTGAGTTCAATTCCTGGATATCCTTGTTAACTTTCTGTCTCATTGATCTGTCTAATGTTGACAGTGGGGTGTTAAAGCCTCCCATTATTAATGTGTGGGAGTCTAAGTCTCTTTGTAGGTATCTAAGGACTTGCTTTATGAATCTGGGTGCTCTTGTATTGGGTGCATATATATTTAGGATAGTTAGCTCTTCTTGTTGAATTGATCCCTTTACCATTATGTAATGGCCTTCTTTGTCTCTTTTGATCTTTGTTGGTTTAAAGTCTGTTTTATCAGAGACTAGGTTTGCAACACCTGCCTTTTTTTGTTTTCCATTTGCTTGGTAGATCTTCCTCCATCCCTTTATTTTGAGCCTATGTGTGTCTCTGCACATGAGATGGGTTTCCTGAATACAGCACGCTGATGAGTCTTGACTATCCAATTTGCCAGTCTGTGTCTTTTAATTGGAGCATTTAGCCCATTTACATTTAAGGTTAGTATTTTTATGTGTGAATTTGATTCTCTCATTATGATGTTAACTTGTTATTTTGCTCGTTAGTTGATGCAGTTTCTTCCTAGCCTCGATGATCTTTACAATTTGGCATGTTTTTGCAGTGGCTGGTACCAGTTGTTCCTTTCCATGTTTGCTGCTTCCTTCAGGAGCTCTTTTAGGGCAGGCCTGGTGGTGACAAAATCTCTCAGCATTTGCTTGTCTGTAAAGTATTTTATTTCTCCTTCACTTATGAAGCTTAGTTTGGCTGGATATGAAATTCTGGGTTGAAAATTCTTTTCTTTAAGAATGTTGAATATTGGCCCCCACTCTCTTCTGGCTTGTAGAGTTTCTGCTGAGAGATCAGCTGTTAGTCTGATGGGCTTCCCTTTGAGGGTAACCTGACCTTTCTCTCTGGCTGCCCTTAACATTTTTTCCTTCATTTCAACTTTGGTGAATCTGACAATTATGTGTCTTGGAGTTGCTTTTCTCGAGGAGTGTCTTTGTGGCATTCTCTGTATTTCCTGAATTTAAATGTTGGCCTGCCTTGCTAGATTGGGGAAGTTCTCCTGTATAATATCCTGCAGAGTGTTTTCCAACTTGGTTCCTTTCTCCCCGTCACTTTCAGGTAAACCAAGTAGACGTAGATTTGGTCTTTTCACATAGTCCCATATTTCTTGGAGGCTTTGTTCATTTCTTTTTATTCTTTTTTTCCTAAACTTCTCTTCTTGCTTCATTTCATTCATTTGATCTTCCATCACTCATACCCTTTCTTCCAGTTGATCGAATCAGCTACTGAAGCTTGTGCATTCGTCATGTAGTTCTCTTGTCTTGGTTTTCAGCTCCTTCAGGTCCTTTAAGGACTTCTCTGCATTGGTTATTCTAGTTAGCCATTCATCTAATTTTTTTTAAGGTTTTTAACTTCTTTGCCATGGGTTCGAACTTCCTCCTTTAGCTCTGAGTAGTTTGATCCTCTGAAGCCTTCTTCTCTCAACTCATCAAAGTCATTCTCCATTCAGCTTTGTTCCGTTGTTGGTGAGGAGCTGCGTTCCTTTGGAGGAGGAGAGGCACTCTGATTTTTAGAGTTTCCAGTTTTTCTGCTCTGTTTTTTCCCCATCTTTGTGGTTTTATCTACCTTTGGTCTTTGATGATGGTGATGTACAGATGGGGTTTTGGTGTGGATGTCCTTTCTGTTTGTTAGTTTCCCTTCTAACAGTCAGGACTCTCAGCTGCAGGTCTGTTGGAGTTTGCTGGAGGTCCACTCCAGACCCTTTTTGCCTGGGTATCAGCAGCAGAGGCTGCAGAACAGTGGATATTGGTGAGCAGCACATGTTGCTGCCTGATCATTCCTGTGGAAGTTTTGTCTCAGAGGAATACCCAGCCGTGTGAGGTGTCAGTCTGCCCCTACTGGGGGGTACCTCCCAGCTAGGCTACTCGGGCATCAGGGACCCTCTTGAGGAGACAGGGACATTTAAGTCTGCAGAGGATTCTGCTGCCTTTTGTTTGGCAATGCCCTGCCCCCAGAGGTGGAGTCTACAGAGGCAGGCAGGCCTCCTTGAGCTGTGGTGGGCTCCACACAGTTCAAGCTTCCCAGCTGCTTTGTTTACCTACTCAAGCTTCCGCAATGGTGGGTGCCCCTCCCCCAGCCTCGCTGCCCCCCTTGCAGTTTGATCTCAGACTGCTGTGCTAGCAATGAGCGAGGCTCTGCAGGCGTAGGACCCTCTGAGGCAGGCACGGGATATAATCTCCTGGTGTGCCATTTGCTAAGACCATTGGAAAAGCGCAGTATTAGGTGGGAGTGACCTGATTTTCCAGGTGCCGTCTGTCACCCCTTTCTTTGACTAGGAAAGGGAATTCCCTGACCCCTTGCACTTCCCAGGTGAGATGATGCCTCACCCTGCTTAGGCTCATGCTCAGTGCACTGCACCCACTGTCCTGCGGCCACTGTCCAACACTCTCCAGTGAAATGAACATGGTACCTCAGTTGGAAATACAGAAATCACCTGTCTTCTGCATCGCTCATGCTGGGAGCTGTAGACTGGAGCTCTTCCTATTTGGCCATCTTGCCTCCACCCCCTCGTTAGTTATTTTTCCTGGTCGTCCCCCTCCTCCCACCTGTCACCCTCTGAAAAGCCCCAGGTGTATTGCTCCCCTCTATGTGTCCATGTGTTCTCATCATTTAGCTCCCACTTATAAGTGAGAACATGTGGTATTTGGTTTCCTGTTCTTGTGCTAGTTTGCTAAAGATTATGGCCTCCAGCTCCAGTTTACGGGCAGGGGTGGAACCATGTGTATAAGAATCTGATTTGGTTCTTGGAATCTGGACACTGCTGATTTTTAATCGTCATCCGTGATGCTCCCATTACGATTGACCACAGGGCTGCAAACTAATTCTATTTGATTACCCTTCTTTGGCCTCTTGACTCTCCAGAAATGGGACTTTCTGCTTCTATAGGGCATAGTCAAAAGTGTCTGGGGATGGGATATTAAAGAGAAAAAGCAGTAGCCATGAGGAAGGCCAACTCTAATATCCAAAAGGACCCTATCTGATGGGCAGGGGATGGGTAGTGGCAGGAACCTTTGGTAGTGACAATACTTGAGGCCTGAAGAGTGGCAACACCTTAGTTCAGCATGGTCTCTATGGAGGGGGACCTTGGCTAGCAGCTGGAAGTATGTTATTTGGTGTCTAAATGGGAGGGTTCTGTCAAGGACTAAGCTTCTGCTCAGCAGTCTAACTTTAGGGGGAAACTGGATAATTAGCAGGGTCTGGTGGGACTGTCAAATAGTTGGTTGAACAACTTGAAAACTTGAAAATGGAAGGATCTTAGCTTGAGGCCTCAGATCCTCAGCAGTTGCAACCTCAGTAGATATACTGTGCTGTGCCTGGAACACCAAAAGCAAAAACCTGAAAAAATCATTAAAGGTATAAAATGTTACACTAGAAAATGTTCGGTTAAGTAGTAAAGGGGTAATAGACAAAGAGAAAACAAAATGCAAAATGACAGACATAAATGTAACTGCATCAATAATAACATTGTGTGAATGAATAAAACAATAATAAAATAACAATCTGAAAGGTACAGCTTGTAATACTGGATAAAAATATAAGATTAAGTATATGCTCTATACAGGGACACAATTTAGAGTAAAAAATATAAATAGATTGAAAGTAAAAAATATAAATAGATTGAAAATAAAAAGATGGTAAAGATATATTATGCAAACAGCAACCATTGATAAATCTGGAGTTGGAGTTTGTATACTAGCAGACAAAATCGACTTTAAGATAAAAATGTTGCTAGAGATAAAGAAGGACATTTTATAATAATAAAAAGGTCAATCCCTGAAAAAGGTATAAGAATTATAAACATATATACACCTGAACACTCTAGGAAACATCAACAAGATGGCAGAATAGCAGGTTCTATCCCTCAACCCTCTGGTACCCACAGAAACACTGGTTTTAACAACCACTTGTAAAGATAATACCTTTATGGAAACTCAGAAGACTAGCTTAGAGGTTCCAGCAATATGGCGGAGCAAAAAAATCCAAGAATAGAAGCATTGAAGAGGGTGAGAAGAACCGTTTCATTTTATGTGTGTCATTCCTCCCTGAAGGCAGCACAGATCAGTGCCAAGAGAAACCCTCAGCCTGTGGTTTCTTCCATGGGGGAAGTAAGAGCAAAGTGAGTTCCTGGCTTCCTTGGCCGCTATGATCTGAATGAATGTCCCCCTCAAATTCGTATGTGAAATCTAATCTCTAATGTGATGGTAGTAAGAGATGGTGCCTTTGGGAGATGATTAGATCATGAGGGTGTAGCTCTCATGAATGGGATTAGTGTCTTAATTTAAAAAAGGCCCCCGAGAGCTGCCTGTCCCCTTCTACCAAGTGAGGACACCACTAGAAGTCATTGTCTGTGAGTAATGGGCCCTCACCAGAAACTGAGTCTGTCTGATGCTTGATCTTGGACTACCCAGCCTGAGATAAACATTTATTTCTCACAGTTATTTATAAGCCACCCAGGTTATGATATCTTGTTATAGCAACCCAAACAAACTCGGAAAGAAACCTTGTGGGATACTGCCCAGGAAACCCACTTTTGTCTCACCCATCCAGAACACCACAGGGATTGGCACAGCTGAATTGCCCGGGAGCAGCATGAGCAGAGAGAAGGGACAGGGTTTCACAGCAGCCTGTGCATTACACTCTCATACAGCTGCAGATCCTACTGGTCAGCTCAGAGACTTCACCAGGAGCCCCATCAGGCTCACCCCATGAGCCCTGTGGGGTATCTGTTAGATAAGAGACCCCCAACTAGCTTATGAGTTTCCTCACCACAATGTCCAGCACATGTGATCCCTCTCAGATAGCTTCCCATGCTCCCCTGAAGATGGAATGCGAATTCCCACACAGACAGCACATGGGTATCAGCAGCTGTCTTAACTCTGCTGAACTGGTAGAAGATACACAACCTTAAACACTTCAGGGTGCTACTCTAGGGAAAACAAATGGGAGGCTGTCAGTACTTGGTCTGGTTTTATAAGATTAAGAGGATTTGAGAGAAAGCACACAATCCTAAGACCCCCCCCCCCCCACTCCCCAGGGGGAAAATAGAGGAGTGGAGTGAATGTAGTCATAAAGAAATCTGAGAGACCCCCAGAATCTCTAGCCAGGCTGACTGGTGAAGATATTTCTCTCCTGAAGCTAGTCAGTTAAGACTGGAGGAAGTGACTGCTTCTTCAAATGCAAAGATAACAGTGGAAGGCTTCAAGGGGCATGAAAAGTAAGAAAATATGACACTACTAAAGAAATGAAATAAATCTCCAGTGGTTGACCCCAAATAAATAAAGATGTATAAATTGCCTGACAAAGAATTCAAATTAATTTTCTTAAAGGAGATCAGTGAGCTACAAGAGAATATGGATAGATAACTAAGTAAAATAAGAAAAACAATGCATGAACAAAATGAGAAATCTAATAAAGTATTAGAAACTATAAAAAAGAACCAAACAGAAATTTTGGAGCTGAAGAAGACAGTGACTGAACTGAAGTTAGATATTAAATGAGCAATCTAACTTTACACCTCAAGGAAATTTAAAAAGAAGAGCAAACTAACCCCAAAGTTAGCAGAGGATTAGTAAAGATTAATAATAAAGATTAAAGCAGAAACAAATGGATAGAGACTAGAAGGACAATAAAAATGTCAAGGAAACTGAACTGGTCTTTTGAAAAGATAAACAAAATTTTAAAAACCTTAACCTAGGCTAACTAAGAAAAGACTTAAAATTATAAACAAAAGAGAAGACATTACAACTGATACCACAGTAATATGTCTGATCATAAAAGACTACTGCGAACAATTACATGCCAAAAAATTGTATAGCCTAGAAGAAATAAATAAATTCCTGTAAACACACAACACACTGAAATCAAGTTATGAAGAAATACAAAATCTGAATACATCATTAACAAGTAAGAGATTGAACTAGTAATCAAAAACTTCCCAACCAAGAAAAGCCAGAGACTGAATGGCTTCACTGGTAAATTTTACCAAAAATATAAATAATTAATGCTAATTATTCTCAAATTCTTCCAAAAAAATTGAAGAGGAGGAAACAATTCTAAGCTTATTTTACCAGGCCAGAATTACTCTGGTACTAAAGCCAGACAAGGCCATCACATAAGAGAAAATTGTAGGCCAATATTTCTGATGGACATTGATGCAAAAATCTTGAATGAAATATTAGCAAACTAAACTGAACAGCACATTAAATGATCACACAATATAAGGAGTTTATTCCTGGGATGCAAGGATGGTTAAACATATACAAATCCACATAATATACCATATTAACAGAATGAAGGATAAAAGTTGTATGATCACCTCAAAGGTGCAGAAAAAGCATTTGACAAAATTTAGCATCCTTTCGTGATAACAACTCTCAACAAATTAGGTTTAGAAGGAATGCACCTTAACCTAATATGGGCCATATATAACAAGCCCACAGTTAACCTTATACTCGATGGCAAAAAGCTGAAAGCTTTTCTGCTAAGATCAAAAACAAAACAAGGATGTCCACTCTCACTAATTTTATTCAAAATAGTACTGAAAGTTCTAGCCAAAGCCATTAGGCAAGAAAAGAAATAAAAAATATTCAAATCAGAAAGGAGGAAGTAAGACTCCCTTTGTTGTAGATAAGATGATTTTATATACAGAAAACCCAAAAGGCTCTACCAAAAGCTGTTAAACAAGTAAAAATCAGTTGTAGCTTTATATACTAACAATGAGCTATCTGAAAAAGAATTTAGAAAATAATCTCATTTACAATAACTTCAAAAAGAATAAAATACATAGGAATAAATTTAAGGTGGTGAAAGATTTTTACCCTCAAAACTATAAAACATTGATGAAAGAAACTGAAAATGTCCATAGTAAAAATGGAAATCAAGACTTAAAAAAGTCACTGAAAACCATGGAATTATGTGGAAATTAAACAACCTGCTCCTTAATGACTTTTGGGCTAGTAATGAAATTAAGACAGAAATCAAGAAATTATTTGAAACTAATGAAAACAAAGATAAAACACATCAGAATCACTGGGACACAGCTAAGGCAGTGTTAAGAAGGAAATTTCTAGGATTAAATACCCACAACAAAAAGTTAGAATGATCTCCAATTAACAACCTAATGTCACAACTAATAGAACTAGAGAAGTAACAGCAAACCAGCCTCAAAGCTATCAGAAGGCAAGAAATAACCAAAATCTGAGCAGAACTGAAGGTGAGTAAGACACAAAACACCATTCAAAACACCAACGAATCCAGAAGTTGGTTTTTTGAAAAAAATTAGTAAGACAGATAGGCTGATGGCTAGACTAATAAAGAAAATATGCAAATAGGCACAAACAGAAATGATGAAGGGAATGTTATCACTGACCCTACAGAAATACAAATAACCATCAGAGATTACTACAAACACTTATGCACACAGACTAGAAAATCTAGAAGAGATGGATAAAATATTAGACACATACAGCCTCCGAAGACTGAAACATGAAGAAATTGAATCCCTGAACAGACCAATAATGAGCTCCAAAACTGAATTAGTAATAAATAGACTATTAACCAAAAAAAAAAAAAAAGGCACAGCACCAGATAGATTCACCAGATATCTGAATTCTGCCGCACGCACAAAGAAGAGATGCTACCATTTCTGATGAAGCTATTCCAAAAAATAGAGGATAAGGGACTCTTCCCTAAATCATTCTATGAGGTCAGCATCATCCTAACACCAAAAATCTGGCAGAAACACAACAAAAAAAGAAAACTTCAGGCCAATATCTTTGACGAACATTGATGCAAAAATTGTCAACAAACTACTAGCAAAGTGAATCCAGTGGCAAATAAAAAAGCTAATCCACCATGATGAAATAGGATTTATCCCTGGGACACAGGGTTGCTTCAACATATGCCAGTCAATAAATGTGACTCATCACATAAATGGAACTAAAGACTAAAGTCACATGATTATCTCAGTAGATGCAGGAAAGGCTTTTGACAAAATTCAACATCCCTTCCTGTTAAAAAATCTCAATAAACTAGATATTGAAGGAATATACTTCAAAATAATAAGAGCCACCTATGACAAACTGGCAGCCAACATCGTATTGAATGTGCAAAAGCAGGAAGCATTCCCCTTGGAAACTGGCACAAGACAAGGATGCCCTCTGATATGGTTTGGTTGTGTCCCCACCTGAATCTCATCTTGGATTGTAGCTCCCATAATTCCCAAGTGTTGTGGGAGGGACCTGGAGGGAGGTAACTGAATCATGGGGCTAGGTCTTTCTCAAGATGGTGAATAAGTCTCATGAGATCTAATGGTTTTATAAATGGTTTTATTAGTTCATTAGCAGCATGAGAATGGACTAATACAGTAAATTGGTACTGGGTAATGGGATGCTGATGTAAAGATATCCAAAAATGTGAAAGTGACTTTGGAACTCGGTAACAGGCAGAGGTTGGAACAATTTGTAGGGTTTAGAAGTGGACAGGAAGATATGGAAAAATTTGGAACTTCCTAGAGACCTGTTGAATGGCTTTGACCAAAATGCTGATGGTGATAGGGACAATGAAGTCCAGGTTGAGGTGGTCTCAGATGGAGATCCAACAGCTTGCACCGTGTGCCTGGAGAAGCCTCAGACACTCAGTGCCAGCACATGAAAGCAGGCAGGAGGGGGCTATACCTTGCAAAGCCACAAGGGTGGAGCTGCCCAAGGCTGTGGGAAACTACCTCTTGAATCAGCATGACCTGGATGTAAGACATAGAGTCAAATGAGATCATTTTAGAACTTTAAGGTTTAATGACTGCCCTATTGGATTTTGTACTTGGATGGGGCCTGTAGTGCTTTTGCTTTGGTCAGTTTCTCCCATTGGGAATGGGTGTATTTACCCAATGCCTGTACCCTCATTGTATCTAGGAAGTAACTAACTTGCTTTTGATTTTACAGGCTCATAGGCAGAAGGGACTTGCCTTGTCTCAGATGAGACTTTGAACTGTGGACCTCTGAGTTAATGCTGAAGTGAGTTAAGACTTTGGGGGACTGTTGGAAAGGCATGATTGGTTTTGAAATATGAGAACATGAGATTTTGGAGGGGCCAGAGGTGGAATGATATGGTTTGGTTGTGTCCCCACCCAAATCTCATCTTGATTTATAGCTCCCGTAATTCCCACATGTTGTGGGAGGAACTCAGTGGGATGTAATTGAATCATGGGAGCAGGTCTTTCCCATGCTGTTCTCATGATAGTGAATAAGGCTCATGAGATCTGATGGTTTTTTAAAGGGGAGTTCTCCTACACAAGCTCTTTTGCCTGCTGCCATATGAGATGTGTCTCTGATACTCCTTTGCCTTCCACCATGATTGTGAGGCCTCCCCAGTCATGTAGAACTATGAGTCCATTGAACCTCTTTTTCTTTGTAAATTACCCAGTCTTGGGTATGTCTTTATTACAACATGAGAATGAACTAACACAGTAATCAATAAACTATGTATTGAAAGAATATACCTCAAAATAATAAGAGTCACCTATGACAAACTGACAGCCAACATCATACTGAATGCACAAAAGCTGGAAGCATTCCCCTTGAAAACTGGCACAAGACAAGGATGTTCTCTCTTAACCCTCCTATTCAACATAGCATTGGAAGTTCTGGCCAGGGCAATCATGCAAGGGAAAGAAATAAAGGGCATTCACTAGGGGAACTGTCAGGCCTGAACTTTGCAGGGCAATCTTGCTCACTGATGGTGCTCGTCTCATCTGAGCACGCCTTGGTCTACTGGCCTCTCTTAGGGCCTCAGCCTGGCCACACCTGCTTGCAGGGCAGTCTCAGGTGCCCTGGGGGCCTGTACCATAGCTTGTGTGCTGGTAGACTGTGCCTGACCAGTGGAGAGGTCTAATGGGGCATCCACTATGGCCATACAGCAGCTTGCATGCTCCCTCCCCATACTGAAGCTTCCCCCAAGTCCATGGCAACTCCCCATGTTGCTTTGCTGTTGCCCATCTGCATGGATGGGTTTTGCTTTCCTTGCTCCACCAGTGCATGGGAGTGCAGTCTGGCCCTCCTCCCTCAACTGACTGCCATTGCAGATGAAGCCTTGGTGGGCAGAGAGCCAGCCAGTCCCACCCCAACCCCCACCAACACCCTGCCCTTGCACTAACACTGTGTAGAGAACAGTGGATTCTCCCCTGCTCTTAGCAATCACTCCTGCTTGTGGGGCACAGATAAGGCACCTAGATCTGTGTCCACCAGCACCTTGCCCCTGAGCCAACACCACTTTTAGCATGACTGTGCACATAGTCCCCAGCAAGGGCCCCCTGACACCACTCCACCAGCTGTGTTGCCTCTGCCACCGTAGTAAATGCCTGCAGGGAGACAGGCACCCTGGCACCTGCAAACACTCTGCCATAGCTGCTAAACCTCAGGCCCCCCACCCCCTGGAACAAGTGGATTCTTAACCTTGAGGAGCCAGAGAACAAAGCTGGGGCCCAATACCAGTTCAGAGCACAGAGTGCATGAGATGGGAGATGAGCATTGTCTACCTAAAATCTTCCAGAAACAGAGCCAGCCATCTGAATTCACCTTATATCACAATCAAACCCTCAATGTCATCAGGTAGTATAAAAGAAGAAAAAAAATAACACTCAGCCAAAGGTCAGAAGCCTCAAAGATTGAAGGGAGATAAGCCTACAAAGATGAGAAAGAATCAGTGCAAGAACCTTGAAAACTCTAAAAGCTGGAATGCCCACTTTCCTTCAAATGACCACATCACCTCTGCAGCAAGTATTTTGAACTGGGCTGAGATGGCTGAAATGACAGAAATTGAATTCAGAATATGGATAGGAAGGAAGATCATTGAGCTAGAGGAGTACATTGAAACCCAATTCAAAAAAACTAGAAATCATGATAAAACAAAACAGGAGCTGACAGACAAAATAGCCAGTATAGAAAAAAGAATTTAACCAACCTGATAGAGCTGAAAAACACATTACAAGAATTTTGTAATGCAATCACAAGTATTAAAAATAGAATAGTTCAAGAAAAGGGAAGAATCTCAGAACTTGATGATTTGCTTTCTGAAATAAGATAGTCAGACAATAATAGAGAAAAATGAATGAAAAGGAATTAATAAAACCTCCAATAAATGTGAGATTATTTAAAGAGAGTAAATCTGTGACTCACTGGTGTCCCTGAAAGTGATGGGGAGAATGAAACCAACTTGGAAAACATACTTCAGGATATCATTCATAAGAATTTCCCCAATCTAGCTAGAGAGGCCAACATTCAAATTCAACAAATGCAGAGACCACTAAGATACTTCACAAGAAGATCATCCCCAAGACACATAATCATATTCTCCAACGTCAAAATAAAAGAAAAAAATGTTAATGGCAGCTAGTGAGAAAGGTCAGGTATCCTACAAAGGGAAGCCCATCAGACTAACACTGGACCTCTCAGCAGAAACCCTGCAAACTAGAAGATATTTGGGGCCAATATTCAACCTTCTTAAAGAAAAGAAATTCCAACCTGGAATTTCATATCCAGCCAAACTAAGCTTCATAAGTGAAGGAGAAATAAGATCCTTTTCAGACAAGGAAATGCTGAGGGAATTTGTTACCAGCAGACCTGCATTACAAGAGCTCCAGAAGGAAGCACTAAATATGGAAAGAAAAGATCATTACCAGCCACTACAAAAACACACCAAAGTACACAGACCAGTGGCACTATTAAGAAACCACATAAACAAGTCTGCAAAATAACCAGTTAAACTTGTGATGACAGGAACAAATCCACATACTTCAATACTAACTTTGAATGTAAATGGGCTAAATGCCCCAATTAAAAGGCACAGCGTGGCAAGCTGGATAAAGAACCAAGACCCAATGGTATGCTGTCTTCAAGAGATCCATCTCACATGCAATGACACACATAGGCTCAAAATAAAGGGATGAAGAAAAATCTACCAAGCAAATAGAAAATAGAAAAAAGCAGAGGTTGCAATCTTAGTTTCAGACAAAATAGACTTTAAACCACAAAGATCAAAAAAGACAAAGAAGGGCATTACATAATGATAAAAAGTTCAGTTCAACTAGAAGATTGAATTATCCTAAATATATATGCATTAAACACAGAAGCACCCAGGTTCATAAAGCAAGTTCTTAGAGACCTTCGAAGAGTCTTATACTCCCACACAATAATAGTGGGAGATTTTAATGCTGCACTAACAATATTAGACAGATCATTGATACAAAAAGTTAACAAAGATATTCAGGACCTGAGCTCAGCACTAGATTAAAAAGACCTGATGACATCTACAGAACCCTCTACTCCAAAACAACAGAATATACATTCTTCTCATTGCCACATGGCACATACTCTAAAACTGATCAGATAATTGGAAGCAAAACACTCCTCAGCAAATGCAAGATAACTGAAGTCATAATGAACAATGTCTCAGACCACAACATAATCAAATTAGATATTAAGACTAAGAAATTCACTCAAAGCCATACTATTACATGGAAATTGAATAAGCTGCCCCTGAATGACTTTTGAGTAAATAATGAAATTAAGACAGATGTCAAGAAGTTCTTTGAAAGTAATGAGAACAAAGATACAACATAACAGAATTTCTGGGACACAGCTAAGGTGGTGTTAAGAGGGAAGCTTATACCACTAAATGCCCACATCAAAAAGTTAGAAAGATCTCAAATTAACAACCTAATGTCACAACTAAAAGAACTAGAGAACCAAGAGCAAGCAAATACCAAAGTTAGCAGAAGACAAGAAATAATCAAAACCAGTTTGAACGGAAGGAGATTAAGACACAAAAAACCATTGAAAAGATCAACGAATCCAGGAACTGTTTTTTGAAAAAAGTCAATAAAATAGATAAAGAAGAAAAGAGAGAAGATTCAAAGAGACACAATTAGAAATGATAAAGGGGATATTACCACTGGCCCCACAGAAATACAAATAACAGTTGAAGAATATAATGAATACCTCTATGAATATAAACTAGAAAACACAGAAGAAATAGATAAATTCTTGGACACACATACCTTCACAAGACTGAAACAAGAAGAAATTGAATCCCTGAATAGACCAATAATGAGCTCTAAAATTGAGTCAGCAATAAATAGCCTACCAATGAAAAAAAGCCCAGGACCAGAAAGATTCACAGTTGAATTCTACCAAATGTACAAACAAAAGCTGGTACCATTTCTGCTGAAACTATTCTAAAAAATTGAGGAGGAGGGACTCCTCCCTAAATCTTTCTATGAGGCTAGCATCATCCTGATACAAAAACTTGGCAGAAACACAACAAAAAAGAAAACTTCAGGTGAATGTCTTTGATGAACATTGATGCAAAAATCATCAGCAAAATACTGACAAACTGACTTCAGAAGCACATAAAAAAGCTTATCTACCATGATCAAGTAGGCTTCATCCCCAGGATGCAAGGTTGCTTCAACATACACAAATCAATAAATGTGACTCATCACATAAATGGAACTAAAGACAAAGACCACATGATCTCTCAATAGATGCAGAAAAGGCTTTCAATAAAATTCAACATCCCTTCATGTTAAAATCTCTCAATAAAGTAGGTATTGAAGGAACTTTCTTCAAAATAACTGGAGCCATCTATGACTGACCCCCAGACAACATTACACTGAATGGGCAAAAGCTGGAAGCATTCCCCTTGAAAATCAGCACAAGAGATGGATGCCCTCTGTCACCACTCCTAATTGTCACCACAATGGCATTCCCATTAGAAATCATGGGGCATTCCTCTTGAAAATCAGTGCAAGAGAAGGATGCCTTCTATCACAACTCTTCTGTCACCATTTGTATTCAACATAGTATTGGAAGTCCTGGCCAGGGCATTCATGCAAGAGAAAGAAATAAACAGCATCCAAATAGGAAGAGAGGAAGTCAAATTATTCCTGTTTGCAGATGACATGATCCTACATCTAGAAAACATCATATTCTCAGTCCTAAAGCTCCTTAAGCTGATAAACAACTTTAGCAAAGTTTCAGGATACAAAATCAATGTGAAAAATCACTAATATTCCTATACATCAATAACAATCAAACCAAGAGCTAAATCAGGAACACAATCCCATTCACAAGTGCCATAAAAATAATGAAATACCTATGAATACAGCTATCCAGGGAGGCAAAATATATTTACAAGGATAGCTACAAAATATTGCTCAAAGGAATCAGAGATGATACAAACAAATGGAAAAACATTCCATCCTCATGGATAGGAAGAATCAATATCATTAAAATGGCCATACTGCCCAAAGCAATTTATACATTCAATGTTATTCCTATTAAACTACCAATGACATTCTTTAAGAACTAGTAAAACTATTTTAAAATTCATATGGAACCCAAAAAGAGCCCAAGAATTGCTTGAACCTGGGATGTGGAGGTTGCCGTGAGCTGAGATTGTGCCACTGCACTCCAGCCTGGGCGACAGAGCAAGACACCATCTCAAAAAGAAAGAAAGAAAGAAAAAGAACACTCTATCCAACAACAGTAGAATACACATTTTATTCATATACCCATGGAGGACTCATCAGGCAGACAATATTCTGGGTCATAAAACAAACCTTAAAAAACTTAAAAGAATTGAAATTGTACAGAATACATTGTCCACAATATAATAAATCTGGATACAAAGGAAAGATAATAGGAAAATGTAAAATACACATAAACTAAACAACACATGCTATATGATAATACATGGATCAAAGAAGAAGGCTCAAAGGCAAACGATATATTGAACTAAATAAAATGAAAATGCAACATATCAAAGTTGGTAGTATGCAGGGATTCCATTCCAAGATGGCCGAGTAGGAACAGCTTTAGTCTGCAGCTCCCAGTGTGATCAATGCGGAAGATGGGTGATTTCTGCATTTCCAACCTCGGTGCCTGGTTCATCTCATTCTAAAAACCAAAGCACCTCTTCTCCTCCAAAGGATCGCAGCCTCTCGCCAGCAACAGAACAAAGCTGGACAGAGAATGACTGACGAGCTGACAGAAGTAGGCTTCAGAAAGTCAGTAATAACAAACTTCTCTGAGCTAAAGCAGGATGTTCGAACCCATTGCAGGGAAGCTAAAAACCTTGAAAAAACATTAGATGAATGGCTAACTAGAATAAACAATGTAGAGAAAATCTTAAATGACCTGATGGAGCTGAAAACCATGGTACGAGAACTACATGATGCATGCACAAGCTTCAGTAGCTGATTTGACCAAGTGGAAGAAAGGGTATCAGTGATTGAAGATCAAATTAATGCAATAAAGCAAGAAGAAAAGTTTAGAGAAAAAAGAGTAAAAAGAAACAAACAAAGCCTCCAAGAAATATGGGACTATGTGAAAAGACTGAATCTACATTGGATTGGTGTACCTGAAAGTGACAGGGAGAATGGAACCAAGTTGGAAAACACTCTTCAGGATATTATCCAGGAGAGTTTCCCCAACCTAGCAAGGCAGGCCAACATTCAAATTCAGGAAATACAGAGAACACCACAAAGATACTCCTTGAGAAGAGCAACCCCAAGACACATAACTGTCAGATTCACCAAGGTTGAAATGAAGGAAAAAATGTTAAGAGTAGGCAGGGAGAAAGGTCAGGTTACCCACAAAGGGAAGCCCATCAGACTAACAGCAGATCTCTTGGCAAAAACTCTACAAGTCAGAAGAGAGTGGGGAGCCAATATTCAATATTCTTAAAGAAAAGAATTTTCAACCCAGAATTTCATATCCAGCCAAACTAAGCTTCATAAGTGAAGGAGAAATAAAATCCTTTACAGACAAGCAAATGCTGAGAGATTTTGTCACCTCTAGGCCTGCCTTACAAGAGTTCCTGAAGGAAGGACTAAACATGGAAAGGAACAACCAGTACCAGCCACTGCGAAAACATGCCAAATTGTAAAAACTGTTGATGCTAGGAAGAAACTGCACCAACTAATGGGCAAAATAACCAGCTAACATCACAATGACAAGATCAAATTCACACATAACAATATTAACCTTAAAAGTAAATGGGTTAAATGCCTCAATTAAAAGACACAGACTGGCATATTGGATAAAGAGTCAATACCCATCAGTGTGCTGTATTCAGGAGATCCATCTCATGTGCAGAGACACACATAGGCTCAAAATAAAGGGATGAAGGAATATCTACCAAGCAAAGGGAAAGCAAAAAAATAAAAAATAAAAATAAAGCAGGTGTTGCGATCCTAGCCTCTGATAAAACAGACTTTAAACCAACAAAGATTAGAAGAGACAAAGAAGGCCATTACGTAATAGTGAAGGTATCAATTCAACAAGAAGAGCTAACTATCCTAAATATATACAC
Source organism: Pongo pygmaeus (assembly GCF_028885625.2). NCBI lineage: Eukaryota > Metazoa > Chordata > Mammalia > Primates > Hominidae > Pongo > Pongo pygmaeus. The sequence continues at coordinate 60,007,538 of NC_072380.2, forward strand.
ACCCAATACAGGAGCAACCAGACTCATAAAGCAAGTCCTTAGATACCTACAAAGAAACTTAGACTCCCACACAATAATAATGGGAGATTTTTACACCCCGCTGTCAATATTAGACAGATCAATGAGACAGAAGGTTAACAAAGATATTCAGGACTTCAACTCAGCTCTGCACTAAGCAGACCTAATAGACATCTACAGAACTCTCCACTTCAAATCAGCAGAATATATATTCTTCTCAGCACCACATTGCACTTATTCCAAAATTGACCACATAGTTGGAAGTAAAGCACTCCTCAGCAAATGTAAAAGAACAGAAATTACAACAAACTGTCTCTCAGACCACAGTGTAATCAAATTGGGACTCAGGATTAAGAAACCCACTCAAAACCACACAACTACGTAGAAACTGAACAACCTGCTCCTGAATGACTACTGGGTAAATAATGACACGAAGGCAGATATAAAAATGTTCTTTGAAATGAATGAGAACAAAGACACAATGTATCAGAATCTCTGGGACATATTTAAAGCAGTATGTAGAGGAAAATTTACAGCACTAAATGCCCACAAGAGAAAGCAGGAAAGATCTAAAATCGACACCCTAACACCACAATTAAAGAACTAGAGAAACAAGAGCAAACCAATTCAAAAGTTAGCAGAAGGCAAGAAATAACTAAGATCAGAGCAGAACTGAAGGAAATAGAGACACAAAAAAACCTTAAAAAAATCAGTGAATCCAAGAGCTGGTTCTTTGAAAAAGATCAACAAAATTGATAGACCACTAACAAGACTAACAAAGAAGAAAAGAGACAAGAATCAAATAGACACAATAAAAAATGATAAAGGGGATATCACCACCGATCCCACAGAAATACAAACTACCATCAGAGAATACTATAAACACCTCTATGCAAATAAACTAGAAAATCTAGAAGAAATGGATAAATTCCTCAACACATACACCCTCCCAAGACTAAACCAGGAAGAAGTTGAATCTCTGAATAGACCAATAACAGGCTCTGAAATTGAGGCAATAATTAATAGCCTACTAGCCAAAAAAAGTCCAGGACCAGACAGATTCACAGCCGAATTCAACCAGAGGTACAAAGAGGAGCTGGTACCATTCCTTCTGATACTATTCCAATCAATAGAAAAAGAGGAAATCCTCCCTAACTCATTTTATGAGGCCAGCATCATCCTGATACCAAAGCCTTGCAGAAACACAACAAAAAAAGAGAATTTTAGACCAATATCCCTGATGAACATTGATGTGAAAATCCTCAGTAAAATACTGGCAAACCGAATCCAGCAGCACATCAAAAAGCTTATCCACCATGATCAAGTGGGCTTCATCCCTGGGATGCAAGGCTGGTTCAACATATGAAAATCAATAAACATAATCCATCACATAAACAGAACCAATGACAAAAACCACATGATTATCTCAATAGATGCAGAAAAGGCGTTCGACAAAATTCAACAGCCTTTCATGCTAAAAACTCAATAAACTAGGTATTGATGGAATGTATCTCAAAATAATAAGAGCCATTTATGACAAACCCACAACCAATATCATATTGAATGGGCAAACACTGGAAGCATTCCCTTTGACAACTGGCATAAGACAGGGATGCCCTCTCTCACCACTCCTATTCAACATAGTGTTGGAAGTTCTGGCCAGGGCAATCAGGCAAGAGAAAGAAATAAAGTGTATTCAATTAGGAAAAGAGGAAGTCAAATTGTCCCTGTTTGCAGATGACATGATTGTATATTTAGAAAACCCCATTGTCTCAGCCCAAAATCTCCTTAAGCTGATAAGCAACTTCAGCAAAGTCTCAGGATACAAAATCAATGTGCAAAAATCACAAGCATTCCTATACACCAATAACAGACAGAGAGCCAAATCATGAGTGAACTGCCATTCACAATTGATACAAAGAGAATAAAATACCTAGGAATCCAACTTACAAGGGATGTGAAGGACCTCTTCTAGGACAACTACAAACCACTGCTCAATGAAATAAAAGCAGACACAAACAAATGGAAGGACATTCCATGCTCATGGACAGGAAGAATCAATATTGTGAAAATGGCCATACTGCCCAAGGTAATTTATAGATTCAATGCCATCCTTATCAAGCTACCAATGACTTTCTTCACCGAATTGGAAAAAACTACTTTAAAGTTCATATGGAACCAAAAAAGAGCCCGCATAGCCAAAACAATCCTAAGCCAAAAGAACAAAGCTGGAGGCATCACACTACCTGACTTCAAACTATACTATAAGGCTACAGTAACTCAAACAGTATGGTACTGGTACCAAAACAGAGATATAGACCAATGCAACAGAACAGAGGCCTCAGAAATAACACCACATATCTACAACCATCGGGTCTTTGACAAATGTGACAAAAACAAGAAATGGGGAAAGGATTCCATGTTTAATAAATGGTGCTGGGAAAGCTGGCTATCCATATGTAGAAAGCTGAAACTGGATCCCTTCCTTACACCTTATACAAAAATTAATTCCAGATGGATTAAAGACTTAAATTTTAGACCTAAAACCATAAAAACCCTAGAAGAAAACCTAGACAATACCATTCGGGATGTAGGCAAAGGCAAGGACTTCATGACTAAAACACCAAAAGTAATGGCCACAAAAGCCAAAATAGACAAATGGGATCTAATTAAACTAAAGAGCTTCTGCACAGCAAAAGAAACTACCATCAGAGTGAACAGGCAACCTATGGGATGGGAGAAAATTTTTGCAATCTACCCCTCTGACAAGGGGCTAATATCCAGAATCTACAAAGATCTTAAACAAATTTACAAGAAAAAAACAAGCAACCCCATCAAATGTGGGCAAAGGTTATGAACAGACACTTCTCAAAAGAAGACATTTATGCTGCCAACAGACACATGAAAAAAATGCTCATCATCACTGGTCATCAGAGAAATGCAAATCAAAACCACAATGAGATACCATCTCACACCAGTTAGAATGGCAATCATTAAGAAGTCAGGAAACAACATATGCTGGAGAGGATGTGGAGAAATAGGAATGCTTTTATATTGTTGGTGGGAGTGTAAACTAGTTCAACCATTGTGGAAGACAGTGTGGTGATTCCTCAAGGATCTAGAACTAGAAATACCATTTGACCCAGCAATCTCATTACTGGCTATATACCCAAAGGATTATAAATCATGCCACTGTAAAGACACATGCACACATATATTTATTGCGGCACTATTCACAATAGCAAAGACTTGGAGCCAATCCAAATGTCCATCAATGACAGACTGGATAAAGAAAATGTGGCACATATACACCACGGAATACTATGCAGTCATAAAAAGGATAAGTTCACGTCCTTTGCAGGGACATGGATGAAGCTGGAAACCATCATTCTAAGCAAATCATCACAAGGACAGAAAACCCAGCACTGCATGTTCTCACTCATAGGTGGGAATTGAACAATTTCCTGCCTTGGACACAGGGCGGGAAACATCACACCCTGGGGCCTGTCGTGGGGTGGAGGTCAGAGGGAGGGATAGCATTAGCAGAAATATCTAATGTAAATGACGAGTTAATGGGTGCAGCAAACCAACATGGCAGTTGTATACCTATGTAGCAAACCTGCATGTTGTGCACATGTACCCTAGAACTTAAAGTATAATAAAAAAAAGAGAAAACAAAAACAAAAACAAAAAACAAAGTTGGTAGTATGCAGCCAATATGGTACTGGGAGGGAAATTTATGGCAATAAATGCTTACAATAGAAAAAGAAGAAAATCCCAAATAAGTAATTTAAGCTCCTACCTCAAAAACCTAGGAGAATAAGAGCAAAATAATCCCAAAGCAGGTAGAAATAAATAATAAAGACATGGGCAGAAGTCAATAAAGTTGAAAACAGAAAGACAATAGGGAAAATCCATGAGACGAAAAGCTGGTTTTCTGAAAAGATCTATAAAATTCATCTAGCAAGACAAAGACACAAAGAGAAGACACAAGTTACCAATATCAGAAAGAAAAGAGTATACCCACAAAACCCACAGCTAACATCTTACTTAATAGGGAAAGAGTATTTGTTTTCCCCTTAAGATCAGAAATAAGGCAAGATATTTACTCTAGCCACTGTTAGTAAGCATAATCCTGGAAATTCTAGCCAATGCAGTAAGGCCAAAAAAAAAAAAAAAAAAAAAAAAAGGATATAAAAGACACAGAGATATGAAAAAAGATATAAAACTGCCTGAAATAAAACTGCTGACAGCATGGTTGTTTACATAGAATATATGCGATGACTTTACAAAAAAACTCCTACAACTAACAAGTGGTTCAGCAAAGTCACAGGACATGAGATAAATTGATACCCAAAATAAAAAATACAATTTATCGATTTTCCAAAGAAAATGAAATATTTGTGTACACTTTTAACAAAACATTTTATAGGACTTGCACACTGAAAACTACAAAATAGTGACGGAAAAAAATCAAAGATCTACATAAACAGAAAGGCATGCCATGTTTGTGGATTGGAAAACTCAACATTGCCAGTTCTCCCTAAATTCAAACACAAGTTTAATGCAATTACCAAAATTTTCACAATCTTTTTGTAGATATAGCCATGATTATTCTAAAATTTATATCCAAACATATAATACCATAGACTTTATAAGTCTAAAATTTATATCCTAACTATTCTAGTTTCCTAGAATAGCTAAAACAATTTTGAAAAAGAAGGATATAGTAAGAGGTATCAGTCTATCTGGCTTCACAACTTATTATGTAGCTCCAGAAATCAATACTGAAGGGTATGGGCAGAGGGCTAGACACAGAAAAACTGAAGAGAATGGAGAACCCAGAAAAACACACACACAAGTATGGCCAACTGATTTTTGACCAAGGTGAAAAGCAAGGATAAATGGAAGAAGGGCAAATGGTACTGGACTAATTGAATATCCACTGTCCGAAAACATACACTTTGATCTAAACCTCACACTCTATACAAAAATTAACTCAAAATGGAACACAGATGTGAAACTGTAGAACTGGCTGGGTGCAGTGGCTCACACCTGTAATCCCAGCACTTTGGGAGGCTGAGACAGGTGGATGGCTTGAGGCCAAAAGTTCAAGACCAGCCTGGACAACATGGCAAAACCCCGTCTCTACTAAAAATACAAAAAAAAATTTAGCCAGTATGGTGGCATGCACCTGTAGTCTCAGCTATTCGGGAGGGTGAGGTGGGAGAATCATCTGAGACCGGGAATTTGAGGCTGCAGTGAGCTGTGATTGTGAAGTTGGGGCTGTAGTGAGCTGCGATTGTGCCACCGCACTCCGGCCTGGGTGACAAAAGTGAGACCTTATCTCCAAAAACAGATAAATAAGTAAATAAACCTGTAGAATTTTTAGCAGATAATATAGCAGAAAATTTTTAGGCTGTGGGCTTGGTGAAGAAATCTTAGACATGACATCAAAATTATGAATCATAAAAGAAAAAAATTGGTATCGACAAATTGGACTTCATCAAGATTAAAACCTTTTGCTCTGCAAAAGAACTTGTTAAGAATATGAAAAGATGAGCTGCAGATTGAGGGAAAATATTTGAAAACCACATATGTGAAAAAGGTCTTACATTTAGAATTCATAAAGTATTTTCAAACCTCAACAGTAAAAACCAAACAATCCAATTAGAAAATGGACAAAAGATATGAAGAGATAGTTCACCAAAGAGAACATACAGGTGTCAAATAAACACACAAAAAGATATCCAACATTACTAGATATTAGAGATATCAAAACTAAGGCTATGGTGAGATATCGCAACACACCTATTGGAACAACTAAAACCAAAAGCAGGTACTGACAACACTGAATACTATCATGGATGCAGAGAAACTGGATCCTGCATGTGGTGCTGGTGGGAATGTAAAATAGCACAGACAATCTGGGAAATAGGTGGTTTCTTAGAAAAACCTAAACATACAATTACCATGTAACCCATCAGTGGTACTTCTGTGCATTTATCTGAGACACGACAACTTATGTCAACACAAAAACCTGTACACAACTCTTCACAGCATCTTTATCTGCAATAGCCCAAAGCTGAAAGCAACCAAAATGTCCCTGATAGGTGATGGTTGAATAAATGGATACATCTACCAGAGAATACTCAGCCATAAAAAAGGAACGAATGAATGATCCATGCAGCATCCTGGATCAATCTCCAGAGGATTTTATGGAGTGAAAAAAGCCAATATCAAAAGTTTACATGCTCTGTAATTCCTTTTATATAACATTTTCAAATGACAAAATTATAGAGATAGAAAAGAGATGAGTGGTTGCCGGGGACTAGGGGTGGTAGGGGCGGGGGAGGCATGATTATAAAGGGGGTAACACAAAGGAAGCCTTGTGGTGATGGGATAGTTGTGATTTTTGATTTAGGTGGTGGTTACACAAATCTACACATTTAATAAAATGACTCAAACCTAGCACACATTGTACCAATGTCACTTTTCTGGTTTTAATTTTGTATTGTAACCAGTGGGGATAACTGGGTGAAGGAAACAGGAGACCTCTCTGCTCCTCTGCTGTCTTGGTAACTTACTGTTAATGTATAAGTATAAAAGTTATTTTTAAAGTGTAGTCTGCAGCCTTTGGTCTGTGACTGTAACCGAGTGACTCCTAAGGTTGGCTTTCTCAACCATCTGATCATGTAGTAGCTTTTCTCAACCATCTGGTCATGTAATAGCACTGCCTCTCATGGGGTCCTGTGAGGATTGAGGGATGTAACCTGTATAGCGCATCGGGTGTGAGCGCATTCTCAACAAATGGGAGCTGTTCTAACGATTGACCCCAGGAAAAGGGAAGCTCAGGATGCTATATGTTATTTCCTAAGAAAAAATTGCATGGATGGTAAGTGAGGATAGTGTCAGACCCAGGTAGATCTCAAGAAGAGTCTGAAAAATGGGACAATGTTATGTTCCTAATTAGATGTGGGCCACAGCCTCAGGTAAAGAGATTTTCTCTGTCCCTTCTTAGAGAATAGTGTGTGATGAGTTGTCAGAATCTGATAACAGGGACACTTTGGAAGTTCTTGGAGCATTATGTTTAAGTGTATGGGGTTTCAGTATCACTCTTTAAACAATGTCAAGTTAAAGGACCAAAGCTCGTTTCTGTTCTGGAAAGGGGAAAAGGAACAAGAAACCACTGATTCATCAGTTATTGAATGATAGGCCTATGTGTGTTTATACTCTGACTCTTGAAGCAAAATGTTGAAGGAAATCTCATATCATTCATTACTTACAAACAGAAAAGGACTATAGCCCTGAAGGATCCCTTTCTGCAGATTCCCTCTGTCTCTAGAGACTGCAGGGGAAGCAGAGTGAAATCCACACTCACATAGGCTGGCCTTGTGCTCTGCTCCTTGGATCAGTTTAGGGTCAGAATGAATACTCAGAATTTTTGAGATTCCAAACATTGATCATTTGGGCATATTCAAATTGATCAGTTTGTTTCAGTCTACTTATCATGAATAAATAATTAGAAAATATTTAAACAAATAATGTGAGATTCTTTTGTCAGATATTTACTGAGTGCTACTGAGTGAAAATTAAAGACACTAATTAGGCATTGTTTGGACTTCAAGAACTGTACAGTCTCCTTAAGGGTGAGGTGCATGAGGTGAAGACATTTTAAGAAATACACACATGAAGACATTTAAGAAATATACACAAGAAAGTGTATATTTCAATTCAGTGTAGAAGAGAAAGAACACAAACACATGCATGACATTTCAGGGGCAGAGAGATGACATTTTCAGGATGGCAGCAAGGAACATTTCGTGGAGCACGCATTGGATTTCAGCTTGCCCTTGAGGATCTGGACGAGAGAAAAAGGTAAGTTGCGTGGCAGCAACGAGGAGGGACGTGGCACGGTCTGGGAGTGAAGAGCTGTCCATTTGGCTGGAGGGCAGGCAGGAAAAGTGAATGAGAGGGTTTTGCTGGCAATAGCGAGTTTGGCTTTCAGGCTAAGGAATTTAGAGTCTACTTGTCAAACCATGAGGAACAACAGCAACCTTTTGCCTATGAAAGTGTTGGGCCTGGAAATATTCTAGGTAACTGTTACAGCTGTGGTGCTCCATGAATGGAAGGGGCCTGTGTTGGTCTGCTCAGACTGCATAGCAAAATACCACAGGCTGGGTGCTTAAAGGCAGACATGTATTTTGTCACAGTTCTAGAGCCTGGATGTCCAAGAGCAAGGTGCTAGCAGGTTGGTGTCTGGTGAGAGCTCCCTTTGTGTCCTTTCTCGCTATATGTCCCATGACCTTTCCTCCATACAGAGAGCAGAGAGGGAGTGAGCCCTCAGACATCTCTTCCTGTAAGGACACTACTCTTATGAGATTAGGACCCCACTCTTATGACCTCATTTTACCTTAACGACTTCCTTAGTGGCCGCATTCCAAATGCAGCCACACTGGGGGTTAGGACTTCAACATGTGAATTCTGGGGGATACAACATGCAGTCCCTAACAGGGCCTAAGGTCTAAGGCTGAAAACAGGGAAACCACTCAGAGGAGGGCTGTGATCGTTTGAGAAGAATGAATGAGATTGGGTGGGGGTGTGGCAGGGAGGTGAGGGTAAGTCTAGAGGGACAACTCCGTGCAGGGCCATCTACTCTTGCACTTGCAGTGGGCACCTCTTTCTGGTCTTCTTCACACTTCTAACGTCCTGTGTCACTTCAGGTCTCTTAATCTGGGGGGCCAACTATGTGGTGTGTGCAGGAAAGGAGAGAACTAGAAGAGTGTTCCACTTCTCATGCTGTATTGAGAGGGGCAGAGGATGGAGACAGGGCTGAGCAGTTTATTTCTAAAGTTTTGTTTTGCTTTGCTTTGGACATAGGACCTCTCTACATGCAGAGAGGTGTCTAGAGCTGCTACATCATCACACATGCAAGCCGTCCTCACAACAGGGGCAGCAAACTGTTTCTGTAAAAGGTCAGATGGTAAATATTTTAGGCTTTGTGAGCCAAGGGGCAATACTGAAGACATTATGTAGGTACTTAGGTAACAAGAAAGAAAACAAATCCCTACAAATTTTTTATTGACAAAATTCAAAACATAATAATTGTGTACAGTGTTTTGTAATATAGTTCTCCTAATAAGAAGAATGGAATTCTTTATGGGAGAAATAATATTTCACTCAGAATTCAAAGTTTGTGTTCTCTGTCATCAAAATCAAAGACAAATGTTCATCTCTTAATGCTGATCTAATAGAAAGGAGATCTTACATATTTCACCTTTGAAAATGCTGTTTCACACAAACAGCTGCTGCCAAATACTGACATTAACTCATGAGCATGTGATTTTAACTGAGGATATCATCACTTGGAAGGCACATCTAGAATTTGATAAGATTCTTCTCTTAATAGGAGATTTTAGTATGTCATGATACTCCAGATTTAATAGTTCCTATTGAAGGTTGAGTGAAGACTCTTCAACTACACGTTTAATTGATTTTTCAAAAAGAAAGTTATGGAATGAATATTTTCAAACATCATACAAAAAAATTAAGATAATAGTCTAATAATCCACATGCACCTACATTCTAGAATTATCTAGATTTTGTCATGTTCACTTCACCAGTCATTTCCTCTTCTATTTCTTTTTCATTTTCTGTTAAAAACATTTGGAAGGCTGGGTGTGGTGGCTCATGCCTGTAATCCCAGCACTTTGGGAGGCTGAGGTGGGAGGATCACTTCAGATCAGGAGTTCGAGACCAGCCTGGCCAACATGGCGAAACCCCCTCTCTACTAAAAATACAAAAATTAGCTGGGCGTGGTGGCCTGTAATCTCAGCTACTTGGGAGGCTGAGGCAGGAGAACTGCTTGAACCTGGGAGGTGGAGGTTGCAGTGAGCCAAGATCATGCCACAGAACTCCATTCTGGGTGACAGAAGGAGGCTCTGTCTCAAAACAAACAAACAAACAAACATAGAAACAAACAAAAAAAATTTTGGAGCAAATCTCAGACATTACATCGCTTTAATTCCTACATAATTCAGTGTTCATCTCTAAAAAATATGGACTTTGTATGACTATTCTTATAAACCAGAAAAAATCTAAATACTTTATTTAGAAAATTTAATGTTTCTCTCTTGATATCCAGCAGTGTAGGACTTGAGAGCAAGATCAAATCAGTTACAAAAAAATAATATGGCAATCTTTTCTTTGCACATCTGAGTGTGGAAATGATCCATCCCATTACCTTTATATGTCTTGTTAAAAAATAGCTTTTCATTATGAAATAATTATAGGTTCACAGGAAGTTGCATGGAGATGTAAGGGAGGTCCAGAGTACCCTTCACCCAGCTTCCCCCCATGTTATTATTTTGTGTAAATATGCTACAATATCAGCCAGGAAATTGATGTTGGTTCCATCCATGGAGTTTATTGAGATTTCACTAGCTATAGTATTGGTGGATATGTGTGTGTAGTTCTATGCAATTTTATCACATGTGTAACTTCATGTAACCATGACTATAATCGTGGTACCATCATTACAAGTTTCTCTCATGCTACCTGTTTATGGCCACACCTGTGCTTCCATCTGTATCCATAACCCTTAGCAACCACTAACCTATTCTCCATCTCTGTAATTATGTTATTTCATAAACATTATATAAATGGAATCATACAGTATTTATACTTTTGAGATTGGCTTTCCTTGAGGGTCATAAAAATTGTGTGGATCAATAGCTTTTTAAAACTGTTGAGTAGTAATATTCCACTGTCTGGATGTCCCAGAGCTTATTGAACTATTCACCCATTGAAGGATATTTGGTAGTTATGAGTTTTGCACTTTTATGAATAAAGCTGCTATGAATATTCATACTCAAATTTCTGTGAGAAAATCAATTTTCATTTTTCTGAAATGCCTGAGTACAATTCTTGGTCATAAGGTAAGTTCACTTTTAGGTTTAGAAGAAATTGCCAAAGTATTTCCCAGAGTGGCTATACCATTTTACATTCCCACAAACATTCCAGTTTCTCCATATGTTTTCTCTCACATTTGATATTGCATCATTTGAATTTTAGCTATTCTAATAGATATGTGGTGATAGCTTCTTGTGGTTTTCATGCGCATTTCCTTAGTGGGTAATGATGATGAAATTTTTTTCATGTGCTTCTTTATCATCTCTATATCCTTTTCAGAGAGATATCTCTTGGTGTCTTTTGCTCCTTTACTAATATAGACATATATTTTTTTTAAGTTGAGATTTGAGAGTTCTTTAGATAGCCTAGCTACAAGTCCTTTGTGGGATACATGATTTATAAAAATTTTATCCTAACCTGTAGCTTGTCTTTACATTCTTCTTAACAGGGTCTTTTGCAGAGCAAAAATTGAAATTTTGCTATAAACATTTGCATGTTCATAGCATGATTTCAGAAGTGTTTCCTTCTCTTCTATTTTCTGGAAGAGTTTGTGTAAAATTGTTGTTAAGTTTTCTGAATAATCTGGGCCCAGAGATGTCTCTTTGGGAAACTTTTAAATTATGCATTCAATTTAATAATTTTACTGAGGTCCAATTTATTATATTCTTCTTTTATGGATTTTACTGTGTTTAAGTCTAAGATATCTTTGCCTAGTGCCTGGTCCCAAAGACTTCCTCCTAGAAGTTTTATGGTTTTACAGTTTACATTTAAGTCTATGATCCATTTTGAGTTGATTTTTTTTTTCTAAGGTATTCTGTTTAGGTTGAGGTTCACATTTTGTTTGCCTGTGGATGTCAAATTGCTCCAGCACTATTTTTGATACGGCTTTCCCTCCTCTGTTGAACTATTTTGCTCCTTTGTCAGAAGTTAACTGGGCATATATGTATGTAAACCTCCTTCTGGATTTTTTAGTCTGTTGTACTGATCTATCTGTCTATCCCTCCACCAATATCATGTAGTCTTGATTACTTTAGCTATATAGTAAGCCTAATAATTTCTCCCACTTTATCCTAATTTTTCAAAATTGATTTGGCTCTTCTTGGACCTCTTTCTGTCCATATACATTTTTCTATGTTGACAACAAATGTTTTCAAGGTTTTGATAGGAATTTCGTTAGATCTGTCTATAAATTTAGGGAGAATTGATATGTTTTCTATGTTGTCTTCTAATCCATGTACATGGTATGTCTATTCAAAACATTTATGACTTTGATTTCCTTCATTAGCATTTTATAATTTTTGTCATATGGCTTATACATGTTTTGTTATAGTTATAGCCAGTAATTTAATTTTCTTTGAAGATATTATAATTGGTAGTGAACTTTTAATTTTGGTTTCCATTTGTTTTCAGTAGATAGAAGTGCAATTGATTTTTGTGTGTTGATTTTGTATCCTGCAATCTTACTGAACTCATTTACTGGTTCTATGAGTTTTTAAAAACATTTCTTAAGATATCTACATAGACAATCATGTCATCTGCAAGTAGAGATGGTTTTATTTATTTCTACTCTGTACATTTTTTTTGTTGTCTTTTTTTCCCTTTGGCTCACCTTATTGCACCTGCTTAGTACTTCTATAACTATGTTAAAGAAGAATGCTGAGACATCCTTGCATTGCTGCTGATCTTAGAGGAAAAACAGTTTCCACTATTAAAAATAATGTTAGCCATAGTATTTTTGTAGATGCTCTTTATGAGGTTGAGGAATTTCCCTTCTTTTCCTAATGTACTAAAAGTTTTAAAGATTATGAATTGGTGTTGAGTTTTGTCATTCTGCATCAACTGATATGAGCATATAATTTTTTTCTATTAATATGGTAGATTACATTGATTGGTTTTTGAATAATGAACTAGTCTTACATTCCTGGAATAAACCTCACTTAGTCATTGTGCACATATTTTATATTTATTATTGAATTTTATTTACTAATATCTGATTAAGAATGTTTCCAGCTATATTCATGAGTGATATTGGTCAATGGTTTTCTTTTTTGTATTATGTCTGGTTTTAGTATCAGCACAATAGTATTGTTATAAGTGAGTTGGAAAGTACTCCCTCTTATTTTCTGGAGGGGATTATGCATACTTGTGTTCTTCCAACATTTGATAGAATTCTTCAGGGAAACTAGCTACTGAGAAATGCCTATTTCTGGAAAGTTTTAAAAATTACAAATTCAAGTTCCTAAATATAGAGGTAATAAAATTATCTGTTTCTTACTGGGTGAACTGTAGTAGTTTGTACTGTTTAAGAAAATCGTACATTGCATCTCTGTTGTTAAATTTATATATGTAGAGTTGTTCATAGCATGATTTCAGAAGTGTTTCCTTCTCTTCTATTTTCTGGAAGAGTTTGTGTAAAATTGTTGTTAAGTTTTCTTAATAATCTGGGCCTAGAGATGTCTCTTTGGGAAACTTTTAAATTACACATTCAATTTAATAATTATAGTCCTATTTAAGCTATCTGTTCATCTTGGCTGAGTTTTGGTAGTTAGGGTTTCCCAGGAATTGGTGATTTCTTCTAAGATGTTTAATTTATAAATATAAATTTGTTAGCAGTATTTCCTTGTTATACTGCAGAATCATTTGTAATTTCACTTGTTTTATTACTGATATTGGTGATTTGTGTCTTCTCTTTTTATCTTTGTCAAATTGCTTAGAGGTTTGTCATTTTCACTATTTTTTCCCCAAAGAATCATTCTTCTTCATTAATTTCCTCTATTGTTCTTCTGCTTTCAATTTCATTGACTTCTGTTTTATCTTTATTATTTCTTTACTTTTGCTTGTTTTTGATATATTTTGCCTTGCTTTTTCCTATTTCATGAGATTTCAATCTAAGTTCAACTTAGATTTTTGATTTGAGATCTCTCCATTTCGTTAGAAGGACTTGGGGCTATAAATTTCCCTCTCAATACTACTCTAGCTCAATCCCCAACATTTTGATATGTTGTCTTTTAATTTTCATTCAGTTGTAACTGTTTTTAAAAATTTCTTATGAACCCCTTCTTTGATTGATGGATTATATAAAAGTGTATTATTTAATTTCCAAGTGTTTGGGAATTTTCCTTTTATCTTTCCGTTATTTGTTTCTAGTCTTATTTTATCATGGTAATAGAATGCACTCTGTATGACTCAATTATTTTACATTTAGTAAGATTTGTTTTATGACCCAACATTCTTAATAACATTATATGGGCACTTTAAAAGAATGTACATTTTGGCTGGACATGGTGGTTTACACCTGTAGTCCCAGCACTTTGAGAGGTTGAGGCAGATCATTTGAGGTCAGGAGTTCAAGACCAGCCTGGCCAACATGATGAAACCAGTTTCTATTAAAAATACAAAAATTAGCTGGGCGTGGTGCACTGCACGAGATCACACCACTGCACTCCAGCCTGGGTGTTGGAGTGGGACACTGTCTCAAAAACAAACAAAAAAACCCAAAACAAACAAACAAACAAAAAGAATGTGCATTTTGCTGTTCCTAGATGATGTCCTATAAATGTCAATTAAATCCTTTCAGTTGATGGTGATGTTGAGTTCCTGAGAGTGGGGTGTTTAGGCTCTCAACTACAATTCGTTTATTTCTCCTTTCAGTTCTGTTAGTTGAAGCTCTGGCATTTGATGCATGTAGATTTAGAATTGCTATATATTCTTGGTAGGTTGATGTAATGTCCATCTTTTTAATGTTCTTTTCTCTGACATCTACTTTAATGTATCCAGTTTTGCTTTCAAAAAATATGTCTGTATGATATATCTTTTTCATCTTTTTTACTATAAACCTACCTATGTTGTTTGCATTAAGGGAGTTTATATGTAGACAGCGTATATTTGGGTTGCATCTTTTTTAAATCCACTGTGCCAATCTCTGTGCTTTTATTAGTGTATTTAGGGCATTCGGATTTGAAGTAATTATTGATATGGTAGGGCTTAGGTCTGACTTTTTACTATTTCTTTTCTGTTTGTTCTTTTTTTTTCTCATTTTCTCTTTTTTATTTCTTGCTTTTCTGTGTGGTACTTGAACCCTTTGTTAGAATTCCATTTTGATTTCTTCATAGTGTTTTTGAGTATATTACTTTGTATGGCTTTTTTCTTGTTCTATATTACCATATACATACATAACTTATCACAGTAAGTCACAGCTTACTGGTGTTGACGTTTGATCATTTTGAATAATGTGTAGACCTTACTTCCACATAGGTCCTTTACCCTCCCTAGTTTTTAAATATAAATTGTTGCTGGGCGCGGCGGCTCACGCCTGTAATCCCAGCACTTTGGGAGGCAGAGGCGGGCAGATCACAAGGTCAAGAGATCGAGACCATCCTGGCCAACATGGTGAAACCCCGTCTCTACTAAAAATACAAAAATTAGCTGGGCATGGTGGCATGTGCCTGTAATCCCAGCTACTCGGGAGGCTGAGGCAGGAGAATTGCTTGAACCTGGGAGGCGGAGGTTGCAGTGAGCCAAGATCGTGCCAGTGCCCTCCAGCCTGGTGACAGAGTGAGACTTTGTCTCAAAAATAAATAAATAAATAAATAAAAAATAAATAAATATAAATTGTCTTAAGTATTCCCTGCACACAGAATGAACACCATATCAGATTGTTTTATAAGTTTTGCTTCAACCATAAAATATCATTAAAGTAACTCATTAAATGATAGTCTATTGTCTTTATTTCTATTTTTTACCCTTTCCATTGTTCTTTTTCTTTTCTAAAATTTTCGGCCCTCTTTTGTTATAATTTTCTTTCTGTTTGGGGAGTTTAATTTAGCCTGTAACAAATTTTCTTAGTTTTTCTCTGTGTGAGAATTTCCTGTTCACTCATCAAGGATAGTTTGTCCACATATAGAATTTGCAGTTGAGAGCTCTTTTCTTTCAGCATGTGAAGACTGTTGTATTACTTCTTTGTGGCCTCCGTAATTTCAGTTGAGAAATCTGAGGTCATATGAATTTCTGTTCTTTTATAAGTTATGTATTAGTTTTCTTTGATTGTTTTTAACTCTTTGATTTTTAGAAATTGATTATAATGTGTCTTTGTGTAGTTTTGGTTTATCATATTTAGGTTTTTCTCAGCTTTTAAAATCTTTAGACTTATGTATTTTATTAAATTTGGGAAGCTTTTGGTCTCATACTCCTTAGTCCTATCCTTGGGGAGTTCAATAATATGAATGGTAGATCTTTGGTTTTAAAGTCTGTTTTCTCTCTGTTGTTCAGACTGAATAAATTCTATTGGTTTGTCTTCAAGTTCACTGAGTGTATCATCCATCATCACTACTCTACTATTAAATTCGAGTACTGTAAAAACATTTTGGTTATCACATTTTTCAGTTTGTAATTTTTATTTGGTTCTTTTTTATAACTTCTTTTCTTTGCTGAAGTTTTTGTATTTGTTTTGAGATAATTTATAATTGATTGTTAAAACATTTCTGTGATGGCTAGTTTAAAATCCTTGTCCAATAACTCCAACTTCTAATTCATCTCTGTATTTGCATCAGTTAATTGTCTTTTCTCATTGAAGTTGTGTTCTATTGGTTTTTGGTATGATATGTGATTTTTGATTGCATCTTGGACATTTTGTTTATTATGTTAGGAGACTGTCATCTGATTCAAATCTTCTGTTTTAGCAGGCAATCACCCTGTTTAAGATTGGTATGTACACTGTGGCCTGCTATTGGCTCTAGTTTCATATCAGTTTAGTTTTCAAAATGCTTGCAATGCTTTTCTGGTCTGACTCATTCTTCTGGCACTTCTTGGGGCCCCTTTCAATCTCTGTTGGTGCTGCCCTGGAGAGATGGAAGGCGCCTCTCTGGGTTGCCTTGTATTGCTGGCTCACCTTCTGTTACTGGGGGATAGAAGCTCAGGAGCTGCTGGACCTTGGTCTCCTTATGCAACTGGGCAGAGGGCAGGGCAATGCAGGGTGCTACTGATGCTGGCCTGGCAGGTTAAGTGGCCTACTGGTTCCCTGGTCCCGAGCAGAAGTTGGGGCTTCCCATCAGGACTCTCTTAGGCTTCGCCTTTCCCAGTTTTTTTTTTTTTTTTGCTAGCAAGAGCAGGCTATAAAAGCTTTTTAATCTATGCCTGTTGGGGGTCCGAATTGCAGGCCTGTCTGGCTAACCCCTTAGGACTCCTAGGGAACCTCCTGGTTTTTCCTTGAGTCTTAAAATCCCTAGTTAGTTCACTTTCTCTTTTTCAGGGTTTAGAGTTCTTCTTTTTAAAATCATAGTCTGTTTTATAATTTGTGGGCTTATTTAGTTGCATTTAGAGGAGATCAGTAGGGAAAAGTGGTATATACCATCTTGTTCCAGATCCCAAAAGCTTAAATGGATTTTGAAATATAGACCAATTTTTCACACTTGCAATGAAGTGCAAGTATTGCTGCCACAACTATAGTTTGAGCTAAAAAAATATATATCCACTGTGTATTTGTATGGGAGTGGAGAGCTAATTTCTTATGTTAAATTTTAACAATACAGGAAGTGTATAAAGTATATTGACATTACTTGTGATTCAACAACATTAGTTGTTGACAAAATGTGTTTATCACATTGTAAGTGTTACGTATAAGTGCTGTTTTGTCATTTTAAGTTGAATTTGTTAAGAAACATGATCAAATCTGTAGCAAAAGCTAATTTCCAAAACCATTCAGTGTTTGATGATAGTGGTCAAGGATGTTTCTACCAACCACTGAAAACACAAAAACCATTCCTAGCTCGGGCCATACTCCAACAGGCAGAGGCCTTCGTCTGCCTATTTCTGCTCTGCACCAACTTTTTCCAGTGCTATGCTGGTAAATATTTAACTGTTAGGTCTCTGGGGAATAGAAGCCCTGGTGGGTAGGGCTTACTGGTTTCTGTGGTGGAAATATTCCCACCATGGCTGATCTCAAGCTGCCGACGCAATGTCACTGAATGAGGGGTTGTGAGAGGTTGTGCACCATTGGCTCTCTCAAGCAGCTGTGGGCAGGCTTTAGCACACCATGGCCTGTGAAGACCTTAGCAGACCCTGTAAGGAAACTTCAGCATCTATGCCACACACATTGAATTGCTGCAGTGGGCATCATATTTGGATAATTTTTCACCTAGAGCTCCCCCACCTTTTAAAAACATGCATACATACGGAAACGTTGCTTTCTGCACGATTTCACTTTAATGGAACAGAACAGGGGAAAAAATAAATCAGATTTTTACTTTTCTGCACTGGCCCGAAAAACTGGTTCAACCAATCCCACTCTTTTCTTTATAAGCAAATGTTTATTTTTGGAATGACAAGCCCTGCACCCTGTGTAGTAGTTAATACCATTCATTAAATGATGTTTCTTTATGTTATTTACAGAGGCATTAGCCTGGCTTGGGTTTCTGATTCTTGTTTTAAATATCTGTGTGGTGGCATTTTTAAATATATCAGTAATAAAGAAATCCGCTCCTTTCCAAGTTAAAGCTGTGTAGTCAGCTGTTTGCTTCCTTGCCCGTGAATAGACACTGTACTGCCACGTGGCCAGCTGGGGCATTCCCTTGTGGAACATGTTTGCTATAACTGGCTCTCTCCAAATACTTCCCCATTCCTGAACTCTCCTGCCTCTGCCCTGTGGCCCATCACCTGCACCCCTCTATGGTACTGGCCACTGTGTCCAATACCCCAGAGGATAGGCCAAGTGGGGTATTGGACACTTCCTATGCCTTCCTGCCCAAATCAAACTTACCTCTCTGGTGTCTCAGGCCACTGAGGCCTCCATGGCAGAGAAAGGATCTAGGACCAAGGGCCAAGGACAAAGGGGTCTCTGCCTCCAAGGTAACTGTATGATTTAAAAGAGAACCTCCGATCTTGGTGGTTTATCTTGGAGTGGCAGAATGTCTGGGACTTGACAGGTTAGTGACACAGCTCCTTCCATCAGGGTTCTCAGAGCAACTGGGACTTTGGTTGCCCACAAGGCTCATCTGAAGCTTGGTGCAAACAATTCAGGAAAGTGAAGGTGTCTTCCTTCGCCTCGCTGAGGAACCGCCTGCCTCATGGGACCAAAACAGAGCTTGGTCCTGGAAACAAGAAAGTTGTCTCTCACCCACAGGCTGCCGCTCACCCAGGATGCTGCCAGCTCTTCCGTGTTATCTTTTTATTTTGGGGAATGGGGCAGAACCCCATCTGTGGGACAGGGATTTACAAGCTGTCTACTCAACCCCTTTGTTATCCTTTCTTCAAAATGCTGAGGGGCTCTCTTTGGTGTAGATGGGGAGAGGGTGATGGGCACGGCAGGGGGGCCTGGGAGTCCTCACGCAGGTGGCTGCCAGTGATGCACCATCCCACCCTGAGCTATGGCTACCTCCCTGGGGGACTGGTGATTGACATGTGTAATTGGAGGGTCCTTTATTGTTCTTGAGGGTGTATTGCCCAGAGGGAATCTTCCCAGAGAGAAGTGCCACACTCCTTGGGAAGGATCAGCGATTTAGTTCCTAATGATGTTAGTTCATCCCATTCTTTCCAGAAGGCTATGGGGCAGAGGGAAGGGGAAGAGGGGCACAGAGGAGATGGGATGCCTGAGCCAAGTGCCGCTCAGAGCTGGCAGAGGACAGACAGGAAAGCTCTGGTTGGCTCATCCCGTTGCTTCCGGCAAGCCCCTGGAGGAGCAAAAAGCTATTTCAGCAATAACTTCACTAGAGGACTACTGGATGGAGAGCACATTCACTAGGAGGATGGTAGCTGTACATCCACCCAGGGGACCCTTGTTTCAAAGGATGCAGCTTTCATTTAGTTGAAACAGATCCTTGACTCAGTAGAATCACAACTTCTTTCTCTAGCATTTACTACACTAAAGTATCAAATAGCAGAAAGGTAGAATGAGATTTAATGGTAAAAGAAAGAGAAATTTGCTTTCTGAGAGGCGTGCAATCACCAGTATTTTCAGCACCTTCTATGGTTTCTTTCATATAACTGTGTGTGGAGATTTCTTATTCAGAACAATGATTCTGAGGCATTGCAGGATCCTAATTTATCAAGGGAAAGCTGAATCATACTCAGAGTACTGTGCTTAGGAAAGAGAGCTGACTTTTATGAGAGCCTCCTTTGAGGTGGGAGCTTTGCCTGAAGTTCTCATTTAATCTTCACTATCTCAGTCAGCTCAGGCTGCCATAACAAAATACCATGAACTGCGTGGCTTACACAACAGACATTTATTTCTCAGAGTTCTGGAGGCTCAGAAGTCCAACTAAGATCAAGATGCTGACAGATGTGGTGTCTGGCGGGGGCCCCTTCCTGCCTTGTGGCCACCTTCTTGCTGGGTCGTCCTATGGCCGAATGCAAGTGAGCTCTGGTCTCTCTCGGTATGAGGCCACCAGCCTCTCCCTATCAGGACTCCACCCCGATGACCTCATTTAACCTTCATTACTTCCTAAAAGCCCTGTCTCCAAATACAGTTGCAGAGAGGGGGTCAAGGCTTCAATATATGAATTTTGGTGGATACAATTCAGTCCCTAGCACTCACCTTGGAGGTAAACTGTATTAAAAAAAAGTTGCAGAAGAGGAAACCAGGGCCCAGAGAGATGAAGCAGTGTGCTCAGCCTCCCATCACAAAGCGGCGGCTGGGCTGGCTCTGGCCAGAGCTCATTCTTTCAGGTTACCCTGCTGTGCCCAGACATGGGGTTGCTTCTGCAGGATGGGCACGGTGAGCGCTGCCTTCAGGGTGCCACTCACTTTGCTCTAACAAAAGCTGGAACCAGCCTGAAAGCATGAATGCCCCTACACTTAATAGAGGGCAGGCACAATTTTCTTCTCCTCAATGGAGTTTGGTGAGTCGAAAGGCAAAATTCTGAAAACACTAGTAGTTCTCTTTGAAAAACAAGGCCCAATTGAGGGTTCCATCCATTACTAAGGTGGGTCCTTAGAAGGAGAGGTGCTAAGATGCTCACCACATACCCCATGTCTTAGTCCCTTTGTGCGGCTATTATAAAGTAGCTAAGACTGGGTAACATAAAGAAGAGAAATTTATTTCACACCCTAGTTCTAGAGGCTGGGAAGTCCATGAGCAAAGCGTGAGCTTTGATGTTTGGTGAGAGCAACTCTCTGCTTCCAGGGTGGCCTCTTGCTGCTGTGTCTTCACAGCATGGAAGGGGTGGAAGAGTAGGAGGCAACCTCTCTCTGAAGCCTCTTTTATAAGGATACTAGTCCCATTCATGACAATGCAGCCCTTATGACTGAATCACCTCCCCAAAGCCCCCACCTCCTAATACTACCATCATGGGGCATAAGTTTCAACATGAATTTTTGAGGGGACACACATTCAAACCCTAGCACTGTGCAATAAGAAATTCCCACTTAAATGAATGTAAATGACCTCAAAGGAAAGGATACAGTTGCTTTAGCATTAGCATTTATGGAGTTATTTTATTTATATTTTTAATTTTTGAGACAGGGTTTTGCTCTGTAGCCCAGGCTGGATTGCAGTGGTATGATCACTGCTCATTGCAGCCACAAATTCCTGGGCTCAAGTGATCCTCCCAAGTATCTGGGACCACAAGTGTGTATACACTCAGCTAATTAAAAATTTTTTTTTTTGTAGAGGCATAGTCTCACTATGTTGCCCAGGCTTATCTAGAACTCCTGGCCTCAAGTGATCCTCCTGCCTCGGCCTCCCAAAGTGCTGGGATTGACAGGTGTGAGCCACCACACCCAGCCTGGAGTTATTTTCTAAAAACATATAATCCTCTCATGAATTCTGAGAGGTGATAAATATCTCCATTTTCCTGAGAGAAAGCAGAGGCTCCCCCAGGTGAATGACGTGAACAGTCATAAGAACTAGTGATGGAGCCAGGGTGCCAACACAGGTCACCAACTGGAAGGTGCTTACCTGTGCTGTGTTATTCTCTAGCCTCTCGGGGCGTCAGGGGTGTCAGAGTGCAGCTGTCAAAACATCACCCACATTGATTCTGCCTTTACTTTTAGTCATTTGTTTACTTCCCTCATTAAGCGTGTATGAAGCCTCTATGGTGTATGGTGCCGTTCTGGGCACCGGAGATAAGGGAGTGAGTAGAACGGTGCTGTCACCTGATCTCAGGTGTGATTTCTTTCCAGGAGGCAGGCATGGCAGGGGCCTGGTCACGTGAGCCTTTGGAGCAGGCGCAGTGTGGCTATTTTCCCTATTTTTTAAAATTTTATCTTATTCATTTCATATATTTTAGAACAAATGCCCAAAACCAGGCTGCTTGAGTAGATAGTGCCACAGAAGAAGCTAATTATAAAGACTGAGTGGTCATACATTTGCAGGATTTGCTGCTGTAGTCAAAAAAATGTAGCTAATCTGACACACATTTCAGGATGTACATAGTCATTATTGTGCAGCATGGTAATCAGGCCTGAGTGATCAGCAGTTAACCAGAATCACTATAATCAGTATGGCTTTTACAACCATCTTCCAAATGTTTTTCTTTATCTTATTAGGTTTCTAGCACTCAGATCTGGTGTCACCCTAGCTTTGCTGGTACAATGTGTGGCTCACACATGGACATGTGGTAAGAAAAGGCCCAGCCTTTCATCTCTGCTGTGTCAGCTGGGTCTTCCTGGGCCTGGTGAACCTACTCTGGGCCATGCTCCACCTCCCCCTGTACCCCATGATTCCCCACATTCTTCCCCCGACCATCTAGACAGCTTTCAAGGCCTCATCCCAAGGTCGATGCTTCAAGAAGGAGAGGCATCTGGGACTGTTGACCTAGTGCCACCCTCTCCATCTTTGGGAGAGTCCTGGGCAGGGGCTGGGGTGAAAGGAGTGCCGCTCCAGCATCCTCGGCTCTCAGATCCAGGCACACAGAAATCTTGAAGTGATTTTAGGTGTAAGGAGGATTTATCTAAAAATCCTCCCCTCAAACCAGACATTCCTTTAACAAGACACAAAGCTTCCACTTAATGA
Organism: Pongo pygmaeus; assembly: GCF_028885625.2. Classification (NCBI taxonomy): domain Eukaryota; kingdom Metazoa; phylum Chordata; class Mammalia; order Primates; family Hominidae; genus Pongo; species Pongo pygmaeus. Next base: position 60,030,411 of record NC_072380.2, read on the forward strand.
TTGGAGATAAAAATCTGAAGACGCAAATGCCTGGAGAATTACCACACTGGCTGGAAAGGGGTCGAGTTCCAGGATAAATATGTTGCTTTGATTTAGAGAGGAGTTAGGAAGCAGAAGGCCCCCGGAGACAGGAGAGGGCAGGGGACGTGCCTCTGAGGAGGGAGGGAGGAGGATGCAACTTGGAGGCCCTGAGGTAAATGTCCTGGCTCTGCCTCAGGTGCCTGCCTTTCTGGATCTGTGTTCTAGGATGACGGGAGTTGTTGGGGAAATGTCTGTTCTTTGGGTCCTGTGATGGCGGTCACCTCCAGCCTGAGACCACTGTGAAAAGGGATTCTTCAGGGAAAAAGATGACATGCATCATTAAAGTGAGGCTAGCTTGGTCAGGCATTGCATTTCAGGGCAATTCTTGGATGCTGGGGGTGGAGTTACAGGCATAAGGCTGAAGGTTGAATGACTTCAAGCCACCCACATAAAACAATCCTTGCCAGAGATAGACGCCCCCGCCGCCCCAGCCCTCCAACCTGCTGGATGGGAGTGGGTTGGGGCAGCTTCCCTGGTGGTGACTCTGCAAGCCCAGGACACCAGGGCGCCAGCCTCGGCCATCCACATCCCTGTGGGGCCTGAGGGAAGCTGGCACCCCGGCCAGGGTCACCCCGGACAACCTGCCCTTGGATTTGCTAGGAATGTGGGAGTGATGAGAGCCAAACTGTAAGTTTCTAAGGAACCTGGAGAAGCAAACCCAGAGGCCCCTGGTTCGCTTTCCTCTAATCAGGGCCCTATCTGTGTAACAGAGTTACTGACTTCAGGATTAGGCTGATTACTGTGGGTGGCTACACACCCAAAAAGAAACAAAAGACAGATGGCTCACTGGGAGTCAGAGTTTTTTCTCACACAATATTTAATGTCAAAGAAAGTAGAGACAAAAAAAGTGTAGGATCCAGATTCATCTGGCATTGCACATTCTCTTGTCATGATTGTTTTGGTTTCCTGGATTTCACTGGGAGGCTGTTCTTATTTGGGACAGGATGCTAAATGCTGTCATTGAAGACACATTTCACTACAAAATGCTGTTCCTGAGCACAAAGAAAAACACTGGTCTCTCTAACAAGCTGAAGTTCTCGGAGCCGTTGAACCCAGCTTCTCCCACCGTGTAGAACAGCATGTGCTTCTTATAAAATTGTGCCTGTTATCAAGCTTATAAATGAACAAATAAATATCACATTCATTTATGTAACGTATGAATACATACATCAAATATTTTATATCTGATAAGGAGCTTTTCTCCATTAGAAAGAGGGTGGAGGCTGGTCTACACGCCAGGGCTTTCAGTCCGTAGTTGAGAATTCCATTCGTGGCACAGATTCTGACTGCAGGCTACTGGCTGACCTCTTCTAGGCCCCTTTCTCCATTGGTGGAGGGCGCAGCAGTCACGTGTCCAGTGGTAGGGGCCTGCAGAGTCATCTTGCGCATCTTCCTTCATGCGGCTCTTGAGTTAGGCCATATGTAGATTTAGGATCTGCAGGGGTAGTGGGCCCGTGTGGTCTGAGAAAGCCTCCATCTCACCTCAAGTGTGCACACCCCATTTACTTACCTGTTCCCAGAGTCAGGCCTGTTGGGAAGAACAACATTGCTTGACGTGAATTTGATTAGCTGGGCCTGTAGATGATTCATAAATGAACACGTCTCTACACTTTCCATCAGCTTGCACATCTCCCCATCAGTCCCGCCTGCAAACCGTTGCCATGGTGTTTCTTCCCAGCCATGCCGCCGCAAGCGGGACCCTCTCTCCCAGTGCTGCAGGCTTCCTCGGCCCTCCACCAGTCTACACCATCAACTCACATCTCAAGGAAAATGGTAACACTTCTATTTAGCACTCACAACTTCTCAAATATTCACAACTTCTCAAATATTCACTCATTCCACGTGCACAAAAACTCTGTAATGCGGATGCCATTATCGTCTTCTTTTTGCAGATAAGCGAAGGGGAACCCTGAGAGCGCCACCGTTTTCCGTAGGTCCCACCACTCGTCAGAGTCACAGAGCAAAGCTGCATATCTGGGTGCCAGATGCCAGCCACTCTCCACCGGCACTGCGTTGAGGGTGAGCTTCTTAACAGGTGGTGCAAACATGAATGCTCTCCACCTGCCGGCCCCAGCTACACCTCAGAGCAATCTGGGAGCTTTTATAAACAAAAATGTCTCAAGCCCTCACTTGATTTGGTAGATCAGGGAGTCTCTTCAAAATTCCTTCAGTGCTTTGAAGGTGAAGCCAGGTTTGGGGACCCTATCTCATGCAGCATAATACTGCGTGCACCCAAGGCATGTGGTGAATGTTCACTGAGAGAAATGCACAGTGTATGTGTACATGTGCGTGTGTATGCATGTGGTGTGTGTGCACGTGTGCTGTCTGTGTATGCATGTGCTGTGTGTATACACGTGTACCATGTATATGTGTGCTGTGTGTGTACGTGTGGTGTGTGTATGCATGCCATTTGTGTATGCACGTGCTGTGTACACACACGGGTGCTGTATGCGTGCAGTTTGTGTACGGGTGCAGTGTGTGTACGCATACATGCATGTGGGCCTGTGGCTCACTCAGCAGAGGAAGCCTGACCACCAGTGGCCTCAGATGGATACGAGTCTGTGGGTATGGAAGACAAGCCACAGAGGGGTGACAGCTGTCACTGGCTGGTCTTAACAGATATGGAAAAGTTGACATGGTGGGTTCCTACTCCTGAATTTTAGGAAAACTTAATTTAAATCAAAACTCACTAATCAAAACATCTAAGTAGAAGACAAATCTCTTCCAAAGCTCATGCTTCCAATCTTGTGGCTTTCTTAGTTATGGCATTCCACCTGCAGGTGAGAATGTGACAAGCTGAGGGGGACTCCCACCCCCACGACCACGGTCCTGGGGAAGACACTGACATCCACAACCCAGAGGCGCTCGGCTGGCCAAGCCCCAGAGGCTGGAGAGGGAGGCCTCAGAACCGGCAGGTCAGATGCCTCACTGCTGTGTCAAATCAGGATTCAAACACTTTTAATCGGTGCACTGCTTTGCTGGTGGCCCCGGAAGGTGCTCTGTCTGGCCTCTTAGCAGGACTGGCCCCCCCCAGGGAGTGAGGGACTCCACCGCTCTTCCCCACCCATGCCCCTTGCCAGAACCGAGGAAGGGCATTTCAATATAAATTCCTGCTCCCTGCAAGCTTCCAAAGCTCACATCGTTTTCTCTCACATCAGAGCAAAAAAAAAAAAAAAAAAAAAAAAAACTGCAAGTGAAAAATCCCAGGGTAGCAACTCTAAGGGATTAATTTCCCCTCTCTTTTGGCCTTCCCACCTCCTCTAAGGGTTAAGAATGTGGAGGAAGAATCACTAGACTTGGTGTCTGTGCTTGGTGGGAACTATTAAATTACGGCGGGATGTTTCTGATTAGAGTGAAAGCTGTGCCTGTGCGCGGCCCCGGGGGCCACATGTGCCCGGCCGCCTGCCCCAGCCCCACACTTGCTCGTGGGGCCCCTCCGTGGCACCGACGCCGTGTGGGTTTTTTATGTTGAGCGCAAGGATGGGAGCTCGTGCTGGCAAGGGAGAAGGAAACAGGCAATAAAACGGAGAGCTGAGCGGCTTACTGGAGCCAGGACGCTGGGGTCGGCTTAATTGCTCTGAAATGAAAAAGATTCGGGGGTTTTCGTGAAATCCCATAGGCACACTTGCCAAGCCTCAAATATTAGGTTGAATTACAGTTTCTAATCCCTCCCCTCCCCTAGTCCTGTGCCTTATTTCTCCCGGAGGTTTTGTCCCCAGCTTCGAGGACTGAGAGGGGAAAGGTTGACAAGAGCGGGGCTGGGCTCCGGCGTGGGCGCAGAAACACCAGTGCAGAGGCGCTCTAGGGACCCCCCCGGGGCTGCGGGGCCTTGCAGGGACAGCCCCAGGCCCAGAGCTGCAGAAACACCCAGACCCCGCGCCTCCTGGAACCACGCGTCCATTAGCACAGACATTCCTGGGGGCAGGCTCCTGTCCTTTAACACAGTCTCAAAGGAGTCTTCAAAAACAAAAAGTTTACAAGCACTGATAGTGAAAACAGAAGGATGATAACACCGAGAGGGACTTTCCCGGGAGAGGACGGCTTCCAGGGACTGAGAAAGGATGGGCAGGTGGGCGGGGCGGGGCGCCGTGCGGGCAGGGCTGGCGTGGGGAGTCCCCAGACTCCCCCCACCCCCCGCAGTGGGAAGCACCTCTCCCATTCACGCCGGGCAGGACACCTGGCCGGGCGGGAGAGGCAGCGCAAGGGCCGGCCGGGGGGTACGGGACTCGAGCCGGGGACCTGAGGCAGGAGCCAAGCATCGTCGCAGGGCAACCAGCAGAACGGAGAGGGAGGCGCGGGGACGAAGGCTGGCGGGAGCCGAGCTGAGAGCAGGAGCCCGGAGCCCCCTAGGGCAGAGCCGATCCGCCCGCCCCGTCCCGCCGAGCTGGGTCTCCCTCTGTGGCCTGCGCAGCCAGGGTCGCCAAGCCGCCTGGAATGGCTCAGGCTTCCAAAAGGAGCAGGCGCCAGAAAGAGCTTTGCCCGCCGGGTGATGGAGATGATGCAACTTTCCAAAGTGACGCTGAGAGCTGAGTATGTTCCTTTCTACTTAGGTTGGGAAAAATTCAGTAAGTTACAATTTTCAATAAATCTCTCAGAAGAGTGATAGGAAGACGGTGAGAATATGGACGACATGGTGTGAAGTCAAAGAAGTTTTGGAGGCCGTCCATTTTAATATGTAAGCAAAATAAAGCAGGTCCGTGCTTAAGCTGTCACGTTATCCTCAGCACCAATGAAGAGGTGCTGGGTGGGTTTTTCTTTTTTTCTTTCTTTCTTTCTTTCTTTCTTTCTTTTCTTTTCTTTCTTTCTTTCTTTCTTTCTTTCTTTTCTTTTCTTTCTTTCTTTCTTTCTTTTCTTTTCTTTCTTTCTTTCTTTCTTTCTTTCTTTTCTTTCTTCTTTCTTTCTTTTCTTTTTCTTTCTTTCTTTCTTTCTCTTTCTTTTTCTTTCTTTTCTTTCCTCCTTCCTTCCTTCCTTTTTCTTTCTCTTCTTTCCTCCTTTCTTCCTTTCTCTCTCCTTCTCCTCCTCCTCCTTCTTTTTTTTTTTTTTGAGATGGGCTCTCACTCTGTGGCTCAGGCTGGAGTGCAGTGGCGTAAACAGGGCTCTCACTGCAGCCTTGAACTCCCAGGGTCAAGTGATCCTCTGTCCTTCCCCTCCCGAGTAGCTGGGCCTACAGGCACATGCCACCAAGCCCTGCTAATCTGTAAATTTTTGTTGCCATGTTTCCCAGGCTGGTCTCAAACTCCTGAACTCAAGCGATCCTCCCACGTTGCCCTACGAAAGTGCTGGGATTACAGGTGTGAAGCACCTGTCCTTGGCCAGTGCTGGGTTTTCTGATTCCTGGTTTACAGAGCGGGTGACTAAGGGTGAGCTGAATTCGGAGACCCGCTCATCCCTCACACTCACACCAGGGACGGAGCTCACAGTGTCTTCCCTGACAGGACATTTATTTGCATTGCTTTTAGGCGGGGGATCTGTGACCCTGTCTCAGGCACACCTGCCTGAGCCACGGCCGGTGATTCCAGTCTCCTCACCTCCTGATTCTTCTTGCCTCCCTGAGGGCCTGCCTGGCCTCCTGTCTGCCTGTGTGCAGTTGTATGTGCAGGTCCTCCCTAATGACCCTGTGTGGGCTTTCTGTGGCTTTGTTGGTGGGTGTAGGGTGCACTGCTGTGAGAGTAGGCTGCTTTAGAAGGAACAGTCCCAGGCATTCAGGATGCCCTGTCTCCCGAGGAATAGCAAGGGCCCACCCACCCCATCAGGAAGCACCTCTGTGGCCAACAGATGGAAGCTGGAATCTTGAGGCGCACGATCTTCATGGATGTACAGGGTCATCAGTTTCCAAGCACCCCGTGGTCTACCGTGAGAACAGCAGCGGGTCCTCAGGGCAAGAAGAAGCCAATGGGAGGTAGAGAAGCAGGGAAGGCAAGTGGACAGTAGAGTGCAGAAGGAATTCGGTTTCCCGAGCCCTTGGAGGAGTGAACCATCCACCCCAATGGCCTCTGCCCAGACCATTGTGTGGCATGGGGAAGCAACTTTCCACACAGCTTCCTCTGGGAGAAGCAGGTTTGTAGGCTGCTTTTCAGAAGAACAGCATCCACTGGGGGGCTCTGTGGGCCTCGACCTCATCACTGTCCACCTGGTGACAAGGGCTTATTGCTCCTCCCTCTGCAGCTGGGTGGAGGGAAGAAACAGAGAAGTCAAGCCCACTCTTGCACACACATCAGGGCTGATCCACAAGTGTCATTTGATTGCAGCCTCACAAAAACATTCCCAGATGCTAATTATTACTCTCATTCTTTTTTTTTGAGATGGAGTTTCACTCTTGTTGCCCAAGCTGGAGTGCAATGGCGCCATCTCAGCTTACTGCAACCTGTGCCTCCCAGGTTCAAGCAATTCTCCTGCCTCAGCCTCCCGACTAGCTGGGATTACAGGCACATGCCACCACGCCCAGCTAATTTTTTGTATTTGTAGTAGAAACGGGGTTTTACCATGTTAGCCAGGCTGATCTCGAACTCCTGACCTCAGGTGATCCACCCGCCTCAGCCTCCCAAAGTGCTGAGATTACAGGCGTGAGCCACCATGCCCAGCCTCTCACTTTTTTAAATGAGGAAATGGAAGTCCAGAAATACATGAGTTAACAGTAGCTGTTGTAAAAAATAAACCCCCAAATGTATAAAGATTTAAAAATGACAGGCAGGGCACAGTGGCTCATGCCTGTAATCCCAGCACTTTGGGAGCCTGAGGCGGGTGAATCACGAGGTCAAGAGATCGGAGACCACCCTGGCCAACATGGTGAAACTCCATCTCTGCTAAAAATACAAAAAAAATAGCTGGGTGTGGTGGTGCACGCCTATAGTCCCAGCTACTCTGGAAGCTGAAAATCACTTGAACTCGGGAGGCGGAGGTTGCAGTGAGCCGAGATTGTGCCACTGCACTCCAGCCTGGTGACAGAGCGAGACTCAGTCTCAAAAAAAAAAAATAATAATAATAAAGGTTTATTTCTCATTCATTTAAATCTCAATGGGTGTTCATTCTCAACTCTCCTCCAGGGCACAGCTCAGGGATGTGGTTCTATGCTCAGGACTTGTCATTTTCCATAAATTTCCCGTGCTTTGTCCCCATGGTGAAGTTGATTTAAATTTGGTGAGAATGGCATTTTAGAACTAGAGTGAACCGTAGCAACAAATGGTCCAAGCCACATATTTTATTGAATAAGAAACTGAGACTTAAAGAGATTGGGGGGTTAACCAAAATCTCAAAATTAGGTAATATAAAAAGTAGGTCATGCATTAGGTTTTACAGATGCATACAGATAAGGGTTTTTTCCTCCTCAATAAATTAAAAAAACAAAGCACAGATTCAACTCAGCTCCCATGTGCAGACATAAAGTGTGGGGTTCAAAGTTCTTCTACGAACCTTGGTTTGAATATTTTGGCAAGGAAAAAAGAAATGCATGTGACTCTGGTAGCAATGTCTTTTGAGGAGTAATATTAGGCTTCTTTTGTGGCCCCCTACTTAAATTTCCACCTTTCTTTCAAAATATTTGTTCCTCTCCATTGGCTAACAATGTGTTCCCAATAGGCAGCAAGTGAGGTTTCCTGATTAACCATCAAAGGGGTGAGCTTGATTATGTCTTATTTTTGGTACTCCCCACATTCCCAATAAACAATGTGGTGTGAGGTTAGGACAGGAAGCGAGGAAACAGACGGTCTGCAGACCCTCATAGGGCTCTTGAGTGTGGCAGGTGGGACACTGCTTGTAGGATTAGGATGCAAAGGGCTTTCTACAAGAGAAGGGGAAACGGAGAACAATGGAGAAAGGTGAGTCAAGACAGTTGTAGTGCAGATAGCACATGTAGGGAAGGGAGGAAGGCGTGATGGCTATATTTCATCTTTTGATTCACTTCTCTCTGAGGCTGAGGAATGAAATCAGCTCTCTCCTTAGGAGATGAAAATCCAGCTTCACTATCTCCACTGCAGAATGTCTGCTTGTCTCACTAAGTGGACTTCCATATGTGGTGTGGATGCCATGAACTGCACAGGGCCAGGGGCTGATCAGAACAAAGGTCAGATTCTAATCTTCAAGCATCATATGTATCTTTTCAACACACCGTTAACTTCCACTTCCTACCACCAAATAAAGGGTAAAAGAAAGAACAACAACAAGAAAAACTATCAACAGCAATAGGATGTGATCTGCAATAAAGCCCTGAAAACCTTCATTTGCTGATATCAATGCATTCAGGACAAAAACCCTCACTGCTCCTTCCTGATTGGCCTTGAGAGCATGCAGACAGCTCTGATGAAACCCGAACTAGTGGGGTCAGGAGACACACACAATATGTTGAGAAGATTGTTATCAAAATGCAATGTATGGGTGGCCCCTTTCTCTTTCGGTTCTAGGCGCTTTGGGAGCCGTGGCTTAAGGTGCAGACATGGCCAAGTCTAACACCCATGCCACACACAACCAGTCCCGAAAATGGCACAGAAATGGTATCAAGAAACTGCGATCACAAAGATACAAATCTCTTAAGGAGATGGACCCCAAGTTCCCGAGGAACATATGCTTTGCCAAGAGGCACAAGAAGGGCCTAAAGAAGATGCAGGCCAACAATGCCAAGGCCATGAGCATAGGTGCCAAGGCTATCAAGGCCCTCGTAAAGCCCAAGGAGGTTAAGCCCAAGATCTCAAAGGGTGTCAGCAGCAAGCTCGATCGATTGCCTACATTGCCCACTCCAAGCTTGGGAAGCGTGGTCATGCCCGCATGACCAAGAGGCTCAGGCTGTGCTGGCCAAAGACCAAGGCCAAGCCCAAGGATCGAACCAAGGCCCAGGCTGCAGCTCCAGCTTCAGTTCCAGCTCAGGCTCCCAAAGGTGCCCAGGCCCCTACAAAGGCTTCAGAGTAGATATCTCTGTCTGCCAATGTGAGGACAGAAGGACTGGTGCGACCCCTGCCCCCACCTGGGCTGCCATCTGCATGGGGCTGGGGTCCTCTTGTGCTACTTGTGCAAATAAACCGGAGGCAGGAAAAAAAAAAAAGACAAAATGCATTGTATGCTTATTTTATTTGTACATACAATAAGTCGACGTTTGCATAATGATTGTTAAAAGTGAGAGAAAAAATTGTAAAAAAAATAAGTCATTGGTTTTGAACAATATGTTTCATTCCTGTTTAGCTGCTTGTGGTTGCCAAATCTACAAAAGTGCAAAACTTTAAAAAACCCTTGTTGAAATCTCTTGGAAAACATACAATCTTCCAGAAATTCCTCTGAGTTTTCCTTTAAGTTCGACAACAAATGGAAATAAGTGGATTGTTGTCCTTCAACCCACGGTAACAAAGGTGGGGGTGTAAGTCTGTAGTTTGAAGAATTTCATTCTAATCAATTGTGTAGAGCAAAGTTGAAATAAGTTACATTAATTTCATGTAAATTAGTTTCCTGAGCTCTTTTAAAGTCTTGAGTGATTTTTTTTTGTATTTTGTAATTTTTTTCCTTTTGTTTATCTCTATTTCCTCAGTTTTCTTTTTTAATTATACTTCTGGGATACATGTGCAGAACGTGCAGGTTTGTTACATAGGTATACACGTGCCATGGTGGTTTGCTGTACCCATCAACCCGTCGTCTACATTAGGTATTTCCCCTAATGCTATCCCTCCCCTAGCCCTCCACCCCCCGACAGGCCCCAGTGTGTGATGTTCCCCTCCTTTTGTCCATGTGTTATCATTGTTCATCTCCCACTTATGAATGAGAACATGCAGTGTTTGGTTTTTCTGTTCCTGTGTTAGTTTGCTGAGAATGATGGTTTCCAGCTTCATCCATGTCCCTGCAAAGGACATGATCTCATTCCTTTTTATGGCTGCATAGTATTCCATGGTGTATATGTGCCACATTTTCTTTATCCAGTCTATCATTGATGGGCATTTGGGTTGGTTCTAAGTCCTTGCTATTGTGAATAGTGCTGCAATAAACATACGTGTGCATGTGTCTTTATAGTAGAATGATTTATAACCCTTTGGACATATACGCAATAATGGGACTGCTGAGTCAAATGGTATTTTGGTTCTAGATCTTTAAGGTATTGTCATACTGTCTTCCACAATGGTTGAACTAATTTACACTCCCACCAACAGTGTAAAAGCTTTCCTGTTTCTCCATATCCTCTCCAGCATCTGTTGTTTCCTGATGTTGTTTCCTGTTGTTTTTAATGATGGCCATTCTAACTGGCGTGAGATGGTATCTCATTGTGGTTTTGATTTACATTTCTTTAATGACCAGTGATGATGAGCTTCTTTTCTTTCATATGTTTATTGGCTGAATAAATGTCTTCTTTTGAGAAGTGTCTGTTCATTTCCTTCACCCACTTTTTGATTGGATTGTTTGTTTTTCTCTTGGAAATGTGTTTAAGTTTCTTGTAGTTTCTGGATATTAGCTCTTTGTCAGATGGATAGATTGTAGAAATTTTCTCCCATTCTGTAGGTTGTAGATGTGTGGCATTATTTCTGAGGCCTCTGTTCTGTTCCATTGGTTTATATATCTGTTTTGGTACCAGTACCATGCTGTTTTGTTTACTGTAGCCTTGTGGTATAGTTTGAAGTCAGGTAGCATGATGCCACCAGCTTTGTTCTTTTTGCTTAGGATTGTCTTGGCTATATGGGCTCGTTTTTGTTTCCATACGAAATTTAAAATAGTTTTTCTAATTCTGTGAAGAAAGTCAATGGTAGCTTGATAGGAATAGCATTGAATCTACAAATTACTTTGGGCAATATGGCCATTTTCACCATATTGATTCTTCGTATTGATGAGCATGGAATGTTTTTTCCATTTGTTTGTGACCTCTCTTATTTCCTTCAGCAGTGGTTTGTAGTTCTCCTTGAAGAGGTCCTTCAAATCCCTTGTAAGTTATATTCCTAGGTATTTTATTCTCTTTGTAGCAATTGTGAATGGGAGTGCACTCATGATTTGGCTCTCTACTATTGGTGTATAGAAATGCTTGTGATTTTTGCACATTGATTTTATATCCTGAGACTGCTGAAGTTGCCTATCAGCTTAAGGAGATATTGGGCTGAGACAATGGGGTTTTCTAAATATATAATCATATCATCTTCAAACAGGGACAATTTGACTTCCTCTCTTCCTATTTTAATACCCCCTTTTTTTTTTCTCTTCCCTGATTGCCCTGGCAATATTATGTTGAATAGGAGTGGTGAGAGAGGGCATCCTTGTCTTGTGCCAGTTTTCAAAGGGAATGCTTCCAGTTTTTGTCCACTCAGTATGATATTGGCTGTGGGTTTGTCATAAATAGCCCTTAGTATTTTGAGATACTTTCCATCAATACCTAGTTTATTGAGAGTTTTTAGTATGAATGGGTGTTGAGTTTTATCAAAGGCCTTTTCTGCATCTATTGAGATAATCATGTGGTTTTTTGTCATTGGCTCTGTTTATGTGATGGATTATGTTTATTGATTTGCATATGTTGAACCAGCCTTGCATCCCAGGGATGAAGCCAACTTGATCATGGTTGATAAGCTTTTTGATGTGCTGCTGGATTCAGTTTGCCAGTATTTTATTGAGGATTTTTGCATCTATGTTCATCAGGGATATTGGCCTGAAATTTTCTTTTTTTGTGGTGTCTCTGCCAGGTTTTGGTGTTAGGATGAAGTTGGCCTCATAAAATGAGTTAGGGAGGAGTCCCTCTTTTTCTATTGTTTGGAATAGTTTCAGAAGGAATGGTACCAGCTCCTTTTTGTACACCTGGTAAAATTTGGCTGTGAATCCTTCTGGTCCTGGGCATTTTCTGGTTGGTAGGCTATTAATTACTGCTTCAATTTCAGAACTTGTTATTGGTTTATTCAGGGATTTGACTTCTTCCTGGCTTAGTCTTGGGAGGGTGTATGTGTTCAGGAATTTATCCATTTCTTCTAGATTTTCTAGTTTATTTGTGTAGAGGTGTGCATTGTATTCTCTGATGGTAGTTTGTATTTCTGTGGGATCAGTGTGATATCCCCTTTATCATTTTTTATTGCATCTGTTTAATTCTTCTCTCTTTTCTTCTTCATTAGTCTGGCTAGTGGTCTATTTTGTCAATCTTTTCAAAAATCCAGTTCCTGGATTCATTGATTTTTTGAAGGGTTTTTTTATGTCTCTATCTCCTTTAGTTGTGCTCTGATCTTAGTTATTTCTTGTCTTCTGCTAGCTTTTGAATTTGTTTGTTCTTGCTTCTCTAGTTCTTTTTTTTTTTTTGAGATGTAGTCTCGCCCTGTCACCCAGGCTGGAGTGCTGTGGCATGACCTGGGCTCACTGCAACCTCTGCCTCCTGGGTTCAAGCGATTCTCCTTCCTCAGCCTCCCAAGTAGCTGGGACTACAGGTGCATGCCACCACGCCCAGCTAATTTTTTGTATTTTTAGTAGACATGGGGTTTCACCATGTTAGCCAGAATGGTCTTGATCTCCTGACTTCAGGATCTGCCTGCCTCGGCCTCCCAAAGTGCTGGGATTACAGGCCTGAACCACCGCACCCAGCCTCTTCTCTGGTTCTTTAATTGCGATGTTAGAGTGTTGATTTTATATCTTTCCTGCTTTCTGATGTGAGCATTTAGTGCTATAAATTTCCCTCTAAACACTGCTTTAGCTGTGCCCCAGAGATTCTGGTACATTGTGTCTTTGTTCTCACTGGTTTCAAAGAACTTATTTATTTTTGCCTTAATTTCGTTATTTACCCAGTAGTCATTCAGGAGCAGGTTGTTCAGTTTCCATGTAGTTGTGCAGTTTTGAGTGATTTTCTTAATCCTGAGTTCTAATTTGATTGCACTGTGGTGTGAGAGACTGTTTGTTATGATTTCCATTCTTTTGCATTTGCTAAGGAGTGTTTTACTTCTAATTATGTGGTCAATTTTAGAATAAGTGCTATGTGTTTCTGAGAAGAATGTGTATTCTGTTTATCTGGGGTGGAGAGTTCTGTAGATGTCTATTAGGTCGGCTTGGTCAAGAGCTGAGTTCAAGTCCTGAATATCCTTGTTAATTTTCTGTCTCATTGATCTGTCTAATATTGACAGTAGGGTGTTAAAGTCTCTCACTATTATTGTGTGGGATTCTAAATCTCTTTGTAAGTCTCTAAGAACTTGCTTTATGAATCTGGGTGCTCCCATATTGGGTGCATATATATTTAAGACAGTTAGCTCTTCTTGTTGCATTGATTCCTTTACCATTATGTGGTGCCCTTCTTCTTTTTTTTTAATCTTTGTTGGTTTAAAAAGTTTGTTTTATCAGAGACTAGGATTGCAACCCTGCTTTTTTTTGCTTTCCATTTGCTTGGTAAATATTCTTTCATCCCTTTATTTCGAGCCTATGTATGTCTTTGCATGTGAGATGGGTCTCCTGAATACAGCACACTGATGGATCCTGACTCTTTATCCAATTTGCCAGTCTGTGTCTTTTAATTGGGCATTTGGCCTGTTTACATTTAAGGTTAAAATTGTTATATGTGAATCTGATCCTGTCATTATGATGCTAGCTGGTTATTTTGCCCATTAATTGATGCAGTTTTCTTCATAGTGTCGACATTCTTTACAATTGGGTATGTTTTTGCAGTGGCTGGTACCAGTTTTTCCTTTCCATATTTAGTGTTTCCTTTAGGAGTTCTTGTAAGGCAGGTCTGGTTTGAGTGATTTTAGTAGTGGAATTCTGGCAAAAAATGCACAAAGCATGGCTAATTTGGAGAAATCTCAAGTAAAATGGAATTTTTAGACATCTCTTTTTAAAACAGTACTGGCCTGGAATATCTGAGGGGTTTCATTACAATGTTCAGAACAGCTTCCTGGTAAAGGCAATGGCTCTGCTGCCCATGAAGTTGGAGAGAAAAATATGTAGAGCAGATAAGGTAAAAGGCATCTTTCTTCTCAATTGCAAAAGTTTGGTGACCAACTGCCTTGTTTTACTTTTAAAATTTCGTTTTATTTTCCAATTTTATTTGGTTTGTAATACCATTTTCCTTGGGCTTATTATGGTAAATGTGCAATACTTCTGGCTTCTTTGGAAAATAAAATGGAAAACCCTCAGTTTCTAGACAGGAAAGAAGGACCAGCAGCATAAGGCTGAAGTGCTGTTGGCTCATCGTGGTGACTACAGACTGTGGGCACCCCGGCCACAGGTTCCAGCAGGGTACAACCTCTGGCTTCACACTCTTCCCTTCTCCACCACCTCCTCCTCTCTCCCCACACTTCCGCAAACTGTGCAAGCTTCAAAGGAATCTCCTTGTAGCTGAGTGATTAAGTCTTGGAAGCTTGACACTGGGATTAAATTTGGATGTTCTGGAGAAGACTTTTGGACACATTCAGAAAAAAGCAGGCAGCATAACCCCAGCTGCATCTAGAACAGCTGCGTTGGGTGAGGGTTCCTGGGATGTTCTCTAATTGGTCTGTTCTACATGTTGTCTCAGACTTGGAATCAGCAAAACATCCCCTTTAAAACAGATAGTCTTCTGGCTGCTATGCTGGTTCTTATATTAAAACTTTTTTTGTATTGAAAAAACCCCTCTTTTTAAACAAGTAAAAGGCTATGTATTTTCTCAAGTGCTGCAAGCAAATAGCTAGGGTGTTGGGAATATAAAGCACAAAGAAATCATGTTTATTATAAGAACTTTAAAAAAGCAGGAGATGCTCTGAGGGCTGGTATTTTACCTTCCACCTCCCACCACTTCTCTCTTTCTCTTATAAAAAGGCTGCTATGGCAACCGACCTCCTGAGTATGGTTAAAAAAAAAAAAGATCCTTTTGCCTTATGTTCCAGTAGTTTTTGAACCTTTGGAATCTCACAAGAGGTGTCAAATTTAGCTGACTCAAACTCTTCATCTGAATAGAAATAGAAACCTTTGGGAGGCTGAGGCAGGAGGATCGCTTGAGCTCAGGAGTTAGAATCCAGCCTGGGCAACATAGCAAGGCCCCATCTATAAAAAAGATAAATAAAAAAACTAGCCAGACACGATGGTGTGCACCTGTAGTCCCAGCTACTTAAAAGGCTGAGGTGGGGTAATCGCTGGAGCCTGGAAGGTCGAGGCTGCAGGGAGCCATGATTGCACCACTGCATTCCAGCCTGGGCAACAGAGAGATATCTTGTCCCAAAAACAAAACCCTAGAAATAGAAGCCTAGAGGGGAACTGAGGTGCTGCATGCTGGGGGTCCCCTCCCACAGGAAGGACCACAGCAGGACAGCTTCAAGGATCTGCTGCAAAGCCCCGTGCTCCTCGGAGTCATGCTTTGTCTTTTAAGAGTGCAGTAGAAAGAGCTTTATGTAGATATGCTTGTCTCATTTCGTAATAATAATACAACCCGAAATGAACTTTTTATTTACTGACTGAATGCTTTAACCTATATTATTTTTTCCTTTTCCTCATTCCCTCTGTTACCAGCTGTCATTCATTCATTCAGTTCTTAATGTGTTCCTATCATGTGACTATTGGGATTAAGAAGGTCAATGAGACACAATTCCTATCTTCAAGGAATTTATCCTTAATTTAGTCACTTGAAAGTTCAGATATTATGCTTCTGACTTCTAATTCCAATGAGGTGATGAGACATTATTTGTATGCTATCCCTGGACCCATTCTGCACATGCAGATTGCTATTGTGTGGTAAATATAAGCTGCCTTTTGCAGGGGCTTTCGCTATGTATAGTTTTGTTCATTGCACTCTTGCTGGTCTTAAGAGTTTGCTCAGGAAGGCCCTTTGCTGTTTCCACTACTGGGTCTGGCATTTCTTGTTGTCACCAGAGCCATAGAAGGCATGCTGCTTTTCCTCAGAGTCTACCCTGTGGGCTGGAAGCCTGCACGTAAATGCAGGAAACCATTGTCCATGCCACAAAAGCTCTGGCACACTGGAGGAGCCGGTGCACAAACCTACCAGAGGCTATGCATTCACAAGGAAGCCACCTGGCCTCAGAGGCGATTAGTGAGGCTCTGGGTCCTAGGTGGGCTGGGGAAGAGCAGTGCCAGAGACAGTGCAGAACACATGGCCGTTCCATGACAGCAGGTCTTCGCAGAGGCCCAGTGGAGAAGAGTGGGAGTTCGTGCAGGATCCAGGAGGGAAGGGCTTTGTGATAGGCGGGTGCAGCCAGGAAAGCAGTGGCTCCCTGGGGCTCTGGGCTAGGGTTCCGTCCTCTGTGCCAGAGCTGCCTCTGGAGCCGCCCTAAAGCCAGTCTCAAAGAATGGCTGCAGCTGTGAGGTGGTCTAAGTGAGTCTAATAGTGGGAAGACAGCCAGTCCCTTAGAGGTACCTCTGAGATGCTAGGAAAACTGCCCTTGGAATCTGACACATGCCCCTGTGCTCAGAAGGAAGAAACAACTCTTGCTTTTGTTTTTAAGAGCATCTATCTCCCTGCTGACTTGAGCATGCTTCACTGCATCTGCACAGCGGCCAAGAAAGCCCCATATAAGAAAGCCCCTGTAGCTGTGCTAGCCTGGGAAGTCAGGCACTGGGCTGGGCTCAGTGTTGCCTGCGGCAGGCAGCTTATCAGCTCACAGCCAGAGCTTGGGACTCTTCATCCATTGCCCTACGCAGGTCTGATTTTAGTAGAAATTTGCTCTTTTAAGACAGAGGCATTCTTCTGATTATGCAGAATATAAAACTGCCTTTCAGGCAGCAGATAGAACCTTTTGCTTCTCCCAGCATCGGAAATCCCATCTCTAGAGACTTCTTCCTCTTACGAGTAGGGCGAACACAGAAAAGTCTCTGCAAGTGTTGTCGGAGGAGAGAGAATCAGAGGCTGATGTCAGAGGTGGCTGCGACTGGGAAGGGCTCTGAGGGTGGGGAGGAGAGGCACTGGGTACCCAGGACCCAGTTTGCTCATCACATGCTCCTATGGGTGACACACATCAACCACTGCTCAGAACGACCCAAGAATTGCTGGAACTCACATCATCAGCATGGCAGCACCAATGAGTGAGGGCTTCCTGATCTCCTCACTGTGGCCCGGGCCTCAGGCCATGAGTACTTCGGATGATTTCAGTGGGCTCCTCCTCATCGCCCAGCATGAGAACTGGCTGCGAACTGGAAGGCACCCTGAGTAAGACAGGCGCACCCTTCCTGCACAAGTGGGTCAGCTCTCGAATCCTATAACGTGGCTCAGGGTGCTGTGAGAAGTGGGCATGGTGGGGGTACTGAGGAGCATGGCCCTGTTTCTGCTGCCCCTGGGAGTCTCTGGGCAGCCAAAGAGGGGCTGTGTTGGGCTTCCCGTGTGCCCAGAACCAGCCTGCACAATGAGCGGGGCACAATTACAGATAATTCTGCCCCTTTCAAACCAATTTGGATGTTCCATTATGAGTCTTTAGAGTTGGACCAGGCTACACCAAGTATCATTTTGTTTTCCTGACCTAGTTTAACGGTTTTTTTTTTTTTAAAATAAGGAACTGAATTTGTAGCTCTTTTCACCCTAAAATGATTGCACATTGAGCTGAGCTGGAAGAGAGACTTCTGGTTCTTTTTTTTTTTTTTTTTTTTAAGAGGCAGGGTCTCACTCTGTTGCCCAGGTTGGAGTGCAGCAGTGTGATTGCCCCAATCACCCTGGACTCAAGTGATCCTCCTACCTCAGCCTCCAAAGTAGCTGGAACCATGGGTGTGCACCATCACACCTGGCTAATTTTTCTTATTTTTTGTGGAGATGGCATTTTGCCATGTTAGCAGGCTGGTCTCAAACTCCTGGGCTCAAGTGGTCCTCCTGCTTCGGCCTCCCAACATGCTGGGATTATAGGCGGGAGCCACTGTGCCTGGTCACTTCTAGTTCTTACTTGCTTCATTTTGCAGAGGAGCTCTGTGCTGCCGTGGCCAAAGCACAGGCTTTGGAGGCCTGGAGTCCTGGGGTTCTAATTCTCAGCTCCTAACTGTGTGAGGGATGCAAGCTTTCAAAGTCTGAGTTTCTTCCTTTCTAGAAAGGGAAGTACTCCAGGTTGCTGGAAGGATGCTGTGAAGTGGCAGCGTGGGGACATGGTGCTGTTCTCTATCATCTGTCGCCTGCCTCAGCTAATGCCTGTCTGTGCATGGAGTGATAGGAGCGAGCCCAGGTGGAGTGAGGGCCTTCCATGCCCCGCACAGGGTGAGTGGCCAGCCCTCCGACTCTAGGCTATGTTCCCTGGGCTGTGTGCTGCATTCACACATCACACCACTGTGGTCACGCCCCCAGCTCCCAACGCTGCCGTCACGAAAGTCAACCAAGGACGCAAGTCCTATCCTCTTTTCAATAAACAGAAGAAGAAAACAAGCTTTGAAAAACTACAAAACTTGACATGGTTTGAAGCTAGGCTGTGCCATTCCTGTGAGACCTGGGGAATGCCCTCAATCCCTCTTAATTTCGTTTCCCTCACCTGTGGAATGGCGATGACAATAGAGGCTGGCCCATGAGATGCCCGGTGGGAGGAAACCAATGCCCAGCCAGCACTCCCAACCAGCAGGCACTGAGGATTCTGGCCGGGTCCTTGTCACCACAGGGGTGGTGCTGTGAGAATTCGAGGTCACTGTCTTTTTCTATCTGAGTGCTGGGACTCTGCAAACAGGCATGGCCTATAATAGACAGTCACTTTGGAGGTGCTTTGCTCCATGTCCCTCTCCCTGCTCCTCCATGAGGCAGGAATCTCATCTGCTTACTCTTCTTTCTTGGTTCCTGGTTCTTGACCCAGGTACATGGTAGGAGCTAAATACTTGTTGAAAAAGTGAATGTAGAGGGATAATGCATTCTTGCGACCTTTCTGTATCATCTCCTCCTGGGAGGGTTGAAAGAGCATCGGCTCCAGATGTGGCCTTGGGTTTAAATCACATGGGCTCCCTGGCCATCCTTGGTGGCTCAGAGCTGGCCACTGACCCCTTGGGCCTGGTGTCCTCAGGTGTGAGTATAGGATTCGTGACCACACCTGTCTCACAAGGTGGTTCTAACCATCCAGGGAAGAAGTGGAGGATGCATTTCAGCAACCTTCCTTTCTTATAAAGACACCCAGTGGGAATCTAACTAGCATTATTCATTTTATTATGATTTTAATACCTTTTCCAAAGAGAGGAATTCTTGTTTTTCATTGGCCGCATCTGTGTAAACATATGTGTTTGACATAAATGCACTAAAATTAAAGTTAAATCCAGTTTCTAAAAACTTACAAAAACTAAATTATGCCAGTTCCCCAATCTGCCTTTCTATTTCAGTCTTCAGAAGCCGATAATTTGGCTCAGTAAAGCCAGGATTGTGTGCTCACTAAGGTGTCTTTAGGGTGGCTAACTCACAGAGCCCGAGGCTCCCCTGCACTGCTGCTGGCTGGCTTCTTTTTTTTTTTTCTTTGCAACTTATTTGCTAGACTAATTCTAATTGCACCTTGCTTTGAATCTTAGAGACAAAGAATGGGGCCAGGCTCAGTGTCTCACACCTGCAATCCCAGCACTTTGGGAGGCCAAGGCAGATGGATCACCTGAGGCCAGAAGTTCGAGACCAGCCTGGCCAACATGGTGAAACTCCATCTCTACTAAAAATACAAAAATTAGCTGGGTGTGGTGGTGGGCCCCTGTAGTTCCAGCTACTCAGGAGGTCTGAGGCAGGAGAATTTTTTTAACCTGGGAGGCAGAGGTTTCAAGAGCTGAGATCGCACCACTGCACTCCAGCCTGGGCCACAAAGTGAGACTCTTTCTCAAAAAACAAACAAACAAACAACTGGATGAGAATCCCTTGCCCAATAATAGGTATTAGCCAATGCTTAGGAATTTTCTCAAAAGACAATTGTCTCCAGGAAGTACCTTCTCTTAATTCCAGGACCCCAAGAAGGTCGCCCCAGAACATCTGCCATTACTGGGGCTTCCTCTTCCACCTTATTAGAAACGGGTTTATTCCATCCTACTTCATGGCAAAGTGGATATCACCAGTGCTGAGAAGGAATGCTCTAAGCTGCATGCGGCAGCTTTGAAGGCAGTCATGTCCATCCTTTTTTCTCTGTCTACAAACTGAAGCTGATGGCCTCTGGTACACAGCTCGGAGGCCAAGGCTAACAAAAAAGTTTGTGAAAAAATATTCCAACATTGCTACTGGTGGAAACAAGGAGTGTATACCCAGGAAGCAGGTTCCCTATGGCGTTCCTCCACGGGACTCTCCCTGGGAGCCTCATCTGGGAGGTCAGGGCACCCTAGTCAGTGGGAGGTCTGCCAAGCCACCAGCCCTGCCCGCATCAGAGCTCCGACAGCCCCGCCTCGGATTTGACCTGTTTTGCTCCCTCAGTTACACCGCCTGCCTCATCGCCAAGTAAGGCCCCCTGTCACCATCACGGCCCGATGGCGGCGAGGGGCATCAGAGAGCAGCTATGCGCCTTATGCACACCTGTGCAGAAGGAAGAACCTTAGCTCACTGCAGCGCCACGCCGGGGACCGCCACCGCTGCCTTCGGTCCCATCAGGGCTCCTTCACCAGCCCTTCCCCTGCCTTGAGTCCGGGGGCACATCTCCAGCCCTGCCTTTCCCGGCCACAGGTCAGGTCTGCGGACAATATACGTTCTGTCCCCCTCCCCTTCACGCACTGCTCTGCCTTCCCCTGCCCGGGTGTGACCCCTCTCCCCCTCCCCCTCAACTACTCGGAGGCCCAGGACAAGTCTGCCACTCCCACCTCTCCCTGCCTGAGTCCCGGGGCGCGTCCCCGGCACACCATTCCCTCTCTTGGGTCAGAGTCTCCGGGTGACTCCCCGCAGCTCCCCCTGCTTTCACCTCCACCGGCCTCCCCCCGTCCTGGGTCCCGCTGTGCTCCCTCCCCAAGTCCCTTCCTCCCACTGCCCTGGGTCCCAGAGCACATCCGCTGGCGGCCCCCACATCCCCCTGCCTGGAGTCCCGGTCCCCGCGCGCCCCCGCCCTGCCTTCACCTGCCGCCGGCGGCCTGCCAGCCCCGCTGACCGCCGCCCCCGCGCTTCGCTGGCGCCAGCCTCTCGATGGGTCTTGCACTTTGATTATTTGTGTTAGCAGTTAATTTAGCACCGTGGCCACGTGTGCCAAAGCTGCCTCCACTTCCTCCGGGCTCCCAACAAATGGCACTTTTATGAGATCCTTTCAAAGTGGCTCCCAGGCTGTCTCCCGCCTCCTGGTCCCTGCCCCTCGGTGCAGACTCCATTTCTCTGCCCTCCGCCCTCCACCCGGGCGCCCCCTCTGCACAGGCCCTATGGCAGCTGCGATCTTTCCTGCCTTTGCAGGGAAGGAGCTATTTCTGGCAACTCTGTCCCTCCACCCGGGGCACTCAGCCTGATCTAACGGAGATTTACTGAGCAGGTCCCTGCACTCCCCAGGACACTCTCCTGTGCGCAGGGGCCTCGTAGGCCCTGGGTCAGAAAATTTCAGAGTCTGGGGTCCTAGCAGATGGCTGACTGCTATGGCACCCTTGGCAGGCTTTATTGTGATTATTTTGTAGAATATTTCTGATCCCTTTCACCTCTTCTGTTAACATCCCACTCACCTCCCAGGTCTGACTTTCCTCAGCCTCTTCCCTCGCAGAGTTCTGTGCTAACACTGCCTGAGTGTCTCCAAGCCTGTGTTTTGGTCTAAATCCCTTCATACCCAGTGCTTCTTCCTAGCTGAGATGAGATATTCTGCATCTCGGAGAACTAGGTTGCTTCTCCAAATAATTCCAAAGAGGAGGTCCTTGACATTCCTCTGAGTTTTCTAAACTCGGGCTCTTTTTCTCTTTCAGATAACCTGATTTCCCCTCTCCTTAGATTTCTAATATGAGTGATATTCCAGAATAATAATACTCTGTAGGCTTTTACTTATGAAGAGAACTCTAGTCATGTTTGCAATAAACACCCCTATGCTCATGGAGCTAGTGTGGGGAGGGACTTTGCAAGCCCAGCGCCCCTTGAGAGGGCTCAGGAAGGGCTTCCTAAGTGCTCAAGTAGAGGGCTCTGGTGCTAGCTGGCAGGCACACAGTGGACAGCTGGTCTTTTCTGGCCTAAAGGATCACAGTGAGCCTGGGCCGATTTTAGCATAAGCTGGTGGCTCCAATCTGCTTCACTGTCAGCCCAGAGCGTCTCAGCCCTGGATGAGGCCCAAATCCCTACACATTTGGAACCTCACCTCATTCTTGCATGGCTGGAGGCTGGGCCCCTCCCATTGTCAGGGAAGATCTGCCTGCACTGTGACAGCCCCTCAGTGGTGGCCTGTGCTCTGTGTTGGGTCTGGCCGTGCACAGAACCCAGCTGACACACTTTCTCTCTACTCCACCTGTGCATTCAAATGGAATGCCTCACCATAGGATTCGTACACAGTCATCTACCCTTTGGCAAAAAGTCCTAATTCCCTCAAAATGAATGTGTTTTGGCTGACCCCAACTCTTGAAGAGAGACAGGGGAGTGTGTTTGTGTATGGAAATGTACATGTGTGATATCTGACTAGGGATAATGAAAGTGATCTTCAGTATCCACAATTCTAAAATTACTTCTGTGAAGGTCACAGTGACCTCCAATCTGCGGAATTCAGTGTCCAAGTCCTCATCATCTCTGTAAGTTCTCTGGACTATTGGACACAGTTGCTCAGTTAGGCTCTCTCTGAAACTCTTTGACCTCAGCGGTTGTGAAGCCCCTCCTTTCCCCACCCACACCTCCCAGCTGTGTAGGGGTGCAGGTATGCACTCCCACAACTGCCTTTGTGCAGATGACTCTTAAAGCTAAACTTTCAGTGCTAAATACCAGGCTCCTATTTCTAACTAAATCAGACATTTATGAGGGCTTGGAATGTCATCTTAAGGCAACATGTTCACTTATTTGTTTGTTCAAAAAACGTTGAGTGCCTAGAAGTCTGTGTTCTTGATGTTGGGGACACAGCAGTGAAAAAAGCAGAACGGTGAAGTTCCTGCTCTGATAGGGCCAGAGTCCTCTGGAGGCAGGGTTCCGGCTGACCCCCAGCACAACCAGGCCTCTTGATGCCTGGGAGCAAACGCTTGCAGTCACTTTAATTTCCCCCTCATTTTTATTTCTCACATCTGATTGAGGCGTATTGGTACTTTCTGTACAGTTTCTTTCCAATCCATCTTTGCTTCTCATTCTCCTTCAACACGCACTGCTGGAATCGGGCTTCTGAATTCCTGGTTCTAGTTCCTTCAGACCTTTCCTCTCCCCCACAACTTTCATCCATTTTCCCCCCAGCTGTGAGATTACTTTTCAAAAAGTAAAGCTCTGATCTGTTCATTTATTCATTGTGCACACATGGGTGGGAACGTCCTATGTGCAGGGCAGTGGGCTAAGCGCTGAGGTGACAGAGAAGCAAAGAGACCCTGACAGATGTCCCAGTTTACTTGAGAGGAAATGCGCCAAAAGCTAAAGTAAAATACAGTAGGAGCTCTGCTGAGATAGAAATAAGATTCCCTGCCATGTATGAGATTAAACATTCTTTAAAACCTGATACCCAAGGCTCCCCACCACCTGGGCCCAACTTAGCTTGCTAACAGGTCTTCCTTTACCCGGCTTCCTGTCCACCAGCCACGCCACCTCTTCCCGAGTGTGCCCCACCTTTCCTGCCATTCTCTTGTGGCCTCTGCCCTTCTCTTTGTCTATAATGCCCTCCCCTTACCCTCGCTACCAATTAAAATTCTACGAATCCTCTGAAACCAAGCTTATGTTCCACGTTTTCCAAGCAGCTTTCACTCAGATTTCCCCAACTGAAAGTCTTATCTCTTTCCCAAACTCTTGTAGCATTTCATTTGGATCTCTTCCATGATACAGCTAGAGACTAATATTAAAGTTATTTGCATTCTGTGCTACACGATAAGGTCCCTAAGTGCAGAGCCTTTCTTCTTTATCTTGTTATTCTCTGCTGTAACTACATAGCACATCAGCCCGCAGAGGCAAGCAGTGAATGCTTTCAAGCAAATGGCTGAATGAGGGGCTCATGGAGGAAGTCAGCTTTGTTGGGGCCTTATCAGGGAGAGTTATATCCAGGGTTGTTGATGTGATGGCGAAGGGCCTTTTTTCAAAAGAGAGAGAGATTATAAAGGTAGAACCCAGGGGTCTCCAACCCCCAGGCCATAGATTGATGCCGGTTCATGACTTGTTAGGAACCTGGCCGCACAGCAGGAGGTGAGCAGCGGGCCAGCAAGCCTCACCACCTGAACTCTGTCTCCTGTCAGATCAGCAGTGGCATTAGATTCTCATAAGAGTGCGAACCCTATTGTAAACTGTGAATGCGAGGGATCTAGGTTGCACACTTCTTATGAGAATGATGATCTGAGGTGGAACAGTTTCATCGTGAAACCATCCCACCCACTGTCCGTGGAAAAATTGTCAAATTGTTTTCCTTGAAAACAGTCCCTGGTGCCCAAAAGGTTGGGGACTATTGGTGTAATCCACCGAGAAAGGAGACAGCAACATTATGGTCAGTATAGAGGGCCTCTCAGTTGGAGAGGCTGGAACCTTCAGCTGAGTGTAAGATTCCAAATATGATTGTATCTGGGACACCTAGAAAGAAAAATATTTTATTTGAGGTGAGCTAAAAGAAATGGTTTCACCTGTGTCACAGCGAAACTAGAATAAGCTAGCCCACAAGAGCAGTAACCCCTGGAGTTGGGCCTTCTATAGCGGAGGGAAGTCAGGGATGGAGGCCAAGTTGGGCTGATTTTCCTGCTGCTGCTAAAAGGAAGCCAATTAATGGGAGAAGACTTGAGCACAACCCCCCACCTAGATCTACTTATAAGCCAAAATCTGGCTTCACTCTTACTAGACTTAATTTGATTGGAAAAATCTGTACCTAAAATAATTTCACAATCCCAGATCACTGGGGACTAAAGGGACTAAAGAGAAGTAATTACTAGAAGCTTCTAGAAGTTAGCTTGATTCTTTTAACCAGTTCGCTGAGTAACGCAACTTCGTCTTTTACAATCTCTGCTCTATGTGATTTGTACCCTGAATTTTCCTCATGTTCGTGGAGAGAGAGTTAGGTGGTGAAAGGTGGGGACCCAGGGGTGCAGTTTTTGGTGGAAGAGCCGTGCAGCCTGACTTTCCAAAGGGTGCAGATCACGGCTCCTGTAGCAGCAGAGCTGGCCTCACACTGTGGATGAGGAAAGCAAGTCCTCAGCAGCTCAGCAGTGGCACAGCTAGTCCTCATTGCTCATTATACTAAATGAGGAGCAGCAGTTGCCAGGTGGACCTTTCAGGATGCTCTGGTTGGAAGTAGCTGGAAGCCTACCTCCCACTGGCTTAACTGGTAAAGGTAGGTGTTACATCTTTGAAAGTCCAAAGGGAAGGCAGGCTCCAGGATGGTGGCAGCCTCTACAGTCTCTACAGGCAGCAGACCCAGCAGCCAGTGGAGCCTGGTCCACCTGCCTGGTCCAGGCCCATCCTTGGACTGGTCACAGTCCTTAGGGGATGTTGAGGCTGATGGCTGCAGGCAGAGTTCCAGAACCATTACTGACAAGAGAGACAAAGATGCCACACTTGACTTAGACAAACAGGGCTCACTCCTGGATTTCCTCAAGGTATGAAGGCTGCCTGGGGGGTTTCCTGCAAAAGGGGTAGGAAGAAGGAGGAGGGATTCCTGGGAGGCCCCAGAGAATGGCACGGAAAGTGGAATGTGGTTCCTCATGGGTCCTCAACCAGATCACGCTTGGGAGTCACAGGCATTCAACAATTTACCAAATAAGTTGTTCAAGTTTTAAGAACTTTAAAGACAGGTATTTTACTTTCTAAGCACCGCCTATGGATTTTTAGGCTGTCCTCATGGCCTGGGTGGGCCTGGCTGGTCATTTCTGCTGCCCACCCCCCATTCCCCATCCCTGGCCTCAGTACCTGCTCACTCAGTCTGGGTGTTCTGTTTGCTTTTGTCTTTTTCCCTCAGCCTTTTCTCTTGCACAGATACACGTACCTGGCACACAAAATAGCATTTAGTTCTGAGTTGAAGCAGATAGAAAAATTGGAGAGGTGCATGAAAACCTTTTCCATTCTGATTCTTTTTTAGTAATAGCTGCCCTTTCCTGAGCAAACACTGATGCTGGGCACCATACATAACGTCATCCAGCAGCTGGCAACAGCCCCACCAAGGGCCCATTAAGTGACCTGCCTAAAATCCTGTAGCTCGTAAGCTGTCAGGGTTCTGGCTTCAAACCTCATGCTTTTATCTTTTATAACCTTCTGCCAAAGTCTGTCTCATCAAAGGAAATTTAATATCACATAGCTTTTCATCAGCAGCATAGGTGGCTGAATAAAGAAGGTCAGTGTTTATAATCCACCCGAGAGGCTGTGGTGTTTCCTCATTGAGCCCTATCATACATTTACTGCAGTTTCTCCTGGAACAGTGCACTCTGTACAGTGGGAGGATTTGGCTACATTCCTCACTGGCACAGATTTGGATAGACCAGGGGGCCAACTCTCCCTTTAACACATTTCTATACATGGTTAGACATATGATAACCTGGTTACATGCCAGCTTCTCCAGGAAGGGGCACCCTGTGTCCTGACGCCACCATCATGGAAGGCTCACAGTGGGAAGGACTTCGTGTCTAATGAGTAAAGCAGGAAAGACACAGACAAGGACTGCCTGGGGCAGTGGCAGAACCTTTTCAGGGCCTGTGATTTATAACCAAGACTGTAGCGCATGCTGACGTTGCATATGCTGTGCATGGACACTGCCCGGCCGAGAGCTTTGCCTTTGAAAAGATGACATGTCCGGGTGTGTGAGGAAGGATCCAGTGTCTGTGACTGGTCATGAAGGTGTATCCCAGGGAAAGATTTCACTCCACTTCCTGACTTTGGTAACAAAGAGTAACTTAGTTTTATTCACCAAGAAGCACTGAGATTGAGCCCTGTTCTTCATATTCTCCCAGATTCTATGAAGTACTCTGTATCTTTTCAGTAACTTGCTATTTACTTTATATTGGCCACAGTAGATTTTGGTTGTTTACAATCAAAGAGAATGAACTAATACCATGATGAAATGATAGGTAGATGATGGTTCAGAAAGCACAGAAATATGATGTTTCATCACTTGGTTGTCATAAACAACACCCACTTGACATCCTAGCCTGTGTCTCTATGAAGAAGCCACCTGGGAGATCTGGTCTAGCAAGCCATTTCAGGCATACATTGTTTAAATCATTCACCCTGAGAGAAAGGCCCAGTGGCAACAGCTTGCAATAACACATCCAGAATGACCTATTGGGTCGTGTCTTACTTCCTTACCAGGATTTGTGCCTCCAGGAGCCATCTGGCTCTATGAAACCTGCCTGCCTACCTGCTGTAAACTACCTCGGAGCCTGAACTATCTGAGTAAAGTTGTATTTATGAATACAGGCAAAGAAAGAAAAAGGTAATAGTTCTTGAATGAGGGTCAGGGATGGGATTCCATAAAAAATATATTTGTGTCTCAAGAGCATATCTGCAGATGTTGGAGTTCCCTTCCTCCTCTATTCCTTTCTTTTTTTTTTTTTGAGATGAAGTCTCGCTCTGTCACCCAGGCTGGAATGCAGTGGTACGATTTCAGCTCACTGCAACCTCCGCCTCTCTGGTTCAAGTGATTCTCCTGCCTCAGCCTCCGGAGTAGCTGAGACTACAGGCGTGCATCACCACACCTGGCTAATTTTTGTATTTTTGATAGAGATGGGGTTTCACCATATTGGCCAAGCTGGTCTTGAACTCCTGACCTCAGGTGATCCACCCGCCTCAGCCTCCCAAAGTGCTGGGATTACAGGCAGGAGCCACTGTGACCGGCCTTTTCTTTATGTTAGGACAACCAGAGGGTCTATGCTAAGGCCTTAGGTCACCAAGCTGGCCAAGGGAAGACCTCCAGGTATGGTGGCTCTGGTTATAAAGTGGGACAGGGTTATTTCAGAGCTGTCAGGGTCTTCAGAGATTGTGCAGTACCCACTCTGCACCCAGTAGGTGGAGACCCTGAAGCCCAGAAAGATGAGGCAGCCCCTACGGCTGGCTCCCTCTGCCCTCCAGGCCCGTAGCAGCACCTCCTGCTGTGTTGGCCTCATGGTGGTCATGGTCCAGAGGTGTATCCTTGTGATGGGGCACTCTGCTCAATGTCACTGAGCAGGTAAATAGACATACATGACACACCCTGAAATACACAGAGTTGAGAAAAGGCCATGTTGGTCAAAAAGAAAGGTACACCTACTGATGGCTGTCTCTCCTGTTCCCATGACATTAGCTAGACCCTACCAGGCACAGCTCCTGGAGGCACCTGTCATTAATCTGCCCTGAAATTTAAAAAAAATGGTCTGAGGCCTTGGTCAGTTCAGAGTATATCATTGCACTTATCTGAACACAAACAGACTGAAGGAGGTTATAGAGAAAGAAATATAACTTGAGTGTGCGTTGAACTGGATTTATAGGTGTGAGGTTAGAAGTAGAATCATAAGAAGTTTGGTGGTTAGAGTTACTGGAGTGTTTCATTGAGCTGATTTCCCCCCTGTAGTTGCAGGCTTTGCATTGGTGGATATCATTTTATACCTTCTTGGTTTGAATGAAAGGTTTTTCCAATTTTGTCTACATTCAAATGCCAGAGTTGAGTTTCTGGTGAGGAAACAATGGTCAAGATTGGTAGTCATTGATGAAGCTGTCGTTAGGAAAACCAAGCCCAGAGCCACTCCAGCAAGACCTGTCTTTTATGGATTTATTTATTATTTTTTAAAATTTATTCTAAAATTATGGGATACATGTGTAGAACATGCAGGTTTGTTACATAGGTATATGTGTGCCATGGTGGTTTGCTGCACCTATTACTCATCTTCTAAGTTCCCTTCCCTCACCCCTCACCCCCCAACAGGCCCTGGTGTGTGATGTTCCCCTCCCTATGTCCATGTATTCTCAATGTTCAACTCCCACTTATGAGTGAGAACATGTGGTGTTTGGTTTTCTGTTCCTGTGTTAGTTTGCTGAGGATGGTGGCTTCCAGCTCCATCCATGTCCCTGCAAAGGACATGATCTCATTCTTTTTTATGGCTGCATAGTATTCCATGGTGTATATGTACCACATTTTCTTTATCAGTCTATCATTGATGAGCATTTGGGTTGGTTTCATGTCTTTGCTATTGTAAATAGTGCTGCAATAAACATACATGTGCATGTATCTTTATAGCAGAATGATTTCTATTCCTTTGGGTATATACCCAGTAATGGGGTTGCTGATTCAAATGGTATTTCTGGTTCTAGATCCTTGAGGAATCACCATACTGTCTTCCACAATGGTTGAACTAATTTACACTCCCACCAGCAGTGTAAAAGCGTTCCTATTTCTCTACAGCCTCGCCAGCATCTGTTGTTTCCTGACTTTCTAATAATTGCCATTCTGACTGGTGTGAGATGGTATCTCATTGTGGTTTTGATTTGTGTTTCTCTGAGGATCAGTGATATTGAGCTTTTTTTCCACATTTGTTGGCCGTGTAAATGTCTTCTTTTGAGAAGTGTCTGTTCATATCCTTTGTCCACTTTTTGATGGGGTTGTTTATTTTTTTCTTGTAAATATGTTTAAGTTCCTTGTAAATTCTGGATATTAGACTTTTGTCAGATGGGTAGATTGCAAAAATTTTCTCTCATTCTGTAGGTTGCCTGTTCACTCTGATGATAGTTTCTTTTGCTGTGCAGAAGCTCTTTAGTTTAATTAGATCCCATTTGTCAGTTTTGGCTTTTGTTGCAATTGCTTTTGGCATTTTTGTCATGAAGTCCTTGCCCATGCCTATGTACTGAATGGTATTGCCTAGGTTTTCTTCTAGGGTTTTTATGGTTTTGGGTTTTACATTTAAGTCTTTAATCCATCTTGAATTAATTTTTGTATAAGGTGTAAGGAAGGGGTTCAGTTTCAGTTTTCTGAATATTGCTAGCCAGTTTTCCCAGCATCATTTATTAAATAGGGAATCCTTTCACCATTGCTTGTTTTTGTCAGATCAGATGGTTGTAGATGTGTGGTGTTATTTCTGAAGACCTATCTTATTGTATATTGATATTAAGACAAAAATACAGCGTGTGCTACAGCCGTAGTTAAAAAAGAGGAAAACCAGTCACTCCTCTGGGTGTTCCCAAATTGTTATGCTCACAGGCCTCCGTGAGATGTGTCCTTCTTCCCCAGTGTCTCCGCTATGACTCCCAGCCCTGCCTTTGTGGGTGCCCGGCTGCTCCCAGGAAAAGCTGGGCAAGTCCTTCTGTCTGCATTCACACCTGGGACCCCTTCCTATGCCCTGCCGTGGCTGTGAGTCTTATTTCCTAGTGAGTCGCTGTTGCAAGGAAATGTTAAGAGGATTTTTAGGTGCTGCTATTTGTGTTTTTACCTGGTTTGTGAAATGATATTGCTTAAATCATTTCTAGATTAGCTTCAAACACTGTTAGAATCACAGTCCATGAGGAGTTGTGTCTGATCTGGTTGCAGTATATAAAGAATTAGTAAAAAGTCTGTTCCCAGATACTATGTTGAGTTCCACAGAGAAGGGCTTCCTCACATAGATTTGCATGAGGTGTTATGTTCCTATCAAGAGATTTAAGATGCTTTGACTTCTAAAAGAATAACTGGCTTTTTTTTTTAACTTCTCTGGGGGAATTTTCTCATCTTTTCTACTCCCTGCTGAAGTTAAAAACCACTATGAAGAGCTCTGAAGTTTATAAAGGTTTTGACTCTTAAAATCTGCTGGTCTTGATGTCAAAAGTGCTAAATGATATGGAATGAAACTGCTGGCTATGCCTGGTGTTGCAGCCAGGCATTTTATTGTTCATTCAAGGAGACAGCTGTGCAGTCTGAGGTCAGTGAGGGAAGATGGGCTGGGTCCATGAGGGTGCTATGGGCTGCTGGCTTCTGAACATGCTTGGCCATGATCTGGGGTCCAGCATTCCCAGAGGGAACGGAGCCTACAGGGTCACATTTAAATACCACGATGGAATTGAAACTTTTCCTTTAGGCTATTTAATTTGTATATAATAAAAGCTATATTGCTTCTTGTTGAACCTGCATGAAAACAAGTTAAATTTCCCAGAAAACCTCATAAGGGATGGAGGTAGTGAAAGGACCTTGGAGATGGATGAGCAGATGTGAGCATGTGGCATACTCACGCTCCTGCTGGGACCCCGAGGGCTCCTCTCACGGGCTCCCCACTCCCAGTGTGGACACTGGGTCTTCTTCCTGCCACCTGTGAAGCCCACACAGTCACATGTAAATCACCGGACAATTTCCCTTGGGTGCCTTGAGATTTCCCTACAGTGGATAAAGTGTTCTCCTGTTTCTTGGGTGGAAGGAGCCCCACTCACTCTCTGGGGCAGCCAGGCTGCTGGGTACAACTGCCCCCAGTGCTTCCTGCCCACTGCAGATGTTAGGTGAATCAAGATAATTAAAACCTGAATTACAGGATGCTTGTTCTCAGCTCAGACCAGGAGCTTTATTCAGGTTTCATTTGCTGAGACAGCTCTTGTGCCCCAGACATTGCCCTAGTGCAGCTGCATTCCATCCTCAGCAAGCTCAGCAAGGTAGATGCGGTTATCTCCACTACACAGGCAAGGCAAAGGAGGCAGAGAGGCTAGGCAGGCTGACCATGTGTCTCGCCTAAGAAGTGGTGAAGACAGGACCTAAATGCCAGTCTCCTTGGCTAAACATTATACTCTCCTCCCAAAGTGCAGTGCCTCTCACAGATGGTGGAGGAGGGTGCAGAAGGGGCTCACGTGGCCAAATGGCCATGGCCATAGGAGGTCTGTGTGTTCCCAAACCTCTACCAACCCTGTACCCCATCATTTAAAGTGATGATCATGATACCAACATTCTTAGTGGGCAGTAGTGCAAAGTCAGAGAAATAAGAAATACGATGACTAACGTGAGAAAAGCCGGGGTGGTGTCTGGACAGGGGATGAGTCATTTGTGCTCCACATCAGGTGGCTTGGAAACCATCACCCGCACACACTGCTGCTGCTTTATGTTGGTGTGTGCAGCTGGCGTCTGAAGACTTCCTGCAGGTAATCTTCCTTCAGCGGCTGCCCACCTGGCCCTGCTGTGCACCCTGTGCCTATGTGAAGCTTGGAGTCTAGCCTTATGCAGCCCGAGACTCCCAGGGTGCTTCATCCCCCATCTGCTGGAGAACCTGTTGCAGCCACAGAAATCTGAATCACTTGAGAAGCTTGCGTGATGGGCCTTGTTGCCTCACAGCTGCCTTTTCCCCATGCTTCTGTCATCTGGGATGGATCAGCCCTTGAGTCTTCTCATGGCAAAGGTGAATGAAGCCTGGTTTTTCTCAGTTATCATCCTCTGACTTTATCATCCCCAAGGAAATGATCTAGGAAAGAGTGGGTACTTAATGATAAGAAAACTCACCATATTTTATGATAGAGAAAAGCCCAGACCGCTTTTCAAAGTTGAATTTGCTACAGAAAAAGCATGGAAGGAAGAAGAAATAAGGTACACACAAACCTTGCCTGCCCTGCCCCGGAACTACAGGCCCTGGTGGGGCCTGCTCCCTGTCGCCAGCAAAGTTGCTGAGAGAGCACACGCCAGCCACAGTGGTGAAGTCATAGAAATGCTATGCCCCCACAGGCCACAGGAATTGTGGAAAGATTTGTGTAAATATCTCATGCATTCTTGTGATCTAAGCTTTATGGAAATAAAAACCACAATCAAAAAGCCAATGCCACATTTATTCCACCTCCTTCCTTTTCTCCTGTAGAATAAATTCATAGAACAGTTTATGGAGCAGCCAAGAAAATACGTTATTTCAATTTTATTACCAGGAAGACATATACCTAAGTGCTCAGCAAGACTAACCTAAACAGGGCCCATTTGGGAAGAAGATGAGAAGACGCTGCTGGGCATCCCCTTAGTCATGAAGACAAGAGTGGCTCTTGCAGAGGCCACCCCACAGCCCCTGTGTCCAGATGGGATTGGTAGTTACCAGTACTCAGAGAACTTCCAACTTCCTTTCCTCTTCTCTCCTTTCTTAACTTTGTGGTGGATATTGGAGTTGGGACGTCTCACACACTCAGAGCACAGCTGGGATGTTCAACTTGCTGAAGCTTCCCTGGCACCAAGTTTAAAGAAACCACCGAGGAGCACATGGTTTCCCACACAGGCTCCTGGTGGGGCATGCCCTCGTCAGGATTCCAGCAGCAGACCCCCAGGAGTCCTGGCCTGAGAGTGAGGAGGGGCCCTCTCTGGAGAGGAGCTGTGGACCCATGCTCACATACATCCTTCCCACTTACCATAACACAGCAGGGAAGTCAGTGTCATGAGAACATATTTCCACCCTAAGTTTTTAAATGCATCATGCTAAAATTTTCATTGAATTCTTGCCCCAATTTTTCTGACTTGTAATGTGAAGCAACAGATTACTTCCTGCTTCTCTCTGCCCTCCCTTTTCCCCACTCACATTCCAGTTATGTGTGTCACCCATATATTGAATGGACTTAGGAAAGTGCAAAGCAGGAAACAATCCAATTTTAATTGATCAATTGATGTTTTCTTCATTGCTCTTGAGGAGATCTCAGGCAGAAATCATAGTTTTCCTATTTACTTTTAACTATTCAAAGTCAAGCCTGAATTAAATCCTAACTTTGATCTCTCATCTAATTGAAAGTGTCTCCTCTCCCTGACCCCATTTCAGTCCTGATCTAGCCTGGGGACTGGGCACTGGAAAGGAGAACATTTCTTCACCCTTTCCTTCTACTCTGGAGTTAGGGGCTGGGAAGGAGGAGAGTAGGTGGCAGGAAGGTCTCATTTGTCTAGTGCAGTTATTATTTGACATTGTTACCTCTTTAGGGGCTCAGAAGCTGCCTTTTCCTTACCCATTTCAGAAGGAGACACTTGCATGGTCTGCCTGACCACTTCAACCAACTCTCAGCTTTTGCTCTAATAGCAGCACTGTGGAATGTTGCTCATGGAGATATGGGCCATTACTTGCCTTGTCAGTAGAAGTGCAGGTCCTGCTCTAGACTGTTCTCCTTGCTCTGCCATCAGGGCAGCTTAGATAACCTATCATGGTTAGACTTTTTTCAACAAGAAGTAGTCACAACTGTCCAATTCCCCAAGACCTCTCTGACAGGCCTTTCATGGTGCCACAGGGCCTGTGAAGTGCCCTCATTTGGCTTGAGGTACGTGTGTCTTGAGGAGCATGAATATCATAGAACCCCTTCCTCTCCATTAAAACAAAAACTCTTCTGAAAAATCCTCTCTCAGCAAGGTAGGTTAGCAAAATGGCAGAGGAAGCATAAGCAGCTCCTGCCCCGCCACAGAAATGTCAAAAACAAGCAGAAACTGTGAGAACTCTGGAAAACAGTCAAAGGTTTACAGTAACCAAAAGAATGCTGAATCAAGGAAAAGACAACTTTTAAAAAATGGGAGGAAAACTTTGTGGCATTTTTGTTTGCTCTTATTCCACCCCCTTTCCAGCTTGGCAGCAGTTTTGAGGAAGTCAGCTTGCATTTCCAGGGTGGAATTCTGGTCTCTGACTCTAGGAATCTTATTTACAAATTTTTGTATTTGCCTGTTCTCACCTGTCTGAGGGCTACCTGAAGGACTGACACAAGATGCTTGTCTCTGTTTTGGCTCACTCAGAAATGATTTGGGGTAGAAAAGCAGTGGGCATTGCCCAAAACACTGCATGGCAAACAAATAATCCATAACCTGGGCAGAAGATTACAGTTAAGACATGTAATTGAACATTTAAGTTTCCCTGAGAGGGAAAGATAGAGTTTCTTCATGAAATTAAGAGCATTTAAAAGTACCCACGTATACTGGGAAATTTAGAAAGCAACATGTACACCCAGGGCAGGACACATGCACTGAAAAGACTTGAGATTTAAAGGTTTCGCTTCTGGCTGATCTGTAGGTTCAGTTCCAGCACAAAATGAAGGCTGAGGCAAAGTTGTAAACAGATCGGTTAAATGTTGAAAGAGTGACCCAGCACAGTCAATTTGCAAAGATGAGGAGAGATCTTTTGTTTGTTTTAAATTTTTCAGTTATGGGCATTCAAGGAAATCTCTATCAAAATACTGGCTGAAAATAAGCTAAAGAAATAGAGCCTTCATTGACCACACATGACAAGAAATACAGTCTTTGAAACAAAACAGTTTGACAAACTCAATGCACAAATAGATTACAGATTATTGCAGCCTTCAATCAATAAATAGCAAACCCTAAAGGAGAAGAATAATTTGATTTCTAGAGTTGCCATATTATTATATAAAATTTCCAGTTTTTAACCAAAAGGTTGCACATAAAAAGAAATAGTTAAATGTGGCCCATTCAAATGAATAAAATAAATGGACAGAAACCATCTCTGAGGAAGTCAAACCACTGGAGTTATTAGAAAGAGATTTAAGTCATCTGTCTTAAATATGCTGAAAGAGCTAAAGGGAACCATAAACAAAGAACTAATGGAAACCAGAACAATGCTGTATGAACAAATTGAGAATATCAATAAAGGCATAGGAATTACAAAAGGGAACTAAATAGAAATTCTGAAGGTGAAAAGTATAATAATTGAAATGAAAAATTTATTGGGCCAGTCACGGTGGCTCATGCCTGTAATCCCAGCACTTTGGGATGCCAAGGTAGGCAGATCACCTGAGGTCAGGAGTTCGAGACCAGCCTGGCCAATATGGCAAAACCCTCTCTCTACTAAAAATACAAAATTAGCCAGGCATGGTGGTGTGCACCTGTAGTCCTAGCTACTTGGGAGGCTGGGGCAGGAGAATCACTTGAACCCAGAGGGCAGAGGTTGCAGTGACCCAAGATTGTGCCATTGCACTCTAGTCTGGGCATTGCAGTGAGACTCCATCTCAAAAAAAAAAATTACTGGAGGATTTCTACAGTATATTTGACCAGACATAAGGAAGTCAGTCAACTTGAAGAAGGGACAATTGAGATTGTGTAGATTATAAATGGAATGGAAAGAAAAAGAATGAAGAAAAGTGAATAGAACCTAAGGGACTTGTAGAACACCATTAAGCAAACCAACATATGCATTATGGGCATCCAAGAAGAAGAAAAGACAGAGAAAGAAGAGGGCAGCAAGAATATTTGAAGAAAGAAGGGCTGGACATATCCCAAATTGGATAAAAGATATGAATCTACAAATCCAAGAAGCACAACACATTCCAAATAAGATATATTTGAAAAGATCCACATTAGACATGGTATATAGTTGTTGAATGCCAAAAAAAAAAAAAAACAAATCTTGAAAATAGAAGGAGGGAGTGACTTGTCAAATAGAAGAGATCCCCAATAAGATTACTTACTTCTAGTTGCTAACCAGAAACCATGAAGGGCAAAAGGCAGGGGGATGACATTTAAAGTCAAATGAAAGAAAAAGACTGTCAACCAAGAATTCTATATTTGGCAAAATTATCTTTTAAAAATCAGGGAGAGATTAAGACATTCCCAGATAAACAAAAGCTGAGGGAGTTTGCCACCAATAGACCTGTCTTATAAGAAATGCTAAAGGAGTGAAATGATAAAACAGTAGTCAGTGACTTGAAACCACATGAAGAAATAAATATCTCCAGGAAAGGTAACTACATAGGCAAATATAAAAACCAGCATAATTATATTTTAGGTTTTCAATTCCACTTTTAATTTCTTACACGATTTAACAGACAAGTGCATAGAATAATTATAAATATGTATTAGTGGGCATACAATGTATACAAATGTAATTTGTGATGACAACAACAACATAAATGGGCAGCAGTTGAGCTGTAGAGGAGCAGAATTTTTACATGCTATTGAAGTTAAATTGCTGTAAATTAAATTAAAACTAAATTATATATCACTTAGATGTTAATTATATTTTCTATGGTAACAAAAAATCTAAAGAATATGCATAAAAGAAAATGAGAAGGGGATCAAAATGGTTTACTACACAAAATTACATATAAAAGAAGATAATAATGGGGGAAATGAGAGAAAAAAAGGCATAGAGAAAACAATAGCCAAATGTCAGAAGTAAGTACTTCCTTATTAGTAAGTCCTTCCTTCCCTACATTCAATTACATAAAAGGTAGATGGATTAAACTTTCCATTTCAAAAGGCAGGTACTGACAAAATGGATTAAAAAAACTTGCTGTCTATGAGACATTCACTTCAGATCCAAAGATCCAAAAACACAATGAATTGAAAGTGAAAAGATGGAAAAGCTACTCTATGCAAATAGTAACCAAAAGAAAGTAAGGGTAGCTATATTAATATCAGACAAAATAGACTTTCATCCAAAAACAAAGAGGGACATTATATATTGATAAAATAGTCAACTCATCATGAAGTAACAATTATAAACATACATGTATCAAATTAGAGCCCCAAATTACATGGATAGAAATGAAGGGAGAAAGAGACAGTTCACAATAATAGTTGAAGACTTCAATATCCCCCTTTAAGTAATGAATGGAATATCTAGACAGAAGATCAACGAGGAAGTAGAGGGCTTGAATAACTATAAGCCAAGTAGACCTAAGAGACATATATGGAATGCTTTGTCAAACCATAGCAGAATACTCATTCTTCTCAAGTGCACACAGCATGCTCTTGAACAGACCACAAGTTAGGCCATAAAACCATCCGCGGTGAATTTAAAAATATTGAAGTCGGCCAGGCACGGTGGCTCATACTGTAATCCCAACACTTTGGGAGGCTGAGGCAGGTGGATCATGAGGTCAGGAGATCGAGACCATCCTGGCCAACATGGTGAAACCCCATCTCTACTAAAAATATAAAAATTAGCTGGGCATGGTGGCATGTGCCTGTAGTCCCAGCTACTCAGGGGGCTGAGGCAGGAGAATCACTTGAACCCAGGAGGCGGAGGTTGCAGTGAGCCGAAATCGCACCACTGCACTCCAGCCTGGTGACAGAGTGAGACTCCATCTCAAACAAAACAAAACAAAACAAAACAAAAAAATGAAGTCATACAAAGTCTCCTTTCCAAACACAATAGGATAAAACTAGAAATCAATATCAGAGGCCAAATCTGAAAAATTCACAAATATGTGGAAATTAAGCATGGTCTTAAACAACCAGGGGGTCAAAGAACAAATAATAAGGGAAATGAAAAGATACTTTGAGATGAATAAAAGTGAGACTGTAACATACAGAAACTTGTAGTATGCAGTAAAGATCAGAGGGAAATATATAATCCTGAATGCATACATTAAAAAAGAAGAAAGATATAAAATCAATAACCTGACTTTATACTTAAAGGTACTAGAAAAAGAAGAGCAGACTCAACCCAAGGCTAGCCAGAAAAATGATATAGTAAAGATTGGATCCAAACCAAATAAAATAGACAATAGAAAGCAACAGAAAGACTTAATGACACCAAGAGTTGGTTCTTTGAAAAGATCAACAAAATTGGCAAACCAATAGCTAGATGAACAAAAAAGGAGAAGATACAAATAACTAAAATTAGAAATGAAAATGGGGACTTTACTACTGACCTTGCAGAAATAAAAAGGATTATAAGAGCATACTATGAATAATTGTATGTCAACCAATTAGATGACCTAAGTGAATTGGACAAATTCCTAAAAACATACAAATAATCAGAACTGATTCAAGAAGAAAGAGAAAATCTTGAGATACCTATAAACGAGTACAACAATTGAATCAGTAGTAGGAAACTTTTCCACCAAAGAAAAGTCCAGGGTCAGATGGGTTTATCAGTGAATTTTAGCAAGCATTTAAAGAAGAACACCAATCTTTCTCAAACTCCTCTAAAATAAGAGAGAGGAAACATTTATTAACTGATTCTATGATGCTAGCATATTTTTTATACCAAACCCAGATAAAAACATCACAAGAAAAGTACAGACCAGTGTCCCTTTTGAATAGAAATGCAGATATCCTAAACAAAATACAAGTAAACTGAATCTAACATCATACTAAAAGGATTATACAGCATGATCAAGTGGGATCTATTCCAAAAATGCAAAAGTAGTTCAACATAGTAAAATCAATCAATGAACTATACCACATAATTAGAACAAAGGAGAAAATGCACAATAGTGTCACAACTGATGCAGAAAATGCATGTGACACAACCTAACACCCTTCATAATAAAAATTCTCATTAAAGTAGGAATATAAAGAAACTTCCTCAATGATATAAAGAGCATTTATGAAACACCCACAGATAACATCACATCAATGGTGAAAGACGGAAAACTTTCCCACTCAAGAACAATACAAGGGTGCCCACTTTCACCATTGTTATTCAATATTGTATTGACAATTCTAGGCACAGCAATCAAGCAAGAAAAAAAGATGTCCACATTGGAAAAGGAAAACTATCTCTATTTTCACAGAGAGGTATTTTCTACATATACATACACATGTATTTTCTACATATACATTCTATATGTAGAAAATACCAAAGAATTCTTAAGAAAGCTACTAGATCTAATAAGTGAATTCAACAAATTTGCAGGGTATAAAATTAACACACAAAAAGCAGTTGTGTTTCTATATACCCCCAATGAAAAATACGAAAAGGAAATTTAAAGAATCCATTTACAATAGCATCCAAAAGGTAAAATATCTAGGAGTAAATTTAACCAAGTAAGTGAAAGACTTGTACACTGAAAACTACAAAATATTGCTGAAAGAAATTAAAGAGGTCTAAATAAATGGAAAATAAATCCATATTCATGGACTGGAAGACAATATTGTTAGGACATCAATTCTACCCAAAGAAAACTACAGATTAAATGCAATCACTGTTAAGATTTTAATAACATTTGTGAAGAAATGGAGAAGTTGACCCTCAAATTCATATGGATTTTCAGTGAGCCCCAAATAGCCAAAGCAATCCTGATAAAGAAGAGCAAAGTTAGAGAACTCACACATCCCCGTTTGAAAAGTGCTACAAACTACAGTAACCAAAACAATGTGGTATTCACATAAGGATAGATTTATCGAACAAGGAAATAGAATTGAGAGCCCAGAAACAAACCATTTGTGGTCAATTGAGTTTTAACAAGGGTGTCAAGACTTTCAATGGGGAAAGAATAGTCTCTTTAACAAGTGGTGCTAGGTCAACTTGCTATCCACATGCAAAAGAATGAAGTTGGACCCCTTCTTCACATCATACACAAAATTAACTCAAAATGGATCAATGTCCTGAATATAAGAACTAAACTCATAAAATTCCTAGAAAGATACATAGGGATACAGCTTCATAATCTTAGATTTGACAATGGATTTTTAGATATGACACAAAAAGCATGTACAAAAAAGAAAAACTAGATAAACTGGGCTTTATATGCATTTAAAAAATGTGCATCAAAGGACATTATCCTTTAATGTGAAAAGACAACCTATGAAATAGGAGAAATATTTGGAAATCATACATCTGACAGGCATCTGGTATCCAGGATACATAAAGAACTCTTACAACTCAACAACAAAAGACAATTGAAAAATGGGCAAAAGAGTTCTGCAAAGGAGACACATAAATGGCCAACAAACACCTGAAAAGATGCTCAATGTCATTAGTCAATAGAGAAATGAAAATCAAAACTACAATGAGTTACCATTTCACAGCCATTACAATGGTGATAATTAAAAAATGGAAAATAAAAGTGTTGACAAGGATGTGGAAAAATTAGAACCCTTGTGCTTTGCTGGTGGGGTTGTAAAATGATTCAACCTCTGTGGAAAACAGTGCGGTGGTTCTTAAAAAGTTAAACATAGAATTACTGTATGACCCCACAATTTCACTTCTAAGTATATACCCCAAAGAATTGAAAACAGGTACAGAAACAAGTACATGTAACATGCATTTTCATAGTAGCATTATTCACATAAGCCAAAAGGCGGAAACCACCCAAGTCCGCCTACCAACAGAAGAATGGACAAACAAATTGTGGCATATTTATACAATGAAATATTATTCAACCACAAAAAGGAATAAAATACAGCTACATGATACAATGTGGATGCACCTTGAAAACATTATGCTAAGGGAAAGAAGCCAGACATGATAATATACGATCCCATTTATATGAAATAGACAAATCCATAGAGACAGAACTCACATTGGTGACTTTCAGAGGCTGAGAGGAGGGGGAAATAAGGAGAAACTGCTTAATGGGTAAGGGGTTTTACCTTGGAGTAATGGAAATGTTTTGGATCTAGAGAGAGGTGGTGGTTGTGCAGTGTGTACTAAATGCCACCTAATTGTTCACTTTAAAATAATTTAACAAAATCCCCTCCCAATCTACTGCTTCCACTTGGAGCCTTCCCTTAGGCTGGGAGTGGACGGTGACCAAGTGTCCCAGAACAGGTGCTGTTCTACCTCTAAGAGAGTCTGTTGTTTTTCTTTAGAGAGCGTGACCAGTGCTGTTCACCTGGAGCCTTGGTGAGCGATCCTGTTACTTGCTCTGTGATCTGTGTTGAGGCTCCCAAGCAGGGGCTCCACTCTCCAGAGGGAGGTCTGTGGCAGAGTGGAGCCTGTGACTATCAGTGAAATGGGATGTGATGTGCTCCTTGGTCTCTCAAACAAATCTTACACTCTTTCAACTAATCAAATAACATAATCCAAGCCAGGGCCAGCACCATAGCCTGATTTTGCAAGATCACATGAAAAATTGGATATTACATGATAATAGGTCTTAGGAGTGTTAAAGGAATAGAGGCTTCAGAGAGCTTCTCTAGCATCCACACATCCCAGTTTCCTGTCTTTTATATATGGGGAAACTGAGGCTCAGGCATATTAAAAATATGCCTGGAATCTACAGAGAGAAAAAGAAGATTAGTGGTTGCCTAGGGTTGGGGTGATTGGTTGTAAATAGGAAGTGACTGCTTACAGGTACAGGTTTTTCTTTCTTAAAACATTTCTTTTTTTTTTTTTTTTTTTGAGACAGGGTCTCTCTCTGTTGCCCAGGCTGGAATGCAGTGGTGTGATCACAGCTCACTGCAACCTCTGCCTCCTGGTCTGAAGAGATCCTCTCACCTCAGTCTCCAGAGTAGCTGGGACTACAGGTGCCTATCACCATGCCTGGCTAATTTTTTGTATTTTTTGTAAAGACATGGTTTCGCTATGTTGCTCAGGCTGGTTTCAAACTCCTAGACTCAAGTGATCTGCGCATCTTGACCTCCTAAAGTGCTGGGGTTACAGGCATGAACCACCAAACCAGGCCGGGTTTTCTTTAGGGATGGTGAAACTATTTGAAAATTGATTGTGGTGCTGATCGGACACCTCTATGAATATACTAAATTCTGCATTTTAAATGAGTGAATAGTATGGTACATGAATTATATCTCAATAGAACCATTATATATTATTTTTAAAAATCTGTTGGGCTCACACATGGCTAATTAGTGGCAGGGCAGCTTTCCAGCTGTCTTACCACGACAATGACCTTTCTCTGTGGGCCTCAAATGACCCTTTGTTGTAATACCTGTGTCTTTTGCCAAGACTGGCTTGAATAATTGCTTTGGTCCTCTCAATCACTTCCTCATGTGACAGCCTCATGAGTCCACCCCTACATGACAAGTCAGACTGTGCATGCTCCACTGGGCTTCATGTTCAAAGTGGCCAAGATCATGCCTAGACCACCTCTATCAGAGTGAAGACAGCTTTGCATTTTGGAAACAATATCTACCCAGGAAGCAAATGATGAAGCATTCAATTTTCAAGGCTCTCCCAGTGGTAATGGATCCTGTTGGGAAAGCCCTCCGGACATGTGCAGGAGAGGGTCATGTGTGATGAAATGAGAAAGGACACAGCCAATGAGGAGGCCACTTCTGAAACTACGTAGACACAAACCAGATGCAGGGGCCACATGTCTCTTCTCGAAGTCACGTTCCCAAGCTCTCTGGGTAATTGGGAAGTACATTGAAGAAGCATCAGTCAATTACTGCTAGCAAAATGTTTTGTATAAACAGCAACTTCAAAGCACATGGAAATCCCACAGGCCCACAGCCTTTTTTTTTTTTCAAACATAAGGGCCTTGCAGCCATTAGGCTGACCTGTGTTACAAATGGCTCAGGTCCCAGGGTGAGGCTGCCCTTCTACCTGAGGTCCCTCTGATCGCGATTTTTCACCTCCAGAGCTGGGTCCACACAACACAAAGCCAGGTGGAAACTCGGCAACTGCACTGACTCGGTGAGAGAATCCACTCAGGAAGAGGCCAGTGTGCATCATTCACGCTCCTACTTGCTTTCCAGGAGGAATCTGCACAAATAAACTAGAGAGCTCTCACATGCGCCAGCATTGCCTGGGATGTTTTTCAACATGAGGGATCTGGTCGGTCTACTCTCAAGGATGTCGCCTTCCAGCAGAGAGG
The DNA here is from genome assembly GCF_028885625.2 of Pongo pygmaeus. Lineage (NCBI taxonomy): Eukaryota > Metazoa > Chordata > Mammalia > Primates > Hominidae > Pongo > Pongo pygmaeus. The sequence continues at coordinate 60,073,699 of NC_072380.2, forward strand.
AGCCATACTGGGTGTAAGATGATTTTCCTCAAAATAGCTTCTTCTTTGTACCTACCTCCAACACGCTTCCTTCTGTGTCTGCCGTCAGTTCTGGGGCAGGCGGCTGTGCTCTTCTGACCCGAGTTCAGTGGTCTGTTGCTTATTTTATCTCCCCAAACAAAACAAATTTCTCTCCATTTTATCCTATTTCCTACCAGATAGGATCTTTTGTTTTCACTCACTGCCTTGTCAGCTTCCAAGAATCTTTTCTACTTGAGACCTGTCGAGACACTCCGGGTTCAGTGGTCTGTGGCCAGGCTCCGGTCCAAGGTCGAGGATTCCCTCCTTTTCCTTCCCAGTATTGTCCAGTATCCTGCAGGGCTCCTGTCCCCAGCCATGAGGGCGGGGCAGCGCTGCCTGCCACGGGCACCCTCCTGTTGCTGTGGGCGCCACCGCGACCTTGCCAGTGTCACCACCATGACCTTGCTAGTGTCGCCACCATAACCTCGCCAGTGTCACCACCATCGGGCACGTGCCCTGACTCCTTGTGGAGGATGAACATGAAGCCTAGGCAAGAGCAGGTCCCTTTTGATCCCCAGCTCTCTGCCTCATTCTGTTGGGAATGGTTGCAGTCTCAGAGGTGATAGCACCCTCTCCGTGTTCAGCAGCACCTTACCCCTCACTTCTGGCTTTGCCTAGACAGCATGTGTCTCGTAGGATACCCAAGAATCCTTGCTTAGGAACACTGCAGCCTCGCTCCAGTGCCTTTTCAAATAAAAAGAGGCTTTCTCCCTTGCAATCCTTCCTCCAGACTGGGTTTTGTCCTAAACATAGACTTAATCACGTTGCTTTGATTAAAAATCTTCCATGGCTTCCATTACCCATAGGACAAAGTCCAGATATCCCAGGGTGGCCTATCTGCCCCTTCACAAGCTATTCCCAGTGCCCCTCCTGCCTTCAGCCCTGCTCACCCTGCCCTCGGTGTGTCCAGCAGAGCTCCTCCGGCCCCATGAGAGGCTCCAGTCTCCTCTGTGAGACCTCTCCCAATTTCCCAGAAAATTGTCATTTTCATTAATGATGGTGAGATGACATTCCTCATAGTGCCCTCTGGACCATCGTGTCGCCCCTATTTCCCCCTTTAGGTTGTGAGCTCCTGGACTCTGGCCTAGCATGGGGTTGAGCACATAGAAGGTTTTTGAGAAATATTTGTTGGCCAGTGATCTGTGAGATAAGAATGCAAAGGCTTTCAGTTTCATTCAATGAGCATTCTTTGAACACTGGCAGGAGGTGGGGGTGATATAAAGATGAATGAGAGATGAATGAGTGAGGAACAAAGTATATCATGTGTGAGTCATGACCTGAGTTTCACTGTGGTGCAGCAGAGCCCAGGGGAGGCTGTCAGCAGCATCTCAGGAGGATGTTGCAAAACTGATTCCTGTTTATGGACATGGAGGGTGAAGGAGGTGTTCATGGGGCATCATCCAGGGTGTAGTCTGATATTAACTTGCATGTAAGTAGGCAACCTCTTATTTTAAACATCAAAAATCACTTAAAAGGATTATCTCTGTCATTTCTATTATAGGAGAATTACTTTGCTCAGATAATGAAATTGCTTGTTTCTTAAGAGTTTAACTCAATTGTGCTGAGAGAATGGGGCAATGGGGTGATTTGGGAGATGAAGGCATTGTAAAGGAAGGAAGCTCGAGACACCTCTCCCCACAAATCTTCTCCTCAGGGACACAGCGATAGGTACGGACTTGGATTATTAATGGTATGTGTTTCTCCAAGTGTACAGAACACCAGTCTCTGCAGAGGGGTTCTGGGTATTTGGTGGGAAAAAGCATTGAGGCCAAACACATTGGACATGTTAGGCAGGCTTCTTTCTTGTAGAACCTCCACCAGGGCTATGGCGTATGCCCCCCATTCTAATCACATTTGAGCAAAGGGCCCTGTTTTTCCTCATAAACACACATTTTGGAAACGCTGTTGTGCTAAAAAGGAAAGAGCTTTCACAGCCAGAAGATAAGAGTAGACTCTTTCCAATTGCAGCACCCTCTGAGCCTAGTTCTCTCTACTGTAAAATCAGGCAAAATGCCCAGATGCCCTCACAGGCTGTGCCACCGTGTGTGTGACCATGTGTGTGGCCATTCTGCAAAGGTGATATTTTATTCATGTGTGATTGCTGTACTCACACTTGGATAACAAGCCCCTGTGTTCAGACAATTTATTTACCGCCTCCTTCGTCTTTAGAAGAGCACTGGGTTGTCAACGAGCCTCAACTATCACAGCCAGCAGAGTGAATGGGCATTACTAGAGAGGCTAGGGAGAAAAAGAGTGTGAAGTGATCGTTTTGGGTCCTGGCATCGTGGCTGTCTTTGCTTAGGAGACAGCCAAGGGTGGGACGTGTGATCTAGTGATGTGGCGGATCTGATTCTGCATCCAGACAGCCAGTGCTGAGCTCAGTGCCTGCCGCCAGTGGTGAAGCTCTTGCAGTGAAGGACATGCACGGTCTCCAGCCTCCTTGGGTTACTGTCCAGTGTGGCAGACAGACTTATCAAATCAGCAAAACCAGGGACTAGCACATGTTTTCTGTGGAGGGCCGGATAGCAGAGACTTGAGACTTGGTGGGCTTCCTGGTCCCTGTTGTAACCACCCAGCTCTGCGTTGCATGGGGGTGCAGAAGCATCTGTACCACGTGTAAGTGCAGGAAAGGCTGAGCTCCAACAAAACTTTATTTTCAGAAAGGGATGGAGGGTGGCTTTAGACTGCAGGCTGTAGTTTGTTGACCCATGATCAAAACAATAAATATACAATGGAAGAAGAGATGTGTCGTATATTCAGAGCATATGAAGGGGAATTTAATAATTCTGACTTGAGATTTGAAAGATGAGAAGAAATTCAGTAAAGCGGGCAGAACAGGGCGCTGTAGGTAGATGGGGGTGCCGGAGCGTGGTCTGAGATGGAGCCAGGAGGAGGAGGAGGGACCTGCCCTGCTGGTCGGAGTCTGCTCTGAGACCCAGGGACTGTGCGTTCTGCAGGGAAGCTGGCGCATGCCCTTAGGTTCTGCAGCTGTGTGGGCTGCGCTGCCTTCGGGGGCACACGACACCACGTGGGAAGTGCTGTGAGGCTGGAGCGGAGAGCAAACCTCCTGCAACTTTTAGCGAGTAAATGGGCACATCCACACTGGAGTTGAACACAGGGGCGCCGGCCACGGGTTCAGGCTAGCCTGGGCGTCTGGCTTCCCTGCCAGGATGGCTGCCTCGTTACTGAGATGGAACACACAACACAGCCGCGTGGGCAGTGGCAGGCTGCAAGGTCAGCCTGGCGAAGCTGTGACCAAGGAGGCAAGGATTGGTCCGTAGCTCAGAGGAGAAGCCTGAGTGGAAACTATAAATCTGAGTCATTTTGAAGCCTTGAGAATGGATCTGTACTCAAAGAAGGTATGGAGCCATGCTCGGCAAATGCTGCCTGCTTTTGTCAATAAAGTTTTATTGGAACTCTCCTTTGCTTGCACATTGGCTGTCTGAGGCTGCCATTGTGGGCAGCTGCAAGAAGGCCCTTTAAGATTGGTCATCTGACCCCCATAGACAAGGCGTGCTGACCCTTGGCACACAAGAGTGGGGAAAGAAAGGCGACTCCAGGCCAATCCTGGAAGTGCCCCAAATTTAATGTGCGAGGGGAGGATCCTGAGCTTCCAGGGGCCCTGCCTGGGAGTGACTGGGAGGAAGGTCTGCTTTGGACATAAAAGGCAAGAGAGTTGAGCATTTTAAGGAAGGGGTGGTCACAGTGTCAGAGCTATGGGGAGGTCCAAGAGAGGTGAGGACAGAACAGCCATCCGTTAAGTCCATTGCAGAGGCCAATGGGGCCCTAAGGTTGTGAGAGTCTGTGCCCCTGGCTTCTACTCAAACACTGGGATGTTTCATTAGAGGGACGGGCAGAAGCCAGGGGCACTGATCCTCATGACCTCATGACCCATAGGCCCCACATCCTAGAACCATCACACTTCAGGGTAGGATTTCAACACAGAAATTTTGGGGGGACACATTCAGTCCATGAAACTTCATTCCTAGTCCCCCAATCTTCATGTTCTCAAGTGCAGAATACATTAATTCCATCCCACAACCTCAAACATCCTAACTCATTCCAGCATTGACTTTGAAGTTTAAATCCAGAGTCTCATCTAAATATGAGACGTGGGTGAGATTACAGGTACGATGGCTCCTGAGGCCGATTTTCCTCCAGCTGGGAGCCCATGAAACCAGACAAGTTATGTGCTTCCAATGTGCAATGGTGGGATAGGCCTAGGACAGACAATCCCATTCCAAAAAGAAGAAACAGGGAACAAAGAGGGGTGAAGGGTCCCAAGCAAGTCCAAAACCAGGCAAGGCTTGAGAATAATCTGTTTTGGCTTCATGCTCTGCCCTCCACACCCCCTGCAGTGGGGGGGTGCGGGTCACACCTTCTGGACCCATTGGGGTAGCAATATCACCTCCATAAGGGCTGAAGGAAAATAGAAAGGAGAGAACTAGAGGACACAGAATGGAAAGGACTGAGCAACATAGCCAGTGGCAGAAGGAATATTGCAAACATGACGCAAAGGAAAAGTTTTGCCTTGACTCTCTATAAGCCCCACCATAGCTCCAAGGTTCTCAGTGAAATCTGTCACTGCCATGTGTGTATGTGTGTATGTGTGCATGTGTGTATGAATCAAGGAAATATTTGACCAGTATATTAAGTAGAGAAGAATAATTCAGGGCAGGCAGGAAGGAGGCAGAACGATCTTGAGAAGTTCCAGGGGATGTATTTTCAGAAAGTCTTGGGAGACCACTGGCTTCCTTCCACAGGACATAGGATAGAGGTAGGACACAATATTACCTAGATCGTAAGGCGCGGAGAGGCCCAGCGAACATCTGGACTGCCATAGCTGAGATGTGGGGGCCTGACGATGTTTTCGTACTTTTTAATTGTTATTGCTGTCTCCCCTGTCTTGGGTGCGGGCTCCCTTATGATGGAAACCTGGTCTGGGTTGCTCACTACTGAACCTCCTCATACCTGGAGCTGTGCCTGGCACAAGGAGCTTGTGTATCCTCAGAACAGAAGAAACAGAGACGATTGCTGTCTTCATTTTAGAAACAAAGAACCCGAGGCGTAGAGAGCCAGGTGAGTAAGTGAAGGATCCAGACTCCTACTTGATAATTTTTTTTGCTCCTAATCCTCATGCTGTGTGGCCCAGGTGGGTCCCACCGTCTTGGGCATCTCCATTGTGTGGCTGTGTCCCCTGACCTGCAAGACCCCCTTTTATGTTCTGTGCAGGCCCTCTGATCTCCTGTTTTATGGTAGCTCTGACTCTAGTGTCTAGCTCAGGAGACTTTACCACTTCTGGAATGCATCCCTCATCCTCTTCACTGACCCCGTCTTCATCCTCGGTTAAGTTCTCATTCATCCTATGGTTTTAGGTGTACACTCAGTTATGTGGGCATGGTTGACACGACATGAACTGAAATGTCACCCCAGTATGGCTAGCTTTAATCCCTGCCTCTACTCTTGATTCTTATTAGAAAATTGCTTTTGACATACATGTTTAAAAGGTGGCATGAATGGCCAAGTGTGAGTGGGTGTAGTGGGAGTTTGGCGCAGAGCCCCTCATCTCAGAGTGTTGCCCTTTTGTGGGAATCACAGTCATCAGCAGTAGCCTGTGTAGGAGAGTGACAAGAAGAAAGGCCTTGCCTAAGGATTATTTGGAATATAAAAGGTGCTATTATTTACCTTATTTATGGAGTTGGTTAAAAATCCTCAATGGCTCTACTCTTTAGAAGCCAAAGTCTAAATTCTAATCTGGTTTGCAAGCTCAGCTTTCCATCAGGCTTACCCCCAACCCAGCTTCCTCCTTGTGGGATCGCTGGCGGGAGGCCTTGTGTGCTGCTGGTGGCTGTGCAGAGGGACCTGGTCCATTAACCAAATCAAATGCAAGACCACCTGGGACTCAGCAGTGGGCTCTGTGGACATCCTCAGGCAGGTCCTGGAGGTGATGTGCGTGAGGATGTTCATCACGGTGTTCTGTTGGGGATGTGGACTTGGGGCATCCTGGATGCTGGTCTCTGAGGCCTGGATGAGTGGAAAATGGTGTGCTCAGACCATGGAAAACGTGTGCTGTGAAGGACTCGGTGTGCACATAGAGACTGGGACAGTCTTAAAAACATAGCACTTGGCTAAAAAAAGTAGGCAACAAACAAGATGAAATACACAATCATTTACATCAATCAAAAATACATGCACACAAGACCATAAAACACACTTTGTAAGAACACATTCAAATAAGAAGAAATGCATCATGAAGACACTGCCTTTGAAGGGGAAGGGAATGAGAGTGGTATATGGGACACAATGGAATTTAAAAATCTCAGCAAAAGGGTCCTTGCATCAGCTGTTGATGACAATGTGCTGAGAACTAAGGAGTACGAGGAACTCCCTCATCCACAGTGGATGTTTAAAAAATCCAGCAGGGCTTTTCTCTTCAAAAGTCTAATCCTTATAACAAGTAGTGGAGAGGATGTGGAGAAATTGGAAACCCTGCACACGGTGCGAATGTAAAATGGCATAGCTGCTGTAGAAAAGAGTAGGGAGGTTCCTTAGAAATTAAAAATAGAATTAGCCTGTGATCCAGCAAGTCCATTTCTGATATGGACCCAAAAGAAGTGAAAGCAGGATCTCAAAGAGGTATGTGCGCACCCATGTGCATAGCATCATTACTCATGATAGCTAGAAGGTGGAAATAGCCTACATGTCCATCGACAGATGAATGGATGAAGAAAATGCGGCATGTACATACAGGGGAATATGACTCAGCCTTGAAAAGGAAGGAAATGCTGACACGTGCTACAACTTGGATGAACTGTGAGGATATATGCTAAGTGAAATAAGCCAGTCATAAGGAGAAATACTGCATAATTCCACTTCCAGGAGGTACCAAGAATAGCCAAACTCATAGAGGCAGAAAATAGAATGGTGGGTGCCCAGGGCAGAGAAGAAAGGGAAAGGGGAGTTATTGTTTAATGGATACAGAATTTCAGTTTTGCCAAATGAAATGAGTTCTGGAGATGGCTGGTGGTGATGGCGGCCCAACGCTTTGCACGTGCTTGGCACTACTGGACTGTACACTTAACAATGGTTAAGAGGGTAAGTTGTATGTTATGTATATTTTACCACAACGGAAAAATGAAGCAAAGATGGCATCCTTGATAGGTGTAGTGGTCTGGAGAATGGTCTGTGGTCCGGTGCCCACTTGCTCTGCAGACCTGATCCTCTCCATAGCATCCTCCTCTCTCCAACTCCACCTGCTCCCCATCCCAGGCTGGGGACAGTGACCCTGTTCCTCTCTAGGTGTCTGCACATGCTGTTCCCTTGCCAAAAGATACCTGTTCTGCTTTCATTGCTTGAGTAGCTCGGCTGTCTCAATTCTGCTTCCGTGGTCTGGCTTGCCTTGATTCCCAAACATGATTAGCTTTCTCTCCTCAGCTCTCATAATAGCCTCTTTCCCCACAGAACGTGCAGATGGCCCCCTTCCCCTCCCTCACCTCGGGCTAATGGGACCCTCCACAGGCCTCAGCCATGGGTGCTGGCTCCCATGGACGTCGGCAGGCATCCTCTGCTGAGGGATGTTTTATTTTCTAAGGAAGCCCAAATAGTTAGCTGCTCAGGATAGTAATAATCTTGCTTTCTGATAAATTTCAGAAGTAAGAACATAATTTTGATGATTTTGTTTTAACTGGGAATTCTTTTCGAAACCTGCCTCTCTGGCTGGCTGGCTCCTCTGTGTTTGCACACGTGCCTACGTGTGGGTGGCACCTGCCCTATTTGTGCTCTTCGTTGTTTGCTACTGGGATCAGTGGCTTACGACGAACAGCCCATGGCCCCGGGGCCTCCTCCACTGCCGTCTCCTGGGAGAAAGGCCGCTCTCACAGCCAGCCATGTGCACATCATCCAATTGGTACCCACAGATGGCACTGGCCCCTTCCTTCAAACCCGGGCCAAGCTCCAAACACAGACTGTCTTTGGAAGGAGGGTAAAGTGTTGAAAGGAAGAACAGATTCAAATGAAGCATGTGTCCCACCTGGGAGCTGCAGCTCTGGCTTGGCCCTCTCGGGCCCCTTGTTTTGGGGCCCATGCCCTGCCCTGTCCTCTGAGGGGCTCCTGGTTTGGGTGGCTCTGAGGGTACATTCCTACTTCCAGGCTGGGCACTGATCATGTGTCGTGGGTGCCTTTGCTTCTGAGTCCACACAGCTCGTGTGTCCCCAGGGACACAGGTGCCTGTGCTCAGCAGAGCTGGAAGGCCATTCAGAAGGCTGTGGGGTCAGGATCCTTGCCTCCCAGGGGGCACCTTAGGCAGCACCCAGACTTTTCTAGTGTCGGGCTCCATGCCCCGCCTGCCCCATGCCTCTCCTGAGAGGTGAGACAGATGGCCTCCCACACTGCCCATGTCCTCCTGTCACCCGTGGTAGCCCTGGTGGCTGGGGACCCCGGACCGCAGCTCTGGCCAGCACTTGGGTCTGCCCTGTTGGGTGGGCAGTGGCAGGGCCTGGACGGGGCCTCCATGCAGAGGACATGGCGGGCTCGCCCACACTTTCATAACCACACAGAGCTATGAAAGGTTCTGTCCCAGGGCTCCTGCGCAAGGCCGGCTGCCCAGCCTGGCTAATTTGTGTCCTTTCCTGAACACACAGCTCACCGAGGATTGCCAGGCTTGGCAGTCTTTGAAAGAAGACTTTCTTTCCATTTTGGCAACTCTCTCTTTAAAGACACTGCATTCTTTTTATTGGATGGGAAATAATTTCACAAGTAACACATTTACTTTAGTAATAGGCCCCCGCCCGTCCTCCCACCCTCCACCTCCCACCAATTGAGTTTCTCTCTTATCGAGTTTTTTTTTTTTCTTGGCCTCTGGTGCTAATTGTCACGAGGTCAAAGTATAAACTCTCTAGAGGATCCCAGCATTGTAAGGACTTGACTGGAGATCAGAAACAAATTGCAGTGAAGCAAAAACATCAGGGCCGCAGTGCCGAAAGCTGTGAGCCTCCCAAACGGCTGTCGTGTGTGCCGCGCTGGGCCGTCTGGCGCCTGCGTGGCTTGGCTTGGCAGCCTCTTACTCAAGCTCTGTTTTCCTTGGGGGGCGGGAGCGGGGGAGGGGGTGGAGGGTGAACCAAGGAAGAAGGGAGGGCAGGACTGAAGGAGTTCAGTTGCCCTTTGCCTTGTGATTTATATCTGGTGGAGGAGCCCTGTTCCGCTTCTTCTAGCTGGAATGCTGGGACATGCTGTTTCAATATGAGACGATCAGCTGGGCCCTCTGTGGAATGTCCCTGGAGACTGCAAACGGCCTCCCAACAGGGTCATTTGTTCAGTAGGATTCTAAGTCGCATTCTCCAACATCTGCATTCTATTAATACCTTCAGAATATTTCCATCAGCTCTGGGAAATCAGGAGATGCCTTGAGAGATGTTCGGCACCAAATCCTGGAGGCTTTTAACAAATATTATTCTTGTGATGCTTCTGTGTTTTTGTGGGAAGAACCACCCCCTGCCCCCGCAACTCCACCTTGTCCTTTTTCCTTTACTGTCATGCAGGTGGATGTTCACGTCCACCCAGTGAGATTCAGGGCGAAATGTGTTGGGCGGACCTGCGGTTGACAGGGATCCACAGCAGAAGGTGAATTTGTAAACACACGAGGCAGAGATGGCTGCAGATAGACACTTCAGGGCGCTTACCTGAGGCCAGTGGGGGAAAGGCTGTGCTGGAGGGGCCCTAGGCCAGGGCCAGCTTCCTAGTCCACATGGGGCTCTGTTGTGTCCTTCGAGGGCACCATGGCCTGGCCTTTGGGGACAGGAAGGAAGAAAGATGGGGAGGGAGGAGGGGAGAGAAGGAAAGCTCTGAAGAGAGGGGTGCAGTAAGGTGATGGAAGTGAGGAGGATTTCATTAAAGAAAAATAAAATAGGTGTAATACCTAGAGCAATGAAGCTCCCATCAGTAGAACGGCCGTGGTGAGAATGCGAACCTGAGATGCAGCTGCGGCCAGGAGGGGGTGGCCCAGCACATTTGACCCTGTGAGGAGTTGCCACATGGAGATATTAGTGGGGTGTCATGAGGGTGGAGGATTTCTTGGGAAAGACAAGGAAGAGGAGAGGGAACCTGCGATCCCAAGGACATGCATTTAATGCAAGGGACGCTCAGCCATGTTTCACTATGTGCAGACACCAGGCCAGATGCCCTGTAAGGTGGATCCCGACAGGAAGTGAAGGCCCATCAGAAGGAAGACACCAGGGACATGGGTCTGCCCTACGAGCTCCGCTGTCACCTCACAGGGGAGGTCCCAGCATGCCCAGCCCTGCCTAAGGGAAGCAGAATGTGCATCCACCTACAGGACCAGGCCCACCTTTTCCTGGCTGCGGCAGCCCCTTAAACCCGTGTCAGGGCAGATGCTGAGTGAGGCCAGAAATGTTCATTTGGTCATTATCTTAAAAGACTACAAAGTAAGTCTCCACATGTACTTCATCGCTTAAAATTCTAGTGTGTAGGGTGAGATGGGCAAATGATAAGTCTTGATAAAAATTATGGAGCAGTTTTCTTGGAAATTCAAAGGAAAGCCAGAGTCTGCTAAGGCCTTGGATGGTGATGAATTGCTTCCTGGTCATGATCTCCTCTGCCTGCTGGAGGCCCAGGGCTGGATGATGCTGGGGGAGAGGCTCGCTGGACAGAGGGAACCAGCACGTGCCACCTAATGTGTCTGGGGCCCAGTAATCTGCTGTCCCTCTGCCCCAGGGAGGGGTCTGTGGGGCACACTCCGCCTGCTCCTTGGCCCCTGCAGGGTCGCCCTCCCCAGCCTGCAGGCCCCATATTCTGGATCACAGCCTCCCATCCCTCTGCTCTGTGAGCAGAGGCTTCAGAAGGGCAGTCATGCATGTCTTGGCTTTATATCTCCTTTCCGTTTGTCAAAATTATGCAAAATCTCCAGGAAAACAAATAATCAGTTACAACAAATAACTGGAGTCAGATCTCTGGCTCAGGAAATTCCTGGGCTCACGTGTTTGCTCGGAAGAGGTTCCCACAGCCCGGCCGTTATTTTTTATCTATCCCCGCAGGATGTCCTCCTCCTCTCGCCTCCAGGGTCCCCTGCTTCCTGTCCACATTCCCACAGCTGCCGAGGCCGCAGTTCCAGTGCGCGAGGAGGGTCCTCAGTGTCTGCCCGGGCTGGTAGCTCTGCGCAGAAACGTGGCAGATGTGCAGCATCAGGAATCAAAACAGTGTTCCCACCATGCAGCACATTCTTCCTCCCCAGTCCTGTTCATTTCCTCTCCACGGGATGTGGAGCAATTTCCCTCATCTGTTGCTCACTCAGTGGGTTTGAGATTTTGTGAATTTTACAGTGATACTTAGATTCTTCCCGAATCTGTTCCAAGAGGACAAAAAAAAAAAAAAAAACCAAAAAAACAAAAACCCAGAAATGATGATTCGGTCACAGACTCTGTTTCTGCTTGAGGAGTTTCTGGTTTTGTGTGAGACGCGGGTGAAACCGGGGAGCAGAGGAAGGAGATAGGTGACCACATGGGGTCTTGAGTCGTGGCATCCCAAGAATGCCCTGATGAGCTGGGGCCCTCTGTTTCTGGAGAAAACATGAAAAGTCTGCAAGATAAAAGAAGAAAGCAAAAGGCAGTTTCTGTTCATTGTGTGCTGGACGAATTCCATGCAGCACTACTGCAATATTGCCTTGGCACAGAGGGTGCTCTGGTGGGAGGTGGAAAGAGGGCATGCACTCAGTATGTGACCGCCGTCCAGAGACTGTGGAAAATAGCCCACTGCAGCAGCTTCCTCCTGCACTCCCAGGCTCTGCATGGCCCCCTTGGCTCAAACTCTTTGTTTTCCTCTTCCATTAGCAACCGGGAAGGCAAACTCACATTCGCTGCTCCTCACTCACTCATCAAAAGGAGCCGGCCCCTTTTGATGTCATCCCATTTGATTCTCACAACACCAGTGTAAGCAGCCCATTTTATGGATGAGGAAACTGGGTTCAGAAATAATTCATGTTGGTTTTTTTTTCTTTGGCTTCTTGCTGCTTGAGAGAAATGGGCTGTTTTTCAGGGACTCTCATTCTTGCTACCTGATTTCGCCCTTGGTCCCAGCAGTACAGTGGGTTTCACAGATGCTGTCCCAGGGGAGCATGGCTCCCCCAGTGTCTGCACACACTAGGTGCCAATCATGTGTTGAAGGGAGCCAAAGCCCCCATCTGTGTTCTTTGTGCAAAGGTGGAAGGGGCAGGAAGCGCCTAGCAGCTTTGCTCTGTGACCTTTCAGTTTTGTGTGTGTTCAAATATTCCCACCAGCTCATGGGTCTGTTCACCTTACACTGGGGGTGGAAAAGGTTATTGACTCTTTTTGCACTCCTAAGGCAAGTCTATGAAATACTTTTCTTTTCCTGCCCTGCTTAGAAGGCCTGGAGTTCTGCATCTCACCCCCATGGGTGCCACTGGGCGAGGCTGGCTGCCTGGGAGCCGGTTTCAGTGTGGCAATGGTCCTGCAGGAACCTATTAATAGCCTTTATTTCCAGTATGTGCCCTGTAAAGCCAAGCCTCATTTTTAGCAGCTCTGTTACTCACAATTCTAGGAAAAGTTTCCTTTGAATGTCTTCCTGCCAGAAGACTGGCGGTTCAACTCCCTCCACCTCTTAGGGAAGAGGAGAGAAGAGAAGCCCAAAGACAGACAGTGGGGACCCATCCTTTACGGCAGCTACTCACACCCTAGCTCTTCCTGAAGAGGCACCACCTTTGTTCAGAGAGCTGCCTGGATGGGCTTCCTGGAGGAGGAGGGCAGGATGATGCTTGGCCGCCCGACCTGAAATCATGCTTGACTCATCTCTTCCTTCCATGCTGCTCGCCCAGTGCATCACACATTCGATCAGCTTCCCCTTCAAAGTACGTGCAGAAGCCAGCCCTTCTCACCGCATCCAGCTCTGCCTGGCTCCCCAGGCTGCCATCATCTCTCACTGGCCTCCCTGCAAGCCCCCTGCCTGGTCTCCCCTTCCCTCAGCTCACACCTTGTATCTCTGAAAACCAACAGAGGGCTCTTACAGCATGTCACGCTCAGCTCAACTGCTGCTAGCCATTCTCTGTCTCATGCTGAGCAAGAGGCAGTCTCCAGTAGCCTGTGTGCCTGACGGCCCGGGTCCTTCCTGCCTCTTTGCCCTATTCCTTGCTCCTTCCCTTCCTATGCCAGCCACCCTACCCCTGTCCTGTGCTGCCACTGTCCCTGCCTCTATGTTTCGCACATGCTATGTCCCCCATCTGGAATGCTCTTCCTCCAGGAAACATCCTGGCTCTGCACTTATGTCTCCTTATCCAGGAAGTCTTCCAGGACTGCAACTCTCAGCCCTGGCAACACCTATGCCCCTGCTCTTTCACTTCTGTCCTTTGCCTCATCGTGACCTAGTAGACAAGCCACCTGTCTGCTGCCTGGCTCCCACCACTGTGAGGAAGCCCCAGCAGTACCCTCCTGGGATATGTGCTTGCTGTGTTTGCTCAAGGAATGAGGGCTGAGCTAAGTCGACATGACATAGCCAAACTGCTTTGCACTGGGGATGAACAGCACTTTGCCAATGATAGGGAGAGGCAAGAGGGCGGAGGAGAGGGGCTGGCACATTCAGAGGGGCTATGGCCTGGGTGCAGCTGTGCCTGCTGGCTTGGAAACAGTCTTGTCCCAGGCAGAGCTTTATGGTATGATACGACTTCCTCCTCTCCTCACCTGGATATGTCTTTGAGTTTTTTTTTTTTTTTTCTTGATGGTCAATAATTAAGAGGACTAAGTCACACTGTGTGCTGATCACTAAATAGTTCACACTCATGGGAGCCAGAGGCAGGAGAATATGAGCCGTTTACCTCGGGTGAGTCTCTGAAATCTTAGTGAGAGTGTTGGCCATGCACAAAACATGGAGACTGGATGCTAATCAGTCTTGCGTAGACTTAAGGTAGGTGACCTCTGCTTACCCCTAGATATACTCATGAACGCCTTAGGTACCTTTTACTAGAAGAGCCACAGCTGATGCTCAGAACAGAAGGAAGAGAACAGAGGGAAGTGTGGAGTCAGGAACTCGGTGTTCCTGTTGGAGGAACCTCAGGGAGGGAGGCAGCTGCATTATACGTCAGCATCAACTGCCAAATTGTGGAACAGAACATTGAAGGAAACTTGACAGCATCTCGCCAGCTCGTCCTCTGGCTTGGGCTGGTGAAGGAGGCTAAAACTATAGCTGCCTGTCTGTCTTTGTCCCTGCTCTGGTGCTGGCAGGGTGGGAGAGCCTCCACACTCTTCCCCAAATGGAATGCATGGGAGACCGAGGCACGAAGGATTACTCTTCATGACAAAGCAAGGCAGTGCTTCTGGAGAAGGGCTCTCTCTGCCAAGACATCACATTCTCTTTACAAGCAGCTAAAAATGATAAACATTACAACTTCTAAAAAAATACTCAGAACTTGGTACTTCTACTCAGTGCGCCTGGTTTTCTTTCTAGAGTATCAAAGAACAGGCTTGTTCCCTCTTTTACTAATACTTTTGTTGAAAATCTGTTGGGGCAGCTCAAACTCTCTGGCCAGCAGAGCAGATTACTATTAGATTGTAAGAACAAATAATATAAAATCTATGGTGAGAACCGACGACTCCCTGTGTGCCCAGACGATACTCCGCCATTTCCTCCTAGGCTGGTGGGTTTCTGAGGTTGGCTCCATTGCAGCTGGAGAGGCTCTGAGGTTAAATCACTGTGGGTTGCCCAACGTTAGAAAGTCACCAGTGTGGGAAGAAAGGGCTGAGGACCGTCCAAGTACTAGCAGAGCCCCAGACATGGAAATACTACTCACGTACTGAAGGAGGAAACCCTCCCAGCCACATCAGCATGTGGGGTGTGGGGACGGCATGGCACCAGAAGTCTCTGAGGCTGGCACTCTTGTCTCTACTTCTGTCTTGCCTGCCTGAAGTGAGATAGTGATGTGAAGCCATCCAGCTTCTCTGTGAATAACTTAATGCTAATGGCCCTGTCTTCCCCAACAGTGCTGGCCACTGTTGCACTCTGCATTGTCCCAGGGTTGTGAGAGCATAAAAGACCTTCTACCCAGTTTGGACTCCCCTCTGCCTTCACCTCCCTTTAACTCCTGTGGTGTTCCTTGGGCCCCTCAGTCTAAGTAAGATTGATAAATGTCAGCAGCTCAGCTTGCTTCTACTCGGATCAGTATAGAGAAATCAAGGTGAGAAGCAGGTGCCCCTGGGGCAGATAGAGGAGGCTGAGTGGTTGCTGAGAGCCCCAAGGCCAGATCTGGGGCTCAGAGGACACTGCGGGCTCTCTTGGATGCCCTCCAGGGACTCCTGGCAGGATCATTAGTCTAGCAGGCAAGTAATGAGTTTCAAATGATGAGGAACAATAGAAAGGAGGCCTTTTGGTGTCCCTCTTTCAACTCCTCCCTTTCTTTTTCACCCTTCTTTCCAGAAACAAATAAAAACTAGAAATAGCTGAAAGCCCACACTTAAATTTCTCCAAGGCCAGCTTCTCAGGCTGAGCATTGCCTGCTCTTGGAGGAGTTGGGATGGCTGTGTGTGGCATTTGTGAGGGTTCCTGTGATTTCTGTGTTTTCTCCCCGTGAGGGGTCCAGGGCCCAGGGTGGCAGTGGACAGCTGCAGGGGATGGTGCTGGGGCATGCAGGAGCTGACAGTGGTGGCTGAGCCCCTTTTCAGGGGGTCTCTGACAGATGCCTGCTGAAACACTGAGGCTACTCCTACCCCCGACAGCTCTCAGCTAACAAGTGGTTGGAATGAAAATTGTACAACCTCTATGTAAAACAGTAGACAGATTTCTCAACACAACTGCTTTTTGTGTGTTAATTTTATACCCTGCAAATTTGTGGAATTCACTTATTAGATCTAGTAGCTTTCTTAAGAATTCTTTGGTATTTTCTACATACAGAATGTATATGTAGAACTACCATTTGATCCAGCAGCCCCACTACTGAGTATCTACTCAGAGGAAAAGAAATCATTATGTCAGAAAGACACCTGCACTTGTGTGTTTATCACAGCACTCTTCACACCAGCAAAGGTACGGAGTCAACTTCAGTGTGTCCATCTTTGGACAAAGAAAGCATGGTTCATACACACAATGGAATACTATTCAGCCATAAAAAGAATGAAATCATGTTTTTTGCAGCAACATGGATAGAACTGCAGGCCATTAGCTTAAGTGAAACAAGTCAGTCAAATATCAAGTGTTCTCACTCATAAGTGGGTGCTCACTAATGTGTACACATGCAGGTACACATTAGACACTGCAGATGGGGAAGGATGGGAGGGTGGAGTGAGGGATGAGAAATTACTTAGTAAGTACAACCTTCACTGTTAGGGTGATGTTTCCCCTGAAAGTCTGGACTTCACCACTGTGCAGTATATCCATGTAACAAATCTGCACTTGTATCCCTTAAATTTATGTCAACAAAGGTGATTTAACAGGAGACCTATGATGAAGTAAGACGTGGATCATGGCTAAGCATGAGTGCCTTTTGCCTCCCCTTGCTCTCTGTTTTCCCATTTTAGAACCCAGTGAGAGGAGTCCCCTCTTCTGCACAGTGCTGTCTTTTGCCAAAGGGACCCAAAGCTGTTGCTGGAATCAGATGGGGCACCAAGGACTGCTGTTAACAGGGCCCTAATGAATCTCTGAGTGCTGGCTGAGAGAGGAGTTGCCTGGGATTTGGTCATGTAGCCAACCTGACTTTCTCGTGAGAGCCGATTTGTTGTTAAGTTACTTGGGCCCTCTGTGCCGGTCTCCTCTCCTTCCCACCTTCAGAGCAGTTGGATACTTGGGTTCAGGAGCCAGAAGGACACAGCTTTGAATCCTGACATGGTTCTTGCTCTGCTTTGCATTATTTAATTCACCTCCTCAGGCTTCAGTTTCCTCGTCCATCTCCTGGGCCTCATACCAGCACCCGCCCCACTGAGGAGCTCTGAGTGCTGAGTGAGACAGTTGCTGTAACATATTTGGTACAGTCTAGGCTCACAGTAAAGATTCAATAAACATTGGTTCTAGCCTATCTTGGGGACTGGAACCTAAATCAACTTCCAAAAATCTGAAGACTGACATCAGATTTTGAGGCACAAAGAAAAATCGTAGAATTTTTCAGCTTTTCCTCGTTGTAGAACAAAGGAAGGAATTGCCAAATAAAATTCCAGTTATCCAGAATCATAATGAATGGACTCTTCCAGGAAAGTGATTTTTTTGGATGGTGGAGATTTTAACCCTTAGTAATAGAGGCATTTAAATTTGAACACTTTTTTGGTGACAATCTTTTTGAAATATACTTTCCAATTTCCTGCCGTCTTATGCAAAGTTTCCAGGACAAAATTCATCCATTTTCTCCTGTCTCAGGTTGTCATTGTCTACATCAATTTTACTGTGCTGTGTTTTAGCTGGAGATGGTGCAGGAAAGAAGGCTTTCTGCTAGCGCGACGGGTCTCTGTGCTTTTGTGTGTGGTGAATGTCTGCCTCACTGCTCTGAGCTGCTGGGGGTGTGGGATGCTTGTGCCCGCTCCTGAGAGTTAGAGTTCTTTGTTCTCCTCCTGGCTGGCTCTAACACCTCAGTGCCACACACAACAGAGGGTGCCTTGTACATGTGTCTATAAATGATAGGGCGCCTGTTTAGACCATTGGGGGCCTTCTCCTGGGCTTGGGAATGTTGCAGTCACTTGCGAGGTGTTAGAATACAGGCCTTGGGCCACTGAGGTTTTACTTTCTCCTCTTGCTTCACTGTTGACCTTGTATTTCCCAGTTTTTTTTTTTTTTGAGACAAAGTCTTGCACTGTCATCTGGGCTGGAGTGCAATGGCATGATCTTGGCTCACTGCAACTTCCACCTCCCGGGTTCAAGCAATTCTCCTGCCTCAGCCTCCTGAGCAGCTGGGAGGCTGCTCGTGCCCACCACCACGCCTGGCTAATGTTTTGTATTTTTAGTAGAGGCAGGGTTTCAACCCGCTGGTCTCAAACTCCTGACCTCGTGATACATCTGCCTCGGCCTTCCAAAGTGCTGGGACTATAGGCATGAGCCACTAGGCCTGGCCATTTCTCAGTTTTATTTTACTTTTTATCTTTCTTCACAAACCCTTAGGGGGGCCTAAACCTTCACTCCTGATGGGTCTCAGGGTCTTTGTTGGATGGGTGGACTGTCTGCAGGTCTGCCCTTGGCTGAGGAGGAACTGGAAGTGGAGAAATAAAATCGGGACTGAAAGTGTTTCTACATCCAAAGTTTCCATGGCTGATGACAGTAGTTCTGCAGGTAGGAAATGCAGTGACACTTGCCTGCCCTCCCTGTTGAGAGATGGAGCCAGCCCTCAGAAGCTCAGATGCTTATTTGAAATGCATGCTTTGAAGGAGAGTCAGGGTAGACCTAGGTCAGGTGATTCCTCATCCAGCACCTTCTGTTCCCCCGTAGTTCCGGGGATAGAGCCCATGTTCAACTGCAAGGAATGTGCAGAAAAATTTATAAGAATAGCAACAATGCTTTGTGCTTAAAATGAGATCACACATGTAATTATTGCAGTTTCTGCATGTGTTTGATTTTCTATCTTTAGGATTGCCCAAATAGCAACTTTTAAATAAATATCAAATTCCAAATAGTCCAAGCATGAATAAAACCCTCATGTAAAAACAAGAAGCTTTGCCAGGAAAACACACACACAGACACACAGACGGCCCTCTTTCCAAGGTTCCTCTTCTCTTGCAGTTAGAGCCCTGTGTATGCCACAGCTGGGTTCTTGGGCCCCACCAGCTCTCCATAACTGAGAGTGTTACGCAGGCCATGTGCATGCAAGATCACAAAAGCCCATCCTGTCTCCATTTTGCTTTTCAAAACACAGCACGGCATACAAGCTTGTTTTGCAAAGGTTGATTGGGGAAATTCCAAATTTACCACTAGTGGTATCTAAACGAGGGCCCGGCCTGGTTTGGAGGAAGCAGGTCAGTTGTGAAGAGGCTGGCACCTCCCCGTGAAGAGCTCAGGCCTTCTTCGTGAAGCTTCTACCCAGCCTGAACTTGCCTCCTTGTGACATGTGACATGACACATTGCTGTGGCCTGGAGAAGGATGCAGTGGTCTTGTTTCATTCTCTGTGAATGGGTTGGGAGTAGCCCTGGCTGAGGCTGGCACACAGTGACACCTGGTAAATGGCGCTGCTTTCTGTTTGCTGTGATCGCTGTGAGGCCCGCGTTCCTTCACCGCTCATGCTGCCCTCGAGGCCTGATGAAGTGAGGCCCTGAGATGGGGAGGCAGCTGTGGACATGGAAAGGGCTGGGACATTTCAGACATCCTTTGAAGGAGCTGGTGACTTGGGTTGGGTAGAAAGGATAAATTGGAGATAAGTTGCGAAGGCGGGACACGAGGCTATGATGCTGCCAAGACATCTAGGAGGGCTCCCTGCTGGTGCTGGAGGGGAGATGGGGTGCCTGGAGAACGAGGGTACTGACCCACTGCGTGCTCCCTGTGGGAACAGGATATGGCTGGCAGGAGCCCCGGCAGGTGGGACAGATGCAGGACATACCTGCCCCAAGCCAGCGTGGGATTGCAGCCACCCTGGCCTGAGTTTCCAGGGCTGATCCAGCTGACCACAGGCCTGATGCTCAATTTTCTGAGCTCCCAAACTCGGCTGCATCCCTGGGAGCTGTGCAAGCCCTGGGAATGGTTTCTCCACCTCCTGCCTGCCTTCACCTTCTCCTTCCTGGGCCCAGGTCAGCCTCCTCACTGTTTCCCCTGCCCTCGAGGACTACTCAGCATGTTCTAGGAGACGAATGGAGTGGCGTTTGAACTACAACAAGGTCTTGCTCCCTCAGCCTCCTTGGACCAGGATTCCCATCAGTCTCTGGTCCATCTCTGGTCAAGCATGGATGGCCCCAACGTCTGCAGAGGTCAGCCTGCTCTGTGGCTAAATGGCTCTGTCATATTTGCAGAATGATTTTCTGTGTGTGTTACTTAGTGGCTTCCCCCCTGCATGTTAGAGTATTTATAGAGAAACAGAAGCCTTATAGGTCCTTTCTATCTCAATATGCAAGTAGCTGAGAAAGAAGGACTGCAGCCGAAAGGCAGCAGATTAAAACTTCTAGACCCAGGGTGGATGAATGGCCGGATTCTTTTTATAATTTCCCAAGCTCAGTAATGAATGAAAGATAAATAGTGGTGCAAATAGTGAAAACCAAATTAGATTTGAGGTTTCTCCCCCCTCCAAGTTCATAATAAGTAATCCAAACAGTTATCATTCGAGGGGGTGAGGAAGTGATACTGTAAAAATAAATGCGTTTCTCCGACCAGCATCCTTCGTCCTTGTGTGTTCTTGCAGTGTGAGAAGGGCTTGCTGCCCGCGGCTCCACTGCAGAGTTTGGCAGTCACCAAGAAACAACTCCCCAAGAAGCAAGGAAAGCATTAGTTAAATGGAAAGGAGATCATTTCAGGCCTGGGGTCCCCTGTGAGGAAGGGAAACTTGGGAAAGTGTAAGACACTCTGTGTTCTTAGAAGCTGGAAACCTGTATCCAAAACCATCCCCAGGGTTTTGATTTTATAAGCTCTTTTGAAAGTGAAGAATGAATTTGTTTTTATGTTTTACTCATTTATTTTCGAGGAGAATGACTTTTTAAAATGAAGAGTCTGGATGACAGTGGTTCCGAGTCAAGTTCCAAATTATGGCAGGTCCTTAGTATGACCCGCAAGAAAGAACCAACATGAGGTGGGCAGCTTTGAAAAGGGACACAGCCTTGGGGCTGAGTTTTGCTTTCACCTCCCTCTGCCTCCTGCTACTTGGCTCAGTGTCCAGGCCAGGAAATGGCCCGGATGGCTCCTCAGGCTCTGTGTTCCAGACAGCAGCCCTGGGAATTCCAGCTCAGCCCCTCCACCCGGACCTGCGTGGAGGCACAGTGGTATTAATCCAAGACCGGCCGCCTGTCTAGGGACTAGGGAAAACACAATGGAATGCCTTCCCATTGGTTTCTCCAAAGTAGTCCCTGGGAAAATGAAACACCATTCTCACCTTGAGAAATAACTATCTCTCTTTCTTAACAATAAAATACAACCCCCCCACATTGTACTGCTAGTATTGTGGCTAAACAGTCTGTATCCAAAACCCTTAAAACATGTCCGTCTTTCATGTGCTGCTTTTCCCCAGCTGCAGGGTAACGTGCTATGCTTTAATTTTTTTCCAACTGATTAATTAATCTAGTCTGAACAAAGATAGAAAACCGAATTTTCCAATGGCATTAACAAACACTATTTACATTAGCTGAGCCTTTTCTTTACATACACAACCTCTGTCCTTATGCACCGTCCACATTCTGCACATACAGAAAAGGAGTTTCAGCTGGGCTGTGGAGTTACCGAGGGGCAGAGGCGGGATCTGAACCCAGCTCTGCTCTGACTGTGGCCTGTTGCTCTCTGATGCACCCCGTTGCCCTCCTAAGGGCAGCAGTAGCTTTAGGCACAGCTGTAAGGAAACACTCTTCATGCTTATCCTGTGTTCTTGAGTTGTGGTATTCATAGCTTTCAATGGATTGTTTAGTCACACCAAGCACAATTCCCG
Source organism: Pongo pygmaeus (assembly GCF_028885625.2). Taxonomy (NCBI): domain Eukaryota; kingdom Metazoa; phylum Chordata; class Mammalia; order Primates; family Hominidae; genus Pongo; species Pongo pygmaeus. The sequence goes on from NC_072380.2 coordinate 60,095,298, forward strand.
TTGGATGCTTTTATTTTTCATATTTGTTTTGAGGGTTGCTCTTACAGCTCTTAAGAATAACACATGGACCCTTGACTAAATGGAATGTCCTCTGATCATGCAAATCACTGAGAGGTTCTATGTGCAGCATAACTGACTGGAATTAGTACAGAATCGTGAAGTTTGGCCTTTTGAAATAGGTGGAGGGCAGTAGATTGTTTTGAAGATCAGATGCACAATTATGGACTCATCAGAATCTAACTTGGACCACTGAGTTGATGCCAGATGCTGTGTTGTATGTATGTACGTGTGTGTGCATGTGTGTATGTGTGTGCATGTGTGTATCTGTGTGTATGTATCTGTGTGTGTCTGTATGTGTGTTTATCTCTGTGTGTATGTGTATTTGTATCTGTGTGTATGTGTATATTCTTACATGTATATATGTGTATATGTCATGTGTGTGCATATATGTGTCTGTGTTAGTGTTTGTGTGTGTTGTGTTTATATGTGTGCATATGTGTGTATTCATGTGTATGTGTGTTGTATGTGTATATATATGTGCATGTGTGTGTATGTGTGTGTTGTGTGTGCATGTGTGTGTGTGTCCATGCATATGTATCTTTGTGTTGACTTGAGAGGCAAGGACTGTGCTCATCTAACATCCTTCTCTTAACAGAACTTTAATCTCATTGTGAGTGGCAATGAGCTCAGTGGGAAAGGCTCCATTTCTCAGCTGGCCTTGCTGACAGGTGGCCATGTTATGTGGCAGTGGTCAGTTGAAGGGGGATGGGGAAGCTCCTTCAAAGGGGAGTGGAGGCTGGCAGCATGTGCTTTTTCCCTTCCTCCCTGCCTTGCCTCCTGGAATGGGGGAGTGGAGGGGTTCATCACCGATGGCCAGGTGGGGCCGGCTTGTTCATGAGGATAAGAGTGGCTATCAGGGTCAGGAGTGGCTATCATGGCACAGGAGACAGAGGAGCTTGGGACGCTCCAACTTTGAGAGCGGGAGCTGCTGCCTGCAGACTGGCTGTCGTGTGTGAAGACTCCCTGTTTGGTTTAAGTGGTCTTAGCATAGCTGAAAGCAATCCCCAGTGGAATTGCTTGCATCTCTTCCATACTACACAACTTTTACGCGACCCCTCGAGAATTCCTCCCTTGATCCCATCACATTCCTGTTGAACTCTAAGGGGGCGCTGTGGGGAGACTTCCCGGAGCAGGCCATGCTGTGGATGTGGCTCTGACCCCATCCAGTCTCAGGAGCCCGTCAAGGATGGCCCAGCTTTTCATAAGGAACTTGCCTAGGGCAGCCAAAAGATCAGAGAACATGGACTCAATCATTTCTCAAGTTTGTAAAATGTGCCTAATGGCTCTCGGGAGGAAGAGGTGAAAGGCTGGAGTGGAGGAGAATGATGGTCATGTTTGTGGAGTGGGTGCCCAGCATCTGTGCACATTCGATCCACTGAACATTTCTGAAAAATGGCTTTGTGAGGCATGGCCAAGCCGTCAGATGTACCTTGACTTACAATGGGGTTATGTCCCAACAAACCCATGGTCAGTTGGAAGTACCATTGACAGTGCATTTAATGTGCCCACCACACTGAACATCACAGCTTAGCCCAGGCTGCCTTAACCACGCTCAGAACACTTGCATTAGCCCACAGTTTGGCAACATCAGCTAACACAAAGCCTGTTTTAGAAAAAAGTATTGTCTATCTCTTGTAATTTATTGAAATTGTACTGAAGGTGAAACACAGAATGTTTTCAAGTATATTCAAAGAACGATTTGAGTGCTTTGAGTGCTACATGCGTGTTGCTTTCATACCATCATAAAGTCAAAAAATCGTGTTAGGCCACAAGTTGGGATGGGCTGTACCAACTATCAGCCAGCATTATGCAAAGTCATAGAAGCCCATGAGTGACTCAGGGCCATGAAATTCAACTGGTTTCTCTTTCCTTTTGGACTTTCTGAATAGTGAAAGGACACATTTAGTGGCATTTTGTAGATTATTTGTAACTCGCATGCTGTGCCTACACTCTAGAGGAGTAGGGGGGGAATGCACAGAAATGAGCATGCCTCCCCCAAGCTTCCGACGGTTGGTAGTCCATGCTTCCCCGCCATACACATGGGCCAACCCTGGGCAACACCACCGCAAAGCAAACCTTCCCTGGGGAAAAAACCAAAAACCAGCTAGAATGAATCATGACAATGGAAATAACACCTTATGCACCCATTCCTTTTGCTTTCTAATCTGTAGAATATTTTTAGTATTTTTTTTTCACATTGACTCAAACCTAAGATGATATTAACCTAAAATGATAACTTAAAATCCAGCATGTCTTGAGTTCTGTCTACAGCATCTTTCTACCATTCATGCATGTGTTTATTTAACAAACACTTACTGAGCACAGAATATATGTGCTGTACCTCACATACTTTTTGTGGATTAGGGACATGGAGTTGGGCAAAATTGTGTAGTGGAAGGCAGCTAGTGGGAGAGACAGTAATCAAACCAGCTGAACATTAAACATCTAACTGCAAACTTGGTAGATGGTTTGAGGAATAGTGTGCTAGAAGCACCTGAGAGTGGTATTGGTGAGGGTACTAAATGGAGTCAGATTTGGGGTTGGGGGAGGACAGGGCCAAGAGGAGCTTCTCCCTCAGGAGGTGTCGTTTGAGCTGAAGTCTGAAGGCCGAGTTAGGTGTGAACTCATTGGTGTCCAGAAGTCCAGGAACAGGAGGCCTTTCAGACTGGGAGGGTGGATGCATGGCTATTTTGACTGGGTATAAAGGCCAGTTGAGGGTCTCCGGCTGGTGACGGAGGGCAGCAGGCTGAGTCACAAGCAACAGAGGACCCGGGAGGGAGTAAGTCTGGCCAGGACTGCACTTGATGACCCTGAAGGCTGCAGGGTAGACAGGGAAAAGGCAGGTCAGAGTGAGGATGGCAGGGGATGACCAGGGGGCCTCTTGGGGTGCGGGGCAGGAAACCTGGGCCTGGTGGGCTTTCCTCAGATGCCCACCCATTCACAAGGCTTGGTGATGGACTGGACGTAGAGGTGAGGGTAGAGGTCATGGGAGGCCTCAGCTCGGGCTCCTCATGTTGGGATCCTACAGAAAGGTGTCAGGGGATCCTTTGGGCAGGGAGGGGCTATGGTGAATCTGAGGCCCCGTGGGACAGACAGCTAAGCGTCCAGTGCATGCTGGTGTCTGCAGGTCTGGAGCCCAGTGTTCAGACATGACCAGTGGTCACATGTTTGGGAGTTCTCAATATGTGGATAGCAAATAAGGCCATGAGTGGGTAAGATTGCTTAGAGGGAGAAGAAATGTATTTTTGATACTACATTTACAATGCTGACGGTGTGTCTCTTCATGTCGGGGGCCTGGATGGCCACTCTTTGCTGCTAGGCTCCTCCTGCCACCAGTCTATGCGTTACTTTGTCACTGATATGCTTCTTTTTTAAAAAAAAATATTTAAAAAAATATTAATTTTTTTTAAGAGACAGGGTCTTGCTCTGTTGCCCAGGCTGGAGTGCAGTGGTGTGATAATAGCTCACTGCAGTCTCAACCTCTTGGGCTCAAGCAATCCTCCTGCCTCAGCCTCCTGAGTAGCTGGGACCATAGGCTGACGCCACCATGCCCAGCTAATTCTTTGTTTGTTTATGTAAAGATGGCTTATGTTATGTTGCCCAGGCTGACTGCTAAGCTTCTGATGGAGAAAAAGTGAGAAGCTGTCTTTCCTGGCCATTCTCACCGTTTAATGAGGTGTGAGCAGGGGCCAGGCTGGCACACAGCCTCCTGCTGTACCTCCTGCTCCCGGGAGGGGGTCTGTGCACCCGCAGCAAAGAAACCTACCCTCCAGAGGCTGATCTGTGACCTTTAAATTTACCCTGAAACAGGGGCACGTTAACAGAAAAAGGCTGGCAGCAAGTGCCCAACTGGACAAAAAACAAGCAAAGAAGGAGAGAGACGGGAGGGAGTTGTCCAGTCGGCAGGGGTGGCAGACACCCTGGTGAGTGCGTTCCTTCTCATATTCAGGGCAGGCCTTAGTGGGAGCAGGGTCTTCAAGAGCAATCCCAGGGTGCAGCTGAATCCCCACCCCACCCCAGGCTGCTGGGACCCTCAGGGAGGGGCCTTCTTTTCTTACACCATTTGCTGGGAAATGGACGCCTTTTGTTAAGATGCAGGGTCCTGGGTTTTGTGTAAAGGCCTCTGTGTGAGACTGAGTTTTGGTTTTCATGCGAATGTTGGTACCCGCTCTGCCTCTTTGCTGCGTCACAGGGTGTGATAAGTTACACAGAGGAGGGCCCTGAGGACAGATCATAGCCACAGCCACTAACATGAGCCAACCTCAGGTCAAGATGTGAAAATAAATATCCAGGCCCATGGACTAGACCCAAGGCTGCAATGATTGAATTGCATATAAAGACTTCATTCAAGCCTCTTAATATGGGATTGCAAAACCTGCAGGTTTGCCGAGTAGCTAAGGGGATCTGGTAAACAAACCCGGGCGTAAGCACGGTGAACCTTGCTTCTTTTCATTCCTTAATCACTGGCCCTGGTTCGTTCACAGTGGACACCAGTACTCAAGATTTAGAACAAGGTATTTTAAGAAAGAACAAAAAACACTGATGATAAATATTACTGGGATCACAAATCCCTTTCTTGGGGGTGGGGGCTAAGGTGCTGAACTGGTCCTTGTAAGCAGGCATCTGTGTACACATTAGTCCCGAGCAGGGGATGGCCAGGTGTCCAGCCACCCACTTTGTCTCAGGTGGGCCATGGTCCTTGCTGTACCAAGATGTCACATGCATGTCTTCCCATGTGGGAGCTTTGCCAGGGATCCCCCCTTTATGAGCCAGCCTCATGCTCATTCTGTTTCTCACCAGACATCAGGTGGCCAGGATCATAGCTCACTGCAGCCTCAAACTCCTGGGCCCAAGCAATCCTCCCGCCTCAGCCTCCTGAGTAGCTGGGACGACAGGCTTGAGCCACCACATCCAGCTAATTGTTTGTTAGTTTCTTTTTGTAAAGATGGCTCATGTTATGTTGCCTAGGCTGACTGCTAAGCTTCTGATAGAGAAAAAGTGAGAAGCCATCTTTGCTGGCTGTTCTCACCTTCTAATGAGGTGTGAGCAGGGGTTTGGGAGCAGAGAGAATGTACAAATGAAGATTTTAAAACATATCTTTGGTAAAGTAGTTATGGCTGGTATTTTGGGTCATGTTCTTTAGTTCTTTTTTCCTTCAGGTTAGTCATGAAAATAGTTACATCGATTTGTTTGTTTACCAACATGCTTTGAGGTGTCAGTCAGGTCTTCAGTGTTTCAGAAGTGATTCTTGTGACGGTTGATGGGGTAGGAAGGTGGGTTAGGGAAGACCCTCTATAAGAGGGTCTGTAACGAAGGAGATTGGGCCGGTGACTCTCCCAGGAGCCTGCAGGGAGTGTTGCCTGGTTCTGACCAGCTCCTATGGCCCCCGTGGGCCCCGCTAACCCATAGACCATGTCCCTTGTTGCTGGAGCCGGGGAGGGCATGGGACACCCTGTGCTGTGGGACCCTGGCTCAGCCCTCATGCAAACAATCTGAAGCATCTCAGAAGCCTGCCCACCTGCCTAGGGCAGCAGCGTTAGGGTCAAAGAGCCCAGTGAGCTAGAGACATTAGCAACGGAGGAGTGCAGTCCTTAAAACAAAGTCAGAGGAGAACTAAGGATGTTCTGATAGTTTCCTTTTTCAAGTTAGAGATTGTCCTTGCATAAGCCCCCAGAGTTCCCTACCTCAGCTTAACAGGAGCCACACTTTTTGAAAAGTTGTGACTCAGGGCTTCTTGAAATACAACTTTTGCAACTCCAATTTACTGCTCAACAGGAGTTTTGGAATGTTACAATGGAGATTGAAGTTTAAATTAATATAAAGTCTGGAAGAGCTTATATTTCTGTTCCAAAGACTTTTGAGGTTCTTATGTAAAAGATATACCTGAGAGTGAAGTCATATATGTGATGTATATGTAATGTTATGTACATATATTAATATATTTAACTGAAAATTAAGTCATATCTATTTATCTATTTATCTGTCATTTATCTATCATCCAGGTATACCACATATACATACACATTTATGAGGTCTAATTTTCACCTATTTACATGCACAAAAATAATTTTTCTTTTTCCTTCTTTTAAATTTTATTTTATTTTATTTTAAGTTCCGGTATACACAGGCAGGACATGCATGTTTGTTACAAAGGTAAATGTGTGCCATGGTGGTCTGCTGCACCTATCAACCCATCACATAGGTATTAAACCCCATGTGCATTAGCTCTTTATCCTGATGCTCTCCCTCCCCTTCCCCCCAAAAAAGGTCCCAGTGTGCATTGTTCCCCTCCCTGTGTCCATGTGTTCTCATTGTTCAGCTCCCACTTATAAGTGAGAACATGCAGTGTTTGGCTTTCTGCTCCTGCCTTAGCTTGCTGAGCATTATGGCTTCCAGCTCCATCCATGTCCCTGCAAAGGACATGATCTCATTTTTTTTTTATGGCTGCATAGTATTCCATGGTGTATATGTACCACATTTTCTTTATCCAGTCTATCATTGATGGGCATTTGGGCTGATTTCATGTCTTTGCTATTGTGAATAGTGCTGCAATGAACATGTGTGTGTATGTATCTTTATAATAGAATGATTTATATTCCTTTGGGTATATACCCTGTAGTGAGGTTTCTGGGTCAAATGGTATTTCTGGTTCTAGATCTTTGAGGAATAGCCATACTGTCTTCCACAATGTTGAACTAATTTATATTCCCACCAACAGTGTAAAAGCATTCCTATCTCTCCACAGCCTCACCAGCATCTGTTGTTTTTGACTTTTTAATACTAGCTATTCTGACTGCCGTGAGATGGTATCTCACTGTGGTTTTGATTTGCATTTCTCTAATGCAGTGATGTGGAGCTTTTTTTCATGTTTGTTGGCTGCATAAATGTCTTCTTTTGAGAAGTGTCTGTTCATGTCCTTTACCCACTTTTTGATTTTTTTTTTCTTGTAAATTCGTTTAAGTTTCTTGTAGATTCTGGATATTAGACATTTGTCAGATGCTAGATTGCAAAAATTAAGAAAATGATTTTTATTGGTCACAGGCAACAATAGAAGAGACAAGATACTTATTGTTTTTTTTAAAAAAATTTTTAGTTTAGAAATAATTTCTAACTTACAGAAAAGTTGTAAGAACAGTACAAAGATCCCATTCAAATTTCTCCAATTTTCCCTGTTATAAACCTTACAGGAAAAGGCCCTGACTCAAGATCACATGTTGCACTCACTTGTTGTATCTCTTTAATCTTCTTCAATCTGGAACAGTTTCTCAGTCTTTCCTTGAATATTATGACCTTGATATTGTTGAAAATTGCTGCCTCGAAATTTTGTAGAATATCCCTCCACTTGGTGCAGTCCAGTTTCTCCTCTGGATTAGAGTTGGTTTCCACGTATTTTCACTGAATTGTCACGTATGTGGTAGTGTGTTCTGTTACCTCTTATCAGTTGGCAAATTGATGCTGATTGCTCTCATGGCTTGTGACACTGACTTTGATCACATGATTAAGATGCTATCTTAATAGCCAGGCTCCTCCACTATAAAGTTACTTTTGATTCCATTTGCAATCATTCAGTAAGTATTTGGTGTGGAGATAACGTTGAAACTATTTAAGGTCTCATTCCTCATCCATTTGCCTACTTAAGTTTTAACATCTATTGATGTTTCTTGCCGGAATAGAGGACTGCTGAGAGGTGTTTTTCAAATGTCATTATTTTTTCTGCATTTATCGGTTGGCATTCTACTAAGAGGTAGTTGTTTCTCTTTCATATATGCACATGTGTACATACGTGTGTATGGTTTTAAAACATTATTTTTGTGCATTCTCATGAATTCCTGTTTTATTCAATGAGTTATAATGCATTGCTATCATTATTGTCTTGATGTCCAAATTACCCTGGATTTGGCCACTGACAGCCTCATCAGCCTGGCTTCTGTGTTTCCTGCACATGTGCCCATTATTGTTGGAGCACGTTCTTATTTTCTGCCACATCAGGATACTCCAGGGCCATCTTGTGCTTTCCCTGCTAACCCCTGAACCAGACATTTTTCCTTGTGGTAATGAAAAATGCTATTTGGAAGCCAAGATCTGCAATGTAGGTGTGACCTTTGTTACCAAGGGGTCCTTGTCCCCAGGTACCTTTTGTGGACAGCATTAGGAAATATATTTCATCATCTATCTCTATATCTCTACACACATACACACATCTATACATACTCACATCTATACTTCTTTCCACATTTATCAAGTTAAATTGGAAACCATGAGTTCACACCAATGCCTCCCATTTCAGGCCCACAGCACTCATTCATTCCAGCCTTTCCCTTTTCTGCATTTGTGAGGCTTTCTCCCCACAGTGAAAGGCTGGCGCCACCACGCCCGGCTACCATGAAGAACCTAGCTCCTTGTTTACGATTTACTCAATCCCCTCTTGGAGGCTAAGCTTCCACCTTCCACCCTGCTGGGTGGCCATCTGCTCAGACCCCTGGGACAGCCCAGGCCTGTGCTGGGCTGCCTCACAACTCCATCCCCAACTTTCTGGTGTTTTCTTTTGTTTGTTTTTAATGTGGGGGCTACGTACTATAAGACTTGTGAAAGATTTCAACAGGAAAATGAGTATTTGCAGCATTTTAAAACCTCAGAAATCTAGAGAAGGCAAGAATGTTAGGAATAGACTATTAAGAAGGAAGCTGTGTCTGGAAATTAAGGCAGGCTTGGATGTTGGGGGTCTCTATCCCAGCACCCCAGAGCTCAGCGGTCAGCTGTGCCTTGCGGAGATCCTCAGGCCCCCTTTTATGCTCCGTATTGTAATTTGAAGATTGGTATTTATGCTCTGTACAAACAATTTCATTAGCAAACTCAGATTAATGACAGTTCTGCCTTAAGTCTTACAGATTGTTTAATGGATGGTTGCTGAACCCATTAAGATCTGTAGCAATTAAAATAGTTATCTATTTTTTGAATAAGATAAAGTTGCTATTCTGTATTTGTCTTAATTCTTTTGTTTTCATTCATTATCTTGCAGAGCACATTCACCCTGTGTCCTAGAGACATTCTCAGGTGTTTAGATCGGGGGTTGCCCTGCCGTTGGGAATCTGAAGTACTCCTCTAGAGTGTCTTCTTCTGGCCCTGGTAGGAACAGATGCTTGAATGATCTATCTGGAGAAGACACTTGGGAAGAAGCCAACCCCTAAGAGAAGACTGGATTTCCCTTTTCAAATACAGAAGGGGAACCTGCACTCTTGTGTAACAGGTGCTGTAGCTCCTGCAGGGAGAGGGCAGCAGGTGAAGGGTAGCTTGCTCCCAGGGTGACTGGCAGGTGCGCCGCCACACTACACAACTGCTGCTGAATGCCCTGCTGGCCCCAGGGACCCCGAATGCTCCCCAGCAAGGCCTTCCTGCTCTCTTCTTCTAGGGAAGTCTGGCCAGAGCCAGCTGCAGTCATTTATGTGGAATGCAGGTACAATTCAACACGGGCACCCCCCAGGGTGCCTCAGATGAACGGCTAGTGGCTCAAAATTAGGAGACTTTCCAAGGGAAGGGAGGAAAAAGGACTGTGTCTGGATGAGGGGGAAGGTGTGAAACCAAGACCTGGCAGCCTAGGGATGCGGGGGCTGCCTGAGCTATGGGCCCCCACGGTCCTGGAGCCAGCCTGTTGTGGGCCTGGGGAGCTGTGGGAGTGCAGGAATCTGCGTCCTGGTCACAGTTCTGACACTTGGCTGACAACTCTGTCAGCAGGTGGGGGCTGGGGGATTGCCTGGGGTGGGGAATTCCTACCCAGTCCATTTTTGAAATTGGTGCTCAGGGGCCCTGCTGCTTGAGAGGCTGACTTCAGGGGACTCCATGTGACAAGAGGTGAGAGAATAGATGCCTTTGGGTGTGTGACCCTTGTGAAGCAGGCCCCATGAAGGTCACTCTGCATTTATTAGTACTCACAGAAATCGAGTTTAGACTCAGTGCTGTCTGACGGAAATAGAATATGAGCTTCAGATGTAACGTTAAATTTTTTGGCAGCTACATTTTTAAAAAGTAAGAAAGGAGCAAGTGAAATTAATTTTAATTTTAATGGGATATTATTGTTATCCCAATATATCCAGAATATTAACCTATCAATATTAACCTTGTGAAATTATTAAGGAGATACTTTGCATTTTTCTTTTCATACTAAGTCTTTGAAATCTGGTGTGCATTTCACACACAGAGCACGTCCCGGTTCACACCAGTCGCATTTCAAGGGCACACTCAGGGGATGAGGATGGGCTGGACTCTTTACATTTTGGATCTGACTAAAAATGAGGAGATGGGCTTCCAGAGACTTTGTGTCCAAACCACAAGTGACTAAACCCTGGTTATGCTGGGAGAATCTGGGAGACAGCTCCTCAAGAAATGTTATCTGTCCATCATTACAGCAACCAAACCACGATACTGGATTGCCTCATTTGTGTAAAGTCCTCTAGGCCTTGTGTGTGTGTGGGAGGTGGGGCGGGGGGGGGGGAGCGGGGAGGTAGGTGCCTGTGCAATAATAAAATACAACTGTGATAAAAGGTCTTACATTGAACTAAAATGAGCGAATGCCCACTACTAGGTTTACGAACTGTGTCTACACAGTTACACCTTCCTAGGCCAAGACAGGAGTTCTTGGCCATTTCACCATTTTGTGTAGTATTTTTATCAGAAGATTACAGATGTTTTCGTAAAAATACCACACAAGGTTTAAAAAAATACTACACAGAAGGTTTAAGATGGAACACTTCGTGACATTATTTCTAATATTTTTGTTACGTTATGTAAATTTAAGACTCTCAATCTTGTTGTGAAAGACAGAATATGCTGGACAATTAAGGAGATGATTTATTTAGGCTGTTGCAATAGGGGAGAAGTTTCATCAGTGAGGGCTCAGTGAGATTCATCATTCCCAGGGATCAACACTCACTCTTCCCTTTAATGCGACCTTTACACTCACATTTCTCTTCATCATTTTAGGCATTCCTCTTTCAATAAGACTGGCCTTCAATGTATTAACACTCTGGACTGTGCCACCCCCTCTCAACAGGTGATTGAACCGATTCACAGGAATACCACCAGCAAAAGTCCTGATAGAGTATTTCTCAGACCCACTTCACCTCACTCAGGAAGATGATGATTAACCTTGGTGAATATTGTTCACCAATGATGATCTTCATTCCTCTTGAATAATAGGGGAGAATGACAAGGTTGAACTTTACCTTGTCCTGCAATACAACAATTGATGGTCAAGAAATCCTCCTCTACCCTCAAAGTAAGTCATTACATAAGACACCTGAGCTTGTATGTTTATTGCAGCACTATTTACAATAGCAAAGATCTGGAATCAACCTAAATGTCCACCAACATCATCAACAGGAGACAGGATCCAAAAAAAATGTGAGATATACATATACATATTCATACACATACATATGCGCACACACGCACACACACACACACACACACACCATGGAATACTATGCAGCCATAAAGAAGAATTAAACCATGTCTTTTGCAGTAACATGGATGGAACTAGAGGCCATTATCTTCAGTGAAATAACTCAGAAGAATAAAGTCAAATACTGCATGTTCTCACAAATGTGACCTAAAAATGCATACCCATGAACATACAAAGTGGAAGAATAGACCTTGGAGACTCAGAAGGGTTGGAGAGTGGGAGGATGGGTGAGGGATGAAATACCACCTACTGGGTACAATGTACACTATCTGGATGATGGTTACATTGAAGGCCCAGACTTCACCACTTTGCAATGAATGTATGTAAGAAACCTGCACTTGTACCCTAAATATATTATAAATAAATAAGATATCCTCATCCTCTTCTACCGTTTTGTGATCTAAGAGAGAAATGGACAGTCCCACAGGACCCCCTGCCCTCCCATATTCCGGGATGAGACTCTCCTCTAGCCTGGCTCAGTGGCTTGGAAGACCTGTCTCCTCTCTCTTGTGAATCCCAGGAGACTCTGGACGACTCCCTGTTTAACTGCTTTAACACCCCAGGCTCTTGTCCTTTCTCAGTGGGTTCCAAGCCACTAGGCAGTCCCATTCCCTGAGCTTCTACAGTTCCCCAGCCAGGCTGCTGGTGTTCTTGTGATGCTGTGCACAGGTATGGTTACCTCTTGTACAAGGGTGTGCATGACCTGAGCATTCTGCTCAACTTCCTTCTGACCTGTCCAGGGGAATCCAGCCCATGCAGGGTCTGCTGTGGGGTGGGGCTCTGGGAGGTTTGGATCAAGTCCAAGGGCTTCAGCTCACAGAGCTTCTGCCATCCTAGGCAAGGGCCACTATGAGGCAGCCTGGAGTTCTAGGGGATCTGGCCATCAGGCTTGAATTCTCAGTGACACCAAGTCAGGAGGGAGGGAGAAAAATGGGAACTGTTTGCTGGGAGAGTTTTAGGTATACACTGAAGGAAACTGACGATCTGAGTAAGGTGACAGGGTCTGATCTAATTTATAAGTAGGTATCAATACCGTTTTCTTCAGAGTGGGAGGAAGTCAATTACTTCTTTGCCAGATAAGACAGAGAATGCATATTCATCAGGTACCTTGATTTACAAAAAGAGGCAAGAAACAGCCCAAAGGCAGGGCCAGAGTTCGATAAACCCAGGGAGTGCTATGGTTTTCTACTCAAACACAATTCTCTTTAACTATCCCCCTTTTGATTAAAGATAATATGAAAGAAAGCTTGCTCTTGATCACAAAATAAGGCTGCTTTCATTAGATTTAGCCTACTTATTTATGTCGGTGTTGTAGGATGTTAAATTTTCTGGCCTTGAGTTTGCTGTGCTGGAAGTTTTCATAAATAATCTCAGATTAGATTTCTTAAAGCCTCTTGATGCTAAGCAGGCAAAGCTAGATCAAACCACCAGATTTCACTTGCAATATCTATAAATTTCGTCAAATTCTTCCCATCTTGAGGTCCCCACCCAAGCTGTCCTAATGTTCTTGGGCTGGTCAGGAAGTAATTTTTGCTCATCTGTAAGGCTGAGAACATATTTGCCAGGTACCACACCAGTATTCCTGGGAGAGTTTGTGAACATTGGCTCCATACAGTCAATCTTAGTTCCTCAAAAGTGTCTGTTCATATCTTATTAAATGACCATCATTCTCAAATATGACATTTCAGTCATGGCCTTTGTTATGGAACCATTGTTTCCAATTTTGTCTTGTTACAAGGAGGACAGATTCTTATCCAACCTAGACAAACTATTATATTGCCATGAAAATTAAGAACACTCAATAAAAGTTCTGACTTCTGGAGGGCCCAGACAAGGAGAATATCACTTATAAATGTTTTATTTCCACTTACAAAAAGAGTCTAATAAATTGTTATTTACAGATAGCTTAAGAGGAAAGCAAAAACACTCACCTTATGTATTCAGAGAATAGAACATTAAAACATCAATAATATTCTAAACAAAAACCACAGTTGTTCCTCATCTGTTCATTCAGCCCTAAGCAATTAATTCTTGGATCTTGGGTCAGCAGTCTCACAAACCCATCTACTTCTCGACTAGAGTCTTAGAAATCCTGACTCAGTCCACAGACATGGTTTAGGCAATGCCATCAGAGATCTGCACCTGAACAGGTACCTTTTCCATAGGGTTCTAAGAAAACTCTTTTTTGAAACCATAGCACCTTGGCCTATAGCTGATTGTAAAGCTTTCAAAGAACCATCAGAGTAAAAGAAAAAAAAAACTATGTAGATGAAGAAAGACTTACAATGGCTGTGGTTACCTTATTACTGACCATTTTCAAAAGTGAAAGTCTGATGAGAGTTCATGACAAGAATGATCCAACCAACAGGGAAATTGTGCTGTTGCTCTGGCATATGCAAAACATGGTAGTAAAATCAGTCCAAGTAAACTTAGATAAAATACCCACAAACATGGATAGCCCCATTTTCAAAGAAGAGTGGCTGTCACATCTAATTTATGAAAATGGATTAACATGATCTTTATGGAAACAATATCTTCAGATACAACACATAATAATACTGACATAATATATGAAAGCATATAGTTAAAATATATCAAGAATATATGAAGTGCAAAGGGACTCAGGAAGGAGCAGGTCCTGAATGTCTGTACATTATAAAACTTCACGGGTAAGTGATGTGAAAGCCCCAGTTGAAAACCACCAGCTGAGTTAGAATGGCGATGATTAAAACGTCAGGAAACAACAGATGCTGGCTAGGCTGTGGAGAAATAGAAACACTTTTACACTGTTGGTGAGAATGTAAATTAGTTCAACCATTGTGGAAGACAGTGTGGTGATTCTTTAAGGATCTAGAACCAGAAATACCATTTGACCCAGCAACCCCATTACGGGGTATATACCCAAAAGATTATAAATCATTCTACTATAAAGATGTATGCACGTGTATGTTTATTGCAGCCCTATTTACAATAGCAAAGACTTGGAACCAACCCAAATGCCCATCAATGATAGGCTGGATAAAGGAAACGTGGCACATATGCACCATGAAATACTATGCAGCCATAAAAAAGAATGAGTTCATGTCCTTTGCAGGGACATGGATGAAGCTGGAAGCCATCATTCTTAGCAAACTAACACAGGAACAGAAAACCAAACACTGCATGTTCTCACTCATAAGTGGGAGTTGAACAATGAGAACACATGGGCACAGGGAGGGGACATCACACACTGGGGCTTGTTGGCGGGTGGGGGGCAAGGGGAGGGAGAGCATAAGGAGAAATACCTAATGCATGCGGGGCTTAAAACATAGATGATGGGTTGACAGGTGCAGCAAACCACCATGGCACATGTATACCTATGTAACAAACCTGCACGTTCTGCACATGCATCCCAGAACTTAAAGTAAAATTAAAAAATAAAATAAAATAAAATAAAATAAATGTATACATTGTGGAATGTCTAAATCAAGCTAACATGCATTACCTCATGTATTTATAATTTTTTGTGGTGAGAACACTTAAAATCTACTCTGTTAGCACATTTTATGAATAAAATTCATTGCTTTTTTTTTAAAAAAAGAAAACCACTGGCTGAGAAGTTGTTAGATTCAAATTAAAGAGGGAAAATCATGATGAAGTTGACATTTAAAAAATAACTGAAGATTGGGCATGGTGGCTTATGCCGGTACTCTCAGCACTTTGGAGACTGAGGCAGGAGGATCTCTTGAGGCCAGGAGTTCAAGACCAGCCTCGGCAACATAGTGAGACCCCTTTCTACAGAAAAATAATAAATTAGCCAGACATGGTGGTGCTCACCTCTAGTCCTTGCTAAGCAGGACGCTGAGGCAGGAGGATCACTTGAGCCCAGGAGTTCGAGGTTGCAGTGAGCTATGATCATGCCACTACACTCCAGCCTAGGCCACAGAGACAGCCCCTGTTTCTAAGATAACATTAAAAAAAAAAGGTGTAATCATGGATTACTGAGAAATTGTACCTGGCTACCTACTTAACCAAAGTGACATTAAAGGATCACCTGAGGTCGGGTATTCGAGACCAGCCTGGCTAACATAGTGAAACCCTGTCTCTACTAAAAATACAAAAATTAGCTGGGTGTGGTGGCATGCCTGTAGTCCCAGCTACTTGGGAGGCTGAGGCAGGAGAATCGCTTGAAACCAGGAGGTGGAGGTTGCAGTGAGCCAAGATCACACCACTGCACTCCAGCCTGGGTGATAGAGAGAGACTCCGTCTCAAAAATAAAAAAGTTTTATAAGGAAACGTAGGGGGTAACATGACTATAAAGAATCTTAATGCTTTCAAAATGAGAATATTTGGTTCTCTTAAATAATCAAGAACATTAAAAAGTCAACATAAAGCACAAGGATCTTTACCTTCTAGGCAGCTTACTCAGAAGGCAAAGGAAAACTTTTTCAACATCTCAGTGACAGCAGACCAAATGTAAACGTAAAAAGTTCTTTTTGAAAACTGTGTAAGTAATTCCATTAAACCTTAGCCAGCTTTTTTTTTTTTTTTTTAATACAAACCCTTGTGTCGAGGGCTGACTTTCAATAGATTGCAGGGAGGGAGCTGCTCTGCTACGTACGAAACCCCGAACAACCTTAGCCAGCTTTGACCACTGCAAAGAAAAATCACTTTCTGAGAACCTTCTGCAACTTCCTATATTCATTCAGGTTTTGTCCTGTACTTTCCTCTTTGTTATTATGGAAAAATAAGTCATTTTACTTTAGGACAAAAGTACTCTCTTTTCCCTTTAGCAAAAACATATCCTACACAGATTGCTTACAAAGTTGTTTCTCTCTGCTTTCATTGCTTCCAGTAGAGTCCAGTAAAATCATATATATTGAATTTAACTTTTATCCAAAGTAATTTCTATGTCACACAGCAAATTAGGAGGTAAATAATTGCAAACTGTCACACACCAGCATTTTGCAACAGGTTAGCAGAACTAATGAATATACATTTCACAGCTTTCTAAGACCCACATATCCCTTATACTACAACTTCTCAAAATGCCAAAAATGCGCGTCTTCACTAATAGGCTCAAATATATATATAACCTCTCTGTACATATAAAAATAAGAGGCTGAGCACGGTGGCTCACACCTGTAATCCCAACACTTTGGGAGGCTGAGGCGGGCAGATCACAAGGTCAGGAGTTCGAGACCTTCCTGGCCAACATGGTGAAACCCTGACTCTACTAAAAATACAAAAATTAGCCGGGCGTGGTGGCGAGTGCCTGTAGTCCCAGCTACTCGGAAGGCTGAGGCAGGAGAATCCAGGAGGTGGAGGTTGCAGTGAGCCAGGATCGCACCACTGCAATCCAGCCTGGGCGACAGAGTGAGACTGTCTCAAAACGAAACAACAACAACAAAAAGAGGCAAACATTACACAAAATTAAAATTATTAAAATTATGCTTAGTAATTAATCCTTCAATGTTCTCTTACTTACAAATGATCTAGGTATATAATAAATATTCATTAATTAAGCATCAGTCCCGGTTTTAAATTACCTAAAGATCTTGGAAACTGTAAACTTAAGTTGACTTAAAGTTGACTCACTACAAAACATACAAAACATGATTACTTATAAATAAAAGTTTGTCAAAATGATTTAATTTTGTTAAACACAAATTAAATTTTTCATAATATTAAATATTTAGTATGGGAGTGGTGGCTAACACCTGTAATCCCAGCACTTTGGGAGGCCAAGGGAGGTAGATCACTTGAGGTCAGGCACAGGCCTGGGTCTCCAGAGCACCAGTCAGGAATGGAGCACCAAGGGCCCCAAGAGCCTCGTTACCTGGGGATCAACGGGGGCTCCAGGTGAAGTCTGGCCCTATCCAAGTCATGGCACCAAAACTGAGAAAGAATGCACAGATCAACTGAGACTGCTTTATTTGGGCTGCTGTAGTGGGGAGAAGGTTTTGCAGTGAGAGGCATCTTGAAGTGAAGCTGGCAGCCTGGGGATGTGTCAAGGCAGGTAGACAAGGAAGGCATTCAGAGTCCCTTGGGATCTCAAGAAGAGGAGACAGGCGATGTGTGAGTGACTGAGTGAGGCTGGAGGAGGGCCTTATCTCAGAAATGGGATGGCAGGGGGTCCTGGGGGGCTGTCCATTTCTTGGAACACTTCCCAGGAGAACTGGGCTTAGGTAAAGTTCAGCGTTGCCATTATCTTCCAAATTAATGAAGGCATATTAAAACAGAAATCCTTTTCTTACTGAATATAGTCTCTCTCTCTATGTATATATAGGAGATGGGTTCTTGCTCTGTTGCCCAGGCTGGAGTGCAGTGGCATGATCGTGGCTCTCTGCAGGTGTGACTTCCCAAGCTCAAGGGATCCAGTCCTGCCTCAGCCTCTGGAGTAGCTGGGCCTACAGGCATGCAAACACCACACTCAGCTAATTAAAACAAAATTTGTAAAGATGGGTTTCACTATGTTGGCCAGGCTGCTCTCCAACTCCTGGCCTCAGTCATCTTCCTGCGTTGGCCTCCCAAAGTGCTGTGATTACAGATGCGAGCCACAGAGCCCAGCCAATATATTTTATTGATCCTTCGATTACTAGTGATTCAAATCCTTGTAATTAACCATCTTATGTAAGAATAGAAATAGAATTTTTAAAATTATTCATCAATTCTGAAGCAACAGTTTCTCTGTTGAAAAATATTTTGATTTATGGAGAGATTTGTTGCCTTAAACAAAAGGATTGTTATTTCAGTGAAGGCACTGGATTCCCTGTTGAGCAGATTTGGGGGCAGCTCTTCTTTCTCTGGGTAATGACATTATCAAAAAGAGATTCTCACAATCAGGTGAACCCCTACACTCAGCACAATTTAGTGATTTTCAAAGAAAAACCACATCTCAGGATATTTAAATTTATGGGTTACATTTAGCTTTTCAGTAATAAAACTGACTGCATAAGTAGCAAAATCATCCTTTCACAATGTAACTTTCCTACCAAAAGCTTTTCATTGTTGTATTTCCTTAAGGGATTTAATAATCAGATTAAATTATAGAAATTCTTGATTTTAGGCAGCTACATAGTTTTTGAAAAAGCTGCCAACTATTTTTTACATTTACAGGAGCATACAAAGAAAGAAACAGAAGGATGATTTCTGGGAGCAGAACAAGATGAGGGTAAATTCAACTCTAGGTTTAGAAAGGGAAGACGGTTGTGTGCTGTCTGGCCAGTAAGCAGCCCTGAAGTGGTCTGGGAATAACTTCTCATCCACTAACCATACAGGCTCCTAAAAGCACCACATCCATGTGCCAGTGAGGGACATTTTCCTCCCCTAGACCAAGGGCCACAGCTAGGGTTACAAATGGCGATGGTGGAGAAAGTGGGATCCTGTTGCAGCAGGGGAAAGCCCTACCTCAGGCTTGGTCAAACCAGCAGCATCACCAGAGGGCAGGCATCATCCTCTCTTCACCCTCCTTACTGTACCCTGTGGCAGGCATTATTGTTTCCATGTTACAAATAAGAAAATGGAGCCCCAGGGCAGTAAAGTGACCTGGCCTGAGTGAAAGCTTCAGGGTGCAAGTAAGCTTGGGTTTCTGACTCTGAGGCCAGCACTCCCCCCACTCCGGGGAGTCTGCCTCAGGGAGGAAGACCTCCGCATTTAGATGACTGTGGGGAACAATGAAAGGAGACCTCTGCCTTTCTGTAAACAGCACACTTGACATAAGTAACTCTATCTTGGAAAACAACTCCATCTTACATCTCAAAAGGCGTCGTGCCAATAGAGAAAAGATGTTCCCCTAATCAACAGAGACTGCACCTAACCAGACAAGGGCATGAACAGGCACATGCTTACTATCAGTCCTTGCCAGATGACTCAAGGGCCATAAAATGAGCAGAACTTCACTAGCTAACAAGGCCTTCTTGGCAGATGCGCACTTGACCAGATAAGATGTGACCCTTTACTACCAGTCTTCACCAGAGGACTGTGGCCATAAAATGAGTGAGACTTCATCAGGTAGACACTGCTGTCTTGGCAGACTCTGTCCTGCTGTCACTTGTGATAAGCACCTGGCATCTGCTGATGAAGCCTCTGCCCACATCAAAGCCTCTTCCTTGCAAGACACTGGCATCCGTCGGGATCAGCCCAGGACACTCCCCTTCTCCTCGTCGCTCTCCTTGGACTGCTTCATTAGTTCCTTTTCTGACCTCCTTTTCTCTTGATGTTGAACGTTACTTTGTTTGATGTGAAATGTTTAATCTATAACATTTATATATTGATTAAATATACTACTATGTATGGTTTGCAATATTGACTGACTTGTGGAGTGGCTTGAGACTGTGTTTCCACAGCTGATACTAAGAATTCCCTCCTTGAGAACTCCAGGTAGTTTGTAGCTTTTATGATTAAAATAGCCTCCGTAAATTCTGACCTGTGGAAAGACATGTATGGGCCTGGTTATATCTCATCTTACACTGCTCATGACTGTTTCCCATTGGGTGAGGCAGACAGCAACTGTCATGTTAGAGCAGAGGAAGCAGCAAGATTGTTTCTTTATCTAGAAAGTAATAGGGTGGCTAACACCCAAGAGGTGACCTTCCCATGGCCCTGGCCTGGTGGCTGGGGGGCGGGGGTGAGGGAATGCCAAAGAGGGGACATGCTCTTGGTGCCAATGAATGCCCAAGGCCAGTCTGATTGCCTGGGCTGTGCCTGTTACAAGCACGTTACCTTGGGTGAGGTGTGGTGAGGCCAGATGCAGGTCAGGAATAACACCAGAAAGAATTTTACAGTTTGTTATTCTCATGGCTCCTTGGGGAGGCTCGGATAGGGTCAGGAGGCCCTGAATGAGGGGAGTGAGCTCAGGGCAAGCTCCCTTGTTGCAGTTTCTGCGTGAAGGAGCAGGTGAGGCCAGGCAAGCAGGCTGCGGATTGGTGGGTTTGAACAATGTCAGGGCTCCGGAGCAGTGGGGCTGTGCTGGGCTGTCTGGTACCTGTCCTGGGGTGATGAGGGCAGGTGGACAGTGGCCCAGAGTGGAAGAGCCCAACAAAGGCAGCTGGGGATGTGGAGTGAATCTGCTCAAGAAGGGGAACTGACTGACTTCTAGCCAGGGCCTCAAAACTGGATCAGGACAGCATTTCAGAATTGCAGCACCCTGCCCCAGCCTGGCCCCTGCTCACAAACTCCTGGGCACACCCCAGCCGTACCACCTGCCCAGCTGACTCTTGGCTCCTTCTGGCTCCTGGGAGCAGAGTCTGACTGTGTACAAGGCCAGAGAGTGGAAGGGCCCCCACTGGGTCCAGCCTCAAAGCAACTGAAGAGGCTTCAAACTACTTGAAGTTAACTTCTAGCATCTCTTAAATATGCAAGAAAGGAAATAGAGATTTGGGTGTTAGTCCATTCTAACGCTGGTAATAAAGACATACTCAAGACTAGGTAATTTATAAAGGAAAGAAGTTTAATTGACTCACAGTTCAGCATGGATGGGGAGGCCTCAGGAAACTTACAATCATGGCGGAAGGGGAAGCACACACATCATTCTTCACATGGTGGCAGGAGGGAGAAGAATGAGTGCCCAGTGAAGGGGGAAGCCCCTTATAAAACCATCAGATCTCAAGAGAACTAACTCACTATCAGGAGAACAGGATGGGGGAAACTGCCCCCATGATTCAATTATCTCCACCTAGTCCCTCCCATGATACATGGGGATTATGAGAACTACAATTCAAGGTGAGATTTGGGTGGGGACACAGTCAAACCATATCAGGTGTTAAGGAAATGAAAGAAAATTGTTTTCTTGAGGTGGTAGGTCAGGACTGAGTTGAATCCCCAGTGTGCAAGGTAAAGGCACCAACCTTCCAAATGACTGTCATGAGAACAGAATCCTTACCAGCTCTCACTGCCTGCTGCTCAGTCGTAAGCCAAGCCCTAAATGGGGTTTTCCATGCAGATTTAATTTACTTACCTGAGGCTTACCTTACCCAAGGTTGCATGTGTCCACGGCAGAGCCGGAAGTTCAGTCTCTAAGGTCCATGCCCTTCTCAATACACGACATGATTTCAAATGGTAGACTCGTCTTCCCTGAATCTCCTACTCCAACGCCTCCCAACTTCCTCTACCTCTGCTCCCAGCCCCAGTCATTGAGGGCTGTGCTGATTTTGACTTGGAAAAGTAAGGAATCAAAAACCATCACTTCAAAGGCTGACCATAAGGGCTGCTGTGAGGTATTCAGGGGGACAGCATGAGAGCTTCTTCCCCTGGAAATGTTTCCCAGACTTTTCCAGAGAAGGAGCCCAGTAGACAGACGGACTGCCCTCCTTGGGAGATGTGCAGCAAAGTGAATTGGGTAGCCAGGTGCAAAGTCAAATACGTCTTGGAGGCCTTTGTGTCAATCTTATAAAGGCCTCTTTGCAGTGATACTATTGTTTTCTATCATGTCGGCTAATTATTCAGTAAATCAGGTCCTCCAGGAAGTAGTACTATATTTATCCAATGGCCTTGTGTCTTTCCGTGATCCCTGAAGAAACCTTTTTGGGCATAAATAACCCAGCATCAGATGAAAGCTTTTCTAGCACTTCCTGTGGGGCCCAGCCCCAAGTATGTTCTCAGGAAGAAATCAATTACCTTCATTTATTCATGCTGCAATCATTTGCTCATTCGCTTGCGACTTCCTGTTGTGTGCCGGGCACTGTGCCTCCTAATGAATAAGAAACACTGTCTGTCCCCAGTCCCTGGGACTAGTGGGCGTGTGGCATAGCCCAGGGTCAGGTGCCTGGAGCCAACGCGCCCACTAGTGCCGGCCTACCTAGCAAGTCACCAAGGCCTTTTCAGGGTCTGGTTTATCTCAGCTGAAATGTACGGGAAAAGTAGACGTCAATCAGGTGGAAAAGGGCAGAGAGAGCACCGTCCAGGCAGAAGGGAGAGCGTGAGCAAGGGGCCCGTGGGACTGAGTGCTGCGTGTCGCTGCAGAGGGGCATGAGGACAGTGCTGGGCAAGGCGGCTGGGGGTGGTGCGGGCCGACAGAGTCCCCAGGCCAGGTCAGGGGTCCGGGCCATCCATGGAGAACAAGGAGTCATTACAGAGGCTCGGTGGTGCGCGGTGAAAATGAGGTTCTTCTGGGAAATTTTAGGCTGCAGGATGTGAGTGGCCCACAGCAGGGAAGGCCTGGCAGGCAGCGAGAGCTTCCGGACTGGACCCCAAGAAGGAGGTCAGGCTGGGAACACAGACTCGGAGGTTCCCTATCCGCAGATGGTACTGAGGCTACTGCGTCGGGTCAGATCTTCCAGGACAGGGGAGGAGGGACACGGCTGCGGGAAGCAAACCCAGAGCCGCCAGCCCGGGACCAGCGGGAGGCCAGGGAGCAAGGCCACGGCGGAGGCAGCCAGGACCCCAAATATCAGAGGCTCAAATGAAGTTGACGTTAGCTGTTTTATCTGTTAATCAATATATTTTTCTTTATATTTCTTTCCATTTAGATTCTCCACTTCAGAAGATTTAATTTTTTTTGGATTGACAAAAATTGTATATATTTATGGTGTACAACATGTTGTTTGGAAATACGTGTATATTGTGGAATGGCTAAATTGAGCTAATTAACACATGCATTTCCTCACATACTTTTTTTGTGATGAGAACACTTAAAATCTACTCTTAGCAATTTTCAAAGATAGAATATATTGTTATTAACTACAGTCACCGTGTCCTACAATAGATTTCTTGATCTTCTTAAGATTTTGTATCCTGTCTTCCCAATCGCTTACCCCAGCACCCCTCCCCTGGCAACCACCACATTTTTTTTCTTTTAGTTTTCTCTCATCTTTCTGTCTTTTAAAGATGCATCTGTTCTTTGATTTCGCTGAAGTTCTTTACAGAAGAGGGCCAAGAAGACAACAAACATCTATCACCAAATCTTGGATTCTGGAGAATTTTGTTTTCTTTCTTTCCTAAAAATTCCTTGAAAGAACAAGAGCAAGCTGATGATTCATTTGAAAACAGTCATGTGCCAATTTTGGTAAAGGCTCCTGAGTTTCCTGCTTGATGGAGCAGCATGGGGTGAAGGGCTGCACGGGAGAATGTTTTGTTAGTAACTGAGAGTCAGAATTAAAGAGTTGAGTGGATCCCAAGGAAATCCAACTTTATTTTTTCTGCTTTCCCCCACCCCCCACGAAGAGTTTATTCATTATAGGACTTCTTTGTAAAGTGATCTTTGTGTTCTTTTTGAGCTTGAAATTATACTCAAATGTTCTTCTGGAATGTTTTCATTTTTCCTTTAAAATAATACATGTATTGACTCCCTGGAACTAAATTAAATGAGGCAACAAGGCCAGGAGAGAGCGGGCAGCTGGACATCACTCTGATTCAAGGACTGCTGCGAGGTGCATGCCCCTTGCTTTGGTCAGTCTGGCCTTGGGTAAGCTGTGGTTCACTTTTTAAACACACTTCAGGGCCATCCCTCGCCAGTTGTGTGACCTTGGGCAAGTCCCTACTTCTCAAAGCATTAGTTTGTACCTCTGTGGAAGGGAGAGAATAATATCTAATCTATAGGGTGCCCCAAAGATTAAATGAGACAGTGTATTAGAGGCATAGCATATAACGAGTGCTCAGAAAGCCCAGCAGTTATTTTCTAAATGGACAGGTGCCAGGCACCAGTGGCTTAAGCCTGTAATTCCAGCTACTTGGGAGGCTGAGGTGGGAGGGTTGCTTGAGTCCAGGAGCTCGAGACGAGCCTGGGCAACATAGCAAGACCCCATCTCTAAAAAAATCAAATAGAATTAAATTAAAAATAAAATAAAATAAAATGTACAGGCCATACACACAGTTCATATGGGAGGAAAATCTGTTACAATGGGAAAATACTACCACTGACACATCACGTTATGTAATTACGGTGTTTCCAAAAATGCCGAGATGTAGGCAAGATGTGGCCATTTGCTTAGGTGAGGGTACAAACCGCAGGAAACAAGGGACTCTCCAGTAGGTTGGACGCCCCATTTTGGATTGAACAGTGAGATGCCAGGGTAGTCCGAGGGACCCCACAGGCAGCTGGCCTGCCCTAGAGGATGCATCACATCCCCTGTCCCCTGCAGGAGTCCCTGTCCTACTCACCGCTCTGGCTTGTGGCTGGGGCTTCTTGGCAGGGCCAGGTGTGTCCGTGCCTGAGTCACTGTGGCCAGGGTTGACTCAATGTTCTTTTGTCTGTGGATATCGCATGGAATGTCCCTGTTGATGAACCTTGAGGTGAACTGGAAACTCCAGTTTATGGGACCTCTTCTCCTGAGACATCCATAGTGAGAGGGGGATGGGGGCTAAAAGTCAGATGAACTAGGGTAAGTTCAGCCTTTAGTGCACATAAAGGTTAAATAGTGCAAGAGCACACACAATGTTCAACAAAAATTGGTTTTGGTATTCAAAATATTTCTCACAAAAATCAGCATATGGGAATATCAAGGAGGCAGATGTTAAAATTCCTTGCCATCATCGCCTGCGTCTTTACGCACGTGGTACTGGCACAGGCTGATGCACTGAAGGTGCTCTCATGCTTCCTCTCTGTGCCTCTCTGTGCCCCCAAGAGAGCTTACCTGGCCCTGGGTAGCTTCTCTCACACATGTCATTTGCCTTTGAAGCAAATTTGTTGTGGATGGTCCACGTGTTCACTATCAGGCCACTGTGATGTCATTTTAGGACCACTGCCCTCAGGAGCTTGTCAGCCTAATTGGGAAGACAGATAAGTGACAGAGGAGTTTAACAGGTACTGAGGCAGGAGAATAGGGTCTGGAGGCAGGGAACCTAAGGCTGTTTCACCCCAACTTCCTAGAACTAAATTGAAAGGAAAACCGTAACTTTCCATGCCTAAGTAAGCAAAAGGATCAGAGGCTACTACTCCAATCCCCCACCTTTTCTGTGCCGCAGATTGAAAATTGTCTTCATTTGCAACTTTTTAACTTCATCTTAGCCTCTAATTGGTTGCAAAAAGCAACCAATCAGATACTCGCATAGGAGTGTGCCCTTTGTAACTGCACTTCAGCCTCTGGTTGGTTGCTTTTGCAACCAATCAGACCGATTGCAGGCCACCACTTCATTTACATGAGGGGAGCATGAAGTGGCCAATGATCCTGACAATATTCTGTCCGGGCCCTTGAGCATTGCTCAGCAGGCTTCCACACTGTGGAGTGTACTTTCGTTTTCAATAAATCCCTGCTTTCATTCTTTCGTTGCTTCATTCGTTCATTGCTTTGCTGTGCATTTTGTCCAATTCTTTGTTCAAAATGCCAAGAACCTCAACAACTTGCAGTCAAGACCCTGTACCAGTAACAGTGCTGTAACAAAGGCAAACTGAGGTGGGGAAATTGTGAACAGAGGTAGGAGAGCACAGACGAGACGGGGGGAAGGTGTTTGCCGGGGAGATGCCAACAGGTGTGGGGCAGGAGGTGTGAGTGTCTCACTTTCCATTTCATCTCTGACCCCTCTGTGTCTCACTGTACCACGCATTGTTCAGCACATCTGAGTGACCCACCACAGTGCGGTTCTATTTGTACCCACATTGTAATTTGCCACCGTTCAGCACAGCTCTCTGCCAACCTGCTGTCCTGCACAAGACCAGGTCCCACCCCCACCCCCACCCTGCCGTGAACCATACTAACTTCTCCGCATCTGTTCTCTTCCAGGAAATGGAGGTAATGACTTCTGCCCTGGAGGAGTAAATGGCATCTTCTATGTTGAAACCACTTTCAAAGTTTTCAAAACTATACACCCATCATGTATCACTAATATAGCTCAATATACTAGGGATCACAGTCCTGACTTCAACTGTTAGTGTAATGTCTCATCAACATGGAGAACACGTTATGTGGCGTTTTACTGTCATGAGCAAAACCTTCTATTTCCCCAGAAAAACTGGCAGATATTAGCATTAATCTGATTTTTCAAAGAAGTTAATTATTTCCCAGAATAAGTCACTGTGACTTATCAAAGGGCCTTGGGTGGTGGGAAGTAAAGCCCAGACTGCATTCTTGAAGCTGCTAGTCTTTGCCAGCTCATTGCAAATTGAGCAACACTGATGAACCCACAGTTAATCTATGGAGTCAAATGCAGCTGGACAGAAATGCCTGGGGATTTTCCCTGTGAGATTCTCTTGCCCTTCTGGTGATGGTGAAGGACAGCGCCACCCATGGCAGGGGCGGTCACTAGTCTCTGGCATTTACTTGACCTCATGGCTGCCATGAACACCAGGCACAGCCTTTGCAGGAGGCACTGCTGTCTTCAGCCTGCCT
The DNA here is from genome assembly GCF_028885625.2 of Pongo pygmaeus. Taxonomy (NCBI): domain Eukaryota; kingdom Metazoa; phylum Chordata; class Mammalia; order Primates; family Hominidae; genus Pongo; species Pongo pygmaeus. The sequence goes on from NC_072380.2 coordinate 60,122,058, forward strand.
GGCCTGGGGGTGCGGACAGGAAAGGGATATGGGCTTTTGCAAAAGGCCCCTAGAGCAAAGTCAGACTGATGGCAAAGGCTTGAGTGCTGGATGGGTGAGGGGGATGCTTTCGCTTCAAGTTTTACTGAGTAATGAGGCGTACTGAGCAAAATACACTTGTCCTTGGAATGTGAGGCACACACACAGCAGGCATGAAGTTATAAAAAGGAGGAGCTCCTTAGTCTGCTGAACTTAAAGACTTATCTTGCCTTCCTGCTGTTAATTCTTTACAGAGACTTCCTCTTCTCCATTTCCCAGGGTTCTTCATGGGGATGTGCTTGAGGGAGAATGGGCAATTTAAGAGAAAAGAATTCTTCCAGAGTGGGTTGTGGAGAGCACTGGAGAAGGTCTGGGCTGGAGCTAGAGATTTACCTTGGCTAAAGATAATGTGGTGTATATACACAATGGAATACCATTCAGCCTTGAAAAAGAAGGAAATATGCCATTAGTGGCAACACAGATGAACCTAGAAGACATTATGCTAAGTGAAATAAGCCAGGCACAGAAATACAAATACTGCATGACCTCACTTATATACGGAATCTTAAAAAGTCAAACTCATAGAAGCAGAGGGCAGAATAGTGTTTACCAGGGGCTGGGGGTAGGGGTGGGGAGATGGAGATTGAAGAGAAAAAACCCCTTTTAAAATGATCCATCAGAAACACTCATTTGTGATTTCCCCACAATTGTGGTGCTCCAGGGAACCTTAATGATCAGTTACTGAGCCCTTATTATCTTCCTGGCTTCGTGCTAAGCCTCACTCATGTTCCCAACAGTCCTATACGATATTTTAAGTATTATAATCCCCATTTATAAGGGGCAAATGGAGCTTGAAGCCACGGAGTATGTAGGGAAAGGCGTGCTGCTGGTAAGTAACACAGCTTCAGCCTTCTCTGATCCTGGGGCCCCTCTCATCTGTGAGCTCCTGCTCCTGTGCTCCCTGGCCATCTTCCCAGGCTGGGGCTAGGGCTTGTCAAGCTGTACTCCGCCAGGCGGGGATATACAGGCACCTCAGGAGCTTGTCTCCAGCTGTCTGGACGCCAGATCCCTACTGCCCCATTCATATCCTGAGTTCAACAGGTCAGCATAAGGTGTCATTCTCTATTGCTACGTTTCCCAGGGAGCAGAGATAGCAAAATGTCTCAGCACAAAGATTATGTATTTCACTAAGCAATTATAATTTCAACTAAAATCAGCTGGGTGCACTGGCTCACGCCTGTAATCCCAGCACTTTGGAAGGCTGAGGTGGGTGGATCACAAAGTCAGGAGATGGAGACCATCCTGGCTAACACGGTGAAACCCCGTCTCTACTAAAAATACAAAAAATTAGCTGGGCGTGGTGGCGGGCGCCTGTATTCCCAGCTACTCGGGAGGCTGAGGCAGGAGAATGGCATGAACCCGGGAGGCAGAGATTGCAGTGAGCCGAGATAACGCCACTGCACTCCAGCCTGGGAGAAAGAGCGAGACTCTGTCTCAAAAAAAAAAAAAAAAAAAAAAAAAAAATTTCAACTAAAATTTTTCCCTGCCTAAATCCGATTTAAGCAAATGTAAAAAGTACTATTTTAAAAAGTCAGGCTTAATGGGCTGGAAAATTTTTCATTTTATGATACTTTTATTTGGATCTTCCACAATATTGATAGAGTCCTTAAAATTGCAACATTTTTTCAAGAGGGGATTCCCAAGATTAGATATTTTACTAACCAGTTATAATTTCAACTAAGGTCTGTCCTAACCAACTCTCAGATATGTGGCTGGGGGCTCCACCTTCCTCCTGGTGGGCAGAGTCCATCTGTGGACACATCTGCCCGCCTGTCCTGTTGGTGTCACAGGAAGGCTACGGGAGGGAATGACTGGTTGCCCATCAAGATGCACAATTTACAGTGAAAAATTGTAGGAGAAATATTCTTGATTGAAAAGGGGATTTCTTGTGTTTATCTACATTGGCTAAACCTTCTCTTGGCTCAGCCTTGGATTTGTTGGATGTTGTGTGGTGTTTCTAAGGCAAACTGGCTGATGAATTCTCTCTCTGAGCTGATCATGATGGGAAAGTATGTCCCTTGCATTCGTCCAGCATACTGAGATTTATTTGCATTGGACAAGATCTAAAATGGGTTATTCCCCAAAGTATTCCAATAACAGATACAACTCAGAGGAAGCTCCTTACCCGAGAGGCCGGCAGCTGGGTGAGGGAAGCAGGGCTTTGGAGCTAGGTCAGACCCCAGTTTTGTCGCCTGTGAGCTGTTGCCTCAGCTGTAACCTAACATCCCCACAACGCAGTTTCCCCATTGGCAAACAAGCAAAGCAAAACAGTGCTCATCAATTAGTGCTGTTCGAGGTTTCAATTAGAGAAAGTGTGCAAAGCACTTGGAAGAGCACTTGGCTTCCCTCTAGGATTGTGCACAGAGGTCTCCAAGCTCTTCGTGTGCTGTCTCTGCAAGGAATCTGCTTGTTTGCAATGGTTAGAATACTAGAAGGACTCTCATACCACTCTCACGACAGACAGCCAAGCAGGTGGAGTAGAAGAAAGGACTCTGGAGGACAAGGAGGTCAAAGGCTCTGGATTGGTTTCCTGCAGCTTAACAAATTACCATGAACTCGGTGGCTTGACCCAACAGAAATTCATTTTCTTACGCACGCAGAGGCTGGCAGGGTCGGGTCCCTCTGGGCTTTCCAGGTGAAAGAGAGAGAGTCTGTTCCTTGCCTCTTCAGCTTCTGGTGGCTGCCGGCCTTCCTGGGCTTGTGGCCACATCACTCCAACCTCTGCCTCCCTGGCCATGCAGTCTCCTCTGTGTTTCTATATCACAGGGACAGAGATGATTGCATTTAGGGCCACCCACATAGTCCAGGGTAAATTCCTCCTCTGAAGATCCTTAATCACTTTTTTTTTTCCATATAAGATCCTGTTTACGTCTCTGCATGTATCTCTGTGTCCCCTCCTCTTCTTCTAAGGACACCAGTCATTGGATTTAGGACCCAGCTTAAATGCAGTATGACTTCATCTTAGTTAATCACATCTTCAAAGAGCCTGACTCCAAATTAGGTTGCATTCTGAAGTTCCAAGTGGACAGGAATTTAGGGGACACTATCACCCCACTACAGTTTCCATTTGTGGGTGGTAGTGCTCAGTGAATTTGTAACTAAATGCTTGCTTTCTCAATTGCTCTCTCCTTGGATGAGCAGGGAGTGTGTCTTATTCCCAGGACTTAGCAGTTATGCACTAGGCCTCTAGAGATGTCTGACAAATGGATGCATTTAATTACTAAATTGTCCACATTCTCCTGTATTAACTTGGAAACTCTGTTGCATATTTACTCTTAGAAATGAAAGGCAACCAATTTATTTTATTTTTATTATTTATTTATATTTATTATTTTATTTTTTACTATTTGTTTTTTACTGCTTTCCTCTTAAAATAGGAATTAGTTCTGAATTGCAGGTCAGTTCTATTAGTAATGCTCTTCATGGATACAAATACTTTACCTTCCATTTGGAACTGCAAAGCCCAGCATCCCACAAGGATGGACACTCACTATAGCCTGGTGCCTGCGGAGTATTCCGAACGCGGGATCCAAGGAAACCACGAAGCCTCCTCTGCGGGCTCCCTTGCCCCTCTGCGGTTCAGTCGGGAGACGCTCAGGCGCTGGCAACAGCCTCCAGGTGCCGTTCCCTGCGCATGGCCCCATCTTTGCGGGCAGTGTCCAGTGGGCTTGTGCTCACACCTGCGCTGGGGGCTGCATACTAGACGGCCCTGGACTACTGAAATAGTGGACAGAAGGGTCTCCCGAGAATGTCCAGGGTGGGCAGGCAGTGCTGGGGAGCCAGCGGGAAGGGAAGGGAGCCTGAGGCAGAGAAACGCCCACGCGGGAGCTGCTAGTGCAGCCGCTGGGCTGCAGTGGGGGGACTGGGCAGTGGCCCGCAGTGTGCAGCAGGCCCTGGAGACCAGGCGAAGGGAAGCCATGCAGTGAACCTGGCCGCAGGTACCCAGGTCAAGGCTGCGTTAGAAACCTTCCCCAGCAGCCCTGCTCATCTTGCTGCAGCCTCAGCCTCTGCTCCCAGCTCACCTGCCCCACTCACTGCTGAGCTGCTGTGTTAGTCTCTTCTCCCACTGCTGATAAAGACATACTTGAGACTGGATAATTTATAAAGGAAAGAGGTTTAATGGACTTACAGTTCCACATGGCTGGGGAGGCTTCACAATCATGGCAGAAGGCAAGGAGGGGCAAGGGCAGGTCTTACATGGCGGCAGGCAAGAGAGCATGTGCAGGGGAACTGCCCTTTATAAAACCATTAGATCTCATGAGACTTAGTCACTATCAGGAGAGCAGCACGGGAAAGACCCGCCCCATGATTCAATTACCTCCCATCAGGTCCCTCCCAGGACAGGTGGGGATTATGGGAGCTACATCTTGAATTCAAGATGAGATTTGGGTGGGGACACAGCAAACCGTATCAGTTACTTTGTTATGCCTGCTTTGGGGACAGATTTCATCTGACTGGTGGTCATCCCTGCAGATCTCAGAATTGATGTCACTCTGTCACCTGCTCTGTGACCTCACCTGAGGCCCCCAGAAGAGGGGACTCCTGAGGCCTGTGCTGTCCTGATCCGTGGCTGCTGAATTGTCTGGGTCAACCAGGCAGGAAGCACAGAGGCACTGAAAGCCTCTTCCTTGTTCAAAACATGTTTCCTGAACAAAGGAACGAATGTGGATGGAAGATTCGGGGCTCTGCCAGGGCTCAGCCTGGGGACAGTGCCCTAAGAGCCTCATGAGGTAAAGGTTTATGTTGGCGATCAGCCTTACACATCTAAGGATTTGGGGGGCCCAGTGGGAAGTGGGGGTCAGAGGAGGCATCAGAACACCTCCAGGCTGAGGGGCTGGCACCACCAAGTCCAGTGCCAAAGCAGGGCTGCAGCCAGGAGCTCCGGGGACGTCCACATTGTGCCCATGCAGGCTGCCTCCTGGGTCCCCAAGCAGGCTCTGTGGTGGGCTCAGGCCCTGTTCAGTGGGATCACAGGTCAAGACTGGCAGCCGGACTGGAGAGGGGAAAGGGAGAAGGATCACCTAGAGCTCACCCAACACTTGCATCTGATCTTCACCACATCATCTGACCTGGAGAAAACCATCTGTGAGTCGAGCTTCTCCGGAGAAACAGAACCAAGAGAATGAAGAGAGAGAAGGTTTATTATGAGAACTGATTCACGATTATGGAGGCTGAGAAGTCCTGCCATGTGCTGTCTGCAAACTGGGCACCTAAGAAAGTCAGTAGTATAATTCAGTGCAAGACCAAAGCTGTGAGAACCAGGAGCTCTGATGGGCAGGAGAGGATGGATGTCCCATTCAAAGAAGAGGGCAAATTCTCCCTTTCCCAGCCTTGTTGTTGTGTTCAGGAACTCAGCAGATTGGAGATGCTCACCCACATTTGTGAGCCTTCTTCACTTAGTCTAGTAACTGAAATGCTTCATCTCTTCCAGAAACCCCTCCCAGATTGCCCAGAAATAATGTTTACCTGCTCTCTGGGAATCCCTTAGCCTAGTCAAGTTGACATAAAATCAGCCATCACAGACAATGATGGCTGCTCAACCTCTGCTTCCCAAATCTCTCAGAAGTTCCTCTTGGCTAACTCTAAACTGGAACACACAGGAAAGGGAGTTCTGGAAAACGTAGTTCCCACCTTGACATAACACACTCCACCATGCCAGGCACCAGTAAAAAACTCAGGATCAAAGTCATTGCAGAAGGTATCCTTATGACAATATTGAAATAATGGTAACAATAACAGCTGCAATAGCTGAAACATACACAGCAGTTCTGAAGTGGGCCATGCTCTTTCTCAGAGATTAACACATACTAATTAACATGAAGCCCAACTTTTTAGTCACATTTAAATACAGAATATTTTGTAGCTTTTTATGGTATTTTTCTTGTAACTTTATTTCTTTTGGCATACCAAAATCTAGGACAGCTTTAAGAAAATAATAGCCTTATTGAGATTTAATTCATTTATCATAAAATTCATCCATTCAAAATATACAATTCGTGGTTTTTAGTATATTCGTAGAGTTGTGCAAGCATTACAGCTATCTAATTTTAAAGAATTTTCATCAACCTCCAAATAAACCTTATCTCCTCTATTCCCTATTTCCCTTTGAAAACTGCTAACCTATATTCTGTAGGTTATCTAAAAAAATTAGATTTGCCTATTTTGTATGTGTCTTACACATAATTATACAATATGTAGTCTTTTGTGACTTGCTTTAAAAAATTTCACATGATAGCAAGGTCGTCTATACCGTAGCATGTATCAGTACTTCATTCCTTTTTATGGTGGAATATTATTCCATCCTTCCCTTGTCCTACCCCTTCCCCCGCCTTGTTGTTATGTTCAGGAACTCAGCCCATTGGAGATGCTCGCCCACATTGGTGAGAGTGGGCCTTCTTTATTTAGTCTAACAACTGAAATGCTTCATCTCTTCCAGAAAGATTATTATTCCACAATAAAAAGGAATGAAAACCCCCAAACATTTGGGTTACTTCCACATTTTAGCCATTATAAATAATGCTGTTATGAACTTTTGTGTTCAAGTTTTTGTGTACATATATGTTTAATTTCTCATGAATATATACAAAAGAGTGGAATTGCTGGGTCATATGGTAACTCTTACATTTAAGCTTTCATGGAATTGTCAAGTTGTTTTCCAAAACAGTGACACTCATTTTACACTTACACAGTGTATGAAGTTTTGTTTCTCCACATCCTCACCAACAGTTGTCCTTGTCCACCTTATTGATGTAGCCATCTTAGTGAATGTGAAATGGTATCTCATTATTATATCGATTTACATTTTCCTTATGTATGACTAATGATGTTGAGTATCATTTAATGTGTTTATTGGCCAACTGTATATTTTCTTTAGAGAAATAGCTACTCAAATTTGTTATTATAGTTGCAAGAGTTCTTTATGTATCCTTGATACAAGTCCCTTATCATATATTATTTGCAAATGTTTTTTTCTTCTCTGTAAGTTGTTTTTTCACTTTGTTGATGGGGTCCTTTAAAGAACAATAGTTTTAAACTCTGATGAAGTTCATGTATCTCTTTTTTCTTTTGTCACTCATGCTTTTGCATCACAGCTAAGAAGACACTGCTTAACCCAAGGTCATGATGACTTCTATGTTTTATTCTAAGAGTTTTATAGTTTCAACTCTCACATTTAGGCCTATGATACAATTTGAAATGATTTTTGAATATGTAGTATGAATTAGAGATCCGTTCATTCTTTTGCATGTGTGTATCCAGTTGTCTCAGTACTATTTGTTGAAAAGACTATTCCTTCCCCATTGAATTGCCTTGGTACCCTTGTCAAAAATTGATTGAGTCCATATGTATAGGTAAATCTCTGGACTCTTTTTCTACTTTATTCATCTGTATGTCTACCCTTATGCCAATACCACACCTTCATGATTATTGTAGTTTTGGAGTAAATTTTATTTATTTATTTTTATTTTTATTTATTTATTTTTTTGAGATGGAGCGTCACTCTGCTGCCCAGGCTGGAGTGCAGTGGTGCGATCTCGGCTCACTGCAACCTCCGCTTCCCAAGTTCAAGCAATTCTCCTGCCTCAGCCTCCCAAGTAGCTGGGATTACAGGTGCCTGCCACCATACCCAGCTGATTTTTGTATTTTTAGTACAGACGGGGTTTCACCATGTTAGTCATGCTGGTCTCGAACTCCTGACCTCGTGATCCACCCACCTCAGCCTCCCAAAGTGCTGGGATTACAGGTATGAGCCACTGTGCCCGGCCTGTAGTAAGTTTTAAAATAAGGAACTGTGAGTCCTTTAACTTTGTTCTTCTTTTTAAAATATTGTTTTGGTTATTCTGAGTCCCTTGCATTTACATGTAAATTTTATGATGAATATGTCATTTTCTTCAAAACAGTAAGTTGGGATGTTTTTTAAAAATTGTGGTGAATTTATAGGTCAATTTAGAGAATATCCGCATCTTAACAATATTAAGTCTTCTGATCCATGAGCATGAGATACCTTTCCATTTATTTAGGTCAATTTCTTTCAACTATGTTTTGTAGTTTTCAGCATACAAATATTGTAGTTTCTCATTAAAATTTATTCCTCATTTATTTTATTCTTTTTGATACTATTGTAAGTGAAATTGTTTTTTATTTTTATGTTTGGATTATTCATGGCAAGAATACATAAATACAACTGATTTTTGTACTTTGATTTATGTATCCTGAAATTTTGATAAACTTATTTATTCATTCTCATAGCTTTTCCTCAGGATTTTCCATATACAAGATCATGTCATCTGGGAATACAAATAGTTTTACTTCTTTTCCAATTTGGATGACTTTCTTTTTAATTTATTATTATTTTTAGATGGAGTTTTGCTCTTGCTGCCCAGACTAGAGTGCAATGGCTCAATCTTGGCTCACTGCAACTTCTGCCTCCTGGGATCAAGTGATTCTCCTGCCTCAGCCTCCCAAGTAGCTGGGATTGCAGGCATGTGTCACCACACCCAGCTAATTTTTTGTATTTAGTAGAGAGAGGGTTTCTGTTGGTCACACTCATCTCGAACTCCTGACCTGAGGTGATCTACCTGCCTCAGCTTTACAAAGTGCTGGGATTACAGGTGTGAGCCACTGCATCCAGCCTGACTTTTATTTCTTTTTATTGCTTAATTGCTATGGCTAGAATCTCAAGTACAATGTTAAATGGAAGTGGTGACAGTGAACATCCTTATTCTTTTCCTACTTTTAATGGGAAGACATTGTCTTTCACTGTGATCTCAGCTGAGAGTTTTTCATAGATACCATTTATCAGATTGAAAAAATTTCCTTGTATTGCTAGTTTGTTAAAAATTTTTGTCATAAAAATGTGTTAGATTTTGACAAATGCTTCTACATCTGTTGAGCCAGTGGTGTGGTTTTTGTCCTTTATTTGAATATGATGTATTTTTGGGTGTAAAATAAACTTTGCATTTGTGGGATAACTTCCACTTGGTAATGGTGTATAACGTTTTCATATGCTTTTAAATTTGATTTTCTAGTATTTTGTTGAGGAGTGCATCTACATTCCTATGGAATATTTGTCTATAGGGTTTTCTTTTTGTTTTTTGAGACAGAGTCTTGCTCTGTCACCCAGGCTGGAATGCAGTGGCATGATCTCAGCTCACTGCAACCTCCGTCTCCCAGGTTCAAGTGATTCTTCTGCCTCAGCCTCCTCAGTAGCTGGGACCACAGGCACCCACCACCATGCCCGACTAAGTTTTTTGTATTTTTAGTGGAGACGGGGTTTCACCATATTAGCCAGGCTGATCTTGAACTCCTGGCCTCAAGGATCCACCTGCCTTGGACTCCCAAAGTGCTGGAATTACAGGCATGAGCCAGCATGCCTGGCCTATAGTTTTTGTTCTTTGTGATGTTGTTATCCAGTCTTGGAATGAGGGTGATATTTGTCTTAGAATTAGTTGGAAAGTTTTTCTTCATTTTCTATTTCTTAGAAGTCTTTGTGAAATATTGGTACTAATTTTCCTTAAATGATTGGTAGAATTCATGTGAAGCCATTTGATTCTAGGCTTTTCTTTGTGAGAAATTTTAAAATTTCTAATTCAGTCTCTTGTTCTATGTCTCTTGTTCTATGTCTATTCAGATTATCTATTTCTTCTTGAATCAGTTTTGGTAATTTGTGTCTTTCTAGCAATTTATCCATTTCATCTAGATTAGATAATTTGTTGTCATACAGTAGTCCATAGTATTCTTTTATAATTCTTTTTATTTCTCTAATGTTGGTAGGGACGTCCATTCTTACCATTCCTGACTTTAGTCATTTGAGTGTTCTCTATTTTGTTCTTGGTCAAACACCTAAAGATTTCTAAGTTTTATTACTCTTTGCAAAGAAGCAAATTTTAGTTTTGTTGATTGTCTCTAATTTGCTGTTCCTTCCTTCATCTTCCTTCTGATTGCTTTGAAGTTTTCTGTCTTTTCCCTTAGTTTCTAAAGATGGCAAATTATGATATTGATTTCTTTCTAAATGTAGGCCTTTACATATTTACATATCAGCTATAAAAATTCCATATGTTTTGACATGTTATGGTTCTGGTTTCATTCATCTCAAAATATTTTTTAATTTTTCATGTAATTTCTTGTTTTACACTTGTTATTTAGCAGTATGCATTTAATTTCCACATATTTGTGAATTTCCCAACTTTCTTTCTGTTATTGGTTTCTGATTTTATTTTATGAGATAACATATTTTATATGATTTTAATCACTTTATATTTATTGAATGTCATTTTATGGCCTAATTTGTAGTCTAAACTGGAAAAAGTTTCATGAGGATTTCAGAAAAAAGTATATCCTGCTGTTGTTGAGTGATTTTTGTTATGTCTAGTTGGTTTATAATATTAAGTATTTTATTTTTCTGTTGATATTCTGCTTAGTTGTTATATCCATCATTGAAAGTGGAGTATTGAACTATCCCAATATTTTCAGTTGTCAATTTCTTTTAGTTATGCCAGTTTTAAAATGAATATTTGATATTTTGACTTTATTTATTTTTATAAATGTAGAAATGATTGCAAAGAAAATTATTGCTACCTAATACACTTAAATATATTCATTTAAGAAAATACCTTGGCTGGGCATGGTTGCTCATGCCTGTAATCTCAGCACTTTGGGAGGCTGAGGCAGGCACATCACTTCAGATCAGGAGTTTGAGACCAGCCTGGCCAACATGGTGAAACCCTGTTGTAATTTTGTAAAAATACAAAAATTAGCTGGGTACAGTGGTGGGCACCAGTAATCCCACCTACTACTGGGGAAGCTGAGGCAGTAGAATCACTTGAACCTGGGAGGCAGAAGTTGCAGTAAGCTGAGATTGTGCCACTGCACTCCAGCCTGGGCAACAGAATGAGACTGTCTCAATAAAACAAACAAACAAACAAAAAACTCAACCATTTCACTGCTATTATTTTACAATTTAATCACAACAGGAGACAATCTTTCCTGACTTTTTTTTTTAGCAAATGACATGTATATTACTCCTACATTGCTTCATTTCTTCTGCTTTCCTTTTTGCTATGACTATTTACTATGACTAATTAATATGTGAATTATTGCTTTAAACAATTATTTTTTAAATCAGATAGGAAAAGAGTTGCAAACAAAAAATACCATTACACTGACTTTTATATTTACCTTTGTAGTTGCCTTTTCTAGTGCACTTTCTTTCTTAATATGCATTTAGTTTACTGTCTCATGTTCTTTCATTTTAACCTGAAGGACTCCTTTTAGTGTTTCTTGCAGGGCAGGCCTGCTAGTGACAAATTCTCTCTGTTTTTGTTTATCTAAGAATGTCTTAATTTCTCCTTCATTCATAAGGGATAGTTTTGGTGGATATAGAATGCTTAGTTGACATTTACTTTCTTTCAGCACTTTGAATTTTCATTGGCCTCTAGTTTGTATGTGTTCTGACGAGATGTCGGCTTATCATCTTGTTGACAATCCATAATATTTGATGAGTTGTTTTTCTTATTACTTTCAAGATTTTCTCTTTATCTTGGGCTTTCAACAGTTCGATTGTAACTTGTCCAGGTTTGGAAGTCTTTAAGTTTATCCTTTTCAGAGTTTGTTGAGCTCCTTGGATGTGTAGATTAATATTTTTAATGAAATTTGGGAAGCTTTCAGTTATTATTTCTTCCAGTACTTTTTATGCCCCTTTCCTTTCTTTCTGGGACTCACATTATGCATATGTTGATACACATGATGCCATCCCACAAGTCTCTGAGGTCCTGTTCTTTTTCTTCTTTCTTTGTTATTTTTGTTATTCAGACTGGATACTCTCAATTGACTTGTTTTCAAGTAAATGATTCTTTAATCACCTTAAATCTTCTCTTGAGTCCCTCTAGGGAATTTCTCACTTTAGTGATTATACATTACCACTTCAGACTTTCTGTTATTTTTTTTCATAATTCCTGTCTCTTTCTTTACATTTCCTATTTGGTGACACAACATTCTCATACTTTATTTCAATTATGTATACATGATTTTCTATAGTTCTTTGAGCATATTTATAATGACTATTTAAATTTTGTGTGTGTGTGTGTGTGAGTTTTCCCTTCCAAGATGGCCGATAGGAACAGCTCTGGTCTGCAGCTCCCAGCATGATCGATGCAGAAGATGGGTGATTTCTGCATTTCCGACTGGGGTATCTATTTCATCTCACTGGGACTGGTTGGACAGTGGGTGCAGCCCATGGAGGGCAAGCTGAAGCTGGGTGGGGTGTTGCCTCACCCAGGAAGCACAGGGGGTTGGAGGATTTCTCTTTCCAAGCCATGACAGACCGTAACTGGAAAAACGGGACACTCCCACCCAAATACTGTGCTTTTCCTGCAACCAGGAGACAAGGAGATTCTCTCCCATGCCTGACTCGGCATGTCCCATGCCCACGGAGCTTTGCTCACTGCTACTGCAGCAGTCTGAGATTGACCTGCGAGGCTGCAGCCTGGGGGGGGAAGGGGTGTTTGCCATTGCTGAGGCTTGAGTAGGTAAACAAAGCGGCCAAGAAGCTAGAACTGGGCAGAGCCCACCACAGCTCAGCAAGGCCTATCGCCTCGATAGACTCCAACTCTGTGGGCAGGGCATAGCTAAACAAAAGCCAGCAGAAACTTCTGCAGAATTAAACATCCCTGTCTGACAGCTCTGAAGAGAGCAGTGGTTCTCCCAGTATGGCATTTGAGCTCTGAGAACAGACAGACTGTCTCAAGTGGGTCCCTGACCCCTGTGTAGCCTAACCCTAACAGTAGGGGCCAACAGACACCTCATACAGGTGGATACCCCTCTGGGATGAAGTTTCCAGAGGAAGGATCAGGCTGAAATATTTGCTGTTCTGCAGCCTCCGCTGGTGAAACCCAGGCAAACAGTGTCTGGAGTGGACCTCCAGCAAACTCCAAAAGACCTGCAGCTGAGGGACCTGACTGTTAGAAGGAAAACTAACAAACAGAAAGGAATAGCATCAACATGAACAAAAAGGACATCCACACCAAAATCCCATCTGTAGGTCACCAACATCAAAGACCAAAGGTAGGTAAAACCACAAAGATGGGAGAAACCAGAGCAGAAAAGCTGAAAATTCTAAGAACCAGAGTGACTCTTCTCCTCCAAAGGATCACAGCTCCTTGCCAGCAACAGAACAAAGCTGGACAGAGAATGACTTTGACGAGTTGACAGAAGTAAGCTGCAGAAGGTCGGTAATAACAAACTTCTCTGAGCTAAAGGAGCATGTTCTAACCCATCTCAAGGAAGCTAAAATACTTGAAAAAGGTTAGATGAATGGCTAACTAGAATAAACAGTGTAGAGAAGACCTTAAATGACCTGATGGAGCTGAAAACATGGCATGAGAACTTTGTGATGCATGCACAAGCTTCAATAGCCAATTCGACCAAGTGGAAGGATACCAGTGATTAAAGATCAAATTAATGAAATAAAGTGAGAAGAGAAGTTTAGAGAAAAAAGAGTAAAAAGAAACGAACAAAGCCTCCAAGAAATATGGGACTATGGGAAAAGACCAAATCTACATTTGATTGGTGTACCAGAAAGTGACGGGGAGAATGGAACCAAGTTGGAAAACACTCTTCAGGATATTATCCAGGAGAACTTCCCCAACCTAGCAAGGCAGGCCAACATTCAAATTTAGGAAATACAGTGAATGCAACAAAGATACTTCTTGAGAAGAGCAACTCCAAGACACATACTTGTCAGATTCACCAAGGTTGAAATGAAGGAAAAAAACATTAAGGGCAGCCAGAGAGAAATGTCAGGTTACCCACAAAGGGAATCCCATTGGACTAACAGCAGATCTCTTGGCATAAATCCTACAAGCCAGAAGAGAGTGGGGGCCAATATTCAACACTCTTAAAGAAAAGAATTTTCAACCCAGAATTTCATATCCAGCCAAATTAAGCTTCATAAGTGAAGGAGAAATAAAATCCTTTACAGACAAGCGAATGCTGAGAGATTTGTAAGCACCAGGCCTGCCTCACAAGAGCTCCTGAGGGAAGGACTAAATGTGGAAAGGCACAACTAGTACCAGCCACTCCAAAAACATACCAAATTGTAAAGACCATCAATACTATGAAGGAACTGCATCAATTAACTGGCAAAATAACCAGCTAACATCATAATGACAGGATCAAATTCACTCATAACAATATTAATCTTAAATGTAAATGGGCCAAGTGCCTCAATTAAAAGACACAGAGTGGCAAATTGGATTAAGAGTCAAGACCTATCAGGCTGCTGTGCTGTATTCAGGAGACCCATCTCACATGCAGAGACACACATAGGCCCAAAATAAAGGGATGGAGGAAGATCTACCAAGCAAATGGAAAGCAAAAAAAAAAAAAAAAAAAAAAAAAAAAGCAGGGATTGCAATCCTAGTCTCTGATAAAATAGACTTTAAACCAACAAAGATCAAAGGAGACAAAGAAGGCCATTACATAATAGTGAAGGGATCAATTCAACAAGAAGAGCTAACTATCCTAAATATATATGCACCCAATACAGGAGCACCCAGATTCATAAAGCAAGTCCTTAGAGACCTACAAAAAGACTTAGACTTCCATACAATAATAATGGGAGACTTTAACATCCCACTGTCAATAAGAGACAGATCAGTGAGACAGAAGGTTAACAAAGATATCCAGGATTTGAACTCAGCTCTGCACCAAGCAGACCTAATAGACATCTACAGAACTCTCCACCCCAAATCAACAGAATATACATTCTTCTCAGCACCACATCACACTTATTCTAAAATTGACCACATAATTGGAAGTAAAGCCCTCCTCAACAAATGTAAAAGAACAGAAATCACAACAAACTGTCTCTCAGACCACAGTGCAATCAAATTAGAACTCAGGATTAAGAAACTCACTCAAAAACACACAACTACATGGAAACTGAACAACCTGCTCCTGAATGACTACTGAGTAAATACCGAAATGAAGACAGAAATAAAGATTTTCTTTGAAACCAATGAGAACAAAGACCAATGTACCAGAATCTCTGGGACACATTTAAGGCATTGTGTAGACGAAAATTTATAGCACTAAATGCCCACAAAAGAAAGCAAGAAAGGTCTAAAATTGACACCCTAACATCACAATTAAAAGAGCTAGAGAAGCAAGAGCAAACAATTCAAAAGCTAGCAGAAGGCAAGAAATAACTAAGATCAGAGTAGGACTGAAGGAGATAGAGACACAAAAAAACCCTTCAAAAAAATCAATGAATCCAGGAGCTGGTTTTTTTTTTTTTTAAAGATCAACAAAATTGATAGACCGCTACCAAGACTAATAGAGAATAATCAAATAGACACAATAAAAAACAATAAAGGGGATATCACTACCGATCCCACAGAAATACAAACTACCATCAAATAATACTATAAATGCCTCTACACAAATGAACTAGAAAATCTAGAAGAAATGGATAAATTCCTGGACACATACACCTTCCCAGGACTAAACTAGGAAGAAGTTGAATCCCTGAATAGACCAATAACAGGCTCTGAAATTGAGGCAATAATTGATAGACTACCAACCAAAAAAAGTCCAGGACCAGATGGAGTCACAGCCTAATTCTACCCGAGGTACAAAAAGGAACTTCTAAAACCCCTGATTTATTTTATGTGGTCAGCATCATCCTGATACCGAAGCCTTGCAGAGACACAACAAAAAAAGAGAATTTTAGACCAATATCCCTGATGAACATTGATGCAAAAATCCTCATAATACTGGCAAACCGAATCCAGCAGCACATCAAAAAGCTTATCCAGCACAATCAAGTCAACTTCATCCCTGGGATGCAAGGCTGGTTCAACATATGAAAATCAATAAACATAATCCATCACATAAACAGAACCAACAACAAAAACCACATGATTATCTCAATAGATGAAGAAAAGGCCTTTGACAAAATTCAACAGCCCTTCATGCTAAAAACTCTCAATATACTACGTACTGATGGAATGTATCTCAAAACAATAAGAGCTATTTATGACAAACCCACAGCCAATATCATACTGAATGGGCAAAAACTGGAAGCATTTCCTTCGAAAACCAGCACAAGACAAGGTTGCCCTCTGTCACCACTCCTATTCAACATAGTGTTGGAAGTTCTGGCCAGGGCAATCAGGCAAGATAAAGAAATAAAGGATATTCAATTGGGAAAAGAGGAAGTCAAATTGACTCTGTTTGAAGATGACATGATTGTATCTTTAGAAAACCCTATCATCTCAGCCCAAAATCTCCTTAAGCTGATAAGCAACTTCAGCAAAGTCTCAGGATACAAAATCAATGTGCAAAAATCACAAGCATTCCTATACACCAATAATAGACAAACAGAGAGCCAAATCATGAGTGAACTCCCATTCATAATTGCTACAAAGAGAATAAAATACCTAGGAATACAACTTACAAGGGATGTGAAGGATCTCTTCAAGGACAACTACAAACCATTGCTCAACTAAATAAAAGAGGACACAAACAAATGGAAGAACATTTCATGCTCATGGATAAGAAGAATAAATATCATGAAAATGGTCATACTGCCCAAGGTAATTTACAGATTCAATGCCATCCCCATCAATCTACCAATGACTTTCTTCACAGAATTGGAAAAAACTACTTTAAAGTTCATATGGAACCAAAAAAGAGCCTGCATTGCCAAGACAACAATAAGCAAAAAGAACAAAGTTGGAGGCATCACACTACATGACTTCAAACTATACTACAAGGCTAAAGTAACCAAAACAGCATGGTACTGGTACCATAACAGATATATAGACCAATGGAACAGAACAGAGGCCTCAGAAATAACACCACCCATCTACAACCATCTGATCTTTGACAAACCTGACAAAAACAAGAAATGGGGAAAGGATTCCCTATTTAATAAATGGTGCTAGGAAAGCTGGCTAGCAATATGTAGAAAACTGAAACTGGATCCCTTCCTTACACCTTATACAAAAGTTAATTCAAGATGAATTAAAGACTTAAGTGTTAGACCTAAAACCATAAAAATCCTAGAAGAAAATCTAGGCAATACCATTCAGGACATAGGCAAGGACTTCATGACTAAAACACCAAAAGCAATGACAACAAAAGCCAAAGTAGACAAATGGGATCTAGTTCAACTAAAGAGCTTCTGCACCACAAAATAAACTACCATCAGAGTGAACAGGTAACCTACAGAATGGGAGAAAATTTTTGCAATCTACCCACCTGACAAAGGGCTAATACCCAGAACCTACAAATAACTTAAACAAATATACAAGAAAAAAACAAACAACCCCATCAAAAAGTGGGCAAAGAATATGAAGAGACACTTCTCAAAAGAAGACATTTAGGCACCCAATAGACACATGAAAAAATGCTCATCATCACTGGTCATCAGAGAAATGCAAATCAAAATGACAGTGAGATACCATCTTATGCCAGTTAGAATGGTGATCATTAAAAAGTCAGGAAACAGATGCAGGAGAGGATGTGGAGAAATAGGAACGCTTTTACACTGTTGGTGGGAGTGTAAATTAGTTCAACCATTGTGGAAGACAGTGTGGCAATTCCTCAAGGATCTAGAACTAGAAATACCATTTGACCCAGCCATCCCATTACTGGGTGTATACCCAAAGGATTATAAATCATGCTACTATAAAGACACATGCACATGTATGTTTATTGCAGCACTATTCACAATAGGAAAGACTTGGAGCCAATCCAAATGTCCACCAATGATAGACAGGATTAAGAAAATGTGGCACATATACACCATAGAATACTTTGCAGCCATAAAAAAAGGATGAGTTCATGTCTTTGCAGGGACATGGATGAAGCTGGAAACTATCATTCTAAGCAAACTATCACAAGGACAGAAAACCAAACACCACATGTTCTCACTCATAGGTGGGAATTGAACAACGAGAACACTTGGACACAGGGCAGGGATCATCACACTCTGGGGCCTGTCAGGGGTTGGGGGGCAGGGGGGAGGGATAGCACTAGGAGAAATACTTAATGTAAATGATGAATTGATGGGTGCAGCAAACCAACATGGCACATGTATACCTATGTAACAAACCTGCATGTTGTGCACATGTACCCTTTAAACTATAATTTAAAAAAACAACTTTTTTTTGTAAGTCCAACATCTGGGCTTAGTTATGGGGTAGTTTCTGTTGGTTCATTTTTTTCCTGTGTAGTTAGTATGGGCCATACCTTATTGTTTCTTTGTACATCTCATCTTTTTTGTTGAAAACTGGAAACCAGATTTTATTTCCCTCTCTCCTCCCCCAGGGCTTGTTGTTGAAGGGTTTAGTGACTTTGCTAAAATGATTTTGTAAATTTTGCATTCTTTGTCAAATATGACCACTGAAGTCTGCTCAGTTGGCTTACTAGCCAGCTTATAGTTGGACAGAAATTTTCTTAAATGCCTTAAACCAGTAAGTCTGTCATTATTTGCCAAGGGGCTATGTGTGTATGTTGTGGCATACTTTAAATATACTGAGTTTACAACTCTGCCTTAGTCTTCACTTCCTGCTTGCTCAGTATCTGTAAATTATCCAGAGTTTAGAGATTATGGCTTTATCAGGTTTTTCCTGAGTATGCATGCAGCTCTGCATATGTACATGGCCTTCTCAAGCCCCAGCAATATGCAAAAGTGTTTCAAATCTGTTTTGGATACTAATTCCTCAGATCTTCCTTTTAAAGTTTATGGCCAGCCTGTTGTTTGCCCCAACTGGTACCAATGCCTTAGGAAACTGTGATGTTACAGAATTGTCACTGATTATTTCACAAAGTCCTGGGAATAAGACTGTTCACACCAAGTGAGTACTAAATCACGTCAAATAAAGTCAAGCCCTGACAACAGAGTTTTCCAGGGATCTGCCAGACAGGTCAAATAGTGACCTTTGGAAAGTCAAAATCCACTCTTTCCCTTCTTGTGGCTACTAGGCTGCTGGTTTTCACAGCTAGCATGATTGCAAGACTGGTGATTTTCAATCCTACTGCAGAGCTGGGGACAGAGGTATGATAGGCAGAATAATGCACCCCCTCCCCCTAAATGTTTATGTCCTAATACTCAGAACCCATGAATATGTTATATTACATGACAAAGGGGAATTATGTTTGCAGATGAAACTGAGTTTGCTAATCAGCTGAATTTAAGATAAAGAGATCATCCTGGATTAGCTCAGTGGGCTCAGTGTAATCACAAAGGTAAAAGTAGATGAGGCCAGGCGTGGTGAGTCATGCCTCTAATCCCAGCACTTTGGAAGGCCAAAGTGGGTGGATCACAAGGTCAAGAGATTGAGACCATCCTGGCCAACATGGTGAAACCCCATCTCTACTAAAAATAAAAAAATTATCTGGGTGTGATGGCACATGCCTGTAATCTCAGCTACTCAGGAGGCTGAGGCAGGAGAATTGCTTGAACCCAGGAAGTGGAGGTTGCAGTGAGGCCGGATTGTGCCACCACACTCCAGCCTGGCAACAGAGCAAGACTCTATCTCAAAAAAAAATAAAAAAAGTTGATGAAAAAGGCAGGAGAGAAGGTTGGAGTGACATGATGTGAGAAGGACTCATTGTTGGCTTTGAAGATGGGGGGAGGCCATGAGCCAAGGAATGAGGGCAGCCCATGGAAGGTACGAAAGGCAAGGGAATGCATTCTCCCTTAGATCCTTCAGAATGAAATGCAGTTCTGTCATCATCTTGACTTTAGCCCAGTGAGATCCATGTCTCACTGAGCCCTACAGAAATGTAAGGTAATAAATTTGTGTTGTTTTAAGCCACAAAGTATGTGGTAATTTCTTATCGAAGCACTGAGAAATGAATGCAAGGGAGTTTAAAATAGGGCAAGTTAAAATGCCACAAAACTGTTCTGCTGAGATTCATTTTTTCTTGAATACATACCTTTTGGATTGTTGTAATTTCTTGGTTAATTTTCAGAGTTCTGAAAAAGTTGACTTTGAATATTTTTCCCCAGGGTTCCTGTTGCATTTTTGGAGTGGAGCCTTGGAGGTCCTTATTCCCCTTTCCACAGTTGCTTCTAGCAGACAACAGCTTTTAAATGGTGTTTGTTGAAGTCCTAGGAAGTCTGCAGAATGTTTTCAAAGTGCATTTATTATAGGGGGCCAAATAATGGCAGGTGAGACTCCAGGTTCTTACCCAAAAAGTTTAACCTGAAGCAAAATCCATTTTTATGTGTTTAATTCATTGAGCTTTTATTTCAATTTTATTTGAAAGTTTCTTTGTTTTTCCAATAATAAACAAATTTGAAAACTCTTCTCTTTCCTTTTGTCCTGTCTTTTCACTTGATTGTTGTAATCACAAATGAGACGTGTTAAAAATTATAGGATGATCACTTCCTTTGTCTTGGGCCAAGCTTGCTCAGCATGAGTCATTGCATTGTTTGAGGCAGAAGTCGCTGGCAGATAGCTGAAGATATAGGAACACAGACACAGGCAGGTCATCCTCTGGAACTGCCAATCAGCCATGAACTGGCTGACTGAATTAGGATAGCTAGGGTAAGACATATCAACGTGAATTGAAGAGAATAGAGAGCAACATAAACAAAAGTAGAAAAGAAAAAAAACCAACAACAAAGACATCAACAACGATTGTCTTTGTAAAATTATAAAATTGAATAGAATCACATACACAGAGTCAGAGCTGAATGGGTCTACAGAGGTCATTAGGTCTAGGTCCCCAATTTATAGAGGACCCATGTTGTTCTTCAGCTCCATAATGACTGGAAGTTAAAAATAGCTCTAAAACCTTCTGGAATAATTCCAAAGACATAGAGCAGAGTTAGTGGTGAGGTTGAGGACCCCCTCTGAGGGGCCTTGTGCTCCAGGGCTATAGGCACCATCCTGGGGCAATTGCTTTTGACTCTGAGAAAGTTAGGGCTGACTTTGAGTTCCGTCCACAGACACACTTGTGGGTTTTTTGTTTTGTTTTATTTTGTTTTGCTTTTTGAGACAAGGTCTTGCTCTATCGCCCAGGCTGTTGTGCAGTGGCACAGTCTTGGCTCACTGCAGCCTCTACCTCCTGGGCTTAAATTAAGAAACCCTCCCATGCTCAAGCGATCCTCCCACTGCAGCCTCCTGAGTAGCTAAGACTACAGGCATGCACCATTTTTAAGCAGAGACAAGATCTCTGTATGTTGTCCAGGCTGGTCTTGAACTCCTGAACTCAAGTGATCCTCCTGTCTTGGCCTCTCAAAGTGTTGGGATTACAAGTTTGAGCCCCCACGCCTGGCCCACAGACATATTTGAATTCCATTTCTAATTACTAGCTGTGTGACCTTGGGGTTACGTAACTTACTATCTGTGAGTCTTGTCTCACTATCCTGAAAAGAAAGCCATGCTTAATATATTCCTTAGGTGCAGGGTGATGATAACATATGTAACTTTGGTTAGCACATGGCCTGCACATGATAGAGCTTCCCTTCCTTGACCGATTAGATGAGGCTTTGGTCAAAAATCCAATTACAGAGATTAATTTCTGCCAGAAGAAATGATATATGAATCCACAGAAACACAGTTAGTGTGACATCATTTATGATATCTATATATCCAGCCATTCTGTTAAGTAACAATTTCCAGATAGTTTTCAGAGTAAACTTTCATTTTCAAAAGAATGAATTTGGCTGCATGAAAATATCCTTTAAATAAGAGGTTAAAAAAATAGGCTGGGCACAATGGCTTATACCTGTAATCCCAGCACTTTGGGAGGCTGAGGCAGGTGGATCACTTGAGCTCAGCAGTTCAAGACCAGCCTGAGTAACATGGCAAAACCCCCTCTCTACCAAAAAATACAAAAGTTAGCTGGGCATGGCACCCGCCTGTGGTTTCAGCTACTTGAGAGACTGAGGTGGGAGGACCACTGGAGCCTGGGAAGTTGAGGCTGCAGTGAGCCATGATCATGCCACTGCATTCCAGCCTGGGTGAGAGTGAGACCCTATCTCAAAAAAAAAAATAAATAAAAATTAAAAATAAATAAAGCCAATGATTCTCTTTCAACATAAACCTGGTAGATGTTGGCTGGTTGACCACTTCTGTAATCACAGTGCTTCTCATCCATGCCCCCACTCCACACCTCAGGGATGCTTGGTAATGACTACAGACACTTTTAATTGTCAACAGTTTTTGGGACAGTTTCACTGGCATCTAGTGAGTAGAAGCCAGGGATGCTGCTTTACATCCTACAATGCACAGAACAGCCCACTCCCCAAAGAAAAATCTGGTCCAAAATGTCAACCATGCTGCTGTGAAGATGTGTCCTAATGTGATGTAAGTTTTTAATGGAGCTGAGCTCCTAAGTGGCACAGTCCTCTTTGACTGAGTGCCCCCATCTTGCTATCTATAGCAACATCTTTGTGTTATTGAACACTTGCTGGAGCTTACAGGGTTTCATTCTCCTCCCGACAACCAGGCTGTTGAACTGGTGCTAATGCCCATAATTAACTCCTACCGTCCAGGCAGAGACAACATCCAAACAGGCCAGACATGTCACACCAGGGTTACAAACAGCAGGCAGGCCACCTCTCCTACCACTGCTTCCTCTGAACCTTTCCCTCCTCAGATGATGTGAAATGATTGTGGTGGGTGGGTGGGGTAGAGAGGGTGGAGAAAGTGGTTGTTGTTGGGGTTACAGGTCACAGGGAAAGGCAGGCATTTGTGGTGAAAAGTTACTTTCTTCTTTTCCTGTAACACCTTCTCCTCCTCCAAAACAAGTAGACAAGTGAGGATTTGGGAATCCTGCAAGAAGTCCAAGACTGCCATTCCGTTTCCCAGGTTGATGTCTGTGTAGGTGAAGTTTGGCTGATGTTTTCTTTCCTTTGCTATCTGAATTTGGGAGATGGGTTGGAGGAGGACAGTGGAGGAGGAACTCATATTTTCTCTGTTTGTGTCTCTGGTGGACACTGCAGTCCAAGAGGGATGCCCTCTGGGCACGGTGAGGCAGCCGCATGCGAGAAGCTGATGGTGGGAGCTGAAGAGAAGAGAAGGTCAAACCTCAGCAAGAATGTCCATCTCAGGGAATTGTGCAGGGGGCACCTAAAGAGTTTCCTACATCCCAACCAGCACCCCCAAAAGGTGTAGCCAGATGGAGAGAGGGCAAAGAAGCCAGTCAGCATTATAGAGGGAGACAATCACAGCCAGAGAAATAAAAGGAAACCTGTCCTGTTTCTGCAACCTCCTAATCCCTCCAACCAACTGGAGAAGGTACGTCTTGAAGAGACAGGAAGTAAATCTCTTAGAGCAACAGAAGGACCTCCCTCCCTCCACTCCAAGGAGTCAGGCACCTGCTCAAACCTCCTGTAGACTGGGGAAGAGAAGAGGTTTAAATTGGGGTTAAGACTGAAATTTAAGTGGGACTGGGATTTACTAGCTGGAAGAGATCAGAAGCTTAGGAAGTCTGTCATACATTTTGGGAAGAGATGAGAAAGGGAGATTCAGAGGAGCAGAGATCAGCAAATATTTTCCGTAAAGGGCCAGGTATGAATAATTTAGGCTTCGTGATCCACCAGTCTCTGTTGGAATGACTCAACCCTGCTGTTGTAGCACAATGGCAGCCATAAACAATATGTAAATGAGTGGGCACAACTGTTTTCCAATAACACCTTACTTACAAACACAGGCATCTGAGGCAGGCTATGTTTGCCAACACCTGCAACAGAGTATGACTGGAGGCAGAGACTGGAAAAAATAAAAATCTTTATTTTGATAATGCATCAGCCAGTTCCCATTAAAAATCAGTTTCCACAATATGTCCCGAATCTCTTCGGGCTCATGTATGCTTCCTCTGTGCTGCCTTCCTCAGCTGTCCTGGCTGGGAGTGTGCATGCCCTCTTCAAAGGTTCTTCCTCATAGGACTTGCTCCAGGCTTCTTTATCTGCAGACTTGCAGGTCTCACACACTTTTGTGTTTTGCCACATGGGTAGATTTGAAAGAACTTCATGAAGTTATGCACTTTTGTTTGTATTATGAGCCAAATGTGCTTTCACGTTTCACAGCCAACTTAATTTATTGAATGAAAAAAAATAAAACATCAGTATATAAACTTTAAAGGCAGATGGCATATTCTTTTTGGCCACTGCATATTAGATTACCACACGCTTACCGCCCACTGAGTGGCTTGCAACCACAAACATTTGCTACCTCACAGTTTCTAGGGGTTGAAAGGCCAAGAGTGGTGTGACTGGGTCCTCTGCTCAGGGTCTCATGGGGCTGCAACTGAGTTGTTGGTGAAGGATGGAGTCTTACCTGGGGGCTCGACTGGGGAAGAATCCACTTCGCCACTTGCATGGCCATTGGCAGCTTTGCGTCCCCTGCAGTACAGTCATTTTCCTTTTCTTCTATTTCACTTTCTGCAGTTTCCATTACCTGCAGAAACATTAAATGAAAAATTCCAGAAATAAACAATTTATAAGTTTTAAATTGGGTGCCATTCTGAGTCACATGATGAAATCTTGAACCATCTGTTTGTCCCATGTCTCCATGCTGGTAGGCTTGTGTGCTGTCAGTCACTCAGTAGCTGTCTAGGTTGTCAGATCAAACCAGAGCAGTATAGATAGGTTTGGGAGTATCCACAGTGTCAGGCATCCACCAGGGGCTTGGAATGTATCCTGTGAGGACAAGGGGGAGGTGTGTTTGTAGGAAGGAGAGCTTCAGTTTCCTTTTCTTTTCTTTTTTTTTTGCTTTTTTTTTTTTTGTCTGTTTGTTTGAGAGGGAGTCTCGCTCTGTCACCCAGGCTGGAGTGCAATGGTGTGATCTCAGCTCACTGCAACTTCTGCCTCCTGGGTTCAAGTGATTCTCCTGCCTCAGCCTCCAGAGCAGCTAGAATTATAGGCACCCACCACCACACCCTGCTATTTTTTTTTTTTTTTGTATTTTTAGTAGAGACAGGGTTTCACCGTGGTCTCGAACTCCTGACCTCAGGTGATCTGCCCACCTCCACCTCCCAAAGTGCTAGGATTACAGGCATGAACCACCACACCTGGCCAAGCTTCAGTTTTCTATTGACTGGAGGCAGGAGGCTGCCCTCAGCTCCTTGCTACATGGGCTTCACCAACAGTTTTTTATCTCATCAAGCCTGCAAGGAGAGTCTCTGGCACAAGTCTACTGTGAGATGGAGCCCTACAGAGATTTGGCAACCACTGAAAGGACATCTCCCCACCTTGCCACATTCTATTGGTTGTCCTGTCCACCCTCAAGGAGAGAGGTAGCACCATGGCACACAGTCAGGTGGTGGGGGTTGTTGTTGGTCCTACAGTCTATCTGCCACAGATGGCAAAGGTGTTCATATGTTCTACAAAACCCCAAATTGAACTAATTAGTAGCAAACTGAGGAGCTGACTGAGGTCCTTACCCTTGCCCTGCCTGAGTATAAGAAGAGGAAGGAGGCAAATTCGTTTCTCCCTAGCATCTCCTGCAGACGGAGTGGTCTCCAGGCCTCCCTGTCCATGGTTGACTGAAACCAGCCCCAGTGAGGAGCTTCCTCACAGGACTTGCTTGGTTTTCAAGGGAAATGTTCCTATTTTTAAGGAAATTTTAGGAAGAGTTCCTATAATTCCATCTAGCTAGAAACCTGTCTACTCATAGAAGCTGTCACATCAGAAAGGGCTTTTTTATCTGGACAACAACAGCAAAAAAAAATCCCAGCCAGTCAAGTTTTTCTCTATAGGGAAACTGAGGCTCAGAACCAAAGACCCCAGAAGGCGGCTCGGCATGATGGTAGCAGAGTTCTGGGTCTCCCAAAGCACTGGCTGGGATTTGACTCCCCAGATGCTGCCATTTCTCTTTCAATGGCAGGGGATGTTAGAGCAGTCCCGAACTTCGTCACCAACCACTAGCCACAGAGTAGCTCTGGCAGGAGAGTGGGAAAATCAGAGGAGAACATTGTGCCCCTTCATAGCAAATAAGTTCCAAAGAGACTGTCTTAAAGTTCAAAGTATTTTTTTTCTGACGTGAAAACTTTAAACTACTCTTCATATGTTCCATGAAAGGTATTTTGTTTTTTACATTTCTGGTTTCATCAGGAAGAAAGTTGTGTTTTAATCTATTAATACCTTGTAGAATTATTTACAGTCAATTCAGACCATTAATTCCCCTCTGTCCTAGTTCGGGCTGCTATAGCGGAATGCCATAGACTGGGCAGCTTATGGGCAAAATTAATTTCTCCCAGGAGGTTGGAAGTCTGAGGTCAGGATGCCAGCATGGTCAGGCCCTGGTGCAGGCTTTCTTCGGGAATGCAGACTGTGGGCTTCCCAGCGTATCCTCACGTGGCACAGAGAGAACTCCCTGGGGTCCCTTTCATAAGGGCACTAATCCTGTTCACAACAGCTCCATCCTCATGGCCTAATCACTCCCCAAGGGCCCCACCTTCTAAGGTCATGACATGGGAGGATGTGTTAGGATTTCACGAAGTGAATTTTGTGGAGACACATTCAGTCCATTGCATTCTTTTAACCAAAAGGCTATATTCTTGATTTAGGACTTGCACATTATAATAGTAGTTTGGGGTAATAAGGAAGGGTTTAAACCTGGAGCTGTTCTGAAAAATAGAATATACACAGGTATATGGGGGAAGTATTTTAAATGAATCTTCAATTCTTGTTTGTGGAGCAGTGGTTCTCAAACATTAGCATGCATAAAAACCACCAGGGAAGTGTGTTATAAAAGTAGATCCCAGGATTCCATCCCAAGATCCTGATCCATGAAGTCTGCTAAAATGCTCTGCAGTTGTTTGTCTTTTGATAAGCACCCGGGTGAGGTGAGGCAGGTTCACAGAGCTGTCCTGAGAAGCCTGGCAGCCTCCGTGTCTCATCCAAAGCCTCGCTTTATAGATGGAGAGCTCAGGTCCAGAGAGGTGGATGATGCGCCCACATCTGGGCAGGTCATAAGAACCCCAGCTCCACTCTCAGGTCAGTCAGTATTCCTCTCAGGTTGTCATTTCTCACAGGAAGATTTATCCTAATTTATATTTTAAAGAGAAGAGGCACTGCAGGAAGATGGCATAAAGTAGAATTTGAAGAAAGTTCTGAAACTGATAACTTTGCAAAAGTAAATAAAATTAAAAAAAATTAACTACTGTTCATCAATTCCATGTCTTGAATTGATTCCTTGCAGGATGGTTAGAGAGATGGGGGAGTCATAAAAGAAAGCAGGCTCTCTCCTGGCACTGCATTTTTCCTCTGCTGCTCCCACTTCCCTCCTGTGTTACCTCGGTGCCCCTTGGAGATTTGCTCCTTGCAAACCATGCACCCATAGGCCCTCAAGGCATGCTTGGGGCTCGCCTTGAAAAGCAGCCCAGGAACATTCCTAGTGCTGCATAAATGCTGGTTACGAGACCAGCACGCTTGCTCAATAAAGCACTGGGACTGTGCAGCGTCAGCCTACATGGCAGGATGATGAGGGCCAAGGACCCTGCCTGGGCTTGAGCCATGCTTTGCTGTTTATCTTTGTCATCTGAAATGACTTTTCTTTCTCATTTGGTCTGAATTCTGAAAATCAATATTTTAAACACAGAGGACAAAATAGAATGAATAAAATTAATTGTCACATTGGGAAGGGACATCATTCTGGTGAGATTTGAAATCACAAATTAGTTACCATTTTTAGAAAGCTGAAAGAAAATGGCTTTGATGGAAGAAGTTAATTGAGCAGTTTAGTTTCTTCCCTCCTGAAACCTAATTCAGAACCTGAAGTAAACGGATAGTCCGGGGACAGCACCCTGGGAGCTCTCTGTGAACAATGGTGCTCTTGGGATCTGTGCTGGACACGTCCAGCCCGAGAGCCAAGAGCAGAGCCCATCGTGGCCTCGATGCCAGTGTGCCTGAGAGATGGCACCCAGTGGGCGCCTCACACAGCCTCCTCTGGATGCCATCACAGGTGGCCTGCAGTAAAGGAACATTTTGCCATTAGATGATAGAATCTTTTCTAAAAGTTGGCGGAACTCCACAGTTCCGCCTGTCAAGTTCAGCCTCCTTAGGAATCCCTCAATTAAAACTGGGCTCAGGACTAGAGGTGTGCCTGTGTTGCTGGGTTTGACTTGGACCCGACCAGCCAGGGAAGGTCACGCCTGCCTTCACTGTTTGTTGCAGTAACATGTTGCTCACAGCAAGCTGTCTTGGGGGTGTGGTAGAGCTGAGATACAAGAATGACTCATAAAACAAATCTCAGGCTGGGGACTCGTTCCTATGGGATTCCCACATTACGTGGGAAAGTGTAGAGCACGCTGTACACATCCACCCTGGAGCCAACTGTTTGGATGCTGTATTGTGAGTGATTGGTCCCTGAGTGCAGGCAAAGTGTCAGGGTGTTTCAGCAGCAACACCCACGTGGGGTAGAGTTGGAAGAAGTGCCAGCAGCTATGTCATGCATCCATTTTTAATAGTTATCTAATTCCATTTTTCTAGCCTGAGTCAATCACCAAAAAGGTTGAGAAATTTCAAAGCTGGATATATCAGATTTGTATCAGATATTCAATTTGTTATAAAACAAAGAGCTTTAAGAGTGTTCTGGTAATACATATTTTAGAGACAACTATATGTTTTAAAAATAAGTTCTTAAAGTTATCAGCTTATGTCATAAAATTGATGATGGTAGAAATACACCTTTATTTTATATTAAATTTTTTTATATTTAAAATATATTTTTAATTTAAATTTGAACTGTTTAGTTTCTTTTTTCTTTTTTCCTTTATGGATTTGGCAAATTGAGTATGTTTAGTTTTTAATGTGAGACTTAGAAACCTAGACTGCAGCTCTTTGAAAAAGATAATTTCTAAAGCACTTAATTTAAGATTTGGTATGACTTTGTTGTAATGCAATGTTGGCAGACATAATAGACATATATATATTAATTTTTTAAAAAGAAAGTAAACTATTTTGCTCTGCTCTAAAAGGCTTAGGATGATATTAAATGTGGCTTAAAATAACTTGTACATTAGTAATAGCTTTAATTTTAATATTTCCATGTTTATTAGTGGAGACCACTTTGATCTGCAGTGCTCTGCTAGCTTTTGATTTAAACCGATTTTGATTATGAACTAAGTGGGAAAGATCACACATTTTTCTGTTTCGACTGTTCTGAAACCACTTTACTTAAACACTTTACAAATAAAACTGACTAGTTGGCCAGTGCCAATGAAAGTTACATATAAAGGTGGCCATGAAATCTTGCATGTCTTTTCATTTTAGTCTGGTTCCAAGGATAAATACCTTGGTTTCAAATCCAAATTTATTCACTTTCTTAAAAAATATGCTATTTGTATGTATTTTTAAAGCACATAAGCCTTTTTTTAAGCCAACATTTTGAGGAATCTGGGTGGTACTCAGAAGCATTGTGTGTGGACTTGGACATAGCTACTTTCTTTTCTACCTGGGGTCTGCTGATGGGATTTGGTCCCATAAGGGAGGGCAGAGATGGGCTGTGGCTTCCTTCCCAGTGATCCCAAGGCCTGGCATGGCTCTAGCAACATAGCAGGTGCTCAATAAATATTTGTAGAACCTGTAAGTTAAATGCTTGATAATTTCATTTTTTAATTAGTCAATTAATAAATAACAACTTTGGGAGAAAGCGCTTAGTGTGACGACAAATGGTTCACTGCTTCTACACTTACTGGTCCTTTTCCCACCTATAGGCAGCTGTCATAGAGAAATACTTCAGAGGTACTTCTCAAACCAACCTAAATTTCTTTCCTCTTGTATATGACTATATAATATATGATTTATATGAATATATCATTATATACAATTATAAATAATATAAATAAATATTTTGAGTATATTGATATGACACATACATATATATAGTATTTATCCATTTTCCTTTTGGAAAGGCAAATGATATGGGACTAGAAAGGAAATTGCCACAGTGCCAGTGTCTGCATGGTCCTGCTTGCTGCCTGCTTTTTCTCCGCCCCCAGTTTCTTCGGTTGAGGCCCATTTTCAAAAAAATTTGTCTTGGGAAGGCTGAGGCAGGAGAATCGCTTGAACCAGGGAGTCAGAGGTTACAGTGAGCCAAGATCACACCACTACACTCCAGCCTGGGTGAGAAGAGCGAAACTTCATCTCAAAAAAAAAAAAAAAAAAAATTGACTTGATTCAGTTACTTAAAAAACCCTTAAGAAGGCACAAGTTCCCAGCCACTTTGCACGAAGTTCTCAGTAAAAATTAAAATGTCCTCAAGAAAATGAAATGGTCTGAACATCCATTTTTGGGTGCTTCTATGTATGTGTTCTTTCCATTTTTTAATTTTAATTTTTAGTTTTGGGGTACATGTGCAGGATGCGCAATATCCAGAATCTACAAGGAACTCAAATTTACAAGAAACAAACAAATAGCCCCATTAAAAAGTGGGCAAAGGATGTGAACAGACACTTCTGAGAAGAAGACATTCGGTTTTTTATAAACAGTATTAAATGTGTGTGGCTGTTTTGCATAAGAGTCAACCAGGAAAGAACCCTAATAAATGTCGTTTTGCAGAATGGATTAGGCATTGAGGGCAGTGCCAGGTTCCCATCCTATCAACAGCATGAGAAAATTTCCCAGGGTGTTCCACGGCTGGGAACCTGCTGCGCCGCTTTGTTGCTGGCCACTTGTGGCCCATCCCTAGAAGCCAACAGCCTCGCTCAATCAGGCGCACCTGCAAGCCCGGCTGGAGGCAGCTTTCCCACACCGCTGCTGCCACTTGGCTTCCTGGAGATTGTGAAACCTGTTTATTGAGTGTGTTTCACGGCAAGCTATGGATTGTGCATTTCCCATGAAGCCCTGCCCTTTCTTTTAGGGTGGATAATTAGTTCATCGGGTTAAATTTTACTGTGTGGCCTGCCAAAGCTTTGAATGCTGTCACTTTCTAGGGGTTGTTTCTGGTCACTCAGAAGAGTTTGATACAACAAAGTTCTTTGATCGTCTTGGGAATCAGATTCAGTTTAGTGGCACTCATTCAGTGTGTCTCTACTTAACAGACTCACAGATCAAAACAAGTAGGTCTTACACCTCCCAAACACATCCTGCCCAGGATAAGACTGAAATAAAGCCATTGCCTCTGGCTGTCACCACAGAGCACCTTCTCTGTCTCAGGCCACACTGTACTGCTGTGGAAAGGGGGTCCCTGATGCTGGAGATTCAGGCTCTGACACTCTGCACGGAGCCATCCCTCTACCTGACTTCATCACGTGGCCACTTTTTCATGTCAAAATGCATAAAAATTTGTGGAAACCACCCCATTTGGGGAACTTGTTTTTTCTCTCCTCAAAACTCAAATTTGCTGAGATGATCCACCAGCACTGGGTAAGTGGGGACTAACAAAATTGAGAGGGAAGAGCCAGGATGCATCTGAAACCACGATGTTGGAGAAGCATCATTCGCTTCTTTTTATCTTGCTGTACCTTTGCCCTAACCTCAAGCAAAACTCTCTATGATGGCTTCCATGAACAGTTACAAAGATTAAACAAAACGTAGCCTTGAATGCACTTTCTGTGCGTGGATTCCTCTCTCAGATGCACTCTTGCTCCGCTATGCGGGCCTCTGACTTCCACTGGGTTGAGGGGTGCACTTCTGAGGGAGGGGCTGGCCCAGGGGACTTTAGGAGGTCAGGGGATGGCTGTTCTAGGGGTGAGCATGGTGCCCTCTCAGTCCAGCACATGGAAAGTAAAATAGCTCTCTTAGTCCTTTATTATCATGTGTTCCGATGCAATCTATTATTTTTTAGTGAAGAACAAAAAATAAAACACATGAAGGTAAATTTGGTTTTGTCTTTGTGCCGGATCCTCAGGAAAATGGAATCAAGTGCTCTGTCTTCTCGCATCATCCTACTGCTTCCCACTGGCTATATTGATGACCCATAGGGTCATTCATTTTTCTGAATAATGCAAGTTGTAACCTATATGAATGGTTCAAGATTTGACGGCTGTTTGAGTCTGTTTCATGAGAAGTTAGAAGTTCTGCATTAACTGCTTTTGCATTCAGTGCTATTGTAAACCTTTGGTGGTGTGCAGGGTTCACTCATTAATTATTCAAACTCGTGGAAGTCATGATAAGTATCAGGCACTGTACGAGGTCCTGGGACATAGTGATGAACAAAATCGCTCTCCCCTGACTGGTGGAGTAACTCTACAGCCTGGTGAGAAAGAAAAAACTGACCTGTGGGCAGAAAGTACTGATAGTCTATTTGCGTGTGTTTTCTATTATCTTAAATATTTTAAATTATATTTCGGTATTGTATTATTTAGCATATACAATATAAAAGTACATGTACATACTTTGAAATGAATAAATATATATGTTGCATAGATGAATTAAATGGATTTTTTCCTAGTAAATGAGATAAAACAGATGTGGGGGTCCTGTCTGAAGGATGGTCAATGAGTGAAAGTCAGCCAGAAGGCAGAGAGGCTTGGCTCACATAGCTCACAGTGGACAGAGCTTCCGCTGAGTTGGCAGTGATGGGATGTGCAGTGAGAACCTCGCTGGTCCTGGCTTCTGTGTCCTGATACACACTGCTGCTGTCTGCTTGGAATTTCCTTTTGCAGCTTGTCCACCCAATTCCCAAGCATTATCTCTGGGCTTGGCTGAGCCGCCTCCTCCAGGCAGCCGTCAGGGCCAGGGAGGCAGCGTGCAGAGCTGCGCCTATAGGCTCCTCAGTTCCTGAGATAAGCAGCGAGGGCACCGCACCGCAATGCCACTGTGCCCTCTGCTCTGTGGCTGTTGGTGGCATTGCCCCTCTGTGACAACACTGCTTCTCATTCTCAGCCTCTGTTTCCCTGTGGGTTGCCCCACACTGTGATAGTCTCTGCACCTCCGAGATGCCAGATGCCAGCTCCCTAGAGGTGGAAAAGCCTTGAGGAAGAGGGCCTATGCAAGGTGTGGTCACTCCAAGTATGCAGCCAGGAGGAAGACTATGGAGCTGCTGTGAGGGGTTGCCCTGAGCTGAGGGCCCTGGGTCTCATCCCACATGAGCCGCAGTGGACAAGGGGCGAAGTGTGTCTCTGCTGGGAAACTGGCAAAGGTACTGAAAGCTAATGAGGAGTGCAAGCTCATTGGAAGACAGCAAAGGGGGCACGTTTTCGTGCGTATCTCTCTTTCATTAAGGCTCATTGTATACGGAGGTAGTATTATTATTATGAAAACTTTTGCATGTAGTAAAATATCATTGATCTCTCTTGCCATAAAAAGATTCGAAGAGGTTCAGCCATTCCAGTCTTCAGGCTGAAAACTGGTGTCACTTTTTAGACCTACTGTCCACTGTAGATTCCTTATGTAAACTTTAGGACTTCAGTGACTTGACCTCATTGCCAGGCTTAACTCCAGGCTCTTTGCATTTGACTGGCTTTGTGGTCAACTGTCCAGCCTGCAGCTGCACTCGTCATTGTGTTACTGCTTTTTACCTGAATCCTAATTTACCACAGAACATTCTGGCTATACTACACTGTGAGAAATTAGTCAGGCCAAGGTAGGGAAAATTGAGAGGTGAAGCCAGCTGAGCTTCTGGGTGGGGTGGGGACTTGGAGAACTTTTGTGTCTAGCTAAAGGATTGTAAATGCACCAATCAGTTCTCCGTGTCTAGCTAAAGGATTGTAAATGCACCAATCAGCACTCTGTAAAATTGCACCAATCAGCCCTCGGTGTCTAGCTAAAGGATTGTAAATGCACCAATCAGCATTCTGTAAATGGATGAATCAGCACTCTGTAAAATGGACCAATCAGTGCTCTGTAAAATGGACCAATCAGCAGGATGTGGGTGCAGCCAAATAAGGGAATAAAAGCTGGCCACTCCAGCCAGGAGGGGCAACCCACTTAGCCCCATTCCATGCTGTGGTAGCTTTGTTTTTTCATTCTTTACAATATATCTTGCTGCTGCTCACTCTTTGGGTCCGCACTACCTTTATGAGCTATAACACTCACTGCAAGGGTCTGTGGCTTCATTCCTGACGTCAGCAAGACCACAAACCCACTGAGAGGAACAAACAACTCTGGATGCGCCACCTTTAAGAGCTATAACACTCACTGCGAAGGTCTGCAGCTTCGTTCCTGAAGTCAGTGAGACCACGAACCCACCGGAAGGAAGCAACTCCAGAGACATCTGAACATCTGAAGAAACAAACTCTGGACACACCATCTTTAAGAGCTGTAACACATACTGCGAGGGTCCACGGCTTCATTCTTGAAGTCAGTGAGACCAAGAACCCACAAGAAGTAATAAATTCCGGACACAAAATCACCAGGAAGGCTTGGTGTAAGCAGTTAGAAAAATGAAACCATAAGCATAGAAGGCTTCCAACTGAGTCAGAAGGAACTGCAAGCCAATCTCTGCACTCCTCTTGAAAATGTGTCCTCCTCAGATTTTCATGCTTGTTGTTCATTATAAGCCTCTAGACTAAGCGGCATCACTGGAGTACATGTCAGCCATTCGTAAAATGGTGTGGGTAGATGGCAAGCTGTGTGCAGCACGTAGGAAAAGCTGAGTCTTCCTCACTAGTTTGTGCCAGATGCCCTGATGGACCTGTTTGTTTTTCATTGCAAGAGAGTTTCCCAGCAAGGGGGCCTGGAAGATTCCTTCCTTAATGGAAGGCACCAGGACTTCAGTTACTATTATGATATAGCATCAAAAGCAAGTAAAACAAAACAAAACAAAACATTTTCCTCATATTTTCCTGTGACCTATTACAAGGTACGTCTCTAAGTTTTGCTTTATATGGCTTGTGTTTCCTAGTCTATTAGAGTAAGGCACTTGTCTTAACAAATAACTCTAAAATCTCAGGGTTTTAATGCAGTGGTTTATTTCTCACAATTTGCGTCTAGACTTGGAGATGATAAAGGACAGTGGAGACAATTGAGTGGACATGCGGGATGGAGGGATGGGCAGTGCTTGCTCCACAGAGTCACTCAGAGATCCAGCCTCTCTCCACCTGCAATGTCAGCCATTGTCTACAGCCAGGTTTCTCAATCTCAACACTATCAACATTTTGGGCTGGGTAAATAATTGTTGTGGGCACTTTCCTCTGCACTGTAAGATGGTCAGCAGCATCCCTGGTCTCTACCCACCAGTTGCCAATAACGCCCTGCCCAGTTGTGACAACCAAAATATCTCCAGACATTGCCAGTGTCCCCTGGGGGCAAAATTGCCCCTAACTGAGAGCCAGTGGCCTAGGGCCTCCACATCCTCCCTGGGCTCCTGTGAAATGACAGGAGAAGCACAGGTGACAGGAGCAGAGAGAAGGAGTGGAGGATCACATAGGGAGCTTTGCCAGCCAGTGCTAAAAACCGTGTGTCTCACTTAACCCACATTCCATTGGCCAGACATAGTCACATGACAGTACAAAGAAGGCTGGGAGTTGCAGGGAAGTTGTGAAAAAATAGAAAACCCCTAAAAGACACAAGTAATATTTTTACTTAAAATGACAATAATAGACTGTATAATAAATGAGTGTTCTGATTCTCTGCAAATAATATCTATCTTCACATATTTCTGAATTTTTCTTCCTGGTCAATTGCAGCTGATCTTTGGTGGAGATATATCTATATATAGATTTTTTTAATTGAAAAATGTTTAAGAAATGAGACAGGGTTTTGCCATGTTGCCCGGGCTGGTCTCAAACTCCTGGACTCAAGCAATCTGCCCACCTTGGCCTCCCAAAGTGCTGGAATTACAGGTGTAAGCCACTGCACCTGGGCAGGCAGATATCATATATTGTGCGTGTATGTGCTTGCATGTATGTGCACGCATGTACATATACAGATGTAAACGCTTTTCCCTACATAATGTCTCCGTACAATGCAGTTATCAACTCAAGCAGCAGAGACTGATAGGAGATGTAGCAAAACAAAGCAAAGCAGTGGATCCTCCATGGCTGGAACATAAATGGAAGGGATTTTAATCACTGTCTAGTCGCACATAATTGTTGTGGGAAAGCCTTTTGAGACTCGTTGAAGGGGAGATTCTAGAGAGGGGAGCCATAGGCTCACTCTAGGTGACAGGTCCTGTAGTGATGGAGACCTTAATGTCTGCCTGTATTTGGTGAAGGTGGAGCGATCTATCTACACTGTAAAAATCTGTTAAAAACTGTGCTTGTAGGAGGAGAGAATTAACCAAATAAATGTGGCATATCTGATCTTATGTATTAAAATAATATATATGGTTTGGTTTTTTTGAGGTAGACATGGCTTGTAAAAACAGGTTTAAACATTGAACAACTGACAATGTTTACTGACTATTAATTTCATGCAGGCTATTGTACTATGTGCAGGGGAGGGGTATAGAGGAAATGGAAGTCATGGCCCATGTACTTGAGGAATTTACAGGCTAATAGATTACATACATATGCCAGGGAATAGGGAACATTTTGGCTGACAGCCAGCTGGAGATCTGTTTGCTTGTTCACTCTATCTTCCTATATTTTCTGAGCGGTATCTCACACCAGAATAAGCAGGCCAGTTTCAAAGAGCTCTTCTTCAAGTAGATGAGTATTCTTGTGTCTTTTATCATAAATACCAGACCACTTAGAGATTAGGCATGCGTTTACATGGGTAGAAAGAGATGAGTGAAATACTTTTTGAGTAAATTAAATCAGTGTGGATTATCACTCTGGGTGCTTTTGATTTTTCACCACTCTCTTTTACTATTCCCAGATCTATAAAGATCCCCCATAAGTCAGGTTTCTGCCAGAAACAGGTAACTTTAATTTCACAGTTTATTTTGCCCACGCAACTATTGCTCAAGTCCCTGATGGGGTTTGTGGGCCGGAGGCCACTATCCTAGGCTGTTTCATTGAGGACAGGCCTGGGCTTCTGCTCTCCTGGGGAGCACAGTCTTTTTCTTAAGGGGAGGGATCTTTCCTGGGATGAGAGGAAAATCTCCATATATGAAGTGGAGTCTTGAAGCCCTACATAACTCAGGGTCCTGCTGTTCTTCACCTTTGTTAAATGGGGAAAACCCACCCAACTCAGCTATTGAAGAATTGCTTCAGATGTCCCCTTTCCATTTCCTCCCCCTCTTACCCGATGCTGACCCTAGGCAATAACTGATTAGTCAGGGGAGGTATACGAAGGGTCCTGCAGGGCAAATGCCTCTGCCTCCCATACTGCAGCACCAGAACCGTGGGGCCTTCACAGAGCAGGGTCACTGGGCAGCAAGAGCTTTTAAACAT
This sequence comes from Pongo pygmaeus, assembly GCF_028885625.2. NCBI lineage: Eukaryota > Metazoa > Chordata > Mammalia > Primates > Hominidae > Pongo > Pongo pygmaeus. The sequence continues at coordinate 60,159,321 of NC_072380.2, forward strand.
ATTTGGTTATTTTTGTTTGAACTCATGTTGGAGGAAAAGACCCAAGTGAAATAACATAATACCTATTCAGGTTAACATTGGCTGAAACTCTTTTTATTTTTAGCGTGCGAATTCCTTCATTTCCCAGGTTTCCTGTAATGGCTGAACTTTTTGTGTAAGCTGATCAGTTCTCAAAAAGCTAACTGAAAAATAATCTGAAATAGAGCTCCTTTTCAAATAAACTAACAAGGACTTTTGGACAAAGGTACTTACTTCATTTCATTTTAGTTAAATAGTGTTCTGTTTTTAAATAGAGGTGGGCTTGTGAAAAAAGCTGATTTACTTATTTCCTGGCCCTCCACAAAGTACCATTACATTCATTAAATCATTAAAATCTCATAGGAAAACCCTTGGAATAAGCACTTCTTAAAAATTTCTATGTATGAAGAAATGAGATCTGAAAGACTATCTTAGTCTATTTTATGCTGTTGTAACAGGATACTACAGGCTTGGTAATTTATAAAGAACATAACTTTATTTCCTCAGTTCTAGAGGCTGTGAAGTCCAATATCAAGGTGCCAGCGTCTGGTGAGGGCCTTCTTGCTGCATCAAGCCATGGTGGGATGGCAAAGAGAGAATGAGGGGGAGAGCAACAGATTGAACTCACAACCTCAGGGTCTTTAATAAATTGGCATTAACCCATTCATGAGGGTGGATCCCTCAAGACTTAATACCTCCTATTAGGCCTCACCTCCCAACACTGTTGCACTGGAGATTAAGTTGTCAACACATGCTTTTTGGGAGGCACATTCAAACCATAGCAAAGATCTTAGAGCAAACTGCCACGGTTACAAAGCTGGTACATCTAGGGGCCAGAACCTGAATCTAGGGCCACATACTCTGAGGTTGGTTCTTAATGCTCACAAAGCTAATGCTTTAATGGGGCCATTTAATCAGGTGGTAGCATAAGGATAGCTCAGGAATTAGTTGGTCATTTAGTTCTCCCCATTCTCCTTCTCTACTCAAGTTTCAAACAAAAATATATTTGGGGTGTATCTGATGTATATTTTTGTTCCCAAAAAGTTCTAGTTGTCTAGCAGATGTATATATATATATTTTTTTTTCTTCTTTTTTTTCATCAGGTCATGATATGTTGTTCTTAGTACATGAAGGAATCCTGTGTGTTGTGCAGTTTCTCTTGAGATCCTAGGTTTGTATTCTTATCCAGTCAGTCAGGGCCTACAGCCAGGTGATGCGGTAAAACCAAGGATGTACATAGTGCTCATTTGGAGGTGAGCGCTGTGAACTGAATGATGCCCCCTTCAGATTCCTATGTTGAAGCCCTAACTCTCACTGGGATAGTGTTTGAAGGTGAGGTCTTTAGAGAGGTAAGTAGACTTAGACAATATCCTGAGGATGGAGCCCTCAGGTGGTATTAGAGCCCTCAGAAGGCAGACTTTAGAAAGCTTGCTTCCTGTCTGTGCTTGCCACCACGTGAGGATGCAACAAAAAGATGGCTGCCTGCAAACTAGGAAGAGACCCTTTGCTGGACATCAAATCTGTTGCCATCTTGATCTTCCCAGCCCCCAGAACTGTGAGAAATAAGTGTTTGTTGTTTAAACCACCCAGTCCATAGCAATTTCTTATAGCAGCAGAAACTGACCAAGACGGCCCACAGATGGATTTGGTTCAGCTATTCATTAGCCGTGTGACTCAAAGTATTTAATTTACCTGACCTCTGTTTCTTCACCTGTTAAGTGGGGGATAACAATACTTATTAAAAAAGTCATTATAATAAAATAATATAGGGAGGTGTTTTGGAAATGACCAATGTCACTGCAGGCAGTAGTTGTTATTGCAATGTTACTATGAATCAAATCTGACCTCATCCCCAAAGAACCATCATCATGATCTCTAGCTTTGATCTGGACAAATTTCAACCTCAAATCTTGGTAGAATCAAACCAAAGTTGGGAGGTGTTTCAGGAAAGGAACAGGCATGCAGAAAGAAAACATTTCTACTTGCTTTACCTTCACACTTTCATGATACAGACTGTAATTACAACTGGGAGGGTTATTAGTAAATATCATTTGGTGATACTTAGTATATTTTGTTATTCCTCCTTAGAGGCCCAACTGTAATACTCTGCAATACTTTCTTGTTGGCTCGTTGGGATTTCATTTTTTTCTTACTACTTGTATATGGTTAAGAACCTAAATCAAAGCATAGAAAAGTCAGATGGGCTGTTTTGAAATCCATGTAGTTAGAAATTCCTTTGTTCTCAAAATGAAGACTTTTCTAGATCATTGGTTAATAGAGATAGGGCCTTTGAGTATTTTGCACAGTTTGAAGAAAATCAGCTGTATAAATTTAGCTTCGCTCAACAAAACAGATTTGCTCGGTTTTCCATATAAATCCATTCCCACAAGAGCTAATTTCTTGTTTCTCCACGGTACCAGAAATTCTGCTATAGATAAAATCAAAATGAGATTTTTATCCTTTCAGTTGTTGTTCAGTGTACATGTGTTCAAGGGTTTTCTAAAAATAAAGCTCCTTGAATCCACACACATACTTTTATGTCTGGAGAGTGGAGCCAGTGTTTAGGAGTATTTGGTCTGTAGGAGAGGAAGCAGGTATCACCTTCATGTCACCTTCAAGTGGCTGTGATATGCTGTGAAAACTCACCTGCCATCAGATGGCAAGTGCAAGGCAAAACAGCATCATTGTAGGCCTCTTTGGGGTTCTAAGAAACAATATAGGGTACATTTAAGACAGACGCCTAAAATACTGGTATGCTCTTCTCAGGAAGTTTAAGAATCTGTAAAGTCTCAGTACACTGATTAAAAAATAAAACAGCCCAGTGTTCTGCTCTGTCCTTGCAAGCCTCCATGTCTCAGCTCTAAGACTAGGCCTTGTGCTGCCTGCCTTCGCTCAGGTCGCCCAGGCTTCTGTGAGCCCCAGGTCTTTCTTCTCTTGTCAGTGAAGAACCTATCATAGCCCCAGAGCCCTGTGAGGGTAGTCCTTTGGCCAAAGGACTACCTTTGGCCAAAGAGGAGCATCTTTGCCTCCTTTGGCCAGGATCTTGGCCCTGGCTGACATTTCCAAGCCTGCCATCTCCTGCAGTACATTCAGCACATAAGATGAGCCAGATGCGGACTATACAACACTGTTACATAACCTGGCCTTTCCTCTGCCTGTGACCCGCGTGTCCCCACCATGAGGTCCCGGAGTTGGTTAAATTAACTGTAGACAGCATACTATAAATTGTATGAGATGCTCATTGGCAGACACTATGAAGGTTTTCTTTGGGGTTGCTATTTATCTGCGTGAACATGCCGGAGGTATAAAACTGCCTGTGTGTGCATACTGTGTGAGCGAGGCCAGGGCCGCCACACTCTCTGGGTCTCCTTCTGGTTCTGGCTAGGTCCTTGTTGAGACTCTCAGCAAGCTCATCCGGCCCAGCCCACACAGTTCCAGTAACATGACCGGCAGCCTCTTGTGTCACAAGGAACAGTTACCTCCTCTCACTACCCCACCCCCTCTTGTAAAAGTAGGTCCAGAGGCAGTTGTGTGAGGAGTGCTATAAAAAGCCTGGGTTGTAACCTGCAGGCAACAACATCGCGGTTCAGGAAGGTATTTTATACGGAGGATGGCTCCTTCCAGGGCCAGGAGAACTGGTGAAGAGAGAGACCCCCAGGCAGCTGGCCCCCTAGTGAAGCCCCAAGCTTCCCCCGCCCCCGCAGACACCCGGCGCCCTTCAGTCTCAGGCGGACCGGACCGGGTGTCTGACTCGGGCGGGGGCGGGGTGCTGACGTCAGCCCCCGCGCCCCAGCTCTGGCCAGCAGCTGGGCGGAGCCAGGTGGGCGGGGCGGCTCCTGCTTCTGCTTGCTAGCCGCTAGGCGGCTGGTGATGGATAGCTTGGCTTGAGCCCCGCCAGGCCGCCGAGTCCACTCTGGCCACCGGGGGCTGGCAGGCCCGCCCTCCGCAAACAGCGGCCCTCCGCAAACAGTGGCCTCCCGCCCAGGCCGGCCACCCGCCACCGGCCTGGTCTGCGTCCCCTGGACCCGCGGGCAGCCAAGGAGCCGCTGCCCTTGGCACCTGTTCTCCGTGCCTGCAAACAGACAAGGCCCTGCACTTTTCTCGTCACGTGTTTCAGGGACTGGTCTCTCTCCTAATTCTCCCAGCTCTGGTTCTCCCAATTAATTGCGAACAGTGTACTGAAAAAGGCATGCTGGGACTGCCCAGCAGGGTTTTCCGCGGAGGGAGGGGCGGTTCCCTGCTGGCAATGCCCGAGGAGGCCAGCCCCTCCCGAAGGCTCTGGAGGAGGGTTTTGGGGAGGAGCGCCGTGCAGAGGCAGCCAGGACTGAGAACGGCTTCTGGGCCCTCATTCCCACCAGCCTCGCCGCCTCTCCACGCATCTGTTTTCATTTTCTTAGTATTTAAACTTGATTCCGCCTCCACCTCCGTGTCCTCCCACCACTCCCATGAAAGACAGAAGATGGATTTCATCTGTGTCCTGAAAGAAGGCAGGGAACACTCAGTGACTGGATACCCTAGGGAATGCGAAGTGCAAACTGTGGCCTGGGCTGTCGCTGGAGAAAAGTAAAGGAATGTAACAAGTTTTCATTAAGAATCCAACTGAAAGCATCATCATTTTTCCCCGCTCAAACACGCTTTACCAATGACATGTGAGACCTATGACTAGAAGTTTCTCAGATCTAGTGCCTTTTCCCCCTTTCATTTAAACTTTAACACCGATTAGCTGTGGGATCATGAGATACTCATTCCATCTCTTTGTACCTCAGTATTTGGATGTTTAGAAATGGCACAACCCTATTTACTTCACATGTTTAGTGTACATAATCCGATACACCACCCACATTGTCCTAGTATAGGCTCTAAAAGTGGGCAGCAAAACAATTTGCACAACATTTCTCAAAATGTTCTGTTTAAATTGGGTAAATGTTCTCTTTAAATTGGGTAAATGAGTGTTAGAAGACTCATCTGGGTTTTCTAACCATCCGGGTGGCTGCCCCCAACCCCCAACATACCTGAGGTCTCCAAATACACAGTCATGTCCCTTCCCAGTCACAGTCTCACAGTTTGGGGGCAGCTGCATTTTATTTAAATACTTTTAACATACACTTAAAACTAAAGGGATTAAGAACTAAGGTCAAATTGGAGTCTTTCCGGTAGGGTGACAATGATTCAAACTTTGATCATTTTATATCATGGAGATTTCCTAATCTCCCCACTCCAAGAGAAGCCTACATGGAAAAAGAGTCCTTTCCCTTCTATTCCTATAAAATTCACTTCTCCCCAAATTCTTATCAGATGGCCTTGTTGACTTAGGACCACTTAGCAGGAAACTTGTCCTGTGCTTATTACTCCTTGAGAAGAGCTTGGGTCTTGTTTCCACTGCACTGTGGGGTGGAAGGAAAAACCGTGTAGCTAGAAGCTTCTTGTAGCAAGAAGTGGGTATCGTGGCCGGGTGGTGAGCTTCTTCCCAGAGTTGTTTGAGGAGGTATTTTACTTTTTCTTCAGAGCTACTGTAATGCCTTTAACATGGCGCTTCAGTAGGACTTCAAATATTATTGGGGTTAACGTTATTATTGGGATTAAGTCTGCTAAAAACAGAAAGAGCTTTGTTATTTTTACTTGAATATACTCTTCAAAGTTTCATTTGATGAGACAAATTCTAAATTGCCTAATGCAATTACCTAATATAAACTGACAAAAAATAAAAAGGAGTGAAAAATTTCAGTTTGTGTACTTATATGATTGTATATAAATTCTAATTATTTTACCATTTAATTAGTTTTCATGGTGTATTAGATGTTATACAGACATACACAATATAAACAACACTTGGAAAACATATGAAATGACCTGTTTCACCATAGGGATTTAAAATGAAAATTAGTTTTCTTTGAATCCATTTTTGATTCATTTGAAAAGCTGTGTACCAAAGGGCACAAAAAGATAACAGAATCTAAAGTCAATCCCTCATGAAATATCTAGGTTAGCTCAGTCTCACAAATCAAACCTCATGTTCAGTGTGGCTGCTCAGTAAACCCCATAAAAATGGAAACCAACAGTGAGAATTGCCCCCCAACCACTCTCTTCTTCCTCTTCCTCCTTCTTTGTATTAAGTACTATTTGAAACCATCAGCTGTTTCTTTGGCCATGGGTAACTGGCAGGAAAGCAGAATGAACCATTTCAGAGCTAGAGAAGAAAACACTCCGTGACCTTCTTTCATTTTCATCTAAAGAAGCGAGCCATTGAAAGTATCCATGTGGTGTCAAGAGCTGCCTGCCTGCAGGGCTCCTCACTGACTACTGGTGGCCCCGGGGGTCCACCCCATTCCCACCATCTTCAGAATTCCCCCAGGGCTGTGGATAATCTCTCTCCTGGCCTTGCATTGTGAACACTGGAGAGGCTAAAGTTGTTATCAATGCAGCACCTTCACTGGAACTTTGAATGGACAAGGAGAGAAGATTCAGAACCACAGGGAAAGTAAGCAATGTGAACATTCTCAATGGGAAGGCTGTTCTCAACGGGCACTGGGTGACCCTTGCATTGATAGAAGTGGGGCACAGTATGCTGTTTGTGGAGAAGAAACACTGTACCTTTATTCAGAGCTTGGAAGGTTAAGAGGCCTGAGATTTATGGAAACAAGGAGGGATTTTAAAAAGAAGAAACCTCCCCTTGCCTGGCTGCAGGTGCAGGGGCAGTGGGGCCTCTCCTCCCTAGTAGGGTGAAGAGACCTGCCTCTTGGAAGTCACTGTGAGATAATGTTTCGGTCTGCAGAACCTCATCTGACCCTCTGTGTATTGGGATCAAGGCCCAGGGAGGAGGTGAAAGCTCCATTTGGGGAGGGCAGGCTTGCTGTCCAGAAATAGAGCTGGGATATGGAGTGGAGCATTTGAAAGGTTCTAGGAGCCCAGTGGATAAGCCTTAAAGTGCTATATAGTTCTGGATTATAGCAGTCTCTTCAATGCTCTTTTGGGTCTCTGTGTCTCAGCTGAACTTCACAACAATAAAAAGCTGCCTGTGATAGTGGAATCAGATAATGACTGTATCCAGAATGGCTTGGATAAGTTAGTAAATCTCCCTGAGCTGGATTTGGTGTGAGATTGCTCAGGTTTCAACACTGGCACTAGCTCTGCAATCTTGAGTAAGGCATTGTATTAGTCCATTGTCACACTGCTGATAAAGACATACCCGAGACTGGGAAGAAAAAGAGGTTTAATTGGACTTACAGTTCCACATGGCTGGGGAGGCCTCAGAATCACGTCGGGAGGCGAAAGGCACTTCCTATATGGCAGCAGCAAGAGAAAATGAGGAAGATGCAGAAGCGGAAACTCCTGATAAAACTGTCACATCTCGTGAGACTTGTTCACTACCACGAGAACAATATGCGGGAAACCGCCCCCATGATTCAAACAATCTCCCACCGGGTCCCTCCCACAACACATGGGAATTATGGGAGCATAATTCAAGATGAGATTTAGGTGGGTTCGCAGAGGCAAACCATATCAGGCATTCAATCCCTCTGCACCTTAATTTCTTGCCTATAACATGGACATAGTCAAGTACCTGCCTCATTTGGTGGCTGTGAGGGTTAAATGAGAAAATGCTTGTGATTTAGTTATAATTCTTGCTTACCAACATTGTAGATGACCACTGGCTTTCCAAAGCAGGGATGAGCTTATGAGAAGGCATCCATCACATGACTGAGGAAGTAGGTTTAACAACGAGCAAGAGCCAAAGCAGCTGGACCTTGACCATTTCTCATCCCTCGTGGGTAGTCCACTGCTGCTGCAGGGGAGACTGGCCAACTGTTTCTGAAATGAAACCATTTCTTCACGAGTCAATGGCCCATCTGAATGGTAGGATGCAAGCCACCAGAGGGTGTGCTGAGGGAAAGTGGGACTCATTCCTTACCTCCACTCCTCAATAGGATGGGGATTTAGATGCTGCACTACTAGTTAACAGAAACTGTCCCCTAAGACACATAAAGTGTGTAGGACAATGCTTGGTGCGGGGCCAGCACTCCCTACAAGCCAGTTGTGACAATGATTCATTTTTACATTTCATGAGTAGTTACGACAATATCTGCCTGGAAAGGCATAACTATAGCAAAGACCTAGTCCAGTACCTGGCAAATAATACATGCCCAACATGTGCTAGCTGATGTTGTTACAATATAGTATAGATAATAAAAGTTTACAGATGCATTAAAATATTTTAGTCTGATCTGTAGCTTCAATGCCCTTTTCCACTAATCATTTTAAAAAATTAATATGAAAGAGCAAATTAGCCACAGTTCCTCTCCCTGATTTACTTTTCTACTTCACCATCAACACCTCCTTGTGCCATCCCAGCTTTATAGGAGGGAAAACATTTGCTTAAAGCTGAGTTTTCTCTGAAAAACAAATTCTAATAAAAAATGGCCACATGACACAGAAAGCAGCATTTACTCATTTCCATTTTATTTTCTAAATCTCAGGCAAATGCTTATTTTTAATTTAGAGCAATGTATACTGTCTTGGAAAAAATGCAAATGATATCACTTCATAGATTTTTCTCAAAAGGGAGAGCTGTGTGTGTTAGTGATCCTCTTAGGTTTTATTTTATTTTTTAGTTACATCAGCATTGTGTGTAGGTCCTCTTAGATTTTAGATGGGAACAAATTAAGGATTTCAGGTATTTAATATATGTCTTTAGCTCCCTGGGAAAAATGTAACCTGTTCCGGGCAGGGATTAGGATCTAGAGGAGAGAAAATGCATTTGGTGTGTGCTTTCCTTTCTCCCTCTGAGAGGGCCTGTGTGTTTCCATATAAGGAAACTGCGCATTTGCAAGGTACGTCTGCTGCACAATTTCCATAGTGATCTGTACTTTCTGTTCCTCCTGTGCTTATTTAATGTTATTTGCATTTGTTTAGTTTCTGAATTCTCCCTTGTGGGACCCACGAGGGCAGGAGATGTCGGTATTTTGTGTGCCAGGGTACCCCAAGCCCGTCAGTGGATTCGTGCTTAGGCTTCTGAGCCAGGTGACCTGGGTGAGGTGTCACATTTGCTGCTTCCTTGCTATGTTGTGTGTGCCAGTGGCATCACAGCTCTGAGTCTCAGTTTCTTCATATGTAAAACTGAGGTAAAAATGTCATCTACCTCATAAGGACATGAAGAATGGGAGGGAATGCCTGCAAACTACCCAGGATACTGGAAGGCCTGAAATAAATGCCAGCCAGGAGCTAGCAAGGCCCATGAGCACAGGAAGTGCTTGGTGACTGGCTGAGTTGCAGATAGGCTGTCCAGCAGTGAATGGATCCACCTACCCCAAAGATGGAAAACTGTAGAATCATTCAAGACAAACTAAAATAGCAAGGCCATTTGCAAGAGGCCATTAGAGACGCAAACCTTAAAGGCTCGGGCTTTAGGATGCATGTTGGAAGCAAAACAATGGAAAACATGAGAAGATCCTTGTGAAATGTCCAGGTTTGGAGACTGGCGTTGACTTAGAAAAGCTGACTTGGAAAGCATTTTCCACTCGGGCATGGGTTTGTTTATAGTGCTCACCTGAAAGCAAGCCAGCAGTTCGAATGGTTTTGAATGATCCTAAATGCCTTGGGGGACTTGGGAAGGGGATTTCTGCACATTGGCAGTAACATGGCACCAAAGAGGGTGAGGATCTTAAACAGAGAAAGCTGGCGCTCTTTGTGCTCTGCCCGGCACCTGCTCACTCTGGTGAGATGACTTTCGGGTGGTGGGTGCTGCTTTTTCAAAAGGGAGTTAGGTGAAGATAAACATACAGTGAGGGAACAGACACGTTGGATTTCTGTGCACATCCCACCCCTCACCCTTTTAACAGTGTGTAACCATTTTAAGACCCTAATTAAGGTTTTACAAGTCAATGTGCTTGACTCTGAAGCTCCAGGAAAGAATGCAGCTGTCCATGGGTAAACCCAGGTCGCCATGCTCACGATTGTATTTCTCAGCTGTGGGGCCCTGCCCAGGCTTCTTTGAACACACATGCCATTTTCCATTGAAATCGAAGCTGCTGAGAGAGTTGGGCTGATAGACAAGGGCCTCAGTTACACAGCTTTACCTGTGGCCAATAGCACAGTAAAGTTGCAGAGTAGAGCAGGTGGAATTTGGCTGTCTAGGCTGGACATTTCCCATGTCCATGGATCCCCTGGGCCCCCTAGCTGTGCCTGTGAGCCCTGGCAACCTTGCCCATCCCTTTCACAGGTGCTTCGTGGGCTTGGTCTGCCTGAGGGTCTGGATCTCCCATCTTCCTGTGACTTGCTCCTGTAACTGAGTGTTGTTTGCCAGGTTAAATGAGATGCTTCTGCAGCTGGCTTAGTGCCAATATTTTTCACTGTTGCCTCTGCATTGGCACTGCAAGAAGAAGTAGGCCTTGGACTTTTGAATGTCCATGCTAGAAGGGCAAAAGTTCACTGACCTATGTTTATAAGTGGTCTGATGGTTAGGAATGTGCTATGGACAAGGCTTTTGGGGGAGGGAGAAGGGATGATAATACGTTGGCAACATTAAAGGTGGCACCTTCGTGGAACAAAATGCAGGGGGAGACCACAATATTGACCACAGTGGGCCTGACCGCAGACCACACTCCAATAATAGACCAGTCGCCACTTCCTGAACACAGTGGCTCCGTTTGCTGTGACCATGGAAAGGGGGAAGCTGGAGCAAAAGTAGGAATCTCCCAGCTTTTGCCTGTGTGGAACACTGGGGATTTCGGGGCTCTGCCCAAATTGGGCTTCAGATATTTCACGGCAGCAGCTGTTCCTGCATGGCAGAGACAACAGGAGAGCACTCTCTGGCCCACACTCTGCAGCTATAACCCAGGAAAAGAAGGGCACAGCCAGAGGACTTATAAAGAAACGTCAAATTATTTTTCCTTTGTCGTAAAAACATGTCTTTTCTGTGTTTCATTCTAATCTGAAATTAGCCTGTGGAACACACTGATGCAACTCCCCATTTACACGTGGGTTATCAGGGCGCTAGGCTGCTCTTGAAGAGTCTACTCATCCATTGTAGCATAATGAAAGCATTCCTTATCTATTATCACCTAGGCACTAATTCAGTGTCTCGGTGCAATTAGATTTGGCTTCAAATGGGATTCATTTCTCAGCAGGGTTACTCAGTGAATTACTTTATTGTCTCTTTGTTCCTGTAGTGGGGTCCTTTCACACAAGCACAGGGGGAAATGTTGCTTCTGGGCAAATCCCAGCACAGAGGGCCAGGAAGTGACTGATGGTGTCCTCTGGGCCTTGGTTGTCAGGGCTAGTTCCTTTCCTACTGTTTGGCAGCAAAGAGTTAGGAAGAAGAATCCAAAGCTGGTTGCTTTTAATTAAAGAAAATCCCAAAATATGTTGGATGTGGAAATTCATGCTCCATAGTGAGCACTTTCTTTCACTCTGAAAATCTAACCACCCCATTGGGCTCTTGAGCTCCACAGAACATTCCTCTTCTCGTTGTAAGAAAGTGTGAGCAGCAAACATTCTTTTTCAACTGGAGACAGAGAGCATTGTTGAGAATATAACTGTGGTTCGCAAACACCTGCTCACCCTCCCACATCATGCGTGCACGTACAAGTAAATTTTTCAGCAGGTACAGGTCTATTTCCCAATTGCTTTAACAGGTAAAAACTGGCAGAATTTCCTGGCAGAACACATATTTAATTGTCCTTCTAGCTGATACCTGTTCTGAGTTGCTCCAAGTAGATTCATTATAAAGTCCTCCTATGACCATTCAGCTATGAAGCATTCCAGTGGACTTGCTTTGAAAGCTCGGTGGTTGCACAGACCATATAGAACGAACTGGAGAATTACAGAGTTGAAAGATGTTTCCCAACCACCCTGGGCAGAACAGGTGTATGTAAAGGTGACCCTGACTCCCAGGAGACAGTGCCTCTGGGAGCTGCAAGTCAGAGCATGCGGCAGAGTTTTCAGGAGTGAGGTGTAAAATTCCAAAGATTTGGGTTCAGTTCAGATAAGCACCCACATGTTTGGGTCTTTAGCAGAAACCTGTCTGAAATGTCTGCAACAGCCTGTTAAAACAGACTGGAAATCTTGCAGCAGCTCCATCCCTCCTGAGGTTTTTGGTACTTCCTGTAAGACTCAGCCCAGAATAGCCTTTCCATGTCTGAGCCAAAGATGGAAAAGTAATGAAACAGCCTTCTCACTTTCCATTGTTTTGTGTTAAAAGATTGTGCTTCTTGGATGGTTGTGAGCACTTTATGCGTAGATGAAGTAATAGAAACGTTCAGACATTGAGGCTCCTGCTTGGTTTCGGAAGTCTGCAGAGGCAGTGTTGGGAGAGGGTTCTCGTTTCATTCAGACGGTTTACCCATAGACAGCCATTTTCCTTGAAGAGGTGGTCATTTTTATTCTGAGGAAGGGGTAAAGTAGCAGAACTGGAGAGTGGTATTTGTGCCAGAGCTCCCAGTTTTTAGGAGGTGATGAGACGATGCTGCTGACCAGCGAATCCGAGTTGGTTCCTGGAGACTGCACCAGCAGGCAGCACAGGGATGGGGCTTCCCCGTGGTGGTCCTGCAGGGCTGAGGTGGGGGCTACAGGCTGGGAGCCAGCGGGATCCCAGCTCTTCACAAACTCCTGCTAATCACAAAACAGCCACCTACTTCAGCAGAAAAACTGGCTGGTCTTTCCTCATGGGGAGGAGAGACACTCCCATGGCTGGCGGGTCCATTCCCTAAGGCTCCCACACAGAGCAGCCTCTTTTCTGGGGGGCAGGAAGGCCATCGAAATGAGACCTTCTGAATGGCGATGCCGTGTCTCAACATGTCAAGGTGCGCTTTCTCTGGATGGGAAGTGTGATAGTCTGTGCCTTGGTGATAGATACAAAACACTGTTGCAAATTAGCTTTAGCTTCCCTGTAAGTCCCCTCTGGTGATGGCCCATCTGATTTTCAAAATTGAAAAGGACTGGCAAACAGCTTGTTCAGCCATTTCCTGCATTTTCCTGTCGCCCTTGTCTATAACTTACATTAATACAACTGCTTGGTTCCCAGTTGAGAGGCTTCTTACCCACCTCCTCTGGGGGATGCAGGCCTGGCTGCAGCGTGGGTCCCTCTGCAGCAGAGAGACCAAGGTCAACCAGGAGGCAGCTCGTAATTGTGGAGAAGTGTGATGGTATCTAAAACCAAATGATAGAGAACATTTGGAAATATTTGAAGAACAGATCAAAGCCTGTGGATTTAATTACTCCACCCTACCTAATTAGCTGCCGCCTGGCTGTGCGGTCTTCCCTGTTGATGATTATTGATGGGCTGCTGCCCTCCGTGCTCCCTTTCCTGGGCCAGCTGCACCCCCAGGGTGGCAGGTTTTCAGAGATTTGCAGATGAGAATTAATGACAGTTTGCGGTGGGGGAGTTGGAGGCAGAATGGCCGGGAAGAGAAAGGGTTGGGGTGGTGGAGGGATACATGTTAGGGGTGGAGGCCTCCTCTGACAGGCTGCGGGCTTGGCTACACCTGCAAGCAAAAGTCATGGTGGTTCAGAACCCGGAGACACCAGATGGACCCGCCGTCTCCTATCCGACATGCAAACCTTGGAGGTATAAAACAATGAGGCATCTCCAGGGAAGAACATTCTTTTGGTAGAGTTGGATGGAGCATGGCATGGGTTGGGTGTGGGGTGTTACAGCATCCTAAGGTGGGGGTCTGGATGGCTGTGACCAGGGACCGTGGCTGGCTGGAAGTCAGGTTGGTCCACTGTGAGGAGTGGACGCTGGGGGTCGAGGTGCCACTGCCCTGCTGACTGGACCTGGGAATTTTCCTGTTTCTCCTGGGTCGGCTTGCGCTGCACAGGGCTGACCCCACCTTTGAGGAGAGGAAATGTCCCTGAGAGGTTGGCTGGCAGTGGGTTCCTCCTGTCCCTGTGGAGCTGACACCACGTGCCTTACACATGATCAGAACAAAGCATATCTTTCATGCAACCTCCATAAGAGAAATATTTTAAGAAGGCATTGCGTTATTCTATTTGATCAAGTCCTCAAACTTTGCAGATCAGTTTGATGAACACAAAGACTCCCATAAAATGATTCTTTTAGATTTCTTGGTCTGATGATTAAAAAGATGGAAAAAAAGTTGTTTTGTATTTGTTTCTGTGGGCACAAGTCTTCGGTAGATGGTGTATTTTAAAATGCTCACACATCCTGAACCTCTTCACTCACCTGTGTGGTGTGTCCTCAGACCCTGTCTTCTTTGAGGGTGCTGCCCTTTCTGGAAGTTTGGGTGTAGCAGATATTGACAAAGTGAGTCTGGTTGCTCCAACCCCGTGCCACAAAACTGACTTTCCTTTCAGGATTCTTTTTTTTGTTTGTTTGTCTCTCAAATGCTTTCCTCAGGAAATCTATTCTGGGTCACCCCTATCCAGGAACCCCACACCTTTCTTGGGGATGCATGTTATGGGCTTTATTTCAAGGTTGGGCTTTGGGTTTCTCTTCCTGCACCTGAATTACTTTCCTTATAAAGTATCTCAGGGCTCCCTTTTTTCCTTTGTATTTTATGCGTAGACTAAGCCTTAGGTCTCTATATTTAAAACAGCTCCTCTATTTCCTATTCCTAAACTTTCTTTATTGACCACAAACTTCACAGATTATGGGACTTCAACAGGGGATGGGGTTGCCCAGCCTGAGCCTCCGGGAGCTCTTGTGGAGGCTAGGTGAGGGGCAGAAAGAGGCCCCTGGGCAGATGCAGCTGGGAGCACCAGGTCCCTGAGGTGGACCATGCACAGCCTTGCACAGCCCACCTCAGATGGACCCTACCCACGGCAGGGTTGCAGCCACACCAGCAACTCTTCCAGAAACCCTGATCTGTCCCCTGGGGTCCTTGCTGTAACTGGCTGATTGTTTTCGAGTTGTACTACTCTTTTAAATAGCACTTTGGAAGTTCTGCATCTTATTTTCTAGAGAATTTCACTAGCCTGTCTTCTCTGCAAGAAACCCAGTCTGGGAAACCCACCAGAGTGCAGCCAGCTGGTACATTAGTGCCAGAGTGAGGTGAGTGCTGACCTGCCCCCTAGGTTGTCAAGGGGGTGCAGGAGGGTCCTGGAAAGTGTGGAGAGAAGGCCAACACCACCCTCTGCCATCCCCTCCTCAACAGCACAGCTGAGTACACGCCTACCTGTTTGGGGGAGCTGGCAGTAGGTGGTGTAGTCGGCTTTCTGGGCCTTTTCTGACCTGGCCAGTCTCAAGTTTTCAGTCTCCAGATCAAAAATTGACCTGCCCCTTGGCCCTTGCCCTTTAATCCCTACACTGCCTGGGGCCCACATGCAGGGCAGCCCGGGTCTGTGGAATGTATGCCTCCATCTTGGGCTTCCTAAGCTTTGTTTGTTTACCCTGCGCACATGTGTCTGCCGCTGAAGCAGTCAGAGTGGTGGTTCTCACTTTTTCCTTTGGGTGTGTAAAAAGCACAGACATTTCATGTTTATTATTGTTGAACTTTTCTCAGCTAAGCTGAAGAAATATATCGAGATGGTTTATTCTCAGGGGACTGAGTTCAGACATTTCATGACGTACAAATAATTATCTTTAACATAAGCCACTTATTCTATGTCTTCTTTGTTTACAAAAAAATTCCCTTATTCAATGTTAATAAAACGACTAATGCACACTTTGTGAGCTCAGTGACTAATCCTGTATTCTTGACCTAATCTCACATCTTTGGTGCTAAGAACATTCTCATTCCCACGTAATATTGGTGCACTTCACAAATCTTTGCCCAGCCCCACTGTGTACTGTGTACTACACCAGGGGCTGGGGATGCAGTGTGGAATGAGACAAAGATTGACAGTCTACCTGGGGTTCAGTCTCAGTGCCTTCTCCAAATGAGCTTGTCTAACTACTCTTTGAATGGCAATGTGAGTCAGAAGGCCAAAGGGACCTTAATAAATCATAAAGCCATAAATTAATTTCTTCTATAGAACTTTAATCCCACGTCTTTTTAAAACTTACTGGCCATTCAGTCTGTGACTAGGAGCTTCTGTTGGTTTTTCAAACATAATACATCATGCTTTCTGGAAAGGCCTGTGTGCAGTGGCTAACCTGACCTTCCAGATTCTGGCATCTCAAAATACCCGAGGAGTTTCTGAACCAGAATGTGTGGAGCAGAATTTCTCCCTAACTAGAGGCAGGCTGGTTCCCCTAAAATCCACATGTTCTCTCTGAAAATGTGCAGTATCTATGTGAATCAGTACTTCTGCAAAAGTCATGATTTAATTTAACAATGTTGATTTTGGTTGCCTTTACCGTACACGACGAACATATTCTGAACCCTAAGATAAAATTGGAGGCCAATTCTTCTTCATCTTGTTCCCATAACATTCCAGACTCAGATTCAAGAAGGAGATTGTGCCAAAATGCAAAACTTTTGGGAAACAAGAAAACCCAGGAGGCATTATTAAGCAATCAGCATCTGAAGGTTCTAGGTTTTGGCCCAACAGCTTATTTAAACATGCTTTGGATCCAGGCCGACCTGGATTTGAATTCACCATTGCCACCTTCTCTGTCACTGGACAAGTTCCTTTGTGATCCAAGTGTCCTCTTCTGGAACATGAGGTGGATAGGCACCCACCTCACAGGACTGGGTCCACACACCAGCACCTGGCACAGTGGGTGCTCAATGTGAGTACATTTCTTTCTAAATTTTTTAAAGGCCAGGCGCGGTGGCTCATGCCTGTAATCCCAGCACTTTGGGAGGCCGAGGCGGGTGGATCACCTGAGGTCAGGAGTTTGAGACCAGCCTGGCCAACATGGAGAAACCCTGTCTCTACTAAAAAAACAAATAGAAAAATTAGCGAGGCATGGTGATGGGTGTCTACAATCCCTGCTACTCGGGAGGCTGAGTCAGGAGAATCACTTGAACCCAGGAGGTGGAGGCTGCAGTGAGCCGAGATTGTGCCACTTCACTCCAGCCAGGGACAGAGTGAAACTCCATCTTAAAATAAATAAATAAATAAATAAATAAATAAATAAAATAATTAAAAAATATTTATAGATGTAGCAGGTACAAGTGCAGATTTGTTACATGGATATATTGCCTAGTGAAGTCTGGGCTTTTGTTTTAACCATCCCCTGAACAGGGAACATGGTACCCATCCCTCACAACCTTCTGCCTTTCCCAGCCTCCAATGTCTATGATTCTGCTCTCAGTGTGAACACATTTGACCATTCCCCATCCTGTTCCTTCCTTCCCTGACTGTAGTCTACCAAGTTTAAGAAATGGGATCCCTTAAAAGTTTATCCCATTGTGATCACAGTCAGTGAACTTTTTCTCCTAAGAAGGGAAGAATGTGTTCTTGGGTGGATATTAAGGATATGAAGGGTGTGAGATAATGGTGGAAAGAACACTGAGTTGGATCAGGCCCAATGCATTGATACGGGCCCACTAAGCAGAGATTCTGAACTAATTTTTGCAGCGGCTTGGGGAGTTGAAAGGGCTCTAACTGTTGGGCTGTTTGGCAGAAACAGACCAAAAGCCGACAGTGAATGAGTTAGAGATGCTAACCTTGTCATGGCTTAATGCAGAGGAAGGGATTCAAAGCCTTGGGGAGGTTGGAATGCAAGAGAGGATTCGTCCTTCCAGACGTCCTCACTCACCCTGGGAGGGCCCAGAACTCATACCTTTTACCACAATTATGGGAAATGCACGTGAGAGGGGAGCCCCAGAACCCTTGACAAGCTGTGACTGCTCTTCTCTGTGGGCCACACCCTACAGTGGGGAAACATCCACACAGTGGGAGTATTGAATCCTTAAGTGGCAGGGGCCAAGTAGCGTCACTGCATGGATGTGGACCCTGTAAAGGATGGCAGAATCCAAGCTGCAATCAGAAGAGCCTGACTCATGCCAGCCCTGGGCATTGGCTGGTGGATCATGGTATTCTCAGAAGTGAAACACACAGGAAGCCTACTAAATTCTTACTCGAGCTGTGTAAGCAGTTACATTCTGGGTCAAGCAAACTAAAGTCTAACTTGAACCATAAAAAGAGAGTCATGCCCCCTCAATCAATTCCCAGACTTGAGCCAGTTTACAGACTCAAACCCACTGAATGAAGGGGAGGTTGGGTCTCCTTGAACAAGGACCCTGGTATGCAGCCAAAAACTTACACTCCATCTTTCTTCCAGCCTTCCCTAAAGGAACTTACAGGCTTCAGAATGGGACTGCAAAGTAGGCTTTTTCCTAGTTCTCCAATCTAATGGCCATTAGGCTTCAGCTGCAACATCAGCCTTCTTGGGGTCTCCAGCTTGCCAGCCCACCCTGTAGATTTTGGACTTGCCAGCTTTCATAATTGCATGGGTCAGTCTTTAAAATAAATTGCTCTCTCTCCCTCTATGTATATATACCTCCTATTGGTTATCCTTCTCTGGAGAACTCCAGTTAATACAGATATAGTACAGTCATTATATACAGAGTGAGTGGATGTCACTGTCCACTCACCCTGGGGTTGCAAGTTCAGAGGGTGGTGATCTCTGTCTGCTGCCAGGGTGAGCTGTGTGAGCTGGGGACACTGTTCCTCATGTGCTTGGTGTGGCCACTTGTGCTTTTGTTCTCTCCTTGCTCGTCCCACACTGGCCCAGACTCACTGCCTGTGCCCCTCCTATGGCATGCTCATTCCTTGCCTCTGCACCTTCAGAGCTGTGTTCTGTGACACTTTGGAAAGCCCAGTTTCCCCACTCACTTCCTGTCCCCTTCTGACAGTCACTAACTAGTCTCTGTCCTCGTTCATTTTCAAACACTTTGCAGGACTCTGCTTCTCCAGATGCTCTTCTGTTTAACCTCTTTAGGCTCTAGCTGAACCCAGTTCTGTGAGCCACCCACTGCTCTCCACCAGGCTGTGTTTAAGATGTTCCCATGGCCTGCTCTTGGTGGGGTCCTCCCTTGCAGGCATTCAGTTTATCTTCTGCTTGACTGTGGAATTGTAAAGGGTAATGTTTTGTCTTTGTTCTTCCTCTACATCTCTAAGGAGTACAGGCACCTAAAGTGCAATGCCTGCTGTTGACAGGACTCAAGTAGATGCTGAGTGGTGACACTTAAAAGTCCCCTTTTCTAGAATTCATAAAAAACAATGACAAGTCTGAGTTGTCATTCCTTGGTGCCTTGTTGAACTTTTAGCATCGTCACTGCCATACATGATAACTTTTCAGTGAGGTGCTTCCTAGCAGCAGGGTAAAAAATACTAAAGTTTGACTTTTTCCCCCATGTCTTACTCCTTCATGCAAGCTCGTCTTTGACATCATGGTTCTTTCTTTGCAGAAGCTCTTCAAGGTTCTTAATGGTGTCTGTCAGCCTGTCTGCCTTCCTGCTGCATTCTGTGGCTTTTAACAAAGGCAGGCATTGGAATGCATGAATATTGAAGAGGTACACGCTGACAGTGTTACAAACACATCTTGAATTTTGAATTTTAAGTTAACATCCAGTAGAGCCAAGTTCTTCTGCATGTGTGCACTGCCCATGAGCCTTAACACACATGTATATTTGTCTCATCACAGGCAAGACACAAGGTAGCTGCAGCACCTGGAGGACCTGAGCTGCCCTGGGGCGATCACACCCTCCCCCATGCCACCGCAAAGCCATCAGTCTGCTCATTCATGTAAATAGGATCATACAGGTAGAAACCTCTTGATATTGGTGGTGGCTTCTCCTCCTCCTCCTCCTTCTCCTTCTCCTCCTTCTTCTTGTTCTTCTTCTTCAAGCTATTATTATTTTCATTTTAGGAAACAAAGATTCAAATAAATTAATTGTATAAGGTAACAAAATTCGGGATGCCAGAGTTGATTCTGAGCCTAGTTCATTTTGAGTTCCAGTCTTACAATTAGAGACTATACAAATCTGTCCCCACACTGGATTAAGAGCATCTTTAAAATAATGAGATATTGTACTTGATAGATTGAAACTTACAATAAATATTATTTGCCTAGTAGCATGCAGACATGGTTTGAAATATCATACAATGGAGGAATTAACTTTGGATATTGGCATCTTCTGATTCACCCACGTGACTGAGGATATCATTGGTTTGTTCCTTGTGGCTGCTGACTAGTATTTCATTGTATAGATGTGTCATAGTTTGTTTATTCATTGGTTAAAGGACATTTATATTATTTTCTGTTTTTCATGATTATTACTAGAGCTGCTATGAATATCCATTTACAAAATTTTTGGTGAACATAAATTTCCATTTCTCTAGAGCAGGGATGGAAATCTTTTTTTTTTTAGTGGTCAGATAATACATATTATAGGCTTTTCAGTCACAAAACAACTCAAAATCGAGGCTACTATGCAGGAACTTTTATAACCACTTAAAAATGTTAAAACGATTTGAAGTTTGCACAAACCATAAAAAACAACAAAATGAAACAAAGCAAAAACAAGTTCCACTTATTTTGTGAAGTTTTACTGAAATATAGCCATGCCCACTTGTTCATGTATCTTTGTGTGTCTGCATTCTACAGCAGGGGAGTTGACTTTCTGTGACAAAGACCTTGAGTCTAAAACATTTACCATCTGACACTTTAAGAAGTTTTCCAACCCCTGCTGTAAACACTGAGGAGTATATTTTTACATTTGTAAGAACTGCCCAACTTTTTCAGGATGGCTGTGCCCTTTTACACTCTACCAGCGATGTATGAAAGACCCAGTTTTCCCCCATCCTCCCCTGTACTCAGTATTGTCAGCAGTTTTTGTTTTAGTCATTCTAATTTGTGTGTAGTGTTACTTCACTGAGGTTTTAATTTGTATTTTCCTAATGAATTATGTTGAACATCTTTTTGGCGGGCTTATTTACCATCTGTATATCTCTCAGGAAATGATAAGTCTTTTGCACGTTTTTATTTTTATTTATTTATTTTTTTGAGATGGAGTCTCGCTCTGTCACCCAGGCTGGAGTGCAATGGCACGGTCTCAGTTCACTGCAACTTTCGCCTCCCAGGTTCAAGTGATTCTCATGCCTCAGCCTCCCAAGTATCTGGGACTACAGGTGCCCACCACCACACACGGCTAATTTTTGTACATTTTAGTAGAGACAGGGTTTCACTATGTTGGCCAGGGTGGTCTTGAACTCCTGACCTTGCTATTTGGCCACCTTGGCCTCCCAAAGTGCTGGGATTACAGGTGTAAGCCACCATGCCTGGCTTTTTGCATATTTTTTAAAAATTGGGTATTTGTTTTCTTATGCAGCACTTTGAGAGTTCTTTACATATTCTGGGTACAAGTACTTTTTTGGATATGTAATTTGCAAATATTGTTCCCCAGTCTATAGGATGTTTGTTTTACTCACTTAACAGTATATTTCACAGAGCAAGAGTTCTTAATTTTGATGAAGTCCAATTTTTTATTTCTTTTATAGATTATGCTTCTGGTGATATATTTAAAAACTCTTCGCCTAATTCCATTCATGAAGATTTTCCTTCATGCTTTTTTTCTAGAAGTTTTATAGTTATGTTTTACATGCAGATCTATGATCCATTTTGAGGCAAATTTTGTATGAATTGTGAGGTTAATTTCAGGTTCACCTGGATATCTGGTGGTTTCAACCTCATTTGTGAAGGTGACTACCCTTTCATCATTGCACTACCTGTGCGCCTTTGTCAAAAATCATTTGGTCACGATTGTGTGGCTCTATTTGTGGACTCTGCATTCTGTTCCATTGGCCTACATGTCTACCTCACCAAGACCACACTCTCTTCTTTAAAGCAGCTTTCCATGTGAGTCTTAGAAATGGGAAATCCTTCACATCTCTCCTGAGCATTTACCTTGATTGTTTCACAGGCATCCTTGTCCTCATATCACTAATGCTTAGTTTAGTCCATCAAACCTCCATTTGGTCAAAGGTAACCCAGAAAACAGGAGCACAGGCTTGCTTCCATTTCTACAGAATTTGCACCGCAAGGTGCAAAACCTTGTAACTCTCTTAGTTACAGAACTTGGCTGTTTACAAAGTGTTTCCCAAGGCATTATTTTGTGTGATCCTCCCCCAGGCAGCGTATTTTCTGAGGTATATTTAAATATAAGGAAACCGGGGCTCATCTGCCTGAGGGCCACGGCTTCTAAATATGGAGAGGGACTCCTGGGCATCCCCTATTCTAGCCCCAGTTCACACGCTCCTGAGAGTAGGGTCCAGAGAGGGCACATGGTCCGCGGGCCCTCCCACAGCTGCCTCACTCCATCGGCCCACTCAGCTCCAGCCAGGCTTCTCTCCTTGCAGGCCCCAGCGAGCTCCTCCCACTCTTCTTGCGGCTTAGCGCCTCCTTCAGGCCTCGCCCGATGTTTCTTCCTCGAGGAGCGGGCCCTGACCATCCCGTGGAAAAGCGCGTCTTACCCCTTCCTGCTGTGTGGTCTCAAGTAGCATGCATCACCACTCTGCACCTTCTGCCTCTTAGTTGGCTATTTTGTTTATTTTTTATTATTCTCGCTGGACTCTAAACTCCACGATGGCAGGAAGTTTTGTTTTGTTCACCTCCGTACCCCTAGCCTTTGGACAGTCCCTGATATATAATAGATACTCACTGTTAAATAAAAAAATACCATGAGAGATTGGCTTCTTATGTGGGATAAGTGGTTTATCTTTTTTCCTTCTTTGGCCTCCAATACATAGACAGACAGCTGCAAAAAGGTGAGTCTCACAGTGCTTTATAACCCCGCTTCTTGTTAGGGATATTTCCTGGTGATACCTAACCTCTGGACACATTTTAAAAATCATCTCCAACACACAAAAATCACTTGTGATTTTATCTGCTAACAATAATCTGAAAAAGAAATTAAGAAAACTATTCTACTTATAATAGTAGTATCAAAATGAATAAAATGCTTAGGAATAAGCTTAACCAAATAGGCAAAAGAATTGTAGATCAAAAACTAAAAAAAAAATTGAAAGAAATTAGTCAGAAATAAATGGAAAGACAGCCTGTGTTTATAAATTGAATGACTTAATATTGTCAACTAAATTAATTTACTGTTAATAAATTGAATAAAATATGTGAATTCTACAACCCCTATCAAGTTCTTAAAGGCATTTTTTTTTTGCAGAAATAGAAAAATTAATCCTAAAATTCGTATAGAGTCTCAAGGAATCTGACTAGCAAAAGCAATCTTGAAATAAAATAACGAAGTTGGAGAACTCATACTTCCTGATTTCAAAACTTATTACAAAGCTGCAGTAATCAAAACAGTGTAGTGCTGGCATAAAGGCAGACATGTAGACCAATGAAACAGAAGAAAAAGCCCAGAAGTGAATCCTCATATATACATAGTCGATGTATATGAGGTCACAATGGTGTCAAGAACATTCAACGGGGAAAGGACAAGCTTTTCAACAAATGATCCTGGGAAAATGGGATAGCTACATTCAAAAGAATGAAGTTGAACCTTTATACCATATACAAAAATTAACTTAAGTGGATCAAAGCTCTAAACATAAGAGCTAAAACTATAAAACACAGTTTTGTAGAAAACAGGGGAAAAACTTCATGACATTGAATTTGGCAACTGTTTCTCGGATATTGAAACCAAAAGCACAGGCAACAAAAGAGAAAAACAGATAAATTAGATTTTATCAAAATTAAAAACTTCCATGGATTAAAGGAAACTATCAACAAAGTGGAAAGAAAATATTTACAAATCATATATCTAATAAGAGATGGATATCCAGAATAAACTCCCACAACTCAACAACAACAACAAAAACAAACAACTCAATTAAAAAAATGGGCAAAGAACTTGAATAGACATTCTCTAAGGAAGGTATACAAATGGCCAATATGCACATGAAGAGCCGCTCAATATTACCAACCATTAGGGAAACGCAAATAAAAAATTTGCTACTATCAGAAAAACAGAAAATAACATGTTGACAAGGATGTAGAGAAACTGGAACTGCAATTACCAGCATTGTTGCTAGGAATGTAAAATGGTGTAGATGCCATGGAAAACTATATGGAGGTGCCTCTAAAAGTTAAACATAGAATGGCCGTATAATCCATCAATCCCATTTCTGTGCATATATCCAAAAGAAAGCAGGGACTCAGATATTTGTACACCAATGTTCATAGCACCAGTGTTCACAATAGCCAAGAGGTGGAAATAACCCAAGTTTTCACTGATGGATGAATGAAGAAACAAAATACACTATACATATATACAGGAATATTATTCAGCCTGAAAAAAGAATGAAATTCTGGTACATGCTACAACATGGATGAACCTCAGAGATATTATACTAAGTGAAATAAGCCAGATGCAGAAGGACAAATATTGTCTGAGTCTACTTATATGAAATATCCAGAATCAGCAAATTCATAGGAACAGAAGGTATCATAGCAGTTGCTAGGGTATAAATGGGGGGAATCATGGGGAATTATTGTTTAATTGGTACAGAATTTTGATTTGGATAATGAAAAAGTTCTGGAGATGGCGGGTGATCATGGCTGCACAGCAATGTGAATGTACTCAATGCCACTGAACTGTGCACTTACAAATAGTTAAACTGGTAAATTTTATGTTATGTATATTTTACCACAATTAAAAAAGTCATCCTGTTACTGCGCAGGAACCACAAGGTCCATATGTAATGCTAAGTCTCCTAAAACAGTGCTCTGCTCATGCCTGCTAGAGAAGTCAGTCAAATGTAACTGGTGACACATGCGCGTGGTGGGAGGCCACACTGATTTCTGGGAGCCATCAGCTCATTCTAAATAAAGCAGATTCACTAAAGGAAAAAAATGAGCTGCAATTGCAGAAAATTTTCCTGAACACACGATTATTGTATTAAGTTCCCCTGAACCACAAGCTCTTATTACATGAGTTCTTTGCCCATGTCTGGAACTCTATCTTGTGGTCAAAAAAGGGAAAATTTTGTTAAAACTTTGAGGATATATATTGCATGCAGAAAGAAAGAGGCCAATTTTTTTAAAAGCCTCTCAAAGCACTTAAAAAATAGCCATCCTCAACACCTTCTGAGAAAACGGACAGTAATTGCTGTATGGCTTTGACTAACAGCCCCCTCTTTTGTGTGGGCTCCAGTTTAAACCACATGGCTTTAAGGTTGCAAAGTGGGTGTGGCTTATAAATGCCCAAATTACAGCAGCAAGTCTGCATGAATGATTTTTTCCCCTTTGTAATAATAATGTCAGGACTGTTATTACACTTGGCTCCACGGGGGATTGGAAGTGTTTCTCAGAAGGGAAGTGCTTCCAGCTCTAGGGCTCTTTCAAGAGCTCCATTCCCATGTACTTGCTGGAAACTTTCAGGAAACCGCATTCCTTTTCTTGTCCCCATTTAGCAATGTGATCTCTCCCAGCTAGAATGCTTCCCAGACCACCTCATCAGCCAGGCCTGGGAATGGAATGTGGCCGCGAGGGGCTAACGCGTTGGGGTTTAGGTCTAGTTTCCATGTTGTGTTTGTGAGTAACAGAGGAAAGGAATGATTTTTTTCTCCTGAGAATATTTTGTCAACCCCCAGCATATTTCAAAGCATTCAAGGTCTCTAATGAATCAAAGGATTCAAAGTCTCTAATCTGGGGATGAGGGGGAATGGAACTTGAGATGGAAATGATATCAAGTTCTGTCTCGAAGTGGCTAGAGTTGGCCTACATTTTAGGTCAAAAGGCATTTGACAAGTGTCAGAAAAATCCATAGGAATCTTACTAGTGATTTTCTGTCACTTCCTTTGGAAATGTTCAGACCAGAGGAAATTAACTGTAAGAAGAGCAAGACTGTGTTAAGACTGTTAAAAAGGGTTGGGGGGAGGGCGTAGGAGGCAAAAAAGAGAAATCAATTTGAATATTATATGATTTTGGATGAATGATTTCTTTATTTTAGAAAATGCAGTAAAGCAAATTGCAGCATAAAGCAATAGAATCCAACAAATTGTACCACAAGGATTATTATATACAATCCCAAGACAAAGTCAATGTTGCCATGGAAACACTTGGCCGTAATGAAGTTCCTTGCCACATGGCGAACAGCCTCAGTGGGCTGTTCCTTTCATAGCGTGTTGTTTGCATTTAAATGGGTAAGTATATGTGGGGGAGTTTTGACAGAATGGAAGATTAGATTGCGGAAGTGGTAGTATTCACAGGGGCAGTGATATTTAGTGGTTAGATGTGGCACCAGTTTTGTTTTTTCAGGTATGGATTTGATTCAACTACTTAGCATTCTATATAAAACAATTAAAATTAATTTTCTCCCTGACTAAAGTCTGTAAACTGAAATCGTGACAGTTGTCAAAGATTTCTAGGTAGCACCAGAAAATATGGAGGCAGACCTTTTAGTCCCTAAACTACTTTCTGTGGCAGAAATATTGACCCTACAGTCCGCTTCTATGAGAAAGAACTGGAGACAGATGTGGAAGTCTGTTTGTAGAATAACAGAGTCCAGGATTTGCTAGAAAAATGATACCAGAGAGGCAATTTCTGTGCTTGTTACCCAAATGGCCTCTTTAATCATAAGCTTTCGCTATGTGCTGCATAGGTTTTATGTACATTTTAAAGTCAATTGTTTAGATTCACATGTGCGTCCCTCTGTGTCTCTGCTCACTAACGCTTCCTGCATTTACATTTTTCTCTGGCTTCCTCTCCCATCTTCCTAACATATATCCTTAGCAGTTATTTCAGTGAAGGCCTCTGACTGATAAGCTCCTCTTTATCTGAAAAAGCCTTTATTTTGCTCTCACTGTTGAGTAATAGTTTGACTAAGTAGGGAATTCAGGTCAACAGTAATTTCCTCTCCAGGCTTGGAGGGTCTCATTGCATTGTCTCTTTCTTTTGAGGAATCTGCACTGAATCTGTGATGTCTTTTCTCTGTGGTTACTTTAAGATTTCCTTTCTCCCCTTGATGTTTTGAATGTGTCAAAGTACAGACTTATTTTTAACCTTTCTGGTTGGGACTTAGTGAGACTCTTCCTTCTAAGTGTTTACGTTTGATTTGAAAATTTCTCAGGGATTTCTACTTAAAGTATCATCTCACTTCTGTTCTCTTTGTTCTCTCCTTCAAGACGCCTCTTAAACATTTTATCAGTTAGAGACATTACATCCAGCTGCATCAGATAGAAAACACAATTTCACAGTGGCTTGACTAGATACGAGTGATTTTTTTCCTCACATACCTAGCTGCCTGGAGGGAGGCAGGCTCAGGACATTTTAGCTTTCTGCTTCATCGTCCCTTGTATATCTGCCAGGTAACTGCTCCACCTCAGCACTGTCTTTGGTCCACACAGAAAAAACCCTAAGGACACAAGGTAGCATTTTAAACTATACACTCAGGAACGCCAATTGGAAATTTCTGCTTCTATTTCACTGGATAGAATTATGTCACTTGCTGACTTTTTTGCTCTGAGGAGCTGCGAGATAAATATATATTTAGGAGTATTGTCACCCCAAACAAATCAGCAATCTGGGAGGAGAGGCGGCAGAATGGAAGCTGTGCGAGCAGTAAGCAGGGTCTGCCCAGGCATGTGCAGGACACTGTTCTCCAACTCAGGTCTCAGTGCTGCTTGCATGTTATTGTCTCTCTCTCTCTGTGTGTCTTGAGATTCTGGGTGACTTCATCAGATACATATTCTAGTTCACTAATTCTTTATTTACCTATGTCTAAGGTGGTATTCCAGCCAATCCTGAATTTTTAATTTTAATAACTATATTTTATTCTAAAAGTTTTATCTTTCTCAAAGCTATCTACACTAATTTTAAAGTGTCTTATTATTTCTGCTAGGATTCTTTATCTTTTTTTATTATACTGTAAGTTCTAGGGTACATGTGCACAACATGCAGGTTTGTCACATATGTATACATGTGCCATGTTGGTGTGCTGCACCCATTAACTCATCATTTACATTAGGTATATCTCCTAATGTTATCCCTCCCCCCTCCCCCCACGCCACGACAGGCCCCAGTGTGTGATGTTCCCCTTCCTGTGTCCAAGTGTTCTCATTTTCCAATTCCCACCTATGAGTGCGAACATGTGGTGTTTGGTTTTCTGTCCTTGCGATAGTTTGCTGAGAATGATGGTTTCTAGCTTCATCCATGTCCCTACAAAGGACATGAACTCATCCTTTTTTATGGCTGCATAGTATTCCATGGTGTATATGTGCCACATTTTCTTAATCCAGTCTATCATTGATGGGCATTTGGGTTGGTTCCAAGTCTTTGCTATTGTGAATAGTGCCACAATAAACATACATGTGCATGTGTCTTTATGGCAGCATGATTTATAATCCTTTGAGCGTATACCCAGTAATGGGATGGCTGGGTCAAATGGTATTTCTAGTTCTACATCCTTGAGGAATCACCACACTGTCTTCCATAATGGTTGAATTAGTTTACAGTCCCACCAACAGTGTAAAAGTGTTCCTATTTCTCCACATCCTCTCCAGCCCCTGTTGTTTCCTGACTTTTTAATGATCACCATTCTAACTGGTATGACATGGTATCTCATTGTGGTTTTGATTTGCATTTCTCTGATGGCCAGTGATGATGAGCATTTTTTCGTGTGTCTGCTGGCTGCATAAATGTCTTCTTTTGAGAAGTGTCTGTTCATATCCTTTGCCCACTTTTTGATGGGGTTGATTTTTTTCTTGTAAATTTGTTTAAGTTCTTTGTAGATTCTGGATATTAGCCCTTTGTCAGATGGGTAGTTTGCAAAAATTATGGATTAAAGACTTAAATGTGAGACCTAAAATCATAAAAACCCTAGAAGAAAACCTAGGCAATACCACTCAGGACATAGGCATAGGCAAGGACTTCATGTCTAAAACACCAAAAGCAATGGCAACAAAAGCCAAAATTGACAGTTGGGATCTAATTAAACTAAAGAGCTTCTGCACAGCAAAAGAAACTACCATCAGAGTGAACAGGCAACCTACAGAATGGGATTCTTTATCTTTTTAATGTTTAAAAGTATTTATTTTAGGCTGGGCATGGTGGCTCATGCCTGTAATCCCAGCACTTTGGGAGGCTGAGGGGGGTGGATCACGGGGTCAGGAGATCGAGACCATCCTGGCTAACATGGTGAAACCCTGTCTCTACTAAAAATACAAAAAATTAGCCGGGTGTGGTGGCGGGCAC
Source organism: Pongo pygmaeus (assembly GCF_028885625.2). Classification (NCBI taxonomy): domain Eukaryota; kingdom Metazoa; phylum Chordata; class Mammalia; order Primates; family Hominidae; genus Pongo; species Pongo pygmaeus. The sequence goes on from NC_072380.2 coordinate 60,188,401, forward strand.
CTGTATTCCCAGCTACTTGGGAGGCTGAGGCAGGAGAATCACATGAACCTGGGAGGCAGAGGTTGCAGTGAGCCAAGATTGCACCACTGCACTCCAGCTTGGGCGACAGAGCAAGACTCCATCTCAAAAAAAAAAAGTACTTATTTTATCTTATTTTATAATTTTTTTTTTATAACTTCCTTGAGCACATTGTTCTATTACTCCTAGGGTTTATTGTGTTTGCTAACTCATGCTTAGTAAATACTTCTTTGTGTGTTTTGAAATTTTTGGTTATGAGATTCTCTTGAGAAAGAATCTTCTCCTGCAATCCTGTGTGGTCTCCATTGAAAGAATGTCCCTCAGTGCTGCCTTGTTCTTACTTTTCCAAGTGCCTCTAGGGCTCCTGAACAAAGGATCTGAGACCATGCAAGTCACCATCGTAATGTTTCTATTTCTCAGAAGAGACTTTTGGAACAACCAAAATCTAGGCATCTGGCCTGGTTTGCAGCTCTTTTTGGTCCCAGCTGCTTTGGGGTTTTTGTTCCCATATGTCTCTTTGCCCCATGTGGTTCCTGGTTGGGCACACCACGTCAAGGCCTTGGAGGGATGGGCAACACAGCAGAGCTCTCAGCTCTTCATGGCACAACTCCTAGCTTGGCACAGAAATGGAGGCTGTGAGAGAAAGAAGTGTCAAGGCAATGCTGATCCAATGAGGTATTTTGGGGCCTAAAGTTGAAATGAGGAATGGAAATCTACAAACCAAAAGGACATTAAAGGGGCCACCTTGCATGGGCCTTAAACCTCAGACTACATATGCATCTTTAACAGCAGCCTGAGCTAGCCATGGGGGCTGTCACTTGGGGCGTAGAAGTAGGAAATAATGTTGGGAAAGTAGAAAATGATCCAAAGTTTCTTTTCTTTAACTGCCTGTGGCCATCCCACAATGTGGATGCATTCACATGGTCATCCTCTTACTGGGGCAATTTTCTTCTGACTGCCCACTAGGTGCAAGGTACTGTGCCATACTGTGGCCAAGGTGAGTGAGGCGGGGCTCCTGCTCTCAAGTGCGGAGGCAAAGCTACAGACACTTCAGTCTAATGTAATAAAATCCATAGTGAGAGGACTAGAGGGCATGGAGGAGGGGGCTCAGCTTTGTAAGTAAGGACTTCTTGAGGATGTGTCACTTGGGCTAGGTTTTAAGAGACAAGCAGGATTCTGACAGGTGAATGAACAGGTCATGGAGCCTTTAGCTCACCCTGATCTCAGCTGGGATGTCCCCACCTTGGGGAGGCCTTCCCCAACAAGCTCATTTAAAGGAGCTCCCCCATCATTCTCTCTCTGTTTAATCCACTTTGTGATATTTCTATCTGATATTCCTTGTTTGTCTACTTCTGTCGTCCCCCTAAGATGGCAAGGCCCATGAGAGCAGAAACTTTTTTTTTTTTTTGTCCTAGTCACAGTAGCACACCCAGAACAGAGAAAAATATTTAGCACATCAGAATGTAGCTCTGTTGCACGAGTGGAATGGCACACGTGGATTCCCGAGGCAGGAGGACAGAGGACACTCCCTCTCTGGACTCTGGCTCTGTGGGTGACCAGGCACACAGGAGCTGTACCGCGGCCACCTGTGCAGCCACTGGCCCCGGGCACACCATGTGCCATCCATGTACCCTGTCCTCTGGCCCTTCACTGGTGGCTATGCCAGCCAAGACTCTTTTTATTTTCTTTTTTATAGAAGGAGCAAAATCATCTTTTTCTCTTAAACATTATATATAATATCTACAGAATTTACTTATATTTGCCATGAATTACTTAAAAGGCGAAGCAGTTTGTGTCACTCAGTCTGGTTTGCTTCATGAGAAAAATCTTTATGTTAATCAGATCACGTCCTTTTGCTTTGTGTTATTGTGCAGATGAGGAACCCATCTCAAAGTTTAAAAATTATAAAAGAAAAAGAAAAGAGAAAAATCATTTCAAACCCAAAACAATAGCCTATACCTTCAGCTTCTTCTTCTGGTTGGTGTGAGTTCATCAGATAACTCTAAGGATTAATGTGGTGCTAGGATCATAATGTCTTTGAAAATCAATGGGCGCTGAACACTTCTAAGGCTTCCTTACCCCAATAGGAGCAATTAACTGGGTGCAGGGTCAGCCGATTTAGTCCAAGATTCACACAGACATTTCCACACATGCTTTCACTGAAGAGGCCACAGAGTTCTTGCCCACATAAATTATGCGCATTCACTAATAAATGCAAACAGTAATTAGCCAGGTGCAGTGGAGCCAGGTGCGCCTGTAGTCCCAGCTATGGGAGGCCAAGGCAGGAGGATCACTTGAGCCCAGAAGTTGGAGGCTACAGTGAGTTGTGCTCATGCCACTGCACTCCAGCGACAGAGCAGAGGCCCTGTCTTTAAATAATAATGATAATAATAATAATAATAATAATAATAATAATAATAAGTACAAGCACGTAGCCTTTACTTTCTTATTAAGAAAGCAGGGATATAGCCTTACTCTTTTGTTCTCTATGTGTGTTCTTCTAGAACTGCTAAATTTATAGAGAGGAAAGTGGTTCCTTTTACACCCCCACCCCCCGGACTCCTTCCCAGTACAGTGAGAGGTGCAGCTGTAGCACCCCATCTAGCCAGTCGCAGGCCAGGCTGTGCTTTGGGCAGTGTTCACAGCCAGCAGGCCCACGGATGGGGGCAGCACCTGAAGAACGCCTTTCAAAGAAAGACATTTCCGCTGTCTTCAGAAGGGAGCGTCCTTTTGTTCTCTTTCCAGAGGGTCACATGGTCAGGCAGCCTCCTCCAGAGCAGGAGAAATTCCTCAGGAGTTCCCTGGAATTGTGCTTCTGTTCTATATCAGGCCACAAGTGGCTGGCCGCACTGTTTACAAGATACCCTGTGGCTTCCAAGAGTGACCTGGTTTCAGAGAGCTGATCCCAGGTGGAACATGAAAGCTGTCCAGGCTCCCAAGACGGCAAAAGGCATTTGTCTGAGAGGCAGGCCGCTTGATGGAGAGAGTGCAAATGCCTGTGAGAGGGGCAGGCCTAATGCAGTGCTCTGGTTCATTAAGGAATGTATTAATTTGTGCTGGCAAATCAGTGCCATTAATCTCTCTGCCTGATCAAAACCCTTCCAGATCATTTGGTAGGTAAAGAGCCTGAGATCCCAGGAAGGAGAAAAGCAACACTACAAACGTCCTCTGCTTCTAGGGAACAATAAATATCAACACATTTCCGTTTTCTTTCCTATCTTTTCTTTTCTTTTTCTGAGATCATCCATGGGAAAACACATTTTAAGCCATTTTGGCAAGACAGCAGTTGGAGATTTTCAAGTTGTTGTTGGGGGAGAAAAGACACCAGTTGAGCAGGATTTAAAAGTTCTGTTAAAGGAGGAGAGCAGAAGTTGTTTTTCTTAATTAAAAAGTATCAAGACAGATTGGATAGCAATTTTCCCTCTTCATCTCCTCCCCACCCATTGAACAACCCAATTAATTTTTCAAAAGAAATTTTATAAATACATGTAAAAAAGCTTTACTGTATAAACTGCTTAAAAATGTGCCTTTCCACCTGTCCTGGTGGTAGACGTCTCAGAACTGTCTTTGTATTTGTTTATAAATAATAGGACAATGTGAGCTGTGTAATCTGCTTGGAGATTAAAATAATTTACCCTCTCCAACTCCATGGGCCCTGTGAAAGATGTACAAACTAAACTCCATGGGAGAACAACACTGCAATATAAATGCAAGGAATGGAACGTGAGAGAGATAGAGATGAAAGGAACGAAACAGGAAATCCTAGTGGCGAAGCTCCATTCTCAAGTCCCATTAAAGGAAGAGGTCAGAGTTAAAGAGAGTGCTGAGCCCACTCATTCGCATATTTATTTTGGCCAGACGTCTGCCTTTTAACCTAGAAAACTGCAGTTTTGGAGCTGGAGGCTCCCACATCGGATGGGGACCAACTTGTAACATGCAAGTCCTGTAAAAACTTGTTAGTAGCTCATGAAGCAGCTTCTTCCACATTAAATATTTTCACTTCATGGTTTTTGAAAATGAAGGATGTTTTAATAGAATTCTAGGCCTGAGATGGAACTTATAGTTGCTCAATCAAGAAGAAAGGGCTGGCTGTGAGTACACCATCTCCTCTGTGGCACTTTAAAAAATATTGCTTCTTTATCCCAAAGGGAGATTGATGCATAACTCCCAGGACTTAGCTTAGCTGTCTTGGTTTACTGGGATTTTAAAGTATGCAGAAGTACCATTTTGAACCAGAAGAATAAAAACCAGTATTGTGCTTTGGAAAGGTTTTATGTGCTGCTCAGCCTGTCTCAACTGCTATCTCAAATTTCCTTCCTGAAATGCAGGGAGCAAGCATTCATTCTTTTTTTTTTTTTTTTTGAGACAAGTCTTGTTCTGTCCTCTGTCCTCCAGGCTGGAGAGCAAGAGTGATCTCGGCTCACTGCAACCTCCGCCTCCTGGGTTCAAGCGATTCTCCTGCCTCAGCCTCAGCCTCCCGAGTAGCTGGGATTACAGGCGCCCGCCACTACACCCGGCTAATTTTTGTATTTTTAGTAGAGATGGGGTTTCAATGTGTTAGTCAGGCTGGTATCGAACTCCTGCCAAGCATTCTTATGATCAGTGTAGCGGTGAGTTAGAAAGACTAAAGCACTTTAGCTGAAGTCACTTCGTGTTTTTGCAAGCCGAGGGAAAGCCACGATTCAACCAGCTTTGACTTGTTCCTCACACAGATGATAAGCATTCAAAAACGTTTGTCTACAAATGTAATTCTTTAGCATTTTTCTCTTAGTTTTTGATGTCTGTGTTTTTGTTGCCGCACAATATAAAGATCAGCGGACAAAGTTTGTTTTCAGAAAGTATTGGTGACAATAAGCCTGATTTTGACTGCATGATGCTCTCTGTACCTAATCCTCTTAAATGAAACAGCTTTCTCTGCATTTCATGACACAGGACAGTGACTCGCTTTGTGCCCTGGATGAGCTCAGGCTGCCACCAAAGAATGCATGACATCTCATATGAGGCTTGCATGAGCACACAAATGTTTTCACACCCCAGATGGTAGCCGGTGTTTCAGGAAGCTGTCCTTTTGACACCGCGTCACCAGGAAAACTCTAGGAGGTTAATGATATCATAGAGGCAACTTTGGGAGTAGCTCTGCAATTTCAAGGGCACCAGGCCCATTGCACCATGCTCAGGTGTGGGGACCGGGCTTCAGGGCAGCTCTGCTGATAGTGTACTTGGCTGTCTTGCCCACGTCATTTTGCCTGCTTTAGAGTTGATCTTCTCACCTATGAAACAAGGAGCTTGGGCTAGAAATTCACAGGGCATGATGCCAAAGTCCCTCCCATCTCAAAGAAGTCATTACTACAATGGGGCGGGCCAGGCAGGTGAGGCTTTGAGGAAAAGCTGAGGTCCCAGCAAAGGCAGGAGTCTCAGTAGGAACCCCGGCCGCCTTGTCTTACAGGGTCTGCTGGGAGGTGGGCAAAATGGCTGGCCACAGGGGGTGAGCCTGGGAAGCCTGGGATCACCTGAGATGCTGTAGAATCGGATCTAATCGGGGAGGGGCTGACAGGAAACAGGATGGCAGTTTAGAAAGAGCTTGGGCTGTGGAGTGTGGTACGGGGAAAACCCCAACTTTAAATCCGATTTCTGTCACAGTGAATCAATCTCCCAGTTATTGTGTTTAGAAATGAGGATAACAATGTCCATCCAGCAAGATTGCTCTGCAAATGGAGTTGGATATGGGAAAGCCCTTAGCGTATAACAAGCGTTTGGCAGATGTTTGTCCCTCCCAGGGCTTGGGGATTTGGTCTGTGGCATGCACATAGTGAGGCTCTTAGGGCTTCAGGGACTGCCATCCAGTGAGCTGGACTAGCATGGTCCCTGGTGACCGTTCCTTCCAGCTTGGACTTCCTGGTTGGGTCCCATAAGGGCACCGTGCATTCCTGAGGCACACCTGGAAGCTTTGCTGGAGAGAGTGTATGTTTGTTTGGTTTGCTTTCAATGGCAACATCACTGAACTTAGAGGCAATGGGGCAGCTAATGTCAATGGTGCAGCTCTGACCTTCCTTGGAAAGCTAAGGGCAGACCAAGGGTGAAGGGAGAGGGTGAGGCAGGCACAGTGTGTTTCTGTGTTCCTTCAGCTTTCCTTTTTGATGCTTAGAAATGTCAAGAGAAGGCTTCTCCTTTAATCTTATATCTCCTTTAAGTCTCATAACCTTGAGACTTAAATGTCAGGGGCAGATTTTGGTTCTCTTACCTTGTGGTGGATAACATCTCTGGTGCAGACACACCCTGGAAGCATGCCTCCCTTTTAAATGTGGCACATGCAGTTTGTTTCAAGATGGTCTCAGTAATGTCCTTTTCAATTTATAAAGAGGTCATAGATGCCATCACACCGCATAAAGATTGTATCTCAGCTGCAGGGAGGGTTCACAGTGACCAGAGTTTGCCCTGGTGCAGCCTCCTTCCTCAGGTTGTTGGCCCATTCCCAGGGCGTCATCACACTGGCATGAAAATCTCACATCCACAAGAAGAGCAGAGGCTGGCTACCCCCCATCCCATTCCACCTTGGATGGAAAGACTGACACCTGTATTTAATTTTGCAGCCCTAGCATTCAGCACAGGGTCTGGTACACAGTTGATGTTTACAAAACATTAGCAGAGCCAAAGGCTGGAGCGTGCCCCACGGAGCTGCAAGACTCCATTTCAGCACTGTGCCCCTTCCACATTATTCAGGTCTCAGCCCAAAGGGCACACACCCCACCTCTGCCATGTCAAGGACTCCATCATAATTTCCTATTGATGTCCTTCTCAGGACGCATCCTACCCTCATATGATCTGCTCATGAAAGAGTTCACTTGTCTATCTCCCCCTTCCCACTAGAATGCAAGTTGTGCCCTGTAGTGTAAGAGACATTTTCCATCTTGTTAGTTGCTTTTCCCCAGTGCTTTAGAACAGTACCTCATCCAAAGTGTGCACTCAATGACTGTTTCCCCAGTGCTCAGAACAGTACCTCATCCAAAGTATGCACTCAATGACTATTTCCTGAATTTGTTGGGTGGTTTATGATGATCATTGAATAAGTAAGTATAACACAGAGCAATATGCTCATTTTCTAGGAGTCAGAAATTTGGCAACTTGAACTTTCTGGAAAAGTCTTCAACGTTGGAAGTCTCAAGAAGAAAACTCCTTACACACAAAAGAAGTCTTAAGCCAGGTTACCTTGTTTTCAAGTCCACACTGCATTAGAAGGAGTGAACATGAATAGTGCTGAGGGTAGATCCAGATGCAACAGCTTTCTGACAGAGTGCGGTTCAGAAAACTCAGAAGTAGCTAGGGTTCTGTGAACATGGATGCCAGGCTGGAGCTCCTGCTGCAATGGGGGCCCCCAGAATTGGTTGGGAACCCTGCCATGCTGAAGGAGGGGTCACAGGTAGCTCATCTGTGCATATGGGTAAGGCCTGCAGAAGTACACACTGTTTCTGGACAGGTGCAGGCACTTGGAAGGGCAAGCTTCATTCATCCGGTGCTCATTTAGCTGTTTCTTCATTGTTCAGTGGGTGTTCATTTTGTCAGGAAAAGTAAAAAAACGATGTTGCTTCCAAAGTCCCACATGAATCTATTTTTCTTTTTATGTTACAGTTTTTGTGATACACATATTTTGAAGAAATTCCTGGAGATAGATCCTGTAGATGACTTCTTGTCTAAAGACAATGACATTAGAAACACAGCTGTCTTACCAAAAAAGACCCACACACTCCCGTCCTGTAAACAAGGCTCTGTGTGCCTGGCACAGGCATGGCTGCTCTTATTTTTAACTGCTTTTGTGTGAGAATACAAAGAGAAATATTACGTAAAGAGCAGGATGTTTTGGACATCCACTTCTACTGCATTACCTAATCCCATGACTGCAGATTTCAAGAGATTCATCTGCAGGTGTTGAGAGCCTCAGAAATGTGCACCACAGGCAATGGTAATAAGAGCAAAGTTGAAAACTCCACAAGTGATATTAGAGATGTCAGAGGTAATTGTGTGTCTTCTTAGACTGGAATGATGACACCAACTCAGTACAGAAGATTCCATTTATGGAAGTTGGGTTCTAATTGTGTCACCTGGGGGAGTTAGCTCACTTTTTTGGGGGGGTTGGTTTCCATGTCTGTGAATTGGGAAAAGCAATGCACCCTGTGACTCACATATTACAGTCACACGAGATGTCAGGTAGAAGGACTGTGGAACTCTGGGTGCCACCCATATGAGGTTATTCATATTTGGGGCTTTGAACTTTTTCTCAGAGCATGCTCTTTCCTCTGACTCAGTGGTCACAACAACCAATGAGGTGCCCATGTTTCACCAATGAGGACTAACTTCCAAGGTCAACTTAGTGGGAAGCTGAATGTGGAACTGCCCTCTCTCAGCTCCTGTTTGAATCCTTCTTCTATTACTCAAAATAACAGGGGCTATAGGTTAAGATTAAAGTGCAGCTCCATAACTGTTCCTTTGAAGAACAGAAGCAGCCAAGGTGGCTCATTGTCTTAATGACTACTCTGAAGGACAATGTGAGCATCGCTCATTTACTCCAGCCAGGAGGCACAGTGAAGAGGGGAGCATCATGATGGAGAAACAGGCAGCCTGTGCTGAAACCTTAGCTTCCTCCATCTGTGTGACCCCAGGCAGTTATATAACCAGTCTGTGACTCAGTTTCCTCATTTCTACTCATAGGGCTCTAGGGAGATTTAAGTTAGATGACATATGCAAGCCACCCAGACCATGCTTGGCACATAGCAAATAAAACACTGCTAATTGTTCTGTTAGTATTAAAGCTTATCTTACAGGTTAGGAAATTGAGGCTCAGGAAGTAAAATGACTTGCTCCAGATTCAGTCTAATGCAGCTAGTTTACAGGTTTCTCTCTTAAGCATGATACTGGTTTAAACCTCACAACCAAGGCTGTAACGCAGGAGGAAACCTCAGAAAGCCTGCTGTTCTCTGCTGAGGACAGAGTTTTGTCCTCTTTTGGGGTAGGACTACCCCTTTAGGCTTCTCCAAGATGAAGGCCAGTGAAATGCTGGGATCATATGAGCAAAACCCTGAGGATTGCCATTTGCAGGAGCTATCATTTATTCTGACATCCATTCTGAAGTCTTCACATCTTACTCAAGGAAATCAGATACAGACCACAAATGAATAGTGCTACTGCATAACAGGGCAAAGACTTTCCTTTTTTCCTTTCTAAAACTCACCAAGATAAAATATTTTTCTTGAAATCATATGCCTGTAATTCTCACTAACTACTTGGCAGAAGGTGACCGTGGTCTGAGGGTGACATTGATTTTTATTTCAACCGATTTTTGTAGGGGTTTGGGCCATCACTCTTGCTTTGAGCAGTGTATGCTGACTTCTAGTTCTGGTGAGCCGACTCGATTGCAGGTTCTTCTGCCAAGCTGTTGTGGCAGCTCCATGTTGGCTTCTGCCTTGGTAGCTATGAAGTGAGAGAACACCATGGGACAGTTGTATTGACACACTCTTTTGGGAGGGGAAGGAGGGGGGCTTATGTGTTAAATTAGGGGTTCTCAACCTTGGCACTGCTGACTTTTGGGACCAGATCCTTCTGAGTTGTGGGGTAAGGGCTACCTGTTTACCGCAGGATGTTGAGTAGCATCCCTGGCCTTTACTCACTGGATGCCAGTAGCACCCACACCCCACAGTTGTGACAACCAAAAACGTCTCCAGACATTGCTAAATGTCTCCTGGGGGGAAAATCACTCACAACTGAGCACTACTGTGTTAAAAGCCTGGAGTATTAGGCTTTTCCAGGGTGATCAGAGACATGGAGGATTTTAGGGTCCCAGGCTAGGTAGACGTGGAGTAGTTTGGGAGGCATTCCTTGATAGGGTTATTTGCATATTAAAACACATCCTGATTACCTGTGTTGGCTATGTTAGCAGCATAGTTCTTCAATTTGTGGCATAGCTGTCATTACAGAAAAATGAAATGGTTTATTCAGTTTTGGTTTTTGAATGATCTTGTACACCTGGAGGTATGTTGGGCTATGTTTCTCACTATTTACAAAAACCTGTTATGTGTAAATACATCTGATGCTTACCCATGTCATCCCCAGTTCTGTAGAAACAAATTCAACAAAAGAGGAGGAGAAGCCTGGAATAGTGGAATACTTTAACCGCCACACCAGGACTGTTGTGTGGTTTTCTTTTCTTCTGCCCTGGTTTCTCTAAGCTCAGAATGTGTTTGCAGGGCTGGTCTAGGTCTTCCTTCTTGCCTTTACTGGGCAGAACTAAGATAATAGGAATAAAAGGGGGAAGCAGAACAAAAGGATGGGCAGGTTCTCCCAGGCAGAATCGACAGTCCAGTCCAGTGCTCCTGCCACTTCTCTTGGCCCTGCTGCTCCCACTGGGTGTGTGTGTGTGTATATGTTTCTGTGAATGAGTGTATGTGCACATGTATGTCTGCATGTGTGTGTGCACCTATATCTGTGTGTGCTTGTATGTGTCTGCATGCGTGTGCATGCATGTGTCTATGTGGTTTGGACTTGGCGTGTTAGTCCCAGGAGGGCCTTGCCATCCAGGAAAGAAGAAGGCAGTTAGGAAATGCACTTAACTGCTGCGGGGAAGATAGAGTTGCTTTGTGGAGCTTGTTTCAAATGGGTTTTGTTTTGAATCTACAAGTTCATTCAAATTCAATCACAGCAAAATTCACAGATTGTGATGTCATGCGGATTGAAACCAAAAAAGGCTGTATAGAATGCTTTCTGCCAGATTTTACTCATGGCTTCAGGAAACTCCCCCCCCAACCAGTCTTTTTTCTTTTTTCTTTTTTTCCTTTGCATTGTGAGCCAAGACTTAAGGGTTGTGCCTTACTAAGCCTCACTTCCATTTACAGAGTTTTCTTTTTTTAACAGCCCTTGGGCCTATGGCCTGACATCTGTGCTGTGATTTCTCTAAGCTCCTATCACTCTGCTTTGCTTCCACATTAAAAAGAGAGTAGATCCTTCTAATTGTACAGATACCAACATTGTCTAGGGCAGGGGGAGGGTTGGGTAGAGAAGGAGTTCATCAATCATGAACCTAGTCCACCTGTTTATTGTTATTAAGCTAACTGCATGGAGAAGACATCCTCAATCCACAAGAAAGGCCCCTCGGAGGTGGCTCTCACTACTGGGCCTTCCTTCCCTATGACGTGACACTTGCATTCCTCTGGCCTCTTGGCAGATGGAAACCTCACTCATGTCATCCCTGTGTGGTGGCTTGGACTTTGGTAGTCCAGCACCGTTATGGGATGACTTAAAGAAGGGCTGTGCCCCGGGTCTGTTTAAGGGAAGGTGTGGGCCTCTGGCTCTTAGGATAAGGAAGGAGCGGGAGCTGGCATGACCTTTCATTCCTGTGTGTCAGCCATGCTGGGGCTGTGGCTGGGAGCACACCAGTATGGCCTCCCTGGACGCAGCCCTCTGTGGACAGTAACTGGACCCTTTTGGTCTGGATTGGATTAGAACTAGGATTACATTCAATTCCCTGTGGTGAGTCTTTTTCTAGCTAGAGAAACTTAAACCCACCTTCTCCCAGTGTGATTCTTGAGTGATATCAATGTGTAAGAGTGTTAGTTCAAACTGTCAGGCACAGGGAGTGGAATCTCAGTATTCCCACAAATGAATGAATAGAAAAATATAGAAGTGGCACAGGAGTCAAATTTACTTAATTTCTTGTCTCAGTCTAGACCACTGATGGGCTGAATTCCTATGAGTGGGGACGAGACCCTCAATCTCCCTGTGCCACTCGGGGGCTCTTCGCCTTGTGCCTTGCCTTGAGGTCAGTGGTGGTTCAAGGATGATCTCGACCTCTAGAGAGTCATGAATTCCTTCTTCTTGCTGCTGTGACACTGTGTTATCTCTTATCACAATGCTTTTTTATTTTGTCTTGTATGTTTTCATCCATGTCCTCTCCCAACACTTCCTTTCAGAACGCGAGCTTCTCCAGAGAAGCTGTGGCTTCCCGTTTCTCAGCGTCCAGCGTGCTTCCCAGTGCCCAGCATGCTGATTTGAAACTGTCTCAATAAGTGTGCCAATGAAGTTTTGTTGATCAATAATTAATAAATAAATGAGAATAGTCTCTCTGGTGCACGAACTTTCCTATTCGCTCTCAGTGAATTCTTGGTTTGAAAATACAGTGGTGTGGTAGACCAGAAACAAGGTCAGAACTCCAGTACAGAATAGACAGGTGAGTACTTTAAAGTGCAAAAAAATTACAGTGGAATAATTATGATATTATTTAACCTGCATTAGTCAGTTTCTTCCCCTCCTCCTTTCACTCCTCCTTTTCTTCCTTTCTTCTTCTTTCATCTTATTACTGTTATACAGCTTCTTCCTCTAAACAGATTGTATTCAATCTTTCAGGAACTCAGATTTATTCAATAAATAGTTACTGGGGCTCTGTGCAGCGGCTCATGCCTGTAATCTCAGTACTTTGGGAGGCCAAGGCAAGGAGGATCACTTGAGCCCAGGAGTTTGAGACCAGCCCTGGTAAGGTAGCAAGACCCCGCCTCTACCAAAAGTACAAAAATTAGCCAGACGTGGTATTGCATTCCTGTGGTCCCAGCTACTCCGGAGGCTGAGGTGGGAGGATCACTTGAGCCCAGGAGGTCAAGGCTGTAGTGAACCAAGATCATACCACTGCTCTCCTGCCTGGGTGACAGAGCGAGACTCTGTCTCAAAAAAAAAAAAAAAAAAAAAAGAAGGCTATTAGGCACCAATCACATGTAGGACACACTGTTAGATACTCTGTGGGTCACATCCCTCCAAAACTTATACAATTGAATTTTTACAAAAGGTACACCGATGACTTAAATATCAAGTGAGTACTCACTCTCTCACTCAGGGTCCCGTATGTCAGTCAGGACATGAGTTTTCTTGGCAGAAAATGCTCTCAACCTGGGTGGTGTGAAGAGAGCATAATGAAGGGAATATTTACCGAGCTGTGAGCAGGCTTAGGAAGAACAGAAGAAATAGTGCAGGACCTGGGGTGCATGGTGGGAGGTGCAGGTTCCCGCCCGAGCTGCACTGCCCATGGGAAGCTGGAGGACAGGGGGCAGCCAAGGGGAGTGGGGGGTGGCCCCAGAGCACCAGGCAGAGTGGGCAAGGCTGAGGGCTGAACCTGAGGGGCCCTTTGGTAAAGGTGGCAGTGGTGACTGGCCTGAAAACACACACTTGCCAAGACGGTCCTGCCCACGGAGCCCTGGAAGGTGGAGGAAGGTGGCAGGTGGCAGGTGGCAAGTAGAGTCCTCTCTAAGAAGCAGAGTGCCAGGTCTCAGTTGCTGCTTGGACTTCAGAGTGGAGAAAGGAGAAGAAGCCAGGGGTTTCTGAGTTTTGATTTAAATAAAACCAGATAAATAGAACTTTACCCTAAAGTTAACAAATGGAGGATAAGAAAGAATGAAGAGAGTTCCAGGGGAAAGACAGGGAGTTTGGTTTTAGCACTTCTGAATTGGAAGTGTGGTGGGACATCTGATAGGCACCAAAACTGTGGAATGGACCCAGTGCTGGGGATCAGCCAGTCATTGACCTCAATGGGGGTGGACGGGGTCTCACTGGGTTCAAGCGGCATCCCTGCGGAAGCTTGTCCTCTGCAGAGGACTATAGATTTGATTTTGAGTTTGAGGTTTGGTTAGAATTTACCCTGGTAGAGAGCAGGAAAGAGTTTAAACCTTCTTTAGCAGCCAAGATCTGTAGGACTGGCTCCCCAGGCTGGGTTTGGGAGAGTCCACAGCAGGCAGGGGCCAGGGAGGCTCCTGAGGATGAAGGTGGCTGAGGACGGAGGTCATGGTGGAAGAGGAGGTTAGCACCAGTTATGGAGGTTTCCAACGTTAATGCACGTGAACTTTTTCACACAAGGCAAAAGTGAGGGACCACAGGGACAGCAAGGTTTTGAACAGAAAACTTACACTATACTGTGAGGGTGTTTGATGGGCACTGTGATTGTCTGCTGACTGGGTGGGGATGGGCTTCTGGCTGTCTGGTTCACTGTTTGTCTGCAGAGCAGGGGGACAACACCCAGAGCTCTGTTGCAGAAATTAGAATACAAACCATGCAAGAAAGGAATGAGTTAAGGAATGAGCCTATGGGCCTCTGTAATGAGAGAGTGATGCTATCTTTGGTAGAAATTGGAGAGTCAAGGGGGCTGAGTTAAGGGAAGGTGTGGCCCTCTGGCCCTTGGGATAAGGAAGGAAGATCATGCATTTCCTTGTCAATGCACCAAATTTGAAATGATGATGTGAAATTCAAGGGGAGATGTCTAGTTACAGCTGGAAGAATGCACCTACAACTTGAGAAAAATGTCAAGGCTGTAGCTTCAAATTTCAAAGTCAGTCCTATTAGTGTAAAGACAATTGCTGAAGAATACAATCTGCAGAGACAACTGCAAAGGGCAAGGTCTCAGCTGCAGGGTTCGCCCACAGTCAGGTGGGAGGCGAGATGGTGCGCTCCCACAGAGAAGCAACCAAGCACTGAGAGGAGCCGGAACAGGCTTGCCAGCAAAAGCATGACACTATTTTTGACTAGTTCTGAAGAGACACAACTAACCTGCTGTAGACCTGCCACTGGTAAAACGTGCCCAGCCTGTGGGCAATGCAAATCGGTAGGTCAGGGACCCAGTTCATGAGGATTTTCCAGTTAGTCTCTGATGACAGCTTTTCCACTAACAGACTTCAAAGCTGTATGTTATGAAGGTAAAAGTCATTGGCAGATAAGGAATTCTTGCTGTTCTCATTTCTATCTCAGAAGAGGGCCCAGATATAAGTATAAGTCCCTCTCTGGACTTTGGAGATACAGACACAGGCACGGGGAGTTGGGCTCCGGGAGAGACTGTGCTCATGTTGGTTCTGTGAGAATCTTCATCTCTTGTCTGGTTTAATGTTATTTTAAAATAGTGTTTGTGGTTTCATCATTTTTTGAGATCTTGCTACTAGATTTTAAAAATCTGTTGTTAGAAGCCAGGATAATTTGCTCATATAATTGTTTTTGAAACAGATCTAATGTAAGACATTTTGTCCTGGTGAAGCTGAGCTGTGCATCTGCTGAGCTATGGGCAGACGCTAAGAAGGACCCCAGCTGATTAGCAAAGTTGTGCCCTTGCCAGGAATTGGATCTAAGGCACATGTGGCCATCCTCATGACTCAGAGGAGGTGGGGACTGAAATCACTGTGGGCTGAAGAGGCCTGGCTGGAAGCCGGCCTGCATGCTGCTGAGATAAGCAGTTCTCTCCCAGCCAGCAACATATGCCTCCCTGTCCCTGGGGAGTGGGCCCCAGCTTCCTCTCCTCACCCCCCTCCCCCCCACCCCCCAACTCTCCTACTCCCTGGAGGCCCTGAGCTATCACAGCCCTTCCCTGGGAGAAGCCTGGCCCAGCTCGGGTTTTGGCCTGCAACTAACACATTGCGTACACCGTTATCTCTTCACTTAAGTCCTGAAAGGGGTCAATAAAGTTACTCAAGAAGGACTGGGAGGCTCAGCCAGATCCATTTCAGATTGTGATGTTACAAGTTCTTGGACTCTTGACTCTGGCAAAAAGCAGAAACAAACAAAAAAAGATTTCGATCATCAGAATTACTGTAAAATTAAAAGCTGTTTTCGGCAACCATGGCCACAGGCCGCTTGAAGCCGGTGACTGGTAGGAACTTGGGATTGTAAAAAAAAAATAGTTCCTGTCTTCTCCTTTTTATTACAACTCAGCTAGCAACGACTGTGTAGGCGGCGGGCGATCAGAAATAAATGTCTGACTTGGATTTTGCACAGTTGGGTCTCGCTTCAAAGCACACTGCCTGCCTGCTGACCCAGCTCGAGTTTTTACAGGGACAGCAACTAGGTGTCGTTTGGGAACTGACAGGGCCGCTCCCGGGCTGCGCCTGGGAGCTTGCTGCTTTGCAGGACTCTGCTGATCAGAAAGCCGCCAGCTGTCCTGCTTCCCGCGCTATTCCCGGAACACCATAGAAACGCATCCCTTTTCTTTTGCTTTTTTTTTTTTCCCTGGGTCATTTTATTCTTCTTTGATTCCTTCTCCTCCCTCCTCTTTCTGTTTCTTTTGTTTTTACAGTCCCCTGTAATGACTAATTGGCAGTGTTTCCCAGCTTTTTTATGTTTCTCTTGCTCTGGTTACAAGTCGTACTAACGCAGTAATACCCACAGGGACCTATAGACAGCCAACATTTCCAAATGATATACAGCATTCCCCTTTCTTTCAAAGTGTAAAACATTTACAAGGAAATGTACAACTGTATTAGGAACATTTCCCCGGTCGGTCATTAGCGCGCGCCCTCCCCACGCCCAGGGTGCCCCCGCCCGGCGCCTCCGCGGTCCCCTCCTGCGCGCACCTTTCCTAGTGCCAGTGGGGCGGCCCCGAGACCGCAATTGCTCTGGCCCGGATTGACGAGCCTCCGATGCCCATTTACTGCGCGCGGCAGCCACTCTGGAGCCGCGGCACATCTGGATGGAGTCAGCTGCCGAGCGCCAGGGGCCAGCGCGGCCTAGCCAGCGGAGCGCGGCGGCGAGCGCTAGGGAGGCCGGCGCCCGGGCCGCCTCCGCGGCCGACCCCCTGTCCCCACCCGGGCAGGATTTCCTGATGTAAACACAGTGGCTCTGCGAGAACAGAGCTGCTCTCCTGAATGTGTCATTTAGTGTTCTTTATCTGCTTGGGGTCAGAATAGCGACTTAGAAAAACAGCAGTCTTGCTTTGAATTTAAACAGCGAAGAAGCCAGAGGGTCCTGTTCCCTATGGGGGGAGGGAGAGGCCTGGAAACCTAGCTCCTGCTTTCGTGTTTACTTGTTCCACTCTATGGTAATTTGGGGGCAAATTTCATTATCTACAGCCAAATTGGAAACAAGATGCTGTTTCTGTGAATGGTGCTAAAGGCGTGTGTGAGTTTCTGTGCAGTAGGTCGAAAGTTCCAGAGGCCCCACCAGTGCCTGGGAGGCCCTCGCCCTGGTGCAAAGTGTTCGGACAGTGACTTTCCCAGGGGGAAGCGACTGCCCCGCTGGTGGCAGAAAGAGGCATCGCTTTCTGTCATTGAGTACCAGCCAGGAATGTGCTTCCATCCTAGGTTTCCAGAAAGGCTCTGCTCTTGGGGGCGAAGGGACAGGTTTCCTATCCCAGACGGTGTGATGTGTTTCCTCTCCTATTTTTAAAAGAATGGGAACAGCTCCTCTGCTGTGTCTGGCGGCAGGCTGGTCCCTTTCTCCATTTAGCTGTGCGGGTGGGCTTTCCTCTTTCTATGACAGGGAATGGGATCTTAAGGATTTGTGGTTCTGAAGGTTCATTAAAGTAGAAGTCAGCCGATGATAAAGCATGATAAAGTCATTTTGAAATAGATGGTAGAGAGGGAAAATACAAAATGATGGCAGAGTTTGTGTTGTCATCACCAATAATTAAAATGAAATGTAGATGTGTTTCCAGTTCAGTCACAAGCCATTTAAACCGTCGCGTCTAGAAAATTTCAACTGGCGGCATCATCCTCAGATACTGGCAGAGCTTCCCTAACCCTCAAGTAGGGACGAGGTTTGCAAAAGTCTTTAAATGGAAATCAGGAGGCCATGTGTGCATATCTGAGGGTAGAATGTGGCCAATATGCAGGATATGAACAGGCTTGGGAGAAGCTCTGGGCTGCTGGTATAAGATTTCAGTAGTGCAACTTCGTGGAGAGATTTGTCACAATGTTTTCAGTCTTCTGCCACAGAAAATGGCTGGACTTCAGGAGCACTTTTCTGTTGGAAGAATTGGGGTACATCACCGAACTTCACAGTCACTTCTGTGTTAACGAAGGGGTCAGTCAAAGCCAACTCTTATTTGCGTTGGGGGATTAATCACGAATGAATTGGTTAATAGAGAACACTTTTTCATCCCACACACTGTATTTTGATGAATTTGCCAGAAGGTGGGCCAGAACTGCTGGAAAGAACCAGGGTCCGACTTGGCAAATTGGCTGTTAGCAGATCTGCGTGGTGGTTTGATAAGGAGATGGGGCCAAAACCAGTTAAGACGAGGTTTGTTTAGAGCAATTCCCCCACTGCCTGCAAAGGCAAATATAGGATTGGCTCTGAGCTCCCTTCACGTGCTGATATACTAATGTCACAACTAGGATATTGATATTGACACAATCCACTTACCTTATTCAGTTTTACTTGCACTCATTTATGTGTGTGATTATTTGTTCTGTATAATTTTATCACATGTGTAACTTCCTACACACACCACCGCAGTCAGGAAAATAGTTCCATCTCCACAGGTATCTCCCCGTAACCATTTTATAAAAGGCCACATCCACTTCCACCCTGCCTGTGCCTTCCCTACCCCTCCTTTTCTAATCCTTGCCACCATGAATTTGTTCTCTATTTCTAAAATTTAACCATACCAAAAATGTTATATAGAGAGAATCCCACAGTGTAACCTTTTGGGATTGTCTTTTTTTTTTTTTTTTTTTTTTTTGCTCAGCATGATTTCCTGGAGATCCATCCAAGTTGTTGCATGCAACAATGGTTTCTTCTTTCTGTTGCTGAGTAGCGTCCCAGTACTACTCAGTGTTTGTCTCAATCACAGTTTGTTTAGCCATTCACCAGTGGAAGGACATATAGGCAGATCCCCACTTGTTGCTATTACAAATGAAGCTGCCACAAATTTTGTGTGTAGATTGTTGTGTGAATATCATTTTCATTCCTCTGAGATAAATGTCTAAAAGTACTATTGGTGGGTTATATGGTAGCTTAATGTTTAACTTTATTGGAAACTACCAAACTGTTTTCCAGAGTGGCTGTTCTACTTTATATTCCCACCAGCAATGTATAAGTGACCCAGTTTCTCTGTATCCTTGCCAGCGTTGGTATTGTCTCTTTTTATCATTTTAGCCATTCTGGTAAGTGTATAGCAATATCATTGTGGTTTTAATTTTTTATTTCCCTAATGATTAATGATGTGAACATTTTCTCAGATGCTTATTTGCCATGTGTATATCCTCTTCAGTAAAATACCTCTTTATGTCTTTTACTTATTTTCTAAATGAATGTTTTAAATGTTGAGTTTTGAAAGTTCTTTATATGCTCTAGGTACTAGTCCTTTGTCAGATTGGTTTGTCAATATTTTCTCCCGTCTACAGCTTGTCTTTTTATACTCTTCACATGGGCTCTTACAGAGCAAAAAAGCTTTTTAATTTTAATGAGATCCAAGTTATCAATATTCCTTTTATTGATGTGCTTTTGATTTCAAGTCTAAGAACTCTTTGTCCAACTTGAGATCCTGAAGATTTTCTCATAATTCTTTTTCTAAAAGTTCATAGTTGTACGTTTTACACGTGTGCCTATGATTTAGTTTGAATTAATTTTTGTATAAGAGGCTTAGGTTTAGGTTATTTTTCTTTCTTTCTTTTTTTGTCTCTACATGTCCAGTTGTATCAGTACTATTTTGTGAAAAGACTAGCCTTTCTTCATTAAATTGCTTTCACACCTTTGTAAAAAAATCAGTACAGAGCATTTGTCTGATTTTATTTCTCAGTTCTCTATTATGTTCCATTAGTCTATGTGTCTGTCCTTTCAGCAGTACCATACTGTCTTGATTATTGTAGCTATAAGACTTGATATTAGGTAGATTGCTTTCTCTTTATTCTTTTTCAAGATTATTTTACCTTTGTCTTTCTACACAAATTTTAGAATAAGCTTGTCTGTATCTACAAAAAAGTATTTGCTGGGTTTTGATAGAAATTGTATTTAACCTATAGACCCATTTGGGGAGACTCGACATCATTACTAATGTTGATTTTTTTTCAATTCATGAACATGGTATGTCTCAGCATTTATTTATGTCTTCTTTTATTTCTTTCATCAGCCTGTGTAATATACAGTACAGAGCTTCTGTTCAAGCTTCGCTAAGTGTATATCTAAGTATTTCATTTTCTTTCGTGTGCTTATAAGTGGTAAAATGTTTTTAATTCCAATCACCACTTGTTCATTGTTAGTACACAGAAATGCAATTGATTTTTCAGGGCTGATCTTGTATCCTGTGACCTTGCTGAACTCACTTCTTACTCTAGATATTTTCTTTGTAAATTTTTTGGGGATATTACCCTTAGGCAATCATAATGTCTGCAAATGCAGTTTTTATTTCTTCTTTTCCAGTATGCCTGCCTTTTATTTCTTTTGCTGCTTTTTCAGTGGCTAGAACTTCTAGTACTATGTTAAATAACACTGGTAGAGCCTTGCCTTGTTCCTGATCTTAGGGGGAAAGCATTCAGTCTTTTACCATTAAGTATAATGTTAGCTGTGGGTGTTTTTTTTTGTTTGTTTGTTTTTTTTTTTGGAGATGCTAGACACTTTTTTATCAAGTTGGGGTAATTTTCTTCTGTTTCTAATGTCTATTTTTATCATTCGTAAGTGTGGGATTTTGTCAAATGCTTTTCTTACATCAATTAATATGATTTTTCTTATTTGCTTGTTGTTATGGTGGAATATATTGACCAATTTCCAAGTGCTTAAAAAGTTTGCATACCTGGACTAATTATACTTGGTCATGGTATCTAATTCTTTTGATATGTTGTTTGGATTTGATTTGCTAATATTTTGTTAAGGATTTTTGCGTTTAAGTTTATTACATATATTTATCCACAGTTTTCATTTTATTTGCATTCTCTTTGTGTGGTTTTGGTTTCAGAATAATACTAGCATTAATAAATAAATTGGCAGTGTTCCCTCTTCTTTCATTATCTGGAAGAAATTGTGTAAGATTCGTTTCAATTTTTCTTTAAATGTTTGGTAGAATTCTTTCATCTAGTAAAACCATCTGTCCTGGAGATTGCTGTTTTGGGCAGCTTTTTAATTATAAGCTAAATTTTGACCGATATCTTTATTGGTTATAGGACTACTCGGATTGTCTATTTTGTCCTGGTTGAGTTTTGGTACTTTGTGGCTTTCAAGGAATTGGTTCATTTCTTTTAAGTTGGAGAATTTATAAGTATAAATTTGTTCACAGTATTCCCTTGTTATCTTTTTAATGACTGCAGAATCTGAAGTTCTGAAGTGGTATCTTTTATCTTATTATTATTATTATTATTTATTTTTTTGGAGGGAGAGGGGACAGGGTCTTACTCTGTCACCCAGGCTGGAGTGTAGTGGTGCCATCTCAGCTCACTGCAGCCTCGACCTCCTGGGCTCAAGCAATCCTGCCACCTCAGCCTCCTGAGCTGCTGAGACTACAGGCTCAAGCCACCATGCCTGGCTATTTTTTGTAGTTTATCTAGAGATGGGGATTTGCCATGTTGCCCAGGCTGGCCTTGAAATCCCAGGCTCAAGCAATCTGCCTCCCTCGGCCTCCCAAAGTGCTAGGATTAAAGGTGTAAGCCACCATGCCCAGACTTTCATTTCATTCTTAATAGTCGTGATTTTTGTTTTCACTCTTTATTTTTGTCAGTCTTACTATGAGCTTATCAATTTTATTAACTTTTTTCATATAACTGGTTTTTTGTTGCATTGATTTTACCCATTGTTTTCCTATTTTCAGTTTTACTGATTTCTGCTCTCTGTTATTTTCTTCTTTCTGGCTGCTCTAGATTGTTTTTCACTCTTTATTCTCTAGTTTCTTCAGGAAAGAATAGAAACCTTTCTTATTTCTAATGTAAACATTTAGTGTTATAAATTTCCTTATTACTGCTTTAATTACATCCAACATCTTTTGATATATTAAGTTTTTTGTTTTCATTCTGTTCTATGCTTTTCAAAAAATATCCCTTTAAGGCTTCCTTTATAGCCCATACATTATTTAGAAATTTGTTTGGAGGTTTTCCTGTTGTCTCTTTGTTACTGGTTTCTAGTTTGATTCCATTGTGGTCAGAAAAGATATTCTGTATGACTTTAATTCTTTTATATTTGTTGATGTTTGTTTTATTGCCCAAGCATATGAACTGTCTTGGTAAATGTATCATGTACACTTGAGAAACATTTGTATTGTATTGTCGTTATGTAGCTTGTTCTATGTATGTCGGTTAGATCCTACTCGTTGACGTTATTGTTCAGTCCTATATATCTTTGATGAATTTCTGTCTTGTAGCACTATCCATTGTTGAGGAGGGGCTGTCAAAACAATCAACTATAATTTTCTATTTGTATATTTCATCTTTCAGTTTCATCTGTTGGTACTTCATGTATTTTGAGGTTATGTTGTTTATTGCATACACAATTAAGATAAATATTTCTTTCTGGTGAATTATCTTTATATCCATATAGACTCTCCTTCCTTGTTTCTAGGAATTTTCTTTGCTCTGAAGTCTACTTCATGAGATATTAATATAACTACTACTAGTCTTCAAAAATTTTTATGTTTATATAGCTTATCTATTTTCATCATTTTCCTTTCAACCTGCCTTGTGTAAGAGAGTTTTTTGTAAGCAGCATATAATTGGGTCATGTTTATGCATTCTGATAATGTCTACCTTTTGATTTAGACAATGCACATTTAAGGTGATTATTGGTATGTTAGTACTTAAAAGTGGTATTTTATTATTTGTTTTCTCAGGTGCTTGATCTTCTGTGTTTCTTCCTTTTCTCAGGATTACTTGAATGTTGTTTTAAAATTCCAACTTGATTTATTTTTAGTGTTTTAATGTGTCCCTTTGTATAGTTTTTGTCATGGTTGATCTGGGTTTTACAATATACATATATGACTTACAAAAGTTGATTGGTATCAATATTTTACCATTTTCAGTTGTGTGTGGAAATGTCACTTCTCTTTAGGTCTTTTTATCTTTCCCCTTTAAACATCATTTTGTTATGAATCAGAAGATATTATTTTTGATTCAATTATAAAATATAACTTACAAAACTCACCAGGAAAAGGATAGTCTAGTGTATGCACCCACGTGTACTCTTTCTCGTTTCTTTTACTTTCCTGATTCTCAAAAATTTTTTATCATTTTCTTTCTGTTTGAAGTACTTCATTTATATAATATTTAAGGATTGACCTGCTTATGACAAATTATTTAGTTTTCTGCATCTGAGAATGTTTTCATTTCCACTTTCCTCCTGAAGGTTAGCTTAGCTGGATATAGAATCCATGGCTGACCATTCTTTTCTCTCAGCACTGAAAAAATATTGTTTAGGGTTTGTTCAGCTTTTTGGATCTATAGATTGATATGTTCTTGACAGATTTGTGAAGTTTTTAGTTATTATTTCTTTAAACACTCTTTAATTCCCCACCCCCTTCCTTTTCATTTTGAGACTCCAGCGATTTGAATGTTGGCTCTTCTGTCTCAGAGGTCAGCGAGGGAGAATGTTTTCATTTTTTAAAAATATCTACTTTCTCTCTGCTGTTCATATGGAGTGAATTCTATTGTTCTGCCTTAATGTTCACTGAAGGAATGCTCTTCATCTCTGCTCTACTGTTGAGACGTTGGGCAATTTTTTTTTTTTTTTTTTTGAGATGGAGTCTCACTCTGTTGCCCAGGCTGGAGTGCAGTGGAGTGATCTTGGCTCACTGCAACCTCCACCTCCCAGGTTCAAGCAATTCTTCTGCCTCGGCCTCCCCAGTAGCTGGGATTACAGGCACCCACCACCACGCCTGGCTAATTTTTGTATTTTTAGTAGAGATGGGGTTTCACCATATTGGCCAGGCTGGTCTCACACTCCTGACCTTGTGACCTGCCCACCTCGACCTCCCAAAGCACTGGGATTACAGGCGTGAGCCACGGTGCCCAGTCTCCATTCCGTTCCTTTTTATAACTTTCTTGAGATTTACTTTTTCATTTGTTTCAATAACATTTTAAATTGATTGTTGAAGCATTTCCATGACTATTGCTTTTACATTCTTGTCAGATAATTCCAAATTTGTGTTAATATCACTGTTGATATCAGTTTATTGGCTTTTTAAATTCAAGTTGTGAATCTCCTAGTTCTTGATATGACAGGAGATTTTCAGTTGTATGCTGAACATTTTGTCTATTATGTTAGAAGTCTCTGAGCCCTAATTAAATCATATTTTATTTTCATTTTTTATTTTATTATTATCATTTTTTTAAGACAGAGTCTCACTCTGTCACCCAGGCTGGAGTGCAGTGGCGCAATCTCGGTTGGCTCACTGCAACCTCTGCCTCCTAGGTTCAAGCAATTCACATGCCTCAGCCTCCTGAGTAACTGGGATTACAGGCATGTACCACCATGCCTGGCTAATTTTTGTATTTTTAGCAGAGATGGGGTTTCACCATGTTGGCCAGGCTGGTCTCGAACTCCTGACCTCTGGTGATCCACCCGCCTTGGCCTCCCAAAGTGCTGGGATTACAAGCGTGAGCCACCATGCCTGGCCCAAATCTTATATTTTAGCAGCAAGTCACCCAGTTTAGGTTCAGCACACAAGTTTTGGACTGTTTTTGTGGACTGTGGTTCTGATGGCAGCTTAATTTTCAGAGTCTTTGCTGTGTTGTTTGGTCTGCTTGGTTTTTCTGGTTCCCTGGGAGCTCCCACTGGTCCCTGCTGGTGTGGCCTGTGGATTGGGAAAGGCTTCCCTGGGCCAGCTGCCAGGAGGCTCTTGGTGGAAGAAGGATGTGGTGGGACCCATGGGCCTGTGTCCTGGGCAGCGCAGGCGCCTCTGGTCAGGGCAGGAGAGCCCCAGGCCATGGAAAACAGAGTCTCTCTGAGCAGCTGCTTGCTGTGGGAGGCCCCTTCTCTGGTTCTGCCTCTCACTCCTGTGTGTCTCAGCAGGAAAAGGGCATCTCAGGCCCAGTGGTAAGGAGACCTCCCCTCCAGCCACTGATTTCTGGTGGGGCTCTGATGGGCGCCTGCCAGTGGTTCCCCTGGTGCTACTGGAACAGCTCTGCTCCATCTGGAGGATGAGCCATCTGAGGACCTGCTGGTGCTGGGTTGGGGGTGGAGACCATGACTAGTGGCTATCCTTGCTGGGTGGAGACTGAGACCTGGCACTGTGCTGCTCCTCTTGGGTCTTGAACACACCTGCCTTCCTCTCCTCCCAGAGTCCTCCTGGAGTTGCTTCATGTGCCATCCATGGGTTTGCAGTTGTGCTTAGTCAGGGGAGCAGGAGCCGGGGGAAGGGGGATACCCATCTTATTCCTCCATATGGCTTCTATCTCAGCCCCTTATCAGTAAAGTCATCCAGTGATTTATTGGGTTTTCCATCATGCAATGAAGCAGTATGGCTATAAGCCCAGCCCTGAATTCTGACCTCCTGGGCTCCATTCAGTCTGTACCATGGCCTTGTACTGTGACCTTGGCCAGTGCATTCTCTGTTCAGGACCAGGATGACCTTCATGCCAGTGTCCTGAGCTGGTCCAGATTTATTCCTGCTGCCATGGTGCAGTAATTAATAGTGAGCCCCTCAATCCCTTGGGACTTTGGGTTGGACAGTAAGTTACGTGGGCATCTCATCCCTATGGCTGCTGTGAGAATTCATCAAGGTGACCCAGGTGAAGTGCTTGTAATAAATGTGCTCAATAACTGTTACCTATTGTTATTATTATAAGAATTTGTATCAAAAGTGTTATATGTATATAATACATATACATGTCCCACATCAGTCATTTATTAAGTATTAATAAAGCTCTACTTTTTAATTTTAGTAAACATGAATATAAATACAAGTTCTAATCTCTCCTCCCACACCCTAGTGGGTTGTCCAGTGTGCCTCTGGGTGCCCTGTGTCTGCCAGCTGCAGAAGTGAGTGTCTGGAGTCTGATGCTCACAGGTGAGCACAGCAGGGCAGTGAGTGGCCGCACAGACGCAGGAGGAATGCATCACTGCTCAGTGAAGAATAATGCCACATGGTAATTCAGGACACTGATTTTGAGGCTCCTCTCCATTAACTTCATATCACAAACACTGTTCCCAGGGTTATTCCTGCTCTCAGAGGCTCTTGGGATGTGAAGAGAGCAGTGACTCTCTTTGCTCTCAGGCTGGGACTTAGCTTAGGTGTCTGGCTGTTGGGAAAATTTGGGAAAAGCTTGGCATGTTAATTTAGAGAGGGAAGGATTTGCACAGTGAGGATAAAATATCATAAGGAGAATACAGGATGCAATATGCTGTTTAATTTGTGATATTCTCTAATTAAGATTATTTCATATTTTATGATGCAACATAGTAGCATGCGATTACTCTGCCCTTGGGAGTAAGCAATCTGGTGAAAAAACAACTCACACGATTAATTGATTTGTGGATTGTCCCCTCTTGGCAGAATCTGTTTGAACTTTGTTCCCCTGATGGCTTATTTAGCACCCAGGCATTTTTAATAGTGACAGAAACAACTTTCTTGGTCGTTTGCTTTGCTTGTTGATTACATTTTTGTGTCAGTTTAATGACACGTAGGACACCAGGCGTGGGGCCAGCTCTGCAAAGGTGTTGATTTTACCTGTATTTTCTTGCCAAAGGATTTTCTGACAATATGGATGTTTGGAGAAGACTTACCAGTCTGTTTTTCAAAAAAGATTCATATTTACAGAAAACTGCTTTTTAAAAGTTGCGAATAAAAGTCCTTTTTGCCATTCAGGGAAAGAACTGAAGAAATATTAGTCATTTATGTTAGGAATTATCCCTACTGCTATCTGCTATAAAGTTTTTAAGAGATAATTAATATTTTCTTCCCCAGTTTTTATTTTAATAATAGTTTTTAGTTATAGAGATGTCTTAAAGGGAGTAAATGAGATTCATGATTATACAATGTGGGAGTCAATGACCCATCAACTAATTTCTTTCTTAATCTTCAATAGCATTCTTCTTTTATTCTATAAAAAAATTTAAACCAATTAGTTCTCCTCTGAACTATCAGACTTAAAATTGCTTAAAATTAATGTTCTTTGTACCCCAGTGAGATATTGAATCTACCTAAAAATCCTTCAATAATATGATGCCCTAAATGTATTTCTTAAGGGCTTTCGGCTTTATCTCTATAGCTATGTTTTCTTTTAAAAAGCACTGGAGACCTTTTCACCTATGGAGTTATTTCTATGTTATTATTAAAAGAGCATTCAGAATAAGACATTTCTCAAAAACCTAATACTAGAATTATATCTTGTTTGCACAACTTTCCAAACACTGTTAAACATATTTTATGTTTTCTTACCTGCCTTTTTTCCCCCACTGGAAAAACCAAGGCCATTGATTCTATAGTTTTGTCATCCTGATGGGATACTCTACAGGCCAGTGTGCTCATGCACATTCCATCCTGCAAGTGCTTACACATGGCAATTAATTTATGAAGTACACAGATATTCAAGAAAAAGTCATTCACAAATAGGTATCATATGATGTGGAAGTGAAACAAATGGAAAAAAATTCCATGCTCATGGATAGGAAGAATCAATATCGTGAAAATGACCATACTGCCCAAAGTAATTTATAGATTCAATGCTATTCCCATCAAGCTACCACTGCCTTTCTTCACAGAATTAGAAAAAACTACTTTAAATTTCATATGGAACCAAAAAAGAGTATAGCCAAGACAATCCTAAGGCAAAAGAACAGAGCTGGAGGCATCATACTACCTGACTTCAAACTATACTATAAGGCTACAGTATCCAAATCAGCATGGTACTGGTACCAAAACAGATATATAGACCATGGAACAGAACAGAGGTCTCAGAAATAACACCACACATCTACAACCATCTGATCTTTGACAAATCTGACAAAAATAAGTGATGGGGAAAGAATTTTTTTAATAAAATGGTGCTGGGAAAACTGGCTAGCCATATGTAAAAAACAGAAACTGCACCCCTTCCTTACACCTTATACAAAAATTAACTCAAGATTGATTAAAGGCTTAAATGTAAAACCTAAAACCATAAAACCCTAGAAGAAAATCTAGGCAATACCATTCAGGACATAGGCATGGGCAAACACTTCATGACTAAAACACCAAGAGCAATTGCAACAAAAGTCAAAATTGACAAATGGGATCTAATTAAACTAAAGAGCTTCTGCACCACAAAAGAAACTATCATCAGAGTGAATGGGCAACCTACAGAATGGGAGAAAAATTTTGCTATCTACCCATCTGACAAAGGGCTAATATCTAGAATCTACAAGGAACTTAAACAAATTTACAAGAAAAGAAACAAACAACCCCATCAAAAAGTGGGCAAAGTATATGAACAGACACTTCTCAAAAGAAGACATTTATGAGGCCAACAAACATATGAAAAAAAAGCTCATCATCACTGGTCAACAGAGAAATGCAAATCAAAACCACAATGAGATACCATCTCACACCAGTTAGAATGGCAATCATTAAAAAGTCAGGAAACAACAGATGCTGACAAGGATGTGGGGAAATAGGAACACTCTTACACTGTTGGTGGGAGTGTAAATTAGTTCAACCATTGTGGAAGACAGTGTGGCGATTCCTCAAGGATCCAGAACTAGAAATACCATTTGACCCAGCAATCCCATTACTGGGTATATACCCAAAGGATTATAAATCATTCTACTATAAAGACACATGCACACGTATGTTTATTGTGGCACTATTTACAAGAGCAAAGACTTGGAACCAACCCAAATGCCCACAATGATAGACTGGATAAAGAAAATGCAGCACATATACACCATGGAATACTGTGCAGCCATGGAAAAGAATGAGTTCATGTCCTTTGCAGGGACATGGATGAAGCTGGAAAGCATCATTCTGAGCAAACTAATACAGCAACAGAAAACCAAACACTGTGTGTTCTCACTCATAAGTGCGAGTTGAACAAGAAGAACACATGGACACAGGAAGGGAAACATCATATACTGGGGCCTGTCAGGAGGTGGGGGGCAAGGCAAGGGAGAGCATTAGGACAAATACCTAATTCATGCAGGACTTAAAACCTAGATGACGAGTTGATAGGTGCAGCAAACCACTATGGCACATGTATACCTATACAACAAACCTGCACATTCTGCACATGTATCCCAGAACTTAAAGTAAAATAAAAAAAAAAGTGATGTGAAAGTGAAGTGTTATGAGCAGCTCAGGTCCAACCAAGGGGCACTCAGAAGAATTTGGAAAGCCCACATGAGAGGATTAACATCACATCAGCTCTGCACTCAGGGTGCTGGTCAAGGGTGAGGATATCAAGTAGGCCACTTTCTGGGTGCATCTCTGTTAAAAGATAATTTTCAGAAAGTGAAAGTGTGATTCTCATATACATACAAAAACAAACACGTGAAGATTTTATTTTACTTGTAATCAGTGAGGGAAGCAGATGTTAAAAGCAGTCCAAAGGAAAGTAAAAAAAGGACAAATTTATATGGAGTAAATGAACTGAATTGCAAATGGAGGCAGAACTGATTTTTCACAGGAACCGTGAAGTCAGCTGAAATTCTACAGAACACTACAAGTTTGCACATCCATCCCTTGCCTGCTGTTTACTAAGAGGTGCAAAATAGCTCGGTGACAATGAACAAGGTAAAAATCAGACCATCTGGAAGAGTGTGCTATAGACAATGCAACATTTCTTCACTGAAGCACAAAATTTTTTTTTCTACTCCATCCATGGGTTCATTTTCATTCCTTGCCTCCCCTCCATAAGTGAATTAAATCAGGGAAGGGAGCAAGGGAAAAATCATGCTTGCGCAATCCTTCAGCTCACTGGGAACAAACCAAACAAATGAATACACATTGTTTCTAATTCACTTGATGAAAGGCACACTTGAGTTATAATGGGAATGGCCTTTTCATTATTAGTAATAGCGTTTTATTACTCTTCCAACAATACATTGAGGCTGTTACATTACTTTTGAGCCCAGCTAACTACTGAAACAATACCCTACTGAAGAAAGATCAGAAACAACAAGAAGGCAGGAAGTAACAAAGCTTAATAAATGTAGTGGTAGATTAGATAAAATAGTTACAATTTTACATTATGTATAAGAAAAACATTCCCTGTAATATCTTCTCACATATAATTTGAGTGCATCCTCTAAAGAGACCCATGCAGTGTCCATGTCCCAGTGCCATCCTGCTCTGGGCTTGTGACCTGGACATACCTCCTCTAGACCAGGAGGATGGGATTTAAAAGTTGGGGACTTTAGTTCACAGGTTCTAATCTTTTCCTCATCCACTGCTTCAGCATACAGTGGCGGTTTCTGAGGGCAGCTTACAGGTAAAGACAATTTAAAATTCTCTCAAGAATTTAGCCTTTGGTCAGCTTCTGGGAAGGGGAGAAATGGAAGAGAGTGTTGAGGAACTAGTTTTCCTTCTTGGTAAGAAAAACAAGGTGCATGTACAAAAGAGCTTAAGGAAGTTTTGAATGGTGCATAATAACAAATTCTAGCAGACAAGATGAGCTAGTTGATGGGCTCAAGAAGGATCTTGAAACCCTGTCAGCTGACTGGGTACTGTATCTCACATCTGTAATCCCAGAACTTTGGGAGGCTAAGGCAGGCAGATCAACTGAGCTCAGGAGTTTAAGACCTGGGCAACATAGTGAGACCCTATCTTCACAAAAAAAGAAAAAAAATTAGCCGGGTGTGGTGGCACATATCTGTAGTCGCAGCTACTCTGGAGGCTGAGGCAGGAGCATCACTTGAGCCTGGGCGATTGAGGCTGCAGTGAGCTGTGATTGCGCTACTGCACCCCAGCCTGGGTGACAGAGTGAGACTCTGTCTTTAAAAACAAAACAAACAAACAAACCTTTGTCTCTCATGGGTCTGGTGCTCTAAGTCTGAGGAGAGATCTGCTCGGTGCCTCTTTTCTCAGATAGGAGCTTGATTAGGTGTCCTGACTGCTGAAAGCCACTTAGAGCTTTGTTTTGTTACGAAACCTACTGAATCTTAGTTTCCTCATTTAATAAATGGGGATAATGATAAGTACCTTACAGGGTTGTGAAAATAAAGTAAAATAGTGTATACAATGCAAAAGCAGACTGGTTCTCACTCACCAGTGACTCAGGGAACGCAGCTGTGACGGAGGCCTTCCTGAAGGAGGGTGCTCCTGCAGCTCTGCCTGGCTCAGGGATGGGATGGGAGGTGGCCTGGCACAGGGGAAAGGACAGGCTTTGGACATGGAAGAGTGCAGATTCACATCCTGGCTTTGTCCCCAGCAAGCTACAGGTGTGGGCAATTGGCATCTCACTAAGGTCACCATCAATGCATCATTTCTGAAATGGAGATGATTCTGCCCCCCCCCCAGTGAGAGTTTAGTAAGAACAAAATAAGTTTAGTAAGAACAGATTGAAAGCTTTGGGCACGTGATGCGTAGGAGATGGTGTCCTGTCACCATCATGTTCCTACTATCACCATGGTGATTCAGCTACCTCCTGCCAGGCCGGAAGTCAGCCATGCCATTGCCCTCTTCTATTGGTCTTTGTATTCCATTCCCAGTCTTCTATGGAGATCTGGCACAGTGACTGCTCCCCTGTGCTACCTCTCTGACCTCGTGGTGGATGGTGCAGTACCTGCCTCCCTCCCTAGCCCTTGGCTCCCAGGCGGGGCAACAATGGGCCTTGGGCCATGAGCACCCGGCACCTGGGGCTCTCAGCAGAGGCTGGGGAAGGCATGTCAGTGCTCAGAGGTCTATCTGTGACTGCGTGCAGAAGGAAGAAACTACACCCTGCCCTATTCCTGGACAAAACTTGGCAAAAACATCTCTTGAAGTCGGAGATATGAGGGCAAGCTATTTAACTTCTCTCAGCCTCGCTTTCTGTATCATCACAATGAGGATTAAATGTAGCTCATAGATGTTTGTTACAGTCTTCTGAGCAAGCTGCTTCTGGGCATATAAAATAAGAGCTTACTAAACGGCGACTCCAGCAAGCCCAGTGTCGAACTGGATTCCCTCTGTAGGTCTCAGGCTGGAGTGTACACACAAGTGTCTTCACAGTCAGCCCAACACAACACTTATGGCAGAGGCCCCTCTTGGCAGAGGGCACATCCTCTCTTCCTTAGGACCTGGCTCGGGTACCTGCTGAGAACAGAGAAAGCAGCTCTCATTGGAGGTTTTTCCTCAGCATCTCCTCAGGGTGTCCTAAAGCCACCCAGCACATGGTCCACCCTCTTTCCCTTGAGCCTGTGATGGTTCCAGCAAAGTCAAAACCCAGGAGCAAGCTCTTCCCCACTCAGGCTGTTACCTAACCTGCTCTCTGATCGTGCAGCTTCTGTTGTGAGAGGGTGCAGCCTGATAGGTGAGTGCCAGCCACAGCTCTCTGGGGGCAGGAAGGGCTTCTGTCTCCTGCTGTGCCCTGCATTCATGGTGCTGGCAGGGACAATTTTACTTGGGCCACTGATTCCTGAAATACAGCACTTGAGCAAAGCTGCATTCAGTTCAGGGAACAAGGAGATATAGCCAGCAAAAAAAGAGAGCACCCTGGGCTTAAATTGTGGTGATGAAGATGATTTTTCAAAAGCTTCCTGGCTGGGATGGTCTTTTGGGTTGGGTACCTCGCCACCTGTGTGGCTGACCTTTCCTCTGGAATTTCCTTGTGTTTGAGGCCACTGTGGTGCAGTGAAGTGGGGCCTGGCTTGGAGTCTGGTGTCCTGGGCCTAACTCAAGGTTCTGTCTCTCTCTAACTGAGCGATCTGAGATTATTTATTTATTTATTTATTTATTTTGAGATGGAGTCTCGCTCTGTCACCCAGGCCAGAGTGCAGTGGCGTGATCTCAGTTCACTGCAACCTCCGCCTCCTGGGTTCAAGCAATTCTCCTGCCTCAGCCTTCTGAGTAGCTGGGATTACAGGTGCGCGCCACCACGACCAGCTAATTTTTTTTTAATTTTTATTTTTAGTAGAGACGGGGTTTCACCATATTGGCCAGGCTGTTCTCAAAGTCCTGACCTGGTGATCCACCCGCCTTAGCCTCCCAAAGGGCTGGGATTACAGGCGTGAGCCACGGCACCTGGCCTGAGATAATTTATTTAACCTTTTTGGTGCTCCATTGCCCCAACTGCCATAAATGAGAATAATAAGACTTATGACTCAAGTGTTGTAAGGAATAAATGAGAAAATCTGCGAAGTTGCCTGGCACTGAGCAGATACTAAATCAAAGTTCGTTTACATATATATTTTACTTTGCCAATCCTCGTGTTGACATGAATTTTCCTAGGACTTTATTTTTTATTCCTATTAAATAGCAGTACTTTTATTATTTATTCTATCATTATTTATGATGGCTTTCTAGTTGAGAGCCTCTATCCCCACACTTTGTGGTGACACTTGGACCCTGAGAACTGAAAGCACACCCTCCTCTGTACATTAGCATGGCACTGTGCAGGTCCTCTGCCATGAAGGCCTGATTTAATTTTTCCACCCCATCTCCTGCCTGGAAGAATGGTTTGGTTGTTTATTACAGGAGCTTCCTCAAATACGCATCAGAGCTTCAGTGGAAAACATCCACAGTTCATGCTCTTAAGACTCAAAGGTGTCCCTCAGCTCAACGTCTTCACCTTGCTGTTTCCTTCCGTATCTTGGACAGGTTTGTCATGATCCTTACCCGATTCTAACTATGCCCTGCTTTAAGCCAAAATTTGCAATTTTCAGTCAATCCTGACGTCACCTTCCCATCTCTCAGTTCTGACAAAGCTTGCAAGGTGGCCTTCTCCCTTACTGCAGTAAGTAACAGCTCGGCTTCGCTGGCCCAGGTGGTATTGTTAATATTTGGGGAGCCCAGCTGCAATGATTCTGGAGGCGGGACTGAGACTCCACAGCCACAGCCCTTAGCTGGTAGACGAGCCCTCCCCAGGCCTAGGGCTCCTGATCACGAATCCGGGGAAAGTAGGTGCACTGGGGAGAATGCCAGTCTCACAAATGCCAGGATCTCAGATGAGGAGTTCATTTTATCTCCTAGGAGTAGGAAGTGCTTTTTAGATCTCCATTGGATGTCTGATTGGATTTGAGAAATGCTGTCCTTGGTGGAAATCTGACTCATTATTCACCCTCCGGTTTGCCTCTGCCTGTCTCTGTCATTTTTATTGTTCCCTACTAAGAGGGACCTTGATAGGAACCTATTCCTTGGGCCACCCCCAGGAGCTGGGAAGTTCCAACATTTTCCTGTGAGACAAGCATTCTTTGAAGACAGTTTGCCCCAGGTCAGCCATCAGCATATCTGTAGGACTTACCCCAGTCTTGCCTCCTTTTGTGGGAGGCAGAGTCTGGTTCTGGGAGATATGGCCTCTTCAGGCCTCTCTGTTGTTCTGGGGCCACAAGCCTTGTTGGGGGTTTGTAGCTGGATGGCCCGTCCGTAAGGTTGGGGGGTCTGGGGCATGTTTTTGACAGAACATTCCTAGACTCTCGTGCATTTGTCTCAGCCTAAAGCCCAGGCTGGCCTCCTGCTTCATGAATAATGTGTTTATGTTACAATGCCAGTTTGTGGGCTTATCTTTCTAAATGGCGTGCTTTCACTAGGATGTTTGTTAAACTTTTGATAGGATCAAGAGCGTTTGAGAGATGTCTTTGAAGAAAAAAGGAGCAAAATTTCAAACTTCAGTAATCTTTACTTTTTAATTAGTATGAGGAAGCATCAAAAAAATTTAGGTTCCAGAATCTCTTCCTTAAGAGATTCTATGACTAAGGCAAAAGAAAAAAAAATTGGAAAATTTTAAAATTGTGTCTTTTAGAACTTGAACCTAACAGCCTACTATTTCCTTGCCACACCGTCCTCCATTTTTTCTGCCCCTGTCTCTGTCTTTGATCCACTCCCTTCCCTCCTGACAAGCCAGAAACTCCCAGGACTCAGCTGCCTCTTACAGTCAAACCTCAGAACAGGAGCATTCGCTGTTGATCAGAAGCCCTGGTCTTACTCTGAGCTGAGAGCCGTTGTGAAATTTTTCAAAAGCTGGCTGAATAGGGAGACATTTGCAGAGGGATTTAATTTTAGGAATTATAATCCAGGGCTCTCTGATATATCAGTTGATTCATTATTAGTGAGGACCTCAGTTGATAAAAACTGGATGGAAAAAGCAGGATGAGAAGCCCCAAGGAAGATTTTTAAAATCTCGAATTTCATAGAAACGAGAGGGGTTTAGAAAAGCTGTCAGTGTTGGAAAAGATCTGTAAAAGACTATACCCGAAGTCTTTCCTATGAAGAGAGATGGGACTTTGACCAGTCTTGTAGGAAGAGACAGGACTGGGGATGGGGGCCTCTGACACTGGCAGGCAGCCTCCAGGGTGGACCTTGAGTCAGATGGATTCCCCCCTCCCTCCTTGCTTTTTGTAAATGTTATTAAGCCAGAAATTGGGGATTCATATATAAGTGCAAACTGTAATGAGAAATAAACCCAGCATCAGAACTCCTTGCTGAGCATTTTGAAAACACCTTAGAATTGAAGCAAAGTAGAACCTGAGTAAATGCACGGCTTTATAGATAAACAACCAGATGCCCCTCCCTTTGTGGTTCAGCCTCAGGGGAGGGAGTCTCTTGACAAAGATGCCCATGGATGCTGGAACAGAAAGGATGCTGGAGTGGGAACCACCCTGTCTTGGCTAAGAAAACACAACATACATAAAGAGTGAAACAACTGATTCATACACTGCTCAGAGGGAATTTTCAAAGCAAAGTTCATCTAAAAGTTAAAGGATCTCTTCTGGCTTACAGAGATAAATAAGTGCAAGTAGTGGATCAGAAAAGCTATGGCATGTTGAAATCTAAGTGAAATTTGCTTAATTTTGATGAGCTTGTTTCTTTGGTTTACTGTTTATTGTCATCTAAAGTATGAAGGAGTATTTTTTCTGTGTAATCTGTCAAAGTACTGTCTTGCCAGCATACCTTTTTGGGCTTAATCAAGTTACCTTCTACGTTTATTTCTAAGCATTTTATTGTCACTTTCAAATAAGTAGCAATCCCCTGCAGTTACAAAGGGACAAGTGTATTTTAAAATATTTCAGCTTCCTGAACACCATCTAATATAAATGCAATGTGTTTTTTTCAAAGTTCAACACACAATTATTTGATTTTTTTGAAGTTAATGACTGGCTATTTATTGGTCAATCTTGTACTGCCCCAAGACAGTAGATCTGTCGAGGTGGTGCTGGCAATGATTGGGGTGGAAATGAGCATCTACATGTGCCAGGCTTTGTGTTAGGAGCTGCACACACACCACACCATCTTTACCCTCCCAGTGACCTGCCATGGGCCCACCTTGTTTTGCAGATGAGGAAACCGGCTCTCAGGTTAAAGGATTTCAGACCCATGTTTGTTTGTCTTCCTGTCCTTCCCCAAGTGCCGGGCACAGTGTGGGCTGTCCAGGGACACACAAGCATTCACAGACATGCAAGAATGTCAGAGGGTATTGTGACATTCTTTGGGAGATGCAATGATGTACTCACAAGGTGTGTTGGGAGCATTCAACTCCTAAAGAAGGTAATGGGCCACCTAAAAATGTGGCAACCAGCCTGCATCTTAGGTCTCAGCTGAACTAGACAGTCTGAAGTTCCCTCTTCCCCAGAGACTTCTCAAGGGCTCCCCTGTTGGGTGCTGCCCCTGTCTTCTTGTTTGCCTGGAAGGCCAGCATGTGGAGTTAATGGTCCTCATCATCTGCTGCTATTGCCCTTAGACCACAAGGAAGTGCAGGCCGACATCACCCTCTAGTCCCACGGGGGATTTTGCAAGCTCCCAGTCTGTGCCCTGCCATTCTTAATGGGCTCCCTGCAAGGGTTCTTAGGGTGATCTTTAGTGTAACTCTCTTACTACGTTCCTGATCTGGTGCCTGGGGAGGCAGAGGGCATTCACCCATGCCACACGGGTGCATCTCCATGTGTCCTTTTCTGTGCCAGCCTAGATGGCAAAAAGTCACTTGAGGTCTTCAACTTTCTCTTACATCAGAAGGAACTTGCTGTCCTTTTAGAGGTTGCCCCACAGGCAGTCCAGTCTTTCTCTTAATTGGTTCTCTCAGGAAAACATGAAGTCTTCATGCCAGGGAACTTCTGGCTCACCATGAATTCCCAGAGAGAAAATCAGATAAGGTGGATCTGGGATTTTTAACACACACACACTTTAAATGACTGGATTCCTTGCAATGCTCTCAAGTCTTATTCAGGGTAGCTTTTCTTAAAATGAAGAAAGCGCTCACATTGTTCTCTCTCTCTCTTGCCCTTCCCTTCTCTTGCTCTGTATTTTCCTAAATACTGTCCCATCAGGTAGCTATTAGGAAATGTGCTGGAGGACATCTGAGCTTTGGGAAAGCAAAGCCCTTCTCAACTGTCATGAATTTAATTTAGGTTACATAACTTTTCCTTGGGCCTTGGCCAAAGAACATTTTTATTGGGAATAAGTTATTACTACTAAGTACTACATTCCTAATACTTTTGGATATTTAAGAATCTTTATCAGAAGCAAGTGGGACACCAGTAACTTTTGGTCCTTTCCAAATAAAATAACTTTGTTCAAATGTAGCAGGAATTTATTTCAGTGTTATGACAGATTTTAATTGTATTATTTACAATTCACTTATTTGTCTCTTAGAGGGGATGATGTCTTGAGAGAAAGTTTAACTGAATCAGATGTGGACAGCTTTTCAGCATTTCAGGACAAAGAGTGCTTCTCACCCTGTGCAGCTCTGCTGGGACTGGTGCCTTTTGACCACCTTGGGCTGTTGGGAGGGGCACCATGGAAGGGATTTGGAGATGGGGTAAGGCCAGTGAGTCAGCGCTGGGCTCTAGATGCAAGGATAAGGGGCTGCGTGGCATCAGAGTAAATCACCTGTGATGTCAAAAAGCAGTGCTGAAATCAGCATCCATCCAAGGAAAATAAGATCTTTTTTGTTTTGAAAACATCGTAGGTTATAGAAGCCACAAAACATTGAATGAAATAAGAATTCTTTTAAAAATGCAAAGGGAAGGCCAGGTGCGGTGGTTCATGCCTGTAATCCCAGCACTTTGGGAGGCCGAGGCGGGCAGATCTCTTGAAGTCAGGAGTTCAAGACCAATCTGGCCAATATGGCAAAACCCCGTCTCTACGAAAAATACAAAAATTAGCCGTGCGTAGTGGTGTGCGCCTGTAATCCCAGCTACTTGGGTGGCTGAGGCATGAGAGTCACTGGAACCTAGGAGGCGGAGGTTTCAGTGAACCGAGATTGTGCCACTACACTCCAGCCTGGGCAACAGAGCGAGACTCTATCTCAGAAAAAAAAAATGCAAAGGGAAGTCTATTTTTCTTCCAAATAATATCTCATATGATATCATCTGAACATTTTGGCTTGGGTAGCTCTCTCTGCTTTGCAATGGAATTAATTTTATTTTTAAAAATTCATTCATCTCCAGGTAATCATTGCCCTCTGCTGATGCAGGCCATTCTTCAGCAATTCTACGGAGTAAGAGCCTTCATTTCAGGTTTCAGGGAATCTTTTTTTGTTGTAAAATGAATTCACAGTAAAACAAAATGACAGTTGGTAGATTCTTTTATTCAGAACTTACAAGTTCTTTATAATCATGAATACATTCTTACTAATTTGAGTAAATGGCGAAACCTCTGATAGTCACAGGCAGAAACTCCGGGTCAGAGAAAGCCCAGGTCAGCTGTGGTGGGTGTCACTCTTTCTCTGTATGGTCAGAGCCCTTGTGAACAAGGGCCTGTTTGCTTTGCTTGCAGAGTAAAGATGTTAACTCTCCCCGGTAGATTAGATTTAGTGTCTGGCCACATCCTTAGTTTACAATGTTAAATAGAGATCCTACACTAACCTTGTAATGCACTGTCATCCTCAAAACTTTAAATTGAGTTAAACGAATAGCACACAAAAGGTATGTTGTTGAAAGCCACATCTGTTTTATCAGCAAATGCGTGATGTCAGAGCCATCTTCTCTGCTGCTTTTAACATCCCATAGTTGCCTCAAAGGCAGCATAACTGAGTAACATTAAAAGGTGTATGTAGCTCGAGGTTGCTGAATCAGAAGCCTGCAAATATTGTTTATTAATTTACGAGGCTCATTCAGGTGCATCTGGATCTCTCTGTGATTGTTCTAGTCATTGCCAGATGGGTGTTTACTGAAGGCCTTGTCTCAGCTCCCCAGCCTTTTCGGGCACAAGTTGAAAGTACTGCATGTTAATGAATGTCACTCTTCAGTTGCAATTCCACTTTCACAGCCCCAATTAAAGCTTTGAAACATGCTGCAAATTTACCCATGCTTCCATCCAAGAGTATTTGGAGGGTAAAATAAAAGAGAAACTCTGGTCCTGAACAAAATACCTGAAATTACAGTTAGAGTAAAAGTCATTTACAAAGAAGAAATGCTGAAACAGTCTGGCTGGTGACCCCAAAACTGCCACGTAGAGTTTGTTTGGGTAAACCTGCCAATTTGGCTGTATTGGGAGTATCAATTTGATGAGCTTTGCCATTTTCTTAGGCATAGCATGAGGCCCATAATTGCTTTGTTTCCTTATGCAGGGAACACCAACTGGTGTTAACTGGAGCTCCTAACTAGATTAAGACTGGTCTGGAGAGAGGTTGTCTAGTCTTCTTGTAGTTGTGTTCTGAGTTAGGGGAGAAGGCACACAAGATTGCAAACCTGGTTCTAGTAATGCCTCCTATTTTTACACGCTGGCTGCACCCACGTGGGCAGGGCTGATGGTGGACTCAGTGCCAGCTACAGCGGCCAGTGGAGGGTGCGGCCAGTGCTGACTGCTGTCTGTGAGAACATTGCATGAATGGGGATCGGCTTTTGGCAAAGCAGCAGGACAGGATGGGATGGCTGGGAGGGGCTAACTTAGAGAAAAAAGTGGTACAAACCATGTACTTATCATCTACATTTTGAAACCTCTGACTTTGTATCCCTAAAATCTAAAGTTGGCCCAAACAAATACTCCACTGGGAGAGAATTTGGGTGAAGTCATCATGGATGGCTTACTTGTGCTCTTTTAGGATGGCAGATGGCATTTCTTATCTCCTCCACACTAGTCTTTTCAGTTGCTTGCCAAGTTTAAGGGGGAAAAATCCCTTAATTCTGGTTAGAAGTGATTTAAGCATTACATAAAGGATAGCTTGGTTGGTTAACATCAAGAGCAGTATGCTAGCTTCTAAACAAGTTTCTTTTCAGAAAGCGTTTATGCATGCTTTGTAGGATAGCACTGCTAGTAAATACCCACGATTTAACGCCCTCCATACACCTTGAACTCAGCATCCCTGCTTTACTGACTCATTTTTCTGCCTAAGCGCACCAATATATAAAATAACAAATGCATTGTGTTTGCTGAAATTCTTTGGTTTATATTTGCAAAGGTGCAATGAATTCCAAATTAAAAAATAAAATTCTCTGATGAAAATGTTTCTTTTCCTATGTTTTAGGTTTTGCATCTTGACCTTCAAAGGGAATTCAAAAATTGGCACATGGTAAAGCCAGAGCTCCCATATGATTCCACACTTCTAATCCTAAAATTCTGTTTTCATTTATCAGTGAAATCAGGAAATGCTGTGCCATTGATAACATTTTGACTCTCTAAGTGTTAGCATTAGATCAGTTTTTTGGCTACGTATATGTAATTGTGTAGATCAGAAAGCCAAGACAAATTCCACTCTCCACTAAGTGTGGAGAGAGGAGCGTTAAGCATTTATGCTATAAAAGTCGCTTTCCCTTTAACCTGGCATTTGCAGTTTGTAGGAACAAATTTTGTGTCCCTGTTCTGGTAGACTCAGTGGATGCCACAATGGTGTGTCTCAGCGCTTTGTGGTTGGGAACAAAATTTCATGGTCAGTCACAAGTGGAAAAAAGTTCTTCTGCATGACAGGCGTGGCCATGCTGGAGGACTGTGCCGTGGCTTCTGCAGCCACAGGGTAATGTCACCAGGCACTTAAATGAGAGAGGGCAGCGGCTGGTGGAATCTCTTCAGCTGTTGGCACTTCATTTCTGGGGAGAGCTTGTTCCCAAGTGGGTGAGTGATTCTGTGCCAGGACTCACTCGTTATGACAAATGCATTTCTTTCTTATATTTCTGAGTATGGTGGGAGCTACAATGTTTACACAGGGCACCTGTCATCAGCAATGATAGCTCTCCAGGAAATTTCCAGCGCGTTGTTCACAGATGCTTCTCTAGAGGTAAACATCCTCTCAGGGGAGCTGACTTCACTAGGTGACTTTCTGGGGAGGAACCTGAGCTGATTCCGCGGAACACTCAGTCCTCTGCATAGGCTCCCCTCCCCTCCGCTCCCCTCCCCTCCGGCTCCCCATTCATTGCCCCAGTCACGAATTTATTCCCTAGCACTCATTTTGTTGCTCTTTGTTTTAAGGCATGATTTGTTTTTCTTAAGAATTCCTTATATAATAGGTGGAGCTTCTCAGATCAAACCTCCATAATTGAATGCTGTGTAGAAAACACAGAGAAGACAATTAAAAAAATATGAATTTATATTATTTCTATGAAAAGATGCTGCAGCGACTAAGTGTAACCGTTTAGGCCAGCAGGTTAGACAGCCTGCATTTTGCTATGAAACACACACAATAGTGACACACTTTAAACACAATGTGTTTTAAAATGCAGGGATGCCGTGGATTGCAGTGAGTCAGGGATCCTGGATGGGCGAGCCGGGGGAGGAGTCCAGTGCACAGGCTGTAACGGCTCTGTTAGTTCAGATAAATCGCACAGCCCTGGTCCCGGATCCCGTCTTCAAAGCCAGAGTGTCTGGTTACATTTTATAAGTAGAAACTCCGATTCAAAGGACTCACAGAGATAATCTAGCCTTAACTGGAAGGCCCTTCATACATACTTTTGATATTTATATGCTTTATTTTCATAGGCACTTTCTTCTGCCAGTCTTTTTGTAGGTCAGGGGTTTGAAGGACGGTGCCATGGTCATCCTTCCCAGCGCAGGGCCGCCGTGGCCCTGGGCGGCTGCATCATCCCCCTGGAGGCTGCCCTGCCCGGGCTGTGCATGATCTCACAGGCGCGCTGCCAGGGGCTCTGCTGTCGCCAGCTCGGGCTCCGGGCGCTTGGGACAGCTCGCCCGACAGGACAGGGTGACTTGTAATTTACTCCCGCCTGTGTGCGTCTGTGGGGCGGTTTCTCAATCAGTGCAGGGCTTGCTGTACAATTCCATGT
Organism: Pongo pygmaeus; assembly: GCF_028885625.2. Classification (NCBI taxonomy): domain Eukaryota; kingdom Metazoa; phylum Chordata; class Mammalia; order Primates; family Hominidae; genus Pongo; species Pongo pygmaeus. The sequence continues at coordinate 60,230,371 of NC_072380.2, forward strand.
TTAACTAGAGGCATCTGGTGCCTCTGCTGCTGTTTACTGAAACCCTTCGTTGCACTTCATAAAGCGGTTGGCCGGCGGCTGTTCTTCCTCGGGCGCCCAGCCCGCCCCGCGCTGGCCGGGATGAGGCTGTGGGAGCGAGGTCTGCAGGGCGGGCTCCGTGGGCCTGTTTGGACGGATGCAGATGCTCTAGCGGATTTGCTTCTACTTCAACCCCTGGGCTGTCTTAATGGGATTTGGGCCTCTTGGTCAATGCCAGTTCAGAGAACCATTAGACACTTCCTGGAATCTTTGCTTCACCAGGAACCGCTCCACGTTCTGTGCCGGGGCTCTTGCCGGCTGCCGGCAGGACTCGAGGTCCCGGCGAGGGGCCCTCCGTGTCCTCTTCCCCTTGGCGCCACGTGGGTCTTTTGCTAACAGAACACAGCCCCTTCCCAGCTGGGCGGTCCCGCAGTCCAGGCCCCCCTCTCAGCCTGGGGATGCAGCCTTGCCAGGCGCTCCTTGCCACCCTTGCGAGGGACATGACTTGCTTTCTCTTGCATTCCACCGCCCCCCTGCTCATTTGAGCACTTTGGAAACCCGCTGGTGGTGGCTAAGGCAGATGGAGGCAGGGCTGGAAGGGGAAGAAAAAGCCCAGGGAGTAACTAAGTGTCAAGGAACTCATTGTCTGCTCTCCACCTGTTGTTATTCTGGTCCCAATCAACCTGCTCGCCAGGCTGGAGCCAGCGGCCATCTGGAAACACTGCTCTGTTTATAAACTTGGCATGAAGCAGCACTCCCGGGCCCTGACCTCCCACACGAATCTGGAAACAATTAGAGCAAGATGATAGGCAGGCGGGGAGCGCTCCGGGGAGGGGAGGGAGGGGGCGCCGCAGAGGGGGGCAAGCGGGAGCCAGGGGTGGGAGGCCGGTGGGGGAGGAAGTTGGGATGGATGTGGGAGGAGCAGCGGTGAATGGGGACTGGGTGGTAGGGGGGCGAGGGAAGCCTAGGTCTGGGCTGGAGCTGAGGGACTGGGAAAGAGTCTGGGGATATCTGGGTCTGGGCGGGGTCCGGGTGGGAGCCAGGGATGGGGTGAGCCAGGGGGAAGGGTGGGGATCCCCAGGACGGTGGTTTTGGGGGCCCCTGTGGGTCTGGGAGAGTCAGGGAGGAGTCTGGTGAGGTCTGGGCCCTGCTGGGAACTGGGGACAGCCAGCCCTCCTGGGGTGTGAGGACCAGGAGAGGGACCTGGGCTGTTTGCTGAAGATGGTGTGATGGCAGCCAGGCTCCACACTGCCCTGCGGCCTCAGCCTCACAGGGTGCCCTTCCTGGGACCCCCCCTCAGGCAACAAAACATACGGGGTGGGGGGGTAGGGGGAAGAAAGTCATTCCTGCCTGTGCCTTCGCTTTGAGCAACGAGCAAGTGGACTCTGGTGAATGAAGTTCTCTCTCACCTTGTAAGGAATGCATTGTAGAGTTTCAAGTCGTTTTATTAGTTTCAGAAACACATTCTTGAAGAGCACTTTTTAACCAAAGGAAGTTTAAGCGTGTCCCGTTTTGCTGGAGAAAAGCTGAGATTCTTGGGCCATGGGGGGACATTCCTATACTTGCAGAGCGTACAATCTAATCTGTGTAGACGCATGCCATGTTTTTGTGTCTGGGGAGCTGATTCAGGCTTCCAGAGTCCTGAGTATTCGTGAGATGAATGAGTCTCTTCCTCTTTTCTTAAGAAACAATCTCTTTCGCTCGCTTTTTTCCCTGCAGTTTTGAAATGTGATTCCTAGCTCCGAGTTGATGCTGTTTTCACGCTCAGCTGGGTTTCTAACTCCTGAAATATTAATCTGTGGGAGTTGCTGGCAAACCAATAATTGGCACCAATTAACAAGCTCGTCGTTGGCCAAATGATACTTGAAGAAGGAAGTTGACTGTGCAGGTCTTCTTGGCTCCTGGGGCTCAGGCCCAGCGGCCTCTCCCTGGCCTCTTGTCGTGCTTCAGATGCACAGAGCTGCTGATCTCAGCCGGGAACATTGGCCCCGAGTGCATCTGCTTAGAACTTTAAGAAGAATTAATCTGTGGAAAGCGGTGCCATCAATCGACACTCGTCCTCCGGCCCTTCCCTGCCCAGTACTCGCCTGACTGGCCTCTTCCCTACATGCTGTTCTCCACATTGCCTTGCCGTGAGCTTTCCTTTTTGCCTAAACACATTTTTCAGCTCCATGTTTCTGATAGACTGGTTACTAAAATCCAACCCAACAACGTGTAAGACGGCCAAGTGTATAATACGCATCAAGGTGAAAAAATAACCAGCAAGGCCTGCAGAGGTTTGGGGCACAGCCCACAGGGCATGGCAGTGGGAGCTGCGCCTCAGTGGTGCTTGTTGCCCGGTGGCTGCAGCTCTGCACAGGGCTCATTGCTGTCCCTGGAGAGGCTGAGTCTGGTAAACCAATTTTTTCCTTTGAGTCTTGTTGCAAATGGATGTATTTGAACTATAATATAAATTATTGTGTTTATTTAACCCTGCAAACGGATCTCCTTTGTCTTTGTGAACTGGCTGGGCAGCTAAAGACCCACATTCCTTCCACAGTTAATAAAACTTCTTATTTTTTTCTGTGCTTATAACTTTAATTACACTCAGACCCATTTAGTCTACTTCAGTTTTTCAAACCATCTAAATTAAAAAAGAAACAGCTCCTCTCAATGTGCAACATAATCATCATCTTTAGATTAAAAGACACAAATTGAAAACACATCTTGTCAGTTTTGTCTTCAAGGTGTCATCTTAAGTATTGTCCATTTTCAGATCTGGAGCTGGTAGAGATGTGAATGGACTGGGCTGTACTTCTTCCCGAGAGAAAAGATTTATGCTTTAAAGGACTCCATTACTAAATTTCAAACTTATTAAAATAAAACAAAATCACCATAAAACAAAAACCAAGCCAGATCTAGTTTACTTTATGGAAGACTCTGTACATTCTCTCAGATATTCAGAATGTACTTGGGTTTGCATATGATCAGGAGCTGGAAACAGCTGCCTGGGTAAGGCCCCGGCCTCGACACATCTCCCACACAGTGGTTAACACAGTTTCCTTCTGTGCCTGTAGCTCCTCACGGGTTTTTCATGAACATTAGTGGCATTTCTGGAAAGTGTTTTGCTCCTTCTGAGAGAAGTAAATGCAAATATCAGCATCCAGGAGCTCCCTGAATCTCCGGGCAGCCGCCTTACAGACTGGAGTTTCATCCTTCAGCTAATGGCTGAAGTGTTGTCTAGTTTGGCCTTCTCTTGAATCTTCTCAAAACAACATCTATTCACATGGTGCTTAAAAATGATCTTTTGTGATTAAGAACACCATGGCCTGCTCTTAGTTCAAAGCATTCATCTCCATTATCAGAGATTTGCTTTCTTCTCCTTCCCCATGGGCTCTCTTTAGGGAGCCCTTACGTTTTCGTCTCTGGATAGATTCATTGCTAACCGCTGCCTCCTCTGTTCCTATCTGTTTGCTACCTTTTGGGCTTTTCCTAATTTGATTGGTAAGATTAAATCTTTGCTCTCCCTCCATATACAAAAATTAAAAGTTGAAAACCAAAACTTCAAAGCAAAACAAAACCTAGATATTGTCTAGAGAATTATTTTTTATTTGATTACTTCTTGAAATTTCATTTCTACATAAAGTGTTGTTACAATAACATTTTGCTTCAATGTTTGGCCCAAGGAAGACTTTACAAAATGATCGTCTTTGTGACTTTCTCATTGGGTAGTCAATAGCTAGTGGGGACCTATTTGCTGAATGGAAGAGCACAGCTTTTAGGTTTTCTCTCCTGGAGAATGGAGCTATAGAGGAAAGTAGCTTTGAGGTATTCTCTCTTTCCAGAAATGTACAGCTATGTAGTGTGGATTAAAATTCTAAAATTCGTGACCTCGAACCCCCATCTAAAGGCTGGACGTTTTATCCCTGCTCCAATCTTGTTTCTGGGGAGATGTTGGAGGGAAGCAGAGTCAGGAGCATTTCCAGCCCCCTGGTGCTGCTGTGTGGACTCTACTGGCTGTTTGATGACCAGATCCTTTAACGGAGGATGATTTTTAAGGCAAATGTAGGACTAGGCCCTCTGTGGGTTAGTTCCAATGATTGCTCGCCTCTTTTTCAGAGGAGTGAGTAGTTCCTGGACCTTTGCAGTTGTTCACAGCAGTTCAGACTCCTGCAGCTACAGATAAGCAATGGATGAGAGTGGGCTCAAGCCCACATAAGACTTGCATGTGGTGCTAGCGATGCTTGTGTGAGCATGGTGTGCTCCATTAGGGCTTCTGTAGGAAATGCTCCATAAACCTGTGGTGCCATGGTGGAAGAGCTACGTAGGGAATGCCAAGAGGGCTGTCTGTGTGATGGTCCCTCTGCCTGTCTGCCCTTCTAGATAACGCGCATCGTGTCTGCCTCCTTCGCCACTATACACCTGGTTCCTAGCATACTGGCTGGTGAATTGTAGGCATTCAGTAAAAATGTGCCGAACGAATGAATGGCCAGCGACATTTTTTGCTTCGAGAAATTGGGAAATATAGCAAAAATAGCAGAAAGTCCAAGTCTAAGCTGGAGGGATAGTAATCAAATAATGTTCTTTCTGTCTCCTACCATTCCACTTGAAGGAGGCTTTGCCATGTAAACATATTTGTCATTATTACTATTATTGGGAAGCAGCATTATGCTGCTACTAGTGGTGGTAATAGGAACTGGAATTTTGCAATGGGGGTGATACTTGCAGACACATTGTTATATCATCTTCATCTTGTGTCCTACAGGCTTCTAGTTTTGGTTCTACCGGAAAAGGGCAGGTATCTACTGAACAACAAAGATTTCTCATTTTGAAATTCAAATCCACTTATGGTTTGGCAACTTAATGTGCTGGAAAGCAAAACTTTGCACAGAGAGAGAGGAGAGAGAACACACACACACACACACACACACGCACACACAAACACATTTTCTAAATTCCTTAGCGTATCAAGCATGGGCGATTCAGAGCATAGAGTGTCACCCACCAACATCAAGAAGATACCGCCATGGTGGTGCTGCTCCAAGGAAAAGGAGGGCATTGACTGAGAGGTCAGAGAGCCTAGGGCCCTAGTGCTTCTGGTAGAGAGGTCTACAGAAAGAAGGTAGAGCCTGTTTCGGTTGTTTTTTTTTTTTTCTGAGACGGAGTCTCGCTCTGTCACCCAGGCTGGAGTGCAGTGGTGCGATCTTGGCTCACTGCAAGCCCCGCCTCCCAGGTTCGAGCGATTCTCCTACCTAAGCCTCCTGAGTAGCTGGGATTACAGACGTGCACCACTACGCCTGGCTAATTTTTGTATTTTTGGTAGAGACGGGGTTTCACCATGTTGGCCAGGCTGCTTTTGAACTCCTGACCTCAGGTGATCTGCCTGCCTCGGCCTCCCAAAGTGCTGGGATTACAGACGTGAGCCACTGTACCCGGCCTATGCCAGTTCTTGCTAAGAGCTTAAGGCCTACCTCAGGTACATTGCTTTAGAAACATTCAGATTAGCGTGGGGAGCCTGGAAAACTTGAGGGCTGGAGGCATCCCCATCTCTCAGGATATGAGGGCTGTGGCTCATGGGAGCCCCATTCATAGCCACCAGGACATGGGCCCTGTGCATACCCTTGGCCCATGGGCAACACCAGAAAGGCTGGTGAACCCAAGCCATCCAAAGGGGAATGTTTGAAACAACCCTGGTGGGGGCTGTGAGGACACTGGACAATCACAACGCTGCTCACACCTTTCATTCTTTGCTGGTTTGTAGAGGTAGGGAGTGACAAGGATTGTGGGCTTCCAAGGGCAGGGTACAGTCCCTGTCTTCAGGGACGGGTGCTCTAGCATCTAGCACGCTGCCTGGCACGCAGGGGCTCCTCAATGAACAGGGTCATATCGACTACTCCTGTAGTGATGCTCAATACAGCTTTGTTGAAATCAGAATCGTCCTGTCTAGTCCAGATGTTCTCTTACTAAGGCTGTCCCCAACTGCACAGAAATACTGGACTGAACAGGAGGCTCACAGAAACCTTACTTATTGGGTGTATGCATGTATACGTATTTCTATTCTATTCTTCTGTATCCCTCTTTTACCAGGCCAATCATAGTTTATTTCTGTTTGGACGTCTGTGGAGTAGTGGCCACAACGGTACTTCTGTTTTTGTTTTTACTTTTCCATTTTTTTGCTTCTAAACTGTGCAAATTTTTCCAGTGTATCATCTCTACTGCTCTCACTTTGCGTTTTCTTTCTCTTTCAACCTCTGTTCTTTTATTTTGCCTTCCCCTACCATTCCCTACAAGGTGGTTACTCCAAGCAGTGATCTTAGCAGTGACTGCAGCTTGTTCAGGTTCCCATCCTAGCTCAGAGCTTCCACTCAGAGCCCACACCTCATTCCACACACAGCACTCTGGCCACTGTCTCTGTGGGAGATGGATAGCAAAAATAACCCCAATTCTCCCTTCTTCCCTGCAAAGATATCCATACCATTTGCAATGTGACTTTGCAATTTTCCCATTTGAGGCTGATCTATTTCTCCAGTCCCTGGGGCTGCACAGTCTAATGACTTGCTTTGGCTAATAGAATGTGATAGAATGTGCTGGTTCCAAGGCTAGTCCCCAAGAGGTCTTGCATGCATCCTGTCTTTATTTTGGAACTCTGCCACTGCTGTGAGAAGTGTCTGGGCTAACACGCTGGAGAATGAGTTTTTGTGGAGCCCAGCTACTCTCAACTGTTAAGCCCCAGCTGATCTACACAAAGGACCAACTCATGAATGAGGCTGGAGGACACCAGCTGAGCCCTTTCCAGATCAGCAGAGCTTCCTGGCCAATCCATAGCCCATGACAAACAGTACATCATTGATTTTTCAAATCACAACATTTTTGGGGTGTTTTGTTGGGCAGCAATCACTAACTGATACAGTCAGTAACCACCTTTTGTTGCTACATGGAAGGGATCTTTCTTATCAGTCCTTATGGCAGAAATTGTAAAGGTTAACCAAAATCTGTTTCCTTTTCCATCACAGGCACACAGCTGGGTGATACTGCCTGTCTTGCTTGTGGCCATGTGACTGAGTTATGGCTAATGGGATATAGGTAGAAGGATGCATGCCATGTCTAAGTCCAGTCCATAAACGCCTCCATCTCTTAATCCCTTCCCCATCTGCTGGCCCAGTGGAGAGAAGCTGGGGGAGGCCAAGCCACTGGATGGAAGATGCACGGTCCCTGAGTGACCATGTGGATGACTGCGACTCAGCAGGGATGTCTACAGAGGACTTTGTGCAAGTGAGAAGCAAGTTTTCATTGTGTCGAGTCACTAGTACTTTAAGGTTCATTATCACAGCCGGAGTTACTTACCATCACCACCCTTCTTCTTCCTCTTGGCTTCCCTGCGGCCTTGGGCAGTAGATATCTCCCTCCTTTATAACTCCTCTTCCCTTGCTTTCCTGGATGCCACACGTCATGGTTTTCCCACACCTGTATCAATGGCTCCCATTACCTTGCAGATAAAGCCCAAGATTCTGAGTTTGGTTGAACTCTCTGCCCTTCCTTCTCACCACACATCTTCACACCCCGTGTGCTTCCCTAAGCACTCCATGCTCTCATTTACTCTGTGGGTTTACATTTGTTGTTCCCTCTGCTTGAAATACTGTTCCTACTTTTTGCCCTATTAACTGTTCAGGGCTGATGTGTTGCTTGTTCTGAGAACACTGGGCCCTGAGATTGGGTTGCTCCCATGGGTTCTGATGGAATCCCGTGTTTGCGCCACCATGGGACTTGCCGTTGTAACACTTCTCCATCTCTTTCAGCAGCTGACTGTGCAAGCTCTGAGTGGTTTCAGCCTGCTGGGCTCATGACTGCGTGCCTAATGCATAAACAAGTGCTTGTCACCTAGCCATACTAATCACCATTTGGTGAGTGCCTGAATTAATGGGCTTTGTAGGACTGGGGAACCAACAGGGCATGGAGTCTAGAAATTGGACTCAAAGTTCAATAACTGCTAATGAATGAGGAAGTCAACCAGAAAAAATGATGCTGCTTAGCTTTCCTTGGAGATTATCTGTACTTGGTCCCCCTAACAATGACTAGACTGTTTGCAATTATAGGTACAGAATAGCCTTCTTTCAAATAGTGTTTCCTTCTATCATCATTAGTGATGAAAATTGGCCAGGATTTATTTCACATATTACAATGCAGAATTTGATGTTGTTTTTATGTGAACATAACTGCTCTGTAAAACCTCAAGCATTTTTCTCTATTAGAATTGGCAGAGGAGAGGTTATATAAACTTGTGGCCAGTTGAGAAGTTCCCAAAACATCACTATTGAAGTAGAGGGAACTGAGAGCATAGCATGGTGTGTGTGATTTATTCCTTTAGGATGGCTTAGACCCATGATTGCATCTGTTCTTGATTATGGCGCCACTTTTAACCACAGAGATGACTCAGCACTGGAAGGTTAGCTGTGCTGCCCAAGGTCACACAGCAACATGGGTTTGATGGGGTATCCAAAAGCAAGGATAGGTGTTTTTCCCTAGGAGCCCACACTGACTCCCTGCCTCCAGCACATGGAACGAATCACAGAAAGGCTCTGTTGAGTCATAATGACAAATGTTGAAGTTGACGGCATGTACCCATGAGGTCATATGGAGAATTCCCAAGGGACACCTTAGCCCACATTCACTATTGAACACAATGGAAGGGGGAATTATTGTGATTCTTGCTTTGGTTGCCAAGCTGGTGTTGTCTGAGCCTGTCCGGCATGTGCTCTGCCTGCTCTGACTTCTGACCCCAGGAGGAGCATTCAAGGAGCCAAGGAATGGGTCCAGGCATTGTGCTAGTATCTAGCCATGGCAAGATACTAGATCTAACCATGATGAGAGCAGCTAAGATTGGACTGTACCTGAGTGAGCCCATTGAATCCTCCACCAGCACCACATGGGGTTTCTATCGTTTGTCTCAGCTGCAGGTGAGGAAGCTGAGCTGGAGAGGGCTTCAGTGGCTGGACCCAGGCTGTGTGGGCTTCAGACTGGTCCCCAAAATGCATACCCTCCTCTCCTTACAGGGTACCTGTCATGAGGAGCTCTGCTCACTCTATGACACATTCATCCCAGGGGGTCTTTTCTATGGCCAGGGCTCCTTTCCACAAGTGCTGTGTCCTGCCTTCAAAACAAATCCTCTTTCATGTTCTCTTTCAGAGTCCATTCCCCAGATATCTCTCTCCTAGCCTCTGACTATTTAAGCTTACTTTATAAGGACTACTTCTTATACCTGAAGTGAGGGCATATGAATTTGAATGTGCAAGGATGGAGGGTGAAATGATCCCATTGGGAGTAAATGAAGCATCCTTATGTCCACAAAATATTTGTGTTTGTAGGGAGCAGTTTGGCTGAGAAACCTATATTCCTTGCCGTTTATTTTTATGTTGATTTGAATATGCCCACCACAGACAGCCAAGGATGACCACTGTGAATGTAGGCAGGAAGGGACTCTCCTCCAGGCGACATCCATCTCGTTATTTTGAGTGCATGACCCTCTTACGACTCGACCCTTCCACACAGTCCGCTGTGCAAGACCTACCCCCATGCATCCTGTTCAGGGTCAGCGTCAGACCCTGCAGATTTTTCCTTCTATTTTTCAACAATATAATATGAGACAAGGGCCAAGAACTGCCCAGAACTGCGCACGGTGTTGAGAAGAGGCTGCGAGCTGCTGCTCTGCAGAGTTGGGAGGTGCTTCCGGGCTCTGCAGGCTCCCTGCAGGCCCTTGCTGACTGTCCATGGCCTGCACCTGCCCTACCCGCTGAGCCGCCCCAACAGCTGCGCCTGGCTGTGGTTTCCTGAGGGGTCCCGTCTGCATCGGCTGCCCTGTGTCCTGACACTATGGTGGGTTTGCAAGTGGCAGAGTCCAGGGAAGGAGACTGGGGAGCATGGCCATGGGTCATCTGGGGGGCACGGAGGGTTCCGGCTCCCACCCAGCTCCACCTGCTTCATCAGCAGTGGTCGCCAAGATTGCATAACCAGGACGATGACAACGGTGAGAGCTCTGTTGCAGTTAAAGACTTAAGAACAACTTGTGCCTGCTTACTAATACATTTTATCACCCAGGCAGCGTCAGGACTCTGAGAGCCTCTCACATGCTGTTATCATCTGAGCGAGACCTCAAGATTTGTCATCGAGCAGGCCGACCCTTGCCTGAATGGACCTCACATTCTTGAGGTAGGGAGAGATCTGCAATCAGCATGATCGATAAGCGATTTTCATAAGACGTTAGAAGTCATCAGAGCTTAGGAAACAGGGTGAGGAAGTAGGGGAGGAGCCGGAAGGGCCACCATTTAAAACAAGGTGGCCAGGATAGTCCTCTCTGTAGGGGTGACATTGAAGAAATGGTGGGAGAGGGTGTGAGGTGCACATCTCTGAAGGCAGAGTGTTCTGGAGACAGGAAACCATCTGTGCTAAGGCCCTGTGGTGAGAGGGTGCTAGGAGCTAGCGAGCCCAGTCTACTCAACACAGCCATCATTTTAAAACCTCGGTGAGCCCTGTCCCTTATGAACCCCCTCCCACGGAAGCTGATGTCACTGAGAGTGAAAGCTGCAGTGTAGGGTGGCCTCCTCTGCACACCAGCCCTGGCCCTCTGACCTCTCCTACCCCATGATGGTCCCCTGTCAGCTGGGTCTAGAGTGGACCGTCGGGGCAGACCTGGAAGGGGAAGGCTGTTAAGTTCCTGCTCACTTTAGTGACATACAGCAACACCTTTGTTTCCCCCTGGATTCTGGGGATCAGCAACATGTGCAGGTGGGGGTAGGGCAGTCCTGCTGCTCTGGGATGAGCTGCCCCCTCAGGGAGGACTGGCCAGCTGGGTGGCTCTGCTCCTGGAGAGTGACTGGCCATTGGCTGGGTGGATGGGGTGACTGTCCTGAGAGCTTGGCACCACCAGAAGTGCAGTCCAGGCAGCCCTTCATAGGTGGCTCAGGGTGCCCAGTGGGACAAGAGGTGGCCCTCAAGCTAAGCTTGAGCTTAAGCCTAAGCCTAAGGTTGCCACGCTTGGGCTAGGATGCCAAGTCTCCATGCTGGCCGCTGGTCACAGCTCTGTCCCTGTGGGAGAAGATGACTGAAGCCTGGCCAGGCTGGGCCATCTCCCCAGCAGCCACCAGGGCTTGCTGTGAGATGTGGGAGCCGTGCTAGGGTCCTGCCCCGGGGCTGTTGGTAGGCATGATGGGAAGCAGTGCAATTACGGATATTTTCTGGAGATAATCATCAACAGGGTTTGCTGATGGAATGGACCTGGAATACAAGAAGAAAAGGAATCAAGGATGGCTCTGAGGTTCGGGGCTTGAGCAACTTGGATGGGGGTGCTGCTGAGTCAGGTGGGAGGGGAGCAGGCTCAGGGGATGCGGACTCCATTTGAAGTGGCCGCGTTGGAGATGTCTGTGGACATCCACGTGAGACGCTGAGTGGCCAGCTGGACATGTGAATCTGGTGTCCAGGGGGAGGTTTGGGCTGCAGATACAGATTTCACCAGGACATATTTTTAGTGATGCACAGACTGACCAGGCTAGAAAGAAGCACAGGGTGTGCAGCCCCACTCTGGTAAGCATCTCTCTGCTTTTACTGAGGTGTCTCCACTGCATCCTTGATTTAATGGAATTCAACTGGACCATCATTGAGCATCTGTTGTATACGATGTACTCTGGAGGCGTAAAAACTATTGGGAGAAATGAGGAAGTAAATAAGTAATATTGATATAATTCTTCTATTAATAAGAATCAATTTATCTGAAAACAAAAAGTCTCTTAAGCATTTGAATAAAATAGAAAGCCTTTATTAACATATGAAGATAAATCCATACCCATAAATAAAAATCTGCACACTCATGGGTGCTGACCAGTGTATCCTAGCTCACCAGCACAGTGGGCTGTGTGTGGAGAAAGTGGGCATTCAGCTTTCACAGCAGGCAGAGGGAGCCTTGGAGGGGAGGGTGCTGGCTCAGGACCAGTGGCCAAGCCCGTGGTGGAGTCAGGCCGGCCTGCAGTTGGACACTCTTGACTGATTAAACATTAATAGGCAATTCTAACAAAAACGAGAGGATGGCAACTCCATAGGAAGGAGGGCCACATGTGGGGGTGAATTCCAAGTCAAACACTTTCCCCAAAGAATTTGTTGCTAAACTTTTAATTTTGAGATAACTGAAGATTCACATGTAGTGGTCAGATATAATATAGCATGATCTTCTGTGCCTTTTACCCAGTTTTCTCCATCATAACATCTTGCAAACATAGCACTATATTACAGTGTCTCAACCAGTGTATAAATGGATACACTCACCAGTGTCACTGGGGTTCCTCCAGTCTCAGTTCATTTGTGTGCATTTATTTTCCGTAACTGTATCACTGCTGTAGAGTAGGATGGCCACCTTGACAGTCGAGGCAGAACAGCTCCACACAAGGGTTCCTGTCTTCCTTGCTCCTGGAACCATTAATCTGCTCTCCATCTCTATAATTTTATCCTTTGAGACTGTTACATAAACAAAACCACACAGTATCTAACCTCACAAGGCATTTTTGCACTCAGTAAAATGCCCTTGAGACCCATTCATGTTGCTGTGTGTATCAGAGCCCGTTCCTTTCCACAGCTGAGCCGTGTTCCTGGTGTGGACACACTACTGTTTAACCAGTTATCGTCGAAGGATGGCTGCCTTGTCCCCCATTTTCGACCACTACAAATAAAGCTTCCATGAGCATTCATGTACAAGTTTCTTTGTGAACTTAAGTTTTCAAGAAATAAAAAAAGAAATGTTTTCAAATGCTTGAGCAAATAGCCAAGATCCCAGGGCACCATGGGAAAATGTGGAAGTGAGGATTTTTTTTTTTTTTGAGACGGAGTCTCTCTCTGTGGCCCAAGCTGGAGTGCGGTGGCGTGATCTCGGCTCACTGCAACCTCCGCCTCCTGGGTTCACGCCATTCTCCTTCCTCAGCCTCCCGAATAGCTGGGACTACAGGTGCCCGCCACCACACCCGGCTAATTTTTTGTTTTTGTATTTTTAGTAGAGATGGGGATTCACCGTGTTAGCCGGGATGGTCTTGATCTCCTGACCTCGTGATCCGCCTGCCTCGGCCTCCCAAAGTGCTGGGATTACAGGCATGAGCCACTGCACCTAGCTGGAAATGAAGATTTTAACCAGAAAATTGTATGAATAAAAGTTACTAGTTGGCAACCTCAACCATGAAACTAAACTTCAGCATGGCTCACTTGGAGCCTGTGACTTTGAGAGCACTGCCTCCTGCTTCCGCCTCCCTGCATGAACTGACTTAGTGAAGGACGCTATGGAATATTACCCGTTTGAATGCTGGAGAATGCCTGCCAAAGACCATTTAGCTTTTCCACCTTCAGTGTTCTTTCTAACTGCACCGAGCTGACACTGAGTCTTCAGTGTGCCTCTGCGAATAATACAATTATGCTACCAGCCGAGAAAATGGTTCCCATCTTTCTTTTGGCTTGGGCAGGATGACATGTGTTCATTGCATTTTTTTTTTTTGAGATGGAGTCTCGCTCTGTCACCAGACTGGAGTGCAGTAGTCCGATCTTGGCTCACTGCAACCTCTGCCTCCTGAGTTCAAGCTATTCTCCTACCTCAGTCTCCGAGTAGCTGGGACTACAGGGGCGCGCCACCACATCCAGCTAATTTTTGTATTTTTAGTAGAGACAGGGTTTCACCATGTTGGCCAGGATGGTCTCAATCTCTTGATCTCATGATCCGCTCGCCTTGGCCTCCCAAAGTGCTGGGATGACAGGCGTGAGCCACCACGCCCAGCCAATTTCAAAATTTTAGGTGGTTATTTTGAGAATTTAAAATGTGGGGGATGAGGACTTTGGATGCTGCTGTATCTGTAGTGATACTGAGAGTTGTGTTATTTTGTAGTCATACCTGACACAAGTCCTCCTCTCCTTTCTGAACGTGGCATGCAGGGGAGAGGATCGGCACTGGTCCTCAACCTGGGTACAGCTGGAGTATGTGGCTGACACCAGTGTGAGTGCTGTCCTTGGGGGAGACTGCATTTCCCAAGTAGTGCTTCAAAAGAAGTTCCTGTAATAATAGTGGAGGACATTTCACTTTGATTTTTTGGGCATCGTGTGTCAAATGTCCTCCATGCCCTCAGGCAAATTGGAAGTCGAGGTTGGTCAAATTTAGGGGTGTCTAAGACAGGCATCTCCATGGGATGCCTTACATTGATAGCAGTGACATCATTGTTTAAATGATCATCTCTGAATAATCAAACATAACATGTTATGTGTGGATTTGTCTGCGATCGCTGAAACTGTTCTGGATTTGGAAGAACTGGACAGAGATGCCTTGAGTGACGGTCAGTATTTGAGTGTGAGGGCCATATTTTATCACCTGAATGAAGTAGGGTGCCATTTCCAGAGGAGGTGTGGTGGAAGTGGTGCTTCTTGGCTGGGTGCCGGCTTATCTATTCAGCCTGACACAGTTCCACATGTGCCTTTGACCAGCGCCACCCCTGGCCTGCCCTGAAATGCCGTAGTCTCTCTTCTTGGTGTGTTTCTAGACCTTGATGATCTTCCTGCCTGGTTTTCCTCTGAATACTGCATGGCCATATATTATCTTCCCTTGAAGGTCCAGATTCAAACTTTTAGGAATTCATTCACCAAGTATTTACAACATGCCACAGATTTTGTTAGTGTTGGGGATACAAAAGGTATAGTTCCAAGTGCCTTCAGATGCCTTCAAGACAGACACAGGACACAATCTGCACACGAAGTCCTGGTGTGGTGGCCGTGGTTGAGAGGTGTGACCGGAGTGCTGATGAGGGACCCCAAGCCACCTGGGGCCAGAAGGGTCCTTTCCTCTGAGATCTGCTGGGCCACTATCTCTTAGCTGGGTTAGCGGGTCTCCTCGATAAGCATCCACGTGGCCCATGGCACACTGAGAGCTTCTCTCCCTGTCAGGCACCTAGGCATTCCCTGTGTGTCTGTCTCAGGTCTTTCAACTGGCATTGCATTTGATTTCTTTTCAGCCTTTGGTTAGTATTCTCACTACACTAGGAAAACGTGTGAGGTGACCTCCACAAAAATACACAGGACCATTAAAAATAACATCAGGGGGAAGGACCAGCCAGAGGAAGAGTGGGAGATGATGCCAGCAAGAGTCTGTCTGCAGGTGCACCTGTCTGCAGGTTGCCCTTGGCTCCGGTGGCCAGCCTGCTCTATCTTTGCATGATCGCCTGCAAATTGAGTAGCTTAATATTTTTTTATTTTTATTTTTAAAATGGTATCTCTCTGTCACTCAGGCTGCAGTGCAGTGGTACAATCACAGCTTACTGCAGCGTCGACTTCCCGGGCTTAAGGGATGCTCCCCTCTCAGCCTCCCAAGTAGCTGGGACCACAGGCACATGCCATCACGCTTGGCCATGTGGCTTACTTTAGTGTTAGTTGGTGTGCTACTAAAGAATTTAAAAAGTTATCATTGAAAATGTAATATAGGCTGATAAAAGCTTTAAAATGCTAGATCTTCCATTGTTTGTAGAAAATTTGGAACTCCGTGTCGGGAATTCTAGAGTGACTGCGGCCGCCAGCCCTCATTAGACCCTGAAATGAAGGAACTCAGTCCTGTGGTTTGTTTTTAACTTCCTTTCTGTTTCTTTGTCCCTCTCTTTCTGAGCCTGGCTTGTTGTTGTTGTTGTTGTTGTTAATCTGTATTTAATCCAAGCTCCAATACTTTTCCCTGTGCAAGTCTTCAGGACATTCCTTGCTCTTGAGTCCAAGTATTTGCCTGTGAAAAACAGCGAAAATGATATGTACCTTATGTTGATGTCACTGGGTAAATTAAATGATGGCTAACTATATAAAATGTCCAGTGAGGTGCCTGGAAGAAAACGTGTTCTCAGCAGCTCTTAGGAGTCCAGGTTTCAGTCCTGATCTGCTGACTTCCATTGGAGTCCTGCTGGCACTCTGGGCGGTTAGAGGACAGGAGAGCCATGCAGTGCACGGGGAGGAAGGCAGCAGTGCCAGCTCACATCTGGCAGGCGGCAGTGGCCCTGGTGTTGGGAAGCCCATATCTCCTGGCTGCTGTAGTGTGCTGTGACCCGCTTCACCCGCACCCATCTACAGACCTGCCCTCGGGGTCCCTCAGTAAGAACCAACTGGGATTCAACGTTAGCTGACATGGAAGAGTGATCTCTACATCGTAGATGAGTAAAAGGCAAAAGTCTTGTATTTAATGATATCAAAGCATGGTAAATTATTCAAAAAATTTTACATGGAGCAGTTGTTTTGAATGAGGTCCACTTAATGCTACTCAATAATGTCTTAATTTGTATATGATTTCACCATTAAGTCTATCATGGTGCAACCATTAATAGCAAGCATTGGTTAAATACTTGCATGATTTGTAAGGGGATTCCATAAAATATATATAGTCATTAAAATTGTTTTGAGTAGGTAGCACAGTCATAGAGTTCCAAATTCAAAATGTACAAAAGTTTAAATAATGTATTCTTCCACTCGTCTTGACACAAATTCCCTTCCTATGAAACAGGCAGTTCTATAATTTTTTAAATATTTTTCAGAAATAGGTTACATCTCTACAAAGTAAGTCAATTCATGTTTGTATTCTTCCTTCTTTATATAAGTGGTAAAAATACTGTACACGCTTTTCTGCCCTTGTAACAGCAATATATTTTCAAGTGCATTCCATATTTGCACACAAACATTCCTTGCATCCTTTCTACAGCTGCATTATATTCTATTGTATGATATGCTGTATTATTTAAAAGTCCTTTAATGATGTATATTTATGGCTGTCTCCAACATTTTGATCTTACTAATAATATTATAATAACAAGCATGTGTATGTGTCATCTCACATGTATTAGAGTATTTCTGTGTGATAATTCCTAGAAATAAAATTGCCAGATCAAAAAATACATGCATTAGTTATTTGCATGTATTTTGCCAAACTGCTTTTATAGAGGTATGATCAGTTAGCAGCCTCACCAGCAGCACAGAAGCAATGTAGATACGACATCCCCACAATCTCTCACTGACACACCATGTTACCCAATTTTTTTTCCTCAAAGTTCCTTGTTCTGACCATTATTCAAATTTTTATCTCTATGAGAGAGGTGAAAAACAATTTAATATAATTTTATTTGACATCACCTTATTAGAAGAGAGGTCAAGCCTTCTTTCCAAATGTTTGAAGGGCATTTGTATATTCTTTCTTTTCCCCGCATATTTTCCTACTCTGTTTTGACCTGTTGGTTGTTGGTTTATAAGAGTATTGTATTTATTGGAAAAACTAGCATTTTTCTGTGTGTGAAATGCAATTATGTTACCTAGCTTGTCTTTTTTTTTTTTTCGAGACAGAGTCTCACTCTTGTCGCCCAGGCTAGAGGGCAATGGCGCGATCTCAGCTCACTGCAACCTCTGCCTCCCGGGTTCAAGCGATTCTCCTGCCTCAGCCTCCTGAGTAGCTGGGACTACAGGCATGCACCACCACACCCAGCTAATTTTTGTATTTTTAGTAGAAACTGGGTTTCACCATGTTGGCCAGGCTGGTCTCGAACTCCTGACCTCAGGTGACCCACCCACCTCAGCCTCCCAAAGAGCTGGGATTACAGGGGTGAGCCACCGCACCTGGCCGCTAGTCTTCTTTTTTAAGTACTCACTTAGAGTGGTTCTTTTTTGTACAGAACTTTTTATAATTAAAATTGCTACAAAGTTATTAATTTTTTCTTTTATATCTCCTGGGTTATATGAAGTAATTTTAAAAGGCCTCTTTCATTGGAAGACTATTAAAAGTGAATTATTACATACTTTTCAAGAAATGTATTGATATATATTCACATGGATTATGTATAAATAGGTATGTATAATTCACATGAAATATATATACAAATATACGTTCTGTGTGAATTTTATTCTGATTGTCAGGTGTGATATTTTCAATGAATCTATATAATACTGTTTATACTGTTTTAAAAATTGTGTTACAATACGTACAACATGAAATTAACCATTTTAACCATTTTAAAGTGTACAATTCAGTGGCATTGATGGTGGTACACACTAGCCACGTGCACAACCATCACCACTATCTGGTTCAAGACCTTTTTCATTGTCCCACAAAGAAAACCCATAAATTAGGCAGTCTCTTCCCATTGCCGCTTCTCTCCAGCCCTAGGCAACTACGTATCTGCTTTCTATCTCTATAGATTTTCTTTTTCTGGGCATTTCATATAAATGGAATCACACAATAATATGGTTCTGGCTTCTTCGGTCAGCATGATGTTTTCAAATTTCATCCATGTTGTAGAATGTATCAGTACTTTACTTCCTTTTTGTATGACTGATTAATATCCCATCTTCTGGTTATGCTACATTTTTTAAATCCTCTCATCAGTGGATGGACATGTGGGTTGTTTCCACCTGTTGTGGATAGGGCTGCTATGAACATTGGTGCACAAATTCTGGCTGGAACACCTCTTGTCAGTTCTCCTGGCTGTGCACCTAGATGTAGAATTGTGAGATCATATGGTAATTTCATGTCTACTTGTTGAGGAACTGCTAAAATGGCATAGAAGGAACTTTTCAGAGCCACTGTTCCCCCGAGATGTCCCGGGCTGGTTTTTCCTCCCAGGCTTTGGGCGCGTCTGTTTTCCGCTCCAGCTGTTACTCTTTGCTCCCGGCAGCAGCGGCTTGCTCACTCACTTTTGCTGTTCTGGGAAGCCCTGTCCTCTTAGCCACCCACCC
This sequence comes from Pongo pygmaeus, assembly GCF_028885625.2. Lineage (NCBI taxonomy): Eukaryota > Metazoa > Chordata > Mammalia > Primates > Hominidae > Pongo > Pongo pygmaeus. The sequence continues at coordinate 60,249,121 of NC_072380.2, forward strand.
TGAGCACTCCGAGTTAGGCAAAGCAAGGACAAGCCCTGTGACCCGGGAAATCCCCGTCGGGTCAAAACAGACACAATTCCCTGAGATCCCGGTCTGGTTTGCTTCCTCGGAGCCCAGTACTCACCCCAGGCATGGGAGCAGCCACCTCGCCAAGGAGGGCAGTTGAGGGTGCAGTGAGGGTCTTGGTCACCTCTGTCCTAGCTGGGCTTTCACTTGGTTGCTGTAAACCATTGGCTATCTCCCAGCGGTCTGAAAGGTTGATTTGACTTTTTTTGTAAATTTTTAAAATTTATTTCAATTTTTTTATTTATATTTATTTATTTATTTATTTATTTTTTGATACAGAGTCTCGCTCTGTCGCCCAGGCTGGGGTACAATGGTGCGATCTCGGCTCACTGCAACCTCCGCCTCCTGGGTTCAAGCGATTCTCCTGCCTCAGCCTCCCAGTAGCTGGGGTTACAGGCACATGGCAGAGGTCTGGCTAATTTTTGTATTTTTAGTAGAGACAGGGTTTCACCATATTGGTCAGGCTGGTCTCCCACTCCTGACCTCAGAAGATCCACCCACCTTGGCCTCCCAAGGTGCTGGGATTACAGGTGTGAGCCACCGAGCCTGGCCTTTTTGTCATATTTTTTCAGTGTTTTTGGGAGGGACAGATCCCCAGAGTTCCCTACTCTTCTGTTTTTGCCGTACAAGTTTTAAAAAATTTGAATAACTTCTGTCCCGTAGTTGTAGACTAACAGCAAAGTAAAAATGTTGCCCTGGTTGACTGCTCAGCCGCATGCTCTGCCAGGCTGGCAGCTCAGCAAACCCTCACAGGTGCTCGATAATCACAACCCTCGGAACTTATGAATGAGCCCTTAGATCATCACAGGAGGTCAGTGAGATTTTTGGCCCCATCATCAGTTGGGGATTTAAGCTCAGAATGCAAATTACCTTTGAGACCTCCTACCTGAAGGGGGCTGCCAGCTGTGGGGTCCCGCTTGTGCCCGCCTCCTCCTTCTCTGTCTCCTATGTCATGTGAGGCTGGCATTCCCATGCATGATTCCAGGCTTGTTGTTCATCTACACAAAACTTTTAATACAATTTTGACAAAAAACATAGAAAAGGATGACTTGCCCTACTGAATACTGAAATGAACCGTGGACTAACTATGAACTTTCAAGCGATCCATTAGCGGCTGAGAAATAGAAAAATCAATGGCCCAACACAGACAGTGGAGAAACAGGCTGAGGAGCATGTCCAAGTTTGTATGGTCAGGAGTGTGCCTTTCAAGTCTGTGGGGAAATACGTGGGGAAAAGCAAGACAGGAGTGTATTTCATACCACAGGGCAGAAGGATTCCAGACTTATGTGGCAGAAATAAAGTTATCACAATGTGAGGTTACACGGGCCTGTGGGGCAAAAGGCTTTCTAAGTATGATTTCTAAGGGAGAAATCATAAAGGAAATGCATGAATAATAAAAAAGGATACATTTTCTATGGTAAAATAATATCACAGAAGGCAAATTGCAAACTGTGAAAATTGCATCGTATGTCAGATAAGGGTTTTATATGCAGACAGAGAAAAAATGTCTCATGGCCAGGTGCGGTGGCTTATGCCTATAATCCCAGCACTTTGAGAGGCTGAGGCAGGTGGCTCTCCTGAGGTCAGGAGATTGAGACCAGCTTGGCCAACATGGTGAAACCCAGTCTCTACTAAAAATACAAAAATTAGCTGGGCGTGGTGGTGCATGCCTGTAATCCCAGATACTCAGGAGGCTGAGGCAGGAGAATCACTTAAACCAGGGAGGTGGAAGTTGCAGTGAGCTGAGATCGCACCATTGCTGTCCAGCCTGGGAAACAGAGCAAGACTCTGTCTCAAAAAAAAAAAAAAAAACCCAAAAAAAAACAGAAAAGAAAAGAAAAAATATCTCACATATGGATAGGTGTAAATATTAAGTATGTGTAATCAAAATATATTTATTAAATATACATTTATATATAGAAAGGAAACGATAAATCTACCAACATAAAAATTAGTAAAAGACGGCCAAGAAATGTATAAAAGAGGAAAAACAAAGACCAGTAACTAATAATTGAAAATGTTCAATCTCATTAGTAATCAAAGAAATACAAAAAAATCTAGTGATGAGATGCCATTTCCCTTTACCAAATGACAAAAGTAAAAAGAACTGATGGCACCCAGTGCTTTTGGGAAGGTGGCACATTTCTATACCACTAGGGGTGTTATAAATTCACACAGCTTTTGTGAAGGATAATGTGATAGGATGCATCAAAAGCCTTAACATGTTCACCAACATTTTACCTGGCACTTACACTTACAGGAAAATATTCTAAAAATTGATTATTGATTTATGCAGACACTTTGTTGTGATGACACCAACTATAGTGCAGGCTAATTACAGCAGAGAAAACTTGAAGAAACTTAAAAGTTGAACATTTGAGTTTAATTGGATCAGTTATGAAATATACATACCATTAAAAATGATGCCATTAAAAATGATGTCATTTAAGTGTTTTTATTGAAACACATGTTCCCAACACATCATAAAAAGGGAAAAAGAAGTTTACAAAACACTCTATTCAGTAAGACCACAAGACTCTCCTTTTGTAAAATGTGTATTTATGTATACTAATAAACATATGATAATGTATTAAATCATACCATTTAGTATATGCATGGAAAGCTGCCTGAGAGAAAACTCCAAAGTACACTAAAATGGATTCTATCTGACTGGTTTGCTTATGGGTTGTGTTTATATTCTTTTTGCTTATTTGTTTCTGATTGTTTTATAATATGTATTTGTTGTGTAATAAATCTTGAACCAAGTGTTTATTTAAAAAAATAAAGTCCTTGAAAACTCTCCACTGTCTAATGAATTAGGTGAAAACTCCCAGGACTGTCACTGAAGGCTTTCCACAATGTGTTCCCAAAGTATGTTTCCAGTTTTATTGTCTACCATTTCCCTTATAATGAAATCGGATCATGTTACTTCCCTGATTAAAACCTTCAGTGGTTTCCCATCGCACTTGCAGTCCAATCAACCTCTGCCTGCTGTGTAGCCCCCTGGTCATCTGGTTTGCCTTCTGCTCCGCCTTATCTTAAGCAAATCTCCCTTCTACCTGCTTCCACTACTGTGCTGGCCTGTGCAGAACAGGAATCTTGCCTCACACAGAGCCCATCCAAATGCCGTATTCTCCACTTTTTATCTGCCTGGTGCCTGCTAATCCTTAAGGTAACTTTCTCAGTGATGTTTCCCTGATAGCCAACTCAAAATAACACTTCTTTGTGCACTTGAGCTTTCTCTTTCATAACAATCTGTTTTTATTTAGAGCAATTATTTAATAGAATCACTGTTACAGATATTTTTAGTTTGTTCACTTGAAACATACCTGTCTCTCCTGTTAAACTTTGCTCTGTGAGGGCAGGGACCTCCATCTGCTTTTCGAAACCACTAATATTAGACACTATTCTAATATTATTATTAATTAATTATTATTAATAATATGAGACAGTATTCTAAACTAGTGCTTAGAATAGTGTCTGATACTTAATAGACATTTACACATTTATGGACTTGGTGAATGAACACGCTCTGCTTCAGTCAAACATAATCATAGCATTTGAACACATATCATAATCATATACCTAAATGCTGTTATTATTCTCTCCATCTCTGCCTGTCAAGTTCTATCTATCCTCAAAAGTCCACTCTAATTCTATTTCTCCAGTTGAAGCTTTTTCTGATCTGTAAATGGTGGGAGGAAGGGTGGCAGATTATCACCAGAAAAGAAGAGAAGTGAGTTATTGCAAACATGCTAAGTCAGACATCTGCAGGAGTTATGATCCAGTGAAGGGCAGAGAGTCCCCAGCGTCTGGAGGAGAGGTTGGTGGAGGGTGGAGATGGGAGGGTCAATGGCAGAGTTTATTGCAGCCTGAGGGGTGGGTGGAGTGGGTAAAGGCGAGAAGGGAATGAGAAGACACAAGGAGCACCCAGGAAATTTAAATTATCTTGCCATGGCCATATAATGTCATTTCATTTAGTAGTTTAAGTTTTACTAAAAGTCATGATATTAAAAATACTTAATCATGGATTAAAAATATGTGAATTGAGGCTTCTGCTTCCAGGAAGATGCAGTGGACATAGTTTTCCCTGTTCCTTCATCTAAACATAACTAAAAACGCAGGACATTATACATGAGCCAATCATAAGGAGACTGTGAATGATGGAGAGAAGGCAAACCTACTACGGGTCTTGGGACAAGAGAGAAGACATAGTCATGAATTCCCTGGGTTTTCTTTTGGCCCCATATATCCTAGACTTGTAGCTGAAGAAGCCAGGAAACTGGAAACAGTAATAGACTGAGACCAAAAAGCCCCAAAAGAAGCATGCTGTCTCCAACCAAAGACAGGAAAAGGGCACCAAGGCAGAAAACTTCAAGACAACACTGCTTTATTGTAGCCAAATGCCGCTGAGCAAGCTGGGCCCAACCCCACTCATGCCAGCAAGGGCTGAGTAGGGAGCCTGAATTCTTGCACTTGGCAGGCTGTAATGAGGCACCTCCACATTCCTGCCTGGATGGGGTCAGAGCAGACCAAATAGGATTCCTGAGCTTTCACTCTTGCCAGCTGGTAATGAGTCCCTGCCACCCCGTGTCAGTGGGACAATGTGGGGAGCCTGGACTTTCACTCTCACCCAGCAGTAACGAGACTCCTCCCTCTGCCAGCTGGGGTGGTATCAGAAGAAGCCTGGAGGAGCATCAGGACTTTCACTGTGGCCCAAAGAGAATGAGGCCACCCCTACCCCACCGTGGTGCCAGTGGAGATCATAGGTAAAGTTGGAACTCGCACATCTGCCTGGCAGTGATGAGGAACAACCCCCCTGCCCTGCCCTCAGGTGCCAACAGAGATGCTGTGAAGAACAGGAACTTCTACTTCCACCTGGTAGTAATGAGGCTGCATCCTGCCCTCTTCCCCTGTGGGAGTGCTGACCAAAAAAAAAAAAAAAAAAAAAAAAAAAAATCAGCTAAATCAGAACACCCAGGCTCAAAACGCAAATATCCCCACTGAGACAGGAAATATCACTTGAACCTGAAAATTGCCCACCATTCAAAAACCAAGGAAGATCCTAAACTGAAGGACAAAAGACAATTAATAGATGCCAACACCTAAAGACAAAATTTCAGATTTGTCTGAAAAGAGTTTAAAGTAGCCATGACAAAAATGCTTCAATAAACAATTTGAACACACTTGAAAAAAGTGAAAAAAAAAAAAACCTCAGCAAATATATAGAGAAGAACCAAATGGAAATGTCAGAACTTAAAAATAAAAAAACTGAAGTGGATGGGCTCAATAGCAGAAGGAAGTGAGCGGTGAAAAGAATCAGTGAATTAATTGGAAGAAAAAATAAGAGAAATTAACCAATCTGAACAACAGAAAGAAAATAGAGTGAAAAAATGGACCCAGTCTGGTGCGGTGGCCCACGCCTGTAATCCCAGCACTTTGGGAGGCCAAGGCAGGTGGATCATGAGGTCAGGAGATCGAGACCATCCTGGCTAACACGGTGAAACCTCGTCTCTACTAAAAATACAAACAATTAGCCAGGTGTGGTGACACACACCTGTAGTCCCAGCTACTTGGGAGGCTGAGGCAAGAGAATCACTTGAACCTGGGAGGTGGAGGGTGCAGTGAGCTGAGATTGTGCCACTGCACTCCAGCCTGGGTGAGAGTGAGACTCTGTATCAAAAAAAAAAAAAAAAAAAAAAAAAAAAAAAAATGGACCCATGGTAATATAACAAAAGATCTAACATTCATGCTATCAGAGTTCAAAAGGAGAGGAGAAAGAGAGTGAAGCTGAAAAATGCACTTGAAGGAACAATTGCCAAAATCTCCTCAAATTTGGCAACATAAATAAATCTACTGATTCAAGAAGCTGAGATAACTTCAAATAGCAAACACCTGAGACACATCGTAATTAAACTTCTGAAAACTAAAGACAAAGAAAAAATATTAAAAATTAGAGGAAAACAACACCTCACCCATAGAAGAGAAGCAACTTTAGTGACGAAGAATTTCTCATCAGAAATCATGTAAACCATAAGGAAGTGGCAGAATATTTTTCAAGTTTTTAAAGGAAAGAACTGCCAACCCAGTGAAAATTTTCTTCAGGAATGAGGGAAAAACCAAAACATTTTCAAATGAAGGGAAACCAAGAGAATTTGACACCACCAAAACTACCTAAAGAATGGCTAAAATAAGTTCTCCAAACAGAATGGAAGCCATAAGAGAAGGAAACGCAGAATATCAGGAGAAAAGAAAGAACATAGTAAGCCAAAATATAGATACATAGAATAGGTTTTCTTTATTGCTTTGAGTTTTCCAAATTATGTTTGAAATCTGAAGAGGAAATATTTATGATAATTATTTTATAAGTCGGGGAAGGTAAAGAGACACAAAGGAAGGTAAGACTTCTGTAATTTACTTGAACAGGTAAAATGATGGCACCAATAACAGTGTGATAAATTTTGTGTATATAGTGTAGTACCTAGAGAAACCACTTTATTTATTTATGTATTTATTTTTTTGTGACAGAGTCTCACTCTGTCACCCAGGCTGGAATGCAGTGGCGCGATCTCAGCTCACTGCAAGCTCTGCCTCCTGGGCTCATGCCATCCTCCTGCTTCAGCCTCCAGAGTAGCTGGGACTACAGGCACTCACCACCACACCTAGCTAATTTTTTGTATTTTTAGTAGAGACGGGGTTTCACCGTGTTAGGAAGGATGGTCTTGATCTCCTGACCTTGTGATCCGCCCACCTCAGCCTCCCAAAGTGCTGGGATTACAGGCGTGAGCCACTGTGTCTGGCCGAGAAACCACTTTAAAAGTTTTACCAAAAGAAATAAATACCATGGATAAATAAAAATGGAATTATAAAAAGTGTTTAAATAAAAGTCAGAGGCAGGAAAAAGGAAACAGTAAGAAAAAGCAGAAAAAAGCTGAAAACAAAAAAATTAAATGGCAGACCTAAACCCTAACATATCAGTAATTAAATTAAATATAAATGGTCTAAATATTTGAAATAAAAAACAGAAATTGGAAGAGTGGATTAAAAAATATGGCCAACTATATGCTGTCTACAAGATACGCATTTCAAACATTACTATATAGGCGAATTGAAAGTAAAATAATGAAAAAAGATATGTCATGCAGATACTAATTATGGAAGACAGAAGTGGCTATATTAATATCAGATCAAGTATGTCTCAGAGCAAAGACAGAGAAGGAAATTATATAAAGATAAAAGAGGCCAATCTACCAAGAAGGCAAATACCAAAAATAGAGTTGAAAAATATGTGAAGCAAACAGATAAAGCTGAAAGGAAAAATAGATAAATCTTTAATTATAGTTGAAGCCTTCAATACCCATCTCTCAACATTTGATAGAACTAATAGAGGGAAAATCAATAAAGAAATAAAATAACAATACCACCAACCAACAAGATCTAATTGACATACGTAGGGCACTCCACCCAACAACAGCAGAATCCATATTCTTTGCAAGTGCCCAAAGATTATACAGCAACATAAACCATATCGTGGGCTGTAAAACAAACCTCAACAGGTACAGGAACTGAAGTGATACTGAGTGTTCCCCTGCCATGACTGGATACAACTAGAAATTAAAAACAAAAATACAACAGGAATATCTCCAAACACTAGGAAATTAAACAGCGTGTTCTAAATAGGTCAAAGAATTAGTCAAAAGTGAAGTGAAAAAGTACACTGACTTCAACAAAAATGAAAATACAACATATCAAAATTTTTAGGGCTCAGTTAAGGCAGTGCTGGAATGGAAATGTATAGCACTACATGCATACATTAGAAAAGAAGAAAATGTTAAATTGGTAACTTAAGATCTCATTCCCGCCAGGGCGGTGGCTCACGCCTGTAATCCCAGCACTATGGAAAGCTGAGGTGGGCGGATCACGAGGTCAGGAAATTGAGACTATCCTAGCTAACACGGAGAAACCCCGTCTCTACTAAAAATACAAAAAATTAGCCGGGCGTGGTGGCAGGCGCCTGCAGTCCCAGCTACTCAGGAGGCTGAGGCAGGAGAATGGCGTGAACCCGGGAGGCGGAGCTTGCAGCGAGCCGAGATCGCGCCACTGCACTGTAGCCGGGGCAACAGAGCGAGACTCCGTCTCAAAAAAAAAAAAAAAAAAAAAAAAAAGAAATATCTCATTCCAAGAACCTACAAAAAGAATAAGAGAAAGGAAAGCCAAAACCAACAGAAGAAAGAAATACTAAAGATAAAAGCAGAAATCACTTGAAATTGAAAACAGCAAAATAACAGAGAAAAATCAATGAAACAAAGAGCTGGTTCTTTGAAAAGATCAGTGCAACTTACGAACCAAGCACCACTGATGAAGAAAAAGGAAAGAAGACACAAGTTACCAACATCACAAATGTCATTGTCACAGATTAGCAGGGACATCATTTAGACTCTACAGACATCAAAAGGATAGTAAAGGAATACCATGAACAACTCTTCATACATAGATTTTGCAACTTAGATAAAATGGACCCATTCCTCAAAAAACAACAAACTGCCGACTCATCCAATATGAAATAATTTGAATTATCCTATCACTATTAAGCAAATTGAATTCATAATTGGATTCATGAAAAAAATCTCAGGCCTGGTGATTTCACTGGTTCAGTTGACCAAATGTTTAAAGAAGCATTAATATAAATTCTGTAGAATCTCTTCCAGAAAATAGAAGAGGAGGGAACACTTCTCAATTCATTTCATGAAATTAGTATTACCTTTATACTAAAACCAGAAAAAGAGAGCAAAAAAAGAAAAAAACCTACAAACCATTGTCCCTCATGCATACAGAGGGATAAAGGAATACAAAATTCTTTAACAAAATCATTAGCAAATAAGATGTAGCAATGTATCAGAAAAATTGTACACTGTCACTAAGAGGGTTTTATTTCAGGGATTTAAGACTGGTTCAATATTCAAAATCAATGTAATCTTCCTCAACAACAAAACAAATTTACAATAGCATACATATGATCATGAAAAACATTTGGAAGAATTCAACAGCCATTCGTAATAAAAACTCTCAGAAAAATAGGAATAAAGGGAAATTCTCTCACGTTGATCAAGAATGAGCCTGTGCAAAAGGCCCTCAGCTAACATTATATCTGAAGATGAAAGAAAGACTGAATGCTTTACATCAGAGGTAAAGACAAGGATGTTAGCTCTTAAATCTCTTACTCAGCCTTGTGCTGGAAGTTCTACCTGTGTAAGAGTCAAGAAAAAGAAGTAAAAGACACACAGGTTGAAATGGAAGTGAAATTGTCTTATTTGCTGGTTGTCTGTGTGTAAATGCTCAAGAACCTACAGTAAAACTCTTAGAATTAATAAGTTACTTTGGTAAGGTCATAGGCGATATGGTATGCTTAAAAATCAGTAGTATTTCTACATACTAGCAGAGCACATGTGGACAATAAAATTTTTAAAAATATTACTCACAATCAGTCAAAAATGAAAATTCAAGACTTGAATGATAAAAAGTACATATATTGATGAAAGAAACCAAAGAAGATCTTAATAGAGAGACTGAGTTCATGGATTGGACAATTCAATGTAATAAGAACATCAGTTCTCCTAAAAATGATACACAAGTTTAATGCAATTCCTATAAAAATCCCAGCAAGATGTTTTCTAGATAGCAACAGGATGAGTCTAAGATTTATATGGAAAGGCAAAGAAACTGGAATAGGTAAAACCGTTCTGAAAAAGAATAACGTAGGAGAAATCAGTCCACCTGCTTTCAAAACGCACCGCACAGCTAAGTAATCAAGACTGTGGGATATTGGTAGAAAGATGGGGATTTTGATCAAGGCAAAAGACTAGAGAACCCCAACATAGACCCACACAGATATGCCCAACTGATTTTTAACAAAGCAACAAAAACAATCCAAAGGAGGAAAGATAGCCTTTCCAACAAATACCGCTGGATTGATTGAGTATCTATAGGCCAAAAGATAATGTACTCTTTTGTACAAAAGATAATGTAAGATAACTGTCTTACACTTGTACAAAAATTTACTCAAAATATATCACAGACTTAGATGTAGACTCTAAAACTTTTAGGAAAAAAATTGGAGAAAACCTTTGTGATCTAGAGCTAAGCAAAGAGTTCTTAGATTTGACACCAAAGAAAGCATGACCCATAAACAGAAAAATTGGTAAACTGGACTTAAAAAGTTTTTTTCTTTGTGAAAGACCCTGTTAAAAGGGTGAAAAGACAAGTCACAGGCTGAAAGAAGATACCTGCAAGCCGTGTATCTAGCCAAGGGCCAATATCTGAAATTCATAACACCTATAAGCCTGAATAATGGAAAAATGAACAACTAAAACATAGACAAAAGAGACGAAAAGACAATTTACTGAAGAGGATATGTACAAATATGTGTGTCAAAAGACCACATAGAAAGACGTTCATCATTAGCTATTAGGGAAATGGTAGTTAAAACCACAGTTAGATACTGTTACACATTGATCAGAATAGCTAAAATAAAACATAGTGACAACACGAAATCGTGGCAAAAATTCAGAACACTTACACCTTGCCTGACAGAATGTAAAATTGTACAGCATGGTGGATTCTTAAGAAGCTAAACATGCAGGTGGCTTGCAACTCATAATGTACACTTCTGGACACAGATTCTAAGGAAATGAAGGCCTATATGCACACATGTATGGGAATGTTCATAGTGCTTTATTTGTAATAGTCACAAACTTGAAACAGTGCAGATGTCTTTCAAGGACTGAATGACTTAACAAACTGGGGCAAGTCCACACCATGTGACACAAGTCATAATTAAAAGGAACTAACTGTTCACACACACAACAATCTGGATGAATCTCCCAGGAATAATGATGCTGAGTGAAGAAAGGCAATCCCAAAAGTGAGACCTGTTTGACACTTGAAGTGACAAAATTATAGAAACAGAAACTAGATTAGTGGTTGGCTGGGATTAGGGAGATAGTGGGTGTGACAGGTAAATAGATGTGTGGCTGCATAATGTCAAAACGTGGTGTCCTAATATCAGAAATGTCTGTGTCTCAACTGTACCATGTCTGTATCATGCTGTGCTATTGTACTATAGTTCTGCAAGGTGTCACATTGGGATAATCTGCATAAAGGGAACCGGTATCTCTCTTCTGCGCTTCTTACAGTTGCATGTGAATCTACAAATTTCACAATAAAAATTTAGTCAGAAATGAATAGTATATAAACCTCTATAAACAGATTAGGAAATTGGGCAGAAATTTGGACACTGTCAATTTCTCCTCTGAAGCTGAAAGTAGATTGTATTGAAAACATATTAATAAAAGAAGCCAAGCGTTAGATTCATGAAGAGGTTCTTGGTCAATTTCAGACAAATCCGACTTCTTTTGGCAATCACAGGACCCTTCCTTCCCTTTCCTCACATAAGGGTTCTGCCATGGTCCCTTTACCTCTCTGTAGCAGGGTGAGGGATATGAAGATTCTATAGCCAAATATTTCATTTACCCCTCGCTTGTTGACCACACTTCTGGCAAATCAAGAAAGGTATAAAAATAAATTGACTTTGTGGAGTTTGCAAGTTAATTGGGGAAGTGTTAATAAAAGTAAGTGTGGAGGCTGGGTGCAGTGGCTCACACCTGTAATTCCAGCACTTTGGGAGGCTGAGGTGGGCGGATCACAAGGTCAGGAGTTCAAGACCAGCCTGGCCAACATGGTAAAACCCCATCTCTACTAAAAATATGAAAATTAGCCAAGCATGGTGGCAGGTGCCTGTAATACCAGCTACTCGGGAGGCTGAAGCAGGAGAATCACTTCAACCCGGGAGGCAGAGGTTGCAGTGAGCCAAGATTGCATCACTGCCCTCCAGCCTGGGCGACAGAGCAAGACTCCATCTTGGGGAAAGAAAAAAAAAAAAGGAAGTGTGGAAAGTTTGGGATCATCTCTTAAAGAACAAATATGAAAGTGACAGATACGGTGAAGCCTGGAGCATATAACAGCCTGCTTACTCTGAGTGGGTGTGTGTTCTCAGATCAAGAATAGTTGTTCATTGTTTTTCATTGTTGCTGGAGGGAGAGGGGTTTTCTTGTAACAATAACAACACCACCAGCCATCACTTACTGAAATAAGTCCTACTGTGTCCCACAACAACAGTAGCACATTTATCAAGAGATCATTCCTAAGTGCTTTACACTTATTAACTCCTTAATCTTCACAACCACCCCATGAAGTAAGGACTGTTATTTTTTTCATTTTACAGATAAGAAAACTGATTCATAGAGAGATTGAGTTAGTTGCTGAGAGTAACTAAGGTAGTAATTGGTCAAGGTGAGTTGAACCCAGGCAGTATTTTGGAGATTCTAGAAAAGTCTTCCATTCCTGTTGGATGTCTGTAGAACGTGTGACGCAATGTGAGTTTGGATTTGTCATTGAGGTGGGTTTTACATTGGCATTCGGTGTGTGGCTCCCGCAGGCAGCTCTGTGTGGATCCAGGATTAGCATCAGCTCTTTCTGCTGCAAGCACAGGGTTGCGTCTCAGCAGCTGTCCTGCAAGCGCACCTATTCAAATACACAGCCATACACAGAGCTCTTTGTCTGGAGAAAAGGATATAAAAGTCAAAGTAGTTTTCCTGCCAGCTATTTGGTTGATCAGGATGGAATATATTGTATTGTAGGACACAATTCAGATTTGTGAGTTATTTCCTCTCACCCTCCCCCGGCTGCTGAACACGCACTTTTTCTTCTGACTTTTAGGAAGTGTTTCCTGTGCAACCACATCTCACTTTTTGCAGCATCTCCCACAAGACCACCTGGCTCCTTCCCACATCATCCTCCACCCAGAGTGCAATTCCTAAGTCCCCTAGGGTGGCATTCTTTTCACATACATGATTCCAATCATAAATTTTTGCAGAGGTGTTCAGTGCAAATGGGACAGCTCCATTTCAGTGGGTGGGGACAAGCTGGGGCAGAGGAGTTTCCTGAACCCTTTGCCCTTTTTGGAAACTCAGTGAGATTCTTTTACTCGTCTGGATGACCCTGTGTGTCAATGGCACAGGTAGCATGTGCTATCAGATCTATTGGTGCCTGCGTCCAATATGCATGTATAAAACTAAAATCTTTACTTTCCCCATTGTTCTGTTTATGATGATGGGATCAGGCGTTGAGCCCTGGTGGCATTTAATGCACTATTGGGGAAATGTTAGTTGCAAGTGCATTGCATTCTTTGCTTGCTGTCTAACCTGAATTTCACATTTTTGTACAAAATCTTTTTTATTTACTTTTTTTGGTTTTTATTTTTATTTATTTTTTGCTTGTGTGACAGAGTTTCGCTCTTGTTGCCCAGGCTGGAGTGCAATGGCCTGATTTAGGCTCACTACAACCTCTGCCTCCCAGGCTCAAGCGATACTCCTGCCTCAGCCTCCCAAGTAGCTGGGATTATAGGCGCCAGCCACCACGCCCAGTTAATTTTGTGTTTTTAGTAGACACGGGGTTTCACCATGTTGGCCAAGTTGGTCTCAAACTCCTGATCTCGGGTGATCCACCCTCCTCGGCCTCCTTACATGCTGGGATTACAGGCGTGAATCACCGTGCCTGGCAAAGAAATCTTTAGGTTATTGACACACTTTATGTATCATCAATCTATAATATGTATTTATACATACTCTGTGTCTTTTCTTCTCTGTTTGGATAAGGTATGTTTATGCTGACCCGTATTAGCAATGGGACTAGTGATCCCACAGCTTGCAGAAGCTACTGGAGCATGGGCAATAGGACCAGTGCTGGCCACGGCTTCTCCTTGCACCAAGTCCTCTGAGTGGCAGTGCCGGCTGACTGTCCTTCATTTCTTCTTGCTGGTCTGGAGGGAGTTCTCAGGCTGCTGAGCAAATGCTGCTGCCACATGACCTTTCCTGATGCGCCTGTGAATTCCTTCCTTCTGCCGCTTCATTTTGGATACTCTCACGCTGATTTTTGCTCAGTGATGAATCGAATGGCCTGTCAGTGTTTTCCAGTAGAGATGAGCTATTTTCCACCCTGAGACATGGCTTCTGTAAACTAAATTTGCTTTAGTTTCAAAATCAAAAGCGAATGGGCCCACCTTTATGGTGGGAAGGTAGTGGGCACGGGAAGTCAAGGAGCTCCCTGGGAAGGCCTGGCGGCAGCTCCCATGTCACTCCTCAGACAGTTTCTCAAATGCTTATTTATCCTAGGCTGTCATGGATATGTCAGCAGGGATGGTTTGGACACAGCTCTAATGCTGAGAACATATAAATAAAAAAAAGGTCTTGGCCAGAGTTAGTTTCTGAAATTCCTCTCTCAATTATTGAGAACAGTTTTACTTTAACAAGCATTCCTTTCCCTCACAGTTCTGCTTCTCATTTGGCCCATCCTCTTGTGAAGTCATAATTTTGTGCTTATGATACGGCAGATAGTGACCAAGATGGAAACTATTATAATATCATGGGTGCCCAACATGCATGTTTATAGCAGCACAATTCACAATTGCAAAAATATGGACCCAACCTAAATGTCCATCAACCAATAAGTGGATAAAGAAAATGTGGTACATATATACCATGGAATACTACTCAGCCATAAAATGGAAAAAATAATGGCCTTTGCAGCAACCTGGATGGATTTGAAGACCATTATTTGAAGTGAAGTCACTCAGGAATGGAAAACCAAATATCGTATGTTCTCACTTATATGTTGGAGCTAAGCTATAAGGATGCAAAGGCATAAGGATGATATAATGGGCCAGGTGCGGTGGCTCACGCCTATAATCCTAGCACTTTGGATGGCTGAGGCTGGTGGATCACAAGGTCAGGAGTTCAAGACCAGCCTGTCCAACATGGTGAAACCCTGTCTCTACAAAAATACAAAAAGTATCTGGGTGTGGTGGCAGGCGCCTGTAATCCCAGCTACTTGGGAGGCTGAGGTGGGACAATTGCTTGAATCTGGGAGGTGGAGGCTGCAGTGAGCCGAGATTGAGCCATTGTCCTCCAGCCTGGGTGACAGAGCGAGACTCTGTCTCAAAAAAAGAAAAAAAAAGAATGATAGAATGGACTTTGAGGACTCAGGGGAAAGTGTGGGAGGTGGGTGAGGAATAAAAGAAAGACTACATATTGGTACAGTGTACACTTCTCAGGGTGATGGGTGCACCAAAATCTCAGAAACTACCACTAAAGAACTTATCCACGTAACCAAAATTCACCTGTACCCCCCAAACTATTGAAATTTGAAAACAAATCACAGATGCCCAGCACTAAGGATGGACAGACGTGCAGGACAGAAGTAGAGACCTGCTCCATCCTCAGCCACAGCCACTTGTCCTCTTCCCCACCCTGTCTTTTGTCCGGATCAGCTCAGGCAAACCAGTCTGCCTGCACTCCATCGTATTCTTACAATTTGCCAGTTGTGGCCTCAAAAGTTTGTACAACAATCTCTGGACCAGCTGTTAGCTGTTGTCTCCCAGGGCTCTGGGATTCCTCTGGGAATAAAATGAGGCCAGGCTTTCTGGGACACCTTTCAAGTGGGGAACTCTACAGCAGATGCACTCATGGGCGGCAGCTGGAGGAAGTCTGGCAGAGACGACGGTAAACGCCGCTGAGAACAGGAATGGAGCCTAACCATGTACTTGGAGGGCTCGGAAAGAAAAGAGGATTTGGAAGGAAAGAGGAGGGAGATTCTATATTTAAGATTAACCTTGGAGGGAAGCTCACACAGGAAGAAAACTATGGCCACCAAAATTCCAAGTTACTAAGCTTTTCAGGGGATGTCTTAGCCAACAAATTTAACCTTTTGAACAATGCTCTTTAAAAGAAAACAAAAGAGGAGATGTTCACAATGTAATAACAGGAACAATGAGATTTTTGCTTGCGTGTACTGTTCTTGAACTTGATCTTATCCCACATTGTTGTTCCCACCACAGTGGGTGACTGAAAACCAAACCAGGCTGCTGCTCTCCTGGCCCCGAGGGTTTACTGGTGCTGGTGTTGCCCAACTTTTTAACCCTCCTCTGTCGAAACCTGAAGTGGCTGGATGTCTCTTTTGTCATTTCAGAGGAGGGAGAACTTAAACCTCATGGGCATTTTCACTGAAACACAGAAAGCTCTGCTTTTCCACAGAGGCTGGGCTTTCTGAGCACATGCCCCACAGCTGTCTCAGATATCTGGAGCCTTCTCAGTTTTTCACAGAATTATCTAAGTTCCATAGCATATGAGCAGGGTTGGGAACCAGCCTTGGAAAACTTTTACTTCTTAGGTAAACGGAAATTAGCACGACTCGATGTGAATAGTCAGGGCTGAGCTAATGAAAACTGACCGACCTTCTAGGCCAGTGTGGCTCAGTGTTTGCAGGAAAGCTCTGCCTGAAACCGTCTGATGAGGGCGTATGGGAAAGGCAACACTGATTTTGCCCTCACATGGACTTGCATTAGAGAAAATAACAGCCCTGGCCTGAGAAGATAATTTTGAGGCATGAGAAAACTGAAACATTGTTTGGCAGATTTGTTTTCTGCATTTTCCTGTTAGTGTATTTTAGTTTAAGTAAAAGTTAGGGGTTAGGAATCTATCCTGTTGCCCGCGGGCTTACTTTAATCAAGCGAACACACACTGTCTCTGTCTTGATGGAGCCTGTGTTACATGTAATTGGGGGGGTAACCAACATAAAGAACTCTTGGGTTGAAGAATGAGGACTTTGAGCTTAGGACCACTGCAGTGTTGTAAACTGTAATCCTTATTTCTGTGCAAAAAATCACTCAGAAACTCTATAGAGAAGGTTGATGTTATAATAACTATTAGTGATAGGCATTCACCAGTAGATCACAGCCAGCATGGCTAACAAGACCCAGGTTTGCCATTTGAGAAGTGTTTGCTGGGAGGAGTTCCCCCAGGCAAGTGCTTGGTTCTGGAGTTGTCAGGGTCCATTTGCTGAGGGTCCATCGCTGTTGTGATCCATATGCTTAGTGTCTTCCTGAGAATCTGCACAGCCCAGAGTTTTTGAAGATTAACAAATGGATTTGATTTCCACTTTGCAAAAACATTCCCTCAGTCGAAAATCGTTTTTGCTTCCCCATTAAGTGCTATGTGGGAGAGATCATCAAGTCTCCTTCTGGGAGTTTGCAAAGGAGAATTGTTAACAGTTCAGCCAGAACAGAGTCAAGACCTGCATCCCTGAGGGTGGGCTGAATTTTCCTCTGTGAGGTGGCAGGTTTCGAATAATTCTAAATGCAGATGGCGTCATTTTCACTGGGTGTTATGTCTGCTGGTCATAAAGGATTCAAGGACAACAACTTCAAATAGGGAATCAATGCCATAACTGCCAGCCCGTCCTTCCCACAGGCATGCTAACAGGCAAGATGGCTGGCAATTGTGGAAAACAGTCTCAAATGGCAAAAATGCAGTTTTGAGGCTGTTCCAGATAATTGCTGCTGGAGAGTTTAAGCTTTTGGTAGAAACTGATTTCATGGGCAGATGCTACTGTGGAGCCAGAGGTAATTTAGGTCTGAAAATTGGCCCCGTTCTGAAAGTGGTTGTTGTGGATGATTTCAGATAAAGAATCCACTCTGCCAGATTGGACAAAGCCTATTGGAGTATCAGATCTGTTGCAGTCTCTCTTTACTATTGCTGAAGGAACGATTCAGCTAATTAGAACTATGCTTACATGAGATCAGTGTATCGAATCGCACTTTGTCTTTTGCCCCAAGATGTCTTTTTTTTCTATTCCGTTTGGTGGGCTTCTGGGACTGCAGAGCAAACCAGTGAGAACAAATGTTGTTTCTGTGTGCACAACTGTCCAGGCATCCCCTCCCGTGTGGAGGACCCGTGGTGGAGGGTGTCAGACGAAGTTTCTGGGATGATGCGCCAGAAGGGCCTCTTACCATGTTGACTCCTTCTTTGAGTCCAAGATTTTTGACTTAAGCATTAGTGTTTATCTTAACAGTAGTCTGATTTACAGTGGAGATTCTGAGGAATAGTCTAGCCTTGATAAGTCACTGAAAGATGAGACTCCGGGCTCTCTGATGGATGAAGGAGCAATGATAACGTTAGGCTGAGAGGCAGGAAGAAACCAGGGTTTGAGAACCTGCTTTGATAGGAAGAATTGCATCTGTGGAGAACGCCAAGTCGCCAGGCCTTGTTGGGCATACCTAGATTTCTTTTTACTCTAGCCTTTTGCAGGCTTGGGAAACACAGCCCTCTCCTCCTGTGCTCTCACACGGGAGCCCCCAGCCCATCCCACTTGCACATCACGACCAGCTCCAGGGTTGAGCCTCTCCCCTACAGCCACTGCTCCTGTTGGAGTTCAGCCTGCATGGCCTCTGGCTTCTCTGCGTCATGGCCTTTTATCTGTTCTCACCCCCTCTACTACCAGTCACTTTCAGCTACCCCAGTCCAGCAACTAGTTGCACTCATTGAGGACAGCAGAAATGATAGCGATAGCTAGTGCCCAGTGCTTGCTTCCTGCACGGCAGGCACCTTCTGAGCACTTTACACATGTTGATCAATTTATTTATCCTCCAATGCTAGTATTATCCCCATTTCATAGATGAATACACTGAGGGGTGAAGTCACATAGATAGCACTTGGTAAGTTGGGTCTCAGGTCCCAATGTCACACACTCCAGTGAACCAAGTTAGTTTTCAGCCATGGGTGGCCATCCCACATTCTCTAGGAACACCTGAGACAAGCCTACGTGTTTCCCTTTTCTCCTCAAATAGGCAGCACATCGGCCACAGGCAGCCTTGGACAAGAAACTGGAGTGTTGATCATCACATTGCTCCCTCCCACCCTCACCCAGGCCAGGAGCCGTGGCCGAGAAAGCCCTGGCCCGGATACTAGACCTCAGCTTCGTATCCTCCCCCACTCCCAAGGGAACAGAGATGGTGAATAGATTCATCTTGAGTTCCGCCCTGGAGGACTGGCTGGGCTGTGGAATGTGTGTGGAGGAAGACCTTGAGGTGAAGTCTGCCCTGCCCCCAGTAGGGGAGATATTTGCCAGCCCAGCCTAAGGGCAGTTTCTCTGATGTTTCATTTTCTGTGCTCTGTGAGAATCACTGAACACATGGCCAGCAGTCTTCTGGGCATTTCTTTTGCCTGTTGGAGAGACGCTGTTATTACGCTATTATTGGTCCACAATGTGCTGACTCAGTGGTTCCGGCGTAACCCTCCCCTCCACGCTGACTCGAGCATTGGCCTGGCGTAGGCAAATGGCTGAGCCCTTCTGGATGAACTCAGGGCATCTCTGAGGACTGTGGACCTGGCCCAGCCCTCCGCAGGGTGTAACCCTGCTCTAGAGTGAGCTTTCATTCACTGTGGAGCAGGTAAAGGGCCCATGGTCACGGGCACCATCTACTTATCTAACTTATCTAGAACTAGTTCAGTGTTCTAGAGAAGGGGAAATGGGCCAAGTTGATCGGTTCTTACACAGCAGAAGGCATCACTGCTTGTACTGAGGTTTCAAAACTGTTACTGCCTCATTGATTCTGCAGTTTGATGTCTACCTTCTCAGTTGGAAAATAATGGACTTTCATAACTCATAAATGGCTTTATGAAAACCATTTCTTACCGTGGTAGCAGATGAGATGAACAGCTGACCGAGAAGGCATGACTGGGCAGGTCCAGGGTCAGCACTCCAGCCTCACACACTGCAGACGGGGTTACGCAGCCGTGGTCTCTTGACCACGCTGCTCTTCCATAAAGACTCCACAAACGGCTGCAAAAGCCAAAGGCTGGCCACCTTCTATGCCGATGTTGTGACTCCAGAATGCTTGCAAAGGGGAATCCAGGCACAATCTTCAGCTATTGTGCATCCAAAACCGATTATGGAAATGATGCTGGTAAATCTCAATGACTTCCACATTGCCTGGCGCAGTTCCAGGACTGCACGGCTCCCCTCCCTCGTCTGTCAGACTGTTCCTTTCGTATCCCGTCTCTGTGGGGCTCTGACAGTACTAAAGTGCAGAGATATGAAATGTGGAATTGGCATTTCCCCCATAATTATCTCTCAATCAGACAGTATTTGAACAAGACTCCTCGGCCTCAGAGAGGGGGCTGCTGGAAGTCTCCGTGTAGACCAATCTTTTTGATTTTTTTTTTTGCCCATTGTTCTGCTGAACCTGTGCAATACCATGGCTTATATGTGCCCATTGTCCTTCCAGTTCTTTTCTTCCCTAAAACATGTTTTCAGGTTTCTCATCCTTTCAAGTAATTAGCATTTTAAATGTTTCTCACAGTTGGCAAATCTTAGTTTATATTCAAGGTGTGGAAGTTCTCATTCCAAACCATTTAATCTGGAAACAATTCTTCACATCTTCTAGGTAAACATATGCTAGCCTTTTGTTAACTGTTTACTTCACCACACTGTTTATTTTTCTTCAATTGCTCCACAAACATTAGGTTTTATACAGCGCTCAAATTCTGTGATTTCTTTGATTTCTCCTTTCTTTCTTAGAAAACAATCATGGGTGGATAGGTAGAAAGAAACTACCTTTGGCTCCCGTGAGTGGCTTTCTCCTCCGGCACCAGGTTCTAGCTAACCATAAACTCCCTGGCAATGACCAGGTTCAGCCAGCACACCACAGAACACACGGCGTGCCAAGGGCCTTCCCTGGCTGCAGTGCCTTCCTTGCTCCATCCCTCCTTTTCCTTTTCCTTCACCCTGGGCCACCACTTGGGGCTGTGTGACCTTGGGCAAGGTATTCCCCTTACCATATTTAAATGGGAATCATAGCAATACCAGCCTCAGACAGTTGTCCTGAGGGTTTGAATGAGTAAATGCACACAGAACATTTATTATTTATTTATCTTTGGCTCTGTTGCCCGGGCTGGAATGTAGTGACACAATCATAGCTCACGGCTGCCTTGAACTCCTGGGCTCAAGGGATCCTCCTGTGTCCGTCTCCTGAGTAGCTGGGACTATAGGTGTGGGCTGCCGTGCCTGGCTAATTTTTTTTTTTTTTTTTTTTGAGACGGAGTCTTGCGTCTCGGTCTGTCACCCAGGCTGGAGTGCAGTGGCACGATCTTGGCTCACTGCAAGCTCTGCCTCCCGGGTTCATGCCATTCTCCTGCCTCAGCCTCCTGAGTAGCTGGGACTACAGGTGCCCGCCACCACACCCGGCTAGTTTTTTTGTATTTTTTAGTAGAGATGGGGTTTCACTGTGTTAGCCAGGATGGTGTCGATCTCCTGACCTCATGATCTACCTGCCTTGGCCTCCCAAAGTGCTGGGATTACAGGTGTGAGCCACCGCGCCCGGCCACCTGGCTAATTTTTAAGTTTTAGTAGAGATGGGGTCTTGCCATCTTGCTCAGGCTGGTTTCGCACTCCTGGGCTCAAGTGATCCTCTTGCCTCAGCCTCCCAAAGTGTTAGGATTACAAGCATGAGCCACTGTGCTGGGCCACAGAGAATATTGAGACTAGTCTGGTGTGTGGCATGTGCTGTTCAAGTGTTTGTGATGATGCTCTATTACTATGGTCATTCTCTATTTCAGTTTCTCCTTGGCACTTATCACCAGCTAACATACTATAGATATTTCCTTACTTAATTGTGTTTATCGTCTGCTCCATTAGAAGGTAAATTCCAGGTGGGGCCTGGTGGCTCACGCTTGTAATCCCAGCACTTTGGGAGGCCAAGTTGGGGGGATCACAAGGTCAGGAGATCGAGACCATCCTGGCTAACACAGTGAAACCCCATCTCTACTAAAAATACAAAATATTAGCTGGGCATGGTGGCGGGTGCCACTAGTCCCAGCTACTCGGGAGGCTGAGGCAGGAGAATGGCCTGAACCCAGGAGGCAGAGCTTGCTGTGAGTCAAGTTCGCTCCAATGCACTCCAGCCTGGGCAACAGAGCAAGACTCGGTATCAAAAAAAAAAAAAAAAAAAAAGGTAAATTCCATTAGGGTGGAGATGTTTGTCTGTTTTGTTCACAACAGCATGTGGAGCCTAGAGCAGGCATCTGGCAGGTGCGCTCCACAAATGTTTGTGGATGCAACTGGTACCACCAGGCTGTATAAAAAACAGTTTAAAAGGTCCAGCAATTTTAAATAGGGTTGTGTTAGGGATGCCATTTTGGGGGCCTCCTGTTTTTGCAGACCCACCTTGGTACCTAGGACGCAGACTTATTGGGCTCCAAACCTCCAGGACAGGGCAAGGCTTGAGTTGGCTATTTGGAGCTAGTTCCCAGTGAAGTGTTTGCATCACTTGGAGTGTGGGCTGGAGGAATAGGGACACAGGGACCCCAGACCAAAGCCATGCAGGAATCCAGAACTCAGCACTAGGAAGAAGGACTTGGGGGAGCGAGATTTTAGGAGAAATGTGCCATGTGTTTATTGAAATCAGCTACAGGAGGTGAAGGCAACAGCCCTTTCCCTGGAGTTGTTCAAAGTTGAATAAGATTAGAATCCAATAGCTACAATGCAACAGAAGAAAAAAAAAGCTCATCTATCACTGATAATTCCAATAAAACTCTGCACTCTCTTTGCAGAAAATGCATCTATGAGCATCAATTCACTGTGTCCTGCCCGGCTTCAGGGCCTCAGAGGCATCCTGAAGAGCATCCGGGGAAGCCTTAGAGCCATGGGCTCCTCTGCTAAGAACTGGTGATGTCATGCAGGCTGGAAGCTGACAATTTAAGTCAATTCACTCTCCAAAAATGTTGCACCCCTGCTGCGTGTTAAGCTCATTAAAGTTGGAGAGTTGAATGAGCTAATGTTCATGACTCGCTGTGATGCAAATGTGCCTTCAGAAGGGGAGAGGGTCCTTCCCTGGGGGCTTCCACAGACTTCATAGAGGGCAATGCAGTAAGGTGATGATCCACCGGAGGGGATAGAGGGTGGGGATAGGGAGATGGAGGCTTTGTCAGAATCCGTGGCACACCTCCCGAGCAATTGGAGCTCAAGCCTGTATTTTGGCGAGAAAGTCAAGCAGAGCTGTAGCCCGGCGAGATGCATTAGTCAGTGCAACAGTAGGAAAGACGTTTCCAAAGAGGGTCGCCTTGTATGTGGAGAGATTTCTTGGTTTGATGAAAAAACCTGGGGAGGGAATAGTGTGACTGGAGGGACTTGGATCAGGGTCCTCTGGCGCAGGTGGCCTGGGCTGTGGGAAGCCCTGGGTGCACCCTGCTCTATGCTGAGCTGGGCTCTGGAAAGCCTCTGCGCTTGCGTCTCACCTCATTGCCCTCAGAGCGTTGCCCCCGTCTTGCCACTCTCTCTCCCAGCCTCATTTTGTCCCCTCTCCTTGCACACCAAGCTCTGCCTGGGCCCCTGTACCCTCCACGTGGAGCTTGCACCCAGGAGATCTCATCCAGGGCCTGGTTTGAAATTCCATTTGTATACCAAGGACTTTTCAGTCCTTTTGTCCATCCTTGGCGGGCCTCAGAGCCCACTCCCCCTAACCCCACAACAATTCCACCTGTCTTCTTGCCATGCCCACTGGGGTATCCAATGGGAATTTCAAAGTTAACAGGGATACAAGTTAGGTTTGTATCACCACCCCCTCTCCTTCCCCCACCCCCAGAATTCTCATTTCAGGAAATGAGACCACCACCCACTCAGTTCACTTGAGTGAAAACAATGGGGCTTCCGCGATTCCTTCCGTCCCCACTCCCACACACCCAGCCTGCTGACGAGCACCGCTTCCTCTCTCTCCAAGTGCACCCGGGCATCCTCCCCTCAGCCCCGCTGCCCTCAGCCCCCTCATCCTGTCCGGCCCAGGCCGGCAACAGGCCCCCACGTGGCTTCCCTGTGCCCCTGGCCTTCCACTACAGAGTCCCCACGCAGCTGCCCGGAGGATCTTTTGAAATTGTCATCAGATGACCTCCGTGCTGCACAGGAACCCCCAGCGTCCTGATAACATCAGCGTGGTCCTGCTGCCCTGTCCTAGCTTACTAAGCTCTGATCTGCCCGCGTCTGCCCGCCTGACCATAGCTAGTCTTCCTCTTCCTGGAGCACTAGCTGGTCCCTCCACGGGCCTGGCCGTTTCCCGGCCCAGGACGCCCCTGCCCTTGCTCCCCGTGCCTGGGTCCTTCAGCACCCTGAAGCCAGCCCCTGCAGAGGGCTGTCTGAGCTGTAACCTGACTCAGCACCTGCTGTGGCCTCTGGGCTTTCCAGCCCTGCTCTGTGGCTGTCAGTGTCAGGCACGGCTCTGGGTGGTCTTTGATGCCTTCCTGTCCTTTTCCCCAAATTGCATCTGTGCGTATGAGCAGAGGGGAGTTAGTGCACACCCAGGCCCTGAGGTGGCACCTGACTTGCAGCAAGTGCTCACTGCATCTTTGTGGAGAGCTTAGCTTTGGTGAACGCCCCCCTGAGGCCCATGCCCCCGCGGACTCGCTGCAGGCTGGGTGGGGCATGGCCATAGCAGGTGTCTCCTGGGGGGCCGGCGCAGCTCGGAACCCCAAGGCTACCAAAGAACTAGCTCAGGGGATCCCATTTCCCTTGGCTGAGGGACCCACAGCCTGCACGTCCCAGGACCAGCTCTTGGGATGGTTCTGTGCACCTCTCCAAAGGCGCCTCCGTGGAGTGCTGGCAGGGGTCTGGGAAGGGCGGGAGACTGGGCAGTGCTGGCCTCCCCACTCCAGCCAGACCCTCTCCCTCCCTCCCCTCGGAGCAGGGAGGACCTGATTCAAACAGCCCAGGAAACCTCTGGTGTCCCCAGCAGCCTTTCGGGGTCAGGGATTTTATTCTAGAGCTTTGTCAGCAGTGGACCGCAGGGACTCCCAGTGCTGGTCCCCGGTCGTACAACCTGAGCTAGGAGCTGGGCGCCAACTGTATGTGTGAGAGTTGTGAGTGTGGGTATTCATGTATGTGGATGTAAGTGTGTGAGTGTGTGTATTCATGTGTGAGTGTGTGAACATGTACATGTGTGAGCATTATGCATGTGAACATCTGTATGAGTGTGAGAGTGTGAGCATGTGTGGGTGGACATGCATGTGTCTGTGTGTATAAGGATGTGTTTATGAGTATGTGTGTGGTGTATTTTTATGTATGTGAGAGTGAATGTGTGAGTGTGATGTGTAAATTGGCTGTGTGAGTGTATGAGAATGTGTGTAGTGTATGCAAGTGTGTGGGCATGTTCAAGCGACTGTGTGAGTGTGGTGTGTGTGTATGTAGTGTGTGTCTGAGATGTGTCCAAGTGTGTGAACATGTGAGTGCGAGATGTGTGTAAGTGTGCAAGTAAGCGTGTTAGTATGTGTGATATGTGTAAATGTGTATAGGTGTGAGTGTATCTGTGTGTGATAGGTTGTACAAATGAGTGTGTGAGCATGAGAGGTGTGTCTGCAAGTGACAAAGTGTGGTGTGTATGTAGTGGATGTTTGTGTGTGAGCATGTGTGGGAGGTGTGTAAGTGTGAGTGTGTGTGGTGTGTGTGAGAGAGAGAGATGGATGAGGAGGAAAGCCAGTGGCTACAAGAAGCTGGGCTGTGGGGTATCTGAGGAAGAAGGGCCTTGCTGAGGGGTCACGGGGGCTTTGGAATTGCAGGTGATGTCCAGAGGGCATCGTCGTCTGTGTGTGAGGACTTGGGACACCATAAGGGGCGCAGGAAAGACAAAGAGGGCGGCACAGACCCAGGCTCAGGGCAGCTGCCCGGTTTGCCTCTTGCACACTGATCGACTGCCTCTTGCACACTGATCGACTGGAGTTCTCGTCCTCCTCATTCCCAGCTTCTGGATCCCACAGCAGGCACTGCTGATTCTCTTCTCCCGGTCCCGGAGAGTCACTAGGATGTGTGTGTTACCCCTCCCCCTTCCCACAGACTTTAGTCTACTTTATTTTTTTATTTAATTTAATTAATTAATTTATTTATTTGTTTATTATTATTATTTTTTTTTGAGACGGAGTCTCGCTTTTTCGCCCAGGCAGGAGTACAAGGGCACGATCTCGGCTCACTGCAAGCTCCGCCTCCAGGGTTCAAGCCATTCTCTTGCCTCAGCCTCCCGAGTAGCTGGGACTACAGGCGCCCGCCACCACGCCCTGCTAATTTTTTGCATTTTTTAGTAGAGATGGGGTTTCACCATGTTAGCCAGGATGGTCTCGATCTGCTGACCTTGGGATTTGCCCGCCTTGGCCTCCCAAAGTGCTGGGATTACAAGCATGAGCCACCGCGCCCAGCCAGACTTTAGTCAGCTTTATTAATCATCTTTCCAGAATGTAATTTATAGCAATACCATTGACTCTAAGATATTATCCGGTATGACACATTCCAACTTCTGAGGAGTGAAGAGGTGAAATTATAAGAGATGGTGGCCTGTTTGTCCTCTCCTGCCTTGGGAAGCCCAGGGGTTCCCAGGGGCCTGACCACTGCCTGGGCTGCCAAGCTTAGGAGCCCAGCCTGGCTTCCAGGGCCTGGGGTGCACAGGCAGGGTTGGGGTGGAGGGGCCCAGGGTCATCCTGGTATCCTGCTTCCTGCTCCACACCTCAGCTGCTCTCTAGGGTCTGCTATGTTGGAGAAGGCTCCAGGAGCCCCTGGATCATTCTGAGCTAGGTCCAGTGTACTATTTTTCTGGGATCTTTGGGAAGCAACTTCTATTCCACAAGGATCTCCCAGTTCAGCTGCCCCCAAACCAACGCCCCCAGAGCAGTTTTTGGTTCATTCGGTGAGTACCTGCGCACAGACCTGAGCCTCACTGCAGGCCAAGGATGACTCCAGGCTTGAGGGCCACTGTGCCTCCAAGCACTTCCTAACGGACAAACGCGTCCTGTCAGATACGATAGATACTTAGGATACATATGGCAATTATTAACAGTGTATTTTTATATCTTATAAAAATAAGATCACATTGCGGCTTCACAGCCTTGACAAATACACTGTAACCCTGTAAAAGAAGAGAGTAAAATAATGTTTGATTTTTATTTTTAATGAAGTTTTTATTTTGGACTAACTTTGTTTTTTTGTTTGTTTTTGAGATGGAGTCTCGCTCTGTCACCCAGGCTGGAGTGCAATGGTGTGATATTGGCTCACTGCAACCTCCGCCTTCTGGGTTCAAGTGATTCTCTCGCCTCAGCCTCCAGAGTAGCTGGGATTACAGGTGCCCACCACCATGACTGGATAATTTTTGTATTTTTAGTACAGATGGGGTTTCACCATGTTGGCCAGTCTCAAACTCCTGACCACAGGTGATCCTCCCACCTTGGCCTCCCAAAGTGCTGGGATTCCAGGCATGACCTAACTTGGGTTTTATAGATAAGCTACAAGTACAAGAAGTTCCTGTCTACCCTTCACCCCATTGTCTCATGTATTAATATCTTACATAATTGTGCCATATTTGTCAAAATTAAGAGATTAACGTTGGTAAATTACTGTTAACCAAGCTCCAGACTTTATCAAATTTCACAGGCTTTTCCACGGATGCCTTCTTCTGTCCCAGGATCCCACTGAAGATGCCACGTGACAGTTAGTTGTGTCTCTGGAGTCCCCTCTGAGACAGTCACTCAGGCTTTCTTTGTTTTTCATGGCCTTGGCAGTTTTAAAGGTAGTGGTCAGATAAACCTGTAGAATGTTCCTCAGCTTGGGTTTGCCTGATGTTTCCTCATGATTAGACTGAAGTTACAGGTTTGTGGAAAGAATACCACAGAGGGAATGTGACCTGCTCCTATCAGGGGTACATGGTGTGAATATGACATCACTGATGTTAACCTTGATCACTTGGCTAAGGTGCTGGCCGCCAGGAATCCTCACCGCAAAGTCACCACCCTTCCCTTCCCACACCCTGCTCTTTGGAAGTGAGTCACCTGGTCCCACTCACACTGAGGGAGGGGAACTGAGCCCCGCTTCTGGGTGGGAATCTGCACAGATTATTTGAAATGCTTCTGGAAGGACAATTCGTTTCTTCTTCCCCATTTATTTATTTACTCAATGATTTATTTCAATCAGTATAGACTCATGTATATTTATTTTATTCCTTAAGCTATAATCCAATGCTGTATTTTGTGTTTTGATGTTCAGATTCTTCCAGCTTTGTCCACGGGCAGCACTCTCAGGATGGTTCCTGGTCCCTTTGGCATGTCTTCATTTGTTTGCTTTGTGAGCACTTCCTTGATTTCTGGCATTATAAGATGCTGAAGGTCATCTCGTGTATCCCCTGCCCTAGGCCTAGGATCAGCCATTTCTCCAAGGAGCCCTTGTTTCTTTTATTGGAGGATGTTATGTAGAAACCAAGATCTGGCCATAGTTGTACTCATTGCTACTAGGATGTCATTCCGTCTAGGCCTTCCCCAACAGACAGAGCTAGGAAACACATGAGTGGCTATTAACCCAGCTGTACACATGTATTTATAATTGCTTCTGTATTCATGTATATCTCTCTATATATAATGATAAACTAAGTGTTAAGTTTATACTGATATCTCTGACTCTAATCCAGTAGTCCAGGGTTAATTCTAGACTTCTTCTCTTGCTTTTTTTTTTTTTAAATAACTTGTGTTGTGACAATGAGAAACCAGACCCCTATTGTCATTTATTCATTTATTTGTTCAATCCTAGTATAGACATAAGTACTTTCTGAATTGTTAAAACAGTTTTACCAACTACAGTATAGTGTATATACAGTTTCATTTTAACTTTTAAATAAACAATTTTTATAAGAATTTTATATGTACAGAAAAACTGGAAATTGTACAGAGAGTTATCATATAGTCCATATGCAGTTTTCCCTGTTATTAACATCTTATATTAGTATGGTGCCTTTGTGATTAATTAATATGACAATTAGTGATCTTAGTACATTTGGACAGCTATAACAAAACACCATAGACTAGGTAAGGGAAAAACAGCAGGCATTTATTTCTCACAGTTCTGGAGGCTGGAAAATCCAAGCAAGCTGCAGCATAATCAGCGTCTGGTGAGGACTTGTTTCCTGGCTTATAGGTGGCATCTTCTCTGTGTGTCCTTACATGGCGAAAGGGGTGAGGCAGCTCTCTGGGGCCTCATCCCATTCATAAGGGCTGCACCTTCATGGGCTGGTCACCTCCCAAAGGCTTTATCTCTTAATATCATCACATCAGGAATTAGCTTTCAGCATATGAATCTCTGGGGCATACAAACATTCACAAAGCCAATACCTATTTCAGGTTTTCTTGTTTTGACCTTTTTGCGTTATTTCTGTCCCAGCATCCCATCTAGGATACCATATTATATTAGTTGACATAGCCCCTCATGACAGTGACAATTTCTCAGACTTAGCGTGTTTTTGATGAGCTTAGCAACTTTGAGGAATGCTGGTCAGGTATTTTGTAGAATGTCCTGCTGTTGAGATTTGTCACATGTTTTTCTCATGATTAGACTGGTGTTGTGGGTTTTCTGCACAGAGATAAACTGCCATTTCCATCATGTCATATCAAGGTTACATACTATGAACGTGACTCATCACTGCTGATGTGAACCTTGGTCACCTGGCTGCAGTGGTGGTGCTCAGATGTCTCCTCTGTGAAGCCACTCCCTCTCATCCTGTGCTCCTTGGAAGGAGGTGACTGCACAGCCCACACTTAAGGAGTGGGGAGTTAGGCTCACCCCCTTCAGGGTGAAATGTCTACATAAATTATTTGGAATTCTTCTGCACAGGAGATCTGTCTCTTCTTCCCAAGTATTTATTTGTTTATGAAGGCATTTATTTAGTTATATAAGTATGGAGTAATGGACGTTTATTTTATACTTTGAGTTATGGTCCAATATGTCTTAATTTTGTGGCCTGAATTGTTCCAGCTTTGTCCAATGGGAGCTATTTCAGTTGGCTCCTGTGTCTCTTCCACATCAATTAAAAATTTTTTTTAGCACTTTCTTACTTTCTGGCACTACAAGATGCTCCTGGCTCATATTACATATTTTCTGTCCCAGGCCTAGACTCAGCCGTTTCTCCAGTGTGCCCTGGTTCTTCTCATTGGAGAACGGTATTTAAAACCATGCTGGTGCTCCTGGGGTGTTTTTGTTTCTGGGTCCTCTCAGCCTACATAGTGTGGAGGTATGTGTGTGTATTGTAACTCTGGTATATACACTTATCTATAAATAATTATATATAAAACTAGCTGTGTCTATTTTAAGCAAAACAGAAATTCATACTGATGTCTCTCATCCATTACCCCATGAGTAATTCTAGCTTTTTTCTTTTGCTTATCTCTAACCTCCCGCTTCAACAGTAAGAAGCAGGAAGCATGCTCCCACCATCTGCCATCCATTAGTTATTCATTTCCAGTGTTCATCTATAGCAGTATCAGAATTGTTAACCAGTACCCCCATGGGAAACAGCTTTATCAACTAAAGTAGAGTGCTTACGGACAGTTTCTTTTGTCTGTAGTCCTATAGACCCTGCTCATTCCTAGAGTTGCTTAAGTCAACACTTTTTCACCCTAACCCCTTTGGGGAGGTTTGTTAATATAGCTAGATTCCTTTGGCACATATTGCATTCCATCCTGGGGTACCTCGACCTCCTGAACAATTTTAGTTTTAAATTAGCATCCATTAAGATTCATTCTATGTGCCATAAAGTTCTATGTGTTTTGACAAATAGCACTCTGTATCCACAATTATAGGATCATATGGATTAGTTTAAACTCTTAAAAAACACCCTGTGCTCCACCTATTAAACTCTCCCCACTTCCCCAAAATTTCTGGCACCCTTTGATCCTTTTAGTGTCTCTGTAGTTTTGCCATTTTCAGAACGTCCTATAATTGCAATTATTGGTATGGGGCCTTTTCTGACTGGCCTCTGTTACTTAGCAGTATGCATTTACATTTTCTCTATGTCTTTTTGTCGCTTTATTTCTCTGTATTGCTGAATAATATTCCATTATATGAAAGTAGAAAGGCTGTTTATCCAATATTGGTTGCTTCTAGCCTTGGCAGTTATGAAGAATGCTTCTATAAACATTTGTGTACAGGGTTTCTCGTGAACGTGCCTCTTTAATACGCTTGGGTAGACACTTACGAGTGGATTGCTGGGTTTTATGGTATGTCTGTTTAACTTTGTAAGAAACTGCCAAACTATCTTCCAGATTGGAAGACATTTTCCTTTCCCACCAGCAGTGAATAGGAATTATTTTTGTCTTGCCTTCTAGATAACATTTAGTATTATCTGGTTTTAGGACCTTCACCTTTCAATAGGTATGTAGTAGTAACTCATTAAAATATTAAGTTGCATTTTTATAATGATAATTGGGGTCTACATATTATTTACCATCTATACATCATTGTTGAAATTTGCCCTTCTTTTTAGTGTTATTTTTTATTGTTGAGTTTTAAGAGTTCTTTATAAACTCTGGATATGTTTCTTATCAGATATATGATTTGTGGGCCAGGTGAGGTGACTTGCGCCTGTAATCCCAGCATTTTGGGAGGCTGAGGCAGGCAGATTGCTTGAGGTAGGGAGTTCAAGACCAGCCTGGACAACATGGTGAAATGCCGTTTTTACTAAAAGTACAAAAATTATCCAGGCATGGTGGCATACACCTGTAATCCCAGCTACTTAGGAGGCTGAGCCAGGAGAATTGCTTGAACCTGGGAAGTGGAGGTTGCAGTGAGCTGAGATCTAGTCTGGATGACAGAGCAAGACTCCATATCAAAAAAAAAAAAAAAAATACATGATCTGTAAACATTTTCTTTCAATCTATGATTTGTCTTTTCACCCTATATTAGTGTCTTTCATAGGTGGAAAGTTTTTAATTTTAAATTTTTTCTTTCATTAACAGTGCTTTTGGTATAGTTCTTATCTTGAGCCCATTCTTTTAACATTTGTGGATTGGATGTGTGAAGTTTCTTAGATTTAAAAGTTGCCTTGTCAGTTTTAAAAATATTCTTTTGGAATTTCAAATAACCCAAGAAGAGTCATTCTAATTACACAGCAAAATTGAACCTGGTTAATAATTATAGAAAATACCACGAAACTTCCACAGTCTTTTAAAAATGACCATATGTATTGTTTCTTGCAAAAGTTTTGAAAACTAAGCTAACATGTTTGTGCATTGTAAAATTATTGTTGAATTATTATGATACTATATTTATATTAAATTTCTTTATGGATTGCACTAGTTTAGGTGCTCTTTAAACAGGCCACTTATATAGAGTCTGCCCTTTAATACCTGCATTAGTAACAGTAGCACCTATTTATTAACTCCCTCTGTGTGGAAGATATGCAAAGCCCTTCACATGAATTCTTCTATTCACTCATCATTATTGTAAGCAGTCAGCATTACTGTTCCTGTCTTATAGTGGGGGACACAGTGCAGAGAGGCTGGATGCCTTGAACTTGCAATTCACAAATGGAAAGCCAGGGAACTGGATAACGTCCATTGCCTCTATAAGATGCCCCTGAGAAAGCAGGAGTACCAATGAACGGCTCCATGGAATAGCTGCTGAGAATCCAGATACAGAATTATAGAAGTACAGAGCTGAGAGGGACCTTGGACTTCTTGTAGTCCAGCGTTGGTACATTTGGCTGCATGTCGGAATCCTGTGTAAGGATGGGATAAAATACGAACACTGCCCAACCCCAGCTGTGACCTCATACCTTTAACCATTTCATACAACGTGGTTCCAAGATTTCACTTTGCCACTGGGAGACTCTTATTTGATTAGACAGAGGTCTGGCCTGAGTAGAGAAAAATGTTAAAGCAGCCGGATGACTCTAAAGTGCAGCCAGGGTTATGAACCACTGGTGTAGTCCAAACTCCTGCTGAATGTTGGCATTCTTCTTCAGTATTATCAGGCAGCCTCTGACTTGAAGATTTCTAGCAATGGGACACTAAGATGTGTTGACAAAAGGAGCATATTTCATGTTAGGCAGCACTTTCTGTGCCTCGTCGCATTTAATTCTCTTCAAACAATCATGATGTACTGTTAGTCGTACCTGTAGTAGGAATCCCATCGTACAGATGAATGTGTTACCATTTCTTTTTATTTATTTTTTTTTTTTGAGACAGAGTCTTGCTCTGTCTCCCAGGCTAGAGTACAGTGGCAGGATCTCGGCTGGCTGCAACCTCTGCCTCCCGGGTTCAAGCAATTCTTCTGCCTCAGCCTCCTGAGTAGCTGGGATTATAGGCAGGCATCACCACGCCGGCTAATTTTTGTATTTTTAGTAGAGACAGGGTTTCACCATGTTGGCCAGGCTGGTCTTGAACTCCTGACCTCGTAATCTGCCCACCTTGGCCTCCCAAAGTGTTGGGATTACAGGCGTGAGCCACCGCGCCCGGTCTGCATCCCCATTTTTCACAGGCTCAGTGCCCGAATGAGCTGCAGTGCAGTCTGGCTGGCTCCCCAACCTGTCGCACAGGCCTTGCTCACCACTCCTGACTTTTCAAGGAAGTTGATTTCACTGTTGAATAGTTCCCTGTTCGAATAAAGCTCTTTACTCCAGTATTATTCGTTGCTCCGGGTTCCGTTTGTAAAGAGCAAGGCTGCACAGACCTGTCTGCTCCATTGAGACAGTGAAGGCCGTCTCACAACCGCACCTTGGGACATGCTTCCACATGACACCTCTTCTGTTCCTCTCACGGTTTCTCACAGCGCCAGGGCCAAGATTCTCTCGGGGCTGGTTCCCTGCCTCGCAGTCCTGCCTGACATCTTGGGGCTTTGGGGCAGTGACTGGGTTTGAAATGGGCAAGTCCTACGGCTGAGTTTTGATCCTCCCAGAGTTCAGTGGGTCTCACCCCATCCCCCATTTTCTGTTGTTTCTGCAAAAGGTTTCATTAGCTTTCTGGACAGCTCCATCACAAGTGGCTCATATTGACGGATTTTTGCTCATGAACTTCTGGCAAACAACCTGGTTTCCCAAACTTGCATTTAAGTAGTTGGTTTTTTTTAGGGCGGGTGCGGTGTCTCACGCCTGTAATCCCAGCACTCTGGGAGGCCGAGGCGGGTGGATCACGAGGTCAGGAGATTGAGACCATCCTGGCTAACACAGAGAAAACCCGTCTCTACTAAAAATAGAAAAAAAATTAGCCGGGCATGGTGGCGGGTGCCTGTAGTCCCAGCTACTCGGGAGGCTGAGGCAGGAGAATGGCGTGAACCCGGGAGGCGGAGCTTGCAGTGAGCCGAGATCGCGCCACTGCACTCCAGCCTGGGTGACAGAGCGAGACTCCGCCTCAAAAAACAAACAAACAAAAACAAACAAACAAACAAGCAAAAAACTTGGTTTTTTAAAAAACCCTAATGCAGAACTCTCATCTGTTCTTATTAAACTTAAACATTCTCGTTTCCTACACATTATTCTTATCTATCCAGATCGTTTCATAAGATTGTCAAATATACTACCATTACCAATTATTCAGTTTTCTCACAGGGTTGTTTTTTAAATATTTGTTATATGCTTCAATAAAATCCTGATATATATTTTGTAGATACTAATTTGGTTTGAGTTATGCAAGCTACCATTTTTCCTTCCAAATTTTCAAGCATTGTACCTGACCAATTCTGCTTCACCTACTCTGCTGTCCCAATTATCTTTAGTCAGAATGGGGATTACTTCAGGCTTTCTACAGAGGTGGGAGAAAAAAGCCAGACTCAAGCAATCTCTGATCTATCCTCTTCTAAGTTCACATGTTCCATCCATGTAGCATCATGTATTAGTCATCCATTGCTGCCTAACAAATTGCCCCAAAATGTGCTGGCTTAAAACAAGAAAAAAGGATGATCTCACAGTGTCTAAGGGTAAGGAATTCACGAGTGTCCTGGGTAGGAGGCTCTGGCTCAGGACCCCCCTCATGAGGCTGCAGGCAAGGTGTCAGCAGGGCTTGTACCTTCTGAAGGCTTCCCTGAGGCTGGGGGCTGCTTCCCAGAAGGCTCACTCATGCGGCTGACAGCTGGAGGTCTCTTCCTTTCCACAGGCTTCACAGTGACCTCTAGACAGGGAGATTAACTTCCTCCAGAATGAGTGACCCAGAAGAGAGAGACCACCATACCTTTTATGACCCAGTCTGTGATGTCAGTCACCGTCACATCTGCTTTATTCAAGTCATTCAAAGTGAGCCGCTAAGCCTAGCCCACCCTGAAAAAGAGCAGAATTAGATTTCACCTCCTGCAGGATGGAGTGTCAAAGCTTTGTGGACATATTTTTAAATTAGTACACAACAGATATCAGAATTTTTCTCCCTAGTGCAAATAAATATTTATAGCTTTGTATGCATATTTTTGAAACCAAAAGCTAGCCCTGCGTTTGTGATAAGGAAGGCATGTGCAAAAATACAGCTGGAATGTGTATTGCTACACAACTAGCGTAGAACACTCTCCTTTGCTCTCAGAGTACAGGACTCTGCACCCTCTGATCACTGCTGTTGTCTCCCATAGCAGTCATGGTCCTGCCACTTTTTGGAGAATTCTAAGTAGAGATGGGCATCTTCTTTCCTAGCATGTGATCATGTGTTTGTGTACTGCTATGGCTTAAATATAGTTTGTCCCCACCAAAACTCATGTTGAGGTTTGGTCCTCAATGCAGTGGAGTGGAGAGGTGGGGCCCAGTGGAGGAGTTTGGTTTCTGGGGCTAGATCCCTTATGAATTGATTGATGCCATCTCTCGGGAGTGGATTTGTTCCTGAGAGAGTGAGTTATAAGGCAAGCCTGCCTCTCCTGTTTAGTCTCTTTCACAAACACCTTTTTTCTTCTGCCTTCCACCATGAGTTGAAGTAGCACAGGGCCCTCACCAGATTGGCTGCCTAATCTTGGACTTCCCAGCCTGCAGAACCATGAGCTAAATAAACCTCTTTTCTTTATAATTTATCCAGTTGCATGTTGGTATAAGTTCCATAAGAGCAGATGAAGGCTTTACCCAAAATATGAACCATGCCTAGAAAGTTCATTTAAAATCACCGTTTTTCTTGTTTCATTTCTTATTTTTAAAAGTAAACTTTTATCTTTAGAATAGTTTTACATGTATAGAAAATTGCAAATATAGTACAGAGAAGTCCAATATACTCCATACCCAATTTCCCATATTATTAACATCTTACATTTGTGTGGTACATTTAGTATAATTAAAGAACCAATATTGACACATTCCTATTAACTAAAGTCTATATGGATTTCCTTGTTTTTACCTTATGGGCTTTTTCTGTCCTGGGACCTATGTTACATTTAGTCATTTTGTCTCCCTAGGCTCCCATTTGCCATGACAATTCCTCAGACTTTGCTTGTTTTTGATGAGCTTAGCAACTTTGAAGAAAGCTGGTCAGGTATTTTGTAGAATGTCCTGCTGTTGGGATTTGTGAAATGTTTTTCTCATGATTAGATTGGTGTTATGGGTTTTCTGCACAGATAAACTGCCACTTCCATCACATCATATGAAGGTTACATACCATGAACATGATTCATCACTGCTGATGTGGACCTTGGTCACCTGGCTGTGGTAGTGCTGGTCAGGTGTTTCCTCCGTGAAGCTACCCACTCCCCTCCCATGCTCTTTGGAATGAGGTGACTGTGTACAGCCCACATTTAAGGAGTGGGGAGTTAGGCTCACCTCCTTCAGGGTGAAATGACTGCATAAATTATTTAGAATTATTTTGCACATATTTGTCTCTTCTCTCTCATGATCCAGTATTATTTTATTTTGTTGCTCAACTTTATTCCAACTTTGTCTAGTGGATACATCTGGCAGCACCTTTCACATTCCCTGTTCCAGTCTTTGAATCAGTTTCTCCAATGAGTTCTGATTCCTTTCCTTGGGCAATGGTGCTAAAAACCAAGATCTGGGTGCTGGGTGTGCTTATTGATATTGTGGTGCCTTTGCTTCTGGGTCTTCTCAGCCTACAGAGCCAGAAGATATGTGTGTGTACAGTAGCCCCTGTATATACACTTATCTATACATAATTGTATGTCTATTATCTATCTATCTATCTAATAAATATGTATTTAATGAAACAGGAGTTTCTTCATCCAGGTGTCTCCACTTTCATCCATTACCCTGTGGACAATTCTAGCCTTGTCCCTTTGCTTACCTGTGACGTCTCCCCTCCAACAGTGCGAAACAGGTTCCCACCATCTGACATGCGTTTGTTTCATTGTTCAGTTCCTGTGTACCTCTATACAGTATCAGAATTGTTAGCACACGCCCCCATGGGAACAATGTTATTAATCAAAGTAAAGTGCTTATGGACAATTTATTTTGCCTTTACACTTACAAACTTCATTTATTACTATTTTTTCATTGGTCTCTGCAAACCTACTTTTCTTTTTTCGTAAACTTCATTTGTTTTTAAAGTTACTTAGGTCAGCACCTTTATTCCTCCAACCCCTTCACTGAAGTATTAGAATTTCTGGTGGATAATCTTATTTTATGTGAGTTTCAGCTCAAAATATTTGGATAAAGATGAATAAGTGTCTGAATCCTAGGATATAATTTGGGATTTGTTCATTGCCACTTAAAATAACCCTGATATGTTTCAGAGTCTGAAACGTTGACATGAACTCCTCATGGATTTCATCAAACAGCGTTTGAGGGGAGAAGCTACGTGACTATTTTTAGCATTTATGAGGTCAGCAATAGGTAAGTGTGTCTTGGATGAAAAAGAAAGAAAGGGGAAAAGCTAGGCTTGGTGGATTCCTTGTGTTCTGTGGTTTATGTCCACACAGGCAGAGAGGCACATGGAGTTCCAGTATCCTTTGTAACATTGGGGATTTGTGTAAAGGAGCAAATGACAAGGGTTCTTGATTCAGAAGAGAATAGATACATTGTATTGCTCTGGAGCCCTGAATGATGATGAGATTCTTCCTGTGCTCTGGAGCCCTGAATGATGAAGAGATTCTTCCTGTGCTAGACCATTATTTATGTTTCTTCCCTCGAAAGTTTTGCTCTAGGAAATTCCTTCAATATTCCCCCTTTTCTTATTTTAATGAATGAAGTCTTCTCAAAATAAAATCTGGGGGTGTGAGTTATTTAAAACCCTCACAGAGGAGCCAATGCTCTACTGTTCCTTGATGCCCAAATATG
This sequence comes from Pongo pygmaeus, assembly GCF_028885625.2. NCBI lineage: Eukaryota > Metazoa > Chordata > Mammalia > Primates > Hominidae > Pongo > Pongo pygmaeus. The sequence continues at coordinate 60,287,102 of NC_072380.2, forward strand.
TGTGCCTTGTTGGAAAGCTGACCAGCAATGCTTCTATCCCTGTGAGGTGGTAGATTTCCCAGATTGAACACAAGCCATATTCCATCCTTCTGGTCTCCTACTTCACTTTCTAATGTGCTTTTTGAGTGAGCACCTAAGGATAGGGCGAGGAACTCACCCTACGCTTTGCCCGTTGCTGCTCATCCTGAGCCTGCACCCAGCAAGTGCACATCACTTGACCCTTGCAGCTGAGCAACTTATCAGTCTAGTAGCATTCACTTCAAGCCTACATTGACATTCACTGAGTTCCCAATGCCAAGTATTTACTGTTCCCCTAAGATTTGAGCTATCAGTCAAAAGAATAATGAAGAATGCCATCCAATCCCTACTTTAGAATTTTCTAAGTTCCTATCTATCTAAAACATCGGTTTCCCATGTAACTTATCAGTCCTTGCCTGCTCTTCAATGCTGCTTCAAATCCTATATGACCAGTTGCTTCTATAGCTCGGGAATTCTCCCTTTAATGTTGCAATAGCCCTGTCTGGGGATAGCTGGATGGAGCTCCCCTTGGGCATTGCTGTGACCTGGGGGGCCGGGGTGTAATTGACCCTGCAGCTTTTTGCTTATTCCATGAAACGTAACTTGTGGTGATGTTGAAAAGTCCCAGAGCTGCAGGTTTTCAGAGGATGACTGTTTTTAACACTGCTGTGTATGTAGGTGCTCTCTTTCATTGCAGACCAGGAGCTGGATTGCTAATACTGACACTGTGACCACCTGGCGAGCTAGAAGCTTCTGGATGTCATGGTTATGCCACTTTTTTGATAGGGGCATCAATACCTCCCAACCAAGCTTAACATCTTATTCTACACTTTTTCTCAAATGTGAATACCATATTTGGGAAAAGTCCTTGTCTACTGGAGGTCTTGGCTGCATTGAGAACCTCCAAAGCTCTGGCAATACTCATGGAAATAACCTTGGGTGTTCATTCATGCCAGGCCTTCCTCTCTTGGTCAAGACCCACACCAGAGCCAACCTACATGCACTGGGAGCTGCATGTGATGTAAAGGAGAATGATATGAGTGTGCCAATCAGTTGTTTTCCTGTAGCTCCCACCTTTTGGCTCTTAACCAGGAAGACATCTTCAACTCATGCCTCACACCTTCTTTCTCACATTGAATTCACCAAAATCCTGCAGACATTTTGTCCCCAATATTTGTGTCTTCCCAGTTCTACTACCATTGGCCCTAATTTCACCCTTTTTCAAATCTAGCAGGACCCTGTAGCCATCTACCCCCCAGTTTTGTTCTCTTGCAAGCCATCCTTCACTCAGTTCTCAAAGTGATGCAGCTCTCATTGCTTCCCATGACCTCCACAATGAAGTACTTGAAGGATTTTGTTTGACTGCCTGCTTACCTCCCAAGCTGTGTTTAGACACTCCCCACCTCATACTTGTTGCTCTAGAAAGGTGCTGTCCAATACAGGAGCCATCAGCCACAGTGGCTGCTGAGCACTGGAATGGGGGCCAGTCCAAATTGAGATGTGCCACCTGTCTAAAACACATAGTGGGTTTTGAAGACTTGCTATTTGAAAAAAAGACTGTCAAATGCCTCCTTAGTAATTTTTATCTATATACTTTAAAGTTGATTTCAGCTGTTTTTCAATTTTAGTACAGCTACTAGAAATTTTTCATTTTAGTGTGGCCATTAGAAATGTTTTAAGTTATACTAGCAGCTTGTATCTGTGGCTCACATTAGATTTCTGTCAGACAGTATGCTGTCTACGAGCAAACTGCTGTTGTTTCCCTGAACACATTGTGCCACCTCATGCTTCCATACTTTTGCTCTTGGTATTTCCCTTTCTTGAAACCACTCCCCACCCTTTCTGCCTAAATTCCTTATTGGTTAAAATTGAGTCAAGTAACCCCTATGTGAGCTTCCAGAGTGCACTTGCTTACCTTTATCATGGCACTTACAACAGGAGATATGTTAACATATTTGTCTTCCCTGCCAACAGGAACAGGGATGGTGTTTATTTGTTTTTGTTTTTGTTTTTGTTTTGTTTTGTTTTGTCACAAACACCTGTCACATGCACCTAATAGGCCTGCATTAAATGTTGCAGAACTGAATTATGGAACAGAGTTCTGAGTCTTATATGAGAATGGGACAGCATGCTATCGTTTTGAAGTCCATAAAATTTAAGTGTTGATGTAATTGAGCTTTACAATCATATTATGTCTCACTTGTAAATATACACTCACTGGCTCATGAAAAATTGGTAAGAATTTATGATATAGTGAATGGATAAACAAGATGTAAATCTTATTTATTCAATATATAAATCAGACACTAGCATTTATTGAGACTCCCCCTTGTATATAGAGCACTCACTGTTGTGTTTCACTGATTCTACAGTTCTTCCACTTAGGGCAGAAATCATTTGTGTGGGCTGATGATTCTTTAAGATAATCTCAATTTCATTATTATATAAAGTTTGGTTGCGCTTATTTAAAAATTATGTAAGATACTCTGGAATTTTCTACACGATAAAGGCCCAAAACTATGAAAAGTATTTAAAAATAGGAAGCACTTTTTTTTGTTAAAAGCCCCAGATTCCCAGGCATTCTTAGGCATCTCCTATAAGGTTGACCTCCCCGTTACTGAGTCCACTGTAATAAGCATCTCTTTTCCCGTGAACATTATGTCTGCTCCACCATGGGGTGAAAGCCCTCCCAGTTTCCTATGGAGAGCCAACATTTTCCCACCTCATTTTCTTTGGGGACACTTCACTTTGGGGAGATCACAACCTCAGAACTCCCCCGTCACCACAGTTCATCTACCTTGTCACAATATTTAGTTTGGCGATGCACATAAAATCTCCTTGTGGCCAATACATGCTAGGAATCTTCTCAAGTTGCTAGTGGCGGGGGGTCCTCTCTTCTCATTGGCATTACTAAGTATAAGGGCTGTGGTGTCTAGGAACTGACTTTGACCCCACGGTGGGAGCTGATTGGCCTCCCCCCTTGTGTGTATTAGTTTGAGTTGGGTTATGTCACCTGCATGCAGAGACTCCTGGAATATCATCAGGTGAACCTGAAGCCATGTGTCCTTAAACCTTTATGTGCCCTGAGTCCCTGGGCCCTGTGTTTCCTGGAATTGACACCACACTGCAGACACAGACAGGGTAGCACGTAGAGACGGAACAGTATAGCTCTCAGGCTCTGAAACCAGTCTGTGTGGGTCCAACTTGACTCCACCCATTCCTACCTGAGTGAACTTTGCTGTTTTCTCCAAGGTAAGCCTCGGTTTCCTCATCTTTTAACAGGGAGTAACTAGAGAACCTGCCCAACAGGATTTTTAAATAAAGATTAAATGAGTGTATATATGTATACATACACACACACACACACACACACACACACAACACTTATTATTGGATTTGGCTTATAAGTGTTCCATAAATGCTAGCTGCCATGAAGCTAGCGGTGATGAGGATGACATTCTGATACTTCTTCCTGGCAGTTTCTAGGGTCTCTGAAGACACCTGAATGTGTAAGATAATTGTGTAACATGGAATGTGTAAGTTCGCTGGAGATGGAGTCTTCCAGAATCAAGCACTTTTGTTGTTGTTTTGGCTCAAACCTCCTACCTGGGCCCTGTCTCACTAGCAGATTGACCATGAGTACAGAGATCTGAAAGTTCATGGGTACTTAAGTTCATGAGTAATTAATGCAATTTAAAAACTTCCTGCAATGATTCTTTCTGCAAAATTCAAGCCCAGAGAAATGTTTTTGTCAATGAACCACCTTCTTAAGACGTTGCATTAATATCTTACAAGTGACAATGGTTTCAGCCTTTATGATGAAATGTGTGTTTGTATATGTGTGTGTGTGTATATATATATAGTTTCTATATCTGTATCTGTGTCACAGTAATCTTCATACCATGATACAGATTATAGGGACATGAAACCCAGGCTGTCTTTTTGACAGCATGCTACTCTAAGGAAAGCCAGTTCTTCCCTGCCTATAGATACTTCAAATGATTAACATCCCTCTGGTTGTAAGTAATAGAGGGAGTTGGGGGAATTATAGAGAAATGAAGAACAGTTTTCATTTTAAAACATCAATAATTAGATACCTGTTGCCTTAAGAGAGTGCTTTTCATTCTAATGGAAGTCCAGAAACTGTGGCCAAGGGGCTGTTTAATTATGGGCTAATTGGTAGCAAAAGTACCTTTTGAAAAGAGAATTGCTACATCTTTCCTGCAGACAGTAACCTAAGAAAAAAACCCTGGAAACCGCTGGGGCTTAAGAAAGAGCAAAATCCTCTCCAAAGTTGCTAAATTACCCCTTTGTATTTAAGTGATTCATCTTGATAACGTTAAGTAGGAATTCAGACTCTTCAAGATTTTCATGTTTTTTATCTTTTGAATGATTGGGAACATTCTAGAGTGTTGTGAAAATGTGTCTGCATGTCCTGCACTTGGAAGGCTCCCGGCCCCCGCCCTCTGGCTTATCTCCCTGGGAAATGTCAGCTGGATTTCTTGTGGCTCTGGGATCCTTCACTGTCCAGCTGGACACTGGTGGAATGTCCAGCTCTGCAGCCCCAAGCGGCTCTGTTCTTAATCCGACAAGGCAGAAGTGCCAGGAGACAAGAGGCGCGAGCTCTGAGGAGCCGGGATGGCATTTCTGTGGCTCTGGGAAGTCACTGATATTCAGAACTAGGGTAAAGCTTAAAGAATCTCCTCCTGCTCCTCATTTGGAGATAAGAAAATGAGGCCTGAAAACACTCCCTTGTGCTGAACATGCAGTGGGTGGATGGCAGAGTGAGGCTGGATCCCAGGTCCCCCGACTGTAGGACCAGTGTGCTTGCCTCTGAAAGGTTTTTGTAGGAGCATTTCCTGATGGGCAGAGAAACAGAGAAATAGAGGAAATACACACGAGGGAGCTAAGATTTTGACAAAGAATAAAATGCATTTTTCAGAGTAAACATAAGTGAAAGGCCATTATTTCCTCTTGACAGTAATGATGCAAACTTTGGTGCATCTTCTCGTGCTAGAACTGGGAAATGCATCATTTCATTGGGAATGGTGTGCAGACATGCACTGACTGCAGGTTGCACAGCTGGACTTGCCAGATGTGGAGTTAGGTGGATTTCTGTATGCAAGACATGACTGGGGGCTGGGCACGATGGCTCACGCCTATAATCCCAACACTTTGGGAGGCTGAGGTGGGTGGATCACCTGAGGTCAGGAGTTCGAGACCAGCCTGGCCAACATGGTGAAACCTCGTCTCTACTAAAAATACAAAAATTAGCCAGGAGTGGTGGTGCATGCCTGTAGTCCCAGCTACTCAGGAGTCTGAGGCAGGGAGAATGGCTTGAACAGGGGAGGCAGAGGTTGCAGTGAGCCGAGATCACGCCATTATACTCCAACCTGGGTGACAGAGCAAGACTCCATCCCCCCCAAAACAAAAACAAAAACAAAAAAAACAAAAAAAAAACCACATGACTGGGTATCTCACTTCTGTGTACTCCATGGTGAAAATGACTCCATCCAAAAAAAAAAAAAAAAGACATGACTGGGTATCTTACTTCTGTGTACTCCATGGTAAAAATGAATTGTTTTTTTAGACTCTTCATTGTGCTTGTTGAATAGACCTATCGGGAGAGAAATTAAATGTGCTCAGGCTCTGAGTTCGTTTGAACTGCATGATGAAAGTCTAGAGCTCAAGTGAGAATAAAATTACAGGATTTTAAAATTCCTAAGACAGAGCAGTGGAGAAAATGGGAACCCTCCTGGAAGCTGCGCTCTTGGAAGACAGAAACCAACTTTGGTAAGAATGAAAATCAACAGCCCTACCTGATGTCCACGAATAATGGACTTTAGAGTTAAGATGAGCAACTTTAGCATCAGACATCTGATGAACAAACCTTGATTTTGGTGAGGCCCATTTGATGAAGTCCCAGAGAGAGGAGGTTTCAGGTGTGGGGTGAAGGAAAGTTGCTCTTTTAAACTGTATTCTTTCTGGTTTTCCTTCTTTTCAAATCAGAATATTTTTGCATCCTTCCTTGATCTCTAGTTATAATAACAATGTTTGCAAAGATAAAATTTTTATTTTATAGCATGCTTTCACATATATTATTTATTTAATCCTTACAATAGTCCTGTAATGTAGGTATTACTAATCTTATTTTACAGATTAAAAGACAAACCCAAAGAAAAGGGCAGAATGTGGTGTTTAAGAGTCCATGATACAGAATCTTGGGCCTGTATTCCCGCTCTTTACTGTCTGGGTTGGGCAGGTGTCATCTTTCAAAACCTGTTTCCTCATCTGCAAGGTTGGCATCACCAGATTAATGTCATCAAAGGCAGCTGAGAGAAGTGAAGAATGCGTGAATGCATGCCAAGTAGTGAGCACAGCTCCTGGACGCAGTGAGCATGAGCAAGGGCTGCTGCCCTCATCACCACCCTCTACCAGAGCCTTATCATGTGAAACCATAAGTGGCAAAGCTGGCACCAGTTTCTCCCATGCAACTCTGTGCTCATTCCAACAAGGCACATTTCCACAGTCACCTCCTGGATCCGCAAGCCTGGAGGATGGGGTTTTCGTCTTCTTTCCTTCCTCTGTCTCTTGCTCCTCCCAGTCCCAGGGGGCCTGGGATGCCTCGCTGGGCTTTGAATACCACTGCCATGAGGAACGTGTGCAGCCTACCCAGAGGGTTTGGAGCCTGGAAGGCAGGTTTTCTGATGAATGTTGTCCATTGTCAGTCTGTAAGGACAGTGGCTTCTTCTGTTGTTTTTCAGGCATGTGCTGGGCTGGGCGAGGGCGAGAATGGGCCTCCCTTGCTCCCTGACCTCCCACAGGGGGTCTACTCCAGACATCACTTGTCTGGGCAGGATATATGGGGGCTCCACCTGCCCACCCAGCAGGTGTTGCTCACTGCCACCCTCCCCTGTAGGGGTTCCCCGGATGATACCTGCAGTGTCTTTGCCTCTGAGGCTGGGCCCTAGTGTGGAGGAGGGACAGGGTGGGGAGACCACCTCACCTCCTTTATGCAGAGATGATTTACAAATTCGTGTGGGATGGAGGGCCCAGTGCTTATTTCTTTATAGCTGGGAACAGCTGACAGGTTCACATTAGGGGGTTCATGATCACATTTCCTTCAAGTCTTACGGTTTGAAAAGGGGTCAATTCCAGTTAATATCAAAAGAGGAGGCTGGCAGAAACAGAGAGGGGAAGAACATACATGCCATCCCCTACCCCCCACCTCTCTCTCCTTTCTCTTTTTTAAAGCATAAAAGCCAGGAAGTCAAGCAAAACCAAAAACAACCCAAAACTTATAAAACACAATCTTTAGAGTCCTTGTATTGATCACATACGTTTCTCTCGGTGAGTCATGCCAGCTTGTTTGGGCGCTTTGCAGGGTCTTGCATTTTCTACTCCTGATGTAGGGGATCTAGGCAACAGCACCTCCCTGGGATTATGTAGCCCCATCTGTCTTTACCCTGCAGTCAGACCCATGGGTAGTTTCAGTTTGCACAAGCTGCTCGCAAGGAGTGGGCATTTGCTGTTTCTGACACAGAGAAGAGTTACAGGAAACGGAGGGAGAGGGACGCTTGTTCCCGAGACGCAGCCCAGGCCCGCTCACTGCTGGGCAGCCCTGGCTGCAGCTAGGGCCAGGTCTGCTGTTATCATGCTTTACTCCAGACGAAGGGAAAGTCTTTAAAAACACAGGCTTTGTTTTTGTAATCCCCGTGAAAATCTCACAGATATGTCACGGAAACGGAAACAAAGCTTTTAGGAAAAGTTGCAGATTTTGAAAATCAAATTTCCAATTTCCATGTAATTTTAAAATCCAAGTTACTTGCATATGTGGCAGTTTATTATAGCACTGGGAATTCAGGAAAGCTTATATTTAGGTGCTCAGATGTCATTTCAGATCTTTAAGTTGGTCTGCATGATGAGATGCAGTAGAAGCAGAAACACACACAGGTTTTCCTTTTACTCCCACCCCATCCCTCACTCCCACTCCAGACCATGAGGAAGCAGGGCAGGCCTTCTGAGCCCCAGGCTCGGATCCTCTGGGGCAGGGCTGTCTGTCACTTCATCTGTTCATTCCTTTCCTTCCTACGAGATCCCAGCTCAGTGAGGACAGCTTTCAACACCCAGCACTCAACATAGCGCCTGGCCCATGGCAGGTGTTCAGTAAATCCTCCTGGAAGGCAGAAAGGAAGGACATTCGGTGGGGTGGCTGTGGCATGAGGTGTGGACGTCAGCCTGAAGAACATGGGAACTGCAGGCACAGAACGAGGCTCTCAGATTCCTGCAGCCTATGGGTGGGCACAGTGAGGGGTGGTGTGAGGATGGAGCCAAGGAAGTGTGGAAGGACCTCCCTGGCAGGGGGAGGGTAGAGGAGCCCACTGGAGGAAGGAGACAGCAGGCTGAAGCCCAGGGAGGTAGACCAGAAGACCTGCCAAGAATTGCTGCTTCCCTATGAACCAAATGTGCCTGGTCTGGGAAGCCTGCTTTTGATTTTGAGATGCGAGATACTTATGGGTAACGCTGAACATGGAGTTGAGAACTCAGGCAGCTTGGGGTCTGTGCAGCACCAATGAGTTGTGTCTGGTTTTGTGCAGGTTACAGAACTCTAAGCCTCGGTTTCCACATTTCTAAAATGGTCATTGAAATAGAACCAACTTCAGGATTCAGTGAGGAAAATGCATGTGGAGTGTTTATTTGAGAACCTGGTCTACATTAAGTGTTCAGTTAGTGACAGTTGCCATCAAGGTCTTAACTGTTAATGGACTTTACCGCGTGGAGGAGAGGCTTTGGTGGTGAAGGAAAGGTTGAAGATTAGCAGGGAAAGGAGATGATGGATGGAGAGAGGCCTGCATGGGTGTGGGTGGGAGGGACAGGCTGGGTGCAGAGAGCAGAGAGAAGGGCAAGGTGTAGCTGTGTGTGGGGTTCCCTTTGCCTCCCCTCCAGGCTCGGCATTACTCTCCTTCTACAGAGCCTTTGTGGCACGTGAGAAAGGCGAGCTTCCATGCACATCCTGGGATCAGAGACCCTTGAGCACTCCCAGGACCACGTCTGGGTATGAATGAAGTGTGCCTTCAAGTGCATATGTGCATGGATGTGTGTATGAGTCAGAGGCTGAGGGCAGGAGGAAAGTCTGCAAAGCCTTTGGGCCTTTCACTTCCATGCCACATTCCTCTCCATTTCCCTCCCAGACTCTTGGAAGACCATTCATGTTTGGCACAGGTAATGGGCCTCAGAGGGACTGTGACTCATGAGAGCTGTGAATCAGGTGGTTTTTGGACCTCTCCTGAGCCACACCTGGCTCTGCACTGGGGACACTCGGTGGCCTGTGGGCCCTGTTCCTGAACACAGGCATTGGCTGGGCGAGCTGCTTCTCCAGTTTTCTTTCCATCAGAGTTGGCATCTCTACCACATGTGTGATTCAGAAAGCAAAACCCGCTTCTCAGTAAGCAGCCTGACATGTGGCACACATATACAAAGAATTCATACACAGACGGGAGAAGGAGGCTTGGCTGCACACTTGGATCACTTTTCATATGATGTGAGCAAAAATCCTCATGCACTCATCTTTATATTTAGGAGGTGATTTCACATTTCCAGAATCCTTTTGCAGTAGTCCCAATTGCAATGATACATCCTTCTTCTATGTATTAATGAAAAGAGATGGGTGGTTCTTAGGACACAAATAAAGGAGGAAAAACAAGGGAAGAGTGATCATGAGGAACAACCTCTCCCATCCCTGTCCCAGTGAGATGGTCCATATACTGTTGACTCTAAGTTCATTCACCTCCGTTTCCAACTTTCTTTCTTGCTGGGTTCGGATTGTCAATAGCCGATTTAAATTGCATCTCGGAAGTTCTAAAGAAAGAAGATTTGGAAGTGAATTACCCAGGGCATCTCAGGGTTTCCATGGCAAAAATGCATGTGGGGGGTACGATTCCAATGCCAGGCCTGCTGACTCCTTCAGACTCCAGGATTCACTAAATATTCTAAAATAACAGAACAAAGAATGCTTATGGCAAAAGTCTGTTAAGCACTGATGTTTGTTAGGCCAGGAAGGGCTTTCCCAAGTATAATACAGAGCAGCCTCATGGCGGCGTAGAGAAATCCAGGCGAGGCTGTTCCTTCTGGCCTTGTGGTTAATCTTTTGTCCGTGAGTCTGAGGGTAAAGGCTCCAGTGGCTTTGCTTTCTGAAGAACAGACACAGTGTACTAGGACTTGTGTTTTACTGCTGTGTTTTTTACAGGGAACGAGGACACCGTGTAGACTTGTGAAGCCTGTAAAATACCAAATTGCATTTGGCAGCATGCAATCCTGAAGATGGGAGTATAACCTTTCTTTATCCCTGGGGGAATTTCCACAGCTTGTGATGATTTATATAGCTGGGGTCTTCTGTGCTTAATGTAAAGGATTTTGCCCACTCTGAAACTCCTCTGTAGCCCGAGGTGCGGCCTGTAAGGGGAGAGCCGGAGGCCAGCTGTGGGCTCAGTTCCCTGAGGCCCCCGAACAGGTGGTTTGAATTCTACTGACAGGTGTTATCTACTTCCTGTGTCAAGGACAGCAAGCTTGCTCTCTCTTGCACAGATACTGGAAACAAAATATTTCTTTTTAAGGAAAACTTTTCAAAGCCAAGCAGATTTATTTCTACCACAATCTGGAGGCTAATTCCCTGTGTGATGTTTGTTACAGCCTTAATTACACAATATCAAAAGTGCTAGCTCTGCACCTCGCAATGTGCCTGTGGAATCACTTGATTTGTTTTGGCCCAACTCTTCTCGCTTGCTCAATAATATGAATCTTGGCAGAGAAAAGGGATCCAGAGTCCAAGTTCATATGACTTGGAGTTTGCAACCCAAGGATATGTGAGGTCTGTGTGTATGTGCATGTGTGTGCATGTGTACATATGCATGTGCACGCCTGCTCACTTACCACCTTTCAAACAGCTCTGGAAGTTGGGTTACAAAAATATTTAATTTGTATATATTGGGGAAGAAAAAGAAAGGAACGAGATGGTGAAGCAGTGACCAGGTGTCTACACTGGCTGCAAAGGGTGCTTGCCAAGGGCTGTAGCTTGAGCAACCCCAAGCCCAGGCAGAAGTCAGCACCAGCCTGACAAGGAGCACCCAGGGGCAGGGTGGGGAGAGCAGAGCCTACACCCTCTGGCATCCTTCTGCACTCTTGTCGTCGGCATTTTGGCGCTCTTGTCACCTGCTGAACTCCATGGTATTGTTTGACACCAATAGGGGCACGATGGCCACTGGTTCTAGAGAGGTTTCAGGAGCATTTGCAATAAGGGCCAGGGGATCTCAGATGACAGGCAGCTCCAGACCAATGCTGTGGATGGCACCTACTGCTTGGGTGGAACGTCAGGGGTCTTCATCCAGAACCAACCTTCTTCGAGGTCATGACACAGCAGGACTCAGCCGGGAGGGTGAGCAATGACAGTGTCTGATAGGGAGTATACATGTGTGAGAATTGAGGGTTTTTTTAGTTGATTCAAGTTATTAAACAATTTTTTATTATCTGGACTAAAGTTTGCACATTCCAAAATATGTTGGAAGGAACAAAATAACTTCCGGAGAATTGAGGTTTGGTGCCAAACACTTACAAGGGGAAAATGCACAGGGGTTTTTGGAAGACAATTCTGAAAATGATACTGTAGCAACTAGTTTATAAACTGCTTTTGACCAGAAAGAAGTAAGTATAAAGAAATCTCAATGAATTTATTATTTTGAAATAATTTATGGTTTTTATATCTATTTCTAGAATGTACTCAAAGACAGGAAACAATCTTCTCCAGCAAGACGAGAGGATGAGAAAGGTTTACAGAACACTCAAGGATAAAGAGACCTACTGAAATCAAAGCACAAAGTGAGTCATAAAATAACTAAGGTTTGTATTCTACTTTAAAGTTTAAAAATTCTTTAACATGCAAAGAGTCTTGGGCATAGGAATAAAAATTAAATGGTGAATAAACTTCTCTTCCTTTCTGCACAAATTTTGGTGCTCCTGATTTCTTTGATTGTGAAAGTAACACTGTTGAAAATTTAGGAAAAGAAGCATTAAAACATGAATTCAAAATCACTGCTCCCATGACATAAAGATAATAGACCATGATGAACATTTTGGAATATTTACTTCTGGTTAAGGAAGTGTCTAACTACAAAAGGGGAATCATGTTGTTCTCTACCCACTTTTTTCATTTACATCATGGTACAAGCATTTCCTTGTGCCGTTAGATACTTTTTACAATCATGAGAGGAGGCAGGGTAACCGTTCAAATCTCTGGTTCCATGATGATTTCATCATGCAGCCTGAGCTCCCACTCTCCCGACTGCCAGCTTCAGGGTCCTCTATCAAATGGCAACTGAATAATAGGACCTTCCTCCAACTGTGGTTACATCATTGCTATTCCATGAACTCTGTTAGTGGGTATAAAGGCTTGCTGATACCATGCACTTGCACCTGTGAGCTACTGTTCTGGATGGTGAATGGCTGCATAGTGCTCCGTTGCATCAAATCATCTGCATCCTCATTCTGAAGACCACCTTTCTGTTGTTCACAATGGCTCACCCAAATAAAGAGCACTGTCTTGAATATTTCCACACATAATGCCTGGGGTCCTTTCTGCTTTCTTCATTGAACCCCCACCCCTCCAGAACAGGTTCTTGGAGTGGATTGCTGGATGGCTGTCTAGAACTGTGCTAGGACTACCTTAACAGCTTGCCATTTTCGTAAACAAATACTTTTCCACTTTTCCAGGAAGAGTTTCCCCTTTCATAATATTTATCTCACCATGCTGTGATGGGAAGTGTGTACCTGTATTTTCATGGATATGAAGGTCTGTGTGGAAAACAGAGGGTGTGTTTGTCTTAGGCGGTTTCGCACCTCCAAGCCCAAGATCCGCAGGAGCACTCAATAGTTTGTTCAATGAACAAGTTGAATCCTCAGGTCATTTTAAATGAAATGGCTTTAGATGTGCCAGAAAAGTGTTCATTTCTAGAATGTTTGGAAAAGAATTTGTTCAGAAATCACCCTAATTATGATGACCTCCTTTCTACCGGGATGCCCACAGCTGCTCCAACACCACTTTTTCCTCTCGGCCATCCCCTTAGTCCTTTCTCTCATCCCCCGGCCCCCAGGTTTCATTTCCAGCTGGTTCTTTCTATTCTGCTAGAGCACCGAAGCCTACCTTGTCCACCACAACAGCCAAAATAAGATACGACTCCAGTGCTTCTGTCACACTGGTCCCATTCTGGGTGCTCAGTGGGCACCACCAGGGATGGTGCAGAGAGAGGGCGTTTCCCAGGGAGCAGGGGGTCAGCTGGATGGTGCTGGGCTGTGGGCCATTGGGAGGCCCTCCCATATCACTGCATCACCTCCTCAGGGAAGGCTGCCTGGGCACAGTCCCATCATAGCCCTGTATACTCTTTATGAAATGTATGACAGTTTAGATTCATTGTTCACTTGATCAATTTTTTTTTTTTTTTTTTTTTTTTTTTGGAGACAGAGTCTCTGTCGCCCAGGCTGGAGTGCAGTGGGACAAACACAGCTCACTGCAGCCTCAATCTCCTAGGCTCAAGCGATCTTCCCACCTCAGTCTCCTGAGTAGCTGGGACTACAGGCTCATGTCACTACACCCCACTAATTTTTTTTAAATTATTTTTTGTAGTGATGGGGTCTTGCTATGATGCCCAGGCTTGTCTCAAACTCCTGGACTCAAGCCATCCTTCTGCCTTGGCCTCCCAAAGCCCTAATATTACAGACATGAGCCACTGTACCCAGCCCTGACCATCTTTTTACCTGTGATTCCTCTGGCATTGAAACTCCTCAAATACAAGGATTATAATTGCTTTATTCATGGCTGTATCTCTGCATCTAATCTCATATCTGGTATATGGCAAGTTCTCAGTGCTTAGGGAAAAAACAGAGGGAGGGAGGAGGGAGAGAGGCCATGTGGAGGCAGGCCGCTGCCTGGAGTGGAGGCACTGTCTTGAGTTGGTTCAGGAAATGTGACATTGCCTCATGGTTCTGCAGTTGTGGCCGCTGATGTGGGCAGAGGATGACTGGCAGTTGATCACAGAGGAAGGAGCAGATCCCCAGTTTGCTTTCTCTTCCAGCTCCCCAAGGAGCTGAAACCTGAACTGGAGGAGGAAACTGGAGAGGTTTGGGTTGGATGGGAATCTATGTTCTCTTAACAATGTGGTTTGAACACTTCAGTCTTAGGAGGTGTCATGAATAAACACATGTACATGCTACTATGTATTTTTTTTCTAGACTCTAAAACTCCTCAGCTTAGGTTGGAGATGTTTTCTAAATATATATAGTAACTTAAGCTCTTGGTAGTGTGGTTGAGAAAAGAATGGATGGTAAAATCCTATCCTAGATTTGTTATTGTCTAACACTGAGACCTATTCTAAATCGTTAGCCTCTGTGGGTTTCAGATGATCAAATGGAAAGTAAAATGAAAACCTGGATGTGATGCACTCTGGAGAAGTGTGTGTGTGTCTGTATATATATAATTTATTTTTATGGAAATACAATGTATTATATACATGCATGCAATGCAAGAAATACATATATTCTCTATATATGAGAGTACAGAAACAGTTGCAATATATTCTATGAAAAGATGGCCTTACAGAAACACTCATAGTGTTTTCTATGCATATATGGCATTAGAGAAACACTCAGACTTCCATAATGAATCTCTCATTCATAAACTACTGAGTGTTTCTTTAGTGTATTTAGAATCCAGTCACATTTCCCTTGCACCCTTCCTGGAAGTGCCTGGAACTCATGAAGACATCATTGCATCATTTGGTGATTTCCTTGCCCTTCACTCGTGTCCAGAGGGTGCTCATGTCTGAGGTTGCTTTGCTCTGGACTTGCTAATTCTAAGTCAGACACCAGATTGTCCAAGTACTGCCCTCTGCCTCTCCAGTGGGTCAGGAGAAGGGAGCTGGTGGGTAGGAGACCACAGAGGATTGGTGGGGCGGCTCTGGGTGCCTCCAGAGTGAGGGGCAGCAGGATGGCCCTGGGGCTTGCATAGGAAAGAGGGCACTGCTGCCTCTTGAGTGTGCAAGGCCCAGGGTGTGTCTCACACTCACACTCCACCTCGCGCCCTGGGCCGTTGAGACCATCTGGAATGTCTCACATCTCCCGAAATTATTGCTAACCAAAACAATTTTGCTGGTCAGCCAGCTTCACAGACAGGCCACTGCATAGTCAGGCCCATCACTAATATATTAAATATAGCACCCAGTTTCCCATACACAGGCGGTTCCTTCCTTCTTCCTCTCTTCCATTAACCTTGCAGCATTCCCATGATGACTTAGAGTAGAGTTTTGTTGCTTATTTCAAACCAGTTTTAAGGCACGCATTTCTTCACCCTCTACCCTTGGGGTTTTTCCCTTTAATAAATGTTTATGAGAATGCACTGTCAACTCCAGGGACCTCAGAGAAGGGGGCCCGGGCCGCCAGGAGGTTGTGTGCTGTGTCCAGGGAAAGAGCACACTGGTTAGCACTGTCCTTCTGCTGTCTCGCACCCATGCTGCCATTCTAGGACCCTCAAAGGGAGTGCCTGTCCTGCAGGACTCTCATTTCTTTACTAAAATATCTATAATTTTCCTTTAGATAATATTTGAAGCTTAGAGGAAGGTTGAGGTCAGCTCCTATTTTTTTCTGATCTAATATTAACCTAGCCTTAATTAAGGAACTGGAAAAGAACAACTGCACATGGCCCGGCATTCAGCTGGTCATTATTCGAAGGGCAAGGCTAGTGTGGAAATGACGCTGAGGCCATGAACTAAGCTGAACACGCCGGGAGATGCGTGCTCCACGCCGACTCTGACTCTCCTGCGCAACCTGAAAGACACTGGAAAGAAATGCGGATGGGAACGTTCACCTGAACTGTCTACTTCCAGGCTTGGCTTTATGGTCAGTCATAATTTAAAATGTATTTTATATCTATTAACTTATTGTCTATAAATTTGTTTATTCACAAAACATTTATTCGGTGCCTGCTCTATCTCAGGTGTTGTAATAAACTGTGGCAATGAAAAGAAATTTAGAATTCCTCCCATATCAGTAGGGAGACAGGCTGACTCTAGTAGTAGCAATTAGTAGCAGAATGAAGGAGGAATTTGAAAGTGTGTGTACACAAATGAGCAACCTGAAAGGCTTGGGCCGGAGCATCAGACACAGAATCGGTTGTAAGCATGTGTCCTTTGTCATCAAGAACTGGCACAAGCTTTTCTAAAATGGTGGAGCAATAACCACAAAATTCCATAGAATCTATTAAGAACCCGTCCTATTCCATCAGTATGTTCTCCAAAATTTACTTATTTTATTTATTTATTTATTTATTTATTTATTTATTTTGAGACAGAGTCTCACTCTGTTGCCTAGGCTGGCATGCGGTGGAGCAATCTCGGCTCACTGCAACCTCCACTTCCCGGGTTCAAGTGATTCTCCTGCCCCAGCTTCCCTGGTAGCTGGGATTACAGGCCAATTTTTGTATTTTAGTAGAGACAGGGCTTCACCATGTTAGCCAGGCTGGTCTTGAACTCCTGATCTCAGGTGATCCGCCTGCCTCGGCCTCCCAAAGTGCTGGGATTACAGATGGGAGCCACTGTGCCCAGCCCCGGCATTTATTTAGTTTTTAAAAATTTTCCCAAAGGAGAGAGAATATAGGATGTTGGGCATCCTCTATGTGAAACCCTGTGATGAAGCATTTTATGAAGTCAGGAATTAATTGTCATTCCAAACCTTTGCCCCCATTTGTTAAGTTTATTGTTTTAAAATCAGATTTTCATAAGCATGAGCATGCTATATATCTAGATCTGCATCTATCCGTATCTATAGCTGTTGCAAGAATATAGGTTACTATTCATTTAGTTAGGCAAAAGATTCTGTGAATATAAGGCTAAGACAATAAAAGTAGAAGACTGTAAGTGATAGGGTTCCTAGTGGCTTTGCAACTAGACCTGTTTGGCTTGAATCCAACTTACGCTTTTTAGCTTGTTTCCTCATCTGTAAACAAGCAAACAAAAAACCCAAGTTATTAACTACTTTCTAGGTTTGTTGTGAAAATTAAAAGTAAGTTTATTCACAGAAAGCATTTAGCAATGTACCTGGCATTTAGTAAATGATTACTACATACATGGTACCTTATTTTATTTTAGCGGGTTTTAAATGAGATAATGTAAGCAGAGCATCTAAAGGAGAGATCTGTTGGGGGATCAGCAGGGAATAGGAGCCTTTGCTTTCACCCAATTACATGTGATTGCAATGTGGGGTTTTATCTCTCCATATTTTTTCCTGAATTAGGCAATCTTCCTCATTATCTTGTGCTTGATGACACCATTCTCGAGGAAACACTAATTTTTGAATCTCTTAGATAAATAAGTAGAAAATAACTTCCAGATTGACTTAACTCCAATTCTCTCCAGCATGGGTACTCTTTCTGGCTGAGGGTCCCCAGTAGAGATGGTGGGGGATCCACCTTCCACGTTCTGCTCAGGTGAGGCAAGGAAGCCACACAGCTGGGCTTTCCTGTCCTCAGGAAAAAGAGGGGTCACATGCCGCTCACCACTGTGTCACCTCCACAGTGGCTGGGGTGGAACTGAGCTGCTGGTGCCGACTCTGAGGATATCCTAGACAGGATGCTTTATTCTGACGTAGTGCCAAGTGTTTCACAGGACCTCAGACTCCTTCTAGACCAGATCTAGAGCTTCACCATACAATAGGATGGTCACTAACTGCAGACGGCAATTTAAAGTCAAATTAATTCATATCAAATAATACTGACACTTGAGTTCCTCAGTCACACTGACCACATCTCAAGTGCTCAGTAGATGATGTGACGAGTGGCTCCCTGTTGGAGAGCACAGACGCAGAGCCTTTGGTCATCACAGAGCATTCATGGGGCAGCCTCAGTCTCTGGATGCTTACTCCATTGTCAGTTTGGGACAGTTTGTGCTTAAGATCCACAAATTCAAGATGCCCCACATCATGTTCAACTTCTGTTTATGCCACACAGCACATCAAATCACCTTTCTTTCTTTAAAAGCTGACAATTTCACTTTGGGTCAGATTGTATTTTTGAATTCCCTTTTCCATCTTATTTACTGAGCATCTGTGAAATAATCCAAGTGGCACACGCATTTCAAAACTTGGAGCAAAATGGAGATAAAAAGAATCTGTCTGAAAGAGTCACAGAAATCCAGAGCTAAAGCCCTCGGAACAGTGACAAAGTCTGCAGGAGGCAGCCGAGACAGCCTGGGGTAAACTCTCACCAAAGACAGGAGCCTTCCATGTACACTGCAATCGGCACCAGCAAAGGAAGTCTTGGGTGAACGTGATGAATATGCAAGTCTAGAAGAATGCCATGCCTTCAGCCAGAACAGAGGAAAATCCTTTCATCAGCTAAGAGACACCTCAGAACAGACTTCAGCAGAGCTTCCCACACTCTGCATTGGAATTCTCTCTAGCTTTATTTTCTTAGATATTTAAAAGACAGTGCCCATATTCAGGAAATACAGTATTACATAATTAATCAAGATCCTTCCTCTTGTTAAAGAAAAACAGAAAACTTTGCAGTTCACCTGAGAAATGACAAAAATGAGGAAAGAAAAAATCCTTGGTAAAAGAAAATGGAAATATCTTAAATCTAGGATTTAATGAATATTATTTAGTTGTACATTATTTTGTACTCTGTATCCCTTGAATTCTTAATAAATATGATTTTGAGATGTAAGCTCTTTTTCCTTTTGTCAATAAACTTATCTTAGGGGTGACTTATAATTTCTTCAAAATAGTTGTATGTGGAGGTATTTTAGTTTTTGGAATTGCAGAGTCATGTGGAAAACTGAAAACCGTTTTCCTATAATAGCAAGCAACTTAAATTTTGAGACACATCAGGTAATATATATGTTATATATAATACATATAACATATATAATGTGTGTATGTATATGTGTGTGTGTATATATGTGTGTGTGTGTGTATATATACGTACACATATATATATATATATCTACAGCAGACTTGGAGAAAAAGAACATTAAAAGCAGATAAAAGCAGACCAGGTGAATGAGTTTGAAATGGCACACGGAACTGGAAGCAAGAAAAGGTTGCAATCACTGCTCAAACAAGTTCATATATATATATATATATATATATATACATACACATAAATATATATAAACACATATACATACATATATATATATATATATATTCCCTGATAGTCCAGTAAGCATTCGATAAATATGTGTTGAGTAGATGAACTGTTTGTTGGGCCCTAGTTCAATGTAACTAGAATGAGAAGTAAGCTCAGAAATTCCATGTACAGTCCGTATGCCATAGGGTCTTGGTACATAGGAAAACCTGATAGGGTTGGCTGACCTGTAAATCAGTGATGCTCAAATTCAGGTATAGATAGAATTGTAAAGGCACACAGCCCAGCTCCAACATCAATCAAGCAGAATCTCTGGGCAACTGCCTTTCTGTGACAGTTTTCCAAATGACTCTGATGCTCTATGAAATTTTAGGACTCATTGCTATTGTTGAATCAGGTGACTAATTTCAGGGATCTAAAAAGACCTTATGATCCATCATCTTTTCCTTCATCTGCCCACAATCCCCCAGCATTGGCCAACATGGCAAACTCCCATCTGAGTACATTAGAATTTAATCAGTGTGGGGCAGAGAACCTGGAACGGATAGGCTGTCCGGGGACAGTGGCAGGACGGCTGAGGGGAAAGAAAGGAAACAGGCCAGGTGTTTCCTGACGCCCTTGCTCAGTACAAGCACCGAACCTGAGATCTCAGTAGGTTTGTATGGATCTACAGAGATCTCCCTAGGTTGGGTTGCTATGGGAGCAGGTCTTTAACTGGAGGAGTTCTGAGAACGTTTTACCCTCTCTGGAACCATGAGGAAATTCTGGAGGGCAGACACGTTCTGTCTCTAGCTTAGCTCTCACTCCTTAAAGTGGGTCTGCCACCGCTGAGGTGCCCCCTTGGGTGGTCTGTGAGACTCCTGCAGCAGCTCTGCACGACTTCTGGGGTCCACAGTCCAGGACACATGTGAAGTTTTGTCATCAGCATATTCTGGGAGGCTGCGTCGTCCTATCACAGTGAAGAAAGAAGAATTATTTCGTGAGCTTTACCTAGCAGTTTACATAAATCAATTTGCAGCAGAGTTGGAGAAAAAGAACATTAAAAGCAGACCAGGTGAACGAGTTTGAAACGGCACACGGAACTGGAAGGGAGAAAAGGTTGTGATTACTGCAAACAAGTTCTTCCTTCCCTCCAAGAAATGAGGCGTGGGCTGTGGAACCCATTGCGGCTAATCGTAAACAGGTGCATCTTAAACATAGGATGCCAACCTGCTCCAACATGCTGGGCACTGGGCTTAGCTGCAGCTAATTACCCGTGCGCTCTGACCGGGCGGCCCACAGCAGCTCTGCAGGCTCAGCGGGGCGAGCGCAGGAGGCGCAGGCCCGACACGCGTGTTTAGACCTGCGAGGCTGTCGGGGGTGCGCCTGGGACTGAGCTGGGCTCGTCTTCATTTCCCTCAACTCCCAAAGCCCTGCTTGACACCCAGAGATGCTTCATCAGGATATGAAAGTATTCCACTTCTCCTAGAGAGCTATGGGAAATGTTTTTAGAGATTTTTTAAGTCCCAGAATTCTGACACAAGCCAACCCTAAGGGTATCATTTTTGTCAGATGGTCCTCCGGTTACCTCCGGGGATGATTTTTGCAGGATGACGGATTTGAACGAGCGTGTTGCCTCTTGTTCTAGTCTTCAGCCTGCGTTCTCACCTGCTGTATTTTCTGACCACTTATTCCCCTTTTGTAGGATCTATAAGTCTGCCTGGGCGAAATTCCCGCAACTTATACTCAATTCTCAGAAATGGTAAATTTCCTAACCCTCTGAACTGACTGCTAAAGGAGGGTAAGAAATGTTTTCCCAAGCTGATCCAGAGATGAGGACCCTGAAGCTGAGGAAGTACAGCATCTGGGTCCTTCTGCTGAAAGTGAGGCTCTCTCAAGGCTCCTAACTTAACTTTGTGTGTATAACACTATATTTTCATTTTCGAAAAATGTGCAGTTTCTAAAACTGTACAAGCTGAGGGTCCTTCAGAATCTGTGTCTGCCACTGGGTTGATCATTAGGGTACAACCTTTTCTCAACAGAGTCAAGACTTCAGTGTGAGAGTCTCACTGACAGTAAAACAGACACTTGAAAAGAGTGGCAATACATAAATAATATGCTCAGCATGATCTTTAAAAGATAATTATTATTTTAATATACTTTTTTATTTTAGAAGAGTTTAAATTTATAGAAAAGTTGCCAAGAGAGCACAGATGATGCCTGCATCCCCTGCACCCAGCTTCCCCTATTGGTCACATCTGTCACGATGGATAATCCAACACCTACATATTACTCACTGAAAATTGATACTTGGTTTAGATCTCCTTAGTTTCACATCTCTTTTCTATCCCGGCATCCCATCTGGGACCCCATGTTGCATTCTCTTGCCTTGTCTCTGAGGCTGCTCTTCACTGACGGTTTCTCAGACTTCCCTTGTTAGATGACATTGGCAGTTTTGAGGACTGTTTTTCTCATGATTAGACTGGTGTTATGGATCTTGGGTGCAGAGAGCTTGGAGGTAAAGTACCATTCTCGTCACATCATATCAAGGGCACATATTCTCAACATGACATCACTTCTGATGTTAACCTTGATCACCTGGCTGAGGAAGTATTTGCCAGGTTTCTCCCCTGCAAAGTTACTTCCCCCAGCTTTTCCATGCTGTACTCTTTGGAGGGAAGTCCCTCTGTGCAGCCACACTTAACAGGTGGGGAGTTATGCCCACCTGTGTAAGGAGTCGGTATCTACATAAATTACTTAGAATTCTTCTGTATTAGAGATCTATCTGTTGTTTTCCATGGATTTATATAGTCAATCCTTGATTTGTGTCATTAGGGAATCATGGATATTTGCTTTACATTTGGGGACATTTATTTTGTTGCTCAAATTGCTTTGATGTTTGGGAGCTCTTTCTGTTAGTGCTGGCATCCCCCTGTCATAGTCCATCACTGTGGGTTTTTTGTTGTTGTTTTTTGTACTTCCTGACCTTCTGGCAACACAAGGTGTTCCTGGCTCATACTGTGTATTTCTTATCTCACACCTAGAATCAGCCATCTCTCCAAAGAACTCTGGTTTCTTTTATTGGAGAACAGCATTTAAAACCAAGGTCTGGTTGCTAGGTGTGCACGATGCTAGTGGGATGTCATTGCTTCTAAACTCTCTCAGTTACAGAGTAAGGAAATATGGGTGTATATGCTAACATACTTAAACACCTATGTATAGATATTTCTATATGAAACAACCTGCATCTATATTAAGCTAAATATGAGTTCACATTGGTGTCTCCAACTCTCACCATTACCATGTAGAACATACTGCCTTCCCCTTTGCTTGTCTATAGCCTCTTGACCCTGCAGTTTGGAACCTACTCCTACCGTCTGCCATCCATTTACTTAATTGTCCAGTGTACATGAACAGCAACATTAGAATTGCTAACCCTTACTCACATGGGAG
This sequence comes from Pongo pygmaeus, assembly GCF_028885625.2. Taxonomy (NCBI): domain Eukaryota; kingdom Metazoa; phylum Chordata; class Mammalia; order Primates; family Hominidae; genus Pongo; species Pongo pygmaeus. The sequence goes on from NC_072380.2 coordinate 60,309,735, forward strand.
GCAGCCTTAACAGCTAGAGTATAGTCTATAGACAGTTTCTTCTACCTTTAGTCTTATAGTCCCCATTCATTTCTAAAGTAACTTTGGTGACCACCACTTTTTCCTCCAACCGTTTCACTGATGAACCTCAATGAAATTGCTTTGTAGATGTATCAAGTAGTTAGATTCCAGTCACCCTGTCATGATTCTACATTTCATCCTGGGAGCCTCAGATCTCCTAAATATGTTTTTAAAGAATTGCGGCCGGGTGCGGTGGCTTATTCCTGTAATCCCAGCACTTTGGGAGGCCGAGGCAGGCGGGTCATGAAGTCAAGAGATAGAGACCATCCTGGCCAACATGGTGAAACCCAGTCTCTACTAAAAATACAAAAAATTAGCCGGGCATGGTGGCAGGTGCCTGTGATCCCAGCTACTTGGGAGGTTGAGGCAGGAGAGTCATTTGAACTTGAACTTGGGAGGCAGAGGTTGCAGTGAGCCGAGATTGTGCCATTGCACACTCCAGCCTGGGCAAAAAGAGTGAAACTCTGACTCAAAAAAAAAAAAAAAAAAAAAAAAGAATTGCATACATGAATGTTCACTCTGTGTTCTAAACTTCCATGATTTTGAAAAATGAGTAGGGCCATTGAGCCAACACTTACAGTATCACACAGAATACTCTTTCCACCTAAAAATATTCCTGTACTTTACCTTCCAACACCCACCCCAATCCTCTGCAAACCACCTGAAACCACTAATTTGTTTTTCCAATCTATACGGTTGCCTTTTCCACAATGTCAGGTTTATTAGTCTGTTTTCATGCTGCTGATAAAGACATATAGCAGATTGTATAATTTTTAAAGAAAAAGAGGTTTAATGGACCCACAGTTCCACGTAACTGGAGAGGCCTCACAATCGTGGCGGAAGGCAAAAGGCACATCTTACATGGCAACAGACGTGAGAGAAAAATGAGAGCCAAGTGAGAGAGGTTTCCTCTTATAAAACCATCAGATCTCGTGAGACTTATTCACTACCATGAGAACAGTATGGGGAAAATTGCTTACATGATTCAATTATCTCCCACTGGGTCCCTCCCACAACGTGTGTGGGAATTATGGGGGCTACAATTCAAGATGAGATTTGGGTGGGAACACAGCCAAACTACCCAAAAATCTCAGCTTCCTCTTCTCAACTCAGGTGTCTACCGGCTCTCGGCTTGGGTTTCCCCTTTGCATGTCGTGGCCAGAACTCTCTCAAGGCAGTCAGCTGGGCAGTATCAGGGCTCCCCTGGTTTATTCCCTGTCCCTCAGGGGCTAACGTTCTTTGTTGTCTGATGTCAGTGTCTTAGAATTTTTCTTTCAAATGTTTTGTGTGGATTTTTGCTGTTTCAGCCAGGAGGATGAATCAGCCTGTTATTCCCTCTTGGTTGGAAGCAGAAGTCCTGGGCAATGTTCTATTTGCCTTGCCTGCATTGTTTTACTTAATCCTTAATGACAATTTTATAAGATAAGAATTATTGTTATACTCAGTTTTCAGCAGAGAAAACTGATGTCCAGATAGGCAAAGTAGTTTTCCCCTGGACCCACAGCTAATAAGGAGGGGATTCAGTATTTGCTCCCTGTGACATATAGTTCTGGAGCTTGCAAGATTTGTGACCATTTTAGAGATGGTTCTAGATTAACTTCCATAAGAACATTTTTAATTGCTTTCATCATTGTTTAAAAAATGGCCTAATGCTATTACCAAAATTTGGGAAAATAAATAATCTTGGTTTCTGAAATTTCCACTGCTGTGATAAAAATGATATTTCATTGACGTAATTGATAGTGCTTTAAAGAAAGAGCTTTAGAACACTCAGGTAGTTGGCACTTTCTAACAGGCACTTATACAAAGTTTGACTTTTTAAATTTTTAAGTTCTAAACAGAGACTTCAGTCAGAGTATTATATTTAGATGAATGTGGAAAGAAATTATCTGGTAACCCAGGTTAAAAACCAATCTCTTATATCATGGGTTTAGAGGCCCACATTCAGAGGGGATAAAAACAAAAAAGTACTTTCTTTTCCGTGCTAGATAGAATGATTTTAAGTGAAATCTGAACAAGGAGAGAAGAGACCCCTAGGAAGAATGCTTCCAGCAGAGAGAACAGCCTGTGCAGAGGCCTGGAGCTGGGAGTAGCCAGGGAGGCTGGACCCCGGACCATCAGAAGGGTTCTGGGATGTGAGACTGAAGGTGCTGGGTGGCCACACAGGGCTCTAGGGGGATGGTCAGGGCAAGGCCTTTATTCTAATAGCAATGCCAGGCCATGGAAGTCAAAGGGCATTTCATAATCTATGGCCTTTCAAGTTCAATGAAATATGGTATATTGAGTCATATAAGAAGTGCCTGCTGCTGTAGTGACATCTCCTCATTTAATCCCAAGTATGATCCTAAAGGAGGTAATGGTGTCTCCATCTGGACATGTGGAGTCAGCCTAAGAGGCTGAGGGATCCGAAGCTGATGGACTTTAAGTGTGGATTTATGTCCATCCACTTCCTTCCTGTTATTTCATGCTGCATCCTATAACACCATCTTTATCTGACTCTAAGATTTTGGAAACTAAACCTCCCATGTACAAAGGTTGAGTTTCCTCTTGTGATTTTAAAATATTGAGTTTTGAATCCCTAGCACCTAGACTGTGGTATCTAAATATCATTGCTGGCTGTGTGCGGTGGCTCATGCCTGTAATCTCAGCGCTTTGGGAGGCCAAGGCAGGCAGATCACTTTTGGTCAGGAGTTTGAGACCAGCCTGGTCAACATGGTGAAACTCTGTCTGTACTAAAAATACAAAAATTAGCCAGGCATGGTGGTGTATGCCTGTAGTCCCAGCTACTTAGGAGACTGAGGCAGGAGAATGGCTTGAACCCAGGAGGTGGAGGTTTCAGTGAGTCGAGATCACGCCATTGCACTCCAGCCTGGGTGACAGAGCCTGGTAAATAAATATCATTGCCAGTGCCCCTTTGAGGATGGCTAATTCCAGGTCTGGGGCAGGAAATGTGCAAGATAAGACCAGAGCATCTTGCAATTCAAGAAATCAAGAATACTTGCAAAGCCTCCTGGGGTTTTGTCAAAAGGACTGAGGAGCCAACCTGAAGGGGTTGAAGATAGGATAATTTGTGGATCGTTAAGGATAGTAGCTTTAATAGTTTGAGACCATCAGATATTGCTCAGGAATCCTTCCCTGCTACCCTGGTCTGAGGTAGAAAGTCCCATCTGTTTGCTTAGTAAATGGAAGTTCTTCCATAGTATTTCTTTCCATCTGCACTTCCAAATTAGCCCAAAGAACCCCTAAGACAGGGGATATATGTGTCTTACCTACCAGTGGATCTTACATAGCCACTTGAGGCTGAAATGAAAATCCTTAACCCCTCTTGCAGATTAACAGGCCCCCCTTTGGCTAAAAGACCCCCAAATTGTAAGTTCCGGGCTGTATTAGTTCATTTTCACACTGCTATAAAGAACTACCTGAGACTGGGTAATTCATGAAGAAAAGAGGTTTAATTGACTCACAGTTCCACAGGCTGTACAGGAAGCATGACTGGGAGGCCTCAGAAAACTTACAATCAAGGCAGAAGGGTGACGGGGAAGCAAGCACATCTTCACACTGTGGCAGGAGAGAGAGAGCAAAGGGGGAGGTGCCACACACTTTAAACTATCAGCTCTTGTGAGAACTCACTTACTACCAGGAGGACAGCAAGGGGAAAATCTGCCCCGATGATCCAATCATCTCCCACCCGGTCTCTCCCTTAACATGGGGAATTACAGTTCCATATGACATTTGGGTGGGGACACAGAGCCAAACCATATCACTGGCCATGGTGGGATGGGAGTCTGGTCACATCCCATTTGCTTGCAGCCCCCTTCCCCTTACTAATCACGACTAGATTTTCTCAAAAGCCAGCTTGAGGGAATGAAAGGCTCAAAGAGCCCTTGGCTTAGATCAGCTGGCTGCCCAGAGCCGTGCATGGGTCTTCTTCATGAATATTCATAAACTTTTCTCATATCCTGTTAAATATGTACACGCTGCTGCCCCATTTAGCATATTTACCTGTCTCTTCTTCCTTCTGCCTGAAGCAAGGTTCTCTAGTTTAGCCTGAGACTTTGCTTCCTGCCTGCATGTTGTAACTGCCTTAGAAATAAAGGTCTCCTTTTAAATTTACCGACTTTGTGACTCTTTTCACTCCACACAATCAATAAATATTAGTTGGATAATAAGTAAGTGAATAGACAGAATAAAAACATCATGTATTGAAATGGTTATAATAAAAGGAAAGGGTTAATGGGCTCTTACTCTTTTTAAGGCAAGGTGACCCTTGGACAGCTAAGGGAGGAACAGTCCCTTCTCTCTAGGAAAATTCACATATGCACATTACAACACAAACACAAAGTTTCCTATACAATTACAAGAGATTCAGAAATTTACAGTAATCTGTCTAACCTCCATTTTCAGAAACCATGATTTAGTGTATGGCAGTTACTTTCTTATCAGGTTCACACGTATTTTTTTTTTAATTGAAGAATGAGGAGGAATGTGTGAAGTGAAATTACTTCCAATATGATTAGAAGCCACACCATAAGATCTTGCACTTTACCTCATGTAGTGCATAACATTTTGATGGATGGCTAAAAACCTAGAGTCTAGCTAGGTAACCAAAAATCCCAGTTATCTAACGTCTTTATTTTTTGTAATACAATTTACTGAAATTAAACCTAAATTTAAAATTTGAATGATTGTCCAGAAAGTTTCAACAAGCACAGTCTCAGGGAGATTTGTTTTAAGCTACAGAATACTCACATCTCACGTATACTTGTAGCCAACTTTTCAATGCACACTTAGGGAAAGTGGTGTGGCATGATCCAAAAAGCAAATCCATACTCATTCAGTCAAAATACACCCCATTCCCATTCTTCCCCCAATATCTTGCTCAGCTTTTTTCCTCTTTGCATCCCATGGCCCATTGCTTAATTTTGATCTTGAAATCTTAGCCACGTCTGACAGCTGAGTCTTTCCATATGCAGAACTGAAAGCACATCTCATGGCCAGGTTTGTACTCACAGAACATTATCTACATAGAAGTTGCTGTTAACTGCTGTGGATATGACATCAGAGAGAATGTATGTTATTCACAGCCTGAAGACGCACGTAAGATTATATGAAGCCCCTGGCCCTTTGGATGTCTACAATACTCCATAGCTGAGGCCCCTTGAGCTTACATTTCATTTACATCAAAGGCACATCAGAAAACATAATAATGTTCTCTGGAGCAGATAGTTGTCTTTTGATTAGTGCGTGTGTAATGTGTCCAGAAACCCCTGAGCTTCTGTCCTTGACCAGTTTAAAGATAATTTAGGATTTCAATGTGGGTTTACACAAGAAAAATTCTAATTGAACATTATAGAACATAATTGCAAACTATATTAGAACATTGTAAACTGCCCCCCTCCCATTAAAGCCAGTAAATCCTATGTAGTGAACCTTATTCCAGGCTACAGAAGTGCTGTTTCCATAACTCTGATGTATTGTAACAACAGACCTTTTTCTATTAACTGTTCAGTTCACTTCGGTTTGTTTCTCTGTTATGGCGTCAACTTACAAATATTCCCAGGAGGATACACACTCAAGGCTCAGTGTGCAGAGGGATAGAACTTTGAAGTGAGATCTATCAGGATGATCAATTTCAGTCGCTTTGGTTTCATGGGGAAGAGATCACTAAATCAGTAAAGCACACAGCCAGTTTCTAAGGGTGATTTTATTATTAGGGGTAAGGCTGAAATTCTATATCAAAGGTCTAGGCAAGAAGATGTTTGTTTAAACGACTATTTTCTTGTTCTCTTGCCTAACAATGGGTGAGATTCTGGGAAGGGTTTGAGCTAGTAGATGCATCTTTGATTAAGCCGAGAATATCTATAAGTTGGTGATAAACCCGTTGGCCCATGTTAACCTTTGGTTTGCAGATCTTATTGGTGCATCAAACATACAACAACTCAGTTAGCTTTCATCACTTGAACTGTGTTCTCTGACACCCAGCAAGACAGTTTTCAGCCAAAAAGCAATTAGTAGTTTTTCGAACAATAACAACAACAAAGGCAAAAGAAGAATGTTCCATTGTTTCACTGACTGCTATAAATCAGGAACTTTCAGTGTCATGAGCAGGATACACAAAAAATACACAATGGTGCCCAGCCTGACTCCCTGCAGAATGGTCTCCCAGCACTGCAATGTGGAAGATGGCCCCGGGCAACCCAGTGACCTCACACTCACTTAGATTTCTTTGGAACAGAATGTCTCATTTGCAAATGTGAAAATGATGATGAAGTTATTTAGGGTCTGAAGGGAGTTTGGAGTTTTGAAAAATGGAAAGGAAATGATCACAAACAGCAGATAAAAAGCTGAAGGGTTTTTGTTGACTCCTTGTTCTGCTCCCAGCTGGGGGAGACGAGGGAACAGCAGACTCCTCTCCCCTTCCGATTCAGACTTGATAAGCAGGCGGTGTAAGGCTGGGGCGGCCTGAGCATGAGACCTCCTCCTCATTCTTGAGTCCCTGAAGTCGAGATTTGTGTCTCTTTGGACGCGGCCTTAACCAATTCACATTTGAGTTTCCCAGAGTTTTTTCCTCAACAGTAGCCATATACATATGTGGATGAGGCGCTATCAGCTGCATCCTGGGTTTCCTACTGACGTTCGGGTGACGCTGAAATGACAGTGCTGTCTCCGGGCTCGCTGCTGGCTTCTGTTTGAAATCATCCCCTCGTTTCCATCGTGGGCACCTCTCACCGGTGTCCAGAAGTCACTTTTGGCAGGCGAGGCGGGTTTCCATCTTCCCTGTGCCTCTCGGATCTAACTGGGCTCAGGAGTTTATTTTCCTTCCTTTCCTCCCACCTCTCACTCCTTCACTGCAGGCTCTTAAAGACAAACTCTGAATGTGATTAATGGTGGCAGAGATTGGGAACATAAAGTGCAAGCACTGGAGTGTTTATTTGTTTAAGAGAGTTGCTTTGGGGCTGTTTCTTCATGCAGCTACATGGCCACTAGAAGAACCTTGGCTCTGCTGTGAGCTGGAAGAGTCCTTCTAAGAGTGCTGAAGAGAAGGAGAGGCAGGAGAGAGGCTCAGTCTTCTGAGTAACTCCTTTCCATCTTTAGCATAATCTTTTTTTTTTTTTTTTTTTAAGAGATGCCCAGGCTGGCATGTAGTGGTGCGATCATAGCTCACTACTGCCTTGAACTCCTGGCGTAAAGTAATTTTCCCACCTCATCCTCCCCAGTACTTGGGATTAGAGGCATGGGCCACCACACCCACCTAGGATAATTCCTCTTTCAACCTTTACAGGGAGGGAGATGCATCTTTTGTGAGGTTTATCTCAATGTTAGCAAGTCTTGCAAAGGCTGGCGTCTGACTGCTGGATTGAAGTGTGTCATTGGATCAGTAGTGGGGGAAGAGGTCTTAGCGAAGTTCGAAGTGAAGTGGAAATGTTTTTAGTATATGCTTATCATATCACCAGCTATGTTCAGGAAAGGATTCTATTCAAATTTTGCATCTGGGGCTCCTCATTCCCCAGATCTGTTCCTCAGCCGACTTGATGTAATTCCCCAGAGAGAGATTTCAGGATAGCACGTTTCTTTTTAGAAACAAAGAGAGGGCAGCAGTCTCTCCAGGCAGTGACTCCTCAAATGCCCCCCTGCGTCCCCACGTGGCTGTGCATGCGCCTGTGTTCCTCCGCACGACTGAGGCCAGGTGTCATGTGTCAGATCTGAAGACTGCACAGCAGGGGAGGCCACCCAGGTACATCAGTAGCTCCTTCTGGAGGCGAGGCCTTTGGGCTGGGGCAGGTAACACACATTTCATGTGTGGTATGGGAAGGAGGAGAAGTTCACAAGTGTGTCGGCTAGATTTCCACCAGCTCATTATTTGTTTAGCTCAGATATTAATAGAGTTTATGTAACATGTTTGAATTTGGTACCTACACACTTGAATGGGATTTCTTGAGTTCACCTGTCTGGCTTTCCTCACCCTGAGCTGCTGTGCTGTTGGTCACCACTGGGCAGGTGTGGCCTGAAGGGTGAGCTCCTGCTTGGAGCAGGTGGTCTTGTCTCACTCAGGAGGCTCCCTTGCTGGAAGTCAGGCTCCCTGTAAATGCAGCCTCTGCACTTCATGACTTCTCTGCCACGATGGCAGTGTTTTCAAGGGAAAGACACTAACGTGTTCTCCTTTATTTTAATGTTTTTTCTTTCATATTCAACATGATGATTACATTAGCTCTATATTCTGCCTTTGCAAAGTGCTCCCTTCTGTTTTCCTTATTTGAAAAGGTTTTGAGATTGGAATAAAGTGATTCCTCATCGTGTTGCCTTTCTTGAGAAGAGGGACTATGGACTCTTTCAATTATTTATTTGCTTAGGCAACTTTAAATCTTTACTCTTTCTCCTATGTATGCCACAGTAAATGCTGACAAACTACAGGAAGAAATAGAAAAGTTTTAACATTAAATTTCTGAGGATATTTCTTCCCACACTTAAAAATCTAGGATTGTTATTCTTCATAGGTTGATTGCCAAACAGTTCTTTAAAATTATAGCATTTGCTTCCTGTTTTCAAGGGTTATCTGAAATCAACTATTCAAATATAGACTAGTTGCAAAACACAGAGCTTAAATTAGACTTTGTGGGGACTGTAGGGACAGCTCTGTCCCAGGGCAGGTGTGGAGGCTCCAGCATGCAAACACAGCTACTACATTTGTGGCAGGGCCTGACCCCCACAAATACCCCCACCCCACATGCTCCAGGCTAATGTGAGTGTCCACAGGCCCCTAACCCCCTCCTCAGCTTAGTGTCATTGGGGCTCTGAAATCCAGAGGTCAGACTCCACTCAGGAGGTCTTGGTGGTTCTCCTGGAAGGTGAGTGATTGCCTGAGTTCTTTTATACATTTGTTGCCTCCAGGTAGAAATAAAGAGAAGAAATTGATGTTCCTTCACACATTTCTTGTGTGGATCATATCTTCAAGGAAGGTATGATCTTTCCTTGTGACCAGACATATTTATAAGTATTCTCTCCATGTTACATTTTCTGTAGGAGGCTGTGTATCAAATTACTGTATTATTGCCTTTCCATTCAGTGGCAGGGGCACATTTTGTTCTCATTAAGAGTGCTCTTATATACTAGACCCAGTAATTGCTCAACAAATAATAGTAACTGAATTAGTTCATGGTTCTGATAATGCCAGAGATTTCCGGGAAGAAAGGGTCAGTGATACAGAATGGATACATGTGGTTCTGTGAGCAATCTTGAGTAGGTGAAACTGTTGCATAGTTATCTCTCTCTGTAGCCTAATACTGAAATGCCAGCCCAGGTAATTCCATTTATTCAACACTAAAAACACCAATGTGATATTGATATTAATGGTCTGATCATCCCTCAAGGCAATTTCCTCTCATTTGATAATGGGGCCACTGGCCACATAGTTCTCCAGCAGTGTCAGTGTGCAGACATTACCACTGAGTGACCAGCATTATTTGCAGATTTTGTTGGCTGGTCCCCAAAGCCCTGCTGCTTTACTTCAAGGGCAAAATGCCCCAGACACCATACATGCAGCAGTCTCTTCACTCAAGATGCCTAAGTTCTTACCTCCCATCACTAACTTACTTCCTGTCAGGTGCTCAGCTGGTCAACGTGCTGGATGGTGTCTTCTGTGTATTATAGCAATGGTACTGTTAGGGAGCCCTTTCACCTCAGTTCACTGCATATCATCTGCTTGGATAGCTTACTGTGAAGGATGTCTCCTGAATAAGTTAATTCCTGTGTGTTCTTGTAGTTCCATGTGTCTGTGGCTTGTCAAGAGAAACCATCCACATTGGGTTTCTCATCTGAAACCCCAACAGCACTTAACTGGTGAATGTAAGCTGCAGTTCTGCTATCTGGCACAGCCTGAATGCATCATCTTGCCACGTGGCCTGGTCTGGCATGGGTGTGTGTGATGATGCTCCCATAGCCAGCCTTGGCTACACACTGGCTGTATCCCTGGGGTGCCTAGGGGCCCGATGAATCGACTGAAGGTACATTCCTCACTTGCTTCTTTTCATGACCTTGGAATTCAGCACTGAAATTACTGTCTACACATCTTTACTTCCCATTCCTGATTCACTTGTGGTTGAACATCTGAGGGCATTAGACCACAGGAGAGTCTGTATTTAGCTCCAGGAATATTCTGAGGGCTGGGCACCAAAGCTGGTGGCAGCGTGAGTGTCCACAGTGCTGCTCTGCATTCCACCCTGCAGAGGTGGGCGTCTGGTGACCTGAGTGGCGATGAGGAGCTGGCTTCCCAGACCATCAGTTCAGAGGGGGATGCATCTCCTTTGTCTCCTTCTCACCTGCAGGCCGTGTGTGTGTCTCACAGCTCAGTGGCTCAGCATGACTTTGTTTCCAGACATACAATTGCTGTGGGGTTCGTCGAAGAGTTAGGAAATCCTTGTCATTCCTCATCACTATTAAGCAATCAGTTTCCCTGGAATCCTACTTATGTTGGACCAGATAAGCTGTCAGCACTCCAAGTGGCCTTTCACTGATGTGCAGCCCCTTGTCCCCTGTTTACTTAGAGCCTGCCTAACGGTCAGAAACTGTCAGATGTAGTGGGTTCACGGGTTGTCTCCAATCCGCCAGCCAGGCCTCCCTCAGGTGCATAACTGAAGGGAATAATTGGAAGAAAATACTAAAGGATGTGCAGATTGACTAACTCCAGTGGGGAGAGTGAGAAAGGAAGTCTGCATTATGGGTACCGCAGCTACACAAAGCTCAGAGGACCGGCTGCATCGCTTGGCCTGGGGCTGGCTTTCTTCTAGCAGATAGAGACAGAGAGCAATTAGCGTTTGAAAGCATAAGCAAGCCAATCTGTTTTGTTTATACAGAGAGTTTCCCCCAGAAGTGAGGCAGAAGCAGAGACATCAGTAATGAGCACATGTGTTTGGAAAGAGTATGAGGTACTTATAAATATTATAGTGGCGTCGCTATAGTTAAAGGTCTGGCAGCATTTCCATTATAAACTCTCAGTGTCAGGGGTTTAAAACTCAGCTGTAAAAATTCCAGGCTACAGCTTGGCATCCCAGGCTCTGCCTGGGAACCAGGCCTGCATCCGTGACCTCCTGCAGGTCTCTGCTGGTGTTCCCATGCTGTGCTCCTTCTGTCTTTCTGCCTCTGGTCCTGTTTGCACCAACTAGGGGAGGAAAGAGCTGACTCTCGAGCTTGTATGGCAGGGTAAGGCCTCCTCGGTTATTGGAAAGGAGAAGCCAGACAAGAGGTATCCACTGATTTCATTGACCTCTGTTTCGAACTAGAGCTTGGTTTGCATAAGACACCTTCCAGTTGTTACAAGTGGCTCCTGTGAACCACAACGCCAAGGGCCAGATATCACTGGACATGCAGTCAGGTTAGGAAAATGCAAGGACAATCACACTAATACCTGACAGCCAAGCATTTCACTTGTGCGGCTCCCTTAAGGTCGTCCAGCCATTTTAAGGGAAATCCCCGAAGGCTATCCAGGAGACTGTACTCTCCAAAAAAGGCACTGTACTTTATCTTTGGTCTATAAAGCTAACAGTCCAAAAAATTGATTAGCAAGTTGGGCACAGGGTTACTTGCAGACAGTTAAAATAGATGTAGAGAGTTCCAGAATTAATATGCAAACCATCTTGGCTAACACGACTTTTGAGAGAAACATATTTCCCCTCATTTTGTGATAGCATCATGTGTGGAATTTAAATCAACAAATGCTCTTTCTATGATGAGCGTTAGCCTAAACCGAAGACCAATCAGAGTGACGAGCATCAGTCTCCAGGGAGCGGCCACATCCCGTGATCTGTGAGAGAAGGGCTCACCTTGTTCTCCAGATGGTACACGGATGGCTGTGACTATACAGAAACTGTCTGGACCTTGCGGGAAGTGGAGGCTGGAGGCAAGCTTTCCCCTGCAATCTCATCTTATCTAGTGCTAGCAACACCCCCCCTTTTATCATTACATTATCCCCGCTGTTGTTGTATCCCTGTAACAGCTACACATTTTCCTCTTGTAATAGACTGACATGCACTGTGTTGCCAGAGATATCCTGAATTGTTAAGTTAAAAAAAATTTTTTTTTTAAAGATGATCTTGCTCTGTTGCTCAGGCTGGAGTGCAATGGTGTGATCATAGCTCACTGCAGCTTCAACCTCCTGCGCTCAAGCCATCCTCCTCTCTCAGTGACCTGAGTAGTTGGGACCACAGTCATGCATCACCATTCCTAGCTAATTTTTATTTATTTATTTGTTTAATTTTTTTTAGAGATGGAAGATTCTTAAGATAATACTTCAGAAGGCTTAACAAAGCCCAGGAAAAGAGCCAAACAATTTATTTGGGACCCGAGACTCCATGAATTCATAAGAGGTCAAGTGCCAGTGTGAAACTTAAGAAAACGTCTTCCTTTGTCCGGGCATAGTGTCTCATGCCTGTAATCCCAGCAGTTTGGGAGGCTGAGGCAGGCGGATCACCTGAGGTCAGGAGTTTGAGACCAGTCTGGCCAATATGGTGAAAACCTGTCTTTACTAAAAATACAAAAAGATAGCTGGGCATGGTGGCGGGCACCTGAAATCCCAGCTACTTGGGAGGCTGAGGCAGGAGAATCACTTGAACCTTGGAGGTGGAGGTTGCAGTGAGTCGACATCATGTCACTGCACTCCAACCTGGGCAACAAGAGTAAAACTCCATGAAAGAAAAGAAAAGAAAAGAAAAGAAAAGAAAAGAAAAGAAAAGAAAAAGAAAAGAAAGAATCTTCCTTCTGTTCTCAGTCATGGAATCCTATTTGATCCTAAGCTAATGTCACTCTCCAAATCAGCATATTATGTCTACATGGGTAGAAACAATATTTATCAAAGGGAAAATTTCTAAGAATCATTTGCTACAATCATAAAACCATTTGCTGTTTATTCTGTTTTGTGAGAAACTGGATTTAAGCAAGGTATAGTCAACTGATTTAAATCACTAAGAAAGAAAGATATTTGCTGTTAAAATGGACACTTCAATCCTAGCTGAGTCCACAGTATAAAAAAGTAAGAGACAAAAGCCAAACTGTGTGGGTTAAACATAGTAAGCTTGGGTTTCCAGCCTTGCTCTTGGATGCTTTGGCTTCAGGTGAGATCTGAGGAAGTACAGGATGAGGGCTGAAGACGCTGCTTTCATTACAGACAAACTTTTCCCTCAGTGGCATAGTGAAGGCTGGGGCTGGGGCGGGCATAGAAACCATGCTGAATCCAAAATAAATCAGGAGTAAAATTCAAAGTTCCCTTTTGGGGTGGGATATAATAGATTGGAATATTTTTAAAGAAAATTGAATACCTTGAAACATGCTTCTGTTTTTGTGTGTGTGTGTGTGTGATGGAGTATCACTCTTGTTGCCCTGGCTGGAGGGCAGCTGTGTGATCTCAGCTCACTGCAACCTCCGCCTCCTGGGTTCAAGTGATTCTCCTGTCTCAGCCTCCCAAGTAGCTGGGACTACAGGTGCCCACCACCACACCTGGCTAATTTTTGTATTTTTAGTAGAGACGTGGTTTCACTATGTTGGCCAGGCTGGTCTGGAACTCCTGACCTCAGGTGATCCACCTGCCTCAGCCTCCCAAAGTGCTGGGATTACAGGCCTGCGCCACCGCACCCAGCCAAAACACGCTTCTTATCTGATCAGGCGCAGTACTTTCTGTGGCTATGCATTGCTGATGAATTGTACGTTTTTGTTTTGTCTGGAGACAAGTGAAGGATCCGTGGGGTTTTCAGGTGGCATACCTGCCCTTCCACCCCTTCCTCTGGGCTTGCCCCCTCCTCTTCCAGAAGCTTCCTTTACCATCTTCACTCTCATCTTCACTTCTCAGCATCATTTTTAAGGACCTATAGCCAGCAAGATACATGAAAACCTTTGGACGATTACTTACAAATGAGCGCAGCAGGCAGACAAAGCAAGAGGGTGGCAGCACACGGCCCAGGCTGGGCCCAGGGTCTCAGAGTCTTGGGTCTTCACAACTCACCTGCGGTTTTCTCCCACAGGATTGTAGGCCTGGCACACAAAGACATCTAATTGTGTGCAAAACCTACACACACCGTGTTGATTTGGGTCACACACAGAAAGCACTGTTACTACATTTGTTTTGTAATTAATAATGGCTTGAAAAATTTGTTTCTCATTCTTAATGAATTTTTCTTTGAGGGACATTTGAAATCTAGTATTTCAAGCTTAAGTCTTGCAAATTTATTTTAGCTCTTTGCAGCAATACTTTTCTACCATATTAACGTAACAGACACACCCTTCTCAGCAGAGCAGTCACAGAACACATATTTCCTTTCATGAGCCAAAAGATTAACATCGTCTTCAAATAGTTCCTGAACTGATTTATTTTTCTTGTACTGAAGATGCGGATCAAAACGACAGTACTTTACTCTAGCTACTATTTGTTTCTTTTTCTACCATGCTGGAAGAATGAGCCTTTAATCCTAAAGTTCCCCAGTGCCTCAGGCCATCAATAGTGTGGGAGATCCACTTAAGACTATTTTTTATTGCTTTTTTTTCTTTTCATGGTAAACAACCAAGTTAGGGATAGGCCGGCAGTTCATCACTGGGTAAAGTTTTAGTAGCTGCACATCTGTGGATGGCTATGAGTAATCATCTCGCGCTGGTTAGGATTAGGCTGCTGGAGGGGGCACCCCTCAGGCTTTCAAGTACAACGGACCCACCTTGACCTTGGAACATGGGGGCCTGCACACCTTCCATAGAAGAGCAGGGAGCTTAATAAGGTTTGTTAAATAAGGAATGCAATTTGTAATCACTAGTTGATTCTGACATATTATAAGACCTGAAATCCTGTTTTCTTTTGAAGACTGCCTCTTTGTAATACCATAGCTAAATACGTATATTTCTCTACATGGAAGGTCTGTATGTTCCCTACAAAGTGTGGGAGCTTTGTAAAGTGTGATTCCGGGGAAAGTGCTCACAACCCTTGAAGGCCGTATGTCCAGCGATGGAGAGCCATGTATGGATTTGCCTCCGGTAAGTGCTTTACTACCAGACCTCTGTGTCACAGTTTTAGGCCCTTTCTACCACAGGATTCCAGTATTAATCTTCAAGTTTTAGGAGTTATATGTAAAAACTGGAAAAGATGATAAAAGAAAATTGTAAGGTAATTTATTTGAATATTGGAATTGGACATAAGTTGAGCTAATGTGACTGTTTTAACCTAAAGAAGAAAAGGCTACATTTGTTTTCAAATATTTGGATGACAAAATAATGTAGCATTTTACAGAAAACAGATTAAAGAGATAGAAGAACCAGTCAAAGATTGAAATGGATCATGTAACAAGTCCTGTGCATGCTTTAAACTTGAAAATCAGAAACAAGATTTGCAATAGTTTGATCCTGCCAAGGCCTTTTCAGTACTAGAATTTTAGGGCAGTTTTGGCTAAATATATTTTCTCCAAAAGAACAAATATTGCTTTCGGACATTGGGATCACACAGGAGATCATAACTATTTGATAGTTTGAAGACATAATCATTGTTACGTTAGTAAAAATGAAAAAGTACATATTTCTTACAAAAATCCTACAACTTGGAGAACTGCCAAGTACCTGTTGGCCGGGAAGGGAAGCTGATCTGACCGGCGTGCTTCCTTCCCTTGGTGTTGTTTTCTACAGAAATAGAGTAAAATGCCTCCCACAGTGCCACTCCTCCACTGTCAGGCTGGAAGCGCTCCTAGCCCAGAACAGAAACAAAAATGATGTGCCCTTTGTTGATTTCTCCTCATCGTCAAATGGCCAGTGGCCAGGAGGCAGCCCTTGGCAACTAACAATTAAATCGGAAATGGCTTGTGGTAAATATTTCCCTTCAAGGCCCTTTTCCTACCACAGCACTGGTCAGGTTCAAGATGGACATACTCAGATGACTAATGTGTGGCTTTCCAATGATTTGACATTGTCTCAGGGATGCTGTGAAAATAAATTATTGTTTTCCCCACATTTAAAAAATTGAGACCAAAACTGATGAGGTAACCACCTTAAAATATTTTTTAAAACTCCACAAATTCAGATGAGCGCAGTGGCTCACATCTGTAATCCCAGCAGTTTTCAAGGCTAAGGCAGGAGGATCACTTGAGGCCAGGAGTTTGAGACCAGTGTGGGCAACATAGTGAGACCCTCATCTCTACAAAAAATAAAAAAATTCGCTGTGTGTGGTGGCATGTGCTTGTAGTCCCAGATACTTAGTAGACTGAGACTAGAAGATTGCTTGAGCCCAGGAGGTTGAGGCTGCAGTGAGCTATAATCGTGCCACTGCACTCCATCCTATGTGACAGAATAAGACTTTGCCTTAAAACAAACACAACAAACAAAAATCCACAACTTTAACATCTCATAATATTTTATTTTTAAAACCTTTCTTTAATGCAAGATATTAAGTTGTGAACACAAAAAGATAATGAAACAGCTCAACGTTGGAGAAAAAATTGCATAAGCCAGTGCCATTCAAGATGTGATGGATATGGAATGTTTAGAAAAAGATACACCATCAACTTTTCATTATGTGGTTGCAATCCTGGGGTTTGTGCTAGTTGGAACCTGTAAGAGGGATCAGCACTAAAATTGTATAAAATTAATACAAATGTATAGTATCCTCATCATTAAGCTTTTGTCTATCTTCAACTTTGTTTCACAATGCTGTTTATGACAATTAAATTACTAATGTACTTACTCAAGCTAGGAAACCTTCTTGAGAGGCTTCCCATTTTTGGACTTAGGTTGAATACTGTCAGTTGCTTTGCACGTCTTTGTCCATCTGACATGTTGCATCTTAGGATAATATTCACTGGATAGGACATTTCTGTAAAATTTACTTTTTTTCTGAGTCAATAGCCTCTTTGCCTTCTCAAATGCATCATGTTTTCTACTTACGGATGTTGGAATCTACTTAGTCTTCTAAAGTTTTGCGTAATACAAATTATTAACCATTGTCATCTGCACAATGAGGAAAGTAAATTAACATCTTAGATATTAGTATACTTTATAAAGTAAGCATTTCTTGATCTTTTTAGAATAATAGACTATATTTTCCCATGCCGATCCTCCTACCTACATGTTTTACAGGTCTGTGAGTAGCAAAAGTGAAGAAACGAGAAACAAGTTAATTAGCTTGCTTTCTTACTGGCTGACTGCCTGTGCTTTTAGCTTATTCTCTGAAATTCTGATTGATCTAATCTTGTAATTTAACCTGCTTCATGGCAAACTGGTATAAAATCTATAAAAACTATTTATCACAATTGTTAAAAGTGGCAGAGGTGATGGACGCACATGTTCTTTATACCTCAAAGTTTTTAGAAAATCTTTCAACTGTCTTAAGTCCCCACATAGAAGAAAACCCCACCAAGCCTCCTTCCCTCTTCAGGGTTTCCCTCAGCCTGGAAGGAATGGGAGTTTCTGCCTCAAGACCGATCCTAGGTTCATTCCCATTTTCTCACCCAACAGAGTCCTGGCATCTTGGCTCCCTGATGTTGATGACTGAAGACACAGGTTGTTACCTGTTTCCATTTTTTTAGGTGGAGTACTTCTTTTTTCTTCTTGAATGTTTAGAAAGTATGGTCAAGTTAGACTTGATTTTATCTTGCAAATGTCAATATAGATCAAACAAAAGATTGAATATGAAAATGGATTTATGATTTGGAGAGAATCATAAATCCAAATATGATTTGGAGAGAATCATAAATCCAAATATGATTTGGAGGTTTGGTTTGGTGATTCTGTTGGAGGAATTCTGAGGTGAAGATTAAGAAGCATGCTATAGGCAAGATACTTAATGGAAGGACAAGAGGTAGATGGAGCAAAAGAAAAAAAAATCCTTAAATCCGAGAGTTAAAACAAGGTGGTGCTTATAAAAATCATATTTGCAAGGGGGGGAGGAGCCAAGATGGCCAAATAGGAACAGCTCTGGTCTACAGCTCCAGGCATGAGCGACGCAGAAGACGGGTGATTTCTGCATTTCCATCTGAGGTACCGGGTTCATCTCACTAGGGAGTGCCAGACAGTGGGCGCAGGTCAGTGGGTGCACGCACCCTGCGCGAGCCGAAGAAGGGCGAGGCATTGCCTCACTCGGGAAGTGCAAGGGGTCAGGGAGTTCCCTTTCCTGGTCAAAGAAAGGGGTGACAGACGGCACCTGGAAAATCGGGTCACTCCAACCCCAATACTGCGCTTTTCCGACAGGCTTAAAGAATGGCGCACCAGGAAATTATATCCCGCACCTGGCTCAGAGGGTCCTACGCCCACGGAGTCTCACTGATTGCTAGCACAGCAGTCTGAGATCAAACTGCAAGGTGGCAGCGAGGCTGGGGGAGGGGCGCCCGCCATTGCCCAGGCTTGCTTAGGTAAACAAAGCAGCTGGGAAGCTCGAACTGGGTGGAGCCCATCACAGCTCAAGGAGGCCTGCCTGCCTCTGTAGGCTCTACCTCTGGGGGCAGGGCACAGACAAACAAAAAGACAGCAGTAACCTCTGCAGACTTAAATGTCCCTGTCTGACAGCTTTGAAGAGAGCAGTGATTCTCCCAGCACCCAGCTGGAGATCTGAGAACGGGCAGACTGCCTCCTCAAGTGGGTCCCTAACCCCTGACCCCTGAGCAGCCTAACTGGGAGGCACCCCCCATCAGAGGCAGACTGATACCTCACATGGCAGGGTACTCCAACAGACCTGCAGCTGAGGGTCCTGTCTGTTAGAAGGAAAACTAACAAACAGAAAGGACATCCACACCAAAAACCCATCTGTACAGCACCATCATCAAAGACCAAAAGTAGATAAAACCACAAAGACGGGGAAAAAACAGAGCAGAAAAACTGGAAACTCTAAAAAGCAGAGCGCCTCTCCTCCTCCAAAGGAATGCAGTTCCTCACCAGCAACAGAACAAAGCTGGACGGAGAATGACTTTGACGAGCTGAGAGAAGAAGGCTTCAGACAATCAAATTACTCCGAGCTACGGGAGGATATTCAAACCAAAGGCAAAGAAGTTGAAAACTTTGAAAAAAATTTAGAAGAATGTATAACTAGAATAACCAATACAGACAAGTGCTTAAAGGAGCTGATGGAACTGAAAACCAAGACTCGAGAACTACGTGAAGAATGCAGAAGCCTCAGGAGCCAATGCGATCAAATGGAAGAAAGGGTATCAGTGATGGAAGATGAAATGAATGAAATGAAGAGAGAAGGGAAGTTTAGAGAAAAAAGAATAAAAAGAAATGAGCAAAGCCTCCAAGAAATATGGGACTATGTGAAAAGACCAAATCTATGTCTGATTGGTGTACCTGAAAGTGACAGGGAGAATGGAACCAAGTTGGAAAACACTCTGCAGGATATTATCCAGGAGAACTTCCCCAATCTAGCAAGGCAGGCCAACATTCAGATTCAGGAAATACAGAGAATGCTACAAAGATACTCCTCGAGAAGAGCAACTCCAAGACACATAATTGTCAGATTCACCAAAGTTGTAATGAAGGAAAAAATGTTAAGGGCAGCCAGAGAGAAAGGTCGGGTTACCCTCAAAGGGAGGCCCATCAGACTAACAGCTGACCTCTCAGCAGAAACTCTACAAGCCAGAAGAGAGTGGGGGCCAATATTCAACATTCTTAAAGAAAAAAATTTTCAACCCAGAATTTCATATCCAGCCAAACTAAGCTTCATAAGTGAAGGAGAAATAAAATCCTTTACAGACAAGCAAATGCTGAGAGATTTTGTCACCACCAGGCCTGCCCTAAAAGAGCTCCTGAAGGAAGCACTAAACATGGAAAGGCACAACCGGTACCAGCTGCTGCAAAATCATGCCAAAATGTAAAGACCATCAAGACTAGGAAGAGACTACATCAACTAACTAGCAAAATAACCAGCTAACATCATAATGACAGGATCAAATTCACACATAACAATATTAACTTTAAATGTAAATGGACTAAATGCTCCAATTAAAAGACACAGACTGGCAAATTGGATAAAGAGTCAAGACCCATCAGTGTGCTGTATTCAGGAAACCCATCTCACGTGCAGAGACACACATAGGCTCAAAATAAAAGGATAGAGGAAGATCTACCAAGCAAATGGAAAACAAGGCAGGGGTTGCAATCCTAGTTTCTGATAAAACAGACTTTAAACCAACAAAGATCAAAAGAGACAAACAAGGCCATTACATAATGGTAAAGGGATCAATTCAACAAGAAGAGCTAACTATCCTAAATATATATGCACCCAATACAGGAGCACCCAGATTCATAAAGCAAGTCCTGAGTGACCTACAAAGAGACTTAGACTCCCACACATTAATAATGGGAGACTTTAACACCCCACTGTCAACATTAGACAGATCAATGAGGCAGAAAGTCCACAAGGATACCCAGGAATTGAACTCAGCTCTGCACCAAGCGGACCTAATAGACATCTACAGAACTCTCCACCCCAAATCAACAGAATATACATTCTTTTCAGCACAACACCACACCTATTCCAAAATTGACCACATAGTTGGAAGTAAAGCTCTCCTCAGTAAATGTAAAAGAACAGAAATTATAACAAACTATCTCTCAGATCACAGTGCAATCAAGCTAGAACTCAGGATTAAGAATCTCACTCAAAACTGCTCAACTACATGGAAACTGAACAACCTGCTCCTGAATGATTACTGGGTACATAACAAAATGAAGGCAGAAATAAAGATGTTCTTTGAAACCAATGAGAACAAAGACACAACATACCAGAATCTCTGGGATGCATTCAAAGCAGTGTGTAGAGGGAAATTTATAGCACTAAATGCCCACAAGAGAAAGCAGGAAAGATCCAAAATTGACAACTTAACATCACAATTAAAACAACTAGAAAAGCTAGAGCAAATACATTCAAAAGCTAGCAGAAGGCAAGAAATAACTAAAATCAGAGCAGAACTGAAGGAAATAGAGACACAAAAAAACCTTCAAAAAATTAATGAATCCAGGAGCTGGTTTTTTGAGAGGATCAACAAAATTGATAGACTGCTAGCAAGATTAATAAAGAAAAAAAGAGAGAAGAATCAAATAGATGCAATAAAAAATGATAAAGGGGATATCACCACTGATCCCACAGAAATACAAACTACCATCAGAGAATACTACAAACACCTCTACGCAAATAAACTAGAAAATCTAGGAGAAATGGATAAATTCCTCGACATATACACTCTCCCAAGACTAAACCAAGAAGAAGTTGAATCTCTGAATAGACCAATAACAGGAGCTGAAATTGTGGCAATAATCAATAACTTACCAACCAAAAAGAGTCCAGGACCAGATGGATTCACAGCCGAATTCTACCAGAGGTACAAGGAGGAACTGGTACCATTCCTTCTGAAACTATTCCAATCAATAGAAAAAGAGGGAATCCTCCCTAACTCATTTTATGAGGCCAGCATCATCCTGGTACCAAAGCCTGGCAGAGACATGACCAAAAAAGAGAATTTTAGACCAATATCCTTGATGAACATTGATGCAAAAATCCTCAATAAAATACTGGCAAACCGAATCCAGCAGCACATCAAAAAGCTTATCCACCATAATCAAGTGGGCTTCATCCCAGGGATGCAAGATGGTTCAATATACGCAAATCAATAAATGTAATCCAGTATATAAATAGAACCAATGACAAAAACCACATGATTATCTCAATAGATGCAGAAAAGGCCTTTGACAAAATTCAAAAACCCTTCATGCTAAAAACTCTCAATAAATTAGGTACTGATGGGATGTATCTCTAAATAATAAGAGCTATCTATGACAAACCCACAGCCAATATCATACTGAATGGGCACAAACTGGAAGCATTCCCTTTGAAAACAGGCACAAGACAGGGATGCCCTCTCTCACCACTCCTATTCAACATAGTGTTGGAAGTTCTGGCCAGGGCAATTAGGCAGGAGAAGGAAATAATGGGTATTCAATTAGGAAAAGAGGAAGTCAAATTGTCCCTGTTAGCAGACGACATGATTGTATATCTAGAAAACCCCATCATCTCAGCCCAAAATCTCCTTAAGCTGATAAGCAACTTCAGCAAAGTCTCAGGATACAAAATCAATGTACAAAAATCACAAGCATTCTTATACACCAGTAACAGACAAACAGAGAGCCAAATCATGAGTGAACTCCCATTCACAATTGCTTCAAAGAGAATAAAATACCTAGGAATCCAACTTACAAGGGATGTGAAGGACCTCTTCAAGGAGAACTACAAACCACTGCTCAACTAAATAAAAGAGGATACAAACAAATGGAAGAACATTCCATGCTCATGGGTAGGAAGAATCAATATTGTGAAAATGGCCATACTGCCCAAGGTAATTTACAGATTCAATGCCATCCCCATCAAGCTACCAATGACTTTCTTCACAGAATTGGAAAAAACTACTTTCAAGTTCATATGGAACCAAAAAAGAGCTTGCATCACCAAGTCAATCCTAAGCCAAAAGAACAAAGCTGGAGGCATCACGCTACCTGACTTCAAACTATACTACAAGGCTACAGTAACCAAAACAGCATGGTACTGGTACCAAAACAGAGATATAGATCAATGGAACAGAACAGAGCCATCAGAAATAACACCGCATATCTACAACTATCTGATCTTTCACAAACCTGAGAAAAGCAATGGGGAAAGGATTCCCTATTTAATAAATGGTGCTGGGAAAACTGGCTAGCCATATGGAGAAAGCTGAAACTGGATCCCTTCCTTACACCTTATACAAAAATCAATTCAAGATGGATTAAAGACTTAAATGTTAGACCTAAAACCATAAAAACCCTAGAAGAAAACCTAGGCAATACCATTCAGGACATAGGCATGGGCAAGGACTTCATGTCTAAAACACCAAAAGCAATGGCTACAAAAGTGAAAATTGACAAATAGGATCTAATTAAACTAAAAAGCTTCTGCACAGCAAAAGAAACTACCATCAGAGTGAACAGGCAACCTACAAAATGGGAGAAAATTTTCACAACCTGCTCATCTGACAAAGGGCTAATATCCAGAATCTACAATGAACTCAAACAAATTTACAAGAAAAAAACAAACAACCCCATCAAAAAGTGGGCGAAGGACATGAACAGACACTTCTCAAAAGAAGACATTTATGCAGCCAAAAAACACATGAAAAAATGCTCACCATCACTGGCCATCAGAGAAATGCAAATCAAAACCACAATGAGACACCATCTCACACCAGTTAGAATGGCAATCATTAAAAAGTCAGGAAACAACAGGTGCTGGAGAGGATGTGGAGAAATAGGAACACTTTTACACTCTTGGTGGGACTGTAAACTAGTTCAACCCTTGTGGAAGTCATTGTGGCGATACCTCAGGGATCTAGAACTAGAATTCCATTTGACCCAGCCATCCCATTACTGGGTATATACCCAAAGGACTATAAATCATGCTGCTATAAAGACACATGCACACGTATATTTATTGCGGCATTATTCACAATAGCAAAGACTTGGAACCAACCCAAATGTCCAACAATGATAGACTGGATTAAGAAAATGTGGCACATATACACCATGGAATACTATGCAGCCATAAAAAATGACGAGTTCATGTCCTTTGTAGGGACATGGATGAAATTGGAAATCATCATTCTCAGTAAACTATCGCAAGAACAAAAAACCAAACACCGCATATTCTCACTCATAGGTGGGAATTGAACAATGGGAACACATGGACACAGGAAGGGGAACATCACACTTCGGGGACTGTTGTGGGGTGGGGGGAGAGGGGAGGGATAGCACTGGGAGATATACCTAATGCTAGATGACGAGTTGGTGGGTGCAGCGCACCAGCATGGCACATGTATACGTATGTAACTAACCTGCACATTGCGCACATGTATCCTAAAACCTAAAGTATAATAATAATAAAAATAAATAAATAAATAAAATAAAATAAAAAAAGAAAAATCAGAAAAGTTTCAGGAACAAAATAAACATCTAGATTTAAAAAAAATCATATTTACTTTGTATAAAATTTTATCATCTATAATTTATTAATCAGTAAAACTGTAGGTATCCTTGATGCCAAAAAAGATTAAAATTCTATTTTTTCTAAACAGATTTTTTGTTTCATTAATGTTTTCATGCTATAGAGAATCTGAGTATAAAGTCACCTAACTTTTAAAAACACATAGAGATCATAACGTAATGTCCCAACACACAGGGGCTCAGTTTCTTTGGGCCCTGGGCCTGTGTGGACACTAGAGGTTGGGTATAGAGGGAGAGCTAGAGAAACACACATGTAACCACTTTCATTGTGAACCCCCAAATGAGGAGGCCTCCTGGGAAAAATATAGTTTCTTTGCAAGACTTCAAGATGCATGTATCTGAGCATATCACAGAATCAGAAAGTTACTCTCATCTTGGTCAATACAAAATCTCTATGACTAAGGCACCTGGCATGGGCTTTATGGGTTCTAAAATCACTCGTTCTTCTACGTAATAGGATAAATGTGGCAGAAAAAGTGATGCCCTTCCTTCCATTGAACCATGTGACCTCGTTAGTGTTACTTGATATTATACAACCAGGTTATTTTGGGCCCACTTAAATATGTTTATTTTGATTACTTAGTTTTCTGTGGTAATTTCGTGATTATTTCTTAAGATATCCAGAAACGTACTCGTCCATCATGCCCATGCTCTTCATAGTTCTGATTTGGTAACCATTTTATTTTAGCTAGAAGATGGGTATTTCAATAATTTGAAATGAGTTAATGTGAGCCTAGATCCCAATCAGATCTAACATTTTAAGTGCTCATAAAAATGTGAAACCCTGCAATAACATTAAATCCCCATATGCAGAGGAAAACAATTCACATTTTTGGGGCACTGGTAGTGAACTTGCAGACATTTCTGCCTGGATTGTCTGTTAAGCCTCCTACTATATTAATGTAGCTTTGGAAGAAAAGGGCGAAGTTAGGTTTAAAATGTCACATTCAAAACATTGTGCGTATAAGAAATATAACCCCAGGGCCAAAAGTCACCAATGAAAAGAAATTACACTGGTTGTGTAAACACTGTGTTCTTGAGGCAAGGAGGTGATTGTTTTTTGGTGTAAAGGAAAAATCTATTCCATTAAGGGAGGGAGGTGAGGCCTCCTAGAGAAGAGCTGGGAGCGTCAAATTAAAGAGAGGCTGTGGGTGGTACCGGTTTGCATGTGCCTGAGGGAGGCATAGCTGGGCTCGGGGTCAGGCGCCTTGCGCTATGTTAAGACAGGCTTTCCCGTCTCTACAGCTCCTTCCGGTCTTTTCCTAGCAGGCTCTTTAGTTCACCACGTCGCAAATGGGACGCTGCTTCCTTTGGGCCTTTCCTGACCCTTCCATTGTGGATCAGTCTTCGTTTTATGAGCTCCTTTAATGCTTTGTGTTGATCCCTCAATCGCAATGGCAGCTACAAGGATGTAGCCTAGGGCACGTGCCCAGACTGTGCGGCTGCCCCGCTGCCCGGTGAGTGGCTCTACTGCGCTCTGCCCGAGGCGCCTTCTCATGCACCTCCAGCGTTCTCAGGAAGCACTTCTGCCAGCAGTTTACAAAGCATTTGACAGCAGGGGATTGGCCTCCTGCACAGGAAGTGTGTGGCTGATTACAATCGTGAGTGTATAAATAGCTCAGAATTTAGAATTAATATTCAAATTTGTTGAAAATTGTTGAGAAAAACAAACCCATAGTTCTCAGGGATGGATGCTCTAAGGAATAATAGAATGGAACTGTTCTAAGAAGCCTGCCAATGACCTGTGGTGTAAAGCCACTAGGTAGAGTCATAGGCCACCTCCTTCTCCAATTTTAAGACATAAAAATGCAGGTGACCCCTTGTGTAAGGTCAGTGGGTCACATCCACAGACACCTCTTAATCTTCTGGTTCTAGATTGTTCTAGAAGAAAACGTGAGTTAAGTGGAGCCCAGTCTCATTTCTGAGGCTCTGCAGGTTTCTTAAGCTTATATGGAAGCCACTTTTCCAACTACAGTGGGATGTGTTATGGACGTGGGTACTCCTTGGGAGTCGATGTGGTAATATATGTGAATGGGCTTTGTGTCCTCAGGAGACTAGAAGATATAAAAATCCAAGGTATTACTGTAATTACTTGGCCTACAGTTAAATTGAGACTGTACAGCTGTCTCTTGGTATTTATTCTCAGGGAGTTCATATGCTGTCTAACTAAGGAAATGGGAAAACGGTAGGACACCCAGTCCATGTTTCTCGGGAGTGATTTATAAAGAGTGCAATGGAGGTGGAGAAAAGCTCACTGTTTAATACAAATATTTTTTTCATTTAGGCTCAATTATTTTACATAATTCTATTTCTCGTTGAAGTCTGTGAATAGATGCAGCTATTTTCTTTGCTAATCAGTGACCTGAAGTTAAAATGAGTGGAGAGGTTTTATGCACAAGTGTATTAGTTTTGCTTCCTCCATTTCATGCTTCTCTAAAAGCCAAAGTCCTTGAACAGATGTTCCTGAGATTTTTCCACAATGTAAATAAGTGACCCCTAGAGAAAGAGAAAAACCATAGCATGGAAAGTTTTTGGGAAAAAATACTTTGTTTTTCAGAAAATTATAAATGAAGGTAAATAAATATGAATATGATGAGAATATTTATGAAATTTAAACTTTAACATTCTCTTCCTAATACCATAATAGTGTGGTTTTATTTTTTTACAGATATATCTTTTGTAATTTTGGTCATCAGAAATGAAAATTTGTTTCTCATTTGTTTTTGACTTGAAACTCTGCTTTATTTTGTATTAAAAGATTAAAAAATCTCATTATTCGTGTTTCCATGACAACATAAGATTTTTTTTTTTTTTAAATCAGTATTTCTGAAAGTTGTACGGTATTTTCAATTGCATACCTAGGGAGAAATTATAATTACAGTTTCAAGAGATGGTTTGGAGCTTAAACCATCTTAATATTTGCCAGTAGAACTTTAAGTCTATTAATTCACTGAAAGACAGATTTTACTTTCTCAACCCTGAACCTATAATTTTAAACTTTAGTCAAAACCATATATTCTCTAACCTGCCATTGAACTTTCTTGGGTGCAAGCATATTACCTGTGGAAAGATGATAGCTTGCAAAAGACTCTGAGGGAAGGGGAAATATGGAAAAGCAGGTACGGAGCTTTTGAAATATTGAAAAGCGATGGAGCATTTGACTTGTTCGTAACTAAATGACTCATGATTTGAACTAAAGTGTATTTGCCCCATCCCGCTGCCACTGAACGCAAAGCCATACAGAAACAAAGACGAGATTTTAACTAAAGGAACTGAGATTCAGAAAACAAGCTAGTCCAGAAAACAAGGGTCACTGCCACTCCACTGCTGTCTCTCATCTGTTTTGCAACATTTGTGGCATCTATCTTCTGGGACAGTTATAAAATATGGGCTAAGGAGGTGAAGTTGCAGGGATGGTAGAGAAATAAAAAAGTGGCAGATATACAAGAAGGGAGGAACTAGTGCAAGTAAGAAAAACGTAGAAATCCAATTTTATATCGAGCCGATTGCTCTGGGTCTCATTGACCTTGGCAGGACTCAAAGGGTCATATTTTACGTGGATGAAGCATCTTCAATTTCTCCTGCATCTCTGGAGCATGCAAATGTTTTTTTCTATCCCGCATCACTACATTCCTTCTATTCCTCAAAGTTCTTTTATATTAATAGATGTTTCTTGACATCAAGACATGTTTCTTGACATTAAGACGTGTTTCTTAATGTTTTTTGAATCTGTCTTGACATGATCTTTTTTATTATTAAAGAAAAGTACCTTTTTGATTTTGCCTGAACTTTTGAACCTCTAGCCTCTGGTATGATACTAGAGCTTTCCTGACAAATTCTCCACTATATTTTTGAAATAGAATAACATAATTAACTGAGTTTATGAGTCACATGAAGTCATCGTCCTCAGATGTCATCATTAAACATGATGGTGCACCTCAGTGTTCTTTTCTTGACAGATTCTGACTTGGGGAGGTCATCCTGGTGGGGTTACTGCACATCTGCACTGGGCAAGTGTTTCTAGCGGGATCATTTGCTTGACCTCATCTTCCCATTCCTTATTGGGAGCTGTGTTAATTTAGAGAAGTACACTCAGATGGAGTTAAAGATAAGGGAAGTGGATGGAAACACATTCTGCCTAGAATACTTCTCAGCAATCACATATGAAAGAATGCACAGCTCCCTGGCATGCTCCCGTGTCCCTGGTTTGCTATCACCAGCTGCTGTGCCCCCCAAGCTGTGGATAATATCATTTTCTATGTGTAAGAGATCAGGCTGACTTAATCCTTCAGGCTGCAAGTGATGATAGCACTTTGTCTTATAGGAAATTTTTCTAGATGCAACATACATTTTTAGAGTAGCTTGGGCCACTGCTTTTCACATCTTTGGCATACAGACAAAAATTAGTAAAGATTTATTGAGTTGAAAATAAGAGAAAACTCTAACAATAAAGACATTTAGCATCTCAGAAAAAGAAGTCCAGAAATAAGACAGGTTTCAGGTCGGTTGATTCAACACTCATGGGTGTCTTAAAAACATGAGGATTTTTCCCTTTTTGTTTTATTGGCTCTGTCAAATAAACAATCTTGTTCATGTCAAAATTTCCCCAGAATGGTCACTGCAATTTCACATTGTCCTTTGAGAAATTATGCCAATTAGAGAGATATGTATATGGCTTACAAAATGAGGGGAGGAATGTGTGGTGTCCAGGTACAAAAGACTGCGAAGAACCCATGAAAACTTATGTCAGCAAGCATTTGTACAATATCATGTCTCCAGAAAACTCAAAAGATCAATCAATTTCAAATCAACTAACAGTGTTTAGAAGATTTTTTAAAAGGTGACAATAAAAATATTGCCCAAAGGAAAAAAAAAAAAACAAACAAACCAGGTTTAGTTCATCCCTTCCTCTGCCTTCTGTGTCAACCCATTCTCACCTCTGAGAACAAGGTGTTTGCAGCCCTTTCAGGTATCACATCCAGACCAAGGATGTCCAAAGACAAAAAATGGGCTATATATCCCAGGGTCTCCTTAGGAGTACAGAAACATTTCTCAGAAGCCCCCCAGAAAGTCCCGTTTTACATTATATTGCCCAGAAATGGATAACTTACCTAGAGAATCCATTGGCAAGGTGAATATTACCATTATCACTGTCTTAGACCAATCACCACTCACACCTAGACTTGGGGAAAGGGTAAGCTTACCCATAGTGGTTGACATTTAAACTAAATATGCACTCTGCCTTCTGAGAAGAAATTGAATTGGAGACAACCAAGAGTAACTGCTACACTCACAAACAATTTTGAGGAATATTTCACAGAGATCTTCAAAGTTATCTAAATCCCCAGATTCAAACCACAGAAGGAATTTTATATTTGAAAATAAAAATTCTGGCCTGCTTTTGTGTATCTATGTCCAGTTACTGCTATGTGATGACTGTATTTCATAGACACCCATTGGAATTTCAGCATTTTCGGATATATTACCACAAAACAAATATATGCAAATTAATAGTGAACTATGCCTGAGTAGAGAAGAAGCTAAATGCCTCTCATTTACAAAACCAAATTTGTTTCTTATAAAATTTCTATGGCATAGATATTAACCCATTTTTCATGTAGACAAATTAAGGCTTAGAGAAGATAAAGGCTTAAACAAAGTCTCATGGCCAGTAGGAATCCAGATTCAGTTTCTTGATATTTTGAAGATATTAATTGAAGTGGGTTAACATAATCTGGGCTTCAAGTTTTTTATATAATATGCATATTCAATGTTGCCAGTTACCGATGGTTGGATGCAAGTAATCCATTTACCTTTACTGATCTGATATGGTTTGACTGTGTCCCCACCCAAATCTTATCTTGAATTGTAGCTCCCTTAATTCCCATGTGTTATGGGAGGAACCTGGTGGGAGATCATTGAATCATGGAAGTGGTTTCCCCATAATGTTCTTATGGTAGTAAATAAGTCTCACGAGAGCTGATGGTTTTATAAGGGGAATCCCCTTTCACTTGGTTCTCATTCTCTCTTGTCTGCCACCATGTAAGACATGCCTTTCATCTTCCTCCATGATTGTGAGGCTTCCTCAGCCACATGGAACTGTGAGTCCATTAAACCTCTTTTTCTTTATAAATTACCCAGTCTTGGGTATGTCTTTATTAGCAGAGTGAAAATGGACTAATACATGATCCATATTCTCTTGCAGGAAGGGCTTAGTATGTGCATATAAAATAAAAATCCTAATATTCACAATTTGCCTTTCTTGGAGGTGGTATTTGCAAGTTCCACAAAAGGGCAAGTAGGATGTGCACAAAGCATTCATCTTCATCTGTAGGTAGTATCATCATAGGTGTTAGTTACAGAGCACTTTTCCCCTGGGCAGCTTCAAGCACTCCTTGGAATTTACTCTGGTGAATACTCTTGTGATTAGTATTACTATCCTTCCCTTTTGATACGTGATAAACAAATGGAAGAAACACAAATGTACTGAGTTGTCTCGTCTTTCACATTGCATAGGCTAGTGAACTGAAAGAAAAGTGATGTGATGGTCCTCATGGAGCAGGGAGCTGGTTGGGCTGGAATGAAAGTCAGCCCTCTCCCTTTACTGCCTGAGGCTTTCTGTCGGAGTTCAGGCTTCATCTGTCCGTTTGAGATGGCTACACAGAAGGGGCCACCATATCTATCCTGTGTGCCCTCATGGAACTTAGCACCTTACTGGAAATGCAGACACCTGCAGCTCCATGGTTAAGCAAATGTGTGCTGTTGAGCCAGTGCTACCCATAAGAACGTCTGTGCAGATAGATGCACAGGAGAGGTGAGTGTAGTGGGGGTAGTAGGTGGGGATGCAGAGGCAGTTGGTGGGGATGCAGCACCATCCCATGTGGCGGCTTCTAGATGGGGAGCTGTGGATGGTGGCCCAGTGGCAGGGTCTGTAGCCAGGCAGAAACATGTGTGGCCAGAGGGGAGAATCAGTAAAGTAGAAACACAGGAGAGACTGTGCCGCCAGGACACCCTCCTGCTGCCTACTACTCTGCCAACTGCTGGGACATAGCCACCTTTCTATCTTGATTTCTTAGTATAATAAACCTCTAATAATCTCAGTAACACTAATCGTATCAGTCCTAATAACTAATGATGGGAACAACAGCATTATTGATAACCAAGCACCATACAGAGTTAATTTACAAGCATGACCTCATTTTATGATCACGACCAGCCTGGGAATTAGGCCTCATTATCCCTACTGTGTATATTAAGAAACAGAGCTTCTAAGAGAAGGTGACACTTGTTCAAGGTTGAGCAATCATTAAGTGATAGAGTCGAGTCTTGCACCCCGTCCATTTGATTCCCTAATTAAGGAATGGGAGTTCTAAATAAGCACACAGACACTCAGTTGCCCTACAAATATGGTCTTTGAATAACTTTGAGTGACTATTCCTTTCTTAGTTATTATCTGAACATACAGACCTCATTCATGCTGGCTGCCCATTTATGATGCCTTTTCCCATTAAGACTGACCTTGATACAAAGAATAAGACAAACAGCCCATAAAATCCTCCTGTCCAAAACCACCTGGTTGAAGGCAGCATTGTGGGGTAGGCAGAAGATGAGTGGTCTCTCCCACACCTGCGGTCATCAGCAAGGCCAGCATGGCTCCACACCGGTCTGTTGACTGCTCTCCTCCACTTCACTACATTTCACTGCATCTGCCACTCCCTACTCCTACTCCTGGAAACTCCCTCCTCCCCTGGGCTTCAGACGCCAGCAGAATTCCCAATAGCTTGGCTCTGGAGTCAGACAGACTCAGTCCTGGCCCCCACCTGTTCCCAGGGATGCTGTCTAGCCTTACAGCTCTGTGCCTACTCTCCTTGCAGCAACAAGAGAAAACAGCAGGACTTGCTGCAGAGGTTCCTGCAAAGACTGGGTGGCGTGCTTGTCACAGTACCTGGTGAACCCTGCAGTGCAGGGAGCACTCACTCCTCCCAGCCTGGGGGAAGGGGTTAAGAACGAGGGTCACTGGTCAAAATGAGAAAGCAGACATGTGGTCGTCTGTGCTAGTGCCTGACCTCTTCCTGCGGCAGAGGATCGTGGGAGTCATTGTTGGTCCCTCCCCTCTGTTCTGAGATGGCAGAACCCCAGTGGCATCAAAGAAGCAGAGACCTGAGGGGTAGCTGTCTGCCCTGTGAAGCCTGAGACCCCGTGTCTGGGCAGCCCCTGCACTGGCCACCACCTGGGAGTGCGTGGATCCTTCTAGTTAATGCCTACTCCCAGATCTGACGTGGAGTATTGTTTATTGCAGACATCCATGTCTCTGTCTCTCCAACCAGACCTCCTGGGTGGCTGGAGGCAGGGGAGATATTTATTCTCAATGACATATATAGTAGGCATTCAGTAAACCTTAGCTGGACTGGTGAATTATCTTTCAATCACTCTTTGTACCTGTGAAACCATGTGAAAGAGAGAAACGTCAGAAGATTTCTGCCTGTTGTATTAATTCCTTCAAGGCAGAGATCCACAAACTTTTTCTCTAAAGGGCCAGAGAGTAAATATTTAGGCTCTGTAGGCCATCCAGTCTCTGTCAGAACTACTCAACGCTGCTGTTGCAGTGCAAAAGCAACCCTTTACATACATAAATGCACCAGCCCTGCTATGTTCCGGCAAAACTCAGTTTACACAAACACGGGTGGGCTGAGTTGGCACAAAGGCTGGAGTCTGTCTACTTCTATTGGAAGGGTTGCCACAGAGCTTTTAAATTTGGTGCGGTAAGAAAATTTCCATACTGTGTGTCTTCCAAACATAAAGCCTTCAAGCAACTATGCTAACCCTGGGGGCAGGCTCCACATATTCATTCATTCATGTGCTAAATGATTCTGGGCCCTCCCATGGCCAAGTGCTTTCCCAGGTGAAAAAGAAACAACCCCGAAGCTATAACTTCAGGCTCCTAATTGGTCCCGAGAGGCATGCCCCAAGAAGCCTTTCTTTGCTCAAGATTTCAATTCAGTTGATCCTCTGGCTTTTGAATATTTCCTCAACTGGTATGGCTTCAACTCAATGAGTCCTCAATGAGACCCCTCACTGCAGCCTTGTCTCTGTTTTGGGGACATGCTTTGGGCTTTCTTGGGCAATGCTCCTTTGGGACTGTGCTAGAACTGGCAGTGGGACCTTGAACCCTTCCCTGCTCCACTGGGCTGACCCTGCGGTCTGAGTTCCTGGGAAGAAGCAGACGCTAAGTGTGTTGGAACATCCCTGCGCTCTCTCTGCTGAAAGAGTACAGTATATGTAGGTGTATTTATACATATATGTATAATTTTTTTAAATTACACTAAAATTTTAGGATAAAAAAATCCTTATTTAAACAATTGAAATGATGAGATATGTAAGATCAGTAACTGTTTAGACAAGAGTATAATTTATTTTATTTTATTTTATTTTATTTATTTATTTTTGAGATGGAGTCTCCCTCTGTTGCCCAGGCTAGAGTGCAGTGGCACGATCTCAGCTCGCTGCAACTTCCGTCACCCAGGTTCAAGCAGTTCTCCTGCCTCAGCTGCACCCACTGCCCTGCCCCAGAGTAGCTGGGATTACAGGCGTGCACCATCATGCCTGGCTAATTTTTGTATTTTTAGTAGAGACAGGGTTTCACCATGTTGGCCAGACTGGTCTTGAACTCCTGACCTCAGGTGATCCGCCTGCCTCAACCTCCCAAAGTGCTATGAGCCACCACGCCCGGCCCAGAATATAATTTAAATGGACATATGTGAACAATATTTTTTGATAAGCAATACTACTGAATAGTGAGATTTAAAACATTTTTCAGTATAGTCCCAGCATTTTGGTAAATTATCTTTTGGTAAATATCACCTAAGAAATTTATTTCTTCATTGGCAGTGTTTTTTCTGCAAACACAAAATATCCCTTACTGTTTCCTGAGGAGAAATATTTAGGCAAATAGATCTCTTTTAGATTGGCTAGAATTTTCATACATAGAGAAAAACTGAAAAGGACAGGTAGCCAGTGGTGTGCTGGTAAATGTATAACAACCAGATCTTCAGGAAAAAAAGTGTGCATATATATGCACATAATTTTATTAACCATCATCTATGTATAAAGATGTACTGTGCACAAGTTGCAAACAATCATAGCATATATGATAATAAAACATACGCTTTATCATAAATTCTGTTTTATCCTCACAGAATGCTTTTGTTGATTTTGCTGAAATCTTGTTTCTGTAGCCAACCTAGTGTTGCAGCTGATGTGCCGATGTGACTTCGACATGAATGTTGGTTGATATTTTCCTAATAATACTAACAAGTAAGGTGCAAAGGAAACAATGAAGATGTGTGTTGGAACGTCACTTGCTCTTCAATGATGTGAGCTATTTATTTGCTGAATTGGATAATGGGTTCTGAACAGAGGAAGAATATTCTCTCAATTGCTGTGCTATTTCACAACGTAACAGCTACCTACACAACACACTTTTAGGTTTAATGTGCATTATACACATTTTATTCTTCACTTTCATAGGTCTAAGCAATGCATGAAGCTATACATAAAGCTCTGATCTGTGGCATTTGCTGATTCCGGTGGTGTAAATACTCCCACCATGGCGGGTTTCATGATATGAATGAGACACCACGAGCTCAGAGCTGGAATGAGATGTGCGGTAGCTTGCTGTTAGACTGTGCTTCCACAACACAGATACCAGAGACCTAGAACATGCTAAAGTGGAGTAAAATATGGACAAAGTAGTGATTTTTGAGTTCTTACTAACTTTGCATTTAATATAAGTCATTAAGTTATAGGTCTATATAATTTGACATTTAATAATGGCAGAGTTTAACAAAAAGCTCACATAATTCCTGATGGTTTAATAGGTGTTTTTTTTTTTGTAAGCCATTATGAGCTAGTTCCAGCATACTATTGTTCTTTGCCAAATATATATTTTCTACTGAGGCCGTGATTACTGAGCTGAGTTTGCTGAATGGCTCAACAATTAAAATGAGAAAAAACTTTTAAAAAATTGTAACTTTTTTTTGCTGAAATATTCACAATGGCTCCCAACAAGATATGTTGTGTGCATTTTTTCATGGAATTACTTTAGAAACTCATATTGCTTCTGGTGACTCTTACTGTATCAACATAAGTATACATATTGCAATAATGAGACAACTCATTGACCTAATTACTAATAGTTCATATTGGGGATTAATATTGACAAAACTGCAATAATGAGACAACTCGTTGACCTAATTACTAATGGTAATATTGGGGATTATATATTGACAATAATGCAATAATGAGACAAATCATTGACCCAATTACCAATAGTACATATTGGGGGTTATATATTGATTCTATATTCAGTGAACATAGAATTACATTAAACATAGACTGCAAAATCCATGAGTGTAAGGACTGACTCCTCTAAGTTCTTGTAAAATATCATGTACATGTATTTGGTAATGTATCTAAAATTATTATCGTCTATCATCATGATAATGTGTAATTCAGATTTAAGCCACTTAACACAGGTAAAATTAATCATGAGGCCAATACAAAAAATATCTCACCTGGGCAACATAATGAGACACCATCTCTACAAAAAAATTAAAAAATTAGCTGGGTGTGCTGGCATGCACCTGTCGTCTCAACTACTGGTGAGGCTGAGACAGGAGGATGGCTTGAGCCCAGGAGGCTGAGGCTGCAGTGAGCTGTGATCAAGCTATGATGCACTCCAGCCTGGACTACAGAGTGAGATCCTGTCTCAAAAGAGAAAAATGTAGAATTTTGACTGAGTGTTGGCACAGAGTGATTATTGAGTAATGAATGAATGTAGATAGGAAAAGAATACACCATATATTAAATCTTTGAGTCTCTAGACTACTTTAAGATTTGCTAGGAGGTTGTCTAATTAGTCAAGTGAAATTAACACAAAGTAGTTCTTTCAGTACCCACTTCTTTCTGTTCTGCTTCCTTGTAAGACATTTGCTACTTGATTATGAATTAGGATGGTCGTGAGTGTTGGGAGTAAAAATGCCCCAGGTGCTCGGTGTGCAGGAAGTGTAGGGTGATGAATAGATAGCGTTCAAAGTGGATGAACTCCAATAATGATCTGCTGGAGGAGACGGAAAGGGGAGCCCTGTCTCTGGAGCAGAGACTTTGCCTAAGACCTGGTCAGTCCCATTGCAGATGCAATCTGGGGCCAGGATTGCGTGTGTGTGGGGCGAGCCCTATGTGCTGGGGTGGGGCGGCCCCTCCTCCAGCCTGTGCCACCTCGTCACCGCTCTGCAGCAGGCCTGCCCAGGCTCATCTGTGCAGGTGTGGCCTGCAGTCAAATTTAAGCAAAACAGGTACCCACTTTTCTTTTTTTAAAAAAGAGAAATAGCTTTCTCCCTAACTTTTTCTTTTGGTGGGCGACTTGTATTTACAAAATTGGATTTCCCCAGTGCGTCCCACCAGTGGGGTGGGACGCACTGGTCTGTGGTGGCATGGGTGCCACTGGGTGTTCAGTGTGGGTTCTTGTTGGGCTGCTGGCCTGTTAGGAAGGTTTGGGACTGCAGCGGTTACACTGCTGGCAGAATCCCCTCTGACCTTGGCTGCAGAAGCAACGGCTGGGCAGAGCAGGTGCTGTCACTTGGCTTTATGATCCCCTGCCAAAAAGACACAGGTAGTCCATGGGTACAACAAACACAGCTAATGAATTCAGGAGGAGACTGGGCCCAGCCCTCCTTGGCACTGTTAAACCTGAAGCATCAATCACTGTGAAAAGCTGGCTTGCTCAGTTCCCATGCTATAAGCGGGGTTTCCAGATCTCCTCCACTCCAGTGAGTCCTGTAGTTCGCTTTAATTGTTCTGTCTATAGAGAGAATATATAATCCATTTATGGTAATAGGAGGTGAAGCTTGGAATCTTTCACAGGAACAGGTTCCCATTCTAGAACAAGTGACTGCTGGAAAACAATCCTGATGGTTTACCCCTTCATGCCCCTCCCCTCAGCTGGAAACAAAACACCCCATGAAAACAAACAAAATCATCACACATACATACCCACACCCCCACCAGGGACACATGAGGGGCCATGACAACTCTGAAGTGTCCATTTCACAGGGTGGTTGATATATTTCAACAAATTTCATTAAATCGCTATGGCTTTTAAAGAGATCTGATAAAAAGGAAGTTAGATTGTTTAAACTGGCCAAACATAA
This sequence comes from Pongo pygmaeus, assembly GCF_028885625.2. NCBI lineage: Eukaryota > Metazoa > Chordata > Mammalia > Primates > Hominidae > Pongo > Pongo pygmaeus. Next base: position 60,347,030 of record NC_072380.2, read on the forward strand.
GAATTAACTAAGCCTTTCTATGAAAAACAGCTTAAAAGTGGGGTAAGTGTCAAAGGGAACCAAAACAGTATCAGAGAAAATGCTTTTAAGATATGTTGCACTAATAATATTAAGCATGATACAAAGAATAGCTGAACACTTGAGACTGCTCTAAGTACCAAACGTACTGATGGAAAATTACTTATTTGCTCCTCTAGAATCAACATCGTCATCCCAAGTGGGAGACCAGAGTCTGTAATCTCAGAGAGGCTGAGTTGCTGCCCTCCAGTGTGATGTGAGAGATGAGTGTTGGGGACATAGCAGATGATAGCCTCAGTTTCCCTATATTTGTAGAAGAGCAGTAAAGACCCATGCACCTCACCAGTGTAGAAGAGGAACTGGAAGGGAGGGAGGGAAGGCCTTCCAGCCATGGGGAGCTGCCTGAGCAAGGCTTCCCGCTCTGCCAGGCTAAGGAGGGCAGGCCAGGCAGCTGTCGCTCACATGCTCTGGCTTGCATATTTGGGAGGGGAAGAGCGCCTCCTTGCCAATGCGCTGCAAAGTGCTCAGCCATGAGAATTGCCACAAATCCTGTGGAGCATGCGCCTTTGGAAGCATCAGGCTGGAGCTTTGACACGCAAAAGAATGTTGGAAAGCCAAGTGGCCCTTGCCAAGGTTTTAGAGCTGGGATTTATCAAAGGCTTACCTGCCACACTACTCATAAGGAGCTCCAGGTGTCTGGGGCTCACCTGAAGCCACCTGTGATTTCTGTAGGGCCATGTTGGGAGCTATGGGTAAGCGCCTACTCCAGCTCTTGGGTAGGCCTACTTTGATCAAATGTTCTTGCATCGTAAACATTAGTCATAGGAAAGTGAGACTTCAGTGTTCTCTGTAGGTTTGTCTTCTCCTGAGGAAGTGGATGCCATGTTTCATTTTGCAGATGGATCAAGTGCAGGAGGTAAAATAACTCCCTGAACTTCCCTGATCTTAGGGTCCTTCCATTCGTCATTCTTTTTCTTTCCCTTGGAAAACTGATATGCATAGAAATGAGAAGTTTACTCTCTTGCTTTTGGATCTGTTGCCTGACTGCAAAGAAAAGAAATGCCTTACTTGATATTTCGACACTAAACTTTACAATCTGGAGAATTTTTCTTCCAGCACCTCGTCCTGGGTAGTTGAGTATAACGGCCCCCATATTTTGACCAGGAACTGAAATGAACCCCATCCAGGGCTTGCTTGGGTGTGGAAACCTTTCAGACTCATGGGCGGAGCAGAAATCCTCATGCTGCACTCCCCCATGAAGCAGAAGTCACAATCTGTGTGGAGTCATGGAGAGGAGGAAGTTGAACTTCAATGTGCTCTGAAAATAAGACATTGTGTGGTAGAGTGTGGGCCAGCAGCCTGGGTAAGGCATGGTCCAGGTAGAGAGCTCAGGATGACTGGGTGTCTTCCCTCAATGCCACTAGGAAGTGAGTTCGCTCCCAGACTCTCCTAGGACCTCAGTCTTAAGAGCGATCACAGCTGCCTGTTAACCAGCCTGAATACAAAAAGTGAAAAAGCATTGCCTTCAACTGGAAAAGAAGAGCTCCTTTGAAGGAGCTGCTGCAGAGAGGTCATTGGAGGAAATCTCAGCATCCCCCATGCCCTCCCCTCCCTGTGGCTGGAAGCCATGGGGGGCCTTTCATGTTAGGTCAGAGGCTTCCCCACAGCCCCTTTCCCTTGTCTTGGAATGTCTGTGTGAGGGTGTGGCTGGCAGAGTGGCTGGAAATCCACAGACTGAGAGGAATAGGTGCTGGACCTGGCATGCGGACTCTGGGCTATGATTCAGGCCCAGGTAGAGTGGGTGGGGAGGGGAGTGATGGGGACATGGTGTCCTGACGGAGGTCGGGAGGCACAGGGTGTGGGTGCTGCTTGTCTCCCCAGCTTCTCCACTGCACCATGTGTCTGAGTCTGTGATTACCGGAGGTGACTCGCAACAGGCCCAGACTTGCCTGTGTGCATAGCACTAAGGGTAATGACAACACCTCCGTGTGTGCAGGTGCCTGTTGGAGACACAGAGCTCCGCAGCAGCAGGTGAGCTGATGCTGCAACCTGCTAAATGTCACTCCTGCGGAGCACCAGGGCCCAGAGTCCACATGGCTCTCAGCCTCCGTGAAAAGCTTGCAGTGAGCTCAGCCACTGAAAAGTCACTACGAAGATGGAAAGCAAAATGAAAACCGAGTCCTCGGTACCCTATGTTTATCTGTCTCTAAGAGAACATCCTCGGGTTTATTTATGGTTTGAGTACTTCATAACAAAAGTAGTATAAAATAGAAAATAATGTGTTGATGTGCTATATAAGTGAATCTACTCAATACAATTTATAAAGGATATGCTTCTACAGAAATGTCTTTGTACTTAGAAATGACACTTTAATTAACTTCTTAGCCAATCCTTGGACATTTGAGTATAAAACAAAATGGAAGTGGCTCCAGCCAGTGCCAAGAGACCCTGGGAGGTTTGCACTGTGTGCTCTGCAGGGGCCAGGTATCCTTCATCACAGCAGCAGCCTGCATGGCCCAGCACAGCCTGCAACTGCAGAACCAGAGCTCACCGTGGCTGCTCCCCATTTACAGTTTATGCCAAAATCTAGGTCACTTGAGTTCTCAAGGGAGTTCTTAATGAGGGAGTACATGGATAAGGCCTATTTTAATATTTTTATTTAATCCTATTTAGTTTTGTGTACTTACGGCATTATCCTGAGAAGGAAGTTTGTAGGTTTCATAGGAGCCAACATGGTTCACGCACAAAGACAGGCCAAGAACCCCAAACATGCCATCGGATAGCAGCCAGGGCCCCCAGGATTGACCCTAATCCCTGCCTCTCTTCAGGCCACTGCCTCCCCCAACCCCAGGATACCTCAGGCCTGGCACTTAGGCTCACAGCAGAGGGCATGTTCCCCCACCTCAACCTACCCCAAGACAGGCCTCTCCCTGTGAATACTGACAATGGAAAATGTTTCCTTCTGCCAAGGGAATCCCCTGGCCCTCACAGGAGTGTGGGTTTGGCCTTGGGTCTGAACAGATGGCTGCATGACTGCCTGGGGCCATGCCGCTCAGAGGCTGAGCGCTCTAGCCTGCAGGAATAGTGAGGATGGGGTCTACACACCAAGCCCCGGTGGGCTGTGTTGGGTGGGGCAGTGTCTTCCTCAGTCTGTCTTCAAGGAGGCTGTAAAAAAACTGTGGCTCAATCTGGTCCATGGCTACAGAGCTGCATGGAGAAGTCAAAGGTGCCTGGTTTTGCCTTAGTATTTTTCATGTAGAAAGAGAAGAGACAAGTACATTCGTTTAGAAGAAACTCACCAGGAAAAGCAAGCACGGACTGACTTTGTAGGAGTGTGAGCTGGATGGGAGGAAAGGCAGTGGTTGGGTGGAGGAGGGGGTGACTGTTTTGCTCAGAGCCTCCTTCAGTTCAATTAGTCCATCTTCCATCTTTACCTGCACCTGTAGACACCACTTCCTGGAGCTGTTCTGTGCAGAAGTTGAGTGAAGATACTGCAGCGAGCCCTGGGTCCAAACGCCTGTGTGCTGACTCTAGACCTGCTCCTCAGCCCCAGTTTTCTTCTCTGAAAAACCAGGATTCTAGCACAACCCGTATCCACATTCTTCTCAGTCCTGCACCCACCAGCGAGCTGCAAGGCCCGGGAGCTGCTGGCCCTGTTTTCCTGTCTCCAGAACTAGCCTTTGATTTATGAGATGTCCCCTGTCTCCCCCGATTCTGACCTCCCAGGATGGCATTTGGTGATTTCTTGATGTTCTCTTGCTTTGGCATTAAAATATGGATGGGAGTGTCATTTCCAGATCTTTTCCAGACCTGTGCAATTCTTTCCATTCTTCATAACAGCCCATGACCCACCTTCCTCTGTTTCAGCCACAAAGCTAGCCATGCCTGTGTGTGCACTGCTGTTTCTCATTGTTAATATTTTAACTGTTATTAAAAAAAAATTTCCTTTTAAACTGTGTGTGTATGGTTTTAAAAATTGATGCACTTCCAGAGCTTTCAACTTCTGCAGTCTTTCTGAGGTCCGTGTTCCTCTTCTTCAGCTGGGAAGCAAATGCTTGACTTAATCCCTTCCCAGGTTTTCTTCTACAACTCCACATGGAAAAAAAGCAACACACTGAGCCGGAAATGCCTTGCCCAGGAGGATTTGTTGCCAGGCTGCATGGAAGGCAGTCCTTAGAACCTGGGCAGCCTTCACCTCCCCATTCCTGTCGCTCCCACGCAAGTCTTCCTTGGACAGCAGGTTGGGGCATTGTTCAAAGAAAGTCCCTGCTAACGAACAGAGTATGGCTTCCCTCATTATTGTGGCAGATTTCCTCCCACTTTTTTCTTTTGTAAAATGGAGAACTCTTCACACTACAATTTTTATGGGAGATATTCCTTCTACCTTGGGTGGATGTGTGAAAAGCAGCCAGAGGAAAATATGATTAAAGAACAAGGTGGAAGAAGTTTTGGTCAAGTGAAATATTTCCTGAGAGCCCTGTCTCTTCTCTCCAGGTATCCAGTTTCCAGGCAGGTTGCATGGGAGAGAGGCAGATGTGTGTGTGCATGCAGAGGAAAGAGAACAAAGCCCGAGGGATCCAACTTCCAGGAAATCTCTGCTGTGCTGGTGCAAAGGAAAAATAACCCCTGCTCTCCTCTCAACTTAAAAAAAATTTTTCTTTTTGGTTTTAGTTTACAGAAGTCTAAATATTCAGCAGTTTCTTGGTGATAATGATGCAGCCACATTTTAGATAAATTCTTTGAACTTTTTAAAGCCCTTCGTGTTTTCCTAATAGTTACTCATAGAAGGGCTGGGATAGGAAAAATGCAGGCAGGCCAGTGCCTGCTCCTGAATGCCCGTTTGAGCAATCGTGTACCCTACAAATTCGGCTCACCACTTTTTTTTTCCCTGGTGGTGGCGGCAAGAAGTTGGACGGGTTTCTGGGTACATCTCGTCCTGTGGTGAAATGAATGATTTCCTTTCAGCCTTGTATGTTTGAAATGGGTTCCTGACATGATGTCTGTTCCCCGATGGGAGCTGCTTGTCTGTGTGAAGACAGCTAGCAGGACACAGAGGGCTCCGGGCAGCCGGGGTCACTCTGCTCCTAGCAGGCCCGCCTGCGCCTCCCTCACCTGGGGGCCCTGGAGGGGGCGCTCACATGGCCCCTCTTCCCTCCAGATATCTCAGGTCAACTCTGGGCTCTGATGTCCTGGGACATGTGCTGGGTGCTCCTGGCAGGAGCCACTGTCGCCTCTGAAGTGTCCCTGTGGCTGGGGCTGGCAGGCAAAGGGCCAAGAGATGTTATCTTTATAACATCTGCCGTCATCTCTGCTGTGTGGGAACTAATGGCTGCGTTTGAATAATTAGGCCTTTGCACCATAGCACAACAAAAGTCAGCATTGCTCCATTAAAGCAAACATAATTACTGTAGCTCACACATTCAGAACCCCTTTCATCCCTCCAGAAGCTGCAGTCGGGAGGATCTGAGTCTTTGCTCAGGTCCCATGGAGCCAGCCCCCTGGGTGCAGTGTGGGCATCAGGGCAGTCTGTCTTTCTGTCTCCTCTGTGCTTCCTGAGCACTCGTGGCAGACCTCTGCTTTGGCCTTCCGCACGCTTCCATTTGGTCCCACAGGCTGTTGTCTCTTGGGCCCAGCACTGCATCTTGCCCACATTCATTTCCCTTAGGCAGATGTTGGGGCTGAAGTCTCCTGACCTCTCTGTGCCTCAGTTTATTCATCTGATAATCACCACATCTGCCCCGCCAACTTCCAGGATGGTTGTAAACATCAAACGAAGTCATGGATATAAAAGTCATTTGCAAAGTATAAAAATGCCACACAAATAATAAAAATCTTACTGTTACTCAGGTTAGGGCATGGATACTATTTAACCAGTCACCAGTCCTGGGACTCAGCATGTGGCCCTTCCACTGACAGCTTTTGGAAACTAGGCTTCATTTTCATGGTGGCCAGGATAACCCTAAAGACTGATGGTAATGTTCACTAGAAACTCTGGCCTTCAACTTCCTGGGAGATGTTTCCTTTCTCTCAGTGATCAGTGTGTTCTTTTCATTAGCCAATTAATCAATATTTTTGGAACACCTATACCAAACAAGATACTGTGCTAGTCAATGTTGCAATATGAACATGTGTGAGGGCAGTGGTGAATACAAATCTCTCAAGTCCTTTATCTGAAAAAGTTGTGCCAAATTGGTGATAAAGACAAAGATGGCTCTGGATTTGGAGAAGGGACTTCCTTCATCCTTCTCTTATTTTCAAGTTCTGTTTTTTTATTCATGAATCTAGGGTTGGGGATGTGTCATGGAAGAAGCGGAAGTTGATGTACACCTTCAAAGAGGGATACACTCTTAGTCGACAAAGGAAGGATGGACTTGTAACATCATTGATTGAGAGCTCAGATGGGAATCATATTTTGGAATTTGCCCTAAGACACCCAGCCACCCATTGATTTCCTGGGTGGCACACCTCTCACAATGGATCCTGCAGGCTGTCAGTTGTAAGCAAACCCAAGATTAATCTGACACAGTCTTTAAGGAGCAGTGATTGCATTGTGGGCGAAAGGGGAAATGTGGGTAAATTCTTCACACCAACTTCTGAATGGAGATGTGTTGGGTTCTCCCATTTGAATTTCAAGCCTGTAGAGAAGGACACATGGGTTTGGTTTTCTTTACTTAGCAATCTTCCTGGAGTGCTCTAACTTTCCAAGGATCCAGACAGCTCTTTAGCCTCTGCAAAGCCCTCTGCTCTACAGACCCGCCCCAGGTGGCTTGTAGAATCTTCACACAGGGTGGGAGCTTAACTGTCATGTATTGACATGGAAATTGCAAGTAAATGAGATCTATTTTGTCCCTTGAGGAGTTTATATTTGTAGAGTGTAAAGATACACTAACAGGAAATTGTGTTTTACAGGGCCAAGTACGACAATAGGGTAACAGGGGAGTGGGCTAACCCTACTAAGGGAACACAGCTCGCCAAAAGCCACCAGAGTTTCTGGGAAGAGACAATGCCAGGAACATGTCTGGTGCATGAGAAGGAGTCACTCAGGTGGAGAAAAGGCTCGAGGAATGCCCAAAAGGGAGGAGGGAAAGAGGCCAGTGCAGGCTGGAAAACTGGGAGAAAACGTCAGGACTGAGGTAGGTAGTGGGGGCGATTATGACATGGAAGACAAAGTGCAGTTTGAGAGGAAGAAATTGAGGAGATGGTGTTCAAGGTTTAAAATAATGAAGATTGAGATTGTGGAAGGGAACACGTTCCAAAGGCGTTCAGGTCCATGGGGTGCATGCTTGCTGAGAGGCCCTGGCACTGTAAGGCTCCCACAGATGGTTTGCTACAGGACATTTGTCATTTGCAAAGGAAGAGCTGAATTCGGGGGATGTATGGGGAAATTTCTGAGATTCTAGCTAGCATCACGAGTTTGAGCTGAGCATGCTCTTCATTTGTCATCAGTTTAATGCGGGCTTACCAGACAAGAGCACTGTGGAGAATGTGAGTCCCAGGCCTCATGACATCAAAGTTGAAAATAAGTGTGATGCTCTCCCAGGCTGTAAGAGATGCTTGGACAACACACTCAGGGTGGCCAGTCTTCTTGGCAGCAGCTGGAAGGGCTTCACAGGGGAGGGAGAGCAGAAATTTTCCAGGCAGAAGGGAGAAAAAGGGAAGGAAGTCCATTCCTGCAAGAGACACGGGGGTGCGGGAGTGTGGACAGGCCTAGGGTTGCAGCATCATGGCAAAGGTGACTCAAAGGATCTCCAGAAATCGATTGTCTTTCAGAGAGTTGTAGTGTGTGCCAAAAACCTCAACAGCCTTTCAGAAGCATCAAGTTGCCCTAACACCCCCTCCTAACCTCCTGACTGGCTCAGAACCTATCTTGTCTAAGAATAACAGTGCCTGCTGAGGAAGGGAGAGAGTTTCTCAGTCAGTGTAACGTTTACCATATAAATTCCTATTCTGTTGACCTGCACATCTACCTCCTTTGAAAGTTATGGTTTTGTGGTTAGCCGAGTGCTAAAAACCTATAGGTTTCAAACCCCTCGTCATTGTAACTTTACCAGGAGGCTGAAGATGAACAGAATCATCACCCTAGTGAAATCCTTCAGTTACCTATACCTGCAGGGGCTCATCTTAGGAATCATAGAATATCTCATAGCTTAATTTTTAAGTTTCACAATGATGTTTATTTCTTAATGCATTGTCATAGCTTGTTCTAACCTTATCAATGTAATAATCTATTTAAATCAAACCAAACTTATTATACACTTCAGTTTAGTCTGCTTACGTTACTTCCATTTTTTTGAGGATATATTCCAAGTAATAAAATTCCACATGCAGAGTTCAAATAAAGGCATTGAATCAGCCCTTGCTGCTCTCCAGGCAAAGACATGCTTATTCCAGTAACTTTGCCAGGTGTGCGAGTGTCTACAGTTAACCCCCTTTTGTTCTCCAAGGGTCTTGCTTTATCACCCAGCCTAGAGTGCAGCGTTACGGCCTCAGCTCACTGCAGCCACGACTTCCTAGGCTCAGTGATCCTCCCACCTCAGCCTCCTGGGTAGCTGGGACTATAGGCGAGTGCCACCGCACCCGGCTAATTTTTGCATTTTTTTTGTGAGATGGGGTTTCACCATGTTGCCCAGGCTGGTCTCGAACTCCTAGTCTCAAGCAATCCTCCAGCCTCGGCCTCCCAAAGTACTAGCATCACAGGTGCGAGCCAGCACATCCAGCCTACAAGGGCATTTTTAATACCAAATGAAACAGGACCAAAATGAACTGGCTGCTACTGCAGCCGTGCACAGATAAGTAGAATGGAGACATCCATTTCTGCTCTTGGTTTTACACAGCACATCAAAGGCTATCAGAGCTGTAGGCCGTGGAGAGTTACTAAGCCCTGCAATTTGTATTTGTTGGGTGTACAATGGTGTCACATCTGCTTTCTTGAAAAATAACATTGCCTTGAGCACACACACTCTGTTGACATTCAGGTCAAAATAAGTTTTCCACTAATGCTGTGCCGTGGGGTTTGATCCTTCACTCATTCAGCAAATATTGACTGAGTGCCCACTACCATATGGGAAGACAGTACAGAAGAGGACTGACCAGGGCCATGTTTTCAGGGATTTATGTTCTATAGAAGGGAAAAAAAGAGAAACATAAACAGAAAAAAATGCAGCAGGGCATGACATCAGGGGTGCATGACTGCGGCCAGCCGTGTGCAGTCCCCTCTGTGGGCACAGGTCAGACCTGGTCCTCCCTGCGACCGCACTGACATGGCTTGCCATAGCAAACTGTGGTGATGGCACTGTTAATGTCACATTTATCTTCTAAAGTGTTGCGAGCTTAACATGTCTTCCTTTTTTCACAAAATAATGGAGGGAAATATTAAATACTGGCCAAGGACTGAAGCCTGTTGCAGACAGTGAAGGCTGGATCTGAAGGTGTGTAGGGCTCCCTGTCTAACTTTCCCAGACATCAGGAGAGAGAGGCACCATCCTGGGGGAAGAGAGGCTGCCCCAGGACTGGCAGAGGAGTCCCTACTCCGCCTTCTCTGGCAAAAGCTCAGCCAGCCCACACCAGCACCCTGGGATCTCCACTGCCTGCCCCACCTCCTCCCATTCTCCCTCACTCTGGAGCCGCCCCTGTGTGTCATCAAAGCCACCAGAGCAGGAGACTCCACACACCACTCCCTCCCTCTCGTCCCCTCCCAATGCACACCATCATCTTGCAGCCAGACAATGAGCATAGGACAGCTATTCAGAAAAGCACGTGGCTTCGGAGGCTCAGGACATGTCCTGACGGCACCTGCAGGTTTTCTTTTCCTGGGGCCGCAGGCACTGGCGGTGCTGCACCTGCCGCGGGCCAGCGCCCTGCCTGTCAGCCGCATACCTGGGCGCTGGTGCAGGCCCTGGCCTGCTCCACATCCTGCCCTGCTGCGATTCTGTCTCCCCACTGCACCATCTCTCAGTAGACTCTGTGGAGCAAGGCTGTCCCTCCCAGACCTGCTATTTGATTTTCTAGAATCCTGTGGCCATGAAAGGAGAGAGAAACACCACGCTTTTCGCCTCTCCCTCCCGGCCGCAGGCCAGGGCGAGACCTTGCTTGCCTTCCTTCAATCTGTTGTCAGTCAATTTCTTTCCTTATTATGGTGTTTCAAGAAGCAAACCCATCTCACATATATGGGCTCATGTTGTGTTTATACTAGTGCATATCTCAGAAGAGAGGTGAAACTCATCGTTTGGTGAAACAGGCATTTGTTGACATGAGAAGGCCAGCGTTCATCAGAACCAACATGTACGCTTTTTACGAAACCAAAGGTTGTGTGCTACTGGATCTTGAAAGATTTATATAATTTTTTCAAGCTCTAAGAGATGTCTGCAGAGATGAGCCTGTTCAGAGAGCCAGGGAGAGGCTGACTCAGAAGTAAGTGGCAGCAAACAACTCTGAGCAGGGGCCTGGCTGAGAGCAGAAGAGGGGCAACCCTGTGGGTGCGGGAGGCCCGTCCTCTGCCCTGGGAGCTGCGTCTGGCTGGCAAGGCTGGACTCCAGGGTCTGCAGTCTTTGCCCCTGTGATTTGTTCCTCAGTGCTGGAACAATGAGGAAGTTTTGCTAGTAGTGGTGGAGCAGGTGCCACTGACTTTGTGACCATAGCAGTGATTGAAATACTCCAAGTATTCTCCAGTGACAGGAGTGAAAAATCTTGTTTTCTGCTTTATTGGACCTCTTCACACAGGCTGTGCGTTTCATCTAGGGTACGAGAATGCTCTGTCCACTGCACAGATGACAGGCAGTTAAATGACCATCGTCTAGTCAGTGGATGTCTGCTGGCAAAGGGAGGGAGGCGGTGACAGTGCACTTCAGCGGGGAGGGCGCCCGAGTTTCACCCATGTAGACTAACGTCCTCTCAGCCGGCAAACCCTGCAGGCCCAGAACTCTGTGTGAGTGGCTGGGGCCCCATAACAGGGGCAATGTGGAGCAAAACAGGCAGGAGGGAGGCAGAAATAAACAAGGGGATGTGCGTTAGGGGGAGGAATGTTTTCTTCAGGGACTAAGTGGCAGCATGAGGTGCACAGCAAGCCATAAATTACAGAGGAAGGGGCCACGCCGTGCAGCACCCATGCTGGGGTGATGGCGTGCAGACGTGAGAACACACGGGGGGGTGTCTGGCAAGTCCTGGGCCCTCCCCGTGCTGTCCCCAAACTTTCCAGTCGGAGACCCATGTGTGGCAGTGTACTTGTGGGTGAAAGGCGGTGAGGGAGGCCTCCGTCCACTTGATGGGCACAGTGGGGATAAATCTCTTTTTAATATTAGATGTACTGACAGGCCTTCCAAAGTAGATCATTCCTCTCTTCCTAGCTGGCAAGCCCACTCGGCCCTCCAGGACCACCGCAGAGGGATGCTGAGGAAGGTGGTCTGCCTTACTGCTGGCAGGGCCCATCAATGTTCTTCCTCATTGTGGCTGGCCACATTATTTCTAACTGCCAAAAAGACCATTTGCTTTACTTTCCCTGCTTTCTGCTCATGCTTATCCAGCTTGATGCTGTCCATCAAAGGGCAATTCTAGGTGCTACTAGACGGACTTGTACAGTGAGTGCTACTGTGGTCTTATATCCGCACTCTTTCTTGATTGTTTATAAGGAACCAACTTTGTATGGCCACATAGAGTTTGTGTGGCCTAGGGGACTACGGCATTACTTTTCTACCCTCTCAGCCATCAGCATCAGCCAGTTGGTCTCCTCACCTGTGCCTGCCCACGTGGGTCTGCTCACCTGCACCTGCCCGCCCGCACCTGCTGCTGTCAGAGCTGAGAACAGGGCTGCTTTTGCAGGTCAGCCTTCAGGAGCTAGTGGGCAGGCGCAGCCTGCAGCCTGAGGCTGTAATCAAAGGCCTGAAGGCACATCTGTTGCTCATGATCCCAGGACTGTCCAGCTCACCTTTACCATGAACTCTATTTTCCCATAACCCTCCATGAAGTGACTGGAATAGTCACAGGGTGAGTAGAAAACCATGTGCATTAATCTAGAGGCTTCCTCAGCAAGACATGCAAGTAAATGCAAAGCCAGGTGGAGCTGATGACATGGGAGATCCAGAGAGGAGGTCTCACTGCATGTGTGAGCTCATGCATGCATGCATGTGTGCATGGAGGAATACACAACACACATGCACACCCACACATGCACGCACACACAACCAGAACTTAAATTAAGACCAGATAACAAAGTGCTCTAAAACTCACATAGCAATAGGTTTCAGCTAGGTGGTTAGTAATAGGTACAGGAAAAGATTTCTTCACAGTAAGCTGTGAGTTTCTGAGGCACTGTTTTCCTAAAGAGAACATCCCTGGATGCTCAGCCAACAGGGATACGGATTTGACCAAGAGTCAGCATTCTGTGGAAGTAGACACTGCATTCTTAGTTTGGCAATTTTGCAGGGAAGGTATTTGTGTATCATACAATGAGGAATCTCTTAATCACCTACTCGTGGCAGCTGAACTGCACCTTGGCTCCTGCCAGGCCTGCCCACTTAGGACGCGGATCCCTGGAGGAATTCCAGTCCTGCCCTGGAATAGCTGCAGGTGGGCTGGCAGCCAACAGCATGCACTGAGCGCTGCCTGAACGCTGGGAGGTGCGACCCAGGTGGCATGCAGGGTCGGCATGGCTGTTCTCGAGAGCGTGACACTGAACAGAACACTGCAATGCATACGGACTCTTGCATTACGTCACAATCACAAGAGTTGACAAGTACTGAACATCTCCTATGTGCTGGGCACCACTCTAGGTCCTTTCAGTCTATTCACCTAAATCTTCCCCACCCGCAGGCAGGTGTTCTGAGGAAAACCCCACCCCTCAATGACGGTGTAAAGTGAGGCGCCGAGTGCTCTAGGCACCCAGGCTGCAGTCCCACCTGGCTGCTGCCTCTCCTGTAGGTTGCACGCAGGGGCATGGTGGGTTCTGGAGGAGGGAGCCCTGGCATGGCGCTGAGTTCTTGCTCAGTGGCCCAAGCAGAGGTGTGCTTGCTCCATCCAGGGGGATCAGCTGTGAGCGCTGGGTTCAGAGCACAGGGCAGGGTGCAGGGCTCAGAGCCCCTTTTCAGGAGGCTGCAGCAGCGGCCCTGTGAGGCCGGAGAATGAAGGAAGGGCTTGGGTGCACCTCTAGTTGGGGAGCAGTACTCTTGTCCCGGAGTCTAGCCGGGGAGCACTACTCCTGTCCCTGGGTCTAGCTGGGGAGCATTGCTCCTGTCCCTGGGTCTAGCTGGGGAGCACTGCTTCTGTCCCTGGGTCTAGCCGGCAGCACTACTCCTGTCCCTGGGTCTAGCTGGGAGCACTGCTCCTTTCCCAAGGTCTAGCCGGGAGCACTACTCTTGTCCCTGGGTCTAGCTGGGAGCACTACTCCTTTCCCTGGATCTAGCTGGGGAGCAGTGCTCCTTTCCCTGGGTCTAGCCAGGGAGCATTGCTCCTTTCCCTGGGCCCAGCCGGGAGCACTGCCCTGCCTTCATTCCTGCCTCCTTGCTCCTTGGTTGCAGTCAGTACAGCAACCACCACGACACGGAGTTAACTTTCTACAAAGGGAAAATGTCCTCCTATTCCCCACTCCCCCAAAATGTATGCCAGCCCTTTCTGAGGAGGGTGGGAGATCCCCTTGATCAGGTATTCAGAGCTGGCAAAAGACAAGTGGCTCCATTGCTTTCTCCTGCTTCCAGCTGAACGTGATAATTGCTTATTTTTAGAACTGCCTCTGGTGACAGGTCATGAGCGGGCTGAGAGGTAACTCAACAGAGAAGCCCCGGAGCACCTACAGTGTGTGCTAACCCATGTGCGCTCCTGGCATGTGCAGGGACCCAGGCAGCATTTGTAAATTCTTGGGATTGTGAGCACTGAGCTGAAATGCTTAGAGCCAATGTGCCGCAGATGGCTGAAGGTAGACAGAGGAGAGTCCCAGGCATGTAGGGACAGTGGATCATACTCACAGGGGTGCTCCGCAGTCAACAGACTGCCCGCGTCCATGCAGCCTGGGAGAGAGGGCAGGGAAGGGCGCTCTCCTGGGGGAAGAGGAGCTGCCCAGGGACTGGCAGGGGAGTCCCCACCCCCGCTGCTCTGGCACAGGCTCAGCCAGCCCACACCAGCACCCTGGGATCTCCACTGCCTGCCCCACCTCCTCCCACTGCCCCTCTCTCTGAAGCCACCTCTGTGTGTCATCAAAGCCACCAGAGCAGGAGACGCCACACACCGCTCCCTCCCTCTCGTCCCCTCCCAATGCACACCATCATCTTGCAGCCAGACAATGAGCATAGGACAGCTATTCAGAAAAGCGCGTGGCTTCGGAGGCTCAGGACATGCCCTGACGGCACCTGCAGGTTTTCTTTTCCTGGGGCCGCAGGCACTGGCGGTGCTGCACCTGCCGCGGGCCAGCGCCCTGCCTGTCAGCTGCATACCTGGGCGCTGGTGCAGGCCCAGGCCTGCTCCACATCCTGCCCTGCTGCAGTCCTGTCTCCCCACTGCACCACCTCTCATTAGACTCTGTGGAGCAAGGCTGTCCCTCCCAGACCTGCTATTTGATTTTCTAGAATCCTGCGGCCATGAAAGAAGAGAAAAACACCACTCCCTTAACTCTCTGCTTACCTGTTTCCTTTTTTAAAAAATACATGGCACGAAAACTTTTTTCTCCACTCAGTTAATCTTTTTCTTTTTCCACCTCCCCCTCGCCCCACTCCGTGTTTTTGTTTTCCTCCTCCTTTTTTTCTTTCTCCTCCTCTTCCTCCTCTTTCGTTTCCAAGACAGCAAACAGCAACTCTGTTCTTCTAGACTGAGTGCTTGGTGCGGGTAGGGGCAGGGCCGCTTCTCCCCAGCACTTCCGTTGTCTGGGATGGGGTCTGCCGGCGCTGGCTGCAGGGGCTGCGCACATCACGCACACATCCCACGGCGTAACCGCCAGCGTCCCTGGAAATACGGAGGGTGCACCCACTTCCTGGTTAGCGACTAACTTGTATTTCTGGGGTTGCTATGCTATGCTCTTTTCTGTGTTTACATGGATCAAACTACAGTACCAAGTAATGAGAGATATGAAGAGGGGAAGCAGCTTGTCTTGCACTTAGTCAGATTCACACTATCCCAATAAGAACACAGCAAGTGGACCACGATATGGATTTGGCTTGTTGGAGCTCACGTAACTTGGATGCAAGTTCATGTTTATCTAATGGGATTTTAGACTTTTATCCTTTCATACAAATCATATCTCATTAATTTCCCTTTGATATTTTAGCACATTAGAGCCAGCAAAACAAACACATTAAGTCTTGAATGTGGTTAATCAGAACCCTATACGTGAGCAGTGCGATGCCAATTGCTTTAGAATTAGTGAACTCTTGATGGGATGAGAGAGATTCAAATAACTCTACTGCATGTGGTAAATGGGATACACTATGGTGTGTATGTCTGTATGTTCTGAGTGTGTCGTGAGGGAGATGTGTGTGTCTGTGTGTGGGGGGGGGGGAGGGTAGTTGCATTAATGCTGACTCCAAGAGGGTAGCATTCAGGAGCATTCTAGTGATGTTTACACCAGCACTTCACCCGACTTTCATGAAATTCATTTTTCTAAATTCAATTATTAAAGATACTTTAGAAACATCCTTCAACTTCCTTATACTAGTAAGAGACTTAAGCAATGCCATGCATTTATTACAGGGAGGGATCCAGAAACCAGGGTTCCCCATTTCCAGACTTTTGGTGCCCATACTTAATTATTACACATGAGCACCTATGAAGAACCTAAGCACACTCCAAGATGGGCACACATGTCACTGTCCTGACACACCTACCATAATCCATGCATTCAGACCATACTTACAGTTTATTCAAAGGGGGAAACAGCTTCCCTCTTTGTAACATGATGTAACAGACATTATCTCATTCAATCCTGCCTTACAGAAACCCTGCGAGGTAGAGGCAGAGAGAGCAGATGTTATTCCCATTTTACATAAATGTAATTTGTGGAGTAATAATTCATAACCTATAAATAGGGTGACAATACATCCTGCTTTGCCTGGGACAACCCCAGATTACATTGTGCTGATGTAACTATGAGCATCTCCTTTCATGATAGCATCCCATTTGGGATGATAAATGCCATGGTTCCTACCAACCTATAATCACTTTTCACTTATATCACACTTTCAAAGTTCATGTGACCTGTGCCATGCCAGGTGGTATCTTGTGACAGTAAGAGGCAGTCAGGGCTAGAACATGGGTAACAGCCTGGGCTGCAGGTCAAATCTGGTGCAAATCCCAGCTCTACCATGTCCCAGCTGTCTATCCTTGGGCTAGTGACTGGCACCTGGAAAGCACCACATTATAATTTATTATGTTTGCCACTTCATTTCTTGGCCTCTTATCATTGGCATCTTCTTCTTCTCTAGGTAGAAGCCTTTCCCTGACATCACCTGAGATGGCTCAAAGAAGCATTCCTTGTCCCTCCCTAGTTGAGGAGTCTGGCTTCCACCATTCTCCTCACAAACAGGTGTTGGTCTCTGCCTCTCCTCCCTCTTAGCATAATCTGTTGACGCTCCTCTCACTCTACCTTTCTTGGTGCCAACAGAGTTTTCCAGCCTAGTGACCACTCCATGTTCTCCACCACATCTGAACTCTTGGTAAGGCCAGGTCCCAGCCTAATGTCCAGATTCTTATTAGCACCAAATATGAAAGGCATTACATCCAAGCCAGAAACTCCCACTAAAGAAAGCAAATCCCAAGGTATGTTCAGATGAGAAGAGTGGATAGGAGAGGAATCAATGATCTCACAATACATGTACACCACATAGCAACCCAGCCTGCAGCCACGAGGGTCTGCTGGGAGATTCTGGAGCTGGAGATACTCACTCCACAGGAGTAAGTGGAGGATATGTTGCAAGAACAGATTTGCTTTAGACAAAGGTCTTCAGCATTAGAACTAGATAAGGTCTGAATCTTGGCTTTTGCCCTTTTCTAGTTGAGACACATAGGAGGTTCTTGATTTTCCAAAATCCAATTTCCTCAATCTGTAGGATGAAAATAGTAAGTAATGTTTACTTGTTAGGATAGTTGGGAGAAATTAGTGAGACAATGCATGTAAAATGCTTAGCCCAATATCTGGAACAAAAGCGCTCATTGGATTTTCATATCATGTATTATTGAGATTATGGGGATCTTAAAAATTTCATTTATTCCATTTTCTGACTTTATCATGTTTCTGAAGGATTTATGAAGGAAGACATGACTAAATGGTTTTAATTAACCTCCCAGACTTCCCAGTGCTTTTGGGCTAATTATTTCTGCTGGGAGGCAGTGACTCAGGCTCTAAATGCCACTCACAGAGAGGATTCCTAAATCCTTCTGCTTACTTCCACACTGTTCTCTGTCTTCAGGCTGTGTGGCTCCGAGTGGTGGTGTCCTCCCTCAGGGAGCAGGCTGCTTAGGTCCCCTTCATCCACACGAGGCCTTGGAAATGCAGATGGGAGGTGGGCAGGTGCAACTCAGGCTAGGAGAGGGCAGCCTGGGTTTCAGCCAGTGCATCCAAATGTCCTCCACGCTGACAATCTCTCACCCCAGAGACCTCTGTGAGCCTAGCTGGGATCACATAATAGGGGCAGTGTGGAGCAAAACGGAAAAGAGGGAAGTAAAAATAAATGAGAGGATGTGTGTTTTAGGCGGGGAATATTTTCTTGAAGGGTCAGGTAGGAGGCT
Source organism: Pongo pygmaeus (assembly GCF_028885625.2). Lineage (NCBI taxonomy): Eukaryota > Metazoa > Chordata > Mammalia > Primates > Hominidae > Pongo > Pongo pygmaeus. Next base: position 60,364,748 of record NC_072380.2, read on the forward strand.
TGAGGTCCACAGAAAGCCACAAATGACCAATGGTGGAGCTGGGTCAGTGAGCTGCTGCCCGGGCAGTGATGCCGATAAAGGCACTTCAAATGCAGATGTGTGCCCAGCCTCATTAAGGATGCCTCCGTTACATTTCCTATCTTTATTACTTTCCCACGAAACTGAGAAAGTTTGGCTGGGCATGGTGGCTCACACCTGTAATCCCAGCACTTTGGGAGGCCGAGGAGGGCAGATCACAAGGTCAGGAGTTTGAGACCAGCCTGACCAACATGGTGAAACCCTGCCTCTAGTAAAAGTACAAAAAATTAGCCGGGCATGGTGGTGTGTGTCTGTAATCCTAGCTACTCAGGAGGCTGAGGCAGGAGAATTGCTTGAACCCGGGAGGCAGAGGTTGCAGTGAGCTGAGACTGTGCCAGCTTGGGCGACAGAGTGAGACTCCTCTGTCCAAAAAAAACTGAGCAAGTTTACTTGAGATATATCTGTGAGAAGTGCGCTTTGATTTACTTGCTACCTGTTTGGGAGGGCTTGTCCCTCAATGGCAACTTAGACTGGAAAACACTGCAAGACACCATTTGCCTCAATCTCTGACAGAGAGGGCAGTCACTCCATCAGAAAATGCAGATGTATTACTTCTGCCTCTTTTGGAAATATTACCAAACCATCCTCACAACTTGCTAAATTGTAATTAATGTATATATGGGTTAAATTTCTATTTTATTATTTATCTTTTGTAGTCTCTCTATGTCTAATGCAATTCCCAATCCTCCCTTGGTTGCACTTGGTGAGAACTAACCACTAGCTGTGAACGACTGGGTGAGCGTCAGAGGTGACTCTGGGAGGAAACGGCCCCCTGAGATAAGACACAGGGTCAGGAAAAGCGCAGGAGCTACAGAGCAGCTCAAAGGAACTTTCTCCAGATGGTTGTCTTCATAGTTTCAAAGTAATTGATTTGAATCCCCTTTAACAACCTTCTTTAATACAAATGATATAACTTTGTGGGGGGAGGCAGGAGAGGCGCTATTACCATGAATCCAAGCAGTGACAGGTGACGACACAAGCGGCACATGGAATTATCACTTTACATGGTGAATGGGGTTAGGGCAGGGACAACCGACTTAGAATACATTAACCCTCATGGTGTTGCACAAAGTAGGAACTTAGTGAATGTTTTGGATGATTTTATGGTGCAAGCAATTGCAGGCCTGGTTTCTTACAAGTGCAGTCTTGTACACAGAGATATTTGCAGGTTAAGAATGCAGGACTACCAGTTTTCAGTGGTGGTTTTAAAATCCTGTAGTTAAAAAAAAAAACAAAAAAACACTTAATTGTTTCCCAAATAGAATTTCTCCATGCTGCTTGCGAGGTGATGTCTACCTCTCCTGAACAGGCCTAGCCTGGCTTTCTGGTACTCCACACAGAGTGCTGGGAGGAGAAGGGGAAGTCAATGAGAGGAGCCAGTTAGAGGAAGGCTATCGCTAATCCTCCAAATTATAACTGCTCATCCACTGTCTTAACCCAGCCCCCCGCAAACCCAGGCAAAGACCAAGGTCAGTCAGGTTGGCTGTACTTAGCGGGGAGAAAAGTCAGGCCAAGCCTAGCAGTCGGGAGGTGAGGGCATAGAATGGGCAAGAGGGGAGAGACAGCTCTTCCTTTAAGCTACCCCAAGGGTACTCAGATACCCTTACTATGTGGTGAGTGAATTTTCAGTGTTACAATCATTTCTGAGTTGGTACGGTAGTGAAATTAAGAGAATCCATCAATCTAGATATTGCAGCACAAGGAAGTGATTTGGGCAGTTTATGATGAACAGCAGAGGAGACATGTTCTAGATATATTGAGAGGCTCTTGAACAGAGCTTATGAATTCTTACAGTCAAGTGCCATGATCATCTTTAGCTGGATTAAAATTATTTAGGATTTTTTTTGTTGTTAACATCTTTTAAGTTTAAATAATGTCAAGTAATAAAAGAGGGTTATTCATATGGAGGTCAGTATATACTCAACATACAGTAAAAAGTTTAGGTACAGATGTCTAAGATTAGTACTTTAAATGATAAGTTAAAATCATGCTCATGATGGTCCGTGATACTGGTAAGGAAATTAAAAGAATGTATATTGCAGGGAAAGGGAGTCTCATACATTGGGGATGGCAGTTCAGTTAGAAGCCTTTCCTGATGAATGATCTGGCAACATGTGCTAGAAATCTTAGAATTATGCAGAGACTGTAACCCAACAATTCTACTTTTACAAACTTACTCCAAGGAAGTAAGCACTGTGTTATGTGAAAAGGTTTATCTACAGGGGTGTTCAGTATTAGAATTATTTATAATAGCAAAAATGTGGAAACATCTGACATGTCAATGGCAGGAAAGTGGTTTAATAAAGTCAGTCATGATGGAATACCAGGCAGCCATTACAAGGCAAGCTACAGACAAATAATGACCTCAAAAAATGTTCACAAAATAGTAGTACACCAAGACAAAAGTGCATTTTCAATATGATCATCTGAAAAATACAGTATTCTCTTTGCAAAAATGTAGGTGTACTTATAAATGCATTGTAAAAGTCTGGAAGGATTTACACCAGAATATTAATCAATATTTTCATCTTATTTTAAAATTTCCTAAATATCTGAAATATCCTTCAGAGAACCTCAATTACTTTGTAATCAGAAAAATTAGTTAAAAAATTAAAAGCAGACAAGTAATATCAAGATGATACACTAGGAGATCCCAGCTCTTGTCTCCCCAACAAAAGCAAGAATTTAACAGCTACTTGCCAACAAAAATAGCTCTGGGAATACTCCAGAGTACAGTGAAGAAGCTGCAGGAACCCATTAAAGCACCTCCAAACCAAGGACAGCTGTATATAAAAGTGTTGGAAGCATTTTATCTGCATCACCTCATCTTCTACCCTGGCACAGCTTGGCAACAAAGGGGATCATTTTGGCTGTGACCTCTCTCTGTGGGGAAAAAGGAGAGCAGAGAAGTCCAGCAGGCTTCACCACCAAGGACCCCAGCAGCTTTTGTCACCATCATGGACACCCACAGTTTTTAATGACTGACGGTGCCCACAGTCTTCACTGATGCTGACCCCAGCTGATTAAGCTGCCCAGAGTCCAAGATTTATCCACCTGGAGCCAGAGCTGTCACACCCCAGCTGGTGCCTTCATACCCACCAATAGGTGAAGGTCTTTCCCCACCAAAGCCAGCCCATAAAAGTGTGGAAGAGGTGACTGCTCCTTCGTGTGTAGATATAAATGCAAAGCTACAAGAAACATATAAAACCAATGAAACATGACTGATTTTTCAGTAACCAACCCCAAAGAAATGGAAATCCTTGAATTTCCTGACAAATAATTCAAAATGATTGGTTTAGAGAAGCTTAGTAAGCTGTAAGCTGCATGCCCGCACTCCTCAGCCCTTGGGCAGTCGATGGGACCAGGTACTGCGGAGCAGGGGGTGGCGCCCGTCGGGGAGGTTCCAGCGGAGCGGGAGCCCACCCGGGCAGGTCGGGCAGGGCTCGGGCATGGCAGGCTGCAGGTCCCGAGCCCTGCCTCGGGGGGAGGCAGCTGAGGCCTGGCAAGAATTCGAGTGCTGCTCAGGCAGGCCAGCAGTGCTGGGGGACGTGGCGCACCCTACGCAGCTGTTGGCCCGGGTGCTAAGCCCCTCACTGCCCGGGGTTGGTGCCGGCTGGCCGGCGGCTCCAAGTACAGGGCCAGCCGAGCCGGTGCCCACCCAGAACTCGTGCTGGCCCATAAGCGTCACGCACAGCCCCGGTTCCAGCCTGTGCCTCTTCCTCCACACCTCCCCACAAGCAGAGGGAGCCGGCTCTGGCCTCGGCCTGCCCAGAGAGGGGATCCCACAGTGCAGTGGCAGGCCGAAGGGCTCCTCAAGCGTGGACAGAGTGGACTTCGAGGCCAAGGAGGCGCCAAGACCGAGCGAGGGCTGATAGCACGTTGTCACCTTTCAAGAGAACATGGTCAGACAACTCAATCAGGAAAACAACACATGAACAAAACTAGAAGTTCAACAAGGAGATAAAAGTCATTAAAAAACCCAGAATTTCTGGAGCTGATAAGTACAATGAATGAAACAGAAAATGCAACAGACAGCCTTAAGAACAGATTCAATGAAGCAGAAGGAGGAATCTGTGAATCTGAAGACAGGTCATTTGAGATTATCCAGTCAGGGGAGAAAAAGGAAAAAAAAAACAATAAAAAAGAATGACGAAATCCTACAGGATTTATGGGCCATAATCAAGTGAACCAATATATGCATTGTGAAAATATCAGAAGGAGAAGAGAAAGAGTCAAGAATTTTACTTAAATAATTAATGGCTGAAAACTTCCCAAATCTTGGGGGAGAAATGAACACCCAGGTTAAAGAAATGCAAAGGACCAGCCTGACCAACATGGAGAAACCCCATCTCTACTAAAAATACAAAATCAGCCAGGCATGGTGGCACGTGCCTGTAATCCCAGCTACTTGGGAGGCTGAGGCAGGAGAATCACTTGAATCCGGGAGGCAGAGGTTGCAGTGAGCCGAGATTGCACCATTGCACTCCAGCCTGGGGAACAAGAGTGAAACTATGTCTAAAAAAAAAAAGAAACACAAAGGGCCTAAAATAGGGTCAGCCCAAAGAAGGGTACAATGAGATACATTATAATCAAACTGTCACAAGTCAAGAACAAAGAGCATCTTGAAAGCAGCAAGAGAAAAGTGACATTATATATAAGGCAATGTGGATAAGACTATCAGTGGATTTCTCAGCAAAAACCCTGTAGACCAGGGAAGAGTGAGATAACAAATTCAAAGCACTGAAAGAAAATAAAAAACCCCTGCCAATCAAGAATACTATACCTGCAAAATTATACTTTAAAAAGGGAGAGATAAAGTCTTTCCCAAATAAAAACTGAGGAAGTTTGTTACAACTAAACCTCACTTACAAAAATGGTAAAGAGAGTTCTTCAATTTGAAATAAAAACATGGTAAGCAGCAACATGAAAACAAATGAAAGCATAAATCTCATTGGTAAAGATAAATATGTAGACAAATACAGAATAATGCAACACTGTAGTGTGTAAATTACTGTTAACCCTAACATAAAAGTTAAAAGATAAACATTTAGTAAGAGACTCACAATGTACAAAGAAGCAAACTAATTACAAGAACACAAAATGTGTGGGAGGATTAAAAGTATAGTTTTTGTGTGTGATCAAAGGTAAATTGTTATCAGCTTAAAGTAGACAGATATTTTATGCAAGCCTTGAAATAACTACCAAAACCCCTATAATTGATACATACACAAAAAAACCCAAAACCAATCATTACAAAACATCATCAAATCAAAGAGAAAACAACTGCCAAACAGAAAACAATAAACAAAATGGCAATAATAGGTACATAGCTATTAATGGTTGCTTTAAATGATTATAGATTAAGCTGCCCAACCAAAAGACATAGAGTGGTTGAACAGATTTTAAAAAGGTCCATCAATATGCTGTCTACAAGAGACTTGCTTTAAATTTAAAGGCACATATAGGAGGAAAGTTAAAGGATGGAAAAAGATATTCCATGCAAATGGTAACCAAAAGAAAGCAGAGGTGATTATGCTTATATCAGATAAATGAAGTATTAAGTAAAAAATTATCTTAAGACAAAGGACTGAGAAATGGTCAATTCAACAGGCACATATAATAGTTTTAAATATATATGCAACCAATATCAGAGCACCTAAAGTATATAAAGCAAATATTGACAGATCTCAAGGAATAAATGTATAGCAATACAGTAATAGTAAGGTACTTTAATATCCCACTTACAATAATGGATAAAATATCCAGACAGAAAATCAGTAAACAGATGACTTGTGCAACACTATGGATGAAAAGACCTAACAGACATGTACAGAACTTTCTATCCAACAACAAATAATACAGTCTTCTTAAGCAAACATGTAAGGTTAGATCACATGTTAGGTAACAAAACAAATCTTAACAAATTTAAGAAGACTGAAATCATTACAAGTATCTTTTCCAACAGTAACAGAATGAAACTAGAAATCAATAACAGTAAGAAAATGGGCAAATTCACAAATATATAGAAACTAAACAACACATTTTTGAACAGCTAGTTGTTCAAAGAGGAAATCAAAGGGAATTTAAAAATTATCTCAAGACAAACAAAAACAAAAACACAAGACGAAACTTATACAATGCAGCAAAAGTAGTATTGAGGAAACTTTACAATGATAAATGTCTACATTAAAAAAGAATAGAGATCTCGGGTAAAAAATCCTAACTATACACCTCAAAAAACCAGAAGAAAAGAACAAACAGCCCAAAGTTAGCAGAAGGAAAGAAATAGTAAAGATAAAAGCAGAAATAAAACAAATAAGGAACAGAAAAAAATTAACAAAACTAAGACTTGGTTTTTTGAAAAGATAAACAAAATTGACAAACACCCAGGCAGACTAAGAAAAAAAAAGACTCAAAATCATAAATGAAAGAGGAGCCATTACAATGGATGCTTCAGAAATAAAAATGATCATAAAAGACAATGAAAAATTACTATGCCCAAATTGGATAACAGAAGAAATGGATAAATTCCTAGAAATATATAACCTACCAAACTGAATTAGGAAGAAACAGAAAGCCTGAACAGGCCAATAACAAATAAGGAGACTGAATCAGTAATCAGAAAGTTCCTAACAAAGAAAGGTCCAGACCAGGTGGCTTTCTAGGTGAATTGTACCCAACATACTAAGAAGAATGAATACCAATTCTTTTATTTTTTAAACTCCTCTAAAAAAATAGAAAAAAAGGGCACACTTTCAAAAACTCCTTTCTTGAGGCCAGTATCAACTTGATTCCAAATCAGACAATAATAGCACAAGAAAAGAAAACTACAGGCCAATATCCCTGATGAACATTGGAACAAAAATCTTCAATAGAATACTAGTGAACTTAATTCAACAGTGCATTAAAAAGATCATAATGCCATGACCAGGTGGAATTCATCCCTGGGATGCAAAGATGCTTCAGCATATGCAAATCAATTAATGTGATACAACACAATAACAAAAAGGAACGCAACCTCACTGTCATCTCAACAGATGCAGAAATAAAGCATTTAACAAAGTTCAACAACCATTCATGATGAAATCTCTCAATAAAATAGGTACACTAGGAACTTACCTCAACACAAGAAAGGCCATGTATGAAAAGCCCACAGCTAACATCATCGTTAAAATAAAGAAACTTTCTGTCAAATATCTGATAGAAATGGTGCTCATTCTTGCCATTTCTATTTAACATAGTACTGGAAGTTCTAGCCAAAGCAATTAGACAAGTAAAAGAAGTTAAAGCATTGTTGCAGGAAGTCAGGGATCCCGAATGGAGGGACCGGCTGAAGCCTCGGCAGAGGAACATAAATTGTGAAGATTTCATGGACATTTATCAGTTCCCAAATAATACTTTTATAATTTCTTATGCCTGTCTTTACTTTAATCTCTTAATCCTGTTATCTTTGTAAGCTGAAGATGTACGTCACCTCAGGACCACTGTGATAGTTGTGTTAACTGTACAAATTAATTGTAAAACGTGTATTTGAACAATATGATTTCAGTGCACCTTGAAAAAGAACAGAATAACAGCGATTTTTAGGGAACAAGGGAAGACAACCATAAGGTCTGACTGCCTGCGGGGTCAGGCAAAAAGAGCCGTATTTTTCTTCTTGCAGACAGCCTATAAATGGACATGCAAGTAGGGAAGGTATCACTAAGTGCTTTTCCTAGCAAGGAATATTAATACCCTGGGGAAGGAATGCATTCCTGGGGGAAGGTCTATAAATGGCCGCTCTGGGAATGTCTGTCTTGTGCAGTTGAGATAAGGACTGAGATACGCCCTGGTCTCCTGCAGTACTCCTCAGGCTTACTAGGGTAGGGAAAAACTCCGCCCTGGTTAATTTGTGGTCAGATGGGTTCTCTGCTCTCGAACCCCGTTTTCTGTTGTTTAAGATGTTTATCAAGACAATACGTGCACTGCTGAACATAGACCCTTATTAGTGGTTCTGCTTTTTCCCTTTGTCCTATTACCTCAGAAGCAGGTGATCTTTGTTAGACCCTTATTAGTAGTTCTGCTTTTTGCCCTTTGAAGCATGTGATTTTGTACCTACTCCCTATTCTTACAGCCCCTCCCTTTTTGAAACCCTTAATAAAACTTGCTGGTCTGAGACTCAGGTGGGCATCATGGTCCTACTGATATGTGATGTCACCCCCGGTGGCCCAGCTGTAAAATTTCTCTCTTTGTACTGTCTCTCTTTATTTCTCAGCCAGCTGACACTTATGGAAAATAGAAAGAACCTACATTGAAATACTGGGGGCAGGTTCCCCCAATAAAGCATCCAAGTTAGAGAGGAAGGAGTAAAATTACCTCCATTCTGAAACATCATCATCGTATATGTAGAAAACCCTACAAGCACAACAATGACAACAACAACAACAGCAACAACAACACACTATTAGAACAAATAAGTGAATTTCATAAAGCTGCAGGACACGAAATCAACTTACAAAAATCAGTCATGTTTCTACCCACAAATGAGCTATCTGAAAAAAATTAATAAAAAACTCATTCCTAATAGCAGCAAAAAATAAAAAATAGTAATAAACTTAACCAAAGAGGTGAAAGTCTTATACACTGAAAATTATAAAGGCAATGATGAAGGAAATTAAGGAAAATACAGACAAATAAAAGGGCATCTCATATTCATGAATTGGAAGAATTTATATTATTAAAATGTTCATGCTACCTAAAGTGATGTACAGACTCAATACAATCCTTATCAAAATCCCAATGGCATTCTTCACAGAAATAGAAAAAACAATCCTAAAATTCATATGGAACCAGAAAAGACCCTAAATAGCCAAAGCAATCCTGAGCAAGAGGAGCAAAGCTGAAGACGTCATACTTCCTGATTTCAAAATACAGTCCTTTAGTAATCAAAACAGCTTGGTACTGGCATAAAAACAAACATATAGACCAATGGAACACAAGACGGGCCTAAAATAAATCCAAGCATCTACAGTAAACTGATCTTCCACAAAGGTGCCAAGAATACACAACAGGGAAAGGAGAGTCTCTTCACAAAATGGTGTTGGGACAATTGGATTTGCACATCAAAAGAATGAAATTGGACCCCATCTCATAACATATACAAAAATCAACTCAAAGTGGATTAAAAGACTTAAATGTTGACTTGCAGCTGTAAACCTATTAGAAGACAACACAGAAGAAAAGCTTCATGACATTAGTCTGGGCAATGATTTTTGGATATGATGACAAAAACACAGGCAGCAAAAATAAGTGGGATTGAATTAAACTTAAAAACAAATCTGCACAGAAAAGGAAATAATCAACGGTGAAAAGGCAACCACTGGAGAAAATATTTGCAAATCATATATTTGCTAAGTGGTTAATGTCTAAAATATATAAGGAACACCTACAACTCAATAGCAACAACAAAAACCAAACAAACATAAAACCCCCCAAAACCTGATTTAGAAATGGGCAAAGAACCTGACTACACATTTTTCAAAGATAATAGCAATGATCAACAGATCTATGAAAAAGTGATCAGGTAAATGCAGATCAAAACCAGAATCAGATATCCCCTCTTACAGAGGCTATTATCACTAAGATAAATGATAACAAGGGCTGACAAGGATATGGAGAAAGGAGAATCCTGTAAATTACTGGTGGGAATGCAAATTGGTACGGCTAGTATAGAAAGCAGTATAGAGACTCTTCACAAAATTAAAAGTGGGACTACCATTTGATCCAGAAATACCACTTCTAGGTATACAACCAAAGAAAATAAAATCAGTCTCATGAAGAGAAATCTGTGTCCTTATGTTTATTTCAGTGTAGTCACAGTAGCCATGATATGGAAACTACCCAAATAACATATACGTATATGTGTGTGTGTATATACACATGGCACAGTTTTCAGTGTATCCCTAGAGTCCTTCCAGGCAACCAGTGCCCTGTGCATTGCAGTTGGTTGCCAAAGCCCCCCTCTGTCCTGGCAGCCAGTATCCCTCCACCCTAACTCCACATTTCGCCCCATGCCACTGCCTAAGTGCATCATAGTGTCCCTGTCTCCCCATTACACACACACACACACACACACACAATGAAATATCATTCTGCCTTTAAAAAGAAGGAAATTATGTCATTTCCAACAACATGGATGAACCTGGAGGACATTATGCTAATTGAAATAAGCCAGACACAGAAAAAAACAAATACTGCATTTTCTCACTTATAAGAGGGACCAAAAAGGGCAAAACTCATAGCAGGAAAGAGTAGCATGGTGGTTTCCAAGGGCTGGGGATAGTAGGGTGGGGCGAAATGGGGGGATGTTGGTAAAAGGCTACAAAATTTCAGTTATGAAAGATGAATAAGTTCTGAAGATGTAATAAACAGAAATGTGACTATAGTTAACAGTATTATATATTTGAAATTTGCTCTAAGAGTGGCTAACACACACAAAAAGAAAATGGTAACTGTGTGAGGTGGTGTATGTGTTAATTAACTTGATTGTGGTGATTACTTCACAATGCATACAAATATAAAAACATCAAGTTGTATATCTTAAATATATACAGTTTTAAATTATCAATTATCCCTCAATAAAGATAGAAAAGCATTGTGTGTTGCATTATTTATATTTACTGCAAATAGAAAAATTGTGTCAAAGTCCATCTATATAAGAATCTAAAATATAAAAAAACTTGGACAGTAAAATATGTTTTCTTTTATTTCATGGATCTGTTTATTTCATTTATTAGTAACAGTGCATTTTTTCACACAATATTCTCTTTTAGTTAACTTAATGCATATGTAGTAAGAAAGATTTACTATCCCAACTAGCCTCTCGGTATTTAGATGAGGATAGAACAGATACGGTGTAACACGCCTCTCTACTGCTTACTGTGTGTACCAAGAAGGCAGAAAGCAGCTCACCCAAGCCTAACCTGGCCCTGTCTTTCTCAGGCTTCTCAGGATGCCCACAGCACGTGCTGGGGAGCCGGATGCAGGGAGAAGCCAGGTCTTCTTCAGGTCACAGCCAGCAGGGCACAGTTAGGTCGTGCCCTGATAAGGGGGTACACAAGGGGAACTCCAGGCAGTGGGGGGATGGGGACACTATCGTGCACTCAGGCAGTGGCAAGAGGGCAATACGTGGAGTCAGGATGGAGGAACACTGGGTGCCAGGACAGAGGGGGGCTTTGGCAACCATCTGCAATGCATGGGGCAGGGACTATCTGGAAGGACTGCAGGGATACACTGAAAGCTGTGCCAATGCATTAGCCATGAAACCTAAGAAACTCAGTACACGTTCTCCCTCTGCTCACCAAGAGTTTGCATTTATCTTGTGGTACTTTTTGGTTTTCAGTCCAATCTACAGTAATTATGGACAGCCCATCGTATGCAGAGGACTAAATGCTATGGCAGACAAAGATATGGTATATAAAACCCTTGCCTTCAGGTGCTTACAATCAGTAACGTTATTTAGCCAAAGCCTCAAACAATAATGCAAATCATATTATATTTCAATATAATATGATTTCCATGTATCTTTCATCTCTCTAGATCTCCCTCAATGCCTACCAGAAGGGCGTTTCAATGCTCAATAAGAGAATACTCTTATTCTTTTGATGCCATCTTCATTATTTATTGTTTCAAAGGAAATCCAGTAGTTTCAACGATTTTTCAGTGTACACCCAGCTTCTTTCTGACATGCAGAATATTTGTATTAACAATTCATAATTACATAATCTCTCTATTCATTTAATGAACCCAAAGGTTTTATGCCAGTTATGTGCTTCGACAGATAGTCTATGTGATAAAATATCTCTAGAAAAGTTAACTGTGTTGCCAAACCCATCATCTAATAAGGGACTTCTTGTCTTCCATCTATTTTAATTGCATCTTAAACTGATGTTAAATGATATATGTAAGTGAACCTCATCTTCACCCTGAAACACACAATTCAACATCATTTTTCTGAACTAAATAGAAAAAATAAGCAATACGTATGTGCCTCCTTTTTTACTCACTTGAGACAATATACACATTTAGGTATTCACATATCATTGAATTCATTTGGATCTTTGAATACTTGAGCTTCAAATTCCATCTGGCTCTGTAAAAAAAGGTACTCAATTTAGTACAAATTTCCAAAAAAGGTAGAACACCACAAAATATTCTGTATGTCTCCTTAGTGTAGAGTCAGGATAACTGAGGGTGAGTGGGCATCGAGAACTTCTGGTGTTCATACGTTTCACTCACAGATCTCATGACTGGTGTTCATGTGTTTCACTCAGAGATCTCATGACCAAAACACAGTGCTTGGTTATGTGGCCACAAAGATGAGCAAGAACAATTGATCCAACTCTTCAAAAGTCTCCAGCATGGTGGCAGAGACTGGCCAGAAACTGGCAAGAATCAGTCAGGGCTGCATGGGCTGTGGTAGGGAAAGGCACGTGGTGGAGTATGGGAGTCCAGGAGGAACAATCAAGGCACAGTCAGGCCTTCGTTGGAAACGAGGCACTCTCTGGAACAGGAAGACTGTACTGAGAGCCAAGGGTGAGGGGGATGTGGTTCAGTAAGGTAAGAAGCCAAGAGCATTCAAGGGATTTATTCACAAGGTGGGAGGGTGACCTTGCAATAGCAGGTTCAGGGGTAGATGGGAAGAAGTGATAGTAGTTAGGTATTAAATCTGGACAATTCTTTCAAGAAGCTAGGCTTTGAGAAGGAAAGCCATTATATAAGAAACAGAAGTAATAAGTGTGAAATTAAGGTAAGTTCTCTCCTTTTCTTTCCTTCTTTCTCTCGTTCTTTCATTTTGCTTTTCAGATGGGACAGTTTTGAATCTTTTAAAATTCTAATGGGACCCGGGCATGGTGGCTCACGCCTGTAATCCCAGCACTTTGGGAGGCCGAGGCGAGCAGAACACTTGAGGTCGGGAGTTCGAGACCAGCCTGACCAACATGGAGAAACCCCATCTCTACTAAAAAATATAAAATCAGCCGGGCATGGTGGAGCATGCCTCTAACCCCAGCTAGTCAGGAGGCTGAGGCAGGAGAATCACTTGAACCTGGGAGGCGGAGGTTGCAGTAAGCTGAGATTGCACCATTGCACTCCAGCCTGGGCAACAAGAGTGAAACTCCATCTCAAAATAAATAAATAAATAAATAAATAAATAAATAAATAAATAAATAATAAAATTCTAATGGGAAGGTTTCACTAGAGAGGGAAGAGATTGAAGATGTGGTATAAAGATAAAGGTAAATGATGAAATAGCTCCTGAGGAGATGGAGAGATCCAGAGCTCCCCATCAGGCACTTCTGAGACCCACCCACCCACCTCACCATCCATCCACCTCATCCATTCATCCATCCACCCATCCATCTACCCACCCACCTACCTCGCCCATCCACCCATCTTACCCATCCATCCATCCATCCACCCATCCATCTACCCACCCACTCCATCCATCCATCCATTCATCCATCCATCCATCCACCCACCCACCCCATCCACCCATCCATCCACTCATCCATCCATCTACCTACCCTCCCATTCACTTCATCCATCCATCCATCCATCCATCCATCCATCCATCCATCCACCCATCTATCCACCCATGTACCTACACAGCCATTCAGCTCATCCATCCATCCATCCACCCACTCATGATTTCATCTGCCCATCCATCTATTCACCCACCTCACCCATCCATCTGCTCACCTCACCCATCCATCCACTCATCCATCTACCCACCCACCTACCTCACCCATCAATCCATCTCATCCATCCATTCATCCATCCATCCATCCATCCATCCAATCCATCCATCCACCCATCTATCCATCCATCTACCTACCCACACATTCACCTCACCATCCATCCATCCATCCACCCACCCACTCATCTTTTTATCTACCCATCCATCTACCCACCCACCCACCTCACCCATCCACCCATCTCATCCATCCATGCATCCATCCATCCATCCACCCATCCATCTACCCACTTACCCACCCACCTCACCCATCAACCCAGTTCATCATCCATCCATCCATCCATCCATCCATCGTCCATCCATGCATCCACCCATCTATCCATGCATTTATCTATCTATCTATCTATCTATCTATCTATCTATCTATCTATCTATCTATCTATTTACTCACCCACCCATCCATTCACCCACCCACCCATCCAACCATCCATATAACCAATCACCCACTTCACCTATCCACCCTCCTCATCCATCCACTCATCCATCCATTCATCTATCCATTCATCCATCCATCCATCCGTCCATCCATCCATCCACACACCCATCCATCCATCTACCCACTTAGCTCAACCATCCATTCATCCATTCACCCATTCACCCATCCACCTACCCACCCACACACCCACATCACCCATCCATCCATCCATCCATCCATCCATCCATCCATCCACTCACCCACCCATCCACCTCACCCATCCATTTATCCACTCATCCATCCATCCATCCATCCATCCATCCATCCATCCATCTCTCATTACTAGACACACACCATGTGCTACACACAGGGTATGGGGAAACACAGTGAAACAAAGACTAAGTTTCTGGCCTCAGTGAGCTGACATCTACATGGTGAGACAGATATACCTAGGTAATAAAAAGAGCTACTAAGAAAAAGAAAGAAAGCAGGGCTAGGGGATGAAGAGGGAAGATTGTTAAGATGGTCAAGACAGGGCTCTGTGAGGAAATGGCATTGCAGCAGAGACTGGATGAAGTGAGAAAATGAGGCCCAGGAGGGTCTGGGGAAAGGGCTTCTGGACAGAGGCAGCAGCAAGCGCACAGGCATGGAGGAGGCACATGAGACAGAGGCTGTGGCTCCAGCAGCAAGAGAGAAGGGAGATGATAGGACATGTGGATGGAGAGAGGGAAATGGCCCACTGGGTCCACTTCAGAACCCTCTGGGGGGTTTTGAGCATGGGAGGGGCCTGACAGAATTTGCATTTTAAACATACTGGATATTGTAGAGAAAAGTCAGTAGGGGATGACAGTGGAAGCCAGAAAGCTAACAATCTAGGCTAGGTAACATATGACAGTGGCTTAACTTAGAGTGGTGGCAAACAGATGTGAGGAGAAGAGGCTATATTCAAGGACATATTTTGGAGGTGTAGCTAACAGTGTTAAAAGAGAGAAATTAAAGATGGCCCCTAGGTTTTGACTGAACAACTGGGCGTATGTGGTTGCCACTTATTGAGATAGGGAAGACGGGGGATGGGTGAGTTTTGGGGAAAAGTCAAAAATGTGTTGAGATCTAAGTGGACATGTTGAGTAGGCGGCAGGAGACACATGCTAGGGCTGGGAAGAGTGATACTGTTTCTATATCACATCACACCGCCTGCCTCAATTTTCCAGGGATGCTTCATCACCTTCAAGACTAAATCTGAGCTCCAAGCTCCACAAGCTGTGCTTCTGCAGCCTCATCACCAGCCTCAGAGCACACCAAAACCTCGTCCAGTGCAGATGCATTTGCATCTCTTGCTCCATCTCTCTTTCTTTCTCTCTCTCTATCTCTCTGTGTCTCTCTTTTGTGCATATATCACCCATTGCTCAGATTATTTTTCCCCATCTGACCTGGCTATTTTGTCCTTTGAAAACCAGTTACTCTGATAAGCTTCCTGCCCTACCAGCCATTTACCAGTCCTCCCATACAGCTGTTTAGATGACCTCTTCTCAATTTCCACAACACTCTACACATATCTCTATGACTCTGGCACAGGGTACCCAGGGTATTCCACTAATAAGTGAGTAAATGTGGACAAGGTGCCTAAACTCTCCAAGCCTTGGTTTCCTCATCTGGAAAATGAGGCTAATATTACTACCTACTTCACAGGGTTGTTATGGGGATTAAATGAGGCAATATGAGGCTTAGTGTTTACAACGTTGCCTGGCATTGATGAAGAACATACAAGTAATTAAGTATCATTATAATAATATGTATCCTACTCTTGTGTAATTATTTTCACTGGAAAATATGAGCCCTTGAGTAAAATCACTGAGCCTTTCATCTGTGCTTCTGGCACACATTAAACCTCATTAATTGTTTCTGACATGAATAAGTTAATGAATGAAACACAGCACCGGGCCACAATAGTACCATGAAATGAATCAGCAGGTTATTCAGTGGGCTTTCTGTATTTAAAAGGTATTCTTTCTGGGTGGACAGGATTTGTCTGATCCACCACCCATTAAATCAAGAAGTCCTGGGTTGTTCTACATTCTACTTTGGTTACCGTTCAGGGAAAGTCATATCAGTACCTTTGGATCAGGAAGACATGGCCCAAAGGCCTCCAATAGAAGAGTCTCTTCTCTCACAGCCAGTTCATAGTCTGCAAAAGACAGCTTCCCATCATGGTCATGATCCTAGGGGAATGAGAAACATGTTAGGCAACAAGTAAAATGATTACTGCAAATACATGCTCTTTTCATAGTCAAGTGTTAATTTAAAAAAATGTGCTAGGCTGGGGATGGTGGCTCAGGCCTGTAATCATAGCACTTTGGGAGGCTAAGGCGGGGTGATTCCTTGAGGCCAGAAGTTTGAGACCATCCTGGGCAACATAGTGAGACCTCATCTCTATTAAAAAAAAATTAGCTGGGCATGGTGGTGTGTGCCTGTAGTCCCAGATACTTGGGAGGCTGAGGCAGGAGAATTGCTTGAGCCCAAGAGTTTGATGATGCAGTGAGCTGTGATCATGCCACTGCACTCTAGTCTGGGTGACAGAGAGAGACCCTGTCTCAAAAAAAAAAAAAAAAAAAAAAAAGTGCTAGAAAAATAAGAGGTTAGGTGGTGAAACTGAGAAGAACTATTAATATTATACTGAGGAGCATAATTTATGTGTTTTACTTAAGCAAGCAGGGAACTGAAAATTATAATAATTTGAATTCTTATTTCTAGCCCATATCTGGCCCAAAAATTTTAATAAAAAACTTGACAATACCCATATTTACCATTTTCTTAAGTGTTATTTCAACCAAATCTTTAATTCCTTCATCAGGGTCTTCCTCAGATGGCTGTTTGAGAAGGCTGTTCTTCAACATGTGAAACATTTCCTCCTTTGAAATGAATCCGTCACCATTCAAATCAAACACTTCAAAGCAATCTTTTTAAGAAAATAACAAATTATGAATTTGATGCTATCAGTAAGGTAATATTTTCTCTGATAAACTTTTCAGGGCCAAGTTCTATCTTGATGCTGTACCCACAGGTCTTAGTGCAGCCTGATTTGCATTGTAAGTGTCAATGTATACTAGGATATATACAATAATCCTTAGAAAATATTTCCTGACTCTCAATTATGAAAAAGCATACCAAGGAACAGTAACTTGAATATCTTCACCTTGAAACTCTTGGAAAACTGATTGAAATATGGCTCATAAGGAGAGTTCATCAGAATTAATTGAGAGTTAATTAAGCATAAGAACACTTGAATCAATATTCTCTAGTTTTATGGTTACAATTCAAGTAATGAAATCTGTCAAATGCTTAATACATAAATGTATATGTACATGATTAGCATGTGTAGTAATGCCTATGGAGTCTTCCTGGGCATAAATTACTCCTCAGAATCACTTGAGTTTTCTTTTTATTAACTTTCTTTCATATTTTACTGACTTGAATTCATTCCATAAAATAGGCTAGTGGGATTCAAACCAACTAACCAGCCAACCAACAAACCCACTTTACTGTCTGGGTTGAAGGACACTGATTTAAGTGCTTTAGATATGTTATTCATAATATATGAACCAATAGGACAACCTGCAATCTTACATTTCATTTTTTCTTCCAAAGATCCTCGAAGAAATAGTGATAATCCATGAATCCACTCCAATACATTTACACAGCCATCATTATCTTTATCAAAACCTCGGAATACTAAAGGGAGAGAGGTTAAATGGAACACCTGTCCTGCATGATAACTCTCAGTAAAGTATCTACATTGGCATCACTCACTTTTAAAATTAAGGGAACACTTCAGCTTGTACAGTCCAATATTCTCATTTGACAAAAGAGGAAACTAAGACATCATAATATCATGAAACTCTTTTATTAAACATTCAATTTTTAAAATGTTTTTGTGGGAACAAATACAATTCTCAATGTCTAAGTATATTAATAATTATTTAATAATAAGTATGTTGCTATAAAATGTTGATCATATTAATTAGATGTTAAATATACTAATATAAATAAAATACTTAATATTTTTGTTCAAGTCATTGCTTGATGCATAGAATTATATCTTGTCACTGAAATATCTTCTATGATGTAAAGAATGTAAATGTCCTTTTAAAACTATTCTATTTATTATGTTTATTAAGTGGAAATTGAAATGTTTTAGGTTTTGTGATATAAGGTAAGAGAAAGGTAGTCAACATGACTTTGTCTTCTTCTTAAATACACAAAATAAAGCCGATAGTCAACATGACTTTGTCTTCTTCTTAAATACACAAAATAAAGCCGATATTACCTCCTTTTCTATGATCTTTTCAAAATTAAATTTGTATATTCCAATGACACTGGGAATACAAAACACTAATCTTCCTACCAAGAGGATGTCCAAGCACCAAACCCTTTTTTTTTCAGTTATGGCTGGATTTGGCTAATTTGAATCTTGTGTGTCTCTTACCTCTGTCCATAATCATGTCATCTGTCATTCCAAATGTCACATGCAGGATGTTTCGAAATGCATTACGATCCAGTCCAATAACCAGACCTTGCCTCTCTACTCCTCCCACCAAGTCATAAAAAAGCTTTATAAGACAGTTCACTTCAAATTTATTAACTGAAAGAATGAAATAGATATAACAAAAATGAACCCTTAATCTTTAAGTTCTAACTTAAATTTTGCAATAAGTTTACAGACAAACAACATCAAATACATCAAACAGGTAATTGTCAATAGAAGACTCTCCTGTTTTGAGATTCATGACCCTTAACTTAACAGAAATAAAAAAAGCAGCATACCCTCCAAACAGGAATTCCCATGTTTCGGGAAAAAATACGATACTATTAGCCAAGTTACTAGAATAATGATGGTGGTGTCAGATTCTAAACTCTACAAGGCTGGTAGAAATATGACTCAAAATAAGAATGGTAAGGCTAAAGAATGGTAACTTTTTCTCGGTATTTTTATTATGGCATTCACGAGATTTACAACTTCTTTTGCCTGGAAATAGATGTCAGGTTCATGAGAATTAGGTAACAATTTTCATTTCACTTTAGGCTTCATGAATTCATAAGCCAGATTTTGGAAACTAGAGACACCAGTTTTCCAATAAAAAAGCTTTAAAGCAGATTTTAGCACCCAATATGGCTCTTCTTGAGGATTATGTAAAAATTAACATGCAACTATTCAGTAATAGTTTGGAGGAAGGAAATTTTTATTTAAAGGATATATGCACACACAGATACTTGCTCATACACATTATTGTATAAAGGACCATGGTTATAAATACCAAGTTAATTATTTGTGTTCCAATCCTCATTTGAGAATGTAGGTGGAAGGGTTATTGCCTGGTCTTGATAATATAAAAGCTCAAATACCAAATATGGGCGGAAGTTGGGGAAAATTTATTTTGAAACCAGTCAAAACTGTGATTGAGCATTTTAACAAACAAGGACAAAACCTGTGTGTGTATAACAGAAGACAGCATCTAGGAATGGAAAAATCACACCTCATCCTACAGGTCAGTACAGGCTTTTGTGGGATTTCTGGTTTGGAGAACCACATTTAAAGAGAAACACTAAAAACTCTGGGAAAAAAGATTCAGCAAATAAATAGTAGGAAAAAATATAATGGTTATGATTTCAAAAACAGCTGTTAGTCACTGTGGAAAACAGTATGATAGCTCCTCATAAAAATTAAACACAATTATTGTATGATCCAGGAATTCTACTTCTATTTACATACTCAGAAGAACTAAAAGCAGGAACCTGTACAACAATGTTCATAGTGTCATCATTCACAACAGTCAAAAGACAGATGCAAGAGTCCATCAATGGAGGAATGGATAGACAAAATGTGGTGTATTCATACAATGAAATATCATTCAGCCTTAAAAAGGAAGAAAATTCTGACACATAGATGAACATTTATGGACATTGCACTAAGTCAAATAAGCTAGACACGAAAGGACACATACTGTATGATTCCTCTTATATAAGGTACTTAGTCAGATTTATAGAGACAAAGTAGAATGGTAGTTGCCAGGGACTAGGATGAGGAGGGAATGGTGAGTTAACATTTAACGGGTAGAGTTTCCACTGGGGACAATGAAAAAGTTACGGAGGTGGATGGTGGTGTTGGAAGCAGAACAGTGTGAATGTACTTAATGCCATGGAATTAAGCACTTAAAATGGTTAAAATAGTAAATTTCATGTTATATGTAACCACATACACACACACACAAACCTCCTAAAAAGCAAGAGCTGTTAGTGGTTGGGGAAGAAAAGCCTGCATGAAGAATGATGTACTCTGTTCATGTGTATAAAATGGTAGCAGAGGGGATGTTGGTTAGCCATTTTTCCATCTCAGCTGAAATAAAAATTTTTAAACATTAGTTTAATTTATTACCCAAAGGATCAAAGGTTAGCCATAAGAAAACTTTTATTGCTAAACATTTCTTAAATTCTAGAATACAATATTAAATTAAACTGAAGAAAATTCAAGAATAGGTTTTCATCTTCTTGGAATGCTGTAAATGTGTCCTGCAGAACATATCTGTAGAACGGTGCATGAACTAGATGCTCTCTTAAGATCTTTCACTCTTCTTTGATTCTACAAAATTTATCCATTGAATCTTGATAGCTTTATTGTCTTGCAACTAAAACAAAATTTAACTTTAGGGGAAAGTTCTTCCGTTAAATAAAATTTAAAATTATTATAATGTCCATGACTTAAAACTATTTCTATAGACTTTAACTAATAATCATCTAAGTTTGTAAGACTCATTAAAAATTTTTTAGTAAAGAAAAAAATCAAGAGCAGAATTTTTCCTGCCATATTTTTACTTACCTTTAAAAATATACACTCGCCTTTTGATTGTTCACAGAATGATTGTTTGCAATGCATTCAAACTTACTGAACAGAGACTAAATCAAATTCAAACTTACGGAAACGGACAAAATCAGTATTGTGTATAGCAGCTATTGCATTGTTTTTGAATACTTATAAAAAATGTTTACTAGATGTTTACTAGAAGAATACCTATTCTCCCAGAAATGAAAGTGTTTTAAGAAAAACAATAACAGAACAAAACTCTCATCAGAGTATAGTAATCATAATAATACCTTAAATTACAGGTTTTCCTAAACATTTTAAGATGCGTACACACACCATAACATTCATTTATGTCACCATCCACTAAGAGAGCATTTCTTACCAGGTATTAAATCAGATACTAATGATAATTAGAATGCACTAGATCTTATAATCTCTAAAACTACATCAACATGTTTATTCCTTCTTTTTTGAGCGACTCGGTTATTTGGGGGATTATTGCTTCTGTTTCTTCAAGTGGCCAGTAGTTTTGCAATTAGCACACACAACTTCTAAATTTGCTCGACAGGCAATTATCTTCCTCATCTAAACCATACCCACGGCTTCCTTGCTAAAGTGCAATTATGTTTTTCAGTCTGAATATAAACTCAAAGTTTCCTATGAAATTCTAGGACCACCCTTTCAAATGCGAGATTAGAGCAGGTGCCTTCAAATAGGGCTCATCTTGTCACCTGCAAAGTCTCCTTTATCTTTCAACACCAGGGGCCACCGGAAAGTGGGAGTCTAAAGTTGGGAACCCATTCTTTACCACGTGTTTAGTTGTGCTGAACTCTGGTTTCCAAACAAATATTGTTCTGAGGCACAGATGAGATGACACAACTCATCTCTCCTAAAGATGTTGAGAAGTTGAGCACCGTTTTCTCCTATGGGTCTCTTGGTAAGCTTCCAGAACTTGCACCTGCGGGTGTATGTGCGAGCTAGAAAGCAGGGTGAGTGCACGGTCTACCTTGGTGGTGCTACTTTTCTTGAGACCAGTGGGTTTAAAAGCATTTATTTTACACCTCATTGAGGCTAACTTCAGCTGTTTCTATCAGGTAAAAGAAGAGGCTTGGAGAAGCAAGTAAATGCATGTGTGGGAGTGTAGGTAGCACTAAAGGCGGAGACCTGGGTTCCTAAGATCAAACCCAAGGAGCTAGCACCCCGGGATTCCCTCTCTGACTTCTGCTTAAGGGGCCGGGGCGGAGGGGCGGTAGGTAGCCCACAGAGGCCCAGGAGGCGGGAAGCAGGCACAACAGCGGACCTTAGCACCGGGTGGGACCCAGGCTCGGTCCAGGAGCCTCGGCCTGTCCAGCACTACATTCTTACTTACAATGCTTGCAATTTTTAGTTAAGGTGTCCGTCAGCTTCTGCAGCTTCTTGCGGTTCATGCCTGGCGCTCAGAGAATCGGGCCGCGGCGGGGGTCTCGGGGCGCGCGGCTGCCGAGACCCTCGCGGGAACCCCGCGAGTCCTGGTGCTGGGGCAACGCGGTGAGGTCTCAGTTACTGATCGCGTGCGCTTCCCTAACAGACGGTGTAGCCAAGGCAACAGCTCGGCCTGCCGCGGATTGGCTCCCAGGCTGCCCGCGGCTTGGCCAAGGCAACAGCTGGGCCCCGCCCATCTGCTCAGCGACTGCGAGCGCTCGGTCCTGGGTGCGCGGTGCCGCCAGCAGGGTCCCAGCTGGCCGCCTTGAGGGCTGTATTCTGATTGTTGACGTTGGAGTTTAAATGTTCAGTTGTTGCTGGCTTTTGAGTTCACAGCCTCTTTGCTTGATTGTAGTGTAAATCATTAAAATCTGAAATGTGGTGTGCACGCTGTATGAGAGGTGTTTCAGGTGGTGAGCGTCACGCCTCAAGGGGAGGCCCAAGATCTTGGACATCTTGGGGGCTGGAGCAGCGTCACAAAATAGCAAGGTGCTGTCCAGAGGACGATCTTGCCTGGCCTCCTGTCGGAGGGCGAGAAGCTTGCTCTTTGGGCGGAGCCACTGCTTAGGCAGTCTGTCACCTGAGGTCTTCAAGCTTTTAGTTGTGTTTCTGAGAGCAAGGGGAAATTGGAATACAGCCACGGGTTGCCTAAGGAGGGGGATGCGTTCCGAGGTCACTAGGAGATTTCATCACTGTGTGCACATCACGGTGCACCGACACAAACCTAGATGGCCTTGCCTACTGCACGCCAGGCTGTATGGTACAGCCCATTGCTTCTGGGCTGCACTCCTGCACAGCAGGTCACCACGCGGAATGCTGCAGGCAGCTAGAACAGAGTGCTAAGCACTCTGGGGAAGGTGCAGTGTTCTAGTACAGTGTTACATCTTATGGGACCACTGTCCTAATGTTGTCTGACGTTGACTTAAATGGCACTATGTGGCTTGTGACTGTAGTTTTTTTCTTTTCCCACTGCCCTCATCTCACTCTCAAGAGATGGAGGTTGTCTGTGGAATCTGAGGAAAGCCACCAGGAATTTTTATACTGCTTAAATAGGCATTCCCCCCAATGAAAACGGGCTGACCACACCACTTGGGTGTAGGGTACAGCCCAATCTTGCTTTTCAGGAAAATATCTCAGCAACCTTGGTCCTTTATTTATTTGAAAGACAGGTTCTGTGCCTGCAGACAAAGGATATTCCTTACATCTTCAGGGTGGGAGGACTTTCTGCTTTTCCTGATCACAGAGGGGATATCCTCTTTCAGCTAAGGCAGCAATAAAAAGGGGTGGCTCAGCCAGGATCACCAAATCTACAGTATTCTCCTGAGTGCCTGCTTGTTTAACTTCAGAGGGGAAAATGACAAACTATGTTATTGTACACATACTGGCATTTTTAGACTGAAGGCAGAAAAATTCTACTAACCATGAGTAATCATCCCAAATGAAGTAATTCCAATGTCAAGGCCTCTGGTTTTTCTTTACTGTTTCATTTGTTTATGGAATGAAGGATTGGGATGCTGTTTGAAACTAGAGCAAAGGGTGCTTGGTAAAGGCACGGACTGGACTGTATTATCCTAAAGCAAATGTCCTAACAACAGTTACCTGATACGGATTGATGGTGATTATGAGTTTGTAACAGCAGTCTTTTTAAATAGTGTTTCTACATATCCCGTTATCTAGAAAAGTGAAATTCCTGAGACCATAGAGAACAAAAGGGAAAGACTGGACATATTTGAATTATACTTACCTGTGACACCTTATTGATTTCTGTTAGATCACAGAGCTGTAGCAAATACTTAATTCCTAGAGATTGCTGCACTGCTCACTTCAAGAGACAAGGAACCGAAAGAGTGGTTGTCAGTAATTACTAAGAGACACTGTGGGCTCCCTATCTGATGTACTAGGCCTGTGTTGGGGAGCAGGCCTGCGCTGGTGGTGAGCACATTGGTGGTTATTTCTGGTGGCCTGGGGAGATCGCATACACCGGGTGCTTGCTATAGGTGAGCCAATTAGTTATTCCTTCACGAGTTTCAAGCCTAGAGCCCATCAGCCATATTCCCTTAAAGTTAAAAAAATAATAAAAAGATGTAGGGGCAATATCACAGATGGTTGAAATTAAAATATGCCAGGCCAAAACTCCTTAACCTGTTGAGCAAAGTTTGTAAGTCACCTCTTCCTCTTCCACTTCTTTTCTCCTCCAGTTCTTTCTTCCATGCTGTTCTTTTAGCCAAAAAATCTATCTGTCTATCTATCTATCTATCTATCTATCTATCTATCTATCTATCTATCCATCTATGCAAATGCATTGTTTTGTGAATCTCACTTATCTAAGAGAGTGGTTTGCAGAGTTGACCTTACAATAAGGTCTTACCATCTTTTTCAGGGAAAGCACAGTGTTTATTTGGAGTATGTTTTGTCAACATACAGGTAAACTTCAGAGCTTTCATTACATTCTTGTGAAATTTTGGAACTTAATATTTTTAGACTTTAGAAACAAGTTGCAGGCCTGATTGAGTCAGTGAATAACATTTCAAAGCAAGTTGAAGTTTCTATTTGTAGTTTTAGTTACTTACGTTGAGTAGACACAGGACTGCTTTCCCCCAAGGGCTTTCTCAGAGTAAGGCAATTAAGCCTAAGAGGCTACTTCATATTAAATCAATCAATAATGGAATAATAAAGTATTGTGTTTAATTCATATTGGACATAAATTTTACTGTGCATGAAATGATCATAGAACTTTCCAAAAATCCAAGCAACCTCAAGATGAATAACTTTGTAAACACAGAAGTACATTAAAGTGACTATTAATGCTATGTTTCCTTTAGTTTTGTGTGCAAAACAATCTTCCCTTTGACTCAGCATTCACTGGATTGTTGCCATGATAAACAGCTTGGACCTTGACTTGATGAAATTGTTTTCCTTAATGTGGACCTTTTATGATGAAGGCCTTTGGAAACTGTTGAGGAAATGACATAGAATTGATCTCCAAGTATATCACAAATCTATTATAAAATTGCTTGAATAAAAGGGAAATAGGTTAGTTACCTGCATAATAGAAATTCAACTTTACTAATTTTATTTTGTGGAGACAGTGATACAAAATTCAGAGTTATATGTGTGACCAGTTGTTTGGGTGGTCGAATCTCCAAATCTCCACCGCTTGTCACTCTCCCCTTTGCTGTAGGGTTGTGGTGACAAGCTAGAGTCTCAGTATTCAGACCCACAGAACACTGTCTCATGCACTATTTCTGCATATTTTTCACCCCAACCACTCCCAGTGGCAGCTCTTCAAAGAGCTCTTTCTGATCCCCTATGTGAAGTGAACCCTTCCCCACCCAGCCATTCTCTTCCTTGGTACTATTTTTTTAGCACTTGCTACTGTGTGAAACAATTGTTTTTTCTAACCCCTCCTCCCCACTAGGCTAAATCACATGATCTCTCTCTCTCTCTCTCTCTCTCCATATATTTAAGTCTATTTCACTTGCTGTATCTCCGCATTTGTGTGTTTATCATCTGTCTGTACTTCTGAAATTTGACCACATGGTCCATGTTGTGTGGTCTGTATTGATGGAAAGTGGTAAGAGAAACACTCCAGCAGGAATGAACCCCAGGTTTCCCTGCAGCACCCTGAGGCTGAGTCCCTGGTACAGTAACCACAATGGAGCCTTTAAAGGGAGCTGGGCAATACAGAAGAGCTTTCATTTAAACTGACCTTTCTCCAAAATTCACACTTGATATTCACTGGTGTTGACGTATTTCTAGACTTTTTTTTTTTTTTTTTTACTGTAATCAAGTGACCAGCCAGTAAGACAAATGCCTAAGGTTTATTAAGGATAGAATTCTTGTATCTTAACATGTAATTTACAAAGTTGTAAATTAAATGTGGCCTGTGACAGTTAATGATTATGATAGCCATAATGTCAGCAGGTTTGAAGCTTTCAGTAAAGAATCTGGCTCTTTGAGACCTGGCAGAGCTGACCAAGAAATCCTGCTGAATGTGCTGGGCTTGATCCCCTCAGCACTGGGTCATGAGCCACTGTAGCCAGAGTCATGGCAACTGTACTACCTGCAAAGCTGCCTCAGAGACAGAAGATACCCACACCTTTTTCTTACCGAGCCCAGGGCATCTTGCAACATTTGAGCCCTAACCAGGGAATTCATCAGCATCACTAAGCACAGAACAGGACCTGACCTACCCACAGACCCCAACAGGCAATGCCTGGTCCTCTTAGCCAATGTCAACCAGAAAATAACTGGTATCACTTCTAATACTTGCTACCATTGTTTAAACCACTTCCCCCAACTCCATAGTTCTTGCTCCCTAAATGAAAAGGAAGCACCCAAGATCGCCTACCCTGAATCATCTTACCCCTTTAGTAGACTCTGTTTATTAGCCTGCACTCTCTAACTCCTTTCCCGCATATCCAACAAAACTCATTTGAACTGTGAATGTTTACCTTACCAGATCCATCTTTGCACAAAGCCAACTCTCCACCTTTCTTCTCTAAACCTGCTACTCCCCTGAAAATATTGCTTGTCCTGTAGATATTCTCCAGAAAAAACTACCCATTTCCTCAAATCTACTCACTTATAGCCACAAGAAAGTCAAAATCATCTGCACCGTCATCAACTTTCAATGATCTTATGAGCTCTATCCATTCTTCTCTACACTTCTTAGAAAGTGCAAGTGCTGCTCCCCCCTCCACTGCTGCATCTCTTGCTTTGTTCATCCTTTATGCTCCTGCCTGTTTCCTGAATTTGCCTGCTGTCTTCCATCTTGTGCTCCTCAAAACTGCCTGCTGGGTTGCCAAAGTGATCCAACCATTTCTTCCTCCTGCTTAATATTGAAAGGACTTCCCAGTGCCAGCAAGATGGAGTCCAGACCCAGTAGCATGGTTTCCATGGTTGTCCAATATGTGGCGTCTGCCAGGCTTGAATGCCTCTTCTCTGACCAGTCCCTGTTTTTAAAGGCTGGAGCCCTAGCAGCCCTGTTAGACTATGAGGTTCACTGGGACTTGGGGTCCCTCAGAGTGTTGCATTAACTAGAAGAGGCTGTGTCTCTCATACTGTGGGCACTCCTCAACGGGCATGTGAAATTAGCTTGTCTCATTTATCCCACTGATATTTGGGGTTTTTCAAAAACTTTCATTTACACCCAAACCTGCAAATGCAAACTTAAAATGAGAACATTGGACTTCATTTATTAAGAGTCCTTTGAGCTTTATGATTCTTGAAAACAAAACTAAAGTTGATATCCATATACTCTCACTGTCCTTTCACGAGGTCGACCTTATGAAAATGTCAGCAGTTGACCATTTTGATTACAAAAAAACTGCAATTTCATATCAACCTAATGCATGACTGTATCTTTTTATGTTTACTCAATATTTCAGATGATCTAAGCAAAGCCAAGATTCATCTGCAAATTTAAAGTAGCTGTGTTATTATCAGTCATTCAAATTCCCTGTGATTTCCACTCTAGATGTATGTCGTGCTATAGGAAGGAATTTTGGATTTGTTTTTTCTGCTTGTCTGCTGTGTTGGTGGGGAATACCAAATGGCTGTATCTGGAGCAAGTGCCATATATATATATATATATATATATATATATATATATATATATATATATATCCTTTCATTAAAATGAATGTTGCCAACCAAACCACTTAGAGCACACTTTGTCTAGCACTTAAGAAATGCAAGTCTGTTTAAAAAAAATCATTTTCCTGCTCTGATGTAATCTTTAACATGAGATTACATTCAGGGGGATTCAAAGGGGCATTTTTTTTTTTTAGTACTAGAAACTGGAAAATTAGAAAAAGCGATTTCACATCCATAATTGTAGGAAGTATTTGGTTCTCATTGTTGTCTTTATGTTTGTAAATATGTGTTCGGTCTGTTTCAGGGTAGCCGTTTTTCATATGATCCAAATCCTAGAATCAAGTGTCACGTGGTGCACCTGCTGAATCCACACATCCATCTACACAGTAGTTTTGGGTGCCTGCTCTGAGCCAGGTGTGTCATGTTAGGGCCTGACAAATTACCCCTGCTTTCCACTTGCTGGGCACTGACCCTTTTTGCTGGAACATGGGTAACGTGGTCTATATATATGAGGCTGGGAAGATCAAACTCTGCACAGTATGGTTCCACAAAGGAATTCAGTCCTTGGGACATGCTAGCCCAGGGAACACTTTCTAAACTCTAGAGTGTGGGAGGGCTCAATTTGTTCACTTACTTAAATGTTATAATGAGATAAGATGTGATTGTGCATTATGATAAAATTTTGGAATCTCTGGGGGGAGCAGGGCCCTGGCAACTGCTGTACATGTTGTCCTTTTGGTTTTTTTTTGTGTCATATTAATAGCATCCTATGGTTTCATACCTGGCTGTTTTCACTTAGCATGCTTTTGAGATTCACTCATGCTGTTGCATGTGTCATGGTCTATTTTATTTCTCAGCAGCACTTAGACTTGCCAGTCTTTTAGTCATTCTGGTGGGTGTGCAGTGGCATTTCATTGTGTTTTAATTTGCATTTCCCTAATGATTAATAGATTGTTCATCTTCTTTTTTTTTTTTTTTTGAGATGGAGTCTCACTCTTGTCACCCAGGCTGGAGTGCAGTGGCATGATCTAGGCTCACTGCAACTTCCACCTCCCAGGTTCAAACAATTCTCCTGCCTCAGCCTCCCGAGTAGCTGGGACTACAGGCACCTACCACCACGCCTGCTAATTTTTGTATTTTTAGTAGAGACAGGGTTTCGCCATGTTGGCCAGGCTGGTGTCGAACTCTTGACCTCAGGTGATCTGCCCACCTCAGCCTTCCAAAGTGCTGGGATCACAGGCATAGGTCACTGCACCTGTCCTGTTTCTCTTCTTAATAATGGGCTGTATGTTTTCTTATGGATGAAATATCTTTATCAGATATTAGTCTGTGACATCTTTTGTTCTCTCGTTAGTGGCATTTAAGAAGTGAAAGTTTTGGCTGGGTGCGATGGCTCATGCCTGTGATTCCAGCACTTTGGGAGGCCGAGGTGGGCTGATCACTTGAGGTCAGGAGTTCAAAACCAGCCTGACCAACATGGTGAAACCCTATCCCTAATAAAAACACAAAAATTAGCTGGGTGTCATGGCGGGCACCGGTAATCCTAGCTGCTTGCGAGGCTGAGGCATGAGAATCACTTGAACCCGGGAGTCAGAGACTGCAGTGAACTGAGATCACATCACTGCACTCCAGCCTGGATGACAGAGCGAGACCTTTTCTCAAAAAAGAAGAAAAGAAAAAAAAAATGAAAGTTTTGAATTTTGATGAAGTCCAATTTATAGAATTTTAATTTTATGGTTCATGCTTTTTGTGTCTGATCTAAAAAATCTCTCCCTAACCCAAAACCACAAAGATTTTCTTTTTTTTTGTTTTCTACATGGTTTGTAGTTTTATCTCTTACATTTAGATCCCTGGTGCATTCAGTTAATTTTTGTATATGTGTGAGGTAAGTGTTGATGTTCATTATTTTTCATGTGGCTATCCAATATCAGAAAATCAGAAAATAAGACAATCCATATTCCATTGAATTACCTTAGCATTTTTTTTTGGTCAAATAACCTAATAAGTGTGGATTTAATTTTGGACTTTCTATTCTGTTCCATTGATCACTGTGTCTGTCCTTATTACAGTATTGTACTGTGTTGATTTTTGTAGTTTTACTGTTAATTTTTAAATCAGATAGTGCAAGTTCTTTAAGATAGTTCTTTTTCAAAATTGTTTTGCCTAGTCAATATTCTTTTATTTTATATGTATTTTAGAATCTGCTTGTTCATTTCTACAAAAATACTGCTGAGATTTTTATTTGGATTGCATTATACCCATATAGTAATTTGGGTAGAAATTACATCTTAAAAACACTGGCTTTTCTCATCTATGGACATGGAGTATCTCTTCATTTATTTAAGTCTTCATTAGTTTCTCTTAGCATTATTCTCAGGTTTAAAGTGTACAGGTCTGCACATCTTTTGTTATGTACATCTTTTATATTCATCGCATTTTTGATGCTAATATGAATGCAATGCTTAATATAACTCTATTGTTCTTTGACAATATATAGAAATATAATTGATATTTTTATATTGGCTATGTATGTTGGAACTGTGCCAAACTCACACATTACCTCTATTAGATTTTTTATAGTAGATTACTTAAGATTTCCTACAAATAAAGGCAGTTTTACTTCTTTCTTTCCCATCCGTATGTCTTTTAAAATTTATCTTCCTTTATTAGCCTGGCTAGACCCTGTGGTACAACGTTGAATAGCAGTGGTGAGAACTGTCATCCTGGCTTGTTCCCACCTTCAGGGGAAGGAAAGCATTTGCTTTTTTCCATTAAGTTTGATGCTAGCTGTAGGTTTTTCCCAATGCCCTTCAAAAGGTGAAGAAAAGTCCATCTATTATTACTTTGTTGATACTTTCTATCCTGAATGAATGATGAGTTTTTTCAAATGCTTTTTCTGTATCTATTGAGGTTCTGTATCATAGGTTTTTCTCTTTTAGTCTGCTAATGTGATATATTACGTTGATTAAGTTTGGAATGTTAAACCAACCTTGCATTCCTAAACTCTTGGTAATGATGTCTTATCCTGTTTATATATTCTTGGATTCAATTTGCTGTATTTCCAGTAATGATTGTCACATTGACCTTCAGGAATATTGGTCTGTAATTCTGTTTCCTTGTAATATAGCTGGTTTGGGTTTCAGGGAAGTGGTAACTTCATTAAGTAAATTTGGAAGTGTTGCCTCTTCTTTTATTTATTGCAAGTTTGTGTAGCATTGGTGTAATTTCTTCCTTAAATGGCTAGTAAAATTTGTAAGTAAAATTATGTTCCTGAAGTTTTCTTCTAGGGAAGGTTTTTAATTAACATTTTAAATTTTAACTAATAGATATAGGATAATTTGAGTTATCTAATTTTTATTAAGTGAGCTTTGATAGTTTGAGTCTTTTAAGAAATTTGTCCATTTTATATAAAATGTAGTTTATTGGCATAAAGTTGTTCATAACATTCCCTTATTTTCCTTTCAATGAACATAGGATCTATAGTGGTGTCCGCTTTTTAATTTTTATTATTGGTAACCTGTATCTTCTTTCTTTTTACATGGTCGGTCTGGATAGAAGTTAATCAATTTTATTAACATTTTCAAAGAACTAGCTTTTGGTTTTATTGATGTCCTCTATCATCTTTCTATTTTCTGTTTTTTTAATTTCTGTTCTCATCTTTTATTTTCTTTCTTCTCCTTAATCAAGATTTATTCTTCTCTTCTTTTTCTTTTCTATTTATTTATTTATTTATTTATTTTGAGATGGAGTCTTGCTCTGTCACCCAGGCTGGAGTGCAATGGTGCGATCTCGGCTCACTGCAACCTCCGCCTCCCGGGTTCAAGCAATTCTTGTTCCTCAGCCTCCCGAGTAACTTAAAGGCACACACCGCCATGCCTGGATAATTATTATTATTATTTTTTTTGTATTTTTAGTAGAGATGAAGTTTCACCGTGTTGGTCAGGCTGGTCTCAAGCTCCTGACTTCAAGTGATCTGTCCGCCTCGGCTTCCCAATGTATTGGGATTACAGGCATGAGCCACTGTGCCCGGCCCTATTCTTCTCTTCTTATTCTAGTTTTCTTGATGGAAACCTAAATATTACTATATAGAAGCATCTAATGTTCTACATTTCTGTTTAAATACGAAATTAAATTCGCATCCTTCAAAACTGACATGTTGTGCTTTTATTTTCATTCCTGGTAAATTGGAATAGACACTGAACATTGTGAATCTTATATTTTTTGTTGCTGGCTTTTGCTGTGTTGCTTTAAGTGAAGCTGAATTTTGTTCTACCACCCAGTTATGCTACTTGGAATCAGTGGGATTCTTTGAGGCTTTTGACTCTAGAGCAGTTATTTTCTAGTGCTAATACAGTCCTACTACAAGGGTGAGACTGCTCTGAGCATTCCACCTGATGCTCCAGTTAAAGTTCTTTCAATCAGACTTGTGAGACTATGGACTATTCCCAGCTTTGTATGACCTCTAGGGATGATTTGGTTATTTGTTTGGCCAGTCAGGGTTAATTTCCTGTCATTTTTTACAGATCAGTACTCAGCCAAAAATCAAGGTGACCCCTCTGTGATGCTGTTCCCAACATCCAGCCGTCTCACTCTTCATGAACTTCCATCTGAGTCTCAACCCAGTGAGAAGCTCAGCCTGTTCATGCATTTTGGCCTGGGCACTGTCTCCAAGGGGTGAGCTGTTATCACTGTAGGCTCCCAACCCTTTGCTTACCTTTTTCCTGGGGCCATGATCCTCTGCTACCTTCTCTCCAAAGCTCAAGCCATGTTTAATGTATTTTGCCTGCTTTTCTAGTTGTTTAAGTTAGGAGAATAAATTGGATCCCTGTTCCTTATCTGGGCCAGAAGAGAAAGTCCCACTGTATTTTTTTTTCTTTTTCTTTTTCTTTTTTTTTTTTTGAGACGGAGTCTCTCTCTGTCGTCCAGGCTGGAGTGCAGTGGCACGATCTCGGCTCACTGCAAGCTCCGCCTCCCGGGTTCACGCCATTCTCCTGCCTCAGCCTCCCGAGTATCTGGGACTACAGGCACCCGCCACCGCGCCTGGCTAATTTTTTTGTATTTTTTTAGTAGAGACGGGTTTTGCCGTGTTAGCCAGGATGGTCTCGATCTCCTGACCTCATGATCTGCCCGCCTAGGCCTCCCAAAGTGCTGGGATTACAAGCGTGAGCCAGCGCACCCAGCCAGTAATCCCTTAATATATAATAACCTCATGAAAAGCAGCCTTGATATACTTTCCAGCATTTAAAACTGTTCTAGATCTCTAAACTTGTATGGTTTCACAATATCCTTTTGAGAAAAAAAATGCACATATTTTCAAACATATATTTTTACATACTTATATATTATGTACATTCATATACATGTATTTTATATTAATGCATTTATGAATTATAAAGCATATACATCTATAAAATCTACATCTATATACATTTATAAAATGTATAAAAGCATATACATTTTAAAATCTTTTTTTTGTCTGATAAAAGTTATTGCCTAGTGAGAAATGTGATCAAATGTGCTTTGCATTTCAAGATCAATTTTGTTTTTACGTAAAAATCCTGCCGGGGTTATGATTGGGATACCGTCAAGTCTATTGACTAATTCTCAGAGGACTGAGACCATAACTGTATTAAATCTTCCCGTGCATATGTGTGGGATATCCTTTTTATTTTAGTCTTCTTTAATTTTCTCAGCAACATTTGATAGTTCTAAAAAGCATATTCCTAAACGTTTATGTTTTTGCTGCTGCCATATATGTAATTCTTTTTTTCAAAAAGTTTGTTTCCGATTGTTTGTTGCTAGTATATAGAAGAAAATTGATTTCTGTTGACCTCGTATTTTTCAAACATGCTAAATATCCTTCACTTATTAGTTTTGGTAGCTATTTAGTAAGTTCCTCAGGATTTTTAGAGAAGCAATCATGTTGTTCATATATGTTGACAATTTTACTTATTTCTTTCCAAACTTGATTTTTTTTCTGGCTTTATTGAACTGGTTAGGTCATCCAGTACAATGTCGATAAGCGGTAAAAGTAGACATCCTTGCTTTGTTCCCTCCACCACTAAATATGTTAGCTGAGGATTGTTCATGGATGTCCTATAGCAGATTGAGAAATTTGTGTTCTATTCCAAGCTTCCTGGGAGTTCTTATCAATGCGTACTGAATTTCTTATTGCTCACCCCTATTTGCTGGAAGAAGCACAAGTATCTATTAGGTGATAGCTATATGTTAGAGAAAGCGTTAACAAATCTCAAATTCTTCTCTTCTAGTAAAAAAGAGATGCATAACTTATTCTTAAATTTGACAGATTTTTGAAACTGTGCCACACTATGATCAGCAAACATGCTTGTGGCACAAAAAAGACACATAATCTCTCCCCCTCTTGTTATGAATTGTCAAGATTTCACAATTTTTTTAAAGCTCTTGTTTTTATAAAATTGAGTATATCATTGGCTTTGTTCACTTTGGATTTAATTTCCTTACTAAAGTACTTTGCCCATGACTTATGGAATAGAGTCACTTGATAGCCCTACCTAGTTGTTTTTGTTTTCATTCTGGTTAAAAATTCATAATTTTTTGGTAAAATATTGTTTTTATTGACTACTTCCTTTTGTGTTAGATATGCTTTCTTTAGCATATCTGTCCCTTAGAGGCTCACAAAATTTCCTTCCTGAAATGAATTGATCGCCTACTATAAGCTTATACATATTAGAAATATATGTGGACAGTTTGAAACACACCTTTATTTTTCCTCTGAGTCATATGGGAAGATTACTCTTCTCAGCCCCTTTGCGTCAAGATGAGACAACATATCTGGGTTCTGGCCAGTGGAATATGAGCAGAAACAAGAGCAGTTCCATCTAGGCCTGGCCACACAATGTCTCTTGATCTTCTGCTTAGCTCCCCCTTTCTGTGCTGCCAGAAGCAAAGGATGCTGCATGGTGCGGGCACATGACAGTAGGAGCTTGGGCCCGTTTGGTTAACCCTTGGAGGGCAGCCATTCAGGATAGCTTCACAGTCAAGGGTCCCCAGTGGACACTGGATAAGTAAGAAATACTCATATATCTTCATTGCTTTACAACACTGGGATTTGGTGGTTGTGTGTTACAATAACCTATCCTGACTAATACATACATATATATACACATACATATATATACACATACATATATATACACACACACAATACATCTGTGTATATATAGTTCATATACATATGTATACATATGCATGTGTATATGTATATGTATATATAGTATACATACATATATACATGCATATATACATATACATACATACATAATATATACATATATACATATATACATAATATATACATATGTGTGTGTGTGTATATATATAAAATTAGTGTAGCTAATCTTCCAACCAGGTAACAAAATTTACTCCTTCTTTGAATGCTTTAAATAAATATTTTATATGCATCTTCTAGTAGTAATTACAAGCAAATTGTGATGTTTAATTTTAGGTGTCAGCTTGACTAGATTAAGGAATACTTACAGGACTGGTAAAGCATGACTTCTGAGTGTGTCTGTGAGGGTGTTTCCAGAGGAGATTGACACGTGAGTAAAGATCCGCCCTGCCCTCAATGTGGCAGGCACCATCCAATTGGCTGGGACATTTGAATGTGTCCCCCAAAAGAAGCATGTGTTGGAAACATAATCCTGAGTGCAAAAGTGTTGGGAGGCATTTAGGTAATGAGGGCTCCCCCATTATGAATAAATTTAATGCTGATTATGGAAGGGCTTGGGGTTATGAGTTTAATCTCTTTTTCCCTCTCATGATCTCTTGCTCTTCTGTCTTCCTTCCTGGGATGATGCAGCAAGAAGGCCCTCAACAGATGCCGAGCAGATGCTGACATTATGCCCTTGGACTTTCCCACTTTCAGAACTGTGAGCCAAATAAGCTTCTTCTTTTATAAATTGCCCAGTCTGTGGTATTCTGCTATAGTAACATGAAACAGGCTAAGACAGAAAATTAATACTGAGAAGTGGGTCTGTTGCTAAAACAAATACCTGAAAATGTAGAAGCAGCGTTGGAACTAGGTAATGGGTAGAGGCTAGAAGAATTTGGGGGACAAAGCCAAATTGCTGCAAATAGAATGTTAAGGGAAATTCTGGTGAGGGATCAGAAGAAGACAAGAATGTTGGAAAAGTTTGGTACTTTTGATTACTTAAGTGGTTGCAATCAGAATTTTGGTAGAAATATGGACAGCAAGGGTCATTTATATGAAGCCTTAGGTGGAACTGAAGAACAAGGTATTGAAAACTAGAGTAAGGGCCATTTTTGTTATACAGTAGCAAATAACTTGGCTTAATTGTGTCCATGCTTGAGGGCTTTATGGAAGGCAGAATTTAGGAGTGATGAACCAGGATATGTGACAGATTGAATTTCTAAGCAAAATATTAAAAGAGTTGCATGCTACTTTTAAATCACATATAAGATGTGAGAAGAGGGAAATGATTTAAAGATGAAATTTATAATCCAAATAGAAAGATAACATAAAAATTTGGAGAATTTTCCAAATTCTGGCCATGTAAAAGAGTGAAAAGGCATCTTTGAGAGAGCAAACAAAAGGTCTGCCCAAGTCACTTTTTCTTTTTTTTTTTTTTTTGAGATGGAGTCTTACTCTGTCACCAGGCTGGAGTGCAGTGGCATGATCTCAGCTCACTGAAACCTCTGCCTCCTGGGTTCAAGCGAGTCTCCTGCCTTAGTCTCCTGAGTAGCTGGGACTACAGGCATGTGCCACCACATCCAGCTAATTTTTATATATATATATATATTTTTTTTTTTTTTTAGTAGAGATGGGGCTTCACCATGTTGGCCAGGATGGTCTTGATCTCTTGACCCCGTGATCCACCCGCCTTGGCCTCCCAAAGTGCCGGGATTACAGACATGAGCCATTGGGCCTGGGCTTCCCAAGTTATCTTTTGCTGAAGAGATTAGTATAGATAGAGGGGAGCCAGATGCTGTTCATCAAGACAATGGGAAATGACCCTTAAAGCACATCAGAGATCTTTGAGGCAAGCTAGGATCTTGAGGGCAAGATTGCCAGAGGGGCACCTACAGGACCTTCACATGTGTCTCCTCAGAACTCTGTTCCTTGCATTCTGGTGCAGTGCTCCTCGGTCACCCTAGCCTTGGCTCAAGTGGGTCCACATGTGGCTCATTCCACCGCTTTGGAAGGTACAAGCTGTAAACCTTGGTGGTGTCCACATGGTGCTAATTCTGCAGGCATGCAGAATGCAAGAGCTGTGGGCCATGGTGAATTCCACCTAGATTTCAGAAGGTGACAGTCTGGAGATCCAGGCAGAGGCAGATCTGAGTCCCCACCAGGGCAATGACTAGTGTTTCATGGAAGCAAGACTACCTCTGAGATCCCAGAACTGGTGTTCAACTTTAGCTTGGGAGAGTTGCAGGAAAAAGATTCCAACTCATGAGACCTGAAGCATGGACTGAACTCAGCAAAGCCATGAGGATGGAGGTTTCTGAGACCTTGGAGGCCCAAACCCTGCCCCAGTGAATGAATATTCCGGAATTTTAAGATTCAGTGTCTGCCCTGTTGGATCTTAGGCTTACTTAGGACCAGTTACCCTTTCTTATTTCCAATTTCCTTTTTATAGAATGCGAATGTCTGACCTATGCCTGTCCCACCATTCTATTTTGGAAGTAGATAACTTGTAGATTTAACAGCCTCAAAGATAGAGGGGAGTTTGTCCTATGATGAATCTTGACTTGAGTCTCATCAATATCTGATTTAGATGAGACTCTGAAATTTGGAATTTTGAGTTGATGCTGGAATGAGCAAAGACTTTTGGGCCTAATGGATGGAATTAGTCTTGTATGTGAGAAGAACATAAAAACTGGGGGCTAAGGACAGAATTCCATGGTTTGGATGTGTCCCCCAGAAAGCATGTGTTGGAAACTTAATCCCCAATGCAACAGTGTTGGGAAGTTGTGCTTAATAGGGGGAATGTAGTTCATGAGGGCTCCATTTTCATGGATTAATTGATGCCAATTATAAAGGGCTTGAGGCTGCCAGTTAAAACTCTTGCTCTCCCTTGTGGTCTCTTGACCCTGCCTTCTGCCATGGGATGATGTAGCAAGAAGCCCCTCACCAGATGCCAAGCAGATGCTGGCACCATGCCTTGGACTTTCCAGCCCCCAGAACTGTGAACCAAATAAATGTATTTTCCTTATAAATTTATCTGTCTGTGGTAATCCGTTATAGCAACACAAAACAGACTAAGACAAATGAATGATTTAAACATTGTTGACATTGACATATTCATTTCCATGTATTATTTCAATAATTTTTCAGTGCAGGAAGAACAAATGTTTTCTCAAAGGTATTTGGCTTTTCTTGGCCTCTTTTATTATCTAGTGAGATGCCATCAGCAAGACTTACAAATATTTCTCATTAAGTTAATAAAAATTTGTAAAGTGCAATATTGAGTATTCTTGGCTTTATATATCTTTCAAAAATTTTAAAGATTTTTCTCCATATTCTAGATGGCTATTTTTAATTATCTTACTAACCATTCTATCATTAGTTTATATTTTAAATCACAGTGCACAATTAGTTCAGGTTTCTCTTTATTGATTCACTTGAATCCCATAAATCAAATGATCTTTCTAATAAATTTGTATTTCTTTTGGTCAGCATCTTATAGATCTGGCTAGATCATCACTGATATGACCTCATGTTGGTGACAGTGAGCTTGTGCTGGGAGAGGGAGAGAGAATGGCTCTGCCACTCTTGTTGTTGGCTAGTGCTTTGAGTGTCAGTATCACCCTCAACTCAGGGTTTCTGTGAAGAAATGATTTTAACAAACTTGTCCTTTTTTGTCAGGGTTAGTTTAGTTAAAACCAGGTAATTTAATCCATAAATTTACTTAGCCAGGCAATACCTATGATATTTCGAAAGCAAATAAACAAATGAAGATGCCACCATTACTTCCTCCATGTTCTCAGAATACTTGTCTTAAGGATACTGTTGTGGACTGAATGTGCTTCCCTAAAATGCATCTGTTGAAATCCTCATCAGAAATGTGACACTGTTAGAAGGTGGGGCTTTTAGAAGGTGATTAGGTCATGATGGTTTCGCCTTCATGAATGGGACTTGTGCCCTTATAAAAGTGACTCCAGAGGGCTAACTCACCCTCTCTGCCATGTGAAGACACAGTGAGATGGCCCCTTAGGAAGCAGAAAATGGACCCTCACCAGAGACTGAATCTGCAGGAGCCTTGATCTTGGGTTCCCCAGCCTACTGTGAATGATAAATCATTGTTGTTTGAGCCACCCAGTCCATGGTAGTTCATTATAGCAGCCTTAACTGTTTAGGGCAGGTATGACTATTCTCTATATGTATAAGAGCATGTTATTTTGAGAGCCTGCCTTCAAATACACCCCATAACTCAAAAACAAAACAAAATGAAAACCTTGGCTCGTTCTAACTTAATAACCAATGTTGGAGAAATTCTCCTCTCAGTAGTTTGTGAGATGTGTCATTGCATTTTGTGCGTTCCTCGTGGCACTCCGTAGGTGTCACATCCTTCGCACATAGCCTTGCCCCATGCTTCAAACAGGAAGTAGAGGTCATCCTACAGAGTCCTGAAACTCTTCCCTCTTTTCCTCCTCCCTGAGCAATCACATTTACCCTTCCTTCCTGACTCATGGGAAGAGTATTATCGCCCTGACAAAAAGAGTAATCTTAATGTTTCCAAAAAGCACATAAAATTCTCTTCAGTGTTTTAGCTTATTTTCAAGTGTACTTTTGAATGACGTCCTCGATGCTTTGAAAATCAGTTTTCTATTTTTTTATTTCTATTGTTTTTGAGCATCTGCCTACCTTGAACCGTATTGTATTCTGTAAGGTGATATCATGTCCTGTACTAAAGATATATCATATTAAACAATAAAAAGTTCCAACTACAGCTTTAGTTATAATGACATCATTTGACATGTCAAAGTGGGTTTTGAATTTGCAGATAATTAGTTTCCTGTCATTATTTGGTTGTACATCATCCTGCTGTTGAAGCCTCAGTATTGAGCCAGCCTCAAGATCAGCGAGGCCTTCACTTTCTCTTTCACATTCCACACTGAATGCAACATGAATAGAAATAGAGTTACTTGTCCTGGCACTGTAGCTCACGCCTGTAATCACAGCATTTTGGGAGGCTGAGGCAGGTCAGAAATTTGAGACAAGCCTGGCCAACATGGCGAAACCCCATCACTACTACAAATGCAAAAATTTGCTGGGCATGGTGGTGCACACCTGTAATCTCAGCTACTTGGGAGGCTGAGGCACGAGAATCACTTGAACCCGGAGGTGGAGGTTGCATTGAGCCAAGATTGCACCACTGAACTCCAGCCTCAGTGACAGAATGCGACTCTGTCTCAAAAAAAAAAAAAAAAAAGAAATAGAATTTCTTGTCTTCCACTTCCTTTTAGCTATACACACAGTTTAGCTACACTTGAAGAGTTTAGAGCCAAGAGATTCTTTACTTTAATAAAATATTGACTTTTATAGGGGCCACACAATGACCTTGATTTGTTTAGGGAGAGCTTAGGAGGAATCAAATACATTTTTCTTTTTCTTCATTTATCCCTGGTGAAATCAGTTCCTCATTGAGGTCAAGTTTTTAGTTTGGCAAATCTAAGAGTCTCTTATTAAAACCCTGATGGCATACACATGACTGTTCAAGAGTCACAGTAGGCAAGGGGTCACGGCACAAAGGCTGATGTTGTTTCTGCTTCTTTCCCCCAAAGTATCCAGCATGTGGAAAATGTGTATCAACTGACCCTGTGTCAATGAAAGCTCACAATGGATGTGTCTTTTGAATTCCCCTGAAGCAGTGCCATTCAATTTAGACCCGTGGTTCTATGAAACAACGTGTGACTAATTCTGATTTTAGAGGGCATAGTTAACAAGGCAACTGCTATAGGTGATTTCGGGGAGAAAAGCAAACTCCCTACCTATGCAGTGTTGTTTTATAGTCACTATGACATCAGCTGATTTTCTGTAGATAGCGATGATGCATTTGAGAAGCTGGGTTTCAGACTGGGAAGTGTGGGTGTTGTTAAGTTTAGGAATCGTTATGGGACTAGCAGGGACTTGAGAAATTAGGGGAGACTAGTGAATCTCTGTATAAAGAGTGATTCAATTTAATGTCTGGTTGGGAGCAACCAATGGCTCATCATTAAAAAGGTTGTCTGTGATTGGGCTGTGCTGCAGTAAGCTAATTGAGGAATCCTGCAATTTCAAATTCAATCTATGAACTTAAATATTGTCGTCTTTTAGTGGTAAGAGAGCCATGCATTTAAACAAAAATGAGCCAGTGTTGTATAAGCCTTTTATGTTGACAGAATCCTACAGTGTTTCTTGTTCTGGATTTCAAGTTTTTAAAAGTCTTTGTTTCAGTCTTTTGTTTGAATTGTTGATGTCTACAATACACATAATAAAACTTAAACTTATTTTACCACTCTGTGTATATATCGATATAACCAGTTAACAGTTAATCAAGTCATACCTTATTTAGATTAAAAATTGGTTCATTTTAGTGTTCCCTTTTTACTAGGAAAGCTCTGGATAATGGAGCAACACAGCACAAAGGGTAACTGACTTATAAAAGCACTTTATGATGCCAGGAGCAACAGAACACAGTTAATGTACTCCCCTTCCTTGCTTGGGTCTTCACATAAGATATTCTGTAAGGCTTTGCTTTCAAAATAATGCCAGCCTTAATAGTAGAATTGTGAGTTTTGTGTAAACAAATATACTTTACAGCACTTTGGGGGTTATTCTTCTAACAGTTGTTGAACAATTGTTACTTAAACTAAGCCACAGTGTCTCCGTGATGAGTGTCTTCACTGCATTTGGCTCTGTAGTGGCTGTTACCATTTCCTTTTCATAAACAGGGCTGTATGGTTTCTTCAGTGTAGACAATGGGTTGGGCATGGTCAGTACTCCTCCTTCCCATGCCACCTTTGATTTCTTGGGCCATCTTTTGGATATAATTATTTGGAGGTATTCCCTTTTCTTTTTCCTCTTGGGCTTATGGACC
This sequence comes from Pongo pygmaeus, assembly GCF_028885625.2. Classification (NCBI taxonomy): domain Eukaryota; kingdom Metazoa; phylum Chordata; class Mammalia; order Primates; family Hominidae; genus Pongo; species Pongo pygmaeus. Next base: position 60,407,032 of record NC_072380.2, read on the forward strand.
TTTAAGCATGCCAGGTCTGTGTGTGTGAGTACTTCAAATAAATGTAGTACCTGTGTTTACATTTATAGCTGCATTAAAAAGAAAATAAACTGTAAAATCATCCAAGTGTTACCTCTATGGCGGTCATGAAATGCCCTACATTTATTTTTCTTCTTATCACCGAGTAGTAATAAGGATGACTGCCATCTTAAGGAAAATTTGCTAATTCAGAGAAATGTGTATTTCCCCAGGACCAAATTCGCCCTTAGCTGGTTGCTGTGTGCCTCCCCACATTGGTCCAGGTCCTTTCCAATGTTTATGCCACCTTCTGGGTTCCAGTCTGCTTTCACTGGTCATTACTTAATTTCATCCTCAACAATACCCTCTGAAGCTACTTCCAGCTTTTCTAGGGAAAGAAGCCAATGATCAGAATGGTGAATTGATTAGTCCACAAACCAGCCAGCCAGTGGCAAGGTTGGGCTTGAACCGGGAAGGGCCCTGTTGCTCACCCCAGCCCCAGGGCTGTCTCTCTCTTCCTGCTTTCCTGTCTAATTGAGATTGGATGCATGTTTTCTCTTTTCTGATGTTTGGCTAGACCTCTATCTACTGGCTGTTGGTAGACCCCACCAGCTAATCCATCATGTCTCTTAGTTAAACCTAAGGAGCCCTAGAAAGAGGGGTGCATGTATATCATCGATTTCTCCTTTTTTAATTTTAAATTTCAATGTTAATTATTTTGGTGCAAGTTCCACAAGCATAATTCCTGGGAAAGCTATTAATTTCTGATGGAACTGGGGCCAAGTCTGTTGCTGATATTCAAAGTCTCTTCTCTCACCAGTCATAGGCTTATAGCTGGGTACACAAATGCCCTGACAGGCCCTGGCTCAGCCTGTATTATGCATACAGATGGCTATAGGAACAAATGGATCTGTGCACCCCAGGGCCTGTGATGTGAAACACTGAAGCGGATTCACTCCCCCACAAACTGAGACGAGGGTGTCTCCTGTCACTCAGCCTCAACCATGCAGGGGATGCACAAGGGGTCCGCCCCATAACCCAAATGCCTCCCATGAGGCCTCACCTCCCGCCACCCCCACAATAGGGTTACATTTCAAAATGAGATTTGGAAGGGTTGAGTATCCAAACCGTTGCCCTGTCTACCTGTTTTAAGCCACTAAGTTGTCGGTGGATCTCTCCCCAGCGAATACAGTTTACAGTGCGGGTAGTATTCCAGGACCTAGCCGATGAAAACTTCCCTCATGGAATTCTCCTGCCTGAGACAGACATAAACAACCAGAGTTGAAACATGTACAATGTGAGATAGTGGTGAGGGCTGTGGGGTCAAGGAGCAGCCTTAAGGAAGGAAAATGAAAATGTTAGGGAAAATGATTGCAGTTTCAGATGAGGTCAGGGAAGGCCTCCTTGTGCCTGAGGTGCAGTTTTATTGGTTATCTATTTCTACAAAACAAATCACCTACACTGTGGTTTAAAACCACAGTCAGTTATTAGCTCTCAACTCTGTGGGTTGGCAATCTGGGCTCGGCTCATCCAGGCAGTCCTTCTCCTGGTCTCAAGTGAACAGAGGCTCCACAGGTGCCAGATGGCCCAAGATGGCTCCATCAGGACACGTGCTGGTTGGCCTTGGTCTCTCTCACCAGGTATCACCCTCATCTTCCAGGAAGTCAGCTCGGGCTTCTGTCCATGGGCATTGCAACAGCAGAACGACCCTGAGTGGATTCTACTGGCCCCTTGAAGGCATGCTTCTGAAGACCTCACATTCTAATTGTTGAAACTAGTCACAAGGCCAGCCCAGACTCAAGGAGTACAGAAGTTGCACCTCTGGTTGGTAGGAGTGGCCACTTTGGAGGGGTTGGGGGAACCACTGTGGCCCTCTTGACAGCCTTTCTACTGCAAGAGTAAAGGAGGCTGACAAGGTTAGAATGAACCAGGACCCAACCATGTGGTTCTGTGAATTCTAGTCAAGATACCTTCTTCAGGTTTTGGCCAACTATTTTACAGAATCCCCAAAAATTACTGGGAATAGATTGACTGAATGAACACTATGTGACAAGGAACTCTGACTAGTGGCAGGCAGAATACTACTACTAAACAGATGACCTGTATGGCTCACTCTGCCGGCTCTGGGAAAGACTTCTACCCATTACTGCACTTAATTCTGGGCAGCACTGTAGGTAAGGAGGGGCGTAGGGGCATTCCAAGAAGGCCTGTGTGGCAGGGCTGGGACTTCCACTCCACCCATGTGTCCAGAGAGCTTGAGCAGTCCAAGAGACCCTCTGTGGCCATTGAGTTCCCACATGATCCAGAACGTCCAGAAGGCATGAAGTCAGAGGTCTCACCCTGGGAATACTATCCACGGGGAGGAAGAACTCCTAAAAATAACGGGGAGAGATTCTAAAGGAAGAGCCAAGAGGCGGCCCTCCCATGCTTCTACTAATATGGACTTCCTTCACCACCAGGAAGGACTTTGTTGCGAAAACAGCTGGGGCTTTTCCCAGAGGAACCTTGGCGCTGTCAGCATCTGCACCAGGCCAACACTCAGGGGCTGCTGCAGGAGGAGGGTGGCCGCTGGGAATGCCAGCACCGGCTTCCTTGTTCCTGCTGCGGCCGGGATTGTCATGCCCGGGGTAAAGGGGACCTGGAGACCAGCAGGAGGGGCTTCCCCTCTTCCTTTCCTAAAGTTGGAATTGTTAGTGTGGAGCAGGCATCTGAAAACACAGCTGAGAAACTGGACAAGTTGGCTAAGGCTAAGGATTTGTCCTAAGAACAAACTTTGAGCTTGCCTAATTGGAATTTAGCAGCATTTGTAATCACGGATTCTTGTTTTAACAGGTAAAAAGTTGGAGGTAAAGGGTAGACATCAGTAAGGTGACAAGGAACAATGAACAGTTTGTTCTAAGAACAAGCTAACTTTTAGCAAGTGCTTACTATATGCTAGACACTGTTCTCAGCATTTTATATGTACTAAAGCATTTAATCCTCATGAGGACTCTAAGAAGTAGGTACTATTATTTTCTCTGTTCTGCATTTGAGGAAAGTGAAGCTCAGAGAGATTAGTAAGGTGCTCACTGTTACAAGCTAGAAAAGGCTATCTTTAATTTCAGAGGGGCTGTGGTATCCTGCCCAAATGTACTGATGATGGTTTTTATGTTGTGTGTGTGCATGCATGTGTGTACACATGTATACTTTCATGTATGCACGTGTGTGTGTGTGTGTGTGTGTGATGTTTTTGGCAGGCATGCATTTGCCTGCATAACTTCCATCAACATTGTACTGGCTTTCCCATCCTCAGGGGGCCATTTGTCCTTTGATGCTAGTGCTCCATTTATCACTTGCCATTTCTTATCAGCCCACAGTCCCTGGAAAGCTATTTCCCTGGGAAGATGGATGTGGACAGGGTTTTTTGGGGAAAGCGTATGTTCTGTTTCCACACGCCCCACTGCAGGGTGTCTTTAGCAGATGTGTATGTGCTGTGATCTGAGCACCAGGTTCTGCTCTGAGTCTGGTTTGTAGACTGCCTTTTTTTTTTTAGCTTAGGTGCAGATTTAATTTATATTATATGCATTATAAAGCAGGCTTCTTTCTGCAAGGAGAAGTTAAAGGTGAACAGTAGAAACCCAGTGTCTGAAAAATAACCATATATTGGTGTATGAGCGTATTTGTTTCCTTTGTATACTTTATCACATTTATTATTATGTTTAGACTTGACCTTCCTTGGTAGCAAGGAATTATCTTTTTAAAACAAATAAAAATTTTATTTGTGTTTATAGCTGCAATGCATTGTTATACTCCATCTTATCACATAGCTTAGCTTGGCTACAATTTAAATTTGTAATATACCTGAAAACTTACTTGCTTTGAATTCGTAATACAAGCAGGGTTTGAAGCTGACATAGAGCATATTAAAGATAGCATTTTTGTGTTCTTCCATATATGCCTTATATTCAAATCAATGTCATTAAGTACAGGAGAATTAATTACTCCTTAGCTTCTTGTGAACTAACAGTTCAAACTACTAGATGTGCAATTACTTGAAAGAATTGCCACAAAATTTGGTTAAAATGTATTATAATCCAAAATCATGCTGCTATAAAGACACATGCACACGTATGTTTATTGCGGCACTATTCACAATAGCAAAGACTTGGAACCAACCCAAATGTCCAACAATGACAGACTGGATTAAGAAAATGTGGCACATATACACCATGGAATACTATGCAGCCATAAAAAATGATGAGTTCATGTCCTTTGTAGGGACATGGATGAAACTGGAAACCATCATTCTCAGCAAACTATCCCAAGGACAAAAAACCAAACACTGCATCTTCTCAGGTGGGAATTGAACAATGAGAACACATGGACACAGGAAGGGGAACATCACGCTCTGGGGACTGTTGTGGGGTTGGGGGGAGGGGGGAGGGATAGCATTAGGAGATATACCTAATGCCAAATGACAAGTTAATGGGTGCAGCACACCGACATGGCACATGTATACATATGTAACAAACCTGCACATTGTGCACATATACCCTAAAACTTTAAGTATAATAATAATAAAATTTAAAAAAGTATTATAATCCAAAATATTTATTATTTAGACCCTATCACTGACTACTCTGTTTTCTTATTATTTTTATCCATATACTCACTTTGAAATGCTTACCAGGCCCTATTTTAATTTTGATGGGGTTATGTCTCATAAACTCATTGTTAGTTGAAAATATTGTAAGTCAAAATGCATTCTCCACCCCAATAAGCCTGTTGTAAGGTCAAAAAATCAAATCATCATGAGTTGGAGATGATCTGTATTTTGTTCTTCATCTGCCTTTTTAAAAATTTTATTTTTAATTGACAAATAGTAATTGTATACATTTATTATTGGTCTTTCTGAACACACACTGATTACTTTCAGTTAGCAGTGGCTCAGCTCAGTGTGTTCTGAAACTGAGAGGCTCAGGGGACCTGTGTCTTCTTGGATCCTGGCATTTGCTCAAACTTAGTGGTTCTCTCTGCCTGGGAATGACTTGGTACCTTCTTTTTTCTGGAGGAGATTATATGAAACTGCTGTTGATTCTTGAGTGTTTGGTAGCATTCTCCATGGAAACTGTGTCTATGATTACCTTTTTAGGATACTTTTGGTTACAAATAGAATTTTTTTACTAGTTGTAGGGCTATTCAAATTAGATATTTCATATGGTTGAGTTGTGGTAGTTTGTGCCAAGGAATTTGTCCATCTCATATAAGTTGTCAAATTTTTGTGTGCAGAGTTGTTCGTTTTACTCCTGTATTATCATTTTATTATCTGCAGGGTCTACAGTTATATTCTCTATTTCATTCCTGATACTTGATAATTTGTGTCCTTTCTTTTTTTCTCTGTAAATCTTGCTAAAGGTTTGTCCATTTTGTTGATATTTTCAAAAGAAAAGCTTTTTTCTGTTTTATTGATTTTCTCTGTTTTTGTTCTGTTTTTAATTTCATTGATTTCTGTTCCTTTCCACTATTTTCCTTCCCTCTGCTTTCTCTGTGTTTAGGTTTCTAGGGTCTTGAGATGGGGAGCTTATTGAGTTGAAATTTTCCCTCTTTTCTAATATAAGCATTTAGTGCTATAAATTTCCTTCCCAGCACTGTTTTAGCTATGTCTCACATTTTTTTTCTTTTTTTCTTCTTTTAAAAAATTTGTATAAATATAAGAGGTACAAGTGCAGTTTTGTTACATGAATATATTTTGTAGTGGTGAAGTCTGGGCTTTTAGTGTAACCAGCACCTGAATAGTGTACATTGTACCCGGGAGGTAATTTCTCACCTGTCACCCCTTGCACCCACCCATCCTTCTGAGTCTTCAATGACCCATGATACACACTCTATGTCTATGATGTGTTGTTGTTTCATTTGCATTTAGTTTGATGTATTTTTTACTTTTCCTGAGATTTCCTCTTTGATCCACGGATTATTTAAAAGTGTAGTCATTAGTTTCAAGAGTTTGGAGATAATTTTCCATTATTGATTTCTACTTTGATTGTGTTGTGAGTGACATGCTGTCTGATATCAATTCTTTTAAATTTGTTTTCTGATGGAAGATATGGTCTCACTTGGTGTGGTGACTAGATTTTGTTGGTTGATGGTATTGAGTTCTTCCATATTCATGGTGGTTTTCTGTCTAGTTGTTCTATCAAATATTGAGGCAGGGTATGTGTTGAAATCTCCCACTGCAATTGTGGATTTGCCATTTCTTTTTTTGGTTCTGTCAGATTTTGCTTCATGTAACATGCATCTCTATTGTTTGATACACACATTCAGAACTTTTATGCCTCCTGGTAGCTTGACACTTCGGTCATTATGTCATGTTCTTCTCTGTAACTGGTCATTTTCTTTGCTCTGAAGTCAACTTTAACTGACATTAATATAGCTATTCCTCCTTTATTTTAATTAATGATTGTGTGCCATATCCTTTCCATCCTATTATTTCTATTTACTTATACCATCGTATTTGAAGTGAGTTTCTTGTAGGCAGTACATACTTGGGTTATGTTTTTGTAATCCACACTGCCAATATATTTTAATTAATTAATTAACTCTTTCAGACAGGGTCTTCCTCTGTAGCCTTGGCTGGAGTACAGTGACTATAGCTCATTACAGTTTCAAACTCCTGGGCTCAAGCAATCCTCCTGCCTCAACCTTGTCAGTAGCTGGAACAGTGGGTGCATATCATCACATCTGGCTAATTTTAACAATTTTTTATAGATATGGGGTCTTGCTATATTGCCCAGGCTGGTTCAAACTCATGGCCTCATGTGATCTTTCTGCCTCAGCCTCTCAAAGTGCTGGGATTACAGGTGTGACTGCTGTGCCCTGCCTGTCTTTTTAAATCATATATTTAGACTACTTAAACTAAATTTAATGTAATCATTGAACTGTTAAACTTAAGCCTGCTATTTTATTTTTCTTTCTGGTTCTTCATTTTTTTTGGGGGGTATGTCTTTTTTCCTGGCTTCCCATGGGTTAATTGAAACTGATATACCAACAAACAGGCTTTAAGCTCCTCTTTTGCTCAAGGCGTGAATGTATGTGTCATTGAGGCATAAGAAGCTGTATTAGTTTACAAGGGCTGCCATAACAAAGTGCCACACACTGAGGGGCTCAAACAACAGAAATGCATTTCCTCACAGTTCTGGAGGCCGGAAGTTGAAGGGTAAGGTGTCAGCAGGATTGGTTTCTCCCGAGGCCTCTCACTGTGGCTTGCAGACGGCCGTCTTATCCTGTGTCTTCACGTGGTCTTCCCTCTGTGTATACCTATCTTCTCATCGCTTCTTATAAAAACACCAGCTGGCCAGGTGCAGTGGCTCATGCCTGTAATCCCGGCACTTTGGGAGGCCGAGGTGAGTGGATCACCTGAAGTCAGGAGTTCGAGACCACTCTGGCCAACATGGTGAAACCCTGTCTCTAATAAAAATACAAAAAAAATTAGCCAGGTGTGGTGGTGCGTGCCTGTAATCCCAGCTACTCGGGAGGCTGAGGCATGAGAATCGCTTGAACCTGGGAGGTGGAGGTTGCGGTGAGCAGAGATCGCACGATTGCACTCCAGCCTGAGCAATGGGGTGAGACTCTGTCTCAAAAAAAACAAAAAACAAAAACCAAACCCACCAGTTATATTGAATTAGGACCCACCTTAATGACCTTATTTTACCTGAACTATCTCTTTTAAGGCTCTGCCAAATACAGTCACAGCATGAGGATCTGGGCGTTAGGGCTTCAACGTGTGCGTTTTTAGGGGACACAATTCGGGTTCGGCTCATAACTTAGGATTCTGAGACAGCCCATTTCAACGGAGGACACAGCACCACACCTACCTGTCTGCTGCCCCTGGATTCAGATGTCAGCCAGGCCCAGCTTGCCCATGGAGGCTGGCTGCCTGAGGTATACGTTATGCTGGGTGTTCAAGGGAGATTAGGCCAGCTTTCAGGAAAAGATGGCTCCTAATTGAGAGAAGTTCTCTCACTCTTGTTCTGCTCAGCCTCCTGCTTGAAGCAAATAAGGTATTTTTCTCTCACAATAAAGGAGACAGAGGGCTTGGGGCATGTGTTCCTGTGCACTGGGATAGCTGCTGGCTTCTTAGAGCCCACGGTTATCCAACAGTTCCTGTACTCATAAGGATATTTCATAACTTTTGAAACGATTTATGGTTTTTTTTCTGCTTTTTAAAAGAAAACTGATTCTTAAATTTTAATGAAATAGAAAACAAATGATGTATTGCAATAGATGCTCTTGCTAAGAATTCACATAGTCTGAGGATAGGTTCTTGTTTTTTTGTTTGTTTAATTTTAATATAACATCTGCACTTAGATTTAGCAATTGGATTTTCTTTGACCTCAAAAATCCGTGTAAACCAAAGCTCCAAGTATGAAATGCCTCCCCACCCCTTTTTTTGCCTCCTACCTCCAACACATACACATTTTCTGTTGGATTCAAAAAGCCTAGTGAAGTCTCTGAGCAGCAGTTGGTAGGGAAAAAATAGCAGCATAAAAGCCTCCTTCCAGACATGTTTAGCAAATTCTTTCTTATTTTAATCTTTCATTATGATTTATTGATGTATTCAAAGTTTGTCCCAGCGACCCATCCCAGCAGCCCCAGCCTGTAGAGATAAACATCCTTGCTGACTCTTAGCTGCGTTTGGCCATCTATTCATGGCTAGTTTTTACTGCACCCCTAAGGAAATAAGAGCACTGTGTATTCTAGGGAAAAAAAACACTCTTTTAAAATATCCCTTCTTTCCGCAGCTCTGTGTGTGTGCCCTGCAAGCAGTCCTTGGTGGCAGTGAACAGAGTGGCTTTCTGTGGAGCCGCCGCTCCTGTCTCAGGCCGCCGACTCAGTGTCTGTGCGGGGAATTCCTGTTCCTGGCCCAAACCCACAGGCCTTGCTCGTGAAGGCCTCTCACACACTCTCTTTTTCTTGCTTGGATAAGAATCTGTGCTCTGGAGACTCTTCCATGGAACCCAGAAAGAAAAAAAAAGAGAGAGAAAGAGAGAAAAGCTTTCACTCACATCCGTGGCTGGAAAATTCAACTTGCTCTTTGTAAAGCAGACTTTCCCCTGGACATTTCTACTGGGCAGTAGAATGCAGATAAAAAGCCACATACATGCCAGACCCTGCTTTCTGGAGGCTGAGCCAACTGTGGAAACCATAATTCCTACTCCTTGTCCATAGCCCCGGGGGGTGCTGCTCCCACCCACACCTTTCTCCTTTCCCTTTCCCCAGGGTCTTATCTGAGTGGCCAGTGAGTTATTCTGCCCTATGAAGCTGACCAAGGCTCTGTCTCCAAGGACTGCTTCATGTCAGATTTAAATGGACTCACCCAGAAACTTCTTGTTTCCAGAGCTGTGTGCTAGCGTCACAAAGTATACGCTGCTTTATGAAGCAGTGGCCTTTGGGCAGAGCTGCATTATTATCTCTTTAACCCTCCACGGCCAATCAGTGAGCCCCTCCACCCCTCTTCTCAAGAGAACTCTCTGGGCTCTGATAGTGAACCCTTGTCGCTGTGTCTTGAGTCGTGGGGTGAGAGAAGGAAAAAGTAACCCTGGAGTCTGGAGCCAGTTTTTGCTTGTGGGTTTTGCTGGTAACTATCGTAAAGATAAAGGAATCAGGTGATGCCTGTGGCCTCCACACTTTCCCTGGCTCATTAGAAATGCCGTGGACACTTTTGAGAAATAAAGACTCCTAAATCCTGGTGTAGGACAGTGTGATTCATAAGCGTGTTTAGGAAGTGTCCCCTGAAAGTGTATTTCTTAAACGCTCCAGATGTGATTCTAACTTCAGCAAGATTTGGGAACCATTTATTCTGGTGAATTCTAATGTTCTCTGAAAAGCAGTTGCCTGGGAAGGAATGATTCAGAAGAGGAATCCTTCTGAGTCCAGCCCAAGTCCCCATGACTCCTTCTATTTTTTCTTTGAGACAAGGTCTTGCTCTGTCGCCCAGGCTGGAGTGCAGTAATTGTGGCTCACTGTAGCCTCAACCTCCTGGGCTTGAGTGATCCTCCCACCTCAGCCTCCTGAGTAACTGGGCACATGCTACAGGCACATGCCATCATGCCTGGCTATTAAAATATATGTATATTTTCTGTAGAGATGGGGTCTCCCCATGTTGCCCAGGCTGTTCTCAAGCTCCTGACCTCAAGCAATCCTCCTGCCTCTGCCTCCCAAAGTGCTGGGGATTACAGGTGTGAGCCACTATGTCTAACCACCTCCTTCTATTTTTGGTGAACGACTGGGAGTGCCATGGAACATGGGCAGAAAGGCTTTTTTCTGCAATGCACTTGTATTTCCCTCAGCACAGTGGAGCCAGGCACATTCAAATGCACTCAGCAAATGGTTAGTCCCTAGGAGACTTTATCTTGGTAACCTCAGGTATGCACCAATTGTTTTATTTTTAAAATTCTCTTCTGTAGAGCCTAACACCTTGAGAATCAAAAACCTCTTTGTCAAATTGCATTCTTTTTCTAAGCTTGTTCACATACACTTTGGGATGGGGCCACTGACTCTCTGAGGAAATACTTGGAAATATGCTGGAACATTTCTCTCTCCTGCACATCAGCGATAACCCTGCATCTTAGGAGGTGAGCTTTATGCTATTGAGAGGTCGTTTCCATTGGGACAATCATATAAGCTGTTCATTGGTGATATTTTAGTGGAAACTAAAATACCTTTATACAAGCACCTGGAATGCTTACACAGAAGTAAAAAGAGGTAGACTGGTGCTGCCACATTAACACTTTAATGTTCACTAATATGCATTGATCAATATCATGGGTGGCCTGAGATCTAGGGTAGCTTAGCTGAGTATTTATTTGTGTGCTTATTATTCATTCCTTTTATTTATGAATTAGGTAACTTATTTGTTTAGGGTAACTAGACTGAATTGTTATTAATTAATTATTTATTTAGGATAGCTTAGTTGAATTAACTTATTTATTTAATGCCTCTGTGTTACTAAAAATACTGGGAATTCATTCTGAGACTTGGGAAATATTAAATCCTTACTTCTGAGAAACGACATGATCCTCTCTGAAAAAAACAACAAAACAAACCAAATAATCAATCTAAAATCAAACCAGAAATGGTGTCCCATCAAGACAGTTAGAGAACTGAGGACACGGTTGAGAGAGGCCACAGCAGTGAGCTGTGCAGGTGGCTTCAGAACCCTTCTTTAGCTTGAGGTGTCTGGAAAGAGGCCATCTTCTTTGTTCAGACCTGATGTGGCTGCAGAGAGGTTGAGATATTAGAGTGGCACTTGTGCTTCCTGGAAGGTGAATTAGATGTGCTTTCCCTATTCCTCTCACCAAGAGCAACTAGATGCAATGGACATTATACATCAAACAAACAAAAGAAGACTCAAAGGTGGAGAGAAGAAGGTGACGGGCTAGGGGCCTCAGGACCTGTGGGAGCTGTGGCAAGTTCCTTGATGTTGTGGTCTGAATGTCTATGTCCTTCCGAAGTTCTTGTGTTGAAACCTAACTCCCAAAGTGATGGTATTAGGAGATGGGGCCTTTGGGAGGTGATTAGATCAGGAGAGTTGGAGTCCTCATAAATAAGATTAGTGCCCTTATGAAAGACGCCCCCGAGAGTCCCTTCCATCATGTGAGGATGGGGTGAGAAGGTGCCATCTGTGAGCCAGGAAGCAGGTCCTCGCCAGACTCCGAGTTGGCCAGTGCCTTGATCTTGGACTCCCCGGCCTCCAGAACTGTGATCAGTTAAAAGTCTGGTGTTCATAAGCCACTCACTATATGTTTTTTTGTTACAGCAGTCCGAATGGACTAAGACAAAACTTGGTACCAAGGAGTGGGCTGCTGCTAAAACAAGTACCCAAAAATGTGGAGGTGGTTTTGGAACTGAGTAATGGGTAACAGCTATAAGAGTTTTGAGGTTCATGTTAGAAAACACCTACTATAGACTCTGCAGTATCAAAATGATAATAAAGGTATAAAATGAACAATTTTACACACACACACGCACACACACACATACACATTTTACAACGTAGATGTAAAGGACCAGTTTCTTGGAAAAAAAATCACTACAATTCACCTATTATAAGATATGTAATTGGAATAGCCCTATAAATATTAAGAAAATTTAATTTGTAATTAAACCTCTACTCCTTTCCAGAAATCTTGAGGCAGAAGGTTTCCATGGAGAATGCTACCCAACCTTTAAAGAAGAATTAGTATAAATTTTAAACTACCTATTCCAGAAAACAGGAGAGGAAAAGACCCTACCCAATTCATCATACTGAAATCACAACCAGATGAAACAAAACAACAGCAATTGTAGACCACTATCCTCCTTAAGTATTGACTCAAAAATCCTAACAAAATATCAGCAAATCAAAATAAGAAATGTATAAAATGAATTATATACCATAACCTAGTGTGGAGGCTAGGCTGTTCAATATTCAAAAACTGACCAAGGTTATATGCCCTATTAACAGGCTAAGAAGAAAAATCACATGATCATGTGCATAGATTCAGAAAAAACATTTGATAAAACTTAACACTCATTCACGATAAAAACTCTCAGAAAAATAGGAATACAGGAACACTTTTAAAATTTCACATAAAGATCATCTACAAAAATGCTACAGTTGACATACTAGTGGTGAAAGACAGCTTGCTTTCCCTTGGGACTGGGAAGAAGCCTGGCATGTCTGCTCTCACTGCTCTAATCCTGCATAGCAGTGGAAGGTATAGTCACTGAAATAAGGCAGGAAAAGAAAATCCAAGGCATGTATATCAGAAAGGAAAAAATTCACAATTCTTCTTCTTTACAGATGGCAGGATTGTCTCCTTAAAAAAATCAAGGAATCTACAAAAAACTCTTAGAACTAAGTGAATTCAAGTTCACGGGATGCAAGATCAACATACAAAACTCAATTATATTTCTCTATACTAATAATATCTCATCATACTAATATTTCTTTGTACTACCACGTGGACTACAAAATTAAAGATACAAAACTACAAAAATACACACAAAACATGCACTGTATAGAGAAACCTACAAAACACTGATGCAAGAAATCAAAGATCTAAATAAGTTGAGAGACATACCATGTTTATGAATTGAAAGACTCAACAAAGTAAAGGTGCCAACTCTACCCAAACTGATATACACATACACAATTCCTATCAAAATCTTAGTAAGATTTTTTGTAGATATAGACAATATTATTCTAAAATGTATGTAGAGAAATAAAATAAATATAATAGCTGAAACAATGTTATAACTCTCAAAACTCAAAAGCAATGAAAACCCTCCAAAATTATTAGAAATGGCAAAAGTCATGAATAGAAATTTCACTGGATAGAATATGTAGATGACAAATCAGCACATGAGAAGCTGTTCTGAACACTATTGGCCAATGAGGGAACATAAATTAAAACCACAGGAGAGAGATCATTCTATGTATATAGGAATGGTTAAAATAAAAAATACCAGCAACATCAAATGCTGATGAGGATGCAGAGAAACTGGGTCGCATATATGACAGGTAGGAATGTAAAATGGCACATCTACTTTTGCAAATAGCTGGGCAGTTTCTTAAAAAACTAAACACTCAACTATCATACCAACAAGAAATTACAATCCTGGGCATTTATCTCAGAGAAGTGAAAATTTATTTTCATTTCACCCAAAAACCTGTATCCAAATGTTCATGGCAGATTTATTTGTAATAACCCCAAACTGGAAACAGCCCAAATATTCTTCAGTAAGTGAATGGTTAAACAAACCATGGTACATCTACACCATGGAATTGTACTCAGCAGTAAAAAGGAATGAATTATTCATGCAAGCAACAACTTACATGAATATCCAGAGAAATACATAAAACAAAGAAAAAGTCAATCCCAAAAGGTTACACACTGCGTGATTCCATTTATTCAATGTTATTGAACTGACAAAATTATATTGATGGAGAGCATCTTAGTGCTTGCCAGGGGTTAAGGATGGGAGCAGTGGGGAGGGACATGGATCCTATTAAAAAATGAAATAGGAGGCATGGTTGTGGTGATGGAAATCCTCAGAATCTTGACTGTATCAACATCCACATCCTGGTGGTATTGTACCATAGCTTTGCAAGACATGAATGCTGGAGAAACTGGACAAGTGTGTGTGAGATTTGCCTGTATTATTTCTTGTAACCGCATCTGAATTTACACTTACTTCAAAATAAATATCTTCATTTAATTTAAAAAATGATTTTCTGACCAGGTGCAAATCCTTCAAGTCCTGCTTTATGGGGAATGCCTGGAACTCACATGCCAGGTGCTGCGGGGTCCTTCACTGATGACAGCTGTCTCTTGGTGCTGGGGATGGAGACTCCTGCTTGATGTGACTGTGACCTCATAATAGTGCTCCATGTCTTTAACAACAAAAGGTCTGAATTGGGGGCTCTTTGTTTTGACAGTTTTGGAGCCTGGGGTTGCGAGGGAATGAGGAACAGTTCTATACATACCTGAATGAACTGTGCGTCTGGTGCTCTCGGAGTAGATTCCATGCTGTTGAATGAAGTTTTTATAGTTCTTGGAACAGTTGTGACCACTCCCCTTGACGTCTCCTCCCCACACTCACATTTAAGTGCTTATTGAATCATTTAAGGTGCTTTTTCTGGCAAAGATAGTAGAAACCTTGCTTGAATCCTCACATAACAAGAATTTTGGAGGTAAGGCACATAGACAGTGCAGATGCATTATCAACATGCAGGTCCTTTCCTTCTGTCTGCACTGCCATTCTTAGTATTCAGGTGATAACATTCATCCCCAGTTGTCAACTCCAGGCACAACTCCCCAGGCAGGTGAGGGAGCATGCATCTTGCCTTGTCTCTCTCCTGTATCTGGAGGCTGGCCCTAGCAGAGGGTGCCTCATCTTCCCATTGCCCAGAATTGGGTGACATGCCCATTCCTGACTAGACCACCTCTGCCTAGATGGGTGGATGTCTGCAGTGTGTCCTGTGAGGAAGACAGGGGAAGTGTTCCTGCTAAGGTAGCCGCATGGCACATTGTACCCTGCTGTGCACCAGCTATGTGTTAGGTGCATTACATTTGGTTCTGCAACAACTTTACACACTAAGTAGTGGAGGGTCCAGCACACAAAGGGGAGTGTCATTCATGGTGGTTGAGGCATACATGTCACTACACCCCAGGGGACAGGGCTGCCAGAGGAGGAGACTTTGAAAACAGAACTGCCTTCACTCTCAGTAAACCCCTCATTCTCGACAGTGGTTATTTTGTGGGTTTGTACTGTCTAGATACCTTTTTTATTGTGTTAACTTGTTTGCTTATTAATTATTTTTATACAAAAAGCAAACTTTTCAGCCAATGTGACTCCTGGCTCAGCCACTTTCACATTTGAGCTCATCTTTGTGAATGAACTTGTGAATAGTTCAGGTAGAATTAATGCAAACACAGAGGGTGTCTTGAAATGAGCATCACGCCCCGGCTGATGTTACCCATTTGAGCATATGCCACGCTGACTTTCTATTTCTCTTCTGGGTACCAGCCACGTGTGGTTTTCAGTTCTGTCTTTTGGTGATCCCTGTCTTTAATGTTTACAGATGGGTGAACTGACCATCCGTGGATTCCTACACAAGAGTTCCTTGATGGGCAAATAGGTAATTATTTACAAGTGTGATCACAGATTTCTCAAAGCAGTGTGCCAAGCTACAAGACTCCTTTCTGTAAGAGAAAAAGGAAACTTGTAGGAATAGGAGAAGTGGAAAAAACCGTTTCCTGACACCAGCATTTGTAATTAAGCAGAATATTCCATGTTGTTGCAACAAGGATTCCAAGCATTACCTGTTTCAGAGACCCCCAAGGAGTTGCTAGTTGGTTGGTTTGTACATGGTGTGTGGTAGGCACTGAATAAGTGTTTGCTGGTCAACTTTTGGTGGGTCTGGCATTTCTCTTACAGCACCTAGCTATTATAAGGATTCAGAAGGGCAGATACTGCAGATTAATGATGATTTAAAAGCAGCAAAACCCAAAGTTAACCCAGTTTTTCCTTATTATGCTCTTCAAAGCAGTTTTGGTTTGGCTTCAGCATCCTTTAGGGAAGGGGTTTGGATCCAGTCATATTTTATCTGTAATGATTCCCCATCTTAGGTTTGTAGTGCCTCCAGTCCCTATGGGTATCTCCACCAATCTAAACTAAATAGTGCCGATTGTATATTGAAAACATGCACTGGATTTTACAAACCAAGAGAAGCAAGAGAGAGACTTTTAAATTCTCATCAATGCATAAATACATTTAAATTTTTAAAAATAAATAGAATATTTATCAAGGATCCACCTTAGCTAAGTCAGCATTCACACACGTGTGTGTGTGTGTGTATGTGTGCACGTCCCTGTTCCTGTCCATGAGGAAGTGGAGGAAGGGATGGCCCTGAAGACTGTCTGTGATTGGCTTCAGTCACCATTCTGTGTAACTGTTCATTAAAATATCATAGGGCTACCCATAGGGTGAATACCTACATAAATTTCACAGTGGTTTCTTTTTGAAATCTTTCAAACAAGAAAAAGTTGTTTAAGGGCTAAGCCATGTTGCTCAGCTATATTATGTGTTTACATAATTTTATTTATTTATTTTTTTATTTCACAGCTCCTAGGACTTCAGGCATTAGGATTAATTCATAAGAAAGCTCACTGTGTTTCTCTGAAGTTTATTTTATGGTAGGAGAATATTTTCAATAAATTATGAACTCTGTGAAATGTATATGTAGTTGATGGACATTGAGTATATTTTCACTCTCATTGGATGGCTCTTCTGTCAAAACTTATTTCTTGTCTGAAATATACCAATCGGGCAACATTATCGATACTATCATCTTCCTTACTCTTCACCCCTCCTCCTTAAGTAACAAATGGCTGTCTTTCATCCTTTGCTCTATTAGTTCTAATCAATACCCTAATTATGTAAATGATACTCAGCAGTGTTATCAGGAAGGGACTTGTTAGAGGAAAATTGTTAAGGCATAGATACACAAGGAAAGACAAAATAAATGCTTCAGAATTTTATACAAAGAAACCTTTCTATTCAAATAACAGAGAAAGTAATTTGAACAGCAGGGAGAGTGACAGAAGTTGGGGAAGGGGGCAGAAGATATATATATGTATATATCAGAGAAAAAGAATTGAAGGCATAGGAGACATGAGAAAATCCATATCCTTATTTTATACACACACACACACACACACACACACACATTATTTTAAAAGATGCTTGTAGAATCCATATATTACATTTGTGAATGTCTTTAAAGATTTGAAAAATAACTTTTAGTGAATCTAGAAAATGATGGCTGGGCATGGTGGCTCAGGCCTGTAATCCCAGCACTTTGGGAGGCCAAGGTGGGTGGATCACCTGAGGTCAGGAGTTCGACACCAGCCTGGTCAACATGGTGAAACCCCGTCTGTACTGAAAAAAAAAAAAAAAAAAAAAAAAAATTAGCCAGGCGTGGTGGCAGGTGTCTGTAATCCCAGCTACTCGGGAGGCAGAGGCAGGAGACTCACTTGAACCCGGGAGGCAGAGGTTGCAGTGAGCCGAGATCATGCCATTACACTCTAGCCTGGGCAACAAGAGGGAAACTCTGTCTCAAAAAAAAAAAAAAAAAAAAAGAAAGAAAAGAAAAAAAAAAGAAAGAAAAATGATAATAGTTCAATTTTACAATAAGAAAAGTGTGCTATAACATAGGTTAAATAAACTCGCACATGAAGTGTACCTACCCTTTTTGAACCTCTTCATGGGTTCCATCTCCTAGCATCATGATTTCCTTATGTTTGCCACCTGCTGTGTACAATAGCAGATTGTTATTTTGTTCTGCTGTACTGGCATTTAATAAAAAGGCCCATATTGAATCCATGCAGACTTTCTTTTTTTATTTTTATTTTATTTTATTTTTTTGTTTTTGAGATGGAGTCTCGGTCTGTCGCCCAGGCTGGAGTGCAGTGGCGCCAACTCGGCTCAGGCTCACTGCAAGCTCCGCCTCCCGGGTTCACGCCATTCTCTTGCCTCAACCTCCCAAGTAGCTGGGACTACAGGCGCCCGCCACCGCGCCCGGCTAATTTTTTTTGTATTTTTAGTAGAGACGGGATTCACTGTGTTATCCAGGGTAGTCTCCATCTCCTGACCTCATGATCCGCCTGCCTCGGCCTCCCAAAGTGCTGGGATTACAGGCATGAGCCACCGCGCCCGGCCCGAATCCATGTAGACTTTCACACCTGAGTGACCTGTGCTTCAGAGCCTGTCAAAGTCCAGGTGACAGACCTTTGACAACTCACCCCAGGGGAGCTTACCTGCATGTTCTCTGTGGCACCGAAGTGTTTGTCCTGGGACCCTGCCTGCTGGTTTCCAGCAGTGTTTGCGTGACCTGGTTTTCTGTGGTGACACGCATGGACGTATGATTTATACGTGTGGATCACTCCTGCAGCACAGCAGGTGCGATCCAGCCAGCTGCAGCTCCGCTCCTTCTGCTCAGAAGCGCGTGGGAACACACTGGAGAGGAGAGCGAGTTTACCACAGGGAGAACTGCATACTTTCTGATTTACAGACCTTGGTGATTCTCTACTACTTAACAAAGTTAACAAATAACTTTTGGCACACCTAACAGACAGGTGACATGTAGTGACCCCTGATTGCTCTGCCTGCACTGTGGCAAACACGAAACCAGAGCCGCTGCAGCTGCGGGAAGGCAGAGTTCAAGGGGTAGAGGGCGGCGGTTAGAAAAAGCCCTAGGTGAGCCCTCCCTTCTTCCTCCTGCTTCAGCTGGCCAGGAAGGTGACTGAAGCCATCAAAGCCTCTGTTTCCTCATCTGTAAAGTGGGAATACATGACCCCCAACCTCATTAGACTTTTGTGATTATGCAATGAAATGACCAGCTTAAAGCATTTAGCATGGTGCCTGGCACAGAGTGAATAGCTGATATACGCTAGCTCTATTATTATAGCTAATCTAGTGATCTCATTTGATTGTCTTCCTGAAGAAATGCTTTCAGTAAGTGATGTTTCATCATAGACATCATAAAACTTTACATTCTCAATGTTTTCAAACTTCTTAGCAACAGGATCTATTACTGACAAACAAGATCATTAGAAAATATAAAGTATGACATTCAAAGACCACAGCTATGATGAAAAGGACAATTTGTGTAGTATTATTCAATAGTGTCTTAAAAGATGCCATCATTTTTACAGTTGGTATTTTAAAATATCTTTCTATATACAGAGAAGTCGATTACTCTGAAGATTTTTATGGGACCGGTAGCCTTTGTGTTTCTTCCTGCTATAGCTTTCAGACCATCAGCATATAACATTTTTGCCAACTTATTGATTATGTTTTAAAAATTAGCATAAATTCTTAAAATTATTTCTTCTGTTGTATCCATGTCAAAAGGTTAGCAAAATAGGATATATTCATGTTTGTCTGCATTTGTCTAAAAATGTCAGAAAAAAGAGATCTGTATATTGGTGCTCTTTTGAACTTTGATGATATCACATAATCTTAAATATCAAACTAACTCAATAGGTATTATAATTTTTTTGGAGTATTCATTTTATTATCAGAAAATGACTATATAGCCCTCTACCAACTACCATACTTATTACAATGTCTAAATAGAGGCTGTAATAATTTTTTAATAAACTGATGCATTTCTTCCTTGAAGGCTACGCAGCAAATTGCTTTGAACAACCTCCCAACTCACTTTAAAAAGGTTTGAATTTTGCATATATTTTCAATAATACTAAGTCATTCACTCCTTGTGTGCACAAAAAAGTTAAAAAATATTTTCTTGTCCTCAATATGTCTTATTTCAAGATGCCCCAGCAGAGACCCCAGAACTATTCTGCAAATGTTTATTGTAGAGGTTGCTTTGAGGTCTTGGGTGTTTTCCATCCCATAGTTGGATATATTTTGCCATCCTTTCTTGTCACTGACTTGGTTTGAAGGTCACCATCTACTGTGTCATTTGCATCTTGTCACACAGTGGACAGCAGGTGATGAATTAGCTCATGCAATATGGTTAATTTCATATAAAGCCAATTGATAGCATTATATTCATTATTAAAGCTTCTATTAAACATCTTGTTTTTAACCAGAAATTTACTACTAGTTTTAAAGAGAACTATTTTGTACTGTGCAGTTTTCCACCAGAGAAAAAAATACGCAGGTTGAAAATTATCACTTTACTTGAATAGATCAATTTATTAGAACATATAAACTGAGATAGGCACCTGGTTCCATTGAGATAAGCAAGGGTTCAAATCCTGGCTCCTTCACTTCTAAGTAGGATATAATGCTTATAGTATTATAATGCAATTTTAAATTTGTGGATTGAATTTACCAGCCCATCCCAAATTTATAGGGTTTAGAATGTCAAATAAAGGCTGACCATTAAAAAAATACATAAAGTTGGAGTGGTTTATTATTAGTAAACAGAGCTTTTTATTTTATGAATAATGTAAAATCTCTAAACAGAATTGCTTTTTGTAGATACATTGTCTTAAAACCAGCATTTAAGTTGTTGATATTTTGTGGGTTATTTCCTTTCCATTTTAAATCTTGAGTCTAAAACGTGAAAAGGGGATTGAGCAATAAGGAGACTTCTTCAAAGAACTGACACTCTAGAAGACATCAGCACTTGAGAGAATAGCTTTTAAACAGCAGCTAAAATATGAGGCCTCTCTTTTAGATATCCTAAAAATCATCTTCTTTATCGTGTTTTATCGTGTTTTCTCTTTCTCGGGAAGCTGTGTCCTCTGTGGGCAGAGCCAGGGTCACAGACATGAGTGGATAGATCAGCGCAGAAAATGCTGGCATGAGAAGACCTCGCTCAGACCTCCCAGGCCCACACTGATGGGAGACTTTTTGTTCCCTTCCGCTTCTTCCATTCTCCCTCTTTTCCCAAGCTCCATGTTAGATACTTTTAATCTTATGTCCTTCTTCTCCAATTCAACAAGTTCCCACTACTGAGAACCTCTTACACTTCTTTCTCTATTGACCTTTGTTTCCTGGACTTGGTAACAAGATTACACTAAGTATCAGAAAGAGTCCAGATGAGTTATTTTGCTATCTTTTATTTAAACACAAACAAGCAAACCAGCATCTCAAAACATAATCTACCCCATTCTCTTGTTATCTCAAAAGTTTGTCTTGGCTGGGCACAGTGGCTCATGCCTGTAATCTCAGCACTTTGGGAAGCCGAGGCAGGTGGATCACTTGAGGTCAGGAGTTCGAGACCAGCCTGGCCAACATGGTGAAACCCTGTCTCTACTAAAAATACAAAAATTATCCCGGTGTGGTGGTGTGTGCCTGTAATCCCAGCTACTCGTGAGGCTGAGACAGGAGAATTGTTTGAACCCGGGAGGTGGAGGTTGCAGTGAGCCGAGATCATGCCACTGCACTCCAGCCTGGGCGACAGAGCAAGACTCTGTTTCAAAAAGAAAAAAACTTTGTCTTTTGATATAGTCACTTAATATTGTTGAATTAGTATAATTTTAATTAATAGATTGTTTCTAAAAAATATAGTTCCTTTTGGTGGCACATGTGATTATGGGAGATTGCTAGAGGAAATCATCATAGTTTATCTTTAAAATACCATGGGATTTTTTTTTGGTAACAGTTATGTAATTGCCATCAGGCATGGAATACTTTGGTGCTGCTGAAATGCCTGTGCACTCAGATATACATTTTCTGCTCTGCAGCAGAAGGAATATTGGAAAATGCACATTTAGTTTTGGGGGGACTATGAAATGGAAATTGTGTATAACCGTTTCTCTTATTCAACCACAAAGGGTATGGAACATTATTTCAAAATGATCTGTTTGTTGGGTCCAGAATTCAGTCTCTTTTAAGGGAAACGTAAAATAAAAGCCATAATGCATAATCATAGATTTGATGTGTTTATTTTTATATAAGGCAATCAGTTCAACAAAAATTTTGAACTGTTTAATAAAATGTGACCACTATTTACTACCACCCCAAGTCTTGACTTCAGGGGCCGTTTACTAGCCAGCTGGTGGTTTTATACACTGGAAGAGTTTGGCGATGTGTTTCATGGCTTTGTTGAAAGGCTCTCCTATGTCACACAGACTTTTCTTAATTTACTCATGCATTCGTGCAATCTTACTGTGGGTGATTATTCTATAACTGTCCCCCAAGGGCAAGGAAGGGCTCTGGACACTTGGTGCAGGAGTAGGAATGCCCTGTTCCCTGCAATCTCCATCGCTACCCACAGAACAGTTGCTCCTGCACTAGGGAGGGGGATTCTTTGCATTTTCTCAACCCCGTAGTAAATTCATGGGGGTTTGTGAATGTGCTGTCATCACAGTTACTGGTTCACCGTCAGTCTGGTGCTGCCACCTCTGAAATCCGACATGAACATCTCACTCCCCCAGCTCTCATCAGAGCTCAGCTGCCCATGCTGCCAGTGACTGCCCTCCACCAAGCAGCTGGCTGGACTGTCTCACTGCCCTGTGGACAAGCCATCTGAGGTGGAAGACTTTGTTAGAGTGTGGTCTGTCTTGTGAAGCTGCAGACATGATGTCCAGCACACAGTGAGGCAGGGGACATCCTGGAGGCCATCTGAGCAGCCAGAGTTATTGGTTAGTTACTTGGCCTATGCATCTCTTATTTTTTTTTAAGCAAATGGTAAATGCCCCTTTGGAATATCAAATAATGTAATCAGCTCTCTTGCTGGGATTAGATCAATAGAGAATTTTGATTTTCAAGGGTTGGTTGAGGAGGAGATATGGGAGCTGCAGTGCCTGGGCAGCTCGGGAAGGGACAGTCCCAGCATTGATGGCCACAAAGGCTGGACTCTAACTGCCTGGCGATGCAAGGAAGGTGTCAGCTCTCTGAGGCCTGGGGAAAGAGGGTAGCAAGTCCAGTGAGATGCCACTGAAGATAGACAGCCGAGGGATTTTCCTCTAGGTCTTGGTGGTGACAATTCTCAGGGTATGTGCTTGATCTCCAAGTCCATCCACCACCCTAGGCTCCACCCACCTACAGATAAAATTCATGTGATATGGTAAGAGCTCAATAAACGTTTACTGTTGTGGATGGAATTGAACTTAATCCTTTCCTAAGCCATGGTGTTTGTCCTTCAAAGGCTAAATAGCAAAGAGAACCTGTGGCATGAACAGAATGCATCACTGCTCTGTGGAGACTTGGAATCTAAAGGATTTGCCCACATGAGGGGGAGAAACAGTTTAGCTAAATGGGAAATGTACAGTTAAAGATTTGCCCATTGAGTTCTGCTGGAGTGGGGAAACATTTACTTCATGCTCATGATTCCTCATTTGACTGTGCGTAGATTTCTTTCACAAAGATATGATGTAATTGTAGTAATATTTTCTTAGTATATCAGGGCCTGGAGTGAAATTGCACATGATATTACATGGAGACTTACGCATTGAGCTCCAGAGTTCTCATTAGACAAACTTCCCCCACTTACAAAAAGGCTTTTCTTTTGCTAAAAAAGCCAGGTACTTTCTGAAATACTACGTTCTCTGCCTTAATCAAATCCCAATGGTGTTTAGGAAGATGCAAGAGAAATTAATGAGTTTTTACTTATTTACAAGATACAGACAACAAATTTAGGGCTTAGCAGTATTCAAAGGCTTACTCTCTTGGAAGCAATTTGATGTCTTAAGCCTGCATAAACCCTGTGTCACTTTTTACAGCTCTTTTCCAAGTCACTGTCGCTTTTGAACATCCATCTTGTTTCATAATTACTCTTCTAGTTTTAAAGCAACATCATTCTTGAAAATGTGCACTTGAAAATTTAAAAGGCAAAGAAAATATGCAAAGTTGAACGCAGCTGGCAGGGACTGGCCTAAGTAAAACAGCATACTTCTTTGATGAAAGCATCCAGTGTCGAAACTGTGGCATGGTCAAAGACTGTGTGCTCTGGATTAAAAATGTAAATGGCATATTCTGAGCCTAACAGTTAAAAATCCAACAGAATTTAGACTCTGGGCCAATAGACCAAGGGCACCATGTCCAAGTTCAGTATTGCCAGTATATTATTCTGTCTTTCAAGAGATAGATGTAAGAGTATTTTTCTCATTTGTGGATGCACTCAAATGGGTTTTCTTCTTGATGGAGAATTTTAAAAAAGAGGCAAAATTTCCCTCTTTGTCACAGAAAGGTACTGCCAACAAGTGACTTTTGGAACTAGGGTCTGGTAGAATCAACAAAGCTAAAAATAAATGGAACTGAAAGGTTATTCTGGCCTTTTTATGACCTGAGAAACTAAAATGATTTTTTGTCATAAAATTATTAAGAGTAATCTACTAACATCACAGAAGTTCAGTCACTCATTGGCTTTATGGTGTTGTAAGAGAAAAAAAATGAATCATATTTCTTCCTTAGTGGCATCTCACTTCCAGGGGCTTTTGTTCCTTTCAAGGGTGACTTCCGAGTAAGTCCTGCCCTGGTGTTTGTACGACCTACATACTGTGCCGTCTGCCCCCAGCTCAGGGGCCCTGTGTGCAATGAAACTCATTTTAAAATGCAATGCATTATAATCTTTTCCTTAATTCAAATCTGATGAATTATTTGAAGTCCTACTCTGTTGTTTCTCTGATAGTCCTAGCATTTCACAGGTGAATACTTTTACGGGAAAAAAGCATTCATGCAAATGAATCTCATCTGATGTTACTGTGTGCCGTTCCCACTCAAAATGAAGCTCTTACCCATTGGAACATTTTCTGTTTCTCCTCCAGACAGAAAAATCTGAAAATCTATAGATCAGAATAAAATAGGCTAGGAAACATTTAAGTAAGTTTGCTCAGTAAAAATGCTTCAGTGAAGAGTCCCTCAAAACCCTTTTTACCTTATTGAGAGATCCATTTCTTTAGGTCACCAAGGCAAACTTTGTTCAAAGTTCCTCATATCTTCTCCAGGAAAGAAATAATCTCTTACAGCTATGGTGTGAAACTCATGCACAGGACTCTGATTTAGAGAGCA
The DNA here is from genome assembly GCF_028885625.2 of Pongo pygmaeus. Lineage (NCBI taxonomy): Eukaryota > Metazoa > Chordata > Mammalia > Primates > Hominidae > Pongo > Pongo pygmaeus. Next base: position 60,432,043 of record NC_072380.2, read on the forward strand.
CCACTAAAGGATTTACTTGTGCTCTGGTTACATGGTGGAATCTAGCAGAGAAGCCCAATGTATCCTGTGCGGTCACTTTGTCTACCTATCACCCATGTGCTTGCACCATTTTGTTTGTTTGATAGTATCACAGGTTCCAGCAAGTGTTTGAGAGGACATAACAAAGGCACAGAGGACCCTAGGAAGCTGATTGCCTATGCTCAGTTACATTGGCTTTTGCAGGACTGGACATTTGGTTGAAGTCACAAAACAGACACAAACAGAATGAAGCCAGTGGTGACGACTGAGAAGCTGACCCACCTCTGGCATTTGTCCCTATCCACACTAGAGATGGAACTCCCAGGTGACTTTTGGGCCTGCCAGTTTCCCATCCACAGGGCCACTGAATCCAGGCTGAGAGAAGAGAGGAGTCAGATATTTATTTTACTTTTTTCCTCAATGGTTTTTCTTCTCTTTTAACACTGTGGTTTTAATTCAGGGCAAGCTTGTTTAAAGTCTCATGAAGTAATTTATGATACAATAAGTCAAATAGATATTATATTCTTTTTCTTGTTAAAACTCTTGCATCTCTTATTTAGATTTCCATGGAAAATCCTATGCTGTAAGATAGTTAACTTTTTAATATCTACAGCTGATGCATTCCTAACTATACAGTTATATGTGTATTTATATGCATATGTATGCATTATACCATTATTATATGTACATATGTAATTACAAAGAAGAAAAACTTTCTAATCACATTTATAAATTGAAGGCCATAAAACAACGGCATTTAGCTCAGTTACCTAAGAGTGACTGGCTCACAGTATAAAGGCCACTTAAAAAGTATTTATTGAACGAATAAATACAATCAGTGGGGATGCGACTAAGCATAAGCATTTCTGTTCTCAATTGAAATTATTCTATGGTGTTTACTTGATAACTTAGAAAAGCCTTCATGTTAAAATAAACATCTAAGGGGTATATTTGAAGAAAGAAAACAACATTCTACTTATTAAAATGATTTTCAAAGGTCTGGAATTTTACAGAATCTCTCACAGGATAAAAAAAAAAAACACAGAAACTATCTATTACTCAAGGAATAAGCCCCACAATCTCTAAGTTATACATTTGCTGAACAGCTTCTTTTTGATGTTAAAACAAAACAAAATGAAAAGCACAAAGCCCTTCCAACAGAAGAAAGCTGAAAACCAAGCAAACAAAAAACGGATCTATTTCTTTAGAGCCTATTTCTGTGCATGCACTTCAGAGCACTTCCACTGAGATTTGGCTACATGTGACAAAAAATTAGAAAGAGGCAATTTAGCTGCCTGCCTGGTGTAATTTTTACAAATGGGCTACTTTTATTGGAATCTAAAGATTTTGCATAAAAAGAAATGCAAAATGTGAGTAAAAAGAAGTCTGACATTGAAGGCATATCTGGCAAAGTGCTTAGTGCCTTCTGAGCATGAATTAAGTGTGTGGAACGAATGAAGGACCAGTCACAGTGCTTGCTGCACTTCCATGCAGTTGGCAAACTCTGTGACTTGCCATGCCAGGCCATGGCGTCTTAACAGGTGGCATGCTGTCCATCCGCAGCACACCCTAGACCAAGGAGGCATCATGGAGGCCTCTGCTCCCTCATTGCCTTTTAAATTCCTCCAGCATCTTCCTCTCCTCTGATCACCTGGCCTTGGTCAGGAGCTCCTATTATGCCTTCATAGACACACTGCTGTTTCTCATAGTAATGGTCATATTTTGCAATTATACACTGATTTTTATTTGAATAATGCCATTTTAATGGAGTGTTAGTTCCATGAAGGCAGTGGAGATTTGGTCACTATTGTATCTCTAGCATTTAAAACAGTGCTAAGACCTGTGGAGTGTGCTAAATACAGATTTCAAAATGAATGAATAAGATCATTGTAACAGTAATGGCCAAATTACTGTGGTTCTGACCGTCACCAACTCAGACAGACCCCTTATAGAGCTCCGTCAGCTGTAAGGACTGCCTCTGTGGGTCTGAAACGCTCCACTCCCGGTTCTGTCCACTGTAAGGACTGCCTCTGTGGGTCTGAAATGCTCCCCTTGTGGTTAAAGTGTCACCCTTGGCAGATGTTCTCTCAGCCCTTCACCACTGGCGGTGCTCATGGTGAAAAGGCAAGAATGGTGTCAAGTAATGACCGTTACTGATATTCCTGAGGCTGCAGATACTCGAAAGGGTCCCGTCTCTGCACCCAGTACGCAGCCTACAACCTGCTTGTGCCCATTGAACAAAGGCTACTTGCAAACAACTTCTCCACTGCTGAGACATCAACCCAATCCCACAGTAATCCTCATTGCCTTTTATTTCTCCATTCTTAGGACAAAGTAATAATGGTCAAAATATCCTTCTTCGACAATGACAAAATATCCCATATTGATGTCAAAGTATGTTACTGCACCCCCAGAGGGACCACCCCCAGTTTGGACCTGCTCTGCAAACCATCCCATAAGTGACTAATTTATATGCTAAATCCTTGGGTGGGCCCAGCTTCAGCACTTGGGGCAGCACTAAGGTAGAAAAGTTCCACCACAGTTTTTCATGTGAACTCTATTCCTTTTGCATCCTCCAACGACTATTGAATAGTGCAGCTGAAGCCAAGCCCAGGCTGAGGAAACTCTGCAGAGCTCCTTATTCACTGTACGGGGAATGCCATCAATGTGGTGCCTGTGTCTGTGAATGGTTAAGTATTTTTGGCTTAGTCTTGAGAGCTCATTGTAAAAAGAAATGTGATGAAGGAGAAAGACATCAAAGTTAGAATTGTATCTGCTAGAATCCTGACTCCCTCCCTGCAGCATTGACACCTTGTAAGTGCTACTAAGCACCTATTGGCCTGCGTTTCTTACTAAGTGGTAAATGTTAATCACCACTGTGCTTAGCTATTGTGAGGATTCAGCCTGCTGCAAAGGAAAGCACTTGGAGCAGAGTTGGCTCTTGACACTCCATGGCAAGGTCAGTGATCAGTCTTCCTTTCTTTAATTAACTGCTTGAGAAAATGTATGCAGCTTATACTCCAAATCCCCCCAAATCCTATTTGAGCTCTGTGCTTTCTTTTCTACTTTATTCATATGACCACCTTAAACATTCTTCATTTCCTAAGTCAAGCTAGGAAACATAATTCATTGCATGAGGGAAAAGCTACGTTCTGCGAGTTCTTTGTTTGGTTAGGCTGTATGCCTCTTTGTGCCATGGTACTGATTATACACGGCATAGGTATATACACAGTACCAGAGCAACGTTATACAAACATGGAAAACACAGTCTGGTCTTCACATTCAGGACCTCCTCTCTAGCCAGTGTAAGCTGCTGCCTGAGCGTGGCTGCCAGCAGCTCTACTGTCTCACCCTGCAGACCAGTGCACACTAGGACAGCCTGGAGGGGAAAACCCTGGGGACCCTGGAAGGGGAGTATTTCGGAAGATTTTTCTCCATCCTAGCCAATCTCCACCATTCTGTGTTGGGATGAAGTCAGCAAGGCATCATTTGGGTAGGAGGGGATACTTAGACTTATTTACAAGGTTGACTTATCCTAGAGGAAAAACAGTGGCTTACGGAGCGACCTGACTTGCTTCACTTTTAAAGACTGTATAGAAATGAACACTCACAACCTATCTTTTGGAAACTTGTTCTTTTGACCTGGAATCATGGGCATGTTTCTTGACTTATTTCATAAAAGGTAATCGAATGGTCTCACTTTTTGGTAATCTAAGCATTTAGGAATATGAAATTTATCTTGCATAAGAAAAGATGTTAACACATTGAATTTCCAAGTTATTCAACTAGAGTAATTTTTGCTAAAATTTTGTAAATGCTATCAGAAATCTCATGAATATAGTTTACAATTAAGAGTTCTATTTCTGCTAATGACTGCAAAAAGAAAATTATAGACCAATGTTTCTAAGGAACATAAATGCAAGAATCCTAAATAAAACATTAGAAAACTGAATCCAGCAATCTACAAAAAGGACAGTACATTATGACCAAGCAGGGTTTATACTAGAAAGGCAAAGTTGGTTTAATATTTAAATATAAATCAATGTAGATTACTTTGTTAAGAGCATAAATGAGAAAAATTATCTGATCATGTCTGTAGATACAGAAAAAGCATTCATTAAAGTTTAATATTCATTCATGATAAAAACTTGCAGTATACTAGGAATAAAAAGGCATTTTCTTAATCGATGAAGGATCTTGATCTAAAATACCCCTACAGCTGATATCATGTTTAATGGTGAAATATTGAACATCTTCCCCCAGAGATTGAGACCAAAGTGAAGGTATCCATTCTCATTACTTGAATTCAACATATTACTGAAGGCTCCAGCCACTGTAGTAAGGTAAGAAATACAAATAAAGGGCATAATAATTGCGAGAGAAGAAGTAAAATTATTTTATTTGCAGATGATATTGTGGTTTACACAGCTATCTAAGGAATCTTCAAAGCAACTGCTAGAAACCATAGTGAATTCAGCAAAGTTGTAAAATACATGAACTATATACAAAAATGAATTGTATTTCTATATACTTGCAGCAAAGACTTGAAAAATTAAACAAAAATAATCCATCTATAATAGCACACATACAAAATAAAATAGTAAGTTCAAGAAAAGACATGCAAGATTACTACATTGAAAACTATAAGGCACTGCTGAGAGAAATTACAGAAGGCCTAAATAAATGGAGAGTAATAACCATGCTCATGGCTGGAGGACACACTGTCATTCATGTGTTGTTTCTTCTCAAATTGATCTATTGACTCAACACAGTCTCAACCAAAATTTCAATGGCACTTTGTAAAAGAAAAGGCCAGCTGATTCTAAAAGATATTTGGGAAAGCAAAGCACCTAAGAAAACCGATACAATGCTGGGTGGTGGGGGTTGTGTGGAGAAAGAGAAACACATTGGAGGACTCATTATCTGACATCAGTTTTTTTTCTATTGCTATTGACCTGTATTAATTATAATAGTGGGTTATTGCTTTAAGAATAGACAAGTAGATCAATGGAAGAGAATGGAGAGTTCAGAAACAGACCTACGCATACATGGTCAAGTGATTTTTTTGACAGACGTTCAAGGCCATTCTTGTCATCGGAATGTGCTAAACACCTGTTCAGCTACATAAAAGTGTGAAAAAATGACTCGATCTTTATCATTCACAAACACACAAAATTAATTTAAGATGTATCATAAAGTTAACCACAAAAACTAAGAGTCTAAGGCCTCTGTAAGATAACACTGAACAATATCTTTGCAACCTTTGAAGTAGGCAAAGATTTCTGAGGGAGGACACAGAAAGTTAAAAACAAAAAGGAAACAAAGACTGATAAATTGGACTTCATCAAAACTAAAACTGCTCATCAAAAGAAACCATTAAGAAAATGAAAATGCAAGCTACAGATGTAAATAAAAATATTTATAATACATATTTGTGACAAAGGACTTCTATAAAAATAAATACATTACATATATAATTCATTTAAATGTGCAAAAAGACACTTCTTTAAAGAAGAGAGGAATGGTCAACAAGTACATGAAAAAGTGATCAAGATCCTACAAAAATGCAAATGAAAACCACGACATACAATTTTATACCCATTAGCATACTTAAAATTGGAAAGACTGACAGCACCAAATGCTGGCAAGGCTATCCAGTAACTGAAACTCTCAAATGCTGCTGGTGGGAATGTAAAATGGTACAACCATCTTGGAAAACAATTTGGCAGCTTCTTATAAAGTTAAACATACAGTTGCTTCAGAGCCCAGCCATTCCATTTCCAGGTATTTACAAGAGAAATAAAAACAGAAAAAGACTAAAATAAGAATATTCATAGCAGCTTTGTCTATAAAAGCAAAAACATGGAAAAAACCAAATGTCTATCAAAAGAGAATGGATAAACAGTTTGGTAGCCATAAAATGGACTACTACTTAAAAATAAAAGGAAACAAACTATTGATAAATAAAACATTGTGCATGAATCTCAAGAACATTACACAGAGGGAGAGAAGTCAGACCCTAAAAAGCATATACTTCATGATTCCATTTGTATTAAGTTTGAGAACAGGCAAAATTAATCTATGATGGTAACAGGGAGAAGGGTGGTTGTCTCTGCACGGGTGGCATTGTCTAGAAAGAGACATGATTGTATTCTTATAGTCTGTGCATTTCCCTGTCTGTACATTTCACCACAATACAATAAAAATGCAATCTTAGAAGTCTAAGTTTGCTGAGTTGTTCTTTGGTGTTTACTTTATTAGGAATTGGAGAGAGCGAAGAGGTTTAGGCTTCAGGACAGGAAACCGACCAAGGAAACAAACCCCAAGGGCCGAGTGGGTGTGGCACGAGGAAGGATTCTCTCCTGATGACAGGCTGTTTCTAGCCCAGTTCACTCCCACCTGCCCCTAAGGACCCATTTCAACTGTCCATTCTATTTGGGTTAGAGGTAAATTGCCAGAAATAGAGGCAAATTAAAATGCCAGATTGATTTCCTTTATTTTCTCCTTCCTATTTTGGTGACTAGGGAGAGGTCTGGAAATGTTGATAACAATTTTAATAGAGACAAAAGCAGAGACCAGGATACACTACAATTTTTCATATTTTTTTTTTCTCTAAAATTCATTAGATTCTGAACCTTTCTGACTCTGGAGTTTTTCTATCCGGACTCCGTACATCCCATGAACTTTCATGACCTCACGGTGTTCCTTCTGCTCAGAATTCCTTATTCTGCTTTCTCTTTTAAAAATTCTTTTTTTCCCCCAAATGCAATTCTAAATATCATGTTTGTCAAACCCACTTCATTTGAAGGAACAGATTTGCGTTTTACTCACAACTTTGCTCCCAGCACCTGGAACAATGACTGGCACGTAGAGGGTGAGCAGCTCCGCCCCTCATTTTCAATCAATCAATCATCAATCAGTCTGTATTATGTATTCACTACTGGTGGGCTGAGCAGTATCACTGCACACCATGCATACCCACTGACTTCCTCAGGCAGCATAAACGGCTCCTCCCTTTATATTCATACAGCAGAGGCGTTAGTGGGTTGCTTGTGTGTGTACTCATTCCCTCTTTGTAGAACCTAAGCTTTCCGAGAGGCGTCTGAGTCTTGATTGTTTTTGCTGGAAAAGTGCAATGCCTGGTATACAGTAAACATGCAACAAAATCTTCAATGAAGGAAAGAAGGAAGGAAGGAAGGAAGGAAGGAAAACAGTACTCACCAGAGGACAACAAAACTTTCAGAAAAGCTGTGGTGTTTTGTCCCGGGTGTAAAAAGGGGTGTGTGTGTGTGTCTCTGTGTGTGTCTGTGTGTGTGTGTGTCATGTTCCTCTTCTGCATCCACTTTGACATCTTGGGAGGATGGTATTTGCCAACACACAATCACTGTGACCTGGGAGGACAGCAGGGAGTCCCTGTCCCGGTGGAGCTGGCTCCGTCCCAGCCCAGTTCAGGGAACATGGGAGTGGACTGAGAAGGATTTAGCAAGAGGGTCTTCTTCACCTGAAGCACCAGGAGCTCTGGCATGTCACTGGCCATTCTCATGAGGTGTGGGAGGAGCTCCAGGGCTCCTCTGACCACAGTGACAGTGGCAGACTCTATGGCAAACCCATGAGGCTGGTTTGGTGTGAACTTTGCCCAGAATTCAATGCAATACCGACTTCATGTGTAGCTGTGGAAAGGGCCTGGCATCTCCTTGGTGGGGAGAGAGGCAGTGATGACCATGGGCCAGCTTCTGGGCACCTCAGGGAGCAGCTGGTGGGGACTGATCAAGTAAGGAGGTTAGTGTGCACCTGGCTGCAAACTAGGCCAGCGACTCACCAGTGCCAGTGAAGCCCAGGGAAAGACAATTTAGCAGCTTGAGAAACTTTGACTACCTTTTCATGTCGTCTGTTAGATTGAACGATATAAATTGAGGATATTTGTCCATTTTTGACTTACCAAAATATCAATTTCATATACTTCAATCTAATCTTTATTTTTTAGTACCTGCTGTGTTTAAAGTTTAAGGTGCATACGTCCCAGAAAGAAATAAAGAGAAAGAAATACAGAGAAATGAAATAAAGAGAAAGAGAAAATAAATAAAAATAAAGAAATTGTAAAATCAAAAGTACCATTTTCCCCTTTTTTTGCAGGTGATTTAGGGACAGTTATGAGCATGAGACAGGAAACATTTATGGTGGGGAAGTTAAAACATCATTTCTGAGAATTCTAAGTGTGGCTCTCTCTTTTTCTCCTCCTGGGCACCCCAGCACGTCCCTCCTTTGTGTGGAAATGGTTTCTACTTTTCTTCCAGCCTTAATGTGACTGCATGGCGCCCATGGTGCAGAGCTGGGAGTGGTCAGAGTGAGAGGTTCAGCCAAGGAGAGACCTGTTAGTCACCGTGTGCTGGCTGGAGGTTGGAGTGTGCCGGTGTCCACTTGACTGGCTTCCAAGGGAAAGGTAGACAGTTGCATGACAGACAGGCTTGGTCACAGCAGGTTACCATGCACTGTGTCATCCGGCACACCAGGCAATTTCCTTTTTGAGTCACTTTTCAGCTAAGAATGAATCATGCTCCACCCTCCTTTTCAGCCCTTTCTGCTTGCCGGCTCTGCTGCCAAGATGGGAGGGAGGCCATTTCCTTCTGCTGAGAGCAGGTCAGCAAGGAAGCTCCTGAGAGTGCAGCCCTTTCCCTGCTGGGCAGAATCTGCAGGAGAATGCCTGGTCCCCTTGTAAGGTGGCCCCTCCAGGAGCGGGGTGGCCAGCCCCAGAGCCTTCTACTACCTGGAGGCAAACCCTGAACCTGGAAAGTGAGAGGCGGGGCCAGGCCGTTTGCTAGTAGAGAAATGTAGGAAAGTTCCTTTTCTGTGTGTGTTTTCTCTTGACTTTAAAAAATCATAAGCTTGCCCATGGAGCTTTTGTGAGAGGAGAGATTTGACCAGCTCTGTGCCTGCCCCCTGGGTCCTTAGCTGGTCGCTTTGTGCTTTGTCACCAGAAAAGGAAGATGTATCTAAATCACTGTCACTGGATTTGACCAGTGGAATTTTTGAAAACGTTTTCCATTTTCTCATGGTTTTGAAAAGTCTATACTTACCAAGAATTTGGCTTTAAGTTGTTGTTTTGTTGTTTGCAACTTTCTTTTGTTCTCTGTTTCGTTTATCAACCTATAGAAACAGGTCAAAAATTAAATGACTCCTTATACAAGGCAATTAAAGACATGAATGTGGGTGACGGACCCTGGGCACAAAGAGCCTTTGCGATTCTCTGGCAGGAAGGAAGAAGCCGCGGGTGTGGCGGAGGTGAGGTGGCCGGGCCCCTGCTCCCTCGCGCTGGGCTGCGTGCTCTGAATGGGGTGATGTCAGGGCTCTGTGACCCCGCCCGGCGGCCTTCCAGACCTGACGCCTTATTCGGAGCAGCAAAATGGAATCTCAAGCCTGAGAAAAAGATAGGACTCATCAGGGGATCTAAAAGCTGGTGCCTTGCTTTCAGGCCAGGTCCAGGGTTGGGGGATTCCCAGGGAGGCGCCAACTCTGAGAAGCAGGCTTTGTGCGCGGCTTTGCCTTCGCCTTCTCCTCCAGGCCTCTTCCATTCCCTCCTGGAGGGCTCCCTTCCAGCGGCGGAGGCATGCCTTTTGGATTTTCAGGTATTTTTCAAGAGTCTTCAATTTAAAACGAGTTTCTTTAGAAAAAGATTCCTACCTTGCTTCAAGACGGATGCTGTGGGTAGAGTGGATGGCGGAATAAGGGGTAGGCGCCAGGCCCCAAGGAGAAACAAGCTCCCGGGGGCAAAGCACTCCTAGTTCCTGACCCTTTGCCTCCCAGCCCCACCCTAGCTCTGACTGTCACACACCCAGTAGTATCCTGAGCACAGCACCCCTTGCTCAGACTCCTTCAGTCATCATCCGCTGCTGGAGAAACAGCGTCCAAACTCATCAGTCTGGTGTCCAGGGAGCCCATCTATCTGCCTGCTCCTCTTGCTCCCTTGGCCCCCGTGTGCCTGGGCCCCAGCCTACCTTCTGCATAGCCCGTCACAGCTCTACCTCTGTGTCTCTTTTCCTTTGCTGACTTTGCTCTCTTAGCCTATAACTTGCTTTCTAGTTATGTCCATGCCCCCTCCTTCTAATTGTTGAAATTCTAACCATTTTTCAAAGGCTATTGATCTACTCCACAAAACTGCCCCCAATCCATTAAGACAATATGAGTCTTGCATTTATTTATTCTTCCCTGGCACCTGGTATTGTCATGATTATAACGTCTTCTGCCTGGCCCACCATCAGAGTTATTTGATGGCCAGGTCCCTGATGTGCTTGTCTTTGGACACTCTGTTGCACTGAACGCAGTGGCTAGGTTGGAGTTGTTGGTTCAGGATCCAGTTTAACAAGAAACTGAGCCTATAAAAAAAGACAGATTTTAATTGTTGAACGAGCCGCTCAGACACAAATGAACTTCAGGGCACTAACAGGTTCAGAAGTGGTGTGTGGCTGCACAGCACCTGCCTGCTTGATGAGGGCCTGCTGTCAAAGAAATAGAAGGATTCGGGGATCAGGACTGCCCTGTATTGCTTTGCAGAAAATGTAGAAGCCACAGCCATCATCCAGATTGTGTTCAGGGAACCAAATGTTGCAGAGAGCCCTGCTTTGAGACCTCCTGCCTGGGCCCAGGAATACCATTCCTCTTATCCAGCATTGACTTAATTTTAGAATGGCAGAATCTTAGAACTGGAAGGTGCTGAGGAGATGACCTTGTTCGAATTCCCAACCAATACTAAGGTCTCTTCATCGGGTCCATGCATCTTTCAGCAGCATGCACTGTGGTATTTGGAGTCATGCCCCTTCCAGGAAGGGCTCATACACATCAGGCCCCTTTCCCCTCACCAGCCTGGCCCTCAAACATGGGGCCTTGCAGAGAATGTTAAGGGACCATATATAGAGGAAATCTTACAAAAGGCTTGAAAAGAGTCCAGCAACTTGGTAGAGACACTGTACCACTGTCCCTGTGCCAGTCAGCACGCCTCCTCTTAAGGAAGGAGTGAGATGCTGACAGCACTCCATTCAGACTCAAAAAAGACCAAAAAAAAAAAAAAAGCCATCTTAGTGATAAATTTCTGTAATCGCTCTTAAAAATCTCACATATTGTTAGATCTTCCAATCTGCTTGTAAGGAGCCTAGGATTAATACTTTTCAGTCTGACTGGAGTTTAGCATAAGCTGTCATGCATGAGTAGGGGTTAGTACAAATGCAAGGACATTTAGGATGTAAGTAATTCATTCATGATAATTTCAGAGCTGACTGAGGGGTTTCTCGCTCAGAGGAGGGTTGAAGAAAGAACTTCACTGAGAGGGGGAAGCCAGCTCATCATAACTCTGTCTGCTGGCCTTAGGAGATGGATGCATCCATCAGATATATCCAGTGCATCAGGAAATGATAATGATAAGGATGTCTTTTTCAAAAACATAACATCCTCTGTTATATACATGGGATATGTGCTATGAATGGAGTTTTCAGAGAATTTAAATGAGACATTTTCCACACTTCTTGTCCTAAGATTCTTGAGCACTGTTTATAATTCCTTCAGAGAGAGCAGGGAGGTTGTTGTGATGCACTTTTGGACTATGGAGTTCCTGTTTTATCTCTCCTAGATGCAGATGCTTTGCATCTGTGACTGTTTGCAGAGTCCTTCCTTTGAGCCATTGCCCCCTGCTGTTATTTTGCCACCTCATCCAAGATGCCAAGAACTCTCAGGACAAGGCTCAAGATAAAAACAAAAGATCAGAGCTAAGCACACTCTCACACACAAGCACACACGTGAGTGTGCACAGGATTCCGAAGCCTCCAGGATTGACTCTGAAGCATGCAGGCAGAGGTGTGTTTGTATGGGGAGGTACGGATGTTGAACTGAGCAGCACCTCCTTTCTTGTGATCTGGCCATTTGTCTTGAAAGAACCAAGAAGAGACAGGCCTGAATCCCTGAGCCATCAGAGGACCCCAAGCAGCAGGGGCTCGCTGGTGGAACAAAGGGCCTCCCGACATGTGTGAGGGCTGTGTTTTGTCGACTAGGTATCACATTCCAGCCACAGCATGACAGACAAATGTCAGGCCAGATGAGGAGATGCAATCTGCTCGGCCAAATGCATCTTTACCTGGCTCATGTGATGGGAGCAGATGCTGACTCAATACGGGTGCAGGTGCAGAAAAAAAAAAAAGGAGGAAAGCCCAGACACTGAGGCAAAGTGCTGTGAAAGCCCAGAGCCTCTAGGGAGGCTCACTTTTCCACATTATTGATCCAAACTTCTATGTGTCATAGATCTTGTCTGTGCTATACCTTGTTGAAGCTTTCTGGCAGAGGAAGCCTGAGGGAATCTTTGACATCTGGAAACTGAAGGCCATTATACAAATACCAGTCTTTCTACTCCTCTCTTTGTGAGATGGACCAGAAGAGTCTCCCATCATTTGTGGCTGCCACATCCATCCTTGATGATAGGACTGTCTTCGTGCTGCTGGGTGTCCTTGGAAGGGTGCTAAGGGGAGACTGCCTCTGTTAGGCAGGGCTGGTGAACTCCTTACTCCTGACCTCTCCTACTGACACAGGAAACTTCACTTTGTTTATTAAGGAAGCCCAAGGTTGTGTCACACAAGAGTTTTAACATTGTACACTGAACCTTGAAAATGGCCAGTGTCAACCTTACTAAATAGTTCTTGAGATCAGAGTTCCAAAATTTCCTGATTATTGTTGTTTTTCCAAACATTATTTATTGACATCTTCTGTTAGTGTGCCATGTGTTCAAATGGCAAACGTTGACATCTGGTTATCCACGGGGACACTAATATGCCTCCTTCTGCAACTCCTTTTTCTTCTTCTTCCCTGTATCCTTCCTTTTCTTCTTACTATTACTATTATTGTTATTGCTTTCTCTAGAATTTGCTCCATCCTTTCTATTTTGCATATTTCTTTATTCACATAAAAACTGACTTCAGAGGCATAAAGCTGATCAAATTCCTGCCTTCTTTGCTGCCCTTGAAGCTGTTCTTTTTGGAACTGTTTACTTTTTAATTGAAATTTTTGTTGAGATGATGACAGATCCACATTTAGTTGTATCCTTTACCCAGTTTTCCTCATTGGAACATCTTGTAAAACTATAGGCTTGCAGCGTTACAACCAGGATATTGACATTAATATAACCCACTATTCTTCAGATTTGCCTAGTTTTACTTATTCTTATTTGTGTGTGTGTGCATGCAAGTATTTAGCTCTGGGCAATTCTATTCTATGAATAGGTTTGTGTCTTCACTACCACAGTTAAGATACTGAGCAGTTCTATTACTTCAGGGATCCCACCTTTCTTATTAATTCACTTTATTTTTTACAATACCTTTGGATTAATGAAGAAATTAAGCAGATGGCACAGAGACTTCCCATATGCCTCTCCCACTCCCATATAGAATTTCTTTTACTGTTAGCATCTTATGTAGGTATGGTTTATTTGTCACAAATTAATGATAAATTATGATTTATCACAATATTGATAAATTATGTAACACAAATCCATACTATATCCAGGTTTCTTGGGCTTTTACCTACTGCCCCTTTTCTGTTCCAGGATCCTGTCTACATGGGTACACTAGGTATACTCTACATTTAGTGAGCATGTCTTCTTGGGCTGCTTTTGATTGACTGTTTCTCAAACTCCCTTCTCTCTAGTGACATTTACAGGTTTGAGAAATAATGGTCAGTTGTTTTGGCAGATGCTGTCTGATGTTTTTCTCATGATTAGCCTGACATTATGGGTTTTGGGACGAAGATCACAGAGGTAAAATGCCATTTTCATCACATCGTATCAAGGGTACATACTATCAACAAGATATATCACTTTAAATGTTGGCCTTGAGCTGGGCACGGTGGCTCACACCTGTAATCCCAGCACTCTGGGAGGCTGAAGCAGGTGGATCACCTGAGGTCAGGAGTTCTAGACCAGCCTGGCCAACATGGTGAAACCCTGTCTCTACTAAAAATACAAAAAATTAGCTGGGTATGGTCGCCTGTGCCTGTAATCCCAGCTATTCAGGTGGCTGAGGCATGAGAATCACTTGAACCTGGGAGACGGAGGTTGCAGTGAGCTGAGATCACACCACTGCACTCCAACTTGGGCAACAGAGCAAGACTCCATCTCAAAAAAAAAAAAAAAAGATGTTGACCTTGGCCACCTGTTGAAGTAGTGTTTGTCAGGCACCACTCCCTTTCAACATCATAGTAGAAGTCCTAGCTAGTGCAGTAAGACAAGAAAAGGAAATAAAAGATGTATAGATGGAGAAAGAAGAAATAAAGCCATCTTTGTTTACAGATGACATGATCATTTATGTAGAAAATCCCAAAGAATCGACAACCAAAAACCCTTTTAGAACTAATAAGTTGATTATAGAAAGTTTTCAGGATACAAGGTTAAGATCCAAATGTTAATTGTTTCTCTATATACTGGGAATGAATGATTGGAATTTGAAATTAAAAACTCAATATCATTTATATTAGGACCTCAACAAATTAAATAGTTATGTATAAATCTCACAAAATATGTACAGCATCTTATGAGGAAAATTAGAAAAATCTGGTAAAAGAAATAAAAAAATAAATAAATAGAGAAATCTTTTATGTTCATGGATAGGAAGGCTCAATATTGGCAAGATGTCACTTCTTTTCAAATCCTACAATCAAAATCCCAGTATTTTGTGGATATTGACAAACTGATTCTAAGTTGATATGGAGAGGCAAAAGATCCAGAATAGCCAACACAATATTGAAGAAGAACAAAATTGAAAGACTGGCACTACCTGACCTCGAGACTTACTTTAAAGCTTCAGTAATCAAGATATCAAGATATCGTGGTATTATTGGAAAGAATAGACAAATTAATGAAACAGAATAGAAAAACCCAGAAAGAGACCCACATAAATATAGTCAGCGCATCTTTGACACAGGAGCAAAGGCAACACAATGAATCAATGATAATCTTTTCAACAAACGGTGCTGAAACAATTGGATATTTACTGGCAATCAAGCAATCAATAAATCCAGACACAGACTTTTTTGACATCTGTCAACATCTATAGAATGCAACTTCAAGAGTGAACCTTAAGGCTAACTATGGACTTCGGGGATACTGATGTGTCATTGTAGGTTCATGATTTGTAACAAATGTGCCACTCTGTTGGAGGATGGTGATTGTGTGAGAGGCTGTTATATGCTCTTGTTCTACAATAAATCCTAGTCAATTGCCTAGATAATGCCATCTGTAGATGGTATTTCAACTCAGAAAACATCCAGTAAATGGGACTCATGACTTACTGAGACACCGTATTCTATCCTTACCCATTCTTAAGTTTTAGAAAGTTTCTATGTGTATATGGTTTCCTTTTGGTTTGCCCACTTAATCAAAACAGAGCAAAGAATACCCCTCCTTCCCATAAAAGTCCTTTAAATGGCTTAGATAAAGATCATGTTCTATCTCACTTCTCTCTGTTTCCAAGTCTTCTATTTTCCAGCTAAAATGAAACACCCAAAACACCAACAAACTTATCTTCTGGTTCTTTCTACTGTTCCTCTTATGAAGTGATTTCAAGTTCTCCCCCCATCTGATATCAAACCCCAATTACCTCCATTTCCCAGTGCCCTAATCCCAATTCACCCTCTTGGCCCACATCCAGACACTGTATTTATATCAACTTGACCCCAGACCACACTACTGTTTTGTTACACTCATACAATAGCGTTCGTTTAATAACTATTTATTGAGCAGCTACTTTACTGAGAGATGTTCAAAATGGGAGTCAAGGCCTCAAATCAGGCAGAGGTTTTAGGGATCCCATAAGGTGTTTTCCACAATGTATTAGGAATAAAATGGTAACAAATGTCCTAATAACACAAAGGACAGAAGGCTCACATTGGCCAGGAAGACACAAAAAGTTTTATGATGTAAAAGGCTTTTTGAATCAATCCTGATGGATGGATATGACTTGGAAATATCCAACGAGGAGGTACATGGCTAAATTGATTGATATTTAATTTCCATTCAACCATTAACATATTTTACCAGGAGCTGAAGCTGGGTCTTGTGTCCCTATGTACATATTAGTGACATTGTTTTCTGTTTTTTCTTTTAACTTTTAACCAAATGTAAAGTATTTTAAATCTCTATTAAGCTTTAATGATTTAATGAAGCCCACCAGTCTAGACACTTGGGGTGTTTTGGTGTCCTCATCTTGCTATCCAGCCTGCTACATTCCCTACCCAGCTTCTGGTCACCGAGCAATTTAATATGTTTTCTTTCCACTCCTTCCTCCAGGTGGTTAAGGAAAAGAGTGGCCAAGCCTGAGCTGAAAACAGGCCTGAACTCACACTGGAAGCTGCCCTCCACAGTACCCTTGATCACATTTATCACTCTTTGTCTCCCGCATTCTTCAACCCACATGCCAAAGGACAGAAGGAGACCCTGATAGATGCCTTCTTGGAATCCTGTTTGCCATGTATCCCTGATTTGCCAGCTGGACAACAAAGGAAATCAGGCTTGTTGGCATAGCTGCTTATTCTTTGTAAACCTCTGTTGACTTGAGTGATCACTGTCTTCTTTCTAAGCACTTGCACAGCATCCTTGGACTCTTGCCTAAGTTCTGCAGCAGGATTTCATGTCTGTAGTCAAAATGGACACTCACTTCCCACATTCCTGCTCTTGGTGTCAGCTTTCTAGTCTCTTCCCCTGTCTACAGGCAGTCATGATGACCCACAGTGGAGCAGTGGTCCTGGCCACCCATGCGTTCAACAAGTGTAGACAGTTTCTCTACTTGGGTATATAATTTGTTTTGGCCAAGAGGCTCAAACTACTATTGAGAAAAGTTAGAAGCAAATCACATTTTTCTTAGGGTCTTGTTGGGCTTAGATTTCCTCTTAACAATATTTGTTTTGCCCTTTCTGTCCAAAATGATTTAGTTTGATGGGGAAGACTGAATTAACATAAAAATTGAGTTTTGGTTTCTGTTTATCATTCATCAGCCTTTCCCTCACTGACCTCTGGCAGGAGATCTATCTTTTCAGTTCCCTTTGATTCTTTGAGGACAGCGTATGATAGTTTAAGTGGGTAAGAACATGGCTTTGAAGTGTGCACCTGGACTAGACGACCGCTGCCCTGGAGCGGGGGACCAGGCTTTTCCAGGTTTCTATCTTCTGCCCTAAAAAATGTGGCTTATGATGCTATCCCATCAAGTCACTATATAAATTAAAAGAAATTAGAACTCTGTCTCTTATAGGCACTCTCTAAGTGCCAATTCATAAGCTGTTTTTTATTCAGGTATTTGTTTAAGTTTCCAAGTTTTGTTCCCTTGGTGTTTTCACATCTTTAACATGAATATTTCATGCTCTGTCACTCTGTTGTATGGATCCTTGCTCACATGTCATCTTTCCATTTGTGAGCATGCTTTTCCTTAAATGCAAAGGATCAATTAAGACAACATGAATACATAGCATAGTGTTTAGTTAAAAAAAAGTCAGATACAAAATAACACATTTGTGGGATTTCATTTATAGAATGTCCATAAGCAAGCAAAATGAAGTGGAATATTTAGATGCACACTTATGTATGAGAATTATTCATACCAGCAGGTGAGTGACCCTCACCACTCACAAGTAAGGTCCTTCAGAGGAGAGGGAGGGTGGAGGCCTGGCAGGTTACAGGGGCCTGGGAGTGGTTAGACCCAGGCAGTGAACATGCTGTGATGATGTTATGGTGACTCAGTATGCCATCTATCCATATTGTATGGATGTTTGTTTATGCGTCCTGTGCTTCAAAATAATTTGCTTTAGAAAGGGTTACATAAAGCTAATTTAAATATATATAATGTGTGAAGATGGGAGGAATAAGCATATGCTCATTAAGCTCGATTAGATTTTACTGTTATTTTAAAGTAAGAAGGACCAAACAAATGATGAGTATCTGCTCTGCCTTGAAGTAACCTTTATCATTGAAGCTGAGGGCTTCTCTTGTGACTTCCGTCTTCAAGCTGGCAATTCCTGTCTGGTTTCAACGCAGGTGTGCCCCGGGGTCAGGTTGGGGTGTATTCCTGGAGGCTTCGTAGATGCTATGCTGGGGAAACTCCTGTGCCCCCACCGCTGTCTTGTGTGTCTTCTCCACTCCACCTCAGGCAGCTCCAGCCCTCCACCCTCCCCTACAAGGCAGCCTCTCAGTCTAGTAAAGCAGTGGTGGGTCAGACGCAATTGTGGACAAGAAAAATAATCCAATGCACTGCTTTAAACCTGTGACTTTTTTTTCCATTCCTCTCATCTTTGGACTTAATTTCATAGGTGAATAAAATCCCGTAGAACCCAATGCATGTCTACAATAACGAAGGAAATGAGTGTGAATATTTTTCAAATAGCACATTGTAAAGAATATACCAGCCATCCAGCAAAACAAATTTCTTTTGCGTGTATAGTACACCTATGCGCTCAAAGCTTGGAGAAATACACTTCCGGTCCTGACAGGATGCAGTGAACACATTTATCTTTGTTCTCCCCCACTAAGTTCACCTGTAAACTGCGGAAGTAACCAAAGGAAAACAGTGGAAGGTAGTAAAAGAAAGGTGGATCGGCTTGGGAAAAAAGTGGCAGCAGGATGTCTACAGCTCCTTTATCAGCAGAAGGCAGCCCAGACCCTGGGCTTTACAGCAAACGGCAGCCCACATGGGCCCATTCCTCCCTGGAATGGGAAGGGCTCTCTCACAGCACCACTAACAAGGGTTTCCTTGTCGGGCCAGGGGGTGCAGCTCCTTCATTCCCTCTCCACCCAGAAATACTGGTAGGAGGATCTCATTACAACAAGCCCCGGGCCAGGAAAGTCTCTTCATCCCGGCAAGCCTGAGACTCCCTGCCCCATGAGGGCACAGTGGAGTGGGCTGGCATGACCAACCCGAGGGTCCTGGCCACAGCCAGCAGGCTCTGTGTCTCACAAACCGAGACTCGCCTCCCCTAATCAAGAGGCACCAGCAGACCCACACAAATACATTGAACTGAGTTTCTAATGGTCTTGATTTTTCACAGCAGTTTCAGGTTCACAGGAAAATTGAGATGAAGGCACAGAGTTCCCATATATGCCCTGTCTCCTGGCATGCACAGCCTCCTCCACTATCAGCCTCACCCACCAGAGTGGAGCATCTGTTACAATTGAGGGACCTCCAATGACACATCATCGTCACCCGGAGTCCATTGTTTACATTAGGGTTCCCTCTCGGTGTTGTATATTGGACAAATGTATAATGATATAGATCCGTCATTACAGTGTCACATAGAGTAGTTTTGTTTTAAAATCCCCTATGCTTCACCTGTTTATTCCTTCCTTCCCCCTAACTCCTGGCAACTGCTGATTTTTTTGCTAGCTCCAGTTTTAACTTTTGCAGAATGTCGTATAGCTGGAATCATACAGTATGTAGCCTTTCAAGATTGTCTTATTTCACTTAGTGTTCTGCATTTAAGTTTCCTCCACATCTTTTCATGGCTTGATAGCTCATTTCTTTTTAACATGGAATGGTATTTTATTGTTTGTACCACAGCCTATACCTCCATTCACCTACTGAAGGACATCTTGGTTGCTTCCAGGTTTGGCAATTATGAATAAACTGTTATAAACATCCATGTGAGGATTTTTGTGTTAACATAATTTTTAACTCCTTTGGGTGAATATCAAGGGGTTAGTCCTCATTTATTGTTTTTTTTTTTTTTTGAGACAGAGTCTCACTCTGTCACCCAGGCTGGAGTGCAGTGGCATGATCTTGGCTCACTGCAGCCTCCACCTCCCAGGTTTAAGTGATTCTCCTGACTCAGCCTCCTGAGTAGCTGAGATTACATGCGCCCACCACTATGCCTGGCTAATTTTTGTATTTTTAGTAGAGACAGGGTTTTGCTGTGTTGGCTAGGCTGATCTCGAACTCCCAACCTCAGGTGATCCACCCACTTCAGCCTCCAAAAATGCTGGGATTACAGGCATGAGCCACCACACCTGGCCTATTCCTGGTTTATGTGGTAAGAATATGTTTAGTTTTGTCGGAAACCGCCACTCTGTCTTCCACAGTGGCCATACCATTTTGAATTCCTGCCAGAAATGAATGAGAGTTCGTGTTGCTCCACATCCTCACCAGCGTTTGGTGCTGCCAGTGTTCTGACTTTGGGCATTCTAATAGGTGAGTAGCAGTATCTCACTGTTTTGAATTGCAGTTTCCTAATGATATATACTGTTGAACATCTTTTCATATGCTTACTTGTAATCTCTATATCTTCTTTGGTGAGGTGTCATATCAGTCTTTTGCCCATTTAAAAATCAGGTTATTCATCTTATTATTGTTGAATTTTAAGTTTCTTTGTATATTTTGGATAACAGTTCTTTATTAGATGTGTGTTTGCAAATATTTTCTCGAAGTGTGTGGACTGTGTTCTCATTCTCTTGACAGTCTTTTATAGAGCAGAAGTTTTAAATTTAATGAAGTACAGCTTATCATTGTCTCTTTTGTAGATCATACCTTTGGTGTCATATCTAAAAAGTCATTGCCAGAGTGAAAATTACCTATCTTTTTTTCTGTTATCTTCTAGAAATCTCATAGTTTTATGTTTTACATTTGGGCCTATGCTGTATTTTGAGCTAATTTTTGTGATGAGTATAAGGCCTGTGTCTAGATTTATTATTATTTTTTGTGTGTGTGATTGTCCAGTTAGTCAGCACAACTTGTTAAAGGACTATCTTTGCTCCACTGTATTGCCTTTGCTCCTTTGCCTAAGATCAGATGACTATTTATGTGAGTCTATTTCTGGGCTTTCTCTTCTGTTCCATTTATCCATTTGTCTATTCCTTCACTAATACCACACCGTCTTGATGACTGTAGCTTGATTGAAGTCTTGAAGTCGAATTGTGGTAGTCCTCTAAATTTGTTCTTCTCCTTCAACATTGAGTTGGCTATTCAGGGTCTTTTGCCTCTCCATATAAACTATAGAATCAGTTTGTTGATATCCACAAAATAACTCACTGAGGTTTGATTGTGATTGTATTTGGCACATCACAAAAAATAAATGTTGCCCACAAATTCTATATCCACCAAAACTTTCCTTCAAGAATGATGGGGAAATCAAGACATATTCAGAGGAAGTAAAACTGGGAGAATATGTTACCAACAGACCTATCCTAAAAGAATGGCTCTAGAAAGTTGTCTAAGTAGAAAGGGAATGATACAAGAAGAAATCTTGGGATACGAGAAAGGAAGACAGAGCAGTGAGGGGAAAAACATTAACAAATACAATGTACTTTCCTCTTATCTTGAGTTTTCTAAATTAGTTTGATGTTTGAAGCAAAATATGTAATATCGTCTGATGTAATTCTAAATTAATGTGGAGGAAATATGTAAGGCAGTAATAAGGAACAGTAAATAGAAGTACAGTGAAATAATGTTTCTATTTGTCAATAAACCGGTAATATGATGACAGCAGTAAGTTGTAATATCATACAATGTAATGCAAAAAAGAACCACTAAAAAAGCTATGTAAAGAGACATACTCAAAACCACTATAGATAAATCAAAATTGATTTCTAAAAAATGTTCAAGTCACCCCCAGTAAGGCAGAAAAAACAAAATAGACAAGCAAAAGATGAGAACACACAGAAAAAAAAATTAAATGTCAGCTTTAGGTTTTAACATACAATAATTGCGTTATAGGTAATTGGTCTAAACATATCAATTAAAAAGCAGAAATTGGCCAGTAAATTATAAAATGTGACCTAAATATATATTGTATACCAAAAACTCACTTCAAATATAACAATATAGGCAGGTTAAAAGTAAAATGATAGGAAGGATACATCATGAAAATATCAATCAAAAGAAATGAAAAAGTTATATTATTATTAGATAAAGCAGACTTCAAAGCAAGAAAATTATCAGAGGCAGAGAAGGTTATTATAATATGACAAAAAGTCAATCTGCCATGAATATCTGTCAATCTTCCATGAATATCTGTCAGTCTTAATTGTGTATGCACCAAACAACAGAGACATAAAAACTGTGACGTAAAAATTGATAGAACCAAAGGGAGAAACAGGCAAATCCACAGTTACAGTTGGAGATTTCAACGTCCCTTTCTCAACTAGATAGAAAATCAGCAATGATATAGATCAATTCAAAATAGGCTCTCATATGCTGGGCACGGTGGCTCACGCCTGTAATCCTAGCACTTTGAGAGGCCGAGGCAGCGTGGATCACCTGAGGTCAGGAGTTCGAGACCAGCCTGGCCAACATGGCGAAACCCCATCTCTATTAAAAATACAATACTACTACTACTACTACTACTACTAAGAATAATTAGCCTGTCCTGGTGGCACGCACCTATAATCCCAGCTACTGGGGAGGCTAAGGCAGGAAAATCACTTGAACCTGGGAGGCAAAGGTTGCAGTGAGCTGAGATTGTGCCATTGCACTCTGGGCAACAAGAGCAAAACTCCATCTCAGAAAAACAAACAAACAAACAACAACAACAAGAAAAACAGGCTCTAATCAACATTTATGGAGCAACAGCAGAACACTTGTTTTTTTTTTCTCAAGCACCCATGGAGCATTTGTCAAAATATTTTGGTGGAGGAGGAAGAGTCTAAATAATTAGAAAAATGCTGAAATGATACAGAACATTTTATAACCACAATGGAATCAAAATAGAAACAAACAACAGAATGATAATGGAAAATAGCTAGACACTAGAAAACTAAACAACATGCTTTTTAATAATTCATAGACCAAAAAAGTCTAAGAGAAAGTAAAAAATACATTGAACTGAGGAAAAATGAAAGTACAACGTATCAAACATTTTTGAACACAGCTAAAGCAGTGGTGAGAGGAAAATTCATACCACTAGATGCTTACATTAGATATAGAAAGGTGTTAAATTAACAACCTAAGAGCCCATCTCAATGACCTAGAAAAAGAAGATCAAAATAAACTCAAAGCAAGAAGGAGGAATATAAGAGAGATAACAGCAGAAATTAATAAAATTAAAACAGAAAAACAAACAAAAAAACCCAGTACACAAAAAGCTGGTTCTTTGAAAATATCAGTAAAATTGATAAATCCCTAGCAAGACTGACAAAGAAAAAAGAAGACATAAATTCCTGAGAATAAAATAGAGACTATTACTTCAGACCCTGTAGTCATCAAAAGGATAAAAAAGGAATACGCCAAACAACTCAATACACATACATTTGACAATTTCAATAACATGTAACAATTCCTTGAAGAGCACGAACTACCACAACTCAGCAGACATGAAATAGATACTTGACTAGTCCTGTGACTATTCAGGAAATTTAATTTGCAGATATAATATCTCTCAAAAAAGAAATCTCCCGGCACATCTAGATAGCTTGAGAATTCTACCAAAATTCTACCAAAAAAAAAAAAAGAATTAATGACAGGTTCCAAGGGAATACCTTAGAGAAGGAATGAACACTTCCAAGTTCACTTTATGAAGCTAGTACAAATGACCCTAATACCAAAAACAGACACAGGCGGTACCAACAAAGAAAACTAAAGACCAGTACCCTTGAGATAATATTATTCCGTTCACTTGAAAGATAAAGAATTGGAATCTCAGAGGATTTGCTAATATTTTGTAGAATAAGGGTTTGAATTTATAACCTCCGAATTGTTATGACTAGCAACCACCTTCCCTCCACTATGGGTTGTTTTTTCTTCCCACTTCTCATTGCTCTCCTTTCTCTAAATCTCTTCCATTTCCTTCTCCTTCTCCTTCTCCTTCTCCTTCTTCCGCTTCTGCTCCCGCTCCCGCTCCCACTTCTGCTGCTTCTGCTTTTTCTACTTCTTCTGCTGCTTCTTCATTTTTTGAGACAGAGTTTCACTCTTGTTGCCCAGGCTGGAGTGCAATAGTGCGATCTCGGCTCACTGCAACCTCTGCCTCCCAGGTTTAAGTGATTCTCCTTTCTCAGCCTCCCGAGTAGTTGAGATTACAGGCACACACCACTAAGCCCGGCTGGCTAATTTTTTTATTTTTAGTAGAAACTGGGTTTCACCATGTTGGTCAGGCTGGTCTCAAACTCCTGACCTCAGGTGATCTGCCCACCTCAGCCTCCCAAAGTGCTGGGATTACAGGTATGAGCTACTGCGCCCAGCCTCTCTAAAGATTCTTCTGTCTACTGAATGTGAATCCCAGCATTACTACTTTGAAGATAAGCTTGGGCAAGTCACTTATTTTTCAGAACTTCAGTTTTTTTCATCTGTTAAACTGGGTAATGATAGTACTAATCTCATGAGGTTGTTGCCAAAATTAAATATACAAATACGTGAAAAGTGCTTGGCAGAGTATCTGGCCACAGTGCTGAGAATTCATCATCATTATCATCATAACTACTTTTTATTAAATACACTTAGTTGGTATTTCTCAAGAGTTACTCTGGTGTTTGTCAGTGAGTCTAATGAATCTGTCTACATGAGTTCATTCCTTAATAGGATGGGAAAGCCTGTGATTCCAATAGATGTTGTTTGGTGGTAGAAGGAAAACGTTTCAGATCCTAGGTGTAGCTATGGCCCGAGGAATCTGTCCAGTGTTTTGGGGCTTTGTGGATTAACGAGATGCCTGGGTGCACTTTTGGGTTACTGTGCTGGAGTAGATTCCTCCGTAAGGTATTCCCTGGGAACCTGACTTTTAAACATTTTACTGGCCTGAAGTTAATGTGGTATGTGGAAAAGAGAAGAGAAAAGAAGAAGGTGGAGGAAGAAATGGAGGCAAAAGAGAAAGAAATTGGAGGCAAATGTGTATTTAAAACCTTAGAGAGAGTGCATTCAATTTGGGATAAAATCCAGACATCAGCTAAAGTTGAAGAGACCTAAAATAAAAATTATAGCTTTAATTCAGGCTATGGAGCATCATGCAAGTGAAAGGCATTTGTCAGTTGGAATATAATGAAGCTGAACTGTTGGATAGAATCAATTTGGTTTGAGCTTTTGGTTAGTGAATGGGTCTGTCTTTGCTTTAAACATTTTCACATTCCTTATTCTCATCAGTAGTAAAATCTTTCAAAACATGATTCCTTAAGGCAAATGTCTGGAGCTTAATTGGGCCATATTATTTCAACTCTTCCATTGTCTTTGATCGTATCAGATGGAATACATTCTCCTTTCTATGTTAGAGAAGCAGGAAATGTAACGGCTGAAGATTTTTAATTTCATAGAACGGTATATTTCTGGTTTAACGTTGTGTGATATAACAGAAAGGGGACTGAATATGCAGCTCTGCAGTTCTTAGGGTGAGTCACTTCACTTCCCTGAGCCTCAGATTGTCCAGTGTGGAATGGGGATGGCAACAGTTGTCCATCTGTGCCCAGGCTTTGTGTTGTGCAGATGTTATCAAATGGGATGTACATGAGAACGTGCTTTGTAAATTGTTCAGCAGTTTACATTGTTGTTCTGATCATTAGATAGAGACAATGTTGAATATTGAATACAAGTAATGAAATACATTTTGCCATTTGTTTTCAATTTCACCTCTATATTGCTGAAGGTTACACAGTGTTTTTTCTTGTTGAAGAGAACTGAAACCATTATTTTCTTCTATATATGGCTAGAGAATTAGATATGACATTTGTCCCAATTATCTTTATTTTTGTTTTATTTATTTTCTTTTGATTTTATTTATTTATTTACTATTTTTTTTTTCTATAGAGACAGGGTTTCTCCATGTTTGCCAGGCTGGTCTTGAACTCTTGGGCTCAAGTGATCTGTCCATCTCAGCCTCCCGAGGTGCTGGGATTACCGGTGTGAGCTGCTGCACCTGGCCTCCCAATTATCTTTATATATTTAGTATGTTTCAGATATAATTTTTAGCTCTAATTTTACATCTTTAGAAAGTGTTTTCAGACTAGCATTTCTTCAGTTCCAAATATTTACATAAGATACTTCTACTTCAGTCCTGTTGAAATCGTGTGTGTGTGTTTGCATACACACACATGCACACAAGTGGAGACTCCTTTGAGTTCCATAGTTTGCAACTAGGATTCAGGGTTGAGACCACACCAGGTCTGTATTACCTGGGCAAAATGGACTGCTGGCTCTGACAGTGGAAAGATTGGCTTTTAAAAAGAGGAACTTCAAAAGACAGATATTCCCCTTTACTCAAATCATGTGGAATAGTATTATTAGGTGAGGGGTAAATGGAAAGAGATTGCAGAACTAGTGTACTTACAGAGTCTGGCTAGAAAAAGACCTATTTAGGTCATATTTATGTGAAGTTAAATCAGCTCATCCCCTACAAACTCATCTAGCAACACACACACACACACACACACACACACACACACACAATTTGTTCTTCTAACAAATGTTTATGTTCCTTAAGGTTTCTTATCAAATAACTCATCTTTCTAGACTTTGTAATTATTAATTTGTATCAGCTACAATGGATTGGATTCCTGCAACAGATTGTCTCTTCATGGTAAGGTTGAATCAGGATGGTTTCATAAATATGATGTGCTGTACAATGACAAGGACATTCTAATTTTCATTAAAAACAATCAAATTTTATTATTGTAGGCTTGTTATAATATTTCCATTTATTATTGTATTATCAATTACTGAAATATGAGGAGAAGCAAAGTTGAAGAAAATATTTCTTCTTATGAAATGTAGTCTAGCATGAGTTTTGTAATGGAAAGAACCGTTTTCAAGAACTGCCTCCCCATCAACCAACTGTGTAACTTAATGCAAGTCATCTGACTCTGTGAGTTTCAAACAGTGGCTGCTGGAATGCGTAGTAGGCTTGCCATGATGATGGAAGGGGACACATAACAGTCATGATTGTTATTACTATTGCTACCACTGTGAGATTTAAAATCAGTTTGTTTTTTACCTATTTGTACCATAGCAACTAATGTCAGTAAAAAATCTTATTTCATATGTTTCCTTTGTTGATATTACTGACCTTGATGTTTCAGCATTTTGACCTAATTCATCGGTGCTTTTACCTGATTTTATTCTAGCTTTTAGATTTGTAATTTTCATTTTAGGTATAGCTTGCATATTCTTGACCTTTTCAGCGTAACTGTGTATTTAATTGCTATCTTATTGGAAACAGAAAAATCAGCTGGGGAATGGTAAAGTGTATTGGTCAAACAGTTCAGAGACTAACTTCCTACTGCATTACTCTGGTATAATTTCATATTTTCTCAAGACATAAAATACTTCCATTTTATAGATTACTAAAAAGAGAAAATATGCTTCCCACACAGCCAATTTCACTCACTCTTGTGTAGGCTATGGCTTGCAGCCATGTCAAGCTGTCCATCACTTTTTGTGAATGTTTGCAGGTGGAAATTGAGATTTGTCTGCATTTGGGAGAAATTCATCAGATCCATCAAGGGGTCAGGAGCAAGTGGGGGAGGTGAGGATCTGATATCCCCTGTTTTTATTAGGGAATGTGGTTTCTTATGATGCCTAATGATACATGTCCATCTTGAACCAATTTCAATTTTGCTATTTGTGTAAAAGAAAAATAACTATGACAAGTCCATAAGACTAACAAAAATGAGATTGTGAGCTTTGGCAGAAATGTGGGTTTATTTTTTCCTTTAACCCCAGTCTAAGGGAATGATGAAGAATGCAGTATACCATTTCCATAGAGGAATTGCAACCAGTCAGCTGCTAGTTTGAAAGAGTTGAGTAAGTTTGACATGTTTATGGAGAGTAATGTGCCTCCCTGAGACAGTTCCTCAATGAGTGAGTCAAAGTAAACACCCTACACCTAGAACCTGGCACTTATTGGCAGCTGATGCATATTTGTTCTGTGAATGATGCTTATGTACTGAGTGTTTGAAGCTGGGGGTACAAAGGTGAAGGAAAGTTGGTCCCTTCTTGTGTGACTTAAGGAAAATACAACTAACCAGAGTGGAGGTAGAATACAGGGGCTGCAGTCATGCTGATCATCTCCAAGAACCTTATACATTTATGAGAAATGTGATGCTAATACAATTTGCCTGAGAGTTGAATTAGTGAGCAATGGTTTGAGATCTTCACATTTTGTAACCCTAGATTTCTAACATGGAACGGTGTTGTGGCAGGCACTGTTGATTGGCCAACTCAGCCCATCTGGAAGTCCTTCTCCTTAGACACTGTCCCTAGATACTGCTTCCAGAAAACCTGTGGTTTCCTGAGGAAAAAAAGAGCAGATTTGGCTGCATGGCCCATAACCCTCTCCCCAGTTCCCTTTGCCCTTTTACTTGCTGGAATGAGGAAGTGCCTGGGGGTGCAGAAATCCTCTTCATACCATAGAAAAAAAGGTCAATGTATTTGTGATAGCAGGGAAGAGAAAACAGAAAGAGTGATATTTTGATGGCATTGTTGAAGCAGCCCAAACCTAGATGATTTTGTGTGAGAAAGAAATGCATATTGGATTAAGCCACCCTTCCTTGGTATTCTCTGCCTTGCAGCCAAACACACTCTGAATGGGCACAGAGGCCCTGCACAGTAGTCCTTGCCTTCATGTTCATTTCACTCTTCCTGCACTCCATTCTGCAGGGTGAGGCTGTGCAGGACTCTGTTCCCAGTGTAGATGATGTGATCTGTGCAGGGACCCTGCCCAGTGGTGCCTGGTGGCCTTGACAATGATGCTGGTCTTTTTTTGTGCTTGTCTCTGTCTTCACATGAAGACAGAGTCTAAGTCTTCACAATGCTTTCTGGAATGCTTTCTTACTTCCCACCCCACCCACTCCTGGCCTGGTCAACACCTCCTCCTCCCCTTCTAGTCTCAGTTTAAATGTGATTGTTCAGGGAAGCCATCCCCAGACCTCCAAGCCAAATGACGAACCTGTGGTTTACACTTTCACGACATCCTTATTTTCCTCAAAACACTCATCACAGGTGTAAATAAATAAATCTCTGGGTCATTAAAAAAGTTATGTTGCCGGGTACAGTGGCTCATGCCCGTAATCCCAGCACTTTGGGAGGCTGAGGTGGATGGATCACTTGAGGTCAGGAGTTAGAGACCAGCCTGACCAACATGGTGAAACCCTGTCTCTACTAAAAATACAAAAATCAGCTGGGTGTGGTGGCACGTGCCTGTAATCCCAGCTACTCAGGAGGCTGAGGCAGGAGAATTGCTTGAACCCGGGAGGTGGAGGTTGCAGTGAGCCGAGATTGCGCCACTGCACTCCAGCCTGGGCGTCAGAGCAAGAATTTGTCTCAAAAAAAAAAAAAAAAAAAAAGTGATGTTTTCCCTTCTGCTTGATTACAAGAGACCAGGCCCCTGTCTTTTTGTTCACTGGGTTTGTGCGCATACCTGGCAAAGTGCATGGCATGTGATAGGAATGTGACAAATATTTGTTGAATGAATACACAAAAGAAGGAATGGAATAATTTATTTGTAATAAGATCAGTTATATACTTCTGCAATGACGGAGGATTATGGGGTAGACTAAGAGCTGGGAGACCACCATGATTCATGAAGGCTTCAGAGTTCTCAGTCTGTTCTCCAACAGGGCAGTGACCTCCCCAAGAGGCGGCCACCTAGGTGTGTCCAGACAGCATGGCTCTGGCCAGCAGGAGAGGAGGTGCGATGGTCACAACACGGGCGGCCACTGCGTTCTCATGAGCTGCGTTGCTTCCCCTTTCTCTGCTGTTGCTTCCTTTCCAAAGACAAGTTACAGAGAGCCCTTCCAAGAGCTGGGAGAGCTTGTGGGCTCCGACAGCCTGGAGAGGAGAGCTTCAGGGCTGCTCAGCCCTGACTAGCACGATTTACCAGCACAGCACTATTTGTTTTAACCTTTAGGGGAAAACGGGATATGATGAGACCTAAAGAAACATCATTTCCCAAAGGTGGATTTCATTTCTTTAACTGTTTATAAGTCTCAAACAATAAAATATGACTATTTGGGGACTGGTATTATATTTCAATGACTTTTCCAGCTGTTGTGCTATTGCACACATTCCAGAGCCTTCTCTCCTCCAGCTGAAAGCCGACTGCTCACTCACAGCAGCAGCAACACAACCACCGCCGGCTGTTTGGGGCGTGCGGCCTGCACACAGTGACACATTCACACGCCGGGCGAGGGTCGGGCCTGCTGCCTGGGTGTGAGGAAAACCAGTCATGTTCTCTCTATTCTTGAGATTGATTACCCTGGGCTTCTGCAAGCCCATAAAAAGTAAGTCAAGGGGTGACTCTGGTCTTGGTGCTAATGTGACCACTGTTGTTGGCAGGTGCTGTGATTCTGGAGAAGCATTTGTCCACTCAGCATGTAAGGGAGAAGTCATGCTTTCCTCAGCTGTGCCTGCACTGTAACAGCCCTGTGTCTGTCACTACTGCTGGGGGCACCTGGAAGCGCCCAGACACACATTTGGGGACCACAGCAAATCTTCTGTGTCTTGCATGTGAGCCATGGGGAAGCTTGCCTTTAAGATAAAGCCATGGCGGGGAGTGGTGGCTCATGCTGTAATCCCACCACTTTAGGAGGCCGAGGTGGGCGGATCACCTGAGGTTAGGAGTTTGAGACCAGCCTGGCTAACATGGTGAAACCCTGTCTCTACTAAAAATACAAAAATGAGCTGGGTGTGGTGGTGGGCACCTGTAATCCCAGCTACTCAGGAGCCTGAGGCAGGAGAATCCCTTGAACCTGAGAGGCAGAGGTTGCAGTGAGCCGAGATCATGCCACTGCACTCCAGCCTGGGCATCAGAGCGAGACTCCGTCTCAAAAAAGGGCAGGGCATGGAGGCTCACGCCTATAATCCCAGCACTTTGGGAGGCCAAGGCAGGTGGATCACGAGGTCAGGAGATCGAGACCATCCTGGCTAACATGGTGAAACACCATCTCTACTAAAAACACAAAAAATTAGCCGGGCATGGTGGCTGGTGCCTGTAGTCCCAGCTTCTTGGGAGAATGAGGCAGGAGAATGGCGTGAACCCGGGAGGCGGAGCTTGCAGTGAGCCTGAGCTGAGTTGGAGCCACTGCACTCCAGCCTGGGTGACAGAGCGAGACTCCGTCTCAAAAAAAAAAAAAAAAAAGATAAAGCCATGTGTTTACTCTTTATCAAAGATGCCAAAGAGTATAGCCTCTGATTGCATGGTTTTTAAAAAATTAGAGTATAGAAATAGTGCTTAGTATTATGTCAGTAAATTCAATGTTTTCATACATTTTTTTGCTCTAAATTGGAAACGGGGGCAATCCCCTGAAATGTATGTATTTTATTTTAAAATAATCCTAGCCCCTGTATTTAATCCTTTTCCTAACTGTCTCTCTCCTCACTCATCCTTGCTCCTTACACCTCTGCCCAGCAGGGCTTCTTTCTTCTTTTCCCCCTTCTTTTTCTTTCTTTGTAGAGCATCAAGCCAGCTTCTTCTTCCTCACCAGCCTCACCATCTGAGTTTCTCGTGGGCAGCTTCTCAGTGAACACAGGAAGGCCTAGACCCCACTCTGGGAGCTCTGAGGACCACGGTGGGCACAGGCAGGTTGGTGCCCAACACTCTACAACATTTACATACTCTTATTTTCACAGGACATCAAATATCCAGCAGTTTTGCACTTGGGCCTGAGCCATGGCTCTGACGTTGGAGATTAGACACTGTGACAAAGGGAGAGAATTGTAGGGGGAACAGACTCTGGGTTTCTAAGCAGATGGAGTGAACAGCTGACCGAGAAGCTCAAGCCTGAAGCAGGTGGCGGATTCTCTTAGCAGCACCAAATCACCCTGTCAGGCGGCCCAGCCAGGGCAGCTCAGGAGTGGGCCACAGAGCAGGACCTGCCAGGACGTCCAGAGAGTGTGGGCGGAAGCTGCTTCCCAGTGGAGCCTGGCCAGGGGGAGACTGCCAGACAGTGAGGCGGATGAGTCAGCCCTGAAAGCGATCCCGGCCATGACCTAGTGGGAGAGGAGAGAACAGAAGGGGCAGTCAGGAACCGACAGGTGGGCTGTGCAACAGGAAGGGGTCACAGACCCAGCAGGTGACAGGGCAGATGGAGGAGATGAAGGGACGTGTGATAGTGGGGGGCACCCACCTGGGTTTGGGGGGTGCAGGTTGGGGTGGGTGGCTGTGGGGCAGGGAGCAGGGCACCAAAAGGGGTGGAGGGTTGAGGGGACACGGGGCAGGTGGGCAGGACACCAGCCAGGGGATACGGGGTGGGGGATGGGCAGGCGGGAGCCCTTCTGACCCCCTGTGGCTGCACGTGCTGTTTGGAGCACACAGAGGCCAGAGGTGCCAAGGTGCAACCTGTTCTTTCAGGTTATTGATCTGTTTTTAAAGGAAATGGCTTGGGATGGCTGGAACAATATTCACTTTTAAATGAACAGCTTTGGACTCTTTCCTTGTGTGATCTCAAAGTGCCAAAGGGAACCAAAGAGGACTAAATTATTCCAAAGAATTATAGCAGCCCAGTTGTTAGGGAGACAATGAAGTTCAGCTTCCCTTACTGAGGCGTTCTAAGTGGAATGAAATGCTTCATTTAGCATTTAACGAGATTACAGTGGCAGAGTTAAACACGCTATGATAAGGTGGAAAGATCACCTGGTCAGAGCCAGATTCCTGGAGGTGATCCAAGCTCTGGGGACCTGCTGCTGAGCTGGGCAGTCACCACCCCCTGTTTGGTTCCCAAATCTGTCCAGGCAGCCTGCCGCTGGGATGTCTGCAGGGGTGCAGTATGTACTTTGCTCACTCGGGGAGGGCTGGGCCCGGGCCCCGGAGCCACCCAGTCCTGAGTGGTGCTTTCTGCCTCAGCATAAGAGCCACTTTTCTTACTGTGTGGGGAAGAGCCAGTCTAAGGAATATTCCTGCATTTGAACAGTGCCTGCTACCTGCAGTGTGCGTCCCAATTTGTATTCTTCTTCCATCTCGATGCTAACTCCGGGAGAGAGGAGGCACTGCTGTTAGCGGAGGCACTTTCCAGGTGCAGAATCTTCTGCACAGAGGGAGGCAACAAAGGCTGGCAGCTGGGAGGCTGGGCCCAGGTCAGGCCAGGCTCTTGGTCCAGACCCCACTTGTCACCTGTGCGTTAGTGCGCTGGCCCTCAGGGGCTTCCTCAGCCCCTCCACTAGCCTGATTGTGACTGGAGGGCCTTGTACCCTGGAAGGAGGAGCTATGGAGCTAGGAAGGCAGGAAAGCTGGCCCTGGACTCTGGGAGAAGAAAGGGCCAGAAAGGGGCATAGGAAAAAAGGGAATGAACATTTACCAAAAGTCTCTGTTCTTGGTGTTTTCTGTACAACATATTTAATCCCACAAGGTCCAGTGAGTTTGTGTTAGTCCAGTTTCACACGTGCGGAAACCGAGGCCTGTCACGCAGTTGGGCAGAGCTGGACTCCAACATCAGGCCTCGCTGCTGAAAGGACTGGAGGAAACTCCAGGCCAGAGCAGAAGGTAGGCAGTTTTCAGAGGAACTCTCAGACCTTGGTGAATAGCAGAGGCTGGAGTTGGGGATGTCAGAAACAGCAACTAGCAACCAGAGACATCCAGGGAGCTCTGAGCACAGGCACAGAGGACATGCAGGCACTGCAGGGCGTGGCATGAGGACACAGCCCCAGGGCTCAGCCAAGGTGGAGAGCAGCACAGGGGCCTGGCAGGGAGGAGTACTAACGGGTTAGTGCCAGTCCTTGGATGACCTCTTCTCCAGGACTCTAGGCAGTGCTTCTCTATCTTAGGCCTTTCTCTCAAATTCAAGTTTGCATTTTAAATGAAAACGGAGGCAATCTCCTTCAAAATATACTCTTAAAGATGATTGTACTTTTGAGGCAGTATCCTTTTAGTATATTCTGTACACTGAATCTGTTTTTGTTTTGCTTGACTTATTGGTGGTGAATTAGTTAAACAAAGGGAAGGAGTATCCATTTCCTTCTTTTCTTGCACAAGGCAGGGGTTTATATTCAGGAAGTAGAACTTGAATCACGGAGTTTTGCATGACTTGATCCAAGTCATTATTATAATTAGTTTTGTGGAATATTAAAGAAGGCGAGAGAAAGACAGCGGGAAGAGGAGAGCGCAGCCTTTGAAAAGCTTTGCTCCCTGATAGATGTGGAGTCTTGAGTTGCACTCTGCACTGTGGTCTGGACCTCAAGGTGTCACTTTTGTCACTGAGCCACACTGAAAGTGTCATGAAAATGGTTTCTTTTTTCCCCTGTGGCTCCTGGCCAGTCACCTGGTTGTTTATTATGTGTTCTACCATGATCATTAATGTTTGAAAAGCAGTTTTTCAACTTAGGACTCCTTGTCAATAAGTTCATGGAAGGGGGTTTGATGGAATGTATCTTAGTTTGTGTTTTGAAGGTCCCCACCCTCTTCTGTCGCTTCTGGTCCAGGTAGATTTCCTTTCCTAAAGTCTGCTTCTCCCTGTCTCCTCGTCTGGGTCTTCAGAGCCCTGCATTTCTCAACAATGTATCTTTGTTTTCTGGGTCTTACAAAGCACAGTGGCAGAATATTCAAGAGACAATTCAAAGAAAAAGATGCCAGTAAAAATGGGAGGCGATTATTAGAAGGGACACCTAGAAACCTACCCTATGAGAGATCATGGCAATTGCAGCATGACAGAGGAGGAAAGGTCTTAAGGTTTTGTCCTGGTGCAAACGGGAGCTGTCTGGGCTGAGAGATTCGCTTGAGCCCTTCCAGGCCATCTGTTCAAACTTGCACAAGGGTGGGGGAGGGGGGAAGACTTAGTC
The DNA here is from genome assembly GCF_028885625.2 of Pongo pygmaeus. Taxonomy (NCBI): domain Eukaryota; kingdom Metazoa; phylum Chordata; class Mammalia; order Primates; family Hominidae; genus Pongo; species Pongo pygmaeus. The sequence continues at coordinate 60,466,740 of NC_072380.2, forward strand.
AACCATCTCATTTGTTTCTACCATCATCTCCATGTCCATCTTTAATTATAAGAGAGTAAATCTTAAAAGTTGAAAAGGTATATTAAGTAACGATTGTTGTGGGGAAAATCCTACTTTTAATGTTTTATGTATTTTTTTCAGAAGCTTGATTGTAAAGAGTGTTAACTCTTCAAGGAAAAAAAAATTAAAAATATTTTTTAAAGAAAATGAAGGCCCAGATGGAAGAGGCCCCCACCTGTAACGCCAAGGTGAGCTCATCCCCAGGTACCACAATGACCTGAGGTGCTTGTAAAAGACGCTGCTCTCTAGATGCTTGGCTAGGAGCAAGCTAGGGCATGGAGAACAGGGATAGACCCACCTGAAAATCTGGACCTGCTTCTTCATGGATGAAGGAATGTGCACCCAGGAGGCCAGGACCCCTGGTCACCTGCGTGAAGGGTTTGAGGTGGTGCTGCACATTCTAGAAGGTGATGTGGTCTCAGATGATGCCCACGGGCAACTGTCAGGGTGGGTCCAGGACTGCAGCTGCCTGGGCTGTTTATTCTGCAGGCAGACATGCCCTGGGGGCCAGTCTGAAGAGCAGCTCAGAGAAGGTGATCAAGCTCCATTTTCAAAAACGAAACAAAAATGTGAAGACAGAACAACACCCAGTAAGCATGATGTGACCAGGGCTGCCACTTCCGGAGCACCCTGGGAGTCAAGACCAAAGATCACCAGCAGCCTCTGATTTGAACTTCAGATTGGAGCTGGAGGCTAAGCATTCTCAGCCTGCTCTAAAGCTGGACAGGCTTCCTGATGCCAGAGCTGGCTGCTGGACCTGAGGATGCACCACAGGAGGCTGAGCCTCATCCCACAGCGGGGAGATGGTGCCCAGGTGAAAGACACGTGTCCTCAGAGAAACCCCTCGGCCCATCACTCATCACAGAAGAGCCGGGGAAACAGCTCCTAATTTTCTCTTGAGCAGTGATAACGTGATTTCCCAGGTCAATCTTGATTTCAGAAATGTTAAAAATAAGTAGGCCTGGAAGACTTGTAATTTGAGAATAAGACTTGAAAACAAGTGAAAAGCAGTGAGAACAGATTTTGGTGCCTCCTAGACTTTTTTTTCATTGGCTGCGCACATTTAGCCTTGAAAGTAAGCAAGCTTATATAGCTGGTGTTCTTCAATCATTTCACATGAAAGTGTTAGGTATATTTTGTATAAAAATGCCTGTGAAAGATATCGTGACAAAGGAAAACAAGCCTACTTGAGGATTCTTAAGAAAAGAAAAAGGGTTGTTACTGAGATGTCTGTGGTCTCGAAAAGTGACTATATCCTCTTGCCTGAGGCTGAGACAAGACACGTCGGGCGGTCCCACTGCATCCGCCTCACCCACCCTCTGGTGAACCAGACAGGGAAGTCCTCCTCCTGCAGTGGATGCACACAGACTCTCCTCACAGCTCAGAGAAAAGGCTGCTTCTGCCCACATGTGGCTTGGCAATCCAGGGCACCTGCCTGGGGAATAAAAAGTCATCCTGGGAGGTGCTTCCATGGTGGCTTCTGGCAGAATGACACCTTCTCAGGTGCAGGACTCCACATCCCCTTTCTGAGCCACTGGCTGAGTCGGGCGCTCTTGTATGAGTGAGGAATAGAAGCAAAGATGTTGCTAACACCCTGCTTTGAAAGATGCTTCCTATTTAGAGTGATCTCAGGTCTATCTGAGGCTCGAGGCACCCAAAGTCAAGAGGAGACAATGCCGCATGCTGAACCAGGGTCAGGCAGGTACATGCACGCATTGCAAGGCTGTGAGGGAATCCTTGAGGAAGATGAGAAGATGGAAGCTAGGGGTCAAAAGAGGATGCACCAATGTGAAGGGAAATGTTGACTGTGACCCACAGCATCAAGACAAACACATGAGCAGGCTGGAGAGGAGCCCCAGGTAAAGCTTATTCTGGGAAAAGAGAATATAAGGGGTGACTTTTACTAAAGATTCAGCTCTGAACAGAACCCGGATATCATAGGGTTGCTTGTCATGCATCTACATCTCCAACAAGACATGCTAGAAGTGATGGGAGCTTGTTACACTAAGACGTGTGACCTGGAGACTCTGAGTTCTAATTCTGTTCCCTTGAGGCCTGCAGACATGTCTTTGTCTTATCTCCTAATCTCCTTTCTCTTTAGGAAAAGACAGAACACCAGAGCCACTGTCAAAATGGTGAGGATGGGATCTCGTTTTGTGGATTCCACCATAATGCTAACATAGCCCAGACTGTTGCTTTCTGTCTCCGGTTCCATGATTTCTTAATGACAAACTTGTTAAAATATGGTTTTATTTCCAAAATTTAAATGCAGGTGAGACACAATACTTCTTAAATACTGTTTCTGCTATCTCTTCCTCCTCTTGTCCTTTTGCTTCCACTAATATCTAGGAATAGCAAAGCATAATTACATGAGAAGTCATGCTTGGCTTAACTGCATGTGGGAGAGGAGGAACTGGAAAAGAAAGAGAGCGTTCCACTAAGAGAGGACAAAACAACACACACAGAGAAAGACAGGGACAAGAGACAGGAACAGTGGAAACACCATTCTTCACATCTTCACACTTTTCAACACTGGCTTCCTCAGCCTATGAGATATCACACCATTTACAGAGAATAAAGGGAGGTCTAGAATTGCCGAGGTTTGCTAAAGTTCACACAGTTCGACAGTCATTGAATGCAAGACCCAGGCATGCAAGCTCCTGCTGTCAACAGGGGGAAAGGAGGAGTGGAATCAGATCAGATTCCGTCCTCTACCAGAGTGTATACAGTTGTAACAGGGAGGCCTGCTTCCACAGGGAGCCAACTTCACTCACACATCTCGCACATCTCAGCCATCCTCTCCCTTCTCTTGCCTTCTCTATTCTCCATCTGCAGCTCCTTTCCCGCAGCTGCTAGAGACACCATCACGTGCAAGTGCAAGCCTGGCTACTGAAGTACAGGAGTGGCCACTGTGCCTGGAGCAGCATGCCTCAGTGGGTGATATGGTCAGAATGGACATGGAGGCCACACTGCAGGAGGCCTTGGACATGACTGTAAGAGACTGGGTCTTGATTCTGCATGAATGAGGTGGCGCTGGAGAACTCTCTACAGAGAAGTGTGGTTATGTAACATTCTTTTTAATTTTTAAAATTTTTCTTTTGGATTAATTTCAGATTTACAGAAAAGTTACAACACAAAGTATGGAGAGTTACTATAAACCCTTCACCTGGCTTCCTCTAATGTGCATATTTTACATAAGCACAGTACATTTTTCAAAACTAAGAAATTAACGTTGGTTATGACTGACTCAACTACAATGTTATTGAGATTTCACTAGTTATTTCACTAGTGTCTCTTTTTTGTTCTCTTGTCTATTTGAAATATCACATTGTATTCAGTGCCATGTGTTTTCAGCAGGGTCACTGAAGCTGCTCTATGGGTGGAGGGAGACATTTATGGGCTTTAGGAATAGACTTAACCAAAGACAATGTTGGTTTGGCCCAAAGTGGGAGCTTGGGCCAAGGATTCTGGATACATTTTGAAGATGAGGCAGCAGCACTGGGGAGAGAGAGGAGTTAAGTGTGTGTGTGGCCTGAGCACCTAGCAGAATGGAGCTGCCATTTACAGAGATGGGGAAGACCAAGCGGAGCAGGTTTGTAAGGGGTGCCAGGCACTCAGGTTGGGGGTTGGGGGAGGTTTGGGATGCGCTGCCTGCTAAACATTGAGTCTGGCAGAAGCTGCACACAGATGGAGAGCCTTGGCCTTGGGTGAATCCAGCCTTTGCAGACCCATCCAGCCGATACTGACCCATGCATGCCATGTGCCATGGCCCTCCTTGGATTTACCACTCTTCATTTAATATGGCTTCACCAGCAAGTGACAGGAGTTGCTTACACAAACTGGCTTGACCAAGAAATGCCCTCACCTCACATAATGGGAACTGGAGAGACTGGACAGCATTCCCGGGTGCCCACAGGTCATTTCCTGTTGCCCAATCTGCTGCCTCAGTGTTGCTACCTGGCAGGTGGAGCTGGTCATTTTGCAGGGGCAGATGGCTTCTGGCAGCAGTCAAGACACAGTCTTTTCTTCACTTCAGAGTGGGGTGGGAGGGAGAGGCGAGTCCCCATGGTGTCCTCTCCAGGCCGGCTCTCAGTCGGGATGAGTCTGACCCCTGGGCACACTTGGCCTTGCTGGGAGACATTTGGGTTGTCACAACTGATCATGGAAAACATTGTGGGATGCTGCTAAACATCCTCCCGTGCATCGGACAGCCTGACCACTAACCAGAGATGAGGTGCACCCACCTCTTGACAGGCTTTCCTGGTACTGTGAACACTTGGGTGTCAGTGGTCCCCAGACTGGCTGGGCTGAGCTTCCCAGGCCTGCTCTTTATTCTGCCCTAAGATTGGTCCCTGTACAAATGCTATGTCCATGTCCACTTCCAAGGCAGTGGAAAGATGCCCTCAGATCTATCAGAGAAAAAAAGTGTGTATCTGTGTTTTGAAGTTTCATGTTCCTTTTAGTTTCTACTCTGGAAAGTGCAAGAAAAAGAAGGTGATCTTCAGCTCTGAGGGTATCTGTGGAAGTCCCCACACTGATTCTTTCCTAGGGACCCAATCATAACCCTCCAGGCTTACTTTGGACTCAATCCTATTGTGAGTTCTCCTAAAGTAGGAAGCCAGCATTGTTTACCTTTGTGCCCTGGTGCCCAGGAATGTGTTTGGCATGTGATGGGCAGCTAGGCTGTTGAACTCACTTTCACTTCTGCAGTATGGTTTATGTGGCATGATGCCTGCAGTGTTTCATTTCTGGAGCAATACTGGAATCCAAGGCCTAGCCCATTGGTGGGCACAACATGGATACATGAGAGTGACTGCTGACTGTTAATGTCCAAATGCCATTGGATGGAAGCCCATATTGGCCTGAGTCACCTGAACAGCTCATCTGAGTCTCCACATCTGCAAAATATTCACATACATTTGGGACCATATGCCCTTGTTGGGTCATTTTAATCTTTGTTTTAACTTTCTCATTATTAACTTTATTTTCTGCTTCACTGCAGGCATAGCAGTCCTACCCCCATCCAAAATGAAGGAAACTGTTCTGGAAACGTTTTTACCTTGGTTTCTCCTAAAGCAAGTTGGATCTCTGTGATGCTATCTTGCATGCTGCTGAAGTCATTTTCCAGTGGTGTAATTTTCCTGTTAACTTAAAAAGAGAAGCTCAGCATTACATGTCCCTCTGGGCTTCAGACATCTGTTCCCTCCTCCCATGTCCAGAAATATTAGACAATTTCTCTCCAGCATCAAGAGAAACAAAGTGATGGGAACTTATTTCAATTTTGAGAGAATCTGAGTTTGTAGGACTAACACAATGATGAATACCAGTTTGGCAGTGGAAGGGTGTTAACATTTATTTCTTTTTTTATTTTTTAGGATTTTATGAATCTTTTGTCTCTCTTAAGAATTCTAACTACACTGCTTGATATCATACAATAATAATTTTTCTGTAAACTGAGAACAGAGATTCTGTTTAGTTAAAACTTCCAAATCAGTTGCAAATGTGGGTATAGTCTGAATCATAGTCAATGCAATTCAAAGACAGAAGAGAAGGATGTCAGAGGATACAGTGGGTGACAGGGAAGACTTCAGGAGACTTCACGTGGATCTCCGTATTTCATGAACAAATCCCAGATTTCCAAGAAATAGGAAGATGATTGTTCCAAGATTTATGGATCTCTTCCTCCCCCACCTCTCTCTCCTTTTTTAAAATTATTATTATTATTATTATTATACTTTAAGTTTTAGGGTACATGTGCACAATGTGCAGGTTAGTTACATATGTATACATGTGCCATGCTGGTGTGCTGCACCCATTAACTCGCCATTTAGCATTAGGTATATCTCCTAATGCTATCCTTCTCCCCTCCCCCCACCCCACAACAGTCCCCAGAGTGTGATGTTCCCCTTCCTGTGTCCATGTGTTCTCATTGTTCAATTCCCATCTATGAGTGAGAACATGCGGTGTTTGGTTTTTTGTCCTTGCGATAGTTTACTGAGAATGATGATTTCCAATTTCATCCATGTCCCTACAAAGGACATGAACTCATCATTTTTTATAGCTGTATAGTATTCCATGGTGTATATGTGCCACATTTTCTTAATCCAGTCTATCATTGTTGGACATTTGGGTTGGTTCCAAGTCTTTGCTATTGTGAATAGTGCCACAATAAACATACATGTGCATGTGTCTCTATAGCGGCATGATTTATAGTCCTTTGAGTATATACCCAGTAATGGGATGGCTGGGTCAAATGGTATTTCTAGTTCTAGATCCCTGAGGAATCGCCACACTGACTTCCACAATGGTTGAACTAGTTTACAGTCCCATCAGCAATGTAAAAGTGTTCCTGTTTCTCCACATCCTCTCCAGCACCTGTTGTTTCCTGACTTTTTAATGATTGCCATTCTAACTGGTGTGAGATGGTATCTCATTGTGGTTTTGATTTGCATTTCTCTGATGGCCAGTGATGATGAGCATTTTTTCATGTGTCTTTTGGCTGCATAAGTGTCTTCTTTTGAGAAGTGTCTGTTCATATCCTTCACCCACTTTTTGATGGGGTTGTTTGTTTTTTTCTTGTAAATTTGTTTGAGTTCATTGTAGATTCTGGATATTAACCCTTTGTCAGATGAGTAGGTTGCAAAAATGTTCTCCCATTTTGTAGGTTGCCTGTTCACTCTGATGGTAGTCTCTTTTGCTGTGCAGAAGCTCTTTAGTTTAATTAGATCCCATTTGTCAATTTTGGCTTTTGTTGCCATTGCTTTTGGTGTTTTAGACATGAAGTCCTTGCCCATGCCTATGTCCTGAATGGTAATGCCTGGGTTTTTCTTCTAGGGTTTTTATGGTTTTAGGTCTAACATGTAAGTCTTTAATCCATCTTGAATTAATTTTTGTATAAGGTGTAAGGAAGGGATCCAGTTTCAGCTTTCTCCATATGGCTAGCCAGTTTTCCCAGCACCATTTATTAAATAGGGAATCCTTTCCCCATTGCTTGTTTTTCTCAGGTTTGTCAAAGATCAGATAGTTGTAGATATGCGGCGTCATTTCTGAGGGCTCTATTCTGTTCCATTGATCTATATCTCTGTTTTGGTACCAGTACCATGCTCTTTTGGTTACTGTAGCCTTGTAGTATAGTTTGAAGTCAGGTAGTGTGATGCCTCCAGCTTTGTTCTTTTGGCTTAGGATTGACTTGGCGATGCGGGCTCTTTTTTGGTTCCATATGAACTTTAAAGTAGTTTTTTCCAATTCTGTGAAGAAAGTCATTGGTAGCTTGATGGGGATGGCATTGAATCTGTAAATTACCTTGGGCAGTATGGCCATTTTCACGATGTTGATTCTTCCTACCCATGAGCATGGAATGTTCTTCCATTTGTTTGTATCCTCTTTTATTTCCTTGAGCAGTGGTTTGTAGTTCTCCTTGAAGAGGTCCTTCACGTCCCTTGTAAGTTGGATTCCTAGGTATTTTATTCTATTTGAAACAATTGTGAATGGGAGTTCACTCACGATTTGGCTCTCTGTTTGTGTGTTGTTGGTGTATAAGAATGCTTGTGATTTTTGTACATCGATTTTGTATCCTGAGACTTTGCTGAAGTTGCTTATCAGCTTAAGGAGATTTTGGGCTGAGACAATGGGGTTTTCTAGGTATGCAATCATGTTGTCTGCGAACAGGGACAATTTGACTTCCTCTTTTCCTAATCGAATACCCATTATTTCCTTCTCCTGCCTAATTGCCCTGGCCGGAACTTCCAACACTATGTTGAATAGGAGTGGTGAGAGAGGGCATCCCTGTCTTGTGCCAGTTTTCAAAGGGAATGCTTCCAGTTTTTGCCCATTCAGTATGATATTGGCTGTGGGTTTGTCATAGATAGCTCTTATTATTTTGAGATATGTCCCATCAATATCTAATTTATTGAGAGTTTTTAGCATGAAGCGTTGTTGAATTTTGTCAAAGGCCTTTTCTGCATCTATTGAGATAATCATGTGGTTTTTGTCTTTGGTTCTGTTTATATGCTGGATTACATTTATTGATTTGTGTATATTGAACCAGCCTTGCATCCCAGGGATGAAGCACTTGATCATGGTGGATAAACTTTTTGATGTGCTGCTGGATTTGGTTTGCCAGTATTTTATTGAGGATTTTTGCATCAATGTTCATCAAGGATATTGGTCTAAAATTCTCTTTTTTGGTTGTGTCTCTGCCAGGCTTTGGTATCAGGATGATGCTAGCCTCATAAAATGAGTTAGGGAGGATTCCCTCTTTTTCTATTGATTGGAGTAGTTTCAGAAGGAATGGTACCAGTTCCTCCTTGTACCTCTGGTAGAATTCGGCTGTGAATCCATCTGGTCCTGGACTCTTTTTGGTTGGTAAGCTATTGATTATTGCCACAATTTCAGCTCCTGTTATTGGTCTATTCAGAGATTCAACTTCTTCCTGGTTTAGTCTTGGGAGAGTGTATATGTCGAGGAATTTATCCATTTCTTCTAGATTTTCTAGTTTATTTGCGTAGAGGTGTTTGTAGTATTCTCTGATGGTAGTCTGTATTTCTGTGGGATTGGTGGTGATATCCCTTTTATCATTTTTTATTGCGTCTATTTGATTCTTCTCTCTTTTCTTCTTTATTAGTCTTGCTAGCGGTCTATCAATTTTGTTGATCCTTTCAAAAAACCAGCTCCTGGATTCATTAATTTTTTGAAGGGTTTTTTTTTTTGTCTCCATTTCCTTCAGTTCTGCTCTGATTTTAGTTATTTATTGCCTTCTGCTAGCTTTTGAATGTGTTTGCTCTTGCTTTTCTAGTTCTTTTAATTGTGATGTTAGGGTGTCAATTTTGGATCTTTCCTGCTTTCTCTTGTGGGCATTTAGTGCTATAAATTTCCCTCTACACACTGCTTTGAGTGTGTCCCAGAGATTCTAGTACATTGTGTCTTTGTTCTTGTTGGTTTGAAAAAGAGTTGAGGTGACTTAATATTTTTATTTGTTAGCTTACAGTTGTAAAGAAGTTGAACAGCATTTGTCACAGGTGGCAGGGACTGTACAGGAAGGGAGGGTATGCAGAAGTACCGTGATCATGGACAGCAGCACCAAGCTCCAGAGGAAAAGAAACAGGCAGAACTGCTTAAAATCCCTAGAAGGAAAAAAATCATGCGTATCTCAAGGTACAAAGGAGAAGCATTGTCATTAGCTCATTCTGCAACAAAATTCACTTCTTGTATGATTCCATTTCCATTGCTCCATTTTTGTTCAAAGTTGAAAAAATCTGGTGTCCCTAAACACGAAATGGAGTAGGCTTGCAACTCTGTGGATCTTATGATAATGACACTGGTCCTTCTCCTTCCTTTGACTGTGAAGAACACTGACACATTATTAGGATTTTGTTGGTACCTGTGAGCCTGACGGGACAGCAAAGACATAGGGAAGGAGTTCCTGACACACACGTGCACACCGGAAATTCTTTAAAAGGGGCTTTGATTTAAACATTGGAATTGCGATTTAAAGTGCAATAACACAGGAATATTTTTCTAAGAGACTCAGTTAAGTGCATGCTAAATTAATTGGATAAAATATAAAATTCTGAGTGCAGATATTTATTTAAAATTCCCATTGCTAAAAGTTTTGGGGTGATATTGGGAAGACACTGTGAAACATGGTGTAATTTCTCTCAGTAAAGGAATTTGGGTTCCAACCAAAGGAGACAGGACTGCATGCAGGCAGTGATTAGACACTGGGAGGAGAGGCAGCACTCAGTGTGGTCGGAGGCGAAGTGGAGGCAGGCTTAGGGCTGCAAATGGGACTGCTGGTCTTATAGAGCAAGCTGCTTACTTTCTAGTTCAGCTGTCTAAAAACCTGTCCTGGGCCTGGAAGCAGGGTGCATCTGGAGTAAAGGCTGCTTTAGAGTTTAGCTCCCACAGCAAGGTGGCATCATTTTAGATCTTGACACAGGTAGCTCCTGGGGCTGCTTTTAAGTTCCCTTCCGATGTGTTGTCCTTTTTGGGACAGGCGAATAGAGCAATCAGAATTGCTGCAAATGAAGACATTGCCCCTGATTTGAATGAGAGATCTATTCAATTCAATCACTGTCATTTTCCTTAATAATGAAGACACTAAGTTATGACAAATGTCTCCATTACCTACATCTATGGGAAATTAATTGATAGAGCTTGGTACAATAAACAGAAAATTGATGAGAAAAAATTGGGGAGAAAATTTAACAGCCAGGCCCAAAACTGAAGAAATATCTCCCACAGACTGTGGTTCTGTTCTGTGCAAATATTGTAGACTTTTACATATTTTGGTTGATAAAATATGCTGAATGAGACACCCTCACATTTGGGTAAACCAACTACATTATACAAATAAAGTTTTGGAAGTATCTTTGTGCACTGTGACTAATAATAGGAAAAGAAAAATGGGGGTTGAAAGGAAATACTCTTATTTACCTTGCGAGTTTTTTTGGTGCTTGAAATATTTCCTCGATATTCTTCATAAGATGTTAGAAAATCTCTATGTCCAATTTAATTATATCTTGGTCTTCTTTTTTGGTTCTTATGAGGATCTGGGTTTGGAGACCAAAGCACTCCAGGAAGGCAAGCGTGTGAATGCTTGTGAGCTCACTGTCTTCTTGTTATCTATTCCCCAACCTGTTTTATTAACCATCAGATTACAGAAATGGGAAAGCCAAAAAGTCTCCAAGGGGACTCCACTTCCAGTTCCAGTTCTTACTCATTCTTTGTAGAATAGGCCTTTGCAGCCTCTCTCCTGACCAGCATCCTCACCTGGTGCTCAGAACCTCATGTTGTCCAAAGTAGGACCCTTGACAACGTTTCAAAGACCCGAGTGACTCTGGCTGTTTCTCTGAAAAGCAATACATAGAAGGCTTCCAGAAAATGACCTTTAATAACTTGGCATAAACTCAACTCAAATAGGGACCTCTCTACCTCTTCACCAGGCTCAATACTGTTTGGGAACCTTAGCTAGTTCTCATCCAAAAAAGGAGATTGCTGAGAACAGTCCCATTCAGCTGAGCACTTAAACCCTGCCGTCCAGAGCTGTCCACCAAAAGGCAAAATGACTGCTCCTCCCTCAACTTCTTCCTTTAGTATATTGTGTATTTTTCTATCCTTGGTTCTTTCTGGAATAACCCTGACAAGGTGTTCAACTATAAATTTCATTTCGGTATTATAGACTGAAACTGTTTTTATTTTAACTGAAAACTTTAGTGAAATAATTACAGATTTTAGCCATTCTGATAGGTGACACATCACTATGATTTTCATTTTCATTTCCCTGAGAGCTAATGAGGCTACATCTTTTTAGATATGCTTTTTTTAACTACCTATAAATCTGCTTTAGGGATATGTGTGTTCATGTCTTTTACCCATTGTCTAACTGGATTGTTTGACTTTTTACCATTGAGTTTTAAGAATTTGTTACATATTCTAGATAATTTTTCTTTGTTGGCTATGTGCAAATATTTTCTCCCAGTCTGTAGCTTACCATTTTATTCCTTTCACAAGGATTTCTATAAACAAAAGCTTTACATTTTGATGTGGTCCTACTTATCAAATTTTTTTGTTATGGATTATGTTGACTTTCTACCTAGTAGTTTATCAGTTGCTAAGTGAGGTTTTGAAGTCTCCAACTAGAATTGTGGATTTATTAATTTCTCCTGTCAGCTCCACAGCTTTTGCTTTACAAGTCTTAAAGTTTTTATTTTGTGTTTGTCCATATTTATAATTGTTAAGTCTTCCTGATGAATTGATCCTTTCATCCTTATGAATGTCTCTCTTTGCCTCTAGTTTTCTTTGCTCTGAAATCTACTTTATTAGATATTAATATAGTAACTCCTGATTTTTAAAAGTTAATGTTTACATGGCACATATCTTTCCATCCTTTGCTTTTAACCTACGTATATTATTGGATTATATTTTCTTTTAAGTAGTATATAATTGGGACTTGTATTTGTATCTACTCTGATAATCTTTGTCTTTTCATTGGTATATTAGATCATTTATATTTAAGGTAATTATTTATTTGCTGGTAGTTAAATTCATCATTCCATTTTTTATTTTCTCTTTATTTCTGCTGGTTTCTCTTCCCCTGCTTATTTTGTATTGCCTTCCTGTGAGCTAAATTTTTTCCAGGAGTCTATCTTGATTTGTTTATACTGCTTGTTTATAAAACTGCATCTCTGGTTTTAATATTGGTTTCTGTGGTGGTTACTATATACATATGTGACTTATAACAGTTTACTGGTGTCAGCATCTTACTATTCCAAGTGAAGTGTGGAAACTTCACTTTCGTATTAGACCCTTTACCATCCCCACTTTTACATACCACTGCTTCGAATATCAGATGCTGCTATACGTTTTGTTCTAGTCATAATTTATGATTTATAAAACTCACAAGAAAAAGGATATCTCATGTTATGTACCCATATTTTTTATCTTTCCATTGTTCCTTCTTCCTTTCTCATTCTCCAAGATTGTTTCTGTCGTCATTTCCTCTGTCTTTGAATAGCTTCCTTTAGCCATTCATTAAGGCTAGGTCTAGTAACAACAAATTTTTGTTTTATCTATCTGAGAATGCTTTTATTTTCCTTTAATTCCTAAAAGATCGTTTTCTCATGTATAGAATTAGAATTTAACAACTCTTTTCTTGAGCACAAAAATACTGTCACCTCCTATTGACTGTCATGGTTTCAAAGAGAAATCTGCTGTCATTTTACTTCGTGTTCTCCTACAGGAATGTGTCATTTTTCTCTAGCTTCTTCCAAGATTTGATTTTTGATTTTAGTTTCCAAAAGTTTAATTATGATGTGTTTTGGTATGCATTTCATTGGGTTTATACTGTTTGGGACTTGTTCAGCTTCTTGGATATGTAGGTTTGTGTCTTTCACCCATTTGTGAAGTTTTCAGCTATTATTTATTCATATACTCTTTCAGCTACAGTTTTCTTATTCTCTTTCTGATAATCTGGTAATATAAAGTGTCAGATTTTTCTTATTGTCACTCAGATATGAAAGACTGTATTCTTTTATTTGGTCTTTTGTTCAAATTGGGTGAATTCTTTGTTATTTCCTTAAGTTCATTGATTATGTACTCTATGATTCCTACTCTGTTGTTTAAGCTGTCTAGCAACTTTTAATTTTTTATTGTATTTTTCACTTTATAATTTCCATCTGATTATTTTTATAGCTTCTGTTTCTTTGCTGAGATCTCATATATTTTCATGTGTTTCAAGAGGATGTGTAGGTGACTATTGAAGCATTTTTATAATGCTGCTTTTAAACCTTGTTGGATAATTTCAACATTGGATTAATATCACTGCTGACATCAGTTTACTGGCTTTTTTAATTCAGTTTGTGAATCTCCTAGTTCTTGGTATGACAGGTGATTTTCAGTTGTATGCTGAGCCCTATTTAAATCTTATATTTTAGCAGGAAGTCACCCAGTTTAGGTTCAGTATACAAGTCTTGGATATTTTTGTGGACTGTGGTTCCAATGGCAGCTTAATTTTTAGAGTCTTTGTTGTGTTGTTTGGTCTGCTTGGTTTTTCTGGTTCCCTGGGGGCTCTCATTCATGGCTGCTGGTGTGGCCTGGGAAGTGGGAAAGGCTTCCCCAAGCCAGCCGCCAGGAGGCTGTTGGTGGGAGAAGGATGTGGTGGGATCCGTGTGCCTGTGTCCTGGGCTGCCCAAGTGTCTCTGGTCAGGGCAGGAGAATCCCAGACCTTGGCAACAGAGTCTCTCTGAGCAGCTGCTTGCTATGGCAGGCCCCTTTTCTGGTTCCACCTCTCACTCCTGTGTGTCTCAGCAGGGAAAGGGCATCTCGGGCTTAGTGGTTAGTAGACCCCTGGGTATGGATTTCTAGTGGGGCTCTGATGTGCCCCTGCTAGTGGCTCCCCTGGTGCTGTTGGAGGAACTCTGCTCCATCTAGAGGATGAGCCATCTGAGGACCATTTGAGGAGCTGCTGGTACTGGGTTGGGGTAGAAACCATGACTGGTGGCCTTCCCTGCTGGGTGGGGACTGAGACCTGGCACTGTGCTACTCCTCTTGGGTCTTGGACACACTTGCTTTCCCCTCCTCCTAGGGTCCTCCTGGAGTCACCTCAAGTGCCATGCTGGGTTCACAGTTGTTCTTGGTGGCAGGAGCAAGGAGAATGGGTCTATTCATTATTTGGCATCCAGAAGTCTGAAAAGCTACATTAATACTTTAATGTCTACATTCGACACACACCTAGAGGAAATTCTACATCTTTCCAAAGCTCTTCAATCTGTCTGTCACTTGTATCTCTAGTTTGCTGCCTCTTTTCACTTGTGTCACTTCTCCTGAGTCCAAAGTAACAGCTGCAAACATGAACTCCGACTGTTCAGATGGTGCCCTCGGTCTGTCCTCCTCACTGCCTCACACTACCCTGGGACCTTCCCATACTTTCTGCTGAAAACATCGCACGCGGCCTATGCCATGGGGGTGCCTTTCGCCTATTTTCAACTCTATACCCAGCTGCTTGAAATTCCCCCAAATGTTGTTTAATCTGTTTTTCTCTACCAGTAGGTGGTTCATTCTTTACCTTTTTGCCCTGGCTAATTGTGATTCACCCTTACAAACTGAGCTTGGCGTAACCTCTCCAAAGCAGACTTCCCAAATCCCTCCATGTTGGTAAGGTGCCATTTTGGGGGCCTTTCCTAGTGCCTTACCTACTTTTCTGTTTCCAAGCTCTGTTGACATGATCATTTCCCATGGAGCAGACTCTGTATTGATCACCCCCATTGTTGCAATTGCACACACTCTTATAATTGCCTGTTTACACTCTCACTTCCTTAGACTGCAGACCTTCTGAGGGCAGAAATTATGATGTATCTATCTTTCTATCCCCAGAACCTCTCAAATGTTAGATACTGATTGTTGGCTGAATGGCTAAATGGATGAATATCATCTCATATTTATTTATTTATTTATTCTTCCTTTTCTGATTTCTAATTCTGAATAAAGAATTTAAGACAACAGGGAAATGTAATTACACTTTGTAAACCAATTTTTCTTCAGGAACTTAATTCAGGGTATATATTTCCTGAATATTTATGCCCATTTACACACAACAAACAATGTTTACACAGATCAAATAGAAAATCTGGATTTGAAGGGGGAAGCTTCGTGGGACAATGCATTCTAAGGAAAAATGGAATCTGTGAAGAGCAAATCCACGCCTCTGAGGTGACCAGTGGCATGAGTAAACTCTGTTTACTCAGCAACACTGGCTGAACATCTTGGCACAGTGGAGTTTAGAGAGAAAACACATTTTGTTCAATGATATTTTTAATGACTAAGTTAACTTTAAACAAGTTTTACAGTCACATAGTCCAAATATACATAAAATTAGGTTAGTTTTCCACTACTTCATGTAAATTATGCTCACTGATATAAGAAGCTAGTTCTTATTAAAGACACAGCTAAGCAACACAATAAAATAAATTTAGTTCCTCCCATTCAAAAATACGTTTAAATGATGAAGCTGAGTGATCTTTCTTTTTCTCTAAAAAGTCAAGGAACAATGGTTTGCATTTCCTCTGTCATTCCATTTATCTAAGAAAATATTCTGGAAAATCACCAGAGCACTTCTATAGCCTTCATGTGAATACAATTAAGAGCTTGATTGGTAAATTTTGGAAAAGGATACTGAGAAAAAAATCTGAGATCGAATCGATCTCTTTTAGAAGTTCATCATCATCAACTTTCATGGGCCTTTAAATTCTCCTTGACCTCCTGAGGTTGCACGCCAGAGGGAAGTGCGATTTGAGTAGGCTGGGGGCCCTACCCACACTGCAGTAAGAACACGAGCTCTGGAGCCTGCAGGCCCAGTTCAGAGCCAGGTTCTGTGGCTGCACACAAGGCGGCTCTGCCCACCTGCGGCCTCGTCCCGCACACCCTCTAATCTACAAGTTGAGGGTCACACAACTCAACTCTTTGGTGTCCCCTAACCGTGAGCAGGAGAGCTCACCTCGCCTTCCCGGCACAGCCTTGGACTCAGCGTCCTCCCTCCTCTGTGGTCCTCTCTCCTCTGTGTTCCTCCCTCCTCTGTGTTCCACAGCATGACTGGAGCTTTCCCAGAGCGCCTGTCTCTCCAGCAGGTCATCGTCAGCTTCCTGGGGTGTGGTGGGGTGGGATGGGGCGCTTTTCTCATGAGCTACCTATGTGGGTACCTCAGCCACACCCCCAAACCCCAGGAAGGACAGGGCAGCCCCCACCCCCAACCCCGTGTGCATTCGGCCGGCGGGTCCCTCTGGATGTTCCGGCTCTGTCTTGGAATGGGACGAGGCCTCACTCCCAGGGCCAGGATGTGCATGTGCGTCTGAAACAGGGCTTGGAAAGAAGCCGCACTGCAGGGCACAATAACCATGTGTAGTGCTTCCTGGCTGAAATCTGCACTCAACGAGAGGTCGCTCTTAGAGATATTAGGCTGCTGCTTTGATATCAGGCGTGCACGCGCTCACACACATACACACACACACACACAATTTCTAGAAGCAGGCTTGACCGGCATGCATGTGCATAGATGCGGGTGGCCCCTCATCAGGAGGGATGAGGAGGGGAGCCGTGGGCTCGCGGGAGAGCAGCGAGGGACACTGGCGCACAGAGCAGAGGGGAGCAGTGAGCAGGCGGCACCCCCGGGCAGGGTAAAAGGGCACGAGGAAAAGCGAAGGTGCGAGGGGAGGACCGACTGGCGGCAAGTGTCCGGGAGGGGCAGGCAAAGGCTAACCTCGAAGTGCCTTTACGCTTAGGTAGAATTTCCATGCCTGCCTCGCGCTCCACCCTGCTGCGTGAACATTTTCCTGGCCTGCTAAGGAGGGAAAGCGGCTTTAAAAGGCATTAACTGTAGCCCTCACACATGGGCATTAACATGTAGCCGGTGACACACTTCACTGAGAAGGACGCAGGGGGCCCCAGGCGTGGCGTCTGCAGACTTTTGAGGGGACGTCCTTGGACAGAGCTAACACTTTGTCTCTGGAGCAAAGTGGGATGGGATGCGGGGCTCTGGGCTGTGTGATTCTCGCAGGGGGAATGGGAAGCTGCTCTGCGGCCCCCTTGAGCATCCTGCCCCTGGAACTGGCTCTGCCAAAGTGTGCTGTGCGCTGAACGCTGCACAGGCTGCACACACGGCCTCCAGCCCTGCCTTGAGCGCTCACTGTGCTTTCTTTTCAGAGCCAAGAATGTGACACATAAAATGAAACAGTTTTTAAAATAGGCATTTAAAAACCTTATATGCTTTGTACCTGGTTCCACAGTCAAAGGTGGCTATGCCATTTTGGTTTTAACCCGGGTCTGGCCAAGCCTGGGATTTGAAGGTTACAGCGGTCAACCCCATCTATGCAATCCTGAGAGGATGGCAAAGTTAGGCCAGGGAGCTCTCCGTTCGTTCAAGGAGAGCAGTGCTCAAATAAGAGGCACACAGCTGTCGGTTAACTGGTGGGATTATCCCCAAGGAAAGAAGGTTTTCTGGAGAGGAATTGGGGTATAGAGAGCAAAGGTAGTGGTCTCAGATGTTCTCCTAACTTGCTCCATGGCTTTGGTAGTTCTTGGAAGTTTTCTGGGCCTCTATTTCCTCCTTTGCAAGCGTGAGTGAGTCAGACGACAGGCACCATCAGATGCGTGCTGTACTGGAAAGGTGGCTTGCAGGTGAGTAACACGGGAAGTTACTTGTGTTTGTGTGTGCAGGCACAAAAACAATCAGTATTTGGAGAGGTGTCCTCACGGCCTCAGGAAGGCCCCCACCCGTTGTGTGTGGGATTCACACAGCCAGAATTTGCTCCTGGTTGAGAAAAGCCCGTGCTTTGAATGAGTTTGTTTACCAGACAAGAAGGACAGCCTTCTTTCCTGCGGCTGTTGGCTTGGCCAATTATCTCTCATGAAATGAAAAAGTATTATGTTTATTTCTGCAGAAATGACGTTCTTCTACTTCTTGTCCTCCCCATATGGCCCTTTAGTATATTTCTTTTTAAAGGTATGAACAATTAAGCCCAGAATTACTAAAACTTTTATCACCTTTGTTCTTTGGAACTGTTGAAAATTCTGCTGAAAGATTATAATTCTATCCTAGTTCTTAAAAAAATGCTTTATTGGCATAATATATAAGGAAATTGCTTATCTTTTTTCTACTCTTTTTTCCCCATGATATTTTCTTTTAGATGTAAATGATTAATTTAAAAGCCACTGAGTTTTATGTATTCTCCAAAGTGTAATGGACAGTGACTTTTCCCTAGTCCTTTGAGCATAGGAGTTATCATGAAACCTCTGACATTATCTTGTCATCAAACAAGAAATGAGCAATAGTATTCAAGCCACTGTAGGTTCAAAACTTTAGAAAATTTGAGATTCAAAGTGGAGAAAGGGTGGTTATTTACAGAATAGTTACTTCCTGCAGAGGGTTCTCCATGCTGATGGTTTTATACTGAGTGCAAAATGGTATGGAATATGTTATGTACTTTAGGCAGACATGCAAAAAAGGTGAGAGAGGCCTTGATTCAAATCATTGAGCACTCATTGAGTACCTATTGCTTGCTAGGTGTGTCAGTTTGCTATGGGGACGCCAAAGATAAAGTATCCTCTTTTCAGGGATGGTTCACTTCTTCTTTAGGGTATCATACCTCAGACGACAATAACAGAAGACTGTAATCAGACACTGGAGTGGAAATTCATCCATGCATTCAGAATTTATTGAGCATCTACTTTGTAGCAGACATTAAGCTAGCCAAACACAATTCCATATTGTTACATTGTGTGTATTTTAATATTCAGGGAGGTTTTGATTAGTTGGAAACACAACCTTGGCAAACCTCAGAGTGTTAATTGATCCGAAAAACAATAATTGTATGACCTTATCTATCTCCTTGAAAATATTTAATAGTATCACCTCCTCTTGTGGTCTCTGTGTGTCCGCAGCCCTGCAACCCAGGCAGCTCTGGGGATGCTGGTCCTCACTCCTCAGCCTGCAATGCACCATCCATTCATCTCTTGTATAATAACACTGAGGGGAAGCACGATGGCAAATGTTTGTGAAACAGGGTGAAGTTGAGACTACGCTGAGAAAGACGGATGTGTGGGGGGAATGGTGGTGACACTGAGAGATGCCATTTCTGGTTAAGTAGCTATTTGATGAGAGGGAATAACAGACTGTCCAGCAGTGGGGTGGAGAGCAGAGAGTAAACATCCACAGCCTGGTGAGAGAAGTGCCAAGTATTTGAAGGGTGTGAAAGGGATGCATGTTTACACTGATCACTTACGAAGGACACTATTCACCCCGGTGCACCCAGACACTGTTCCCACAGTGCAGCAAGGGTACCAATGAAGCTACAGCCACTCTATCTAATCTAATAGACTCTTCTTCCAAGCTTCCACAGACCCTCAATGACTCTACACTGTGGGGATGTATCAGTCAGGATATTCGAAACTTTGGTCTAAGAGCAAACCACATGAAAAGCTGAATGGCTTAAAACAACAGGGTTTATTTGTTATAAAGAGTGCAGGTCCAGGGTGGATCAACAAGGGGTCTGGTCATCACTTCACATGGCAAGAGAGGTTCCTTATTTAGGATATGAGGTGAGCCGTGGGAGAAAGAACTTTCCAACTCTGACCTCCAATTTTATGCTGAGATATAAACTGTGGATTGTGGCTTGAACATTAGTTATCCTAGAAATCATTTGTAAATGAAATATTCCAACTTGAAAATTATCCTCAACCCCACATCGAAGATAGCACAGAGGTAGGTTGATTATTGTCAACTTCCACTGAATCCTATAGAGTAGGGTGACCTTGTGGGGTGGGGAAAATATTTATTTTGCTAATCTTGAAAATACTTTACATTGGACTATATAATAGATGTGTATGTCTGCCTCATATGAATTATTTCAATCTTCCTGTTAACATTTTCACTGGGTATTCCATAGATATGTGAATACTTAGAGACTGTAAACAAACTTGAGCTTTGTGGGACTCATTATTTCTTCCTTTCTGCAGTTGGACGCATTTTTACAAAAGAAATTTAAGACTACAAGGAACAGGTGATCCCTTCCTAGCAATCCTGAAATTATGCTGCTCCAGGAAATGTAGAACTCCACTAATTACAGAGGAATTCTGCATTGCATGTGGTATTTTTCATAGTTTTGGATTTAGAGGGAATTCCTAACAATTTGCAAACCTATCGATTAATTGCATACTGCTGTTCGGGAAATAAATCCTTACAGAAACACTGCTCATGGTAGTACTATAGCAGAGACCAAGCATAATGCTCATACGGTAAGGCTGTTTTCCTTTAACTTTATTGCTATTAGTCAAGGTGTCCAGTGGTCCAGTTCTCAAATCCTCTCTTGCCTTGGCAGTTCCTTTGAAAACATCAGTGGGGAGAAGTTCACCCCTGTGCAAATGATCCAGTCCGCCAGTCACTTCCTCCTTGCATTGCACTCTTCAGAGTGATTAACCTTGTAAGCTGCAACATGAAAAATCCTGAACGCAACCGCCAGGCATGTTTGCAGATCATGGCACCAGTCCTAATATATACTTTTAAATAATGCCCTGCCACAGGGCTCTTAGAATGGAATGGAGCCAAGTAATTCTTAATTCGTATAATTTAAACACAGCAGCATGAATGACTAACCACAAAGGGGGAGGGAGAAAGACAGCAGAAGTATTAAGAAAATAATCCAAGCTGAGTTAGAAAATCAAATGAGATTCCACTTCTTGTGTGATTGAAATTATCAGTCTTTGAGAGGCTGAGTCTCTCGATACCTCTGTTTAATGAAGATTTGGAGGGCTCTGGGGCCACATGGACAGACAAGGCTCCTTAGAGCTCAGGGAAGAATGCACCTAAAATACACTTAGTGGAGAACAACTGAGCTAGAGGCACAGGAGGGCTAGAAATCCCTAGACATCCCTCCTCCATTGCCTGCCGTCTCCCTCAGTGCCCCCCAATGTCATACTAGTCTCTGAAAAACAACAACAACAACAACAACAACAACAAACACACTCAAATCTGCCCATATCTATCCCTTTAATAAAATTCCCCTATGGTCCCTCAAGCTCTCCAGCATAACAAATGCTAGGCACAAGACCCGACCTGCCTGTCTTCTCCATTGCTTCTCCCAGCAGCATCCATGCAGAGCTGGCAGAAGACAGAGCCAGCCCTCCTGGACTGTGTCCCGCTGCTCCTTTGCGCCAACACCTCGGTCACTTTCCTCTGTCACTGTCAGACTCAACTCAACAGTCATCCTCTTAACTCAACCTCAGCAGTGGCTCCTCTGCAGATCTCCTGCTTCTTCTTCAGGCAAGGCTAAGACTTTCCCCTTCCGAGTTCCCCAAAGGACTTGCATGTGCCACCCTGCTAGCCACTATGACGGTGTCATGGTGTCATCACACTGGCCAGAGCCTTTTCCCACCAAGCCAAGGTGGACAGCAACTCTGCTCATCAGCAGAGCACTTAAACACTGAAGAAAGGGCACATACCTGTCATCCTTACATATTGCCATTACTGGCTACTCTAAACCAGATTGCATAGTTCTTTAAACTTCAAACCTGTGACCCTAAGGATTATCTACCTAAATACCATTTTTTTTTTTTTTTGAGATGGAGTCTCACTCTGTTGCCCAGGTTGGAGTGAAATGGTCCATTCTGGGTTCACTGCAGCCTCTGCCTCCCAGGTTCAAGTGATTCTCATGCCTCAGCCTCCCAAGTAGCTGGGATTAGAGGCGCACACTACCACGCCCGGCTAATTTTTGTATTTTTAATAGAGACAGGTTTCACCATGTTGGCCAGGCTGGTCTTGAACTCCTGACCTCAAGTAATTCCCCTGCCTCAGCCTCCCAAAGTGCTGGGATTACAAGCATGACCACAATGCCCTGCCTATCTACCTAAATAGTTTCAACATTAGTTTTTTCATGTGGTAAAAGTGAAATGGGCATCACCAAATAAGACTGTACCTGTGGGAGTTCTTTGGAAATCTTAAACTTGGTAAATATTCTTGTTCTTAACCTTTTAAGTCAAAAGTCCAACACGGAGTAGACACATCCTTTGAGAGGTGAGTGAATGGACACCGGAGCCCCTGGCACTGGAGCTGCACCTCAGGGGCATGCCCATGTCTGCCTGCTTATGGAGCTGCTGAATAAGGAAGTCCCCCTAAAGGTTTAGCTGTCTGTGCCCAAAGCTGCACCCTTCTTGCCTTTACAGCTGGAGAAGGGGGAAGAGGAAAACATGACTAATGCAATAAATACTAACATTCTCCCTGTGATTCCTTCATAATGTCTTTCCTTGATGAAAAAGAAATACTCCATTTCCATTTATTGCTGTTATCCCATCTTCCCGGGTAAGATGGGTGCTCCCATCCCTCGTGCAGCTGGGTTTCAGCGTGCTTCTGTCGTTTCTGTCAGCCGCGTCTCTTTGATGGGGCCTTCCTCTGGCTCTCGGCGTCTGTGAGGTCCCGTGTTCAGGCCCTCATGGCACCTCTGAGAGAGACAGCCTTTCCACTTTCCGCCTTTCTGTAGCGGATATGGTGGGTTGGTGTTAATGGACAGATCTGAATGGAGCCCTTCCATTTCCTTCTATCACTGATCTTGTCCTCCACACTGACAGACTCCACCACCAGACATGCAGAGGGTGGTGGATTTTTAAAGGCTGCTCAGTGTGGAGACACCAGAACACGACTCTGTGGGTAAAAGGACCATGTCTGTTTTCTCTCTATTTATATTTCCAGTGTCTGCTGAATAAACTATCAATAAATATTTACTAAAATGAAATGAATCTTTGTAAAAACATAGCTTTTACACAGAAGTTGTTTTAGGAGGCTCCCCGGACCACCTGCCTGTGGGATTGCACACTGGATGTGGAGTCAGCTCTTGCTTGTGCGGTGCTCTTATATCAGCCCAAACATTTCGAGAGTGGCATTAAAATGGAATCAGCGATTCAGTGATCATTAGGTGTTTCAGCAAATCTAAACATCCATTCCTTTTCACCTATTAAAGGAAGAGTGAAGACCAGCTTTAAGACGTGTTTTGTCCTAGGAGAATAGAATGGCCTCAATGGAGATGTGAGACTATGAGTGCAGCTGAAATTGGCAGGGGCAGGGGCAGGGGCAGGGTCAGGGTCAGGGGCAGGGTCAGGGGCAGGGGCAGGGGCAGGGGCCAGAGTGTTAAGTTAGAGTTATCATTAAACATCTGGATCATTAAAAAAATGCTTTTAAACTGTGTCCTTTAGAAATGTGTATGTTAAGTCCTAACCCTGAGTACTTCACTACCTCAGAATGTGAGTGTATTTAGAAATAGGGTCATTGCAAAGGTAATTAGTTAAGAAGAGTTCCTGCTGCGGTAGGTGGTCACCAATCCAGCATGACAGGAGTCCTTATAGAAGGGTGGATTTGGACATGGACGTGCACAGAGGAAAAAGCCTGTTGAGAACGGAGGCAGGGGTCGGGGTGACGCTTCTGCAACCCAAGGAACACTGTGATACCAGCAAACCACCAGAATACAGGAGAGAGGCGTGGAGCAGCTTCTCCTTCAGAACTGTTAGGAGGAACCAGTCCTGGATGCATCTTGATCTCAGGCTTCTAGCCACAGAACTATGAGACACTCACCCCTGTCACTTCAGCTACCCAGGTTGAGGTACACTGTTATGGCAGCCCTGGAGAGCTCCTGCAGCATCCCAGTGAAGACAGTAAGCAGTGTCAGAATCTGGAATTTGGGAGAGAGAGCTGGACTGGGAGGAAATGGGATTTGCTGCTATATAGGCAGCAGTGAAAGGCCTGAGATCAGATGAGATCACAAGGGAGAGTACCCCTGGGAGTGAAGCATGAGTCCTCAGTGCTGCAGTGTTTATTGGGGAGATGACCAGTACCCTGCAAAGGAGGAGCCAATGAGGCAGCAGGGAAGCCAGGGCGATGCTGTCACCTGCAGGATGAGAGGTCTGGCTTGTCTTCTGCTAGTTGACCTCAAAAGCTAGGGCAATGACTGGTAAGTAGGCCTTCAGGAAATGGTTGTCAAATTAGTAAATGATTGTGTTATCCTGTGACCTATGCTGTTGGATGGCAATTATTTTGTTATTTTGTTGGTAGTAGCAGTTTTGTTCATAAAATAGCAGCATATTTTTCAAAGTATTTATCTTTAAAAGCAAGTGTTTAGGATTTATAACAAGATAACTAACTATTCACGGATTCCTGAAAACCAATGTATTTAAAAGCACTTCTTTGTTGAATAAGCGTGTGTTCACATTTGGAAATTCAAACAGTAGAAATTGTTGTAGTGAAATTCTCCCCTCATTAACAGCAGCCAATATCTACTCAGACGGAATGGATCCAACAAAGGCAGCTGATACCACTGATCAGTGTCTGTGGGTCTCTCCGGAAACACTTTGTGCATATAGGAGACACATGCACACACACACTCAGCATCCCATCTTCCCTTCTTTAAACACAGATGAAAGCGTTCTACCAGTACTACTATGCACCTTGTCTTTTCTCACTTTTCTCAGCTTCTTCCAGATATGTATAGAAAGTTTCATTCCTCCCTTCACACTCCCAATGGCTGCAAAATATTTTATTTTCAGAATATAACACAATTTATTTAAACATCCCCCCCGCCTCCCCGTTTTTTTTAAGATGGAGTCTTGCTCTGTTGCCCAGTCTGGAATGCAGTGGTGAGATTTCAGCTCACTGAACCTCTCTCTCCCAAGTAGGCAAGATTACAGGCGTATGCCACCACACCGAGCTAATTTTTTTAGTTTTTGGTAGAGATGGGGTTTCACCATGTTGGCCAGGCTGGTCTCAAACTCCTGACCTCAAGTGATCCACCTGCCTTGGCCTCCCAAAGTACTGAGATTACAGGTGTGAGCCACCACGTCTGGCTGAAACATTCCCTCTTGATGGACATTTAGGTTATTTCCAATATTTTGCTACTGCAACCAGTGTTTCCATGAGTAACTTTGACATATTCCATTTCTTATATGTACAAATGTGTCTGTAAGATGAATTTCTAAAAGTGGAATTTGTGGGTCAGTGGGTATGTTTGTTGTAGTCAGTCATTGCTCTCCAGATGGGTGGGCCAGTTCATACTCTCACCAGCAAGTGTCTGCTCCTGTGTATGCTTGCTGAAACTGTGTACCATCAAGAATTTTTATCTTTGTTAATCTCACAGGTAAAAAAATAAATTTCCATGTAGCTTTTATTTGTATGTCTCTCATTATGAAACTGAAGAACTTTTCATATGTTTAAGAACCATTTGAATTTTATCTTTAGTCAACCGTTTACATCCTTTTCTCATTTCGCATTATTTTGTAGAATCTTTTTATATGTTACGAAAATTAGTGTTTTCTTTATGGCGTAAATTTCAAATATATTTTTTCTAGCTTGTCTTTTGTCTTTTTTAAATAACTAATATTGTAATTTGATATTGACGATTTTTATGTAATTGAATTCATCAATTTTTTATGGCTTCTAAATTTGTTTCATAGATTTAAAGGCCTTAACTTCTCTGAAATGATAAAATAATTCTCCCAATGTTTCTCCCAAAGTTTTGTAAAAAAGCTTTCACATTTTTACTTTTTGTTTGAGTGACTAATCTATGTTATGTTGGTGTTGTTGTGAAGGTGGCATTGTTTCCAATTTGGCTATTCACTTGTCCCAACATCATTCACTAAATAATCTCCATTTTTCCCTTTCAATATGAGAGGATTCCTGTATTATATACAATATTTCCAAACATGTTTAGGCTATGAGTTTTCCATCCTGCTTTTTTTGTTTACTGTTACATCAGACTTCTATTAATTTAATTACCATGGCCGTATACAATGCTTATTTTCTGGAAACATTAGCACCTTCTTTTTTATTTTCTTTTCCAGAATAACTCTTGATGTATATATTTTCTGTGATTTTCTGAGACAGTCATTTAATTTAGAAAGTACCTAATACTGTTGGCATTCTTAATGGGAGAAAGTTAAATTCTAGATTTATTTAGAATGGGTAGTTTCATAGAAACATAATAATTTTATACAAATGCATATTGCAAAGATTTTCTGTGGATTAGTTTTAGTCTTGGGGAAGCAATTGTGACCTTAGGTTTTAGAATGTTCTGTAGTTTCCTCAATACAAATATGAAATTTATTCTCTGTGCTTACCATGATTTCATATGTGTTTCTGTGTGTAAGGATAACATGTATATTATGAAGTGTTTCTATATTCATTCTTCATGTAGAAATATCTGTGATGTGGATGAAACTTATATCCAGTGTATCAGCAGAGATGAGTATCACCTCATCAAATGTTACCTAAAATACATACGGTTCATCTTTCACAAAAAAAAATGAATAAAAATCAAATTTTGGGGAAAAAGTGTTTATATATCCCATGGCTTACTGAATTTCCCATGATCATCTCAAAATAGTACATGTTTATAAATAAAAGGTTTATGATCACAGGACAATGGGGATAACACACACATACATGCAATCTAAAATATTGTTTTCATGGTAACAAGTCCTGCCTCAGAGATTTTGATCATGGATAATAAAATACACGTCTGTGATTCAAACGCACCATACCTGTGTAGTCCCCGTGGGAAAAGCATACTAAGTTTCTTCTAATTAGCCTCACAGAATATTTGGTGTTGTTTCGTTCATTTGAATGTGGCATTTTCATGCGTCATTAGAAAACTGAGGCTAATTCAGCATGCTACTTCCTTTCTACTTCCTACTGCTGAAAAACAGTTGCACTTTATATTAAAAACATCAGCAAGATATTTATGTACAAACTAATAAGTGAGAATCAAAGTGTTTCCATAAGGCAGTGAGAGAAAGGGAGATAACTGGGCTTTTATTTTAACATTATCAACACTTAGCTATAGATAAGTGACCCAACCAAGGTGGCCTTCATTTCAATCTGTAAACTATGGTGGGGCAGGAAGGATAGACATGCTGTCCACCCTGTTGGTGGGACAGGTAGGGTGGAGTCAGGCAAGGTCAAAGGAGAGAAGAGACACCTGGGAGGTTTGTCAAAAACAAAGCTGCCGTGACAGAAATTCACATTAGTGAGTACATGGAAATTGGTGGGGCCTAAATGCTTGCCTCAGGGACTTGAGTAAACATTTGATCTGAATGTGGAAAAAAAAAGTTCACTTGTCATGGATTGTGCTGTTTATAATAAAAAGAAACTAAGATAATTTCAAGAGCTCATTCAAGTCAAAAGCTAAGGCCTGTGTGCCTGGCATCAAGTGTATTATTCATTGGGCGAGAGTTCTAAACTCTATGCAGATTCAGTTTTATTGCATGATCTGATGGAGAAAGTAATTAAGATTGGCAATATCTTTCAAACATTGCCCTTAGTCAACGACTTGGGAGAAGGTGAAACAGAAGGAATGGAGATTGTAATATTTAAATGCATCAAAAAACTAGGTATAGGAGATTTATTGATGGGTTTTAATAATATGCTTCCTCTCATCAAAGAAACTACCATTCATTAATCCATCAGTAGCTCATTGATGCAATAAGAAATCTAAACTTGACATTGAAGGGAGAAGAAAATCATTTTTTTAAAAGAAAGTACAGGTATTATGCTTTATATTAACAGTTGTTAATATATTGTTTAAAATCTTAACATCTATGTCTAAGGGAGAGATTAGTCCCTTGTAGTAACATGCTTGTCGAATTTTGGCATGAAATATATGCTGCTTTCAGAAAATAAACTGGTTGCTCTTCTCTTTATTTCTATTCTTTGGAAAATTTGTGCAAAAATTGATGTTATTTTTCCCTTAAATGTTTGGAAGGCATTCCCGGTGAGTCAAGTGGTCAGACAGCCTCAGCACCAGTGTGGGGGGTTGCCTAACTTCTGTGAGCTTCTGCTTCTCTATCTGTAAGTGAATTTGACATCTATCCATCTCATCTTTTCAACTGATTGTGGAGATAATAAGGTCCTCTTGCTTTACCTGACATGTATAAGCATTCAAAGTGCCCTATAAGTATACCCTACAAGTCTTTATACTCCCTAATGCTGTTTTATGTAAGAAAGCAAGTTAGTGGGGGGGGGAGTAAACAGTCATGGCTAGGAAGCGAAATCCAGATGTAAGGACATAAATGTATCTCCCGAAGGAGATCAACAGGAATCCTAAAAGAGATCCTTGCACCACCGAGTGAATAGGGTGCACTAACAGCCTCTCATACCTGAGGTATGGACCAGCTTCCCCTCAGCATCCTGCATCCCTCAGGAAACAGCTGCGGCATAGAAGACAGCGTCTGGGATAGAACACTGTCAGTTCAAATGTGGGGATGTTTGGGAGAGTACTTTGATCAAGATTAACTTATTTATTTTTTTTCAACAGGAGACTTTTAAGTTACAAAAATGAAGTAGTGGGTAAAAAAGAGATTGACACCCAGCTACAAATTGCTTTCTATCTGTGAAAGAAAAAAATCGTACAAAATTTTTATTCATGAGGGAACCTCAAATAACCAATGCCTTGATCTCAGCAGGTCCGAGTCTTCCCAGGGCCTGGAGCAGAGGCTGCGGATACCCTATTCATCTCCTCTCAGACTAGCCCTGCTCAGTGGGGAGAGCTGGCAGCTGCCTGCGCTTGGTCGGGGTGGCCTGAAGGTCAGTTACACCCGAGAGGACTCTCAACAAGGGGAAAAAGGGGGTTTGTGGATACGCACTCAGCTTCCTTGCCTCTCGAAGGGTTGGGTCCACATTACCTTCTTCAGGGTCTCCAGTAAGTCAAGCCCAGTGGCCCGCTGTGGCCTGTTAATTTGGTCTTTTATTAACGTTCTTTCCTCTCCTGTCTTGATTCCACACTCCCTCAGAATGTGATTCTGGAGATCACATTCCAAGTAAACTACAGGCACTTAAATGCTTGTTTTAGTGTCTGCTTCTGGGGGACCCCAAACTAAGTCAGTGCCAACTGCCAGCTGCCAGCAGGGAAGTGTCGTCTTTCATACCAGGGACAAGGGAGAGCTCTGTTGTAACTTGCTTGCCCAGTATTTCATATTTTATCTCTGCTCCATGGCAACTTAAAAACTTGATTGATTTGGGTGGAGCATGGGTACTCTGTTAAAGGATGTTTGGATTGAGTTTAGATTTAATTTTAGTTTGAGTGCTCCATTTTTAAACAAAATGGCAGCTGAAAATTTTCCAAATGGATTGTTTTTGATAATTTGTAAACTGTATTTCACAAATGCAGCTTGTAAGGGAATATGCTACATAGCCAGAAGTCTCTGGTTGTCTTTAATAAGATCTATAGCTTACTAAGCTACAATATAATATAGGATTAATGAAATCAAAGCCCCCACAAGTTTCCATGCAAATAGCTATCATTTTCACCCACTGGCTGGGGTTCAATCTGAGAGTGAGTGTTTCAGAAAGTACATGCTGGGGCGAAGAGAGTGGAGGGAGAATGTCGGAACCTTCCTTCCTTCATTCAGCTACTCATGGCATGGCTTATGGACACCAAGTGTGTTAAAGGCATTGCCTTCCCTCGGATTGCAGGAAGAGGTTGTATGAGATAATTCTGACCACTCAGCTGGTTTGATTTATGTTTTGTTTTGTTTGTCTTGTTTTCTGATCCACTGGTACATCAAATGGGAGGACCAATAACCCTGTAATTAGTCTCTGCACCAGAGGAAAAAAAGGCAGGACTGCGGAGCTCCTGAGTGAGCTCCTCAGGGAGTGAACCTCTGATGTGAGGACAGTTGCTCGCTGTGAGGTGGGGAGATTCCTCTTCCTTCCAGAAATTCCTCTACTCTGTGGTTCTGGGGAGGGGTGGGTGTGCTGAGGGCCATGGTAGAGAAACCTTCCTGTGTGTGAGGGATGTGATCCGAAGTCCAGGCTCTCCCAACACCTGGATGAGTGCATGGGAGTCCTCTGTGCAAGGGCGTTTCCATGGCAGTCATGCCTGGAGAGCTTTTCCTTGCTGTGCTGGTTGCTGGAAGTTGCAGCGCTCAGTGTCTGCTCCACCTCTGACAAAAATACAGACCCCATGGCACCAGCTTTTTGGGCTCATTCAACTCATTCTTCCTACTTTTCTTTTTATCCTTTCATTTTTTTCTCCATTATTTCATTTTCTACATGTTATATAATTTTCTGTGCCAACTTTGTATGTAGCCACTTAGATATATAATAGAATTAGTAGATTCTGATAATATATGGGTCACTTTTAAGTTCCATAAAATCTAGCATACTAGCAAATGGCTTTAAATTATAGCACAGTGACTTAAGTTAGACATTGAGGATTTACTGGCTATCAAGATTGTTAAATAGCTCACCACAGAGTGTTGTGAGATCTTTCTCTGGATATGTTCATGGTCACCATTTCTCTGAAGCAGCTGTGTTGGAGTCCTGTTTGGAGAGAGAGGGATAGGTTTCATTTTCTTCCAGAAGAAGGAATTAGAAACCCCAATCACTGAGTTTCTTTCCTATGTGACTGAAAGGATGTGCAGCTACCGGCCTTCTGCCCAATTCTTGCAGACATGTTATCCCAAAGAAGCAAACTCCTCGGCTTAACTTAAGGCTACATTGTGGAAACAGTATATGTTTATTCAGATAATAAAAGGAGGCCCAGTCCCTCTTAGCCAAGTGGCATAGAGCTTACATTGGATGTGAGGACACTCCCCACAGCTGCTCTGCAGGTCCCAGCACTGTCCTTGTCCTTGCCCCACATCTGACCAGTCAAGGAGGAAGGGGTTGCATCCCAGCTGAAATCAGTGCCACCATGCATTAGTCAGGATGGGCTGTGATCTGCTACAGTAACCAATTCCCAGCCCAAATCTCCATGCTGGGAACCAGCAGTCTTTCTCAGACATGATATATGCCTTCGCAGTTCAGCAAGGCTCTGCTTATTTTTGTTGCATAGAAACTAGGTTGAGGGAGCTGTCACCTTCTTGACAGTTGCCAGCTGTGGGTCAGCGGGAGAGAGAACTCTGCAAAGTCTTGTGTTAGCAAGTACCGTTTGTTAGCAGTTCTACTCATGATCTGTAGGACGGAGCAATTGTATGAATTTATCCACCCAACAGAGGGTCAGAAGTACAATCTTACAAGGGGAGGAACTAAAATTAAGTAATGACAGTAATAATTGTTACTGCATCTCTCTCTCTTTCTCTGTCTCTCTCTCTCTCTTTTGCAGACTACAAAGTTGGTCAAAATTGTTGGACATCTGTTACCATGAGTATAGACACTGCAGAATGTATATTCTTCACTGACTTCAGGAAAGCTAGTAACTATCTGTTGATATTGCAGAGTGCTAGGAGATTCTCATTTATTTGAGGAACAAGATATAATTTACAATCAGCTGGACATGAGCAATATAAGAGAGAATGTTAAAATTTTATAATTCCTTTACATGGTTCCTTTTAAATATTGATAAGAAAGGCTTACAGTTCTAAGGAGAAGAACTATTTTGGCTTTCACTGATTTAATAAAATCACATGATTCCTTTTTTAGCGCTAAGTAAGACAACATGCCAAGAAGTGATAATTAACTGAACCACGAGATACAAAGGGAAAGAATAGACATTTGTTCTAATCAAGTGTTTCGCAAATCTAAACTGCATGATGTCCACCAGGCAGGCATGATATGTCTTGTTGAGTCTGCTAGAAGGAACAAGTTGTAGGTTAACTAGAGAATGTT
Organism: Pongo pygmaeus; assembly: GCF_028885625.2. NCBI lineage: Eukaryota > Metazoa > Chordata > Mammalia > Primates > Hominidae > Pongo > Pongo pygmaeus. Next base: position 60,498,427 of record NC_072380.2, read on the forward strand.
GCAGCACCCATATCCTGAAAAACTACAAGTATTTTAAAGATTTTTCTCTTTGTGGGAGTAGAAATTTAAAAAACCTAATTACGTAAGTACCAGTCATTAAAGCCTAAACATATCGTCTTGTGTTGTTTGGTGTTTTAAATCTGTGTTTGCGTGTATGCGCATGCACATGGTCTGTGTTATTCTCTGTGATGTTCCATTTTTCCTTTTTTGCTGGAGGGACTACCCTTCTAACCATTCTCTTAGAATGATCTAAGAAAAGGAGACTTCCATGACTGTCATTCTGTAAATGAAGTCTCATTATGTGGTTCTTAAAGTGACCAGTGTGTACCTAAGTTCCTTTCATTGGAAATATGTGAGAGGCTTATTTTTATTAAACCTTCCTCAGGGAATTACTGCCACAAAGCATAAAACTGGTGTCTCCAGTATTCAGTATGATATTCCCTCTCTAGTTCAGATTATAGAGGGAACCCAGACTCCTTTTTATTGGTTGAGTTAAATAAGCATTTTTTGGTACATCAGCTATAGGCCCTGTATTCACCGTTAAGAAGAGTAAAGAATATATTTCTTGTCCATAAAGAGCTGAGTCTATCTAGAGAGAGACAAGATTTATGTATATCTATTTAAGAGAACTTGGAGCATATGTAACTTACAAAAGAGCCAGTCATGGTGGCTCATGCCTCTAAGGCCAGAACATTGGGAGGCCAATGTGGGAGGATGGCTTGGGACTAGAAGTTAAAGACTAGCCTAGGCAACACAGTGAGACCTCCTTCTCTACAAAGAAAATAAATTAAAATAGGCATTTTGACTCTTCACAAACAAAAGATAAGATCTGGAAGAGGCTGGATTGTTTGAGCTAATATCAGAACAGGACAAACACATGTAAGGTGATCTTCTGAGCATTTTTGTCTTACTTCTAATCCATATGTTGGACAACTGGGTTGCAGACTGCAATTGTCCAACTAGCCTTGAAGGGCATACCTATGTTGGTCTTAGGATTTGAGTTTTTGTGACAACTTCGGCTATTTAGATTTTTTTTTGAATTTTCACTTTCAGCATATCATATATGCAGATTGCTTGTTCCACGTAATTACGTACTTTCTCAAAGTAATGATTTTATATCACTGGCACTAACTCAAATTTTGCACTAACCCAGGGTTTTGATAATTTATAGGTAGATCCTAAAATAGTTTCCATAAACAAATCATGTTTTATGAAAAATAGTCAGGTTTTCCTTTTTGGGAATTTAAAAACTATGCATGCTTCCTACATAGGACTAATGTTGCTAACATAGGACTGAAGAAACACCCTAAACAATGGCAGCCACGAGAAGAGGTCAGCTTGATTTGGGGTTGTAGCTCACACCTGGCTCTGGATGAGTCAATGTTATCTTGACAGGATGTTTTCAGCAGACCCCTACATCCCTTGCCATAGCCAATTGTAAAGTGTTTGTTTCAGGAAATCATGCCCTGCTACTAACAATCCCTTTCCAAAATATCTTTTAGTGTTTGGCATGCAGTTAGTATTGACTCAGAATCTAATGGGAAAGTTGTAACTGACCCAGGCTGAGTCTCAAAGTGAACCTATGTGTATTACAGCATCATCCTCAGGTAAAAAGCTTACCTGAGGTGGATAGAAGCTTAAAACCTGAAGCTGGGAACTCCTTAAATGGCTCTTAGCAACTCAGGAGGACAACAGGGGTTACCAACCTGGAGCAGAACCAACTTCTAGTCTCCACCCATGCCTGGTCTTTTAACACTGCTTTTCTCGGAGATGATTGCATTTCAAGTTCCTCCCACAGAATTAGCCTTTCTGTTGCTGGACATAAGCACATTTTCTCCTGTCTTAGCTGTGGAACCTTACACAAGTTACTTAACCCCGTCTATGCCTCAATGTCTTTGTTGACACAATGAGTACAATAATAACATCCTTCTGTTAGGATGGGAAGTGTAGTGTAATCCTTAGAAAAGGCTAGGTATTGACATTATCTATATCATGATCCCAGGAAGAAATGTTGTTATGTGGTAACTGGCACTGGATTGCAAGCACATTCAATAAGGTTCCATTAATACAATAAATTATGGCCTTCTCCAAAGTCCAGTCTGGGCTGTCGATCTTTAGACCCTATAAGTGATAATATTAAATTCAAACTTGCATTTATATTTTTATACAATAACTTACATATTATTACAGTCTTTTCTCAGCATCCCTGGGTATTGATTCCAGGACCTTTGCAGATACCAAAATCCTCGATGCTCAAATCCCTGATATAAAATGGCATAGTATTTGCACAAACTATGCACATCATTCTGTATAATTTAAATCATCTCTAGATGACTTATAATACCCAATACAATGCAAATGTTATATAGTTATTAAACTCTATAAGTTTTAGTTTGTATTTATTGTTGTGTTTATATTTTTATTTTTTTCTTAATATTTTCAATTTGTGATTGGTTGAATCTGTCGTTGTGGAACCTGTGGATACAGCTGACTGTAGTTTATTTTGCTTGATTTTATAATCAGATTTCCAAACTGCACATACAAATTTTAAATTCTGTTATGCTGAAATATTCATGTCTAGTCAGAGGTAATTCAGAGAGATTTGCCTATTAATCTAAAATCTAATTGAGTTAAAAGATAAGACATTTTAATTGGAACTAATATTAACTGCTCATGTGTAATTAGTACTAATATAAAGTACAATTAAAGAGTAAAAGAAAAGAAAAAATGAACCATGAATACTTTGAATTTTTTTGCTGTCCTTTCTGCTTCTGGAGCTGTGAAAAATCTAGATCAATCACTTGAAATGTACAGAATCCTGAGTCCTTATGGTAATGGGGATTGCAAAACAGAAGTGAGAAGCAAAGCTAAGGGAGTGTGGTTGACAGGGGAAGAGTAGGCACAGGCTGTTATTTCCAGCTCCTCCTGAGACCCCCCAAACTGACAGCAGAGGGGGCACAAGGAAGCCACTCATAATGGCTCAGACAATGAGGGCAGGACTGGGCATGGGGCTGGAGGTGGATGAGCTCACCTGCAGAGAAGAGATTCCTGCTGGAAAGTGGGTTGGGGTGGGAAGGCAGAATGGCCTCATAATACCCTGGAGGGGGCTGGAGAGTAACCTTCATGGAAAGGCCCAGACTCAAGGTCAGTTGCTACAGGGAGGATTAGGGCACAGCCTGCAGGGGAGGAGGCTAAGCATCCACAGAGGAGATCCCTGCATCAGTTAATACTGCCTGATTCCTCTAATAGAAAACATTGCTTTCAAGACCATTGCCATTGCCATTTGTTTTTATATGTATACCATCCTGCCATAAAGTGACATTTAGGACAATCACAGGCTGCATATACTACATATACTACCGTGGTCCCATGACATTATAATGGAACGGAAAAATTCCTATGGCCTAGAGATGTCAATAGCCATCATAATGTCAGAGTGCGACAACTATGTCACTGGTTTACTGGTTTATGTATTTACCATGCTATACTTTTAATTGCTTTTTTTTTTTTTTTTTTTTTTTTTTTTTGAGACGGAGTCTCGCTCTGTCACCCAGGCTGGAGTGCAATGGGTGCAATCTTGGCTCACTGCAATCTCTGCCTCCCAAATGCAAGCAATTCTCCTGCCTCAGTCTCTGGAGTAGCTGGGATTACAGGCGTGAGCCACTGTGTCCAGCCTTAATTGCTATTTTTGAATGTATTTCGCATGTCCTTCAGGAGGTATCCAGAAGAAGGCATTGTTATCATAGAGATGACATAGAGATCTGTGTTATTACTCCTGAAGACCTTCCAGGGGGACAAGACGTGAAGATGGAAGACAGTGACATTGATGATCCTGACCCTGTGTAGCCCTAAGATACTGTGTGTGTTTGTGCCTTCATTGTTAACAAAGCAGTTTAAAAAGCAAAAACAATAAAAAATAAAAGAAAAATAGAAGAAAACTTAAAAGTAGAAGAAAACTTATATAATAAGAATATAACGAACTTAAAAGTAGAAGAAAACTTATATAATAAGAATATAAAGAAAATATTTTTGTATATCTGTACAATGCATTTGTGTTGTAAACTAACTGAGATTACTAAAGAACTTAAAAAAATATTTTAAGGAATGTAAAAATGTAAAGTAAAATGTTACAGTAAGCTAAGGTTAGTTTACTGTTTAAGAAACAAATTTTTAAAAATAATTTTAGTGTAGTATAAGTATACAGTGTTTATGAAGTCTATAGCTGTGTACAGTAGTGTCCTAGGCCTTCACCAATCATTCACTGGCTCACCCAGGGCAACTTCCATCTTGCACCTCTATTCACGGTAAGCCCCCTACACAGGTGTTCCATTCTTGATCTTTTATACCATATTTTTCTATTTTTAGATATGTTTAGAAACACAAATACTTACCATGTTGGTACAGTTGGCAACAGTATTCAGGACAGTATCATACTGTAGCTATACAGGCGTGTGCCCTAAGAGCAATAGCGTCTACCATCTAGCCTGAGTGTGTAGGAAGCTCTACTGTCTGGGTGTGTGTAAGTGCACTCTGTGATGTTCACACAATGATGAAAAAATCAGAAAAAGCCAAATTCAACTGGGTGTGGTGGCTCACACCTGTAATCCCAGCAATTTGGGAGTCCGAGGCAGGTGGATCACTTAAGGTTAGGAGTTTGAGACCAGCCTGGCCAACATGGTGAAACTCTGTCTCTACTAAAATACAAAAATTAGCCAAATGTGGTGGTGCATGCCTGTGATCCCAGCAATGCAGGAGGCTGATGCACAAGATTCTCTTGAACCTGAGAGACGGAGGCTGCAGTGAGCTAAGACTGCGCCACTGCACTCCAGTGAGACCCTGGTCTAAACAACAACAACAACAGCAACAACAACAACAACAACAAAAATTCTTGGCTTTGGATTTTTTAGATATAAAACCAAAGGCAAGAATTTCACTCTTTTTTCTTTCTATGAATTTTTTTTTATGTCCTCTCTTCACGAGGGTATTAAACCTTGGCTACAGTGTCTAGTTTTCATGAGAGAAAGACTCTGGTACAAAATGGAATTACTGAAATAGAAAAATACATAGGATGGTGGTTAAAATGCTTTTATATTAAAGGATGAATAAAACATGGGGCAGAAAAGATATTTTTCACTACACAAGTATTTAGAAAATGTAGATTGTATCTTGCATGCATTCTCCTCTAAGAAGTCAGTTGAGAATGAATTTCAGCAAAATAAGGAAATAAAATGAAGGAAGAGGAAGACATGATATACAGAAAACAGTCGATCCTGCCCGGAGTGCAGTAGAGGGATGCGTCTGGAAGAGGCTGACTTCCAGCTGGGGAGGCGTCTTACAAGACAGAGTAGGAAGAAAGTATCTTCAGGAGGGGAGTCTCCTGGGAAGAGAGGAACTTGATAAAATAGAAAGCATGATTTGAGCTTAAGGAAGTATGCAGTTGTAATAAGGCAAATAACTCAGATAAAAAGAAGGAACTTTGCATAAAGAAAACCTGTGTCTGAAAGTTATTGCTCAAATGTGGAGTGAAAGAAAATGGAGAACATTCAAGAAAGGAACATTATCTTAGAAGAGAGATTGCATTTGATCTTGGGGACAGACAGAAACAGTAGAATTTGAGTGGCCCAGATGTTGAGACACTAGATTCAGAAAAAGAAAGAGTTTCTGGCCTGCTGATTGCCTCTGTGAGCGGTATTTACACAATGATAAGACTGTCAAGGCTGCTTATTGGTTTTCAATCTTCGGAGTCTTCCCATGAACAAAGCAGCAGAGACTGGCTGGTGGTGCAGAGCTGACCCAGAGGAAGCACATGGCAGCTCCAGGGGGTGCAGATGGGTGGAAATAATGGGGACATTCACATCTATTCTCATCCTAAAGTGTGGGTGGAGATGTCAGGATGTACAGCTTACAGATGAAGAAGAAAGGAAACAGACAAATACAAATACAGGTAATCAGCAGAAGAACCAACATATACATTTCAAAACTGAGAAGCAGCAGGTGGGGGTGTATATGAGCTTAATTCTTATGTTTTACAAGAAAGCCAATGAGTATTGCCTAAAAGTATAAACAAGAAATAGAGGAATGCATATATTATCTAGGTTTGTGGAGGTCACTATCAAGAGAAATAAAACAAAATAACAATGACAGGAAACATTTGAGATAGTTTTCCTTAAAAATGAGGCTGGGATAAGGAGGGAGGAGTCTAGCCAGGGTCTGTAGTTTTTCTTTAGAAACTTTTTTGCACTATTTGATTTTAATTCTTTTACATTTATTTTTTAGAGATAGTATCTCTAAAGGCTGAAGTGCAATGTTGCGGCCTTGGCTCACGGCAGCCTTGAACTCCTGGGGTCAATCAATCCTCCCACATCAGCCTCCTGAGCAGCTGGGACAACAGGTGATCACCACCACACTCAGCTAATTTTTAAAATTGTTTTGTAGAGACAGGGTCTCTCTATGTTGCCCAGGGTACTATTTGATATGTTACATGCACATACATTACTTTTATAATAATTAAAAAATAGAAATATACATTTATTAAAAGAGGACATATAAATGGCCAACAGGTATATGAAAAGGTGCTCAACATCACTAACTATCAGGGAAATGCAAATCAAAACCACCGTGAGGTATCACCTCACAGCTGTTCGAATGGCTATCATCCAAAAGATAGGAAATAAGTGTTGGCAAGGATATGGGAAAAAAGGAGCCTTTATACACTGTTGGTTGGAATATAATTGGTACAGTCCTATGGAAAACAGTATGGAGGTTCCCAAAGAAATTAAAAGGAGAACTGACATATGGTCCAGCAATCCAACTTTTGGGTATATAAAGGGAATGGAATCAGTATCCCTGGTGGAATCCACTATTTTCTGTATATCATGTCTTCCTCTTCCTTCATTTTATTTTCTTTTTTTGGCTGAAATTCATTCTCAGCTGACTTCCTAGAAGAGAATGCATACAATCTAAATTTCCTAAATATTTGGGTATTGAAAAATATCTATTCTTCCCCATACTTCATTCATCCTTTAATATAAAAGCATTTTTAAACATCATCCTGTGTATTTTTCTATTTCAGTATTTCCATTTTGTCCCAAAGTCTTTCTCTCATTAAAACTAGACATTGTAGCCAAGTTTTATTATACTGATGAAGAGAGGACATAAAAAAAATTCATAGAAAGAAAAAAGAATGACATTCTTGCCTTTGGTTTTAGGTTTTACATCTATTTAAAATCCAAAGCCAAGAATTTGGCTGGCTCTTTCCTTCTTTCTTTCTCTTTCTTTCTTTCTTTTTCTTTCTTTCTTTCTTTCTTTCTTTCTTTCTTTCTTTCTTTCTTTCTTTCTTTCTTTCTTTCTTTCTTTCTTTCTTTCTTTCTTTCTTTCTTTTCTTTCTCTCTCTCTCTCTTTCTTTCTCTTTCTTTCTTTCTCTTTCTTTTTCTTTTTTTCTCTCTCTCTCTTTCTCTCTTTTTTTTTTTCTTTGAGACAGTATCTTGCTCTGTCACCCAGGCTGGAGTGCAGTGGTGCGATCTCAGCTCATTGCAGCCTCTACTGTACTCCCATGCTCGCTGCAGCACTGTCACAAGAGCTGAGCTACGGAATCAACCTAAGTGCCTGTTGGTGGATGAATGGATGAAGAAAATACGATACCTCTGCACAATGGAGTATTATTCAGCTGTAAAAAAAGAAGGGAATTCTGCCTTTGCAGTAACATGGATGAACCTGAAGGGCATTGTGCCATGTGAGATGGGCCAGACACAGTAAGACAAGGAATGCCTGATCTCACTTCTATGCAAAATCTAGAAAAGTCAGGCTCATGGAGGCAGAGTGGAGTGCTGGTTGCCAGGGGCTGAGTGGAGGAGAACGTAGGTCAGGGGGTGCAAAGGTTCAGTTTCAGAAACCTAACACACAGCATGGTGACAGTGGTTAATAATACTGCATTGTGTATATGAAATTTGCAAAGAGCATAGATCTCAAGTGTTCTGACCACACACACAAAAAAATCATACTACTTGAGGTAATATGTGAAGTAGCTGGATTGTGGCAATCATTTCGCAGTGTATACATATATCAAAGCATCATGTCGTGCACCTTGCATGTACACAGTGTTTTATTGTCAGGTGTACCTCAATAAAGATGGAGGGACAAGAAGATCACGGCTCAGACTCACAGGTTCAGATGCCATCTCCACTACCTACTGGACATAACAAGGCACCAAAGCCCTGCCAACACCCCAATTTCAGCCCAGTGAGACCCGTGTTGGGCTTCTGACCTCTGCAACTGTGAGACAACAAGTTTGTGTTGTTCTCAGCCCCTTATTCACGTGGTGCATTTACAGGGATAGTGAACACGTAACTGAAGGGCTGTGGGTTCAGATCAAACTGGGAGCCTGGGAACACAGTCAACGAGTGGTCCTGGGACCCGACAGAGCTGCACAGGAGGCCAGGGACTGGGGTTGAATGCAGCTGCCCAGACCAGCCACACTATCTCCTCTCAGAATCAGATGGCGCAGATGGGGATGGGCACAGCGGGTGTGGATGCTGTGAGATCTGGCCAGATGCAGGCAATGTGTAGGACCTGCTGGGAGGAGAGGCCATGGGCTGGGAGGAGCAGGGAAAGAGGGGAAAGGGTGAGCGGAACTGCACACATGACGCCTCACCAGGGACAGTGTCACCTCCATTGTGAGAGCGCAGACATGAAAGCCAAAGGCAGGCACACCATGTTCCAATCATAGGCAACACCTGAGCATTGGGATTAAGATAGAATGTTGGAGGAACATTATTATTTACTGTGTTGAAGAGGGTTTTAGTGCCCCCAACCATTGCATAACTGCACTTTTTTTTGTTTTGTTTTTTTTGTTTTTAGTTGGAGTCTTGCTCTGTCACCCAGGCTGGAGTGCAACAGCGTGATCTCGGCTCACTGCAACCTCCCCATCCCAGGTTCAAGTGATTCTCTTGCCTCAGCCTCCCAAGCAGCTAGGATTACAGGCATGCGCCACGATGCCTAGCTAATTTTTGTTTTTTTTTTTTTTTTTTTTTTTTTTAGTAGAGACGGGGTTTCTTCATGTTGCTCAGGCTGGTCTCGAACTCCTGACCTCAGGTGATCCGCCATCCTTGGCCTCCCAAAGTGCTGGGATTACAGGCGTGAGCCACTGTGCCTGGCCATAACTACACTTTTAAAACTCCAACCGATAATAACTACCTTTAATTAATTCAGAGTCAGATGGTGCAAATGGTCTAAGAAGCCTAATCATTTGGTAAACTTTAAAATTGGTGTATTATACTTCAGATATATTTCTCATTTATCTAATGGAGAGAGGAAGAGAGAAAGTGTTTTACTAGTAAATAAAAATGTGATTAACTGGAAAATATTTACTGAGCATCTATTTATGACAAATACAGAGTGTTATGAGCTGGAGATACTGTCTGTCAGAGCAAACAGGGTCTGTAGGAATAGCTCCACTGGCCAAAGCAGCTATTATTATAGTAAATGTATATTATTCACATTCCATACATATGTATATCTCTAGCTTGGCCCCACAGGCCTCACCCAGATGCCCCTCCTAGCCTTCCAATTGATCGGCCACTTCTTAGGCCCATCCTAGGGATAGTGAACACTTTGAGGGGTGCCATCAGGTTCCCTTCCAGGAGCTGTGAACAGGGCCACCACCGTCAGCAGTCCTGCCGCTCCCACCTCCCGGTGCTGCTGCACATGTTGATATGCTTTTTGTTTTTTTGGTGAGTGCCATCTCCTTCCAAGCCCTAAATAAGCAAAAAGCACCTCTGTTCTAGAATTCCCCTCGGTTATCTGAAAGTCGCCTGTGCTGACCCTCTGCCAGGCCAAGGCCCAGATAAGGGAGATGGAAAGCCCCATGACAACCCCTAGGCCCAGCTTCCTCTACCTGCGCCACCAGCAGCCATGGCTAAGCATAGTCACTGAGACCTGTGTTGTCTTTACTCAATGAATGAAAGCTGGGGCCTCAGCCTCCCTAACTGGGTTCTCATTTTCTCATTGAACCAACATGTAGCTGTGTCTGCTCTTCCCCTGGAGCCTCTGGCCTTGTGAACCCCTGTCCTGGGCCATTAGTGGGACCCTCGGGTGGGTCCCTGAGGTGCGTGAGGAATGTGGAGCATGGTCAGTATGACACAGGCTGGCTCGCGCATCTTTTGTCCTGCTGCAAAGTCCTGCTGTGCTTGCAAGAGTCAAGGGTGAGCCACATCCAAGTTCCTTTCTATCTGTGTAGCCTCTGAATAATATTAAGTGTCTTCCTCTACCCACAGGACTCCTGTCCTCTTAGGGGTGAGTGACAAAGGAAAGGTTAGAAACACCAAAACGCAAAAGAGAAAAGCATGTTCATGTTTTCCCAAATCAAGTCCCTATGACAGTGCTATGAGAACAGAGCCACGTTCAGCAATTCCCTGAACTGTCTGTGCCTTGGTTTCTTTTTCTGTAAAATGTAGGGATGTGGGGAAGAGTAGAGATGAGTGTGCCATCTGGCCAGCACCTGAGATTCTGTAACAAACTGTTGTTACTGATGGGTGATAGTGGTGTCTGCATCTCTATAGTGGGGAGGTGCTCAGGGAGAAATTCTCAGGCAGAAGTAGGTGATATTTCATTACCCAGTGATGCCTACGACACATCTTAAGAGCTACCCTGCAAAGTCCCTGGACTATTTTTAGTTTAATTGGACAATGTAATTTATTACAAGATTTAGCAGAGTCTTTACTTCAAGTGTCTTTTCAAAGAGACCACGTGCTTTAAAACCCCGACTTCACCATGCCGTGAATTGCTGTTGGCTGAGAAGTCACTCTTTACTATTTGATACCATTCTTCTGTGGACCCTCTAGTGTAATACATCCCTAGAGAGGATCAACAATCTGGGAGCCTGAAAGATCAGCGGACTTTACGAGGCGCATCTTAAACCCCTGTGACAAAGGTTTTTGTAAAAGCAAAACACAGTTCACTAGCTCTGTGGTGGGCCCTGGGATTCGGGCTAATGACAAGCTGCCGGCCATGGTGATGCCGCTGGTCTGCAGGTCCCGTGGCGACTGGAGTGGGGCATGCCAGGTCTGACTGCTGTGGCTTGATTGCAGTGAGTGGAGTGTCCTTGTTCACACTCGCCTGCTGAGATGGGACCCATTGTAGCAGCGTGGGTGCCGAGCACACCCTTCAGTGTCCTCTGTCTCCTGCAGCTGGAGCTGATGGAGGGTGTGTTGGGTCCCAGCTAGGGCCACTGCTGTGGTTCGGGGCAGCAATAGGATTCTTGGACTTTGGTGTGCAGCACAGGGCTTCCCAGCTAGTTCATTCTGCTGTTGCTCTGTCCACACCGAGTTTTGGGCGTGCAGAGCCCCCAGGGTAGACCCTGGGTATCCTGCGGTGCTTGAGCAATGTTTCCGTGGAGCATGCTGAGAAGATTGGGGTTTGTCCCACAGGTTTCTGCATCTAAGGTGATGCTATGTCCTTGCTGAGCGGCCCCTTGTGAGAGTGGGGAGGGTGCAGAGTCCTGGTTCTCCCGAGAGGGCTGCACCACTTGCAGCCACTGTGACCGGGTGGTGGAGAGCACAGTGTGGCAGCCTTCAAGAGCACTTTGCTGCTTTTCCACTGAGTATGCAGTGATGACGGGCTTTAGAGTGCTGTTCCACCTAACTTTTTGCATCAGCCATGGTACCCCAGTATTTGATCAAACACTAGTCTAGATGTCTCTGTGAGGATATTTTTAGATGAGATTAGCATTTTAATCAGTAGACTTTAAGCAAAGCAAATTACACTCCATGATGTGGTGGGCCTCATCTAATCACCTGAAGGCCTTAAAAGCAAAGACTGAGTTCCCCAGAGGAGGAGGAGCTCGGCCAGCACTCTGCCTTAGCGCAGAAGCTGCAACACCAGCACCTCCGCAGGTCTACCGCTGGCCAGACTGCCATGAAGATTCAGACCTGCAGCCGCCACAATGGTCATAGCAAATTGCTTAAAATAAATCTAACTCTCTCTCTACATATCCATTGTTTCCATTTCTCTGGAGGACACTAACTAATAAAGCACAGTGTTAGGTGGCCCTGGTGACTTGAAGAAACTGTTAGGGAATGCGTGCTGTTCATTCCATCTATCCCCTCAGTTGGGAGAGTGCAGAGCTCAGTGTGGAGTGTCCCATGGAGGCTATACTGCTACTCGGTGGCCACAGGGCGAGCATGGTATAGAGTTATGTAGGTTGTCCCAGGTGGCATCATGGTGCTTTTCAAGGAGGGCACTCGTGGGTATGGGGCCGCTCACAGAGTGTGTGTCTTGAGAGATGCTGGAGCTGCTGGTCCACAAGTCACTGCGTCAGTGTTCGGCTCACAGCACGGTGTGGCATGTCACAGCTGATGCCTTCTTTCTTTTCCACAAACCATCTTTGGTTAGTGGGGTATGGAGCACAGGGCTGGATATCACAGCTCAGTGTTGGGTGCCTCAGGTGTTATTTGTTTTATTGCTTCGATGAGCACTGTGATCTCCACACAGGTGGAGTCCAGCACTGGGTGTCCTGGAAGGCATTTCTGCATTGCTCTTCTTACAGCAGGATACAGAAGGATCAACTCGGTCCTGTGGTAATGGTGTCTCCATGCAGCAGAGGCTAAGTAGATGCTGCCCCTTTTCTGTGAGCATTGCAGGGTAAACAGGTGGCAGAGAAAAAAATGCTCCTAATCTTGGGCCACTGCAGTTGGCTTCCATGGAAGAACTTAGAATGTTGAAATTGCTTTGATATGGCCACCCCACTGATACCAGTATCCAGGTAGAGAAACAGCTTGGGAGAGGAGGGGGGAATATGAATTCTGAAGTCCTGAAGAAGGAGAAGGTGATTGCAAGCTTGCTTTGTGTATCTTAAAGAACCACATTCGTGTTGGTTACTAGTGATCTTCTGTACGTGTGCCTGGTGAATTCAAGCATGTTCCAGGAGGAAGGTCCTATAGTCCTCTCTTCTTTTCTGTCTGAGGGTTTGCAGTTACCTTTAAGAGACAAAGAAAAAGGGTCCTGCTCCCCAGAGCGGATGTCATAAAAGAGAAGCCTGGGGCTTCCTGCCAGCATTACACTCATGCTTACGGGGTTTTGAGAAGCACATGGCAGCACTCTGCAGGAGCTGCAGTGAGTCCTGGTGAACACTGCTTCTTACTGTGATGTTCGTAGCTGTGCCTCCCATGCAGGGGGCTGTGCTCAAGCAAGGTTCAATGCCCTGCCTCCTTAGGAACATCCCCTCAAGTGGATGCACCCACTGCAAGTGGCGGCAGGGAAGTGGTACTGAAAAGAGTTTTCCTGGAAGATTTTGTGGGCTGTTGGAGTCAGAGGAGGACAAAGCATGCAGTGTGAGAAAGTCTCTTCTTTAGGCCCCTTCAGCCCCACATGGAGCATGTGGAGAATGGCCAGGATGCTCTTCTTTTCAGATGGCAGAGTGTGCCCTGCCAACGCAAAAGAGAAGAGTCTTCAACAGTATTTCCATGACAGACTTTGCCTTGAATTGTCAAAGGGGGAATGAGAAGAGATTTTCAAGATGTTCATAGCAATGCAAATTCTAATAGAAAGGATTCCTGCAGAAGCAGAGGGCCAGCAAATTACTGCAGTTCCTTGAGACAGGGGTCAGAGAGCCTAGGGTAAGCAGGAGACAATGCCCTGGTTTATTCCACAAGCAGGCAAACTCTCAGAGAAGTCCACTCTGCCTCCAGGCATGGCACCAATGCGGAGGTTTCCAGGGCCACTTAGGGCAGGGCTGGAGCTCCGCCTCTTCTCAGCCATTTTCAGACTTGCTTTGTTGGCTTCCAGTGATTTCAGTTTTTTAAGCACAAATGGTCTGTGTAGGGTCAGCACTTCCTTGAGGAGTCCTGCGGCAACGGGGGAAGGAAGCAGGCGCTGGCGTCCCTGAGTGACAGGGAAATGTGCCTGCTGTGGCTGACAGGCCCCCCTGAGTGTCCCCGCTTAGTGACTGCCTTGTTTAATGTCCCAATTATCCCCCGCAATGTTTAAAAAGGGTGCTAGAAATGTTACTTTCTCTCCCACCTCCCCCCAGGCTCTGTATCTGCCAAGGAAAACAGCATTTGACATTTTACCAGCATAATGATTTGTTCAAGAAATCACTGAGAAAAAAAAATGAAAAGTAAAGGCAGCACTCAAGTTCATGCAAAGGTTATGTTGATAGCAGGGTCTAAAGGAGACGTGGAGTCTACATGTTGCCTGGTGGGCAGCTTTGTTCTGAGGGCTTGCTTGCAGGAGGGTATGATAGGTTGAAGGTGATGCAGGGTCCCCAGAACCATCAGGGCACAGCCTGAGGGGTCTCAGCTCCACCTACCGGGACAGTGACTGGAGCCAGGGCATGCAGTGCACAGCCTCGCCCTTGGGTCTGGGATCTTCTGCCACCAAGTCAGGGTGCCCTGTGGCATGGGTGGGGAGGATGCCTTCCCTCTTCATCCCTGCTCCGCCTAACTTCTAGTGGGATGTCTCCACACAGCCCTCCTTCTTTCCTCTTCCATGCGAGTGATGACACCTTTGGGAAATGCACCTGGGGCTGGGCAAGGTCTATACATAAGCATGTGCAGTATGTGTGTGAGTGGTTGGTGAGTTTGTGTAATATATGTATATGTGTGTGGGTGTGTCTGTGTGTATGCATGTATATGTGTGTATGCATGTGTTTGTGTGTATATATGTTTGTATGTGCATGTGTGTGTATGTGTATGTGCATGTGTATGTGTGTATATAGGTGTATGCGTGTACGTGTGTGTATGTGTGTATGTCTATGCATGCGTGTGTGTGTATGAATGTGTGTATGTATGTATGGATATGCATGTCTTTGTGTGTGAGTGTGTACACACATGTATATATGTATTTTTTGGCCTGAGTACTGTTTTTACAAGAGGAAGAGCTCTGCCTTCAGTGTACTAGCGGAGCAAGGTGAAGGGCAGAACAGTAACATCACTCTTTCCCCTTGGTTTTAGCTCTGTTTCCACCATTTACTAAAAAGATGAAGCCCTTAAGCCTGACTCCTTGGGAGTGACAGAGCAGGGCTTTCCAGGTAGGCAAAATGGCATCAGTGTTCAAACAAGCCCACAACAGATTATTGTCCTGGAGGCCACCTTTGGTCGTTGTGATATCATGATGCAGGAGGGTCACAAAAGAGGAGCGTGCCCCTCTCCCGCCTGGTCGAGGCCATCAGGCTGGGGCCGGTCTGGCATTCCACACCTGCAGATGCGACCTTCCCCTTCCTCCTGTCCACGGGCAGGAGCCTAGCTCCAAGTCCTGACCAGCCCCAAGCCCCATGCCCCCGCCCACCTGGGCGGATCAGGTGGGACAGGTGACTGTTGTTTTCCGTTCCTGCTCTTGCAGGTGTCTGCATTCCTGAGCGGGTGATCACTGGCGGCAGCGCGTGCTGCAGGCAGCACCTCGCCTGTGCTCCGGGACCGGGAGGATGGGCCCGCCCGGCTGGCAAGATGTCTTCTAGGTCTGAATTAGAGCTTGAAAGTAGGAAACCAGCTCTGCTGCCCTGCCTGAGGGAAGGGGTGCGGGTGTCAGCTCAGCCTCGCATTCCAGTTACCTGGGAGGCAGTTAGGGCACGAAAGGCGGAGATTCAGGCGGTTCCTATTGAAAAGCACTGAGGTTTGTTCCACCATCTATTAAAGAAAAACTATTTTAAAGAATTCAGATGACACTAGAATAAAAAGCCAATTACCTTCATGGAATTCACTGGAGGCCCCACAACTGCCTGTGTTGTTTTCTGCCACTCTGACTGTCTCCCTGGAAGGCAGAGGCCTGAGGGGCCCCGAGCGCAGGGCTTCCATGGTCCTGGCAGCACCCTGGTGGTGTGTGATTGGGAAGTGTACTCATCCCCACCCTGTAGGTTCACATTACAGCTATCCTAGAAGTGAGCACCAGAGAGGCCACGGCTTTGCTGAAGCTCCTGGAGCTGCAGGAGCTCCCCAGTTAATTTGAGTTCCAGCCCCAGCTTTGCTCCTAGTGAGCGCTGTGTCCTTGGACAAGCTGCTTATTTTTTGTTTTTGTTTTTGTTTTAATGTGGAAGGGTAGGTGTTTTCCTTATGGTCCTGGAATACGTGATGCTGTGTTCACACATACCATGCCAGGCCCAGCATGTACCCCAGGGTAGGTGTTTGGTACATGTTAACTCTCTCCTCCTTCTTTGGCCTGAAGGACTTCTATCTGTAAGAAGATTTTTATACACATTGTCCAATTCTAACAAGAGAACTTTAGTTATCATAGCATCCAGGACAGTTTTGAAACAGGACCTCAATTATATAGGTGGACAAAGTAGTAACAAAAGAATGTGTAAGAGAAGGAAGGCTATGGGAAAAATGAGAGTGGCTTTAGGAGGACTGCACACACAGAGACATAGAGAATGCTTCCTTTTATCAATGGGTATTGTGTCATTTTTAATCTGCTAAATGAGGCAGAATAGGAAACTAGCTCCTCATAGCCTGTCATGAAAAACACCCTGGCACTTTCTGTAAATCCACCAGCAGCTATTATAGTAGATACACGTTTCTCAAAAGATACACCTCATGCTTTTCAAATGGTGGCAGGAGAAATGTCCCACTGTCCAGATTAGCATCCCAGACCCTGCACCCCCAGCCACCTCTCACCTCCGCCAAGGCCCCCTTGGCTCTCCTCTTTGTGCTGGGCTCACACTGCTTTGTCCTACTCCCCTGGAGGCCCCTCCCACACATCTTCACTGGGCATCACCTCCTCAACTCTTCTGGGATTTTTGAACCCAAAGTGATCCTGATCTTCTGCCCACCTACTTATTTTGTTTGGCAAATTATAAGGTATTATCTTGTAATCTCCTTTCCATCCTTGAGGTTTGGTAATTAAGCTCTGTGCTGGTGAAACACCATCTCTTGGTTGTGCTTTGGGCAAGGTCTGCCCCTGAGGGCACCTTCAGTCCCCCTGCATGGTGAGTGTTCAAGAAGAGCCTGCTAACCTTATTTGCTCTGTGCCCACCCCCACCTCCACCTCACACCTCTTGTTTGTTGTTTCTTCTATATAGGGTTTTTTGACACTCAGACCAATCACATTTTAATCCCTTTTGTTGCCCTATTATACTATAAAGATGAATTCTCCAACAGCGTAGCCACTAGCCACATGTGGCTATTTAATTTTAAATACATTAAAATGGAATTAAATTAAAAATCTAATTCTTTGGTTGGACTAGCCACTTTTCACATGCTCAATCATCACTTGTGGCTAATGGGCACAACAGTGGACAGTATGCATTATGGAGTGCTTTCATTACTGCAAATGTCCTATTAGACGGCACTGCCATATATTTAAAGGCATATATAGATATATATATATACACATACACACATATCTTTTATATATATTATATGTAATTATATACATTTCATATATATATATAAAATGATGTTTTAAAGGTGGAAAACAGATCAAAATTTCCACATTCATTGCCCTAGATAACTCATTTTAATAGAGTTACTGTCCTTTTTATTGTTACACAGTCAATAGTCTGCCTTATAGCAATTTTTGTTTCCTACACATAGAGTGAGCAATTCAAATTGGGAGTATTTTCATTTATTTCCTTCTTGTTTTTCAAACTAAATGAACAGTACTGAAACCTAGAAGGTGTTTATGCATTAACTTCATACTTTGGAACATATGAAAGTTCTCTCCTAAAAAAAATGAAAGACCAAATAAGAGCGGAGGTCATGGACAGTATCTCTTGTATTTTAGGTTGGAGAAGACAGTTCTAGACATGTTTATTATCAATTTGTAATTATTTGACTTCTGCTTTAACAGAAGAGTAGAAAGTTGCCCCCTTTTGAAGGAAAATGTAATTTACTTCATGTTCAAAACTATAGCAAAGGCAAACAGCTGTGTCCATATGTTGCTAAAAAAATTTTCTAAATAGCAACACTAAGAACAAACTTTATTTATTTATTTTTTAAAGAAAAACCCAGAGAAGATTAAAGACACCCAGTGCTTCCTCCTTGCAGAGCTGCCTTCCCTTTTAGTTTGCAAGAGACCATGGAGCTGGGGAATTAGAGTGTACTGGTCACCATGCCACTGAATTTTCTAATGAGTGGCAGATTACAGTAGTTGGTACAAAGCAATGCATCAGTGCTGATGACATTAGTGTCAGCCTGACATAATTTCCCTTATTACAGTGGGGAAAAAATACTCTCAGTACATTTCTAAAACTTACATTGCATTTGACATCTTTAGAGTTTGAAGAATGGGTTCTTATTTTTGTATTTTTTTTCTTGAGTAAAACCAAAGTTAATTTCCTCAGGCTTTGTACTGGATTTACTGCTTGTAAGAATTGGCTGGCTTCAGGAAACTCATCAAATTTGTTCAAATACAATGGATCTTCCATCTTCCTCAGTTCTGTTCAAGTCTCCAAGATGCTTTCTTGCCATCCCACGTTATTGAGCAGTTCTTAGTTTGGCAAGAGCAGGTATATGCCTCTCTGGCACCTGGCCCATGATTTCTCATGCCCATGGCTCCTGCAGCCAGTTGTATTTTCAGTAGCCAGGTAGAAACTCCCTGAGGTTCAACAGACCTCTGGATATGTCACACGTGTAGTTACTTAATGGATGAAACTTTGTAGGATTTTCAGGGCAAGATCTTCCCATGAATATTCAACTCCAGCTCTTTTGTCATAACTTGCCACTAAGAGGACTTTGTATTTCCAGTTTTTCTCTGTTCCTGCCCAAGAAGCATATAAAAAACGCTCAGCTTATGTAATAAGCAAGTTGGTGCCTGATAAGTATTTTTTTTTTTTTTGAAACAGAGTCTCACTGTGTTGCCCAGGCTGGAGTGAAGTGGTGATTTCGGCTCACTGCAACCTCTGCCTCCCTCGTTCAAGTGAGTCTCCTGCTTCAGCCTCCAGAGTAGCTGGGATTACAGGCGCCAGCCACCATATCTGGCTAATTTTTGCATTTTTAGTAGAGACAGGGTTTCACCATGTTGGCCAGGCTGGTCACAAACTCCTGATCTCAAGTGATCCACCCGCCTCAGCCTCCCAAGATGCTGGGATTACAGGTGTGAGCCATCTTGCCCGGCCATAAATTTTAAAATCAACACCAAGCCATTGATTTTTCAGTTCAAGATGCGAAGGGGAAACGGAGTGACAGAGATCTGGTTTCACATGAAAACAGCCCAAACAAGAATTCGCAAAGGAAATACACTATCTGCCTTTTTAATGGCAGGGCTTTCTTTTCAACAAGTAATATTTAATAAGCAGTCAACTTTGTTGAACAAAATAGTTATTCATTCAGATTCTATCACAGGGATTCTGCAACTTATGAACACATCAGCATCCCAAAGTGAATTTGTAAATTGGTTGTTTGGAAGCAGAATTCATTTTCTCATAGAAATGATGTTATTGGTTGTGGCTGTCCTCCTGGGTTAGCCCATGCATTCCCGTTTAATCCATAGCATAGCGAGACCTTATTTGCAGTTGTCCAGAGCACCAGATTCCAGTGGCACCAGCAGTGGACGGGGAAGTGGGAAGGGAGTCAGGGCACAGGTGGACCTTCTGGAAGCTGGGCAGTGCCCCAAGCATTCCCAGGACCAGACGCCTGCAGGAGCCAAGTGGGAAGGCGGGAAGGGGTGGGGTCCCCGGATGGCCCTGGCCAGAAAATAATGTTAGGGCTGTGGAGACAGCTGGTGGGGGCCCGGGAGGTGGGGGCCCGGGAAGTGGGAGCAGGGATTCCAGGTGAGCTGCAAGGGTGTTTGGATGCTGTGCATCCGTTTCTAAGTCAAACGTCCTGCAGCAGAGCCCTGTAACACTGACAGTGACGTTCTCCACTGAACTGTGGTGGGCTGGAGTCAACAGTTTTCATGGAATTCAGCTCTGGGGCACCCCAGTGAGGGGGATGTTTCATGCCTGCCTTTACTAGGCACTTGTGAAATATTGCCAGACAAACAAGCGTTACCTCTCTGAGCCTTAACTTTTCTATTCACAAACTGGAGATAATACCTGTTCTTTCCTTGCCAACCTCACAGGAATCCTATGAAGATCTTTTAAAAGGTGGATTTTTAAAGAAATACATGTAGCTCATGCTAAAGCCAAGTTATTTAGAAGCTAGTTAATAAACGCAGTAAGAGGCCCAGTTAACTAACTGCTCTGATCTTTATATCTGCTACCTAGTTCTCATGATGTTCCAAATTATCTTCAGGGGTGGGGAAAAGGAAAAATGCGAGTTGGCTGGTCCATGTCTTTTAAGCGAGACTTTGCCCTTCAGTTCCGAGGGGCGCGTGTGCTGCGTGTGAAGATGAAGGTGTGCACAGAGATGCATGCAGAGTGCACAGGGAGCAAGAGTGGCCGTGGGGGGCGGCTTAGCACCAAGAATGCCTAGGAAGGCTCTCAAGGGCACCTGCCTTCCTCGAGAAGAATGTAAGTGCATGGAATGCCCAAGCTTCGTCCCCCGCTAACCACCCCCTTGGCGTCCGCCTGGGCGTCCCCATGAAAGTCCCCGCACGCCCTCCCCGGCCCCGCCCTCCTCGGAGCGTGGGCCCCGCGCGATGCCGCCGCCCGGCCGAGGGGCGCGGGGCTCCCTAGAAGGCTCGGGCATGTCGGAGGGAGCCGCGGTGCAGGGACTTGCCACGCGGCTGCCCGGGCGGCGCGCGCTGGAGCAGCTTTGTTTCCTCTGCTCCCGACGGGCATCCTGCCCTGCGGAACACCCACCCGAGGCCTGAGCGGGAGGGGCGGCAGGGGGGCGCGCGGGCTTGCGGAGGGGAAACAGGGCTGCAGCTTCAAGCCCAGGCAGGACGCCCTTAGTCACCTTATCGGAAAGTGGGCAGCGCCGCGTCTCCGGTTAGTCAGAGCCCCAGGTAAATAAAGAGCTCGGTGTCTGCGGGGCTCTGGCCTCAGTGGCTCGCTCTGTCACTCCGCTTCTCAATACACGCACCCGCAGGACTTTCTTTGAGGGTTTCCTTTTGTGGAGTGAGCACTGGACGCAGAGCGCTTGGATGGTGGCGCCGCGTTGACGGCCCGGCCCCGCGCAGACTCCAGAGACTCCCGCAGGATAGGGAGCAGCTCCTAAAGGCCCTTTCCTCCTTCCTCTTATTTGCCTCACAGTCCCCCACAAGGAGCACCCCCTCTTAAGCAGGGCCAGGACAGTGATTCCTGTACATCCCACCCCCCCCCCCGCCCCCCACATTTGGAAAGGGTTAGAGAGAAAAAGAAAAGCCTAGCGTGTTAGAAAATTAGAGCAAAATCCTTGACAAATGAAAACAATCCAGCGCATTTTAGCACTGCTTTTAGAGGAGTGCTGTGATAGTGGTCCGGCCCTGCCACACTCTAATCTATTAGATGCCGATCTGATACCCAGAGGACAGACTGGCCGTGGCAGAAGTACCCTCTGTGGCTGCCTCTGCAGTGGGTGCTTTCGGCTGTCCCGGGTGAGAGTGGAAAGGACTCCGTGTCTGAGGACGTCCGTGCGGCTCTGAAAGCCTAGGGTCTCGGGACCTGTGTGCCTGAGCTGCAGTGCACCTGACGCTTTTGTCAGACTTCCCACCCTGACAGGGTCGGGAGGCACAGAGAAACGCAGGCTTGGCAGAGAAGGGTATCTGAAGGCTCGGACTGTACCGATGAACCAGGATCCATGCTGGGCACCAGACCGAGGTGTTAGCACATGATCATCTCGCTTCTCATGGAGGCAAATGGAAGGCAGTGTTTTCAGATGTCAGCTGACATCATGGCCACATCTCTTAGTCAGTTTTAGGGTATGCAGGGAGGGTGAGCCCATGGACAGGAGGTGAAGGCTGGATGTGTTTAGAAATGTGCTTACTTTTTATTGCTTGCTTTATAACTCATTCTCTGGATAAAATCCTCCCACACTGGCGACCAGAGAAGGGATTAAATTCCTAGGAAGAGAGAGACGCAGGATTGACTTCAGTTTGAATTTGCTTCAGATTGCTTTCTTTCTGTTCTCTTGCAGCTCACGTCCAGGTTTATTCAGAGATCTTAGCAGAGGCGGGGAAGCGGCCTCTCCTGCTTGTACGTGCCTGATAAGGGTGATGTACATCGGAAAATATGTCCATTTTTCTTAGGCTCCACATGCTGTTTGTAAAATTGTTTTCTTTATATTTTCTGATTATATGAACTGTTATGCACTCATTGTTTATAACAAATGTGCTTCAAAATAATAGCTAGTGGAGGAATAATTCTGCCACCTGCTTTCACTCTTTTGGACACTTCTTTCCGGGCCTCTCTATGCTCCATCTTTTCACTGGTGCCTAAGAGATCTTTGATGTTTGCCTGGCTTCAGTACCACCTCTATGTAAATAATTCCAAAACGTCTATTTTCAGTGTCACAGAGGCTCGATGCACTAGCCCCTTATCTTCTTAGCAGCAATTTTGACATCTTTACTGGTGTGGCCATGTTCACCTTTGATTTCTGAATACTTACAACTGAGCGTCTGGGTTTCCGGTCCAGACAGAACAGCATTGACTCATCTCTGCTCATCTCTACGAGCACAACTGTAAACTCTGGAAATGACACAGACACAACCATAGGAGAACCCCAAAGGAGAAAGAGGAGAGCAGCCTGGGCCCAGACTCAGGACCGTGGCTGAAGGAGCAGCACAGAGCAGGGTCTTATGGCCCCACCCGACAGGAGGAGACAGCTCAGGACTGGTGTCGCCACCCCTGACCAATAAGAGAAAGAGGCCCAGCAGGCTCATTTCTCCCGGGATGACACCAGGTCAGCCAGCAGTGCCTGCAGGGGCACCGGCGAGGAGCCTGCATGTGACTAGAGGTGGAGGAAGGGTTGGCTTTGCACTGGGACTGCAGCACCCCGCCCCCATCCCCTAGTACAGGCATCAGCTGACAAGATTCCAACACACATTCTTTGTTCCCGTAGGAAATAGATTCCCTTTTCCCTCCTACAGGCACCAGGTTCAGGAGAACATCACAGGGAGGAGGCACTACAACAAGTTCCTGGCTTGGGAAATGCTCCTCAAGCCTAAGGGCTGCAGTTCCTTTCACAGTCTACACACACCAGGTGGCAGGGCAGCCAGTGAGCAAGGATGCAGCCACAACAAGCAACTGCCCAGGGAAATGCGGTCTGCCACTCAGAAACTGAGCTCCTTTCTCTTCTAAGGAAAAGCCAGGGCACAGCAGCTGAGGTTACAGAAAGGGGCCTGAGAAATGTCCTTTGTCCCAGAAGTCCTCACATTCCGTTCCTTCATCCAGAGACCTGTGATTTCCAGCCTAGGGACACACCTTCTGCACCCTTGGCCAGCACCAGCAGGGCTCGGGGGCCACCACTGGCACCAGGTAACCAAGTAGATCAAAATAATACCACAAAGACTGAATGTAAACTGCCATGGCAGCCACGGCCCACAGAGTTGCCCAGAACCTGCACGCTAAACCTAAACAGGGTGACTGCTGGATAAAATGGAGGACTTGGGTGGGACCCAGACACTCCTAACAAAACAGACAAGATGTCCAGGATCCAACTGAACTCACCTGTCAAAGAACCAAGAAACATCACCAGCTGAACGAGAAAACATGATCAACAGATGCCAACACTGAGCTGAATCAGATGTTGAAATCATCTGGCAAGAATTTTAAAGTACCCATCATAATAATACTTCAGCGTGAAATTCCAAATCCTTTTGACACAAATGAAAAATAAGAATAGAAGTTATAGAAATGAAGAAAGGAGTTACAAGTGGATATTGTAAAAATGAAAAATACAGTAACCACCATGAAAAAAACACACTGAAGGGGCTCAATAGCAGGGTAGAAATGACAGAGGACAGAATCTGTGAACTGAGTGGCAGAGCAGTAGAATTTGCTTAATCAGAATAAAGGAGAGAAAACACATTAAAAAAAATATGAGGAAAGCCTCAGGAACCTGAGGGAAATGAGGAAAAGTCCAACTTTCATATATAGGAGTTTCTGAAGGAGAGGAGAAAGAGAGTGGAGCTGAAAAAGTATTCAAAGAAATAATAGGTGCCAGCTTCCCAAATGTCAAAGGTGAGAAACAGAAACCTACATTTTCAAAGAGCTGAGCAAAACTGAAATAGGGAAAACCCATGGAATCCATGCCAATACACATCATAGTTAACTGTCTGAAAACTAAAGATAAAAAAAATCTCGAAAATGCCAGAGAAACATGACTCATTACCTACAGGGGAACACCAGTGTGAGTGATAGCAGATTTCTTATCTGAAAACATGGAGGCCAGAAAGGAGTGGCACAACCTTCTATAAGTGCTGAAAGAACTAAGAACTACACATTCTATATCTGGCAAAACATCCTTTAGGAAATAGGAGAGTTAGAAAATTAAGAACATTTGTTGCTAGCAAACCAGCCTTTAGAGATGGAATAGATGAGAAAATGATATTCAGGAATGTTCAGAATGTCAGAAAGAAAAGAATTTTTGATGCTTCTTCTTCTTCTTCTTCTTCTTCTTCTTCTTATTTTTGAGACAGAGTTTCACCCTTGTCGCCCAGGCTGGAGTGCAATGGCGTGATCTCAGCTCACTGCAACCTCCTCCTCTCAAGTTCAAGGAATTCTCTTGCCTCAGCTAGGATTACAGGCACCTGCCACCATGCCAGGCTAATTTTTGTATTTTAGTAGAGACTGGGTTTTACTATGTTGGCCAGGCTGATCTCAAACTCCTGACCTCTGGTGATCTGCCTGCCTCGACCTCCCACTGGGATTATAAGCATGAGTCACCGCACCTGGCTGATGCTTCCTATTATGACTTCCCAAATCACACTTGATCAGTGAGGCAAGATTTATAAAACCATCTGATGTGGTGCTCTTAGGAAAAGTGGGAGAGTAAAGGGACATAAATGGAAGTATGGTTTCTACACCACACTGGATTTGGTAAAATGTTGATGCCAACAGACTGTGATAATTTATGTATACATATTATAATTACCTACAGCAACCACTAAGGAAAATATGCAAAACAATATTCTAGAAATCACTATGAAGAAATCAAGATGAAATTGATAAATTGGACTTTATCAAAATTAAAACATTTTCTCCATGAAAGATTTTGTGAAAAGCATGAAAAGACAGGCTGACAACATGGAGAAAATATTTGAAAACTACGTATCCAACAAAGGATTAGTATCTAGACTACAAAAAGAGCTGTCAAAGCTCAACAGTAAAAAAAAAAAAAAAAAAAAAAAATCAATTCAACATTAGTAAAAGACACAAACAGACCATTTTGATGGAAAGAGTATGTAGATGGAAAATGAGCACATGACAAGATGTTCAACATCACTAGCTATTGTGGAAATTAAAACTGCAATCAGGTATCATTATAAATTTATTAGAATGGCTAGAATAAAAAATTGTGACAATACCAAATACTGACAATGATGTGGATAAACAGGATCACTCACACATTGCTGATGGAATGTAAAATGACATAGCCACTTTGAAAAACAGCTTTGTAGTTTCCTGTAAAACTGAACATGCATGTAACTATCAAAAAATTCAACAACTGTCGCCTTGGGCATTTATCCCAAATAAATGAAAACATATGTGTATGCAAAATATGTAACTGACTATTATAGCAACTTTAATTGTGTAATCCCAAATAGAAAATGACCTAGATATCCTTCGATGGATGATGATTAAACAAACTGTGGTACATCCATACCATGAACTGCTACCCAGCAATAAAAGGGAATGAAGTATTGATACACCAAACAACTTGGGTGAATCTCCAAGGAATTAGTCTGAGTGAAACAAGCCAATCTCAACAGGTTACATAATGTATGCTTTTATTTCTGTACAATCTCAAAATGACAAACTCACAGGATGAAATACAGAGTAGTGATTGCTACAGGCCAGGCATGAGGGCAGATGGTGAGGGAAGTGGGGTGTGCAGACAAAACAGCAACAGGTGGGCTCCTTGGGCAATGGCACGATTCCATAGCTTGGCTGTGTCAGTGTCAGTACATGGTTGTGATATTGTACTAGAATTTTTCAAGATGTTACTATTGGAAAAAACCAGGTAAAATGTACACTGGATCTTTCTGTATTATTTTTATACCTGCATGTCAATTTAAAATTATGTCTTTTTTTTTAAAAAAAAAAGCTAAATCCAAATTTAACCTCAATTTAATGAAATTAAGAACTCAAAAAGGTTCTAATACTAGGGAACATCTGGCTATATTGACATCTTCTGTTTAATTGGAATGCTTGTTAGTTTTTAGGATGGTAGTATGTAACAACAAATTAAGACACAATTGCAATTTAGAAAGCTACATTTTAAAAATAATTTTTATCTACAGTGAGGGTGGCTGGTATAATAAAAATGGAAATTATTCTGTTTTAGGATTTGAATTTCATTTTCACTTGAGAAATGTTTAAAGTAAAATAGAAAAACATAATTAATTTGATTTGGAAAGTATGTATCTTTTCAGTAAGAGCTGTGCCAATTAAAACATGAGTAAAGTTTCATTTGAAAGATTTTTTTTTCCATTTTTGCCCCATGACATTTAATTGAAAGCAAAATAAACAATGTGTGGCAACCACATGCTATTAAATGTGCGATTTCATTAAGCAATATGTGAGGGAAGAAATTGGCTAGTTGACAATAAACTGAGGTAACATTCAGGATGCTTTTGTTTTTAAACAGAAACAGAACGCTTAACATGATCACTGAAATGGTAGAGTTTGATTGGCATTTGAGGTCAAAGCTTAGCTGTTTGTTCTTTCCACTTCATTGCCATTGCTTGGTTAATGGAGATGGAGTAGAGGGTGGACTTCTTCCTCAAACCAGTGGCTTTGTTGGATAGCACAAGGAGTTGGTCAAGAATATCAGCTGCCACACAGTCTTCAGTCCTGCTGATGAGCAGACAGGCATACCACTTTTACTCAAATACCTAGCATTTCAATGCTCATTTAAATAATTCAGACTATACACATGTCTTAGCAGATTTTCCTCTTCCAGCCAACAATTATTTTGAAGGCCATTGCAGCACTGATTTAGAAGAACAGGCTGGATGTATCAGCTAATGGATTTTTATTCTAAACTGAGCAGTTAGCATATTAATCACACTTCAAACAGCAGAGTTGTGATGCTGCTACCCCTGTGACTGTCATGCTCAATGTGGGGAACTCAACTGCACAAGGAGAACAATTCATAAGGAACCGTGTGTAAATTCAACTTGGCAAGTCTTGCTGCATTAACTAGGGCAGCACCAAAGAAAGTTTCATAACTTACCAGGCAAGTTTTAAGAATTTTAAAAAAAGAACAGTTAAGATACATTGCACAAATCTTGACAGCGTAATGTAAATATTATCTTTTAATAATTTGGGATTTATTCTCTTTATCTCCACTCCCAAATGTACAACCCTTGGACCAAAATCAGTTAAACCTTCAAAAAAGACAAATAAGCTAAAAATAATACGTAGTGAGGTGATCTATAATTATATGCATCAAAGGAATTTTTCTTGAGTTTTTAGTATGCGTTGACATTGAAATAAAGGAGAAGGATCATCTTAAAAAGTAACTTTCAAGTTTAGACTCAGCTTGCCTATCACCTTTTCTATTAAGGATTGGTTCCTAATTTTTTTTTTAGAAGAAAAGCATTTAACTTTTAACGATAAAGAATATTTTCAAATACTTTAGGCCTCTATGAGTTTTCATCATGGTGCCTCTCAGATCCACTATTTCTATCACTTGACTTACTTCCCTTAGTATAATAATGTGAAATCGTGGGTTTGGAAGGCACTATGATGGAAACTTATAGAGAGGCTTTAAGTAGCTGCACATTCTCTCACCCTTCACTCAATTCACTCACTGACTCTCTCAGAACAACCTCCTTTCCTGCAAGTTCCATTCATGGTAAGTGCCCTGTACAGGTGTACCATCCTTTTTCTTTTATCCTGTATTTTTACTGCACTTTTTCTAGGTTTAGATATGTTCAGATACACAAATACTTACTTTGTGTTACAGTTGCCTGCAATGTAGCCTAGGAGCAAGAGGCTATACCATAGCCTAGGAATGTGGTAGGTTGTGCCATCTGGGTTTGTGTGTACGCTCTGTGATGTTCACACAATGATGAAATCGCCTAACGACATGGTTCTCAGAACACATCCCTGCCATTAAGCCACGTGTGACTGTGTTTTAATGACTGCTATAGAGAGACCTAAGGACAAAGACCAAGGTGCTTTGTCCATAATCACTTGCTGTATTTGGGAAGCAGTCATGCGTTTGAAACTATGAATCAATAATTAGGAGCAAACAGAAGTCCCAAGACCAACTTTGATATTTGCCATTGGGCACACACTGACTTTACACATAAAGCATTCAGCATGTGGCCTTGGCCTGGCGTCGGGGGTCTGCAAGTGCTCCTGCCAGAGCCAGCCTGCAGGAGGCACATCCCACATACAGAGGACAAGGCGGCCCATCACAGAGGCCCTTCACACAACTGGATCTGAAGAGGGTGGAAACATTGTTGGCAGAACTGAGGTATATTGCAATGAATGCTACTTTTCCTTTCTACCTACCTATCCTTCCAAAGGGAGATTGCTAGGGAGATTGGAGAATGGATCCTGAAACCTCACAGGGCATCCAGGGCCCTTCCAGCAGCAGGTGCCTGTGAATGGGCTGGGTAGGACCCTGGGGAGGGTCAGAGCCTAGGGGCCTGGGGAGGGCGTGCCTCTCTGAAACACTGTAGAAGCCAAATGATATGGCTACCAGCAGTATTTGGTTCTCATGCTACCATACTTTGATCCCTGTCTTAAGAAATAATGAAACAGAGAATAGCCCCCATTTTCTTACCTTTAGGAGGCAGCCCTATGCAAGCACTTACAGGATCTCATTGCATCTTAACAGACTCCTATGAATTAAACACTATAATCTCCCTTTTACAGATGAGGAGATTAAGGCTCAGAGATAAGTAACTGACCTAAGATTATACATAAGTAATTGGCAAAGAAGAGCCTGTTCAGCTTTGCCTCACAATTCTGGGTTCTTAGCATTCTGTTTTGCTGCCTCCAGTACAAAAATCCATGCAATGCGGGTGGCCTGGAGGGCAGCCATTGGGGAGCTGAGCCAAGCACAGATAACACCGTCCTGCAGGTGTGGACTTTCGTCTGAAGAAGGCAGTCTCAGCAGGAGAGGCTAGGTCTTTAGGACCAGGGCTGCACGACACAAAACACCCACCTCCAGCAGGGCTGCCTGGAAGTCATTCAAGCATTTATTTATTAGGATCTTACTCACAGCCGAAGCTGGCTAAGATGTCTCTCCCTCAGTGCTGCCTGTCCCCGGCCCCACTACCACCTGGCCTTGATCTCCATACCGAAATGGCCTGGACTGCTCTTGGGGCATTTGCCAATGTTGACCTCGCATTGTGCTTATTCTGTGCTTTTGTAATATGTAGCAGTTACAGTCTAACAGAACCAGTATCTTAGCTCTGTCATTTGCTCAGGGTGTGAGTTTGGATGTTGCCTTAAATGTATTAAATCTGAACGTTCCTATACCAGGTGGGCATAATAATATCTCCCACCCTCTTTGATTGTTACAAGGATTTAATGGGATGGTACATATAAGTACTAGATGCAGAATTGGCACCTAGTAAGCTCTGGAAAAGAGGTTTGTGTAATCTTTGCTAATCATAATAAGTATTATTGATTTTACTTCACAGCACATTCTAAAAAAAAAAGAATCAGCTTAATATAGAACCTAGCAGCACCTGTTTCATTTAGTAAATAAAAGAAAATAAACCTGCCGGGCGTGGTGGCTCACACCTGTAATCCCAGCACTTTGGGAGGCTTAGGTGGGTGGATCACCTGAGGTCAGGAGTTCGAGACCAGCCTGACCTACATGGAGAAACCCCGTCTCTACCAAAAATACAAAAATTAGCCAGGCGTGGTGGCTCACGCTTGTAATCCCAGCTACTCGGAAGGCTGAGGCAGGAAAATCACTTGAGCCTGGGAAGCAGAGGTTGCAGTGAGCCGAGATCCTGCAACTATACTCCAGCCTGGGTGACAAGTGAGACTCTGTCTCAAAAAAAAAAAAAAAAAGAGAAAGAAAAGAAAAGAAACCTAATGCATTTTAAGTACCTCACTGAAGAATGGCAGGAGACATAAACACTACTAATATGACTAATTCTTGTTTTTACCCATGTATTCAATTAGTGTTGCATTGAGACTCATATGTTATGTTAGCCACTGTCATGGTCTCTGCAGATTCAGCAATATGTCTTGGAGCTTACCATTTCTCATTTAGGCAGAGATTTCAAAAAATAAAGATTTATATTTAAAATACATACCTATTCTATTTTTGACCACTAGTTTCAAGTAATGTCCTTGGAAGTGGGTTTCAGAATAGCCTGTGGGCAACTAGAGTGGTCAAAGAATACTTTTGTCTACAGAAAATTTTATAATCATTTAATTAGAGTACCCTATAGTTCCAGATAAACAGATGACATTATTTTCTGGTGTGCTTCTATCAGACGAGGGAGTGTTGAAAATGTGGGCTTCCAAAGGGGAATTGTGCTGCTCCCAAATAACATCAGAATCGTGTGACTGGAGGAGGGGTCATGGGTGTAGGGGAGCAGCCAACATTGATGGCCACCTCCCCCGGAAGCAGCCAAGCCCAGCCCTGGAGTCAAGGTGGACCTCAATGATAAGCTGGTGAACACATGAAGAAGGCTGCATGCTGTTTATAACAATGTTCATAACATTCTTGAAATGACAAAATTACAGAGATGGGAGGACTGCGAGACTGCTTTATTTGAGGCTCTATTGTTTGGTGCAAATACATTGAAGATCATTATGTGTACGGGAGGATTGATCCTCTTACCAGTGTATTAGTTTCCTAGGGCTGCACAACAAATTTTCATAAACTGAGTGGCTAAAAAGATCAGAAACGTTTTCTTCCAAAGTTCTGAAAGTTCGAAGTATGAAATCAGAATGTTGGCAAGGCCGTGCTCCCTCTGAGGGCTCTAAGAGAGAATTCTTCCTTGCCTTCCTCGGCTTCAGATGGGTGATGGGTCCCTGCTGGTCCTGGGCTTGTGCATGCATCACTCCAGTCTCTGTCTTCCTCGTCACATTTTGTCTGTGTCCAGATTCTCTTTCTACAAGGACACCAGTCATTGGATTAGATCCTATGCAAATCCGGAAAGATCACATCTTAACTTGATTACCTCTGTAAAGATCCTACTTCCAAATAAGGTCGCAGTCACTGGTAGCGGGCATTAGGACCTCAACATATGTTTTTGAGGGGGATAATTCAATCCCCAATGACCAGTATATCATGCCTGTCTTTCCTCTGGTAATTTTCTTTTTCTGAAGAATACTTTATAATATGAATAATACTCTATTAGATGTTAATATAGCCACTTCTGCTTTTTAAAAATGCTGCATGGCACATATATTTCTTTAACTTTCCTCATCCTTTAACTTTCAATCTGCCTGTGTCATTGTATTTGAAGTGAATTTTTGGGAGACAGGATATTATTGAATAGTATTTCTTTTTATCATTTCTTGCAAATCTCCATCTTTTGATTGGTTATTTAAGACTGTTTACATTGAAGATCATTGTTGTGCCACTTCATTATTCAAGTGTGTCACTTCATTTATTGTTTTCTGCTGGTTTCCTCTTTCTCATTCCTTGGTTTCTATTTTCTTGCTTTCTTATGGGTTATGTGAACACTTTTAAGATTCCACCTTGGTTTATTTATAGAGTTCCTGAATATAACCCATCTTATATTTTAGTAGTAGTTGCTTTAGGTACTACAATATGCCTACACAATTAATCACTGCTACTGGTATTGAGCTTTTATAACTGATTGAAGGGTAGAACCCAATCTTCCATATAGGTCTTACTCACTACCCTCTCTGCTTTAAAATGCAATTGCTAAGTATTTCTTCTGTGTACACACTTGCCCCACATCAAACGGTGTTATATATTTTGCCTTAGCCATCAAATAAATTTAGGAAACCCATGAGAAAGAAAGTCTGTTATATTTACTGCTATTTTATTATCTCCATTGTCTTTCTTTCCTCTCCGAGGTTCACAGCATTCCTACACCATTTCTTCCCTCTGTGAGGGAACGTCCTTCATCCCAGCTTCAAGGGCTATCTTGCTGGCAGCAGATGCTCTGAGTTTCCCTTTGCTAGAGGATGTCTTTACTCATGAAGGGTATTTCAACTGGATATTAAATTCATGGTTTACATTTTTTTATCACTTAAAAAATGTTGTGCTAATTCCTTCTGGCCTCCATGTAAGACATCTCTCTCTGGCTGCCATCAACATTTTTTTCTTTGTCTTTAGTTTTCAGAAATTTGGTTGTGATGTGTATTGGCATAGATTTCCACAGATTTATCCTATTTAGGATTTGTTCACTTAAATCTTTTGGAAGATTTAAGTGTCTGTCTCCCACCTTTGGTATTTGGAAAGCTTTTACCTATTATTTCTTTGAATACATTTTCAGCTCCACTCTCTTTCTCCTCTCCTTTAGAAACTCCTATAATATGAAAGTTGGACTTTTTCTGTTTTTTCCTCTGGTTCCTGAGACTCCAATTTCTTTTCTGTCCATTTTCTCTCCTTTGTTTTGATTAGGCAAATTCTACTGATCTGCCATTCAGTTCACTGTTTCTATCATCTGTTATCTCCATGCTGCTATTGAGCCCATCCAGTGTGTTTATATTTTGGTTGTTATATTTTCAACTTTATAATTTCACTTATAACTCCTCTTTCTTTGCTTCTGTAAATTCTCTCTTTTTTTCCTTTTTTTTTTTTTTTT
The DNA here is from genome assembly GCF_028885625.2 of Pongo pygmaeus. Taxonomy (NCBI): domain Eukaryota; kingdom Metazoa; phylum Chordata; class Mammalia; order Primates; family Hominidae; genus Pongo; species Pongo pygmaeus. The sequence continues at coordinate 60,531,145 of NC_072380.2, forward strand.
TTCTGAGACAAGGTCTTGCTCTGTTGCCCAGGCTGGAGTGCAGTGGTGCAATCACAGCTCACTGCAACCTCAGTCTCCTAGGCTCAGGTGATCCTCCTAATCAGCCTCCTGAGTAGCTGGGACCACAGGCATATGGGACCACAGACATGTGATACCACACCCAGCTAATTTTGTAATTTTGTAGGGATGGCATCTTGCCGTGTTGCCCAGGTTGGTCTTGAACTCCTGGGCTCAAATGGTCCTCCTGCTTCAGCCTCCCACAGTGCTGGGATTATAAGTATGATGACTGCACCTGGCCTACTTCTGTCATTTCTATTTTTCATTTGTGTCAAAAGGATTTGGAATTTCATGCTGAAGGATTATTATTATAGGCACCTTAAAATTCCTATCAGATGATTTCAACATCTGATTCAGTTCAATGCTGGCATCTGTTGATCATGTTTTCTCTCTCAGCTGGTGATGTTTCTTGGTTCTTTGACAGGTGAGTTCTGGTTGTATCATGGACATTTTGTCTATTTCATTAGAACGTCTAGGTCCCACCCAAATCCTCCATTTTATCCAGCAGTTACCCTGTTTAGGCTTAGCACGCAGGTCCTGAGCAATTTTGTGGGCTGTGGCTGCTATGACAGTTTATATTCAGTCTTTGCAGTGTTGTTTTGATCTGCTTGGTTGTCTGGTGCCACTGGTGGTGCACTGATTTCTGCTGGTGGTGGCTAAGGGTGCTGGGAAGCAGGGCCCTCTGGACTGGGGAAGGGAGTATCAGGCCCTCAGGCCCACCCCAGGGGCAGGCAGCTGTGGACTGTCAATTATGGTCCCCAGCTGCCCCCCTCCACCACATGACGTCTCCTTGGTGCTGGGCAGAGGTGGAGGCTCTGCTGGCTGCTGGGTCCTGCACACTCCCTGGTGGGCAGTGGAAGATTAGCTCCCTGCTCAGTCCTGCTGGCACTATCCCAGTAGGGGAACTAGGAGCAGAAGAGGAGGTGGGAGTTCAAATCTCCTCTTGACCAGCTGATATGGCTTGGCTGTGTGTCCTCACCCAAATCTCATCTTGTAGTTCCCATAATTCCCACGTGTTATGGGAGGGACCTGGTGGGAGATTACTGAATCATGGGTGTGGGTCTTTCCCGTGCTGTTCTTGTGATAGTGAGACACATGAGATCTGATGGTTTTTAAAACAGAAATTTGTTTGCACAAGCTCTCTCTTTGCCTGCTGCCATTCAAGTAAGATATGACTTGCTCCTCCTGCCTTCAGCCATGATTGTGAGGCTTCCCCAGCTATGTGGAACTGTAAGTTCAATAAATTTCTTTCTTTTGTAAATTGCCCAGTCTCGGGTGTGTCTTTATCAGCAGTGTGGAAATGGACTAATACACCAGCTGAGAAGATACAGAGTGGGGGTGGGGTAGAAGCAGAAAGGGGAGTGTGGTTTTCCATTGGAGCTTGGCTGGAGTAAGTCAGGTATTACCAATGAGATTTTCTGTTGTTAGGCCACCCTTGTCCTGGCTTTGTGGCCAGAAGGACCAGGCTTTTCCTGGAACTATTTTTGTCTGTCTTGTTGGGAGCTCTGGGTTGTGGGCTTCTAGAGTATCCTGTCCAGGACATATGGAAGCATGAGGAATACCCAGGGGACTCACTGCCATTCACTCCTCAAGTCCCGAGTCCCCCTCGCTGTCTTCCTTCTTCCTTTCACCTTTCAGAGTCTCCATGTGCTTGTTTTCCCATTATGTTCAATGCTTTCTAGTTGTAATAGACTAAACAGGGCTAGCCTAGCTAGGAATAGCTGGAAGTCAACTATGGGCCTAATTTTGTCAGTCCCCTTTTACTTTAGATAAGTGGCTGTTCTGAGGCACTATTGTGATGTCATTCAATCAGGTGAGTGATACGTTAGTTCTCAATTTTGGAAGCTTTTGCAATTGTGCCAGATCTATAGTTGATTGGGGGAGTGGAACGGGGAAACCATTTGTCCACTTGTCTTTATGTGGGTGAAGAACATGCTTTCTCTTTGTGAAGTGCCAGCTGAAGGTGAGATTTTATAAGCCAAGGTAAACATAACCCCAACCACAGAATGAAAAACTCAGGCAAAACAAGGTTGTCATAGTTTTATGGATAAGTTGCAGCTGGCAAAATGTTAGTTAGGATGAAGATACATAAGAAACAGTGGCCGGGCGCGGTGGCTCATGCCTGTGATCCCAGCACTTTGGGAGGTCGAGGTGGGCAGATCACTAGGTCAGGAGATTGAGACCATCCTGGCTAACACGGTGAAACCCCGTCTCTACTAAAAATACAAAAAAATCAGCCGGGTGTGATGGCGGGTGCCTGTAGTCCCAGCTGCTGGGGAGGCTGAGGCAGGAGAATGGTGTGAACATGGGAGGCGGAGCTTGCAGTGAGCCAAGATTGTGCCACTGCACTCCAGCCTGGGTGACAGAACAAGACTCCGTCTCACAAAAAAAAAAAAAAAAAAAAAAGAAAAGAAAAGAAACAGGGACTTTTGGCTTGGGCATTACCTAATGATTAAACAGTACTAAGTTTTGTTGAGTGAAAGGGAACATTCAAACTCTGCCCTTTGGTATTAAGTCTGTCAAACTGGTTACCAGCAGCTCCAAGCCACTTAAGACTTAGCAAGAACAACAGAAACATTTACATATGATCCCTCTCATAATTACACATTGCAATGCTTTGGTGTAAATGGAAAAAAAAAAGTAAAATTACTGAGCACATAGAGCTAGTGCCCTTAATCTAGCTGCTACTCCCTTCCAATGGTTACCAGTTGATAGTCCTCTTTAGGGAGGTAGGTCATCTCACAGGAGTCCCTTTTTGCTTGAGAACCAGCCAGTGGCAGCTGACACATTTCTCCTCAGGAGGAAAACTGAAGGAAAAAGAGGACACAGGTGTGGTGACAGAATGACACACATCATGCTTGTTGGGAATTTTCTTACCCTGCCTCCACTTCCAGCACCTTTTCCTATTAAGGTCTTCAGGGATGTTCTTCAGCGCCTCACGCTGGATTTTGCAGAGTCTCAGAACATGAAGGAGGTTCGGAGGCAGCTGCTGCTCTGAAAGACAGAGAAATTGGGCATGCACAACCTGGGCTTGGTAATTTAAACCAAACTCAAGCTTTTTTCAGATCCTTAGGTCGAATACTGCCTCTACTAAAAGTTTGATTTTCCATATTATTTTATATGTGTGTATGAAAAGAGACCAACCTTATTATATTCACTTTTGATATCACCTAAAAGCCTATTGAACTTTAAAATACCATATAAGCAAGTAACCAAGAACATATTCATAACATTGTCAGCATTGCTCTGATCTATTTAGCATCTACTGTATTCTTGCAGCTTAACATAAAAGTAGCACACTCTTGGAAAGTCTGTCCCTGAAAACCTCATGCAGGCCAGCTTCATATACTGTTCTCCATCACAGTCCCTCATTCAGTTTCTTCCTAGCACTTACCTTCATTATCTGAACTTATGTTTTTATTTATTTTTGTCTTTACATTTCTAGTACGTGGCTTCTGCAACTAGGATGTAAGTGCTGTGAGTGTGGGGACATCATTTATCTTTTAACTGCTGTCTCACTGTGCTTCGACCAGTGCCTAACTACAGGAAAACTCAACAATAATTGTTGTTAAATCAATCAATTCATCAATTCACCAACATACACTGCAAGGTTATATTATCCTCATTGAATATATTAAAATACCGAAGCTCTCAGAAGTGTGGACATTCTGAGGGCTCTTGTCATCTTGAGAAGCTGTTGTGCAAAAGCCAAAGACAGGGTGGGTTACTTACACATTAGCACTGAATAACAAATACGTGCATATTTGTGTAAAATGTTAACTATTTCCCTGTGCTCCTCATATGTTCCACTTATATATTATTGTCCCTGATACAGTCTCAAAGCCCAAAGTTTTGAACTTTGCAAACAAATTATCCTATTTCTTATCCAGTCTTGATGTCAGCAGTTTGAAGATCCATAGGAAACAGGGACTTTCAGCAGGAAGTCCTCTAGCCATGCACTGGTCTTCCCTGAAGATTCCATCCCCTGGCTTACATCAGTGATCATTGCCTTTTACCTGAGATATGGCTTCCTTGGCTTTCTGGAAAATGTTTGTTGTAGACTGTATTTTCCAGTGGTGCTCACAGTAATATTTCCCATCTTATAGGCTCCTTTACAATGTGACCTTGGCATTCTTTCCATGGAGAATGAGATCTCCCTATGTTCCTCCTGTGAATCTGGGCAAGGTTTAGGTTGTTCTGACTATAGCATATGGTTGAAGTGGCACCAAGTGAGTTTTTAGGATAGATCATAGAAGGCCGTGCAGTTGAATCCTAGGCATTGAAATAATGAAAGAAAGAAATATGAAAACATGGGCATTGCCCCAGGGTACTTCCTTGTAGTTTGCTTCTGCATACTTATTCCCCTGACACAAAGCTGTTATTACTACTATGGGAATGACCACTCTGTTCTCTTTGTTAATTAAATTAAATTAAATTAAATGTAGATGGAACATTTGACAGGTAGCCAGAATCAAGTGCTTTCTTGCAATACCACATGTTTATAGAGTCTGCAGAAGGATACTCCAGATGAGGGACAGTGCAAAACTGTTTCTAAGAATATGCGGAAGATAAGTCATGACAGAGAAAGCCTCTTTCTCTTAGTTCTCTCTTTTTCTCTCATTTTCCATCTCCTCTTCTCTCCTTTTTCCCCTCTTTTCCAATATTGATGGTCCATTCTGTGCTTCCACTTTGATCTTAATTGCAATAAAAATGCATTTTTCTTATTTTCTCTGCTTTCTTCTGCTTACTCTTTAATCTTAAATACAGGTGTACCTCAGAGATATTGTGGGTTAAGTTCCAGACCATGACAATAAAGTGAATATTGCAATAAAATGCATCACACAATTTTTTGGTTTCCAGAAGCAAATAAAAGTTATGCTTCCACTCTACTATAGACTATTAAGTGTGCAGCTGTACCATGTCTAAAAATTGTATATACCTAATTAAAAACACTTTATTGCTAAAAAATGATAACAACCATCTGAGCCTTCAGTAAGTTGTCATCTTTTTGCTGGTGGAGGGTCTTGCCTCAATGTTGATGGCTGCTGATTGGTCACAGTAGGGGTTGCTGAAGTTTGGGATGGCTATGACAATTTCTTTTAAAAAGACAACAATAAAGTTTGATGCAACTGGAGTCATTTCTCTCAAACCCTGCTTCTGCTTTATCAACTAAGTTAATGAAATATTCTAAATCCTCTGTTGTCTTTTCAGCAGTGTTCACTGTATCTTCACCCAGAATAGCTTCCCTCTCAAGAAACCACTTTATTTGCTTATCCATTCAAGTTTCATCACAAGATTGCAGCAATATGTGTGTGTGTGTGTGTGTGTCTGTGTGTATGTGTGTGTGTTTATGTATAGGCTGTAAGCTGTGTGTATTATAAATCCCCTTCCAATACACTGTGCTAGGTAATCTCGGTGGGCTGGTCGTGAACACCACGAGGTCGGTGTGAATGTCAGAACTTAGTCTGGAGCTTAGCAGTGCCGTATACGTTACTATATAAGTGGTACTGCTGAACTTCAAACTAAGTTCCAACTACAATGAATGACCACTTTCTTCATCCTGCTTAGGCATTTTCATTGACTAATACTTTGCACAACTATTGATTTAGTGAGGCCAGTTTTTAATGACCGTGAGCAAAGCACAGATTAGAGTAGAATCTGAATGTCTGCCTCCCGGCCTTGTCCATATAGCAGAATGTCACTCTCTTGCTAACCCCCGTATCCGTCTTATCTTCTGGCTCTTGGATCGCAGTTTTGGTTCTGTTGCCATTATCATAGCTCAAGTGTCTCCCTTGGGATCATCTGCCATTGGGATCCTCTGCTCTGGCTGAACAGTCTGTCCTCGTGCCCTCTCCTCAGAGATGCCCTTTAGTGCTACTACACCCTGGGTGGGGTTCCCTGCCCTGCATCCTCTCCTGACTCACTGGTTTCACCTCTGTTCTTCTGTTTTTTCACTTTTTTCCAGCTTCTCTATCTTATCCTAATGTAGCTTTGCTCACCAGTTTAAAACTAATTCAGAAAGTAATGTTCCCTGGGATACTGAAACAAATACACAAAAGGACTTTATGAAATACCCATTAAAAAGTAGCAACTATTTCTCCAATTCAAGCATAGTTCATTGAGCTATGAATGAACATGATCATAAGTCACGTCATGATCTATGACTTATATAACTTATGTTGTTACTAGTAGAAAGCTATCAATTTGAAATTTCCTAGAAAATATTATTTCATTTGACTGATCATTACCCAGCAACACGTAAACTTCAAATTATAGGCCTATTCACTTTACAAAATTGCCATGTCACATCTATGGCCAATGGCTGAAAACAGCTCTCAGATTTCCTGCAGTAATTTTAATTTTAACTTCTTAGCATTTGTGAAGCATATTTGCTTTAATCATTTGGTGTGAAAACTGGGAGAAGAGCTACCACAGCAAGAATTCGACATTGCATCTGCCCTTCACAGAGCTTTTTCCACCAGAGATGCGGCATAAACATATCTGGGTGAGCAAAATATATCAGAGCTTTTCCTGTAAATACGTGTCTCTCACAGGTGGAAATACAAACAATAAATCAAGCTTTGAAAAGAGTTGTAATTACTAGTAAAGAAGCATGTCAAGCTCATTCCTTACTTAATAGTATTTACTTCCACTTGTTTGCAGCCAAGTAGAAACTCCAGTTGTTAAAGGAATGATGCTAAGGACACTCATAAATTCTCACAGCATGACAGTACATTGTGAGTAGTCACATGTCTTATTGGCTAGTGGTTTCCTAGGAAATATGCTTTGTCTTCATTTTATAAGGTAAAAAGAACACAGGAGAGTGCATTCTGGGGCCCTCAGGGCTGGTGGATCTTTGGTGCCTTGGGGTTGCATAGGGCCTCAACAAGGAGAAACAAGTGTCCATTCTGTCATCACAGGTGGTATCACGATCTGTCTGTGCAGACAGAATTGTGAGTTTCTGGTTCTGGGGATTCTAGTAGAGAACCATGACATTATGCAGTGAGCGGTGCAGTCTTCTGGCATCTCCGGCAGCATAGAGTGTTTCCACACCTTCTCAGCTTCCAACTCTAGACTGCTTATTTCTGTGAAAGGCTTCTGCATTTGAATGGCCTTATTTGCCCTCCTGCTTGCAGGTTGTCAATCTATTTCCCCTTCCCCAATGCCGTGAACTTGAACCACTGGAATTTTTTGTGATGGTTCACAAACATTTGGAACCCATGTAATGTTGATTGGTTTGGAGAAGTTTCCATTGCTCTTCCTGAAGGAGAGGGCAATGGATTCTGCATCATCTAGGATGTACATCCCTAGGGTAATAAAATGCTACCCTGCAGCATACAGTGCCATTAAAAGTAGTCACTAAATATTTGGTGTCGTGTGCAAGTCACTTTATATACATCTCTAATTCTTATGGTAATTTGGCAAAATAGTCATTTTAATGCTTGTCACATAAATTGGAAACAACTTTCAGTGAGATTTAGTTATTTGCTTCCAGCTAATGTGCATCAAAGCCAGAATTCAAATTCATGCATTTCTGACTCTCTCAGCTTTTCTGCTATTTAATAGCCAAATTAGCTTCTCCAGTCTCTCCTCCCATCTTCTCTTTTTCTCCTTTCCTTCAAATCAATGGGCAGATATTTACTGATTGTTAGTGTGACCCAAACACCATGCCAGGCTCTGAGATTAAAAACAGTGCATAAGGTTCCACTTTGTCCCTCAAGAAACTACCACTCTAGCAGGGGAGACAGACATGAAAAATTATATTTTTAATAAAACACATGAGTTTAAGAAGAGAGAAGCACAGAGTACCGTGATGGCTCAAGGAGGATCCAAGATTTTAAAAAATGGCCCAGAGGAGGATGCTGATCAGCAACAGCATGTACACGGACAGAGCCAGGAGCAGAGGGGGACTGGCGGCACAGCAGCCACATGGCAGAGGAGGCAGCAAGTGGAGGAACCTGAGACAGACAGGCCATCTCACCAGCCTGGCTCATGCTGGGCGCAGGGATGCGGGTGCCACACTTACAGTAGGACTCAGGAAAGACATTTTCCTCCTTGTACTTCAGTGTCCTTATCTGTAAAAATGTGACGTAAATAACGGTGTCCAGCTTGGAGGGCTGACATGAAAATTAAGTGGGCTAATACTTGTAACTCACTTAGAAGGGTGCCAGGCACATAGCATTTTATACAGCAACTTTGAGTAAAAACGATCTTGGTGATGTGTGCCAGAGACAAGGTGTAGAAGCTCTGTGGGCCAGGCAAATGTACTGGGTTGGGCCTGGATGAAAGGGAAGCCATTTAAAGGTTTTGCCCAGTGAGTAACGGAATTAATTCTGCCCTATAGAAGATGGCTGGGGCATTGGTGTGGAGGGCGCTTGGAGGACGGTGATGTGGGAGCAGGGCTTGGTGGCCAGCCTTTCCCAGTAGGGACTATGCCCATCATTATTTAATGGATGCTCTTCCCTCTTTGAAAATGCCTAAGTATCCCCACATGGCCAATTTAAAGGAACAGCAAGGATTCGGATATGTACATTTAAATATAGCCTCTTTACCAAAGTCGCATTTTATACTAATGTGGTTTCATGTATTTCTCTGAAGATCTGGAAAAGAATACTGGCCACAAGGCATCATTTGCTCTGTTAGAAACCTCCTGAGGACTTCAGAGTTTAGTAGAAAATTCAATTGCATCCAAAATGAGAAAGGAGAAAATTCAGTTATAAAAACTGTTCTTTTACAGTGATAAATCTTAATGGAAAAATATACTCATAGAATACAATTTTATTACTTAAATAAATTACTCTCAAATTAGTTTCATAAGTAAATTATTTCCAAATTAGGCTTCTGACCCTTGTGGGTCTGCAAGCCATTGGTTGCTCAACATTTCTCTCTTAATGGGAACCACTTGGACAAAGAGTTTGACATTACCTACAAAAACCTAGATATTTCTCTTCCTGGCATATGTACCCCCAAAAAATGCATTCTTATGAGCACTGAGAGACTTGTTCAAGAATATTCATACCAATTTTATTCATAACAGTCCCTAATTGGAAATAGCTCAGACCTCCATGGATACGTGCCTTGTGGTGTATACACACGCAGTGAGCTCTAAAAAGCACTTTAATCGAACGAACAACGGCTGCATTCAGCAGTAGGATGAGTCACAAACTTAATGTTGAAATCAAGCAGCCAGACACAGGAGAATATATACAGGATGATGCCATTTATATTAAGTTAAAAAAATGGGCCAACTTAACTGGTGTTGTAAGTCTGCATTGCATTTACTTTTGATGAGAAAGGAGGTCACAATGACAGGGCAAAGTACAACAGGAGTTTCTGGGCTCCTAGCATGTGTAGGTTGTGATCTAGGTAGTTATCACAAGAGGTTTTCACTCTGCTGTCTCCCGCTTTCTCGCTCTCTTGCTCTGTCTCTGTCTCTGTCCCAGTCCCAGTCCCCATCTCCATCCCCAAACCCATCCCGTCCCGACCCACATCCCCATATCTTTGTCTATACATGCATTTTCACCCTTCTGCGTTTTTTAAACATAGTTTTAAAGAGATAATATTCTAGTGTTTCTAAGAATATATTTTAAAATTGCAAAAATAAAACCTATATATAAAATGTTAAGCTAGCCAGGCATTGTGGCTCATGCCTGTAATCCCAGCATTTTGGGAAGCTGAGGTGGGAGGATCCCTTGAGTTCAGGAGTTCCAGATCAGCCTGGGCAACATGGCGAAACCCTGTCTCTACACAAAATACAAAAATTAGCAAGGTGTGGTGGCTCACGCCTGTAGTCCTAGTTACTTGGGTGGCTGAGATGGAAGGATCCCTTGAGCCCGGGGAGGTCAAGGCTGCAGAGAGCAGTGATCATGCCCCTGCGTTCCAGCCTGGGGGACAGAGTCAGAACCTGTTTCCAAATAAATAAATAAATAAATAAATAAATAATGTTAGATAATTGGAAAAAATCAGGCAATTATTGGGCAAAAAGAATCTTTTAATATTTTAGCTCAATATAAATGGTCAGATCTAAAATGGTTATAATATTTTGTAATTACACCAGAACTTTGGAATTGTAATAACACAGCATTAGACTCCCTTCTGTCTTATTTCTTAAGCAATATTCTTTGACTAGAAAGCAAATCTAGTAAATTGCCAGTGACTTCATTCATTTTAAGTAAATGGACTAAAAAATATGAAAACTTGTATTGCTCAGTGCTAAGTCCTACTGCACTCTTTCAATGTGTAAAATGCCTACGTGATATGTGAATGCAGAGATCTGTGGTGTATACACTGTGGTAATAAAGTAAAGGGCTTGTGCTGTGAAAGTATTAATTACATCAATGATGCATGCTTATCAGCAAGTTTTGGTCTAATGTTATAAAGTTTGTGATCTAAGCCATGTTAATAACATCTAGAAAGGACAGAAGGATATGCATTTTATGTGTCCAGTTTCACAAACAGACACTCACACACAAATGTAATCTCCAAATAAATGCACACATGACTCAGATATGAACATTTGTCAAGGCACGCAAAAATTTACACTGTAAAATAAGCCCATAAAGTTTTTATCCAATCCCTATATGAAAAATGTGAGTTTCACTCTAATGAGCATTTGTGTCTCCTAGACAGACTGGGCTTGTGTGTTCTCAGGGATCCACGTCTTGGACCACAGTTGGTGTTACCAGTTTTTTAAAGTCATTCTGATGGGTGGATAATAGTGTCTGATTATGTGATTAGTTTTGTTTGGTTTGGTGCTTTTGTATGTCTTTGTTATGGAAATTTTCAAACACACACAAAAGTAGAGAAGTTAGTAAAATGAACCTGATTTTTCCAACATACGGCTTCAACAATTTTCCAAAAAATTGCCCTTTTTTTGTATGTCCCCACCTACTTACCCTTCTCTCCCTTTGTCTGCCCTGGGTATTAGGAAACATTTCCCAGACATCAGGAATGTGAGCCTTTAGCTATGGTGTACAACATATTACAGATATGCTGGAGGCTGTGTTTTCTTATGTTATTTTCTAAATAATCCAATATATATTCTTTGAAAATTCTCCAATATCAACAATTTCAGATCTATATCAATTTATAAGAAATTATAAATCACGGAACTTTAGAAACATGCTCTAAATATATTGATTTCTTTAAAATGTTTCACATTAGTGGAAGCTGTTTTTAGATTTTTGCTTGGCAATCATATTGCTAAATTCAGAGTGTCATTTTTAATAGTGTCCGTATACAGTTAATATTTTTTAAAGTTTATTTTTTCCAAGATAAAAGTAAATCATGAACATTTTACAAAGTGAAAACAAAAGTATATAAAGTAAATCCATGGCTCCCTTTGGAAGTATCCAGTGTTGACTTTTTTATTATGGTTTTTTTTCAGTTTTTTTTTCTGTGAATAAATTTTATATAGTTAAGGTCATAGGCAGTGCTCCTGTATCTTTCAAAACTTGGTTATTGTCCAAGTTTATCTTTTTAAAGGAAGAATGTTGAGTAGCCCATGGTTTGTAGAACCCCATAGGCGAAGAACCTAATTATTTAAAAATGTAATTTGAAAATAATTTATGTAAGAAACTAAATCTTTATCCTATGATATATCTTCCAATTGAAAATTTTACTGTAAGAGAGAAGTTATTATAACTGAAAACATATTTTTGGATTGTAATCAAAAGTAAAATACATTAAAAATATTCCAGCACTCACAGCTCCTTGGAATCAACAAATACCATTTTGTAAAACATTGGACTACCCAATTGATGTGTCACAATCATAAGCAATTAAACTTTATTTCAGCTTTGAATTTGACCTTCTTCCTAAGCAAATTCTTATCCAGAGGATAACAAATAACAAAATGAAGCAGTGTGAATATGACATATTGTCCTTTGACTTGGAGTCTTTGTGTGGATAGCCACCCAGATTGTTTTGAGATTTAGTGGCAGTGTCATTGCTAAATACCCCAGTCAATATTTTCTGCAGAATTGCTTGGCTGTACCTCATTTTACAGGGCAAAAGATTATCAGAGATGAAAATCCTAGTAATAGCAGAACTTTAGTTTCCAACTCTGGACCGAGATGTTCTTCAACAATAACTTGGCAATTACAGATCCCATTAGACTCTAGGCTCTGAACTTGATGTGCTATAAAAGAGTGGTCTATGGGCTTCATGAGTCTATTACACACGTACAAGAAAGAAACATTTCTCTTTCATAATTTCAATATTATTGTCATTTCAAACTTTAACACTGCCCCGATTTTGTTTGTTTGTGGTGCTTTTTATCCCTTTACAATTTATTGGGGTTGAATATATTTTGTTGGATGGGATTTCAGTAATACATGCTTACAGTAGCAAGTTAAGCAATACGAAGTGTTTATAAGAAACTTATTACTAATCGCCCCTTCCTCCAGTCACTCCACTCCTTGAAAAAATCAAGTTCAGCATTTGGCAAGTGACCTTCCACAGGGTTATTTCTAACACACATGTGAGTATATGTGCATGTGTGTACGTGTGTACACACACAAATACATGCCTCTTTGTTCCTTTCTATTTTTATAATTATGATCATATAGTACATATTACTCTACAACTCTTTTTATTTTCAAAGTTTCTCTCAGTTGTTATGTTTGTTAGTTAGAAATCATTTCCCAAAGCAGCTCCACATCATAGACAAATGGATTTCCATTGTCACATTATTTTACTGTAAAAATTATCTTCCATACTAATTTCATCTAAATAAAATGTTAAGGGCCATTACAATGCTTATTATAAATAAGATTGCTATAATTCTGAAAGCTATTATTTTTGAGTACCAATGAGTAACTTTTTGTATTATTTACTGTCATAATACAAACAATCAGATGATCTCAGATTTGGGGTTATTATTCAGTGTTCTTTTATACTGGGTTCATGTGAGATGTGATCCTCACTTTCCAATTGGACAAGGTGACAATGGCACACTGCATATTGTACAGAAGTCACATAATTCACCACAGAGAATCAGGTGAATTCTGCGAATAAAAACTGGACAGTGTTCTATAAACACATGATGGCTTCAATGGAAATCGCATCACATATAGTTTTTTTTTTTTTTTTTTTTTTTTTTGAGATGGAGTCCCGTTCTGTCGCCCAGGCTGGAGTGCAGTGGCGCGATCTCAGCTCACTGCAAGCTCCACCTCCCGGGTTCACGCCATTCTCCTGCCTCAGCCTCCCGAGTAGCTGGGACTACAGGTGCCTGCCACCACGCCCAGCTAATTTTTTTTGTATTTTTAGTAGAGACGGGGTTTCACCGTGTTAGCCAGGATGGTCTCAATCTCCTGACCTCGTGATCCACCCACCTCGGCCTCCCAAAGTGTTGGGATTACAGGCGTGAGCCACCGCACCCGGCCCACTCATATTTTCTTACATTAAATATGAACGAAGCACTATATAAGACTATAAATGGAATTAATTTTTGTGAAAACAAGAAAAAGAGTCCCCGAATTAATTACTGCTGTAAGACTGAGATTGAGAATTTGTCTTACAAAATCTTTTAATAATGTATTATTCTACTCACGCAACTGATATTGGTTTTGTGCCTAGTATGTTCCCTGAGGTGTACAGGGACCCTCAAGGAGCTCCTAGACTATGGGAGTGACCCCTGCGGAGCTGACAAGCGAATGCTGGAGAAGTGCACAAGCAGGCTCAGGCGCAGCCACTCAATGGGCCTGTCTGTCTCGGGGGCAGGGGCACAGAGAGGGGCAGGTGAGTCGAAGCTGATTGGGTGAAGAAAAGCCAGTGAAAAGACTGTGAGACCAAAGGCACAGAGCGGGTGTCCGGCGCCAGCTCCCACGCTGGTCTGCCCAGCGATAAGTCTAAACTGGGGAGAGGTCAGAGGCAGCACAGGGGCCTGTGGGGCAACCGCAGGATCCAGGACCCTTCTCTGAGCTCTCGGGAGCCGCTCCCCGGCTTTAAGAGGAGGTTAGCTGCACAGTGAATGCCAGCATTGGCCTCTGCGTAGCGCTCATTAGGAACTCAATGGAATGGTCTTTCCTAGCAGCCCCTCATCTCCCCTTCTCCTCTGGCCCTAGGTGGCTTTTTTTTTTTTTTTTTTTTGACGGAGTCTTGCTCTGTCACCCAGGCTGGAGTGCAGTGGCGCCATCTCAGCTCACTACAACCTCTGCCTCCTGGGTTCAAGCAATTCTCCTGCCTCAGCCTCCTGACTAGCTGGGACTACAAACGCCCACCACTACGCCCGGCTAATTTTTGTATTTTTAATGGAGACAGGGTTTCTCCATGTTGGCCAGTCTGGTTTCAATCTCCTGACCTCAGGTGATCCGGCTGCCTCGGCCTGCCAAAGTGCTGGGATTACAGGCGTGAGCCATCGCGCCCTGACTCTGGATGGTTTTTGATTCGGGGAGACCACTCTGAGGGCTCTGCTCTGGGCGTTCTCCATTCAGACAGAACTTCCTGTGCACCAGGCACCCAGAAGCTGGTGAAATGGGAGGAGTTTCCTTATCCCCATCTCAGGGCGTGGGACAGGGTGTGGCTCAGGGTGTGGCTCACTTCTGTGCCCTGCTGCTCAGGCGCCTAGGAGCGCAGGCAGACAGGGAGGTCGTGGGGAGCATTTTGGGCTTTGACCCCCATGGCAGCGACTAGGGTTGAGTGTCCTGAAGCCCCAGTGGGCGTGTGTTACAGTGTGCTTTTTCAGCTTAGCCATCTGCCAAGGGGGCTTGTGTTTATCAGCTCAATTAGACCCTTTGCCTTATCAAGGCTTTCTGTATCACAAAGCAAGAACTTTGGTGTACAGGAAAATCGGATCACATGTGGGCTAGGAGAATGAGTGCAAGGCTTTACTGAGTGATGGAAGTAGCTCTCAGCAGATGAATGGGGAGCCAGAAGGGGGATGGAGTGGGAAGGTGGTCTTCCCCTGAGGTCAGCCGCTCAGCCCCCGTTCGCTCCTCCAACCGCCCTCAGCCAAATTTCCCTTGGGTCCGCATGGTTTCAACCTCCATGGCCTGCCAGCATGTCTGTTCATGTGTTCTGCCGGTGTGTTCCTCTTGATTTCCAACCACTTGTGTCTGGGTCCACTAGGGTCTCAGGGTTTTTATAGGCATAGGATGGGGGGCCTGATGGGTCAGAGTGGTCTTGGAAAATGCAACATTTTGGGTGAATATAGGAGTGCCTGTCCTCACTTAGGTCCATGGGGACAGGCCCAAGGGTGGAGCCGTCACCACAGACCCTGCCCTTCTCTACCCGGCACTTCCCTGCCTCCCTCCAGAATCACTGGGATGGGGCCCCCTCAGGCTGGCTGCCAGGATTGCCTCGGGAGAGGGTCTTCCCCTCCAAGCCCTGGAGCAGAGCCCTAGCCTGGCTTCTAACATGTATTCCCTTTGCTAAAAGTCACAGCTGGAATGCCAGGCACTGTTCTCTGGACAGTGAGTTGGGAGGAAATATGGCTGCCATCCACCTACAGAATTAGAATAGTCAGTATGCTTGTCCAAATTAAACATGCAAAAAGGTCCCAGGCATGTGCCCTGGGGTTTGGAGCCTATTCCCAAGGAAAGGCAGTGCGGGGCAATAGGCCAGGCTCTTCGTGGCCTTCATCCTCTGCTTCTGCGATCTGCTCGTGACTTGATCTTGCATAGTTTTCCCTTTTGTAAAATGGAGATAATAACAGCTCTACCTTGTAGCCTTCTCATGAGAATTAAACAAGTTATTTTGTTAAAGAGCTTTGAACCGCTGGGTACAGTGACTTACGCCTGTAATTCCAGCACTTTGGGAGGCTGAGGCGGGCAGATGATTTGAGCTCAGGCGTTTGCAACCAGCCTGGCCAACATGGCAAAATGTACTCTCTACTTAAAAAATACAAAAATTAGCCGGGTATGGTGCTGCACATCTGTAATCCCCACTACTCAGGAGGCTGAGGCAGGAGAATCGCTGGACCCAGGAAGTTGAGGCAGTTCTGAGCCCACATTGTGCCACTGCACTCCAGGCTGGGTGACAGAGCGAGATCTTTTCTTTAAATAAAATAAAATAAAAAGAGCTTTGAGCAGTGTTTGGCAATTGGTAAGTGTACTATTTCTTTATTGTGATGTAGACATTCAGTACACATTTGTTGAATGACTTTGTTGCATAAATGAATAAGTGAGTGAATGAATGGAGAAAATGAAAATGGTGCCCAAAACACAGTTTTCTTATGGCTTACTTTGTGGTCCATGTCACAGGCTGGCCTATGGATCAATATGTGGAAAACAAGCACACAAACCATACAGAGACCATACTCACACACACACCATACATACACACATGTACACATCACACATACACCATGCACACCGGGCACACACAGACACAGGCACACACCACACATAGACCATATGCATATACATATCACACACACCACCCACACATATACCATGCACATAAGGCACACAGAGACACAACACACACAGCACTGCTCACACCCATACACACGTGTCCTGCTGGAAGCAATCCAGTCCTTACTTTAGTGGATACGTGCATGCTCCCTGGGTTCTCAGCATTGTTCTGTGCTCCCCTGTGCATTTGCTCCCAAGTGAGTTGATGATGGGGTGCACCAAACCCTGTCTGTTTGTTATAGGGAGTGCCTGGAGACAAAACCACATACAGATTTCATGCAAGGACAATTTGAAGAGTTCCAAGGGTTGTATAGACTGGTTTGGGACATATAAACCTGGAGTGTATGCTTTTTGGGTGGGGTGGGTAAGACTTTATCATCATTCTCAAACTCCATGAATACCTGGAGTCCTGCCAGGGCTGGGTTGCTGGTGCAGCATACCACCCGGCTGCAGTCCCTGAGATCAGGGTGCTGTGGGACAGTGTGCAGGGAAGGACAGGAGGGTGCAGGTGCTTGCCTTGTCAACTCAGTAAAATACACCTTCCAAGCATCCCAGGGAAGGGTGACCAGCACTGCACATGATGGCAAAGGGTAGAGAGGGGTCAGGGCAGATTCCTTCTCTTGAGACAGGTTACTGAGTCACTTCTAAATTAAGCCTGTGACTATATTTGGTAATGCAAGATGTAGGGCTGAAGAACATGCAATTTACTTTATGCAAACAGATGACCATATGATGTATACAGTTGGGCTCTTGCTGCTTTGGGGCTTTGGGTGGAAGAGAACTAGCCAGTCTGGGTTTTGTGGGGTGCTGGAGCCAGGCTCCCCAATCTTCCTCATCTACGTTTTCAAGCAAACTAAAATCCTAGGTCAAACACTACATTCCTAAACGTTTTCAAGGTTGTTTGCTTTCAGAGGATTATAAAAGACCCTCTGTTAGATCACCAGGGCAATCTGATGTTAAAATGCTGGAACCAGAACCAGCAGCAGGGCTTCTTTCTCTCTGCGGGCAGCTCTCCTAAAGGGAGTGAAAGAAGAGCCGCCCAGAAAACAACGTGTGCATTGTAAGCAGGCCTCCCTCGGGCCTCTGGCTGGACAGTGGGAGCGTGAAGCCTGTTCACAGGATGGTAATTTCATTGGTTCCACTTGCCGGTCACAGTGGCACGTGTTGGTCAATGACTCTCCACTCAGCAGGCATTGGAGGCTAAGGGCTCTGGTTCTAAAGCTCTGCAGGCCACTCTTGGTGACTAATGGTGCGGCAATCATGTAGACACCATGGGTTAGATTCTCACCCCAACCGCAAAAAAAAAAAGTTGTATAGGCAAGGAGGGCTGCTATCCTGATGGTTAGATGTTGTAGATACAATACAGATTCAAGCTCCATTGCAGAATCAAGGCTGGCAACATCTCTGTAGTCTTGGAGGTTATTACCCAAGAATTTTTTTTGCAGCTATGTATCCTGTCAAGAGTCACGTTATGTTTGCAAATGCAATGACCTTCTAGAATCCATCACATGTTTGTTTCTCTTTGAAAAGGAAGAGGTCTTAAGCTACTTATTTATTGAGATGTATAATACAAAATTAAATGAAAAATTATAAGAATAGGTCCACTACCCTTCACTGTGTGTGAAGGAAGAGCAGTGCTAAAAATTAATCTTTCAAATATTTATATTGAAAGATGCAGTTTATAAAGAATAAAGATAGCCATGAGTTGGATAACTTTTCCTGTTAGGTAAATGGTATAGTAAACTAAGGGTGAAAATGGAATGAACATGGTGGTCTGTTTTTAGAGAAAATGAGGATGCAGTACAACTTCCTTTCTAACGGTTTGTGAAGCCAGAGATTCAGTTGCTTTATTATTATATTGAGTTTTGACAGTATTATTACTCTGGGGGGATATGATTTAATTTATGTCGCATGTGCCTCAATGTAGAAAATGCTGTGTGAAAACAGGTGATGGAAGCACCTAGGAATAGCTCTGCTCTCCTTATGATGCGTGTTTCATGGAGTCACTCTGAAAATGATGAATGCAATAGATCCCAACCTCCAGACTTCTAACGCCTGGTGAAAATTATGCTAGCTGAAAATTCCAGGAAAGTACTTAAAGTTTTCTTGAAATTAGAATATAGATAGTAGGAAAGAATATGTTAATAACGATGAAAGATTTATCTCTGGAGTTCAGTTTTGCTCCTTTTAGTAGAACAATGGTCACATCTGTTGATGGACACTTACAGTGATTCCATATCTTTGCTATTGTGATTAGTGCTGCAATAAACATGAGGGTGGGAGGATGAGACAGGTTGGTTCATGGGCACAAACATATAGTTAAATAGAAGGAATAAAATCTAACGTTTGACAGCAGAGGAGGGTGACTATAGTTAACAACAGTACATTTTATATTTCAAATAATTAGAAGACTTGCAATGTCCCCAATACATAGAAACTCACGAGGTGACAGATACCCTAAATACCCTCACTTGATCGTTACATCATTACACATTCTATGCATGTAACAAAAGATCATGTGTACCCCATAAGTATGTACAAATATTATGTGTCAATAAAAATTAGTAATGACAAAATGCTTCATTAACTTAGCTATTACTGTTAAAAAATAAAAACCAAAATGGTCATGGAAGCTGTCTCAGGCAGACTGGACACATTTTAACATTAGCATGTTACCAACAGGGATGCCATTCAAAGCGAAGTGTTGCAGACAGAGACCCCCTCATTCTGTTAATATAGATCGCTGGCAAGGTAGTCAGTTTTATTTCCTAGCTAACAATTTCCTAAAAGCAAACAGTGATATTAACTTGAAGAGCAACGATCCTTTAAAAAATAATGATAGCAACAGGATCTTCAGAAAACAATCTGAATTCTTTCAAAGTGATAAAGATGTTGGTACGTGCATCATTCATTTCTGAGCATTTTTCTCAAAATAAAATTGAGGTTTAGAAAAGTACCTCCCAGATAGGCTGGATCCCCAGCATGGGCTGGGAACATCCTCTTACCTGTGGTTGAAATAACAATGGTAGAACCTCCTCTGCGGTACATCTTTTTATTTGCTTTTAAAATCGGGATTTTAGTGTGTTTATCTCTGACTCATACACTATTCTTTTCAAGGATAAGAAATATTTCTCAAATTTAAATATTCACTAATCAGTCTATTTCTAGTTTTTATAAGGTTTCAAATTCCATACACATATATGGAATGTGTGTGTGTGTATGTGTGTGTATGTATACACGCACTTCACTTCTTTATTTTTTACTTTCTAAAAAATAAAGTCTGATGGGAAGAAGAAAAGGTGAACTACACTTTCACCATTTGTCTCTGAGCAAAACCTTTGGTGCATAATTCTATTTTCTTTAGAAATATATGCCCTGGGAGTGCTCCTTCCTCCTCCAGCCCCAGAAGGCCCCTCACCCTCAGGTTCACCATCCTCCCTAGCTTTGTGCTGCGGCACAGGGCAGGAGCCGAGCACAGAGACCGCAGGCAGGTGTCAGCCTCACTCCCTGTCCTTGGTGGTGTCCCAGACTCCACAGGGTACAGAAGTCCAGGAAATGAGAAATCAGCCACCCAAGTTGAGTGGAAAATTTCAGCATGTTACAGAACATGGGACAGCTGATGTCTGAGGTTGCGGTTCAGAAGGATTTGTAGGTTTACCTGCTTACTCAGAGCATTTCACTGATTCCTTACAAAGATTACAAATAAACTCACAAAAAGGCAAAAAATTCAGTTGTTAATCCATGTTGACACGCAGGGTAACGAGTATCACTTTGTTTAATTTCATATGTTTAGCACCATCTGTAGGAGCTACATAACAGAACTCTCTGGAGTTGTTTTGTTTTTAACTGACTTCTCACAACTCGTTGAAGGGTACATATTTGTAAGGAGAGTTCAGCTATCGTAGAAGTAGAGATGACTGATGGTGAATGTCGGGATGCAGCTGAGAAGTGTACTTTTTGTCACTGGGGAGGAGACACCCACCTTTGGTTGAGATGCTGTGTTGCTCTGCTGAGAGTGTCAGAAGATGGCCCTCTATGGGATGTTCTGCCTCCATAGAGCAAAAGACAGGGGCTGACATTTACTCTGATTGATGCTGTTGTTGGAAACATGGCCCAACATGCACGCTGGTCCCTGTATTCTCTAAGTTCTCCGTTTCTCGCAACGCAGGCCACTGAGTTGCTCACATTCCTCCCACCTTCCCAGTTTGACTCAGCACCCTTCTCCCCACAGAAAGAAACAAAAGGTCAGATGGATGTTTCCCCTCAAAGCTTCCTGCAGTGACTGAGTTTTAGAGAAACTCACTCTAAATGAGAAATGAGAAATGGGAAATGAGAGGGGCTGGTAGTTTAGAGAATTTAGGGCCATGCAGTGACCTCGCGGATTCCATGGGGTGTTCTCAGAGACCCAAGGATAATGAGACTGAATTCCCCATTATAAGCACTTCCCAGAGCCTTTCGACATGCTAAAGTGAACTTTGAAACTGCGAGAAGATGTGGCACACACGGGAGGTGATGGGAGTCTGACCAGAGGAGTCGGGGACCATCTGAGAAGACGCGTGTTCTCTAAACACGGCTTAGAAAATAGACACTGGTTTTCAAATGCGCTCAGTGAACTTCGTAGACAAGCTTTGAGAAGAGGCAAAGAAGCAGGATGTCGGCCCCTTTTCAAGGACAGTCTTCTCCTGCTCGTTTGTTTTACATGTCTGGCTCTGCAGTGACTAAGCTTTCCTTTGAAGAAAGGTTTCTTTGACTATCACAACCCCCCAAAAAAAGGATTCTAGAAATATTTGTGGATGCTCAAGACCGAAGCTCAATGTCAGCTATTTCCCCCTCTGGCCTTGCTGTTCCTCAGACTTTCATATGGTATTTTTGGAATGAAACCACATATGAAATCCAAAAGGCAAAAACGTCTGACTTTTCCCCACAAGTGTGTTAGAACCAGGAGCAAAGGGAAGGGCGCCCTCTTGGTGGGAGGTCACTCATGAAGCTGGACAGAGGCCAGAGACCAGGCAGTTTTGTGACTTGTGTCTAAGCTCTGAGTGCGAATCCCTGGCTGGACATTCCCAGCTGCAGCACCAGGCTGTCCTGGGCAGAGGACTCCAGTCCCTGCATTCAAGCGTCTGTCACCTCAGTAGTCGCAGTGGCAGCCCGCGGGGTAAGGGAGCTGAAGACCAGAGACCTGCTCCAGTGGGACAGATTTACACAACAATTCATCACTGTCTCCTGGTGAGGGGGAGATGTTCAAAACTGTGAAAGATGTAGATGCAAAAGCACAGGCCCTCAAACACAATCATGTGTGAAACCAGAGAAAAATGATCCTTGAGAATCAGGCTGGGATTTCATCTTTATCCTGCATTATCCTAAAGTTCCAGGCCCAAGGTATGCACTGTTAGCATATGTATGCATCATTTAAATGTGGTAAAAGGAAAATCAATAAAGGCTGATGGGCATACTTTGCTGGGTCCCCTGGCCACACTGGGCCCTTGCAACTGCACTCCTCTGTGCCCAGGGCCCGCTCCTGTGGAGGCACGGCTAAGAAAACCCCTGACAGCATGCCACAAAATCAGTTTTCTACCTTCTGCTTTTTTCTTTCTTTTTCCATTTTTAAAAACTTACATACTGCCTAACTTGCTTCGGGCAAAAACCTCTCAACAGGCTGTGGGATACATTCAAAATGAGTAGCAGAAATGACAACTTATCTTTATTTCAACATGGAAATGTGGTTTCTCCAGATGTTTCTAATGTTCCCAATAGGGATTTCCAAAGACTGAACATTGCATCAAGGCTGCCAGCCTGAAGGGCGCTACACAAGGATGGTGCTTCTGTCTGACGTGAGCTCTCTCCCCCACCACAAACACACACACACACACACACATGCCAGAAATGTAGACTGTGACTTAAATCTGTGCACAAGTAAAGATGATTCAAGCTGAAACACATTTTCCCTTCTTGACATAGTGACTGATGATAGTTAGACATAGATTATAGGCAACTGCCTTATTTGCAGAATCAGTAAGGGTATGAAAGACTCTTAACCAGCCCAGAGCACCAAGTAGTGGGTGAATCATTCTGAAGGCTGCCTCCCAAGACCACAAGAAATTAGGGGGCAGCCTATAAGAAACAGCAATAGCACACCAAACCATAGGAAAATCCCATACGGGTTCTTCCCAATGTATTGCAGAGAAAGAGAGAGAGAGAGATCTCACAAAGTTGGAGACACAACTTTTGTTAGACATTGTTTTCTTGTTATTTGTTTGTTTGTGTCTTTTCATCACGCCTTTAACTTTTCTGCGAGATGTGGCAACAGTAGCCACAGCATGCTTAGAAAAACGCATGAGTGAAGGGGCAGTTTGCTTTCGTGCTGCATGTTGTATTGTTATTCATAGATGGACATCTGTGCTTTGTCCTGTTTGGGTTTTTAGGTGTTTTGTAATACCTTAAAAGGTTTACAGTCAACCAGAACATGTTTACTTTAGGACAAAATAGTCATTTGTTCAATAAAAATTTTCTGTTCATCTATTAGGTCCCAGGAATACGCTGCCGGGCATTTGGAAATAAGAATGTGATCTCAGTCCCTACCCTTAAGGAATTCATCATCTAGTGAGGAGACAGGCAGGTAACGTATGCACAACTGTGCAGTAAGAATATAGGCAACGGACCCTTAGGTAGGCCTGAGAAAATCAGGGGAGATTCTTAGAAGAGGCGACAGTTGAACTGAGATTCCAAGACTATGTAGGAATTAGATGGATTAAGAGGACGATGGGCATTTGAGGCAGTAGGTACAGCACATATAAGAGTTTAGTTTGTTTAGGGAACTATGAGTTGTTTGGTATTTCTGGAGTGTACAAAAATGTAAAATAAAACATTATTTATGGAGGAATAAACACACGCTTATGGATTTGAGTAATATCTTACCATGTAGAGAAATTGCCTTTATGGCCATGTGCTAAGAAAATATTTTTGTTTAAATTACTTTATTTTGCTATATTAGAAAAAGATGGAAAGCCAGGACTCTATTTTGAGGCTTCTCTGCCACCTCTCATCCTGGCTGACAGAGTTGGGTAGGCGGTTTCCATGAAAGCACTGCAAAGGCATGCTTGCCGATCCCATAACCTTATGTTTGCCTTTGAGTTGCGCCAATGGGTCAGACATTCCTTCAGATTAATTTATCAAGTACTCAGCCGAGAGCCACAGCCATATCAGATATTTTACGTTTGGACCAGAATTATTTGAATGTTGCACACGATCCCAAGATAGGCCCTCTCTGCATTTTCTAGAAGCCACTGACCCTTGAGTAAAGCTTCTCCCTCCTTCCTCTGTGGGCTGGAACATCTATAGATCTTTGGGGAACATATTATTCCCAACCATATTGGGTCGATAAATTGCCCATGAAGTTTTCAGATATTTAGAAAAAAGTTATTTGTGATAGCAAATAAATTAAACAGAACACCGAAAACATAAATTCTTAACTTCTTTACAGCTTTTGAGTGTTTATTTACTTAGTAATTGACAAAAGATAATCTCATGATTACTGGATAGCAAAAGCTCTTTGGCCTGTTAGAAACAATATTGAAGTTTTGATATAATTTACTGAGTTTTTATTTTATCCAGTGTCCCCCATAAATAAGCTAGCTGAATGAAGTTGGGGTTTGGGTCCTACCCTCTGTTCAATAAGACCCATGGTTGATAATGTTGGGCAGTGGCCAATCTAAAAGCCCAATTATATATATGTCTGTGTGTGTATATATATGTATACATATACATACATACATATACATATTTACTTGTTATGGGAAAGAGTGCAAAACAAGATAATAGTAAGTTCAAGTCACATTTTTCTCATTCCTTGTATAAATGATAAGAATTTGAAACTTGACTGTATTAACTGAGTTAACTAATAGAAAGAGCTGAGGTGGACACTGAAGGGTGTGGAATGTCAAACAAAGTGGTTTGCTTCCAGTATCAGCTCAGTCATGTTTTGGAAAGATATGCTTGACATGGGAGCAGGATGGAGCAGATCATATGGTCCATGGGTGGAAGGTCCTTGCATTCTCAGGCAAGCAGGCACCTCTGAATGGCAGGCAGAGGCCAGCCCCACCATCCATGCCTTCTCTTGACTTGGGTGTTCTGGCTCCTAAATAAATAATGACTTCCTGATCCTTGTGGAGGACCCCTGGAGATATCCCTCTGTGCACAGCACAACCTTGTTTCAGTTTCAACAAAAGGGTCAGGAAGTTATCATAGCCTACTGCCTTTGTGTAAAATGTCCAGTCACAGGCAAAAATTTTGGCAGGTGGAATTCACAGGTGTCAGTGGAAATTGTATTCATGAACAAAATAGGTGAAACCCTGGTTCTAATCTTCCTTTTCAACTCTTCTCTGAATCATTTCTCTTCTGAAATATCATTTTTAACCCTCTGATTGAACAAAAGTTTCTTTGTTTTTAAAAATTACTTTATCTGTAACATAAACCCAGATAACAGCTAAAGTTCATAAGAAGAGAATAATGACTCAAGCTTTGGGCATAGAATAAGAGATAAATATAAAACTCTGTCCTTTGGGCTTTTAAAAATATTTATTTCTTTTCTGATTTTGTAAGTAGTTTATGTATCCCAATGAGTGTACACATTACATAATGCACTATAAAGAAGGCAAAATTGTAAAAAGTTTTGTCAAACTCACTGGATGATGAAGAGACCTTTGTGTATTTTAGTGGTCTGTAAATTGGAGAAACATCGTTCTGACTTCTTCAGCTTTTTGCATCATGCTGAATGAGACAATGATAGTACATGCATACTATCTACACACTCGAATCCATGACAATGACATGGCTGATTCTCGGATCATGCCAATGTCAGGTGGTTTTGTATTAAACAATGATGAAGAGCAGGTAGGAGAGACTGATGAGAGAAGAATGAATGCCTCTTTCTAGTAGGCAGGGGTAAGACAATGTTTTCAGTAGGTAAAAAGTACATTTTCAGCTTTCTTCTGAGTGTTAGTACATATGGATTGAAAGCCAGGCTCACTTTGGGAGGCTGAGACAGGCAGATCACAAGGTCAGGAGATGGAGACCATCCTGGCTAACATGGTGAAACCCCATCTCTACTAAAAAAATCCAAAAAGTAGCCGGGCTTGGTGGCGGGTGCCTGTAGTCCCAGCTACTCGGGAGTCTGAGGCAGGAGAATGGCATGAACCCGGGATGCAGAACTTGCAGTGAGCAGAGATGCGCCACTGCACTCCAGCCTGGGTGACAGAGTGAGACTCCGTCTCAAAAAACAAAAACAAAAACAAAAACAAAATAGAAAAAGAAAGCCAGGCTCAACTTTAAGGAAAAAATGAAATAAAACACCAAGCTCCGCTCCACTGTGCGGGACACCATGGCATGCGCTTGTCATCAGTTCCTCCACTCATCTGGGTCCAGGAATTGTCTCCACTATAGAGCTGATGAGACAGAGAGCAGCTTACCCACCTCATAACGTACATGGTAAGGCAGTAACCTGAAACAAGGCCAGTCTGAGGACAGAGCACTGCTCTTCCAACTACTATGCTGAAATAACAAAACCATTATGGCCTGGATTAGAACATGGTTGCACCCGTTGTTATTTTAAAAAAACATAGTATATGTATTATATTATATTATAGTATAATATATTATACATTTGCCCACTGTTATTTCAAACATCCCAAAAATAATTTCTGCAAGACAATTACAAATGCATCACTCTTCCTGTTTAAGGTTTTCCAAATTGAAAAGAAGAGAATGGCTGCCTTTGAAATCAATCAGGACACCTCTGTGGAAAATTACCTGGGCTGTTTCATCCTTGGCGTGAGCAGTGGTGGGAGCTGGCATCCCCTGGAGACACACACACCCGGCCCTGGGTCCAGCCAGCACCCACTGGCAACTCAGCCCTGGAGCTGTTGAGATTTTCCTAAATTGTAAAAAATCTGAAAGTTACATTTCAGAGTAATCTTTTCTTCTAATTCTTTTTTATTGCCTTTTTATTGCCTCAGGAAAGCAGTAACACAAAAGATCCTTTTACATCTTTTGATTTAAAAAGCAGAATCCAAGAGGGGCTTGTCTGGCTGTGTTCATGGAGAAAAATCTGTAGCTGATCAGTGCTCATCCTCCCAGGAAAAGCCCCATTACAGCAAACAAGTTCATTTATTTTAGCCTAGAACTCAAGAAAATGATTCAAAACCCTGAGATACAAAAAACAAGCCAGATCTTCACTTAATTTAATTTTATAAAGAAACCATCATAGTTATGCAAGCTATAATTTATTTCTTTCATTATGTAAAAGTTTTTCATTATGTAACACCCCTTCCATCCCTGCACATTTTATAGTATATCTTTTCAGCTTGATTTCAAACTCTTTCAAAGCCCCTGCGATGTAGTCTCTTTTTTTTAAAAAAGGCATTGATAAAGAATTTAAAGTCATTAAAAAAAAAAAGTTTCTGCTTTATTCTTTTTTCACTAAAGGGTCTTGTCCAATCCTTCTTTTCACTGACTACCTAACAGTGATTGATTGGCAAATAGTAGGCATGCAATAAATAAGAGGGAGAAAGAGAAGGGATTCTGAAGTTGTATAAAACTTGTGATTTACAGCACATCATTAACTACAACAGTAGAGGCTCAGTCCTGGCTCCTAACTTCCCACTCTGTTATTCTCAGAATGTGGTCCCCACACTGGCTGTGCCATCTTCCCCCAGGAGCAGATTAGAAATGCAGATTCTCAGGTCCACTACAAACCCTCTCACTCAGAAACTGGGGGTGGGACCCAGCAATTCCTGCCTTAACAAACCCTCTAGCTGATTCCCATGGTCGCTGAAGTTTGATTACCTCGAAGGCAACCCTATCTCTGCTCCTCTGATTTCCTTCCTGCCATGGGTGAGCAACCCATGGCCTCTGGGGCCTCCCTTCTCCTCGTCTCTGGAGGCAACAGGCTGCTTCAAACCATCTAATCTCTGAAGCTGGAGGGGGGCCAGGGTTCTACTTCTGACCCCTCAGGCTAAAGCACAGCTGGGATGTGAGCCTCATTCCTGCCACAGCGATGGGGAAGTGGGGCCAGTGGTCACTAAGGCTTCATCAGGGATCAGTTGTGTGTTTTACGCTGGTACTCAGAAGAATGTCTTTATCCCCAAGGACATATAATTTATAGTCACCACCAGAGTTCAGAGCAGCTCTGAAGCCCATACTGAACAAACACAGGGGGAGGAGGGAAGAAACAGCAGCTCCAGGGCACGATGGTCCTGCAGGCCTCCTCCCGCCCACCTCCTGGAAGTCACGACCTGAGGTGGGGGCAGACCTCCTAATAAGCGTAATTATCTCTTATTTATTTATCTAATTATCTATTATTTTATTGCATTTTGGACTTGTTTAGGTGTTATGAAATAAAAGCATTTAAAAGAGAGGGAAGTGATGCTTGTCACCAACTTGGAGACAACGATGTCCCCCAACTAAACTTATTTTCAAATTTGCATTAATACATAATAAAGGAATAAAATAAAGTGACATGAATAAAAGTAATCAGAGAACTGGAGAAAAATGCATCAGGTAACATCTCTTTGGCAAAATTTCAAACATTTTACAAAAATGATGGTTCCGGCGCAGGAGCCGCAGAAGCCGCTCTCTCAGCCGGAATGGCCTCAGACGTTCCAGGCAGAAGCCCAGGAGGCCTCGCGGAACCGCCAGACCGGCAGGAGGAACGTTGGGGTCCAAGGCACAAGGCAGAGGCAGCTGGCTGGCGCACCAGGGGCCTGGTCTGCAGGGGCCAAGGCCCGCGTCACCACGGAGGGTAGCCCTTGAGGCGTGGAGAGAAACCCCATTTAGAAGCGTCACTGCCGAGAGCCCGGCCCAGGCTCTCTGGCCTTCGTGGAGCAGGGCGAGCCCGGGTGCCCAGAAGCCTCTAGTGGAAACCGCAGCAGTACATCGCAGCAGCCCCAGCGCACTATTCTGTGAATCCGGGATCCAGGTGGGGGCCCTGCAGAGCACGCAGGAGCAGAGGACGCTCGCTTCCGGGGGATTCTGTTTTCGGGCCCCCAGTCCCCATTCCTAGCGGCAAACGTGGAGCGCAGGCATCTTCCAGACACCCTGCTCTCCCGCTGTGTGCGACTGAAGGCGATACCTTCTATTACCGCCTTTTCTGCTAAATTAAACAAAAAAAAGTTATCACATAATACGGGAAAGCTTTAAACCTCTATAGGTCTGAAGGATGTATGGGCAGAGAAGCTGAAACTCACAAGAAATAGAATTAGCATTCATTTCCTTTGGCCAGAGAAGATATCACTATTTTATTCAACCCAGGCCTTCCCTTTCCATTCCTTAGAATTAGCTATTGCTACCTCCCAACTATATAGAAGAACCATATTAAGTGTTGCTCCTTACCTGGGAGACAGTTGATTCAAGCCCCAGAACAGATTCGTGGAGAATATCGTCACATCCTTCTCTGCTGTCCTAACTGGTGAAATGAATGAATGACAGGCCCTTCCCCCTGGCCACTGTCTACAAAAATTACTTAGTGATCATTCAAAGGGCCTCACATCTATCTCTACGTATTTTCAGAAGAACGTGCTAAATGGATTAAACTGACGCTTGTAACCAGAGGAGCTTAAGTCGATGAACTGGTAAAGAAAGTATACATGCACCGATCTTTTACTCATAGCAGCTCTCCTACTCATGTCTATAAATACCTCCCAGCCTCTTTGGAGTCTGCGGACAGGGATACGCTGCCATTTCCTCTGCTAATCTCTCATTGTTAGGGGGTCTGGCCAAGTGCCACAACGGAAAAGTTGCCATGCTTGTTGATTTTTACATGCATGCCTTCCACAGAGTAATTATTACTTCCTGGAGGGCTGTGTGCTAACCCTAACTTTAGCCATAGATTTACTCTTGTAGTGGTAGGTTGTACACATTTATTGTTGAAAATTAAATCAGAGGGTTTTTTCCTTCATATGGATCCATCTCAGGTTAATGGAATATATTAGTTCTTCCCGTGTGTCTGATAAGAAGACAAGAATGATAGAAAATTATCTTATTTGAGAATTGTTGCTTTCCTAGATGACAAAGTACTCATTCTCAAATTAATTTTGCTCAACATGTTTCGCTTCTATCTGAACTAGGGACAACTCCTTAGATGTGGATCTTAGCCAGAAAAGCCTTATACTTTTCAAAGTTATAATTGCCTCATTACACCAGAGTGTCCACATTTTAGTAGTGAAAGAAATGATTGTTTAGCTTGGAAGACTTTTCAGTCTGAGAAGATAAAAGCTGGGTGCGGAGTGTGGGTGTGTGAGGGAGCAGCAGTGGCCTCCAGCAGATGAAGTGTTAATGCACGGAGGATGGAGACCAGCTGCTTCCCAGCGCCACTGAGAACAGCCCCACAGAAAAGGCTCAAGGGCACCAGGAGAGCTTGAGGGGCTATGGGGAGGTTTCACGGCAGGGTGGGCCGAGGTCTCAGCGGGTGGAGCCCACAGGATTTCTAGAAGAAATTGGGAAATGGCTGTGAAGATTGTTATATGTGCTTTGCATAACTCCTGAATGATGGTAGTTTTAAATATACCATTGGAATATTCAGCACATGATCACAGTCTTCTTCAACAGACCTCTGCTACGTGCCTACAAGGTATAAATCTCTGCTGAGTGTGGTGCAGCAGCTTCTCCTCACTCCCCTGGTGCCATGGAAAATGCAAAGTCTTTGCAGCCCGGAGACTCTGGGTTTGTATTTCAGTTTTGCAACTTGTCACCTTTGTTACTTTGGGCCCATTATCCAACCTTTCTGAGTTTAATATCCTTATTCATGAAATACCAACTTCAGAGATAAATTGTAACCATTGAAGAAGATCAAATATATCAGTTTCCTTGTACAAGAGCAGGTATGGACATTTAATGATAACATTGAGAGCTCATTGTTATGATATATGAGGCAAAGGACTGTTGAGTACTTTATAATACTGAGATTCTATTTCTATTTTACACAATAGGAAACAGATACATAACTTGCATAAGGACATAAAGACAACAAGTGGTGAGGCAGTGATGCAATTAATGCATTTGTTGGATTTAAGAACTTGTGCTTTTCTCACTATAACACAGAGCCCTAGATTATATGAAACAAATTAAAGATACTGAGAATGCTTATGTGCATATGTACATGTTGTTAAAACCGTAGTTTCCCAAGCACAGGCTTTCAAAATGTTTATTAAACCTTGTCTATATGTACTCTATTTACCCCACTTCTTCACTTTCTTGGACTTCCAATCTATTTTGGGGATCTGTTATCACTAGGAGACACCAGTAAATTTGCTTCAAGGATCTCTCAGAAATTATCGATCCTATGCAATAAAGGGAAATATGATAAATTTCTTTTAGATCTGTGAGCAATTTTACCAATTTCTGTCATTTTATTCATATATTCATTCAACAAACATTTGTTGATATTTGTGTTCTAGATGGTGGGCTGGGTACTAGGAATTTCTGCTTTAAGATTGTTTTGTGTAGTGAAAAAGACATTAACAAAAGATTGTGATATGATGAGGTAAGTGATATCATATGAATGGTATAAAGCTCCCAGAGGAGGTGAATTTGGTAAAGTATTTCAAAGTGATTGACATTTGATTCCGGTCTTATGTATGTATATAGGAAAGCAGACTTTTACCAACTGCAAGATCTTGGTAAAAATTCTAAAAACTCTAAAAATTTACTTGAGATGTATCTTACGCCGGGTGCAGTGGCTCATGCCTGTAATCCCAGCACTTTGGGAGGCCCAGGCAGGTGGATCACGAGGTCAGCAGTTCAAGACCAGCCTGACCAACATGGTGAAACCCTGTCTCTACTAAAAATACAAAAATTAGGGAGCTGAGAGGGAGCTTTAAGGGGCGAATGGGCAGCAGGTCAGGGTCCTCCGGGGATTAGAATGGGTGGCCGCTCTGTGGGCGCCATTTCTCGGTGTCTCCTGAGGAGCCGCCCCCTCCTCAGCCTTGCTCGGCTCTTCATCCCTCTGGTCGCTATCGCCGGGGACGCGCGGTCCCCAGCTCAGTGACAAAAATGCTGAGTTTCTTCCCTAGAACACTAGGGAGTCGGTCTATGGGTAAACATGCAGAGAAGGAACGACTCTGAGAAGTACAATGCTCTGCCACACGTATTCCTGCAGCTGGAGATTCCAGGTCCATCATCACGTGTCAGGTGTCCCTTCTGGATGGTACTGATGTTAGTGTGGACTTGACAAAAAAAGCCAAAGGGCAAGAGTTGTTTGATCAGATTATGTATCACCTGGATCTTATTGAAAGTGGCTATTTTGATCTGAGATTTATGGATTCAGCACAAGTAGCATCGCCAAAGTAATTCAATGGAAGAAGAATAGTCTTAATAATGGTGCTGGATTAGAACCTGTGGAAAAAGGCAAAAAAAAAAAAAAAAAAAAAAATGGTGCTGGAGCAGCTGGATATCTATAAGACAAAAAACCTTAATCTAAACCTTATACCTATACAAAAATCAACTCAAAATGGATAATGAATCTAAATATAAAATGTAATATTGTAAAACTTAGAGAAAAATAAACAGGAGAAAATCTGTGGGACCTAGAGTTTAGAGAAGAGTTATTAGACATGATACCAAAAGGATGATTAAAAAAAAAGATAAAATAGACAAAAGGATGATTTTTAAAAAGAGATAAAATAGACTTCAGAAAAAATTAAAAACTTTTGCTTTGGGAAAGACCCTGTTAATAGAACGAGAAGCTAAGCTACGGACTGGGAGAAAATATTTGTGTATCGCACATCTGACCAGGAACTCATGTCTAGCACATATACAAAATGCCTAGCTGGGCACAGTGGCTCACTCCTGTAATCCCAGCACTTTGGGAGGCCAAGGCAGGAGGATCGCTTGAGCCCAGGAGTTTGAGACTAGCCTGGGCAACATAGTGAGACCTTGTTGCTACAAAAAATATTTTTTAAAAAATTAACTTGGTGTGGCTACTTGGGAGGCTGGACAGGAGGATTGCTGAAGCCTGGGAAGTGGAGGCTGCTGTGAGCTGTAATAGCCACTGCCCGTTCAACCTGGATGTCAGAGAGAAACCGTGTCTCAAGCAAAGACAAAACAAAACAAGCTCCTCCGCTCAACAATTAGAAAGCAAACAATCTAATTCGAAAAGGAAGAAAAGACATGACAAGACATTTCACCTCAGAGGATATACAGATGACAAATTCATGAAAAGATGTTAAACTAGTCATCAAGGAAGTGTGAATTAAGACCTCAATGAGATGTTTTCACTACACATCTATGAAAACAGCTAAACAGTAAAACATAGTGACAACTCCAAATTTTGGTGAGAATGTGGAGAAACGAGATCTCTCATACATTGGTGTTGGGATTGTAAAGTGATATCACTACTCTGGAAGATAATTTGGCAGTTTCTTTTAAAACTGAACATACACTTAAACCATGTGACTCGGCAGTTTTATGCCTGACCATTTATCCCAGAGAGATGACGACTTACTTCCATGCAAAAACCTGTGCATAATTGTTCATAGCATCTTTATTTGTAGTAGCAAAAAACTTGAAACAACCACAATGTCCTACAGTAAGTGAACGATTAAACAGTGGCACAATCATACCATGTAATACTACTCGGCAATAAAAAGTAGGAACTATTGATATGCAACAACTTGGATTGTTTTCAAAGGGCATTATGCTGAATAGGAAATAAAGCCAGTATCAAAAGGTTATATATTATATGATTCTATTTATGTAACATTCTTGAAATGACACAATTATAGAGACTGAGAAGAAATTAATGGTTGTTAAGGGTTAGGGATATTGGAGTTGGGAGAGTGGTGACTATAAATGAGTAATATGAGACAGTTCTTTGTGATAATGGAATATTTCTATATCTTGATTGTGGTATTAGGTATGGGAATCTAAATGTGATAAAATGACACAGAACTATACATGCACATTGTACCAATATCACTTTACTGATTCTAATATTGTACTGTAGTTATGTTAAAATGTAAGCATTGCCAGAAATGTACACAGGACTGGACCTCTCCTTACTATCATTCCAACTTTGAGTGAATCTCTAATTATTTCATAATAAAACTTTAAAAAATAAACCTAGTGTGGATTTAAAAAAAAAATTAGCTGGGCGTGGTGGTGCACGCCTGTAATCCCAGCTACTCAGGAGGCTGAGATAGGAGAACTGCCTGAACCCAGGAGGCAGAGGTTGCAGTGAGCTGAGATCACACCACCGTACTCCCACCTAAGCGACAGAGCGAGACTCCGTCTCAAAAAAAAAAAAAAAAAGAATGTCTTAATATCTGCTTACCTTAATTCAGACCCATGATACCTTAATGAAAGTAAAATATTTTAAACATGAAATTAGAGTGATGAGAATGAAGTCAAATAAATTACAAAAATATTACTACCAATTCTTCACTAAGAAATTAAATAATGAATAGACTTTTCCTCTTAGAAAGCCGATTAGATTTTGGACACCAAGACGCTACTTGCCTGTAGACCTACACATGAGGAAGGGAAACAGCAGTAGATGTGATTCCTGGGATAGCCAACCAGAACATCCAAGAAGGCTTGACTCACTCACACTTCCCCTTGCCAGATGTTTCTACATGCTAGCTGGCTTGGAAACTTCTAGACAATCATTGGCAATCATTTTTATACCATATACATTTAGCTAAATTGGTACTTTTATAAGTTTAGAATGCTCCAGTCAAGCTATCAGCCATTTTTTCATATCCATAAACTGCTATTCCAAATAATTTTGCCTCTAAAAAATATATATTGCAATGTCAAAAAATTAAAGCAGAATACTAAGTTGAAGCCTTTTTTAGTCATATGCACTGCCTTTTATATGTTGGCTGAAAATGTAAATGTAACATACAGTGGAAGGAATGGTAACATTAAGGGAATAGTATTGGTATTTATTGTTGGTCATTTGCTAGGGCCTGCTACCAACATCTTTGAGATACAGGTTCTGGAATTTACTGGTATAATATTACAAAGATATTAAAAGGAAAAAGATGATTCTCCAAGTTCTGATCAAATCAGCAGAGAGATGTGATGAACAGAAGCAGGAACTCTTCTTCTTTTAATAGGTTTAGGAGTTTGAATTCAAATATACATTTGGTTAACTTTCACAGTTCCTATGATGGTTAGGATTTTTGCATGTGAGTTACTACACATGCATTTATTTAGCGTCTACACATGCATATGTGTATGAATGCATGGTCATGTTATACTTTCTCCAGTACACGTTAGGTTTGGGTGTGGGCTTGTCCAATGTGTTCAAATACCTTAAAAGGTAATTTTCACTGCTCACTGTCCTGTTCCTATCAAACACATCACTTATTTTATATATTACTAGATGCGGGGTTTTCTTTGCATGGTTTAATTTTCCAACTCGTGTAATTTATAGTAAATCGTTTCTTCTGGTCTTTTCATGCAGTTTGTATGCTTTTCCCTCATATATCTCATTACATAATATTTCTTTTAAAAATCTTAAACTGTTACAGTGCCTAGGTAATAATAAAAGTGATTGTATTTTTTTGTTTTCATAAAACAAACTTAATAAAGTCAACATAAAAAATTTTGAAAAGTATTTTTAACTATTAGTAATGCAACTAGTTTTGCACCCAGAAAGTGTGATTTTTGTTAAAGTGGTATGCTAACAAACTACCGTCATGTCTCTTCTGAATGTGACACTACTATCTTGAGTAAAAATAATACTAGCAGCTTACTTTATTATAATCTAACACATAAAATAACACTTCAGATGCATAATAAGCACTATTCTTTTTTTCTTATTAACAAACAATTCTTTGTACAGTGGTTTTGTACTAATCATGAGGCAAGTAAAGTCTCTGAAAATAGTATACAAACAAGAGATTTTAAATCAAAACTGTTTATTGTAAAAAAAACCTTGAAAATTGTTTTTTAAAAAAGAAACATTGATTTCACAAGTCTTCAGGTTGTTTATAGACATAGCTATAGACAACATCTCAGTTTCATACAGAACTCATTCAATCATATAAAAATAAACACAAATTTACATTGACTCATCAACTACACAATTTAAAAAGGCACTTGGAAGGGGTATTGTATTATTGCATTTGTGGTATGCATTTGAAATAGTTTAAGTACATTAATGAATTCGTAAGAATCCTCTTTTGCACTTATTCCCATCTTTAATTAATTTTCAAAAATTATTAAAATGTTTTAAAATAGTAAGACAATGGAGCATGTGCCAGGAATGTTCAAAGCTAATCTTTCCCTCCTCCCCCAAGGCACATACTGTTAATTGGCAAAAACAAAACAAAACAAAAATACTTTTAATACATTCTCCTGTGTTTTGTTCTTGTTATTTTTTCCCTCTCTTTTAAAAATATACTTTAAAGCACTACAGGTAATCAAAAAAAGGCTGTAGTTCAACAATGGCAACCAGACATCCGACATGTGATAGAGTAAACTTGGAATACTTTTTAAGGCACCTGAGTTCGCGTCTGGCAGATCTCTTCCTATGGGAAATCCTATTACAGACTCTATTACAAAGCAATACTGTTCTTTTCAGTTGAAATGATTTGGCAGCAATGTAAATCTTTGCATTTTTTTAGGAAGAAAAGATGCAATGTGCTTTTCATTTTATCTTTGAAGAGAAAGGTTACTGTCTTTTATTCTCTCAATCTAGCCATCAGCAAATATATAGTAGTTTTAAACTTCACATGGAAAGGATTATCTTTAAACACACGAATTCCATGCTCTTGCAGCTCTCTGTGTGTGTGTGTGTGTGTGTGTGTGTGTGTGCATATGTGTGTGTGTCTATACATATTATTTGGTCGGTCAGCACAGGAGAAAATGCCTTTGGACTTTATTTGTCATTTGGCTTCGGAGTGAAGAAATGCATTCTGTTTGAGTAAACATTGATTGCGTCACTCAGTGTGCTACACAGCAGCCAGATTCCTCATGTTTGTGCAGGAGAGACATTCTGGAGAAGGTTTTGGAGCAGTTTTTGCACTGGTATTTCTTTACATCAGAATGGGTCTGCAGATGAGCCCTCAGGTTTGACCTGTCTGCAAATGCTCTGTTGCAGTGAGGGCAAGAAAAAGGCTTCTCCCCTGGGGGTGGAGTGGGAGAAAAAAAGAAAGACAGTCAGTGTTTTTAGAGGAAACATAAAGTTAAATAATGTTAACAAAAGTCAATCACATTTTGCCTAAATAATGAGAAGTAGCAAAACCTGATTAAAATCCCTCATAATAGACACTTTTAAAAATACCTGACTTTTTAAGATAAATTTGAATATTGCATTTAAAAATTGTATACAGAATATTGTTACTGCTGCCAATCATGCAGAAATAATTTACGTAGTTCTTGGACTTTCACTTCTTAAAGCTTTCTGCTTCAGCAGGTGCAGCTAATGTTGAGCACCTCCCAACATTTCTCAATATTTCCCCTTTTCCCTCTTTCTGTAGTATGATTAAGGCAGTCTAAGTGCCATGATACCCTCCAGAATAATTCTGTGATAGGAATAACAAATTAAGCAGCAAAAAATCCCCAAACAAAGCAAGAGAGGCAAAGTAAATTTAGTTTCAACTATCCAAGTCACCCACGGGTGACAGATACCAGAGCAAGAATGTAACTAACAGAAACTGTAGGAAAAGCCTTCATCTATTAACCAAATCAATTGATTAAGATAGCAACATTTGTATTTGCTGATTACTGGGGGCAGTTTCACAGAACACACATTCAAGCACATCTTTCCTGATTTTCTAACTGATCTTTGAGACCAAACCTTCTGAATCTACTTTCCAAAGTCTACATGCTGTTTGCAGTCCCTGGAGCAGAGGTTGTTAGCAAGAAATGGAGCACTTTGTGCCCTAACAACTTTTTGAGTAGTCAGGAAGTAGCTATCAATGACTGTCCACCATTAAAAGCACTATGTCACAACTTCATGCAAATCCAATAGCCAGCCCAGGGCTTCATTGTATCTCAGAGTAACGTTTCTGCCTATGGTTTTTCTCTTACCCGTATGAGTTCTAATGTGTCCTTGAAGCAACCAGGGTCTGGAAAACGCCTTGCCGCAGATCTTGCAAACACAAGGTAATGTGTGGGTCCGAATATGCATCTTCAGGGCGCCCAGGCTCACATATTCCTTGTCACAGTATTTACAGCTGAAAGATTTTCTAGACTGGGCATCGCAGTGCAGCTGCTTATGTTTGGCCAGCCCAGAAAAAGTTGAATAGGTCTTATTGCATAAATTGCACTGAAACTTTTCAGCTTCAATGGCATGGGGGTCTGAAAGCTTGGACTGTAGTCTTTCCTCTTCATCACTAATGGGGCTTTCTGAGCCACTGTGGTCCTTGGAGGAAGTGTCAGATGGAGGAGGGGGACTCACTCGCCCCAAAGATGAGGAGTATCCGGAAAGAGGAGAGAGGCCATTGGGTAGCTGGGCGTGGAATGGAGCTGCCGTAGTCCACACAGTGATGGGGCTGTATGCTCCTGAGCTGAGGATCTCTGGTTGTGGTATGACAGGCATGGAGTAACTCTCATAGAGATACGGGGAAATAATCACTGGGAAACAAAAGGGAGGGAGAGAAGATTAAGGCAAAAATAACTAAAAATAAATCCACACGCAAGCATACACACACTGGAAAGATATTTAGCAACACACACGTGATTTTCTTAGAAGGAAGATAGACCCATTTAGGAGGGCATACACACTGGTAAAATGTTTCATTTCCACCCTGGCACCTACGGAGTTACTGTACTTAATGCACACATAGGCTGACAGCTGCACGGAGCTATAGGTGCTCTGAAGTCAGACAGTGCAGCCAAGCCAGTGCCTTCGCCGTCCCCACTGAGGAAGGAGAGCCTCAACATTGTTTTTAAACATACAGAAAAGTTGTTTTCCATGTTATGTATGGGCTATTTTGGTGTATTACGACCGTGAGAACAAAGATATGCCTGAATCAAGCCGCCTTCTAAAGGAAAGGAGACTTAGTGCATGAAAAACGCAGTAATTCAACCCTTATGTTGCTCATCTTTCACATACTCATTATGCATGTATACACAGGCTTTAGCAAACGAAGCTGCGAGATTTGAATGAAATGTTCCTTGTTAGTCAAGAATTTAAAAAGTTTTGAATTAAAACGCACCCTAAATGATCAAAAGAATGTAAGCTCCCTTTCAGGACACTGTTTAAAAGGAAAACAGTTGAATCTTTGGCTCTTTTGTAATGGTATTTGAAGGGTAATACGTAGATTCATATTTGCAAAGCTCTAGATAAGTAGTTCTAGATATATTTTTCTCTTTTTACCTGTATGTGTGTCCAGTTCGCTGTAGTTTGGCTTTTTGGAGGCGTTGAAATGCTTCTTGACCAGGAAGGAGCGCGGCATCTTGCCAGCGGGTCTGGCGGGCGCCCGGCGCGGATAACGGTCCGGCGGGAGGACACGGCGGTCCCTACAGCATCGCGGCGGGCCAGGCTCGGGCAGGGGCCGTGCTCAGGTGCGGCAGGCGGACGGGCCGGCGCCTCTGAAGTCGCCCGGCTCCTTTACGAACTGAGCCCGTTTTGGCTGGGAGGGTTTTTTTTTCCTCTCTTTTGCAAGAAAGATCCAATCACAGCTGAGAGGTTCAGATTTCAGCTCCTCCCTCTGGGACAGCTGTGAACAGAGGAAGAATCTGTTGTCAGACTAAATTATTCTGGTTCAAAATGGGCTGTTTTTCGAGATTTCAGTGGAGAGGAAAAAAAACAGTGTTTAAGTATTTTCAAGAGAGGTAACCTCGCTTGGTGAGCCCCGCCCGCGATCCACGCTCTCTGGGAGCTAGGAGGGGCGCAGGAGCCGGGGTCTCTGCCCTGCCCGCCTGGCTTCCAGATGTGGTGCAGCGCCAGCGCGCGGGGACACAGTGTCCGCCAGGGGAAGGAAGGGCCGCCCTGCACCACACCAGGCCAGCCTCTGGTGTTAATGAGAGCCTATATTTGGAAGTGGCATCTGGAGAGGTTTGCCTTGCACAAGGACCAAATAATTACCTCTTGGCTTTTGAAAAAGGAAGGGGGAAGCGGGAAGACAAAGGCGCCTGTGAGCGCGGAGGACGCTCTCCTGGGACTCTGGCCTGGAGAGGGACTGCAGCCTTGCTTGCGGCGAGGGCGCTGCGCTACTCAGGGCTTCCGCGAAGCCAGGGGCAGCGCGGCCGCGTGCAAATTAAGTAATCATGTCACCGTGTTAGCTATGGTGGCTTGAAAGAAATGCTTTATAGCCCTCTAAAGGCAAGCTGATCGGAAGAACTGGAAGACTGCAAAGATAAAAAGGAACTCTGGCAGAGAAGGGGGGCAAGAGGTAAACCGTCATTTGGAACCACGGGACATTCTCTCACACTTTTGACAAGAGATCTTATCTTTTCATGTACTACAGTGCATTTTTATGGGAAAAAGGGTGTATGGGTCTTTAGAGACAATTATTTTTATTTCAAATATTCCCCTGCTTTTATTTGGTGCTATTTTCATCAGTATAAAGTCATTAAAATCCATCTCAGTATCTGCCAGTTTCCTGTATAATGCTAAAAAAGAAATGGAAGGATATTCTTATGAGTATCGATTGATTAAAGTTTTAAGAACCCAGTCTAGTAACTGCAAAAACACCTTTGTTTTGTATATGGTCTTCAATCTAAAAATACTTTCAGGTGGTTTATTTTAAATATAAAATTTCAAGCATATTTTAAAGCATCTCTGTCCGTTGCAGACTTTTATCCCTACCTTTTGCTAAAAGAATAAAGAAAGAACAAATTCACATGACGATCACCCTACTCTTGTTTCTAACAGGTGCTGGAGGAAAAAAGCGAAAAAGAAAATAACAGTGGTGATGTCAAGACTTGTCAGAGAAAACTGCATTGTCAGGCTGCATAACTTCTTAATCTTGGAATGAGAAAACAAGAGTGTATGTGTGTTTGGGGGGTGAGGTGGGGCACTCACAGATTTCCTAAGCTAATTTCAATGATTATTCTTATTTCTTCCAACAGTCACTAATTTAAATGTCAAACAGAGAAAATAATTCAAAGGAATCCTTATGCTAAGGGAACTGTACTTGCAGGAGAGAGGAAAATATGAATACATATTCGATTTCTCCACACACAAACTGGAACCTGGAGTAAAAGCCAGAGGCAGTTTTCTGAGCTTGCTACTCTATGTGAGAGTTTGTTCGGATGTAGGCACCTGGGTTTATGAGATCAGGAGTCCTCCTTGCTTTTCACTCCATTTCCCACAAAACACACACTTCTGTTACAGATATAGCACAGTTGAGAAAACACATATCGCCATGGCTATTATTTCCTTGTTTCACTCTACACATCTATTCACAACAAAGAAGAGTGTTAGACAATGTTTTGGTATTTATTTGCTGGGAGTTATAACACAAGATAATGTACTAAAATATGTATTCAAAAATCCATTTACAACGTTTAATAATAAATAATTCACTACGCATGAAAAAAGCTTACATTTGGATCACAGAGGCATAATCCAACCCAGCCCCATCAGCAGGTATCGGAGGGTGCACTGCACAGATCGGCGTCGGGAAGTGCGGCCACACCTACAGTGAGGAGCGGATGGGGCTCGGGTTTGTGCATGGGGCATGTCATTACACAGATCCGCGTGCTAGCGAGTAACACGTATGCCCGTGTGAGGTCTGGGCCGCTGTCAGAGCAGGGCGAGTCTGCGCGCTGATGGCGTGAGTCAGACGAAACAGGTGCTCTGCTCAGACACAGCGGAGGGCATGCGGCGCCAGCACCATGTGGTAAAAACGCAAGCAGGGAAGTCAAGGCCACACCCAAAGGCCAGCTGCTGGGACTCTGCTAAGACAAGACAGAGGTTTCCTCTCCTTCTGCCAGCCAGAGGGCTCATCTGGAGGGGTTGGCTTTGGTCGTTGAGAAAAAGACTTTCTCTTGCCCAGGGACAGAAATCTTTGTGGAGGCAACTGCACCAGATTTTAAAGCTTTCATTCTGGAATCCAATAGAAGTCAAATCAATGACTGAGGGGGAAAAATGGAACAAGCAAACCCAAGTGAGTTTGCTAATCCAAGGATTCAGTCCTAGGTTGGTGAGAAATTGGTGCTCCATAATTAGGCTGATTGGGTTTATCAGCCTAATTTATTTCATAACTATTAAATAAATGGTGCTTGTTCTTAGAGCCACGTGGACACAGCTCAGCCAGGGTGAAGCTGGTGGGCATGGGTAAGACAAAAGGAAGGCACAAGCTCTGCTCTTAGGTTCTTGAGAGTTTAATGTAGTGTAGTGAGAAAAGAGGAACTCTGGAGGCCATAGTGAGGCTTAAAAAATAATCCTTCCTAGGCTTGAGCCACACTGGGGAGACTCCATGGCATGGGTTGTGTGGGTTGCCTGGCACCCCAGACACCCGTATAATCTAATTCCTTAATTGCCATGATGTGATTTGATGTGACGTACCTGACAGGCTCTCATTTCCTCTGTTTTCTGAAGAAGCTGACCAAGATAACTTGTGGAAAACTTTGTAAGTTAAAGGTCTGGGCCAGCCTTCCCCACAGGCTCCCTGGATGGGTGGGGTTTCTCCTGGAGCCAGTCTTTTTCATGAAAGACACATTCTTGCCCTGCCAAGTAGGGGAATAAATTAGATCCGTGAGGTTTGGGAATGCACCTTGGGTTTCTTTACTTTGCATGGAGATTTGTACACATTTAGGTATTTAGGTGTGTAAAAAGCAGTGCAAGTATTGACTACCATGTTTAGGAAATGGAGTAGTAAATCTAGCACCAGAAGAAACCAGGGTGTGGCAGAGGCTGAAAAATCCCATTTTATGCTGTGTCCTATCTCCTAAAATGAAA
Organism: Pongo pygmaeus; assembly: GCF_028885625.2. NCBI lineage: Eukaryota > Metazoa > Chordata > Mammalia > Primates > Hominidae > Pongo > Pongo pygmaeus. The sequence continues at coordinate 60,573,409 of NC_072380.2, forward strand.
GGCATGTCTTTCTAATTTTGGTGTGTGGTATGCTCACTCTGGAGGGGGTTCATATCTCCTCAATTCATATGCATATTCATATCCCTTGAAAAATATGAAGTGATGAAATAGCATGAGTTTAGCTGTGATATCTGGAGAATATTATAATACATTACTAATTTTAAAAATCGATTTACATAGAAACAAAGCATTTATTAAATATAACTTTGAAGTTTGAATGACAAAGGTGGGATGCCATTTTGTGGGTTTTTAACACACACATATCTGTATGTAAAAGGATTTAGGAAGAAATATTCCTAAATTTCCTTTTGGAAAATTGTCAGAGCGGGCATGGGATTCTGCTTATATATTCTGAGCTCCACAATAAGGAGAACCTCTTTTCTCAGAGGGAATGGATGGCACTCGCCTATGCACTCCACATATGTAAGTATATGTGCTCGGTGATGTCAACAGGGCCAAATATGAGCATGAATGCGCCTTTGTGTGAGCACTCACATGTCTGAATGTTGGGAAAAGTAATAGTAGCCAAAAATGGTGTCAGGATGTCCCTCTACTGTTTAGGAGTTTCCATTATTTCCTGTGTGTTCCCAGTGTCATGTTCAGCAGGCCAATAGCCACTAGGCATCTGCGTCTGTCTGGAGTTAGTGCTAATGCCAATAGCTCAATAAGTACCATCACATATGATCAGTAAATATTTAAGATCACTTCAAATAGAAAACCCTTAACTTGGGAACAGCATTTTAATGAAATCTGCTTTCTGCCAAGTCACTTGTGTTCAGACTCTTATTCCTAGTTATGTTTGTATGATCTCATTTCCCTTTGGGTGGATAGAATATGGTTAAGTGTATCATGAAAAGTAAGAGATATTCATCTCTTCAGTGTTCTGTGTGTACCTTGTGGAAAGTGTTGATGATATTATCTGTAAGATGAATAAGAAAGACTAGGAGTGTTGAATTTGTGTGTATTTAAAGCGACTGCTCAGGGATATGTGGTTGCAAAGAGACATCTATTGGTCAGCTTCAGAAGACTCATTGTTTTCTTTTTCTTTCTTTCCTTTTCCGTAACTTTTTAACAAGGTCTGCCACCTTGTGGAAAATGGGTGGATTTGACTCAACCCTGAGAACATCAACCTGACCTTGTTTTGTAATTGCCCCAATTTCAGATGGACATTATATAAATTTGTTGAACTTATTAATGTACTCATAATTCAAAGTGACACATTTGTATTTGTAGAAATATGCACAACATTTACACAACAAATTATGTTGATTTTATAAGATAGGCGAGAAAGGAAAATGTTATGACATCATCAGTCTGCAGTCAAGAAGGAAGTAGGCAGAAACCGCTAGCGTTACACTGGAGGCAAGTGAGCAACCTTCTGGACTCTTTTTTATGTTTGCATGATAACCTACAAGGTAGAGGAATGTTAAAAATGGGAAACCAAGCCTGAGCCCAGTTTCCAGGGCATTCAGAATGATTTCTTCTTAGTCTGTCTGCCTCCAAGGCTATGTACTTCGTTGCTGGAATCTGCTATCCCATTTGGTTTGCTTAAAGGACACTCAGTGCCCAACAGTGTGTGGCATTATGGGTAGTGATAAGAGATGCTATTCTTCATGATTAATATGATTGTCTGGCTACTATGCTAAGCACTTCACATGCATTATTTTAATGCACGCCTCCAAGGTAGCTTATTTTGCAAGGTAGAAGTTATCCCTACTTACAGATGAAGAAATGAAGACACAAGGAGATTAATTATCTTGGTTAAATCACACTGCTAGTAAGGAGTACTTAGAGGTCGCACTTGAATCTAGACCTGTTTAACTTCAAATCCCATGCATTTCACTATACTAATGGTAATAACACATCATAATGGTGAAATAGACCCATGATTAGCTGTAAAACATGACTTGTTTGAAAATTGGCCTTCCTGCTTTCTCTTCCCCACTCAGAGGATACTCACATACAGTGTTTGCAATCCCTCACTGTCTCACTCACTGGTCCCTCCGCGCTGTCTCTCCCCCTTTTCCCAAGTCACACCAGGGTCAGGGTTACTTGATTTCAGACTTGATGCCAGTTGCCTCCAGGTGTTGGGTGTGACTTCAAGGAATAGAATCCTAAGTGCTTAATGAAATAGGTGACATTGTCTTCTGGTCTGCCAAAAAAGGAGATGACCATTAATTCTTATTCTGTAAGAATCATGTGGTTTTTCCAAATGGGTGGTTAAATTTATTGCCTTATCTTGAATGGGATTATGTGGGGAAAGATAAATGCATCAATGAGGAATCAATGTTTCCAAATATGATGGAGAAGTCTTATAGTCTGAAAATTTCTCTTTTTCTCTCATAGGTGTACCCATGTGTGGGTGTGTCCATGTGGTGTGCCTGCCTTGCTCCAGAATAAGCCTCCATAGGTTCCTAAGGCAGTGGACATGTTTGGTAAACTTGTAAGGTAGGTTGGTCTGCATTCTTTTACAAGAAGGGCTTGAGGTGCTTCCTGGCGGAGAACATATCCAGGAACAGTAGGGAGAATAGGAACCAGGCCTACCAAGCCTAATCTTACAACCAGCTCTTAGTAGCCACAGAAGGGTGTTGAAACTGAGTACAGCAGGGTACCGGCCACTCCAGTATGTCTTTTGGCCATGTACCCAAACATGCTATGGAGAAGCAGGCATGAATCCCTCAGTGAAGCTGAAATGTGGCTTTCCTAGAACTCTGTTGGTGTTAGAGGGTAGTGCCGCCTTGGAATCTCTGAGGCAGAGGTCGCATGAGACAAGCAGAGAGCTTCCTAAGAGCATTGCCACAGCTGGCGGTGAGCACGACAGTAATGTTCCTGAGTGCCCCAGGGGCATCAGCATGGGTGGTGGGCTTGCCAACAGGTGTCATGGTGCCTGACAGGCAGGTGGGTCCCCAGTGGAAGTGGCAGTGCTCTGCTGCTGTGGACCGAATGCTTGTGTCCCCCTAACATTCCTGTGTTGAAACCTGACTCCCAAGGTAGTGGTCTTTGAAGGTGTGGCCTTTGGGATTTGGTTAGGTCCTGAGGGTGGAGCCCTCATAAATGGGATTAGTGCCCTTTTAAAAGACCCTAAGGAGCCCTCTCCTCCCTTCCTGTATGTGAGCATACCAGGGAAGACAGTCTGTGAACCAGGAAGCTCACCAGACTCTGAATCTGCCAGGGCTTTGATTTCTGACTTTCAGCCCCCAGAAGTGTGAGAAATGAACTTCTTTCTTTTGTTCTTCATAAGCCAACCAGTCCTGACACTTTATTCTAGCAGCCCAAATGGAGGGAGGAGGCTGCCTAGGGAGAAATGAAAGCCTTTCAGATCCTTTGGCTCTCAGCAGAAGTAAGAGCAGTGCCCGGTAAGGGGGCAGAGAAGACAGGGTGCACAAGACAGAGAGACTGGAATGGATTAGGAGGAGGAACACTGCCTGTTCTACATCAACACCCAAAGCCTGTCTTCTAGACCATAAAGGACAGCACTGTGGGATTCCCAGAATGATGTCGCAGTTGCTGGGCCCTCCATCAGTGGGAAGGGAACACAGCCGTCGCCTGCACATGAGCAAAGGAGAAACAGATTGGGGTCGCTGGCCTGAGGGTGCTGGCGTGAACTCCCAGTCCTTGCCTTGCGTGGCACCCCTGCCTCTCTCTAGGCTGGAGATCTGAGTCATCAACACACCTATCTGAATATGAAATTTAAAATCCTTTAGAACAGCAGACTGTGATGCTTCCCAGGGTGATGTAGAGAAGCAAAGTCTAAATTATGACATGTGTAGGATGGACTCCCTCATTTAGATCTTGATGCACCAATTGCTGAGCTATATCCAAAAGCGCACCTGTCAGAGCTCTGGGAATACAAGGCTTGGGAGCGCTTCCCAGGTCCTAGAAGCGCCGTTGCTTTTTCTGCTCCACAGACACTGGCCACTTGCCTGTCAAACTCGGTTACACCATTTGCAAACCTAATCCTTGATAAAGATCCCTGAAAAAAGATGGAGAACCTGGCCTTGAAGAACTTTGTGGCTATTTGGACTCACCACTAAATCCAAATTTTTGCTCGGATAGAAATATTTGTATGTTGTGCTTTATCAAAGGAGACATTTTCTTAAATGATACCATGGCTATTTAAAAAGAAACACACACATGCACACACTCCACAGGTAGAAAGATCTTTTCTAAAAGTGCTTTTGGGCCTTGCATTTAAAAATGAAAGTCCTACCTTAAGGCCAGAATGATAACGGGAAAGAAATATTGCACTTATTTGTCCCCTTCAAACCTACTGCCGTCCTTGGATATGAGCCTTCACTGGCGCTAGGAATGTGCCCTCATTGCTCAATTGTCAGGTGAGTGGGCAGTCCAGGTGAGCCAGTAAGAGAGGAGTATTCGAATCTAACGCTGAAGTTGTTGACATAACACTTGCCAGCACTTAGAGGTGATTGGCTGCTTGCGGAGGCACAAGTCCTTTTAAGAGCTGGGTTGATGGGTCCCTTTGTCATTGTGATTTTTTAGACAGGCTTTCTTCTTCCCCACCCTGCTTCCCCAGCAGAGTTATGTAGACCCAAACTCTACTGAGTGGGTGGAATTCATCATTGTACTTTCAAAGAGAAGGTGGAAGACACTGTGAAATCATTTGCAAGTGATAATGAACGGAAGTTAATGGCATGAAAATCATCCTGAACCTCCCAGCTCTCTTGAATCTTTGGGATTGATTGCAGTACCTCAATGATGAGTGAGTGATGAGCTAGAGTCGGTAATTGTACTCCAGGAAAGTGGAAAGGGAATCTGAGTCTTAAGAGAAAACTGAGATGGAATGAAGTCATAGAACACTAGAGTGAGGGAGGGCCTTGGCGATCTACTGTAACACTCCCTCCAATTTTTTACTTTTGCTTGAGAGGGCAAGAAGAGGCTTGTGCAAGGATGTGAACGTTCCTAGCATCATAGAGGATTAGAACTGTAATGTTCAAACTTCTAGCAGAGTGCCCCAGCAGATAGCCCCCAAAAGGTACCCTGCAGAAGCAGTCTTTTATTTGAAAATGTGATTGATCAGCTTCTGCAAATTATCCTTGAAGGCCTTTAAAGAGAAAGAATAGTATTCTATTTAAAAACTCAAGTGCAATTCTGTATCTTGACCTACTCAGTCCTTCCCCACCCCATAAAGTAGTACAGTTTAATATCTAAGGGGTTATCCCTTGCGGGCCATCTACCTTGCGTGTTTCATTTTCATTTTCATTATTATGCTTCTGCACCCTGTGCAGAAAACAGAAGGTACAAGATATTGTGGCTTCAATAATTTTAGACCAAAATGCAAAGTAGGACTTTTAACCCACACAACTCCAAGTGGCTGTATCATAAGGAAGAACTTATGGTGGAAAGGATGAATGTGTACACCTTGGTCTTCCTGACTCCCAGTGTGTGGTTTCTTTCTATGATCAAGTCAAGAGTGGATTTCCCTTAGCTAGAAGCTAAAATTGAGAAGATTTTGTTGGCTTAGTGAGTAGATACTTTGAATTTTATACCACAACTATATGGGTACAATGGTGGTCTCAAAATTGAGTTGCAAGTTCTTTAGTCCCTGATATCTACTCCAAAGCCATCAAATGAACCCAAGTCCTGCTAGGAACAGTGAGGTTGAGCCCCTACTCGAGACACTCCTGTGGGGACTCTAGGGATACCACTGTCAGGCACAAGGCAACAATTCTGACTCCACCACACACCACAAAAATGTCTCTTATTTCTCTAGGTGACAAGGAAAATTGATCAAGTTACAGTAAGAGGAAAAAAGGCACTCCAGGCCACCATATCCTTAGTCACATAGGCTACTACCAGGTCACCTCTGTAGAGGGAGAATGCCGAGCCAATTTTTCTGCATCATTTCTATGCCATGAATCAAAGTTGTATTTGTGTCCATCAGAATAGAGACTTTATGCTGGAGGAAAATCACCCATGAGCCCCAGGGAAGGCAGTGATTTGACACAATGATGTTGAAAGTCAAGAGTGCTCAGCATGAAATGCCCCAGCGATGACAGCAGGATTAACCGTCAGTGTGAAGACAGAATGGGTGTGCCTGTTGATGAAAGGAGCTGGGACACAGAGGCAGCCCTTCCCTGGTTCTTCTGAGGATGTCTGCTGGATGGAGAACAGTCAGAACGCCTATGGATCTGAAGCTTAACCAAAGTGGAGATTGAGCAGCTGTGGGACGTCATAAGTAAATCAAATTTACAACTCAGCTGATTGTACAGATGCAGTTTGGAAAATTTGGAAGCTGGTTTTATATACTGTATCATTCTTTTTTGAGAATAAGATTTTGTTGTTGTTGTTGCTTTGCACTTGGAAGAGAAAAGTTGGATATTTCTGTTTGGAGTGTGTCAATGGATTCCAAAGTGAATTTGAAAAAAAAAATCTAGAAATGATAGGAAATGGTATGCTCTTCATCACCATCATCATTTTCTTATGAGAGCACTTAAATGTATATATTTTGAAGAAATTTCAGTAGATACACCCACAGTCATTTCAGGTTGATGAACCATGCTCTTGAAGCCTCAGCGCAATTGCCAGAGCACTAAGATGGAGAAACAATAGATGTTTTCTTTGGAAAGAACAATTAAAGGTGATTGATTACAAATTCTTTGTCTTACATGCAGCTTATGTTTTCTTAAGCTGTGTCAGCCTGGAGATTAAAAGAAGGTTCAATTAAAAACACAGAAGAGTAGCTGTCTGTCTTTGTCCCCATAGCTTTGCAGAAGGCCTCCTTCTCAGGCTCTCCCCATCCTTCCCAGAGTCCTGGGTGGGGGCTTGGGGTCTCTCATAGCCTATCCATCTTGGTGGCAGTGTTATTGTCTTTTTCCTCCTTTCCTGGCCCCAAGCCAGGCCTCTGGTAGTCACCATTGCTGCCAAACATGCTGTGCAAGTTGCCAAAGCCATTGCAAAGCTTGCATGATGTCCTTGAAGGGTGGTGTTCCCTCTGGCTTCTTTTCCTGTGTACATGCAGACCCATTTTGCTTATACTCTAGTGTCCATGCTCCCATGGGCTCCAATCCTCTGCAGGTAGAGAACATCTCACTGCCAGATGTGTCTTCTTCTCTTCCACATGGATTGCTGAGCACAACAGCCATGAGGCCTCAATACCTTTACGCAGCCCTATGCTGTGTAACTTTGTTTTAATCTCCCACCCTAGGGTCTGGAAATGAGGCCAGGGGCCCAAGAAGAAAGTATTAATACGAATGACAGATACTGTGCTCAATGCAAAATAACCTTTCTTCTTTGACACTGAACCACTTGTCTTCAGATTTGTGCCCTTGGATTACCATCATATTCACTTAGCGATGGGGATATATTCTGAGAAATTTGTTGTGCAGTTTTGTTGTGTGAACATCAGGGTGTATTTACACAAACCAAGATGTCAAGCCTACCACACTCCTAAGCTATATGATATGGCCTGTTTCTCCTAGGTGACACAACTGTACAGCATGCTATTGTACTAAATACTGTAAGCAATTGTAAAATAATGGTATTTGTGTATCTATACATAGAAAAAGTACAGTACAGTAAAAATACAGAGTCATAATCTTATGGTATCACCATTGTATGCATGTTCCATTGTTGACTCAAACCTCCAAAACATTGTTTATGTGATACATGACTGTATTTTCCTTGAAGGCCTCCTGGTCTTTTATGCAAATAGACACCTGATAGGTGATCTCTCCCCTGCCCTGCAGACATCTCCTGATTGTTGAATGCCAGGATGAACACAACCTAGGTCCTTGAACTGAAAATCTTATTACATACAGATTAAGAAATTAAGAACTAGGCCAGGTGTGGTGGCTCATGCCTGTAATCCCAGCACTTTGGGAGGCCCAGGTGGGTGGATCATGATGTCAAGAGGTAGAGACCATCCTGGCCAACATGGTGAAACCCCATCTCTACTAAGAAATAAAATGGCTTGTTTGAAATCCCATGTGTGCTTGGTGACAGAGTAGCACCCGGGAGAGCAGACCTTTCCTCTGCCACACTCAGTCTATCACCACGGATGCTTCTGTTCCTTTCAGCTCTGTGCTTTGTGTTGCTTAAAAGCTATGGAGCATTTCCCCCTTCATTTGGTCAATACCAAACATTCTGAAAGGGAATACAGTCACCCACATAGCAATGTGGGCATAATGTAGAGGACACCGCTCATAATTTCTCCCAGCCAGGGACATTATAGATTTGTATAACTCTGGAAAGCGTAGAACCACCTTGATGACAGAGAATGAAATAGTGCAAATGGGTAAAGGTGGGCTGTACATTGTTTTAGGAGGAAGTGATTCTTCAGGTTGCAAAGATTTCATGTGCTACCTATCTATCAATCATCTAACATCTAACTATCACCAATCAATCTATCATCAATCTATCATTAACCTGTCACCTATCTATCAGTCATCTATCATCAGTCAACCACCAATCTATCAACAAATCACCTATCATCTGTCATCAATCATCTATTTATCATGATCTGCCTATCAATCATCATTTATCACATGTCCTCAGAAATGTACATATAGATATATATATTTCTTTTTCTTAAATAAACACTTATTGAGTGCCTACCTTGAGCCAAGAATTATACTGACTATATTTATGAATCTTATTTAAATCTCATAACAACTCCCTGAGACAGGTATAATTTATTATTTTACAGTGGATGATGTTGAGACCTAGAATTTATACAATGGTAGTTGTTCTAACTCTAAGTTTACTGGTTTTTTAAAACTGGATCTTAGCAGAACAACCAGTTATTGACTTCCAATTATTTCTGAATCAGAAAATAACAGCCGTTATTCAGATGGCGGAAATTGTGTGTGTTTGGTTAAGAATACAATAAAGAATAACATGACGTAGTCTAAGTGCCCATTACATTATACATTTTTAGAGATCTGTAATGATAGCAGACATTGAAGTTCTATAGGTCTGGATTTGAATAATGACTGGTATTACTAGCTCAGTGACCTCAGCTTCTTTATTGAATTCCCATTTACTGACTGGTAAATGGGAATATTGATGATTGTCTTGCAGAGATGTTGTAAGTATGCAAGATAATGCATGTAAAGTTATAAATAGAGTGCCCAGCACATACAGAAATAATGAAAAGAACTGCCCTTTATTAAGTGCTTACTATGTGCTAGATACTCTATTAAGCAATTTAGCAGATTTTATTTAATCCTTTCCCAATCCTTTAATTCAGTCCTGATAAAATCACCATTTTGCATATGGGCTGCCCAAGTTAACAGCCCATAGCTGTTACAGACAAGAGGTGAATACAGTTAGTCTGACGCCAGAACCCGTGCTCTTATCTGGTATGACCTCGTGCTTCTCCCACAAAACCTGCTGCAGAGGAATGGAATTAATGCTCTTATTGTTCGAAATCACATAACACAACTCCCTTTCATTTTTTTTTGGTTATAAAAACATTTTAAAAGGAACTAGATTGATGATTTAATATCCAACAACAGCAGTTTTATTTCAGAAACATGATTATTGACCTTTTAATGCCATGATTCTAGGGTGACCGTAAGTTTTGTCTTGTTTTTCTTTGTTTTTAAGCACCTTAAGACAAGTTGAGATAGAAGTAATCCTAAGACTTCTTTTATATAAGATCTTGCCTCTGTCCTTACTGCTGTTAGTTCTCAGGGTGGTATTATTTATTACTGCAAAAGTGGGCATTGGATCTGAGCCAAGATAAGCCATTGAGACCTCTGTCACTCTCCTGCCAAATTTAATAATAACAGTAGATCCCTGTTACGGCATGACTCATCTGCAGATCTGGATATATTGCTGGTCAACTAAGTCTTCCAAACATAACAGGGACACCTGCCAAAACCTCAAATAATGTGATTAATCTGTGATACAGGTATTAGTCCTATTTCTTGGGACTTGACTTATAAAGTATGAAGGTGTAATAATTCTGAGTATATTGCTTGGATAGACTTTGCTGCACTATAATGATTTAAAAGATACACTGAAGAGGATATGACTAAGTAAATAAGGCAGGGGGAAAGCAGTTGATTTAATTTCCCCCTTACTCTTACTTGCAAGCATGGTGACCTGGAACTTAGACATTCTATACAGGGAGAGGTGAGGGGTTGTAAAAAACTTGATGTATATACTAGTTCATTATTTATTCCACGGATATTTATTAATTGTCCAGTATATACAAGATCATGTTCAGGATGCTGGGGAAATGATAGCAAAATAGACCCCTGATCTCATGGAGCTTGCAATTTAGAGGGGAGAAGGGTATTGATTTCCTCAAAAATATGAACCACAAATTGTAGCAATTGTAGAGGCTGAGCGACGCTACAAAAGTACTTAACAGGAAAAGAATCCTTTTCTGGAGAGTCAAGATCCTGTTTTGATGAAGTGATGCTCAACTGAGTTCAGAAAGTTGGGTAGGTATTTGCTACCTGAAAGGAGGAAACGGCTGGGAAGCATTTTAAGTAGAAGAAATAATGAAAGCACGGAGCCTGGGGAACATGCAGGAACTAAGAGGCCCTGTGTTAGAACGGGGGGGCATGGGAAAAGTGTGGCCGAAGGAAACCCAGGAGGAGAGGCTGAGTCTCGCAGGCTACTGCTGGCCATGTTGAGGGTATTTTCTTTATTACAGGATTAACAAAGAAAAAATGGAGAAATCATATGTGTGAATATGTACGTTGACATTTTGTTAAAAGTATGAAATGCTCTTGTATTTAGAAATAAGCCACTTTTTCAACAGTCTAGCTTGATTAAACAAAAAGTAAAACTCTTCATCCTTGTTCTCCTTCCTTGTTGCATTCTTCGGAACATCAGTGTTTGTCATTTCCCCATATTTATCTGTGTTGTTGAGGGTGAGCTCCAGAAATTCCAGTCACATTTCTTGGTTTGTAATGCAAGGCAGTGTCTGCTAGCTCCCCACCATGAAAGCTGGACTGAAAGTGGGGAGATTCTCTCCTCTCTCCTTCCCCAACCTATTTGTGTTTTGCATTAAAAATTTTAATCCTGTCAGGTTATTTTACAAGTCTAGTTAGAAACTTAACTATATCTTGATTTCTGTAGCTTTGCAGTAAGACTGAATATCAGGTAAAGTGATTCCTTCCACTTTATTCTTCTTTTCAAGATTGTTTAAGCTATCCCAGTGCCTTTCCCTAGGAATCTTAGAAGGAAGCTTTTCTATGCCTATCAAAAATATTGCTGGGATTTTCATAGGAATTGCATTAAATCTATAAATTAATTTAAAGTCTATTGACATTTTTGCTAAGTTTAGACTTCTGATCTCTGAATAGGGCATGTAGCTCTGTTTATTCAGATCTTCTCTTATTTGCCTTGACCCTGCTAATTAGGCATATTAATGTAGTTTTATGAAATTATTCTTATTCACATTTACCTATTTACCATTATTTTTGTGGTAATAATGGTAACCCAAATGAAAACAAACCAAGGCTGTCTATTTGGAGCTTGCTAAAGCAAGGAAGACAGCTACCATCACTGAAGATCTGCAGGTCCTCAAAGGCAATCAGGGGAGTGGGAAAGTTTTACTGAAAAGGTGGGAAGACTTCAGGTATTTCTGATTAGAAGTTGTTTGTTATGGGGAAGCTGGAGTGAGCTAAATAGAAGCTAAATATCTTTCATAATTGGTTTGGAAAGCATATTTAACTTTCTCTATCAGTCCTGAGTTGGAAATGAGGGTGGGAGCCTGGGAGAGGTGGGCCAATTCCTATAGAGGTGGTTTGGTTTCTAGAGCTGGTTAATGCAGAAATTTGGGGTTAGAGTTCTACAGGCATGCACAGTCTAGCCATGGTCAGTGTGTATATTTAGTCTCTTTTGTTCTCTATTCTTTCTTGCATCTTAGAAATTTCTTGCAGAATCATTTTTGTTTTCTTCTTAAAGAATATTCTTTACTGGTTCATTTTCTAAAGCTGTCTTGGTAATAAAAAGCATTTTTCAGTCTGAAAAAATGTTGTTTCATCCAATGTCATGAAAGAATATGCATAATTTCCTTTTGCTTCTGTGTTGAATTCGCTCTTTTTTTGGTTTCTTAAATTAGAAACTTATATCATTGATTTAAAGTCTTGCTTTTCTTCCAATGTAAGCATTTAGTACTTTAAATTTACCAATTGGGACTGTTGTAGCTGCATCTTTACATATTTTGAAATGTTGCTTATTCACTGTTATTCAGTTCAAAATGTTTTCAATTTACCTTGTGATTTCTTCTGTAACTCATTGACTATCATTGTATTGTTTATTTTCAAAATATTTGGGAGTTTTCAGATATATTTCACTTACTAATTTCTAGTTTATTGTTTGGGGGTCAGGTTTCAAACACCTGTAATAGTTTATCTTTGTGAAAGTGTCATATGTCCTTGGAAAGAATTTGTCTTCTACTATTGTTGGCCAGCATGTTCTATAAATGCTGAGTAAACCAAGTGACTTGATTGCCTTGTTCAAGTCTATACATCCTTACTGAATTTCCACTGTTTTTTCCTATCAATTACTGAAACAAGAGTGTTGAAATCCTCACTGAGAGTTGTGAATTTATGTCTTTCACCCCACTGCTGCCACTTTTTTCTTCACCTATTTGGGACCGCTATTACATGTGCGAACCTTTAGTGCTGTTACATGCTTATTGTGATTGATGTCTTTATTGTATTGCCTCTTTTTATCTTTTTTTTTGGATAGGTATTTGCCAAATCGTTTTGCATCCTTTTCTTTTAACTATATGTATCTTTATATTTAAAAACGTTGAGTGGTTTCTTGCATTCTTATTCAAAATGACAATATCTACCTTTTAAGTTAGGTTTGTAGACCTTACACATTTAGCACATCTTGGGTTTGTGATTTGAATTTTAATATGCCAGATTGCTACTTGCTTTCTACTCCTGTTATTTGTTCAATTGTCATAATTTTACTTCTACATATGCTACAAACTCCATAGTATAATAGTCAATTATATCCTAAGGAGATGAAAAGTGACATAAAAATGTTGTTTATATTTACTCCCGTATTATATTTTATTTTCATCTGCCATTATTTCCTTTCTGCTTATGGAACTTCCTTTAATGTTTTTGCAGTGCAGGTGTGCTAGCAATGAAACTTATTTTTTTCAGATTTTGTTTCCTGAAAAAGTCTTTATTTCATCTACTTTTTAAAATGACATTTGTGCTGTGCAAGGAATTCTATGTTGAGAAGTTTTTTATCTTCAGTATCTTAAAATGTCTTTGTTTTTAATAGTTAAAAAGAAATAAAAATGTATAGAGTTGTTATTCTCATTTTTTTAATATATCAGGCTAATCCTATTAACTAATGTAACAGATAGATTATTGAACAATGAACCAAGCAATTTAATTAGATAAAAAGAGGTGTGAAGAAAGGAGAAAGCTAATGGAAGAGAGAACTCACAGAATTCCATAACAGGAAGGCTTGTAATATTTAAGAACAGATACAGGGAATTAGATGAGTAAGCAATTCAAAAGAATGAAAGGATATAATCAGATAATAGGAAGCTGGACTGATTCTGGAGGTAAGGCAGTTCTGAGCACGCAAGGCATCAGCCCCTCTGTGGACTGGCGTGGGAGCCTACATTGACCCGAGAGGCCAGGGCGTGAGTGGGTTTCACATGGACACTAGGAAATTCAAGATGAGAATGACACTTCAGGGAAAGAGGAAAGTTGCAGGTCAGATCCTAAGGTTTTTGCAAAATAACAGCCACACAGAGGTCATTATCCACAATTATGGAGGGTACAAGAAGGGTATGGTTGTTGTAGTTATGTTATCCCCCTGTTCTCCTTTCCTTTTGTTCAGAAAATATACATAAATGAAGAGACTTTTGAAAAATGTCTGTAAGCCACTGGCAGGACCCTAAAAAAGGGAGAATTGTTGAGGTTGATCTCTTAATGTCAACTTTGAATGACTTCTATTTGAATTTTCTCTGAACTTGCAAAATGAGGGATTGAAGGCAAATACTTTTCATTTTGAAAATAAAGAAACATAGAATTTATTTCATTCAAAGTAGAATATTGTGTGTGTATATATTATGTATGTATATATGTACATGTATATACACATATATGTTGCATGTATACACACACACACAAACACACACACCTTTGTATATGAGTTTGTGTTCATTTGGTGCAAAAGTAATTGCGATTTTTGCCCTTAATTTCAATGGCAAAAACTGCAATTACTTTTGCACCAATCTAATAAATGTACCAAGACATGTGGCAGAAGCACTCACATGTTACCATAGCTGTTTTCTTTGCTCAGACTTTGAGATTTTATAATAAGCACTATTAAAAAATTAAATAAATCTTGGACATTTTTAAAAACAGAAATAAAATGGACATAAATTATATATATATTTTTATTATTATACTTTAAGTTCTAGGGTACATGTGCACAATGTGCAGCTTTGTTATATAGGTATACATGTGCCATATTGGTTTGCTGCACCCATCAACTCATCATTTATATTAGGTATTTCTCCTAATGCTATCCCTCCCCCAGCCCCCCTCCCCTCACCGACAGGCCATGGTGTGTGATGTTCCCTGCCCTGTGTCCAAGTGTTCTCATTGTTCAGTTCTCACCTATAAGTGAGAACATGTGGTGTTTGGTTTTCTGTCCCTGTGATAGTTTGCCAAGAATGATGGTTTCCAGCTTCATCCATGTCCCTGCAAAGGACATGAACTCATCCTTTTTTTTATGGCTGCATAGTATTACATGGTGTATATGTGCCACATTTTCTTAATCCAGTGTATCATTGATGGACATTTGGGTTGGTTTCAAGTCTTTGCTATTGTGAATAGTGCTGCAATAAACATACCTGTGCATGTGTCCTTACAGTAGCATGATTTATAATCCTTTGGGTATATACCCAGTAATGCAATCACTGGGTCAAATGGTATTTCTAGTTCTAGATCCTTGAGGAATTGCCACACTGTCTTCCACAATGGTTGAACTAATTTACATTCCCACAAACAGTGTAAAAGCATTCCTATTTCTCCACATCCTCTCCAGCACCTGTTGTTTCCTGACTTTTTAATGATCGCCAGTCTAACTGGCGTGAGATGGTATCTCATTGTGATTTGATTTGACAAACTTGACAAATGAAACTGATGACCAGTGATGATGAGCATTTTTTCACCTGTTTGTTGGCTGCACAAATGTCTTCTTTTGAGAAGTGTCTGTTTATATCCTTTGCCCACTTTTTGATGGTTTTTTTTTTTTTTCTTGTAAACTTGTTTAACTTCTTTGAAGATTCTGGATATTAGCCCTTTATCAGAGGGATAGATTGCAAAATTTTTTCTCATTCTGTAGGTTGTTTGTTCACTCTGATGGTAGTTTCTTTTGCCATGCAGAAGCTCTATAGTTAAATTAGATCCCATTTGTCAATTTTGGCTTTTGTTGCAGTTGCTTTTGGTGTTTTAGTCATGAAGTCCTTGCACATGCCTATGTTCTGAAACCTAGATATTGCCTAGGTTTTCTTCTAGGGCTTTTATGGTTTTAGGTTTAATATTTAAGTATTTAATGCATCTTGAATTAATTTTTGTATAAGGTGTAAGAAAGGGATCCAGTTTCAGCTTTCTACATATGGCTAGCCAGTTTTCCCAGCACCGTTTATTAAATAGGGAATCCTTTCCCCATTTCTTGTTTTTGTCAGGTTTGTCAAAGATCAGATGGTTGTAGACATGTGGTGTTATTTCTGAGGCCTCTGTTCTGTTCCATTGGTCTATATATCTGTTTTGGTACCAGCACCATGGTGTTTTTGTTACTGTAGCCTTGTAATATAATTTGAAGTCAGGTAGCATGAGGCCTCCAGCTTTGTTCTTTTTGCTTAGGATTGTCTTGGCAATTTGGGCTCTTTTTTGGTTCCATATGAACTTTAAAGTAGTTTTTTCCAATTCTGTGAAGAAAGTCATTGGTAGCTTGATGGGGATGGCATTGAATCTATAAATCACCTTGGGCAGTATGGCTATTTTCATGATATTGATTCTTCCTATCCATGAGCATGGAATATTCTTCCATTTGTTTGTGTCTTCTTTTGTTTCAATGTGCAGTGGTTTGTAGTTCACCTTGAAGAGGTCCTTCACACCCCTTGTAAGTTGGATCCCTAGGTATTTTATTCTCTTTGTAGCAATTGTGAATGGGAGTTCACTCATGATTTGGCTCTCTGTTTGTCTGTTATTGGTGTATAGAAAAGCTTGTGATTTCTGCACATTGATTTTGTATCCTGAGACTTTGCTGAGGTTGCTTATCAGCTTAAGGAGATTTGGGGCTGAGACTATGGGGTTTTCTAAATATACAATCATGTCATCTGCAAACAGGCACAATTTGACTTCCTCTTTTCCTAATTGAATATCCTTTATTTGTTTGTCTTGCCTGATTGCCCGAGCCAGAACTTCCAACACTATGTTGAATAAGAGTGGTGACAGAGGGCATCCTTGTCTTGTGCCAGTTTTCAAAAGGAATGGTACCATTTTTTGCCCATTCAGTATCATATTGGCTGTGGGTTTGTCATAAATAGCTCTTATTATTTTGAGATACATTCCATCAATACCTAGTTTATTGAGAGTTTTTAGCATGAAAGGCTGTTGAATCTTATTAAAGGCCTTTTCTGCATCTATTGAGATAATCATGTGGTTTTTGTCATTGGTTCTGTTTATGTTTATTGAGAGTTTTTAGCATGAAAGGCTGTTGAATCTTATTAAAGGCCTTTTCTGCATCTATTGAGATAATCATGTGGTTTTTGTCGTTGGTTCTGTTTATGTGATGGATTACATTTATTGATTTATGTATGTTGAACAAGCCTTGCATCCTAGGGATGAAGCCAACTTGATCATCATGGATAAGATGTTGATATGCTGCTGGATTCGGTTTGCCAGTATTTTATTGAGGATTTGCACATAGATGTTCATCAGCGATATTGGTCTAAACTTCTCTTTTTTTGCTGTGTCTCTGCCAGGCTTTGGTATCAGGATGATGCTGGCCTCATAAAATGAGTTAGGGAGGATTCCCTCTTTTTCTATTGATTGGAATAGTTTCAGAAGGAATGGTACCAGCTCCTCTTTGTACCTCTGGTAGAATTTGGCTGTGAATCACTCTGGTCCTGGACTTTTTTGGTTGATAGGCTATTAATTATTACCTGAATTTCAGAACTTGTTATTGGTCTATTCAGAGATTCAACTTCTTCCTGGTTTAGTCTTGGAAAGGTGTATGTGTCCAAGAATTTATCCATTTCTTCTAGATCATCTAGTTTATTTGCACAGAGGTGTTTATACTATTCTCTGATGGCAGTTTGTATTTCTGTAGGATCAGTGGTGATATCCCCTTTTTCATTTTTTTATTGCATCTAATTGATTCTTCTTTCTTTTCTTCTTTATTAGTCTTGTTAGTGGTCTATCAATTTTGTTGATCTTTTCAAAAAATCATCTCCTGGATTCATTGATCTTTTTAAGGTTTTTTTGTGTCTTTATCTCCTTCAGTTCTGCTCTGATCTTAGTTATTTCTTGTCTTGTACTAGCTTTTGAATTTATTTGCTCTTCCTTCTCTGGTTGTTTTAATTGTGATGTTAGGGTGTGGATTTTAGATCTTTCCCTCTGTCTTTTGTGGGCATTTAGTGCTATAAAATTTCCTCTACACACTGCTTTAAATGTGTCCCAGAGATTCTGGTATGTTGTTTCTTTGTTCTCATTGGTTTCAAAGAACATCTTTATTTCTGTCTTCATTTCCTTATTTACCCAGTAGTCATTCAGGAGCAGGTTGTTCAGTTGCCATGTAGTTGTGCAGTTTTGAGTGAGTTTCTTAATCCTGAGTTCTAATTTGATTGCACTGTGGTCTGAGAGACAGTTTGTTGTGATTTTTGTTGTTTTACACTTGCTGAGGAGTGCTTTATTTCCAATTATGCAGTCAATTTTAGAATAAGTGTGATGTGGTGCTGAGAAGAATGTAAATCCTGTTGATTTGGGGTGCAGAGTTCTGTAGACGTCTAGTAGGTCCACTTGGTGCAGATCTGAGTTCAAGTCCTCGATATCCTTGTTAACCTTCTGTCTCGTTGATCTGTCTAATAGTGACAGTGGGGTATTAAAGTCTCCAATTATTACTGTGTGGGAGTCTAAGTCTCTTTGTAGGTCTCTAAGGACTTGCTTTATGAATCTGGGTGCTCCTGTATTGGTGCATATATATTTAGGATAGTTAGCTTTTCTTGTTGAATTGATCCCTTTACCATTATGTAATCCCCTTCATTGTCTCTTTTAATCTTTGTTGGTTTAAATTCTGTTTTATCAGAGACTAGGACTGCAACCCCTCCTTTTTTTTTTTGTTTTCCATTTGCTTGGTAGATCTTCTTCCATCCTTTTATTTTGAGCATATGTGTGTCTCTCTATGTGAGATGGGTCTCCTGAATACAGCACACCAATGAGTCTTGTCTCTTTATCCAATTTGTCAGTCTGTGCCTTTTAATTGGGGCATTTAACCCATTTACATTTAATGTTAATATTGCTATGTGTGAATTTGATCCTGTCATTATGATGTTAGCTGGATATTCTGCCCATTAATTGATGTAGTTTCTTCATAGCATTGATGGTCTTTACAATTTGGCATGTTTTTGCAGTGGCTGCTACTGGTTGTTCCTTTCCATGTTTAGTGCTTCCTTCAGAGGCTCTTGTAAGGCAGGCCTGGTGATGACAAAATCTCTCAGCATTTGCTTGTAAAGGATTGTATTTCTCCTTCACTTAAGAAGCTTAGTTTGGCTGGAAATGAAATTCTGGGTTGAAAATTCTTTCCTTTAAGAATGTTAAATATTGGCCCACACTCTCTTCTGGCTTGTAGGGTTTCTGCTGAGAAATCCACTGTTTGTGGGTAACGTGACCTTTCTCTCTGGCTGCCCTTAACATTTTTTCCTTCATTTCAACCTTGGTGAATATGATAATTATGTGTCTTGGAGTTGCTCTTCTTGAGGAGTATCTTTGTGATGTTCTCTGTATTCCTGAATTTGAATGTTGGCCTGCCTTGCTAGTTTGGGCACGTTCTCCTGGATAATTTCCTGAAGAGTGTTTTCCAACTTGGTTCCATTCTCCCTGTCACTTTCAGGTACACCGATCAAATGTAGATTTTGTCTTTTCACATAGTCCCATATTTCTTGGAGGTTTTGTTCGTTTCTTTTTACTCTTTTTTCTCTAAACTTTTCTTCTCACTTTATTTCATTAATTTGATCTTCAATCACTGCAACCCTTTCTTCCACTTGATTGTATCAGCTATTGAAGCTTGTGCATGCACCACGAAGTTCTTGTGCCATGGTTTTCAGGTCTATCAGGTCATTTAAGGCCTTGTCTACACTGCTTATTCTAGTTAGCCTTTCATGTAACCTTTTTTCAAGGTTTTTAGCTTCCTTGGAATGGGTTAGTAAATGCTCCTTTAGCTCAGAGAAGTTTGTTATTACCAACCTTCTGAAGACTACTTCTGTCAACTTCTCAAAGTCATTCTCCATCTAGCTTTGTTCCATTGCTGATGCGGAGCTGAGATCCTTTGGAGGAGAAGAGGCGCTCTGGTTTTTAGAATTTTCAGCTTTTCTGCTCTGGTTTCTCCCCATCTTTGTGGTTTTTATCTACCTTTGATCTTTGTTGTTGGTGACCTACAGATGGGATTTTGGTATGGATGTCCTTTTTGTTGATGTTGATGCTATTCCTTTCTGTTTTGTTAGTTTTCCTTCTAACAGACAGGTCCCCCAGGTGCAGGTCTGTTGGAGTTTGCTGGAGGTCCACGTCAGACCCCGTTTTCTTGGGTATCACCAGTGGAGGCTGCAGAACAGCAAATATTGCAGAAGAGCAAATATTGCTGCCTGATCTTCATCTGGAAGCTTCATTCCAGAGGGGCACCCACCTGTATGAGGTGACTGTCAGCCCCTATTGGGAGGTGTCTCCCAGTTAGGCTACATAGGGCTCAGGGACCCACTTGAGGAGGCAGTCTTTCCGTTCTCAGATCTCAAACTCTGTGCTGGGAGAACCACTGCTCTCTTCAGAGTTGTCAGACAGGAATGTTTATGTTTGCGGAAGTTTCTGCTGCCTTTTGTTCAGCTATGCCCTGCCCACAGAGGTGGAGTCTATAGAGGCAGTAAGCCTTGCTGAGCTACAGTGTGCTCTGCCCAGTTGGAGCCTCCAGACGCTTTGTTTACCTACTCAAGCTTCAACAATGGTGGATGCTGCTTCCCCGGCCTGGCTGCAGCCTTAAAGGTCAATCTCAGACTGCTGTGCTAGAAGTGAGCAAGGCTCTGTGGGCATGGCACCCACTGAGCCAGGCATGGGAGAGAATCTCCTGGTCTGCCAGCTACTAAGACCCTGGGAAAGCACAGTATTTGGGTGGAAGTGTCCCATTTTTCCAGGTACAGTCTCTCATGGCTTCCCTTGGCTAGGAAAGGGAAATCTCCCAAACCCTTACTCTTCCTGGGTGAGGCGATGTCCTGCCCTGCTTCGGCTTGCCCTCTGTGGGCTGCACCCACTGTCCAAGCAATCCACATGAGATGAACCAGGTACCTCAGCTGGAAATGCAGAAATCACCTGTCTTCTGTGTCCATCATGTTGGGAGTTGCAGACCGGAGCTGTTCTTATTCGGCCATCTTGGAATGGACTCATGAATTATATTTTAATTGACACTTGTGGTGGACAATTTATGGTGGACCCAACGACCTCACCCCTTGGAGTTCATGTCCTCTGCAGTCCCCTTCCCTAGAGTGTGGGTACAGCCTGATGGTCCCTAGCCAATAGAATATAGCCAAGGTGATAGGCTGTCACTTTCAATGATTACGATAGTACATGGGACTCCATCTTACTAGAGAACCCATTCTAGAGACTGTCTCCTTCACTGGCTTTGAGGAAGTAAGAGGCCTGGTTGGCTAAAGGTGCCAAGGTGCCAAAGTGGCACACAGGTGCCAAGCCTGTGTGACAAACATTATTCAAGTTTCTGTCTCTGTAAATTTTCCTTTCATGAGTCTTTCAAATAAATGAAATCATTCCATATGTTGTCTCTTGTATCTGGCTTCTTTCACTCCACATAAATGTTTTTGAGGTTCATCAGTCTTGCAGCATGTCTCAGTACTTCATTCCTTTCTATTGCCCAGTGGTATTTTATTTTAAGGACATAACACATTTTATTTAGTCATTCACCAATATACTAAAGGGGAAAGCTTAGATTATTGATTTGAGATCATTCTTCTTTTCTAATATAGGTACTCAAGTTAAATTACAATAAGCACTGTTTGAGTTGAATACCATAAATGTCAATATGTTGTATTTTTATTTTCATTCAGATCAAAGTACTTTCTGATTTACCTTATAGTTTCTTCTTTTGCTCATGTATATTATTTAGAAATCTATTGTTTGATTTCCTAATATTTGTGGTTTCCCCAAATTATGTTGTTATTGATTTCTCATCTAACTTCTTTGTGGTCAGAGCATATAGTTTGTATGATTTCAACCCTTTCCATTTATTAAGACTTGGTTTATGCCAGAATATGGTCTGCATTGGGGGATAGTCCATGTGTACTTAAAAAGGGTGTGTATTCTGCTGCTATTGGATGGTATGTTCCAGAGGTGACTGTTAGTTCAGGCTGGTTGATTGTGTTCCTCTATGTCTTTATCAACTGCTATTTTTTCCTATACGTGAGCCATAGTTTCTTATTCCCTTAGGTATCTTAAGATATTTTGGTAAAAACTAGATATTTTAGATAACATAAGATGACAACATTGCAATCAGATCCCCATCTCCTCCCGCCACCCTGCAGGATTTGTGTGGTTATTGCTGTTTTCCTATTATTATTTTTCTTTATTAACTTTCCTAGACTAACTCCCTGAAGTCTGTATTCCCTGTTGTGTGTTGAGCACTGAACTCTTAGTTTTTAGTTAATGATTGATCAGTGATTTCCTTAGGTGTCTCACGCCAGTAATTCTACTCTTTTCCGAGAGGCTGTATGTGTGTGCATGTGCGTGTGTGCATGTGTGCATGTGCATTTGTGTGTGAGTGCATGTGTGTGTGTGTGTGCATGTGTATGCATGTGCATATGTGCATGTGCATGTGTACCTGTGTGTGCATGTGCATGAGTATGTGTGTGATGCACACATGTGTGTGTGAACATGTGTATGTGTGTGCATGTGTGCATGTGCATGTGTATGTATGTGTGCATGTGCATGTGTATGTGTATGAGTGCATGCATGTGTGCATTGGGTCATACATTCAATGCTGAGACAATTCCATGTTAGTTTCCACTTTTAGCTGGCACAGAGCCTCCAGGTCAGCCAGAGATAGCTGGGACCCTCCATATTTTTCCTGCACATGCACTTGGCCTTCTAGATCTCCAGGAATATGTCAAGCTTTTCACATCCCCCTTTGGACATCTTCTCCAGATCATCCTTTTAAATTTTTGGTCAGGCTCCTCTTTGCATTAGGCAGCTGCCATGTTAAGCAATTGCCCTGGGATAGAGTTTTTCAGGAAGGGAGCTCTGAGCCAGATTGAATAATGGCAATACCTTGGAATGTGGCTTTTCCAAGGAGCTAGAAGACAGCCGCGATTGCACCACTGCACTCCAGCCTGAGTGACAGAGTGAGACCCCATCTCAAAAAAAAAAAAAAATGATGTTTCCCAAAATGCATTCAATGCAACTATGGAGGGAAAACAAAAATTGAAAAGAAGATAGGAAATTGAAATGGAGTTATTTCAAATTCAAATGAATAATAATAATCAGGAAATAAAACATGAAGATGAAGAGGATTTTTAAATAACTTTCTAGGGAAGAAAAAAATCTAAATTTAAATAGAATAGAAAATGGAGAGAGAAAATCCTTCTTCATAGCTCTAAAAAATTAATTCAAGGGGTCAAACTAACTTACTTTCATCTGGCACCCTGATTTCATCTTCAATAATTTTCTGGGCCTTAATTATTCTTATTTCTCTTCATAATATAAGACTAGTGGCAACTGGCCAGTAAACATTTGAAATTTCAAAAGGTAAGTATCATGAATGCAATTGTTTTGGATATCCGTGAAGTCATATATCCGAAAATATTCTAGCATGTAGCCTCTATCACCAGACATCCTTGCAAACATGGAGAGAAGTCACTGTGGGGTGGCAGAATAAGCTTCATGAGTGATAAGGTGTCTTTCACCTCCAGGGGCTGGAGTTCGAGGCTCGCTGTGGTTGCACACATTTGGCCTTCTCTCTATGACCTCACTTTGTCCTCAGTGGATATCTGGCTCAGGCCTCCAGTCTGTCATGTGATGGCTGTAGTGTAGAACAGCAGGCCTGCTCCCTTGTTACAGGGTCTCTGTTCAGCAATGACAAGCATTTGACAAGGAAGGACTGAAATATTTTGGGAACCTGAGTAAGTTAGAGTTTACAAAAGGCCTTTGTGCTTTGCCAAGCTGAAATGTTATTTCCGATGGACTAAATGCCAGCTCTACCTGAACCCAGGCAAGTGAGAAAAATGAAGTTCCCGCAGTAACCACAACACAGCCACTCCCAGCAGTAGAAGGAGGGACCTTTAGTGCACGTGCAGCTGGGGCCACGGCCTGTCACACACAGGAAGCGGTCACAGAAAAGCTCAGTATTGTGGTTGAGGTGTGTGCTCTTCATACCTCATCAGCACAGCAGGAAAGAGCCCCTAGGATGGATGTTCCCCCTCCTCATTTGGGAAAGGAAATAACGTGATGTTCACGACTATGCAACTTCTGTAGGAACATGGCATGGTATTAAATTCCAAATAGTGCTTCTTATGGTGGTTAATATATTACATATTGGCATGGGAGCAGTTTACAAATAAAAATGTTTTATTGTTGCACTGAAAGCTAGAAGAAAGAGGTAATATTTTTAATAACTATGGCACTTCAGTTCTCATTATTTTGTGGGGGTCACTTGTTTCCATTAGTGCTAGTGACAATATATTTTGATACTCTGATTCCTGATAGGTCATTTTCACATATTGTCAAAAATTTCAGTATAAAGACTTAAATGACCATGGTAGCTATTAAAATGGTGATTCTTTGGTGTCAGCAGAAATAAAACAGTTGCCCAACAGGCACCTCCTGGGGTAATATGGAGTTAATTGGCAGGTGGGGATGTCCAATCTTTTAAGGGAGGTTTTTTATGTTTCTAAGTGCATTGTCTGCAAACACTTAGATTTTTACTATTTTTATCTGATTTTGCATAGCCTTTTGAACTTCTTTACCTTAAAAAGTACATTTCTTTATTTTTAAAAAAGAATTTAATATTCTCAAGAATCAATGATCTGTGAATATGCTTAAGTTGTCTTTTATTATTAGTTTAGAAATGTAGCACAATAATCACTCATTAAACTACTATGTTCTGAATTGAATTGTTATTAAAAGTTATTACACAAAAATAATGCTACTATAACTCTACTACTCTGCACAGGTGCTTCTTGAGCATGAAAATTCATAATTTTAAGGGGTTGTTTCAAGAGAATTCACTGCTTTTCTAAAAGCAGCCTATGTGTTACTCTTTTAACTTTGATCAGAGCACCTACAATTGTCGTTTGGACCAGTTCCTCCCCATTTCCCATCCCAGACGTTTTCTCCACTCCTCTGTAAGCCCTTGAGGGCTAGCACACGTGGAGTGCATTCCCTAGGCTTCTGGTTGGCTAGGTAGGAGTCCCTGGGTAGCAGAGCAGCAGAGGAAGAGATTTGGGTGTTTCCTCTCCTTCCTTGTGTCACAGTCATGCCTCCTGCCCTGAAGAGCAAGCAGTTTGGTCACCCTTTGCCTAGAGTGCCAGCTCCCACTGGGTTTCAGAGTCTCTGTTCCCTTCCTGTGTCCCTTCCATCCTGTCGGTGGTGCCAGTCTCCTGCTCCTACTTAACTCTGTGCACCTCATTGTCTCTTGTTTGTTCCTTTCCCCTGTCTGCGTCTCTGTGAGTAAGCCCTGCTTTTAAGGCTCTTCATTTGACCATCGGGGTGAAGTTTGTTGTTTGCAGGGACCCTTATTCCTTCACATGCCCATCTTGCTACCCAGCTAAAGGGTCCTGGAAGCCCGGGAATTATGGGAGAATTATGTGTCATTCAGGGTAGGCTAAGTCATGCTGCATTAAGGAAACAAATATTAAATTTAAACAACACGAACTATCACTAGCTTAAAACATAGAGGTTTATTTCTTGCTTTATGTTAAATGCACATGTTGAGACTATGTCTAGAGTAGGGAGGGGACTCTCTGCTTTTTATAGAAACTTGGGATTCCAATTGTCATGGCAGAGAGGAAGAGACTGACATTTGTAATAAAATATTCTCTTCTGGGAGTGGCACACGCCACAGCCATTTGGCCTTAGAACTAGTCATATGGACCCACCTAACCAGAACAGGGGCAGGGAATTCAGTCTTGTCATCTGAGGGCAGAAAGCCAGCATGTTTAAAAAACAGCACTAGTTCCTACTAAGTCTGTGCTTCTGTCACACATACTCAGCTCACGGTCCTCCCCAAAGGCAAGATGTTCTCACCTTTTCTTAAGGGGGGGCAGCCCAGGGTTCCAATCCTGGCAGGCCCTATACTCAAAGTCAAGACTGTCTGCAGAGTGTCTGAGGCCCCCACAGGTGGATCTCTGCCTTGGTCTACAGACCAATGAGCTGTCCCTTTATACACCTGATATATGATGGTGAAAAGGGCAGAAAAAGTCAACAATAAACACTCTCTCCACTTGAAAAAATAATAATGAGAGACATACAGAAGTCACTGGGACTCTAAGTATTCACTGGGCAGATATTTTGAGCATCCCTCACACAGGAAGTGGAATTATTCCTTGACCCAGCTCTGATTCTTCTTCCTGGAGTGCCTTGATCACCATGGTCTACAACACATCCTGAAATGTTCTTCCTTCTTTATATGCTCCTTGGTCACATTTGAAATGGTCACTGGGCATGGTTGCTCCTTGGGGACTAGTTTCTTGAGCCACTACTTCCCCATGGAATGTTATGCACATTTGGTTCTTTTAATTCTTATATAGTCTCAGTCTCTTTTCTCCCTGGCTGATGGTTTCTTTAGGCAGCAAAACTCTCAAAAGACTTTGGTGGCTTTCAAGAGAATTGATTCCATAAGTATATGTGGCAAGAACACACCCGATGTTACTTTCTAGATATGTTTCTTAAATTCGCTATATTTCTCTGCTTTCTGGGTACCATATCTTTCTCTCTCACAACTTTAATTCTGGTTTTGGAGCTGAAATCTTATTTCCCTGAATCATTTTGTCCGCTTGAGATTTATTTGGTGCCAAAATTGTAACTGATCTTTGCTTTAAAATACCTCAATCCGTCCTGATATTGTAACAATGCATGTGACTTTTGTGCCTTGGTATTAAAAAAAAAGTTGTTTGTAAAATGTCCCACAATCTGGATTTATCTGAAGATTTAGGTTAACATTTTTGGTAGGAATACCACATAGGCGATTAGCATTCTTCTAATAATTGTTGTGTCAAATCTGGTGGCACATCATGTCAGTTTGTCTTACAATATGAAGCTTGATCACTTGATCCCTTACTAATCATTTTGCCGTTTTAAAAAACAGCTTTTTCACTTTGCAAATAATCTGCATGGGGTACTTTGGGCAAGGAAGTCCATTCTGGATTAAAGGACACTAAAAATACTCTCTGGGTGGTCTTGTGTGCTTTAGCCACAGCTTGCTGGTGGCAAGCTGCTTGGTCTGGAATGGTCCTGGCTGCAGTGACAGCTCTCCCCCTGGGGTCTGTCACTCAGGCTCTTTCCCATGGGGGGCACATTCTTATGATGGGGTGGGGATCTCCAGTAGAATGCTAAACTTCATAACTGTTTTTCCAAGGCTTTGCTAGGGTCTAGTTTGCTATGACCCACTGGCCAGAGAAAAATCCCACTGCCAATCTCAGAGTCAGTGTAGAAATATATGTCCAAAGGGCATGGTCACAGGGAGGGCTAAATAAAATGGAGGCTCTTAATGAGTCAGAAGGCAAATGCATGTGTAATACTGCAGGTGACTGACAATTCTCTGCAGGGAACAGTAGCCTTCATTCCCATCAGGAATGAAATTTTATCTGTTAAGAATTTATTAGACTATCTATTTCTCCAGGACCTCCTCCACAGTATATGTTGTTAAATTTTGGGTTATATCATCAATCTGATTTTGGAAAATTGTATATCACATCTTAAAAAATTGCATTTCACTTATGCAAAACAGAGCATTTTTAGTAAGGTGAACTGCCATTTGTAGATTTTTTTTTCCTGTAAGCTGGCTTTTTATATCTTCAATCTATTATTAATTGTGTAATTGCAGCTTTATATATTACAAATGAAACCCTTTGTAAAATGTTGCAAATATTTCTCCATATATTACCATTATTAGTTTTACTTTGCTTATGGTGTTTTTTTGTTTGCCTGTTCATCACAGAAATTTTTATGTAATAAAAAATTCTATTAATAAATATTTTCCCTTATTGCTTCAGGATTTCAAATGATAGGAAATTGTTTTCTACTGCCATGTTTCAGAGAAATTCATTGGTGTTTTCTGTTAATACTTGTATGGTTTCATTTTTCACATTTAAATGGCCGATCAATTTGCAATTTATCTTGCTGTCTAGAATAATAATTGAATTTCTTTTTCTTTTAAAATATGAACATCAATTTATTTTAATAGCAAAGAAAATCAATAAATTTCTTTTTTTCTTTGAAATCCACTTCCTACTTTAAAAAAATATATATATACATATATATATTTATTATACTTTAAGTTCTAGGGTACATGTGCACAACGTGCAGGTTTGTTAGATATGTATATATGTGCCATGTTGGTGTGCTGCACCCATTAACTCACCATTTACTTTAGGTATATCTCCCAATGCTACCCTCCCCCTCCCCCCACCCCACAACAGGCCTTGGTGTGTGATGTTCCCCTTCCTGTGTCCAAGTGCTCTCATTGTTCAATTCCCACCTATGAGTGAGAACATGCGGTGTTTGGTTTTTTGTCCTTGAGATAGTTTGCTGACAACGATGGTTTCCAGCTTCATCCATGTCCCTACAAAGGACATGAACTCATCACTTTTTATGGCTGCGTAGTATTCCATGGTGTATATGTGCCACATTTTCTTAATCCAGTCTATCATTGTTGGACATTTGGGTTGGTTCCAAGTCCTTGCTATTGTGAATAGTGCCGCAATAAACATACATGTGCATGTGTCTTTATAGCAGCATGATTTATAATCCTTTGGGTATATATGCAGTAATGGGATGGCTGGGTCAAATGGTATTTCTAGTTCTAGATCCCTGAGGAATCGCCACACTGACTTCCACAATGGTTGAACTAGTTTACAGTCCCACCAACAGTGTAAAAGTGTTCCTATTTCTCCACATCCTCTCCAGCACCTGTTGTTTCCTGACTTTTTAATGATCACCATTCTAACTGGTGTGAGATGGTATCTCATTGTAGTCTTGATTTGCATTTCTCTGATGGCCAGTGATGATGAGCATTTTTTCATGTGTCTGTTGGCTGCATAAATGTCTTCTTTTGAGAAGTGTCTCTTCATATCCTTTGCCCACTTTTTGATGGGGTTGTTGATTTTTTTCCTGTAAATTTGTTTGAATTAATTGTAGATTCTGGATATTAGCCCTTGTCAGATGGGTAGATTGCAAAAATATTCTCCTGTTCTGTAGGTTATCTGTTCACACTGATGGTAGTTTCTTTTGCTGTTCAGAAGCTCTTTAGTTCAATTAGATCCCATTTGTCAATTTTAGCTTTTGTTGCCATTGCTTTTGGTGTTTTAGACATGAAGTCCTTGCCCATGCCTATGTCCTGAATGGTATTGCCTAGGTTTTCTTCTAGGGTTTTTATGGTTTTAGATCTAACATTTAAGTCTTTAATCCATCTCGAATTAATTTTTGTGTAAGGTGTAAGGAAGGGATCCAGTTTCAGCTTTCTACATATGGCTAGCCAGTTTTCCCAGCACCATTTATTAAACAGGGAATCCTTTCCCCATTTCTTATTTTTGTCAGGTTTGTCAAAGATCAGATGGTTGTAGATGTGTGGTGTTATTTCTGAGGGCTCTGTTCTGTTCCATTGTTCTATATCTCTGTTTTGGTACCAGTACCATGCTGTTTTGGTTACTGTAGCCTTGTAGTATAGTTTGAAGTCAGGTAGCATGAGGCCTCCAGCTTTGTTCTTTTGGCTTAGGATTGTCTTGGTAATGCAGGCTCTTTTTTGGTTCTATATGAACTTTAAAGTAGTTTTCTCCAATTCTGTGAAGAAAGTCATTGGTAGCTTGATGGTGATGGCATTGAATCTATAAATCACCTTGGGCATTATGGCCATTTTCATGATATTGATTCTTCCTATCCATGAGCACGGAATCTTCTTCCATTTGTTTGTGTCCTCTTTGATTTAGTTGAGCAGTGGTTTGTAGTTCTCCTGGAAGAGTCCTTCACATCCCTTGTGAGTTGGATCCCTAGGTATTTTATTCTCTTTGAAGCAATTGTGAATGCGAGTTCACTCATGATTTGGCTCTCTGTCTGTTATTGGTGTATAGGAATGCTTGTGATTTTTGCACATTGATTTTGTATCCTGAGACTTTGCTGAGGTTGCTTATCAGCTTAAGGAGATTTGGGGCTGAGACAATGGGGTTTTCTAAATATACAATCATGTCACCTGCAAACAGGGACAATTTGACTTCCTCTTTTCCTAATTGAATACCCTTTATTTCTTTCTCCTGCCTGATTGCCCTGGCCAGAACTTCCAACACTATGTTGAATAGGAGTGGTGAGAGAGGGCATCCCTGTCTTGTGCCAGTTTTCAAAGGGAATGCTTCCAGTTTTTGGCCATTCAGTATGATATTGGCTGTGCATTTGTCATAAATAGCTCTTATTATTTTGTGATATGTCCCATTAATACCTAATTTATTGAGAGTTTTTATCATGAAGCGTTGTTGAATTTTGTCAAAGGCCTTTTCTGCATGTATTGAGATAATCATGTGGTTTTTCTCTTTGGTTCTGCTTATATGCTGGATTACGTTTATTGATTTGTGTATGTTGAATGGGCCTTGCATCCCAGGGATGAAGCCCACTTGATTATGGTGGATAAGCTTTTTGACGTGCTGCTGGATTTGGTTTGCCAGTATTTTATTTATTATTTTTTTTTTAATATGTATGTATTTTTTTTTTTTATTGTAATTATTATTATTATTATTATTATTATACTTTAGGTTTTATGGTACATGTGCCCAATGTGCAGGTAAGTTACATATGTATACATGTGCCATGCTGGTGCACTGCACCCACCAACTCGTCATCTAGCATTAGGTATATCTCCCAATGTTATCCCTCCCCCCTCCCCCCAACCCACAACAGTCCCTGAAGTGTGATGTTCCCCTTCCTGTGTCCATGTGTTCTCATTGTTCAATTCCCACCTATGAGTGAGAATGTGCGGTGTTTGGTTTTTTGTTCTTGCGATAGTTTACTGAGAATGATGATTTCCAATTTCATCCATGTCCCTACAAAGGACATGAACTCATCATTTCTTATGGCTGCATAGTATTCCATGGTGTAGACGTGCCACATTTTCTTAATCCAATCTATCATTGTTGGACATTTGGGTTGGTTCCAAGTCTTTGCTATTGTGAATAATGCGGCAATAAACATACGTGTGCATGTGTCTTTATAGCAGCATGATTTATAGTCCTTTGGGTATATACCCAGTAATGGGATGGCTGGGTCGAATGGAATTTCTAGTTCTAGATCCCTGAGGAATCGCCACACTGACTTCCACAATGGTTGAACTAGTTTACAGTCCCACCAACAGTGTAAAAGTGTTCCTATTTCTCCACATCCTCTCCAGCACCTGTTGTTTCCTGACTTTTTAATGATCGCCATTCTAACTGGTGTGAGATGGTATCTCATTGTGGTTTTGATTTGCATTTCTCTGATTTTTTTTTTTTTTTTTTTTGGTTTGCCAGTATTTTATTGAGGATTTTTGCATCGATGTTCATCAGGGATAGTGGTCTAAAATTCTCTTTTTTGTTGTGTCTCTGCCAGGCTTTGGTACCAGGATAATGCTGGCCTCATAAATAAAATGAGTTAGGGAGGATTCCCTCTTTTTCTATTGATTGGAACAGTTTCCAATGGAATGGTACCAGCTCCTCCTTGTACCTCTTGTAGAATTCGAATGTGAATCCATCTGGTCCTGGAATTTTTTTGGTTGGTAAGCTATTAATTATTGCCTCTATTTCAGAGCCTGTTATTGGTCTATTCAGAGATTCAACTTCTTCCTGGTTTAGTCTTGGGAGGGTGTATGTGTCGAAGAATTTATCCATTTTTTTCTAGATTTTCTAGTTTATTTGCATAGAGGTGTTTTTAGTATTCTCTGATGGTAGTTTGTATTTCTGTGGGATCAGTGGTGATATCCCCTTTATCATTTTTTATTGCGTCTATTTGATTCTTCTCTCTTTTCTTCTTTATTATTCTTGCTAGCAGTCTCTCAATTTTGTTGATCTTTCAAAAAACCAGCTCCTGGATTCATTGATTTTTTGAAGGGTTTTTTGTGTCTCTATCTCCTTCAGTTCTGCTCTGATCTTAGTTATTTCTTGCCTTCTGCTAGCTTTTGAATGTGTTTGCTCTTGCTTCTCTAGTTCTTTTAATTGTGATGTTATGGTGTTAAATTTAGATCTTTCCTGCTTTCTCTTGTGGGCATTTAGTGCTATACATTTCCCTCTCCACACAGCTTTAAATGTCCCAGAGATTCTGGTATGTTGTGTCTTTGTTCTCATTGGTTTCAAAGAACATCTTTATTTCTGCCTTCATTTCGTTATGTACCTAGTAGTCATTCAGGAGCAGGTTGTTCAGTTTCCATGCAGTTGAGCAGTTTTGAGTGAGTTTCTTAATCCTGAGTTCTAGTTTGATTGCACTGTGGTCTGAGAGACAGTTTGTTATAATTTCTGTTCTTTTACATTTGCTGAGGAGTGCTTTACTTCCAACTCTGTGGTCAATTTTGGAATAGGTGTTGTGTGGTGCTGAGAATAATGTATATTCTGTTGATTTGGGGTGGAGAGTTCTGTAGATGTCTATTAGGTCTGCTTGGTACAGAGCTGAGTTCAATTCCTGGATATCCTTGTTAACTTTCTGTCTTGTGGATCTGTCTAATATTGCCAGTTGGGTGTGAAAGGCTCCCATTATTATTGTGTGGGAGTCTAAGTCTCTTTGTAGGTCTCTAAAGACTTTCTTTATGAATCTGGGTGATCCTGTATTGGGTGCATATATGTTTAGGATAGTTAGCTCTTCTTGTTGAATTGATCCCTTTACCATTATGTAATGGCCTTCTTTGTCTCTTTTGATCTTTTTTGGTTTAAAGTCTGTTTTATCAGAGACTAGGATTGCAACCTCTGCCTTTTTCTGTTTTCCATTTGCTTGGTAGATCTTCCTCCATCCCTTTATTTTGAGCCTATGTGTATCTCTGCATGTGAGATGGGTTTCCTGAATACAGCACACTGATGGGTCTTGACTCTTTATCCAATTTGCCAGTCTGTGTCTTTCAATTGGAGCATTTTGCCCATTTACATTTAAAGTTAATATCGTTATGTGTGAATTTGATCCTGTCATTATGATGTTAGCTGGTTATTTTGCTCATTGATGCAGTTTCTTCCTAGCCTCGGTGGTTGTTACAATTTGGCATGTTTTTGCTGTGGCTGGTACTGGTTGTTCCTTTCCATGTTTAGTGCTTCCTTCAGGAGCTCTTTTAGCACAGGCCTAGTGGTGACAAAATCTCTCAGCATTTGGTTGTCTGTAAAGGATTTTATTTCTCCTTCACTTATGAAGCTTAGTTTGGCTGGATATGAAATTCTGGGTTGAAAATTCTTTCCTTTAAGAATGTTGAATATTGGCCCCATTCTCTTCTGGCTTGTAGAGTTTCTGCCAAGAGATCAGCTGTTAGTCTGATGGGCTTCCCTTTGTGGGTAACCCGACCTTTCTCTCTGGCTGCCCTTAACATTTTTTCCTTCATTTCAACTTTGGTGAATCTGACAATTATGTGTCTTGGAGTTGCTCTTCTCAATGAGTATCTTTGTGGCATTCTCTGTATTTCCTGAATGTGAATGTTGGCTTGCCTTGTTAGGTTGGGGAAGTTCTCCTGGATAATATCCTGCAGAGTGTTTTCCAGCTTGGTTCCATTCTACCCGTCACTTTCAGGTACACCAATCAGCTGTAGATTTGGTCTTTTCACATAGTCCCATATTTCTTGGAGGCTTTGCTCATTTCTTTTTATGCTTTTTTCTCTAAACTTCTCACTTCATTTCATTCATTTGATCTTCAATCTCTGATACCCTTTCTTCCAGCTGATCGAATCGGCTACTTAAGCTTGTGTATTCATCACATAGTTCTCGTGCCATGGTTTTCAGCTCCATCAGGTCATTTAAGGCCTTCTCTAAATTTGTTATTCTAGTTAGTCATTTGTCTAATCTTTTTTCAAGGTTTTTAACTTCTTTGTGATGGGTTTGAGCTTCTTCCTTTAGCTCTGAGAAGTTTGATCATCTGAAGCCTTCTTCTCTCAACTCGTCAAAGTCATTCTCTGTCCAGCTTTGTTCCATTGTTGGTGAGGAGCTGTGTTCCTTTGGAGGAGGAAAGGTGCTCTGATTTTTAGAATTTTCAGTTTTTCAGCTCTGTTTTTTCCCCATCTTTGTGGTATTATCTACCTTTGATCTTTGATGATGGTGATGTACAGATGGGGTTTTGGTGTGGATGTCCTTTCCGTTTGCTAGTTTTCCTTCTAACAGTCAGGACCCTCAGCTGCAGGTCTGTTGGAGTTTGCTGGAGGTCCACTCCAGACCCTGTTTGCCTGGGTATCAGCAGCAGAGGCTGCAGAACAGTGGATATTGCTGAACAGCAAATTTTGCTGCCTGATCATTCCTCTGGAAGTTTTGTCTCAGAGGGTACTTGGCTGTGTGAGGTGTCAGTCTGCCCTTACTGGGGCTTGCCTCCCAGTTAGGCTACTTTGGAGTCAGGGACCCCACTTGAGGAGGCAGTCTGTCCATTCTCAAATCTCAAAGTCCATGCTGGGAGAACCACTACTCTCTTCAAAGCTGTCAGACAGGGACATTTAAGTCTGCAGAGGTTTCTGCTGCCTTTTGTTTTGCTATTCCCTGCCCCCCAGAGGTGGATTCTACAGAGGCAAGCAGGCCTCCTTGA
This sequence comes from Pongo pygmaeus, assembly GCF_028885625.2. NCBI lineage: Eukaryota > Metazoa > Chordata > Mammalia > Primates > Hominidae > Pongo > Pongo pygmaeus. Next base: position 60,607,575 of record NC_072380.2, read on the forward strand.
GCTGCACTGGGGTCCACCCAGTTCGAGCTTCCAGGCTGTTTTGCTTACCTATTCAAGCCTCAGCAATGGTGGACAGCCCTCTCCCAGCCTGGTTGCCACATTGCAGTTTGATCTCAGACTGCTGTGCTAGCAATGAGCAAGGCTCCATGGGTGTGGGACCCTCTGAGCCAGGTGCCGGATATAATCTCCTGGTGTGCCATTTGCTAAGACCATTGGAAAAGTGCAGTATTAGGGTGGGAGTGACCCAATTTTTCAGGTGCTGTCTGTCATAGCTTTGCTTGGCTAGGAAAGGGAATTCACTGACCCCTTGCATTTATCGGGTGAGATTATGCCTCACCCTGCTTTGGCTCATGCTCAGTGCACTGCACCCACTGTCCTGCACCCACTGTCTGACAAGCCTCAGTGAGATGAACTTGGTACCTCAGTTGGAAATGCAGAAATCACCCATCTTCTACGTTGCTCATGCTGGGAGCTGTAGATTGGAGCTGTTCCTATTTGGCCATCTTGGAACTGCCCCAATAAATTCCTTTATTCAAGAGAACCAACTTAATTTAGAAAAGTATGTGGGGATGGTCAAGCCTAAGAGTGATATTGCAAACAATAGTGATTTTGAAGGAAAGTGATTAAAACATGGCTGATAGTCCACAAAAGCAAGAAGGTAAACCACAGTAAGTTAGTAGTGTACCAGAGAGAACCAGAGAAAGAGACAGGTAAGAAAACCCTTCTTGGGGTTGGGATAAGCTTCAAAAACTGGCCTAAAAACTACTACTTCAAAGAAGCTGGAATTTAGTTGGATCAGACTGTGCAGCAATTTATGGCCCAGGGCATTGTTGAAAACAACATAGAAACCAGCCAGCAGTTAGTGGAGAATAACAACTGGTGTGATGTCATCCAAGGCAGTGGAATTGACAGGGTATGAAAGAAAGCAAAAGGCAGAGAGAACCCTAATGTAAACACTGTCTTTCCAAGGTGGCTGTGCACCTGCCCATGGCTACGTTTTCTGCAGAGTGATGGCAGGTGCTGCACACTCTCATGGAAATAACAATCACTGAACAGTCCAGCTAAGGCAGTAACCAAGTAATAAACCAAATAAACAGGCAAAGAAAAGCAATGAAAAGCCCTAAACCAGATGAAGATAGCATAAGTAAACAATAACAACAAACTATTGACCAAAACCTCCTAAGGCTATAGACACAAAAATCCTCCACAATATAATAGAAAACCACATCCAACAACATTTAGAAAGTAATACATTATGACCAAGTAGGACTTATCCCAGGAATGCAAGGCGATTTAATATCCAAAAATCAATGAATGTAAGATACTCTATTGATAGAATAAAAGAACAAAATTCAAATGATCATCTCAATTGCTGCCAATAAAAGCATTTGATAAAATCCTACACCAAGATAAAAGAGAACTCCACTTGATAAAGGACATCTATGAAAATCTCAAAGCTAACATCATGTGAATGATAAATTAATTCATCATGATGAATTGATGGTGAATCACTAAAAGATTTTCCCCTGTGATAAAAAAAAATACATGGCCTGAAAATCTGTATTCTTCATAAGCATTTACTGTAATTCCATATGGTGAATTCATAGATCAATACTCAGCAATCTCTGTAAGAGAAAAATAGAATATTTGTATCTGATTAGAACTGGGAATTAATAACCTATTAAAGAGCACAGATTAAGGGGGAATAATCATTAAAAATGGCATGCACATATCTTAACCTTTCAATAAACTTGGATTAGTGTAGGTTACCATAAAAGTGACAAGGAGTTTGGTGCAGGTAATTTATTTGGGACTTGGGAAGTGATTCCAGAAAGCAGAAGGGAGGTAATAGGGAGAACAGAACTCCAATACAGAGCAAACATCTCACAGCCTTGCTAGGGGCATTAAAGACTTGAATCCACTAGATCATTCTTGGGCCTAGTCATTGCAGCTGTGCCTGAGATCAGAAGTGGGCAGAGAAATGTGAATTGCAGCATTAATGGCATCTGCTACCAATATTGATCCTATTCAATAACAGAACATTTTATCGTAGGTCATGCCAATGCCCCTTCATTCTTCAATCTTTGAATGCTGGAAAAGTTCCAGAAAGCTTGGTTTAACTGCAATGTATTTTAAAGAACCTTTAAAACTTACTGAACCTCTCCTTCCTTTAGTTTTCTCATATTAATATTCAGATAACCTTAGTAACTAAGTTGTAAAATTGTTTTAAGGAATAAATAATCATTACATATAAAGCTATGGAAAAACACCTGACACAAATTTAGCTCTCAGTAGATGCTATTTGTATTGTTAAACTAGCTGCATTATCTGTAGTTACACATTTGTACTATACACAACCATAATGATTTGCTCTTTTATGTATTTTAAAGTGGATCACATTTTAAAACACCTTTGTAAAGAAACCACAGAATCAGAATGTGTCTAGATTTTCATGATTTTCCTTCAGTCTTGTATATATGTTTGTCCATACCACAATTTGGTATTAGTTATTTACCTTCATCGAGTCTTTCAAAATAGTTAACAGATATTAAATTCCAATATTCATGTACTTTTTTTTGCAAGGCAATATACATAATGCACGTTATTCAAAAGTCACAACCCTGTAATCAGTGAGGAGCAAAATCTCTCCTTCCTTGTCCCTGGGCCTCCTAGATTATTTCCCAGAATCAGTGGCTTTTACCATTTTCTCAAAATTCCTATTAGAGATAGTCTGTGCCTTCAGAAAGTTTTCCTTAACTTTTTGCTCCACATTTATGTTGGGAGCAGGCCCCCCAAAATCTGCCATAAACTGGCCCCAAAACTTGCCGTAAACAAAATCTCTGCAGCACTGTTACATATTCTTAATGGCCCTAATGCCAAAGATGGAAGGTTGTGGGTTTACAGGAATGAGGGCAAGGAACACCTGGCCCACCCAGGGCGGAAAACCTCTTAAAGGCATTCTTAAGCCACAAACAATAGCATGAGCGATCTGTGCCTTAAGGACATGCTCCTGCTGCAGTTAACTAGCCCAACCTATTCCTTTAATTCAGCCCATCCCTTCGTTTCCCATAAGGGATACTTTTAGTTAATCATATATCTATAGAAACAATGCTAATGACTGGTTTGCTGTTAATAAATATGTGGGTAAATCTCTGTTTGAGGCTCTCAGCTCTGAAGCCTGTGAGACCCCTGATTTCCCACTTCACACCTCTATATTTCTGTGTGTGTGTCTTTAATTCCTTTAGTGCCACTGGGTTAGGGTTTCCTTGACCAAGCTGGTCTCGGCAAGTGGCATCCATCATGGGGGTTCGAATCCAGGTCAAAGGGTCACCAGAGTGATGGTTGGAATGTAAAGCTAGCTGGAGGACACGCAAGTACTCTTAAAGCAATCCCCATGGTGAGTACGAAGGGGAGCTCAGAAGTGTCAGGGTAACAATGGGACAGGTGTGGGGTCTGGTTTGTTTCACCTTGGAGCTTTTTCACATTGATGATAAGGAGGAATGAGAGTATAGCGAAGTAACAGAAGAGGTTACAGAGCATGTTTATTTACCAGCTAAAGCTAAAGAGGCAAAGGAAGGGGAGGTTCATCCCTACCCTTCTGCACCCACTCCTTATTATTTTGAAGAAAAAGACCCTCCAGATCTTTCTTTTCCAGAGGACACTGGGCAAAAAGTAGTTACCCCAATGACTGTTCAAGCAGTGCCTCGAATGACCACTCTTAGTTCTATTCAGGCAGGAATTCAGCAAGCTAGACGAAAGGGCGATTTAGAGGCTTGGCAGTTCCCTGTTAGAATACACCCCCTAGATCAACAGGGGAATATAGCTACATTTGAGCCTTTTCTTTTTAAATTACTCAAAGAATTTAAACAAGCTATAAATCAGTATGGACCAGGTTCTCCTTTTGTAGCGGGACTGTTAAAGAATGTTGCAGTTTCCAGTCAGATGATTCCTACTGACTGGGATGCTCTTACTCAAGCTTGTCTAACTCCTGCTCAGTTCTTACAATTTAAAACTTGATGGGCAGATGAAGCTTCCATTCAGGCTGCTTGCAATGCCCAGGCCCAACCTCAAATTAATATAACTGCAGACAAACTTTTGGGGGTTGGTGGCTGAGCTGGTTTAGATGCACAAGAGGTCATGCAGGATGATGCCATAGAACAGCTTAGCAGAGTGTGCATTAGAGCTTGGGAAAAAATCACTTCAAGTGGGGAACAATACCCTTCCTTTAGTGTTATAAAACAGGGACCAAGAGAACCATACTTTGATATTATATCTCGGTTACAGGAGTCTCTTAAAAAGATGATTGCAGATTTGGCTGCTCAGGATATAGTGTTGGAATTACTAGCTTTCGACAATGCTAATCCTGATTGCCAGGCTGCTCTGTGACCTATCAGAGGGAAAGCACATTTAGTTGATTATATCAAGGCCTGTGATGGTATTGGAGGTAATCTGCATAAAGCTACTCTGCTAGCACAGCCGGTGGCAGGACTGAGAGTGGATAAAGGAAATACTCCATTTCCTGGAGCTTGTTTTAACTGTGGGAAGCATGGTCATACTAAAAAAGAATGTAGAAAAAATCAGTGAGTCAGGCCGCCAGATAGGGGAAAAAAGAAAACTGCTGATCCTGAAATATGTCCAAAATGTGAAACAGGAAAACATTGGACTAATCAGTGTCACTCTAAGTTTGATAAAGAAGGGAACCTGATTTTGGGAAACACCATGAGGGGCCATTCATGGGCCCCATTCTAAACTGGGGCATTTCCAGCTCAGGCCACTCCCTCACCCCCATACAATGTCTGTCCCTCACCACAGCCAGTAATGCTGCAGTAGATTTATGCTGCACAAAAGCTGTGAGCCTTCTGCCTTGGGAACCCCTGCAAAAGGTCCCAACAAGAGTCTGTGGGCCCTTGCCATCAGGGACAATAGGATTACTTTTAGGAAGGTCTAGTTTAAGTTTAAAAGGGGTACAGATACATACAGGAGTCATTGATTCAGATTATAAAGGGGAAATTCAGATTGTTGTATCTACTTCTGTTCCCTGGAAAGCAGAGCCAGGAGAGCGCATAGCACAGCTCCTGACTGTGCCATATGTGGGAATGGGAAAAAGTGAAATTAAACAAACAGAAGGATTTGGAAGCACAAATAAATAAGGCAAAGCAGCTTACTGGGTAAATCAAATTACTGATAAACATCTTACCTGTGAAATAACTATTCAGGGAAAGAAATTTAAAAGTTTGGTAGATACAGGAGCGGACGTTTCAATCATTTTTCTACAGCACTGGCCATCCGTGTGGCCAATTCAACCCACTCAATTTAACATAGTTGGAGTTGGCAAAGCCCCTAAAGTATATCAAAGTAGTTATATTTTGCATTGTGAGGGGCCCAATGGACAACCTGGGACTATTTGACCAATTATAACTTCTGTACCTATAAATTTATGGGGAAGAGATTTATTACAACAATGGGGAGCACAAGTTATAATTCCAGAACAACTGTATAGCCCTCAAAGTCAACATACAATGCATGAAATGGGGTATGTCCCTGGTATGGGACTAGAAAAAAAATTGCAAGGTTTGAAAGAACTGCTTCAAGTGGAAAAACAAAGTTCCCGCCAAAGATTAGGAAATAACTTTTGATGGCGGCCATTGTTAAGCCTCCAGAACCTATACCTATAAAATGGTTAACAGATAAGCCAATTTGGATAGAACAATGGCCGCTAAGTAAAGAGACACTGGAGGCTTTAGATAAATTAGTTACTGAACAATTAGAAAATGGGCACATAGCTCCAACATTTTCTCCTTGGAATTCTCGTTTTCGAAATGAAGAAAAAATCGGGTAAATGGAGAATGTTAACTGATTTAAGAGCCATTAATTCAGTTATACAACCTATGGGAGCATGACAACCAGGATTGTCTTCTCCTGCTATAATTCCAAAAAATTGGCCTTTAATAGTCATAGATTTAAAAGACTGTTTCTTTACTATCCCCTTAGCTGAGCAAGACTGTGAATGGTTTGCATTTACAATTCTTGCAATAAACAACCTGCAGCCTGCTAAGCATTTTCATTGTTTTACAGATGGGTCTAGTAATGGTAAAGCTTCTTATTTTGGATGAAAAGGTAAAGTTTTCCAGACGCCCTATACTTCAGCTCAAAAAGTGGAGCTTGTAGCTATAATTGAGGTATTGACTGCTTTTGATATGCCTATTAATGTGATTTCTGATTTTTCATATGTGGTTCATTCCACACAGTTAATTGAAATGCTCAGTTACGATTTCATACAGATGAACAACTGATGACTTTATTTACCCAGTTGCAAACAGCAGTTAGGAGTAGAATGCATCCTTTTTACATCACTCACATTAAGGCTCATACACCTCCTCCAGGACCTCTGACTAAAGGGAATCAAATGGCTGATTGCCTAGTTGCAAATGCAATATCTAATGCTAGACATTTTCACAGTTTAACCAATGTTAATGCCTCTGGTCTCAAACGCAGATACACCATTACCTGGAAAGAAGCTAAAGTTATTATCCAGCGATGCCCAACTTGCCAAATGGTACATTCCTCATCTTTTACAGGAGGAGTTAATCCTCGAGGATGGGAACCTAACTCTCTTTGGCAAGTGGATGTCACACATGTTCCCTCATTTGGGAGACTAGCTTATGTACATGTATGTGTGGACACCTTTTCTCACATTGTCTGGGGTACACGCCAAACAGGAGAGTCTTCTGCCTGTGTTAAACATCATCTTTTGCAGGGTTTTGTGGTGATGGGCATTCCAGCTTCTATAAAAACAGATAATGCCCCAGGATATACTAGCCAAGCTCTGGCTACGTTTTTCTCTATGTCGAATATTAAACACATTACTGATATCCCATACAATTCTCAAGGTAAAATAATAACTTGGGGTAGAGGTTATGCTTGTGTTTCTCTGGGCAAAAATCAACAGCCAATTTGGATACCATCAAGACACCTTAAATCTTATTATGAGCCAGATTCTAGGAGGATCCCAAGGACCCCTCAGTTGCAGGCATGTTGAGACTGATGCTGAGGAGGACCCCAACTGTCATAAGCAACACCCATCAATCACAGCCACCCACCTGGGGACAGATCAAGAAGCTGTCACAGATGGCAGAAGAAAACCTGAGGAAAGCCGGACAACCAGTCACAACGAGTAATTTAATGGTAGCTATGATAGCAATTTTTACCACTGCCGTGAGTATTCTTTCAATAAGGGCTGACACAGAGAACAATCATACTTATTGGGTATATTTATCAACCTTGGCTGGCAATAATGCCTGGGTGCAATCACTTTATGACACAGTTACACATGCTTTCTGATCTCAGTACTTACCATAATAAATCTGCTCCTATAATTGAGGCATACCACCCTCAAAAACCTATTTGTAAACAGGATTGGACCCAGTTAGAAAAAATGAACGTACTTGTTTAGGAAGACTGCATTGCAGAACAGGCAGAGGTGCCGCACAATGATTCCTACAAAATCATTATTAATTGGTCCCCTAAGGGGATGTTTAGCTTGAATTGCAACTCTCAGCCTGTGTGCCACAGCCACACTATGTTCAGCTGGTCTGAATAAAATGGTCAGATTGTAGATATAATAAGAAGTATGGCAAGAGTTCCTATTATCTGGAACCATGGCGGTATAGTGGCACCTCAACTTCAAATGATATGGCCCACTCTAGGAGCTTAACATAAGGATCTAAAATTAAAAGAACAAATATTTAAAGCATCCCAGGCACACCTGACCTTAATGCCAGGAACTGGAGTGCTTAAAGGAGCTGAAAATGGATAAAACACTTCGAAGCGCTGTGATTTCAATGATGATTGTGCTTTTAATCTGTGTTGTTTGTCTCTGTATAGTCTGCAGATGCGGATCCTGACTCTTGTGAAAAGTAGCTCACCGTGACAAAGCTGCCTTTGCGTTTATCAATTTGCAAGTCAGAGATAGGGGACATGTTGGGAGCAGGCACCCCAAAATCTGGCGACAAACTGGCCCCAAAACTATTGATAAACAAAATCTCTGCAGCACTGTAACATGTTCATAATGGCCCTAACACCCAAGCTGGAAGGCTGTGGGTTTACAGTAATGAGGGCAAGGAACACCTGGCCCGCTCAGGGCGAAAAACCTCTTAAAGGCATTCTTAAACCACAAACAATAGCACGAGCGATCTGTGCCTTAAGGACACGCTCCTGCTGCAGTTAACTAGCCCAACCAATTCCTTTAATTTGGCCCATCCCTTCATTTCTCATAAGGGATACTTTTGGTTAAACATATATCTATAGAAACAATGCTAATGACTGGTTTGCTGTTAATAAATATGTGGGTAAATCTCTGTTTGGGGCTCTCAGCTCTGAAGGCTGTGAGACCCCTGATTTTCCACTTCATACCTCTATATTTCTGTGTGTGTGTCTTTAATTCCTCTAGTGCCACTGGGTTAGGGTCTCCCCGACCAAGCTGGTCTCGGCACATTTAAATAAACTTTAACATTCTTTTTCTTTCCCTACAAATGGTAGCATAGTATATAGGTCATGTTTATTTCCCCTTTCTCTATCACAACTTAAAATTTTATCTTATTCTTTGTTCAATGTAATTTTTATTGGAATCTAATTTACTATTTATAATTTACCAGTGAAAAGTGCCAATCTTCAGGACGTGTGGGAGACATTTTGAGAAATAGACCTACCTGGGAAGCCCACATCTGCATCAAAATAAGGAACATTTCCAATTTCCCTGGAAGTTCCTTTGTGCTTTCCCAGTAATCCTTCCAGCCATGGAGGCACCCTTGGTGCACAGGTGAGTCTTCCTGTTCCTGAGCACAAGCGCACAATGCCCTGCCCTGGGCTTGCTCTTTTCCCTCCATGCAGTGCTACAGCCGTATGGCTCGCAGGCTGCTCCTATTCCTTATTGTGCAGTGTTCTGTGGGATAAGTAGACCATAGCTTATTCAACCACCTGTAATGAATTTTTAGTTGTTCTCTTTTAAAAGAAACCAATAAACTTTAATGATATATAATTTATATACAATTAATGTCCCTTATTAATTGCACAATTCTGTACATTTTGGCTTTGTGTGTATGTGGTGTGTGTGTAGTGTGTATACGGGTATGTGTGATGTGTGTATGTGTGTGGTGTGTGTCTATTTGTAGTCTGGTATGTACATGTGCATGGTGGCTATGTGGTGTGTTTGTGTGCGGTGAGTGTGTGTGCATATGTGTGTGGTGTGTATGTGTATAGTCAGTGTGTGGTGTGTGTATGGTGTATGGTGTGTGTAAGTGTGGTGTGGGTGTGTACAGTGAATGCATATGTGTGTGAAGGTGTGAGGTGTGTATCGTGTGTATATGGTAGTCAGTGTGTGGTGTGTGTATGTGTATAGGGTGTGTGTCATGTGCATATGTGTATGAGGTGTGTGTGTGTATATATGTGTGGTGTGTAATCTAAACACAGAACAGTTTCAGCACCCCAGAGAAGTCCTTCATTTCCTTCTCCAGTCTCTCTCAGGCCCCTACTCCTACAACCAAAGGGCAATTGCTGTTTTGAGTTCTACCATTATCCATTTGCTTTCCTTTGTCTCAGATTTCACCTGACTGGAGCCCTACAGTATCCACTGTTTACAGTGTGTGGCTTTTTGGCTCTGCATGAACCAAAATGAGATTCAGCCACATTGTTGTATGTTTGTTCCTATCTATTGTTGAGTGGTGTTTTATTGTCTGGATATACTACAAAATGTACACCTCTTGGTAGACATTTGGAATGTTTCCAGTTTAGGACTATTATAGCTAAATCTGCTGTGAACATTTTTGTACAAATCTATTTGTAGATATATGAATTTAGTCCTCCTGGATAAGTAGCTAGTCATGAAGTTATTGCATCACAGTGTGGATAAGAATGTGTATTTATTGCATTTGTGGCTATAGAAAGGAAGGTGTAGGAGATAATGTTATGGATGTGGAATAAGATTATTAAATAAATGTTGGTAAAGTGGAACAACAGTCCAAAAGTTACATTATTGAATATTCTAGGTAAAAAACATAAAAGTTAAATATACTTAGGGAAAAACCAACTGCAGGAATAGTAAATATGGACATAACCATTTATCCCAATAAGTATATGCAATTTTGTTGCCACAAAAGGCTAAACTGAAGGTAACCTGCTGCATGTATTCAGAGGTATGGTGTCCATGATGTGGCACATTAGCAACACTTTTAAGGTGTTCTTCCTTCTTTAGAACATTATCTACTGTCTTACAACCAGTCTGTATGCAAGATTTTGGAAGGGAACTTAATGAATTAGAATGCCTCCAGTATATGTGGACGTTTTGTTTAAATAACTGGAAAATTTACATTAAAAATATTTTGTATATGTTTTCACATACTTTAAGAATTATCAAATGGAAAAAAATAATGAACTTAATCTTGTGTAGATTTATAAACACCTTTGGGGAGACTGAAATAATAAAGGTTTTAAGTTCATGTAAAGAGTATATTTTCAAAAGAATTTTTCAAAAAGTGGGTTGAGAGGGGACACACACACATACACACACACACACACACACAGAACGTGAGAATGTTCTGGCTTTGTTCATGGAAGATAATGTCTGCTGTACTTCACATATTTGTATCTGGGAAAACCCCTTGGGAGAAATTTCCTGATAGCCTTGATATTTTTCTAAATTAACAAATTTGTACCACTAAGTCATTGACAAATTTAGTTATTCACTCTCTATAAATTGTCACTTATCAGAAACAGGTCTCTGGAAAGGTATGTTTTAATTTGTTAATTGGTTTGAGGCAGATAACTAAAATTGGAAGATGAGGCATTGTGAGCAAATCACTTTTCATATATCATTTCACTTAATGTTTAGGAAACTCTTCAAAGTGAATATTATTATGAATAATTTGCAAGTGAGGGAATTTAGTGTACAAGATGCTAAGTAACTTCTCCAAGGTCACAAAGCAGAATTGGGACATGTTTTCATTCTGTTTTCAAACCCTCAACCTTTTTTACATCCCACTTTCCCAATATACAGCAGTGGTGAGTCACTGCCAAAATGAGTCATATATTAATTCTTATTGTAATTTATTCCCAATCAACTAAATTCTGTCAAGATTTAAGTTATTTCCCAAAAGAAAGTCAGGCACATTCAGGTGAAGACATTTATACATTTGTTTCTGCAGTACATTAAATTACTCCCTTGTGACCTAAAATGGAAAGCTTTTAGTCATATATTCAACTTCTCTCCACAGAAAGGCTGGCTGACATGTATTTTGACTACTGAACTTTACTAAAAAGAATTAATTTTGATCATATTTTTTTCCATAGTTAAATTAAGTCTTTGGGGGGAGCTTATTTTGAACTTAAAAAATATTTTTACAGGAATAAAACCATGTTATAAATACAAATGCACCTACCCAGAGAGGTGTTTTAGAAGTGGTGTGAAGAGAATAAAAACCATTTCATTAGATTTAGTAAATTTAGCCTTTCCTATTGTAGCCCTAATCCTAGTACAGTACATTGTTGGCTTTGATGGTTGTTCAAGGAAGATTGGATGAATAATTAATTCTTTGTACATATATCCCATTGGAAGGAATATGAGTTTTGTGTAGAAAGAATGGGTTCCCCAAATGCTTTTCTAATTTATTTTCAACTTATCAGCTGAATGCAAAGTTGGGTTTAACAAAACCACTAGCACTTGGCTTTTCCTTTCTCCTTTTCCACAAACAAGTAAACTGCTAAGTGGATTTCAGCTGGAAGTCACTTCTTCTGTGACTTCTCCCTGAGTGGCTCCCCTGAGTGGTTTGTATGAAGTAATTCATCCTTCACAAAGAGCTGGATAACAGAAAAATTTTGTAAAATAACAATTTTTGCTTTTAAATTTTATTTGTTATTTTGTTCTGTTTACTCTTTTGAGGTATTGAGAAATCCTAAATTAATCGATGCCCATATTAAGCAGCCCAGTGATATCATGTATTCTGGGTCCATTGTTTTTTATTAGATGTTTTGTTAAAAGCTGAAAAAGACCAGCTTTTAAATACTCCAATTATGTTTTTCCCTAAAGCTAATATAATTATTGGGAATTCTTAAAAATATATGCTACTATATATTATATTTATTACGCTGGTAAATGATAAGCTGTTTAAAGTGTTCTTTTAGAATTGACAAAATATTGTCAAAAAATTTGGGAAACAAAAAGAAAAAATATATTACTCTTAGTAATACAAGAGAGTCTTTACTAAAATTTTGTTTTAATTTTCAAAGATTTTGGGTGCACATTTAATACTTTTTTGTAACAATATTGTTCAGACAAGACTGTGCTCTGCTCTGTTATTTAGCTCTGCATCCTGAGGATTTTCCAATGTAATTAAACAATTCTCATGATCATAAACTATAAATAATTACTTAATATTCTATCATCTGGAAAGATCCTAATGTGTTTTAATAGTCTTCTGTTTGTCAACATTTTGTGGTTCCCAAATGTTCACTGTGACAAATAGTACTATAATAAGTATGTTTCATGATATGGAATTTAGGATTATACCATTAGAAAATAGTCTTGGAAACAAAATTGTGATGCTGAAGGGTATCAACATTTTGATAGCTCATGATACAAATTGTCAAAATTTCAGATATCAAAACCGAAGCCGTGTGTTCAGATACAGTATATGAGTGAGTTCACGTAGCCACACTGCTGTCATCATGGACAGGTAATGTCTTCACTGTAGATGTTTCCTTAGTGTGTGAAAAACTACAGCACATTTTTTAAAAAATGCATTTGATTCCCAGAAAGGTTAAAGTCTTTGTTTTCATATTTAAATTACTAGAACTATTTATCACTAATGAAATGTCTGTGTATGTCCGTTGCCTACAGATTTATTGGGACTATCATCGCTTATTGACATATATGAGCTCTTTATTAAAAAAATTAATACTTTTTAGATAATAATCTTTTTGAGATCTGCAATGGGTTTCATGATTAAATGTACGTACATGGTTTGGCCTTTTTTAAGCTTGGATTCAAATGTTAGTCTAATTTATTATTGTTGTTGTTGTGTGCAGTACATTCTCATGAATATATTTTTTAAATTTTCACTATTGGCTCTGAAGAAGGTTTGAAAGCCCTTTGTCACAGGGTTGTTTTTAACATTTGAATTAACTGTTAAACTGAGCAAAGATGTATTGACTACTCTATGGCTGTCCCTAGAGGCCTCTCACTCTCCCCCTCCTATACTCTCTTGATGCTGTCTACTTTTCTCTCCCTGCACATTCCTTCCAAGCCATATTCCTAACTCCCAAGCCTTCATGGGCTGTCTCTCTGGTGTTGGCCATAAACCAGCATCTCTGCTCTCATTTCTTCCCCAGTTTCAGATCCAGGCACACAGTGTACTCTGTGCCTTGGAAGTCCCGCACATACACCCACGCTGACTCGATCCTGTTGTCTTCTGCCCCCTTTAGTGCTACCTGTCCCGCTGCTGCGCTGATAGCACTTCGCTGGTTTTTCAAGTGAGAAGCCTCACTTACTCCTCCCTCCCGCTCATTTCCCATCCAGTCACCAGACCTGTGGTTTTTCTTCCTGCACCTGTGTCTCCCTGTGCCCTCCACCCTGCTTTAGGTCAGGCCACTGTCCACCTTCACTGGGGATATTGAGAACCTCTCAGTTGGTCTCACTACTTTCAGTATCCCCCTCTTTTAACCCCTTTCCTGATAATATAGAGAAAAATATCCTTCAAAAAATGTACGAATCGTTAAATCTCTGTTTCATAAAATGCATCAAACATTTCCATTACTCTTAGGATGAAGCCCCACATCCCAGGGTGCTGCTAAAGGTCCCATGTTCACACCATACTTCCCTCTCAGATAGCTTCAACCAAAACCCCTGTCTTCATCTGTGATACAGACAGATTGAACAGTTCCATAAATTAATTTCTTGAGTTTGTCCTGCTCTCTCTTGCCTTTGGATTATTTCCTGTGATGTTTTTCTACCTGGACTATCCCTCCTATCTGTTCATTCCCCTAGTCTATGTTCACCTGGCTAATGCATACTCTGTACTGAATTTCAGCTTAGATATTCCTTCTGTGGGCTGTCTTTTCCTAGCCCACAGCTGTACTTGTCACTGCTTTACTTATTTTCTCCCATCACTAGATCAGAGACCCTTGGCAACAGAAACAGTGTTGTTCTGTCCTTACATGCCCAGTGGCTAGCCAATGTCTGCAACATGGTATGGTCTGAATAAATGCCCACTGACTGAACAATGAATGGGGCTGAAGTGCAATGCAGTGTTCTCACTGGGGGTACTGTCCCAGGAACCCTAACAATAAGAGTGTCCCTGATTTTTTTGTGAATTGCTTCTTCCTGTACTTCAAGTGTACCATTGAAAGCTGATGTTAACAAAAATCACAAATCGTAGATGCTAATATAGTAGTTCCAAGTTATAAGCAGTCATGTATGGTGTCCAACAAGAGCACTTTAATACACACTGAGCATCTGACATCTCACCTATGTATCTGTCTTGTGTTAGACTCTGTGAGGATGCAAAATTAACCAAAATTGGTCCCCTGGGCTCTGTCAAGTCAGTCTCCATTTAATGGAAAAATGCAAATGATAGGGTCTCTACCTGAAGGCAATTTGCTAATATCACTGAGTTCATAAGTGTAGATATGTAGATGCAGATGTGGAGGCTGATGCAAATGCAGATGTAGGTGTAGATGTGGATGCAGATGTAGGTGTAGATGTGGATGCAGATGCAGATGTAGATGCAGAAGAAGAGGTATTCACTGATGCAGATATGGATGCAGAGGTAGATGTAGATGAGGATGCAGATGCAGAGAGATGCAGATGCAATGCAGATGAAGATTCAGATTTAGATTTAGATGTTGATGTTGAAATGGATGCAGCTGTAGATGTGGATGTGGATGCAGATGCAGATGTAGATGCAGATACAGATGTAGATGTAGACACAGGTCTAAATTTAGAGGCAGATGCAGATTTAGATTTAGATGTGGATGCGGATGTGGACATGGATGCAGATGTAGACAGGGATGCGGATGTGGACGCGGCTGTGGATGCAGATGTAGATTATGTAGACGTAGATGCAGATTCAGATTGATATTTAGATGTTGATGTTGATGTGAATGCAGATGCCAATGTAGATGTAGATGCAGATGTTGATGCAGATTTAGATGCATTTAGGTGTAGTTGTAATGTAGATGTAGAGACCGATGCAGATGTAGTTATGTAGATATAGGTGCAGATGTAGAGGCAGGTTTAGATTTATTAATTTCTTTATTTTTGAGACGCAGTCTCACTCTGTCGCTGGAGTGCAGTGGTGCCAACTCGGCTCACTGCAACCTCTGCCTCCCAGGTTCAAGTGATTCTCCTGCGTCAGCATCCCAAGTAGCTAGGATTACAGGTGCCCATTACCACACCTGGCTAATTTTTATATTTTTAATAGAGATGGGGTTTCGCCATGTTGGCCAGGCTGGTCTCGAACTTCTGACCTCAGGTGATCCACCCACCTTGACCTACCAAAGTGCTGGGATTACAGGTGTGAGTCACGGTGGCTGGGCCTCAGATTTAGATTTAGATGTGGATGCAGATGTAGATATACATGCTGATGCAGATGTGGATGTGAATGCAGATGTAGATGTAGATATTCATTCTCCAGGCCATTTATTCTCTGGGTAGTTTCTACATTGTTTAGTCAAGAAAATGGAAGTAATAGTGAAGCAGGCTCACTGTGCACTGGTCATCCACATCTCAGTCTGGTGAGACAGATCATGCATGCGGTAAGTGATATCAAGAGGGTTTATTACTTACAGATAGGCAGTGAGGGACAACAGAAGCCTAGGATCCATGTTGAGCTGGTCCCCAGGCTCAAGAAAGCTGCTTAGGGTAGATGGAGCCTGACTGTTCATGTCCCACTTGCACCACAGCTGAGGAACCCTGAAAGGTGGCTTGCTCTGGGTTCTTTACCTCAAGGG
Organism: Pongo pygmaeus; assembly: GCF_028885625.2. NCBI lineage: Eukaryota > Metazoa > Chordata > Mammalia > Primates > Hominidae > Pongo > Pongo pygmaeus. The sequence continues at coordinate 60,623,574 of NC_072380.2, forward strand.
AAATGTGACTTGCTGGGCAAAGCTTTAAAGGACACCCTGCTTCCAGGGAATAGAGGAGCAAGGCAAGGACAGTCTTGGGCAGTTCATTCCTAATTCAAGATGGTACATGCCCCAGGAGGGACAGGAGCAAGGCTCAGGCCCCTCCCTGCCTTGGGACACTGTATTCCCAGCACATTCTACAGTTTTTCTCGAGAATTACAAGCAAGAAATGGGAGAGAAGCAGGTTACTCCAGGGGTACCTGAAGAACTGCCTTGCAAATAGAAAACTGTTTACCATAGAGTTTTTATGTGTTTATATGTGTTTAATCTCACCTTCCAAACCAGTTTCCATGGAAACCAAACAAAAAATAAGAAAGTATCTATTATATATTCAACTGCTTTCAATGGACATAAATTCATATTTTTATTTTATTTCAATTAGACCCCTAATATCTTGACTATGAAAAAGCATTTTGAACCAGATACAGATGCTGAAATATACTAAATTTTTCCATCTTCAACCATCATTTGCTAAATTCATTCATTCACTTAACATTTTTTAAATTATTTTGTTATATTTTTACTTGACAGACTTATTTATTTTATTCCTTGCATCCCCTTCCCAGGCTATCTGACATTCCTTACCCCTCCTAACCCCAGGGGCAGCCTGACTCCATTTTGTGCTCTGGTAAGGGGAGACCAGGGCCACTGCACCTTTAGAGTTTATGAACCAGCACCAGGACTGGGGTTAATGACTCACCCCACCAGCTGAGTCTTCCAGAACACTGGGCTTTGGGCAGCTCCTAATCCCCTCCAGAGCTCCAGAGCCTGTACACAAGAGGCGCCACCACTATTAAAACCACTCGGGACTCTGGGGAACCTACCAAGACCGCAGAGGCACGCGCCGGAGACAGCAAGGCTTGCCGGGAAGAAAGCAAAGACCAGACTGCCTCCCTCCTGAGACGCCTCAGCACCGGCAACTGCGCTTCTCCAGCCCAGGCTGCCTCCTCCTTGGCGGCAACGCCAAAGGTCCCCATGGCCAAGCCTAGAGCCACAGACCCTATCCCCTCCCACCAGCCAATAGGAAACTAAAGCAGTGAAAACACCAAGCTTTGTGGCCAGAAAAAAAAAAAATTAACCGGAAGTAAAATTTAAATTGAAGCCTAAGTCCGCTGGGCCAGCAGCATTTGCAGACACATGCTCTGCCCCCAGCCACACTTCCTTCGTATTTCCCAAGCCCAGGGTCTCCAAAGACAGAAGGAAGGGGCTTTGGGCTGATTCTGTCCGTCACCAAGAGGCAGCCTTCTGAGAAATCAAGGTTAAGGCAGAGGTGTCCTCAGGGGATTCCCCGGTGTGGGGCACTGAGGACTGTAAACAGGACCTACGTGAGAACCGGGTGTCCCAGCCCCGAGGTTGTCTCTGCCTGAAGAACTGGCACTGCGGTGACTAAGAAGATGGGAACAGAGGTCAGCCAGCAGCAAGACGAGACCCCGTCTCCCCTAGGAATACCGGGGGTGGAGTGAGCCAGAAGGGGGCATGCGAGGGGCTGCCTGCAGTTGGAGGGGGCCTCCGGAAGTCATGCACAGCTTTGGGCTGCTTTTTCTCTGCCACTGGGTCAGCGCCCAGGCCTTCCTGGCCACGGGCCAACTCTTGGCCTCCCCTCTCAGAAGGAACCTGTTTTAGGGTCAGCTCGGCCAGGCTGCCTAGCCCAGGACTGGAGGTCAGGAGAGCTCCCAAGGAGCCCCAGACCTGGGGGACGAGACTGAAGGATGCGTCCAGGGGAGGCCAGGGGGCCACTGCCTCCCAGAACAACACGGAGCCTGCTGGTCCTGGAGGCGGGCGGGTGGTCTGGAGCCGGGCCAATTCCTCCTAGGCCCCGGGACAGGGTGAGGCCCGGGTATGGCTGCCACCGCTAACCTCCCTCTCCGCCCACATCGCGGGCCCTGTCAGGACCCAGAAGGACCAGGACAGACCGCATTTGCTTTTCAGGCCATAGATCATCATCTTTGGGCCCAGTGACTATGCGAGCTGTGGGCCCCGCAAGGCCTCTACGGGGTTGCTCGGGCCAGGCCTGGGCTGCAATTCTCGGGAAACCAGTCCTTAAGGCTCCAAAGGCTCCTCCAGGCCTCACCTCTCCTTAGCTTCAGGCACGACGGTCCCAGAGGCTGGGCCTTCTGAGCCACATGGTCGTAAGGCCTACTCGGAATCCAGCAACTTCTCAAGAGCTTACGCCCGAAACCCGGCCCTCAGGGCGCGCGGGGCTCGCTTTGACCACGGTTTCCCCAGGGCCAGGCTCCCTGGTCACTTCGGAGCAGGACCTGGCCCAGCGGGGCTCGGGGCTTGCATCACCCTGGAACAGGCGCCCTGGCGACCCCAGGGGCACTTGGGACGGTTCTCACCGCCCCCGCAGGGCCGGGCCAGGAGGTGGCCGCGCGGCCGGGGAAGGCTCGGTGCTCCAGAAGGCACCACGCTCTCCTTGGGTGGGAAGGCACTGGGCCAGCGGGGCTGGGGCGGGCAGCCCCCAGGCAAGGCCGCCAGCACTGTGCCAGCACGGCGAGCCGCTGGTAGCGCGATCTGGCCCTGCACCTAGCCTTGCACCCAGCCCCCGGGCGACTCCTGGGCGGCCTGCGTCAGCTGCACCGCGCAGCCCTCGCGGATGGGACGCCTAGGGCTCGAACCCGAGGCGGGGTGGGCCGCTGCTGCCTACCCTTCTTGAACTGGAAGCCCGCCGAACCACCCGGACGTCGCAGGTAGCGTGGAAGGCCAGGCCGCGCTGGCTCTGGGAGTGGCGGCGAGGCCGGGACTGGAAGGGCCGGGCTTCTGGGGCCTCAGCTGGCCTCCCAACTTCTGCCCAGCTCGACTCGCCTGGTTCTTTCAACATGAGCTCTGCAGGGCAGGCTGGGCAAGCGATCCCGGGCAAGCCTCTGTTTCTGCATCTGGGTCATCTTTGCCTGCTCTGGGTGGGCAGGGTTGTTTTGGTTTGAATTCCAGAGCCTGGCATGTAGTAGGTGCTGGGATACCTCGCTGCGCAGGTCTGGGGTGGCGGGTCTGGAGGCGCGGGACCCTGGCCGGACTCACTCTCCGCCTGGTCTAGGTGATATACATATATACTATTTTTATAATGATTATGTAAATGTTGTACATAATTTGAAGGAAATTGAGGAAAGTGAAAGTACGGCATAATAAATACTTGCCCAAGGTCATGGTTTTAGAAAGCACCATCTCAATTATTCTGTAATCTTTACTCAAAGTAGGCAAATTAGAACTCCATTTTGGTGAATGCAATACATCAAAAGGATTGGTGATATTGTATATACTGGTAATACACCTTATCTTATTTTATAAATATATAAAATATACGAAAGTGTTCATATACAAAATGTATGAAATAGAAAATTAAAATATTTGAAATGAAAAAGCATTTTAAAGTATTTGTAATTTAAGACGTTCTTGAAAAGAAACAAAATAAAGATTAATAAGTAACCCTGCCTAAAAATTAAAGTAATGAAAAGATATGTTAAAATTTGAAAGCTTTATTTATTGGAAAACAAATGTACTCAAGATTGTCATTTACTTGGGAAACAATTCATTGTCAGAAGAACGACAGGCTTCCCATGCAGGGCTAGAGAAGGCGGACTGGCCGCCAGAGGGCAGGATGCACTTGTAATCAAGCCGATTCTGTAACTGTTTCTACTACCTCCATCCAAAAGTCTGTGCTGTGATAGATAAAGTCACTTTAATTATTTGTGTTGTATCTATTGGGGACATAAAGTATTTGTTTACTTAACTTTTATTGCAGATATATAGCAGTTATATATATTTTTTATAAACATGAATGATCTGTCTTGAGAAAAAAACAGGAAATGAGTGAGCTCGAAGCAATCTGTTTCCACAAGCCAAAAATTCATTTTTATCTGGTTTTCAGGGTTTTAAGTGTTGCTATACTTTACTCATGACTACTGTACTTCTAACAAAATATGCTTGTGTGAACAAAACGGGGACAGTAATTTCTGCAGTTTTAATTCCAAGAGAAGTAAATATGTAGGGAATTGCAAGAAAGTCGTTTTATTTTTGAATAATGAAGAAGAGAAAGAGGAAAACAGATATTTGGCAGGAGATAATTCCAGCATCAAATTGTCATCGTTGCTGAGGCAAGTAAAAGAAGCGCCTTGATTTTCAGGCTCTTAATTATAATTAAGCACTTTTAAAGTTGGTGAGGATGACATTTTACCTGTAGTAAGTTCTAGACGGCTGAATTATATCCAGGCAGCTTCACTACACTTAGCTGTTGCTAAAACTGCTATCATCCAATTTTGGAACACTTCATGTGGAACTAAGTGGAAACCACTTTATAAAAGTTACTAATAACCAGAGCACATTGCAGTTTATACTTTTACAAACATTCTCTCATTAAGCCTTGGCACAACACATTTTACAGATGAATAAACAAGCTTAGATTAAGTAATAAGCTTGCGGTCTTATGGCTTGTGCATGATGCTAGTTCCCAAGGGAACAGCTATTATCTAGGGCTAAATCTTAAATCTCTGAATCCCTAATCAGCTAACTAGAGTGGTTGCATTTAGGACAAGAAAAATGTAAGCACAGCAAATAAGTTTTATTATGAGCTCAGGGCTTCAGGCTCAAGCCTCATACCTAGTCCTTTTTTCTTTTTTTCCAGATGAACAAGACTAAGCATAATGTTATTTGTGTTTTGGGAAAGAAACCTCAAATCTCAACCTTATCCAGACACAAATATGTGCTGCTGAATTTATTCCTAAGAGGAGATCACCAGGCATATTGAAAAGTGCCTTTAATCTCTAACTTTGAAGGTATCTCAGGAGTTAGAGTCAGGGATAAGGATTCATCCCAGGGAGGTGCTTTCCCAATCTTTGCTTCTGTGACTCCTTCTGGGAACGATGAGTTGAGTAGCCACTTCCTCCATCCACCCAATCCAGGAAAATAGAATGGGTGATGCCATTAGTTTCTTGCAAGAAGTTGTCTCTGCCCATTTACTTACTTCCCTTGTCAGGCCAGAGCCTGCAGTATTGTCCAACCAAGTTTCTCAGCCAAGATGACAAGGACAGTTTTATTGCCCGACCATATGCAAAATAGAATCAAATATTTTATTGTCATAGTATATTCTTCAAAGTTGTACATGTCATGAAAAAGTGGAAAAGGCACATCTTTATTTGCAGAGATCAAATCTCAAGAAAAATGAAAGCTCCTGCATCTGCATCTCCACAGATACATTAAGAACACTGGTTATGAAACCTACATGGGAGTGTCTCAGTTTATGGAGTTCCTCCTCTGGCTTGGAGATCTGAGCAGCTCCACCCTGGAGTCTGACCGGGGCTGGGGGCTCTACTTTAGCAACTGTAACCTGGGACACCTTTCCTGTGCCTACATGGAATTCCTGCAGGCCATTCACCCAATTCAGACACTCAATGAATACTTCTTGAACACCAGTTAGGTGAACAGGCATCTGGGTTAGAAGCTAGGATTCAACAACAAACAAAACCAGACATGCCAGCACTGTATTACTCCATACTCAAGTCTCTCTAAGTAGTATTTTCTCAAGAGCCAATAAGATTCATGGAACTGTTTCACCAGGCAGGCATTTGGTGAACATAGAAACACAGCTAAATACTCAACCAAATATATCATTCCAGCAACTTACAATCTAAACATCCTTTCATAATATTAATTCTCAGGAAAACCAGCCAACCAATTAACCAACCAACCAACCAGTCAACCAAACAATGACGAAAACCCCAAATCCCGTGTTCTAACAGGCTAATATATAAGTTAGAATCTGGTAGGCAGCATGGCACAGTAATTAGCATATGAACTCTGGAATTTGGTGAGACAGGTGTGGTTTCTGGCTTTGTCTCTTATCAGCTGTGTGACTTTGTCTTTCACCAGTCTGTTCTGAGTTTCATTTTATCATAGTGTTTTCTTCAAAGTGCAGTTCAGGGTTAATAAGAGTATCTGCTTTTTATGGTTACTGTGAAGATTCAATTTACATAAAGCAGTAGTACTACACTGGCTGCTGTGTAGTGAGTGCTCAATGTATGAAACTATTGTAATTAATAACATCATTACTGCTGTCAGCCACAGATCACATACTTGGGAAGAGGGAAAATAGAAGAGATCAAAAGAGCACTTTCAACTTCTCTAGGTTACCAGTGAGTCTATGCTGATGGTTCTATAAAATTAAAGATGATTTTGAAGACAGAAATCCCCCAAATTAGCATATCCTAACAAGTCCTTGACTAATGCATAGTCTTTTCTAATTGCGGTTTTTGCCATTGAAAGTAATAGCGAAAACCGGAATTACCTTTGCCCCAACCTAATACTTAGGCAGTGACATCAAGAAAACTTCTATTTGCTGGCTAAATTTGCAAATTTACAATTCCATGGTCTTCACTGAATACCCCTTCTTCCTGTAGAGTAGATACTGTATTTAAAATCTCTTAAGTCATCTTTTCATTTTATCCTATCACCAGTGGTCCTAGTATTTGAATGATGGATCAAAGGTGGAGTCTGGTTGAGACAGAGTTTGCCTTCTTTAAGAATAGGATAACCTGTATTTATAAAATTCAATTGTGGAAACAAAGCCCATGGCTTGGCATTTCCTGCAGCCTCCATCTCTTGATGGGCTCCCTGCTTTTTTTTTTTTTCAGACCCACCAGGAACCTTCTCAGAGCTTTAGGATCATGGTGCTACCATCTGCATTTGATATCCGATTGCTGCTACTGCCTCTGTTCCTGAACCTCTTCTCCTCTTGTATCTGTCAATTTGCTTGAATGGGAGAATTACCTCAAAACATTTCTGCAAGGAATCTTTGCTCTGGGCTCTTTGTCAGCCTGTCCTTTAGGATCCAGTAAAGGTGAATATGTCCTCTGCCCTGTGATTCTTTTCCCTAAAATCTTGTTTTGTCTCAGCTCATACATTTCCTGCGCAATCCCATCTCTGCAGATACAGCCCAAACATTACTTCACTGCCTTTACTCCCTAAGGTTTGCTTCTATTTTCCCTAGGCTCTCATTTCTTTGTTTCCCAAATATTCATTCAGTTATTCATTCATTCAGAACACATGCATATCCTGTCGCTGTGCCTGGGAATGGATATGGCCCTGAGGACATTCTGACCAGCAAGAAAGTTCATGTGCCTGAGAGCCTGGCACTTGCAGCTGATTCAAAGGGCTGTCAGAATGCAATGAGCACACAACAGAGGAGCCTGGTCAGCTCTTGGGGCAGGAAGTCAGGGAAGGCTTCCTGGACGAAATGGTACTGCCTCAGTGGAGTCTGAAAGAGTTAGTTGGAGTTAATCAGGCCAAGTGGGGCTGCCTGAGATGAGGTACTGACTGCAGGTTATTCAGTAGGAAGTACAGAGTGTGAGAAGCTGTGGACAGAGACAAACCCCTGTAGTAAGAAGAGCAGGCCGCAGCACTGAATCCCATCCTGGGGTGTAGACCTTGTTCTGAAAGTGACAGGTAGCCAGGCCAAGGCTCTGGCGATCACATTTGTGTTTTGAAAGTCTCTGGACTCCTTTCAGGCAGGCTGGTTGTGTTTCTGATCACCTTCGCTTGTTTGTAGAATCTACCTTGGCTCATCTTGGGGCAAAGGATGCCTGGGTGCAGCTGGATCTGAACACCTTTCTTTTTCAGTTTACCTCTCACAAGTTATACATTGATTGAGCAAAACAGACTTTCTTCTCCTTCAAGTAATTCTGTTATTCTCTGTATTTCTTTTTTTTCTTCTTTAGAGGAAGGATCTTGCTCTGTTACCTAGGCTAGAGTGTAGTGGTGCCATCATGGCTCACTGCAGCCTCAACTTCCTGGGCTCAAGCCATCCTTCCCTATCTTGGCCTCCCAAGTAGCTGGGACTATAGGTGTATACCATGATGCAGGGCTATTTTGTTTTCTAGAGGTGGGGGTCTCACTATGTTGCCCAGGTTGGTCTTGAACTCCTGGTCTCAAGCAATCCCCCCACCTCAGCTTCCCAAAGGAAGGATTACAGGTGTGAGCCACCCTGCCTGGCCTTCTCTGAATTTCTGATATGCTTCTTGCAAAGGAAGCACATGCACACATGTGTACTCAAGCACCTTGATGTCCATGAAAACAGTCCCCAAGCCCTTCCCACTCACTGGCTATGGCTGCCCCTCTGTCTCAGAAAAATTAGAAAACACAAACAAACACACTTATCATACTTCATCCTAGACTCTGAGTATTCTTGCAACACAAGGTGCTGCAAGTCAGGCCATGTGATCCAGAGACTCCATACGCCACTGTTAACAAATTTGAATGGCAGGCATGAGCTGGAATTCTGAAGTTGAATAATTCATGATATAGTGCTGCTTTCTTGAAAAATAGATTTATTATCATATAACTTTATGTTATTATATTTATATTTTATATTTATATCATTTCCAAACTTTTTACTCTTGCTCCCAAGAATGGAACTGGCTCAAAAAACAAATCCCATGCAATAAATTCCTTATTTATATCCTGAAAGATGAAAGTATTAAAATGTATCAGTATAATCAGATGTCCCCATCCACACTAAATAAATGAAGATCATTCCTTTAAAAAGGGGCACGCCGCGGATCACTTGTTTGGGGCTTGGAAGTTCAGAATCTCCACTTGGGTTAACCATTCAGGTTGAGTGTTTCACATTTGTCTATAATTTCCTCTATCCAAACTCACCTATCCCTACTTTAACATCAGAGTATGTGAATTCACTTGAAATAAGGTGTTTTTGGTTGATTGAGCTTAATGCCTATGGTATTTCCATAAAGAATAGTTGGGTAACTACAGATGGATCCCTATTGGTGAGATTTACTATATCAGCAGGAAGCTAGTGGTGAAAGATCTGTTGGGCAGGAGACATTTCCCTAATCCGCTAAAGCCAGACCATATCAGTGACCAATTACTTTGCTGACTTGTAGGCAGGCCCAGGGCCAAAGGACAGAGGGCAATTCTTCTCTTCTCGGTTAACACGAATCCTCCTGTGTTGGGCTGTGATTGAGTCTAGAGGTCAGCAGCACATTAATCATCACTGCAGAGAACCAGCGCTGAGGCATTCTTCATAGCCTGCTCTGGTCACTGACCCTGGCATTTTAAAAACCATCTAGTCAGATTCTGGAAGAAAGATGCATCTTCATTATTTCCAGATCTTGACCAAAAGATGTGCTTCAAAGGCACAAAAAGACATAGGCATTTAACTAAACAATAGGCTATTAATAAGTGAACACATAAATGTATTAAATTATCTAAATATGAGTAAAGGAATAACTTGCAGGTATGTTCAATTTAGTGCCATTTAAATACCTTTTTAAAAATAAAAACAGTAATAGTATAAATTGTTTATGGATACATGCACATTTAATACAGTTATAAAAATCCCCATGATAAAAGTGCACACAAACAGCAGGTCAGAAGTTCCTTGGGAAGGAGAGTGGGGAAGGATGTGGGTTGGAATTGTTTGTGTCAAAGTGAAAACGTGTTAAATCCTGAAGGTGGGACATACATTTCTTTAGATATTTTTTCTATGCTTAAAACATTTTGAAACTTAATTATTTATTTATTAATTATTTTCCCAACTTTATTGAGATGTAGTTGACAGTTTAAAATGGTATATATTTAAGTCGTACAACTTGATGATTTGCTATATGCATACATTGTGAAATATTCATCACAATCAAGCTAATTAACATGTTCACCTCACAGTTACAATTTTTTTTTGAGGTGAGAACACTTAAGATCTAACCTTTTAGCAAATTTTGAGCATACAATATCATATTGTTAACTATATTCACATTGTTGTGCATTATCCCTTCAGAAATTACTTGTATTGCATAACTGAAACTGTATTCCTTGGACAGCATCTCCCCACAACTCCATTCCCTGAGCCTCTGGTAACCACCATTCTACACTCTGCTTCTGAGTTTGATATTTTTGGACTCCACATGTAAGTGAGATCATGCTGGAGTTGTCTTTCTGCAACTGGCTTATTTCGCTTAACATAACGTTCTCCAGATTCATCTGTGTTGTCACAAATTGTAAGCTTTCATTCTTTTTTAAGGCTGAATAATATCCCATTGTGTACAGGTGTGCACATATGTGTATGTGTATCAGTTGTTTTTATAACTTTGCAAGCACTGTTCCACTGCTTTTTAGCATACACTTTGATAGATGAGAAGTCTGGAGGCTTTTGGATTCCTTTGTAGAATATTTGTATTTTTTTTTTATCTCTGTGGATCTCAGGATATCCTCAAGATCTTCGTTTCTCTAAAATTTCTGTCATTTTTGCATCTTTCCTACTTGCTAGCCAGCCCTTTCAACTTGAATGTTTGTGCCTTTTTCTAATACTAAAAAATTCTTTGTTCGTTTCATGTCTTCCATCTTCTCAATTTATAAGTCTCTATTTGCCAGAGATGGTCTGTATAGATCTTTAGTTTTTCTCTTGTATTTTCCTTTTCTTTGACTTTTTTACCTTTTATTTTTGTTTTGATTTCATAGTCCTCCTTGATATTGACACTTTTATTTCAGCAATTATATGTTTATATCCTAATTCTTCTTATTCTCTTGTTTTATAAATGCAATCACTCTGACCCTTACTGATGATGGAATTAGACTTTTTACAATGCTTTCTTTGTGATCTGAATTATTTATGTTTCTGTATGGATTGTTTTTACATTTATCTAAATCAATTATCTTTAGGCTATTGATTGCAAATATCTGAGATCTTTGATCTTTTTCTTACCTTCAAGAGTTGTACACTCTGAGGACACACACATGTAGCCCATTTACAAAGACAGTGATAGTGACAACCTCAGAGGCTGTTTCTAAGAGCCGAGGCATCTGCTAGAACTACAGAGAGGGACTGATATGACAATAACTCATTTTCGAATGGACATCCTGAGCATGGTGCCAGAGCAGAATTCACTTTAGGTTTTATAGGTTAGAAGCTGTCTGTGTGGATGGGAACTCCCAGCTGCCACAATGTAGAGGATTGCCAGTGCCAGACCCACACTAGGTTACATGGCCATTACTAGCTAAGGGTTTAAGAAACAGTCCTCCAGTTTATTTTGGGACAACTCAAAGTTTCTAGAGCTATTTGCATAGCAGTAATGGTGGTAGTGGATGGTAGTAGGGACTGTTTAGGTGGCTCCACAAATAATAAATAAATTCTCATGTTTTCAGATTCACTTTTCACATACGTCTTCCAAGCGCTCTGGAGCTATCACACTAGGGCACCCATTTCTGGGTTATGACACCGCATGCTCAAATTCTCATGTCAGTGTTTTGCACTGTTTTCCATTGTCCTCAAATTAGCTAAAGCCTACCATCTACTGATTAAACTCTGTCTCCTGTCGAGTTCTCTTTGTTATTTGGGATTTGTTGTTGTTGTTGTTCATGAACATGGAATATCTCTCCATTTATTTAGTTGTACTTTGATTTCTTTTAACAGAGTTTTGTAGCTTTTCTATATAGATCTTGTACAAATTTTGTTAGACTTATATCTAAGTATTTCATTTTGGAGGTGCTAATGTAACTAGTAATGTGTTTTAAACTTCAGATTCTACTTGTTCATTGCTGATAGGAAAGTAATTGACTTTTGAATATTAACCTTATATTGTCAAACCTTGCTATAATTGCTGATTAGTTCTAGTTTTGTTTCTTTGTTTTCATCTTTTTGCCAATTCTTTTGGATTTTCTACACAGGCATTTTTATTATCTGCAAAGAAAAATAAGTTTATGTCTTTCTTAATGTATATACCTTTTATTTTTATTTTCTTGTCTTACTGCATTAGCTAGGATTTCCGATATGATGTTGAAAAGCAATAGTGAGGTGGGACATCCTTGCCTTAAGATAAAGAATATCTACAAACAACTGCAGTTAACAGTATTTAATGGGGGAAAAGTTTGAATTTCTCATCATTAAATATTATGTTAGCTGTAGGTTTTTGTAGGTATTCTTTATCAAGCAGAGGACGTAATCCTCTATTCCTAGTTTACTGAAAGAGTGTGTTCTACATTTATGCTACAACCCCTAAATACCAGAATTATTTCTCTGTTCCTATCACCTTCGTAAGCACAAATTTATTTCTTTCATTTTTATTTCTTAATGTAGGATCCTGACAAAATTTATTCCTATACTTTCACTCTCTCTTAAAAGTACTATGCAATTCTTCAAAATATTGTTCCTCACTCACAAGTGCCTTCACACTTCTGTTATACTTGTTAAGGCTAGTAATAACTCTTATATGCTTTCCCCTGTGGTGAAACTGTTGAACTCTTAGCCAATATATTATAGTGATTTTGAGTATCGACTCTGGATTTAGCTTGGGTTTGAATCCTGACATTACCACTTATTACTGCATTATGTTGGGTTACTTTACCTCTTTAGACCTGTTTCTCACTTTTAAAATTAGGATAATGTTGGTACCTATTGTATGAGTTATAAATATTCCATGAGATAATCCGTATTAAACAACAGTCAGTGCCTAGTGTGAAATACATTCACTATAAATGTTAGTTATTATTCTACTAACATGTTTCATGGCCCATCTAAAATGGCTCTCATCTTCTTTCCCTAAACACGAGGGATCCAGCTCTCATTTGGGCCCTTCCAACTTCTTTTCCTTCTCTGTGTTTATGTTACAGTCATGATCATACTGTATTTTGTACAATGTTCATACACTTGCTTCAACTAGTAATACTTTCTAGTAATTGCACTAAACCTCAGTATATTCATGTGTATAAAAGAGAACAGTAACTAGCTCAAACATTGTATTAAATTCCATATAGTGTATGTCTATAAAACCATGTAATTATTAATGGGCTGCTGCTGCCTTAGGGCAGTCCACTAGTCTAACACCCACAGAACATCTGACATAGTTTCAGCTCATAATATTTATTGAGTAGAATTGATTTTAATAGTCTTCTGATCAAGAAATAATTAAAAGGTCTCTACAAGCTTTTTAATAAGAGAAGCAGTTAGAATACTTTTAGCAAGACTGAAGTTTTTGATTAGGGAGCATTCCATATAAGGAGACTGAAAGATAAGTGTTAATGTGCTGTCCTTACCCACATCTGGTACAGGCTTATACAGAGCTTACAATTTTAATCTGCTTTAAATGAAGAACACTTCATTCTTTTTTCTGTCTCCTCTTTCTTCTTACTCTTCTTCCTGCTTTTCCCTTTTCTATTTTTTAAGAACTAAGAGTTAATATAATTATTTACTAGTAATCTATGTGGATTTACAAGCTTGCAACTGAATCCTAATGCCATTGTCCTTTAGATTTAAAAACATCAGTGTTCCTTTACCAGAAGCATACCTTAGAATATTAACTTTTAAATATACTTGTAAAATCTTCTTTAAGTATAATGAAAAATAAACTTTCTTTTTGAGCAGTAATATGTAATTGAATCGGCAAAGCTCTATGTCTGTTTTCATTCACTAAATGACATGTCTTTTCACATTTGTGGTTCCAACATGAGCACTATCTAATGGATTGGTGATCATTTTTTATGACACAGCTTCCGAGTATAATTTAATGAGAAAGTATCAAAAAATATTTTTCCCTCTGTTTTTTTTCTCTTAACAATTTGGACAAATCACTTAACTGCTCCAGCATTTGATTCCTCACTGGAATACACAAATGTTGAAATACTTGGACTGCACAATCTCTTGCAAATCTGTATAATTTATTCCAGGTTATCTTGTGTATTCTCATTAACGGCTGGCCTAGAAAACAAAGAAATCACATAGCATACCACTCTTTCATAGCTACTTACACTTGTATTCTTTGCTGAAGTTGTTCTTTCTTGGTCCAAAGGGCATTAATATTAAAATGAAGGTCTTTATCTAACAATTGTGCTGAGAAACATTAATAAAAATAATTAACATGTTTCCCCCTTTGCAGTTTAATGTGAAATACTTCCTTGACTCAGCCAAGCCTGTATTAGGGGAAATGGTAATAAGAAACGTGTTAGGATTTTCTAAACTCTAGTTCGAGACAAATGTGACTTTAGAGCTATGAGTTTTTCAAGTTTTTTTTCCCACTTATTTAAAAATTTTATTATATGTTGTATATTTCCCTATTTTAATGAACCAAATTGAAATGATAAAATTTTACACTCCCTTTGTTGCTCTTATAGTAATTTACTTCTTCCTACATTGCAGTCCTTAAGTTGTATTTTTAAAATTTAAAATTTATTGAACAATTGTAGATTCACATGCAGTTGTATGAAATAATACAGAGCAATTACCTATACAGTGTGCCCATCTTCCCCAACGGTAAAATTTTACAAAACTATATAAACAATTCTGAGGTCAATGTATTATGCTTGTTCCAAAGGCAAGAGGGCTCTCCTCTTTCCAGATTCTCTCTTGCCAACTAGCTGGCCTAACGTCTATACCTCATCTTAATTAAATTCATAAAGTCACTCCCTGTTACCTTATATTATAATCTCCGCTGTTCTTGTGGGCACCCTTAGTCTTGAGCTTCTCCATATTCTGTTGCAAATGAAGTGAGTTCCACTGGGAAAAGATGAGGAGATATCTGTTTTATGGCTTGCTTCTCCTTCCAGACAAAACATTGAATCAGAGATCTGTAGCTGGGAGCAGGGACAATGGCAAGCTTCTCTCAGAGTAACACCATCACTACAGGAAATGAACACTCAGTCAAGGATGTTGCAGAAGCCTTAGGTCCTCTCAGTTTGCATCTCCTGACATGAAACCAGAATGTCACAAGCCAGGGCAAGGTCATTCAGGGATCCAGTATCCTCAGTATACCGCAATCAGGGTAACACCTCTGTTCCCCATGTGAGAGCTGAGTAGAAGAACACAGCCTCTACCTTTGACTTCACTCACCCAGGAGTACTCAACAGGCAGCTAGAGGCAGAGCAGAATGCGGAAATGCTGAAATCCTGCTCTTACCTGGGAGTTAGTCTTCTGTCCAGGACCAGGGGAAAGAGGGAGCCCTGTGTTCTTGGCTGCAGCAGTCTCGAGTGGTCTCTGCCTTGCTGAGCCAAAAGAAGGAGGGAAAGAGCAATCTTGGTTCAAGTGCCACACATTTCTAGCTTTCTTAACCAGCTTTCATAGATTTTCTTGAATATATGTTTGTTTGTTTTTGTCATTTGCTCTTTTCCCTTGGACAGAGGCATTAAATGGTTATTTTAAATTATTTTTCTCCACTTTCACTGAGGAGCACGTCAGTGGAGCTCTTGATGCTGCCAGGCTGTATCTCCCCCTTAATGTGTTTTATAAAAATATTTTATTGATCAAATATAAATTCAGCCTTAGAATACTGGGAGAAAAGAAATGTATGGTACAGATATTGGGGCAGAAAGTCAGGAAAAGTCAATGCTGTGTGATTGAAAAATAATGTGTTAAGTTTTTTTTTTTTTTTAACCCTTCCTTAACTTCTAACAGATTTTTGCACATTTAATCATTTAAAATATTTCTAGAAAGCATAATAACAAATCTGGAAGTTTTCCAAAGTTATAAACAGGAGAACAGAATAGCAAGATGGCACAGAGTCCATCTACAATTAAAATGTACTTAAGTCTACTTAACTGCATTCTCCACAAGCTATTCTTTCTGAAATAGTAAGTCAAACTACAGAGGCATCAGGAGCTTCTTAGCCATATTGGAGCCATTTTTTATAAAGGACTCAATCTTTATTATTATTGTTCATAGCCAGGGAAGTGACTATGGGGTACACACTTTTTATGCCTCCATGAAATAAAGGTGTGAGGGCCAAGAGGTCCCAGGAAGGGTTGGAAAGAAAGAGTAATGAAAGGACACTACAGGTCACCATTTTAGAATGGAGCCTGGAACGCTGCTGGGATGAAGTAGCCTGGAGCTCCTTCCTCCCAGAGATCTGCATTTTTGCCTCTGTCTGCATTTTTAACTCTGCAGTTCATGTGCTCATTGCTAAAATATAGATATACATTTGATTTTTATACATTTATCTAGTATTCTGCCATTAAGTATAACATTAGCTATAGGGTTTTTGGTTTTCTTTTTTTTTTAAGATTCCTCTTATAAAGTTAGGATGATCGCCTCTATTCCTACTTTATGGGAGTTTTTTTAAACATGAATGGTGTTAAATTTGATAAAATATTTTCTCATCATCAATTAATTTGATTATGATGTTTCTTCTTAGTTGTTGGTATCTTGGATTACATTGATTAATTTTAAATTATAGAACCAGCCTTGTATAATTAGAATAAACCCTTTTGTTCATTGGTATATAATTATTTTTTATATATTGATAAATCAAACTTGTCGATATTTTGTTGAGATTTTGTATTTCAGTTTGTGAGGAACATTTGCTTTCTTTTTCCACACTGTTTTGCCTGATTTGGTATCTGGGTAACACAAACTTTAAGAAACAAATTGAGAAATGTTTTCCCCTCCTCTATTTTCTGCAAGAGATTGTGTAGAGTTTGTGTCAATTCTTCTTTAATGTTTGGTTGAAATCTCCAGGTAAAATATCTGGAAATGGCAGTTTCCTCTTTAGAAGCTGTTAATTTATGAATTAAATTTCTTTAATAGGTTTAGAGCTAGTCAAATTACCTATTTCATATTGGGTGAGTTGTGGCAGTTTGTATTTTTCTGGAAATCAATGTATTCCATTTCAGTTATTAAATTTATCTGTGTAGAGTTCTGTGTTGTATTTCCTTATTATACTTTAGATATCTGCAATGTCTGTTGTGATATTCCCTCCTTCATTGCTGATGTTGGTAATTCATATATTCTGTCTTTTCTTTTTTGTTAGTCTTGTTAAAGGTTGATCTATTTTACAGATTTTTTTTCAAAAAGAGCTTTTTGTTTCATTTGCTTTTTAAATAGATCTATCCATTTCAATTTAATTAATTGTTGCTCTTATTTTTATTATCTCTTTTCTTTTCTGCTTTGAGTTTGTTTTGCTTTTCCTTTTCTATGTTCTTGAAGTGAGAGCTTAAATTATTGATTTGAGACTTTTCTACTTATGTAAACGTTTTGTGCTATATATATATATATATATATATATATATATATATATATATTTTTTTTTTTTTGTATTTTGAGACACAGTCTTGCTCTGTGGCCCAGGCTGGCATGCAATGGTGCGATCTTGGCTCACTGCAACCTCCGCCTCCCAGGTTCAAGCAATTCTCCCACCTCAGACTCCTGAGTAGCTGGGATTCCAGGCACCCGCCTTCATGCCTGGTTAAGTTTTGTATTTTTTTAGAGATGAGGTTTCACCATGTTAACCAGGCTGGTCTTGAACTCCTGACCTCTGGTGATCTACCCACCTAAGCCTCCCAAAGAGCTGGGATTACAGGCGTAAGCCACCGTGGCCAGCCAGTGATATACATTTTTATCTCTTCCAATCTTTTGCTATTTTCTACAGAATTTGATGTACTGTATTTTCTTTCTTTTTTTTTTTTAAATTATACATTAAGTTCTGGAATACATGTGCAGAACGTGCAGGTTTGTTACATAGGCATACATATGCCATGGTGGCTGGTGGTTTGCTGCACCCATCAACCCGTCATCTACGTTGGGTATTTCTCCTAATGCTATCCTTCCCCTTCCCCCTCAACCCCTGACAGGCCCCAGTGGGTGTTGTTCCCTTCCCTGTGTCCATGTGTTCTCATTGTTCAACTTCCACTTATGAGTGAGAACATGCGGTGTTTGGTTTTCTGTTCCTGTGTTAGTTTGCTGAGAATGACAGTTTCCAGCTTCATCCATGTCCCTGCAAAGGACATGAACTCTTCCTTTTTTATGCCTGCATGGTAATCCATGGTGTATATGTGCCACATTTTTTTATCCAGTCTATTATTGATGGACATTTGGGCTGGTTCCAAGTCTTTGCTATTGTGAATAGTGCTTCAATAAACATACATGTGCATGTGTCTTTATAGTAGAATGATTTATAATCCTTTGGGTATATACCCAGTAATGGGATTGCTGGGTCAAATGGTATTTCTGGTTCTAGATCCTTGAGGAATCGCCACAGTGTCTTCCACAATGGTTGAACTAATTTACATTCCCAACAACAGTGTAAAAGCGTTGCTATTTCTCCACATCCTCTCCAGCATACGTTATTTCCTGACTTTTTAATGACTGCCATTCTAACTGGTGTGACAATGGTATCTCATTCTGATTTTGATTTGCATTTCTTGGATGACCAGTGATGATGATCTTTTTTTCATGTGTTTGTTGGCCGCATAATGTCTTCTTTTGAGAAGTGTCTATTCATATCCTTCACCCACTTTTTGATGGGGTTGTTTCTTTTCTTGTAAATTTGCTTAAGTTCCTTGTAGATTCTGGATATTAGCCCTTTGCCAGATGGATAGATTGCAAAAATTTTCTCCATTCTGTAGGTTGCCTGTTCACTCTGATGATAGTGATGATAGTTTCTTTTATTATTATTATTATTATACTTTAAGTTTCAGGGTACATGGGCACAACGTGCAGGTTTGTTACATATGTATACATGTGCCATGTTGGTGTGCTGCACCCATTAACTCGCCATTTAGCATTAGGTATATCTCCTAATGCTATCCCTCCCCCCTCCCCCCACCCCACAACAGTCCCTGGTGTGTGATGTTCCCCCTCCTGTGTCCATGTGTTCTCATTGTTCAATTCCCACCTATGAGTGAGAACATGCGGTGTTTGGTATTTTGTCCTTGCGATAGTTTGCTGAGAATGATGGTTTCCAGCTTCATCCATGTCCCTACACAGGACATGAATTCATCCTTTTTTATGTTTGCATAGTATTCCATGGTGTATATGTGCAACATTTTCTTAATCCAGTCTATCATTGTTGGACATTTGGGTTGGTTCCAAGTCTTTGCTATTGTGAATAGTGCCGCAATAAACATACGTGTGCATGTGTCTTTATAGCAGCATGATTTATAATCCTTTGGGTATATACCCAGTAATGGGATGGCTGGGTCAAATGGTATTTCTAGTTCTAGATGCCTGAGGAATCGCCACACTGACTTCCACAATGGTTGAACTAGTTTACAGTCCCACCAACAGTGTAAAAGTGTTCCTATTTCTCCACATCCTCTCCAGCACCTGTTGTTTCCTGACTTTTTAATGACTGCCATTCTAATTGGTGTAGATGGTATCTCATTGTGGTCTTGATTTGCATTTCTCTGATGGCCAGTGATGATGAGCATTGTTTCATGTGTTTTTTGGCTGCATAAATGTCTTCTTTTGAGAAGTGTCTGTTCATATCCTTCACCCACTTTTTGATGGGGTTGTTTGTTTTTTTCTTGTAAATTTGTTTGAGTTCATTAGGATTCTGGATATTAGCCCTTTGTCAGATGAGTAGGTTGCAAAAATTTTCTCCCATTCTGTAGGTTGCCTGTTCACTCTGATGGTGGTTTCTTTTGCTGTGCAGAAGTTCTTTAGTTTAATTAGATCTCATTTGTCAATTTTGGCTTTTGTGGTCATTGCTTTTGGTGTTTTAAACATGAAAACCTTGCCCATGCCTATGTCCTGAATAGTATT
Source organism: Pongo pygmaeus (assembly GCF_028885625.2). NCBI lineage: Eukaryota > Metazoa > Chordata > Mammalia > Primates > Hominidae > Pongo > Pongo pygmaeus. Next base: position 60,643,078 of record NC_072380.2, read on the forward strand.
GCCTAGGTTTTCTTCTAGGGTTTTTATGGTTTTAGGTCTAACATGTAAGTCTTTAATCCATCTTGAATTAATTTTTGTATGAGGTGTAAGGAAGGGATCCAGTTTCAGCTTTCTACATATGGCTAGCCAGTTTTCCCAGCACCATTTATTAAATAGGGAATCCTTTCCCCATTCCTTGTTTTTGTCAAGTTTGTCAAAGATCAGATAGTTGTAGATATGCAGCATTATTTCTGAGGGCTCTGTTCTGTTCCATTGGTCGATAATCTCTGTTTTGGTACCAGTACCATGCTGTTTTGGTTACTGTAGCCTTGTAGTATAGTTTGAAGTCAGGTAGCATGATGCCTCCAGCTTTGTTCTTTTGGCTTAGGATTGACTTGGCAATGCAGGCTCTTTTTTGGCTCCATATGAAATTTAGAGTAGTTTTTTTTCCAATTCTGTGAAGAAAGTCATTGGTAGCTTGATGGGGATGGCATTGAATCTATAAATTACCTTGGGCAGTATGGCCATTTTCACGATATTGATTCTTCCTACCCATGAGCATGGAATGTTCTTCCATTTGTTTGTATCCTCTTTTATTTCATTGAGCAGTGGTTTGTAGTCCTCCTTGAAGAGGTCCTTCACATCCCTTGTAAGTTGGATTCCTAGGTATTTTATTCTCTTTGTAGCAATTGTGAATGGGAGTTCACTCATGATTTGGCTCTCTGTTTGTCTGTTATTGGTGTATAAGAATGCTTGTGATTTTTGCACATTGATTTTGTATCCTGAGACTTTGCTGAAGTTGCTTATCAGCTCAAGGAGATTTTGGGCTGAGACAATGGGGTTTTCTAGATATACAATCATGTCATCTGCAAATAGGGATAATTTGACTTCCTCTTTTCCTAACTGAATGCCTTTTATTTCCTTCTCCTGCATGATTGCCCTGGCCAGAACCTCCAACACTATGTCGAATAGGAGTGGTGAGAGAGGGCATCCCTGTCTTGTGCCAGTTTTCAAAGGGAATGCTTACAGTTTTTGTCCATTCAGTATCATATTGGCTGTGGGTTTGTTATAGATAGCTCTTATTATTTTGAGATATGTCCCATCAATACCTAATTTATTGAGAGTTTTTAGCATGAAGGTGGTTGAATTTTGTCAAAGGCCTTTTCTGCATCTATTGAGATAATCATGTGGTTTGTGTCTTTGGTTCTGTTTATATGCTGGATTACATTTATTGATTTGCGTATGTTGAACCGGCCTTTCATCCCAGGGATGAAGCCCACTTGATCATGGTGGATAATCTTTTTGATGTGCTGCTGGATTCAGTTTGCCAGTATTTTATTGAGGATTTTTGCATCAATGTTCATCAAGAATATTGGTCTAAAATTCTCTTTTTTTTGTTGTGCCTCTGCCAGGCTTTGGTATCAGGATGATGCTGGCCTCATAAATAAAATGAATTAGGGAGGATTCCCTCTTTTTCTGTTGATTGGAATAGTTTCAGAAGGAATGGTACCAACTCCTCCTTGTACCTCTGGTAGAATTCGGCTGTGAATCCATCTGGTCCTGGACTCTTTTTGGTTGGTAAGCTATTAATTATTGCCTCAATTTCAGCTCCTGTTATTGGTCTATTCAGAGATTCAACTTCTTCCTGGTTTAGTCTTGGGAGGATGTATGTGTTGAGGAATTTGTCCATTTCTTCTAGATTTTCTAGTTTATTTGCATAGAAGTGTTTATAGTATTCTCTGATGGTAGTTTGTATTTCTGTGGGATTGGTGGTGATATCCCCTTTATCATTTTTTATTGCATCTATTTGATTCTTCTCTCTTTTCTTCTTTATTAGTCTTGCTAGTGGTCTATCAATTTTGTTGATCTTTTCAAAAAACCAGCTCCTGGATTCATTGATTTTTTGAAGGTTTTTTTGTGTCTCTATTTCCTTCAGTTCTGCTCTGATCTTAGTTATTACTTGCCTTCTGCTAGCTTTTGAATGTGTTTGCTCTTGCTTCTCTAGTTCTTTTAATTGTGATGTTAGGGTCTTTCCTGCTTTCTCTTGTGAGCATTTAGTGCTATAAATTTCCCTCTACACACTGCTTTGAATATGTGCCAGAGATTCTGGTATGTTGTGTGTTTGTTCTCATTGGTTTGAAAGAACATCTTTATTTCTGCCTTCATTTTATTACATACCCAGTAGTCATTCAGGAGCAGGTTGTTCAGTTTCCATGTAGTTGAGTGGTTTTGAGTGAGTTTCTTAATCCTGAGTTCTAGTTTGATTGCACTGTAGTCTGAGAGACAGTTTGTTATAATTTCTGTTCTTTTACATTTGCTGAGGAATGCTTTACTTCCAACTGTGTGGTTGATTTTGGAATAGGTGTGGTGTGGTGCTGAAAAGAATGTATATTCTGTTGATATGGAGTGGAGAGTTCTGTAGATGTCTGTTAGGTCCACTTGGTGCAGAGCTGAGTTCAATTCCTGGATATCCTTGTTAACTTTCTGTCTCGTTGATCTGTCTAATGTTTACAGTGGAGTGTGAAAGTCTCCCATTATTATTGTGTGGAGTCTAAGTCTCTTTGTAGGTCACTAAGGACTTGCTTTATGAATCTGGGTGCTCCTGTATTGGGTGGATATATATTTAGGATAGTTAGTTCTTCTTGTTGAATTGATCCCTTTACCATTATGAAGATGGCTGAATAGGAACAGCTCCAGTCTACAGCTCCCAGCGTGAGTGAAGCAGAAGATGGGTGATTTCTGCATTTCCAACTGAGGTACCAGGTTCATCTCACTGGGGAGTGCCAGACAGTGGGAGAAGGACAGTGGGTACAGTGCACCGTGTGTGAGCCAAAGCAGGGCAAGGCATCACCTCACCTGGGAAGTACAAGGGGTCAGGGAATTCCCTTTCCTAGTCAAAGAAAAGGGTGACAGATGGCACTTGGAAAATTGGGTCACTCCCACCCTAATACTGTGCTTTTCCAACAGGCTTAACAAATGGCACGCCAAGAGATTATATCCCGCACCTGGCTTGGACAGTCCTATGCCCACGGAGCCTTGCTCATTGCTAGCACAGCAGTCTGAGATCAAACTACAAGGTAGCAGCAAGGATGGGGGAGGGGCACCCACCATTGCTCAGGCTTGAGTAGGTAAACAAAGCGGCTGGGAAGCTTGAACTGGGTAGAGCCCACCGCAGCTCAAGGAGGCCTGCCTGCCTCTTTAGGCTCCACCTCTGGGGGCAGGGCACAGACAAACAAAAGACAGCAATAACCTCTGCAGACTTAAATGTCCCCATCTGACAGCTTTGAAGAAAGTAGTGGTTCTCCCAGCACAGGGCTGGAGATCTGAGAACAGGCAGACTGCCTCCTCAAGTGGGTCCCTGACCTCTGAGTAGCCTAACTGGGAGGCACCCCCCAGTAGGGGTGGACTGACACCTCACACGGCCAGGTACTCCTCTGAGACAAAACTTCCAGAGGAGCAATCAGGAAGCAACATTTGCAGTTCACCAATATCCGCTGTTCTGCAGCCACTGCTGCTGATACCCAGGCAAACAGGGTCTGTAGTGTACCTCCAGTAAACTCCAACAGACCTGCAGCTGAGGGTCCTGACTGTTAGAAGGAAAACTAACAAACAGAAAGGACATCCACACCAAAACGCCATCTGTACGTCATCAACATCAAAGACCAAAAGTAGATAAAACCACAAAGGTGGTGAAAAAACAGAACTGAAAAACTGAAAATTGTAAAAATCAGAGCACCTCTCCTCCTCCAAAGGAACACAGCTCCTCACCAACAATGGAACAAAGCTGGTCAGAGAACGACTTTGACGAGTTGAGAGGAGAAGGCGTCAGATGATCAAACGTCTCAGAGCTAAAGGAAGAAGTTCAAAACCATTGCAAAGAAGTTAAAAACCTTGAAAAAAGATTAGACAAATGGCTAATTAGAATAACCAATGTAGAGAAGGCCTTAAATGACCTGATGGAGCTGAAAACCATGGCAGAAGAACTACGTGACAAATACACAAGCTTAAGTAGCCGATTCGATCAGCTGGAAGAAAGGATATCAGAGATTGAAGATCAAATGAATGAAATGAAGTGAGAAGTTTAGAGAAAAAGGAATAAAAAGAAATGAGCAAACCCTCCAAGGAATATAGGACTATGTGAAAAGACCAAATCTACGTCTAATTGGTGTACCTGAAAGTGACAGGGAGAATGGAACCAAGTTGGAAAACACTCTGCAGGATATTATCCAGGAGAACTTCCCCAATCTAGCAAGGCAGGCCAACATTCAAATTCAGGAAATACAGAGAACGTCACAAAGATACTCGTCAAGAAGAGCAACTCCAAGACACATAATTGTCAGATTCACCAAAGTTGAAATGATGGAAAAAATGTTAAGGGCAGCCAGAGAGAAAGATCAGGTTACCCACAAGGGGAAGCCCATCAGTCTGACAGCTGATCTCTCAGCAGAAACTCTACAAGCCAGAAGAGAATGGGGCCAATATTCAACATTTCTTAAAGAAAAGAATTTTCAACCCAGAATTTCATATCCAGCCAAACTAAGCTTCATAAGTGAAGGAGAAATAAAATCCTTTACAGACAACCAAATGCTGAGAGATTTTGTCACCACCAGGCTTGCCCTAAAAGAGCCCCTGAGGGAAGCACTAAACATGGAAAGGAACAACCAGTAGCAGCCACTGCAAAAACATGCCAAATTGTAAAGACCATCAAGGCTAGGAAGAAACTGCATCAACTAATGAGCAAAATAACCAGCTAACATCATAATGACAGGATCAAATTCACACATAACAATACTAACCTTAAATGTAAATGGGCTAAATGCCCCAATTAAAAGGCACAGACTGGCAAATTGGATAAAGAGTCAAGATCCATCAGTGTGCTGTATTCAGGAAACCCATCTCACATGCAGAAACACACATAGGCTCAAAATAAAGGGATGGAGGAAGATCTACCAAGCAAATGGAAAACAAAAAAAGGCAGGGGTTGCAATCCTAGTCTCTGATAAAACAGACTTTAAACCAACAAAGATCAAAAGAGACAAAGAAGGCCATTACATAATGATAGTTTCTTTTGCTGTGCAGAGCTCTTTAATTAGATCCTTATTTGTCAATTTTGGGTTTTGTTGCAATTGCTTTTGGTGTTTTAGTCATAAAGTCTTTGCCCATGCCTATGTCCTGAATGGTATATTGCCTAGGTTTTCTTCTAGGGTTTTTATGGTTTTAGGTTTTACGTTTAAGTCTTTAATCCATCTTGAGTTAATTTTTGTATAAGGTGTCAGGAAGGGGTCCGGTTTCAGTTTTCTCAATATGTCCAGCCAGTTTCCCAGCACCATTTATTAAATAGGGAATCCTTTCCCCATTGTTTGTTTTTGTCAGGTTTGTCAAAGATCAGATGGATGTAGATGTGTGGTGTTATTTCTGAGGCCTCTGTTGTCTTCCATTGATCTGTATATCTGTTTTGGTACCAGTAGCATTCTGTTTTGGTTACTGTAGCCTTGTAGTATAGTTTGAAGTCAGGTAGCATGATGCCTCCAGCTTTGTTCTTTTTGCTTAAGATTGTCTTGGGTATACAGGCTCTTTTTTGGTTCTATGTGAAATTTAAAGTAGTTTTCTTCTATCTCTGTGAAGAAAGTCAATGGTAGCTTGATGGAGATAGCACTGAATCTTTAAATTACATTGGGCAGTATGGCCATTTTCATGATATTGATTCTTCCTATCTATGAGCATGGAATGTTTTTCCATTTGTTTGTGTCCTCTCTTATTTCCTTGAACAGTGGTTCATAGTTCTCCTCGAAGAGGTCCTTCGCATCCCTTGTAAATTGTATTCCTAGATATTTTATTCTTTTTGTAGCCATTGTGAATGGGAGTTCACTCATGATTAGGCTATCTTGTCTATTATTGGTGCATAGGAATGCTTGTGATTTTTGCACATTGATTTTGTATCTTGAGACTTTGCTGAAGTTGCTTATCAGCTTAAGGAGATTTTAGGCTGAGATGATGGGGTTTTCCAAATATACAATCATGTCATCTGCAAACAGAGACAATTTGACTTTCTCTCTCCCTATTTGAATACCCTTTATTTCTTTCTCTTGCCTGATTAACCTGGCCAGAACTTTCAATACTATGTTGAATAGGAGTGGCAAAAGAGGGCATCCTTGTCTTGTGCTGCTTTTCAAAGAGAATGCTTCCAGCTTTTGCCCATTCAGTATGATATTGGCTATGGATTTGTCATAAATAGCCCTTATTACTTTGAGATATGTTCCATCAATACCTAGTTTATTGAGACGTTTTAGCATGAAGGGGTGTTTAATTTTATCAAAGGCCTTTTCTTCATTTATTGAGATAACGTGTGTTTTTTGTCATTGGTTCTGTTTATGGAATCAATTATCTTTATTGATTTGCATATGTTGAACTAGCCTTGCATCCCAGGTATGAAACTGACTTGATCATGATGGATAAGCTTTTTAACATGCTGCTGGACTCAGTTTTCCAGTATTTTGTTGAGGATTTTTGCATGGATGTTCATCAGGAATATTGGCCTGAAATTTTCTTTTTTTGTTGTGTCTCTGCCATGCTTTGGTATCAGGATGATGCTGGCCTCATAAAATGAGTTAGGGAGGATTCCTAACTATTCCTTTTTCTATTGTTTTGAATAGTTTCAGAAAGAATGGTACCAGCTCTTCTTTGTACCTCTGGTAGAATTTTGCTGTGAATCCACCTGGTCCTGGCCTTTTTTTGGTTGGTAGACTATTAATTACTGCCCCAATTTCAGAACTTGTTATTGAACTACTCAGGGATTTGATTTCTTCCTGGTTTAGTCTTGGGAGGGTGTATGTATCCAGGAATTTATCCATTTCTTCTAAATTTTGTAGTTTGTTTGCCTAGAGGTGTTTATAGTATTCTCTGGTGATAGTTTGTGTTTCTGTGGGATCAGTGGTGATATCCCCTTTATCATTTTTTATTGTGTCTATTTGATTCTTCTTTCTTTTCTTCTTTATTTGTCTGGTTAGTGGTCTATGTATTTTGTTAATCTTTTCAAAATGCCAGCCTGTGGATTCACTGATTTTTTTGAAGGGTTTTTTATGTCTCTATCTCCTTCAGTTCTGCTCTGATCTTAGTTTATTTCTTGTCTTCTGCTAGTTTTTGAATATGTTTGCTCTTGCTTCTCTAGTTCTTTTAATTGTGATGTTAGGGTGTTGATTTTAGATCTTTTCCACTTTCTCGTGTTGGCATTTAGTGCTATAAGTTTTCCTCTAAACACTGCTTTAGCTGTGTCTGAGAGATTCTGGTACATTGTATCTTTGTTCTCATTGGCTTCAAATAACTTCTTGATTTCTGCCTTAATTTCATTATTTACCCAGTAATCATTCAGGAGCAAGTTGTTTAGTTTCCATGTAGTTGTGCAGTTTTGAGTGAATTTCTCAATCCTGCATTCTAATTTGATTGCACTGTGGTCTGACAGACTGTTTGTTATGATTCCATTCTTTTGCGTTTGCTGAGGAGTGTTTTACTTCCAATTATGTGGTCAATTTTAGAATAAGTGTGGTGTGGTGCTAAGAATAATGTATATGCTGTTGATTTGGGGTGGAGAGTTTTGTATATGTCTATTAGGTCCGCTTGTTCCAGAGCTGAGTTCAAGTCCTGGATATCCTTGTTAATTTTCTATCTTGTTGATCTGTCTAATATTGACAGTGGGGTGCTAAAGTCTCCTGGTATTATTGTGTGGAAGACCTCTTTGTAGGTCTCTAAGAACTTGCTTTATGAATCTGGGTGCTCCTGTATTGGGTGCATATATATTTAGGATAGTTAGCTCTTCTTATTGAATTGATCCCTTCACCATTATGTAATGGCCTTCTTTGTCTCTTTTAATCTTTGTTGGTTTAAAGTCTGTTTTATCAGAGGCTAGGATTGCAACACCTGCTTTTATTTTTTTGCTTTCCATTTGCTTGGTAGATCTTCCTCCATCCCTTTATTTTGAGCCTATGTTTGTCTCTGCACATGAGATGGATCTCCCAAATATAGCACACTGATGGGTATTGACTCTTTATCCAATTTGCCAGTCTGTGTCTTTTAATTGGGGCATTTAGCCCACTTACGTTTAAGGTTAATATTGTTATGTGTGAATTTTATCTTGTCATTATGATGTTAGCTGGTTATTTTGCCCGTTAGTTGATGCAGTTTCTTCATAGGTCTTTATAATCTGGTATGTTTTTGCAGTGGATGGTACCTATTTTTCCTTTTCTTGTTTAGTGTTTCCTTTGGGTGCTCTCATAAGGCAGACCTGGTGGTGAGAAAATCTCTCAGCATATGCAGCATAGGCTTGTCTGTAAAGGATTTTATTTCTCCTTCGCTTATGAAGCTTAGTTTGGCTGGATATGAAATTCTGGATTGAAAATTATTTTCTTTAATAATGTTGAATATTAACCCCCAATCTCTTCTTGCTTGTAGGGTTTCTGCAGAGAGATCTGTTCTTTGTCTGATGGGCTTCCTTTTGTGGGTAACCCAACCTTTCTCTCTGGCTGCACTTTACATTTTTTCCTGCCTTTCAACCATGATGAATCTGACAATTACGTGTCTTGTGGTTGCTCTTCTCAAGGAGTATCTTTGTGGTGTTCCCTGTATTTCCTGAATTTGAATGTTGGCCTGTCTTGCTAGGTTGGGGAGATTCTCCTGGATAATATCCTGAAGAGTGTTTTCCAACTTGGTTCTATATACTGTATTTTCATTTTCTTCACTTTAACTCATTTTTAGTTTTGCCTGAGACCTTGCTTAGATTATTTAGAAGTGTATTGGTTAGTTTCCATCTTGTTGGGGACTTTCCTGTTATGTTTCTTTTATTAACTTCTAGTCATTTTTATTCACTAAATAAGAGAGTGTACTCTGTGTTATTAAGTTGTTTTAAATTTGCTGAGGATTATTCTTTATAGTTTCTGTAAATTACTGAGAGATTTTTGAAATAATTTGACTTTTGTTTATTTCTCCTTTGAGTTTATCAATTTTTGTTTCACATATTTTGCAGCTCTGTTGTTTGGTTCACACACATTTAGGATTGCAATGTATTTTTCGTGGATTGCCCCTCTCTCTGTCTTTGATAATTTTTCTGGCTTTGCAGTCTATGTGATTTGACATAACCACTCCTGCTTTCTTTTGACTGCAGTTTACAGGTGTACATTTTCATAATTTTACTTTTAACAACTGTATTGATATATTTGAAGTAAATTTTGTGTAGACAGTTTATGTTTGTTCATATGTTTTAAGATGCTGTGCCTCTCTGTAATTTAGTTGGTGTATTAAGACCATTTACTTTTATTGTAATTATGGCTATGTGGTATCTTAAGACTACTCTTTATTTCTTGTTTTCTCTTTGTTCTATTTTTTGTTTTCGTTTCATTTTTTCTACCTTGCTATGGGTTACTTGAACATTTATTATAATTCAATTTCAATTCACCCATAGTTTTTTTGGGTGTATCTCTTTTTATAGCTTTTTAGTGTTTACTATAGAAATTATATTACATTTATATAACTTATTGAAGTCTACTGTTGTCAGCATTTTCAAAGTTTGAATTAAGTATAGAAATGACACCTATCTATCCCTTTACATGCCCCCATTTAAAATATAATTGTTTTACATATTTCTTCTAAGAACATTTAGAAACACTTCACAGTGTTACAGATTTTTTCAACTTTCTACCATAATTTTGGGAACTCAGTAAGAGAAGGGGGGAATGCATTGTATTTATCCATTTGATTACAATTTTCAGTTTTCTTTCTTCCTTCCTGATATTCCAATATTCCCTCTTTATTATTACCTTTTGTTTAAAGAACTTCTTCAGCAATTTTTAAGGGTGTGTCCCCTGGTGACACGTTCTGTCATCTGAGAACGTCTTCATTTCCCCTTCACTCCTGAAAAAAGATATTAATATATTGCTCAAAGAATTCTGGGTGGATAGTTCATTTCTTTTAGCACTTAAAAATGCACCACTTCCTTTTGGTCTCTATCATTTATAATAAGAAATCTGTTGTCATTAGAATTGCTTTCTTTTTTCAGTAAGATGTTTCTGTAGCTATTTTCAAGATATTTTCTGTTAATTAATGTGTCTTGGTCAGGCATCATGGCTCATTCCTGTAATCCCAGCACTTTGGGAGGCCTAGGTGGGTGGATCACCAGAGGTCAGGAGTTTCAGACTAGCCTGGCCAATATGGTGAAAGCCCATCTCTATTCAACATACAAAAATTAGCCAGGTGTGGTGGCATGTGCCTTGTAATCCCAACTACTCGGGAGGCTGAGGCAGGATAATTGCTTGAATCCAGGAGACAGAGGTTGCAGTGAGCTGAGATGGCACCACTGCACTCCAGCCTGGGCAACAGAGTGAGACTCTGTCTCAAAAATAAAAATAAAATAAAACAAAATAAAATAAAATAAAATAAAAAAGTATCTTGATGTGAATACTTCATTTGAGATTTGTTTGAAAATCTTGTTTGGGATTTGTTCAGCTTTTTGAATCTATTCATGTCTTTTGACAAATTTGGGAAGTTTTAGCTATTATTTATTAGAGTACTTTTCCAGTCCTGCTCTCTTTCTCTTCATCTTTTTAACTTCAATGATTGATGTCAAATATTAGAATTTTTGTTGTTTTCCACAGGTCTCTGAGAGTTCCTTTTTTTTTTCAGGCTATTTTCTCACTCTTGCTTATATTGGATAATTTCTGCTCTATCTCCAAATTCACTGGTTCTCTCCTCCTTTGCTTTCATTTGCTGTTTTTGAGAATTTTGGTCATTGTAAATTTTAGTTCTAGAATTTCAATTTAGCCCTTCAAAATATCTTCTATCTTTTCTGAAACTTTCTCCTGTTTTTTTGCTAAGCCTTTCTATTTTTTTTTATTTTCAACTGTGTTTGCAATTGCTCATCAAATAATTTTTATCATGATACTTTAAAATCCTTGTCAGATAATCCTAACATCTCTGTTATCTCAGTACTGGTGTTACCAGAAAGGGGTCTGGATCCAGACTCCAAGAGAGGGTTCTTGGACCTCATGCAAAAAGAATTTGGGATGAGTCCATAGAGTAAAGTGAAAGCAAATTTATTAAGAAAGTAAAGGAATAAAGAATGGCTGGCTACTCCACTGACAGAACAGCAGCATGGGATGTTTGACTGAATATACTTATAGTTATTTCTTGATTATATGGTTAACAAGGGGTGGATTATTCATGAGTTTTCCAGGAAAGGGGTGGGCGCTTCCTGGAACTGAGGGTTCCTTCCCTTTTTAGACCATACAGGGTAACTTCCTGACATTGTTGTGGCATTCATTAACTGTCAGGGCACTGGTGGCAGTGTCTTTTAGCATGCTAATGCTTTATAATTAGCGTATAGTGAGCAGTGAGGATGACCAGAGGTCACTTTCATCACCATCTTGGTTTTGGCTTCTTTACCACGTCCTTTTTTTATCAGCAAGGTCTTTGTGGCCTGTATCTTGACCTGTATCTTGTGCTGACCTCCTATCTTATCCTATGACTAAGAATGCCTAACATCTTGGGAATGCAGCCCAGTAGGTCTCAGCCTCATTTTACTCAGTCCTTATTCAAGATGGAGTTGCTCTGGTTCAAATGCCTCTGACACTGGCATGTATTAATTTTCTTTTTCTATTCTGGTTGAAATTTTCCTGGTTCTTGATATGATGAGTGATTTTCAACTGAAACTTGGAAATTTGGGTACTACGCATCTTATGTAAATCTTGTCTTTTACCTAGCTTTCTCTGAGAGATATCTCTGGTAAGGGAGGGGGCTGCTGTCCCATTACTGTCAGGTGGGTGTAGATTTCCAAGTTTTCCACTTAACCTTCATTGACATTCAATATAGGGGTCTCCTTATTTCTGCTCTTTGGAGGGAGTTTTGGCAGCCCATGAAGCTTCTACTGATACTACCCTGGCTGGGAGAAGCAGGAGTATCTATTACTCCTCTCCATGTGCCTTCCACAGACACCACAGGGAGTGTGTGTTACCCCTGGGCAGTGATTAAAATCTTCACTCTCACATAGATCTCTTCTGATAGCACTCAACCAGATGGGAGAGGAACACCCTTGCTGTTGGATGTGGATAGGTTAATACTTTTTCTATGGTATCTGGATGAAGTAGAGTGGTTACTGTCTAAAACTCTTCTGTCTGGCTCTTGTTGTTTGACATGAGGAGAAGGCTTTCCTTGGGTTTAGAAAAAAATCTGATTTTCTGGCTTCTTCCACTCCGATTCTGAAATATATGAGGCAAAAGAAAAACCTAAAAACTCACCATCATGTTTTTCCCTTTATTGGGACTTAATGAAAAGTTGGGTTGCTTCCTTAATGGCCAGGGCATGAAAAAGAAATGTATGGTTAAATAAGATTATAGGAACCATTGATATGCTTATTGCTCAATCTTCAGGTTTATTTTCCAGATGATAGACTCAGCTAATTCCTCAATTTGGCCACAGTGGTCTTTTCCAGCAGATTTGTGATCAAAGCACTACATATTTTTTTCTAGACTCTGTAAGCTACCCTACGAATAGTCCTGTTTGCATGGGATGAGCAATGCACAAGGGTCGGGGGGTGGTGCCAACTACTCTAAAGACCCTCAAAACCCTTGTCTTGTCCCTATATCTAATAATCTTTTCAAACTTTCCTATTCTCATATTACACACCCAGAAGCATTTCCCGCATCTCTTTCCCCTTCAATCATTCATTTTTATATTCAACAAAGCTGAATAGAATATTTACTACATGGGAGGCATATAACAACTGGAAAAACACCAGTAAAGAAGACACAGGAAGTTCACATTCTGAGTCTAGTGTAATTGTTTCAGAGAGCTTTACAATGCAGTGCTGCCTTTTCTTTCCTGCAGGAGGTATTGAGAACAAGCAGGTGAAGTTGTTTTTTTTTTTTTTTTGAGATGGAGTCTCGCTCTGTCACCCAGGCTGGAGTAAAGTGGTGTGATCTCGGCTTCACTGTAACCTCCACCTCTCGGGTTCAAGTGATTCTCCTGCCTCAGCACCCCAAGCAACTGGGATTACAGGCGTGTTCCACCATGCCCGGCTAATTTTTGTGTTTTTAGTAGAGATGGGGTTTCATCATGTTGGCTAGGTTGGTCTTGAACTCCTGACTTCAAGTGATACACCCACCCAGGCTTCTCAAAGTGCTAAGATTACAGGCATGAGCCACCATGCCCGGCCTGAAGAATTTGTTTTTCTTAACGCTCATTTGATGAAATATGGCACTGATACCATTACATGTACTTGGTCTCATTTGTGCCTTAAGTCTCCATTCCTCCCCCTTTTCACCTTAGAAATCAAAGCACACATTAAAACTAACAGATAGGAGTACAAAAAAAATCCCTAGGCTTGACGTCATCCCATCCAATTTCACAGTAGGCAGTAAAAGAAATGGTAAAATTGGAAAACTCTGATTCAGTAAATTTCTGCAATTTCTTTCAGCATTTTAGACAGACTGGAGATCAAGGGGCCAAAGATATATGCAAAGATACATTCTGGTAATGTAGCAGAGCTGCTGGCCTCTGGAAACATGAACATTCTGGGAAAATCAGCGTAAAAGAGAATTACATTTTAACTTGCTATTTTTATTTACATAAATGTAGATTCACATGCAGCTATAAGAAATAATAGGAAGATTTATCAAATTTCCCTAGTGGTAACATGTTACAAAACTATGGCATACTGTCACAAACAGAATATTGACATTGATACAATTGAACAACTTTATTAAAATTTCTCACTTTACTTGTATTTGTTTGTATGTGTGTGTAGAAGCAATACAATTTTATCACATACATAATTTCTGTGTTCACCACCCTAATCAAGATGCTAAGCTATTGTTCGGTGTCAAGGTAATGCCAAGTAATACTGAATAATATTCAGTTATACCAGGGTATTAACATCAAATCACCAGAGCTAACCATACCCTATAATTTTATCATTTCAAAATATTATATAAGTGGAATTGTAGAGTATACACGTTTTGGGATTAGATTTTTTCACTCTGGATAATTTCCTGGAGATTTGTCCAAGTTGTTTAGTGTATCAGAATTCAGTCCTTTTAATATTGTTCAGTAGTATTCAACAGTATGAGTGTACGATAGTGACTGTTGGTACTCAGGTAATGCCATATTTGTGATTAGATTTCACATTCATATATTATTGGCTGCCCTAAAACAGACTGTATGTCATTTGATTCTTGCAGCAATGTTTCAAGGTGTGTGCTGTCATCTGATGGTTGCAGACACTGAGGATCAGTGGGTTGAAATGTCTGGTGGGGATCGCACAGCTGAATTGGGTCTGAGCTGCGGCTCACACTCTCAGGTTTAGAATCCATGTGGCCTCCTTTAGTACACTACAGAACAGAGTTGGAAATCCAAGGGTGACATTCAGGGTGCTGTGCTTCCTCAACTAGGTAGGGCCCCACATCTCATGATAGCAGGGGTGTGTGTGTGTGTGTGACAGAGAGAGAGAGAGAGAGAGAGAGAGACAGAGAGACAGAGAGGGAGAGGGAGAGAGAAAAAATGAGAGAGAGAGAGAGAAAATGAGAGAGATAGAGAGAGAGATATAGAGAAAGAGACAGAGACAGAGGAACAGAGACAAAGAAAAGCAGTTAGAGACTCTGATTTTCAATGTCCTCAGCATATAATATTTGCTATGCACTTTTTAACTTTAGTCTTCAATGAAAATCTCATATCTAGTATTTTCTACAAATATGGACACCAGTAATTTGATACACACTCAGGCAGATATCTCTAGGTAATTTGTTTATCCAAATGATGCCTAATTTCATGACACTCATTTCTCAACTATATTGCTATGCCACATTTAATTGACTGCCCTGCCATTCACATATGAAATTTAAAGTAAAATTAATGTGCGTGACATATTTATGTTCCAGTATGGCAGCATAGGTATGCAGGAAATTTGTAGGCACTGAGAAATTGATATGTGACCTGGAGACCTTATAAATCAAAAATAGCATTAATCACTTATCAAGCTTTGACATAACGAAGACAGACACCTTCCTATCATTAGGTAGGAAGAAGGAAGGGGCTGTCTAGGTCACTAAGGGATGTGAGTTGCATCCTTATTATCTGCAGGAGACCTCTGTGTTACCATTAGAATCACATCATTGTTATCAGTAGGACACCATCTTTGTTATCTGTGGGATCCCATCCTTACTATCTGTGGGATCATATCCTCGCTATCTGTGGGATCCTATCTTCACCATCTGTGAGATCACAACCTTGTAATCTATCTGTAGGATCATGCTACTGTTATCTGAAGATCACATCCTTGTTATCTGTAGGATTACGTCTTTGTATCTGTAGCATCAGATCTTTATCTTTGGGATCACATTGTTGTTATCTTTAGGGTCACATCTTCATTATCAGTAGGATAACATCATCTTTGTTATCTGTAGGATCACATTCTTGGAGACATTATTTTATGCTAGCACCAGAGCCATTGGAACAAGTGCATATTAAATTACCTCTATTGACAATGAATCAGGAATTTATAAGCAATTTTTTTCTTTTAGTTTGTGAACTTGGAGGGAAGGAGAAAGGCAGAATGGTAATTGAGAAAGAAAAGTGGGGTTGAGAGGAAGCTTGCCTTTTGGAGCAGAACAGTGGTCATTTCAGACCTGAACACCAGACTGGGAGACATGACCTGATTCTCCCGCACCTCTGGGCAGTTTTTGATACAGTTGATGGCTCTTCTGTTTTGAATTGTAATGCTACCTTTTACTTTGCTTTCTAATATATTCTCTATAAAGAGTTTACCCTAACAGAAACGATGGAGTTAGCGAAGTGTGAATTCCTCTTCCATTTCTTGGAAAAAGGTTCCACCTCGGGTGAAGTCTCCACCCCTTTCCAGCCTCCTGCCCCTTTCCTCACCTGGATTCTGGGCCCTGCTCCACAAGGCTGCAGCCAGGTGACTGGCTTGTTAAATGAATAAGCCACACACTGAAAGTATATACATAGACAATTATGGTTAAATGTGTTCAACTTTTCAAATAACTTGTTGCTACTTTAAATAATTGATTAGTAATGATTGATCAAAACATGTTAGGGAGATAGCTGGTTTAGGTCGTAATGTGAATAAACAAAATCCCGAATGCTATCCTGAGTGTTGAAATCCCGGAAGATTAATATCCCTAAATATCAAAATCCTTAGTCTAAATACATGAAGTCTAAAATCTCAAAAATCATAACAATAGGATAGTTGCATCGTGTTAGGTGTAACTATTACCATGTTATTGTCTTTATGCAAAAGAAAATGGATTTCAGTGGAATCTCCAAACCATAATGACAAATTTGGAATGAGGTGTGATCAAGTCTTCCAAAATTGAATTTCAAGGTGTTATCAATAAATTTTTTTTCTGCTTAGCCCAATTCATTTGGCAAAAAAATTCAGATGAGAAGGCTGGCTATGTGATATGGCAATGATAAAAAACTTCTGTCTAAAATGCATAATTTTGGCCAGGCTCAGTGGCTCACACCTGTTATCCTGTTATCCCAGCACTTTAGAAGGCCAAGGTGGGAGGATCGCTTGAGGCTAGGAATTTGAGGCTGCAGTAAGCCATGATCACGCCACTGCACTCTAGCTTGGGTGACAGAGTGAGACCCTGTCTCAATTAAAAAAATAAAAGTGTCATTTGCCTGCATTGGCATTCCCTCTAGCTGATGACATTCCAGAAGGTTTTAATGAATTAAAGCTGCATCTGCCTGAAGAAACCAGTGAGGAACATTACTGACTGGCTTGGAAATAATTATATACTCAGTAGTAGGATAACAAGACACTTAGGCAACAGTGTTGTTGTTTGATCACCAGTTTGCTTCCACCAAATCTTTGGTCTGTATGTGAATGCACACAGAAGGGATTTCTGTGTACCCAAATCAACATAGAAGTATGGCAGAGAAGAAGGGAGAATTTAATAGGAAATCATGTTTGCATATATCAAATCAAAGAAATTCAAAAAGAGCAGCACCATGTATATAGTGAATGCAAACATATCCTCCAAGGAAAACCATGTCCTAAAAGAAAAAAAGCACCTCCCCATTGTGATGCAAGACTTCAACATAGAGTTGATAATTGTAAAAGTCAGTCAACTCTTATGGACTCTCTTTGTACAATGGCCCATAATCTATCCTTGTAATACACTTTTTCACATGTTGAAACTTTTTATTTAAAGTATTTTTAGTGTTTTTCTTCTGTTTCTTAGTTTTTTTCATTGTTTTTCATTATCAGAATTATTTTTTACAATTTGCTATGATACGTATTTCATCCTCATATCACTTCCAACACTGGAGGTACAAATTATATAAAGACTTAGAGAGTTCTAATTTGTTTTATGGATTTTGTTTTGCAAACTGGACTCCATGAAAGGGCATTATCACAATGTTGCTTTTGTGTGTAAGCATTTTGTGTGCATGCACATAAAAATGTGAAGACTTTTTCAATAAAGAATGTCCTTTGTGTCCCTCTGCATTTGTGAAAGAAAATTTCTTGAGATCACGGCTCTTTAGGGGGACAAACTTCATATGTGGTGGTAACCCATCTCTGTTTTTTTTTTTTGTTGTTGTTGTTGTTTGTTTTTCTTTTTGTTTTGTTTTACCTATTTTATTGACAAATTATAATTGTATATATTTATGGTTTACAAGGTAGACATACATGGATTTGAATTCTAACCTCATTGCCATCTTGGACAAAATGCCTCAGTTATCATCAAGCCTCAGTTTTTAATATATAAGATGGAGATGCCAATATCTACTTCATAGGATTGAAAATGAAATACTGCAGCATGAATTGGGTGCTTCTCAAATATTAAAGGCCATGTGAATTATTGGAGGGTCTTGTAAAATGAAGAATCTGATTCAGCAGGTGTGGGGTAGGGCTGGAGTGGGAGATCCTGCAGCTGTGGCTGGACCTAGGGTGGCACGGTGGGTGGGCAGCATGGGGTGAAGTTGCCCAGGGCCTGTCTAGGGTAGGCACCCAGGACATGCTTGCCACCATGTTACCTGCCATGGAGAGCTCCCTACCTGCTCCAGAGTGATCTGGGGCAAAGTGCATCACCTCTGGAGTCTTAGATAGACTACTCATTTGTAGGATGAGAGCCAGCATTTATTAATTACATACATCTTCATGATGGTGGTTCACTGCACTTATCAACTCATCATCTAGGTTTTAAACCCCACATGCATTAGCTATTTGTCGTAATGCTCTCCCTCCCCTTGCCCCTCACTCCCTAACTGGCCCCAGTGTGTGTTGTTCCCCTCCCTGTGTCCATGTGTTCAACTCCCACTTATGAGTGAGAACATGTGGTGTTTGGTTTTCTGTTCCTATGTTAGTTTACTGAGAATGATGGCTTCCAGATTCATCCATGTTCCTGCAAAGGACATGATCTCATTCCGTTTTATAGTTGCATAGTATTCCATGGTGTATATGAGCCACATTTCCTTTATCCAGTCTATCGTTGATGGGCATTTGGGTTGGTTCTATGTCTTTTTCTATTGTAAATAGTGCTGCAATAAACATACATGTGCATGTGTCTTTAGAGTAGAATGATTTATATTCTTTTGGGTATATTCCCAGTAAGGCAATTGCTGGGTCAAATGGTATTTCTAGTTCTAGATCTTTGAGGAATTGCCACACTGTCTTTCACAATGGTTGAACTAATTTACATTCCCACCAACAGTGTAAAAGCATTCCTATTTCTCCGCAGCCTCGTCAGCATCCATTGTTTCTTGACTTTTTAATAATCACCATTCTGATTGGTATGAGTTGGTACCTCATTGTGGTTTTCATTTGCACTTCTCTAATAATCAATGATGTTGAGCCTTTTTTCATATGATTGTTGGCTATATAAATGTCTTCTTTTGAGAAATGTCTGTTCATATCCTTTGCCCACTTATTGATAGGGTTGTTAGTTTTTTTCTTGTAAATTTGTTTAAGTTCCTTGTAGATTCTGGATATTAGACTTTTGTCAGACGGGTAGATTGCAAAAATTTTCTCCCATTCTGTAGGTTGCCTGTTCACTCTGATGATAGTTTCTTTTGCTGTGCAGAAGCTCTTTGGTTTAATCAGATCCCTTCAGTCAATTTTGGCTTTTGTTGCCATTGCTTTTGGCATTTTCATCATGAAGTCTTTGCCCATGCCTGTGTACTGAATGGTATTGCTTAGGTTTTCTTCCAGGGTTTTTATGGTTTTGGGTTTTACATTTAAGTCTTTAATCTATCTTGAGTTAATTTTTGTAAAAGGTGTAAGGAAGGGGTCCAGTTTCAGTTTTCTGAATGTGGTTAGTCAGTTTTCCCAGCACTGTTTATTAAATTAAATAGGGAATCCTTTCCCCGTTGCTTGTTTTTGTCAGGTTTGTCGAAGATCAGATGGATGTAGATGTGTGGTGTTATTTCTGAGGCCTCTGTTCTGTTCCATTGGTCTATATGTCTATTTTGATACCAGTACCATGCTGTTTTGGTCACTGCAGACTTGTAGCATAGCTTGAAGTCAGGCAGTGTGATGCCTCCAGCCATGTTCTTTTTGCTTAGGATTGTCTTGGCTATATGGACTGTTTTTTGGTTCCATATGAAGTTTAAAGTAGTTTTTTTTTTCTAATTCTGTGAAGAATGTCAATGGCACTTTGATGGGAATAGCATTGAATCTTTAAATTACATTGGGCAGTATGGCCATTTTCATGATATTGATTCTTCCTATCCATAAGCATGGAATGTTTTTCCCTTTGTTTGTGTCCTCTCTTATTTCCTTGAGCAGTGGTTTGTAGTTCCCTTTGAAGAGGTCCTTCACATCCCTTGTTAGCTGTATTTCTAGGTATTCATTGTCTTTGTAGCAATCGTGAATGGGAGTTCATTCATGATTTGGCTCTCTGCTTGTCTATTGGTGTATAGGAATGCTTGTGATTTTTGCACATTGATTTTGTATCTTGAGACTTTGCTAAAGTTGCTTATCAGCTTAAGGAATTTTTGGGCTGAGACAATGGGGTTTTCTAAATACAGAATAATGTCACCTGCAAACAGAGACAATTTGACTTCCTCTCTTCCTGTTTGAATACCCTTTATTTCTTTCTCTTGCCTGATCTCCCTGGCCAGAACTTCCAATACTATGTTGAATAGGAGAGGTGAGAGATGGCATCCTTGTCTTGTGCTGGTTTTCAAGGGGAATGTTTCTAGCTTTTGCCCATTCAGTATGACATTGGCTGCAGGTTTGTTATAAATGGCCCCTATTGTTTTGAGATATGTTCCATTAATATCTAGTTTATTGAGAGTTTTTTTTAACATGATGATACGTTGAATTTTATCTAAAGCCTTTCTGCATCAATTGAGTTGATCATGTGGTTTTTGCCATTTGTTCTTTTTATGTCATGGATGATGTTATTGATTTGCATATGTTGAACCAGCCTTGCATCCCAGGGATGAAGCCTACTTCATCATGGTGGGTAAGTTTTTGATGTGCTGCTGGATTTGGTTTGCCAGTATTTTATTGAGGACTTTTGCATGGATGTTCGTCAGGGTTAATGGTCTGAAATTTTCTTTTTCTGTGTGTCCCTGCCAGGTTTTGGTATCAGGATGATGCTGGCTTCATAAAACAAGTTAGGGAGGAGTCTGTCCTTTTCAATTACTTGGAATAGTTTCAGAAGGAATTGTACAAGCTCCTCTTTGTATCTCTGGTATAATTCAGCTATGAATCCATCTGGTCCTGGGCTTTTTTTGGTTGGTAGGCCATTAATTACTGCCTCAATTTCAGAACTTATTGGTCTATTCAGGGATTTGACTTCTACCTGGTTTAGTCTTGGGAGGGTGTATGTGTCCAGGAATTTATCCATTTCTTCTAAATTTTCTAGTTTATTTGTGTAGAAGTCTTTATAGTATTTTCTGATGGTAGTTTGTATTTCTGTGGAGTCAGTGGTGATATCCCTTTTATCATTTTTTATTGTGTCTATTTGATTCTTCTCTCTTTTCTTCCTTATTAGTCTAGCTAGTGGTCTATCTATTTTGTTAATTTTCTTAAAAAAAACCAGCTCCTGGATTCATTAATTATTTTGGAGGGTTTTCCATGTCTCTATCTCCATCAATTCTGCTCTAATCTTAATTACTTCTTGTCTTCTGCTAAATTTTGGATTAGTTCACTTTTGCTTCTCTCACTCTTTTAATTGCGATGTTAGGGCATCAATTTGAGATCTTCCTAGCTTTCTGATGTGGGCATTTAGCACTATACATTTCCCTCTTGACACTGCTTTAGCTGTGTCCCAGAGATTCTGGTACATTGTCTCTTTGTTCTCATTGGTTTCAAATAAGTTCTTGATTTCTGCCTTAATTTCATTATTTACCCAGGAATCATTCAGGAGTAGGTTGTTCAATTTCCATGTAGTTGTGCAGTTTTTCAGTGAGTTTCTTAATGCTGAGTTGTAATTTGATTGCACTGTGGTCTGAGAGACTGTTTGTTATGACTTCAGTTCTTTTGCACTTGCTGAGGATTGTTTTACTTCCAATTATGTGGTGTACTTTAGAATAAGTGCCATGCAGCCCTGAGAAGAATGTATATTCTGTTGATTTGGGGTGGAGAGTTCTGTAGATGTCAATTAGGTCCACCTGATTCAGAGCTGAGTTCAAGTTCTGAATATCCTTGTTAATTTTCTGTCTCATTAATCTTTCTAATATAGGCAATGGGGTGTTAAAGTCTCCCAGTATTATTGTGTGGAAGTCTAAGTCTCTTTGTAGGTCTCTGACAACTTGCTTTATGAATCTGGGTGCTCCTGTATTGGGTGCATATATATTTAGGATAGTTAACTTTTCTTGTTGCATTGATCCCTTTACCATTACGTAATGCCCTTCTTTGATCTTT
This sequence comes from Pongo pygmaeus, assembly GCF_028885625.2. Lineage (NCBI taxonomy): Eukaryota > Metazoa > Chordata > Mammalia > Primates > Hominidae > Pongo > Pongo pygmaeus. The sequence goes on from NC_072380.2 coordinate 60,664,934, forward strand.
GTTGGTTTAAAGTCTGTTTTGTTAGAGACTAGTATTACAACCTCTGGTTTGCTTTTTTTTTTTTTTTTGCTTTCTAATTGCTTGTTAAATTTCCTCTATCCCTTTATTTTGAGCCTATGTGTGTCTTTGCATGTGAGATGTATCTCCTGAATACAGCACACTGATGGGTTTTGACTCTATCCAGTTTGCCAGTCTGTGTCTTTATTTTATTTTATTTTATTTTATTTTGAGACAGAGTCTTGCTCTTGTTGCTTAGGCGGGAGGCAGTCTACATCATTTGATTGTGACATTTAGCCCATTTACATTTAAGGTATATGAATTTGATCCATCATCATGATGCTAGCTGGTTATTTTGCACAATTGTTGAACAGTTTCTTCACAATGTTTTTTGCCTTTATATTTTTGTGTGTTTTTGCAGTGGCTGGTACTGGTTTTTCCTTTCCATATTTAGTGCTTCCTTCAGGAGCTCTTGCAAGGGAGGCCTGGTGGTGATGAAATCTCTCAGCATTTGCTTGTCTGGAAACTATTTTATTTCCCTTTGCTTCTGATTCTTAGTTTGCCTGGATATGAAATTCTAGGTTGAAAATTCTTTTCTGTAAGAATATTGAATATAAGTCCCCATTCTCTTCTTGCTTGTAGGGTTTCTGCTGAGAGATCGACTGTTAGTGTGATGGGCTTCCCTCTGTAGGTAATCTGGCCTTTTTTCTGGCTGCCCTTAATATTTTTTCCTTCATTTTGACCTTGGAGAATCTGATGATTATGTGTCTTGGGGTTGTCTTCTTGTGGAATATGTTAGTGGTGTTCTCTGTATTTCCTAAATTTGAATGTTGACCTATCTTGCTAGATTGGGGATGTTGTCCTGGATAATATCCTAAAGTGTGTTTTCTAACTTGGTTCCATTCGCCTGGTACTCCAATAAATCGTATGTTTAGTCTTTTTACATATTCCCATATTTCTCAGAGGTTTTGTTCATTCCTTTTTAATTCTTTTTTTCTCTAATTTTGCCTGAATGCCTTATTTCAGCAAGATGGCCTTCAAACTCTGATATACTTTCTTCTGCTTGATCTATGTGGCTATTGATACTTCTGTGTGCTTCACGATGTTCTCGTGCTGTATTTCCCAGCTCCATCAGATTAGTTATGTTCCTCTCTAAATTGGTTATTCTAGTTAGCACCTCCTATAACCTTTTATCAAGGTTCTTAGCTTCTTTGCATTGGGTTAGAACATGCTGCTTTAACTTAGCAGAGTTTGTTATTACCCACCTTCTGAAGCCTACCTCTGTCAATTCATCCATTTCATCCTCCGTCCATTTTTGTGCCCTTGCTGGAGAGGTGTAGAAATCACTTGGTGGAGAAGAGGCACTCTGGTCTTTTAGGTTTTCAGCGTTTGTTGTTGTTGTTGTTGTTGTTGATTCTTTCTCATCTTCATGAGTTGGTCTAGTATTGATCTTTGAGGATACTGACCCTTGGATGGGCTTTGCAGGGACTTTTTTTTGTTGATGCTGTTGTTGTTGCTTTCTGTTTGTTTTTGTTGCAATTGTCAGGTCCCTCTTCTGTAGGGCTGCTGCAGTTTGCTGGGGGTTCATTTCAGGCCCTATTTATCTGGTTAGGTCCTGTGCCTGGAGATGTCACTTGAGGATGCTGGAAAACAGCAAATATGGGTGCCTGCTCCTTCCTCTGGGATCTCTGACCTCGAGGGGCACTGACCTGATGCCAGTAGGAACGGTCCTGTATAGGGTGTCTGACAACCCCTGTTGGAGGGTTTCACCCAGTTGGGTGGCACAGGGAGCAGGACCTGTTTAACAAAGCACTTTGTCCCTTGGTGGAGGCGGATGTGCTTTGCTGGGGGGAAACATACTTGTCTGCACTGCCCAGATTCCTCAGACCTAGCAGGAGTAAAGACTAAGTGTGCTGATTCATAGAGACTGTGGCCATCCCTCTCCCTAAGGGCTCAGGTCCAGGGAGATCAGAATTCTGTCCCTGAGCCCCTGGCTGGAGTTCTTGGAGTTCTTGCAGGGAGGCCCCACCCAGTGAGGAGGGATGGGGTCAAGGTTAGGCCTGAAGAGACACTCTGTCTGCAGTCTGACACAGCCGGTGTGTTGAGCTGTGGGGGATAACTCTTGGAACCAAGCCGTCCAGCCTGCCCGGCTCCAGCAAGGGAAAAGCACAGCCTGGAGCTATAGAGATGGCTGCCACTCTATCCCTGCCCTGGGAGCTTAGTGTGTTACTCAACCATCAGTCCCATTTTTGGCTGTTGCCCCTCCCCTAAGGAGCTCAAACAACTTAGACTACAGGCAGCTGCAGCTGTGGTGTTGGTCACCCCTCCTTCTGGGAGCTGGGTAGGCTTAAGGAGATTCTAGCTTAGTGGCTGTTGAGGATCTGTGCAGCTCCGGGGTTGGGACCCTAGGCCCTGGTGGCATGGGCGCACCAGTTGGATCTTCTGATCCGTGGGTTGCAATTTCATGAAAAAATCATGTTTACCAAGGCTGGGTAGCACGCTTACTCAGCACCTCTCTTGGCTGGGGGTGGGCACTTGCCTGCCCCGTGTGGTTCTCAGGTGGTCCCCAGCACCACACTGCTCTTCCTTTCTCTCCATGGGTCATGCCAGCTGCCTAGTCAGTTCTGATGACAGAACCTGTATTCCTCAGTTGCCGGTGCAGGATTCACATGCTGTTATGGTTCTTTTTGATGGGAGCCTGCAATTACCACTTATTTTAGTTGGCCATCTCCGCCCCAGCCCCATCTCTGTTTTTGATTGATCTTGTCAAAAGACTTAGGTTGTCCATTAAGGTATTTCTAATGACTTCAGTTATACAGCTGAGTGCACGCAATTACCCACCATAGTGCTATGTGTTTATACATTTCACTTTTGACTGATTTCTTTATGACCACAGTTCATCTGATTATAACTGTTACACCCATGTGACTGTCATTAGTATTCTTGAGTGTTTAAGTTTGCAAAAATATGTATATTATTGCCTATTTTTTGTGTAAAGTGGCCTATGAAGTGTTCTCTCATTTTTATGTGTGTCAAGCAAATCTCCTTTTACAAATGCGATTAAATATTTTTATAGGATTTTTAAAATTATTTTTTCCAGAATTATATTTTTGGGATTTCAACACTCAGGATTATGGCATTGGAGATTTTGTCTTTTGGGATTATGATCAGCTCCCATTCCGTAAAGATTCTGCTCATATGTGTAGAGCATTCATTAGAAACTTATCTCTAGAAAGAATTATAGGTATTGTCTAATTAATTTGTGCCATTAGTCTGCTCAGGCTGTGTGTTAGGCTGTTCTCATGTTGCTGTAAAGAAATACCTGAAGCTGGATAACTTATAAAGAAAACAGTTTTAATTGGCTCATGGTTCTGCAGGCTACACAGGAAGTGTGGTAGCAGCATCTGCTTCTGGTGAGGCCTCAGAGAGGTTACAGTAATGGAGGAAGGTGCAAGGGGAGCTGGCATCTCATGTGGTGAGAGAGGGGGCAAGGGGCAGGGAGGTGCCACACACTTTAAAAAACCAGATCTCGGAGAACTCACTATGGCAAAGACAGCACCAAGCCATGAGGGATCTGCCCCCACAATCCAATCACCTCCCGCCACGCTCCACCTCCAACATTGGGGATCACAATTCAACATGACATTTGGAGGGAACAAATATCTAAGCCATATCAGGATGCCATAACAGAATACCACAGATTAGGTGACTTAAACAACAACAAAATATTTTCTCACTGTTCTGGAGGCAGGAAGTCCAAGACCAAGGTGCTGGCAGGACACGTTTCCTCGGGGGCCTCACTCATTGGCTTGAGGACAGCTGCCCCTGCTGCCTCTACACAAATTGTCCCTCCGCCCCAGTGGCTGATCTCCTTCCGTGGCTCCTCCCCACCTTCTTAATCCATAAGCTTTGCATTGCCTTTGCGCTTTGTCCTTGCTTGGTTCTCCCCTGTATTGCATCTATACCTACTCCAAAAGAGACACATCCAGTCTCATTGCTTGAAATGCCCCCTACCTTACATTTTTATCTCCACCCTGAAGCTCTCCCCTGATTTCTGGATTGCTTTATACAGTTGTATTATTGATATTTGCATTGAATATTCTTCAGACATTGAGAACTTAACTGGCCTGTCCACACCTGATTACCTGACACTGTTCCTCAAGCCTCCCTTTCCCATGCTTTTCTCCATCCCAATTCAAGCAACTATCTGTGTTGATTGGGATTATTGCAACTGTCCTCTAACTGCCCTTGCTTCCTCCAGCCAGAGTAGTCCTAGTAAAATGGTATATATATGTATATATGTGTGTATATATATATATATTTAGGGTATTAACTCACATGATCACAAGGTCCCACAATAGGCCGTCCACAAGCTGAGGAGCAAGGAAGCCAGTCTGAGTCCCAAACCTGAAAAACCTGGAGTCCGATGTTTGAGGGCAGGAAGCATCCAGCACAGGAGAAAGATGTAGGCTGGGAGGCTAAGCCCATCTAGTCTTTTTACTTTCTTCATCCTGCTTTTTATTCTGGCTGCACTGGCAGCTGATTAGATTGTGCCCACCCAGATTAAGGGGGGCTGTCTGTCTTTTTCCCAGTCCACTGACTCATATGTGAATCTCCTTTGGCAACACCCTTACAGACATACCCAGGAACAGTACTTTGCATCCTTCAATCCAATCAAGTTGACACTCAGTATTTTTTTTTTTTAATTTATGAAGTATTTATTGATGATTCTTGGGTGTTTCTCGGAGAGGGGATATGGCAGGGTCATAGGATAATAGTGGAGAGAAGGTCAGGAGATAAACACATGAACAAAGGTCTCTGGTTTTCCTAGGCAGAGGTCCCTGCGGCCTTCTGCAGTGTTTGTGCCCCTGGGTACTTGAGATTAGGGAATGGTGATGACTCTTAAAGAGCATGCTGCCTTCAAGCATCTGTTTATCAAAGCACATCTTGCACCGCCCTTAATCCATTTAACCCTGAGTTGACACAGCATATGTTTCAGAGAGCATGGGGCTGGGGGAAAGGCCATAGATCAACAGCATCCCAAGGCAGAAGAATTTCTCCTAGTCAGAACAAAATGGAGTCTCCTATGCCCACCTCTTTCTACACAGACACAGCAACAATCTGATCTCTCCTTCCTTTCCCCACACTTCCCCCCTCTTCTTTTCAACAAAACCACCATCGTCCTCATGGCCCGCTCCCGATGGTCGCTGTCTCTTCGGAGCTGTTGGGTACACCTCCCAGACAGGGCAGCCGGGCAGAGGCGCTCCTCACCTCCCAGACAGGGCGGCCGGGCAGAGGCGCTCCTCGCTTCCCAGACGGGGCCGCCCGGGCAGAGGCACTCCTCGCTTCCCAGACGGGGCCGCCCGGGCAGAGGCGCTCCTCACTTCCCAGGCGGGGCCGCCCAGGCAGAGGCGCTCCTCACTTCCTCCCAGACCAGGTGGCAGCCAGGCAGAGGCGCTCCTCACCTCCCAGATGGGGCGGCCGGGCAGAGGCGCTCCTCACTTCCCAGACGGGGCGGCCGAGCAGAGGCACTCCTCACTTCCCAGAGGGGGCGGCCGGGCAGAGGTGCTCCTCACTTCCCAGACCGGGCGGCCAGGCAGAGGTGCTCCTCACTTCCCAGATGGGGCAGCCGGGCAGAGACGCTCCTCACTTCCTCCCAGACGGGGTGGCGGCCAGGCAGAGGCGCTCCTCACCTCCCAGACAGGGCGGCCGGGCAGAGGCGCTCCTCATTTCCCAGACTGGGCGGCCGGGCAGAGGCGCTCCTCACTTCCCAGACTGGGCGGCCGGGCAGAGGCGCTCCTCACCTCCTAGACGGGGTGGCCAGGCAGAGGCGCTCCTCACTTCCCAGACGGTGTGGCGGCTGGGCAGAGGCGCTCCTCCCTTCCCAGATGGGGCAGCCAGGCAGAGGCGCTCCTCACTTCCTCCCAGACGGGGTGGCGGCCAGGCAGAGGTGCTCCTCACTTCCCAGAGGGGGCAGCCAGGCAGAGGTGCTCCTCATCTCCCAGATGGGGCAGCCGGGCAGAGGTGCTCCTCACTTCCCATACGGGGTGGCAGCCGGGCAGAGGTGCTCCTCACCTCCCAGACGGGGCGGCCGGGCAGAGGCGCTCCTCACCTCCTAGATGGAGTGGCCAGGCAGAGGCGCTCCTCACTTCCCATATGGGGTGGCGGCCAGGCAGAGGCGCTCCTCACTTCCCAGATGGGGCAGCCGGGCAGAGGCGCTCCTCACTTCCTCCCAGACGGGGCGGCCAGGCAGAGGTGCTCCTCATCTCCCAGACTGGGTGGCCGGACAGAGGTGCTCCTCATCTCCCAGACAGGGCAGCCGGGCAGAGGTGCTCCTCACTTCCTCCCAGATGGAGTGACAGCCGGGCAGAGGCACTCCTCACCTCCCAGACGGAGTGGTCAGGCAGAGGCGCTCCTCACTTCCCATATGGGTTGGCAGCCGAGCAGAGGCGCTCCTCACTTCCCAGATGGGGCAGCCGGGCAGAGGCGCTCCTCACTTCCTCCCAGACGGGGTGGCGGCCAGGCAGAGGCACTCCTCACCTCCCAGACGGGGCGGCCGGGCAGAGGTGCTCCTCATCTCCCAGATGGGGCAGCCGGGCATAGGTGCTCCTCACTTCCTCCCAGATGGGGTGGCAGCCGGGCAGAGGTGCTCCTCACTTCCCAGACGGGGCGGCCGGGCAGAGGCGCTCCTCACTTCCCATACAGGGTGGCGGCCGGGCAGAGGCGCTCCTCACTTCCTCCCAGACGGGGTGGCGGCCAGGCAGAGGCGCTCCTCACTTCCCAGATGGGGTGGCCAGGCAGAGGCGCTCCTCACTTCCCAGACGGGGTGGCCAGGCATAGGCACTCCTCACCTCCCAGACGGGGCGGCCGGGCAGAGGCGCTCCTCACTTCCCATACGGGGTGGCAGCCGGGCAGAGGCGCTCCTCACTTCCCAGATGGGGCAGCCGGGCAGAGGCGCTCCTCACTTCCTCCCAGACGGGGTGGCGGCCGGGCAGAGGCGCTCCTCACTTCCCAGACGGGGCGGCCAGGCAGAGGTGCTCCTCACTTCCTCCCAGACGGGGTGGCGGCCGGGCAGAGGCTCTCCTCACCTCCCAGACGGGGTGGCCGGGCAGAGGCGCTCCTCCCTTCCCAGACGGAGTGGCCAGGCAGAGGCTCTCCTCACCTCCCAGAGTGGGCGGCCAGGCAGAGGCGCTCCTCACTTCCCAGAGTGGGCGGCCAGGCCGAGGCGCTCCTCACTTCCCATAGGGGGTGGCAGCCGGGTAGAGGCGCTCCTCACTTCCCAGATGGGGCAACCGGGCAGAGGCGCTCCTCACTTCCTCCCAGACAGGGTGGCGGCCAGGCAGAGGTGCTCCTCACCTCCCAGACGGGGCGGCCGGGCAGAGGTGCTCCTCATCTCCCAGACAGGGCAGCCGGGCAGAGGGGCTCCTCACTTCCTCCCAGACGGGGTGGCAGCCGGGTAGAGGCGCTCCTCACTTCCCAGATGGGGCAACCGGGCAGAGGCGCTCCTCACTTCCTCCCAGACAGGGTGGCGGCCAGGCAGAGGTGCTCCTCACCTCCCAGACGGGGCGGCCGGGCAGAGGTGCTCCTCATCTCCCAGACGGGGCAGCCGGGCAGAGGCGCTCCTCACTTCCTCCCAGACGGGGTGGCAGCCGGGCAGAGGAGCTCCTCACATCCCAGACGATGGGCGGCCGGGCAGAGGCGCTCCTCACTTCCCAGATAGGGCGGCCGGGCAAAGGGGATCCTCACATCCCAGATGATGGGCGGCCAGGCAGAGATGCTCCTCACTTCCTAGACGGGGTGGCGGCAGGGCAGAGGCTGTAATCTTAGCACTTTAAGATGCCAAGGCAGGAGGCTGGTAGGTGGAGGTTGCAGCAAGCCGAGATCACACCACTGCACTCCAGCCTGAGCACCATTGAGCATTGAGTTAGCGAGACTCCGTCTGCAATCCCAGCACCTCGGGAGGCCGAGGCAGGCAGATCACTCGAGGCCAGGAGCTGGAGACCAGCCCGGTCAACACGGTGAAACCCCGTCTCCACCAAAAACACAAAAACCATTCAGGCGTGGCGGCGCGCGCCTGCAATCCCAGGCACTCGGCAGGCCAAGGCAGGAGAGTCACAGGAGCCCGAGGCAGGGAGGTTGCAGCGAGCCGAGATCATGGCACTACAGTCCAGCTTCGATAACAGCGGGAGACCGAAAAAAGAAGGAGAGGGAGACCGAAGAAAGGGGAGGGAGAGGGAGAGGGAGAGGGAGAGGGAGAGCGACACTCAGTATTAACCATCACAAACACCCATGCACTTCTGTGAGCAGCAGGACCCCCTGCCATGTGCCCGAACCTGTTCTCCAAGCCTCCCCACACTTCCCTGTCTTTCCTCTCTGCACGCTCTGCTCCACTCACTGACCTGCTGTTCCTCTAGCCTCAGGGCTCTTGCACAAGCTATTCCTTCTGGGAATGTCTAGGAATTCTCTTCCCTTCCCATGTGCACACAGCTGGTCCACACAGACGAGTTTTTGCCTTCTGATCTCTTTGGTTGTGTGCCTCTCCCTAAGAACTTCTTTGGCCCTTCAAGGACATGACTTCTGCTTCTTAATTTCCCCTCAGCATTTGTCCACACATTCCTATCATGCATACCATATAATAACCCACCAACTTTATGCATTTCTTCACATTTCGACAGCTCTGGAATCAGAATGCTCTAATAATCCATAGCATTTTAGCTAATGTGTTATTATTTAATGTTTTTCTTTCTTTGTTGCACCTTAAAAGATAACATCTTAGCTTTAATGAAACAGAGGATTTGTGTATCTTGGTATCAGTCTTTGTCTTTGAGAGAGAAGGATTATTGTCATTTTGTCTTCTGTTTTATTCCTAACAGTCAATGTAAGGCTTGATAATCAATGAATCAGTACTAATCATAGAAGATGGGTTTTTGAGCAATGGTCCTCTCATCTTAGGAAGCTTTATCAAGGGGAGAGAGAACTGAATTACAGTGACAACCAGAAGGCTTTTCAGTGTTCTAGGTGAAAACTTATTAAGGCTCATGTCCTCCAACTTATGTGGAAGAAATGATAAAAGGGAGGGGACACAAATTTGAAAAAGTAGAATCAACTGTACCTTGCTCCTCCAGGTGCCAAGGAAATGAGGCAATGCAAGATCCCAAAGATGGCTGAGATTTAAGCTGGGGGAAGATGACGGCTTTCCTTCAGGAGCCGGGGGATTGTAGAAGGAGAATATTTTTTGAGAAGAAAGACAAATATGTTGATTTTAGTTAAAACTGATTTAATTTCCTAGCTAAATACTGTATTTAAGACAGTAATACTCAAAGGATGGAATGTAAGCTTTGTAATAAAAATACACATGGGGAAAATCAGGCTGTAGTTGGCAATTTACAGCAAAGTGTCAAAAATGAAAAAGTGATACTACCATCTTAGTCAGGGATGTGTGGGTTGCAAAGAATGGAAATGCATCTGAGCTAGTCTGGGTGGAAAAGAAATTTGTTAAAGGACAGAAGGATGCCCAATAGAAAAGAAAGACCATCAAAGCTTTTGGAAAGGAAATCAGTGGAGTGGCACTAAAGACTGTGGATTTAGAAACCAGAATGCCCCTGTCCAGCTGCCTGTACTGCCTGGCTCCTGCCTCCTGCCTCCTGCTTCTCTCAATTCATGTCAGTTCCACCCCATGCACTCCCTACCACATTTCTCTCTCTCCGTGAGCTGTTTTCAACAAATTGCACTCTGCATCTTGGGTTAAGTAACAATTTAACACACCCCAGTTGCTCCCTTTTACTCTCAATTATACATTTGTTGGAGAGAGAATTGAGTTGGGCCATGGGTAATCAGGTGTTCATCTTGGCCATCAGCTTCAGCAGCAAGAGTGGGTTCAAAGAGTGCATCACAATGGGGGAGGTAGGCCCTTCTCCCAGAGTGCATGCACCACCACACCCTAGGAACCCATATTGGTGTGTGTGCATCGCAGCCACACATGCTTGATAGTAAAATTCAAACACTGCTTTTGATGTGAGTCCCTTCCATGCCTGGCCCTCCGTCCACTTAGGGAGACAGAGCCCAGGCCCTGGTTCCTGTGCTCACACCTTGCACTGTGTACAGAGGGACACCTGGTTCTGCACTTTGAGACTAATCTCTCTACAGTTTTTGGAAATATGTTCATAGCAGTAGATATAGTACCCACAGAACTTCCCTTTTTCATAGCTGCATAGAATTCAGTTTTCTGTCGTTTTCACTATTTATTGATTTATTTTGCTGCACGCATGTGATTACATTAGTCCTGTAATTTTCTGGACTTAGAACTGCTGTAGAAAAGAGGCTATGCATTTAAGTATTCTGTGGTTATCATGCTACCCTCCTAAGGGAATGTGCACGAGATAATGTATTCTGTCTACCTTGTTGTTAATATTCTGTAATATCAAACTTTTAGAGCTTTGCTAATACAGATTTTAAAAAATGATTTAAAAGATTTCAATGTTTTTAATGAGAAATGAGCTTACTTTATTTTTAAACACTGCTATCCTTTTGTTAGTAATGATTGAATGAACTGATATTTCCTTAGCATATAGAATATAATAAGTCATAAATATTATAAATATAAACACATAGTAAGTTAGCTAAAATTGTTTGTAATTGGTATTCTTTATGTGATACAGAAATTTATTTTTACAGTTGTGTTCAATTTATCAAAATTTTATTTTATGACCTCTGGATTTTATGTTTTTCTTAGAAAAGACTACAATATAATCAATGCTTTTATTTAAATTATTTAATATTATAATTGTTTAAAGTGTTATAGCCTATATGCATTAATATTTAAATTACCTGTTACTAAAAGTTTCCACCCAATAAAATATTTAATTCTTTTGAAATATAAATTTGAATTAACATTAGTAGCCTAGCTATAGGAAACTAGTTAATTAAGTACAAAAAAACCTCCCAAATTGTTCACCTTCTCAAAAGTTTGATGAAATATTTAATTATTTCAAAGGTCTTAGTCTCTTTAAATATTTTTTTAAGACTGTGGGATCTAATACTCGCCCCTCCCATCTCCTCTCTCCTATTCTCCCTCCTTCCTTCCTTCATCTTTATCTTTGCTAGGCATAGACATAAAAAACATATTTTTATTGATAATATTCTTATCAATAAGGATAAGAAAAGGATAAGGATAATGAAAAGGAAAAGGCTATTTATTCATTTTCATCTTTATTTTCTCACACTCATTTCTCCTCAATTTAATAAAATCTTCAAGTAGTGACTTGTTTTTAATTGAGCATTTCAAAGAATATATCTGGAAAATTTAAATGTTGGCAATGGAACACAGAGACTTAAACATATTTTATAAAATGTGTGCTATTCAAATTAAGTAGCTTATAGTGAAATTCAACATATTATAATATGCCACAAATTGCTAAAATCAAGCAATCATTCATTTCACAATTAACTGGGAATGCCATAATTTAACATAAGCTGGTTTAAACACACACAGAGTCCCTTTAGGATGATTTAAGTATATATAATATCTCCCAGGGAGCATTAAATCTTTTTACTTAAGATTTGAATAGCTTTTTGTCTCTTCTGTGTCAGATAAATGCTTTTCAGTTGAAAGTTTTTTTAAATTTAGATATAAGCTTTGTTTAATAAATCACTTTCAGTTTTCAGGAAATAAAACCAAGAAAAATAAATGTTTTTATTGTTAGTTACAAAGGCTATCATGTAACTATTTTTTGTTTAAAGGTTCCACTGAAGTTTTGTGTATTTATTTACTTATTCTAACAAAAAGATTATAGGTACCTAATGTTTGAAGTATTTTGGGGGAGGAAATTCTTTTGCATTTTTTTCTTCTTGCAGCAATGAGAGGTGAAGCCACTGGGCTTCTGGGTCGGGTGGTGGGGACTTGGAGAACTTTTCTGTCTAGCTAAAGGATTGTAAACACACCAATCAGCATGCAGTAAAAATGCACCAATCAGTACTCTTTAAAGTGGACCAATCAGAGCTCTGTAAAATGGACCAATCAGCAGGATGTGGGTGGGGCCAAGTAAGGGAATAAAAGCTTGCCCCGGGAGCACATAGCGGGAACCCAGTCAGGTCGCCTTCCCTGGCCTGGGAGATTTGTTTTTTTGCTTTTCATAATGAATCTTGCTGCTGTTTACTCTTTGGGTCTGCACTACCTTTGTGAGCTGTAACACTCACTGCGAGGGTCTGCGGCTTCACTCCTGAAATCAGCGAGATCACAAACCAACTGGGAGGAACAGGCAACTGGACCGCGTGCCACCTTTAAGAGCTGTAACACTCACTGCCGGGGTCTGCGGCTTCATTCATGAAATCAGCGAGACCACGAACCCACAGGGAAGAACAAACAACTCTGGAGCACCACCTTTAAGGGGTGAACACTCCCTGGGAAGGTCTGCTGCTTCACTCCTGAAATCAGTCAGACCACGAATCCACCGGAAGGAAGAAACTCCGGACACATCTGAACATCTTAAGGAACAATCTCTGCACACACGGTCTTTAAGAACTGTAACTCACTGCGAGTGTCCGAGGCTTTATTCTTGAAGTCGGCGAGACCAAGAATCCACCGGAAGGAACCAATTCCAGACACAGCAAGAAATTTGAGTTATTTAATTCTTCAGAGAAATGATTATGACCACCAACGAAAAGTGAGTGGAGACTCAGCCAAACATAGTGTGTAATAAATCACCTAGGCTCTAAACTACTTCTCACAGCGTAAGTCAGTATCCCCCCACATCCCCCGCTCCACTGGATGTTAAAATACATTTTCACAGCTTCTTTTTAATACGCACCCAGAATCTTACCATAGAGGTGGAGAGGGTGCATTTTGCATAAGCACACACTTGCTGTGAAGCACGTTGGGGTTTGAGAGCCAGCGTTTCAGATTCATGCTCTCTGGAACGTCACATTCACATGGAGGGCACCTGGAAAGTGGCCCACTGCATGCAGAAAGGAAGGATCGGTTTCTACATTTATGTCCATTTTTACATTATTATTCTTAAGGTTTTGGTTTTGCATGCATTTAATAATACATACAACAGACTTGAGCAAGTACATTTATGAAGAATTTGATATATATTTGGAGTGTGCACTCAACACATTTTCAGAGTTCACTTTAGAGATCACTGAAGATTAATTTTAGTGTGATCCCAGCTTAAATTATTGGAGGTTTAGATTGGAAGTAACTGGATAATTACCTTACAGTAATAGCTCATTTTGCATACACAGTCTAAATAAAAGCAGTAAACATTGAATTCTGTTTCATCCTGGGGTTAAAGTAGTAAGATCACTCACTATATTACCTCTGGGTAACTTCAATTTTCTTTGAAGTTTTAGTACAATGTTATAACTACTGGATCCAAAGAGCAAAATTTTTAAAGATACTGTACCTCCTTTTCAATGGAACCTGAATATCTCTGCATGACAGCTTTGTAACTTGGATACAGTCATCTCCAGGGGTTATTGGTGATAACTTGGGTTTCTGATTTAGAAATTATCAATGACACTGTTATCAACCTGCTCTCCTTTCATGAAGGAATCTAAAAATATAAAGCAGCCACAGAAATTACAATATACTTGGAAACCTTGTGCAACTAGGAAACTCTCACAATGCTATAAAATTTAGGGGTAGACAAACTTAACTGCTGCTTGATCAGATGTCAGCAACCGGCTATTTGTCGAACAATGACTTTTAAACCAGAATGACAGAAATTCCCTTTCATTCCATCCTTAGGGGCGTTCTGTCAGCTCCAGAGCTTCCCGTTTTGCATACACGGGGAGCCTTTCTCTAGCTTCTGTCCTTCCTGTTTTGTGATTTGTACATGGATAAAGATCTCTCTCGATCATGCTCTGGCAAAGCATCCTTACCTTGTTAAGAGTGTATGTAGAATCCCTTTCATAGTTTAAATGGGATTTCTGCAGCAATAGGCAGCCTGGCTCAGCAGAGAGCCTGGAGAGATTGGAGTTATGAGGTATTCATTTAAGTCTCATCTATACTATGCTGATGTCTGTTATTTGTTGTGATAGGTCATTGCAGTGTGACCAGCTTTCAGAAAATGATGCACTCTTGCTAAAAGGCACCTTTGAGCAACATTGTTGAGCTGGATATTTGTGCAACCCTAGTGGGAGGTAATCTGGCAATATATATCACAATTGTAAATACATATTCCTTTTATCTTAGGAGTAATGTTTGCTGGTTCTGTGGTGTACATACGCCCACCAGAGATGGCTTCAGGCTTCCCACAGGACAACATTGATGGCGGAGCTGGGAGGAGATGGTTCAAAGGACACATCTCACTCTGGGTCTTTGAGCTCAGCTCCCCTTTCTGGAAATGACAACGTTAGGGTAAGGTGATTCCCCAGTTTCTTTTTACCATCAGCACGTCTCCCCAAGCTTAGGAATAATATTCAAAATATTTGGCAACTCTTGTGGCACAGGTATTGGCCAATCAGAATGGTCCCTGGTTATAAATCCCTGGGCTCCTTGTGGAGGGCCCTGCTGAAGGTCAGCCCCACCAGCCCCTATGGAAGGCCCACTGCACTGTGGTCGGTGTCTCAGGTCTTTCCTGGAATAGTTTGGGGCATATACTAATACTAAAATACTAACATATTATTTTCCTTCGATTGTTTCAACAGATGATGGCATATTACACACCCTCTACAAGATCTTGGTTTTTATCTACTTAATATATTTTGCCTGCCATTCTATTGTTCCACATGAGTGCCAACATATGTTCCTTTCTTGTCTTACCTTTATTTATTTACAGTTACACAGTATTTTCAGTATTCTCTGGCTTGATCGTAATTTATTTAAATAGTGCTGTATTGATGAACACAAGTAGATTTCAATTTGCTACTTATTTGAAGTGCTGAAGTGAAGACATTTGGACATATATTGATTCATATTTGTGATGAATAATCTAAAAGTGTATGTGGGTTAAATACCCAGAAGTAGGATTACTGGGGCAAAAGGAATATTCATTTGCAATTAGGATATATATTGCCAGACTTTCTTCCACAAGGGTTACAAAAATATCCAGCCCACCAATGATGATCAAAGATGCGTCTTACCAACAGAGTACATCATCAGACTTCAGACTGCAAATTTGGTGAATCAGAGACAGTATTTCAGTGTGTCATTAGCTAGAAATATACTAGTTGAGATTGAAACTTCTTTTGTTTAAGACACATTTGCGTTTCCTGCTCTCTGAACTCTGTTTTCATCTCCCTTTTTTTTAAAAAAAATTCTTCCCACTGAATTCTTGATCGTTTTCTAACTAAACTGCTGTATATTGAGGATGTTAGTATTTTGTGATTGAATTGCAAATATATTTTTCCTAGCTTGTCGTGTGCCTTTTGTCATGTGCCTTTTTTTTTTTTTTTTTTTTTTTTGATGGAGTCTCACTCTATAGCCCAAGCTGGAGTGCAGTGGCGCAAAGTGTGTGTGTGTGTGTTTTTTTTTTTGAGACAGGGTTTTGTTCTATCACCGGGGCTGGAGTGCAGTTGCGTGATCTCAGGTAACTACAGCTTTGACCTGCCTGGGCTCAAGTGATCTTCCCACCTCAGCCTCCTGAGGAGCTGGGACTACAGATGTGAGCCACTGTGCCTGACATCTTTTGTTTGTCTTTGGTGTTTTATGCTGTGCAAAGTTACGATTTGATTTAATACAGTTTTCAATGTTTTTCCTTTTATGGCTTTGCATTTTGAGGCAGCGTTAGAAAGACCTTTCCCACTCTGGGGTTATAAATAATTCTCTTTCTTTATTGAAAGATATTGAAAGATGATTATTGTCCCAGGACTATATATTTCTCTCCAGGTCTGTGAGACTGGCTGGACATTTATATCTATTGTATGGCATTGTCATTTGTGAAAGCCTGGGAGAAGAGGAGGCTGCAAATCATGAGTTCAAATTACAAATACGGTAAGTAGAATGAATGTATGTGGCAGTAGATAATGGTAATGTTAGTAATAACCCCAAGACTAAAAGTCAAAAAATTATGTGCGTGGTTGTTCTTATTCTATGCCAGATAATGCCCTGAACACTTTACATGGCTTATCTAATTAAATTCTCAAGTAGCCTCATTGTTATTACTCTTTACAAATAAGAACACTGAGGATTAGACAGGCTAAGTCTAAGATCACATCGCTGTTAAGTGTTGACCGAGTAAGATCCAGGTCTGCCTGGCTTCAGCGGCATTACTCCTGGCCGGGCTCCCACAGTCTCACGTAACAGTGAAGCTTCTTCCTTATCTGACTGGTCCTGTGAGGTCTGGGGATTCCCAGGAGAGGCAGAATGTGCAGTAGGCAGGGCTGGTTGTAGGGAGTGGGGTGAAGGTGCAAGATGCTACCCGTTGTAGAGAGAAAGAGAAAATTGGGAGATTGTGGAAGTTTGGCGGGACACTTGATCTCTGGACAATGTGTAGACTAGCTTCTGCATTTTGGAGATAGCACACTGATACTGGAGATAGGAGAAAGTGTTTTAGGTTTATGTCAACTAGCTTTGGGAACATGGAATGAGAGTTCTAAATTTTTCTTTCTCCCCTCCCTCCCTCCCTCCCTTCCTTCTTTCCTTCCTTCCTTTCTTCCTTCCTTCCTTTCTAAATGGTATCCTATGAATATATTTTATTCCCAGAGACAATTCAACAACACTGGATAAAACATCAATTCCAATTGAGAATTCTAAAAAATTAAGTAAAGATCAAAAATAGAGAGGGAGAGCGAGAGCGAGCCTATTTGCACATAAAAGTGCCAAGTGCAAGTTGCTTATTTGCAATCACAACCGCAAAGGCCCCATAAGCCAAGAGCTAATTATATCAATTATTAAGATGAGCCAAGGTCTTGTAAAGAATCAAGTTAGGAATAGGGGTGCTCCCCTCTGACTATGAGGCTGATCTGTATGGAGTGCTATTGTTCACCTTTATAAGGTATCCAAAGCTCAATCCCTATCAAAACAGTTTCTTTAAGAGTGGTAGAGTATATAGACAAGATATTCAACATTGTTAAATACATGAAAACCACAGATGTTCCTCAACTTACAATGGGGAGCCAAAAATTTCTGTGTCTCAGTTGAGACCATCTACATGTAGCTACAATAGTGCAAGATTGATGGACATTCAACAGAAACTGTACTACAAGTATGCATTATTTGAATGTATAAGAACCATTCTATTTTTCACTTTAAGTACAGTATTCAATAAGTTACATGAGATATTCAGCACTTTATTATAAAATAGGTTTGTATTAGATAATTTTGCCCACCTGTAGGCTAATGTAAGTGTTTTGAGCACGTTTAAAATAGGTGAGGCTAAGCTATGATGTTCAGTAGGTTAGATGTATTAAATCAGTTTTGACTTACGATATTTTCCATTTATAATGGTCTTGTTAGGATGTACTGCCATTATAAGTTGAGAAACATCTGTACGTGTTTCTATCCTGCTATGTATGTAACTGAATCAATCAGGAATAAATATTAATGATAAGGAACAAGAATTCAGTTACATGTTTTTGTTCATTCTAAAGAGCATTACAATGCCAAATTTCCATATATGATGATGGATATGTGTAAATTCATGTCCAACATTCTCAATTGTAAATAAAAGTATATTTTATGTTTAAAATCTTTGATAGAGAGTTATTTCTTAATTATGAAAATTGAGGAGAAATATCAAAGAAAAAAATAGACCCTAAGTGACAGCATATGTTAAAGAAAAAAGCAAAACCGTGGGATCAGATGCAGTCATTGATTATACTAATACACCATTTTAGTTTAATGCCCTAAGGTCTTCTGAAAATTAACCAACTCTGTCCATTTTAGTGATAACTATATCTCTTTAAGTATGACATAGAGCAGGGTGGTAAACAGAAAGGAAGTATAAGGAAGGTTCAAGATGAAGGCAGCCTATGAAAACCTAGGTACAATTAATACGTTTAAAAACCTCGTTCTCAACATCTCTTTAACTCCCCCTTCCTTGTAGTTAAACCCTTACTTTTAAAATAATATTATAAAGGTCTCAACTCAGTTGAAGTTGGTTGAAATACACTGAAACAACACTGGATTTTTTCTGTACTGTTTAGTGAGTTCAGTAAAATCTAACTCTGTAACTGACTGCAAAGGAACATTTTATCCCTGGAAAATAAATTATTAAAACATTGACAAAGTTGATTTGGAATAAAAACTATCAAAGGAAACTCAGCCCTGAATAGCTTTTCCTAAAGTTCCATGGATTTTTATGAACCCTAAAGGCGAAGTACTCAATGGTAGTTTTTTTTTTTAAGCAGTTAACTATAAAAGGCCTTTACCCTTTTTATCTAAACATTGTATGCACATGTGACTCTTTTTAGATTGAGAATACGATATCTGCCAAATAACATTGATTTATGATTATTTTTATGTGCTTATACTTTTTAATCATGTGAGAAATAAAAAGTATATTTACAAACCAAAAAATGCAATAATGCTGCCTTTTATGTTTACCTATGCAGTTCATTTTACCAGAAATCTTTATATCTTTGTTCTTGGGGTCACTGTCAATTGTTTTTATATTTCTGAAGGACTCACTTTAGCATTTCTTGTAGGAAAGGTCTATTGGCAAATAAATCACTCAGCTTTTGTTTATCTGGGGTTGTCTTAATTTTACCTCTATTTTTGAAGGATAGTTTCATGAGATAAAGAATTCACGATTGACAGTTTCTTCTTTTGGCACTCTTAACATGTCGTCTTACTTCCTTCTAGCTGCCATGGTTTGTGTTGAGAAATTTGTTGTTGATCTTACTGGGAATACTTTGTACATGAAGGACTGCTTTTCTCTTGCTGCTTTCAAAATTCTTTTTGTCTTTGGCTCTTTACAGCTTGATTACAATGTGTCTTAACTTTATTTTCTGAATTATATATTGTGAATATATTATAGTGTGACTCTCTTGGTTTTATAATAGTTGGAGTTTGTTGAGTTTATGTTTTTCACGAAATTTGTGAGGAACTGGTTATTATTTCCTCAAATATTTTTTCTGTTCTTTTCTTTCTTATTCTTCTAAGACTCCAATAATGCATATGTCAATTTGCTTGATAATGTCCCTCAGATCACTTAGGCTGTGTTCACTTTTCTTTATTCTTTATGCTCTTTACACTGGATAATTTCAATTGTTCTATATTCAATTGCTTATTCTTTCTTCTGTTTGCTCAATTCTGTGGTTGAAGCCCTCTAGTAATTTTAAAATTTTAGTTATTGCATACTTCAGCTCCAGGTTCCCTTTACTAATTTCTGCCTCTTTACTGATAGACTTCTTTTGACCATAAATTATTTTCTTGATTCTCTTTAGCTCTTTGAGAATATTTAAGGAAATCAATTTGTAGTCTTTGCCTAGTAAGTCTGATATCTGTGCTTCCTCAATGATAGTTTCCATCAATTTATTTATTTATTGGAAATTGGCCAAAATTTCCTGTTTCTTGAATGCCTTCTGATCTTTTATTGATATCCAGAGATTTGAATATTATAATGTGGTAACTGATAATTATATTTTCCCTTTTCTCCAGTGTTTCTGTTTTTTTATTGTAGATTTCTATGGTTGTCTATTTGTTTAATCACTTTCTCCAAACTATTTTTTCAAAAACTGTATTCCTTGTCATGTGTGGTTACATAAAGTCTCTGTTTCTTAGCTTGCTTTTAGCTAGTGTTTTGACAAAAATTTTTATTCTTGAGTTCCTTTTTTATTATACTTTTTTTTAGTTGCCATTAAAGTTTGACTATTATCCAGAGCTCTGACAAAGTTGTTTTGGCAATTCCTGCTTTTAAAAAAAGGTTCTATGATGGATGTGAATTTGAAGTTGCATATTTTGCCATTTTGCTCTAGTAAAGTATCTTAATCAAAGAGGAACTGACCTTAAGTCAGAAGAAGGCACTGGAGAATAATGTTTCTCAGAACTTTAATAAATCTGGCCATTGGTCTCTGATATGGTTTGGCTATGTCCCCACCCAAATCTCATCTTGAATTTTAACTCCTACAATTCCCACATGCTGTGGGAGGAACCCAGTAGGAGGTGATTGAATTATGGGGATGGGCCTTTCCTGCACTGTTCTTGTGCTAGTAATGAGTCTTACAAGATCTGATAGTTTTAAAAACAGGTGTTTCCCTACACAAGCTCTCTCTCTCTCTTTTTGCCTGCCGCTATCTATGTAAGATGTGACTTGCACCTCCTTGCCTTCCACCGTGATTGTGAGGCCTCCCCAGCCATATGGAACTGTAAGTCCATTAAACCTCTTTTTTTCCCAGTCTTAGGTGTGGTATGTCTTTACCAGCAGCATGAAAATGGATTAATACAGTCTGTTACAATTTGGAACCCTAAGGTACATTCTTAAGAGAGCATGCTTCTAAAATTCACCAGTCAGAATGCTCCAGGATCATTTAGAAGATTTGGCATGAGGTGTAGTATAGTTAAGAAAGCAGCAGATAGACAGTAACTGGACCTCTGCTTGTGTCACCCTGCGCATGTTACTTCTCTAGGCCTTGGTATTCTCATCTGTAAATAAGAAATTAAGACAATAGGAGAATTCATTTAGATCTTTTAATCTATGATTATATTTCTGGGTTCCAGAATCTAATTTAATATACAACTTTTCAGCCTGCCTTAAAATGGACCTGAAGTCACTTGTTAGTTAGTTATTTAGATATCGATAAATGACAATTTACTGAATAGCATATAATACACAGTTTGTTCTTATTATGTATGTTAGCTATGATCTGTTAAGTCACCAAAAATACTGAATTACCAAATAGTGAATCATCATTTCTAGGGGAAATACCCTCTAAACCATTGTTTTGGAGGGTCAGGCTCCTCTCAGCCTCTGGCCATAATTTCATCAACTGATCAATACATAAAATTGTTTTATTTGTGTTTTGGTTGAAAGATGCGGTATTTAATGTATATTGTTAATTCATTGACATTGAACTAACAGCCAGCAGCACTATAACTCGTGACTGAATGAAGCCTATCTAGCATACATATTTTTCCCAGAAGTCACATCACCACCTTCTTGTATTTAAGAACACTAGCCAGCACTTCAGCATTATGGTTGGTGTCATTTTAAACAGGAAAATTACCAAAATAAAAACCAAAAATGCAAAAGCAAGAACAAAACAATCTAAAGCATGGCACTTATTAGAATATAGACAGGACACTTTCACTAACCACTGCAACTATTGACTGGGGGGGTTACAAATAAATTTTAGTGAACAAGTTCATTCATGAATATGAAATTCATGAATAACCAACTTCAATATTCCACTGACAGCAGTAGACTGATCATCGAGACAGAGAATGAACAAAGCAGTTCTGGACTTGAATTTGACACTTGATTAATTGGAGCTAACAGACATCTACAGAATACTGTACCCAACAACCACAAAATATACTTTCTTCTCATCTGCATGTGAAACATGCTCTAAGATTGACCACCTGCTTGGTCTTAAAACAGGTCTTAAAATACAAAAAAAAAAAATGAAAATTATACCAAGCATCTTCTTAGATCACAGTGGAATGAAAATAGAAAGCATTAACAAGAGGAACTCTCAAAACCACATGAGTACATGGAAACTAAACAACTTGCATCTGAATGAATTTTGAGTAAATAACAAAATTAAGGCAGAAATAAAAAATTATTTGGAACAAGTGAAAATAAAGGCATAACATACCAAAATCTCTGGGATGTGGTAAAAGCAGTGTTAAGAGGAAAGTTTATAGTGCTAAACACCTACATCAAGACAATAGAAAGACATAAAATTAACAACCTAATGCTGTACCTGAATGAACTAGAAAATCAAGAACAAATCAAAGCCAAAGCTAGCAGAAGAAAAGAAATAACTAAAATGGGAGCACAATTAAATGAAATTGAGACCAAAACAACCACACAAAGGATCAATGAAACATCAACTTGTTCTTTGAAAGGATAAACAAGAGTAGATCCAAGTAAGCACAATAAAACATGGCAAAGGTGACATTACAACCAACTCCCCAGAAACAAAGATCCTCAGAGTCTATGAACGCCTCTCTGCATACAAACTAGAATATCTAGAGAAAACTGAAAAATTCCTAGAAGCACACAGCCTCTTGAGATTGAATCAGAAAGGAACAGGAATCTTGAACAAATCAATAACAAATAAGGAAACTGAATCAGTAATAAAAAACCTGCCAACAACCCCGAAAAGCCCTGAATCAGATGGTTTCGCAGCTGAATTGTACCAGACATGTAAAGAAGAGCTGGTACCAATCCTACGGAAACAATTCCAAAAAATTGACAAGGAGGGGCTCCTTCCTAACTCATTCTAAGAGTACAGTATCATCCTGATACTAAAATCTGGCAAAGACACAACAAGAAAAAAACTACAGACCAATATCTCTGATGTACATAGATGCAAAAATCCTCAACATAATTCTCAACAAAAACTAGTAAACTGAATCCAGCAGCACATCAAAAAGTGAATTAACCACAATCATTTGGGCTTTATTCCTGGGATGAAGGATGGTTCAACATATGCAAATCAATAAAAGTGATTACATATACAGAATTAAAAACAAACAAATGATATGATCATCTCAATAGACACAGGAAAAGCATAAAAACCAACATTCCTTTATGAGAAAAAACCTCAACAAACTAGGCACTGAAGGAAGATAACTCAAAATAAGAGGCAGCTATGACAGTCCCACAGCAAACATCATACTGAATGGGTTAAAGCTGGAAGCATTCCTCCTAAGAACTGAAAGAAGACAAGAATGTTCACTCACGCCGTGCCTATTCAACATAGCACTGGAAGTCTTAGCCAGAACAATCAGTCAAAGAAAAAAATAGACATCCAAATCGGAAAAGAGGAAGTCAAATTATCTCTCTTCACTGAAGATATGATTTTATACCTAGAAACCCTAAAGATTCTGCCGAATCTCGGGATACAAAGATTAGCTTACAAAAGTTAGTAGCATTTCCATACACCAATAACTAAGGTGAGAACCAAATCAAGAATGCAATCCCATGTATAATACACACACACACACACACACACACACACAAACAAAAACACAAAAACAAAAACAAAAACAAAAATTCAGTACCTAGAAATACATCTTACCAAGGGGTGAAAGATCTCTATGAGGAGAACTACAAAATTTCTGAAAGAAATTATGGATGACACAAAACATTCCATGCTCATGGTTTGGAAGACTCAGTATCATTAAAATGTCTATACTGTGCAAATAAATCTGTAGATTCAATGATATTCCTATAAAATTATCAATGTCATTTTGCACAGAATTAGAAAAATGTATTCTAAAATTTATTTGGAACCAAAGAATAGCCACAACAGCCAAGACAACCCTAAGCAAAAAGAAAAAAATCAGAGGCGTCACATTACCCTACTTCAAACTATATTACAAGGCTACAGTAACCAAAACAGCATGGTACTGACACAAAAATAGACACATAGACCAATGGAACAGGATAGAGATCCTTGAAATAATGCTGCACACCTACACCCAACTGATTTTCAGCAAAACTGAAAAAAACAAACCATAGGAAAAGGATACTCTATTTAATAAATGGTGCTGGAAAAACTGGCTAGCCATATGCAGAAAAATGAAACGACCCTTATGTATCTCTATATACAAAAATTCACTCAAGATGGATTAAAGATTTGAACATAAGATCTCAAACTATAAAAATCCTGGATGAGGCTGGGCGTGGTGGCTCACATCTGTAATCCCAGCACTTTAAGAGGGTAGTCAAGGTTCTTAGATGCAAATAACAGAAACCAACTAAGGTTGACTTTAACAATTAGCTTTTACTGTGTAACAAACCACTTCAAAAGATAATGCCACAAAACAAGAACCAGTGATGTAGTTCATGACTCAGTGGGCTGGAAATTTCTGCTGGACTCATTTTATTGTTGTTTTTAATCTGTGAGACAGCAGTCAGCTATCATATGTAGAATGCCTCAGCTGGGATTTCTTACCTCTGGATGACAAGGTTGTTCACTGTCCAACAGAGTTGCCAAGGCGCATTCATGTTGTGGCTGAAAAGATTTCCAAGATACTTAGTGGAGAGCTTGTAAGTCTTCTTGTGACTCTGTCTTGGGAGTAGAAATTACTAAATTCCTGACACTTTCTTTTGGTCTAAGCAAATCAGAAGGATAAGATTTAAGGGATAGGGAAATAGATTCCACTTCATGCTGGGAAAAGCTACATATTCACATAGCAAGGACATAGATGCACTGAGGTGAATAATCGATCACATGGGCTAAGCAAAAGAAAGGTAGGTCACAACATGACTCAGTAGTTTAGAGAATGAATTAGAGATTTGACAGGATATAAGGTGGGTTGAGTAGCCAAAATTACAACTAAAAGCACACCACAGAATTAGTCCAGTGCCATCATCACTGCTGGTGACCCCTGGATGCTGCAGCCACCTACCTCTACTGATGCTGTGGGTCAATGTCAAGTGCCACCCATGAAACAGGATATTACTGTTACCCTGATGCCACAACCCCTTGGAATGGATGCTTCACTGGTTTTGCCCTGGTGATGCACTTTTGCTAAATAGGCCATTTGCCTATGCCCAAGGTGCAAGGGGAGTGGGGAAAATGATTCTCTGGCCCTTTGGGCTTCCGGATGAGGAAAAGTTGCTACATCCCAAGGAGACCATAAGGTGGGGAAGTTGCCAAAAATATTAAAAAGCTTAAGGTTCTGGATGAAAGAAAAAAAAATGTGAAATAGCCAACACGTGTTATCTCAGGACAAGTAGAAAGGGACTGAAGAGTCTAGAACTTAAAATGTCCTGTCCAAAAACTTGTTTGTTTTCTCCTTGGAGCACAGCTGGGTGTCATCAGGGCTCACAGTGTATTTTAGGGATGACAATTTGAAATCCAGTTAGGCATAGTGGAGTGAAATCCCAGCATTGGAGTTTCCTAGCCAAACCAAGTTTCACCATGTGGTCACACAATTGAGCCCCCTGGTTTGCAGGATGGTTCTTTGTGAGGTCTCCCTGTTACTCTGCACCTTATACAGGCAGATGAAGAAGTCGCACAACACAAGGCAGACAATGAAGAATGTGTGTGTTCGCTGTGGCAGGAGCTCAGTGTGGGTGTGGCGTGTGAGCACACAAAGCAGGCACATTGGAGTTCAGGTCATCTACAGGTTGCGAGGCCGAGGGACTCACCACTTCCTGCCTCTGTGTCCCATAAAATGGTGACAGCTAGAAGGCACCTACCTACTAGCTTTAAAGCTCATAACTTGTGAGCATTAAAAATATGTGAGCTGTGCTTATACAGTAGCAATCAGTGAATGTTCATATTAGTCCTGTTATCCCTGGAGAATCACTTATTTATGTGGGTAAAGACATCAGAGAAGAAATCACAAGTCCAGGGGGCATATAAAACTTCAGCTAAGGCTACTTCTAAACTAATGAGGAAAGTGCATGCTTTTATTATTATATGAAGAATGTTATTTTCTTTGTGAAGGTATTACATTTCTTTGTAGAAAAGAAAGCTTTTAATGGTGTTTACATTTCTATGGCAACAGTAGCATCAAGGGAGTGGGCCGGTTTTCCAATTCTATCCCACCTTCATAAGTGATTTTTCTTCGTTCCATATGGTTATCACCACAGTAGTTCTCCTTATCTGAGGTTTCACTTTCCAAGGTTTTAGTTATCTGTGGCCAATTGTGTTCCAAAAATATAAAATAGGAACTTCCAGAAATAAACAATTTATAAGTTTTAAATTGTGAGCCATTCTGACTAGTGCAAAGAAAACTCGAGCCATCTTACTCCATCCCACCTGGATGTGAATCCTCCCCTTGTTCAGTGTCTCCACACTGTCTATGACACCCGCTGTGACTCACTTCATAGTGGTCTTGGTTATCAGATCAACTGTTGCGGAATCACAGTGCTTGTGTTCAAGTCACCCTTTTTTACTCAATGGCCCCAATGCTCAAGAGTAGTGATTTCAGTAGCAATTTGAGTAGCTCAAGCATAGCAATTTGGATATGCCAAAGAGAAGCCATAAAGTGCTTCCATTTAGTGAAAAGGTGAAAGTTCTTGACATAAGAATTTTTTTTTAAAGTATATTGAGGATGCTAAGATCCAGGGTAAGAATGAATTTTCAATCTATAAAATTGTGAAGAAGGAAAAAAATTCATGCATAGTACTGTATAGAGAGGGCTCAGTGCTATTCATGATTACAGGCATCACCGGGGATCTTGGGACATATCCTGCTTGGATAAGGGGGACACTGTAACTGTGCTCTCACTGTGAGCCAGGAAGCAGGTCAGACTCTTTACATGAAGCACATTATTGTCCTTATTATTGATCTCTCCAGCTTGGTGATCTGAGAACTGAAGTGCAGAAGGTTAATAACTTGCCTAATATTAAACAGCTAAGTGGCGGACCCAGGATTCAAACCCAGAGTCTGACTGCAGAGACTCAGTTTTTGGCTGCCCTCACTCTTGAAGCCAGAGTCTCATCTCAGAGCCCAAGATCACCCCAGAGGACCCTGGCCCTAAACTGCTGTTGGCCAACAGCATGTACCCCAGCCCATCTACACAGAGTCTGAGGGAGTCCAGTGCAGGCCAGTGTCTGTCCTAATTGCAGTGTTAGAATATCTAGGTCAACTGCTCTCAAAATAGATGTGTCATTGGGCTGCCCCTTTGTCTGCTGTTTACTTCTTCTAAGCACATTCTTCCTGGAAGTCGGTTGCTGTGGAAAATGGGCATAGTGCTTTCTACCTTGGATCCTCAGCTAAGTGGCTAAAAACAGAGGTTGTTTGCAGAAACCCAATACTCTGTTAATGCAAGGACTTCAGAGGGGTGAGCTTGGTTATATGTTCAATCAAGGGAAGAGCATTTGTTTGTTTTAAGTAGATTAGTAAAGGGAAGTTATTCTAGCCTAAATCTTGTGGAATAAGTTGTTAGGTTCCAGAAACACTGTAATTAGGCCCAAGGTCACACTTAAGTCCCTGTCCACTCTTCCCAACTAAGGAAGCTGATGAGCACAAAAGACAAGCACCTCATGATCTCCAAAAAAATCTAAAATCTAAAAATATCAAGCTCATAGTAGCAGAGAGTAGAATGGTGGTTGCCAGAAGCCAGGGGGTGGGGGAATGGGGAGATGTTGGTCAAAGGATACAAAATTTCAGCTGGACAGGAGGAATAATTTCGGATCTATTGTACAACATGGTGACCATAATCATGATGTATTGTGTACTTGAAAATTGCTAAGCAAGTAGATTTTGTGTTCTCATCACAAAAAAGGATAAGTATGTTAATTAGCCTGATTTAGCCATTCCACAATGTACACATATTTCAAAACATCATGCTGTACACCATAAATATATAGAATTTTGGTAAATTTAATAAATAAATTTTTTAAATGAAGCTGATGATTACAGCTGGTCTTTGCTCAAAGCATCGGCATATTAAAATTTTAATCACAAAATTACTTTAAAAATGTGTGTGTGTGTGTGTGTGTGTGTGAAAAATAACCTAAGTGGACAGATTATTTGTGTCATTTTAAATACTCAGTCTTGTTGAGAACTAATGTTGAACCAATCTTAGGTAGTTTTAAAATCACTCATCACTGATTTGGAAACGGAGTAGTAGCCCTTTCAGGAGCCCCTGTGTTCTGTTAAAGGATTTAAGAACGAGGCATCAGAAGCACCCATCACTTGAACACAGTGAAGTCAGTGCAGTGCTCAGCTTTCAGGCTGTGCTGGGGATTCCCAGGGGGTTTTAATTTTTTAATTTTTTTTTTTGAATTTAACATGTTTTTTATTTTTTAATGTGGCTACTAGAAAATTTTAAGTTACTATGTGGCTCATGTTATATTTCTGTTTTTTTTAAATTTTTTAATTTTTTCTCTTTTTTTGTTATTATACTTTAAGTTTTAGGGTACATGTGCACAATATGCAGGTTAGTTACATATGTATACATGTGCCATGCTGGTGTGCTGCACCCATTAACTCGCCATTTAGCCTTAGGTATATCTCCTAATGCTATCCCTCCCCCCTCCCCCCACCCCACAACAGTCCCCAGGGTGTGATGTTCCCCTTCCTGTGTCCATGTGTTCTCATTGTTCAATTTCCATCTATGAGTGAGAACATGCGGTGTTTGGTTTTTTGTCCTTGCGATAGTTTACTGAGAATGATGATTTCCAATTTCATCCATGTCCCTACAAAGGACATTAACTCATCATTTTTTATGGCTGCATAGTATTCCATGGTATATATGTGCCACATTTTCTTAATCCAGTCTATCATTGTTGGACATTTGGGTTGGTTCCAAGTCTTTGCTATTGTGAATAGTGCCGCAATAAACATACGTGTGCATGTGTTTTTATAGCAGCATGATTTATAGTCCTTTGGGTATATACCCAGTAATGGGATGGCTGGGTCAAATGGTATTTCTAGTTCTAGATCCCTGAGGAATCGCCACACATAACTTCCACAATGGTTGAACTAATTTACAGTCCCACCAACAGTGTAAAAGTGTTCCTATTTCTCCACATCCTCTCCAGCACCTGTTGTTTCCTGACTTTTTAATGAATGCCATTCTAACTGGTATGAGATGGTATCTCATTGTGGTTTTGATTTGCATTTCTCTGATGGCCAGTGATGATGAGCATTTTTTCATGTGTCTTTTGGCTGCATAAATGTCCCAGGGGGCTTTTAACCCAGCAGGCCAGTTGGGGAGGTGCCTGCCTGGGGGAGATGAGCTTTAGTAGTTAGGCAGGAGTGATCAGGCAGGATCATGTGATGGGCCATTTTTTGTAGGTCAAAAATCAACAGTTTTGCATAGTTCAACCTAATCATTAACATAGTAATATCTGGACAGAGGACAGAATAGGAGCAGGCAAATGTCTTATTGTCCCTTTCCCATGGTCTGAGCTCAGGATGTGCTTCAGGGTCCTTGGGCTCCACAGAAGCTCACTCCTCTGTCCCCCACAGCCTGTGACTAAAGATGTGGGGTGACTCCTCCTCTGCAAGGGACAGGCTTTTGTTCCTTGTTGAGCTACAATAGCAGTGAGTCTTTCTTCCCTTGTCACAGGTGTGGGCCCCGTGTGGCAATAGTAGGAAGAGGAAAGGGAAAACCCCATTAAACGATGGTTGGGAACTCATCCAATGTCAAGAGCAGATGCTGGTGAACTCACGCGGTAGGCATTGCATAATGTGTCTACACACACGAACTGTAAGCCTGAGGAGGAGGGCTTCTCACAGGAGGCTAACAGATCTCAGACCTTGTTGGCGGTATGATTATGGCTTTAGGTTGCCATTGATATTTGAATAATTTTAATTTCCAGCTTTTACATAGTAACTGCCCCCACGACTGATTGCTTTGTATTTTGTGAACTCGATTCATGTGTTATCTCTCCCAAAGACCTGCAACTTCCCGAGAGCTTGGGGACTGTTATATTTCCTTGCACCCCCAGCACCTACAGAAGGAGAAGGGAAATGAGGGAAATGACAATCCAGTGCTAGCACCAGCTATACAGTCTATAAACATTGCTCTCTGTTTAAGTCCTTATGTAGATCCTTGGGAGTGGGTAATGTTATGATCTTAGATAAATGGGATTCAGAGATGGGGGAACTGTGCCTAACATCACAGGTGATAGAGTCCGGATTCAAATCCAGGTCTGCCTGGCTCCAGAGCAGCTGCTGGTTCTCTATCCCATGCTGCCTCCGGTGCAACGACTGCTGTGCAGAAGATGCTTATGAAATGTTTGTTGGTCATGTGACTCAAACTTTCCTTGGAACTGCTTCCAGTTGCACCTGCACAATGATATTTGATACTTGTCATGTGCACACAATATCTTGAGTGTAAATATATTGCAAAATGTGCCATCTTTTTACAGTTAGTTCATGGTAAACATTAGGATAAGATGCATAGTCAAGTTAATGAACACTGTGCTGGCCCAGATGGAAAGAAAAGGGGATATTTGAGCTCTGAAAACTGCATTGTCAAAAGCTTTTCTTAGCTTATTAATTTTTCAAATCTGATGAAGTATTCTTAGTGCATCTGGATACAACAAAGGCCACTGATGTTACTGATGGGAAGTATGATTTGTCAACAGCTCTTCCAGTAGCTGTGCTATGATGGGGACCTCTTCTGGGGGATGTTTGTGAGGAGGAGGTGGGTTTCATTCAGAATCACCAGCCAACCATGTCCTTTTGACAGGTTAAGCCTGTCTTCCTTCTGAGACTGATGGAACAGATGTCACCCTCTTATGTGAGATCCCCGCTTGCACTCAGAGGGGAGTGACTCCCTCACACTCCCTGAAGGGTCAGGCCTAGGAAAACCCAGGTGAAAGGCTCAAGGCTGACCAGTGGGAAGAGCTGGCTGCCCATTGAAAGCCAGCCTTCAAAACCATCACTGTCACTCTGCACAAAAGACCTTTGCATTTGACAGTCATCTCTACTGACCACTGTATTTCCTAGATTCAAAGGCAAATAAAACCAACTCTGGCCTTCCTTCTGCACTCAAAAGGAAGTCCTGAAGGGGAATCTAAGGCAGCCAGGACAATGAGAATGGGTGCCCTCCTGCCATGCAGCTCTCTCTGCAGGGCATGGGAGAGGGATGCAGTGCAGTGGGTACAGAGATGAGAGCAGCTTCCAGCCATGGGCAGAGAGTCTTTCTTGGGCCCACAGGCACATAGCTGACAACAGAGATCTATGCATACACAGTATTTTAAGGTTGAACTTACTTGGAACATTTCTTTTTTATGCTTCCACGTCTGTGTTAATAATTATATCTTTTTATTTTCAGGTTTATTTTCTTTAGTATGCTGAAACATAGTTTCACTATTAGGTAGATTTTATTGCCCTGGGCAATACAAATATTTTTAACTAAAAGTTTCTTGATATTTTCAGAACCATTTCTGGTTGGAATCTTTCCTTGGTCTCCCAACATCTCTGAATTTGGAACTATACTGTGAATTTCCAAATACATCTCCATGTCCATCTCATTTGCATGGGTATGAATAAGTGAGGCTACTTGGAAAGAGAACTAGACATTTGGGGATAAAAAGGCCACCTTTCGACTATGTTTTCCAATTTGATCATGATGGATGAGCCATTCATCTGTCTCAGTGTCTGGCTAAATTTGGATCGTGGTCAAGGGAAAAGCATTACAGCCATCATCCTCCCTTGGCTTAGATAAAGCCACCTGGAAATGCAACGTGACTGAATGCGGAGAGCTCTCTAGGGTTCTCTGTGTCTACGTGTGTGTGTGCATGCATGTGTCTTAATGTAAGTAACAGGAATATTAAGAAAACAATACCTTTCTCTCTACAATATTTTTGTTATATACATCTTTCTAATATCTTTCAGATAATAAAATGGCCATGCAGCAGAAAAACAATAAACAGTTGGTGTTAAATGAAGTTGCAGCTTGATCACTAACTACACTTCGTTTTCTAGAAAGTTGTCAATTTAAGTTGCATTTAATTCATTTTACTGAAGTGTAAAACTGCCTAACTAAAGCATTCAATGGCTTAGCGACTAAGCAACATCATGCAAACATTTAGAATGATCAGCAAGGCACAGGCACATGTAAGAAACAGAGAAAAGCATTAATATCCTAGAATCTACATCTTCGTGTAACATAATATTCAGAAATGATCAGCTTCATGTCTTCTAGTCATGTATTTGAAGTGAAGCCTATCGACCAGTGGGTGCATCATTCCATGAATTGGGATTTTTAAATGACTTCCATTAATAGAATGTGGTCCACCCGACAGTGGTTGTAAAATGTGTAACCATGTTGCCCCAAGCTACTGCCTTTGGGAGAACTGCAGTTACACGAGATGATAAGCACCAAGGCAAACATTTTCAAACTGGACCCTATGCAAGAGGTGGTCAATATGGAGAAAGGGATGGAGGTGTTGGCCTACAGGCTCCTGTGCTGTTGGTCATGGATAGCCCGCTACCCATACAAACATACACTATCCTGGCAGCCCTTGGTTCTCTCAGCCTGTGCATGGGCCGGAGTGGGCTCCACTACCACCCCTCACAGTGAGAGATGCATGCCGGAGCTGAGGTGGAGTGCTGTCAGTCAGCTCCTGGCCTGAGGGAGGGGTGCTAGTGGCCTCTAGGGCATGGAGGCCAGGGCTGCTACTGAACATCCTACAATGGGCAGGGCCTCCCCACGTCACAGCTGTAGTGCTCAGGTGGAGACCCCTGGGAATGCATTTGTTAGAGTGGGTCACCAGAACCACGCTGGAGGCAAGAGTGTGTAGGGAGACCAGGTGTCAGCACAAGGAGGCATCCATTAGAAAGTCCACACACACACCACACTGTGGACGCATGGCCGAGAGCGTGGATCCTGGCAGAAAACAGCCCCTTTTCAGAAAAGGGTTTGAAGAAGGCTGCATCCCTCGTTGGTATTATAGATATACTGAAATGAAAGGTAACATTTAGGTATGAGAGACTGGGAAGCCCAGCGAGGATCGAAGGGCTGAAAGGAAGAATGGTGTCCCAATAAGAGTGTACGAGCTGGGAGGGGCCGCAGCAGCCCCTCCCCAGACGCCAACGACTCTCCGGCCAGGCAGGAACATTCCATCAGATACACTGGGTGGGGCTGATTTTGGAGGAGGAACGGAAGTTCTACCAGGAGTCGCTGTACTGTATTCACGGCTCTTGTATATGATTTATGCTGGCATTATCTAAACTGAGAAGCGGACAATCCTTCATTCAAAGGCGAGCTCCCTCTATTTTGTGTTGCCGTGCATGGAGTCCTAAGGCCGTGTCTACATGTGCACCCCACAGGTGCTGCCAGTAGAGTCCCAACGGAGGTGAGCGGCTCATTTCAGCTAGGGTGAGTTCCACGTTATTTGACTGTGCCAACCGATGAGCTCATCTCCCAGTTTTAAGGAATTACTTGAAGAGAGCAGTTGAGATCTTTTAAAAGGTGAAGCACAATTATTTCAAACTCACAGTGTTTCTCGAACCATAATTTTACTGGCCATTTTCTATTCAAATTAGAACAACAAATCCTTTGAGTTGCACATGAAGTGATTTCACAATAGCACCTTCTCTGTGGGGTCTAGTCTTCCTCATTAAAAAGCTAAGGTTAGAGGAGTTCCTCCTGCAGATCTTTTTTCCCTGCAAAGTTCTCATGTCTTTACCCCTCTTGTCCACCACAAATGAGGCTTCTGTGGGTGGAGATGGGGCAGTATTTCTAGGACTGTGCTTCCTCCCACAATTGAAGCATTGAGGGAGGGACTGTCTGGAACAGTCGCAGAGGCCTGGAGAGGTCTCCTCTGCAAGGAAGCCCCTGGGCGGGGCTCCTCCTGGCAGGAGTTTGAGGTGCACAGAACTGCCTGCCTCCTGGGCAGATGTGGTTCCCCAAAGGTGGTGTATGCTAGAGTCGAAGCTTTTCAGACTCTTTCGGAGGGCTGCAGAGTGTGGAGAATGTGGAACAGGTGGCTGAGAGAACCGCCCACAGCCAGAGCCAAAAGAGCATCTCCTCTGGAACTGGAAAAGCAGAGGGCTTCAGAGAGACTGCTGTTAGCAGCTGGGGATTAGAATCAGGGAAGAAAGCCAGAGGAAAGATGGTTGAGTGGCAGGTGTACGGATGAGGGACTTTGACGTTTCTGTGTTCCCAGAGGAGTGTACGGTGCCAGCCTGTTTTTCTCCAAGCCCCCAAGACATACTAATGCGACCATCACGCCTCAAGTACCTGGGGTGCTGGTGACATTGTTCCTCTGGTGACCCTTCCACATGTGTTAACAAAGAGATTTCTAGGACATCTGAGTCTAAGGAAAACAAAAGAAAGAACCTGCCGATATGGGTTAGGGCAGTGATAAGAGCAGAGCTAAGTGTTGGCTCTGAGTACAGCATGCATTTCTGCTTGAGTTTCCCCAAGCCAAGTGCCTAGAGAACCAGGCTGTGCTTCAGGATGGGAAAGCCATATTTTAAAAAGTACCTAAAAGCTCAAACTGTGGTTTTGCTGCAGTTGTTCGAGGTGACTGGCCATCAGCAGCAGAGGTGATCCTGGCTTGGCAGCGGTAGACAGAGGCAGTGTCCTGGGTGTCTGACGCTAGGATGCGCCGTGTGCACCGCTCCTGCACACTGCTTGGCAGGGAGGGTGAGGAGGCCTGGACAGGACAGATTTTCTTTTGTATCAGTAGCAACAGAAGCTGCCACCTCAGTTCACCAAATTAGGAAAAACAGACATTTGGCAGGGATGGTATAGTCCAGAGAAGCAGGTGCAGCACTCCTGGGGACTCCAGAATATTTAGGAAGAATATGAAAGGATGTGGATTTCCAGCAGCATCAGCCACTGCCAGCTGAATTGGGTCTTATTTTACCCACAGGCCATGGGGCTGGTTTGGGGGCCCAGCACCCCCGTATCGTCACAGCTCTCCTCAGTTTCCCAGTATGGGTGCAGCATTGATGGCAAGCAACAGCAAGTAGGGGGTTTAACTCTGGACCCAGGTCTGCAAGTGAATGGCAGGAAGGTGCAGAGGGGATATTTACAGATCATCAGCACCAAGTTACAATATATAAGATCAGGTAGACAGCAGGGAAGAGCCATTGGTTTAGTAGTGTATGTGAAGACTGATATAAAATTGGTACTTGTTTGCTTAACTATAAAATTGACACATTTTATAAACTATAACTTCAGGAAGCATAATGCAAAATGACAAATGTCAGACCACTTAAATTGGTCATTGTCTTTAATTTATAGAAATAGTATTTTTTTATTATGGAGTGATGAAATGGACTTCCTCTCACTTTTCAACTTTAGAAATCATTATCTTCTGAAAGGATAATATAGAAATAATCTGAGGTCCTGGATGTGTTTTCACCATAGCACAAAATAACGAGAAATGGTTTGTGAATTACTTTATGTAATTCAGATTATAAAGTTATGTTTCCCCTGAAATCTGTGATT
Source organism: Pongo pygmaeus (assembly GCF_028885625.2). Lineage (NCBI taxonomy): Eukaryota > Metazoa > Chordata > Mammalia > Primates > Hominidae > Pongo > Pongo pygmaeus. The sequence continues at coordinate 60,699,867 of NC_072380.2, forward strand.
GAATCTGTATTTCCTCAGACATTGTAAGTATATTCTAAAGGGGTAACTCTTAAAAACACAATACATTTACTAATTACTAATCACTGACAATATTTATGTAGATCTAAAAAATTCACACTTTTTAATATTGTTGTTATAATTTTTGATGTTGCTAAAGGTTTTTAAGGAGTATTAATGTGAAACACACGTCTCTTTCTTTTTTAACTTTAGGAATACAAAGTGCAGCATATCTATTTTAATTTTAATCTTAATTCTAGATTCAGGAGGTACATGTGCAGTTTTGTTACAAGGGCATATTGCGTGATGCTGAGGTTTGGGCTTCTTTCCATCACCCAGATGGTGAACATAGAACCTAATAGATAAGTTTCCAGCCCTTGCCCCCTTTTTCCCTCCCACTTCTGGTAGTCCCCAATGTCTATTGTTCCCATCTTTGTGTCTATGTGTACCCTATATTTAGCTCCCACTTGTAAATGAGAACATGTGGTATTTCATTTTCTGTTCGTTTGTTAATCCACTTAGGATAATGGGCTACAGCTGCATCCATATTGCTACAAAGGACCTGATTTCATTCTTTTTTATGGCTGCATGGTATTCCATGGTGTAGGTGTACCACATTTTCTCTACCCAATATACCATTGATTGGTATTTAGGTTGATTCCATGTCTTTGCTACTGTGAATAGTTCTGTGATAATATATGAATGCAGGTTTCTTGTTGGTAGAATGATTTCTTTTCCTTTGGGTATATACTCAGTAATGAGATTGCTGGGTCGACTGGAGTTCAATTTTTAATTCTTGAGGAATCTCCAAATTGCTTTCCACAGTGGTTGAACTAATTTGTATTCTCACTAACAGTGTGTAAGCATTCCCTTCAACATAGCCTTGCCAACAGCTATTATTATTGTCTTGTTAATAATAGCCATTCTGACTGGTATGAGATGGTATCTCATTGTGGTTTTGATTTGCATTTCTCTGATGATGAGTGATGTTGAGCACTTTTTCATATGTTTGTTGGATAGTTGTTTGACTTCTTTTGAGAAGTGTATGTTCATGCCCTTTGCCCACTTTTTAATGGGGTTATTTTTCTCTTGTTGATTTGTTTAGGTTTACTATAGACTCTGGATATTAGTCCTTTGTTGGATGCATAGTTTGCAAATATTTTGTCCTATTCTGTAGATTTTCTGTTTAGTCTGTTGATAGTTTCTTTTGCTGTGCAGAAGCTCTTTAGTTTAATTAGACCCCAGTTGTCAATTTTTGTTTTTGATGCAATTGCTTTTTAGGAATTCGTCATAAATTCTTCCTCACAGCCAATGTCCAGAATGATATTTCTTGGATTTTCTTCCAGGATTTTTATAGTTTGAAGTCCTGCATTTACACTGTTAATACATCTTGAGTAAATTTTTGTATCTGGGTGAGAGATAAGGGTCCAGTTTCATTTTTCTGCGTATGGTTAGCCAGTTTTCTCAGCACCATTTATTGAATTGGGAGTTGTTTCCCCATTGTTTATTTTTGTCAACTGTGTTAAAGATCAGTTGGTTGCAGGTGTATGGGTTTATTTCTGAGTTCTCTATTCTGTTCAATGGTTCTATGTTTCTGCTTTTGTTACCAGTACCATGTTGTTTTTATTAGTATAGCCTTTTAGTATAGTTTGAAATTGGATAATACAATACCTTCAGCTTTATTCTTTTTGCTTAGGATTGCTTTGGCTATTCAGGCTCTTTTTTGGTTCCATATGAAGTTTAGTTTTTTCTGATTCTGTGAAAAATGATGTGGTAGTTTAACAGAAATAGCATTGAACCTGCAGATTGCTTTGGGCAGTATGGACATTTTAATGATATTGATTTTTCTAATCCATGAGCATGAAGCTTTTCCACTTCTTTGTGTCACTATGATTTCTTTCAGCAGTGTTTTGCAGTTCTCCTTATAGAGATCCTTCACCTCTTTGGTTAGATGTATTCCTATGTATTTTATTTTTTGTTGCCATTATAAATGGGGTTACTTTCTTGATTTGCCTCTCTGTTTGAAACTTTTTGGTGAATAGAAATGACGCTGATTGTTGTACATTGATTTTATATCCCGAAACTTCACTGAAGTTGTTCATCAGTTCTGGGAGCCTCTTGGCAGAATCTTTAGGATTTTCTAGGTATAAAATCACACATCAATAAAGAGGGATAATTTGATTTCCTCTTTTCTAATTTGGATCTTTTTTACTTCTTCCCTTTTTCTGATTCCTCTGGCTAGGACTTCTAATACTATATTGAATAGGAGTGGTGAGAGTGGACATCCTTGTCTTGCTCCGGTTTCTGAAAGGAATGCTTCAAGCATTTGACCATTCAGTATGATGCTGGCTGTGGGTTTGTCACAGATGGCTCTTATTATTTTGAAGTATGTTCCTTCAATGTCTAGTTTGTGTGAGAGTTTTTATCATGAAGATTTGTTTGGATTTTATCAAAAGCCTTTTTTGGCATGTATTGAGATGATCATTTGGTTTTTGTTTTTAATTCTGTTAATGTAGTGAATCACATTTATTGATTTGTGTAGGCTGAACGAACTTTGCATCCCAAGAGTAAAGACTACTTGAGCGTGGTGAATTAACTTTTATGTGCTCCTGACTTTGGTTTGCTAGTATTTTGTTGAGGATATTTTTGTCTATGTTTCTCAGGGATATTGCCCTGTTGTTATCATGTGTCTTTGCCAGATTTTTGTATCAGGATGATACTGCTTTCATAGAATGAGGTAGGGAGGAATCTCTCCTTGTCGATTTTTTAGAATAGTTTCAGCAGGATTGATACCAGCTCTTCCTTTGTATATCTAGTAGAATTTGGTTATGAATCCATCTGGCCTTGGGCATCTTTTTGGTTATTGGTAGGTTTTTAAATTACTGATTCAATTTCCTTATTTGTTATTGGTCCATTTAGAGTTTCTGTTTCTTTATGGTTCAATCTTGGGAGGTTGTATGTTTCTAGGAATTTATCCATTTCCTCTAGATTTTCTAGTTTGTGCACACAGAGATGTTTGTAAAAGCCTCTGAAGATCTTCTATATTTCTGTGGGATCTACTGTAATGTCACCTTTATCTTCTTCATTGTGCTTATTTGGATCATCTCTCTTTTTTCTTTGTTAATCTATCTAGTGGTTCAGCAATCTTGTTTATTCTTTCAAGGAAGCAACTTTTTGTTTCACTGATCCTTTGTATGTTTTGGGGGGGTCTCAATTCATTCAGCATGGCTCTGATTTTAGTTATTTCTTTTCTTCTGATAGCTTTGGGATTAGTTTGTTTTTGTTTTTCTAGTTCCTTTAGGTGGATGTTAGATTGTTTATTCGAGATCTTTCTATCTTCTTGATGTAGGAATTTAGTGCTGAACTTTTGTTTTAACATTGCCTTTGCTGCATTCCATAGATTTTGGTATGTTGTGTCTCAGTTTGTATGTTTCTAAGAGTTTTTATTTCTTCCTAAATTTTATTATTCATCCAAACATCTTTCTGGAGCAAATAGTTTAATTTTCATGTATTTGTGTGGTTTTGATAGTTCCTCTTGGTATTGATTTCTGTTTTTATTCCAGAAAGTGCAATATTTCTTAGTTGAATCACACTTCGGCTAGCTTACAAGGCAACTAATCAATGAGGTAGGATTAGAAATGTGTTTGCTCAAAAGGGAGATTATATTACAAACCTAACATTTGAACGCTTCATCATAAACCTCATCTCATCACGTGATAAAACATTTGAAAGTGTAGTCACTGAAAAAATTCTAGAATACATCATAATACATAAAAGTACATGTTAAAAATTAATGTTTATGATAAAAATAATTTTTGATGGATTATACATCTAAACATGAATTTAAAGCTTTAAAATCTCTAGATGAAAAGGGAAGAAAATGTCTTTGCAACTGTGAAGTATGCAATGATTTCTTAGCAAGAACACAAAAGCACTAGATTTAAAATTTAAATAAGATTATTAATTGGTCTCTATCAAAATTAAAAATCTCAGCTCATCAGAAACATCATTAAGAAAATGAAAAGACTATGCACAGATGGAAGAAATTTATTCATATGGTAGAGAGGACATGTATTCAAAAATGAAGCCTCCTACAAAGCAATAAAGACAAACAACCTAGTAAAAAATGGGCAAAAAGCGTGAATAGACAATTCATAAAATATGGGAATGGGCAATAAGCACATGAAAAGATGCTCACCATTATCAGGATATATGAGGGAACTTCTTGGTGTGATGAAAATACTCTATATCTTGATTGGAATGGTGGTTACACAGGTATATATATATTTATCAAAACTCATCCAACTATACATGTAAGTTCTGTGCATTTCACTGTATATAAATTTCAACTCAATAAAAAGTAATGACATTTCTAAACAACAAAAACTATTGATATGCATTATTTCAACTTTTCCCAAGTATATCTATTAAACTATGAAAAAGGTTGAAAACACAATTGGTATATTCTTGAGCTCAGGTTTTATTGAAATAGGAGGTGTCTAAAATACCCTCAGGAGGGACTGGAAGAAGACTGTATTAGTTCGTTTTCATGCTGCTGATAAAGACATACCCGAAACTGGGACCAAAAAGAGGTTTAATTGGACTTACAGTTCCACATGTCTGGGGAGGCCTCAGAATCATGGCGGGAGGCGAAGGCACTTCTTACATGGTGGCAGCAAGAGAAAAATGAGGAAGAAGCAAAAGCGGAACCCCCTGATAAAACCGTCAGATCTCATGAGACTTATTCACTATCATGAGAATAGCATGGGAAAGATCAGCTCCCATGATTCAGTTACCTCTACCTGGGTCCCTTCCACAACATGTGGGAATTCTTGGAGATATAATTCAATTTGAGATCTGGTGGGGACACAACAAAACCATATCAAAGACTAACACCCGTTAAGCGTCTATGCACCAAGCACTGTGGTAGAAATTTTACAAACATTGTTATATGTAGTATCTACAACAACCTAGTGGAGTTTGTTTAATTATCCTCCCTCTGTAGATAAGAAATCTGAGTTATGGAGATGAAGTAAATTGCTAAAGGCTACACAGTGAAAAAGAGGGAGAAGCAGAATTCAACCTCAGATTGGCCTGCTTCAGAATCTCTCTTCTTTCTACTATCATGCCCCAACTCATCAATATTTGCAGAAAGTCTGTGTCCCAGAAGAAACTGGTTTATGTAGGAAAAAAGTATATGTATACATATATGCATGTGTGTGTATGTGTGTGTGTATATACACACACACACATACATATGTGGATTTACTTCTGCCTCTGCCACCCCTGAAACAGCATGACTAATCCTCCTCTTCCTTTTTCTCCTCAGTCTACTCAATGTGAAGAAGATGAAGACCTTTATGATGATTCACTTCTGCTTAAGGCTTAGTAAATATATTTTCTCTTCCTTATGATTTCCTAATAATATTTGCTTTTTTCTAGCTTATTTTATTGTAAGAATACAAGATACAATACATATAATGTACAAAAATATTTGTTAATTGATTATTTATGTTATTGGTAGACCTTCTGTTCAACAGTAAGATATTAGTAGTTAAATTTTGGGGGAGTCAAAGTTGTATGTGGATTTTCGGTTGCTCAGGGGCTGATATTTCACATTGTTAACCTTCACATTGTTCAAGGGTGAACTATATGTGTGTGAATGTGTGTGTGTGTTTGTGCATGTGTGTGTGTGTATACTCTTACAGGGCTTTCTTTTCTTTCTTCTTGATCACAGTGGGAGGAAATTAAAGATATATCCATCTGTTTTTAATGCACAAATTTGAAGCCAGGTTTAAAAAGTCTGGGAAAGATTAAGACAAGAAAATTTGAAACAGCATTATTACTCAAAGGCATACTTCACATATGTGTCAATATGTTCTCTTAGTTGTCTCCCTTCTAATTTTCTAGGGCAGGCTCACTTTGCCCAATATGTTCTTTAAATTTTTTGTTGGTGCTCTTCAAAGCTCTATTTTCTCTGTGTGCTTTTAATTCTGGCTGAGGCCAGTCTCCAGTCGCTGTTGAGCTCCATGATGCTTCAGAAACCTCAAGCTCAATATGTTTGAAACTGAACTCATAGAGTTTTCCTAAAATGTGCACATTTCTTTGTATTTTCTACTAAGAGAATGACACTATTGTTTCATCCTTGGCTGTGGATCAGTTGGTTTCTGGGCTCTATGATTTTACTTTGTTAAGTAGTGTTCATTTTATATTTTCCTCCTGCTCTTCTCCCTTGCTACAGTCTTATTGAAAGCCATCACCATGCCTTTCCTAGACTCCCCATCAGAGTCAACAACGGTGCCTTCCCTACTGTACATCAAAGGTTTCTGCACTGAGGCAGTCGCAAGGTCCTCCTTCTTGCCCCCTTTGTCTCACTTTGCACCTTGGACACCACACTTACAATAATTTCTGCTACTGCACTACCTGCTCAGGCCGCATTTCCTGCGCTGGCTCTCATTCTTCTGCCTGACTTCTAATGTTAGGTTGATATGCCCTGGTCTCAGCCTTCTGTGTTCTTTGCTGATCTCTATGTACTATACCATCAGGTAATCCCATTTAGACTTTCAGTTTTAAATATGATATTACATTGGTAATTTCCAGGACTTATATCTATGAATAATGAAGTAATATCTGTGAATAATAAATGCAGGTCTTGCATGTCCATCTACAGCTCTGGCCTCTGTACTGAGCCTCAGGTGACTGTTTCATCTCCATTTGATTGTTTAATAAGGCATTTCAGATTTGACTGTCCAAAGTAAAACCCTTGGTCTAGATCCCATGGCATACAAGAAAGACACTAGATGCAATTTGTTGTCAGTCTCTCCTTTATCAGTTGCCTAGGTGGAAAATCTAGTAGCCACTCTTGTTTTTTAAACATACTTTCTTCCCAATGCTAAAAATGGTATTTTGTCAGTTCTGTAGCCAAGTTACAAAATTTGATCCCTACCACTACATTTGTTCAATCTTTTGTTATCGCTCTCATGGAGAACTGCAATAACTTCCTAATTCTACTTGCTTGCACTTTTGATAACTTCAGAGTCCTTATTCCACAGAACAGCTAGAAACATCTTTTAACCATGAAAACCAGATTGTCATGATTCTGTTGAAAACTCATGCATAGCTTCCCCTCATGCTCAAAATAAAACCCAATCCGTATCCCTACTGCCTCTACAAGTAGGAGTTGTTCTCTACTCACCTCTCTGAGCACATTTTCTATCAGCCTCCTCCCTCTCCCTGTCTCACTTGCTCAGCTGAATTAATGGCATTTTCTTCTGTTTCCAAGCATTTAGAGCATCCTTCCTTGCTGTTCTTGTTGTTTGGAACTTTCCTCACATTGATATTATGTTTGAATTTGGTCCTTCTTACAGGCTCTGCCCAAATGGGCCCTCCTCAGAGATGCTGTTTCTTAGGACTCTATCTAAAGTAGCAGTCTTCCAACACTCTTTCTCCTTGGTTTATTTTATTTGTAGCATATTTCTTTACTGGAAGTTATATTATAATTTGTTAGTTTACTTGAGTTCAATTAGATAAAAAACTTTGTCTTGTTAACCTTCTGTATTCACATCATAATAAGCCCTGGTGTGTAGTATACACACACAAAAAGTCTTTGAATGAATCAATGGATTGATGAGTTACTACTATCTGTGCAGTGAGCCTGCCAGATATCCAACGGGCATTGAGAATTTACAGAGTGTATTGGCTTTCACCCTGCTGATAGAGCAATATCCATAAAAACTAATATCTGTAAATGATAAACACCAGATATATATTCAAAAACGCACTAATCATTTCAATCCCTAACTTTCCATTTTGTGATAGATAGAAATATGACAATCAGTTATCCTTTGGTATTTTTTAAGTCCACAAAATTCTTGGAAATAAAAATAGCAGTAGTGTGTGCCATACAGTTACCACTCATATAAATAGCTGTTACTTTGAACCATACCTTGCAAAATTTTTCACCTTAGTGTGTCATTTGATGATGCACAGATACCCCATTTCTAGATTAGAAAATAAACTCCCCAGTTTTGTTGCTGGACTTGAAATCACTTGGTGATTATTGTTGCAAACTTGATATTCAAACTTTGTGTTCTTTCCTTAATTTTTTGAAAGCTTGTGACGTACGTGCAAGTTATGGAGCCCTTAGTATTGTACTCTAAAATGACAGGCTAAAAAAGGCTTGCCAATATATGCATTGTTTTAGCGAATGCAAATTACTGTGGCTCTTGAAACAATTACAAAGTGTTTCATTTTATGATTTCAGTTTTTGATGAAATATTTATCAACATTTTTATTAGTCTGAATGAAGGGTCGTGAATTTTGGACAATGAGCTAACCCTTTCTCTTCCTCCTGATAAACCATAAGCACTTTATCTCTTGTATGAAAAATTCAATTAATTAAATGTTAAAACAAACTATTTCAGCATATTCTCATTAGATATGAAGGAGCGAAATTTTTTATATTTACTTTTTAAATGAATTAAAGATTATATTTTGCAAAATAATATGAATGAGTTTGCGGCCTCTGTATGCATTGATAGCATAAAGCACTGCAAAAAGGGTGTGCTATTTCCATGAGCAATTCTACATAAAATCTCAGATCAAAGATATTTTAGTGATAACTTCAATGATACTTCACAAAAGGCCTACACTTACCAAAAATGCTGCTACAAAGTCAAACTGTATTTTAATGGTCAAGGGAAGTTAGTTTTAATGAAGTTCACTGAAAGAAGCCCTTCAAGTCCCCTAATATGATTACATACACTGATGACTCAACTCCAATAGACATGTCTCCATAGGGTTTTGCTAAAAATGGCTGAACACAGTTCCTTATCTTTCACAGATGTCTAATGTACAATCAGAGATTAACTGAAAAGTAAAGGAGAACAGTAATTGGGTTAAATTGGTAACAAGTGGTATAATGCATAAAATAATTTACAGCTTCCTACATATAACATTTTGAAGAGCACTTAAATTTTAATAGCACTATTATTATAAGAAAAAATAAAGGCATAGTGGAGACAAATGCTGTTTTCCTTACCCCAGCACATTTAGACAAAATCCAGACTTGAAGGAACACCTCCTGCATTTTATTAGCCCTCATCAACAAAAGTAAGTGAAAATTATCCATTGTGGAATTAAGCACAAGGAAATTTGTCTTGGTTTATGTGAGTAGCTCAAAGCAAAGTTAGACCTATAACCTCTGATTCCCAACTTTCAATCCTAATCTCGAGGTTACATTTCTTCCCCATTCTATGAAATAAAAGTCTTACTAAAAAGATTAACAGTTTATAATTAAATGGTATAATATGCACCATATATTACAATATGCAGTTCTGGAATTTGTTGTTCCATTTCTGTGTTTAGGCATTCTGCTGCTACTGGAGGGCCCTCTGTTGGAATATGTGAGGGATGGAGACAGTGAAAGAATCCCAAGCGGGAAACTGAATCAATGCATGTGCCGTTTTGGAAACCAAAAATTAAAAGATCAGCTTGCTGGAGGTATTAATCAATCTTGCTGTGCATATTAAATGTGCATTCAAAGAAAAATGTGTTTTAATTACAGTTTAAATGCATTCTGAATGTTAATATGACAAGGATTGAAGCACTTTATTTTGCTTAGCTCAATATTTTACAGTTAGCACATTGCTTGCAATGCAGTATTTAAAAAGTTACTTCAGCTAAAAGTTTTATAATTTCATCAAGAAAGGAGGAGCCAGATAAGAAAGACAACTGGTTTCTTTATTTAATAAAGAGCCTTAAAGAAGTCTTAACCTCAAAAGTCTCCATTTTCTAGAAATTTGCTTAATTTGCTTGATGCTTGGCTGTCATTGTGCATCTCCTCAGAGTGCTGAGCGCCACCTCCACCCACTTTGATGCCGTGCTAAGGTTCTTCTTTCTGGCTGCCTGTTAATAAAATTATCTCCACCCACTGGATTATAAATATCCTAATGGCAGGGATATGTGCATCCCCACTAGTGCTTGGAATAGCATATTGCACAGTCGGAGTGGTCTGTAACTGTTGACTGAACAACTTCTGTTCTGGCTGGCTTTCTTAGAAATGGACACGTTCCCTGAGAACAGTGTCTGTGGCACCCCACTTTAGTTTGAATGGAAACAGTGCAGACAGCAGAGGCTTTATATTCTGTCTCAGCTCTTTGATTCTAACACCTGCTCTGTAATGTTAAATGCTATCCTATTTCCAGACCCACCAAGGTCCACATACATTCTGTGTGATGTGGTGTGGTGTGGTGTGGTATGGGGTTGGGTGTGGAGGGTAGCATGTAACAGCGGTAAAGCACAATACTTAAGGCCTTAAATTAAGGAGAGATAACGCTAGAGTGATCTTGGTCATGGTAGGGAATGAGGTAGCCAGGGGAGCAAGGCTTAGTCTAGAAATACTAAAACCTCAAAATGCTTATACACATTCACCAATAATTAGAAATGAGTGTGGATTCATGGAAGAACACTAAATCGTACATTTCAGTTCAGTGTTATAGATGCAAAGGTAGAAGACTGACTCATTTTGAGGCAATTCTGTTTTTGGCAAATATTTTAGCAATATTTTCTCTAGATGGCAAGCAAAACTATTGTTCTGCAAACACTTACTTTGTAATTACCTAAAATTCCATACCTCTTTGCATGTTTTTGTGATTGAGTGTATATGCGTGAATATATATAGTAATAATACTTTAGAAAATTGTCTATAATTAACATAACATTAATTGATTGTGTCTTTCTGGACTTAACTATACAGAAATTACCTTCAACTACTGATCTTGTTACATAACACTATCTTATTATGTTATAATATGTTTGTAATACCAGAGAGTTTTCTGTAGTTTCTGGCAACAGCTTGAGAAAATTTAGCCAAGGTAATGTTTTATTTTGTTGTCTTTTTTTTCTTTCATGTGATGAAACTTATAAAGATATTTTTCCCTCCCTGGAGTGAAGTTCAAAATCCATTTTGGGCTTTGGACCATCTGATAAAAGTTAATACTGCACTTCAACTGAAAGTTTAGTAGTGTTTATTTCCATAAGAGGGAAGAAATAGAAGGGAAATGAAAGAACACTGTAGTTGAACATTATATCTTCAATTAGGCATAGAGTGAAGAGTACAGTAAAATAAATACTACTGCTAAAACTATTCTTTTTTGTATGTGTAGGTCTCAGATTTCAAAATTTTATTTTAAATAAATAATATATAATTTAATGCTTTCAACATGTTAGGTGGATTTGGGCTCTTTGATAATTATCCCTATGTTATTAAAAATTCATCTCCTGTCTCTACCTCTGAAGCTTATTGCATCTCTATTTTTTGTTTGTTTGTTTGTTTATTTTTGAGACACAGTTTCGGTCTTGTTGCCCAGGCTGGAGTGTAATGGCGCGATCTCAGCTCACCTCAACCTCCACCTCCTGGGTTTAAGTGATTCTCCTGCCTCAGCCTCCCGAGTAGCTGGGATTACAGGCATGCGGTACCACACCTGGCTAATGTTGTATTTTTAGTAGAGACAGGGTTTGTCCATGTTGGTTAGGCTGGTCTCGAACTCCTGACCTCAGGTGATCTGCCCACCTTGGCCTCCCAACGTGCTGGGATTACAGCTGTGAGCCACCGCGCCCAGCCCATCTCTGTTTTTAATTCTGACTAGGAAATTGTTTTATATAAGTTTAGTTAAAGGATCAGCAGAAAAAAATGACTGTGTGAAATTTTATATCAGAAAATATGGATATTACCTTCAAAAATTGCAATGCATCCATTCATGGGTAAATAAAAATGAATCAAAACTGATGTAATGGAAGATATTTTATAAAATGGGTAATTCATGTTCAAAAATAAACTTTTTTTCCCTTAGCATACATTTTGTGTTTGAAATCTTACTTATAACTGGTAAATTGTCTAAGTGATATTATGATGTAATTGATGAAGAAAGGTGATTTGAACAGGTGATGCTCGAGGACTGTCTCCCTCGTGGCTCAGTAAACTCCCCCTACATAGACCTCAGGGAGCCCAGCAAGAGGCAGAAACTCTCCTAGCAGTAGGGCTGGGCTGTTGGAGCTGATCCCCTTCAGTTGGCTGGCAGTGTGGACCCTGTCATGGGTGACAGGTGGGGACCCATAGTCTTTGGCAAGCTCAAGCAGGATGGCATGGGCTATACCGTGTCCCTCAAAACTCAGATGTTGATGTCTTAACCTTATAATAGGACTGGATTTGAAGATAGGGTTTTAAAGAGGTAATTACATTGAAATGAGCTTATTAGGGTGGGCCCTAATTCAATACAACTGGGGTCCTCATAAGAAGAGGGAATTTGGACACAGATACCCACAGAGAGAAGACTATGAGCCACGGAGAGAGGCTGTAGAAGAAACCAACCCTGTGGACACCTTCATCTAGGACTTCTCCTTCCAGAACTGTAGGAAATAAATGTCTCTTGTTTAAGTCACCCGCAGTTGGCCATATTTTATTACAGTGGCCTTAGCAAATGAACACACAGGGCAATTGTCCAAATGCCCACAGATGGTAACTAGAATGGTGCGATGGTGGAATAGGCTGCTCTAGTGTTTGCACCATCTCTGGAGTTTGAGAGTGTCTGGGGAAACAGCAATTAGAGGGCTGTGGGACGAGCTGACTGGTGCTGGGTGTTGCCAGTTCATTGGAGAAGATCTGCCAGAGGAGAGTGGGGAATATTGATGTAAGGAGAAAGTCAGATGGGTCCTTGGCAGCAGGTAAAGGGACTTGTGGCTAAATGGTAAAAAAGCTGAGGGGTGAGCTTAATTATGAGAAGCTCAGAGTCTGCTTAATTATGAGAAGCTCAGAGTCTGCTTCTCCAAGGGGAGGGCCCCTCCAGGAAGAAACCAGACACTGAGATTTGTGACGGGGACATTTCAGTCAATGCACTAAAATTTTTTGAATCACAAGATTGTCCCAAACCTTCTACAACTACAGAAATGGCCAACTCCTTCCTTTTAAAATCAGGGATCTTTCCTTGCTTAAAATGATGCACCGTATGTCCTTGCTGGATCTACACCTATGTTCTAACCTGACCATTGGACAAATAACCTGCATGAGTTACAACATTAGCTAACTAAGGAGTGCTGGCCTGCTAAGGTAGGAAAGGGCCTCTACCCTAAAGGAGCAGCAGGGCTCAGCTAACATGCACACGGGCAAATGCAAACAGAACTGGTTCCTTATGGAGCTGGCTCAAGGAGTGTCAGACATAAAGTTGGTTAAGGGAGAATTTTTTGATAAGGTTGATTTTTCCACCATATAGCATCTAACATCCTGGCAAGGGCACCATGTGAAACCGATATGTTGTGAGGATAATTCTTGGAAGTAACAATAGCCCATACAAAGTGAAATAGAAATTCCTGAATTACTACAGAAGGTGGTTGAAGAAAGGGTAAAAAAACAGAACCTCAGAGTAATGTGCATGCTGGAGTGGGTGTCCTACTTAAGCTGGCTGAGTTTCACAGGGAACACTGTTTTCCTAAAATGAAAAGGAGCACATTGGAGAGAGGAGCACCAGTTTCACTGAGAAAATCAGTGAGGCCATTTTCTATTTTTCAGGACTTAGGTGCTGTTATAGAGTAGGAACCCCTACTTACAACGGGAATGACAAGATCCCCCAAGAGGGGTCAGGCGGTAGTACTTAATCATCAGAAGCTGGTGAGTGCAATTGTCATGAGTGATAAGGTCAGAATAGCAGCACAGGATGCCCTGCACACAGGGAGATGACTTAGAGACATGGTGTTCCCAGGGCCAAGACCTACCAGCGGTCTCAAGAGCATTGCTTCATTTGTACAATAAAAATACAGCCAAGGATTTTGAGGGAAGCTGGATCAATAAATATTCATGATCTCTGGCCTGGTTTCTGGATCTTATTAGACACTTCTCAGACCCAGAACTTACGGAGTGAAGGAGGGCTGGGTTTCCATGAGTAGGGATCCTGTAACACCATGGGAAGTGCATCTGAAAATCATTACCCTAGTTCTTCCATGAAGGGATCTAAGGGATGTTCATGCACTGTGTAATTGAAGTACATGACATTTTGAGGACTTCTCAAACAAAAGAACTATGTTGAAATAGATTCTCAGGGGTCAGAAATGTCATCATGACATGCTTGTTAGGGCAGTATGTATAGGAGCCCTGACCCAGGTCTGGTTTACTCTTACTCTATCCACTGGTCGTAATGGCCAGTTCCCTGGTCTGCAAATGTAAAATTCACATGGGCACAATCCGTGGCTGGCAGAACAATCATTTTGGTCACTGCCCTGTGATGCAGGAGTGATGTAGTAGGCAAGGCTTGGTGCCAGCTTCCAGAACTTCTCCCTGTCCTTCCACCTGCCCCATGTCATAGCCAAGATAGTAAATGTTTTAAAAATTGCATCCTGGGAGAAATGGCTGATACTGATGCTACTTTTAAAGATACAAAGAATGAGCTGGGCGTGGTGTCTCATGCCTGTAGTCCCAGCACTTTGGGAGGCTGTGGCAGGTGGATCTCCTGAGCCCAGGATTTCGAGACCAGCCTGGGCAACATGTTAAAACCCTGTCTCTACAAAAAAATACAAAAATTAGCTAGGCATGGTGGTGTGCACCTGTAGTCCCCTACTTGTGGGGCTGAGGCAAGAAGATCACTTGAGCCCAGGAGGTGGAGGTTGCAGTGAGCAGAAATGGCACCAGTGGACTCCAGCCTAGGTGTCAGAGTGAGACCCTGAAAAAGAAAAAGTATATATAAAAAATGCATGAGTGGTGGCCGCCGTTTAATTTAACTACCAGGCCCCTACAAAAACCAGCTGGATCCAGTAGATAATGGTAGACTTCCAAAGATTCCCTGGTTGGGGGGAGGTCCGGAGAAAACCAGGTGCCACAAGCTTCTAGGTTTTCCTTCCCAGTGGTGTCACATAGGACACACTGAATTCTTCCAGTGAAGATGTGTGACATGTACAAAATGCTACCCATTAGGAAAGTGCACCTGAGCCTCAGAGCCTAAGGTTTTTATGGAGGGTCGGTCATGCAGGCATAGGGCACTTGCCTGACTTTCTTCTGTTACTGAAGCGCTAGATCTCCATAGAACACATATTGCTCTGAACTATCCAGACAATTGGTACCATGTGGCTCAACACCTCAGGAATGCAAAAAACATTCCAGAGGCTCATTCCCCGGTACAGCCAAGGGTGAGCCATATGAACAGGACTTTCTTGGAACTGCACCTTTCCCACACATGCACCCACAGCTTACAAAAGATGTGTGACCAGTGGTACAGAAAGTTCAAAGATGAAGATATGGTTCAGTCCTCTGGGTAAACCATTTGTCTCAGAAGAGGTGCTGGTCAGGAAACACAGGCTGGAGAGGGTGGGAGTCACTGTGACCTCAAGTCCTCTGCAGTGACAGGAATTAAACTTCATCCCACTTACCTTCCTTGTATAAGTTTTCCCACAAAAAGAACCGATCTGAGCCCCGGAGGAGATGCTCCTCAGGGATGAACTTACTATTCAAAGCCAGTGGATTCAAGCAATGCAAAGGCAGGATGTGGGGCCTGGCAGTGCCGCCCAGGTTCCCCTCCAGGACAAGCCCACCGAGGCCCACTCACTGCAGTCCAGCGTCTCTCACTGCTCAGCCCTGCTTTCCTTACTCTCTTTCAGCATTTTCCCAATAAAAGTCTTTAATAAAACTGTGGGCAAATTTGTCTGTCTTCCAGGGAACAGAGCCTGAGTTCCTACAGTCAGATAATCAGATGCATTCTGCATTTCATAGACGAGGATCTGAGGCATATCAAAATAAGCAGCTTCCTCATATTGAGAATGAGGATTTGTGGGGAAATGGGAGTAATATAGATTGGGGGAAAATGGTGTTTAAATTTCGATCTGACATGAAAAGCAATCAAAATTTTAAAAAAAGAATTTGATAATTCTTTGCTCTTACTGATACTATGGAATGTCTGCTAGACAATAAAGTGTGTTCATGTTCCCAAACTGTTTCATAGGCTTCCAAATTATCAGTATATTGACCATTACACAGAGTAATTATCCAGCTCACTGGGTGTAGGATTTGCAAGCCAGAAACACAGACATGGCTTGAGCCAGTTATGTTCATTTAGATACCTTACCACAGGAAGGAGGAAGTGTGACAGTATTGAAAAACAAAACAACAACAACAACAAAAAAAACCAGTGCAGCTCAGAGAATCCTAAAGGGAGAACACACTGAGAAAAGGTCTTTGCATCAGGAAGGGGAACTCACCTCCCCGCAGTGTGTGAGTTAACACTGAGGCTGAGGTGGAAAGATCTTGTTGCTACTAGTAGATTCAACTACCGGAGACATCACTCAGCTGCTCTATGGCTTTCTAGATGGTGTCAAGGATGCCTATGGAGGAAACCTCAAGAATCCAGACCAGTGCTTGGTAATAATTGATCAAAAAGTGTTTTTATAGTAAGATTACTATTTGGCAGCCAGGCAGGAGGGATGCAGGGCAGAGGAGAGAAGACGAAAACTGAGATTAATTTGGTTTTTAGTGTTTGCATATTTGCATGATGGGCAACTGACTCATTATTCCATCCAATAGTAATACAGATATGAATCAGGAAATCATTTAACTTAATTTTCTTATGCTTTAAGGGACTCAGGAAAAAGGGCAAAAGAGAAATACTTGTAAGTTGCGTAAACAATGTAAGTTAGGGCATGTGGTGGGAATGAGGCTGCCACATTCAATGGAAGGAAATGACTGGGACTGCTTAGCAGAGCAAAAGATTTGTGTTAGGATCAGGGACAATAAAACATTCAGGTGACGTCAGCCTTTGCTCCTTGGCAGCCCAGCATCTGAATACCTATTCTATTTTGGGGGAACCTAACACTCTGTGCCACTGACGTCCGAGTTGATTTTAATGGTCAGAGTGCAAGCTAATCTCTTATAACAATAAGAACATGATACGGCCTAGAAAGAGAATTTTATTTCATTCTCTGGTACTAGCCCTGAGGTGGGAAAGCTATTCTCAAAATGTGGCTTCTTCCAAGATGGTTTCAGTTAGTAACATTTTCCAACCAGTAAGCCAAAAAGAAGTCCACACCAAGTGGCTTGGTCTCTAAGGAGATGATCTTGAAGATAAACAACACACTTCTCACAGTTCACTGGCCCAGACATATTCCCTGTTGCAAGGGAGGCTGAGAAGTTGGTTGCCTAGTTGGGTGGATGATGCCCAATAAATGTTAAAAATGAAAGAAGAGAATAGATACTGAAAGACAGCAGTTTTTGCTACAAGGATACATATTTTCTCCATATCCATGAAGCTAGAGGAAATTGCCTGGCCTAGGGTTAGCCACTAAGTTCAGCCCGCTGGGGGCTCTGTGTTGGTGGCTTCATCATAGGTGACAGCAGGACCCTCGCCATTTTCTGCCTGTGGTGTGACTTGGGCAAGTGCTTCTCTGCTTAAATGTACTTGGTTCTTGTCATTTTCTAAGCCTGGTTTTTTCCTGAGTGACTCCCAGAAGTGCAATAGCTCTCAGGACAGAGTTTACAATATCACGTAATATGGGTTGAAAAACAGGATTTATTGGGAAAGCATATGAGCCAGGGGTCAGTAAGAGAGGGCACTCTGAGCCCCAGTCTCTCATCCCCCAAGAAGAAGGAGGGCAATAATTTTCTGGAGAACATACTGTAATATTATATTGTTTTGTGCTGCCTTCTTCTAGATAAGAACAACTTTCTCAGCGGATCACTAAACAGCCAGGGTGTAAGGAGGCAGATTTGGGGTGCCCACTGGATTTAGGATGCTACTTTTTAGAGGCTGTCTAGAAGATCCAGCAGCCCGGCCCTTGAGATGTGTGGCTGTGGCAACTTTAGCTCCAGTGCCATGGGAAGCGGTTTGGGTGCACCTCCTCCCGTGTCCTGGCTCCGGCAATTCATGTACCTGATGACCCCGTATAAGCTCCCAGGATCTTTTCTGGAGAATCCTGCTCGTGAGAGCACACTACTCTCTGCTTCCTAATGATTTTATGAACTGACCACCAATCTCCCACTACATTGTTTCCTGATTCTAGATGAGACTGGTTTCTGTTGTGTAAAATCATGACAATTAACGGATAGACTACAGACAATTCAGAGAAATATAAAATTTAAACAAACAATTGAATTATATGTATTGAAACTGAAATGAATTTCAAATGAAGTTTGATATTATTATTTCCTTTTTCATGTATCACTTGTGGAGGCCCAGAGATAGTCAATAACTAGTTTTTGGCAACCTTTTCCACAACAATTATGAAATGAAACAGTGTTTTAATGCAGATTGCCATGTGTTTATAGAGTACGTGCTACACATATTCATTTGCAGCATTAGTTATTAGGAGTGACTATGCTGTGCTTAATATAGCACATTTATTGGCCTGAATATCATGACACACTTAAAATTCTTGACATCTTATATGGACAATCAGATATTTTATAACCGCAGATTGGAATAAGATCTGGACACTTTAAGTCGTCCAAGACAGTCAGATATTGATCCTCTCATACTGCACACATGGCCAGTGGTCTGTGACAACACAGGGTCATGGTGAATTATCAGCAAGTTTTAGTCATTGTTCTTGCCATGGATTTCCACGCTCCAGAAAACAGCAATCTGATATCTATTTACTACTGCATCCAATGTCAATAAATTTAGAAAGGGTAATAGCATCTTACATGTGATAAACAGATCATCTCTCAGAAGGGTTGCAGTTGACTAATTAGAATTTAATCTTTCTGAATCCTTTTTCAACCATTTAAGAGGCTGATATCTCAGTAGGGCACATCTTACAACTTGTCTGAACAGGAGTGTGCAGAGGACAGCTCCATTTTCCTTGCTGGTTTTCAGCATGTCATTGGAATTAGACAGCCACTCTCTTCTTGTCATTATCAAATAAAAATGTTACCACCCTCAACTCTAGGACAAAAGACTCGCTGAGCATGTGATTGTGATTAATTTTAGTACTTGGATATTTAAAAAAAAACTTGAATCAGCAATCAGGTAAAAATTACTCTAATTATGTCAGTTATAGCATTTAAATCTAAGCTCTGTTGTGACATTTTAATTATTAACCAAGGATGTAATCCTTATTACCAGGCAAAGAAGGGATGCATTGGTTTTATTACATTTTTAGAACCTAAACTACCATATCTGTCAGGTTTTGTGCTGGGCATTGCTGAAGCTGAAATGAATAGAGGTACTTCCATCTTTGACCTGCTCACAATTTAATATGTGAGAGAAGTAAATAACTTAACAAAATGTGAGTAGTGTTATGATTCAAAGACACAAAAACTAGGGTCAGGTGAGAGTGGTACCTGAACACCGTGATGCCACTAGCCAGGAGAGGTGGGATGGCCTAGTGGGTGGGAGAGTACAGAGGACAGAGAGAACACTCGAAATGAGCCTGCAAACTGAGAGCCAAAACTTCTGAAGAAATCTCCTGCTAAGAAAGCCAGCCAACAGAGTCACAACTGTGACAGCATGCACGTGGAATGATGCTAATTTCATAGAGGGTTTCAACCAAGACTTCACAGTAACCATGTTAAAGATGGTCAGAGAAACAAATGAAAGAATTATGAAAAACAGGACAGAAATAAAGCAACAAAATTTAAATAGGTAAATACATATACATACATATGTATGTGTTTGTGTGTGTGTATATATACACACAAGCTAAATTTTAGGTGGGACATAGTTAAAAAGAGAAGTAGTAAATTGGAAGAAACACTGTGGTACTCACTCAAAATGCAGTACAGACAATAAAGGATGAATTAACTAAATTTACATTTATATTAAGGTTTTAAAAGTATACACATGCATATATGTGGCTGAGACATAAAAATTATGTAGGAAGATCTCAACCTCTAAAGTTCAAATTGTGAGTAATTCCAATACATATTAGTGGGCTAAACTCAAATATTTCAAAAAACAGATATCATTAGGAAAAAATACAGTTAAAGGATACTTATAAGTGATTGTTGAAACAAAGAGAACAGCAAGTTGAAAATTAAGGGATACAAAAAGATATACTTTATGATTACTCAGAGAAAAAGCTGGTACTACAATATTAATATTAGACTAATTAAACAAACAGCACAAAGGTAAAACGTTAGTAATGATGAAAGACAAAGGCAGATATCCACTCAGACAATATTATAATCGTGATTATTGTGTGCCCCTATCCCAAAACTTCAAAATTCATGAAACAAACATCGATATAATTAGATGATGTACTCATACAGGAAACTGGTAGATCAAGCAGTAACACTTTGGTAAGTATAAGAATTATTTACTTAAAACTTTAAGTAAGGCAATCTAGCAGACACATGTAAAATAATGGCAGTATACAGCAAATAAATAATGTTTATTATTCTCAAGTGCATAGAAAGCCACTTCCACAGACTACTTCAAAAATGAGTAAAAATCAGAAATTATCTCATGACAAGGCAGAAGATTTAGAAATCATCAATTGAAAGATAGCACTTAGTCAGAAAATAATAGCTGCTGGCGCGGTTGCCGGGAAAAAGGAACGCTTATACGCTGTTGGTGGGAGTGTAAATTAGTTCAATCATCGTGGAAAACAGTGTGACAATTCCTTAAAGACCTAAAAACAGAATGATCATTTGACTCAGCAACCCCATTACTGGATATATGCCCAAAGGAATATAAATTGTATCATAAAGACGCCTGTAATCCTAGCACTTTGGGAGGCCGAGGCGAGCAGATCACAAGGTCAGGAGATGGAGACCATCCTGGCTAACACGGTGAAACCCCATCTCTACTAAAAATACAAAAATTAGCCAGGGGTGGTAGCGCGTGCCTGTAGTCCCAGCTACTCGGGAGGCTGAGGCAGGAGAATGGCGTGAACCTGGGAGGCGGAGCTTGCAGTGAGCCCAGATCGCGCCACTACACTCCAGCCTGGGCGACAGAGTGAGACTCCGTCTCAGGAAAAAAAAAAAAAAAAAGGAAAAAAAAAGGGCAAAGCAATCTATCTGAGATATGTTACTAAAATCAGATTAAAACTTAGCTTTTGTATCAGTAAATGGTATTGATACAATGTCATAAATATCCTCTTATTACCCATGATTTCCATTTGTCTCTTGTCATTCCTGCTAGAATTTCTAACTCACTGTCCATCTGTCCATCAAGTCCCACTGACTCTGTCCCACTTCCAGGAAGACTTCAATGTCCCTTAGAGTGCTTTCTTGCTCCGCTTTGACCGTGGGACTCTGCCTTGCCTCACTGAAACTGTGGGCAGGTATGTTCAGTCTCCCCAGCCAGATAGCAGGCTGCTTGTGCATCCCACACGTGCCCAGCGTGGTGCTGCAGGTGGAGTGTGTGATTGTATCTAAGGCTGAGGAGACACTTGTGTATCGCCTCCCTCTCTGTAGTCACCAGCAGTTGTGATATTAAAGAGACTGAGTCCAAAAGAGCATTGGGCCAAGTCCTTCCCTGCTGACTGCAGGCGAACTTGGCAGGCTGCTGTGTTCTGAGGACCATTGGCCGGCTGGCGGGCAGACGTGCAGAGAGTCCTTGTTTGCCGCCTCTGACTGGCTGTGTGCCCACCTCACTCCGAGTCACCCACAGCTCAGGTTCCAGCCAGCCTGGGGCTTCTAAATATAAGGTGTGCTCAGGGGCCCCCCATCACGGACCTACCTCTGGCCCTGCGTGGGTGGTGCAGCCTCTCTTCAATCACTAAGAACTGGTTCTTTCAAAGCATGTATTTTCTGAAGAAACTTTAGAACCACGTTTATTTTAAAAGAACGAATTGGAGAAAACAAATAGGTGAGTGACTACCTCATGGCTGAGTTAACACTTCTCTGACCTTTAGGTCTGTTTTAGACGGAGTAAGTTCTGTGCATTGTGTATAGTTGGATGTATAGTTTTTCTTTCTTTTTCACCTAAATGTACTACTTAATTGCATCTTTTTATTGCAGTATATTTGGTTGAACTTTTGTGTAAACATTTAAATTCCTTTTATCATATATTTACTACATGGTAAATGATAATACTTTGTAACAGTCACGTGGAAAAAAGAAAAGGAAACTCCCTGTTATTCATATCAATGTCTCTTTTCTCTGTCTCTGTTTCAGATTGATGCTCACAGCTTCTTGAGTGCTTTCGCACGGGTAAAGCCATGGCATCCGTACCTTCCATTGGTTGCCTTCTAGCCAGAAATCAGTATTATCGAAGTAAGTTGCATCATCATAGAGACATCCCTAGATAATATGATTTGAGGTGATGTTTGTGGGATATTGTTAACACAGGTATCATGTTACCTTCAGAACTTAAGGGAGAAAAGTAACTATTGGTGACAATGAAGAAAGCAGGAGGCCTCAGGGACTTCTCTGATTCAGTGCTGACAGGCACTTCTTTGTTCTAGCTATGCTGTATCGATGAAGCCATTGACACTTAAAAATCAGTGAACATCGGCTTATGTTTCATTATTACATTTTAATTTTATGTACCTTGCATTCTGTAAGATTCACTAAAAACTGATGATTTTACATAAATAAAGTATTATTCAGCTCCTTAGAAAAGAAAAGATAGCATGACTTTTCTTCAAAAATTTTCTAATTTCCATCTTCTGCTATGGATAATAGGCTAACTTCTATCTGGCCAGTTTTATTTTTATTAATCTATCCATCTGTTCATATTCATAGCCAAATAGAAAATTGTAGCTTCTTAGAGAAGATTGAGAAATTTCATAAAATAAAATAAGCATTTCAGAACCAAATTAGTAGTTATTAAAAGTATCTATGGCAACAACACATAGAAAACTCTTCTTTCAAGGGTTGTTTGTAGTATAAGTGTTAGAGACAACTACTGATTTATTCATTTTACAAAAGTTTATGCTCATTTACTTGGTGTTATTTATCCACAGGAGTTGCTTTTATATTCTGATCTTATAAGAGACATAGGTTTTAAATACAAGCCTAATAAGACAAAATGTTTGTTCTTTCAAAATAATTCCTTAATTTCTAGATTTGATGACTTCTGTAGAACTTTAAATATATACATATGTAATATTTCTAATGTAGTACAACAATATTTATTCTTGGTCTTGTTCTTTCTTAGTTTTTGAAACTGAAAACATTTATAATATATTTTAAATTCAACATTCATATCCAAGGAGAGGGTGAGTTTCCTGCCTTGGAAATGAGTATATCTTATCAGTAGAACATAGTATTTTTTAATATAGCAGCTTTCTATTGATTGGTAATTTGATCAGTTTTTCAATTCATGAATTCACAAGCCAGGAATAAATGATTTCAAACCATGCTACTTGACAGTTCGTATATAATTGATGAGAATTTGCTTGTCTGGTTGCCAGTTATTTATTTGTTTAATATCATTTGTTTCCTACAGAGTCCAGTGTTTCTTCAGTTAGTTCTTTAACTGGCTCTGATTCTGTTAACTTCATAGATGATGACAAACCACAGCAAGGTACTTAGTTATTTCTTTCAGTGTCATCCTTATTATTTCTTTTTATTTTTAATCTCAAATTTGTTTGATAAGGAGTAACATGAATTTTATTTGATAGGGTTGCCTGAAGTGGCAGAATCCACCTGGTGGTTTAAATCCTTTTTCCATTCTGAACCTGTGCTTTCAAATGTGAGAATAAAAGATCTGTCTGCTACTGGGTGAGTTTTAGCCTTCTCTGGTAAGGGCAGTTCTTACTTAGTGAATGAAATAATGCATGTGGTATGTGTTATGCTACTCACTTAGGGTACACAGTTGTCTCTTGAGAGCAGTGAGCCTTGCCTATGAAGCGCACCTGAGGGATGAGGGTGGCACTAACACAGCTCCCTCCTTGCAGGTCGCTGTCAGGAAGATCATAGCACCCTTTCCAGTTCAATCACTCAAGAGTGGCGGAGAAGTCATATGCCAAACTGTGTCATTGTTTGGCAGGAGATGGACTGAGAATCAGAGGAAAGGGTCTAAATTTGTTTTGCTCATACCTTCAGGAAAAGAATAACCATTGTCTAGTTGTTGTCTTAGATAACCTTAGGATAACACTGCTGATTTTGATTAGCTTCTGTGTGGTGCAAATTACTAGACAGGTTGAATTGGGAGTTTGTGTGCAGTTGTTTTCAGACATTTTGAACTCAAACACACGGACTAGCACAGTTGTTATTTAATATATTTAAACTACTTATTTTGGATTTTAGACATTTGAATACCTAGTAACTAAATGGAATAGAAAGAATCTATAATAAAGGGATTCATAGATGCCAATGTTGACATATAGTGATTTTGATGAATTTTCCATCTAAGACAAATTTAGAATCATTATTTAAAATTAGAATCATTATTTAAAATATTTTAAAAAGCCAATGCAAGCTAATTGTTGGAAAGATGTTTTCTTGACACTCTCTATCAAGTTTATTCATTTGAATTATCTGGAGAGTGTTTCATTTATTTATCCCCTCCTCTCTGACTACTATAAAGTCAACCCAGATTACAGATGAGCACTTTGTAGCTGATCATCTTTGCACTGCCATTTGATGAACATGTTGGTAACGGTTGCCTGCCTTATGTAGCATGAACAGTTGATTCTGACAATCAAGATCCTCTACCTGCTGCAGTGGTCCGTATATGAACGACTCCCCTTCAGCGCCCCAGCTATTCCAGGACTCTTCTCCATTGTAAGAAGACAAAAATGTGTCTGAGATCTAATTTATGAGGCAAGATCACAGCAGCCACTGATATAACAAAAGTTTAGGCATTTTTCTCAACACAAAGACTATTGCTGCAAGTGGTACTTGCTACCTGGTGCATCTTTGAAAAGTGTGCCTTTAGAAACAAGACACCCTTTTAAAGTAATGTGTCTTCAAATGTTGTGATTTACATAAAGTAGCTCTTTCATTACTTATATCATTTTTATTAAAAAAACTTAAGTTAGACTCTTTTTATGTCTGTTGAGTGATTTATTTATTATGCCTTAAAACTGATGTGTCAATGTTTCACATAATAGTTTAAGGGGCATTGAATTCAGAATTTTAGAAAAGAATTGTAAAAATTC
Organism: Pongo pygmaeus; assembly: GCF_028885625.2. NCBI lineage: Eukaryota > Metazoa > Chordata > Mammalia > Primates > Hominidae > Pongo > Pongo pygmaeus. The sequence goes on from NC_072380.2 coordinate 60,724,887, forward strand.
AATTTTTTTAAAATAATGAAGGTTGGAAATAGCATATGTATTGTTAAGTACATTACCTGCTAAATAGATTACCATAGAGCTAATCAATTGGTCATTGTACAGACTTTAAAATTCTTAACTTTAAATAATATTTAATAACATGGAAAATTATATTATGGCATTAAAAATTAGCATAATACACCATATATGGTACAATCGTAGTTGTATTAAAAAGTTACATATGCATAAAGATAGACTGGAAGGAACTATACCGAAATGCTGACAGGGCTATTTCTGGAGATGGGATTATGGGCGTTTTTCATTCTCTTTTTAATATATTTTTCTGTATCTGCAAATTTTTCCAATATGACAAGTATTGTGTATAATTAAAAAATAATAAATGTTAATATAAAAAGGCACTGAAATTTTCTGCATAAGTATATTCCCTACATTGAGTAGAACAGCTCTCTCTTCTTTGAATATTGGGTAGATAATACTTAATAAGTTTTAATCGATAAGTTTCTGTATATTGCTTGCAAGTAGTTTTCAGTGTAAGATGTAAGGCTTAGATATCAGGGATGCTCACTCACTTAGAGGTAGACATCACTACAGTCATGGGGCCAATGCTGACTTAAAAATCCAGTGGAGCACACATAACCCTTAGTAGGATGGTCTTCCTACCCAACTACATAACCATGACAGAGCATCCAGGCTGGCCACTGGCAGTGACAGACATTGCAGACAGATCATTTACCTGTTCCGAATGGGAAAGGCATTTCTTCAAGCTTGCGTCCCCTTATCACGTAGCTGTTAATGAAAGGACTCAAACATCCCTTTGATCCACATCACTGTCTACATGTGATGGTTTTCCTGGTGGCTGCCAGCATGAACACATTTTCTCTATTTCTAGAAGTGGATTAAATTTTAGGAGTGTATATATATTTACTTGATTTTGGTCCAAATTAAATCATAGTAATTAAAAATGGAGTTTTTTAAGTGAGAGAAAAATATTATGAAACAAAATGGTAAACTGTGGAAAGGTTCTGTTTCTACTTTAATATCATCAGCAAATTCTTTTTTTCTTAACTACTTGATATATGTATGAACAGATTGCTTGTTTAGGTTACTTGATGAATTTTGCAAAATAGGTTAGCAAGTTGGCATTTATTTTGTTTACTCAGAAAAATACCATTTGTTAAATTACGTTATTTGGGAGGGCTTATGTATTTGTAAAAATTACAGCTTTTATATTAGTTTAGACTAGTGTTGCTCTTTCTGAAAGTTATTCCTATTTAAAGTAATGGAATTTTACATAAAATTTTAAGTCAAACAAAACTATGAACATATATAGTAATTAAATATTTTAGAGTGGTTACACACACATATGTGAAGATAGATAGATGAAATAGATAGGTAGATAAATATGTTAAAAAAATAGAAGAAATCTTTCCAGAAAGTAACATTAAATTGAACTCACAAAATGATTTAAAAATGGAAAGAATTTCTGCATACTATCCCAGAGTTTCTACAAAATTAAAATAATAGAAATAAATAAAAGGAACAAAATATCTTCTGGTTAATTCTAGATAATCTAGAATTCTCAATGTATCAGAAGACATTTTTGCACTGCCTTTAAAAAGTATGTCACAAATAGATCTCAGCATAATTGTGCTTTATTTTAGAGAAAATATCTCCTGTCTGGCTCTGTTGCTTGTTGGGTAGACAATCAATAGTGAAGGCCAAGTGTGTTGGGGAGGTGACATCAATCCAGATGACTTGCAATGTGCTGTGAGCATTCTAATCTGATATTATGAAATGTTATTTGACTGGACTTGGATGTCTGTATTAAATGCAGTAAGATTTTGATAATTTAGGCTCAGGTTCTATAAACTGTGTGTTGGTATTCTGCTATTTTTTTTGATATATGGTTTTGATCTCAGGTTTCAAGTTACTGATTTTATATTCTTTACAGATAAAACCACCAACAGCCCATCCCTCAATTCTCACTACCGTAAAAGTTCTTGAGTTGGTGTTTAGGCCTTCTTGGTGCTTCACACAATATGTAGAATTTAAAGTTGTAGAAAACAAAACTGCAGGCTTCCATTTAGCTATTAAAGAAGGATGATAAACAAAATTATTTTAAAGAGTGAAAGTAATTGGCCAGGTTGAATTGAATAGGGCTAAAACTCTAACTCACAGAAATTCAAGAAGTGTAGCAAGTCATAATTTATTCAAGCTCCCTATAAAATCTTCTAACCTAACATGTCAAAGCGAAGTTCATGATCTCTATACCCCACCATATCTCCTTGTAGTATCTTTGCTTTCAGATAATGATGGCAGTATTAATCAACTCAAGTAGCAAGTTGTCCTGTTTTCTTTCGTATCCAACCTAACATCAAGTCCTTTCAATTTTATGTCTTTAATGTTTCTGGGGTCTACCTACTTACTTTCTTTCCCAAGTGCACTACCTGAATTCAAATGTCCATCGTTTGTCCCTGGGGTACTGCCATGACCTCCTAAGTGGTCCACTTACACTATTTTTATCTCTCTCCAGTCAACTGTCCTCTACAGAATAACCATAACCATCTTTAGAATTTACAACCTGATTATACTCCCTTGTGAACATTCACACACAGACACACACACACACCCTCCCACATTTGCACACACAGAAGACTCAATCGCTCCTAATAAATTAGGGGTAAAGTCACAGCTCACCAATCCCAGCTCTGGTCCAGCCCCTGGTGACCCCTATGATCCATCCCTGCAGCCTGCTCCCCACAGCTTCCTGTGCTTCAGCTGCATCTGCCTTCCTGCAGTCCCTTATGTACATCATTTTCCCTGTTGCCTCAGGGTCTTTTCATTTCCCTCAGCTTAGAATCTCCTCACTTAATGTCTACTTATCTTTGAAACCTTAGCTCTAAAGTTACTTCCACTGAGAAACTTTCCGACTTCCCTGACTCAATTAGATTTTCCATTATCCACTCAGCTAGTGCATGTCGCTCTCCTTCCCAGCACTGATCACAGATATAATTTTACAATTGTTTGTGTAGTTATTTGATTAATATAGGTTTCATCCATTACACTATAAACTACAAGAAGTTAAGATCAAGGGTCATGTCTGCTTTCCTGAACATTGTGTACCCAGCCTCTGACAGGCAATAAGTATTTGCAGAGGAATGGCAATAGTTCTTTAGCCAGGATTGGTCACAACCTCAAGAAGCATTACTTTTCAGTGGGAAGGAGGAAACACTAAATCAATAAAGAAATGAAGAAAATGTTTTCTAATAGTGATACGTGCTGTAAAGGAAATGAAGTGTTTTGTGGGAGAGTGACGAGATAGGGTGGAGGTAGAGGGAGGGCAACTTTGATTGGTGAAGTTAGGAAAGGACTCAGTGAGAAGCTGGCTTTGGGGTGGAGTCCTGAAGAAGGAGAAGTGACCAGTTTTGTGAGAAGTACTCTGGGCAGAGAAAATAGCCAGTGGGGCTTGCTACGCTCTGCATTGTGTATATAGTCTCTTGTTACACTGCTGTCAAGAGGCAATGGCTTTGGAAGAACTTTGCATTTTCCATGTGGAGGTCAAATTGTCAACAGCTTTTGTTTCCAACTACACCCACACTGAGAAATGGCAGGGTATGGGGACTATGCCCTTTCTTCTTCAAGTCTCTCAGGGTGATCTATAAATTGTCCCCAATAACACTGCACCGTAGCATGCATAAAAGTAATCCAACTCCAGTGGGGCATGCCCTCAGGTGTCTCCAGTCCTTGAAATAATTCTCTAAACTAACAAGGTAAGTTCTACCCTATCACTTCCTTTCTACCCCTCACACCAAGTGGGTAAGTGCATTGCTATTAAAGATTTGCCTCTAGTTTCTTTTGACAAACTATATTTCTAGAAAAATTTTATATCAAAGGACTAGAAAAAAGGGAGAGCTACACTGTCACCTTCCTTACACAATAATGTAGAAAGAATGTATTTCAGTTCCGGGGTCTGAAAAGTTTTCTCCATTATAGTCAAATCACTTGGTTCTCAAAAGGCTAAGAAAAAAGCTTATGATGTGTTTCTAATACATCTTCAAACAACTTTTACTCAACTTTTAAATACCTTTTAATTAAATTCATTATAACCAAATATTTATTTCATTTATTCAGAAAAAAACATTTCTGTTATAGTTTTATCTGACTAAGAGGGTTAGACCATACAAGTTTTGCTTCATTATTTTTAGTTAGGTGTATTGGAGTTTGCTTGCCTCCAAATTATAAACCCCAAATATATTGAATCCTTTGCATTCTAGTAATTATTTGATTAACAGCCAACTGAAATTTAAGCTTAATGAATATTTTATCCTTTTCTCATGCTTAGCAGAGGTTTCTGAATTAATGAAAGAAGTTATTGGAGCGATGATTTGTATGTCAATACACTACAAAGGTTAGTGTTTTAAAATTCTTTTTCAGGGAAGAATGACTAACATTTTATTTTCAAATAAACTACCTTTGAAAATATTTGTTCAATCTTAAGAAGCATATTTAGAGAGCTGTTTATCTTCAGATTTCAAGCTAAATTTCACCATGAAAAAGGAAGACAGATAAAACTCGTAAACTCATCATTTTACTTTGTTCTTTTTTATCCTAGATGGATTTCACATATCCACTTATCTTCTGTTAACTGCTGATACAGCTTAATATTCTGGAAGAAGACTGTATTGTTTTCTCTCTATTGTGCAAAAGACATCCTTTTACCTTGATATGTTTGACTGGTGTTCATGGCAATCCCTGAGTTAGGAGCATATTTGAGTCTGTTTGATGGTGAATGTAAGATCTCAATTGGTCCTCAATTCTGGACTCTACAGGAGTAAGGGTTTTGAATTGAAAGTGAGTTAGGCCTCATTTAAAGGAGCAGTGTAGGACTGGAATAAGAAATGGGATCTGTGGAGGTGAATTAATTACTCTTACACATATTTAAAAGTTTAACAAATCTGTAACTGGCCTATTAATTCCAAATCAATGAACAAGTATTTTCTTTCTGGAAACATTTTTTAAACACTATTCCATACGCTTTCCTTTTCCAAAATTCTAGAACATGTTAAATTTCAGAGAGTCAAATCACTCTCCAGCTAATCATTCTAATTAGTTATTCATAGCATTTGGGTGAAGCATACCTCATATTTCTTCAAATAGCAATAATGACTTCTCTAATGTTAAATAGTTAAAACATGGTAAGGCAGCGAGAAAGGTTAGAAGTGTGTTACAACAGTGTAAAACTCCATAAGCACCTTGTTTTCTCTCCAAACAAGCAGCAATTTATTTTGGCAAATCTGCAGCCTTTAAATTCTCACAATTTGATGTGTCTAAGACTCGTGTGGGGAGTTTGAGAAAGTGCAGATGGCAGGGCTCCCTCTCCAGAAATCCCGCACCCATAGTCCTGACCTGAGGGCTAGGAATCTCATTCTTCAATAAGGGCTTCTGGAGATTTGTTTCTGGTACAGAGAGTAACATTTCTTTACACTGCCTATGGGCAAAACTGCCACTGTCCCTCTGCCCAAAGTCTGGGAACAAGCTGCTTCTGTTAAGCTATGGTGGTAATTTTGGTGTGAAAAAACCACAATGACCTGGGAGAGCAAGTGAGTGATTCTGGAAACAAAAATCATGTAAAATAGTGAGGTTATTTCAAATCAGGAAGGGTTAGAAGTTAAATATACATAAGCAATCAAGTTCAAAAATTGTAGGAAAAGTTGGAGTTCAGAAAGATTATCAAGTTTTGTAGGTAGTTTTCTTTCACATCCTTAAATGTTAATAATTACAGATAGCTGCTAATTTTAAATTAAAATGTCCTTTTTATTTTTTTAGGTCATAATTCATTCATGACTTCCATTAGAGATAAATGCAATCTTAAAAATGATATTTTTTTCAATTTATCTCCATTCATATAAAATGTATATTGTGTTTCTGCTTACCTGATAATAACATATATTTTCTTCTGTCATTCCGTAGTGTTATCATGGCTTTGAAAATGAACACAGAAGGCCTAGGAAACACATTCAAAAATAGAATAATATGGGCCATCACGTGTCTCACACTTATAATCCCAGTATGCTGGGAGGTGGAGGTGGGAGGATCACTGTAGCTGAGGAGTTTGAGATGAGACCAGCCTGGGCAACATAGAGAAACGTCATCTCTGTAAAAAATACAAAAAAGAAATTAGCCAGGTTTGGTGGCACCTGTGGTCCCAACTACTTGGGAGGGTGAGGCCAGGTGTAGAGGCTGCAGTGAGCTAGATAACACCACTGCACTTTAGTTCAGCCTGGCTGACAAAGCAAGACCCTATCTCGAAAGAAGGAAGGGAAGGGAAGGGGAGGGGAGGGGAGGGGAGAAGAAAGAAAGAAAGAAAAAGAAAGAAAGGAAGGAAGGAAGGGAGGGAAAAGAAAAGAAAGAAAAAGAGAGAGAAGGAAGGGAGGAAAGGGAAGCATTACATGATTGGAGAAAGATGTGTGTTGATGTCCCAGGGGGCTGTCTGTTTTATTTATGCAATGATGATTTCTTGCCTATCTCCCATGTGCCAGATTCTCAGCTGGATTCCAGTCTCATCATACTCTCATTTCACAGGAGTGTCAGGAGAGAACATTCCACCTGGGACTCCAGGGAAGTCAGGTAATCTCACTTGTTCTCCTGTAAAGAAAGAGGCAGCGGAGGAGGCGGGGGGTACAAGGGGGCGGTGGTGGTGGTGAAAGTCTACTAAATGCCTGCTAAAGAAGTTTGCGTGTTATAGAAAGGTAGAAGGGAAGAACTAGTATGCTGAAGTTAACAATTGCTGCTGTGGCTTTAAACTTTAAGAAAATTCAACAGCAGAAATATTTAAAGCAGCCTTAAAGAATGAATAAGGAAAAGCTTATATATTTGTGATCTTTATTACTGCACATATCGTCCTAATACATTTTATATTTTAAGAACAAACAATCTTTTTTATAAAGAATTTGGATTGTTTTGCATTCCTCCAGATAGTAAAATGTCTAAATCACACACACCAAACTCATCTAAGGGCTTCTAAAAATGGAATCAGCTTTAGCAGCAGTTTTGGGAAGTGATCTGTAAAACATTTGCTTTTTATTTTGGAAAGTGTTCACAAAAAGCTCACACAAATTAATAACAATCACCATTATTTACTTTGTTATTTCAATGAGTAATTGTTGCAGTGTACTCTAGTCCACACTATATTATAATCACAAGCTCCATTCAGTCTTATTTTTAATAAAAGTTTTTAAATTATCGAAAACTATAATGTTTGTAGAATTTCAAAGTGACTCATTCATACTAAGCATTCTACACATGAAAGATCCTGTTTTTATTAGTCAAGTTAAGATTATGTGCTGGGCCAGGCGTAGTGGCTCACGTCTGTAATCCTAGCACTTTGGGAGGCTGAAGCGGGTGGATCACTTGAGGTCAGGAGTTCAAGACCAGCCTGGCCAATATGGTGAAACCCCATCTCTACTAAAAATACAAAAATTAGCCAGGTGTAGTGGCATGCGCTTGTAATACCAGTTACTCAGGAGGCTGATGGAGGAGAATCGCTTGAACCCAGGAGGCAGAGGTTGCAGTAAGCTGAGATTGCACACCACTGCACTGCAGCCTAGGTGTCTCAAAAAAAAAAAAAAAAAAAAAAAAAAAAAAAGAAAAGAAAAGATTCTGTGTTGGCCTGGAATCCCCTGACTGCTTGTGAGGAATTAGAAGGTCCCTTCACTGGGTCAGGGATGAGAAGGATAAGAGTGTGTGTGTCTCTAGGTGAGCAATGACAACACGTGATATTAGAATGAAGTTTCCTCCTAACTGGAACGCATGATCAAGGACTGACTGGTTATTCTTAAATGTGTACAAGTATACTACAATACTAAGTGTATAACACTGTTCTAGGCACCTAGGATACATCAGGGGATGAAACAGGATTCTTGCCTGTCAGGAGCTTCTAAGAATTCGAAAGTGTGGCACACTTTATAAAGCAGTCACAGCTTTTTGTAAAATAATAATTTATGTAGAATAAGTACTATGTGCATATAGTATACATTTCAACTGAAACAAAAAAGAATAGTTTAAAAAGCATGTCTCTCCTTCTGTTTTAACTCCCCAAATCCAGTTCCTAGTCTCTGAAGCAACAATTGTTTTAAGATTTTCATGTGTACTTGAAAGAATATTTTAGACACTTTACAAAATTATTTGGTTGGTGCACAAGTCATTGCAGTTTTTGCCATTAAAAGTAATGACTTGTGCGCCAACATAATACAAAAGATAGTCACTGGGAGGATATGGAGAAACTGGGTCACTGGTTTATTGCTGGTCAGAGTGTAAAATTTTACAGACACTTTGGAAAATGGTTTGTCAGTTTCCTATAAAACTAAACATGCAATTACCTTAAGACTCAGCAACTGCAATGGAGCATCTATTCTAGAAAAATGAAAAGTCAGGTTCACACAAAAAAACACATACACCAATGCTCTTAGCAGGTTTATTCATAATAGCCTAGTTGGAAATATATCGTTCAATGAGTAAATGATTAGATAAACTGGGATACATATAGTCTGATGGAATGCTACTCAGCAATAGGAAGGAATGAACTATTGATACATACGACAACATGGATGAATGCCCAGGAAATCACAAGTGAAAAACCCAATCGCAAAAGGTTACATAATGTATGACTCCATTTGTATGTAATTCTCAAAATGACAAATTATAGAGATGGAATCAGATTAGTGGTCACCGGTGGCTGGGGTGCTAGGTGAGGGTTGTGGGTGTGACTATGGGGGTGGCTGGAAGCAGGTCTTTGTGGAGATGGAATAGTCTTGTGTTCCTGATGGTGAAGGCTGGTTAGTGAATCTACACATGCTGTAAATGACAGAGCTATAAACACGCATTTCACCAATATCAGATCCCTTCCTTTGATATTGATCTACAATTATGTAAGATGTAACCATTAAGGGAAACCGAGTGAAGGATGTGTAGAGCTCCTCCACATGATCTTTATAACTTTGTGTTGAAGCCATATCTATTTCAAAGGAGAAGTCGCCAACATGTCATTTCGTGGCCATTCCACCTTTAGAGACTTCCCCTTTCAGCAATTTAGGGCTACAGAAAGAAACAGCCATGGCATCTGCACATAACAAAGAGGTTAATTCAAACCCAACTTAAGGCCAGGCTTCAACCCTGTAAAGCAACCAGTGCCACAATGAATGCCCTAACCCTGAAAACACTCATTTGAGGCTCTCTGGAGAAAACAGAAATAGGGTAGGGTAGAGAGGGACTACCCTGAAGTACCCTCCAAAAAAGGAGGGAAGGAAGGAAGGAAGAAAAAAAAAATCCTGAGTACAGGAAGGGAAACAAAAATTGAAACAGAGGCCCACAGTTTGATCCAATTGGAAAACTAAAATTTATCTACATTTTAGCGTAATGTTTTAAGCAAAAATTCTGATACAAGGTCTCGTATTGACTCCTGCACCTCTCTCTAGGATAGGTTCTGAATTCCTGGTGATCCTACTAAATTTAAACAAAGTACCCCCTATAATTTTAGGGGAGCTCTTGAACATAAAGAGATTACAAACAGATATGCCTCACCTTAAGTATTGAAATTTCCCGATGCTCAAAACACCCATTTCCTTAAAATATCCCATAGTGGGCATGGGTGCTCTCATACAATGAGTAATAAATTAAAATTAAATGAAGTCTTTGCCACTTACAAATTATCATTAAAAAAAAGAGACTCCATGGACCTTACTCCCAGTAACACCCTTATTCCCAGGGACTTCAAGGATTAAAACCCATGACACAAGATGTATCAAATGAGAGGGTGATTATTCTTATGGCTTCTCCATTTAATAGCTCAATTTGGTCTGCTCTTAATCCTGGAAAGAATAAATGGTGCCTGATTACTGCACTCTTAATTCTGTGGTTCCACCCACTAAGCACCACCTCCATACACAAAATATTATTGAAATAGAGAAGTTGGTTAATATTTTGCTATGCTGGATTTGGTCATTATCTTCTGCTCAGTGCCTCTTTTGTCAGCCTTTCAGCTGCAGTTTGCCTTCACCTCTAAAGGGACATGATAACCTTTGCTACATAATGCATGGGGTACTCCAGCAGCCTTGTCACCACACACAGCCTTTGCAGGTCAATCCTATTTGCATCTACCTTTCTCCAGAAGCACAGGTATGACACTATATTATAACATCCCCGTCTAAGGAGATTCATATGACACACTCATTCAGAGCACACAAATACAAAGGAGCTCATAAAAAGGGTGGGTCATTGCCCCACACATAGTGCAAGACCCTCCCCCCCATCTTGGATACATTCTCGAAAATTATTTGGTAAGCCAAGGGCTGCTCAATCCCTGACACTGTCAAGAAACAGCTGCATCAATAAACTCTCAGCACCCCCAATCTCTTTTAGGCATTTGGGTTCTGGAGGGAACATATTCCTCATTCACAAATTTTACATAAGCCCATGTATGCTGTCACTTGCAAATCAGCCCACATTAAATGGAGCCTCCTCCAACAAAAGATTCTAGAATCTGTCCAAATTGGAATCCAACAGGCCCTTCTATTCATGCCCCTTACCTCTGAAACTCCTTCACAGTAGGGGACTTAGCAACCTCCTCCCATGCCTGTCTGCTTTCCTATTACAGAGGCAGTGCCTCTCTCTGATTTCTGCCTTCTCTGTCCTATAAACGTGATTTTAATGAGTTATCCTAATTAGGTCAGGCCCACCTGAGATAATCTCTCTTGATTAACTTGAAGTCAACTGATTAGGGACCTTTATTACATTGACAGAATACCTCCACTTTTGCCATATAAGGTAAGATAACCACAGGAGTGATAACCCATAATCTTTGTCTTATTTTATTGTTTAGAAGCAAATTACATATGTCTTCCACACTTAAGGGGGTGGTATTATACAGTGGTGTGGGTCATTGGGGTCTTCTTTATATTTTACTTTCTATACATCTATGAATTGGATTTACTCAATTATTAATTATTTTTGGCTTTCTCTAAGCTTTTATTTTTAATTAGTTTTATCTGCCACAAATTAGGAGGTGAATTACAGTCTCCTACAACTAATATTTTCTGTTTTTCCTTATTTTCCATGTAGTTATTGCTGTTAGAATATTGATTCTATGCTCTTCTCACATAAATAATCACAACTGTTAAATCTGTGTTGTGGATTATAATGTTTATTATTGTAAAGTGCCCTTCTCTGTAACAGGTGTTCATTTATTTATTTATAATCCTGAATTCAATAATTTGCCTTATTAAGGTTATGATATCCATATTTTTGTTTGTGTTTTCATTTGCCTGGAATGTTTTCTGTGCAAACTTTTTGAATTACTTTATTTACATGAATATTGCTTGTCTGCAACCTTATATTCAATTTTATTTTCAATTCCAATTTTTCATTTTTTCTTTTAATATACAAAGTTAGTTCATTTATCTTTATGTAATGAATAGTAGATATGTCTGGTACTATTTCCTCTCTCATATGTTCTGTTGTGAATTTTATTTTTAGACCTTTCAAATATATTTTACATACATCTGGCTTTCTGGATTTCCTTCTCAAAAAAATGTTCATATACTACTACTTGCTCTAATGGTTATCTAAGATAACATTAACTTTAAAAAATATCTTTAAGCCTCTTTAGATAATATCTATATATTGTCTATGCTATACAATTATGGAATTACAAATATTCCTTAGCCCAAATCCTGTTCTGAAATAAAATTATTTAGGATTTTCCAAAACAACAGTGCTTACACTATGTATTACGCATCAACATGGAATTAACCACACTGATATTACTATAGCAAAAGGCATGGTTATTCACACAGTGCAAAAAGATGTACTTCTCCTTTGTACAATGCTTTCTTCTTTAATCTCTACCAACATATTAACTGATTGTATTACTTTACTTTTTAAATTTTTACACCTTGAAATATATTTCCTCCATATAGCTAACAACTTCTAATTATATTTGTCAACCAGATTTTTTTTAAAAAATTGAGAAAATCAGAGATGGAGATGTACATAAACTCCCACATTTTTCCCCATCCCCTTCCAACTTTAGAAAATTTATATTATTTTTACATCATCAGGGTTTACAGTTTTTTACATTTTTTTCTGTAAACAAAATCTCATATTTATTTTAAACTTTAGTCATTTCATGTACTCAATGCCCAGTGCTGAAATTTTGCTGCAATAATTTTGTTTACTAATTGGTTTACTGAGATTCATCCTCTAATAGTTTCCTAAAGAATCACTTACAAAGACAGTGCTCCCTGGACACCCACATGCCTATTTGTTCTTTAATGTTGAGTTTGTGCCAGCGTTATTGTTTGGGTAGAAATTCTTGGGCCATTCTGACCCTCCCTGACGACTTAGTGGGCCCAAGGTAGTCTGGAATTGCGTGATATATAAATTGCTGAATCCTGCTTATTAATAGGGAATTTTATATTTTATACAACTGTTCAAGTTATTATTTTTTCCATACATTTATTAGAATATCTTAGAATTATTTACTTTGTGTCATTTTCCCCTCTCTCATATTCGGTGTTTCTTTGAAATGTAAAGATTGAAAAACTCTTTTTGTCTGAAAGTTTTTCTTTACTGGCTTATGCAAATGATATTTTTCTGTTTCATTGTTCTGATTGTTTCCTTGCACACACTGATTATGCGTATGGTTGAGTTCCATTTTTTCTGCATATTTTTAAATTTTTTCATAATCCTATTAAACATTGAAATATGATTTGTATACCATAAAGGAGACTTTTTTAAACTATACAAGAAATCAGTTATTTTTAATATATTCACAAGTAGTGTAACCATCACTGCTAATTCAATTCTAATTAATTCCAATTTATTACCCCCAAAAGAAATCCCATTCTCATTAGAACTTGCCCTTCAGGCGGGGCACAGTGGCTCACGCCTGTAATCCCAGCACTTTGAGAAGCTGAGGTGGGCTGATCACGAGGTCAAGAGACCGAGACCATCCTGGCCAACATGGTGAAACCCCATCTCTACTGAAAATACAAAAATTAGCCAGGCGTGGTGGTGATTGCCTGCAGTCCTAGCTACTGGGGAGGCTGAGGCAGGAGAATCGCTTGAACCCGGTTGGCAGAGGTTGCAGTGAGCCAAGATCGCGTCACTGCACTACAGCCTGGAGACGGAGTGAGACTCTGTATCAAGAAAAAAAAAGAACTTGCCTTTCATTACACTCTCTTCCCAGACCCTGGCAACCACAAATTTACTTTCTGTCTCTATGTATTTGTTCATTCTGTATATTTCATATGCGTTGAATTCTACTTTATATGGTCTTTTGTGCCTTGCTTCTTTTACTTGCATTTTTATAAAGGTTCATCCATGTTGTCAGACGTATCAATAATTTAATCCTCTTTATGGCTGAATATTATTCTATTTATTGATTTACTACAATTGTTTCATTCATCAGTTAATGAACATGAGTTTTTTCCTACCTTTTGGCTATTGAGAATAAAACTGCTTCAAACATATATGTATAAGTATTTGTGTGAGCTCAGAGTGAAATTACTGGGTCATATAGTAACTCTCCTATTTAACTTTTTAAAAACTGACAAAATGTTTTCCAAAGAACTGCTTCATTTACAATCCCACAGGAAATGTGAGTCTTTCAATGTTTTTCCACCTCCTTGCCAACACTTGTTATTGTCCATCTTTTTTTTATAGCCATCCTAGTGAATGTAAGGTGGCATCAAATTGTAGTTTGGATTTACGTTTCCCTAGTGATTAATGTAGAGCATTTTTTAAAGATGCTTATTAGACATTTGTATATTATTTTTGCAGAAATGTCTATTTAGATTCTTTTTCTTTTATAATTGGGTTATTTGTTTTTTTATTTTCTAGCTTTAAGTATCTTATATGTATTCTGGTTACTAAACCCTTATCAGAGATATGATTTGCAAATATATTTTCTCATTTGGTGTGTTGTCTTTTTACTTTGTTAATAACCTCCTTTGAAGCATAAAATGTTTTATTTCAATAAAGCCCAACTTATCCTTTTTTTTTGGTCGCTTGTGCTTATGGTGTCATACCTAAGAAACCATTGCCTAATGAACATATATACCTGTGGTTCTTTTAAAAGTTTAGTGCTTCTGTGGCAGAAGGGTGGTGATGACCACTGTATAAGGTCATTGCCAACACACCATAACAAAAAAACAGGCTAACAAGAGAAAAACAAATGCATTATGTGCATATGTGTTCATGGCAGTCATGCAAAACAAGAAGTCAAAGAGGAGCCAAGATGATTGAGGCTTAAATGACCTCTCCATAGGGGAGAGGAAAATGGGAGAATGAATAGGTCAGACAATGGTCAGTAAATAATTCTCCCAGCTTATTATGTAGTTAAAGTTCCCCAGGTAATCTCCGAGAACCTCCCTCAAAAGAATAAATGAAGTCTGTCTGGTATGATGAGGACTCCCAGTGTCTTCTCTTCTGGGGTTAGTCTTTCTTGGTTATTTGATGAGATTCCTAGAGAAGGAGTCTTAAGACAATTGCATTTCTTTTGGAATTAAGCTTTCTTACATAAGGAAATTCCAGAGAGTTCCTCCTGGTGCTTTGGAAAAGAGGATCAGAGACACAGGGAAGCAGGCAAAAGGTTAGAGACAGACCTCGCTTCTGAGACTTATTTCTGAGGCCTTTTCATATTCAAAGCATGCAACATGCCAAAGCATCATATTTTGGGGAATCGGTTTCTGCAGCCCCAACATTGTCTTCTAAAGTCTAAACTCTGTATATGCATGTGGTATTCCCAATTTTATATATATCAAACTTATCAAAACTTTCCAGAGCCTCTATTGACCTCTTTTTTTCCACCAGCTTTCCTTTTCAGGGTTTCCCTATTGTTTCTTGGGTGGCCACGATATTAGACAATTCCATGTAATATTTTTTCTTTTTTTAATGAAATACCTACAAAGAAATGACTGTTTATACTGGGTGAGCTTCCTCTGGGCAAGCTCTGTGTCAGATCAAATAAAAATAGCCTTGAGAGTCAGGTGCTCCAGAGAACCACCCAACAATTTGAATAATGGCAATTTTTTTAGAAATTGAGCTTTGTGGCCTCAGTGGCTCATGCCTGTTAATCCCAGCACTTTAGGAGGCCGAAGCAGGCAGATCACGAGGTCAGGAGATCGAGGCCATCCTGGCTAACATGGTGAAAACCCGTCTCTACTAAAAATACAAAAAATTAGCTGGGCATGGTGGTGGGCGCCTGTAGTCCCAGCTACTCAAGAGGCTGAGGCAGGAGAATGGCGTGAACCCGGGAGGCGGAGCTTGCAGTGAGCTGAGATGGTGCCACTGCACTCCAGCCTGGGCAACAGAGCAAGACTCCATCTCAAAAAAAAAAAAAGAAAGAAATTGAGCTTTGTAGGAGTTCAAACCCTGTTCTGTCATCTCCAGTGACAGCCAGGCCACTAGTTTTCACCATGATGGTAAACTGACTGTTTTCAAGGCCACTGTGGAACTAAAGAGAGGACTATGAGAATGGAAGTTAATATGCCACACAACTCAATGTTCTTACCAGTATTCAATCATTTTTTTAAATAAATATTCTGGATTGTTGTAAAACTTTGATTAATTTCTGAAGTTCTGAAGAATTTATTCTGACAGTTTTTGCAGTATTCTCATTGCTTCTATGAAGGAGAGTATTTTTGGAGGTCTTTAATCTGTCATTTACACTAACACCATGGAGGAGATCAAAATATGCCACCCCAAAATATACCTCTTTGGCATAAGGACTATTTTGAGCTGATTATTTTGAGAAACTGCTGACACCGGAGAAACTCTGAAAATAGAGTAGAAGTTACCCTTTTGTCAAGGAAATGTAAATCCATGAAGGAAATTTTTGTTCGTAAGTGTGCTCCCTCTCTGTAAGAGGGAGAGAAGAATGGCTGTAAATCACCAGCACTTACCAGGAGAGAAGGCACTGACTTAACTCTGCAAGCACTAAGCTTTTCCTGGCATCTCTGCATGGGTAGTGCTCCCCACAGGCTTCTCTCTTTGTTTCTGTGGATGATGGCATATAAGCCATCTCACAACCACCTCTTTCAGAACCACTAACTTCCTGGGTATTTCCCATGAAGAAAGAACATGCAATATCCATGTTAATAAACTTCTATTTGTTTTTCTCTTGCTAACTTACCTTTTGTTACAGGGGCCTGTTCCAACTAATAATTCAGAATGTGAAAATAAAAATTTGTTTTGCCTTCCCTACAATCACTTCCCCGGAATGGAAAGAAACATATTCATTTTCATTTCATTTTTCTTGTTTTTCTCATTCCTCCATTCCATGTTTCTTGCTGTTTTCATGATTTTACTCTCCTTTAAGCTGTAACTACTGGTCTTGATTATCATAATTATTTTAATTTTTCTTTCTCTTGTGTTGATGTTTCATCTCTTTTGTTAAATATTTATAGCACATTCAGTTCTTTTATTTGTGCTTTTTGATTCTGTTTTATGGGGGTCATATTTTCTCTTTAAAAAAATCATTGTCAATATATTTGGTAAAATTTCCATCTGCTCTTTGGTAATTTTGTAATTTTGTTGTTTGCATACTCTTGGCCTGCAGTTTGTTCATCAAAGCTCCTTCTTAGAGAATATTTCAAATAGTCTATGCTTGCTCTTTTTAATATTCTTAATCAATTTTAAATAAAGTTATTTCTAAATAAGCTTCTTTTTCCAAAGAGTCTTGCATGAGTGAGCTGGAGTTGTGTGTTCTGGGTGACCAGGGTTCTTCATTAGCCAGGTGTAGTGTATGCATGTGTGTTTTTTAAGCCGTATTATCCCAGTGCAACTCAAAATCGTCACTGCAGAGTTGTTTGCAGGATGAAGTATCTATTCTCTACCTATGTTTTACAAACATGTTGTTCCTTAAAAATATGGCTTTTCTGTGTGTTTTTAAAACTTTTTTGTCTTCTCTACTTTTTGCAGCTCTATGTTAAATGGGAACCAGGGAAGTGCTCCTAACCAGCCTCGCATCTGTTACTACTATTTGTAACCCAAAAACAAATTTCAACCTCCCCCGTACCCACCCCCACCCCCCGCTGCTCCCTGTGCCCCACAACCATCTGAATGGATTCCCTTCTTGGCCAGGGCACTCTAAAATTTAACCTGAAAGACTGGTTCAGGCCATGACAGGAAACCTCATTATTCCCCTCCAGCATTAACATTAACACAGACTTTAAATCTGATAGGAAACATTTACAATCTATTTTCTTGGAAGCCTGCTACCTGGAGGCTTCATCTGCATGACAAAACCTTGGTCACAACCACTTACCTTAACGCAGACATTCCTTTCTGCTGATAACAACTCTTTCAACCAATTGCCAATCAGAATATGTTTAAATCTACCTATGACCTGGAAGCTCCCCAGCTTCGAGTTGTCCCACCATTCCAGATGGAACCAGTGTAAATCTTACATGTATTGATTGATGTCTTATGTCTCCCTAAAATGTATGAAAGCCAGCTGTACCCTGACCACCTTGGGCACATGTCATCAGGACCTCCTGAGGCTGTGTCTTGGGTGGGTCCTTAACCTTGGCAAAATAAACTTTCAAAATTGACTGAGTCTTGTTTCAGATATTTTCAGTTCACATATTAAAGGAAAGAATGATAACTTTAAGCCTCATTTCCTATGCTTTGGGGTGACCTACTCACTTTATCTGAAACCCACAACTATACATATCTTCTCTGAAGGTTTTCATACACTTTTATTTTGTCTTCAGTGTTTTTTTCCCTTGTCTGTCTTCCCTCATTTTTTGTGGCCCTTGTTTTAAAAATTATTTTAATTTCAATGGAGATTGATTATTCAGTTCTGTTTTATATTCTATGGGTTATCTTAGATTAATTCTAGGAAAAGTAATGTTAAGTTGTGACTTTATATTGCCATATAAAAACTGGCACATCGAGTTTTTGCATGTATTAACTTCATATAAAACTAAAGAAGGAATAATTAATTTCAGTTTTTGCAATAAACATACACAATATTATCATACTAGAATGTGTGCTTTCTATTTTATTCATCACAGGATTAATTTAAATTATTTGCTTAAAATATATTTCTAGGTCCCTGGGGACCAATAATAATTATTTAAATATCATCTTTTCTGGGCTAGAGCTTAAGCCTGTAACTGAACATCAGGTCACTTACATGAAGATGAAACATACATGTAAGCCTAGGCTGCAATTTGGCTTTGGAGCTATAAAGTTAGATTGCATGGGTTGAAATCTTACCTTTAACACTATCTCAGTGACTTTTAGCAATTTACTAAACTTTAAATATCACTTTTCTAATCTTTAAGATAAGAATAGTTTTTTTTTAAAAAGTATGCCTTGGGTTTATTTCAATGATGTAATAGAGTATGTCCATAAAGCTTTAACACATAGAACATGGCATGCAATATAATAGATGCTTAATGCCTATTAGCTGTTGTTAATTAGCACTTTAATATATGCAGAACATACATAAGAGTGCATGCTTAAGAAGTGAATTTAACTAGCCAAGGAGACTTTTAGCTATGGAGGTTTCCACTTAAAAAAAATGCTGGTCAAAGGGTAAAGTTTCAGTTAGACAGGAGGAATACATTATTGAGATCTATTGCATAGTACAATGACTATAGTTCATAATAATGTATTGTTCAACTAAAAATTTCTGAGAGTAAATTTCAAAAGTTCTCACCATAAATATTGATAAGTATGTCAGGTGGGGGATGTTAATTAGCTTGATTTCTGTAGAAAGTAGAAAATTTCCTCTTCAAAGTGCATCTTTGTTTAAAATTAAATTGATAGACACCAGGAATAATAGCTCCTTACTCCAAAGCCTCCTATCAACTTAGTTCTTACACTTTAGCCCAGTTAGTTGCTTTGGCTTAGTCAGGCATGTCTGGACAGGCACAGGAAAGTCTTAGCTCATAGCTTATGCCCCTTCCTTATTTGGAAATGTTATTGCTTCCTTAAACCTTTCATAAGCAACTTTATTTTCTTCTTTGTTCTCCCTTGCACTTACCTATTTAGGAAAGTTTTAGGTTATTATCAAATCGAGTATCAGTTTAAGACTGTGAGGTCCAGCTCCAGCCAATGGATCCAGGATACAGCAGTAAGGATGACCCAAATGCATAAGGGATAAATATGTCTGCTTTTCCTTTGTTCAGGTGTGCTCTTGCCATTGTTCCATCTGTGAGGGTCACCCTTTCTGCAGAAAGTAAAGATTGCCTTGCTGAGAGATCCTTTGTCTCTGTGCTGACTTTTCTTCGCAGAACTGATGATCTGTTTCTAACAAATTTTGGTGGCAATCCAAACAGGGATACATTCTCCTCTGGGGGTGGTCTCTAGTCCTCTCTCATGAGGAGGTGCCCTGCTGCCTCTTGCGGTGGCCTCAGAGGTAAGGAATTGAGTCCTACCCAGTGTGACAAATAAACCCTGACTCTCAGCAACACGGAAAGAAACTAGCCTGCAACCTGGAGTAAAGGATCTTCACATACTGCGGCAACGACTCTGTGCACAGACCAAGGAAGGAGAAGCCGCGGCAGCCAGTAAAGTACTTCCATGGTGGTCAGATCCTGGAGGGCTGAATGTGTGTGTGCATGAATGATCACAGACAACCCTGCTTGCGGTATTGTTTTGTGGATGGTGACAAGTCCTACTGCTGGATGGAGTGAGTGGGTCCTCTCTGTGATTCTGTAGCTACCTCATATGGCTTAGGGCGGATCTTGCTGTGGGATTTATACTGGCATGCCAATGCTGACAGGGGCCTACTTCTCCCTTGGGGGGGCAGCCAAAGAGGACAACACGTGTGGGAAGTGTGCAAGGGACCTTCAGAGGGGGAAAGGGAGGAAACAGGTCAACCTCCTGGGACAGGCAAAGCAAGACATTCCTGGTTTAAGGGGTTGAGCCTTCCAGGGCAGGCAAGCAAGACATCCCTGGTTTGTGAGGTTCAACCTTCCACAAATTTCAGGAGATTGAACCTTCTGCAAATTTCAGGAGATTGAACCTGACCAGTACCCAATATGGGAAACGTTTCTAGTAAAACAAGGACAGGGAGTAAAGTTGACTCAGGGAGAGGTGAAGGTGATCAGATTCCTTCTGATAGTCCTTTAGGGTGTATGTTAACATATTGGAAGGATAATGAAAGGACTAAGCATAAGAAAAAGCAACAAATGATAAAATATTGTTGTTTCACTTGGACCAGGAACTGATCCTCAAGCCTGCAGTTGTCTGGCCAAAATTTGGGTCGGATAAGGATTGGGTCTGTCAACTCTTAACAATGTATGTCAACAACAAAAACCCTGTCTCCCAAGAAGAAATAAATTATGCTCTCTGTTGGCAACAGGGGCCAGTTCTCCTTTACCCATTAAGAGAAGGAGGAAAACAATCAGAGATCAGAATAAAGTCAGGAGCAGTCTCACCTGATGAGAGTGAAGTTTTTATCCACAAGCAACCCCCATGCAAGTGGGACCACTTGGACCATCTTCCCTCATTTCTGTCGCCACCCGTGAAGCTCCTAGCTCCTGCCGGCACTGAGCCTGCTCCTGCTGCCCTTGCCCCTACTGTTCCTGCAGCACAGCCCCCATCCCTCCCTCCCCCTTCCCAAGTGGTGGCCCTGGAACCTGACCCAGATTTTCCTAGCCTCCTGTATAATCCAGGTTCTTGGGAGTTAGCACCTCAAAAGCCTGATCATTGCCAGCCTGAAAGTTCCTCTTCAAATAAAGGGCTCCAGCAGCAGGTAGAACAATGTAAAAAGGATATTCAAAATTTTCCATTCCCCTCCTCTAAGGAATCAGCTTCAGCTTCAAAGCTTTTTCCTCTAAAGGAGCTGCTTCAGGGAGGAGGCGCAATTGGCTTCCTAAATGCTCCTTTAACTGCTTCCGAGGTCCGTAGCCTAAAGACAGAACTTAAGCCATTATTAGACAACCCTGATGGGATAGCAGAACAGATTGATTAGTTTTTAAGCCCTCAGTTATACACTTGGACCTAGTTAGTGTCCATTGTAGGTATTCTTTTTTCAATGGAAGAATGGAACATGATCTGCAGAGCTACGATGGCAGCCTGGGAGCATGACCATCCTCCAGGCCAGGATGCCCCAGTGGCTGATACTAAGTTTCCAGCTCAAGACCTGCAGTGGGACAATAATATTGCAGCCCACCCAAATAACATGAGAGATGTAAAGGAAATGATTGTTCACGGAATTTGAGAGTCAGCACCCCAACCTCAAAATCTCTCTAAAGCTTTTGATAAACAACAGGAAAAGATGAGGGGCCCATGAAGTTTCTAAATAGATTAAGAGATCAAATGAGAAAATATGCAGATTTAGATCCAGAAAGCCCCTTGGGCAAGGGATGTTAAAGCTGCACTTTGTTATCGATAGCTTGCCAGATACTGCAAGGAAGTTGCAAAAGCTAGAAAACTGGAAGAACCTGTCAATAGAAGAGCTTTTAGGAGAAGCCCAGAAAGTATATGTAGGGAGGGCTGAAGAAAGGCAAAGGCAGAAAGCAAAATCTTTTGGCAAATTTCACTGGGGCAAATGATGCCAGGGGGCGAATTTAGACCCGTGCCAGCACAGTTTTCCAAAGGCAGTGAGAGAGGAAGGCCCCGGAATTCTGGAATGCAAAAGGAGAGGAGGCAGGGTCAGTATTTCAAAGGAGAAAGTCAAAGGAAGTGGAAAAGTTGTGAATGTGAGAGGAAGGAAGACAGACAGAGACAAACAGGTCCTGGGCTAAGGAGAGGAGAGCAGGATAGATGTTACAAATGTGGAAAAACAGGCCATTTCAAGAGAGAATGTCCTGAATTGAGGAGTGCAGAGGAAGATTTTCCACTCATGCCTACTTTTGAAGAAGAATAGGGAGGATCAGGGGCTCTCTTTTCTATTTCGAGTCCCACCAGGAGCCCTTGATATATTTAGAGGTGGGACCCAACCATGAGTTAATCACCTTTTGAATTGACTCCAGAGCTGCATATTTGTCTATTTGTTTTACCCCAGCTGATTTAACTTGTTCTCCAAAATAATTGCTAGTCTTTGGGGTGAAAGGAGGAGGATTTAAAGTAAAGATTTTAGAAAACACAGAGGTGAATTATAAAGATTGGTCAACTTGTATTCAATTTTTATTAATTCCTGAAGCAGAAACAAATTTATTAGGGAGAGATTTAATGCAAAAATTAGGCATAGAGTCTGCAATTTGGCCCAACAAGTTTCCAACTTCTCTAAATTTGCTGACTATGGCAGATGAAAAGTACATTCATCCTGATGTTTGGTCCAAGGAGGGAAATTGAGGGAAGTTACAAATTCCCCCAATACAAATCAAATTAAAGATTCCAGGGGAGATAATAAGGAGGAAGCAGTACCCTATCTCTTTAGAAGGACGGGTGGGGTTGAAACCTGTGATTGGAGGGCTTATCAAGGATGGGCTTCTCAAACCCTGTATATCTCCATATAGCACTCTCATTTTACCAGTCAAGAAATCAGATGGGTCATATTGATTAGTACAAGACCTTAGAGCTATTAATGAAATAATCCAAGCCACTTATCCTATTATGCCTAACCCATACACTATTCTTAGTAAGATTCACTACAGTCATCAGTGGTTCACCATCATAGTTTTAAAAGATACTTTCTGGGCATGACCTTTGGCAAAGACAGCCGTGACATATTTGCTTTTGAATGGGAAGGTCCTCATATAGGACAGAAACAACAATATAGATGGACAGTTTTGCCCTAGGGATTTACAGACTCACTAAATCTTTTTAGTCATGCTTTAGAGAAAATAGAGAAGGCTGCTGTTCCAAAGCAACTGAGTCTACTTCAATACGTGGATAATATTCTTATATCTGGGGAAGACACAGAAAAAAGTAACTGAATTTTCTAGATACATTCTAAATCACTTACATTCTGAGAGGTTGTGAGTTTCAAAAGGAAAACTTCAATTTGTAGAACCTGAAGTTAGATACTTAAGTCACTTAATCAGTGCAGGCAAAAGAAGAATAGAACCCGAATGGGTTGAAGGAATTGTGTTTTTGCCATTGTCTTGGACAAACAAGAACTTAGAAAATTTCTAGGGTTAATTGGATACTGTCATCTATGGATTGATTCATATGCATTGAGGAGTAAGTTGTTATATGAAAAATTAACTAAAAGAGTGCCCGATCTACTTATATGGTCCTCTGAATAGGTTGATCAAGTTAATGAGTTAAAAGAGAGACTAATGTCTGCTCCATCTTAGCTTTACCTTCCTTAGAAAAACCATTCCATCTTTTTGTTAATGTAAACAATGGAGTAGTTTTAGGAGTGCTTACTCAGGAATGTGGTGGTTACCGGCAGCCAATGGCCTTCGTGTCTAAAGTTTTAGATCCTGTCACCTGTGGATGGCTTCAGTGCATTCAATCCATTGCAGCCATAGCAATATTAGTAGAAGAAAGCAGGAAGCTAACCTTTGGAGGATAACTGACAGTCAGTACACCTCATCAAGTCAGAGCCATCCTGAACCAGAAAGCAGGAAGATTGCTCACTGACTCTAGAATTTTAAAATATGAAGCTATACTATTAGGAAAAGATGATTTAACCATAACCACAGATAATTCACTTAACCCAGCAGATTTCTTGACAGGAAACCCATTGCTAAAAATGGAACACCTATGTCTGGATTTAATTGACTATCATACAAAGGTACAGCCAGACTTAGTAGAAACTCCCTTTAAAATGGGGAGACATTTATTTACAGGTGGATCCTCCTGGGTATTTGATGGAACATGACATAATAGGTATGCAGTAATTTAGGGGGAAACTCTCGAAGAAATAGAATCAGGAAGATTACCTAATAGTTGGTCTGCTCAGGCTTGTGAATTATGTGCTCTTGGTCAGTCTTTGAAATATTTAGGAACCAAATAGGAACCATCTATACTGACTCTACGTATGCCTTTGGAGTATCCCATACATTTGGGAAACTTCAGCTGAACGAGGCCTCATTAACAATAGAGGTCAGGATCTTGTTCATGAAACATTGATAACCTGCATTCTAAATAATCTCCAATTGCCAGAGGAAATAGCTATTGTCCATGCTCCTGGACATCAACATGATTTCTCGTTTGAAAGCTGAGGGAATAATCTTGCAGATCAAGTAGCCAAGAAGGCTGCAGTCTCTAAGACACCCATTTTCCATTTGAATCCTTATCTTCCTCCTTCCACTATAGTTCCTATTTTCTCTCAGGCTGAGAAAGAAAAATTAGTGGAAATTGGAGCTCAGGAGAATTCAGAAGGAAGATGGATACTCCAAGATCAAAGGGAAATGTTATCCAAGCCCCTTATGAGGGAGGTCTTATCTTATCTGCATTAAGGGACTCATTGGGGCCCCCAAGCTCTGTGTGATGCGGTTTTCAGAGTTTATAGGTGCATTGGAATTTATACCTTAGCTAAACAAGTCACAGATAGTTGTTTGATATGGAAGAAAACAAATAAACAGGCCCTAAGAAAATTACCTCTTGAAGGAAGGACTCCAGGGCCAAGACCATTCCAAAGTGTCCAAATAGATTACACTGAAATGCCCCCAATTGGCCGTCTAAAATATTTATTAGTAATAGTAGATCATTTCACACACTGGGTAGAAGCTCTTCCTCTCTCAAAGGCAACTGTTAGTAATGTGGTAAAGGCATTAATTGAGCATATTATACCTAGATTTGGAATAATAGAAAATATTGTTTCAGGCAACAGGACCGATTTCACTGCACATATTATTAAGAAATTAGCCGAAGTGTTAGACATAAAATGGGACTTTCATATTCCCTGGCACCCCTCCTCCTCTGGAAGAGTAGAAAAGATGAACCAAACTCTTAAAAACCTTTTAACTAAATTATTTTGGAAACATGGTTGCCATGGACCAAATGTCTTTCCATTGAGTTATTAAGGATTAGGACTGCTCCCTGGAAAGATATTGGCTTATCCCCATATGAAATGTTGTATGGATTACCTTACCTGCATTCCTCAGCTAATGTTCACACATTTGAAACCAAGGATCAATTTCTTAGAAATTATATATTTGGTCTCTTTTTCACCTTCTCTTCCCTTAAAACAAAAGGTCTTTTAGCACAGGCGCTGCCCTTGGAGTTCCCAGTACATCAGCAACAGCCTGGAGATCACATTCTCATCAAAGGGTGGAAAGAAGGGAAACTCGAGCCACCCTGGGAAGAACCTACCTTGTGCTGCTAACCACTGAGACTGCTGTTTGCACAGTGGAAAGGGGATGGACACATCACACCAAGTCAAGCAAGCGCCATTATCATGAGAATCATGGGCCATTATTCCCGGATCAAGTCCTACCAAATTAAAGCTAAAAAAAGATTAGTCTATCTATCTTTTTCTTTTCTTTCCTTCCTTCTAACTACCCCCATCTTGTCATCAATGTAACCAAATCAGATTCACCACAGGTTATAACATTTGACGCTTGCCTTTTTATACCTTGTGGAGGTTTGCAAAGCCAGAGACAACTCTCTACTTCGGGAAAATACCTCTGCCCCTCCACGGAGGCCACTGCCACCCCTGCAGCTTGCTTCTGGTGGGGGTACCAAGATACCCCAAATTGGAATTTATATGGTCAGTGGGCAGATGTCATCTGGACTACTAGAGATTGAGGCTGGACCTCTGAGGAGAGATGTGCTGACTTAAAGCCATCTCCACCTTACTGAAGAGATTGCCTCCCTACCCCAAAATTGTCAATTTCACCAGTGTAACCCAGTGCTTATATCCATTACCATTCCTACCACTAGCAACTCCAACCCCACTTAAGAGCATTTCTGTGGTTTAGGAACAGAGGCCACTGGAAATGATCCTATAGGCTTACTTAAGATGCACTTTGTTCTCCCTCTTCCACCTCCTACAAGCACCCCTTTCCCAAACCTACAAAATCAGACTCTGAGTCACCTCATGACAAATGACAAAACCAAAGTCTCAGCAGAAGAAAAAGGAAACTGAAGGCAAACCATAGCCATTGAAACTGGGTATAAAGATATAAATGCCTGATTACAGTGAATTAAATATTCCATTTGCAATTTAAACAAAAATGACTGTTAAGCTTGTGCACATGGTAAGTCAGAGGCCCAAGTTGTCCCCTTTGCACTAGGATGATCCTCAAATCAAGCAGACATGGAATGCATGGTAGCTCTTTTTCAAGATTCCACTGCCTGGAATAACAAATTGCATCAAGCTCTTTCTCTGCTATTTCCTGAGGTTCAACACCCTGCGGGTCAGCCCCTGAGGGCCATCCAGCCTCCATCTTCCAAGACCAATTTTACCTCATGTCACCAACGACAAGGTGAATAAGTTGGCATTTCTTGGAGACTTAACAGGATGCAGTGAAGTCAGGCACTTCCAACAGCTGAGCCATCAGTCTGCACTTATTCATCCCCGAGTGTATGTGTGGTGGTATTGTGTCCGGAATTGGTGGGTTCTTGGTCTCACTGACTTCAAGAATGAAGCCGCGGACACTCGCAGTGAGTGTTACAGCTCATAAAGGTGGTGTGTCCAGAGTTTGTTCCTTCTGATGTTTGGGTGTGTTCTCAGTTTCTTCATTCTGGTGGGTTCGTTGTCTCGCTGATTGAGAAATGAAGCTGCAGACCTTTGTGGTGAGTGTTACAGCTCATAAAAGCAGTGTGGACCCAAAGAGTGAGCAGCAGTCAGAGTTACTGCAAAGAGCGAAAGAACAAATCCTCCACAGTGTAGAACGGGACCCGAGTGGGTTGCCACTGCTGGCTCAGTCAGCCTGCTTTTATTCTGTTATCTGGCCCCACCCACATCCTGCTGATTGGTCCATTTTACAGAGAGCTGATTGGTCTGTTTTACAGAGAGCTGATTGGTCCGTTTTGACAGGGTGCTGATTGGTGTGTTTACAATCCCTGAGCTAGACACAAAAGTTCTCCACCTCCCCACTAGATTAGCTAGATACCTAGTGTAGATTGGTGTATTTACAAACCCTGAGCTAGACACAGAGTGCTGATTGGTGCATTCACAATCCCTTAGATAGACATAAAGATTCTCCAAGTCCTCACCAGATTAGCTAGATACAGAGTGTTGATTGATGCATCCACAAATCCTGAGCTAGATGCAGGGTGCTGATTGATGTGTTTACAATCCCTTAGCTAGACATAAAGGTTCTCCAAGTCCCCACTAGACTCAGGAGCCCAGCCGGCTTCACCCAGTGGATCTCACACCAGGGCCGCAGGCGGAGCTGCATGTGAGATCCAGTCTCATGCCGTGCACCTGCACTCCTCAGCCCTTGGGCAGTAGATGGGACTGGGCGCCATGGAGCAGGAGGCGTCACTCGTCAGGGAGGCTCAGGCCATGCAGGAGCCCATGGCCTGGGGTTGCGGGAGGCTCAGGCATGGGGCGCTGCAGGTCCCGAGCCCTGCCCCACGGGGAGGCAGCTAAGGCCCCGTGAGAAATCGAGTGCAGTGCCGGTGGACTGGCACTGCTGGGGGACCTGGTGCACCCTCTGCAGCTGCTGGCATGGGTGCTAAGCCCCTCACTGCCCTGGGCCGGCGGGGCCGGCTGGCCGCTCTGAGTGCGAGGCCCGCCAAGCCCATGCCCACCTGGAACTCTAGCTGGCCTGCAAGCGCCATGTGCAGCCCTGGTTCCTGCCCGTGCCTCTCCCTCTACACCTCCCCGCAGGCTGAGGGAGCCGGCTCTGGCCTCTGCCATCCCAGGAAAGGGCTCCCACAGTGCAGCGGCAGGTTGAAGTGCTCCTCAAGCATGGCCAGAGTGGGCACCGAGGCTGAGGAGGTGCCGAGAGCGAGTGAGGGCTGTGAGGGCTGCCAGCAGGCTGTCGCCTCTCAGTATTATGGAGGACCTTTACTGGACATTCTTCCAAATAATTAAAGCAGTACTTATGCTGTAGTTCAATCGGCTATCCCTTTTAACCTGGCATTTCATCAACCAGAAAAAGAAAAAAAAAAACTAGCCTCAATTCTTACCTCTTTAACAATTATAATAAGTATACTACTTCTTCTTAGGTGTTATGTAGTACCATAAATCCAGGAGTTAACAAAAACAACTAAATCAAGACATGTTAAGCAAGTTTGAAGAGGAACTATAAAGTAAAAGAGGAGGGAACTGTAGAGCATAGAAAAGTTCCTCTTCAAAGCTAGTCTTGGTTTAAAAATAAAATAATAGACACTAGGAATAATAGCTCCTTATTCTAAAGCCTCCTATCAACTCTCAGTTTTTACACTTTAGCCCAGTTATTTGCTGTGTCTTACTCAGGCATGTCTGGACAGGCCCAGGAAAGTCTTAGCTCATAGCTTATGCCCCTTCTTTATTTGGAAATGTTATTGCTTCCTTAAACCTTTCATAAGCAACTTCCTTTTCTTCTTTGTTCTTCCTTGCACTTACCTATTTAGGAAAGTTTTAGGTTATTAGCAAATCGGGTATCAGTTTAAGACTGTGAAGTCCAGCTCCAGATGAAGGATCCAGGACACAGCAGTAATGATGACCCAAGTGCGTAAGGGATAAAAATGTTTGCTTTTCCTTTGTTCAGGTGTGCTCTCACCATTGTTCCATCTGCGAGGGGCAACCTTTCTGCAGAAAGTAAATGTTGCCTTGCTGAGAGATCCTTTGTCTCTGTGCTGACTTTTCTTCATGGCACCAATCATCTGTTTCCAACAATTTCATTATTTTATAATGTATACATATTAAAATCTCATGTTGTACCCCATAAGTAAATACAATTATTATTAGTCAAATAAAAATTTTTATAAAAGGAGAATAATGACAGTAAAAAATTTCTATTTTTAGAAAAAATAATGTTAATGTTTGAAGGAAACGAGTGATTTATTTACAGAGGGATTTCCAATATATTCTTTGAACTTTGCAATCCAATGAGATATACAGATCAGACTGAATAACAATAAATCTCTCAATTTTTTCTATGCAAATATAATGGAGTGATGACTTCTACTAACATCAAAATGAAATTGGAGCCGGTTAGCAAAGTGGAGGACATTCTTTCTGGAGGCAGAGAGAGCAAGATCTAGATTTTTGCCAGTTGCTATCTGTGTGATCTTTAGCATTACCTAACATCTATGAATTCCACATATTACATTATAATAGTAACAATACTGTCTCATCCTATAAGGGTGTTCTAGAGGTTAATTCAGATAATTATTTGTTATTTTTCCTTACTCTTCTTTTGAGTTTTGCACTACTAATGCTTTCAAAGCAAGCATTTTTATGTAGGTTTTTTTCTGACCTTTATGACTAGGAGAGCCATAGCTAAAATAATTCATAGTTAAATAGGTCATGCCAGGGAAAGTTAGAAGGTTCAGAATTTCTTTAAATATTAGTAATCTAGACTACACTTCCTGAGGACCAGGTCTAGTTCATTTTTTTATATAAACATCTAGTAGATGTTACCAAACTGATCTTGGTCCTCCCTGCCTGGCACAGCCAAAGCAAACACTGATATTGGAATTGCAGGCAGAGAAAGTGAAGAATTTATTGTAAGGCACCAAGCAAGGAGAATCAGGGAGCTGATGCTTAAGACCCAAACCCCCTGATGGCCTAAAGGCAAGGGTTTTTAAAGGCAGAGAATCAGAAGTTTCAGGCAAAGGCACGCATGGAGGGTATGCATTGGATTGTCATAAAAAGGTGGGAGATCTCAAGGTGGGGTCCAGAGGTCATAAATAGATTGAAAGATTTCTGATTTGTGATTGATTAAGCTTTGTCTAAAAACCTGGGGTCAGCAGAAAGGAATGCTGAGCTCTGGCCTGTGGGCATGACTTTCTCCCAGTCCCTCAGGAAGAAATTTAGAACAAAGGGTAGTGGTCTGAGTTCAGTCCTCAGTTCCCCTGCATCTGGGGTCTACTTGCCAGCAGGCAGGATTTTCCACTTCATGGAGGTTGGGTTTCTGCAAAACAACTCAGGGACATATGTTAAGATGTTATCTTTAGTTTCCATGGGAAATCAAATATTTTGAGCCTCTGATTTCCTTGGTTATTATTTTAAGATACTATTACCTTCTTGCTTATTTACTCCTCAAGACTAGATAAGCGTCTGGAACTTCCTTTGAAGGAATTTAAGATTTTCCTTTCCCTTATTTCCATGTTTGGAGGGCCCAGCAGGCTCCTAAGAGGCATCCCTCATCCCTGCTCCATCTCATAGAGAGCTTGGTGGTGCTCTCTAAATGTCTGTTGAATTGATAGATTTGCTTGTCAGGCCAAGGTTAGCTCAAGACTGTGACTAGGTAGTTCAAGTTTGTCCAACCCACAGTGTGTGGGCCACATGCAGCCCAGGCTTTGAATGGGCCAACACAAATTTGTAAACTTTCTTAAAATATTATGAACTTTTTTTTTTTTTTTGCTCATCAGCTATTGTTAGTGTTAGTATATTTTATGTGTGGCCCATGACAATTCTTCCAATGTGGCACAGGGAAGCCAAGAGATTGGACACTCCTGGGGTAGATGAAACTGAACTCCATGAGTTCTTCTATGAAGATGCTGATTCCAGGAGTGGGTGTTTGGTGTAACTGTTACCAAAAGTGTTTTTGGGGGGTATAAGTGTTGGGTACTACTGTATGGAGAGGGCTAAGAAAAAAAGAGGAATCTCTTGTCTTCATTTTCTGGGGCTGTCTTAGCAAATCAACACAAACTTGATGGCTTAAAATGACAAAAATTTATTCTCTTCTGGCTCTAGAGATGAGAAGTCCAACATTAGGCTAAGGTCAAGGTGTCTGCAGGACTGGCTTCCTTCTGGAGGTCATAGTGAAGAATTAGTTTCCTTGGCTTTCAGAGTTTTAGGGACTGCCCGCCCACCTTCCATGTCTTCTCCATCTTCAAACTCAGCCACAAATGTTGAGTCTCATGATGGGTCATTCTGATCCTTCTTCTATTCCTTTTCCTCTTTGAAGGACCATTGCTTGCAATTACATTTGAACCACCTGAATACTATCGGATAAATTTCCCATCTCTACGTTTTTAACTTAACCACATCTGCAAAGTCCCTTTTTCGAAATTTAAGATAACATATTCTGGGGTTACAGAGATTAGGATGTGGACATTGATGGGGTGACATTATTCTGCTCACCACAAAGGCCTTCCACCAAAGATGAATTATGTAAGAATACAGCCTGGGTACAAGGCAGGTCATTTTCCTGCTCAGCAACAGGCAAGGCAAGCTGCCATCCCCATGCTTCTGGCAGGCCTCAATTATTAATTCTCGTTTCCACCAGCACAGCACTGAAAGCTCTGACTCTCCTCATAGGCTTAAGGATCCATGCTTGTGGCACCTGTCACATTCCAATGTGTTTCTTCCTTTTGCTCCAGATTTAGCAAATGGCTAATGCTTAAAGCAAATTTATTTAAAACAATTGAAAGCGATTGTCACCTTGCCATACTTGTCAGGAATATATACATTGAAAAGAAAGGGTTGGGCACAGAGGTGCTTGAGAAAAGAACTTCATTTTAGGGCAGATTCCTCTGGTCACAGTCTGCCTTCCTGTAAATAGATGTCTCCTGCTAAGCTCAGGGTGGCTTGTCCACTGCATAAGTGCTCTCTCCCCATTGAAAACTGCACGTTGAAGCCCATGTCTGTGAGCTGTGCTTCTATGTCCTCCTTCTCAGGCTCCCAGTTCCCATTAAGGTTAGAGACACAAGGAACTCATACTTCTGAGTGTTCAAACAGGCAGGAAGTAAGCACTTTCAGGATTGCTTTGAGGAGCCTGAGACCTAGCATTAGCCTCTCTGCAAAAGAAGCTAACCAGAAGCACAGATTTAAAGTAAGGAGTTTTGTTTTTTTCTCTGCATCTGCCATAGGCTTTTTTAACCTCCCTTCTACTCTTGTGTCATTTTTGCATGCACGTACACTTAAATGCATTTCACTCCCTGGCCTAACCCTGGGTCAGCACAGATCCACTCACACACACATTCTCCTTCACTTTTAAAGGCAATGCTTACAAAGTATTTATTCCTTTTGCTTTACATTGTAAAAAATAACACCAGGGGCAAATCCTTATTGAATGTAGCATTTTTTTCCCCTTAGTCGTAGGATAAACGCCAAGAATTTAAGAACATTGGAGTTTTAGTTAGACTAGGTTTCAAATAGTAAATTCGATTTTTGTTAGTTTATTTAGCAACAGACGATAAAGGAGCCAAGAGAAAGCCAGACTATCTCTACAAGCATTAACCAATACTGTTCCATCAAAGCCTTTTTGGTTCATTCAAAGACAACCTGGCTTACTCTGATGCATTGCTCCTTTTTGTCAAAGCAAGTTAACAATCCAAGGCCCAGTCATCTGAAGTGAGTTTAGTGTTTTGTAAATGAAGTCAACATACAGTTGGGAGTACTCATTATGACCAGATAGTTTTGGATAGGATCAAATAGTAATTTATTATAATCTGTTTTAATATGAACCAGTCTTAAAATATTTAAAAGGATAGTGTCATTTTTGCAATCCTTCCCTCCCCCAGTATAATTTATTTCCCTTTCTGTGATAACCTCAGAATTACATTCCTCCTTATATTTGTGCCTTCTTTTATTTCTGGTGAGAATTGCTTTCATATAGACTTCCCCTTCCAGACAACTGTAAACCAAAAGTAAAATTCTAAGCCACCACAACTGACTGAACAGACTCCCTCTGGGCTAAAGAGACCCCAGAGAAAACTGAATTCCTGAGCATGACAGGAAGGGAGGTTGGACACACCTCCTGATCTCCCTCCCTTTTGGGGCTTAGGCACAATTGACCAGCATTAACATTAGCATAGAGATCATGAAACTGACCAAATATTCTTTGTGGCAATAAGATACAAAATTCCAACCAGACTCTGGTATACCATCACACGACAGATAGCAGACCCTGAAGGGAATCAAGGCATTTTTGCCCCCAAATATATTTTTTTGGCATTTTTAGAAATGGCTGCCACAGGGCCAGCAGACTGAAATGGCCCTGCCAAGCTGTCTGTTCTGGGAGAAATTTGCATCTGTAGAGAATCTCCATTAATGCAGCCATACTTTCCCTTTCTAGGCCTTTCTGGGATCTACGAGAGATTAACTGAGTGCCCGACACCTTTTTAAGGCCTTAAAAGAGATGTTTACCATCTTTTCTTTCTGAGGGTTGATACCTATGAGGCTTCAGCTACACAACGAAAAAGTTGACCTCCACAGCCTCCTTACCTTAAGTCAAGCATTTATTTCTAATGACTTCAAGTCTTTAGTCAAAGCTTAACTTTTTCAACCAATTGCCAGTCAGAAAAGCTTTGAATTTGCCTATGACCTGTAAGCCCCCACTTGAAGATGTCTCACCTCTTTAGGCTGAACCAATGTACACCTCCCATGTATTGATTTATGATTTTACCCATAATTCCTGTTTCCCTAAAATGTATAAAAATAACTATAAATTGACCACCTGGGACACACTTTTTCAGGACCTCTTGAGACTCTACCATGGGCCATGGTCATTCATATTGGTTTAGAATAAACCTCTTTAAATATTTTACAGAGTTTAGTTTTTCCATTAATACAACCCATATTCTGGGTGAAATGTTCACTTTAAACATTACAACTTTGGCTCTCTGCCCCTTTTTCAGAAGAAAATTGTTATTTACATGCCAGTGTTATTACATTTGTCAGTAAGATTCCCAAAAAGGCATTTGTTCTTCAGTTGCTTTGAATCAACTGCCATTAGAGAGAACATAAAGTCTATACACTGGACATGGTGAAAATAATAATAATAAACTTGTGTTCATGTTTGAAGAGGTATTTTATTAGTAAAACAACAGGGTAGAAAGATAAATCATAATCCATAGGCAAGTTAAATTGGATGACCTAATTTAATGGCAATTTTAGTAATCTCAGGTGCTAATAAAAACACACATATTCTGATGTGACTAAAGATAATATTTATTTCTGGAAAAATGGAAAGCAACTTTATTCTGTGGGAGGTTATTCTGTGATTCATTTTAAAACTTTTTTTCTATCTTAATATAAAAACATCCTTCAATTGTTTACACCTCTTCTCTTACCCAACAGCAGGAATGCTATTGATTTGAGACATTTTTGAACAATTCTTATTTCTTATGTAGAGGATGATAAGGATAGCCATCCCAGAATAACAAAATAACAAGTTAATCAGAGGAGCAGCTGAAGTGCAGGGCACCAA
Source organism: Pongo pygmaeus (assembly GCF_028885625.2). Taxonomy (NCBI): domain Eukaryota; kingdom Metazoa; phylum Chordata; class Mammalia; order Primates; family Hominidae; genus Pongo; species Pongo pygmaeus. The sequence goes on from NC_072380.2 coordinate 60,759,056, forward strand.
AAGTGAGTTCCTACCTGGTGTTGAGGAGGACCATGAAGACATTGTCACTATTGCTTGCAAATGTGGTGCGGTGGCTCATGCCTGTAATCCCTGCACTTTGGGAGGCTAAGGCAGGTGGATCACCTGAGGTCAGGAGTTCGGGACCAGCCTGGCCAACATGGTGAAACCTTGTCTGTACTAAAAATACAAAAATTAGCCGGGCATGGTGGCAGCCACCTGTAATCTCAGCTACTGGAGAGGCTGAGGCAGTAGAATTGCTGGAACCCAGGAGGCAGAGGTTGCAGTGAGCCGAGATTGCATCATTGCACTCCAGCCCGGGCAACAACAGGGAGACTCTGTCTCAAAACGAAAACAAAAACAAACAAACAAACAAAAAGAATGACCCTGGCTTGTCTCACAAAAGCAGAAAAAAATTTGTGTGAGAATGCTCATTTCTAGCTAATAATGTTCATCCTATTCAAGTTGTTTTTTTTTTTTTTTTTTCCTAGGGATGAAATTGCATATCCTTGTGGTTTTTACTTGTGTTTCTGAGAGAGAAGAAAGGAAGAAACTTGTCAGGCGGTTAGGGTGGGTCCTTGACTGAATTCTTTCAAACAAATGAACAGCCTGAAAAATCAAGCTGCAGGCACAGATAAGGGAATTTACACAGGAGGGCTTGCCTAGGACATGCCCACAGCTGCACAGATAAGAAAGGCTACATAGGTGACTTGTCCAGACATGCCCGCAATGGAAAATTCCATCCCCTAACACATGTGCCGTAAAGGGAACAAAACAATATGGAGTAACTCAAGCTAAGGGCCCTCATGAGCACTAGGAGGATAGGGAAGAGCTACCAGTAATTCACACCTTATGCAAATGAGACACCCAGCCCTCACTGGTTTCTTAAAAAACTCTTTGCATTCATTTGTATAAATGGCAACCCATTCAGGCCCCCTTTCTGCTGTGGGAAGCTTTCTTCTTTTGCTTATTAAACTTTTGCTCCAAACTCATCCTTTCTGTCCATGCTCCTTAATTCTCTTGGTTGTGAGACAAAGAACTCCAGGTGACAGATATCTCACAACATGATACTGCTGCACTGTGGTGCCTTGGTGAGACTGTAACATTTCCTTACTCAGTAGTAATGCAGAGCATCTTCGTGTGCTTATCTCCTGTATTCATAGTCTATACACACACATGCAACATCAACAAATAATTATTCACATCTCATTTTTACTTCACAACATGCTATTGAATATCAAATTTTTGAACCAATTCTTTGCTGTTGAAAATTAGGATTTATCCAATATTTCACCCTCTAAGCAAAGCTGAAACAAATGTAGTTTTAGATACTTTTTCAACAATGAATATATTTCTAGGAGTGAAACTACCAGCGCAAAAGTTATGAATATTTTAAAGCCTTTTGATTTATGTTACCACATTGCCTTTGAGAAAATCTACATCAAATTGTACTTGCATCAGGAGTGGTGCATTTCATTAAAAAAGTCTTAAATTTTGCAAAACATCTATATTATTATGTATAGCACTATTCAACGAACTTAAATTTCCATTAGCTAGGACTCATTCTCCACTCTTTTGGCAGACAAATTATTTAACTATAAACATCTCCCTAAATTTATCAAAATATAATTTGCTTCACATAATTTATAGAGACCTCAATCTGTTAATGATGCCTATCCTCAGTACTGTCCCTTCAATATGACCTTAAAAGTTGTTTAATAAATTTGTTTTCTTTAATTTTAAAGTTTATATGTCTATTTTCTATTTTATTTCTTCAGTTTGAGATAACTTTTTCCCCCACAGGGATATTTACTTTTCTTTATTCTTTTCCAAGGCCAATTATGAATAGAATTATGTTTTAAACATCTATTTCCTCATATTGTATTTCCATACAATATGAGTATTCCCTCCACAGTCTAGACTATTATGGATATATTCTCCATCTGTACTTAGCTATTCCATGTTTGGATAGCTCTAATTATTTAATCAAATCTATGGTAATATAAATGTCCCCTGTATGTCTTTTTTATTATTTTTCCTAGTTTTATACTCATGAGAAATATAAAACATGTTTAATCATACTTTCCTTTGCAGCTCTTAAACTATTTACAATTTTAATTTTGCTTAAATTGTGTACCCATACTAAATATCTCTAATTTCTTTTTTCATTTCCCATATAAAGATATTGAACCCATCTATGTAGCTTGTCACCTCCTCAAGGAACACTCCAGTTTGCCTTTTAAAATCACAGTAAGAAATAAACTCATGCTCTCTGTGGCTTAACAAGGAGAGAATATACTGGACAATCACTTTCCTCTTTTACTTTTCAAGACAGCCAGCATCTTCTACAGCATTCCTTAAACAGATTAATAATTAATCAATAGCAAAACCTAAGAGTTGAATAATATGGGGCTTAAAATCAAATCTTTTTCTCTTTTCACTTTTTTGTGTCAGTAAAGTTGTGCTTCTTCAACTCTGTGGTGATTGTACTTTGATTATGTGCAGGAATTTAGCTATAAGTATTAAATATTATTTAGTCATATTCAATACATTTATGAAGCTACTGACATCAGTAAGTAAACAGATCCCATGAACCCAGTGTGGCAGAGATAGTGCTAAGAGAAATCTGGGCATAGCTTCTTTCCTCCACACATGTGTGTGGATTTGCTGAGGCTGGTTTGCTGTAAATATTTTCTGATAAAAGTTTAGACATGTGGGTGGGGTGGCTATTTCCTTAATATTAACAGTAATGTATGCTTTAATTATAGGAAGGATTAGAGAGAGAATAATATTTTGAGTGAGGTTATACTATTTTGAGTAACACTATTTTTAGCAGTGAGCCAACATGTCCTCTAGAACAAGTAGGAAAGCTGGATTAATTTCAAAATCATATAGCAAAGGCATCAGAGAGCTACAAAAACAAGGGCTAATGTATTAATGGCTTGAATACAACAAAAACAGAGGAAGGGCAAGTTTGCTCTCAGTGCTTGAGTGAGGACCTTCATCTTCTCCTGCCCTGCGACATTGGTGCTCCTATCTCTAGGGCCTTTGGACTTTGACCAGGATGTGCCTCTTGGACTTTCCTAGTTTAGGCTTTGTGAACTATGGCACCACCTTTCTTGCGTCTCCAGCTTGCAGATGGCAGATAGTGGGACTTTTCAGCTTCCATAATCATGAGAGCCAATTCCTATAATACATCTTTTTTCATATGTATAGATATCCTATTGATTCTGTTTCTTTGGAGAACTCTAATACATATGACAAACCAAAAAAGTGAAAGAATATATTCGTAATAAATATGTCAGACAAATACTAATATCCATACTATATAAAGAGGTCTTACAAATGGAAAAAGAGAAAACAATGTGGGAAAAACAGGGAGGAACACTTCACAATAGACGCATCTCAATAGCTAATGAATATTTTTAAAACTCACTCAGCTTCCTTAGTCAGCAGATTATGCAAATAAGACCGCATTGAATACTACTACATACCCACCAGAAAGTTAAACTTTAAAAGGACAGGAAATACTAAGCTTGAGGAGTACATAAAGTAAATGGAGCATTCAAACATTGCTGTTAGGACTGTTAGTTGATCTAGCCACTTTGAATGACTATTTGACAGTGTTTGCATACACTGGACGTAGTCATACACTGCGGCTCTGTACTGTTGTAATAGTCTGAAACTTCACATGTAACTCAAAATAGATAAATTAAGGTATATCTATATACTGTAATACAAAACAGCAATGAGAATGAACATACTATAGGTATGTGGTATGTTGTTGGTGAATCTTCTAAACATGATGTTAAATAAAAAATTACAAAAAACGAGAACACATACTATTAATATATGATTCCATTTACATACAGTTACAAAATAAAATGAGCAACACTAATTTATGAAGAGAGAGGTCAATAGTGGTTACCCTTGCAGGATCAAGTGTTCAGTACTAGGAAGGTACATAACTTGGGCTTATGGGATACTGCTTTTATTCTGTTTCTAAAACTGGGTGATAGATGCAATGAATTTGGAAATTAATTAAGCTGTGCACTTATAATTTTTGCACTTCATTGTGTGTATGCTATAAACCAATAAAATGTAAATTATTTCCACTGCGCAAGGAAAAGAGGGAAAAAAAGGACACGGTGATTTAACTTAAAACTAAACTTCTTAGATTCAGCATGACCATACTTGTTGGGCAAAGTCGCTAGTATGTTGGAAGCTCCTAATAGCAACTTTCAGAGCTCTGAAATGTTTTGCTGGGTTATGTGCTCCTAGTCCTGTGACCACCTCCATTCTTCTAGGATTCTGTGCTCATTTCTAAATGAATTGGAAACTTAATCTAACTTTCAATGTGTATGTAAAAGATGTGTTCTATTGCTAATTCTTGGAGCATCTGAAATGTTGCAGCAACTGTTTTGATGCTATCATCAAATGAATTAGCAAGCCCAGCTTTGCTTCCCCTGCAGATGTATTGAGCATTCTGTTTATGTTCATATCTCAGGCAAATATTAATCTGTAAGTCAGTGAGGGCCAAAGAAAGACCCATATAGCTCTTCACTAGTGACCTCATTAGGAATAATATAAATTCAATAATTTACTCTTGCAAATGTCTGTGCAACCAATCATTAATTTATTCAGTAGCAAGAAGATAAAATAGATTTTTAATAGATTTAATATTATCTTCCCTGTTCTATTTATGTGCAATCTCATTATGGAAGAAAGACTGAGCAGCATACCACTAAATGTTTATTTTTTAGGAAGGCTGATTTCCAGAATGTAAAATATAATATTTTGTATTCTCTTTTTTTGTGGCATGTAAAGCTTAGATAAAATACTTCCTAAGAACAGAATGTAGTGTTTTTATTACTCACTCTAAGGAATCTAGTACATAATAAGCCCTTGTGGAAATAACAAATAAGGTGCTATTTTCATTAATGATTTGTGCAGGACAGTTTTCCAGATGGCTCTGGACTTATCCACTTCTCTCTTCTGTCTCATTTGTAGTTCTCATGAATAATTTTATAATTCTCTGGAAATGCAATGTCTTGAGATAAGGCGGAGCTGGCCAGAACACCTGGGCTCTATTACAGTCTCTCCCTAGAAAATGTATATCTTTCAATGCTTTAGCCCAGCAGGTCATTTCACCCTGGGGTATCAAATCCAGGGCAAGTTGCCTTTTGGGGTTCCTCAGCTGTGGAGCAAGGGTGGCTGGTGTGTGCAGTCAAGTCTTCATCCACCTTGAGCAGCTTTCCTAAGGTAGAGGACCAGCTTGTCATGGATTCTAGGATTCCGTTGTCCCTCACTGACTATCTGTAAGTAATAAACCTACTGCATGTAACTTGTGCGCATGGGTTTTGTTTTCACTGGACTCAAGGGCAAGTCGGTAATCAGTGAATGTGGTTCACAATTTACAATGACATATTAAAATAACTTAAAAAAAAAGCCATGATTTCTAGGGGATTGGTTAGGTGGGTCCTCCACAGAAGCTCACAGTGAAGTGAAGAGATATTAATATTCACTAAGATGGGACATTGATTACTTCAGTGAGTCAATGATACTGAATATAATTCTGGTTTTGTTATTTTCTTAACTTACAAGATATTTTTGCCTTTTTTTGCTCTTAAATTGGATTTTTAAAGCTGAGAGAAAACTGTGAATCAAAGATTGACTGATTTCTCAAGACTCTACTTTCAGGTGATAGTCAAAGTAGGCCCAGAACCCAGATGTCCCTGTATTGTGCACATTGTACCATATTCTACCATCAGTGAGAGAGCAATTTTATTAAAATGGATCCGAATCAACCCAAGTACAGCACATGCATCACACTCGAATCTATTCTAAAATACTAAAAAACTCTGAAGAAGACCTTTCTCCCTAGTAAATGTAACAGTGAGATTTGGCAGGATTTCTCGGAATGTCTATTTTGGAACAAGTACTGTCTGAAATGTGATGAGGAAAATAAAAAATCCACCAAGAATCATTATCCACTGCACACTGTCAACTTATGCCTGGATACACACAGATAGCAGTGTAGTATCATTGTTCAAAAAGTGTAGGTTGACGCTGGAGCCACACTGCTTGTCTTTAAATTCTAGCTCTTCCTATCAATAGCTCTGAGATCTTGAGAATGTTACATACCCTCTTTGTCCTCAGTCTCTTTATCAATAAAAATTATTAACTTCATAGGATTGTTGTTAGGACAAGTCATCACATGAAAAGTTATTAGCATAGTACTTGGCTTGTGTTTTTAGTATCCCAGAGTAGGAAATTTTTTTTTTTTTGAGATGGAGTCTCGCTGTGTTGCCCATGGTGTAGTGCAGTGGTGCAATCTCAGTTCACTGCAGCCTCTGCATCCCGGGTTCAAGCAATTCTCCTGCCTCAACCTCCCAAGTAGCTGGGGTTACAGGTGTGTGCCACCACACCTGGCTAATTTTTGTATTTTTAGTTGAGACAAGGTTTCTCCATGTTGGCCAGGCTGCTCTCAAACTCCTGACCTGAAGTGATCCACCTACCTCGGTCCCCACAAAGTGCTGGGATTACAGGTTTTGTTTTTTAAAAAAATTAAGGGAAATTACCACTCAATTAAATACACCCCTTTTCACTGAAGTTTTGATGATTGTACACAACCATGTAACAACCTCCCAAAGCAGAAAGCAACCTACCATGCCATGGAAACTTACCTGTACCTCTTCCCAATCCCCTCCCCGAGTCTGGCAATGTGTTTTTAAATTTTGATCACATAGATTAGTCCCATTTGTTCTTTTATGTTTTCATGTATAACAACCTTACTGAGCTCTAATTTATATAACATAGAATTTACAGAAAGTATATAATTTAGTGGTTTTTAGTATGTTCATAAAATTGTTAAATGATCACCCTAGTTAATTTTAGAACATTTTTATCACCTCCCCCCAAAGAACCCCAACCCCATCAGCAGTCAATGCTTATTTCCAGCTGGCCACCCTCCCCGGCAGTAGGGAGCCACCAATCTACATTCTACATCAGTCTGTATTTTTGAGATAGATAGATCCAACTAATAATTATTAATGAATAGTGAATACTTGTTGGATTCAGTTTGCCTATCTTTTGTTTAGTACATTTGCATTTATATTCATATATAACATTTTCTTGAAATAATTTCTTATACTTTATGAACCTGGTTTGGATATGAAGTTTTTGCTAGTTTCTTAGAGTTGGGGATCATTTTCTTTTTTTTATTTGAAAAAGTCTGCTATGATTTGAATCATATTAATTATACATTAAAGGGAAACTTTGCATAATGCAGCCTAACTTGTCTTATTTTGGGGAAGATTTCTTACCTATTAGTTCACTTTTTAAAGTAGCTGTGATTATTTCTTAATTTTTTTCTTGATCTAATTTTAAAATATATTTATCTCAGAATCTATTATAACTTTTTTGCATAGATTTAACTAATTTGTTCATAATATTCTCCTATTTTCTTTTTAATGTCATTTGTATTTATATTAGCCTTCTAGGGCTGTGTATTAGTCTGTTCCCATGCTGCTGATAAAGACAATACCTGAGACTGGGTAATTTACAAAAGAAAGAGGTTTAAGGGACTCACAGTTCCACATGGCTGGGGAGTCCTCACAATCATGATGGATGGCAAAAGGCACTTCTTGTAAGAAGTGGTGGCAAGAGAGAATCAGAGAACCAAGTGAAAGGAGTTTCCCCTTATAAAACCATCAAATTTTGTGAGACTTATTCACTACCATGGGAACAGTATGGGGGAAACCTATACTTTTCAATTCAATCACCTCCCACAGGGTCCCTCCCATAACACATGGGAATTATGAGAGCTACAATTCAAGATGAGATGTGGGTGGGGACACAGCCAAACTATATCAGGCTGCCATAAGAAAATACCACAGACTGGGTGGCTTATACAATAGAAATTTATTTCTCACAGTTCCAGGGGCTGGAAGTTCAAGAACAAGGTGCCTGCAAGTTTGGTTTCTCCTGTGACCTCCCTTTGGTTTTCAGATGGGCCTTCTCACTCCATCCTCACATGACCATTTCTCTGTGTTTGTCTTCTCCTGGGGTTCCCTCTTCCTCTTCTAGAAATACCACCCTTAGGACTTCATTTAACCTTAATTCCTCTTTACAGGCTCTATCTCCAAATGCAGTCAGTTTGGAGTTTAGGCTTCCATGTATGAATTTGGGGGATCACAATTTAGTTCCTAACACCACCTATAGTAGCATCCTCTTGTAATTTCTGAGAGTGTTATTTGTGACCTTGTTTTAAATTTTCTGTTTTAGCATTTTTATTTTGAGATAATTTTACCTTTACATGCAATTGTAGGAAAAAATACAGATATTTCATGTATGGTTTACTCAATTTCCTCAATGATATTATCTTTATTGTATACTATATTTACATGAAAATGAATATAGTTTGCAAATAAATTATGGTGTGTGTAGATTTATATAGCTGGCTGTGTATACATAGCAATATCAAGGTACAATATTGACATTGATGTAATTTTTTAAGATTTCCTCAAAGTTGCTTGTTCTCATTTGTGTGTGTGTGTATTTAATTCTATGACATTTTATTACATGTGCAGTTAATGTATCCACAATTACAGTCAAGGTACTAAGCATTCCCAAAAGCCACATAGATCTCTCATGTTATCCTTTTAAAACCACATCTCCTTCCTCCCAGCCGTCTGTTACTTAACCTTTGAAGGTCAAGTATCTTTTCATTTCTGTAATTTTGTCATTCCAAGAATGTTATATAAATAAAATGGTATATTACTAAATTTTTGGACTTTTTTTTTACCAAGCATGATTTTCCAAAAAGTAATTTAAGTTTTTGACTATATGAATATTTGATATTTTTACTTGCTGATAGTATTTTATGATACGAATGTACCACAGTTTGTGAAACCGTTCGCCCATGGAAGGACATCCAAATTGTTACTGGTTTTTGACCATCGTGAATAAAGCTGCAATAAACCTTTGTGTGTAGAATTTTGAGTGGGTAGAAGTTTCACTTCTCTGGGATAAAGGATCAAGAATAAAATTGCTGGAGAGTATGATAATTACATGTTTAGTTTACAAAGAAACTGTTAAACTGTTTTGAGAGTCACTGTAATATTTTACATTTCTACCAGCAATGTACAAATGATTCAGTTTCTCCACCTTCTCATAAGCATTTATTGCTGTCTCTATTTTTTTCACTTTAGTCATTTTGATAAAATGTCTTGTGTTATTTTGCATTTCCCTAGTGGCTAATGAAGTTGAACATCTTTCATATGTTGTTCATGTCTTTTGCCAATTTTCTAATTGGATCATTTGCTTTTTGACTGATGGGTTTTCAGAGTTTTAAAAAATATATTTTAGATATAATTCCCTTGGCAGGTATGTGGTTTGCAAATATTTTCTCCTGGTCTGTAGCTTCTCTTTTCACCCTCTTAACGTAATGATTCACAAAGCAAATTTTAAAATTTTGATGAAGTTGAATTTATCAGGTTTTTTTTTGAATCATGCTTTTAGTATTAAGTCTCATATCTTAAAGATTTCTTCTATTTTTAAAGCTTTATAGTTTAATGTTTTATATTTAACTTTATTATCAATTTTGAGTTACTGTTTAAAATAAGATGTGAGATTTAAGTCAAGATTCACTTCTTAAATATGGATGTTTGATTATTTTGGCACCATTTGTTGAAAAGGCCATCTTTCTTCCATTGAATTGCTTTTTCCTCTTTGTTAAAAATCAGTTGAATGTGGGCCGGGCGCAATGGCTCATGCCTGTAATCCCAGCACTTTGGGAGGCAGAGGCGGGTGGATCACGAGGTCAAGAGATTGAGACCATCCTGGCCAATATGGTGAAACCACGTCTCTACTAAAAATACAAAAATTAGCCGAGCATGGTGGTAGGCGCCTGTGGTGCCAGCTACTCAGGAGATTGAGGCAGCAGAATCACTTGAACTCAGGAGGCAGAGGTTGCAGTGAGCCTAGATTGCGCCACTGCACTCCAGCCTAACTACAGAATGAGACTCCGTCTCAGAAAACAAAACAAAACAAAACAAATAGTTGAAAGTATTGTGTGGGTCTACTTCTACTTCTGGGTTCTATATTCTGTTCGATTGACTTATGCATTTTTCCCTCCACCAATGCCATACTGTCTTAATTATAATAATGGTTGTAGTAATTCCTTCCACCTCATTCTTTTAAGATTGTTTTAGCTAGTAGCAGGATTGTGGCTTTCCATATATCTTTTAGAGGAAGCTTCTTTAAGTATGCAAAAATACTTTTCTGGGATTTTTTTCTAGAAATTTCATTAAACCTGTAAATCAATTGTTGTAGATGTAGACATAGATATTACTATTTGAGATTTCTTTTTTATTTATTAGTTTGCCTAACTTTTTGAAAAATCAAATTTACACCTTTTATACAATAATCAACTTTTGGGATATGTTTACCCCATTATCCATATCTCACAGTTTTTTCCTGCATTTTAGGTACTTTTTGTCCTTACCTTCCAATTCTCTAGTTATTTCTTAAGCTCTGTGTGTTTGCTAACCCATCAAATGAGTTTTAAATGTAAATTATTATATCTTTCAGTTATAGGTATTATTTGCTATCCTCTTTTAAACATTTTTGGTCTTTGCTTTCTACTTCTTTAAACACATATATTTTGTGTTTGGAGTTAAAAAATTCCATTATCCAAAGATTTTGAACCTATCTTCTTCTTTCCATTATTGCTGTTGATACTTACATGCATTTCTCTTTGGTCCATTTTGTGATTTTTGTCTTTAAACTACTCATTTTATTTAGAATGTCTTTAAATGAAATCCACTGAAGCCTTTGTTGAAACTGGATTTTTCTACAAGAGATTTCAATTTTTTCTGCCCATTTTCTGGAGGCACTGCCTCCTGGGTACCTATTTAAATTATCTGTTTGATATTTTTTAAACTATATAGTGTGATTTTGGAAAGGCAAAATTGTGTGGATACTGCCTTAGATTTTCTTGTTTTTATTTTCCTCCTGTCTACGTCAATTATCAACATCAAGACAGTTAATTTTTTTTTACCCTCATATTTCTGACTGACATGTTTTTCATATATCCTTAAAATTAGTATATAATCCTTTGATCATCCAGCTTTTTAAGAGAATAGAATCTTTTAATTTCTTCAGTTTGCACAGATTTGGAAATTTATGTATACATATCTCTATCAGTAAACACTAATATTTTATACTTTTTCAGTTATATAAATATACTATCATTAAGTAACATTTCAAAACATAATTTGTACATTCATAATCAATTATAATTATTTACATTTCCATTATAAATTATCTTGGTTATTATAAATATTTTTGGTCTGAATCTTATTATATCATAAAAGTTCTTAATTTGAAATGTATCTAACATATAGTTCATTCAAAGACAGAAGAATGTCAGATCTGCTATTTTCTAGTTTGTACACTTGCATTATTAAAATTATCTTTGATCCACAGTTTTTTTTTGTAGGGCATTTTTAGCTACTTGTCTATTTTTTGACGTTAATTAAAACTAAATTAGAAAAATAGTCTATCTATAAACCTGTATAATCGGGCATGTGTAAACTCTAATTTCACATGATGTGCTGGAAAAGAATGAATCAATGGAAGTGACCCAGTCAACACTTCAGGAATGTGAGCTCCCCACTCTCCTTTCTGACTTACTATACTTGGCACAGGACCATTGGGGTCAAATAAAGGAACAAGTGTCAATATATAAATTAAATATTAGAAAAACTGACTTAAATTTTATATAGAACTAAATATAAATTTGGTACTTTTATTTATTTACTTTTTGGACTCCAACAGCTTACTTGTGAATTCATTGAGGTTTGTGGACCATACTTAGAGATAAGATGACTAGATTCCCTGCAGTTAAGCAGGTTGGGTGTTAAAAATATTACATGTCAGACATAAGGTCACAGGATAATGTGACCTTATAGGCTGGAAATGTTGGAAAATTAGCATAAAAGCCCTGGTTTTGAGGTCTACTCTCATTTATTATTTTAATATCTCAATATTTTTAATATTTTAAGTTAATTTTCTTGAATTTGCTAATTATTGTCACATTTCTAAGTAACATAATTGTATTACCTCCTTGAAATACAGAGATTTATTTAAGATGTTGAGATTAAAAGGAAAGGAATAATTTGATTAGTAGCCAGAGGGAGATATCTGGTCAAATGAGATTTGTTTGTGTAATTGCTTTAAAAAGGACAAGATGGGAATATGTGAAAATTGTGAAGAAAGAGGTTTCTAATTCAAAGAAACATTTTAAAAGCCTTTAAGATATTTCCAGTTGTGCAGCTTGAACTTTTCTTACTTGAATCCCATTTGAAATAAAAATTACCCACAATAAACAGTAAAATAAAATATATGTTTTCTCTAAATTGAGGCTGGATCAGGTACAACACAGTTCTTTTCTGAGGCTTTGTAGAATGGAATATACATATTGTATGATATTTTCCATACAGTTTTTTTAGTAAATATAAGTTAACCTAGGGGAACAATGTAAAAACTATTTGAAAAGTAGATTGGAACAGAAATCCAAGTCTACTTAACTGGTGTAGATATAAAGTATATCACGGAAATGTCAGAAGGGGAATGAGAAAAGCAATCGTTTGGAGTAGTGTATAAAGTAGAAATAAAATCTCTCCATAGTGACGGTCTTGGAACCAAGCTTGCCTTCAAATTCTAACATAAAATGAGGGTTTCTTATAGGGCAATGCAGACTCCATTTACACAATTTTCTACATTGTATAAGGCATTGATATCAAATTATTCACTGAAACCTGAGTGATGGAAGAAAGTACACATTATATAGTTAATGATTACTTAGCGACTGCACGGGAGAAAAGTAAATTTGAAGTAGTTAACCAAAAGAATATATGGCACATCTGAAAAATTCAAATAGGAAAACAACAGAAAAGGTGCCAATCGTTTTAATCATACAGCATAACAAGGAATTTAATATTTTATTTTCCTCAGCTATTATTAATAAATGATAAGCAAACTAAAGTGTTTCAGTTTAGTTTAGGATGTTTTCTCTACGTGAGTGTGGCACCAGAAATAATAATTATTTTTAAAGGAGGACATAGTTGCCTAGTAGTCAGCTAGACACAGAATTCTAACACATGTTCTTATTACTGTAAATGAAATTAAATGTATTGCTTATTTTAGAAGACTTTTTGAAAACATCGATTCAATATTGATAGGAAAGCATCATAAAAATTAACAGTAATTTCTGAGCCATTGCCTAGATCTCTTGTGCTGTTTATTAAATATTCTGTTGAGTCATTGTTACATGTCCATCTTCATGCTGAATTCAGGGAATACAGAGATGGATAAAGCACTGTATCTACATGGAAGGGTTTTGTATGTTCGCATACATGTAAGGGGTATAAGTGCAGGTTTTATAGTGGATATATTGCATATTGGTGAAGTTTGGGCTTTTAGTGTAACCATCACCTGAAAAGTGGATTTTGCATCTATTAAATAATTTCTCATCCCTTATATCCCACCCTGTCAAGTCTCCCATATCTATTATTCTACACTCTATGTCCATGTTTACATATTTTTTAGCTCCCACTTTTAAGTGAGATCATATGGTATAAGTGAGAAAATGGGGCTATTTTTGTTGTTGCTTAATTGAGTTCCTTGTAAATTCTGAATATTAGTCCTCTGTTGGATGCATAGTTTGCAAATATTTTCTCCCATTTTACAGGTTTTCTGTTGACTCTTGATTATTTATTTTACTGCATAGAAGCTTTTTAGTTAAATTAAGTCCCATTTGTCTATTTCTGTTTTTGTTGCTTGTGCCTTTGAAGTCTTAGTCATGAATTCTTTGCCTAGACCGCTGTCTGAAATAACTTTCTCTAGGTTTTCTTGTAGTCTTGTTATAGTTTCAGGTCTTACATTTATGTCTTCAATCCATCTTGAGTTGATTTTTGTATATGGTGAGAGATAGGGGTCCAGTTTCATTCTTCTGCATATGGATATCCAATTTCTCCAGCACCATTTGTTGGATGGTGTATGTATGTTTCCCTTATGTATGTTTTTGTAGACTTTGTCGAAGATCAGTTGGCTGTAGATATGTGGATTTATTTCTGTGTTGCCTAGTCTGTTCCACTGATCTTGTATAGAAGAGTTTAAAGTTGAATGAGAGACAAATGCATAAATAAATAAATGATATACTAACATAGCAACACATAAATTCTGTGAATGGTCATTGGAGAACATCACTATTTCCAAATTAATCAAAGTTACTTTTCTTCATAAAATTTCATCTTATTGTTTCCTTTAACATGAATATGGATTGCGTTATAACTTATATGTAATCAGAAGAAAGTCTGTAATCATGAAAATATTTGTCTACCATCTTTACTTTGTGCATCTCTATGGTACTTACAACCAACGTACTCTGGGTTTTCTTTGGCATTTTCTACTTATAACATGTTTCATTTGCATCTTTTATAAACATCACCTGTCTTCTAAATATACTGATTTTGCTTTTGTACTTTATTTTTATGCTTCATGTCCAAATGGCACAGAGACAAGAATACTCAATTAGTATACAGTATGTATTAGTGTACTTCCACATATATGCCATCCACATTCTATTATGCTTCTAGAAAATCTGCCAGCTTCATCTATAAATTCTATTCAGTTCTCTGAAGCACCGGAATCAATATTCTTTTCTTTAATTGTTTTCTGAGTTTGTGATTTTATGTGAACTTTTCAAAATAAATTACCAGTGCTGCATATCACTCATTTAAAAAAACAATAAATCAACTTCAAATGCAAGCACATGTCTGGGAGATTTAACAGCTTTAGAAATAATAAGAACTAATAATTTTTTTACTATTTTTTTGTTTCAAATCTCTGTACCATAATTTTACATTATATGGAAATCCTTTATTTGTAATAAACTTGGAATTTATCACAGTAGTTGTGTTTTTTTTTTTTTTTTTTTTTGAGACAGAGTCTCACTCTGTCACCCAGGCTGGAGTGTAGTGGTGCGATTGCAGCTCACTGCAACCTCCGCCTCCTGGTTTCAAGCAATTCTCCTGCCTAAGCCTCCTGAGTAGCTGGGACTACAGGCGTAAGCCACCACACCCAGCTAATTTTTGTATTTTTAGTAGAGACAGGATTTCACCATCTTGGCCAGGCTGATCTTGATCTCCTGACCTTGTGATCCACCTGCCTCAGCCTCCCAAACTTCTGGGATTACATGTATGAGCCACCGCACCCAGCCTGCATTGCGTTTTTTAATTCAAAACTGTGAACTTGTTTAGAGAACAGCCTTTAACATCATCATTGTGTTGCTAGTGTTAGCACACAGGTGCTTAATATTTCCTGAATGACTGAATGACAAGAAATGAATCAATATGATAGTAAAAACGTTTGCTCAACCAAATAGTGACAGTTTCTCATGCATGAGAATACGTTAACTTACTTACTGCAGTCCTGAAAACTTCTCCACATTGGTGGTGTGACTCTTCATCTGTGTTTGCAGCTTTGGTGTTGCCTGCTTCAATCTCCCTTAGGAGACATTCTGTTGCTAGATGGGTCTCACAGCTGACTGCCTCCAGCTGCTGTCACTGTGGAACCTGCCACGGAGTTCGAGGAGGCCATGTTCTTCTGGGATGTGTCCTGTTAATGACTGAGCACAGTGGGGCAGAGAGCTGTTCCATTTCCACCTGATGCAGGGCTCCTATAACAGACAAGCAAGGCTCTGGGGCTCCCACTGGCCTAGGCTGTCTCAGAGCTGCACTGTGCTACCTGATCCCTTCCTGCTTCTCCTCTTCTCAGGGGTCCAAATGGCCTCTTTCCCTGTTTCTGCTCCCCATACATCCTTTGGGCACTGAATCCCAACTTGGCACCTGATTCTCTGAGTTGCTGAATTGATAATGTATCTGGAAATATAATGCATGGGAAGCTGTGTCATTACAACAATAACTTACTTTTGTGGTACTTTATAATTTCCAAACTGAGTTTATTCAGAAGTGGGCTATCATATCTCAGGCCATTTCTTGTTAATTTGAACGGTAATATTTCAATCATTGCTGATTCACAGAACTTTAATAGCGTAGGGTGTCTAAGGACCATTTATTTTAAACCTCCCTGATTTACAGATGACGAAATTCGGAAGCTTAAAAGTAATTTGCTCAAGGGCAAATAACAAATTACAGACAAAATCAAACCACGTGAGAGCCCAGGGGCCCTTTCAGATATGATGTTGCCTATACAAAAATTTTAACCTCAGTTTAAGTAAAGCAATTATTAAAATAATTATGCAGTAAAGATCTAAATGTTATATTTGTTGAGTCATGCATTGAGCACTATAAAAAAGATACTTTGATTCTGTTCAACTTCAGTGACGATATATCGTAATAATTTTGAAAGTAATGAATTAATTTACATTAACTTAGAGAGATTTTAGGTGCACCAAAATATTGAGCAGAAAGTGAAGAGTTTTTATATTACTTTGCTAGAGCTGCCCCCACAGCCTGTGTGGCTTAAACAGTGGAAACTTATTATCTCACAACTCTGGCAGCTAAAGTCCAAGACCAAGGTGTCAGCGGGGATAGTTTCTTCTAATGGCTGTAAGAACCTCTCTTCCAGCTTCAGACAGTTTGCCTGTAATCTTTGATGTTCCTTGGCTTGTAACAGAATAACTCTAATCTTCACATTACATTCTCCATGTGAATCTATAGATGGAGTTGGGAAGAACTGACATCTTGGCAGCAGTGAGTCTTCTTATACTCCTGGATAGAAAAACATTGAGTATTTCTCCATTTACCAAATCTTTGACTTTGGCCATCACAGTTTTGTAGTTTTGTTTATGTAGAAGTGCCAGTTCAAATGATGTATCTTTAAATTAAAATTCCATTTTCTCATTATTGGCATATTGGAAATCAATTGACTTTTGTTTATTAACCTTTTATCCTTCAACCTTTGTGTAATCATTTATTAGTTCCAGAAATTTTTCTTGATTCTTTGGGATTTTCTACATAGAATTCAAATCATCTGTAAACTAAGGCAATGCATTTCTTCCTTCCCAATTTCTGTATGTTTTATTATCTTTTTTGGTCTCATTGTATTATGTAGAACTTCCAGTAAACTATTGAATACAAATGTTGTGAGGGGACATCCTTGTCTTGCTCCTGAGCTGAGAGGGGAAGCATCTAGCTTCTCACCATTAAGTGCAATGTTAGCTGTACATTTTTGGTTGATGTTTTTAATTAAGTTGAGGAAATTTCTCTTATTCCTAGTTTGCTGAAAGTTTTTATCATGAGTCCATGTTAAACTTTGTCAAATGCTTTTTCTGCATCTATTGATATGATCATATGAATTTTCTTGTTTATCCTATTGATGCATTGAATTATATTATTAATTTTCAAGTGTCAGATCAGCCTTGCATACCTGGAATAAATTTCAGTTGGTCATGACATATAATTCTTTTTATACATTGTTGGATTCAACTTGCTAATGTTTAGTTGAGTAATTTTGTATTTACATTCATGAGAGTTCTTGGTCCACAGTTTTCCTTTTTTGTAATGTCTTTGTCTGGTTTTGGCATTAGAGTACTGCCAGCCTCATAACATGAATTAAGATGTGTTTTCTCTGCTGTTATTTCCTGAGAAAGACTGTAAATAATTGGTATAATTTCTTCAGATGTTCAGTAGAATTCACCAGTGAACCCATCTGGACCTGATGCTTTCTGTTTTGGAAGGTTATTAGTATTTATTTAATATCGATTGGCCTATGTAGAATATCTACTTCTGATATTGTCTTTCAGAAACTGGATCATTTCATCTAAAGTATTCAATTTGTGAAGATAATAATGTGTTCATAATATTCACTTATTATCTGTTTAAAGTTCACAGGATCTGTAGTGATGGTTCTTCTTTCATTTCTGATATTAATACCTCGTGTCTTCTCTCTGTTTTTCTTAGTTAGCCTGGCTAGATATTTATCAATTTTATTGTTCTTTTCACAGAACCAGCTTTTACTTAGATTTAGAGGTAATCAGTTATCCATACAGTAAGATCAGGGCCCATTTTATATAATTTTTATTCTCACATATAAACACAGTATGAGCTTTTCTATGGTAAAAATAAACCAATAAAAACCTAAGACCTGAAATATAAACCCATGGAAATAGTTGCTGAATTCTAGGCAAATATGGCATGTCATAGGGAGGTAAATCTGAAAAGATATTTGGCACTGTCTGAATTAGAGAATTAATTTTTTTATGATAATCAAGTTAAAATGTACTGTTCAGAACAGAGCAATCCTCATATTCTTGGTTCTATTATTTGCCTCTACTATTTTTATATCTCAAATATTTCTATATGATTCTATTTTGGGCCAAATATTGAACAATGGCAGAGATAAATGTGGTTTTAAGGACTGAAAGGCTAATGGGGGTTAAAAATACTTTTCAGGATTAAACCTAAAATAATGTGATGCTCTGGGTTGATTCTAGATTGAAACATTATAGAGACAAAAACATAAAGAAAGTGTCCTTTGAATTGCTTTCAGTAGTAACAACTTGTTAGTAAAAAATTAATTATATAAAAAGGAAAAATGAGAAAGATTATATACTTGAGAAATCAAACACATCAAGTTAAAGTAATTTACACTCAATACTGAGAATGGTAGTAAAATTAGCTAAAATATATCACATTTTACTGGTTGACATCATAAGCACACAAATGCATTTTTAAAAAATCCGGTTTAATCAAGATGACTTCCTTGTTAAAGAGAGAATACAGAAAAGTCCCAAAAGTTATAACCTTGGGTGGAACATATAACTTATTTTGGATTTTAAAAATGGAACACATCCCAGTTTCCTTCCGCATGGGCTACCGCCTGCCTGTGCAAGCCTCCTTACCTGGGATTGCAAGAACTTCCCAACAGGCTTCTGCTCTCTGATCATGACTCTTTTCTAGATAAATCTTAAAAGATAGGGTCATCTTTTAAAATGCGTGAAAGGCCTAGTCCTCTCACTGCTTATTAAAATCTTCTGTGGCTCCCCATTGCTCATAGAGGAAAAGCTGACCTGCTGTGCCTTATTGGCCAAGCCCTTTGTTACTGGTCCTTTCTTGCCTAGTTGTCACCCAAATCTCTCTCTCTTGTTAACTTTTCTGTATAAAGTACAAAAATGAGATCACCTGATAAATTTTTGCTCAACAAATATGAATTAAAACTACAGAAGTAAACCAGAGACATTACAGATTTAAAGAGGGGAGATTATTACCTGAGAAGGCACATTCCAGCCAAATATCCTCTTTTGGAAAGAAAAAGAAGGAACATTTTTTTTTCCCTAAAACTTGGCTGCATTTACATTGACAAAATATTGGAAAATGGTATTGCATATATTAATATATGCAACGTATTTCTTTTGAGAATCATGATATCTAGTATTTTTAATAGCATTCCATGCCTACTTAACATTGTCTTAGAGTGGCTCTTTTGGAAGCCTATATCATGAATTGGTGGATTTTATGGATATTTGCTTATGATTTGAGAAGTTTAGTAAACCAGAATAATCCAAATTACAATTATATTACAATTATATTTCTTATTGTAAATGAAAGTGGGCAGCTTCATTTTCTGCAAAGTCGCTATAAACTGGTTAAGTTTTTTCAAGAGGTATATAATACATTCATCCTTTTGCTGACAAATTCAGTTTTTCAAAGGGAAAGTTGAAGAACCAGACCCTGGACTTGAATGAATACACAGAGATAAAAACCATGCCATGAAACACTTTTGGAAACATCATCTAAAATTTTTCAAGCTCTGGTTTTGTGCGTGTGTGTGTGTGTGCATGTGTCTGTGTGTGTGAGAGAGAGAGAGAGAGAGAGGAGAAGAGAAGAGAAACAAAGCCAGGCTGGCGTCACTCAGTGCGCACGAATCAGACATTTTTGGAAGCAACACAGGTAAAAATAGAAATGATGGTGTCATCAGATTATTGGCGAGCCTCCAAGTCTAGTCATATGACATAATTATGTCATCGGGAACTGCTGGATTTCAAAACCCTTGAGAAATTGAACATGATCAGTAGCTACTAAATAAAACTGATAGCTATTATATGAAATTGCACTGAGTTGTTAAACTGGTAAAATATTATGTGTTTATATACTCAATAAATTGTTTATTTCCTCTACTGGCATTCTAGATTCCATGGTCAGTAGTGGGGATATAGTTACTGAGAGGATGTGCTCAGAATCCCCTTGCCCTTGCAAAAGACTCTATCACAGTTTGAAGTTTTCTTGGAAAGTTTTCATCTCTTTTAGGCACTCTGCTCATTGTAGCCCAGCCAGGCCTGTTTTTCCTTGAAAATACCCTTGAAAGGGGCATGCTCTTTCATCAGAATTCTCATAAATTATCTTTCCTCTTTCTTTCTTTTTTCTACTTGCATTACCTTCTTCCTTCATGACTTGAGATTTTTGGTAATGATCTATTATATGACATACATTGTATTAGATTCTGAGATAGAGAAAATGATGAGACAGTCTTTCCCTTCCAGGAGCTCTTATTCCAAGTACCAATTACCAAGGTTAATAAACTAATACATGTGAGTGTTCCAAAGACAAATTCTAGCTTATCTTGTAAATTCTTCTACATGTGGTTTTACTTAAAAGAAGACAATGTAGAATGAGGAGTGAAGCAATTTTGTGACAATGTGCAAAAGATGCTACCTGAGAAAATGCTGTGTCATAAACGCCAGGGATGGGAATGTGTGGGTGTATTTGCTGTCTAACTATCTAGTCCCTCTGATCTTGATGTAATGAGATTCTACTCCTAATAAAACTGAGAGCAAGTGTCTTAGAAAAGTGTAACACTAATTATTCATTAACAAAGCTTTTACTTTAGGACTCTAATATGAGCTTGATGTTATTCTTCACTGGAAACTCTTCCTATTGTGAAAATGGTCTATGTAAAAATAATCAAAGGACATATATTTGTCTAATTGATAAGTGAGAAATTCAGGAAGTCTTTTGGGAAGAGTAAAAAAGAAACAACCCAAAACTTGGTTTATGTCTTAGGTCAGTTTCCCTAGAAATAGAGTTAGATTGGTAAAATATTTTCAAGTTATTTATTGGGCAAGTGTTCCCAAGAAAAGGGAAGCCAGATAGAACAGGAGAAAAAGTCTAGCAACAATGTGGGCCTGGGAGAGAATGCCATGGAGCCTAAACAAATGTCATGATAGAAAGTTAGACTGCCACACTCCGTAGAGTCTCTGAAAAGGCTAGCTTTGAAAATGAGAGTTACCAACTCTCCGCTGAGTTGTAGATCTCATACTATGTTTAAAATATAGATTTCTAGAGTGAACAGAGTTTTGTCAAGTCTAGGGTTTGTATCCCTTTGGATTCTATACTTTATATATGATTTTTAAAAGCATACCCACCTTCTAATGTAACTCATGCATCAGTACCTTCCTCACCTAATTAATGTCATTTTCTGTTTCTCTACTCCAGCTTCTTGGTCACCTACTTGCATTCTGCCTCTGTTTAGGGGTGACAGAGAAAATCATAACTCTTTATTGCCTCTTTCTTTAGCTTTCCCACTGCCATTAACATAAAAGCTGTGTAAGGCTAATTTTCACTGGGATCTTGGAGAAAATAGATAAATAAACAAAATAAAAATAAAATAAAAACAAAGCTAAAAACTGGATTTCTATAATAAATATTCCCATATTCCAAAGTAAAAGGAAAAAAAGTTAAGCTTTTCATTTTAGAGCCCATGTTGTCTCTCAATTTCAATCTTCCTTGCCCATTTAAAGGCTAGTCCTTCTTCTTTCTCTGAGAGAAACCATTCTTTAAATTATCCCCTTGTCCTCATTCCTCACAGCTCTTATCATAGGTCCCATCCCTCTGCTTGCACAGAGAACTTCACAAGATTAGATCCTCTGCACAGGCAGATTTTCAAAATTCTTTGGAACAAGGCAGTTGACATCCCAAGCAAGGTCACCTCGGGGTCTCTCTACACTCAGGGAGAGGGACAAGTTACCTGGCTTCTAGCAGGTAACTCTTGGAGGAAATGCATCTATTCACATACCATTCTAAGTCTCATTGCTAATTCTCAGGCACAGGCCAGTTTACACACATATTAAAGGAAAACATTTTTCTTGAATGGATAATCTGCTGAGATTCCACCTCAAAATATGAAAAATAAATGTAAGTCAGTATAGCTTTTGCTACTCTCTTTTGTTCCTAGCCAAGGGCCTAAACCATTTGCGTGTATAAGAAACATGACTTATAACTTTGCTTTGCCAACTATTTAAACCATCTTTGCCTGGTTGGAATATTGAATTTTACAAAGATCCGGTAGAAGCTAAGAAAGTTAAGTTTTTTTTCCTTTAATTATGAAGCAGCCTAACTTTTTTGGGGGGTTATTCTATGTCCTCTTCTTCTTTAGTCACTGCCTCTCATCCCTCTTCCTCGAATCTAGAGGCCAAAGTGGTTTATAATACCACTGTCCAGCCTCAACATCTAGACAGAGGAACATGGTGGGGTGAAATTTGATGTTTTGACTTTACTATAATTGAATAAATTCTACGTTAACTGGCTTGTAAGAACTTTTCCAACAGTTTACACACAAATAGCTTTCTTTGGTAACGGATCTTGGAATAATTATTAATTTGATCAGTAGTTCTGCTATGCATGGAATCATTTATTTAAAAGCAAGCATGTAGTTAAAATGAATGTTTAAATGTAAATATGTGCCACTGTCAAAATTCTTCAAGATACTGGTTTGGCATTAATGTTTAATAGTCTACAGAGTTTTACTTCAGTTACTGTTGTTTTCTCTGATTTGTTTGCCTTCTGAAACTCTAGACATTTTATCAAACATTGATAATGGCCTCTATTTTAGCTGTGTTCAGTCTTTTAAAAATGACTGACAGAATATGCTCAAGCTAAAAAGTTGCATTGGCATCTGGAGTTTGTGTCCTGCCAAATATGCAGCAGACATGATCTTCTGGGTTGGGGCATTGTTGGAAAAGATCAAAGCTGCGGCCAGAGACTGTGACTGCACGTGTTCGGGCCTGGAGTATTTGGCAGGAGCTGTGTTCTATTAATATTTATTGGGATTTTGCAGTCAATTAACTTTTCTGGTCTACTTTTTTCATGTGCTAAAAGGCAGAGGTCACTTTGTAATCTGCAGTGTCTTTTTTATTCTTCACTATATCCAGTGGCACATGGCAGCTCTAGGGTAGATCGCTGCACTAAGGCAGCCACACAGCAGGAGGGACTTGAAGCAGAAGCCAGCAGTATAGAGGAACCCAGGGTGGACTTGCAGCCCTTGTTTTCGGAAGGAGTAGAATGAAGGAGGGGGATAAAGAGGAAGGATTGTAGACCCAAATAAATGGGGTACATTATAAAAAGTCAGGATCGACTAGATATGGGGGCATAACATTAAAGGAAGAGAACAGATCCAGTAAATGAAGAATAAAATAGGTTTCTAAGGGAGGAGTTAAATAAGAAATATGAAGGAACCAGCATAAAAGGTTGAAATTAATAAATTCTAAAGCAATTTGAATTTGGAGTTGAACTCCTAACTAACTTTTTTTTTTTTTTTTGAGACGGAGTCTTACTCTGTCGCCTAGGCTAGAGTGCAGTGGCACAATCTCGGCTCACTGCAAGCTCTGCCTCCCAAGCTCAAGCAATTCTCCTGCCTCAGCCTCCTGAGTAGCTGGGATTACAGGTGCCTGCCACCACATCTGACTAATTTTTGTATTTTTAGTAGAGATGGGGTTTCACCATATTGGCCAGTCTGGTCTCCAAGTCCTGACCTCAGGTGATCTGCTCACCTCGGCCCCCCAAAATGCTGGGATTACAGGCGTGAGCCACCGTGCTGGGCCCCTAACTCAGTATTTTACAGTGATTTCTAGTGCAAAAGTCAGAGCTGGAGCACACACACCTTAAAGTACACAAGATTCCACAGAGGACTGCTTGCTAACAGAGGGTATTCCAGGATCTCGGTACCAGAGAATCCCACAAGTATACCTAGGGTTAAGCTCAGGAATCTTCTTTTATGACACTGCATAATGTTGTATGTTGACAGTAGAGAGCGGAAATAGTAGCAACCAACAACACCGACCATTGTGGGATTATACAGTGACACCTGGTCTAAGATGCTGAACTGTTACTCATCATTATCGTCATCTTCCTTTTTAGTATTTAATGGCGCTGTACTTCTTGAAAAGATGTTAACATTATTCTAAGTAAGTTAAAATAAGAAGACATTTTGTAAAGGCAAAGATCAAATAATGATTTTAACATTCTTTGAAGATTTGTTTCATATATCATAATAACATTGCTCTGTCATACTTGCTAACTAAATTATCATGGATCACTTTTGCTGAGACACCTATAAATGAACCTCACTCTTTTAATAACATTCTTTATCCTGCTCTTAGAATGCATTTCTATTAAGGCACCTACTAATTTACTGCCATATTTATGTATATCTTTGCAGTGCCTTTATTTGTTCTAGTGAGGTAGTTATCTGTCAAATTAAAATTATGTGAAATTAAATAAGAAATAATTCCAAATGGCTTTGGAATTCAATTGGTACACTTTAGCAAACATGAATTAATTTTCTTTCTTTTTTTTTTTTTTTTTGAGACCAAATCTTGCTCTGTTCCCCAGGTTGGAGTGCCACAACCTCAGCTCACGGCAACCTCTGCCTCCCAGTCTCAAGCAATTTCCAGATAACTTTTGTATTTTTAGTAGAGATGGGGTTTCACCACGTTGGCCAGGCCTCTACTGCAGCAACTGGGAATGTGCCATCTTTACTGCAACAGATCCACACAGCTTTGCTACTTGCTTTATGCTACCGATATGGCTTTCTTCACAGTACTCATCACTGAGAGTAATATTAATCAAACATGGTTTTTACATGAAAAAGGCAAAACATTCCACTACAGTAGGCTGAATTTAATATGAATTAATATGAATTTAAATCAATATGATGTGATTCAAAATATCATTCAAATGTGAATCAATATGAATTAATCATATTGATATCCCAGAGAAAATCTTGGTGGTACACTATAAGAATGACATCCTGCTAAGTTGATATGCTGAGCAGGAAGTGAAAAGTTCTATGAATACCTTAGAAAGCTTGCATGGCAATGGTGAGCCATAAATCCCATTAAGATTCAGGCTCCTTAATATTAGTGAATATTTTAGAAGTCCAAAGGTCTGGGGCATTTAGAATAAACTGAGGCAGGAGATGGCAGATTAAAGCCCAATGGCAGCAGTCTTAGTTTGGTAAATAAAATTCTCTTGGAACACAGCCATGTTCATTCATTAACATGTTGTCTTTTTAAAAAATTAATTTCTTTTTTCCTATTAAACTTTTTTCCAACTTTTATTTTAGATTCGGGGGTACATGTGCAGGATTGTTACATGGGTATATTGTGTGATACTGAGGTTTGGGATTCTACTAATCCTGCCACCCAGGTACTCAGCATAGTCCCCAATAGTTAGTTTTTAAACCCTTACCTCTTTCCTCCCTGTTCTCTCTAGTAGTCCCCAGTGTCTACTGTTGCCATCTTTATGTCCATATGTAACCAATATTTAGCTCTGACTTATAAGTGAGAACATGTGTCATTTGGTGTTCTGTTCCTATGTTAATTCATCTAGAATGATGGCCTCTAGCTGTATCCATGTTGCTGCAAAGAAACATCATTTTATTCTTTTTTATGGCTGCATAGTATTTCATGGTGTATATGTGCCATATTTTCCTTATCTAGTAGACCTTTGATGGGAAGTTAGGTTGATCTGATGCCTTTGCTATTGTGAATAATACTGTGATGAACATATGAGTGCATGTGTCTTTTTGGTAGAATGGTTTATATATACTTCGTAATGGGATTGCTGGGTCAAATGATAGGTCTGTTTTATGTTCTTTGAGAATCTCCAAATTGTTTTCCACAGAGGTTGAACTAATTTACATTCTTACCAACAGTGTATAAGCATTCCCTTTGCTCCACAGTCTCACTAGCATCTGCTGTTTCTTTGACTTTTTAGTAATAGCCATACTGACCGGTGTGAGATGATATCTCATTGTGGTTTCGATTTGCATTTCTCTGATGATTAGTGATGTGGAACATTTTTTCATGTTTGTTGGCCATTAGTATGTCTTCTTTTGAGAAGTGTTCATGTCTTTTGCTCACTTATTTTTGGCAGGGGGGACAGAGTCTTGCTCTGTCACCCAGGCTGGAGTGCAGTCCACAATCTCAGCTCACTGCAACCTCTGCCCTCCTGGTTCAAGCGATTCTCCTGTCTCAGCCTCCCGAGTAGCTGGGATTACAGGAGCCTGCCACCACACTTGGCTAATTTTTGTATTTTTAGTAGAGATGGAGTTTCACCATGTTGGCCAGGCTGATCTTGAACTCCTGACCTCAAGTGATCTGCCTGCCTCAGCCTACCAAAGTGCTGGGATTATAGGCATGAGCCATTGCACCTGGTCTTTTGCTCACTTTTTAGTGGGGTTGGTTTTTGCTTGTTGAATTGTGTAAGTTCCTTATTCAGATCTTTGTTGGATGCATAGTTTGTGGCTATGATACTTTCTTCTATTCTAGAGGCTGTTTGTTTATTCTGTTTATAGTTTTGTTGTTGTTGTTGTTCTGCTGTGTTTAGTTTAATTAAGTCTCACTTGTCAATTTTTGTTTTTGTTGCAATTGGTTTTTAAGACTTAGTCATAAATTCTTTATCAAGGTCAATATCCAGAATGGTGTTTCATAGGCTTTCTTCTATGATTCTTGTAGTTTGAGGTCTTACATTTAAGTCTTTATTCCACCTTGAGTTGACTTTTGTATTGGTTAAAGTTAAGGATCCAGTTTCTTTCTTCTGCATATGGCTAGCCAGCTATCTCAGCACCATTGATTGACTGGGAATCCTTTCCGCATTGCTTATTTTTGTTGACTTTGTCAAAGATCAGATAGCTGTAAGTGTGTGAAATTATTTCTGGGTTCTCTATTCTGTTCCATTGGTCTACGTGTTTGTTTTTGTACCATTACCATGCTGTTTGGGTTACTGTAGCCTTTTAGTATAGTTTGAAATTAGGTAATGTGATGTCTCCAGCTTTGTTCTTTTGGCTTAGGATTGCTTTCCTTCTTTGGGCTCTTTTTTGGTTCCACATGCAGTTTAGAATTTTTTTTCTAATTCTGTGAAAACTGATGTTGACAGTTTGGTAGGAATAGCATTTAATCTTTAAATTGCTTTAGGCAGTATGGCCATTTTAATGATATTGATTCTCCCAGTCCATGAGCATTAGAATATTTTTCCATTTGTTTGTGCCATCTATAATTTCTTTCAGCAGTGTTTTTTATTTCTCCTTGTAGAGATCTTTTACCTCTTTTGTTAGATATACCCCTAAGTATTATATTTTATTTTGTGGCTTTTGTAAGTGGAATTGTGTTCTTGATTTGATTTGCAGCCTGAATGTTACTGGTGTATAGAAATGCCACTAATTTTTCTACATAGTTTTTGTATCCTGAAACTTTATTGAAGTCCTTTATCAGTTTTGGGAGCCTTTTAGCAGAATATTTAGAGTTCTGTAAGTATAGAATCATATCATCAGTGAAGACAGAGCATTTGACTTCTTCTTTTCTATGTGGGTGCCTTTTTCCCAATAAAAGCAAGGGGGAAATAGTGACCAAAATTGTCAAAATCTACTTTCTTTGAACTCTGGAAATTCACAAAAGGCTTGCAACATTCTGAGGACCAAAAAGGCAAGAAAAACAGCTGAGTATTGGTAGGAAGAGCAATCATTGAAGCATTTAAAACTTGCTCTATTTTGACCCCTCCTCTGAACTCCATGGCAGCCTTGAAAACCAGTTGCCTCAGAAGCATGGGGATGTGAAAACCAGCAGCCTAGCAGCCACTGGAAAGAGTGGAATAGGTCCATAGTTTCTGATAAAGTCCCATCCCCAGAAGGATGTATCTATTTGATCTGAGAGCTCTCCAGAAAAGTCCCATTCACAAACTGTCTATAGTTCACCTGACACAAAATTCAGTCAATGAGAAAGTCTTTTTTTTTTTTTTTTTTTGAGACAAAATGTCACTCTTGTTACCCAGACTGGAGTACAATTGCATGATCTCAGCTCACTGCAACCTCTGCCTCCCAAGTTCAAGCGATTCTCGTGTCTCAGCCTCCTGAGTAGCTAGGATTACAAGCGCATGCCACCACACCCGGCTAATTTTTGTATTTTTAATAGAGACAGGGTTTCACCATGTTGGCCAGGCTGGTCTCCAACTCCTGATCTCAAGTGATCTACCCACCTTGACCTCCCAAAGTTCTGGGATTATAAGTGTGAGCCACCGCACCCGGCTGAAAAAGTCTTATCCTCTTGAGTATTTGTTGAAAATGATTGGTGAGCCAGGCACAGTGGCTCATGCCTGTAATCCTAGGACTTTGGGAGGCAGAGGCAGGCAGATCAACTATGTAGTGGTGGTGCTACCAGTTGGGTAAAACAAAAGACCTGAAAAAAAAAAAACTTACTTCAAAAATAAGTTAAATGAGACATACTTAGGGTTTTTGAAAAGTTCTGATCTGATATAACTCTGGAGATCTATAAGACCATACATATGTGCATATTAGCATGCACAAGAAATACCTTAATGTCTCACCAAAGACTGACCTTGAGGCTCCATGAAGGCAGAAAGTAAATGTCAAGGAAGAACTGTAAACTGCTGGAATATTGAAGATGTGAACCAACAGATACACAGAGCCCATTGGCAAAGGATGATGTCCTTGCTGGAAGGCATTTAACAAAATCTCTGTTCAATCGTTAGCTGACTAGTAAGCTAAATGAGAAGAGACATCAGAGGCAGCAGCTGAAGAAAGAGAAATATTTTATAGAATGAGTCTTCAAAAGTCATTAAAACCCAAACAGGAACAAAACCAATTCTTAGGAAAGAGGGAGATCTGATTTCCAGAATTGCCACATTATATTTTTTACAATCTTCAGGAAAAAATATAACACATGCAAATAAACAAGAAAGTATTGTCCATACACAGAATAAAAGCTGTCAATACAAAATGTTTTTGAGGACAGTTGTACTCACTAGACAAAGACCCTAAATCAGCTATTCTAAATCTATTAAATAACAAAAAGAAACCTTGTACAAAATATTAAATGAAAACATTAGTGCAATGTCTCAACAAATAGATGTTATAAATAAAGAAATAGAAATTATAAAAAAGAACTAAATAGAATTTCTGGGGTTACAAAGTACAATAACTGAAATTAAAATAAAGTTCTCTAGATGTGCTCAATAGCAGATATAAGTAGACAGAAAAAAGAATCAGTGAACCTGAAGATAGGACAATTGGGATTATTCATTCTAAAGTGGAGAAAGAAGAAAGAATTAAAAAACAAAGACTCAAAGAAATGTCAGGCATTATCACATGTACTAACAAACATGTAATGTGGGTATCAAAAGGAGAAAAGCGACAAAGAGGGGAAGAAAGAATATTTCAAGAAATGATAGCCAGAAACTGTCCATATTTGGCCAAAACATTGTACCTCCAAGACACAATGAATTCCAACTATAATAATCTCCCCAAATTTAGCATAAACCCTTTAGAGTCACTTTTTTTTTTTTTTTGAGGTGGGGTTGCATTTTGTCACCCAGGCTGGAGTACAGTAGTGTGATCATAGCTCACTGCTGCCTCAAATTCCTGGGATCAAGGGATCCTCCTGCCTCAGCCTCCCAAGTAGCTAGCACCACATGTGTGCACCACCACACATGGCTAATTTTTTCATTTTTTTGTAGAGATGGGGGTCTCATCATCTTGTCCAGGCTGATCTTGAGCTCTTGGACTCAAGCAATCCTCTGACCTCAGCCTCCCAAAGTGCTGGGATTACAGGCATGTGCCACTGCACTCAGTCCAAACTTTTAGAAAGCCAAACATACGATGATAGACTGGATTAAGAAAATGTGGCACATATACACCATGGAATACTATGCAGCCATAAAAAATGATGAGTTCACGTCCTTTGTAGGGACACGGATGAAATTGGAAATCATCATTCTCAGTAAACTATCGCAAGAACAAAAAACCAAACACCGCATATTCTCACTCATAGGTGGGAATTGAACAATGAGAACACATGGACACA
The DNA here is from genome assembly GCF_028885625.2 of Pongo pygmaeus. Lineage (NCBI taxonomy): Eukaryota > Metazoa > Chordata > Mammalia > Primates > Hominidae > Pongo > Pongo pygmaeus. The sequence goes on from NC_072380.2 coordinate 60,789,234, forward strand.
GGAAGGGGAACATCACAATCTGGGGACTGTTGTGGGGTGGGGGGAGGGGGGAGGGATAGCATTGGGAGATACACCTAATGCTAGATGACGAGTTGGTGGGTGCAGCGCACCAGCATGGCACATGTATACATATGTAACTTACCTGCACATTGCGCACATGTACCATAAAACCTAAAGTATAATAATAATAATAATAATAATAATAATAAAATAAAAAAAAAAAAAGAAAGCCAAACATACGGACAGAATCATGAAGGCATCAAGAGAAAAGTGACTCATCAGACAAGAGATTCTCAATAAAATGAATAGCTGACTACTTATCATAAACCATGGAGCTCAGAAAGCAGTGGGATGATATACTCAAAATGCTGAAAAAGATTTGTAAAACAAGAATAGTTCAACCATCCCTCACAAATGAAGAATACATTAAAACATTTCCAGGAAGCAAAAACAAATAACCTGGAGCCAATAGACCTTCCCCACAGGGTGTAATATAGGAAGTCTTTCAGGCTGAATAAAAGAATAGTAGACAGTGCTGTAGACTCCAAATCACAGGAAGAATAAAGAACACCAGTAAAGGTAACTACATAGATTTTTTTTTCTACATGTCCAGTCTAAAAGATAATTGCATAAAGCAATCATTAAGAAGCTGTGTTGATGGACTTATGATATAAAACAATCTAATTTTTATGACAATAATAGCATAAAGCAGAGAATAGGAAACACAGCTATATTAGACCAAAGTTTTTGTATATTTTTGAAATTTAGTATTTAAAAATAAAATTTGGGCCAGGCACGGTGGCTCACGCCTGTAATCCTAGCACTTTGGGAGGCCGAAGAGGGAGGATCATGAGGTTAGGAGATCGGGACCATGCTGGCCAACACGGTGAAACCCCGTCTCCACTAAAAATACAAAATATTAGCCGGGCGTGGTAGCGGGCGCCTATAGTCCCAGCTACCAGGGAAGCTGAGGCAGGAGAATCGCGTGAACCCAGGAGGCGGAGCTTGCAGTGAGCGGAGATGGCACCACTACACTCCAGCCTGGGCGACAGAGCGAGACTCAGTCTCAAAAAAAAAAAAAAGTAGTAAAATTTAGTAATCCAAGCCAGAATGTTTTCTGTTAAGATGTTACGTGTAATCATCAGGACTATAACTAAGAAAACAACACAAAAATAAAAAGTAAAAGACATAACAAGGGAATTAAAGTTTAGACCAGCAAATATCTATTTAATGCAAAAGATTTAGTAATTGTATAAGAGAGGGAAAAAAAGGCTTAAGACATTTAGAAAACAAACAGCAAAATGGCTGACAGAAGTCCAGCCTATCAGTAATTACATTGTATGTGAATGTGTTAAACACTTCAACAAAAGGACTGAAAATAACAAAATTGACTAAAAACAAAATATGTGATTTCACTGTATGCTTTCCAGAGAAACACCGGATAGATTCGAATACATTAACAGGTTCAAAGTGAAAGGATGAAAAACGATACACCATGCAAATAATAATGATAACAACAAGAAAAGCTGGAACGGCTCTAATAGTATGTGACAAAATACACATTAAGACAAAAAAATTTACTGGAGATAAAAAGGACACTTTCCAATGAGAAACTGATTAATCTATTAGGAAGCACATCAATTATAATAGTATATGAAACTAACCACAACAATAAAATAGATCAAATAAAGTCTGACAGAATTGAAAGGAGAAATATATAATTCAACAGTAGTTAGAGATGTCATTACCCCACTTGAATAAAGATGCAACAACTAGACAGAAGAGGCACAAAGAAATAGAATAGATAAAAAAGGCTAAATCATGAATATCTAATAAAAGTAACTTCACCTTGCAAATATAGGATGCATGTTCTTTAACTTTCACAAGAAACATTATTCAGGATAAATCATGTATTAGGCCATAAAGTAAACTTTAATGCATGTAAACAGATTAAAATGATACAAAGTATGTTGTCAGGCCAAAATACAATCAAATTAAAAATTAACAAAAAAGGCAATTTGCAAAACTTACAAATGCGTGGAAATTGAACACTATACTTCTAAATGAGTGGGTTAAATGCAAAGTCTTCCGGGATATTAGCAAATACTTTGAGATCATAGAAAAAGAAGACACAATATTGAAACATATAGAATGCAACTAAAGCAGTGCTTAGAGAAAAAAATTATAGCTGTAAATGCTTATATTATAAAAGGAGAAAAATCTCAAATTGATAGCTCAACTTTCCATCTTAAGAAACTAGCAAAAGTAGAGAAAACTTAATGAAAATTAAGCTGAAGCAACAACGTAATTAAATTAGAACAAAAACAAAATAAATAAAGAATAAAAATAGAAAAATGAAATCAAGTTTTGTTGTTTAAAAAATAAAAATGATAAACTTTTATTTATATTGGAAAAAAAGAGATGAAACTCTCATATTACTAAAATAGAGAAGAAAATGGTGACATTCCACTGACTGTATGGATTTTTTTTTAAAAAAGGATTGTAATCAACACTAAAAAAATTTGAATTAAACTAATTTGATAATGTAGATGAAATTGACTAATTTCTAGGAATATAAAAACTACCAAAACTGACTCAGCTAAAAAAGTATAAAATCTGACTAGATTTATACCATGTAGTGATGTTAAATTAGTAGTTACAAAAATTTCTCAGACACACAAAGTGCAGGTCCAGGAGGTTCTATTGTGAACGCTACCAAACAAATAAAGAACAATTAACTCCAGTTCTTCACAAACACTTCCAAAAAACAAAAAGGCTACAGCAACCAAAATAACATGGTACTGGTTGGTACCAAAGCATACATATAGACCAATGGAACAGAACAGAGACCTCAGAAATAACACTACACATCTACAACCATCTGATCTTCAACAAACTTGACAAAAACAAGTAATGGGGAAAGGATCTCCTGTTCAATTAATGGTGCTGGGAAAACTGGCTAGCCATATGCAGAAAACTGAAACTGGATCTCTTCCTTACACTTTATACAAAAATTAACTCAAGATGGATTAAAGACTTAAATGTAAAACCCAAAACCATCAAAACCCTAGAAGAAAACTTAGGCAATACCATTCAGGACATAGGCATGGGCAAAGACTTCATGACAAAAACGCCAAAAGCAATTGCAACAAAAGCCAAAATCGACAAATGGGATCTAATTAAACTAAAGAGCTTCTGCACAGCAAAAGAAACTATCATCAGAGTGAACAGGCAACATACAGAATGGGAGAAAATTTTTGCAATCTATCAATCTGACAAAGGCCTAATATCCAGAATTCACAAGGAACTTAAACAAATTTAAAAGAAAAAAATGAACAACCGCATCAAAAATTGGGTGAAGGATATAAACAGATACTTCTCAAAAGAACATTTTAATAAATCTGTTAAAAAGTTAGTAGAACTAAAAAGTGAGTTTAGCAAGGTCCCAGGTTACAAGGTCCATATACAAAATCAACTATATCAACTACATTAGACAAACCAAATAGAAAAAAAATCGCAAACAAAAACATACAAATTGGAATGAAAATGCAATTTCATTTATAATAGCATCTCTGGGAATAAAATATCTAGAAATAATGTATAAAAATATGTGCAAGACCTGTACACTGAAAACTACAAAACTTTTTTTGTAAAAAAATTAAAAAGCCTATGTGACTTGAGAAAAATATTCATAAGTTGAAACATGCAATATTTTAAAGATGTTGATTTATTCTAAATTCATCAACAGATAAAACAAATCCAATCAAAATTACATCATGTTTTAAACTGACAAGCTGATTCTCAAATATATGTGGAAGTGTGAATGGCCCATAACCACCAGTAAAATATTAAAGTGAAAAAGCAAACTGAAAGAATTTATATGATCTAGTTTTAGTCCTAAGTATAAAGCATTTTTACATTAAAACAGTGTGGTGACGGATTCACATATACATAAATAAAATGGAATAAAGATCCCAAAAATAGACCTATACATATATGGTCAGTTTATTTTCTATTAAGCTGTGAAAGCATTTCAATGAGAAAAGGAGTGTCTTTTCAACCAATTGTGCTGGAATAACTGGATAGTCACATAAAGAAACTAAAAATTTACCTTATATCACTTCATCTCAAACCTTCATAGGCTTAAATGTAAATGCTAAGCTTATGTAACTAGTGGAATAAATATCTGTGAACTTGGGTTAAACAAAGACTTTGATAAGACACAAAAAGCAAAATCTACAAAAGACAAAAAGATAAGTCAAGCTTTATCCAAATTATGACTTTTGTTCCTTAAAGGGCACAATAAAAAATAAAGCTACAAATATATGTATACATAAATTTGTGTCCTGAATGAAAAAAATAAAAAGACAAGCTTCTATAACTCAATAGCAAGGCAAAAAGCCTAATAAAAATGGACAAAAACATTTTTGACAAACACTTCACTAGAGGAGATGTATGAATGACCAATAAGCACCTAAAAAGGATGCACATCATTCCATATTGGAATGCCACTATGTGTAGTAGCTAAAATAAAATACTGACACACTAAGTGGTGGTGAAGAAGATGTGGAGTAACTTGTACTCTCATACCCTTCTGGTGAATAGGAAAGTTTTGGGCAGTTTCTAAAAAAGTTAAAAAGTTAAATACACACTTATTACATAACCAGGTCATTCAAGTCATAGGTTTGTCACCAAAGGATATAAAAATATATGTTCATACATAAACCTGTGTTCACATTTTTGTAGCTATTTTAGTCATAAAATCACCAAACTAGAAATAAGTCAAATGCCAATGACTTTGAAATGGATAAACAAAATGTAGTATATCCATACAGTTGAATACTACTCAGCAATAAAATAAAACAAATTACTGACTCACACTACAACATAGATAAACCTTAAAATAATTAATAGAAAGTATCCGGGCCCAGAAGTCTATACAATGTATTATACCACTTATATAAATTCTAGTAATTTGAACTATTCATCATGGCAACAACAGATCATCCTTCACTTGAGGAGGATGTTGGAGGGCTGCATGGACTAAGGGGCACAGCAAATTTGGGGATGAGGGAAATGTGTCTCTTAATTGTTGCTGCCATTTAGTGACTGACTATAACTGTCAAAACTTATGAAATTGTATACTTTAAATGGATGCTGTTTCTTGTGCAAAAATGATATCCTAATAGAGTTAATTAAAACAGTAAAAGAAACTGGTAATCTGTGCCTCATTCAATGTCAAAGTTGCTATGAACCTTGTTTGCTGCATGCTTTGCTGTTTCCCTCTGTTGCTGGGAGGTTTCTACTGTGTTACTCCTACATCTCCGATTCAGAGAAATGGTGTTTTGAGGAGTTTCACCTCTGGAATAAATCCAAAGAGCTTCATCTGCAGTTGTTTTGTTCTTCTCCTGGTATAATGAATGTTTCTAATAAAAAACAATGAACAAATGTTAATAAGCAATCAATTAGTGAAAGAACGTCACGATGAAACATGGAATGGCCCTGGCCCATGGAAGGCATCCTTTCCGGAGCAGAGTGCATTAAGCCTGGGACTTGAAGGTGGATAGGATTTGAACAATTGAAGGACACGGAAAGATCTAGACAATGGTGACAAAGGGAAAAAGCAGAACTCGACCTAATGTGTTGGGAAGTAAATAGCAGATTGCTTGAGGAAGAATAAATTTGATAAGCTCATCTGCATCTCAACCTAATTTTGATGAGAAGATCCTTGGGTTTGGCCTCAGCCTCAGCCTCAGCCTGCTGTTGCTGCAGGCAGTGGAGAGATGCAAAGCACTAGCCACCCCATCAGTCCTCAGAACCAGGGGAAAGCATAAAGGATTTGCACTATTCCAAGCCCCTCAGCATTTCTGAGTATATTGACATGCACCAGTAGATAACTGGAAGACACTTTTCTGTACAGACTGCTCTAAGTCTCTCCTCTCCTTTACCATGACAGTTTAATCAAAGAGCCATTTCTGTATTTTCTGTTTCCATTTTCTCCTATTTGTTTACTCTCAACTCTTCTCAAATGCATCCTGTCCCATCATTGCACTGAAACCCTCTTAACTGAGATCAACAATCACTTTTTATCAAATAAAATATATTTGTAATTTTGTTAGTATTTTAGCTTTCCATAACATTAGGCAATATCAACCTTTTATTCTTTCTTGAGACACTCTTCCCTTGGCCTCTATGTCATAATCTGTCACAGTTTTTAAATTTGCTATAGCTGCTCCTTTTCATATGACCCCGCTATCTCTTCCTTTTCTACAAGACATTTAGATATCAGTTTTTTAACTTTCAGCCTCAAGTCCTCTTCTCTTCTTGCACTATACTCTATCCATCCACAGCCATGCTTTCAATTACCATGTATAAGTGACATCAGGCCACTCCACTGAGGTCCAGATCTATTTAGCAGCTGCTCTTCCAATATCTATACTATCTGTCTCAAATACATGTCATAGTCAACATGCTCAAGAATAAAGTCATCCTCTATTTCCTCAATAATTACTTTTTCTTGTGATCCCCAATTTCATAATTGCATCTATTCGGTTTTGCTAGCCAGAAATTTAGAAGTGATTTTAAACATTTATTTGGCCTCCTCTTTCACATTGTATCAGCACCAAGTTTCGAAAACTTTTTTCTGTTTCTGTCTACATCACCCTACTCCAGTTTTTCTCCACTGGAATACTATTAGCATCTTGGGAGAAGATTCATTTGTTGTGGGGGCCTATCTTCTGCAATGCAGCACATTTACTGTCTTGGCTGCCACTTAATAAAGGCTGTTAGATTTTGAATCCACTGTGACATCCAAAATTCCCACACTCATTTGTAAACGTCCCTGGAGGAGTGAGCACCTTTCTTCTGATTGAGAACTGTTGTCTCGTCCAAGTTGCTGACATTTCTTGCATGTGTTTAAATAGCCATTTGTGTCTTCCCTTGGTCATTTCCCCAACTCTGTGTTAGTCTTCTCCCTATACTGTAGCACTGATAGTTTCAAAGGTTAAAACTGATAATATCACCAATAAAATCCTACCTGCTTAAAAATTCTTCCACTGTTTCCAATTGTCATTAGGATAAAGGTCTCTGGCCCTGGATGGGTGCCCGTTGATGCCATCTGTGAGGTAACACACTGAACAATTTCCCTTCCTTGACCACACTATGCTCCATCTTTCATGGAACTTTCACATGCAGATATGTTTCTTCTCCCTGAAACATGCATTCCTCCTCCTGTGACTAGATTACCTTTAAGTATTTTATATCTCAGCTTATTACCTCCTCAAGAAGGCTTTTCTAATTCCATAGTTTAAATACTTCCATAAAGCCATGTTTTATTTTTCTTTAGAGCAATTATGTCAGTTAATTATTTTATAGTCATTGTGATTACTAAATTATTAAATTTTAATTTCCATAGAAATAGGGATCATGTCTATTTTTCTTCACCAATTTTATTCTTAGTCCCTATCTCATTGTCCCTTAGCCCCTACCTCATTGATGCTGACCAAATGTTTATGGAAAGAAATCAATATGTATTTGTAGGAAAGGTAGACCACCTCGAGTTCCTTTCATGATTGTCATTGTACAATCAGTATTTCTCAGGCAATTGAGAAATTGCCTCAATTCCCTCTATTTCTCAATATTTCTATTGAGAAATAGAAGATTAGTTGAAACATCTCTTAGAGGAATCTCACAATGTAAATATCATATGTATTGAAATGTAAAAAAGTAGATGAAAGGAGAAAAAACAGTGGGTGTGTCAAGAATAATTTTTGAAAATTATACTTGTTCTAATTTGATTGACTAGCAGCTAAAAAAGGGTATTTCACACTCAAGTGACCAAAATCAATAACTCATGCTCTATGAATTTAGGCTAAACTGAATAGAAGCTTGTTTCCACTGTGTGTTAGTATATTTAATCTGTAGGTGGAGATGTTCTTTTATGCTGAGGTAAGAGCATATCATAGAAATATGTGTTTTGATTTGATTATCACCTGCCGATTCCTCTGTGAAATGGTATATAAGGCTCTCAGTAAGGCAGCTGGGGACCTGCGATGTGCAGGAAAGAGACGTATTCTTCACTTTATTCCTGAGGCTGAATATAAAGACATCTTCATTCTCTAAACATTATTAGCAAGTTACTAAAGGAAGCAAACATAGCTATAGAACCAGATGGCTGTTTATGTAAAATAAATACAAAGCTTTAAAAATGTACACATAAAACAATTACTAGCTCAGAGAAATGTAACAGTGAAAAGTAAGCTCCTGAGCCTAGCAGTTTGAGACCGTGTTGCCTGAACCTAGGGGCTTCAGGATCACTGGGCTGGCAGAGGAGGGACGGAAGGAAGAGAAAAGGGAAATATTTTGATGAATAGGATTTCAGTACTTAGGGCTTCATTTCGATAAACACAAATAAAGGGGGATTTTAAAACATGCCAGTAGATCATTGTTAATATGCCTTCAAGGATTCCATAAATCTGCAGAGATGGATAACAGTGTTTGGAAATTATGAAGAAGAAAACTTTTCATTTGCTTCTGGATTTATGATATGAAATTTTCTTCCTTTTCCTTCTTTATTGGGGTGTGTGTGTTAGTCTTATTGTGACGATAGATGCTGGTGCAACTAAAATGCCCTAATTACTGCTGATTTTTAGAAGGAATGTTAATTAATTTTACCATTGTCACTGGGGTGGAATTGAAGAAATTATGGGTAATTAGCTAATCAACCATATAATTGGCTATATTGGAAATAATATTGTATGCTTTAATTATAGAAGGTTTAGGCAAATATGTTAGTTGAGAATACAAATTTATAAATAGCTGCTGAAAATGTAAGTATGAAAGAATACAAACTCATACAATCTACATGCAACATACTTCATGCAGCTTTGTGAACAATTATTGTTAGCTTAGATCAGGTATCTGATTGTTAAGTCCTGACAGGTTGAATTATATGTGCTGTAGGATATGTCTTGTTTCATCTCAATCTTCCTTTCCAAATTTCTGAGAGCTGCTTTCACAAATAGGGATTCCCCTGTTCCCAATGCAATGACTGCGCTACTAGCTTCCTGCATTCCTTGTTTTTATTTTTTATCACCATGTTAGGTATGGCTGTGCCTAATAGGCTCTGAGTTTTCTGCTGACTCCATGAGACACTTTCAGTGTAAATTTGACGCTAAATGATTTTTGGCAAAGGTGATACCCTGATGCCACTCTACCTCTGAATCTTAGAGGAAGTTGAGAATTTTGCTCACTGAATTTGTTTTTGTTCATAGATTCTCTGCTCATTCTTTTATTCCTTTGTTTACTTGTTCAATAAACATTTGCTTGGTATCCACTGTGCACCTATAGTTTGCTCTAGTCCCTTCCCTTAAGGAGTTTATATTCTTTGTGTGTACTGTGAAACGCAGTGTGTGCAGGTGTGATGTGTGTAGGTGTGTGTGTGTTGGTGATTCTGTGTTTGTATGGGTAAGATTACAGTTCTCAGACATACACAGCACATTGCGGTTGAATGTGATCTATTACAGAATTATAGGAAAATGGTGCTGGGGCAGCATTCTGAGGTGGGCATAGACCTATGTTTTGGAGAAACCTAGAAAATACATAGGGAGGACTTCATGGAAGAAGCAAAGCTTGAGGAGAACTCAGGCAGACACATAGGGTAGCCTGGGCTGGAAGGCAGGTGGAGAGGCATGAATGTATGTTACCTTTGAAGAGATGGAAGCCGTTCAGCACAACTTGGAGACACGAGTCACTCCTTACTGGAGAGGTTATTGGGTGGAAAGATGAACACGAGATAGATAAATCAACTTTAAAAATTTTCTCTTTACTGGCAAACGGTGATTGCTTATGCACTATATGTCAAGCACCATGCTAAGCATTTGGGTTCCTTGTCAGAACAACACAGTGCCCACCCTCTAGTGGTAGATGTCAAATTTCCTCATACACGATACAAATATTAGGAATTTATCATGTCGGCCGTGGGAACTACTAAAGAATTTTTAACCATTGTATGATTTAATCAGGATTATATTTTAATAATATAGAGGGGGCCTACTCTAGCAGTATGGGAAAGGAAATGGAAAAAACATATCTAGAACCAGAAGATCATTTTCAGAAGTTTCTTCCAAGTTCTTTTTGAGAAATAAAGAAGTAATGGCAGCAATGCTCAAGGGAAGAGGGGACTAAGAGGCCTAAGAGTTTGGATTGACAAGACTTGGTTGAAGTGGAACCATCCATAATTCATATCTATGTACATGTGTATAACACTGATCTCTCTAGCAATCATTTTGGGATGATTTGGGTAGGGAGTGCATTTGGACAACAAATATATTAATTAATTATTTAACTCAACAAATATTTATGGAGCGTTAAATATGTGTCAAGAACTTCGGGAAGCTGAGGCAGGAGAATCGCTAGAACCTGGGAGGTGGAGTTTACACGGAGCTGAGATCACACCACTGCACTCCAGCCTGGGCAATGGAGTGAGACTCCAAAAAAAAAAAAAAGAAAGAAAGAAAGAAAAGAAAGCAAAGCAAAGCAAAGCAAAGCAAAGCAAAGCAAGCAAACCAGAAAGAAAGAAAGAAAGAGAGAGAGAGAGAGAGAAAGAAAGAAAGAAAGAAAAAGAAAGAAAGAAAGAAAGAAAAATGCTCTAACCTCTGGAGACGCAGCGATGAAAATAAAAATGGCCTACTTACCTTACAGGAGGAATAAAAACAAGAGAAGACAGTGTCAGTGGGTAAGTGCCATTACACAAAACAAAGAGCGGCGAATGCCACAGCAAGTGCCAAGGGCTGGAGGAACAGCCATGGTATACCAGGTAACTGGCGAGGAAAGGCCATTTAGTAAGACAGCATCTGATCATGTACTTGGAAAAAGAAATGAGAATCACTATATGGGGAGCAGAGGAAGGTGGAAAACTGAGTGATAAGGACTCAAGATGAGAGTGGAAGCCAGAAAGGATACCGTGGGGCTGGCCGGAGTCAGAAAAGAGGCCGGTGAAAGAGAGGCGTTCAGAGAGTAGCAGGGCCTGTATTCGCTATTGGGAAGACTGGGTCTTCCTGAGTGCATGAGTCAGCCTTGGGGGATTCTGAACATAACAGTGACATGATCTGGCATTTCAAAGGGACCCCTGTGGCTGCTGTGTAGAGAAGAGATGATGGGTGTGCAAGAGGAGAGGGAAGCACTCAGTGGAGCAGATGTTGCTGTTTTCCAGGCGACAGGTTATGATGGTTTTGACCCAAGAGGGCAAGGTGGCCCTGAAGGTTCATATCATGAATGTTTTAAAGTAGGACCAACAGAATTTTCTGAAGGATTGGATATAGAATATTAGCAAGGAATCAAAGAAAAACATCAAAATTTTTGCCCTGATTGTTCAGGTCAGAGAGGAAGAAGTTGCCGTTTACTAACATTAGAAAGATATGAGAGTCTCGGTGTTAATGCTGGGGAATTTTGTTGCAGTCATTGATATGTTCAAGTACAGAAAGCTGGGGTGGCTCGGGGAGTAGTAAGTAGTACTGTGGTGGTTGGAGACATGCAGTCTGCGAATATATGGAAGAGGATACCCAGTCTGGGTGGAGGCATTAGCATTAGACCAAAGCCCGCACCTCTTCCTCTGAAGAAGTGGAACTGAGCAAAAAACTGCAGGGCTGCAAGTAAAACTGGAGTGTGACTGAAAAAGTTCATACGATACCATCCTTATTTCCTTGAAGTCCTAAGCAAAATTATCTTCTCACGTTAGAGACTAGAATATATTAAAATGCTTGAGAACTAATGAAACTTACAAATAAAAGAGAAAAACAGAAGAAAGCAGGACTTGGAGCTTGTCAGAGGCCCTGTGAGGGAATGTGGAGTTGGGTAGATATCCTGTTTGATGGAAGGCCCTGTGGTCGTAGACACAGCCATGAGCTGGGGCACCACAGAAAGGGGCAAGAAAACAAATTCAAGTGGTGGTGCTCCTGGAGCACTCCTGTGGTGCTCCCCTGGTGCTCCTGTGTACTCCTGTGGTGCTCCTATGGGCCCACAGCTGCAGCAGGCGAGCAGTGGAATGGACCAATTCTGAGGTCTCTGGTGCTCCAGCTTTGGTGTGGCAGGAGTGGGGCTGACAGACTGAGGAAAGGGAGGGGTTCCAAGTCGGGTGAGGGGAGCACCAGCATCCAAGAGCAGGAGGCTGGAGGAGGGAACGGTAGAGTGACTGCAAGAGCTGTGGGTTCACCATGCACACCCTCCTGTGTTCTGGCCTGATCTGCCTGGGGTTCTATTATGAAGTCTTCACAATTCCTTCCCTCCCCACCCCTCCACTCCCCTACTCCCCTCCCCTTTCCTCTTCTCACCTCCTTTTCCCTTTCTTTCTTTCTTTCTTTTTTTATTTTTTTTTTGGTTTAAATTAACCAGAATATGTTTCTGCAATTTGTGATTTAGTTTTCTGACTAGCAAACTGTTGAAATGTTTTAGAAATATACTTTATTTTTTAGAGTGGTTCACGGCAAAATTGAGGAGAAGATAAAGGGTTCCCATCTACCCTGTCCCCACACATAGATAGCCCTGCCACTATCAACTCATCCAGCAGAGTGGCATGTTTGTTACAACTGACGAACCTATTGACACCTTATTGTCACCCAAAGTCTGTAGTTTACATGAGGGTTACTCTTGATGTTGTACATTCTATGGGTTTGGAAAAATGTATAATGACACATATCTATTATTATGGTATCATACAGAGTAGTTTCACTTCCCTAAAAATTCTCCATGCTCTAGCTATTCATCTTAAAAGTTTTTATGGCTTTATGTTCCTCTCAGATAAAATATCAAATTAGAGGAAAATCTGAGGCCCTTTTATGGTGTGGCCTCAGTTCCCTCTTGACGGAAGGACCTGTGGTCATAGAGACAGCCCTGAGCTGGGGACATGATGGGCTGCCTGCTCCTCTCCTCTCCCCAGCGGGCTCCAAGAATCCTGAGGACTTTCAGAAGCACAAAGTCATCTTAATCTTCTCACACTCAGGCCACTGAAAACGCTGAGGCCAAACCTCTAAAAGCCATCTGATCTCGCTTAGGAGATGAAAAGTGCTATTTTCTTCTTGTTGGACTCAAAGGTTAACCGCAAAGGGACTGTGGGAATGGAATTTCTTTATTGTTTAGAAAAAGAATACGAATATTGACTTAGGAAAATTAGAAGTTTTTTTTACTCTCATTCAAATTATTGTAGGAAAGGGAAAATTATCATTTTATTTATTTTATTTTATTTTATTTTATTTTATTTCAGTAGTTTTTGGAGAACAGGTGGCGTTTAGTTACACAGATATGTTATTTAGTGGTGATTTCTGAGATTTGATGGCACTCATCTCCCAAGCAGTGTACATTTATCTAATGTGTAGCCTTTTATCCCTCACCCACCTCCCGCCTTTGCCCAAGCGTCCCCAAAGTTCGTTACATCATTCTTATGCCTTTGCATCCTCATAACTTAGCTTCCACTTATAAATGAGAACAAATGATATTTGGCTTTTTATTCCTGAGTTACTTCACTTAGAATGATCATCTGCAACTCCATCCATGTTGCTAGGAATGCCATTATTTCATTCCTTTTTAAGGCTGAATACTATTTCATGCTGTATACATATCACATTTTCTTTATCCACTCATTGGTTGATGGGCATTTAGGCTGGTTCCATAGTTTTGCAATTGTGAATTGTGCTGCTATAAACATCCATATGCAAGAGTCTTTTTAATATAATAGCTTCTTTTCCCTTGAGTAGGCACCCAGTAGTGGGATTGCTGGATAGAATGGTGGTTCTACTGTTAGTTCTTTAAATAATTTCCACACTGTTTTCTGTAGTGTTTTGTACTAGTTTACATTCCCACTGGCAGTGTAAAAGTGTTCCCTTTTCACCACATCCACACTAACATCTGTTATTTATTTTTTAATTATGGACATTCTTACAGGAGTAAGGTGGTATCTCATTTTGGTTTTGATTTGCATTTCCCTGATAATTAGTGATGTTCAGCATTTTTCATATGTTTGTTGGCCATTTGTATATCTTCTCTGAGAATTTTCTATTCACGTCTTTTGCCCACTTTTTGATGGGATTTTTTTTTCTTGCTGATTTGTTTGAGTTCTTTATAGATTCTGGATATTAGTCCTTTGTCAGATGCATAGATTGTGAAGATTTTCTCCCATTCTGTGAGTTGTCTGTTTACTCTGCTGATTATTTCTTTTGCTGTGCAAAAGCTTGTTAATTTAGTTAAATCCCATCTATTTATCTATTTATCTTTGTTTTTGTTGCATTTGCTTTTGAGTTCCTGGTCATGAACTCTTTTCCTAAGCCAACGTCTAGAGGTGTTTTTTTTTTTTGATGTTATCTTCTAGAATTTTTATAGTTTCAGATCTTAGATTTAAGTCTTTTATCCACCTTAAGTTGATTTTTGCCTAAGGTGAGAGATGAGGATCGTTTCATTCTTCTACATGGGGCTAGCCAATTATCCCAGAACCATTTGTTGATTAGGGCATCCTTTCCCCACTTTGTGTTTTTGTTTGCTTGTTGAAGATCAGTTGGCTGTAAGTATTTGGCTTTATTTCTGGGTTCTCTATTCTGTTCCACTGGTCTACATGACATTTTTATACCAGTATCATGCTGTTTTGGTAACTATAACCTTGTAGTATAGTTTGAAGTCAGGTAATGTGATGCCTTCAGTTTTGTTCTTTTTACTTTGTCTTGCTTTGGCTATGCAGGCTCTTTTTTGGTTCCCTATGAATTTTAGGATTGTTTTTTCCAGTTCTGTGAAGAATGATGATGGCATTTTTATGGGAATTGCATTTAATGTGTAGCTTGATTTTAGCAGTATGATCATTTTCACAATATTGATTCTACCAATTTAGAAGCATGGGATGGGTTTCCATTTGTTTGTGTCATCCCCTGAGTTCTTTCAGCAGTGTTTTGTAGTTTTCCTTGTAGAAATCTTTCACCTCCTTGGTTAGGTATATTTCTAAGTATTTTATTTTTTTGCAACGGTTGTAAAAGAGATTGTGTTCTTGATTTGATTCTTTGCTTGGTTGTTGTTGGTGTATAGCAGTGCTACTGATTTGTGTACATTGATTTTGTATCCTGATAATTTACTGAATTCATTTTTCAGATCTAGGAGCTTTTTGAATGAGTCTTTAGGGTTTTCTAGGTATACAGTCATATCATTGGTGAACAGGAACAGTTTGACTTTCTCTTTACTGATTTGGAAGCCCTTTAGTTATTTATCTTGTTGATTGCTCTGGCTAGGACTTCCAGTATTATGTTCAAGGGATAAAAGTGGGCATCCTTGTTTGTTCCAGTTCTCAGGGGGAATGCTTTGAAGTTTACCCTGCTCAGTATAATGTTGGCTATGGGTTTCTCATAGATGGCTTTTATTAACTTGAAGTATCTCCTTTCTGTGCCAACTTTGGTGAGGGTTTTTATCATAAAGTGATGCTGGATTTTGTCAAATGCTTTTTCTGCATCTATTGAGATGATCATACAATTTTTTCTGTTTATGTGATGTATTACATTTATTGACTTGTGTATGTTGAACCATCCCTGCATCCCACTTGATCATGATGTATTATCTTTTTGATATGCTGTTGGATTTGGTTACCTAATATTTCATTGAGGATTTTTGCATCTATGTTCTTCAGGGATATTGGTTAGTAGTTTTCTTTTTTTTGTTATGTCCTTTCCTGGTTTTGGTACTAGGGCGATACTGACTTCATAGAATAACTTAGGGAGGATTTTCTCTTTCAATATCTTTTGGAATATTTTTAGCAGTATTGGTACAAATTCTTCTTTGAATGTCTAACAGAATTCAGCTGTGAAATCATCTGTCCCTGGATAATTTTTTTTGACAGTTTTTAAAATTACCGTTTCAATTTCGCTACTTATTATTGGTTTGATAATTGGTGTTCCTGAGTATAAGATAAATTTAAAAGTTTGGAAAACTTATTTGAGAGAGTTCTTGAGGAACTCTTCCCTGGCCTTGCTAAAGATCTAGACATCCAAATAAAAGAAGCTCAAAGAACACTTGGGAAATCTATCACAAAAACATCATCACCCAGGCATATAGTCATCAGGTTGTCTAAAATCAAGATAAAGGAAAGAATATTAACAGCTGTGAGGCAAAAGCATCAGGCAACCTATAATGGAAAAGCAATCAGATTAGTTGATTTCTTGGGGGAAACCTTTACAAGCCAGAAGGGATTGGGGTTCTAACTTTAGCTTCCCCAAACAAAATTATCGATAGTTAAGAAATCTGTATCCAGCAAAACTAAGCTTCAGAAATGAAGGAGAGTTAGTCTTTTTCAGAAAAACAAATGCCGAATTTGCCACTACCAAGCTAGCACTACAGGAAATGCTAAAATGAGTTTGAAATCTTGAAAAAAACCTCAAAATACACCAAAACAGAACCTCCTTAAAGCATAATCTCAGAGGGCCTATAAAACAATAACGCAATGAAAAAAACAAGTTATTTAGGCAAGAACTAGCAGCATGCATAGATTAGTACCTCACATACCAATACTAACATTGAATGTAAATGGCCTAAATGCTCCAATTAAAAGATATAGAATGGCAGAATGGATAAAAATCCACCAACTAAGTATCTTCTGTCTCCAAGAGGCTCACCTAACACATAAGGACTCACATAAACTTAAGGTAAAGGGATGGAAAATGATATTCCATGCAAATGGAAACCAAAAGGGAGCAGGAGTGTAGCTATTCTTACATCAGACAAAACAGGTTATAAAGCAAAACAGTAAAAAAAGACAGAAGGATGAAGGATCAGTCCAACAGGAAAATATCACGATCCTAAATATATATGCCTCTAACACTGGACCTCCAAAATTTATAAACAATTACTATCAGACCTAAGAAATGGGAGAGAAGACAATACAACAATAATAGGGGACTTCAATACACCACTGACAGTACTAGACAGGTCATCAAGACAGAAAGTCAACAAAGAAATAATGGACTTAAACTATACCCTAGAACAAATAGACTTTATAGATATTTACAGAACATTCTACTCAACAACTGAAGATTATACATTCTTTTCATCAGTACATGGAACATTCTCCAAGATAGACCATATGATAGGCCACAAAAGAAGTCTCAATAAATTTATGAGAACAGAAATCATAACAAGTATCCTCTCAGACCACAATAGAATAAAACTGGAAATTAACTAGAAAAAGAACCTTCAAAACTATACAAATACATGGAACTTAAATAATCTGCTCTTGAATGATCTTTGGGTCCACAATGGAATCAAGATGGAAATTTAAAAATTATTTGAATTGAACAATAACTGTGACACAACTTATCAAAACATGTGGGATACAGCAAAAGTGGTGATAAGAGGAAAGTTCACAGCATTAAATGCCTACAAGAAAAGGTCTGAAAGAGCACAAATAGACAATCTAATGTCACACCCTAAAGAACTAGAGAAACATGAACAATCCAAACCCCAACTCAGCAGAAGAAAATGAAGAACCAAGATCAGAGCAGAACTAAATGAAATTCAAACAAACAAACAAACAATACAAAAGAAATAAGAAGCTGGTTCTTAAAAAAGAAAAACAGAATTGATAGACCGTTAGTGAGATTAACCAACAAAATATGAGAGAAAATTAAAATAAGCTCAGTTAAAAACAAAAGAGGAGATATTACAACCACATAAATTCAAAAGATAATTCAAGGCTACCATGGGGATCTTTACACACACAAACTAGAAAACCTAGAGAAGATGGATAAATTCCTGGAAATAAAAATAGTCATTTTCAAGGGATGGGGCAGAATATAAATGTACCAAACTAATGTAGAAATAAGTTTCTACTGTAATTATAGTCATGCTTTTTGCAGTGAGTATCTGGACTATAAGTGTTAAAGTGATGTTAACAGAGAGAAAATATGACTATGTTTGAAATTTTGGCTTGAACATAGCCACTCAGGGCTTAAACTTGTGGTGCTTATCATCCGCCACTTATAATTTCCCACTAGGTCTAATGTCAATTAAATAAGATGCTAGTCTTCATCTGTTCAGTTAACACTGGGAAAGGGCTTGACCGACTTTCTTGTTTTTCCGAAGCAGCTTCTCACCACATTTTCACTGTTTTTGTGTAAGGTGGTGGACAATTTTCAATTGCCACTAGTTTCCTATGTTCTGCTGTTAGAAAAGCAATTAGAAAGATTAGAAATTAAAACAAACAAAGTAAAAAACCTAATTTGCCTATAGAGCTCTTCATACTTTATCCTGGGGAAATTATAATTCCAGAGGCCGTGGGGAAGCTGGGGACCAAAGAGTTTCTGAGTCCTCCAATTCTCCTAGAGCTGCCCTCTCAGGGGCTGAGCCTGAACTCCATTGTCTGGGCGGCCACTTCCTGCAGAATAGAGTCTATCTGTGTGGTGTGACAAGGCCAGAGAAATGCTGAGGAGCCTGTGTGTGTGGCTGTGTGTGGTGTGTGTGTGTGTGTGTGTGTGTGTGTGTGTGTCGGGGGGATGGTGGGGTGCAGGGAAGACAGTTTGAGATTTGGTGAGCAGATGTGAATGTAAAAGATTGAAGTAGAGAAAGCACACTGATGAGAAATGTTGGGTGTGATAAATTGAAATTCATACAATGTTACTAAAAATTACATAAAGGGATAAGAATAACTTTCAAGTTATTTTGAGATGCTGGACTGATCTTCTTTGAATGTAAATTTGTGAAGAGCCCAAACCCCAAGGAATATAGAGATTAATCTGGGTGACATGCATAATAAAACATTTTGTTTCTCCTTCCCAGGTCCCTTAAATAGTTACTAGTATTTTTTACTTTATCTATTGATAGTTTGTTTCATTCTCATGGTTTTAACCAGTTTCAATATGCTTATAGTTTTTTCCCCTTATTTTCTTTCTCTTCCTAATTTATCCACTGAATTTAAAATGTATACATTTAAATCCTGCTGGACATGTTGACAATGATTCTTTTCTCGGCCAAACTTTGTCCAGGCTTGTGAACCTCTTCCTAGGCCCATTTATGAACTTTGTAAAATCCGGTTTTAGCAAAGAACCTGCTAAGTCAGTTTAGCCAGGATCCCCGATTCTCGATATCTGATCACCCTCAATGAAATCTGATTGAGTTCCTCATCCCCACTGTTGCCAGGTGATATCTGGTCACCCTACTTGCCTTCAGTAAGAATCCTGTGAGGTTGTTTTAGCCAGAATCCCCTTTGCCCCTGACTTCCCTCTTAGTAATGTTCCCTCCATTGATCACCATCCTGCTTCTTGGCTATCAATCCCCACTTGCCCAGGCTGCATTCAGAATGGAGCCCAGTCTGTCTTCCCACTGCAAGACCTAGTTGCAGTGGCCCCTATGCCCATCATAATGTCCTGAGTAAAGTCGGCCTCACTGTGCTTTAACAACAGTCATCGAATAATTTTCTTTAACAGTGTTTGCTTCCACACACCTCAGTTGGACCTTACCCACAGCTGGCAGGGACTCATCCTTTCTCTTCTGGAATTGCTCTTCCTCCCAAGGCCTGACTCCAACTCCCAGTCAAATGGCATCACTATCCACACATCTGACTGGACCACAATCCGGGATCTCAACTAGGCTCCTCTTTCCCCACCAATGCCCCATCCATCCCCAAGCCTTGCTATTTTACCCATTGCATGTTCCATCCGTGCTCATAATCCCTATTATTTGTGGCCTGCCCCTCTCTCTTGCCCTTGTTTGTGTCCTTTTCAAATCTCCAATGCTTAGCAGTTGTGAGGCCTTGGACATGAGATAATCCTTCTGTCCCTTGTTATTTTTTTAATCTATGAAAAATGCACAGGGTGATAACCATTCACTGTAGCTTCCCTTGAAAGTCATGGTTAGTACCTGTTATCTCAGCCTAATAATTAAATAGTGCTCCCCTTTGACTCTCAGATGCATAATACATTAAGTTGTCACGCCAAACATGGGAGAAATCATAACCACTTCATAGGATTAATGTGCTGATTTAGCAAATTCAAGTAAAGTACTTGGGACTGCATGTGGCATACAGTACACACTCTACAAATGTTATATATTAGGAACATAAGAAATCTTTACCATTTCAGCCTTTCTTGCGAGGGTTTTTTCTCATCTCATGTTCTAACTTTTGCCGTTTGTGCACGTCAAACTGTTACCTTCATTCTTTGTCTTTTCCTAAGGGTCTTCTTTGTCTCGCAGTTGCCCCATATCCTCCTCCATCTCCATCCCTTCCCTCCATTCTCTAGCTAATATTAGTCATTCTTAAACCAGTAATCTTCCTCTCTAGGATGCCAGGCATACTCTTTTTGTGCTTCCCCGGAGTGCGCATCTTTTTGTTGAAATTACTGTTTCCTTTGTAACTGTACAGTTGATGTCATCTCCTCAAAGAGAGCAATTGCACCTTGTTTACTGTTGAATCCCCATTGCCAAGCAAAATGCTGAGTGCGTGGAAAGTACTCCAGACATATTTGTTGAATTGAGCTCTCCGCAGTTTGTCTTTGGTGCAAAGAAAGCAATTAGAGTCCCCCGTGGTTACATGAGCCCCACTTCGTCTTCCTCTGACCAGAGGCTTCCCTGGAAACTCTTATTTTTGCTTTCTTCTAACTTTCCTTTTCTATTGCAAAATGTCTAATGTATTTTCAAAGTCTTGGTTTCTTTTCTAAACACTGCAGGAGTCTGCCAATTTTAGACTTTCATGTTTGCAAGAGCTATCTAAAAAGGGATGAATTGTTTCTTTTTTTATCATTTCAAAACACATTAAAACACAATGAACTCCAACAAATTTACAAGAAAAAAACAAACAACCCCATCAAAAAGTGGGCGAAGGACATGAACAGACACTTCTCAAAAGAAGACATTTATGCAGCCAAAAAACACATGAAAAAATGCTCACCATCACTGGCCATCAGAGAAATGCAAATCAAAACCACAATGAGATACCATCTCACACCAGTTAGAATGGCAATCATTAAAAAGTCAGGAAACAACAGGTGCTGGAGAGGATGTGGAGAAATAGGAACACTTTTACACTGTTGGTGGGACTGTAAACTAGTTCAACCCTTGTGGAAGTCAGTGTGGCGATTCCTCAGGGATCTAGAACTAGAAATTCCATTCGACCCAGCCATCCCATTACTGGGTATATACCCAAAGGACTATAAATCATGCTGCTATAAAGACACATGCACACGTATGTTTATTGCGGCATTATTCACAATAGCAAAGACTTGGAACCAACCCAAATGTCCAACAATGATAGACTGGATTAAGAAAATGTGGCACATATACACCATGGAATACTATGCAGCCATAAAAAATGATGAGTTCACGTCCTTTGTAGGGACATGGATGAAATTGGAAATCATCATTCTCAGTAAACTATCGCAAGAACAAAAAACCAAACACCGCATATTCTCACTCATAGGTGGGAATTGAACAATGAGAACACATGGACACAGGAAGGGGAACATCACTCTTTGGGGACTGTTGTGGGGTGGGGGGAGGGGGGAGGGATAGCATTGGGAGATACACCTAATGCTAGATGACGAGTTGGTGGGTGCAGCGCACCAGCATGGCACATGTATACATATGTAACTTACCTGCACATTGTGCACATGTACCATAAAACCTAAAGTATAATAATAATAATAATAATAATAAAAGAAAAAGAAAAAAAAAAAAAAAAAAAAAACACAATTTGTGAAAGAAACGTAGTTTTTTTTTTTTTTCAAAAAGTTAATCGGAATGAATTTTGCTTTTTACTGAGATTACATGAAATCACAGGATGCCTTAAGGGGAGGGGTGGGAAGCAAGTAGCTAGAACAATTTTTGCTTGTGAGTTTTATTTCACATAGCAAGAGTGAACAAAGTCACTCACCTTTTATTTTTTCTCTAACACAATATGCTTTGAATGTTCTCATCCTTCTAATCCAGTAGCAAACTCTGTCTCCTAAGCTAATTTGGATTGCTATCTTCTCCCTGCTCACTCCTCTGTGGTTATGTGAAGCCCGGGGGGACCTCACTGTCCATATCCAGGAGTGTTGGTCTCAGGATTGTTATCACTGACTTTAGACTTTTGAAGTTGGTAGTATCACTGCTCCTGGGCCTACTTTGGGCAGAAGGACCTTTTTTAGACCAGAGCCCAGAGCCCAGAGCTGTGCATTCCTAAAATAAATATACAACAATTCCCTTCTGAGGCCTTTGCATCTCCTCATGCGTTCAAAAGTGTGGGACAGATCAACTCCATGTTGAAACATTTTGGACATCTGTCACCTTTCCAGTATTGGGAGAAACTTCCTCAAAAAGCTACATGTCCCTTCTCCCTCTTTGAGACTCTAGTTCTAATGTTTTACCTCTAGAATAATTCAGCTCTTTCTGAAAATAAAAGCATTTCACTATGATGAAGGTTATAGACAGGAAGTTCCAGAGGTCTACAGCTCAATAGCCTGCTATCCTCAAATCCCTCCTTACACTCCAGAAGTATGGGGGAGCAGAGTAAGGAGGGAAAAAATATTCGTTCTTTCTGATATTTCTATATTAGTAGGAATTAGTATTCATATTTTACTAAGACACTGATTATCCTGCGACATGACAATTTATTGTATACCTACCATGTTTCAGAAGTTTCCTTAAGTACTTTACATGTTCCTTATCTTGGTGCATTCTGTGTTGCTATGAATGAATACCTGAGGCTGGGTAGTTTATCAAAAAATGAGGTTTATTTAGCTCACACCTCTGCAGGCTGTACGAGAAGCATGTCACTTGCATCTGCTCAGCTTCTGGTGAGGGCATTTGTGCAGAGACGAAACATGGCAGAGAAGGTCAAGGGGAAGTGGGCTCGTAGGAAGAGGGTCCAAACCCAGGGCATCCTAGTTTTATAAGAACTCACTTCCACAGAACTAATCAATTCCCTTGAGAACCAACCCAGTCTCACAAAAGTAAGAACTCACTCACTACCATGATGGTAGCACGGAGCTTCTCATCAGAGATCTACCTCTATGAATCAAACACCTCCAGCTCAGCCCCGCCTCCCAACACTGCCACACTGAAGATTTAATTTCAACATGAGATTTAGTGGGGACAAACAACCATATCCAAGCCATAGCTCACCTCATGTAAGACACATAACAAATTTACAAGGATGCTGTATTGGTGAATAAACCAAAATTTTGAGAGGCAAAATTATTCAAGATATCACAGTTGTTATTGGTCAATCTAGGATACAAATTGTGACTTATTTGGAATCTCATAAACTTAAATACTCTGCTAGCTAGAAGTCTGGTGAACCTGAAAATAACATGCTTTTGCATAGAAATTGGATCTTCAATGATGGAATAACAGTACTGCTCTATGTGGCCGGGCGCAGTGGCTCATGCCTGTAATCCCAGCACTTTGGGAGGCCAAGATGGGCGGATCACGAGGTCAGGAAATCGAGACCATCCTGGCTAACATGGTGAAACCCCGTCTCTACTAAAAAAAATACAAAAAAATTAGCCGGGTGTAGTGGCGGGCGCCTGTAGTCCCAGCTACTCGGGAGGCTGAGGCAGGAGAATGGCGTGAACCCGGCAGGCGGGAACTTGCAGTGAGCCGAGATCGTGCCACTGCACTCCAGCCTGGCAACAGAGCCAGACTCTGTCTCAAAAAAAACAAAACAAAACAAACAAACAAACAAAAAAACCAGTACTGCTCTATGTATAATTCTAGGCAAAGGCCTTTCCTTTTTCAGTGTGAAAGATAATGGATTTTCAGAAGGGGAATTTTTATTTAAGATTTACTGTTTGTATGTTCTTAGTGTCTTTCCCAGAACCTTGGGCATTGTAAATGTTCCATGTTTATATAAATGCATAAAATGTTTTTATTGAAGAAATTTATTTCTAATGGTGGTTAAATAATAGAATTTCAAGTTATTTGGATCTCAACAGGGAAAGGGGGTTAGTGGAAAGAGTATAAGTTTTAAATCACTTCTCTTGGATTCTGGCTCAGCCACTAGGTAATCAAGTCCCGGTTACTTTGCAGCTCTGAATTAGATTTCCAGCTCTGTAGAATGGAATTAATGACTCTTGTCTATGAAGGGTGTTATGAGGATTAAACCCTCAGTCTTTGTGAGTCCTTAATACACAGCAAGCATCCAGGGAGTTTCTTTCCTCTTTTATCCTCCCACTGGCACAGGCAATCATGCCTGGCCACTCATAATCATGTAGATTCACAGAATAATATGGGCCTTCATGTATTTTTTAAGGGTGGGCTGCATCTTCTGATAACACACCATCACTGTGTGAATTCTATCTGCCCTCATCTGACTGCAGTCATTGATGATGGAAGGCAGTTTGGTTAGATTCTGGGAGAAACACTAAAAAACTCAATAGTCAGAGATGCTGGTCCCCAATGACTTGCAGCCTGATAGCCAAGGAAAGGTCATTTATTTCAATATCTAAAGTATATGAGAGGAAAGGAAGGAGTTAATATGAGTTGCATATAAGGGGCTGGAACATTTCATGGCAGGGAGAGAAGAAAGTCCCAGTTGAGGGTTCACTAATGGTTTTGTGGGAAAGAGGGAAAGAGGGACTTCAGGCTGGTCTTGAAGGGCAGGTTTGATTAGGGGAGGTCAGAAAAAGAAAACTATAAAAAAACTACAAAGAAAAAAATATTTGTTATTGCTAAACTAAAATCATCTCTATGAAAATCAACTTTAAAGACCAAATAGTTATCAGCAATTAATCTCCACAGTGAAATGCCTCACATTATCCAGTTCACATGGAATACTTTTATAGTAACCACAGATTCTGCTTAAAGTGGATTTATACTCTTCCCCCTCCCTTCCAAACTAGTTCCATACTCCTGAAAACATTATCTGTGAAATATAAATATAATTGGTGGGATACTCTAATGGAAGTAAAAAGAATCAAACTCAATTTCCTTAAAAGCCAATTTCCCAGGCATATTCTCTAGAAGCAGTATCCACTGGAGGGACTTGGCTGAACTGAGGGAGGCAGAATGGAAAAGAACAATGGCCCAAGCAGGGATGTGTTATTAGAAAAGTTCAGCTGTGTCTAATCCAGGTGTCAGGGGTTAGGAGAGTGGTTGAGGGCACACACTATAGTGCACAAATTCCACCTTGCAAAAAGCTGGTCTGACTGTACTGTGGTATCAATTAATTAGTTGTGGATGCTCTAGGGTGTGCGTGAGCGGAGGGCTTTCATGCTGATGTAAACTCCCAGGCACATGGGGTCAGGGGGCTCCTCTCTGCAGTGGGCAATTATCCAGTGAAAGTTGTGTAGGTGAAAGCCATGATCTGCAGCATTTGCAGCAGCTAGGTGAGGGTGTCCTGAGGAGCAAAGAAAAATCTGGATAGGACACTAACAACATCTGTTGTATTCTTCTCTTTAAATATCTCAGATCCACTTGATTATCATATGAGTTCTCTCTATCCAAGTGTAGCATTCCCAGGATTCTCTGGGAACTTACTAGAGGAAGGTTGGTGGGACAGACTAAAGTCTCCAAAGCTACAGTGTGTCGTGAGACTACAGCTAGTATTCAACACCACTCTCCTTTCTCTACCACCGGTTGTAGATTTGGCTCCATCTCAGCTAACAGTTCTCTGGTCCAGGTTAGTTTTCTTCTGTAAGGGGTGGGAGCCTCTGATTTGCATGCACTTATCAGCCTGTGGCTGCTGTACTTGCCCAGTGACAGTTACAGTTGGGCCTGGGAGCACCAAGAGATGCCATCATGGAACACTATAGTGGGAAACATATTACCTTTCCTGCCTTTATTACGAGTCCTCACCACTCTCCCTGTGGAAGGAAGTACATGAAATGTGCTTATCACCAAATGGCCAGCTGGTCTCCAAGAAGAATGGTACCATTTGGGGGACTGACACCTGTTCTTTTTTGATGACAAGTCAAAATTCAGTGAGGGCAGTGGCTATACAATCCTTGATGAGAGGGAACTCCGGCTATTGGACCCAGCACAGCCTGCATCTCTGCCACCATAGCAGTGGTATTCATGAGCCCATTTGTAAGCATGGGAGTATCAAAGGACAAAGGCAAGTTGACGTCAGTCAAGCAATCCATCCTGTCTACGTGGTTGTTTAGTGACTGCTCTGCAGTGGATGCTTTCTGGTAGGAATTAACATACAATAAAAATATTTTCACACTTTTTGTCAATTTGTAAGTCTATCCATATAATCTTGCCTAATCAAGCATCATTCACTACTGCCCCTTGGAACATATATGTCTCTACCTTGGATTATCTCTGCTTCCACACCAAGCAAATGACATGGTGCAAGGCTCAAGCCCCTAGCCCTTAGACCATTTCCCTCATCATAGTCTCTTAGGGAACTTTTGAGTAGGGTCAGGGCACAGCAGCAGTTCTGGCTTGCACAAACTTGCTGAGCTGACCCATCTGTAAATCAGGCTTAGGCATTTTCTTCCTTTTTTAGCTGGTTGTGGGGAACCCCTCATGAGGCTACTGGTGTGAATTGAAAGAGAGCCATCAAGGCAACACTGGCCAATGACATGGAGGCCTTAGCTACCTGTTTCTGAAGCCTAGGCCTTCCCTTTGCACTATGTAAGCCCACTGTCAATGTTTCACTCCTACCTTATAACTGATGGATGCTGCACGGCCTGACAATAGAAGCCATTGTATGCAACCGTGCAGATCTAATGGTGGGCAGTGACAGCCTCATGGGCAGTTTGGTGTGCTGTATCCAGATGCTCTCTTTCTCAGGGCCTGGTAGCATGCCAGGAGCTGCTTTTCAAATGGTATTTGGACTTTGCTGCAGGCAGCCTGGTCTTACTCTGAGAATCTAGAGCCTGCACTGTGCCTCTCTTATTGACTCTTGCTGGAGGCGCCACATGGTGTCTTTTCCCAACACAGAAACATTTAGTACCAAGGGTTCTGCCGGGCCATATGGCCCAATTTGCAGAGATGGCTGTAGAGCAGCCAAGACCTGCTGCTGAGATTTGCTTTAGACTCTACTCAAAACTAGCAGTTATCATATCATCTAAAAAGTGGGTCCGAGAAGTATTCCTAAGTATGGAATATGCTGCCTCTAAAACTCAGAGGCCTACCAGTGGTTGTGATTCTTTCCTAATGGTTGAGGTACAAGTTGCAATACAATAGAGGATATGGTGGTTGTAAAAACATATCCACAAAATTTTTGATACTCTTCTCAAAAGATGAAGCTTAATCCCAGCAAGCCAGCCCTGTTGTCATGAGGATATCCAGGAAGCCTGTGGAAAGGCCGGTGTGGTGAGGAACTGAGGTCTGCAGCGATAGCCATGTGAGTGTGCTTGGAGGTCAGTACTAGCCCAGGCAGGCCCTGAGCTGTCAGAAGCCCCAGTTATTGGTTACACAGCAACAAGTGACTAATATAGGAAAGAAATGTCTTGGCAGGCCCCAGATACCAGGATCCAAAAATCTTTATCAATGTGGCCCCTGAGTCTTTGTAGTTTCCTTCCCATAGTCTGGATAACATGAGTCTTACCAAGATATCCCAATACTTGTCACATTCCAATGACCATGATGCCGTTAATGCAATGAACTAATGAGATATTTTTAGGAATTTCAGATGATCCAGGAGAGAGCAAGGGAGTTACCGCAGACTTTCCATTCTATGCCCATTTCATGTTAGGATACATTGCTTCTGATTCTTCTGCCTATGAGTAAGAAAAATAATAATTTCCCAGATCAGTAACTGCATAGCAGGGACATGAGATTAGGTTCGTCTACTCTAGCAAAGTTACCATATCCTGCATAAGAGCTGTAACTCATTGTGGTAATTTATGGTTACCTGCCCTAATTCCACATGGTAGTATAAACCATCTCATATTTTTCCATTTTGTGAGAAAATGATAAATAATTCATTAGCATTTGTTGTGAGGCATTAAAAAATACCACACTAATATATTAACTGAGCAAGGAAATGAGAGAAAAGGAGTAAAGTAAAATCAAGAGATAATATCACTGATGCTAATTTCCTGATTTTACATGTTTTAGAGATTAATAATATGTCAAGCATTGTGTATTTCATAGATTATTGAGAGCAAAATGTAATTGTGTAAACTTTTTGTTTTAATTGTGTATACTTCTGTGGTAAAGTACTAAATCATTTTGTTGGGACATCTTGAAAACAATTTTATCCTACTGGAAAATGTTTATCTTCTTTATGTTCTTTAGGAGGTGTTATAATCTGGGATCTCAGGCTGTACTGTGTGAATTCCAGCAGTTAAAAAAGCCAGTGGAGCAAGAGACCATTGAAATCATCGCTGTCCTAAAGATACAGTTTGACAGTGGCAAAACAAAAACAAAAACGAAAAATGTACTGCAATCAGACCACAGCGTATAAAAGATAGCGAAGACAGTGGCTGTAACTTCAATTCCAGAGATTACGTAGTAGAAGAAATAACGAAGACACTTGGTACTGATGAAAACCTGTGAGGACAACAAAGAAACCTGAGTATTACTTGTATTAGAAATGGAATTTTAGTTAAGTTAACTTATTGGTATCTGACAGGAGATAAATGATAGAATTTTAGTATCAGTGTCTTTATTTTCTTGATTAAGAAACAGATGACAATGGATTGGGTCTTGTAGCAAAACAGCAGGCCTTGTCAGTAGGAAAACAGCATGGCCATCTGGCTTTCTGGTGCTGTGCTGCCCTCTCTGTTTTCTTACAAGAAGGCTGTCTAAAAGAAGGGCAGCAGTCACAGCCAAGGCAGGCCATGAATGGACGTCTCTTTGCCAGTTACCTTAGTAGTCTTCCACTGAGTTAGCTTTTGGTTACCACCTTGAACAAGCAATTTGGATAAACAAGCAATATCTGTTTTAGATATAATTTTAAAACAATTTTATTAGATTTAATTGGCATATGATAAATTGCACTCTTCAAATGCACAAGTGGATAGCTTTTGATAGGTGTACATCTGTGAAACTATCAAAGTATAACGAACATTAATAATGAACATCAATATTGTTCATTGTTAAAGACAATGAACATCCTATTTATCATTCCCAAAAGAATCTCCCATCCTTTGGTAATCCCTTCGTCTTGAGTCTTCCTGACCTCTCCTCATTCCCAGGCAATGATGTTACTTTAAATAAGTTTGCATTTTCCAGAACTTTATGTGAAGAGTACTGTATATACTATGATCTTTGTATTTCCTCTTTAACTAAATAGTTATTTTGAGATTAAAATATATGTTTGTCTGTTTAATAAATTATTTATTGCTATCGCTGGGTAGAATTCCACTGAATGGATATAGAGCAATTTATCTATAATTTCATCTTTTGGGCATTTGGATTGATTCCAGTTGTAGGTAATGACAAATTAGCTGGCTACAAATATTTGTTTAGAAGTCTTTGTGTGGCTATGGACTTTAATTTCTCTTGTGTAAATACCTAAGAGTATAATTCCTGAGTCATATAGTAAATGTATGCTTAACATTCTAGTAGAAACTTGTATTTGTTTTTCAAAGTGCTTGTAGTGTTTTACATTCCCACCAGCATTGTTTGGGTTTCAGCGCGTGCTTGCTAACACTTTGTTAAGTAACTATGAGTTTAGACATGGTAGTGGATGTGAAATCCCATTGTGGTTTTAACTTTCCCAGTAACTAATGATTTTGAGCATATTTTCATGTTTTTTTTTGCAATGCATATATCTTTTTTGTGTAGGATCTATTCAAATGTTTGTCCATTTTCAAAGTTATGTTTCTTGTTTTCTTATTGTTGAGTTTGGAGAGTTTATTTTCATATTGTGAATACATCATTTATGTGACTTCATAATCCTTTCTTCCAGTCTGTGGCTTGTCTTTCATTAGTTTAACACTGTATTTTGAAGCCAAGAAATTCACAATTTTAATAACACCAAATTTGTGATATTTAAATTTTATTTTATTCGTACTTTTGCTATTCTATCTAAATTTTTTTTTTGCCTAACTCAAGATCACAAAGATTTTTTTCCTGTAATTTTTTTCCAGAAATTTCTTATTTTTACATTTAATATTTGGGTATTATCTATTTTTATTATTTTTTGTTTATGTTGAAATGTATAGATCAAAGTTTTTTTCTATATATAGTTACAACTCATCATTTGTTAAAAAGATTATTCATTTTCTACAGATTTGTCTTTAAACTTTTGTTAAAAACAAATTGACCATATTTATGTGGGTGTACCATGTTCGTGTGGGTGTACTTTTACACTATTCTGTTTTCTTGATCTGGTTTTCTATTTTGATGCTGATATCACACCTTGATTATTGTAACTGCATGAGTCTTGAAGTCAAATGTTATTTCTTCATCTTTTGAGATGACCATTGTTTTTAGTCTGACTATATGGTGAATTATATTATTATCAGCCTATTTATTGTCAGCCTTGCATTTTTTTGTATTATCCTTTTTTATATTGTTTGATTAGACTTATCAAAATTTTGTTAAGGATTTTCGTACCTATGTTCATGATGGACACTGGTCTAAAATTTTCTTGTCATGCCCTTGCCTAGATTTTATATAAAAATCTTGGTGGCCTCATTGAATGAGTAAATATTTTCCTCCTTTTTAAAATTCTACAAGATTTCACGTAAAAATTATATTATTTCTCAAGTAATTGGTAGAATTCCTCAGCAAAATGATATGGGTCTACGGGTTTATTTGTGGGAACTGAAGTCTCGATTTCTGTGATTGATGTAGGGCTATTCAGATTGTTTATTTTTAATGAGCCTTGATGATCGTGTTTTTAAAATAATTTGTCATCTAAGTTGTATAACTTACTGGCATAAAGCTATTCACAATTTTTTTTGTTATCACCTTAATATCTCTAGAATCTGTAGTGATTTCAATTTCATCATTCATAGTATTGGTAATTTGTGTCTTTATTAACTTTCTAAAAACCACAGCTTTTAGATTCATTGTTTTTTCTCTACTTCTTTTTCTGTTTCTTATTGATTTTGATTGCTACTACTGTTATTATTGTTATTAGCTTCTGGAATCTATTTGCTCTTTTTTTGCTTGTTTGTTTTGGTTTTATTTTGTTTTAAGGTAAAAGCTGATATTATTGACTTGAAACTTTTTCTTTTCTAATCTTGGTGGTAAGGCTGTAAAATTTTCACTAAGGTCTGTTTTAGCTATATCCCAAAAAATTTAATATATTAGCCTTTTATTTCTATTTATTTGAATATAATTTCTAATTTCCCTTTCAATTTCTTCTTTGCTCCATGGGTTATTTAGAATTGTGCTATTCAGATTTTGAATATTTGGGGGTATTCAAAAATATTTTTTGTTGATAATTTCTAATTTAATTCTGTGGCAGTCAGAGAACTTACTTCTGGTGGTTTGAATCCTTTAAATGGTAGTGAGACTTATTTATGGTCCTGAATTCTTTTAAACATATTGAGACTTGTTGATGGTCCATATTAGGTCTCTCTTGCTAAATGTTCCATGTACTCTTAAAAATAATAAATCTTCTGCCCTTATTGGATGGAGTGGAGTAATCCATAAATGTCAGTTAGTGCACATTGGTTAATAGTGTTGCTTGAGTATTCCATATTGTGCAAAAATGATTAATGTAGCAGAGCTGAGACTGCCTATCCTTAGAAACTTATTCTTGAAAAGTTTACCCTTGACTGGCATCTGGGAACTTGATTGGTAAACATTTCCCTTGTCTGATATAAAACTTTCTTTGAATGATAAGGGTGGCTCATTGTGCATAGACTGTTTGTGAAAATAATATGGCTTATCCTGAACACGTAATTTTTTCCTGGGAGTTTGGAATTTCCGTACATCCTAGGCAGAAGGTACCTATATGACCAGCTCCTAATAAAAATGTGGATACTGAGTAGCTAATGAGATTCCCTGAGTGGACATATTGCACACATGTATCTGTATTGCTGGGGGTAATGTACTCTGCATCAACCCTTATAGGAGGGAGAGAGGATAAAGTAGCTTATTTATTTTAATTTCTATTTCTCTAACTTCTTAAACATATGAATTGTAGTTATAATAACTGTTTCACTTTCTCATTTAGAAACTTGTCATGTTATTTCTGGTTCAGCTTCTATTGACTGATTTTTATATCCACTGCGTGTTTTATTTTCCTGCTTCTTAGCATGTCTAATAATATTTGAGTTTCACATTAATTTTAGGATCAGCTTGCAATTTATACAAAATATAAAGGTGGAATTTTGATAGAGATTGCTTTTTTCAGCTTTTGATAAATAAAAATTGTATATATGTTGGGTATTTAATGTGATGTTTTGATACATGAACACATTGTGAAATAATTGCCACAATCTCTCGCCTCACACGATTACGATTTTTGTGTGTGTGGTGAAAACATTTAAGATCTACTCTCATAAAACTCCAAGTATAAAATATAGTATTATTGACCAGAGTAGTATTCCTATCTCAACAGCATTAAGACTTTTAACACATGAACATAACATGTTTTTCCATTTATGTAGATCTTCTTTAATTTCTTTCAACGTTTGTAGTTTTCTATTTACAAATGTGCATTGCATTGCACATTTTTGGTTGGATTTATTCTTAATATTTTATTTTATTTTCTATTGTAAGTATAATAGTTTTCTTAGTTTAGTTTTTGGATTGTTCATTGATACTGTATAGAAATGCAACTGAGTTTTAAATATTGATCTTGGTGTGAAACAGGTTAACTAATTACCAATATCTTCTGAGATCAGACAAGATCACACATGTTCAGGTTGGTATGACCATGGTGACTAATTACCAATACTAAGGAAGGACTCCCATTGCATGGAGGATAACAAAGGTCATTGCTATGCCAACCACCAGGAGCAGGATCCAAACACTTCTGTTCACTCCATCCTGGGCTGCACCTTTACTATTTACCCAAGTTCAGTAAGACACAAAACTCACATTTTACAAGTTATATGGAACAGGATTATTACTTACAGGTAGGTGGCAAGGGACAACTTAAAATATAGCCCATCATCTTGAAGCCATTAACAATAATTTTGGTCTGAGGCAGAATTCTTCAATTACTTGAAAGAGGATCTTTAATAGAAAGTAACTAATAGTTATGCTCAGGGGTTTTATCTCCTCCTAAAACTGCATTTTCAACTACTATTATTCATGCCCTATTTAGTGTCTGGGAACAGTTTTTCGTACTCTGTACCTTCAAGGCCTGACATTTTAGTCAATTATATTTCAGAATATATGCAACGTATATGTATGTTGGCAAAAATATATTTCTTTTCAATTCTGTTTATATATCACATACCTATATATTTTATTTGTTTAACTCTTTTGACTTAAAAGAGAAAGCAAAAGTGGTCAATCCAAAATTCTGATTTTATTCTGCCACCTGCTCTGAAACTACTGTTATCCTTTATCAAAGGATACTTTCCCTCTTTTAACATCAATGTTTTCACCAATGACTATCCTCCAGCATGGCTAAAAATCAGGTTTGTATTGTTAGGGAAGACAAAGAGAGTAAACCTTGGGTAACATTTTGAAGTCTGACAAAGTGACTAAACTAGCCACAGAATCTGAACTTAGTAGACTAGTTCAGTGAAATATAGAAATAACTCAATGACATCAGCATGGGTCAGGCAATGCCAAAGCTCTTGAATCAAATTGTAGCCAGTGCCATATCACTATAGAAGGCTTATTTTGATTAAGTAGTTGTGGTAGTTTTTGTTCTTATTTTGCTTACTACAACCATGACTAAATTTTTAGCATTTATTCTTATCAATTATAATTTATTTAATCCTTTGATACCCCCATTTCTTCTAGAATTTTTTTCAAATATGCTCTTTAAAATACATATTTTTCTCTGTATACTCCCTGTAAATTATCTACAATAGTATATAGGAAAAAAGTTAGAAATCATTCTGAAGAAAATTTACTTAATGTTGTTTTAAAAGTATTTCTAGTTTGGACAGGGGTAGAGCAAGATGGCAGAGTGATTGTCCCTCTTTGTAAGGATGTTAACTATCTACACAAAAAAATCACCTTCGTAAGAGCCAAAAATCAGGTGAGCACTCACAGTACCTGGTTTTAACTTCATATCACTGAAAGAGGCACGGAAGAGGTAACAGAAACTGTTTTGAATCGCTAATGCCACTTCTCCCCAAACCCTGGCAGTGGGGGCATGGTGTGGAGAGTGATTCTGTGTGCCGGGGAGAGGGAGAGCACAACAATTGTGAGGCACTGAACTCAGTGCTGCCCTATTATACCAGAGAACAAAACCTGGCCAAACTCAGCAGAAGCCCACCTATGGAGGAAACATTTAGACCAGCCCTAGACAGAGGTGAATCACCAATTCCAGCAGTTAGATATTTAGTTCCTGCAAGCCTTGCCAGTGTAGGATAAGGTGCTCTGGGAACTTAAATAATCTTGAAAGGAAGTCTGGCCACAAGGATGGCAACTCCTAGGCGAGTCCTAGTGCATAACTGTGCCCAGAGTCAGAGGACTCGTGTTGGGGGTGGGCATGCCACCTACTGAGACACCTGGGTAGTCTAAGAAATGATGGCATCACCTCTCCCCAACCCCAGGCTGCACAGCTCACAGCTCCAAAAGAGACCGCTTACTTCTGCTTGAGAAGAGGAGAGGGAAGAGTGAGGAAAACCCTGTCTTATATCTTAGATACCAGCTCAGCTACAGCAGGATAGGGAACTTGTCAGAATTGTGAGGCCCCCTTTCTAGGTCCTACCTCCTGAATGACATTTCTAGACACACCGTGGGCCAGAAGGGAACTCACTGCCTTGAAGGAAAGGACCTAGTCCCGGCAGGATTTATCACCTGCTAACTGAATAGCCCTTGTGCTCTAAACAACCAGCAGTAATAGCCAGGTACTACGTCGAGGGATTTGGGTGAGACCCTGAGACTTGCTGGCTTCAGGTGAAACTCAACATATTTCCAGCTCTGGAGGCTATGGGGGAGGCTCCTTTTCCTTCAGAAAAGTGGAGAGAAATGTAAAAGGGACTTTGTTCTTTACCTTAGGTAGCAGCTTGGCCACAAAGGGTAGGGCACAAGTGGGCTCTTGGGGTTCCAGATTCCAGGACTTGGCTATTGGATGGTATTTCTGGATCTGCCCTGGGCTGGGGATGAGGGTGGGGGCACTTCCATGAAGGGTGAGTCCTAGGCCAGGCAGCATTCACTGCAAGCTGACTTAAGAGCCCCTGGGCTTTAAGGGAACATCAGCAGTAGTCTGGCTGTACTCCCCATGGGCCTGTGATGGTGGTGGCCATGGGGTGAGGGTTCTCTGTCAATGGAATGGCAAGGGAAGAGTGAAGAGTGGGAAGGACTGTCTTGTGGTTTGAGTGTCAGCTCGGCCACAGTAAAATAGAACACCAGGTAGACATTGAACTTAATCTGCACTATATACCAAATGGATCTAATAGATATTTACAGAACATTTCATTCAACAGTTGCAGAATATACGTTATTTTCCTTGGTGCTTGGATTATTCTCAAGGATATACCATATATTAGGTCACAAAACAAGTCTCAAAACATTAGAAAAATTGAAGTAATATCAAGCATCTTCTCTGACTACAATGGAATAAAACTAGACATCAGTAACAAGAGGAACTTTAGAAACTATACAAATACATGGAAATTAAACAATTTGCTCCTGAATGAACAGTGGGTCAATGAAGAAATTAAGAAGGAAGTTGAAAAATTTCTTGAAACAAATATTAATGGAAAGACAACATACCAAAACTCATGAAACACAGCAAAAGTAGTATTAAGAGGCAAGTTTATAGCTATAAGTGCCTACATCAAAAAAGAAGAAAAACTTCAAGTAAACATGTTACTGATGCATTTTAAAGAACTAGAAAAGCAAGAGCAAATCAAACCCCAAATTAGTAGAAGAAAAGAAACAATAAATATCAGAGAAGAAATAAATGAAATTGAAATAAAAAAATTAAAAAGATCAATGAAACAAAAAGTTGGCTTTTTGAAAAGTTAAACAAAATTGACAAACCTTTAGCCAGACTAAGAAAAAAGAGAGAAGATTCAAATAAATAAAATCAGAGATGAAAATGGACACAAGTGATACTGCAGAAATTCACAGAATCGTTAGTAGCCACTACAAACAACTACAGGACAATAAATTGGAAAATCTAGAAGATATGGACAAATTTCTAGACACATACAGCTTACCAAGATTGACCACGAAGAAATCTAAAACCTGAACAGACCAATTACAAGCAACAAGATCAAAGCTGTAATAAAAAGTTTCCCAGTAAAGAAAAACCCAGGACACAATGGCTTTACTGCTGAATTCTACAAAAGATTTAAAGAACTAATAACAATCATACTCTATTCTGAAAAGCAGAGGAGGCAGAAATACTTCCACACTCATTCTATGAGGCAAGTATTACCTGATACCAAAACCAGACAAAGACATTGAGAAAATAAAACTAAAGGCCAATTTCTCTGATGAATACTGATGCAAAAATTCTCAACAAAATGCTAGTAACCCAAATTCAACAATATGTTAAAATGAGCATTCTTCATGAACAAGTGAGATTTATCCCTGGGATGCAAGGATGGTTCAACATATGCAAATCAACATCATATGAACACAATGAAGGACATCAACCATATAATCATTTTAATTGATGTTGAAAAAGCATGTGATACAAATCAACATCTCTTAATGATAAAAACCCTAAACAACTGGGTATATACAGAACATATCTAAACATAATGAAAGCTATATATGACAGACCCACAGCTAGTATCATACATAATGAGGAGAAATTGAA
The DNA here is from genome assembly GCF_028885625.2 of Pongo pygmaeus. NCBI lineage: Eukaryota > Metazoa > Chordata > Mammalia > Primates > Hominidae > Pongo > Pongo pygmaeus. The sequence continues at coordinate 60,825,985 of NC_072380.2, forward strand.
AGCCTTTCCTCTAAAATCTGGAACATGACAAGGATGCCCACTGTCACCACTGTTATTAAACATAGTACTGGAAGTCTGAGCTAGAGCAATCAGACAAGATAAATATATAAAAAGCATCCAAATTGGAAAGGAAGATGTCAATTATCCTTGTTTGCTGATGATATGATCTTATATTTGAAAAAACCTAAAGACTCAACAAGAAAACTATTAGAACTGATAAATAAATTAAGTAAAGTTGCAGGATACAATATTAACATACAAAAATTGTAGCATTTCTATAAGCCAACAGTGAGCAATGTGATAAAGAACTCAGAAAAGTAATCCCATTTACAGTAGCCATATATAAAGGTAAATACCTAAGAATTAACTTAACCAAAGAAGTGAAAGTTCTCTATCATGAAAATTATAAGACATTGATGAAAGAAATTGAAGAGGACACACAAAAATGGAGGCATGTTCATGGATTGGAAGAATCAATATTGTTAAAATATCTATAACACCTGAAGCAATCTACAGATTAAATGTAATTCCTATGAAAATACCAATGACATACTTCACAGAAACAGAAAAAACAATCCTCAAATTTATGTGAAACCACAAAAGACACAGAATAGCCAAAAGTATCCAAAACAAAAAGAACAAAACTGGAGGAATCACATTACCTGACTTCAAAATATACTGCTGAGATACAGTAACCAAAGCAGCATGGTACTGGCATAAAAACAGACACATAGATGAATGGAACAGAATAGAGAACCCCCAAACAAATCCACACACCTACAGCAAACTCATTTTTGACAAAAGCGCCAAGAACATGCACTGAGGAAAAGACAGTCTCTTCAATAAATGGTGCTGGGAAAACTGGACATCTATATGCAGAGGTATGAAACTAGAGCTCTTTCTCTCATCATATACAAGATCAAATCAAAGTAGATTAAAGACTTAAATCTAAGACTTCAAACTATGAAACTACTACAAGAAAACATTGGTGAAACTTTCCAGGTCACTGGTCTGGGCAAAAATGTTTTGAGTAATACCCTACAAGCACAGGCAACCAAAGCAAAAATGGACAAATAGGATAATGTCAAGTTAAAGCTTCTGTACAGCAAAGGGAACAGCAAAGTGAAAAGATAAGCCACAGAATACAAGAAAATATTTGCAAACTAGCCATCTGACAAGCGATTAATAACTAGAATATGTAAAGAACTCAAACAGTTCAATAGGAAAAAGTCTATTAATCCCATTTAAAAATGGCAAAAGATCTGAATAGATATTTTTCAAAAGACAAGTGAAACCCCATCTCTACTAAAAATACAAAAATGAGCTGGGCATGGTGGCGCATGCCTGTAGTCTCAGCTACTCGGGAGGCTGAGGCAGAAGAATCGCTTGAACCCTGGAGGCAGAGGTTGCAGTGAACTGAGATCATGCCACTGCACTCCAGCAACAGAGTGAGACCCTGTCAAAAAAAAAAAAAGACATAAAGATGGCAAACAGACATGTGACAATGTGCTCAACATCACTGATCATCAGAGAAATGCAAATCAAAACTTCAATGATGACAAGTGTGGTGGCTCATGCCTGTATTCCTAGCACTTTTGGAGGCTGAGGCTGGTGGACCACTTGAGCTCGGGACAACATGGTGAAACCTCATCTCTGCAAAAAGCACACAAAAAAATTAGTTGGGTGTGGTGGCATGCACCTATATTCCCAGCTACTCTGGAGGCTGAGGTAGGAGGATCAATTGAGCACAGGAGGTCGAGGCTGCAATCAGCTGTTATCACACCCCTGCACTCCAGCCTGGATGGCACAGCAAGACCCTGTCTCCAACAACAAAAACAAAAATAAAAAACAAAAACAAAACCCTAAAAAAACCTTCCATGAAATATCACCTCACCCAAGTTAAAATGGATTATATCCAAAAGACAGGTAATAACAAATGCTGGCAAGGACGTGGAGAAAAGGGAACCCCTGTACAGTGTTGGTGGGAATGTAAATTAGTACAATCATGGAGAACAGTTTGGAGGTTCCTCAAAAAACTAAAAATGGAGCTACTATATGATCCAGTAATCCCATTGCTGGGTATCTACCCAAACAAAAGAAATCAGTATATTGAAGAGAGATTTGCACTCCTGTGTTTGTTTCAGCACTGTTCACAATAACCAAGATTCAGAAGCCACCTAAGTGTCTATCAGCAGATGAATGGATGAAAATAAATGTGGTGCTTATACACAATGGAGTACTATTCAGCCATAAAGAAGAATGAGATCCTGTCATTTGCAACAATATGGATGGAATTGGAGATGATTATTTTAAGTTAAATGAGGTATAAACAGAGAAACATCACATGTTCTCACATATTTGTGGGATCTAAAAATCAAAACAATTAAACTCATGGAAATAGAGAGTAGAAGGAAGGTTTCCAGAGGCTAGGAAGGGCAGTGGGGGTGGAGGAGGTAGAGAGGGGAGGTGGGAATGGTTAATGGGCACGAAAAATAATTAGAAGGAATTAATGAGAACTACTATTTGATAACACAACAGAGTGATTATAGTTAACATAATTTAATTGTACATTTATAAAAAACTAAAAGAGAATAATTGGATGGATTACAATACAAAGGATAAATGCTTGATGGGATGAATACCCAATTGTCCATGATGTGATTATTTCACATTGCATGCCGGTATCAAAACATCTCAGGTACACCTACCATGTACCCACAAAAATTAAAAATGAAAATTTGTTCTAGCTCTATTATGTTATTGTTGTTAAATCCTGCAAGTACATTTTCTATCCAATTTAATAATCTCATCTGGACTATTATTATTTTATACATATTTTACTTATTTACTAACAAATATATAAACTATGAGAAGTAGGTATTAAACAAAATGCATTTGTTTTATTAAAATAAAAGCTAGCTTCATTTTGCAGAAAAAGAGGTGTGCTATGTTATTAGGAACAGGGAAAATTGCAAACATATTTATATTGTTAGTATTGCCTCTTGTTTAAATAATCATTTTTCAACAAAATGTACAATGGACTACTGCATTTTAAAGCAATTCCAAAAGCAAACTTAAAACTTAACAAGAAAATTCTTATTATATAATTTTTTTAAAAAAAAAAGCTGAATGCAAAAATAAATCTGGTACCCTACTGACAAGAAACAGCCAATACTAATATCTTTCTCCAATAGCAGTACCAACTGACTCTAGGACTGGGGAAGGGAGTATAAAAGATAGGCCTAGACATCTTGTCTCAGAAAGGAAGAAAGTGCTCAACACACACACATGCGCATCCACACGCACACACACCTTGATGGGGGTATGTCAAAGGAGCACACCGGCCCCCTGAAATGAGCTCATAATGGCCAAACCAAGAAATATTTGAGCAAAAAAAAAAACAAAACAATACAATAGTATTAAATTATAGCCCAAAGTATAAAATAAATATCCATGAGCACATACAGATACAGATAGATAGATAGGTAGATAGATAGATAGATAGATAGATAGATAGATAGATAGATAGGACAAATCTCCCAATATAGAAATATTCCAAGTGATTTACATAGACGTTCTGAATTCTGCCCTCACAATGGAAAACTGTAACTCTGCATTCTCTGCAGGTGTGGACTGTGTGCATAGGCACTTCTTCTAAAACCTACAATATGGAAAGGGGAATAAAGAGTACCTTTCCTGTGGAGAAACATGACAAACACTACCTCAGTTAAGTGACCTTGGTCAATACCACCAGCTACACATCATGTTGATAGCATGCACTCTTGAGAGGATAAGATGGAACGAGCAATTATCTCTGGGCCTTCCTCCCAATACCCTATAATACCAGTCTTCTTAAAACAAAAATATTAGAGAAGTTTTAACAGAACACCTTGTAAAATATCTCACCAAGGCTCCTCAAAAATGTCAAGGTTCTTAAAAACAAAACAAAACAAAACAAAAAATGAGAAACTGACACAGCCAAGAGGAGCCTGGGAAGATATGGCAACAAATTACAATGTAGTAACCTAGATGGGATCCTGGCACAGAAAAAGGACATCCTTTAAAAACTAAGGACATTTCTATAAGGTATAGGCTTTAGTTAATTAGTTAACAATAAAGTACCATCATTTGTTCATTAATTAAAACAAATGTGTCATAGTAATGCAAGATGTTAATAGTAGAGAAAACTGAGTGTAGGATGTAGGGGAACTCTGTACTATCTATAATTCTTTTCTTTTTTTATTATACTTTAAGTTTAAGGGTACATGTGAACAACGTGCAGTTCTGTTACATATGTATACGTGTGCCATGTTGGTGTGCTGCACCCATTAACTCGTCATTTAACATTAGGTATATCTCCTAATGCTATCCCTCCCCACCCCCCACCCCACAACAGGACGTCCCGGTATAGTTTTTTCGTAACTCTAAAACAGTTCTAAAATTCTGTGTATTAAAAATTTAATCTGTTCTATGATTTCAGTTTGAGATAAAAATATAGTTATGTATATCACTCTGGTGAACTCTGGATGCTGGGATTTCAATTTTAAAATTTCTTCTGTATATCTTTCCTATAGTTTACATTTTTTATAGTTTTCAAATTTGCCTTACAATGAGATATATTAATTTCATTATTATATAAAGCAGTAAACATGTTTTAAAAATTCTTAGGCCCTTCGAAAATGCCAATTATTGCCTCTAAATTTTAATAATAATGTATTTGCAATACAGTATTTTGCAATATGCTTCAAGAAAAATATATTTTTGTTATGCCACTTTTGTTTATGTTTTAAACCCTAAGTTCATCATTATTATCTTAAGCATTTTATTGGCTCTAGGAATTCTTATTTTATTACCAATCACATTAAACGATTTGTCCATGAATCAATGTTGTCTCAAATGCAGAAGTATAGTCTTCATCTAAGGTAAGCCTGGCATGAGCATCTGTGGTAGGATCTCTTTAATGACTACAGTGTTATACTTGACACGTGCCCAATTCTGTCCGCCTAGTTTCTAATTGCACATGAAGTGGTTTATCATGAATGAAACATCCTTAAATTTAAATTTAATGGGAATGTAAAATCTAATAAAAGCTAAATGTTGGGACACACAGAGGGTAGTTTATGAACAACTATTTAAGTACTGTGGAAAAATACTGTTATTATAGTTAAGAGTATTTGATGTTCTTAAGATCTTGCATGTATGTCTAGTAAAAATTTGTTTTCATTTTTGTCATACTTATTAATCTGAATGGTTTAGTGCCTGGCACACTAAAGATTCATTAAATCATTTGTTGGATAAATTGGTAGATATAAAAACATAATCACAGCTCAAATATTAATTATATGTGAGACTTTTATGCTATAGAGTAATCACTAGAAAACATATCCTATTAGTTAGTGTAAATATTCAATTTTAAGCAAAATTAAATGTTGATCCTTAAAACATAAGTTATAACAATTATAATTCTTCATGAAGAAACTGCCAGTCAGCTCATAAGGAAGTTTTTATGTATTTTATATATTCCTTAGGCATAAAATCCATTTTTCTAATTTCATGTAAATGTGCTTTGATTTTTTCTGTATGTCTAATTTAAAGGAAATAATTAACACATTAAATACCAACTTACATCTTCTATGGAAAATGAGACTTTGCTTCTTGATAATTGTACCTATCTCAAAGTTTATTCTGAGGCTATCTGGTGAGCCCTGTCTGAGAAAAAATAAATAGAAGCACAACACAAATGAGTATTTTAGGGTATTAATACTATTAATCTACATATTTCATAAGATACCATCAGATCTCATACCTTCTCATGTCAATTATCCAAAATGTGATTATTCTGAATCTCCTTTTGTTGCTTTTGTTAATGACATTTAATTAACACTAACTTTCATTACATTTACTTATTTTCTCTTTTTATAGTTATAAACAAGGTTCTTAAAATTAAGATATATCATACTCTTATGGTGATATTTTTATACTTTCGTATGCAATTTTGAGCTGGGCACTCAATGCAGTTTTTGGTTGGTTTCTCAGTAAAATAAAAGATTATAGTAACAATTATTTCCTTCTCTTCCAGCAGTGTTTTAAGTGTTCTTCCATTGGTAAATTGGTATAAGAGAAAAAGTTCCACATAATAACAAAATAATTATATTGTAAATTCAATTTATCAAGGCTCAATGTCTATATAATAAGTTTATTTTCTTAGTATAGCGTATATTTTGAAGCAATATTATTATAGCATTTATAAATGTTATCTGGACATAAGGCTCACTTTCCACATAGTGTATTATAATTTAAAGCAGTAAGTTTATTAATTTTTTAATCTGATCATCTTTAAAATGATATTAAAGTACAACAGTTAAGACTGCACTTGTACCCCTTAAATTTATATGTATAAAATATAGGACAGTGGTTAGATAATTTGTTTGTGGTTTTTTTTTTTTTTTTTTTTTGAGATGAAGTCTTGCTCTGTCACCCAGGCTGGAGTGCAGTGATGCAATCTTGGATTTTGGCTCGCTGCATCCTCTGCCTCCTGGGTTTAAGCGATTCTCCTGCCTCAGCCTCCGAAGTAGATGGGATTACAGACATCTGCCACCATGCACGGCTAATCTTTTTTTTTTTTTGTATTTTTAGTAGAGATGGGGTTTCACCATGTTGGCCAGGCTGGTTTTGAACTCCTGACCTCAAGTGATCTGCCTGCCTCGGCCTCCCAAAGTGCTAGAATTACTGGCATAAGTGCCTGGCAGTGATTAGATAACTAATGGCTAAAGTTAAGTGAAGCAGATGTATATAAGCAATGAAAAATGAGCAACCTTCAAATATGGAATCTAATGATAAGAAATAATGGTTATTTAAATAACTACAAGGGTAATAAAAGACATGATGGTTATTTTGATTTTTTTATTTGCAAATGCCAGGATCTATAGGCTTCCCGGATGATGTGATCCAGACAAGTATTTTCCTCTCTTATTTGCTCCCTTAAATGTGACACTGATTACATAACGGATGTATTATATGACCTCCAGAATCATACATTTAGGGTTTTTTTCCCCTCCTGTGATACAACACTTTATTAATAGGGTTATGTAAAGAGAGCTCCTCCAATCTTTAAACAGCTAAAACATGTGAGTCAACCGAAGATTGCTTTCAGAAATAGACCCAACTGCGATGTTCATTCTAAAATTTCTGAGGAAAGAGTATAAGACAAGCTGCTGAGACTTAGTTGTTTCTTTGCTCCCCAGAGTGCCAACATCCAGGAAATGGGGTAGTGATATGGTTTGGATATTTGTCCCTTCCTAATCTCATGTTGAAATGTGATCTCCAGTGTTGGAAGTGGGACTGGTGGGAGGTGTCTGGGTCATGGGGGGAAGTCCCTCATGACTGGCTTGGTGCCCTCCTCACAGTGATGAGTGAGTTCTCACTCTCAGTTCATGTGAGGAGTGCTTGTGTAAAGTAGCCCAGCATCGCTTCCTCTCTTGAGCTTCCTCTCTAGCCATGTGACACACCTGTTCCCCCTTAGCCTTCCACTATAATTGGAAGCTTCCCAAGGCCTCACTAGAAGCTGAGCAGATGCTGTGCCCTGCTTGTACAGCGCACAAAACCATGAGTCAAATAAACCTCTTTTCTTTATAAATTACCCGGTCTCAGGTATTCCTTTATAACAAGCAAAATGGACTAACATAGGTAGCAAATCAAGAATCATTCAACCATCATACATTTACCATCACAGTGATTAGGCACCTGAACTTCAAACCAGTGAAGACAGATGCTAATAGTCTGTAATAGTCCTCTATTCAAGGAGTTTTATGTAAGGCAAGTAGACACAGATATGCAAATAAGTGCATTTTCCCCCTGTGTTTTGCACATATCCACCCAACACAATTCCAGAAGTGAAAGTCATAGATGAGTCCTTTTTAACCTCCCACATTCTACACCCAAACTCATATCCAATTCAATGATGCAAACTAAAATGATTTTTTAATTTCATTAAAAAAACTCATCTACTAAAAAATACACTGATATTTCTTTGATTTTCTCATCACAAACATATCATTAATCATCACTAAGTACTCGATATTTCTCTTAATCCATTCACTTTTGCTATCATTCCTTAACTTGAGCTACTACCATCATCTCTAACCAAATTTAAGGCCGTGGCATCTGAACCTGTCCTCATTTGTATGCCATTGCATCCTATCCCTGGCCAGGTGATCACTGATTCTCTACAATGCAACTGAATAATTAATATCTAACCGTATGTGCAAAATTACAAATCTTAAGTACACAGAGCAATAAATTTTTACCAAATAAACACATTCTGTAGGTTTGTCAATCATGTTAAAGTCCTCTATACTCACACTGATTGTTTCGTCCATTGCATCATTTGAGGTTTACTAAAATCCCCAAGTGTGCTACAGACTTATCTGTTTCTTCTTTTGTACTGTTAGATGTTACTTAATAGAGTTTTGAGGTGGTGTTATTACATGCATTAGAAATGAGGAAAATACAGGTCTTCTTGTTATACTGACTTTTGTCATTATGTAATGTCCCTCTGTCTTTAGTAATATTTGTAATCAAATTGCATTTTGTATGATATTAGCATAGTTAGTTTCAATTAATTAATTTTTAAGGTACATCTTATTTTATTCTATTATTTCAAACTTACCATGTCCTTTATTTATGATATGTCTCTGGGAAATAGAATACAAGGCTTTCTTTGAGGGGTATGTGTCCTATTTTAATTTTATTTTTATCTATCCTGACATTATTGTATTTTTGTTGAGTATTCAGTCCAATAAGACTCAATACAATTACTAACATATTTGGCTTAAATTTAAAGTCTTTTTTATTTTTTATTTTTATTTTTATTTATTTTTATTTTTTTCTTTTATTATTATTATTATTATTATTATTATTATTATTATACTTTAGGTTTATGCAAATCAAAACCACAATGAGATACCATCTCACACCAGTTAGAATGGCAATCATTAAAAAGTCAGGAAACAACAGGTGCTGGAGAGGATGTGGAGAAATAGGAACACTTTTACACTGTTGGTGGGACTGTAAACAAGTTCAACCCTTGTGGAAGTCAGTGTGGCGATTCCTCAGGGAAATTTAAAGTCTTAATAGTTTTCCATTTGTATTGTTTTTCTCCTTTTTCTTTTTTCTCCTTACTTGCCTATTATTGGGTTGATAAAGTATATACTTTCTTTTTTTATTATTATTATATTTTCCCATCTGTTGGCTTTTTAGGTATGCATTGCTTTTAAACTTTTAGTGTTCACCCCAGAGCTTACATGTTATATTGTTCTTTTTGTTTTAATGAGTCACTTTAACAAATTTAAAAGAGCAGAATTCATACAAAGTGTGTTCTAAGACAACAAAATATGAAAATTAAAAACAATAACATTAAGATAATTGGAAAATCCACCAAATATTTGGAAATTAAACTAAAGACTTCTAAATAACACATAATCTAAGGAAATCTAAAGATATATTTAAAACACTATTATGAACTTAATAAAAATTAAAATAAAACATTAGAGTACATGGGAGGCAACAAAAGCAGTGCTCAGAGAGAAATTTGAACATTTCTATTTAAAGATGATCTAAAATATAACACCTTAGCTTCCACCTTAGAAAATTAAAGGAAAAAAGAACATATGAAGCCCAATGCAAGCAAAAAGATAAATCTTATTAAAGGTTTGCACACAAAATATTTAAAAAACTCTAAAAACTGAACAATACAGAAACAATCCAATTAAAAATGGGCAAAAACTTTGTAAAGGCCCGTCACCCAAGAATACAGATGATGACTAAGCAGGAGAAAAGATGTGCAACATTGTTTGTCATTCTGAAAATGCAAATTAAAAACAAGATACCACGCAGACTTATGAGAAAGTTTAAAATCCTTCAAATCTGATGTTGTTGAGAAATATGCAGAGCAACAGGAGCTCTCATTTATTATTAATAGGAATTCCAAGTGATGCACTAACTTTGCAAGACATTTTGGCAGTTTCTTACAAAGCTAAATATAATCTTATGCAATCACGCCATTGCATTCTAGGTATCTACTCAAGTTATTTTAAAACTAATGCCCACAAAAATACTGGCACGTGAGTATTTATAGAAGCTTTATTCATAATAAAGCTGGAAGCAACTGAGATGCTCTTCAAGAGATGAATAAATAAACAAATTGTGGTGTTCCATAATAGAATATCATTCAGCATTGAAAAGAAATAAGCTATTAAGCCATGCAAAAACATGAGTTATATATGCTACATGAAACAAACCACTCTGAAAAGACTAGGTACTGTATTATTTCATTTATTTGAAATTCTGGAAAAGGTGAACAGATCAGTGACTCCTAGGGTTTATGGAAGAGGGTGTTTGAATAGGCAAGGCACAGAGAATTTTTTTTATCATGGTGATACTATTCTGTATGATACTATAATGGTGAATGCATGTCATTGTGCATTTTTCAATTCCCATATAATTTACAGCACAAGAGCAAATCTTAATGTATGTAAAATTTAAAAAAGTTAAGAGGTAATGGGATCCTAGAATGAAATGCAAAATGTGATAAAAGGATCTAACTGTATTACAAATATATGAAACAACCTCAATAAAAGAAATGGGGGAAATGTGCTGACCTAAGTGACTTTGCAAATAAATGGAGCCTGTAAGATTAAAAGTACAAGGAAATGTACTGAGGCTGATATTGTATTGTACTGTAGCTGATAAACTTGTTTTCTGTGGGGTTAACAATTCTAAAACCACTACACATGTATAGTGGATTTGAATGATTATGTGATGGTTGGGTGTGGTGGTAGCCAGGTCTCTCACTTCTGGAGTGAGAGGTTACTGACTGGCAAGGGAGAAAACGTCAGTGTGAACTCATCTCTACTTTGATATAAACACAGATTTACACATAACTAATATTTACAGATAAGTTTACACACACAGGCAGCATACGTATATATATGGTACTTTCTCTCTATATGTATCTCCTTGCTTTGTCACATGAGTAGCGCTGGTATCTAGGACTCCAACCTTTGTTTCTAACAGCATTCAGCAATTAAAGGAGCCACAGCTACTTGTTGAAATGACTGATTCTAATACTGCATCAGGAAATACATAAAATGAATCTGTAGTATTTTGAGGTTCCAGAAAGTAAGAAAGTACAGAACACACACACACACACACACACACACACACTTAACTGTGGTACGCCAATGAGCATAGGGGCCAACTGAGCTTCCACATGGCCAAAGCTGAAACTATTTGAACAAAAATAAATAACACAATATCAGATTATTACCCATAGTATAAAATATATGTATTGGGTTGAAACCCAATATATAAAATACATGCCTCTGTGTGTGTGTGTGTGTGTGTGTGTGTGTGTGTGTGTGTATGCATTTGTATAATTAATTAGTTAATTAATGAAGAAGACCAGATGTATCTGTCAAGTAGAATTCAATGTATTTAGATACTCTGCCCTCAAAGTGGTGGACCCTAAGTCCCTCTTCATTAAGTATGGGCTGCACATAGTTATTTGATTAGAATGCATACAGCACGGAAAGGGGAACTTTATAGTGATTTTACAGTCAGAAACCTAAAAAACTCTCCCTTAAGCCAGGTAATCAAGGTCTACATGAACAGTGGCAATTCATTTTGTTTGTTCCCTGACATGATGTAATTAGAATGACCCTTTACCTCTGTGATCATTCTCCCTGAGACCCATAGCCCCTGTCTGACTGTGTGAAACATAGACAAATGCCAATGAAGGGATAGTCTAGAAAATATTTCACCTGTACTCAAGACTGTTCAAACTCATTAAAAACAAGGAAAGCCTGAAAAACTAAGGAGCCTGAGGAGTACCCTAAAGAAACATGTTGACTAAGTTTAAGACAATATTTTGTATGGAATCCTGGATTAGAAAATAATATTAGGGGGGCTGGGTGCAGTGGCTCACGCCTGTAATCCCAGCACTTTGGGAGGCCGAGGTGGGCGGATCACAAGGTCAGGAGATCGAGACCATCCTGGCTAACATGGTGAAACCCCGTCTCTACTAAAAATACAAAAATTAGCCGGGCGTGGTGGTAAGCGCCTGTAATACCAGCTACCCGGGAGGCTAAGGCTGAAGAATTGCTTGAACCCAGCAGGCAGAAGTTGCAGTGAGCTGAGATTTCACCACTGCACTCCAACCTGGGCAACAGAGCAAGACAAAAAAAAAAAAAAAAAAGAAAATAATATTAGGGGAAAACTTAGAAAATCTGAATAAAACATGAGCTATAGTTAGTAGTAATGTATTAATATTCATTAATTTGTGACAAATTAATCATAACAATATATTATGCTAATAATAAGGTAAACTGTGTGTGGGCTGTATGGTACTTTCTATACTATATTAAAAACTTTTTGATAAATCAAACTATTCTAAAATAATGTTTATGAAAACAAAATAAATTCCAGTCAATAGAAATAAGCACCTTAAAATAGAGTAGATAATATAAAGTGGCTTCATGTTGAGAGGAGGAATGAGCTGTATGCTTCTTAGTGAAAATAATTTTACATGTTAAAGTATTTATATTATGGGAATAACTGATATGTGTTGTGTGTTTAGATAACTGAATTTATGATATACTCTGGAGTTTTCTTTTTCTTCTATTAATTTTTTGTATGTACACTGTACCAATAAAATCAAGAGGTTCTTTTTTAACATTTCCAAAGTAAAATAAAATGCTGAAGGATTGTCTTTCATATGTTGTCAATGGGCAATATGGCATTCTGCCTTTTGTTTTGGAGGAAAGGAATACATAAGAAAGAAGTGTCCACCAGTGTAAGACTCTGATCTAATTTCAGTTCTGTATTTATTGTCTTGATATAAGTTAATGCAAATACGCAAATAAAAGCACAGCAATGAATTCAAAGGCATCACTAAAACCAATGATAAAAAAGAAATATAAATGATATTCTAAGACATTAGATTAAATGGAATCTTTAATAATATTTAATTAAAATTAGAGAAGGTAAAATAAAGATGGAGGTGGGTTGGGGTTAGGGGTCGGGAAGAGAAACAAAGTATAAATGCAATGAATAGGAAACAGTTATAAAGATATTAGATATTAATACAAAATGCTAATATCACTTTAAATGTGAATGGTCTAAATCGACCAATTAAAAGACAGAGAATGTCAGAGAGGTTAAGTAAGACCCAACTCTATGTTGTCTATTAAAATAAAGAACTAAGGAAGTAGAGAATGTCTCAAAAGAGGAAAGCACCCAAAAGACAAAATCCAAGGTGGCAAAGAAGAAAATGACTGAAAAAAAAAATACCTTGGATTTAGCTATTAAGAATTCACGTGTGATCTCTGTATTAATCATGTTTATAGAATCTTAAGAGGAGAAGTTGAGTTGTACTAGATTGAGGGGATTGAGGAGTATAAGACTACTAAGTGGAGTCAGTGAATACATTCTTCTTTGGAATTCTTTGAGGGAAAAATGAAAGATCAGACAGCAGTTTGAAGAGGAGTCCTGGTGAAAAAGTTTCTTCCATTTATTTTGACTCCTTCCTTCCTTCTTTCCTTCCTTCCTTCCTTCCTCTCTCTCTTTCCCTCCCTCCCTCTCTCTCTCTCTTTCCTTTTTCTTTCTTTCTTTCTTTCTTTCTTTCTTTCTTTCTTTCTTTCTTTCTTTCTTTCTTTCTTTCTTTCTTTCCTTCTTTCTCTCTCTCTCTTTCCTTTCTTCCTTCCTTCCTTCCTTCTTTCTTTTTTGAAATGGAGTCTCACTCTGTTGCCTAAGCTGGAGTGCAATGGTGCGATCTCGGCTCACTGCAACCTCTGCCTCCCAGGCTCAAGTGATTCTCCTGCCTCAGCCTCCCGAGAAGCTGGTATTACAGGTGCCTGCCACCACACCCAGCTAATTTTTGTATTTTTAGTCTCAAACTCCTGACCTCAGGTGATCCACCCACCTCAACCTTCCAAAGTGCTGGGATTACAGGCGTGAGCCATTGCACCCGGCCTATTTTGAACTTTCTAGTGTGGGAAATGATGCAGGTATGTCATGTATGTGGAAGAAATCAGTATTATGTAAGATTCAGAACTCAAGATGTACAATGACAGATGAAATAAGGTGATGACATAAGGAAGGTTCTGAGAGTACATAGATATATTTACGCAAGTTATATAAGAAAACTGAGGGGATTCATTTCTTGACATGTAATTTTCTCAACAAATTATGAGATGTATACATGTTCTCACTTGTAAGTGAGAGCTAAGCTATGCGTACACAAAAGCATATAGAGTGGTATAATGGACACTTGAGACTCAGAAGTGGAGAGGCTGGAAGGGGGTGAAGAGTGAAAAACTACCTATTGGATAGTAAATGTACACTATTTGGGTGGTGAGTGCACTAACAGCCCACACTCCACTACTATATCATTCATCCATGTAACAAAAAGCATTGTACCCCTAAAATTATTGAAATTAATTTTGTAAGTGCATTATGTCTCATTAGATTTCAGAAGAAGAAGAAGCTTGAAATGGAAGTGTGGGTCTGTTGTAATAAAACAGAATATATACTTTGAAGTAGCTGTCATGTCTCAGTGTTTATGGGAGCTAAAAAAGTTGAACTCATAGAAGTAGTGAGTAGCATGGTGACTACCAGAAGCTGGGGTGAAGATGGTGGGCGGGGAAAGAGGAAATGTTGGTTAAAAGGTTCAAAGTTTCAGTTAGACAGGAGGAATCATCTCTTGCACAGCAGAGTAATTATAGGTAATGGTGTATAATTTCTAAATGCTAAAACAGTGGATTTTAAATGTTCTTGCCACAAATAAATAAGTATGTGATGTGATGGATATGTTAATTAGCCTTATTTGATCATTCCACAGTGTATACATGTACCAAAACATCACGTTGTATCCCATAAATAGTTGCAATTAGCATTTGTCAATTAAAAATGAAAAAAGAAGACAATGGTAATTGTGCTCAATGGTTTCATACTCTAGAGGGGATTGGGATGTAAGACAGTATAGAAACCAACATTGTATAACGCAGAATGTTTAAAAATAATACATCATATTAAAACCAGCTGAGACTTTTGGAGTAAAAGATTATGACGGCTGTTTACAAAGACCAGAGCAGGGAGTTCCAGGTAGTTTCTGTCTAAGTAAGCTTTAACCACTTAAAAACCGGAATGTGAAAAGGGGTCTTTCTGCAGGCTTTTTATTGAATACATTCTAGATCCTCGAGTTTTAAAGTCCAAGGGTTATTTCCTGAATTCTTGCTCTAAATTGCAGCATTCCTTTCTTAGTGTTTATTTTACATTCAGATGACAGCCACATTTGCTAGAATCAAGACACTTCTATGACTTTAATTCAATTACAGCATATAGATACATAATATGTTCTTGTATATTGCGAACAAACATATTTTTCCATCCTTGATGAATCTTTTGATCCACTTTTGTAGCCTTGCTGCTTTCTGATTGAAAAGTCAAATTTTAACATGTTTAAAATGTGTTTCTAGGATGTGTTAATCATATGATGGCATGGTGATTAATTGAGAGATGTCCATGTCATAACAAGTTTTTCCAATCTTCAGTTATTCTTTTAGTGATTAATGAGTATATGAAGAGAGGACTTGCTAAAGGTAAAGCTTGGATCGTTAAGGTGACATTTTGTTAAGGTTAAAGCAAATTATATAATCCTCTGAAGGAGCGCTTCTGGTTTTCCCAGCTCTGGCCAGGACAGCCTATCTGTGCAGGAGGCATCGCTGGCACCCCGTGGGGACTGAGGACCAAGGGGGAGCTGCTCCCCCATATACGGTTCGTACTTCTGCTCTGTGAAGAGAGACAACTGTGCCCTGTCACCTTCACTGAATTGTGAGGTGTGTCCTGATGCTGTGCATGACACCTTGGGTTTGCAGAACTGTTCGTTCTCTCCCTGGATTTAAAATGAGTTCAAATTATAAGACCTTCATTTTATTGGTAATATATTAAAATTGTGGGGAAAGAACTAGTTTTAAAACTTTCTATTAAGCCTAAAGTAGTGGCAAATTTCATAATTAGATTGCACAATACTGGATAGCTTAAAATTTCAAAATTGCCAATTTGTTACTTGTCTGTATTTGACGTATACTGTAAAAGACAAAATGCACTTTATGTTTTCCATCATGCAACAGTGAAACACTAGAGATTCATTCAATCATATAACGGGTATTTATTGAATGTCCGTAATATGTCAGGCAACTTGGATTGCTAAGATAAATAAGATGTTTAAGTAGTGTCATTGAGTGTTACAGATATGATGACAGAAGTATGTGCTGTATATATTAATGCTTCTAAAGCAAAGTGTGGGCAGGCAGATTACTTTATAAAAAGAAATAAAAGTAATCTCGATTAGAAGGAAAGAAGTAAAACTAGCTCTATTTGCACTTGAAATTCTCTTTCACATATAAGATCCTAAAGCAACAAGAAAGAAGCCGTTAGAATGAAGAGCTGGTAAGTTTAGCAAGGGTTTGGTATACTCAGTCAATATATAAAAATCAATCTGCCTTTATGCACTAGCAATGAAACAATCCAAAATTTAAATGAAAACAATTCCATTTACAACAATAGCATAAAAAATGAAATGCTTAAGAACACATTTAGCAAAAGAAGTGCAAGACTTCTACACTGAAAACTAAAAAACATCATTATGTGTGAAGGGGAGGGAAGAAAGGAGGCTAGAGGATAACTTAAGAATTAACGGCATCTTTAGTTTGGGTTGACAATGTTGAGGATGCTTATGACTGAAAGGGTGTTATTAATTCTTCAGTGATTTCAGGTGTAATTTCTTAATTTGAAATATGGAAACAATGTTTCTGCATGACATAAACATACAAATGAATTAAAGTGAAAATTCTAAGGTTCCCATTATTGCTATACTTATGTTTATGAGAGTATTTTAAGATTTTATCAAGTTCCCAAAGTACTCGAAAAAGAAAAAAAAAATCATGGTGGATATTATACAGCTTAAACATTCCAGTTTGCCCAGTCTTGATAAAAATCACTTAAAAAAACAGAAAAAAAATTGAATTTTTTAGGTTTGATTTGGTTGTTGTCATTTTAAAATCTAGGTTCCCAAACAGCTTTCTGATTGCTAGCTGATAAAGGTAATTAAAAATAGATCCATACAGCACATTAGAGCATTACTGCTTATGAAAGGATTCCAAATAAAGTGTTCAAATACAGGGGTTATCTTAGTCTAGAGATGTTAATATTTTATAATATCAAGCTCCATGGTACATATAATTCACTTTATAAGCTATTAAAAAGTTATAACACTTTATATGTTTTATAAATGATTTTCCCCAAGCCCAGATCACTTACAGTAATAAATACATAAATACACACGCACATATATATATATAGATACATACACACACACACACACACATAATAAAAAGCTATCTGATTTTCCCTAGGATTAATACTTTCTGAAGAGCCAAATTTCTCAAAAGGCACAAGAATTTACCACTTTAAGCTCAGAAACCTAAAAATAAAATTAGCAAACAAATCACCATACTTTATTTCATGGAAAATTTTTCAAAAATGTATTTCATATTATTCTGACTTCTTAAACCAAAGAAAGGTTTAAAATATTTTGTCATTATAAAAATATGAATTATTATGTTTTGATTTTAAACATTGAAAAACTTCAAATATTATTAGAATTAAGTGACAAAAAGTCCACATAGGACCAGACCAAGCTCTTGTAGCCCTTTTTTATAAAGTATATGATTTCGATTTTTCCTGTTTTTTCATACTTTCTTATTTCTCAGTCTATTTCTAAGAGGTAAGCTGGCTGTAGGGGTGAGGGGCGAGTGTATGCACTGTATAGCTAGCAGGCATTGCAAAAGCCTGGCATAACTTCTGGACAATGAGAGTGTCCTGCCTTTGCGATGTGCTGTGTAAGTAGAGTGGATGCCTATGATGGCCCTTCTCATGGCCTGGGCATCAGAACTGCTTCAGGGTCCAAGGAGAGGCCCTAGGTCACCAGCTATTGTGTGTGGAGGATTGTCCTCAAAAACACTTTTTTCTCCCTTTTAAATAAAATTGATATTTTAGAATTGTTACCATATAGGGAGACACAACTATACCAAATAGTTATCATCCGCTTTTTGACTATGTGAGCATTGAATAAGTATAAAAGCACTTCAGAATAAAAGCAAATGTAAAACAGCCTGGGGAATACCTTAAACTTGGAATGAAAACCCAGCAGCTATTTGAAGTCGTATCAATATGGAAGAGAACTTGAAATAAAATTGTTCTCAACAAATAGCACAGAGTTTTAGGCACAATTGACTCAAATGTATTTGAATGAACTTGGAGATCAAATGCTGTATCAAGGGGTAACTCTAAGATAATCAATAGAAGTTTTAAAAGATGGAGATTTTGGTTCAATAAAAGAAGAAAATTCTAATGATGAAAGTTGTCATTGTAATAGACCCCTCGGGTGCTGGGCACTGTTCTAATGGTCTTGCAGCATTAATTTGATCTCAATGCCCATGGGCAAGACCTCAGTACATGTCTATATCAAAGCAGTAGCTAGAGGAAGAAGAAGGCGAAATAGGGTAGGGAGAGAACGGGCAGAGGAACAAGAGAAACATCTGCAGGAATGGCGACACTGAGTCACAGAGAGGTTAAAGCAATCACATGGGTGGAAAGTCATAGGGTCAGGGTTTGAACCTAGGAAGGCTGAATCCAAAGCCCACAATCTCAACCTATAAGCTACGATGCCAGTCAACTATGAGTTTACACCGAATGTTCTAAAACATATTCTCACGTTGTAAACCCAGGTATGGGAAATATTTACCAAAACTGGCCCAATTTTCAAAAATAAACAAGTTTTTTCTCCTGCAGTTTACAGTTCACAGGACGTGGCCTCCTTTATGTATATAGCCTAGGAGGTGCACTGGGGTTAGGATCAGCATGCCCTGGGCAGTTCCCTGTGATCACCGTGCTGCCTTGCTTTCTGGCAGCCTCCTTCTGGCTCTGCTTTGGGTTTGTAATCAGGAGGGGCTACATTAAACCACATAAAAAATAAAGCCTACAGCTGTTATGCTCATGGGTGATGACTGGTAATAAGACCTCGAAAACCCTCTAGCAAGGCTGCCTTCCATATAGTGGGAAATAATTTTTTTATATAAAGCACTTAGCCTAAAGGGTCTCTGTGTGTGTGTTTCACATCCATTTGTTCATGCACACATTATTTCTTTTGCTTTCCAAATAAGGACATTTGCATACGTGACCCCCTTTTTCTTGGAAGGCTCTTCTTCAACATTTCTCCTTTCCTTTAGTTTTCTTCTTAAGGGGCACCTAGAGTGAGAGGCCTTCCCTTGTTTGTTTCTTTATTGAGTTGATTTTTTTTTTCAGGCTTCTGTTTGCTTGTTTTCATCTCTCTCCCCATAAGAATGAAAGTTCCAGGAGGCCAGGGTCCACTCTGTCTTGTTTCCATTCTATCTCCAGCACCTGGCGCACAGTCTGGTACACTGTACAGCCGGGGTCCCCAGGCCCCAGGCAGTGGACGGGTGCCAGTCTGCAGCCTTGTTAAGAAAGGAGCCACACGGCAGGAGGTACTGCCTGAGCTCCACCTCCTGTCAGATCAGTGGGGGCATTAGATTCTCCTAGGAGTGCAAACCCTGTTGTGAACTGTGCATGTGAGGAATGTAGGCTGAGCACTCCTTATGAGAATCGAACTAATGCCTGATGATCTGAGGTGGAACAGTTTCATCCAGGAACCAACTCCCACCACATCGGTCAAAAAACTGTCTTCCATGCAACTAGTCCCTGGAGCCAAAAAGGTTGGGGACTGCTGCTGCAGAGGATAAATACATGCTTGTAAATGGATTTAAAAAGTTTATTGGATACTACTACACATCAATTGGCAAAGAAAGAAATTAAAAGGATGGTTCCTTCTCTATGAAAACTTACAGTGTAATTCTAAGTGAAGTTACAATGCCATATGACAGTAATGTGTGATATGTACCAGGAACAAAATGGACAATGTTTGACAAACATTGTATTTATCTGGGGGAGTCAGAGAAAATAACTTGAGTGATGCCCCACTTTGGAGGATGCTTCTTTGAGCAATCTCTGAGGCATTTTCCATGGCCAAAATGTAGAGCATTGATAGAGAGAAATCATTTCTGCCTGTCCAGCAGACACAAGTGGCTTTGTCTTACTGCATGCCCATGCATCCATGGATCTATTAACAGCTTCTGAGGTGTAGCCAGAGACATAATAACACACAACCCGACAAACAAAAACACATGACAGGGGTTCTATGTATAAATTTATATTCACCAGATTTGCAGAAAGAAAAACTGAGAATTCTCTGCAATCAATATAAAGCCCAGGGCCAAAGACCTGACCATGTTGATGCACATAACTTTGGAAAATAGAGGAGGTGTGATAGACTCTTCTAAGAGTTTTAGTAAGCCCCAAATAGGATAAGGCAAGAATGAGTACCTCACTGCATACTTTTAGTAGGTTACAGCATGCAGATAGTGATACATTTAACTAAGTAACTATATGTAGTTCATACTATGGGCTTAATCATTTTAGAAGAATCTTATCTTAAAATTCTCTGCAATTTGAGCTATGAAGTGCAGGTGGGGTGGTGCAGCTGGATGAGCTGCTCCCTACAAATGGGCTTGGAAAGGTCAGTGCCTACCTGGTGGGAAATCATATTTTTCCTGATTATTTGAGACAGTCAGGGTGGGGGCCAGTTGGGCTGTAGAAGGTTGTCTCCCTTCAATGTCTGTGAAAGTGCTTCTAAGGAGAGTGAGAAGCCTTTGGCATGTAGCAAAATCTTTACATTGGAGAGAACATAGAGTCATTGGAAATTAAAAGCCACTTCTAGAACACTGGGAATAAGCAAAAGAGAACTGCTGAGTTGCAGATTTTTGTTTTTAAGTTGAGAATATCTGGAAATTTTTGAGGTAAGCTAAACACTCTCTGGCCTTCTGACCTCCATCTTCCCACAGCAGCCAATCAGACCTCAGAGTGCCCTGTGAGCTTCTGTAAGCTCCTAAGAAACCACCTAGGAGCTGACCACTTCCTCACCCAAATAAGCCTGCTTGCTCTTTTCATCTTCCTGGATACTTAGCCTATTTTGCTTATAAACAAATAGAGAATACGATGATACAATGATTCTGATTCCACAAGCCACATGTAAAGCCTTCTAATCTCAAATCGTATACTTGTTAACACTGCATGTCCCAGCATTGTGCTAAGGTATATTTACAAATTCGCTGATCTGGAGGGAATTAAATACACTGAAGTAGGATCTAAGTGCTAATAATATAACTCAGGAGAAGATTTATACTTCACCAAGGAAACAACTGGAGCCCAGTGCTGGGTAGGCCCTATGTCACTGTCTAAGATGCAAACAGCAGCTGAGCATAAGGAGGGGCTCCGGTTCATGAGCTTCCCTCTCAGGGCTCTGTCCAGGCACTAACCACGAGCAAGATGTGGATCATCCTCCCCTGGGTTTCACACCGGCCTGTGCTGGCCCCACCCCATTTTTCATTCTTTATTCTCTTTACTCCCTACATTTATTCCATGATAAACAGAGACGATTTATTGTTCAATATGTTTGCTTGTGTGATCCTATTGTGAAACTTTTGCCATTGCATGTTTGTTGTGTTTTATACATGACATTTCATGCCTTCAAGTGCCCTATGACATAAACAGAAAGCATACATTCAATTTTTTAGAATAGAAAACAGGCTCAGATGGCTCCTCTGGATTCTGCCCAGTCCACACAGCTGGTAAGTAACCAAGATGGGTTAGGACCCAGAGCTTCTTATGTCCGTCCCAGCCATCCACATGGACCTGCCTCCTACCCTCAACTTGAGTAATTATCTATTTTCTTTAAGACATAAATCAGTTTTCAAAGGGAATGCTTCCAGATTTTGCTCATTGAGTATGGTATTGGCTGAGGGT
The DNA here is from genome assembly GCF_028885625.2 of Pongo pygmaeus. NCBI lineage: Eukaryota > Metazoa > Chordata > Mammalia > Primates > Hominidae > Pongo > Pongo pygmaeus. The sequence continues at coordinate 60,847,981 of NC_072380.2, forward strand.
TTGTAATAAATAGCTCTTATTATTTTGAGATACGTCCCATCAATACCTAATTTATTGAGAGTTTTTAGCAAGAAGGGCTGTTGAATTTTGTCGAAGGCCTTTTCTGCATCTGTTGAGATAATCATGTGGTTTTGTCTTTGGTTCTGTTTATATGATGGATTACATCTATTGATTTGCATATGTTGAACCACTCTTGCATCCCAAGGATAAAGCCCACTTGATCATGGTGGATAAGCTTTTTGATGTGCTGCTGGATTTGGTTTGCCAGTATTTTACTGAGGATTTTTGCATTGATATTCATCATGGATATTGATCTAAAATTCTCTTTTTTTGTTGTATCTCTGCCAGGCTTTGGTATCAGGATGATGCTGGCCTCATAAAATGAGTTAGGGAGGATTCCCTCTTTTTCTGTTGATTGCAATAGTTTCAGAAGCAATGGTACCAGCTCCTCTTTGAACCTCTGGCAGAATTCTGCTGTGAATCCGTCTGGTCCCGGACATTTTTTGGTTGGTAGACTGTTAATGATTGCCTCAATTTCAGAGCCTGTTATTGGTCTATTCAGAGATTCAACTTCTTCCTGGTTTAGTCTTGGGATGGTGTGTATGTCCAGGAATTTATCCATTGGATGCTCTCTCTCACCACTCCTATTCAACATAGTGTTGGAAGTTCTGGCAGGGGCAATCAGGCAGGAGAAAGAAATAAAGGGTATTCAATTAGGAAAAGAGGAAGTCAAATTGTCCCTGTTTGCAGATGACATGATTGTATATTTAGAAAACCCCATCGTCTCAGCCCAAAATCTCCTTAAGCTCATAAGCAACTTCAGCAAAGTCTCAGGATACAAAATCAATGTGCAAAAATCACAAGCATTCCTATACACCAATAATAGACAAACAGAGAACCAAATCATGAGTGAACTCCCATTCACAATTGCTTCAAAGAGAATAAAATACCTAGGAATCCAGCTTACAAGGGATGTGAAGGACCTCCACAAGGAGAATTACAAACCACTGCTCAACGAAATAAAAGAGGACACAAACAAATGGAAGAACATTCCTTGTTCACGGATAGGAAGAATCAATATCGTGAAAATGGTCATACTGCCCAAGGTAATTTATAGATTCAATGCCATCTCCATTAAGCTACAAATGACTTTCTTCACAGAATTGGAAAAAAACTACTTTAAAGTTCATATACAACAAAAAAAGAGCTCACATTGCCAAGACAATCCTAAGCCAAAAGAACAAAGCTGGAAGCATCATGCTACCTGACTTCAAACTATACTACAAGGCTACAGTAACCAAAACAGCATGGTACTGGTACCAAAATAGAGATATAGACCAGTGGAACAGAACAGAGCCCTCAGAAATAATACCACACATCTACAACCATCTGATCTTTGACAAAACTGACAAAAACAAGCAATGGGGAAAGGATTCCCTATTTAATAAATGGTGCTGGGAAAACTGGCTACCCATATGTAGAAAGCTGAAGCTGGATTCCTTCCTTACACCTTATGCAAAAATTAATTCAAGATGGATTAAAGGCTTAAATGTCAGACCTAAAACCATAAAAACCCTAGAAGAAAACCTAGGCAATACCATTCAGGACATAGACATGGGCAAGGACTTCATGTCTAAAACACCAGAAGCAACAACAACAAAAGCAAAAATTGAGAAATGGGATCTAATTAAAAGAAAGAGCTTCTGCACAGCAAAAGAAACTAACATCAGAGTGAACAGGCAACCTACAGAATGGGAGAAAATTTTTGCCATCTACCCATTTGACAAAGGGCTAATATCCAGAATCTACAAAGAACTTAAACAAATTTACAAGAAAAAATCAAACAACCCCATCACAAAGTGGGCAAAGGATATGAACAGACATTTCTCAAAAGAAGACATTTATGTAGACAACAGACACATGAAAAAATGCTCATCATTCACTGGCCATCAGAGAAATGCAAATCAAAACCACAATGAGATACCATCTCACACCAGTTAGAATGGTGATCATTTGAAAGTCAGGAAACAACAGGCATTGGAGAGGATGTGGAGAAATAGGAACACTTTTACACTGTTGGTGGGACTGTAAACTAGTTCAACCATTGTGGAAGACAGTGTGGTGATTCCTCAAGGATCTAGAACTAGAAATGCCATTTGACCCAGCAATCCCATTACTGGGTATATACCCAAAGGATTATAAATCATGATGCTATAAAGACACATGCACACGTATGTTTATTGTGGCACTATTCACAATAGTAAAGACTTGGAACCAACTCAAATGTCCATCAGTGATAGACTGGATTAAGAAAATGTGGCATATATCCACCATGGAATACTATGCAGCCATAAAAAATGATGAGTTCATGTCCTTTGCAGGGACATGGATGAAGCTGGAAACCATCATTCTGAGTAAACTATCACAAGGACAGAAAACCAACACTGCATGTTCTCACTCATAGGTGGGAATTGAACAATGAGAACACTTGGACACAGGGTGGGGAACACCACACACTGGGGCCTGTCGTGGGGTGGGGGGAGGGGGAAGGATAGCATTAGGAGATATACCTAATGTAAATGACTAGTTAATGGGTGCAGCATACCAACATGGCACATGTATACATATGTAACAAACCTGCACGTTGTGCACATGTACCCTAGAACTTAAAGTATAATTAAAAAAATAAAAAAGACATAAATCAAATCCCAGCTCCTCTATGAAGACTTTTCTGTGGCTTCTGACTGTGGTTATAAACTCCAATTTGTATCTGTGCTCTAAGCCTTTCCTGCTAAGAGGTCTTGGACAGGTCACTTTTTTGATCTGAGATGCAGTTTGTCATCTGCTATATAGTGTAAATAAGCTGAATCAACGCAATCTTAGTATTGAATGGACATCTTGTTATCATAGGCAGATAATCATAAAATGATGGTCATAAAATCCATGTCCCAACATGCATTTCCAAAATAGTCTTAGCCATATTCAAGTTTCCAAGATCCAAGTCACAGAGATGGATTTTGTTTTATTTACTTTTTATTTTCTTTCTTTCTTTCTTTCTTTTTTTTTGAGATGGAGTCTCGCTCTGTCGCCCAGGCTGGAGTGCAGTGGCACGATCTCAGCTCACTGAAAGCTCCACCTCCGGGGTTCATGCCATTCTCCTGCCTCAGCCTCCCGAGTAGCTGGGACTACAGGCACCCGCCAACACGCCCGGCTAATTTTTTCTATTTTTAGTAGAGACGGGGTTTCACCGTGTTAGTCAGGATGGTGTCGATCTCCTGGCTTCGTGATCCACCCACCTCAGCCTCCCAAAGTGCTGGGATTACAGGCATGAGCCACCACGCCTGGCCTATCTTTTTAAGTGTTAGAAAAAAAAGAAGTTGGAAATAATGCGAAAGTTGGTAGCACAGTTGACCCTTGAACTACACAGGTTTGAATGGCTGGGTCCACTTGTATGCAGCTGAAATGAACACACAGTATTAGTGGGATGTGAAGCCTTGGATGTGGAGCGAAGAACTATCTCATCTGCTGGTTCGGCAGGGCCCACTGCGGAACTTGAATATGTACAGAGTTTGGTAACTGCGGGGATCCAGGAACCAATCCCCTGCAGATACTGAAGGATGACTGTAAGTAATTTGGACAAAGTTTTGAAAATGAGATTTATCCTTTTTTGTTTTCTGCCCATGGTCATAGACTTTGGTGGACCTCCATTGATAACAAAATAAACTGTTAATATTTTATGAATGCATTTAAGATCTTTTGTTATTTGAACCCAAAAGCTATTTTTCTCATTTTCTCTCATTCTGTCTCCAATACACATAGTAAATCTTTCACATGACAGTAATCACTCCTACCAAACACCCACACTTTCTCCCATTTCTGCCTTTTAATACTCTATTATACCCTTGGAATATTTGTGTATAAGCCCATTGACATCTAATCATATATTTCAAAGTTTTGCCCAATTTTTAACCCTAGACCATTCTTTTAGCAAAATTAACTTCAGTCCTTCTGTGCTCTAATAGTGCCTGTCTTCCATCTTGATTAGATCTTCTCTCAATTTAAATAATAAGAGCCTGTTTAAACCAGCAAAATCAAAAACGGAGACTTCATTGTAAAAGTACTGGTGTCTTAGTCAATGCACCCAGATGGTAGGTAAAGGCTAGAAGCAGGAAGCCACAGAAGTCAAGGCCTCCTGGCGTGCTTCCCCTGTCTCTCCTGCCTACTTTCTGTGTCTGTTTGCCATGTCCACCATATTGTGGACACGCAGCAGCTGGCCGTGCTGGCACTCCTGTTGTCACATTCTAGTGACTCATTCAAACTTGAGTCTGGACTCTCTTAGTTATAACTTCAGATTCCCAGGGAAAGACCTTTCGTTTGCCAATGGGGTCAAATCTAGTCAGATATTATATAAATTTCCTATGGACTGAGAGAGGGACAGTTATTGTTGGTAAGGACTGACAACCTATCCAAAAATTTTCCAGTGGAAATCTACAAAGGAAATATAATTGACTTTTCTTCATTCAAGAGAGCATCACATGCTAAATTCTTTGCAATAGTGATATTCTTATATTTAGAATAAGATTCTTCTAGCTTCTGGAATGCCAATACTGAAAAGCAGAATGCTGAGAGAGGTTAACTATAAAATAACTTTAAAAACTAGACCTTTTAGTGCTTTTCATTGCTGCCATTATCATTGTTATCTTTATCATTGTCATTATCACCATCCCTAATAGTCATGGATACTTTGCCTTGACCTGGTTTCAGACACACAGCCATTTGTGCCATACAAATAAGAAGAGTACATTTAATAAATTTAGTTTAATAAATAAGTTTCTGTTAGCTTCAGTAACTAAATAAAAATGAGTAAAGATATATTTTTGATCTGTGTCCCCACCCAGAAGCCTCCCCAGAGGCAGAACAACTATGCTTCCTGTACAGCCTGCAGAACCCTGAGCCAAGCAATACTCTTTTCTGTATAAATTACTCAATCTCAGGTATTTCCTTATAGTAATGCAAGAATGGCCTAATACAAGTAACTTTTAGAATATTAGAACATGTAGATGTTTTTAAAGGCATAAATGTGATGTTGAGGAAAATAGCTAATCTTTTTTAACTTTGAAGATTCCTTGAGAGAAATTGTTGATGCAAACTTTTTTTTTGTAGTATTAAATTTTCTCTGAAATAAAGCATGATTGATATTCTCTCTTCTGAATTCTGAGCCTCTCTTTCTTTCTTTCTTTCTTTCTTTCTTTCTTTCTTTCTTTCTTTCTTTCTTTCTTTCTTTCTTTCTTTCTTTCTCCCTTCCCTTCCCTTCCCTCCTTCCTTCCTTCTTTCCTTTCTTTTCTCTCTTTCTCTCTTTCTCTCAAGATGGAGCTTTGCTTTTGTCACCCAGGCTGGAGTGCAATGGTACGACTTCAGCTCACTACAACCTCTTCCTCCTGTGTTCAAGTGATTATCCTGCCTCAGCCTCCCGAGTAGCTGGGATTACAGGTGCCTGCCACCATTCCCAGCTAATTTTTGTATTTTTAGTAGAGACGGGGTTTCCCCATGTTGACAAGGCTGGTCTCGAACTCCTGATCTCAGGTCATCCACCTGCCTCAGCCTCCCAGAGTGCTGGGATTACGGGCATGAGCCACTGCTCCTGGTCTGGGTCATTATTTCAAAGTGAGATAATTTGGGAGGGCAACCGTGTTCACATCAATGCTTTTCATACCAATGCTTGTTGCACGTGGGAATACCTAATTCCTGTCTCAAGTGAATATTTATTTTATCAGCCTGTTCCTAAATTATGAATCAGGTGCTTAAGCAGGGACTGAATTATTAATCAGCAGTAATTTCTTTAAGTCACATAGAAGCAAGGCTGAAAGCACTCTTCAAAAAATTATGCAAGTAATTACATTGCTGTCCTTGAGTATGTGGTGTACCTAGGTTCCACACAAAGCAATGTGACACTTAGGGAAGACATTGTGACATATTTCACAGTGTGTTCGTAACTTTAAATTATAAATATAAAAACTTCTAATTCAAAATAAGATTTGACCACAGAATTTATATTGGTGACAGAGCAAGAATCTTCCTTAAAAAGGGGCAGCTAAAATTGCTAAGAATCAATCTTGACATCAGCTTCATCATGGGTTGAGAAGAATTAGGCTGTTAATGCTGCTACTTCTACTAATGGTGCCTATGATTTATAAACTTACACTACATTCCATGCTGCATATGAATGCTTTAAATATATTATTTCTAACAACACTTTTATTAGTCTTGCAAGAGGTTCCATTAATCTTTATTTTACAAAAAGGAAAATGGAGGCTTGGGAAGTCTTAATGATTTAATGATTTACCTAACGTCATTAGTTAAGTGTGGAGTAGCAGCTGGGAGTCGAACCACACCACACCTCTGTATGTCCTCACCTGTGTGTTCCCAAGGGCAAAGTGACACAACATCGTGTACCATTTTTGCATGCAGCCCTCCACCCAGTGACCACAGGTAAATGAGTTGGCTGGTCCTACAGCCCACATTAACTTGGGTTCCATCTCCTCTAGCAGAATTGAATTGGACATCAGCTTGCTCAGTTTGACATGCAATGACTACCCACAGGTGCTAGGAAAAGCTAGCAATTTCAAACATGTGTCCCTGTTACGTACAAGTCACCTGAATATGATCCTGTCTCCCACCTAGGCAACGACTGCATGGGCTTTTTCTTATTGTGGTTTGAACAGAACTGAGACTGAAACACAGCGTTCCAAATAAATGGCCTGTCACAGTTTAAGAATAACTGGAGTATTTAGCATTCATGCATTTTCAGAATTGTTAGGGATTAATTATAGTGACATAAAATTTCTGGGAGTTTTATAAGTAAGAAGCAAATTGAAACTTCATTGTTTACTTTCCTTTGTATTATTCACAGACTTTGTCCTTTATGAATCATTATCACAAACTGACTGACATATACATTCATCTTACATTATTGAGAATTTTGCTAATCTTTTACATACTTTTACAGTGTCACTGTTGTAAGAGCATTCTATGTGGAGATTTTGTTTTGAAATTTATCTCTTATTTATTCCGCAGGTATCTGCTGAACATCTAATTTGTGCCAGGACCATAGTTGAGACTGAGGGGAACAGACACTCTCAGAATCCACTTATGACAGCTCCAAATATCTATGCTCACCTTTGTCTCTTTTCCACTAGTCTCTGTGGAAGATATCTCCTTTCACTTTAAGGCTGATCCTTCCATGAGTAGGTCCTATTGATTTTAACAGTCTTTTTCTCCCCAGTTTGTTCTATTCCCTCCAAGTTCTACTCTTTCCTTTCTGCCATCTGTTCAACCCCTTATTACTACCGCAATTCCCAATGTCCAAGCTACAAAATGTCCCCAATCTTTCCCATTCTCAAGCCCTCATATACACACGCCGGAATTGTTTCTCTGTAGTTCATTGCTGAATGCTCATAGCTTCTCAATAGATATTTACTGAGTTTAATGAATGGATAACACAAGACAATATAAAGGTAGGTAAATATCTGATTCGGAGGAAATTTTTTTAATTTTTAATTTTATTTTTAGGTCTGGGGTAGATGTGTAGGGTGTGCAAGTTTGTTACATAGATATCTGTGGGCCGTGGTGGTTTGCTGCACCTATCCACCCATCACCTAGGTATTAAGCCCTGCACGTCTTAGTTGTTTTTCCTAATACTCTCCCTCCCCCCATACCAGCCCCCCAACAGGCCCCAGTGTGTATTGTTCCCCTCCTTGTGTCCATATGATCTCATTGTTCAGTTCCCACTTATAAGTGAGAACATGTGGTGTTTGGATTTCTCTTCCTGAATTAGTTTGCTGAGGATAATGGTGTCCAGCTCCATTTGTGTCCCTGAAAAGGACATGATCTCATTCCTTTTTATGGCTGTATAGTATTCCAAGTGTGCGTACATTTTCTATGTGGTACTTAGAAAATATGTACCACATTTTCTTTATCCAGTCTGTCAGTCTATCATTGATGGGTCTTTGGGTTGATTCCATGTCCTTGCTATCGGGAATAGTGCTACAATGAACATATGTGCATGTATTGATTGCTGGGTCAAATGGTATTTCTGGCTCTAGATCTTTGAGGAATCACCATACCATCTTCCATAATGGTTGAACTAACTTACATTCCCACCAACAGTGTAAAGGCATTCCTATTTTTCCACAACCTGGCTAGCATCTGCTGTTTCTTGACTTTTAATGGTGGCCATTCTGACTGGCATGAGATGGTATCTCATTGTGGTTTTCATTTGCATTTCTTTAGTGATCAGTGATGTTGAGCTTTTTTTCATATGTTTGTCGGCTTCACGAATGTCTTCTTTTGCGTATCAACAGGGTGACAGGCAACCTACAGACAGGGAGAAAATTTTTGCAATCTATTCATCTGACAAAGGTCTAATATCCAGAATCTACCAGGAACACAAACAAATTTACAAGAAAAAAACAAACGACCCTATTAAAAAGTAGGCAAAAGACCTGAACAGAGGAAAATATTTTATAAATTTATGGGCAACATTTTGGTCTAGTCTCTAACAAGTAGCCATTTATTTTATAATTTAAAATATTATTACTTAAAAATGCATTTTCATAAATTTTGTTTAAGGTAGACTGATCACTTGACCTCTTCGAGAGCAGTCTCTTGTCTAATTTGGTTTTATATTCTTATTTTCTAAGTGGTTTCTTATCATTGAGTAGACATTCAACAAATATTACTCAAGTAAATTGTATTTGGATTATTCACTTTTAAATACTCTCTTTGATATGACATTATAAGCCCAAATGATGAAAAAGCCTTCAAGTTCGCCCAGGTATTCTGTGACTAGAACTTCTATGTAAATCTAGTTGCTACACCTTTCTTCCAATAAATCATAACCAAATGTCTTTAAGAGTGAGCTGCTATCTGCACCCAAGGGGCTACTGCATCACCAGGAAAGTCGTACTGTAGCACAGCCTTCTACCGTCATTTGCCTTTGTGCCCTTGAGTCTGCTTGGAATGTCAGGGTTTCAGACCTGGCTAGGATCCACAGCAACTCCATTCTTTCCTTCATGTCATCAGTGCCTGGACTTTGCTGAGTCTTATTTATAGCAGCCCTGTAGGAGATACAGGCAAACATATATAACCAGTTACCTGAAGTCCATGCCTGCAGAGGACCATTTTGAGGAAGTCCTTGTCAGAAGTTGAGATCTTCTTACAAAACATGAGTATACATGTTTTTCCTAGATAGTGTTTATTATCTCTCATTCAGACTGCTGCTCTGGAAGGCTCTGTCCAGGACCATCCTATATTTGCTTTCTCCTACTATAGGATAGTTTTCTTTCATTTATGTCCTGAAATATGGGCCAGAATCTTTTCTTTTTTTCTACAGTGCAGATCATAGGAGCTCTTTTACAGGGCAGATATTACTCCAGCGGCTTTACACACGTAGTCATCATGTCTATGCTACAAGGTGGGCATTTGTGTCCACATTTATACAGATAAGTAAATAAGATTATGAAAGCTTAAATTACTAAAAAGTGCTAGAACTGAGATTCATATGCTTTAAATATCTACATGTTTCTGTAACAGTTATTTTTAATTAATGGCATATTTATTGTGTCAGAATAATAATAGCAATTTGAACGAAAAATGAATTAACTCTATCGAACATGTCTACTTTAATTATTGGGTTCTATATCCTTGATTCTTAGGAGAACAGCTGTATAAAAACCAGGAATTTATGAGCTGTTTAGAAAAAAGTAGTGAAAACAATTAGGTATAACACTCATATAACATTTCTTTTAATTCTATTACTTTGCTAAAAATTATGTTAATTATAGAAAAAAGAAGTAATTTTTAAAATTGCTAGTGAATAGAATTTCAAACTAAAGGAAGGGTGAGGTTCTATTTTATATCTCTTAATTGTCAAATAAAATCATACCTAATTATGTGATGTACTGGGAAAGCCGTTGTACGAGTAGAGTGATTGATGTGTGTCACCAGCTGGCAAAATCATGTGCTACAGAATGACAACACTGTATGCTTATGCATATATACAACTCACATATAGAATATGGTAGTATAATTTGTATTTTATATATATACATGCACACACAAATTGTGACCTAGTTATTTTACTCTTGGCTATGCACTTTAAGAAAATAATTCAAAGAATATTAAATTAACACCCAACAAAATGGTGTTTCAGTGTTACATAAGAAAATAACTATACATATATAAAATGAAGATAAGAGAGTTATGATGTTTAAATTCTATGGATTATTAAACAACCATTAAAAAAATAAATCCATGAAGATGCAACTGTCTGGAACCTTAGGAAGCTGACTGCAAGGGGGCTGACCTATGGGAGACTCTCAGGGTGTGCTCTTGAAAAAAGACCAAGGAAAGGAAAGTGGGAAGGACAGCTGGGCAGAGGAAGAAGGTGTGCTGTGAAGTTAGCTCAGTGGAGGCCTCAGCCAGTGCCCTGGGAGTTCTGAGGGTAGGAAGACTCTCCAGATCATCCCTAGCTGGGATGAAAGGGTGGGATTTTACATACCCAGGTTGGTTAGAGGTTGGATGTGACCACATCAGAAGGGGCCTGAGCCTGGCCATGGCTGCCACAACTCTCCTTAGCTGGGCCGTCCCTGTGGAGTGAATGACTGAGGGTGTTCTGCTAGAAGAACTCCAGGAACCTGTGGGAGAAAGTCTTCCATTCCCAAAGGGAGGTCATCACAGCACCTGCTGTGGAAGATTATGGGGCAACATGATAAACATAAGAAATGAAATAGAAAACAAAATAGAAGCTTTCATTAAAGCTATGTCGAAACTTGTGTTCTTATGCATCAACTGCGAGGCAACACAAAGGAATTGGTGAAGCTGAAACACATTTCTTTGTACTATTTTCATAATTATACTTTAATGTAACATAGGCTAGTCTGAAGGTTTTATCTATAGTCTTTATTGATTTAAGGAGTTTGCTTTCTGTGTTGCCTCACACTTGATGCATAAGAACACAAGTTTCGATATAGCTTTAATGAAACCATCTATTTTGTTTTCTATTTCATTTTTTGTGTTTTTCATGTTGCCTCATAATCTTCCACAGTAGGTGTTGTGATGACCTCCCTTTGGGAATTCTAATAGATTCCAATAGATTTTTCTTATGATTGGGTATTGAATTTCATCGCATGATTCTGAGATTATTACATGATTTCTCCTCTTTTTTTTTTCTGTTTATGAGATGAGCTGTTATTGATTTTCTTATTTTAAATCACCCTTGCTTTAGAGGAAAGAACCTGTTTAGTCAATAGATCATATCATTTAATATATTGTAGAGATTAATTTGCTGATCAGTTTAGGATATTTATATCAATGCTCATGGGAGGCTTTGATTTGTAAATTTTCCTTTCTTGTCCTTTTCAGGGATATGCTGACCTCATACAAAGTTTACAAATGTGTTCCTATTTTCATTCTTATCTGTGGAATTTGTGTGTGGTCATTGCTATTTCTTCCTTTAATATTTAAAAGAATTCACTGGTCAGGCCATGTAGGGCTAAAGTTCTTTTGAGGAAAGGATTGTAAGAATAGTGGACAATAGGAGCATTCAAATTTTTATTTCTCCTTCTGTTAGTTTTGATCAATTATGTTTTTATCATAGCATAAAATTGCAGTCTATCATAATGTTCTTTTATTATCTTTCCAAATATCTGTAGGTCTGCAGCGATATTTGCTTTTTCAATCCTTGTATTGATAGATTCCTATCTCATTTTTAAAAATCAATTTTGCTAGAAATTTACAAATGTTACTAATTATTCCAAATAATCAACATTTGGCTTTTGTGATGCTTGTTTTATATTCTCTAAAATATGCTTGTTTTATATTCTCAAAACTGTGTTCTTATCTTTATCGTATTCTTTTCTACTTTGTGTTAGGTTTGATGGTTTTTTAGCTTACTTTTTTTTTCTTTTTTTTATTATTATTATACTGTAAGTTTTAGGGTACATGTGCACAATGTGCAGGTTAGTTACAGATGTATACATGTGCCATGCTGGTGTGCTGCACCCATTAACTCGTCATTTAGCATTAGGTATATCTCCTAATGCTATCCCTCCCCCCTCCCCCCACCCCACAACAGTCCCCAGAGTGTGATGTTCCCCTTCCTGTGTCCATGTGTTCTCATTGTTCAGTTCCCATCTATGAGTGAGAACATGCGGTGTTTATTAAGAAAATGTGGCATATATACACCATGGAATACTATGCAGCCATAAAAAATGATGAGTTCATGTCCTTTGTAGGGACATGGATGAAATTGGAAATCATCATTCTCAGTAAACTATCGCAAGGACAAAGCTTACTTTTTGATATGAACGTTTATATTATTTATTTTCAGCCTTTCTTTTTTCACAATATATGCATTTAACACCACAAATTTTTCACTAAAGTGTTGCTTTAGTTGTGTGCAACAGATTTTGATGTTTTGCTGTAATTATAATTCAGTTGAAAATATTTCTAGCTTCTGTTATGTGTCATAGATTATTGTTGTGATTTATAAATTAATTAGAAATGTGTTGTTTACTATTTAACAAGTTTCCTATTTTTATAGTTTTATTTTTGTTATTAATGCCTGGCTTCTTCCTACTCAGCAAATATACTCTGATAAAGTCTATCCTTTGATAGTTATTGAGGCTTTCTTTATAGTCCAGCATATGGTCATTTCGTTAATATTCAGTATGCAGATCTAAAGACTACAAATTCTGTAATCGTTAAATTGTTCTATACAGATAAATGAGGTGAAGTCTCTTAATTGTATATTCATAGTTATGTTACATAATTTCTTGATGCATCAATTTCTTCACTGTGTTACTCAGATTTTCTATATCAATGAAGATCAGTCTTCCTGTTCCCTTATTTTTTCGATTATTTTAAGACATATTAAAATCTCCCAAAATGATCACATACTTGTCCCTGCTCCCTTGAATTCCCTAATTTTTGCTTTATTTATTTTAAAACTATATTATGTAGATTTAGAAGTATTATATCTACTTATCTGAAGCTATGTTATAGAGATTTAGAACAGTATAGCTATTCAGAAAAGTATAGCTTTATTTTCCTTTGTGATTTAGAATAGTCTTCATCTCTAAAAAGCCTTTTTACCTTTAAGCACATGTTTTATTAGAATAGTGACATAAGCTTTCGAAAAGTATTTTTATTGTTTTCCATCATTTTAGTTTTAAACTTTATTTTTTATTTAAAGCCTGTTTCACACATGTATCATTGAGTTAAATATTTAATATTTTTATGGTATTACATAGTTTGAGCTTCCTGAGAAGAAGACCATGAGACAAAGATTTTGATATACAGAGTTTATTCAGTGATGAACTTATGCTTAATGGACATGCTTCACTGCATTTTAGTTGGCAAATTAGATAGGGAAGGAGAGGAAGCCTCTGTTGGTAATTTGAGCTTAATCTGACCAGGGTCAATGACAGACAGCACAGAAGGCACACCTCAGAGATAATTTCCACACTCCAAAAAGTGAACTGTTTAGGCTGTTCATTTTCAACTCTGAGGAGTCGTTGGTTGAAGGTTATTCCTGGGAGGCACACAGGTGTAGAGTAGAATGCTATAGCCAAAGAATGCCTCCAGCCAAACATGCACGGGGTAGGAGAATAGAGACCGGACCATTATGAAAGAAACAGTAAAAGCTGATTGATATGGGCAGATAATTAACACTGGCAGCTATATCCAGTCTGACAATGTTTGTCTTTAATTAAATTACTTAGAACATTTATATACTTAGTGTAAGTATATATGCATAGGAATTAGTTAAAATTTGCCATATAACGAATTGGTTTTTATTTTACTCATTGTTTATGTTTCTTTCCCACTCTGTTATTGTCTTTTATGGATTAATCAGATTTTGTTTTTTGCATTTTCTCCTTGTATTAACTTGACGTATTTTCTTTTACGCATCTATTCATAATTACCACAGGGAGTAGGATTACATCATGTAACATAAAATTATGTTATTACTTCTGAAATAATGTCACAATTTTAGAACATGTTAATGGTATTAATTTCCTCCTAACTTTTACTTAATTGATATTATGCATGTAAATGCCACATATTTTTTCTTACACTGTATACAAAAATTAACTTAATATAGACTTATGTAAGATCGGACACTCTAAAACTATTAGGAAAAAGTCTAGTAGAAAAGATCTACGACATTGGTCTGGGCAATAATTTTTTGGGTTCTAACCTCAAAAGCAAAAATAGACAAATGGGATTACACCAAACTAAAAACCTCCTTCACAGCAAAGGTAACAGTGAACAGAATGAAGAGACAACCTCCAGCACAAAGAAAATATGTGCAAACCATACATATAATGAGGGGGTCATATTCAAAATCTATGAGGATATCACGGAACTCAATAGCAAGAAAGCAAATAACACAATTAAAAATTGAGCAAGGAACCTGAAAAGAGAATTCTCAAAAGAAGACATACAAATAGTCAACAGGTATATGAAAAATTGATCAACATTACTAATCATCAGGAAAGTGCAAATTAAAACCACAATGAGGTTTCACCTAGCAGCTTTTAAACGGTTACTATAAAAAAAAAGATAAGGGTTGGTGAGAATATGAAGAAAAGTGAATTCTTTCACACTATTGGTGGTCATGTATATTAGTAGAGCTATTATGGAAAATAGTAAAGAGGTTACTCAAAAAATTAAAAATAGAACTACCATATGACCCAGCAATCTCACTTTTGGGTGTATACCCCCCAAAAAAAACAAAAACAGCACATCAGAAAGATATTTGCACTCACATGTTTATTGCAGCATTATTAGCAATAGACAAAATACGGAATCAACCTATGGGTCCATCAACAAATGTATGGATTAAGAAAATGTGCTACATGTACACAATGGAACCCTTACAAAAAAAGGATATCCCATCATTTGCAACAAGATAACTAAACCTGTATGACTTTCTGCTTAGTGAAATGAGCCAGTTACAGAAATACACACACTATAATCTCACTCACGTGTGGAATGTAAAAAGTCAAACTCACAGAGGCAGAGAGTAGAGTGGTGGTTACCAGGAGCTACAAGGTGAGGTGGGGATTGGGAAGATGTTGGTTAAAGACACAAAATTTCAGTTACACAGGAGCAATAAATACAAGAGATCTATTGTACAACAAAGTGACCATAGTAACAATATATTTTAAACTTGAAAATTGCTAAGAGAATAGATTTTAAGTGTTGTCACCACACACACACACACACACACACACACACCGTTAGGGAGCCAGATGCAGTGGCTTGCACCTGTAATTCAAGCTCCTCAGGAGGTTGAGGTGGGAGGATCTTTTGAGCCCAGGAGGTCAAGGCTGCTGTGAGCTATGATCCAGCCCAGTAAATATGTGAGGTAATGCATATGTTAATTACTTCTATTCAGTCATTTCATAAGGTACATAGATGTTGCAAAACATCAATTAGTATAACATAAATACATACAATTATTATTTGTCAACTGAAGAGAAGAAAAAAACACTAATTTGGCATAATTTAAGTCTCATAAAGATTGCTATTATTGCCTTATAAGTAAATATTAATTTTTATTTAAATTTACTCACACATTTACCCATTATATTCCTCATTCTTAACTTCTGAAATTTCTTCTTTTAACCTGGAGTTATATTCCATATGCATAAAATATTCTCCTTGATAGTTCTTTAAGGTCAAATTTAGTTTTCTCTATTTTATTTGTCTAAAAATACATTTTTTTCACATTCATTGTTGCAGGATATTTTTATAAGGCATCTATTTCCCAGTTGAGATATTCCCTGACAACTTTTAGGATATCATTATGTTGTCTGCTGGCTCATCAACTGAGAAGTCAGCTGCCAGTCTTATTGTTGCTTCTGTAAAGGAATGTGTTTTTCACATCTGGCTATGGCACTTACCCAAGGTAGGGACCTATGTGAAGAAAGGCATGCACTTATTACATAACATAATACTGACTACTTCTCTGATCCAGATATCTTGTTTGAGCATTCAGAACGAAATTAATAAAGTTGAACATTCAAAACCTAATAGTCATCCTCTCCTTTCCTTCTGGGACTCACAATAAACCTATATTAAACTTTTAGCTGTGTCCTATATATCTCTAATATTCTTTTTGCATCATTTATTGTGTTTTTCTCTGTGTCTCAATTCGTCATTTCTAATGAACCATCCTCTGATTCTCAAATCCTGTTTTCTGCTGTGTCTAAACTGCTGTAAAAACACTTTAGTTATTTCTTATCTTCAAATATTATTATATTTTTTAGATTTTAGAATTTCAACTTAAAAATAAATTCTACTTAACTGATGAAAATGTACATCTTTTAATCTATTGTTTACAGATTTTCCTCTATTTGTAAAGTTTGCTTCCGATACTATTTAAAAGCCATTGGTAGTTCACATTTATAGTTGGATCGAACATAGGCTTATTTTCATTATCTCTTTTTTCTTTTGTTTTCATTCTGTCCTCCTGCCTTTTTGTATAATTAGTGCACTGTTTTCCCCTTTAGGGGAAAATCCTTGCTTGTAATGGTGCTGTATTTTTTCTTTTTAATTGATACATAATAATTATGTATATTTATAGGTATGTGTGGTATTTTAATACATGCATACAACATGTAGTGATCAAATCAGTGTAATTAGGATATACATCACCTTAAACACTTATTTCTTTGTGTTGAAAACATTTCAAATCTTCTCTTTTAGCTATTTTGAATTATACGATAAATTATTATTAATGGTATTCACCCTACTGAGCTAACACTAAAACTTCTCCCTTCTATCTAACTGAATGTTTTTACCCATTAACCAGCCTCACTTCATTCCTCATCCTACATTTCCAGCCTCCAATATACATCATGAGATCAACTTTTTTAGCTACACATTTCCATGAGATCAACTTTTTTAGCTACACATTTGAGTAAGTACATGTGTCTTTCTGTGATGACATGACAAGAACATGTGTCTATCTGTCTTTCTGTGACTGGATTATTTCACCTAACATAATGATTTCCAGTTCAGTCTATATTGCTGCAAATGACAGGATTTCATTCTTTTTAAAAAGTGAATAGTATTCTATTGTGTATATCTACCCCATTGCCTTTTTTCATTCATTCATTGATGGACACTTAGCTTGATTCCATATCTTGGCTATTGTGAACAGTGCTGCAATAAACATAGAGGTTTAGATACCCATTAATGGGATTGCTGGATTGTATAGTCGTTCCATTTTTAGGCTTTTTTTTCTTGTAGAAATATCCATTAAAAAATGACTGTGATAATTTACATTCCTACCAGTGGTGTATAAATAGTTCCTTTTTCTCTGTATTCCTTCCAGCATTTTTTTGTCTTTTTGATAAAAACCATGCTAATTGGGTAAGAAGATATCTTCTTGAGGTTTTGATTTCCAGTCCCCTGATAGTTGTTGATGTTGAGTATTTTCTCATATACCTGTTGACCATTTGTATGCCTTCTTTTGAGAAATATCTAAGCATGTCCTTTGCCCACTTCGTAATGGGATTATTTGTTTTCTAGCAGTTGAGTTGAGTTCCTTGTATATGTTGTATATTACTTCCTTGTTGGATGAATAGTTTACAAATATTTTCTCCCATTTTATAGATTGTTTCTTCACTCTGTTGATGGTTTCCTTTGCTGTGCAGAAGCTTTTTAAATGTAACATAGTCCCATTTGCCTATTTTTTTAGGTTGCCTATTTGGTTGCCTTTTGAAACATTAGCCAAAATTTTTTTGCCCAGACCAATGTCTAAGCTATTTTCCCATGTTTTCTTCTAGTGGTTGTATAGTTTCAGGCCTTACATGTTAGCTTTTAATCCATTTTGAGTTGATTTTGAGTTGGTATGGTGAGAGATAGGGGTCTGCTTTCATTCTTCTGCATAATGAGTAAGTTTTAATTGCATGCTGGCCATTACATACAAAAACTTTCTAATGTTATCTTTCTTTAGAGAGAGTTTGCTTTTCTCTAGGTGAGTCTGATAAAGGAGGATGCGGTCACTTTTGTCCACTCGGGGACTGCGTGCACTCAAGGCTGGTCTGTATGTTTGATGAGACCAAGTCTGCCTCTT
This sequence comes from Pongo pygmaeus, assembly GCF_028885625.2. Lineage (NCBI taxonomy): Eukaryota > Metazoa > Chordata > Mammalia > Primates > Hominidae > Pongo > Pongo pygmaeus. The sequence continues at coordinate 60,866,132 of NC_072380.2, forward strand.
ATTTCCATTGTCCCTCTATAGTTTTAACTAAGAGTCTTATATTTCCTCAAGGTCTCCATTCTTTGTTCTTTCTAACTACATAGTTCTTTCTCTCAAGGCTTCTGGAAATTATGTTGCACAAACTCAGGATAAATGTGGCTGCCCAAGTCAGATCTCCTCTTGAAGTTTGTTTCCTCTCTCCAGCTTCCTCTGTCTCAGCAGCTCTCTATTGATTTTGAACAGATGATGTCATACTTTACTGGCTGTCCTGTGTGTGCTTCATAAGAGTGGTGGTTTCCTACTAACTACTCTGTCCTAACATGGATGTGCAAGCACAGATTTATTTTATGATTATTATGTTTGCACCATGCCCTTATAGGTATTCATTTAATAATGTTCAATCAGGCAAATTCTACTTGAGTTTGGCAGATAGTTGGCCAGAAGCCATTACCAGTTTACTAGCAAGAGAATTTCATTTTACATAATCTACAATTAGGTTACTGTTTAATTAGTTTAATATAATATTATAATTATATGTGGATTAAATTATTGATAATAATTTATTATTTTTAAATTTAAAAAATCATCTCAAATTGTCTTATTTAGGTATACAAACTAGGAAAATCCTAAATGACAGTTGTACTCTATAACTCTTGAACTTAGACTGTCTATAACCAGGTAAATAACATCAGTAAAGAAATACTGTCTAAATGATGCCTGATAGGAATGTATTGATGCGGAGAAAAGAAGTGGGAAATTGAACGGGAAGCCTTCTTTTTTTTATAAGAAGTTAAGAAAATTGGAATAAGAAACAACAGAAAGGAGAGTATTTTATAACACTGAAGAGAACAGAAATGTGTTGCATTGGAGAAGATATTTTAAGATCAGAAGTAAACATATTAAGTGTTTTGTTAGAGGGTTTTAAAGTGTAATTATGGCTGGGTGTCGTGGCTCACGCATGTAATCCCAGCACTTTGGGAGGCCAAGGTGGGCAGATCACCTGAGGTCAGGAGTTCGAGACCAGCCTGGCCAACATAGTGAAACCTCGTCTCTACTAAAAGTACAAAAATTAGCCGGGCGTGGTGGCACATGCCTGTAATCCCAGATACTTGGGAGGCTGAGGCAGGAGAATCGCTTGAACCAGGAGGCAGAGGTTGCAGTGAGCCAAGATCACACCACTACACTCCAGCCTGGGCAACAGAGCAAGACTCTGTCTCAAAAAAAAGAAAATGTAATTATATAAATTTTGCAAGGTTAGAAATATCCCATACAATTAAGGTATAATCTACTAAGTCAGTAAATTTAAGAGAGTCCCAACTTGCCACAATATGGGGCTTCTACCTCATTATATGGTGTTAGAATGAGGAAATGCACATAGCAATGCAGTAGGCTATAATTAGGGAAAAAGTGACCTGAGGAGAAGTTGGAGAAAGGTTTACCTGTGGTAAATGATGATATTGAAAGAGAACGGACATATGTATATTAATTAAACAGTTTAGTTTTGAAGCCTTGAGTGCTGGAATTTTCTGAATAATGGAGATGTGTTGTCTTCCTCACTCTTGTATTTATAGTTTATGCAAATAAACTATATGTTTGTAAATCAACATTTCTTACCAGTTCAACATGGTGTCCTTATCTCTTGGAGGGAAACTTGAACTGGAAGAGAAAAGTCATAATTATAATTGCTAGAGACAGCAGTAGTTAATTTTAATGCTCTCTTTCTGTGATAGATGCTACTCTATTATATACATTAAATAATTGTCTCCTCACAACAACACTAGGCATCTGTGTTACAGATGAGGAGACGGAAGAATAGAAAGGTTAAAACTAGCCCAGGGACACCAAGTTAATGCAAGCACTAGATGTCCAGAGGAAGCACTAGATGTCTCCTGTGTTGGGCAATATCTTTCCCAAGATGTATGTTCTGGTCTCAGCTTAAATGTTAATGCTCAGGAGGTCTTCTGTGAACCCTGTCTGAAATAGCTGCCTCATCTGCCACTATCCATCATTGTATTTCCATTCTTTACACAACATTTCCAGTAACAAAAATCTGTTTTTATTTGCTTATGTAATTATTTTCTTTGTTAATATTATATACCTGCTTTATTTATTGCCATAAAATATGAGACCTTTAATTTCTTGCTTCCTTCTGTATCCGCAATAGGTACTTAATAGGTACTCAACAAATATTTGTTGAATGAAAGAATGAATGTTAAATTGGTCAGTTGGCTTGGGTACAGCAATTGTAGTGTCTTGCTGCTATGATAATCTTTCTTAGTAGCCACAATTGGCAAGAAAGGCAAAGGAAACCAAATGGAACTCAGAATAGGTAGACAGGGGGATTAAGAAGGATTATTCCTCTCTGGATTGTGTGCCAAAATATGAATACTTCATTGTCTAATCAGCTCCGTAGGTGCAATGGTTAATATGGTTACACTAGAATTATCTTTTCACTGGAATCAAGAGAAGGCAAGACACACTTCCATACTGAGATTAGTAAGTGGGAAGTTGGCACAAGATATATTTTTGAATGAGTAATATTTTTCCAGCATATTTAAAATACAGAAATGGATCACCAGGGACACTGCCTAGTGTCTCACAACCAGGAGCATAAATGCCGGTGTCAGACAGCCCTGCCAGCACTGTGCTTTTCCGAGTGTGTGAGCTTGGGCAGGTTACCTAATCTTCCTAATTACATCCTTGTAAATTTGCAGCAGACAGCATGTTTGCTAAGTCCTCATGGTTGTTTTCATAGGCCTCTCTTATGTGATAAACTGTGAGGGTTTTTACAATATACAACAGACATTTCAGGAAAGGTTGATGTTCAGATATAATTCAGTAAAAGACACTGTCAAAGGGGGTAAAGAAGAGTTAGATACAAACCATAGAAATTTGAACTTGCAGTATCACTCAAAGAGCATTTCAAATGGGAAAAAAGTGAAAAAACAATGCTTTCATGTCTTCCCATTTCCCATCACTTTACCAGAGGAACATGAAGTCTCATAAAACTGTAAATGGAAAATAACATATCCTGTCAAGCTTGGTTAGGTATTGGGCAGTTAAATGTCAGCTCAAAATATTTATCTTAGAGCATTTCCTAGTGATTTATTCGTTGCAAAAATGCTATGTGTAAGTATAGTAAAAAAAAAAAAAAAAAAAAAAGCCCTTTGGTGTGTTGTCTCTTGTCATAAATACATCTTCTCTCTCATTTAGCACCATTATACCTTCCCTTTCATTCCTGTTTCTCACTTTCTTTTATGTCTGAGTCTTCTAGGTTTTATCTCTAACATCCCTACACTTGGTAATTGGATGTATATGTCTGAGTATTAATATATACTGAAGATTGTGCTATATTTTGAAATAGCATGAAAAAAATATGGCTCATGATTGCCACTTAAGACACCCAAAATGCAGGTCAAGCTTAATGAAGCACATGCAAAACTGAAGAACAAGGAGGGGAGTGACAGTCTAGTGGAGATTGATAATCCCCTTTTGCTGAGGAGCAGCATAGCATTTTGGATTGTAGGCACTGGCTTCAGCAGGCCCAGAGCTTATCACCTAAGCCTGTTGCTTATGCATGAGCTCTGGAGAGTCTGTTAACTTTCTGACTCTTAGTGTCCTTACGTGTAATAGAGTAGATGTTAATACAGTTACATTAGTGAATGACATAAATGAAGCCCTTAGTTTGGTATCTCATTCTTGTAGCTGCTCAATAACTAATATCAATTGTTATTAGTTTGAATCCCTGTTACTTCAAAACTACTGGAATCAGTAATAATTTGTGTGTGTGTGTGTGGTTTAAATTCTGCTTGTGTGTTCATGCCACCTATGTGTACAGGAGAAATAATTGCCTGTGCCAACTACTGAGTCTAGAGTCCCGTTCAGGCCCCCATACCCATTTTGGCCTTTGTCTCGATTCTACCATGGATGGGTTTTGCTGCTGTGGAAAAAAGGGCTGCTATTTACGTGTGTGGCACTCCCTGGATTTGCACAGTCTACCACACTCATTTACGTGCATGGAAGCCCCCTTAAGAGTGCACTTTCCAGATGGCAGTTGGGCTTCTCTCAGGGAGCAAAGACACATTGTGTTTCTTCAACTACACAAGAAAGTAGCCAGAAATGTCCATGCTCAGTGGGCTTTACCTGAAGTTTATGCTGTGTTTAATAGATATTCCTTAGGCAGAAAATAATTTATGGAGCTCAGATTTTTCATGTTGGCATATGAAAATATGACATGTTAATATGTCATATATAAATTATATGTTATACCATACATTATATGATATATGATATAATACCTATTTTTTTATATTGGCAGAAAAAATAGTTATATAGAATAAAGAAATATATTAGTAGGTGACAGCAGATGAAGTACTGAGGTGTATTATGAAAAGCACATTTCTATTTAAATGAAAATATGTGATCTTGTAATGAAATTCAAAAGGACATAAATTCTTTCATTTCTTTGATCGAAGGATCACTGTAAAATGATCTTTACAAATTGGCATGAGTAGATCAGTTACATACAATTTTGCACTTCTAAATTTGAAGTTCTCATAGAGGCTCCTTCAACTTCTGTCTGTAAATCTCTCAAGGGTAGAATCTGTGTCTCCTTTTAAGGAGTGATAATAAATATGTTTATGATTAATATAATTAATTGCTGACATGATTAATGATATTCAATAAATAGTTGAGTTAATGAATTGTTCAAAAATGGTTATTTAATAGTTGTGTCTGGTATATTTTTAAAATAATATTTGTTCAAAAACTGTATGTCCGCTGATTTTACTGAACAATTAATTATATATCACTTATGATATGTCGGGTAATATTCTAAGTCTCTCACATGTATTAACTGGTTTAATTCTTATGATAACCAGAAAGTAGAAAGTTGTTGCTTTTATTAACTTATTTAACAGAAGAAGAAACTGAGGGACAGAGGCTCTAAATTCTTTGTCTAAATTCTCCTGACTGTAAGCAGCAAGCTGGAATTGACACGCAGGCAGCCCCACTCCAGACTCAGTGCCCTTCTAGCAACTCAGCTGCCTCCTGTGGATGCCAGCTAAGAAGGACCACCCTGAAGACAATGGATTTTGACATTTCAAAATCCTTAAAAAGTACTCCTTAAAAAGTACAGTCTAATTTAAGGTAATTTCTTATGCATTGGTTCTTATAAGCCAGCCACATAATTCCTTCTCGGGAGGTATTTGAGGATGAGAGAGATTTAACATTTTTTTCTGCCTGTATTTGGGTCATGCCAAATATGTCTATGTACAGTACAGTTCCAGAGGACAAATCATCACATTTCATTTCATTTTTGGCACATAAACGAGTCCTGTCTCTCCTACAGAGTTTTGGGTGGTGGAGGGAGTGGAAACTGCTAGGAAACATTTGTATAGAAGCTTCAAGGGGACGGATAAGGTAGGAGAGAAAAATAATGCTCATTTTTATGGACACTAAGGTGCCCGAAATGATTTTCTGATTAAACTAACGGTGCATGCTGTCGACTCGTGTGTTCAAAAAAGGTTGCTTTGGTAGCAAGCAACAACCATGGTTTTCATAGTCATCTTCAAATGAGACAAGATATAAATATCCTTAATATTTTTAAGATACTAAGTTATCTCACAGAAAGTTACTTTATCTTCATAGCACTTTACCAGGATTATCCAAAGAAATCATGAGTATTTGGTGAAGTTTTTTCTATGCTTACTTGGTGGGAGAACTCCTTTACTTTTAGTAAGTGATATCATAATTGCTGATACGTATTTGCAAATACATGCTTTTTAAACAATTTTTTCTATTCTATTTTTGAAAATTATTTTAAACTTCTTGTTGTAATACTTTATTCACACACGTAACATTTTTTATTTAGGAAACAGGCATGAATGCCACTTTTGTCCTTTTGCTTTTTATAAAAATAACATTTTTATGTCTTTTTTTTGCTGAATTTGTGGGTGAAGTTTTCTCTTTGTAACAATAATGTGCTCCACTGCCTTAGAATTCCATGACATCTAAGAAATATCATGTATTTATAGCAGTTTCAGTAATACTGATACCTCACATGTAAGTGCTATCTTCAGTGAGTCAGGTACTGCAGAGAGCACCCTGCATATGCTATATAAAACAATCTTTAAAGGTCACTCTTGTTATCCTATTTTACAGACAGAGAAACAAACCTCAGAAGTAACTTATGCAAGGTTTTGAAGATTGTAAGTTGCAAAGCCAAATGTTTATCTCAGCCTCCCCTTCAATAGATATCCCCATTTCACACCTTAACATTTGGCAATATTTTTACATTCTTTGTCTTTTTTCTTTTCCATAAAGTGTTTTGAGAGATAGGAAGTGCATTGACTAATAAAGAAACTGAGGTTCTGTGAGCTTCAGTGATTTCCTCAAGTGAACAATGCTAGAGAGGTAGTTAAAAACCTGTGTGCTAGTAACCATTGACCTTTCTCCTTAAAGACAGAAGTGAGAAGTTTGAATTATAATTGTACTTACGTGCCATGCCATGCATTCTCTCTCTCTCTCTTTTTTTTTTTTTTTTTTAGACGAAGTCTCGCTCTGTCGCCCAGGCTGGAGTGCAGTGGCGCGATCTCGGCTCACTGCAAGCTCCGCCTCCCGGCTTCACACCATTCTCCTGCCTTAGCCTCACGAGTAGCTGGGACTACAGGTGCCCGCCACCACGCCCGGCTAATTTTTTTGTATTTTTTTAGTAGAAACGGGGTTTCGCCGTGTTAGCCAAGATGGTCTCGATCTCCTGACCTCGTGATCCGCCCGCCTTGGCCTCCCAAAGTTCTGAGATTATGCATTCTCTCTTTACATCACAGTAAGTATTTTCAAAACCCATTCATTCATTCATTGAATACTATTTTCATCTAAAATGCCATGAACTATGGCAGTCACTAGACTTATAATGAATCACATAGCCTTGTTTCAAAGGGTGCATATTCTAGTAGGCATGAAAAGTATACAAACAGCTATAAATAAAGGGTTTTGTGTTGGAGGTGTACACAGAGCACTGTGAACACAATGTGTGCACTTCACTTTGATTGAGTCAACTCTGTACTACATGGTTATACTAATTTTATCTTATCCTATAGTGTGTCAGCTAAGGAAGTAACAATTGCAGAAAAAAAATGACAACTGTCATTACATATGCACCTAACAAAAGAACTCCAAAATGCATGAAGGAAAATTTGACAAAAATGAAGGGAGAAATAAACAATTAAAAAATGAATAGTTGGAGAGTTCAGTATCCCACTTTAAATAATGAATCAAATTATAGGAGATAACAGAGAAATTAAAGATTTAAACAATACCGTCTAAAACCAACTAAATTTACTAACTTACTGTTTAAAACCAACTAAACTTAATAGACATCTAGAGAACCCTCCACCAAATAATCCCAGAATATGCATTCTTATCAAGTGCACATGGAACATTCTTCAGGGTAGGCCATATTATATTTAGGTTATAAAATAAAACTCAGTAAGCTTAAAATGATAAAAATAATGTTAACTATCTTCTCCAACTACAAATAAATATAATAAGAAATCAATAACAGCAAAAAATGGGAAACTCACAAATATGTGGAAATTAAAAGTATACTCTAAGCAACCAATACTTACAAATAAATATAATAGGAAATCAATGACAGCAAAAAATGGGAAACTCACAAATATGTGGAAATTAAAAGTATACTCTAAGTAACCAATGGTCCAGAGAGGAAATTAAAAGGGAAATTAGAAAATACTTTGAGATAAGTAAAAATGAAGACACACATATCAAGCCATACCAAAACTTATGTGGTCCTGCTAAGGCAGTGCTTAAAGAAAAAAAATTATACTTAAATGCCTAACTAAGAAAGGAGAAAAACTTAAATCAACAACCTAACTTTTTAGCTAAGACCCTGAACAAATAAGAGAAAACTAAATCTAAAACCATATAAAAAGAAGTATAAATATTAAAGTGGAAATTAATGAAATGGAGAACAGAATAAATAGCTGAGAAAAATCAATGAAAACAAAGTGGACTTTTTGAAAAGATCAATGAAATTTACAAATTTTTAGCTGCATGAACCAAAAACAAAGGAGGGAAGTTTAAAATTACTAGGATCAGAAATAAAACAGAATGCATTACTGCTAACCTTACATAAATAAAAAGAATTATAAAGGAATACTATGATTAATTGTATGAGTCAAGAAGAGATAGACAATATGAACAGATGTATAACAAATAAAGAAATTGAATTAGTAATTAGAAAAAAAGAAACTACCCATATAGGCTTTTCATAGGAAAGCCCATTTCTGGACAGCTTCATCAGTGAATTCCATGCCAAATGATTAAGCAAGAAGTAGCACCGATCTACCAACTCCTTCTCCTGAAAAAAAGAGGAAGAGAACACTTCCTAACTCATTCTGAGGCCAGTACTACCATGCGACAAAAACTCTCACAAGATACAAACACTACAGAGTATATATTTCTTATAAATATGGATGCAAAAGTCCACAATAGAATACAATTGACTCTTGAATAATGTAAGGGCTAGGAGTGCTGATTCACTGTGCAGTTGAAAATTCACATATAACATTTGACACCCCCAAAACTTAACCACTAGTAGCCTATCGTTAATCAGAAGCTTGCAAATAACAGTCAATTAACACCTATTTTGTATGTTATATGTATTATATACCGTATTTCTTACAATGAAGTAAGTGAGATAAAGGAAAATGTCATTAAGAACTCATAAGGAAGAGAGAATACACTTATACTATTCTACTGTATTTATCAATAGTGTAAGTTTATATAGTCTGTTTATTAGACAAGTTGTCTGTCTGAAATGGCAGGTAGTTACAGCTACAGACTTCGATCTACAGTACACATCAAACAGTTCAACTTTTTATTTGAATGCCATGACTTTTCTCTCCTTCTTGGAAGCACTTCCAGTATCACTAGTGACACTTTGTATGGGTCCCATGGTGTTAAGGTTTATACTATTGCACTAAACATGATGAAAAATATTGGACAACCAGGAAAGATCACTTTTTACTTTGATGTGCAATTTCCTAGAAAAAATGAACTGCTCACACAGAGATGATTAGAGTTGCAAGGTGTTTTAAGCAGATACAACACTTGAGCTTACCACGATATCAACAGGAAGTGGTTACGAAATGATTACAGTGGTACAGTATGTTCATTGTACGCAGTAATGATTTAATACTGCATATTTACATTTGTTTACATCTCTTTTGACTGTGAATGGCATTATGCCTGATCTGTAAGCATTTGTGTGCAAAAGTCTTAATAAATATTAACATTTTATAATAGATTTGTGTGTATTTTATAGTAGTAAATCATAAAATAGGCTAATATCTACATATATTTTATGCATTTGTGACATATCTAAATTTTTCCTTTTTTTTTTTGAAATTTCTAGGCTACATGGTTTGAGAGCACGTTTTTGTAAATTGTCACAAAATTCCAAAAATATCCAATGTATTTATTGAAACAAATCTGTGTATAAAAAATCTTAGAAAAATCTTATTCTAATTTCTAACATCTGAAAATTAATGCAATACACAATAGAATAACAAACAAAAATCACTTGACTTCTTTAATTGCAGAAAAAAGATTTGACAAAATCTAACACAATTTTATGACAAAAATATTGAACAAATTAGGAATAGAAGGAAACATCTTCAACCTGATAAAGGGTATCTATGGAAATCCTGCTGCTAACGTTATACTTAATGATGAAAGATGGAATATTTTTCTTCTAAGTTTAAAATGACAAAGATGTTCATTCTAGCCATTTTTATTCAACATTTTATTATGTTTGTTTCTCCAGAGAATTAGGCAAGAAAAAGAAAGAAATTTTTCTATATTGGAAATAATTAAAATTATCTCTATTTTCAGATGACCATGACCTTGGATATGGAGTCCACTCAAAAATAATCTGAAGTAATAAACAAATTCTACAAGGTTGAAGAATACAAGGTCAATAAAAATAATTAATTATATTTCTATGTGATACAATAAACAATCTTAAAATTAAGAAAACAATTTCATTTACAGTAGAATAACAAAAAAATACTTAAAAATAAGTTTAATCGTGAGATACAGATTGGTACCCTGAAAACTACAAAACATTCCTGGACAATATTAAAGGTCTAAATAAATAGAAAATCATTTTGTGTTTATGGATCAGAAGACTCAACAATTTGAAGATGGCAATACTTCCCAAATTGACACACAGATTTAGTGCAATACCTGTCGGAAAACTAGCTGACTTTTGTGGAAATTGTAAACTGATTGTAAAATAAACGGAATTGCAGGAGATATGGAATCACCAAGGAATACTGAAACAGAAGAACCAAGTAGGAGAGTGTGCAATTCCCAGTCTCATACCTCATTGCAAAACCAAACCAAACAAGGCATTGGCACAAGAGTAGACATACAGATCAATGGAACAGAACTGAGACCCCAGAAATAAAACCAAGTGGTCAGCTGACTTTTTGCAAGCTTACCAAGACCATTGAATGGGGAAAAATATTTTTTTAATATACGTTGCAGGGATAATTGGATATAAACATCCAAAAGAATGAATTTGGATGCTATCTTCCATCATATGCAAAAATAACTGAAAATGAATTCAAGGCTATAACTATTAACTCAGAAAAAATAATGAGCTACATTTTCATGATCCTAGGTTTGGCAAAATACTCTTAAATATAACTCCAAAAAAACCCTACCAAAAAACCTAGATAAATTGAACTTCATCAAAATTAAACATTTTGGGCGTCAAAGGGCATCATTAATAAAATGAATAGACTTACTACAGATTGTGAGAAAATGCTTGCATATCATTTATCCAGTTAGCAAATTGTTTCTAAAGTAATATATAAAACAACTCTTACAACTCAATAAGAAGAAGACAAATAACACAAACTAAAAATTGGCAAAGGATCTGAATAGATCTTTCTCCCAGCAAGATCTACAAATAGCCGATAATCACATGAAGAGGTGCCTGGCATCATTAGTCATCAGGAAAATGCAAATCAAAAAACCACAGCTAGGTACTACATCACACCCACTAGGATGGCCAGAACCCAGATGACAGATAATAGGTATCAGGAAAGATATGGAGAAACTGGAACCCTTATATACTGTTGGCAGAATTTGAAATGATACATTCACCTTGTAAAGCAGTTTGGACATTTCTCAAAGGATTAAACATAGAGTTACCATATGATCCAAAAACCCTACTCTTTAATACATACATAAGAAAAATGGAAACATATATTCACAAAAAAGCTGAAACATGAATGTTTATAGCAACATTATTTATCTGGCCAAAAGATAGAAACGACCTAATTCCTGCCTGTGGTTGATGCTGATAAACAAAATGTCCTAAATGTCCCCAACTGCAGTGATGGTAGCATGATTCATGAATATACCAAAATCAATTGACTTGTTAACTTTCTAGTATGTGAGTCATATTTTAATGAACTGTAAAGAAAATTTAAAAACATAATGAGTAGAAGAGACCTTCATGTTAAGAAGATGAGAGGCTGCCAGGCGCAGTGGCTCACACCTGTAATCCCAGCACTTTGGGAGGCTGACAGGAGCAGATTGCCTGAGCTCAGGAGTTTGAGAACAGCCTGTGCAACATGGTAAAACCCTGTCTGTACTAAAATACACAAAATGAGCCAGGCATGGTGGCGAGTACCTGTAATCCCAGCTACTTAGGAGGCTGAGGCATGAGAATTGCTTGAACCTGGGAGGCAGAGGTTGCAGTGAGCAGAGATTGTGCTGCTGCACCCCAGCCTGGGCAACAAAACAAAACTCTGGCTCAGAAAAAAAAAAAGAAAAAGAAAAACAAACAAACAAACAAAAAACAAAAGAACAAGAATGGGAGAGCCTTGATGTGGTTGGAGCAACTGAGGTGCAGAGTAGAGAGTGTGGGGAGGTGAACAGGTGGCAGCAGTTTCCCAGAGGCCTTGTGTCTGTGGTAAGGAGTTTAGAGTTTATTCTGAGAAGGAAGGGGTAAAATGCAAACATTTTTAAAAAGGGAGTGACTTAATCAGCTTGATGTGTTATGACAGACTCAACATGGAGAAGGATGGTTTGATAAGTGGCCAGGTTGGAGGCAGGAACACTGAAGAAGTAATCCAGGAGAAAAGTGATGAGGGCTAAATATCAGCAAGGAGACGGAGAAGAACGGTGTAGTTATAGGCGATTTAAGGTATGAAATGATCAGGCCCTGTTGATGAGGTCAGGGATAAGGAAGATTGGATAACCTGGGGCTCTGAGGACTCCTGCACGTGACAAGCTGAGTGGCGACTCCCTTCCCCAAGGGTGTGGCAGGGGAGCTGGAGGTCATCTGCAACCCCCACTTGGCTCTTTGGCTGGATCTAGAAACCAAATTGACACCAGACATATTAAGAAAACAAAAGTACACCTAGATTTCATTAGTTTTACATGTACGTTAGGCTCTTCATAAGAGAGTAAGGTCTGAAGAAGTGACCAAAGCAAGATGTTTTTATACCTTTTAGACAAAGAACAATACATTTGAGAAGAAATGACAGAACAAAGAAAATCTGGCTGGTGCAGTGAATTTCTAGGGGAGTTGACTAGGAGATATATGGAAGTGGGGTGTAAAACTAGGGGAAGATAAGAGTTATTTGGGTAAGTATAATTATTCGGATCCATTGCAGCCACCCAGTTCTCAGTCTCTGGTGATAAGGGCTGTTTCCTTGCCCTAATATGGGGAGGGCACCCCTCCCAGAGGAATCTTTATGGCTTGCTGCATGTAGGAAGAACAGTGAGCTCACCCTATCTGAAACTACAATTTCTCTAATTTTTTCAGCTTGAAATAATCAATATGCCAATTACGCACATTTTGGGATGGTAAGTTCTTCACTTCTTCAGTGTCCTTGTTTGCTCCCTTAGGGTCCAGGTGCATTCTCTTCCATGCCTTAATTGCTGCCGCTACTTGGGAGAATTTATTCTTCAGTTTGTAGCTCATCTGTGAAGGGAATTGAAGAAGGGGTTACAGTAATATTTAGGTAAGAAAGTGGATGGGAACTGGTGACAGGCATTATATTGAGTAACTGCTTACAAGTCAGTAAGAAACAACACTGCATATTGGCAGCCTTAAATTACTTTCTGTAGCAAAGAAAAGAATCAGTGATTCTAGTCATACAGCTTTATTGGAAAATCTGTTTTTAGAAAACTGCAATCAGAAAAGTACATTCCTCTAAGTTAGTTTTTCAAACCTTTTTTAAGGCAGCTTGCAGTACTTTAAAAATTAACACACATATTTATATTGAATAGCAGCTTATACATTGATTTTGCATGCATATTTCAATTAGTAATTCAAAGAAAACCTTTGGTTTGAGCATACTCAAATAATAATAATATTATTATTACTACCATGTTCCAGAATAGGAAATTGAGATTCAGAGATATGAAGAGACTTCAGCTACTGAGTGGTGAAGTCAGATTTGAAGTTCATGTCTTCTAGCCAGAAACTCCATGTTGTCACACTATTTAGGTGATATTTTCCTGTCCCTACCCATCCTATGTATTTTTATTAGCCAAATGTTTATTCTTTCAAAATAAATAAAAGTATCACAAATACAGGGTTGTGTTTGTCTTTAAAGTAATCTAAGAGTCGCTTAAATCTATAGCCTCAGAAACTTCTTTATTGTTGCCCTATGAAAGGCAATTTAACATCATTTAGCTCACCATCATGTAGCTATGTTTTGTTTTCTTAGGAGTACTGTAATTAGGTCTATTGTTGGTATTACTTGCTTTTCTCTGTCCACTTTCACTATGTAGGCAGAAAACTGAGCTCTTATAATGAGAAATAATTTCCCATGGAGATTAAGCTCTACAGTACTTTTATAGCTATTGAGTCAAGAATAGCATGTTTTACAGATTGAGGAATCAGGCAACTGGGTAAAAGAGAACTTTCTCTTTAACCAATAATCAGGATTTTGAAGATAAATAATGCTTTAAAGTTTGTTCTGAAAACTCCTTATGAAGTTTTGTCTCAAGAGTGGGAGTCAGATCTTTAGTGTTGCATTGAAAGTCAAGAATTACAATTTATACCAAAATATAGATCATGATGGACTGATATAATGCAAAAGCAAGGGCAGCCAGTTTTCCAGCTGACAGAGTTTCAAGTGGAGGCAAATTAGACCTATAATATATTCCATCCTGAAATAGCCAGATGAGCCTTTCTTGGCCAATGATAAGTCTATGAGAACGCAGGCAATTATTTCCAGCCTGAAAAATGAGATGACTTTGAAATGTATGAGCCTCACTGTCTGCACATCTCATCCGTGCCCACGTCCTGTACATTATTTTCCATCTGCGCCCACGGCCTGTGCATTATTTTCCTAAGGTTTTCTGGAAATTCTTTCTTTTTTCCAGTCTGTACCTTTCTGTTGTACTCTAGCTAGTGTCCGACTCTCTCCACTCTGATCTAATCTTCACATTACATTATTTACTTTTCCTGACCCTTAGAAAAATCTCTCTTTCACCCACACCCCTTTCAATAACAAAATATGGAATGCAAGACAGATACTTTATCTGTCTAAGTGACTTCGAGAAACACAGGTTAGCTCTCAAAGTTTCCGTTTGCTTATCTTTAAATTGAGGGAAAGCCAGAGAGAAATCAGAAAATGCTGCACAGTTAAAGGATGCAAATTTACACAATAATTTTCTAGATACTTGACATTTTGATTCATCATTTTCAAAACCTTTGAAATTAAAAATACAGTTTTTAGTGCATTCTTTTAAAAAAGAAATAATTGGCAACGCCTGACCAATATCAAAAACGGAGGTGGTCTGTTTTGGCTTATTTCCTCTGTAACATTTAAGAGTGGCTTCTCCTGAGTTCAGTGGCATCCCAAAACACCAGACACATTGATGGAGCTGCAATGTGAAATAATCATGTGGAAAATCTTTCCACCTTTCTTCCTTCTTGCTCCTTAAGACACTTCCATCTTGTGACCCAGAGTACTGCCAGTATATTAATTGCATCTCAAATAGACTGTTAGTATACAAGCATTGCAAATGTTTACCTGTGGTACAATAAGGAAGCTGAGGATATTAAAGCGATAATGTATGAGGAGCTGGTGACATTAGATGACTTGATGTGTCTGTTAGAAAGAGGAAAGCACAGGCATGAACATTCTTTATATCTATATTTCCTGCCAGGCTGCGAAACACTTCACTTAATGAGCATCTTTCCCTGCAGAGTAAAGTGACATCAATTGGAAAATAAGCTTATAATTGAACTTTTACCTTTGAAATAATGTATTTGCACAACTCCCCAAGGCAGTGTGTGCATAAACCCAAGGCTTGTTTTCCATCTAAACAACTTCTGATTTTACTCATTTACTAAAGAAAGGCAAGAAGCACCATCAAGGGTTAGGTATACAGGTTGAGTTTTATTAGCTCATGAAGGTTGTATCTGATGGTTTTTGAAAGCTGTGTTTAGCAACTGCAAGAAGATCCCCTGGTTTTACATGCACAGAATAATTTATCCGAATCCTTCTATCCTCAGAGAGCAGCATCAATACTCTGTTGCCTATTTGGCATCAAATGAAATTTATGCAAATCCCTCATCTGTGCAGAAATCTAATGATTTTTAGTGTCAGTGTTTCTAATTCTTTGTGGTGTTCCTTACATTGGTTTCTGGAAAAATTACTGCCTAACCAACCATGCTTTTCTTCCAGATTGATTTTCTTCGCTAAGTAACCATGAAGTGTAACATATTGCAATATAGCCTATTCTTAAGTGCATTGTTAGAGTGCCACTCTCCTGAATCACCCTGACTGCCTTGTTTTCAAAAATTCTAGGTTGTGACTATTGTAAAAAAAAAATCATTCCTGTAGGCCAGCGATCTCCTAACCTTGACAGCTTCTTAAGAACAGGCAGCACTGTGGCTGTTAGAGATTAGGAAGGTCATGGCCAGACTCACCCTCCATGTTGAACCTAAACAGTATTGTTGGGTAGGAATATCTCTCATCGTCTCAAAGACGTTGTAACAAAAGCAGATACGTTTAAAAAGGCTGCGAGGGACTTGAAGCTTTTTAATCTGCAAATTTCTAGAATGCTTTTTTTTTGGCGTTTTTCTGGGATGTATTTTATATTCCACAATAAAAAGTAAAAGGTTTGGAGAACAAAAGAATTGGTATAACCTAGAGCCAATTATGTGCATAAATCCCAACCATCATTCCTCTCTTCTTCTTCCCTTTTATATTTCATTTTCTTCCTGCTTATTTTACTTTTCCTTCTTCTTTTCCACACCCTTTCTTTCCTATCCTTCCCTCACATTTTTCTTCCCCTCTCTCATTTACTACCTCTTTTACATGCTGTGCACCCCACAGTGGAGACATCATAGTATGGGGTAAAAAAACAAAATTAAATATGTTATGATGCCTAACCATGTTTTTCAGGTTCCCCTAAAACATTTCTCATACTTTTTAAAAAAGTATTTAGTTTTTAATTTTTGTGAGTACATAGTAGGTGTATATATTTATGGGATACATGAGACACTTTGATACAGGCATTAAATGTGAAATAATCCCACCATGGACAATGGGCTATCCATCACCTCAACATTTATTCTTTGTGTTTCAAACAATCCATTTACACTCTTTTAGTTATTTTAAAATGTACAATTAAGTTATTATTGACTGTAATCACCCTGTTGTGCTATCAAATAGTAGGTCTTACTCTTTCTAATTTTTGTACCCATTGAGCAACCTCACTTCCCCCCTAACCCCCCACTACCCTTCAAAGCCTCTGGTAACCAGCCTTGTACTCTCTATGTCCATGAGTTCAATTGTTTTGATTTTCATATCCCACAAATAAGTGAGAACATGGGATATTTGTCTTCTTTTTGTGCCTGGCTTATTTTACTTAACATAATGATCTCCAGTTCCATCCATATTGTTGCCAATAGTAGAATCTCATTTTTTTATGGCTGAATAGTACTCCTTTGTATATATGTGCCACATTTTCTTTATCCATTCATCTATTGATAGACACTTAGGTTGCTTCCAAATCTTGGCTCTTGTGAACACTGCTGCCACAAACATGAGAGTGCAGATATCTCTTTGAAATACTGATTTCCTTTCTTTGGGTATATACCTAGCAGTGGGATGGCTGGATCATATGGTAGCTCAATGTTTACTTTTTTTGAGGAACCTCCAAACTGTTCTCCATAGTGCTGGTACTAATTTACATTCCCATCATCATCGTAAAAGGATTCTCCTTTCTCTACATCCTCACCAGCATTTGTTATTGTCTGTCTTTTGGGTATGAGTCATTTTAACTGGGGTAAGATGATATCTCATTGTAGTTTTATTTGCAATTTTTTGATGGTCAGTGATGTTGAGCACCTTTTCATATGCCTATTTGCTATTTGTATGTCTTCTTTTGAGAAATGTCTATTTAGATATTTTTCCCATTGTTTGATCAGATTATTTGATTTTTTCCTATGGAGTTGTTTGAGCTCCTCATATATTTTGAGTATTAGTTACTTGTCAGATGGATAGTTTGAAAATATTTTCTTCTCTTCTGGGGTTTTCTCTTCACTTTGTTGTTTCCTTTGCTGTGCAAAAACTTTTTAAACTTGATCTTATCTCGTTTATCCATTTTTGCTTTGATTGTCTTTGCTTGTGGGATATCACTCAGGAAAATTTTGCCCAGACCAATGTCCTGGAAATTTTCCTCAATGTTTTCTCATTTTCTTAAGGTGTTTAGTTTGATTTGGTTTTGTTTTTATTGTACAAGTTTTCTGCAGTAAAAATAAATACTAATGCTTCTGGATATTCATAATTTTCATTAGAATGCACAAATCTCTGGGGAGGAGTCTGCACTAAAGATAGAAGGCATTCAGGATTGAATAAATGTATTTGATCTCAGAATCTTTTTAAACAACACTTAGAAACATTTCAAGGAGACAATTTTCCTAAAACATTTTGGGAAATTTTGCTGTAGTTCAGTCTACTCGAGAAGAACACAGCAAGAATGCATTCCTCCCGGCCCACACCACACCATCCAGGAATCAAAACGTGGCAGCACAAGGCAGTATTTCCTGAATTTTCTAGAAGTTTGAAATCTGTTTCTCAAATTGAGCTAAAAGCCTGCTTTCTAAAATTTTTCATTAATGCCTTGCTTCAATTTTTTCTGCTTCTGCCAAATATATAAAATCTCTCTTCCACATGGAAATTACTGAGGCATATAAAAGCTATTATGTCATCATTTCACTGAATTAACTATCTCCTTGGCAAAACATTACTGATTTCTTCATCTGTCCTACATATGATATAGTAGAAAACTTACCCCACCACATTCATTACAATTTCTTGTATAAAAACATCATTTTTATAGATATAAATATTCCTCACTTGTAAATATTTTCACTTAATCTGTCAATTCAATTGAAGAAATTTTGGGTGCTTTCTAGATAACAAGTATTCTGTTTTAGTCATGGGTACCACCATTAAGACGTTCACATACACAAGCACAGGGTGACATATGAGATCATGTGCTGATGATCTGTTGTGCGTGTGAAGATGACCTCTTGGCATTTAGCATCCATTCTTATCTCTCTTAGTGTGTTCCTCCATTGAAGAACATGAAAAACAAAAACCCATGCTCCTATATTTCTTGGCAGCAAGAGTTCTAGATGAAAATTACATTTCAACAATTAGAATCATCCTTTGAGATTTGGAAGGTAAAGATGAAAAGGAAGCCATATTCTGCCTTCCTTTGCTGTTTGTAGCTACAGAACAGGGTTATGGAACCACGTTTTCTGCTTGTGTGTGGTTTTGTTTTGCTCCCTTTTTCCTGCAGGAGTATTCCAACATCCAGTTTCTCATGCCCAGGGGTCAAGAAGGAAGTAGCCATACTCAGATTTCCAATAGAGGCCACCAGCTTCACTAGTGGTGGAGAGAAACGTGTTTCCAATATGGCGAGGCTCTCTGATTCTGACTTTTGATCCTTGAATTTTGGTTATTGTGCTGCCTTCTTCAACTCATCTGCTTCAAAAAGCAGCCTCCAGATGCTCCAACCTCACAACAGTGTCATAGATTGCAGTTCTGATGAGTTAGTTTCTGGCAGCCTTTCTTTCCCAGCATAAAGGCTGGTCACACTTCTCTTCCAAGGGCTTTGTAAGCACAAACGTATTACGTCATTTAGTGCTTTAAATAAGTATGGTAAATTCTGTTTCTGGCACGAAAACTTGATTAATAAAGTATTTACTACCAGAGCAGTTAATAGCCAACATTTTAAATGATAAGATTCTGGGGTAGTCAAAATAGAAATGATATACAGGGGCCGGGCATGGTGGCTCACGCCAGTAATCCCAGCACTTTGGGAGGCTGAGGCAGGAGGATTGCCTGAGCTCAGGAGTTCGAGGCCACCCTGGGCAACATGGTGAAACTGCATCTCTATTAAAATACAAAAAAAAAAAATTAGTCAGGTGTGGTGGTGCATACCTGTAGTCTCAGCTACTCGGGAGGCTGGGGCATGAGAATCAAAAAAAAAAAAAAAAGAAAGAAAGAAAGAAAAAAGGGATAAAGGAAGTGAAGAGAGAGAGAGATATATATATATATATATATACACACACATACTGTTGAATAGCAAGAGTCTGATGGTCTGTCATACACAATGGAAAAAGTAACTCAAATTATTGCAATTGTTCATCCGAAATGAGTCTCCTATTGAAGATAAGGATTTAGGAGATCCATTGGCTATTAGAATAGAAATGGAAACTGAGATTGGCCTACACTTAACTCTGGAGTGTTTTTTCAAAAGGATATATATGTATATATATATCCTCATTAATCAAGCATGGTTATATAGATGTAGGTTCTGTAAAAGCTCAACATTAGCTTCCTGGGCCCAAAGATGACCTGGCTAATACAACTGCTAGAGCTCAAATTGCCAAAAGATGACACCAATATGAGTCCCCAGCATGGAAGCTGAAAATATAATTTTTCTCTTCATTTGGATACTTTTGAGAGGACAGGGATAACTCTTAATAGTTATACCAGGACAACAAATATAAACTGAAACTTTTCCATGAAAAGTTTCAGTTGCATGGCACTGAAACCAACATCAATTTTAAATTGAATTAAATTGGGCCCAATATATTCTAGAGGGAAGAGCAGTTTCCTCCCCTGAAGTGGAAACTTTTTCTGGATATGGGTTTACACTCAGTGTCCACCAAGCTTCTAGCAGCACCATTGTGGACGTCCTGAAGGCTTGTTCATCACCACAGTGTTCCACACATCACCACTTCTGTCCTACAGACTTAATACTAAAAGAGATGAGGCTTTGGCCACCAAATACCATACTCTTTTATGTATTCAGACCTTACAGAACAATAAAATGGAAGATTCAAGATCACTTATGTCACCAGGTGGGAGGTGGTCCCTTCTAAGATTAGGGTTCCACCCTGCAACTTTCTCTGAAACAGTGATTAATACATTCTGTAGTTTCTCTCATACTCAGAGTATTAGAGTTCTGGATGAGAAGGGTAGAAGTGAAGTGGCATCTGCTACTATTATATTTAATGATCACCACACAAAATTTTTCTTGCCATATCCATGAACTTGGTTTACACTGGTTTAGTGATTTTAGTATCTAAGAGCAGAATGTCTCCACCGGGGGAACTGTAATGCTTCCACAGAAATAAAAATTTACCATTTGGAATTCTGATGCCCTGAACCAACTAATAAAAAAGTGGGCTGGGCGAGGTGGCTCACGCCTGTAATCCCAGCACTTTGGGAGGCCAAGACAGGTGGATCACGAGGTCAGGAGATTAAGACCATCCTGGCTAACACGGTGAAACCCTGTCTCTACCAAAAATACACACACAAAAAAGCTGGGTGTTGTGGCGGGCGCCTGTGGTCTCAGCTACTCGGGAGGCTGAGGCAAGAGAATGGTGTGAACCTGGGGAGGTGGAGCTTGCGGTGAGCCGAGATAGCGCAGTTGCACTCCAGCCTGGGCGACAGAACAAGACTTCCATCTCAAAAAAAAAAAAAAAGGGGCGGGGACTCCTCTGTTGTCTGATGCTAGGTTTATAAAATACAGGTGCATATGACTGCAACTATACAATGTGCTTAGAGAGGGATATTTAGAGATCCCATCGAGTCCTCTAGGATTCAAACTAGTACTGCCATTTTTGGTAGTAAAAGTTAATGAAAAACAAGGGTAACCCCATCAGTGAAGGCTTAGGACCCCTTAAAAATGAGAACTTAGTAGGCCGGGCACGGTGGCTCATGCCTGTATTCCCAGCACTTTAGGAGGCCGAGGCGGGCAGATCACCTGAGATTGGGAGTTGGACACCAGCCTGACCAACATGGAGAAACCCCGTCTCTACTAAAAAATACGAAATTAGCCGGGCATGGTAGCACATGCCTGTAATCCCAGTTACTCAGGAGTGGCTGAGGCAGGAGAATCGCTTGAAATAATGAGGGCTTAGTAGCCCACCAGGTAAAAAATGCTGACTGGCTAACTTTCTAGTTGGGGGCAAAGGATACATGGAATGGAGAGTGGAGGAAGAAAGTATTAACTGTGGCCACATGAAGCAAAGATAGCACTAATAGTCCCTTGGTCTTCTAGTTCTGTACGTATTTATTACTGTCAAACAAGATGCTCCTTTTCTCTCTCTTTTGCTACTATTTTACATAGAGTATATTGATGGTTTCTCTTTTTAAAATTATTTTTTAAGTGACATGATGTTAATTTGCAAATTAGAATTAACAAAAAAGTAACAAACATCCCCTAAAAAAAGACTCGAAGACTCCTAGTACTTTGGGGAGGAGGTCATGTTTTCCTTATAAAAACAAAATTTGGATTGTGTTAGGTGGAGTGATAAAGTTGATGCTATTAGTAGGTTTATTTTTCATTGTGGTAAAATAGGCATAACTTTTTTTTTTTTTTTGAGACCGAGTCTTGCTCTGTCGCCAGGCTGGGTGCAGTGGTGTGATCTTGGTTCACTGCAACCTCCGCCTCCCGGGTTCAAGCGATTATCCCGCCTCAGCCTCTCGAGCAGCTAGGACCACAGGCACATGTTACCACACCCAGCTAATTTTGTATTTTTAGTAGAGATGGGGTTTCACCATATTGACCAGGATGGTCTGGATATCTTGACCTCATGATCCGCCCACCTCAGCCTCCCAAAGTGTTGGGATTACAAGCGGGAGCTACCATGACCTGCCAGGCATAACATTTTTTAACCACTTATAAATGTGCAATTTGGTGGCACTGAACACATTCACAATGTTGTATAATCATCATTGGTATCTGTACCCAAAACAACTTCATCATCCTCAACATAAACCACGTACCCACTAAACAATAACTTCGCATTCCTCCTCCTGCTTGGCGTCTGGTTCCCTCTATTCTACTTTCTGTCTCTGTGGCGTTGCCTATTATGGGTACTTCACAGAAGTGAAATAATACAGCACTTTGCTCTTCTGTTTCTGCCTTACACCACTTAGCATAATATTTGTAAGTTCCATACATGTTGTAGCAAATAAAATTGCTTTCCATTTTATGGATGAATATTAGTCCATTATATGTGTACACCACACTGTGTTCATCTGCTGATGGACACTTGGGTTGTCCCACTGACTTTCAGCTATTGTAAATAATGCTGCTATGAACATTGTAAATATTTTTGTGAGTTATTGCTTTCAATTATGGATATATACATAGGAGTGGAAATGCTGGGTTCTATGTTTGACTTTTTAAGGAATAATTAAAGTATGCAACACAGATGCTGCACTATTTTACATAGTGCAGAAATCCGTGAAACTTCCAATTTCTCCCCATCCTTAGCAATGCCTGCTATTTTCCATTTAGTTATTCTTATCATTATTATTATCCCAGTAGGTGTGAAGTGGCATTTTATTGTGGTTTTGATTTGTAACTCCATATTGACTAGTGATGTTGAGCCTGAACCCCTGTGCTTATTTGTCATTTGTATATTCCATGTGTTAATGGATCATTTGCTTGTCTTCTACGGAGAAATGTCTATTCAAATCCTTTGCCCATTTTTTAATTGGGCTATTTGTTCTATGGTTAAGTTTTTAAATTCTTTGTGTTTTGGATATTAACCCATTCATAAATACTGATTTGCAAACATTTTCTCTCATTCCATGTATTGGCTTTTCACTTCCTTAATAGTGTCCTCCAATACACAAAGTACTTAATTTTGACAAAGTCCAATTTATCTATTTTTCTGTTGTTGTTAACAGTGCTTTTGGTGTCATATCCATGATATCATTGCCAACTCCAAAATCATGATATTCCTCTGCATTTTCATCTAAGAGTTTCATATGAAAAACTTTTATGCTTAGGTCTTTGATTCACTTTGAGTTATTATTTGCATATGTTGCATGGTAATGGTCCAGTTTCATCCTTTTGCCTGTGAATATTCAATTTTCAAAGCACCATTTCTTGAAAAAGAAGTGTCATTTTGCTATTGACAGGTCTTGTATAATCAGCTTTATTAAGGTAAAATTATATTAAAAAACCCTGCACATGTTTAATGTATGTAATTTGATACATCTGGAGATAAAACAAAAAAACACCCATGATATCATCAACACAATCAAGGCAGTAAATATATTTATCATCTCCAAAAATTTGCTTGTTTTTCTTTTATTTGTGGTAAGAATAATTAACATCCATACACCTAACAAATTTTTAAGTGCGTAATACTGTACTGTTAACCACAGTCACTATGTTGTACACAATTTATTTATCTCGCATACCAGAAAATTTATTCCCACTGAGCAATAACTTTCTATTTCCCACTCCTCCCAGTCCCTGGAATCCACCATTCTATTTCCTGCTTCTGTTAGTTTGATTATTTTAGATACCTCTTATTACTAGAATCACGCAATAGTTGAACTTCCGTGACTAGCTTAGTTCACTTAGCTAATACCCCAGATTCATCCATATTGTCACCAATTTCATTGTATGTAAATCCTACATTTTCTTTACTCACTCATCCACTGATGGTCACTTAGATTAATTCCATATCTTGGATATCATGAATAATGCTGCAATAAAAATGAGATTGCAGATAACGCTTTGACATCCTGATGTCAGTTTTTTTGATAGATGCACATAAATGGGATTTCTGGATGATATGATATTGTTTTCATTTATTTTTATATTGTTTTTAATAGCAGCTGCACAATTTTACATCTCCTTCAGCAGTACACAAGGGCTCTGATTTCTTCACAATCTCATGTGCACTTGCTATTTTTTTATTTGTTTGTCTTATAGCCAGCTTAATGAGTGTGAAATAACATCTTATTGTGGTTTTGCTTTGCATTTCTATGATAATTAGTGATGTTGAGCATCTTTTTATATACCTAATGGCCATTTGTATGTCTTATTTGAAGAAATGTCTACTAAAGGCAATTGTCCCTTTTTAAATAGGGCTATTTGTTTTGTTGTTTTTTTTTGATGGCTACTGAGTCACAAGAGTTTCTTATATATTTGGATATTAACCCCTCATCCGATAAATGGTTTGAAAATATTTTTTCTTATGTCATAGGTTGTCTTTTTACTTTGCTGAGTGTTTGCTTGGTTGTGCAGCAGCTTTTTAATTTGATGCTGTCTCACTTGTCTAGTTTTGCTTTTGCTAATAACACCAAAAACCAAATGAATCTAATGGGCATATTCGAAAGATTTTACCAAAGGGCAGCAGAATACGTATTCTCTTAAGTTCTCATGGAACGTTCTCCAACAGAGATCACATGATAGACCACAAAACAAGTTTTGACATATTTTAGAAGATTGGAATCATATCAAGTATCTTCTCTGGTCATAACAATATGAAACTAGAAATCGTAAGAGGAGGAAAATTTGAATATCCACAAATACATGAAAATTTAAAAATACATTCCTGAATAATCAATGGGTCAAACAAGAAATCAAAAGGGAAATAAAAAAGTTATCGTAATGCAAACAAAGATGAAAACACAACATACCAAAAGTTATGGGATGCAGCAAAAGTAATTATAAGAGGAAAGTTTACAGCAATAAATGTCTACATTAAAAAAGAAAATCTCAAAGAATTAGTTTAACATTATTCCTAAAGAAAGTAAATAGGGAAGAACAAGTAAAACCCCAAATTAGCTTAAGGGAGAAAATGATAAAAATAAAAACAGTAATAAAACAAACAGAGGTGAGAAAGACCATAGGGAGAAAAAAATAATAAAATTAATAGTTGACTTTTTTGAAAAAATAAAATTGAGAACTTCACAGCTAGTCTAAGAAAAAAGAAAGAAGATTCAAGTAAATCAAATCAAATAAATTATAACAGATACTCCCAAAACAAAAAGATTCATAAAGGAAAATTATAAGTAATTATATGCCCACAAATTGGATAACCCAGGGAATATGGATAATTCCTATAAAAACATAACCTGCCAGAATTGAGTCAGGAGAATTATAAAGCCTGATGAGATCAATAACGGACGCAGGAATTAAAGAAGTTATCAGAAACCTTCCAACAACAACAAAAAAGCCCAGGACCAGATGGCTTCATGCCTAAATTCTACCAAATATCCAAATAAAAATTAATACTAATATTTTAAAACGTTTTCAAAAAGTACAGCTAGAAGAAAACCTTTCAAATACATCATATGAAACCAGAATCACCTTGATCTCTAAGCCAGACAAGACCTCACAAGAAAAGACAACTACAGGCCAATTTCTCTGATGACCACTGATGCAAAAGCTCTTAATACAATATTAGCAAACCAAATCCAATAACACATCAAAAAGATTATAAATCAAGACTAAGTGGAATTTATCTCTGACATGAAAGGCTGGTTTAACATACACAAATTAATTAATGTGATACATCACATTACTTAAATGAAAGGTAAAAACCACATGATCATCTTAATTGGTGTGGAAAAAGCACTCGATAAAGTCCAGCATTCTTTCTTGATAAAAACACATAACAGTTTAGATATAAAAGGAAATTTCTTCAATATAATCAAGGACTATTTTAGTGGGAGAAAAGACATAAATTATTTAACCTGTGTGTATGGGAGGCTTCAGAATGAAGGCCCACGCCCTCAACAAGTACAGAAGCTTATGTACCATCTCAAAGACGCAGAAATAATGCAGGTTTAAACCATGGGCAAAAACAGATTATGTGGCTAAATGAGGTTTAGTGCAAGACAGAGTATGACAGGGAGAAAGGAAGACAATTCCTGGCTAGCAAAGATGGCTTTGTTATGTAGATGAAGTCTCATAAGCAGCAGTCCTCAGAGAAAATTGATGGTAAGTGTTTCTTTTCAGGCGTTTAAAGGTGTCAAACTCTCAGTCTCTCTTAGATCCAGGAAAAGCCTAGAAAGGAAAGACCTGGGTGCATTAGTGGTGATTCTCTACAGATGCACATTTCCCCCACTAAAGACAAATTTGCAAGGCCACTTCTGTCTGCTGGCTCCATTGTAGCCATTTTAAAATATGTCAAAGAAATATAAGTTGAGGTAAAATATTTTGATTTCCTTCAGTCCCTACTTTGAAACTTAAAAAAAAGTTTCATATATTAAAAGCCCACCTGATAGCTTTGGAAAGATTTGGATTAGAGGTTGTTAGATAGAGGTAGACAAAGGAGTGAAAAGACAAATTGAAATAAACATAAAAGAACAAATTTAAATATGTTGTTCTATATCTTCTAGTCAGTCCTGAGAATAGACCAGTTCAGTTAAACCACTGTCTCCCATTCCAGGAGGTGCCATTGCATGGGCTAGGCCCCTATATATGATGCAAGCGAACAGATCTTTAGTAAGAGTTTATTTCTAGAGAAACAAGTAAAACAAAGGTTAATGTGCAGAGCAGTCAGTCTATAGACTGTTTTTTCTAGTCTCTGAAGCAACTTCAGTTTGCAGTGGCAATATGACAGTTTTCTAGATAATAGTTCAAATCAGGCATTCAAATGAACTTTCTGGGGAGTCAGTACATCAACAGGCAGGCATGAAGGCTGTATATTTCTGTAGATATGTTTCTGTTATTTCTCCTGAAGTTTTTGTCTACCTGCAGTTTGCAGGGCTTTAAGGAAACCAGTTTTAATTTCTAGTGATTCCAAACCAGAAAAATGGAAGAAACATTTGAAATCATTAGTTTGGAGGCCTGTAGACAGGAAAGAATTCAGGATCCAATCTAAATTGTAGACAAATAATAAAAACTCAAAAATAATGAGCAATGCTAGAATCTAATAGCAGGTATACTATAGTTTCTTTTGAAACATAATTTTTCTATCTCCAGTCCCCCATTTTTACCAACAACAAATCATAGAGAGACTAATTGATTTGGAAAATCAATTTTAGTCTTATTATATTTGGCCTGATTATTTGCATAAAGTGTGGAAAGAATAATTGTTGGCCACATAGACTCTTTTATGTTGCTTTTGCAAGAACATTTTCATAAGGAATTGCTTTTAGTTCATGTGATGTTAGTAATCTTTAATAAATAAAATTAGTTTCAAAATTATCTTCAGTAATTTAAAATCTAAATGTTATATTAAATTAAGTAATCCTAAGTTTTTCACTGGAACTAGGGTTACTAAGAGTTAGAATAGTTGTTATTTATGTAATTAAAACTATTAGATATGAAAGAAGCAATTGTATATGCAAGGGCTATTTTTAAAAGTAAGATTTGTCTTTGGTAAAAAGTTTAGAAGAAGACGTAGAAATGTAGTTTTTATTAAAACGGAAAATAAGTTTGCCTAGTTTAGAGGTTTCTTAGGATTGTTTGAAATTGAAGGACTACAAAGAAGGATGGATATAAACTAAATAGATACAAAAAGTTGGGGAAAAGAAGGGGACAATTATAAAAGTTTATGGAAGATTTATAGAAATCTCACCAGATGGATTTGTTTGTAAAATTTCATTAAAATTAGCTTTAGTGTTAATATACTATGCAAAGGTAAAATTTGATTTTCTCTTTCAAACAAAATTTTTGTGTAGTATTAAGAGGTAGTAAAGATTTTTTGTTTATCTTTTGAGTAAACTGCAAAAAAAAAAAAAAAAAAAGAAAGGAAGAAGGAAAAGAGGAATGAGAGAGACAGATCCAGTTTGGCCTATGCTATCTTTATTTGGTCTTATTATTGGGAAACTCTCCTTGATATCAAAGGGTAAAGGTTCTATGCTTTACAAAATATTTGGATTTCCACTTTGGCTAAACAAGTGACTTATTTTACAGTGACTTGTGATTCTGTAATACTTTATAATATCAAGTGTTTTAAACCTTTGATATTTCACAAACTTTCCAAATTCTAAGTTTAGTCTTTTGACCTCAAACTAATTTTTGTATATTAGGGCCCCTGAAGTCCAAGGCAGACATATTTGACTTATTTGATATGTTAAAATCATACAGGAAGCATTGTCAAACATGAAATTGTTTTTAACATTCTTTGGGTTATATTTATATAAATGTGTTAATAATATGTGTTCCAAAATTGTATGAGATTCCTATAATTCTGATATGTCTTAGCATATGCTATCAGCAATAATAATTATTATGTTCAATTGTTGTGTGCCACAGAAATAGCCAAATTTCCTTTCTAATTTTGTCTTTGGCCTTTTTAAATTTTGTCTTGGACTTTTTC
Organism: Pongo pygmaeus; assembly: GCF_028885625.2. Classification (NCBI taxonomy): domain Eukaryota; kingdom Metazoa; phylum Chordata; class Mammalia; order Primates; family Hominidae; genus Pongo; species Pongo pygmaeus. Next base: position 60,894,789 of record NC_072380.2, read on the forward strand.
AACCACAGACAGTTTTTGTTTGCTTTGTTTCTTCTCAAAAAGCAGTTTGTGGTTAGCTACAGTCCAATTCTTGCTTCTTTGGTGGAGTTCATGGATAAGACCCTGACAGAGTCTCCTGAATGCAGGATTCTGATAACTTTAGAGTTTGTGCCATTTAACTACACAAGAAACTTCCAGGACTCTCATTGGAGAGTTGATGTGTTCATGAGGATTGCGGGTCCAATACTGGGCAGAGCAGTAGTTAATTGCATGGGACTGAACTAATAGAAAACTAAAGTAATTGTTTTGACTTTTTTGCATAATACATTACTGCTGGAGTGTGAGGTGGCTTTACAAATTCTGCCATACGCACTGCTGCTTTTAAATGTCCTAATGTTTGGCCTGGGGGCCAAAAAAGATAAAGAAATAAAACAGATGCCGTTCATGTAAATCCCATGGAAACTTCCAGAAGCTGGAGATGAAGCAATGACAGACAGGTTCTCTGTCCTAACCTCAGCAAGCAACAGCAGCCATCAGCAGTCAGAACACAAAACTCCAACATTTAGAGGACAAGGTCCTGAATTCTCACCCTGGCACTAGCAAGCTGCACCAGAAAGATGGGCCCACTTGCCTGCCAGAGGGCTGTGAGGTAGAGAATGTGTAGTCATTGCAATTGACCAAAACTAACCACAATTTCCCAGCCAAGCCTTCCTCTGGAAGCTGAAAGCATTAAAATATACTCCAGAGGTTCAATCGCTACTTCAGACAGCTACTATTCAGTATAATTGTTTTCTAGGTAGAAAGATGGATTCACAGTGTCTCCTCCTCTGCCATCTTCCCTGACGTTACTCCTTACTTGGGTTTTAAGTGCAGATAGAAAGATTCATTAGAATGCCAAATCGCCAAACTGGACTTGGGAATATGGTTGATTGGCACTTATTTCCTTGTAGCGCATCCTCTGCTATAGAATCTGAAAGCTAAATATTTTTACAACTCCTTGGCAGCTCATATTCTGGATCCACCAATTAGCTGTATTTCATTTGAGACTTAGAAGAGGAAATTGAGGCAAGTGCTATACAGGCATATGTTGTTTTACTGTGTTCCACTTTATTGTGATTCACAGATATTGTGTTTTTTACACATCAAAGGTTTATGTCAACTCAGTATCATGCATGTCTATTAGCACGGTTTTTTTAACAGCATGTGCCCAATTTGTTAGCATTTCTTAGCAATAAATCATTTTTTAAATTAAGGTCTATACATTGTCTTTCTAGGAATAATGTTGTTGCACACAATACACTACAGTATAGCACAAGCATAACTTAATATGCACTGTGAAAACAAAACATTCAAATGATTCACTTTATTGTGGTGGTCTGAAACCAACCCCACAATATCTTCAAGGAATGCCTGTGTTGTATCTGTTCTTAACATCTTTGGTTATCAACAAGGTTATGTCATAGTGTTTTCCTGTGGTGTTGTATCTAGTTTCCTGGGTAGCAAATTTGGAGTCTCAGGGTCCTGTCACCTGCAGCTATGTTGGTGTTGGTAGCTATGACAGCTTCTTGGATCACAGGTTGTGCAGTGGATTTGCATTGTGTAGGTCTTGAGAACCCCTACTCCAGGCTATAGAAGTGTCAGTTGTCTGAGATTCTGACAGTCTCCCAAGAGGTCCTGGGTAAAGTTCCCTCTTTCAGTCCTTCTGGAGATCTTAAAAAGCACCTTTTTCTCTGATTAAATACCCTTCAGATAACATGCTCCCATGGGATCTGTGTTCTGCAATGATTCTGATTGTCACTTGTGTGATAAATGAAACAATTAGGTTGCATTACAACTTGTAAGAACAGCACAGAGGAAGAAGTGATGGAGTCCAATGAAACTTCTTCATCCTAAGTAAAGTATTAATCAAATTTTATGTGGATCAGATAAAATACCAATATTGAGCTCCACTTCCAGATATTTTGTCTCCATATGGTGATTTGAGCTCATGTATTTCCCTTTTTACCCAGCTTGATTAGAAACTCTGAGAACTGCACATTGTATGTAGGAAAATTGATCCCATAACCTGTTTTTAGAAGAATATATTCTAACTTCATAGGAATAGAAAAAATGAGTTACTTGAACTCATATTGCTCTTCCCTAAATGTTAAGTAATTATTCCATTTTATTGATAATTTATCTATGGCATTCCAGGAAGCATAGCACTATATGTCTCTGAAAATTTCATCTATTACATCCTTAGAATAGTACCTGGTATTCTAATGTCATTGACCAATAATGTTAATTAATGTTGTTACTATCACTATACATAGTTCACCTAATTTGATATTACAAAGCCCATGATTTCTGCCCAATGGGCATGGTGTAGAAATTATGTATTTTAAGTTGTCGTGTGTTACTCTGGTAACCTAATCAAGTTGAATGGTTGACTATAGTTTTATGAATTTACCGTCTGCTGTTATTTGATCCAGGTTATGTTTCATTCTATCCCCAATGTCCTCTCCAAATTTTTCTGTGTTGAATTAAAAATGACTTTGATCCTAGGATTCATTGATCATTTCCATTATACAGAGACTGTGTGTTTACAGTAGCGTTTGAACCAAATAATATTTTGGGGGGATAGATTCTTTTATATTTCCTTTTTCTTCTGCACTTGATCCTCACAGAAATTCTGTAATATAGATCAGTTATTTATTGTTATCTCTATTTTAGCAATGAAGATGATAAAGTGTATACCGATGAAGCAATTTGTAGAATGTCATACAATTGAATATGAAAGAGCCAGACCATGGCCCACACCTCCTGTGTCTTGGTCTAGTACTTTCTGATATAACCACATGGCTCCCCGGGAGTCCCTGGCTTGCTAACTGTCCTGGACTCCCCCATGCCCAAAGAGACTGGTAGGATGTGTAGGTTTGAATCCACCATGCCACTGATCAATGCCTTTCCTGCTGGCACTGAAAGGCAACGAGCTGCTATGTGCCAGTGTGCCAAGTTCCAGGGTAGGGTGTGGGGAGAAAGAAGAGAACACAAAAGCAGAAAATAATAGAACAAATGTGGTATAACTTGAAGAGAGTCATTTTCTTCACCTAAAACTGAGCATTCTTTATGTGACAAAGAAAGATGGTTATATATACATATTTTACAGATAAGTATATATTTAAAAGTGTATACACATATATGCACACACACATATATATGTACATTCACACACACACACATATATATAATATATGTTATATGTTATATGATGTATAACACCTACAAGGTTTAGGGCATTTTGGGCTAAGGGCTGTCTTGAAAAAACATTGTGAAGTGGCTTTTTCCCCAATATCCCATATTTATTCAATATGAAGGCACTGATAGATCAAGAATCCATCAGTTAGGTCTTTTCTCAGCACAGCTCTAATATAATCTGGACTTTCAAAATTCCTCCCTACCTCCTCTTTGAGTGATTTGTACCCTCAGTATTACAATATTTGGTTCAATTAATTCAGTTTAATCAATGCCTGTCGAAAGTTTATCATAACTTGCAAAGGGCTGATACACATTATAGACTAATTGTTTGTAATATAGATAATGAAATATACATATATAATTTCATATATCCTTCACTATATGTGTGTCTGCATATATATGAGATACATATAATATATAATGTTTCTTTTTGTCATTTTATAAAATATTTTAGTTTAAAATTTCTATAGAAAAGTTGTTTTGTTTATGTTTTACAGTGCTATTTATGTGGTCTCAGTATAGGCTTTTTATTTATTTATTTGTTTTTTATTATTCATTGTCAAATTATAGTTGTATGTATTTATGGGGTACAAAGTGATGTCATGATTTTTGAATACAATGTGAATTGAAAAATCAAGCTAATTGATCTATCTATAACCTCAAATATTAGATTTTTTCATGATGAGACCATTTGAGATTTACTCAGTGATATTGCAATGTAGAGTACTAAATTGTTAGCTATATTCACCACATTGTGAAGTAGATCTAAAAAAAAAATCAACCTTATTCCTTCTATCTAACTGAGGCTTTGTACCCTTTGATTATCATCTCATTTCTTCCACTCCCCAGGTTTTAGATTCCACATATAAGTGAAAACACACAGTATTTTTTTCTGTGTTTGGCTTATTTCTCTTAACATAAAGTCATCCAGTTTCATCTATGTTGTCACAAATGACAGACTTTTTCCCTTTCTTAAGGCTGAATGGTATTTCACATTGTGTATATATACTACATTCTTGTCTTGTTTCAGTCATTTTCTATTTCATTCTGCAATCTCAAATCTATCACTTCCCTCATCATTATAAAGGCATTCAATTTATTCAATCAAATTAATCAGATGCCTTCATATTCTTAGGTTATAACTCAGTTCCACACTAGAAGTAGAGGTATTTGGGTTGAAATATTGGTTTGGAGGAAAAGATAGTCCTTCAGGAAATAATTCAACAAATGGAATTCGTATGAAGATGTTACCCTGACCTATGGCCTTCTCCTTAATTCTGCAGAGCCAGTAACAAGTTTTGTTGAGTCATAGATTAGAGCAGACTTTGGCCAATGATTCAGGGCATAAAAGACTGCATTTTGAAAAGGAAAGATAGGAGAACCAGAAAATCCTTGTGGTCAGCACTACGTCTTCTCAGTGTAGGAAAATCTGCACAGGAAAGCACATGTGGTCATAATTAGAATGGGGTGGGCTTTGTGATAGAATAACTGGAATCACAGGATGTGTACGTGTCTCTGAGCCACAGTCCATCATCCCTGGGGCTGCACACATCTGCTGCTGCTGCACACACCTGCTGCTTGTCACGCACCTTCTTCAGACAGTGCCAAACACACATTGACTTGCTTGTGTACAGGTTTCTGTAAGCCTTTGCTTTCTTAGCTACAGTCATCTTTAAATCTCACCTCCTTGCGTTTAAAATACTGTTTATGAATCCTAAATTGTTAGACATAATTTAGCCTCCTAGTAAATTTATATTTGACCTATGAAATTGTTCCTCCAAATATCCCTGATTCTATACTTTTATTAATTTTGGCTAAATGGTTAACGACCCAAAGACAGGTGGAGATGAATTCCCTCTCACACAATACTGGAAGGAAGCCGCAAATATGTTTCCAATCCTCCTTTATCTCCTCAACCAGACTGCCCACTTGGTATTGACAAGCAAGGGCAGCTCTTGCATATGCACTTACAGAATATTTTTAAAAACTGGTTTTGAAAGTTCTAATGATTGTTTTCATGAATAACTTATGTTTTATTCCATGGGTTAGGAAATTATAAGTACATTTTGAAAATGCATTGCTGATTGAAAGTACATTACTGAGAGAACACTGATTAGTAGAATTGTTGTAGGATGTTTTTCTGAAATGAGCACTTGACAACTGACTGTCATCTTTTCTCTATCAATGCCAGCTGGGTTCTGGGAATATTGTGTAGTATATAAATATGGAGGTGCAGTTCAGGTACTGCAATGCAAGTCTACAAAAGTAGTTAGTCAGAGACTGTAATTTTGATTATAAAACTGCTTTCCTGTGAAGCAGGTTTTAAAATATGTTGAAGCAATATGAAATAGATTTATATCAAAGACTTTCTAGTCCAACTCCTCTCCATGCACATACAGTGCAAATCAGATACTAATTGTAGAAACTTTGCCTTTTGAATACTGAAACATGGTAGCTAATTAACAAGCAAAGTATTTTTGAGGATAGATGAGGAGACAGAAAAGGACAATCATATGCAGTATAATTTCATGTAAAGAAGGGTCGCTGAAAGTAATGAGTTTTATGAAAGTTTGAAGAAGTGCCAATAGTGGGGCTGATGGTGGCTGTATTGTAATAACAGTCAGGGAAGGCCTCTGTGAAGAGGGATTAGGCCAGTAAAGACATGAATATGTGAGGGCACATCCCATGTGGCTATCTGGGGGAAAATATTTCATGGGAACCACAGACGCAAAGGACTTAAGGCAGAAATGAGTTTGATGATTTGTGCGGGAAGGAGACCCACATGGCTGCAGTGAAGCTGGGCAAGGAGATGAGGGGAAGAGCTGGTTCCTGAAGGTCCCTATTGGCCAAAACAAGATGTTTACATTTTATTAAATGTGTGAGACACTGTTAAAGGATTTTGGAAAAAGATAATTGATTTCCTAATTTATTTTATAAGATTATTTTGACAATACAGTTACTTATAGGAATAAAACTTCTCTAAATATTAAAAAAAAAAAAAAAACACTCTGCAAGGTGGGGAGTAGAACATGTGGAATAGGCAACGGTGGAGGTGGAGGACTATGGTGGAGGCCATTGTAGTAACAGCCACAAATAATTAGGGCATGGACTGTGGTGGAGGGCAGAGAGGTAATAAAATAGCCAAATTGGGGGAATATATTCTGAAGGTAGAATTGACTGATTGTAAAGTTTTTTGGTAATGAAATACTAAAACAATCAAAATACCTCATACATTTCTGTCTGAGGAACTTGGTAAATAGTAATGACATTTACCAAGATAAAGAAGAGAAAGAGAAGAGTGATTTGGTAAGGGAAGAGAAAGAAAAGGGAGTGATAGAGCAAGGGTGCTTGTTTAATCACATCAGGTTTGGGTTATTTATTAGGTTTCTGAGTGGGGATGGTGACTAAGTTAGTAGATACACCGTTCTGGAATCTCAGTGGGAGCCTCACATCCACCTATATTGATGTACCGAAGGCCTTTGAAGCTGTAGAGCTGAATGAGTTCTTTGTAAAGAGTGAGTGTAGATTGAGAAACAGAGTTCTGAATATCCAACTGTGAAACACTGTGTATTCCAACATCTAGAGGTCCAACATTTACAGGTCAGACATCCAGCAAAGACTGAGAAGAAATAGCCAATGAGGTAAGAAGGAAGGCATCAAGAAAGTAGTGTCTATGAGGATAGTAAAAATGTATATGAAGACAAGGAGACAGTCAACTGCTCACTATTTCTGAGAGGCCATTAATAGAACTCTTATGATTGGCTGTTGCAGGAAGTCAGGGACCCCGAACGGAGGGACAGGCTGAAGCCATGGCAGAAGAATGGGGATTGTGAAGGTTTCATGGACATTTATAAGTTCCCCAAATTAATACTTTTATAACTTCTTATGTCTGTCTTTACTGCAACCTCTGAACATAAATTGTGAAGATTTCATGGACACTTATCACTTCCCCAGTCAATACCCTTGTGATTTCCTATGCCTGTCTTTACTTTAATCTCTTAATCCTGTCATCTTCGTAAACTGAGGAGGATTATGTCACCTCAGGACCCTGTGATGATTGTATTAACTGCACAGATTGTTTGTAGAGTATGTGTGTTTGAACAATATGAATTCTGGGCACCTTGAAAAAAGAACAGGATAACAGCAATGTTCAGGGAACAAGAGAGATAACCTTAAACTCTGACCGCTGGTGAGCCAGGTGGAACAGAGCCATATTTCTCTTCTTTCAGAAGCAAATGGGAGAAATATCATTGAATTCTTTTTCGCAGCAAGGAACATCCCTGAGAAAGAGAATGCATCCCTGAGGGTAGGCCTCTAAAATGGCTGCTTCAGGGGGTGGCTGTCTTTTATGGTCAAAGCTGTAGGGATGAAATAAGCCCCAGTCTCCCATAGCGCTCCCATGCTTATTAGGATGAGGAAATTCCCGCCTAATAAATTTTGGTCAGACCGGTTGTCTGCTCTCAAACCCTGTCTCCTGATAAGATGTTATCAATGACAATGCGTGCCTGAAACTTCATTAGCAGTTTTAATTTCACCCCGGTCCTGTGGTCCTGTGATCTCGCCCTGCCTCCATTTGCCTTGTGATATTCTATTACCTTGTGAAGCACGTGATCTCTGTGACCCAAACCCTATTTGTACACTCCCTCCCCTTTTGAAAATCATTAATAAAAACTTGCTGGTTTTACGGCTTAGGGGGCATCAAGGAATCTGCCGACATGTGATGTCTCCCCCGGACACCCAGCTTTAAAATTTCTCTCTTTTGTACTCTGTCCCTTTATTTCTCAGACGAGCCGACACTTAGGGAAAATAGAAAAGAACCTACATGAAATATCAGGGGTGAATTACGCCTGATAATTGGCCATTGGTTTTGACATTGTGCAGTCATTCTTAACTCGGACATGACCCCTTTCAATGGAGAAAAGGTGACAGTAGCCTGATTGAAATGGGTTCGAGAAATAATGGGCTTTAATGCAGCAGTTAGGATATAAAAAGACAGAGAAGACATCCTACCTTTTCATAAAAGTAAGAAAAATCTAGATCAAATGTCTATGAGTGACACAGTGAATCATGGTTGAAATTAATTCCAGGAAATGAATCTCTTCATAGGGGAGCAGAAAACAGCACAAACTACCTGGGGGCAAACTCAGGCTCTGCATTCAGTGTTACAAATTAAAAAGAAAGGTTGGCAAAGATTAGAGACTTTACTGGATTGAGGGGAGTCCAGCCAATCTAGTGGCACTGGGAGGATTTAGCAGGGTAGGTTGGTGTCTAGGAAAGATACAAAGCATTAATAGTTCAATTAATTCATCAATTCAACACTCTTCCTCTAATTTTGCTGAGAGGCTGTCAGTACAAGCATGATAAAACTTGAATAAATAATTTATGTAAGTTTGTACATAAAGGGCCCTGCTGTAACTGAATCAAAGTTGAGTCTGAGGTTGATGCATGGACCAACTCTCTCCAGTTTAAATACTAGTGGGATCTGAGATTCAGCTACTGTAAGCCTTAAATAACCTGTTTTTCAAAGCTTATATCATGAATGCAAGTCTCAAACTCTTGAAATATACCATTCAAATCCATGTGTCCCAGAAGTGTGATTTTGTCAGTGTATCAGTGGTTATTATAGTTATAGTGGGCAACACATATTTCAAGTGAGTTGCTTGAAATAATTTAGAAAAAAATGGTGCTTTAAGTTAATATGAGAGGGGGAAATGGTTATTTCTCTCATCTGCACCACACTCCAGCACTAAAAATCTGTGTAGAAGTGAAATTCTTATGTGATAGAGTGGATAAATTGCCTCAGAGGAGGTAGAGATATGGAAGACACTAGAAATTCCTTCATATGGATGAAGTAAGTAGAGCTATTCAACTCAGTCATGGCCTGTGGATAACTCTTTAGTGAGGAAACTGCCTTTGCTGATTTTTTTCTCCTCTATCCCCCACACTCACATCCATGTACTCACTTCTTCATATTTATCTTCTTACTATTGGAACTGGATCATTGCATTATACTTACACATTCAGTACTGAGGTGCCGTATGCTGTGTGGACACAAGATCCACCCCACTTAGCTCCAACAGTGAGGAGCAGCAAAAACATGTTCCCCCAAGGATAGCACCTCAGTAATGGGAAGCCATGTACCTACACATAATTCAGTGTCAGAATTAATGGCTACTGACTTAGAAAGCTCATTTCTTTGCCTTCTAATGCTTATGGTACAAGTTCGCTACAGCCGTCATAGCAAAGAACTACCGACTGGGTGATTTAGAGAACACAAATTTGTTTTCACTCAGTTTTGGGGGCTGAAAGTCTGAAATGGAGGAGTTGCCAGGGTTGGCTTCTCCCAGACTGCTCTCCTTGGCTAGCAGATGGTTTTCTGTTCCCTATGTCTTCATGGCCTTCCCTTTGTCTGTATGTCATCTCATCTCCTCCTCTTGTAAGGCACTGTTCATATTGGATTAGGGCCTGTTCTAAGGACATCATTTTAACTTAATTATCTTTTTGAAGACCCTATCTCCAAATATGCAATCAGATTCTGAGGTGCGGGGGAGTTAACACTTCAACATTTAAATTTGGGGGGCCACAGTTGATTCATATGTTTATATATAGATGCAATATATATAATTGCATAATAAATATTATTCATTGAATTACTCATAACATGATTGAAAGTGCATAATTCAATGTTATTCATTTATTATGTGATTATATATATTTTGCATCTATATATAAATATATGAACTGTGAGCATGTAGATATTTTGTTTACAGGTTCATTGCTTTCATCTGGACATTGAGAAACAATGTAATGGAAAAAATCAAAGTACTCATATGAACACTAATTCTTAAAGTAGAGGATGTGTTAAATAAGTGATTATATGCCAGGCACTGTACATTCACAATTGTATTCAAAGAACTCACAGTCTAGATTGACAGAAAGATACATAAACTAAATATTTTAATATAGATTACTAATATGAGTATTAAAATAAAAGGGAAGTGCTACATTTAATCTGAACTTCTGAGTTCTAAAAAGATATTCAGGAGGATGTGAAGTTCATACCAGATCCTTAAAGATGAATAAGCTTTATTCTGGTTCAGGACATTGACAGGGATAAAAGAAGGGAGAGAGAAAGGGATTCCAGTTGGAGTCACAGCATGAAAAAGGCAAGGAGTCCTGAATCAGCTTTGATTATTAATCAATATTTCCTGATTGATTCTTTAAAGGGCTCACCTTTGACATAATGAAGTTAAGTCTGATTCCTTAACTCAGCGTCTGAAGCCTTCCAACCAGCTTTGGGCTGCAGCTCAATTTTCTAAGTTTATCTCACTATTCTCCAGAAATATATGGTATGTATAACTAAGATGACTTCCATGTAAAAGCCTTGTTTTCTCCTGGCCTTTGTGAGTTTTTTTAAGAATTGTTTATGTATTTATTTTTTACTAATAAGTGAATGAGGAACAATTGTTCTGTCTTCTTTATAACACAGCTCGTTTCTACTAATCCTTAACCTAACATATCCAATGCTTTCACCTCCATAAACTTTTGTGCACCCCAAACAGCTATGACCTCCCTATCTTGACTGTTCACATTCACTATTATTTGTGTTTCTGTAAACTTTGGCCTCTGGCTGGACTCCCTGTCTCAACATCCACCTCTACTATTTCCTGGCTATGCAACCTTGGCTAGATAACTTCACTGGCCTCAGATAAGCAAGATATGTAACAGGGTTAATAAAAGTCTCTGTATCAATGAAATTTTTGTGGTACACGTTATTTCTTTTATTTTGAAAATTGAATATGCTAACAGATAATGGGCAAATACCTAAGAAGTATGTGAAGTACTCAGGAAGTGCTATGAATTTTTGCTCTCACAGTATTTTTGTTCTGTTTTGTTTTTTCTTATAGTCCTTAGATAATGACTTCCATGAAATGAGAAATTAAGGTTTGAGAGTTTGTGTGTACTGAGTCAGGCTAGCTGATTTAGGAAGCCTGGTCTGTGCATGGAGTCAAGTAAATCCAGGTTTATATCCAAGCTCTGCTAATAGCTGGTTGTGTGACCTTGAGGGTTGCAGTAAACCTCACTGATTCATGGCATCCTTGCCTATAAAATAGGAGCAATACAACTTTGCATTCAGGAAATTAAGTTAATTTTATAGTACATGTAACATTATGACCCATAAACAATGGATGAGTAATAAATAACCTTATCATTAACAGTTCCCTTTTGTTTTAGTTGCATTACTAGTATTGCTGTTGAATAGCACACATTTTAAATGATAACATGTGGGGGGGATTATAAGACAGACACCCCCACAGTCTCACAATTTAGGGTTTGAACCCCAGGCTTAACAGTTAAGCTTTGGGGAGATTTTTTTCTTAATCTGAGTATCAATTTTCTCTTCTTTGAGAGGTAGATAATAATACTTATGTCTCAGAGCTTTCTGAGGGTGAAACAGGATAGTGTTTGTAAATCTGTCAGTGTGTGATAAGAACTCAATAAGCTTCTGTAGAATGAATGTTAGGTCTCCAGAATGAAATGCCAAATGATCTAATTTCTGTTTTCAAATTTGCTACTATTAAAGTGATTGTGTGATTTTAGAAACATTATTTCATTTCCTTGTCTAAAATATGAGTGAATTCAACTAAATTATCTTTTTTTAAAATTTTTAAGTTTTTTTGTTTTTATAAATGTATGCGGTACAAGTGTCATTTTGTTACATGAATATATTGCATCGTGGTGAAGCCTAGGCTGTCTATGTAACCATCACAGAGTAAGGTACATTGTACCCATTAAGTAATTTCTCACCATCCACTCACCTCCAACCTCCTCATTTTCCACGTCTTCCATGTCCTTCACTCCACACTTGTCCACGTGCACATGTTATTTGGACCGCATTACAAGTGAGAACGTGTGATGTTTGTCTTTCTGTGTCTGAGTTGTTTCACTTAAGACAATGGCCTCTAGTTCAATCCATTTTGCTGGACAAGACATGATTTCATTTTTTTTGACTGAGTAGTATTCCATTATATACTTTTTTAAAAATCCAGTCATCCATCGAGGCACACTTAGGTCTGATTCCATAACTTTGTGATTACGAATACTGCTGCAATAAGAATACAAGTCTTTTTGATATAATGATTTATTTTCCTTTGGGTAGATGCACAGTAGTGAGATTGCCAGATCAAAAGGGAGTTATATTTTTAGTTCTTTGAGAAATGTCTACACTGTTTTCCATAGAGATTGTACTAATTTGCATTCCCACCAATAGTACATTACCTTCCCTTTTCTATGCATCCCTGCTAACATCTGTTATTTTCTGTCTGATTGGTGAAAATTTAAAAAAAAAAGAAGGAGGAAAGGAAAAAAAAAGAAAAAATAAATAAACTAAATTATCCCTAACATTCTGTGGTAGATATGGTAGGTTGATAGTTAATATTTATTTCACTACCCTTATAATACAGGCTTATCTCTCTCCAGAGCAAAACAAACGTTACCCAACAAAATCCCCTTTGCTACTACACTCAGTTAGCACTCCTTCAAATAAAATGCCTGTAACAAATGTGAAAATATAAATTAGAATCGAACAGAATAGTAGATAGAATAGAAAAAATCTGGGTGCCTCACACCTAGGGAGAGTTAGTGTTAATTTAGGACATGTGTATGTAAATATACTTGTATGGTGATAATAATGACTAGGTTTCTAAGCTACACTTTCTTTTATTGAAAATAAATGGAGGTGTCTAGGGTTGAAAAGGAAAACCAAGGCTGCTGCTTATTTCATGGATAAAAAACACTTAAATTCATCAGAGAATGCTCAGGGCATAGGGATTAACCTGCTTCATTGAAAGGGCAATTTTAGTTGAATGAGTGGTAAGTACAACAGCAAAAAGGATTTTGTCTATCTGCTTATGTGGATTTATGTGCACTGCATTGTCATGTAAAGTATGTTCTCTCTCTGTCTCTTTTTTTTTTTTTTTTTTTTTTACAACCAAATAGGTTTTAAAAACAGTCTTCCAATATGCTTTCCTTTACTGTAGAAACTGGATAGTTAAACATTAAGATTTACCAGATTACTTGGTAGTGAGGATTCCATATGGGATTTGGATTCAAGGAATCAGACGCTGATGTGAGATACAGATGAAGGAATTAAGTAAAGGCTTTGATACTGTTGGAGATGACATGCTTTTGTTCTGGTAGGTGTGAGAGGACAGGCATTGGGTTTTCCTATGGAAATGTTGGGTCGTAACTATCTTGAGCATTGAGAAGACTCGTGCTGTTCATTTCACGATGGAATTTCAACACAGGCAGGGTGCAGGTCTTGATCCTGGCTGGCAGTTCACAGTGAGCTTCATTCCAGAGGCATATTCCTGGTTCCTCAGTTCATGAGTGTCACAGATTTCACGACTCCTCTGGCAGGCAGCATCATTCTAATATAATTTCTGGAAGTAAAGCATAGAGTAACTTCTTCAGCCCTTCCAAAATGTTGTGGGCAACCTTATTCTCTTTTTAATTCCTTTAAGCTTCAAATAGGTCAAATGTTCTAGGTTATTTGCAGCAGAATCCTTGCTAATTTAGTTCGTTTCATTTTTAATACCCTGAGATGATAATGATGGTGCTCGTAGCGGTGATAATAATGACTGGATTCCTAAGCTAAATTTTCTTTCATCCAAAATAAATGGAAATATCTAGAGTTGAAAAGAAAGACCAAGGCTGCTGCTTACTTCACGGAGAAAACCTGCTTAGTTATTTGTATCAGAGAATGCTCAGGGCATAGGGATTAGCCTGTTTTGCCGAATAGGCATTTTATTTGAAGGAGTGCTAACTGAGTGCAGTAGCAAAGGAGATTTTGTTGGGTAATGTTTGTTTTGCATAAACACAGGAGAGAGAGGCATCACGTGGGTCTGAGGAAGGATATTAGTGCTCCCGCTCAATGCTTCCCTGGAGCTTTGATGGTGTACAAACTGCTGCAGCGTAACAGACAGCATTTTGGAATAAACTCAGGGTCTAGCACATTTTTTATTACATCTTTGCAGTTGTGTAAACTAAAGCTGCTAAAATGGCCTTCATTTCTGTTTTAATTTAAATCCAGTCAAAAGATGTACTGCTCTAGCTGCCATTCAGTATAATTCTGTATCAAATTTTATTTCTCAGCAAAATTATTATAAAATCCTAAAAACAGGGGTTTATAATAGCAAATGCCAGTTTAATTCATGGAAGCTCAGAGAATCACGATGATGTGAATTTCTTCAGTGAATTAGACTCCGTCTGTGGCAGCTAAAAGTATGCATGAATGGAAGGAGTGCCAAGGAAATGCGTTTATGCTGGAAGAGCCAGCACACTCTGCTCCTGTGCCTCTCTAGCCACAAAGAAATCACTTCTAGGCTTTTTGCTAAACCGCACATAATGTTCCTAATTGTTGTAGTGGGAATATTAAAGACAGGCAGATGTTGAAAAATAAGGCAACCCAGATAGCGGGGAAGTGATTAAAACGATAGTGTGATTTCCGCTGGTTAGAGGCCAGGACCTACTTGAAGGTGAGGTCTTCTAGTTTGAATTAAAAATTTTCTTTCTGAATAAGCATTTTTACTTGTTTAAATATTTAAAATATCAGTGTCTGTGAGTTCTCAGCAATAAGTAAATGGCCAGTAGTTACACTTTTAATGTGAAATGTAAAAACACATAATCTAAACATAGAAACATATGGGCATAGAGATTCAAACGGTGGATAATGTCTTTTTTTGCACAAGATTAATGTGTATTTCTTACGATCTTGAAAAGCCATGTTTAAAACAAAGTGTTTATTTAAATGGCAGATATTTTCTCATTTAAGTGTCACAGAAATGAGTTCTACTCAAAGAGAGGAGAAAGGTTAACATATATAGGGACAGTTGTTGAATAGTACATTAACCCTAATTATAGTGGATCAACATGCTTGTTTAAACATTAACTTCTCAGTTCATGTTATCTTTTGCATCTGTCTGACATTTATTTGACATCTATGGTTTTACTGGATAGGGTATGTTGGGTTGATGTCCTGACATGGTTTACTGAGGGCAGAATAGGGTCTGGAGGAAGGAAACCTAAGGCAGATTCATGCTGACTTCCTAGAACTAAATCAAAAGGAAAACTCCAACTTTCCACTCCTAAGTAACAAAAGGACCCTTTGCAACCCTCCCCTTTCTTTCTGCTTGGCAGTTGAAAAACTGAAAGTACTTCTTCCTATCTTCACTTCAGCCTCTGATTGGTCACCTCCTGCAACAAATCAGACTGATCATGGGCCACTACTTCATTTACATAGGGTGTACACCAAGTAACCAATAGGAAATGTGTTGAGGATATTTAAGGCCCAGAAAATTCTGTAACCAGGCTCTTAACCACCTTGTTGTGACCCACTCCTAGTCTGCGGAGTGTACTTTCATTTTTCAATAAATCTCTGCTTTTGTTACTTCATTCCTTCCTTGCTTTATTTGTGTGTTTTGTTCAGTCCTTTGTTCAAGATGCCAAAAACTTGGACACCCTTAACATTACTACATTGTTACTTAATGGGACAGACCCTTTCTCATGTCATCCCTCATGCCTGAGCTTAGTAGATGATAGGTATATGTTCAGCTGAGGAAATGGATTAATTCAACTTCATTACATGTTTTTCAGGTCTAATTTCTTTTAACTTCTCAATATTTTAGCAAACATACTTATTGTCTCACATATTTTTAGAACACTTCCATTCATCAGCTCTTCACTGACTTTAAATCCTTTCATTGATTCAAAGTTTATTGAGCAACTTCAATGAACTATGTTACAATATGATATCTGCATAAAGAAGACAATCTTCTGCCTAAAAGTACACAATGGCATAACAAGGTTTTGGGGTTTTTAAAAATGTGGATCACATTATTATGGAAACTGAGGAGAGGTATTGAACATACCCTGGGTATGACTGAGAGGTCAGGAATTCCTCCACATGGAACTGATACACAGGCCTGATTTTAAAAGATGAAGAGAAAAATATCTGGCTATAAATCTCCGTCTTCTGTGGCCACCTCTCATAAACACCTTCCGTGGCTTTCCTCAAATTAATGAATGAATCTTTTCAGATGATTTACAATGAGATTCCTTTATGATACTTGTCTGACCCTTTCTTGTGGCACTTGTAGTTTATTTATATTACTACAGTGTATAAAAATTTCCCTTCCAAACAGATGCCCATCTTAATATTTTCTGCATCCTGAAGTCTTTTTCATGGTACATCCTGAGTAGTTCCATGTGTCCTTGTGTCACAGTAAAGCAGTTGGCCTATCTTGGATAGAGTGTATGATCATTGTCATATTCCATATTCTTTCTTGCATGTTGATTATATACCCCTGCACTGTGGAATCAGACATGTCTATATGACTTGCTTTGGCCAATAAAACATAAATGGAAATGATGTTTGTCATTCCAGGAAGAAGCACTATAAGAAGCCTAATGTGGTACACTATGTTGTCTTTTACTCTCTGCAAAGGGCAGAATAATGCCTCCAAAGATATCCGTACCTTGATCCCAGAATTTGTGATTATGTTATTTTACGTGGCGAAAGGGACTTTGCAGCGGTGACTAACATAAGTAACTTGAGATGAGGAGATTATCCCCGGGAACATAATCACATGAGTTCTTAAACACAGGGGACATTTGCTAATAATGGCCCAAGGGCACTGACTATAGAAAGATGGAAAGAGAGTTGCTTATCAGCCTAAGAAACTTTTGGCCTGAGATGATGGGGTTTTCTA
This sequence comes from Pongo pygmaeus, assembly GCF_028885625.2. Taxonomy (NCBI): domain Eukaryota; kingdom Metazoa; phylum Chordata; class Mammalia; order Primates; family Hominidae; genus Pongo; species Pongo pygmaeus. Next base: position 60,911,774 of record NC_072380.2, read on the forward strand.
AATATAGGATCATGTAATCCACAAACAGAGATAGTTTGACTTCCTCTCTTCCTATTTGAATACACTTTATTTCTTAAACACAGGGGACATTTGCTGATGATGGCCCAAGGGAACTGACTATAGAAAAAAGGAGACAGAGTTGCCTCTCAGCCTAAGAAGCGTTTGGGCTGAGATGACAATTTTTTAAATATAGGATCATGTAATCCAAAAACAGAGACAGTTTGACTTCCTCTTTTCCTATTTGAATGCCCTTTATTTCTTTCTCTTGCCTGGTTGCCCTGGCCAGAACTTCCAATACTATGTTGAATAGGAGTGGTGAGAGAGGGCACCCTTGTCTTGTGATGGTTTTCAAGGGGAATGCTTGCAGCTTTTGCCCATTCAGCATGATATTGGCTGTGGGTTTGTCATACATGGCTCTTATTATTTTGAGGTATGTTCCATCAATGCCTAGTTTATTGAGAGTTTTTAACATGAAGGGATGTTGAATTTTATCAAAGGCCTTTTCTGCATATGTTGAGATAATCGTGTGGTTTTGTCTTTAGTTCTGTTTATGTGATGAATTACATTTATTAATTTGCATGTGTTGAACCAGGCTTGCATCTTGGTGATGAAACCAGCTTGATTGTGGTGGATAAATTTTTTTAATGTGCTGCTGGATTTGGTTTGCCAGTATTTTATTGAAGGTTTTTAAATTTTACATTATTTTAAAATTAATTTTTCCATAAGTTATTGGGGTACAGATGGTATTTGATTATGATAAAGTTCTGTAGTGGTGATTTGTGAGATTTTGGCGCACCCATCACCCAAGCTGTATACAATACACCATATTAGTAGTCTTTCAGCCCTTGCCTCCCTCCCAGTCTTCCCCCCAAGTCTCCAAAGTCCATTTTATCATTCCTATGCCTTTGCTTCCTCATAGCTTAGCTCCCACATATCAGTGAGAACATATGATGTTTGGTTTTCCATTCCCGAATTACTTCACTTAGAATAATAGTCTACAGTCTCATCCAGGTTGCTGCAAATGCTATTAATTCATTCCTTTTCATGGTCGAATTGTATTTCATCTCATATATATTCATATATATGTGTATATATTCATATATATGTATATATATTCATATATATGTATATATTCATATATATGTGTATATATTCATATATATGTATATATATTCATATATATGTATATATATACATATATATGTATATATTCATATATATGTGTATATATTCATATATATACATATACACATATATATACACACACACACACCACAGTTTCTTTATCCACTTGTTGATTGATGGGCATTTGGGTTTGTTCCATGATTTTACAGTTGTAAATTGTGCTGCTATAAACATGCATGTGCAAGTATCTTTTTTGTATAATGACTTCTTTTCCTTTGCGTAGATACCCAGTAGTGGGATTGCTGGATCAAATGGTAGTTCTACTTTTAGTTCTTTAAGGAATCTCCACACTGTTTTCCATAGTGGCTGTACTAGTTTACACTCCCGTCAGCAGTGTAGAAGTGTTCCCTGATGATCACATTCATGCCAACATCTACTGTTTTTTGATTTTTTTATTATGGCCTTTCTTGCAGGAGTAGGATGGTATCATATTATTGTTTTGATTTGCATTTCCCTGATAATTAGTGATGCTGAGCATTTTTTCATGTGTTTGTTGGCCATTTGTATATCTTCTTTTGAGAATTGTCTATTCATGTCCTTAGCCCACTTTTTTGATGGGATTTTTTGTTTTTTTTCTTACTGATTTGTTTGAGTTCGTTTTAGATTCTGTATATTAGTACTTTGTCAGATGTATAGATTGTGACAATTTTCTCTCACTCTGCTGGTTGTCTATTTTCTCTGCTGACTGTTCCTTTTGCCTTGCAAAAGCCCTTTAGTTTAATTAAGTCCCAACTATTTATCTTTGTTTTTATTTCATTTGCTTTTGGGTTTTTGGTCAGGAAATCCTTGCCTAAGCCAATGTCTAGAAGGGTTTTTCCAATGTTATCTTCTAGAACTTTTATAGTTTCACATCTTAGATTCAAGTTCTTAATCCATCTTGAGTTGATTTTTGTATAAGGTGAGAGATGAGGATCCAGTTTCATTCGCCTACATGTGGCTAGCCAATTATCCCAGCACCATTTGTTGAAAAGGGTTTCCTTTCCCCATGTTATGTTCTTGTTTACTTTGTCAAAGATCAGTTGGCACTAAGTATTCGGGTTATTTTGGGGTTCTCTATTCTGTTCCATTGGTCTATGTGCCTATTTTTATACCAGTACCACACTGTTTTGGTGACTATGGCCTTATAGTATAGTTTGAAATCAGGTGGTGTGATGCCTCCAGATTTATTCTTTTTGCTGAGTCTTGCTTTGGCACTGCAGGCTCTGTTTTGGTTCCATATGAATTTTAGAATTGTTTTTTTCTAATTCTGTGAAGAATGATGGTGGTATTTTGATAGGGATGCATTGAATTTGTAGATTGCTTTGGGTCATTTTCACAGTATTGATTCTACCTATTCATGAGTATGGGATGTGTTTCCATTTGTTTGTGTCGTGAAAGAAATATGATTTCTTTCATTAGTTTTTTGTAGTTTTTCTTGTAGAGGTCTTTTGACTCCTAGGTTAGGTGTATGCCTAAGTGTTTTTGTTTGTTTGTTTGTTTGTTTGCAGCTATTGTAAAAGGGTTTGAGTTCTTGATTTGAATTTCTACTTGGTCGCTGCTAATTTGTGTACCTTAATCTTGTATCCAGAAACTTTGCTGAATTCTTATATTAGTTCTAGGTGCTTTCTGGAGGAGTCTTTAGGATTTTCAAGGTAAACAATCATATCATCCTCAAACAGTGACAGTTTGACTTCCTTTTTATCAGTTTGGATGCCCTTTATTTCTTTCTCTTGTTTGATTGCTCTGGCTAGGACTTCCAGTACTACGTTGAAGAGGAGTGGTGAGAATGAGCATCCTTATCTTGTTCCAGTTCTCAGAGGGAATGCTTTCAACTCTTCCGCATTCAGTATTATGTTGGCCATTGGTCTGTCATAGATGGCTTTTATTACTTTGAGGTATGTCCCTTTTATGCTGATTTTGCTGAGAGTTTTAACCGTACAGGGATGCCAAATTTTGTCAAATACTTTCACTGCATCTATTGAGATGATCATGTGATTTTTGTTTTTAATTCTGTTTATGTGGTGTATCGCATTTGTTGATTTGCATATGTTAAACTATCCCTGCATCCCTGGTATGAAACCCTCTCAATCATGGTGGATCATCTTTTTGATATGTTGTTCTATTCAGTTAGATGGTATTTTGTTAAGGATTTTAGCATCTATGTTCATCAAGGATATCAAGCTGTAGTTTTCTTTTGTGGTTATGTCCTTTCCTGGTTTTGGTATTAGGGTGATGCTGGCTTCATAAAATGAATTAGGGAGGGTTCTTTCTCTATCTTGTGGAATAGTGTCGAAAAAATTGGTACCAATTCTTCTTTGAATGTCTGGTAGAATTCTGCTGTGAATCCATCTGGTTCTGGACTTTTTTTAACTGGTAATTTTTAAATTAACATTTCAGTCTCACTGCTTGTTATTGGTCTGTTCAGGGTATCTAATTCTTCCTGATTTGTGCTAGAAGATTGTATTTTTCCAGAAATGTATCCATTTCTTCCAGGTTTTCTAGTTTATGTGGGTAAAGGTGTTCATAGTAGCCTTGAATAATCTTTTGTATTTCAGTGGTGCCAGTTGTAATATCTCCTGTTTTGTTTCTTAATGAGGTTATTTGGAGTTTCTCTCTTCTTTTCTTGGTTAATCCTGCTAATAATCTATCAATTTTATTTATCTTTTCAAAGAACCAGCTTTTTGTTTCATTTACCTTTTGCATTTTTTATGTTCAATTTCATTTATTTCTGCTCTGACCTTGGTTATTTCCTTTCTTCTGCTAGGTTTGGGTTTGGCTTGTTCTTATTTCTCTAGTGTCTTGAGGTGTGACCTTAGCATGTCAGTTTGTGCTCTTTCAGTCTTTTTTTTTTGATGTAGGTGTTTAGGGCTATGAACTTTCCTCTTAGCACCACCAAGAGGTTTGAATAGGTTGTGTCATTATTGTTGTTCAGTTTGAAGAATTTTTAAATTTCCATCTTGATTTCGGTTTTGACCCAATGCTCATTCATGAACAAGTTATTTAATTCTATGTATTTGCATGGTTTTGAATGTTCCTTTTAGAGTTGATTTCCAGTTTTCTTCCACTGTGGTCTGAGAGAGTGCTTGATATAATTTCAGTTTTCTTAAATTTATTGAGGCTCATTTTATGGTCTACCTTGGAGAAAGCTGTATGCACTGTTGAATATAATGTGTATTCTGCAGTTGTTGGATGAAAGGTCCTGCATATATCTGTTAAGTCCATTTGTTTAAAGGTATAATTTAAATCCTTTGTTTCCTTGTTGACTTTCTATCTTGATGACCTGTCTAGTGCTGTCAGTGGAGTATTGAAGTCCCCCACTGTTATTGTGTTGCTGTCTATCTCATTTCTTAGGTCTATTAGTAATTATTTTATAAATTTGGGAGCTCCAGTGTTAGGTGCATATATGTTTAGGATTGTGATTTTTTTGTTGGACAATGCCTTTTACCATTATATAATGTCCCTTTTTGTCTCTTTTAACTGCTGTTGTTTTAAAGCTTGTTTTTTCTGATATAAGAATAGCTACCCCTGCTTGCTTTTGGTGTCCCCTTGCATGAAATGCCTTTTTCCACCCTTTACTTTAAGTTTATGTGAGTCCTTATGTATTAGGCGGGTCTCTTGAAGACTGCAGATTATTAGTTGGTGAGTTCTTATCCATTCTGTGGTTCTGTATCTTTTAAGTGGAGCATTTAGGCCATTTACATTCAATATTAGTATTGAGATGCAAGGTACTGTTGCATTCATTATGCTATTTGTTGCCTGTGTACTTTTTTTGGCTTTTTAACTTGTATTTTTGTTTATAGGTCCTATTTGATTTATGCTTTAAAGAGGTTCTGTTTTGATATGTTTCCAAGATTTGTTTCAAGATTTAGAGCACCTTTTAGCAGTTCTGTAGTGCTGGATTGGTAGTGGCAAATTCTCTCAGCATTTGTTTGTCTGAAAAAGACTGTATCTTTCCTTCATATATGATGCTTAGCTTCAGTGGATACAACATTCTTGGCTGATAATTGTTTTGCTTGAGGAGGCTGAAGATAGGTCCCCAGTCCCTTCTAGCTTGTAGGGATTTTTGTTGAGAAATCTGCTGTTAATCTGATAGGTTTTCCTTTATAGGTTACCTGGTGCATCTGTCTCACAGCTCCTAAGATTCTTTCCTTCATCTTAACTTTGGATAACCTCATGACAATGTGCCTAGGAGATGATCTTTTTGCAATGAATTTCCTGGGTGTTCTTTGTGCTTCTTGTATTTGGATGTCTGGGTCTCTAGCAGGCGAGGGAAGTTTTCCTCAATTACTCCCCCAAATATGTTTTCCAAACTTTTAGATTTCTCTCTTCTTCAGGAACACTGATTATTCATAGGCTTGATTGTGTAACATAATCCCAGACTTCTTGGAGGCTTTGTTCATATTTTCTTGTTCTTTTTTCTTTGTCTTTGTGGGATTGGGTTAATTCAAAGACCTTGTCTTCAAGCTCTGAATTTCTTTCTTCTAATTGTTCAATTCTGTTGCTGAGACTTTCCAGAGCATTTTGCATTTCTATAAGTGTGTCCAATGTTTCCTGAATTTTGAGTTGTTTTTTCTTTAAGCTATCTATTTCCTTGAATATTTCTTTCTTCACTTCTTGTATCGTTTTTTGGATTTCTTTGCATTGGGCTTTGCTTTTCTCTGGTGCCTCCCTGATTAGCTTAATAATTAACCTCCTGAATTCTTTTTCAGGTAAACAGATATTTCTTCTTGATTTGGATCCATTGCTGGTGAAATAGTGTGATTTTGGTGGCGGGGGGGGTGGTTAAAGAGCCTTGTTTTGTGATATTACCAGAATTGGTTTTCTGCTTCCTTTTCATTTGGGTAGGCTATGTCAGGGGGAAGGCCTAGGGCTGAAGGCTGTTCTTCAGGTTCTTTTGTCCCACAGGGTGTTCTCTTGATGTAGTACTTTCTCTCTTTTCCTATGGATGTGACTTCCTGTGAGCCAAACTGCAGTGATTATTGTTTCTCTTCTGGGTCTAGCCACCCAGCAAGTCTACCCAGCTCCGGGGTGGTACTGGGGGTTGTCTGCTCAGAGTCCTGTGATGTGGACCATCGATGGGTCTCTCAGCCATGGATACCATGTTCCAGTGGAGGTGGTTGTGGGGGTGCAATGGACTTATGAGGGGTCTTAGCTTTGGTGGTTTAATGCTCTATTTTTGTGCTGGTTGGCCTCCTGCCAGGAGATGGTGCTTTCTAGAGAGCATCAGCTGTGGTAGTATGGAGAGGAACTGGCAGTGGGAAGGGCCCTAGCTCAGACTCTCCTTGGGTGAGTCTTGCTGTGGCTGCTGTGGATTGGGAGGTGGTTCCCAGGTCAATAGAATTGTGTACCTAGGAGGATTATGGCTACCTCTGCTGAGTCATGCAGGTGGTCAGAGAAGTGGGGGAAAGCTGGCAGTCACAGGTCTCACCCAGCTCCCATGCAAACTGAAGGGCCAGTTTCACTCCTCTCGTGCTACCCCTAACAGCCCTGAGTCTGTTTCCAGGAGGTAGGTGAGATGGGCTTGAAAACTTGCCCCAGGCTACCTGCCTCCCAGCTGCCAAAGAAAAGGGCTTGGTTTGTCCTCTGCCTGTGGAGTTTGCCCACCAGTTTCACACCCTCCCCTGACTTCTGGTCAAGAGGTGTCTCACCCCATTCAAATTGTCACAAAGTTCGGCTGGAGATTTCCTTCTTTCCGTGGTGTTCTCCCCCACTCCTCTGGCCACCTTCCTAATGTATCCCTGTGGTGCCAGGCAGAAATAGCCTGTTTGGGGACCCAGTGAGCTCCCAGGGCTTTTCTGCTGCTTCCTTACCCCTGTATTTTGCTCAGCTCTCTAAATCGACTCAGCTCCAGGTAAGTTCAGAAACTTCTCCCGCAAACAGACCTTCAGTTTCTCCAGTGGCAGTATGTGCTAGGGAGTGGATGGTCTCCTTTTCCCACTTCTGCAGTTGGGACACTCACAGTATTTGGGGTGTCTCCTGGGTCTCGCAGGAGAAGTCCACTACCTTCAGAGGGTCTGTGGATCCTCTCCAGATTGCTGGTTTGTTCTTGCAGTCGATTAGGAGCTAATATTCACAATTCAAGCCTCTGCATGCTGTTCTGTCCATCTGAGTCAGCTGCAATCTAGTCCTGTTTCCCATCTGCCAGGATGACTCCTGGTTCCTAAATGAAAATTTTTGCATCAATGTTCATTAGCGATATTGGCCTGAAGTTTTCTTTCTTTGCATCTCTGTCGGGTTTTGTTATATGGATGATGTTGGCCTCACAAAACGAGTTAGTGAGAAATCCCTCCTTTTCAGTTGTTGGGAATAGTTTCAGAAAAAATGGTAACAGCTCTTCTTTGTACCTCTGGTAGAATTCAGCTGCAAATTTGTCTGGTACTGGGCTTTTTTTGGTTGGTGGGCAATTTATTACTGCCTCAATTTCAGAAGCTGTTATTGGTCTATTCAGGTATTCAACTTCTTCCTGGTTCAGTCTTGGGAGGGTATATGTGTCTAGGAATTTATCTGTTTCTTCTACATTTTCCAGTTTATTTGCATAGAGGTGTTTATAGTATTCTCTGATGGTTGTTTGTATTTCTGTGGGGTCAGTGGTGATAGCTCCTGCATCATTTTTATTGTATCTATTTGGTTTTTCTCCATTTTTCTTCTTTATTAGTCTAGCTATGGTCTACTTTTTTTCTTTTTTTTTTTTTTTTTTCTTTTATTGTAATTATTATTATTATTATTATTATTATTATACTTTAGGTTTTATGGTACATGTGCCCAATGTGCAGTAAGTTACATATGTATACATGTGCCATGCTGGTGCACTGCACCCACCAACTCGTCATCTAGCATTAGGTATATCTCCCAATGTTATCCCTCCCCCCTCCCCCCAACCCACAACAGTCCCTGAAGTGTGATGTTCCCCTTCCTGTGTCCATGTGTTCTCATTGTTCAATTCCCACCTATGAGTGAGAATATGCGGTGTTTGGTTTTTTGTTCTTGCGATAGTTTACTGAGAATGATGATTTCCAATTGGATAAAGACTCAAGACCCATCAGTGTGCTGTATTCAGGAAACCCATCTCACGTGCAGAGACACACATAGGCTCAAAATAAAAGGATGGAGGAAGATCTACCAAGCAAATGGAAAACAAAAAAAGGCAGGGGTTGCAATCCTAGTCTCTGATAAAACAGACTTTAGACCAACAAAGATCAAAAGAGACAAAGAAGGCCATTACATAATGGTAAAGGGATTAATTCAACAAGAAGAGCTAACTATCCTAAATATATATACACCCAATACAGGAGCACCCAGATTCATAAAGCAAGTCCTGAGTGACCTACAAAGAGACTTAGACTCCCACACATTAATAATGGGAGACTTTAACACCCCACTGTCAACATTAGACAGATCAACGAGACAGAAAGTCAACAAGGATACCCAGGAATTGAACTCAGCTCTGCACCAAGCAGACCTAATAGACATCTACAGAACTCTCCACCCCAAATCAACAGAATATACATTTTTTTCAGCACCACACCACACCTATTCCAAAATTGACCATATCCTTGGAAGTAAAGCTCTCCTCAATAAATGTAAAAGAACAGAAATTGTAACAAACTGTCTCTCAGATCACAGTGCAATCAAACTAGAACTCAGGATTAAGAATCTCACTCAAAACCGCTCAACTACGTGGAAACTGAACAACCTGCTCCTGAATGACTACTGGGTACATAACGAAATGAAGGCAGAAATAAAGATGTTCTTTGAAACCAACGAGAACCAAGACACAACATACCAGAATCTCTGGGATGCATTCAAAGCAGTGTGTAGAGGGAAATTTATAGCACTAAATGCCCACAAGAGAAAGCAGGAAAGATCCAAAATTGACACCCTAACATCACAATTAAAAGAACTAGAAAAGCAAGAGCAAACACATTCAAAAGCTAGCAGAAGGCAAGAAATAACTAAAATCAGAGCAGAACTGAAGGAAATAGAGATACTTTTTTTCAAAAAAAAAACAGCTCCTGGATTAATTGATTTATTGAAGTATTTTTATTTATCTATCTCCTTCAGTTCTGCTCTGATCTTGGTTATTTCTTGTCTTCTACTAGCTTTGGCGATTGTTTATTCTTGCTTGTCTCGTTCTTTTAGCTGTGATGTTAGGGTGTCAATTTGAGATCTTTCTAGCTTTTTGATGTGAGCATTTAGTGCTATAAATTTCCCTCTTAACTCTGCTTTGGCTGCATCCCAGAGATTCTGGTATGTTGCCCCTTTGTTCTCACTGGTTTCAAAGAACTTCTTGATTTCTGCCTCATTATTTACCCAGAAGCCATTCAGGATCCGGTTGTTCAGTTTCCATGTAGTTGTGTGGTTTTGAGTGAGTTTCTTAATCTTGAGATCTAATTTGATTGCACTGTGGTCTGAGAGACTGTTTGTTATTATTTCAGTTCATATGCATTTGCTGAGGAGTGTTTTATTTCCAATTACATGATTGATTTTAGAATAAGTGATAAAAAACCAATGTGCAAAAATCACAAGCATTCCTATACACGAACAACAAACAAACAGAGAGCCAAATCATGAATGAACTCTCATTCCCAATTGCTACAAAAAGAATAAAATACAAGGAATAAAACTAACAAAGGAAGTGAAGAACTTCAAAAAGAACTACAAACTACTTCTCAAGGAAATGAGAGAGAACACAAACAAGTGGAAAAAACATTCCATGTTCATGGATTGGAAGAATCAATATTGTGAAAAACTGTCCAAAGTAATTTATAGACTCAAGGATATTCCCATTAAACTACCATTGACACTTCACAGAATTAGAAAGAAAACTACTTTAAAATTCATATGAAACCAAAAAAGAGCTCATATAGTTAAGACAATCCTAAGCAAAAAGAACCAAGTTGAAGGCATCACACTACCCAACTTCAAACTATACTACAATGCAAACAAAACAGTATGGTAATTGTACAAAAACAGACACATAAACCAATGAAACAGAATAGAGATATCAGAAATAAGCCCACACATCTATGACCATCTGATCTTTGACAAACCTGATGAAAACAAGCAACTGGAAAAGGATTGCCTACTTAATAAATGGTGCTGAGAAAACTGGCTAGCCATATGCAGAAAATTGAAACTGGACCCCTTCCTTACACCTTATACAAGAATTAACTCAAGATGAATTAAAGACTTAACTATAAAACCCCAAACTGTGGGAACTCCAGAAGAAAATCTAAGCATTACCATTCAGGTCATAGGCACAGGCAAACATTTCACGATTAAAAACACCAAAGCAATTCCAACAAAAGCAAAAATTGACAAATGGGATCTAATCAAACTAAAGAGCTTCTGAACAGCAAAAGAAACTATCATCAGAGTGAACAGACAACCTACAGAATGGGAGAAAATTTTTGAATCTACCCATCCATCAAATGTCTAATATCCAGAACTTCAGGGAACTTCAAGAAATGTACAAGAAAAAAAAACAAGCTACCCCATTAAAAAGTGGACAAAGGACATAAATAGACACTTCTCAAAAGAAGACATTTAGGGGGCCAACAAGCATATGTAAAAAAGGTCAACATCACTGATCATTAGAGAAATACAAATCAAAACCACAATGAGATACCATCTCACACCAGTCAGAATGGCAATTATTAACAATTCAAGAAACAACAGATGCTGGCGAGGCTGTGGAGAAATATGAACGCTTTTACACTGTGGGAGTATACATTAGTTCAACCATTGTGGGAGACAGTACAGCAACTCCTCAAAGACCTAGAACCAATACCATTTGACCCAGCAATCTCATTACTGGGTTTATACTCAAAGGAATATAAATCATTCTATTATAAAGATACATGCACACATATGTTCACTGTGGCACTATCCACAATAGCAAAGATATGGAATCAACCTAAATGCCCATCAGTGATAGACTGGATAAAGAAAATGTAGTACATATACACCAAGAAATACTATGGAGCTTATAAAGAAATGAGATCATGTCTTTTGGAGGGACATGGATGGAGCTGGAAGCCATTATCCTCAGCAAACTAACTCAGGAACAGAAAACCAAACACCATGTTTTCTCACTTATAAGTGTGAGATGAACAATGCCAACACATAGACACAAGGAGGGGAACTACACACACTGGGACCTTTTCAGGGGTGGTGGAGGGAGAAAAGAGAACATCAGGATAAATAGCCCTGCAGGGCTTAAAACCTAGGTGATGGGTTGATAGGTGCAGCAAACCACTATGGCACACGTGTATCTATGTAACAAACCTGCACTTCCTACACATGTATCCCGGAACTTAAAATAAAATACAATTAAATTATAAAAAAAGAAAAAGAAAAGGAGAGAGAGAGCACTGCGAGAAGGACTCGACTGCCACTTTTGGCTTTGAATATGAGGGATGAAGGCAGGGAGGTAAGGCACGTAAGAGTGTTAGTTTCTCAGGGCTGCCAGAACAAATCTCCACAAAGGTAGTGTCTTAAAACAACAGAAATGTATTATCTTACAGTTCCAAGCAACAGAAGTCCATGAGTATCAGCAAGACAGCTCCTTCTGAAGACTCTAGAGGGATTTCCATTCCTTGCTTTTTCTAGTTCCTGGTGGTTGCTGCGGTCCTTGTCTTATGCCCCATCACTTCCATCTCTGCCCCCATCTTTACCTCACCTTCTCCTCTGTGAGATTGCTAAATATATTTCTGCGTCATGCTTATAAGGGACACTTATTGGATTTAGGGCACACTCAGATAATTCAGCATAAGTCTCTTTTCTCAAATCCTTAATCACATATTTTTCCATATAAAATAAACTTTTTCTTTTTATTTTTTACCGTATCTGATAATATTCACAGGTTCTGGAGATCAGGATGTGTGTACACATTTTGGGGGGCCACCACTCAGCCCACTGGAGTGGGTGACAGCAAGAACCTGGGAAAGGTGGGGAAACAGTCTCCCCTGTGCCTACAGAAGGAGCATAGCCCCGCCTGCCTCGATCTTAGCCGGCTTAGACCCAGGTGAGTCTTCTGGCCCACAGAACTGTGACATCATGGGTTTGTGTTGGTTTCGGTCACTAAGTTTGTGGTAATTTGTTACAGCAACAATACAAATTAAGACACTGTGTGCTGGCAGCTGGCAATGCCCTAGAGAGAGGCTGCCGCTTCGCCTGAATGTGGTACTAGCCCTGAGAGAGGCAGAACTAGGCAGGGGCCACGCGGCGGAGTTCCCGGTTGCAGACTGCGGGCGCTAAAGCTTTTGGGACTGCAGCCTGCCTTAGTCCGTCCTGCATAATGAACACCTCTTTCGTTTTTAGCCTTTATGAAGCTGAAAAGGTTAAAAAATAAAGAAACAAACCACACAAGGTATTTGAAAACAGGCAGAAATAAGTTTTTAAATGGCTCTCCTGCTTGTCCTGAGACATTGGATTGATATCTTAATCATTTTGGTCTTTGATTTTCATTTTAGTTTGTAGAACGGAAATGAAAATAACAACGGAATTTTCAGTTATGTTTAAGCTTAACATTTTCGTGGGACTCTTATTATGCGAGCTGTTACTAATCGTTCCTCCCGGATGCTGAGTTACTGTATACGCTTTTCGTGTGGAAATCAGGGTTGCCTAGTTTATTCTCTTCATTTCGCTCTCATGGTCCATAGCATTTTTATATTACTAGTCAGCAAGAGCTTGTCAATTTGTGCTTATTCTACCTATGAAGGCAAAGATTCTGCACAGAATGAAGTAACTCCTCTCTGCATTTTTCCTTACATGTGTAAATATTCTTGGAGCAAAGCCAACAGAACAGCATGATTATTACCCGATCGATTCTGTTTTGAGTATCTGCTATCATGCTCCTATTGGGCTTCTGTGAAACATTATAGAGTCTCAAATTCACTAAATATCTCTTTGTTTTCATAATCCTTAGAGTTACTTTTCTTTTTGATATAAACTTCAGGATCACTTCCCAAGGCAAGGCAAACTATATGTGATAAGCCGTTATTATGGCCCCTCACACATGTAAGGTTATTCAATCAGTCCATTCCTTGCAACTCAGAATGAAATTTCTATTGTCATTCCAAAAAATCTACATTATCGAGGACTCAATAAAAATATCACTGGATGCAAAAATAGGGAATTTGCAATATTCCCCCTATAAAACACATGTACTCTTCCCTTTACTGGAACTTTTTTGATATGATCCTGTGAAAAAAAAGAAATCATATATATTAATTACTGTAGCTTTTCTAACTATTTCTGCAGGATGGCATATACCAAAGATAATTGATAATTTAGATGACATTGATTTTTTTAAAAACCTGTAAAAGCATATTTATTTTTCCAAAGCTTTTAATGCTATGGCCACATTTCTGAAGCATTCACTGATCTTTTCAATGAATATTTTGAGTTTATGTGTAGGCATTCAGACATACATTTAGATGAAAAAGAAGTATTGATATTATTCTAACTCCTTTGAAAAGTAAATGTAATTTTTTTGCATAATATATATTCAGACATATGTGGGATTTTTGGTGGTGTTTTATTATTTTGTCTTCTTTCAAAACATTGATGTTGATTATTTGTAACCATCAAAACCAATAATTGGAAGAAATAGAAAAGGCCTCTGAGCTAGCAGACATGTTAATACATGTTATTAGAGATAGAATTTTTGTAACACAAGAAAAAGCTTGAAGGCAGGGTAAAAAGTGATATTACTGATAAATGGAAAACATCATTTACTTGGTCTCAACAAAGTTAAAAAATGTCCTTTTTGGTGAATATGAGATATATTCCTGTACAAACTCCTCATAGAGTTTTCTAATGGGAAATAGCTACTTGGAATGAAATCTTATTGAAAAAAAAATCATTTTTGTATGTCCCATAGGAACGAAATATAAAATGAAGCATGATAAATGAGTTAATTTTAGCACCACTGAAAGGAAATCTATGAACAGGTAATTGTATGAACCTTGAATTGACTATTAATGCCAAGAATAATCAGAATAACTTAATTACATATCAATGGGTTTCTCTTTAAAGCATTTAGATACAGTCACTTTGCTTTATTCACTTTGCAAATATTGTTTTTTTTTTCTTTACAAATAGAAGGTCTGTGATAACCCTGCATGGAGCAAGTCTATCAGCAACATTTTATCAACGGCAGGCAGGCACTTCATGTCTCTCTGTCACATTTTGGTAATTCTCACAGTATTTTGAAATTTTCATTATTATGATAACTGTTATGATGATCTGTAACCAGTGATCTTTGTTGTTACTGTTGTGACTGTTTTGAGGTGCCACAAACTGCACCCATATAAGACAGCAGACTTAATAGATAAATGTAGTGCACGTTCTGATTGCTCTATCGGCTGGCCGTTCTCCTGTCTCTCTCCCTCTCCTCTATCCTGCCTATTTTCTGAGACACACAGCACTGAAATTAGGTTGATTAATAACCCTAGAAAGGCCTCTAAGTGTTCAAGTGAGAAGAGAATCGCAAGACTCTCACTTTGAATCAAAAGGAAGAAGTAATTAAGCTTAATGAGGAAGGCATGTTGAAAGTAGAGATAAGCCAGAAGCTAGGCCTCCCTCTTACAGTCAACAGCCAAGTTTTCAATGCAAAGGAAAATATCTTTAAAAAGATTAAAAGTGTTACTCCAGTAAACAAGTGTATTATAAAAAAGCAAAACATCCTCATTGCTGATGTGGAAAAAATTTTCATGGTCTAAGTAGAATATCAAACCAGCCACAACATTCCCTTAAGCCAAAGCCAGAACAAGGCACTGTTTTCAAATCTATAAAAGCTGAGAGGTGAGGAAGCTTTAGAAGAAAAGATTGAAACGAGCAGAAGTTGGTTCATGAGGTTTAAGGACAGAAGCCATCTCCATAACCTAAAAGTGCTAGGGGAAGCAGCAAGTGCTGATGTGGAAGCTACAGCAAGTTACCCAGAAGATCTAGTTAAGATAATTAATGAAGGTGGCTACACTAAACAACAAAGTTTCAGTGTAGTTAAACAGCCTTTTATTGGAAGAATATGCTGTCTAGGATTTTTATAACTAGAAAGAAGTCAATGCTTGGCTTCAAAATTCCAAAGGACAAGCTGACTCTCCTGATAAGGGCTAATGCAGATGGTGACTTTACACTGAAACTAATGCTCATTTACCATACTAAAAATACTAGGACCCTTGAGAATTATGCTAAATCTACTCTTCCTGTGCTACCTAAATGGAACAACAAAGCCAGGATGATAGCAGATCTGTTTACAGCATGGTTTACTGAATACTTTAAGCCCACTGTTGAGACCAACTTCCTAGAAAAATATTTCTTTCAAAATATTACTGCTCATTGACAGTGCACCTAGTCACTCAAGAGGTCTAATGGAGACATACTAGGAGATTAATGCTGTTTTCATGCCTGGTAACACAACTTCTATCCTGCAGCCCATTGATCAAGGAGTATTTTTTACTTTCAAGTCTTATTATTTAAGAAATTAATTTTGCAAGGCAATGGCTGCCATAGATAATGATGAGAGAAGGTCAAAATATCAATATTAACAGGGGTTTAGAGAAGTTGATTCACCCTTCATTGATGTCTATGAGGGGTTCAAGACTTCAATGGAAAAAGTAAGTGCAAATGTGCTGGAAATAGCAAGAGAAGTGAATTAGAAGTGGAGCCTGAAAACACGAGTGAATTGCTGTAATTTCAGGATAACACTTTAAAAGACGAAGAGTTGCTTTTTATGCATGAGCACAGAATGTGGTTTCTTGAGATGAAATCTACTTCTGATGAAGATGCTAGGAACATTGTTGAAATGACAACAAATGATTTAGAATACTCCATAAACTTAGTTGATAAAGCAGCAGCAGAGTTTGAGAGAACTGACTTCAATTTTGAAATAAATTCTGTGGGTAAAATGCTATCAAATAGCACTGCATCCTATAGGGGAGTTTTTCATGAAAAAAGTCAATCAATGCAACAAATTTTATTGTTTTCTTACCTTAAGAAATTGCCAAAGCCACCACAACCTTCAGCAACCAAACCCTGATCAGTCAGCAACTTTCAACATCAAGACCAGACCCTCCACCAGAAAAAAGATTATGACTTGGTGAAGTTTCAGATGATTATTAGCATTTTTTTTGGAAATAAGGTATTCTTTAAGTAAGGTACATTGCCCTTTTAGACATAGTGATATTGCACCCTTAATAGACTACAGCATAGCATAAACATAACTTTTATATGTACTGGGAAGCCAAAAATATAATGTGACTTCCTTTATTGTGATATTTGCTTTACCGCAGTAGCCTGGAACCAAACTCTCAATATCTTCAAAGTATGCCTGTACCTACATTCTTGTAGCTTATGATTTATCTGCCTGTGTGTTACTTTATTAGGTTGATATTGAGTTGAATGAAGAAATAAGTGCTGGTTAAACATCATTTGGCAGCTTTTAAATCTTAATAAACAGACTTAAATGCCTGCTATTCACCCTCTGAAAACATCAAGCTTTATTAGCAACCTGCAACATGAAAGGTTAAAAAAAGCTCAAAGGCATTTATACTTTTCCCATTAATGAAGAATGAAAACATATAATCATATCTTCATTGTATAAATTATTCATGTGATTTTTTAAAAAAATTCAATTTAGAAATACTGTAAAAACTTTCTGCAAAATAAAATTACCTTAATTTGCACTTAAATCTCTACAAGCAAGTTCATAATGGTCTTCTATAAGCCAGAGATAGAGAAAGCTTTCTGTTAGAATGCTGAAAGTGAGTGTTTTGTGCTACAGGTACATCATAAATATATAAGGGCAAAATTCCTGATCTGGTGGAGAACTGAGGGAATGACTCGGAAATATGTATTTTTTAAATGTATAGATTTTACAATTGTTTTCTAATTAGAATATATAGTCCATTAATATTTAATGTAATTATTAATATGTTAGCATTTATGGTTGTGTTTTCATCATGTATTTTCTACCAGTATTTTGTGTTCTTCCATTCCTCCTTTCCTGTAGATAGGAAAGGGAGATCATGATCTTTCCACCTACAATCAAGGTGTGCTTCCAATAGAACCAAGAGAAAATGAAATAGCCTGATAACTACTGGCCATCTAAGAGGGAAGCTATCTATTGCTTAATCTGCCTCTCTGCTCCACCAAAAAGAGCAGTGAAAGGAAATGGAATTTCCTCCTCATAGTGGGAGAATGCATCCCTACCTTTTTCACTTTCAACCCACCCCAATACATACTCTGAATTTAGAGCCACTGGGATAACACTGAGGATGGCACTGGGGTTTGGTGGAAAGGAGAAAGACTTAGACTCCATATGGAATAATTGTGTTGAAATGAATAGGACTGAATGTAAATCAAATGAAAATGCCTTTTAACATTTTATTGTGAAAATTTCAAGTTGTACACAAATGATTTGATAACAGTATAATAAAACCACATGTCCTTAAAACTCATCCTCTATAATGATGAACATATTATTATCCATATGTGATCAATTACATATGGATAATTGTGTTTCCTCTATAAACTGATGGAGCTCAGGACATGCTACCCCAAAATATGGCACCGTGGCATTTAGGAAGCAGCAGACCTGGAGGGTCACTCTCATCTTCTCTTCACCCTTCTTCCCTGAAGCAGGTCATAAAAGAATTCTCTGACCTTCCTCTGAAGTAGGTCATAAAACTTTCATTCCAGAGGTGCCCTCTCTATTATGCCTGGAGAAAAGAAACGTTCTTATTCTTGAAGACTCAGAGACATACAGAAGAAACTGAACAAACCCTTGTTAGGTTCCCTGCAGTTTATTACCATTAGGTCATACCCTCTTTGTCCAATCATGCTTCTTCATGACTGTCCACTCAAAAAACTCGGCGTGAAGATGCACAGGTTTCCCTGTTCTTCATTTTTGAAGTCACCTAAGACTTATATTAAACAAATGTGTATGCTTTTCCATTACTAATCTGTCTTTTGTTATAGATGCTTCATCCATAAACCTTGTGATAGGTGAGTAAAAGATATTACTGTTGACCCTTGAACAATGTAGGAGTGAGGTCAGCAACAATGTGTTGACTCTGAGCAGTAGAAAATCCAAGTGTAACTTTTGACTCACCTCCAAAACTTAACTCTAAATAACTTACTGCTTACTGGATGCCCTACCTATAACATAAGCAGTCAATTAATACATATTCTGTATGTTATATATATGACACAGAGTATTCTTACAATACAGTAAACTAGAGAAAAGGAAATGTTTTTAAGAGAATCATAACGAAGAGAAAATATCTTTACTATTCACTAAATGAAAGTGGATCATCATAAAGGTCTTCATCCTCATCATATTCATGTTGAGTAGGCAGAGGAGGATGTGGAGGGGTTGGTCTTGCTGTCTCAAGGGAGGCAGAGGCAGAAGAAAATCTGGGTATAAGTGGACGCACATAACTCAAACTCATGTGCAAAGTCTGAGCATTTGCGGAAGAAGATATTACATTGAACCTTGCTTATACATATATCTGGCAGCCTATCAATTCCTAGACACATAAATAATATGAATTGTATTAAAAAGCCAAAAAAAAAAAAAGAAAACACAGAAAATAGAAATAGATCTGCACCTAATTCAGATATGGGGCTAGCAACAAGGACTTTAAATAACTATCATTAATATCTACAAAAAATAGGAAGAAGGAGAAAATGTATGAAAATAGAATTAGAATGTGTAAAAATTTTAAATGAAAATTCCAGAATTTAAAAATATATTTACTTTAATTATGAACTCCATAAGTGGATTTAGGAGATTAGACACAAGAATATGTCACTTGCAAAGTAGAAGACATGTAGAAAATATTCAACAGAGACATGTAGAGAAAGAAAAGACATACAAGAAATAGAATAAGTAATATGTGGGGAAAATGTTACATTGTAGAATTAGGGTTTCAGAAAGAGACTCCAGAAAAAAATATGCAAAAGAGCAGAGATAATGGCTAAAAATTTTGCTAAACTGATGAAAATGATTCACCCACAGAGTTAAGAAGCTCTGCTACTGCCAAGCAGAATAAATATAACGGAAATAGTTATAACAAAATGCTGAAAGGCAAAGAGAAAACCCTACAAATAGATTAACAAAAGAAGACATATTACCTTCAGAAGAGCAAAACTAAATCTAAAGCTAACTTCTCAGTGAAAATGATGGAAAGCCAGACAATGAAATGACATCATTCATAAGCTGGAAGAACAGAATCTACATTTAAATCATGGGAAAATTAAAATATTAATAAGACATAAAGATGTTTTCAAAAAACAAATTGAAAGGATGGTACACTAAGATAGTTATAAAAGTTATTACAGTGAGTGCTTCAAGTGAGAGATAAATGATTGCAGATTTGAATACAGAAATGTAAAAAGAAAGAGGAACAGAAAGGGTAACTTCATTACATGTAATACAAATATATGTAAAAGTAGAACACATCAAATAATTATTTAAATTAAGGGGGGTTAAGTCAAATAAAAGTGTTTTAATATTTTAACATTGTTTGGAAATAGAAATCCAAAATTTCTTAAAAGTATAACAATGAAAATCCAACAAAATATAAACATACTGCATTAGGAAAACAATTTAACTTCAGAACACAGGGGAGAAAATGGAAAAAATGAATTTTCTTCTTTATAACCTACACCAAAATCAACTGCAGTTTGATTGCAGACCTACTTATGATAAGCATAACTACAAACCTTTTAGATAAAAATAATAGAAGAATATTGTCATAACCTTGGGTTAGGCAAAGAGAAACATTAATTGCAAGTTTAGACTGATATTTCCAATTCAAATTTAAGACAGCAATGTTTTCAGTTAATACTTTATTTTCATAGTTTGCCTCTTTTTTTCTTTAGCAAAAAATTCTGGTTTCTAATGTCTTTAAAAGAAATTATGATTGTTTTACTACGGTTTCAGAAAACTATGCCATATTCTTACTGAATATGATTACTGAATACCCTTCACAATTTCTTTGGACTTTAAATATCTCTTCTTTGTGTGTTTTAGCCACCAACATGATATATTATCAGGTTTAACTATTTCATTTTGTTGTATATTTGTAGGGATTCTTTTATTTTTATTATTCTTTTAATTACATAAATTGTTTAGAAGTTTTAAAATCAAAACTATTAAAAATTCAGAGAAATGTAGCTTCCATCCATGGAGTGCACATACGTCTATATATAAAATTCCATCTTAATAAGCAATTACTTATGCTGTTTTTATCACTCTTCCCCTATGGTAGTGTACCAGGCCCACTATTCCACACCTTGCTTTTTCACATGTGGGCTATATCTGGGTATTCCCCCACAGAAGCAATCGGAAATACTGAAAAAGTTGTAGGAATATTTGTCTTTAGGGACGCTTACAAACCAGAGAGAAATAAGGAACAGTGGTTGTTGACAGAGAGCAGGGTTTGGAAGCAGTTTTTATTTTTTAATTAAAATTGGTCTAGGTTCATATTGAAGGTCTTCAGGCAAACATGCTATACCTGAAAAGGCCCCTACAGAATGAGGCTCCCTCCTCAAAAGCTATCCTTTGGTCTCCAGACATTGGGTCTTATAACAAGAATGGAGCAAAACTTTTGTGGGTTTCTCAGTGCTCCTGTTAGAAGCCCCAACCTCCTGGACTCTAGACATATTAAAAGGATTAGGTCTAGAGACATTTGTCCTGTCCATTGCTTTTTTCCTAGAGCATAATAAAACTTCTCAGATCTTCCTAAGAAGGGCAAATATTCCAGCCCAGACTAAGTCCTCAGGTTAAGCCCTAAGGTCCCTGAGACAGGAGAACCTTCTCCTTTTAGGTACAGTCATCCCTCCATGTCTGTGGGCTCCACATCCATGGAAGTCAAACAACTGGGGCTTGAAAATATTTGAAAGAAAAAAGAAGATAATTGCATCTGTACTGAACATGTAGAGGTTCTTTATCTTGTAATTATTCTCTAAACAATATAGTATAAATAGTATCTATACAGCATTTATATTGTTTTAGGTATTATTAGTAATTTGGAGATGATTTAAAGTATACTGGAGGATGTGAATAAGTTATATGCCAATACTCCACAATTGTATATAAGGAACTTGAGTGTCCATGCAGTTTGATATCTGAGGGGTCCCTGGACACTCCCATGGATACCAAGGGATGACTGTATTTACAATTCAAGGAGGAAAGAGGCTTGGAAACTTGGAAACATGTCCAGGTGGTAAAGGGCCCAATACATGGGACAATCTGGCTCCTCCAGAGGTTTTATTTCCCTTCAAAAGGTTGGATCTTGACTCCAGCACATTATACTTCTTAGGGGGGCCCAGCTACTTGTGCAGAACACTTGACCTGGCTCTTATGGCACCCCAGGAGAAATGACTAGGGCAAGGGGACCCACATATTTATTGTCTACTGTGAGGTTTTAGTAAGAAATCTGTCTCTGACCAAGACAACTTCATGTGCATAATTAGGATAATTTTAATAAAGATGAATATTAAATATGAATATCTATTACTTTTCCCCATATACATATACTATAATATAAATGAAAATGCTTTAATTATTCCTTGCCTTCAGATTAAGTCTAAGGGGAAGGCTTCTTTAATTAGGCTGACGTATAAAACATTCACAGATTCATAAAATATAAAATGAAAAATTTCATCTCAAGTAATGACTCTGTTGGTCATTGGAGAAATGAAAACTCCTTTTAAAAGTATATTTTTCAATGTAGGTTGATGCTTTTAAGTCCTTTTTTAGTCTAGGAGAGACAGCTAATTGCTCAGGCAAGAGCTGACTCCTTTAAGATTGGAGGCAAAGGATAAACGAGAACACAGAGATTTGGGCCATGCAGAGTTGGAAAAGTTTACTGTTTTGGGGCTGCAAACATAAGAGGTAATACTGAAAAAGACTTGAACAAAAAAGGCTCTGTAGGGATTAATTGGTTAAAATGGGGACACAATTCTAGAACAGAGACCAGATTTAAGCTGATTCATTCTCAACTAAGTCTTGTTGCTTCAGATGGCATGATGGTAGCCAAAATTCAATTGAAAGAAAAAAATGCATGGGGATGGAGAAATAATGAGCAAATGTGGGCTTGAGGACAACTCCTAGGAAATAACTTTAGGTGAGTACAGGCACATCAAATTGACAGGAAACAAATGAATCAGAAGTCTATTCCTTCTTTTTATTGCTTACTAAAAAATTCTGTGGGTATCAAGACCGCCCGTAGGTCCTTAAATTTTCCCAGCAGAAAAAAAGGTGGTAAAAGCTGCTTACCCTCCACTAAGGACAAGATCCCCCCAAAGCCCATCAGATGTGGCCCTGGGAGATGATGTCAAAGGAAGGGCCCCCACAGAGGGTCAAGCCAGAGTCAAAGGATGTCACACAAGGGAATCTCCCCAAATAGCAGGACTGGAGTCTAATTGAGGGTCTTTCCACATCCTTCTGGGAAAAGGGTGCTTTCCACAACTTGGCCATCAGGTTTTCATTATTGCTGTAGATCAGGGAATGCAGCGTGGACACCAAGCTTCCCTTTCGTCAGTTGCAGTTTTTCTTGTGATTATCCTAATCATGCCCCACCACTGTATACTTGGTAAATACATGCAGGAGGCAGACACCTTGTTTTTAATTTTGTAAGCAGGTGGACCAAAAGGATGACATGCTCATGGAGAGAACTTTGTCATACCCACTTTGAGGTGTCACACCCACTTTATTGTTGAACTGTCTCTTGGGGAGAAAATGCATGTGTTTTACATGTACGAAAAAATGCATTTAAATATGTGATGGCCAGAGGAGTGGACAGAAATTTGTATTGTATCCTCCGTAATATACGGTTGTTACTGGGAAATGGCTGCAGGTTTACAGCAGCTATACTTACTTTAAAACATACTTGTAATGGCAAGTATTGATTATGAGTAACAAAATACAAATTTCATTATTAATTTCTCTATGGTAAGGTATTGAAAAGAGCTTGTGATATTCTTTCTCAACTGAAGAATGTACTTTGAATTTAAATATGTAGAATAATAGTACAGTCCCAAATTTCCCTCTCTCAATTTGTAAGTCAGAGATATCAAGAACAGAAAGTGAGTTCAGAAAACAATCTTCTTCCTTTTTTTTTTTTTTTTTGTCATTCTAGGGATTCTTTTTTTTTTCTTTTTATTTATTATTATTATAATTTAGGTTTTAGGGTACATGTGCACAATGTGCAGGTTACTTACATATGTATACATGTGCCATGCTGGTGCGCTGCACCCACCAACTCGTCATCTAGCATTAGGTATATCTCCCAATGCTGTCCCTCCCCCCTCCCCCCACCCCACAACAGTCCCCAGAGTGTGATGTTCCCCTTCCTGTGTCCATGTGTTCTCATTGTTCAATTCCCACCTATGAGTGAGAATATGCGGTGTTTGGGGTGACAGACGGCACCTGGAAAATCGGGTCACTCCCACACGAATACTGCACTTTTCCGACGGGCTTAAAAAACGGCGCACCAGGAGATTATATCCTGCACCTGGCTCAGAGGGTCCTACGCCCACGGAGTCTCACTGATTGCTAGCACAGCAGTCTGAGATCAAACTGCAAGGCAGCAGCGAGGCTGGGGGAGGGGCGCCCGCCATTGCCCAGGCTTGCTTAGGTAAACAAAGCAGCCAGGAAGCTCGAACTGGGTGGAGCCCACCACAGCTCAAGGAGGCCTGCCTGCCTCTGTAGGCGCCACCTCTGGGGGCAGGGCACAGACAACAAAAAGACAGCAGTAACCTCTGCAGACTTAAATGTCCCTGCCTGACAGCTTTGAAGAGAGCAGTGGTTCTCCCAGCACGCAGCTGGAGATCTGAGAATGGGCGGACTGCCTCCTCAAGTGGGTCCCTGACCCTGACCCCCGAGCAGCCTAACTGGGAGGCACCCCCCAGCAGGGGCAGACTGACACCTCACATGGCTGGGTACTCCAACAGACCCGCAGCTGAGGGTCCTGTCTGTTAGAAGGAAAACTAACAAACAGAAAGGACATCCACACCAAAAACCCATCGTACATCACCATCATCAAAGACCAAAAGTAGATAAAACCACAAAGATGGGGAAAAAACAGAGCAGAAAAACTGGAAACTCTAAAAAGCAGAGTGCCTCTCCTCCTCCAAAGGAACGGAGTTCCTCACCAGCAACGGAACAAAGCTGGACGGAGAATGACTTTGACGAGCTGAGAGAAGAAGGCTTCAGACGATCAAATTACTCCGAGCTATGGGAGGATATTCAAACCAAAGACAAAGAAGTTGAAAACTTCGAAAAAAATTTAGAAGAATGTAAAATTAGAATAACCAATACAGAGAAGTGCTTAAAGGAGATGATGGAGCTGAAAACCAAGGCTCGAGAACTACATGAAGAATGCAGAAGCCTCAGGAGCCGATGCAATCAACTGGAAGAAAGGGTATCAGCGATGGAAGATGAAATGAATGAAATGAAGCAAGAAGGGAAGCTTAGAGAAACGAGAATAAAAAGAAACGAGCAAAGCCTCCAAGAAATATGGGACTATGTGAAAAGACCAAATCTACATCTGATTGGTGTACCTGAAAGTGACGGGGAGAATGGAACCAAGTTGGAAAACACTCTGCAGGATATTATCCACGAGAACTTCCCCAGTCTAGCAAGGCAGGCCAACATTCAGATTCAGGAAATACAGAGAACGCCACAAAGACACTCCTTGAGAAGAGCAACTCCAAGCCACATAATTGTCAGATTCACCAAAGTTGAAATGAAGGAAAAAATGTTAAGGGCAGCCAGAGAAAAAGGTCGGGTTACCCACAAAGGGAAGCCCATCAGACTAACAGCGGATCTCTCGGCAGAAACTCTACAAGCCAGAAGAGTGGGGGCCAATATTCGACATTCTTAAAGAAAAGAATTTTCAACCCAGAATTTCATATCCAGCCAAACTAAGCTTCATAAGTGAAGCAGAAATAAAATCCTTTACAGACAAGCAAATGCTGAGAGATTTTGTCACCACCAGGCCTGCCCTAAAAGAGCTCCTGAAGGAAGCGCTAAACATGGAAAGGAACAACTGGTACCAGCCGCTGCAAAATCATGCCAAAATGTAAAGACCATCGAGACTAGGAAGAAACTGCATCAACTAATGAGCAAAATAACCAGCTAACAACATAATGACGGGATCAAATTCACACATAACAATATTAACTTTAAATGTAAATGGACTAAATGCTCCAATTAAAAGACACAGACTGGCAAATTGGATAAAGAATCAAGACCCATCAGTGTGTTGTATTCAGGAAACCCATCTCACGTGCAGAGACACACATAGGCTCAAAATAAAAGGATGGAGGAAGATCTACCAAGCAAATGGAAAGCAAAAAAAGGCAGGGGTTGCAATCCTAGTCTCTGATAAAACAGCCTTTAAACCAACGAAGATCAAAAGAGACAAGGCCATTACATAATGGTAAAAGGATCAATTCAACGAGAAGAGTTAACTATCCTAAATATATATGCACCCAATACAGGAGCACCCAGATTCATAAAGCAAGTCCTGAGTGACCTACAAAGAGACTTAGACCACCACACATTAATAATGGGAGGCTGTAACACCCCACTGTCAACATTAGACAGATCAACGAGACAGAAACTCAACAAGGATACCCAGGAATTGAACTCAGCTCTGCACCAAGTGGACCTAATAGACATCTACAGAACTTTCCACCCCAAATCAACAGAATATACATTTTTTTCAGCACCGCACCACACCTATTCCAAAATTGACCACATACTTGGAAGTAAAGCTCTCCTCAGCAAATGTAAAAGAACAGAAATTATAACAAACTATCTCTCAGATCACAGTGCAATCAAACTAGAACTCAGGATTAAGAATCTCACTCAAAACCACTCAACTACATGGAAACTGAACAACCTGTTCCTGAATGACTACTGGGTACATAACGAAATGAAGGCAGAAATAAAGATGTTCTTTGAAACCAATGAGAACCAAGACACAGCATACCAGAATCTCTGGGATGCATTCAAAGCAGTGTGTAGAGGGAAATTTATAGCACTAAATGCCCACAAGAGAAAGCAGGAAAGTTCCAAAATTGACACCCTAACATCACAATTAAAAGAACTAGAAAAGCAAGAGCAAACACATTCAAAAGCTAGCAGAAGGCAAGAAATAACTAAAATCAGAGCAGAACTGAAGGAAATAGAGACACAAAAAGCCCTTCAAAAAATTAATGAATCCAGGAGCTGGTTTTTTGAAAGGATCAACAAAATTGATAGACTACTAGCAAGACTAATAAAGAAAAAAAGAGAGAAGAATCAAATAGATGCAATAAAAAATGATAAAGGGGATATCACCACCGATCCCACAGAAATACAAACTACCATCAGCGAATACTACAAACACCTCTATGCAAATAAACTAGAAAATCTAGAAGAAATGGATAAATTCCTCGACACATACACGCTCCCAAGACTAAACCAGGAAGAAGTTGAATCTCTGAATAGACCAATAACAGGAGCTGAAATTGTGGCAATAATCAATAGCTTACCAACCAAAAAGAGTCCAGGACCAGATGGATTCACAGCCGAATTCTACCAGAGGTCCAGGACCAGATGGATTCACAGCCAAATTCTACCAGAGGTACAAGGAGGAACTGGTACCATTCCTTCTGAAACTATTCCAATCAACAGAAAAAGAGAGAATCCTCCCTAACTCATTTTATGAGGCCAGCATCATCCTGATACCAAAGCCGGGCAGAGACACAACAAAAAAAGAGAATTTTAGACCAATATCCTTGATGAACATTGATGCAAAAATCCTCAATAAAATACTGGCAAACAGAATCCAGCAGCACATCAAAAAGCTTATCCACCATGATCAAGTGGGCTTCATCCCTGGGATGCAAGGCTGGTTCAATATACACAAATCAATAAATGTAATCCAGCATATAAACAGAACCAAAGACAAAAACCACATGATTATCTCAATAGATGCAGAAAAGGCCTTTGGCAAAATTCAACAACCCTTCATGCTAAAAACTCTCAATAAATTAGGTATTGATGGGACGTATCTCAAAATAATAAGAGCTATCTATGACAAACCCACAGCCAATATCATACTGAATGGGCAAAAACTGGAAGCATTCCCTTTGAAAACTGGCACAAGACAGGGATGCCCTCTCTCACCACTCCTATTCAACATAGTGTTGGAAGTTCTGGCCAGGGCAATTAGGCAGGAGAAGGAAATAATGGGTATTCAATCAGGAAAAGAAGAAGTCAAATTGTCCCTGTTTGCAGACGACATGATTGTATACCTAGAAAACCCCATTGTCTCAGCCCAAAATCTCCTTAAGCTGATAAGCAACTTCGGCAAAGTCTCAGGATACAAAATCGATGTACAAAAATCACAAGCATTCTTATACACCAATAACCGACAAACAGAGAGCCAAATCATGAGTGAACTCCCATTCACAATTGCTTCAAAGAGAATAAAATACCTAGGAATCCAACTTACAAGGGACGTGAAGGACCTCTTCAAGGAGAACTACAAACCACTGCTCAAGGAAATAAAAGAGGATACAAACAAATGGAAGAACATTCCATGCTCATGGGTAGGAAGAATCAACATCGTGAAAATGGCCATACTGCCCAAGGTAATTTACAGATTCAATGCCATCCCCATCAAGCTACCAATGACTTTCTTCACAGAGTTGGAAAAAACTACTTTAAAGTTCATATGGAACCAAAAAAGAGCCCGCATCACCAAGTCAATCCTAAGCCAAAAGAACAAAGCTGGAGGCATCACACTACCTGACTTCAAATTATACTACAAGGCTGCAGTAACCAAAACAGCATGGTACTGGTACCAAAACAGAGATATAGATCAATGGAACAGAACAGAGCCCTCAGAAATAATGCCGCATATCTACAACTATCTGATCTTTGACAAACCTGAGAAAAACAAGCAATGGGGAAAGGATTCCCTGTTTAATAAATGGTGCTGGGAAAACTGGCTAGCCATATGTAGAAAGCTGAAACTGGATCCCTTCCTTACACCTTATACAAAAATCAATTCAAGATGGATTAAAGACTTAAACGTTAGACCGAAAACCATGAAAACCCTAGAAGAAAACCTAGGCATTACCATTCAGGACATAGGCATGAGCAAGGACTTCATGTCTAAAACACCAAAAGCAATGGCAACAAAAGCCAAAATTGACAAACGGGATCTAATTAAACTCAGGAGCTTCTGCACAGCAAAAGAAACTACCATCAGAGTGAACAGGCAACCTACAAAATGGGAGAAAATTTTCACAACCTACTCATCTGACAAAGGGCTAATATCCAGAATCTACAATGAACTCCAGCAAATTTACAAGAAAAAAACAAACAACCCCATCAAAAAGTGGGCGAAGGACATGAACAGACACTTCTCAAAAGAAGACATTTATGCAGCCGAAAAACACGTGAAAAAATGCTCACCATCACTGGCCATCAGAGAAATGCAAATCAAAACCACAATGAGATACCATCTCACACCAGTTAGAATGGCAATCATTAAAAAGTCAGGAAACAACAGGTGCTGGAGAGGATGTGGAGAAATAGGAACACTTTTACACTGTTGGTGGGACTGTAAACTAGTTCAACCCTGGTGGAAGTCAGTGTGGCGATTCCTCAGGGATCTAGAACTAGAAATTCCATTTGACCCAGCCATCCCATTACTGGGTATATACCCAAAGGACTATAAATCATGCTGCTATAAAGACACATGCACACGTATGTTTATTGCGGCAGTATTCACAATAGCAAAGACTTGGAACCAACCCAAATGTCCAACAATGATAGACTGGATTAAGAAAATGTGGCACGTATACACCATGGAATACCACGCAGCCATAAAAAATGATGAGTTCATGTCGTTTGTAGGGACATGGATGAAACTGGAAATCATCATTCTCAGTAAACTATGGCAAGAACAAAAAACCAAACACCACATATTCTCACTCATAGGTGGGAATTGAACAATGAGAACACATGGACACAGGAAGGGGAACATCACACTCTGGGGGCTGTTGTGGGATGGGTGGAGTGGGGAGAGATAGCACTGGGAGATACACCTAATGCTAGAGGACGAGTTAGTGGGTGCAGCGCACCAGCATGGCACACGTATACATATGTAACTAACCTGCACATTGTGCACATATACCCTAAAACTTGAAGTATAATAATAAATAAATAAATAAATAAATAAAATAAAATAAAAATATATTGTCACATTGAAGTAGTTTATTCTTCCTTATGCCCAAAGCAATAACACTGGGGGCGGGGGCAGGAACAGGGGTTATAGAAGCCTTGATTACGCTCTGTGAAATATACAACTGTGTCAAACATTTGCAATATGTTACAGTTGTTGGCAACTAAATGCAAGTCAGGAAAAAATCAAAATGCTATTTTTTTTAGCAGTTTCAACAATGAAAAAAGGGAACCACTGTATTTTATGTACAAAGCAGGAAGACCATAATTATCTCTCTGCCCCTTTCTTTCTCTCCTCTCCTTCTGGAACTTCTATAATGAGTATGTTGCCTGCTTGAGGCATCCCACAAGCTCCTTAGGCTCTGTTCACTTTTTTTTAATCCATTTTCTTTCTGTTCCTTGGCCTCAACAGTTTCCATTGCCCTATCTTTAAAGTTTGCCAATCCTTTCTTCTGCCTGCTCAAACCTATCTTTGAATCCTTGTGAATTTTTAGTTTAACACTTTTTAGCTTTAGAATTTCTTTTGTTTTATTTTTAGTTTTTTTCTACCAATTTTTGTTATTTCTATTTATTCATGTATCATTTTTTTTTACATTCTCCATGCCTGAGTATCTTTGTCAGTTGTTTCAAAATCTTGTTAGCATGTTCACCATCTGGTCCTACTTAGTGTCAGTTTCTGTTGTTTTTGTTAATAGGTTATACTTTCATGTTTTTCAATATGTCTTGTGTTTTTTTTGGCTAAAAACTGGACGTTTGAATATAATAATGAGGTAACTCTGGAAATCAGATTATCCCCTTTCCCCTTTGTTTTGTGTGTGTGTGTGTGTGTGTGTGTGTGTATCTTGCTATTTAAAAAAATTGTTTTGAATTGCTATGAGCTGTCTCTGTGCCAAGGATCAGCCTGAAGAGTAAACTTCAGGTCTTCGCAGGTTATTTCTGAGGCAGTGCTTTGCACGGTGTCTTTTTTTTTTTTTTTTTGAGATTGTATCTCATCCTGTCAGCCAGGCTAGAGTACAGTGATGGGATCTCTGCTCACTGCAACCTCCACTTTCCAGGCTCAAGCAATCCTCTCACCTCAACCTCTTGAGTAGCTAGGACCACAGGTGTGTGTCACCATGCCTGGCTAATTTTTGCTTTTTTTTTTTTTTTTTTTTTTGGTAGAGATAAGGACTCACCATGATAAGCCAGGCTGATCTTGAACTTCTGGCCTTAAGTGATCCACACACCTCTGCCTTCCAAAGTGCTGGGATTACAGGAATGAGCCACCTTGCCCAGCCTGCACAGTGACTTTCTCATTTCTCCTATAAATATAGTTGTTTTCGAATATTTTTGTGTTTCATGTCTGACTCCCAAAAAGGGGAAAATAAGAATGACAAAGAAGTAAAAGGAGTGCTCAACCTTTAAATACCCAGACAGTCACTTCCACTGGAAAGGAAGGGGCTTGCAACAATGAGAGGAAGTGCAACAATAGCTCGTCTTCTTTGTCTGCACCACTGTAATCAGAAGCCCCAGTCAGTGATTAGATTAAAAAAAATCCTTGATATTTGGAGAACGTGGTCATTTATCCCACCTTGATTCCTGCACACTGTGTTTAGGGTGCTCCAGGAACATGTGGCCGGCTTCCAGCCATGGGGCTAGGATAGAGGCTGTGTAGCTGCTTCTGGGCTAAGAGCTGAAATTGACTGCAATTAACTGCACTTTACTGTCCAAGCCTTCCGCTGGAATTTGCAAGCCATCCAGAGACTCAGGAGTTCCAAAATAGTTACGTCAGATTATGCCAGTGCAGTTGCTCTCTAGGTGGGGAGACAGATTCCTGGGGCTTCCTACTTTACCGTACCCCAGATTCCACACACTACACGTATGTAGTAAGTTAGAGATACAATATGTGTACTAAATCAGTAAATTATAATCGTGAGTCCGTGTGGAAACACTGACCTTTTGAAAAATATTTTTCACCATTTTCATTTTGATAATGGAAACATAATTATATTTATAGCCAAAGCTAACAAAATGTGAATTTTAGTTGCTTTTTGAAAGTCATGTTACAGGGAAGAAATTTTGCGTTCAGATGAAAACTCATTGGTTGCCATGCAGAATAAAGTTATCTAAGAAAAAAAGCAGATGAGTTATAAGGGTTGAAAAGTAAATTAAAACTCTATAATTTATAGGGAAGGCTATTTTTGAAGGCAAGCAGCTCAGAGCACAATCCCGTTCCAGAAGATTAATTTTTAAAATTAATATATCTATTTATTTATCACCTGTGATCCCTAAGGGCATGAAGAAGTTCCCAGAAAGCATAGTTAAAATGCAGAAAGACTGAAAGAAAATTGATGCTTACCTGGCATTGCTCTTTATGAGTGGTGATCAATATTTTGTGAAAGGCCATGAAAAATTGTATCATAAATGCATAACATACTATATTATATCTACTGTGTCCACTTACTCTTTTATAATATATAAATGGCAGAATTGCTATTTTGGAGGAAAAAAAGGTGGAGATTTTTCTACATCTATTTAATTGTTTCAAAGTTGGTATATCTGAAATACAAAACACAGCTTATGTCCTTCCTCACCTAGAGAAGTCCAAGTGCCATTTACATTTGTCTTACAGGCAGAAGTTGAGGTAGAGTAGAGGCAGGGATGAGAAAGAGATGCCAAGGGCTCTAGAGGAAGTGTCTCATCTTTGCTCCGTCATTCTCCTGCCTTCCAGTAGGCTATGGATGTGTTCATTCATTTCTTTAGCCTCTGATAGCCAAAAATAGCCCTTTGTGAGAAGCAAGAAAGTTAATAATGCCATCACTAAAAAAGAAAAAAAGAACAATGCATGAATGGATGAGAATTTAAATTGATTTGGCAGATATTGTTGTACTAGTCAGAGTTCTCCTGAGAAGTAGAATCAGTGGATATAGATACAGATATACACATATAGAAAGAGATGTATTGTAAAAAAGAATTGGCTGGCTCACACGATTATGGCAGCTGAAGTCTTACAGTTTGCTGTCTCTAAGCTGGAAAGCCATGCTGTCTCATGCTGTCTCATGCTGGAAAGCCAGCAGCATGGTTCCCGTCCATGCCCAAAGGCCTCAGAGAGAACCCAGGGAGCTGGCTGGGGCTTCCCATCACTGGCGGAGGAAGGGCTCCCATTCACAGTGGTCTCTTTCATACTCTCTCTCCTACTCTTTCATGTTTACACACACAAATTAACTCTTTGTACTGTGACAACCAACTTTTCTACCTCTCCTGATTTTAGTCAATAAAGATGTGAGAGAAAAACATAATAATTTCTCACAAACTAAATAACAATACTGGGTTTCTCTTCCCACATTTCCCCTTTCTGGCCGTTTTTTTTTCTGTGTCTCTCTTCTCTTCCTAGTAGTGGTCCTTGTTAAGTCTTCTTCAGCCATCTTACCACTATGCCTGCTCTAACCCGAGTGGTCTGGGAAGCTGCGGGAGTGGGAGGTGTCAGGCTCCCAGTGAGGTCATGAACCCCTTGCTGGTTTGGGATCCTAAAAGAAAGCCGCCACCCCGGGTGACTAGCTTTTCTGAAGGATTTGGATGTTAACTGCATTGATCGCCTCACCTGGAGTGCATGCATCCTCATGTATCATGTCCCACACGGGTCAGGCCACATCAGCTTCCCCAAGCCATGTTGGAATCCTGGCACTTTTTGTTTTTTTTTTTGCTCCGTATTTTCCCAGTCCTTCAAAGTTACCGCTCAAAGCAAGTGACCAGTCTTGTGGAAGAAGGGATCTATTTGCCATTCTTGTTTCACTATTTTACCTTCCTTACTTCAAGGCATAAATGAAAGAAAACAAAAATTTAGGAAGTAATGCAATGATGGATTGGTCATCATTATCTCTCCAACTTTGGAAGGACCACTTCTGAACTATCTGGCAACATTCCTCCACTTCTGGGTTTCCCTGGTTTCCTGCTTGATGTATTTGGTTTATCTCACCATATTTTCCTTAACATGGAATACATTTCTTGTTTGGATATGAAATCTTCTTTTGATGCTATTTCAAACTTTATTCTTCTCAGTTGCCTATGACATCGTAAGCCCTGGGAGCTGAACGCTAGGATTGGTTGGAGGTCTGCGGAGGCTGAGCCCTCTGGGGACCAAAGCCCTGTGAAACAGATTCTGAAAGATGTATGTGAGGCAAACACGTTCACGTCTGTGGGCTTTAGTCAATCTCCTTTTTCTAGATCAAATCCATTTCTTTAATTCTCTGATCTGTCAAAATCCTTTAGACCCCTCAAAATAAACTGTTTTCTTAATAAAAATAAACACTTGGTCTTTCTCAACACTCACTTATGCCCCTGAGAGGTCGTGATTATGGTCTACTGTCTTAGTTTTTTAAATGTCTCTCTCGCTCGATTGCTGGATCCTGGAGGAATAAGTTCTGATTAATCCCTATGCAACCCTTCCCCTGTCTCTCTGAAGTGTTCTGCAGTCCCAGTTTTGTAAGGCACCTGTGCCCAATCCAGACCTCTGCTTAAAATCTTAGAATTTCTCTCTTATGCCCAAAGGAGAATGCCTAACTTCCTCACACGGTGTAAAAAACCACTCATGATCTCATCCCTGTGAGTATTTTTAGCAACACTTCCTGTGCTATCCTTGAAATATACTCTGAGTCACGAACAATTACTTGCCGTTTCACAATACACTATATACATCTTCACAATACACTATATACATCTTCAGTCTGTTCCTGAAATATTTTTCTATTTTCCAAACTCTCCTTCCCTCACTGTCTTTTTTCCTTCCTTTTTTTCATCTCACCTTCCTTTTTTTTTCTCACATACAATCTTCTTAAACATCTGTTCTCCCACACATATTCTCCGATGATGGGGATACTCACACAGGTCTTATATTCCTGCTTGTTCCAGATACATTTAATCATTTATGCTTCCAAGATGTCTTCTTGTCATGCTACACTTATTACTATGTTGGTTAATTGTCACATAGCTTCTGTTTTATTTTTCCTTGATTCTTCATGGGGCTGTGCTTATAATTCCTTCACTTAGGACAGTACTTGTGTAATAGAAATGTAACTGGTTTTTTAGTCATCTCATCAAAGCTCTTTCCTCTGAGAATCTAGCATAGTACCTCAACATAGAACCTGTTCAATAAATATTAATTGAATAAAACATGCTTTGTAAAGAAAGAGATACCTTTTTGAAGGAGTGTGGATCAACAGAGCAAATACTGACTCCCATTTTTGTCTCTTGACAGCTGTAGCCATATCACCTTGCCATTCATTTTCTTCACCCTCATTTTTCTCCAGTGGAAAATGAGGGGATTGCTTTGGTTTGCTCTGACATCCGTTTCTTCTACAATTCTACCAACTGAATTGATATTGTGTGGGGTTAACTTTGGTTTCCATCTCTTCATTTTGAAATCTAAAGAGTTTTGGAAATAACTAAATAGAAAAATAAACATGTAATCATTATATAGTTTCACTGTTTCTAGTCATTTTAAAGATAAAATAGTCTTAAATTCATATCTAGTGCCATCGAGACTGACTTAATCGTTATTTTATTCACTAAGCAGTAGTTTTTTTTCAAAAGTAAAAATGTTTTTCTAAGGGAAAAAATTAATAGTCATTGAGGAGACATATTGTATTGCTTAATTTTGCTTTTTTTCCAGTGTAAAATTAAAATGTAAAAATATAGGTAAGGAAATTGAAACATTTTCTTAAACATTTCTGCTATGAGTTTGTGAAAGTTTGATACAAAACTTTTCTTCAATGAATTATTCTAGTTTCAATGACTGGAAAAATTGATATAAACAGGAATAATAACCACTAGCCCTGGCTTCCAGAACCTCCCAGGCATGTGCTTCCTATAGTCCTTCTGTCTTATGGGATACGGTTCTGTTCTCTGTCCCCACCTAGATCTCATCTTGAATTATTATCCTCACATGTGACAGAGGGACCCGGTGGGGGGTGATTGGATCATGGGGGCAGTTTTCCCCATGCTGTTCTCACGATAGTAAGTGAGTTCTCACAAGAACTGAGAGCTGATAGTTTAAAAGTGTGTGGCAGTCTGCCCCTCACTCCTCCTCTCTCCTGCCGCCTTATGAAGAAGGTGTTTCTTCTCGTTCACCTTCTGGCATGATTGTAAGTTTGCTGAGGCCTCCCTAGCCATGAAGAACTATTGTGAGTCAATTAAACCTCTTTTGTTTATAAATTACCCAGTCTCAGGTAGTTCTTTATAGCAGTGTGAAAACCGACGAATACATTGTAGATCTGAGCCTTAAAAAAGTTATTAATTTTTGTTTCGTGATTTCTTGAGAAGGAGAAACTTGAAAGTCCTAGTGAATACAGCACTTCTACCCTTAACGCAGTGACTAGCCTGCTCACAACCTGATGTTTTCCAAACTTCTCTGAGTTCAGTGCTAAATATAATCATTGCCATTATTCTTTCAATTGTTTGTATCATAGGTGCAAATATGGATTCGGCATACATTGTTTATATTTTCCTTTATTGAAAAATGCATGTCTCTGTGTCAAAATCTTATTTCCATTTTGAACATTCCTATATCATTTTGTTTTTATTTATTTTACTATTTTTTTTTTTTATTTTTAGACAGGATCTCAATCTGTTTCCCAGGCTGGCGTACAGTGGTGTGATCATAGCTCACTGCAGCTTTGAACTCGTTGAACTAAAATAATCAGCATGCTTTACTGTCCAGAGGAGTTGGGACCACAGGCATGAGCCATTACACTTGACTAATTTTTTTTTATTTTTTGTAGAGATGGGATCTCATTATGTTGCCCAGGCTAGTCTCCAACTCCTGGCCTCCAGCAATCTTCCTGCCTCAGCATCTCAAAGTGTTGGGATTACAGGTGTAAGCTACTCTGCCTTGACTGAACGTTCCTATTTTAAAATTTATTTCTAACATGTATTAATGGACTGCTGCCAAATTTAGAGAATAAATGTAAGTGACACGTTTAAGAAATGATTATTTTGGTAGTAAAATCATAAAAGCTAAATTGCAATTAATTATTAGTTTATCCCTTTTGTACAATTTGGCAAAAGACTCCCACATACTAAAGCAATAGTATCCTTGATTATCTTCCTAAATTTGTCAGGTAATTCCCAGATGGCTTGAACAAGTCATTTTGGTTCTTTTGGTTACATTTCATCACCTATGAAATGAAGGGTTTTGACTAAATGTATGAGATTCTAATATTCCACATTTAATCACTAAATGTGACATTGCTTAGGACTAAACACTTAGAGGAAAATTCAATATGAGGTTGAAGGAAGTGAAGAGAGAAACAAATACTAAAGACAGGAGAGAAAAATGATAGACAGATTAAACAGATAGATAGATAGATAGATAGATAGATAGATGATACATTTTATAAATGTGCTCAGAATTTTTCTTAGGTTACTTTGTCTTATATATTTTCTCTTTCTTTGGAGAGCCTCTGAACCAACCACATGAGGAAGCAGAAGTGTGTTACAGCTGACAAATGCAGTCAATTCAATCATGAATAACAATCAACTGCTTGTCAGCCTCAACTTTAAAAGTTTAATTTTAGAATCCCACATCGATATTGCTAGTCAGAAGAAAAGAGAAAACCAGATTTTAAGGTCTTACAAATTATCATATGACATATATAACCTAAAATTTAACCGGAAGCAAGATACAACATTAAGACTTTCTAATCCTTTTCCTCTTTTCCCCCTAGAAACATATTTATTATGCTATGAAAGTAGTTTTCATACAACATATCAGCCCCTGATGGAAATATAGTAAAATGTCTATAATCTGTGGCACTGAGAATTAGGAATGACAGGGAATATTAAAAGTTACTGGTATTCAGATCCTTTTTAAACATTATGTATTGCTGTTGCATCATAATATTGCATTGTGTCTTTCAAACAAATATTATTTCCACAGAGCAGAAATTATTCTGGTCTTGCTAATAATGAAGGACACCATACTTGCTAATTCACAAACTCTCCAAGTTTTATTGTCCTCCATTGTGAAGTGGGATTAGTATGAAAATTAAATCAGACATGAAAAGCTCTAAGGATAGGACCCAACACACAGGCATGTAGAAGTGTTTTTATTACCATGTTGTCAGTCAAACCCAGAGAATTTCAATGAATTAACTAAAATGGCAGTTTGATAGTGGTGAGGTTATTATTAGAATTTAGGTCACTGTCTATAATTTCTCTTCTTTTTGCCCACAAATGCTCTCCTGGTTACAAGACAACTGGGAGAGGCAAAGGCTAAGTGTAGGTATCTGTGAGGGAAAAGAGAATGGAAAAGGTAAAAAGAATGTAAATGTGGATTTTCTACAAAACTGGAACCCACCATCTGGTAACTGAGAATAGAGTAGAACACAGGTTATAAAAGATCACAGCAGATGGCAAGGCCTGGTTGTGAAGCACGAATATTATTCATAAGGAAGAGCGGAGTATTTCTCCATCAGCTATTTAGGTTCTGAAGCATGCTCCAGTGCTGACTACTGTTGCTGAGCAAGGCCTGCATGTTCCAGGCCCTCTTGTAGGGGTCAGAGTCCTGTGCAATCTTTCGAGTCGTCTGTTTGAGGGGTCAGCTCATTTGTCCATTGCAGCCAGCAGCACCAGCAGCACCCAGAACCTCGCTCCAGAATCTGCCCACCAAATCCAGACTTCAGCGGACTCATTCTGGAGACGCTGGAATCGGCTCAGCACCAGTGATTATTGTTAGTCCTGAACTTTTTTGAACCTCTGGGATGTTTGTCTGTTTGGCAAGGTTTCCAGGTGTACAGAATGAACATCTTGAACATTGCCAGATTCATTGGAAAAGTCGACAATATAAATGATGAAATTGTCTTCTGGATATAGGAATTAGAAAATCAAAAGTTTTCAGAGCATTTCCTTTTGTTTCATGTTAGAGATGTACACTGATGCCAGATTGCAGTGTGTAATATCCTGTGGGGATCTCACCAAAACTTGTTCACAAGTTCCCACCTGGAGACAGCCAAAGTGCATAAATTAAATGATGAATGCAAAGAACCAGGAACAGCCTGGAAGAAAGAAACAAGAAAGCTAAAAATGATATTCTTGGAGTATAATTTAATAATTCCTGAGCCAAAGCATGCCTTAGCATTCTACAGATTCTTGCAAATCCACCCATGAAAGGGGATATAGTACACCCATCCTTATGGGGGAGAGCAAAAAATAAAACACTTAAATTAATTTTACAGGATCAGTAGTGCATTATATTTTTGCATTTCATTACGTTGTAAATGTATACTAATGTGAGTGAAAATATAACATTTTAAAATATCTTTGTTATGAGTTTAGGTGTCAGGTAAAAGTCTTAAATGGGTATTTATTAAAGCATTACTGGGCTGGGCACGGTGGCTCATGCCTGTAATCCCAGCACTTTGGGAGGCCGAGGTGGGCGGATCACCTGAGGTTGGGAGTTCTAGACCAGGCTGACCAACATGGAGAAACCCCATCTCTACTAAAAATACAAAATTAGCTGGGCATGGTGATGTGCACCTGTAATCCCAGCTACTCAGGAGGCTGAGGCAGGAGAGTCGCTTGAACCTGGAGGTGGAGTTTGCGGTGAGTCGAGATTGAGCCATTGCACTCCAGCCTGGGTGACAGAGCAAGACTGTGTCTAAAAAAAAAAAAAAAAAAAAGAAAGAAAAAAAAACTTAAATTAGCAAGTTACTATATACATTTCTTTTCAAATTTTATAACTTTTAACATTTCTCTATCTTTATGAATAAATTTATTATGTCAATAATAGCATTATAACCTGGAAGTTTTCATTTTCTCAGAATATTTATGAAAGTATTTTTATCAAAGAAAAGGTTTCCTTTGACTACACATATGCTGTTTCGTGTTTTATAGCTAATCAATTCTCTAAGTTAATTTAATGAAAAGACCTATAAAATAACTTTATCAAAGTCCAAGTATCGAAATATATGTCAACTGAGAAGGAACTCATTGAACTTACGTAATGAGTTTCCTTATGATCTAAAATTATTATTTGAGTTATTTTATCATTCTTCACCCAAAACTCTAAAACCAACATTGAATTATAACTGGGTAAGTAACAAAATGACTAAACATCATTTGCAAACACTGGACAGGATGCTGAGTTGAGTTACATACAGTGTGAAATGTGTGATCCTACACTCCCTCTGAGGTATTTTATAAGGGGCTACAGTCTTAACACACCCCAAACCACCAATTCAACAACAAAAATCAAATCATACCAAAGTCAGTGAGAGATGAATCAATAGACTTTATGTAATATTGGGTGTTGTGCAAACACCCAAACCACCAATTCAACAACAACAAAAATCAAATCATACCAAAGTCGGCGAGAGATGAATCAATAGACTTTATGTACTATGGAGGCTGATAAGTCGAATTTTAAATATGTTTTTAGAATAAAGTGTTTTCTTTTAAGAGTCAGCAAGTGTTGCTTCTAGGGAAACAGGCAT
The DNA here is from genome assembly GCF_028885625.2 of Pongo pygmaeus. Classification (NCBI taxonomy): domain Eukaryota; kingdom Metazoa; phylum Chordata; class Mammalia; order Primates; family Hominidae; genus Pongo; species Pongo pygmaeus. Next base: position 60,951,665 of record NC_072380.2, read on the forward strand.
TTGCAAATCTTGATGAAGGCTGCTCTTTTCTGAAACTCTGCTCTAAATGCTTTTGGAAAGTGGTGAGAATATTTTCACAGGAGCTAACTTCTCTAGCGAAAAATGGGATGAAGGTTTTTATTCGTTTTGTTGTGAAGATCAATGCAGGTAGCAGGGCTTTCATGAATTCTAATAGCCCTGACGGAAGTCATCTGACACCAAGAATGCACATTTATTTTAAAAGAGAAACTCATTTCAAAATATGTCTTTTTATTTTTTATTCTATTTTTAGTTTTTGTTGTTTGCTTCTTAAACAAGAGCCTCGGGCTCAGTATCTGAGCATTCTCTTATGGGAGAGTTGGTAAAGGGGTGTCAGGGTGTGGTGTGTGGCTGCTTCTGGAGCTCCTGATGACCATCATGGGCCATGGCACGTCGGGAGCAGGATGACTCCAAGTATGTTTGTGTGTGTGAGCTGGTGGGGGTACAAGGAGCGGTTAAAAAAGAAAAGCCAAATTATAAAGAACGATGTTATTATAAGTCCAGATGAATTTTGCCATAGACAACATTGAATACTTTGGAATTGTGGCCTTCTTCAGAACCAATGAGGAAACGCATGGTGTTTTGGCATCTTCAATGGAAAAGCAGCAAATCAGAAGTTTGCAGATATTTAGAATCTCCCGGTTTCCATTTATTCCAGACCTCCAGTGTTGGTGGTGAAAATAGTGTGGCAGTATACTTGGAGCCTCAGCACCAGTGGTAGTTGTGGCAGCTGAGTTCTGCTAATGAGGACAATGTACAAGGCAGCTGGACTAAACCCTGAGGTTGAGTGTTCTAATGTTTTTATAATGTTGCAGAAAGGATGTGAAAATGGAGGAATGAACTGCACAATAACCTCACCTGTGGGGCTCAGAAGCACTTTATTTCAAATATTAAATGAAATGCAGCCTAATTTTGTATCTCAATCTGGTGAGATGCCTCAAATTTGATAAGCATACCAACCAATGTTTATGGATCCTACTTATTAAAATTAAGTTCCTTAGAATTATTAGCCTAAGATGCAATTAACTTACATTTATTCAAATAAAAGACACTTTCTGAAAGTGTCTTGCAAGCTGAGAGAAGAGAGCCAGTAAAGGCATGGAGGCAGGAGTGCATCAGCCACAGCAGGTGGTACAGGTGGTGGGTGTGGGGGCGGTAAGGGGAACTGGAGCCTGATTCTGGAAGAGCTTATATAATACAGCTGGGTGTGTGCACAGGCTAAATTTAACTGCTCATAAAAGAATCTTGGATTTGGAGGTGTCATGATAAAAGTTATAAAACCCCCATATCCTAAAGATAAAAATCTTTAGGATAAATCATCTAGCTAGTGATATGCAAAACTGCAGTGAGGAGAAAGAAAACATAAATAATAATACTGTACTTTTCTTAGATTTATGTTACAAAAAGTTGATGTCTATTGACAGTAGTAATATTAGTGTGTGTGTGTATATATATGGTGGTGAACTGGGAGCTGGCCTGGCTCTTGCAGCTGGCCTGTGGTGTTCTGGTGTTGAACAGAAGAAATTTCACGTAACACATTAGACAAGAGCACTCCAAACTGTCATGCAGCAGAGCAAACAATACCCACCTCACAGTGCTGCCTAAAAACATGTAAACGAGGAATGTGCAAACTAGAGAAATTACTAAATACTACTGTCTTAGTCAGTTTAATACCTCAAATGGGGTGATTTATATATGGCAGATATTTATTTCTTATAGTTCTGGAGGCTGTAAAGTCCAAGATCAGGGTGCCAGCAGATTTGGTGCCTGGTGAGGGCCTACTTCCTCTTAGATTTTGTCTCCTAGTTGTGTCCACATGGCAGAAGGGGTGAGAGGGGTCTCTGGGGCCTCTTTTATGAGGTCACTAGTGCCATTCAGGAGGGCTCTGCCCTAATGACTTAGTTACCTCTCAAAGCCCCTACCTCCTGTGCCATCACTTTAGCAATTAGAGTTCAACATATGAATTTTGAAGAGACACAAACATTCAGATGATAGCAACCCTATTCTGAGCTATTATAAACGATAGGTACTTCTTTACCAAGTGCATGTTTAATCCCACTCCATGCCTTCCACCTTTTAGATAAAAATTGTATGGATAACTTATTATAGAAACCCCCTACAGAGAGCACCCTATCTAGAGCAAAACAATGATTCCTTGTATCTTCACTTTAATCCTCTAATTTCAAACCCAATTCTATAACAAGCCCTTCGTAATGGGCTTGACACCGCATGGTTTCCGATCATGTGAAATCTCTGTTGTTGCATCAGCTACCAATAAACAGAAATCTGTTCAACTACAGAAGTGTTCTTAAGACCTTGGCTGGCCAGCACTGGCAATAGTAACATTCTAAAAAGAGGTTGGGCATTGTCTCCACAGTCTGTTACTTCTACAAATGCCATGAGGAGCTACTACCATTTATTGAGAGCCTATAAAACGTAATGAGTTTGATAAAGTGCTTAAGAATTGTTACATTTAACATGTAAGTCATAACATCACATGAAATTGTTTTAAGTACTTTGTATATCATAACACATTTACTCCCACCACACTCCTATGAAGTAGGTATTTTACATTTTATAGAGGAAAATATATTAACTAATTTCATCCTATTCAACAGCTCTGTGAGGATAATATTGTGTTTTTGTTGCTGTTGTTGTTGTTGTTGTTGTTTTTGAGATGGAGTCTCGCCCAGGCTGGAGTGCAATGGCCATCTTGGCTCACTGCAATCTCCCAGGTTCAAGCAATTCTCCTGCCTCAGCCTCCTGAGTAGCTGGGATTACCGGTGCCTGCCACCATGCCCAGCTAATTTGTGTATTTTTAGAAGAGACGGGGTTTCACCATGTTGGTCAGGTTGGTCTCACACTCCTGACCTCAGGTGATCCACCGGCCTCGGCTTCCCAAAGTGCTGGATTACTAGGGAGTAAGTTCACTAGGTAGAAAGATATGACTGAAAATCCCATTCTTTGGACCTTCAGAACTCAAATTTACTCATTTAAATTTCCCTCTCTGTTTATGTTTGGGTCCGACTCATGGACCTAGTTACTTCTACCTATTGTCATTTAAAAAAGTATGCACCACACCTAAGGCTTGAAAGAACAGGAAAAGGAAAATTTGGTGTGAGAGATCACACTACTCACTGACACCAGCATGGAGTCTAAATCCAAAGCAGAATTCAGCTGATAGCCAAATGCAGAAAATAGGTGAACTTGAGTTTCCTAGACTATAACTAAGTAACATAATTAATAAGGCTATTTGGTGATCATTTTGTTATTTTGTGTTTAGAAAAGTTGCTGCAACAAATATACAAAATAACTTCCCAAATTTATATGTAAATCACAGATGACTGGATGGAAGACCATATTGGTTTTAAAGGTTATTATAAAAGTGTCACAAAGAAACATTGGTCTTAATGTGTTACCCATATTTTCTTCTTGCTTTATAAATTGTACAGTCTCTTCATTATTCTTGAAGCATTCTTGAAGCACTATCAGCAACACATGTCAGGTTTCAGCTAAAATCAAATTTATAGAAAGCCTCAGGGAGCATAAGATATTTAAGAAGGAGGCTATTCAACAACATGTCTTATCAAGGGGCACAGGGCAGACTCCTGGCTGAGTTCCCATTTTAAAAGGATGGAAGAGTTCCCCGTATGTGCTGAAGGTTGTTTAGTGTGTAAATTTCAATGTTCCCAACAGAGGGAGCTAGAGATTTTCCTCAGATGAAGAGTGAGCTAGGATTTTTGGATGTTTTAGCATAAGGGATTTTTTTTTCTTACATTAGTTGACATTTGCTCAAAGACTTCTCTCAAACTTGTGTACAGCCCATGGGTAAGATACATTAGACCTGAAGATTGGTATCTTTGGTAAGCACATTTGAATGATCAGTGTGTACTTTTCCATATTGGTATTTTTCTTTCTCACAAGAACTTAATTATCTTCATGGATTATGAATGTTAATGTTTGATTATTATTCATTTTATAAATAAGGGTAGAAGCATAAAAGAGACATATATTTTTCCATTTTCCAATACTTCTGTTAAGAATAGTTTTCCAGGGATCTTTCTGCAACTTTTAACACTGTTTATTATTTTTTCAAATCAGAAAATAAATTTTAAAAAGAAGTTCTGAGACATAATATAGAGTGTTCTCATTTGTTTTTTTGAGGAAGGCTATATTTTCAGGAACGATCTTCTGGTACCACCTGCTCTTCTAGAATGTGACCTTGCCACTTCCCCATGCGCTTGGACCAGGCAGACCTGCTCTTGTTTCAGCCAACACAGTATGGTGAAAGTGATCTGGGTGATTTTCAAGGCCATCAGAATAGGCCATACAGCCCCCACTTGATTTCCCTGAGGCCTTGACAGCAGAGTGAGATGTCCTTTGTCATGCTGGAGGGTCCACAGGGAGGTGCTGATGGACATCACTGTTGTTTCCCAGAAGCCATCAGCTCTGTGAGGGAGTCATGGCCTGCCTTCAGGACCAGCCTTCTGCCAACCGAGTTCCAGGTGTGATATCAGCATCCAAGAGGAGCAGCGGAGCAGCCAGCTGATTCTGCCAGACTCCTGAGCTTCTGGATCCACGAGCATAGTAAAATGCTTGCTGTCTGACATCACTAAGTTTGACGTAATTTGTTACACAGCAGCAAGAACTGAAAATGTTTGCTCATGAAATTAGCAAAAGGTTTTAAACTAATGATATTTAGCCTTCATTGGAGTGCACATTGCATCAGTTCAGCCTTGATGGAAAATAACTTCATAATGCATTAAGGGGCTTTAAACCTCCAGACTTTTTGATTCTGTGGCACTATCCTAAGGATATGATCAAATAATATGCACATTATTAATGCCTATATTATTTATGATAATTGTAGTGGCATATAAACTCTTCAACATTAAGTAAATTATTCAACAATTTTATTCAATTAAGTCATAAACTTATTAATTTGTACTATTCAAGAGTTTTTAATAGCATGGGTGTGAATGACTGTCCAACCATGAAACAGAAGCTACTCCACGTATCTGAACACAGTTAAGACACAGGGAAATTTATAGAGAATTAGTTTCACTGGTAATGTAAGAAGTGAGAAGCCAAGCAGGGGATGCAGAGCTCAGCAACCTCACGCTGAAGAGACATAGGTAAGAGTCCCTGTCATCAGCACCCAGGATTGGGGTTACCTAGCAAAAATCAGGAACACGGTAGGCCTGTCAGAAGGATTTGCAGGCATGGAGGGCACTGTCACATGGCAGGTTTTGCCATCTGTGAAAGCAAGAGAGAAAGGAGACATGGCCTGGATTCTCCCAGCCCTTATCCTCCATTCAAACTAACCCAGAATCTTACTGACCTATGAGACAAGCAAGCACAGGACTCAAAATAAGCCCTCAGAGGTGCACAGCAGGGTGGCAGAAGGGCAAGCAAAGTCTAAGGAAAGAGGCCTAGGACCAGCAACACAAAGGGAATGCAAAAAATAGAGTGAATGTTTGAAGGCAGGCTGTAACGCGCACACCTGGACACTTGCTTTCACGTGCCTGTAAGATGATTGGAGAACATAATTCTAAATGGTGGATTATTCAAAAGTGATTTAACTCTATGGTAACTTTAACTTTGCAAGTTTAACTTCCAAAATCTTAACATAATTGTTGATATTGATGAACTTTCTTTGATAAGAAAGTTCAATTGATTTCACTAGACCAATTAATTTTTTATAAATTCTCATCACAGAAAATAAGACAAAATTTTCACTTAAAAATATATTGTTGACACATAATAATTGTATATATCTATGGGGTAAAATATGACATGTTGATACACGTATGCATTGTGTAATTATCAACTTTAGGTAATTAACATATCCATCAGCTTAAAATGATCATTTCTTTGTGATGAGAACATTCAAAACCTCCCTTCTAGCTATTTTGAAATATATAATGTATTAGTTTTAACTCTAGTCATCCTATGATGCAATAGAATGACAGAACTTATTCCTCCTTGTCAACTGTACCTTTGGACCCATTGACTAATCTCTCCCCTGCTCCACTCTCCCCTCTCTTTCCCAACCTCTGGTAACCACTATTCTACTCTCTACTTCTATGAGACCAACTTTTAGATTCCACATATGAGTGGGATCATGCAGTGTTTGTCTTTCTGTTCCTGGATTATTTCACTCTCAGTAGTGGCTCTCCACTCCTAGAGGCCTCTTTCCACTCCTAGAGGTCACCCTTCACTCCTAGAGGTCACTCTCCACACTAGAGGACACCTTCCACTCCTAGAGGTTGCCCTTCACTCCTAGAGGTCACTCTCCACTCCTAAAGGCCACCTTCCACTCTTAGAGGCAACTTTTCATTCCCAGGAGTTACCCTCCACTACCAGAGGTCACCCTCCACTTCTGAAGGCCATCCTCCAGTCTTAGAGGCCAACATTCATTTCTGGAGGCCACCCTCCACTCTTAGAGGTGATGCTTCACTTCTGGAGGCTACTTTCCACTTTTAGAGGCCGCCCTTCACTCTTAGAGGCCACCCTTCACTCCTGGAAGCCACTCTCCATTCTTAGAGTCTGCCCTCCACTCCAAGAGGTTGCCCTTCACACTTCGTGGCTTTTCTCAGCTACCAAAGGCTGTCCTTATTTCCTTGCTGCATAACTTTCTTAGCCATTACCAACCTCATTGAGCCAGCAAGAAAAATCTCCAGAATGAGTGTTCTACAAGACAGAGTCTTGTATAGGAACATAATTCTAAGAGTGACATCTCCTCACCTTTGCTATATTCTCTCTGTAGGAAGCATGCACTCCAAGAGAGTAGATCCTACAAAGGTGTGAAGACTGGGAGCTGTGGATCATTCGGGGGTTGACTTAGAGTCTGTCGGTAATAGATCCCGTGGGTAAGATCTACATACACTATTTACGGCACGACTGTATAGCTAAAAAGGAAATCTGTTCAAAATAGGTGGTCCTGAAAATAGAAAACCATAAGTAAGAACTTTTAAATATTTTGTTTCATGGCCCAAATGAACATCCCTCAGAACCACATTAACTTAGAGTTAGTTTTCAGGAGGGTATTCTTAATTATAGCAGTAATCTAAAGTAAAGTAATCTAAAATAAATAATTGGCAGATAAAACAGAAACAAGTACTCCTCAACAAAATTCAACATTATTCCCTTTCTTTCTCTCTCTTTTTTTTTTTTTTTTTAGACGGAGTCTCACTCTGTAGCCCGGGCTGGAGTGCAGTGGGGCAATCTTGGCTCACAGCAACCTCCATCTCCCGGGTTCAAGTAATTTTCCTGCCTCAGTCACCCGAGCAACTGGAATTACAGGCACGTGCCACCACACCTGGCTAATTTTTGTATTTTTAGTAGAAACTGGGTTTCACCATGTTGGCCAGGCTGGCCTCAAACTCTTGACCTCAGGTGATGCAGGTACCTCGGCCTCCCAAAGTGCTGGGATTTCAGATGTGAGCCACCATGCCTAGCCTATTATTTCTCTTTTGACACACAGATATATTCCAAAGTATATGTAAGCATCTGTATAATTGCTATAACAATTTCACAGTTATTTCTTATGAAGTTAATGTTAATTAATTTATTCTGCTGTACTTATCTACATGATGCATCCACAAAGGGAAGAAAAACAAACAATTATCACACCAACCTTGACCACTTATTATTTTAATTTTGTAATTGATTTTATTTTTTAGAGCAGTTGTAGACGCACAGCAAAATTAGGAGGAAGATGCAGAGTTCTCACATGTCTCCAGCCCCACATGTGCACAGCCTTTCCCATCATCACCTTCTCCCACAAAGGGGTCACATTTGTCCCAGTCAATGTAACACATCATTATTACCCAGAGGCCGTAGTTTACATGTGAATTCACTCTTGGTGTTGTACATCCTATGGGTTTGGACAAATGTACAACGCATAATGACAGTGTATAAATCATATGTTGACTTTTTCTTAGGAAAAAAAATCCATAAAATGAATGTAGAAACTAAAAGGAAATGCTTTTGACCTAGTATTATTATTATTTGCTTGCTTTCGACCCTTGAAAGAGAAAACACAATGTCAGGATCTTGAAAAAAATTTTCAGCTAAGAAGGTTGTGTCCTTGGAACGGGAAGTAAACATTTGTGAGGGACAAAATAAAGAATAGTTATTTTTGTTATTTATACTTTATCCCTGGAAATCAATCTATCATGTGTTTCATTTCTTCTTTATCTCTCCTTTTGTTTATTTGACAAGTGTTCATTTCTTTGCCGGTTGGTTGGTTATTGCCATTTTTGCTGTTAGAATTGTAAATGCATACAATTTTAATATTATATATATGTATATACATGTACGTGTGTGTGTGTGTGTGTGTGTGTGTGTGCATGCACGTCCGTGTATTCAAATGTTGGTAGAATCACCTTAAAAGAAGGGTGGATGTGTTAACCAAGCTAATAAAATTGAGAAACACAACTGATTTTCTTGTATTTTTTTAATTGGGGAAATTTTGGTCATTTCCTTGTTAGTATTACTCGTTATTAAAAACATCAGCAAAATCGGTACCCATCCAGACATATGAGTTGCTTTCTGTGTTCATAAATATTTATAACATCAAAACACTCAGGAAGAAACAGAGAACATTTTGCAAAGTGAAAAGAGTGGAGAAGTATAATCTTTCGCTGAAGAAATTAGAAATAATGGTAAGTGACCAGAATGGAAATATCTGAAAGTTCTTGTTAGAAAATTCCACTTGCCCCATCTCCCAACCAGCCATACTGTATTGTGGTCAAATATGCATGTATTCTGAATTGAATAACCAGTATTGAGAGGTGACAATGTGCTAGCAGCCCTAGCTCGCTCTCGGCGCCTCCTCGGCCTCTGCCTCCACCCTGACCACAATTGATGAGCTCTTCAGCCAGCCACTGCGCTGTGGGGGGCCCCTCTCTGGGGCTGGCAAGGCCGGAGTGGCTCCCTCTGCTCCCGGGGAGGTGTGGAGGGAGAGGCACAGTTGCTGCACTCACAGGCGATGGAGGAAGAGCTCCGTCTGGGCTGCTGGAGTGCCTGGGCTGGGTGCCACAAAGTCCCCCAGCGGTTTGAAGCTGACTGGGCTTCTGGGATGGGTGAGGACTTGGAGAACTTTTCTGTCTAGCTAAGGGATTGTAAATGCACCAATCAGCACTCTGTGTCTAGCTAAAGGTTTGTAAACTCACCAATCAGCACTCTGTGTCTAGCAAACTGGGTAAGGGACTTGGAGAACTTTTGTGTCCAGCTAAAGGATTGTAAATGCACCAATCAGTGCTCTGTGTCTAGGTAAAGGTTTGAAAAATGCACCAATCAGCACTCTGAGTCTAGCTAATCGGGTAGGGGACTTGGAGAACTTTTGTGTCTACCTAAAGGATTGTAAATGCACCAATCAGTGCTCTATGTCTAGCTAAAGGTTTGTAAACACACCCATTGCTCTGTCAAAATGGACCAATCAGCTCTCTGTAAAATGGACCAATCAGTAGGATGTGGATGGGGGCCACATAAGGGAATAAAAGCAGGCCACTCCAACAAGCAGTAGCAACCCGCTCAGTTCCACTTTCAGACTATGGAAGCTTTATTCTTTCCGTCTTCGCAATACATCTTTCTGCTGCTCTCTGTTTGAGTCTGCGCGGCTTTTATGAGCTGTAACACTCACTGTGAAGGTCTGCAGCTTCACTCCTGAAGCCAGCGAGACTAGGAACCCACTGGCAGGAATGAACAACTGCTGAGGCGCCACCTTTATGAACTGTTAACACTCACCACAAAGGTCTGTAGCTGCACTCCTGAAGCCAGCGAGACCACGAACCCACCGGAAGAAACAAACACCTCCGGTCGCGCCGCCTTTAAGAGCTGTTACACTGACTGCGGAGGTCTGCGGCTTCACTTCTGAAGTCAGCGAGACCACGAACCCACCAGAAGGAAGAAACTCTGGACACATCCTAACATCAGAAGAAACAAACTCCGGACACACCATCTTTAAGAACTGTAACACTCACCACGAGGGTCCGTGGCTTCATTCTTGAAGTCAGCGAGACCAAGGACACATCAATTGCGGACACAGTATGGTTTGAAAGTGAATGAATGCGTGTGTGTGTGTGTGTGTATATATATATATATATATATATATATATATATATAGTATTTGGTTAAATATCTTTATGTAAAGAATGTGGCATTTGGTGTGAACTTTTAAAGAGCTCTTGAGATCACACTATATACAAAAAGAAATTAGACTAATGATTTGAGTTAAACTATATCCTTAATTCAAACAAATTTAGAAAAAATTGAAACCTTTTTATACATAGACATAACCTATCTATTTTGACTATTGGTCAATTAAGATTTTTAAATTATCTTTTTAAATCCAATATATGGTGTTTATTTTCTTTTAACTTAACATACATCCGGATTTATTGTATTGCTTTTTATGCTAACGTTGCAGAAATGCAAACATTTCTGTTATGGTTAGTTCGTCTATACACTTTTGTGTTTATCTCAAGGAAGTTGGAAATGTCTTAATCTTTTAGACAGTAAAGTTTATGTCCTCTCACAAAGACACAAATGCAAACTAAGCATTTAAGTGTTTTATTTGAATTTTGTCAAATTGCCGTAATAATTTAAAGAACTTAACAAAATTTCATGGGACTCTTCAAAGTCTCTCTGGGGAAGGTTTTAATACAAGAATTACATTTTTATTTATTATAAGAATAAACTTTAATTTTAAATGCTTGTTATGGGCTCTAAGTAAACTTAGTATACTCTATCTTTTACAATTTGAAAGGATTTAAACAGTAACTTGGTAAACTATTTTGGCCTTTTCTCAAAATGGTGATAAAACTTGAAATTTTCTATAGACTTGCCTATTGCCAATTAGGGAAAGGAAAAGAGGAAAGGAATTACTAAAGAGATTGATAGAATCTTTTAATAATTTCAATTAAAAATTTCAGAATTAAAATTTATCTAGCTTTCCAAAAGTGTATTATTTGTGGGCTATCCCCTAAATCCAAAGATTTTAAAGTAGAAACAATAAGAAAATAACATACCACGTTAACTCTTTCAATTTGTCACCAAACTGCCAGAGATTAATATGATTAAAAGAAAAATAGAAGTAAAACTCAAGTAGAATTTTGCTATGACTGTATTCCTGAAAAATTAGAGGAGAATTGAAAAATATTTGTATTTAACTTAAATTGAATGTAGATTTTTTTTTTACTTTTTGCAAATAACATAAACTTTAATGAATGATATTCCATTATGTGTCAGACACTGGTTAAGTATTTACACAACAAATTAACTTTTCAAACTCACTTTTTAGTATCCACCACATGGCTGTGTTCTATCCAAGAGAATGTGAGTTGATTATGTGCACCACTGTCATGCCCTGCACATAAATACCTTCCTCTTCTTTTGACTAGACAGAGACAAATATAGTATCTTGGAAACCGTTTGTTGAAGATGGTCATCCCTCCAGATAGAACAAATGTGGTCACTGACTCAGGTCTTGAACAGAGCTTTTGTTAATCAGGCACATCCATTTTGGAACGAGTTGGAAATGAACTTTTCTTATAAATAAGTAAGGACAAATATTAACACATCATAAAATTTGGAGTTTGTGTATTTTGAATTGTTTTGAACTAAAATAAAGGCTAAGTAAAATATTAATAATTTCAGAATTACGTGTAAAACAATGAGGAAATGAAAATTTTTAAACATTGTAAGAACAATTAAAACAATTTATTAGCAAAATCCAATGGTAATTAATAATACTAGATAATGTGGAAGTACAGTACAAGAGAAACACCAGAAGAAGTAGTCAATATCAATAGGTTTTCATTTCTATCTCAATTACTATGCAATTTTTTGTAAGTTACTTAAGATTTCCAACTCCCAGTTTTCTCTTCTATATGATAAGAATAATAAGACTTTTAAATTTGATTCCAATGAGAATGGAATGACATAGCATGTATCTAATCAATTGCAGTGTACAGCAGAAAAATAGTTATTAGCTAAATTTTAGTTCCCCTTTAAATAAGGAAAAGTTTTTTTTAATATCACAGCCTATGTAAGACTGTATCTCTCTACTGACTTTAACTTCATTTGTTAACATAAAAATTCAGTCTTAATTTATTTTAGAAACAATTATGTACTGTTACATTCTATACTTATATTTTAGAATTTATACTCTAATTGTTTTTATACTGATGAATGCCCATGACATTTTCTGAAGATGATTACTTCAGTTTTACTTTTCTTATGATCATTTTAATTTTAAAACAGTGATAAAAGTAATAGCTAATGTAGTTACAGGTATTCACATAATACATTTATTATCCTATTTAATCCTCACAACAACCCAAGCAAGTGTCATTATTCTAATTTTATAGATCAATTAACTAAGATTTATGGAGACAAAGTAATTTATGTTATATCCACTTAATTGGTAAGTGATAAAGCTGTCTAGAATCATGTTACTTTCCACCGTCTTTTTCAATAAGGTCATAAGTTTAATTTAAATAAAAATCCAGGGACTACCACATAAGTAGGTATGTGTGGTAATTCATTTTTAATGGTAAATGACTGTTGGGTAAAATGCATGTAGACACAAATAATTGGATGCATTAATATGACACAATTATTTTGAAATGTAACTGAAGCCTACAGTTTAGGCATGGCAAGGAAAGAGAACCTTACAAAGGGCCTAAGATGGAAACAGCTTTCATTGTGCTTGAGAAATTAGGATAAAGCCACTGTGCTCAGAGCATAATGGCTGATGTGCTGGAGGTATTTTAAAGGCAGCTGTATAATGAAAGGCTCATGCAGGCTATGGTCAGCCTACACAAAATTTTGTTTGGAGGGAAAAATTTCTAATTTCAGAGATGAATGACTTTTCTAGGCCAATGACAATGTCTTTTCATCTTTTTAATGATTCATCTAAGTTTGGTGCTGATTGGAATGAGGTAGTCGAGAGACAGAGAGGGAGGGTTAGAAGATGACAAGGAGAGTGAAAGCCAGAGAGTGCATGCAGCTGATCAGGAGACAAAGAAGATCCACAAAAACAAAGCTCTGCAAATGCCAGGAAAAGATTCAAGCAGGAGAGGAAGGTAAGTGACAGGAGAAAAACAAACCCTTCACTCTTGTTCCAGAGAAGATGAAGAAAGCTGACAGTGGTTCAGACAGATTTGTAGAGTGATACTGAGAAAATGAAAGAGGAATCCCTTTCATTTTACCAAGCGGTATGCAGTTACCTGTACACAAAGAGAAAAAGAGGAGGGGGTTGGGATGGTGATGAGAGAGAGAAAAAAAGAAAGAGAGAGAGAGAGGGTATATAGATGTGAAGAGACAGGGAAGGTTAGAAAGATTTGTTTCAGAGTGAGAAAGAGAGATATTTAGAGAAACATTCCCAGAATGGCAGATCAAAGACTTTCAAAATTCACCATTATGGAAAAAGCACTGAGAACATTGTCAAAAGTTGTCAAATTCAACATGTTCATTAAATTAAAAGCTTGAAACAATGCAAGAAGCCTTTATTTAAAAACAAACACTGAATCCAGATAAAAACAGCAAATTTCGTTGCCTCTTAACTTGCTGTATTCCCATTCAATCTTTCCACATAACCACAATCAACTTGAAGACCAACCTTACATTGACAGTAGCTGTGAAAACCAGCAGCCAAGGAAACACTGGAAGATGCATAATGAGCTTGGAGCTTCCCAAAGGCTACACCCCACAGAATCTCAGGGGTTGTCTTTATTTGATGCAACTCAGAATTTAGTTTATGTAAACAAGTCTGTCCTGAGAGCATTTGTCAAAAATAAGGAGTGTCAAATGATTAATATTACAGAAGCCTGAGGTGGCAATTCCAGTTGGAGATACCAAAAGCCTGGCCAGAATCCTTCAGAGGAAAACTAGGAATGAGATATCAATGGGATGCATGAAATAGGTCTGACATATTCATAGGACTCTAGAAAGACATGTACATGTTCAGGGCTGTGCACATGTATAAAAAAAACCCAAAAAGGCCCTAAGCTCTCACCTCTGGCTGACTTTAAGGTCCTATACAAACATACAATATGACAGAATTATAAACTGTTTACTAAAGTATTGAAAAACGCACATAACACACACAAAGCTATTTGACAAAAGCTGGGAGACATAATGATTCAAGGTGTTTAAGAAAATTTTTGCAGTGTGATTAGTTAATTACTTAACTAAGAGAATTTAACAACCATACTGGAAAAAAGAATAGACACTGTAAAAAATTATTTCAGGAATCTAACTAAAAACAACAGCAATAATGAAAGCAACAAGCAATAGCAATACTAACAAACACTAGCAGGAGGGTTCATTTCAAATGATACCACGTTACATTATTTAAAATTTTTGGTTTTAATGACAAGAATTATGGTGCATACAAAGAAACAGGAAAGTTTGTCCTTCATACAGAAAAATAAAAACAAATCAATAGAAACTGTTCCTCAGGAAACTCAGACACTGGACTTACTAGATGAAAACTTTAAATCAATTATTACAAATATGTTTAATGAAGAAAGGGAGAATATGTTTACAAAATTGGAAGAATGTATGAGAATGATGTATTCATTAAATAGATAATATCACTAAAGAGAAATAGCAAGAAAGGAGTTTTAAATGAAACGAATAGATACTCTGGAGTTGAAAAGTACAATAACTGAAATTAAAAATTCACTAGAAAAGCTTAATAACAGATTTAAGAAAGTAAAACAATCAAGTAATTTGAATATAGATCAATTGAAATCATCTAGTCTGAAGAACAGAAAGAAAAAGTAATGAAGAAAAGTGAACAGACCCTCAGTGACCTGTGTACCATAATAGGAGTCCAGGAAGAAGAAGTAGAGAGAGAAAGGGGCAAAAAGATAGCTAAAAATTTCCAAAATTTATGAAAGATGTTAATCTACAAATCCAAGAAGCTTAATTAACTCTAGCACACATTCAAAGAGGTCCACATGCACATGTATTATAGTCAAAGTGTTGAAAACCAAAGACAATGATAGAAGTGACTTACTGTGTAAAAGGGATTATCGGTAAGATTATCAGCTGAGTTCTCATCAGAAACCATGGAAATCATAAGGCAGAAAGGTGACATGTTAAAAGTGCTAAATAATAATGTCAACCAATAACTTTACATCTAGTAAATCAATGCTTCAAAATGAATGATGTATTAAGACATTCCCAGATAAACAAAAACAGAGAATTCTCCCTGAGAAGACCTAGCAGATGTGTCATAAAAAAGTTATAAAGGGAGTCCTTCATGCTGAAATGAAAAGACACTAGACAATAATTAAAATCCACTTGAAAAAATAAAGAGCACCAGAAAGATAACGATGTAGGCAATTATTTTTTTAAATAAATTTTTGTTTGTAATTTTTTCCTCTCCTATCTATTTTTTTAAAGCTGCACATGTGCCAAAAGGTGAAAATTCTCCCCTTCTACATGAAGCAGCAGTGTTACCAAATCTGATAACATGCAAGCCATAAAGATGTCTATATTGGGGTGAGTGAAGAGGTTCTGCTGGAAACCAGTCCCCTGGAGAGCAGCAGGACAGGCATATTCTGTGGCCTGGAGATAGACAACAGTGTGTGTCTGAAAAGAAACTCATGAGCCCTGGGATAGGGGTGTGATAGGGAAACAGCATTCTGGTCTTTCTGGGAGGTGGAGCTAGTGCAGACCCCTTACCTCACCCAGAGACATAGGCCATTTCGCCAGAAGCTCCCCCAGGCACTCTAGTCCATGCTGGTACCTGTGCTTGTCATTGAAACATCCATGGGCAAGCCAGGTGGTCCAGCTGTGCCTAGTTGTGTCTCACCTCCTCTGCAAAAAGGAAGCTCAGGGCACTGGATGTTGTACAGTCCAGCACATCATCTGAAACAACAGAGAACACCTCACGATAAACAAAGATCAAGTACATACCCATCTGCTCTTGCCTCAGCTGCCTCTTACCCATAAGTGTCACCTACTGGCCTGTAGATTAAACTGCACAACCCAATATAAATCTGGCTGATGGAAGAACAGAGGGCTACAGAAGCAAAGCTAAAATACCCTACCACAAATCCTCTACAGTAACACCTTTGTCAGGGGTTGAGGGCACAAATAAATCCGTGAATAAAATTAGATAAAAAACCCAATCTAAATAAAAGCAAATTCAAAATCAAGAAGTGTCAGCTTCTTCAGATGACAAGTAACTAGTGTAAGAATTCTGGTACCATGAAAAACCTGAATGTTGTGACACCACCAATGGATCACATTAGCTCTCTAGCAAAACTCTAACCAAAATGAAAACTCTGAAATGACAGATAAATGATTCAAAGTATAGATTGCAAAGAAGATCATTGAGATCCAAGAGAAGGTTGAAAGCCAACACAATCAAACCACAAAAGCAATCCAGGAAATGAAGAAAGAGATAGATATATTTAAAAAAAAAAAAAAAAGAAGAACTACTGGAAATAAAAAGTTCACTTCAGGAATTTAAACGTGTAGCTGAAAACTTTAGCCATAGAATAAACCAAGCAAAAGAAGTAATTTTGTAGCTTGAAGATCAGTCAAATCAGTCTTTCAAAGTAACCCAGTCAGACAAAAATAAAGAAAAAAATAAACCCAATGCCTCTGAGAAATGTGAAATTATTTAAGTGATCAAACATATAATTTACAGAAATTCCTGAGGAAGAAGAAGAAAAAGAAATTTGGAAAGCATATTTGAGGAAATAAAGCAGGATTTTTTTTTTATTTTGCTAGAGATGTAGACATCCAGATACAAGAAATTAGGCAACGCCCGGGAGATATGACACAAAACAAATGTCAACAAGCATATAGACATCAGACTTTCTTTCTTAGATATGCCACTGAGAAAGAACATATCTTAAAATCATCTAGAGAAAAATGATGAATCTCCTCTAAGTGGAATCCCGTTATACTAATAGCAGAATTACCAGAAACCCTACAAGCCAGAAGAGATTGGGAGCCTGTTTTTTGCCCCCTTCAAAAAAATTGCCAGCCAAGAATTTTATATCCTACCTAACTAAGCTTCTTAATTGAAGGAGAGATAGTCTTTCCCAGACAAGCAAATACTAAGAGAATTTATCACCACTAGATTGGTCCTATAAGACATGCTCAAGGAAGTTCCAAACATGTAAACAAGAGGATGCTACTCATCATCATAAAAAGACCTGTAAGTGCAAAGATCACAGATTTTACAAAGCAATTACACAATTGAAACTCCAAGGCAACTAGCTAACAACATTATGTCGGGAACAACACCTCACATATCAATACTAACCTTAAACATAAATGGCCTAAATGTTCCACTTAAATCCTGCAGCTAAAAACATGCTTAACAGTGAGAGACTGAATGCTTTCCCTTCAGATGGGGTAAAAGACAAGGAAGTCCACTTTTGCTATTTATATTCAACATTTTACTGTAGTTTTTGCCAGAGTAATCAGGCAAGAAGAAACAAGTTACCCAAATGGACAGAAAGAAGTAAAATGATCTCCTTTCTCAGATAACCTGATCTTGTACAGAGAAAACTTAAGAAATCTGCATCAAAACTATTGAGTTAGTAAATAAGTTCAGCAAAGTTGTTGGATACATAATCAGCACACAGAAATAAAATGCATTTCCATACACTAACAATGTACAATGTGAAAATGAAGTTAAGAAAAACAATAGGATGAATAAATAAATTTAACAATGAAGTACAAGACTTGTATACTGAATACTATAAAACATCATTGAAGAAAATTAAAACCTAAATAAATGTAAAGACACATTATGTTATTATATCAAAATACTTAACATTGTTTATGTGATGTTTTAGTCAGCTAGGTCAGCCATAAGAAAATACCATACACTCGATGTCTTAAACAACAGAAATTTATTTCTCATAGACCTGGAGTCTTGAAAGTCCAAATTCAAGGGGCTGGCATAACAGGTTTCATTTGAGATCTCATCTGTTGGCTTGTAGGTGACTGCCATTTCACCGTGTACCCTCATGATCTTTTCATTGTCCACACAAGAGGAAAATGAGTGATTTCTGTCTCTCTTCCTTTACTTATAGGACAGTTAATCAGACCAAATTAGGGCTCCCATCCTTATGACTTCATTTAACCTTAATTACCTCCTTATAGACCCTATCTCCAAATAGGGGTCACATTGGGGATTAGGACTTCAACATGTGAATGGGGAGAGGTACAATTCTGTCCGTAGCAGATGGCAATACTTCGTAATGAATCTACAAATTCAGTGCAGTTCACCTCAAATTTTCAGTTGCCTTTTTAAACTTGTTCGTTTATTTTATCTTGCAGAAATTGGGGAATTGACCCAAAACTGGGTTTTGGAAATTAAAGGGACACAGAATAGCCAAAAAAATCTTGAATAAAGAATAAGTCATAGAGGACTCACAGTTTTTTTTTATTTTATTTTAAAACACTACAAGGCTTGAATGATCAAGAGAGCATAAGCGTAATATTGGCATAATAGACATATACATACACAATACAGGTAGGTCAGTGGAACAAAATTGAGAGTTCAGAAATAAATCCTTACATTTAGGGTCAATTGATTTCCAATAAGCATGTCATGACAATTTACCAAGAAATAATAATATTTTTAACAATACTTCTGGTTTCTTAAGGGAAATAAAAAATGTTCTAAAGTTAGGCATGATGGTTACACAGTTGTGTGAATATATTAAATTACTAAATTGTGTACTTTAAAAGAATGGATTTTAAGGTATGTGAATTATGTCATTAAATTGTTATAGAAAGGAAGAAGGAAAGATACAAAGAAAGCTATTAGTGAGATAAATAGTTCCAGACAGTGTTAAATGTTTGATGTAATCTATCAGAAATTTAATACAAAGGGAGTCATCCTGGCTTCGTACTTTTTCAAAATAGGTGTTCAAATATATTTGTGCTTCTTTGGAGAAGGCCAACTGCTGGGCTCAGCCACAATGTTCTTACATTTTCATTTTTTAGAATGATAGCAAAATATAGGAAAAGTCTTCCGAGGTTATTTGCAAGCAATTTAGTGCAATAAAAACCATGACATCTAAGTAATGCTGAGAGAGAAAAGAAAACAGGAAAGATTGCATGAATAATAGAAAAAGTTTGCATCAATGAACTGGAAATATAAAAGGAGGTCATGATTGGTTAGCAGAAGGGTTGGAATTAGTATTTTATTTTATTTTATTTTATTATTATTTTGAGATAGAGTCTCACTCTGTCGCCAGGCTGGAGTGCAGTCACGCGATCTCGGCTCATTGCAACCTCCGTCTCCCAGGTTCAAGCAATTCTCCAGCCTCAGCCTGCCGAGTAGCTGGAATTACAGGCACATGCCACCTCACCCAGCTAATGTTTGTACTTTTAGTAGAGATGGGGTTTCACCATGTTGGTCAGCCTGGTATTTTGGTGCTGGTGCCATTTCTGGCTGGGCTGTGTCCTGGATATGAGCATGAGAGTGGGTTTCTGACATAAAGTGAAGAGAAGACCACAGGGGATGAGAAAGCCAATGAACCAAGACGCTGGAATTTGGAATGGGTAGTCCTATGGCTGCTGCCGATGACAATGTTGGCAGGAGTTGAAATGCAGTAGACAGGTGCTAACATTTTTTAAAAATAAAGAAACGACTGTGATGAGTTGTACAGATGGCAGCATGGGGAGGAAAGCATGACAGTAAGTTCTGAGAGAATGAGGCTGAAATAGCAGGTCATTTTGGAGGACTGTGGAGTGGGCAATGCTTCAAAGATATGCCAGGTAAATTTAAAAAAACACTATGTCACCTTAAGATCCTGAGATGAAAGGGCAAATGAAGAGAGAAAGATTAAATGAGCCTTGGGATGAGACCAGGTTTCTCACAAAACAGTCAAGAAAATGCTATGAGAAGGCGAGTAGATATAAGAGAGTTTGTGGATTGTAAAGCATGATTTCTGATAAATATATCAAGATGTTTCTGATGAAAGAGGATGCAGTGGAGAATATCCAAAGGGTTGTGTGTGGGCTGTAGGATGAAGCAGCACTATAGAAGATAAGCATGTGGATGATGACGGGTGGCCACTGAGATTTGCACCTGAAGTATACAGAAGGTAAGGCATAATGCAATCATTCAGAAAATATCAACAGCAAAGTGAAACTCTGGTAAAAGAAGATGAGGTTTGAAAAACGTTCAGTCAATTTAAATTCAGGTAGGTTATTGGTAGTTGACAAAAGCTTTTGAAATGTACTCTTAAGGTGTGAAATTATCCACAATGTATTGAGGAAAAGGTCATATTCAAGTAAGTGTTCATTTACTGCATATATAACTAATTCTGGCCCAGCTAACTATTTGATAACTGGTGGTTTGCTTTGCAGCAGGCTCTCCTTCCTCTGCTCCTGGGGCAGAGTGATGAGTAACACCCTGAGGCAGAGGAGAGAGGTCATCCTCCTCGCCCCCTGTTATCCTCACCGTAATTATGTTAAATTATAGTTAAATGATTCCTCTTATTAGTATCAGTTGAAATTAATTATTCGGATGTATTCTGCTTGTATCTGAGATGGCAAGAGCAGAGAATGTTGAGTTTTCCTATCGGCATCACCCTGAGAAACATTCATAAAGTAATTTTCTATATCTTCATTAATATTAAGTGCAGACAAAAGAAGCAAAGGACACACAAGTAATACATTTTAAATACCTGACACATGCATAGAAACATGAAGGCTTCTTTCTGAAAGGATGTGAAGGTTTCTTTCTTGTCAATGAGTGAAGCATTCCTGATAGTTTTGTTGTTGACACTATCATCTAGAGTTTGCTAGGTGGTGTATAAGGGACTAAGACTTCACTACCATTGCTGTCATATTAAAAAATAGAAAAAAGGTTTTAGAGAGCAAATATTTTTGAAAAATATAGATTACAATGCACCAATTTCCTGAGTATTTGCAGCCTAATATTAACATTTTTGATATTTCTTTTTTGTTCTGTATTAGAGTTCTCTAAACGTTTATAATAGTAATAACTTCCATTTACTGGGTTCTTCATATGTCAGGAATGAGCCTAGGAGCTTTGCTTACATAGTAATATAAAAAGTCAGAGAGCTCAAGTATCTTTCCTAACCGTGAATTTTGATGGAGCTGGGACTTGTATGGAACTCTTACTTCAAGGCTACTATTTCCTTTTCAATATTCGCCTCACTTTGATGGTCAAGCTTAAGAATTTTACACCATCAATTAATTAACTTACTTTAGATGTCTAAAAAAATTATTTGAAGAGTATTGCTCTATAGTAATTTAAGTTATGTGATAAACTTACAAAAAAATTATCTCATGCTACAACTCAGTTACTATAAGTCAGTTGTATAGAGAAAACGTAGGTTCCTCGGGAGGCATTATATGTTTAATATCAATAAGAAAAGGGAAAAGAATGATGAGGAGGAAGAGAAAAGTTTATATAGTTCCACCTGGTAAACTTATTGGAATAAATACAATTCACACTTTTGTTTTAAGAGATTCAGCGCTGACTCTTGAATCTCTGCCTTGTCTGTCATCCAACCCACTTCCTGGTGAAAATTCCTCTTCCCCTTCTTCAAATAGGGACTTCAGTCCATGCCACAGGGAATCACATGACTGGTCTCAGGTCTGGGTTCTGTGTCTTGGATCCTAACTGAGCTATTGATTCCATGTAGCAAGTCCCCAGGTCATAGTTGAGGAGTACAGGAGGTAAATCAGCAGGTTGGTGCCCTGAGATAATACTTTAGAGAGTTGTAAATAGGGACTAGGGATCCAGAAGATTCTCTCATTGCTTAATGTGACCCTCCTATATCTAACCTATTGTCCTCCTCTCTGTCCTTGAGTATGTCATCATTTTTCATGACTAGATTATCAGGTTCTAAAGAGAAAAAACTCATGCATTGCTATGCAATAATCACTATTTCTCACAACATCTAGTACAAAAATTTCTGATGCTAATAATACTTACATGTGCTTTAAACTGATTATATAAACCTAGAGAATACGGCTTGAATATCTCACTCTTTGATGCTGTTGTTGTTATTCCTATAAACTGATTTTAATTTCTCAAATGTGTCACATTACCTAACAACCTAACAGGAGCCAAAAAAAAAAAAAAAAAAGGAGGTAGAGCTGCTAGACAATATTAGTGCCTCTATTTTTTAATACAGTTTTTAACAAGTACTGTCTTTTCCACTTCTGTCTTCTGAATCAACAGATTTTGGGCTCTTCGGATTTACATCATGCATCAGGACTACAGGATTGAAACTTGCATCATTTAAATTATAGTCAATACCTATTAGGTAAGATTATAGAATGTAGTCTGTTAAGTGTCATAACCTATCCTATCAAGCCAAAGCCTGACTTCATGCTAGGCCACAAGCTTGAAGGAAAGAAGGTTGACTCTCCTGAAGAAGGTGGACATACAGCCATATTGCATAGGGATAATGAGGTTTATAATGACAATAAGAATTGATATAATATCATTGATTATAAACATAGTTTGCTTTGTGGTGCTGAGGTGAGAAAGTTGTAACTTGTCAATATGTGTTTACTAAAAGATTAGTTTGAATGGAGAAAATTAACTGAATTGGAGAATAATGAGAAATAAAGACTGAGAGGCCAAAACAAGAAATATTTAACAGATGACCTTTAACACAAAGCAACAGACTTTATACATTCTTTTATTACCTAAAAAGAAAAAAAACTACCAAATGGTAAGATATTTTTAGAGAACAATGCAGATAAATATTATTTTAATGGGAACTAAAACAATTCTCCCTCCCCTCCCCTCCCTCCCTCCCTCAATCCTTCCCTCCCTTCCTTCCTTTTTTCAATTCAATTATTTGGCAATTTTTTGTCAAGATGCTGTTAACGTGCTGCATATAATTCTAGGTGCTTGGAATAAGATGTTAAAAAGTCACATTTGGTCTTTGGCATCTGTATAGTGAATAATTAACTTTACCCAAAGAGATATCTGGCTTATGTCCAGGCTCCTGGGAGGTGACCTGTAGCCCTTGAAATTTCCTGAGATAGAAGTTTCACCCTGTTCACAGTGGACCCCTCAGACCATACTTAATCATTCATGCTAACAAGATGACTCTGGGTGACACTAACCAGAAAGACCAATCATGTGATTAAAAGTTGAGGCTTTGGGACAGGTGAAATTGACTGGCCTTTGGGGACTGGGAGACTGGAAATGGAGTTTATCCCTGTGGACAGGTCCTGAGTCATCTATGCCTATGCAACGAAGCCCTAGTGGAAGCTCTGGAGCCTGGGCAGCCTGGGGCTCCTGTGTGCAGTCCTCTGAGTGCTGCCACACATCCACACTGGGAGGGGAGGGCACCCTGAAGACACAGGAGCATAGCAAGGGAAACCCCCAGCCCCAAATTCCGCCCTATGCATCCCTTCTTTTGCCTGGTTCTGATTTATATTCTTATGGGACGATCAAATCTTAACTGTAGGTGTTGAGGCTCAGAAGATGATACCCAAAAGTACGGCACCTTGGTGTGCTGTACACTTTGAACTGAAGGAGACCAGAAGGGCCTCAGAAGCAAGTCTGTCTGACCTGCCATTGCCCTGTCTTTCATTGGTCTGTCTCCCCTAAAGCAAAAGATAGAAATTATCCAAGGCAGGTCATAGAAACTAGAACTCCTCTTCCCCAAGGTGAGTCATAAAGCCCAGAAAAATCACTTTCTTCTTTCTCTCTTGAAGACCATCATGCAGAGGAGTTCTGCCCAATATCTGGGTGGGGAGGAAGAAAAGCTATACACAGAGACCAAGAAGACTCTGACCATACAGGCCTTGTTGGGTTTCCCCTTCCGTCTATTACTGTGAGGTCATACCTTTTTGTCCAATCACACTTCCACCATGACTTTCCATTCTTTGTTGAATCTAAGCATATAAATAGATACTTTCCCCTGGATCTTTAGGTCTCCATTTCTCACAGTTCCCTCATCACATATAACTTTGATTAAATAAATTTGTTATGCTTTTTCTTTTGTTAACCTGTCTTTTGTTACAGGGCTGTTGGCTGTGACCCTTATGGTGGGTGAGGAAAGGTGTCATACCTTTCTGCTCCTACATAAATACAGCACTTTCCTGGGCTCTGGGTCATTCTAGAGAAGTATTAATCATCATGGACTCTGTGGGGCCCCCATAGCTGCAGCCAGTTAGTCAGAAGTGAGGGTGGCCCCAGGGAACCCTGTACCTACAGCTAATATCAGAAGAATTGCCCACACCTGGCAGCCTGGAGGACTGTCTCTTAACCTTGAGTTAGGCTAGCTCTGGATACTTCACAGGCCTTTTAAAGTAGTGAAAAACAGAGAGAATTGGTGCAACAATGACAGGATGTTGGGTGAAACTGTGAAGTGATCACACAGTGATGAATGCAACTCTTGTATCCTCTGCTAAATGTTTTTTCCTCTTTTGAGTAGACTATTTATCCCCTTTCTCTATTTCATGTAACTTCAGTCCATAAACAAATCTACCTTGCCCAAGCATTTTAATGAATTATTGGAACCAACAGCCACAGTTAGATGTGGTTTAGCTTTTCTCAAATACTACCTTTACTTTGGAATAATTTGTCTTTGTGGTTTGTCAGGGTTCTACAGTATAATATTTATTAATATTCTTATGTCTTGGCTTGAAGTAGTTGTTAGCTTATTAGAAGGTTAATGAATTAATAAATAGTGAATTGCAAATATGCAATGTTTTGATAAAATTTTATTTTAAAGTTTAATTCTTAAAACTCCAGTATGATAAATTCAATTAATTTTACATCTGATAACAGATAGCTTAGAAGATGTGTAATTTTTTTTTTTTTTTTTTTTTGAGATGGAGTCTCGCTCTGTCTCCCAGGCTGGAGTGCAGTGGTGCTATCTGGCTCACTGCAAGCTCCGCCTCCTGGGTCAAGCCATTCTCCTGCCTCAGCCTCCCAAGTAGCTGGGACTATAGACGTCTGCCACCACGCCCGGCTAATTTTTTGTATTTTTAGTAGAGATGGGGTTTTACCATGTTAGCCAGGAGAAGATGCTTAATTTTTAAACTAAATGTTAACTAATTTTTGATGCCTTTTGTGGTCTCATTCTATTAAAATGAAATGATTTGTTTATTGGCTTAACATGATGTTTTAAATGCAATGAAATTTATAGAAAAGGTAGAACTTTGAAGCTGCTGTAGGGCTGAAGGGAAAACTCCCACTTCACCCTCTGAAGGGTCACAGAAAATTAACTGACAAAAGGCAGTTTAATAGGAGAAAAGGCATCTAAATTTATTTGATCATAGTATTATGTGACATAAGAGCCTTCAGAATGAAGACCCCCACATACAGGGGAAGCTGCGCATTTTTATGCTTAGGTTCAACAGAGTATAGATAGCTGTATAGAAACCTGATGAGATGAAAGGGTAGGCTCTAATGCAGATAGACTGAGTGGGGACCCCTGGCAGGGCCTGTCTGTCTCGATTCTTCTTGGCCTCTCTGTGTAACTTTCCTTCCGTCTGGGTGTGAGGCAGGTCTCTATTTGGAATGGGAGTCCTATGACCCACAATCAAACAAGGTAGGTCAGACAATTTTTTAAGGCCAGTTTTTGCACAGAATTGGTAGGGAAAGCTAGAGTAATTTTTAGGTTTCATGGCTGGCTTTGGGGAAAAGAGGCGTAGGTTTCCATGACCCACCTTGAAGAAGAGAATTTCTCGTTTCTAGGGCTGGCCTCAGGGGAGAATGAGGGGCCAGACACAGGAGGGCAGGAAATAAACCTCAGCTACTGAAGTTGCTTTTGAGGCCTTCATTTTGAGGTATTCTGGGCCCCAGCACTACCTACGAGGAATACTCTTCAGAAGGTATGTGCACCTGTATCATTCCAACCAAGATGGGGCTGTTGAAATAGTGAAACCTGCCATTGAGTCATTATCATGGTGGAAGAGCTCCATTGCTATTAAAGAACAAAACCAAGCAGATATATGAGCCCCACATTGGGCTCAGCTCTACGGATTAGTTTGTTAATATATTATTTGCAGGACCACAGTGTGCAATCTGAATAGACAGCAAGAACAGCTGTGTTTGGATAATACATGCCATTTCACCATGATTATTTATTTATTTTTGAGCTAAGTAGAGGAATCACACTAAACTATTCTTGGCATAAATCAGGTTTGTACTCAATTATAATTCAAAACAGTTTCACCTAAAATATTTTACATTTTATGCAAAGATACCTTTCTATTGCATCTCAGTTCATCTGCTAATGGTGCTTTCTTTATGCTAGATAAACACACTTTTTCAAGAGCTGAAAAGTTAACTGTTTGAAATAGTCACTTCGTGAATTTCTGAGATTTGGCTGACTTTCCTCTTTGTTGGCCTCTTTTCTCCTCCTGTACTTATGACCGTGGGCGGGACAGGGACAATCCAACAGGCTAACAATTAACATTAAAAAATAAATTATGAGAACTTTGTTTAAAACAAAATTTACTTACATGTGGCATCGTCATTTGACTTCACAGACTCTGTTGTCTACCAAATAAACATTGCAAATGATTCTGCTTACCAAATTTTTCTGTGACTTTCTCATTGTAATAGCTCCCAAAACCTTAATTTGTTCATCTAAAATATGCTAAATTGTATTTCAGTATATTCATCAAATTTAGTATTTCTTATAGTTAATACTTTTTAAAATTTCCTCCTGTATTAAGTAAAAAACACCTTGTTATTTCATTTTTCCTCATGGATCATCATCTTTTTTTTTTTTTTTTTTTGAGACAGAGTCTCACTCTGTCGCCCAGGCTGGAGTGCAGTGGCACGATCTCAGGTTCAAGCTGTTCTCCTGCCTCAGCCTCTGGAGTAGCTGGGACTACAGGCGCCCACCACCATGCCCGGCTAATTTTTGTATTTTTAGTAGAGACCATATTGGTCAGGCTGGCCTTGATCTCCTGACCTTGTGGTCTGCCCCCATTGGCCTCCCAAAGTGCTGGGATTACACGCATGAGCCACCACACCCGGCTGTAATCTTTAGTGAACTAGTAAAATGGTTTGCCTAAGATTAAAGCCCTGGTTTGTACAATTTTCCACTCTCCATGATGTAAATACTCCCACTAGGCAGATTTCAAACTGTATATGTAACATCACTGAAGCTGAGAAGTTGAGAAGAGATGCTAACAATCACCTTTCTTAAGCCTCTTCAAGCTGGTTCCAGCACATCACTCATTGAAATTTAGTTACCATAGAACAAGGGATGGCAGAACTTCTCAGTTGCAATTGAAAAAATATATACAGAAATACAGGCATCTTGGATAAATGTTAACCTTTTCTAAATCAATACATTATATCTGGATAGTAAGTAGGGTAAATGCTAATTTGGTGACTGTATCGTTAAATAATCTATGTTAAATTAATTTTCTAGATGAAAGTAATTAAAAACAACCTTAAAGGAGAAGCCCTTCTAGAAGCTTTTATTAGCCACTAATGAGAAACATTATGATCCGGGAATTAACATATAAATCCAGAATAAAATGCAGATTCATACTGTAAATCTTTTTTTTTTTTTTTCATTTCTTAGGACGCTTTAATCAGATTAAAAAAATATGAAAACAAAATCATTATTCAAAGAAATAGATTTACTTCTTCCAACATATATAAGTATGACTTCTTGGAACATCCTAATGTGTTGGTTTAATGGAAAATGGCTTTTAATCATTTGAGGAAATTGCATATTCCATTTATTCTTATTTTCTGGGAATTTGAGAATAAAATTACCAGTTGTGAGAAAATGTAAATTGAAATACATTAAAAAGGTTATTGAAGGCTGCAATTTAACACTATTAAATACAAAGCATGAAGAAATTGGCCATTATTATATTTCTTGTCAGTCAATGAAAAAAAACCTGTTGGTAGGCAGATTATATCTGACAAATGTGTAGGGACTTTTGTTTTATTTATGCTTAGATCCTGAAATAATCATTGCATAATCCATCAGAAAATAAAACTTTTTATATTAATAAGGAATAAAAACTGGGGACAAATGCCATTATGAATGACATTTATTTATTAATTTTCAATAAATAGTTTATTGATTATGGTAATGCTGTGTTTTAGAACCATAAGGAGGAGAAGTTTCTAGTTTTAGGACTAGGTAAACTGGAATTCAAATGCCTTTTCTTCCATTTCATAGGCAGACAACTACCTGATAACTCTGAGTTTGTTTCCTCATCTGTGAAATGGAAATAATGTCTTCCATTTGTGGAGTTATTTTAAGGATTATAGAGAGTGTTTGTAGAGCTCTTGGACAAGGAGGAATAAAATAGAGGTTCAATTAACAGCAGCTCATAATAATAATGTAGGTGGTTAGAGCTGGAATAAGCAATTTGAAGTGAAAATAAAATAAAATCACTGAAACCATTGTTTGTCACCTCTTTGACAACATATTTGTTCATTAATAAATGGCTGATCTTTTAAATGATTTGTATCTTTAATTGAAATACAATATTTGATTTTTCTTATCTCTATAAAACAAAAAAAGAGAAGAATAATTCTTTTGAAAGGCTTAGAATGTCAGCTTGTTTTTTTTTTTTTTTTTTTTTTTGAAATACGCACTACAGAAAGAGCAACACCTTGAACTTACCCGGGAAACTTCCACAGACTTTATTAAAAAGAACTTGGTGGAAATAAATACCACAAGTCAAAGAGATGAAATGACCCCATGGTTCTTTAAGTGATCTGAGTATTTTACAATCTCCCCTGAGCTGTGAAGTACTCTTTTGCTTTGGTGTTATGAAATGTGAAGAATATTTTATGCAAACACTTTGGTCATCTTTTTATAAAAGTAATCCCATTCTGCTAGGCTGTCCAGGAATTTGACTTTTGCTTATAATATTGCCTATAAGGAAAAATGAATCCATATAATCATGTTTGCAATGTGCATTTAATGGCATATAATCCCTTTTAAACTTGAGCACTATGCATATTTGTTATCTATTGCTATAATAACCTGAAAACATGGATTAAAACAATAGATTATTACTTAACTGTTTCCATTAGTAAAGAATGTGTTTAGCTACATGTTTCATGGCTTAATGAGGTTCCAGACAAGGTGTCAGTTGGAGTTTCAGCCATCTGAAGGCTTGAAAGCAGCTGACAGATCTGCTTCCAAACTCATTCATTGGTTTCTGACAGGCTCAGACCCTCCCTAGCTGTTGGCTAGAGATACCAATTCCTTCTCACACGGGCTTCTCCATAAAGTTGCTCTCATTATGCCAACTTGCTTCTCCTTTTGTATTACAGAAATTACAGAAAGTAAGTACCTGTATTACAGGTATTACAGAAAGTAAGAAAATGAGTGTGGAGAGAAATTCAAGGCAAAAGCCACAGCCTTTTGATAACCTAACAAAATCAGTGGCATCCCAGCATTTCTACCATTTTGTATTTTTCAGTAATGAGTCACTAGGTCCAGCCTACACTGAAGTGGAAATGATTACACAAGGTTATGGATTCTGGGAGACAGAACACTGTGGGCCATCTCAGAGTGTGCCTGCCACAAGCACTGGCTATAATGATAAAATGGAACATTGAAGAAGGAATGAGTGTACTGGATGTCTGTCTTTTATTATACTAGTTTTATTTTCATACAACTCTTCGAAATTGAACTGTGGAGTCTAATAGAGTTCAACACTCAACTGCCAAATTGATTTCAATCTCCTATTGCCTTACTCCCAAAGCAGGCTGGACGTGTCCAGGGCCTTCAGGTGAGGAGATGGGTGGGGCTTTCTTTCACTCCTTACTCCCTTATTATCTTAAGTCTAGCCCACCCATCCACTCACTCTGTTATGTGAGTTAAATTGGGGGCTATAAACAGTCATAGTAATAGTAAAAGTTTTAGACTTACAATTTTAATTAAAAGCATATTCCCAAGATTATAGACCTCAGTAAAAGAATTCCCTTTTCTCATTAGGGGCACACTGGCATTGAATCTATTTCTGTCTCCTTATTAAGTGACTCCCAGAATCCCAGGAATTGTCATACCATTATTTACAACATCTCCTTAAACCAAATTTGCTACTCTTTCACCCATAGATGGTTAGCAAACATTCTGCTTTTGTTATTTTCCTAAAAGCGTATAATAAATCTTTTATGGAAGGAAAGGAAAAAGAACAGAGGAAGGCTATAACAAGCAAAATACTTTCATTATTTGAACTACTTTCTAGTGGCATATTTCTCTTTCTTCATATACATTTTCATTCTGTGGAAATAATGTTTTATATTCATAGAAGGCAGACTAAAGGCCCCCCAAGATGCCAAATGTACTCCATTGATATTGTGAATATAAAGAAATTAACCCAACTGAGCTCGATATGATCACAGAGCTCCTAAAAGCAGGAGAAAAAGGGCATTTTAAGAACCAGAAAGGCCCCACATACCAAGCCTGGCTTGATGATGAAGAGGCCACATGGAAAGTGTGGAAAGAAACTGAACTTTGCCACAACCAAGGATTTTAGAAGAGGACTCCCCACCTCAGATAAGAACAGCAGTCCACACTGGCACCTTCGTTTAAGCCCCACATAACCCTGGGAAGAGAATCCAGCCATGCCATACAGGACGTTAGACCTACAGTAATGTGAGCTAATGAATGGGTATTGTTTTAAGATAATAAATACGTGAGATTTTGTTAGGGGAGCAATAGGAAAACCTATACCATGTTTTTGTTTGTTTTACTTGGATGGCTAAATATATTTATAACAGAGAGTGTGCATAGATTGAGGCGTATAGACCCTGGCTCCTTCTATGGGTGAAAATGTGAGATTGAGATAGATACTCCTTTGGCCCTGGGCAGTGGCTTGCACCTGTGCATGCACAAGAATCATAATCACTTTATAATCAATTCTGCATTGATTGGCCTGTTCCATTGAGAAAATTATCTACTGAACATTTTTTTTTACTTGACATAATTGTTTCATGTAATACAGCAATGATCTTAGGCTTATTTCCTGTTTTCCTCTGCCCATACCTGGCTCACCTAATGTGTCATAATCCCCCATCATATATAGTGTGTGTTTCAATACTTAACATCATTTCCTGTTTATATATTTGTTCCTGCAGATCCCTTAACCTCCTGATCATACAATTCTTGAAAGTTAAGAGATGTGTATTTTACTTACATTGATACCCAGCACTTTGCATAGGCGACTGTCATGTGTTCAATGCTTATTTAATGAATGGTTTATTTAATGAATGATTGCATCTTAGTTTTACAAGCTATAAAGTGTGCTTTTTTATTTATTATCTCTCTATATAAATGCATTTACTTTTTTCTTTTTCAGTTCCTAATTTTGAGAAACCATGTTTTCCCTAGACCGGCTGTTTCAAGTTATTTCTATTTCAAATAGGAAACTTTAAAGTGTCAATGTCAGGAATAATAAATCTAGGTTATTATAATAAAAAACATTAGAAAAGTATTCACTTTTGATACAACATGTGGCTTTATAAAGTTTTCTCTTGTAAGATTTGCACACTTAATAGATGACAGATCTTTAGAGAATAGTAAATAAAATGAAATGATATAAATTTTTTTCAAAGAAAATAATTCTATAATGTCATTATCTCTTGTCAAGAGAGATAATTAAAATAACTAGTAAATGT
Organism: Pongo pygmaeus; assembly: GCF_028885625.2. NCBI lineage: Eukaryota > Metazoa > Chordata > Mammalia > Primates > Hominidae > Pongo > Pongo pygmaeus. Next base: position 60,983,310 of record NC_072380.2, read on the forward strand.
TCCAAATTTATGCTGTTTAGCAGATGTAGTTCTAATAAAAAGAATTAGATATATGCAATTAGCACTAAAATTCTAACTTGTTTTCAGAATATTAAAATAATTGTCAAGAGTTTATAGATTATGTCAAGTCATGACAGCTTTTCTCTAATTGCGAAATTGTAATACATATGTCATTACAACGTACATTTTGCATACAAACATAAACCACATGTAGTTGACATGGAAAACAGGCTTAACAGCTGCTAGAGTAAAATTAATGTCTTCAAATTCTCAGAAGATGAATATTTCCTCTTGTGCACTCATAAAATCTGATGGAGTTTAAAATCTCGGTTCTGGTAACTAATTTGGACAGATGTCAGAAAAAAGGATCTAAGAGACATAATTGGGTGATGTCACAGAGCATAGCAATAAGCAGATGTGAAAGTCAGAGTGACCTCCTGCCACCCCCGGTAAGAAATACCATGGCTATCGGTGCCTGCACGGGAGAACTTGCCATGTGTGAGTCATGTGGACAACTGCTTACTCAAATGCTGCTAAAATTGTGTGCATCATAGTTGCATGGAGAAATGCTAAAACACCTTTCTTATGAATATGAATATATACCCATGTAATTTTGTATGATATAAAATGGTGTGTCATATACAACGAGCATGGAATACATTCTATTGGTGTTACCATGCTTTATGTTCATCACTTTATGTATCCACACCCTTGTCCACATGTCATTGCAGTTCCCCCATAGAAGATGATGTATACTTCTCAGTTCCATAGATGTTTGATTGATCTTTGTCCAATGGGATATCAGCAGATGTGACGGGAGGAAAGGACCAGTTTACACTTGCCATCAGCTTCGGAACATGCATCAGGTAACCCAAGGTCTAAGGTATGAGAGAGAAAGGTGGAGGCACTCTATACCCAAGCTGCAGCTTGGAGCCACGCCCAGGCAATCCAATCCTAGGTCAGACAACCCCCAGCCAGCACAGCTGTGTGAGCAAGAATAAATGATTGTTGACTGGGGCAATGAGCTTTGGGGTGATGCGTTACACGGTATTGTTATGATAACAAGGGACACAATGCCTTCCAAAGTAATTAAACACATGCACAGAAGGATCCGCGAATATTCAATACATATCCAGTTAAATTTAATATAGTTAAAAAATGTTGATAAGGATGATTTCCTTCAAATATTTCCACTGTGGCTGTATTAAAGCCAATAGAAAGACTTATTGGCAGTAACTGAAACCTCAAATGTTCATTTTCCTTTCTGTATGCCATTCTGTTTTTCCCTTAGGTGAAAAAGCAAAAACAATTCTGGGAACAGCATGGGAAGAAAAACACAGGCACAATCTAGATTTTCTGACAAGTTCCCCATTATATTGAAAGCAAAATGCTGTATTTTACAGTCTTGTCACACCATGTAGTTACTAGCATGTACTCTGGACAACATTCAAGCAAAGAAAGCAGGAAAAGGCACATTGAACCACCTACTGTGAGGACTGCAGGAGTAGAAAATTCTCAGCTGTAGATATCAAAGGAAGAAAGCCTAGTTTAAGGGCTGAAAAGAGTTTTCATCTTGTTTTGTGATGTTTGTAGATTATACTCTTGCAGGTGTTGCGAACACACCTGCATGTTTTACTAGTTCTGTCTGTTATGATTTTGTAAGTCAAATATTTCTCTTCCTAAGTGTTTCGTTATTTGTATTTTATTTCCCATGTATTAATCACACAACTCAGATAAACAAATATAGCAAATCTAGTCAGATCAAATAAATCTAGTTTGCTAAAGACGAAGCGTATGAGATCTTTGACCCTAAAGAAGTTAATAACATACTGTTATTTCATGCCTGAAAAAGACAAGAAATGAGAACCCTGAGGCCAAAGTATTAGGTAAAGGTTTATATTCATAGTTGTTGCTACGTGCAAAAAAGAAAAAGGAAATTCTAAAATGAAAATGAGGTCATTATTAATAAATAATAATTAATTAACCATTAGTAGCCACTGGTGCAACCTCATAAGCTAATATTCTTCTAGAATTTCACTTTGTTTCTTTGCCTGTTCTTTGATAATTGCACAGGATGTTTAGTTTACATTTTTCCTTGTATGATAACTTTTACCCACACTTGTACAATAGGGTGTATATGCATTTAAAAATGAAACAGCTGAAGTTGTTCTGAAAATGTCAGTAAATGTTTTGCATTTGTACGTACATTTAAAGACAAACTTGGAACTAAAAAAAAGCCTTTTATTTATTTTTTGTTGTTGTGACTTATTTATTTTTCTTTTTTGATTATTTGCTAATACCATATATTTAATTAAAAACTCAATTTAAATGTGTGACTGTTCTAAGAATTTATAACTATACTGTATCATTTTTCTCATAACTGAAATTAGCTTTGTTGTTTTCAAGTTAGAAAATTAATACAGGGTCATGTAAAACATTTAGGATAATATTAAGAGCCCAGGAGTAGAAATAGAAACAAGTCCTAATGTTTTGATATAGAGCCTTATAAAGGACATCAATTTGGAACTTAATTTTAATGTGCTGTGTACTTTTTAAATGGATTGCTATACCTAGGAAAAATAGTAAAATAAGCCAGGTTTATTTTGATTCGTCTCAAGTCCTTTTCCCTTCATTTCTGGGATAGGCAGCCCCGCCCTCTTTTAAAGGCATATCATGTCCTTCCTACAGATGTCATAGGCCCTCCACTGAGGGATTTTGATGTGTTAATGCTATAGCTTTTCTGTGTTCCACCCCCTTTCTCTTTTTTATAGTGATTTCTAATCAACGGGTTTTTTAAGAGTGCTTTTTTTATGCCTCTGTTTGTTAATATAAGAAATTATGATTTGTAATAATTATACAAATCAGAATATACACAATTTGTATAATTGTGATAACATGTCAATATGTATAAGATAGTGTTTGCTCATTTACATATTAAGTTTCTTACTTCAGTTGAGACCTTACTGAATCTAGGAAGTAAGTGATAATATCGGGTAGGAACTGCAAAGTTATTCTACAAAAACAAAATATAGCAGAGGGTGACTGTTGTTATACAAATGCATTTTGTTGATTAAAAGCCTTTACATTAAAAGAAAATCTAGCACAGATAATTTTTTCATAATTTTTACAGCATTGTTTTGGTGAAAACGACCATAGAAAACCTGCAACTCTAAAAACATCCATAGTCAATAAATGTTTACTGAGTGCTAGTGAGCAATATAACACAAATGAGAGATTCCACTTTTTAGCCTGAAAGATAAACATAAATTTTATATTTTTAGAATGCCCCTCGGGAGATAAAATAAATATCAACTCAGAAGTAGACACTAATAGTTGCTCTTCCAATATCCATTCTCCCCTCCAACTTTTTAGGCAGTGCTGCGCCTTACCATAAAATGACTTTTACTGGCCTTTATAGATAGGAGTTGTCCTGTGAAACAATTCAGGTCAATTGGAAATGAGTTGTTGGAGTCGGGCATGGTGGCTCATGTCTGTAATCCCAGCACTTTGGGAGGCCTAAGCGGGCAGATCACCTGAGGCCAGGAGTTCGAGAGCAGATCACCTGAGGCCAGGAGTTCGAGAGCAGCCTGCCCAACATGGCGAAACCCCGTCTCTACTAAAAATACAAAAATTAGCCGAGCATGGTTGCGGGCACCTGTAATCCCAGCTACTTGGGAGTCTGAGGCAGGAGAATTGCTTGAACCAGAGGGGAGGAGGCTGCAGTGAGCCAAGATCGGGGCATTGCACTCCAGTCTGGGTAATGAGAGCAAAACTCTATCTCAAAACAAACAAACAAACAAAAAACAGAAAAGGAAAAAAAAGAAAAAGAAGAAAGAAAAGAAAAAAGTTGTTGGGAAAGGCTTCTTGAATGCTAATGCTATTTAAAAAGGAGTAGGCTTAAATAAGGTAAAGATGTCACTGGTCCTTTGCCCTTTTCCTTCCAGGAATGTGGATGTGATGGTTTGGGAGACAATTCCCCTGGGTCGGGTATTTCTGCCTGTCTTGCAAGCAAGGCTCCGACTACCATCTGTTCCAGAGTTCTTTTCAAAGGCCTTTGTTAGCAAATGGCCTTGGAAGATATAGTGTCTCTCTCCAGAGTAAAGGACAAGGCCTAATCACGGAGCACAGCTCAGAGCTCAGCACCTGTAACATAACTCTGTGCATGTGCAGGCCTCCCTCTGGGTCCACCTGCATGGGAGTCGAAGGCAACAGTGATGATACTCATGTGGCCTGCCGAGTCCTAAAGTACTTTTTCATACACAGGAGTCTTGTGACTTCTACCAGCATCTATAATATGATGACAGGGTAAATTGTAATCTTGCAAGCAGGGTAGAAATCTCAGAACTTCAAGTATTTTTAGCAGGTGGCTGGGGCAGATAAGAGCTTTATAGAGATAGCATTATGATTTGGTCTACAATCCATTTTGATTTAATTTTTAATTATGAAGTGACGTAGCACTTAATTTTTTTTTTGATGTAGATAGCCAGTTCTCCCAGCACTATGTTCGAAAAGGCTGCTCTTTTCTCCATTGACCCTTGTTAAAAATCAGTTGACATTACATGAAAAAGTTTATTTCAGGACTCTCAATTCTATTCCATTGATCTATATGGTCATCCTAAGAGTACCATATTTCTTGATTACTTTTGTTTTACAGTAAGTTTTTAAACACAAAGGCATATGCCCTCCAACTTTTGTTCTTTTTGTTCAAGATTGTTCTAGTTATTTTGAATCCTGTAGATTTCCAAATAAATTTTAAAATAAATGTCATTTTTCTGCCAAAAAGGTCGCTGGAATTTTGATAGGGATTATGTTGAATCTGTACATCAATATGGGATGCAGTGACATCTTGAAAATATTGTGATCCAATCCATGAACATGTGATATCTTTCTATTTATTTGTCTTCTTTAATTTTTTTCAACATTTTATTGTTTTCAGTTTAAAAATCTTATGTTTATTTATTAAAATTTATTCCTAAGTACATTTTTGATATTACTTAAGTGAAATTATTTTGTTTCATTTTTATATTTTTAAGACCAGTATATGGAAATATAGTTTACTTTTATATACTAATCTTATGGTATTTTTTATTTGTGGATTCCTTAGAATTTTCTGTACACAGGATTCTATCATCTGCAAATAAAATATGGCTTTTTCCTTTTCAATTAATACATCTTTTGTGTCCTTTTCTTGACTAATTGCCCTGGTTAGATTCACCAGTACAGTGGTGAATAGAAGTGGCCAAAGCAATAATTCTTGGCTTATTGCTGATATTAGGGAGTAAATATTCTGTGGATTACAATTAGGTAAAATGTTAGTTATGGGTTTTTCACAGATGTTATCAGGTGAAGAAATTTCCTTCTGTTCTTTGTTTTTATCATGAAAGAAGGTTGGATTTTACAAATATTCTTTCTAAATATTGAGATTATCATGTGGTTTTGTCCTTTATTCTATTAATAGAGTATGCTTCATGTATGTATTTTTATAATAAAGCAATCTTACATTCTTGTGATAAATCCAGTTTTTCATGGTGTATCCTTTTTTACATGTTGCTTTGCTTTGTTAGCATTTTATTGAGGATACAGTTGTCTATATTTTTAAGGGATACTGGTCTGTGTACCTTTTCTTTTCCTGTGGTGTCTTTATCTAAATGTTTAAAGAAGAATTAACATAAATCCTTCACAAACTTTTGCAAGAATATAAAGGGATTTGACACTGCCAAACACATTCTATGAGGCCATAGAATAAGATGCCAAAACTAGACAAATCATCACATATGAAAAACATTTTTTCATTGATTTTTTCCCCTGTTTTCTAGTCTCTGTTTTGTTGTTTTAATGCTAAGCTTTATTTCCTTCCTTCTGCTTGCTTTGGGTTTAGTTTGCTATTCTGTGACTATTTCTTAAGGTGAAAGTTTAGGCTGTTGATTCGAGAATATGAGGCTATTGATTTCAATTAAATACGGCAGGTTTTCATTATACATGCATACGTAAGCCCTTATTTAGCAGTATTCCGTAAATATGTTTGTTGTGTGTTCAATTTTCATTCAGATCAAAGCATTTTCTAATGTCCATTATGATTTTTTTTCATTGATGTGTTAGTTACTTGGAAGTGGAAGTACTAATTTCACTATATCTGTAAATTTCCCAAACTTTCTCCTACTGTAAATAGACATATTGGAGTGCCAATTACTAGAGAAGCACATGCGAGATAATAGGCAGTAGTTTATGTTTCCTATTCAATCACATCTACATAAATGCATTTTGTTTGATATAACAAATTATAAGAAAAATTATAATTTAATAATACAAATGTGGGATTCTAAATTAGGTCACTTAAGCCTAAGGATATTTAGGAGGGTCAAAACCATCACAGTGTATTCTCACAAGGACTAAATTGAAGAAAAATATTTTTTAAAAAGTACCATAAATATTTTCATAAATCAAAATGAGCTTTGCATAATTATTTCTGTTCTGTCTTTACAGGGAACTGTTTGCATAGCCACAGATTATTTAAAAAATAAGGCAACATAAAGGGGATGAAATATTCTGTTCCTATTTAAAAATGTATTTTTGTTATTGCTACACAGTATAAACCGAAGGCAAAATGACACTTCATTTGTGGTATCTGGGAGAACACAGACGATCTAATGAAGAAGAGTTAGAGAGCTTCGGCAACCCACGTATGACCATCTCCACCTGCAGAACTTTATAAAAAGATATATTGAAAATATGAATAAAAGATAAACACATTAAACCTTTTGAGAATATTTAGCGATTGGACAGCTACATGACTGATAAAATTATTGCAATGATAATGACACGAAAGAAAGAACATTAATCAATATATAATTCCTATAAGCTCAAATCTTTTATATAGCTTTCTCCCCAGGTTTTTTATTGAATACAATCAAAGCCAGTTTCAAAAACTGCAGCAAACGTACTGTGTGCTGTGCTTCACCAATAACATTTCACAGCCCCTTTTGCTGGTGTCATCTGATATCTAAGCATGACGTGTTGCAGTTTGTCTACTCCATCTCATTTCTACCATCATTTCTCTTAACTGTCTACCACATGGTAGGCACTATTCTACGTACAGAATACTGAGCACATATAGTTAGGATTTGAGTGTTTTTTGAGTTTAGAGTTAGTGAGTGGAATTTGATAATAAATAATTTTAAATGTAGGGACGAAATGCAGCTGGAAGGAATTCTTTCTCTTTACATCTCTCTTTCTTTGGTATGCTTAGTTCTCATCACATGCCAGGCCCCACGTGCCAGCCCTGCTGTCTCAAGCTTTGCTGGAGGTTGGACATTGTCATCTGCGCCACTGCCCTGGAAGCAGGGAGGCAGAGCAGCCACAGGTCCCAGCATCAGAAGGGCTTCTACAGAGGAGTCTACGGACTCTTCTTGAACTTGGTATATATCCTTAGCCAGCACAAGGGCATAGAATAAAAATTTCAATCTGATTAATTCTAGATGTTGTTTTACTCCTAAACCTTAGGGTATGATAATATAAAGAAGATTGAATGAGAGGTTTTGATATGTACAATATGAAATCTGATAATTCAGGAATGATGTTGTAAATAATGTAGACATTTTTCAAACTGGCAGTTGGTGAAAAGAAAGTTAATAGCAAACCAAAAAGTAATAAAGAATGAAATGAAAGACTGAATAAATATGAAAATAATTTGCTTTCTGGTAGTTTCTTTAAAAGATCCCCAAATTGAAAGAATCTTACTGTATTAAATTTCATCACATTTTGTTCTTTTGAGTAAATATCAAGAGTTTTCAGAGGTTCTTTCAGACTGATGTAAAGGTAATGATTAGTTTGATTAATGTCACTAATTTATATAAAAATGCAAATATTGTAATGCTCCATAACACTCTCCAAAAGATTTCGCTTTGCTTTCATTATGTAACCACTCTTATTTTCAATTTTCTTTTGCCCCATCAAGCACGTTTTTCTCTCAATGTGTTATCACTCTAAATATAATTTTGTTTTATAAAAGTTTCACTGGGATTATTTTGATAACACATTCACATTTTTTCATTCAACCCCTATTTCCACTGTGGTAATTGTCATGAGACTTGCATTTCTGGGGAGGAAGAGTGGAAAGCACTCTATTATTACAAACCAGAAAGAGTGTTGAAATCACTTTATACAGAGAAGCACAGCACAAATACACGGATTGCTCATGTTAAAGGGTAAAGCTTCAGCACATTGGGCACCTTCATAATTTTGTGATAATGTAAGTATTGTTAAATATGCTTACTGGGGCTTCGTAACTGAACGTTGTCCTCAAAGTCTAGACAGAATTCATGTGTGGCAAAAGCAGTAGAGCAGAAATCTTAAAAATATTGTTTATAAGGCATATTTGTATCTAGTTACAGTGAGTATAACATACAATATTACTCTTGAAATGCCACTTTCCTAAGGGCATGTCCATAAAATTACTCCAAAAATATATTATCAGGTGTTAAAACATCAGAGGATATTACCTTAGTTTCTTGTGCCAATGTAGCATTTGAACTTGAAATTTTGCAGTGTTCAAAATATAGAAAATGCAAAGAGAATCTATCAATCTTCAACAAGTTAATTCTAAATTGATATTGATATTGTAGTTTCTAAAAAAAAAAATTCTGAAGATTTTTTTCTTTACATTTGGGAAGATAAAGTTTTCTAAAGAATATTTCATATCCATGAAGAGAAGTATTTGCCCTGCAGAAATTAGACTAATTTTCATTTTAACTGGTCTCATATTCCATTCATTCTAAAGGGTTTCACACGTATATCTTAATATTGCACTAATTACGTTACATTTAACATTTGCAGTTCTCCTAAATAACTACATGGTTTTCTAAATAAGAATTACTTTTATTCTAATGAGGAATCTTTGAATATTTGAGATATTCAACCCAGATATTAGGTCTCCTAGTGAGTCATAGGATGGAACAGATTCTTGAAAGACACCACAGAGGTCTTTTCTCACTTTGTTTTAACTTTTTATCTATGGAAATGTTAAAGCTAACACAGAAGTACAAAGAATATATAATGAATCCTCATGTGCTCAACATACAACTTTAACAATTATGTACATTTGACTAATTTTGTTTCATTTACACACCAACTACATTTTAAAAATATTTTGGCTCTGGAATTATTTTTTTTAACTCACAGATGATGTCATTTTATTGATAAATAAGTATTCATCTATAAATACATTGTTTTTACTGAAACTAAGTTATTTTTTCTATAAAATTTTACATATTCTTGATATGCCCCATTTCATCTCCATGGTGTCATTGTACATATTCCTTATACTCTACATTTTTTGTAAATTTGTTGATAAATCTAGAGGCTTAATCATGTATAGTTTTGATAGTTAAAAGAAATTATTTTATAGGTGATCCTTATTCATTGCCTCCATCCATTTTTATTTTCCACTGGGGGCTGAAAAAACAGGGTATCCAAATGCAATCACTCCTTCTGCATGCACTAGCTGGAATTCTTCTATAAAGAACTTCCCATCATCAACTACTTTGTTACCATGGCTACGCTGCACACAGTTCTGCTGTGTCCTCCTTGCGGGAAAGGCTCCTTCTGGCCTATAAGTTGAAGTTTAAAGAGTTCTTCAGGTCTTTACACTTTTCTAAAATCTGATTCTACATTTTTTAAAAAGCAATGTCATTTTCCATTAATCCCCAGAACTTAATGTTCCAGTGAAGAAAGATCCCTCATACATATATATTTTTCTACTTTTCTCAATTTTAATGATGTCGTTATATCAGTAATAATTTTGTTTTCTTCCATATTCTAAACTTTTGCTAAATTCCTAACTTATTCATGAAGATCCACTGATATTTCTGGTTTGAATTTTTCATATCCTTATGATCAATATTAGATCATTACTTCTCATTTGATACATTAGCTATTTATTTGCAACTGAATAAAGATTCTGAAAATGACCATGCTTTATAGACCTCAGCACTCCTATTACACCTCTTGTCCCACGATTTTTAATAAAAATTTGTTATATTTATTTATTTATTTGTAGGGAGAAAAAAAGCAGCAACATTTCTGAGTTACAAATTTGATGATATCACTGTTACATTATGCTATTTACATTATTTAGTTTTTTATTCTTTCTGAGAGCTTAGAATGTATTTATTGGAACAGAAATTTCAGAAATTTAAACATAAGACCCAAAAGACTACTGTGACAATACTTAATCTTTGAAATGTAATTTTTAAGTCTACTTATTTTGTATTAATAATTTATGAAATGTTCCATATTTTTGCACTGTAACTTTGCACCAAGGAGAGGTTTTCAGCTTTGAGCATAAAGAGATTTTCTCTAAATATTTTTGTGGCTAGAGGTTTATTTGTCTTGCTCAAGATAAATTGGAGATTTGGTAGTGCTCAGATTCATTTCAGGACAGATAAGCAGTATAATCATCATTAATTGAATCTGAAGAAGCAAGAAATGGGTGCAGTGGCTCCATTGCTAATGTTATAAGAGAAAATGATTCCAATATCCAAATTCAAACAAATGTCTATTTGGAGTAACCAGAAGGTAGTTAAAGGCACATTACCGGCTCAGAGGAGCTTTTTATTTCTCAAAACCACAGTCCACAGCCAGGTTCTGAAGACAGCAGAACTTCCTCTTGTCAATTAACAGATTCTTTGCAAACACCCAGATCCCATGATTTGCTTGTCCCCACGTCCACCTCCCAGTAATGGTATCCAAAGGTGAACCGAGGGAAGCCTATTGACAATGACTGAATTACAAATATCTAATAATAATAGGGAAGGTACAGTTAAAACTGGCATAAAATTCATAAATCTTTGTGCATTAAAAATACTATTAATTGAGTTTCTATTCATGTTATTAAAACTGATATTATAATTTAGGAATAGAGAGACTTTAAAGTCCATTAAAACTGTCATATGTAACTCCTTTTTTAAAAAATAAATAAAGTCCAAAATCTGAACTTTTTTTTCTTCTGCTTATTTTTTGAAAAGATGTCTGGATAGGCATTGCAGTGTCATTGACAGGCAGAGCTGCACCATTGACTTATTTCATCTGTTGTGGTCAGCATGACCAGTCTGGACAGCTGCTTTGGTGTTTACCTTATAAAACTATAGGCAACATTTGCTTGAAGTACAAAGTAGTCTAACTTTATAGTAGCATAATTTTGTCCAGTAATTTTGTCACAAAATAGATAAATGGAATAGTAATTTAAATGCATAATATACTACTTTATGCCAACGCAGTAAATCTCATCAAATTTAGGAAATTTTCTTAAAATTTTTTTACCTTTCTGTATTAATTGAACAGAACTATCTTTTACTATATAATGATGCTTGCATGTGTCTGAAATAACAGATTATCTGAAGGTGAATGGTCCAGTATTACTGCAACAATGCATAGTTTCTAGTTTCTATCATTAAAAATACACAAGGTTAATTATTTCATTTCCATTTATACGATTTTAATATATGATCATATATTCTGTTCAATTCATTTTAAGAAAGACCGCGAGGAAAACATGACAAGAAAGGAGAGGAGGGAAGACTAAAAGGAAAAAAGCTGCAGAAAAAAAGGGAGGACTGTCTCTCAAAAAAAAAAAAAACAAAAATTGAAATATTATGCACCATACTAAAATACAAGAAAAAGTAATACAGAATGTATATGGTGCACAATTTAACACCAAAATATTTATCACCAGAAATAAACACATACAATTAATTAAAAAATAAAGATTAAGACACTACATATGAGTCTATTTAAAATAACAATAATATTTAAATATTCTATGATACAGAAAGGTAAAAAAGTTTAAGAAGAGTTACTCTTTTGTTATAAATTGTTAGATAGATTCATGACTCAGAGATAACTCCGAGATTGCTTATTTACAAAATTTTAAATGCATCCTATTGCAATAATAATAAATTGCAAAAAGAATAAATTGCAAACAAATGACAATACAATCACAGATTGTAAATATCAATTATTATATTTAAAGAAAATGAACAAAATGGACACTAGAGCAAATCTTTTAAACATTACTTATCTTAAATACACAAAGCAATGCAAAAGGCTAAGAAATGAGATACGAGTTACAACAATTTGAAAGAAATAAATAAAACTCTCATTTTGTGCAGATGGTTTCTACCTAGAGAAACCTAGATTATGTATAACTTTTTGTTCATCTACAATGAGTGAATATTTCTCATGAAGAAGGCTAGTAGAATTTAAGAATAGATACAAAGCAAACAACTGCAATGTGATACTTTAATCAAAGTATAAAACTCATGTAAAATATTAAAATTTATAAAAATTTGTGATTCATATATTTTTATAATTTACTTGTATTTTTGGCCAGACTGTCTCATAATGTGAAAGAAAAATTAATCATAATGGGTTGAAACATTTCTGATGAGAATAACAATATAAAATTATATAATACTAGAAAATAAAACTTCAAGTTATTTACAAAGATAATTATGAAACTATAATGAAATTCATATAATGAAGCATTTAGCTGAGTAGATATACCTTGCAGTGTCAGAGGGAAATACTCAATATTTTAAATATTATCTTTCTGCCAATTACTCTTTAAACTCAAACAGAATTTCAAAAAATACTTGTGGATCTTGGCAGTTGTTGCCACAGCTCATCACACCAGCCAAAAATTAAGAAAATTCAGTAAGTATGTGTCTGTTGTTTCCTTACAGAAGACAAAAGCTTAAAACTGTAATAGATTGTTTTTGCATTGTTATATTTACAGCACATTAGTAGGATTAGGTAGGCTAAGATCAATAGTCTGTTGGAATTAATTCAGTTTACATTTTCCTTTTTTAGGGAGATTCAATAAGATAAAACTGTACTTTTGTAGGCTCTTTACTTATAAAAGGATCTTGGCTGTATCTCTTTAAGATGTAAATGATAGCTCCTATTTTTGTGCAGACTTTTAAATTATATGAAATTCTGAAAGTATTAATAGAGTAGGCAGAATATTTATGAACTGTTGATGTTGATAATTATTTAAGACACCACATATTTCACAATATCTGACTTTATAAAAATAGACTAATTTTTTTGGAGCAGTTTTAGGTTCACAGCAAAATTGACCAAGAAATACAGAGGATTCCCATACATGCACTGCCCTCACACACACACACACACACACACAACCTCCCTCGCCACCAACATTCCTCTCCAGGGCGGTACATTTGTTGTAATCAATGAACTGACATAGATACATGATTATTACTCAAAGTCCCCGGTTTACATTAGGGTTCACTCCTGTTCTGGTATATTCTATGAGATTTGATAAGTGCATAATGACATATATCCATCATTGCTGTATCATACAGAAAAGTTTTGATGGCTTAAAAATCCCCTCTGCTCTAACTATCCATTCCTTCTCTCCCTCAGGGTTAGAACCCCTGGCACCCACTGATTCTTTTTTTGTTTTTGTTTTTGTTTTTGTTGTTTGTTTGTTTGTTTTTTACATGTCTGCATGTACCACAGTTTATTCACTTACTGAGGGACATTTTGGTTGCTTCCAAGGTTTGGCAATTATGAATTATCTGCTATAAACATCCACTTGCAGGTGTTTTTGAGGAATATGTTTTCAACTCATTTGGATAAATAAACATCAAGAAGCACAATTGCTGAAATGTATGATAGAGTACATTTACTTTTGTAAGAAATTTGACTAGTTTTAAAAATTTATTTTCCCGTTCTTCCAGAGACTAAATTCTGACGCTCAATCAGTTGCAACTTAGTTTTTCTTGTATCTGGAGTGTTTTAATAAATGGCTTGTCTAATTATAAGCATAAAAATAAAAAGTTGCTTTTTCCGAAATTCATGTCTCACATTACATACAAAATATATCTGATACATATCAAACATGTTAACTTTTTATCTAAGTTATTAAAATATGAGCGATTATATTTATAAAGTTAACATTGATTAAGCAAGATCTTAAAACAAAAACAGTATTAAAGAAAAGGAAAAATAGTTTGGAATTCACAATAATTATAAAATTTATATCTCAATTACTATAACAAAAGGTAAATTACTAGTGAAACACTGTAAGAAGATATTTGCCAATTACTTAAGGTAAATTTGACAATTTCAGGTATGAGTTTGGATCAGTCTTGCCCCTTTTAGACAGTTTCTATTGAGAAATGCCTGGGAGAAGTACATCTGAGGATTGGAGGTAAACTCAATGGATACTTGGTTTCAGAAAAATTGCATGTAATACCTGGTGCAGCAGCTCATTTCTAAACGGGGTCAAGGTGCTTTATTCATCATTCTATTTGTCTAACAAAGGGAAAGAAATGTCCTTTCCAGAGGAAACCTCTGCAGTTACTTTAATTGCAGTGTTCAGACTACAACAAAGGGTATGTTTGGGCCTGCAAACATGCAATAAATATAATTATAGTCAAGAATTATTGGGAAATACAGTTAAGAGAATGAACTCACAAATTATTCTGATATTGCTGTTAACAAATACTTTAAAAGTCTGTGATTTTATTGTTTAAAAAACAGAAAATAAATATGCAAAAGAAAGAATGCAGATTTTCACCAGAAAATTGGAATCTATATAAAAAATAAAATTATAAGTAGAAAATTAAAGTACCTAAAATCAAAAACTAAATGGAATAGTGAACAATAAAGCAGTTCAATGGAATGCAACTAATTTGAAGCATAGAGAGACAAAATATGAAAAAAGTGAACAATGCATTAGAGATGTGGGAACAATCAAAAGATATAACACATTTACAAGTGGACTCATAGAAAAAAGGAGTAAGAGAAATGGGACACTAGCCACATTCAAACAGATGATGGTTGATGATTTTTGGAGGCTGATGAAAGGCAATAACCCACAGATTTAAGTTATCTCAATTTATATAGTAAAGTAGGGAAACAAAGAACAATTAATGATCATTTTAACAGATGTAGAAAAATCATTTTATAAAATTCAGCAACTATTCATGAAAAAACATTTAGCAAACTGGAATAAAAGTGAAATTCTTTAATCTGATAGAGTATCTGTTAAATAGAACAACATATTTTCTTCATAATAAAATTTCTATTGTACTGGAAGTCTCATTTAATGTTCAAAGTTATAGTCAATACAATTAGACAAATTATTTTTAAAGGCATAAGGACTTGGAAAAGAATAAATAGAATTATCATTACTTGCAGGAGACCTAATTGTGTATACAGAACATTCAAAAAATCAATAGACATACTAGTGGAATTAATAACTAAAAATAAAATCTTCCTTTATGTAATCCATACAAATTAAAAAAAAAAAAAAGAGCAGTTTTAACTTCACATCAACTCAAGAGGAAGGTATAGAGATTTCCCATATACCTTTTATCCCCACATACACACAGTTTCACCCATTATCAACATCTCCCATTAGAGTGATGCATTTTTTTTCACAATTAATGAAACTGCATTGGCACATCATACTAACCCAGAGACTTTAGTTTACATGAGGATTCACTCTTGGTTTTGTGCATTCTGTGCGTATGGACAAATGCATAATGATGTGTATCCATTGTTATAGTATAGTACAAAGTACTTTCATTGACCTAAAATTCCTCTGTGCTTTTCCCACATCCCTATCTCCAACTCTTGGCAACCATTGATTTTTTTTTTTTTTTTGGATGGAGTCTCACTCTTGTTGCCCAGGCTGGAGTGCAATGGCGCCATCTTGGCTCACCGCAACCTCCGCCTCCCAGGTTCAAGCGATTCTCCTGCCATAGCCTCCCAAGTAGCTGGGATTATAGGCATGTGCCACCATGCCCGGCTAATTTTGTATTTTTAGTAGAGACGGGGTTTCTCCCTAAACCTGGTCAGGCTGGTCTCAAACTCCTGACCTCAGGTGATCCGACTGCTTGGGCCTCCCAAAGTGCTGGGATTACAGGCGTGAGCCACCGTGCCCGGCCCCACAGATCTTTTTACTCTCTCCATAGTTCTGACGTTTCTAGAATGTCATATAGTTGATATCATATAGTGTATTGCCTTTTCAGATTGGCATCTTTCACTTAGTATTATACATTTAAGATTCCTCTTTGTGTTTTTGTGGCTTGATTGCTCATATATTTTTAGTGATGAATAATATTTCAATGTTTGGATGTACCAAAGTTTATCTGTTCACCTAATGAAAAGACATTTTGGTTATTTCCAAGTTTTGCAATTATGACTACAGCTTCTGTAAACATTTGTGTGCAGGCATTTTTGTGAACAAGTTTTTTTTTTTTTGTAGATAATTTCTCAACTCGTTTGGGTAAATACTAAAGAGTACAATTGTTGGATTGCATGGTAAGAATATGTTTAGTTTTATAAGAAACTGCCAAACTATCTTCCAAAGTGGCTACAGATTTATACCTGAGTGTTTTATTTTGGGGAATGCTTATCTAAATGCTGTTGTCTTTTAATTTCAAATTCTACTTGTTCATTGCTATTTAATAATATACTAAACATGGATTGGCTTTGTATATTGACCTTGTATCCTTCAAACTTGTTATATTCTCTGATTAATTCAAGGAGTGGTTTGTTGATTCTTTCAGAATTTTTATGCAATCATGCTACCAGAGAACAAAAATAGTTTTATTTCTTCCTTCTCAATTTGTACACGTTTTGTTTTCTTTTCTTGTCTTATTGCACTAGCTATGCCTAATAGTATGATTGTGAAAAGAAGTGGTGAAAGGGGACTTTTTTTGTCTTGTTTTCATCATAAGTATGATGTTAGACATAGATTTTTGTAGATATTCTTTATCAAGTTAAGGAAGTCCCCCTACTATTCCTAGTTTACAAGAGAAGTTTTAATAGCTTTTAAAAGCATTATGTGTATTTTACCATATTGGTATATTTACCATTTTGGTAAAACATACATACCATAACATTTACTATTTTAACCATTTTCAAGCATACAACTCCAGGCAATAAATACTTTTACGTTACTATGCAAAAACCACCACTATCCAGTTCCAAAACAATTTTATCATCTTAACATAAACTATGTGCCCGTTAAACATAAATCACAATTACCTCTTCCCCCAGCCCCTAATTGCCACTATTCTACTTTCTGGCCTTAAAAATTTTTTGCCAATTAAAACATATAACAGCAATAATACAGTACTCGGCCTTTTAAGACTGGCTTATTTCACTCAGATAATGTTTTGTAAATTCATCCATATTATATATCAAATGTCACTCCTTGTTAAGGCTTAATAGTATTGCACTGTACGTATGTGCCACATTTGGGTATACACACGGACATCTGGGTTGTTTCTACCTTTGGAGCATTGTGAATAATGATGCTACAAACACTCATGTACACATATCTGTTCAAATCCCTGCTTTCAATTATTTGGGGTGTACACTGAGAGGTGGAATTTCTGAATCACATAATAATTCAATGTTTAAGGTCTATGGAACCTCCATCCTGTTTGTCACAGCAGCTTTACCATTTTACAGTCTCATCAGTAATGCACAAAAGTTCCATTTTCTCCACATCCTTCTCAACATTGGTTACTGATTTGCTTGTTTGTTTTTTTAAATAATAGCCATCCTTACTTCTCTTTGTGGTTTTTATTTTCATTTCTCAACTGATGTTGAGCATCTTTTCATGTGCTTATTTGTGATTTGCATGCTGTCACTGGAGAAATGTCTATTCATGTTTTTGTCCATTTTTAATTGGGTTTTATCATTGTTTTTAGAAGTTGATACTTTAAACTAATTTGTCAATATTTTCAATTATATATACTTATACTGTTTTTGTGTGCATTTTAATAATTTTTGCCTACTGCAACTATAGGAAAAATTTTTCTGTAGTTTCTTCACTCATATTCATACCTATAATCCATCTAGAATTTATTTTTGTGCATTGTAGCAGATTTAGAAGCATTTTTAAAAATATTTGGATATTAAATTGACCCAGCACTTTTTTTTCAAAATTTTATATTGTGGTAAAATATACATAATATACATTTTTTATTTTTTATTATTTTTTAATTTTTAAAAACTTAGTACCTTTACCATGTTTAAGTGTACAATATAAGTATATAATTTTTTTGCCCTTCATTCTCCCATCCTCCCTTTCCTGGCCTCTGGTAACAACCAGTCTACTCCATATTATCATGAAATCCACATTTTAGCTCCAGCATATGAACTAGAACATACTACATTTGTCTTTCTGTGCTTGGCTTATTTCACTTAACATAACGGCCTCCAGTTCCATACATATTGCTGCAAATGATAGGATTTTATTCCTTTTAATATTTACCATCCTAACCACTTTAAGTGTGCAGTTAAGTGTAATTAAATACATTTATAATGTTGTGCAACCATCACCACCATCTATCTTTACAGCCCATTACGTCTTGTAAAACTAAAACTTTATATCCATTAAATATTAACCCCTAAATTCCCTTCCCCTCAGCCCGTAGCTAACAGTATTTTATTTTCTGTCTCTATCATTTTGACTACCCTAAGTATCTAGTATAAGTGGAATTACACAATTTTTTTCTTTTTGTGATTGACTTATTTCATTTAGCATAATATCCACAAGGTTTGTACATGTTGTAGCATTTTGCAGAACATAGACCATATTTTGCTTGTCCATTCATCCCCCAAAGAGCATGGGTTGCTTCCATGTTTTAAATATTGTGGATAATGCTTCTATGAACACGGGTAAAAAGTATCTATTTGAGACCTGCTTTCACTTCTTTAGACTATGTATGTAGAAGTGGAATTACTGAATCATACAGTAATTCTATTTTTAATTTTTTGAAGAATCACTAAATTATTTTCCACAGTACATTATTTTACAATTCTGGATATTAATATCTCTTTAGATATATGATTGGCAATTATTTTCTCTCATTCCATGCATTGCCTTCTTCCTCTGTTTATATTGTCATTTGATAAGCAGTTTTAAAATTTTTCATGAAGTCCAATTTGTCTATTTTTCTTTTGTTTCTTGTGTTTTTTCTGTCATATCCAATAAACCATAGACAAACATCAACTGTCACAAAGCTTTTACCCTATGTTTTCTTACAGAAGTGCTATAGTTTTAGGTCTTATATTTAGGTCTTTCATTCCTTTTCAGTTTATTCAGCTTTTTTTAAAAAAAAATTTTTTTTTGAGACAGTCTTGCCCTGTCATGCAGGCTGGAGTACAATGGTGCCATCTCGGCTCACTGCAACCTCCACCTCCCAGGTTCAAGAGATTCTCCTGCCTCAGTCTCCCGAGTAGCTGGGATTATAGGTGCATGCCACCACACATGGCTAATTTTGTATTTTTACTAGAGACAGGGTTTCACTATGTTGGCCAGGCTGATCTCGAACTCCTGACCTCGTGATCCGCCTGCCTGAGCCTCCCAAAGTGCTGGGATTACAAGTGTGAGCCACTGCACCCAGCCCAGTTAATTTTTTATTTGGCATTAGATAAGTGTTCAACTTCATTCTTCTACGTGTGAATTTTCAGTTATTTCAGCACCATTAGTTGAAGAGACAGACCTTTCTCCATTGAATGGTCCTGGCACCCTTATTAAAAACTCCTTTTACCATATTTATGATGGGTTATTTCTGGACTCTGTTAGGTTATATGCCTGTCTTTCAGTCTGTACCACTTGGTTCCGATTACTATAGCTATATAGGAAGTTTTGAAATGATGAATTGCAAGTCTTAAACTGTTCTATTTTAGGACTGTTTTGGCCATTTGGGGTCCCTTGAGAGTCCACATAAATTTTGAAATGGGTTTTTCTGTTCTTAGAATAAAATCTCATTGATATGTTGGTAGAAATTATGTTGAACCTATACATCAATTTGGGTAGTATCAGTACCTCAACAATATTAATTAAGTCTTCAAGTCCATAAACAAGGTATGTCTTTCCATTTTTGTTATACCTTCTTAAATTTACTTCAGCAGTTTTTTGTAGCGTTCAGTTTACAAGTCTTTCAACTCTGTCATTAACTTCTAAGTATTTTACTCTTTGTCATGCTGTTGTGAATAGAATTGTTTCATAATTTCCTTTTCAGATCATTCACTGTTACTGTGTAGGAGTGCAACTGATTTGTGTGTGTGCATGTGTGTGTTGGCTTTGTATTCCTCTACTTTGCTGAATCATTTATTAGCTAAAGCAGCATTTTTGTGGAATCTTTAGAGTTTTTGGCATGTAACATTTTATCATCTGTAAACAGATATAATTTTACTCTTTCTCTCCAATTTGGATGCTGTTTCTTTGTTTTTCTTGTCTAATTTATCTGGTTGGTACCTCCAGTATTATGTTGAGTAGAAGCTGTGAAAGTGGGCATTCTGGACTTGTTTCTCATCTTACAGTAATAGCTTTTAGTCTTTTACCAATGAGTACAATATGAGTTTTTCAAATATGGCCTTTACTATGTTGAGGTTGTTTACTTCTATTTCTAGTTTGTTGAGTACTTTTATTCAAGAGTCTTGAATTGTGTTAGATGATTTTTTTCTGCATCAGTTAAGATGATCATGTGGGTTTTTTTTCCCTTTCATTTTGTTAATGTGGTGCATTATGTTAATTTTGTGTTGAACCATTCTAACATTCCAGGAATAAATCCCATTTGGTCATGACATATAATCCTTTTTAATATGCTACTTAATTCAGTTTGATAGTATTTTGTTGAGTATCTTGCCTCAGTTTTCCTAAGGGATGTTGGTCTGTAGTTTCCTTTTCTTAGAGTGTCTGTCTAGTTTTGGTATCAGGGTAATGCTAGCTTCATAGAATGAGTTAGTAAATATTCTCTTCTCTTCAATTTTTTGGGAAAAGTTTGAGAATAATTGGTATTAGTTATTCTTTTTTTTTATTTTTATTTTTAATAATAATAAAATTCTTTATTATTATTATTATTATTATTATTATTATTATACTTTAGGCTCTATGGTACATGTGCGCAATGTGCAGGTAAGTTACATATGTATACATGTGCCATGCTGGTGTGCTGCACCCACCAACTCGTCATCTAGCATTAGGTATATCTCCCAATGCTATCCCTCCCCCCTCCCCCCACCCCACAACAGTCCCCGAAGTGTGATGTTCCTCTTCCTGTGTCCATGTGTTCTCATTCTTCAATTCCCACCTATGAGTGAGAACATGTGGTGTTTGGTTTTTTGTTCTTGCGATAGTTTACTGAGAATGATGATTTCCAATTTCATCCATGTCCCTACAAAGGACGTGAACTCATCATTTTTTATGGCTGCATAGTATTCCATGGTGTATATGTGCCACATTTTCTTAATCCAGTCTATCATTGTTGGACATTTGGGTTGGTTCCAAGTCTTTGCTATTGTATTAGTTATTCTTTAAATGTTAGGTAGATGTCAGCCATGAAGGCATCAGGTACAGTGTTTTTCTTCTTTGGTGGATTTTGACTACTGATTCCATCTCCTTACCAGATACAGGTATATTCAAATTTCCTAGTTTTTTTTTTTGTCAAATAGTCTTGTTAAGTTTTGTGTTTCTAGGAATTTATCCATTTCATACAGGTTATCCAATTTGTTGGCATATAGTTGTTTATAGTGCTCATAATCTTTTTTGGTTCTCTAAAATTAATATTAGCATTCCAATTTTCATTTCTGATTTTCAGTACTTGAGTCTGCTCTCCTTTTTTTTTTCTTAGTTCATCTACTTAAAATTTTGTCAATTTTTTTGATCAAAGAACTGACTTTTGGGTATTTTTCTATTTTAAAAAATTCTATATTTTATTTATCTCTGCTTTAATATTCATTTATTCTGTTAACTTTGAGTTTAGTTTGCTTAGGTTTTTGATTTTAGATGTTTTCTATTGTTCAATGTAAGTGTTTATAACTATAAATTTTCCCATTGTCACTACTTTCACTGTGCCCTGTAAGTTCTGGTATTTTATGTTTTCATTTTTGTTCACCTGTAAGAATTTTTGATTTTTTTCTTGGTGATTTAGTATATGGTCCATTGGTTGTTTAAGAGTATGTTGTCTAATTCCCCCAAATTTGTGAATTTTTTAGTTATGTTAATTATTTCTAAATTTATCCCACTGTTGTTATGATACTTTGTATTATCTTTATCTTTCTAATGTTTTGAACTCCAATTTGTGACCTAACATATGATCTGTCTTAGAAAATGTCTCATATGGACTTGAGACAAATATGTGTGCTGTTGTCATTGGATAGTGTGTTCTGTATGTGCCTTTTAAATCTGGCTAGTTTATTAGCATTTTTACTTATCTTCTGTCTAGTTATTCTATTCATTATTAAGATTGGGTGTTAAAGTCTTCAACTATTATTGTTGAACTGTCTACTTCTCACTTTAATTCTGTCAGTTTTGCTTTATATATCTTGATGGTATTTTGTTACGTGCATAAATGTTTATAATTGTTATATCTTCTTGCTGCATTGAACTTTTTATTAATATATAATGCTGTGATGGCTAGTAGTTTTAGGTGTCCACTTGAGTGGGTTAAAGGATGCCAAAATAGCCAGTAAATCATTATTCTCTGTATGTCTTTGAGGATGTTTCTGGAATAGACTGGCATTTTATTCAGGGGCCTGAGTATGGATTTCCTCTCTCATTCAATGTTTGAGGGCACCATGTAATCAATTGAGAACCCAGATACAACAGAAAGGCTGAAGAAAAGCAAATTTATTCTCTCTTCTGGAGTTGAAACACTCATCTCCTGCATTTGGACCTCAGAACTTCAGGTTCTCAGGCCTTCAGCCTTGGACTGAGAGCTGCCCATTAGTTCCCCTGGTTCTCAGGCCTTTGGACTTGGACTGAGATGATAGGTGACATATTGTGGGACTTCTCAGTCCGCATAATCACATGAGACAATTCCCATAATAAATCTCCTTTTATATAGTGATATATCACGTTACATATTTACATTCTATTGATTCCGTTTCTCTAGAGGGCCCTAATACAAATGTCCTGGCTCATCTCTTATAATTGTGTCTGATTCAGAATTTATTTTATCTGATACTAGTATAGACATTCCTCCTGTCTTTTTATGATTTCCATAGGATATATTTTTCTATCCTTTCACTTTAAATTTATTTGTGTTTTATGATCCAAAATGAATCTCTTATAGACAGCATATAGTTGGATAATTTGTTTTTATCCCTTCTTGCAATAGCTGTATTTTACTTAGAAAGTTTAATTCATTTACATCTAAATTATTAGAGATTTACTTCTATCATTTTGCTATTTTCTATACGGCTGATAGTGTTTTTGTCTTTCATTTTTCACATTGCTTTCTTCTCTGAGGTTTAGTTTTTTTGTAGTAAGACATTTAAATTTCTCCCCCACTTCATTTTGTATATATTCTACAGTTGTTTTCTTTATAGTTATTATAAGGATTACGTATAACATTCTAACCTTATAACACTGTAATTAGAATTTCTCTTTTTTTGAAATGGAATTTCACTCCTGTCACCCAGGCTGGAGTGCAATGGCGCCATCTCAGCTCACTGCAACCTCTGCCTCCCAGATTCAAGTGAGTCTCCTGCCTCAGCCTCCTGAGTAGCTGGGATTACAGGCGTACACCACCACACCCAGCTAATTTTTGTATTTTTTTAGTAGAGACGGGATTACACCATGTTGGGCAGGCTGGTGTCAAACTCCTGACCTCAGGTGATTCACCCACCTCGGCCTCCCAAAGTGTTGAGATTACAGGCATTAGCCACTGCACCCAGCTTGTAATTAGAATTTCTACCAACTTAACCTAATAACATGTAAACATGTCTTTACTGCTCTGTCTCCTCCCCTTTCAGCTGTTTATGCCACAAAATTATATCTTGATAAGTTTCATGTTCAGAAACAAACTAATAATTATTTTATGCATTATTCTCTGAAGTCATATTAAAAATAAAATATGGAGATACACACCAAAGTTACCATGATACCAGCCTTTAACGAATTGTTTTTTTTATGCATTAGTCTCAAAAATCATGTAGAAACAAAAAGGAGTTACAAACGCCATTACAATAACAGTAGCTTGTATAATTGCATTCGTATTTACCTTTATTGGGATTTAATTTCTTCATATGGCTACAAGTTACTGTCTAGTGTCCTTTCATTCACCTTCCACAACTCCCTTGAGCATTTTCTGAAGAGCAGCTCTACTTGTAATTAACTCCCTCAGCTTTTGTTTGCCTGGGAATGCCTTAGTTTCTCCCTCACTTTTGTGGGATAGTTTTGTTGGATGTAGAAAACTTCATTGATAGTCTTTTATTTTCTCTTTTCTTTTTTTTTCTTTTTGACAGGTCTCACTTTTTCTTTTTGACAGGGTCACCCAGGCTGCAGTGCAGTGGTGCAATCATGGCTCACTGCAGCCTCAATCTCTTGGGCTCAGGGGATCCTCCCACCTCAGCCTCCTGAGTACCTGGGACCACAGGCACACGACACCAAACCTTGCAAAATTTTTCAAATTTATTGTAGAGATGGGGTCTCACTATGTTGCCCAGGCTGGTCTCAAACTCTGGGGCTCAAGTGATCCTCTCTCCTTGGCCTGTGAAAGTGCTGATATTACAGGCTTCTTTTTCTTTCAGCACTTTGAATATATCCCATACCTGCCTTCTGGCCTCCAAGGTTTCTGATGAGAAATCTGCTGATAATCTTATTGAAAATCCCTCTAATGTGATAAATTATTTCTCCCTTTCTGCTTTCATTTTTTTGTCTTTGGTTTTCAAAACTTTGATTATAATGTGTCTTGGTTTTTATCTCCTTTTGAGTCTTATTTTGAGTTTGCTTATATTCATGTCTTTCATCATATGTGTGTTTTCAGTCATGATGTCCTAAAACATCCATTCTGCCCCTTTCTCTCTCTCTTCTTATTCCGACACTACCATACTGCATACATTGCTCTGCTTGATGATGTCCCACTTGATGACTCTGTTCACTTTTCTTTAATCTTTTAATATTTCATCATGTTCATTGTCCTATTCTCAAGTTCACTGATTCTTGCTTCTGTCTGCTCACATTTGCTTTTGAATCCCAGAAAAGCAGGAATTCAACATTGACTCAGTTTAATTTTAGTTATTGTACTTTTCATTTCCAGAATTTATTTTTGGTTTCCTTTTTCTTTTTACTGACAACTCTATTTTGTTCATATATCATATGCTTGACTTTCTCCACATCTTCCTTTAGTTATTTGAGCATCCTTAAGATAGTTTTAAAGTCTTTAGCAGATCTACCATCTGGTTTTCCTCAGTGAAAGTTTTTGTTTATTTCTTGGAATGGACTACACTTACTTGTCTTTTCTATGCCTTGTTATTTTTTGTTGAAAACTGAATGCTTGAATTCTAATAATGTGGTAACTCATTTCCCCCCTTTTCTAGGTTATGCAGATTTCCTTCCCTTCCCAGAGTTTGCTGCTTTTTGCTTTTGTTTTTGTTTTAATTGTATACTGTTTTGTGCTGAGAATTAGCCTGAGACATAAACTTAACATCTTCTCAGGTCTTTCTCTGAACACGAATGATCACTTTCTAACTTTCTCCGTGTGTGTGTGTGTGTGTGTTTAATGCCCTGGTCTTTTTAGTTTTGTTTAAATATATTAACATATTTTAAATATATATTTTTATGTATAATAAAATATATAGAGAAAATAAATATATATTTGTATATACAATAAAAATACATATTTAAAACATGTTTATAATAAAAAAGATATTTTATATATAATAAAAACATATATTTAAAATGTTTGTATATATATATTGTACATATTTTAGGATACATGTGATATTTTGATATCTGTATACAATGTGTAATGATCAAATCACGGTAATTGGGATATCCATCATCTCAAACATTTATCTTTTCTTTGTGTTGGGAACATTGCAAATCTTCTAGCTATTTTGAGGTACACAATAAATTTTTGTTAACTATAATTTCCTTACTGTACTATCAAATGCTAGAACTTATTTCTTCTATGTAACTGTTTTTGAACCTCTTAACCAACTTCTCTACATTCTACTCCTTCCCTTCCCAGCCTCTGGTAACCACCAATCTACTCTCTACTGTCATGAGATCCACTTTTTTAGTTCCCACATATAAGTGAGAATATGCAATATTTGTCTATCTGTGCCTGGCTTATTTTGCTTAATGTAATAACTTCCAGTTTTATTCGTGTTGCTATAAATGACAGAATTTCATTCTTTTTAGTGAATAATATTCCATATTTGTATATATTGTAAAGAATCCACACTTCATTCATTTCTCTGTTGATGAACACATAAGTTGATCCCATATCTTGGCCATTGTGAATATTGCTGCAATAAACATGACAATATAGACATCTCATCAATATAATGATTTCCTTTCTTTTGGATATATACACAGTGGTGGGACTGCTGAATTTTATGGGAGTCTACTTTTAGTTTCTGAGGAACCTCCATACTGTTTTCCATAATGGCTGTACTAATTTACATTCCCGTCAACAGTATATAAGTGTTCCCCTTTCTCTGTGTCCTTATCAGCTTGTTATATTTTGTTTTGATAATAGCCATTCTGAGCTGAGATGGTATCTCATTGTGGTTTTGATTTGCATTTCCCTAGAGATTAGCAATGTTGAACATATTTTCATATATCTGTTGGACATTTGTATGTCTTCTTTTGAAAATTGTCTATTCGAATCCTTTTGACTATTTTAAAAATCAAATTTTTTTTTGCTGTAGGTTTATTTGAGGTCCTTATATATTCTGATTCTTAATTGTTTGTTAGATGAATGTTTGCATATATTTTCTCTCATTTCTGTTGGTTGTCTCTTCACTTTGTTGATTTTTTCCTTTGCTGTGCAGAAGCTTTTTAGCTTGGTGTAAACCCACTTGCCAACTTTTGCTTTTGTTGCCTATGCTGTTGAATTCTTTACCTGAAAAATCTTTGCCCAGATCAATACCCTGTAGCATGCCCGCAATATTTTCTTTTAGTAGTTTTATAGTTTCAGGTCTCACATTTAAGTCTTTAATCCATTTGGAGTTGCTCTTGTATATGGTGAAAGATGGGGATCTAGTTTCTTTCTTGAGCAAGTGGATATTCAGTTTTTTCAGCACTTCTTTTTAAAGAGACCATCCTTCTCCCACTGTATATGCTTGGTGCCTTTGTCAGAAATGAATTGGCTATAAGTGCATGGATTCATCTCTCAGTTGTTTATTCTGTTCCATTGGTCTATAAATCTGTTTCTATGCCAGTATCATGCTGTTTTGGTTACTATAGCTTTGTAGTATAATTCAAAACTAGGTGATGTGATGCCTCCAGCTTTGTTCTTTTTGCTTACAGTTTTGTTTCACTTCTGAGATGGGGTTTCAGTCTGTCATCCAGGCTGGAGTGTAGTGATGTGATCATGGCTTACTACAGCCTCAAACTCCTGGACTCAAGCTGGGCTGATCCTTCTGCCTCAGCTTCATAAGTAGCTAGAATAACAGGAATATGCCATCATGCCTGGGTAATCTTTTCAAATTTTTTGTAGAGATGGGGTGTTACTATATTGCCCAAGGTGGAGTTAAACTCCTGTGTTCCAGCAATTCTTGATCTCCAAAAGGACTAGGATTATAGGAATGAGCCACTGCACCCAGGCAGTTCTCAGGATTTTATTAGCTATGTGGGGTCTTTTGTAGTTCCATACGGATTTTAGAATTTTTTTTTCTATTTTTATAAAAAAAATGTCATTGGTATTTTGAGAGGGATTGCATTGAATCTGTAGATTGCTTTGGGTAGTATGAACATTTAAACAATATTAATTCTTCCAATCCATGAATATGGGATATCTTTTCATATGTTTGTGTTCTATTCAATTTCTTTCCAATAATTTCCTTTGTGGAGATCCTTCCACTTCTTTGGTTCAAGTTGTTCCTAGGTATTTTATTTTATTTTTTGTAGCTATTAACAATCGGATAGTTTTCTTAATTTCTTTTTCAGACTGATTGCAGTTAGTGTATACACACAGTGGAGGGACTGCTGAATTTTATGGGAGTTCTATTTTTAGCTTTCTGAGGAACCTCCATCCTGTTTTCCATAATAGCTGTACTAATTTACATTCCCGTCAACAGTATATAAGTGTTCCCCTTTCTCTATGTCCTTATCAGCTTGTTATATTTTGTTTTGATAATAGCCATTCTGAGCTGAGATGGTATCTCATTGTGGTTTTGATTTGAATTTCTCTAGAGATTAGCTACTCATTTTTGTATTTTGATTTTAAATCCTGCAATTTACTGAATTCACTTATCATTTCTAAGGGTTTTCTTTTGGTGGAGTCTTTAGTTGATTCTAAATATAAGATTATGTCATCTGCAAACAGGGGTAGTTGGACTTCTTTCTCTCCAATTTAAATGCTCTTTATTTTTTTTGCTTGTGTAATTTCTCTGTTTGCAACATAAATGTTGAATATAAGTGCTGAAAATAAGCATCCTTTTACTTTTCCAGATCTTAGTGGGAGAGCTTTTAGTTTTTCCCCATTAATACACCACAGTATGATATTATATGTAGATTTTATATATATATATATATATATCCCTTATCATGTTGAATTATGTTCCTTCTATAGCCAATTTGTTGAAAGTTTTCCTCATGAAGAGATGTTGAATTTTATCAAATGTTTTCTCCACATCTACTGGAATGACCATATGGTTTTTGTTCTTGATTCTGGTGATGTGATGTATCATGTTTATTAATTTGTAATATGTTGAACAATCCTTGCATTTCTGAAATGAGTCCACTTGATCATGATGCATTTTTTAATGTGTTGTTTGATTTGATCTGCTACTATTTTATTTAGGATTTTTCATATATGTTCATCAGAGATACTGTCTTATAGTTCTTGTGTGTGTGTGTCCTTGTCTGCTTTTCATATCAGGTAAATGGCTTTGTAGAATGAGTTTAGAAGTGTTACTTTTCTTCAATTTTTTGAAATAGTTCGAGTGAAATTGGTATTACTCATTATTTAAATGTTTGATAAAATTCAATAGGGAATCTATCAGGTCCTGGGCTTTTCTTTGATGGGAGACTTTATTATTTCTTTAATCTCATTACTTGTTATTGGTCTGTTCAGGTTTTCTATTTCTTCATGGTTCAATCTTGAGAAATTTTATATGTCCAGGAATGATTCATTTCTTCTAGATTTTACAATCTGTTGGCTTATAATCTGGCTTATAATTAATTATACTAGTATCTGATGATACTTTGTTTTCTCTGATATCAGTTGTAATGTTTTCTTTTGTGTCTGATTTTATTTATTTGAGTTTTCTCTCTTTTTCCATAGTCTAGCTATAGGTTTGGCAATTTTGTTTATTTTTTCAAAAAAAAATTTGTTTTATTGATTTTTTAATATTTTTTGTTTCAATTTAATTTATTTATTCTCCAATCTGTTTGTTTATTTATTTATTTATTTATTTATTTATTTACTTATTTGAGACAAGGTCTTGCTCTATTGCCCAGGTTGGAGTGCAGTGTGCATTGGCACAATCATGGCTCACTGCAGCCTTGACCTCCCAGGCTGAAGTAATCCTCCTGTATCAGCCTCCCAAGTAGCTGAGACTACAGGCTAGCACAATCATACTCAGCTAATTTTTTTTTTTTTGTAGAGATGAGATTTTGCCATGTTGCTTGGGCTGGTCTCGAACTCCTAGCCTCAAGCAGTTCACCTGCCTCAGCCTCCCAAAGTGCTAGGATTACAGGCATGAGCCACAGTGCCCCGCCTTACTTCTGTTCCAATGTTTATTATTTTTTTCTTTTACTAATTTTGCGTTTGGTTTGCTCTTGCTTTTCTAGTGCCTTGAGGTGCATCATTAGGTTGTTTATTTGAAGGCTTTCCATTTTTTATGTAAGTGTTTATTGCTATAAACTTTCCTCTTAGTAGTAATTTTTCTGTATGTACAAGTTTTGGTTTGTTATTAGTTATTTTAGCTAAGCACATTGCTATCTAAAATAAAATCAAGTTGTTTTATTTTTCTGTCAATATTACTGACCCATTATTTCAAAAAATAGTTGATATAGGATGACTCTAGAATAAAGGATAATACTTAAGTGTTTTGGTTCGCATTTCTTCAAATGTTTTCTCCCATCATATATATTAATACAGCTCCAATGCAAATTGATAATTCCATATTATCCAGGTAATAATTTGGGATGCTATTTGTGATAATTCAAGCTTAAAAATTTAAGAAATTTCAAAGATAGATTTTGATATTTGAGCCAATTTATATATGGTCTATTAATTGAGTGGTAATTATTTTAATTGCATGTTACCATAGTTATATATATCCACACATATATATGTGTGTATATATATGTGTGTATGTATATGTATGTATGTATACACACAGATATACACATATATACATGTGTGTCTATATATATATACACATACATACTTCATTGATAATTATTTACTGAACCAAAGCAACTTACACTATTTCTTAATTTTTTAATGTTATGTCATATAACACTTCATAACATATGTTAAGTTTATATAACATTTCATTTAAACAATGTTTAAAACAGCTTTTCTTTTTAATATTCATGATACTAACACTATAGAGAAGGAGAAAAAATAAAGAAGGAAATAGAATATATTTTTTAATTTTTCTGTGGAAATTAGCCACTTTCCCCACAAAACTGATAGTGGTAACGGTAGCAATTGACCAACATCACTTTGCTCTGGGTTAAAAACTGAATGCAGACCTAAGTGTTTCAGCAGACAATATGAGATGTTTTATATTTTCTCTTACCTTAGAAGATAAGAGATAAGTATCTCTACTCCAAACTATTAGAGGCTTTTTAATGGGGAGTTGATAGGCATCTGGCCTAAGCCATTTTTATATAGAATATAATTTAAAATCCTGTGCTATATGTATGCTTTTCCTACATTTTTGTTTTGCAGATGAATGCAAATACACTCACACACATACATTATTTCTCAATGCATGGCGTAAATTTAAAATAAAACAAGAATTTATTAAATTCTAAGTATCATTAACCTATGTAATGTATCCTGATATCCGTACCTATTTTATTTTCTAAAAGAATTCTGTCCACAAGTCAGCACTGTAATGACAAAATAAATTAATGTAGATATCCAGAGTGTAATCTGAAAGATGATACCCTC
Organism: Pongo pygmaeus; assembly: GCF_028885625.2. Lineage (NCBI taxonomy): Eukaryota > Metazoa > Chordata > Mammalia > Primates > Hominidae > Pongo > Pongo pygmaeus. The sequence continues at coordinate 61,014,446 of NC_072380.2, forward strand.
GACAGCACAGTGCTAAACTATATGGACTCCAGTATCAGGAGGCCTCCACAGCAACATGTGAACCTCTTCTCTAAAAACGTTACAATAGTAATTTTGCCTTTATTACTGTGAAAATTTATTTAACATCTAGGATATTGTAGTTCTATGATGATAAAGTCTGTGCCTTTATTTAGGGGGATACTTTATCATTTTCAAAACTTATAAGCACTCAATATTTGTTGAAGGAATCTTTGATTCTTTTCTTTCTCCCACCAACTACATATAATTATTCATTAAATCTTGCCTGTTATTTATTCAAAATATATATGAATCTGTTCTTTTTCTTTCATTTCCAGTATTACCATCCTAATTGACATTATTTTCACTTGTCCATTGCAACTGTTTCCCAAATGATCTTAGTGGTCTCATTCTTGGCCTTTCTCAACTCTTTTTCCAATCATCAGAATGCTATTAAAACATAAAATTGATCTCAAGCACTCCAATGTCTTTGCACTGCAAGTGCACAAATACCTAAACTATTCAATGTGGCTACTATGTTCAATATAATCTGATTTTTACCTGCATCAGCTAGTTTTTGATCCATAAAAAATCCATTAAAAATTACCCTAGAGCACATTGGCTGAGAACAACATTTTTTGAGTTCACAACACTGTTTTTGCTAAGTTGGGCTGGGTTCACAGAGGAGGCTCTGCTGATCTGACACGGGTTCATTTCCTCTTGGCTAGGGCTCCCTCCTGCATCTGTGGCCAGCTAGGGGCTAACTGACTGTGAGCTGGAGCAGCTAGTTTTCCTCCACATTGACTTCATCTTTCAGCGTGGCAGCCAGTCCTTTTCACACGGTTTTCAGTCAGAGGGAGTAGAATTGTGCAAAGCTACGTTTGGAAATGTTACAACACTTCCTCTGTATTCTATGCCCAAAGAAAGTAAAAAGTCAGGCCAGATTAAAGGGTTTAGAAATAGACTTCACTTATTTATGAGAGGTGCTGGAAAGTCACATTGCAAAGCAGCCTGGGCACAGAGAGAGGAATGATCTTACACATTTTTGCAAACAATTTGCTGCATTATCCAAATCTCTTACCTGTGTGTCCCTCATGCTTGACTATCAGTCACCTCTTGCACACTTGCTTCTGGCCACACTGGCCTTATTTCTATTCTTCCAAAAGGCAATCCCATTTCTAGCTGGATTGTCTTTGACCAAGTTGTACCCTCTGCCTAGAGCACCATTTCTCGAGACTGTCACACAACTGGCTCATCTCATTCAGGGTCAAGATCCGATGTCCCTTTAACTCACCACTTCACAAAGACTTTCAGTTTTTTTCTGATAGCCAAAACGTATGATACAAACTCCTCCAGTCTGAAGGGTAAAAAGATAAATCTAAAAATCATTATTAAAACATCAACCACTATACATAATACACTGGCTCTAGGATCATCAATTCCATCAGACTGTCAACTATTTGAGGACAAGGACTGAGCACATCAACACCAATGCTTCACACATACACCCCTACCTGGTAGTTATTTATACATGTTTACTGCCTGAATTTTTAAAGCCAACCTACACAATTACTTCAGACTTGAAGCAATTATTTCAGGAAACATTAAATATTTGAGGGAAAAAAAATAATTCCCTGATACTGTCAAGAGTTAAAGTACAAATGAATTTAGGGCTCGCCTTGACAATCAGAAACTCTTTGTGAGCAACTGCTGGGACTTGGCTGTTTAATTATCCTTTTCCTCTCACAAGAGGAGAAGGTAATTACAAACTCCTGTGCTTAATTACGAGCCTGGCGCCCAGTGCATCTGGTCTTGTTCCTGCATCTATCGCAATGCATCACAGCTTTTGCTAAGAGAATTGTGCGAGGAACCAGAGCTGTTTTTTCATTTTCCTCACTAAGTTATGGAAAAAAATCACGGTACTGTGTTGCCTTCTAAGTGTGGACATCAGCCACCTACCCCTGCGCGCTATCTTGTCTCTCTGCATCACTCTTCTTTGGAGTACCATTAAAATAAAGAGTCATAGCAAGACTTCTCTTGTTTTAATTTTTATTCTCTATTTTTGTTTTTAGTGTTTGATGGAGAGAAATCTGGACTTCATCCATAAATATGGCAAACACATATGCCCAATTCATGACTTCTCTTTATTTCTCCTTCTGGATTTCTGACAGTGACCTCAAACTTAACATGTTCAATTCCAAATTTAGTATCTTCCACCCCAAACCTGCCTCTTCATCTTCTGTAATCTCTACCTCATTTAATACTAACCCCTCCTCACAATATGGCTGCAATAAAACGTTCCCATCTCAAATGGGGCTGCTTCCTACAGTCCTTCAGCTGAAGTCGTTTACTCACTACTCCTAAACAGCATGCTCTTCTTGGGCAAAGCTGTGTAACTAACAGGCAGAACAAGTATTTGTTAGGGTACCAGTAAATAAGGACAAGGAGATTTGTAAAGATACTGTCTTCCAAAAAGAAAGCATCCCAATAGTCATCACGGAAGGACTATGAAAAAAATGCTTGAGCTTCTTTGCCTATATTTAAACAGATTGGCATTAATATGTTGTGAAATACCTGAATTGAAGAGATTGACACAAAAATGTTTCAGTATTGACAGCTGCTGAAATGATTCAGCTGATTTTGTTTCTGGGATCCCCCTACCTTCTTTCTGAATCTGATGAAATCTTCTTTCTTCATGAAAAATGGCACCTCCTCTAGCGAAGCTGCCCTGACCCCCGAGGTAACTGCTGCTATGTCCTTTCTGCCTCAGCACATGTCGGCTGCATCTTTGCTGCAGCAGTTACCCTGTTCTCATGGCAGGGCCCCATGACATTCATCTCTGTGTCCTTTCTGCCCAGGCTGAGTGCAGTCTGGCACATAATTAGAAACTTACAAATATTAACAAGTAAATGTTTATGAAGGCCACACATTCCTTTTTCATTTCATATGGAAAATAAATATCTAACATACAATCACTCAAGCAGTAAGTTAAGTTTGCAGCCAATCAAACTGACTTTCTGCTAAGTGAGTGATGTCATCTGCTTCTTAAAAACAGAACATATTAGAATGTGAAAAATATAGCCTGAAATATTACTATAATTTTTTTTAAAACCCAGTATTCATTAACCGGACAGTGTTGGCTAAAAGTAGTGTAGAATCTAGAATTTATAAGTTTACTAAGAATAAATCAATGACATTTTGTTAACATGGGGCCATTTAAAAAAAATAATTCTACCGTGAAATCCTTGTTAAGCCTTATTGCTTAGTATCCATTTATCATGCCTTTTACTAATTTATTCATTTATCTATTACTTAAAATATATTTATTAATTATGTACCATGGTCAAGAAATTATTGTATATGCTAAGGATAAATTCTTTAAAGTAATTAAACACAGTAGTCTCTTCTTATACATACGGGCAACCTTTTAAGACCCCCAGAGGATGCCCAAAACTACCTTGGAATGTTTCATTTATGGATAAGGGGGGACTGCTATGTCTACCAGGAATGCCAACCTCATCAACCTTTCACCTTGCCAATTGAGCTGTTAATCATTAATTCAGACACCATCTACCTCACTTAAGAAATCCACCCTCAGCACTTATCTCCCTATCTTTATTCTGCCTATTATAGTTTCATCCCAGCACTTATAATATTGTATTGTCATAGTCCATTAAATTGTCTTGTAATTCAAGTTCAAAAATTCCTTGAAAGAAGAGCTAGATGATACAAGTAGTCCCCACCTGACCTCTATCATAGCTATGCATGTGAAGAAAAGTACACAGTATATATAGAGAGAGTTCGGTACCGTATCTATAAGAAAGTTTAATACAGAAAGATTAACAACTAAAACTAATAATGAAATAAAATAATTATAAAAGTATGTTGTAATAAAAGCTATGTAAATGTGGGCTCTTTTCTCTTTCAAAGTATCTGAATATTTTCAGACTGTGGCTGACTGCCAGTAACGGAAACCATGTAACGTGGAAACCATGGATAAGGGGGGACTATGTGTATCATATAGCTCTTCTTTCAAGGGATCTTTTAACTTGGATTATAAGGTGGAATTTAATAGATTATGACAATACAGTGAGGCTCCATCACTGAAGAGTTTATGTGGCATTCTTAGAGTTTCTTCCTTGTGCTTTGTATTAGTTTCCAATAAAAGGTTAAAAACCACTGGCTGAATTGTAATTAGGCTGCAAGAGTTGAAGCTCTGGGCCAAGAAGAGTGCTTAGAGCAGGATCACAAACTGGCAGTTCAGTTTGTGAAATCAATGCAATAAACCTATATGCTTGATTTAACCCATAAGATACTCGTAATTCATTAGAACTGAGTGATAACTTTTTTCCCCATATTTATTTACCCTTTGCAATATATCCTGGAAGTCATCACTCTCAGTCTATTAACATTTCCATTCTATTTTATAGCTCCGATAGTCTACTATGTGGATAAACACAGTTTCTTTAATCATTCTCCTGAATATTGATTTTCCAATATTTTCCTATTATAACCAATGTCACAATTAATAACCTTGCACATATGTTGTTTTGTATTTGAGAAGGTATATTTTAGGATAAATTATTGGAGGTGAGACTGCTGTGTTAAAAGGTAAAGGCATATGTAATTTTGCTAGATGTCACCAAATTCCCCTCTGTACAGGTGAAAATTTTGCATTCCCACAGCAGCATGTGGAGATGTGAGAAATGGTAGTGCTATAATTTTATTACTCCCTTTATTTTATCAGAAGTAAATTTGGGCAATCTTTTCATATATTCAAGTCCACTTGTATAATTTTTGCAAATGGCCAGTTCATATATTTTACTCACTTTTTTGTCTTTCTTTTTTCTTTTTGTTTTTGCAGACACTTATTTTAGAAATTTTATTGATGTATAACATTATACACTGAAATACATAAATAGTAATTTTTTGGCTCAAATTTTTAGAAAACACCAGAGAAAAAATACTGTATGTACATATGTATGTTTTTTATTTATTTATTTATTTATTTATTTATTTTGAGACAGCGTTTCACTTGTCACCCAGGCTGCAGTGCAGTGGCACGATCTCGGCTCACTGCAACCTCCGCCTCCTGGGTTCAAGTGATTCTCCTGCCTCAGTCTCCTGAGTAGCTGGGATTACAGCAGCGCACCACCACGCCCAGCTTTATATTTTTAGTAGAGACGTAGGTTTCACCATGTTGGTCAGGCTGATCTCGAACTCCTGACCTCATGATCTGACCACCTCAGCCCCCCAAAGTGTTGGGATTACAGGCGTGAGCCACTGCACCTGGCTTATTTTTATTTTTTATTGTGTTTTCTTTATTCCTGATGTTCTAAGATTTCTTCTTTTATCATTTCCTTTCTTTTGTGAGAACGTTCTTTAGTTTGTAGGATAGGTCTGTGTGTGACAAATTCTATTAGTTTTCCTTCATATGAAAATGTCTCGATTTTTCCTTCATTCCTGAAGTATATTTTTATTAGATAAATGATTAAGGACTGTGTATTAGTCCATTTTCATGCTGCTGATAAAGACATATTCGGGACTGGCAAGAAAAAGAGGTGTAATTGGACCTAAGTTCCACATGGCTGGGGAGGCCTCAGAATCATGATGCGAGGTGAAAGGCACTTCTTAACACGGTGGTGGCAAGAGGAAATAAGGAAGATGCAAAAGCAGAAACCCCTGATAAAAATCATCACCTCTTGTGAGAATTATTCACTACCACGAGAAAAGTCTGGGGAAAACTGCCCCCCGATTCAAACGATCTGCCACCGGTCCCTCCCACAGCACATGGAGATTATGGGAGTACAATTCAAGATGAGATTTTGGGGGAGACATGGAGGCAAAACATATCAGACTGTAACTTTTTTTTCAGCTGTTAAAAAATTTTGTGTTTTCTTTATGCCTTCATGTTTTCTGATGGGATATGTGTTGTCCTTTGAATTGTTTTTTGCATAAAGAAAAAATTCTCACTGATTTCAAGATTTTTCTTTGTCTTCTATCTTCCTTTGTCTTTTTTTCTTTTTTGGAAGAATTGGTGTATATCATTACTACTTACTACTCAATTATATGTGCACACCTAACTGAAAGGGAGGCTAGAAAATGCCATCCAATTCTGTGACCAGCAAGAAGTCAGTCTTGCTGGATATCCAGCCAGCCTTTCTACACTATGGTGCAGTAACTTATGATCCTTGTTTCTCTTCCATACCTAACTTGCAAGTCTTCAATCTTTAATCTATAAAGCCATTAATTTTCTTTTCTCATGGGATGGGGCTACTCATGCTGCTAGAAAAAAAAAATCATGTTTTGACTAAGCAGTTCTTCTAAAACCTTTTGACCGCCAACCTCAGCTACCCATTGTGGATTCACTTCATTCATGTGAAGTTCAAATCACTGTTCTTAATTACAGAGCAGCCTTCCACGCAGTCATCCAGAGATCAGTAGTGTTAATGTAGATAACCAGTTTTGTTGAGAAAATTAATGTGAAGGAATGTGGAGATGCCAATTTTTGGTCAGAGTGGGGTCTACATGCCTATGAAACACCCTGCGTAAGCATAAGCCCACATCATAAACACAAGAGAGAAAGCAGAGGGACATTGGGAGAACTGAACAGAGAAGCAAGAACTAAAAAGAAGATAAATGAGTATCACATTTTCTAAAATAAGTATACATTGTTAATTATTTCTGAAAGAGGAAAGAAACCATATTTGAAAAATTTCTAGAAGAAAAGCTGTTGACTGAAAAGGAAAAGGACAATACGATGATTGAAAAATGTAAGACATAATTATCACTTTTCATATAAAACTCTTCATTAAATATGTGAACCAGCAGCAGGCCAACATTAATTGGAAATGATTCAACTAATAGATCATTTATATAAGAAAGGTAGGGCTAATGAAGCCAGTGTGATTTTAAGTATTTGTTACTAAGTTTCCCAAAAAGCCAATTCTGAGAGGTAAAGCTTAAAGTAAATGTATCCAGTTACTCTTAACGGAAAATGTAACAGTTTAAACTCTGAATAAGTAGGAGTCATGCTTTTGTTTTCAGGTTTTTGTTAAATGGCTGTATTAGTTATTTGTTCATTCTAGTTCCCTATCACAATATTGGAAAGTTTTGACATTTTGATCTATGATTCATTTTTTTTCTTACAGATAAAACACATCTTTCTTTTTTTAAGTAGGCATTTTTGTAGGTTGCAGTTAGTTTAACATAGCAATCATGGCAAAGTGGGTGTAGGCATGAGATTGAATCACATCTTTGATATACACCACTGTCAGCACATACACCTGAACAGTGGGATATCAAAGATGTGACTCAATCTCAGGAATGAACACAATAAAAATTCTTACAAATGCCATTATTTTACAACTAGATGCACACAATATAAAGCTTATCAAGAGAAAGCAGTATTTATTTGATTAAAATTTATATTAAGTATTAATAAAGAAAAAATTCAAAATAATACTTTATATGTATAAAATATATAAAGAGCTAATATATTATGTATAATATATAAATGTGAAAATGAATATAAGTATTTTTTCTATTTTGTTTTTATGTGAAAATCCTATGTGATTTTTCAAACCAAATAACACTTTCATGAAATGTAAATATATCTTGTATAGTTTTTCAGTGAGCTGCTCTTGAAATCATGCCAGTTAATTAAGAAGTCTAAAATAACTGTAGCAATATTAAGAAAATTGTCATACATTTAATCAGGTTTGACACTTTCATTATAGGTAAGAAGTTGCTTTTAAGGTAATGCTAAGATCTTTCAGAGCCAAATGAGTGAATCTATTATAAGTTGAATAACTCAAGTCAGTTCCCAGAGAAAAGAAATTTAAGAATGCTGTATTTTGAGAAGAAAAGTCAAATCTGGCAAATACTGAGTGTGTGCATTGCTGATGTGAACCTAAAAGAAATACTTTTTATTCTCCTAGGTCCTACTTTTCATCTGGTATAAGCTTGGGAGCAATGTGTTCTCCAGTTTTAAAAGTTTATGTCCTCTGTGGTCTTGTTTCTGTTTCTGAATATACGATTAAGAAAAAACTCACATGTGTTCTTATGAGTCTCCCAAAAGGTCTATAACATGTTATTGCTATAATTGGTTGTCAACATTGATTAATTTTAATAATTCAAACACCTCACAATGGGGATTCAAATCCTAACTTCATTATCACCACTAAATTATTTTAGTCATCTGCTAACTGACAAAGTAGTCAAATATTCTATGTTTCAAACACACCCTGCATAACACATAAGAAATAAAGTATTATTTAATGTACTAATTAATTATACTATTTAATATCTGAATTATAAAAATATACTATGTAATAGAAAAAAGAGAAGAAAAACACAGTATCTTGATAGACACAGAAAATCATTTGACAAAACCCAATACTCTTTAATAATAAAAAGTCAACAAATTAGAAATGAAAGCTAAATGTCATTAAAGTCATATGTGATAATCCCATAGCTAACTTTATACTTAATGGTGAGAGACTTAATTCTTCCTCTCGAAGATCAGGAAGAAGATAAGGAAGTCCAATCTTATCACTTCTATTTAGCATTGTAATGGACAGTTTAGCAAAAGCAATTAGACAAGAAAATGAAATAAAAGGCCTCCAGATTCAGAAGAAAGAAAAGTATCTGTTTTCAGATAGTGTGATCTTACATATAGAAAATTATAAGGAATACACACAAACATATACAAATGATTTGAATTAATTAATAAGTTTAACAAGGTTGCAGGATACAAGATCAATATATAAAAATTAATTGTATTTGTACACACTAGCAATGCACTATATGAAAATAAAATTAAGGAAATTCTTTTACAATAGCAACAAATTGAATAAAATAATATAAGTGTAACTAAAGGGCAAGATTTTTACATGAAAAAAGCTAAAAAGTTATTGAATTATGTTGAAGATTATTTAAGCAAGTAAAAACATGTCTCAAGTTTATAGGTTAGATAAATTAAGAGTATTAAGATGCCCTCCTCAAATTAATCTACAGATTAAACACAATTGCTGTGAATAGCTCAGCTGCCTTTCTTCTAGAAACTGACAATCTGATCCTAAAATCAATTTAGAAATGCAAAGGATATTGAATACCAAAAACAATCTTGAAAAATTAACACTCTCACTTCTTGATTTCAAAATTTAATGCACTTTTAAAATAAGACAGTGTGGTACTGGCATAAAGAAATGATGGAAGATAATAGAGAATCCAGAAATAAACTCTTCTGTTTATTTTCAATTCATTTTCAGCAAGGATGCCAAGATAATTCAATGGGGAAAGAAAAATTATTTCAATAAATGGTTCTGAGATAATATTAATATGAAAATAAATGAAGTTGGATGCTTATATCATATACAAAAGTATTTTTTAAAAGATTGATAAATCTAAATGTAAGAACTATTAAATGTAAGAGCCCTTAAAAGTAAACTTAGTAGTAAATCTTTATGACCATTGCTTAGTCAATCATTTCTTAGATTTAACACAAAAAGCACTCAAAACAAAATAAAAGCCAGTAAACTGTACTAAATCAAAATTTTAAATGTCATACTATACACGACACCGTCAAAAGAAGTGAAAAAAAAAAGCACAGAATAGGAGAAATATTTACAAATTTGCATCTGGTAAGTTTACAACACAGAATATACAAATCACTTGTATAACTCAATGATAAAAAGATAACCCAGTTAACAATGGGCAGTGGATTTGAGTAGGTATCTCTCCATAGAATATATACAAATGGACAATAAGATACTCAACATTACTAAACTTTGGATAAACAGAAATAAAACTCACAATATAATACCACTTCACAGCCATTAGGATAGGTGTATTAAACATGATAGATAATAGATAGAGAGGGAGAGAGAGAGAGAGAAATTAGAATCTTCATACATTGCCAGCCAGACTAATAAAATCATGAAGCCACTTTGTACTATACTTTTGGGGTTCCACAAAATATTGAACATTAGATACCATATGATTCAGCAATTCCACTTTTTGGTATCTATGGAAAAATACTTTAAAAATACTAATACACACACACACATGCACACAATTTACACAAATGTTTATAGCGATGTTATCTACAATACCCAAAAGTTGGAAACAACCCAAATGTCCATGAACAAACGAATGGCTGAAGAAAATATTATATATACGTACTAGAATATTATATGACAATACAAAGAAATATAACACTGAAACATGCTACAAGGATGAATCAGGAAATCATTATGCTAAGTGAAATAATCCTAGATATTTTACATAATGCCTAGATATTTTAAGCAAGGACTGGAAGGATAACATCTCAAAATGCTAAAGGAACGTAAAAATGAATTTATTTAAACAAACGAGTGGCGTTTGAGGAGTTTAGGAAAACAGAAAAAAACACATTGGAGACTAAGAAAATATCACTCTGATTTTGAGAGAGGAAAAGGATTGATAAAAAACATTGTTATTGTCTGTTGATTGTGATCAAAACTCTTGAAAAAATGTTGTCAGTGGTGCTAGGGGGAAATGATGAATTCAGGTAAAGAAATGCTGAGCATGTGTTTAAGGAGCATCTAGGTGTAGATGCACATTATGCTGCTGAATATGTGATTCTGGGGTGCAGGCAAAGGCATTTGCTTGGGCATTTGATTGGAAATTGTCCTCATGTGGATGATGTCTGATGAAGTATGAAATCATCCTCACATGGATGGGATCTGATGCTGTAGTAGTAGGGGAGGCCCCAGAGAAATCAAGCAAAGAACATGTGAGGGCTGAAGAGAGAAACCTGAAAAAAAGTCTACTTTAAGGCTATAAGCAAAAAAGAAGATACAAAGGAGTTTCGGCATGGTAGTCATAGAGCAGGAGGAGTAACAAGCAATGTCACAGAGTTCTACAGATGTCCAGGAGAAAAGAGCACTCCAGGAAGAAGCGGTCCAGAGTCAAAATGGGCCAGGCATGGGGGCTCATGCCTGTAATCCCAGGATTTTGGGAGGCCAAGGTGGGAGGTTCATTTGAGCCCCAGAGTTTGAGACCAGTCTGGGCAACATGGCACAACCTCATCTCTACAAAAAATACAAAAATTAGCCAAGCATAGTGACACATATTTGTAGTCCCAGCTACTGGAAAGGCTGAGGTGGGAGGATCACTTGACCCAGGCAGAGGTTACAGGGAGCTATGATCACAACTGCACTCCAGCTTGGATAACAGAGCCAGAACCTGTCTCAAAAAAAAAAAAAAAAAAAAGAGTCAAAGGGCCACACATACAAGAGAGTGCATAACCTAAGAACTGAATGTTGATTTGAAAATAAATGGAATTATTTTCCTCTGGTTACAGTAAATGAGACTGTGGGTAGAGATTTGCAGTGAGACATCTAGGGCAGCAAGAGTGTGCACCACTGCTTTTTAATTTGGGGTCTGGAAAAACACTGTGGGTGGGGGAATCTTGCAACTTTGGCAATGGGTTCAAGAGGTCCAAGCTACTTTAACAAAAATTGAATGCTATTATTTGCCTTTTTTACATTCATTCTCCAACAAGTGCACAGGAGAGTTTTCTAGAGTCTCCATGAAGCATGTTGATGTTATTGTAGTGATGGCTAATGGCATGTGTGCTTGGGTGTTCTTGTATTTCTTAGAATTTTGTAAGATAGTTTTTTAAAGAAATACATCAATATTTGGAAGATCTGCATAACTTAGGAAGCCAGTATTTTCTCAATGACCAGTATATTTCAAAATCATGCATTTGTAAAAGAGCCATTTATAACCCAAGGTATCCCAAAGAATTGAAATGAAACAGGGTAGGAAATGTTCTTCAATTATGAATGAAGTCCACACTTAAACTTTGAGAAACTACAACTTTTCAAGTTTAGTGTAGTATCAATGAAAAAAATCGACAATTTTCCAAATTGATTATTAAAATACTCTTCTTCTCTCAACTGCGTATCAGTGTAGGCCTTATTTTCACTGCTCCAGCCGGAACCACATCCTGCAAAATGTTGGATGCAGAAGCACACATCAGAATCTAGTTGTGTACTAGTAAGCCTGACATGATAGAAATTTGCAAGAGTGTTAAACAGTGCCACTCTCCACTAATCTTTGGAGGAATCATTATGGTTTATTTTAAAAATACCTTATGCATGTTAACATGTAAATTTCTTATTATTGTCATTAAACCTTTTTAATTTTTTGAAAAACTTTAGTTTTAATTCAGAATATAGTGAATATCAACCCCTGTAATTCATGTACATAAAATCTTTTGGGAGTACTGAGTAATTCTAATATGTGTAAAGGGGTCCCAAGAGCAAAAAGTGTAAGAACCACTGATCTAGACCACCCACACTTTCAAGAGTTTAGTAATGAAAATGGAAGAGAAAATCAGAGTGATAACAGGTAGGGATAACTGGTAGTGATGCAAGATTTTTTACTCCTTAGCTCAGCTAGGATCAGGTTCTTGTCTCTTGCCAGGAAAAATTAGGTGTGTGGACACCAGAAAGTGAGTGGTGTAGAATTTTTTAAGCAAAACGAAAGCTCTCAGCAAAGAGAGGAGTCCTGAAAGCAGATTGTTGGTTGCCCCTCACAGTTGAATACAAGGGCGTATATAAATATAAGCTGATGAGGCTGGGTTCCCTATTTGTATAAGGAATGAATTCTTGGTGGCTCCACCCACTTCCCCCAGTGTGCATACAGGCCCTTAGTCCTCTGCAGGCATGTTTAGGCAAGCCCCCTGTGCAAGTGCCCTTATCTGCATAAAACATCTGACATAAGCACTTTTGGGGCAGGTCGGAGGTTCTCTGGAGACCCTTCCCTTACTGTATGCTTAAAGCAAGCTGGCTAACTCCTTTCAGTAGGGATATAAACTTCTTCAAAAGAATATTTATTTTTGTCTTTAAAGGTAGGACAGACTTAATTATACTTGAATACCCACGGGAAGGAGCAAGTAGAGAAGAAGGAGCTAAAAATATAATAAAAGAGGAGGAAAACAATACGTGACATTTCAAGCTCCTCTAAAATTTTATTATCCTGAGCATACCTGGCACCCACACCCTCATGTAGTTTCTCAAATCGTGCTCCAGTGAAAGGAATCAGAGTTCTAACTAGTTCAACTCAGGTTGGTTGGGAAAAATGCAAGAGTCCAGGGCACCCTGTGGCAACAGAAAAATAAGGAAGCACTCATAAAAGGATGGGATGTTACAGATACAAGAACCAGCCTGATAGTACTCCCAGTGGCCAAACCTGGAACAATTTGGACCATAAAATAAACAATGGCATTACTAGACTAAAACCCATAGAGTACATACGTATCCAGGAATCCAAATTGATTTAAATGAGTGATTGAATAAATAAATAAATAAATAAATAAGGGAAAAGGGATATTTCTCCTGTTTATGATCATTCTATTAGTAAACGTGAAGAATGAGAGAAATTAAAATCACCATCTTGGGCAGAAACAAGATATTTGCAGTCTCAGAATATCTGCCCCCAAAATATGATTAATTACAGAGTGAAAATATTTACTGTACAGTTGAAGAGCTCAGCAGATACTTCCTTGTCTATGTCAGCAAGGGTACATTGTTGGTACTGTGAATTATGGCTCTGATGTAGTGAGCATGTACATCATTTGTTGGTGATATTCTTTCTAGTAATGTTGAATCTGAATTTAGTCATGAGAAAACAACAGACAAACCTATATTGAGGGACATTGTACAAACTAATTGAACAGGACTATTTAGAAGTGTCAGTCATGGAAGACAACATGGTGAGCAGGCCGCCCCTCCCCCACATGCATGCCATAAGCCCTGGATCCAGCAGATGTGAACTTTCTTGGCAACAGGAACTTGGCAGATGTGAAGCTGTGAGATTACCAGCCTTAAAGTGAAGAGGTTTTTCTGGATTCGCGAGCTATAGCCAGTCTAGTCACATGGATGTTTAAAAGGTCAGAGCTTTGTGCACCTGTTAGAAAGCTGCTACAAGTGCAGGATGTAATGTTGGAGAGACTCCAAGTGTGAGGAGGTTTTGATGCACTGTTGATGACTCTGAGATGACAGGCTATGTGCCAGGACCAGCGAGAGATCACCAAGAGTTCAGGAGAGCCCCCTGCTCACAGCCAGCAGGGAAACTGGCCTCAGTCTTACAACCACAAAGAGTAGAGTTCCAGCAACCACCTAAATGAGCTTGAGGCTGACTTTTCCCAGAACCTTTCAGTAAGAGCTGAGCTTGATTTTCACAGGTAAAATCCAAGCAGAAGAATCAGTGGAGACAACTGACCTACAGAACTGTAGGAAAATAAATTTGTGTTTTTAAGGTGTTAAGTTTATTAAAAGTTCTAATAGCAGCAACAGAATATAAATGCAGACCAGGGAAGACTGAAGAACTGTTACAGAATGGGAGAGACTGAGGAGACTTGACAACCACATGCAGGGCAGGGTCCTAGACCAGAAAAGAGCATCAGTGGGGAGAAGGGCACAATCCAGACAAAGTCTGTAGTTTAGCTGATAGTGTTGTACCAACAGTGAGTTCTTAGTTTTGACAAATACATCATGGTTATAAAAACCGTTAACAACAAAGAAAGCTGTGAAGCATTCACAAGTGTTCTCTGCACTAGTTTCAACATTTCTATGTCTAAAATTGTTTAAAAGTAAAATGCTAAAAAAGTCTATTATTCCAAGTCTGAGCTTTCCTGAAAACATCCATGACCCCTGAGACCCTTGCCACTTCTGAACTCCTTATATTTTCATTCTTAGACTGTATATTCATTGAAATAACTTATTACATAAAGCACTTTAAGATGAATAGTGCGGAGATTCTCACACAATTTCTCCTCTTAGTGAAATAATATTATTGTTTGCATAAATACCTTTTGAAAAAAAGGTGTGTTCGTTTGAAGGCTGCTCCTAGTACCCTCCTCCTGGTAAGCCCAGTCTTGCTAATAATGCAGGCTTCTACACAAATGGTTTTTATTCACATGTCAGATGGAGTCATTTGAGTAACAGATTTAAAACATCTGCACCTCTTTAAAGGGAGTTATAGATAAGGGTAATAGATCTATTATATGTTTGTATAGTTTTTTATGACAAATAAAGTTAAATATTAGATAATTTTAAACAGTTAAACACAGATTGGTATCTCTCATTTGCAAGGCTTTCAATATGATTTTTTTTATTCCAGAAGATCCGCTAAGATTTGCTTACATTAATCAGTAAATATTTATTTAACATCATTTATTCAATGACCAATAGTTAACCCAACTTTTAAAAAGATCAAAGAGTATCACAGTACAAATTTACTGATTACTTGAAGACAAAACATCTAAATCAGTAAAATAGCTACGTTGTGTAGTTGTTTTTAGGATTTTGATGGCTATACCTTCCATGTTGTGAATTCTAATTCAAGTGTTGATCTGCTTATTTAAGGAGTAGTATCCTGCTGATCCTTGCCAGCCCATGGCTGAGGCCAGATGACAACAGAGCACAGAGACTAGGCTAGGGGAATGTGAGCATCCTGGGCACACAGGCAGGACTGCATCCAGGTACAGTTTTTAACCAGCACAGACCTGTTGAGCCCCAAGGATCTGAAGGCAATGATAATATAGTCACTTTCTTTCAATGCTTTATAGCCCAGGGAGGAGACCTACAGGTGAGCAGATGATTACATTACAAAGCGAAAAATGTGATAAGGATTTAATTAAGGCACTATGGCAGCACAGTGGGGACAGACGCCATCAGGGAAGTATCTGGAAAGAAGAGGAATCTGGATTGTATCAAAGGATGAACATGGGCCATCCACACAGAAAGGGAAAGAAGCATGTCCCAAGCATGCCTGAATAGGGAGAGCTGGGCCACATCCTCACTCTTGCTTGCGAAGAGTCTTGCTTGCCATGGCAACAGCAGGCCCCCAGGCTTAGAACAGAATGTGTGACAACAGCCCTTCCCATGGCCAGGTGTACCCCTGGAGTCATCCGGTCCCTGGAACCTTGGACGTTGACTTCCCTACATTTGATACAAACATAAACAAGTTATAGAAATCAAGTTATATGAGGGACGGTATAGATCAATGCATCTATTTCATGTGTCAGATGCAAGGAAAGGTCAGTGGATTCATAGATATCGACTCATCCTACACCCATATGATGCATCCTGGGAAGACAGAGGGGCAGTGGAATTCCCAAACAAACAAGCTAGGCCTGAGAAAGTGAAAGTAGATACCTATTGGCTAAGGTGAGGCAGACGTCCTAGATTGGGAGGCAGGCGGCAAAAAGATGCTTGGCAATGTGACGGTTGTACCAGGCTAACAATTGCCTCCAACTAAAAGGTTTCTGGAGTTCAAGAGGAGTTCATTATCTATTGCTTTGGGGTGTTTTGCATCTACACAAAGTGATAAACTGAGTGGCCGAGTCATACTGCAAAGGTCCCAACACTTTGCGAGGCTGAGGCTGCTGGATCACCTGAGGTCAGGAGTTTGAGACCAGCCTGGCCAACATGGTGAAACCCAGTCTCTAATAAAAATACAAAAATTAGCTGGACATGGTGGCGGACACCTGTAATCCCAGCTACTCGAGAGGCTGAGGCAGGAGAATCGCTTGAACTCGGGAGGTGGAGGTTGCAGTGAGCTGAGATCACACCAGCCTGGACAATGAGTGAAACTTTGTCTCAAAAAAAAAAAAAGAAGGAAAAAGAAAGAAAACACCCACACTAGGAGAACCTAGGGAAATGCAGAAAGGAATCCGGTTCAAACCCAGCCTAACTGCTAGTAAAGAACATGAAAGCAAGTAATACCAAGATTTGTGATTACTCTGAGTAATCTATGCTCATGTATCAGTGAGTTTTGGGTTTTGCTAAGCATATTTAAAATCTGAATTATACTTGAAATACTGTAATAAACCTTTTTTTAAGTGTAAAGACTAAGTCCTCCAAAAATTATCCTAATTTCGTACTTCTGAATTTTAAATGAATGGAATTTACAATAGTCAGATCAGTGAATAATTTGTCAATTCTATAATTTAAATGAAACATCAGCAAAGGAAGGGAATATTTAAATATTTCAAAGTCAGTACATCTCACACGTTTTATTCAAGGTGCCCTTATTTAACAATATTAAATCTGAATTCTTGAGCAAACAAAAACCAAAGGAGTGTTCACCAAAGTTTGGGTAACTCATTTTTGTCTGCCTACTATGTGAAAAGCCTTGTGCCAGGCAATGTGGTGGATTAAAATGTGATAATCATAAGTACAGTCTCAAGGACTTGAGAATATAATGAGGGAGATAAAATAATACTTATACTAAATCATGATTAAATAAGATACTTCTTGGCATGAGTATTGTAAGTAGGGGGAAAGGGTCATATTTGTCACAACAGAGGCATATAGCAGTGATAAAAAGAGAGTTTACAGAAGGCTTCAGAGACGTGGCATGTAAGATAAGCATTGATCCATGGGTAGAACTGTGGAAGGAGGAAGAGGAAAGGCATTCAAGACAGGGAGAAGAATTTGAAAACACATGGTGAGTTTCGCAAATGTTGAGTAGCCCAATGTGGCTAGAATATAAGATTAATAGAGAGATTAAAGAGGAGATAAAATGGGAAGGTGGAAAGGGTCACATTTTAGAAGAATGAATATCTCCTTATGAAACAAAACTTACATTGGAAAGAATAAATTAGACCAGAAACATCGCATGTCAGCAGTAAGTTCTGTGTTCATCCATCCTTTTCCTCCAGCAATTCACTGTAAAGATAAACAGTTGGAAGACAGGAATGCACAGACAGCAGGTTTTGGGAAAACACTAACACTAGATTTTGTAATTGGACAAAGATAAACTAAGGATAAACAAATAAGAAATAATATGCCTGAAGGCCCATGTGTGTATTTATGTGGATAGGCCTATGTACCCTTTTAGTTGTCTCATTAAAACCTCGTAATTTACTCAGTTAATTCTTCCATGTGTCCTTTACTCATCTTCTAGGATAGCTTAAACTTTGTACTTTAACTGTAAAATGCTTTCCTGGATGGGGTCGCTCCCTCCACACTTTTTAATCTGCTCCTATTTCCTTTGGGTGACTGCTTGTACCCAGTCCCTGTGGAAGGTGGCCCAACACATTGTCCACATTCCCACCCCTCCCATAACCTCTTACCCTCCACATGTGATCCAAATTACTCCTGCCTCACTAAAGTGGCTGGTATTCCAGGGATGGGCAGTTATACAGCTTGATGGGAGTCTTTTTCTGACTGGATCTGAGTGTTTAAAGAGAAATAACCTCTTTTCAATAAAGTGGACTTCTAGTGTGTGAATGTGGACCCTCAATACTCACTTTCTCCACCAAATGAGAGTTCTGCATTATTTACTGAATAGCGCCAAGAGGCAATCAGCATATATCTCTCTTCCTCACACCCCTGCCTCACACCTGTCCAACATTTCTGAGACACTGGGATAAGTTTGATTGAATCCAGGCCACCCCTGAAATGTTCCAGGTTATGGGGCATTAGAAATGCAGTCCATTTTTTAATCATAAATTTAGGTTTTGATATTTACATTTGCATCCAAGAGAGTTCTAAGTAGTACAAAGCAGCATCTTTTCATTCCAAATTTGTTTCCAGTCATTCGAAAATCTAAATTATTATCTGTATTGTGAAACAAATAAACAGGAGCTTTGTTTTGGCCATGTTTTTATTTGCTAGTGTTGCTGCTTGCTTACATTTATGAATGGATGATGATGTTCAAGTAACTTATTCATCAAAGTGGTTTGATAGACCATTCAGAAATGCATAATAAAACATAAGATAAAAATAAAAGGACATAAATAAATTATTATAGAAAAATTTGATGTTGAGTATTGATATGAAATCTGGGGCAAAGTTAGTTCAGAGAAATGTTACTATGCAAAAAACTGGAATCATTTGCTAAAAATTTATCTCTAGCTTTGCAACACTCAAAACATGAATAAAACAAAACCATATGATATAGTTCTAACATTGTATACAACAGTAATATCAACTTGTGAACTACTATAAGTCTCTGTGAAGTTACATATGCACACATTTACTTGTCCTAATCTGTTTTATTTACTACTATTCAAAATGAAATAGAGAATCTACTCTTTTGAATTTGACAGCTGATTTCATTCAATGGAATGTAACATATGAGTTATTAAAGAAAAAAATATTCCCCATTTTGAAAGGAAATTTCTAACAAAGAGATATAATCAAAGAGTAAATTGTGATTTCAAGTTGGCAAGACATGAAAATGTTTCATCAAATATAATTTATTCATCCCAGGAGTAACTGACTAAAGCAGCAAATGCTAAAAAAATATTTTGTTTGTTTGTTTATGTGTCATTTATTTGTTTTTAAATAACAGGTTAGGGTAATGGGTGAAGGTCAGGCAGAAATGTAACAAGGAATAAAGTAATCAGATTAGGTATAATAATGCATAGTACAAAATGGACAAATTTTTTTAATTAAAGCAGTATTACAAGTCAATTTATTTAAAATATCTAAAGTCGACTTTATTTAATTTTTTCATAACAATAATAGCAATAGTAACAGTTGACATTTAGTGGATTTTTGCTGTTTTATAAACATTTTTTGCATAAAAAGGCCATAGATGAATACTCTAGGATGCCTGGTTAATTCATGAGGAAAAGGAGGCTGAGAGTCTCACACCTAATGAAGGATAGAATGGCAGGTAGCAAACAGGTGAGTCAGACTCTGGAGTCCCCTCCTCCGCGCCTCCTACACTGCCTCTGAAAGCTTGGATGGCTCATTCTCTCTGAGGCATGGAGTACTTTTAAATAAGAACAAAAATGGACCATTTTATCATTTTAATTAAGGTTTACAAATCAAATTCAATTTTATATACTATGGCACAATTCTGAGGTTGCTGTGTCATCTAGTAACCAGCACTATCAAATGATTACAGCTGCCCTTGCAGAAACAGCTCTTGGGAAGCAAGTCCTACAACTCTTGATTTAATTTCAATTTCTATTATGCTGTTATCATAATTTTAAATGAAAATACAAAAATAGCATCTGATGAAATTCACTCACTTAAAACTACCCTTGATTAAATGCCCACGTGAAGATTATGGATATAACTGAAGGTAAAATATGCACATAATATTTTTAAGAAAGACTCAATAGGAAATATTGCATCAACCTATATTGCTCTGAATGAGGGTTATTAAGCATCAGAAATAGTCCTCATTTGAGGTGGGAGAGAAGATGTATTTCGTCTGACGTGATGCCATGGTTTAAATACAGATTTAACTAAACAATGTAGCATATGTATTTTTTCTTTTAGTTATTCTATTCTTCCAGGCATCCTTATTTGTCCTTATGTGCTTGAGTATACAATTCATGCATGAAGATATGAAGGAAGAATTGTCCATGCTTGGAACTTCCTATTTTGGGGAAGACATTTATTTCTTCTCTTCCTGTGGTAGGCAGAATTCCAGGATTGTCCCTGAGATCCTGTCTGTTGTATGCACTCCCTGTATCATTCCTTCCCCTCTAGTGTGAGCAGGACTGGGAAGATGATAGGAAGTCACTCTCATGGTTACATCACTGATATGGTTTGGCTGTGTCCCCTCCCAAAGCTCACCTTGAATTGTAGTTCCCATAATTCACACTGTGTCCTGGGGGGGACCTTTTGGGAGGTAATTGAATCATAAGGGTTGTTACCTCTATGCTGTTTTTGTGATAGTGAATGAGTTATCATGAGATCTGATGGTTTTATAAGGGGCTTTTCCCCCTTTGCTTGACACCTCTCTCTCCTGCTGCTATGTGAAGAAAGACTTGTTTGATTCCCCTTCCACCATGATTGCATGTTTCCCGAGACTTCCCCAGCCATGCAGAACTGTGAGTCAATTAAACTTCTTTATGCTATAAATTATCCAGTCTAGGATATTTCTTCATAGCAGCATGAGAACAGACTAATACAGTGAATTGGTACTTCAGAGAGTGGGGTACTGCTATAAAGATACCCGAACATGTGGAAGTAACTTTGGAACGGGGTAACAGGCAGAGATTGAAACAGTTTGGAGGGCTCAGAAGAAGACAGGAAAATGTAGGAAAGTTTGGAACTTTCTAGAGACTTGGAGGGCTCAGAAGACAGGACGATGTGGGAAAGTTTGGAGCTTTCTAGAGACTTGTTGAATGGCTTTGACCAGAATGCTGATAATGATACGGACAATGAAGTCCAGGCTGAGGTGGTCTCAGATGGAGATGAGAAACTTGTTGGGAACTGGAGTAAATGTCACTCTTGCTATGCTTTAGCAAAGAGACTGGCGACATTTTGCCCCTGCCCTAGAGATCTGTGGAACTTTGAACTTGAGAGAGGTGATTTATGGTATCTGGTGGAAGAAATTTCTAAGCAGCAAAGCCTGGAAGAGGAAGCAGGGCATAAAAGTTTGGAAAATTTGTAGCCTGACAATGCAATAGAAAAGAAAAACCGATTTTCTGAGGAGAAATTCAAGCCCACTGCAGAAATTTGCATAAGTAACAAGGAGCCAAATGTTAATCATCAAAACAATGAAGAAAATGCTTCCAGGGCATGTCAAGAGACCTGCACAGCAGCATCTCCTATCACAGCCCTGGAGGCTAGAGGGAAATATGGTTTTCTGGGCCTGGCCCAGGGCCACCCTGCTCTATGCAGCCTCGGGACATGGTTCCCTGAGTCCCAGGTGCTTCAGCTCCAGCTGTGGCTAAAAGGGGCCAAGGTACAGCTTGGGCCATTGCTTCAGAGGGTACAAGCCCCCCGCCTTGGCAGCTTCCATGTGGTACTGGTCCTGCAGCTGCGCAGAAGACAAGAAGTGAGGTTTGGGAACCTCTGCCTCCATTTTAGAGGATGTATGGAAATGCCTGGATTTCCAGGCTGAGGTGTGCTGCAGGGGCAGAGCTCTCATGTAGAACCTCTGCTAGGGCAGTGCAGAAGGAAAATGTGGGTGGCAGCCCCGCCACCCCCACCCACAGAGTCCCCACTGGGGCACTGCCTAGTGGAGCTGTGAGAAGATAGCCACTGTCCTCCAGACCCCAGAATGGTAGATACAATGACAGCTTGCACTCTGCACCTGGAAATGCCACAGGGACTCAATGCCAGCCTCTGAAAGCAACCAGCAGAGGTCTGTATCCTGCAAAGCCACAGGGGTGGAGCTGCCCAAGGCTGTGAGAACCCACCTCTTGCATCAGTGTCACCTGGCTGTAAGACAAGGAGTTACAGAGATCATTTTGGAACTTTAAGGTTTAATGACTACCCTATTGGATTTAAGACTTCATGGGGCAGCACCTTTGCTTTGGCCAATTTCTCCCACTTGAAATGGGTGTATTTACCCAAGGTCTGTACCCCCATTGTATGTTGGAATGAACTAACTTGTGCTTGATTTTACCAGCTCATAGGAGGAAGGGACTTGCCTTGTCTCAGATGAGACTTTGGACTTGGACTTTTGAGTTAATGCTGGAGTGAGTTAAGACCTTGGGGGACTGTTAAGAAGGCATGTTTTGAAATGTGAGGACATAGAATTTGGGAGGGGCCAGGGGCAGAATAATATACTTCGGCTGTGTTCCCATCCAAGTCTCATCTTGAATTGTGGTTCCCATAATCTCCACTTGTTG
This sequence comes from Pongo pygmaeus, assembly GCF_028885625.2. NCBI lineage: Eukaryota > Metazoa > Chordata > Mammalia > Primates > Hominidae > Pongo > Pongo pygmaeus. The sequence continues at coordinate 61,037,049 of NC_072380.2, forward strand.
TGGGTGGGACCTGGTGGGAGGTGATTGAATCATAAGGGCAGTTACCTCCATGCTGTTCTTGTGATAGTGAGTTCTGATGAGATCTGATGGTTTTATAAGGGGCATTATCCCTTTGCTCAGCACTTCTCTCTCCTGCCACCACATGAAGAAGGACATGTTTGCTTCCCCTTCCACCATGATTGTAAGTTTCCTGAGGCCTCCCCAGCCATGGGGAGTCAATTAAACCTCTTTCCTTTATAAATTACCCAGCAGCCTCAGATATTTCTTCATGGGGCATGAGAACAGACTAATATAATCACTAATTAGTTGACTTTGAGGTAGTCAAAAGGGACATTATCCAGGTGAGGCTGACCCAATCAGGTGAGTCCTTCTGAGATATTGAGCCCTCCCTAGAGCTAGAGACATGGTGTGTGAGGGAATGACAGAGCGGCATTTGGTCCTGAGGGAAGTCCCTGCCCAACAGCTAACAAGACCCTGGGACCTCCACCCTACACACACAAGGACATCAATTCTGCCAGCAACCCGAAGGATCTCGGAAGTGAACCGTTCCCTAGTTGAGGCTTCAGATGAGAACACAGCCACCTGACATGTTGATTTCAACCTTGTGAGGCCCTGAGCAGAGCTCCCACCCCAGACCCCTCACCCACAGGAGCTGTGAGAGGGTAAATGCATGTTCTTTTAAGGGGCTAAGTTTGTGGTCATTTGTTATCCAGCAATAGAAAATGAATGTGATTCCATCCAAGTCCTGCCTTCCTGACTTTATGATACTCCTGATAATCTCATACTGATAACTATGTTTTCCTTCTTAGGAAAAATGTAGACATTCATGAGCACTCTATAAGTCATTCAGTTCTGTTCTCATTTCTCAGATAAACACTGGCCACTTTGTCTTTCTATTATCTCTTGGTAAGAGACTAACTTCCTTTAGCCTGTCTCTACAGCTGATTCATATTCCTCAGGAGAAATTCTCTTTGGCTGTTGTACTGTTTTATAGCTCTCTATTTGAACCAATTCTATTATTTTCAATCGCCCAATCTAGACTTGAGTTCACATGCCTGTATGCATAGATCCAAGGTTTTCACAATGTTTGTGGTTAGCATTTCTATACTTTACCACAATCCTACAGAAGCTTGTGCAAAAATGCTTATCTTTGGGCCAGGCACAGTGGGTCACACCTGTAATTCTAGCACTCTGGGAGACTGAGGTGGGGGGATAACTTGAAGTCAGGAGTTGAAGACCAGCCTGAGCAACAAAGAAAGACCCCCATCTCTACAGAAAAATTTTAAAAATTACCCAGGTGTGGTGGCACACCTCTAGTCCCAGCTATTCATGAGGCTGAGGCAGGAGGATCACTTGGGCCCAGGAGGGCACTGCTGCAGTGAGCTATAATCTCACCACCACTGCATCCCAGCAGCCTGGGTGACAGAGTGAGACCCTGTCTCTTAAAAAAAAAAAAAAAAAAAAAGAGAAAGAACAAAAAAAGAAAAGAAAAAAGAAAAAGAACAGAAAGCTTATCTGTGAATCAAAATTAGTAGCTGCTAGTTTCTGGAGTGCAAGTTTTATTCTTCATGGGAACCCTTTGAAGTGAGTGTGAGTGTTCTCACTTTATACAAGATGAAGCTGTAAGCTACTTGTTCAACAATACTCAAATAGAGAAAGGCAGAGTGTTCACTGGTTTCCAGATCTGGCTGATTCCAATACCTGTGTCTTTTCAATTTTCTAAATTGGCAGCATAGGTAAAGGTAAGAATGGAATGAGAATTGTATAATTTACCATCTAAGAAGGAAAAGAGCCTTTCATATTTGCAGGAATCTAAACTTTTTTTTTTTTTTAGATTGAGCCTTACATTTTTTTTAAAGTCTCAAACCACAAAATATTTAAAATAACTATTTAGACTTTGGACAATGAATGTAGTTGTTAACTCCATTATATATGGGGACTAAAAGCTGTTTTATATACACAAGTTTTTTTGTTCTCATGCTCCTAAAACATATCACCATGAAAGATCTGTTGGGAGCAAGCCTCCCAAAATCTGGCCATAAACTGGCCCCAAAATTGGCCACAAACAAAATCTCTGCAGCACTGTAACATGTTCATAATGGCCATAATGCCCAAGCTGGAAAGTTGTGGGTTTACGGGAATGAGGGCAAGGAACACCTGGCCCACCCAGGGCGGAAAACCACTTAAAGGCATTCTTAAGCCACAAACAATAGCATGAGTGATCTGTGTCTTAAGGGCGTGTTCCTGCTGCAGTTAACTAGCCCAATCTATTCCTTTAATTTGGCCCATCCCTTAGTTTCCCATAAGGAATACTTTTAGTTAATTTAATATCTATAGAAACAATGCTAATGACTGGTTTGCTGTTAATAAATATGTGGGTAAATCTCTGTTTGGGGCTCTCAGCTCTGAAGGCTGTGAGACCCCTGATTTCCCACTTCACACCTCTATATTTCTGTGTGTGTGTCTTTAATTCCTCTTGCACCGCTGGGTGAGGGTCTCCCCGACCGAGCTGGTCTTGGCAAGATCTGACTGAAAAAAAAGGCTGTGGACTCACAAAAGTACTATCTGCATAACAGTTTCCCAAAATGCCCTTTAAAATACTTGTCCTTGCATTCTTGCATTCAATTAATATCTAGTTCACATCTACTTTATTCCATGTACTCCTCCAAGTATTTGGTAGATATTAAAAATTGTCATTGAATACAATTGATGTTCCAAACATCCAATACAGAGATGTTTGTTTTTCTGTTTTCAAAGTTTACACTTTAGTTTTTATCCTCGTGGTTGTTCCAAAGATTGTTATGGTTTTTGTAATAATATAATAAGTTCATATTATTTTCAGGCAGAGTTTTGATTTCCTCAGATGTATTCATCTGTGACCTATCTTCCCTTATTAAAAAAAAAATGTTTTCCAACAAAATAGACACAGGACTAGGTATTGTGATAACCAATGATATGTTTTCCCATTGTTTAATTTACATTCTGTCCCCTTAGCTTGAAATACATAAGACCTAATACTTAGGTATGTCAATGTCCTTATCATCCTCTCAGCGGCTGCCTGCAAACAGATAGGGGGGAGTTCTTGTTTTCGTGTCCTAAGTCAGTGTGTTCCTGACCAGATCACATCCAACCTTTCCCATTTTTAGGTGCATTCCTAAAGATTCTTTGAACTAGATGAGAAGTACAATAAGGACTACAATGATCATAATTACAGTGAAATAATTCCACACTGTGCTTTTGTGTAATCTATGGTAATCAGTATTACATATACTTGGAATTATAATTATAATAGTGTGAAACTATGAGATCCCTGTCCCTTCCATCTCAAAGGCAATTTTAACAGTAAGTATATGTATTAGTCTGTTTTAATGCTACTGATAAAGACATACCCAAGACTGGGAAGAAAAAGAGGTATAATTGGACTTACAGTTCCACATGGCTAGGGAGGCCCCAGAATCATAGCAGGAGGCAAAAGCCACTTCTTACATGGTGGCGGCAAGAAAAAATGAGGAAGATGGCCGGGTGCGGTGGCTCATGCCTGTAATCCCAGCACTTTGGGAGGCCGAGGCAGGCAGATCACAAGGTCAGGAGATTGAGATCATCCTAGCAAACATGATGAAACCCCGTCTCTACTAAAAATACAAAAAATTAGCCGGGCATGGTGGCAGGCACCTCTTGTCCCAGCTATTCAGGAGGTGAGGGAGGAGAATGGTGTGAACCCAGGAGGTGGAGCTTGCAGTGAGCTGAGATCGTACCACTGCACTCCAGCCTGGGTGACAGAGTGAGACTCTGTCTCAAAATAAAAAAAGGAAAAAAGAAAAAAATGAGGAAGATGAAAAAGCAGAAACCCCTGATAAACACATCAGATGTGATGAGACTTACTCACTACCACGATCACAGTATGGGGGAAACCACCCCCATGATTCAAATTATCTCCCACTAGGTCCTTCTGACAACATGTGGCAATTATGCAAGTACAATTCAAGATGACATTTGGGTGGGGAGACAGAGCCAAACCATATCAGTATACTACTGTTAATTTTTTTTATTTTAAAAATAAATATAGCTGGTCATGGTGGCTGATGCCTGTAATCCCAGCACTTTGGGAGGCTGAGGCGGGTGGATCACGAGGTCAGGAGATCGAGACCATCCCGGCTAACAGGTGAAACCCTGTCTCTACTAAAAATACAAAAAATTAGCTGGGCGTGGTGGCGGGCGCCTGTAGTCCCAGCTATTCGGGAGGCTGAGGCAGGAGAATGGTGTGAATCTAGGAGGTGAAGCTTGCAGTGAGCCAAGATCCCGCCACTTCACTCCAGCCTGGGCAAAAGCGTGAGTCTCCATCTCAAAAACAAAGAAAAAAAATTAAACATTTGAGTCTTCAACTGGAATGGCCTCTCAACCGTTAATGTTCTCATGGTATTACACAAATATTGACAATAAAATCTTCTGAAATCTAACAACTCTAATATTGGCTACTTCATCAGAATATTTTGTTTGGGGGAAAAAGTGTTTTTGAGTACTTATCGTGTCCTAGGCCTATGTAAGTATCTTTCTATGTGTCATCAATCTAATTTAATTTAGCACTCACAATAGGATTATGAGTTGGGTATTTTATCAGCATTATTTTATATTTTGTTGCCAAACTAGGCAATTGCTCATATTCTGTGCTTTGTACACAGTAGTTCTAGGATTTGATTAACTGATGTTTGACACTTTAGTTAAAGATTTTCTTTTTCCCCCTCACTTATCTGACTGTATCAAAGAGTGGGTCACTTATGTTAGGTTAAGATGTGTGGATTTGGTGACACCAATGCTATGTGTACCACCATTCATTAAGGTTAACTTGAACATTGATCATCTGCTTCTAATTCAAAGTCTCTTCACTACATCATTGCTACCCTTAGCGGAAGAAATTATTAGGTCCAGGCTTGTGAATGTCACATGGAAATACACGGTAATTTGCTAGAAACGTACAGCAAATGTATGTTTCGTTATATACTTCATGTTATGTCACGTCACCCTTTTGATTGTGAGCGCTGGCCTAACCTGGCAGCAACACACACGTTGTTCTTCACAAGTGCTTGCTTGGGTTGTGACAGTGCCTGCCTTTGTTGTCATCTAAAACATGCTGGATTATTAAAAATAATCAGACTAATAGGTATATTCTTACTAGATCACAGAAGCTAGTATCTCAGACTTGAATCTGTGTTCCTTTAGCTTTCATTGTAACTTATCTGTGAGAAAATGGAGTAAAAGAATATTAAGTGAAAACATGTTTTCCTCTATATTTTATCAGTACAGATATTGTTATTCTAATCAGATTTATAAAGTCTACTTAACAAACAGCTAGCATCCTCAATTTTAGAAAATTATTGTCATACCAAATATGAAGTTTTGATTTTCTCTTGAAGCAAAAATTTATAATTGGAGTATCAGAAATTGCTCAAAAGCTTTAGGAGAATTTCATTTTTGTCTGAGTAACCAGCTAAATTACTGATTAAGTAAGAATTAGAATCAAATTGAAATATCAAGAAAGTGACACAAAACAGAACAAAAGACAACAAAAGGACAAGTTTACTGGCTCTGCAGGCTTCATTATCATGTCTACTCAATTTGACTTAAAATGTCTTACTATTGATATGGTGATAATACCTTAGCTCTTGTTAAAATTAATCCCAATGAATATCAAGTGCAAGGACAAGTGAAGCATCATATATAAGAGCATAAGCCTATTTACAAGGATTGCAGCCACTCAGCCATACTCAAGTCCAAAGGTTCAAATACCATCTTGTCCCATTTGCTGAAGAATCACAAATTCAAATGATAGAATTTTAAAACATGAGCTAGGCAGGTGAATAACCAGACAACTGCCCAGAAAACAGAATGCTAATTGTAATTAAGCATGCTCATAGCTTTGATTAAGTGGCCCTCTACCTGGCTTTCAAAACTCCAGAGTCCTCCAACACTGTTCTGAGTCCTCAGCTTCAATTTTCCTGAACAAGCCTTAAGTTACGGAGCTTTCCATTGAAACATCTTCAGGGGCCACACCATGAACCAAAGTTTTTCTATCAAATATATTCTATTTTCATATTCTTGTATTTGGGGCCTTCAAACTGCATGCTCTTCCCATGCCCTCCATTACAGAGCATGCTTGATAGGCAAATTGGAAACTAGCTGTTACCAAAGGAGAGCTCCAGGGGTGTGACTTCCTGGCTTTAATGTAAAAACTCCGTCACCAGAGGAGCCCCCTTCCTAATACCTATGGTTCAAAATCCACCACGTCCTGGAAGACCCACCTAAAATTCTCTTTCCGTCAAGTGAAAAACTCTTCTAGCTTTGCTCACCGACAGTGACAGCTCTTGCAGCTCCAACCTCATTTTCCTTCAGGTGTGCAATCTGTACCTGAGTCCTGGTGTGGTGGTCGTGGTGCACTTACCTCATGTCCCCTAATGGATTAGAAGCTGCTCAAAGGCTGCGACTGTGTCTTAGTCATCTTCGTGTCCCTCAACAGTCCACCACTGTGCTGTACACATAGTAGGGCCTCAGAAACCTGTGAGAAAAAAAGTACATTGATTCCCTGCAACAATTTCTGCAATTCCTGATAATAAGCATTTTCCCAGGACAGATATTTTCTGTTCATTAAAGAAAAATACAATTTGGTCAGGTAGAAAGGCCAGGAAGGGCCATGGCTGCAATACTGTGCACAGTGGGGGAAAAATCACCCCCGTTGGAAGACCTTTATAAAAACAGAGAATGTGTTCCTGGTGTAGCAGCTATTTATTTTTCTCATATGTAGTATATTTTGAAAAATGCAGTAATAATCAGAAGCAGGCCACCCTGTTTCAGTTCTTGCCACTCTCCTGATTCCGTGTGCTTCCCTCTCCCCTCCCTCTGATAAGATCTGTGAAAGGGCAGCCCGGACCATAGTCAGATGCTGCAAAAGTGTTTTAATTATGCTGGCACGACAGCTGGACATCAGCAATGATATACTTCTGATAGCTACTAGAGACATACACCAGTGACATTCAGGGGAAACCACTTTGTTCTGTCAGACAGTGTTCATTGAAATATCAAATAAATGATTCCCTATGCAATCAACATAATTTATTGGCATTTACAAAGTATATAATATACAATTACTCGTAAAGTTAATCAGGACATTAATCATTTCATATTGATAGTATTTATAATAACACCTACTAACTTTGATATATTTATTGAGCAATTCAAAGCATGGTACAAAAACCCTTTTTATTTTCTATGGAAGTGTACATTACTGCTCTTACTATTAATAGGATACATGTATTAGCACCATCCCCTACATCCTTCCATTAGCTTAGTGAAAAAGACAGACTATTACCGTTACATACAAAATTATTATGCATGCATTATTTATCAATTATAGAGCACCACCTAAAATGTATTTGTTGTCTTGACATTATCAGTGCATTGCCAAATTTATTACATGAACAAAAATAGACTGGTACATGACCACAAAGTATAAATGACAAAGAAGGCTTCACTTCAGAGGCTGGCCTGCATGGTAGAGCAGCTTGTGGGGAAAGCAAATAAAGGCCAGAGAGTGGAGACAGGCTGGCGGGAGAGCCTTCTCAGGGCTCAAGATCTGAAGGCCTCAGATTCTGCTGACCTCTGGATGACAGGCTGACAAAGAGGGGGTGAAAAACACCATTCTTGCCTGAAAAGATTCCTGCCCTTATATTTTATTCCTTTTCTGTGTGAAGAAGGGCAACTTTCTATTATAGCTCAGTTTTATGGCTTTTTTTCTTTATGTTTCCTAATTTTGTTTACTCCTCTTTAATTTTCCCAAGGAGAAAAATGATTTTCTTTTTTTTAAGTGGTGACTGCTATAGTGAACGATTAAACTCTGAACACACACTGAGCATGTATTTGGACGTTAATTAGACGCCTTGAATTCCCAAAGAACATTGTGGCAGAGTTGTAAGTTGGTTTTTCAGTATTGCTCCAGTAGAGTAGAAGTTTTTGTTTAATAAAGTCATAAGTTTAAATTAAAATATAGATAGGAAGTGCCATAAACATCATCTTCACACTGTAAAATTTCCAAATGTGTAAGCAGAGGATAATAAAGGCATATATTTCTGTCCTATGAAGGCCAATATATTATTTCCCTTGAGCTTAGGCCAATGTCATTCACAGTGCTGAGAGAATTAAATGTGGACTTCAATACTCCAGGCTCCAATGTCGAGATGTTTCAGGAAAAGAAGAGTAGATACCTCCTTATCTATCGAATAATATTAACGGAGGCAATTAAACTAATATGTATATCCAGAATGCTAATGTATTATCTAACATTAGCAATGAGCACTCTCCTTGATATATGAAATGAAGCACCTGCTAAGCTTGATGAGAATATTATTTTCCCATAGTCAAGCACTATGAGAAGACAACCATTGTTAATTGTGTCTCTGTAAGGAAAATGTATCAAAATTAAGCTTTTTCACATCCTCAGTGCAGTTTCCAACACAGCAAAGACAAATTAGATGTTTGCTTTGGTTTGTAAAAATGGATATTATAGTTATTGAAGTCTTAATTTTAAAAACACATGTCTTTAAGCTTTTAGGCTTAGCTTATAAATCCTCTTATTCCAAATATGAATGTAGCAATTTTTAACAGTTGCATTAATTGAGGTCTTTATTTATAAGCTTAGTTATCATTTTAACTACATTTATAAAATGTATTTGATTTTATCTTTAAGTATACCAATTTTCTGCCTAATATTTTCTTAGTTTTTTCACAAGTCTTACAATTTAATGAATTAATATCTTTATATTTAGTAAAAGTCTATATTCTAAATTTGTTAAAGTCTGATTTCTTTTTCTAGTAGGCTAATTTTTCTTAAAATGTTCAAGAACATAAAATACAAAATTTTCACAGATTTCTAAATGCCTGGATATTAACACCATGACTTACAGTCTCTTGAACATTCTATTTAATATTCTAAATTTTCCTGAGACACAGTGGACCACTAACTTCATGGTTCATTGGGCTCATGAATCAGCGATCCTGGCTGAGTTGGGATCTGGAGCTGGAGCTCCAGGACAAACACTCTTACCACTCGGGCTGTGACACTAAAGCCTTCACTAAAGTCGCCGTTCATAAGCTTCTTAGGATATGGCTGGACCTGACTTGCCCCTGAACTCTTGTCTCTCATGGCTACCTGCAAACACACAACATATTATATCACTACCACATTTGATCAGATTTTGTAATTCTTTGTTTCTTAAGTTACATAATATATTTTCTTAAGATATTTAAATATATTTCTAATACTAAAGCCATTGGAACCTGACAGAATCCAAATACAGAATCATTTGTAAGACTGCATGATATGTATGAATAATGAAATGATACGCTGCTGAATTCAGTATCTCTTATGACTTTGTATGACCTTTTTATCAACACTTGGATTACCTACTGCCAAAAAAAATGCCACGAGACTGATTATTAAATCCTAAATGACCCTGGTAAGAAATATTAATCATATTGAAGAAATGTCATGGAGAATTCCTTTACCTTAGTATGCAGGTATATGGTCCCAAGCCTCTGTGGTCTCTCCTTGGCTGGGCTAGTCCTAGACTTTCGGACCACTTTCGCTCAGATTCCAGACACCGGTTTCTCCTATTACTGCACCTCTGACCTGGCTCCTGTTTACACTTCTAAGTGGCAGCCGGAGGAAGGTGCCTCCCACACAGGAACAAGCTAGAGAACCACCTATGCCTGAGTCATGTGGCTTTTCTCATAGTAAGACATTCAAAGTGGAAGACTCTACATAAAAACCTCCCAAACCAAAATGCGTTCCAAAGAAATAAATTAGAAAAAGAAAAATGATTAAGTCTATTTTTAGGTGTGATCTCTGCTTTGTGGCTAGAAACTCCAAGGCTGGGACACTGGCCCTGGTACATGACTGGAAGCCACTTTGTCCTTGTTTCACATAGGATTCTTGTTCCTAGACAGTGACTATAATGGAAGGTAAGGAAACTATTGAAAGTCTACCAGAATTAGTTTTGTATAAACACTCACATATCAGAACGCCGACTTATTTAATTAAATTTATTTCTTTATTTATTTTTGAGACAGTGTCTCACTCTGATACCTAGGATAGGGTGCAGTGGTGTGATCACAGCTCACTGCAGCCTTGACCTCCCGGGACTCAGGTGGTCCTCCCACCTCAGCCTCCTGAGCAGCTGGGACTACAAGTATAGGCCACGATGACAGGCTAATTTTAGTATTTTTTTGTAGAGATGTGGTTTTGCCATGTTGCCCAAGTTGGTCTAGACCCCCCGGGCTCAAGTGACCCTGACCCGCCTACCTTCGCCTCCCAAAGTGCTGTGACTACAGGCATGAGCCAGCATGCCGGGCCCCAAGGTATTTATTTTACATGAGATGGAAAATAGTCATAGGAGCATGATCTCACTGGTCTATAAGACCAGATTATTTTTACATTGTAAATACATGTATTTTAATAGGCAGTTCACACTCTGATAATGGACTTGTCTGCATAGAATTACCAGAAAAATTTCAAAAAAGATTTTGCATGTTCAATCATAGCATAAAGAGATAACAATATGAATAGCCTTGCAAAGGAGTAAGGAACCTGAAAAGCTGCTAGATGCAGGATGAGCAGCTTCACAGGAAGTGGGTCTGATTTGCTTCCTTGTTATCTCCATTCCTGTGGCTAAAGCAGTGTCCGCCCTTTGTAGGGATTTGCTAAGTTTTTCTACAACAATATCATAGAACAGTACGTGATTACATTTGCCTCTACGACTTAGATTTTCTGAGCTATATATATTGACCAGTGACTTTTGACAAAATTTGACTAGATATGCTAGTGATTTGATCAGGTTACAGGTAAATTTTTAAAGCCTGAGAGTCATCTTCACTCATGAAGTTAACTTTGTATATTTCCAATCAGATGGATTATTTACATCAATTTTCATCAGCTCACAAATAAAAATTGACAACTTACCATAGGCCAGGTACTGTTCTAAGTCTCAGGAACAGGGTTATAACTCTCCTTGGCCTTCAGCTGTGAACAAAACAGCCATGGTTCCTTCCCTCAGGGAATTCTTGCTTCTTGGTTGAAGGGTGTAGTCAATAATCAAGGCAACATGCAAAAGAAAAGCACAATTTAAGCTGTCTATAATTGAGTGGCAATCAGTGGGAAGTCTTAATTGTACAGATGAGATGTTTTAGCTGAGTTCTAAATGACAAGTCATCTTCAAGTTCAGCTTGGAAGTAAAAATACAGTTTTCTATAATTCTAAGTTCTTAGGGAAAGTATGCACAAAGTATACAGTTATAAAAAAATACACATAGTCACATACCTTTAAGTATTATAGCATCAGTTTGAATACACATTTTATTAAAATTTGATTATTGTATGCTTCTATATACTTCTATAATCTACATAGAATGGTGTTAATATTCCATATTAACATTTCCCTTTATTTCAGGCAATCAAAATCTACATGTTTATTAAATCAGAAAATATATTTAAAAGTTTTAATACTTAATTGTGACCTATGTAATCTCTTCCTGATACTGGAACTAAACAAGGATCTCCTGCCCATTCAAAATGTACAGAGATTCTGGGCAATTATCATAAGGCAAGAGCAATAAATTAAAAGCATAAGTAATGAAAGAAAGGAAGAGAAGTGTCACTTTTTAAAGATAACATATTGTGTTGTCTGAACACAGAAAATCTACAAACGATATTTTATTTCGCCACAAATTATAGGTTCAATACAACCCTAGGAGGTTTTCTTTTCTTTCTTTTTTTTTTAGTTAACCATTTGCAATTTGATTCTAACATTCATGTAAAAAATGCAAATACCAATAACAGACAAGTCCGCCTTGTAAGGAACAGAATGGGACATTACAGGAGCAGGCGCCAAGACAGTTACGGTAACCACAGGCAGGCAGCAGGATTGAGCAAATCAAAGCGAGAGAGGACTCCGGTGCTGGGGGACAGAGCCTCGTAATCCAGCTCACCAGCGCACTGTGGAGGAACAGGAAGTACCGCACCGACCCCCACTCCCCGGCAAAGCTTGTCTGCATAGTGAGACCACCACAGCCACTCACACACGAAGAGGTATGGAAAGCTTCGCTACTTACATAATGGGGACCCTGGGGAGAGCGGGACACGCCCCTCAAGCAGGTATCAGAGAGAGCAGAGGGTTGGTTTTGTTGTGATTAAGGGCGGGGCCAGCATTGTAGGCTCTTGTTTGAATGCCCTGCTGACAGCGAAGGAGGGAGCAGCTAGGCTTTCCTAAATGTGGGGCATAGGAGGAAGGAGGGGAAAGGCTGAAAAACTGTCAAGAGTTCAACGTTTAAAAAGTGGAGTCAGCTTTAAAGAAAGGTAACTAATAAAACGACAGCATTCATTTTTAAAACAGTTACTAAAGTGAAAGCAAACAAAATAAATTGCGTTGTATAAATACTGACGAAGATAGAAAAACCTGATGTTAGGTTACATTTAAATTCTGAGTTTAGAGGTAATTACCCCTATAATCAAAAACTTTTGGCCAGGTGTGGTGGCTCACGCCTGTAATCCCAGCGCTTTGGGAGGCCGAGGTGGGCGGATCACTTGAGGTCAGGAGTTCAAGACCAGCCTGGTCAACATGGTGAGACCTCCCCCCTCCCCCACCAACCCCACCGTCTCTACTAAAAAAACATAAATAAATAAAATAAAATTAGCCTGGCGTTGTGGCGTGCACTACTTGGGAGGCTGAGGCAGCAGAATCGCTTGAACCCGGGAGGCAGCGGTTGCAGTGAGCCAAGATCACGCCGCTGCACTCCAATCTGGGCGACAGAGTGAGAAACTCCATCTTAAAACAAACAAACAAAACCCCAAAGTAACTTTTAGATGTATGCGTATAAATTATTTGATTGGTTTTCGATTGGAAGCAACTTCTACTTAGCCTGCTACACTTTGCAAAAATAATAATAATTAAATAAATGCTAAAACTTCTCAAAAGAATTGCCTGCACCTCATGAATTCACCTCCCAGAACCACTTGATTCTTCTATCCACGTTCTTTGCTGCTCTTCCAAATCATTCCACTGAGATTGTGCTCCAGGAAATCACTGGTGAACTCATCTCTTCCTGCCAGTGCTGACTACCGTGGCTGGCGTCAGCTGAACAGGACACAGCTTCAGCATGCCTTCAGTTTTGAAATTCCTCAGTGCATGAAACTACATGATCCTGGATTTCTTTCCACGTTTCTGGCCACTCATTCTTTCTCCTAAACTGTCTCATCTTCCTCTAAAATGCTCAATATTAGTGTTCTAAGGTTTGGTCTTGAGCCATGTACCTTTCTTTTACATTTCTTTTCTTTAGATCAGGGATTATCAAAATACAGCCCTTGAGCCAAATCCAGCCTGCCATCTGTTTTTGAATGCTCTGCAAGCTAAGAACAGTTTTTAATACTTTAAGTGGTTGAAAAAAATCAATAGACAATTATATTTCGTTGTACCTCAAAGTAAAATTTCAAAGTCCACAAATAAAGATTCATAGGAAAGCAGCTGTACTCATTAACTAGTTATTGCTTTTAGGGCTGTTTTACCACTATTATGGCAGAGTTGGGAAGTTGCAACAGAGATGATATGAGGTGCTCTCATAACTGTACGCTGCTGCTTGACACCTTAAAAATGAATTTTCCCATTCATCCATATGTGGTACAATGACAATTTAAGAGACAAAGAAGAGCAATAAACTTATGCAGAATTACCAAAATTATATAATTTATCTTTTGTGGCTCCTACATGTCTATATGGTATATTTGTACCAGAATAGTGGAAACACCTTGTCATGCCTGATGTGGGGTGTCAACTTGACTCACTTAAGGGAGACTCAGATAGATGGCAATCCATTATTTATTCTCAGTTCTTCAGTAGGCAATGAGCCTGTTCCTATTCTGCTGAAAGAAAAACACAGGTGGTTTTGCTCTTTATTAAATGTTGGTCTGCCCCAGGTGTGTTTGTGAGGGTATTTCTGGAGGAGACTGGTGTGTGAGTCAGTGGACTGAATAGGAAAGAGCCACCCTCAGTGTGAGTGGGCAGTATCTCACCATCTGCGGGCACTGATGGAACCAAAAGATGGGGGAAGAATGAATGAACCCTCCTGGAGCCAGGACTCCTTTCTTCTGCCCTTGAATATCCAAACTCCAGTTTCTACCATTTTGGACTCTGGGACTCACACGAGCAGTCCTCTGGGTTCTGGGGCCTTAGGCCTTGTACTGAGAGTTACATCATCAGCCTTCCTTTTTTCTGAGGTGTTTGGACTTGGACTGAGCCAGCTGCCAGCTTCTCTGGTTCTCCAGCTTGCAGACGGCCTATCATGGGATTTCTAGCCTTCATAAACAAGTGAGCTAATTCCTCCAGTAAGTCCTCGTACATATCTCTCCATATCTATCTCCGATCAGTTCTGTTTCTCTGGAGGACCCTGACTAAAACACATCTCATAAAACTAACTCAACTTTTTATTCTAATTCTGGATATACTTACATTCCACCAAAATGCAACCATTGACTTGCTGATGAGTAGGGAAGCACAAAAAGAAAGGAACTGTTGTTTGCCTCATCTTTCCCTTTCCTTCAGTGTCACCATTTCTCAGCATAGTTGGTTGGTGAATATAGGAACTTGGCTTGAGTAAGGAAGGGTATGATAATGTTCTTTGATTGTTTGTGTTTCTCTGAATGTCATTGCCTCAAAGCAAGTTCTAATTTGAACAGAATGTGTGGTCTTCTGGGCAGTCAGCATTCCACTTAGTTGCAGATGTAGCATGCTTATCTTGTACTTGCTTTGAGTCTCACTCAGCTCTCATACATCATGCGTCCCCTGTGTTCTTGAGGCATCATGAAGACTTATATGCAAACGGAGTGGCAAGGAACAGCAGATATGAATATTTTATGTACCTCAAGTTGAAAGAAAAAAATATTTAAAATCTCAGGACTATGACAGCAGCACATTAAACCAACTGCTGGACCCTTCTAAGTGTGAAGCCCTGTGTAAATGCATACAACACACACCTGTGGAGACATCTTTGCCATCATGTCTAATGCTGCTTGAATTGAAGGAATGTCAACCTGCTTTGTACATGTCATGGGCTGTCTAAAGTTAAAACAGGAGGGGTGGTCTCCATACCCTCACATATCATTTCAATGGATATATTTTCAAGTTCAGACTCCAGTTCCAGCATTCCAGGTTTCATACATCTATGCAAGTGCAGAAGAAATATTCATATTTCAAATCTATTGAAGCAAGCAATTGAAGAGCTGTCATTTAGCCTTTGTTTAGAAGTTAACCTACAATGTAAGGGTATGCTGAAAGTCAAAAATCAAGAGAAGAATAATATAATTCTATAATTGCTTTCCAAACAATGAATGTACTCAGCTGAAATCAAGTGCTCATGGACTGACATCAGTATTTGGCAGTCTTTACCTGTGGGAAAAGATATTTCAAAGATGAAACATGTAAAATCTCATTCCAGGTCAGCATTAAAAGACACATATCTGCAGTTGATTTTGGAGATAAAGAACACTAACTTTTAATCTTAATTAAGTAACAGAATAAGCCACAAAAGATTACATTTTTCTTATCAGTTGATCTATATTACAAATATATATATACTTATTATTCTATTATTAATTATATCAATAAATATATAAGTACCTACATAATATTCTTATTTACATCTTGATCTCTCTCTTTCTGTGTATAAGTGTAGATATATTTATATATATTTATGTATATTTATATATTTATATATATATTTATGTATATTTATATATATTTATATATATATTTATGTATATTTATATATATTTATATATATATTTATATGTATTTTTATATATTTATATATATTTATATATATTTATATATATTTTTATATATATTTATATATATTTATATATATTCATATATTTATGTATATTTATATATATATTTCTATATATTTATATATTTATATGTATTTATATATATTTATATATATATTTATATATATTTATATATTTAGATATATATTTATATGTATTTATATATATTTATATGTATGTATTTATATATATCTTTATATATATTTATATATATATTTATATATGTATTTATATATATATTTATATATATTTTTATATATATATTTATATATATTTATATATATTTATATATATTTATATATTTATATATATTTATATATTTATACATATTTATGTATATTTATATATTTATATATTTATATATTTATATATTTATATATATTCATATCTATTTATGTATGTATTTATATATTTATAGATATTTATATATATTTATATATATTTACATATTCATATATATTTATATATATTTACATATTTATATATTTAGATATATTTATATATATTTATATATTTACATATTTATATATATTTATATATTTATATATTTACATATTTATATATACTCATATATTTACATATTTATATATATTTATATATATTTACATATTTATATATATTTATATATTTATATATTTACATATTTATATGTATTTATATATTTATATAGTTATATATATTTATATATATATTTACATATTTATATGTATTTATATATTTATATATTTATATATATTCATATATATATTTACATATATATTTATATATATTTACATATATATATTTATATATTGATATATATTTATATATATTTACATATATATTTATATATGTTTATATATATTTACATATATATTTATATATGTTTATATATATTTATATATATTTATATATGTTTATATATTTATATATATTTATATATGTTTATATATTTATATATATTTATATATGTTTATATATTTATATATTTATATATTTTTATAGATATATTTATATATATTTTTATATATATATTTTTATATATATTTATACATATTTATATATATTTATATATTTATATATATTTATATATTTTTATATATTTATATATACATTATATATTTATATATGTTTATATATATTTATATATATTTATATATGTTTATATATTTATATATATTTATATATGTTTATATATTTATATATTTATATATTTTTATAGATATATTTATATATATTTTTATATATATATTTTTATATATATTTATACATATTTATATATATTTATATATTTATATATATTTATATGTTTTTATATATTTATATATACATTATATATTTATATATATTTATATATATTTATGTATATTTATATATATTTATATATATTTATATATACTTATATATACTTATATATATTTATATATATATTTATATTTTATATATTTATATACATTTGTATATATATTTATATATATTTATATATTTTTATATACATTTATATATTTATATATATTTATTTATTTATATATTCATATATATTTATATATATTTATATATTGATATATATTTATATATTTATATATTCATATATATTTATATATATTTATATATTTATATATTTATATGTATTCATATATATTTGTATATTTATATATTTATATATATTTATATATTTATATATTTATATATGTTTATATATTTATATATATTAATATATTAATATATTTATATATTTATATATTTATATATTTATATATATTCATATATATTTATATATATTTATATATATTTGTGTATATTTATATATATTTATATATATTTATATATTTATATATTTATATATATTTACATATATTTATATATATTTATATATGTATTTACATATATTTATATATATTTATATATGTATTTACATATATTTATATATATTTATATATGTATTTACATATATTTAGATATATTTATATATATTTATATACATTTATATATTATATATATTTATATATATTCATATATATTTATATATATTTATGTATATTATATATAGTTATATATATTGATATATATTATATGTATATTATATATATTTATATATTATATATCATATATATTTTTATATATGATATATATATTTATATATATTTATATATATTTATATATTTGTATATATATTTATATATTTATATACATTCATATATTTATAGATATATTTATATATATTTATATATACTTATATATTTATATATACTTATATATTTATATATATTTATGTATTTTTATATATATTTATAAATTTTTTTTTTTTGCTGTTTTTTGAAAGAAAATTTTGTCAACTCAATGTTTAGAAGACTGACTACTCCCAGGCTTTAAATTAGAATTTAAAGCTATGTCATGATGGTGCCTAAATTTCCATTTTTAGCTGTGACCTCTCTTTTGAGATGCAGTCTTTTAGATATGCATCTTAACATATTGTATTGGGTGTTTAATGGGTATGTTAAAACATAAAGTGTCCAAATCAAAGCCATTGATCCCTTCCCATTCAAACATATTGTAATAGCTTTATCAAGATATAATTCATATAGCATAAAATTCACTCTTTTAAATGGTAAAATTAAGTAGTATATTCACAGAATTGTGCAACCATCACAACTATTTAAGAACATTGTTATCACCTCAAAATGAAACCCAGTACCCATTAGTATTTGCTCTCATTTTGTCATTCCCCCAGCCACTGGCAAACACAAATCTACTTTCAGTCTCTATGGATTTGCCTATTCTAGACATTTTATACAGGTGGAATAATTAGTATATGGATGTTTTGTCTTGTTTCTTTCACGAGCATAATAATGGTATCAAGGCTAATCCATGTTGCAGCATGTACTGGTAGATCTTTCGTTTTTATTGATGAGTAATACTCCATTTTGAGGATGGGTTTGAATCATAATTGTTATTTTCTTTATTTGGAAATTAAGTATGGTTTAAGGAGATACGTGTAGGTGCCCAGTTGACAAGGGGTGGACTCATAGACATAATTCTAGGTATCAGCTTGACTGGATTAAGGAATACCTAGAAACCTAGTAAAGCATTTCACTATGTATTTCATCTTCACATCATTGCCCATACTGGAGATACAAATTGTGTAGGGACTTTTAGGCATTTTTTTTTTTTTGCAAATCTGACTCCACGAAAATGCATTATCACAAAGTCGACTTTATAAGAATCGTGCACGTACATAACAATGTTAAAACTTCCTTGATAAATAAAGAGATGTCCTTTGTGGACATCTGAATTTGTGAAAGATAAAATTTCTCAAGATCTCTGCTATTTGGAGGGCTGCATATGCAGTGGTGATGCATTGTGGTTTTTGATTGATCTCATCAAATGACTTAGGTTGTTTTTTAGATAACCAGTTATAAAACTGGGTGCACCCAATTACCAAGCACAGTGATATGCATTTCTACATTTCCCTTTTTGACCTATTTTTTTGTGAATATGGTTCATCTCCTCATAACTGATATAACCATGTGACTTGGTGTTTAAGCTTACAAAAATACATGGGCTATTAATTGCCTGTTTTATTGTGTAAAGTGGCGTATGAAGTGTTCAGTTCTGCTTTTGGATGTTTCTCAAATAAATTACCTTTTAAAGATATAAATAAATATATTTTAAAGACTTTTAAAATTACTTCCTTTTAGATTTATACTTTTATGATTTTGATCTTTAGAGATTGTAGTGTTTGGGATTTTGGATTGTGTCTTTCAGGATTATAATTAACTCTCTGTAAGGACATATTCCATTTTGTTTATGCATTCATCAATTGATGGACATCTGAGTTGTTTCCACATTTTGACCTTTTTTCAAGGGTATGTACCTAGAAGTGGTTACTGGGTGTTATAGTAACTATATGTTTATCATTTTGGGAAACAATCAAATCAGTTTCCAAAGTTGGTTCATTTTGTACATTCCCACCAGTAATATCTGGTGCTTCTAATTTATCCACATCCTAGCCAAAATTCGTTATTGCCTGTCCTCAAAATTGTAGTCATGCTAGTGGGTATGAAGTGGAAACTCATGGTAGTTTTCATGCATATTTTCCTAATAATTAATGATATTGAGCATCTTTGTGTGTGCTTATTGTCCCTCATATCTTTGCCAGATAACTGTCTATTTAGATTCTTTTTCCCATTAAAAATATCAAGTTACCTTTTTAATATTGAGGTTTAAAAGTTATTTATATATTCTGGATAGTAGACCCTCATTACATTTCTTTTGCAAATATTCTCTTCCATTTTGTGCTTTAAAAAAAACTTAAAACATTTCTTTAGTGGTATTGTTCTTAGCTCAAACTTTTTAAGATTTTTATCAAATCTAATTATCATTTTTAAAGTAAATTATATTTTTAGAATTGTGGCTAAGAAATCTTTGCCTCACCCAAGATCACAAAGATTTATACTTATGATTTTTTCTGAGAGTTTTATAGTTTTAGTTCATACATTTAGGTCTATGATACATTTTGGGTTAACATTTGCCAATGGTATGAGGAAGGTGTATTAGGATTCTCTGGAGAAACAGAACCTATAGGATGCTATAGGATGTAAATATATATATGTATATATATGGAGAGGTTTATTTTAAGAAATTGGCTCATGTGATCCCTGAGGGCTAACAAGTCTGAATACGGAAGGGCAAGGCAGCTAGCTCAGGACCCAGGGAAGAGTTGATGCTGCAGATGGCTAAAGGCAGTCTGCAGGCAGGGACCTTAATTTCATTCTCTTAAGAGCTTCAACTGATTGAATTTAACCCACCCACATTATGGAAGGTAATTTGCTTTACATAAAGTTTAATTATTTAAATGTTAATCTCATCTAAAAAATACCTCCACAATGGCATTAAGACTGATGTTTGACCAAATATCTGGGTGCCATGGCCTACCCAAGTTGGCTAAAAAATTAACTATCACAGAATGGGACAAACTTCTTTTCTTTTTTCTTTTTGCATATGTATTTCCAGTTGTTTCAGCACCATTTGTTGGGAAACCTATTCTTTCTCTTTTGTATTGGCTTGACATCCTGTCTGAAAATCAAATGACCATGCCTAGAAGGCTTATTTTTGGACTGTCAGTTATTTGCCATTAATCATATATGTCTATCCTTATGCCTGTACCACACTGTTTGATTATTGTAGCTTTGTAGTATGTAAGTAAAAAAAGTGGAAATTCTGGTTCTGTTCCTGATATAAAGGAAAAGGTATTCCATCTTTCACCACTAAGTACTATGTTAGCTATGCATTTTTCAAAAATAGATTTTATAAGGCTGAGGAAGTTTACTTCCATTCTCAGTAGCCTGAGTACCTTTATCATGAAGAGGTTTTGGAGTTTGTCAAATGCTTTGTTGTTTGTTTGTTTCTATTAATGTGATCATGTGTTTTTTGTTATTTCTACTAATAATATAATGTATTACATTGATTCATTTCCAGATATTCTGCTACACTTGCATTCCTATATATACTTTCTTTGGTTGTGGTGTACAATCCTTTTTAGATGTTGCTGGATTCAGTTTACTATTATTTTGTTAAGAGTTTTTATATCTATATTTATAAGATTTCTGAAGTTTTCATGGGATGCAGATTTTTAAAATTTTGGTATCCAAGTGATGCTGACCTCATAGAGTAAGCAGGTTCCAATCTTTACTATTTTGTTTTGGAAAGGTTTATAACAATTTGTGTTAATTCTTCTTCATACATTTAGTAGGATTTACAAATAAGCCATCTGGCTTTTGTTTTTTCTTTGTGGGAAATTAACTTAATTTAACCTCTTTCCATGTTATAGATATATTTAGATTTTTTTTAAAAAAATTATTTCTGAATCAGTTTTGTTAGTTTGTGTCTTTCTGT
This sequence comes from Pongo pygmaeus, assembly GCF_028885625.2. Taxonomy (NCBI): domain Eukaryota; kingdom Metazoa; phylum Chordata; class Mammalia; order Primates; family Hominidae; genus Pongo; species Pongo pygmaeus. Next base: position 61,058,841 of record NC_072380.2, read on the forward strand.
GAATTTGTCCATTTCATCTAAGTTTTCTAATGAATTGGCATAGAGTTATTTATAATATCCCCTTATCATTCTTTGTATAAATTTCTATAAGCTTATGTTCCCACTTTCATTGCTGACTTTAAAATTTGAGTTTTCTGTCAATTTTCCTTGGTCATTTAGCCTAGTTATTTTCCAATTTTGTTTATCTTTTCAAAGAAGCAAGTTTGGGTTTCATTAATTTTCTCTATTGCTTTTGTATTCTGTACTTCATTCATTTCCACTCTAATCTTAATTTTTATTCCTTCTTTCTACTTGCTGTGTCTCTGTGTTTAGCTCTTCTTCCAATTTTGTAGGTGGGTGTTTATATTCTTAATTTGAGACTTTTCTTTTTAATATGTTTTCTATACATAAATTTCTCTCTGAGCACTCTTTTAGCTCCTTACTATTAGGTTTATCATATTATGTTTTCATTTTTCTTCATCTCAACCTATATTTTAAATTTCCTTGTGATCATTTTTGACTCATCAATTATCTGAGTGTGTTAACTTCCACAAATTTTAGAATTTTCTAAATTTTTTTCTGTTAATGTTTTCTAATTTAATACTATTTTGGTCATAAAATATACTTTGTATGGTTTTTATAGTTTTTAATTTATTCTTGTATATGACTATACCTGAGAATGTTCCATGTGTACTTGAAAATAATGTTTTCTGCTGTTATCAGTTGAGTATCTATAGATATCTGGTGGGTCTCTTTAGCTTATGTTTATGTCCTTGTTATTTTCTGCATAATTGTTCTATCTTGTACTGAATGTGGGTTATTGTCATGCAATTGTTCCTGAGTTATTTTATTACTGCCTTTATTTTACAAAAATATAGCATTTTATGTAAAACACAGAGTTTATAGTGTACCATTTTAATCCCCCCTTTTTAGTCTCTATTTTTTTGAATTATCTTAATGGTTGCCTTAAGGATGCAAATGAACATTTTAGATCAAATCAATCTGGTACAAATTAATAGTGCCTAATTTTAATAATATCCAAAAATTTTGCTCCAATATAACTTTGTTTCTTACCTCCTCATTATTGCTATTATTGCTATAAAAAGTATATCCTTTGTAATGTAGAACAATCAATACAGATTTATAATTATTACTTCATGCATCTGCCTTTTTTTGAAATGGAGTCTTGCTCTGTCGCCCAGGCTGGAGTGCAATGGCGCAATCTCAGCTCACTGCAACCTCCGCCTCCCAGGCTCGAGCGATTCTCCTCTCTCAGCCTCCTGAGTAGCTGGGATTACAAGCATGCACCACAGCACCTATCTAATTTTTGTATTTTTAGTAGAGATGGGGTTTCACCATGTTGCCCAGGCTGGTCTTGAACTCCTGACCTCAGGTGATCCACCTGCCTTGGCCTCCCAAAGTGTTGGGATTACAGGCATGAGCCACCGTGCCTGGCTGCAATTGCCTTTTAAATTATTTAGGAGAAGAAAAGTATTACAAACAAAAATGCCTTTATACTGCCTTATATTTGCCCATTGTTACCATTACCACTGCTTTTTGTTTCTTCATGTGGATCAGAGTTACTGTTTAATGAATTATTTCAGCCTGAAGGACTCATTTTAGTATTTCTTGCAAGACAATTCTACGAGTAAGGAATTACTATTTTTGTTTATATAAGAATGTCTTAATTTCTTCTTCACTTTCGAAGAATAGTTTTGCTGGGTATAGGATTTCATGGGTCCTATTTCTTCCACTAATCATTTGTTAAATACAACATCCTATGCTTTTCTTCATAATGGTTGCCACTCTTTGACATTCCTTTAAAAAATTAATTAATCTACCTATATGCCCCTCTCAGCTGCAGTTACTTATCTAAACATGAAAAATTACGAGTGACTAATTTCCCAAATTTCCCAAAAATGGTACATAACTAATGCCATGTAGGTGTAGATACTTAAAAATAATTCATTACAAACAATTTATATCATAGGATATCAGGGCTTAATTTTCTCGTGAGACTCCATTGAGATGGGCCAGTTAACTGTATATTGAAGTATAAATATACGTTCCATGAAAGTAGTACCATGTATGACTGGACTATCAGGCTTTAGTGGCGAAAATAGTGTCTGGTTCATACCTGATGCTTATATTAATTGCAAATGGACAAAAATTGTTTTTATAACTAAAGTTCAATGCCCTGTTAAGACAGAGAGAGAGAGAAAGAGAGAGAGAGAAAAATTAAATTAAATTTCTGGAATAAAAGTGCAAAAACTGAGCTTAAATAATTATCTGTGGCAAACACTGCTGGTTGCTTAATCAGTACTAATTTTTCTTTTCTTGCTTAGTGAATATAGATTTTATTTGTGTCAGCCCCTTGCAGCTAGAGTCAGTCATGTTCCATATTCCAGGCCATAATCTGTTAGTAGAGGCTACAGGACTTCCAGGAAAGCAATTCTGTGATTACTAAAAAAGAATAGGCCTAAGTAGCACACATTTTTTTTTTTTTTGAAACTGGTTCTTGCCCTTTGCCTTCTCCACATTCATCTTCCTTCTTATGCGGATGAAATTAAAACAATAAGAAACATAAAAGAACAGAGGTGGTGAAGTGGGAGTGGAATCCATATGACACTGATGGTGCTATCAAATTGTCACAGCAGCCCTGAATTGCCAACCTTCAGAATTCTTGTTACGTGAGAAGAAACAAGAAAACCTTCCTGTTTTATTGTGTCACTGTATTCAGGTTTCTCAAAATTCAGCAGAACACAGTCATGATTGAAACTAAGGCCCATGGTCCTATAGATAGCCTCTATTTGGGTTTAAAGAGTTCTGCAAACCCTTCAAAACAGCATTTTTCCAAAGCAAACTGACACAAAGAATGGTTAAAAATAACTTGCCTAATTTTACACAATTGGTGGCAAAGACAAAAGATGAAAGAACTGAGGTTTCCTGAGCACCTTCTGTACTGCTTATTTGTACAAATGAGGGAGTATCGAAACTCTCTCACATTTGTAAGTTTATGGATATAAAACTTCTGGACATTTATTCATAATTTGTCACCTTTAATTTCATATATACTTATCTAGATAGATTTGTTATTTACTTGAAAGCATGCTACTTTTAGAAAAAATCATAAAATTCCATAAATTCCAATTATAAGTGAAAGAAGTCAGAATAAAAAAGAGACTGAACTCTAATAAGCAGTATCACTCTGTGCCCCCAGAGCATTTACTTATGTGGGCAAAGAAAGTAGCGGTACTTGAAAGGAGATGATACAATGAATACTGGTGATCACATCGTAATACTTGTTGCTGAAAATTCCTTTGATTATTCTTGTATATACTTCTAGGGCTCACCACTACCCAAGTCTCCTGTCTTTTATGCACATAAGATAATTATAATTCCCTGCCTTCTTTTTCTGTTGGCAGTGCCATGTAACTAGTTTTGGCCAATCAGTTATGATAAACAAATGGCACAGGTTCTTTCTGTTTTGGAACATTTAGTGGCTTACCCGAGACCCTACAATGTAACTCTGTTCTTAGCACATCATCATGTGATTGTTTAGGAACAACGTGACTGAAACCCAGAAGATTCTCTGGAACATTGTCTTAGTGTTTGCATACATAAGTTTTAATACAAAATGGCAGAGTGATTGGAGATGCAGACCATTCAGGAATAAAAGTTTGGGTCATTCCATCATATAAAGAAACAAGAATGGCCAGGCGTGGTGGCTCATGCCTGAAATCCCAGCACTTTGGGAGGCCAAGATAGTAGGATCACTTGAGGTCCAGGAGTTCAAGACCTGCTTGGCCAACATGGCGAATCCCTGTCCCTACTAAAAATACAAAAATTAGCCGAGCGTGGTGGTGGGCGCCTGTAATCCCAACTACTTGGGAGGCTGAGGCAGAGGGAATCTCTTGAACCCGGGAAGCAGAGGTTGTGCTGAGCCCCGCCATTGCACTCCAGCCTGGGCTACAGGAGCGAGACTCCATCTCAAAAAAACAATGAATAAATAAATAAATAAAAAGGAAAAAAGAAATAAGACCAGCAGAGGATCTGACTGAATGTGAGAAAAATATGGAATGTGTAATGGAAGAAGGAAGCCATAGATATTAACTACAGCTGCTTGAGCAATTTCAGATATGAGGGCTCTTGTAGCTTTGGATATTTTCCTTTATTGTATATGTATATGCTTATTTATGCAAGCTATTTAGTTTTCCTCTTCCTCTCTCATTTTTATTCTATTTCAAGTATAACTTTACAATCTTGTCTTTAAGTAATAGAATATTCATTGGGACTGCAACAAAATTTTAAGAGTATTTAATATGGCTAGATAGATATAAGAAATTTTGGGACTGTGCTTCTCTTCATCTTAGGAAAACGTTAAAACTTCACTTATAAAAAGGACAGCTGTATCTTCTTAGCTGATAATATTGAAGTGTACAGGAGTTTCAATTTGTGGAGAAAGATGTGTATAGAAATTGATTGGACTGTTGTAATCATCAGTTTATGGTGACTGATCTCCAAATCCGCCTTTCATCACCTGCTGTGCAATAATAAAGTTGTATGCCTTGCATTTCTCCTTCATGGAAAACATTCTGTTAAGCTTTGTTCATTGAGAGCACTGTAAGAACACTGCAAGAGAAAGGATGTTAGTATTTCAGTTCTTGTTTGCTTCTGTTTTGCTACTTGCGGCTGTTGATGCATGGCTTCCAAACTGTGTTTGGGGATCTCACAGAGCTGAGTGCTGTGTTCCAATTTTGCACCCAGAGCTCACATTCCATTGGTGAGCTCACAGTCCGGGCCCTGGCCTGTGGAACACCTCACTGCATCTCTCCAAATACAGACCCACACTTTCTGGGGCTTATATCTCCTCTCCAGCAAACCAGTTCCCTATTCTCTGTGTGTGACCCTCCTCCCGGTACCAACCTCAGACCACCCACACCCCAGAAGTGTTTTTTTTAAATATTGACCTTCCTAATAGAAATATGGAGCACCTCAGTACTTAATGCTACCCTGTCAGCCTCACAGTTGCGGACAATCTCTGCCTCAGATGATGAGTTTGAAAGTGTCAAATATCCAAATTTGGATTTGAACCTTGGCAATCTGGTTCATGGAAATGTAATTACTTTATATGACTAGTTCCTAGGAATACTAATGGAAGAAAAAGATACATACATTTTGTCTTTAAAAGGCTTATGGTTTGTAGACCAGAAACATCTGCAAATAAATTTTCAATATAATGTTGTAATTATTGTGGTAGAAAAAATCTAGGTACAACAAAAACAGGAAGGGCGCTAAGCTAGTTTGGGAGTTCAGAATCAAATGATGCCTGAGCCAAACCTTAATGTGGTTTGGCTGAATTATGATAACCCAATCCTCAAAACTTAAAGGATGAGTAGGAATTATTTGGATGAGCAAGTTAGGATAAACAGAAACCATATATAAAGAAAAGCATTGACTTATTTGTTCAACAAATACATATTTCTATTCTAGGCTCTATCACAAGGCCAAGAATATTGCAGTGAACAAAATAAAGATATAAAGAATATGATGTTTTAAGGGTTTTTTTTCTTTTGCTTTTTTTGTTTTAAAAATAAACCCAGGTGGTTATTAAAATTTATTATTGATGTTTGTTTAAAAATCTGAAATCAATAAAAGCCTTTGATTTTACAGGCTCATTATGAGAAGGAAGAAGAAGAAGAAGAGAAAAGCTGCAAATGGAGAAGAAAACATTTATTCCGCAGTAGAAACACAGTTGGAGTCATGATGTAAGTGTGCAGTTATGCTTTTAAGAGGCTGAGGGCAAAAGGCAGCACAAGCATGAGGACTGCAAGAAATAAGCCAGGCTCGCTGAGGGTGGGGGCAGAAGAGAGTTCAGTGTCCTATTGCCCCCAATCCATCCCATCTTTGATAACTATGCTCAATTTATTTCTATAAATCTGTTATACAACCAGAAACTTTTATTCAGGCATAACAATATCTTTTTAGGTATGAATTTATACTTAATTTTATAAATATGCATATGTTAGCTCTGAGTTAATACTTCTAGTAATGTTGAAAATAAATGAAATAATCCTCTTACATCTTAAATGAGGGAGTATCATTTCAGACCCAGTCTAGGAATAGATCCTCAAGTGAGAAAAATAACATCTACTTATTATTTTTTTATTTTTGATTTTCTTTATTTCTTCTAAAAAGAAAAACAGGATACATGTGCAGAACATGCAGGTTTGTTACATAGGTATATGTGTGCTATGATGGTTTGCTGAACCTATTACCCATCCTCTAAGTTCCCTCCCCTCATTCCTCATCCCCCAACAGGCCGTGGTGTGTGTTGTTCCCTTCCCTGTGTCCATGTGTTCTCATTGTTCAACTTCCACTTATGAGTGAGAACCTGTGGTGTTTGGTTTTCTGTTCCAGTGTTAGTTTGCTAAGGATGATGGCTTCCAGTTTCATTCATGTCCCTGCAAAGGACATGATCTCATTCCTTTTTATGGTTGTGTAGTATTCCATGGTGTATATTTACCACATTTTCTTTATCCAGTCTATCATTGGTGGACATTTGGGTTAATTCCATGTCTTTGCTATTGTAAATAGTGCTGCAATAAACATATATATGCATTGTCTTTATAGTAGAATTACTTATATTCCTTTGGGTATATACCCAGTAATGGGATTGCTGGATCAAATGGTATTTCTGGTTCTGGATCCTTGAGGAACCACCACACTATTTTCCACAGTGGTTGAACTAATTTACAATCCTACCAACAGTGTAAAAGCATTCTATTTCTCCACAGCCTCGCCAGCATCTATTGCTTCTTGACATTTTAATGATTGTCATTCTGACTGGCATGAGATGGTATCTCATTGTGGTTTTGATTTGCATTTCTCTGATGACCAGTGATGCTGAGCTTTTTTCATATGTTTCTTGGCCATGTAAATGTCTTCTTTAGAGAAGTATTGGTTCATATCCTTTGCCCACTTTTTGATGGGGATGTTTGCTTTTTTTCTTGTAATAACATCTATTTTTATTTGTGATTCAAATATTACAAGTTTGGAAAGTTTTAAAATGCCTAAGATAATGTTAAGCAAGAGAGAGTTCTTCACTGAGATTTTCTATTACTCATCATTCCTGTCTTCAATCTATCACACCTTACCAGTCAGCTCGACCAATAAACATTTGTCAAACTTCCTTGGTCATGTTCTTGTGCAGTTAATGGGAACCCTTCATGTCACAAAGGATGGAGGTGCTTCAGAGTACAAAACAGAAACATCAATCATTATTACAATTTTAAATATTGTAGTGGCTTGAAATATTCAATATGAATATTTTGAATGCAGACTTTACACATTTGTCATGGCCTCTTACTCTTCTTGAATTTTCTACTTTTTAAATATATAGCTCTGACATTCAGAAACAATGACTGAATCCTAAAAATGTGACTGTTCCCCAACTACAGCTGAAACCAACCTCCTTTGATATAATGATCCTCATGTTTGCATGGAAAATACCATCACTTAATGAATCCAGCTGTCAGTCATTGCAATTTAATAAACATTTTCATATCAACTGAGCTTTTTCAAACCACTCATTTTTAATTTACTGAAAAAGCTTTATCCTTCACAGCTACCCCAAATTGAGTAAGTACAAATTAAATTGATGTCTCAAGATCATCATTCCTGTGATTTGTTTCTATTTTGCCAATAGGGGGGTGGGAAAGAGAAAGGAAAAGAGGGAGAACACATTCTCACTCATATGCCATAAAAATTTGTGTGTATATGTGTATATATATATATATATACACACACACACACACACACACATTTATATACATTTATATATACTATAAATAAAATATGCATATAAATATGTATATATAAATATGTCTATAAGATAATTTTGTGTCTGGAAAATTTTCTCATGCTTCATGAAGTTAATATATTAAAAATAGTTTTGTAATTGGGAGCATTTTATAGAATAAAAGTTATAAAGAGAAAAATAAAGACTAGGTCCAGTTTCAAAGGCGTAAAATATCTCAGGTGCAAATTAGATCCATTATTTCCCTAGACTTGTGACTTGGGAGTTATGCAAAGGAACCTCAGAAAGAATAACCCTCACCACGTCATCACCTACCTGAACCATCATGTACCTGAGGCTTTCCTTTGCCTCATCTTATGAGTCATGTTTTGTTATTCTCCAAGCAATAATGATCCTATTTTTAATTTTTAATGCACATCTATGAAACCACCATTGCAAAATTGTAACTGAGACAGTGAAAGAGATCTTACCTAACTGACTCCATCTTGCTTCTAACCTCCAAACTCCTTGTTCAGCCTGGGTGTAGGTTGAACTAACTTCGAGAGGAACTTAGTTTATAGTTTAAAACAAAGATTATATTAATTACAGGCCTGTCCCAAGACAAATCACATTCTTGCCTGAGGACTAGACTAACAAATTAGCCACAAGATTAGAAATTATAGTTTAGGAGTCATGCAGCTGGATGCTACAAGATTCTGATCTTCCTTACACTGCTCCGAAGATCAGTGCTTGAGATATTTTGCAGACCTGGCACTTGATGGATCAGCTGGCACCACCAAGATCGATAAACTGGCTCATCTCATCTTGTGGCCTCCACCCTAGAATTCCCTATTATTTCATCTCCAACCCAGCCAATCAGCACTCTCTACTCACTGGCCTTCCTGCACCCACCAGATTATCCTTAAATACTCTGTTCCCTGAATGCTCCAGGAGGCTGATTTGTGTAATGATAAAACTCCAGTCTCTCACACAGCTGGCTCTGTGTGAATTACTCTTTCTCTATTGCAATTGCTGTCTTGATAAATTGGCTCTGTCTAGGCAGTGGGCAAGGTGAACCCACTGAGCAGTTACAGCTACTTGCAAGTTTATGCTAAATTGTGGGCCTAAGAAGGTTTTTATTACTCAGCCTATAGAACAATTAAATTTTCTGTAAGGGTCTCCTTTATGTGCCACAACTCTAGAGCTAAATTTGAATTAGAAAATGTGCCTCTCAATTGTTAGTTAAGAGAATTCTACCTCTCAAGCCTAAGTTAAGGCTGGTATCTATGTGACACTGTAACTGTGATTTACAACACAAACAAAAATGTAATAGGAAAAAAAGTTCACAATAGAGAATATCTATTAACTTTTAAGGTTAGAATATCTAAGCTGGATTTTTTTTCCCCAAAGAACTGTTGTCACTGTCATAGGATTTCAGAATGAACAAAAGTTGGTGATGCAGCAAAAAGATATCATTGTTTTTCGTAACTGCTAAGGATAATCTTTATCCTTAAGAACAACAGAAACAAGAAAAACAAACATTCCCAATCTGCTTCATTGAAATTTGAGATGAACACCTGATCTTGTTGGGCAACACTGAATGAGAAGGGAGTATAAACTTCAATTACTTAAGCTTGACCAGCAGGAGGTAAATATTCCCTTTACTGGATTCCTCATTTCTACTAACTGCTCTCCTATAAATTGATCTGTATATATAGATTCTTTGACATTTTGTCCAACTCATAATTACAGCGGATTGCGAGGGTGAATTGCAGGTGATGATTTATTTCTGGGGAACTCCCACACACAGTGACAGATGAACCTCTATTAAAAAAGAGATACCTCTGCACCGGAATGCCAGGTGTCTAGACAAGGTAGGCTGTTTTTGTCAAGCCAAGTAGCAGATGACATAGAACATCTATTATTCCACTTCGAAATAATGTGGCCAGAAGCTCAAATGTTTTAGGGGCATTTACAAAATATAAGTTTAGGAACAAAAGGCTGTGAATTTATACAGTCTATGTAATTATCAAATTTGTATCAATAGCAATCATTAAAAATGTATAGATCTTTATTTTTAATGGTCTGCTTTGTCATTTTTATTTTTTGTTACAATATAATGTACACAGAAGAAGAAAATGTCAGGTCTCTGAGCACAGGCCTGCACGTATATATCCAGATGGCCTGAAGCAAGTGAAGAATCACAAAAGAAGTGAAAATGGCCAGTTCCTGCCTTAACTGATGACATTACCTTGTGAAATTCCTTCTCCTGGCTCAGAAGCTTCCCCACTGAGCACCTTGTGACAGCCACCCCTGCCGGTCAGAAAACAACCCCCTTTGACTGTAATTTTCCACTATCTACACAAATCCTATAAAACGGCCCCACCCCATCTCCCTTCACTGAGTCTCTATTTGGACTCAGCCTGCCTGCACCCAGGTGATTAAAAAGCTTTATTGCTCACAAAAAGCCTGTTTGGTGTTCTCTTCACATGGACTTGTGTGACATTTGGTGCCATGACTCAGTTTGGGGGACCTCCCTTTGGAGATCTGTCCCCTGTCCTCATGTTCTTTGCTCCATGCAAAAGATCCATCAATGACCTCAGGTCCTCAGACCAACCAGCCCAAGGAACATCTCACCAATTTTAAATTGGATAAGCGGCCTCTTTTTGTTCTCTCTTCCAACCTCTCTCACTATCCCTCAACCTCTTTCTCCTTTCGATCTTGTTGCCATCTTTCAATCTCTCCCTTCTCTTAATTTCAGTTCCTTTCCTTTTCTGGTAGAGACAGAGGAGACACGTTTTATCCGTGAACCCAAAACTCCAGTGCTGGTCACGGACTTGGGAGAACAGTCTTCCCTTTGTGTTTAATTACCGTGGGGATGCCTGCTTGATTATTCACCCACATTTCAGAGGTGTCCAATCACTGTGGGGATGCCTGCCTTGATCCTTCAACCTTAGTGGCAAGCACCACTTTCCTCGGGGGCAAGCACCCCCTACCCCTTCTCTCCATGTCTCTACTCTCTCTTTTCTCTGGGCCTCCTTCACTATAGGCAACCTTCCACCCTCCATTCTGCCTTCTCCCTTAGCCTGTGTTCTCAAGAATTTAAAACCTCTTCAACTCACACCTGACCTAAAATCTAAATGTCTTATTTTCTTCTGCAATGCCACTTAACCCCAATACAAACTCAACAATGGTTCCAAATAGCCAGAAAATGGCACTTTCAATTTTTCCATCCTACAAGATCTAGACAATTCTTGTCATAAGATGGGCAAATGATCTGAGATGCCTGATGTCCAGGCATTCTTTTACACATTGGTCCCTCCCTAGTCTCTGCTCCCAATGTGACTCATCCCAAATTCTCCTTCTTTCCCTCCCACCTGTCCCCTCAGTCCCAACCCCAAGCATTGCTGAGTCTTTTCAATCTTCCTTTTCTACTGACCCATCTGACCTCTCCCCTCCTCCCCAGACTGCTCCTCCTCAGGTTGCTCCCCACCCTGCTGAATCAGGCTCCAATTCCTCCTCAGCCTCTGCTCCGCCACCCTGTAATCCTTCTATCACCTCCCCTCCTCACACCCAGTCCTGGCTTACAGTTTTATTCCACAACTAGCCCTCCCCCACATGCCCAACAATTTCCTCTTAAAGAGGTGGCTGGAGCTAAAGGCATAGTCAAGGTTAATGCTCCTTTTTCTTTATCCGACCTCTCCCAAATCAGTTAGTATTTAGGCTCTTTTTCACCAAATATAAAAACCCAGCCCAGTTCATGGCTCGTTTGGCATCAACCCTGAGATGCTTTACAGCCATAGACCCTGAAGGGTCAGAAGGCTGTCTTATTCTTAATATGCATTTTATTACCCAGTCCACTCCTGACATTAAATAAAGCTCCAAAAATTAGATTCCAGCCCTCAAACCCCACAACAGGACTAAATTAACCTTGCCTTCAAGGTGTACAATAATAGAGTAGAGGCAGCCAAGTAGCAACGTATTTCTGAGTTGCAATTCCTTACCTCCACTGTGAGAGAAACCCCAGCCACATCTCCAGCACAAAAGAACTTGAAAATGCCTAAGCTGCAGCAGTCAAGCATTCCTACAGGACCTCCTCCATCAGGATCTTGCTTCAAGTGCCAGAAATCTGGCCACTGGGCCAAGGAATGCTCGCAGCCCAGGATTCCTCCTAAGCTGTGTCCCATCTGTGTGGGACCCCACTGGAAATCGGACTGTTCAACTCACCTGGCAGCCACTCCCAGAGCCCCTGGAACTCTGGCCCAAGGTTCTCTGACTGACTCCTTCCCAGCTCTTCTTGCTTAGTGGCTGAAGACTGACACTACCTGATCACCTTGGAAGCCTCCTGGACCATCACAGAAGCTTTCAGTAACTCCTTCATGGAGGGTAAGTCTGTCCCCTTCTTAATAAATATGGAGGCTACCCACTCCACAATACCTTCTCTTCAAGGGCCTGTTTCCCTTGCCTCCATAACTATTGTGGGTATTGACGGCTAGGCTTCTAAACCTCTTAAAACTCCCCAACTCTGATGCCAACTTGGACAACATTCTTTTATGCACTCCTTTTTATTTATCCTCACCTGCCTAGCTCCCTTATTAGGTCAAGACATTTTAACTAAATTAACTGCTTCCCTGACTATTCCTAGGCTACAGCCACACCTCATTGCTGCCCTTTTCCCCAGTTCAAAACCTCCTTCGCACCTTCCCCTTGTATCTCCCCACCTTAATCCACAGGCATGGGACACCTCTACTCCCTCCTTGGTGGCCGATTATGCACCCCTTACAATCCCATTAAAACCTAATCACCCTTACCCTGCTCAATGCCAATATCCCATCCCACAGCATTCTTTAAAAGGATTAAAGCCCATTATCACTCACCTGTTACAGTATGGCGAGTTTAAAGCCTATAAACTCTCCTGGCAGTTCCCCATGTTGCCTGTCCAAAAAATGGACAAGTCTTACAAGTTAGTTCAGGATCTGCACCTTACCAACCAGATTATTTTGCTTATCCACCCTGTGGTGCCAAACTCATATACTCTCCTATCCTCAATACCTCCCTCCACAACCTATTATTATTCCATTCTGGATCTCAAACATGCTTTATTTGCTATTCCTTTGCACCCTTCATGGCAGCCTCTCTTCACTTTCACTTGGACTGACCCTGACACCCATCAGCCTCAGCAACTTACCTGGGCTGTACTGCCACAAGGCTTCACAGACAGCCCCCATTACTTCAGTCAAGCCCAAATTTCTTCCTCATCCATTACCTATCTTGGCATAATTCTTCATGAAAACATGTGCATTCTCCCTGCCGACTGAGTCTGACTGATCTCTCAAACCCCAATCCCTTCTACAAAACAACAACTGCTTTCCTTCCTGGGCATTGTTGGATACTCTCACCTTTGGATACCTGGTTTTGCCATCCTAACAAAACGATTATATAAACTCACAAAAGGAAACCTAGCTGACCCCATAGATCCTAAATCCTTTCCTCACTCCTCTTTCCTTTCCTTGAAGAGAGCTTTAAAGACTGCTCCCACAGTAGCTCTCCCTGACTCATCCCAACCCTTTTCATTACTCACAGCCGAAGTGCGGGGCTTGTGCAGTCAGAATTCTTACACAAAGACTGGGACCATGCCCTGTAGCCTTTTTGTCCAAACAACTTGACCTTACTGTTTTAGGCTGGCCATCATGTCTCCATGTGGTGGCTGCCACCGTCCTAATACTTTTAGAGGCCCTCAAAATCACAAACTATGCTCAACTCACTCTCTACAATTCTTATAACTTCCAAAATCTATTTTTTTCCTCACACCTGATGCATATACTTCTGCTCCCCGGCTCCTTCAGCTATACTCACTCTTTGTTGAGACTCCCACAATTACCATTTTTCCTGGCCCAGACTTCAATCTGGTCTCCCACATTATTCTGGATACCATACCTGACCCCCATGACTGCATTTCTCTGATCCACATGACATTCACTCCATTTTCCCATATTTCCTCCTTTCCTGTTCCTCACACTGATCACACTTGGTTTATTGATGGCAGTTCCACCAGGCCTAATTGTCACTCACCAGCAAAGTCAGGCTATGCTATAGTATCTTCCACATCTATCATTGAGGCTACCACTCTGCCCCCCTCCACTACCTCTCAGCAAGCCAAACTCATTGGCTTAACTCGAGCCTTCACTCTTGCAAAGTGACTATGTGTCAATATTTATGCTGACTCAAAATATGCCTTCCATATCCTGCACCACCATGCTGTTATATAGCCTGAAAGAGGTTTCATCACTATGCAAGGGTCCTCCATCATTAATGCCTCTTTAATAAAAACTCTTCTCAAGGCCACTTTACTTCCAAAGGAAGCTGGAGTCATTCACTGCAAGGGCCACCAAAGGGCATCAGATCCCATTGCTCAGGGCAATGCTTATGCTAATCAGGTAGCTAAAGAAGCAGCTAGTGTTCCAACTTTTGTCCCTCATGGCCAATTTTTCTCCTTCTCATGTGTCACTCCCACCTACTTTCCCACTGAAACTTCCACCTATCAATCTCTTCCCACACAAGGCAAATGGTTCTTGGACCAAGGAAAATATCTCCTTCCAGCCTCACAGGCCCATTGTTTTCTGTCATCATTTCATAACCTCTTCCACGAGGGTTACAATCTGCTAAGCCACCTCTTAAAACCTCTCTTTTCCTTTTCATCGTAAAAATCTATTCTCAAGGAAATCACTTCTCAGTGTTCCATCTGCTATTCTACTACTCCTCAGGGATTGTTCAGACCCCCTCCCTTCCCTACACATCAAGCTTGAGAATTTGCCCCTGCCCAGGACTGGCAAATTGACTTTATTCACATACCCCAAGTCAGGAAACTAAAATACCTCTTGGTCTGGGTAGACACTTTCACTGGATGGGTAGAGGCCTTTTCCACAGGGTCTGAGAAGGCCACCATGGTCATTTCTTCCTTCTGTCAGACATAATTCCTCGGTTTGGCCTTCCCATCTCTATACAATCTGATAACAGACCGGCCTTTACTAGTCAAATCACCCAAGCAGTTTCTCAGCCTCTTGGTATTCAGTGGAAACTTCATAATCCTTACTGTCCTTAATCTTCAGGAAAGGTAAAATGGACTAATAGTCTTTTAAAGACACACCTCGCAAGCTCAGCCTCCAACTTAAAAAGGACTGGACAGTACTTTTACCTCTTGCCTTTCTCAGAATTAGAGCCTGTCCTTGGGATGCTACAGGGTACAGCTCATTTGAGCTCCTATATGGATGCTCCTTTTTATTAGGCCCAGTCTCAGTCCAGACACCAGCCCAACTTGAACTGCACCCCAAAAACTTGTCATCCTTACTATCTTCTATCTAGTCATACTCCTATTCACCATTCTCAACTACTCATAAATACCCTGCCCTTGTTTACACTGCTGGTTTACACTTTTCCTTCAAACCATCATAACTGATATCTCCTGGTTTTACCTCAAACCGCCACCCTTAAGTCTCTCTTAAAGTGGATAGATAATCTTTGCTGACAGGAAGTACACTCCAATACTTTCACCCTGATGAAGTCCTATTCTTTACTTTTATACTCATTCTTATTCTCATTCCCATTCTTATGCCACCCTCTACCTCTTCCCAGCAATCTCTACCACACTATCAATCTCACTCACTCTTTCCTAGCTGTTTCTAATCCTTCTTTAACAAACAATTGCTGGCTTTGCATTTCTCTTTCCTCCAAAATCGCTGAGGCCTTGACTTGCTCACTGCTAAAAAAAAGGGGACTCTATATTTTTAAATCAAAAGTGTTTTTACCTAAATCAATCTGGCCTGGTGTATGACAACATAAAAAAACTCAAGGATAGAGCCCCAAAACTCACCAACCAAGCAAGTAATTATGCTGAACCCCCCTTGGGGCACTCTCTAATTGGATATCCTGGGTCCTTCCAATTATTAGTCCTTTAATACCTGCTTTACTCCTTCTCTTATTCAGACCTTGTGTCTTTCATTTAGTTTCTCAATTCATACAAAACTGCATCCAGGCCATCACCAATCATTCTATATCATAAATCCTCCTTCTAACAACCCCACAATATCACCCCTTACCACAAAATTTCCCTTCAGCTTAATTTCTCCCACTCTAGGTTCCCACATCACCCCTAATTCTGCTCTAAGCAGCCCTGAGAAACATCACCCATTATCTCTCCATACCACCCCCCCCAAAATTTTTGCTGCCCCAACACCTCAATGTTATTTTGTGTTATTTTTCTTATTAATATAAGAAGACAGGAATATCAGGCCTCTGAGCCCAAGCCTGCACGTATACATCCAGATGGTCTGAAGCAAGTGAAGAATCACAAAAGAAGTGAAAATGGCCAGTTCCTACCTTGACTGATGACATTACCTTGTGAAATTCCTTCTCCTGGCTCAGAAGCTCACCAACTGAGCACCTTGTGACCCCTGCCCCTGCCTGCCAGAAAACAACCCCCTTTGACTGTAATTTTCCACTATCTACCGAAATCCTATAAAATGGCCCCACCCCTATCTCCCTTCACTGACTCTCTTTTTGGACTCAGCCTGCCTGCACCCAGGTGATTAAAAAGCTTTACTGCTCACACAAAGCCTGTTTGGTGGTCTCTTCACATGGACATGCATGATGGAAAATATTTATTTCCCTCTAAATGTGCCATGACAAATCTTAATCACTTATTATTTATGGATTATTTTCTGCACAGATTTAGGGAAAGAATGTGAATGTTTCAAGGAATGCTGTCAAGGGTTCTCCTCAAACCCACACAATTAGAAATAAATTGGTGTAGATAGAGTTTAGGAACATGGAAGCTGAGTGTTATATAGTGGGGAGTCCTATACAGCAAGGATGAACTACTTACATGAGGTTTCCCGGCTGGTCTCTGCCTTCACTCTCTTAGAACTCTTTGTTTCTTGGGCTCTTTCTTCATCTGTCAAATGATGGTGAGAGGTGAAGCTGGCTGGGCTTCTAGGTTGGGTGGGGACTTGGAGAACTTTTCTATCTAGCTAAATGATTGTAAATGCACCAATCAGCACTCTGTTTCTAGCTAAAGGTTTGTAAATGCACCAATCAGCACTCTGTGTCTAGCTAATTGTGTGGGGACTTGAAGAATTTTTCTGTCTAGCTAAAGATTGTAAACGCACCAATCAGCACTGTGTGTCTAGCTAAATGTTTGTAAAGGCACCAATCAGTGCTCTGTGTCTAACTAATGGGGTGGGGACTTGGAGAACTTTTCTGTCTAGCTAAAGGATTGTAAATGCACCAATCACCACTCTGTGTCTAGCTAAAGGTTTGTAAACACACCAATCAGCTCTCTGTAAAATGGACCAATCAGCTTTCTGTAAAATGGACCAATGAGCTCCCTGTAAAATGGAGCAATCAGCAGGATGTGGGTGGGGCCAGATAAGAGAATAAAAGCAGGCCACCTGAGCCAGCACTGGCAACCCACTTGGGTCCCCTTCCACTCTGTGGAAGCTTTCTTCTTTCACTCTTTGGAATAAATCTTGCTGCTGCTCACTCTTTGGGCCCACGCTGCCTTTATAAGTTGTAACACTGCGAAGGTCTGCAGCTTCACTCCTGAAGTCAGTGAGACCACGAACACACTAGGAAGAATGAACAACTCCAGACGCACCACTTTTATAAACTGTAACACTCACCACAAAGGTCTGCAGTTTCACTCCTGAAGTCAGTGAGACCACGAACCCACCAGAAGGAAGAAAGTCTGGACATGTCCGAACATCAGAAGGAACAAATTCCAGACACACCATCTTTAAGAACTGTAGCACTCACTGCGAGGGTCTGCAGCTTCATCCTTGAAGTCAGCGAGACCAAAAGCCCACCAATTCCAGACACATTTTGGTGACCACAAAGGGACCACTGCCTATTGCCAAGTGGTGAGACTATCATCTATCGCCAAGCGGTGAGTGCCATCAGACCCCTTTCACTTGCTATTCTGTCCTATTTTTCCTTAGAATTCAGGGGCTAAATACCGGGAACCTGTTGGCCAGTCAAAAGCAAGTCTTTAGGCTGCCAGACTAAAGACAGGGGTGTCAGACTTTCTGGGAAAGGGCTTTCTAACAACTCTCGGCTCTTTGGAGTTGGGAGCATTGGTTTGCCTGGAACCAGCTTCCACTTTTCCTGTACTTCTGGGTTGAGATGAGGGTCAACAGAGAGGAAAGGCATTCAGCTCTGTGGTCCCGACAACAAGTTGGTTGACCCTGCGGCCATGAGCGGAACTCCCAAAGTCATGTCACCCAAGCGAGACTCACCAATGTATCTTATCTATCCTGACCCTTGTCTCCTGGGTCTTAATGCCTGTCAGAAAAACTTCCTCTCACCTCTCTTCTCCAAGGCTAGTCCTGCTTCTAAAAACCACTCCCTGTCTCTTGTGCTTTTCTAGTTTTTCCTGTAAGAATGACTTCTAGTATAAACTCCAGGACTCTGTTACCTTCTTTAGGCACCCAGCCTCACCAATCAGAAAGACATAATTTTTGCCCAAAGCCCCGTCACAGCGGGGACTATCTGGAATTTTAGGATCCCTCAGACTAGCAGGCCTAACAAAAGCTATTCCTGAAGCTAGGATATGGGGAGCCTCAGAAATTGTATCCTTCCTATTCATATGAGGACAAAACGTGTCACTCTTCCAACCCTGGAGATCCCTTCCCTCCCTCAGGGTATGGCCCTCCACTTCATTTTTGGGGCATAACATCTTTATAGGTCATGGGTAAGGTCCCAATACTAACAGGAGAATGCTTAGGACTCTAACAGGTTTTCAAGAATGTGTTGGTAAGGGCCACTAAATCTGGTCTTTCTCGGTCCTCTTTGTGGTCTAAGAGGACAGGCAAGGGTGCAGGTTTTCAGGAATGCATCAGTAAGGACCACTATATCTGACCTTCCTCAGTCCTCCTTGTGGTCTGGGAGGAAAACTAGTGTTTCTGCTGCTGTGTCGGTGAGCACAACTACTCTGATCAGCAGGGTCCAGGGGCAGTTGTGGGTTCTGGGGCAGGTGTTGTTTCTTTAATGAAAAGAATGTGGCTTTGGTTGCAGCCCGAGAGTTTGGAGATACCTGGTATCTTAGTCAAGTAAATGATAGAATGACAGCCAAAGAAAGGGATAAATTCCTTACAGGTCAGCAAGCCATCCCCAGTATGGATCCCCACTGGGACCTTGAATCAGATCACGAGGACTGGAGTCATAAACATTTGTTGAGCTGTGTTCTAGAAGGACTAAGGAGAATTAGGAAAAGGCCCATGAAATGGTATCTCATTGTGGTTTTGATTTGCATTTCTCTGATGGCCAGTGATGGTGAGCATTTTTTCATGTGTTTTTTGGCTGCATAAATGTCTTCTTTTGAGAAGTGTCTGTTCATGTCCTTCGCCCACTTTTTGATGGGGTTGTTTGTTTTTTCCTTGTAAATTTGTTTGAGTTTATTGTAGATTCTGGATATTAGCCCTTTGTCAGATGAGTAGGTTGGGAAAATTTTCTCCCATTTTGTAGGTTGCCTGTTCACTCCGATGGTAGTTTCTTTTGCTGTGCAGAAGCTCTTGAGTTTAATTAGATCCCATTTGTCAATTTTGGCTTTTGTTGCCATTGCTTTTGGTGTTTTAGACATGAAGTCCTTGCTTATGCCTATGTCCTGAATGGTAACGCCTAGGTTTTCTTCTAGGGTTTTTATGGTTTTAGGTCTAACGTTTAAGTCTTTAATCCATCTTGAATTAGTTTTTGTATAAGGTGTAAGGAAGGGATCCAGTTTCAGCTTTCTCCATATGGCTAGCCAGTTTTCCCAGCACCATTTATTAAATAGGGAATCCTTTCCCCATTTCTTGCTTTTCTCAGGTTTGTCAAAGATCAGATAGTTGTAGATATGTGGTGTTATTTCTGAGGGCTCTGTTCTCTTCCATTGATCTATATCTCTGTTTTGGTACCAGTACCATGCTCTTTTGGTTACTGTAGCCTTGTAGTATAGCTTGAAGTCAGGTAGCGTGATGACTCCAGCTTTCGGCATCTATTCACAATAGCAAAGACTTGCAACCAACCCAAATGTCCAACAATGATAGACTGGATTAAGAAAATGTGGCACATATACACCATGGAATACTATGCAGCCATAAAAAACGATGAGTTCATGTCCTTTGTAGGGACACGGATGAAATTGGAAATCATCATTCTCAGTAAACTATCGCAAGAACAAAAAACCAAACACCACATATTCTCACTCATAGGTGGGAATTGAACAATGAGAACACATGGACACAGAAAGGGGAACATCACACTCTGGGGACTGTTGTGGGGTGGGGGCAGAGGGGAGGGATAGCTTTAGGAGATATACCTAATGCTAAATGACAAGTTAATGGGTGTAGCACACCAGCATGGCACATGTATACATCTGTAACTAACCTGCACATTGTGCACATGTACCCTAAAACTTAAAGTATAATAATAATAAAATAAATAAAATAAAATAAAATAAAATAAAATTCTAAAAAAAAAAAAAAGGAAAAAGCCCATGAATTATTCAGTGATGTCCACCATAACTCAGGGAAAGGAAGAAAATCCTTCTGCCTTCTTCGAGTGACTATGGGAGGCCTTAAGAATATATACTCCCCTGTCACCCAAATCACTCAAGGGTCAATTGATTCTAAAAGATAAGTTTCTTACCCAATCAGCCACAGATATCAGGAGAAAGCTCCAAAAGTAAGCCCTGGGCCCTGAACAAAATCTGGAGGCATTATTAAACCTGGTAACCTTGGTGTTCCATAATAAGGATCAAGAGGAACAGGCCCAAAAGGAAAAGTGAGATCAGAGAAAGGCCCCAGCCTTAGTCATGGCCCTCAGACAAACAAACCGTGGTTGTTCAGAGAGGACAGAAAATGGAGCAGGCCAATCACATGGTAGGGCTTGTTATCAGTGTGGCTTACAAGGACACTTAAAAAATCTTGCCCCATGAGAAACGAACCACCCCCTCATCCATGTCCGCTATGCTGAGGCAATCACTGGAAGGTGCACTGCCCCCAAGGACAAAGGTTATCTGGGTCAGAAGCCCCCAACCAGATGATCCAATAACAGGACCGAGGGTGCCCAGGGCAAGTGCCAGCTCATGTCATCACCCTTACTGAGCCCTGGGTATGTTTAACCATTGAAGGCCAGGAAATTGACTTCCTCCTGGACACTGGCACGGCCTTCTCAGTGCTAATCTCCTGTCCTGGATGACTGTCCTCAAGGTCCGTTACCAACCGAAGAATCCTGGGACAGCCTGTAACCAGGTATTTCTCCCACTTCCTCAGTTGTAATTGGGAGACTTTGCTCTTTTCACACACCTTTCTTGTTATGCCTGAAAGTCCCACACCCTTATTAGGGAAGGATATATTAGCCAACCTGGAGCTATTATCTACATGAATATGGGGAACAAGTTATCCATTTGTTGTCCTCTACTTGAAGAGGGAACCAACCCTGAAGTCTGGGCATTGGAAGGGCAATCTGGAAGGGCAAAAATTGCCCACCCAGTCCAAATCAGGATAAAAGACCCCACCACTTTTCCTTATCAAAGGCAATATCCTTTAAGATCTGAAGCTTATAAAGGATTACAGGATATTGTTAAAAATTTAAAAGCTCAAGGCTTAGTAAGGAAATACAGCAGTCCCTGCAACACCCCAATTCTAGGAGTACAAAATCTGAACAGTCAGTGGAGACTAATGCAACATCTTAGACTCATCAGTGAGGCAGTAATTCCCTATATCCAGTTGTACCCAACCCCTATACCCTGCTCCCTCAAATACCAGAGGAAGCAGAATGGTTCACTGTTCTGGACCTCAAGGATGCCTTCTTCTGTATTCCCCTGTACTCTGACTCCTAGTTTCTCTTTGCCTTTGAGGATCCCACAGACCACATTTCCCAACTTACATGGATGGTCTTGCCCCAAGAGTTTAGGGATAGCCTTCACCTGTGTGGTCAGGCACTGGCCCAAGATCTAGGCCACTTCTCAGGTCCAGGCACTCTGGTCCTTCAGTATGTGGACGATTTACTTTTGGCTACCAGTTCAGAAGCCTTGTGCCAGCAGGCTACTCTAGATCTCTTGAACTTTCTAGCTAATCAAGGGTACAAGGTGTCTAGGTCAAAGGCTCAGGTTTGCCTACAGCAGGTCAAATATCTAGGCCTAATCTTAGCCAGAGGGATGAGGGAATGAATACAGCCTATACTGGCTTATCCTCGCCCTAAGACATTAAAACAGTTGTGAGGGTTCCTTGGAATCACCGGCTTTTGCTGACTATGGATCCCTAGATACAGCGAGATAGCCAGGCCCCTCTATTTTCTAATCGAGGAGACCCAGAGGGCAAATACTCATCTAGTAGAATGGGAACCAGGGGCAGAAACAGCCTTCAAAACCTTAAAGCAGACCCTAGTACAAGCTCCAGCTTTAAGCCTTCCGACAGGACAAAACTTCTATTTATACATCACAGAGAGAGCAGGGATAGCTCTTAGAGTCCTTACTCAGATTTGTGGGACAAACCCACAACCAGTGGCATACCTAAGTAAGGAAATTTATGTAGTGGCAAAAGGCTGGCCTCACTGTTTATGGGTAGTTGTGGCGGTGGCCATCTTAGTGTCAGAGGCTATCAAAATAATACAAGGAAAGGATCTCACTATCTGGACTACTCATGATGTAAATGGCATACTAGCTGCCAAAGGAAGTTTATGGCTATTAGACAACCCCCTACTTAGATACCAGATGCTACTCCTTGAGAGACCAGTGCTCCAAATATGTATGTGTGTGGCCATCAACCCTGCCACTTTTCTCCCAGAGGATGGGGAACCAACCGATCATGACTGCCAACAAATTGTAGTCCACATTTATGCCACACAAGATGATCTCTTAGAAGTCCCCTTAGCTAATCCTGACCTTAATCTATATGGTGATGGAAGTTCATTTGTGGAGAATGGGATACAAAGAGCAGGTTATGCCATAGTTAGTGATGTAACCATACTTGAAAGTAAGCCTCTTCTCCCAGGAACCAGTGCCCAGTTAGCAGAACTGGTGGCACTACCCGAGCCTTAGAACTGGGAAAGGGAAAAAGAATAAATGTGTGTACAGATAGCAACTATGCTTATCTAATCCTACATGCCCATGCTGCAATATAGAAAGAAAGGGAGTTCCTAACCTCTGGGGGAACCCCCATTAAATACCACAAGGAAATTATGGAGTTATTGCACGCAGTGCAAAAGCCCAAGGAGGTGGCAGTCTTACACTGCCAAAGCCATCAGAAAGGTGAAGGAGAAAAGGCAGAAGGAAACCGTCGGGAAGATGCTGAGGCCAAAATTGCTGCCAGGCAGAACCTTCCATTAGAAATACCTATGGAAGGACACTTCGTATGGAACAATCCCCTCCAAGAGATTAAGCCCCATTATTCCACGACTGAAACACAATGGGGACTTTCACAGGGGCATAGTTTTCTCCCCTTGGGGTGGTTAACAACAGAAGAAGGAAAGGTACTTATACCCAAAGCCAGCCAGTGGAAAATACTTAAAACCCTCCACAAAACTTTTCATATGGGCATTGAAAACACTCATCAAATGGCCAAATCCCTATTTACAGGGCCAAATCTCCTCCGAACCATCCAACAGGTTGTCTAAGCCTGTGAGGTTTGCCAAAAGAATAATCCCTTGGTTCATTGTAAAGCCCAGAGGACTGGCAGTTAGACTTCACCCATATGCCTAAGTCAAAGGGATTTCAATACTTCTTGGTCTGTGTTGATACCTTTACAAATTGGATAGAAGCTTTCCCCTGCAAGACAGAGAAGGCTCAGGAAGTGATTAAAGTCCTAATTCATGAAACAATTCCTAGATTTGGGCTTCCCCAAAGCTTATAGAGTGACAATGATCTGTCTTTTAAAGCCATGGTAACTCAGGGAATTTCCAGGGTGCTAGGGATACAATATCACCTTCACTGTGCCTGGAGGCCACAATCCTCAGGGAAGGTCGAGAAGGCAAATGAAACACTGAAGAGGCACTTAAGGAAACTAACACAAGAAACTCATCTCCCATGGCCTACTCTTTTGCCCATGGCCATGTTGAGAATCTGAAATTCTCCTCACAAAATGGGGCTCAGTCCATATGAAGTGCTGTACGGATGACCTTTTCTCACAAATGACCTACTTGATCAGGAAATGGCCAACTTGGTCAAAGATGTAATTTCTTTGGCAAAATGTCAACAAAACCTTAAAAACCCACCTGAAGATTCTCACAGAGAAAAGGGAATAGAGTTATTTCAACCAGGAGATCTAGTGTTGGTCAAATCTCTCCCCTCTACCTCCCCATCTATGGACGCTTTGTGGGAAGGACCATACTCAGTAATCCTCCCTACCTCCACTGCAGGTGAGATGGCAGGAATGGAATCTTGGATTCACCACACCCAAGTTAAACTTTGGGCACCCTCTGAGGAACCTGCAGGGCCGTCAGCTCAGGAGTCCCAAGATCAGCCAGACCAGCCTCCAACGGTGAACCATTGGAGGGCTTGAATCTCCTATTTGAGAAAGAAACATCCCAGACTAAAAAGGATCCTGCTACTGATCCTGAGGAAAAACCCCTTCTTCCTTAAAAAAGATAAGTGAAAACCTACATAATCTTTATCTTTAACACCTCTCCTTGCCCCTTTAATGGAATCCTTTTACTATTTCATCATATTATTAAGCAGTATACTAACCATACTCTTTGTGATAGGAATATATACTGTAGCTCCTGCCAGGATGAAAATTCTAATCACATCAACCTCTTTCTATCTTCCTTCCTTTTGACAGCAATTTACTCCTACCTTTAACTCAGACTGGATAAAATGATCTCATCTTCCAGAGCACCCTCTTTACCTTCCTATTTACTCTTTGCCTATGTATCCCTCCTGCTTCCTTGGATACCTCGTACAATCACCCCTCCCCTTCCACTAGCTCCTAATTAGTCTTGTAACTCCTCTACAAGACTCTCAACTTAACCCACTCTGTGAAACCAGTCCAATCCTTCCCTGGTAAATGACTGTTGGCTTTGTATCTCTCTATCAACCTCGGCTTACATTGCCACTCCCATTCCTACAAAAAACTGGGTCTTTACCAACTTAACCTACCATCCTCGTTATGAAGGAAAAGACCCTTTCCAACTTCTAAACATGCAATCATTAGCCAACTTCCCTATCTCTGATAGGACCAAGGATACCCTAACAGGATGTGCAATCCAACTTTTACGTTCTTATATTTTCAACCTCACCTATTACATAAGCAAGGAAAAGCCCATACACATCCCTGTACCTATGAATACCATCTTAACTTTCCAAGCCCCTTTATGCATCTAATGCAACCTGTTATCAGGCCTGACCCCGGGGCACCTACTACTCCATCAGTGTAATTACACCCTACAACTTCAAGCCCCAACTGATCATAGTAACTTATGAGTCACCCAAACAGCTCCATTCAGATGGCTTGTCCACTTCTCAGGGCCCCCAAAAATCATCACCTCCTCCCTGCTTAACAAACAGTCCAAGTTTTGTAATGCCAAACATACTCCTTGCATGACAATCCACCCCTGGGCCCCTTGCAGCAGCACCCCTACCACTAGTGAATGCCTTCTCATCCCCTCTTTCAAACCCTCTCTTGAAAGGTTCCTAGTAGATACAAAAAGGTTTTTTCTCCAGTGGGAAAATAGAACACAGGGAGCCACTCAGTTTGCTCCCAACACCCCTTTCCAGCTGCTCACTGGACTACCTTGGCAAGTACTCTAGGAGTATGGGAAAATGAAAACAACAAATTCACACACCTTTTTAACATACACAACCAATTCTGTCTACCCAGCCAAGGTATATTCTTATGTGGAACATCAACCTACATCTGCCTCCCCACTAACTGGACAGGCACCTGCTCCTTAGTCTTTCTAAGTCCCAACATTAACACTGCCCCAGGAAATGAGACCTTATCAGTACCCCTCAAAGCTCAAGTCCATCAGCACAGAGCCATACAACTAATACCCCTACTTATAGGGTTAGGAATGGCTACTGCTACAGGAAGTGGAATAGCCAGTCTATCTACTTCATTATCCTACTACCACCACACACTCTCAAAGGATTTCTCAGATAGTTTGCAAGAAATAATGAAATCTATCTTACTCTACAATCCCAAATAGACTCTTTGGGAGCAGTGACTTCCCAAAACCACTGAGGCCTAGACCTCCTCACTGCTGAGAAAGGAGGACTCTGCACCTTCTTAGGGGAAGAGTGTTATTTTTATACTAACCATTCAGGGACAGTATGAGATGCTGCCCAACTTTTATAGGAAAAGGCTTCTGAAATCAGACAACGCCTTTCAAACTCTTATACCAACCTCTGGAGTTGGGCAACATGGCTTCTCCCCTTTCTAGGTCCCGTGGCAGACATCTTGCTGTTACTCGCCTTTGGGCCCTGTATTTTTGACCTGCTTGTCAAATTTGCTTCCTCTAGAATCAAGGCCATCAAGCTACAGATGGTCTTACAAATGGAACCCCAAATAAGTTCAACTAACAACTTCTACCGAGGACCCCTGGACCGACCCACTGGCCCTTCCACTGGCCTAAAGAGTTCTCCTCTGGAGGACACTACAACTGCATGGCCCCTTCTTCGCCCATATCCAGCAGGAAGTAGCTAGAGTGGTCATCGGCCAAATTCCCAACAGCAATTGGGGTGTCCTGTTTAGAGGGGGGATTGGGAGGTGAAGCCGGCTGGGCTTCTGGGCCAGGTGGGGACTTGGAGAACTTTTGTGTCTAGCTAAAGGATTGTAAATGCATCAATCAGTGCTCTGTGTCTGGCTAATTGGATGGGGACTTGGAGAACTTTTCTGTCTAGCTAAAGGATTGTAAACACACCAATCAGCACTCTGTCTAGCTAAAGGTTTGTAAACAGACCAGTCAGCTCTCTCTAAAATGGAACAATCAGCTCTCTGTAAAATGGACCAATCAGCAGGATGTGGGTGGGGCCAGATAAGGGAATAAAAGCAGGCCACCTGAGCCAGCAGTGGCAACCTGCTCGGGTCCCCTTCTACTCTATGGAAGCTTTGTTCTTTCACTCTTCAGAATAAATCTTGCTGCTGCTCACTCTTTGGGTCCACAGCACCCTTATGAGCTGTAACACTCACTGCGAAGGTCTGCAGCTTCACTCCTGAAGTCAGTGAGACTACAAACCCACCGGGAGGAATGAACAACTCCAGACGTGCCACCTTTATAAGCTGTAACACTCACCGTGAAGGTCTGCAGCTTCACTCCTAAAGTCAATGAGACCACGAACCTACCAGAAGGAAGAAACTCCAGACACATCTGAACATCAGCAGGAAGAAACTCTGGACACACCATTTTTAAGAACTGTAACACTCACCATGAGGGTCCACGGCTTCATTCTTGAAATCAGCGAGACCAAGAACCCACCAATTCTGGACACAATGGCAATAATATAACAGTAAAAGCTACCTCTGTGGCTGTTGTTATTTTTAAATGAAAATAATGCTGGTAAAACACTCTGCCCAGCATAGACAGTAAACAATAAATGTTAGCCATTATGATTGTCATAATATTACTACCTTTGATATCAGGCATGGGTTCAAATATTGAGTCTACTTATTATTAAAGGAGTGAAATTAGGGTAGCTATTCAAACACTCTGAGAATGTTCCCTGATTTGTAAATTACATATAACATTGACAACATAGTATTGTGTTAATAACAAGTATTAAGTGAGATGGTTTATGACACACACACACACAAACACACATATATAGAGAATTTACCATGCCCCTGCAGAAGTGTAGAGTGTGAGTGTATACATCTGTGTGTGTGTTTGTATACTGCATGATGCCTGGGATGCAACAGTTGTTGCAGAGTTAATGTTAGTCTCTTATACCTCATACACATATTGTTACAAAAAAGTGTTCACTTTAAATTTGGATTTTGGGGGGATTGTTGATCAGACAACTAGGAACATATCCAAGAGTCTTCCAAGGAGTTGACAGAAATTGGAACATTCCTTCCCAGGCATTGATGCAGTGGGATATAAGAGTCATTGTGGAATAGTAAGTAGACATTGGTATGATATTGAATTTAAGACATCAAGCTAGAATTAGGGTTCTTCATGCATCAGAATTTTTAGTTCAAGAGAGATGAATGTTACTCTTCCCCCACACACAATTGTATCAGACAGAATTGCCTGAAGGACTGTGATCCTAGCAATAGGACTGGAATGATTTCCTTTCCAAACAAAGTCAAAGAATGTTGGCAATGTCAATGGGCCATCTTGATACTTAACAATGCTGCATTTAATTTTATCCAGCACAGGAAGAAACACTACTTAAGGGTGAGTTGATTGTCCCATCCTAGCCTTCTCAATGCTCTGAACTGCCTTGGATGACCTAGGAAAGTGCTGAGCAGCTCTGCTCCACAGTGAACATTCTTTTATGCTGTTGTAAGAGCTCAACTTTTGGAAAGAGAAGTTTTTCAGTTGTTAAGAACAGTGAAGTTATTTTGTGAAAACCCCTCTCCATTATTTGGACTCTTGCAAAGCAAGGGCAGAAAAACATGTTCTCCAAAATTGCAATAATGTCTTATGCTTCCTGGCTGATGTGAACAGGCTACAACAGGAGCACAGTGCCTGGCACAACATGGGACATTCAGAAATATTCAATTAATTTGCCCACGTGGTGACTGTGGATTGATGTTCTTGAGGCCTCATTCAGGTGAAAGAAATTCAAGATTGCATCTACTTTTCATATATTTGGCGAATGAAATTGGAACAGGAAATTTTTTTTTTTTCACATGTGCCTTAAACATTCTGGCATACTTTTATTCAAATATGTACCTAATTTATTTTTTTGTTTTGAGGGGGAAGCACATCCAATTTAAACTTGTTTGTTTTTTACTGGCTGGAGAAGTATCCCATAAAACCTAAAACGAGACAACTATAGCTAAGTTAAGGAAATAGTTTGCATTTTTAAAATGTGTACTTTATTTTCAAATGAGGTAATACATTTTAAGCTATTGAGAATCAAAAGCTTAAAAAGTAATAATTTCCATGTTCCTACAAAACTAACAAACTAAAATAATTTCTTGTAGCCATGGTAACGTGGCAATCAGAAACACTTAACATTGTAGATATAAATAAAAGTTTCTTGGAAAACTAGAGCTGCATTTTCATATTTACTCTAATAAGTACATGTTTAAAGTATTTTCTAGAGAAGAATGAAATAGACCAAAGAGGAGGTCATACAAATAATGAGGTTGAAGGTGAGTTACCACCTTTCTCCTTAGGGAAAGCATAATACTAAACAACAAATACCAAAAGCAACAGAAAATCCTGGGCTTAAGGACTCACTAAAATGAACCCCTGGTAAGATTTTAGGAATTAAAACAAGGCAAAATGAAGTGAATGTGGGAAGTTCCTCTGTTTCTTCACTTGTAAAATGGGAAAGTAATAGTCCCTGCTTTATAAATAGAAAGGGTACTCAGTAAAGGTCACCCCCACTTTCTGCATGTCTTAGATCCATGAAGCTTTCTAAACAGGGCTGCTGTGATCATCTAAACATCATCACCTGTGTCAGCCTCCAATCCCAACCCTGCACCCTCATTTACCTTGTTACTATCTATGTTCTTCTGCTTCTATTAAAATGTAAATCATATACAGATAGGGAGTTTTTTTGTTTTGTGTGGTTATTGACTGGCACAAAATATGTTATTAATATTGTTTAATACACAAATTAATGAATGTGTAAATAAATGAACAGATGTTAATTATTGTTCTTAGTTTGAAATTTCCTTTAATATTATCTATCAGAATCTCAGTGTCTAAATGTTGCATTCACTGGTGAGCTTTAACCATATGAAGATTCTTGCCTCAAAACTTAGTGTGACTACCAACACACGCATTTCAAACCTACACGATTTTAAGAGTTCAGAACCCAGTAAACACTAAGTACAGCTCTTCATCTCTTAATTTATATTCACAAGAAGAAACATCATATATCTTGTCTTTGATCAATCAACTCTATCCAAGCTTGGAGCAACAGTCAGGTGCAGAGATGTGGGAAGCTGTGCATCTCCCTGAGCAGAATGTCTGGCTGGCAGGTCTCAGGAGAGAAAGCTGCCTAGGAAGGCTTGAAACATGCCTAGTGTCTGCTGCAGTCCCTCTGATTCTAAGCATGCATATTGTTTAAAATCTTCCATTGATTGCACATGGTTACTGGTGTTAATTTAGAGTTTTATTTTTTAAATCACTATTTTTGAAACCTTATATGATTCCAGGCACAGTAAAGGAAAAGGGGCTATGGAATATATCAAGGCAGGGAAACACTGTGCTAGGGTCTCCAGAATTGGAGGAAGTTGAGACCTACTCTGAGCTGAGAGAGGTCATTTGTAGTGGGTGCTTCAATTTTAACAAAATCAAATTAAAAATAGCTTATATGTATAACAGATTGCAAGTATATACCCCACATTTAAGTATCAATATGTTCATTTAAGTGATGTGTACACATTTACGCATATGCATCATATTTTTGTGTATTAGCATCTTGTCTACATATATCATGATCTAGCTATATTTATAGTTATATCCATGCCTTTATTTAGAGGTAGAATCATGTGTATTTTAATAAAAATTTACAATCTAATTTTAATAAAAACTTATAAACAAATCTATCTAGTTTTAATCAGTTTGACCATAAGGTAAGGTTTCCATAAACTTTTTTATAACCTTTTCCAATTTTCTATTACAGAGCAGATCAATGCTCCAAAAAACCCTGTTATTCCAACACATGGGCCCAGATGCTGGCCTTGCAACAGTGTGATTTTGATATAAATGTTTAATTTATAGAAAAACTCTGAACTAATCTTATCCCTCAAAATCAGTGCTTATGATCTCATGCACCCACTTCTTTTGCAACAGTCCCAGGGCCTAGAGGGATTTAACAGTTTTAATTTCTGGCTTTGTGTCTCACAAACACAGTTCATTTTGATTGTCACCTTCTCTGGGTCTGAAGACAAGGCTTTAACTGATGTCAATGCTCAAGATTTAGCAGGGGTTGGTGCCTTTTTCAGACTCAAGAGTCAAATGCCTGTAACTTAAGGCACAAAGATTAGTTAGTAGGATATTTATATTACAGAATGTCCTATCATTCTAACATGCTACATAGCAAAACAATATGATTTGGTGTTTAGGAGCTACCACCTGCAGCACTTCAAACCACTGTATTAAAATACTTAGGTTACACATTGAATTTGTCTGATTGCTAGTATTCTGGTGACAGAACTGTGACCAAAAGCATAAAAAATGTGATAGGTCCTATGCTAAACTTATCAAAGTAAGACAACTAACTTTTCCCTCCATCATTAAGAAAATGGTAAATGCAGATATCAGTTTTGAAAGTTCAAAATGAGTATAAATAATCTCCTTTCACTTAAATACCATACAACATAACAAAGTAAGAACAAGCATACAATAATTTCTTTTCAGTGATTTAAAAGAGCATTATCACACATTTCCAAGATTGAGTTCTAGATACAGTACTGACAACTGATTAGGTGAAGATTTCACCACCAAAATCTTCAGACCAATGCAACACTTGTGCATATTTTGTTTTCAAATACATACATGAAAGCCCATCAGTGATAAGTGGCTTGAGATCAAAAATTCCTAGAAAGTCTCACTTTTTTTTATTACTGCTTAATCCACATGAATGTCACTTAATTTTAATAATGGCCAACACAACTAAAGTAGTTTGAGAGAAATCCCAATCAATATAATTTCCTTAAGGACAAAGCCAATCTTTCCTGAACATTAAAATTTTGTACCCATATCATAGGTTTTTCCTCATTAAGAGAAAAGATCTGAAACCAAATTAAAATATGGATTGAATTAAATTACCTTGGTAAATAAACACCATTTTAATAGTTCTATTCTCATCTACTTTTCCAAATAACAAAATATGGAATGTACTATTTCTGTTCCAAACTTGTAAAAATAAGTCTTTTGTTTTTTGCCAGAAACCTTAAAGCTCTTGTAGCTCTCTAGATCATCTAAGCTAAGTAAAATCAACAAAATTTTAAATGTCTAGTATGCTCTGTCAGTTTTTGCAGGCTTGATAAATTTAGCTTAGGAATTCTAGATAAATAGAATAAATGATGAATTATTAGAAATGCATAAGAAACAAAATGACTATTCATAGAACTAAATAAAAGCCTTTTATTAGAAACTGAAAAAATGGTCTTATATGTGTATATATAAGTAAAAGCCAAAGGAGAACAAAGAGCAAGTAAACAAAAATTAGAAGCAAAAACAAATAAACAGAAAACCAGTAAAATTTTTCTTCTACTCAGTTTACCTTGGAGGCTGAAGTGTTACCTAGAGTCTAGAGGAAAACACATGATAGATATTTCGTTCCTGGTACATAAATTGATGACTCAAAGTTCACCAATACCATTGTTCATTTTGTGCAATTAAGAAATTCACTTTAGGCAAATGACCAGTAAGTACTTTAGTACTTAGTACTGTCTATGAAGAGGAGCACATACAGTGTGAAACAAAGCAACACAAACATTTATGTGGAATTTGGCTTCATGTTAAATCTGGCTTCATGCCTAACTAGATTAAAAAAGAACTGTCAAACTGTGAATGTATTTCTTTACAATATTAATTTTACCTTCACCAAAACTAAGAGGTTTAACTATGAGCAATGTTTATTAACCAAATTTCTCCAATTTTATGTCAGGTTTTAACGGATAATGTCTAAACTTTTTCAAGTTTCTATTTTCTCTGTATGTGCACAAAGATAGACCATACAGAGAAATAGGGGGAAAAAAAAAAAAATCCATGACTTACACAGACCATCTATGACATGTTTGGACTTTCTGTTTGTTTCTAAATTTTCTTCTTTATATACCCCCCAATTAGTCTTTTCATTCTAGGACAAAAATTCACCTTACAAGATTCTTTCTCACACAAATTTATTCTCTTCTTTTAAGCCTCCTTGCCAAAAATACACCTTCATATACATAACTTTCTTCACATCTGTCTTCCATACTTACTGGTTCCTTACTACCTGGTTTTCTGAATAAATTTTTCATGTCCATAATTTGAATTAACTTTTAGATAACTTCTGAATTAGACAAAATTATTATTTTTCTCACTAATAACACATATATACATAATTATATATTAACTTTAATTTTTATTCTTACTAACAAATTTTAGTAAAACCCTAGGAAGCAAGAAATCCTGAACTATTGGATATTAGTACTTTATAGATGAGAACAATTTTACAAGTTTTAGAAACATATTTTTCCATATCATATCACTTTCTAATTGGAAATGATACAAATCATTTAAAGATTTAAATGACACCAAAGTTTACCTAAAACATGCATCTCATTTACAGGTACTCAATTATTTCATTTTTAACAGTTGGTCTAGATTACTTTAGAAAACTAAAATATTAGACACCATCACTTAAAGTTAATCATTTCCTTGTTTATCATTTTTTAAATACTGAACATCAGGTGCTCATTTAAGTAAGAGCCTCAAAGTTAATTCCATAGATAATTTTGCCAGTAACTCAGAAGATTCCACTAACAATATTAAATTGGTCTCAATTTTCAATGAAGGCACACAAAGCAAGGTCATTTTGTTTTGGATGAGTTTATAGTTTTACAACCTCCTGTGCAAACCCTGATATATCAAAATATCTGGCAAAGGCAAATATAAAACCCAGACAAAAACATATGCTGACAATTCTGAAGACATCTCTATTTTTATTTTACCAATAATTTTAAAGCCAGCTTGTTTAGTAAAGACTTATTTAGGTCATGTGAACTTGAAAAATACTTTGGACATCTTTATCTATGAGGTGCTCTTTAATTTTAAGCCAATTTGGTAAACACAACATATAACTTAATAAATATACATACACATAAACACATTTAGACATGTATACACACACATAAACAAAGATAAAATAGCTTTTACACTGGAACTCTAGCCATGAGATAGCAATACAGACTCACCCCCTACAAACAGGTTCACATGGCCGAACTTCATTACCACCAATAGGTAATCCAGTGAAGGCTGTTAACAAAAACTTTGGGTAAAGCAGTTGCCATGGCAGTTTCATTTTTAAAGGCCAAGCATCCCCAAACTCCAAAGAACACTGGGACTGAATAGCACCACAGAAGAACACCACCTGGAACCTACTAACCAGGTCCAACCCTGCGTAGAATAGCAATATAAAAGCCTGAATACATAGCCCACTTTTCCATTCAACAGCAAACTTCAGATTTCAAATAACTCTTGGGCCAAACAGTATTATAAAAGAGTATCACTTTACTGAGCTCTCATTTCCCATGATTATATCACACACTGCTTATACCAAAGCACAATCCAACTGCTGCTGCAACAAGCAAGCCCCCAAGAGTGTCCAAATTGAAATAGTCAAGGTGCTTTCCTCTTTCCATCAGTTGGGCTTGTTTAACCTACAAATAAAAACTCTTTGAAAAATTTGCCAAATTGAGAGGAGCAGATTCTGCTGTCTTGGCCCACAAGGACACTCACCTATCTGATACAGATATCAAATATCAAAGGCAGTTATTTTGAGGCAATTAGGAACATGGTTGAGGCTGGCTGTGGCAGAGCAGAGAGAGAAGAAACCCACCTTCAGCCAAAATTGGGCAGGCAGGTGCTTAGGAGGGCTTGTGAGACTCCAGGGCTGTGGCATCTGAGCCGCAAGAGCAACACATTTGATTGTCAGGGAACCAAAATGTGTTACCACAACACCAGGGGTGGAGGGGTATGGTGGCTCACGCCTGTAATCCCAGCACTTTGGGAAGCCGAGGCAGGCAGATCACAAGGTCAGGAGTTCAAGACTAGCCTGGCCAATATGGTGAAATGCTGTCTCTACTAAAAATACAAAAAAATTAGCTGTGTGTGGTGGCACTTGCCTGTAATCCCAGTCTCTTGGGAGGCTGAGGCACAAGAATTGCTTGAACCTGGGAGGTGGAGGTTGCAGTGAGCTGAAATTGTGCCACTACACTCCAGCCTGGGTGATAGAGTGAGACTCCACCTCAAAACAAAACAAACAAACAAAAAAAACACCAAGGCTTCAGCCTAGGTCCTGCTGCTCACGGCACAGAAAGCCAATGACTGAGATAAGGATTCTTGCCAAGGAAGAAGGCTTTAATTGGGTGCTGCAGCCAAGAACATGGGAGCTCAGTCTCAAATTCATCTCTAAAACCAGGGCTTTATATAGCAGGGAAGAAATGTAACAATGTGTAAGAAAACAGGAACTAGAGAGAGGCAGAGAAGCAATGATGATGAATGAGGAGCCCTGACATCTCATTGTCTGGATGTGGTGACCTGGTGAGTTTCAGTTCTTTGATATTTTTTTGAGAGACCTAAAGGTCTTTTCCTGAGGAAGGAACTCAGATAAAACAAATGTAAGTTTAAAGCTTTAAGACCAGAAGGGTCAATTTCTGTGATTATTAAAAAAAAAAAAAAAAAAACTATCTATGGAACTATTGAGTGAGTTTCAATGTGACAGACATAGATATTTTTCCAGTGCAGAAAAACATAAAAACTCAGTTATTTAGAAACTTTGATTTTACCATCTGTACCTAGCAGCATAAATCTCTCCGATAGAATACAGAATTTGAATTGCTTTTAATATTGCTAAATTACAAAATGAGCCTCCTACACGATGTCACCCTAAGTGCTAAAAAATTATGCATTTATTTAAAGATTTATACATTAATTAATTATTTAGTTATAATTGTTAAAATGATATCAAAAGAAAAAATATGCATCTAAGGAAAAGAGAGTGA
Source organism: Pongo pygmaeus (assembly GCF_028885625.2). Taxonomy (NCBI): domain Eukaryota; kingdom Metazoa; phylum Chordata; class Mammalia; order Primates; family Hominidae; genus Pongo; species Pongo pygmaeus. The sequence continues at coordinate 61,094,487 of NC_072380.2, forward strand.
ATAAATAAATAGATGAGTCACATGCAGTGACTGAAGGCAAGTGCACCAAAGCATTATAATTCCTACCAAAACTGGCTATTTAATTATGGAAACTGTGAGGAAATTCAAGTGTGAACTCTTTTTGAAAAAAGAGAAAAGACAAAATCAGGAAAACAAAATATCAACCTTATACTTTTGTTTCACTACAGCTTCATTGGCAGATTACTTAAATTTCATTATGTTACTTTTTTTGTATAAAAAAGACATGAAACCTTAAATGATTTTTCTTATGAGAAAATATTATTACGGAAAAAATGTACTTCAACAAATTTTTAAGTAAAGGGATTTTTAACATAAACTATAAAATATTAATATAAATTAGATAATTTATGTAACACACATACGTAAAATGAGTTATTCATGTTGAAAATTATGTTCTCATTACTGATATAAAAGTTTTTACTGGGATTTCCGTGACAAAAACCACATTGTACTAGGCATGGTGGCTCATGCCTGTAATCCTAGCACTTTACAAGGCTGAAGTGAGAGGACTTCTTGAGCACAGGAATTTGAGACCAGTCTGGGCAACATAGGGAGACCCCTTCTCTACAAAGAAATTTAAAAATTAGGCAGGTTTGGTGGTGCATGCCTCTAGTCCCAGCTATTTGGGAGGCTGAGGCAGGAAGATTGTTTGAGCCTGGGAGGTCGAGGCTATAATGAGCTATGATTGCACCACTGCACTCCTGCCTGGCCAGCAGGGTGAGACCCTGTTTCACAAAAACAAACAAATAAACACCCACATTGTATTATACTTTTATCTTCTACTTTGTTGGTAAGTTTATATGTATTCACCTAAAGACAATTCTTTGCAAATTACTTGTTACATGGAAACATGTATGGTCTTACGAAAGCAAGATTTCACTATGAGCCTATTTGAATTCCAGGCTTTGGAACTAAAAATCTTTTAAATGTTATTTGATTATATTAATCTGAAATATTTTCATAAAATACAATTTACAATTCATGTCAAATGAACCATAACATTTAAATCCCTACAACTAAAATCAAGCAAAGACAAGGAAAAATTATTTATACCTTTGATATGGTTTGGCTGTGTCGCCACCCAAATCTCATCTGGAATTGTAGTTCCCATAATCCCCACATGTCATGGGAGGGACTAGGTGGAGATAATTGAATCATGAGAGTGGTTTTCCCATCCTGTTCTTGTGATAATGAGCTCGTTCTCACAAGATCTGTTGGTTTTATAAGTGCCTTCCCCCTTTGCTGGGCACTCATTCTTTTTCTCCCTGGGACATGTGAAGAAGGACATGTTTGATTTCCTTCCACTGTGATTGTAAGTTTCCTGAGGCCTCCCCAGCCATGCTGAACTGTGAGTCAATTAAACCTCTTTCCTTTATAAATTACCCAGTCTCGGGCATGTCTTTATTAGCAGCATGAGAACAGACTAATACACCCTTTAATCTTTGCCCAAGCATAAGCAGTCAAAATGTATTTTAAATGAAGACTAAAACAAAATAGAATTTTCTCTTTTTGCAATTTGGTGTAGGGTTTCATTTCACTTCACCTAACATCTAACATCGACCCCCACCACCAAAAACTGACTTTCAGCAACTGATCCATACCACCCTTTTGCATTTGCCTTTTACTTTGCAATTATTCTTCTTCTCTTTGGCAATTTTCTCTTAATTAGAATTCACTGGAAAATGGTTATCATAGCCTTTGAACCTCTTAGCTATCTAATTTATTTTGCTTTGCTTTCAACATTTTTGCTCCCTTGCTCGAGTGCTTTATCTGACTATATTTAAAACCAGGCCTCCAGTTTCCAAGTCTGTCCAGTCCCTGTTTTGCATCACCTAATGGGAAATTGCACAACTTACAGATCATTGAGCTTCCTCAGGGACTGACAATACTGGGTCAGGTGTGCCCGTGGTGCCACCTGGCATCACTGAGACTTCTGGAGAAATTTGCAATTACCCTAGTTGTGGGTATGGAATGTACTACTGTGTTCAATACTAGTAAAATCCTGTTTAAATCTTTCCTTCAAAACAAGATAGAGTTAGAAAATGTAGAGATGATGCTTATGGGCTCTGATTTGGCTTCCATGGTTCATAAAGCTGAGTTTTAGTCAACAGACTCCTTTCTTAACTTTCAAAAGTTAGTTTGCCTTGTATCCCATTAGCTTCTGTTGCAAGCCACATTTGCATGGCTGCAATTCACCCCTCAGGTCAGTGTGTCTCGCTCCCACCAGCACCCTCATATGGGGCTATACTCATGAAAATTAAGGCAACATTTGCTCAATGTTCAGTAATGGTTAATGTTCTGAATTCATCCATGAAAATAAATTCCTTTCTCATATTTTTAATTGTACTAAGTGGTTTCAACAGAGTTGAAATTCTCCCTTGTCTTAAATTAGTAGGCTCATTACTGAGGAAAGCTTTGGGTTGATTGCTGCTGTTTGCAACTTATTATTCTATCCTCATTTCCATATGTTAACTCCTGCCTCTGTGTTTTACTACTGTCATTGCACTTGGCTCCATAGAAATGCTTTCTTTTTTGGAATATTGTAGTTACTTTTTTTTTTTTTTGAGACGAAGTCTCATTCTTGTCCCCCAGGCTAGAGTGCGGTGGCATGATCCCAGTTCACTGCAACTTCCACCTCCCGGGTTCAAGCGATTCTCCTGCCTCAGCCTCCCGAGTAGCTGGGATTACAGGCACCTGCCACCACGCCTGGCTAATTTTTGTACTTTTAGTATAGATGGTGTTTCACCATGTTGGCCAGGCTGGTCTAGAACTCCTCACCTCAGGTGATCCATCCGTCTTGGCCTCCCAAAGTGCTGGGATTACAGGTTTGAGCCACCATGCCCAGCCTACTTTTTACAAATCTCATTTTTAAATTTTATTTTACTATACATTTTGTCTAAGGCAGGGGTCCAATCTTTTGGCTTCCCTGGGCCACATTGGAAGAGGAAGAATTGTTTTGGGCCACACATAAAATACACTAAGACTAACGATAGCTGGTAAGCTAAAAAAAAATGCAAAAAAATCTCATAATGTTTTAAGAAAGTTTACAAACTTGTGTTGGGCCGCATTCAAAGCTGTCCTATGCTGCGGGTTGGATAGGCTGTTTTCATAATTAAAGGAGGTAAGACATAATATGTTAACCTTTCCCTATCCTTGTACAAGTACTTCCAGTTAACTTATCACAGGAAAACTTCTGTTAATTACTATGCGAAGAAAAAAACCAATTATGGGGTACCCCTAGTTTCTAAAGAGGAGTAAATTTAATTTAAAGAGTGTGTTAGGGCTATCAATAGCATGAACTGTTGCTCATAAAAATCTACCTCAAAGGTTGTAAATCATAATAATATAAACCTTATTTATTTCTAAAAGGATAATGATACTAGTTTACTAAAACTTTTCCTGCAATAGATGATCTGAATTAGGTAGTCAATTGACTAAGTTGACAATTACATCACAAGACAACAAATGGTACCTCTAAAATTTAAATATTCTTGTTATACTGCACCTTTACACTTTAATCACAATTATTTAGCACAGCTCAATACCATCTTTTAAACTCTTCAGAGATAAGCTGCTTCTCACTTTCCTGAATATGTTGTATGTGTGTGTTTAATTTTGTTGCTGTGTGCTAGTGTGTGGTCATTCGTATTGTGGTTTCACAGCAGCAGACTTTGCACTTATTATCTACACTATTAAAATTGTATATGATTCCATAAAGCTCAAACCACTGGACCAGAAAAAATAGTAAACCATTAGTCCTGGCCTTAAGAACCGTATTCATTTTTTCATGCTAAAATTTTACTAGTTTTCAACATTTTATTCTGTTTAAAAAAAGTTTTTTATAATGTTACTTTTTCCCATTTTAAACCATAGAGTAGCTAAAATTTAAGATTATACTTCATGAACAAAAACATTCTATTGGGCATCCAGAGGTGCTACTAATATTTGCTCTGCTTGGGTCTTGTGCATTTATAATTCTATCACTTCAAACACTTCATCTCCTACTTGAAGCTGATTAAATCAAGGCTCTGCTAAAAGTGAATGTGTTGATTGTAGCCAAGGATCACATTTTCAGTGACTTTCTCTCAGCCTACTTTCCAATATTAAATCTTTTTGACCCTTAGCAATATATTACTTTTTCAGAAACTTAAGATTTCTTTCTGTCTGCTTATTACAACAGGCATCTCTGAAAAGGAATTCAAAATGTCACATTTTTATATATTCCTAAACTAGGTTCTATCTGTAAGAATTAATACCATAGTTTTATGTAATAAAACCATGATAAATGTTTCTCCCATATTCTATTTCTCATTTTATATTGCTATTAACATTTCTAATATACATGTTTTTCATGCTTATGGTTTCCTCATATGCTGGTTCACTGGTTTTTATTACATGCTCTCCAAAAAATATTATCAAAAAACTGCTTGTGTTTCTAATATTTTAGTCTTTATGGAAAATGAATTAATTCTTTTTGTTTTTAGAATGATCTCCAAGAGCTCCTACTGCTTTCTAACCTATTTAAATGGGTTCTTTCCCTGAACAGCTGGAAATTCTCCTGTAAGAGGAGTTGAAGTATGTAGGCTATTAAAAATAAAGGTGTCTTTCTCTTCTCATATTTTAAGCTGTTGTATCACCCCACTTATTTACATTTCACTAACCTCTGAAAATGGAAATAGTTTTCTCAAGCCTAAGAGTGAATTTGTACAGATTCACCTGTAATTGTCTATAGTCAATAGAAGGTTTACTGTAATACATAGCTGTTCATTTGATAAATGTTTATTGCACACCAGCTAGATGCCTGGCATTGTTTAAATTGGTTAGACCATTCTAATCCAGATTGTTACATCCTTATTTCTGGAACTGTATCACATAACACTGAAACGAATGTAAAGTTGTTTCAAGATACTTTCCTGTATTTCTCTCTCTTCCCCTCCCTTCCTTTTCGTTCTCTCCCTTCCATTTTCTCTTTGCCGTTTTCTTTTTCCATTCTCCTCTTATGTGTTTCTTCATCACAACGTTTTGGTGGTATTATTTTTGGTGCAGGTCTTCTGTTTAAAATCTAGTGAAGAATTAGATTGATGAAACTAATTATTCAACTTAAGCAAAAAACAAAGATATACTTAAGTATATTATTATAATAATCTAATGTTTAAAACAAATAATCTAATTTTAAAGGTGTTTTCTCTGTAGTCCTAAAAGTAGATAGAAGAAACAATTTTGCATAAATGTATTTGTAGAGTAAGAAGTTTTCAGTGTATTTTTGGTCCAATAGTGATACTCAGGTAAGCACTGTAATTGTTATTTGAGATGTCTTGCAAAGTGTAATGAATTTCCCAGGTGAATGGTCAAGTTGTCTGTAAAATATGAGGTCGAAAATTAGTGAGTTGAGCTGAATTTTTATAGTACTTTTAATGGAGCACTAAAATTGCAAAAAATTAGAAGCTGAATCATACTTATATAGAAAAATAGGTAATAAAACCTCACAAAGCGAGTTAAAGAAAACATGCTTTTTAAGAAGACACAAAGGACAAAATACTGTCATCGATTTGTCTGCTACTATATTTTTGAGGTGTTTGCCCTGGAGTTCAGGGCAGTGAGCTATGAGTCATTGCACTCCTTAAATGACTAACCCATAGCAGGAAACCATGAAGATGGTGAAGAACAGCAGGCTTGGCACTCTGGGGTGGTGATGGCCACTGTGTCCTTACATCGGTTGTAGAAAACACCAGCAACAATCTTATGCCACTAATATATCCAGAGCACATCTGCCTTACATTTTCAATGGAACTCTAATTGTTATTCCATTTAAGATGAAATAGCAGATGAGATAAAACCAACTCATGAACTATATTTAATCTTTTTCATTTGTAAAACTGCCTAAAAATCAAACAAAACCATACCAAAAACCCTTCCATAGATCAAGAACTAAATGCTCAATATAAGAAGAAGAAAATAAAACCAATTAAAAGAACAACAACTACAACAAATAAAACACCATAATTTTATCAATCCAATTCATTCAAGACCTTAGTTTGACTAAAAGTTAAGGAGATTTGATGGTCATATTTAAAAAGAAGATACCTTTTTTTTTTTTTTTCTTTTTTGAGACGGAGTTACACTCTTGTTGCCCAGGCTGGAGTGCAATGGTGCGATCTCAGCTCACCTCAATCTCTGCCTCCCAGGGTCAAGTGATTCTCCTGCTTCAACCTCCTGAGTAGCTGGGATTATAGGCATGTGCCACCACACCCAGCTAATTTTAATTTTGTGTTTTTAGTAGAGTCGGGGTTTCTCAATGTTGGTCAGGCTGGTCTCAAATGCCTGACCTCAGGTGATCTGCCCACCTGCTGGGATTACAGGCGTGAGCCACCACACCCGGCCTAAAAAGAAGGTGTCTTGCTAGTTCTGAGTTGCATGTAAACAATGCTTCTGTTGATTCTATAAATGAAAAGATATTTGCTATACATGTATTATGTTTTCATCATTGTGCTGAGTCACAGGGTTGAGGACAGGAAAAAAATAGGAGAACAGTAGAATGATGGTATTATCCTTCATATGGTCTCTCTCTCTCTCTTTTTCTTTTTTCTCTCTCTCTCTCACACACACACACACACACATGTACACACAGAGTATCCTTTATTAATTGATCCCTCTTCCAAGTAGAGCTGTCAAAGATTTTCACTAGTTTCTTCTCTTTTAAGATATACAGGGAGAGGAATGGGTAGTTTAAAATTATTTTCTCAACCACTCCATCTTACTGTGAAAGATAGTTTAGAGGTAATAACCAAAATGAAATCATTCCTATGGCTAGGATGAACTGACACATACAAAATAATACGTTTCAGGTTAGAGTTTAGGCCAAAACATAATCACTCTCTGATTCCTAAAATAAATTTCTTCTCCTATTTTCTCAAGTGGAAAGAGCCATAACAATGTTCTATAGGAATATTTCCAAATGAAACTCTGCTACGTGCTTTACATTGGCTCTTAAAATTTGGATAACCATACACAGTAGCTTCTTAAAAGGCTGTATACAATGGGTAGAGAGAAAGCATATGGCTTGTAGAAACATGCAAACACTCAACAGGGCCCAAGCCAAAGATTTTATAGAATCCCCTATCCTAAAATACAGCCAAGAGAACTTTTGATGATTTACAATATAGAGTTGGTAGAAGCATGATAAAAAGTTGCATGGTCTTGCAACAATACAGTATTTCATTGGAACAACTAGTTCCAATAGTCTGAATTAATGGGTTGGTATATGTAATAATAGCACATCTGAACATTCTTTTTTTTTTATTTTTTATTTTTTTTTTGAGACGGAGTCTCACTCTGTCGACCAGGCTGGAGGGCAGTGGCGAGATCTCAGTTCACTGCAAGCTCCGCCTCCCGGGTTCACGCCATTCTCCTGCCTCAGCCTCCCGAGTAGTTGGGACTACAGGCGCCCGCCACCACGCCCGGCTAAGTTTTTTTTTGTATTTTTAGTAGAGACGGAGTTTCACCTTGTTAGCCAGAATGGTCATTCTTATTATCCCTGGTAGTTCAAATGTTGAGCATCTCAGGATTTAGTTATTAAATATTTACTGATGTTTCAATTACAGAAAACACTACTGATGCCTAGAGCTTGTTTTGTATTTCAATTATAGATGATCCACAGCATTTTACATGTTAGTCAAAATTGATACATAAATATTATCATTGTCTTCCCCAAACATGGCCTATATTAAATTTATATTATAGAATCAAGTTGTTAAAATCCAGTCCAATATAATAAACTAATTCTGAATTGCACTCATAAATTCAAAGCACTTTGTGAACATCATGGCCAATACATGTATATTTAAAATATGGTCTCTATCCTCAAAGGTGTAGTAAGCTAATAACAGAGATAAATTGAGTGCATAATTGACTATAGAATGCACTTATAAATTAGTTCAATATAGAAGAAATGTTGTTGCAAGAAAACATTCTTCCAAAGGTTGAAAACATATTCAAATTGATTGCAATTAATTTGGAAATCATATTTCTCAAACATCAGGAAAAAGAAACACATCTCGGAGATGGTTTAAAAAATATTTTCTGGCCGGGCGTGGTGGCTCATGCCTGTAATCCCAGCACTTTGGGAGGCCGAGGCGGGTGGATCACGAGGTCAGGAAATCGAGACCATCCTGGTTAACATGGTGAAACCGCGTCTCTACTAAAAAATACAAAAAAAAATTAGCTGGGCATGGTGGCGGGCGCCTGTAGTCCCAGCTACTTGGGAGGCTGAGGCAGGAGAATGGCGGAGGCGGAGCTTGCAGTGAGCCGAGATCACGCCACCACACTCCAACCTGGGCGACAGAGTGAGACTCCATCTCAAAAAAAAAAAAAAAAAAAAAAAAAATTTCCTCTCTCATCTACTAACATGAAAAATCCAACTCTCACAATTTTTTTCTTTTTTCCTTTCTGTATCCTATTTTACCAACTTTTTATTTTAATGTGGAGCTGATTAATTTCATTATGTTTCTTTCTTTCTTTTCTTTTTTTTTTTTTTTTTGAGATTGAGTTTCACTGTTGTTGCCCAGGCTGGGGTGCAATGGCGCGATCTCAGCTCACTGCAACCTCTGCCTCCCGGGTTCGAGTGATTCTCCTCCCTAAGCCTCCTTAGTAGCTGGGATTACAAGAGTGTGGCACCATGCCAGGCTAAATTTTGTATTTTTAGTAGAGACGGAGTTTCACCATGTTGGCCAGGCTGGTCTCAAAACTCCTGACCTAGGTGATCTGCCTGCCTCGGCCTCCCAAAGTGCTGGGATTACAGGTGTGAGCAACCGCGCCCAGCCATTATGTTTCTTTCTCCTGTTCTCCTGCACATCTTTTCTGTCCTGCTGTGTGTAATTTTCCATAATCAATGATACCCAGTATTTATGTTCATCATCTTGGAGGGCCTTTCATGACAATGCAATGTAACATCAGCCTAGGCTTCCCCTCCCTCAGCATCTGTTTATTGTATTGGAACAGTGAGAGTAAACTACCTTTGACTCAGGAGCTGCTGCTGTGCGAGTCCATCTCGCCCTTTGCAAGAATTGTACCTATGTAACAGTGCAGATCTCTTCAAAGCTCCAATGCAGTAATATTAGCATATATATTTCTACCTTGAATACTGCCTGATGGCTAGTGGAAAGAGGATATCTTTGTCACTCTTGAGGCAAGCTTGGACAATTAATCATCCCCTAGATTAGAGGATTATCCTACCACATTAAAGTCTTTCTGACTCCAGAGGATGTTGATAGTACCAAATGACACATGGGTCCTGCTTAAGGTGCACTTTTTAAACCCCTTTTTAAGTTGCTATAAAGAAATACCTGAAGCTGGGTATTTTATAGAGAAAAAAGTTTTATGTTTGCTCACAGTTCTGCAGCCTGTACAAAAAGCATGGCATCAACATCTTCTTCTGAGGGCCTCAGGAAGCTTCCAATCATGGCAGAAGGTGAAGAGGGAGCAAGCGTGTCACATGGCAAGAAAGGATATGCCAGGCTCTTTTTAAACAACCAATTCTCATGTGAACGAATGGAGAACTGACTCATCACCATGGGAAGGGGACCAAGCCATGCATGAGGTATCTGTCCCCATGACTCAAACACCTCCACTAAGCCCTACCCCCGACATCACATTTCAGTGTGAGATTTGGAGGGGATAAACATCAAAACTTATGATGTACTGCATTATATTGGCAGGGAATAAGCAAAGCGAGGCCCAAGATAGACCTCAAGCTGGTAGACAGTCCACAATGTGAGATTCTTCAACCTTCCTGTCCTGTTTCAGGTGAGGTTACCCCTCCCTTGATTCTCGCCCCTAAATCCACAGAGACATCCTAGATCTGAGCTCCCTGGCCCTGCTCTGCTCTGGCACATGAATTACATTTTCTTTTCATCCAGATTCACATCACCAGCTTTAAAGATGTAGATTATTCTACTAAGCAGTATTTCCCAATTACTTATGTTCATGGCATTAGCCTCCTTTATGCATCAAAACTGCCATCTAATTCATTAGAAATCTGGCTATCCACAGAGGATAATAAAAGCAAAATCTCTGTTAGCAATTTTAGTAGAGTTTTTTGTAAATGTCTTTAACTCATTGGCATCACTGCCAAGGGAGTTCTCCAGCTGTTATAATGTATTTTTCCCAAGCTAGAATTCCTGCTTTATCACAGGTTCCAAAAAGTCTGGCTCACTTTGGACAACATTTCATCATATCTCAGTCTTCCTTGGGGCTACTTCACAAAAAGACCAACCGTTGGGTTCAAATGCATTCTAGAACCAGATGTAGGGTAATTATTTTGTCATAAGATACATATGAGTGCATAGGTTATATCTAAAAGTCCTAGATGATAACTTCCAAAATTACAATTAAAAAATACCCTATGCATAAGGCTCAGCCCATTTTAGGGTTGAGATTAAATTAAGATATAAGCCATTCAGTCAAAAATAATTTCAAAATTATTTAAGACTCTAATATTATTTCTACATCATAAAAAACACTCTTCATTCTTATAATATCTCTTCAAATCAATGCCACTATTTTTTCCTACCTATATAATACTGTTGACTTCATGTTTGCACCTCAGTCTCTTCCTTTTAAATTCTATCCAAACCTCTCCAATCACTACTGTTTATTTTGGCCTGAGCCTTTAGACCTTGATACCATGTTAATGCATTGCTTTTGGATCACTGGTATACTATACCTTGCCAGACAGCCCCTTAGTCACTGTCTTAGTCTGTTTTGTGCTGCTATAACAGATTACCTAAGACTGGGTAATTTATAAAGAACAGATTTATTTCTCACCATTCCAGAGACTGGGAGGTCCAAGGTTGAAGGGCCCACATCTGATGGAAGGCATCATATGGCTAAGAGAACACAGGAAGAGAGAGGAAGAAGGCCAAAGTAATCATTCTTGTCAGGAGCTCACTGCTGCAATAATAAGGACATTAATCCATTCATAAGGGCGGAGCCCTCACGACCTTATCAGCTCTTTAAGGTCCCATCTCCCAATACAGTTGCCTTGGAGATCAAGTTTCCATCATATATATTAACACATTAAAACTTTAGTCATCACCCCTAGGTCTCCACAAAGTGTGTAAGTAGAGGAAGTAGGGGATCAGAAGATGAAACAAAGGAATGCACCAGATAATGGGACTGGTTGAAAGAAAAACCTGGAACAAGAGACTGAAATCCAGGCAGACTGGGCAGAGGAAGGAGCTGGTGAGAAAGAGGAGGAGGAAGTGGCTGATTTTGTAGGGAGGAGGGTCATGAACCTGAGATCTAAGACAGTTGTGGCCAAACAGGCAGCTGCAAATGGGAAGGATGATGACTGGAGGCAAGAAGAAACAGAAAGGTGATTAAAAGAAGATTAAATAAGTACAAGTGGAGAAAACTAGATGAAAAGAACAAGATAGGCTTTGTGAGCATGTCACTGCCAGTCTTATAACTGAAAGTCTGTCTCCTTCCAGCAGGGGACTCCCTCAGTGAGATCCATGCACAGGCCCCACTGCCTTGCAGCCCCCACCAGCCCAAGGAGAAGGCCCAGCAGAATGTTTGAATCCAAGAGCACCTAGTGAGGAGCTCTCCTCTGCTTTCTAGCTTAGAATGCTGCTCTGGAAGTAATTGTAAGAGAGGCTTAATTTTATTTTTCATGAATGACTTGATTGTTTTTGCCCAGATGAATATAATTTTTTCCCTATTCTGAAAGTTCAGTGTTTTATCAAGATATGTCTCAATTGTTTTAAAGTTTCAAGTTCACTGTAAGAAAGTCTTCTCGAATCATTCAACTCTATTTATTTTAATCCATGTTTTTCAGGACACAAATTCTCTATACTTTAAGCTTGCTTCTTTTAGTCTCATATATCTTTCGTTTTACTTGAATATTTTTAAGCCTTTGTTACCTTCCATATGACTCTTCTTAACTCTCTCTCTATTATTTTCTTCTTTTTCTAAAAGAGATAAGTTATCCATATTGCACAAAGGAAAAGAGAGTAGGAGTGCCAAGTAAACCTATAGCTTCCAATCTTTGTCATCCGGAAATCACACACACACACTCCTCACATACACACAGTGGGTCATAATGTAATAATGTAAGCTTTAGAGCAAGGCTGCCTAGTTGGAGTCACAGCTGTATCACACACAAATTGTGTGGCAGTGTTCAAATATTGCACTTCTCTGTACCTCTGTCAACTCATCAGTCAATTGAGACTATTGGTGTTTTCTAACTTAGATAGTTGAATAAATTAATAAATAAAACTGCTTATGATGGTACTTGGCAAATACTACATACACAATAAATGTTGCCTCAGATGATATTGTCAGTCAGGGCTTCACAGTAGCCTATGGGGCCAAGGACATGTCCTACACATTCAGAGCGGAGACCCACCCACAGGACAGAGCAGCAGTGAGGGAAATTTTTGGCATTAGATCAGACCTCATGGTACCCACCAGTAATGCTCCATTTCTCACTCCTTCCACCACCATCTTCCACAAGCGCCATACCCAAAATGGAAGATTTTACCTTCTTCAGCGGAGAAAAAAGGCAGTCATTTCAGAAATCACATTCATTGGGGTATATATGATAAAAGTTACTCTGCTGGGCATTTTCTGTGCCTTCTTTGATTCAAAGGCTGTTGGAGCACAGTGAGATAAAGGTTGTCATTCTCATTTTACAGATGAAAAATGACTGTGAAAGGCCCACTTTCCTCACCTTAGGAGAGTCACACCGCTAACTCATGGAGGAAATTTAACTTCAGTCAAGGCCTCTGTATTTCCAAAGTCTCCTCTCCTTGCACTCTGCCATGATATCTCCACATAACATAAGTGTTCTCTTTTTATATCCCACAGTGGGTAATGTCTACTTTGATGATTGTTTATGCTTAATAAATGTTTGCTAAACAACACGATAACTTCCTGTGTAAGAGTTATGAAATACAGATTTTTCTTGACTTCTGTAAATTTTATACATAGAAAAATTAGATCTACAACTTTTTATTTTTTTTTTGAGACAGAGTCTCGCACTGTTGCCTGGGCTGGAGTGCAATGGCGAGATCTCAGCTCACTGCAACCTCCATCTCCCAGATTCACGTGATTCTCCTGCCTCAGCCTCCCGAGTAGCTGGGATTACAGGAACACACCACCAAACCCGGCTAATTTTTTATATTTTTAGTAGAGAAAAGGTTTCACTATGTTGGCCAGACTGGTCTCCAACTACTGACCTCATGATCTGCCTGCCTCAGCCTCCCAAAGTGCTGGGATTACAGGTGTGAGCCACCACAGCTGGTCCAGATCTGCAACTTTCTAAGTGATTTTAAGTATAGTCTGCCCTCTCTGTCCACAAAATCCATGAATTCAACCAATCATGAATTGAAAATATTCAGAAAAAGAAATAAAAAGTAAGAATACGACAATAAAAATACAAATAAAATAACTATTTACATAGCATTTACATTGTATTAGATATTATAAAAAATCTAGAGATAATTTAGTGTATAGAGGATGATGTGCATAGGTTATATGCAAAGATTATATTATTTTATAGAAAGCACTTGTGCATCACCAGATTCAAGTATCCAAAATGGTGTCCTGGAACCAATCCCCTGTGGATTCCAAGGAAAGGCTGTAAATTATTTAAATTGATGTATCAAAATGAGGAAGTCTGTATAGTTATGGATATAAAGTTTTAATGTTCCAGAAGTTAGATATTCAAAAAGAATTAGAGTAAAAAATACCTGAGTGTTTTACTCTAATTCTTTTTAGAGTCATATATATGTGTATATATATGACAACCTGAGTATTTTATATATGTATATGTATACATATATAAAATGTTTGTGTATATGTATATACACATACAAACACACATATACACATTTATACATGTATATACAATATATACACACATACACATATATACAGAGAGAGAAAATTCAATTGTTTGCAGTAGTTATTTGCAAAAACATTATTTTAAATGTCTTAAATATTCTACGATTTTCTTAGATTTCCAGAAAACATTGCTATTTTTCAAACTCTTTGCATATATAGAAATTTATGAGCTTCTTATAAGTATCTCAAGTCCTTTGCTATATAAAAATTAGATAATTTGGTATTTAGAAAAGTAAAACTCCTGGTTTCAGAAAGGATGTGATTAAAATAAACAGTGAGCATATGATAGGTAATGTTTGAATCATGTGATAATGAGAGACAGAAGATAAGGCCCTTATATGTTATATATAATTCCCAATGCTCCTCCTGTTTACTACGAAAAAAATCAACATATTGGAATCCACAAAAGCATCAAAATATCCTTCCTAAAGGGAGATGTGAGGTGTCAAGTGCATCTGTGTCACTGATAACTTGGATTTGAAAAAATAATATAATTTTCTGAAGTATTGTATTGAAGTTGTCCAGGGAGACAGAACCAATAGGAAGACACACTCACATATGCACCCACACACACAGAGAGAACGAGGCAGACAGAGAGAGAGGGAGAGAGAAAGAGAGAGAGAGAAAGAGAGAGATTAATTATAGGAATTGGCTTAGGTCACTACGGAGGCTGAAAAGTCCCACAATCTGCCATTTGCAAGCTGGAGAACCAGAAAAGCCGGAAAGCCAGTGATACAATGCACTCCAAGTTCAAACAAAGTCCTGAGAGCGGGCAGGCACTAGGGTGATGGTGTAAGTCCTGGAGTCCCAAAGGCCCGAGAACGAGGAACACCAATGTCCAAAGCAGGAGATGATGTCCCAGCTCGGAAGAGAGAGGGAGAATCGTCCTGCCTCCATCTTTTGGTCCTATTTGAGTCCTCAAGGGATTAAATGCTGTCTGCCCACAGACTGTCTTTACTCAGTCTACTGATCTAAATGCTAACCTCTTATGGAAAAATCCTTACCCTGAAATAATGACTTTCCAGCTCTCTGGTCAACCTTAGCCCAGCCAAATCAACACATGAAATTAACCCTCACAAGTACTATACTCTCCATGCTTATGCAGTTTCTAATTTAGCCTTATACTCTTAAGTGGAGCTACTGGTCAGGATAGGATGAATTGGAGGACCTTACTGGCCAATGGGGAAAGAAATGCTACCCAAGATTCTGTGGAATAATATTATTTTCCCAGGGAGGATTAGATAATATGTTAGTGATACAGGAGGCGGGAAGGAAAGGGTGTGGTCTCTTTAAACGATGCAGAAGTGGGGAAGGAAGTGCTGGGTAGAAGAGGGCATGGTCTCTGGCTAGGGCTCCACCCCTGGGCCGGTGTCCATGGACCTAGTTAAACAGGCATTTTTGTTTTCCTGCCCAACAGCTGCATTTCCCAAGACCACCCTGGCCTGCCACGCCCCCATCCTGTGCCTATAAAAACCCCGAGCGGCAGGGCGCGGTGGCTCACGCCTGTAATCCCAGCACTTTGGGAGGCCGAGGCGGGCGGATCACCTGAGGTCGGGAGTTCCAGACAAGCCTGACCAAAATGGAGGAACACCATCTCTACTAAATACACAAAATTAGCCCGGCGTGGTGGCGCATGCCGGTAATGCCAGCTATTCGGGAGACTGAGGCAGGGGAATCGCTTGAATCCGGGAGGCGGAGGTTGCCGTGAACTGAGATCGTGCCACCGCACTCCAGCCCAGGCAACAAGAGAGAAACTCCGTCTCAAAATAAAACAAACAAAACAGAACAAAACAACTCCTGAGACCCTAGCAGGCAGACACACAGGCGGCTGAACATCGAGGGGAGCACACCAACGGAGAAGACACAAGTGGCTGGACATGGAGAGGATGTTGAGGGGAGGATGCTGGCAGAAGAGCACAGGACAGACACCTGCATGCCTGCGGGCCATTGACTGGCGGAACAAGGCAGAGTTTGGCCTGGGCAGTCGGAGGAAAGCCAGGGCCGCTAAGCGGCCAGAATCCAGCGGAACCTTCCCACTCCATCCCCTCCGGCTTCTCCCATCTGCTGAGAGCTACCTCCACTCAATAAAACCTTGCACTCATTCTCTAAGGCCAGGCATGATCTGATTCCTCCGGTACACCAAGGCAAGAACCCGGGATACAGAAAGCTCTCTGTCCTTGTTACAAAGTAAAGAGTCTAATTGAGCTGGTTAACACAAACCGCCTGTAGACAGCAAAACTAAAAGAGCACACAGTAGCCCACACCCACTGGGACTTCAGGAGCTGTAAACATCCACGGTGAGCTGCTGCCGTGGGGTCAGAGCCCCACAGCTCCTGCCGGTCTGTATGCTCCCCTAAAGGTTTGAGCAGCAGGGCACTGAAGAAGTGAGCCACTCCTATGGTCTCACGCCCTGCGAGGGGCACAAGGGAACCTTTCAAGCCATTTCATTAGGGACTTGGGAAAAAAACAAACAAACAAAAAAACCAGAATTATTTCTAGGGGATTAATTTCAATTCTTCAATTAGCAATATGTTACCTAAAAACCTGATACAGTGACACATCATACACAAGTGCATATTATCTTCAACTGACTCTATGCATGTGCATGTAAATAATAATAAATTTAGTTCCAGTGAAATTCTAATAATGAGAATGAACAAGTCAATTATAATTTATTTTGTTGGGGTGACAGGGAAACATGTCCGTAGAAACACATTACTTATTAGCAAAATGTTTAAAGAAGCTCATTTGTGGTTCCATAGAGCTTGAATAGGAGCCCAGAGATACCCAGGCTCTCAGTCCTTCAATCCCACTGTTCTGGCAGGCTGGCTTTCTTTTAGCCTTCAGTTTGTTGCTTCATTATCTCACGATGGCTGTCACAGATCCAGGCATCACTTCTTTATAACGCTGATGTGAAAAGTAGGAGACATAGAAGTTACAAAGTATGCTCTTGACGTGTTTACTTTCATTGACCCAAACTGGGTCGCTAGTTGTCCCTAGCTGCAAAAAATGATTTAGAAACTCAAAGTTTATCATGTTTATTTGTTATGATGGAAAGCAAACTAAAACAAAAAGCAAGGCTATGTAATAGAAGTTGGGTAGCCTTTCTAAGATTTTAGTCCAATGAAGAAATGGGATTAGCAGGACAAAATGAGGGAAGGGGGGAAAAGAGTAACAGAAAATGAGGAGAAGAAAGGTATGATTATATGAAAAGAAGATACATGTTACAATTTTTAAAGTTACAAATATATCTCATGCCATTTCTTGAGCAACCCTTGTTTTTTATTTATTTTATAATTTAATATAGAACTGTAATTAAGATGCTCAAAAATTTTATATTCACAGGTATAAACTATTGAAAATTATTTAAACTAAGGAACTTTAAGG
This sequence comes from Pongo pygmaeus, assembly GCF_028885625.2. Lineage (NCBI taxonomy): Eukaryota > Metazoa > Chordata > Mammalia > Primates > Hominidae > Pongo > Pongo pygmaeus. The sequence continues at coordinate 61,111,797 of NC_072380.2, forward strand.
AATGAGAAAGGCACATAGTTGTTGACTATCACATGATTTTTGATTTTTGTTTTATCCCTGTCTTGAGGGTTCTTATTTGAAACAACTGCCCCAATATTGAAACATCTAATAAGTAAAGGCTGAGTCCAAGCATAGATATGGATCCACTTCCTGAGGGTTTTCATTTCTTAGCAATATGCCTTGCTGTCTTGCATCTGGGTACACATTCATGAGCTCTCTTTGCGGTTTAATGTTATCCATTTGGCTTCATAAATTGCTAGGACAATCAGCCCTTTGCCTCTACCCTCTAAAATTGTAGGTGAGATATACACATAGCTGCAATCCCAGCATCAACTTGACATCAGTTTTACCAGCCACTTGCCACCACCTAAAAACGATGGCCAATGCATAGCCAGGATGAGGACCTCCAGGACATTTCCACTTACTCAAGTCCCCATTTGAGCATCAACCATGTAATAACAACTACCACTATCAATTCTGTTAGACAACTCTATTTTAGATACAAATGAGAGAAATGCACCTTCAGAGTAGCTCACACACAAAAAAGAATTTTATTGGCTCATTAAATAAGGAAGTTCAAGCTGTGAATTTTCAGGAATTTACAGTTTCAAATAATATAACCAGGAATCTGAATCTCTTTGTTCATTTTGCATTCTGTATTGGATTATTCTCAAATTAACTATCCTTTGAGACAAAAAAGGACAATAGTGTCTATTGGCTCCTATTGTCTTTCCAATCACATTTTTCTTATTATCTCACAGAAGCCATAGACATGTCTCCCAATTTTCCTCTCTAGGTTGTATGATGAATATTAAACCAATGACCTAGTCCAACATTATGGACTTATCCTTGTGGCCAGCACTGGGTTATGTGCCTCTTCCATATATAGCATGGATATAGGGCATTTTCTAATAAACCACAAAAGAAAGTGTTTTCAATAGGAAATATGTATTCTCCTATCAAAATACATGGAAAAGGAAAAGCGAGATGAATTGATAAAAACAACAGCAACTATATTCACCAAACTTCAAAAAGTGTTAAGACAAAGTGAAATATATACAGATTCTCAGGGTAAAAATATATATGAATGTTGTAAAGGTATTGATACTGTGTTGTGTCTTCTTTTATCTGTGATTTTATTGAGACTCAATGGCAAAAACACAAAACAATAAAGAATCCTCTTGAAAAACAGTTTTTAACTGTCAGTCTGTGGCACCTGTTTAAATTAATAGACCTACAAGATGTTTTATAAAGATAAGCCCGTCCATGCCACATAGAATTATAGACTTCATTTTGTGCTATTGAACTCTATAGCCAATAAAAATGAAAGATCATCCTGTAAACTATATAGAAATGACAGATTTTTCTGAAGGGTCTGTGTGTGTGTGTGTCTGCGTGTCTATATGAAGTGTTCAAGTGTCAGAGACTATAGAAATGTATCCCTAAAGAATAACTTTTCTTTAAATATTTGGTTCCACATATAAATGGCGAGTGTTGTAAGGGAACCAATACATTCATTTAAAGTCATCTGTTAAATTATAGCAACTAAAGTTGTACCTATTATCCAGTGGAAGATCAATTTCCAGAAATACAATCAAGAACAAGTTAACACATTCCTAGTTCTGAAATAACACCCTTATCTAGTCTGTCTAATAGCTTTCAATGTTGTATTTAAGAAAATCAAGAGGTTTTTAAAGAAAGATTTTTTTTCCATATCAAATATACTACCTTCCATTCAAAATGGTTTATGAGATACACATTTTTAGCACCGTTCTCTCTCAAAGTTCTATTGAAATAAATGACTACATAAAAAATAAAATTTAATTTATTTCACCATTTTAAAACTAGGAGGACTGCCACCAGAAGATCTGAGCAGTGAGGAATTAATGGACCCAATAAAGCAGGCAAGAGAGAAAGGACATAAAAATATATTCACGTTCAAGTAGAGCCTGGAAATAGAACTGAGGCAGGAAGCAACAGAGAGGAGGAGAGCTCGGGGAGAAGTCAGCTATGCACGGCTGGCCAGCAGCTAATAAGAAGGGGCAAATTGAAAGTATGTCATGTTTTGTGGCAGGCATAAAGATGGGATCATTATCCTGCGTTATTCATATGGGCCCAATACGATTATGTGCTCTTACAATGAAAGGATGAAGGCCAGGGAGTCGAGGAGATCAAATTATAAAAGCCTAAGTTGGAATGATGTGGCCATGAATTCAGGCAGCCTCCAGAAACTGGAAAGGGCAGGGAACAGAATTGCCTCCCAAGCTCACAGAAGCAACACTGCTCTGCAAACACCTTGACTTTAGCTCCACAAAACCCGTTTCAGACATCTGACCTCCAGAACTGTAAGACTGGAAAATATAATAAATTCTGTGTTGTTTTAAGCTACCAAATTTGTAATGATTTCTTAGATCGGCAATAGTAAACTAATACAAATCTCAACAACAAAAAAGAGTTATCAGTATTTGTACTTGAGCAACAAAAAACAGGCTTAAGTTGGAGTTCTAATTCTGGAAAGTTCCATATGGTTGTGTTTTTATTGTTTAGATCAGAGAAGCAGGATAGTGTCCTACATATTTTACGGCCATATAGGGGCATGCCCCTACCAAACATCATCCTACTGTGGACATCCTGACTTGGCTGAAGTCCAGTCCTCCCACATAATCACTAGAGTGCAACAAGGACACCAGGGCCCTGCATATATCACAAGAAAACAAAAATGTCTCACTGGGTGTAGAAAATATGCCCATATAAAAAAGTTTATTTTCTTAAAAGTATAGATTGAACAGAGTCTATATTCTAGACTTCTACATGTAAATATAAATAATCATACCAAACAATATCTGCAGAACACAAACAAAATATAAGGGAGGCGCTAAATCCAATGAACATTACATATTTAAAAAAACAGAATTAGTACAGGAGAAAATGAAAAAAATAAAGTTTTCTTAATACCCAACTAAATTGCACTTGATAATGTTTATAGTTCTACTTCCTTTCTCCTAGAATTCTCTTTTACCTAATCTTGATATGGAAAGCTGTCTCATTTAATGTGGGTTTGAAACATTACTTCTCAGAGACAATTTCCTGAACACATTAAAAACAAAAACAAAAACCCTCTTGTTTTTTTTCTCTTCCTTTGCTTTATATTTTTTCTTAAAATTTATTATTCCCCTCATTAAACTAGGAGTAAAGAAGAAATTTCTTAAAAAGAACATTTACAAAAACCCTGCAGCTGACCTCATACTTAATGGTGAAAAACAAGATACTTTCTCCCTAAGGTTGGGAGCAATGCAAGCACATTCCCTCTCGTCACTTCTATTCACACTGTACTAGAATATCTAGATAATGCAGTAAAACAAGCAAAGAAAAGAAAGGTGACTCGTATTGAGAAAGAAGATATCAAACTATTTCTGTTCACAAGCAAAATACAAACTTTGATAAAAGAAATCAACAATGTTCTAAATAAACAAAGAGAAATTCCGTGTTCATACATAAGAAAACCATATTTTCAGGATGTCAGTTCTTCCCACTTTGATCTATAGATCCAATGCAATCCCAATCAAAATTCCAAGTTATTCTGTTAATATTGATAAACTGATTCTAAAGTTTATAAGGGGAGGCAAAAGACTCAAACTAGCCAGCACAGTAGTTTGTATAGAATTGTACCTCTCACTTAGCAGGTGTCCAATATTTCTTAACTATTTCATCATGCCTTTAGTAAAAATAAATGACTACCGTCATATGATTTTTTTTTTTGTAATTTATGTGTGATGGGGTTAAGTAGAAAAAAAAAAACCAAACAATTTATAATCTAGGTTGTAAGCAGTATTATCTGTTCCATGCCCTGACCCCCTTCCAAAGTGTGGTCTTAATGAGAATTATTTGGGTGAGATTTGCTACATCTAACAGATTCATGCTAAAACAGAAAGATAGCAAAACATGATACGAGAAGTGAAGATAAAGGACAACTTCAACTGACTAATAAGCTCTAAAATATTGACAATTTCTATTTCTCTACAGAAAACAACAAACATTTCTGACTTTGTGTTTAATTGTAATTTAAACTTGCTACTTTTCCGTGTGCTGCCTAAGGCCCAGTTATATCTTGTCTTAATAATTTAATGCATTACAAAACCTACATCATTTTATACTTTGATAAACTGCTTGAAAATACATATTTCTCTCAAAATCCAGTATAAGTACTTCACATGAACATTTTCATAAATCAGATATAATTACAGTAATAAAATTGCTAATCTCTACCTTGTATTCATACTTTTGTTCACTAATTCTGCTTCTTCCAGGCATATGCTATTTTCTTCATTGTATCACCAGGGCAGTGTGCATTAATACAACATGTTGGATGTTGAATAGCATCAACATGCTGTGCTGGAAAAAAGGAGAATACTACCTATGGGGTCATAAGAAGGTGATTTACAACAGCAACATATTCTAATTTGTGTTTTAAGATATTGACCAAGTCTGGAATAGACTTAAAAGTTGACAACACAATTTTAGTTTATAGATCTAAAGTTTTAGTTTATTGTTTCCTAATTATAATGGCATTGTCAAGCCAATTGGAGGTTAGAATCTGAGACAGAAAAAGGACATATTTCAAGAAGTAACCAATGAAAATACTGTTTACTAATATTTACTGAAATGCTTACCTCGACCAGGCATTATTCTGTATGATTTCCATACATTGACTATTTAATTTTCACAGCAACTATATGGGATAGGTTTTTTTTAATTTCTATTTTGCAATTAAGAAAATCAAAGTTGAGAGAGTTTCAGAAGCTTCATCAGGAAGTGGAGGAAGTGGAAATGCTAATGTTGAAACTAGTTCATCTGAATTTTGGTTAATGCTCTCAACATCCATACTGTTCTTAAATGTTTCTCAAGATAAAGGATGGCTGTGATCATTTGAAGTGAAAAAGAAGCAATATTAAAAACAGATATATGTAAATAAACATTGTTTACCATTATATAGGAAAGTGTAGTCCAAACTGAGGATTTGTAACTTCAAGTTTATGCTGATGTCTTGTTTAGAGACCAGACAAGAAAAGAATACCAACACGTTAACAGGATGAGTCTTGATAGTGGGTTTTTGTGCTCTAAAGACGGAACCCAAATATTTTTAAAGTTGAAGTGTTATTCACTCTAAGACACTTTGACTAATGTGACTAATGTGTCACCTAGAATATTTTACCCTGCCTTCTAGGGCAAGATTATTTTAAATGGAAATTTAAAAAATAGAAGTATTACATAGACTGTGGAATTGGAGAAATGTAAACATTTTCCTGAGATCAGAAATAAATGGGAATAGGCCTTGCATGACCTGACAGGCAAGAAAATAAAAAATAAAAAGAAATAAATAAGGTGAGAGATGAGGATCCAATTTCATTTTCCTACATGTGGCTTGTCAATTATCCCAGCACCATCTTTTGAATAGGGTGTACTTTCTCCACTTTGTGTTTTTGTTTGGTTTGTCAAAGATAAGTTGGCTGTAAGTATTTGAGTTTATTTCTGGGTTCTCTATTCTGTTCCATTGGTCTGTGTGCCTAATTTTATACCAATACGATACTGTTTTGGTGACTATGGCCTTGTAGTATAGTTTGGAATCAGGTAGTGTGATGCCTCCAGATTTGTTTTTTTTTTTTTTTTGATACAAAAATCAACTCAAGATAGATTAAGGACTTAAATCTAAGACCTGAAACGGTAAAAATTCTGGAAGATAACATTGGAAAAATCCTTCTAGACATTGACTTAGGCAAGGATTTCATGACTAAAAATCCAAAATCAAATGCAATAAAAACAAAGATAAACAGTTGAGACTTAATTAAACTAAAGAGCTTTTGCATGCCAAAAGGTACAGTCAGTAGAGTAAACAGACAACACATAGAGTGGGAGAAAATAGTCACAATCCACACATCTGACAAAGGACTAATAATCAGAATCTACAACGAACTCAAACAAATCAGCAAGAAGAAAACAATCCCATCAAAAAGTGGGCTAAGGACATGAATAGACAATTCTCAAAAGAGGATATACAAATGGCCAAAAAACATATGAAAAAAATAGTTAACATCACTAATTATCAGGGAAATGCAAATTAAAACCATAATGCGATACCATCTTACTCCTGCAAGAATGGCCACAATCAAAAAATCAAAAAACAGTAGATGTTGGCGTGGATGTGGTGAACAGGGAACACTTTTACACTGCTGGTAGGAATGTAAACTAGTACATCCACTATGGAAAACAGTGAACTTAAAGAACTAAAAGTAGAACTACCATTTGATCCAGCAATTCCACTACTGGGTGTGGAAAGAAGTCATTATATGAAAAAGATATTTGCACATGCATGTTTATAGCAGCACAACTCGCAATTGCAAAATCGTGGAACCAACCCAAATTCCCATCAATTAACGAGTGGGTAAAGAAACCATGGTATATTTATATGGTATATTTATATGGTATATTTATATTACATATAAATATATTCCATATATTCCATGGTATATTTATATTCCATAAAAAGGAATGAATTAATGTCATTCACAGCAACCTGGATGAGATTGTAGACTATTGTTCTAAGTGAAGTAACTCTGGAATGGAAAGTCAAATATCATACGTTCACACTGATATGTGGCAACTAAGCTAAAAATGCAAAGGCATAAGAATGGTAAAATGGACACTGGGGACTTGGGGGGAAGAGTGGGAGATGGGCGAGGGATAAAAGACTAGAAATATGATGTGGTGTATACCGCTCAGGTGATGGGTGCACCAAAATCTCACAAATCAGCACTAAAGAACTTACTCATGTAACCAAATACCACCTGTACCCCAATAACATAGGGAAAAATAAAAAAGAAATAAATAGGAAGACATGAAGTGAAGCAAACAGTGAACCACATCAGCCAGGCTCACTAGGGAAACACACTAATAGGAGAGATATCTAGATGTACATATATAGGAGAAATTTATGCAAACGAATTGTCTCACATGATTGTGGGGGATGGCAAGTTTGAAATTGGTAGAGGCTGGAAACTGAGGCATGATTAATGATGTCATCTTAATGCAAAATTTCTTCTCTGGGAAATCTCAGTGTTTGGCTTCAAGGCCTTTCAATGGATTAAATGAGGTCCATCCACACTATTGAGGATATTGGACTCCTGCTGTCTGAGCCATTTGTTTACTTGCTGTTTTCATGAGATCCAGACCCAGCTCTAGCAGAATGCAGAGAGAATTCACAGGGTGTTTCATGATTAGGAGGGTATCCAGAAGCCAAATGAACTGGGAACATCATGAGTTTTAAAATTCTATTCCTATGTGGCAACATCCCTTCTTAATCTTTAAGCAGAGTAGAAGGAGACTCAATTTGGTGGCACTGCTATACACCTTGGAGCATGAGCAGGAGATGTAAAGCCATAACTAAAGATCACAGTGCCTCTGCTCCAAGGCCAGATCTAGTTGCAGATGTTAACCACATCTAGAAAGTACCCCCACAGCAACACTTAGATTGGTGTTTGGTTAAATAGCTGGGTAGTGTGTCTAGCCAAGCTGACACATACAACTAAACTAATATAATAACTTCTAAAGATTGTACTAATTACTAGTGGATTAATACATATGAAATAATGAATGTCTGTGTCCAAACATCTCTTAAAAAGGTGACAGAGTAACAGAAAATAGATAATTTACCAAAGAATAAAATGAGAACTAATCCTGAGCCTTGAGCAATGGAAGCAGAGAAGAACAAAAAAGAATTAGGTCCTCACAGCATAATACAAATAGAAATCCGCATATTCTCACTCATAGGTGGGAATTGAACAATGAGAACACATGGACACAGGAAGGGGAACATCACACTTCGGGGACTGTCGTGGGGTGGGGGGAGGAGGGAGGGATAGCACTGGGAGATATACCTAATGCTAGATGACGAGTTAGTGGGTGCAGCGCACCAGCATGGCACATGTATACATATGTAACTTACCTGCACATTGCGCACATGTACCATAAAACCTAAAGTATAATAATAATAATAATAATAAATAAATAAATAAATAAATAAAAGAAAAGAGACTTAAAAAAAATAGAAATCAAAACTAAAAAAAAATTCCTCAAATACATGCAATTACATGGAAATTAAACAAACTTCCCCTGAATGACTTTTGGGTAAATAATGAAATTAAGGCAGAAATCAAGAAGTTCTTTGAAACAAATGAGAACAAAGATACAACATACCAGAATCTCTGGAACACAGCTAAGACAGTATTAAGAGAAAAATTAAGAGTACTAAATGCACAAATCACAAAGCTATAAAAGTCTTAAATTAACAATACCACAACTAAAAGAATTAGAGAAGCAAGAGCAAATGAACCCCAAAAGTATCAGAAGACAAGAAGTAACCAAAATAAAAACTGAACTGAAGGAGATTGAGACATGGAAAACCATCCAAAAGATCAATGAATTGAGGATTTTTTTTTTTTTTTAAAATTTAATAAGATAGGCCACTAGCTAGATAAATAAAGAAGGAAAGAGAGGATACTCAAATAGACACAATAAGAAATGAAAACGGGGATATTACCACTGAACCCACAGAAACACAAATAACCATCAGAGACTACTATGAACACCTCTATGCACATAAACTAGAAAATCTAGAAAAAATGAATAAATTACTGTACACATACACCCTCTCAAGACTGAACCAGGAAGAAATTGATTCCCTTTACAAACCAAAAATAATGAGCTTCAAAATGGAATAATTAATTAATAGCCTACCAACAACAAAAAAAAGGCCAGGACCAGACGGATGCACAGTAGAATTTTAGAAATGTAAAAATTCTAAATTTTTACATTTACCACATGTAAAAAGAAGAGATGGTACCATTCCTACTGAAATTATTCCAAAAAATTGAGAAGGAGGGACTCCTCTCTAACTCATTATATGAGACCAGCATCATCCTGATACCAAAATCTGGCAAAGCCACAACAACAACAACAACAAGAAAACTTCAGGCCAATATTCTTGATGAACATTTATGCAAAAATCCTCAACAAAATACTTGCAAACTGATTCCAGCAGCACATTAAAAAGGTAATCCACCATGATCAAGTAGGCTCTATTCCTGGGATGTAGGGTTGATTCAACATACACAAATCAATAAATGTGATTCATTACATAAACAGAAATAAAGACAAAAACCACATGATTATCTCAATAGAGGCAGAAAAGGCTTTTGATAAAATTCAACATCATTTCATGTTAAAAACTCTCAATAAACTAGGTATTGAAGGAGTATGCCTCAAACTAGTAAGAGCCATGTATGACAAACCTACAGCTAATATAATGTTGAATGGGCAAAAGCTGGAAGCATTCCTGTTGAAAACCAGCACAAGACAAGGATGCCCTCTCTCACCACTCCTATTCAAAATAGTGTTGGAAGTCCTGGCCAAAGCAATCAGGAAAGAGAAAGAAATAAATGGCATCCAAATAGGAAGAGAGGAAGCCAAACTATTTCTGTTTGCAGACATGATTCTATATCTAGAAAATCCCATAGGTTCAGCCCAAAAGCTTCTTCAGATGATAAACAACTTCAGCAAAGTTTCAGGATATAAAATTAATGTCCAAAAATCACTAGAATTCCTATATGCAAACAATAGCCAAGTCAAGAGCCAAATCAGGAGTGTAGTCCCATTCACAACTGCCATGAATAGAAGAAAACACATAGGAATACAGCAAAGGAGGGAGGTGAAAAATCTCTACAATGAGAATTACAAAACAGTACTCAAAGAAATCAGAGAAGACACAAACAAATGGAAAAACATTCCATGCCCACGGATAGGAAGAATCAATATAATTAAAATGACCATACTCTTCAAAGTAATGTACATATTCAATCCTATTCCTATTAAATTACCAATGACATTCTTCACAGAACTGGAAAAAACTATTTTGAAATTCCTGTGGAAGCAAAATGAGCCCTAATAGACAAGGAATCCTAAGGAAAAAGCAAAGCTGTAGGCATCATGTTACCTGACTTCAAACTATAATACAGGGCCACAGTAACCAAAGCAGCATGGTACTGGTACAAAAACAGACACGTAAACCATACCAATGAAACAGAATAGAGAACCCAGAAATAAGGCCACACACCTACAAACATCTGATCTTCAACAAAGCTGACAAAAAACAACCAATAGGGCAAAGGATTCCCTATCCAATAAATGGTGTTGGGATAACTGGCTAGCCATATGCAGAAGATTGAAACTGTACCTCTTCCTTACACCACATACAAAAATAAACTCACGATAGATTAAAGACTTAAATGTAAATCCCAAAACTGTAAAATCTCTGGAAGACAACCTAGACAATACCATCCCGGTCATAGAAATTGGCAAAGATTTTATGACGAAGATGCCAAAAACAGTTGCAACAAAAGCAAAACTTGACTAATAGGACCTAATTAAACTAAAGAGCTTCTGCACAGCAAAAGATACTACCAACAGAGTAAACAGACAACCTACAGGTTGGGAGAAAATGTTTGCAAACTATGCATCTGACAAAAATCTAATATCCAGCATCTATAAGAAACTTAAACAGATTTACAAGAAAAAAATCTAACAACCCCATTCAAAAGTGGACAAACGACATGAACAGACACTTCTCAGTAGAAGACATACATGCGGTGAACAAGCATGTGAAAAAAAGCTCAATATCACTAGTAATTAGAGAAATGCAAATCAAAACCACAATGAGATACCATTTCACACCACTCAGAATGGCTATTACTAAAAAGTCAAAAAATAACTGTTGCTGGTGAGGTAGCAGAGAAAAGGAAACACTTATACACTGTTGGTAGGAGTGTAAATTAATTCAGTCATGGTGAAAAACAGTGTAGAGATTCTTCAAAGAGCTAAAACAGAACTACCATTCAGCCCAGCAATCCCATTACTGGGTATATATGCATAGGAATGTAAATCATTCTGCCATAAAGACACATGCACATATACGTTCATTGCAACACTATTCACTAAAGCAAATAGAATTAACCTACATGCCCTTCAATGGCATATTGGATAAAAACAATATGGTACATATACACCATGTAATATTATGCAGCCATAAAAAATGAGATTATGTCCTTTGCAGGAACATGAATGTACCTGAAGGTCATTATTGTTAGCACACTAATGGAGGAACAGAAAACCAAATACCATATATTCTCACTTATATGTGGTAGCTAAATGATGAGAACACCTGGACTCAAGGAGGCGAGCAATAGACCCTGAGGGAACAATAGACACTGAGACACTTCACGCCCTATGTTGGGTGAGGGAGGCGATCACAAAAAATGACTATTGGGTACTAGGCTTAGTACCTGGACAGCAAAATAATCTGTACAACAAACCCCAGTGACATGAGTTTACCCATATAACAAACCCGCACTTGTGCCCCTGAACGTAAAATATGATTTTTTTTTGTTAACAACTAGATCCTAAAAGAAGTGACCGGTAACTAATAGAGAATTCTATACATTCACTTTGAAGAGATTTTTACACTTAAGCATTTGATTAATGTGAGCTGGTCGTAGATGAGGACACAGCCTGACAAATATTTGGTCACTTAGTTTTTTTCTTTTTCTTACATCAGAAGTATTTTCACGGTATGTAATGCTTCATAATTTACTTTTACCTTATAAAAATAACTATAATAACTTTACACTCACATACAAAACTATGACTTTCACAGTTATCTATGGGATCATAAATCTATCAATACTTTTGGGGTAGAAAACAAAAGAAAAAAGGCCAGGCGTGGTGGCTTGCGCCTGTAACTTCAGCAATTTGGGCAGTCGAAGTGGGAGGATCCCTTGAGCCCAGGAGTTTGAGACCAGCCTGGGCGACACAGTGAGACCCCCATCTTTATGAAAAATATAAAAATAAATTATCCAGGTGTGGTGGTGCCTGCCTGTACTCCCTGCTTCTCTGGAGGCTGAGGTGGGAGGATTGATTGAGCCCAGGAGCTCAAGGCAGCAGGGAGCCATGATTATGCCACTGTACTGCAGCCTGGGTGACAGAGTGAAACATGCTATTAAACCAGCATAGTGAAAGCATCCTTAAATGAGCAGCAATTAGAAAAAAGGTGAGCTCAGTTTATGAGAACTTTTTATAATTAAGTCAGTGGATCCATCCTTACCTGATGGGAAAACAGATAATATTTACTTTCTAATGACGGATATAAAATATGGATTTTTGAAACAAAGTGGCTTAAGATCCTAAAATATGAAACAACATTTTAAGTTAAATAATCTCCAAAGGTATGGCAAGTAATTTAAACAGATTTGAACTCAGACTCTCACTCATAGTAAATTTAAGTTATACACTAGAAATAAATTTAAATTAGTGCATTTGGTTTAAATGCCTTATATATTATTTTTATACCATATAATTCACCAAAAAGTACAAATTGAGGTTATCTAGGATTAGGAAAGTCGTGCAGCCAATGCTGCTATCTAATTTTACAATATTTTCATTATCCCAAAATGGGCTAATTTGCAGTTATTTTCTATCTTCTACCCAACCCTAGGTAAAGAGTCATCTACTTTCAGTCTCTGTGTTCTGGAAACTGTACATAAATGGAGTTATTTATGGAGGATAACATCAGAGGCCTTCTTTTGCAATTTCTGCTGTCATCATTTTTTTTTTTTTTTTTGAGATGGAGCCTCCCTCTGTCACCCAGGCTGGAGTGCAGTGTCTCGATCTTGGCTCACTGCAACCTCTGCCTCCTGGGTTCAAGGGTTTCTCCTGCCTCAGCCTACTGAGTAGCTGGGACTACAGGTGCACACCACCACACTGGGGCAACTTTTGTATTTTTACCAGAGACGGGGTTTCACCATGTTAGCCAGGCTGATCTCAAACTCTGACCTCAGGCGATCCTCCTGCCTCGGCCTCCCAAAGTGCTGGGATTACAGGCATGAGCCACCGTGCTGGGCCAGTCACTTTGTATTTTACTTGTAAACACTCTAAATGCATGAAGAAATGTCTGGGTCAGCAGTCATTGCTAGTCGTACATACCTATCTTGGCAATGTTGCATATATACCCCTCACAAGTATTTCAGACTACATGTAGACACAGAATGCAAGAAGGCAGTATATCCACCTGGAGCCTGTATTGATGTTTGTGCAGGACGACAGTGGTGTACGCAGAGTACCACGTCGGGAGATGCGGCTTCTCTGTGGTGCCGCTGGTCCCGGAGTCCTGGGACTGGGATGCTGCCACCAGAACTGGCTGGAAATAAGAATCTTTGCATAAATATTTCAATCAGATTACGAGTTTAAGATGAAGGAATAAAAAAACTAACAGTGCAACAAATGGCTGTTTTTGGAAATCAAAGCTCTCTTTTCAAGTGTGCACAGTGTGTAGCAAATAATCATCGCACAAGGGTCTTTTCAGTAAATACCCCACACAGAGAATAATTGCAGTCAATAGTGTTATTGCTCAAATAGGAAGGACAGCAATATAGCATTGGGACGAATTCTCAAAGCAGAAAGAAAATGACTATCATTATATCATCTGGCTTCAACCTGAGTTATTTCAGTCCATTTACTGATATTTTTCAAATGTGGACACATTCCTTTTCTTTGTAATATTTTAAATCAGTTTCAGTGAATTGAGAGCATCTGGCTTGGGGTTAAGGAAAAATTATCATGGCATTCATTTTTGAATTCCATCTAAATTCGCTTGCAACAGGAAAAATAAATTAGGCCCTTTTCAGGGAACAGATGATAAAGACTAGGCTTGTCTATTTCCACAATAATAAAGAAATTGGTCATTCATTAACACAAAAATTGTCCTGACCATGCATATAGTTTCTGACCTGCCTTTCAACACTCCCTCAAAATAAATACAATCTATCAAATTACTTCCCAACTCTATTCTAGATAAGAATAAAAACAGCTAACATTCATTGTGTGCCTGCTTGATTTTAGGCCCTGGGTAAATGCTTTCCGATATTATTAGAATTCTACCAGGCAGATATTTTTAATTCAAATTTTCTATATGAGTGGGAGAGTCTGAGACCTATAAATGATAGATTATCTGACACACAGACAATAAATAATAGAATAACATCTTGAATCCTGATGTTTCATTTTTATTCTGTGTTCCCCAAAATTATGCTTAATTGTGGAGCTTATCATTGTCCCTTTAAACATCTGTGAATGAAAATGTAGCAAGCTGATTATTTCCCAGAATAGTCACAGAAGAAAATATTCATCAGTTTCTACAGTCACCACTTTTTGAGGTAAGAGATTGAACAATAAAAAGAGTGACAGAAATGTAAATGTTTAGGTCTCATTTGCAGTCAGGCTGACAGCTACTAATGTCAGCTTAGGAACTTATTTAACCTCCTCACACCTTAGCTTCCTGTTCCAAAGTGGAATTTAGGAAGCTTCTAATTTCATTTAACATAGAGGTTCAAGCATATAACTTAGACAGGATGTCTTCAAAAGTGGATAAAGTTTATTTCTCTTATTTAGGAAATAATTGCTTACCTTCCAACAACTCTGCCCTAGTAGTATGTACTTGATTTTTTTTTTTGACAATTATTTCTTCATTTTGATAAATAATATTTGCAAAAATGGTATTTGGGGATTGGAGGGCAGAAAATAAAGTATTTTTTTAGAAGAAGAAGTGATACTAGTTTAATGCATCCTTGATAAAGAAAAAACTTTGCATTTCCCTTCTTTGTGGAGAAATGACAGTTTTAAAAAGGGAAAGTAAAGCTAAAAGAGTATGCTTCTGTATTTCAATATATTCTTTACATGATAATTAGAATTACGTAATCTTGAAAATCAGAGGAAGATTTTGGAAGATTTCTAGACCAAGATACCAGATTTGTCCAATTTTCTTTCTAGAAATGCTTTAGCTTGTATAATTTTTAAAAATTAAAGTGAATTAAGACATAGTTTTGGGAAAATGCCCAAGTCCTGCCAGTATTTCTGTCTTTGATGAAGAAATAAAGTTATTTAGGGAGAAGGGCCATCGATGAGAAGTCACAGCATTGAGTTCGTTGGATGAGCTGAGCCAGGGCACAAAGGCTGCGCTACTGAATTCTGGTGAGAATGTTGACTTGGCACAGGCCCAGGGTTGTTCTCATTTCAGTACATGACTGATCCACTAAGAAAGACCTCACAAAAGATACATGATACAAATCATACAGGTCTATGACAAAGTTACCTGATATCTCCCATAGTTCTCATATATGTGCTTTCAAATTAAGCAGCCAAATTAGATTGTAACACAACCTGTCAGAAGATAATAGTAGCAGTTTGCCTACTAAATACCCGACTAGGTGAAACACCATACTAGCATACAAAGTATACCTGCAAACATATAAGGCATTTCTTTGGACTCACTGTTACATCATTTCACATTTTATTTTAAACTGTGTCATTTGTCTTCAGCAAGCCTGTAATGACCATCAGTGTTGGTTGAGAGCTGCCTTTAAAGGGTATGAAAAACATTGCTAAGTAGATGAATAATACTGTTTCAATTAAAACCACAAAAATGTAACTCTGAAGAGATTTTTCTTATTACTCCCGTATTCTCAGAAATTAGAAAGATGCCTAACACATAGTTACCAATAAATATTTGCTGATTGACAATTGACAAACTGGATCTTTTTTTTTTTTTTTTGAGACAGGGTCTCACTTTGTCACCCAGGCTGGAGCGCAGTGGCGCAATCTTGGCTCACTGCAGCCTCCCCTTCCCAGGTATAAGCGATTCTCCTGCCTCAGCCTCCCAAGTAGCTGGGATTACAGGCGCATACAGCCACATCCAGCTATTTTTTGTATTTTTAGTAGAGACGGGGTTTCACCATGTTGGCCAGGCTGGTCTCAAACTCCTGACCTCAAGGGATCTGCCCGCCACGGCCTCTCAAAGTGCTGGGATTATAAGGCCTGAGCCACTGCGCCCGGCCGACAAACTGGATCTTTTCCGAAAAACAATTAAGTAAAATCATTAACCTTAATAATTGTGAAAGATTGTGTTTTCCAAAAATGCTATAGCAATATTTCTAATACTGTTTGTCCTTCCAAAACCTTGCCATTCTTCATCACGAAACAGGGTTTATTTCTACTCCACTTCAAACTGGATGAGTTTATGATGGCGTTGGGCATAGACGATGGTGGAAAAGATGCAACATGACAACCAAGGCTGAACCATAAAAATGGTAGAGCTTCCACCCAGCACTCCTCTCTCTCATTCTCTCTCTCTCCCATGGGTGTTCACCTTTGGAAAGTAGCCGACATGCTGTGAGGAAGAGGTAGCTACATGCAGGAGCTCAATATAAGTGTTTTGAGACAGCCTCAGCCAATGTCTCAGCTGCCAACCAGCATAACCACCCAGCATAGGAATGGATGAATCTTTATTTCCAGTCCCTAGGCTTTGACTCTTCTGGCTGAGGATTCAGATACAATGAAGAAGAGACAGACTGTGCCCTGTCCAAATTCCTGACCCATAGATTCTGTAAGTATAAGTGGTTGTTTTATACTCACCAAGCATTTTTTGACAGTTTGTTCTGTAGCCATAGTAACTGGAAAAATCATTAATATATAATTTACAAAGACTTACAAATAAACACTAGACACAGAAAAAATGGAAAATCTAAATTCTGTTTGTCATTTACTAAAGATATTAACTTTCACAGTGCTATTATAAATATTTTGACATAAAATTTTATACAATTTTTACAGTTGACTGCTCAAGCTCTTTGTTTAAGCTTCAGTGTTTTAGCCATCCTAGTGTTGCATGTATATGTGTCTAGACGCATGACTTTTATTATTCTCATCACCCTGACTACAGTATAAGCTCCCTGAAGGTAGTGATGATATCCATTATTTTGATCAACATTGTATTTTCACAGTGCCTGAAAAATAGTATAAATTCAGTACATATTTGTTAAGTGGAATAAGAAATATCCTTTTGTATAATTTCAATATTTTCTTTTCTTTCTATAGTTTCTTTTTTCATCTAAGGTTGTAAACTTAATTTTTGAAGAGTTGACTCCCCACCAAATTGTGCGTTTCCTCATTTTTCAACTCATATCAGTGGTGAATCCTAGTCTTCCTAATAATTATAGTTGAATTTTTGTAAAATTGTCTGTACTTTTTTTGGTTTTGCTAGGATAAATTATTTGACTTCTTTACCAGAGGAAAACTGTGCTATTCTCTTGCAGTAAGTAATCTCGGTTGGAGAAACCACTTCTGATTTACTCCTAGGCTAGTTAGAGACCAAATGCTTGGCCATGGGCTGCTGTGTTGCCATGAAGCCTGAACTGCCTGCCTGTCATGAATGGCATTTGTCCAACTCATCAAGCATTTCATCAAACAGGTGAAGTTATGCCTGAGATTGGGCACAAGTAAATAATTTTTGCCACTAAATGACTCACGTTCCCAGAGCATACACTCCTGGTGCATTGCTTTCCTTCTCACAACCTGCATCAAGTATTCTCTATGAACTGTTGACTGAAGATGAAAAAATTGCTCCTGGCTTTCAGATTGGTCTCCACAGTATTCCGTTACTATCCAGCGGCAGACATCTGAATGACTGCAGTCCCACTCTGGTGTCATGCTGAAGAACAGTGATGGGGGGAAGTGCTCTGCATCCTCTATCCTGTGGGCAGCACGTTTGAGCAGGGCACCGAGTGATTCTTTTTACCTAGAAAGAGAGATAGCCATAGGGATCCTCACTGATTCAGAAATAACAGACTATTGTCTGGCTCAAGACTCAGGAAGTTGGAGGGAATATATTTGGAAAGTTGGGGAAAAGGTTTTAAGAAAAGGTATGGAATGACCTTTCCAAAGTGGCACAGAGAGTGAAAATATTTATGATTCATGTAAATACTCACTAAATAGCAGTCTTAGTAGCAAAGAGTTTTAATAGTCAGATGGACAAGATAAGCTTTTAAGTAGATGCTAGGGAGCTTCTTGCCTCAGATGCCCCTAAACTCAACCAACGGCTTCATGAGCAAACTGTGCCTGACAACAGGAATGGGCATTACACATGGACTCAGCTACATGGATTTCTTTTCTCAAAATCAATCTGGTTACCACTCTGGATTGCTTAGCTTACCAAGAGCAAGCCCACAGACCATGAATGGCACCATTTTCTCAGTAGACAATCCAGCCACTTAGCAGGTTGATTACCTTGGGTAACTTTCTGCAGTGAAATAGGCACTTACTCTAGATATGGCTATGCCTTCCTTCTTTGACCAAAGTACTTCTGCCAAAATCTCCTTCTGTGAGCTTATCGAACACATTATTCAATGTCATCGTAATCCACACTACATTGATTCTGAACATGTGAGTGATTTTGTACCAAATGAAGTGCAGCACAAGCACATGTTCATGGATTTACTGGTCCTACCATATTCTTTATCATTTTGACACAGCTAAACCAATAAAAGAATGGTGGGAGGCCTCTTGTTTATTTTTTCTTTTAGTATTCAATGAGTTTCAAAATGTGATTTATTTTAGATAAGTTTTAGACTTACAGAAAAATTGAGAGATAGTACAGAGAGTTCCCACATCTCATTTCTCCCATTATCAACATCTTCCATATAATACATTTGTTACAATGAATGAACTAATATTAATAAATTACTGGTAACTAAATTCATGCTTTATTCATATTTCCTTATTTATTAGCTTCCTCAAGTGTTTTGTCTTTCTGAATGACACTAGTGGCTGGTGACACTTTGTGAGACTGAATCAGCACTGAGAATATGGTGCTCGTCCTCCCATCGTTGGGATCTACTTGTGTGGGTTCAAGATGTGGAACTCAGAGTGGCTCCTTTTCTCATTACCCTAAAGACCTACCAGCAATATTTTTGTATCCCACCTTTGCGATTTTGGACCCTGCTGATTTCAAATCTTTGCTCCCAAAGATTAAATGCTTTGATCAGAAAATACAATGGTTTCATTAAAAGCTCTGGAAGGATTCTAGTCAGTATTCTAGTCAGATTCTCCTCAGGCCAGTGAAATCAACTGGCACATACAATTGCTGCATGGGTTAGAGTGATTGTTCATTGGTATCAGAAGGAAGTTGAATCTCTGTTACACAGTAAGAGTAGGAAGAAGCCTGGAACTCAGGAAATCCTTCTTAGTTCACTCAGGTCCTTTGATAAATGTAAATGTTAAATTATATTAGCCCAATACAGGCAGAATTTTAATGAACAGACCCATCATTGATGAAAGCTTTGGTTACTTCTCCAGATAAGGAACCATGACCAGCTGATGGACTTTCTAAAAGTGAAGGGAATATGGGTAAAGAAATAACTTATAAATAATAACTACAACCAAGTGAATAGTTGTAGAAATGAGAAGTACAGTACTTATGAATATTTGTTCATTGTTTTAATATGAATATGTTTGTGCGTATACCAATTTTCTTTCATTTTCTCTCCTTCATGAACCTATTTTTAACCTAATATTTGTTAAAGTGGATCATCCTATATCTCAGTATACATGTTGTATAATATCAAATGACTCAGCTAGAAAAATGAAAATCACCCAATGGTCATGTCACAGAACTTTACATACCCTTTTTTTATTGCCATGTTTTTGATTGTATGAGGGATAATTATGTCATAAGTAATTGAGCTATTGTCATTGTTTGAAAGTTAAAAATTGTGGAAACAGGTACCTGGATGCCATCTTAACAGAAGCTGGGCTGTACTGGCTCATTCTATTATTGACTTAATTTAACTGGAAATTATATTTTCCAGAATTGCTTTTAATGTTTGATTCCAAGTCACAGTTGTACCAAAGAGGAAGCTATATCTGATGTGGAGGGGCAGAAGTTATGCAAGAGCAATTACTCTTGGAAGTTTGCCCTGATTCCATGAGAAACTTGACTGAGGCCAAAGTTCCAGCTTGCCTTCTCCCTTCTCTGCAGTACTCCCAGGTGATCAACTGTGGCCCAGACTTATTACCAGAAACCCTACTCTGAATCACAGAGGCAGCAGCTTCCCAAAGACCACTCCACCAGTAGTTTATTTGAAGTCCCACTTCAGCAGTTAGACAGCCTGGGCTTCTTAGTTTGCTTTACTGGTAACTCCTCTTATACCCTAAAGTCTCCATTGAGATTTCCTCTTTACCAGGTTTTCCAACAATTTCAGCAAGCAAAGTCTAAATCCTTTATGAAATCCATTATTGAATATCCCATATATGTTCTACTTTCTTGATTGAACCTCGTCTATTGCATGCATGAAAGAATGCAGATCACTTGCAAGGACAAATGTGTGGGTAAGGATCAAATACATTTGACTAAATAAAGCAACACTAATAACTATGTTTTAAGGGTTTTACTACATAAATAGTAACAGAATATCTATGATAAGAATGGAAAGGAGGAATAACAATAAATGGAGGTAAGTTTCTTGATTTATATAGGAAATGGTAAAAGTATCAATTTAAAGAAAACTCCAATGAATCAAACATGTATATGAAATTCTCATGAAGCCATAATATAAATAGTAACCCAAATGAGGATATAAAATAAAATAATTTAATAAAAACTTGCATTATCCGAAAGGAAATCAGAAAAGAGGGGAACCAAAAAGAGAGAGAAGATAATTTTTAAAAATCAATGAAAATATGATACACTTAAAACCGATATATATCAATAATTATATTAAATGTATATAAATTAATTTGTCTACAAAAAGACAAAGATTGTCAGGTTCAATGTCAAAAAAAGACACAATTGTTGGTTGTTTATAAGAAACACAATATAGAGGACACAAATAACTGAAGTAAACACATGGAAAAGACACAGCACACAAACAATATTAAAAAGATGTTTTTGTGACTTTATTAGGAATTGGGCACAGGAGACTTTAAAACAAACAGTATTAGTTATAAAGACAGGTAAGTTATAATGATGAATGAGATAATTCAAAACAAAAATATTATAATCCTAAAATCTTAAGATCTTAAAATCATATCTTCAAATTTTGTAGCTAAAATTGTCAGAACAAACATAAGAAATAGACACACACACAGACATTGTTGTAAATTTTAACACATTTCTCTCAATAACTGATAAATGAAGCAGAAACAGTAGTAAACATACAGAAAATTGAAACATGATTTATCAGGGAACCTGCCCCAATATTCACGTAGGTTCTTTTCTATTTTTCCTAAGTGTCGGCCGGCTTGAGAAATAAAGGGACAGAGTACAAAAGAGAGAAATTTTAAAGCTGGGCATCCGGGGGAGACATCACACATTGGTAGGATCCGTGATGTCCCACAAGCCACAAAAACCAGCAAGTTTTTATTAGAGATTTTCAAAAGGGGAAGGAGTGTGTGAATAGGTGTGGGTGATAGACATCAAGTACTTAACAGGGTAATAGAATATCACAAGGCAAGTGGAGGCAGGGCGAGATCACAGGATCACAGGATCACATTACTGAGGTGAAATTAAAATTGCTAATGAAGTTTTGGGCACTATTGTCATTGATAACATCTTATCAGGAGACAGGGTTTTGAGATCAACCGGTCTTACCAAAATTTATTAGGCGGGAATTTCCTCTTCCTAATAAGCCTGGGAGCGCTATGGGAGACTGGAGTTTATTTCATCTCTGCAGCCTTGACCATAAGAGATGGCTTACGCCCAGGGGGGCCAGTTCAGTGACCTACCCACAGGCGCACATGCTCTTTCTCAGGGATGTTCCATGCTGAGAATAAGAATTCAGCAATATTTCTCCCATTTGCTTTTGAAAGAAGAGAAATATGGCTCTGTTCTGCCCGGCTCACTGACGGTCAGAGTTTAAGGTTATCTCTCTTGTTTCCTAAACATTGCTGTTATCTTGTTCTTTTTTCAAAGTGCCCAGATTTCATATTGTTTAAACACACATGCTGTACAATTTGTGCAGTTAATGCAATTATTACAGGGTCCTGAGGTGACATACATCTTCCTCGGCTGACAGGATTAAGAGATTAAAGTAAAGACAGGCATAGGAAATCACAAGGGTATTGATTGGGGAAGTGATAAGTGTCCATGAAATCTTTACAATTTATGTTTAGAGATGGTAGTAAAGACAGGCATAAGAAATTACAAAAGTATTAATTTGGGGAACTAATAAATGTCCACGAAATCTTCACAATCCATGTTCTTCTGTCATGGCTTCAGCCAGTCCCTCCGTTTGGGGTCCCTGACTTCCCGCAACAATGATTATTATGTTAACCTATTTGACATTAAAATAAAATCTCCAGGATGCATTACTTTCAATTGCAAATGGAACATTTACTGAAAGAGACTACATACTGTGCCACAAAACAAATATCAACCAATTGAAAAGAATAGAAACATACAAAGCCTGTTTTCTGATTGCAAGTGAAATAAACAAAAAATGAATCATAAAAACAAATCCTAAAAGTACTTCATATTTAGAAATTATGCAACACCTTCCAAATCATCAATGAAAAATGAGAAGACAAAGTAAGAAATATGGTGTACTAATTTAAAAATAATTAAAACATAGGAAAACATATGTGATGTGGCCAAAATAGTGGCTAATATAATAAATTTGCAGCAAGAAGTATAAAGAACAAAAGAGGATGAATACACATTACTAATATAAGAAATAGAAAATTGGACAAAATTATGTATGTATTAATATTACATGCATATTAATAATCTGGGACAATTATAAAGAAGCTTTTGAGTGAAAAACACAACTTAAAAATGCTAACAAAAGTAAAAACAGAAGGATCTGAAAAAAAGTATGTCTGTTAAAAAATTTTAATTCCTAATTAAAACTCTTTCCACAACAAAATCTCCAATCCAAGATGGCCTGATTTCTATCAAACATTTAAGAAGCAAATTCCAAAGCCACACAAATTCTTTGAGAAATTCATGGAGGAAGGAACACTTCTCTATTTGTTTTATGAAGCCAGCTTAATTCAGGTACTGATATATGAAAAGTAGTTATAAAAGGAAGGAAAGAAGGAGGGAAGGAAGGAAAAGAAAAGATGGAAGGAAGGGAGGGAGAGAAGAAAGAAGGAAGGAAGTAAAAATGGAAGGAAGGGAGAGAAAGGAAAAAAATTACTGACCAATATCTCTCATGAGCATTAACTCAAAAACACAAAATGTTAGCAAAATAGATTCACAGAAATATCAGAAAAGTAGTACACAAACTGGTGCTTTTCTTGGCAATGCAGCTGAGTTTAACATTGAAAAAAATCAGTCAGGCCTGGCGTGGTGGCTCACGCCTGTAATCTCAGCACTTTGGGAAGCCAAGGAGGGCAGATTGCCTGAAGTCAGGAGTTTGATAACAGCCTGGCTGACATGGTGAAACCCCGTCTCTACTAAAAATACAAAAATTAGCTGAGCATGGTGGTGCATGCCTGTAATCACAGCTACTTGGGAGACTGAGGCAGGAGAATTGCTTGAACCCGAGAGGCAGAGGCTATAGTGAACGGAGACCTTGCCACTGCACTCCAGCCTGCATGACAGAGCAAGACTCTGTTGAAAAAAAACAGAAAAAGAAAAGAAAGAAAAAGAAGAAAAAAAGTCTAACAGTGCAGTGCACCACATTAACAGAGTGTAGAGAAAAACACCCAACAGGTTCTGAAACACGTTTGCTAAATTCAACACACATTTTTAATAAACCCCTATAGGAAAATGGAGACGGAAAGAGACTTTCTTATTTGATAGAGGGTATCTACAAAAGCTACAGCTATCATAATTGTGAAATTGTGGTAAAAGGACAAAGATGACTACCGTGGCTTATATTAAACATTGTGCTGAATGAAGGTCCTAACCAAGGCAACAGGACATGCAAAATAATTAAGCAGTATAAAGATAGGCAAGAAAGCACTAAATAAATCTTTATTTGTAGTTGATATGGTTGTGCACATGGAAAATATAAATGAATCTTAAAAAAACTGGTAATACTTAATAAGCATCTATAAATTCACTAAATGAGTCAATTCAGCAAGGGGACTGGATTCACAGTCAATATACAAAAGGTAATTCTAACTAGCAAAAATAATGGGAATTTTAAAAAACATGATTTATGATAGCATGAAAATTTTAAAGACCTATAATTCAACCTGGAAATGATACACAAAATTCATATTATTGAAAACTACAAAACATCACTGGGAGAATTTAAAGAAGCTATCATCTTGATGGATTGCAATATTCAGTCTTGTTAGGATGTCAAGTCTCCCCAAAATGTACTTATATATTCAATGAGATCCAAACTAAAGCTCCATCATAATTTGGAAATTTACAAACTGTTTCTAAAATTTGTATGGAAATGCAAATGGTCTAGAATAACCCAGAAAATATTGAAAAACATATAAACAATTACAAAGTTGAAGGACTCACAGTATACCTCACAACTTATGTATAACATAATACATAAATAATATAAATAATGGCCCATGTGCAGAGATAAAACAAATACTGAATAACTTAAGAGAAAATTCTGGGGAGCTATTAGGCTTCCAATATTTGACGGCATGTTTTTTCATTTGTTTGTTGGTTGGCTGTTTTTTTTTCCCCCGCTGTTTTGTATCTGTTGTCTTTATTATAATGAAAGCTTACTGTGAGCGTTCTGTGGAATTTTGTGAGTTCCTTTTTTTTAAATTATTTGACCCATGCAATCATTGCAAGACTTAAATAAGCATCTAAAAGAAATATAAAAATTCTCAATAGGCATTTGAAAAAGTGTCCAGCATCATTAATAATCAGGAAAACAGAGGTTAAAACCTTGATGAAATGCCACTATAAATACATTATGAATAAAACAAACATGCCCAGAGCAAATTGAGAATATCTTTTGGTGGCAAGGATGAACTGGAACTCTTCTATATTGTTGGTGGGACGATTAAATAGTATAACATATTGGAAACCTGTTTGACAGTATCTATTAAAGAAAAATATATGTCTATTGTATGTTCAGCCAATCACATTCTTATAAATATATGAAAATGAGATAAGTATCTCCCAAAAGGTCTTTACAATAATGTTCCAAATACCTTGCTTCATAATATGAAGAAACTGGAAAGGTTCCAAATGCCTAAAAACAAATATAAAATAAGTTGTGATATATTCAGTTACTATAATGCTACACATTCTATGGATAAATGCATCCATAAGGTTGATTTTAAGGATACTATGTTAAACCAAAGGAGTTAGACAATTAAGTATATTGATAATTCCATTTATTCTACTTTTAAGAACCAGCAAAAGATGTTGAGTCATATTAGTAAGAATAGAGGTAAACTCTGACCTGGGGGTGTTCACTAAAATGGGGCAGAGGGAGAGTTCTGGGTT
This sequence comes from Pongo pygmaeus, assembly GCF_028885625.2. Lineage (NCBI taxonomy): Eukaryota > Metazoa > Chordata > Mammalia > Primates > Hominidae > Pongo > Pongo pygmaeus. The sequence goes on from NC_072380.2 coordinate 61,137,160, forward strand.
GCTGGAAATAGTTTATATTTTAACCTAAGTATGGTTAAATAGATTGACTTCCCTCACCAGAAATCAAGTAATATTATATAGATTAAAGTACTTAAAACAAATACCTTGATATTATAACAGGATGAAACAAATCAGTGAAACAAATAAAAGCAAACAGATTAACACTTTATGCCAGCATTATTATGAGACATTTCAATTATGTGGGGAAAATTATCTAAAAAATGATTTGGGGAAAACCAGCTGTCATTTAGTAATATAAATTATCATCACTCAAGGTAATATTTTCATTACATTTAAATACTAATAAAACACAGTGGTCAAAGCATCAGAAAAACAGAGAATGAACATGTTTTTAATCAAATAACATACCTAAAAACAAGTTCTATAATGCAAGTTTAATGAATTTTACCACAAGAAAGCTAAGAATAATCTGTACAGTGAAATACACCATTAATAAAATTTAGGCTATTGATATGCTGACAGAAAATATTTGCAATGGTGTGTTACAGATTTTTGGAAATATTTAGCTGCTAGCTCCCAGCAGTTGGGAAAGTGAGTACCTGGTCTTGAAGAAAGAATCCAGGCAGTACAAGAAAACATCCACCAGTCATGTGGGAAAAGGTGCCCAAAGCCACACAGGTAACTACAGGAACTAACACATTAATACCAGTCACCTTTGTCCAAAAGTACTTCATTAATATAATTACAAAACTACAATGGCCCAACCATTTCTCTTGTATATGTGGTACAATTTTATATAGTGGGCTAATAAGTATATGCTCAGACTACTGCTCTCATAGGCGTCAATGTGAAACATAAAAGAATGATTTCATTCAACATGGCCTTCTATAACGTGTATGTTTATAATTAATGAGAATGTCACTATATTCTTGCTAGTGTTTTATAAAACTTAACTCATAAGTCTTTACAGCATCATTGTGAGGAAGGTCAAGTCCATTAATTTTGTTCTTCTATTCTGAGAAACTGTATCATAGGGAGAGAACAATGATATATTTTATACAACTTATTAAGACATAGGTGAAACAAGAATAGAAAGGTTAACTGACTCTTACTCCCTAGGCAATAGGAACCTTTATGTATGTAATGCCATTACAGAGGTTCTCATCGTCCATTCTCATTTATTTTCACAGAATCCCTCTATCCTTGTATTACCATTTCTAATTTTAATATTTAAATTTTCAAAAAAGTTACTAAGAACTTCCTAACAACCATACAGCTTATCAGTGAAGGACCACAACACTGACCTCCCTTGTATTTCATTTCCTGATTCACTGTCCTCTCTTAACGTCCCGATTGTATTCTGCAGAGGCAGCAGAATTCATCATACTTTTATTGGTTACACATCTCTGTAAAAGATAAACAATGTGAGTGTAAGCAGAATTGTTTCATTATTTTAAAATTACATTTTGACACACTGATGGATTATTGATTAATTTTCTGGTATTGCCACCAATGTTCTTTTCATTTATACAAATTAATAGCAAACTCCTTGAAGTCGAGAGTTATATCCATGATTTAGTGCTGGGTGCAGTGGCTCATACCTGTAATCCCAGCACTTTGGGAGGCCAAGGCAGGCGGATCGCTTGAGGCCAGGAGTTCAAGATCAGTTTGGGCAATATGGTGAAACCCTGTCTCTACTAAAAATACAAAAATTAGCCGGGCGTGATGGCACACACCTGTCATCATAGCTACTCAGGAGGCTGAGGCATGAGAATCGCTTGACCCTGGGAGGTGGGGGCTGCAGTGAGCTGAGATTGCACCACTGCACTCCAAAAGTTGTATCTATGATTTCCTGTGGTTAGAAAAATTTAAGATCGCAAATTGGATTTGGCAAACTAAATGAAAGTTATATTTAGTTATCATATCACTGGAGCACTGTATTGAGAATATTGTAAGCAGTTAAATATGGCTTGGTAACAAAGAAATTCATAATACATTCAGACATCAGGAGAAAAAATATGATCTGGAGAGTTCAGGTGTTGACCTGAGGCATTTATAGTCACAGTCTTCACTAATAATCTAAAAAGGTGTGTAGAACATAGGAAATTATGTAGTCACATAGGTAGATGATATTGACATGGCTATTTTAGGGAGAAAAGCAATGTATACATGGTTATTTGCGTTTCAGTTAATTGCCAAGTAACAGCTCTAAATTAAAGATTGAGGCATTTTTAAGCAATTCTTTGATTTTCTTTATAATGTGCTATCTGAACTGCATCTAACCTAACCTTCCAAGAACCCTGGACAATGTGTTCTACATCTGCCAGATGGCAGTGCACTTGGCTCAGGAAAGTATCTGGAGAAGGAGACAGCACTGGATGTTGAATATCTCTTGATGCTGTATTATGACTGGAATGCTGGGGATGCTCCTAAGAGGAGCGACAGCAAATCTGCGCTAGAGCTCTTCTTTTCCAAACTAGCAGGAGAAAATTAATGTTGTCTGTGACTCCATGAGAAGTAGGGATGTTGCCTCAACACAGTGTGCACAGATCACAGCCTCTCAGCTGGTCTCTTCCCTTCTGAGAATCAAAGAGACTAATTTTAGAGTCTGTGACTCTGGATTCTCTTTCAAATCCTGATTTATTGTATGAAATGACCAAAGATAACACATTTCTCTCTAACACTCTCATTATAGTATCATTTGTAAGTTACTTTTTTCTTTCTTTTTGTTTTATCTGATCTTTTATTTTATTTTATTTTTTCTTGAGACAGAGTCTCACTCAGTCACTCAGGCTGGAGTGCAGTGGTGCAATAAAAGCTCACTGCAGCCTCCACCTCCTGGGCTCAAGCAATCCTCGCACTTCAGCCTCCTAAGTAGCTAGGACCAAAGGCATGCATCACCATGCCTGGCTAATTTTTTAAGTTTTTATGACATATTCTCTATTTTTGCAGAAACGGTCTCACTATGTTGCCCAGGCTAGTCTTGAACTTCTGGTCTCAAGTGATCATCCTGCCTCAGCTACCCAAAGGGCTGGGATTACAGGTGTGAGCCACCTACCCTGTCACATTTATAAGTTGCATTCCCGTGTTATGAATGACAGAAATGATTTTACCTCACATGTAATTCTTTTTGTAGCTTCGTATAAAGGGATATTTGTTATTTGTTTCATATGCTTTGGAAGATAGCATGTTTATATTATTTAATAGTTACTTCTCAAATGAAAAAATGTAAAAATTATATTAGTCAAATACAATGATTTACACCAATTAAAGTAACATTTTATTAAAAAATAAACACCATAAGACATTTACTTTTGATTATTAAAGAAATATTAGAACAGACCTGTAAATTAAATAAAATAAATTAAATTATTATTTCAACACTTCTGAAAATAATGATTTTAAAAATTTTGATGGATACCTTTATAATCTTTGTACATGCATAATAATACACCTTTATCTCATGATATTCATATTTTTGGCAGAGACTTTTAAGAAAAAAATGCACATCCAGTCTCAATACAAAATATTAAGTGTGCTTGGAACTATAATTAAAATAATATTTGTTCATGTGTTTATCTTAGAAACAATCTAAACACATCATGAAAGAACTCAGATTAAAGTTTTAAATTTTATCTTGAGATAAAGAGAAGTAATATAAGATCATTTTAAAACCACTTAAACCCTTATGTTGAAACCAAAGCTATTGAAAATTAACATGAAATTACCAGTTTATTCGGTCAAAAGATAAAAAAATTGTCAATAGCATATCTTGTAAACATTAGATTATTTCTCGGGTTAAAGTAGTTATATAAGTGATAGATAAGAAGTCGGTTTGAAATAATCATTGTAAATCATATATTTGATTTAAAAACATTATCCCCAAAATATGCAAAAAATTTCTTAAAATTCAACAATAACAAATATCCTAATTAATAAATAGGCAAAAAGATTTGAGAAGACATCTCACCAAAAAACTATAAAGATGATAGCAAATAGGCATATATGAGAAGACACTCAGCATTCACTCATCATTAGAGAAATGAAAATTAAAACAGCAATGAGATATCACTACATATTTATTGGAATGGTTCAAATGCAAAAGTCTAACAACCACTAGGGGCAACTCTGCAAAACATTGGAAACCCTCATTTATTGACAGTGAGACTGTAAATTGGTCCAACCACTGGAAGACATTTCGACAGTTTCTTATAAAACTGAGCATAGTCCAGTATTTGAATTTCTAGTTATTTACCCAATTGATTTAAAAAAACTATGCCAATATAAACTTCTAGGCATGAATGTTTGTAACAGTTTTACTGATAATTATTTAATTTATTCATAATTTCCCCAAATTGTCAGCAACAAATACATCCACCAATAGAAGAATGGATAAACTAACTGAGAAGAATAATGATTTCTTGGGTTATCTGGAATCCACCCATTTCTTAATGAAAATTATCATTTTATTTATAATCCCCAATCTTAAATACAGCATGTGGTGAGAATGGGTATTTAAAAAATATTTTTAATACCAAGCGATTCGAATGTTATGCCACTAATGACACATTAATGTCTTAACTCATTGATCTAGCTCACATTTGTTACTCCCTTTTTACATGTGAAAACTCCATTTAGTGACTTCATCCAGATCAACTGTGAGAAACTAATGTCCAGAATGAGGCAAGGTTAGCGCTAGATCCTTCTCAATAATTTCTAAATCATTCTATGTCTGCTGCCCAATGCCACTGTCTTTGTTTTTGTTTCCACATTGCATTTGGACTACTACTGCTACTAATAAGTAGTCTTATTTGACCTCAGGTTACTTCTCAACCAATCTCTTTTCCACATGGTTCTAGATTCTTTCCCCCTAACTTTCACTGCTGTGCTGCAAAACCTTCAATTAGTCTAATCTCCTTTTGGGGTACTCAAAGTTATTTAGAATCTGACCCACCTTCATGTAATGCCTTTCACCACTTTTATACCCTTCTCCTGTCTCTGAATCCAGTGTTCTACTGATATATCATTGCTTTCCAATTTACCTATTTTAGAACACTTTTCTAAAAATCCTTTATGAATATTACTGCTATTGATTGCTTCTCATTCTTCAAAGTTGAGTTGAAAAATCATCTCCTGCTTTAAGCTATCCATGAGCACCTCATTGGAATTGTTTGCTCACCCTCCCTCCTAGAGTAAAATTAAAAAAAAAAAAAAACATTTATACCTTTAATGACCTTTATTACTTGCATTAATAATCAGAGGCGAGACTGCAGCAACACCAGTGGTGCCTCTGCAATCACTCCTGGATTTTGTCTTGATAAAGGAAATGACAAGGATGAGATGAGTGTTGGGAGTGTCTTTTTGACATGTGCCCTTTTAGATGTTTAATAAATGCCTGAGGTGAAATTTGAATAAGCAATTTAGGATATGAATGGCAACCTCTTAGGAATGTCAGGCCTGGAGATGTAAATGGAGAAGTCATTAGCTGTGGATGACCGTGGTATTGTGTGAGGACACTGAGTGCGTGAACATGGAGGGCAGACTGGAGCTGAGGACTGTGTGGGGGAGATTTCAACATTTAGAGATTAGAAATGGGAGACACTTGTAACTAAAGTGGAGAATAAAGTTGGTGAGTAAAGAGGACAACCGAGAATGTTTTGAGAAGGAGGAAGTGATCAACAGCCTCAAAGGGTTCTGACACATCTGATAAGATGAGGATGAAGGCAAGATGGAAGTCACTGTGATTTCTAAAGCAAATTCAGAGGAGTGATGAGATAAACCTATCTGGCATCAAGTTGGTGGTGAAAAAAAAACCAGATAATGAGGTGGTGAAGTAAGACTTTATAGGCAACTCTTGTTGTTTCTATGCTGATAAAATACAGATGAATCTCTCTTCTTTTATATACAGAGAAGTTTTTTTCTGTTTGAATGGCAATATTTAAAAAATCCTCAAAATATATGTTTTTGACAAGTCTCCATAAAACATTGTTCAAACACTTTCCATATATATTAAGTATCACCTAACCCACGAATCCCCAAAACAAATGATGGCAACATAGGATAGTCTTATTAACTTTATCCAGCAGATTAGGGAAGGGAGGCACTGGGTGGCAGTTTTCCAAATGTCACAAATCTCATTGGTGGTCCTGAATGACTGGAGGGTGATGCAAACAACTCAGGAGGTGCAGAACTGCTGTGGCAGAAAGACAGATTGACATTTCAGGACATGTTTACTGGTTGAAATTAGTAAACAACTAGTGGTCCTATCTCTCATCTACAAAAGAGAGGTGGGAAAATAATCATTCCCTTTTCTAATAATGGATCACAGAATTCACCTTTCTACAAAAAATACTTAGTAGTTTTATTGAAATATAATAGACAGACAATAAATTGCACATATTTAAAGTGTGTGATGTGCTAAGTGTTAGCATGTGTATACCCTTGTGAAGCCACCATCAAAACCACATCACAAATTTCCTCATCCCCCTTCCTAATCCTTCCTTTTCTTCCCCACACTCCCACTGCTGGGGAGTCACTGACCTACTTTCTGTGAATATAAATAGTGCAGCATAATTGTGTTGATATATGCTTCACATATTAATAGTCATTCCTGTTGTTGAGTAGTATTCCATTGTAGGAATATACTACCAGTTGATGGGCACTTGAATTACATATGGTTTGGGGCTCAGAAATAAACTTGCTACATTGATTATTTTTGTTATTTATCCAACCAATTGTTTAGAGAGAAATGTGAAAAATATCTGACTATATCTGTGAATTTGTCTATTTTTCCATAGTCTCTCAGTTTTTGTTTCATGTTTTGAAGCTCTCATATTAACTATGTATTTAGGATCATTATGTCTTATTTATAAATTTATCATTTTATTATTATACTATGACCCCCTTTGGAGCTGGTAACATTTATTACTCTGAAATGTACTTTGCTGATATTAACATAGTCAGTCTAGGTTTCTTTGGATTAGGGTGATATGTGGGGTTTTTTCCTTTTACTTTTAATCTATTTTAATCTAAAATGGCTCTCCTGTAGAAATCACACAGCTACGTCTTAGCTTTTGATTCAAACTACAACTTCTGCCTTATAATTGGTATTTGGAACATTTAAATGTAATGTGATTATTGATAAGATCTTGCTATTTGTTTTCTCTTTCTCCATTTTGTTCTTTGTTTATATCTTCCTCTTGATCTACCTTCTTTTGAGTTAATTGAATGTTTCTGATTTCTTTTTTGATTTGATTTCATTGACTTATTAACTATATGTTAAGTCTATTACCTATATAACTACATAACTTATTGTTTTGTTTTGATTGTAAGTTTAGAGTTTATAATATATATCTTTAATTTATCACCATCTACCTTTAAGTGATAGCATACTATTTCACATATTATATAAGAACCTTATAATAACATATACTTCCATTTCTTTCCTTTTGAACTTTATGGCATTATTTTTCATTTTCTGAAGTTCTGCATGATTTTACACTACCACCAGCAATACACAAGTAATCAATTTTCTTTGCATCCTGATATGGTTTGGCTCTGTCCCTACCCAAATCTCATCTTGGATTGAGGCTCCCATAATCCCCACACGTCATCGGAAGGACCCAGTGGGAGGTAATTGACTCATGGGGGTGGGTTTTTCCCTACGCTGTTCTCATGATAGTGAATAAGTCTCACAAGATCTGATGGTTTTGTAAAGGGCAGTTCCTCTGCACATGCTCCCGTGCCTGCCGCCATGTAAGATGAGATATTACTCCTCCTTTGCCTTCCACCATGATTGTGAAGCCTCTCCAGCCATGTGGAACTGTGAGTCCATTAAACTTCTTTTTCTTTATAATTACCCAGTCTCCGGTATTTCTTTATTAGGTATAAAAATGGGGTAATACACATCTTCACAAGTGTTTTGTGTTGTCCCCATTTAAATTTTAGTTATAATTTGAGGCAATATCTAATTTTTTTATTTAAGGAAACTCAGTATGAGAAGAAAAGTATTGTATTTACCGTTATCTTTATTCTTTCCATTATTCTTTCCCCACTCCCAGTGTTTCAAAATTTCTTTTAATCATTCATTTTCTCTTTGAAGAACGTTAGCAGTTCTTATAGGATAGGTATTCTGATGACGAATTCTGTTAATTTTACTTCATCTCAGAATGATTGATTTCCCCATCATTCCTGAAGGATATTTTCACTGGGTATGAATTATGGGTTTAGAGTTCTTTTCTTTCAGTATTGGAATCTCACTGTGGTAGTTTTTTCTGGCCTGTTTTTGGATGAGAAACATGCTCTCACTTGAATTGTTCCCTTTAGAGGTAAGGTGTTATTTCTTTCTTACTACTTTTTTTTTTTTTGAGATGGAGTCTCACTCTGTAGCACAAGCTGGAGTGCAGTGGTGCAATCTCAGCTCACTGCAATCTCCACCTCCTGGGCTCAAGCGATTCTCCTGCCTCAGCCTCCCAAGTTGCTGAGAGTACAGGCACGCACCACCATGCCTGGCTAATTTTTTGTATTTTAGTAGAGACGGGGTTTCACCATGTTACCCAGGGTGATCTCAAACTCCTAAGCTCAGGAAATCCACCTGCCTTGGCCTCCCAAATTGCTGGGATTACAGGCTTGTGCCACCGCGCCTGGCCCTTTCTTACTACTTTTAAGGGTTTCTTGTATCTGGTATTCAGAAGTTTGTCTATGATATGTCTTGGTATGTGTTTCTTTGTGTTTATCTTGTATGGAGTTTGCTTAGCCTCTTGAATTTGCAGGTAAGTGGTTTTCACCAACCTGAAAATTTTTATCCGTTATTTCTTTGAACACTTGCCCTGACCAATTCACTTTGGGGACTCTGATGATACAAATATTAGATATTTTGTTATATTTCAACAGGTCCAGAAAGCTCTGCTCATTTCTTTTTCCTGCCTATTTTATTTCTCTTATTCAAATTGGTTATTTCTATAGTTCTTTCTTTAGATTTTGTGATACTTTTTTCTATCCTTTTCATTCTGCTGTTGAGTCCATCTATTGAGGCATATTTGAATATTTTTGATTATAGTAAATTTCAGTTATAAAAATTCCATTTTCTTATTTTTTTACTCCATTTCTTTACTGTAAATTTCTGTTTCTTCATTCTGATTTTTTATTTTCTAATTTGTTTCAAGCTTTTTAGTAATTCCTTGTTGAAGCATTTATATGATGGCTGAGTTAAAATCATTGTCTGATCCTCATCTGTATCATCTTGGTGTTGGCATCTGTTGAGTATCTTCTGTTATTCAAACTGAGATATTTCTGGTTTGTGGTATGACAAGTGGTTTTTAATGGGGATCTGGTCATTGGAATATTATGTTATGGCATTCTGGGTCTCACTTAAACCTGCTTCATTGGCTTTGTCTGACACTGCCCTGGATGGAAGGTGGGCACTGCCTCATGACTGCCAGGTTGGATAGTAGTTCAAGTTCCCACTGGATTCTGTTGACATCCATGTGTCAACCTTTTTACTGCTGGTTGGGGATGTGAGCTCTGGGTTTCCTGCAGGCTTTCACCCATGCTACCCTTTGGTAGGAGTGCTCCTTGTTACTTATCTCCATGTGGCATCCACCAACAGCAAAAGGGGAAGGTGGTCTCAATACCTCTCTGCAGTGGTGAAAATCCTGACTCTACTTGGCCTCCTCTTACACCGCCCCTTGGGGAGGGGAGAGGCTTCTTATGGCAACAGGTGGAGGTGAAAGTTCACACTACTTGATATGGTTTGGCTCTGTGTCACCACCCAAATCTCATGTTGAACCGTGATCCCAAGTTTTGGAGGTAGGGCCTGGTGGGAGGTTACTGGATCATGGGAGCTGTTTCCAGTGGTTTAGCACCATCCTCCTAGGGCTCTTTTGTGATGGAATTCTCATGAGATCTGCTTGTTTAAACACATTTATGTCTAATGTTCCATTATTGGAACACTGAGCATATTGGAGTTATTTATATCCTACTGCTCAAGGCCATTGCCAAGGTCTGATTTTTTTCAAACTCAAAAAATTGCAACCTCAGGCATAAATGGGTTAAAAGTGTGTAGCATCTTTCCTCTCTTTCCTGCTCCACTGTGGTAAGATGTGGTTGCTTCCCCTTTGCCTTCTGCCATGATTATAAGTTCTCTGAGGCCTCTCAGCCATGCTTCCTGTACAGCCTGTGGAACTGTCAGTCAATTAAACCTATTTTCTTCATAAACTACCAAGTCTTGGGTAGTTATTTATAGCAGTGTGAGAACGGACTAATACACTAGCCACGTGATCTCCACTAACACCACGGGGCTGGGGCCTGTTGTACCCAGGAGTGATGAAAGTTCCGGCTCCTTCCTAGGCCCTCCTTGAGACCACCTTAGCAGGGGAGTTGGGACACTTATATTTTTTAAAAAGTTAACTTAATTGCTACTATTTCTAAATTAGATTATATTGAAATGCATAGACAATAAATACTAAACATCTCTTTCCTTACAGCAATCAACCATGGCCTGTGTTTGTACAGCTCATACAATAAAAATGACCTTTACATGCTTAAAGTATTTTTTAAGAATATGCAACAGAGGCCTTTGTTGCCTGCAAAGCCTACTATATTTACCGTTTATTCTCTTATCATTAACAAGGAAATGTTTGCCCTGTTGCCTTGGAGGAGAAGAAAACAAATATGCAAAGAAACAAGAACAAAACATCAAAACATACCTACATGCAAATATCATGAAAATATCATGATGCTTCATTTCTAGTCTTAATTATAGCACTATAGTGTGTGAGAAAAGTAAATAAAGGCCACAATGCAAGACTCTAAGTTCTCTTGTTTGTTGATTCTAATAGTCAAAGGCAAGTGGGCACAAATAATGCATTAAAAGTTCAAGTCTGTTGACCTGGAAGCAGAATAAATAGGAGTAAGTCCAATTTTTCTTTCTACCTGCTCCTTCCATGAACTCAGCCATTGACACTCACCCCACTTCCCAGCCCTCCTTCCGATTCTCCTGTGATATATTAGGATCTCCAGATCCCTGTCTCCATGTCCACTTTAAGAGAACTCAAACTAAGACCCCCATATTCCTTTATTCAGACCTGGCAAGTAAAGAACAACTAAAGTCAGAGGTTTGCAGCCTCAGATAGCAGTTGGTATTAAATGTTATTAATTCAATGTCTGGAAAATAGCAATTGTTGATGCAGGTGCTTTAACAACCTAATCACTGAGATGTTCATTACATCTTGTTATATGAAGACAGGTTAGCACATATTTATATGTTATTACCAGAAAATTTGATTTGTCTATAGTTATAAAGTCTCTTTGCACATTAAAATTGATTTTCTGTCTAGTTTTGTCTCATGGAAAGGGAACAGGACTATGCTTAATAAATAAGCATTTAAAAATAGTTCTAAAGGACTTATAATCTTGAGCCTATATTTTTTATTGTTGAAGACCTATTTATGAGGAAGTTTCTCATAAATTAAAAAAAGAGAAACACTTAGCAAAAGTTACAAGTTATGCTCCTGAAACTCCTTGGTGAAAAATAACTCAATGATAATTATTTGGACCTAATTTGCTTGGTTCATAAAAAGGAACTAAGGAATTTCTCTAAATCATTATAAATCATATGACATTTCCAGCTCCTTAAATATATTAAAATTAAGATGGTATGATTCTAACAGGTTCATGGTAAAACAGAAAATTTTGAAAATCGAAGTTGCATTACTACACCCCTATAGGGAACCAACAGGAGGGTGTCAATAGATGGTTAGTAATGTACCGACTCATTTGCCACTGGTGCATCTCTGTATGTTCACTGGCTCGTTTACTCAAAGAGAGTAAGCATGCTGGATGTGATCCATTCTCTCTCTCTCCCTCTCTCCTTTTCCTGCCTCGAGTGTTATCTCTGCTCTGTTAGCATCAATGCTATGAGCAGCATGTCCCTGCAGTGAAAGTCCACAATTTTGGATTCATGTCAGGGACTCAGGGAGGGTTGTGGGCCTGATTCGTTTGAAGAAGCCCACTGAGGACACAATTCTCAGCAAGGTTCCAAAATCATCCCTAACAATAAAACTGACTCTTTTCTCTCAATCTAGAAGGTCTGCTGCAGACTAGATGTTATGTCCTTTCCAAATTCATATGTTGAAATTTCACCCTTATGGTGATGGTGTTAAGGCAGGGAGCTGGCGGGAGGAAATTAGGTCATGAAGGCAGAGCCATCATGAATAGGATTAGTGCTCTTATAAAATAAACTCCAGAGAGACCCCTTGCCCCTCCTACCATGTGAGGACACAGCTAGAAGATGGCTGTCAGTGCCCCAGGAAGCTGCCCTCGCCAGACACTGAATTGGCTGGCACTTCAACCTTGGACTTCCCAGCCTCTGGAACTGTGAGAAATACATTTTTGTTGTTTACAAGACATGTAGTCTAGGATATTTTTGTTATAGCAGCCCAAACAAAGAAAGACATGGTACCAGTACCTAATTTTCCACTGACTTCTGAATTTTCTATTGAAGAGGACAGGAGAATATTATTTATTTGCTTACTGAAATCACAAGAGGATATAAATAGATTGTAAGAATTCACACAGACATAAGAAACTATGCATAGTGATCACCAATTTTACAGGGGAAAACAAATAATTATATTTTAAAATTTTTCTTGTATTTTTTTCTTCTCTATAATTTCTTCCTTTGTCCTTCTCAATGCTATTTGTTATTCTTCCTCAAATGTACTTGCTGATAAACTCCCCTAGGTCTACTATAGGGCAACACATGTTCTTATGATTTGTATTGTTTAGGGAGAGGAGGTTTGTAGAGGTGGGGATGCAGTCAGAAACCAGCATTTATTGAAGGCAAATGATGCACTCTACATTTTGGAAGACAAGATGATGCAAAGAATCTTGAGTGGATGTCAGAACTGAAAAGACCCGGGCCTAAAATTGACCTCCAAAATATGCTAGTGGTATTACCTCAGATTGCTCAAGTTTTCCCATCCCTTTCCAGTGATTCCGAGCTAGCATCTCAATATACCAAACTGATTAAATGCTTAGCATTTAAAGTCAAAAAGACCTGGGTTTGAAATTAGCAATGCTAATTATGAGCTGAGTCATTTAGGCAAAAATTAAAAGTAATTAACCTCTCTGTGTCTTAGTTTCTTTTCTGTTGTATAATAGATCTTTTACGGGGCCTGGCACATATAAAGCATTCAAAATATTTTAAGTGATAGAATGATGATTTTTAACTCACATCATTAGGTTTCTCTTAAGTCTGACTCCAATATTTAAAAAATTCAAATAATTTTATAGACTAAAATTTAGAGAAGTCATGGGAAAGCAAGAAAAGGCAATATATATATATAATATAAAATTATAATTGGGAAAATGACATTTGCAAAGCTAATTTCCATCAAAACTAATTTTACTGCAGTTTAGAAAACCAAAAGTAAATTTAAATTAAGTATATGCAAAAAATTGGCTTGAACTCTATATGAAATATAATAAAAAGTTACTGCTATAATTAGAATAATGTTTTATCTTTGTTTTCCATTGATTTGGTATTTCATCTTTCTCAGATAACTTATAATTTTGCTAAAGTGTTAAGAAGTTATAAAAATAAAGTGTAAGAAGAAGTTTCCATGTTGACATAAGTGCACATGAAGAAGTAACTTATAACTTACAAAGAAATAGGAGTGCTGCTTTGCAAATACATTGACACTTTTTTTTGCATTCAAATATCCTCTTTTTCAGTGATTATTTTCTACTGCTTAGGTAAGTTTGTTTTTCACTCTGATAATATGTAAGGGTTATTTCTTTCTTTTCTTTTCTTTTCTTTTTTTTTTTTTTTTTTTTTGATATGGAGTCTTGCTCTGTTGCCTAGGCTGGAGTGGAGTGGCATGATCACAGCTCACTGGAAACCTCAACCTCCCTGGCTCAGGTGATCCCCCAACCCCAGACTCCCGAGTAGCTGGGACTATAGTCATATGACACCATGCCCAGCTAATTTTTGTGCTTTTTTGTTGAGATGGTGTATTAGACTGCTATAAAGAACTACATGAGACTGGGTAATTTATAAAGAAAAGAGGTAAAATGGCCATACTGTGCAAGATAATTTATAGATTCAGTGCCATCCCCATCAAGCTACCAATGACTTTCTTCACAGAATTGGAAAAATCTACTTTAAAGTTCATATGGAACCAAAACAGGGCCTGCATTGCCAAGACAACCCTAAGCCAAAAGAAGGAAGCTGGAAGCATCACACTACCTGACTTCAAACTATACTACAAGGCTATAGTAACCAAAACAGCATGGTACTGGTACCAAAGCAGAGATATAGACCAATGGAACAGAACAGAGCCCTCAGAAATAATACCACACATCTACAACCATCTGATCTTTGACAAACCTGAAAAAAAACAAGAAATGGAGAAAGGATTCCCTATTTAATAAATGGTGCTGGGAAAACTGACTAGCTTTATATAGAAAGCTGAAACTGGATCCCTTCCTTACACCTTACACAAAAATTAATTCAAGATGGATTAAAGACTTAAATGTTAGACCTAAAACCATAAAAACTCTAGAAGAAAACCTAGGCAATACCATTCAGGACATAGGCATGGGCAAAGACTTCATGTCTAAAACATCAAAAGCAATGGCAACAAAAGCCAAAATTGACAAGTGGGATCTAACTAAACTAAAGAGCTTTTCCACAGCAAAAGAAACTACCATCAGAGTGAATAGGCAACCTACAGAATGGGAGAAAATTTTTGCAATCTACTCATCTGACAAAGGGCTAATATCTAGAATCTACAAAGAAATCAAATGAATTTACAAGAAAAAAGCAAACAACCCCATCACAAAGTGGGCAAAGGATATGAACAGACATTTCGCAAAAGAAGACATCTATGCAGCCAACAGACACATGAAAAAATGCTCATCATCACTGGTCATCAGAGAAATGCAAATCAAAACCACAATGAGATACCATCTCACACCAGCTACAATGGCGATCATTGAAAAGTCAGGAAACAACAGGTGCTGGAGAGGATGTGGAGAAATAGGAACACTTTTACACTGTTGGTGGGATTGTAAACTAGTTCAACCATTGTGAAAGATAGTGTGGCGATTTCTCAAGGATCTAGAACTAGAAATACCACTGGACTCAGCCATCCCATTACTGGGTATATACCCAAAGGATTATAAATCATGCTGCTATAAAGACACATGCACACGTATGTTTATTGCAGCACTATTCACAATAGCAAAGACTTGGAACCAGCCCAAAAGTCCGTCAATGATAGACTGGATAAAGAAAATGTGGCTCATATACACCACGGAATACTATGCAGCCATAAAAAAGGATGAGTTCATGTCCTTTGTAGGGACATGGATGAAGCTGGAAACCATCATTCTCAGCAAACTATCGCAAGGACAAAAGACCGAACACCACATGTTCTCACTTATAGGTGGGAATTGAACAATGAGAACACTTGGACACAGGAAGGGGAACATCACACACCAGGGCATGTCATGGGGTAGGGGGAGGGGGGAGGGAGAGCATTAGGAGATATACCTAATGCAAATGACGAGTTAATGGGTGCAGCACACCAACATGGCACATGTATACCTATGTAACAAACCTGCACGTTATGCACATGTACCCTAGAACTTAAAGCATAATTAAAAAAAAAAGAAGAAGAAAGAAAAAAAGAAAAGAGGTTAAATTGATTCATGGTTCTACAGTCTCATGCCAGGGGAGGCCTCAGAAAATTTATAATCATGGCAGAAGGCAAAGGAGAAGCAAGGCATATCTTACATGGCAGCAGGAGGGGAGGAGAGGAAGTGCTACACTTTTAAACCATCAGATCTCATGAGAACTCACTATCACGAGAACAGCATGGGGAAAACTACCCCATAATCCAATCACCTCCTACCACGTCCCTCCCTCAACACATGAGGATTACAATTGGTGATGAGATTTGGATGGGAACACTGAGCCAAACCGTATCAGACTGGTTTTGTCATTCTGAACAGGCTGCTCATGAACTCCTATGTTCAAGCTATCCTCCAGCCTCAGCCTCCCAAAGTGCTGGGATTATAGGCATGAGCCACTGTGCCCAGCCAAGGGTATTTCCTATGAGGATAATTTTGTTTGAAAGGGATATTTAGTAGAAAACTTAAATGAAGAAGACCGGGCGCAGTGCCTCATGCCTGTAATCCAAGCACTTTGGGAGGCTGAGGTGGGCAGATCATTTGAGGACAAGAGTTCAAGACCAACCTGGCCAACATGAGGAAACCCCGTCTCTACTAAAAATACAAAAATTAGCCGAGTATGGTGGTGGTTGCCTGTAATCCAAGCTACTGGGGAGCATGGGACAGGAGAATCGCTTGAACCTGGGAGGTGGAGGTTGCAGTGAGCCGAGATCGTGCCACTGCACTCTAGCCTGGGTGATAGAAGAAGCCTTCATCTGAAAAAAAAAAAAAAAAGAAAAAAGAAAACTTAAAGGAAGTAAGCACAAATCAAACCTACAAATCAATTGAAATCATGCAAAGAAAATACTATTATGCACAGTAATTGAACTAATAGGACTTCTGTTACTATTACTGTTCTCTTGGTTATTATTACTCTTGGTTATTATATCTCTTGGTTATTATTACTGTTCTCTTGGTAGTACATATGAACTGCAATAAAAATTGGTTTCTAAAATCCATTTAACCTTACATCAAGGAAGTTTATATGAAATTATGTATACTTCAAGGAAATCATTATTTTATAAACTGCAAAGTGAATATGTATATGGATATTTCAAAACTATGACTTGGTATATGAATCAAGTGTTAAGTATGTTATTTTAACTTATTAGTATTATTTATGTGATATATTATTATGATGGAAGCAATATGCTAAAAGTCTAGCTAATATTGAAAACACAAGCAAATAAATTATATTAATATGAACTACCTAAAGAACAGTTATTTAAGAGCAAAGATTTACTGATTTATTAACAAGTTTAAGATTTTTTACCATAAGTAGATTTTTATTTATAAGAAACTATAGAAAAGTATTAATAAATATTTTAATATGTTAATTAAACCTAGAATTATGTCTTACCATACACTAGAAATCAGCTTTGTCATTATTCTAAGGATTGTGCTTTAAAAACTAGTAAAATGTATGAATTTTATTAACTTCTTTCATTCTGAAAGTTAAATGTATATTTGTGAATTATAACAAATATATTGTATATTTTTAGTTGTAGTAAAATATATATAACTACATTTACCATTTAATCATTTTTAAGTCTACAGTTTGTGGTGTTAAGTAGATTAATATTGCTACACACCCACTCTCCTAAACTTTTCATCTTGAAACTAAAACTCTACTCATGAAATGACAACTCCCCATTCCTTCCTCCCTCTCTGCAGCCCCTCGCAACCACCATTCTACTTTCTGTCTCCATAAATTTGACTGCTCTAGGCACCTCATAGAAGTGGAATCATAAAATATTTGTCTTTTTGTGATTAACTTATTTCATTTAACATAATGTCCTCAAGGTTCATTCATGTTGTAGCATCTATCAGATTTTCCATCTTTTTCAGACTCAAAAAATGCCCACTTTATGGATTCTGACATTTTGCTTTTTCATTAATTTCATTTCATCCATAGATGGAGGCTTGTGATCATGGGTGTACGAACATTACTTTGAGCCCTGCTTTCAATTATTTTGGGTATATATCCGCAAATGAAAAAGCTGGATCACATCATAATTCTGTTTTCCATTTTGTGAGAAACAACCATATTGTTTTCCCTAGTGTACGCACCATTTTACATACTCGTCAACAGTGCACACATGTTCTAATTTCTCCACATCTTTGTCAAAATGGGTTACTTTCTATTTTTTTAATAGTAGCCATCTTATAGATGGTATCTCACTGAGTTTTTAATTTGCATTTTTCTAATTAGGGGTGTTGAGCTTCTTTTCACATGCTTGTTAATCATTTGTACGTCTTCTTTGATGAAATATTTATTCCGCTTCTTTGCCAATTTTTGAATTGGGTTGTTTGGGGATTTTTGTGTCATTGAGTTGTAGGAGTTCTTTTATGTTTTAGATGTTTACCTTTTATCCACCGTGTGATGTACAAATATTTACTCTCATTCTGTTGGCTGCCTTATCATTCTGTTGATTGTATTCTTTGATTCACAGACATTTTTAAATTTTATATAAACCAATTTACCTATTTTTTTCTGTTGCTTGTGCTTTTGGTGTTGTATCCAATAAACCATTACCAAATCTAATGTATGAAACTTTTCACTTTTGTTGTCTTCTAATAGGTTTAGCCATTTATGACCAACACACAGCTATCACCATACTCGATGATAGGACACTGAAACCTTTTCCCGTAAGATCAGAAAGAACAAAACAAGGATGCCCACTTTTGCCACTTCTATCTAACACAGTACAGGAACCCAGAGAAGTTAGTCAAGAAAAGGAAACAAAAGGCATTCAAAGCAAAAAAGAGGGTGAAATTTTTTTTCTGTTTGCAGATGACATGATTGTATAAGTGGAAAATCCTAAATAATCTAATAAAACATTGTTTTAACTGAAAGGAATTAAGCAAAGTTTCAGGGTACAAAATCAACAAGCAAAAATCAGTTTTTTCAATACTACTCTAATTCATCAACAGATTCAATACAATCCATATCAAAATCCCAAAACAATCCATGTCAAAATTCAGAAGGTATTTTTTTTTGCAGATATAGAAAAACATCCTAAAATTCACATGAAATCTCAAGAGATTCTGAATAGCCAGAACAATCATGAAAATTCAAAGCAAATTTAGAGGCCTTATACTCTCTGATTTTAATATTTATTTCAAAGCTACCAGAATCAAAATATTTCTATAGTTTTATATTCTCTATTTCACTTGCTTCTCTCCTAATAATTATTATCCCCCTTCTTTTGCTAACTGTAGATTTAGTTTGTCTTCTTTTTCTTGTTCCCTGAGTAAGGTTTTTAATTTGAA
This sequence comes from Pongo pygmaeus, assembly GCF_028885625.2. NCBI lineage: Eukaryota > Metazoa > Chordata > Mammalia > Primates > Hominidae > Pongo > Pongo pygmaeus. The sequence continues at coordinate 61,156,129 of NC_072380.2, forward strand.
ATTTTAAAATTTATTTTTAGTGTTAGCTTTTGAAGCTGTATATTTTCCCTGGCGCTGCTTTCACAGCGGTCATATGTTTTAGAATGTTGTATTTTGCTCTCATCTGCCTCAAGGTATTTTCTAGTTTCCCATGTGATATCTTTTCTGCCCGTTGGTTGATTAATAGTGTCTTATTTGATTTCCACAATTTAGTAAATTTTCCAGTTCCATCGGATACTTACTTCTAGTTTCATCCCATTGCAAGTAGCAAAGAAACCTTGCATGATTTCATTTTTTTTAATTTATTAAGACTTGCTTTTTGGCCCAACATTTGATCTATCATAGAGAATGTTCTATATGTACTTGAGAAAAATGAGTATTCTTATACTGTTGTTTGAAATGTTTTGTGTATGTTTGTTAGGTCTAATTTATTTATACTGTTTTCAAACCTTCTGTTTCTTTATTGATCTGTCCTTTTCATTACTACATGTGAGATATTAAAATTTTCTACTATTTTATAGAGCTGTCTATTTTTTCTTTCTTTCTGTCAATGTTTCTTTCATATACTTAGGAGCTCTGATGTTGGGTGTATATGTAATTGTTATATTTTCTTAGTGGCTTAATTATTTTATCACTAAATAATGTTCTTTGTCTCCTCTAACAGTTTCTGGCTCAAAGTTTATTTTGCATGACATTAGTATAGCCACCCCTGCTCTCTTTTGATGGCTATTTGCATAGAATATCTTTTTTCATCCTTTTAACATATGAGTGTTCTCAGATCTAAAGTGAGTCAGTTGTAGACAGCATGTAGTTAGATCCTGTGTATATATCTATTCTGCAAATGTGCATCTTTTGACAGGGAATTTAATTCTTCTGTATTTTATGTAATTCCTTAAGGGAAAGAATTTACTCTTGTAATTCTGTTAATTGTTTTCAGTATTTCTTTGAGCTTTTTGTCCTTCATTTCTTTCCTTATTGACTTTCTTTGTGTTAACTTTTTTTAGTTAACTTTATGTAGTGATACATTGTGATTTGATTTCCTTCTCATTTCCTTTCTTGTATAGTCTATAGTTATTGCTTTTTGTTACCATGGGGATTACAAAAAACATTCTAAAGTTACAGCATGCTGTTTTAATCTGATAAAAACTTAACTTTAATTGCATATAAAACTTTACTTCTTAACAACTTAGTTTCCTCTTTTTGTTGTTGATGTCAAAAATTACATTTTTATATGTTTTGTACCCATTAGCATCGATTTATGCTTTTGTCCTCTAAACCTTATGAAAGAATTAAAAGTGGAATTACAAACCAAAACTAAAATAATAAAATATTTTTGTCATGATAATTACCTTTACCTGAGAACTTCATTTTTTTTGTATTGCTTTAACTTACTCTCTGGCATTCTTTCATTTAAATTTGAAGGACTCCCTTTAGCATTTCTTGTACAGTACATTTGGTAGTAATCAATTCCCTCAGCTTTTGTTTACCTGGAAATGTCTTAGTTTTCTCTCATTTTTGAAGATCAGTGTTGCCAGACATAGTGTTCTCAGAATTTTTTTCCCTTTGACTTTAGATATGTTTTACATTAGTTTCCATTGCCTTTTGGCCTATAAGGTTTCTCCTTAAAAAATCATGATAATCTTATAAGGCTACCATGCACAAGGTAAGCCATTTTTCTCTTGCTACTTTGAAGTTTCTCTGTCTTAACTTTTGGCATTTTCACTATAATGTATCTCAGTGAGGGTCTTTTGGGGTTTATTTTACTTGGACTTCCATAATGTACATGTTGGTTTGCTTGATGGTGTCCCATAAGTACCCGTGGCATTTCTCAGTTCATTCTGTTCATTTCTGCTCCTTTGACTCTGTAATTTCAAATGACCTGTCTTTAAATTTGCTGATATTTCATCTGTTTAATTCTGCTATTGAATGCCTCTAGTTAGTTTTGTAATTCTGTTATTATATTTTCTCAGTTCCAGAATTTCTGTTTGATTCATTCTTATAATTTCAATCTTTGTTGATATTATTTTGTTCATATATTGTCTTCCTGCTTTCATGTAATTCTCTTTCCCTTCTCTTTAGCTCATTGTGCATACTTAAGACAGTTATTTTAAAGTCATTGTCAAGGCCTATGTTTCTTTAGGGTTAATTTCTAGACACCAATGTTGTTCCTTTGAATGGCCATATTCACTGTTTCTTTACATGACTTTTAATCCTTTTTTGAAAACTGGGCATGTAAAACACCAAGAGAAAAACAGAACAAAGCAACAACAGCAAAGCCAACCACTTCTGCCATCCTTTGCAGACTGGCTCCATGCAAGGGAAAATACTCACTAATCAGCCCCACGTACACATGCATTGTTCTTTCAAGCCTTTTCTAGAAATGACTAGTCACTGGGTGACGAGTCACTTTTGTTCCAGTTCATCCATTTACACAATTGCTTTTAAATGTTTTAATTTCCTTAAGAGTCTCACCCTATTTCTTCTTGAAGTCATAAGCATTTTGTCATGTTCCTCTTCCTTGATCTGTTGCCTTTAGGTGCCTGCAGGTCTCCAGTTGCCTTTCAGCTTTCTTCACCATGGCAATCACCACTGCTTTCAGTGGCCTCCAACCTGATGTCCTAACAATGCCACCATTCCAATCAACTCTCCAAGTCAGGTGACACAGAGACCAGTATCCTGGCAGCCCCTAGACAAGCCCAAATGCTGCAAGTTCCACTTATTTCCTTCCAGATTGAGTAGGAATTGGACAACTTTCTCTTGACTGTGTCACGCTGCTCCAAGGAGTGAATGGAGCAAGGAGAAGCAAAAATCCTACAAGATATTCTACTATTGTTATTGTGGCTGTTTCTTCTGGCATTCACTTGGTTGATGCAACTTCTAAAGTGGTTTTTGAAACGTTAAAGTCATTTTGGTCCATATGTCACTTTTCATTGTCTTACCATGGGTGAGTGAAGGTCTACAGCTTCTTAATCTGCCGTCTTTCTAATATCACTCCAGAACAATTGACTTTTTTGCCCTAGTCTACTTTTTGGTAGTACTAAAACTTCCAATTCCCTATCTTTTGTTGAATATACTTAAGGATAATTTACTAGGTAAAACTGACAATAACATGACTCACTTTCAAGAAGCACAGGTACATAGACACATCCCTCTTGAGAGAAAACATACTGACACGAATGTAAGTTTAAGACGATAATATCTTAAATTTTATAAACTGAAAAAATGTACTAACATATCCTCACACAATATTATAGAGACATATACTGAATATATTACTTTACTCATTATTACACTCCTTTGGTTAAATAAAATACTGTAAAATATGAAGGAATCAACAAATATTATTTCCTTCCTCTTTCCTACTCTGCCTATTTTTCACCATGATTCCCTCCCTTTTGCACACCGTTCCCTGCTGTAGTGTTAACAAACATGTTATAATCTCAGTAGTAGGCAAACTCTTTGAATTCTGAGGTTTCTTCCCTTTTATTTTATATAACATGTGTTGACAAAGCATACATCTATTAAAAATTCATGTACTCCAGTTATTTTGGTATGAACACTTTGATGACTAAATTATAATAGATTGATGTAATGCTTTTAGTAATATGAACATAAAAATGTTCTGACCTTGAGATTATAATGAACAATGATTGGCACCGTTTACTATTGTATATAACCTGTTATAATGCAAAATGTACTCTGATTATAATTATCATATGCTGAAAAAAATAGAAAATGTTTTTTTTCTGGCTCTATAACAAATTAATAAAATTTACCTCTGCTACTTCTGGTGATTTATACTCATGTTGGAGTCACCATAGGGGCAAGATAAGACAGGATCAGAGTCCTTTCTGATTTTATCTGTGGAAGTTAGGATTTTATTTTACTCTTTGTTTTTAAGAGACAGAGTCTTGCTCTGTCACCCAGGCTAGAGTACAGTGGCACAATCATGGCTCACTGCAGCCTTGACCTCCTGGGTTCAAGTGATCCTCCTACCTCGGCCTCCTAAGTAGCTGGGACCACAGGTGTGCACCACCATGTCTGTCTAATTTTTTTAAGATGTTGCCCAGCCTGGTCTCAAACTCCTGGCCTCAAGCAATCTTCCTGCCTCAGCCTCCCAAAGTGTTCAGATAACAGATGTGAGCCACCGTGCCTGGCCTGTTTTACTCTTCATTATACAGAGTCTATCTGACTCAACCTCCAGGGCCTGTTTAAATAATTTTCTTAGGTTTGTTCTTCCTTCAAGTACTAACACAGTGTAGTAACTGGAGGTGGTTAAAATAAGTTAAAATGGTTTAAATTGGGTTAAAATATATTAATTACCTGCTAATTAATCAGCTTTGACACTAAAGAACTTAAACTGCTTTTTAAATAAGCACAATAATGCTAATTTGTGGAAATTCTTTACTCTTACTTTGACTATTTTCACTGAGTTCACAACATGTGTAGCCAAACTGTAGTTAAGATCAGGTAAATAGAATCTTCCATTAAAACATTATGGAGTAACTATGTATAGCATTTGATACAGTTTACAAGGCCCTAAAAACACATCTAACAATTTGTGTTACATTAATTAATATGCATATGTATAGAGAGCACTGTGATTGTCAATAAAATTGACTTGTGGAATAAGAGCAAAAGAGTTATTATTTCTCAGTCTCTACTAATGCTTTAGGCATCACTAATATTAAAATCGTATTTAAATTTGGTAGATATTTTAATTAGGATTTTATTATTTTCATTTACAAATGGCCTAATTATATATACGTGTCTCTAGGTAATATTCATTACTTGATAATGAATTAAAATTAATAATTTCCAAATTAATAATAGAGAAATAAACTAGGAGTAATATATAAATTTGACCCTTCAAGTTCCCTCAATACAAAAGAAGTGCAGAGATAATGCAAATATTCCTTTGCAAACTAGACAAAATATTTTGGGAATTAAAGATTTTTATTACAAAGGTGAAACTTCTTTGTAGCATCTGCATATTGATGTATCTTATTGCCTTTATATTGCTGTTCTTTTTGCTAGTTGCAGGCTGGCAGATACAAAATGTAGAATATTTAGGGCTCCTTCAGGAACAATATGAGGTCCTTAAAAATGAGGACAATAAAGTTAAGCAGGACATCTGGGAACATGAAAAATGTGACAAGGTGATCAGCACGCTCTATCAAAATGCGAACAATGAAGAAAGATTGCTAATGACTCCCTAAACAGACTTATTGAATGACATAAAATTAAAATACCAAACAGAATGAAAATTCTTTCTTTCCCTGGCTCTTCCATAGCATTCATCTTCTGGCACTGTTGTCTCATATTTCTGTATTCCTCACAAGATTTTGAGCTATTTGAGGACAAGATCTGCATGTTGTTTTTCATTTTTCTTTCTTTTTCTTATGGCTCGTTATACAATGTCTAACACATAATGAATACTGAATCAGTATTTTGAATAAATAAGTTAATGTTCTGCTAGACACATCTTCTACTGAAATAATAAGCATTGGCCAATTGGAAATAAGTGATTTATAAATACATAATCAGGGAGAATTGGCAGAGTTCAAAGTATTCTTTTGATTACTCTAAGTTGCTGATTTGGGCAGATGTTACAAAACTGTGTGACAAAAATTACTTAGATGCACCCTAAGATTTAGGGACCACCCCATGTAACTGATGAAATTGCATCTTGGATATTAGACTAAAAGTGAGAATGGCAGAATTGAACTTGTCCCAGAAAGAATTGGGAAGAAATATAAGTATTAATATACCCAGATTAAATCTGAATTATATATGTAAAGACTGACTGAGCTATATCCAGGTTTTTCTATTTGTTGCTTCCTGTATTGTTTGATTTGGCCAATTATGATGACAATAATGTTGTTAATGACAATGAAAATGATGATGATGATGATGAGTGGGTGGTGATTCACAGAAATATGATTTACTTTGATAACATACAAACTGCTGTGGTAATTTAACATGTAATGCAGCAACAATTTCCTCTAATCTTGTTGAGAAAATAGTGTGTATTAATTTTCTATGTCTACACATGTAGCAGTTTAGTAATCTAAAGCTTAAAAATAGGATGTAAGGCTGAGTGCGGTGGCTTACACCTGTAATCCCAGCACCTTGGGAGGCCAAAGTGGGTAGAGCACTTGAGGTCAGGAGTTCGACACCAGCCTGGCCAACATGGTGAATCCCTGTCTTTACTAAAAATTCAAAAAAAGTTAGCTGGGGGAGGTGGTGGAAGTCTGTAAGCCCAGCTACTTGGGAGGCTAAGGCAGAAGAATTGTTTGAACCCAGGAGGTGGAGGTTGCAGTGAGCTGAGATCGCACCACTGTACTCCAGCCTGGGCAAGGAAGCAACATTCTGTCTCAAAAGAAAAAAAAAAGGATGTAAACTAGGGGAATAATTTAGTCTAGAAAAATCAAAGCACAAAAAGTATTAAATTCTGGTTTGGGGGACAGGGATATTTCCCAGATGATTTAAGTTTCCCCTTAGCCTTTTAAAATTGAGTTTAATTCTTTTTTGTGAATATGCCATTGCCCATCGTCTTGCCTTTATGTATTCTTAAGGCTCCCAAACTGGATTTTACTAAAAAAAGAAAAAAATTGGAGCTAGAATGAATACTTACCTAATTTGTGAATCTGGTACAGTAAATCAATGTGTCTATTTATTGATTTGACATAAGGTGTATTACTGAAGCATGGAATAAAATTCTCCTGATGATATAAACAGTCCATTATTTCTCTATAGAGGAGAGTGAGTTAGCTCAAGTTCCTCAGAAATAGACCCTGAAATAAAGATTTGTATGCATGTGGTTGATTAAGAAGCTGTTCTCAAAGAAATGAGTAAGGGAAAGATGATATGGGACAGGAAAGTAGGGGACTACTGGGTCTCCAGGGGCCTCCCATGATGTTTGGAGCATAAGTTAAATGTCAAAATTGTCTCATCCGAAGCAATGCAGGCAGGGCTTCCATGCTTCTGCACCTGTCAATCACTAGCTCAGACTCATTCCTCTAGGGACAAAAAATCTCAGGCAATTTTGTTCTCCATGCATGCAGTTAAGTAAGCGTCAGGGGGCCTTGGGTAGTCTTTCAAAAATAACAAGTTGCAGGTACAGGTTGCTGGAAGCAAAACCACATCAAAGTTTTGAGGATATACACAATGTTTTAAAAGAACCCAACTGTATCTGGACAGGCTACCAACATTGTCAGCTCCACAGACGTGTGTGGGAAGCTAAATCATGTTTTTTTATAAAACAGAACAAAACAAAACAAACAAAACACTGCAACAAAATTGTTCATGAAAGCCTAGATCATTTCATATTTTGGGGTTAAGAGCTCAAGACATCAGCATGTATAGGAAGGATGCTCTTTCCCATAAGGGAAGAATATTTAAAGAGCTAGTTGCCAATGTTTCCCTACTTCTGAAAAGATCTGGATAAATCAGGAAAATATTTGCCTTTGTGATTATATATAATTGTTATTTCACTTTTTTCTGTTTCTCTTTTCTCTTTCCTTTCTCTCTCTCTCTTTCTTCTCTCTTTCTCTTTTTCTTTCTTTCTTTTTGCATAAGTCAGTCTTCTCCAGATTAACTTGTTCTGCCTTTGGGACTGTCAATAATTTAAATCAGAATGCAGTCAAGTTTATCACGTGAGAAATTTATCCCATAGTTTTAACATATCACTGAATTTCTTTTAATTTTACAACTTAACATTCAAAGGGAAAATTGATTCCAAGTTTGTGGTTGGGGCCTGCTATAGTGTTCAAATACTAACAACAGATACACATAACTAATGCTACCAGCAAACACTAATACACTCCATGTTATTAATTTTTGTATAATTGTGCATAAATGTAATTAAACAATTTAGTTATTTTACATTGACTAGAGCAAAATAAAATAAGCAAAAAAATACAAAACAAAATAAACAACAAATATAAATAGTATGAGAATTTTAATGCATGTTGTCATAAAATGTTATGTTAAATTAAAAAATATACACTATAAATATTTTCTCCCATTCTGTGGGTTGTCTGTTGCTCTGTTGATTATTTCTTTTGCTGTGTTGAACATTTTAGTTTAATTAATTCAATTCATCTATTTTTTTTTTTGCATTTCCTTTTGAGGACTTATTTATGAATTCTTAGCCTAAACCAATGTCCAGAAGAGTTTTTCACAGGATTTTAATAGTTTCAGGCCTTACATTTAAGTCTTTAATCCACCTTAAGTTTTGTTTGTAGTGAAAGATAGGGGTCCAGTTCCACTCTTCCAAATATGGATATCCAATTATCTCAGCACCATTCACTGAATAGAGTGTCCTACAAAAGGTTAATATCCAGAACCTACAAGGATCTCAAACAACTCAACGAGAAAAAAAACAAATAACTCCATTAAAAAGTAGGCAAAGAATATGAAAAAAACATTTTTCAAAGATATGCAAATGTCAAACATGAAAAAATGTTTAACATCACTAATCATCAGAGAAATGCAAATGAAAATCACCATGAGATACCATCTTATAGCAGACAACATTGCTATTCTTAAAAAGTTAAAAAACACCAGATACTGGCAAGGATGTGGAGAAAAGGGAACAATTATTCACTGACGGTAGGAACGTAAATTCGTACAACCTCTGTGGAAAACAGAATGGAGATTTCTCAGAGAAATAGAACTCTCCTTTGACCCAGCAATCCCACCACTGGGTATCTACCCAAAGGAAATATAAATTATTACATAAAAAACACACCTGCACCTGTGTGTGTATCACAGCATTATTCACAATAGCAAAGTCATGGCGTCAATCTAAGTGTCCCTCGACAATGATTGGAAAATAAAGTGTGATGTACATATGCTATGGAATATCACACAACCATGAAAAAGAATGAAATCATGTCTCTTGCATCAATATGAATGAATCTGGAGGGCATTATGCTTATTAAAATGACTCAGAAACAGAAAATTTAAAACCACATATTATCAGTTATAAGTGGGAGCTAAACAAGAGGTACACATGGACATACAGAGTAGAATAATGGACACTGCCAAGACTCCAAATGGTGGGAGGACTGCAGGTCTGAGGGATGAAATACCATCTATTGGGCGCAGAGTGCACTATCCAGGTGATGGGTACACTAAGAGTTCAGATTTCACCACTACGCAACATATCCATGTAACACAACTGCACTTGTATTCCTAAATTCATAAAAATAAGAAATTTAATTTTTTAAAATATGCATATATAAACTTTTAGTTTCAATTTTCTCCTGTTTAAAAACTTTACACCTTCTGGTTCTAGCTATGCTGGCGTTAACTCTCACTCTAAACACTGGAGCCCTGGATAAAACGGATGACAGCACTGTTTAAAGGCACCAAACAGTGAGTGGCACAGGGTCCTCATGCATGGAACTGTGAAGAGAAATGAGGCTACCCAGACTGCCTGCTGCTCTCAGGAGGCACGTTCCTCTGGGCCTCTGCGCAGGGAGAGGATCCCACCCAGAGAGGCCAAGTGCCTGGTCCTGAAAGAGTGGCGGGGGTGCAATTAGGAAAAAGGAAGTGGAAGGAATGTGAGTGGCAGAGTAACAAAGGGAGGGAACCCTGCAAGGAAAGAAGCCCACAAATGTGCATGAAGGATCCCTAAAATGTGCCGTTACACAAAGTCCCACATGAGTAGAGTGAACATCATGTGGCAAGGCGACGAAAGGCCTAGGAACTATAATGACGCCGTGAGCTCACGCAGACTGGAAGAGCTTTGGGTTCTGATTATGCGGTGAGGTTAAGACCCCTTCCTTGTTCAACTCTGCGCTTTAGGGACAGACTCTGGAAAGTTACTAGTGGAGCTAACGTATTCCTCCCCAAGCCGAATTGAAAAGTAAGCCTTGGACGACTTTGGCTTAAATTAGTATGACTTTCTTAAAAAGAATCCAGTGATTTAAACTCCGCGTTACCAATAATTTTCAATCTGTAAGAGCTTTCTGGTTCTTATTTTATCTTTCTTAATATTCACATTTTCTTTATTTCTTTTGTTTTGTTTTATTCTTGAGACAGGGTCTTGCTCCGTTGCTCAAGCTGGAGTGTAGTTGATGCTCATTGCAGCCTTGAACTCTTGGGCTCAAGCCACCCTCCCACCCTGGCCTCCCACGGTGGGGGGATTACTGGCGTGAGCCACCAAGCCCAGCCAGTATTCGCATTTTCCTATTTAACATTATCCTGCTCTGTAGCCGGATGTCCTTCTGCCTTTCTGCCGACATTTTTAGTAGAAAAATACCTTTTATCTTTGCTGCTATGTAATCTATTTCTCACCTTGTTTGTCAACAAATTATAGAGTAAAATAGAGGTTTTCCTTACTGGAGCCACATTAACTTAAAATAATAAATGATATATTGTTATTATGAATACTTATTTTGATAAAAGTCAATGAATTTGATTATTTTTAGGAAAGTCTCTATCAAAAATACTTCCTTTCCGTTATAGTTCACAACAGACATGAATCTCAGCATGATGTATGAATTCTTGATTTAGTACTAGAAAGTGCTAGCATAATCACCATACACAGTGTCATTCCTTTTTTCATTACCTGTGAAACAATATAATTATGGAAAATATTGTGTTTGCCTATGCATAATATTTCCCAAGTGAGACATAAATGTCTAGAATTCTGCCTGGTACACTTACGTTTCATCTGGAATATTATCATGTTTATTGAGTATAATGTGAGCAGGGTTGGCTGTGTATAAAAATCAAGGCCGTGCATTTTTCTCTAAATTTAATTAATTGCACAAAAGCATAGTTCTCTATTTCAAAATATAAATGAAAAGAAATTACAATCTCCCATTCTAAAAATCATCTTAAAAATCTTTTTGAACAAAAATATCTAACACATTTTTTTTAAAAGAGCAGAAGCTGGGCACGGTGGCTCATGCCTGTAATCCCTGCACTCTGGAAGCCCGAGGTGAGCAGATCACAAGGTCAGGAGATCGAGACCATTCTGGCTAACACAGTGAAACCCTCTATCTACTAAAAAAAATACAAAAAGTTAGCTGGGCATGATGGGGCATGCATGTAGTCCCAGCTACTCAGGAGTCTGAGGCAGGAGAATCGCTTGACCCTGGGAGGTGGAAGTTGCAGTGAGCCGACATTGCACCACTGCACTCCAGCCTGGGCGACAGAGGGAGACTCCATCTCAAAAATAATAATAATAGCAATAAAATAAATAAACAAAAGAGCAGAAAATGTAAGTGTTCATCTTAATGAATCATCACCCCATGAAACCAGCATCTAGTCCAAGAAATTGGGTAGCACTCCGTTAATTATGGTCTCAGTCACAGTACCTTTTCTCCTCCCTTAGAGAGAGTACCTACCAGTATAATTTATAAAACTCTAGTCTACTAGTTTTAGGCTTCATAGAAATGGGAACATACACCATACAGTCTTTTGTTTCTGTCTTCTTTTATTCAATATTGTGTTTCTTGAAATTCATACACATTGTATGTATAGCTGAGTTTCATTTTCATTGCTGTATAGCATTCAGTTGTGTAATTTTACCACAGTTTACTTAAACTATGTACAGTTGATAAACCTTTGGATTATTTTAACGTTCAGATTTTACAAAAACTGTCAATAGCAATATTGTAAGCTATGTTGGTTGGTGAATTTATATGTGCTTTTTTCTTGGGTATACAACTAGAAGAGAGGTCATTGGATCAGTTGCTATGTATAAATTCTACCTTAGGCTAGGTTGTTCCTTCCTTCCTTCCTTTTTTCTTTCTTTCTCTCTCCTTCCTTTTCTTTTCCTTTCTTTCTTTCTCTTTCTTTCTTTCTTTCTTCTTTCTTTCCTTCTTTCTTTCTTCTTTCTTTTTTCTTTTTCTTTCTTTCTTTTCTTTCCTTCTTTCTCCTTCCTTCCTTCCTTCCTTCCTTCCTTCCTCCCTTCCTTCCTTCCTTCCTTCCTTCCTTCCTTCCTTCCCTCCTTCCTTCCTTCCTTCTCTTTTTTACAGATTCTTGCTCTGTTGCCCAAGCTGGAGTGCAGTGGCACGATCTCGGCTCACTGTAATCTCCCAGCTCAAGTGATTCTGATTCTCATGCACCACCACACCCAGATAATTTTTTTTTTTTTTTTTTTTTTTTGTGGAGATGGGTTTTTGCCACGTTGGCCAGGCTGGTCTCAAACTCCTGGCCTCAAGTGATCCACCATCTTCGGCCTCCCAAAGTGCTGGGATTAAAGGTGTCAGCCACTGTGTCTGGCCTGGTTGTACTGATTTATGTTTCTACTGGTAGCATATAAGTATTTCAAATTAATGAACAGCCTTTCCTATTCTTGTTAATTGATTTATCCATTTTAAGAAATATAGCATTATACCTAATTGTAGGTTTAATTGATATTTTCCTGATTACTAAAGAGTTTGAGAAATTTTAAAGTTCTCACTATTAATTCATTTGTATGTTCCTTTATTTTTAGTACTGTTTATGTCTAATTTAAGAAAAAGCAATTCTAACCTAAGATCATGAAATTCTTTGACTATATTATCTTCTGAAAACTTTATCATTTTTCATTTCAAAATTAGATCTTCAATCCACTGTTATTTAATTCTTTGTATGCTGTGGGTGGGGGTGATTTCATTTCTTTTCAGAAAGGTATACTATTGATACCACACTTTCATGAAGGCCAGCCCCTGCCACACTTCTCTGTTCAGCTTCCTCTTTTGGAAGGTTAAGTGTTCACCTATGTGTATTTCTGTTTTTGGACTCTCTGTCTCATTGTTCTGTATTTTTAAATCTTCCCACCAATACTGTATTGTATAGAATTCCACAGTTTTGTAATAAAGTCTTGGTATGTAGAAAGCTAGAAAGCAACCCTCTAAACTTGTCTTTACTCTTACTGGCATTGAGATGGACAGAATAAGGGTCTCCACCAAACATGTCCAAGTCCTCAATTCCATAACTTGTAACTATGTTATTTTACATAACAAAATGAGACTTTCTGGGTGTGACTGAATTAAGTTTCTGAGAAAGAATTATCTGGGTTGGCACAATGCAATCATGGCGTTCCTTACAAGAGAGAGGCAAGAGATTCAGGTCAGAAAAGGACATGAGACAGTGGAAGAAGACATTGGAGTGATATGGGGCCATGAGCCAAGGAGTGTGGGCAACCTCTAGATTTTGGAAAAGGCAAAGAATGCATTCTCTCTTCGTGCCTCTGGACGGAAGGCAACTATGGTGACACCACGATTTTAGGGCTTCTTACTTCCAGAAGGGTAAGTGAATAAACTCATATCGTTTTATTCAGTTATATGTGTTAATTTGTTACAGTGGCAATAGGAAACTAATACACATCTTTGTTTTTATTATAACTTTTTATATATTTATAAATTTGAAATTGTATTGTCAAATTCCAAAAAACTTTTGTGGGGAACTGTTAGAATTTTGGTGAGGATTGCATTAACTCTGTGGACCCAGTTTGAAAAAAATTATTGAAATTATTGCAATTTCTGATCTACAAACATGGTATCACAAACAATTTATTTTGTATTTTTTTAAAGTTCTCCCAAATTGAGTGTAGTTTATTAGTTTTTTTATTACTGGTGACCAATTCTGCAAGTTTTAATTTGTCTGACATTGTGATTATTTAACCTTCATTGTTACATAATATTTCCCTGTTCTAAATTCTAGTTTGTCCTACTTTTCCTTTAGTACTTTGAAATATACTTTTATTCTCTTCTGGCTTACATTATTATTTTTGAAAATCCAGCAATTAGTCTAATCTTTCCTCTTGAACATGACTTTTATTTTCTCCTGCCTTTCTTGACAACTCCTCTAATTTCTTTTTTCTTTTTTTTTAGCAATTTAACTATGAGGTGCCTAGGTGTGATTCTCTTTGTATACAATCTACTGTGATTCAGATGCCTTCCTAAATTTGTTGCTTGATAGTTTTCATTAGTTTTGGAAGGTTCTCCTCCTTTATTTCCTCAATATATTTTTTTGCCTTATTATTTCTCCCTACTTTTCTAGAACTCCAAATGCATACACACACACACACTCACACACATATAATATGGGTATATTTATTTATAATGTATATATGTGTATGTATATATCATGCTTATGATTCTGTTCCTTTATCCTCTGTGCCTTTTGTATGCCTTTCTGCATTTTCTGGCTTTTGTTTTGTCTTGAAACAGTTGTTTTTATAGATGTTCAGCCATTTATTTCTTTCTAGTTCTCTTCTTTAAAAGAACATCTATAACTAAGTTAGAGAGAATTTAGCCTATAGATATTTCATATCAATTTTTTTCTCAAGTTTCCAAGCTCTATAACTCAGCTTATTCTTCATGCAGAATGAACTAATATTTTAAATTTTATTAAAAATAATTTACAACCTCTTCAACATCATTTTCCAGAATAATACAATAATATGAGCATTAATTTTAAGGTAAATATTTTTTAAAATGTTATAAAGAGTGGAAATGCAAGCTGTATGTATATTTAAGCATGATTGAGAGTAGCATTGAAAAGCCTGTGAGAATGGGAGAAACACCTATTATTGCCAACTCAGTAAATAGCTGTTGAATAGGCATTTTTTTCTAATTCTGAAGACATCATGGAATATTTTAACAATGATCCTATGGGAAATTACTGACTAATTATGGGAGCATTTGAGTACACATGCAGTTATAGGGCTCACTATATACACCTTACTTTGAAATATAGCTTTGGAAAACATTGTAAGATTACAGTAGATTGAACACAAAGAGGATCAGGATTTATTAAAGAAAAAAATAAAAAAATCCAAGACAAGAAATATATTACTATCTCAAGAATATCAGGCTTTTAAAACATTTCTATTGCTTTCTATAAGAATTAAAAACAGAAAGCTCTTTATTAATAGACAACAAAATCCCTAAATAAACCAATTTAATGAGCAAATAGACAAATTGATAACTTGATTTTTTACTTTAAAATTTAAAATTTAATTTAATTTAAGGAAATAAGGCGATTCTGAAAAAGTTTTGTGAGAAGGAAATGTGACAATATTTTCTATTTTGCAGAAACTGTTTTACTGTAACTTATCAGTGGTACAAAACATAACTTTTTGCCACCACAGAATGATATTTGCTGGAGAGCATTTCACTTGCAATATACACCTTCATCTAGTTTTATAAGGGAAAACTTTGGAATGTTTAAATGTATTTAAATAAGATTAATGGAGCTTGATCTATCTCAGCTGCTGTTAATTGGTGGACATGTCTCTGAAAAGTAAACTATATAAAAGTGTAGACAGTGAATATAATCCAATTATTTGTAGAAAGCATATACTGAAACATTGTTAATTTCCAATAGAATTGTCTTTTCTCAAACATGCCCTCGTACTTTACCATAATTACCATACTATTCATATTATATGCATTCTTTGGGTGGTAGTCAATGGGGCAGGATATAATAAAGAGATAATCTATTGTTTTTTTTTTTTTTTTGAGACGGAGTCTCACTCTGTCACCCAGGCTGGAGTGCAGTGGCACGATCTCGGCTCACTGCAAGCTCCGCCTCCTAGGTTCATGCCATTCTCCTGCCTCAGCCTCCCAAGTAGCTGGGACTACAGGCAGCCGCCACCACACCAGGCTAATTTTTTGTATTTTTTAGTAGGGACGGGGTTTCACCGTGTTAGCCAGGATGGTCTCGATCTCCTGACCTGGTGATTTGCCTGCCTCGGCCTCCTAAAGTGCTGGGATTACAGGCGTGAGCCACCGTGCCCAGCCAATAAAGAGATAATCTTTTACAAGTTTAAAGATTTTTCATTTCCAGAGAATGCATGATGCATATATGGTCCAGGTTGTATGACAGCTTACATTCAGATGTGTAGTTGATATCTCCAACAAGGGAAAAGGTATTTTTCTAAAATTGTGAGAACCAGATGTGTGAGGCAACCTGACAACAAGACTTGGTGATATCCTTTTGTATGACACTATGAACTCATATTTTTCTTCTGATATTCAAAACCGTCAAACCCATTCATGCAGCCTCATGTGGCCCAGCTGTTTGACCTGGCCTAGCAGGGAAAACGGCTCTTCCAGTACATTAAGGACACAGCCTCAGGCAGGAGAGCCAGGCCACAGCTGAAGTGCACTGTGAGTGCACACTGTCTTCTGCTGGATTTTCCTGAGGGAATGTGACTAAAAAGAAGTTTGGGAAGCATTTTATTTTGTTTTCTTCTGCTAATTAGTTAGTTGCTTGGACCATGGTTGTCATATTTGGATCATCCATGTCTTTTGAGTCTTTTGAGTTTCTTAGTAGGCAATTAGCATACTGTTCAATAAATAGTGATATTCTCAGACCTTTACTGTTTTGACTGCTGAAGAAAAATGCTCTAGGGATAATATAAAGTTTTACTCAATTTGAATAACAGATATGATGTAAAACTTAATATGTTTAATATTCCAGGCATCTCAAGGGGAACATCACACACCGGGGCCTGTCATGGGGTAGGGGGCTAGGGGACGGATAGCGTTAGGAGAAATACCTATTGTAGATGATGGCTTGATGACTGCAGCAAACCACCATGGCACGCTTATATCTATGTCACAAACCTGCATGTCCTGCACATGTATCCCAGAACTTAAAGTATAATAATACAAAAAAAGTGTTATATAAAAAAAAAAAAAATCCCAGGCCTCTCTTTAAGATAAAATCTAAAACTTTGTAGCCTAAAATACATATTTAGAAATATAACCTTGAACAAAACCAGGATAAAAGCATATATATATATTATACACAGAAAATGATTTAGTATTAGATATGTGCCTCTGATACATTAGATGTGTTATCTCATCAGTATCTATAAATAAATGTAATCTATATTTAAAATCTTATATAATGTATTAAGAATTAGCTCTTGGCTGAATTCAGGATTTTCTTAAACGCGATATGATATGATTGAGAGACATAGGAAGATGTGTGTGTTACTTTATGGCAGGCAAACAATAAAATAAAACTCAGAGCAGGACCCAAAAAGATTATCAGCAACTGAGTTTCTAAGGTCTTTATAGCCTATTTAAAATGGCAAGAGACTGTCACTCTCTGCTATCTGTGATGATCCTGTAGAGCCTTTTCAGATAAATTATGTTTGCTTTTTTTAAGAGTATTTTTATGCTCTGACTCCTATGAATGTCCTGGAGAAACTGGCTAGGCCTCATTCTGAGGCCAGAGGAGCCAAGCACCTTCTAAGTGTGCGTTGTCCTGACCATATTAACCACCCATTCATCCTGCAGGCCCAAGGCCAGCCCACCAAGCCAAGTCCTGATTAAACATAGTTGTAATGTTGCCTGCAATCAACCATGGCACAAAAAGTATCAGAAAAGGAAGAGGAAGCTGTCAGGAATTGGCTTTCAGCAACAGATTTGTATAGCTAGAGCCAAGTCTTTTATTATTCAAGTAAAAGAGAAAGCCACCACCTACCCTTGGAGCATTTATCTAAGATCTACATTGGAAAATGGATGGAGATTTATGAATTTTCTACTTTCTTTTCCCCAAGCTCCACTTTGAACAATATGGTAAAGTTATTATATGTAAGATTCACTACAATTAGAGTAAAATAAAAAAGTGGATCATCTATGAAATCCTCAATTATTGTCATATTTTTAGATGCTGTAACATTAGATCTCCAGCTGATTTATCTTAAACAGTCACCTTTCATAAAGCACCTTCAATGTGAATGCTCTTATAAAAAGAACAAAAGGCCATAAGAATACAAAATCAATAAATGAGGTTTGTTGAAGAAGGAGATAAAGGCCTTGTTATCTTTAAACATCTATTGAGTATCCCTTCTGTACTATATACAAAAAGCACAGTATTTGCTCCCTAAAAGCTTACATATTAAGTCATTCATTTTTTACCAACTTCCTGTGAAGTTTATTTAGCCTAATAATATAAAAGTCTATAAGTATGTTAAACAAAATCATCATTCATGTTATTGGCTTTGCTGTGGTCTGAATGTTTACCCCCAAATATAAATGTTGAGACTTAATGTCCAATGTGATATCATTGAGAGATAGGGTTTTTAGGAAGTGATTAAATCATGAAAACAGAGCCCTCATGGATGGGATGAGGGTCCTTAGTAAAGGACTGCAGGGACCAGGTTTGCTGTCTGCCATTCAAGGACAGAGTGGCCATACCCTTTTGCTCTTTTCATTTCTTCCACCACATGAGGACACCCAGACATTGCCATTCAGAAGGAAGGGGCCTCCTTCACCAAACACCAAACCCGCCAACCCCTTGATTTTGTACTTCCAGCCTTCAGACTGTGAGAAATTAATTTCTATTGTTTATAAATTGCCCAGTCTGAGGTAATTTATTATAGCAGCAGGAAAGGACTAAGATATCCTCAATATAAGATAAGTGGCTGGATGTACACTTTAAAAGTCTCGAGTGGGTGTAAGTGAATACACACATGCTCTACCTTAAATGCCAGTCCTCTTCATGGCTTTCTCTGTCAGTTGAAGTTAATTATTTTATTAAGAAGTGGTAATTAGGCAGCGAGGTTAATGAGATTCCCCCCTCAAATTGAACTATATTCCCTCCTAGATTTTACAAGACACTTATAAATAAGTTCACGTTTTGGGAGAAAATGTCTCTGGCATGTACAGCAAGTGAGGAAAATGAAACTGTCCCAATGAAATGGTAAGAGAACAAGGCCAGAGGGAAACTAAGGAACATCATTTTGTATATTGATGTTTGTTTCTTCCCTCTTTGATATCTGGAAACTCTGGAGTATTACTTCAATTGCATTTTGGTCTTCATTATAATTTTGTTTGAGATTTATTTTTTTAATTTTCAAATATTACTGACTTATTTTCTACCATGTACTCTCCCATTTTCTTTGTTAAAAAAGATTTGCACATTTTTTTTTTTTGCTGCTCTTTGAGTGAGGCTTCAGAAGTAGTGATAATCATGTTTCACAAGCAGTCCCTCTATTATAGTTTTTAATTTATTAAGTAGCTGCTAAAAGAGTTCATGGACTAGTCTTTCATTAATTTTTTTCCTTTTTTTATTATACTTTAAGTTCTAGGGTACATGTGCACAATGTGCAGGTTTGTTACGTATGTATACATGTGCCATGTTGGTGTGCTGCACCCATTAACTCGTCATTTACATTAGGTATATCTCCTAATGCTATCCCTCCCCCTTCCCCCACCTCAGGACAGGCCCTGGTGTGTGATGTTCCCCTTCCTGTGTCCAAGTGTTCTCATCGTTCAATTCCCACCTATGAGTGAGAACATGCGGTGTTTGGTTTTTTGTCCTTGCAATAGTTTGCTGCGAATGATGGTTTCCAGCTTCATCCATGTCCCTACAAAGGACATGAACTCATCCTTCTTTATGGCTGCATAGTATTCCATGGTGTATATGTGTCACATTTTCTTAATCCAGTCTATCATTAATGGACATTTGGGTTGGTTCCAAGTCTGCTATTGTGAATAGTGCCACAATTAACATATGTGTGCATAAGTTTTTATAGCAACATGATTTCTAATCCTTTGGGTATATACCCAGTAATGGGATGGCTGAGTCAAATGATATTTCTAGTTCTAGATCCTTGAGGAATCACCACACTGTCTTCCACAATGGTTGAAATAGTTTATAGTCCCACCAACAGTGTAAAAGTGTTCCTATTTCTCCACATCCTCTCCAGCACCTGTTGTTTCCTGACATTTTAATGATCACCATTCTAACTGGTATGAGATGGTATCTCATTGTGGTTTTGATTTTCATTTCTCTGATGGCCAGTGATGATGAGCATTTTTTCATGTGTCTGTTGGCTGCATAAATGTCTTCTTTTGAGAAGTGTCTCTTCATATCCTTTGCCCACTTTGTGATCGGGTTTTTTGTTTTTTTCCTGTAAATTTGTTTGAGTTCTTTCTAGATTCTGGATATTAGCCCTTTGTCAGATGAGTAGGTTGCAAAAATTTTCTCCCATTCTGTAGGTTGCCTATTCACTCTGATGGTAGTTTCTTTTGCTTTTCAGAAGCTCTTTAGTTTAATTAGATCCCATTTGTCAATTTTGGCTTTTATTGCCATTGCTTTTGATGTTTTAGACATGAAGTCCTCACCCATGCCTGTGTCCTGAATGGTATTGCCTAGGTTTTCTTCTAGGGCTTTTATGGTTTTAGGTCTAACATTTAAGTCTTTCATCCATCTTGAATTAATTTTTATATAAGGTGTAAGGAAGGGATCCAGTTTCAGCTTTCTACATATGGCTAGTCAGTTTTACCAGCACCATTTATTAAATAGGGAATCCTTTCCCCATTTCTTGTTTTTTTCAGGTTTGTCAAAGATCAGTTGGTTATAGATGTGTGGCATTATTTCTGAGGGCTCTGTTCTGTTTCGTTGGTCTATATCTCTGTTTTCGTACCAGTACCATACTGTTTTGGTTACTGTAGCCTTGTAGTATAGTTTGAAGTGAGGTAGCGTGATGCCTCCAGCTTTGTTCTTTTGGCTTAGGATTGACTTGGCAATGCACCCTCTTTTTGGTTCCATATGAACTTTAAAGCAGTTTTTTCCAGTTCTGTGAGGAAAGTCATTTGTAGCTTGATGGGGATGGCATTAAATCTATAAATTACCTTGGGCAGTATGGCCATTTTCACAATATTGATTCTTCCTATCCATGAGCATGGAATATTCTTCCATTTGTTTGTGTCCTCTTTTATTTTGTTGAGCAGTGGTTTGTAGTTCTCCTTGAAGAGGTCCTTCACATCCCTTGTAAGTTGGATTCCTAGGTATTTTATTCTCTTTGAAGCAATTGTGAATGGGAGTTCACTCATGATTTGGCTCTCTGTTATGGGTGTATAAGAATGTTTGTAATTTTTGCACATTGATTTTGTAACCTGAGACTTTGCTGAAGTTGCCTATCAACTTAAGGAGATTTTGGGCTGAGACGATGGGGTTTTCTAAATATACAATCATGTCATCTGCAAACAGGGACAATTTGACTTCCTCTTTTCCTAATTGAATACCTTTTATTTCTTTCTCCTGCCTGATTGCCCTGGCCAGAACTTCCAATATTTAATAAGAGTGGTGAGAGAGGGCATCTCCATCTTGTGCCAGTTTTCAAAGGGAATGCTTCCAGTTTTTGCCCATTCAGTATGATACTGGCTGTGGGTTTGTCATAAATAGCTCTTATTATTTTGAGATACATCCCATCAATACCTAATTTATTGAGAGTTTTTAGCATGAAGGGCTGTTGAATTTTGTCGAAGGCCTTTTCTGCATCTATTGAGATAATCATGTGGTTTTTGTCATTAGTTCTGTTTATATGATGGATTACGTTTATTGATTTGCATATGTGGAACCAGCCTTGCATCCCAGGGATGAAGTCCACTTGATCATGGTTGATAAGCTTTTTGATGTGCTGCTGGATTCGGTTTACCAGTATTTTACTGAGGATTTTTGCATCGATGTTCATCAGGGATATTGGTCTAAAATTCTCTTTTTTTGTGGTATCACTGCCAGGCTTTGGTATCAGGATGATGCTGGTCTCATAAAATGAGTTAGGGAGGATTCCCTTTTTTTCCATTTATTGTAATAGTTTCAGAAGGAATGGTACCAGCTCCTCCTTGTACGTGTGGTAGAATTCGGCTGTGAATCCATCTGGTCCTGGACTTTTTTTTGGTTGGTAAGCTATTAATTATTGCCTCAATTTCAGAGCCTGTTATTGGTCTATTCAGGGATTCAACTTCTTCCTGGTTTAGTCTTGGAAGGGTGTATGTGTCCAGTAATTTATCAATTTCTTCTAGATTTTCTAGTTTATTTGCATAGAGGTGTTTATAGTATTCTCTGATGGTAGTTTGTATTTCTGTGGGATTGGTGGTGATATCCCCTTTGTCACTTTTTATTGCATCTATTTGATTCTTTGCTCTTTTCTTCTTTATTAGTCTTGCTAGGAGTCTATCAATTTTGTTGATCTTTTCAAAAAACCAGCTCCTGGATTCATTGATTTTTTAAAAGGGTTTTTTGTGTCTCTATCTCCTTCGGTTCTGCTCTGATCTTAGTTATTTCTTGCCTTCTGCTAGCTTTTGAATGTGTTTGCTCTTGCTTCTCTAGTTCTTTTAATTGTGATGTTAGGGTGTTGACTTTAGATCTTTCCTGATTTCTCTTGTGGGCACTTAGTGCTATAAATTTCCCTCTACACACTGCTTTAAATGTGCCCCAGAGATTCTGGTATATTGTGTCTTTGTTCTCATTGGTTTCAAAAAACATCTTTGTTTCTGCCTTCATTTCGTTATGTACCAGTAATCATTCAGGAGCAGGTTGTTCAGTTTCCATGTAGTTGAGTGGTTTTCAGTGAGTTTCTTAATCCTGAGTTCTAGTTTGATTGCACTGTGGTCTGAGAGACAGTTTGTTATAATTTCTGTTCTTTTATATTTGCTGAGGAGTGCTTTACTTCCAACTATGTGGTCAGTTTTGGAATAAGTGGGATGTGGTGCTGAGAAGAATGTATATCCTGTTGATTTGGGGTGGAGAGTTCTGTAGATGTCTATTAGGTCCGCTTGGTGCAGAGCTGAGTTCAATTCCTGGATATTCTTGTTAACTTTCTGTCTTGTTGATCTGTCTAATGTTGACAGTGGGGTGTTAAAGTCTCCCATTATTATTGTGTGGGAGTCTATGTCTCTTTGTAGGTCTCTAAGGACTTGCTTTATGAATCTGGGTGCTCCTGTATTGGGTGCATATATATTTAGGATAGTTAGCTCTTCTTGCTGAATTGATCCCTTTACCACTATGTAATGGCCTTCTTTGTCTCTTTTGATCTTTGTTTGTTTAAAGTCTGTTTTATCAGAGACTAGGATTGCAACCCCTGCCTTTTTTTGTTTTCCATTTGCTTGGTGGATCTTCCTCCATTCCTTTATTTTGAGCCTATTTGTGTCTCTGCCAATGAGATGGGTTTCCTGAATACAGCACACTGATGGGTCTTGACTCTTTATCCAATTTGCCAGTCTGTGTCTTTTAATTGGAGCATTTAGCCCATTTACATTTAAGGTTAATATTGTTATGTGTGAATTTGATCCTGTCATTATGATGTTAGCTGGTTATTTTGCTCATTAGTTGATGCAGTTTCTTCCTAGCCTCAATGGTCTTTACAATTTGGCATGTTTTTGCAGTGGCTAGTACTGGTTGTTCCTTTCCATGTTTAGTGCTTCCTTCAAAAATTGAGATGTACTAGGAAAGAGAAACCATCTTTGCAAACATCCAATATAAGAATGGTTGGGTGTATTTAAATTAAGATTCAAGAAAATGAACAGCTGTGTGGCAAAAATAAATGTTATGTTTTGCTCTATTAAATATTTTTAAATTACATTATAAATCACACAGAAAAGTGTACAAAACATAAATGTCCTGCTGGATGCATTAACGCAAAGTGAATATACCTGTGGAACTAGGCAGAACATTATCAGTTGCCCAGAATCTCAACTCATGCCCCTGTTAATCATTAACCCCTCCCATCTCAAAGATGAATATCTCCCTGACTTCTAGCAGTAGAGATTAACTTACTTGTTTTGAAAATTATATGAGTAGAATCATGCAATGTGTATTGCTTTATGTCTGCCTTCTTTTACTCAGTAACATGTCTTCTGTGAGTATCTTCCATATAGATGCATAAAAAGGTAGTGGTTTTTTTTTTTGTTTTTTTTTTTGATAGGGGCAGAGTAGCCCCTTAGGTGAAGCATCACATGTAGGTAGGAATTCTGCTTTTAGTCAATATTTGAATTGTTTACTACATTGACTTTTATAAATAATGCAGCAATGATTATATTTTTACATATTTTTGGTATACATACTTAATGCATTTTTGTTGCGTGTATTCATCGAATAGTAAGTGTTGTTTTTTTCCTAAGTTATTGTCCCACAAGCAAAATGTTTTTACTCTACTTTTAGCCGTTCTTATGGGTTAGCAATGGTAAATCATTGTGGTTTTAATTTGCATCTCTCTAATGTGTAATAACATTACACACTTTTTAATACATTAAATGG
Source organism: Pongo pygmaeus (assembly GCF_028885625.2). Classification (NCBI taxonomy): domain Eukaryota; kingdom Metazoa; phylum Chordata; class Mammalia; order Primates; family Hominidae; genus Pongo; species Pongo pygmaeus. The sequence goes on from NC_072380.2 coordinate 61,180,123, forward strand.
CCATCTCGATGTGCTGTTTTTGGAGTACCTATTTAAACTTTTGCCATTTTAATTGAATTTCATGTTTTCCTTATTAATTTGTCAAAGTCCATTACATATTCTGGATATGAGTCCTTTTTGACTATTTGTTTCATAAATATCTTTTTTAAGTCTGGTGTATCAAAAAATATTAAGTATCCCTCCAAACGAAAAAAATTAGCTGCATATCATTCTAGGTAAGATTAAATCTGACTAAATACTCCAAAAAGAGTAGTTATATAATTTTGGTATCTTTCTGACAAACTTGAACATAATTATGTATATTCAGTATGACATATAGCATCATGAACTAGAATACATAAATTACCTTATGTGATGGTTGGAATTATAAAAATGAATTATGAACTAAGTATTACAAGTATACAAGCAGGAGATACAGAATCTATGAAGCAGATTAGACAGTACAGATTAGAATCTGTCAGGACAGATTAGAATTTGAGAAATGGAGGCAAAGACCTTATTTTCAAGTAGATATCCTAATGTTTGGAGCTAGCTGACCACAAAGAACATCTCGGCAAGGAGTGTTGGAAATATTTCAAACACCATGTCCAGAGAAGCTCTGTTTAAGCCCAGAACTCTCCCTGTCTTGGCAATTACATCTCACCTGAGCAAAATAAATGCTGTAAACTGACAGAACACCAGAACATGGAAGAAGTGCACATGACAGTGTGACCACATTTATCAGTTCACATAAGTAGAGACATGGAAAGAGCGAAGGGCAACTTTATAACATGGTGGAAAGGTTTTAGAAGCCCTAAAGACCTCACAACATATACAACCCTCTTCCTTCTTATTGACAAAGTTCTTGTGCAACATTTCTCACAAAGGCATCCAAGTCAAAGCAATTCATGTTATTCTGATTACCAACAGAGACAAGCTTTATTCTTACATCAATTTCCCTCAACATACACAGAGTAAATTCAGTTTATACTGAAAACAAAATTTGGAAACAGAATATTGCATAATGTATATCAGCTTTTTAAAGTAATTTAAAATATTTTGAGGAATTTAAACTTAGAAATAATATAGTATCAATAATGATGTATTTCAGGAAACAAAAGCTACATAAAATATAAACTCTAAAAAGAGAAACCTTAATACACAATAAGCAGTCAAAACAACTTTTAACATTTGAACATTGCAAACATCTCTAATATAAACTTTATTATTCTAATTCATTTCTGAAATATGACTTAAAATTTCTATTTATGCTCAATAAAATATTTGCTTTTCTTTAAGAGGTAATCTATTTTCTTTATTTCTTTATTTTTATTTTTTTTTTTTTTGAGATGGAGTTTCACTCTTTTTGCCCAGGCTGTAGTGCAACGGCACCATCTCACTTCATCACAACCTCCGCCTCCTGGGTTCAAGCAATTCACCTGCCTCAGCCTCCTGAGTAGCTGGAATTATAGGTGTACGCTACCACACCCAGCTAATTTTGTATTTTTAGTAGAGATGGGATTTCTCCATGTTGGTCAGGCTGGTCTCGAGTTCCTGACTTCAGGTGATCCACCCTCCTTGTCCTCCCAAAGTGCTGGGATTACAGAAGTGAGCCATCGCGCCTGGCCGGCGGTAATCTATTTTCAAAAGTTAACAATTACGTAATTTACTAAGTAGTTAGTGGGAATGGCAGTAGTAATAGTAAGAATACTGGTAGGACTAGTGGTAGTGGTTGTCACAGCAGCCAGCATTGAACTGTTCTGGCTTGTTTCTATGCTGTTTAATAGACACAGGTAAGTTACAGTAGAGCTTTAATTTAACAAACACATTATTGAATTACAGAAATACATTTTAGCGTCCGTGTGATGTATCTCTTACTGTCATTTCCAATTCTACAATTAAAAGCATATTTAATTTTGGAGTACCCAGTATTAAAAAAAAACACTAAAACAATACAACAGTTAGACCTGCCTCCACCCTACCTTCTCTTCCCTAAGCTAATGTCTAAATTACCAGTGTGTGAGAAAGATATTTCAATTGACATATTAATTTAGGATAGGCAATCAGGATTGATATTGAGTTTCTTAAATATTATTAGTTTTTTGTTAAGACTGTCTTTTCTCATTTAAAACCTACTATCAGATATGTTTCAAGAATAATAAAAGACAATAGTAATAAAAGACAGAAATTTTAAAAATTACATATAAAGAAAAATAATTTTAAATACAAATATAATATTTGAGAATATATTATCAGTTAATGGACAGATTCTTTTGTTATTAGAATAAAGGTGAACTGGATGTAATAATGAAAGTATTATTAAGTGAATAAAAAAGAGTGTATTTTATAGACCGTCATGTATAAATTAGAGAAAATTAGAAATTTCCATCTCTTAGGAATTGTGTAGATGGGGAAAAAAAAAGATATAAAAAGGATGATTTTTTTTTCAGGATTGGACTAAATAAAATGTATTTTGGAGCTTTTGGAAATATAAACAAAAAAGGACACTTTAGAGTTTGAAAATTGCTATGAATAGGTAGGAAAGAAAAGTGTGATGGCGGCTGTCCAGGAAAACACAGACACCAAAGAATAGTGATTAGGGCTCCCCGGTGTGGGGAAAGGTTAGGATGGTTTATATAGGCAAAAACAGGATGCTGAGCAGAATTACATTTTTCAAACTATGGTAAATTATAGATAAAAGATTTGATTAGTTACTATGGATTACACTCCAAAGGGTGTAACATTGTGAAGAGTTAACAGTCACAAGGGTCTCTATCTCCAATATCACTTGGTCTATGTTTGAGTAAAGAATAAGGTGCATGGTTAATGTATAACATCTCAACACAAAGGTGAAGAAGCAAAAGTCATGCAGCAGAGAAAAAAAAAAAACCAGCTGTGTCACATAACTGCAGGGCTTAACAATTTCCAGGGCTTAACTTTTCCCCTTGGCATAATAAATTTGAAACATCCTAAAATTTTCTTTTCTTTTCACAAACTCATTAAAAGGTCACAGTTACTCTAATCATGAAATAGTTAAATGAGGTGCTCTTTGTGACAAAGTGGATGCAATTTTATCCTAGGAGATGAGGGCTTCTGTTCATCTTTATCCTCTTAAGTCCCTTTGGTCTTTTTAATCCACTTAACACTGTTCAGGTAAATTGATCATGAAGCATCATAAACAACAGAAAGAGGTGTGCTTTTGTCTTCTATTCTTCACCAGTTTCTGATTGTTTCTCTTCCATTAAAAAAGTTATATTGGAAGAGTATAGATAAATTCAATGATCTCATTTATCCCTAAGTGACAGACAGAAGAGCAGGACTGTATTTACTATTAGCTCACCTACTTTTATCAAATAATATATTTACTAAATCAAATAATTACTTGGATTCTATCTGTTTATGTATACAAAATGAGCTCTCCTTGATTGCATATTTTAAAATAACAAATTTAAATACATAACAAAGTCATGAAAAGTATATATTTGTTCTTTTTGTCCAAATAAAGAAGATTTCATAAGTATAATATTTTATATAAGTTTTCTTACACAGACTGGCCAACAATACAGCCACTATCAAGCTGAGATTATCATCAAAAAATGTACAGATGTCCTCTATAATGTGTGAACTTCACCTCTCACTGGGGCCAGGTCTCTTCATAGCTGGGTTTCACAGAGGTTACAGCAGAAACACTGAAACCATCTTTGCAAAATTATGACACTAAGAAAAATTGGGCACAGTTGACTCCATCTCACTTCTGAACTCCAAGCTGTCCTTGATCATTTCTGGTATAAGCCAAGCCTAACTTTGGAAGGAATTTAGTTTATAGTTTAACTCGAAATGAAGGATATCAGCCCCTCCCTGAAACCAACCCCCTCCTTGCTTAGGGACCAAAAACTGTAAGACTCATGAGGGACCACAAGGTTAGGATTGTGGGAAGGACCTAACTCTGCTAAAATGTAGGCATGGTTTCTATAAGCCCTTGCTGCTCAGGAATCACGTGGCAAGAGGCCACAAGATTTGTGACTTCTCCAATTGTGCTTATAGATAACATCACTATTGTAGAACCTAAGGCTGGTTTTTAGAAATATTTTTCAGACTGAGATTTATGACCACCCAGATTTATGACTCATGACTCAGCTGGTACTGTGACTCCAACCAGAGGTGGATTCAGTGAATGAGGACCATTTTCCACACCCCTATGATTTCACCCCCCAACCAATCAGGAGCACCCACTCCCTAAACCCCTGCTCACCCTTCCCCCCAAAACTGTTTACAAGAACCCTAACTTCTGAGCCTCTAGGGAGAATTATTTGAGTGATATCTCTAGTTCTCCAATATGGCTGGCCTCACACCAATTAAACTCTTTGTCTACTGAAATGCTGTGGTCTCAGTGAATTGATTTTGTCTGTGCAGCAGGCAAGAGGAACCTGTAGTGCGATTACAAACATCGTCACATTCTGTACTGTATTTTAGGATAGCGTCATAGGACTTGATGGACAGAAATAATTTGCCCTCATCCAAATCATCTTTTCCTTGAATTTGCAGGCTGGACATCTTGGAATTTATCATTGTAACAGAATGGCTGCATTTACATGGTGGCAATGTTGCTGTCGCTTTGCAAGCTCTAGCTGGAAAAGGCAATCTTGCACAGGATCACTGTTTCCCCCAGGCGTATATTTTGAGTAGCTTCTACAACATGAATAGTGATTTCTGACTTTTGAAAATATGTTGAAGAATATGAATTACCATGTAATAAAGTTATTTTTATTAATACAATCATTAATCAAAATCATGGATCAAAAAATATATCATGAATCAAAATCATGAATCAAAAAAGCCAATGTAAAGTTTGTATCTCTTAGAGGACACAATACAGGAGCTCTTTACAGACATAGGCACTTGTGGAGAGATGCACCTGGCCATGCTCCCACATACCCCAGGGATCCTTTTGGATTTCAGGATTCCTTTAAGAGGACTCCAGTGGAAGAGTCTGAGAATCTCTGTTGAGTTGATTTCTGCATTCTTTCATCTCCCTTAAACTTCCTGTAACTGAAAGTGACTGAGGCAGATGTCAATGAATTAGAGATTTATTTTACTAAGGTTGAGGACACACTTAGGAAAAAGAAAATCGAGTCCAGAGGTAACTGTGACCTGTGCCTTTCTCCATAGAGGGTTTTTGGGAACTCCAATATTTAAAGGAGAAAGAGCAAGCAGGAGGGGAAAAAACAAAACAAAAAAAGAGGGAGGGTAGGCACTGAGGCAAGTGGTTACTTTCTTGTTTGAGGCTCTCATTAGCACTCAGTAAATCTACAGTTTACATTAGATAAAATAGGCATGTGAAATTACAGCTTTATGTTTGGGAACAAAGGAAAGGCAGTTGTATGTGACTCAGTTCTCAAGCTTAACTTTCCCTTTGGGGTAGTGAGTTTGGGGTCCTGAGATTCTATTTTTCCTTCACACTCCTTTATGAGGATCCTCTTATCACAATTTGCGAAACCCAACTTTTAGTACACTACCATGTTTCTCAGGACATAATAAAAAAAGACATGATAAAATGAATTCATAGTCAAGTTCTAGAGATAACATTTGTATAAAGCATAATACAGAGTAATAAAAAAACAAAATGTCACACATTCCAAGTATATATTTTTATTTGTAAACAAATATTCTGATGTAATTTTTGCAGCTTATACCTTCCAAGGATCATTCAAATCACATCATAAATGCAACTGATCTTCATTTCTGAGTGTAAAAAAGAGATATATATATTATATATAAATATATATATTTATTTATGTATAAATTTATATAAAATATATAATATATAATATATAATATATATATAATATATATGATATATATAATATGTATGATATATATGATATATTATATATAAATATATTGATATATTGATATATATTATATATAAATATATTTATATATTGATATATATTATATATAAATATATTTATATATTGATATATATTATATATAAATATATTTATATATTGATATATATCTATATATAGATATATATAGATATATAGATATATATCGATATATATATCGATATATATAGATATATATAGATATATCGATATATATTGATAATATATATAGATATATATTATATATAATATATGATATATAATATATATTATATATGATATATAATATATAAAAAAATATATATTATATATATTTATATATTTTATATATATTATAAATATATATATGTGAGTGTAAGAAAGAAAGATGCATTTCTGTAATGACTCCATGATAATAAAAGATATATGAATTTCTATTGGATCATAATAGCCATATAACTTTTTTTGGAGCATCAGTTGCATTTTTTAATACTACATAAAATTATTAATGTACTTATCATTCATTATTCAATGTTAAATATAAGGACACTGAAGAACAGAGAAGTTAAGCTACTTCTGGGAACTCACTAGTCTTGAGTTTTGTGTTGCAGAGTAAATATTTGGCCACTGTTGTGTCTGATTCTGGAGGCTTGCTTTTAACCAGGAAGAAATAACTATAGTTATCTAGAATAACAGACAAAGATTTAACGACAGTTTGAGAACTGTTATGGTGCAAATAATTGAACTTTGATCTTCATACTAATGAAGGGATCTTTTTAATCTCAACAGAAGGTGTGTACATAGGAGTGGAGGATTAGATTAACCAGTCTACCATTGAATATTTAAATCCTGTGGAGAGTTATTAATTTTCTTATCCTGTTTGGAGAGATAAATATAAATATAACTCAACATTACACATTTTTGGAGAAGATTTGAAATGCACAATTTTGTCAGCTCTGAATACACGTGAGATCCTATAACTTCAATGTAAGACAAGGAGTTTGCCCTGATTCCCTTGGTCAGATTTGGAAATCAGCTGAACGTCTGGCAGCTAAATGCTTATTTTAGCTGCTAGAGTAGCAGCCACTCTGAAAAAGTCAAATTCATTTGTTTTTATTTTTGCACATCCATTCTGGATCAATTTTATTCCTTCTAAAGACAAGCTGTTTGAAGAGAAACGTAGCTCTGTTTAAAGACGGGGAAAATTGTTCTAACAGGTTTATTTTCTACTAATTTTCTCATCTGCTGCTGCTTTTGTTATCAGAATAAAAGGTGAACTGGATATAATAATGAAAGTATTATCTGAATAAGAAAGAAAGAGGGTGTATTTTATACACTGTCGTGTATAAATTAGAGAAAATTAGAAATTTCTGTCTTTTAGGAATTGTGTAGGCTGGAAACAAAAAAATAAGATATAAAAAAGAATTTGTTTAGGATTGGACTAAAGAAAATGTGTTTTGGAGCTTCTGAAAATAAACAAAAAGGACACTTTAGAGTTTGAAAATTACTATGAATAAGTAGAAAACAAAGTGTGAGGGCAGCTGTCCAGGAAAACACAGACATCAAAGAATAGTGAAAGTTCTAGAGATAACTTATTTGTATTAAAGCATTATATAGATAAATAAAAAACAAAATGTCGGGCCAGGCGCAGCAGCTCATGCCTGTAATCCCAGCACTTTGGGAGGCCTGGGAGGGCGGATCACGAGGTCAGGAGATTGAGACCGACCATCCTGGCTGACATGGTGAAACTCCCTCTCTACTAAAAATACAAAAAATTAGCCAGGCGTGGTGGCGGGCGCCTGTAGTCCCAGCTACTCGGGAGGCTGAGGCAGGAAAATGGCGTGAACCCGGGAGACGGAGCTTGCAGTGAGCCGAGATGGCGCCACTGAACTCCAGTCTGGGCAACAAGTCGAGACTCCGTCTCAAAAAAAAAAAAAAAAGAAGTCACACATTCCCAATATATTTTTTTTATTTGTAACAAATGTTCTGATGTAATTTTGGCAGCCTGTAACCTTCCAAGGATCATTCAAATCACATTGTAAATGCAACTGACCTTGATTTCTCAGACTGTAAAAAAGATGTATGATATGTATATATATCAAACATTGTTGCTCTCAACAATGCCATTTATTCGAAGGTGAAATAGCTGTCTCTAAGCACCCTGTGTGTGTATGTGTCTCTGTATGATTCATTGGAAGTTTTACCAATGAACAAAATGGTGTGGGTGATTAGGTACATAGTCATTTGATCAATAAAGATCAATGGTCTACGTCTTTTAGCACTCATCTCCTTAGGGTCTTATTGTAAATAAATCTTGGACTCTGCCCTTGTCAGTTCTTCTCCTTAAAGCCATTTATGTTGCAGCTTCTTCTATCTACAAATTTGCAGTGTGTGCGGTAAAGATAATGCCAGTGCAGGCATTAGCACTGCTGCTGAAAGCCCTAAGGGGCAACTCAATCTCCAGGAAAGAAATGTGTCTGAAGCTCTGAAGCCACAGGAGAGTTCTACTAAAATTTTGTGTATTTGTCTTCCTTAGCCGGCCTAATGAAAAACCGCCTTAATTGTTAATATTGTTTCTTGGTGTATTTGAAGGTTATTAAATTATTAAATGATTATTGTTATTTAACACTTAAACTCTCAAAGTTTTTAAGAGATTTTATGAAAGAAATTTGGTCTTTATTTCAAAACAGCTCATTAAACAAAATTACCAGTAATCAAGAAAAAGTTTCTATGTTATATAATCAGATTTTAACGTATCAAAATTATATATTAAATGTAAAAGTTCACAGTCATCTTTTTTCTCTTTATATTTTTCCTTTTTAAAAAATAAAATATCTCAAAACTAACGAAATAAATAATTCCCTAAATATTTTTTTCTCATAACAATCACTATGTTTGTCAGAGTCTATATTTATCTTAGTTGAAAACACTGAGATATTTTTATAAATAAACTAAACAATGCTTTTCAACATCTCCTATTTACAAATTACTTAGATAGGCATTGCAAGGGATGTGTTGTTTAAAATATGTCTATCCTTCACGTAGTCTTGTAATCTAGTGGGAGAAATAAAAGATATGCACATAAGAAAAAACTAATATTCAATCCATAAACTATAAAAGATAAATTAACTGTGTGGAAAGTTGAAATGTGTTCTCTGAAAACATCCTTTATTTTTATCATATACCTTCAGTTTTACTGCCCACTGTTCTTTAGCACCTAATTTGTGTGCATTTATAGTTGTCATTTCCACTCTCACTCTTCTCACGTCTAATCCATCCAACATTTCAGAGCAGAAGAATTTTCCATTAAGAATATTTTAATTGTAGATTTTTGCAGCTGAAAGTTGTCTTAGCAATCTAATTTAGGAACTGCGTCTTGCACATCTTTGTACTTACTACAGCACTTAAACTATACATTTTCACAGGGTAAAAACAATTATTTTCATTTGCTAAATTGGGTGGCTGGGGTAAAAGAACCTTGTCAACATTTTTCTATGATTTCCTATTGTTTTCATGATTTGCTCAAAATTACTGAAACTGAAGTTTAGGCCAGTTATTATCTGTACACAAGTTATTTATCTCAAATTACTCCACCAAAAAACACTTGGCCATTTCAACCAATCCATTATCTTCATTGTTCTTTGAAGACTTTATTTTTAAAATTTGGTGTTCTCCACCCTATGCTATGCCTATCATAAGCTCACCTGTCCTTTAACAGAAAAAACAAGGGTTGTTGCTTGTAAAGGGTTGTTGAACTAATGATTTCTGTGAAGCTTGGAGGGTATTATCTTGTATATGTTAATTTGGCACAAACATTATGTACCATTTTATTGTTCATTTGATTTGTACTAATTATTATTTGTTGTCTTATTATGTGCAAAACTTTCTGAATATAGCAAGAAATAAAATAGCTATGACATTTTACAGATGTTACATTTTAATGGGAAACACATTGAACAAATAACCACATGAAAAATCAATAATTTTTACTTTTCTTTTTTTAACTTGTATTTTAAGTTCTGGGGTACATGTGCAAGTTTGTTACATAGGTAAATTATGTCATGGGGGTTTGTTATGCAGATTATTTCATCACCCAAATATTAAGCCTAGTACCCATTAATTATTTTTCCAGATCCTCTCCCTCCTCCATCCTTTACCCTCTTAAAGGCTTTGAGTCTGTCGTTCCTCTCTATGTATGCGTCCATATGTTCTCATCATTTAGCTCCCACTTTTAAATGAGAACATGTGGTATTTGGTTTACTGTTCCTGCGTTAATTTGCTAAGGATAATGACCTCCAGCTTCATCCATGTTCCTGCAAAGGACATGATCTCATTCTTTTTTATGGCTGCATAGTATTCCATGGTGTATATGTGCTGTATTTTCTCTATCCTAAATGATGGGCATTTAGGTTGATTCCATGTCTTTGCTGTTTTTACTTTTCCTTCATAGCTCTTTTAATAACTGATGTCTATGAAAAAAATAATTCATTGTTTTAATTTGGATTTCTCTAATTCTAGTAAAATAGTCACTTTTAAATTGATAATTGATTTTTTGATTTTGTAAACTAATAGGAGTTGATTTTTTCTTTTGTAATTTTTACTTTTAAGGATAGAAAATCCTCCTTCAAATGCCTAGATAAATATTTATCTATTCCAACTTTTTCATAATTTGAAGTGGAGGAGTTAATTGTGATTGTTTGGTTTTATATTTAACCCTGTAAAAATTAAAATAATAGGTCTGAGGTAAGGTTTTAAATACATACACACGGTATGGTGTGTGTGGTCTGAGTTAAGGTTTTAAAAACACACACAAACAAACACATATATACATATATAAATTCTTTTATTACTAACCTATAATCCTAACAGAAGACTTTTAAAATAAATGTTTATTGTAGAACAGTTTTAGATTGACAGAAAAAAATTCAGACAGTACAGAACGTTCATATACCCCATGTCATTTCCCTCATTAGTAACATCTTACATTAATATGTACATCTGTTATAATTAATGAATCACTGTTGATGCATTATTATTCACTAATGCTTATTTTTATTCTGGTTTACTTAGTTTCTAATATAGCATTTATTTTCTTCCCCAGGATCCCATCCAGGAGAGCAGGTTACATCTCTTCCTGTCTCTTAGGCTCCTCTTGGCTGCTACAATTTTTCAGGCTTTCTTTGCTTCTGATGACCCTAATGGTCTTGAGGGGACTAGGCAGGTATTTTACAGAATGTTCCTCAATTTTTATTTGCCTGATGTTTTTCTCATGGTTAGATTGCATTTATGGGCTTGGGGAAGGAAGACCATAAGGCAACATTTTCATCACATTATTTACATAATCTTCTCCCTTGACATAGAATGTTGAGAAAGGAGAGAAACTTTTTATCTGAGGAGTGTGAACCCCTTTAAATTATCAGGCCCAGACAGGCATTGAGGCCGCTTGCTTTTGAGGCCGCTTGCTTTGAGGGCTCTAGACTGTCTGACACCAAGCAGTCATAAAATTAACCCAACAGTGCCATATGCTGAACATCGTAACTCACACCGTATAGTGAGTGATATACAGCCAACCACTAATCAACGCCATTTCTGTAAACCAACAAGAATTCCTGACAAACAACTTTGTACAGCTCACTCCTTGTTTCCTTAGGTCTGTGAAAACCTGCTTGTAACAAAACACCACAGGGAACGCTTTTGTTCATTCTGATTTGCATTTACTAATTTGCTAAAAATCTGTTTTTATGATATTCTTTAAATCAGAACTGTTATAAACTCTAAGTAGACTGTTCCATCACTAGTCTGAATTTATGAGGAGCCTATACATGGGCTGGTCACAATATTAACGACATATGCTCAAAGTGAACTTTCAAAATAATAGGTGTCATGAAGTTGCCAGTCTCTAAAAGTGGAATGGGCCAGGTCATGACACTTTTTCCCAGCCACAAGGAACACCTTCTGGTTGACATATGCAAGATACTGTTACCTAAAATGCATTCAGCACCCATGACCAGACTTTCTTGCTGTATCTTTTTTTTAGCTGAACAATCTTAGGTGTATCTTCCTATCAGAGAAAAAATTACTCTGAGTAACTTCGATAATATATCTTTATTTCTATAAGAGATTTTCAGCTTTCAAAAAAAATGAAATCTTAAAATGAGCTATTTTTAAATGAGGTTGTTGTTAATAATAATTTAAAGTACTAAGTTCACCAACCACCTGTCATTCATTCCTTGGGGCCGCAGTGACTTGCAGTCACCTGCCCTTTACTGTAGGAGATGCGGTCAGATAACTAGAATACAATGGATAAGAGATGAAGGTAGGTTGTGTGCTCTGAACAGCAGGGCCATCGCATTGTTGCAACTTTGCTTGTGTGGAGTAGGGGGAGGGAAGCCTGAAGAGAGGAAAGTGCACTTGAAGGAGGGCTTGCACAGAAATTGCTTAAGACTATTTAACAAGGAAAAGATAGCAAGAAGGCCTGGTCATGGGTAGTGAATGCATTTCAGGTAATAGTATCTTGCATATGTCAATCAGAAGGTGTTCTTATGGCTGGGATGTAGTTTCATGACCTGGCCCATTCCATATTAAGTTGGGGTGAGTTCATCATTTTTTCTTTCAATTCTAAGAAATTTAGATTATTATATTACAAGTGATAGAAAAAACAATGTTTCAAGTCAGGAGGATTATAGGAATTAGAAAAATAATGCCAGTAATTATTTAAAAAGTTCAACAGGAAGAGGGAGCAACAGCCACAGTACCTATCAGGAAGCAGTGGCACTGGGATAGACAGTGATGACACGACGGGGAGGAGGAGACAAAGCCTACAGGAAATCAAGGGAGTGAAGTGGGCAGGCCTGGTGACTGCAGTAACGTGAGGATTGCTGTTTCCAGTTTGAGCAACTCCCACTTTTAACCCTGTGATGCACAAACACACACACACAAATATATATACACACATATGCATGCACACACATACATAATATGTCATTATATACTATAATTATATATGTAATATATTATGTACATATTATATATGTATACATTATATATGTATCATATATGTATATGGGTTCCCCGTTCCTGACTCCTCTAGCCCTGGTTATAATGTTGGGGCACTTTAGGCCTCAGAAAACAGAACCCCTCTCTCTGACCTTCTCTTGCCCTCCTTTCACCTACCCAAGGCAATTGCCTTCTGACTGTGGGCCCTAAGACCCTCATTTCAGAGGAGATCCTGCCCCATACTCTGAAGGGAGGAATAATTCACAGAGAGACCAAGAAGAATCTGGACAGGACTAGCTAGGTTTAGAACATACCCTTTCAGGCCAAATGGGGTGGCTCATGCCTGTAATCCCACCAATTTGGGAGGCCGAGGTAGGCAGATCACCTAAGATCAGGAATTCAAGACTAGCCTGGCCAACATGGTGAAACCCCATCTCTACTAAAAATACAAAAATTAGCGAGGCGTGGTAGTGCATGCCTGTAATCCCAGTTACTCAGGAGGCTGAGGCAGGAGAATTGCTTGAACCCAGCGGGTGGAGGTTGCAGTGAGCTGAGATTGTGCCACTGCACTCCAGCCTGGATGCAGAGTGGCACTCCAGCCTGGGTGAAGAGTGAGACTCCACCTCAAAAAAAAATAAAAATAAAAATAAAAGAACATACCCTTTCTGTCCAAATCACACTTCTACACAGTTGCTAATCATTCCTATCAAGTAAGTCTCCATAAAATGCAAAAGAGAGCAGGGTTTGCTGCACAAGGAGGGTGTATTAGTCCCTTTTCATGCTGCTGATAAAGACATACCTGAGACTGGGAAGAAGAGGCTTAATGGACTTACAGTTCCACATGGCTGGGGAGGCGTCACAATCATGGTGGAAGGCAAGGAGGAGCAAGTCATCTCTTACGTGGATGGCAGCAGGCAAAGAAAGAGCACCTGTGCAGGGGAACCCCGGTTTATAAAACCATCAGATCTCATGAGACTTATTCACTATCACGAGAGCAGCACGGGAAAGACTTGCTTCCATGATTCAATTACCTCCCACTGGGTCCCTCCCACAACATGAGGGAGTTCAAGATGAGATCTGAGTGGGGACAGAGCCAACCATATCAGAGGGCATGGAGGCCCTGCACGCCTTTCCCCATACCTCACCCTACTTTATCTGTATCCTCTGTAACATCCTTTATAATAAACCAGTAAACTTGTTTCCCTGAGTTCTGTGAGCTGTTCCAGCAAATTATTTGAACCCAAAGTTGGAGTGAAGGGAACCCCAACTTGAAGCCAGTCAGTTCTGGAGGCCTGGACTTGTGATTGTGTCTGAAGTGGGGACAGTCTTGGGGACTGCGTCCTCACCCTGTGGGATCTGATGCTGTCTCTAACTAGATAATATAGGAATTAAGTTGGAGGATGCCCAGCTGGTGTCCACTTCTTTGTGTAGAGGAAAAACCCCATGCATTTCATCCCAGAAACTTCCTTGTGTTGAAGATTGTTGCTGTGATAGTGTGAAAGCAGAGAATAAACACAGTTTGAGTTTTTATTATAAACAAACTAAGCTGGAGACCATGGTGGGGGAGGAGGTGTAGGTAGTAAGAAATAGCGAGTTTTGTTGAGTTATATAAAATATGATGTGCTTGTATAATGCTTGATGGAACTATGGTGTACAAACAACAAACAAAAAATTTAGGTCTCTGAACATCATAGGCAAGAAAGTATGTCAGCATACCAAACTTTCCAATAAAAAGGGGGGGATTGTGTAATAAATAAGTCTTCATGACTTATTCTTAGCCACATTTCTAGCAAGACTTCTGATCCCAAGCTAATTGATATGTCATCTCTTAACCTGCCAGTGAGGTTGGGGCCGTGCAGCCTTTGGAAGCAGCAGAGTGACTCTAACGTCCTGGCTGTGGAAAAGCATTCTGCAACTCCATGTCTATGCACTATCACTTTGTGTCTCCTTCAAGTTTATGTCTTTAATACTGTCGTATGTTCACAGTGGATAACTGTCACACCTTACACCTCTCCTCTGACTGTTTTAGGTCTATGTATTCAACTGTCTACATTATACTACATGATATATTCTTTTTTTAAATTGCTTCAGTTAGACTGTATTTTCTCTAAGAATTGCAAAAAATGGAACCATAAACAGTTTAAAATAAAAGACTGCAAATCAAGAGGTAGGAACAGCTTCAAGGTTGGCTTGGTTCAGCAGTTCAATAGTGACATTAGACACTTAGTTTCTTTCTGTTTCTTGCTCAGCTTTCCATCCTAAGCTGGTTTTCTCTCATGGTCCCCAGATAAATACCAGGAAGTAACCATGGTGCTCTGCTTTGTCTTTGGGGAGAAAAATTTGAGTTTATTCTCTTGTAGAGGATCAGGAAAGTGCCAAGGTTGTTGCAGCTTGACTTCGTTCCTATTTCAATGACCCTGGGACAGGCTCCCTGTCTTCTGATGGTTGCGCTTCTTGGAAAAATGAAAGCATTGCATTCCTAAAAGAGAGTATCTTCTCAGTCTTACTTGCTGTTGATGATTTTCAAGTATTTTGATGAAACCCATTGAGACTGCTTTCTAGTCTGTGCCAGCAAATCATGTGATGGCAAAGATTGAGTGTGGACCAACTTCTCTTCAGACAGAATTTAACTGATTCATGTGAGTGATACTTTTTCCCACCCAGAGAGAGGAAGAGTTGCTTTTAGTAGCTTTTTCAGAAAATAAAGAAATTTCAGTCTGCATAAACCTTCATTAAAAGTTATCTCTAAATTCATTGGCCAAAAATGAGTCATATGTCCAATAGCAAAACAATAAATTGTAGCAAGAAATGAGATTTTCTGATTAGAGTAGGCTTAGTCTATGTTTAACTTCTGGGTAGAGGCAGACATAAAAATAGCCTCTCAGAACAACAAGAGCTATGTCAGGGAGGCAGGGAGCTGACCAACATTTAGGGTGCTTATGAAGGCAAGGGATTTGGGTGTTAAGAAGGTAACACCTAGAAAATTAAATAATAGGCAAATCTAACTGAATAAATCTAAAAGTTTATGCTTTCCCACAGTTAGTCTTTCTCATCTTGGTCAATGACAACACAGTCCACCTAGTTCTACAATTACAACAACAATAACAAAAACAACTAAGCAGCACTCTCTTCTTTCATTGTATTGCTACTCTCATATGGTTGTATGTGAATCCACATGGCTCCTGCTCTAATATACTGACACCTCCCCATTCAACCCCTTCTAGTGACAGGTCATCTATTACATGATTTGTCATATAACTTCTTAACATGCTTCCACAAGGATGCTGTGTGGTCCATTCTCCAAAGATCCTCTCCCTCCCAGATCTTAGGCATAGCCGGCATGATCAAGATTTGGAAATAAGGCCTATGTAGAAGTGGACTCGAGATATAAACTATAGATTTGCCTGCTGTTCTATTGCCACTACATGCAATAAATAAAAATGGCCTTATCTTCTCTATTTATGACAGATTTCCCATTCAAATGAAAATGTGTCAAAAATATTCTACCTGATGGGCACTGTTTCTCAAAACTGATCAAAGTAATAGATCATCCAAGTCTTTAAGTTATTTGATTTGTTTGCTAACTTCATATGTGATGAAAGCAATTTTCTTTCTTCAGAAGAGTTTAACCACTACCAAATTAGAAAGCCATTCAGGAATGTCTATATTGATTGTAGCGCTAATATTATAAAACATACAAAAACAAAACAAAGCAAACTCAATTAACTATACTCCTCAGCAATTATTATACAAAAGAAAAACTGTTATCAAGGAAAATAACAAGAGGTCATGGATGCTGACTAGACCATTAAGATTCTAAGCTTCTATTCAAGTATTATAGTGAAACTGACTCCCTCTAGCATGTGTGTGAATTTCACTGATTCCACATCTATTCCTGTTTAATGATGATGTCAAAATGATTGTTTACACGTCTGCATTTTACTGGCTATATTGTTATCTATCACTGTTCTTGATGTCAGGAAATTGTAATTCTGGCTCTAGCTTTGTAAATACCAGGTATGTGATTTGGAGTGATTTGTTAAGCTTTCCCAGATTTTAGCATGTGTAATTGTTCACGTTCTTTCCAGTGTTCCAGTTGTTGTAACTCAATAAACATCAGTTATGTTTACAACTAAGCAAACACTGAAGTCATTTTGCAATTGTTTTATATTATTTTAAAATCATATTTTTTTGTAATTGGTATCTATTTTTTTACTTCTTAATTTTTCTTCTTTATTCAAGGTTTTCATCCTTGATTATTGCTACTACAGGTCTACATTATTCCCCTTAAGAGCCATGTAACACTGGATGAGTAAGGGCAGGCTGAGGGAGAGAGGGTCTCTTCACTTTGTGGGTGCTGTATGATGCAATGTAGATTTCTTTTAGCGGTCACTTCATTTTGTATTTTTCCAGCAACATTTCTTTTTCACTTGTACTGTCACTGCTGCATTCATGTTACTATTTCAGTAGTATTTTTTTATTTTTCCATGTTATGAAAAACCAAAGGATTGAGAAGAAACCTTCTGTATATTGGTTGACTAGTATTTTATGCACCTCAAGATATTTTCTCACTTAATAATTGAATTGTCCTAGAATATTGGCATCAATAGTTTGAAGTTACATATGAGAAAGTAGGTTAAGAGAAATTGATTTGTTAAAGTGAAAATAGCCATATGCCCTGTGGCATGATCAGAATTTTAACTGTTTTGTTTGCGCCAAAGAAAATACTCTTTTTATGACTCAGAATAATGGAAGGAAAGGAAGCACTTTGGTGTCTCTTCAGTAAGGACACTAATCATACAGAATCAGGGCCCCACTCTTATGACCTCATTCAACCTTAGTTACCTCCTTTAGGCCCTTTCTCCAAATACAGTCACAGTGTGGGGTAGGGAGTGAACATAAGAACTTTGAAGGGACACAATTCAGTCCATAACACATACTGATGGACATTTAGGCTTTGAGGCAGGAGATAGCAGGAACCATATAAGGTAACTTTCTGGTTTTTGCCATGGTGCGTTGCCATGAAATTTGTAAACTGTCATGTTGCCCATTGGAGTGTCTTTTTTTTTTTTTGAGACAGGGTCTCGCTGTTACCCATGCTGGAGTGTAGTGGTGCAATCTCAGCTCACTGCAATCTCAGCTCACTGCAATCTCCTCCGCCTCCCAGGCTCAAGTGATTCTCGTGCCTCAGTCAGCTGAGTAACTGGGACCACAGGCATGCACCACCACACCCGGCTTAGAGATGGGGTTTCACCATGTTGCCCAGGCTGGTCTCAAACTTCTGACCTTAAGTATTCCACCAGCCTCAACCTCCTAAAGTGCTGAAATTACAGGCATGAACCACCACGCCTGGCCAATTTATTGTCTTTATGTTAATAAGCAGTGAGGGTCACTAAAGGTCATTTTTGTCCCATCTTCTGATTTCCACAGGCTTCTTCACTGTGCCCTGTTTTGATCAAATCCTGCTGGGATCAGCGAGGTTGCCAACAGGGTGGGGACCAGTGCTGGAAAAACAAGGCTTGCTGATCCCCTACCTACAAAAGCCTAATATACCTCTATCTACATGTCTATCTACATCTATCTATCTATCTATCTATCTTTTTTTTTTTTTTTTACTGCTCATGGGTTTTGTGTTCTATCTACTCCAAAGTAATCAAAATATTATTTTTTTCCCTTCAGTTGCAACTTCAGCATTTTTATCTAAGGTCCAGTTTGAAAAACATTTTTTCCCGTCTGTTCAGTTTTCTTTCTCTCAGTAGTCCTTTTTGAAGACAAGTTTCTTGTTGTGACAAAGCCCAATTTATCTGTTTGTTCCTTTATAGCTCATGTTTCATGCTGTATCTAAGAAATAGTTGCTGAAACCAATGTCACAAATATTTTTGTTCTAGAAGTTTTATAGTTTTATTTTGTTGAAGAAGTTTTATAGTATTGTTACCAAAACACCAGGGATTTGGTCCAGGTCCTGCTGCTCCCTGCACAGAAAGCCAGTGACTGAGACAATGAGTATTGTCAAGGAAGAAGGCTTTAATCGGGTGCTGCAGTCAAGGAGATGGGAGCACAGTTTCAAATCCATTTCCCTGATGGACTAAAACTAGGAGTTTATATAGCAGGGAAGAAATGTAACAATGTGTAAGAAAACAGAAAGTAGGGAGGGGCAAGGAAGCAATCATGATGAATGAGAGGTCCAGTGTCTCATTGTCTGGATGTGGTGATGTGGTGAGTTTTAGTGCTTTGATACTTTTTTTTAGAGGCCTGAAGGTCTTTTCCTGAGGAAGGAACTCAGATAAAACAAATAATAAGTTTTGACCTTTAAGAAGAAAAGGGTCAATTTCTATGTTTATCAAAATAAAAAAACAACTAACTATGGGACTAGTGGGTCAGTTTCAGTTTTAGGTGCCACATTTAGATCTATGAATATTTTTAGTTAATTTGTACATGTGGATTAAGATTTGGATTGCAATGATTTAGTTGCATATATATGTATATACATATGGATCTACTTCTGAATTTCTATTATTTTTCTTCATCTATTTTTTCTCTTTTTGCGCTATTTATCATTCTGTCTTGAAGACTGCAGCTTTATAAGAAAGCTTTGAAATCAAATGTCTTGCAACCTTGTGAAAATCACTTATTTATTCTAGTATCTTTTTTTTTTGGTATATTGCATTGGGTTTTCTATATAGGTGAGCAAGTCATCTGCAAAAAACACAATTTTACTCTGTTCTAAGCATGTTAACATTTCTTTCCTTGCCTTATTGAATTGATTGGAACCTCCAGTTACTGTGTGGAATAGAAGGGGTGAGAGAAAACATCTCTATTTGTTCCTAATCTTAGGAATTAAACATTCGTTCTTTCATGCTAAGGATTCTTAGTTGCAAGTTTTTTGAAGATGTACTTTATAAAGTTGAGAAAGATGTATTCTATTCTTATTTTGTTGTGAGTTTTTATCATGAAAGGATGATAATTTTTTTCAAATGATTATTCTACATATATCAAGATTACCATAGTTATATTCTCATTTTTGGTTTTTAAATATGGTACATTATATTGATTGATATTTTACCATTAAACCATCCTAGCTTTTCTATAATAACCCCCAATTAGTTGCAATACCTTATCCTTCATATATAAGTATTAAATCCAAATTGTTAAAAATTGGGATTAGTACTTTTGCATCTCTGTTCATGAGAAATATTGTTCTGTAGTTTTCAGTAATGTGTTTGCAGTAGTGATATGAGGGTAATGAGCCCTCAAAGAATGAGTTTAGGATGTATTCCATCCTATTCCATTTTCTGCAAAGGTTACCACAGAATTTGTATTATTTCTTCCTTAAGTTTTGGGTAGAATTCACCAGTAAAACCACGTAGGCCAGAAATTGTCAGGTTTTACTGCAGTTTCTTTAATAGATTTGGCGTTTCAGATTATCTATTTCTTCATTAGTTATCTTTTTTAGTTTGTCTTTCAATGCATTGGTGCATTTCATCTAAATTATTCAATCTGTAGGCAAATGGCTTTCATAATACATTCTTATTGCATTTTTAATACCTGTAGAATCTGTTGTAGTGTTACCTCTATCCCTGATATTGCTTATTTTTGTATTCCATTTTTATGCCTTATCTAGTATGTCTACAAGTTTATTGACTCTATTGATCTTCTCAAAGAATAAGTTCTCAGTTGTCTTGATTTTCTCTATTTTGGTTTTGTACTTCATTTATTTTTCTGCTTTGGTTTATATAATTTTCTTTCTCTTGCTTTCTTTGGGTTTAATTCTCTGTTTTTAATATAGCTTTCTAAGGAGGAAGCTGAGGTTATTACATTTTGATATTTCTTTCTTCCTAATATAAGTGTTAAGTGTTATGAATTTTCTTTAAGTCCTGCTTTAATGGCTTCCATTGATTTCTGAAATGTTTTGTTTTAATTTTTCCTCAGTTCAAAATATTGTGTTTTCTTTTTTATTTTTTTCTTTAATCTGTGGGTTATTAGAAGTGAGTCAGTAGTTTCCAAATATTAGCAAATCTTCCAGGGATTTTTCTTTTTTATTTCTAATTTAATTATACTGTGAAAAGAGAACATAATCTGCATGAAAAATCATCTCAAATGTATTGAAATATGTTTTACCAATAATATGGTCTAACTTTTTTATTTTTCTCTGTGCAAGATTCTTTATTTTGCTATTGTTTTTGCAGTGTTCTATAAGAACAATTGGGTCAAGTCATTTGAACATGTTGTCTAAGTCTTCAATACGCACTTATTTTGTGTCCACTTGTATCACTTTTTGAGAAACAAGTATTAAAAGCACAAAATCTAATTGTTGATTTGTCTATTTCTACTTTTAATTCTGTCATTTTTGTTTAACATATTTTGTGTGCTTCATATATTTTAGATGCATATATATTCTTAATTATTAACTTATTGAAGATAGTATGATTCTATGTGGTATTATTTTTATGATCTGTTACACAGGTCTGGAGCATTTCTCAGTCTAGGACTAATTATTCCCTTTTATTGAAACAAGGCTTATTTGTAAACTTCACCCACTCACACTTTTGTGAATTACAAGTTTTCTCCTTTTAGCTGCTGGGAATAGGCACTATCTCTGGCGCTGTGTGAGTGGTAGATGCTACTTTTATTTTTTTGCTTGGCTCTTTTCCAGACCTAAGATATTTTTCTTAAATGCATTTACTGATCAATTTTCTGCTAAATACTTGAGGGAAATCCGCTGCAAATCTTCAGGTTCTTTCACTGTATGGTGCTGTTTGGTCTACGATTTTGTCTCAGAATCTTTTGCCAGCCTGGTTTCCCCAGACTTCCAGCTCTATCTCCTCAAATCAGGAAATTTGCCAGACTGTGTGTGGATTCCCCCATCCTGTGCCTGAAAATGCTCTCAAAATAATAAACCAGGAAGTAGGGGCTAACATCATTTGTTGATTATGTCTCCCGGTTCACTGTCTAGCTTTGTGTGACTCTTGTGGTGGTTGATTTGAAACCAACCGCATAGTCCAATAGACTGGTCTTTTGGATAAGCATAGAAAGTGACCTTTCTGGTCTTAAGGCTTGAAACTCATACATGTTTATCTGAGTGCCTTTCTCAGGAAACAACCTTCAGTTCTTTCAGGAAAGTATCAAAGAACTGAAACCAGATCACTGAACCAAATGCTCGTTCCCTTATTCACCAGGATTGCTTCCTTGCCCCTCCCAAGTTTCTGTTTTCTTACACACTGTTACATTTCTTCCCTGCTATATAAACTCCTGGTTTTAATCAGCAAGACAGATTTTAGATTGATTTCCCATCTCTTCAGCTGCAGCACCCAATTAAAGGTTTCTTCCTTGGCAATACTTGCTGTCTCAGTGATTGGCTTTCTGTGTGGAGAGCAGCAGGACCTAGACAAATTGCCTGGTGTTTCAACAACAGGTTGTCCTTTTCCTACATAATTGCACTAGCCAGGAACTCCAATAAAATGATGAAAAGTAGAGGTGACAGAGGACAACATGGCCCTACTTCAATTTGTGAAAAATGCCCTTTATGTTTTATTATTTAGTAACATGTCAGCTGCAGGTTTCGTTGTGGATATCTTCTACTATATTAAGGAACTTCCCTTCCAGTTTTGGTTAATCAAGATTTTAAACAATCATGGATGTTAAATGTTTGAAAATGTTTTTTCTTCATTCATAAGATAGTCTTATGATTTTCTCCTGTAATCTGTTACTATACTAATATTGAATAGTTTCAAACTTTCAACTAAACTTGCACAACTTGATTAAGCTCTGTCATGATGTATTATATGTTATAAAACAATGTGAACCAATATACTAATATTTTATTAGTAATTTCGTATGTATGTATAAATTGTTAACTTTGTGAGTCTGTAATTCTGTTCACCTGTAATGTCAGGTTTTTGTGTAAGAGTTAGACTAGTCTCATATAATGAAGTAAGAGTTTGTTTTTTTTCTTTTCTGAAGGAAGTGTGTACAAGGCTTCTGATTGCACTAGTGTTACCTTGTATTTGGGGCACTGTTTTGGTTGTGAAAGTTTTGCTTTATTGAGTAATCCTGTCTTACTTTCTGCTTTAAGTTTTCTCTATGAGATTGCCCTTCAAAAAGGTTCACTTTCTGCATGTTTTGCCATACACAGAGGTAGACTCCTGTTCTTCTGTTCCTTGTTCCCCAATGCATACCATCATTGATGATTCATGTACGATTTTCCATTCCCACTAGTAATATGCAAGAGTTAAATGTACTTTTTGAAAAGCCAATTTATATTTAAAAAATGATAGTGAATAAACAGTAAAATGTAGAAAAATTAGAGGGTAAGGCCTCGAAAATTTTTTTTTGTTAGAGATACCAGAATATATTAGTAGCCAGTGCCTTGTTGAGATACAGTATGTTCAATCCATTGTTTTTAAATTGAATAAGTGAACAATCCAGAAAGCAAATCTTTTCTAAATTCTTGGGCTAGAGGTCATGTATTTCTAGTTAAACCTTAATACGTAAATAAAACATTTTATAAACTGGCTATGTCTACTTAACATTTTGAAGAATATTCAAATATACTCCTAAAATAGGCATGAGTAGCAGATTCTTCATGTAAAAATGAACCTGTTTAAGAAATATTTTATGAAAACATTAGTTGGCTGTTGGATTCTACCACCACAATCGGATTCCTACCAGCCCCAAGATTACTCAGCTTACACTGTCTTGCATCTACTTGTTCACGCTCCTCATAATTAGGAAGCAGCTGTTTCTGGCCTTCTCCACACAGCAACTGTCAACTGCAAATGGGATATAGAAGACCAGGAAAAGTGAAAGATTGCTTCGTGCCAATGACAGGATACCATTAGTCTTATAGAGATATAGTATCTACACTTTACATCAGAACCTTATAATTGGTTTATTTCTGTCAGACGGTGAGTCACTATCTTAGGCCATTCAGACAGCTTTGACAAAAACAACATAAACTGGAAGGCTTATAAACAATAGAAATTTATGTCTCACAGTTCTGAGGGGAATTTCAAGATAGAGATCCCACCTGTGTTCTAGTGATGCCCACTTCCTCACAGACACCTGATGTCCCACAGAGACCACACATGGCACAACTGGCACAGGGTCTCTCTTGTAAAGGCATTAATCTCCTTTATGAGGGCTTCACTCCCATGACTTAATCACATCTCAAAGGCCCCACTTCCTCAGATCATCACCTTGTGGGTTAGAATTCCACCATATGGATTTTTGGGAGACATAAATATTTAATCCATCTCAATAAGGGGCTTATAATTTTCTTTTAGAATAAAATCATGGGTATGTGAGTAGGCATATATCCAGCTATAGTCCATGGTGTCTCTATATTAAGATCAAATATTAATAATCAAGTGATGTGTTTAAAGCAATGTGAGTTATTAATGAACAGCTATGCCAGGTTCTTAACTATATGACTTCCTTTACATCTAAATTTCACAATACAAAATGAAGGTATACACATCAACTCTAGCCTCACTTTTAAATGAAGTAGGAGAATGATTACTAGGGCTTTCTTTTACAATGTTATTTATTTTGCCTTTAAACCCATTTATGCCTAGTGTTTCATTATTGGAACATTAAGCTTACGGGAGTTATTTATATGCTACTGCTCAAGGTCATCACCAAGGTCTGATTTTTCACAAATAAAATTTGCAACCTCCGGATAAATGGGTTAAGAATTATACAGGGGAAGGAAAAACTGAATGACAGTTATATGGTGATTTAAATATTTATAAAAATATCAACTATTTTATTTCAAATTCATGCATGAATTATTTATTTAACTGAGTTTAAAACCCAGGAAATGTAAAATTAATTGAAGCAGTGATCTATAAATGTTAAGCCTCCACAAATTATATAATAAGATTTTTTTTTCTCTACATAAGCCCCAGTGGCTGAGAAGAAAAATACAATAAAATGAATAACATTCAACTGAAATATCCCATGGGAGAGGCAGCATTTTATTATTTCTGTTTAATTTAAATATTTGATACTATTTTTTCTCATTCTATAAGTTAATAATGGTGGAATCCAATTGGATTAAAAACAACCTTTTCAAAAATCAGAGCACAAATACTTTTCAACAACAAATATTACACATAATAAATGTGATTATCTTGAAAACTGATACAAATGTGGAGAGCTTATGTGGAATGATATTTTACTAGCTAAATATACAGTAAAATATCCGCAGGGGTGGAGTACCAAGGGTGCCGTTACAGGTTGAGGAGTCTACAAGTGACTGCAATATTACCAACTTGAGGGAGAATATAAAATTCAGTACAACTTCAGATTTGGTTTATTTTATTTTTATTTGATTTATTTACTATTTTTATACTTGTGCAGTAAGTCAAAAGATTCTTGAAGCATAATATTGTGATGAAAAATGCTCTAATAAAAAGAAAATACTGCCTCCTTTAACTATTTCTCAGAAAAATCTTTAGAATAAATATTAAAAAAATAAGTCAGCGGCTCTTGTGACACTACTCTTATTTGAAACTTCTATGTTAACATGGTTCATAGTCACAGAAAAGTGGCGAGAATAACCCCATGATTTTCCACATATCATTTACCCAGCTGCTCCAAATGTGAATATTTTATGCATGAGCTTCATTATTCTTTCCATCCACCCATCCATCCATCCATCTGTCCATTTGTCAGACATCTCTCTCCCTCTCTCATTAATAATTTATCTTTTTTATTTTTTTATAAACCATGTGAGAATAAGTTGCAAGTCCACTTTCTGCTTACCTTAAATACTTTAGTATATGTTACCTAGGAACATGAGTGCTTTTTCATAAAACAATAAAATTATAAAAATCAGGAAACTAACACTGATATAATACTATCAAACAATACGTAGGCTTTATAAAAAATTTTGTCATTGATTAACAAATGCATTTAAAGGCAAACTCACTTTTTCCATAAAAGAGAACATTTAACTTCTATTTTAAATGTTCTCTTTTATTTTCAGGAATTTTAAATTTTTTTCTGTCTAGTTATTTTGGTAACTGGAAAATTGATCAGAATAATACAGTTCTGCATGGCATCCTCATAGTACATACCAGCCAAGATTCATGTTACCAATTTTGGCTGCATTAAAACTTCCATCTTTCTTCATGCACCTTGTTTCCAACTCACAGGATTTTTCTGTCACTTAGAATAACCAGGTCACACACAGATTTAGGGGGTTAGGAAGTTTCAGTGAATACCCTTTTTTTTTTTTCCTACCTGGATTCTGAATACATAAAGAAATACAAGGAGGCCGGGAATGGTGGCTCATGCCTGTAATCCCAGAACTTAAGGAGGCAGAGACAAGTGGATTACTTGAGGTCAGGAGTTCGAGACCAGCCTGGCCAACATGGTGAAACCCTGTCTCCACAAAAAATACAAAAATTAGCTGGGCATTGTGGTGCATGCCTGTAATCCCAGCGCTTTGGGAATCCATGGCAGGCAGATCACTTGAGGTCAGGAGTTTGAGGCCAGCCTGGCCAACATGGTGAGACCCCATCTCTACTAAAAATTAAAAAATTAGCTGGGTGTGGTCACGTGTGCCTGTAATCCCAGCTACTCAGGAGGCTGAGGCATGAGAATTGTTTGAACCCAGGAGGTGGAGGTTGCAGTGACCTGAGATGCTGCCACTGCACTCCAGCCTGGGCGACAGAGCGAGACTCCATCTC
This sequence comes from Pongo pygmaeus, assembly GCF_028885625.2. Taxonomy (NCBI): domain Eukaryota; kingdom Metazoa; phylum Chordata; class Mammalia; order Primates; family Hominidae; genus Pongo; species Pongo pygmaeus. The sequence goes on from NC_072380.2 coordinate 61,206,659, forward strand.
AAAAAAAAAAAAAAAAAATTAGAAAGAAATACAAGAAGATTAAAAAGAGCAATGTATCACTTTTTAATTAATGGAGCCTACTCTGGGGACTATGGATTTAAATCTATTAGTCACTGAACTTGCTAATAAATGTCCCAGAATTAGGAAAGCCTAGTACTCTAGTAACAGGCAAAGAGGGACAACCACTTGCCTTTTTGTAATGGGGAAGTCCCTTTAAAAACTATCACATGGCCTTTTGACACTTTGGACATAAAACACTAACCATTTTAGAAAACATTTTTCAAAAAAAAATGTAATTAATTGCTGGACTGAATTTGCAAGCAATTACACATCAAATATGATTCTGCTGAGGAGGAAAATCACTAGAATGGTAAATACACCAAAAGCATTTATCCAGAACAGAGAAAAATTCACAGAAAATCAGATGTAATAAAGAATGTGATTCTATTTTTGATGCTTGACTACTGATAGTTTCCAAGCTCCACTTCTCCTACTTTCCCTTTTGCCCCATATGTCATCATAGTAATTAGAAAGTTCAGAAGCTCCTTCTTTGAATGCCAGAGAGGAACTTCAAACAACACAAATTGTGCTTGTGAGCCCTCGCCTCAGGCCAGACCCCAGCCATAAGAAAAACAGAGCCATGGCACCTTTCTTTCAAATGAACCTCCACAGGAGTCTCACGACTTCATAGTCTCCTTTTTTGAAAGGATGGTCTTCAAAAAGTGATGCTGGGAAAACTGGAATTCCATGTGCAAAAGAAAGAAACTGGACTCTTATCTTATACCTTATACGAAAATTAACACAAAATGTACTGAAGACCTACTGGTAAAATTTAAATTATAAAACTCCTAGAAGAAAACGTAGAAGAAAAACTTTTTAACATTGGACTTGGCAATGATTTTTGGGATAATGACATAGAAAGCACAAACAACAAAGCAAACAGACAAATGATACTACATCAAACTTAAAAATGTCTGTGCATCAAAGGAAAAGTCAACAGAGTGAATAGAAAACCCACAGGATGGAAGAAATATCTGCAAATCATGTGTCTGACAAAGGCTTAATATCCAGAATACATAAAGCAATCCAAAATATATATTAGCAACTTAACATCAAAAAAACAGATAACTAGATTAAAAACTGGGCATTTGTCCAAAGAAGATATTCAAAAGACCAGCAATCACATGAAAAGGTGTTAAAAATTATGAATCATTAGATAAATACAAATCAAACCATGAGGCATTACCTCTCACCCATTAGGATGGCCACCATCAAATAAACAGGACATAACAAATGGTGATAAGGATGTGCAGAAATTGGAACACTTGAACACTCTTTGGGGGAATATAAAATGGTGCAGCAGTTACTGTGGCAAACAGTTTGGAGGCTCTTTTAAAAAGTAAAGATAGAATTATCATAAGATCTGGTAATCCTATTTCTGGGTATATATATCCAGAAGAATTGAAAACAGAATCTCAAAGAGATTATTTGTGCAACAATTTTCATTGCTGTATTATTCACAATAGTTAAGAAAAAGACAACATGCTAAGTGAGATAAGTCATACAGAAAAAGATAAATACTGAGTGATTGCACTTATATGAGGCAGCTAAAGTAATCAAAATTATAGAAACAGACAGTAGAATGATGGTTGCTGGGTGCTGGGAAAGGGGAAAATGGGAAGCTGGTGTTCAATAAGTATAGAGAATCACTTTTGCAAGGTGAAAAAGTTCTAGAGATCTTTGCACAACAATGTGAATATAGTGAGCATTACTGAGTTTTTCACCACAGTTAAGAAAACAACAGCAAAAATTTATGTTTCAGTATGATAGAATATATCCTTGGGTCCCACAATACCTATGGTCTGCCCAGGTAGCTTCTCTCTGAGGTTTGTATTGGGTGGATCACCATCAAAGCTATCACTTCATCCAGAAGAATTTGATTGTTACCTACCAGGTATCAAGCACTGTTCTAGGTTTGGAAGTTATGCTGTTTAACCAGGCAATTCTCTAAATCTATTATGAATACACTGTCAAACCTGTAACACTATACTTAGGATTCCTCTTACTTGACTTCTTTGACAATCTTAATCACCCAAAGTTTCAAAGCTCCTACTTCTTCTGAATTGTATCCTTACTATTTCACACTCTCTTTTGCAATCCTTTACATTTCAACTAATGCACGTTGAACAAATTATTTATGTAACTACTGGCTTTAGGTGCTGCAAAAAGCATTTAGTTACCAAAATTGTAAATAGAAAGCTTTAGGAAAACTAACAACAACAACAAAAAAACCCTTTTCTCAAGGTAATTAATGTTCACCAAAAAGACTTTCATCATTCACAAAATATCATCCATGCTCTTGAATTTTGAAGATTTTTAGTAAGGAATGACATTAAGCTCTCTTTTTGTTTCTTTTCTCATCTTTGTTTAGATACATCTGTGATATCACAGCAATTGTAAAACAAAAAGCTTGTCTTGACATATAGCATTAGTGGGAGAGAGCGACAGTAAGAAATTAAATTTTAAAAATTAATTTCACTATGTAACAAGTATATAAGGAAATAAAATTACATGGCAATTTTAGAAAACGTTGAGGAATCCCTTTCCAAAAACATATTTGTGTTAAAACCAGAGCAAGTAAAGAGCCATTCATTGAAACAAAAACAAAAACAAAAAAAACAAAAAACACTGGAAAATAGTTTATAATAAATGTAAAGTTGTAATAGTATTTTGAAAATACTGGAAACTTTTTTAGCTCCTTTTCTGAATTTTCAAAATTTTATTTAATGAATCTGTATTACCCTCTATAATGTAGAATCCTACATTTAAATTAGGAAAATATATTAAAACATTATAATTTAACTGCTACTGTTTTTGACAAATACGATTCCTTGTTAACAAGGCTTAGATATTAACGATGCTTTATCTGTCAGAGTGCATTATTAAATGCATGCTTATCCATGCCATGTATATGCAAAATAAAATGTCATTTACACAGGAAATCTTAGAAAATCTGTTTTTTTTCTGAAATTTCTGTTTCAAGAGGCATTTATTGTCTGATATGTTTGGCTTGTCCAAAAGGAATTTCCTATTGGAAGAGACAAAAAAGTGAGCCTTTATACTATGTCACCACTGCTACTGCATATAAATTGTGATTCTTTTTTAGTAACCTAGTTCTTCCATGCAATACAATGTACCTTGAAATCGTATTTTTAAGTTATGTCTTTATGTTTACTGAAGTGAATTATGCTTTTAAATTAATAAGCTAAAAACATCTGAAGAACACTGACAACATGCTTGCACTGGGTTAGCAGAGCTGGATGTGCCAACAGTGGGATCACATTATTCATGTGACAAATGTCCTCTCTTGAAGGTTTCTAAGGAAGCTTACTTCCAGATTTACTTTTTAAATCTGTTTGAATAATACTACGTAAAATTTATCAGCAAAATATTTAGATTTTAGATTATTCACAATGTGGATAAAAGAATAGAAGCTTATTTATCGTATAAGTCCTGCTTATAATTAGTATTATCTGCTTTTTTATTGCAATTTTTCTCTGAAATTATTTTATATTAACAGATCAGTCAAATTAATTCACATTTAGTGTTAACAAAATTAATATTTCAATTGTATATTGATATAAGAGATTAAAGGAGTATTTCACACTTGAGAAATAAGGACATTTTCATCAGCTGAAAAAATTATAAGTGACAGAGAATTAATTCAGATGTTCATTTATTCATTTTTAATTGACTCAACAAATAGTAAATGCTGCATCATTTTAATTTTCAAAAGGAATCTTACTTCTCATTGAGAATATTAATTGGAACCAATAATCAGAAATTGTTTTAGCATAAATGCTGGTCATATATTGTTCTGAACTTATATAACCAATATATAGAATTCAAAAGACAAATACACACCAAATATGTTCTACAACTTATCTTCTAGCAATAAAGCTTGCATAGAGAAAACAAGCCCTCTTTCAATAGATTCATTATAACTAAGAGTATTTTAGAAATGGCGAAACAGGAAATTGTGCACTTTCCCCTCATAAACTGTAATGCAAATTTCATGACTGAACATCAGTGAAATCTTTTTGATATGACTGAATTTGAAAAGTTCTGCTGTTACAGCTATTCGAGGTAACTACGTGAAGTTAGAACTGTCTCTGGTGATGAAAATGATTTTCATTATACTTTCATGTATAAAACTATATTGATGGATATTATCATATATTCATTTTTCTTCATGAATCCACAGATATTTATAAAGAGCTAGCTATGCAAAATTACTGTGTAAATATCATGGTTTAGATTTGAACAAAGCAGACAAGATCCAGCCAGCCAAGGTCAATTTGGCCACCAAATTGACACCATAAATTTCTTTTGAAGTACAATGTCTCCTTCAATCTCATCCCACATGTGTGCAGAGGTGTGCCTGGGAGAAGGTAGATGCTATTCTCTGGGATGCTTTGTGCTAGGGAGGCAAATTATATCTCATATATGAATGCCATATAAGGGGGAGGCATGGTGGGTGGTGGACTGACTATTGGTGGCAACTTTGCTATTTCTGAAATGTCTTGATAAACTGAAGTGGAGGGTTCTCCACATAGTGTGCCTATGGGTGTCAGTCTTATCATGTGTGCCAATAATTTACTGCATTGGAATTCAGTCACAGTTATGGCACAAAAGGAAATGTCCAACCGAACATCCTGCTAATGAAGGCAGAGTTGGTCTCAGAAAACAGTGGATGCAGAGATAAGAAATCTGGGAGCAGCTGCTTTTACCACTGGCTGATGATGCTAGACCCCAGGAACACATGGTGGAGGCCTGGGTGGTGGAGGTGCAGTGTTTGGAAAACAAATGAATGAGAGCAGCTCATTCTTAGAAGCAGACAGCAACATACAAGAGCTTGTGTCTAGGTTGTTGTGGAGGAGGTACCAATTCAATAATTTCAGAAGTCCTACTTTTATCTTGCCATATAAGTTGATAGTAGGACCTCAACATATGAGGAAAGTTGGGTTTGTATGAATGACCACCCTGCTGTACACTTCCTTTTACAGCTGCAGCAAGATATTTTTTGTGCAAATGTGTGACAAAGACTGGCAAAAGGACTCTCTCATCTCTACCATGTGTACTCTGCATCTGGCCCCACTTCTCCATCTTCACTTGGTCTTTCTGCCACAGTATAGTGGGCTTTTATTAACTTTTTGCCTTGGTTCATTTTGTTCACACTCTGCCACATTCTTCTGCCATCTTCTCCACAGCTGCAGTTTCTTATTCTTTCAATGGTAACAGCAAAGCGAGCCGTGCCTTGATTCCTTGTGCCTTTGTTCATGATTTTTTCAATTTAACTCATATGTTTCAAAGCAGAGACCCATGGTCAACTGAGTTCTTAATACATGTAAAAAGATTACTTTGAAACCATCAAATCCTTGTCTGTCATGAACCTTATAAGACAAACTTGAAGCAAATACCTTGGAGGATAGCGCACATGCATGTAGTTGATTTGGAAGGACTGATATGACCTGAGACTCATCTGTATCCATGTAGACACCAGCCATGGTATTACTATGTTTTCTTTTATTTTTCTAATTTGTATTGCTAATTTGTACTCTTTGGAAAATTTGTGTCTTTGGAATAATATTATCAATTTTATAATTGCCAAATCTTTATCTTATAGAAGAGCCCAGGCTTGGAAAAATGTTGAATAGTATAATGATCCAAAATAATTGGTTTGGTATGTTTGCATTGCAACACTATATGAGCACACCAATATATGTATAACAGATTAGACAAATCCAGTTTTTTCTGGGGATGTATGAAGAAGAAAATGAATTTGGAAATAGACAGGTAATTGCCAGAGCATCTATGTTTTAGTATTGTTTCTTGCTCATCTACCCATAAAGAAAATTGAAATTGGCTAGTAAAAGTAAAATTCCAATACAATTAGATAATTGTAATACAGCATATAAATACCTAAAAGCCATATGCAAAGTTTGGTGATTTAAATAGAACTGTTGTACAAACACTACTGTTGTACCAACAATGGCTCTCAAATAGCTTTCAATCCAATTACCTCACTTTCATTAAAGATTCTTCATTTTTAAACTTTTCTTTAAATTATTTTCTAAAGAAATCAAATCTGTATAAGTTTAGTAAGGCTGCCATAACAAAGTACCTAAGACCTAGTGGCTACAAAAATAGAAATGTATTTTCTCACATTTCTGTACGTTAGAAGTCTGAAATCAACGAGTGGGCCAGGTTGGTTTCTTCTGGGGTCTCTCCTTGACTTGTAGATGGCCATTTTGCCCTGTGTCTTCATAAAGTCTTTCTTCTGCAAATGTTAGTGTCCTAATTTCCTCCTCTAATAAGGATACCATTTATGTTGAATGAGAACACCTGCTAATGACCACATTTTAATAACCTCTTTAAATACCATATCTCCAAATACAGTAACATTCCAAGGTACTGGGCATTAGATTTCAATGTGTGAATTTTGGGGGAAGCAATTCAGCCCTTAACAATGATATATGCATATTTTAAACTAAGGCTTAAATGCCTGAATTCTACAAGCACATATATAACATAAGATCTTGTGTGAATATGTGTATATTGTATGCATCTACACAAACCCTGAACTGAAATCTATTAGGTAAAGAGCAACTGCTAGAATGAAAATGTCGCAAAACAATGTAAACTTAGCTAGAAGGCAGAATATAAAATTTTCAACCTACTATGCAAATGGTATTATAGATGGTTAGATGATTATTCTATTTTAGTTGGTCTTATTCTCCTTATGTTTTAAAAATTCTGATAAATATTAAACAACTATAGACATAACACACTCTCAGTAATTTTGAATTTATCATTAAGGATTGGATCTATGTTTCTCTGAAAACAAATGGAACTTGATGACTGAGCCTTAAAGTTTGCAGTGTTAATAGCATCTTTTTCAAAATGATATGTGCTTTATATCAGAGAAACAAGAATCTTGACAACTACTCTAGTGCTTTCTCCTTTAAACCATTTGTATGCCTACAAAGCTAGTCAAATTCCTAGTGAGATTATCTCCACAAATAGTTATGGCTTTTATTTTAGGCACATTATCTTTGTACTATTGAGAGAGTCTAAATTCTGTATTTAATTGCACCATAAATGTTAAAGGACTTCTTGTTCTATTAAAAGTTAATCTGTCATAAATTGAAAAGAATGATCAGTGTCCCCTGTGACAGAGTGAGGAAAGGCTGTTCTTCTCTACTATGGAAAAAAAAGTGTACATTGGCACCTTCTCTGTGCCCTCTGTAGGGAAATTATCAAAAGCTTTAAAATGAGCATATGCTTAGATCAATAAATTCCAGCAGAAGAATCATCCTCCAGAAGTCTCACGCAAGTGTGTAGACAAATAGATGATAGATAGATACATAGATACATAGACAAGAAGAGAGAGATTTTGCCACAGTCCATTTTTATTTGTTTGTTTGCTTGTTTGATTTTGTTTTTGCTTTTTGAGACAGAGTCTCACTTTGTCGCCCGGGCTGGAGTGCAGTGATGCGATCTTGGGTTACCGCAACTTCTGCCTCCTGGGTTCAAGCGATTCTCCTGCCTCAGTCTACTAAAGAGGCTGGTATTACAGGTGTGCACCACCACACCCAGATATTTGTGTGTGTGTGTGTGTGTGTGTAGAGACAGGGTTTCACCATGTTGACCAGGCTGGTCTCGAACTCCTGACCTCAAGTGATCCTCCGGCCTCAGCCTCCCCAAGTGCTGGGATTACAGGTGTGAGCCACAGTGCCAGACCATAATATTGTTTTTAGAGTGCAAATTTAAAACAACTCAGTTTCCAAAGTAGAGGATAGGCTAACTAGACAACTATATACAATAAGTATCTCTATGTAATAGATTGTCATGCACTCATTCAAATTAAAATATCTATACATTTATAAAATATCTTGTTTATTATGTATTATTAAGTTAAAATTAAGACAAGCTAAAAAGAAAACACTTAATACTCTTATACTATATAGTCTAACACCACACATACATATACACAGACATACATATATACAGAAATGTATTTCTATTTATATAATTATGCATATATGTGTATATATATGTGTGTTTATGTATTTATCAAGATAGTGCAAGAGAAAGATGGGTTTTGTTGAGCAAGGGATTATTTATAATTTTTAAAGCTTTTTTATCTGCCCTCCCATTTGTTTTATAAAGTGTGTGTGCATGCACATGCTCTAGAATTACACTTGCACAATATTGTATAAAGAAAATATACATGTCTAAAGAAATAAGTTAAAATACTTCTTTAGATTTGTGGTTGTTGGTCAATGGAGATTTATTACAGTAGTATTGACTTCCAAATGAATTGAGCCTATGTTCAAAATCCTCATCATGGTGTTGGAGCTGCGACCGATCTGATGCCTCACGTCAGTTCCTTAGTTCCTTCTCATCATCAGCAGTACACTTCAGGATATATAACAAGCTATTTCTTACCTTTAATATTTCACCCATGCTATTATTTTTTCATAGGAAAGCCTTTCCTATCTTTACACAAAACTAAGCTCTACCAATTATTTTGTCTTTCAAATAATATGTTGTATCTTCAAAGAGTAACTTACTGATTTTCCAATCTAAATTTAATTTCACAGTAATGATCTCATTTTTTTAATATATGTTTTTGTTGTGTGAATAATTTGTTAAGTAGCTGCTGTACCTACTGGATTATAGACTCAATTAGGGTGTGGATATGCCTCATATTCAGCATCAAATCCAATCTGCCATACAGAAAACAATAAATGTGTATTTGTGGGGGAAACAATTAATGGAATAATTTTGTTAACTTCATGCTTGAAGTTGCCTTCAGGCTGTGTTATAGAACACAAAGATTTAATTGAGCATCAAGTATTTGATGTTCATATCTATTCATCTTGATCATTTAGCTAAGGAAGACACCAAACTTTTTCTAACATGTGTATGTTTCTAAAAATGGAATTCATCCACAAAATATGAAAAGCTATCCTTAATTAGAATAATCACATAATTTTCCATAGGCTGTAAGTATAATTTCCAAAAGGAAGGTTCAAACATGTTTGGGTATATGCAGTTTTGTTCCAGGAAGTGAATCATATTGCATGTTTTCTGATGCAACCATGTTGAAAGACCAAACACTAATTTGTATATTACATTCTGGAATATTTGTATTACTTTAAGCTTTTACATATGTACCTACGTATGTAGCTATATACAAATATATAACCCATTAATATTTATATTTCACTGTCTGGGAAAGAAGCCATCTAAACTTAACATATAACATGGACTCGTGGTTTACTGTTGTTTGAAGGTTGTTTATTTGTAAACTCTGCAATATCTTTTCAGTTCTTCTAAATTAAATTGTCATTTCCTAAGACAATCTTTAAAACTGAGAAAAAAAACCATATATAATTGCAACCATTATCCAAATCTTTCAATGTTGATCATTGTAGTTGGAATGTTACCATCACTATCTGTTGCAATTTAATAACGAAGCCACAAATATATTCTTTTAAATTTCTCAAAAAGTGAGTACATTTTATCATTTTAAATTTCCTTTCAAGATAGTCAACTTGGTTTCATTATTTCCAGGTTATATATAACATTATAGCATTATAATTATAAGTTAAAATAAATGTTTATATACATTTATGTGCTAAATATGTTCTGTAGTAAAGAAAGTATTGAAAATTTCCGTGGAACTTTATGACTGCTTATGTTATTTGATAATAAAAGTCAATTCAGTAAAATCTTTTGTTGTGGCAAGTAAACCTGCCCCAAAATTACAAAGAAGAAAACCATGTACACATTTATTAAATTGTATAATAAAATATTTGGCCAAATTCTTGCTACATTTCAAAGATAGCAATTTTGCAACAACTTTCATTATCACATTTTTTAAACTTTAAGCTTGTAATTTTAGAAGAACTAGTCTTTTCTTAAATATAAAATGATATAATACATAGATAAGTTCAAATCATATTTAAGAAGTGCCTATTAAGATCAAAGTTAGCAGAAGGTATGAAATAATAAAAATCAGAGCAAAAATAAATTAAATAGAGGCTAAAAAAGTAACACAAAAGACCGAAGTTTTAAAAACAAGTTTTCTTAAGAGATGTTGCAATTGTGACAAAATGACGTTCTCTATTAAGGAAAATGATCCTAAAAATTCATCAGATAACGCTCCAAGTACAGATGCTAACAACAATAAGTCCTTAGAATCATCATTTGCAGTTATTTACTTAATAGTAATAGCATGTATCTTGTGATCACAGACGAACATTAGCTTTACAATTCAATAAAAAACCTTCTAGTGAAATCTCTACATTAACAATTTTCCAAAATTTGGTGTATATATTTAAAGTGGGAAAGGATAATATTATGTGATAAATCTTACAAATTGTAAATAATAAAATTTTTAAATGTTTTAAACAGGTATTTAGATGTGAGACTTTTTTCATATGATAGTAAACAATTGGCTTATCAAAGCTTGAAAAATATTTAAACAACATGTATAACAAATTGCATATATGTTCTCACATATAGTATGACCTGTTTTTTTAAGTGCCTTATCTTTTTATTTCTCAAGTAGTTTTCAATTCAAATATGCAATTAGATATCCATTGACGAAACAAAAGAAATATCACAAAAAGCCTCAAACTAATTTTTATGCCTGTACAAAAATTATCATAAATCTTCTATTTGATTATGAAATGTAAAACTCTACAACTTTTCAGAGAAAACACAGAGGACAGCATTCTGAACCTAGTGTTTGGTAAAGAGTTCTTCAATATGATACAAAAATCACAGGGCATAAGAGAAAAAGACTGGATAAATTGGACTGCATAAAAATGAAAACTTTTGCTTTAAAAATAGTCTGTTAAAAAGATAAGAACTCAGGATAAGTTTGGGGTGAAAATATTTGCAATCCACATATATGGCAAAGAAAGCTTATGTAGAATGCATAAAGAACTCTCAAAACTCAACACTAAGAAAACAAACAATCTAATTACAAAATGGGCAAGAGTCATGAACCAAAGAACATATACAGATAGCAAATAAGCACATCCAAAATACACAAAATTATTAGCCATGAGGGAAATACAATTTAACACTACAACAAGATATTAATATATCTCTATGAGAACAGCTGATACATATCTATGAGAACACTATTTTAAAATACTGCGAACATCAAAAGATGGCTAAGATGCAGAGAAACAAGCTCTCATACATTGCTGGTGGAAATGTAAAATAGTAACGACAGTCTAGAAGATAATTTAGGCAGTTTCTTAAAAAAATCTATTCTTACCATATTCTTACCAGCTATCATAATCTTGGGTGTTATCCCAGAGATATGAAAACATATATACATATAAAAACATTCACACTATTGTTCATATCAGCATTGTCTGTAATAGCCAAAAGCAGAAACCCCTGAAATTTCTCCAGTAGGGGAATAAACAAGCTATGATACATTCATAGCATGGAATACTATTCAGCAATGAAAAGTATCAAGCTATCAATATGCAATATGAAAGCTTGAATGGATGTCAAGGGCATTTATGCTGAGACAAAAAAGTCAACATAACATTTGATTTTAATTGTATAAGAAAACACAGACTTGTGTTATATATGATTCTACTGATAAAACATTCTTGAAATGACAAAATTATGGAGAAGGGGAACACATCAGTAGTTGCTAGTGGTCAGGGATTTAGGCTGGAGGAAGAATTGGGTGTGGCTATAAATGGGTAACGTGAAGGAGACCTTTGTGCTGGTGGAATAGTTCTGTGTCTTAATTGCACTGGTGGTTATACACATCTACACAAGTGATAAAATCATGTAAAACTGGACACATATATTGTACCAACTCCAGATTCATGGTTCTAATATAATTATGGATGGTAGAACCATACTGAGAACCTGGATGGAGGGTGTATGAGACCTTTATCATCCTAAAATTTAAAAATAAACAATGTAAAGGCAAATATATTGTTTTTTTGTCCAATGCTTTGGTTTTCTTTAAATCCATTTCCCTTCATGTTATTTAATCTTTTTTTTTTTTTTTTTTTTTTTTTTTGAGACGGAGTCTTGCTCTGTCGCCCAGGCTGGAGGGCAGTGGCGCGATCTCGGCTCACTGCAAGCTCCGCCTCTGTGGTTCACGCCATTCTCCTGCCTCAGCCTCCCGAGTAGCTGGGACTACAGGCACCCGACACCACGCCCAGCTAATTTTTTGTATTTTTAGTAGAGAGCGGGTTTCACCGTGTTAGCCAGGATGGTCTCAATCTCCTGACCTCGTGATCCGCCTGCCTCGGCCTCCCAAAGTGCTGGGATTACAGGCATGAGACACCGTGCCTGGCCATGTTGCTCAGCTTTTCTATCATCCTAGTTTCTTCTGGCTGCAATTTGTGTTTCTTGTTGGCATTTGATTTCCACAGTTATTGTAGACTATCAATATTAAACATTTTTCTGCATTGGCGATTATAAAATATGACTGCATTGCTGTGAATCCTGAGGGAAGGGAAGATTTGATTACACTCCTCCTCTCAGGACCATTGTCAGATGCAGCTTTCTAGACACTTGGTTCTTGCAGCCTCATTAGATCTGCATTGAGGGCTGTCTTCTTATCCAAGGCCAAGTACCTATTCCTGTTCTGGTGCTCTAGGATGATGTTCATCTCCTGACTGGGAGACCACTGACCATTAAAGGGCCTGGGTTGTGAAACGTCCAGCATTTAAAATTACTGGCTGGCACTTAGTTCAACATAAGAACAAGGTCACACAACAAAAACTGATGCATAGAATGTACCAGTTGACTAGGGAACCATCTTCTCACGATTTTCTTTCAATTTGAAGAGTCTATGCCTTGTTTTTGGGATTGTTTCCATCCTTCTTGGATTGTTACAGCTTTGTGAATCTACCTTATCCTCTTGAAATAATGCCACCCACATTTTTCGTACTGATTCCCACCTTATTTCATATCAATTTTTAAGTAGTGAGATAATTCAGTAACATCATGTTCCTTTTTAAGCTTTTTCTGTGCTACAAATTCTTCCCTCACAGCAGTGTTTTGATTAAAGTGTAGGAGGGAATGCTCTTATAATTTACACATTCAATTCTCAGGTACCTTATAAAGGAGATATCTCTTAAAGTATTCATACTGTGCTTTTCAATTTTCAGTCTGTCGAATTTATAATCTGGCCTTTTTTTATAATTAAGTATTGTATAAATTTCTGAAGCCAAGGGTTAAAATGCCTCATTTAAAAAAATTCACATTAATAGTCTCATTTTATTAATGGGAACTTGCAGTTTTGCAACTACAATGTACATGCAGAATGTATTGTTAACAATAAAACAATTCAAAAACTGTTCCTTGCCTGGTTTATTTCTGGTTTTTTAAATTTGCGCAATTTCTTAATTCTAACTCTAGGTTGACATAATTGAAAAGTCACATGTGGCAATTTCAGGACACGTTGATTTTTCTCTTTTCCTGTTAAAGGGGCTGTATGATGATATTTTTCTATACTTTAGACAATGCAGGGCATAGTGCATACTCTATAGAGTATAGTATGTATTTTCACCCATTTGCTGACTCCCCAAGGCAACAAAAAGCAGTGATTTCCCTCCTCCCCATCCACCTGTCATCCTCAAGAGGTACAAAGCTCAGATAGACAAGAAGAGTAGGTTGTGAGATTAGCTGTACACACCAGGGTGGCTATAGCCAATAACAATATATCATATACCTCAAAATCTCTAAGAGGGTAAAATTTAAATGTATCCCCATAAAAAATGGTAGGCAAGCAAGGTGGTAGACATGTGAATCAGCTTGATTTAGTCATGGCATATTATATATATATATATATATATATAAACATCATATTATACCTTATAAATATATACAACTATGACTTGTCAATTTTTTTTTTTTTTTGATAGAGTCTTGCTCGGTCACCCAGGCTGGAGTGCAGTGGGGCAATCTTGGCTCACTGCAAGCTCCGCCTCCCGGGTTCACACCATTCTCCTGCCTCAGCCTCCTGAGTAGGTGGGACTACAGGCGCCTGCCACCACGCTGGGCCAATTTTTTTTGTATTTTTAGTAGAGATGGGGTTTCACTCACTGTATTAGCCAGGATGGTCTCAATCTGATCTTGTGATCTGCCCGCCTTGGCCTCTCAAAGTGCTGGGATTACAGGCGTGAGCCACCGCTCCTGGCCGACTTGTCAATTTTTTTTTTAAGCAGTGATTTAATCAATGTTTCTTGAAAAGATGTGTATTGATATGTATCTGACAATCTTCAGTAATGAGAAAAAATATGTTTCTCACCTTTCTTATCTCCAGTTCTCTGGTCCACATTCCAAACACTCTCTGATATCTATCTACCTGATAATAGTTTCTTTACCAAACAAAAAAATCTCCTGATTGTTTCTCCTACTATGGACTCCTTTGGTTGGGGGTTGGGGGGAGCTGTGGGTAAAAAAAAAAAAAAAAAAAAGAAATTGAAAAATATGGCACATTTAAATATTCTTAACTTTCTCACCTCCTCTAGGCTATTAGTACGTATAAAAGATGGCAACCTTTAAATATCAGATGAGATTGGCTTAAAGAACCACAGCCTTATTTGGGAGAACCTTAAAATACTTGAAGTAATTTCTACATACAGCATAGGTTCCTTAAAATACTTGAAGTAATTTCTACATACAGCATAGGTTCCAAACCTAACTGATAAACATTTTTATATTCTTCAAACTTCCCACATTTTTCATCTAAAAAATTGAAATCACCTTAAGTAAGTCCAGGATGCAACACTCCACCTAAACTTCTGCAATATCATTTTGCAATAACTAAAGGAAAAAAAAATCACAAAAATATTTCCTTCACTGGAATGTCAGAGAATACATAAAATGTCCATCAACCTGCCTCTCATGAAACTAAATAAGGGATCAACACTATATTTAGAGGGTACAGCTTTAAATGTAGAGTGAATTGTTGCATATATTTATTCTTTTTATCAAAGAGCATTCCAGGTTTCTATGACAGCAAATATGCTATGGTTACTGAGTAGAATCCCCTTCTGAGGTAGCACCAGCCACTGATGAGCAACTGCAAGGTTGAATTTAGTTAAGGCCACCAATTTTCAATAAATCCATTTGCTAGAAAATATTTTAAGGACTATGATGTGCATTGATTACACTAAACATTTGCAAAATTCATGAAAATGTCTAGCTTGGAAGAAAGTCTGTATAAATAGTAAAAGATATGAATTCTCAAGTTCATATTTATAACACTTCTGCACTAGATTATGTAATGTTATGAATTTGTCAATTAATTGGCTTCAACCTAAGGTAAGTCAAGTCTCCCATTCAAAAATTCACAGTAGAGAGAGGGTCAATATATTGCATGGGAATGTGCAGATCATCTAGAAACTAGATGAAACTGGTAAAGGATCTACCAGTCAACACTTGACACTTGGCTAAAGTAAAACTGAATGTCAGAAATGGACTGTGGTGGTTTATATGAGGTGCCATCTTGGCTGGATAGAGGGATGCCTAGATGGCTGGTGAAGCATTGTTTCTGGTGTGTATATGAGGGGGCTGCCAGAGGAGACTGACATTTGAGTCAGTGGACTGGGAAGGGTAGCTCTCCCTTCAGTGTGGGTGGGCACCATCGAATCTGCTGCCAGAGCCACTAGAACAAAGCAAATGGAAGAAGGGGAAGGAGCAGCCCACTGAGTCTTGGGGCTCCTCTCTCTTTCCCATACTGGGGGCTTGCTTCCAGTCCTCCTGCCCTTCGACATCAGACTCCAAGTTATTCAGCCTTTGGACTCTAGGACTTGCACCAGTGGTCTCCCAGGGGCTCTTGGGCCTTCAGCCTGAGACTGAGGGCTGCACTGGCTGCTTCCCTGGTTTTAAGGCTTTCCAAATTGGACTGAGCCACCATGCTACTGCCTTCTTTCTTTCCCCAGCTTGCAGACATGCTAGCGTGGAACTTCGCCTTTCAGTCCTATGGGCCAGTTCTACTTAATAAGATTCCTTTTATGTATACATTTATCCTATTTGTTCTGTCCCTATGGGGGACCCTGACTAATACATGAATCTCCATCAGTAAAATCAGTGGCATGTTCATTATCATGACTGATGAGTGTTCAACATGTGCTTTCATTGCTAAGATGAATGACAGGATTTCAAAGCACATGGACACACTCTACTTCTGCATAAACAAGGATAAAAATCTGGCAGAGGTCATAGTGGATACATGCAACTACGCATCTTTCAAAACCTGTAGAAATTTACAGCACAAAGATTGAAACTTAACATATGTAAAATTTTTAAAACATCATTTAGAATGTTGAGGAATACCAGTTTGGAATGGACAGTCACAAAAGAATCAAACTTTATTACACATTTGTGAAACAATCACAAAAGGTGATGAGGGAAAGATGCTGACCTAAGTAACTTTTGGACATGAGTGTAGTCTAAAAAAACTGCCCATAATCCCTGCACTATAGTTGACAAAGTTACTTCCCATGGGGGTAGATGGGAACTATTCAAATGCCACTATACAGTCATGCACTGTTTAATGACAAGAATGAATTCTGAGAAATGCATTGTTAGGTTATCTCATCATTGTTTGAAATCATAGAGTGCACTTACAAAATCCTAGATGGTATTGCCTATTTCACATTTTGGATACATGGTAGAGCCTATTGCTCCTAGGCTATACAGCTGTACAGCATGTTACTGTCCTGAATCCTGTAGGCAATTGTAACACATGATAAATATCTGTGTATTTAAGCATATCAAAATGTAGAAAAGGTACAGTAAAAATATGGTATTGTAATCTTATGGAACCATTTTGTACATGTAGTCTGTCCTTGACTGAGATGTTATTCTGCATACTGGAATAGAACAATTAAATGAATAGATGGCCGATGGTGGGAGTCAGGGTTCTCACTGTTGGTGCGGGAAGTTATGGACAAGCAAGGGGAGACTGAAAATGCCTATGAAGTATACAGTTGGAGCGGCTATATCAGCAGGAACTCACGTGTTGATCTATCTATAGATATGGTAGATATACATTAGAATGTATATAGACATGTCTATATGCACAAGTTAGAAAATACATGTATATCCTTGCTCTGCTTAGAGGACCTAGAAGCAAAAACACATCAGTAAATTAGCACAATTACTATACTTTCTCAGTTTCTAATATCATTCTCTTGGAGAAATGGTTGATTCTAGAGTTGGAACAAGGAATATATAAGATGAACCTGGAGCATCTTGAAGCACCCCAAGTAAGGAAGTGTTAAAAAAAATGATGTGTTATGTCAAAGGAATTCAAATGCAACTGAAAGATCTCCAAATGGCCCTAACTGAAATACTTTGAAATATTGTAGTGTTAAATTATAATACCAAGTATAATATAAATATTTTTAGTTCCAAACTGGTATAAATAATTGAATAAATAAATGAAGAGAAGAGACACATTTTTATGCAGAATAATTCCAAATAATTTACTTCACTGTCACGGTAAAGTGTTATAGCTCCCCTCTCCCTATGTGTGGACTGCACATAATCCACTCCTTCCAAAGAGTACAGGATGGAAGGGGAAAAACAGTAAGAGTAACTTTGCAGTGGAGAAAACTGACAAACATTATCTTAACCAGGAAATAAAGGTTAACATCCACAGAGATAAGTCATGTTGATAACAGCTACCATTGATATTATGTGATGAAAATAGCACTTTGCCTCTGAGATCTTCATTCCAAAAAAAAAAGCCATAACTCTAGCCTCATCATGAGAAAAACATTGGACAATTCTCAGTTGAAGGACATTCTATAGAAGATATGACCAGCACTCCTCAAAATTGTCAAGCTCAGCAAGAGTGAGTAAAACCTGAAACACTGTCATGGTCTTGATGAAATGCTCACCAACACAAGAAATGACAAAGCCGAG
Source organism: Pongo pygmaeus (assembly GCF_028885625.2). Taxonomy (NCBI): domain Eukaryota; kingdom Metazoa; phylum Chordata; class Mammalia; order Primates; family Hominidae; genus Pongo; species Pongo pygmaeus. The sequence goes on from NC_072380.2 coordinate 61,224,662, forward strand.
TGCTTTTTGTGGAGGGCGAAAGGAAAAGCTCATGCAGTGGCATATTCATTTTGGCACCTGCTTCAGGACATATGCCATGTATTGTCCTTTGTCTCTAGAACGTCTGTGTTTGGGTGTGATAATTGTATAGGGTACAGTTGACCCATGAGAGTCTCATCATTTAATATTATTAAATATTTTTTAATGTTATGCTTTACATTACAATCTAATTAACTACTAATTTCTAGATACATGACGAAATATTTTTTAGAGTCCTTAAACATTTAATACACAGTTTATGATTATTTATTGGAAAACATTTTACGAGAAAATTAGGAAGGACATAGAGCCTAATTAGCAACATTTTTTTATGTTATTTATTTATTTTTGAGACGGAGTCTCGCTCTGTCGCCCAGCCTGAGTGCAGCGGCGCGATCTCGGCTCACTGCAAGCTCCGCCTCCTGGGTTCACGCCATTCTCCTGCCTCAGCCTCCCAAGTAGCTGGGACTACAGGCGCCAGACACCACGCCTGGCTAATTTTTTTGTATTTTTAGTAGAGACGGGGTTTCACTGTGTTAGCCAGGATTGTCTCGATCTCCTGACCTCGTGCTCTGCCAGCCTTGGCCTCCCAAAGTGCTGGGATTACAGGCGTGAGCCACCATGCCCGGCTAATTAGCAACAGATTTTGTCAACACTCCCTTACCCTCAAACTATGTTCAGGCTACAGGAAAGCCACTGCTATTTTCCTCTTGAAATAACATAACTTTCCATGTCATGCAAAGTCAGCAAGATAAAACTTCTTTTGTGTTCTAATACCTTCAGGCAGAAACCTTCAGAAGTTTTCAAGTATTGATCTCACTCTTGCAATTTTATTTTTGGAATAAGATATCCTACCAAAAAGGTGTCTTATTGGTACTCTGTCTAAATATAGCAACCAAAGTGGAAAGGAGTCTTCATAGAAATACAACCAAGTATGCTACAAGAAAAAGACCCCTAAATCTCAGACCCTTTGACAGAACATTTTTAAATAAATTCTTATTGCAATGAATCAATGTGTTTTAGACCACTGCTTTGCAAAAAATGCTTTCATTACGTATATCATAATGTTTGTCTAGATAAGTAATGAAATGCACATTGAATGCAGTGTGCAGAGTGGAAACATAAATCCAAGCATGACCTCTGATCTGCATGTTTTGGATGACAGAATACATGGATTCTATGATATATGCAACTGTCTGGATTAGAATTAAATATCATTTGCATAATTATGTCTTGGATTTATTCTCTTTATTTTTTTACATATTTCAAAGATTGCTTGTGAAAGTCATATGGTTATTACATTTGTGTAATTTATAAAATTGATAAAAGATTTATAAGTTTTTCATTTTAATTATCATAGAAAGCCAGCTGTTTGGAGACTCTGTGTGCAAAACAAAGTGTTGTATTTTACATTAGATTATTAATGAAAAAAACAGCAGAAGATGGTAGAAGGGACACCTGGGTGGACTTCTGCTATAGTGAACTAGCAAAAATTATTTTATATTTAAGTGTTAAAATTAATTGTATATTAGTGACTAAAATAGTTTTCATATTTGGAAGTTAAAATCGCTAATTATAGCACTTATTTTGTACATATGGATATCTGCTTATTTTTTTAGTTTCCAAGACTTACTTCATTTAAACATTTGAAACACTGAAGCTCTTCACTCAGAACCCCTACCAGAAAAATGCAGTGTCCAACCGGGCATACAGAGGGGATTTGGTTCAGTGGTAGGACAGTGCACAAAGCACGTTTCATCCAGCTTGAGCAGTGGGTCCAATAGCATGGCTCTGAGTCCCCAGGGATAGTAAGTCCTCAGATAGCAACAGTGACAAAAGATGGAGGTTTCAGAATCTACCCCACAGAATGGCTGAAAAAGAACTGCTTGAGCCTCCAATTCCAGCTGATTTAGACTTAAGAAGGTGTTGAAGAAAAAAGGCACAGTGGGGTGTAGAATTTAGGGTTTAGTTCCCCATGCCATTGGCTAATGTTGATTGCAGAAATCACAAATCAGCTCTGAAAGCCATAGAAATTCTAGATCCAAACCTCATCAGGATTACTACATACTACAGAAGGTGATTACTACAGAAGGTGATGCTGGCTCATTCTCTTTCTCTATCTCTGTCTCTCCCTTTCTCTCTCTCTTTCTCTCCCTTCTTCCCTTCCATTCCTCAGCATTCATCTGCAGAGATTGTTTTTTACTGCATATGAAGTTTGAGTCACTCCTGCTTGAATACTTCTCTGACCCTAAGTGGCATGGAGAGGGAAGCACAGCCGTGTTGTTCCTGAGCCTCAAGGAGAACCACTTGGGTCCTTTAAGTTGCTCTTACATGGAATGGTTTTGATTTTGACAGATTAACTTTCATGTTATTGGATGGCTGGAAAAAATTCAGGTGTAAGAGGAAACATTAGTGAAAATATTTGATGAATATCTGTAGCACTCCCTAAGTTACCTATTTCTGATTCATTCTGATTTACCAGGAGAATACCTGATAATCTAAGAAAAAGTTTTCGTGAATGCCTGTGCCCATAATACACTCTTCCTGGGACTTCTCCAGTGGCAGAGAACCATAACAAGCAGGATATTCAGGATCCTGACAAACAGGGCAAGTAACATTTCAAGACTGCCTTCAGCATTAGCTAAAGTGACTTGTTAGGAAAACAAAAACAAAACAAAACAAAACAAAAACAAATAAAAACTAAAAAGTTCTGTTCAAACATAATTTAAGATTAATAAAAGAAATTAATCTAATTAACTATCTCTAGTATTTGTTTTGAATGATTTTTAAGCTGACAGTAAAGAAATTGTAAAAGCCATCTCTTGTCACCTTAAAATTTACGAACTGAAGTATAAGACAGTTTGACTAAATGTGTGATTCTTTTGAAACCAGCAGGTAACCATGATTGCCTGTGGCTTTATTAAGCCATAATCTAATCTTATTAACATGTAAATTAAAATCTGTTCTAAATTGCTTTACATCAAAAGGACTGTGGAGGAGGAGAAAGAAAAGTTATCTCTGAAATCAGAAGTTCACATCAGTTTCCTCTGAACATGGATTGAACCTAGTGTCAAACAGGGTGCAACCATTACCTGCTTAATTCCAAGTAAAAGAAAAAGAGAAAATAAAGCATAAAATCAAAATAGTTTTAGGCAGTATTTTTCAAACGGACTAGGGAGAACCCTGTCACGGATAACATGGGGAAGAAGGTAAGAAAGAAACCAAATGTACAAGCTCAGGCTCCACCACCACTTTTTGTCATCTGCTCAAAAAGTGCTTTGTTTTGAACACTTTGTTTCACGGATGATAGAGTAGATAGATAGATGATAGACAGACAGATAGATAGATAGATAGATAGATAGAACATTTTCAAACCACTTCCAACCATTCAAACATCTTTTTGTTTGGTGATCTTTCTGTTTGGTGATCACAAAGCCGTTGTCTTGCGTGAACAGATCACCAAACAAAAAGATGTTGTTTCATTGCCCACAAATGTATAACCAGATCTTTCGCGTTGTCTTTCCAAAAGTGAGGGAACTCTTCTAATGTCTTAAAAATAAATAACCATGACTCACTTTTGACTTTCTATCTCCCAAGCAAAATTGGTGGAATGGGCCTCAATTTTGAAAATTAATGGGAATTAGTTATGCCTTCTCATAGTTCCTCTGCAGAGGGCTTAATGGGAGAGTACCACCATCAGGGAAAACAAAGACATTTTTGCAAATTGCATTTTTCCTCTAAATTCAGCTGATCATGACAATTTTAATATCAATACTAATTTCAAATTGAAATACATCCCAGATCAGGGATTTTTGCTTCAGGATAATATGTAAAAGATTAATGTACCCACAAACAGCAATGGAAAAGCCACATAAATTTAGAAATCATATACTGAAGGCTGCAATGAGCTGTCAAAATTGTGAAAACTAGATAGACTAAAATTCTAGAAATAGGAGAAATGTTTCAAGATGAGCAGAGGAAAAAGCATTTGTACCAATGCCAGGGCCGGGGCTAAATGATGTGGGTCAAAAGCTGGCAAAGGAAAAATATAATTACTAGAAAAAAATACTAAACTGCTTGAGGTCAGGAGGGTTGAGTGTGGAGATTTGAGGAGCCACCATCATGTGAACAGTTCTTACAAGACACTACTGAACTCTTAGATTGTGCAAGAGGCTTCAAAACTGTCCTGAAAACTCTCAGAAATCAGAAAATCCTGTGTTCCCATGATGTTCAGAAAACAGAGAAAAGATAAGCACTGTCCTGAAAGAAAATAGGTGAATCATAGTGGGAGTGGTGAATTGGCATGGAGGACCTGCAGTCACTTTTACCAAAAGGAACTTGGAATTCTGGGTATAGCTAGAATATGCAAGTCTGGGCCCTCAAATCCTAGACGATAGCACTGCTGCAGGACAGAAAAAGACCAGGTGTAGTGGTATTCACCTGGGCTAAGGTGAGAAAATCAGAGACTTAAGCTCAAAAGTAGTCAGTTTTTAACTCAACGTAATGACAAAATTAGAAGCTTTGCAAAGTGGAATCATAAAGAGTTAACTTTAAATTCTTGAAAGGAAGAGCTGATTTTTCCGTAGTCTTTTAAGGCTCAAGAGACAAAAACCTGCCAAACTTTCACTTGAAAGACCTAGAAGGCTACCACTTAGAAGAGAATTAATTAAAGGCAGACTGAGTTTTAGGAAAACTACTACTGTGTCTTGATCCAGCCCCATTCTAAATTGGATACCATAGCTAGACAAAGACATCATAAAAAAAGAAAACTACAGGCCAATATCCATAATGAATACAGATGCAAAAAATCCTCAACAAAATACTAACAAACCAAATTTAACAACACATTAAAAAATTATTCACAGGCTGGACACAGGGGCTCACGCCTGTAATCCCAGCACTTTGGGAGGCTGATGCAGGCAGATCACCTGAGGTCTGTTGTTCAAGACCAGCCTGGCCAACATGGTGAAACCCCATCTCTACTAAAAATACAAAATTTAGCCAGGCATGGTGGCATGCGCCTGTAATCCTAGCTACTTGGGAGGCTGAGGCAGGAGAACCACTTGAACCTGAGAGGTGGAGGCTGCAGTGAGCCAAGATTGCACCACTGACTGGGTGATAGAGTGAGACTCCATCTCAAAAAAAAAAATTAATTCCCTATAATCAAGCGGGATTCATTCCTTGGATGCAAAGATGGTTCAACATACACAAATCAATAAATGTGATATACCACACTAAGAGAATGAAGGCCAAAAACCATACAATCATCTCAGATGAAGAAAAAGCATTAGACAAAATTCAACATCTTTTCAAAATAAAAACACTCATTAGGTATAGACAATTAGGTATAGACATACAACAAAGTTATAGTAATTCAAACAGCATGGTACTGGCATAAAAAACACATTGAACAATGGAATGGTATGAGTAGCCAAGAAATGAACCCACACTTGTACAGTCAATTGATTTTTCACAAAGGTACCAAGTACATACATTGGGAAAAGAACAGTCTCTTTATAAAGCATTGGGAAAACTAGATGGCCACATGCACAAAAATGAAATTGTACCTTTATCTAATACTCTATACAAAAATCAACTCAAAATGGATTAAAGACAAACATAAGAGCTGAAACTGGAAAACTACTAGAAGAAAACATAGGAGAAAAACAGTACACCAGGCAAAAATTTTTTAGATTTGACTCCAAACGCATAGGCAACAAAAGCAAAAATAAACAAATGGGACTGCATCAAACTAAAATACTATGATTTTTATACACTGTCTAGAATGTAGTGAAAAAAGAAGTATAGCATTGAAAGGAAGATCATGTGATCAACAGTAAGAGAAACAAAACAGAAAACAGGAGCAGAGCCACAGATAATTCAGATATTTAAATTAACAAACAAGAAATTTCACTATAATTAATATCTTCAAGAAAATATAAAAGATAGACAATGTGAGCACAGTGGCTCATACCTGTAATCCTAGCCCTTTGGGAACCCGAGGTGGGCAGATCACCTGAGGCCAGAAGTTCGAGACCAGCTTGGCCAACACAGTGAAACCCTGACTCTATTAAAAATACAAAAATTAACCAGGCATGGTGGTGCATGCCTGTAATCCCAGCTACACCAGAGGCTGAGGCAAGAGAATCACTTGAACCCCGGAGGCAGAGGTTGCAGTGAGCCAAGATCGCACCATTGCACTCCAGGCTGGGTGACAAGCGCAAGACTCTGTCTCAAAAAATCGAACAAACAAACAAACAAAAATAGACAACTTGATTAAAACAATAAGAAATGAAATCATAGAATTTAAATCAATGAAAAATACATTTAAATCTAGAAATAAATAAATACAATATTTGAAATAGTTTGCTGAGTGAATTTGAAAGCAGATTGAACACGCTTTAAACAAATAATCTAACTGGAAGATAAGATTATAGAAAATGCTGTCACTGAATCTGAAATAGAAGAAATAACAAAATACATAATAGAATAGATTGTCAGAGATATTAAAATCATGCTCAAAGGGTCAAACATATTTGTAAGTGGAATTGCAAAAGGTAGAAAATAGTGACAGAAATAAGATGTAAAAATGTGACTTGTAGTTTTCCAAAATGTAAGAAAAACTCACAGCAACCTCAACAATCACAATCAGAATAAGGACAAAAACACATATTTCTTCTATAAAGACCAAGAGAAAAAGCATAAAAGTCCACTGAGAAAACTGACACATTGAGCCCACGACCTTCAAAGACACACAAGTAAGACTTAGAGGTGACAGAATGACAAGCCATAGTGATGGCAGCACGGGCCCTTCACAGTGCGGAGGCGCGGGTGGTGGTGGCAGGAGCGGCTGCGGGAGCAGCAATGGCTCGGTGGGTCTCCCGTGCCCCGCATCCCGGAGGCAGCCGACTGAGCTGCCCCCACTGTCCGGCAGCTGGGCTGACCTCCCATGGGATCCGCCTCCCCCCACCACCCCACTGCGCCCCCCTACCAACCTTCCCCGCCCGGAGCCCAGAGCTTCTGCAGTCTGGACCCTGGCCCCACGTCACCTCTCTCATTGGCCTTTGCTGAAGGGAGGGTACAGGGAGGAGGCAGAGCTGGGGCCATGCTTCCGGGCGGTGCAGGAAGTGGGAGCGGCACCACTTCGGGGACCTGGCCGGCGCGTTGGTGCCAGGTTCCTGCGCCTCAGGGGAGGCTCTGCTCAGGGCCACCCAGGGCTGCGTCCCCAGGTCCGCCGCTCATCAGGGTGACCACCAGGCCTGATACTCTCCATGGCAGGGCCTGGGCCCACAATCTGCTGCCAGAGACTCCCCGGGCAGGACTGCAAGCTGAGTAAGGCGGGGTAAGGGGGAGCTCGATACCAGGGACACAGGGGAGCTCACATAGACGTTGTCCCTTCCCAGGACACCAACCTGGGGCCAAGCAAGGACCTGGAGCCCCTGCCCCAAGCTGCAAAGCGGTATGACTGGGGCTGCACACTCAATGGAGCTGGCTGGAAGCCGGAGGCAGGCTGCAGCTGTGCCCTCCTGTGCAAGTCAGGGCTGTGGCCTTGAGCCTCTCTGCACTCTTGGAGACCTGGAAACCACCCCCACCCCTTGCCCTTGCAGGCTCAGAGGTGTCTGCTCCCGCTGCCAGGCCTCTCCCCACTCCTGGAGCCCACTCCAATTTCAGGGCAATGTTGGGGTTGAGCCTAGGTGCTGTCACAGCCCAGCTGGGTGTGTGCACACTTGGGGTCTGCTGCCTCGGCCCCCTCCAGACTTTGAGCACTGACAAGCATGACGGGGGTGGACCAGGGTGGAAGCAGGGGAGAGAGGTGCAGGTGTAAGGAGCCTGGGCACCATGGATGGTGGCAAGCGGCAGATGGGCTCCTGGGCAAAAGGGGGTGGGGCCCAAGAGAGACCCCTCCTTCAGGCCAAGGAGGGCCTGGAAGCTGTGGACCAGGCTGCCAGTCCCGCAGACCGGAGTGGGGACTTGTGGGGTCTTCTCTTGGCCGCCCGTGGCCGCTCATGGACCAATCATTGCACTTCCTCCCCTCTGAGTCTATAAAAGCCTGGGGCTCAGCCAGAGCAGAGGACGGACAAACAAGGAGCAATCAGCTGCAGAGAGCAGCTACCCTCTCAGCAGAGAGCTGCAGACAGGACGACCTGCCTTCAGAGAAGAGCCACCCTATCTAGTGCCTCCTCCCTGCCAAGCAGATGGGAGGACCAGCTGCAGAGAGGTGGTACTCTCTCTGATGAGAACTGAACACTTGTAGAAATGATAGGCCTGCAGAGTGCAACTATCCTCTCTGCTAGGAGCTAAACACTTGTCAGGACACCCTGGCTACAGACAGGAGTTGCCCACTGAAGGTCTTCTCTGAGCTGTTCTATTGCTCAATAAAGCTCATCTTCATCTTGCTCACCCTCCATTTGTCCCCCCATTTTTCCTGGGAGCAGCACAAGAACTCAGGACCCGCCGAATGGCGAGGCTAAAAGAGCTGCTGCAACACAGACAGGACTGAAATACGCCCCCTTGCTTGCTGTGTTGTGAGTGAAGAGGAGTGAAGAGCTGCAGCCCTTTGGGGAACCCAGACCTGGGAGTTCCCGAAGCCAGGGTTGTGATTACCTCTTTGGGACCCTGTGGTTTCTGGTGTCTCCAACCTTCTGGGTACCACTGCATTCCCTGGTGCTAAGCAGGGAAGATGCCTGCAGTGTGCCTGGTACCGCCACAGCCTCACAGAGAGCTGACACCCATGCCAACACCTGGAGCTTCCTGTCCCCTGGCAGCAGCCAGTGTATCTGACTGTGCAGACCCCATGTTCTCTCACACACAGCCCTCGACACTCCATGCCTGACTCTAGTCTCCCTTGGTGGTATGGGATCCAGGCTGGTAGCATGAGCTGAACACAGCCTGCCAGGTATAGTGGGCAGAACAAGCCCAGTGGGTCCAAGCAAAACTTGGGCAAAGGCACCACTGGCCACAGGTTTTCAGGCAGCAAAGTGACACCTCAAAGAGATTGTAACAAGAGGAAAATGGAATGAAAAATAGGGAGAACTGGACAAAAAATAATAATAATAAAAAAATGCCACTTTAAAATTCTACACCAAGCAAAAATATCTTCCAAAATAAAGTTGATTGATTTCAGGAACCAAAACTGAAGCAAATGTATATAATCAGTTTTGCACTAAAAAGCAAATCAAGAGAGTATATCAGACAAGAGAAAAAAGGGCCAAATGGAAACAAGAAAATGCAGGATGAAATAAAGTACACAAAGAAAGAATGAGAAAGTTAATATATATAAATGAACACTGTACTAAACAAAAAAGTAATGCTCCGTGTAGGTTGAAATTCATTGATAACTAAAGTGCATGGCAACAACATGGAAAGAGAGACAGAAAGCAAATGATATAAATGTAAATTCAAGTAGAAGTGAGTATATGGTAAAATTAGTAACTTGTTTTAAACAATTCAAGTCAAGAATCAATGCTGTCATCTCTACATAACCAATTAAGGAGGAAGAAAATATAGATAACAAAATCATAGAGAATGAGAACAAAATACTAAAAGTAACATGGGCCAGGCGCGGTGGCTGACACCTGTAATCCCAGCACTTGGGGAGGCTGAGGCGGGCGGATCACAAGGTCAGGAAATCAAGACCATCTTGGCCAACATGGTGAAACCCCGTCTCTACTATAAATACAAAGAAATTAGCCGGGCGTGGTGGCGGGCGTCTGTTGTCCCAGCTACTGGGGAGGCTGAGGCACGAGAATGGCGTGAATCTGGGAGGCGGAGCTTGCAGTGAGCCGAGATCGCACCACTGCACTCCAGCCTGGGTGACGGAGTGAGTCTCCGTCTCAAAAATAAAACAAAATAAAAAAATAAATAAAAGTAAATAAAAGTAACATTATATTTATACAAAGCAGAAAAAGGAGCAAAAGAGAATCATCCAAAAGTTTGGCAAAATAGAAAACAAAGAATTTTAAAAGTTAATAATGAGGAGGAAATGAGTTAAAGTGCGGATCACGAGGTCAGGAGACTGAGACCATCCTGGCTAACACAGTGGAAAACCTCGTCTCTACTAAAAATACAAAAAGAAATTAGCTGGGCGTGGTGGCGGGCGCCTGTAGTCCCAGCTACTAGGGAGGCTGAGGCAGGAGAATGGCATGAACCCGGGAGGCAGAGCTTGCAGTGAGCCGAGATCGCGCCACTGCACTCCAGCCTGGGTGACAAAGCAGGACTCTGTCTCAAAAAAAAAAAGAGTTAAAGTGATCTAAGATCCTAGAAGAACGGAGAAAATGCTAAAATTAATAATTTTTATGACTTAAGGATCAAAGTTATTAAGATAGTCACTAAAAGAAGAGTAAAGAATGTATAGCTAAAAGGTTAATAAATAATAAGAATGGAATGCTAAAAATAATGTTTCATCAGTATGAAAAGTGAAGGAACAAAAGTGGAACATAAATAGATTTGTCAAGTATAAAGCCAATAATAAAACTAAGTTCAGAAATAGGCATTTAATATATATAATAAAGAGAACAATTCAACAGAAAGTAATACAACCTAGAATAATTTTCACTGAAAAACTTGACTTCAAAATTATTTAAAAACTCCCAAAATGAGAAAAATAAATCTGAAATCATTGTGAGAGCTTTCACGTAACTAACAGCTCACCAGATCAACAGAAAATATATGAGTAAAGACATAGGAATTGAGTACCACAATTACAAAATAATTTAATTAATATATTTAATACATAATGGAAATGAATTCACATTTTTAAAGTACAAATGAGAAATTTACCACATAAAGATAATACCTGCAAAGTTCAAAGAACCAGAAACATTTAATGTATTTTTATCACAATTAAATTAATGCAGAAATTAATAATTTAAAAAGACCATAACTTAACAAAGTATTCTTAAATAAGTCATAATTCAAATGTAAAATCGACAGATGTTTAAAATGTATTGATAGAATGAATGATAATGACAATAAAATTTTTATATATTTTCTACAGTATAAAGAATCTTAAACCTTGAACTTTAGAAAAAGAAAAAATGTGAATAGGAATGAAAGAAAGTTCTCACCTAAAGAAAATTTTAAAAAACTACAATAGGAAATAAAAACTAAGAAATGTAGAGTCAAGGAAATAAACAATTGAGAAGAAAATGCAGTAAAATATGTAAATACATATCTACTAATGTATTAAACATAATGTAGTATACAGATGTAGATAGAGATCTAAAAATGGGCATGATAGAGAAAAAGAGCAAAGTTAAAGTAGTTTCCTTAAAAAGAGTAGTAAAACTGACATTGTCCAAGGTAACCGTATTGTAGGGATACAAAACAAGTCTCAATAAATTTAAAAGGACTGAAACAATACAAAATATCTTATCTGACCAGTGTAATGAAGCTTGAAATCAATAACATAAGGAATAATGGAGAACTCACAAATATTTGAAAATTACACAAGATGCTCTTAAACAACCAAAGGGTCAAAGAAAAAAATCACAAGGAAAATTAGAAAATAGAGATGAGTGAAAGTGGTGACACAGCATGCCAAAGTTCTGAGCTGCAGCAAAAACAGTAGTGTTCAGAGAGAAATCTATAGCCATAAACAGGCGTATTTTAAAAAGAAAGAAAAACATCAAATCAATAACCAACTTTACATCTAAAGGAAATAACATTTTAAAAAATACAAACCAAACCCAAAGCTAACAGAAGGAAGGAAATAATAAAGATTAGAACAAAGGTAAACAAAATAGAAAAAAGGAAAGCAGTAAGAGGATTAATGAACCTAAAAATTGGTTTCTTGAGAAGATTAGCAAAATTACAAGCTTTAGTTTGACTGGCCAAAAAAAATAAATAAATAAATACAAAATACACAAATAACTAAAATCAGAAATAGAAGTGGGACTGTGACAGTCAGATATTTTTTAAAACGATTATAAGAGAATACTATAAGAAACTATGTGCATCATCAGGCCATGTGCATTGGCTCACAACTGCAATCCCAGCACTTTGGGAGGCCGAGGATGGCGGATCACAAGGTCAGGAGATGGAGACTATCATGGCTAACAAGGTGAAACCCCGTCTCTACTAAAAATACAAAAAATTAGCCGGGCATCGTGGAGGGCACCTGTAGTCTCAGCTACTTGGGAGGCTGAGGCAGGAGAATGGTGTGAACCCGGGAGGCGGGACTTGCAGTGAGCTGAGATTGTGCCACTGCACTCCAGCCTGGGTGACAGAGCGAGACTCCATCTCCCAAATAAATAAATAACTAAATAACTAAATAAATAAATAGAAATTATATGCATCAAATTTAACAACCAAAATGGCATGGTCAAATTTTTTAAAATATGTAAATTACCAAAACAGACTCAAGAAGAAATAGAAGGTCCGAATTGATCTATAACAAGTAAACAGATTGAATCAGTAATGAAAAATATCAAACAAAGAAAAGACCAGGTGGCTTTACTGGTGAATTTTACCAAATACTTAAAGAATTAACAACAATCTTTCTCAAACTCTTTCAAAACCTGCAAAAAGAGGGAACACTTCCTCACGCAGTCTATAACACTTCCTCACACAATCTATAAGACCCTGATACTAACCCGGAAAAGAATATATTAAAAAAAAAATCAGAGATCAATATTTCAAATGAATATAGATGCATAATTCCTGAACAAAATACCAGTAAGCTGAATCCAATAGCATATTCAAATGATTATAACCAATGACCAGGTAGAATCTGTCCTAAGAGTGCAAGGGTTCAACATATGAAAATCAATCATTGTAATGCACCATAATTATAGAACGGGGGAAAAAAGCACACATCATCTCAATTAACTAAGAATAGTCATTTGACAAAATCCTTCATATTAAAAACAGTCACCCTCTCTCCGGCCCCTGCAGGAGAATACAGAACTGAGACCCAAAGAGAATTATCTCAACATGATAAACTACATTTATAGAAGCCCACAGCTAACATCATACTCAATGGTGAAAGTCTACAAGCTTTCCCCCATGATCAAGAGCAAGATGAAGATGCCCACTTTTACTAATGTTATTCAATATTTTTACTGGAAGATTTAGTGAGAACAACCGGGCAAAAAAAAAATAAACAAATATAATCAAAATTGGAAAGGAAGAAGTAAAACTATCTCTATTTACAGATAAGTGATCCTACATACAGAAAATTCCAAAGATTCTGCAAGAAAATTGCTAGAGCTAATAAAAAAATTCAGTAAGCTTCAGAGTACAAAATCAACATGCAAACATCAGCTGTGATTTTGTTCAACTGCCATGAAGAGTCTGCAAAGGATATTGAGAGTAATTACATTCATAATAGCATCTAAAAGATTATACCTGGGAATAAATTTCACCAAGGAAGTGAAGTACGTGCACACTGAAAATTACAAAACATTACTGAAATAGATTTAAGAAACCTAAGTAAATGGAAAGACATCCTGTGTTGATGAATAGGAAGACTTACTATTAAGACACAGAATACCTATTAAATTTCCTATGTTTTTTTTTACAAAAATAGAAAAGCCATTCCTTAAATTAATATGAAATTTTGTAAAAAGAACAAAGTTGAATACTTACTTCCCTGATTTCAAAATTTACTGCAAAGTGAAAGTAATCATAACAGTGTGATACTGGTAAAAACAGAGACATGAGACCCATGGAACAGAATTGTAAACCCAGAAATAATCCCATACATCTGCATCTGTGACCAACTGATTTTCGACAAGGATATCGTGAACACTCAATGGGTAAAGCATAGTATTTTCAACAAATGGTGTTGGCACAACTGGATTCCACATGCAAATGAATGAAGTTGGACATCTACCTCATATGATATATAATAATTAACTAAAAATAAATAGATGACCTATATATAAGGTAATACCATATGATGCTTAGGAGAAAATATAGGTGTAAATGAATCTTCATGACCTTTGATTTAGAAGTGGATTTTTAGATATGATACCAAAAACAAAATAAATAAATAGATATTAGATAAATAGAACTTCATAAAAACTTTTAAAAACCTTTTATGTAGCAAATAACCTTATTTTAAAAAGTGAAAAAAACAACAACAACCTACAGGATGGGAGAAAACATTTGCTAATCACATAGCTGATTCTATAGCTAATCATATAGCTGAGTTGAATACCAGAATGTGTAAATGACTCCCACAAGTCAATAACAAAAAGATAAACAACCTAGTTTAAAAATGGGCAAAAGGCTTGAATAGACATTTCTCATAAGATATACAAATGATTTAATAGGACATAAAATATGCTCAACGTCCCTAATCGTTAGAGAAAGTCACATTAAAACCATGAAATATCACTGCACCCTATGCAGACAGTTACATTATAATTTAAAAAAACAGAAAGGAACTAAAAGGAAAGAGAGAAAAAAATAAGTGTTCATAAGAATGTGGAGAAATTGGAACTCATACATTGCTGGTGAGAATGTCAAATGGAGCTGCTCTGAAAAACAGTTTAGTAATTCTCCATAAATATAAAATTACCATATGACCGAGCAATTCCCAGCAAGGGTACCCTCAAAAGAAATGAAAACAGGGACCAAAACAGAAACTTGTATGTAGCATTATTCACAAGAGCCAAATGGTGGAAAAAACTCATGTCCCTGAACAGATCAATGGATAAACAAAATGTAATAGATAAATGCAATAGACTACTATTTGACTATAAAAACGGAACGAAGTTCTGATATATACTACAACATGAGTGAATCTTAAAAACATGATGCTAGATGAAATAAGCCTGACACAAAAGAACAAATACTGTATGAGTCTGCTCATATGGAATATCTAGAGTAGGCAAATTATTAACTAAATATATTATAAGTTACCAGGGGAAAATAGAGGCGGCAAAAGAAGAGGTATTCCTTAATGGGTGCAGGGTTTCCATTAGGGGTAATGAAACATTTTGGTAATAGATAGCAATGATGGTTGCAGAACATTACAAATGTCTTTAATATCACTGGAACTAACACTTAAAATGTATGAAATGGTAGGTTTTATGTTACATATTTTATTTTTACCACAGTAAAGAAAAAGAAACTTTTAGAAATTAGCAATATAGCATATTAATAGAAAAATTGAGAAAAAATAAAATGAAATAATTGGAAGATACAGTGAAAGAAATCAAGAGTTCAGCAAACATTCAAGCTAAGAATTCTAACAAGCTGAATTAAAACACATTTTCTTAATCACAAAAAATATATCAAGAGAAACGAAAAATTATAGCAAATAATGCTTAGCAGGGACATTCTAAAAGCTTTATTTGTGATAACAGATGTCTAATATCATGTATATCATTTTACTGTATATCTCTTGGGGCATAGGAAAACAACTACACCACAATAACAAAATCTCAAGCACTGAAAAACAAAAACAAAAACCTTTTTATTTATATATGACATAATTTTCTCTGAAGAAAATTCAGAAAAGTTTGCAATCAACTATTCAATTTTTTAATAAAAAAGAGGACTTGAAGTAGCAGATATAAAACTCAATCCTAAAGCAACAGTAATGAAGATAATATGATCTTGGCCAAGCAACAGAGTCATACATTTACAGAAACCGGATTTATAAAATGTAATATGGGAGTGCTGTGAGGGGCAAATTGTCCTTTTAAGTTGATGGGATATCCGTACAGAAATACATATATATGGATCTTGATTATTATATCATTTCATACTAAAAATAATCAATTACACACATTTTGGAGGCTCAAATGTGAAAGGTAAAGTGATAATGTTTTTGGAAGGAAACATAGATAATTATCTTTGTGATCACAGAATATAAAAAGATTTCTTAAGAAGAGATCCAAGGTATGCCAAATGTAAAGGAAAAGTGTCTAAATTGGACCATATTAAAATTAGTAACTTGTGCTTATTGAAAAAAAAATCATTAGTACATTTAGAAATCAGCCAACAGAGTAGATGAGAAAATGAAAAGGACAGACACACTGTATAGTGAGCACCTGCAAAACAATAAGAACATTATGAAGAAGCAATAGAAAAAATGAAATATATAAAATTGTGAGAAGACATAAATATGAAAATATGGTCAATTTCATTAGTTATAAGGGAAATAAAGATTAAAACCTCCATATTATACGTGTCCCACTGTTAACCAGCATATATAGTGTCTAGAAATCTCAAACTGATGATGAGAATATCAGTTGGTTCACAAGCCTTTGAGAAAAATTGAGTAGCATCAATTAAAGTCAAAGACATAATTTCAGCCATGGGGAAGGAAGTGGTATCACACATGCCTTCCTGCTATAAATAGCAATACTGTACAAAATACGTGCGGCAACTGTTTCCAGGAATTGGACAATAGACTGCAGAAGAGAGCAACCTTTCTGAGGACATTTCCTGACCATGGCATAGGAAGGGGGAGCCATATCAGACCCTGGTAACCCCATTAATCTAAGGTGGCAAATAGGAGGACCTCTGCCAAATAGACTGCAAGTGGCAGGAGGCTGAGTAAAACACTGTGGAAGTGGAAGCCAGATGTCTCTGGACGCTGCCAGCCCTGGGCTAACAATTGGCCAGTGCATGTGCATGACAATACTATGTGAGGCTTCCTGAGTGTGCTTACAAATGGGTTGACACCACAACAAAGGCTTCAGAAATCAAGCATTGACAGAAACCATTAATGTTCTAGCCTCCACAGAGTGAAGAAACCTCTTTAACACACCATGTTACACTTGAAACACCAGAAAGGCCACAGTTTAGGCTTAAGGACAATGCACCAGATTAAGGAGTGCAAAAGCCTTGCCCTAACAAAGGCTAACATTAGGCCTCAACAAAATCCTCAGGGAATATGAAGTTTTGCGTTCACGCCCTACCAAGTAAACATTTTGGCATAGACATCTGACTTTTCATAGATCTCCACTAACAAAAATTAAAATCAAGCCCACAAAAGTTGTAGATTGTTAGCCAGTAATTGTGTCGCTGCCTACAAAAATAAAACAGCAACTCTCTTCAGTGGAAGAATACACATTGTTCAAAATGCCTAACATACAATAAGATTTTCTATATATATAATACAAAAGACACAAAAAAGAATTGATAATCAAGAAATAAAAGTACAACAAAACCCCAGAATTAGACACTGAAACCTTGCACTAAGTACAAAAGAGATGTCAAAGCAGATACTATAAAAATGTTTGAGGATATAAAGATAAGCATAATCTTAAAGAATTAACAGGTCAAAAATCTCAGCATAGAAAACATAAGAAAGAACTAAACGAAAATTTAGAACAGAGTGGTACTAAAAATATTTCACAGGGTGTAGTTAACAGAAGATACTTGACAAGAGAAGAAAATGTCTAAAGATAGGTTAATATAAATAATATAACCTGAAGAGCAGGGAAAAAGATTTATGAAAAATGAGCAGAGCATCAAGAATGTGTGGAGCAATGTCACATAGAATAGAGCTCCTCAACAAAAAAAGGAGAAAATAAATGGAAAAAATCATGGGAGAAAACTTTTTAATTTTGATGATAAGTATGAATTTAAAAGTTCAAGAATCTCAACAAATCTCAAGCAAAATATTATATATTTTATATATAATAAGAGAGATCAGAACAGGAAGGAGGCAGAGAAGTAGAAAGACAGAAAGAGAAAGAGAAAGGAAGAAAAAAGAAAAGAAGGAATAAAGGAAGGAAAGAATGAAAGAGGAAAGGAAGGAAGAAATAAAGACAGGAAGGAAAGAATTAAGGAAGTAAGGAAGGAAGGAGAAAAATCTAATCAAGGAACATAATAGTAGAACTGCTAAAAACAAAGATAGAAAATGTTAACATCCCTCAGAGATGAAAGATAGATTATATACAGAAGAACAAGTATGCATATTCCAAGAGATTTCTTAAAAGAAGTTACAGAGGCATGGCAGAAAGTGGAATAACATCCTACTGCATGAATCAATAATTTATTCATTTTTGTTTGTTTATTCATTTATCTAGTGATGAATATTTGGGTTGTGTCCAGTTTTTGACTAGAACATTTGTCTACAAAACATTGTAAGAACATATGGTTTTATTTCTCTTGGGTAAATAATTAGGAGTGGGATGATTGCTCATAGGGTAAGCATAAGTTATCATTTTGGAAATTGCCCAGCTGTTTTACAAAGTGGTTATACTTTTCATGGGTGAGAATTTCAGTTGCTTCACATCCTTTCCAGGACTTGCTATTGTCAGTATTTAAAAATTACACATGTAAATAGTGTAATTTTACACTACATTGTGGCCTATTATATTTTAATTTGCATTTTTCTAATACATAACTATGTTAAGCATCTTTTCATGTACTTGTTAACCACCTATATATTTTTTGTGAAATGTCTGTTCAAGTGTGTTGTTTGCTTTATTATTAAACTTTGAGTTTTAGGGTTTCTTCTAGTTTCATCTTGTTTTTTGTATATATACAGAATATGTCCTTTACCATATACTTGAATTGCAAATATGTTCTCCCCACGTGTCTTCTCTTTTATTCTTTTAGCAGTACCTTTCAAACAATAAGTTCTTAATTCTAATGAAGTCCAATTCACCAATTGTTGTCTACTATGGCTTTTTATTTTGGTGGAATATAAGGAAAATTTTTGCCTGACATAAAGGCACAAATATATTCTCCTAGGTTTTCTCCAAGTGATTTTGTCTTTAGGTTTTGCCTTTAGGTCTATGAGTCATTTAGTTTTTGTAATTCATGGGAAGAATAAATCACTTTTTTTGTTTATGAATATCCAATTACTCTAGTACTATTTGTTGAAAAGGCTACACTTTCTCCAACTACTTGCCTTTGACCTCTGTTGAAAATCCAGTGACCATATATGTGTGTCTTTTCCTGGACTCTGTATTCTGTTTCATATATACTTATGCTAATATCACAGTAAAATAATTAAAAACTAAGCAAAAATCAATAAAATAAAAATAAGGAAAATAATTGAGCAAATTTAAAAAGAAGCAAGTTGGCTTGTGGAAATATGGATTAAATTAATAAACACCTAGCAAGAATAATGAAAACACAAAGAGATAAAACACAGATTTCCAAATCAAGACCCAAATAAGACATAGTACGAAAGATCCCACGATACTAGAAAGATAATAAAGAAATAGAAGAACAATTATATAGCAATAAATTTGACAGTGTAGATAAAATTTAAAAATGATTTTTAAAATAGGAAGTCTTAATAGTTCTTTATGTAGTAAAGACTATGAATGTGTAATCCACCATCTTCTTACAAAGAAGTCTAGGTCTAGACACTTGCACTTTGAATGCCATTAAACATTTTAAGGAAAAATAGCAACAATTTTATGCGAAATCTGTCAGAATATAGAAAAGGTTATGAGACTGCGCATTTCAGTGCTCTGGATGCAGGTGTGTAATTGACTGGGCTACTGCACTGTGAAATCAATCACTGCACTTGTGGAAAGGTTCTTTCCCAAGGACACTTCCAAACCAGCACCTGAATGTGGAAGGGTTGCTGAGGGAGACACATTGCCAGGAGGCTCCAGGATTCTCTGATGGAGGGCAAGTCCCCAGTATCCTCACTGAAACTCTTTAGAATGTCACCGTTGTCTAAGAAGCTTTCCCTCATCGTCCTTCCTTTTTCACTCTTCCCCACTCAAACTCAAGACATTCATTGCAGTCTGATGGCTCTCCCAACCTCTGCCAGGTTTTTAGCATTTTCTCTCACAGGCATTTCACCTAATAAACTGCTTGTGTGTTTAATCCCTTCTTCTTCTTGCCTTAAAGAGGCTAAAACACTAGGACTAAAATGGGTGACACTAGGAGTGGTCTGAGGAAGCAGGGGTAGTTGTGTGCTGACAACCTGGGCTCATCTATAGCCTAGCAGACAAAGAGGATGGTGCCGTGTCAACGAAGTGGGAAAGAGATGGTCCCTGGAACAATTTGGTAGTTTCACTGAAAATCAACTGGGAAAACATCCTAGTGGAGAATATTGTGGCAGGTAAGATAATTTTTACTTGAAAAATTATCCAAGGAGCATAGGCAGAAAGAGCAGAATTGGGTGGGCTTTGCCAGATAGTATGAATGCCCTGAAGGAAAACTGGGAGACACTGAAGGCTGCTAAGAACAATGGCTGAGGGCTGGCGTGATGGCTCACACCTGTAATCCCAGCACTTTGGGAGGCCAAGGAGGGCAGATCACGAGGTCAGGAGATCGAGACCATCCTGGCTAACACGGTAAAAGCCCGTCTCTACTAAAAAAAATACAAAAAATTAGCTGGGCATGGTGGCAGGCGCCTGCAGTCCCAGCTACTCTGGAGGCTGAGGCAGGAGAATGTTGTGAACCCGGGAGGCGGAGCTTGCAGTGAGCCGAGATTGTGCCACTGCACTCCAGCCTGGGCAACAGAGCGAGACTCTGTCTCAAAAAAAAAAAAAAAAAAAAAAAACAACAACAATGAGTAAGTGTGGAAGCCACAGGGCATCAGTAGCAACTCACAAAGAGCCTCTGTTCCCTGCATATGACGGGCAGAGACAGCTGGGCAGCATGCGGCCACCTCACGGTTAGGGTCTCAGGGCTCAGGATATTTGAATGCCCAACCATGACAGGAGTGTTATGAACATAGCAGGGCCTGGGGGGGGGAACCTGATACCCTAAAACTTGGGACACTTGGGTGGATGTACCCTGGGTGTTGACTCTGCAGTTCCCCTCTGGATCCCCAAGAAGTGCAGAGGCAATCCCACTCACCTAGTAGGAGCTGCACTACTACTGTGATGGTAGGGGCATGCAGACAAAAACAGGAATGGAGGCAATTTTTAGCCATTGACACTTACAGCTACTGCAAACACAGCCTCGACTCAAGCCAGATAAACATAAAACCCCACAAACAGCCTATTTACCCCAGTTTCTTTTATATAGTACATCACTTCCAGATATCAACAAAAATTCCAACAATGCTATAAAAGAAAAAACACAGCTTGAAGAGATAGTGAGGATCAGAACGAGGCTCAGATATGAAAGAGATGTTCGTGATATAAGACCAGATATTGAGAACAACTATGATTAATCTGTTAAAGGCTTTAATGAATAACACAGACAGCATGCAAGAGCAGACGGGCAGTGAAGCAGAGACACAGAAAGTCTAAGAAAGAATCAAAAGGCAGTGTGAGAGATAAAAAGCACTGCAACATAAATGAAGAAAGCCTTCCATTCAAAAATGTGCAAAGAACACTTACAACTCAACAATAAGAATACAAACAACTGAACAAAAACATGATCCAAAGACAATGACAGGCACCCCATCAGAGAACATATACAGATGGCAGATAAGCATATGAAGAGGCAGTCAACATTATATGCCACCAAGAAAATGCAAATTAAAATCAGAATGAAACTGGAAGCCATTGTCTTAAGTAGAACTCAGAAACAGAGAGTCAGATAGCATATGTCCTAACCTATAGCAGGGAGCTAAATAATATCTACACATGCACATATGGAGTGGAATAATGGACACGAGACTAGGAAGTGTGGGGGCAGGTGAGGGATGAGGAATTACCTAATGGTTACAATGTACACTATTAGGGTTATGGTTACACCAAAAGCCCAGACTTCACCACTATGCCACATATCCGTGTAACAAAATGACACTTGTACCCGCTAAATCTATAAAAATAAAACAATTAAAGGAATGACATACCACTACACACCAATTAGAATAGCCCAAATCCAGAACACTGATGACACCAAATGCTGGCAAGAATGTGGAGCCACAGGAACGCTCATTCATTGCTGGTGGGAATGAAAACTGTTCAGTCACTTTGGAAGACAGTACAGCAGTTTCTTACACAACTAAACACAACCTTACAATAGGATCTAGCCATCATGTTCCTTGATATTTGACCAAAAGAACTGAAAAGTTATTTCCATGATAAAGGCAGGAGGCACAGAACTCTCCTATATATTTAGGGGAGGGTACTTGAAGAACCTCTGACCCACTGAGGTCATTATGCACAGGGGGCTTGCCTAAACATGCCCACAGTGAAAAATCCCATCTCTTAATACATGCATAGTAAGGGAAATAAATCAACGTGGAGTGACTCAGACTAAGGGCCCGCATGTGCACCGGAAGGGTGGGGTGGAGTCAACAGGAATTTGCTCCTTATACAAAGGAGGAGCCTGGCCTCTTCAGCTCGTGTGTGGAAATCCTACTACTTCATTCGAGGGGGAGACCTGCTTGGAAAACTCCTCTCTTTGCTGAGAGCTTTCCTTTAGCCTAATAAATTCCATCCTCCTCATCCTTCAATGTGTTTTTGTGCCTAATTTTTCCTGGTCATGAGAAAAGAACCTGGATTTAGCTGAACTAAGGAGCAAAAATCTTGCATCATCCATGCAAAAACCTGCACTTGGATGTTTATAGCTGCTTTATTCATAATTGCCAAAACCTGGAAGCAATCAAGATGTCCTTCAGTAGGTGAACAGATAAATAAACTGCTACATCCAGACAAGTGGATGTTATTTGGCACTAAATGAAAATAATCTATCAAGCCATGAAAAGTCACAGAGAAACATTAAGTCCAGGTTACTAGTGAAAAAAACAATCTAAAAAGCTACATACTATAGGAGTCCAGTTATATGACATTCTGGAAAAGCCAAAACTATGGAGATAGTGAAAGAATCAGTGATTGCCAGGGATTGGGGGTGAGGAAGGGATGAATAGGTGGAACACAGAGGATTTTTAGGGCAGTGATATTATTCTGTACAATACTGTGATGGTCGAGATATGTCATTATACATTGCCAAAAGTCAGAATATGCAATACCAAGAGTAAACCCTAGTATAAACTACAGAGCTTTAGTTGATAATCTATCAACATTGCCTCATAAATTGTAACTAATGTATACTAATTCATGATTTTAATAAAAAAGGAAATGGGGAAAATACAAGTTGAATTGAAATTGTCTGTATTTTCTACTCATTTTTTCTGTAAACCTAAAACTGCTTTTAAAATAATTTTTAAAAAGCATGGAAAAGCCATCTTAGCTCACAGGTCATACAAAAGCAGGTGGTGGGCCAGATTTGGTCCTGTTGTAGATCCTGGCAGACTTTGGCAAAGAGGCTTTGGGACCAGATGGAGTCTCCTTACTAGAGTACTTTAATAAGGTCAGGTACAGGGTCTGTGGCCATTAATTTAGCAAATGTTCTCCTTTCTGTTTCAATTAGAAAAGATGATTCAAAGTGATTTTTATCCATGAGAGATGAAAAACATTGTTCATTTAACTCAGGGCTAGATTTAGCCTTCTACTGGCGTCATAATGTAGTGTGAAGTGTTTGGGCCATCTGGTATTCCCAAAGGCAGCTCTCAGATCCATTGTATTGACAGCATCCTGCTGATTGTATAGAAGGAGCAAGATCTGAATAGCACTCTGGAGGCCCTGGTAAAAAACATATGCCCAGTGCGTAGGGATAAACCCTGCAAGGATTTGAGAACTGGCTTCATCAATGAAGATTTAAGGGCCCTAGGGGTGAGAGTTATGCCAGGATAGCCCCTTCACAGTAAAGACAATACGTTGTATCTTGTACCCTTAACATAAAGAAGAAAGCGCACTATGGCAGGGCTTTGTGGACTCTAGGGGCAGCACATTGTATCTCTAGAAGTATTGCTCTGACCATAGAGGGCTGCCAGCCTTGTGTGGGACCTGGAGGAGGGAAGGGCATCATTGATGCCATCTGCTCCTTGGGTGATATGACCTAGCCAACATTATGGCATTGGAGGCATCACTGTGGGAGGAGAGCAGAGTGGACTTTACTTATGCCCCAGTAGGAGAGTCACAGTGCAGGACTGGTGTCTAGGCATTACATCCATCCAGTGTTACATGCTTCAGAAAATATCTTTGGGTGGGTTCCTGGGCCCTGGTAGAAATGGGTCACTTGACCATGTAGTACAATGTACCCATGCATCTAGAACTGTCCGTTTTGAGCTGGGTCCTGTCAAACCTGGTAAGTTGTCAGACCCAGAAGCAGTCCATTTTAAGTGAAAAATGGAATATCCCAAATGTATGCAGGCAGAGTGCACGGACACACCGCATGAACCACAGACATTCTACCACACTGTCCCTAGCCCGGCTAATATCTGTGGACATATAGGGTAGAGTTCTAACACAGTAGGCCAGAAGAGAAGGAAAGAACCCTGCACTTGGTTTGAAGATGGGTTGACTTGTGTGTAGGTGTAAACTGAAAATAGATAGGGATTCATTGTTGACACATGCAGAAGTGACCTTGAAAAATGCAAGGAGGACATCTTCCCATGGTCAGAACTGTGAGCAATGCACCTGGTCATACACTTTTGTGGAAAGTGAAGTGGCGGAAGATAAGACTCCATGGAGATTTCTGGACAATAGCCAATTACCTGGCCATGTGATGAGGTGTTTGCAAAAAAAAAAAAAAAATTACTAGAGAACAAAGGAGTCTGGGATAAAGGAATGTGGAGGATATAAGATGAGAGGTGAGGCACAAAGGGGAAAAGTGCTCATATCCTTTCCATTATGTCTGCTAGAAAGCATCGGCCATGGAACAGGCACTGAACGACCAAATGGACACTATAACCCGGCCAGCTGATGTTAACCAGCCTTTGTCGTCCCTCTTGCCAGAGCTGGCACTACGGACACAAGAGCTGAGCACAAGGATGGAGTTGCATGTGGACCCAGCCCAGTGCTGCCCTGAATGTTAACCTTCCTGCAACAGAGACCAACATTGGGTCTCCAGTGTGACACGGCTCTTGAGGACACCAGCTAGCCTCCTGACGGTAAGTTAGCTACATTGAGCTGGGGTCACATTCCTCCTCAAAAGGACATATAGACGCCAGCTCCACCAGCTTCTTCCCATTTTCTCTTACGTATATTTTCCACAATACATTTCTCTCCTGTTGAGAACTGTCTTGATGCCTTTTCTTCTCAGGGGCCCTGAACTAACACAACAGGGGAGGAAAGAACCCATCCCAGAATGTTTTAATGAAGTCAGCAAAGCCCTGACTCCAAACCCTGGCAGATACATTACAAGAAATGAGAAGCACAGGACAATATTTTTACAAACATACAATCAAATATCATGAACAAAATCCTACCAAATTAAATCAGGCAATGTAAAAATAGAAAAATCCATCAAAATTTAGTGAGGTTTATTCCAACAACACAAGGTTTGTTCAACATTGGAAATCAATAAAAAGAATATCCCACAGTAGCAGAGTAAAAAAGAAGAAACATGATCAACCCAACAATGTAAAAAATCATTTGACTAAATTCAATAGTCATTCATGATAAAAAGTGCTCAGTGCATTAAGAGAACTTCCTCAAGTTGGTGAAGGGCAGGTACTAAAATCTACAAGTCACATAATAATTAATGTTGAAACACTGAGCTCTTTTACCCCAAAAGTGAAAATAAGGTGAGGATGCCCACTCTTGTCCCTGTCCAGCACTGTCAAGGAAGACAAATAATAGAAGGATAGAGCTTAGAAAACATGAAGAAAAATTTCATTAGTAGATGACATGATTTTCGATATAGAAAATCTTAAGGAATTGAAAGAAAGAAAAACACCACAGAATAATAAAGCAATTTAGCAAGTTAAGAGCTTACATTGTGAAAATAACAAATTCAATTACATTTATATGCCAGCAACAACAAATAAGAAAATTAAATTTTGAAAGATACCATTTGCAGGCTGGGCACGGTGGCTCACGCCTGTAATCCCAGCACTTTGGGAGGCCGAGGCAGGCAGATCACGAGGTTAGGAGATCGAGACCATCCTGGCTAACACGGTGAAACCCCGTCTCTACTAAACAAAATACAAAAAAATTAGCCAGGCGTGGTGGCGGGCACCTGTAGCCCCAGCTACTCAGGAGGTTGAGGCAGGAGAATGGTGTGAACCCAGAAAGCGGAGCTTGCAGTGAGCTGAGATCACGTTGCTGCACTCCAGCCTGGGTGACAGAGTGAGACTCTGTCTCAAAAAAAAAAAAAAAAAAAAGATACCATTTACAATAGCATGAAAAAACCTAGCCTAGTAGACATTAATTTTGTAAAATTTTGTATATGTCTACACTGGAAACATGAATAAAAATATCTAAATTTAAAAAGGATATATATCTTGTTCACAGATTAGAAGACTCAATATTGCTGAACTGTCTAATGTACCAAAGTTTATTTAAAAATATTATTTATTTAAAGTTTATTTATTATTTATTTAAATATTATTTATTTAAAAATCTATCAAAATCAATATGCTGGAATGGGTTCTTTTCTCCCCTGTTTTGTTAGTTCAGGGCCTCTGAGAAGTAAAGGCATCAAGACAGTTCTCAACAGGAGAGAAATGTATTATGGAAAATACATGTAAGAAAAAAATGGGAGGAAGGTGGTGGAGCTGGCGTCTATATGTCCTTCTGAGGAGGAATGTGACCCCAGCTCAATGTAGCTAACTTCCCATCAGGATTTATTTAATCAAAATCCTTACATGCTTTTTATGTTTTTAATTTTTTGGTAGAAGTTCACAGTGTTATTCTTCATGAAAGGACATGAAATTAATCCCTAGAAAATAATATTGAAAAACAAGAATTAAGTTGGAGGACTTACACTCACTGATTTCAAGAACTTTCTAAAGCTACAATAATGAAGAGACTCAAATAGTGATATAAAGATAGATGAATTTTTCAATGGAGCAGAATATACAGTCCAGAAATAGATCTGAACATATACTATTGATTTTTCTCAAAAGAGCCAAGATAATTCAATAGAGAGAAGTGATATTATTCTGTATAATACTCTTTTCTTAGAAAATGTGTTAACAATTTCTTATAAAATTAAACATTCAGTTGCCATCTGACCTGTTATATCCACTCTGAGGTGTTTAATGAAGATAAATGGAAGCGTATGTCTAAAAAGAGACTTGTGCAAGAAAATGCATAAAGACTTCATTCATAAAACCCGAAATTTGGAGTAACTCCAATGGGCATATGTGTATACCCAGGTGAATAAACACACAGTGGCATAGCCCTGCCATGAAATGCTGCTCAGCAATGAGAAGTAACAAAATACTGATATGAACAACATGAATGGCGCTCTAAAACTTTATGTTGTGGAAAAGAAGCCAGACAGAACAGAGGATGTGCAAAATTGTATATTTGTGTTGTGTCTCTGACAGGCAAACTAATACATTATGGTTGAGAACAGAGCAGTAGTTTCCAGGTCTAGGCATAAGTGTGATTACTGAAAGAGTCAGGAGGAAAGCTTCTGGGATCACACAAATGTTTGTCATCTTAATGGAAGTTGTGTTTATAGGATGTATATATTTTTCATAATCAATGAAAATGTACACAAAATGCTTTAATTATTTGTATGAAAATTTAACATCAATCAAGTTGAGCATTTGAAAAATAACTGAACATATGTACTCAATATTTCCTAGCAATTTATTCATGGGTAATTCCATATTCTAAAATATTCGTATTATTTCTATTCAGAATACCTCCAAACTGGAAACTACTCAAATGCACATTAACAGTGGCATGCAATCTACTGTATATCATGGTGACTATGAGTAGTAAAAAAGTATTATATACTTGAAAATTGCTAAAAGAGTAGATTTTAAGTGTTCTGATCACACACACACACACACACACACACACACGCACACAAGTATGTAATGCTGAAATGAACATGGGAATGCAGAAATCTCTTTGACATACTGTTGAAAACTGATTTCAATTCCTCTGGATATACCCAATTTTGTATAATTTGATAACAATTTTTTACACATTCATACCCAGAAGTGGGATTGCTAGATCACATGGTAGTTCTATTTTTTGTTTTTTAAGGAACTCCCATACTATTTTCAAAAATGGCTGTACTAATTTACATTCCTACCAACAGCGTACAAGAGTTCCATTTTCACTACATCCTCACCAACACTTGTTATCATTCTTTTTTTTAATAATAGCCATTCTTACAGGTGTGAGGTGATATCTCACTGTGGTTTTAATTTGCATTTTCCTGATGATTAGTGATATTGAGCATTTTTTCATACAACTGTTGGCCATTTTTATGTTTCTTTTGAGAAGTGTCTGTTTAGATTCTTGACATTTTTTACTGAGTTTTTTGTTTTCTTAACTGACTTGTTTGAGCTCCTTATATCTTTGCATTATTAGCTCCTTATCAGATGTATGGTTTGCAAATATTTTTTCCCAATTCATGAGCTGTTTATTCACTCTGTTAATTGTTTCCTGTGCTGTGCAGAACCTTTTTAATTTGGCATAATCCCACTTGTCTGTATTTGCTTTTGTTGCCTGTGCTTTTGGAGTCCTATCCAAGAAATCATTGCCCAGACCAATGTCATTTAACTTTTCACCCATGCTGCATTTCCATATTCATTGCAGCACTATTCACAGCAGCCAAGATATGGTAGCACCTAAATATCCATTGATAAACAAAATGTGAGGTATATCTATATATGCTATGGAGTACCATACAGCCTTTAGTAAGTAGGAAATTTTGTTCTTTTTGACAACATGGATGGAACTGGAGGATTTTATGCTAAGTGAAGATAAGCTAGCACAGAAAGACAAATACTGTATGAACTCACTTATATGCAGCTCATATAAAAGTTGATTTCATAGAAACAGAGAATTGAAAAGTGGTTATCAGAGGCTAGGAAGGGGGTAGGGATGAGGAAAGGATAGAGATTGATCAAAGAGAACAAAGTTTCAGTTAGACTAGAGGAAGAAGTAATTTACTGCACTGCATGGTGACCACAGCTAATAATAATACATTGTATATTTCAAAACTGCTAAAAGAATAGATTTTTTAATGTTCTCCCCACAAAAAAATAAGTTTATGAGGTGACAGATATATTAGCTTGATTCTTTCTACAATGTATATGTAAATAAAACATCACATTATACCCCATAAATATATGCAACTATTATTTGTCAATTAAAAATAAATTTTAAAAGTATGGCAGATAATGCTTGTTAAGTAATTTTATTTAGCCATTTCACAATATATACATATACTAAATCATCATGTTGTACACTAAAAACATATAGAATTTTTATCAATTTAAAAATAAAAAATACATAAAAGCAGTAGAAAGCATTAATAAATTGTGGTATATCCAACCAATGGCACAATGAGTATGACCGAACTACTGCTACTTGCAGTAGCATTGATTATCACAAGCATCATGTTGACTAGAAAATTTACACACTAACTTGTATATACTGTATTATTTCAATTTATGAAGTATAAAAATTATTAAATTAATAAAATTCAGAATACTGGCTATATTTGGAGTAGTGGCTGGAAGAAAAAGTGAAGGGGCCTCCAGGATATAGATAATATTCCAATATTTCAGTACAAATTTCACCTTTCCCCAGCCCCTTCTCAAATTACATTTGCAATACTGCCTTCTTTGCCACATTAATCGCTGTGTCCTCCCTGTTTGCACTTTCTTCCTTATTTCATGAAAACTATAAAACTGGTGCTACAAAGTTGTGTAAGCAGTGATGCTGATTTGAGGATATGTTTCAATATTTTGCATTTCGTTTCATCTGTTCAATAAAACGTCTGTGGCTAGAAATCAAGTTTCTTATTATTTTATTTCCAGAATACTCAGCATAGTATGAAGTACCCAGCAATGGTGCAGAATGGAAGAATTAACACTGGGTTACCCCTTTCTCTGTTGTCAGCAGGGCCCAGTGGTGTGTGGAGCCCCCACCTCCCTAGGACATGAGTCGGGCAAAATGTGGGGTGAGAGGTAGGGCTCTTCATGGCCTGCTTCCCCCTCTCTACTCTCTTGGTATCAGAGGGGCCTGGAGGGAGCTTATGTTATACCTTCACAATGTAGCCACAGGGGTGTGACAGCGCTCTGTTTTCTTCTCCCCAAAGGCAGATGGAAAGAACACAAGAGAGCTTAACACAGAGAGATCTTACACCCTTGCATAGAAACTGCAAGACAGTGAGAGCAGGAGCCCCACTTTAAGCTGCTCTCACTCCAGCTGTTTGCAATGAAGCCATGAGAGTCAGTGCCCACATTTTCTGTGATGATGTCAGTGTTGATAGTGAGACACAGAAATTCTAGGCAGACAGGGGTGGGTCCTGGTGAAACCCCACCCTCAAGCCCAAAAGCCTGAAACCCATGGGCCCAAAGTGAGAACTTCCATCCCTGTTTGCCTGTTCTCTCCTGACTGGGTCTTTCTAAATAATGTCTTTTAACCAATCAAAAATTGCCTTTTCCAAAACTACCTATGGACCCCCCACCTCCTAATCCTGTGCCTATAAAGACCCCAGACTCAGTCAATAGAGGGGAAAAAGTGGCTTGACTAGAGAAAGGCCAATTGACTTCAGAGGACAGTTGGATTTCAGAGGAGAGGTGGCTTAAATTCAGAAGGATGGCTTCACTTTAGGGAAGAGCCAGCCAGAGATGGCCAGACTTCAGGAGAAGATTACCTGTCTGTCCCATTCCCTTTCCAGCTCCCTTCTCCACTGAGAGCCATTTCCATCGCTTAACAAATTTATTCGCTTTCACCATCCTTCAAGTTTCCAAACAACCTCATTCTTCTTGGATGCCAGACAAGAGTTCGGGACCCACTGAATGTGAGTACCCAAAGAAAGTTGTCATGCTGGCCCTTTGCCCTTCCTGGTGGAGGGGGCAGCCACCTCACAAGATAAGGTGAGGGCCCCCCGAGCTGATAACATACAGCTGTCCATGGATGGCGGAGCTAAGAAAGCATTGTAATATTCCTTCTGGTGTTTCAGGGTTTGCAGGCACCCCAGCCTGGGCACCACCATGGAGCTTGCTCATTTGCTCCCTCTCACAAGGGAGTTGAGTGTGGCAGCCTGAGTAAATGGGGCACCTCCATCACAAGTCCAATGAAGGGGGAGAAAAATTCTGCATCAGTGTGATCCAGTTTGAAGATGAAAACACGCACATCCATCTAGACCTTGTGCTAAAAAGGAAAATTAAATAGGACTCACAGTCTTCTAACGTGGAATTAAAAATGTCCAGAATACAATTTAAAAATCACTTATGATACCCAGAGCATGGATAATAACAATAAGAATGACAAAAGTCAATCACCAGATAACAACACAGAGATAAGCCAGATACCGAAATTAGTTGACAAAGATGTTAAAACAGCTAAAGGTACAAATACAATTCAATGAGGAAAGAACAGACTTTCTAGCAAGTGGTTCTGGAACAACTGGATAGCTACAAGAAAAGAATAAACTTCACCTCTTATACAGAGAAGAGCTCAAAATGAATCATAGGTCATCAATGTCAGAGCTAAACCTATAAAACACACAGAAAAAAAAGATCATGAATAAATTTTTACAACTTTGTGAAACATGATACCCATAGCACAGTGAAAAAAGTGAAAAAACAGATAAATTAGACTTTATTAAATAAAAAACGTGTGTGTTTCAAAAGACACCATCAAAAAGTGAAAAGACAGCTCACAAAAATGGGACAAAAACTTGTACAGTGTTCATATTGCAGTGTAACTTTTTTTAGGCTACAAGCTACCAACAAGGCAGGGAATTGACTTTAAAGAACTGGTCCAGTAAAATTAATAGCCAAATAAAGAACAACTATGGCAACAGAAAAGAGAAACAGCAACACAGCCCAGAAAAGAGACGAGATCTGATTACCAGTGCTGACACATTATATTATTTAAAATGTCCAGATTTTAATAAAAAGTATTGTTTGATTCCATTTTTATGGAATGTCCAGAATAGGAAAAAAAACTAAATGAGTAGTGGGCTGGGGCTGGAGCTGGTGGGTGAGTGGGGTGGGGAGGATAAGGAGAATTACGCATAAATTTTAGGGTAATAAAAATGTTCTAAGATTAGGTTGCAGTGGTAGTTGAATAGCTCTGTTACTATATTAAAATGATTTAGTTGTATTTTAAAATAGGTAAGCTTTATGATATTAAAATTATACTTCAATAAAGCTGTAGAACACATAAATGAAAATTATAGAACTGAAAATAATGAAATAAAAACTAAAACTAGTTGTTTTATAGCTACAAAAAAAATTTCACTGCATGATCTCAAGAGCAGAGTGGAGATTACAGAAATAGAATTAGTAAATGTGTGGACAAATAAATGTATTTAATCTGATTAAGAGACACAAAATAGGTTATGTTTTAAATGATAAAGAACAGAGTTTCAGAGACCTTTCAGGTAATAGCACTACAGCTAACTTTAGTACACAGAAGGAGAGGAGAAGAGAATGCTACTTTAAAACAAAAAGATGAAGAACCAGGCACAGTGGTTCACACCTGTAATCCCAGCACTTTGGGAGGCCGAGGTGGGCGGATCACCAGGTCAGGAGATCGAGATCATCCTGGCTAACACGGTGAAATCCCGTCTCTACTAAAAATACAAAAAATTAGCCGGGCGCGGTGGTGGGCCCTTGTAGTCCCAGCTACTCCAAAGGCTGAGGCAGGAGAACGGTGTGAACCCAGGAGGCGGAGCTTGCAGTGTGCAGAGATTGCGCCACTGCACTCCAGCCTGGGCAACAGAGCGAGACTCCATCTCAAAAGAAAAAAAAAAAAGGATTCAGAGTATATTCTCTGAATGCAATGAAATCAAACTAAAAATCAATAGAAGAAAGACAACAGGAAAATCTCCATACAATTGGCGATCAAGAAACAGACTTCTAAACAGTCCATGGGTCAAAAAGAAAGTCTCAGAGTAAATTTTAAAAATGCAAATAATCAGTTGAAAATGAAAATGTAAGATATCAAAACGTGTGTGATGTATAATTTAAGCTCCTATCTGCTTCAAGAAACCAGAAAAACAAGGACGAAATGAATCCAAAACATTTTACACTAATAATAAACCTGTGAAAATGAAAATTAAATATATAATGTCATTTATAATTCCTCCAAAGAAAATTAAGTACATAGGTGTAAACAATACAGCACGTACAGGAACTATATGTTGTACATATGTACAGCTGTATGTTGAAAATCACAACATGCTGATGAAAGAAGTTTGTTTAAAGTCTTAAGTAAATAGAGACATTCCATGTTCATGGATTAGAAGACTCAGCTTAGTAAAGCTATCAATTTCCCCCAGGCTGATAGACAGGTTTAATATCAGCAATGTTGGTACACTATCAATATGCCAGTAAGATTTTTTTAAAGATAAGCATATTTATCCAAAAATATATATGGAAATACCAAGGGATAGCTCTGGAATAACTAAAACAATATCGGAAAAGAAGAATACAGTGTAAAGAGTCACTCAATACTAAGTCCTACATTTAGCTAAAATAATCAATATAGTATGGTATTGCAAAGGGATAGTCATATATATATAGACATATATATAGACATATATAATGACATATATATAGACATATATATATAATGACATATATATAGACATATGTATATAATATATGCATATATACATTCAGATCAATGAAGCAGAATCCAGAACCTAGAAATAGCCCCACACAAAGACAACCAACAGAATTTTGACAGTGGTACAAAAACCATCAACGGAGACATGACAGCCTTTTCATCAAATGATGTTAGAGCAATTGGACATCCATAGGCAAAAATATAAACCACAACGCTTATATTCACACCTCAACCAAATTAAATCACAGTTTTGATGTAAAATATAAAAATCTATAACATTTAGGAAAAACACAGAAGTTCTTCAGGAATCTAGGTCTATTCAGAATTCTTAAACTTGACATCAAAGGAATAATCTATAAAGGAAAAAGATGATAAATTAGACTTTAATAAAGTTAAACACTTTTGTTTTCCAAAAGTGCCTGTTAGGATGCTGGATGTTAAACTACAAAGTTAGATTTGTTTCTCATTGTTAATATTCTTTATTAATTTTGCTTTCTTCAAAAATTTATAGAATAGTAAATTTTCCAAACATTTTTGTTTTTACTTGCTCTATTTCCCATATCTTGTAAACTCCATCTAGATTTGCTTCTCTTCTTGTTTGATTGCTGCTTGCAAAAGAATTTTTGGAATGTAAAACTTTTACAGTTTTCCATGCCTTAGGATATATTTGTTTTGCCTTTCTATTTAAAGTTTATGTTAGCTCAGCATAAAAATATAGATTTGGAGTTGTTTTCCTTCAATTGAAAATACAACTTTATTCTCAGTTATTATTTTGTCAAATATTTCGTCCTATTTTTGTGTCTTTATGAGACTAGTACTAAAAAAGATGTCGACATTCTGTTTCTACCTTCATAGTTCTTTCTCTTTCTTATTTTGTTCTTCCTTGATATCTTTTAATTAATGTTTCTACCGGACTTCTCAGCTTTTTTTATACATTCCTCCATTTTGTTCATTCTGCTTCATACAAAAGAGGTTATTCCATATATTGTCTTTCTCTTCATACTAGCTACACTCGTGAGATGACTCATTACTTCTCTCTGATGGGGCATGATTCTTGGGGGCACTATCAGCTGAGCTGATGTGACAGCCCAAGTCCAAGTGATCTACCTGATGGATTTGGGGCATAGAGAATGAGGAGGAACACATCTAAGGGCAGTATATGGCATTAAAATCAGCAGCTTCATATTGTAATTTCTGTATGGAAGACAATGAGGTTAGCAAAAAAGAGCAGGGGATATTACAAGATAAAATTTTTTTACCACTTACAAGGATTCAGACGTTATACCATTGAAATGCAGGAGGACTTTCTTATCTGTAAATATCAGCACTTACTCTCGCTTGACTGTGTCTGTAATATTTTATCATTAGAATGATGAAATTGTTATTCTGTACCCATGTACTTTATATGACCCTTCATATCTGAGTTATTTACCACACAAAATGAGTCAGAAAAAAATAGAACTGCCAAATCTGATTTTCTGTAAATATGATGTGGGAGATTAATTAGAAGATAGAAAATGTATGCTTTATAATATTTCCAAGTTCATTTTTCTTTCTTATGTTTCTAGCTAGTTTGTTAAATCATCCATAGAAGAGGCAACTCTGACCAGTCTGCAGGCAGGATCATGACCCAAAACCCCGGGAGCAATTTTTCTCCCTGCACAGTATAAACAGACATGAAAACATTTCAAATAGAAAATGTAATTGTTCTTGTGATTTTTGTTATAATACTGTTATAAAAAGGTATACTATCGTGGTTACATTAAATATACCTTTTTCTGTTTTGTTATCTGACTTCTCTTTTCAGGTTTTCTGAACATGAGATATTTAGATTTCAGGACTAGCTTCTCTCTTTATTTCTCTTTGTATATCTACCATGTCTGGGAGATTTTGTCAATTTAGGGATGTATGAAGGACACTCTATGGTAATATAAAAGAGGCATGCATGAGGAGAGAGGCATGCCACATATAATATTAAAACAAACAAGCAAACAAAAAAAAACAAGAGACAGGGAAGCAACATAACCAAGTGTACAATAGCAGAGATTTATAGTTCTATTCTGAAGTTTATTTATTCAACCAAAATCTGCTGAATATGAAAAATCTACCAGTTTTTCCCTCATGGAGTTAATTTTTTTTTAATCATTTGGACACGAAAGTCCACTAAATGTGAAGTTCTGTGTGTGTGTGTGTGTGTTTGTCTTTTGTCAGCTAAGAGTTAATGATGCAAAAAGGAACAATGGAAATTCATTGCTATTGTAGAATGCAAGGGAGTTAATCTAAATAGCTTAGCGCAATTTTTTTTAAACAATGTTTCACAGTGGATTGCAACAAAAAAGTTGTTTTTAATTAAAAAAAACAACAAAAGAAAAATAGTAAATTTCACAATGTTATAATAAGTTAAAATCAAGTTTTACTGTTATATGTATGTTTGTTTACATTGAGAGGCAATAAGTACCTCTGCAAGTAAGTATACTGCAGTTATAGCAAACTAGCACCAAAGTCACTGAATGGCAAGCTATGGTACATGTTATGCTGCATTTGGATTTCAAGTGTAAAATCTTGTAAGGAGGATTATTTCCTCTTGCTATTACTGTTATAATTCTGATTATTGTATCTGTTGCAATATATCATCTTTCATATGGAGTAAGCAAGCAATCTTACAGAGCCTTTACTACTAATGCAAATCTATTAATCACAGTTACATATCATCGGTAATTCCAAAAATGTTAACAAACTGAACCAACAATATTAATTTATAAGGATATTCCTAAATGTGAGATAAAACAATTTAAAAGATACCTAAAATAATTAAGTGAAATATTAGTACATGCTACTGGAAAGCATATGGATATCACAATGTACTGATAAGAAAATTTTGATACAAATGACCCGTATGTTCTTATAGTACTTTTGGCTTTGTAACCTCTACAAAAGTGTTCAAATGCTGATAATTTCAAATATTTAATAATATTGAGCTTTTATTGTATGTCAGACAATAATCTGTATTTATATGGATAATTTTACTTAATACTTACACACCTTATGAAATTGGTATTATTTGTGTGCTAATTCAGATGAAGTGGCTGGTATGGCATACATTGAGACATACAGAAAAAAATATATATACTATATGATCTAAAGCTGTACACTACAAAATCCTCTCATAATAATCTTGAATATCTTTTATAGATTTAAAGATACATAAATCTACAGGTATAAATTTTTCCTAAAAAGGACCATATAATAAATAATTTATGCCTTTTGGACAATGTCAGTTTCTGTTGAAAAAATTTCTGTTTTCTGCTTTTTAAATAATTTTTTAAACTGTAAAAATTATCCTTGACTCATGGGTCATATAAAAATAAAGGTCATGGGCTGGATTTAGTATAAAGGCAATAGTTTACTGGCCCCTAAGACAGAAGTCATTAAAACCCTACTGTGTAGAGAAATATCATACTCCATAGAAAAATTTTGGCATTTATCACCATTGTAAAATTACTTCTAAAATGGGAACTAGTAAAGAGTCAGAATGATTTAGCACAATCTTAAGATTCTGGCTTCTGATCAAGGTGCAGTTACAGGGATTGGCTGTACCTGGCCACCTGAAACAACTGAAAAGCCATATAAGAGATATAAAATACTAGTTTTTCAATATATTGAACATAAAGCAAGGAAAGTTACCCCTGAGATACGGGAATCTACGTGTTTGTGTTGAGCACTATGATTGCAGCTACTGCCTAGAGAAAGTTTCTAGCCTGGGGTTATAATAGTACTGTGTGAACCCCTGCTACTCTTCCTTCTAAGACGCAGGAAGCAGAAACCCTGGTGAAAGTGAGAGTCTCTTGCTAGACTTATAGGCCCAGGCACCATCGAGGAGAGAGTTAGAAAGAGAGCTAGCCCTGGAGATCTGCAGAGTCATCCCCACCCCCCTGCCCTCCCCACTCCCTCTGGCTAAGTCTTCAGTTGAGGAATGATCAATGAATGCATATGAGGAAACTACCTGAAGTCAGAGAAAGAACACCCCAAGAGGTTTAGAAGGAGCAATAGCAGGGGTTCACAGGACTATCATAAATCCTGTTCCCAGCAGCCAGAGTGGAAAACCTCATCATTTATGATGCATCAGGTAAAGCTGACCTCAGAAAACTTTTTCTCTAAAGAGCCAGAGACTAAATATATTAGGCTTTGAGGACCACGTGCAGTATTTTACTTTATACAAGGCTTTAAAAGTGTAAAAATCATTTTAGATCACAGGCTATAGAAACAAACATAAGCCAAATCATCAAGAACATTTGTAGAAATACAGAAATACCCAGCACCCCCCAAAATTAAATCAACAATATCTGGGATGCAAGCAAAAATGACTAAGCATATATCATCCAAAAGACCATCAGGATGGCTAAATAGTAGAAAGGAAAGCTTTATTGGAAATGTTAGTTTACAAACCAGGAAGAGACAGTATCTTGCATGGATTGAAAGTGCTATGTCTTCACAGAGGGAAATGACAGGTTGAGTGTTATGCCTCATAAAGTTCATATTATACAATCGAGTCATACATATTTTGCAGGTAAGGAGAAAAACTATATATTTATGAGAGGAACTGAGTGCATGTGCAATGAGTAAACATATATGTAATATGTATTTCATATTCACTTTGGGGCAGGGTTTCACCATTAAAATGAGGTGGAATTTGACTCTTTGTATCAAAAGGTGAACCATAGGACACAAAGTTTGTACATAGTCTCTACAAGCTACTGAAACTGATGTAAGCTTTGAGTTGCTTATGAGAAAAGAATGTTTGTAAGGACGGTCCTCCACCAAATAAGAGTTGTGGTGGTCTGGGTTGTAAATCAGACAGGAGGATTCTGATAGTTCCTGTTCTTAGGGACTTCAGCAAGAGTGTGGGGTTTTTTGGTTTGTGTGTTTTTTTCTTGTAGCTGTAGGAATTTAAAAATTTGCCATAACAGCCAGGCCCTGAATCCTTGACCCACAGGTAACTTTTTTTTTTAATTTATTTTAACCATAATGTCGGTCTTAGGTGATAACTGTGAATTTCAGATCAGACATGCAAAAAAAGGTGAAAAACACAACCAATAATTGGGAGAAAAATCAATCAATAGAAAATGATCAAAAAGTGGTACATATGATTGAAATAGTTGACAAAGTCTTTAACAGAGTTATTGTAATTGTATTATATACATTCACAGGATTGGAGGAAAGATCGTCATGTTATGTAAGGAGAGGAAATATATAAAAGACTCGAATATAGTTCAAGAGATAAAAACAAACATTTATGAAATAAGAAAATACACAAGGTAGATAGAATAATCAGTAGATTAGTCATAGAAGCGAGTAGTAACTTTGAGGATATAGTAATAGAATATAGTATTAGAAAGTATTCAAAATGAGAGAACAATTCTGAAAAAAAAAATAAACAGCGCATCAGCATGTTGTGAGACAAGACCAAGCAGACTACTGTTTGTGGAAATGAATGTTCCAAAGAAGATAAGAAAGAAGAAGGGGTGGAAAAGCTGTTTGAAAATATAATGGTTAATATTTTGCAAGTTTGATGAAATCTATAAGCCCACAAATCAAAGAAATTCAACACAACCTAAGCACAAGAAAAGTGGTGGGGCAGGGGCGGGGAGCTATAACCAAGCAAATTATAATCTCACTGCTTAAGAACAGCAATAAATCAAAGTTTTTAAATAGCCTGGAGAAAGATATCATGTGCACAAACAAACGTAAGAATGACAGCAGACCTATCATCAAAAAGGATTTAAGCCAGAATGCACTGGAATAGCTAGCTTTAAAAAAATGACAGGAAAAAAAGAAAAAGTCAACTTGGAATTCAATTGCCAATAAAATATTTTTAAAAACTGAATGTGAAATGAAGACTTATTTAGACATGTAGAACCTGAAAGAATTCATCATAGACCTGACTTACAATAAATATTAAATAAAGCCCTACAGGCAGAAGATAAATGGTAACCTACAGAAATCTGGTTCTACTCGAAGGAATAATGAGGAATAGAAATGGTAATTACTTGGGTAAAAGTAAATGTTTAAATCTGTTTCAGAGATAATTCAGCATTTAAACCAAAATACAATAACATCATTGTGGAGTTTATGGTACAAGTAGAAGTGAAATCTACGGCAACACGCAAAGGTCAAATAGAGGAAGGTGAACTATGGTTTGATAAGCTAGATTGTATGTAAAGCAACATAAAACTACTTGAGCGAAGAGGGCAAATAATAAGTTAAATCTGTAAAATGTAAATGCTAAACATCTATTAAAATAAAAGTTGTAGCAAATAAGCCAAAAAAAGGAAGATATAAAAGGAACCTATAAAACATACTTAATTCAAAACAAAAAGGCAGAAAATAAACACACCAAACAATAACAACAACAACAAAAAAACCCAGAACAGGTTAAAAAAATAGAAAACAAGGAGAAAAGAAAGGAATTTAAACTCTAAGGGTTAATAATAACATTAAATGTAACTTATGTAAATATCCCAATTAAATAACAGAAATTATCAGAGCGGATAAAGAAGCAAAACCCAACCAAGTTCTTTCTACATGAAACTCATTTTAAATATTAAGAAAAATATAGGTTAAATCAAAGGTTGGAAAATATACACTGCTAACTTGAAGCAAAATAAAGATGAACGACCTGTATTAATATTAAATAAAGTTGATTTCAGGGCAAAAAATGTTACTAGGAATATTGGTGGTCACTTCATAATGAAGACGGAATTAGCAACTAACTGTTTTAGTAACAGAGCTTTAAAACTAATGTAGTAAAATCTAACTGAACCTCAGGAATAAA
Organism: Pongo pygmaeus; assembly: GCF_028885625.2. Lineage (NCBI taxonomy): Eukaryota > Metazoa > Chordata > Mammalia > Primates > Hominidae > Pongo > Pongo pygmaeus. Next base: position 61,264,919 of record NC_072380.2, read on the forward strand.
TAGACAAATTCTCAACTATAGTCATAGATCTCAATAGTCTTTTTTAATGATTGATAGAAAGTCAGATATAGAACAGGTGAAGGGCATTATTCTCCAACTTGCTTTAATTGACACTTATGGAACAGTCCACTAAACATTAGCGCGTGCATATTCCTTTGAAGTGCGTAATAACTTTTACCAAGAAAGACAATATTATTTGCCGTAAAACAAACCTTAAACAATTTAAACAGATTCCAGTCATATGAAGCATGTTCTCTAACAACAATGGAATAAAATTACTGTAGGACTTTCTCCTTAGTTCAGCTAAAAATAGGATTCTTGTCACACAACCATGAAAGATTAGGCTCGCACACACTTTAAGGGGTGAGAAAAATGGAATTTATTGGACAAAAAAGAAAAAAATAGGGAAACAAGGACTCTCAGAAAAGCAAGAGTTCTGCTAACAGGTTTCCCTCTTTGCAGATTGAATCCAGGTACATATGTACCCCACTTGAACCCTGGAACAGGAGAAGCCAGGCTCCTCCCCCCTGCAAATGGCATGAACTTCCTGAGGCTCCACCCCAGTGCTCACTCCTTCCAGTGCACAGGCCAGTCGGAGGCTCTGCCAGTGAGCCCTTTTTACTTGGCTGTCTCAAAATTACTAGTGAATAATAGAAAGGCACATTTTGGAATCTACAATAGAGCTGGTAGAACTAATAAGTATATTTAGGAAGTCTGCAGTATACAAATACACAAACCTCAATTGTATTTCTACAATATTAGCAAGAAAACATCAGAAATAGTAATTTTAAAATAAAACCATTTGCAATAACGTCAAAAATGTTAAATACTTAGACTGAATCTGACAAAAGTGAAAGATCCATAGACTGACAAATTGAAAACCTTGCTAAGAGAAAGTAAGGGAGAGCTAAATAAATGGAGAGTTGGCCTCTGACATCATGAAAAGACTCAGTATTGTTAAAATGCTGGTTCTCTCCAAATTGATATACATATTCATCACCACCCTAATCAAAATGCCAATGGGCATAGTTTGGGAAGTTGAGAAGCTAATTCAAAATTCATGTGGAAATGATGAGGACTTAGAATAACTGTAACAACTCTGAATAGAAAAGAACAAAATTGGAGAAATTACGTTAATTGGAGGATTCAGGACTTATTATAAATCTACAATGTAGTATAGAATAAATGTAGATTAATAACTCAATGGGAACAGAACAAAGATTTCAGAAATAAATCACACATATGGGGTCAACTTTCAAAAAGGGCTAACAACAACTGCAATTCTAGCACAATTCTTGACAAATATACTACAATCATCAGATATCCCTATGCAAAAAAGATGAACTTTAATCCATAAATTGCACCCTAAAAATTAAATCATAGTCTAGATGTGAAACTTACCAGAAAACATAAAAGACAAACTCTGTGAACTTGGGTTAAGAAAAATTTCTTAGATATGATATTGAAACCAAAAATTTGTATCACACTTTTTCAAACGAGTACACTTCCTGATATTATGAAGTATATAATTGAATAAAAGATTCATATAAGTCTACAACTAATATATCCTATAGGATATGAAACAAAAAAAAACAAAATTAAATATTTAACCACTTCTATATGTATAAAGAATTATCCATGTGTCAATAAATTTAAGTGGTGTTATGTCTGTAATCATGTACCACTCCTGTTTACTTTCTTGCTTTTATAAACCCGTTTCACAAATATTTTTTGCAATTGGAATTAGAAAACTGTTTTGAAGAGACTGAGGTTTATATTTGCAAATCTCCCTAATGACACAAAATGTCATATAAATGCTAATTTTCTTAGGTATTTATTAATTTTACAGCAAATCTCAATAACTCTTTGCATTTTAGAAAAGCTTCTTAACACAAAAATTCAATGTTCATTTTCAACATTAATTAAATGTGAAAATGTGCCTAAGAAGTAGAAAATGAGTGTATTAAACCAGTTCTCCCAGTGCCTAAAGCACTCACTGTTAGTTAACAAGGCAGCTTTGGAAAATGTTAATTCCTATAAACTTATAAGCACATCATTCAGGATGCTGGGAAAGGAACTTGCTTATTTGTGCTCCAGACATTCAAAACAAATAATGCAGAACTTGCAAAAGACTGTTATAATTATTAGAAATTTCAGAATCTTGATTTATTATTTTATCCTATGATATTATTTATTTTAGTGGTTAGGCATGAATTTGGACTTTGTTAAATACAAGCCTTTTTATTGGTGTTATTTTATGTATATAGAATTACGTGATTGTGGTGATGAGTTATTTTAATTCGCTATTTTAAATAGTAAATGGATGTGTGTTTGCATTGTGTAGTGTGTGTTAAATAGCATTCAAAAGGCAAATGTTTGAAAATAAGTCTTTCTATTCTGTTTCCTAATCACTGTTCCTTTCCTTTGTGATTTCCCTCACAGATGGTCATGTGCTGAAAACTGTTCTCCAACTAGGTTGGATCCATTCCAATGTATTTTGAACGTGTTTCCTTATCAGTGTGTATAAACCTACCTCATTCTTTTTAGGTGGCAAAGTATGGCTGTAGCATAATTAGTGCAACCAGTCTCTGATTGATGGGCATTTATTTCGTTTGAAATAATTTGCCAGCATAAGCAGTGCTGCCCAGAACGTTGCTGTGTATGTGTGCACACATAAGAAAACTGAAGATGTCTGAACCAGGGAATGAGTCTCTGTTCAGAAAGGCAAGGCATCTGCTCGGTGCTTGTGTCAAACGGTGGAACAGGAGCATGCCTGTGGCAGTCCGCGCCTCCGTTCCCCAGGCAGTCCTGGAGGAAGGCCATGACGGTCTCCACACCTGGGAGAAACCCATGAGGACGAAGCTCTGATTTTTTATCTTCCCCAAATTCCTACCTAAGGGGTCTAGGGAGTCATGCCCTGCAAACCATAAATTCTCATCAGATGGTTTTTATTTGACCCTACATATCGTGACTTACTTTTCAATCTGACTGTGGCATAACATTATGAGACAAGGAAAAATTATTTAACCCCAAAATATATTTCTTTGCCATACCTTGAAATTGACCTGCAAAATCTCTTGAGGGAAAAATCCACATTCTATAGAGAATCCCCTTTCCCCTTTGTTTTCCTTCCTTCCTTTCCAAATCCAGGAGATAATCAACTAAGAGCCAGGCACCCTTTTAAGTCCAATAAGAAATGTTTTACAACCTGCTATCTCTGAAGTCTGCTATCTGAGAGCTTCCTCTCCACGATAAAACTTGGTCCCACAATCCCTTATCTTAACCTGAACATTTCCTTTCATCCCAGATCTTCAGATAAACTCAACCATTGTCAACCAGAAAATGTTTAAATTTACCTATCGCCTGGAAGCCCCTGCTTTGAGTTGTCCTGCCCTTCTGAACAAAACCAGTGTATTCCTTAAATGTATTTGATTGATGTCTCATGCCTCCCTAAAATATATAAAACCCAGCTGTACTCCGACCACCTTGGGCACATGTTCTCAGGACCTCCTGAGGGCTATGTCATGGGCCATGGCCACTCATATTTGGCTCAGAATAAATTTCTTAAAATATTTTACAAAGCATGACACTTTTCGTTGACACCTGGGTGTCAATCTGGATGCCCTCAAGGGTGGCATCAGAGCACATCTGGGATTGGTCAGAGCTGGGAAAACAGCTCAGGATTCACCAACAATGTTTGTGACAATCATCACATTCTCAGTCAACTAGAAACTCCCAGGGCAGGAAAATGATCAGAGAAGTTCCCTTCCTAAGGCTGCTGCTCTCGGGTCACTGGGTGCAGAGTGTGAGGAAAACGTGGGGACTGCGATTTTCAGTCCTGGTGGCTCAGATGAGCTGGTGACTGTCGCTTAAGCTGACTCAAAGGGAGGTCATCTCCTTTTCCCTTCATTCATCGCCTCACAAAGTAACTGATAACCCCAGTGGTTAAGAGCTCATGAGCAAATATAGAAAGATTTTTGAGAAACACAAAGTATTAAAACTTTAAAAAACAAACAAACAAACACAACAATCCTGTGTGGAATGCTGTGGTGCATCCCCAAGATCTCCCTGCAGAACTGAGTGATCAGCTTTCCAGGTGCTGGGAGAGTTGGGAACTGACTGGTCTTCATGGAGCCCCCTGAGGAACTAGCCACCTGTCAAAGGGAGTTGACGTGGCCAAGGTTACAGCCCCTTCCTGCAGGCAGGAAAACTCAGAGCCTGGCCCCGTTTCATTTACTTTTCTTGTGCACTAAGATAAGGGAAAATCATTGGCTATGCTGATGGAGGGAACCTCAGAGCCAAGCCCTAAGCCGCGTAGCAGGAATGAGAAGGACACTAACAGCTGTTAGAGTCTCCGCCACCCCCCCACTACTTTGAAAGGATAAGCTGGCTCATGGAGCAGGTTACATGACACTAGGTCACCTGAAAGCCTCAAGAAAATTTCCACGCAAAGAGGAACACTGAAAACATTGTATAACCCAACCCAGTGGCGTTTACCTTTTAGTTTTTTATCTCAGCTCTGAGAAACCCAGGTTATCTGGAGCAAATACCCAGGGTTTGTCATCTCGAGCCAAGAAAATTTAGGGCACGGACACACACGAGGAGTTTAGGAGTGGAGGTTTAATAGGCAAAAGAAAGAGAAAGGAAAAGAGCTCTCTCTCTAGTGAGAGAGAGGGTACTTCCGAGAGGAAAAGGCCGGAGTTGGATGAGCCAGATTTTATAGTCCAGCTTGAGGAGGCTGTATCTCATTTATGTAGGGCTCCTAGATTGGTTGGATCAGATGTGACCTTTACATAGTCCTGGGGGAAGGCTGGTCGCCCCACCCTAATCTTACTATGCAAATGAACTCACCTCTTGTCTCTCAACTTGTCAGCTCTTTACTCTACGCATGGCTGGCAGAGAAGGGAAGATGGAGCTGCCATCTTGAACACGTCTAGTCCCAGGTAGTTCTTTCCTGGTGACATTCACCTGTGCAAGCTCCCAGCTTCCTTGTCTATGTCTGCAGCTCGACTTTACAGGCTACTCTTTGTTAGAAAATGATTTGGGGCTTCTTTTCATTAAAAGGAAAAACTTCCCGAGGACTTCTGTACCCTCACTATCTGCCTAAGTAATTTCTTCTTAACTCCTGTATCACCAAGATTCAAAGTAAAAATAGGATTCTTAATTTCTAAAGAACCTAGTGCTCTATCTTCTGGCTATGCCTTGGAAGCTGCAAATACACAAATAGTGAAACCTTACTAAAGATAATTTTGAATTACAGTACCATTATGCGTGTTATAGTAGGTAGGTAGCCAGACATGAGCAGGGCAGAAGAGGGCCACCACACCACCAGGAATGTCAGGCAACTGTGAGGTGATGGTCAGATCGTTGTTAAACTGTCTCTCTACAATAGTAAGTGGTCACAGCTGGCTCCAGGGAAAGGCAGTCTCCCAGTAGACAGAAAACGCCTGAAGATGATAATCAGCAGCTTCCCGATAAGATCTCAGGAGTTAGTCTGGGCGTGGTGGCTCATGGCTCTAATCCCAGCACTTTGGGAGGCCAAGGCGGGTGGATCACCTGAGTGAGGAGTTCGAGACCAGCCTGGCCAACATGGTGAAACCCCATCTCTACTAAAAATAAAAAAATTAGCCGGACGTGGTGGCAGGTGCCTGTAATCTCAGCTAATTGGGAGGCTGAGGCAGGAGAATCAGTTGAACCTGGGAGGCAGAGGTGGTAGTGAGCTGAGACCGCACCTTTACACTCTAGCCTGGGTGGCAGAGCCAGACTCCATCTCAAAAAAAAAAAAAAAAAAAACTCAGGAGTCCGGCGAGTGGGCCAAGCATGCACACTGAAAAGCAAAATGGCAAGAGTTTAATTGCTCTATGACCTTCCTCTAGGAAACACTCAACTGATAGGGGAGGAATGCCTCAAGTGAGCAGGCAAACAACTCCAGTAAGCACACTGTGCATGCAACCCCTCCGAAGTGCTGACAAGTGACTGCACATATGGGTGCCTGCCCCAAGGGAAGAATCAAGGAACATAACCCTGGAAGCCTGTCAACGTAGAAGACCCCAAGTCAAATGTCAAACTGCACACTTGAGTCTCTCAAGTCGCCAGCTTGGTCCTCTTCCAAGTGTACTTTACTTCCTTTCTTTGCTGTTATAAACTTTTTTTTTTTTTTTTTTTTTTGACAGTCTCGCTTTGTTGGCCAGGCTGGAGTTTAGTGGCGTGATCTCAGCTCCCTGACTGCAACCTCTGCCTCCTGGGCTCAAGCAATTCTCCTGCCTCAGCCTCTCTAGTAGCTGGGATTACAGGTATGTGCCACCACGCCCAGCTAATTTTTGTATTTTTGGTAGTGTTAAGTATGAGTTCTAAATTTCTTTTCAAAGAATAAATACGTCAGTATGTTCAATTCTTTGCCTTCTACTTTTAAACTTGACTTTCTCATAAAGCAACCATTTTCGATTACCTGCTCCACCCTGACTCATTCCGATTACCTGCTACCTGCTCCGCCCTGACTCATTCTCCACCCTGCATAACCACTTTTTTTTCCGCCAAACCACTCACCCGTCACTCTCTTTAAATTAGCCGGTCGGAATTAGTTTAGCCTGTGTGGTCTAACCCTAGCCAATAGGGAAACCACACATGCATCAGGGATAAGAACCCATTTCCCTCCCTTCTCCAGGTGTGCATTCACCATTGCCCCATCTGTAAGGGCGTACCCTTCTATGGAAGTAACCTGCCTTGCTGAGAATTAAAAAGAAAAATTTATATTTGAGTGCTATTTCTTTTGTGGCACTGAAACTTTATTTATAATAGTAGAGGCAGGGTTTCACCATGTTGGCCAGGCTGGTCTCGAACTCCTGACCTCAGGTAATCCACCTGCCTCAGCCTCCCAAAGTGCTGGGATTACACGTGTGAGCCACTGCACCCAGCTTATAAACTTTTTAATAAACTTTCACTCCTGCTCTAAAACTTTCCTCGGTCTCTCCTTCTGCCTTGTCCCTTAGTCAAATGTTTTCTTCCCAGGAGGCAAGAATTGAGGTTGCTGCAGACTCATGGATTCGCTGCTGCTAATGTGGAACATTTCAGAGGGACAAGACTATTCATTGATGAAGTGCATTTGGAAATAAGGGCTCCCAAATTAGACCTATCCAGAGAAGCCGATTTTAATTGATGTGTAGAAACTTCTAAAAAAGATTTTTTTAAAACTGCCTGTTTAAAAGACTCTTTACAAAAGGCAAATGAAGTGCTTAAGCAACTAATTGATAAGAACAATTAAATCCGATAGTGTTTTTAATTAGTTGCCATCGCTCCCTGCAGAGAAAGAGAATGCTAGATAAATGTTTATAAAAGTGAAATCCTCAGGTTAACTGGGTTTGTTTCTTTAGCTACCCTTACATCCTTCTAAATTCTTGGTCAGAGCCATCTATGCTGACCCCAGGGATAGTAAATGCTTGCTAATGAACTCTGCTATGACTTTAGTAATCTAGTAAAACACAGGAGCTGAACTGGAAAGCCTAGAATTTCACATAACATTGCCTTTGCTGACCAACTTGTCTTAACTTGGCTCTTTATGCCTTTCCCTATCCCAGCAAACTGTGGCATTTAGAACTAAAATCTAAATTCTTTGCCTTTGAAATGCAAATTTTCTAGCTAGGACCCATCCCTTTGGAAATGACAATTTAGGGTGGTCTAGCTCACAATTGCTTAGGGCAATGGAACAGACAATTGAAAAATTGGTAATCTCAAAGGGTAGGAAAAAAATTGGAACTGGAAAATAGAAAATCTTAATTAAAACTTTAAGATCTTTGCATCTATCTGTATGTTTATGTATGCACATCTGTTCGTATATGTGTGATATTTTTCTGCTTCCAGATAGTGTACAACTAATTTATTAAATTCTTTGAAGGATTTCTGTTCAAATTGGCTTAGGGATAAATGAGTCCATTCAAGTTAAGGATTTACAAAACCTTCAGAAAAGTAGAAACTGACCCAATATTTTCATACATTCATGTGATTTGGTTTAATTTTTGGCAAATAAAAGCTGGTTTTAAGATTTTAGTAAAATAGAATAGAAATGTCTTAAAAATTGTCAGCATTAAAAGCGCATGCACACATGCATTTTTACCTAAATTTACTACTAGTCAACAAGCTTATGGTATCTTCTAGATGTCTCAGGTAATAAAACTATAAATCCAACCTAAGAGCAGAAGGCAGAGTTAAAATAAATTATTTGATGCGAGTCAAGGAAGCAAAAAGACAGCAGGAAAAACTGTGTTTACAGTTTTATTTGGGGGACCTTGAGAAGGAAAGAATTCACCCAAATCTTCAGGTGTTAAAAATAAGTTATTTGATGCATGTCAGTCAAGGAAGTAAAAAGACAGAGGAAAGAACCATGTTTAAAGTTTTATTTTGGGGGCCTTGAGAAGAGAATTCACCCAAATCTTTAGGTGTTGCAAATACAGTATGATGGCATGTCTTTCTTTGGCTTGGCTTCTTAACCTCAATAGGCTTTGAAAAATGTTCCCATATAGGCAATCACTATTCTTGGTACACTTAATAATCAGGCTGTGTTTAATGAGACTAGTCCTATTTTGCAGACGAATTGGTCTTTTGTGGTTATCTTCAGTAGGATTGGTGGTGACAGTAAAGAGAAAGATAATGTTTCAGAAGAAAATGGTACACCTGTTACTAGATTTAGCCCTGTTCACGGTTTTGAAGCTTTTTATTATTTACCTGTAAACTGGACTGGATCTGAACCCTTCTTTTTTCTTATAATCCCATTTTCTCCCACTTGGCATCTCTAAGAACAAGAACTGCTCTGTCCCGAAGCCATACAGGCTGGAGCTGGACAGCTTGATGTAAATTTCAGGGACTTGTGCCTAACGTGCAGTTCACTCAGACATTTCACCAAAATGCTCAATGCCATAACTGGAGATTGATATGGTTTGGCTCTGAATCCCCACCCAAATCTCTTGTTGACTTGTAATCCCCAGTGTGGGGGGAGGGACCTGGTGAGAGGTGATTGGATCATGGGGGCAGATGTCCTCCTTGCTATTGTTGTGATAGTGCATGAGTTCTCATGAGGTCCGGGTTTTTGAAAGTATGTAGCACCTCTCCCTCTGCTCTCTCTCCCCTGCTCTGCTATATGAAGATGCGCTTGTGTCCCTTTGCCCTTCCACCATGATTGTAGGTTTCCTGAGACCTCCCCAACCATGCCTTCTTACAGCCTGCAGAACTGTGAGTCAATTAAACCTTTTTTCTTTATAAATTACCCAGTCTCAGGTAGTTCTTTATAGCAGTGTAAGAATGGAGCAATACAGAGACATTCTACTTGCAAAGCAGAAAAATATTCCTCAGGCTCAAATCTAAAAATTTCAACTGAGTGCCCTCTGGACTCAGAGACTCAGTTTATAGTTATTTTCATCATTAACTTTTGTTTTTCTTTTGTTGATTTTAGTTTGTTTTACTCATGAGGACCCTGGCTAAGGAGCATATGCCAAACTCTTGAAATTATCCTCCTGATAGTCATAATAGTAGTCTCCCTGGTGCACTGTCACCTGTCAAAAAGTTTTAAATACTTGCACGCAGCCATCTGCTTAACACCAAATGGTCTCACTCTGTCTCAAGTCACAAAATCTCAAAGAAACATGTGATAACATATGACCTATGAATGACATGTTGAGACCGAAACCCAGAATGGTGGCAACTGAGGGTAACATAAGGTCCTATGTTTCACTCACATGAGTGTCTGACCAAAAGAGGGGAGTTTGAACAACATTTATGGGATATCATTATTTTGGACTGGGCTCCTATACTAGGACCCAACAGACCAGACCAAACCAGGATAGAGTCATTCATGCTAGGTGCCACGTATTCAAACTGAAATGGGCCAGTTTTCAAAAAAAAAAAAAAAAAACGAAAAGAAAAAGAAAAACAGGAGAGTCACAGCAACTAATCAGAAGGGGCCCATTTTCCCTGAGCTGTCATGACAAAGAAGTACCCTCTATTTTAACTTTATACAGCGAGTAACTGAACTGACCTTATTTCTGCTTTCTTTAGCCTTTTCTTTCTCCAATGCTAATCCCCTCTGCTCAGCTCATCAGAATACCTATTCTATTTGATACAATGTGATGTTGCCTGATTCTAGAATTGCCAATAAAAGCCAATTATATCTTTAAATTTGTTATAATTTTGTCTTTGACACATCACAGTTGACCATTATCTCCATGAGAAGATTCATAGAGTATCCAAGGAAAAACCTACCTTAAATATGTTACAGTAAGCTTTAAATATATCAAAGACAAAGAAAACATTCTAATATCTTTTAGAAAGAAGGAACAATTCACTTACAAAAGCATAACAATCAGACTGGCATATTTTTGATCATCTTTCATTCAGGGTGCCTCAAGGCAAGCTCTTATGTCACCAGGAAAGAATGATTAATTTGCTTTTTTCCTGAAACTTCTTGTTACCTTTTATTTTTCTCATCTAATACTAGCGTATAACTCCTAAAATATTAATGAAAAACCATGGTAAACTTTCTTAACTTTAAATATGAGAAAAATGGAAATCGGAAAAGTTAAGAAATGTATAGAATGCCATGAAGATAGTGGCAGAGGTTTGGCTAGAATTAATCTCTCCAGAACCCCAGGGCAGTTTTGCTTTCTTTTAGTTTTTGCACCATGCTGTGATGCCTCATGCTGGCCTTACTCATCTAAGCCTGCACTCTCCTATGGTGGTTGCAACATTCTACACTTTAGACAGACTTAGTACCAGAGGAGGAAAGAAGAAATGAGAGAGCGTAGTGAGGTATCCCAGCTGTTCCTTCCTCATAGCCAGTGATGGATTAGCCAACAGATACAAGGCAAGATTGCCAAGAAGTACCTACTCAGAAATGTAATGCTGACTCGGGTCTCAATCCAGGTCAGTCTCTGAGTAATGCTTACCACAAATGGTCTATCGTATGCCTGGTAGGTTTAGAACTTTTAACCCTTTTTATATTACTAAATCCTCATAACACATTCCATGGATAAATTAACTAAAGTTAGGGAAGCTATCAGGTTTGTCCAAGGTTACATAGCTAGTAAGGTTGCCAGGCAGCTTGACTGAAACAAAAACAAAAACAAAACCCCCTCATTCTGAAGCTTAGCTGCTACCTTCTACTTTGCTAGAGTGTGGGGTAAAAGTTGTCCCACTTCAACGGAAAATTACATGTTGTTCTGTTAAAACTTTATAAAATATTAATAATTCAAGAACTTCATAAGACATCATATATAAGGGAATACACATTTTTAACTGTTTAGTATTTCAAATTACACAAATTATATCTAATAATTTAAGCATTTTTTTAAAAATTATGCTTTATTCATTTGACAGATAATCTTATGTAATATCATTTTAGAAGGACAGTGTTAAGGTAATTGATCTGTAATTTTATTGCTACTACTCCAGTGAAAAATGTTAGTAATCTAGCTCCTGGGTATATTAATAGAATAAGTATATTTAGACAAATTCAATATTTTTAAATAATCATTTCCCCTTCTGCCAATTTTATTTTTTTCAGATCCAATTAATTAAGCCTCCACATTCCTACAATATGGCACAGAATCCACATTTCCACTTTGAAAGGATTTATAAACTGGTTTGCAAACAGCAGTTGGCAAGAGTTCTACATCTGATCACCCCAGTAGCTTGCCCTGCATTTTTTGTTGTTGTTGTTTGTTTAATGCTCCTTCTACAATACAGTGTGTCCTAAATGCCTGCTGTCAGAGTTGTTCTTGCTCATCTGTCCATTCTGCGGGGTAGTGGTGTCTCCTGGTTCTCTGTTTACACTCCAGTGTTCAGCCTCTGTTCCTTTAGCTACATGTTCAGAGCACAACTACCATGCCAGGATTAGCAAATCTATGGTTGCTAAATACAGCACACGCTGCCAAGGAAATAAATTCACACTACACACTTAGTTTTGAGCCTGACACCTCTTCATAGCATGTTCAATTGTAACGTAGGACCCTTTCCTGCCAGCAAGTCAGACAAGTTTTGATAATATTAAACTTCAAAATGAAAAGGGAGGGTTCTCAATGTCTTTCCTCCCCAGGTATTATAGAAATACACACATAAAGAGCATATAGCTGTAGATGATAGGTAAGTAGGTAGATAAATAGATAATAGAGACAGACCCTGTGATGAATACAGTTACTGTTGCCCTCATTAGCATTATAAAAAGTGAATTTCAGGTCAAATGTTTGTGCATGATTTTACCCCAGAAAGAACTAAATCTCTAAATAGCGATGTGCATGAGTTCCTCAACTCTAGCACCTGCAACGATTTCTCTTTTTTGATTTACCCATCTATTGCTCAAACATTCTACCAAACTAAAAAAAGCAACTCTAAGTAACCCAGGCTTTCTTTTGTGGTGTATTAAACTCACAAAGACAGTATTTCATGGATTTCACTATTGCACATCTCTCTCCTTTCAATTCTCATGACTGTTTCTTATGATTTTCCTGTAGTATTGGCAAAGACACACAGACCACAGAAGACAGTCATTTTGCTAATGGGCAGACTTCCCTTGTGGCTGTTACTAGGGGGTGGTTCTAAAGTTTCAACTGTAGTTGAAGTAGATTTTTTTTTTTACGTAATTCTTGCCATATTGGGACATTCCCTTTTTTACTACTAGCTTACTAAGATGTTTTATTTATTGAATTTCATCAAATATTCTCTCAGTATCTATATAATATTTTTTCCTCTAGTGTATTAGTATGATAAAAACAGTGATTCATTTTTTCTGATCTTGAATAATGTTTATATTGGAATCAGACCAATTTGATCATAACACATTGCTGTTTGATATATATGTCTAGACTTGTTTAGTTAATATTTAGTCATTTATGTCTACAAATTGGTCAGTTTTATTTCCTTGTATTATCCTTATACATGTATGTGGATTTGGAATCAAGAATATAGTAGCCTCTTAAAAGAATCTGAACAGCTTTCTATTTTTCTTTTTCTATTTTGTGAGACAAAAAGTCACAAAAGGTAGGAAATAATTTTTTGGAAGATGTAAAATTTTGGGAGGGAACAACTTTTATTCCCATAGTTTCATTTTTGTAATAGCTTAGTTTTGGTCTATTTACATTTTTTGTACCAATTTTGGTGCATTATAATTTTCTTGGTACTCATCCACCTAATTTAATTTTCATTTTGTAGTATTTTGTCATTATTTTAAATTTTTTTGTTTGGTTTATTTCCGTCTTTTCTCTTATTTGGTGATCAACCTCATCAGATGTTTATATTACTGGACTTTTCAGAGACTATGGCTGTATAACTATGGTTTTGTTCTTCTTACCTGTTTTTTTTTCTTCTGCTCCAGTTTATTGATTTTAGTCATTGCTACTTTTCCTTATTTCTTGTTTTCTATTTTTTTTCCAACTTCTACAGGTTTAGGGTTAGCTCATTCATTTCTAGTTTCCTGATAATTTTATTTAACACTATTATCTTCTAAGTGACATTTTAACTTGACTCATTTTTATTATTTTGCGCTTATATTTCTTGATTATTTTTCTGATCGTCCTGACTTAGACTTTGCTTAATAAAATGCTATTTAGTTCCCAATCTCTTAAGCTTATTCAATTAACTTTATTAATTTTTAATCTTAATGCTTTTTGGTTACAGGAACTTTACTGCATGACATTCAGAATCACAACTCTGTTTAACTCTAGGAAATCTCAGTTATATTCTACATGAAAGGCACCCACTGAAGTGAGTGCAACATTATGGCCCTGAACATTGTTTTTTGGAATTTGTTGAGGTTTCCTGTGTTAAATACAGATAGGGAAACATTTTGTAAATTTCTATTCCTGATTAAAAAATGTGTTATCCAAAATGTAAGAGCTTGAATATAATATTTCTATCACTTATATCTTTAATAGCTCTGATTATTGTTGATTATCCAATTAATCTCATAGATTTTTGAAGATTTTGAATCACCAACAATTTTTGATTTTTCTATTTCTTTCCATATTTATTTCAGTTGATGCTTATTTAGTTCCTATATTTACTTGAGCTTGTATTTTTAAATGAATATATTTTTAAGATAGGCCTCCTAAGAATACACACACACACATACACACACACACACACACATCTTTAATGGTTAAAGGTTTCTAGCAGTTTAAAATTACTATAAAAATTATTATTTTTATTTTAAAAGTGTAGATTGTATAGTGCACTAAGAAGAATTTGGCACCATGAATACGAAAACTATGTTCTTATTTGTGCCGTGTTGAAGAACTCAGTCTCTCTTAACAATAAATATTTTAAAACCAGGCTCCATTAGTGCAACCACTGCCATAAATAGGTTTTTCTATTTTCTGTAGTTCATGACTGCTACGCTTTTTACTTCCAGATACCTAAAGATGCAAGATGGCTGATGTTTTGTTACAATAGTTTTTTCTATTTAATAAAGCATTTACCAGATGTTTTTCTACCAACATAAATAAATAAACCAATAAGACTCCTATTGTTTTACAAATGTGTTGTTTTCAGGAAGAAGAAATTAAATAAGTATTATGAAATGAGATTTCATAAACTTTGTTCTACAATAAAGATTGTTATTGAGTATTTTGTGGAACTCTATTACTTCTAGACATTTGTCAAACCTGGCTCCCCAGATATCACCGACACAAACTGCTAAGACAAAGTCAAGTTTACTTCTCACCGAGGTAAGGATGAACACCGCCTCACAAAGCTGTGCCAGTCCCTGGTGGCAGGGTTTGCAGGGCGACAGTAAGATGGTAATTCCTTGATAATTGGAAGTGTGATATAAACCATAACTTTCAAAACAGGTGCTTTATTAGGACTGGGTATGGATCATGATCCAACAGCTCAGGATTGGTGGATATAACAACAAGGTGGTGATTTTGAGAGGAGGATTAACAGAATCCTCTGGCACATGCTGACTATTGATGCTTCCCATGGAAAGGTTGATGGGTCTTTCTCAACATTCCTGGAATGAAAAATCAAACATGTGCTGGAGCTGCACAGTCCCTGAAAAGGAGACCCACTGAAGACAACTGAATAGCCAAGTCATGTTAATGTAGACAGTAAAATGTGCTTTTGCTTCTCAGGGTCCAGGATGAGTGTGGATAGCTTGGGTCATCAAATGTATTCCCTTATTATTCCTCTATAACAATGTCTTCTTTTGCCAGCATACCTTTAATTTATCTCTGAGTAAATTTGGCTCTTTCATTATACAGAAAAACTAATTTCATTTACTCAGGAAAACTACCCCTTTCAACCTACACCTACAGACCTATTAAGTTCTATATATCACATCATGAGTGCCAACACAGGGAAGAAACCCTAGACCAAGACATGTGGCTGCAAGTGTCAGCACGTACTAACACTGATCTCCTCATACACAACACTCACTCCACTCCCTGTTCCTGACCACACTGATTACATACAGAGCTCCTTGTGGTGACAATCTCCTATCTCCTAGCCCAGGTCACAGCAGCCACCAGAGAACTCTTTTTTCTGTCACTCTAACTTCCTGCATGCATTTAATTTCCCATTCTCATTGCTGGGTTTGCTCTGTCGGCCTCAGAGTTTCATCCACTAACCACTCACTCTCCCCCCATGGTCATCCAAATGTACCCGCTGTATCCACATAAAATTCATTACAATTGTAAGGTGTGAGTCTTCAAATTTGTTTATTTGTTTTCTTCTGTCTTAACTTCTGGATCCTGAGGCTTACCTCCCACTTTGAACAACCCTCACACAGATTCAAGAAAGAAATTATCAAGCTATTCAAACAAATGTTTTGTTTTGTTTCAGAAAGGAAAGCTCTTCAGTATTTTTAGATTTTTTGTATTTTGGAATGTTGTTTAAAATTAAATATTTATTGTAATAAATTTTTCAAGTTTTCAACTAGTCACACCATTTTGTCAAAAAAAATCAGATATGAGTGCGATTGTTTACTTGTTCAGTCGTGTTGGAATTTGCACTTTCTACTTAACAACAATCCTAAAACACATTGTTGGATGTTTAAATCTGTCATTCTGAATTGTTCAGACATTCACTTAATATTTTGCTTTTATAGAGTACACAGGAAAAAAAAACATTCCTTTTACTCTATATCAAGAAAGTATTTATTTATAAAAGTCCTCAGAGTTCATAGGAGCTGCATACACCTCCCTTGATTTGTTCCCCAGGGCAATCCTGTGAGGGCCAGGAAGATATGAGGACCCTCTTCTTGATGATTTTGCGTCTGATGAAGGCCCTTCCCTTGAGAGATTAGGTGATCACAAATTCCCACAAGAAAACTTCTCAAAGCTAGAACTGAAAATTAAATATTTGTTTAAAAAAAAAAAACACTGAATGAGGTTGGATATATATGCTCTTCTCATTGGAAAACTGCTCTTCAAATTTCAAGAATTTTTCTTCATAAGTTAAAATATAAAAATAAGCAACATAGCCTATTTTTCAGGATTTAGATTTTTCTAATTTGAGAGGTTTACGTGAAGTTTAGAGAAGTACATTTTCCCCTCAACTTTACGTGATTTGATTTCTTCAAATACACAATGTCCATACATAATTTCCTTTTGTTAGGTTAATGGCTACATTAAAATTCTAAATTTTGAGCTAATGCCTTCAATTTTGAAAAATTGTAACAAAAAAAATAATTAAACTCTTTAATCCACTGCCAAGCCAGAATATAATGTTTTTTATTCTGTCATTATTTACTCTTGCCTCATATAATTCAGTGTCTTCACTTTTAATTGCTATTGCTTTATTCAGAAAACATCAGTCACTTTATGTGCTAACAAAATCAGCATGTTGTTCACCCTGGAATGTGTTGGATTACATTAAAAAACAATGATAGCAATTATGTGATAAATATTTGATACCCTAGTTTTATATATTCATAGCATTTATCTAAAAAGTTATATAAAAATAAATGCATGCTTCCAAAAGCATATCACTTACAGTTTAAAAGCAGTCCAAATGTCCATTTATTATTCATAATAGTTACAAGCACACCACTCTGATTATTGTGTCTTGATGGTAAGTGCTAGCATAAATGACTCTAGATGCTTAAAAAATTTCTAGAAGTTAAATCATTTAAGATTTTTTTTCTTGAAAACTTGTGAAAGTATCTATAAAGTAGGATTGATTATCTGTAGTTAAAACGTGTGGGTTATTGTGGAGAAATGGCATCCACTGACAACAGTAAAATTTGGAGGGGGCATTAAGACCACTAGCTGCACACGGGAGGTGTGAGCCTCCCCAAATGCATATCACTGATGTCACTCATAATTTCTACAAAGAAAGGAGTTGTGGCAGCTGTCTATGGCACCTTGAAGATGTGGAAAGAGTCACTGTGTCAGCGAGCTTTGCTCTACGACTTCTCCCGCTGTAAGACGTTCTTCCTCCAGGCGATGCTGCTGGTCCTCAGACACTGAACCTCATTGTGCTGGAAATGAAGAGGCACTGGGAACAAACCTGGTGTGATTTTGACACTTTGGGTACCCGTGGAAAGCAAAACTTATGGTTCAAATGGGAAAAAAAGGAAAGAAATTTGTTTTCAGTCCACCAAATATAATCCCACTGGCCAGCTACGTTACATGTGCTGGAGGTGGGGAGGGGGCAGAGAGGGAGAAAAATGGCGACTGGAGGTGAGCACAGGGGAGGCGCAGGTCCTCCATGCTCCAGCGCGCTGGCATCTGCTTGGAAGCAAAGAGTGGAATTAAAACATTATTTCTGCTTGCACCCTCATCTGACACACAGCCTAATTGAACAATACACTTCCTTCAGCATCTGTCTACTTGATTTCAAAGCTGTGCCTCAGCCACCGAAGGGAATGGATCCAAGGAAGATTTCGATCAGGTTTATTGCCTAAACCCCTAATTTTATACTCCAATCGTGTTATCTTTTACATTCAGAGGGATCTTCCTGTTTTACTCTCTTCAACAACTTTGCATCTTTAATTACTTTACCTGTGTCTACAGATAAAGTCTGAACATATATCAGGCCATGTGTAAAAGGAGAAACTCATCTGATGTCACGAAATACATTAAAGTGATCTATTCTTCCATGAGTTCCTGTAAAGCGTTCATTAACAAAGTTCCAGGTACGAGGTGTTTCACAGTCATTTAAAAAAATGTTTAGAGAGTGCAAGCTCTATTCTAACCTGTTACTGAGAATGCCTTTGGGCATTTTGTCTGAGATTGCAAGGCTATCTGTGTCCCTTACACTGACTGACATGTTCCTCTGTATGTACTGCAGAAGAAACTTCACCCAGCAATGAGAGTCACTCTGCAAAAGGTAACACTGAGAGGCCTCACCTGAGGGGTCTCACTGAACACTCCTTTCCCCGGGGCTTCTTTCTCCCAGGGCACAATGGCTGCTTTTTCCTTGAAAGCCCAAACAAGTTTCTACCTTTGCACCTAATTTTATTTTTTGCCGAGAAGCATTTCTCTTGTCATATGAAAATCCTCATGTTCAATTCAGGTAGCATTTTAACTATTATCACAGGAGGGTCTATATGAGCTATGCAAAGATGCTCAAGCTGCATCCTTCATTTAAAATTGCTGACACAGTTGTTACTATTAATTACTTTCTTATTGACTCAAAGATTTCCCTTTCCCCAAAGAATATAAGCACCATGATAACAGAAGCGTATTTGTCCATTCTGTGATGTGCTTTTCCAGGGAGAATGTCACTTTATTTAACTGAGTTGCTGGATCTCTGTCATCGAGGAATTGTTCTGAACCTGATTCCTACAATTTGGAGTCCAGTGCAACATCATCTTGTTCTTTGCCCTCTCTTTATTCTCATCCATCTCTGCATGAAAGCTGCACAAAGCTCGCCTGACTTCACCTCTTGTTTGCAATGTTTTCAAAGACTTTCACTCTTTCTAATCACTGTTCCTGTGACCAGAGCATCAGGCAGCATGTGGTTTTCCCTCTAGCTATTATATGTCTCACCATAGATTAGTCAAAGATTTCCTCCTGCATAATACGGATCCTCTGCTTCCCAGGCTGGAATATCTATTCTTTTTCTATCAACTGAATACCCAGTGCTGCTAAGCCAATGCCACTTGCTTAATTTTTTTATTTTTATTTTTAGCAACATGCCTTTCATGATATAAATTCCTGTATTTGCTAAGGTAGACTAAGTGTTGTATAAAATAAACATCAGCATTTCCGTGCATGGTGACTTGGTGGGAAACCACAATAGTGGCGCCATCTCAGTTCATACTACAGCCCTGACTGAGTGCTGGAGAGAGAAGGCCAAAGTCTTGCTACGTCTCTAGAGTCTAACCTCTGGCTTTTTCCTGATGGAAAAAAAATGTGTTATGAATTTGTTATCTTTGTGGATTTCACTTTTTACATTGTGGTTTAGTGCTTTGGTGTCCCTTGGTTAACCACAAAATGTAATTTACAAATACATAGTTATAGTCTATACTATAGGCATACCCATGGTGTATTTTGGTCTATGCATAATTTTACATATTTGCTAAACAGACAACTGAGAATATACCTGTTGTCTTTCTTTCATTATCTGCCATCTCAGGCATTTTCCAAATGTTCAGGCATGTACCAATGATATCTTGGAATTATTTATGGAGATGCTATAGGGTTTCTAATGTAATGTGACTATGGGATTGGAATTGGGGTTGTATACTTGTGCTTTTGGTGAATTCGTCCTTGTGGAGAAGTTTTTATTTCAGAGGCAACAAATACTTTGAAAGGTCAACTTTGTAAATTTTGATATTTTTACTATTGCTTTGATTTTTTAGCATTAATTTTGAGCTAACTTTTCAATAGTTTGGTTTGGGGAATATCAGGGGTATTGTGCCACTGACATAATAGTTATTGTTATGCATCCAAGGGCCTCTCTAAAATTGAAGCTGAGACAATAAATTTTTTCAGAAAACCTCAAAATTTTAAAATATGCATTTGCTATATCTAAGCTGTTTATCCAAAAACAAAGAAACAAACCAGGACAGCATTTTCTTCATTCATTAGCTTTTTTGGGCAACTAGGCTGAGGTCTGGAACAAAGAAATAAGGTATTATTGAATACATTCATATGTTGTAAAACAGCTGTACAATGGAAAAGTGAAATAACATTAGCCGAAAAAATACTAAATAATCTTGAGCAGAAGGAACAAAATAATAAACAATAATGCCACTTATAATTTTTTCAATGAATAATGTCATAGAGGAAAGGAAAAATACAGAAAAGAAAGGTCAAGTCTAAAAAAATATTCTGAGCAAGATTTTGAGAATATTTCTCCATATCAATCTTTTCATTGTTATCTTATATGAGGTGTCTGGGAATTTTATTTTTAATATCATACATGCTACATTTGACAATTCTTGAATAATTTTTCTTTCCAGTGCTTTGTTTTTAAGACAGTACAAGGATCCTGCATCTCTTGGGGGCAATTCCAAGATAATTGGGACAAAGATTGTGTAGAAGAAAGACAACATGGAGACTTCCATAGGCAGCGTTGAAATTCAAAGACACAATTTCTCATGTTAATATATAGTGTGATAAAGAGAAGTTGCCAGAGACATAGAAAACTAGAGTTAAAAAAGGGGAGGTATGGATTGCTAAGAACTAATATGAGAACATGTTTTAACACTGCAGAGTGAGTCACAGACATTGGTGTGAATTGTGGACCTTGGTTGTTGATCCAGGCCTCTTTTTCCATCTCTGACATACTATGTGTGATACCTCTTCTCCTTCCACTTTACTTACCCCTGTGCTCATTTGGACCAATGTAATATACTGCCTTACAGCCCAGGTTTGACTTTAAGTATTATTTTCCACAGAAAAGATACAGGGACCCTTGGGGAAGAAGGCAGACAGAAGAGAGGGCTGCGTGTGGCCAAAAGCAACAACATGATCTGCAAAAAGGGAAGCCATGATTACAAATCAAAGGAGCAAATTCTATGGTGGGGAGATGTTGGGTGAGCAATGCTGAAGTTGTGTGACAGACTTTCACACACTTAGGACTCTCTAATATCAGGGTATATTAAGCAACCCTATTATGCAAATCCTCTAAGGTACTGTTGTATAACGAGTAGGACATTAACAGCCAAACAAGTCATTCTTAGGACTGAGAAGAAACAATATTTATGTAACTAGTGTATTAATACATCATTATTTTTTGAGTTATAAAGATGAATGTTAATTTTATTTCAAAAACTGCATACCTAAAATGTGATGACTAAATCTTACCTTTCTTCTGTTGAGTGGTAGGTCACTTAAAAAATGAATTGCTAGAATGCATAATTTTTTTCAGTTTTGAATACTATAAATTACTACGGCATTATTTTATATCTTATACTAGGGTTGGGCATGGTGGCTCACTCCTGTAAACCTAGCACTTGGGAAGGCTGAGGCGAGAGGGTCACTTGAGTTCAGGAGTTAGAGACCAGCCTGGGCAATATAGTGAGACCTCATGTCTATAAATAAAATAATACTAACAATAAAAATAAAAAATAAAATAATATCTTACACTATTTCATGATTCATGATTTTAACTTCAAACTTGCTTCAAGCATTTTCCCCTCTTCTTTACCTTTTTCTTTAAAAAAAAAACAAAAATGAAAAAACCAACCCCAGTCTTCTACTCATTAAACGGGAGGGGCAGCTTGAATTTATAGAAGAATGTATCTGTTATCCTTACATGTGATATATAGTCTTGTCATTGAAAAAGGGTGAGTTGAAAGACACATCTAAAGAAGCCATTTTTATTCTTTAGAGAATTATCATTGCTGCATATAAATATGATTTTATTTAGGGCATAGATGATAAAATTATAGAAATGCAATATATTTGGTATTTTTAATACCAAAATTATATATTTAAATAGCACCATATTTCTAAGCATATAAATAAAATACCTTTTGTTTATTTAAAGGATGCAAAAGTAAAGCCCATCAAACTAAACAAATGCAACTTTTAAATATCAATTATTCCTAATGCTTTAGTTATTTTTATTCTATTATTTCTCCTCTTAAAAACTGAAAACTGTACATATATATCATCCACTACACAGTTAATGCTCCATCATATGAATGTACCATATTTTATTTTTCATTTTACTGTCCATTTGCCTGCTGATCATTGACATTTTTTTTCTTGTTGACCCAACAACTAGACTTACACATGCTCCTCTCACTCATGTGGATACTGTAATGCTAAGTGTGAGGTTACAGGGTCTGTCCAGCTTCAGTTTTACTACACTCTTCCTAATTATCCTTCAAAGTGATAGACCAATTTACACTGTAGGCAAAAAATGACCGTTTCCCTGCTCCACTTTATCACCAACACTTTGTATTGTTAAAGGGCTCATTTATGTCAACAATTGAGATAATAAATTAGCTCGTTATAATTTTAATATCCAGTATTCCTTTGTCTAATAAAATTGAGCAACTTTTTATTATTGCACTGGTCATTTTGGAGCCATGTTTTTTGAATTTCCTGCTCATATATATATATATATATATATGTATATATATGTATATAAATATGCATATATGTATGTATATATATCTTACCTACTTTTCAACTTATTTTTATTTGAGTGCTTCTAATTAGCTTGAAATGCCATTAGAACTGATTCCAGATGTAAATCCCTCATATATATCTATATTCAAAATGTTTTTACATTTTTCTTTTAGCATTTGCAACTACAATACTATTTTGTGCTGAATGCTTTTTAAAAGTATAGTTGCAAATTTATTTTGCTGTATTATTTATGATTATTTTGAAGTGTTTGAAAAAATGTTCTTACCCAAGATACAGGGTTTTTTTTTGTAATGGTGTTGTTTTGCTTTATTAATTTATATCTTTAATGCATATATATCTATATAGAGAGAGAGGGAGAACATAAAATTTAATCCTTTTTATATAGTATTATAAACATGGCATTAAATTATACCCAGTTTATTGGATAACCTAATTCTATTTATTTAAGTATCTTCTAATTTCTATTGCAACCAGTAAGGTTGTTGAATCACTCATCATCTCTCTCTTTATTACACTTTAAATTCAGCTTATCCACAATGTAATGAAGTATTAAGCTGTATAATCCTAGCAGGATCAATGCTAAGAACAAATAGAATGGCAAACTAATAATAATGATAATAATGATTCTTTACAGTAATCATATTGTTAGTGGTGGCATTCATATTTTTAGTTTCCTTCTTTGACATGAGGGTGTGGGATAAAACAAATTTGATAATTTTGTTGGTGTCATTTGGAAGTGTAATTTTCTGTAGGGAAGGAAATAAGGGTGTCAATGTAAAGTAGATGAGGTTATATAAAAATACTCTAGTCCTAAATTTGAATTACAAGTATCATTGTGAGCTCGTGAGATATTTTATTTCATACACATATATACAGTAGACTTTCACTGGTGTCAGAGGGAGAAGCTAGTGGCACAGCAATACTCATGCCAAGAATAACTCAAAGAGTAGACTAAAGCACAGGCATGTTTGCATGAATGCCCAAAGTCTGTGGAATCAAACAGCACTAAGAAGCTAAGGCTAGAGAGGGAGAAAGACTGCCCAGGTGAGGCCACAGTCCTCCCTTGCTTTTCTCCCTTGACATTTACAGATGTTGAACACAACTGAGTATCCAGATTTGCACCAGGACATGATGGCTGCTGGGGACAAGAGACCAGCAAAACTGTTGGCCATCTCCCAAAACTGCAGAGAGAGACAGAGGCTTGGGGCTTGTGCCCGGGGATATGTGCTAAATTCTGCATCTGTACAGGAAAGAAGACGAAAGCTAAGCGAGAACCTCTGAGAGGCATATCAAAGCTTTGGGGGTCTCAGGTTGAGGTTTGGAGCCTCTAAGAGAAGAGATCAGGCAAGCAGCCGCTTGGACCAGCATCAACTCCATTGTGGGAATATTTCTAAGGACCTCCTTGATTGGAAGGGAGAATTGTGTGCCTGCTAATCACAGTCTTAAACAATCCAGACCCACATTTCTGGCGTGTAAAGCTTCCCAGGTTGTAGGTAGCAGAGTGTAAATCAGAAAACATTTCCACAGTTGTCTAGTGAGGGTTTTAGGAGTTTACCTGGCACGTACTCAGGCTTTCTGGGACCCCAAAGGGCATAGAAACTATTTAGCATCTGGGCCAATGTCATAGCCAAATTAATGACAGAACCACTGAGGTTTTCAGAGAGTTCTGCTATTCTCAGTTTCATCATACACCATGCACAGAAAACCCCACAGCATGTTCTGACCAGTATTCCTGTGCTTCTTTCTTAGAAAAGGGTTTTATGTTTCACCTCTCAGAAATACTCAAGGACCTAGTAGCTCACTAATCTAGTCAGAGGCACGTTATCCTCTGAAATCTGGACAACATGGCCGTCCACATCTAGGAGGACACTGGCTGACCCTGGCCATGGGTCATGTGCCTCTAGGACTCAGGGACATTGGGCTGCCAGTGACCAGCCCTCTTCAGCAAGAGAGGCAGTTTGTTGTTGGCATTGTTTTCTGGTTAAAATGTTACTGTCTGGAACAAGGGACATGAAGATCCACCCTATTGATGCCTTCTGACCTTTTCTTCTGCTGTCACCTGCATCCACCCAGATGTTTGTAAAACATCTGGTGCAGCTCCTTCAGGCTCAGGCTCATTATAGTCTGGTAGTGGCCACAGAGACCCTCTACCTTCACTCCTATTGATTCCCTGATTAGATCACAACCTTTACATCAGGATCATGCATTCCTTCACAAGAATGTGGTTTTTTAAATGACTGTTTTCCAAAGAAAAAAGAAAAAAACTTTTCCAAATTCTATGGATTGATTTTCAGAACAGGACTGAGGATGCAGTTGAAATTACAGCCCATGAATCTGCAGTATCCACCAATACAAAGGCACGTGTGTGTGTGTGTGTGTGCGTGTGTGTGTGATTGCACTCAGCAGCTCAGCTACAGGAAGAAAGAGAAGGCACAAAAAGAAAGATTCAGGATGAGAGTCCCGGCAGGTATGAGACATCAGGGAAAAAGAGGCCAAAAAGTTAACATTGGAAGCTACCACATGTAATTGTGAGGGAAGATGAGAGCGGGAAGGCCCAGTCAAGTGGGAGTGAAACAGCATTCAGTATGTCACATGGATGTAAGCAACCATGATATGCTTTGCTTATCATTTATGAATGTAAACTAATGTATTTTGCTTGAGGCACAACTTCAATCTCACTTTACACTGGGCCACTTCATTGGGAATATTTTGGGCTACAAAACCCAGCCTGTAAACGCCTAAGAAACCCATCATGATATGCTGATTCAAGAATTAAGAAAGGTACAGACTATATAGCCAGTAAATTAGATTCCTAAGGAGGTGGAATTAACATGTCAACAATCTGAAAGATCTACCCACAGAGATTTATTCAAGGGAAAAGTAAGTGTCATTATGGAGAAAAACCATGGCTTTTCTTTTCATCAAGTTGGCACAGGATTTTATCATGGGAAAGCATTAACTAGAAACTGTGCTTGTTGATCTGGAATTGATTCTGGTATTAGAAGTATTTTAAAGCAATATGAATATTTAAAGTAACTAAAGACAGCTGTCTTTCAAAGAATCTGTATTTTAGGTCTGAAAACATATTGATATCTACCCTAATACCTGTATAATAGCCAACACTTAACCATAATGAGCTCTGGAGATTGTTACTAGGGACTCACACCTGCCTCCTACCGTGTTAAAACAGCTTGCAGCAGACAAGTACTCCCACTAAAAACAGCTAGAAAAGTCATTTAAAGTGAAAAGAAAATAATAATTATGACCAAGTTATCAAAGATGTTGAGATTAAACTTACAAAGAGCTGTGATTACCATGTCCTATAAGATAGATTACAAAATGAAGAATGTAATAATTAAGGATTAAAAGGATAAATTTCACAGCAGAATGGACACAGTGCAGAGAAAATTAATGAATTAGAAGAAAGGTAGTGAACATGTTTCAATAAGAGCTATTAGATTTCTTCAGTTATTACCAGCACTGAATGCAATGTGAGAAAAACTTAACTGATGTTTTACATTTATATATTTTACTTGTTCAACCATTGTGGAAGTCAGTGTGGTGATTCCTCAGGGATCTAGAACTAGAAATACCATTTGACCCAGCCATCCCATTACTGGGTATATACCCAAAGGACTATAAATCATGCTGCTGTAAAGACACATGCACACGTATGTTTATTGCGGCACTATTCACAATAGCAAAGACTTGGAACCAATCCAAATGTCCAACAATGACAGACTGGATTAAGAAAATGTGGCACATATACACCATGGAATACTATGCAGCCATAAAAAATGATGAGTTCATGTCCTTTGTAGGGACATGGATGAAATTGGAAATCATCATTTTCAGTAAACTACCACAAGTACAAAAAACCAAACACCGCATGTTCTCATTCATAGGTGGGAATTGAACAATGAGAACACATGGACACAGGAAGGGGAACATCACACTCTGGGGACTGTTGTGGGGTGGGGGGAGGGGGGAGGGATAGCATTAGGAGATATACCTAAAGCTAAATGACGAGTTAATGGGTGCAGCACACCAGCATGGCACATGTATACATATGTAACTAACCTGCACATGGTGCACATGTAACCTAAAACTTAAAGTATAATAATAAAAAAAAAAGAATGCATACTTAATTCTTGTATCTCTATTTATTTATTTATTTATTTTTCTGAGACAGAGTCTCACTCTGTCACCCAGGCTGGAGTGCAGTGGAACCGTGTCAGCTCACTGCAACCTCCATCTCCTGGGTTCAATAAATTCTCCTGCCTCAGCCTCTCGAATAGCTGGAATTACAGGTACCCACCACCACGCCTGGCTAATTTTTGTATCTTTTAGTAGAGATGGGATTTCACCATGTTGGCCAGGCTGGTCTCAAACTCTTGAGCTCAGGTGATCTGCCCACCTTGGCCTCCCAAAGTGCTGGGATTACGGGCATGAGCCACCATGCCTGGCCCCTTGTATCTCTATTTTTTGAAATCACCCAGATTCTTTAAAAAATAAAGGTTATTAATAATTCTTTTTTTTTTTTTTTTGAGACAGAGTCTCATTCTGTCGCCCAGCCTGGAGTTCAGTGGTGGGATCTTGGCTCACTACAACCTCTGCCTCTCAGGTTCAAGGGATTCTCCAGCCTCAGCCTCCTAAGTAGCTGGGATTACAGACATGTGCCACCATGCCTGGCTAATTTTTGTATTTTTAGTAGAGATGGGGTTTTGCCATGTTGGTAAGGCTGGTCTCCAACTCCTGACCTCAAGTGATCTGCTGTCCTCAGTCTCACAAAGTGCTGGGATTAAAGGTGTGAGCCAGTGTGCCCAGTGAAAGTTATTAATAATTCTGAAAAATAATTACATAAATGTTGATATCGTTTGGCTGTGTCCTCACCCAAAATCTCATCTTGAATTGTAATCCCCATAATCTCCACATGTCAAGGGCAGGACCAGGTGGAGGTAATTGGATCTTGGGGGCAGTTTCCCCCATGTGGTTCGTGTAAGAGTGAGTGAGTCTCATAAGATCTGATGGTTTTATAAGCATTTGGTATTTTCCCTGCTGTCACTCACTCCCTCCTGCTGCTCTGTGAAGAAGGTGCCTGCTTCTCCTTTGCCTTCGTCATGATTGTTAAGTTTCCTGAGGCCTCCCCAGCAAGGTGGAACTGTGAGTCAATTAAACTTCTTTCCTTTATAAATCGCCCACCTTCAGGTATTTAATCAGAGCAGTGTGAAAGCAGACCAATACAAATGTATAGTTATATTCTGCAATATCTTTACTGTTTAAGCAATATTTCAGACCAAAAAATCTAAAATATATATAACCAAATTTTGTCTTACTACATAAAACAACTGACTCAACTTTTGGTCACATTTCCATATGGAACAAGCAAATCTTCGAGGGTCAAATGATATTTCACTAGACCATTTCATTTAATGATTAATGTTCTCTTCTTTTTTTTTTTTTTTTTTTTGGAGACATCTTTGAATTGTTCAGTCTAATCATTTACCTTTACCTCCATTCAAGTCTACTCAGACACATCAGGGTTTATTTGAATGTCTTACTTCATTTTTTTCCCCAGAATCCTCCTTGTTCTCTTTGTAGTCTATTTCCATTGCTTTTATTTTATGTTCAACTTACAACTTAGATCTTTGCCTCTTATTTTTTAGTCAATTTCTGCTCCCTAAGTTTTTACTCTTAGCTTCGCGGCCTAACAAAATACCATAGGCTGAGTGGATTACACAATAGAAATGTATCTCTCACAATTCTGTAGACTGGGAAGTCCAAGATTAAGCTGCTAACATTATAGGTTTCATTCTGAGCCCTTTCACTTGGCTCTTAGGTGGTGCCTTCTCAATATGAACTCACATAACCTCCTCTTTGCCCCACTAAGAAAGAGAGCACCTATAATCCCAGCACTTTGGGAGGCTGAGGCGGGTGGATCACGAGGTCAGGAGGTCGAGACCATCCTGGCTAACACGGTGAAACCCCGTCTCTAATAAAAATACAAAAAAATTAGCCGGGGGCGGTGGCGGGTGCCTGTGGTCCCAGCTACTCGGGAGGCTGAGGCAGGAGAATGGCGTGAACGCGGGAGGCGGAGCTTACAGTGAGCCGAGATCGTGCCACTGCACTCCAGCCTGGGCAACAGAGTGAGACTGTCTCAAAAAAAAAAAAAAAAGAAAAGAGAGAGAGAGTAAGCTCCAGGACTTTCTGTTATTACGAGGACACTGATCCCATTATGGGGCCACTTCCCCATGACCTCATCTAAACCTAATCATCTCCCAAAGGCCTAACTCCAAATACCATCTCATTGGCGATATGAATTTCAACATATGAATTGAGGGAGGACACAAATAGATACAAATATTTGGTTTGTAACACACATTTTTTAAAAGAGATAGGGTCTCTCTCTGTGACCCAGGCTGAGGAGCAGTGGCAGGATCAGGGCTCATTGCAAACTTTGACATCTTGGGCTCAGGCAATCCTCCCATTTTAGTCCCCTGAGTAGCTAGGACTACAGGCATGCACACGCACAACCACAATGCCTAGATAATTTTAATTTAATTTAATTTTTTTTTTGGTAGAGGCATGGTCTTGCTATTTTGAGGCTGATCTTAAACTCCTGGCCTCAATCAACCTTCCTGCCTCAGTCTTCCAAAGCACTGGAATTACAGCATGAGTCACCATGATTGGCCCATAACATACTCTTTTGGGAATTTGTCTTATCCTCTGAATTTTCCATTTTTTAAATAACTCAAACTGTTATTGTTTCAGTCATCAGTATTAGACTACAACTGAAATCCTAGGCTTGGGCAACTAGAAAGAGACTAATCAAGTTCGTTTGGCCAGGTTAATGTGCCGGGTAAAGTGGGTGCATTAGATAGAGTGGCTGAGATGGGGGGAATACTTTTTTATGTTCAAGTTGGTCATATTTATTTAATTGAGCATCAATCATTGCATGGGTGAATGAACTAGGTAATATTTAACACCTAATGCAACTATTGGTTGAGATGTTGTTTTATTGGAAGGGAGGTACATTTTTAGTGTTCAATTTGGTCATATTTACTTAATTGAGCTTCAATCATTGTGTGGGTGGGTGAATGAACTAGGTAATGTTTAACATCTTATGCAATTATTAAATTCTTTCATTCTGGGATTGATGGAGCACCTCCCATGTCTGCAATATTATGAGTGACATAAAGGGACCCTGGGAGAATGATAAAGAAACAACAATTAAGACTAGAATTATACATTAAAAATGATATAATAAAAAATAAAATAAGACTAGACTGAAATGAAAACACTACAATGGATTCCTGTTGGTGAAATGTAGTTTAACTAGGATGTTCTAAGAAGACATGAAATATTTTTTTCCTCAGTTTCAACATACTGAAAATAAACTGCTTATATTTTAGTGTGACAGTTTTGTAGTTGACTCAGATGTTAGTAATATTTAACAAAGTTCTAATTTTCTTTGATATATTTGAAATAATACATTTTATCAAAAAATAGTTGGCAACAAGAAGGGTAGTCTTAAATATTAATAATCTATATGAATGTTTATATAAAAATTTATTTCATACACTGCCTATTAGTTAGAAATAAGCACTCTGGGGTGTCTTATAAGCTTTCTTTGAGGTTAAATAATTAATGAAAATTTATCAAAGCTTAATTAAGTCATCGGCTTTAAATGATAAATGGAAATCCAAGCATTATCTCATCAATGTAATTCTCCAAGGTTTAATATATGCACACATATTAAAAATATTTCTTAAGCAACATACGAGGATTTGGTTACCTATTTTTAGCCTAGGAAAATGTTGACATTGCATCTCCAAGGAAGAAACTGAGTTAAATATAAAAGCTTTTGCAACATAGATGTTTCATATCTTTGTATCATTGATAATTACTTTTCCTTTATTATTGATGCAATGACTAAGTTCTTTACTCACATTCAACAGCAGGAAACTCAAGTTCAGCTTTCTCTGAAGTAATTTTGTGTTTTCCTATAGAGAGAACCAGGGAAGGGCATACGCCTGTGTCACAGTCACAATCTGCCAGCTCTTACTGGTGCTCTTTGTCTGGATTTCCCTTTCATCAGCTCTATCTCTGCCTGCTACCTCTCTATGCTGATGAGACCTTATCTTTAGTCCCTAAATGCCCATGCACTCACCCTTTATTTCACAACTACATGCATATTTGGCAATAGATAACTGTTTTAAAAAGCTTTGTTAAAGTATTGGTGTGGTGAAGGGACACATATAAAAATTCTTACATGAAAAATGTGTAATGGTTCCTTCCTTCCTTCCTTCCCTCCCTCCCTCCATCCCCCCCCTTTCTTCCTTCCTTCCTTCCTTCTGTTAGTCATTTATTGAGTGCCTACTATGGGAGAGCATTCTGGTAACATTCTATCAGCATCCATGAAGAGGAAATTATCGTATAACAATTGTAGTGTTTGGGTCACAAGACTTAAGTCAAGAGCTGGGCTCCTCACTTACAATATGTGTGACCTTTAGTTGGTTATGAGCATTTCATAAACTTTAATAATATCTTCCCTATTAGTGTAGGAATAATAATAACAGTAATAGTAACCTATTAAGTGTGTTAAGAAAACTAAAGAAAACAATGCATAAGATATTCTCAGCATAATGCCTAGAATTAAGCATCCCATAAATGTTAGCTGCTATTATTATGTCTAGTTTTATTATTATAATAAAAATACAGTCATCATTATATAAAAGATGCTAGAGAATCCCATTTGGTAATTGGCTTTTTCAGTTCTCTGTTAGTCGCTTGCATGAGTAAATCGAACAATTGTACTT
Source organism: Pongo pygmaeus (assembly GCF_028885625.2). Classification (NCBI taxonomy): domain Eukaryota; kingdom Metazoa; phylum Chordata; class Mammalia; order Primates; family Hominidae; genus Pongo; species Pongo pygmaeus. Next base: position 61,296,270 of record NC_072380.2, read on the forward strand.
GATATATCAGCACAGACATAGCCCATTCCTAGAGCAAAACACCACAGATAACTAAAAAACTTTAGAATAAATGAGTTAATCAGAAAAATTTCCCAGGTTGACTCAGAAAATATCTCCAATCAGTCCATTCTGTCCAAGAAGGCATGCTGTGGACCTCCTGCACCTGCTGCAATAGTTACTTCTAACAACCTCCTTTTTTTGTTCATGTTCCACTGGAGTCCTTTGGGGTATTATCTCTTCTTCCAGTCTTGCTTCTGTCTTTGGATTAGCTGCTAAACTTCATTTTTGCACCCTCTCTCTGAAAACCTTGGCTCCAACTGTGCTCGTACACTTTCCAAGGGAACTCAGCTACCACGAGTAGGATGCTGTGCCCTGTTGAAGCATCTGGCACTCACACCCTGTTTCCATCCTATGAACACAGACTTGTTCACCCTGCCATCAGCAAAAGAGGAAGGTGGTCGGGCTGTGAATACTTTTTTCCAGTAAAGCCCAGTGTTTATTCAAGCAGTAAGCCTTGTTTTTTCCTGAAATCACCATAATTACCTCTTTACAATTTATGCATAAGAAAACTTTATATAGTAAAAATCTGTTCCTATTTTATTATATAATACTTATACCATAACATAGGACAAGGCCATTAGAAAGTTTGTGTTAAATAACAAAAGAGATAATTTTCCAACGAAAATATTACTGCAATTTAAATGCGACTAAAAACCTTCATATCTTGAAAATTGTCAAAACTTTAAGACAATATTTACCATATACTATAAGCCACTATTTTCGCATTTGGCAGGCTATCTGGTTTCTTTCTTTTCTTTTACTTCTTTCAAATCAGTGGCCATTATAGAAGCAGGAACCTAGATTCACAGCACTATTGATTAATACGTTCCACTCTGTCAGTTTAAATATTCATCAATTCTTTCCCACGTGTATTTTACTTCACAGTTCAGGAAAGAAAACATTCACATGCAATACCCTCAGATTGCTAGTTTAGGGATATTCTTTTTTATATCAGATTCCTTAATAGTTTAGAGATATCATTCTTTATATCAGATTCCCTAATAGTTTAGAGATATCCTTCTTTATATCAGATTCTTTAATAGTTTAGAGATATCCTTCTTTATATCAGATTCCTTAATAGTTTAGAGATAACCTTCTTTATATCAGATACCTTAATAAAATCGACATGAACCATAAAAACACTAGAAACAGTACAAATCACGCACAGAATTAGATTATGTATACGGAAATTATGAAATTGAAACATTAGATAATTATGAAGTATTATCTATTTTCAAAAAACACACAAAATGAAAAGGTAACATGGTAAAATAATGGTTAAATATAGAATAACAATTTATTGGATATAAAACATTAATAGTAAAGTGGAAACATGTCATATTCTTCTAAAATCTAGGGCCATTTTATGTGACTAATTAAAAATGTGTCTTTAATAGGAATTATTAAATCTGCAGTTTGAGGTGTGTCATTTCTTTTTCCACTAGACCCTCTAAAGAAATATAATAAAAGCATGTTACATTTTTATTGAGAAAATAAAGTAAGCATTACAAAATGTGCAAAGGAGTAAATAAGTCAATTCACATAGTCACACCATGGCATGGTGATCCTGAGCAAAAGACTGGGATGTTCCTCCTCCACACCTGTCCCTGCTCACCTGGTTCTGGATGTGGGAACTGGGGCAGCTGCTTCACAGTCTGTGTCTCATTGTCCTCATCTGGAACTGGGTGATGCGAACAGTGCTAGCTCACAAGCCTAAATGAGTTAACATATGCAGAACTCTGAGAGGAGCACTTGGCACACAGTGCTGGGACATGCTGGAGTTTGTGGCTATTATTATTGAGGTGAAAACAGTTTTAAAATAACCAGTAAACTGTCCTCAATATTTTGAAGAAAATTGAGATCCAGAGAAGATCAGTGATCTCTGAGTATAAAAGGAAGGCAAATAAATGTATCAGTCCTGAAAATAAATTGTGGTGTTGTTCTTATGTGTTACATCTATTTGAGAGTTCCTTTTCTTCAGGAAATTTTATAAAATCATCAAATTTTTTCAAACATATTTTACTGACCATGTCATTTGTGCATTAAGCAGATCAACTTGGTGGACTGCTCCAACATTTAGAAACTAGCACACCTGAGGCAATCAGTAGAAGCACTGGGAACATATTGGACAAAGTGAAAACAGTGCAATTATGGTAAGTTTTGAATAGAAACATAACAAACCCTGAGGAAACAAATTAAGAAAACTAACTAGAAGAAAGAGCTAGAGACTGAGAAGTGAAATTGAATGTTCTTTCTGGCATTCACTGCTGCTCAGGTCAGAGTTGGTGTTACACCTGAATACCTTCTGAAAATAGAAAAGCAAACTGCCACAAGAGAAATACTCCCTTATCTTAGCAGGATGCTAAATGTTCTGTACCCTTGAAACAGTGCTCTGGAAATAATAGCCTGCTTGTGGTAATGGGAGCAGATGTTGTTGTCAGAAAGCACTTGCAATTACATTTTAAATTCCCCTGTGTTTCACAGAATTGTAAGACCAGCTTTGAAGGATTGTGTAGGGGAACGGAAGGAGAAATTAACTTACAATTTTATTCTAATGATTCAAGAGCAGTGAGTCTGAGCTCAAAAACTCTGCAAATGAGCGCAAATTAAATAAGCAATACACAGTAGTGACAAATGAACACAACATACATTTTCTCCAGTTTTATCAGTGAAAGTAATTAAAGACAGATATGATGCTTAGCAATGGGAGGGTCACTAATTTTCTGCTGCTAATTTATAATATACACTATTTAAATAGAAAGAAAGGGTAACTTTCTTTGATAAAAATTCTCCCAAAGTCAATATATATGTTTTGCACAATTAAATTAAAAGGTTTAAATATGGCAAGTTGAAAATTGGAATGCAATATTTCTATTCATGTAAAGTAAAGCTGCAATTTTTCTTTAAACTAAATACACAAGAAAAATATTTTCATCTAGAATACTTGTGCACTATCACTGACTTTTAATTTCTGAGTGTCTGATAGCCACTGAAGACTGAGGTCTCTTTTGGCACAGAACTATTATCCCAAGATGTGGACTGTGTCTGTCAGTGCAAGTACAGTGAAAGAAAGATACAATGTTTCTGCTTCATTCAAATTAAAATCCAACAAAGAAACAATGTTTAACTGCCTGAAATAGTTATGAGTTATATAGTAAATTTTGTTTTAGTATGTAGTGTACTATGCTATACATTGTAATTCTCATTTTCAGTTAATGAGACAAGAATGCTTTGTACTACTAGTACAGATCCAAATATTAAAGTAGGTAGTATTTACACATAAATACACACACCTGCACACATACACAAATATACACAAAGAATTGAAACTGAAGGAACTTAAAATTATTTTAAAAGATAAAATATACATACATTTCAAATATCAAAAATCAAATCATCATGTTGATACTGTTATTTCTGTATTATTTATGTTTAGTATACTTCAATATTCCCTAAATTTGCCAGTTTTTTACTATATTTAATAATTTATTCTGGGCTTGGTGGCTTATGCCTATAATGCCAGCACTTTGAGAGGCCAATGCAGTTGGATTGCTTGAGCTCTGGAGTTTGAGACCAGCCTGAGAAACATACAGAGATCCTGTTGTATTAGTTAGTTCTCACATTGCTATAAAGAAATACCTGAGTCTGGTTTAATTGGCTTATGCTTCTGTGTCCGGAATTGGTGAGTTCCTGGTCTGGCTGACATCAAGAATGAACTGCGGACCCCTGTGGTGAGTGTTACAGTTCTTAAAGGCGGCACGTCTGGAGTTGTTTGTTCCTTCTGGTGGGTTTGTGGTCTCACTGGCCTCAGGAGTGAAGCTGCAGACCTACGAGGTGAGTGTTACAGCTCATAAAGACGGCGTGGAACCAAAGAGTGAGCAGCAGCAAGATTTATTGTGAAGAGCGAAAGAACAAAGCTTCCACAGCATGGAAGGGGAACCGATCAGGTTGCTGCTGCTGGCTCGAGTGGCCTGCTTTTATTCCCTTATTTGGCCCCACCCATATCCTGCTGATTGGTCCATTTTACAGAGAGCTGATTGTTCCATTTTAGAGAGAGCTTATTGGTCCATTTTACAGAGAGCTGATTGGTCCATTTTGACAGAGTGCTTATTGGTGCATGTACAAACCTTTAGCTAGACACAGAGTGCTGATTTGTGCTTTCACAATCCTTTAGCTAGACAGAAAAGTTCTGCAAGTCCCCACCTGACCCAGAAGCCCAGCCGGCTTCACCTCTCAATCCCCCTTCTAAACAGGATGCCCCAGCTGCTATTGGGAATTTGGCCGATGACCGCTCTAGCTACTTCCTGCTGGATAGGGGCAAAGAAGGGGCCCTGCAGTTGTAGTGTCCTCCAGAGGGGAGCTCTTTAGGCCATTGGAAGGGCCAGCGGGTTGGTCCAGGGGTCCTCGGTAGAAGTTGTTAGTTGAACTCATTTAGGGTTCCATTTGTAAGACCATCTGTAGCTTGATGGCCTTGATTCTAGAGGAAACAAATTTGACAAGAAAGTTAAAAATACAGGGCCCAAAGGTGAGTAATAGCAAGATGGCTGCCACAGGACCTAGAAAGGGGAGAAGCCATGTTGCCCAACTCCAGAGGTTGGTATAAGAGTTTGAAAGGCACTGTCTGATTTCAGAAGCCTTTTCCTGTAAATGCCGGGCAGCCTCTTATACTATCCCTGACCAGTTAGTGTAAAAACAACACTTTTCCCCTAAGAAGGTGCAGAGTCCTCCTTTCTCAGCAGTGAGGAGGTCTAGGCCTCAGGGGTTTTGGAGAGTCACTTCTGCCAAAGAGTCTATTTGGGATTGTAGTTACTATCCTTACTGGATAGATTTTCTTATTTCTTGCAAACTGAGAAATCCTTTGAGAGTGTGTGGTAGTAGGATAATGTAGTAGATAAACTGGCTATTCCGGTTCCTGTAGCAGTGGCTATTTCTAACCTTATAAGTAGGGGTATTAGTTGTATGGCCCTGCGCTGATGGACTTGAGCTTTGAGGGGTGCTGATAGGGTCTGATTTCCATAAGATTAGAAGTTAGGATAATATATGTTTACACTGTTAACTTTTAGCAAACTTTACTTCTCTTGAAAACCTTGTAAGTTTGGGATTTCAATTATTCTTTGCTATTAATAAGACCTCATTCAGTCCATATTAACTTAGAATTGGTATAGATGGCTCCTTCCTGATTCTGTAAGTACTTTAAGGTTTGGCTGAGTGCAAACAATTCCCACGTTTTTATGGTAATTAATTAAGATTTAGATCCCCCGTTAGGAAACATGCTGGGTTAAGGATTTTTGATAGGAAGGCTGTGGGTTGTCAGTGGCCTCAGTGCTTTTGGGCTATGCCGTTGTTTACACTGACAACAAGGTGGTATTGGAGTGTTTTAGGGTTACAGAGAAGGCCTTCGATTATCAATTATAGATTTTAACTTTACCCTGGCTTTTAAAGGAATAGGGTACACTGTTTTTTCTTTACTACTTCCATCTCTCTTTCTCTTTGACTTCTTTGTCTGTCTCTTCCTCTCTCTCTCTGTGACTTTCTGTCTCTTTCTCTTTCTTTGACTTCTTCTTTATCTCTCTGTTTCTTCCTCTCTCTTTCTCTGACTTCCTGTCTCTTTCTCTCTTTCCTTTCTACTGGTCTTTCCCTGCCTGTGCCAGCTGCTTATGCTGCTGTACTCCCCTCTCCTTCCCCTTTTTGATGGCTTTGGCAGTGTAAGACTGCCACCTCCTTGGGTTTTTGCATTGCATGCAATTCTATGATTTCCTTGTGGTATTTAATGGGGGTTCCCCCACAGGTTAGGAACTCCCTTTCCTTCCATATTGCAGCATGGGCATATAGAATTAGATAAGCATACTTGCTATCTGTATAGACATTTATTCTTTTTCCCTTTCCCAGTTCTAAGGCTCGGGTAAGTGCCACTAGTTCTGCTAACTGGCCACTGGTCCCTGGGGGAAGAGGCTTACTTTCAAGTACGGTTACATCACTAACTATAGCATAACCTGTCCTTCATATCCCATTCTCCACAAATGAACTTCTATCGGTATATACGTTAAGGTCAGTGTTAGCTAAGGGGACTTTTAAGAGGTCATCTCGGGTGGCATAAATCTGGACTATAATTTGTTGGCAGTCATGCTCCACTGGTTCCCTATCCTCTGGGAGAAAAGTGGCAGGGCTGATGGCCACACATGTATGCATTTGAAGCACCGATCCCTCAAGGAGTTGTGGCTAGTATCTAAGTAGGTGGGTGTCTGATAGCCATAAACTTCCTTTGACACCTAGTATGCCATTTACATCATGAGTAGTCCAGACAGTGAGATCCTTTCCTTGTACTATCTTGATAGCCTCTGACACAAAGATGGCCACCGCTGCAACTACCCATCAACAGTGAGGCCAGCCTTTTTCTACTATATCAATTTCCTTACTTAGGTATGCCACTGGTTGTGGGGTTGTCTTACAAGTCTGAGTAAGGACCCTGCTCTCTCTGTGACATGTAAAGAAAAGTTTTGTCCTGTCAGAAGGCTTAAAGCTGAAGCTTGTACTAGGGTCTGCTTTAAGGTTCTGAAGACTGTTTCTGCCCCTGGTTCCCATTCTACTAGATGAGTAATTCCCCTCTGGGTTTCTTTGATTAGAGTATAGAGGGGCCTGGCTATCTTGCTATATCCAGGGATCCATAGTTGGCAAAAGCCAGTGATTCCAAGGAACCCCCGCAACTGTTTTAATGTCTTAGGACAAGGATAAGCCAGTATAGGCTGTATTCATTCCTTGCTGAGGGCCCTGGTCCCTCTGGCTAAGATTAGGCCTAGATATTTGACCTGCTGTAGGCAAAGCTGGGCCTTCAACCCAGACAACTTGTACCCTTGATTAGCTAGAAAGTCCAGGAGATCTAGAGTAGCCTGCTGGCATGAGGCTTCCAAACTGGTAGCCAAAAGTAAATCATCCACTTATTGAAGGACCAGAGTGCCTGGACTTGAGAAGTGGCCTAGATCTTGGGCCAGTGCCTGACCACACAGATGACAGCTATCCCTAAACCCCTTGGGGCAAGACCATCCACGTAAGCTGGGACATGTGGTCTTTGGGATCCTCAAAGACAAAGAGAAACTGGGAGGCAGAGTGCAGGGGGATACAGAAGAATACATCTTTGAGGTCCAGAACTGTGAGCCATTCTGCTTTCTCTGGTATTTGAGAGAGCAGGGTATAGGGGTTGGGTACAACTGGGTATAGAGGAATTACTGCCTCATTGATGAGTGTCTAAGATCTTGCACTAGTCTCCACTGACTGTTTGGTTTTTGTACTCCTAGAATTGGGGTGTTGCAGGGACTGCTGCATTTCCTTACTAAGGCTTGAGCTTTTAAATCTTTAACAATACCCTGTAATCCTTTATGAGCTTTGGGCCTTAAGGGATATTGCCTTTGATAAGGAAAAGTGGTCAGGTCTTTTAGCTTGATTTAGACTGGTTGGGCATTTTTTGCCCTTCCAAATTGTCCTTCCAATGCCCAGACTTCAGGGTTGATTCCCTCCTCAAGTAGGGGACAACAAGTGGGTAACTTGTTCACCATATTCATGTAGATAATAGCTCCAGCTTTGGCTAATATGTCCCTTCCTAATAAGGGTATGGGACTTTCGGGCATAACAAGAAAGGTACATGAAAAGAGCAAAGTCTCCCAATTACAACTGGGGAGGTGGGAGAAATACCTGGTTACAGGCTATCCCAGGATTCCTTGGATGGTAATGGACCTTGAGGACAGTTGTCCAGGACAAGAGATTAATACTGAGAAAGCTGCATCAGTGTCCAGGAGGAAGTCAATTTCCTGGCCTTCAATGGTTAAACGTACCTGGGGCTCAGTGAGAGTGAAGACATGAGCTGGCACTTGTCCCAGGCACCCTCAATCCTGTTGTTGGATCATCTGGTTGTGGGCTTCTGACCCAGACAACCCTTGTCCTCTAGGGCAGTGCACCTTCCAGTGATTGCCTCAGCAGAGTGGACATGGACGAGGGGGCAGCTTGTTTCTCATTGGACAATCTTTTTCAAAGTGTCCTAGTAAACCACACTGATAACAACACCTACCGGGTGATTGGCCTGCTGCATTTTTTGTCCTCTCTGAACCACCAAGGTTTGTTTGTATGAGGGCCATGACTAAGGCTGTGGCCTTTCTCTGATCTTGCTTTTCCTTTTGGGCCTGTTCTTCTTGGTCCCTGTTATAGAACACTGAGGTTGCCAGGTTTAATAATGCTTCCAAATTTTGTTCAGGGCCCAGAGCTTTGTTTTGGAGCTTTGTCCTGGTATCTGTGGCTGATTGGGTAATAAGCTTATCTTTTAGAATCAATTGACCCTCAAGTGATTCAGGTGACAAGGGAGTATATTTTCTTAAGGACTCCCATAGCCATTCAAGGAAGGCAGAATGATTTTCTTCCTTTCCCTGAGTTATGGTGGACATCATTGAATAATTCATGGGCTTTTTCCTAATTCTCCTTAGTCCTTCTAGAACACAGGTCAACAGATGTTTGCGACTCCCGTCCCCATGATCTGAGTCAAGGTCCCAGTGGAGATCCATACTGGGGATGGCTTGCTGACAGGTAGGGAATTTGCCCCTTTCTTTGGCTGTCATTCTGTCATTTACTTGACTATGATACCAGGTATCTCCAAACTCTCAGGCTGCAGCTAAAGCCACATTCTTTTCATTAAAGGCCAGGGTTTGATCTGCCAATGGCATGGCATCTCTCCAAGTGAGATCAAAGGTTTGCCCTAGGCCCTTTAGGACATCTATGTACCTATCAGGATCGTCTGAAAACTTCCCCAGGTCTGCCTTGATCTGCTTTAAATCAGAGAGGGAGAAGGGGACATGTACCCAGGTGGGGACATGTACCCGGGTTGGGCCAAATTCCACTCCCTCTACAGATTGAAGGGGACATAACCACGAACCTGGGGGTTTTTGTGTTCCTTTGGAGATTTCTTTGCTTATTTCCTTCTAGACAGGAGAGATTAGAGGAGGCTTATCATTAATAGGAAGGGGAGCTATAGGGAGGCTAGGATATGGGGGTAAGCTGAAAGGTCCTCCTGTGGGATGTAAATTGCAAGCTTTGCATAGCTGTGTACTCTCCTTCAATGAAAAGAAAGCTTGAACATAAGGTATTTCACTCCATTTGCCTTCCCTCTTACAGAAAAGATCAAGCTGCAAGATAGTATTGTAATTTGTACTTCCCTCAGGTGGCCATTTTTCCCCATCAGAGAGAGAATATTGGGGCCAGGACTTATTGCAGAAAAAAATGAGCTGTGTTTTTTTCAGGGTTTGTGGGTCAAATTGGTCCCAATGGCTTAGGATTCATTTCAAGGGTAAGCCTGTTGATGCCTGTGTGTTTCCTATCTGAAAGACAAAACCACCCACAGTTTTGGTTTGTTTTGTTTCTCCCCCTGACCAAGAACCCACAACAGTCCCTGGACCCTGTTGATCAGAATAGTTGCACTCACTGACGCAGCAGCACAAACACTGTTTTCCTCCCAGACCACAAGGAGGACCGAGGAAGGTTGGATTTAGTGGTCCCTACTGATGCATTTTTGAAAACCTACACCCTTGCCTGTCCTCCTAGACCACAAGGAGGACTGAGAAAAATTGGATTTAGTGGCCCTTACTGATGCATTCTCGAAAACCTGTTAGAGTCCTAAGCATTCTCCTGTTAGTATTGGGACCATACCTGTGTCCTATAAAGATGTTATGCCCCAAAAATGAAGTGGAGGGCCATACACTGAGGGAGGGAAGGGATCTCCAGAGTTAGAAGAGTGATTCCTTTTGTCCTCATTTATATGAATTGGAAGGATACAATTTCTGAGGCTCCCCATATCCTAGCTTCAGGAATAGCTTTTTTTAGGCCTGCTAGTCTGAGGAGGGATCCTAAAATTCCAGATAGCCCCCCCATGATGGGGTTTTGGGAAAAAATTATGTCTTTCTGATTGGTGAGCCCAGATTCCTAAAGAAAGGAATAGAGTCCTGGAGTTTCTACTAGAAGTCATTCTTACAGGAGAAACTACAAAAGCACCAGAGACAGGGAGTGATTTTTAGAAGCAGGACTAGCCTCAGAGGAGAGAGGAGAGAGGAAGTTTGTCTGGCAGGCATTAGGACCCAGGAGGCAAGGGTCAAGGTAGATAGAATAGATGGGTGAGTCTCTCTTGGGCGACATGCCTTTGAGAGTCCTGCTCATGGCCGCAGGATAACCAACTTGTTGGGACCCCAGAGCTGGATGGCTTTCCTCTCTGTCGAGCCACAGCTCAGCCCATAAGTACAGGAAAAGTGGAAGCTGGTTCCAGGCAAACCAATGCTCCCAACTCCGAAGAGTCAGGGGTTGTTAGAGAGACCTTTCCCAGAAAGCCTGACACCAGTGTCTTTAGTCCAATGGCCTTGCTAGTTGCTTATAACTGGCCAACAGTGGCCTGATGTTTAGCCCCTGAATTCTAAGGAAAAGTAGGACAGAATAGCAAGTGAAAGAGGCCCGATGGTGCTCACTGCTTGGCGATAGGTGATTGTCCCTTCATGTTCACCAAAATGTGTCCAGAATTTGTGAGTTCTTGGACTCACTGACTTCAAGAATGAAGCTGCAGACCCTTGCGGTGAGTGTTACAGTTCTTAAAGGTGGCATGTCTGGAGTTGTTCATTCCTTCCGGTGGGTTCATGGTCTCACTGGCCTCAGGAGTGAAGCTGCAGACCTACGCGGTGAGTGTTACGCTCATAAAGGCAGCACGGACCCAAAGAGTGAGCAGCAGCAAGATTTACTGCAAAGAGTGAAAGAACAAAGCTTCCACAGCATGGAAGGGGACCCGGGCAGGTTGCCGCTGCTGGCTCGAGTGGCCTGCTTTTATTCTCTTATTTGGCCCCACCCACATCCTGCTGATTGGTCCATTTTACAGAGAGCTGATTGGTCTGTTGTAGAGAGAGCTGATTGGTCCATGTTACAGAGAGCTTATTGGTCCGTTTTGACAGAGTGCTGACTGGTGTGTTTACAAATCTTTAGCTAGACACAGAGTGTTGATTGGTGCATTTACAATCCTTTAGCTAGACAGAAAAGTTCTCCAAGTCCGCACCTGACCCAGAAGCCCAGCCATCTTCACCTCTCATTTCTGCAGGCTATACAAGAAGCATAGCAACTTCTGCATCTGAGAAGGCCTCAAGAAACTTGCAAACATCATAGAATGTGAATGGCAACCCAGGTGTCTTACATGGTGCAGCAGGAGCAAGATAGTGAGGGGAAAGGTACTACACACTTTTAAACAACCTGATGTCATGATAACTCACTTACTCACTATCACAAGAACAGCACAGAGGGGATGGTGCTAACACATCCCTGATAACTCTGTCACCATGATCCAATAACCTCTCACCAGACCCCAGCTTCAACACTGGGGATTACAATTCAAGATGATATTTGGGCAGGGACACAGACTCTAACAATATCACCCGTCTCTACAAAAAGTACAAAAATTAGCTGGGTGCGATGGTGCACATCTGTAGTCCCAGCTATTCAGGAGGCTGAGTTGGGGAAATCACTTAAGCCCCTAAGGTCAAAGCTGCAGTGAACTGAGATTACACCACTGAACGCCAGCCTGAGCAATAAACCAAAAAAAAAAAAAAAAAAAAAAGATAAAAAATAAATTAGCCAGATGTGGTGGTGCATGCCTGTGGTTCCAGCTACTTGGGAGGCTGAAGTGGGATGGTCCCTTGAGCCCAGAAAATTGAGGCTGCAGTGAGCTATAATCATACCACTTCACTCCAGCCTAGGCAACAGGGTATCACTCTATGTAATATTTTTTCATGTTACATATATGTTTTATCTTGAAGCAAAATCATAAGGAGTCTAGCACCAATATTTTATGTATTAAGAAGCCCAGGTCAGGTGCAGTGGCTCATGCCTATAATCCCAACTCTCTGGGAGGTGGAAGCAAGCAGATCACTTGACCCCAGGAGTTCAAGGCCAGCCTGGGCAACATAGTGGGGCCATCTCAACAAAAAATTAAAAATTAGCCAGGTGTGGGGGTACATGACCCTTGGGAGGCTGAGGCAGGAGAATTGTTTGAGCCCAGGAGGTTGAGATTATAGTAAGCTAGGGTCACACCGCTACATTCCAGCTAGGGTGACAGGAGGAGACCTTGCCTCAAAAAAAAAAAAAAAAAAAATTTTGCTTTTTTTTTTTTTTTTCTCTTGGCAAGAGTCTGACTAGATGTGGCCAGGTGGAAGAGCTGCCACTGCAGGACCAAGATGACTGGCACACTCCTAACAGATCTTCAGAGGGAAGCCATCAAGAGTAGAGGGAGGAAAGACACAGAAGCTGGGCTGAAGGGGGAGGAAGCTGGGAAACCCACAAGGGGCAACAATGAACAGGAATTGTTCCTGGTCCCCAATGACTCTGAGGGAAGGATGAGTTGAACTGGCAAGGAGCAACCTGCTCTCAACATAGGCCTCTGGAATGTTGGCAGGAGGAGACCCCTTGACCACTAAAGGCATTTGAGTTGGCAGGGAGTGCTGCTTAGAGAAATGGTAGGGCTAGCAAGCCAGCTGATGTAGAGCCCAGAGAGTTTAACGAGGAAGGTTATTAAGCAAAGCATGGCCAGGGATGCCATCCCGCTAGGCTCAACTGGCTCCCATAGAAGACTTTAGTCCCAGGGGAACTGTTGGATCTGAACTCTGCAGAGAAGCCTTGCCCATCAGACATGGCCAGTCTGACCTGAGCTCCCCTTGGTCTGCTAGCCTCACCTGGGACCCGAGTCTGGTCATGACTGCTTGCAAAGCAGCCTCAGGTTCCCTGGGGCCCTGCATCATAGGTTTTGTGTTGGCAGATTGTGCCTCACTAGCAGAGGTCTCCAATGGGGCAGCCCCCATGGCCATGCAGCATCCTGCACACTCCTTCCCCACAGTGTAGCATCCCAGAGCCCGAAGCAACTCCCTGACATCACTTTGCCGGTGCATGTGTGCATGGGTTAGTCTTGCTTTTCTTGCCCCACCAACATGAGTGTGTGCATGCACCCTGCCCTGCCACTGCTGTGGTGGGGATGCAGTCCACTCTCCTCTCCCTGCCAACCACGATTACAGTTGAAGCCTTGGCAGGCACAGAGCCAGCCAGCCCCACCCCCATCAGTGCCCTGCCCTTGTGCCAACACTGCCATGGAACTGAAACTAGGCACAGAAACAGCAGATCCTCCTCAGCCCTGAAAAACTACCCCTTCCTGCAGCACACACAGAATGGGCACAGACCTGTGCCCACCAGCACCTTGCCCCTGTGCCAATACAACCACCAGTGAAGCCACATGCACAGTCACGAGGAGGGGCTCCCCACCCTCCCAGCCACATTGCCTTCACCACTGTGGTTAACACCCACAATGAGGCAAGCACCCCAGCATGCACTAGTATTCTGCTGCAGCCAACAAGCATGCACCCCACAGTGCTGTCACTGACGCTGCTACTGGCATGTGCAAATGAGTACAGATCCCACTGTCATGCCACTATGAAATGCTTTGGCTGACACTACACATCAGAGTGAAGTGACCAGCAGTCCAGGGGCACCTTGCCCTCTGACCCAGTGCAGTAGATTCCTAACATCAGGGAGCAAAAGAACAAAGTTAAGGCCTGATACAAATCCCCCAGAGTTACAGCATGCAGTCCAGGAGCTGGGAACTGAGCCCTCTAAAATTTTCCAGAAATGAAGCCAGTTGGCTGAATCCACCTTATACAACAATCAAACCCTCAAAATCATCAAACTAAATAAAAGAGAAAAAAACATCCAAAGGCCAGCAGCCTCAAAGATTGAAGGAACATAAGCCCACAAAGACAAGAAAGAACCAGTGCAAGAACCCTGAAAACACAAAAAGCCAGAGTGCCTTCTTTTCTTCAAATGACTGCACCACTATTCCAGCAAGGGTTTTGAACCAGGCTGAGATGGCTGAAATGATGGAAATAGAATTCAGATAATGGATATAAAAATATCATTGAGATGCAGGAATACATTGAAACCCAATCCAAGGAAGCTAAGAATCACAATAAAACAATGCAGGAGCTGACAGACAAAATAGACAGTAGAGAAAAGAACATAACCAACCTGACAGACTGAAAAACACACTATCAGAATTTCATAATACAATCACAAGTATTAACAGCAGAATGGACCAGGTCAGGAAAGCATCTCAGAGCTTAAAGACTGACTTTCTGAATTAAACAGTCAGACAAGAATAAAGGAAAAGGAATGAAAAGAAACAAAACCTCCCAGAAGTATGGAATAATTCAGAAATCAAATCTGACTAACTGATGTCACTGAAAGACATGTGGAGGGTGTAAGCAATTTTGAAAGCATATTTTAGGATATCATCCATAAGAACTTGCCTAACCTAGCTGGGGAGACCAACATTCAAATCAAGAAATGCATAGTACCCTGGTAAGATACTCCACAAGTTCATCCTGAAGGCACATAATCATCAGGTTTTCCAAGGTCAAAATGAAAGAAAAAGTGTTAAAGGCAGCTAGAGAGAAAAGCCAGGTCACCTGCAAAGAAAAGTTCATCAGACTAACAGCAGATGTCTCAGCAGTAATCCTATAAGCCAGAATAAATTGGGGGCCAAAATTCAAAATTCTTAAATAAAAGAAATTCCAACACAGAATTTTATATCTGGCCAAACTAAGCTTTATAAGCAAAGGAGAAAAATGTTTTTCAGACAAGCAAATGCTGAAAGAATTTGTTACCAACAGACCTGCCTTAGAAGTGCTACTGAAAGAAGCACTAAATCTAGAGAAAAAGAACATTACCAGCCACTACAAAAACGCACTGAAGTACACAGACCAGTGACACTATAAAGCAACCACATAAACAAGTCTGCATAATAACCAGCTAACATCTGGATAACAAGATCAAATACACACAAACCAGTATTAACCCTGAATGTAAATGGGCTAAATGCCCAAATTAAAAGGCACAGAGTGGCAAGCTGGATAGAGTTAAAACCCATTGGTGTGCTGTCTTCAAGAGACCCATCTCATGTGCAATGACACCTATAAGCTCAAAATAAAGAGATGGAGAAAAATCTACCAAGCAAATGAGAAACAGAGAAAAGCAGGGGTTGCAATCCTAATTTCAGACAAAATAAACATTATACCAACAAAGACCAAAAAAGACAAAGAAAGACATTACATAATGGTAAAGGGTTCAATTCAACAAGAACTAACTATCCTAAATACACATGCACCCAACACAGAAGTGCCAAGATTCGTAAGGCAAGTGCTTAGAGACCTTCAAAGACACAGACTCCCACATAGTGGGAGATTTCAACACCCCAACAACATCTTAGAAGGATTATTAAGGCAGAAAATTAACAAAAATTTTCAGGACCTAAACTCAGCACTGGGTCAGATGGACCTGATAGATATCTACAGAACTCTCCACCCAAAAAGAACAGAATATACATTCTTCTCATTGCCACAGGGCACATACTCTAAAGTCAATCAAATCATCAGACACAAAACACTCCTCGGTGAATGGAAAATAACTGAAATCATAGCAATCAGACCACGGCACAATCAAATTATAAATCAAGACTGAGAATTCACTCAAATCTACACACAATTACATGGAAATTGAAAAACTTGCTCCTGACTGACTTTTGGATAAATAATGCAATTAAGGCAGAAATCAAGAAGTTATTTGAAGCTAATAAGCACAAAGATACAATATACAAGAATTTCTGGGATACAGCTAAGGTAGTGTTAAGAGGGAAATTTATCAGGGGCCAAGATGGCCAATTAAAAGTAGCTGTGGTACAGTCTCAGTATACAAAATTAAGGTGCAGAAAATCACAAGCATTCCTATACAGCAACAACAGACAAGCAGAGAACCAAGTCATAAATGAACTCCCATTCATAACTGCTAAAAAGAGAATAAAGCACCTAGGAATACAGCTAACAAGGGAAGTGAAAGATCTCTTCAAGGAGAACTACAAACCACCACTCAAGGAAATAAAAGAGAACACAAACAAATGGAAACATATTGCATGTTCATGGATAGGAAGGATCAATATAGTGAAAATGGCCACACTGCTCAAAGTAATTTCTAGATTCAATGCTATTCCCATTCAAAGATCACTGGCATTCTTCACAGAATTAGAAAAAAAAATGCTTTCAAATTCATATGGAACCAAAAAAGAGCCTGAAGAGCCAAGACAATCTGAAGCAAAAAGAACAAAGCTGGAGGCATCATGTTACCCAACTTCAAACTATACTACAAGACTGCAATAATCAAAAAAGCATGGTAGTGTTACAAAAACAGATACGCAGACCAATGGAACAGAATAGGGATCTCAGAAACAAGACTGCACATCTACAACCATCTGATCTTTGACAAACCTGACAAAAACAAGCAATGAGGAAGGAATCCTCTATTTAATAAATGGTGCTGGCAGAACTGGCCAGCCATATGCAGAAAATTGAAACTTGACCCCTTTCTTACACCCTATATAAAAAATAACTCAAGATGATTTAAAGACTTAAAGGTAAAACCAAAAACTGAAAACCCTAGAAGAAAATTTAGGCAATAATATTCAGGACATAGACACAGGCAAAGATTTCATGAAGAAAATACCAAAAGCAATTGCAACAAAAGCCAAAATTGATGAATGGGATCTAATTTAAAAAAAAAAGAGCTTTTTTTTTTTTTTTTTTTTTTTTTTGATACCGAGCCTCACTCTGTTGCCCAGGCTGGAGTGTACTGGCACTATCTCGGCTCACTGCAACCTCTGCTGTGAATTGTTTTTCTTAACCTGTGTTCCTTAGACAGCAAAGTTAGTGAAAATTTCTCAGCAGGATTATATACAGTTGATTTGTATTTCTGCTTTTCAAAAGCAATGCATGTGTATGCCTGTGCGTGTGTCTTGGCCTATTTATTTTATTATGGATAGTCTAATATAAAATTTGCTTAGTTCTATATATTTTTTTAAGAGAAACATTGGGATAGAGTATCCAGAAGTGTCTGCACCTACAATTGTTAATAAACAGCTTCTACCAACCCAGAGCCTAGGCATAATTAATTATGGAGATGAGAGTCTATGCTGCCTCAGTTCTTTAGGTTATATCAAGTTTTTCTACCAGCAGCAGGTTATACAGACATTAATAGGTCTCCCCACAACACCCCCCCACCATAACACTAACACCTTCATCACCTTAGTTTTTACAGACAGAACCACCTAGCACATACTAGTTGTCACAATATACTCATCCCACACACTTAAGGTGATTTGTTAGTTCTGATAATGCTTCACATAGCCCAACTGTTTTGTTTGTTTGTTTGTTTTTTAATCTGGTCTCTGGTTTACTCTTTTAAAATAAGCTTTAAACTTGGACAGAATTCAGTAGCTGAATAAATAAATGATCAGAAAATAACTGATGATTAATTTTATGTGTCAGCTTGACTGGGCAATGATGCCCAGCTATTTGGTGAAACACAGTTTTGGATATTTTCTGTGAAGGAGTTTTTTGTATTAGTTCAATATCTAAATTTTTGAGTAAAGCAGATTACCCTCCTTAACATGGATGGGACTCAACAAACTAACTGAAGAGTTTAAGGGAACAAAGCCTGACCTCTCCTGTGCAAAAATGAATCACAACAGCAGACAGACTTTGGACTTGAACTGGAACTCTCCTGAGTCTCCAACCTGTCAGCTTACCCTGTAGAATTTGGACTTAACCAAGTCTTCACAAACTGTTAGCCAAATCCTTAAAATAAGTCTCTCTGTGTATGTATATGCATGTCCTGTTGGTTCCGTCTATGAAGAATACTGACTAATATATATGTCTTTATAAATCTGCGACTGTCTCAACTTTTAGAACTTACTGGGATTGCCAGTTCTGCTGATAATGAAATTATTACTGAAGTGCCAGGAGTTCAGTCTAGGTCCTACTGCTTCACTGCACAGAAAGCCAATCACTGAGAATAGTATTGCTAGGGAACAAGGTTTTATTCAGGTGCTGCAGCCAAGGAGAATGGAATATCAGCCTCAAATCCATCTCTGTGATGGACTGGAATTAAGGGTTTATATAGCAGGCGAGAAATGTAACCATGTGAGGGAAAACAGAAATTAGGGTGGGGTAAGAAAGAGGAGTTGGTCAATAGGAAGCAGGTGGTCACTTAGGCAATTGTGATGGGTGTAGAGTCCTGAATCTCACTGTCCAGATGTGGTGACTTGGTAAGTTTCATGTCTTTGATACTATCTGGGAGACCTGATGGTTGGTTTCCTGGAAAAAAAAAATCAGATAAGACAATTGTAACTTTCTCAAGTTTTAAGACTGGGAGGATCAATTTTTATGTTTATTCAAAAGAATCCCTAAATATCATTTTTATGGGACAGTTGGTCTGATTTCAAAATCTTAAAAGACAACCACCAATTTGTTGCAGGAATGCATTTCCCTCCTTTCCCAGACTGCCATGGCCTCGCTTCCTGCCCTGTTTTCCTTAGGCCCATTGTGGACTCTAAGACCTCTGAGCTGCAAGAGCCATCACCAGAGAGAGCACCATCCATCCAAAGTACAAAGAATTATTCAAATAAAAAAACTGAGTTAGTTTTCTAGGTGAATATGTACATCTTATGGAAGTAGATATTTTAAAGTAATATTTACTAAATGTAATATTTATTATATATTAAAAAGTAGAAAAAGTTAAACTAAAATATTTTATCTTTTGTTAAGTCACAAAATTTTCTGTGGAATGTATATAATTTGTGCAGATATAAAATGACATTTATATCTACAAATGTAAAAATATATTTTATATATACAGTGAAATATACAATGAATACATCTACATTTTAGATCACCTGAGATTTATGTTCTTTGATTTTTCACCCTTCAGTTGTGTGAACTGTGCTATTTGGAGATCAGGGGACAAAAGTATTTTTCAAATATTTATGAAGAGTAATAGAAGCATGTGGATTCAAACAAGGAAGAACAGGAAAGAGCAACAGGGATGACTTTGATATATCAGGACGTGAAAAGATGCTCTTTAAATTACACACAAAAAAAATAGCACAAAGAATGCGAAGCCTTACTGACCAAGGTTTTTGTGGCTCTTTGTTAATTTTTTTTAGTCTAAATAAGTAAGATGACCCTATCAAATAGGGAATGAAGTTAGGGAATATGGAAGCAGGAGGGGAGAACTCTTTTTTGACTGATTTTGTCCTTTTCTCCAGAAGCACTCCTCTTGGTCAAAAGCACCAAGACTGCTTGCTGACAATTGTAAAATTTCTCTGTGTAAACTTTAAAGAGTGGTTGAGAACAAGACAGGGATATGATGACTGGAGGTATGTAAAGTTACCCTTATGCAAGGTAAACTTTGTTAGTTATCCCGAAGCCATAGCATAGAGGCTAGGCCAAATTGGTGACAGCTTTTTAAATAACTAGGCTGTGAGCAATGGGAAGAGGAAGATATATATACATATATTGCACCCAATGCTTTTAAGTTATGATAAATGTGCCATTCTGGACACTGGAAAAAACAATCAACAACAACAAAAACAATAATTCAACATGGGCTTACGAAGACAAGAGCACGGTAGACCGTTCTCATATGACCATTTTTAATTAAACTTATTACACCAATAATTTAGGAGAATGACATGTGTCCTAGTCAGCTCAGGCTGCTATAAAAAATTACCATAGGCTGTGCAGCTTAAACGACACATATTTTTTTCTTCTCACAGTTTTAAAGGCTGGAAAGCCTGAGATCAAGGAGCCAGCATATTCAATCTGGTGAGAGCTGCTTACTAGTCTGCAGATGGGCATCTTCTTACTGCATTTGCACATCATGGAGAACAGTGTGTGTGTGTGTTGGGGGGTGGTGGGGGAGAGAGACATAGAAAGAGAGAGAAAGACAGAGAGAGCTCTCCTCTCTCCTCTTATAAAGGTACTAACCTCATTCTGAGGGCTCCCCCTTCATGATCTAATTACCTTCCGAAGTTCCCACCTCCTAAAACTATCACTTTGGGGATTTGCATTTCAGCATTGAATTTTTTTTGGGGGGCACACAGAGTTAGTCCATAACATGAATGGTGTATTGTACTTCAAAATGGTTTGTCATAAGCCTGAACGTATTTGTATACTTAATTATGTGTGAGTTTGTATAAATAGTTGAAATATTTTAACAGTTGTTATATAGATAGACAAAGGATGAAGTAAACTCCAAGCCTCTATTCTCAGTTCTGGCATATAGGCTAATTTTTTTAAGGATTTCACAGAGCTGCTTGCTTGCTTATTAAATTTGCTGATGGCACAAAGCTGGAGGAAGGCCTAATTGGGATCCAAAAGGAGACTGGGAAGAGCATGTCAAACACTTCTCTTCAGTCTTCTAGTCAGTATCTGAAAGTCCTTATCTTAACACTGACTCAGGGAACCATAATGACAAGCTCTGTTAAAGTGAAAATCCTTGTACTTTGTGCCTTTTCAAAAAATTATTTTTATTTATTTTAGCTTAACATCTAAAGACTTCATTATTCCCTTTTAGTTCACTGAAATCATTGTTACATGTTAGAATAAGCCAAGAACTTTTAAACTGGAGAGTCTTAATTAATTTCTATTTGTATTTTTCTAGAAGTAAAAACAAAGAAAACAAACTCAAAAATAATCACATTGAAAATCAGTCAAGAACATATATGAGAAATGTGGCCCCTATCACAAAGCACTTTATTTAGAGAGCATAAAAGGAAAGATGCTCTCCTTTTGAACATCAAGGGCAAATGTTTTGTTCCACCTAAAGGTGACTTTCAGCAGTTCAATTTATCTAGTTTTCAGCTTCTATGTTATCCATAGTAAAATAGAAAATTACTTATTGAAAAACATTGATGAATAGTTTAAGATTTCTTAACATAAATAATGTATATGTATTTGTATTTATATGTGTGCATATAGATGTAGGTGTGTGTGTATAGTGGGTGTGAATATGTGCACTTAATTGGAGCTATGTAGGACCTTATACTAATGTGCATTAATAAGAAATAATTCACCTAAGTGTGTTTCTGGATTTGGGGAATGCAAAAGTTTCAAATCAACATTATTTAGGCATAATTTACATGTGGTAAATTTTATCTTTTGAAATCTTATGGTTTGATGACTTTTTTTACCACAAAAATCAGGTTATTTGCATGACTCAAAGACTTTCTTCCTGTCTTGCAGTCAGAGCCCCTCACTTAACTCTAGTGCTTGGCTAATACTGGACTGGATTCTGTACATATAGATTAGATTTTCCTTCTCTGTAATTCATTTAAAATATAGTCAGACTGTATGCACACAGTGTGCCTTCTTTATCTAAGCAACATGTTCAAGTCATCCATTTTCTTGGGTCTATGTAGTTCATTTCTATCTATGCTTGAGGAATTTTCCATTGCAGGGATATACCACAACACATCTCCTTATCTGTTGATGAACATTTGGATTATATTTTCCAGGTTTTGGTTATTATGAATAGAATTCTTATAAGTATTTGTGCAGGCATACATTTTCATTTCTTTTAAGTAAACCACTACAAGAATTGTTGGGTCAAATGATCAGATGTAAGATTATTTTGATAAGAGATTGCTAGATTACTTTGCCACGTTTGTGTTCAATATGGTTTCCAACAGCACAGTATGAAAGCTCCAATTGTTCTAATTTACCCTAACACGTGGTGTTTCAGGCATCTTATTCTTAGTCATTCTAAAGGATGGGAATTTCTCTGGTAATCAGTGATGTTTGACACTTTTTAAAGTGCTGATTAGCATTCAGATATATTACTTTTTGAAGTGTCCTTCCAATTATTTTCTCCTTTTAAAATTCAATTATTTCCATTGTTACTGAATTGTAGATGTCTTTATAGACTCCGGATAGAAATTGTTGGTCAGATGTATGTTTTGCAAATAGAGTCTGCTGCTCAGCAGCTTGCTCTTCATTTTCTTAGTGATATAATATTGAAGAGAACAAGTTTTTAATTTAAGTGAATTCTAATTTTCTAATTTATTTTCTCTACTGACTCACCTGTTTTTGTCATATCTAAGGAAATGTTTATCCTAAAGTTGAAAATAAACAAACATACAAAGAAATTAACAAACTCCTAAGCCTTCTACCTAAAGTTTATAATTTCAGTGTTTACATTTAGATACATGTCATGATTTAAGTTAATGTTATGTGCATACTGAGATAAGTTTTAACTTGGTTTTTTCATGTGAATTGTCAGTTGTTCTAACATCAGTTTTGGAAGAGACTATCCTTTCTTTATGAAATTTCCTTGGCATATTTGTGAAAAACATCATGATTTGGCAAATATCCATGAAACTACATGCAAGCTCATTATTCTGTTATATTGATCTACATATCTATCCTTTTGTCGATAATTCTATATCTTGATTACTGTAGTGTTTTGGTAAGTTTTGAAATTAAGAAGTGTCTTGTAATTTTAGCCTTTTCAATGTCATTTTGACTATTCTAGGCACCTTGTGTTTCCATAAAATTTTTGAATGAGCTTACCAATTTCTACTAAAAATGCCAATATTTGTATGGGAATTTCATTACATTATAGGTTTCATAACAATATTGAATATTTCAAATTATGAACAAAGTATATATCTACATTTATTTAGGTATTATTTATATTACTTCAGCAATGTTTTGTAATTTTTAATCTGCTACTCAACTACATATTTACTTGAATTTATCCCTAAATTCTTGATGCTTCATCTTGGCATTATAAATGATACTGCTTTTCTGGTTAGCTTTTGTTTTCCAACTGTCTGTTACTAGTATAAAAATACAATTTATTTTATAAGTTGACTTTGTATGTTCTGACCTTTCTAAATTCAGTTACACTTCTAACAGTTTTATTTTTTTAAAAAATTTCTTAGGATTTCCACTTTATATGTCTGCATCACTTATTAATAAAGGCAGTTTTTTCTTTCTCCTTTCTGATATATATGCATTTTATTTCATTTTCTTACCTCACAACACTGGCTAGAAACTCAGTGCACTGATGAAACAAAAGTAGTCATCGCCTTATTCCCAATGTTAGAAAAACTTTAAATACAATGTCAGTGTAGGTTTCTTTTTTATGTACATTGTTAAGGTCAGGAATTTCCCTTCTAGCCCTAGTTTGCAAAGCAATATATCAAAAATTACTCTTAAATGTTGTCTAATTATTTGCTCATACTTACTGAAAATATGTTATTTAAACAAATATTCTATCAATAAAGTTAATGACATTGATTATATTTAGCTTATTAAACCAGAACTTACATACAATAGTGTTTAAAACTTTTGAGAGGAGTTACAAATAAGCAAGGAGGAAGGAAAGGCTAGAAGGAACCTGTGGAATTGAAATGAAGTCAGAATTTCAATTATCACTATAAACTCATGTTTACCTTAATCTATTAAAAGACAGATGAAATTAAAACAAATTGTAGACATATATTGCTTGGTATACATACCTACATTTCTAGCTCTGTTGCTGTGTGGGCCTAGAAGAAATGACACTCTGGTAACAATGAGAATTCCTAAAGCCAAGATATTTGTTTCTATTACCATTCTTCAATTAAAGCAAGGAGAGCCATTTGCAGAAATGGCTGATGCTAATACTGCGGTAGAGAAAATACCAAATGTTCCTGGGGCATCTTGTCGTGCACGAAAATAAAGAGATTAAAAAAAAAAACACAGGTGATAGTATCATGTCAAAAAGACCCAGGAGTCAAGTAGAAAGAGCTACTACTTTCAAGTAGAAAGAGCTACTAATCAAAGCTAAGAATTTGATCAATAAAATAGATATTTATAGCATTAAATTATAACCCAAAGAATAAAATTAAAATCCATATTCATGGCCGGGCCCGGAGGCTCATGCCTGTAATCCCAGCACTTTGGGAGGCCGAGGCAGGCAGATCACGAGGTCAGAAGATTGAGACCATCCTGGCTAACACGGTGAAAGCATGTCTCTACTAAAAAAAATACAAAAAATTAGTCGGGCTTTGTGGCAGGCGCCTGTAGTCCTAGCTACTCAGGAGGCTGAGGCAGGAGAATGGTGTGAACCCGGGAGGCAGAGCTTGCAGTGAGCCGAGATCATGCCACTGCACTCCAGCCTCGGCGACAAAGCGAGACTCTGTCTCAAAAAAAAAAAAAAAATCCATATTCATATAAATAAATGAATGAATAAATAAATGGACCAAAAGGGATAAGTTTTCCTTACAGAAGAATTCTAAATAATAACTTTAGAAGGAATGAGAGAAGTGAAAAATCACTACTGGAGTACCATCATAGTATTAGCTGCAGCCAAGATTCACTGATGAATGCTTAAAATTAGTGGCCAAAACTTTTAAGAAAGATAGGATAGCTACGTGGAGCTCAAAGTATCTCTCCCAAGTATGTATTACATATTGTGGGGTAAAAGTTAAAAATATGCCATTCTGGCACATTGACGATTTAAATTAAAGGCACTTGGAAAACAGCAGGTACAAAAAGATCACTCTGACCTTGATGCTGTTTCTGAAAAGCAAAAGATGAAATTTCCATGTGAAAGATGCAACAGCCTTATCCTCAAGGATAAGAAGTTGAGACAAAGATAATTCTGTAAAAGTATTGTTAAAATAACTCTTATATTTAAAGCTTCCCCACGTAATTCATTGCTTCTTCACAGCTTACTATTCTTCGTCCAATCCAGGATGTAAATAACTGAATCTAACTGCTATCTCGGGTCTTCATTTTCTTCTGAGAGTTCCTATGCCACATAAAACTCCTATTAAATAAATCTGTATGCTTTTCTCTGGTTAATATGTCTCATGCCAATTTAATTATTGGGCCCAACTGGGCCCCTAAGAGGATAGAAGTAGAGTTTTGTAGCAATAAATGCCTACATTAAGAAAGAAGAAAGATCTCAAACAGTCTAATATTACACCTCGAACAACTAGAAAATGAAGAAAAAAATTGAGCCCAAAATTAGCAGAAAAAAGAAAATTACAATAGAGTGGAAATCAACTAGAGGCTAGAAAAAACATAGAAAAGATTAACAAAACTAAAACTTTTTTTGAAAAAATAAAATTAACTAATCTTTAGCTAGAACAAATTCACTCTGTAAGTATGGTTGCAAACATTTTTAACAAGACATTGGAATTTAGTTTTCGGCAACATATAAAATATTTACACACAATGTCCATGTGGGGTTTATTCTAGGGATTCAGAGTTGATTCAAGACTCAAAAGGCAGTCAGTGTAAATCCACCACATTGATAGGCTAAAGATGAAAAATACATGATCATATCAATTAGTAAAGAAAAAGCATTTGATAAAATACAACATGAATTAATAACAAAAAGACCTCGGGAAAATAGGAATAAAAGGGAACTTCTTCAAGTTGATAAAGAACATTGACAATAACCTATAGCTAACATCATCCATAATGGCAAAAGACTTCCTGAATGCTTTCACTGTAATATGGGGAACAATGCAAGAAGCTTGTTCTGACCACTGCTGTCCATGACAGCATTGGACATTCTGGCAAATGCAACAAATACACAACAAGAACAAAAAGAAAAAAAAGAAAAGAAAAAAAATGTTCACAAATCAAAAAGAGAGAAATAAAACAGGTCCTATCTATTGAAGACATAATTATGTAAGTAGAAAAGTCCAAGGAATTTACCAAAAAAAAAAAAAATCTAGAACAATAAGTGAGTTTAGCAAGGTCACAGAATACACAGTTAATCTATAAAACTTAAATGAACACAAAGGAAGTAAAAATAAAAATGACATGTTTTGTTTCAAAAATGAAATACTTATATATAAATCTAACAAAACATGTTTAGGACTTGCATACTGAAAACTATAATATGCTGATGAAAGCAATAAAAATATATAAATAAATGTAGAGACATGGCATGTTAATGAATTAGAAGACTAAGTCAAGATGTCAATTTTCTCCAAGTGGATATACAGGCTTAAGGGGATTTCTTTCAAAATACCAGTCAGATTTTTGTAGATATAAATAATGTTATTCTAAAATGTATAGAAAAAATGAAACTGGGTTAACTAAACAATTTTGAAAAACTAGAGATAAATCTGTTCCAATTCAAAACTTATTACATAGCTGTAGTAATCAAAACTATATAGTATTTTAGGAGGGTCACACGTGTACATCAGCAGTACAAGAAATGGGCAACTGAATGGGCAAAAGCTGGAAGCATTCCCCTTGAAAACTGGTACAAAACAAGAACTCTCTCACCACTCCTATTCAACATAGCATTGGAAGTTCTGTCTAGGGTAATCAGGCAAGAGAAAGAAATAAAGTGTATTGAAACAGAAAGAGAGAATGTCAAACTGTCTCTGTTTGTAGTTGACATGATCCTATATCTAGAAAAGCCTATTGTCTCAGCCTCAGAGCTTTGTAAGCTGATAAGCAACTTCAGCAAAGTCTCAGGATACAAAACCAATGTGCAAAAATCACAAGCATTCCTATATACCAACAATAGACAAGCAGAGAGGCAAATCATGAATAAATTCCCATTCACAATTGCTACAAAGAGAATAAAATACCTAGGAATACAGTTAACAAGGGAGGTGAAGGACCTCTTCAGGGAGAACACAAGCCACTGCTCAAGGAAATAAGGGAGAACACAAATGAATGGAAAAACATTCCATGCTCATGGATAGGAGGAATAAATATCATGAAAATGGCCGTACTTCCCAAAGTAATGTATAGATTCAATGTTATTCCCATTAAATTGCCATTGACACTTTTCAAGGAATTAGAAAAAAATTACTTCAAAATTCATATAGGACCAAAAAAGAGCCCATATAGCCAAGACAATCCTAAGCAAAAAGAACAAAGCTGGAGGCATCACATTACCCCACTTGAAATTTACTACAAGGCTACAGTAACCAAAAGAGCATGATTCTGGTACAAATAAGGCCTCACATCTACAACCATCTGATCTTTGACAAACCTGACCAAAGCAAGCAATGGGGAAATGATTCCCTACTTAATAAATAGT
This sequence comes from Pongo pygmaeus, assembly GCF_028885625.2. Taxonomy (NCBI): domain Eukaryota; kingdom Metazoa; phylum Chordata; class Mammalia; order Primates; family Hominidae; genus Pongo; species Pongo pygmaeus. The sequence goes on from NC_072380.2 coordinate 61,323,324, forward strand.
CCTGGGAAAACAGGCTAGCTGTATGCAGAAAATTGAAACTGGACCCCTTCCTTACATCTTATATAAAAATTAACTCAAGATGGATTGAAGACTTAAATGTAAAACCCAAAACTATGAAAACTCTAGAAGCAAATCTAGGCAATACTACTCAGGACATAGGCATGGGCAAAGATTTCATGATGAAAACATCAAAAGCAATTGCCACAATAGCAAAACTTGACAAATGTAATCTAATTAAACTAAAGAGCTTATGCACAGCAAAAGAAAGTATCATAAGTGAATAGACAACCTACAGAATGTAAGAAAATTTTTGCAGTCTATCCATCTGACAAAGGTCTAATATCCAGCATCTATGAGAAACAAACAAAAAAAAGGCGAACAACCCCATTAAAAACTGGGCAAAGGACATGAACAGACACTTCTCAAAGGAAGAGATTCATGCTGTCAACAAATCTATGAAAAAAGCTCAACATCACTGATCATTAGAGTAATGCAAATCAAAACCACAATGAGATACCATGTCCTGCCAGTCAGAATGATGATTATTAAAAAATCAAGAAGCAACTGATGCTGGTGAGGCTGTGGAGAAATAGGAATGCTTTTACACTGTTGGTGGGAATGTAAATTAGTTCAAGCATTGTGGAAGACTGTGTGGCGATTCCTTGAATACCTGAAGGCAGAAATACCACTTGACCCAGCAATCTCATTACTGGGTATATAACCAAATAAATATAAATCATTCTGTTATAAATATATATGCACGTGTATGTTCATTGCAACACTATTCACAATCGTAAAGACATGGAATCAACCCAAATATCTATCAATGATAAACTGGATAAAGAATATGTGGTACATATATACCATGGAATACTATGCAGCCATAAAAAGGACTGAGCTCATGTTCTTTGCAGTGACATGCAGGGAGCTGGAAGCCATTATCCTCAGCAAACAAACACAGGAACAGAAAACCAAACGCCACATGTTTTCACTTTTAAGTGGGAACTGAACAATGAGAACACATGGACACGGGGCAGGGGGAACAACACACACTGTGGGTGTGGGGGCTGTTGTGGAGGTAGGAGGAGGAAGAGCACCCGGATAAATAGCTAATTCATGCTGGGCTTAATACCTAAGTGAGCAGTTGATAGGTGCAGCAAATGACCATGGCACTCATTTACCTATGTAACAAACCTGAACATCCTTCACATGTACCACAGAACTTACAATAAAATAAAATACTTTTTTTTTTTAAAGAAAATGCCTACAATAAAGCCATCTACATTTAGGGAAAAGCAGTTGAAAATGCAACCAGCTCTTGGTGGAATGTACAAATAAATCTTTGCTGTACATTATTTCAAATAAATTATTTTAAAATAAAAAACAGAAACAAACAAACAAAAACAAAAAGAGAAGTCAGAAATAGCCCCACACTAAAAGGAATTCAATGGAAGAAAGATAGTGCTTACAGAAAATGGTAATAGAACAGTTGACTAGCTAGCCACAGGAAAAAAAAGTGAACCTTGATCTAAGCTTTATACCTTATAATAAAAATTAAATCAAAGCCGATCACAGATTTATGTGTAAAATGTAAAAGTGTAACACTTTTGGAAAAATAGCATAGGAGAAAAGCCTATGGTTTCTAGTGCTTGTTGAAAATTTCTTAGACATGATACAAAAAATGGTACATAAAGGAAAAAAATTTATAAATTATACTTGACAAATTTCAAAACTTTTTATCTGTAGAAGGTCCTGTTAAGAGGATAAAAACACAAGCTAAAAATGGAGAAAAGATATTCTCAAGTCATAAGTTTGACAAAGGATTAGTTTGTAGAATATATAATACTAAATATCTCATTTCAACCCTGAAAATGCACCAGTGAAATACCAAACAATCCAACTGGAAAATGGACAAAATATATAAGCAGACATTTCATTGAAGAGGGTGGCAAAAATAAGCACATGGAAAGATGTTGGCATCACTAGCACTTAGTTAAATGCAAACTAAGGCCACAGCAAGATATCAATTTGTATCTTTTGGGATAGCTAACATTGTTTTCCAAAGACAATATCAAATGCAGGCAAGAATGTGGAGAAACAGGATCTCTCACACATTGCTGGTGAAAATGAAAAACTTTTCAGCCATTCTGGAAAATAGTTATGCTTTTCTTAACATACTTAAAGGTACACTTTGCCATATGATCCAGCATTTATACTCGAGGAATTTTTATGTCTAAATGAAAATATGTACATTATTTTTCATAGCACCTTTATGCATAACAGCCAAATCATCACTCTCAAAACCTAAAAAAATTATAGAGATGGGGAACAGATTAGTGGTTGCCAGTGATTAGGGATTGTGAGGCAAAAGGGGGTACTTGTGACTATAAAAGGGCTGCAAGAGGGAGATCCTTGTAGTGATGGAATAGTTCTGGATATTTATATGCTGGTGGCTGTACAAATCTATACATGTGATAAAATGGCACAGAACAATATATGCATGTTATACCAATGTCAATTTCCTGGGGGTGAGGGTGTATTATACTATGAATATGTAAGATGCAACCACTGGGAAAAACAGGGTGAAGTATATAGGTGACTTTGGTTTTATGATTGCAGCTTTTATAATGTATAACTATTTCAAAGTAAACATCTTAAAAATGAAGATAATTCACAAACTGCCATAGTTTTCAAAATTGTATTATAGATAATAGTTCATGCATTCAGAATATAGAAAACTAAGCCATTTTTCTATCCACTGATATCTTTGTAATATTGTTATCTATTATTATATTTTGTCTTGGTTTCAGTTCTCTCATTCCATAAATAAATGGAGTATTCAAGGTGTGTCATTTAAAATTGTTATTGGCTAGGAAATATTGAGATAGTAAAAAACCTATGAGTAATGACCCAGAATGGTGCTGAATAACAGATATATGAGAGCCATAAGCAAGAGCCACACAGGTCTCTGAGATTCAATGTGCATTTTAAATTACAGCACATCTCAGTTTGTATTAGTCATATTTCAAGTTCTCAATAGCAAAATGGGTAGTAGGTACCATATTGGACAGAGCAGATTTAGATCATCTGTAAATGTTGCCAGCTTCCCTTCATAGACAATTCATGAATGATTCAGAAGAACCATGTTTCTTCAGAATGTTCTAAGTGGGGAGTTAAAGGTAACTGTGATATTATTGTATTTATATTTTTATAAATTACATGCTTCCATCAACTGTTCCTAGCTTATAACTCCCCAAAGCCCTTGTTATTTCTCCCAAAGGTGAAGGTGGCTCATAAAAACCCTGCCTTACTCTAGCCTGGGTGACAGAGCAAGACTCCATCTCAAAAAAAAAAAAAAACAAACAAACAAAAAACCCCCTGCCTTTCTGTCCTGAAGCTGGTCATAAAGAAATTCTCTGGCCTAAAAAAAAAAAAAAAAGAATGATAAGTACTCAGCTTTTGCATCACAGTCCTCAGCTTCGTGCCACCCAGAAATGGGTCATGACCCTCTTTCCTGCTGACCCATGGTGCTCTTAGGGCCTTGTACTCATTCTGCTCCAGGCAGCAACTAAAAACCAATGTGTTGCATGGAGAGTGCACTTATTGTGTAGCAATGAAAAGCAAGCTTCGGATCCTCTCTCTTCCATGTGTTCCTTCCAAGGCCTTTACTGGGATCTAACAATGTGCACATAAGGTCCTATTGTTGAACATTTTGTAAAAGTAGGATGTTTAAGATAGCTGTCTTTTTTCATTCTCCTCCTTTTGTATGTGGAGTGATGTTGGCGAGTGCTATGGTTTGAATGTGTTTCCCAAAATTTATGTGTTGGAATCTTTATACCCATTGCAACAATGTTGGGAGGTAGGGCTCAGTGGAGGTATTAGGTTATGAGGGTTCTGCCCTCATAAATAGAGTAATGCCATTATAAAGGGCTTGAGGGAAGTTTACTCTCTCTTGCCCTCCTGTCCACCACGTGAGGATGCAGCAAGAAGGCTCTTGCAAGATGCCAGTCCCTTGAGCATGACTTCTCGTCCTTTAGAACTGTAAGAAAATGAATTTCCCTTATTTATAAATTGTCCAGTCAGTGCTATTCTGTTATAGCAGCACAAAACAGACAAAGACAGAGAGGCAAACCGCTTTTGGGGAAATGGGGAAGTAGAATTAACAGGGAATTAATAGAATGTATTTATGTGCTTCGTGATCACTTCCACTTATAGCCTCTGGGAATACTCTGCAAATAGTACAAGGCATGTGAAGACCCATGTTTCATGGATCCCAAGTGTAAATAATAAAAATGAAATTGCAATCAACATTGCTGGAAGAAAAATTGAATTACCTTTATGTTATCTTTATATAAAATGATATTGCAACATCATTGTTATAGGAAAACCCACGAAAGCATATGCAGACAAAGATTGTAAAAGAGTATAGAGAAATATTGGTTCATTAATGGTGAAACAATTATGCTATTTTTCTGAACTTTTTGATTTTCATAATATTTGTTAGCTTTTTGAAATTTTTTAATTTGTTTTTACTGTAAATGATTACTCACTGTTTACTTTGCCTTTGTAATCATTTTTTTCTCTTAGAGAGGGCCCTGCAAATTACATAAGCCACAAAACCTAGATCTTTCCCACTGCACATGCAATATATTCAATTTGTAATATCTGTTTTAATCATGCTTTTAACTAAAACTTTATTGTAGAAAGCAAAAAAAAAAAAATGAGAATTTGCTATCAGACCCTGATCATAATTTATTTCCGTGTTTTTCCTTTCATGAAATATAGAAAATGTCCAAATTAGTGAAGAAGAAATAAAAGGGTATCTATTGTTGAAGTATGACTTAATGATTGTATTGTAAACATTTGACTGAGTGATTTATCAAACTAGGTTATGTAATGACTGTTGAATTCAGATAGTGGTGAGCTGGTAAACTAGGTGTCCAAGAAAAAAAGCCTTGATGTGTAATGTTTGCAGATTTCCATTTTATAAATGCTCCCACTATAACCCATTTCATTTTATAAATCTCACCACCATGATCCATTTCAAGTTACTAACCATTGGATAATAAACTTAGAAAACTCCTGAGCATATAACCATTGGCTTCCTCAAGTCTGATCCAGCCCCCGTAAACCACTACATTCAGGCATATTTAAAGAGATCCCAGTGAAACTGGTATTTTGTGTTCATGAAGAGAAGTGAATGATTAAGGTTGGCAAAGTTTCCCATCCCTATAATTGAACATAATATGATTTGTCAGCCCCACACCCTGTGGCTGACTTTCAGTTTGTGTTTCTGTTCTGTGTAGCACATAAAAAAGTCAACAATAGTAAATTATGTTGAACATCTACATTGGAAGGGACCCAAAGTCTTTGTAAATATGAAGTATCCATTTTATAGTACATATAATCAAGTAAATTGTGCTCCAGCATGATAAAACATAACTCCAAAGCCAATGGAGCTCAAGCCACCATAGTCTGGGGTGGGGGTGGGGGGGCTATAATTCTCAGGGGACCCAGCATTACCTATTTAGAGCAGAAAGCAGGAGTCAGTGATTTGAATAATGCCCATCTATAAAGAAACTTGAAACCAGAGTTCATATATAGAAAGTATGTAAATGCGTATAAATAAATATTGATATCCAAAATTCCAGGTCATATATGAGGATCTTTTGTATTTTCAGTGTTTCATTTCATGTTTGATGCTAATGGTCCCTCCTCCCCATCCCACAGGGTGGATCACCCTCACAGAATCACGAAGTCAGCATCCCAATGCATCTGTCTATCTGTGTTCTCGCCTCCCCAGCAGGCTTCCCATCCTGCTTGCTTTAATCATGCACACCTCTACCAGAGGGAGATGAGGAAATTCCATGGCATTACCTCACTTAAATTCTTAAGGAATTCTCCATTGTTTAAAATATATGGATTAAACAGCTAACTGTGATAGAAAAGTTCTTAACAATATGGCTCCCAGTTTTCTCTTCAGTTTTTCTTCGAATCTCTAAATCATATAACTCTGTATTCTAATTACATAGAGTTACCACTTACGTGCTTGGGGGGAATGGAGGGGAAATCAAACTGTCATTGGAATCTATGTGTTTTCCATTTTCCTTTTAACTAATAGACAAAAATTGTATATATTTGTGAGGTTAAATGTGATACTTTGATATATGGCCATATGCTTTCACCTGAGGTATGTGAATACCTGTATTACCATTACCCTTAACCTTATGAGTCATGTAAAACTCATATTCTCCTGTGAGCATGCATCATGCTTTGCAAGCCATTTCCAAGACAAAGTGGTTAAGATTCTTTTTCCTCAAATTTACACTAGAGTGAAGAGCCAGCTTGCCCCATGTGCTCTCCCAGTTGTAATGTTTCATAAAATGAGTATTTGAATACCTCTGCACCAAAAATTATTAAAGGATCGGTCGTGTCTATTCATATTTCATTTCTATCACCCAGGTACACTGCTCAATAAACATTTTCTAAATGAGTGGATGAATATTGAATATGCCTGGCTATTGACATAACCTGTAAATTTTACTCTACAACCATTTGTAAAGATGACCTATATCAATGAACTCAAGGCCAAGAAATGGTGATTAGCTACTAGGACATATTATTTATATTGTGCATGACTGATGTCTTTGCTTCCTTTCATCTATATTGCAATTCATTTATATGCAATCAGATGCTCCATAAATCTTTTTTCTTCTTAGTGTTCATGTAATGTATCAAATCATGGTCGCCAACTCTAAATATTTTTGGTATTTATTCTTATGGAACCAGACTTTAATTGGTCTGTTAAGAATACTTAATGGCTTTGAAGAGAAAAATGTATCCTGTGTTATAAAAGGATCACTACTAGAAATATAGTAGCTATAATCAGTTTCTGATCATTTATTAATAAATAGCTACTCCTACTCATCACAATTTTATCTAATAATTCCCTAACTATGAAAATTTAAATCTGACCACCGATAAACAAAAATGTTTTGAATGGAGTTAACGTATGGTCCCTTCTTATACTAGCTTAAAATATAATTAAGTCAATTTTAAGCAGAGATTTTATATTTGTCCCCGGGGAAATTGTTAACATAATTCCACCATTCAGAGAGAAGGAAGATGCTTTGGGGTAAATACCTGCTGTTAGTCAAGAAAGCAGAGTTGATTGATGGGGCCAGAGTGAAGAAGAGCACGCCCAATGACCTTCAGTGATTTGGGAAATAAATACAAAAATCTAAAAGTACAGGTAATAACATGTTAGGATGCAAGAATACATTGCGTTTAGCTACAGATACAAAACCACAAAGTAGTTCTGAGTGTATCAGATGCTTCAAAAGAATAACAAAACACAAAGAACTGCGATTTTTCAGTCAATTGATATTCTAGATTCCCTTAAATAACATGACATATGCTTTATACTTTTTAAATAAAATATATTAATAGTCTCTGACAGATATTTTGGATGCAGTCACTGTTTCAAATGAATTGAAAATCACAATCAGGTCACTTTCACCCCCAACTGACTGGCATGACTCTTTCATTCCTCTTTCAATCTAGTAAGTAACATGTTACCTTCTCTTCTCCAAGCACTGTGAGCTCCTCCACATTTATTCACTCCCATAGTGTTCTATTCATATTTGTGTTATAGCACTTGCCATATTTTATTAGAACTTGTCTGTTTGTATTTCTCTTTCCACCACTAGAATGTAAATCTCTTCAAGTTTAGAAATTGGATTTCTAAATTTAAAAACAAATTTTTAAATTTAAAAACAACAACAACAAACCCCAAAACAAATCCTACCAACGTGTTGTTGCATTGCTATTAATTGGTTCTTGATAACTGTGTGATGGATGAGCCATTTGGAAGCACTTTATGTCTCTTCTTTGAACTAACAACCAGACTGTAACACTGGGAGGCCCATAGATGTAGTCAACTCTCAGCTTCCTATTGGAAGAGGATGGCACAAATTAGCTACAAGAGAATTCCCTGAACAGAAGGTTCCAGTCATGAGGTGAAATACAGGTCTATATTTGCACCCAGAATCATTTCACTTCTACTTTGTGTTATGCTGGGCAGAGTAGTGAAGCACTGAACTGGAAGTGGTCTGAATATGGAAAAACCTGCTAGAGAAATAAGTAGACATGATTTAAAAAATACAAAATGCTGTTTCAATGCAATTAGAGAGCATAACAAGCCAAACTGCAAAGCTGTTTCTAAGACCCAGTTTGTCAGAGCGTGAGCCTGACAGCCTTATTCATGTCTGAAACTCTGAATTCTAAGAAAAATGTGAACAAGAGTTCCTTCCTTTTGCTATACAATGATGAATTAATTTCATTAATTTTGAAATTAAATGCGAGAACATACTAGGTGAAATAGTTGCATGTTTAGAGAAATATCTTAATATGAATTCCCTATAAGAGGATATTAATGGAAGTTGAGGCTAGGGTACCAAAATTCAAAACGTGGTGAAAGTTCAAAGGGATGTTTAACACCACGATGCAGAAATTTCAAAGTAATTGGACAAGAACCATCTCAGGGACTGTCAAGCCCAAAAAGAAGATACAAAATGGTAGAGAGCATAAATTGGAGATCTGGTTATTGAAATCATTTCTTTGGAAAATGCAATATTGCCATGCCAAAGTCTCAGATCTGACCACTGAAGGGAGGGATAAGAGGTCTGGTTTTGTCTGTTTGTTTCACTTTAGGTCTAGAAAAAGGAGCCACACTGAGATTACTCACAGCATGGCCCTGCACATTGGGGATGCAGTGCACTAGTATCTGACCCACCCCGCCCCATGACAAATCCAAGAGATAAAGGCTGGGCATATTCTCTAACATCAGGATAAAAGAAAAGAGATTTAGGTGGTATTTTCTTGCCCTCCAAAATTCTGTGGGGCCCAGAAGTGTAAGGGGTATATGTGAGGGATAGAGCCCTTGATAGCCATGTGAAAGTTTGCACAGGAGACTGCCTGCAAGTGTGCTGGGAACTGACAGAAAACATGGCACCAGAGGAAGAGAGCTCCAAGGAAAGGCAGTTGGAGGGATCAGTCCTCAGTTATGTGCCCTTTGTTTTTATTTTATTTTATTTTATTTTATTTTATTTTTATTTTTTATTTCAATTGGTTTTTGGGAAACAGGTGGTGTTTAGTTACATGAATACTTTCTTTAGTGGTGATTTCTCAGATTTTGGTGCACCCATCACCCTAGCAGCATACACTGCACCTAATGTGTGGTCTTTTATCCCTCACCAACCTCCCACCCTTTCCTGCGAGTCCCCAAAGTCCACTGTATTATTCTTTTTTTTAAAATTTTATTTTATTATTATTATACTTTAAGTTTTAGGGTACATGTGCACAATGTGCAGGTTAGTTACATATGTATACATGTGCCATGCTGGTGTGCTGCACCCATTAACTCGTCATTCAGCATTAGGTATATCTCCTAATGCTATCCCTATTACTCTTATGCCTTTGCATTCTCATAGCTTAGCTTCCACTTATGAGTGAGAACATACAATGTTTGGTTTTTCCTTCCTGAGTTAATTCATATAGAATAATGGTCTCCAATTCTATCCAGGTTGTTGTGAATGCCATTAATTCATTCCTTTTTATGGCTGAATAGTATTCCATGATATATATACACTATAATTTCTTTATCCAGTCATTGAATTATGGGCATTTGGGCTGGTTCCATATTTTTGCAGTTGCAAATTGTGCTGCTATAAACATGCATGTGCAAGTATGTTTTTTGTATAATGACTTCTTTTTCTTCTAGGTAGATACACAGTAGTGGGATTGCTGGATCAAGTGGTAACTCTACTTTTAGTCCTTTAAGGAATTGCCACACTGTTTTCTATAGTAGTTGTACTAGTTTCCATTCCCACCAACACTGTATAAGTGATCCCTTTCTACCATATCCATGCCAACATCTATTATTTTTTATTTTTTTATTATAGCCATTCTTCCTGGAGTAAGGTGATATCATATTGTGGTTTTGATTTGCATTTCTCTGATAATTGGTGTTGTTGAGTATTTTTTTTACATGTTTCTTGGCCATTTGTTTATCTTGAGAATTATCTATTCATGTCCTTAGCCCACATTTTGATGCGTTGTTTGTTTTTTTCCTGTTGATTTATTTGAGTTCATTTTACATTCTGGATATTAGTCCTTTGCCAGATGTATAGATTATGAAGGTTTTCTCCCACTCTGTGGGTTGTCTGTTTATTCTGTTGACTATTTCTTTTGACATGCAAAAGCTCTTTAGTTTAATTTGGTCCCAGCAATTTATCTTTGTTTTTATTGCATTTGCTTTTGGGTTCTTGCTCAGGAAATCCTTGCCTAAGCCAATGTCTAGAAGAGTTTTTCCAATGTTATCTTCTAGGATTTTTATAGTTTCAGGTCTTAGATTTAAGTTCTTAATCCATCTTGAGTTGATTTTTGTATAAGGTGAGAGATGATCCAGTTTCATTCCCATACATGTGGCTAGCTAATTATCCCAGCACCATTTGTTGAAAGGGGTGCCCTTTCTCCACTTTAGGTTTTGTTTGCTTTGACAAAGATCATTTGGCTGTAAGTATTTGAGTGTATTTCTGGGTTCTCTATTCTGTTCTATTGGTCTATGTGCCTATTTTTATACCAGTATCATGCTGTTTTGGTGACTGGCCTTATAGTATAGTTTGAAGCCAGGCAATGTGATACCTCCAGATTTGTTCTTTTTGCTTAGTCTTGCTTTGGCTATGTGGGCTCTTTTTTGGTTCCTTATGAATTTTAGGATTGCCTTTTCTAGTTCTGTGAAAAGTGATGGTAGCATTTTTATAGAAATTTTATTAAATTTGTAGATTGCTTTTGGCAGTGTGGTCATTTTCACAATATTGATTCTATTCATCCATGAGCATGGGATATGTTTCCATTTGTTTGTGTTGTCTATGATTTTTTTCAGGAGTGTTTTGTAGTTTTCCTTGTAGAGGTCTTTCATCTCCTTGGTTAGATATATTCCTGAGTCATTTTTTTTTCAGCTACCGTAACAGGAGTTGAGTTCTTGATTTGATTCTCAGCTTTGTTGCTGTTAGTGTATAGCAAAGCTACTGATGTTGTACATTGATTTTGTATCCTCAAACTTTGTTGAATTCCTCTGTCAGTTCTAGTAGCTATTTGGATGAGTCTTTAGAGTTTTCTAGGTGTATAATCATATCATCAGCAAACAGCGACACTTTGACTTTTTCCTTACTGATTTGGATGCCCTTTGTTTCTTTCTCTTGTCTGATCACTCTGGCTAGGACTTCCAGTACTAGGTTGAAGAGAATTGGTGAGAGTGGGCATCCTTGTCTTGTTCCAGTTCTCAGGGGGAATACTTTCAACTTTTCCCTGTCCAGTGTTATGTTGCCTGTGGGTTTGTCATAGATGGCTTTTATTACATTAAGGCATGTCCCTTCTGTGCTAATTTTGATGAGAGTTTTAATCATAAACGAATCCTGGATTTTGTCAAATAGGTTTTCTGTGTCTATTGAGATAATCATGTGATTTTTGTTTTTAATTCTGTTTATGGGGTGTAACACATTTATTGACTTGTGGATGTTAAACCATTCCTGCATTTCTGGTATGAAACTTACTTGATCATGGTGAATTAATTTTTTGATATGTTGTTGAGTTCATTTAGCTACTACTTTGTTAAGGATTTTTACTTCTGTATTCATCAGGGATATTCATCTGTAGTTTCCTTTTTTGGTGCTATGTCCTTTTCTGATGTTTTGGTATTAAGGTGATACTGGCTTCATAGAATGATTTTTGGAGGATTCCATCTTTCTCTGTCATTTGGCATGGTGTCAATAGGATTGGTACCAATTCTTCTTTGAATGTCTGATAGAATTAAGCTGTGAATCTATCTGGTCTTGGACATTTTTGTGTTGGCAATTTTTTTTAGTTACCATTTCAATCTTGCTTCTTGTTATTGATCTGTTCAGAATTTCCATTTCTTCCTTGTTTAATCTAGGAGGGTTATATATTTACAGAAATTTACCCATCTCCTCTAGGTTTTCTAGTTTATGTGTGGAAAGGTGTTCATAGTAGCCTTGAATGATCTTTCATATTTCTGTAGTATGAGTTGTTATATCTACCCTTTCATTTCTAATTGAGCTTATTTGGATTTTCTCTCTTCTTTTCTTGGTTAATATCACTAATGATTTGTCAATTTTATTTGTTGTTTCACAGAACCAGATTTTTGTTTCATTTATCTTTAGTATTTCTGTTTGTTTATTTCACTTTCATTTATTTCTGCTCTGATCTTTGTCATTTGTTTTCTTCTGATGGGTTTGGGTTTGGTTTGTTCTTGTTTCTCTAGTTCCTTGAGGTGTGATCTTAGATTTTCTATTTGTGATCTTTCAGATGTTTTGATGCAGGCACTTAGGGCTATGAACTCTCCTCTTAGCACTGCCTTTGTTGTATCCCAGAAATTTTAATAGATTGTGTCACTATTATCATTCAGTTTAAATAATTTTTAAAATTTCCATCTTGATTTCATTGTTGACCCAGTGATTATTCAGGAGCAGGTTATTTAATTTCCATGTATTTATATGGTTTTGAGGGTTCCTTTTGGAGTTGATTTTTAATTTTATTCTACTCTGCTCTAAGAGAGTACTTAATATAATTTTAATTATTTATAATTTATTGAGACTTATTTCAGGGCTATTATATGGTCTATCTTGGAGAATGTTCCATGTGCTGATGAATAGAATGTATATTCTGCAGTTGTTAGGTAGAATATTTTGTAAATATCTCTTAAGTCCATTGTTTTTTTGTTGACTTTCTGTCTTGATACCTGTCTTGATACTTGATAGTGCTGTCAGTGGAGTATCAAAGTACTCCACTATTATTGTGTTGCTGTTTATCTCATTTCTTAGGTCTAGTAGTAATTGTTTTACAAAACTGGGAGCTCCAGTGTTAGGTGCATATGTATGAGGATTGTGATATTTTCTTGTTGGACAAGTCCTTTTGGCATTATATCATGTCCCTCTTTGTCTTTTTTAGCTGCTGTTTCTTTGAAGTTTGTTTTGCGTAATGTTAAGAATAGCTATTCCTCCTTGCTTTTGGTGTCTATTTGCCTGGAATATCATTTTCCACTGCTTTACCTTAAGTTTATGTGAGTCCTTATGTATCAAGTGAGTCTTGGTAAGACAGCAGATACTTGGTTGGTGAATTCTTATCCATTCTACCATTCTGTATCTTTTAATTAGAGCATTTAGGCCATTTACATTCAATGTTAGTATTGAGATGTGAGGTACTATTCTATTCATTGTGCTATTTGATGTCTGAATACCTTTTTTTAAAAGAAATTATTGTGTTTTTATTTTATAGGTCATGTGAAATTTGTGCTTTAGGGAGGTTGTATTTTGGTGTATTTCAAAGATTTGTTTCAAGATTTAGAGTACCTTTTGGCAGTTATTGTAGTGCAGGTTTTGTAGTGGTGAATTTTCTCAATATATGTTTTTTTTTTTGAAAAAGACTGTATATTTCCTTCATTTATGAAGCTTAGTTTCACTAGATACAAAATTCTTGGCTGATAATCGGTTTGTTTATGGAGTCTGAAGATGTGACCCCAATCCCTTCTAGCCTGTAGGGTTTCTGCTGAGAAATATGCTGTTAATCTGACAGGTTTTCCTTTACAGATTACCTGGTGCTTTTGCCTTAGAGATCTTAAGATTCTTTCTTTCATCATGACTTTAGATAACCTCATGACTATGTGGCTAGATGATGATCTTTTTGTAATTAATTTCACAGGTGTTCTTTGAACTTCTTGTATTTGAAGTCTAGATCTCTAGCAAGTCCAGGGAAGTTTTCCTCAATTATTTCCTCAAATATGTTTTCCACACTATTATATTTTTCTTCTTCCTCAGGAACACAAATTATTTTTAGGTTTGATCATTTAACATAATCCCAAAATTCTTGGAGGCTTTTTTTATTTTTTTAGTTCTCTTTTCTTTGCCTTTGTTGGATTGGGTTAATTCAAAAACCCTGTCTTCAAGTTCTGAATGTCTTTCTTCTGCTTGTTCAATTCTGTTGCTGAGACTTTCCAGTGTATTTTGCATTTCTTCAAGTGTGTCCTTCATTTCTAGAAGTTGTGACTGTTTTTTATTTATGCTATCTATTTCACTGAAGATTTTTCCTTCATATATTGT